>NC_080192.1:100761980-110761980 GCF_030028045.1 Hippopotamus amphibius kiboko | reverse complement strand
GCCTAAGCTAAAGCTCATATTATTCTACATTCATGGATTAAACTATTAAGTAATTTGATCTAGATGATTGTTTACAGTTTAATGCAAATGTCTTTAGTCTGCTCTGATTATTTACCCTAGGATTTTGTTTTCTTGCTACATTCACTAAAGAATTATAGTATGTAATTATTTCCTGTGTGATTGGGAGTGTTGGGGCCTCTTGCCAAATGCAGTCCTTTGATTTGTTTCCACAACATGGAGTTGTCCTTTAGGTGATGTGGTTGAGGTTCCCCAAACAGGATGTTAATTTTCCCACTCTTGGCTTTGGCCAAGAGTTTAATGATAAAATACATTACTTACAGAAGTTCTAATTGTGGTCTCTGGTGTCTCCTGTGTAGTTTTGCCAACAAATTCTTTGCCTGAGATATAGGATCTTTTAAATCAACTGCCATTCTCTCTCCAAGAGGCGAGGGGGAGAGAGTTCGTGACTATTGCATTGTGAAGGACCCACTCCACCCCCACCACCACCAACACTACCACCACCACCACCACCACCATTCTTTCCCTAGGCTCCTGATTCAGCATAAATTGAGTAACAAGGAAATGGAACATTCTTGCCTAGGCTTAGAGCAGTTAGCTCTTTTGAATGAGAAAAATGTGTGTTTATAAATGTATGGCTACTGGAAATTTGGGCTGTTTCAGGACCAGATTAGCTGCTCCCCAAGCCCTCTCCCACAGGCTGTGGCCTAACCTCTTAGAGTTTGCCCTGCCCCCAGAGCCCTGGTGCTCCTTCTCCTAAGTTTCTTCTTCTACCCAGGAAGCCTTCTCTGACTTCAAGGCTTGACTAGGTATCTTGCCTCAGTGTTTCACTACAACCTGCATTTTCCCCATCGTAATATTGGCATCGCTCCTTTTCCTGTCTTTCCATGGGCTTCACCCCCGCCACCAACTAAATCATAAGATCTTGAGATCCAGGGACCATGTGTTTTCTGTTCAACAAGACTCTTAGATAAATTCACCAAGACCAAAATAGGGTTGCTTATTCCCCAGTACCTAGTCCAGCATAGGAATTCAGTGGTGATGAATGAATGAATGAACCAAGCAAACTTCAGACCTACCTAGGGCAGGAACATCAGAGTTAGAGGCAGTGCCCTTTCCCAGCCCCAGGGGCAGGGAAGTTCCAGAGATAGCCTGCAAGGAGAGCCCCTGGGTGGTACCCCAGCAGTGTGCAGCACCTCCTCTTACTTCCCATCCTCACCCTTCCTCTCCCAACAACCAGTCTGACTGGCTGGAGAGCCTTCATGTACCACAGAGGGAGCTTTCATCCTTCACCCATCCCTAGAAAAGATCTCTTTATTATTCAGCATTGTGTCTAAAAGTCATTCAGCTCTGGATGCAAACACTGCAGAAAACATGTAGAGCCTTAGAAAAACTGCACCGCTGCTAGGGGTCTTATTTTAATTATCCTGTAAAAGTCCACTTTCTGCTCAGTGTCTGATTTCATTTGGAGCTGGTTTCCTCTCTTACAGGTCCTGGACCCATGAAATCGGTATTACTTTGTATATTTGGCGGAATAGTATCAGCTGATTCCTTTCCCTGTGTTCCCTCCTTCTTTCTTCCCCTCACTCAAGCAGCTAGCCTAGTTTATGCTTCTTACCCAGAGGAGGGATGTGATATCTAGAAGCAGAGAAATGAGTATCTTCCTGGTTTTTGGTTTCAAAAGCTGACCTTAGGAGAAAGAAGAAGAAAACTTATACAAAATATTTGGAGGAAAAGATAATAAGAGTAGAAAAGAGCTCCTTATTCCTGGAGGAATGAATTCATGGGAAAACACCAAGGGCAGCGACATTGCTAGGTCCTCATAGCATGTTTGTATGAGGCCTGGGCATACAGAAGATGTATTCCTTACATCCTCAGTAGAGCCCAGGAAGGTTGCAAGACCTCAGAGAGGAAGTGGGTGCATGGTGGGGCCCTGCTGAAGGGGCTTTAAGCAGGCTTGCAGAATCTTCCATGCCCCAGTGAGATATGAAGTATGTCTCCTTGTGCCCAGGACAATGCCAGAGAAATGGAGGGTGTTCTGAACCTGAAGGTGTCATGCAACTAGGGTAAAGGATGTCTCAATAAATACCAGTGTATTTGGTAGAATGACGTTGAGGACCAGATTCCTCACTCCCTCTACTCCCCCTCCCCCACTGCATACCTTTGCAACTCATAAACCCCTGCCTCCCAGGAACTAGACACAGTCCAGGGGAAAGGGGAGGTTGAAATTTACAAATTCCCTGAGATTAAGTTACTGACAATGCAAAGAAATGGAAGACTGAAATAAAAATTACATTATATTTCTTATACAAATTTGTGGATTAAGACGTATATCCACTGCTCATATCATATATTTAGAGATGACATTTCCCACAGAGGAGCAGTGCTCAGCTAGCAACTAAAATGTCTTCTTAACAGGTTTTAAGGTTCTAGAAATCAAGTGGTGAGTGTACTGTCCAACATGCCATGAAAATAGAGCCAATAACAGGGGGAAATGTTCTTTCCTAATTCCTTTTGACTAAGTAATCAAGTCAAATCATCTGACAAGTGTGAAGACTGCATTTCAACATTGAGGAAAATGTTTTTGCTTAAACTCAAGCATGATATTAACTCCACTTTTCATATCAGCTGATTAAGAAAATATATAACAAAAGGCTGAGATATATTTGGTAACATTGTAAGATAATTCCTTTTATTCATCATAAAAACATTTATGCATATTTGAGAAGTAATCCATATGGACAAGCACATTTTTCATTCAGTCCACAGACAAAACATGCACGTGGGTTTGCAGATCCCATGAGGTAATTCCACCACTCCCGAGGTCTGAGGTCCACAAGTTGGCACCTGCTGGGCCAATAAATTTGAAATCAGTCTTATTTGGAAAATCCAATATGTATGATGACAATGTCTTGCAGAAATACCTCTTTTAGTATTACAGTCTGTGGACTCTGGCAGAAATAATAGTTTGTTGCAAAACAGATCACTCTTTTTTTGTTTGCTAAGTCTTCATACCAGCTGAATCACAGCTTGCTTGTCACTTCTCGTAACACCTTGCAACATCGCAAAATATTTGCTAGAGTTTGTGAAGGGCGGCTACAAAATTAGTAAACTGAAAGGAAGCCTGCCTTCACTCCCACCCCTGTCAGCACCTTCTGTTCTAGCAGACCGAAAGGCAGCTTGAGAACTCTGATTGCTTCTCCAGATAAGGACAACTCTTGGCGCTGTTGCCTGGGGCAAGAATGGAAGCAAAGGAAGCATTAGGGATGTTTTGCAGGTGCCAGTACATAATACTGTCACCTCACAGAATGAAATTTATAAATGACTCCATGAAGGTGAATTGCTATGGTAACCAGCCTTTTCAACTTTTGTATCTGCAAGTGAAAATAATATGGTCCGTTTCTATTTGGGAGTATATAATCTGGGTTTAATGAATAACTATCATGCTCTAACTCCTAGTTAACTAGACTCATATAATGCTAAGCCAGAAAGGGAACTGATACTCAGAGAAGTGACACTACACAGCTAACATGTCTCAGACCTGAGCCCACGTTTTCTCACTCAGTTTTCTAGTGTTCTTTTCCTGTTACAATGCTGCCTTTCTGAATGGACTCACCCAACTTCCATGAGTGTATAAGAGAAATGGGACCACAATTAGACATAGGGCTACCATCACTTCTTCCTGGGATGTCAAATCAAGTATTAGTAATATGCTGGTGTCTAAGTATATAACTTTCTCCAGAGTTATCACAGATTCCATATTCCAACAATTTTTATTTAGCCAGCTGATACTAAAAGTAGAGTTAATATCATGCTTGAATTTAAGCAAAAACATTTTGTTCAGTGTTGAAATGTAGTCTTTACATGTCAGATCATTTGACTTGATTATTGGATCCAAGAATTTAGACAACTTACCATTAGGAGAGAACCTTTCCCCTAGTTATTGACTCTACTTTCATGGCATATGTTGGACCATCACTGGTACTAGGGGAAGACATAGCTGTGTGGGGAGGTAGAGAGTGACCCGAGGAGACTTGATCCATAGGTTAGCAAAGAATTAGAATGTACCAAAATTATATTGAACAGGTATAGTAAGATAAATTTCTTTTTAGTGATTTAGAAAACATCCTTTAGGAATTTTCAAGGCCCAGTTTCTTGAACAACTTCCGTTGCATAAATACATGCAAAGGTGCTTTGGATAAGAGCTTTCCTTCCAGTTAATGAATCACCAGGCCACAGAAGATTTGGGTATTAGGAACCTTCATAGGTTCTTGTAGAGAGAAATGGCAGAAGTTTGGAGTACTTCTTTTAAAAGCAAATCAAAATCCAAAGTTACACTAAACAGTGAAATTAAGGAGTGTTTTATTTAGAGTTATTTCATTTTAAAGGGACATGTGAACACAAATACTTAGTTCCCCAAAGTCTTTAATCATCTGGAGATCTTGTTAAAATGCAGATTCTGGTTCAGGAGGACTGAGATGAGACCCACGGTTCTGCACTTCTAACAAGCTCTTGGTGGTATCAAAGCAACTGGTCCTTGGTTTACACCTTTAGAAGAAACGGACAAGTTTACTTACTGCCCGTCTCTTTAAATGCGTTTTCTGCGGAGGTTAACCCTGACTTTCAGATCAATGACCTCCCCCATCATAGGAATCTTTCGAGCCTCTGAATTCCTAGTGCTCTTATTGTATATATCATCCATGAGGCACTTAGGTACTGTAGTGTATTATGTCTTGTATATGCATGTCTTGTATCCCCTGCTAGATTATAAACCTATCTGTGTTTGCTCAGCCCTGCGTGTGAAACACAGATGCTGAGTGAAGAACTACTGATGACTGACTTGTACGTTGAAGATCATTCCCTCCTTCCTCAGAATGCTACACCTTAGCTCATCAATGAGCTCAAGACTTAAATCAGACGTCTGGTCTAAGAGACACTGAATCTATTCTGCCTCTTGTTTCCCCTCTCTGTAAGTTGGTTTTTTAGAAACCAGTGCCTGTGTGGAGAGTTCTGATCGGGTATGTGAGAAAACAACAAGAAGCTGTGAAGGAAAAAAAGGTCCAGGTAGGAGTGGGGGGACTGTCACAGCAGGAAGCATGTCCATTGGTCACATTAGACCCCTAAAGTAAAAGCACTGGAAAGGACACAAGCTTGGAGGCTGACAATCCTGGGTTCAGAGCCTCATTATGTTACCTGCAAGTTGGATGGTTTTTATGCGGGTTATTAGCTCCATCTAGTGGCTTACTGCTGCCTACGCTTCCTCACAAAACTCTCCCTCGGTGCCTTTGATGGTCATTTGATTCATTCATTCATTTCATTCAGAAGCATTTATTGAATGCTTACTGTATGCCGAGCACTGACTGTCTGCTGAATATACCACAGTGGACAAGATGGACACGGTCCCTGCCTTAAGGGAGTTTGTGGTCAGGTGGGAAAGACAGAAATTGCATAATTTGTCAAGTAAATTTTTGTTTTTGTTTTTTATTTTTATTATTTTTAATTGAAGTATAGTTGGTATAAAATATTGTATGTTACAAGTGTACCCTATAGTGATTCATAATTTTTTAAGGTTATACTCCATTTATAGTTATTATAAAATATTGGCTATATTCCCCATGTTGTGTAATATATCCTTGTAGCTTATTTTATACATGACAGTTTATAGCTCTTAATCCCCTCCCGCCGTTCCTCTCCCTACTGGTAACCACTAGTTTGTTCTTTATATCTGTCAGCCTGCTTCTTTTTTGTTACATTCACTAGTTTGTTGTATTTTTAAGATTTCAAGTAAATTTTGAATTCAAATTGTGAAAAGCAGTATGAAGAATATAGGATCCTGTGAGTTTATAGTAAGGCTTCCCTAGGGAAGTGACACTGAAGGTAAGAAGAGAAGAAGTTGGCCAACAAACAACATGAGGCATGTATCAGACACCCAGCAGCATCCCTCTGGAGACCTCAACTCCCACTTAGGTTCAGCATCCTGCCAGTCCATTGGGAGCTCCAGCCTTGAGCTATGGCCTCTTTCATCAGTCATTTAGCACCCATCAACCCACCCTATACAAATCACTTTACATATATCATCACTGATCTACTCATATTATCCTGTTACAGACAATATTCAGAGAGATTAAGTCACTTACACAAAGATATAAACTGACACATCAGAGACAGGATTCACACCCTGATCTTTCTGCCTCCAAAGTCCATGTTCTTTCTTCTACTCATGCCAAGCCCAGATCTCTTTATTCTGCTCTTGCCTTCCACTAAAAGGAAATCATTAGGAGAATTGTTTAGAAAGAATGAAAACGTGAAGGGAAAGCAAAATAATAACTTGGTGGGTCATGTGTGAAGGACATCTTACTGAGGGACCTGAATCACCCTTTGTCCCACCTTTTCTGCCTTGGTCTATGACCAGGCCCTGCATTGGACCCCAGGTTTCCATAACTGCCCCAGCCTAACTTTCATGGGTATAACTTTCGTGGCCTAACTTTCAGACCCTCCCAGTCTGGCCCATTTCTAGAGTGACCAATCAACATGGTTTGCCAAGAAATGTCCCAGTTTTAAAGCTGAAAGTCCTGTGTTGTAGGAAACCTCTTAGTCTTGGGCAAACCAGAATGGTTGGTCACCCTACACACCACACAAGCCTGCAGCCATTTTCTGACCCATTGAAGTTTTGCTCTTGGTTTTAAATCACAAGAGCATGAGGAACATTATTGGGGAGACTTTCTTTCCTGATGGAAATCTCTCCGGTTTATTTTTCTGAAACACACTGGTGGACCATAACTAGCCAAGACAGCAGAGTAGCGCCTGGCCCAGAAGACTACATGAACTGTCACCATGGAATTCTCAGGAAGAGAAATTCATATGTCACCCTGTACTGATCACTTCTATAGCTCAGTTTGCCCATCTTGTAAAGTGGAAATCAAAAACCCTGCCGAAAATTTCAGAAGAAACAGAACAGGCCACGATCCACAAGGAAATGGATAGTGGTTAGGAATGTGGGCTCTGGAATCAAACCACCTGGGTTACATCCAGTTCTGCCATTTAGATGTTCCTGTGTTATTTCAAGAACACGTACAGGCCAGGCACTGTTCCAAACGCCTTACACATATCAGTTCCCTTAATTCTCATAGCAATCTTATCAGGTGGGTACTGTTATTCATCCCATTTTACAGATGAGACTGAGGTGAGGTAACTTGCTGGTTTGTTGACATCTCTGTTCCCCTAGTTCCCCCAGAAAAGTGGGGATAATAAATTCTGATACCTACTTCGTTGGGTTGTTATGCAGATTAGATGAGATAATGTATGCAAAGCACTTAGCAAAGGGTCTAGAACATAGTAGGCTCTCCATACTTAAACACAAAGTATGTACTACTTAATTGGAGTGACAAAATACATGTTATATGCTATCATTAACAAAATTATAACTGGCAGTTTAAGAAAACGGCTAAATGAGTAAAGTAGTAAAAGTCTGGGGTGAGGCAGGATACATACCCTGAGCTTAGGAAAAGGAGGGCAGACCTAAAGATCTTATTTGCATGAGAGACAATTCTCCCATTTCTTTGAGGAGAAATGGCAAAGAGGACTTTCAGGATTGGCAATTGGTCCCAAAGCTCTAGGCTTTACTTTCCTGAAAGAGGGACAATAAACAAGTCCTCAGTTCTGGGAAGAAGTTCTTGAAAGCCCCAGATAGGAAATCTGAGGTACCTGAGGAAGTCCACCCCTGGGCCTGGGCTGGGCTGGCCAGGGAGGCCTGCACATGCAGCCTTTTCTGGGCTTTGGCTGTGGAAAGCCTGGGCAGGGGCAGTTCTCCAGCCCATGTACCAGATTTCTATCATGACCTGCTTGAAGTGTGAAGGCACTTGCCGTCTTGGCATTATATCCCTGGCTTCATCCATTTAGACTCTCATCTTTGGCTCACAGAACTCAGCCCTCTCCTCTTCACCTGTTCTATTTTTGATTTGCTCCCGTGATTCCAGGGAAGACACATGCCCACCTGCCCCAAGCAGGAGAACTTGAAGGCAGTGGGGATTTGGCAGGGATGGGTGACATGAAAGGAATACCTCTGCTAAGAGACGTGGCAACGTTACTCACAAGTAGCTCTAGACTCCTGGCAGAGTCTTAGGAACTTGCCCAAGTTCTTCATCAGAGGGGGCATTAAACTTCATTTCGAAAACCTAGTAAGAGCTGTAATTAGCAGCATGGAGAGAACAAGAATCCTCCTCTCGGTTGAGTGACCAGAGCAGTAGGCATTGAATGGACATTGCTTGTCTAGTCAAGCCACAGTCTGTTTCTTCTTCTCCCACTTCTTAAAAAGTGGCTGGAGGGCTTCCTAGGTGGTACAGTAGTTAAGAATCCACCTGCCAATGCAGGGGACATGGGTTTGATCCCTGCTCCAGGAAGATCCCACATGCCGCAGAGCAACTAAGCCCGTGCAGCACAACTATTGAGCCCATGTGCCACAACTACTGAAGCCCATGAGCCTAGAGCCTGTGTTCTGCAATGAGAGAAGCCACAGCAATGAGGAGCCCATGCACCACAACGAAGAGTAGCCCCCGCTCACCGCAACCAAAGAAAGCCTGTGAGCCCGTGTGCAGCAACAAAGACCAAACACAGCCAATAAAATAAATTAATTACTTAATTAGAAAAAGGCAATGTGCAACTAAATTAATAAATCATCTATTATAAAAATTGATACAAAAAAAATTTTTTTAAAGTGGCTGGAGCTGTGTACTCAGGCTCAGGGGATTCTTCCTGGCTGCACTGCTTTGTCTCCAAATGGATTCTCCATCTCTCCTGAGCCCTTTTGGATAATGACTAGATTGGACAGGACCAGGTTTGCAATTTCCATTTCTCCCCTGGATGTTGCCCTCTTCAAATCATTGGCATCCAGAATTGGCAGATTCCACTTCTCCCCCTTGTGTGGATGCTACACCCTGCCCAGAGCCAGTGCCTTGTCTATGTGGAGGATTCGGATAATTGCTGCTGGAACCTTGGTGCCTGGTATTTCAACCTTGGTTTCTGAGGTATTGGATTGTGGATGGGAAGTTGCAGAGTGGAGCCACCACATGGCAGAGTGGGGCACAACAATGAGGAGATTCCCCCACAATGATTTTTGTGGGAGGAAAGGAGCACCTGGGAACCCAGTTGGTCAAAGGCAATTGAATTGTCTCCTACAAATTGATGTTGCCTGGGGAGACACAGTTGAAGTCATCATGTGCCTCTAGGGTTCCTCTAGGAAAGCTTCTAAGAAGAGACTGGAATTGAGCTTCAGTTGGGCTTGAAGGGTGGTCCATCAACACTGTGCATTCAGATCTTCATTTCAGCTCCAAGTGTTGCAGGAAAATGGGGCACGAGAGGATGGTCATGTCCCAGGTCTCAGGTGAGTCCCTGGGATGGGCTGCCAAGTGAGGATCCTTGGCTTTGAACAGGAAAGAATTCAAGAGCAAGCCATAGTAAAGTGAAAACAGATTTATTTAGGGTCTACTCCATAGACAGAGTGTGGACTGTCTCAGAAGGCAAGAGGTAGCCCCAGGGCATGAGGTCATCTGGGAAAGTGAGAAAGGCCCTAAGATGTGGGGGTGGTTAGTTTTTATGAGGCAGGTAATTTCATAGGCTAACAAATGGGAGGAATATTCTATTTGGAGTAGGGGGTGGGGATTCCAGGAAGTGGGGCACCACGCACTTTTTGGCCTTTTATGGTTGGCCTTGGAACTGTCATGGCATCTGTGGGTGTGTCATTAACATATGCTAATACATTACAGTGAACATATAATGGAAGTTGAATCTTCTGCTATCTTGGATCTGATCGGTCCTAACCAGTTTTTGTCATATCCTCTCAGATTTGAGGTGAGCCTGTCTATGAAATAAGGTGCGGACTTATTTTATTTTTGTTTATTGTGATTTTAAAGGGCAAGGAGGAGAAAATGGAGACTGAGGAAAGGAATGGGGAACTACCATTTATTGAGTCTTTCGAGCACTTGAGATAGATGCCTCACCCACGTTAACTTATTCTTCCTCACACTGATCTTGGGAAGTGTTACCTATTTCATTTTACAGAGGAGGAAACAGAGGGTACTTTGTAGCACAAAGTACCACAGCTAGTAAACAGAGAAGCCAGTTCCTAATTTGCTCTTTAGTGTAAAAATTAATGAAAAAATTCTGAATAATTCAGTCCTTTTAAAAAAAAAAAAGGACTTCATGAAGCATGCCTTCCCATGAGCTGTGTGATCTGGGACAAGTCAGTGAACCTCTCTGGGCTATAGTTTGAATATCTATAAAATCAGGAGGCAATTCTGGAGTGTTGTCCAATCTAAGATCTTTTGACCCAGTCTTTAATTACCCTTGTTCTCAAAGAAGGACATCCTCTTGACCAGTCCAAATCTTTCAAGAACCTAAATCGTACTAATAGGAAATAAATGATTAGTAGTCATGCAGTACTCATCAGCTGTACATCAGGAATTCACATCCTTTTTGGCTGGACAGCACTTGTACAGCTGTGCTGTAACTCACCTAAATCAGGACCTATGAATAGGCAAGAGGATGAAAAAACATAGTGCTGAAGGGTTTCTATGTCACCTGGGTTTCTACCTCATTGCTCCCCCACAGCCACTGCAGCCAGGATTTGCATGGCCTCCCCTGCACCCTGGGAGAGCACTGCCCAGGTATGAGAAACAGCATAATACTTATGAGAAACAATAAAATCTACAGCAGCACATGCACCTTGAATTTCTCAGAGCTGTGAACTGCAGTGGCACTGCCTGACTCTGTGCAATTTGTACTCACCAGGCCTCGGTGGGGGAGGGATCACACATACACACACGCATGGACACACACCTACACATATGTATTTACATGCATGTATGCAGACCAACTGTTTCCTTGGGGTTTGCTAAGCCTCTTACATGAAGCATTAACAGCCCTAGGAAACTGTACTTATGAACTCTAATTCCACTGGAGCTTGCCAGCATTCCAGGGCCAAGTCAAGGCTTTTAAATAGCTGTGGACTAGATTCTGACCTCAGAGTACAGACTGGACAAAAAAGGGCCTAAAGATGCCAGGGAAGCCAAAGCCTACCTTTCTGATCATCCATGTCCCTCTCTTCTCTCCAGCCTCCCAAACCCACCCCTCAATACCTACACTGAAAAAGCATTAAATCACAGAGTGAGCAATCAGGTATAAGAGAGACAGATGCCAGTTGAAGCTTTGTGTGTGAGTGTGCCCAGTGCTTGATCCAGGGATGACCACCAGAGGCAGTGTTATAATTTAAGTCCAGTTGTCTTTGGCACCCGCCTGCATCTTGCAGCTTAGCCTCTTTGTTCCCATCCCAGCCCTCATCAGGCATCCATCCAAGCTGCTCTGTGCAGTTCAACTAAATTTATAGGACACTCCTCTGCTCGGCACTGTGCTGAGGAATACAAAGTCATTCTGGTATTAGGTCTGTTGCAAGCTCTGTGACCCTGGGCTTCTCAAGTGACTGTGCTCTTGCTCCACCTTAAAGAACCTGGCATGATGCAAGAAAGATGACGAGAAACTCGTGCTCAAAGGAAAAGCCTAGGCTTCTCATCAAAAGACTGGCAAATAAACCCCTATCTGTATGTTTTAAGTTGAAATAAGATGCTTAAGGCTTGTGTGTTTCATTGTCTTATCTGCCCTAACCAATGTTTTCAAGTAACTGATCAACAATAGTCCCAACTGCATTTGATGAGAGCGTCTGCAATAATACTTTAATTCCTTTTTTTATTAATGTCTACAATTTGTAAGGGACTATGGGGGCACTGTGCTGGAGCCAAAAGGAGGAGGTACTGGAGGGGTGGGGTGGGGGGTGGGGTTGTGCCAGGCTGATTGACAGGAGAAAGGATCAGGCTGGGGAAGGACACAGGTCTGGATGCAAGGCCAAAGTTGGGGGTCAGGGAGGAGATGGAGTTGGCCAAGCACAGGAACTTGTAAGAGAGTAAACAGTTGGGCATGGAATTGGATGGGTAGAATAGGGAAGAGGAAAAAAAATTATTATGTACCAATTAGTTTATCACATGATTTTACATACTATATATCATTTCATTTAATCCTAACATCCCTGGAAATAGGTGGGGCTGAGGTTGGTGGTTCCTCAGCCTTTACCAGGGTTCATCAAGGAAACTAACTTATTTGCTTAATCTCAAACAGCTAACTAGTGATAAAACCTAGATTCTAATCCTCCATTTCTGTCACCAGGTCCAAAGGTTATTTCTTTTCATTTTACCTCACCTACCAAGTAACTACCATGTTAACTTTCTAAAAATATTATATGAAATGGATTATGTACAAATGAATATAAATAATATACAAGTACTGTTTAAGAAAATTAAATACTTATGAACCCACCCCTCAACTTAGGTAATAAAATATTAGCAATATTATTGAAGTCCCATATGCCCCTCTGTTCCCAGCCCCAGAGGTAACCACAATCCTGAAACATGTGCCAGTGATACCTTTGTACCTTATGATTTTACCACATGTAGTTACTGTGTCATTGCCATTTACCCCTCTAGATCTATTCTCCAATCTTCTCCAACCTTCCCTGTGCCCCCGAGGCTGCCCTGTATGGACTATACCAGGAGGCTCCCTTGATCTCTGGCTTCCTGATGGGTTTGGCTAAAGTGAAGTGCTGATAGGAGAACAGAGGATGAGGAGAATGAGGTTGAGGTGTTAGCTTCCTGCCCCTCCCTGCTGGGTCACCCACCATAAGTCAGTTGCATTCCTCTACCGAAGGTAGGCAGCCCTCCATACAGCTATTCCCTCCCTGCCCTGCCCTGGCTCCTTCAGGCCTAGGGATGGTGAAGCTTCCTGACTATTTTGCTGGCCCCAGGGCACTTCACCCTTCTTTGTGGTTACCCAAACCTAGGGTTTCTCAATCCACTTTTTTTTTTAATTTTCACCCCCCGCCCCACCCCGCAACCATCAAGTAACCTTTTCAGATTTTTTTTCCTAATCTTCTTCCCCATCATGAAATTTTAATACCACAGATATACTATGTATCTGTTTATGTAATATGCATATCTCTGCTTTATACATGAAAAGAATAATACTCTTTTGTCCTCAAGAATCAATTTTTGCCCTCTTAGGGATAATATCAGCCTCATTGAGAATACATACCCTAATTCAACTCACATTTTTTATAAAGAGTCCCTTTAATAAGCTTCCTCAGCCTTTCAGCTTGTGTGTGCCATCTCTTTCTTGCCAAAGCACTGACTAGTACATACCTGTGTCCCTGAACAATATATTTTTAGTTTTTCTGAGTTTTGATCTTTACATAAACGAAGCAACACAGTGTATTTTTCTCGGTCTTGCTTTTCTCACTCAATAGAGTTTGTGAGATTTGTCCATATTGAGGTGTGTAGCCATTGTTCATGTTCGCAGCTGTATAGTATTGCACTGAATGGATCACATCGAAATTTACATGTTCATTTAGTGTTAATGGATATTTGGGTTGGTTATTCTGAACATGTGCACGAAACATTCTTGGTCATGTCTCTGGGGTTAGATATGGATACAGATATCTGTGAATGTTGATATAGATACAGGTATAGGCATAGATATAAATGCAGATATCTAGGGTACGTATTCCTGGATATAGAATTGCTGGGTGGTAGGGTATGCCTATCTTGACCCTTAGCAGGAGATACCAAATTACTTTCCTGTACCTGTTCTGGCGTTCACTCACATGAATAAGGAGTTTCAGTTGCTCCACATTCTTTCCAGCATTTGCTTTTGTTAGACTATAAAATTTTTGCTCATCTGGTGGGTATGAAATGGGTATCTCACTGTAACATCAGTTCACTTGTTCATTAGCCTTTTGTGTTTCCTTTTCCGTGAATGCCTGTTTATGATTTTGTCCATTTTTCTATTGGGGTGTTTCTCTTTCTTCTTGATTCATTGGTGTCCCTTATACATCCTGGACACTAATTCTTTACCAGTTATATATGTTGTAACTGTCTCCCCAGACTGTGGCTTGTCTTTTCGTTCTCTTTAAGGTGAATTCTGATGAATAGGAGTTTAAAATTGTAATGTAGAAAAGTGCATCATTTTCTTAATGGTTTATGCCTTTTGTGACTTATTTGAGATATTCTTTCCTATCTTGAGTTCCTAAAATTATTCTGTAGTTTTTGAAAGATTTTTTTAAATTATGCCTTTTATATTTAACTTTTTATTCTATCAGAAATTCATTTTTGTACATAGTGGGGATCCAGTTTCTTTTTTTCCTAATGCTAATGGAAACTAATTTTCCAGTCTCACTTATTGAATAGACCCTCATTTCACTTGCTTATCTTTAGTGCCTTCTCAGTCATATATTTACACATGTATGGGTCTGTTTCTGGAGTCTTTCTTCTATTCCATTAGTCTATTAATATATCCCTGTGCCAATAACACAGTTCTAATTTCTATAAGCTTAATAATAAGTCTTGATATCTGGTAGAGTAAATCTCTTTTCTGTTTTAGAAGTGTCTTATCTATTCTTTGCTCTTGGCTCCTTCCTGTAAAATTTTTAAATGGTTTGTCAGGTTCCTGAAAGGACTTGTCATGGGTAAAAGCAGAAATAGGGAGGAGCATCTACATGCAGAGCAAGGAGGACCACTTGGGGCAGAGTAGGTGATGAAAGGCGGTGCCAGAGCATATTTGAAATCCAGAAGCCAAGGCTCCTGGGAGCCAGAACAACACAACCCAGTATGAGGAAGCTCAGCCAGTGTCAAACAGTGGTATGAGGCTGCTCTGCCTATTTTTATTAACCCAGTGGCCCAGGAACATCATAAAGGTACTAAATCTCTATCATAAAGGTACTAAACCTCCACCTTTGGGGACGTTTATTAAACAACTGGAATTATTTATTCTGAAAAAACAGTAACTAGGAATGACTTAAGTGTTGAATACTGTTCTAGGCTAAAGAGATAAGTGAAAATGGGAAAAACGGCCAGAGTTGGGAATTCAGACTCAAAGGGCTCAATCAATATCATGAGGAGACAAACCTAGCTGAACTCATAGCACCAGCCTGTTTTCTTCCAAAAATAATGTAGATGGTTCTGATGCAAATCCGCCTCCATTTACTGGTATTTTTGTTCATTCATTCGTTTGTTTGTTTTTTAGACAACACTGAACATTTACTATCGGCCTGCCTCTCTTCCAGGCACTTACCATGCGGTAATTTATTTAAATCCCGCCTACCCCAACCCAAATCAACTCAAGAGTATGTACCCAACTGATGGTTTTTCTGTTGGTGTGTTCCCGGGAGGAATAGATCACTGAGGGAAGCTGAAGAATTCTGTGTGTAGACCTTCCACAACCACTCCTCAAACCAGGCTTTTAAACATTTCCTAGTGGGTCTTGTTTATTTGACCTAAATGGGAAAATGTAAAGCCAGGTGTCAAGCTATGCAGTTTAAAAACAAAAAGAAACAGGATCATGGTGACAACATTTTCTCTGTGGAAGCAGGCAGAAGGAAGGGGATGAGCAGGAAGGGGGGTATTCTAGAACAGACTGCCTGGAGCAGCCATTATACACTCCACAGAGGCTGTGTGAACAAGACTTGGCCCTCTGCTCCAGGCCAGGAAGTCCACGGTATCGTATGCCAAGTATTGGCATCAAGGGTCTTCCAACAAAAAGGCAGCGCCTCAAATCCTTTGTGGAGCAAGACAAGTTATAAATAGATCTATAAATTTTTTTTAACTAGAAGGCAACAGGCTTAGCACAGCTATTCTTCCCCGCTGGTTCTCCTCCCTGCGCTGCTTTGCCTATTAAATCCCTGCTACCAGGCAGATCCACCTGCCTCTTAGCCAATCCGCTGCAGCAGCCTTAGGAAAGCTAGGCTGGAAACTGGCTTCTATTATGACTCCCAGGTTGTGACCTTGCTTGTGGAAAAGAGTAAATCTTCCTATCTTATCTCTGGCTAATTGGGCAGGAGGTAGAGGAGATAAGAATTTATGGTACAATTTGCCACCTGCTGACTAGAACACTAATGTATCCATTTCAGGGGCAGACTCTGATTTTAGTGACAGGCTGAGGAGAAAAAGGATGTTTCTGGAACATGTAGTGAAGACCTGCTCACAGAGCTTTCAACTACAAGATCTGAAGACTGGTGTTTTACTGGCCAAGTTATATGTGGCTTGTGTTGTATGTGTGTGTGTGTGTGTGTGTGTGTGTGTGTGTGTGTGTGTGTCAGAGAGACAGAGAGAGAGAGAGAAACAGAGAGAGAAACAGACAGACAGAGAGATTTATTTCATCTCTCCTAACAGATCCAAAGGCATTTGAGCATGCAGGGACTGAGAAATTATTTAGCCCAGGGCGTCTCAAACTTTGTTGTACATCAGAATCACCTGGAGGCTTGTGAAAGCACAGATTGCTAGGTCCCACTCCCCAGTGTTTCTGACTCAATAGTTCTGGGTGGGGCCTGAGAATTTGTATTTCTCATAAGCTACCCGGTGACACTGATGCTGCCAATCTGAGGACCACACTTTGAAAATCACTGATGTAGCCCAACGTCCAGATCAGAGATAAGGAACTCAAAACCCAACAATTAATAAAAGTAGGTGTTTAAGGGCCCACAACTGATTATTAGCCAAAGCTGGACTAGTACAGAGACTCCCGACTCCTAATCTGGTGCTTTCCGCACTGCTTTAGGCTGGTGCATGGTCAGACTGCCAGGGAGGTGTCATTCTAACAATAAACATGTTATCCTTTATGGCTGAAGATTACCAGTCTCCACGTTGTTTCATCTTCTGCTGCCCTCCCCAGTCCAACGTCACTGGCCCTGCTGGCTCAGTACATAAATAGCCCACCCCAGCCCACTCGATCCACCATCCAGTGGGACTGAGAATCAGGTCCTGTTCGCACAGCCTGGTGCGTACTCCTAAAGGCTGGTGCCTACTCACTCCCCTCATAGCCTCATGGGTAAATGAGCTAGAGATCTGAGGCCTCTGTGGTGACCACTGTCAATGCACATTGGCCCCTAGTTATAGCTTTTCCTACATCCTCCATGTTCACCAGAGCTTTAACCTTGGTGTCTGACATTTAAGTCCTTTACCCTGCTTAGCAACTAAGTCCCCTTCTGAGGCTGGAGCTCCACTCTGAATGACAATCCAGCATTGGGGGACTATGCTTCTGTTGGTCCCCTTCCTGGGCTGGAGTGTTGGCCTATTCCCAAAACTGGTGGCTGAGTCCTACAGCCCATGGCAAACCCTCTACATGGTGTTTGCCCACCCAGAGGTCTTCTGAGCACTAATTGTCTCTTGAATTCCTGGGGGCTGCGCTCTGCCTGCCACTTTGGAAATCCCAGGCTTGACCTGGTATAAGTCAACGCTGAGATTTTCATCAAGCCTTGGCATGCTTGTCAACCTATCACGGGCCAGCTTCTCCACTGAATCAATTCTCCAACCCCATCTCACCCTAGCCACATTCCTTGGTTTGCCCAGTGAGATCCAGCACAAAGATGTCATAAAGGGGGCAAGTGCTTCAGGTGGGTTTTCCCCAGCATGGGGAAGGGATACCCTGACCCATCCAGGATGGTACCTTAGTGGCCTGTTTTCATTTGGAAGTGATGCTCCAAAGGCATGGTCTGAAAGGAGACAAAGAGTTGGCTAAATTATTCTGCATGAGGAATTGGTAGATACTGGAGGTGAGAGAACACAAAAGAGAGGACCTTGGAGAAGGTTGGAGTAGTTGGAGTGACACAGCAGGATGCTGGAACTTAGAGGGAAAGGAGCCAATAAGAGATTCCGTATGTGGCATGACCATAGGACTTTTGCGGTTCAATTTTAATTTGTCTGCTATGGGACAACATGACCTCTTCCCTGCTACAAATCTGGATACACCTGTACAGCTTGTGTGGTGGAGACATGAGGAGTGAGAAAGGACAGTATAGAGAAACATGGTCTCCTCCACTCACCTCTGTTGAGGCTCACGTGTAGCTAGCAGCATTGGATCTGGATCCTAGGCTGAAATCTGCTAGTTCCAGGTGGTCAACACTAGAGGGGTGATCAGAAGCTAAAAGAGGGTCTGGGAAAAGCAGGGAGGAGTCCCTGACACAGAAACAACCACCAGGTAGACTTAGGCAGGGACATGAAACATAACCCCTGTTTGGCAAACATACCGGAGGCTTTGAAGGCCGCTCTTAGATGACTGTGCTGGGTTATTCTGGGATTCACTGTCATTACACTCGCACCATTGAGAGAGCTGGCCTGATATGAGACACTCAGAGTCTCTTAAATTTGTATCCTGTTAACTTGGAATCTGTGTTCCCAGGGTCAGGGGTTTGGATGAAATGATTTTTTTCTTGCCTGTGAAGAAAGAAATCAGAAGTAGAGACAAGATGGTAGGAAACATCTTTAGCCTTTGTAAATTTAGTAATTCTTGGTTTATCACCTTAGGGGAAAAATTGCAATAAATGTATTGATAGTTAATGGGGGTTTACAGTTTTAGGGAAATTTTTTTCTTTAAAAACCTTGATCCTCTTTTTACAATTTGATTTGAGGATAGTTCCAAACCTCTTCCTAGCCACTCCCTCCCCTGTAGAGTTTATTTCTTTGTTTCTCCCAAGCATACCTTGCATGGTGAGAAGATGCTGTGGAAAGCCAGGCTCCCATTTTAAAGTCTCCTCCAAGCATCCTGGAATGGGACAAATTTTCTTTCTCTCCTCCAACTAAGTGTCAGTCAACAGGGCTGGAGTAGATTGTCAGGATGTGGCAGTGGGAATGAAAAGGGAGGCGAGGAAAAAGTTCTTGCTGAAACCATTCCCTTCCCTTCATTTGTTCCTAGTCCAAGAGCTGCTGGAAAGTGTCTCTCAGAGCACACCTTGGTCCTTTTCCTGAGAAAGCCAAACTTGGAAGTGACTAGCAGGTCTAATTGTGCCTCTGTGGAATCTAAATTCTGGAACGAGACAAAGAGAGGTCTGGAGGCCTCTGACTGGAGAGCCTAATGGATTAAATCCAAGCCTCTAACAGTCCCAAAAATCTGTCAGGGTGCCTGGGCAGTGTGGAGCCGATCTGCACGATGCATTCCAGATGGTTTGCCTTCTTTCCTTGGGTTTGGGGCCAGTTGGAGCTCCCGGGCGGTCTCCCAAGGTAGACCCCCAGAGAGCACAAGGCAACTGTCCAGATGGGAGGGCCCAGGCTGAGGATCACTGTGGCAGGCTTGACATTAGAGGGAAGGGCCCCCTCCTTTGTGTTGAGCATCTGGATATCATTTTTCAGGCTATTAAAAACACTAACTCTACTCTGCTAAATGCAGCCAATTCATTTTTTTTTTTCAAAAAGCACTTGGGGGCCAAGCAGTTGCCCCAAAAGGGATCCAAATAATGTGGGGCCATATGATATGATGAAGCTCAGAGAAGGGGCTCCAAAACTCTCTACAGGCATCCCACCACCATCCCCACTCCAGCCTCCCAACTTCACCAGTACAATGGGCAATGACGCCACCAACTGCAAAGACTCAAGACAATGCCAGGGCTTTGCAGTATATTTTACTTTTTGTTTTTGTGGAAAATGTATGAGGCAGATGTAGAAGATTTTCTTCCACGTTGAAGGCTTTCCGATTAGGTTACTGAAAATAAGCAGGAGACAAATGGGGGGGGGGGCAGGGAGAGCACACAAGAGAACAGAGAAAAGGAGCAGTCTAGATGAACCACTGAAAATTCTTGGTGGACTCTAAGGTCTGTGAATCAGCTCTAGCCATGACTGAATTTTCTACTGAGGAAAGAGGCCTATTTGCAACCACGTGGTTGGCCAGCAACCTGAGGGCAGCCAGTTAACAGCAGCCGCCTCCCCAAGGGGCCTGGGGTGGACACAAGAGGTGAAGAGTGAGCTTCTACCCATGAGTGTCCCAGGCTGGTTGGAAGAGAAATGGTCCCTGCTCTGGGGAAATCCTGGCTAACAAGGCAGCAGTTCCCAGCGCTGGGGAGCTTCTGGCTTACTAGCAAAGGGTAATCACAGAGCAGTGTGCGATAAACAATTACAAGGGAAGGGAGTCCATAAATATTGAGGGGACACAGGGAAGAGGTGAACAGAACAGTTTGGGGTTATTTGGAAAGAGAAGAGTTGCTAACAAAAAAAAAACCCTTTCCAATCCAATAACCTTACACAGAGGAAGCATGTGAAGCCCAGGTAGAGATCCTGCCCAACCATCCCAATGTCTATTCTGTTGCTTTTGGAAATGTGCTTTAGTCAAATTTTGAACACATTTCCTGAGGGTAGGTATCAGAGAATTAAAATCTTACAATTAATTAAGAATAAATTAATTATTATTTATCATAATTATTAATTAATTAAGATTAAAATCCAATTAATCCCTGGAAGTCATCCTGCTCGAGGAGTGGAAATGTCTTCTATATGTATATCTCCCAACTCTACCTATGATGGCAAAAGCAGGTTTCCTAAAATTTTCAGCCTAGTCCATGTTGGGAGAAAGTGATGACATTCAGGACATAAATGTGTACTGTAAATATACCTAATTACACATGAACAAACCATGAATAATCAAATACACAAATCTGTATACTGCAAACTTGTGGGGCATACCCCTCTGCGATGTATCCACACACCCCTCATACTCACGCTTTGTCCTTAGGAATCAGTTAAGACTACTGTTATCCCCATTGGTTAGAGACCTCACTTGACCCTGGTCCTCCCAGATGCCTCGGCATGCAAATCTCCAGCCCTGAGGCTCAGACCCTCGCCTGTCTTGACAGGGCTTTTCTAGGCTGAAAACTCCCTGCTGTATGCCAAGGTGTTATTAATTAATGTTGATCTCGCTCATGGCAGCTCTGCTGTGAAACGCCAGTCCTGTTAATAGCTCACCATCAGGCTCTGTGCTTGTCTCCTTGGAGTCATATCTCAGGACTAACCTTTACCTTCTTTTATGATACCAGAACATTGACAGACTCTCAAATGCCATAAACAATAATTTTCTGAAACTCATCCACCTTGTAACTGAAATACATCATGAGCACCAGCCAATCCTGAAATAATATTGATGTGACAGGCATGCAAGGAAATGATAGGTATTTTCACTTCCAGATTTAAGTGGGAGTGTTTTGATATTGTTTCCCAGATCGGGAAACTTACATGGTGGAGAAACTCCCTGGACTGAGTCTTTCTTGCTCACTTGAATTTTAAGAGAAACTTTCTCAAGGGGTCCAGGCAAGTGTTGCTCTAATCCTTTACATGGAGTAACATTAGTTCTTGTGTTATTCATGCTTGATAACCAGCATTGTTCTTCTGCATGATGTTACTTACTTTCCCGCTATGGTTGGACCTCTGCCCTTGGGACTCCTGCTTCTCCACAATAGGTCGATGAGGGAGTCTGGGATTCTTCCAATCAGAGAAACCTGAGATTGGTCCTAAATCAAGTTGCCTAGAGAACAGAAGCAACAGGTGCAGGGCATTGCTACCCAGCCCCAATTCCATGGCGATCCCATCCTCATTTCTTTTCCTGGAGCTGCCACGAGCTCCACTTGAGCTAGAAGCTCTGGTGCTTGCTCAGGAAGGAGATGCCTGGGGAACTACTCTATGATGAAAACTGGAGTCCTTGAGGCTCTGCTCCATAGGGGTTTGGTCGATTTTCTAGGATAACTCATCCCACCAGAGGAAATGAGCTCATCTGGTCACTGACCTGACAGATGGCAATGATTTTGGTCAAGAGTGCCAAGGAAAACTCCCCAGAGTGCTGCTCTGCCTTGTGGCTTTGGTGGCAGTGCCACATGGATGGGTCTGTCTGCCTGGTAGCCTTCTCATACCCACAGAGTATAAACACCAAGAGCAGCCACGCTCCTTGGGATCTGCACAGGGGATGCCTCAGTGGGCATCTGGACTGATTTGAGTCAGTGGAGGAGAATCTGTCAAGCCAAATCTCATTTGGGAAATGTGGAGCTGTTTTTAGACTCTGACCTGGTAGGGTCCATCCTGGAACCATGAGCTGAGGAAAACTGGCTGAAAAGAACAAGACTCATTTAAGAAGCTGTGATGGAGGCACGCCCATCCTCTCCTGGTGGCTGGCTGCCAAAATAGATTGGCTCCAGGTAAGTCACTGGCAGAGAAAAGAATACTTCTTCCTGCTGTACATCAGCAACCTGTGCATGGATCACTAGCTGCTGGAGCAAGGGCATGGTGTGGAATTGGAAGGGCACCAGGAGGTTTTTGCAGTCTGTACTCCTGGGGCGCAGTGAATTCTTCCATCTGATCTCCTTGCTTCTCTCCAGGTACTGTGATGGGCCTTTCATTTGCTATTGAGCAGCTATTTCCATACCATCTCTGTCCATGCCTTCATTTAAGAGAATTTGTTGCATTCTTGGCTGACCCAGGTGGTCACAATCTGGGCTTTTTTTCCCCTGGTTTCTTCCACTTGTAACTGAGAATTGAGATTACCATGCATTGAGTACTCTAGGAAGAAGGTATGCATATTTGCTGTTACCAAGAGTATCTAAATTTACTTTAAGCCATGGCAATTCACGTTAGGGACAAAGGCACAGTAGTTTTCCTTTTTCAAGAGTTTTCCCTCTTATTGTTCATTTTGTCCTTGTAACTCTTAGGACCTTGTAGGGAGGAGTCACATTACCTCTGTTTGACAGCTGAGGACAATGCAGTTCCATAGTGACTTGTTTGAGGGAGTCCAGAGAACTGGTGACAAAACTGACGTCTGGTCTCCTGATTTCCATTCCGGGGTTCTTTTTACCAATCTTCCTTATTTCATTCATGTAGTGTAGCAACCGAAATGAAAAATTGCCTAATACATGCCATGGTAGAAACAGGTTTGTGGTCTTATCTCCCACAGCCCGCCCACAGAAACCATCTGTCCAGCCACACCAAAATAGAATCATGCTTTAGCCTCTGCACCTTTGCTCCTGCATGTCACTTGCTTGAACTGCCCTCCCCCAATTCTCTGCTTAATGAAACTTAACCATCCCTTAAGCCCAAGCTCAACTGCCCTCTCTTCTGTATTGCTCTCCTGATTATAGCAGCAAGAAGTAGTTTTTCTTGCTTGGTATGGAGTTAATAAAAAAGGGGCAACTTTGATGCCATCATATGCTGCCTTGCATAATAGCTTTTTGCAGGTGAATTTTAGCTCCCCAAATAAACTGTGAGTCCAAAGGAGACAGAAATTTGTTTCACACATCTTGTGTTCCCTAGAAAGTCTTGCATAAACTATAAGCTCAATATTTATTGAATGAGCAAATACAACAGGGAGGAGGTTAAGTGGCTCCTCTACAGTTTCACAACACTGAGACTTGAATTCAGAATTCCAAAAGCTGATCTCCATGTTCTTTCCACCAAGTCATGCTGAAAACAATGCAGTTTTCACTATGATTAGCCTCTTTGCAGATCAAAAATGGTTGAAAGTAGGCTACTTCATATGGCTCAATCTAATACAATGCATATTGAGTTATTCTGAAAGAATAGAATAGTTTAAATGATTGGGCTTGAAAAACTGAACTTCCTGGGCTGTTGGCTAGCATGAAATGAGCAGCCCTCTTCCAAGGATGCTGCTTCACTTCCTTTCATAAACTTGAATTGATTCTCACCATGAGTCAATGTGGGAATAAAGTATGGTGGTCATTAAGGTGCCTTCATGGGCCAAAGAGGAGAATGAGAGAGTGACCCAGTGTTACCTTTTGTTAATCATTCATGCACTATTTCCATCTGCATTGACTAAATAAGCATGCTCTGTCTGCCCACAGTGGACCCGTTAATGTAGATACAGGAATAACACAAAAATCCCTCATGGAATGCCACTCTAGTGACCATCTACGGCTACTGCAAATCATCTAAGTAAAAATCTTAAACTTAGTGGATATTTTTTCTCTTTTTGTTTTATCTGAAGAGTTAAGGGTAGAACTATAGGTATCATTCTGTAAATGAAATGTATACTCAGTTTGTATACTGAATCAATCTATATACTGAAACAGAATAAAATAGAGACAATTATGCTTACTCGGAACCACTCAGGAAGCTGCTTGGGGCAGGAGACTCCAAAGGGAATTACTCAAGTGACAGCAGAAGTTCACTCACCTGCTTTCAGAGAGGGGTGGGGTGTGGTCAACTGTAGAGCTCTTCCTCTGCTGAGCAGAGGGTACACGTTTGGGTCAGAACTAAATTGCTCAAGCCAATAGAGAACAGACAGATTCTATCCTCTTTCTCTTGTGGTTATCAGGTTGTCTTTAAATAAATATTAAGCACATATTTAAGACTATGTGTTTGAAGCAATACCAAATTGACCCATTAAGGCAGCTGTCTGTCTTGTTTTAGCTTTGTTTATTGGTGTCATTTTACTTATCAAAGGGAACGGACCTCTCCTTGAGCAGTCACAGAAACCACCGTGGAACTCAGGAATCTTCACCCAGGCTCGCATCCTAGGCATTAATGTCCCATTGCTAATAGCGTTTCATTCCACTTGTTTGTTTATTAATGACAATTATCTGCATTGCTCAAATGACTTCCTCGTCCAAATTAAATATTAGAATATTAGGTCAACAACATCAGTTTTGCGAAGGCCATACCTCTTTGAAGTACAAAAGAGAATCAACAAATCAAGCAAAGACCAACAGCCTACTTCCTACCAAGCACTGTGCTAGGCACTGGATGTCACGGTACGTTAGATCTAGTTTGGTTTATTCAGAAGACAACACTGGTAGACAAACCAAGGAATGTTTTTGTAGAAGAATAAAAATAGTCTTCAGTACATCATCTTTACAAAATTATAGACACACTCTAAGCAGTTCTTGCTTCCTTTAACAACTCATTATGAATTCTTTATCCATGCAGTTACCTACATTCCTATAGCATTCATTTTGTTCATGACTCTAGTGCTTCTTGGTATGATGAATTTATAACTCAACGACTAAAAGTAGAATTTCCTCTTACATGTTCTAAAATTACTCCTTTCGAAGTTCAAAGGCTCCTTCTCCCCTTCAGTTTTAGTGTTGGAAAATCTGGTGAATCATTCCTGATTACACAATGTATAAACTACATATGTTCATAAAATCTAATCATGTTCCTGTTCAGTCTTCTTTCCAAACTGCTATAGCCTATTCAGTAAGTCAACACTCCTCAAGTCATTTCTGAGACCTTTCTAGAACATTTCTAGATCTTCATGTTTGTATTGATGTGTATTGTTTTCAGGAGAGAAGTTAGTAAGTACTTGAGGTGTAGACTACCATGATTCTATATATATCCAGGATGTCTACGTAGTTCTTTAGTAATAAATAGGTCAGTACTACACACCACTGTTTGTCACTAATCCATGCCTCTTACCCAGATATTTTCTTGCTCTATAAACTTCCTTACTGCAAAACAAACAAATAAAACAGCTCTACTGCAGCAAACACCTGTCTAGAACATTCCTTCAAAACTCCTTGTCTACTGCTGCATTCTCTTCTCTGATTTTGGTTTTCTATGTACACTTAAGCACTCATCTATGTGCTCAAAATAAACAAACATGCAAAACCAAACCAAACCAACATATCCTTCCTTTTCTCCTGTAAAATACCAATCAACAAACCCTCTCCTTATTCCCTACACATCCCCATTTTTCTCTTTACCCTATTTCTACTCCCTCATTAAACTCCATTTTCTATTCTGGCCCATAGGGGTTCTTTGCCATCTTTCTTTTTTTCACAGAGTATATGTTGAAACCACAACAGAAAGAAAAGACTTCCCATTCTTCAGCTAATGTGTAGCCAGTGCAACAAGGAGAAAATAGGTCTCTTAGGCCAAATAAATTTTAGCAATTAACATTACCTTCTGTGCATTGTACGAAAAATACAGCTTTTGACATTTCATACTTCACAAATGTCAATTGTGAAACTTGCATTTAGGTAATAATTAACTACTTTAAAACTAGATTCCACAACATTGAGTATGATTTAGCATAGCGCCTTGTGTATAGGAAATGTACAGTAAATAATTGATGAGGCTTTACTCTAATAACTACATGAGAAATGCCTCACTATCCTGTAGGTTATACTTCTTAATGCAGATGTCAGCTGGCAGTTTAGTTAGCTCTGTGAATGTTTTTGATGGATGGATGGAAATCATGCGGTGGATTGATGAGGAATGGATGGAGTGTATGGGTTTTAAATTTTTAGGAGGTAATATTCCCTTTGGGACCTTCTAGATAGTTTGCGGATTGGTACTCTGTAGAATTAACACAAATATGACAGTAATATATATTTAAGTAAATTAATTAGTTCTAGAAAATGATGCTTTTTAATGTTTCATTGGTGTATCTTCAAGAAAGGCAGCATTGCATCCTTTCACTCAGGAAAAGCTTTCTTTTAAAAGAGCAGATTAAAATTGGAAAATTGCCCATGGTGTCTTTTTTTTATATATATGTTATTTATTTATTTATTGGCTGCTTTGGGTCTTCGTTGCTGCACATGGACTTTCTCCAGTTGCGGCAAGAGGGGGCTGCTCTTCATTGTGGTGCATGGGCTCCTCATTGTGGTGGTGTGCAGGCTTCAGTAGTTGCGGCACATGGACTCAATAGTTCTGGCTCACGGGCTTAGTTGCTCCACGGCATGTGGTATCTCCTTGGGGCAGGGATTGAACCCGTGTCCCCAGCATTGGCAGGCAGCTTCTTAAACACTGTGCCACCTAGGAAGTCCATTCAGGGTGTCTTTAATCTTCCATTGAACTATCCAGTCTAAGAACTTTTAGTCTAAGGAATCATCATTGCCCTCGAACCTTCCCAAAGAAAGTCTCTACTGAGTTTTCATCCTGAGTTTTCTAATGACAGGTTCAATGCCAGTAGAGCTGCATGGACATGTAAGTGGGATCTTCACCTTTACATACGCAGGCCACTGAGTAAATGGCATCATATTTCAGTATTAGAAGTGAACACAGAATTCATAGGGACAAATGTTGACCCAAGCGTAAGAAAGAAGATTGCCGAGTCTAATATTCTAAAATATATAATTAGTCAATGACTAGAACCCTTCCATACATCAGTCTGGAAAGATAGTCAAATACAGAATGTGTTCTTTTTCTTAGATATCTGCACTTATTGACTAGAAAATACTATGTCAATTGCTAATTTTAGAGGCCTTTGACTCAATTTTACAGTATAGACATAAACGAAATAAGAGGACAAAAAAGCAATTTGTTTGAGAACATAATGAAAGTCCCTGTCAGAAGCTGCATGTTGTTCAAATGTTCCTGTTGAAATGGAAGAATATAATAAAAATCACTGTCCTTCCCTGCTGGCTTAATTTTTGAAGAAAGCTGAAAAAACACAGACATATGACCTGTGGTTTGGGAGATGCCCAAATAAACTCCTCCAAGATATTTATATTCAAACTTGACCCCACGGAGATCTTCAGTTTCTGCTTCAGAGATGCTATGGCTTATGGAAGGATCCACATGCACCTTCCTCCTGATTGAGCCTCTGAAAGGCAATATGTTTCCCTGTTCTCCAACTGCCGTATTCATCTCAGAGCCGTCCATAAAGATTCTGTAAAGATTCTACAGAACTGAAGATCCCACCAGCTCTTATTTACAAAGCTCTTTGATACCTATTCACAGAGTTTTGGTTTAGAATGAAAATGCACAGGACGTACAGCCTCTTCCTAGAATATTCACTATTTTCCTTTTGCTATTTTAGAATAGGAATTCTATTACTTTAAAGTGAATGTCCACAGAAGGTACATTATCCTCCAAGTAATTTGGTCATATCTACCAAATTTTAAAGTGAGGAGGGAATTCTGGGGAGATGGAGGTAGTGGTAGCATAGCTTTGAATCTGCCCAGATCCCTTCCCCAAAACAAAGTAACTAGATAGCAAAACTCAAAACCCTTGAAAATATTTACAGTAAAGCTAGGTGACAAAGTAGCTCCAAGAACATCAAAATACCAATTTAAAAAAAAGGGGGATAGACAGAAGACCTGCATGTTAACAGCACCTATGCAGGAGGAAACAGAGAAATCCAAGAGAAACAGTGTATCCAGAAGATCTGGGGATGGGAAAGTTCAACAACAGCCAACAAGTATTCACTGGAAAGCATTGTGGGCTCATGTGACAATAACCCTGAGTTCTTCAACAGAGAAATTGCATGGAAAAGAAAAGTTTGGAAGGGAAAACTGCAAATTTAAAGAGATTTAAAAGATACATTAAAAGTTTTTTTGATGGACAAAACTAAACTATCATGATTATGGATGCCACTTGGGTGGTAAAACCACAAACACATAGAAGAAATTGATTTCTATAAAAATCAAAATACTGGTTATTTTCAGGGAGGGAGGCAGTTGTGATCACAGAGCACATGGAGGGCTTCTTTCATTGCTGACAAAGTTCTCTTTCTTGATCTGGGTAAAGGTTAAAGGAGTCTTGCCTTATAACAATCCACTAAGCTCTGCATTTACTTTGGTTTTCTGTATTTGTATTTAATTTTATAATAAAAAGAGTCTTTAAAATTTTTTAATGCACATATGCTTTGTCCTAGTAATTCCACTGCTAAGGATTTGTCAATAAGATAAACTCACCAAAGTATCAAAATAGGCATGCCCATTGCATCACTGTTTGAAATAGCCAAAAAGTTGGGGGAGGAGTGGAAATGAATGTCTATTAGGAGGGGACTCATTGAATAAATTATGATTCAGCCAGCATACAACAGAATACTATGCAATCAATAAAAATATTTTTGAGATGGGTTTGGTCTATATGGGTTCCTAGAAATATTGTTAAGTTTTTTAAAAAGCTAGGTGTACAACAATATTATTATGACTCCATATGTGTAAATGCACACAGAGACACACAATGCATTTGCATTTAAAATATTTGGAAGAATACCTAAGAAACAGTTAAACTCTTTACCTTTAAAGTCGAGGTGGGACTAGGGATGGAGTCAAAGGATGAGAATTCACTTGTCACTTTATATGCTTTTATACTTTTCCAAAGTATGTGTATATTTTACTTTTATAATTTTTAGAAAGCTGATGCCTTGATTGCAGTCTTGTGAGAGGCCCTGAGCAGGAGAAATCAGCTAAGCTGTACCTGGATTCCTGACACAAAGAAACTGTAAGATAATAAATATTGTTGTAAGCACTCAGTTTGGGGATGTTTGTTACACAGCAGCATAGAACTAATACAGTTGAGTAAATCCCATCCCTTTTGAAAGTAGACCACTTAAGACAAGACACTTGCTTTTGGGAAAATGTCTGGCACTTTGGGTGGATGTAGTAAAGTATAAAGTCATGACGGTTTGTTTTTTAGCAAATGCCTTCACCTATGCCACTTTGTTTTGTTTCAACTCTTCCACTGAGGTGACCTTATCTCTGAAGGCTTAGTTCAAAATGGGCTTTCTTTACAAATTCATTTTACTTTCTTTTCTGGCAATGTGTTTTTTCAATCTCATTTTATATTTGAAAATTTCAATTTGAAAGTGATTTAGTTAAGAATCATCCCAGACTCCAATTTATTACTCTATACACTTATTATTTTTGGTCCTTGACTGCTTTTCTCCATTGTCTGCATTCTTCTACCTTTCTTTAGAGCTATTCTTAATTCTTTCAGCTCTTGGATGGAGCATAAGAATCTACTTGAGTAAGACCTCATATTATTTCCACATTTCAACATTTTTTTCTTTTCTTTTGCTGGCTGGAACTACATTTTTTATATTATAGTCATTGCTCTGAAAGCTTGTGCATGTCTTCCTTTTATTTCTTATTTAATTAAGGAAGGAGTAAATTCTACTTTAAGAGATAGAACATATGACCACATTTAGTAGTTCTATTGGGAGAACAATATTTGCATTATTTTTTGCAGAACTGACAGAATATTTAGTTCTTTGAACAGCATAAGGAATCCAGATTTAGGAGGCCTGAAATTAGAGGGAAGCCTCCCCCCACCCCACCCCTCTTCTCAGAATGGAAAGTAAAATGATATACAAAAATCTTCGCTTTCCACTTTCCTTACCAAGTTCTGAGAAAGCCTATTTGGCATAAAATAGAAGGGAACCAAAGGTTATTTTGACTGAATCTAGGTTATAGGCTCTCTAAGTTACAAAAAATACTAATAACCAAACAAACAAAAAATACATCACTTTTTCCTTCCAAAACATTTACAGAGAGACGCAAGTTAGAAGAACACAGCAATATATATTTTCTACCATGAAAAACACATGTGAGGTCATGTCAAATGAGAGATCAAAACAGCTGGCAACCGACTCTGCAAGGTTTTTACTTGCACTAAGTATTTTACCACTTTCTAAGTGCAGCACAGACATGACAATAAACATATTCTTCACCAATCAAACCGCAGCGGCAACAACAACAAAGACAAATGCATAAAAGATTTGTTAAATTTTATTTTTGTTTGTTTGTTTTATTAGCACATGGCCCTAGAGAAGCTAACCAAAGACTCAGCCCTCAAGCTCTGTGGTGTTACTCTGAGTTGCTCCTCAGGACAGCACAGACATCAGACTGTACTGGGTACTTGAAGATGAAAGATACTTCTTTCCAACCTAGAAGAAAATATTCAGGGATTTGGGAAAGAGCATATGATATTTTGCAAGGTGCCACCAGTCTTTCTGAGGAAAATATCCCCAGTGAAAAAACATGGAGGCTGGAAAGGGCTGGTAAGGGAGAAGGATGACAAGGAGGGCTGGCAACAGTAAACCGTTGGTGAATCCAACCCAAGGGAGAGTACAGAGTGAGAACATAAATGAGTATTTCTCAAAAGTTTTTCTCACCAAATTCCTTTCATTTTAGAGTTGAGGGAAGGGAGACGTGGGCATAAAGACCAAAGGCATACAACTAGTTATGGACAGAGCTGGCTCTTTCTACTGTAACACAGTGCCTCTTCACTTGCCTAATCTACCTCTGTTCTATTCTAAATTGCCCTTGTTAATTGGCACAAAAGTCTCTGCACCCAGAGTTTTAGACATATTTGGAAACATTTTAAATGCGTTGATTCACTCAGGGGTGAATTATTTGTGACAGCAAGAACAACTCCACCTTGGGGCGTATCCAACAAGATGAGGGACTCAGGGATCCAATCATGTTGTGTTCCATTCTTCCAGGCTCTTGATATTTTCACAGAGGAGAAATCAGTTTCCTAAGAGTTCACAGGCCCCCAAAAGCCATCATAAGGGTGTCTGTGGAGAAAAGGAGGCAGAGTCCCATGGGTCCAGCTATTCTCCACAATCATCCTTAGGATGACCTTGGGGAACCTGATTCCTCTTTTAGCAATGATGTATGTGGATTGGGTGATTTGGGGGAGGTCGGTTAATGAGCTATATGTATGTAGTTAAGTCTTTGGTCCTACTTAGCATCAGAAGGCAAAACCGTGTGCCTCTCCCGCTGCCTCTGAGAGCCACTGCATCTAGGCAGGAAGGGGAAGAGAAAGTGATATGGCATCTAACTTTGAGAGTAATCATTACCGTATCAGTGTGCAAATGACATGTTCCAGTGGGCAGTGTAGGAGTGTGTAGGATCATTTGGCTATCTTGTGTATTATAGGCATGGTCTAACTCTTCCTCATCTTCTTTCTTCTAATAATGAATAGCAAGAGAACAGGATGTACTGTTGTGCTTTATAATTCAGGAAAACAATACAGGTATTGGCTAACATGGTTTGACATGATCAGTTCTTTTTTTTTTTTAAAGCCAGTCTGGCAGAAAAGCACTGAGCTATTGTGGGTGTTGCATTGGCTCTTCCAACACTTTTCTGTCCAGTCCATTAATCAGCAGCAGAATCACCAAGAGACCACATTACTGCGCTATAGCTCAAAGAGGTCTATGGCTGTGAGTGGGTTGACTGGGAAAAAAGTTATATCATTCCAATTCTGATTCATTAATACTGAAGTCCTTGCTAAATAATGATTACCAGTCCCTGTCTCCACAAGTCATTCATTGGTGAATAAGGACTAAGTTAAACAAACTTGGGCCTGTGAACACAGATTTTTCTGGTGGGGGTGGGGGTGGGGGTGGGGAAGGCAGAGGTGTAGAGATAGTGGGAAAGGGGAGAGAAAAACTAGATTCGACTGAATAAGCGAAGAATAAAACAACTGCACTCTGGGTTCTCGTGGTGCTTCGGGCACTTCCCTTCCTCCTGCTGTTGCCTTGACCCCATCTCTGTATTCACAATCTCTCTGCAGTCAGACTACCTCCAGATGGTACTATCATAGTCACTCCCTTCTATCACCCTTGACTCTTTCCTTACAGATGCCCATTACAGCCGGATGGAGTTATTGCCTAGTCAAATGGTTTAAACCTCCCCTCTCTGAAAGCTTTTCTACGCAAATTCTCCAACCCCCCCCCCCAATTCCTCCCAATTACTTCTTTCTAGCAAAGAACATTCCAAGTCATTCCCTTTGTCTCTTTCTCCCAGTTTGTCTTTTTTATTATTCCCATATCAAAGTATGCTCATGCGTGGAAAGATAACATTCTTTTACTTTGGTCAGATAACCTTTTCAAAAACGCTTAGCGTATTTCCACCAATCCTGAACACAGAGTAGGTGGGGTATCAGAGTTGCAAGAATATTTTGGTCGATATCAAATTTAAATATTGCTTTTCTGTTTGGGGTTCTTTGAGGCATATCCAAACAACTAATGGGGAAAATTTTTTTTCAGTTTTATGTAAGCTCTGGTTGCTTCAGTGTCAGCAATCTCAAGTGCTGCTTCTTGCCAGCTTTCCATTTGGTAGAAGGTGCTTCCTAAAGATGAACTTCTGTGAAGTCAGGACCAGCATAGACTGAGCCAAATCATGATTAAAATGCTTGCTGGCTGCTCCTTTTGCCAGTATAGTTCTGTGTTTCCACTTGTTGGAATCTATCTGCCTGTCAATGTTTGCAAACGCCAGTCCCTTTTTGATACAACAAACTCACAGTGTTCCTCTTCAAGAATGCCAGCATTCATATTTTTTAAGCCTGCAACTTTCAAGAAATGGAATCCGCTGAATTTCTCTTCATTTAAAAGTAGAAATAGTAATATTACATAGCTAGAAATTTCTGTAAAGTGGATTGGCAATAATGTTATTTATGCTTTCAAAAGTAGGGTTCTTCTAAATTTATGCCTGTGTATCAGTCACAAGCTAATACATTCTTTGACTTTAAACTACTTTCTTTCTTGTTCTAGAAATTCTGAATGATTGCTATGATGTAGACATTTACAGAAGTTTGACTTGAAACAAAACAAAAGTCAGGTAGATGTAAATTATAATTTATTACTGAGAGGAAAACACTCTTAGCTGCAACATCTCTAACTGGAAAGTTTTTGAATTTTCCAGATATGACAAATAAAGATTTATGAGGTGTGACTCCCAGACGAAAAAGCATTTGGGTGAAAACTTTTTTTTTTTGGTAGGCAAAATAGGAAAGCACAAGAGTAACTAGGATGAACTTCAGTGGAAATCATCTGTGAACTTAATTGAGCAAATGAAACGCATTAAACTCTGGGAAACTAAACATACATGTCTATTATTTAGTTGCTGGTATTGAGTCTTTCCATTTCCCTGCAGAGTTGTTTGTGGGATCTATTATTTTGAAAACATGCCATTTTAACTTGAGTCATCAATAACTTGATCCTAGTAATTTGGCAGAAAGGGCATTCGATTAGGAACCATATGGCCAGGGTTTCATTCTCACTCTGCTACTCACTGGGTCTGTGACTATGGTCATCTCTCGTCCATACTTGGGACCTCTGTCTTCTCACCTGTTCCACAAGAATAAGAAATACCTGATCTGGTTGCCTCTTAATGTTGTTGTGAGGATCAAATAAGGTCCTTGTTGTTAAATCTTTTTGAAACTAGAAAGTGCTACATAAATAAGGCCGTCTACTCATTATCACCTCAGAACTCCTCTCTGATTACATTGCCTCAAATGCATTATTTAGGAAAAGTACAAACTTGAATGCCATATGGAGTCCCTGTTGACACTGCAGATGTTGGTTAATTTTAGATTCTGAGAGAACAAAAGAACAGAAGCAGCACCAAGCAAATTAGCCTCTCTTTAGCTTTTTCTTCGAAATCTCCTATTATACAAATACCAAACTAAAAATGGCAGGCTAAATATTACAGAAAATTACATCATTTGAAGTATTGAAATTCTGTATATTCAAGCCTTTTTGCAGTTTATTTTTGCCGGAGTTTATCCCCTTCAAAGCACATCGCCAATGAATTTAATTCTATAAGATTAATTATGGTCATTTCTTCGAGGATCAAGTAAGAGAATTTTAATCTTAAACTTTAACCTGAAATAGCACAGAGCCAGGGCAAATGTAAAAGTCTCAGAAGAGTCACAAAAAGATACGCAATCCATTTTGGTGGTCATAGTCTCTCTTGAACTAATGGAAAACTGAACTAAGCTCAGCTAGCCTTGGGCTCTGATTCTGAAGATTCATATTTACAAGTGGGAATTTCCTTGTAGAACAGGTGTGAAAGACTTGCACATACTCATGACAACTACTTTTACAGCCTCATCCATTTGGGAAGACCTGTCCTGCTCATGTGTGCCATCTGTAAGACATCTCTTTGCATTTTGTCAAATCTCTCTGCTTACACATACACAAGCAAGAGATGTTTCTGTAAAATATATAGATGGCATCTGTCATTCTATCTCTTGTTTGTACACCACTCACTAACAAAAAATATCCTGGAACAATTCTGAAAGTGTCTTGAAATTATCCATATTACATATAAATAAAGGTCCAGTTGATATTCTGAACCTAGATTTTTACTTTTCATTTAGAGGATAATCATGTCCCCAGATTGTTCACTAAGTCTTAGTGCCTTAAGATATTGACAGACTATCACTTTAATTAGAAATAACTTGCAAACAGAGGCCATAAATGTTTCACCTATAAGGCACTTGCTCCTCTAAAAGAGGCAAAATTTTCAAAGTATGTTTCAACCCATCTTTTAGTCGTTTGGTGGATACTCTATGATATGATATTTCAAAGTATGCTCTCATGTGGATTAGAAATATTAAAAGCAAATCCAAAGAGTAGATTTTATGACAGCTTATTATGGATGCCATCTAGGCTGATTATTTTTGTATTAAGTATACTATTAATCACCTCCCTATCCTGCCCATATGCTACCTCTTTTAGCACAAAAGGCCCAATAAGACAGGTGCAACTTGATTCCACGTTACATAGTTCTCTCAAACTGGAACAAAATTTTAACTCCCCCAAATCCTTTCCCCCTGTGAAGGACTTTGGATTACTGCAGATGATTACAGGCCTAAAGCAGAAATGGATTCAAACAACTCTCATTCACTGTTGAAACTGAACTGGAACTGACCCCCAAAATAAATTGGCTTAATTCTCTGTAAGAGGAATATGAATCAGGTTGCCATCTGTTCCCTTCCTTCTTTAACTTCACCAGTGGGCTGGGTTTAAGCATAAAACTGGAGGAGTCTTTTGGGGAAGGGGAAGAGAACTCTGGTTTGGTGTTTAGATGGTTATACTGCAAGGGTAGAGTCACTCTAGATGTAAGAAGAAAGGAGTCTGGGAATTAGCTGGGGAAATCATGTAATTTGGCACACTGTGGGAACAGCATGAGTTTAATTTACCTAATTGTTTGAAGATGTGTCATCAACTAAAAATCCTTTGTGCGCCAGAGGTGAAAAACATAATCCAAAGTAGCTTAATCAAAAAGGTAAATTTACTGGCTCATGTAACTGAATAATTTCGAGTATCTGGTTCAGGTGAAGCTTGATCCAGGACTCAAACAGTATGACCTAGGACTTGGTTTCTCTCTCTCCATTTCTCAATTCAGCATCTTCAACACTGGCTCCGTTATTGGGCAAGCTCTTGCCTCATGTATACAATATGAATGCAAGCTGCTATTTACCTCTAGGTTCAAATACAGAGCCAACTTTTCTAGTAGATCTAGAATGGATCACTGCAACCAGGGGAATAGAATATATTAGATGACCTAGACCAAGGTCACATGTTTCACCCCTGAGGCATGGGGGTGGAGACATCACTATTCTCCCTAAGCCCTGAGAGTAGGGAGGACCAGAGGCCCCAGAACAAAATTAGAGTGTGGTCAACGGATGTTCTCTACAAATACTCAGGGACCAGATGCACAAATAATTTTATTGAGAATTATTCCTCACCTAAGAAGCAATTCTGGCTATCTCCTAAAGATAAAGTCCAAGTCTTACCAGCTGAAGAGAAAAAAGGGGAATGTATAATTGACATTTCCTAATGTTTGCATAGAAGAGTTAGTGCTTAATGAAAACTTTAAGGATAAATATTGCAAATAGAGAAACCAAAATATAGGAGAAGGAATTTAAAACATAATTATTTTAAGAACAAAAAAGAAGTGGATTCCATTAAAAAAAAAAAAAAAAGGCGGGGTTAACAGCCAAAAGAGAGACTGAAGTCTCCTCATGTGAGACATTTTAAAAACTGAAGATAGTTTCAGTTAAAGCTGGGACTAGATACTCTTCAGAGATATTGTACAGTTTTAGTTCTACAATTTGCAGATTTTGTGATTTCTGAGGAAGAAAGCTTTAGAGCTAAGGAAAGCTTTATAGATGGCTATTCACTGAAACTTGTCAACTTCATGGTTTATTTGTATTTTTATTTTTTTAAATAGATAAATTTTTTTATTTATTTATTGGCTGTGTTGTGTTATCATTGCTGTGTGCGGGCTTTCTCTTGTTGCAGCGAGCGGGGGCTACTCTTCATTGCTGTGCGCAAGCTTCTCATTGTGGCGACTTCTCTTATTGTGGAGCATGGGCTCTAGGCACACAGGCTTCAGTAGTGGTGGCACTTGGGCTCAGTAGTTGTGGCTCGTAGGCTCTAGAGTGCAGGCTAAGTAGTTGTGGCACACAGGCTTAGTTGCTCCACGGCATGTGGAATCCTCCCAGACCAGGGCTCGAACCCATGTCTCCTGCATTGGCAGGTGAATTCTTAACCACTGCACCACCAGGGAAGTCCCAACTTCATGGTTTATTTTTAAATACTTTTAAATACTTTCTTTCATGCTATAATTAAAACAAACAAACAAATAAACAAACCTCCCCACACATGAAATGGAACCAAAGAGTTCTATGTGGAAAGAAAATTTTATTTTCTAATAATGATAATAATATGGCTAGGCTAGCTTCTTAAGATGTATACATATATTAAATGGTAGCTTTCACTGCTATGTTACTTGTACATATTTCTATATCTGTATATGTTTCATGTAAATTAAGTGCCCCAGGATTCTTCCATCTGGTCTCGTGTATCTGGAATCTAATAAATAAGAAAAAGTATGGGGGCTGGCTAGTGTAAAGACAGGATACTTTACATGGCTCAGTTATAAAGCACACTTACCAAAGTCTACCCATTTCACCAAGTCCTTAAACCTATTTTCCAAAAAGCAACCATGGAAAAATGAAGAATTACAAAGAGAAATGTAAAGGGGTACTAATAAAAAATGGCTGAAGGATATTTGACCCTGGGTCTAGGGTAGCACTAGAGCTGTCTGGGGCAGTGTATACCTTACAAGTTGTCAACTCCAAACCCATTAATCCCATCCAAGACTTCATTCTAGAGATGCTTCTATATGTTAAATTAAGAAAACTCAAGTATTTTCTAGAGCTTGCAATTCATTAACTGGGGCATAATCAAGCTGAATTTTATTCTGCTTTTCTTCTTTTTAAAAACATTATGCCACTGGTTGCAGGAGAAGCAAATTAAATGTTTTAAAATTTTCCTTATTGGAAAAAAATACAAAGATATAATTTACAGACCAAAGAATGCAGAACTATTTTTAATGAAATGTGAGAGTTAATCCTTGGAAAGCTGAAGTTCTAAATTGGAAACCTAATCACACCACCTTAGACTATTCCTTTGGAAGATTTTATTAAAGTATTTGAGAGACTTCTGGTGATTTATCCTAAGGATATACCTAAAGACATATGTGTCAGGTTACTCATCACAGCATTGTTTGTAATAAATCGCAAAGACTGTAAACAGCCCAACTGTTCATCAATAGGGGAATGGTTAAATACATTGTAGTGTAATACTATGCATCTGTTTAAAAGAATGAGGACGCTCTCTCAGTACTGATATGAAAGATCTCCAAGAGACGTTGTTAGAGGGAAAAGCAAGATGCAGATCAGGAAATATAATATGCCACCTCTTGTGTAAAAATGGAGGAAGAGAAGAAAGAAGAGTTGCTTGTATTTGCATGAAGAAACACTGTAAGGTCACATGGGAAAACCAATATAAATAGTTCTCTCTACCTGTGAGGGTGGGTGGGCGTGTGGAACAGGGTGGAAGAAGCAGGGTGGGAGGGAGACTTTTCACCATATACCTTTTTATTCTGTTTTGATTTTTGAAACATGTGAATGTATCAGCTGGTCAATATTAAAAATTAAATAAATACCAGAAAGAAAAAAGCTTGAGAGAACTCATTCAGGAGTCATATGGTAATTCCATAAAAGTTACAGTTACAATTACAATAGAAAGAAAAAGAAATCTGAATTCATCCTTAACCAAAGACATACTGTTGGTCGGGTATGAGTAGGCAGATAGAGCAGAAGCTCAGACCATACTGACTCCCATTTCTGTTAGCTGAGCACCTTGCCTCTGTCCAGTATCTTTAACCTCCTGGCTCTTTTTCCATATCTTTCTTTCCTCTTCTCTTAAAACAAGGAAAATCCAAGATGCTGGAAGATGCTGCTGACAACTATGAAAAGTTATTCATAAAGAGTTAAATTAAAGCTTTATCTAGGGGACTTCCCTGGTGGCGCAGTGGTTAAGAATCCACCCGCCAATCCAGGGGACATGGGTTCGAGCCTTGGCCTGGGAATATCCCACGCCTCCGAGCAACTAAGCCCATGTGCCACAACTACTGAGCCTGTGGGCCTAGAGCCTGTGCTCTGCAACAAGAGAAGCCACCACTCCTCGCAACTAGAGAAAGCCCCCGCGCAGCAGCGAAGACACAACACAGCCAATAAACAAATTAAGTAATAAAAAAAAGCTTTATCTAGAATGTGGATTGCTGCACATATTCACAAAAGCCAAGAAAGTGCCTTAGTTATCTCCCCAAGAGAGTAGGCCACCTGGTTCACTTAGCTGGACTAGACTAGGGGCTCTTTCCTGACACTCTCTGTGTACTCTATGCAGAGCTCTGACATTGCACTTAAAACATCCCACAGAAATCATCGGGCTAGGAGGCAGTCCTCCCCACTAGACTAGGTTTCTTTGAGGGCAAGTACTGTGTCCTACTCAATGGGTTTTGTACTCTCAGAGCCTAGCACAGTGCCTCAGTAGGCACTGTGTCAACTCAGTAAACTCAACTTTTATCCACCTCACTGCTTAGCTCCTAACCCTAACAGCTGTCTTTAATGTCATTGCCTCACTCACTGTCACTAAATGCATCAGTTAGACCCGTCAATTCTATCTGCCAAACATACCCCCAAACCTACTACTCTTTACCATCTTCAGCGCCACTACCCTAATCCAGACCACCACCACCTCTAGTATGGACCAAAACCACTAGTCTTCCTTCCGATCCTCTCTTCCATCACCCCCAAAACTCATTCTCCATATGTAGTTAGGATGATGTTTTTAAAAACCAATCAAATCATATCATGCTCCTGCTTAAAATCCTTCAGTGGCTTCTATTACAATTAGAATACAGTTTAAACTCTTTACTCTGCCCTGCCAAGCCCTGTCTGCTTCTTTGACTTCACCTCCTACCACTGCCTCTCCCTTCCTCCACACCATATCGGCCGTCTTGCAGTTCCTCACATCCACTTTGCCTTCTCCTGTCTCAGGGCCTCTGTCTGTGCTCTTCCCTCTGCCTGGAAGGCATTCCTCCTTCTTTTTGCAGGATTGGCTCCTTCTCATTATTGATGCTCAAAGGCCACTTTCTCAGGGAGGCTTTTTCTGACCACTCCTGTTACATCAGCCCCGCCCTCAACATTGCTGTTTGCAGCACATTTAACTATATAGGTTAACATCTTTATTTGTTAGTTCGTGCTTACTGTCCCCACTCTAATGTAAGTTCTATGAAGGCTCTGTTCGCCTCTGGATGACCAGTGCCTAGAACACGGCTGGCATTTAATGGCTCTAAAAAAGTTTTTGTTGAATAAAAATAAAGGCATTTAAAATTAATCATGGATAGACTATATATTTCACTTCCTCAGAGACCTTTTGATGAAAATATTTAATTATAAAGGCAATAAACAATTATAAAAAGAAATCAGGATCTCATGATTGGCTTTTATATTGTACAAAGTAGGCTAAGAGAGTCAACGGAGAGACTATGATTCTACAAGAAATGGTAACTTATGACGTAAACCAATCTAGGCAACAGGCAGGTCCGAGCACTATGTTAGGTAGACGGGATCTAAAGGTAAGCAGATGCTGGTTTTACACTCAAGGAGCTCAAAATCTATCAGAAGATACAGATTTGTTATTATATCTCTAATATCTGTACAGTGCAAATCATGTTCACATTTATAATTATTTTATTTAATCACCAGAAGAGTCTTATGAAGGAGTTATTATTATAAGTGTTATCCCAATTTTATGGATAAAATAACTGAGGTTCAGAGAGGTTATGTGACGCCTCAGATGGTACAGCAAGTGGTGAATGAGATTTTTAAGTTAGACCCAGATCTTCTGACTCAGTTCTCCTGTTTCACCACTCTGTCTGTTCAGTGTGATAAATGTATGTGCAGCATGCTATGGGAGGTCAAGTGTACCAGACAGAAAGACTATTTTTATCTGGAGAGGTCTGAGAAGGCTTTACTGAGGAAAGTCATATAAATGGGGCTGTGAAAGTGGAGGAGTTTCCCTGCGGGGAAAGAGGCACATTTCAGACAGAGATCTGATAAAAAGCACAGAAAGATGAAAATGTATAGCATGCGTTATGTGGCAGGGAGCAGAGGAGTCCAGGAGGGGAGGTTGGGGCCATACTGTGAAAGATTTTCAGTGCCACTTTGTATGCAGTTGGGCGGCCTCTGAATGTAGAGGTTTCAAACAGTCAGATCTGGGTTTTCAAAAGAAAATTAGAGTGGCAGATTGGTGGATGAATTGGACCATGAAGAAACTAGTTGGGAGTTTTTCTGTGATCGTGCAAGTGAGATGTGTCTGAATGAGGATATTGGAAGTGGAAAGGACTGATCACAAAATCAGAATCACTTTCCTGGGAGGTTGAAGAGAGGGAAGAGTGAAGATTATTTTTTAAGTTTTCTAGCTTATCTGACTTGGTGGATGATGACTACGTCAGCCAAATTGAACAATACAGAAAAATGATTTGAGAAGGGAACTGGAAGTAGGAGATGGGGTTTTCTTATAGCTGAGATAAAGCACTTGCTTTATCTTTTAGTCCTGTTTGGTTTGAGGTACCTGTGTGTAATATCCAGGTAGATATGTCAAGTAGGTAGCTAAAACATGGGCCTAGAATTTGAAAGCGAGGTTGAAGCTGGAGATCTAGATTTTGGAGTAATCAAAATATAAGTTGTATTAAAATTCCAACTGCAAAAGGGGCACAAGGGAACTTTTTGGGGTGATGTAAATGTTCTATTTCATGATTATGATAGTGGTTACAAGGGTGTCCATGTCTCAAAACAGGTCAAACTGTACACTTTAAATGGGCTCATTTTATTGAATTTTAAGTTCCTTAAAGAAAAAAAACACTAAAAATAGAGGTGAACTGCCTTGTACAACAGTGCTAAATAGTTTTTTAAAAATTGTTAATCAATTGTTTTAGAAGAAAAAGGTGAATGAGAAATTGTTCTACACACATCAGTTAAAAACAACTGATAGGCAGCAGGGAAAGCTGCCATGGTTTCAGTTGTTCCAGAAGCCAGTGCCTGGTGTGCCAGTTTATGGGCCATTTGGGAGTCCTCCATTCAAAAACTTATTCCTTCCCCAAACCACCCTCCTACCTCCTCAGCCCACCCTTGTACCACCTGGGTTGACTTCCGCATTTGGAAGAGCTGAGATAATAAAGGTACTTGAAGAATATAATATGACTCATCACTGAACAAGAAATCTTTCCTTATTGATCGATTTTAGGCTTATGGCCAATTTGGCCTCCTTGTTTGGCATCCTTCCCTCAGGATCACTTCTGAATTGTCCTTTCAATGCTCAGCTTAAAATCTACTTTGTTCAAAAAACCATTTTTAATTTGATAGAAGGAGGTGGTGTGTGATACCTAAATTCATCTCCCAGTGTGGACACATCTACCATGAATATACAGTCACCAAATTTGTATGTTTATGTTAGAATCTCAGTTCTGTCACTAAGTCTTTGAGACCTTACAGAAAATCAGAATGATAAAACCCACCTTTCAGGGTGGTGTGAATCAAGTCAGTTAGCATATGTGAAAATGCCAAGTATGGCATTGAGTAGGCGCTCAATAAAAGGCAGATGCCTTGTCAAGACTGACTATACTTGCTGAATTATTTAGTCTGTATTATAAATTTCTTGAAAGTAAAAGCACTCTTTTCTGCACTCTATACTCCCACCCTAACTAATACATCCTTAGGAGACATTGGAGAGTGATGTTTAGAATGCTGACAGGTCAAGGAAGAAGTTGAAAAAGATTTACACAATATGTAGATGAGAAGAGAGCATTCTGGGGACATGGCAAAAAAGAACTCCATTTAGAGGTGGTGGCAAAGGTCTTTCTTTACATTTCCTCTTTTCATTCATTTAAAATTTTATCTTGCCAAAAAGAGGGGACAGAAGGTTTCATCTTGATGAGTGGAGCTGCAGGACTGTGTGCCAATACACCTGGTATTGATTCATGCCAGCTGGGAGAGGAGCTTGGCTTCTCTGTGTTTTACTACTGTGGTTTCCTGGGCTGGGCAGCTGGGTGCCTAATAATGATAAAAACCATAATAATACTTCATAATTACGCACCGCCCTTTGCCAGAACTTGGGTTTAATTACAATGACTATGACGGAACTGGCAACATCTCACTCCCTGTTGGGGTGCAATACCCAAGGGCCTGGAAATAGAGTCAAGTGGCAACTGCAACCCTTCTCCTGCAGAGCCTCTCCTGGCAATTCACCCAGAGTGCTCTGGGTTTGGAGCTCATCATCAGAAACAAAGAGTACTTTTAAATTGCCCACATGTACTTGGCACCGTCAAGTAAAGTAGCATTTATGATGCAACTCCTGCCCCACATGGGGCACAAATCATGGAATCCCAGGCCCGGAAGGGATCAACAAGAGGTAATCTCATTCATTATTACCCGGCCCCCTGCCATGAGGCATCACTGCCTCTACACTCTAACAGATGAGCTCACTGACCTTCCATTCTGATTGCGCTGGAGATGCTTTTGTAGTAGGGGTCAGGGGATTCACCAGTTCATTTCAACATGCATTTCGTGAGCACCTATTCTAAGCCAAGACACTGTGGACACACAAAGATATGTAAGGTGTGATCCATCCCTGCGCTCAAAGTAGCTTATCTCCTAGTTGGGGGGATTTATATTAAGGCAGATGAAACATAAAGACAGAGGTAAGCCCTGGCAGATGAAAGGAAATAAAATCACTCTGGATGAAAGGGTCAGGGCCATCTTTTCTTCCAGAATAAGAAGAAAGGATGAGAAGGTGTTAAATGGGGTGGGGAGGCCAAGGGGCAGGGGAGAGACTGGGGTGAAGAGCTTGGCAACGACTTTGGGAGGTTCTTGCAGGTTTCCCTGTTTTTCCAGGGGTGGGGGGAGGAGATCTTTATAGCACATATCACTTCCAAGTTATTTTTTTTTCTTAAGAAATATAGCTTATTTTATTTTTTAAAATTAATCAATGTTGTGTTAGTTTCCACTGTACAGCAAAATGAATCAGGTATACATATACACATATCCCCTCCCTTTTGGACTTCCTTCCCATTTAGGTCACCATAGTGCATTAAGTAGAGTTCCCTGTGCTATACAGTATGTTCTCATGAGTTTTTTATTTTATACACAGTATCAATAGTGTATATGTGTCAATCCCAATCTCCCAATTCCTCCCATCTGCCCCCTTTCCCCCTTGGTATCCATACATTTGTTCTCTATGTCTGTGTCTCTATTTCTGCTTTGCAAATAAGATCATCTACACCATTCTTCTAGATTCCACAAATATGTGTTAATATACGATATTTGTTCTCTTTTTGACTTCCTTCACGCTATATGACACTCTCTAGGTCCATCCACGTCTCTACAAATGACCCAATTTCATTCCTTTTTATGGCTGAATAATATTCCGTAGTATATACATACCACATCTTCTTCATTCCTGTGTTGGTGGACATTTAGGTTGCTTCCATATCCTGGCTATTGTAAATAGTGCTGCTATGAACACTGGGGTATCACCTCTGAATTATTTATTTGCTACTTTACTCATATATGCTTTGTCTCACCCTATTCAGGAACTTTGTCAGTTTTGTTCACCACTGTATCCTGAGCATCTCAAACAATGCCTGGTGCACTGTAAAATGCTTAGTAAATACTGGGCTAATGAATAAATGGCCCAGGTGATGCAGTGGCTGTAGAAATTGAGACAAAGGGCATTTAGTAATCAGCATGACAAAGTTCGAAGGGGTAGGGAAGTGTTGCATCAGTGAGGGAGTAGCCTGGAGGATTGCTCCCAAATTCCGGTTTGGTTAAGTTACTGAATGGTGATGTTATCAAAGAAGATAAAGAACAGATGGGAAGGAGCAGGTTCTGTGGACTTCCTAGGGTATCTGAATTTCCGATTTGAATGTGTCAAGATTAGATTCAAGCAGAGATAACAAAAGCACTTAGGTATGCAGATTGGGACCTCACTAAAGGTACACTCAGCCATCAAAACGGTTAGACCACCTAGTGTGTACCAGAATGACTAAGTACCTACTGAGGACTGAGGATCAGACTCTAGGACTCTCTTACAAAGCCAACACAGAACCGATTAATAACGGTTAACTGAAGACAAATACAATCTCAGGGTTTATGGTCTCAGGGAAACTGGGGTGAGGGGTGCATTGGGGAGGAGAAAAAGCTTCAAGAAGGATGTAGTCCACAGAATCTATTGCAAAAGAGATCATATAAGAACGAAAAAGTGACCCTTGAACTCAATCATGTGGATGCCACTGGTAGCCTTAAGAGGAGCACTTTCAGCGGGTTAGTAAGGAGTATAACTTAGCCGGCACTGGAAGCATGAATTGAAATAAGGATGAGAACCAGACAGGATCTCATAAGCAACTTTGTTTTGTTTGGAGGCGTTGTGATATGATCACGGGTATGTCTAACACAAGCGGCCGGTAAGTTTGTGAATGACGACAAAGCTTCTATAAGGCCAGATGGCCTGTCCTGGCGCCATCACAATGCCTCAACTACGCTTTTATCCTTGCAGCCATTTCTAGGGCGGGGGCCCTTCTATACAAAGCGCAAGCAAAAAGTGGGAGACATCCCTCCACCCGATCTTTGAGTCATGTTTGTGACAGCTGGGAGTGGGGCTGGGAATACTTGAATGAAACGAAGTGCCCAGGTTCCCGCGGATCTTGGAATTTAGTAACAGGGAGGCTCCTTGCTGGAGGGAGCTAGGGAGACTCATTCACATTTTCCGACCGGGCACTCACGCCCTCCATTCAACATTTTTCCTTCCCTTTTCCCTAACAGAATTGAAACCAGGGACGACAGGTTCCCGCTTCTCCCACCTCAAGGCTGACCTTCCACCCCCAAGCCCACCACTGGCCCTTCTCCGACCACGTGACCCTCCTCAGCCCCCGTGACTCGCCGCCGCCGACCCCTCCCCTCGGGCCGCAGGCCGCCTTGCCCCGCCCCTCAAACCCACGTGACCTCCTCTCTCCCACCTGACTGGCTCCTCCCTTTCCCCCGGGCCGGACCCGGCCGCCGTCGCAGCGGCCCGACTCCAAAATGGCAGCCGCGCACAGCGCACACCCGAGCGGCCGGACCTCCCTGACTCCCGGGCCGCCCCGTTCTCGCTCCCGGCCTCCCTCCTTCGGCCTTCACCTACACGCCTTCGGATTGGCCGCTAGGAATCCCGCCCCGCCAGAGCCCCGCCTGCTATTGGTCACGGTAGGCTGCCCTTCAGAGAGGCGTGCCCCCCCGCCCCCCGCCCCGGGAGGTATTTTCCATTCCGGTGGGGGTTGGGGGGAGGGGGGAGGGGAAAAGGGTGAAGAGGGGGAGGCGGCCGGGCAAAGGGGTGGGGGCTTGGCGGGGGCATCCGGCGGAGCAGGGGACCCCGGACTCTGTCCCGAGGAAGCGAGGCTGCGCTCGCTCGGGCAGTCGGAGGGCACGGGACGGGACCGGCGGGCCGGCTCGCCCTCTCGGTGACTGCGCCGTCCGGGCCAGTCCTGCTGCCGCAGGTGCCCCTGGATGAGGCCGCCCCGCGCGCCCCGGCCGGTGAGTATCCCCGCGGCCGGCTTGGCCCGTGAGCGCTCCCCGGCCCCCGCGCCGCCGTTAGCGGCTGCCTCTCCGGCCCTCGGTGCTCGCGCCCGGCGCAGTCCGCCTCCGGCCGGCGCCTCCACACCCCGGGCGGAGGCAGCTCCGGCCCTCTGGCCGGGAAGAGAACGACGGGCGGGGGACGGCGGACCCGGGCCGCGAGTCCCGTGCAGACCGTGCGGCGCGTAGTGGGAGCTTGCGCTCAGTAGGCTCTCGATGCATGTCGTTGAATTGTTTTTCTGGTTGGAGGAACGTGGGGCGCCTGAGGGCAAGGGGGTCGCTCCGCGCTAGCCGGAGGGCGTTCGTGATTTGGGTCGTGGTGAATCGTGGGGGAGGTCACCGGAGAGCGTGGGGCATTTGCGCGCGCTGCAGGGAAGGAGGCACCCGCGAAGTCACTTGGGGCTCTAAGGCTCCGATCCGAGGGTCCTCAAGGTCGACGATGAGAGAGGTCCATCGGGAAATGAGAGAGGGAACTTAGGGAGCTTGGATGGGGGAAGTGACTGGAGCACCTCCGGAGTTTAACCCCAGATGGAAAGGGATGCGCAGGCGGGCGCTGGAAGATCCTCTGCAACTACTTGGGGTCCTGAGAGTCTTTGGTGCTGGGATTTGGGGATTCAAGTAGCTGGAGCGAAGTGACTTTCTGGAGAGGGAGTTGCATTTAAAGGAAGGATGCTCAGAAACAGTTTAAGCACACATCTTGCTTGGTTCTGAACTTTGAGAGGCTGGGGGATTGGAGTCACTAGGTGATTTTTGACATTTTCTTTTGACATTCCAACCAAAAGGTGGACCTTGGCAGTTATCTTTTATTTTAAAATGTATGTATGCGTTCGATGGTGTTTTACTAGTTATTAGTTTTGCTGGAAATTCTCAAACTGCACCTTGAAATTCTTGTAGCAGCTTCTCCATCTGCTGAAGATCCTTTCTTCAGGTCTCTCCATCCATAGCGGTGGCTTACTTCTTTCCAATTTAACGTTTAGACTCAACTGTACTATTACAGTTTGCTACTGACTTTTATTCTACAAGATTAATAAGTAAGTCACATGCTTTCTTTCCTTTGCTTTTAATTGTTTCTTTACAAGGTCATGCAAAACTGCACCACAAATTTTACAGAAGTTTAAAATATTTTAAGTGTTGAACTGAGAAGATGTAGGTAAGCTAGCAGCTCTAGAAAGCAATATGAAAATCAGGTTGAGTTTTCTTACAGTTGGGAATCTTAATGTCAGATGCTTAGTTTAATTTTAATAATCTTGTATTTGCATACCACTCTTGAGAGTTAAGAACACAGAAAATGCATACCAAGGTTAGTCCACAGAATCCACCTCTGTGGGAGCTCACGGACGTTCTTCGTGTCACTGAGAAGAGGAAGCTAAGAATTGCACATCTAGCTTTTTAATCTTTTTAATATTTTCTTAATCGTATATATGTTATCTAATTCCTCACAATTTACAAAATAAAAGCTTTTTCTTTTTTAAAGGGAGTACTTAAACATATAGGAGAAAATTTTGTAGATCGTATTTTCCTTTTGATGTAAAATGTAATTCATCAGTCAGAGAAAACATTTCTGCAAAAAGGTGTTAATATTTTCAGTTGGCACCTTCCTAGTTGTTGAATAAATAATGGATAATTAAATTTTTTCTCCCTATTGCCCTTGAATTTTACTATTTGTCCTTAGGGAGAATGTACTGGCACGCAAAACAGTAGCCTAAAATATTGAAACCTAACACCTTTTAACATTATAATAGCTTCTGCATTGTTCACCTTCAGTCTCATCTATGGTAAACCAGTGGTCAGGAAGTCTTTCTCCTATCACCTTTGTTTAGAATGGGCTGTTTTTCTTCCATTGTAGAACTAAGGAAAAATAATGCTTAATGCCTGCGAAGTAGTGATAGTAACTAAACTGAATGAGAATGGGAAGCTTGGAAAAAAGATGTGTGTATATGAGTCACATTTCTTTTAGAGCTGCAAGAATAGACCTTGGATATGATTATTTTGCACATCAGGAGAACAAGACCCAGACCAGTGGAAGGGACTAAAATGCTAGCTAGTGAGGAGCCAGGATTGGTGGGCGGATCTCTGAACTCTGGTCCAGGGTTTTTCTACTTTATCATATTCACATTGTTTATTTCTAAAGCATTCTAGTGCCAACTATAAGTGGTTTTAGGATTATGGGTGATGTTGTTCCCTTCTAAGGATGGAGAGGTTTGGGTTGACTACTTTTATACATGAAATGACATAAAACAGGATGAGCTTTTATTGAAAAGTTTAAAACAGTATGCTGCATTGTTAAATGGAAGTGCTGATATTTCCCTCTTATTGGGAAGAGACAAACTGTCATCTAAATTGAAATATTAGATGAACTTCTTAGAGTAGGCTAGTGTTCTATAACTTTTGTGCTAAAAATTAATTGCTTAAAAATTCCTCAGAATTCAAAAGGCTCTAGTGTTTTAAAAATAAATTATGAAAATTATTATTTTAAGTAAGTGTGGGGGTTTTGTTATGTTAAAATGGATTTTAGCACCTTTAAAAAGAACAGTAGTAGAATTACATGATAATTATGAAAACGTGATTTTGATCATAGTTGTAGTAAAGACTGGATTTGTATAATAACATTATGATCCCTGGCAAGTTATTTAACCATTGTGTACCTAGGTTTCCACATATAAAGTGAAGTTAATGAAAGAACCCACCTCATAGGGTATTGGTGAGGAATTTTTTAAAATTAATTAAGTAATTTATTTATTTTTGGCTGCGTTGGGTCTTTGTTTTTGCATGCAGGCTTTCTCTAGTTGTGGCGAGCCATGGCTACTCTTTGTTGTGTGCACGGGCTTCTCAGTGCGGTGGCTTCTCTTGTTTCAGAGCTCGGGCTCTAGGCGAGTGGCTTTCAGTAGCTGCCGCATGTGGACTCAGTAGTGGTGTGCAGGCTCTATATTGCAGGCTCAGTAGTTGTGGCCCATGGGCTTAGTTGCTCCGTGGAATGTGGGATCTTCCCAGACCAGGGATCAAACCCCTGTCCCCTGCATTGGCAGGCAGATTCTTAACCACCCTGTCACCAAGGAAGTTCTGGTATTGGTGAGGATTAAAAGTACTTTCTTAGTACAGAGAAAGGGTCCAACCAATACTAGATATTGTTTGTAATGTTCATTAGGTGTACACAGGTACTTGTATTCTCATTTGATTCCTTGCTGTTAATGAAGTCACTTTGTGGCTACAAAAAATCCCTAGATAAATACATGATCAGTATTTATTATATTTATTTTATAAATAACAGTCTTCTTTAAGGAACACTTAGTGCAAATAATGCCCTCACTTATTATTTTTTTTTAGTCCTTACTCTGCTAACCCTGGACCTTGAATTAGGTGTTCCTACCAAGTTAGAGTGAATGTGGCTGTTTTTCTGAATGTCATTGGGAGATCCTCGTTGTAGTTTCATTATTCTAGAATTAAAATGTTAATGATTGATTTGCAGGTATTCTACAGAAAATGCATAAGTTCTAGAGTCCTACTGGTTAAACTTAGCTGAGGAAACCAGGGTTTTATAAGGTCCATTTTTATTTGCACCATGAGAAAATCATTGAACTTTGTTTTCTATTAAGCGAATATTTGATGACTTCGTTCATTAAATTGTTAGGTTTTAGTGGTAAAGTCTGTTTAGCTCCAGCTAAATGTTTGTAATGTTTCCTTCTTTTTGATTTGCTCTAGGCCAGGCCTAATTAGCCTCAAGAATATGTGGTTTAGCAAATGTGCTTTATGGTGACAGTGGTGGATTTCTTCTCCTGGATATTGTGAAGTTCTTCCTTATCAGGTTCTTCGGCTGATTTTATAGCAGCTGGTCTTCCATTTACAGTCCTCTTAACTTTTATTCTCCTGCATCTTTGTGGTCTTTCCTTCTCACAACATCTTTACCATCTGTACCTCCGTATAGCTTCTTACCAGCTGTCACACATGAGCTTACTTTTTTTATACCTCTTTTTTTTAACATTAATTTCAATTGTTTTTAAACTGTATATCACATAATATTTAAAGATTGCCCTTATTTTTAGTTCATTGAATTGAGCCCATTTTACAGCTTTGAGATTAAAATCAGAAACAAGTTATAGCTCAAAAGCATCTTTATTATGCCAGTAGCTGATTTTTCCTATTTTGTTTTAGATCTCAGGCAGGCATTCTGTTGGTGGTACTTCAGATGATAAATACATCCCTTTACTCTGAAGTATTGCTAACCAGCAGTGCTAAGAGTGTTACTTGGAGCCATCAAAAGTTTCCAGAGTCATTTTTTTTCTTTCATTGATACAGGATTTTAATGTCTGAGAGTGACCAACACCTAACCATCTTCTGATAAATTTTTATAATAAAGATTATGAAATTATTACAGTTTTGGCCATTTTTGGCCTCATGACATGCTTTTAGGAATTTTGTAGAACTTAGACATGAAGATCTTTTCTTCACATTTGTTACATAATTATGTGAATAAAATATTTAGTTAAAAATTGTTTCAAAAGATATCATAAATACCTGCTATAATTAAAAACAACCAAACGTTCAGTTTTTCATTAAGTTGATTTTCTTTATATATTTAAAATTATGGCATTATGAATTGCCTATTAGTCATATTGAAAATTCATGGCTTCATGAACTGAGTAGGTACAGACCATGAAGCTACTTTCTTAGCTTCAATGTAAATGTTAGAGAGTGAGAGGGAAAATATGAGTCATTTGCCTTTCCTAGCTTAATAAATTTTTCATCTCAGTTAGCCAACTATCCTACTTTTAAAGGGGGGAAAGGGCTTCTGAATCTGGTTAGAGCGGAAGTAATCTTGAAGGGTAATTGGCTGAGCTGGACTGTTGATTCATGTTAGTGTTGGGTAAACTTACATCTGAATAGTTTAACTGAAAGTTAGTTGCCTGCCTTTACTCTACATGCAGGTGATAAATTCTGAGGAATGACTTGAGGGAGACCATAATGACAGTATTGCTAAATACAATATAGTGAGAATATATGTCTGCAGGTCCTCTAATAGTGTATAAGCGTTTTACTTACATGCTGTTTAACACCAAAATTAATCTTCCCTTTAAAGAGATGTCACATAGTTGCTTTTATCAATGTTAATAAGAGGAAGCAGTGATGAAGATAATTTTGAAACAATTATTTTTGAAATGGACTCTGGGATTGTCTTCAAACTATAACTTCCTTATTTTATTTGAAGACTACTATACAGGAGTAATATCCAGTGTTTCTATTCTGAGCAAGATTCTTCAGTTAGAGGTGGTAATCAAGTATTCATGTGCTGTATTTCAAGCAACTGAAAAGGATAGAAGCCTATTTAAATTTTATATATATATACACACATGCTTAAAATGGAACATGAAAGATAGAATGATGGAATGAAAATGATTTGGGAAGTGAACTTCAAGCCTGCATATGTGGTTGGGTAGTCAAAGGAAGAGAGATAAGAATTGGAGGTTGGATAGTGAATGTTGAGGAAACCCAGGATTTGGTAGAATTTAGCCCTAGCATTGATCCTGGGTTCTACATATTAGGTGTGTCTTTGTATCAGGAAAATTGCTGAAGTATATTGTAAAGCCAAAGGATAAACTTAATAAATGTAAATATAATCTGTTGGAAGAAGTCCAAGTACTTTCTTAAGGGTTAAAATATGCATGTAGCCAAAGGTGAGCTGATTTATCTAATTATTTAGTCTTTGACCTTTGTTATTAACATGAGACAACAGTCCATCCTTATTACCCTTCAGGTGATCAGTGCTGGGACTAATTGTATTTAGCATTTTTATAAATGATTTAAAGACAGACTGGCATTGAAAGTTGCCAGATTTGCAGCTGACTCTGTGTGCTGTTCCAGGCAGTTAAAAGCCAAGCCAACAGGGAGAAGCTACCAGAACATCCTTTGATGAGTTTTCGTGTGGCAGAGAACAAGACCATGCATTTAGGAGGAGATAGTCCAAATTATACTTATAGGCTGAGCTGTGACCCAGGAAGGGGATCCAGAAGTCATGGAGATAACTTCCTTTAAGGCATTTATTGTAGTTACTGCTTGGCTTCAAAGTCCAAGGAAGAACATGTTAAGTGTTGTGGGAAATGGTTCTGAAAACAAGAATGGGGTTGTACATGAACATAATTATAAAAGGGCTTACCATTTTTTGGCTGTTATGTTCCATGCCAAGTGATTTGTGGTCATTCTTTGATTTAATTCTCCTGACAGTTCTGAAAGGTGGGTGGCATTATCCAGGTTTATCAAAGAGGAGATTTGATTCAGGGAAGTTGTGACTTTCCCAAGTTGGCCAATATGTGGTAGAATTGGGACTAAGGCCCTGGTCTTTTGATTGTTAACCCTAAACATTTCCCGGGATATTGGGAGGCAGCTCCTAAAACTTGTAATTGTTTAATTTAGGGTTTATGAAATGTTGTTTTACTCCTTTGCTGTGGCAGCTTTGGCTGTCATTACCAGAAGAGATAGTATCTGGATATTTTGAGAGGATTTAGAAACATTCCTTAAATTCTTGATTGTTAAGGAAATCTAGGCATGTTTTGGTGTACAGTCTTATCCTCAGTGCTGGCTGCTCATAAAATATTTCTTCTGTTGACTTTATAAAATGCTAGATCATTAATGGGTATTAATAAAGGTAACATTAACAAAGAAAATAGTTTTTTGTGGAAAAGACTCCAGAGTCGGAGTCCTAGGGGTCTGAAAGAGTGGTGTGAAAACATTAGGATAGCATTGAAGCAGGCATAACATTCTTGCTCTGGGAGTAGCAGAAAGCTTGAGCTGTGTCTTAAGAGATGAGCAAGTGAAGAGAGGCTATAGAGTTATAAACAGAGGAATAGATGAATTACTGAACTGTATATTTTGAACTGTAATTTCTTCAAATGTGAGTTACAATATAAGAAATATTTTATATTTCACTTATAAGAGTAACATGTATTGTGTATAAACTGTTACACGTATTTTATATTCATTGATTTTGGAATCCCCAAAAAATGAGGTTCTAAAAACCAAATGAGTAAGTAAATGTGAAAGTGCTTTGTAAATTTTTAAGTGTTCTTCCAATAAGAGTGGTAGAGGAATACTGATATTCTTGTGAAGGATGGACAAAGAGGCTGCTGTGAAAACTTAGGTAGCAGGAAGAGAAAAGTACGAGAGGAGAAACCAGAAGTGGAGAAGGGTTGTGTTCAAGATGAAAGGAAGTGAATACCTGTGAAGAAGATTGGGTTGTAGTTCTCGTTGTGCCTGTGGGTCAAAAGGAGGGTAGTAAGTCTGTAACTGAAGTCTTTTAACATTAATTTATGATAAGCTCAGCAGGTAGTTGAAACATTTTATTCACTTTTGCATTTAGTCTACACAGACCCTGTTAATAAGGCTATGAAAATAGGCTAATTGAGAGTTGGCTGTATTGTCTGATTGTTTCTTCACTTTTGTATACGTTTAGCTGATGGCTTTAAATTGTATAAGGGTGCTCATAAAAATAAAATAAGTTGGGCTGAGTTACTGTTTATTCTAAATTATTGAAAATAAAAGGGCATAATGTATTTAAGGAGAAGGGTGACATTTGGTATGTCAGAATGAATGCGAAAGAAAATTAGGAAGTCAGACTTAGAACCAAGGTAGAATGGGAACAAAATGCCATAGTGGGAGTGAGGATTTTTATTTTGTTTTATAGATGAGGAAGTCATACAAATAGTTTGGTCCTTTAAAAACTGATGATAGCTATAATAAAAAAGAGCCTGGAGGAACAGAGAATGGAGACATTTATTCACCAGGTAATACATACGGCAGGGTGAGTGAATGAGACATTTTCTCTGGCCTCTGGTAGGCAAATCACTGTCAAGCATGCCATTTAAGGTTCTGCCCTAGTTTAGAAATGAAATTATGGTGGTCAGAATTAAGAAATTTGTAGTATGGATGAAAACAAGAACACTAATTTCAGAGATACTTAGGAGTTTAAGTCCTCCAGACTTGGTTAGTGTTTGGAGGTGATGGAACTTGAAGATGAGTCTCAGGTTCCTGACTTGGCAGTAGAATAATATGCACAAGTTTGAGAGAAGGGGAATACTGAGTTTGCTTGCAGATAAGTAGTTATGCTTTTTAGATAAGTAATAACAAGGTATCAGTTGGAAATAATGGGTCTAGTTCAGGAACATGGCCAAATTTATAGATGTGATTTGGAAGGCATAAAGTTTATAGTTGAAAGTTTTGAAATTAGACAACTAATGACCATAATTCCTAAATAATAATACATGCAGAACAAAAAGTAATTGCCAGTGCTGGCACTGAGTTCAAGAGTGTAGACATTTTAAAATATTTATATAAAATTTTGCCCACCTCCAGTCAAACCCCCACCCTGTAGCCTTAGAAAGAATATATAGAAATATTTGCTGCCAGAAAGCCAGAAATGTTTTAGTGTCCTTGAAATAGTGTACCGCATCCTGTCTGGCCATCCAGCATAACAGGGAGTTTGTGGACAAATGTACTTCCTTATTCACTTTAGTCTCTTTTTGGAATCCTGTTTGCTTCCTTGAGCTGGTGAGGTAGTCTGAACAGAGACTGAAGCCTGAAGGCTTTTTTCACCTTCTTTAAAATCAAGTGTGGAGCAGCCCTGATCAACCATCTCTTTGCCTTTCTCTCCTGCTCCTCCAGCCCTATGGAGCTCAAGACTGGCAAATAGAATGGCACTCCAAGAAGGAAAAGTAAAAACAGCATGAGACAAAGAACCTTGAAGAGGACTGTAATCTTTTCATTTCTCCCCCAAAGGTTCTACTCTCTCTAAGCCAGGGGATGGAGTTGGTGAGTCATTAAGAAGTGATGTCCAAATTCAGTAAAATAAATACATCTATTGGGAGCAAGGTCTTCAAGTGCTGAGGGAATTTGGAAAGAATCTGAGGTGGTTTAGCACTTAGTGGAAAAGATGAGTTTTTGGTTCAGTTTTAAAGGAGGTAGAAAGACAAGGCTGTGCAGCAAAAAAGTAAGAATAACACTATTAAAGAGGTAGGGAAAACAGTATGTACCAAGGAAGCAGAACATTAAGAAAAAGCAAAGGAACTGGTGAACAGGATTCTTTATCCAAAATGCATAGTTTGGGATGGGGTTAATGAGAAATTAGGGTTGTTAAATGATTGAAGACTAAAATTTGGAGTTAGTACTCTTGAACGCATAGTAGAAAATTGAACATGAACAGAGGAGTATTGTAATGTGATTTAAATAGCAGTTAAGCAGTTATGGAAGATGACAACTGTTATTATAGGTTATGATGTATATATCACTGATTATATATTACCCAAATCCCTTATATTTTCTCTTTTTGTTTTCTTATTATGTACTTCTATACCAGTAGTTCTCAAACTTTTCTGGGCATAAAAATTATATGAAGTTCTTGTTTGAAATATAAGTTCATCCATGTTACATGTAATAGTGTTTAGTTCCTTTCAGTTGTTGACTAGTGTTTCATTGTATGGATATACTGTAGTTTGTTTATTATTATTGTGGAAAGCGTTGTTCCAGTTTTCAACTGTTATGAGGAAAGTTGCTATGAACATTGTTGTACCGGCTTTTTGTGACACATGTATTCTTTACTTGTGGGTGAATACCTAGAAGTGGAATTGCTGGGTGTATGGGATAGGTGTGTGTAACATGAGAAACTAACAGGACAATTTCCTAGGGGGGTTTACATTTTACACTCCTACCAGCAGCGTTCCCTCTTCCTTTCTTTTAGGAAATAGTTGGAGTACAATTGATTCTTCCTTAAATGTTTGATAGAGTTCACCAATGAAGCCCTCTGGACCTGGAGTTTTCTTCGTGGAAAGGTTCTTAATTAAGGATTCAGTTTTTAAAAGAATAGGTCTAAGACTGTTCAGATTTTCTATTTCTTTTTGTGTCTGTTTTGGATTTGTGTCTTTCAAGGAATTTGTTCATCTTTGTCAAATTTTTCAGCTTGAAAATAAATTATAAAATTATATATTTTATGAAACAATGTTTCCTTTTAATGTGAGTAGGATATGTACTGATGTTCGCTCTTTCATTCCTCGATATTGGATTCATTTTCTCCATTTCCCTCCTGATCAGTCTAGCTAGGGTTTATCAATTTTATCAGTTCTTTCATATAATCAACTTTTGGCTTTGTTGATTTTTCTCTGTGGTTTATCTGTTTTCTATTTCATGATTTGAGTTATCTTTTACTAATTCCTTACTTCCTCCATACTTGGGGTTTAATTTATTCTCCTTTTTCTCACTTTTAAGGTGAAAGCTTAGGTCATTGGTTTTTAATTTAAAAAAATTATCAACACTAAGCTATAAATTTTCATTATCATTACATCCAAAATAGTTCCTAATTTCTTTTATGATTTTTCTTTGACCCATGGATTGTTCCAAAGAGTTTTGCCAAATAATTTCCCAATATTTGGAATTTTCCGGATATTTTGTTACTGTGTTTTCATTTAATGCCATTGTGATTGGAGAACGACCTCTTAATAATTTCAATCCATTTAAGCTTTTTTATTGTTTTATGGCCCAACACATGGTATATCTTGCTGAATGTTCAATGTGTACTTACCAAGAATGTGTATCCTCCTATTGCTGGGTGGAATGCTCTCTGAATGTCAGTTAGGTTAGGTTGGTTTTTGTGTGTCTTCTTATATTTTTACTAATTTTCTGCCTTCTTGTTCTATCAGTTACTGTGAGAGCAGAGTTGAAGTTTTCACCTACAATTTTGGATTTCTCTGTTTCTCTTTTCAGTTCTATTAGATTTTGTTTCATGTTTCAAACACTGTTAGAGCACTGTTAGGTGCATGCATGTTTAGGATCGTTAAGTCTTGTTAATGAATTGGCCCGCATGTCATCATGACATGTCCCTTTTTATTACTAGTAATTTCCCTTGTTCTGAAGTCTCTTATGTCCTTCTGATTAATTTCTGCATGGTATATCTTCTTCTATCCTTTTACTTTTAACCTATTTGTATCATTATATTTAAAGTGGGTTTCTTGTAAACAGCGCGTGGTTGGGGTTTACTTTTTTATCCAGTCTGACAGTATCTCTTTTAATTTGGTGTGTTTAGATCAGGAATTGGCAAACTGTGGCTGGCAGATCAAACTCTACCATCTGTTTATGTAAATAAAATTTTATAGGGACATATGACATAGTCATGCTCATTCATTTACATATTGCTTGTGGTTGCTTTTGTGCTGTAGGTGGCCAGGTTACGTAGTTGGGACAGAAACCAAAGTGTAAAATATTTTCTGGTTCTTTATAGGAAAAGATTGCCAACCACTAGCTTAGACCATTAACAGTTAATGTAATAAAGGTTGGATTAAAATGTACTATCTTACTATTATTTGTTTACTATTTGTTCTTTTTCCTTAGTTTCCTTGTCTTCTTTTGGATGGGTTATTTTTTATGGTTCCATTTTATTTTTTCTATTGTTTATAACATGCTTGTCTTAAAATTTTTTTTAGTGGTACCCTTATAATTAGTTACTAACAGTCTGCCATCAAATAATATTATACCACTTCATGAATAATACAAGAATCAGAGATAATGTTACACTCTCAATTTCTCCTTCCCATCTTTTGTGCTTTTTTGTCCTACATTTTGATATGTGTGCTTTAACCCCATTGCTCAACATTTTGCTTTTGTCAGGCAGTTACCTTTTCAAACAATTAAAAATGAGAAAAATGTCTTTCATATTTGCCTCATGTTAATCATTTCTTTAGATCTTCATTTCTTTGTGTAGATTCAAGTTTGTGTCTAATATCATATTCCCTTGGCTTGAAAAACTTCCTTTTACATTTCTTTTAGTGCAGCATTCTCTCTTTCCCTCTCTCCTCTCTTTCTCTCTCTCTCTCTCTCTCTCTCTCATTTGGCCTTCAGTTTTGGAAGTTATTGTTAGTAGTTACAGAATTCTAGATTTTCAGGGTTTTTTTTCCCCCTTTCAACACCTTAAGGATGTTGTTACCCATCTTTTCATTTGCATAGTTTCTGACAAGAACTCTGTGGTGATTTTTATATTTGTTCCCCTATATGTAATATGTGTTTTCCCTTTGGCTGCTTTTATGACTTTTCTCTTTATCACTGGTTTTCAGCAACTTTATTATGATGCTCCTTGGTGTGGTTTTGTGTTTATCCTTGCAGTTTATTGAGCTTCTTAGATCTGTGGGTGTATTGCTTTCATCATATTTGTAAAATTTTTAGCCATCTAAATTCAAATTTTTAAATTCCCAAGTATTTTTCTCCTCAGACTCCAGTCCTGTATATGTTCATTCAGCCACTTAATATTAATTCATAGGTCACTGAAGCTCTTTCCATTTTTCTTCTGATCCATTTTTCTTTTCTTTCAATGTGAAAAGTTTATATTGCCCAGTCTTCAAGCACACTGATTTTAAAAAATTCTCTTTTGTCTAATATGCTGTTATACCTACCCAGTCAAGTTTTTTTTATCAGATATTCTTTTTTTTCAGTTCTAGAATTACCATTGATTTTTTAAAAATAACTTCCACTTCTCTGTGAAGATTTTTCTTTTTTTTTTCATTATGTCCATGTTTTCCTTTATACCTTTACACTCTTTTCTTACAGCTATTTTGAAGTCCTTGTATTAAAATTCTCTTTATCCTTGCCACTCCTGGATCCTGAATATAGGTTACCATTTCTTATTTTTTCATACATCTGATCATTTCTTATGGGGTTATGGTGTTGAATATTTGTCTTGGCTTGTTTTTTTCTTTCTTTCTTGAGTGTTAAGTTTTATTCTGGCAGACAGTTGCTTTGTGGATCAGATTGATCCTTTGAGTTTTGTTTTCAGGGTTTTTTGGGTTTTAGTTTTGGGCAGTTCTAGAATAACTTTTAGTTTAGGGGTTTGGGCCCATTACTGAGGCATGCCCCTTCTTGGGTCTCAGTTGATTGCCCCGTGTGTTCATCAAGGTTTATTCATCCCAGCTGGTGGAAACTGAATGCTCCTGACCCTGTGTAAACTCTGTAAGTTGTTAGGCTTAGAGCTCTCTGGTACTTGTTATTTTCTTAGACATTTTTCTTTGTTTAGCCTCACAGATTTGCATAATACATGTATGCAGATTGGTGTTTAGCCAGAAACTCAGGGAGACCTCTTCTGTAGATTGTTGAGCATTTCTGTTTAGTTTCTTCCTTTATGGTAATATGCCCTGCAAAATCTAGTTGTCTCAGACTCCACAAATTCTGAGCTCTGTCACCTCAACTCAGTGAGACTGTTGGCTCTATTTGGGTTCCCTCCTCCTTTTGTTGTAGTTCCAGACAGAAAGCTGGGGCAATCTTTGGGTTCACCTCATTTGTTTCCCTTCTTTCAGAAGTCATATTTCCATACTGCCTGTTACCTAGTGTCTGAAAATAATTGTTTTATGTTTTGTCTAGTTTTCCACTTGTTTATGTCAGGAGGACAATTCTGGACTTTGTTGGTCCCTTTAGCCTTCATTTTTTTTGTTTTTGATAAACTTATTTATTTATTGGCTCTGTTGGGTCTTCGTTGCTGCTTGCGGGCTTTCTCTAGTTGCTGCCAGCAGGGGCTGTTCTTCATTGCAGTGTGCGGGCTTCTAATTGTGGTGGCTTCTCTTGTTGTGGAGCACAGGCTCTAGGTGCACGGGCTTCAGTAGCCATGGCATGCGGGCTCAATAGTTGTGGCTCGCGAGCTCTAGAGCACAGGCTTAGTAGTTGTGGTGCACGGGGTTAGTTGCTCTGCAGCATGTGGGATCTTCCCAGACCAGGGCTGAAACCCATGTCCCCTGAGTTGGCAGGTGGATTCTTAACCACTGTGCCACCAGGGAAGTCCCTTGCCTTCATTTTTGAAGGATATTTATGCTGGATGTAGAATTTTAAGTTGGTAGTCCTCCCCTGTAGCACTTGAAAATCATCATTTCAACATCTTCTAGTTTAAGTTAGTGGTCATTCTTACCATTGTTCACTTGATGTAATACATCTTTTTCCCTTTCTGGCTACTTTAAAGATTTTCTATTTCTCTTTGGTTTTGAGCAATTTTATTTATTCTAGGGCTAGCGTAGCCCTAATACCCAAGGCATGGCCTTTCTGAGATCTCTGTCAAATGCATGTCATGTTCATTGAGGTCTCTCACTCTAGCTGCCAGGACTTTGAACATCTCCCAGGTAGTTGTTCAGCTTATGCACCATAGTTGTTCTTTCCCCAGATTTTGTTCTTTTTTTCTTTTTTCTTTTAGTTTTATTTTATTTTACTTTAATTTTTAAATTTTTTGGTTGTGTTGGGTCTTTGTTACTGCACACAGGCTTCCTCTAGTTGTGGCAAGTGGGGGCTACTCTTCATTGCAGTGCACGGGCTTCTCATTGTGATGGGTTCTCTTGTTGCGGAGCATGGGCTCTAGGCATTCTGACTTCAGTAGCTGCAGCATGTGGACTCAGTAGTTGTGGCACACAGGCTCAGTAGTTGTGGTGCATGGGCTAGTTGCTCTGTGGCGTGTGAGATCTTCCCAGATCAGGGATGGAATCCTTGTCCCCTGCATTGGCAGGCGAATTCTTAACCACTGCACCACCAGGGAACTCCCAGATTTTCTTTGACTGGCATCATGGAGTCTTGCCTTATGCAAATGCAGCTTAGTCCCTAGGCAAAGAATTAGGAGTTCTCTCTACAGATTTTTGGAACTTTTTCTCTCTACAGCTCCCTTCTTTCTTGTATTCTGCTCCTTAAATCCCAGTGACTTCAGTAGCCTCAGACTTGGAGCTCTGTTTCCTCAACTCAGTGAGATCTATATGTTCTTTGGGGATTTCCCTTTTGCTTGGCACAAGCAGAAAGCCAGGGTGTTCATGAGTCTTTTTTTCCCTTTTCTCAGGAATCACAGTCCTATGTTGCCCATTGTCCAACATCTGAAGATAATACTTAATATATATTGCTGAGTTGATGGGCAGAGTATTATTTTCAGATGTTGGACAACAGGCAACATAGGACTGCCTTTCACAGCAGGAGGTCATAGCTGGAAATGGAAGTGTAGAATTTCATTTTAATTTTTCTTCTTTTTAAAAACTTCTTTGCCTCAAGGCTTGTGGGATCTTAGTTCCCCGACCAGGATTTGAACCCCGACCCTTGCAGTGAAAGTTCAGAGTCCTAACCACTGGACCACAGGGCCACAGCTTCATTAAAAAAATAATGCCAGCTCATATTTTAATTTGCAAGCGATACAAAGAGCTACAAAGAAGAAAGTTCAAAAGAAGGAAAGAAAGCAAGCTCAGTATCCCCAAACCCAGAGTTTACCATGGTTACCTTTATCATTTCAGATCTCTTATTGCAAATATGCACATAGAAGAATATTTTTAAGTGGATTTATGCAATTCATACTACTTTTAATTAAAAGCACTTAAATTTAATTAATGAGGTAAATTTTTTCAACAGAAGCAACACTGGAAAATGGCTCAACCACAGATAAATATTTATTTACTATAAGAGATACTTCCTCAAAGATTTTTCTCTAAAGTTATGAAATAAGGTTATGGAAAAAGCCTGAGAGGTTGGAATCATTATGTCATAGCATGCTTCAATAGGTCTCTCATAAAACAGGATCACATGTTGGCAAATAACCTGCTGTTGTTAGGAGCAGAAATTTGTGCAAACTATTTTAGCTCAAGCTTCTATAACAAAATACCATAAATTTATGATATTATAAACAACAGGTGGCTTATGAACAACAGAATTTATTTCTTACAGTTATGGAGGCTTGAAGTTCAAGAATGGGGTGCCAGCATGGCTGGGTTTCTGGTGAATGCCCTCATCAGGGTTGCAGACTACAGACTTCTTGTGTCCTCAAATGACAGAAAGAGAGCCAGCCGGCTCTTTGACAGCTTCTTATAAGGGCACTAATCCCATTCATGAGGGCTCCATCCTTGTGATCTGATTACCTCCCAAAGGCCCCACTTCCAAATACATTGGGGGTTAGATTTAAATATATGAATTTTGGGGAGACACAAACATTCAGTCCATTAAAATGGCAATTTGGCAATATTCAGAATCCTTAAAAATGTTTACATCCTTTGCCCCAAATTCCATTTTTAGGAATTTATTATAAGCAGATAAGAAATATGTACATAAGCATTGAGTATGTGTTATTCATTTCAGTGCTATTTATAATGTTAAAAATTAGAAACCTCTTAAATGATTAAATTATGCTACAGCCATATAACCAAGTACCATAAAACCATTATAAATTACGTTTTTTTAATTTTTTGTTTAGTATACTACTAATAAAAATAATTGGCAGGTGTTAAAAATCATGAGCTTTAAGATGTTTAAGGGTATAAGGGATAAGAAAATATTCAAATACAGTAAATGAAAAAAGTAAGATGATACTTTTGAGTTTCTTAAAAAGGAAATATTTATTTAAAAGATAGGATATAAAATAAAATATGCTTTGATTAGTTAAATTCTGGGTTATTTTTCAATTATCTCATATACTATTTAATATTTTTCACATTTTCTACAATAAGCATATACTATGTTCATAATCATACAAGAAACTTAATGTTTAAAATTCTGATGAAATGAATGGGAGGATGAGGGAAGAAGGATTTAAATGATTGTAGTTTTTCTCATCTTAATCATGCCTCTTCTCCATTTTGCAGATACTTTAGCTTGAGCTTTATTAGTATATTTAGTGAAACAGGCATTCTTTTTTTTTTTCCCTTTTATTAAACATTGACTTGGTGCCCAATATGTGCCAGACACTGTTCTGGGCACCGGCGGTGCAGTGGTGAATTATAAAAGTCCCTCTCTCAGTGAGCTGTTCCTTGTATGGAAAGTCCTTAAGCAAATAAATAAACAAAATATAGAATATTACATCAGGTGTTGCTTAAAAAAGCAGGTAAGTAGATAAAATGAAAGAGGTTTTAAATTAGATAATTGGTAATGCATTTATTCTTACACTATATATGTAATATATATCCTAAATTTTTCCAATTTAAGGAATTAAAATTGTGGATTTCTGTCAAGCACTGCTTTGTACAGTTGAAGAGATTTAATATTGCTTCCTTTCCCTTTTCCTTTTTTTCCCCAGAGCTGTTTTTTTTTTTTTTAAGTTTTTGTCTTGCTTTCTCAGCCACTATTGCTGCCCACCTCTTTCTTTGCAGATGTGAATGCCCTTATGTTAAAGAAAGAAGTTGTAGTCTTTAGTTTTTTCAGTAAAATATTACATTTACTATCTCAATCCCTGACATCTTAAGCATATGGACCTGGTGCTCTTCAGGAACTCACTCTAGTGATTCAGCTTCACATTTTTTGCTATATATAGAACATGTTAGAAATCCAGTGGGGAAAGTTAATATTCTAAAGAAGAGACAAAGGAATGTTGTGGCTAAAGAATAAAGAAATAGGCGTGTCCTCCCAGAGGTGCCATTTATATCAGACCTCAGAGGATGATCTTAACTTGACTAGTCTGGGGTCTATTCCTCAGCTTGGTCAGGGGAACTGATTTTACGCTAAGCAAATTTACTGAAGACTCATATGGGAAACAAAGTTAATTTCTTAATTTACATTAAGTAATGATATCAAGCCATAATAGTTTGATAGCCTACATCTTCCTTGTAGGGCTACATCTACCAAAGAGATGTGAACAACTGGGGTCCAGTAATCAGACTGTGTTTTTGTGAAGGCTCGAGGCAGTACACTCTTCTGTGATTATTTTTAGGCTTTTTGAAGGGCTCTATAGCTGTGGGCAAATTTTTTAACCTCCCAAGCCTCAGCTGTCTCATCATTAAAATTGTGATAATAACTAGCTACTTCCTAGGCTTGTTGTGAGAACTAAGTAAGATGATCTATGTAAAGTGACTAACCCAGTGCCTACCAGAGTTGCCATTCAGTAATTGTTCAGATGATTTGTTGTCTTCTACTTCCAGATTTGAGATCTGGGGGTTAAGAAAGCACTCTTGTTCTTTTCTTGCTCCCTGCAGGCATTGCTGGGAACTCCCCTGGGCTAGGTGGTGTTGGGGTACTAACTCTACTTGATTTGCAAGAAAGCTGTTGTTCGGAGTGATAAAGTTTAACTCAATCTAGTGAAGAATTGTAATAAATCTTTGCCTAGGTTATGTTTCACTGTGAGATCTAGCGGTTCTAATATTTTGAGACTAAGATAAGAATCATTCTTTTAAGGAATTCAGTAGTGTTTGCTTTTCCAATTTGACATTTCTAAAACAGCTTGATATTTCTTGTAAAACAAACAAGTAAAGTCCAGGTAACAAATTTAATGCTATTTTTATTCGTTGCTGACAACTTAGTAAGGTTCATGCTCTATAATTAATATTTCTAATTTATTATATTCACAGATTGTAATGTTGTAAAGGACCTGATCCCATTCCCTTTCCTTCAGATGAGCTTACTGCCACCCAGAAAACCAGCCGGAACTCAGCCAGACAGCTGATGCATCATAGTGGGTCCCTGGGGCTGTGCAGTGCCAGTACAGCTGGGCCCAGGACAGTGAGGCCCTTGATATGAGTTTGTACTCTGGAGGAGGCAAGCAGAGTGGCCAGCTCCTTCTTCTGGGTGTCAGCATCCTTTCTTTCTTATGGTTGTGAGAAGGCGGTATTGAATTCAAGCAGCGAGCTCACCATAGTCCTGAGTGGCAGACATCCTAAGTGAGTCCCTTCTGGAAGGAGCCACTGCTTGCCCCTCCTTGCTTGCTTAGCCAAATCCAAATCAGAATGAATGAACAAATGTCCCTTTTGTGTCAGGTACCATGTCTGCTAGCTAGGCAATGTGGAGCAGTTGGGACTTACCTGGGAGTTCTTAATGGCAGAGTTGATGCCTCCTTAGGATGGTTTACAGAGTGGTGCAGTTATGACCAGTCTTAGTACATGGTCCCAGTCAGCAGTCTTCCCCCCCCCACCCCAGCTTTATTGAGGTATAATTGATAAGTAAAAATTGTATATATTTAAGGTATACAGCGTGATGATTTGATACACATATACATTGTGAAATGATTACTGCAGTCAAGCTAATTTACATATCCATTATCTCACATAGCTACCCTCTTGTGGGGGCAGGGTGAAAACATTCAAGATCAACCCTATTTGCAGACTTCAAGTGTACAATACAGTAACATTAATTATAGTCACCATGCCATACACTAGATCCCCAGAAATTATTCATCTTATAACTGAAAGTTTGTACCCTTTGACCAACATCTCCCTATTTCCCCCACCCCCAAGCACCTGGCAACCACCTTTCTACGCTCTGTTTTTATATATCTCACCTTTTCTTTATCCATCCTATCAGCATTCTTAAAAGTGTATGTTTTTTATATCAAGGAAAATCAGATGAGAAAAATCTGGATAACCATTGTAAATCTCTATTTGCTATTAGAAAAAACAAGGGACATACCATACTGATAATGGACAATGATGTCATTTTTATTTCAAGGACCAAATGAATATCTAGTATGAATGTGAACTCTTTCTTTTGACTTGATATATGCTCTACTTGTTTTGTCTCAAATTATCTTTATTTTACATGGTAATACTAAATAATTGTCTTTAATTGTTACTAGGTATTAACAGCCTTTATGGTTGGTTGAGGGATATAACTGTTTCTGAGTGGAGAATTTATACCTATGTCGTATCTTTGTATAATTTTTAAAAATTTAAGTCTCCTGTCAGCTATATCTACATGCTCCTCTTTCACTGATGTTCACATACTCAAAACATTTATTTTGAGCCTTAGTTTGTAAATAACTAAAAAGTTCTAAGATAATTTATACTCTGTATTTTTAAAATCTTTGATTAACATATAGTAAAATTGACTTTTTTTGATGGGGAGGGCATATGGTTATATAAATTTTAACTCTTATATAGAGCCATGTAACCACCGCCACAATCAGAATACAAAACAATTCCATCAGCCCCAGAACTCCCTCATGCTATCCCTTTGTATCACACCCCAAACCCTTGGCTATTCCCTCTTAACCTCTGACAATCACTGATGGTCATATAAATGGAATCATACAGTAGGTATACTTTTGAGGCTGGTTTCTTTCATTCACAATATTGCTTTTGAAATTCATCCAGATTATTGTATGTATCAAGAATTCATTCAGTCTTGTTGCTCAGTAATATTCCATTGATAAACTGTACTATAGTTTGATTATCTATTTTCCGATTGAAAAACATTTGGGTTATTTCCAGTTTGGGGCAATTATGAATAGAACTGTTATGAACATTTATGTACAGGTTTTTGTGTGAGTACAGATTTTCATTTCTCTAAGATAAATACCAAGGAGTGGGATTGCTGGATCATATGGTAAGTGTGTATTTAACTTTATAAGGAACTGCCAAACTTTTTCAGAATTGCCGTCCCATTTTGCCTTCCTACTTGCAATGTATGCAAGTTGTAGTTGCTCTGCATCTTCTCCAGCATTTGGTGTTACACTTTTTAAAAACAATTTTAACTGTTACAATATCATTATGCCTTTAATTTGGATTTCCCTAATGGATAAAAATATTGACCACCTTTTAATGTAGTCAGTTGCCTTCCATCTAGCTCTTTGGTGAACTTTTTGTTCAAGTCTTTTACCCAATTTTTTATTGGGGTCTATGTTTTCTTACTGTTGAGTTTTGAGAGTTCTTTACATATTCAGGATACAAATCCTCTGTCAGGTATGCCATTTGTAAATATTTTCTCCCAGTCTTGTAGCTTGCTTTTCATTTTCTTGACAGTGCCTTTCACAAAGCAAAAGTTTTTAATTTTGAAGTCCAGTTTATCTTTTATGGATCATGCTTTTGATGTCATGTGTGAAGATCCTTTGCCTAACCCCATGTCACAACAGTTTTATCCTGTAGATTCTAAAAGTTTTATAGCTTTGGGTTTTACATTAAGATCTGTTATCCATTTTTAGTTAATTTCTGTATAAGGTGTGAGGTTTAGGTTATATTTTTGCCTATGGATGTCCAGTTGTTACAACACTATTTTTGGAAAAGACTATCCCTTTTCCATTAAATTTCCTTTGCAAACATCTTTGTCCAAAATCAGTTGCCATATTTGTGTGGATCTGTTTCTCTCAGCTGTAGTCCATTGATTTATGTGTCAGTTCTTTCCAATACTGTATCCTCTTAATTACTGTAGTTTAGAGTTTTAACATCAATTAGTATGATTCTTTCATTTTTATTCTTTTTAAGAATTGTTTGGCCTTTTTGGTTCCTTTGCTATTGTTTTTAGGGTAAGTTTGTCTATATATACAAGAACTATTCTGGGGGGTGGTAGTTTGATCAGAATTGTGTTTAATCTACAGATCAAATGACGAGAATTGACACCTTTACTATGTTGAGCTTTCAATTCATGAATGTGATACAACTTTCTTTTTTTTTTTTTTTTTAAACTCTTTATTGGAATATATTTGCTTTACACTCTTGTACCCGTCTCTGAGGCACACCAAAGTGAATCAGCTGCATCTACACACATATCCCCATATCCCCTCCCTCCCGCAACTCCCTCCCACCCTCCCCATCCTGGCCCTCCAAGGCATCTCCTATGAAGTTGATCTCCTTTTGTTACACAGCACCTTCCCACTAGCTATCTATTTTACAGCTGGTAGTGTAAATATGTATATGCTACTCTCTCACCTCATCCCAACTTCCCCTTTGCCCCTCACCCCAGCCCCATGTCCTCAAGTCCATTCTCTGCTTCTGTATCTCCACTCTTGCCTGTCACTGGTTTCATCAGTACCATTTCTTCAGATTCCATATATATGTGTTAGCATACAGTATTTCTTTTTCTCTTTCTGGCTTACTTCACTCTGTATGACAGACTCTAGGTCTATCCACTTCATGACATATAGTTCAATTTCATTCCTTTTTATGGCTGAGTAATATTCCATTGTATATATGTGCCACATCTTCTTTATCCATTCATCTGTTGATGGGCATCTAGGTTGTTTCCATGTCCTGGCTATTGTAAATAGTGCTGCAATGAACATTATGCTACTTGTTTCTTTTTGGATCATGGTTTTCTCTGGGTATATGCCCAGTAGTGAGATTACTGGGTCATATGGTAGTTCTATTTTTAGTTTTTTAAGGAACCTCCAAACTGTTTTCCATAGTGGCTGTACCAGCTTACAATCCCACCAACAGTGCAGGAGAGTTCCCTTCTTTCCACACCCTCTCCAACATCATTGTCTCTAGATTTTTTGATGATAGCCATTCTGACCAGTGTGAGGTGATACTTCATTGTGGCTTTGACCTGCATTTCTCTAATAATTAGTGATGTTGAGCATCTTTTCTTGTGCTTGTTGGCCTTCTGTATGTCTTCTTTGGAGAAATGTCTATTTAGGTCTTCTGCCCATTTGTGGATTGGGTTATTTGCTTTTTTGGTATTAAGCTTCATGAGCTGCTTGTATATTTTGGAGATTAATCCTTTGTCTGTTGCTTCATTGGCAAGTATTTTCTCCCATTCTGAGGGTTGTCTTCTTGTCTTGTTTATGGATTCTTTCGCTGTGCAAAAAGCTTTTAAGTTTCATGAGGTCCCATTTGTTTATTCTTGATTTTATTTCCATGATTCTAGGAGGTGGGTCAAAAAGGATCTTGCTTTGATGGATGTCATAGAGTGTTCTGCCTGTGTTTTCCTTGAGGAGTTTTATAGTGTCTGGCCTTACATGTAGGTCTTTAATCCATTTTGAGTTTATTTTTGTGTATGATGTTAGGAAGTGTTCTAATTTCATTCTTTTACATGTTGCTGTCCAGTGTTCCCAGCACCACTTATTGAAGAGGCTGTCTTTTTTCCATTGTATATTCTTGCCTCCTTTGTCAAAGATAAGGTGCCCGTATGTGCTTGGGTTTACCTCTGAGTTCTCTATTCTGTTCCATTGATCTTCCTTTCTATTTTTGTGCCAGTACCATACTGTCTTGATCACTGTGGCCTTATAGTATAGTTTGAATTCAGGAAGCCTAATTCCACCAACTCCATCTTCCCTTCTCAAGATTGCTTTGGCTATTCGGGGTCTTTTGCACTTCCATACACATCGTAAGATTTCTTGTTCTAGTTCTGTGAAAAATGCCGTTGGTAATTTGATAGGGATTGCGTTGAATCTGTAAATTGCTTTGGGTAAGATAGTCATTTTCACAATATTGATTCTTCCAGTCCGGGAACATGGTATGTCCCTCCATCTGTTTGTATCATCTTTGATTTCTTTCATCAGTGTCTTAAAGTTTTCTGCATACAGGTCTTTTGCCTCCTTAGGCAGATTTATTCCTAGGTATCTTATTCTTTTTGTTGCAGTGGTAAATGGAAGAGTTTCCTTAATTTCTCTTTCTGTTCTTTCATTGTTAGTGTATAGGAATGCAAGAGATTTCTGTGCATTAATTTTGTATCCTGCTACTTTACTAAATTCATTGATTAGTGCTAGCAGTTTTCTGGTAGAGTCTTTAGGGTTTTCTATGTATAATATCATGTCATCTGCGAAGAGTGACAATTTTACTTCTTTTCTAGTCTGGATTCCTTTTATTTCATTTTCTTCCCTGATTGCTGTGGCTAACACTTCCAAAACTCTGTTGAATAATAATGGTGAGAGTGGACACCCCAGTCTCGTTCCTGAGCTTAGAGGGAATGCTTTCAATTTTTCACCATTTAGGATGATGTTGGCTCTTGGTTTGTCATATATGGCTTTTATTATGTTGAGGTAATTTCCTTCTATGCCCATTTTCTGGAGAGTTTTTATCATAAATGATGTTGAATTTTGTCACAAGCTTTTTCTGCATCTATTGAGATGATCATATGGTTTTTATCCTTCAATTTGTTGATGTGATGTATCACATTGATTTGTGTATATTGAAGAATCCTTGCATTCCAGGGATAAACCCCACTTGATCATGGTGTATGATCTTTTTAATGTGCTGTTGGATTCTGTTAGCTAGTATTTTGTTGAGGATTTTTGCATCTATATTCATCAGTGATATTGGGCTGTAATTTACTTTTTTTGTGACTTCTTTGCCTGGTTTTGGTATCAGGGTGATGGTGGCCTCGTAGAATGACTTTAGGAGTGTTCCTCCTTCTGCTATAATTTGGAAGAGTTTGAGAAGGATAGGTGTTAGCTTTTCTCTAAATGTTTGATAGAATTCGCCTGTGAATCCATCTAGCCCTGGGCTTTTGTTTGCTGGGAGATTTTTAATCACAGTTTCAATTTACATACTTGTGATTGGGCTGTTCATATGTTCTGTTTCTTCCTGGTTCAGTTTTGGAAGATTGTACTTTTCTAAGAATTTATCCATTTCTTCCAGGTTATCCAATTTATTGGCATACAGTTGCTTGTAGTAGTCTCTCATGATCTTTTGTATATCTGCAGTGTCCGTTGTTACTTCTCCTTTTTCATTTCTAATCCTGTTGATTTGCATCTTCTCCCCTTTTTTCCTGATAAGTTTGGCTAATAGTTTATCAATTTTATCTTCTCAAAGAACCAGCTTTTAGTTTTATTGATCTTTGCTATTGTTTCCTTCATTTCTTTTTCATTTATTTCTGATATGATCTTTATGATTTCTTTCCTTCTGCTCACTTTGGCTTTTTTTATTCTTTCACTAGTTGTTTTAGGTGTAAGTTTAGGTTGTTTATTTGATATTTTTCTTGTTTCTTGAGGTAGGACTGTATTGCTATAAACTTCCCTCTTAGGACTGCTTTTGCTGCATCCCAGAAGTTTTAGGTCGTTGTGTTTTCATTGTCATTTGTTTCTAGGTATTTTTTGATTTCCTCTTTGATTTCTTTAGTGATTTCTTTGTTGTTTAATAGCGTATTGTTTAGTCTCCATGTGGTTGTATTTTTTACTGATTTTTTTCCCTGTAATTGATATGTAGTCTCATGGCATTGTGGTCAGAGAAAATGCTTGATACAATTTCAATTTTTTCGAATTTACCCTGGCTTGATTTGTGACCCAAGATGTGATCTATCCTGGAGAATGTTCTGTGTGCACTTGAGAATAAAGTGTATTCTGTAGTTTTTGGATGGAATGTCCTATAAATATCAATTAAGTCAAGATGGTCTAATGTGTCATTTAAAGCTTGTGTGTCCTTATTTATTTTCTGTTTGGATGATCTGTCCATTGTTGTAAGTGGGGTGTTAAAGTCTCCTACTATTATTGTGTTACTGTCGATGTCTCCTTTTCAACTTTCCATTTATTTAGATCTTCTTTGATTTCTTTAATAGTGGTGTAGTGTTGGCATGCAGCTCTTATACCTGTTCTATTTGATTTACACCTCAGTATTAAAATTTTGGGGAGCTACTGTAATTTATTTTAAAATTTTGGTTTCCACTTGTTCATTGCTAGTATTATATATGTGATTGATTTTTGTGTGTTGACCTTGTATCTTATGACTTCATAATTTTAATTATTAGTTCTGGGAGATTTTGAGTAGATTTCTTTGAGATTTCTATGTAGACAATCATGTTGTCTGCAAATAAGACTTATTTTTTTCTTTGTAATCTGTATGCTTTTTTTTTCCCCCTTGCCTTCTCATACTTGTTAGGACTTTGAATACAGTGTTGAATAGATGTGGTGAGAGTAGATAACATTGACTTGTTCCCAATCATAAAGGGAATGTATTCAGTCTTTCACCATTAAGTATATATAATGTTAGCTGTAAGCATGTCCTTCCTTCTACTTGGGTTTATTTTGCTCTCTTTTTCTAATTTAAGATGGACACTTGAGATTATTGATTTGAGAATTTTCTTGTTTGATAATATAAGCATTTAATGCTATGAATTGTCCCCTGAGCATTGCTTAACTGCATTGTACAAATTCTGATGTGTTTTAATTTTCTTTCAATTAAAAATATTTTCTAATTTTCCTTGAGATTTCCTCTCTGACCTGTGGATTATTTGTAAGTGCATCATTTAATGTCCCAATTTTTAGACATTTTTTCTGTTAGCCTTCTGTTATTGATTTCTAGCTTAAGTTCATTACAGTCAGAAAACATATTTTGTGTTAAGTTCTTTTAAATTTGCTAAAGTTTGTTTTATGAGCTTATATAAGGTCATAAAGGTTTATAAGGTATATAAGGTCATAAAGGATAAGGTCTGCCTTGATGAACATGCTCTGTGTACTTGAAGAGAAGGTATACTCTGCTCTTGTTGGGTGGAGTGTTCAATAAATGTCATTTAGATCCAGTTGGTTGATGGTGTTGTTCGGTTCTCTATCCTTGTTGATTTTTTGTCTACTGATTAGATAGATTACTGAGATAAGAGTGTTGAAGTCTCCAACTATGGTTAGAGATTTCTGTATTTTTCCTTCCAGTTCTGTCAGATTTCACTTCATGTATTTTGAAGTTCTGTTAGATGCACACACATTTAGGATTATTATAACATTCGTGGTGAATTGACACTTTTATTATCATCTAATGTCCTTTTTTATGCCTGGTAATTTTCTTTGCTTTGAAGTTTAGTTTATTTGATATTAATATAGCCACTCCAGCTTTCTCTTGATTAGTATTTCTGTGATATATCTTTCCCCATTCTTTTACTTCTAACCTACTTATATTATCATATTTGAAGTAAATTTCTTGTTGGTGGCATGTAATTGGATCACATATTTTAATCCATTTTCATAATCTGTCTTTTAATTGGTATGTTTAGGTGCTTGACATTTAATATAATTACTTACATATTTGGATTTTTTTCCAGTTTATTGTTTGCTTTCTATTTGTTCTTTTTGGTTTTTGTTTCTCTTTTTCCCCTTTCTGTCTTGTCTTTTGGTTATTTGAACAGCTTTTAGTGTTCCATTTAAGTTTATCTATTTTTTTTTAATATATCTCATCCTGGTGTCAGTGTGGGTGTGTGTGGTTGCTCTAGAGATTGTGATATACATATCTAAATTCTTATAATCTACTTAGGATAAATATTTCCCACTAAAGTGCGATGTAGAAATGTTAATACTGTGTATTTCTTTACCCCCCCTTTTTTGTTGTATTGTCATATATATTATGTCTACATACATAGAAAACTCCATCAGACAATCTTACAGCTTTTACTTTTTTTTTTTTTTATTTATTTTTTTTTTTTTTAGCTTTTACTTTTAACCACCAAACATTTTAAAGAATTCAAGAAGAGAAGAATAGTTTATTGTATTTACCCATATGGTTATTAATTCTTCTTTTTCATTACCGTTGTTCCGTTTTTCCCTTGGCATCATATTCCTTCTGCCATTTAGTAATTCTTTTAGAGCTGATTTGCTCGTAGTGAATTTTTTTCAGTTTTACCTTCAGCTGAGAGTGTCTTTATTTTCATTGGATATAGAAATTCTGTGTTGACAGTTCTTTTCTTTCAGTCTTTTAAAAATATGCCATTTCCTTCTGAACTTAATGGTTCCTGGTGAGAAATTCACATCCATTCAAATTGCTCTTCCCCTATAAGCAATGAATCACTTTTTTTTTTTTTGGTCTACTTTCAGATTTTTTCTTTGTTTTTAGTTTTTATCAGTTTGACTATTATGTGTGTGGGCATGGATTTCTTAGGGGTTCATTCTGTTTGGGTTCTCTGAACTTCTTAAATCTATAATACATTGTGTCTTTTACCAAGTTTGGAAAGTTTTCAGCCATTATTTCCTCAAATACTTCTTTGCACTGTACTCCTTCACCCTCCTTTTAGGATGCCAGTGACACCAATGTTTGACCTTTTGGTATCCCAGAGGTCCTTGAGGCTCTGTTCATTTTTTTTCTCCTTGTTGTTCAGACTTGATAATTTCTGTCCATCTGTCTTCAAGTTCACTGACTTTCTTTTGTCATCTCCATTTTGCTTATTGAGCTCATCCAGTGAATTAGTTCAGTTGTATTTTTTAGACCTAAAATTTATATTTGGTTCTATTTCTTTGCTGAGACCTTTTTTTTTAGTCTTTCAAAGTATTAGTTTAATTATAAAAATTAGTACATGCTTGTTATAAAAGAAAGATATATGTAGAAGTATATGAACTTTTAAAATCTTATTGTGTGAATGTTAGTTTTAATGGCGATATAAATTGTTTTTACTTTTTTTCTATTGCAAACCAACATGCATGTTTATATGTGTACATTTGTGTGCACATACACTCAGTTCTATGTCTATAGAGTAAATTTTAGAAGTAGAATTCTGGGTAAGCATCATTTTTAATACCCACAAAATAGTCCACATGACCTTTCCCCATTGAGGTGTAGTGTGAAGTTTATTTCTTGTTTTGCACCAGTATAAATTTTTGGGGGAAAAAAATCTTTGATCAGAGAAGCCTTTCTTATGTTTTAGACTAATTCAATAAAATGGCTTCCCAGAGCTAGAATTAGTATATTAAGGGCTATGAACATGCTTAAAGTTTTTGGTGATTTGTAAATTGATGTTCCAAAGACTTGGTTGATTGACACTTGTAACTATGGAATTTAAGCTCAGTAATAAAGCCTTTGTGTTTCCACTACCAAAGAACAAGAGAGTATTGGAAATATGCAGAGACCTTCTGTTGGTTTCAAAAGTGTTTGCCCTTCTTGGAGCATTTTTATAATAGCTGCTTTGAAATCTGTCAGATACTTCCAACAACTATGTTGTCTCAATGTTGATGTCTCCTCATTATACCATGCAAGTTGAGATTTTCTTGGTTCTTCATATGCCAAGTAATTTTGGATTGCATTCTAAAGTATTATGAGACCCTAGATCTTGCTTAAATTCAGTGGAGAGTGTTCCATTTGTATTTTAGCAGGCAGTGGACCCTGTAGGTTTAGGCTGTAAGTTGTAGCTAGCTTTCTGTGGGTTGTGATTTCAATATCAGTTTGGTTTTCAAAGCCTGTAGTGCTTTGCTATTTGGATCTGTCCTGTGTGTACACTGCCCATTGGCCAGTTTGAGATAGATGACTGTCTATTTCTTTGTTCAATTCTCAAAAGTTTTTGGTTTGCTAGTTAGGATAAATTCGATGCTGTGTTCAGCTTTGGAGTGAGCCCAGGCGTTCACAGTCAACCTCACGGAGTCGCTTTTCTGAGTTCCTCCCTCTCAGCTATTTCCCCTATACTTTGTACTTCCCTGGGATCTACCCTTTTTAGTACTCCAGCCAGATAGCTGTCTACTGTGCTCACTTCCTGTGATTGTGCCCACATGCAGGGACCAGGGGTGGGAGCACAGAGAGGGGGAAGAAAGCTTAAGAGAGGGGTTTGCCCCACCCTCTTGAAACCACAGTTTCTGGGATTGGAGAGAAAGATTTCCCTCCCTCAGATTTTTAGGTACCTGTGGGTCCCCTGTTGTTACTGCCTCCCTTTTCCTGCCCAAGCCTGGACTAAAACACTTCACCTGAAACACAGTCTATATTGCTGCCCACTTCCAGGTTTCACCCAGTCTAGCTGGCAGGATACAAGAGGAAAGAAAGTAAACCCACCCCTGGTTCCATGGCACTGTGAATTCTGGTCTTCCCCAGTCTACCTGCTGCCAGTTACTTTTTAGAGGCTTTAAATAACTGCTCCATACATTTTGTTTAGATTTGATAGCTGTATTCAGTAGGAAGGACAGGGTGGAGTGTTTGTACTTTATCTTAGCGGGCACTAGAAGCCTGTATTGTGTAGTTTTAAGAAGGGCATTATTTATTCAACCAACATATGTCCTTATCATTTGAGTCCTTACCATGTGCTGGGCACTTTAAATATGTTATTTGTTTAATTCTCTGACAACTGTCCCCCTTTTAGACATGAGGAAATTGTAAACTCTTAAACAAAGTCCAGAGACACAGAGTAAGTGACAGGCCGAGATTTGAACACAGGACCCAAGGTGTGTTCCCAGGACCAGCATCATCAGACCCACGTGAGAACTTGCTAGAAATGCAAAATCTCTAGCCCCACCTCAGATCCTCTAAATCAGAATTCTGGGGATGGGCCCAGTATTTTGTTTTGATGAGCCTGTGTTCATCTGATGTATGCTAAATTTGAGTGCCACTTCTCTGTGCTGGAGGACTTCATTATACTAAGTATGTTTCAGTTTCTTAGCAGAATTTTAATATAAAAGAGAAGTAGCTTTTCACCATTGTCTGAGACATATGGTAGTATGCTGAGTGAGAACTAATTTTCTTACTGATGCCACTAATGTATAGCTTTAAAATAACACTTTTGTATACTATTCAAGCTTACAGTAGTTAAAATATAAATACTATGAATTTTAAAAATTTAAATGTGTGTGTATGCAAAGAAGTCAATTACGATGTGGATTTTGATCAATAAATCACTTAGCCTCTGGTAATTAGTATGTTATATAACGTATTTTAAATCTTATATTACTAATTTCCCTAGATTTCAGGGTAACTTTTGATACACGTTTATTAGATTAAGATTGGGTTGGATAAAATGGCCCATATTTGCAGGATAGGTCCTATTTTATGCAATTTTGTTTTTTTCACAAAAGATTAAATGTATCATAACTAAGTTTAATTTGCATATCCTTGTAAGACATTTTATTTTTTTTTTTATTGAAGTGTAGTTGATTTAAAATGTTGTGTTAGTTTCTGGCATACAGCAAAATGATTCATATATACATATATTCTTTTTCACATTCTTTCCTATTATGGTTTATCACAAGATATTGAGTATAGTTCCCTGTGCTATACAGTAGGACCTTGTTGTGTATCTATTTTATATATAGTAGTTTGTATCTGCTAATCTCAAGTTCCTGATTTATCCCTTCCCACCTCCTTTCCCCTTTGGTAACCCTAAGTTTGTTTTCTTTGTATGTAAGTCTGTTTCTGTTTTATAAATAAGTTCATTTGTATCATATTTTAGATTCCACATATAAGTGATATCATATGGTATTTGTCTTTCTCTGATTTCACTTAGTATAATAATCTCTAGGTCCATCCATGTTGCTGCAAATGGCATTATTTCATTCCTTTTTATGGCTGACTAGTATTCTGCTGTGTATATATACATGTACCACATCTTTATCCATTCATCTGTTGGTGAACATTTAGGTTGCTTCCATGTCTTGGCTATTGTGAATAGTGCTGCTGTGAACATAGGTGTATAGATTGGTTATGGAGCATTTTCCTTTGTGATAATCTCTGCTCTTACTAATAGAGTAGCTGGGGGTTGGGGCACAGCAGATATTAACTCTCTATTGTAGAAATAGAGTTGGTTTCATAGTTATTATTTACATTACATTTAAAGTCTGTTACCCTCTGGTATCTGCATTAGCAAGACACATAGTAATCACAGAGTATTCTTGAGGGAATGCCAGTATTAAGGTGAAAAGGGTCCTACCCTCAAGGCGCTTACTGCCTATTGAAATAAACAGAGAAACAGTTATTCAAAAAAATAATGACTACGACAGAGTTATGTACAGAGTACTGTGGGTATGGTGTGTTGGAGAAAGGCTGCACCCGTGAACCTAGCTGTTAGTATTTGAAATCCTCTGTGGTGGTATGTATACCACACAAATCAGCAAATGCTACGTACATACAGTCAGTTCCGCTGTAATGGGACAAACGCATTCCTAAAAATCACTAAGAGTAGAGAAAAATGGGATTGGGGCACAATACTCAAAAACTTCCTCAGCAACACATTAAAAAAAGAAAAAGGAGAAACTAAAATGGTATCAGTTTTGCATGTTAAAATGGAAGTGGTTAAGAAAAAAATAAATATTATAATAAATGTGGTGCTTTACCTTGAAAAAGACCCGAGGTTTCCTTGCAAAATGGGTGTGGGAGAGGTTGCCTCTTGTGAGTTATTGTGGAATGGTGGAGGGAAGGTGTCTGAAATCTGAGGAAAAGTTAACTCCCCACGTGGATGGGTGAAGCTCCCCACGGGAGTTGGGCTGAGGTAGCTGGGAGATGTTTGAGGTAGGTGTGTGTGCTGTGTATTCCTAGGCACAGGGCTCAGTGCAGCTGGTGCAGTTTTCTGCATTCATGTAGCATTTAATGGCATGTAAGCAAATAACATTTATTCAGTGCTCTTGTTGCTCCCTGCTGTAACAAGTGCATTGAAACAAATTTGAGTTTTCCAAACAAATGTTAGAGCAGAACTGACTGTAACAGGGCTTTTTTTCCGCTTCCGAGAACTGATTTCCCAGCACACCTCAGGAAGTGCAGCTCTTGGGTCAGCCTGGAGAAGTCTTGGAAGACTTGACAGAGAAGATGACAATTGAACTGAGACTTGGCAAATTAAGTTCAGTGTTTTGCCAGGTATGGCATAGGTAGAAGGAGGGCATTCCAGGCAGGGGCAACAGCAGCACCTGGAAAAGCATGCAGATGTAAGCCTGGTATGTTCAGGAAACTCTTCTGTAGTTCAGTGTTAAATAAGGTCAGAACTTGGAAGGGAGGAAGGAAGGAAGGAGAAGGAAAGGTTGTAAACAAAACATAGTAGTTAGGCAGGGGCCTGTGACCCTGTATGCCACCTGAAAGAATTTGCATTTTATCCCTCAGGGGCTAGAGAACACTGACAAGTTTTCAACAGCGAATTGTATTTTCTAACACTGATTAATATAGCACTCACTGTGACCGTAAGGAAGGTAGACTGAAGGAGACTCAACTGGAGTGTGGGGATATAGTGTGGTAAGGAGGAACTAGTGTGGACCTTTCATAGGCTTGACCCCTTTGAGAGTATTATAAAAGCTGTAGATGCTTACTAGCAACTGTGTCCTTTCTGTGTTCCTGGAAGCCTGTAACCCTGTTTCTTGGTTTTAAGGGCTAGGCCATGACAGTTAAGTCTTCTATATGGTGATGAGTCAGGTGAGTTTATAACCAACTTTCACAATAGCTAGTTTCACAGTTAGCTTTATTTATACAGTGTTTAAAAATGAAAGCAAATGTCCACCTACAAGAAGAAAAAAATGATGCAGTGAGTTATGATTGGAGAAGTTTTATCTTCGTAATGTATATTCATTGAGAAATAATTACATGGGCCAAAGGTCTCTTTGCCCATTGGATTCCTATTTTTGCCCAAATTATTTTATAATAGAGAATAACCATTGTAAGGGATAAGTAATCATCAGATGAAATGCAGGGGTTAAGAAAATGATATAACTAGAGTCTCTCAAGCAAAAGTTAAATACAGATGATTTTAATTACAAGTCTAAATTAAGAAAGCCATCTAGCCTACTCTTTAAAACATTAAATCTTTTCTCACAAGGTTCCTTAGCATATCTTGATGCCTGTTACCAGAGGAGGGTACTGATAAACCTCATAGTTTGGTTAAAGATACCAGAGATACTCTAAAACTAATTGAAAACAGGAATATCAGGATAAAACATAAAACACCATGTCCTACAGTTTTCTAGCCAGTAAATTCCAGTATTCCACACAGTACTTAGAGTCTGATCCGCATGTAATAAATATTTGTTACGAGGCTAAAATGCTGTACTTAAGTTTAGGGAGAGCTAGAGATGAAAATAATGGAAACATTGAGAGACTTTTTTAAAAGAATTTTCTGATCTTTGAAACTTTGGAGAATATAATTAATGGATTATGGGTTTACAGAAGCCATATACCCTCTCAGTAGTTTGTCTCTGATACTTTTATGAGGAAGTAGTTGTTTTTTATTTTTTTGATGGGGCATTGGTGATTGGTTTTCTTAATTATAAAACTAAAAATTTACAAAAATAATACAAGATTATTGCAGAAAAATATAACTTTCATGAATAAAAATTAAAACTCTTAATAAGCTTAAGGAGTGCTGTTTTGGGTTTCTTTGTTTGTTTTGCTCCCTCATTATTTTTATAACTTTTCTTTGATAGGGAAAGGTGTTTGATCATCAAATAAGTTCTTGCTGTAGGCTAGATGTTCAGTTGTTACTTAGTATGATGGCCACTTGTGAAAAGAAACCAAGGCTATAAGCATATAATAAAAATAAAATGTGTTGTAATCAGACGGTCATCGTTGTACTGTAATTCATGGACCTCAGTTCACCTTAAAAGGCAGATTCTAATCTTTCCCTAATCCAGACATGGCCAGATTATATGTATGCTTCCTCTTTTTTGTATTGTCCATATTCCTCTCCCATCTCTCTCAGGACTCCTAACCTTTTCTTTATGCTAGATGTTATTTCTTCTAGTCCTCAGCATTTACAGAAATAATAGTATGTCTTTCTCTAGTAGAAATAAGGCTTTCTTTTCTTTCTGACCCTTTCCTCACCATACCTTAATCTATATTGTTTTGTTTTCTGACTGAGCCGTTTGGCTTTTCTAGAATATGCAGAGAATCATCAGTGAAGTCAGTCATTTAATACAACCAAGTAGAGGAATAAAAGCACCCTTTTTAGGCATGGCATGTAAGACCCTTTAGAGTCTTTCTTCCCAGCTTTTTCTTTCACTTCACTTCACCTATCCTGTACTTCAGCCATCTGAACCACTCCTCACCTTTGGAAAGCCGGATCCTGTTGTCTCTCTGCCTGAAATGCCTTTCTCCACTCGGCAGGCAACTATTCATTATTTAAAACCTAGCTCAACACCACCTTCTCTGTAAAACCTTCCCAGACCCCCTGCATTAGTTAAGGTTAGGTACAGTGGCAAGTAACAGAACCTCCAAAATAATAATGGTCTTAAAAACGAGAGAATTTCTCTCCGGTAACAGTGGAATTTGCAGTGCAGGTCTGAAATGACAGCTCTGCTTCATGACATCATTAGGGAAATAATGTCCACCTCAGGCCTTCAGAATCTCTCAGATTTAACCTGTGTCCTCACCATCCAAAATGGAGGTATCTGTTTTACACACTATGATGTACAAAGGAACAAAAAATGGGACTAAAGGCATTTGTGAGCTAGCTGTTAAAATTTCCCTAAAGCTTGCAAATTACATATCTGCTTGCATCTCATTGGCTCCATGGAAGGCCTGGAAGTAGTCTTTATTTTTGGTGGCTCTGTTCCAGCTAATTGTGTTATTATGGAGGAAAGGGAGAACAGGTATGGAGTACAGCTAGTAGAGTGCCACACTTCCCCAGCTAGAGGTAGTTGCTTTGTGTTCTTGACAGCACTCTAATTAGCAGTTAGGTTGTATTATAATTCGTCTTCTCCACCAGATTGTGGACTTCTAAAGGCATTCAGGAAAATTATAGCAAATTTATCAGAGACAAAAGCAGGCAATGATATTTAAATAGCCATGTGAACAACGGAATTGCCCATATAGACACTGATTTTTTAGTCTTTTTCTTTTTTTCTATTTTCTCCATTTTGTAGAGGAAAGTGGACACTGCCAATGGTAGACGGCATGACTTCTTTTCAGTAATGCCTCAAAATTGATCATACAAGATAGAACACAAAGTTATTTAAAAGGTGATACATTCTGTGTATTATACTGTTTTTTTAAAATTATAGTCAAATATACATAAAAGTTACCATTTTAACCATTTTTAAGTGTACTGTTCTGTGGCATTAGGTACATTCACATGGTTGTGCAACATCACCACCATCCATCACCAGAACTTTTCTAGCTTCCCCAACTGAAATTCTGTACCCATTAAACACGAATTCCCTGTTATTCCCTCCCCCAAGCCCCTGGCAACAACCATTCTACTTTCTGTTTATGAGCTTGACAACTCTAGGAATTTTATATAAGAAGAATCAGTATTTGTCCTTTTGTGACTGGCTTATTTCGGTTAGCGTTAAGGTCTTCAAGGTTCATTGTGTCGTAGCATGTGTCAGAATTTCTTTCCTTTTTAAGGCTGAATATATCTGTTATATATATGTACCACATTTTATTTGTCCTTTCATCTATCAGTGGATGCTTGGGTTGCTATATTACACTGGTTTTTTTGGCAAGATTTTTGTATCCTACAGATATTCTCCACACAAATAATGTCTTATTATAATTTCACGACAACTTACCCCCAGACACAAACCACATAATTACATGTTTTTAAAAGGAAATTTAACAAAAATGCAAAGAAGATAAAAGCAATCACCTATATTGGAAACTTATTTTTCTACGGAGTAATCCCCCCTCCTGATCAGTTTCTGAAGTATAAACTAAAAACTAAAATTGTTATGAAAAACATTTTCTTGGTGTCAAATCCAGAAAATAGGTACAAGAGTGGAATTAGAAAGAAATATAGTAGCTTTTCACAAGAAAAGATTAAATTTTGTTATATTTAAATCTCTTGATTATATGATAAAGACACAGGAGGGTGCAACCTGTGAATCTCTATTCTACTGAAATATGGAAATTTTACCAGTAGGCAGTGAGAAAGAAATAGAGCTGTAGCCTGCTGGTTTTGCTTTTATGAAATTTCTCTAGCATTGAAGAGAAAAGGGTTATAAATGGGTAGGGTAAGGAAAAGTAGCTTCATTCCTCTTACCTGACCTCCTTTGTTATTAGATGGAAGTTAGTTTAGTGACAATAATTATTATCAGATGTTTGATTGCCAGTGATATGACTGATGCCTAGAAAATTGTGGGTTTTGGCCTCTATCCCACTGGATACATAGTCCAAATTATTGGTTAAATTCTTTTACTAAAATTCTGATTAAGCTTTCAAGTAGTTACTTAAATAAAATGCACATCCAGTGGTTTAAACAGAATCTCACAGATACTTTCCCATTGCAGCTGATTGGTCAGTTTGGCGGTGAGTCTTACTTCTCTGGCCAACTACACACCAGCTGTTGATTTACTCAGTTACTTGAGCCAAGGCCTAAGCACCAGAATAGAACAGAGTACCTTGGCTCTGATACTGTTTTATCTTTTCCCTAAAAGTCTGGATGTAGATTTCCATCCTTCCCATAGGTGTTTTGAGTTCCAAAAAGCAGTCTAAGACCTTGTCTTTTAAATCTTTTAGTACGGTTGTAGAGATAAAATTGACGTTCCTGAAAGAATCTTGAGAAGAAAAGAACATGTGGTGTTTGCTGTAAACACTTTTAGGGAAATTAAAACTTGATGTAGACATTAAAAATAGAATTGGATGGTGAAGGACAAAGTAGTGGAGGTGTTTTAGAAGTAAGAATTAAGTTTGGATAAAATGGGGCCTAATTATGGATGGCAGTGAGTGAAAGTCAGCCACAAGAAGCTGTGTGTGACTGTTGAATGCTCCTGAAAGGAAAGGTCTGGCGGTGTTAGGAGTTAGGGAGAGAGGAGAGACTAAGGTGTTGCAGAAATCTAGCAAAGTGGCAATAGAAATCTGGACAAGGTTACTGGCAGTGAGAGTGCAGAAAAAAGGTAAATTTGAGAGCCATTCTGGAAAAAGAAACTATTGAATTAGGTAACATTAAATATAATTGTGTCACGTGGAAGAAGAGTAAAATAAAAAATTTTATAAGAAATTCCATAGAAACGTGTACTGATATCCCACTTTGGGGAGAATTCTTGAATTAACTTTAGATATGGTGAATGTGAGGTGCAATGGGGAATAGCCAAAATGAGACAGATTTTTTAGGCTAGTACTGGACTGAAAAGTGGGTGGAATGTGTGGACTAGACTTCTGCTTCTAGAATTGGTTCTAGAAAATACCTCATTATAACAGTAAAGACAAGAACATAGGTTCTCATAGCTTCTACATACCTAAAAAACTCTTAAAAATCAAATGTTTTTTTCCCCCTCATTAGCTTCATTTCAACTGAAGGAATTAGGTTAGTTAAATAGATGTAGTTCATAAATTACGTCCACGACACTGAAGTTCTTCTCCCATACTATTAAGAAAGCAGAATCCAGATTGCCTTACATGGACAGATGCAGAACCGGGGCAAGGATTCAGATGCTTTCATAAGGAACAACATCTTAGAATAAATAGATATTGTGGCAGAATAATGTCATACCAAGGAGCATTATGTTCTTAAACATTGTAAGTTACTGAATTAACTATTTAACTTGTAGTTTAATTTATAATATTTGAAGTAGTCTACTAGTGTGTAATTAAATGTTTCATGTTTTTCTTAAGTGGAACATTTAGTTGGAGCTGCTGTGCCAAACGTTGATGGCTTTCTCTCTCGGAATGGCTCTTTGTGTATATAGCAAAACATTTATAACCATATGGAGTAAAGTAGAAAAAACCTTGGCAAAAGAGTATTTCTCTTATAATTAGAAATTGTCTTAAGATACAATATGTTACAGTAAAGATAAAGCTAATATAATTAGAGAAATAATAGCTTAGTATAGAGATGATTGGTGTTTCACTGAAGATACATGAGGTGGTAGCATTTTCCTAGTGCCCCAGTGCCTGCAACAAATACTGCTTTCTGCATTCTTCTCTTTTTTTTTTTTTTCTTTGGCCATGCAGTGCAGGATCAAACCTGTGCGCCCTGCAGTGGAAGCACGGAGTCTTAACCACTGGATCACCAGGGAAGTCCCTCTTTTCTCTCTTGTGTACACTTCTTTTTTGCTCTTTATTTCTTCTTTTTATGGTGAAATATAACACACACACACACACACACACACACATATATATAGCACAGAGAATAAAATGTAAAGGTACAGTTGAATGAGTAATTATAAAGCGTATTCACCATCCAGATTAAGAAAAAGAGCATTGCAAATATACCAGAAGCCTGCTATGTGCCCTGTGCCAGTCTAACCCCACTTGTATCGGCCCCATCCAATCCACCAGAAGTAACGATGTTCTTACTCTGGTGATAATCATTTCTTCCTTCTCTTTGAAGTTTATCACCTATGTGTGTGTCCCTGAAGGGTATAGTTTACTTTTGCCTCTTTTGTATACATATATACAGACATATGTATATATGTCAATATGTCTTTTGTATCTGACTTACTTTTGTGCATTGATCCATGTGGTGTATGTGTTTTTTTCATTTGTTTGATCCATCATATGCATACTGTTCCAGCATATGAATATGCCATAATGTCTATATTCTCTTCTGTTTCCTAATATTGAAAAACAGCCTCTGCCCATTCTTGTATATTTTTCTTGGGGCACATGAGCACCAGTATTTCAAGAGTTTCTACGTAAGAGTGGAATTGCTGGATCATAGGAAATGCACATCTTCCAATTCACTGAATAATACCAGAGTGTTTTCTAAAGTGATTATTTATACTCACCCCAGCAGGATATGATCATTCCTGTTGTTCTCCATTCTTGACATCACTTGGTATTGACACACTTAAGTGTTTTGGGCAGGAAAACCGTCTCTTATGATTTTATTAAGGAGTATGAGGCCCTTTTCCTATTTGTGAAGTGCCTGTTAAAAAGGTCTGTTACCCCCTTTTCTATTTGGTTATCGGTTTTTTTCCTACTGATTTTTAGAAGTTCTTTATATTTTCTGGGTATTAGTCTTCTAATCTCTTAACAGTTTTGTGTGTTGAGAATTATTTTTCCTTCCCTGTGTTTTGATGACTAGAAAAGCCTTTAATTTTAATGTAATATGATTTATCATTCTTTTCCCTTACAGATTATACTCTTTTTTCCTATAAAAATTTGCAGATCTTTTCTTAGATTTGTCCTAAGTACTTCATATCATTGATGCTATTGCAAATGATATGTAATTTTACATTTTGTTTTGTTTGTTGCTGACATGTAGGACCACAATAGATTTTTTATGTACTGATTTGTATCTACCAACCCTTCCAAATTCTTATTAATTCTAACAACTTTTGTGGATAATTTTGGATTTTTTTAAATACACAATTATTTCATCTGAGAATAATGATGACTTTCTTTCAAATATGTAGAGATAAATTTAAACTATGCCTTTTATTTCTTAACTTGCCTTATTCTGTTGATTAGGACCTCTATCACAATGTAGAATAGAAATGATGATGATAGGTATCCTTTTCTTCTTCCAATCTCAGTGTCTCTTCAATGATAAGGTTAGCTGTCGTTTTTCAGAAATGCTCTCTATTAAGTTAGGTAAGGTTACTTTTCAGTCTTAGTTTGCTAAAAAGTTTCATCATAAGTGGATGTTGAATTTTATGAAATTCTTTTTCTACATCTGAGATTATCATGTATTTTTTGTTTTGTAACTATCAGTGTGATCAGTTACATTAATTTTCTAATGTTAATTCAACCTTGCATTCCTAGGCTGTGTCTAACTTGATCATTTTTATATACTGTTGGATTCAGCTCACTAATATTTTGTTTTAAAAAACTTGAATTTATATTCATGACTGAGATTGGCCTGTATTCTTTCTTCTCATAGTGTCCTTGTTAGGCTTTGGTATCAGGTTATATTAGCCTAATAAAATAAGTTGGGGAATGTTTCCTTGTTCTGACCTCTGAAAGAGCTTATATAAGATTGGAATTTCCCCTTTAACTAAATAATGATAGAATTCACCAATGAAGTTATCTAGGCCTTAGGATTTTCTTTTTGGGAAGAGTTTGACTACAGATACTTTAATATTATTATATTTTATTTCCTGTGGACTCTTGTTCTCACTCATGATGTCTTCTGTGTACTTCTGTTTGACTGTGTCTAATACTCTTTGTTTTTAAAATTACTTGTGGGTATCCTTTGAGGCCTAGAATCAAGTTGTCTTCCTTCAGAGAGGGTTTATGTTTCCTTCTGCTAAGATGTGTGTGGGTCTCATTAGCCCAGGGATATTTTTAAAAATTTCACAGTTTGAAGTTCCCTGGACTAGGAGTCCATGCAGACAGACTGCACACCCTTGCCCAGGCTGGTCAAACTTCTTGGGGACCTATATCCTGGATGTTCTACCCACCAGTCTTTTTCTTGTGCTTCTCTCTGGGCTAAAACAGTCATCCCTGCAATCTCATGAGGGTGGGATTAGGGTTTAGATTTAATTATAGTTTACCTTTACCAGAGATTATAGCCTTTTAGGATCCCAGTTTTATGTGGGGAAGAGTTCCCTTGCACTCTATACCGTTTGAGGAATCTGTGTTTGAGGGATTTGTTGCCCTCATCCTAAGAGGCCAGTAAAACCAAAGACCTAATTTACTGAGCTCTATTTACAACTGTCCTCAGGGCCAGAGTATCTTCAGGGAGGTCCTGTTATCTCTCTAGGTTCTAGTTGTTCCTAGTTTGTCTGGCAGTTTCCCACCATCTTATCAGCTTTTTATTTTAAGGTGTTTTGGGTTTAAAAGTCCTTAGAGGATTTTTAATTGTTTTCAGAGGAGGGTTGATCTCAAAAATCCTGGTCTGTCATTACTAGAAATGGTAGTTCCTTTTGATTTTTTTTTCTCCCACTTAGTCTTCTGTTTCGTTTTTTGACTTCAGCCTCCATGTTAATGACCTAATTTCAAAAACATTCATATATTGAGCATCTAATATGTATCAAGCATGGCACAAAACAAAGTCCTTGCTTTCTTGAAGCTAACATTGTAGTGGATTCTGGATTGTGGGGAAAGTTGCAGCACTACTGGACAGCATTTTCCACGCTAATCCACAGAACATTGGTGACCTGTGAAATCCTAGTGATTTTGCCATTGTCGAGTAAATTTGAGAAATAATGTCCAGGAAGAAATCCTCTCTTAGAGAGCTAAGGCACTAACTTTTCTAAATTGAAACCTTTATTTGTAGAATACCTTTTAATATCTTATTTGCATACGAGAATTTCAGGGAACATGATTTATGAAATGTTGGAGTAGGCTTAATGTATTAAACATCTCTCTCTATATATTTTTTAATTAATTAATTTATTTATTTTATTGGCTGTGTTGGGTCTTTTTTTTGCTGTGTGCGGCCTTTCTTTTAGTTGTGGTGAGTAGGGGCTACTCCTCGTTGTGCACGGGCTCCTCATTGCCGTGGCCTCTCTCGTTGTGGATCGCGAGCTCTAGGCTCGTGGGCTTCAGCAGCTGCAGCACATGGGCTCAATAGTTGTGGCCCACGGGCTCCAAAGCGCAGGCTCAACCGCTGGGGCGCCTGGACTTAGTTGCTCCGCGGCATGTGGGATCTTCCTGGAGCAGGGATCGAACCCGTGTCCCCTGCATTGGCAGGCGGGCTCTCAACCACTGCGCCACCTAGGAAGCCCTAAACATCTCTATATTATTTACATGTTGCACAGAGTAATTTCAGCTTCTGCTTTCCTGCGGTCATGTCTAAGGGGAACTTTTGCTGGGGGAGTAAACCAACGCAGCTGTGCTCTGCATTGTGAATGACTTTCCTTACTTGGCCATGGGTAGTTGGACTGGCATGGATACCCAAATCCAAGATTCCAATCATAGGTCAGTCACTGGCCAACCAGAGAAAGTGTAGAAAGTTTTGTCAACAGGGAGTGTGAATTAATCAGGTTCTCACAGATCTGGGTTGGTTAAACAAATATAGCTCTTGCTTTCAGCTTTCTGTCTGGATGTACTCCTGATTGACAAGTAAGGGAGAGTGGTGGTTTCTGTAAGGATACATATGATGATGAGGATCACAAAACTCAGAAAAAGAAACGGATCTGGCAGTTAAGCAGTGGAAGAAGCCGAATTTGAAAAGGGGGACCTCTGATGGACCAAGAACTAGCCAAAGGTATGGCAGAGTGGCAACTGTGAGATAGAATCAGGCGGAGGAGCAGAGACCAGCTGGTGGCCAGAGGCAAATCAGATACCAAAAGCCTGGTACCCAGGGAGTTGCTGAGCCACAAGAATGGCAGGAGCACTAAAATACGGACCCACAAACTCCTGCTGCTTGGTCCTCTAGGGCAACGCTAGGACTGGACCAGGTTCTCAGGTCCAGGTATCCTTAGGGTCTAGGCCCACTATGTTACTGATTTTGTTCTTGGGTTTCTGTGAGAATTCTTACTTCCCTTATCATCAAAATCATACTTACAATCCGTACTCCTCCCCCACCACACACACCTACATCTGCCAACCTGAGTGTTGGTGCCCTGCCACCAGAAGAGACTGACACATAAGGAAAGAGTTGGATTCATAAGAGACTGATATATGAGTTGAATTCATATCGGTGCTACTTTTTTGATTAACATTTTTATAACAGTGGAATACCCACCATTCCTACCACTGCTTTTTATCTTCTTTTTATTGCATTTTGAAAACTCATTTTCTAAGCTCAGCTGTGCTAGAAGTGTTAATGTTGTATTGCATCACATAACCTATTTCTGTCGTTTATCCTGTAAATAGTATCTCCATGTACAAAAGAATGCACATTACTTACTATTGGTACTCTTTGGCAAAGGGTATTTCCTGCTTCCCAATCCGATGTTATTTAGTACTGATCCCCAATACTGTTTGAGAGCCTGGGTGGCTTTTTTTTTTTTTTTTTTTTTGGCACACAGGCTTAGTTGCTCCGTGGCATGGGGGATCTTCCTGGAGCAGGGATTGAACCTGTGTCCCCTGCATTGGCAGGCGGATTCTTAACCACTGCGCCACCTAGGAAGCCCTGGGTGGCTTTAATGAAGATCTCTGTGTTCATTATTCCTTTCTCCACTGATTGGTTCATCTGTCCATCTAACCACCATTTCTTCATATCTTTTTTTCCCTCCTCGCTCTCCCCTCCCACCTTTTCTTTAAATAGTTTTTTTTAATACCTCATTATTTATTTCTTCTGCATTTTACACATAATTTGGGGCTTATAATATGAAATTAGATTGGTCTTTTGCAAGATCTACTTTCTTTTTAAATAGTGTTTTTCCATCTAGGAAATTAATACATTTGAATGTAATGTCTTGGAAAATACAGAAAATGAAAAAAAATGAAATTACAATAATCAGAAACCACCCAGGATAACCACAGTGGTATTTCCTATCCATAATCTTTTTATTAAAATATGTTTGTATGTATATGTATTTGTTGAGGTCAATTTATATACTGTTTTATAACCATATTTGTCTTACATCATGAACATTTCCAGAACATTAAATGCTCTAGAAACATGGTTTTAATGTCTATTATTCCAGTAAATGAAAGCACTACAGTTTATTTAACCAGTCCTCTATTAACTGAACAATAGTTATTGCCAGTTTTTTGCTAATATTACTTATGCTATGATGACTATCTCTTGTATATAAACCCTTGTGTCTTTATCTGATTATTTTCTTGGACTGCATTTCTGATTGTGAAACCTTGAGTCAAAAGGTATACACATCTTTTTAAAGTTTTGAAACATAATACTATATGAAATTTCCTTCTTGAAATGCCATGTGAATTTATGTCCTCACATTAATATGTAAAAATACTAGCTTCACAATACCATGCTTAGATACTACCATTAAAATGTAAAAGAAATAAAACAGACTTTGCCAAGTTGATAAGTGATATGTCTTATATCACAATTTAATTTGGATGTCTGATCAGTTCTAAGAATGACCTTTTTCATATATTTATTGACCAAGTATATATCTGATTTTGTGATTTTTCTGGACATGTCCTTTGCTACTTTCTATTTGAGGTGTTTTATCTACTTCTTATAAATGTGATAACACTGTCATATTTTGAAAATTTTTATTCAGTTTATCATTTGTCCTTTAATTTTGTTTATGGCATTTTTTGACGTGTAAAAGTTTAAAGTGTCCAGTCATTAAGTATTTTGATAATTTCTTTTGGTTTCTTTCTTCAGTATTTTGTTTAAATAGGCTTTCCCATCTCTTTGAGAGGGTAAATGGTTTCTTACGTTTACTTCTTTTTATGTTGAGTCTGCTTTTACCATTTCATTGAAATGTTCACCCATTCTTCTTATATTAGAACATTTGATATTACAAAATTTTAGATTCAGAAGTATAGAGTTTTCTAGTTTTAGAAAATCTGTTAACTCTATTTTTACTTCCGTCTCCTTCCAAAAAGAAGGAAAAAAATGATTAACAGTAAACCTGCACTTGGACATTTAGTATGATGATAGTTGAGTTAGAGTTATGCAAGGGTGTGGGAGGGGGATCTCCGAGTCTGTCAGAAATTTGTCAACTAAGGCCTTCCATTTGGGTTTCCTGTTAGTAACAGCAGAAAAGAGGAGGAACAGCCAGTTACATGTTTCTCATTGTCTGCTTAAAGGAAACATCAGTTTTCTTGAGAGAGAAATCTTGGCAGTAAAGTCAAAGAGGAATTTTTCGTGTGGATCTTTATATGAGGAATGCTGTCTTGATACCATTTTTATAGAACATAGAATAATACAAGGCCATTTATTTTATAAACCCTTAATAAAAGTTAAGGGCATAATATTAAGTTGTAATTACGGTAAAGTACTATATCTGCAGGGAGTTAAAATAGTACAAACCACATATGTGTCTTTCTGGTGAAGTAATTTGATAAGAGGTAGAGCTTAGAAAATCTCTGGTTGGTTATGTATTTCATAAACTAGCTCTTTCAGCATAATAATTGAGATTTTTAAAAAGAAGATTTTGATTTATGTGTATTTATGATGTCTAGTTAGAAATAGCAATTGTGGAATGGCTCATACTTATTAGATCCAAGTGTTTAACTGGAGAGTTTGACATTTGATTGTGAGAATAGGCTGTTATTTGACAAGGTGGAGAATTATCTCATATAAGTGGGTTTCCAGAATTACTTGCAAGCAATAACAGACTATTTTTACTTGCTACACTTCAGTTATAATGTGAACAGCTTAAGTAAATAGTAAATCTTACTTCATTTCAAATCTGACAGAATGCCTAAGAATTTTTTGTTTTTCATGAGTTACTGCTTCCTTCATTATCAAAGAATATTGAGAATTAAGTGTACTTTAAACTGCTCAATTCATCTTTGAAGCTATTTAAACTTTCTTTATCTGTAAAATTACCCTTATTTTTAAGCCATGTGTAGGGAAAGTAAATATATCTTAAACTATGTAGGAAGGTTTTTTTTAAGGGAAGACAGGAAGGGGAAGGTTTGTGTTGACAGAACAGTATAGCTTTTATTAGGTATTTTTTTTGCAGCTGACACTAAACTTGTGTTTAAATTGAACATTAAATCAGCACCTGACTGAAACATGACTAGCTATAGAGTACAAGACTATTTAGATAATTCAGTATGTTAGATGTTAGGGATTGTACTTCAGTTGGACAGTAGTATGATGAGGAATCAGAGTTGTATCTGATGTGCTACTGCTAGACCGTAAATAACTTCAGTCTGTTTGTGGAATGCTGTGCTTATATTTTAAATTCCAATATTTAAAAAAAATCACAGATGGTTGAGGTACGTTAATTCAGTTGCTTGTAGAGGAAGGACCACCTGGGCTGGTTAGAGACAGAGGGTTGCTTATCCTCTTTAACATCTCCTGTGAAAGACTCCTCACAACTCTCTTTTGGTTGTTTATTTACATTTGTAACTATTTGAAATATTAATTTTTTTCTAAGAGTTTCTTTGTTTTTGTCTTCAGAGGGATTGAAGTGTGACTGCTCAGAATTCTCCTTTTTAGAGAAAGACTCTTTATATACATAAAAACAACCATTTGGTTACCTTATTGCTCCAGGTGAGATGATTTCAGCTGTATCTTTATATTCCTAAGTTAGAATACTGATAACTGTTGTTTTGTTGCTCTTTTTGTGCTGAGTTCTTAAAATGTAGAGGAAGTAGCCAGACATAGTGTCCCCTGAGTTTTCTTAGCTGCTTGAAATCCTGTAATCAATCTTATGGCAGATGTTCTAGAAGGGAGTGAGAATGGAGGGAGTGAGAATGGAGGAAGGTGCACTATTTTAAGCAGCTATTTCAAGTAATACATGCAAATGATGATGAAGACTGAACCTGGGAGAAGGGTAGTGGAGATGGAGAAGAGGGGTGGACCCGGTAAGGCGCTGGAGTGGACTGTAGACCACATTTTTCCAGTTCACCACTCCCTAGGGGAAGTAAAAGGCAGTGGTAATTCTAGGATATCTAGCATATTTCTCCCCCTGCAATTTGAATCTCATCCTTCTGGAGCATACGGAAGTTAGGACTTTGGCTAAAAGGCATTATTTTCAAGAAATGTCCTAACAGCCTGTTTCCTTGCCCTTTAAAGGCATATTCTTTGTTGCATCTCTTTTAATTTCTGTTTCCATTTCCACATTTGTTTTCAGCATATGGATCTTGTAACCGGTAACCCTGCTGGGTTTTTTGTTTTTTTTTTTTAATTTTTTTTTTAAGATTCCTTAGGGTTTTCTATGTGGACAATCATGTCATCTGAAAAATGGGTCGTTTTATGTCTTCCTTTCCAATCAGTTATGTATTTGTTTCTCTTTCTTGCCTTAGTGTGCTGGCTCTCGCTTCTATTTTGACCCTAACCTTTTGCTCTGGCCACCAGTTATTAGAAATCATAGGTGTTAGACTGACTTCTGTCTGGAACAGAAGTCAGGGTTGCCTGGGTTGGTGCTTTCCTTATGCAAAGATTTTTAATTACTGATTCAAAATCTTTTAGAGTTATGGGCTTTACTTTTTCATTTCTTTTTGAGTCAGTTTTGAAATTTTACATTTTTCTAAAAACCTAGCCGTCTCTTTAGAAAGCTTTTTAATTTATTGGCTTAAAGTTCTTCATGATTGTCTCTGTTAAATCTTTGTTTTATATCTCTGTTCCTTTTTTAATGTCTTACAGTGTATGTCAGTGTAGTTTGTGACCCCGGGGTATCATGCTTTCTAAGGTTTTCCGGTCTCCTGCTTTGGTCAGTGTACTTGGCTGGAAGCACTTCTCTTCTTTCTAAACCCTCCTGCCCCCACTGCCCTTTTCACATTTGCAGTTTCCAAACTGCTGTGCACTTCTGCATGTAGTATCAGTAAATGTTAAAATGAATATATATTTTTATCATCTTTTCAGATTACTTGTTTTTCAATTTTGATAGGTAAGATTTTATTTCAGTTCTGTTAACAAACTAAAGGTTTTTTGATTGTCCTATTTTTAAAAAATAAAATGCATAACATAAAACTGGGGTATATTACTTGGAATTTCTAGTCTATAATTTTGGTAAAATGCTTATCTTGAAATTAGTTTTCTTGAATGGTTAAAAGGTATACTATTTGTCTTTACTTCTCCCCTGTACTCCTCCCAAATATCTTTCTGAAGAACTGACTAATTTCAAGATGTTAATTTCTTTTTACTTAGGCCAGTTTGAGGATCTAGATAAAAAACAAAGGAAGTTATTATGATTATAGGGTTTTTTTTTTTCTCTCTCTTGGATTCATTACAATCTGTCAAATTATTTAAAGACCCTGGGTTTTCTTCAGGCTTATAATTTGGCATAGAAGAGAGTGGTATCCTTTAGTTTGTAAAAGAATGATAACTGTATTTGAAGTAGTTTTAGATAAACAATAGAAGGAAAGTATTATTTTAAAAAATCATTTTATTTTAGTCCTTAGAGTCTTTGTATTTCTTGTGATACTAAACTACTGGAGTTACAAGATGGTTATCCTTCCTAGAGAAGGAAATGGTCCGGATTACAGTTGCTCACTTACCATTGGTAACTGAATATTCTTTCTAAATTATTAGCAGCATCACAGTAAGCTCCTTGTTAAGCAGTCCCAAATCGGAGATGCTTTTCTGGGTTAAGGCTAACCAATGTGGTGGCTTCATCCACTAAGTTCCTCAACTGAGAGTTGTTTTGTTTTGTTGGTTTTCATTTGTTTCTAGTTTACCTTTTGGTGTTAAGGGAGATTAGTGTGTGGGGGGAGGGGTGGGGTGGGTTGGGGGCGGGGTTGATGCCCTGTGCTCTGGGAAACTTACAGGCATTAATTACCAAGACCGTAATCACATACCATTATGTTTAGTGGAAACAGTTTTGCTTTTTGCTGCCATCAACAACAGGTGCCTTTAGCTGCCCTGTGGATTGGTTGTATAACAGAAGCTACCATTTTTGAGCCCCGTTATATACTCAGCTGTACTTACCTTTATGTCATGTTATCCTCTTAAAAGCCCTTGTAAGAGAGGGGTAATTGTACCTATTTTTAGATGGAAAGGCTGAGACTTAGATTTCACAGAGCTAGTGAGTGCTTGAATTTACTTTTCGGACTCTCTAAAGCGAAAGCGTGTGTTCTTTGTGTTCCACCATAGTCTGCCAGTAATGCTGTCCAGATAAGAAACATTTCAGTGAATAGTATGTTAGTATATTACATAAGATACTTTCTCCATAGAAAATGAAGCATAACTTAGTAGCACTTTATGCCTCCCTAGCGTGCAGTATCTATATGGTAAAATTTAAATTGTGGCAGTGTTGTAGACTTAAAAGGAATTTTGAAGCAAAAAAATGAATAAGGACTATGTTCCTTGGGCCTTGCCAGTACTATACAGATTAGCTATGCTTAGTTTAAGTTGTAGATGAGCTATAGCTTTAACTGCTAAGGAACACTGAAATCCCTCTAATGTTTCCTAGGAAATGATATAGAAGTTTAAATGCTTAATAATAGAACTTGCAGTCTGACAGGTGTTGTACAGAGGAAAATACTGACATTTATGGTATGACCTAGAAGAACTAAAAAGGAGAATTATTTTTAAAAAGAAAGAAAAGCTAAAGCTTTATGCTAGATAGTACTGGTAACATTTTAAAAGCTACTGTGTTTTGAGTGTCTCCTATGAACCAAAGGCTTTATAGATATGGTTTCTAATCTTCACATCCAACCCACGAGGTAGGTATTACTACCTTCATTTTACCAAGAGGGACATTTAGGTTCAGAAATGTGAAGGACTGCGTCGAAGTTCACAGCATTCTTAAGTGGTAAAGTTGGAATTCAACCTCCTTCCCACCCCAGCCCCTCAATTGACTGTCTCATGCCTCTGCCCTTTTCATTTTGTTGCCGTAAGCAAAATTCAGGCAGAATCACTACAAGTGATCTAGGTTTAAGAACTTGGGATTTTGATGGTTTGGAGTACCCTCCTGTATGATATTGGAAATTAGAATTATGTGAGTAAAATTTAAGAAACAGAGATGCAAAATTTTAGATATTTTTTTTAATCAGAAAAAGAAATAGCTCTTAAATTGTCTTTTGGGGGGTATTAATGCAAAGTCTGTATAACACTGTGACTCTCAATTTGATTTTTGTCTTTTTTCTTTTTTCTTCTTTTTTAAGATGTACTACTGTATTTCCCTTAATATGCAGAAAGAAATACAGGAACTTCTTAAATGTCATACCTTGAAATGAGGCATGTGGTTCCAAATATATTCTTAATTGACTATATAGTTGAAAGTAGTATTCTAGAAAAGAAGCAAAATTTAGTCACATAGATTCATTAGTTATAATAATATAAGAACATTTCTGAGTGGTATACAAGCCTAACAGAAAGAGTTATGACTTTCATAGTAGATAGGCATAGAATATAGACACCAAAGCACTCACAGTAGGCCTGTGACTATACCTTTTGCTCTGGGTTCTTTTGGTCAAAGTATTGTTCCACACATTGCAATTAAAATGGAACAAGCCAGCAGTTTTCTTTTGAGTGTGCATATGCTAGCTTTGTCAAATTTTAATATCAGTTCCATCCTTTAATGGAATATTTGATAAACCACCAAATTGCCATACAGAAAAAAAATCCCCCAAATATTAATACACTATTTTCTAAACAGTCTGTAATTTTCAGTTTTGAATTCTTCTTTTACCTAAGAGTTATGAGAGCCTTTTATTTTCCTAGTGGCTTTTGTTTAATATTTGGTTATTAATTCCCATTGTGGTCAAAATGTGACTGTATAATTTTTTAAATTTTGTTATGCAGTGTATTGTGTACAGGAAAGAGTGTGTAAAATTGTAAGTGAAGTCTAAAAAATGTTTAATAAGTAAAACCCATGTAGCCATTACCCAGCCAAACAAATAGAAAATTAACAATGTTTTAGAAGCCACCTGAATGCCTCTCACTAATTCTGTATCCCTCCTCACAAAGGTAACTGTTTACCTTTTCTTTATATTCTTACTAGATATGTATGCATATCTCAACAACATATTTTGGACTTTGCCTGTTTAAAAGATAAATTGATTCATAATGTATATATCTTCATATGGTATCTTTCTCTAAGCATTATGTCTTTGAGAGTCATATGTATAGATGCAAGTAACTAGTTTATCATCCCTGCTGTATATGAATATACACTCATAGACTGATGAGGTTTCACTAGGATGTCTCAATGACAGTCTCAGCTGCAGTGTTTCCTAAATTGAATTTATCAACTGTCTTCAACCCCTCACTTGTCACAACTGCTCTATCTGTTGTGTTTTCTCTCTCTGAAATAGCATCTCTTTCTACCCATTTGCCCAAGCCAGAAACTCTTTTTTAACACCATCCTCTTCCTCATTCCCCGTTTCAAGGCCATCAATTAATCCTGTAGGTTTGACTTCTAAACATTTCAGATCTGTCTGTCTCCACTATCACCACCCTAGTCAAGTTCTTACCTGGACCTCTGTAATAGTCCTTGTACGGTATCAACATCCTTTCTTATTCTCTTACTGTGGATTACAGGCCTACCTCTTCCACTTCATCTTCGCACTCTTCCCTTCACTTGCTAGTCTGTGTTAACTTCAGCCATTGTTCATGCCATGCTCATTCCTGCTTCAGGACCTTTGCAAATGTTGCTTCTTCTGCCTATAGAATACTGTCCTAATTCACCCTTACTCATCCTTTAGGACAGAATTTTGAAATATCACCTCTCAGAGAGGTCTTCCTTGCTCACCATCCGTTAATCTAGATCATGACTCCCTGTTACCATTAGAACTTTGTACTACTCACACCTGGCACTACTATAAAATTAATTAAATAGTTATTAAGGAAGACCTCTCCTTTGATTCAATCCGTACCAGTAGTCTACAAAGTTTAATACAGCAAGAAATCATAAAAAGGGATGCATGCCTTAAATATTTTACTCTGAGAACGTGACTACATGTTCATTTGTGAGTCTTTTTATCAAGGGGCAAAGGCCTTTACTTTGGGAGTAGGTCTATTAGTTGATAGGTCCATATTGTTTATCTTTCAGAAACCATACCCATAATATATCATCTAAGATTTCCAGTTGGTGTTTTTTAAGTAGAACAAGAATTTAGACTCTTCTGATGCATTCTGAGTTTAGAATCCTTATAGATTTTTGCACTATTTTTTCCAATTTATAAAACTATTTTCTTGCCTGTACCTAATTCAGCAACATAAGCATCTCACTTTTATTGAGTATTTCAAAGTCATTCAACTCAGTCTTCCCCAGTTCCCCACATTCTATTAACAATTAAATCACCTAATTACAGTAAGTATAAATGGCATGAACAGGTCTGGAAGCGAACTCAGCTGACTGGAAGAAGTCTCTGAGTGTACTAGGTCGGTGGACTCCACAGTTTTTGAGTGCACATGTACATGGTCTATGGTATCAATGTATTATGTAGAGTGTGATACTGTAACTCTGCAGTTGAATTATATGGCCATCTAATTACCTACAGAACAGCAGTTTTCTATGGTTGAATATAATATTAAGTAGCAGTATAAAAGATAAACAGGCATCCAAATGAATAATATAGATCATGTCATAGTAAAGTATGTAAATAACAATTTAAAAATAATTTTCTAAAAAACCCAAGTGATTCTCAGATTCTTTTAAGGGACTGGAGCTAGGATAGCCATGCATCCTTGGATTTCTGGGTCAGTCTTTAATATTAAACACTGTATTATTTTTTCTAAACATTATTGAAAAATCACCAAAATATCAATCAAAAATGGAATCTCTTAAACTGCCTCCTTGTACCAGAATTTAGCACAGAACTACTTTTTATCAGTCCACGTGTCCCAATTTTTGTACTGTAACTGAAGAGCTTCCTATTGGAAAGGTATTAATTATCATGACTAAGTACTCTAGATAGACCAAGCAATAGAGGAGGGATTTTAGTTGGGTCACATTCTTCCTCTTCACCCACTATGGCATGCCATGTAGTCTTAAAACTTGCTGAATTTAATTTATTTCTAATGAAGTGTGGATTAAATCCCATTGAAATGAACTCCTGGGAACTATTTCAATTATTTTGTTTTGTGGAAATTTTGTAATAGGTACTACTTGGTATCAAGCGGGCCATTGACTATGGTCTTTACTTTTCTAATATATGTAAATTTTTGTAGTAATGGAATTTGACCTTTATTCATAATTCTGATTTATAATGTATCCTGTTAAGTATCATTTTTCAACAAAAGCTGTTTTACTTACTACAGTATTATAAAACCAGTTTTAAATTATGATTGTCCTTCAAGGAAGGAATGACTTTTTAGAAATTTGCTTTGGATAGGTTTAAGGATAATTCTGCATGTATACAAATGTGAAAGGCTGTAATGGATGATAAACTTTCAATCTAGAATCAATACATTTGAAATTTAACACTTTTTTTATAGCCCTATGTAACTTCATATAAAACCATTAAGTAATAGAGTTGTAATTTAGTTCTCAAAGGGTTTCAGCTAAACACATTTCCAAAAATTTAACAAGAAAACAAATAAAAGAACCTCAGAACTGACATTGTTAATATTGATAGTTTAAATGCCTTCCTGATTCTTACATGGACTCTTCTATGAATCATTATCAGTATTTTCTTCCCAGTAGTACAGCCGCCCACGTAACATTCCCCACGTCAAGAAAAATCTACTTTCTGTCCCCAAAGGGGTGTGGAAGCATAATAGTCTTTCTTTAAATTAGGGTATTTTGTCACGATGCAATCTAGCAGCAGTCTCCACACTAGGAATAGAGAAACCAGTAAATTTCATGCTCTGTCTATGAAACTGAACCAAAGGTTTAGTGTTAGAAACTGCCTACTGTCACCTGGCAAGTACAGATGTTTTCCGGATGTCCTACTTGTTATACAGCTTACAAAGAATTGTAAATGGAAATAAGCTGTTTTAACTTTGGTCGCTTTCTAAAATGGACGGTCATTTTTTTAGGTATAATTTGCTTGTCAAAGAAGTATCTTTAGATAGTTACAAAATTTATCTTATAAACATGGAGAAGAGAGATTTCTGTACTTTCTGAATATTGCTCTTTTAGTTTCTGCAATGGTGTGGTTTATAATCTTACATACACTAGACCAAGGTCAACAAACTTTTTCTGTGAAGAAGCAGATAGAAAATACTTTAGGCTTTGTAGGCTACATGTGGTCTCGAATATTCTTTGTGGGTTTTTTGTTTTTGTTTTTTTAATCCTTTTAAAAAAATGTAAAAACCATTCTTAGCTTGAGTCTATATAGAAATAGGCCACAGGCCAGATTTGCTTCTCAGGCTATAGCCTACTGACCCCTGCTCTAGATCAGCACTGTCAAATAGAAATATAATTTGAACCATATATGTAATTTAAATTTTTCTAGTGGCCACATTTAAAAAGCAAAAAGCAGATGAAATTAATTTTAATACTATATTTTACCAGTTATATCCAAACTATTGTTATTTGAACATGTGGCACTAGCCACATTTCAAGGACTCAGTAACCACATATATCAGACATTACAGCTCTAGACCAGAGCTGTTCAAAGTATGGGCCATGAACCGGTGCTAGTCTATAGTGTGTTACCAGTCTATTACAGGTTAAGTATAGAAATTAAAAGCAAGAATTTAAAAATATTTTATAGCAATTTAATAGTTACATTATATCTTTTCAGTCTGATAAACTAGGCACTTGTATTTCATATGTCTTTTTTTATATTTCATTTGTTTTAGCAATTTATTATTTTATCTTACAAAAGAATCAGTCTGTGAAGTTAAAAGAACTGGCTCTTCACTACAGATAATTTAAAAGGCACTGTTCTAGATAGTTCCTCCTAAGATTCTGCAGGCCTCTTGTATACATGACAAAAACAAAAAAAGAAACAGTGATGAGATTGTGGTAGGTAGTTGATTTACTACTGTTCACATGCCACCAACCACTGCAGAGCAATGTCCTTTTACTTGTCTCTTTCAGAGCTACCATTGGAGCCTCTGACCAGGGTGCCCTAGGCCAGTGGGTTTCTTACTCTACTCCAGAATCACTCAAGAGAGCTTATAAAAAGTAGCAGTGTCCAGGCCCAACTCCAGATGAATTAAATCAGAATCTCTTGGGAGGGAGCCTGTGTACAGTTTAAAAAGCTGTATATTTTACCAGTTATATCCAAGTGATTGTGTTTTACCCTTAGCACTATTATATAGGTTTCCTCATCCTAGAAAATTTTGCTCTTTCTCCATTTGGAAGAAATCATTAATCTGGGTGGGGGACTTTCTATGCGGGACCATTCACTCTCTTTAACAGTGAAAGGGGCACTTTCCCGTTAAATATGTCAGATTGAACATTGGCATTTTATCTTTACTCCCTCCTGGAACCCCACTGATGCTGATGCATCATCAGACACTTGTGAAAAGCCTCTGAAGTAAAGAACAGAGACCTAAAGATTTAAGGAGAAAAAGTAAAGTACTAAGAAGAAACAGGTAAAAATATTTAAAATATTAAAAGAAAACGTTTTAAAACTTTGTATCCTTAGAGAAATGAGATATTATATCCAAGAAGCTGAAATAGGATGCTATTAAAAAAGAACACTCAGAGAATAAGAAAATGGTCTTGGAAATTAGAACTGTGATAGGAAGAATTGTAACTGCAATAGAACTGTTGGAAAATGTTGCCAAAGAAATCTACCAGTAGAAAATGAAAAGAAATGCGGTTTTAAAGATATAGGATAATAAAAAGATAAATCCATTCCTTTTTGTTAGTGTCTAATGAAGAGAACTTTCAGGAGGGAGGGAGGGAAGGTGGGGGAGTAAAAAGACATTGAAAGGGCCTGGTGCGAGTGTAAAAAAGGCCCCACACTAAGGATAAAGAGAAGAAGCTGCAACTTTTCACAAAATAAGAACAGATCATATACAGAAGACTGGGAATTGGTGTGATATTAGACTTTTCATCAGCCACATTGAAGTCACTAGAACAGTGGAATAATGCCCTTAAAATTTCGAGGGTAAATTATTTCCATCCTAGCACATTATCAACCAATAGCAATATGAACATGTTATTTAGAAACGATGAGGAAAATAGCAGCAGCAACGGCTAACAGAAGTCAACGTAATTTTCCTTGATTCCCTGGGAGTGGGAATCAAGAATGGAGAGGGTGTAGCAGGGCAGTGCTCTTTTTTGTTATAAGCCTTGTAGTAGTATTTGACCTTTGAAGCTATAAATGTATGAATTAGGTAAAAATAAAAAGCAACTTAAAGAAATGAGAAGGAAGCCAGGCTAGAAGGGGCTAGGATATTGGAAGAGTATATCTACAAATTTTGGAGTCAAGAAGAACATAGCAGGAATTAGTCCTAAAAATAACAGAGCGATGAATGGAATCTTAATATAAAAAAGAATAAGTGATAACAAGACATGTTACGATCAAATGGTGTAAGCCTCAAAAAAGGCTTACAAAAAATTTTTTTTGCAAGGAGGAAGCAGAATGTTCTGACAGTTTAATAAGATTTAACAGTTCTAATAGATTTTATTAGAACATATACTACCTACCATGTAAAAACTCCTATGTACTTAACAGTATGCTTTTAATAAAGAGGAATTTGGGGCTTCCTAGGTGGCACAGTGGTTAAGAATCTGCCTGCCAATGCAGGGGACACGGGTTCGATCCCTGCTCCAGGAAGATCCCACGTGCAGCGGAGCAACTAAGCCCGTGTGCCACAACTATTGAGCCTGCACTTTAGAGCCCGTGAGCCACAACTGTTGAGCCCATGTGCTGCAACTACTGAAGTCCACGTGCCTAGAGCCCCGCAACAAGAGAAGCCATGTCAATGAGAAGCCCACGTACCACAATGAAGAGTAGCCCCCACTCACTGCAACTAAAGAAAGCCTGCGCACAGCAAAAAAAGACCCAACACGGCCAATAAAATAAATAAATAAGTAAATAAATAAATTTATTTTTTAAAAAAAGGAATCTGAAAGTACATTTTAGGATTTTGTAGACATAAATTCTCTGTGTTGGCATTGTCATTAGCCCAAGAGCCCTTTCTGTAAGAAACTAAAAGGAAGATACATAATTCATCTTAAGAAAGTTTATTCTTTATTTCTCTTGATCCTAGTCAGCTTCTTGAAAAATTCAAGTATTTCTGACGAGGATTAGTCAGTTACGGAAGGAGCAGCTCTAATGACTCTCACCACTGTAAGAAACAACAATTCAATTTTCTGATAATGATGCTAAACTGTGCAGTGTACTACATAATGAGATAGTAAACATGAACAAAAAATTCAGGGGAAAAAGTGCCATACTTATTAAATGGCAGAATAGAAAAAGAAATTTTTAAAAAGTTTCTGCTGTCATGTTGTGACAAAACGTTTAATTTTAAGTTTGGGCTTTTCTATTTCATCTAATGTTGACTTTTAGATTACTGAAGGAGGAGACAGTGTGCCTATAAATATCGTAGTCTTAAAATAATTTACTTGTGAAGTGCCATCAACTGCTTCAGGTTTTTTTTTTTAGGGAGCAAGAATAAAGATGTCAAATTGCATTTTTTTAAATTATTAAAATATCTTAACTTTTTTCTATTACTCTGTTATTTTCAAGCTCTTCCAGGGTTAAGAATTGGAAAGCTTAAAGACATCTTCCATTTAAACCTAAATATTATGTTCTCTTTCTTTTCTCCTATTTTCCTTTATACTCAAACTGCTTCCTCAAAATCATGGATAAAATTCGTTATGTCGTAGGGTGAGCGGGGCAGACATGCAATTTTTACAGGTGATTGACCTGTTAGGTTTAGATTGCCAGGTGAATAGAGTAGCAGTTAGTTGGTAAGTGAAATTGGTAAGATTGCTACTTCAAGGTTTTTAAACTAATTCTAACGTATTACACAAACATGGCCCTGATGATCGCTTTTGAGAAGTTGAATGCAGATATATTTCAACAATACAGAATATATTTTCCCCTTGTAATACTTGAGGTAGTACCTAAATTATTCAGAGGAGACAGAAACCAATGTCATGATGAAATTAGGTTGCTGCATGGGAAAAAGCAACAAGAGTTTTAAATTAAAAGGGTTTGTTTCCTTTCCCCTGAGTTCTGAGTATTCTATCTGAAAGAAATTGGGGAGTGAGGATTAGCTTGAATAATGGTGTCACAGAAGGGCCTGATGGCCTTACAGCTGCCAAACACTGTAAGAGCCTCATCACCTTATTAGCAGGGCAATGTAAGGTGAATTTCTGACCAGAACCAGTGAGAAGAAGATGGGTGGGTACTTACTGCCTTTTCTGTTTTCACACACTACTTTGATTAACTTTTCTCCTTTTCCTATTTTTGTCTTTAGGTCTTATAATCAATGGATAAAGTAGGGAAAATGTGGAATAACTTCAAATACAGGTGTCAGAGTCTCTTCAGTCATGAGGGAGGAAGCCGTAGTGAAAATGTGGATATGAACTCCAACAGGTGTTTGTCTGTCAAAGAGAAAAACATCAATATAGGAGACTCAGCTCCTCAGCAACAAAGCACTTCCTTAAGAGAAAATGTTGCCTTACAACTAGGGTTAAGCCCTTCAAAGAATTCTTCAAGGAGAAACCAAAACTGTGCCACTGAAATTCCTCAGATTGTTGAAATAAGCATTGAAAAGGATAATGACTCATGTGTCACCCCAGGAACGAGACTTGCAAGAAGAGATTCCTACTCTCGACATGCTCCTTGGGGTGGGAAGAAGAAACATTCCTGTTCCACAAAGACACAGAGTTCACTGGATACTGATAAAAAGTTTGGTAGAACTCGAAGTGGACTTCAAAGGAGAGAGAGGCGATACGGCGTAAGCTCCGTGCATGATATGGAAAGCGTTTCCAGCAGAACCGTAGGAAGTCGATCTCTGAGACAGAGGTTGCAGGATACTGTGGGCTTTTGTTTTCCCATGAGAACTTACAACAAGCAGTCAAAGCCCCTCTTTTCTAATAAAAGAAAAATACACCTTTCTGAATTAATGCTTGAGAAATGCCCTTTTCCTGCTGGTTCGGATTTGGCCCAAAAATGGCATTTGATTAAGCAGCATACAGCCCCTGTGAGCCCACATTCAACATTTTTTGATACATTTGATCCATCCTTGGTTTCTACAGAAGATGAAGAAGATAGGCTTCGAGAGAGAAGGCGGCTCAGTATTGAAGAAGGGGTTGACCCCCCTCCCAACGCACAAATACATACGTTCGAAGCCACTGCACAGGTTAACCCATTATATAAATTGGGACCAAAGTTAGCTCCTGGAATGACTGAAATAAATGGGGACAATTCTGCAATTCCACAAGCTAATTGTGACTCAGAAGAGGACACAACCACACTGTGTTTGCAGTCACGGAGGCAGAAGCAACGTCAGGTATCTGGAGACAGCCATGCCCATGTTAGCAGACAGGGAGCTTGGAAAGTCCATACACAAATTGATTACATACACTGCCTCGTGCCAGATTTGCTTCAGATCACAGGAAATCCCTGTTACTGGGGAGTGATGGACCGTTACGAAGCAGAAGCCCTTCTGGAAGGGAAACCTGAAGGTACATTTTTGCTCAGGGACTCTGCGCAGGAGGACTACCTCTTCTCAGTGAGCTTCCGTCGCTACAACAGATCCCTGCATGCCCGAATTGAACAGTGGAATCACAACTTTAGTTTCGATGCTCATGACCCGTGTGTGTTTCACTCCTCCACTGTAACAGGACTTTTGGAACATTACAAAGACCCCAGTTCTTGCATGTTTTTTGAACCATTGCTTACGATATCACTAAATAGGACTTTCCCTTTTAGCCTGCAGTACATCTGCCGTGCAGTCATCTGCAGATGCACTACGTATGATGGAATTGATGGGCTCCCTTTACCATCAATGTTACAGGATTTTTTAAAAGAGTATCATTATAAACAAAAAGTTAGAGTTCGCTGGCTAGAGCGAGAACCAGTCAAGGCAAAGTAACTCCTCCAGTCCGCAAAGGGCATTAACTAGATCAGTTTTTATGTGCATCGGGCAGTACACCTATAGCAAGCACACATATCAGTGTTAGGTTTTTTTAGTACAGTATGTAAGCTTCGTGTTAGTATCTGTCAGGTGCGATCTGCTGTTACTTACTCAGATAAACGTGGTGCCTATTGAGACAACAGAGGATAGAGCCACAGGTGTTCAGTAAGGCTGCAAAAACATTCTGCCGATTTAGCTGACAGTTTGGTTTTTAATGGCTATAGTAACTGAGTGAGGCAACTCTGGGGCATTTGCTATGAAGAATTCTATTTCTTACTGAAGAACAAATTATTAATATTGGATGAGTATTTCAACAGTGACTAATGTTTGAAATTATTATTTTTTCTAAGAATTTTTCTATAACCATCCAAAAGTAGTAATGTTTGTAGTTACTATAAATCAAGCTTTGGAAGTCCAAAAAATAAAGACTGCCTTCCTTTTAGAAAAAAAAAAAAAAGGCAATTTTCTGGCCACAAGGGCATAGTGCAGTTCACTGAAGTATTCCTATAGTTTATAGTCAGTCTCCTTTTCTCTTCTGCAAAAGGTACTGTTAAGTAAACCAGGTTTTCTAAGTAGTAGTTCTTAAGATTTCAGACTTATAAAAAGTTGGTAGTAGAATTTTATTTAAGGCCGTAGGTATTCATTTTTTAATGAGTGCTTTAACTTAAAACACATTGAGAATAGCTGCTGCAAAGTAGGCCTGTGTGTGATTTTTTAAGTTGACATGTGCAGTCGAATCGCTGATTCATTAAAGTTGGATCTTTTTCTATGCCCATGATGAGTTTGTGAACCATTAAGAACATGAGACTAGAGGATACCCAAACAAGTCAGATAATACTAACTACAGTGGTTGCTGATTGTTGAGATTATTGTTAAGCTGTAATTCATAATTTGGATGGCAGTATTTATCTCTTTGTTGTAAACTCTCAGCTGAATTGCTTAAGTACAAGTTATAGAATTTCAGTGCACTTAATTTTTAATGAAAAATCTTAAACCTGAATTGCTGACTTAAAAGGTACTGTACAACCATTGTATCTGTAAATAACTTTACTTAGCACCTTTTCGTCACTTAGAATAGTATGCAATACTACTTGAGTGAGCTATTTCGGAAGTAATACCAAGTTCTAGTGTTTGCTTCTTAGTATTGAACTGAATTTACAGTTCCGTCCTAGACATTTTGCACTAAAGTAGTCGAATCCATTCTTGTGTCTTTTTGTTAACGTGCTCTGTACCACTGGTGAGTGCTCCTTAGTTTCCTTACCTGCTGCTACAGAAAGTTGTTTTACATCCCAATGGCTGTCGCCAAGGCCACAAAAAAGAAAAGCTATATTTGTATGCAACACTAACCCTTTGACTGCTAATGTATGTTTCTGCTTGCTGTGCCTTGTTACGGCTGCTTTTTTGTGCTAATAAAGTATGTTTGGTGTTCTCCTTGTATATCTGCTGTTTTATACATTTGCAACAATTTCTCTTGTAAATGGAATGGTTTGGGGTTTTTAAATAAGCATTACCTGACAACCTACTATGGTTAATGCAGAATGAACAGTCTAATATTGACTTATTCTGAGTAAGCTAACTCTAAATTTAATTCTATACACCTTTCCAATCATAATCATATATACTGTGAAACAGTATCTATAGTAACTACAAGTTACTGTATAGTTTAGATTATAACAGAAAATGAACAGAGAAATACTGACTAAACCTATTGATTTCTCTGCTTATACGTGAAAGATTGAAACTATCAATGACGTGATAATACATGAATATCTATAGCCTCCCACTGCATCAGAAACAAGTTAAATGAAGTCTTGTAAACTAATAGTACATCAGCGCCATTTATTGGTTTGGGGACCATTTTAATTAATAATAAATGCCCAAAATGTAGAACTTTAACCAAAGACTTGGGATTGAAGGGACTTGTAATTCCTGTTGTTTCTAATAGAAGTCCCTGAAGAACATATACCAAAGTGTTTGAGAACTTTATCCAAACCTACTTTAAAGCATTATGTGCAATTAAGTTGTTATGACATAATTACATTGCATAACTGTTGGGTCCGTTTTCTTGAGCTTATAATGTACCTGGAAAATAAACCTCTTGGGAAAAAAAAAAGTTCATACTGATTATTGGAAAAAGACTATATATGCAAGCAAGATCTTATTTTAAAGAGGTAACTTGAAACTCCAAGAAAGCACTTGATGTTTTATATGCTTGTAGCAAATTGATGTTTTAACTGTAGTTTTATAGAAAGTATTAATGCTTTTATGTATTTCAGAAATTTCATATGTTAAATGGAAATTGTTTTAAATGTGTAAATATTTGAGTTTATGTAAGCATGTATACACTGTGCTAAAAGTCACTTATGTTTCATTTTGTGTGTAATATTAATATGCAACTTCTGGTTAAAATTTTTTCTTAAACAATTAGTGGCTTACATTTTAAAAAAGAAAAATCACCAGCATGAAATTGCACCTAAGTCTATATTCACTGTGTCTTTTTCTGAATCCCGTTGTAGCCTGTCAGCTAAATTTGTGTTTCCATGGTCTTTTTGAAATGCATTTTAATATGAACTAGGAAATTCTTTAGAAGTTTAGACACTTCATAGTGAAGTAATTATAGTGAAGTAATTATAATCAACCCAAGGAAAGATTGCTCTGATCCATATCCATTTCTCACTCTTACGTTCGTTTGTTCGTTCATTCATTCCACACTCTATATACACATGCACACATACATCCATATATACATTTATGATGTTAATATTACTTTCGACATTAATATTGCCATCTGATTCAAAATCATTTAAAGGCCTTATTCTGTATATATACTATCCTGTACCATTCAAATTTATCTGCACCTAAAGTTTAGTCTTAATACTATAATCTTGTGAAACGGTTACCTTACAAAAAGAAAACATTCATTAGTATTTTCTTTACTAGCTAAACACAGAAAAAAAATTTTTTTGAAGGAACAGCTTGGTTTAAATATAGTTAAGAGTCATAATTAAATTTATATTTCTTAGACAAAAATTGAGCCCAAATAATCATACTCCACAAACTGATCTGTGTTCTTATGGTCCATGAGAAGGTTTATATAAGATTTATAGTGGCTTGAATCATAAAAATTGATACATGAATTCTAAGCATCATTTTGACAAAATTCAAAGTTTATGAACATTTTCATTTGACATTTTGACCTGGTTGCTATTCATTTTCATCCTAAGCTTCCTTTGCTCCATGGCACTAAGTACTAGTTTGGTAAGTTTTATTGAGATTGATATTAGATCCCTTATTTTTGTAGCAAAGAAAGCTGTAAAGTTGCTTTTTGGTAGAGGCAGAGTATAGAGTGAGTCAGAACTCTCCTAGGAAAGATGCAGAGCCTGTATCTGTTTCTGGGAGTGTGTTCACACAGGGCAGATCACACCAGTTCCTTTACTTATTCTGTACCGCAACATACACGGTTTTACCTAGGTGACATTAACCACACACACAAAGGGCTGACTTAAAGGTGAGAAATGTTTCCAAAGGGGGCAATACTGCTTGGTATGTAAAAACTACATGTCCATGAGGCTCAGATTTTGTTTCATACTTTTGCGACAGCTGATACAGACCATAGACTTTTACAATGTGGTATATTTCTAAGGAGGTTTGGGGTGGAGTTTTTGTGGGAGGTGGTTGGTGGTGGCTTTGGGGGGTTGGGCCTTGCAAAGGGATCAGTTGGAACAACAGTTTCCATGCCCAGGAAGCTTGATTGAATAGTTAGACTCATTTCAGCCATTCATTCAACAAATACTCATTGAAGACCCATGTACCAGTGACCGTTTTAGGTGATGGGTATACATTGTGTTACAAGACAAAGTTATAGGGTCACTGGGGAACAGTGACCTTGAGTGATGAGAATAAAATCATCAAGATCAAAGAAGAGTATTTTGATGAAAGAAACAAAGCTAAAGGTCTCAAAGCAGGAATGAGCTTTTATACTGAAAAAGAGAATGCCAGTAAGACAAGTCCAGTGAGTGTGGTGGAGAATGGTGGGTGATGATAAGGTTGTAGAGATTGGCAAGGGCCTGACCACTTAGGGCTATGGGCCCAAAGTAAGTAATCTAAATTTTATTCTGAGTCTGATGGTAAGGGGGTAACATGGTCTGCTTTATATTCCTTTAATAGATGGAGAAAAAGCTATAGTGGAGCAAAACTAAGGCAACTGTTGCAGTCCATCTAGGTGCAAGATGGTGAGAACCTGGACTGGAATGGTAGTCATAGGGAGGAGATTTTTGGTAGAAAAAGCTGACAGGATTTGGTGATGGGTTAGATGTGAAGAAGAGAGAAGAAATCAAAGATGACTAATTTTGAGCAAAGGATGGTGATGCTGAGATTTCAAAACAACAGTGGAGGAGCAAATTGGAGGGTTTAAATCACATCTTGCCTTCGGTATGTTGAGATTTGAGATTCCTATTATCTCAATGGAGACTTTGGGTAGACGGATCGATGAATGTAGAGTTAAGGGGAAAAAGTAAAATATGAGGAATTGCTATATGGGTAATATTTAAAAGTATAGGACAGGATGGCAACAGCTAGGGATTTTACACGGGGTTAAGTATTTCTTTGGGGGAAGTAATTGTGGCAGCATTTATCTTAGTTTGTCAATTCAAGATTCTGTATCATTAGATTTTTTTTTAAATCCATCTACTTTCAATAGAGGACTTGCCGCTCAAAAAGTTTTTAAATACTGGAATCATAAGCCTTGCGCTCAATTTTAAAACTTTATCCATGTCAAATTGGTTGTCATGTTTTCCATGTCAAGTTGACTTATGTATCTTTTTTAGTACAGACTTTTATATGAGAAATGCAAGTATGTTATGGAATATTTAGCAAATACTGAAGGTTATAAAAAATCAGAACCCCAGGAAAGTCCATATTATCATTTTCTCTACCATCACAACCACAGCCCTGACCCTCCCAACTCCCATTTTATAATCCTCCAGAGATAACTGGTATTAGCATTTATTACATTCCCTTCCACTATTTTTAGTGCATTTCTAACAAAAGATGAAATTTTATGAAATACGGATACAGACAGATGATAACATACCAAGAGAGGAAGAGAGTTGTAGGCCTTGAATCACTTAGTATACTCAGATGTGCTCCAAATTTTACCTGATTCAGTGTGGACCTAGGTTTCTTGAGACAGGTCATTCAATGGTTACAGTAACTGGCACTGCTGAGGTCCAGTTGCTGATGGTTTCTTGAAATAAAATTTCAGTAGAAGATGAGAACCCTCAATCTCAAAGAACTTTTAACCTAATGGGGACAGAGGCAAATATATAAATGTGTAATGATGAGAATATATGAAAATAGACTAAGCAAAAAGTAACTGAGCAAAAACTGGTTGCATGCTTGATAAGGAAAAACAGAAAAGTGACCCACATGGAGGCAGGGTGATTTGGTGTCTTAGATTTGTTTCATCACAAGAATGTCTAAGAAATTAATTTAGCAGATGGTGGAGAAGTCAGATGTGGAAGTGTAGTGGTAAGTAGCAACTGATGAAGACAGGGTGAGGTAGAAAAATTTGTTGAGTGTAGCATTTGAGTATACTAGACCGAAGAGTCTGAATTTATTTAGGTTCATAAGCAAGGTAGAATTAGAAATTATGCCACCAGCTATGAAATGGATTATAACCAGGAGAGATTGGAGAAAGGATGCCCTGTGAAATTTGCCTGGGTCAGATTGATAGCACTGGAATTAAGCTGAGGAGCAGCTTGAAAGAAGCTGTAAAAGGGGGGAAGATAGCACCATTTGGGGTAAGGAAGACAAGCAGTTTGCTTGCCTAGAAGATTGTTAGTTAACTATGTCATAGTTTCTCCAAATTCAAGCAAATTATAAGAAAGCCAAGCTAGTATCTCCCATTTAATATGAATCTGTATCCTGTCTGTTTTTAAATAAAACTGAATACAGATAGTATGTTTTTGAAAGGCACATTTTTAATGCAAAAAAGTAATATTAAATAAGGAAAACCTCATCACTCTTAGCTATACTTACATAGAGAAAATAGGAAAGTTATGTGAAATCTAAACATCAAAAATGCTTTTCAACCTGACAAAAGTGCTGAGAACAGCTGGCAAAATAAGATTTAAGAGGAAGTTAGTGAATTTAATCCACCAAATGCTATTGTGATTGATGTAGTTTTTCTCATTCTTAATTTTAATAAGTGAAGACTGCATTGAATTTTTATTTGGTAGTCACTCTTCAGTTCAGAAATGTATATATTGCCTGATAGTTCTTTCTCTAAGTATTTACTAGGCATCCCTTTCTAACTGGAAACCCAAGATTTTAGGGTATTTTTTTAAACTTAATATAACTTTATCATTACACCAAATGGTTTAATATTTTCTCATCTGTCTTAAAATACATACAGCTGTGCACTTAATCCTACTCTTTATTTGCTTCTATTTTTAAGATGAATTAATTTAAATTTATAGCATTTTTTGTAAACACTTTAATATATGTTTTTAACTTGAGCTGGAATAATTTAAAGCTTTTGTCATCTAATTTTATAAATATTTTTAGGTGCCCTTGGATGTAAGAGGCAGTATTGAATTTTAATGGCATTATAGGAATAGAGAAAATGTTTGGTCTAGAGTAGTAGTTACAACACTGTGAATGATAAAACCTGTAAATTCTATATTTAAAATACTGTCTTTTAGCAATTTCTATCTGAATAATAATAGGATTAGAAAACTAATTTCTAAAATTTGGCTGTGCTAAATTTCTCATCTTTCAAATAGATGATCAGAGAGGCAGTATAGTTTATTGGTGACGTGAACAAAATAAACCTTAAGGGCCTACATTTGATCTATGAATTCTGCTGGAGGCTGGGTGATGTACCTAAAATAATCCTAGAGGGAAAGCTGCCAGAATAGCTTCCTAGCCCAGCAAACCGTATATAACCTGATGCAGCAGACAGATTATTATGTAATAACAAGATTTACCTGAGCTGCTGTGTCTAATCCTCTACTTGTCTTTGATATCAGACTTAGAGGGGTTAAGTACTTGTCCAAAGTCACAGAGAGAATTAATGTTGGAGCTAGGTTTCAAACATGGGTTGAGGCCAGAACCTAAGCTCTTATCAATGATACTTTCATTTTTGGATCCTAATTTTGTTAGCCAAGTTCATATCTCTTCCAATGCTTTGTCCCTTATTTTCATCTCAAGGGGACAATAGGTTTTCAACAACTGATAAAAATAGATTCTAAACCATTGATAAAAGTGTTGAAACAACAGGTCTCTAGAGTTTTCTTAATTCATATTCTCCAGTTCATTATCTAGAGAATCCGCCACCTATTTCTCCAACTTTTTCTAGCACTGCTCTTCCCCTTGCCCACTTCTCTGCTGTCATGCTGGCCTTCTTATGATGGCTCCAACACTCCAATACCGTTCCCACCTCAGGGCTTTTGTACCTGTTGCTCCCTCCTGAAATTCTCATCTTCCCTCTCTTCCACATAGGTTCTTTACATTCTTTATCTCTTAAGCTTATATGTCACTCCTCAGAGACCTGATTATGCCATTTAAAGATCTCCCCCATATTATTCTCTGTCTCTGCCCTGCTTTTGCTTTCTTCATAGACTTTATTACAAAAAACTTGCAAATATGTTATTCATTTGGGTTTGGGTTTTGACTTTAACCTCTTAAACTCAGAACAGAGACCATGTCTATCTTGTTTGCTATTTTATCCTCAGTTACTAGAAGAGTACTAACACAAAGTAGATAATATGTTAGATGGGTGAGGGAATTAATAATCCTCTTGTATATATTTATCCACTTTACTGACAAATATATCATGAACACCTTATTGCATGTCCTCCTAAAATCTAGATTTCTAAGAGGGAAGTTTATAATGATACAAAGCTTACCTCAAGAAATAAGAAAAATCTCAACCTAACCTTACACCTAAAGCAACCAGAGAAAGAAGGAAAAACAAAACCCAAAGTTAGTAGAAGGAAAGAAATCGTAAAGATCAGAGCAGAAATAAATGAAATGGGGGGGGGGGGGGAGGAGCCACAATGCAATAGAAAAGATGAATGAAACCAAAAGCTGGTTCTTTGAAAAGATAAAAAAACTGATAAGTCTTTAGCCAGACTCATCAAGAAAAAAAGGGAGAGGGCCCAAATAATAAAATTAGAAATGAAAGAGAAGTTATACACCACAGAAATACAAAGGATCGTAAGAGATGACTACAAGCTACTACACACCAATAAAATGAACAACCTAGAAGTCATGGACAAATTCTTAGAAAGGTACAGAAGGTACAAGACAGAAGCAGGGAGAAATAGAAAATATGCACAGACCAATTACCAGTACTGAAACTGAATCAGTAATTTTAAAATTTGCAACAAACAGAAGTCCAGGACCAGATGGCTTCACAGGTGAATTCTACCAAACATTTAGAAAAGAGTTAACACCTATCCTTTTGAAACTATTCCAAAAAAATTGCAGAGAAGGGAACACTTCCAAACTTATTCTGTGAGGCCAGCATCACCCTGATACCAAAACCAGATAAAGATATCACACAAAAAAGAAAATTACAGGCCATTATCACTGATGAACATAGATGCAAAAATCCGCAACAAAATACTAGCAAACTGAATCCAACAATACATTAAAAGGATCATATGCCATGATTAAGTGGGTTTATCCCAGGAATGCAAGGATTTTTCAATATCTGCAAATCAACCAATGTGATACACCACATTAACAAATTGAAGGAAAAAAACCATAAGATTGGATGTGTAGACAAGATGGTGGAGTAGAAGGACTTGAGCTCACCTCCTCTCATGAAAACACCAAAATCACAACTAACTGCTGAACAACCATTGACAAAAAATATTCAAAGCTACCAAAAAAAGATATTCTGCATCCAAAGACAAAGAAGCCACAACAAAATGGTAGGAGGGGTGCTTTCACAGTATAATCAAATCCCATACCACTGGATGTGTGACCCACAAACTGGAAAATAATTATACCGCAGAGCTTTTCCCACAGGAGTGAGAGTTCTGAGCTCCACATCAGGCTCCCCAGCCTGGGGGTCTGGCATTGGGAGGAGGAACCCCCAGAATTTGAAGGCCAGTGGGGCTTGAGTGCAGGAGCTCCACAGGACTGGGGGAAACAGAGACTCCACTCTTGGAGGGTGCACACAACGTTTCACATGCACTGGGACCCAGGGCAAAGCAAGTGACTCCATAGGAGCCTGGGCAAGACCAACCTGTGGATCTTGGAGGGTCTCCTGGGTAGGCAAGGGTTGGCTGTGGCTCACTGCAGGGGCAGGGACACTGGTGGCAGAGGCCCCTAGGGAATATTCCTCAGCATGAGCTCTCCCAGAGGTTGCCATTTTGAGGCTGAGACCTGGCCCCATCCAACAGCCTGAGGGCTCCAATGCTGGGACACCTCAGGCCAAACGACTAACAGAGTGGGAACACAACCCCACCCTTCAGCAGAGAGGCTGCCTAAAGTCATCCTGATGCCACATTCACCTCTAAACACACCCCTTGGCAGAGCCCTGCCCACCAGAGGGACAAGATCCAGCTCCACCCACCAGTGAGCGGACACCAGTCCCTCCCACCAGGAAGCCTGCACAAGACCCTGGACTAACCTCACCTACTGGGGGACAGACAGCAGAAGTGGAAGGAGCTATAATCCTACAGCCTGAGGAATGGAGGCCACAAACACAGAAAGACAGACACAATAAGATGGCAGAGAACTATGTTCCAGACGAAGGAACAAGATAAAACTCCAGAAGAACAACTAAGTGAAGTGGAGATAGGCAATCTTCCTGAAAAATAATTCAGAGTAATGATAGTAAAGATGATCCAAGATCTTGGAAAAAGAATGGAGGCACAGACTGAAAAGATACATGACATGTTTAACAAAGACAATATTTAAAGAACAGAGTTGAACAATACAATAACTGAAAGGAAAAATACACTAGAAGGAATCAATAGCAGAATAAATGGGGCATAAGAACAAATAAGTGAGCTGGAAGATAGACTGGTGAAAATAACTGCTGTGGAACAGAATAAAGAAAAAAAGAATGAAAAGAAATGAGGACAGTCTAAGAGACCTCTGGGACAACATTAAATGTACCAACATTTGCATTCTAGGGGTTGCAGGAGAAGACAGAGAGAAAGGGCCTGAGAAAATATTTGAAGAGATAATAGCTGAAAACTTCCCTAACATGAGAAAGGAAATACTCAAGTCCAAGAAGTGCAGAGATTCCCATACAGGATTTATCCAAGGAGGAACATGCTGAGATACATATTAATCAAACTGACAAAAATTAAAGACAAAGAATATTAAAGGCAACAAGAGAAAACCAACAGATAACATACAAGGGAATCCCCGTAAGGTTATCAGCTGATTTTTCAGCTCAAACTCTGCAGGCAAGAAGGGAGTTGCATGATATATTTAAAATGATGAGAGGGGAAAACCCACAATCAAGAATACTCTACCCAGCAAGGCTCTCATTCAGATTTGATCAAGAAATCAAAAGATTTACAGGCAAGCAAAAGCTAAGAGAATTCAGCACCACCAAACAGCTTTACAACAAATGCTAAAGGAACTTCTCTAGATGGAAAAGAATAGGCCACAACTAGAAACAAGAAAATTATGAATGGGAAAGCTCACTGGTAAATGCAAAGGTGACAAAAAGCCACAGGAGACAAAACACCTGTACTCTGAAAACTATAAGATGCTGATGAAGTAAATCGAGGATAACACAAACAGATGGAAAGACATACCATGTTTGGATTGGAATAGTCAATATTGTCAAAATGACCATACTGTCCCAGGCACTCTACAGATTCAACACAATTCCTATCAAATTAACAATGACATTTTTCACAGAACCAGAACAAAAAATTTCTGAATTTATATGGAAACACAGAAGACCTTGAATAGCCAAAGCAATGCTAAGAAAGAAAAACAGAGCTGGAGGAATCAGGTTCCCTGACTTCAGACTATACTACAAAGCTACAGTAATCAAAACAGTATGGTACTGGCACAAAAACAGAAATATGGATCAATGGAACAGAATGGAAAGCCCAGAAATAAATCCACGCACTTATGATCAATTAATCTAAGACAAAGGAAGCAAGAATACACAATGAAGAAAAGACAATCTCTTCTATAAGTTCTGCTGGGAAAACTGGAAAGCTACATGTAAAAGAATTAGAACATTCTCTAACACCATACACAAAAATAAACTCAAAATAGATTAAAGACCTAAATGTAAGACTGGATACTATAAAACTCTTAGAGGAAAAACACAGGCAGAACACTCTTTGACATAAATCACAGCAATATCTTTTTGGATCCACCTTCTAGAGTAATGAAAATAAAAACAAATAAACAAATGGGATCTAATTAAACTTAAAAGTTTTTGCACAGCAAAGGAAATTATAAATAAAGTGAAAAGACAACCCACAGAATGGGAGAAAATATTTGCAAATGATGAGACTGACAAGAGATTAATCTCCAAAATACACAAACAGCTCATGCTGCTCAATATCAAAAAAATAAACAATAAAATCAAAAAATGGAAAGAAGTAGGGCAGGGAGGGTGGGGGGGACTTGGTGGGGGGAGTCAAGGAAGGGAGGGAATATGGGGATATGTGTATAAAAACAGATGATTGAACTTGGTGTACCCCCAAAAAAATAATAAAAAAAAAAAGAAAAAAAAATGGGCAGAAGATCTAAATAGATATTTCTCCAAAGAAGGCATACAGATGGCCAAAAAGCACATGAAAAGATGTTCAACATCACTTATTATTGGAGAAATGCAAACCAAAACTACAATGAAGTATCACTTTACACCAGTCAGAATGGCAATCATCAAAAAGTTTATAAACAATAAATGCTGAACAGGGCATGGGGAAAAGGGAACCCTCTTGCATTGTTGGTGGGAATGTAAATTGTTACAACCACTATGGAGAACAGTTAAAAAACTAAAAATAGAATTACCATATGATCTAGCAATCCTACTCCTGGGCATTTATCAAGAGAAAACCATACTTCAAAAAGATACACGCACCCCAGTGTTCATTGCAGCACTACTTACAATAGCCAAGACATGGAAGCAACCTAAATGTCCATCAACAGAAGAATGGATAAATAAGATGTGGTACATATATACAATGAAATATTACTCAGCCATAAAAAAAGAATGAAATAATGCCATTTGCAGCAACATGGATGGACCTAGAAATTATCATACTAAGTGAAGTAAGTCAGAGAAAGACAAATATTATATGATATCACTTATATGTGGAATCTAAAAAGAAATGATACAAATGAACTTATTTATAAAACAGAAACAGAGTCACAGACTTAGAAAACAAATTTATGATTACCAAAGGGGTAAAGGTGGGAGGGAAGGGTAAATTAGGAGTTTGAGATTAACATATAAACAAAAACTATATATAAAATAGATAGTCAACAAGGACCTACTGTACAGCATAGGGAACTCTACTCAATATTCTGTAATAACCTATATAGGAAAAATCTGAAAAAGAATGGATATATGCATATGTATAACTGAATCACTTTGCTGTACACCTGAAACTGACACAACATTGTAAATCAACTATATCACAACATAAAATGAAAATTGAATTTAAAAAACAGCATGTAAAAAAACCCCATATGATTATCTCAATAGATGCAGGAAAAAAAGCTTTTGATAAAATTCAACATTCATTTATGATTAAAAAAAACTCTCTAGAAAGTGGGCATAAACAGAACATACCTCAACATAATAAAGGCCACAAACCCATAGCTAACACCATACTCAATCACGAACAACTGAAAGTATTCCCTCTAAGATCAGGAACAAGACAAGGAGGCCTACTCTCACCACTTTTATTCAACATAGTTTTGGAAGTCCTAGCCATGGCAATCAGAGAAGAAAAAGAAATAAAAGAAATCCAAACTGGAAAGGAAGAAGTAAAACTTTCACTGTTTGCAGATGACATTACACTATACACAGAAAATCCTAAAGATGCCACCAGGAAACTACTAGAGCTCATTAATGAATTTGGTAAAGTTGCAGGATACAAAATTAATATACAGAAATCTGTTGCATTTCTATACACTAACAACAAAAGTTCAGAAAGAGAAAGTAAGGAAATAATCCCATTTACTATCACATGAAAAAGAATAAAATACCTAGGAATAAACCTACTTAAGGAGGCAAAAGACCATACTCTGAAAATTATAAGGTGCTGATGAAAGAAACTGAAGACAACACAAACAGATGGGAAGATATGCCATGTTCTTGGATTGGAACAATCAATATTGTTAAAATGACCATACTGTCTGAGGCCATACTGTCTGAGGCCAATCTATAGATTCAAAACAATCCCTACCAAATTAACAATGGCATTTTTCACAGAACCAGAACAAAAAATTTCTAAATTTGTATGGAAACACAAAAGACCCTGCATTGCCAAAACAATCTTGAGAAAGAAAAACAGAGCTGGAGGAATCAGGTTCCCTGACTTCAGATTATGCTACAAAGCTACAGTAATCAAAATAGTATGGTACTGGCACAAAAACAGACACATAGATCAGTGGATCAGGATGGAAAGCCCAGATATAAACCCATGCACTTATAGTCAATTAATCTATGACAAAGGAGACAAGACTATACAATGGAGAAAAGACAGTCTCTTCTATAAGTGGTACTGGTAAAATGGAACAGCTACATGTAAAAGAATGAAATTAAAACATTGTCTAATACCATATACAAAAAATAAACTCAAAATGTATTAAAGACCTAAATGTAAGACCATATACTATAAAACTCCTAGAGGAAAACATAGGCAGAACACTCTTTGACATAAATTGCAGCAATTATTTTTTTGGATCCATCTCCTAGAGTAATGGAAACAGAAGCAAAAATAAACAAATGGGATCAAATTAAACTAATAGCTTTTGCACAGCAAAGGAAACCATAAACAAAATGAAAAGACAACCTATGGAATGGGAGAAAATATTTGCAAATGATGCAGCAAAGGGATTAATTTCCAAAATATGCAAACAGCTCATATAGTTCAATATCAAAAAAAAATAGGGACTTCCCTAGTGGCACAGTGGTTAAGAATCCACCTGCCAATGCAGGGGAAATGGGTTTGAGCCCTGATCAGGCAAGATCCCACATGCTGCAGAGCAACTGAGCCTCTGCACCACAACTACTGAGCCTGTGCTCTAGAGCCTGTGAGCCACAACTACTGAAGCCTGCACACCTAGAGCCCATGCTCTGCAACAAGAGAAGCCACTGCAATGAGAAGCCCACACACCACAATGAAGAGTAGCCCCCACTCTCTCTGCAACTAGAGGAGGCCTGCATGCAGCAATGAGGACCCAACACAGTCAATAAAAATAAATTAATTATTTTTAAAAAGCTATTATCAGGAGACATTAAAAAAAATACAACTCAATCAAAAAATGATAGAGGACGTGAATAGACATTTTTCCAAAGAAGATATACAGATGGACAACAGGCACATGAAGAGATGCTCATCATTGCTAATTATTAGAGAAATGCAAATCAAAACTACAATGAGGTATCACCTCATATCGTTCAGAATGGCTATCATGAAAAAGTCTACAAATAATAAATGCTGGAGAGGGTGTGAAGAAAAGGGAACCCTCTTGCACTGTTGGTGGGAATGTAAATTGGTGCAGCCTTTATGGAGAACAGTATGGAGGCTCCTTAAAAAACTAAAAATACAGTTACCTTATGATCCAGCCTGGGCGTATAGCTAGAAAAGAAGAAATATCTAACTCAAAAAGATGCATGCATCCCCCTGTTCATAGCAGCACTATTTATAATAGCCAAGACATGGAAGCAACCTAAATGTCCATCAACAGATGAATGGATAATGGATATATATATACCACATATGTATGTAATGGAATATTACTCAGCCTTTAAAAGAATGAAATAATGCCATTTGCAGCAACATGGATGGACCTAGAAATTACTAAGCAAAGTAAGACAGAGAAAGACAAATATTATATGATACCACTTATATGTGGAATCTAAAAAAATGATGCAAATGAACTTATTTACGAAACAAATAGACTCACAGGCATAGAATATGAACCCCAAAGAGGAAAGCAAGGGTAGGGATAAATTAGGAATTTGGGATTAGCAAATACACACTACTATGTATAAAATAGGTAAACAACAAAGACCTACTGTATAGCACAGGGAACTGTATTCAATGTTTTGTGATAACCTATAATGGAAAGGAATCTAAAAAAGAATAAATATAGATACAGATGTATAACTGAATCACTTTGCCGTACACCTGAAACATTGTAAATCAACTATACTTCAATTTCAAAATACCAAAAAAGAAAAGAGAGACAAGGAGGTAACTAATATGATGGCCCTCCTGTGGTGAATGGGGAAACCCATGGATAAGACACAGAATAAATGAATGCTGGAAACACTAAGGCAATAGTCCTATGTACTTGGAGGTAACTATATCTGTGAAACTTAGGCCCTAAGTCATATGTTACTGAAAGTCATTTTTTAAAAAATGGAAGACAATGCCCTTGAAGAAACATTGTATGAGATTTTAGGGAGTTGGGATATGATGGGGTTAGAAGACTTGGGTTCAGATTTGGAGGCCACCACTCATGTCACCTTGGTCAAATCAGAGTTTCTCTTGGTTTTTTTTTTTTTTTCTTCTCATTGTGAAGGAAATATCTGCCCATCTCACAGGATCACATTTTAGAAATTATCTCAGATAAGAAATGACAGAAAAAGCACCATTAATTTTCAGAATGCTGACCCTTGGGAAAATGGACATTTAATAATACGTGACTTAATGTAAGGCTGAGAAGATTTATCTAAAATAATTTTTTAACTAAGAAGGAAGTTCTTTATATAACATTTTTCTTCTGAAGAATTCAAGTTTATTTCATTGGTGTAGCTGTTGTTGGACTGCCCGGGTTGTGTTTCCACTCAGCCACCTATTAACTGGTAAGTTTCTTAACTCTTTTCAGGCTCAGTTTCTTCATCTCCAGCTTATCCACCTACCTCATTGTGGTATGGAAATATATTCAATAATCCTTGAGAAGTGCATAGCACAGTGCCTGGCACATAGTAAGTGCTCAGTAAATATTGTTATCGTTTTCTTATCCTTCCATCCATCATTGATTACATTAGCAGACACGCAGAACTGGAATCTAGAGCTACTTTCTTTCTGTTAAAGGCTTGACTTTAACAGAACTGATCTTTCTTCTTTTCTGTTAAAGCCTTGACTAAAATGTAAATTCAGCCAGTAGTTCTCTTATATACTGTTGGTTTAATATGGAGTTTTATTGAGGGACAAAAAATGTTGAAACATTATCTCTAAATCTCAGAAAATTACTGGGGAGCAGATAGGATAAAGCAAACCATAATTCTACTCAAATTTTTATTTTAATGCTCATAAGATGTTTTAGTTTTCCATAAAGCAAAAGAATGTATCTTTGGAATCGATAGAAATATAGTTATTATGAATTTGGTTCATGTTTTTACATCCCAGTAGAAATGTGGCAATACACATAGAAACATTTTGGGAATTATTTTTCTCCAAATGCACCATTTTATTTTATAACCTTGGCTGTGACTGTAGGGCCAGGACAGATGGACGGACACACACACACACACACACACACACACGCAAACACACACAGCATGGGCATGGCTGTAGCCATGAGATCTGTTGTAGCCATCTTGTACCACCAATACAGAGAATAGGTCCAGTCTCTTTGGGCAATTCTAGTACTTTCAGGTTAAAAACTTTGTATTATTTTATCCTATAATTATTTTATTCTGTTATTGAATGAAAGGATAATATTGAATGACCCAAAATATATTTAATTTGAAAGTTTTGGTTAAATATGTGTGTTTAAAAATAGTAACTATCTGGCTCTCCCAACCTCACATCTTGGAAAAAGAACATCTCCATGCCTACCAGGAGTCTCTGTAGCCAATAAATGACTCCTTCAAGAAATGATATGGTCCCTACCCTCACAATAACTCTGCTCTAGTCCCTACCAGACATTCAGGAGTGGCAGCTGCGTGGCCTTATTCTTGTGTCTATGTTCCTTTGTCTCTTTCTGGAATTAGAACCACTTCCTTCCTCTAACTGCTGCACACCTCATGTCACTTGAGCCCATTTCCCTGAAAATCCTAAGTTCCCATCAGTTTAGGGCAACAGTTCTCAAACTTTTTGGTCTTGAGACTCCATTACACTCTATAAAATTATTGATGACCCCCCAAAACTTTTATTTGTTGATTTATTTATCAATATTTACCATTTTAGAAATTAAAACAGAAATTAAAATATATGTTTATTTCTTTTAAAAAATCAATCATAGGGACTTCCTAGGTGGCACAGTGGTTAGGAATCTGCCTGCCAATGCAGGGGACAGGGGTTCTAGCCCTGGTCCAGGAAGATCCCACATGCCGTGGAGCAACTAAGCCCATGCACCACAACTATTGAGCCTGCGCTTTAGAGCCCATGAGCCACAACTACTGAAGCCCATGCGCCTAGAGCCTGTGCTCCGCAACAAGAGAGGCCACAGCAATGAAGAGCCCGCGCACCACAACAAAGAGTAGCCCCCGCTCACTGCAACTAGACAAAACCCATGTGCAGCAATGAAGATCCAACACAGCCAATAAATAAATAAATAAATTTTTTAAAAATCCATTGTACATTAACATAAATAACATTTTTTGAAAAATAACATATTTTGTAGAAATGTAGTAAGAAAAACAGCATTGTTTTAATTTTTGAAAGTCTCTTTAATATCTGGCTTAATAGAAGACAGCTCAATATTCTTAGCTGCCTCTGCATTCAATCTGTTGCAATATATTGCTTTGGTTAAAGAATATGAAGAAACTCTGGCCTCACACAGAAATGTAGTTGGAATAGGAAAGGTGTATTTTAATAGCCTTTTCAAGTAATTGTGGATGTTCTTCAATAATACTACAGTAAAACTCAGCAGATGAGAGTTTCTTAAAGGCTGGTTACAAAGCAGAGTCTGAAATTTTTGTGTCAATGAACTTTTTTTTTTTTTGGGTGGGGTACACCAAGTTCAATCATCTGTTTTTATACACATATCCCCGTATTCCCTCCCTTCCTTGACTTCCCCCCCTCAAGTCTCCCCCACCCTCCCCGCCCCAGTCCTCTAAGGCATCTTCCATCCTCGAGTTGGACTCCCTTTGTTATACAACAACTTCCCACTGAATATCTATTTTACAGTTGGTAGTATATATATGTCTGTGCTACTCTCTTGCTTCGTCTCAGTTTCCCCTTCACCCCCCGCCCCCTCCCATACCTCGAGTTCTCCAGTCCATTCTCTGTATCTGCGTCCTTGTTCTTGTCACTGAGTTCATCAGTACCATTTTTAGATTCCGTATATGTGAGTTAGCATACAATATTTGTCCTTCTCTTTCTGACTTACTTCACTCTGTATGACAGACTGTAGTTCTATCCACCTCATGACATAGAGCTCCATCTCATTCCTTTTTATACCTGAGTAATATTCCATTGTGTATATATGCCACATCTTCTTTATCCATTCATTTGTTGATGGGCATTTAGGTTGCTTCCATGTCCTGGCTATTGTAAATAGTGCTGCAATAAACATGATGGTACAAGTTTCTTTTGGGATTATGGTTTTCTTTGGGTATATGCCCAGGAGTGGGATTACTGGATCATATGGTAGTTCTATTTGTAGTTTTTGAAGGAACCTCCAAACTGTTTTCCATAGTGGCTGTACCAACTTACAGTCCCACCAACAGTGCAGGAGAGTCCCCTTTTCTCCACACCCTCTCCAACATTTGTGGTTTCCAGATTTTGTGATGATGGCCATTCTGATTGGTGTGAGGTGATACCTCATTGTGGCTTTGACTTGCATTTCTCTGATGATGAGTGATGTTGAGCATCTTTTCATGTGTTTGTTGGCCATCTGTATGTCTTCTTTGGAGAAATGTCTATTTAGGTCTTCCGCCCATTTGTGGATTGAGTTATTTGCTTTTTTGGTATTAAGCTGAATGAGCTGCTTGTATATTTTGGAGGTTAATCCTTTGTCCGTTGTTTCATAGGCAACTATTTTTTCCCATTCTGAGGATTACCTTCTAGTCTTGTTTATGGTTTCTTTCACTGTGCAAAAGCTTTTAAGTTTCATGAGGTCCCATTTGTTTATTCTTGATTTTATTTCCATGATTCTAGGAGGTGGGTCAAAAAGGATCTTGCTTTGATAGATGTCATAGAGTGTTCTGCCTATGTTTTCCTCTAGGAGTTTTATAGTGTCTGGCCTTACATGTAGGTCTTTAATCCATCTGGAGTTTATTTTTGTGTATGGTGTTAGGAAGTGTTCTAATTTCATTCTTTTACATGTTGCTGTCCAATTTTCCCAGCACCACTTATTGAAGAGGCTGTCTTTTTTCCATTGTATACTCGTGCCTCCTTTGTCAAAGATAAGGTACCCATATGTGTTTGGGCTTCCTTCTGAGTTCTCTATTCTATTCCATTGATCTTCCTTTCTATTTTTGTGCCAGTACCATACTGTCTTGATCACTATGGCCTTGTAGTATAGTTTGAAGTCAGGAAGCCTGATTCCACCAACTCCATCTTCCCTTCTCAAGATTGCTTTGGCTATTCGGCTAAACGTATTTGCGTTTCCATACAAATCGTAAGATTTCTTGCTCTAGTTCTGTGAAAAATGCCATTGGTAATTTGATGGGGATTGCATTGAATCTGTAAATTGCTTTGGGTAGTACAGTCATTTTCACGATGTTGATTCTTCCAATCCAGGAACATGGTATGTCCCTCCATCTGTTTGTGTCGTCTTTGATTTCTTTCATCAATGTCTTAAAGTTTTCTGCATACAGATCTTTTGCCTCCTTAGGCAGGTTTCTTCCTAGGTATTTTATTCTTTTGGTTGCAATGGTGAATGGGAGAGTTTCCTTAATTTCTCTTTCTGCTCTTCCGTTATTCGTGTATAGGAATGCAAGAGATTTCTGTGCATTAATTTTGTATCCTGCTACTTTACTAAACTCATCAATTAGTGCTAGCAGTTTTCTGGTAGAGTCTTTAGGGTTTTCTATGTATAATATCATGTCATCTGCAAAGAGTGACAATTTTACTTCTTCTTTTCCAATTTGTATTCCTTTTATTTCTTTTTCTTCTCTGATTGCTGTGGCTAAAACTTCCAAAACTATGTTGAATAATAATGGTGAGAGTGGACACCCTTGTCTTGTTCCTGTTCTTAGAGGGAATTCTTCCAGTTTTTCCCCATTGAGAACGATGTTGGTTTTTGGTTTTTCATATATGGCTTTTATTATGTTGAGGTAATTTCCTTCCATGCCCATTTTCTGGAGAGCTTTTATCATAAATGGATGCTGAACTTTGTCAAAAGCTTTTTCTGCATCTATTGAAATGATCATATGGTTTTTATCCTTCAAGTTGTTGATATGATGTATCACATTGATTGATTTGCATATATTGAAGAATCCTTGCATCTCAGGGATAAACCCCACTTGATCATGGTGTATGATTTTTTTAATGTGCTGTTGGAGTCTGTTAGCTAGTATTTTGTTGAGGATTTTTGCATCTATATTCATCAGTGATATTGGTCTGTAGTTTTCTTTTTTTGTGACATCTTTGCCTGGTTTTGGTATCAGGGTGATGGTAGCCTCGTAGAATGAGTTTGGGAGTGTTCCGCCTTCTGTAATATTTTGGAAGAGTTTGAGAAGGATAGGTGTTAGCTCTTCTTGAAATGTTTGATAGAATTCGCCCGTGAACCCATCTGGTCCTGGGCTTTTGTGTGTTGGGAGATTTTTAATCACTGCCTCAATTTCCGTACTTGTGATTGGTCTGTTCATATGTTCTATTTCTTCCTGGTTCAGTCTTGGAAGATTGTATTTTTCTAAGAATGTATCCATTTCTTCCAGGTTATCCAATTGATTGGCATATAGTTGCTTGTAGTAGTCTCTCATGATGTTTTGTATTTCTGAGGTGTCTGTTGTGACTTCTCCTTTTTCATTTCTAATTCTGTTGATTTGCATCTTCTCCCTTTTTTTCTTGATGAGTCTGGCTAATGGTTTATCAATTTTGTTAATCTTCTCAAAGAACCAGCTTTTAGTTTTATTTATTTTTGCTATGGTTTCCTTCCTTTCTTTTTCATTTATTTCTGCTCTGATCTTTATGATTTCTTTCCTTCTGCTCACTTTGGGGTTTCTTTGTTCTTCTTTCTCTAGTTGTTTTAGGTGTAAGGTTAGGTTGTTTATTCGATATTGTTCTTGTTTCTTAAGGTAGGACTGTATTGCTATAAACTTCCCTCTTAGAACTGCATCCCATAGGTTTTGGGTTGTTGTGTTTTCGTTGTCATTTGTTTCTAGATATTTTTTTATTTCCTCTATGATTTCTTTAGTGATTCCTTGGTTGTTTAAGAGTGAATTGTTTAGCCTCCATGTGTTTGTATTTTTTGCAGTTTTTTTCCTGTAATTGATATCTAGTCTCGTGGCGTTGTGGTCTGAGAAGATGCTTGCTATGATTTCAGTTTTCTTGAATTTGCTGAGGTTTGATTTGTGACCCAAGATGTGATCTATCCTGGAAAATGTTCTGTGTGCACTTGAGAAGAAAGTGTATTCTGTCGTTTTTGGATGGAATGTCCTATAAATATCAATTAAGTTGAGATGGTCTAATGTGTCATTTAAAGCTTGTGTGTCTTTATTTATTTTCTGTTTGGATGATCTGTCCATTGATGTAAGTGGGGTGTTCAAGTCTCCCACTATTATTGTGTTCCTGTCAATGTCCCCTTTTATAGCTGTTAGCATTTGCCTTATGTATTGAGGTGCTCCTATATTGGGGGCATAGATATTTACCATTGTGATATGTTCTTCTTGAATGGATCCCTTGATCATTATGTAGTGTCCTTCCCTGTCTCTTTTAATAGTCTTTACTTTCAAGTCTAATTTGTCTGATATGAGTATTGCTACTCCAGCTTTCTTTTGACTTCCATTTGCATGGAATATCTTTTTCCATCCCTTTACTTTCAGTCTATATGTATCCCTTGGTCTGAAGTGAGTTTCTTGTAGGCAGCATATAGAAGGGTCTTGTTTTTGTATCCATTCAGCCAGTCTGTGTCTTTTGGTTGGAGCATTTAATCCATTTATATTTAAAGTGATTATTGACATGTGTGTTCCAATTACCATTTTCTTAATTGTTTTGGGTTGTATTTGTAGGTGTTTTCCTTTTCTTGTGTTTCCTACTTAGAGAAGTTCCTTTAGCACTTGTTGTAAGGCTGGTTTGGTGGTGCTGAATTCTCTTAACTTTTGCTTGTCTGGAAAGCTTTTGATTTCTCCCTCAAATCTGAATGAGATTCTTGCTGGGTAGAGTATTCTTGGCTGTAGGTTTCTCTCTTTCAGGACTTTGAGTATATCCTGCCATTCCCTTCTGGCCTGCAGAGTTTCTGTAGAAAGGTCAGCTGTTATCCTGATGGGTTTTCCCTTATATGTTGTTTGTTGCTTTTCTCTTGCTGCTTTTAATATTTTTTCTTTGTGTTTAATTGTCGTTAGTTTGATTAATATGTGTCTTGGTGTATTTCTCCTTGGGTTTATTCTGTATGGGACTCTCTGTGCTTCTTGGACTGGGTGAATTATTTCCTTTCCCATGTTGGGGAAGTTTTCCACTATAACCTCTTCAAAGATTTTCTCAGACCCTTTCTTGTTTTCTTCTTCTTCTGGGAGGCCTATAATTCGAATGTTGGTATGCTTAATGTTATCACTGAGGTCTCTGAGACTGTCTTCTATTCTTTTTATTCTTTTTTCTTTTTCCTGCTCTGTGGCGTTTATTTCCCCCATTCTATCTTCCAACTCACTTATTCGTTCTTCTGCCTCAGTCATTCTGCTGGTTATAGCATCTAGAGTATTTTTAATTTCAGTTATTTTGTTATCCATTGCTGTTTGTTTTTCTGAGTTCTTATGAACTGTTTCTTGTACTTTCTCTATTTTGTTATTGAGATTTTGTATCATTTTTACTATCATTACTCTAAATTCTTTTTCAGGCATTTTTCCTATTTCCTCCTCATTTATTTGGTCTTGTGGGTTTTTTTTCCTGCTCCTTTGCCTGCATGGTGTTTCTTTGTTTCCTCATGGTTGTCCAAACTTTTGGGGTTGCTTGTCCTGGCGATAGAGGTGTTTATAGAAGACTGTCCAAGCCTCAGACTAATGTCCAAGTATTGGATTAAACGAATATTAAGTCTAGGAAACACATGCATGTATAAGACACACGATTACTGAATCCATTAAGACATAAGGCTCTAGAAAGACCTGACAGAACCCCAGTGTACTATCATATATTCAAAGAGAAACCCAACAGAAATTGACAACTGAAACAGAACAAATCAGAGACAAAAGCAAAAGCAAGCAAACAAACAAATAACACCTTGCACATACAAACATTAATCCAGGGAGATTTTGTAAGCTAGGATCAAATATAGAAAAGAGCCAGAGTACCACCAGAGAGAATGGAGATTCTCAGAATGTAATTAGACAACTGTACTAAGAACTAAGGTAAAGACAAAAGCCTAATATTAAATACCAAGGCAGTGCGTCATCTGGAGAATAGAGCAAGGAGTCTGAGCAGACTGATAGTGTTGCTTATAAGTATGTTAAGATAAAATAAACTTAAAAAGGCTGGAGGAAAGGGGAACAGAAGAGCGTAATGTGGTTGGAAATATGCAAATAAAAAGAAAGGAATAGAAATGTATAAAAGATAGAGATGAAAGGAAAGTATGAGAGATATATTGTCCATACTACCAAAAACTTAGCTAGATATAGAAGTATATAAAAAGGCAAAAAAAAAAAAAAAAAAGAATAAAAAATATCATTAAAAAATTATGTTATAAAACTTGTAGATCCCTTAGGGCTAAGATCGTATTGAATAAAGAAAAAAAAAAGAGAGAGTGAAAAAGAAAAAAAAAAAGAAAATCCGGAACTGATCCCAGAATGGACCAGTTCAATAAGAATTGATACTAATATTTCTGTTTCCTTAGCATCTCAGCTGTAAGTGTCCTTCTCCTTGCCTTGGGTTTTTTTGCATTATTCTGTGACCAGCAGAGGTTCCTTTATTGTTCATCTGTAAGCCTCGGTGTGTGGGGAGGGAGAGGGTACAATAGTGGCTCCTTCTCCTGGGAGTGAGTGAGCAGTGGCACACTGTTGTTTCAGTCGGGCTTGGAGGTGCCTGTTGCAGAGGGACGCCAGTGGCTCAGGCGTAAACAGAAAGTCTTAGAGTTGGGCCTCTCTCGGGTTTTTTTTTGTTGTTGTTGTTTTTCTCTCGGCAGCCTCCCTGCTGCTGGCGTTGCAAGGGGTTTTAATCTAGCCCCGCCCGAGTGCCTGAGGGTGCTTGTTATCCCTGAGCGCCTTAGGTGGCCCATGGGCATCTCTCCACTGCCTGTTGCAGAGGCACCGAAAGAGAGAGAGAGGCTACGCGCGAGGCCCCCCCCGCCGGTGAGCCTGCAGCCTCCAGCCGCCATCATGGCCGGGCAGCTCTCAGGGACGGGCACTCCTCTCCGCGGACCTCCTCCCTCCTGTCCTCTCGGTCTGGTCTGTCACCCTACCAGCAACAATGTTTCTCACCCTGAACCAGCTCTCCGGTTCCCACGCTCCCGCTCCCGGACCCTCTGTTCAGCCGCGGATCGATGTCTCGGTCCGGGAACGCTGAGCTGCGCTGCGGACCCTCCGTATGTTTCTCACTCCCTCCCGTCTGCCACAGCTCCGCCGCTTCACCCTCTTTGAGCCCTCGTAGATGCCTCCCTACCGGCTATGTCAGGCTCCCCGCGGTCCTTTCTGGTGTCCGAGGCCGTCTGCTGGTGTTCAGCTGGTTCTCTGTGGGAATTACTGCGTCCTTCCGTGCATTCCCAATGCATCTGTGGAGAGGGATGCACTCCATGTCCCTCTACTTCACCGCCATCTTTTCTCTATTCCTCAATGAACTTTTAAAATTTATTACCTTAAAATCCAATGGTCTATCTTGTACTCTGAGTTTTTTTTTTTAATTAATTATTTATTTATTTTTGTGTGCTTTGGGTCTTTGTTGCCGCGCATGGGCTTTCTCTAATTGCAGCAAGCAGGGGCTACTCTTTGTTGCGATGCACGGGCTTCTCATTGCGGTGGCTTCTCTTGTTGCAGAGCATGGGCTGTAGGCATGTGGGCTTCAATAGTTGTGGCATGTGGGCTCAGTAGTTGTGGCTCCTGGGCTCTAGAGCACAGGCTCGGTAGTTGTGGCTCAAGGGGTTTAGTTGCTCCACAGCATGTGGGATCCTGGACCAGGGCTTGAACCCATGTCCCCTCCATTGGCAGGTGGATTCTTAACCACTGCGCTAACAGGGAAGTCCTTGAATGAGTTTTGTAGCATCATGCATTGGTTATTTGGAAAATATTAGTTCATTGAGTTATGCAGTTCTTCCAAATATTTACTCCTTTTAATATACGATATCCAAAAAAATCACATTTGATAATAGCACACCTGATCTCATCTGTAAGTATTGCGCAACTCATAATATTTGATACAAGTTCTCAAAAATTCTAATTTTTGATTGAAAGCTCAAATTTTATCAGTAGAAACAAATACTTGTAGTTATTTACCTTGAAGTGACATTTTCAAGAAAATGTCTGCAAGATAAAGTCTGACTAACCACAGTTTGTCAGTCATTCTTTCAAATAAAAATGGTGTTCCATTAAAAAGTGGCTAGTTCAGCTTGAAATTCAGTCACACAAGTGCTTTTCATGGAAACAACCATTTACTTCAAGACACAGCAGAATGCTTTTGTGCACTTCCTATTTTGTCACATATAACATTAAAAAGATGTGTACTCAAGAGTTGAAACTCAATAAAACATCCTTTTTACTGCTTCATCAAGGACTTTCATAGGTGGATCTGGCTCTTTTTGTTTTGCCAGTGCACAGCAGTGAAAAATACAATAACTCCTAGCACAGTTTGATATCATCGCCTTGACTGATTCAAGGGCAGCATCTTTTTTGCCCACTATGGCTTTTGCACCATCGATGCAAATTTTGACACAGTTGTATAAACCATGAAATTTGAAAAAATTATTGAACACTTTGACCATTTCAGCACCAGCATTTGTATAATAAAAGAGCTTCAATGACTAATCATGGCTGATATGGACAAATATAAGCAAAACAGCAAATTCAGTCACATCTGCAGATCTGTCCATTTTTAAGGCACAGGTGCAATTCTGTAGATGACACATTAATCTTGTTGCAGTGAAATCTGTAATTTGGCAAGCTCTTGTGTCTTTGGGAAGTGGCACTGGTTTCTTTTACTGACTTTTCATCAAGCAGGCATTCAGCAATGTCAACTATGCAGGATTATTCTATCACCTATTGTGTGAACTTCTCTAGCTAATGCTAGATGTGTAACTCACCCTGTAAGATGAATTGGCATCTTTTCTGTGGCTAGTTTGAAAACCTGAAACAAACTATATTAGCTTTTAAAGAGCATATCATGTCTACATGTAAACTATTCCTTTTTCTTAAAACTCTGATCAGTCTCAAAATGACAATTTGAAGTTGTTTTGTTAAATAAGAATTATTAGCATCCATATAAAGGTGAGGGGAAGGTATCTTTCCTTGTATTTTCACTTCTTATTATGGTTTCATCCAGCTTCTTTGAAGTTGATTCTTCCATGTGTCAGAGAACTCTGATATTTCACTGTCATCTTCTTCAGCATCTTTGGACATAGATGCTACACGTGTGGATTGAGAAAGTGAGTCTTATCTCTCGTTTTTAAGTCGGATATCCATCCTTAAAGACATTAAAAATGTCCCATAGGTAATATTTCTATTGATTGATTGATTGATTGCTGTGCCTCATGGTTTGCGGGATCTTAGTTTCCCTACCAGGGATTGAACCCAGGCCACAGCAGTGAAAGCACCAAGTCCTAACCAACTGGACCACCAGGGAATTCCCTATTTCTTTTTATTTAGAATAAAATAATGAATTCTAAAGAAACCATTTGAAACTTAAATTTTTTACTTTGAAAAGTTTTTGAAAAAAATTTAAATACTATTGCAACAAACAACAACAAAATATACTTATTTTTTGTTGAGCTTCCAAGTGAATGCAAGGAAAACTTCGGGATTTCAAAACATTACATTGGACAATAAGTTATAGAAATTATAGCAGGTGTAAGGAAAGACAGTACAAATATTGTCCAAGTATTATGAACAAACCAAGTTAATTTCTAAAAATGCACAGTCATATGATAAACATAACACCTTAGAAAATTCTATTTCTAAATACACAAATACACTTTAGAAAATTCTATTTCTAAATACACAATTTCAAAACTACACAAAGCACACATTCCATTAGTTGCCAGAACAATGATGCCGTCATATACCATGTGGCCTTTGGAAAACTCCACTGTATACTTGTGAGAGAATGAAAGTGAAAAAAGCAAATAATGTCTTAGCATTATTATAAAATACTTTTGACCTCCTGGAAAGATCTCAGAGCCCCCAGAACCCTCCAGGCTACACTCCAGGGAGCCATCAGTTTTGAATGCATTTAAATTATCTTAAATATGCCAAGGGGGTGGGGTATGCTACCTTTTCTTTATTTGATGCACCTTAAAGAGCCTAAAATTAGATTTTAGGATTTACTGATGCCTCAAATGAGGTAATCAGTGGCTCGCAAGGTTGAAAGTCCAAGAGCCATGGATTCAAACTTAGATCCAGCAACTCCTTCCACCTTTGCAGTATGACTCTGGAAGCCTAGTCAGTTCTGGTAAAGAAGCTAGAAATAGCTATTTTGCTATTTGATAAGTTTATGAATTTAAATTCCCATATGCTAATCCTCCAGATCCCTTCATAATCAGTCATTTTCCTTCAAGTAGGAAACTGAAGCAGCTAGAAATGTTTGTATGTGGTTGGGACTTAATCACTTTACATTTCGAACATTCCTTCTGGAAGAAATTTCCTTCAGTTCAATACAAAGTACATGAACACCTACCATGCACCCAATATGAACGAGGCACTTTGGGGAATAAAATAGGTGCATGTTCCTCCTCCTCAATTTTTGCAAAGACTTACTGCATGAAACAAAGGATGTATAGTTAAATGTTGCCTGAGATGTAGATTATGAGCAATAAGAATAGAGATTTTGGGGTTTCACAGAGAAGGTGATGGATAGAGACAGGGTGGAAGCCTATCCAGGGGATTCATGTTTTTGACTAAGGCACTGAAGCTGGAAGCTGGAGCCAAGCCTGAGGGACTGGAGGTCATTGGGACTGTAAATATTTGCACACAGCCACATCCAGAGCTGGAGAGGTGAAGGGAAATGGCTGGAATAGTTCTTTCTTCTTTACCCTCCTACCCTCGAATTGCCTTTAGTTGAGCAAGGAGGATAGAAAGTAAACCAAGGGACATGGGGGAGGCAACTCCAGAGTGAATCATAGCCAAAAGAGGTTGTCAAAATAAAATGACTGAAAGTATCAAAGCACCATTGTCTGTGGTAGACCAGATGTACCACTTAGATCTCCATCCCAGAAAGGACCTGCTGCCCATCTATAGGAAGTGTTGGTGGTCAGCCTCCAACTGTCAACTCCTTCAGGGTTGGCCTCAGCTGCAAAAAGCCACTTCATTGCAAAAAGCTATGATGCTCAAGGTCATACCCTTTCTAGGGCAGTTTGCATCCATTAACAGAGAAGCAGGGATGTAAAGGCATAGCTGTTCTATCCAACTCTGCAGGATGGTATTCCCTCCAAAGCTCCCTGCTAGATTGGCCAAGGCCTTGATGCAATTCAGCTTCTCCTTCTGAGCCACGCTTCTTTCTCCTTCTTCTTCTCACAGGTGGGATCCCTAAGAATATCTTACACCCCAAATTCTGCCTCAGTATCCGATTCTGGAGAATCTAACCTATGATATACTCTCATCCAGAGCAGAATATGTATACATGTGTGTTTATGTATATGTGTACACGTTTATGTATATGTACATATGCCTATGTACACATATAATATTTATTCATTACTTTCTCCATTCAAAAGTACACTGTCCAAAAATTATCACCAAATTGTGTTTTCAACCTGTTGGCTTATTTATTCTAAATATAGCTATTATTTCCCTCTAATGAAAATTTTTGTTGCCAAAAAATTTTATAATGGCAAAATTATTTATTTTTCCATCTAATCCTTATGCAATTTTTGCCCATTTTGGAGATACTAAGATCCTAAATATGCATCATTTGTTCAGAACAGTAAGGCAAGATATAAACAGATACAATCAACTAGTTTACTGATAATTGTAGGCATTAGCTGCAACTTACATATGACACAGCTATGAACGTTGGTACCAGGCTCTCAAGACCTGACTGGGAGATGGGATAATGTTTATTTTTTATGTTTGGTTGTGCCTCACAGCTTGCAGGATCTTAGTTCCTGGACCAGGGATCAAACCTGCACCCTTGACAGTGAAAGCTTGGAGTCCTAACCACTTGACCACCAGAGAATTCCCAAGGGATAATGTTTATTTAGAACAGGACCTCCAGCAGTTATACTCAACTTCAGATCCCTGCACCCAGCATTGATGTTTTGGCCTCAGTAACATTAATCGTAAGTAAGAGTAGTTCTTGGTAAGAATGGAAAATATTCCAGTTGTAACTTCAAAAATATGATATCTGGAAGGTTGAAGGTCACTTTCTCAGCGGTCCCTCGTGTATAGGCTTAGTTTTGACACCTCTGTTTAGTAGCACACTCTATCCTTCAGCCTCATGCGCAGTGTAGAGGACCAGGGTCTGATTGCACTGGATCTGTTTTCAGGAAACTCGAGCAAGGTCAAACCTTTTCTGAAAGACCTACCATCAAAGAAGGAGTTAGACTAGAGGATCCCTAAGATTGTCCTTTCTCTAACATCCCAGGTCCCAAGTTCTGTGCTATGTTGCCACATAAGTTATTTTGAGTCCTGAGAAGTAGATTAAACTATGATTTTAAGTTTTTATTTTAGGCAAGCCTTTTTACATAAAACAACAACAAGCAAATGTGACACCCCTAAAATTCATTATGAGAACTGAGCGTTCCCTTCGTGAAGCCTAGGTGGGAGGGCAGCCCTGGGCTGAACTGGAAGCCCAGCAGAGGTATCTTTAGCGTTCTTCCCACGTCTCCTCTCTTTGCCCTACCTGGTGACTCAGGCCTGCCTTTCACCAGCCTGCCCCTCTCACCACAACTCCTGAATATCACTTCTACAATCACTGCTCCACTGACTCCCCAGGGCCACAAAGCACAATCCATATCCCATAGGCTGGCATACAGGACCTCTGTGGTCTGACCACTGACCACTTTTCTAAATGCCCTTGAGCCCCTCTCCCACCCAGGCAGTCTGTCCTAGCCACTCTGGAATCCTCACGGTCCACGGAAACACCACTCACTCTCTCAGCTCTGCCTCTGTGCCTACTTGCCCCTCTTTCTCCACAAACCACCCTTCCCTCTGTTCACCACCCCTCATCTCTGCCTGGCAAAGCTCTGCTTAACCCCTTGCCCCATTATCTCCCTCTGTTTTTGCCTCTGACTCCTCCCTCCTGCTTTGGATTTCCTTTCTACTCTGTTCATAGCTCCATTGTTTTTCACACCAGATGCCTCACTTGAAGGTGAATGCCTGGGGAGCAGGAGCCCGTCCACCTTTGCACCACAAGTGCTGTCACAGTGCCTGATGCACAGTGGGCCTCAGTCACTGTTGCCCATAGAAAGCTGAATTAATAGCTTCCTGCCACCGCACCCTCCACCCAACTCTGCTGAGAGAACTGTTTCTGTCTTGTTTTGTTTGCTTATTTTAATTCTTTCCTTCTGGCCAAAGCATCTCCAACAAATGGGAGAAATCTAGAGAGTGACTTTCAGACAAATCATATGCCAACCACGATGCCCAGCACCTAACAAGCACATACTAAAACTTCACTGAATTAATGACTAGAGCCCCCATCAATAGACAATGCTATGCCTTTCTTTTCTAGCCCATTGGTAACTCAGTTTCAGGCTAGTGGGAAGAGAGAGGGCAGAGGGAGAAGTAGGCCTCTCAAGTCATGGCATGTGGGGGTTACTGTGGTGTAAATGTTTGTGTCCCCCTCAAATCCCTATGTTGAGATCCAACCCGCAAGTTGATGGCCTTTAGGAGATGCTTAAGTGATGAGAGTGGAATCCTCATGAATGGGATTCATGCAGTTATAAAAGAGACTCCAGAGAGAGCCCTAGCACTTTCCACCAGGTGAGGAGACAATGATAAGTCTGCAACCTAGAAGAGGGCCCTTACCTGACTGTGCTGGCATCCTGATCTCAGACTTCCAGTGTCCAGAACAGTGAGCAATGCATTTCTGCTGTTTATAAGCTACCCTGACTCTGTCACCTCCTTAGAATGGCCTCAACTGACTAAGGCAGGGGGCCACCTGCTCATACAACTGGCTAAGTATGGCTCCCAGAGGCTAAAAAAGGGATTACTTTGACTCTTTTTCTGGGCTCTGAGGGTATTCATTTAGTAAACTAAAGTAAAAAGGTGTTAGTAAGCCCTGGGAAACTGGGGTTGAGTGCTAATGTGAAGCTGAAGTTGGTAGAGTCTCCCTCATCTATAGCTTTCATGGGTATGATTGATATTTGACTCTTGTCAAGTGGGGCTGCAGGGAGATTCCAAGGGGGGGAGGGGGGGTACTTTCACTAGGACTAGAAAACAGAGAAGGTGTGGGCAACTGTGTCTCAGAAGCTCATCCAGCACACACATATTTGCTGCCAAACTATGAAATTGTTAAATTCATACCACACAAGCCTGTTATTTAAAACATCATGATAAAATTGCCTGCTGAAGCAGAAAAGAGAGTTTTGTGTACCTCTTGAGGGAGTGTTATGCGCTCAGGTGTGAGTCCCTGCCTCCTCCTCTCCTCAGTACTTAGTATCTGTGTTTCCTAAGACCCTATGCTGCTCTCTGCCCCATGAATTTCAACTAGGATGTGAGCTCCTTGAGAACAAGGTCTTTACTATCATCTTCCTCTTTTACGTTGGGCACACAGTAGCTGCTCAATAGACAGGCATCTAATTAGACTGGAAGTTGGTAACATTGCCAAAGCTGAATTACCACTGTGTGACAGCATGAGGAGTCCAAAAATAGCTGTGTCTTATTGCTCTGCACTAGATATGCATGTTATCCCTTTTAATCCTCATAACAAACCTATATGGTAAATGAGCTTATTATCCCAGTTTACAGACATGTACACTGAGGTTTGGAGAAGTTAATCAGCTAGGCTGAGGTCACAAAGCTAGAGATTAGTGAGACTAAATTTTAATTCAAGAACTTTCACTTCTGGTATTGCCTGAGAAAGACCCTACCAGACCAGCCCTCCTGAAGATAATAACTATAAACTCTGGATAGAATGCAGATGATAAAGTACAACACAGCTATCTGAAGGCACTGGTGAGTGAACAAAAGCAAGCGGATTCTGGTGAGGAGTCCATGCTTGGAGTAGGGGAGTTGTATGGAATGGGTTCCCATTTCCACAGCTTTTAGTCTAGAGCCAGAGAGTCAGTGTGGCACATGTGACAGTCGGAGTGCTGATGGAACAACTGCTATCTTTCTGGGGAACCAGAAGGCTAAATATGGGGAAATCACAGCTGCTGGAAGGGACTCCCAGAAGAGAGAAAGCTGGAGAAGAGATCCCCAAATTCTGTCTGCCTGCATCTCTGTTGACCCCTGAATCACACTTATGCAGAACAAACTCAGAGTAGCTCTGTGGAGGACAAAAGATCTGAATTGAGATTGGAGGTAGTGGACAAAAAAAAGGATTTGTTGCAGTTTAAGTTCAACAAAATAATTGCCTGCTTTAAAAAGCAAAGAAGAAAAAGAAAGAAAACACTTTTTTTTTAAGAAAGGAAAAGAAAAGAAAGCGTATTTATCAGGGTAAAAAACACAATCCATAATCGAGAGTCTCCATAAATTAACGTTCATAATGCCTGGGATACAGTCCAAAATTACTCGATATAAAAAGATCCAAGAAAGTGGAACACATTCTCAAGAGAAAAAAATATCAACTGAGGAAAAAAACTGAGGTGAATGGGATATGGAATTAGCAGACAAATTTTAAAGTGGCTATTATAACTATCCTCAATGAAGTAAAAGAAAACATACTAAAAATGAAGGCAGAAAATTTCAGCAGAAAAATAGAAAAAAAAAGATATCCTTAAAAAATTTTATGTAAATATATAATGTATATATATAATACATAATGGCTGAAGTTTTAGAAAATCTACTGGATAAATTTAAAAGCAGATTGGAGATAACAGAGGAAAAAGTAAGTGAACTTGATGATAGAGCAACAGAAACTATCCAATATGAAGAACAGAGTTTTTTTTTTAAAGATTGGGGAAAAAAAAAGCCTCAGATATCGCTTAGATAATATCAGTTGAAAATATGTGTAACTGAAATTCTAGAGGGGGAAAAGAAAGAAAATAGGGTAGAAAAAAACATACTTGAAGAAATAATGACTGGAAATTTCCTCAATTTGTTGAAAACATAAATCTATAGATTCAAAGTATTCAAAGAATACAAAGCAGGCTGTGCCAAAGCATGTTATAGTCAAAATATTGAAAGCCAAATACAAAGGGCAAACGTGCTAGGTTAGCAAGGAAAGAATAGCATATTATTTTCAAGGAACAACAATTCAATAAATGGATGACTTCTTATCAGAAACTATGAAGGCCAGGAGAGAGTGGAACAATATTTCTGAAGTGCTGAAAGGAAATCTGTCAGCTCCAAATTCTATATCTAGCAAAAAATATGCTTCAAGAATGAAGGTAAAATAAGGACATTTTCAGATAAAAGAAAACGAAGAGAATTTGACACAAGCAGACCTGCACAAAGAAATGCTAATGGAAGTTTTTCAGACAGAAGGAAATGATATCAGAATGAAATTCAAATCACCAGAAAGAAATGAAGCAAAAGGAGTAACTAGGCAGCATAAGAACCTGCTTCCTCTCTTTTGGCCCAAACCCTTCCACTAGCCCAAGAACCAGAGACAAGAGTGCCAGGTTTACAAACAATTCATGTCATTCTGTTTAAAATATTGATAAGTAACATTTACAGTAGATTAAAAAAAAAAATCGAGTACCTAGGAATAAATCTAACAAAAAATGTTCAAGGAAAACTGAAAACTAAAAAACATTGCTCGGGGGAATAAAAGAGACTATGCTGGTAGAGCACATTTTGTCCACCCCCTCTGCAAGTTCTGCCTTGGTGGTCTAATGTCCCAATTTAGAATGGGGAGCAGGATGGAAAACATGGGCCTCTGGCTGCTCTACAGCTCTTGAGTTTGTTACACATCCAACCACCTAGAAACAGTCTGATTCTCTCTTGCTGAGTCCATATTCTAAATTTCTAGCCAATTGGCCCACCCTTGAAACAACCATAACCATGCATTGTTGCATAAGAGAGCTACCAGTACCAAATGAGTTTGTGGGAGGCAGTTTCTACAAAGTGAGCATGAAGGCAGCTCATTCAGTGTCTAGTACAGTAAGAGAAGAAAGAAGAAAACTTTTGATTTTCCAGCAGGTAAATGCTAGGGTGAAACTACATCTTAGGAAAGTCTCCTTATTGGGAGGGTACAGGATGTGCTGGTAGGAAAGGGGGAAAAGAGAAGGAACAGGAGGAGCTGGAGACCAGGAAAACGTTTGGAATCAGGCATGTAAGATGTTGGCGGGGATCTTCAGCAGGAATACACAGGTGTAGCCACACCAGATCTTGTTAATACTGAAACTTCCATAATGGTTGGTCAAGAGTGTAACAGTAACTGCAGCATGTGCTAAATGAATTGAATAATATATATTTGGCACGTGTCATTTATCTCAAAAACCACACAGCAATGCCATTTCAGAATATTTGTCAGGTTTGGGCAGTAGAGTTCAGAGCTGAGGGGAGGAGTACAGTTTGGAGGGTGGCAGACACCCTGCTGTTTACTTCAGGTGTTGGGGACTTGCTTATTCTCTATGATCATTTATGTTTCTAGAGCCCTCCCCAGTATTCCCACCCATTTCCTCCTTCGGGACTCCCAAAATTTTTGAGCAGGACTATGAGTATCTCCATTTCAACCAAAGAGGAGGGCAAGGCTTAGAGGTAGGGATAGCTGCTCAGGGTTGGCTCTGGGGGCAGGACCAGGTTTCAAGTCACCAGTGATGACATCAGTGCCTGCAGTGAGAGCCTCCCTGGAGGCCTTGGTCATGGTGGCACTGTCTGTGCCCCTCCTTGGCCCCCTGGGAAGCCCTCTGCAGGCTCAGAGGACCGTATGTGGAGATGACTTCCGATCTCAAGCAGCTGAGACTCTGCCAGAGGGCTTTGTCTGGCCCCAAGCATACTTCGCCCATGCGCAGATGAGACCAAAAGTTTGGGGGAGTTACTGCTTTTCAGGGGCACCGCATCAAACCACAAAAGGACCAGAGTGGGTGGAGATACCCCAGCTTCCTCGCTGCTCCAGCCTCCTCATCCTCAGTGGGGTGACTCCGGGGTGACTTGTACACTAATCCTCGGTGGGTCCTCTGCAGGATTGCTTCTCAGTTGCCCGAGCTCAGACCCAGACCTCACTGACATAACCCCGAGTGGTCTCCTCCCTTCCCTCTTTCCCTTAGGTCTTTTCCATGCTTCTGGGAATCATCTCCCAAATAAACGACTTGCACCCAAATCCTTGTCTAGAGTCTGCTTTGGGGGGCAGTCCTGTCCAAAGGCATCAGGCATCTGAGCCAGTGGAGCCCTCTGCCTGGAGGAGTTAGCAGACCCTTGGAGGGTGGCTCAAGGAGGGAGGGGGTGAGGCTGTGAGGTCAGCAGATGGCATTTCAGGCAGGGAGCCTGGCCTGGTCTGGAGGGTGTGTGGGATAAAGTGGCAGGGTTGGGGGCAGTGGGAGCCTGCAGCATGGCAGGGAGGGAATCAGGGGTGAGACCCTGCCTCTGCCAGCAAAGGGGACTGTGCCAACAGGCCTCCAAGCAGATGCCAGGGAGGTCACACTCACCCTCTCAGATCAGTCAAGGCTTTTAAGGGCTGGAATTGGAAATGCAATTTTCTGGCTTGCTGTTGGCCCAGTATTTCTTATTTTACATTTTTCCTCTGGAATTTCCATTGTCCTTATTCCTTAGAGGAGACTAGACTTTTGAGGGTAGTAAAATATGTCCTCCAGGTTAAATGTCATTTCAACAAGTGCCATCACTACATTTTTCAGTGCCTGGCCGTTTACGTAGTTCTTTCACTTTGTGCTGATAAAATAGCCCTTTGCAGTCAGAAAGGTGGGGGCTAGTATTTCCATTTCTGGGATGCTGGCTGATGTGCCAGCTATGAGCAGCAACTCCAACAAAAGTGGAAGGAGGGTCCCAGAGCCTGGCGTGTGGCTTCACTCCTGCAGCAAGACAGAGTGGGGAGTTGAGCAGGACCCCCGGGGGTGCGGCCCCTCCCCTGGGGCCAGTGAGCACATGGCAATAGTGGGCAGGGCTGGCCGCCTGGGGGAAGAGAACCAGTGCCTAGATGCAGACATCTGAGGCCCAGGCAGTGCTGTTCACCCTGATTCCATGGCACCTGTGGACCTCTCAGACCCCCACTGCAGATAGCTGGACTTTCTAAAAAGAAAGCTCTCTTTACCAAGGAGACTTCCAAGTCTTAGTTCTTGCAAGTGGTTCTGGAGATGGCAGCATTTGGATAGAACATTAGCACTTGGCCGCTGTCTGGTCTCGTCAAGGTTGGGCAACCTGGTGACTTGGGGCCCAGCTCAGGGTCAAGTGTAACTGGTCTCAAGTCCGTCCAAACCTCCCAAAGCACAGACGAGTGCCCAACAATTTGTAGGTTTTGTATTTTTATGGCCTGCTGCAGCTTCCAAATATGTGCTTAGGATGTTGAAAACACTTGTTATTCCTTGTGTTAATATGATGAAAGCAATAATAATAAAGTGTGGTCAGTCTCTCAGAGGCTCTGTGAACAGGGCTGGGCTTCCTGCTCTCCTGACCTTGGGTGAGGTAGGCAGCTCTGTGGCCATGTCAGCTTCAGTGCTGGCAGAATTCTATGACCCTTCCAGCAGTTCTGATGCCCTGGCTCAGAGCCCTTAGCCTGTTGCTTCCCAGGGGTGGTCCCAGGCCAGAGAGCAGCTCCAAGCCTTCCTGGCAGGGCTGGCTGTGGAGCTGGAAGCAGGGGCCCTGCCCCATCCCCACTGACTCCAAATCCTTCCGGGCCTGGCCACATACAGCAGGGCCTGCCTTATGGATGCGAGAGCTCAGAATCCAGAGGTGGGCTGAGGTCTCCTGCTCTGGGGGGGCGGGGTGGGCAAGGGTCAGGGGGTGGGGGTTGACTAATGCCCTTTTTTTCTTTTTCCATTTTTTGACCACACTGTGAGGCATGTGGAACTTATTTCCCCGACCAGGAATCTAACCCACGCCCCCTTGCAGTAGAAGCGATGCACGGAGTCCTAACCACTGGACCACCAGGGAAGTCCCCCAATGCCCTTTCTGCTCAAACTGCTCTCTTTCTCACCACCATTAGGGAATCACAACCTGTCTTGACCAGCATTTCACTCAAACCTTCTCAGTTTCCTCCCAGGAAAGTGGGGATTTAACAAAGCAAATGATGAAACTCCTCTGCTGGAATCAGACAGAAAGATCTTTAATAGGAGAATCAATTATGAATGTTACACTGTTAGGCCTAGTTCTCCAAGATGGTAAAGATGACAATGAGAACTAATGTTCTCTTGGATCCTTTTCAAAACTTCAAGGTCTGAGTCTAGCTGTTGCCTCACAAAAACTTCTCTCTGTGAATTCTCTGACATTCCAATTGCCATGAAATTAACCTGGATTTTGGAGATGACATTTTTCTTCTCTTTGAAGAGTATTGTGAGAAGGCCATCTCTGAACATTCAAAAGAATGACTCTTGTCTCCTCTGTTTCCACTAAGGAAGAACATGTCAGCTGGGAGGCCAGTCTTGTTTCACCCTTCACACCATGAGAAGCTGCCCCTCTGCCCAACTCAGGTACAACTGCCTAGACCAGGTGGGCCTCTGACCTAGGGTACATCTCCTGAGGTGGCTGAGTTGTGGCCTGGTGAAAAAGATAATCTGGGCCACTAAGATTCCTCCTTCAGGCCATAAGTGGGGGGTACTGAGAGGCTGCTGACATTTTAGAAATGGAAGCCAAAGCAGAAGGTTGGGGTACAGAAAGGGGAGAGAAGCAGGTGATCACCAAGATGGTCACACTCGAGATGAAGGCATGAAGGAGCCACTCTGACAACAGCAACTAGAGACCGCGTGTTCTTGGAAAGATGGGGAGTGTGGCCTTAGCTTGGGATGGCTTTCCCAGCTCAGTCAAGACTTCCGTTCTAGGGGTCACCATCCCTTCCTCATAGATCCTTGCACTAAACCCTGCTTCCCCGAGCCAGCTCAAGGGTGGTTAGGAGGTCTATTTCTGAAACACATCTGCTCATCAAGGGAAGGTGTTTAGATCATTTACATTTAATGTAATTATTGATATGGTCAGATTTATATCTACCATCTTCTACTTATTTTCTGCTTGCCCCATTTATTCTCTGTTCCCTTTTTATTCTTTTTGTCTTCTTTTGCATTAATTGTGCATTTTTTAGTATTCCATTTTATCTCCATTATTGGCTAACTATATCACCTTGTCTTATTTTTTAGTAGTTACTCTAGGATTTAAAATATGCATAGGGACTTCCCTGGCAGTCCAGTGGTTAAGACTCTGTGCTTCTACTGCAGGGGGCACAAGTTTGATCCCTGTTTGGGGAACTAAGATCCCACATGCTGCAGCCAAAAAAAATTTGTTGCCAATATAATAAATAAATAAATAAGCATAGTTCATGTATCACAGTGTACCTTCAAATAATAGTATAGTACTTCACATATAATATAAAAATTTTCCCACAGTACGCTCCCATCTTTCCCTTCTGTACTTTGTGCTACTGTTGTCATATATTTTACTGCTGTATATGCTATTAACACCACAATACATTCTTTTGATTTAAATCATTATTCTTTTTAAATTTTTTAATAAGGGGGGGGGAAGGTCTTTATTTTTACCCACATTATTTACCATTTCCCAATCTCCCCAGGCCTTTGTGTTGATCCAAGTTTCCATCTGGCATCATTTTCCTACTGCCCAAACTTTAATATTTTTTAAGTTCAAGCCTGTTGGCAAAAACGCTCTCATCTTCTGTCTGTCTGAAAAAGTCATCATTTCACCTGCATTTTTAAATTACATTTTTGCTAGATTTAAAATTCTGGATTGGTTTCGTTCAACACTTTAAGATGCATTCCACTGTCTTCTGGGTTGCATTGTTTCTTATAATAAATCTGTGATAAGTTTTATCTTTGTTCCTCTGTACAAAATGTATCTTTTTCTCTGGATGCTTTAAAGATATTCTCTTTGTCACTGTTTATCAGAAACTTGATCCTATTGTGTCATGGTGTAAGACATTTGGACCTGTAGCTTTACAGTTCTCATCAAATTTGGTGAAAAATTTTGGCCATAATTTCTTCAAACATTTTTTCTCTTTCCTACTCTCTTCTATCTTTCTGGAAGACCAATTTTATGACACTAGACTGCTTGATATTACTGCACAGGTGAATGGGACTGTGCTGTGCGCTTAAAATGTGTGCATTTTTATATGTAAATTAAAACTAAATATAGTTTATTTAAATCAATGACATAACATATAAAAGCCCCTCTAGCACCATTCATGGCACACAATAGGTGCTTAATAAATATTATTTTTCGGGACTTCCCTGGTAGTGCAGTGGTTAAGAATCCACCTGCCAATGCAGGGGACACAGGTTCAATCCCTGGTCCCAGAGGATCCCACATGCCAAGGAGCAACTGAGCCTGTGAGCCACAACTACTGAGCCCATGTGCTGCATCTACTGAAGCCTGCATGCCTACAGCCCATGCTGCACAACAAGAGAAGCCACTGCAATAAGAAGCCCATGCACCACAACGAACAGTGGTGGTGCCACTCTAGTGCCCAGTTTGCTGCCACTAGAAAAAGCCCACACACAGCAACGAAGACCCAACGCAGGCAATAAATTAAATAAATAAATAAATTTATTTATTTTTCATCTCCCCAATCTTACCTCTTTAATCTCCCTCTGTGCTCCTGCTCTTTTTACCCACTTTACACATTTCAGCCTCTCTTGCTTCTCACACCCCACTGCCTCTCCAAATTCCTCCCATCCTTCAATGTGCAGCTTGAATCCTACACCCTGAACATTTTTCCAGGTTACCCCAGGTCACAGTTTACATCTAAGCTCTCACTGTTTGCTTCCCCAGAATTAAGCATTGTTGTACATTGACACGGGTCCTTCATAATGTAAGGGTGCATCTGTGTCTCGCCTCACCTTTGGTTTTGAATTCCTCAGGGATGAGTACTACTTTTTACCCCTGCAACCTCATCACTGCCTGCTCCCAAACTGCAAAGAGGTGTTTCTCATCGTCTGTCACCTGAGATAGAGCCTCCCAAACATCCGGGAGCCCCAAAGTTCTCCTGCTCCTGGTCAGCCAGCTCCCGGGGGAAAGAAACTGCTCTAGAGTAACAACGTGGTGGTCTGAAGGAAAGGGGACTTTGGAGCCCAACCATCCTGGTCCAAATCTCAGCCCTGCCTGCCCACTTCCTACCTGTATGACTGTCAAGTTACTTAGCTAAACTGAGCCTCAGTTTCCTCATCAGTTTCATGGGTCTGATTGTTGGAGTGAGATAGAGAACTGTGTCAAGCACCTGGCTGCTATCTGCTGTCACGAGAGCTGGGTTAATAAATGCAGCACAGGGCCCCACCCTGGCAGGGGGTACATGAAGCTGGTACTTTTATTCAGAGAACACCTAGACTTGTGGATTTTTTGCCAGTTATGAACTCATTTCCCCAGGCAGTGTCTAAGGGCTCTGCATCCCTCACAAAAGCTTATTGTGCTTCTTCAGCCCCATCCACGCATCTGGTTGCGCTTACTGATCTAAAAAATGTATTCATCCTGCTTGCCACTTTCACATTTCAGAATGTGGTGCAGCCCCAGGGGGAAAGAAAACTCATAAATACCATGCATTAAAAAAATTAATGCTGTGCATTTACATCCTTCCAAAAAAGGAAGGTCTAGGACAAGGAACATAGCCCTCTATAAGCAACAGGCACCTGGCCAGCTCTGCACAACAGAGGCTGACACACCAGGGTCCCCGGACTTGAACCTAGTGGTCCAAGGCTAGGAAAACCCCTCCAAAGCAGTGAGGAGGACTTTCAGGACAAGGAATCCAGAAAATAAGAGGTTCTTTTGACTGCCTAGTAAAGGTTTACTTCCAAAGACGGGAGGAATAGCAAGGAGGGGTCAGGAGACAGGACACCTGGTTCTGCCTTTAGATTTCCTGAGTGATCAAGAGCATGGCTCTCAGTGTCTATGGGCCTCTCCTACCCATCTGTGCATAACTGCTTATGTCTCCACTGTAGCTGTGATTCTATGAATGTCTCTGAAATGGACGAGGCAGAGGTATTTGTCTACATGTTTGTATTTGTCCATGTTCTCAGTACCTACTGTAGTGCCTGGCATGTAGCAGATACTCCACAAGTGTTTTTTGAATAGATAAATGTTATAAGGTTGAAATTGTAAGCCTCTGTTTAAATAACGAACTTTACCTCTACTACTATGACATTAAGCAAGTAACTTCATCTCTGAGCTCCAATTTCCTCATTTGTAGAATAGATAAGGAGGCCTACACAAGATAATTATGCAAATTAATAAAGGAAAGCCTCATTTTTAATGGAATTGAGAAGCCCTGAAGAGGGATCTTTCAGGTGCACGCCACCAGTTGCATTCTATGTTACAGTTCTGGGCAGGAAGAAGTTTACCTTACTATCCCAGTAGGAGGAAGGAAGATTTTCTCTTCACCCAGCAACAGCCCAGCCAATGAGAAAGCACCACAACTGACCACCCTGAACCCTCACTTTCCTCAGATGGACTGTCATTCAAAGAAGACCATCCCAACTTCCTCCTTTCTCTCTATAAAGTTAGATTCCTCTCCTTTGTTCTCCAGACGTGCCCATGATTTGCCACAGCTTGTGTGTCCCGCATTGCGATTCATCTGCTATTCCCCAAGAGACCCATTGTTCTAGTAAAATAACTGGCTGTTTTATTTCTAGGGTAGAAATGGTCAAGTGAGATGTTTGTGGAGCCCATAAAGGGTGCCTGATACAGAGAGGGTGCTCATTCAGCGACAGCTATTGTGGTCATTGCTGCGTCGGCCTCAGTTCCGCTGGCTGGTTTTTTGAAATGGTGGTAGGAATTTCCTCTCTCGTCTCTCCCCTCCCCGCGGACCCTCACACTCCGAGTATAATGGTGCAGAGCCTGAATTTTCTCACTAACTGGGCTGTCTCTGAGGATCTGACAAAAAGAACTGACTTGTGTTGTAGTAAGAGATTAGTTCAAGGTAGAGCTGAACAAGGGGTGTCAGACATTGAGAGAAGTTATGAAAAGAGACAGAGAAGCTTTGCCCAGGAAATCTGTTGGAAGATATAGACGTTTTCATCAGTGACTGGCTCCCATGTTGACCCATGAGGAGCCGCGTGGGACTCTATGACCTTTCACTTGATGGCCTCTATAAGCCATGGACAGCTCAACGACATTGTGATGAGGCCAGTGGGCTCAGCCAGAGATGCTCTGTGTGTGATCTGCTCCACAGTGGCCCACAGGTCTGTGAGGTTACAGAGCAGCTGAGATGCATTAGTGCTACCCACGACAGAATGAAAACAAGTAGAGCCCTGCCTGGCACCCAACCAGCCCTGATGCCTGGCTCTGAGAGAGGGAATAGAGAAGGGCCCCACTAGACCTGCTTTCTCATGAAACTCACGTGTATTGGGTCTTTCAGGAACTTTCTTGCAACTTTTAAAGCCAGCCCAGGGCACTTTGGAGCCTCGCTGGGATTCCAGCACCACATCAATGGCCAGGTCAGGTGGGGTCCTGGGCCTACAACAACCCCTTCTCTCCTCCTGCCCATTTCACCATGGGCTCGGTTTGCAAGGGGAGCAGAGGAGTTGTGCTTTTGGCTGAGCCGAGTGTCTTCCAGAGGCTCTCCCATCAGTGCTGGAGACTTCTGACCACCCCCCCCCAGGGCCAGTTCACTAAAGGAGCTGGGCCCTTGGTCTTGTTAGGAGAGACTGGGATGGGGGGAGGTGGAGTAAAGGGGAAGGGCTTGTTGTGAGTGCGGTTGGTGCAGAGAAGAGATAGAAAACTTCTCTGCTTGTGTGTCTTACCTACTTCACTAGCTCTGCAGCAGTTGAAGATAAGGAGGGCTCACCTAAGACTGGCAGGCAGTGTGAAGAGCAGGTTAAACTGGGCTGAGCTGAGCTGAGTGGACAGGTCCTGCCCTCTTAGGATCCCCTCGGCTGAGGCATCCATCCTGTGCAGAGATTGAGTTTGTTTTCCTCAAAACTGCTTCTGGCACCTGAAGAAGAGAAATGCTTTACTTATGGACAAGACACCCAGGAAAACCATCTCAAGTCCCCAGAAGCAATCTCCAGCAGGTGCCCCACAAAGCTCCTGGGATGCCCCCATTTCCACTGTGCTTTCCCTTCCCTCTTCCTCATTCCCACTCTTCCTCTGCTCTCACTCCCCTTCCCCCATGGGCCTGGATTCTTCCCCAAAGACCTTTCTGGAATAACCCTGTGCCATCCAGACTTCTGCATCTACCTGGCTGTACTTAACTTATACTGACCCCCATTCTCCATTTGTTTTGTTTCTCTAGGTCCTTTCCCCTGAATGACTGCTACAAAGGAGAGACTTGTAATTCTTTGGTGTCTCCTAGAATAAAGAGCTCAGTATACAATAGGTGCTCAATAAATGCTTCTTGAATGAATGACTGAAAGGCTGTATTTCCTCATATCTTAAGATGCAGTTCTAAAAAGTTTGGGTTATAAGAGGCATGTACACTCAACTTACACCTTAAGGCTTATTACTGAGAAACTTGGGCTTCGTCAGGCTCCAGCTCTGAGTGCTGTGAGGCTGGTGAGGCGGGCTGGACTAGGGGTAAGGACATCAGGCCAGTGTGGCAGCCCTGCCACAAAGGTGTGTGTGAGAGTAAGTCATATAACCTGTCTCCACGTCCCTGCCTGTGCCCTGAGTCACCTCCCACTCGTATAGAGTGCTGTGAGCAGAAAATGGGGCAGAGTTTTGAAAGAGCTTTGGTAAATGCTGAATAAGTGAGGGAGATTATTATTCTCTGGGGCTCATGAGGGATTCATTCAACACAATTTAGCGATAATCTACTCTGCATCAGATACTAGGAATGCAAATATAAAAGCGCTTCAGACCGTGCCCTTGGGAAGCTGGGGAGAGAGACTCAAAGACTCACAAGAGTATAAGCAATACAGGAAAGGGGGAAGGAAAGCATCTGAGGGTGAGGACAGGAGTGGCATTTGAAGAGACCTTGGAGAGTCATCAGAGGTCACCAGGAAGAAGGGTGGAGAAGCAGTAGCTCGAGCCTGACAGTGGGCTGAAGGTTGAAGGCGTGGATGGGAGCAGTGAATGGTGCCTTGTGGCTACAGTGGAGAAAAGCAGGGTGAGAAGGCTGTGGGGAGGTGAGCAGAGATGCTGGGAAGGCAGCAAGGGCTGGGGAGCTCTGCCACTCCGGCGGGGTAGGGTGCAGCAGGGTGGGAGCGTGGAGGGAGCAGGTTTCAGAAGCCCTCTGGGACTCTGGGCAGGTGCAGGCAGGGCCTGGAACTCCTGGGTGAGCAGGGAGCCCAGGCCCTCCGGGGAGCTCAGCGCAGATGGGCAGAAACAGAGTGTCTGGTCCTTCCTTCTCTTAAGAGCTCCAAGGGCAGGTGGGCCAGATTACTCTCCTGCTCCTCGAACGTGTAAGGTGCTCCTCACCTCTGTGCCTCTGCACAGGCTTTCCCTCTGCATGCAGTGTTGTTAATGGCTCTCACCCTCCAAATCCCAGCTTCCACGTCACTCCCCCAGGGTCCCTTCTTGCCCTTGGGTCACCCTCACCATTCTCTCTCTATCAGGCACCCCCATTGTTCCTTTCATGGCACTTAACACAATTGGTCCTTGGCTTTCTCGTCTGTCTCCCCACTAAAGTGTCCGTTCTGGGACTTCGCTCGTGGCACAGTGGTTAAGAATCCACCTGCCAATGCAGGGAACACAGTTTTGAGCCCTGGTCTGAGAAGATCCCACATGCTGCAGAGCAGCTAAGCCCCTGCACCACAACTACTGAGCCTCCACTCTAGAGCCCGTGCGCCACAACTGCTGAGCCCACGTGCTGCAAATACTGAAGTCTGTGTGCCTAAAGCCTGTGCTCCGCAGCAAGAGAAGCCTACGCATTGCAACGAAATTGCAATGAAGCGTAGCCTATGCTCGCCACAACTAGAGAAAGCCCGTGTGCAGCAACAAAGACCTAACAGCCAGTAAACAAATAAATAAATAAATAAATTTATAAAAAAAAACAAGTGTCCGTTCTGTGAGGTTGGGGACTTTGTCTCTCGCCCCAAGCTGTTGCTGGTGCCTGGCACACAGTGTCTCGTGCATAGTAGGTGCTGAATAAATGAATCGATGGCCTGGCTATAAAACGTGACTTGAAGGGCGTTGTATCCTACATAGTAGAGATCAAGGAACCAGGGTCATTATCTTAGTCTTAAATATGTGTCACTTTAAATTTCATAGTAGGTGAGAAGGAGAACCCACCACAAAGCCCCAAGGCTGAAATCTGGCCCTGCGCCCGCCTCCCCCCAGTCAAGTACTGAGCATCGTGTCCTAAATCCCAAATCCCAAATCCAGCCAGAGTGGGCAGTCCAGGGTAGACACACTCCTAAATCCAGCCTGGTCACCCCTGGGGCCACAGCCCACTACAGAGAATGGAAAGAACAGGCTTCCACGGGCAGAAGCTGCCATTGCCTTACTTAGCAACATATGTGTCTTTTAAAATAACAGATTGAAATAAGTAATGCAAACTGTGAAAATCTATGGTTAAAAATGAAAGGGGGGGGTGGGAATAAAGACTCGAACAGATGATCGCCGGGCCTCCCTCTGTGACAAGTGGGACAGAATCATATGTACTAACACATCTCAAAAAGTCTTCTTTTTTAGCGACGCATTTGTTGGCATCCTGCAGAATGAGCCCTGCCCATTCAGACGGCATCATCAGCCCGCCCCAGAGCAGCTCTGGGAACACGGCCTTGGCTGGGCCTCACCTGTAGCTACAGAGTTGCCAGGGGGCAAGGAGAGAGAAAATCCTACATGCCTGGGCAAAAGCACAGAGATCCTACCAGAGGTGGGGAGGAAAGACCCAACGCTAGCCCTTGGGGTGTCTGAGTCAGCATCACACACACACACACACACACACACACACACACACACGTATGTGCGTGCTGCCTCCTGCAGCCCCTTGGCCTTCTTTCTGTCTGTTCCACCAACACCTGCTCTCTGATGGCCAGGATTGTGGGGTCCTTGAAAAGATCCCACCTGCTCCACTAACAGGTTCACGTAGGGGAGTCGTATGCCACCAGCCAGACTGTGCCCCACTGGGAGGTGGAGGCCAGCCCGTGTCCTCCAGCATCCCCATGACCAGACACAGGCCTCCCGTATCCCACATCTGAGGGGCTCAGGTGCAGCCATCCTCATTTCCCAGCACGGCCATCAGTTTGGTGCCAGGCTCTTCTCTGTGGCTGCCACTATGTGTCTTGGGCAGGCCTCCTCCCCATGTCCCCCAGCCCCTGCGTGTGTGAGTGCCAAAGGCTGCATGCTGATGCTGAGGTCACAGGGCATCCCGCAAGGGGCTGGCAGGGAGCTCTCCTAGGAAGGACACGCGGATCGTGGGGACACCTGCCATTATCAAGCACTTGTTGGGCCAACCACTGCGCTAAAAACTTTCTGTGCAGAACCGCTTGGAATGTTTACAACACCACGAAGTGCGTCAGCAGCAGCAGCATCTTCGTCTAACACAAGAGGAACCTGAGCCACAGGGAGGGCAGGGAACTGCTCTGCGGCTGTGGAGGCAGTCGCGGTGAACAGGATGCAGACGCCGAGGTCACGCCCAACCCTGATGAGGCCGTAGCTGCACTGCACAGCTGCCCTGAGTGCCCCCATCCTGCAGTCACAGGCACCTGCGCAGAGGCCACAGGACCACACAGGCTCAGGTACTAGGTCTCTGGGTCACGTCATTACCCCTCCCTGAGCCCCTGGTCTCTCATCAGTAATATGGGGTCGTGAGAAAAGCTACCTCACAGGGTAACTGGAGGAAAAATTAACAGACTTGGACCATGTAACAGGCTTGGAACAGACACCCTCAAGAAACATGAGCCTCCATCATTATCATGGATAATATGAACGTTCCAATGCAACATTCTAAGTCCCTGTCCGACCAGTAGTCCCTTCTCCGTGGACTAACTTCCACTAGCCGCTGTCTTTTTAACGTCACCCTCCAGCTCATTCTTCCACTTTCTCCTTTCCTCCTTCTACTCCCGACCTGCCACTGAATCTGTTTAATTCTCTTTAATGCTCGGAGCCCCAGATCCCTGCCTGTGACAGATTGAGGGGGTGGAGGTGGAGAACGGAGGAGCTTGTGTCATAGGACATAAATAAACTTGCACATGCGTCTCTGTTTTACTTGCGGAATGTGTCCCATCACGGGGCAATCTTTGCTTTGTCTTCTCTTGGATCAGTGGAAGGCTGTTTAACTGATGCCCATCTCCCCAGCACGTGGCACAGGAGGTGCCCAGTGTGTGACGCGCTCAGTTCTGCAAGGGCCGATGTTTATGTCAGGTGCCTCACACACTCACTCGCTGACGCTCTGATACCATCTTAATGCCCCACACCCAGCAGATAATAAGCACTCCGATGTCTGGCCAGCAAGGAACGGTGCCAGTCTCTACCCTCCTAAGGGGCACCCCATTTTAAATCTCCAACTCGGTATTGGTGACTCACTACCGCACCCCGCCCCGCCCCGGACTTCTGGCCTCGCTCCTCTCTTACATTTAGGAAGGGGGCTTCAGTGCAAACTTTCCGCTTGATGAATGGCCCAGCTGACAGTGATAAAGGTGAGCACACATCGAAAGGGTCTCCGATGTTTTCCTACATCGGCATCAAGAAAACCCCTCAAATCATCTAAAAACATCTCCCTTGGCACTGGAAAGACATTCCCTTGCATTCCTTTTCCAAGTAACTCTCTGGAAACTGCAAATCATGGAGGCTTAACACATCACACCAAGTCACGGTCAGATAGGCTTGGGTTCACATCTTTGTCCTGTCATGTGTTGAGCGAATTCCTGATGCCCTCTGAGCCACAGCTTCCTCAGTGATGGAGCAGGGCTTGGGGGCTGCCCTGTGGGCTGTGGGGAAATCACTCAGTTCAAAGTTCTGCTGTTTAGTGGGTGCCTTCCTCACTCTAACAGCCCACCGAGTACAGGCTACTAAGGAAAGAGGAATTCCGAGGGAGAGAGAGGAGGGAGAAGAAAGGAAAGAAGGATGCTTTTAGCGTCTGTCAGGCCCCGGGGTGGGACAGGGTGGTGGGTGGAGGCTGGGAAGGGAGCGAGCTGTTTACCGGCACAGGCAGCAAACAAGGATTGAGATTATAAAGCAAGGCATTGTGCTAAGTGCTGAGGAAGTAAAAAGGAATTTTTTATTTATAAGTTATACTCCACCTACTTCCCAAGGGAATTTGAAGGTGACTCAGAATGAAAGCCACATATGCAAGACAATCACTACAATAGAAAATCAAATCCATGGAAATGAAGAAAAGAAGCCAACATTGATGGTCAGCCTGCGCAAGTTCTTGAGTGTCACGCATCATTTAATCCAACAACCCCATTTTACAGATGAGAAAGGCAAGAGCAAAGAGGCGACCCCAGGCCAAGTGCACGTGCAAGCCCAGCGGGCTGGGGGCCATGATACTTTAGGAGCGCGTGGAAATGTTTAAAAGGTTCTTTCAAAATCAGAATAAGAAAAAAAAGTTTACGTTGAAGAAAATGTTTTAATATATAATGTTAATGTATTCTTTTTTATGCCAACATAATCGTAAAATTTTTACTATTTTTTAATGGAGGAAGAAGCTCACAAATGTAAAAGTGCCCCCAAAGTCATCATGCAGCCCCCAACTTCAACCTGCCTAACTCCAAACCTGTGAATGAGAATATTTATTACTGAGTATCACGTGCAAGTCAGCTCTGAAACTAAAGAGAGAGCGTGAGGAGATAAATAATTCTCAGTTACCTAACAAGGATGTGTAGTGGGGCACATGTACTTTGCAAATGAGATTGTGGGGAAAAATGTAGTTTTTGTATTTTCTTTGTAACTAATCAACTCTTTATTAGTTCCACCAGGGAGCTAAATTTTGTCCAATTTGATAAATTTTCCAATCTGATTCAGTAACTAAAATCGTCTAAGTAATGGATGACTCCATTGAATCTCAGGCTTTGGGAGACTTTTCTCTGCCTTCTGAACCCAGTGTGGCAAATGGTTCTGACAGGATCCTTATGGCAGCCCAGGAGAAGGTCCTTGTGTTCCTGGGTCATGCCTGGATCCTCACTGCTCTCCACTGCCAGGGGCTGGACTAGCCTGCTCCCTGAACTGATGGACCACGGATGGATGGGCCCCATCTTACTTTCCAGGTTGCTGTGTCAGGATACATCGACGAAGCCTGTGCTCCCCACCAGCTTCCCAAGTGACCACTTGGTCCTGTGGCCAGGCCTGTCCTCTGCCATCCTGCTGGCTCTCCCAGCACCTCCTCAGGTGCCATTTCAGGCTTCCCCACCTATCCCTCCTGCCGCATATCCATGCCATCATGTGGGTGCTTCTGGACTTGTCATTTCCCGCATGTGCTTGGGGGCAGATAGAATACTAGCCCAGACACTCACTGTCTCCTTCATACTTTTCTGGATGCCTCGAAAACTCCAACAGGTTGTGCCCTGACATATTGGTAGGGAAAGTGGAGAAGGCGATAAAGAAAGTGGCAGAGAAAAACCCTGGTGCCTGATCTACCTGTTCACTCTCCATCCTCCTTTTCCTTCTCACCATCTATCAGAATAGAAGAAACAGGATTTCCTCTCTTTGTTTTCTAAGAACTAGTCAGGCAGGCCTAACTCTTGATATGTTAAATGAGAGTTAAAGGAATTCAGAAACACTTTTCTCTTAACAATGATTACATTCCAGCCAAGTATCTTGCTACAGACCCAGACAAAAATCTAATCGGAATATACAGAGCTAATATTCGATCTGCCTTCCTCTCACCTCCTGCCCCAAACGTTGCTTCAGTGGACAAGAAACCCAGCACAATGAGATTTATAGGATGTGAAAATTCATTTAAAAATAATTTCAAAGAGTGTTAACCCTGTTGCAGAAACATGTTAGTTCAACAGGAGAAACCAACTATGCTGTGATTAAATCCCAAAAGAAATGTATTCTGTGGGTCCTTATACAAGGAATATTTAACAACATAGCGAACACCATCTTCAATGCTCTTTTATAACCTACTAGATCACAGGTTTATTATAAAAGGATATAACTCAGGAACAGCGAGATGGAAGAGATGCATAGGGTAAGGTACATGGAAAGGACACAAAGCTTCCATGCCCTCTCCAGGCACACCACTCTCCCACATCTGCATGTGCTTACCAACCCAGAAGCTCTCTGAACCCTGGTCCAAAAGGGTTTTTTATGGAGGCTTCATCACATGGACATGATCAATTAAATCATTGGTCATAGGCAAATGATTCAACCTCTAGCCCTCTCTCCTCCACAGAGAACAGGGGTGGGACTTTCACTATTTATTTTGCAAACCTTCCAATAGCTATTTGATATGTCAACTGTTAATAAAAGCAGACTAGAACATTTGGCATTTCTCTATGAAAGGGGGCTCAGTAGGTGAGTTCAGCTGTGCTATACCTGGTGTTCTTACAGCTGGATGCAGCTTAAACACCCAGAGAAGATAGCACAGCACAGCACATCTAGGTCTTTCAGGCAGGGTTCAGATGGAGAAGTAAAGTCACTGTCCTTCTCTCCCAACTTGAAGGAGATCAGGGAGAGTTTCAAAAAACCAGCCTCTCAGCCATGACAGTTCTTTTAAGATTAGTCATGATTCAAAATGTGAGCCAGAAGTGGTTTGAGAGTTGGATAGGGACTGAGTTTGGAGAGGAAATGACTCTACAAGTATGAAATGTTGGAGAATAAGAGATCAGACTCCAGGATCTTTTAGATGCAGGCTAGAGATATGCAACTACTAAAGGTCACCCGATACAAATTATGACTCTCATTCTATATCAGGAGAAAGATTCTAGAAGCTTCCTTAGCCAGAAAGAATACATCATGACAAAAATCAAGATCTTTGCATTGGAAGGGACTCAAAAGATCATCGTGTCCAATCACTGCCTTCGGGATGGCGAACAAGACAAGGGTGGTCATTACCACTATGTCTATCAACATTGTACAGGAAGTCCTACTCATTTCAATAAAGAAAGAAAAAAATGTAAGGGCTAAAGTTGAGAAAAAAAGAAATAAAACTTAGGACTCCCCAGGTGGCACAGTGGTTAAGAATCTGTCTGCCAATGCAGGGGACATAGGTTCGATCCCTGGTCTGGGAAGATTCCACATGCCACAGAACAACTAAGGCCACAAGCCACAATTACTGAGCCTGTGTGCCACAACTACTGAAGCCCACGTGCCTAGAGCCCATGCTCCACCACAAGAGAGGCCACTGCACTGAGAAGCCCATGCACCACAACAAAGAGTAGTCCCCACTCTCCACAGCTAGAGAAAGCTTGCACACAACAATGAAGACCCAACGTAGCCAAAAATAAAATTAATTAATTAAAAAAAATAGTATTAGGCTTAGTAAGAAATTTAGCAAGATTGCTGGGTATAAAATTAATATATAAAAAATGAGTATTTCAATACATAACAATGAAATGAAAAAATGAAAAAGTTTTAAAGTGATCACTTACATTTACAAAAAACTGAAGCATTTATGAGTCTAATAAACTTTATGCTGAACTTCTATAAAATACTATTAAAATTTATTAAGAGACATTTTAAAGAATGTGCTAAGAAATGCAGAGGTATACTATTTTCATGGATGGATGAGTTGGTATTGTAAAGATGTCATTTTTCCCAAGTTTATATATAGATTCAATACATCTCAATCAAAATCCCAACATATTATTATGTGTAGAATCTGGCAAGCTTATTGTAAAATTCATATGAAAGTGTAGGGACTTCCCTGGTGGCACAGTGGTTAAGAACCCACCTACCAATGCAGGGGACACAGGTTTGAGCCCTGGTCCGGAAAGATCCCACATGCCATGGAGCAACTAAGCCCGTGTGCCACAACCACTGAGCCCGCGTGCTACAATTACTGAAGCCCGCATGCCTAGAGCCCATGCTCTGCAGCAAGAGAAGCCACCACAGTGTGAAGCCTGCACACTGCAATGAGTAGCCCCCGTTCACCACAACTAGAAAAAGCCCACGTACAGCAACGAAGACCCAATGCAGTCAAAAATTAACTAATTAAAATTATTTTTAAAAAAAGTATAATAAGAAGAAAAACAAGGTGAAGGAATTGTCCTACCAGGTACCGTGACTTACTACAAAGCCATAGTAATTAAGACAGTGTGGCGTTAGCACAGAAATAGAGAAATAGATCAATGAAACAGAACAAAGAGCCCATAAAGAGATCCACACATGTATGGATACTTGATATACGATAGAGGTAGGATTACAGAGCAGTGAGAAAGAAAAGACTATTTAAAAATGATGCTGAAAAATGAGTTATGGGGAAAGGTGTTGTAAGAGGGGAGTAAGTCCCTTGTAGGGTCTTTAAAGATCATTCCAACATGGCCATAGAAATTACACTCAGAAAGGCATATGATATTAAAGGATTTATTATACTCATAGGTCCTAGAAGAAGAAGGCCTGGCAGACTACACAAGGTCACTTATATCTCAATTAAAAAAAAAAAAGAATGTATATAGTATGTTACTCATTCACCAAGCCTAAAAATAGACTAAACTACTAGCTTAAGCTACAATTGGCCCTCTGTAGCCGCAAGTTCTGCATCCATGGATTCAACCAATTGAGTATCAAAACTATTCAGGGAAAAAAATTCCATAAAGTTCTAAAAAGCAAAATTTGAATTGGCTGTGCTTTAGCAACAATTTAAATAGCATTTACATTGTATTTACAACTATTTACATAGTATTTACATTGTATTAGGTATCGTAAGTAATCTAGAGATGATTTAAAGTATATAGAAGGATTGCATAGGTTATTTGCAAATACTACACTATTTTATATAAGGGAGTTGAACATCCTAGGATTTTGATATCTGTTGGGGTTCTGGAACCAATCGATACTGAGAGATGACTGGATATGAAATTGCTGTCATTCAACCACTTCTGTAAGACAAAATGTCAGTTTCCTACAGTTTACCCTAGTATTGTTTAGGGTGCATACACAGATGGTAAAATCATAAAGGAAAGCAAGGTAATGATGAACTGAAAGGTTAAGACAGTGTCACCCCTCTGGGGAGAAGGGAGGGAGATTTGATTAAAAGAGGTGGAGGTGGCGAAGGGGAGACTTCACAGGTACTGGAGAAATTCTATTGGATTTCTTGACCAGCTCTATTTCTTGACCTCATGGGTGGTTACAAAGATATTTGCTTTACAGTCCTTCTTTACACTATAAATAAGTTTTATGTATTTTTAAAAGGAAGATAAGAAAAATATAGATGCTGATTCTGAACTCTGGACACACTAGCCAAATATGTCTTTTATGGCTGAGTGGCAGAGAGAGCAGGGCACCGGGGGCCGACATTGCAGATTACCTGTAACAGTCGCATGGCACTGCGATTTGCCTTGTTTTGTTTATCCCAGATAACAATTGGTAATACTTTTATTATCCCACTTACAATGTATATTGATATTATACTAAGTTAGTTATGTGTGATTCCCCAAGGAAGGGTTAGCCCCTGAGGGCAAGGACTGAGAAGATTCCGTGGTTGACGCAGTGAAGCTGAGTGCCTGGCGCACTGTAGCTACTCGATGAAAAACTGGCTGAAAGGATAAACTCCAGAGCAATGTATGGATGGACAGATAGATGGATGGATAGAGAGCTTAATGGTTGCAGGTCTTTACTGAATAGGGGACTTTATTTTCAGAACTAGTGAAGAGGGTTTTACAGCCAAACACGATGAATAGAGTAGCTTTATATGTGTAAAAGTGCTAGTATAGTATAAACGGAGTATAATATAAACTATATTTAATGATTTAGTGACTGGGACAACACACTTTGTGTTTTGAATACTCAGCAATGCCCCCATCTGATTATGCCACTAGGACTTGCTTCTGGGACTTGCCAGCCACACAGGGCCGTCTACTCCCTTGCACAGCTGCAGGGCACCTACTCACTTCATGTTTACGTAAATAGTGCTCCCTGAGCAGTGCAATGAGGAGGTTCGAAAGCTGCCTTTGTTGGGGGGACCTTAGAGCAAGGGGCACAGGGATGACCCAGGAAGGGGGCTGTTGGACAGTCACCCTGTGTGTGGGCTGGTTCCCTGATGCACCCTCTGTCCTGGAGGCGGCACTCAGAAGACACAGTGCGAGGAGACACCTTCCTTCCTCACTCTCTCCCCTTCCTCTTCCCAGCTTTCCTCCTTCCCTCCCCGCCTCCTGTCCTTCTCTCTTTTCTCTCTGCCTCTCTTTTTCTCTCTTCCCTTTCCCTTCCTTGATTCTCTTTGTCCCCTCTGCCTCTCTCCATCCTTGCCCTTGTCCCTGTCATTACCCCTGTCTCTCTCTCTCTCACTTCCTCTTTCCTTCCCCACCCCTGCACTCAGCACTCTTTCCAGTCCCCTATTTATATCTCCTGCTGTCAGTCAGCTGGACCCAGTGTAAAGAAACCCAAACATTTTAACTATCCTTCCCAACCCTCCCCAAGAGACAACTCTGCCTGTGGTTTTCAGGAGGCTGAATTCCCTCCGAACCCTTCACCCCATCTACTCTCCATCCACCTGCACAGTCCATGGGCCCCTCTGGGTGGTCTGGAACCTGCTCCATCAGGTGGCCATGAAGCCTCCTTGAGCTGGCCTGGGACCCCTTCCCAACCACAGCCAGAGAAGGGGCCATTTGTTACTTCTAAGTGTATCCATCCTCAGCTCCATGAGCAAATGCCTCCCCCTTTTCTGGACCCCATAATAGAAACAGATTTTGGCTGTCCTTCTCTTCACCCTAAAGAAGGGCTGCTTTTGCAATAAGGGGCATTCGAAAATTGTCGTCTGCCAGGAACGCATAGACGTTTTTTCTCAACAGTCTCTGCCCTGGGCTGATCTGGCCTGATTGACAGGAGAGATAGAGATCAGGGGTTGAGGAGGAGGAGGGGGAGGGTGGGAAGCTGGCTGGAGAGAGTACAGAGAAGCGGAGAGAAAGAAAGATCAAATTTCAGAATTTTAGAACTGGAGGAGGAGAAGAATGGTCATCCAGTAGGACTGGCCCAAGACACACACCAGCCTTTCTGCAGAGGAGGAAATCGAGGCCTCAGAGATAAGCAGCAGTCTGCTTCCGCCCCATCCCACATCGATAATTGGCAGAGTCCGGACCAGCAGGCAGGTCTCCTGACTCTAATCCCAGCCCAGCACCGCCCCTCCGCCTGACTCAAGGCAGAGAAAGTTGAGTGCCTTGGCAGCAAAATGAAACCTTTTGATTTACGAGGAATTCTGAGATATCTTCCAGTTGACAGTCTGGAGAATTGCATAAGCCCACACTTTTGTGGAGGCAGTGTTTAAGGAAATGAACACGAGTTATTCATTTTTCGTTAAGGATGACATGCAGAGAGTCCATATCTAAGGATGAAAAATAGGTCCCGGCCTGGGGCCCCACGGCCCCATGGTCCCACGGAGCACTTGTCTCAAAACACAAACATTGACTGTCATGTTCATCATCTCCTGTAACTCTCAGAGAGACACGGAAAGCTAGGTAACATTGCTCCAGTGTTAGAGAGGAGAAAGCTGAGGCTCAGAGAGAGCAAGTAACAAGCCCGAAGTCACCCAGCTAGGGAGTGACAGAGGCAGAATTTACAGTGCTGGAGGCTTTGGCTCAGCTTCAGTAAGCTCTCCACGCAGGAATGGGAGGCTGCCTGGGCAGGGCCTGGGGTCTAATTGTGCAGATGCCGCTCAAAGCAGGGCCTGAGCTGCAGACACTCACTCCAGGTGAATGCTCCAAAGACAAAGGGGCCCTGGGTCCTGGTGAGGCGATCCCTGGGCTTTAGTGTTCAGCCAGGCCCAGCTGGACGGTGGTCAAGCCTATGAAGTCTAGGGGACACTGGGGCTATGAAAATGGTGCCCCACAGGCTCTGATTTCACTGCTTTCCAATTCCCCAGCCTCGGAGCCGCTTGTCATCCGCATGGGAAACCCAGCCAGGGCCCCATCTCAGATACAGGTACAAGTGTGGGCCTTGGAGCTAGGCAGCCCCGAGTTTGAATCCTGAACCCACCACTCACTAACTGTCAGACCCTGAAAAAGTGCTTCAATCCCTCTGGAACTGAAGTTTCCATACCTGTAATAGTTACATGACAATACCTACCTCTGGGCATTGTACTGAAAATTATCATTATTATTATGATTATTATTACCATTAACAGCAACTATTTAATAGTAACGACCACTAATATGTATTGAGGGCGTTTTATGTGCCACACACTAGGCTAAGCATTTTACTACATTACCTGAGTTAACCTCCAGTATAACCCTCTGAAGTGTACTATTATTAGCTCCATTTTACCTGTGAGGAAACGGAAATGCAGAGAAGTTCCTTGCTTGCCCAGACCGTAGGGTTAGCAAGTCGCAAGATCAGCCTTTGAACCGAGGTCTGTATGTACCCTCAGCCCACTAACGTGACTCTTTATAAGCAAAGTACCGAGCACATAGAAGACACTCAAGAAATGGGAGTTCCAGTCCCTTCTTTTTCCCCTAAAAGCCCATATTCCCACAACGCCCTCTGGGACTTGCTTTTGGGCTTGCCTACACAGAGTTCTCTGGAAGTCAGGAGAAAGCTGGAGGTGGAGGACAGTGGTGGAGGCGGGGGATCTCTTATTCTAGGCTCCCCTCCCCTCCCCCCACTTCCTTATAGGGTTTGGCAAAAGCTGCTTTGCTCGAGGCCTCTTGTGTTGCTGGAAACAATGCAAGTTTATTTTGGCACCGCAAAGAGAGCCCAGCTCTCCTACTCTGGATGGCTGTGTGGGAAGAGGACCCAGAGAACGTGGCCCAGACCCCGTCAGTTCCCGTTATCCTCCCAGCACGTCCATGGCACAGGCACAGCCATCATGTGCAGCCTGGAGAAGGAAATGAGATAAGAGCTTTATTTCCACTTCATACAGATCATAAGATTTGCCCGCCCCTTCCATGCTCCCCCTTCAAAAAGAAGTCAAGCTGAGGGCATGGTGCCGCAGCTAACCGCCCACTCATATCCCATCCCACTCTTATCTCAATCCTGTGGACACTTCATCTGGCAGCATCCTCACTGGGGCACCTGGCTACCTGTGCTGACTAAAGTCATCGACACTCAGAGTTGCAGGGGATCGCCTGGTCCAAGCCCCCACCTGGCTTACATTCACAGTCAGCCTGTATTTATCCAATGCCAATCCTGGGCCAAGCAAGGCGTACTTTCGCATCTGTTAGTTCATATTTCAGAATCCTCATACTGCCCTTCTTCAGAAAAGCCTTATTTCCCCATTTTCACAAAAGCAGAGCCTGTGGCTCAGGGAGATGAAGCAGCTGGCTCAAGGTCATGGAGCGAGGAGGTCAGAGGTAGAACCAGGATGTGATCTTCCAACTCTGACACCAGCCCTATCTGTCCCAGCCCGGGAGGCATCCTTTCTGCAACCCTCTCAATGGAAGCTTCCAGGCGTTGTTTGAGCTCCTCTGGTGTTCCCTGAGAAAGCCTCATCTGCAAGGTTTCTCGGGTAAGCTAAAATCTGCCTCCCTGTCACTTTCTCTCACTGGTCCCCAAAGTCCTAAATCTAACTCCAGGCAAAAAGGGGAAACCCAGGTCTCTCCCCTTGGCCATACCCATTCTTCAGAGATGGGAAAATGGCCCCAGATGGTCCCTGATCCTGTCCCAGGACTGGCTGAGTATCCTCCCAAGGACACTGGCCATCAGAACCCTGGCTCTGTGAGCCTTCTCTGGCTCTCGCTTCTGATTGCCCCACCTGGCTCCAGATGGGAATTAGGGGAAGCCGGAGGTGAATGGTGCAACCAGGTGAGCCTGCCAGGCAGGCCCCAGGTGAGAGGGATGGATGGGGACTCCTGCCCAGGCCCAGAGAATCGGAAATGTTCAGCGACACCAAGGAAGGCACCACTGAGTGGTGACCTGTGGGGTGGGGGGAGCCCTTGGGCTCTAGAGGGCACACAGTCCACACCCCACACACCTCAGCTTGGCCCAGGGCCAGGCAGGGGAGGCGCTGATCCACTAGCAGTGCTGGCCCGGATGACAGCTTTCAGAGCGCGCTGAAGGAGGCAGGTAAGGCAAGCTCCGTCTTGGTTTACAGATGTGGAAACTGAGGCTCAGAGAACTCAGATGCCTTCTCAAGGCCACGCAGCCAGTGCAGGGCAGAGTGAGGCCCAAATGCAGGACCTCGGGCTCCTCTCCTGCTCTGCTATGCCACCGCTTCCTCTGTCGACTCTAGGAAGATGGGTCTGAGCACAGCCGCAGAGGCGCAGGTGGCAATATGTAAGCTCGGTCAAAGGGCAGTGAGGAAAGGGACAGATGGATTGGTTGACTGATTTGGTTGATTGAATCAGCAAGACCTCATCTTCCTGAGCACCCCCAGCCCAGGCCAGCCGCACTCAGTCCACCCTCTCTACCGCCTCCCTACTCTGACTAGGAGACCAGATCTGTGCTTGCAGTTCCCGCCCAGGGTGAGGCTGAAACACACTTATGGTTCCTATTTAAAGCCATACCTCATTCCTCATTTCAGCACCAACCAACAATTAAACCTGATTCAATCAATTTAAACCGGGCCTCACAATCAGCCTGTCCTTGGCTATTTAAAACCCTCTCCTGGCCTCTGGGGCCCTTCGGAACCAGGACTGTTTGTCCTGCCAAGAGCAAAGCTCTGCCTGCCTCATTCCAGATCTGGATCCAGATGTGGATGCATGTAATGTGTAGGGCCTGCTCTAGCGGCCGGGGCCCCTGCAGCCTTCTGTTGGGGCTACCTCTGCCAGCCCAGGCCTGGACTGGCTCTCTGGTGGGGCTCAGGGATGGCTTCTGGGAGGGGTTGGAGATGCCAGGGGGAAGGAGCAGGGGGAAGCAACAAAAAGGCAAGAGCCCACTTAAGAAGTCATATGAGCCCCAAGTGCACACACTTTCGGTCCTTTCTTGGTTCATTCGGGCCCTGAGCAAACATGGCCGCCTGGGGAGTGATGAGAACATCAGAACCTGGATTTGAATCCTGATTTGGTGATCAGCTACCCAGTCCTGTGGCCCTGGCTGGGTCTCTTGGGCTTTCTCAGCATCACCATCCTCACCAGTATAATGAGAATCCCAAAAATTTCTCCCAAACCATCTCCCTGGGTTGCTAAGAGATCCCTCACATCTGACCATTCTGGTAAAAGCACTCGGGAAATGAGAAGTTCTGAGACATGGAAGTTATGAGTAGAGCAAGCTTGAGCTCGTATTGGGTCTGGTGCTGTGAGGGCAGCATGGTGGATTCCAACACACGGTCATAAGAGTGATGCCTGGTGTTCACATGGCGCTCTGGGGCTGCAGGAACACACAAGGGATCACTAACTGCAAATGACGACCCTTCCAGGCTGAGGACTCAGTCCAGGCTGGTGTAGTCAAGGAGGTCTTCTGGGAGGCAGTGGGCTTGAGCTGAGTTTTGAAGGCTAGGCAGGACCAGAATAAGCCGAGAGTGGGAGGGAAGCTAAACTAGGTAGAGCCACTGAGAGCTGGCAAAGAATTCCGTGGCCATTTCCCATTTAATCTCCATGCTCAACCTCATGTTAAATGACTGGCCACTGAGAAACTTGGGCAGCCAGATACTGGCTTGCAGCTCCTGACGCCAGTTGCCTGGTGCACTCTGCCCCATCCGGAGAGCAGAGAACACCAGAGATGGGAGAGGGGAAATCCAGGAGAGTGGGAAGGCGGAAGGACTCCCAGCAGGGCTCTTCCCTCTGGAATTCCTAATGCATTTTGTGCATGTTCTTCTCAAAGGAAGAAAATGCACAAAAGATGCCATTTGGAGGCTTAGAGATCATGGGAGAAATTGAGGGGTGGGGGGGCTGTGTCAGGGGCTGAGGAGCGTGGGGTAGTGACAGCCAGCCATCCCTGTCACTGTGGGGTGACTGAGCTGCCCGATAGGGGAGAAGGGTCTCTGGGGTCCCCAAGTTCTGGTGTGTGGGAGGAAATAATAGCCTCTGCTCTGAGGTCCCAGGGACGAGGAGGAGTGAGATCACGTCTGGGGAAGGAGGGGTCAGGGACACAGGATGTGAGCGAGCTCCCAGGGGAGCTGGGCCTTGAGAGCAGCTGCCTCCCTCCCTGAAGTCCCCCATAGCCTCTGTCCCAGTCTCCCTCCCTCCTCCAGGTTCCTGGGCCATAAGTCGGGACTATTTGACCCTTCTAGGATTTTTCAAGCATCTCGCAGACCCAACTAGACTGCAGATCCCTCAGTGGCAGGTCCACAGCCTCACATGTGTTAAGAGCTCAGCGCCTGGCACAGGGCAGCGCCTGGCACAGGGCAGCGCCTGGGGTGGGGGTGGGGGGGGGTCCAGTCCTGCCACTTATTAGCTGTGTCCCTTAACCTCTTTTTCTCCTGTGCAACGAAGGTAAAAATAGGACCTATCTCACAAGGTCACAGTGAAAATTAAATGAGTTAATCAGAGTACGTGCTTACCAAAAATATCTTCGTTTGGTGTACCCCAGAGCAGCTAGCACAGACTCAGTATTTAGCAGTATGTTACTTGACAATTAGTTGATTAGCTACAGCACTGAGGACTGGGATCGGATAGGAGGGAAAGCTCTCCGATATGGGCCCATGACTCCAAATGAAGGGCGGAGGTTATCTGAGGAATTTCCTTCCTTTGAGGCCTCAGGAACATGTCAGTCCCCAAGTCAGTCTGCCCTGAGGGTCTCTCTCACACCCCCATATCCTGGGCAAATCAGGAGCCCCTAGACTCTCCTTGGGATCTTCCTGGGGAGTCTTGGCCCTGGCCTCACGGTTGGGGTGGAACCGGAGACTCAGGGACAGAGCCGCTCTCCTCTGGCTGAAGCTTAGTAGGCACACATGGGGGATGCAGGGTTCCTCAGAGAGGGGACAAGGGAAAGAGAAAGGAACCCCTAATCCAAGACTGTGAAGAGGCTGTGTGAAGACTAAGATGTCATACATCAGTCTCTAGACCAAGGCCTCTGAAGCAAGGACCAATGCTCATGTCACAGACCAACGCTTTTGTAAAGTACAACAAACATGAATTACTAGAAAAAAATGATCACACACTTGAATACTGTGGCAATATCAGATGGCTCTAAAAAATTGGTGTTTATTCTCAATTTCTGGACTTGTCAGCAACCAGTGACAAACGGTTTGTACCAGACAACAACCACACTGCACCTGGAGCAGACACTCCATAAACGGTCATTGCCCTCTTTTCCTTCACGCAGTCTTACTGCCTCCTTGCCTGGATGTGCAAAGGGGTTCTGGGAGCCCCTCATCATGTGTTTAGAAATCATCACCTTCCCCGGCTTCCCCCGGTCCTCATCTATAGCCATATAGCCTCTTTTTTTCTTGGACAGTCCTGACTTTACATATTTTGTCTCATGGAAATGTATGCTGACTTTTTTTAATGTCTGCCATACAACAGACACATTCCTGAAAGGATGCACATAAATTCTGTATTTATGCAAAGAAGGATGTGGAGAACTGGGTCCCAAGGCAGAAAGCCCTCCCAGGAGCCAGTATAGAAACAGAGTGTCCGTCTGTCAGGATATAGTGCAAAGGCTTCCCCTGAGCACCAGAAGAACAGCAGTTACTATTTTTTGAGCACCTAAAGTATGCCAGACCCTGAGCTCCACCAGCAATCTGTCTTTCCCAGTGATTCTACGTGGTAGATATTATTTTGTCTGACTTAACAGGCAACATCTCAGCTCTGCGAGTTCCTAGAAGGAGCTCTGTAGGTGCTACAGGGCAGCCCAGAGGGTTTCAAAACAGCCCCTCCCAGACAATGCAGTCCTCGAAAATGAAGACTCTTGGGGCCAAGATGGTGGAGTAGAAAGACCCTGAGCTCACCTCCTCTCACACGCACACCAAAATCACAATTATCTGCAGAACAACCATCAAAAAAAGACTGGAACCTACCAGAAAAGATCTTCTACAACTAAAGACATAAAGAAGGAACCACAATGAGACAGGTAGGAGGGGTGGACTCAGGACATAATCAAACCCCATACTCCCTCCCTCCCCTCCTCCCACAGACTGGAGAATCATTATATTACAGAGATTCTGAGACTGGAGGGAAAGTGGCAGGACACAAAGGCTAGATAAATGAAGAGGGGGCTCAGCTGCTGGGATGCAATAAAGATCAGCTGGAACCAGCTGAAAACAAGGTGGCTTCGAGAACAGTCAGGTCTTTGGCTGTTAGCTCATTACACCTTCACTGTCACAGTAAAAATCACTCCCCCTTACGCCATGACCATTCTGAGATGGACCATTAAAGGCCAAAAAGTGGGCCGTGGCCCAATTCCTGGAAAATCCTCACACTTCAGAGTCCTGTCTCATTGTGACATCCTACCCAGAAATGGAGGTGACTACAAGCACCCCAAAGGACTGTTAGGATGCATGTTAGCTAACTGGGGTAAATTTAGACAGGCTTAAGAAGAAATTAATTTTGTTTTGCAACACTGCATGGCCCCAGTACAAACTAAGGGACCAAGAGATCTGGCCAGAAAATGGGTTATTGAATTAAAATACCATCTTGCATCTATTTTGTAAAAGAGACCTATTTTGTAAAAGAGAAGGTAAATGAGGGGAAATCCCTTACATCCAAATGTTCATGACCCTATTCTAAGATCCAGATCTAAACAACTCCTGCCAGGTGTGCCTGGCTCACACCTCTTCAAAGTACCTTCTTCCTCCACAGGAGCCCTATGTTTTAGATGATCCCCTTATGAGCCATTTCCCTGAGGTCCACAACCAGGAACTCGTACCGCCCCCTCCAATTCTGAAGGCCAGTCTTCTGGACCATCTACCCCTAGCCCCATCTGGGCTGCTGAAAATCCCACCACCTTATCCCTCTAGCCCTGTCCTGTATCCTCTGTTACCAGTGCCAGGACTACACGAAGCAGGGCTACCTACCAGCCTCTGTCCCTTAAGGGAAGTGCCAGCTGGTGACAGAGGAACGATTAGAGTCCATGTCCCTTTTCCTATGGATGACCGACCTACCTGCAAAAAGAAATATGGACATTTTTCTGAGGACCCCCGTCTGTTTGTGGAAGAATTCACCAAGCTGACAATGTCTTAAGAACTTACCTGGGGGACCTACAGGTCCTCCTTTCTGCTGGCTGCACCTCTGAAGAGAAAAGCCAGATCCTTGCTTGCAGCCCAGGCACATGCCAACGAACAGGCAGCCCAAAATCAAGGACATGTAATTGACCTTACAGGAGGGCATGTGATCCCTGACAAGGACCCCCACTGGGACTACCAACAGGAAGGTAGAGGGCTTGAACACAAGAACCACAAGATAACTTGCCTCACAGAAGGGATGAAAAGGTGTGTTGTGAAGCCTGTTAATTATGATGAAGTCAGAGAATTAACATAGGGAAAAGATGAGAATCCAGCCCTCTTCCAGGGCCATCTGGTGGAAGCCTTTAGAAAGTATACCAATATTAATCCAGCTACCCCAAAGGGCAAGTCCTAGTAAATACCCATTTTTTCACTCAATCTGCCCCAGACATAAGGAGGAAATTACAGAAGGCAGCTAGGGGACCCCAAAGCCCCATGAATCAGCTCATGGACTTGGCCTTTGGAGTATTTAACAATAGAGATAAGGTTGAAGAAGCAAAAAGGATTCAGAGACAACAAAAGGAACAATTGCTGGTGGCAGCCCTAGCCCCTGTGCCACAAGGGTTACCCTCCCTTGCCATGGGTTAAAGCCCATGGCAGGAGCAGGATGTGGAAAATCTGGGTCAGAGCCACTGCCCCACCAAGAAGGGACCTGTTTTAAATGCAGCCAGGAGGGCCACTGGAAGGACGAATGCCTCTGTATGGGGAAAAGTCCACCTAGACCCAGCCTGACATGCAAACGAGAGGACCACTGGAAGCAGGATGGTCCCCAGTCCTGAAGGGGACTCGAGGCTCCCAGAGCAATGATGACCGAGAGGACCGAAGAGTTATGGGGCCCGGGACCCGCACTGACTCCCAAAGGACACTCGGTCACGTCACGGAAGGGGCCTCAGGTAACCCTTGATGTGGCAGGTAGGAAAGTTCCTTCCTCCCTATCCTGCATAGTAACGGAGATCAAAGCCAAACAATTCACCCCCCACTGCCAGCTGCTTACTAGGAAGTTTTACCTTTGCATAGCAGTTCCTGCTCATGCCTGAGGACCCCGTCCCCTTGTTGGGAGGGGATCTGCTCACTAAATTCCAGACAATAGTTCAATTCAGAGACTCCCCCCGCCCCGCCCCCCTCCCCAGAGAAGGCACCCACCAGGAGAAACAACTGCTCTCGGCCGAGGAAGCCCGCCTCCGTCACGAGTCAGAGGCGGTCTCCCCTCCGCCCCATACTGTTTCTCAAGTAAACCCCTTTGTCTGGGACACTGAGGTTCCTGGCAAAGCTACTGATGTACTCCCAGTTCAGATTTCATTAAAATCCAATGCCGATGACCCGTGGAAAAACCGGTACCCCTTGAGGCCCAAGGCTGAATGATGTATCCAGCCTTTAATAACCAAGTTCTTAAAACATGAGCTGTTACGAGCCTGCCAATCTCCATGTAATACCCCCACTCTGCCCATAAAAAAGGAAAGTGGAGAATACAGGTTTGTTCAAGACTCGAGGGCAGTTAATTAGACAGTGATCCCAGTTCACCCAATAGTCCCTAATCCATACAGCATACTAAACGAGGTTCCAGAAGATGCACACTGGTTCACAGGGCAAGACCTAAAGGACGCCTTCTTTTGCATTCCCTGAAGCCAGACTCTCAATATCTCTTTGCCTTTGCGTGGACAGATCCAGACACTCATAGCACTTCCCAGCTAAGCCAGGCTAAGCTGCTCCAAGCCTTCAGGGATAGCCCCACCTGCTTGGAAATGCATTAGCAGAGGGATTAAGAGAATTAGTTGGTGAACGGGTCTCTCCTACAGTATGTGGATGACCTCGTAATTTCCAGTCCCACTAGGGAAGACAGATAAAACGTCATTCAGACCCTTGGCTTCCTAAGGGAATGAGGACATTGAATCTCTCCTTACAAGGCCCAGATTCAACCCAACAAGTTAAGTACTTGGGATGTGTGCTCAACCCTGGGACAGGGACACCAGCCCAGGACCAAAAGGAAGCCATTTTGACCCCTCAGCACCACCCCCCCTCCCTGCCCCAGATTAAGAGGCACTGAGGGCCTTTGTGGGGAAGGCAGTGTTTTGCAGGATCTAGAGACCTAGATTCAGCTCATAGCAAAGCCTCTCTACAAAGCCCTAAAAGGAGGTGACTGCAAACCCCTCAACCAGGATTAAAACAGCCAACACGTGTTCCTAGCTCTAAAATAAAAACTAGGGACTAAAACAAAACAAAAAACAAACAAATAAAACGAAACAAAACCTAGGGACTGCCTCTGAGTGAGGTCTCCCAAACTCAGAAAAACCCTTTACCCTCTACATATCTGAGAGACAAGGGGTAGCCCTGGGTGTCCTCACCCAAAAACTTGGGGACCTCCCCAGACCAATAGCTTATTCCTCAAAAAAAACTTGATCAGGTGTCCACTGGATGGCCAGGAAGTCTTAGGGCAGTGGCTGCTACTGCTCTGCTAGTAGAAGAAGCCAACAAGTTCACCCTGGAACAATCACTGGAAGTCCTAACTCCTCACCAGGCACAAGGAGTCCTAGAAGCAAAAGGACACCAATGGCTGACAGATGGATGACTCCCTAAATACTAAGCCCTCCTGCAAATCAAAACCACAATGAGGTATCACCTCACACCAGTCAGAACGGCCATCATTAAAAAGTCTACAAACAATAAATGCTGGAGAGGGTGTGGAGAAAAGGGAACCCTCCTACACTGTTGGTGGGAATGTAAATTGGTGCAGCCACTGTGGAAAACAGTCTGGAGGTTCCTTAAAAACCTAAAAATAGAGTTATCATATGATCCAGCAATCCCACTCCTGGAAAACTCTAATTCAAAAAGATACATGCACCCCAATGTTCATAGCAGCACTATTTACAATAGCCAAGACATGGAAGCAACCTAAATGACAGAGGAATGGATAAAGAAGATGTGGTACACATATACAATGGAATATTACTTGGCCATAAAAAAGAAGTAAATAATACCATTTGCAGCAACATGGATGGACCTAGAGATGATCATACTAAGTGAAGTAAGTCAGACAAAGACAAATACCATATGATATCACATATATGTGGAATCTAAAATATGATACAAATGAACTATTTACAAAACCAAAACAGACTCACAGACTTAGAAAACAAACTTATAGTTACCAAAGGGGAAAGTGGGGGGGGGGGAAAATAAATTAGGAGTTTGGTAATAGTAGATACAAACTACCACATATAAAATAGACAAACAACAAAGTCCTGAATAGCACAGTGAACTGTATTCAATATCTTATAATAAATCAAAATAGAATATGAAAAAGAATATATGTATAAAAAGACTATATACATGAATCACTTTGCTGTACACCTGTGTGGAGACTGTTGAACAAGTTTACTCAGCAGGCCCGACCTCAAGGATGAGCACCTGACCAATCCCGATGCAGGATGGTTTACTGAGGGAAGCAGTTTCATACATGAAGGGGTTAGGAAGGCCAGCTGTGTCACAGTCAGCCTGCAGGCAATTGTTGAGTCTGCAGCTCTACCCTCTCACACTTCCGCCCAAAACGTCAAGTGGATTGCCTTAAGCAGAGCACTCCAGCTAGGAAAGAGAATAAGAATGAAAATAAGCACTGATTGCAAGGATGGATTCCTAGCGCTACATGCCCATGCTGCCGTATGGAAAGAAAGGGGACTACTAACAGCCCAAGGGTCCCCTGCAAAACACCAGGCAGAAATTCCACAACTCCTAAAAGAGGTCCAGCTTCCAAGAGAGGTTACAGCCATTCACTGCAGGGGTCACCAAAGGGGCCACACTTCCCTTTTCAGGGGAGATGCCCTGGCAGACAAGGCGGCTAAGACGGCAGCACAAGAACACCCAGTCCTCACAAGCTGCGGCTCTCAGACCCGACAGGCCACCCTTCCCAATGGTGCCATCTTAGACACCTGAATAAAGCAAGTGGGCTAAATACAGGGGACTGGAAAGAGACCTCGCAGGGCGGCTGACGAAAAGTAACAAGCTTCGCATTCCTGGGGCCGAGCAATGAAAAATAATTAAGCACTTCCATGAATCCTTCCACTTAGGGCAGGACTTCCTATTCAAACTGGTACTCAGGCGTCCCTGGGTAAGGGACTGTCCCAAATGGTTAAAAATGTCACCAAGGCTTGCGAGTTTTGTGCCCGCAGTGACCCAGAAAGCCACCCCATACCTCCACCCCTAACTCAGCCCATACAACATCAGGGAACCTATCCAGGGGAAGACTGGCAAGTGGACTTGACCCAAATGCCCTCATATAGGGGATGGAAATACCTGTTGGTATTCATAGACACCTTTACAGGATGGATAGAAGCTTTCTCTGCTAGAACTGAAAAGGCAATAGAAGTATCCAAATTTCTGCTTAAAGAGATAACTTTGAGATTCAGGTCACCAAAAAGCCTACGGAGTGATAATGGACCTTCCTTCACTGCCAAGGGGACCCAACAGGTTTCCTCAGCTCTGGATATTAACTACCAACTCCACTCTTCCTGGAGGACCCAGTCCTCAGGCAAGGTAGAAAAAGCAAGTCGCGTTCTAAAAAGCTTGCTAAGCTATGCCAAGAGATTTCAGAAACTTGGGTCTTCCTCCTCCCTGTAACCCTCCTACAGACCAGGATGGCCTCCAAGGGAATTTTGAAACTTTGCGCATTTGAAATGACCTACGGGAAGCCCTTTTTGACTTCAGATCTCTTGTGTGATGAGGAAACCCCAAAACTGGTCGCCCATATTGTTTAACTTGAGCCAAGTTCAAAGGGCCCTCCAAGAATATGGAAACAAAGTGCTGCCCACCCCCAGGAAAGAAAAGGTTGAGGTCTCCATGCAGTCAGGGGACTTTGCCCAACTAAAAACTTGGAAGGAAGAGTCCCCTGAGGACCAGCTACAACCACAATGGATGGGACCATATCAAGTGTCACTAAACATCCCACCTGCTGTCAAGCTATGGGGAGTTACTAGTTGGGTACATCTGTCTAGAATGAAACCTGTATCTTATAAGTCCCAACAAGAACCAGCAGGGACCTCCTTCTGTGAGCCAGCGGAAGACCTGAGACATCCGTTCCAGAGAACAGGTAAGTGACTTCACGTGTCTATAGTGGGTTGTCCTAGTCATCCTTGTGTTTCTGACTATCATGCTCTTATTCTGCCACTTTTCAGAACCCCCGTCCCCCTGGTGAACATCTTTGCCCTTGCTGGGTGTGAAAGAAAAAATATAGTAATATGATGTCAAAAGCCATGATACTCCTATCAGGACTTCTGACGGTGGTCTTGGCTCATGAGGATTGGGAAAATAATGCTTTAGTAAACACATCTAAAATAATTGCCCAGGGAGAAGAATTAGTTGGGTCTGCCATAAAAACCCTGCTTTACAACAATCGCTACAGGTACAAACAGGTACATACCACAAGAGCTATCCCACAGACTCACAGATTTCAAAAACAAATCTATGGTTACCAAAGGGGAAACGTGGCAGAGGGGGGGTGATAAATTAGGAGGTTGGGATTAACATACACACATTACTATATATAAAATAGGAAACCAACAAGGACCTACTGTATAGCACAGGGAACTCTACTCAATATTCTGTAATAACTTATATGAGTAAAGAATCTGAAAAAGAATGAATATATGTATATGTATAACAATCACTTTGCTGTACACCTGAAACGAATACAACATTGTACATCAACTATACTCCAATAAAATTCTGAAAAACAAACAAGCAGAAACACAAGAGCTTTACCAATTCAAACACATGGAAACAACCCACACACACACACACACACACACACACACACACCCCAATACAAGCTCGATGGGCAATGTCCCCTCAGGCCTGATAACTTACCTATGTTTAACTCTTTTTAAAAATGTGACATAACTTTTCCATTAATCATGGCGACTTCTGCTATCCAGAAAACCAGTCATGCTTCTAACGCCACTACACCTCTAATGCTTCTCTTGGCTACGGTGAGCCTCTTGGAGTAATCCCTGGCCACTGGATGGTAAGATCACCACAATGTTTTGGAACCTGGACCCAAACTGCATTCCCATGAACGCCTCCATTCTGTGTGCTTATGATGAAGCCCAGGTCCAAGGTGTCTACAGGACAGGGATGGAATAGACTAAAAATTGGGCTAAAAATTGACAGGATCTATGGAAGTGGCGAGTAAACCCTCTTACACCACCATCTCATCTAAGCCAAGGGCAGGGAATACTCCTGGACTTCACTATTTTGAATATGCTAATGGGCCCCTATCCCCACATTGTATTCATAACTTGTCCCTTCCGTGGATCTGGATGGCTGCTTCCTTGCTAAATTCTTCTCTTCCCCAACCTCTTATTGTATCTTCAGGATATGTCTGGATATGTGGCACTCCCTTGAATGAGGGCCCAAAGACAAGGGCACCCCAGATAAAGTGTGGCCTCTGTGTACATGCTTATCCTTGTATCGGTAACGTGTGGCACGAGGGAGCCTGTACATTAGGACATTTGGTCCCGCTCACAGTCAGTAATAATGCCCAGTGTTGTCCCAGGAGGGTCATTGGATTAATACTGGCAGGAATAGGACTCGCAGGGGCATTGGCAACTCCATGCGGAGGCTTTTCCTACCATGAGGTAACCCTAGAAAATCTAACCAACACGTTAGAAAGCCTAGCCCTGACCACTGGAAATGCCCTAAATAGACGTTCAACTTCTTTAAACTCACTGGTCAGTGTGATCACAGACGACAGATTGGCCTTGGATTACTTGCTGGCTGAGCAGGGTGGCATGTGTGCAGTCATAAACAAAACCTGCTGTACCTGTGTCAATAATTCGGGGCAGATCGAGATGGACGTCAAAAAGATTCATGAACAGGCATCACAGTTACACTGCTAAAATCAGGGGTCAGACCCTAATGCCACCTGGTCCACCATTAAGAGCACCCTCCCTAGCCTTATGTGGTTCCCGCCCCTCCTGGGCCCAGTCATGGCCATACTCCTACTCCTCCTCTTTGGACCTTGCCCCTTTAACCTCTTGGTAAAGTTCGTGTCTTCCAGGTTACAACAGTTCCACATCAAAATGATGGCTATGCGAGGATTCCAGCCCATACCACCCTCTGACTTCAAACAAGAAGCTGTGCTGCCCTTGGGACCCCTAGACCAGGCACCCAGAGGTTTTTCACTCCCTCACAGGCAGGGTCAACACCCCTCCTATCCCTGAAGCAGCTACAGAAGACGGCCTTTCTCCTTCCCATGAGAATATGGGAGTAAAATCTCTGAAGGGGAACTGAGACAGGAGGGAAGGTGGCACGGTAATGAAGAAGTGGCTCAGCTGTTGGGATGTGATGAAGACTACCTGGAACCAGGTGAAACCTAGATGCCTTCTAGAACAGTCCAGTCATTGACCTTTACCTCATTATACCTTCATTGTAACATTAAAAATCACTCCCCCTTATGCCATGACAGTTCTGAGATGGACCATAAAGGCCAAAAAGCGGGTAGTGGCCCAATTCCTGGGAAATCTCCACCTTTCCCTGAAATAACAATATTTCTTCCACTCGGTAGTGTCTGAAATTACCCAGCCCATAAAAAACAATGACCCCGTGCCCTGGGGCTGCTCTCGCTTTCTGAGCTGGTCCACACTCTGCCTATGGAGTGTGTATCCCTCTAAACAAATGCACTTTTGCTTTTCTCTGGCTCGCTCTTGACTTCTTTCCTGCATGAAGCCAAGGGCCCTCACTTGGTGGTCCATCCTAAGGACTCCTGTGGGTCCCAGGATGTGACATTTCATCTCCTGCAAAAGTTCCCCCGCAGCAGTGAGAGTTCTGAGCCCCACATCGGGCTTCCCATCCCGGGGGTCCAGCACCGGGAAGACGAGTCCCCAGAGTGTTGGGCTTTGAAGGCCACCAGGGCTTCACTGCAGGAGCCCCCAGCACTGGGGGAAATGGAGGCTTCACTCTTAAAAGGCGCACGCCACATGTCACACACACAGGGACCAGGACAAAAGCAGTCATTTGATAGGAGCCTGGGCCAGACCTACCTGCTGGTCTCAGAGGCTCTCCTGGAGAGGCGGAGGGTAGCTGCAGCTCATGCTGAGAAGCTCCTTCTACCGCTTGACCAGGGCAGGCGGCGCCATTGTGGAGGCCCCGCCCTCTCGCTCGGCGCCCAGACCGGCCCGCCCAGCAGCCCGCAGGTGCCAGTGCTGGGAGCCTCAGGCCAAACCACTAACTGGGCAGGGACAGAGCCCACCGGCGAGCACACAGGCTGCCTAAAGACTTAGCACACTAAGCGAAGTAAGTCAGACAAAGACAAGGGTCATATGATATCCCTTATATGTGGAATCTAAAAAAGTGATACAAATGAACTTCTTTACAAAACGGACACCGGCTCACAGACTTAGAAAACAAACATATGGTTACCAAAGGGGGAAGGTGGGGTGGGGGGGAGGGATGAATGAGAGCTTGGGATTAGCATATATACACTATTATATGTAAAAGAGATAGTCAATGAGGACCTACAGTGTCGCAAAGGGAACTCGACTCAATACTCTATAATAACCTACTAACCTACATGGGAAAAGAATCTGAAAAAGAATAGCTATATGTAATATCTGGAGAAAAGCATGGTCTAAAAGAATACATGCACCCCAATGTTCACTGCAACACTGTTTATAATAGCCAAAACATGGAAGCAACCTAAATGTCCATCAACAGAGGAATGGATAAAGAAGATGTGTGCATACACACAACGGAATATTACTCATCCATTAAAAAGAAATAAATAATGCCATTTGCAGCAACATGAATGGGCCTAGAGCTTGGCATACTGAGTGAAGTAAGTCAGACAGAGAAAGAGAAATACTGGGCTTCCCTGGTAGCACAGTGGTTAAGAATCTGCCTGTCAATGCAGGGGACACAGGTTTGATCCCTGGCCCAGGAAGATCCCACATGCCATGGAGCAGCTAAGCCCATGTGCCACGACTAATGAGCCCAAGTGCCACAACTACTGAAGCCCATGCACCTAGAGCTCCTGCTCTGTAACAAGAGAAGCCACAATGAGAAGCCTGTGCACCACAACCAAGAGTAGCCCCCACTTGCCACAACTAGAGAAAGCTCGCACACAGTAACGAAGACCCAACACAGCCAATAAGTAAAAATAAAAATAAATACATAAATTCATATATAAAAAAAAGAAACACCGTATGATATCAGTTACACGTGGAATCTGGAAAAAAATGATACAAATGAACTTATTTACAAAACAGAAAGACTCAGACTAAGAGAACGAACTTATGGTTACCAGGGGGAAGGTGGAGGGGAGGGATAGTTAGGGAGTTTGGAACTGACATGTACACACTGCTCTATTTAAAATGGATAACCAACAAGGACCTACTGTATAGCACAGGGAACTGTGCTCAATATTATACAACAACCTAAGTGGGAAAAAAATTTGAAAAGCAATAGATATATATATATGTATAATTGAATCACTTTGCTGTACACCTGTAACTAACACATTGTAAATCAACTATACTCCAATTTAAAATAAAAATTAAAAAAAAAAAAGATTTCCTAAGCCCACAGCTGCCTCTAGACACAACCCCTAAACACGGCCCTGCCCACCATAGGGCCAAAACCCAGCTCTACCCACCGGTGGCAGGTACCGGCCTCTCCCAGCAGGAAGCCCACATCAGCCTCTAGACCAGGCTCACTTCCCAGGGGGCGAGATACAGGAAGCAAGAGAACTAGGATCCAACAGCCTACGGAATGAGTCTGCCAACACAGGCCAGACCCTGCTCTGGGACCAGCAGGGCCCTGGCCTTGCCCACTAGCAGGCCAATACAACCTTCAGGACAGACCCCATACACAACTTATCCGGAACTGGCCCCACCACTATCAATGATCTGAAATGGGCTCTGGGATCCCTGGCCCTGCAGCCAGACTGCAGGAACCAGCTTTGCCTGCCAGTAGTCTGGCACTAACCCCAGTATCTAGCTTCACTTGTCAGTGGGTGGGCAACAGCCCCAGAGTCTTCGGGACCCTGACTCCACCCACCGGTGGGCCAACACTAGCTCCGGGACCACCTGGGGTTGTGCATCCAGCTGCCTCGTGCCCAGGCCTCACTAAACAGCAGACTGTAACCCCCTGGCTGCTGCAGGTACCTGCCTCTCCTGGAGCCCCTTGGAAGAAAGTGGCCCCAGATAGTTCTTTCTGCATAAATCTGATATGGTTCATGCCATGTGCTCAGCAAAACTGCCTCCTTGACCTGCTCCAGTGGATTAAGCCAGGGGTTGGGACTCCAGCCAAAGGCAACCCCAGAGGCTGGCGGGAGGGAGGCTGGCCTCGCCTCTGATGGTTTTCTCAGAGATTCTGCCCAGCATGTGACTCTACATGGGATGGTGGCTAGCTGGCCAATCAGATAGCTTCCTGGGAAGAGGGTCGTTGGCATGGGAGCATTTCCCTCAAAGCCACTGACTTTCATTCATGCCCTCCAGCCCAGTCTGGAACCCCTGGAGGCAGAGCCCCCTTCATCTTCCCACGCCTCAGAACTGAAGGCATCTCCATCTGACCCTTCTGCGAAAACTAGAGCCTGTTTCACAGGAGAGGGTGGCCAGCCATGCTGTCACTCCCCCTCTCTGGCTGCTCACGGGCCACCCTGTGGCCACTCCTCTGGGTGCCCCTCCTCTGGGTGCCCCTCCTTCTCAAGCCAGGCAGGGTGTGAGGGTTGCTCCCTGTGCCAGGGGCCTGGCCCAGCTGGCCACGTGCAGGGAATGGCCGGCATGCACACTGGACCAAACCCAGATGGGCACGTTTGCAATTGCTTGATGATTTCAGGGCTCCTGCTGTCCCTCAGCCTCCCCTCTGCCGGGGGCACCAGGGCTAAAGAAAATGTGACCCCTCTCCCTCCCACACACTCTCTCTTGACAGAGAGAGGGGAGGCATCTGGCACACAGGCTCACTCTGATGCGGTGGAATGAGCTGCACCAGGGAGATGGGGAAAAAATAGAAACATGTTGCTGAGGCTGCAGGAAGTGTGCTGGGAGCAGGGGTCCCGAGAGGACAAGAAGGAGAGGCTTCCAGCATCTAGGAGGGGTTGACCCGCTTGTCTGCAGGCAGCACCCTTGCCAGGCCAGCCCTTAGAAGGTTGGGAGTTGTGTGAGGTTGGTCTTGTCCCCAGCCCACCCACCTCCCCCACCCTTTCAACACGTTCTCCTCACTTCCCCTCCCCGTCTTTGGGAAACCAGTGCCCTCCTGGTCCTGCAAACCACATATTCATTCCTGACTCTGAAGGATAACTCAGATTTAAAATATTCTCATCCCACATCAGAGTGTGTGTCACTATGCTGTGGCTGCCCCAAAGCCTCCTGCCCAGATAAGTGGCGGACACACTCACCCACACTGATGAACTGGGGTGGCCAGGGGGCAGAGGGTGAGGAAGTTGGGATGGATTAAAAAGAGTAGCCTCTGGAAAACAAGGCTCCATCAAAGAAATGAACCTCCTAGACTGTGATGGACCTTCTGGTCAGAGATGCGGAGTGTGGGCTTGCCTTCTCCCCAACACAGGAAGGGCTTGCTCAGGGCAGGAGGGTGGGAAAGAAAGCCTAGTGGTTAGTGTGACACAGGGCCCCACCCCAGCCTCCCTCAATGACTTGGAAGATGAGCTGACTTCTCACAGCAGAGGAAGAAAGAGACCTGCACTGGGAGTCCAGGGTGCTCTCAATTCTGGCCCCTGAATGAGACTTGGAACCTTGGGCAAGTCACCCACTGGGCCTCAGTTTCCCTATTGGTAAAATGGGGAAAATCCTACCTACCTCTCAGGGCTGTCGCGTGCTCTGCTGAGATAAAAGACCTAAAAGATACAGGCAGTTTAGATCGTGGGACACCACGAGGAGGTGGAAGAATAGTGAACAGGGTGTCTAACGATGAATCTGGCTGTGTGGCCTTGGACAGGTTGCTGCCCCTCTCTGTGCACTGAGAGGGTTGAGCCGTCAATCTCCAATGTAGTTTGACCCCCTCATCACCATCTTCATTTATGAAGAATAACACAGTTATCTTCACCCTTCTTAAGGGATCCTTTCCCAGGAGGTGCTGCCAGCAGCTTCTACGTTGTCTCTCTTGACAGCTCAGAGCCACTGCCCAGGGCCTTGCTCTAGACACCAACTTTTCTGAGGACTCTGTGTTGGGGGACCCCAGAGCAGAATGAGGGAGGCAGGCCCTACTCTTCTCCTGCCCCCAGTGCCTGGGAATGATCTGTTGCTTCCCTTGCCTCCACACCCTCTGCCTCCCTGGGTGGGTTTCCTGCCTGGTCTCTGTGATTCCCTGACAGCCAGCTCTCTTCCCACACAGGCTGCCCCCTGCCTTGTGGGTCACTTTTGGCAAAGTCTGGTCTTGGGTCCTGAACCAAACTCCTATAGTCTGGGGCTCCCCAGTGGGTTCCTGGAGAAGTTACTGGGAGCCCGGATCTAGGAAAGCTGCCTCCTCACCCCTGGCCTGGGTCAGACTGAGCTCTGGCCTGCGGGGATGTGCTGTCAGGGAAGGGTCCAGCCGTGGACCTGCTCTGCGGATAGGCATGACTCACAGCCATCTGGGTCAGGAGGACCACACTCTCCGGAAGGGAAGGCAGCTCATAGCCGATGATGCGAATGTGTGATCCTCTCTCTCTTCTTCTCCCCCTTCAGCCCTTGGTCTCGATTTCCTCTCGCTCCCAACAGCAACACAGTGACTGAGAAAGGAGGAAAGTAAAGTGCTGGTGATGCCGCCTCAGTTTTCCCATGGGCTCTGGGGCCAGGAGGGGTTTCCTAGGTCACATCCCCACCGCCAGTCTCTAGGCCTGGCCACACTCAGACCAGCCGCCCTGTCAGCTCAGACCCCAGCATCCTAAAACCTCCCCCTCTAGCCCTGACCTCCTCACTCAGAGGTGAGGGTTTGGACCAGAGGACAGAGGGCAGCCCAGTGACACCAAGGGGGACCCTGATGCCTGGTGAGCTACACAGCACTGGATGGGGTGGTGGAGGCTTAGAAGGACCCCTCTGTCTGCCACCCATCCCCAGGCCCCTTCCTCCTTCAGGCCTTCCTCCCTGTCCCAGCCTACCTGCCTTAGGTACTCTCTGTATCTTCTAACCGACCGCATCACCCACGTGTGTGTCTCTGGACCTTTGTCACTTTGTCCCTGTTTTCTGTCTCTGGCTCCCTGTTCACCTCTGTCTTTGCCTGTCCCTGTCTCTCCCAATGGCTTTACAATGTTCTCTGCTGTCTCTGCCACTGTGTCTCTCTGTCCCGTTCTGCCTCCCTCTGACCGTTTCTCTGACCTTCCTTCCCCTCTCTGGCCCTCCCCTCTGCATTCATTGCTATGGGCTTTGTAACCCACTTTGCAACAATCTTATGAAAAAAAAGAAAAAGGAAAGAAAAGGCACCAGTTGGTTTTCTTCAGTGCAATGAAACCCTGGCGGCCTTAGAATTTGGCTGCAGGGCCTGCCCACCTCTCTGCTATGGCTTTCCCTCCCTTCCTCCTGGACAACCTGTGCTGGGGGAGCTTCCTTGTGCACCAGCCAGAGACACCAGCTCCAGGGCAGCTCCCACCCGACTCCACTTATCAGGCCAAAGCAGAAACACGCCAGCCACGATGCATGCCCTGAAGGCACAGCCAAGCATAGGGATAGAATAGGAGCCCACAGAAGCCAGGGCATATTTCCCAGGTGGAACTAGGTGTTCATTATGGACTGAATGTCTGTGTTCCTTCCAAACTCGTATGTTGAAGCCCTAACTCCAATGCCACAGTAGGTTTAGGTGGGGTCATGTGGGTGGGCCCCCATGATGGGATTAGTGCCCTTACAAGAAGAGAAAGAGAGACCAGAGCTCTTTCTCTCTGCCGTGTGAGGATATAGCAAGGAGGTGGCTGTCTGCCAGCCAGGGAGAGCCCTCACCAGGAAAGGAATCAGCTAGCATCTGAATCTTGGACTTCCCAGCCTCCAGAACTGTGAGAAATAAATGTCTGTTGTTTAAACCATCTAGTCTGTGGTATTTTGCTATGGCAGCCAGAGCTGCCTAAGACACTGCTCTATCCTGTTGAGGCCTCTGTGGGGACGCAACAGCCTGGTCAGATCACCAGGCCCTACCTGGACCAAGGCCAACTCCACCCTGCACTCTATAGCCTCGCCACAGTTTTGTAGCCTCTGGTTTTGCCAGAGGTGCTCCTGTAGGGATGTGAATGAGGCCCCTGACACCAGGGCTGGCCTCCAACCCAGGAGCCTGGGAATCTCGCTGGCTTGACTGCAGTGGGCATGGGAGGCCCAGGACTGGCTCCTGGGTCAGCATAGGATATTGAAAACACTCTGCTTGTTTTGTGAGGGAGAGAAAAGGGAAAAGGCCCTAGGACAGTGTAAGGCCACCCCACCCCTGCCATTCACCCATCACTGTCTTGCATCCTAGGAGCATCTGTGTGCCTTGTCCATGCCCCACCAAAGGCTCCTGTCCTCCTGCCTGCCCACATGTCCCCACTCCACCCATATCCCCAACCCGCATAAGGGCATCGCAAGGGGGCAGCTGCCTGGGTGGAGTGCAAACTCCTCCCCCTCACCATCCAAGCCTGGGCCCTTGTCATGATGACAGTAGCTGTTGTTTTTTGAACATCTAAAGTGTTCACGAATCTACAGTTTACAAAGGACTTCCTCCTGCTGCATTTCACTGACTCCTCACAACAGGATCGACTCTGTGTGTGAATTACAGAGAAGGAAACCATACTCCAGGGGGTTAAGTGACCCCATGCTGATTACACAGTCAACACAGTGTTGGTCCCCTGCTCCCAGGGCTGTGACCCAGCTAGCTAATCTCCTGACACAAAGCCCCTTTTGGCCAAGACAACTCTATTAACCCACAGGCATATCTAGTATGTTCCTGCTTGTGGGCCTTTGTTTGGTCATTTCCCTGCCAGAAATGCTTTTACCCACTCTTTCTGATCATTTAATCATACTGACCTTTCACAGCTCAGCTCCTGCCCAATGCCATCACAGAGCAAGCTTTCTTGGAACCCCATGTTGCACTTGTAATCAGCACTATGGACTTTAATAAGTGTGGCAGAACCTGCTACTTGTCACTCAACATTCACTTTCCCCTTCTTCCTCAGCTATGGGACCCCTGAATTTTAGTGGGGTATAATGGTTGCCTAGATGAAAGTTTGTATTTCCAAGTTTCCACATGATTAGATGTAGTCAGATTCTAGCCAATGGATATTAAGCAGGGTGTCATTTATGACTTTGGGGAAGTATTCATAAAAGGAGAGATGCCCTTTTTCTTCCCTCCTTTCCTATTTCCTGCCAGCTGGAATGTGAACATGATGGCTGGAGCTTGAGGAGCCATTTTGGGCCATAAGGTGGATGCCATGTTTGAGGATGGCAAAGCAACATGACCAAAGGAACCTAAGACCCTGATGATCATGGAGATGCACTACAGTCCCTAGGCTATATGCTTCCACACTTTGTTTATCTGCAGCGTTAATCATCTTCCAATTTGTTTAAGCCATTACTATTTTGGGTGTTCCATCACTTTAGCCAAACACAATCCTACTTATTGGTACAAAACAACCACCAACAAGTAAGTTCGTATCAAGCATAACTTTTTATTTTATATTGGAGTATACTTGATTAATAATGTTGTGTTAGTTTCAGGTGTACAGCAAAGTAATTCAGTTATACACATACATGTATCTATTGTTTTCCAAATTCCTTTCCCATTTAGGTTGTTACATAATATTGAGCACAGTTCCCTGTGCTATACAGTAGGTCCTTGTTGGTTATCCATTTTAAATACAGCAGTGTGTACATGTCAATCCCAACCTCCCTAACTACCTCTTCCTCACACCCTCCCCCACTGGTAACCATAAATTCATTCTCTAAGTCTGTGAGTCTGTTTCTGTTTTGAAAATAAGTTCATTCATATCATTTTTTTAAGATTCCACATATAAGCAATATCACATGATATTTCTCTTTCTCTGAGACAGGATTTTTCAAAGCTGTTTTTCTGTTTAATTTTCACAGCAACCTTAAAGCTGGGCATAAATACCAGTTAATTAGAGTTTCATCTCCCAAATGAGTTTTGCTCGTCCTACAACATTTGTTGGTTCTCACTACATACCAGACACTGGGTGAGGCATTGAGGATTCAGTAGTAAGTAAGTTAAACTCCTTTTCTTCAACACATTGACAGTCTAGTGGGGGAAACATACAAGTAAATGAAAATAACTATGTAACGTGATGATAATGATACTGTATCACCATTTTAAGATGCCATCGTTTGTTAGACACACTGCTTGTACCATCAAGAAAAATAATACTACCATTAAACTGAGGCAGGATGCCTTAATAATTGTCCCACATGACACATGAACCAGTCACACCAACCTCCCATTACTTTGAAATTTTTTATTATCTATGCCAAGGGATTTCATAATATCTCCAGCCTTCAGGTGCCTCGCTTCAAGTGTGACAGGCCATCTTTTTAGACATATCTCATTAACAAAATATAACACAGCTTCATCTATTTGTATCTGCCTTTCCTGTCTTATAAAGCACGTGGTTGTTGCTTTGGAGGAAGCACAGAATTGTGATTCCTCTAATGATGAATATTTGTTTCGTTAATATCAAATTTATGCCCCACCACTGTTTCATGTTTTTCTTCATACTTAACTTTTTATTCCTTTGCTGAATCATAGCATTCTTGAAGGCAGTTTGAATGGCAGTTAAACTCAAGAAATAAAATTTTAAGAATGCACAAAACTCTACTAAAGAATGATGGCCAAGTTCATGGCTACACAAACAGTGACAATGATATGGGACTGCCACCCGAGAAACAGTGATCATAAGATGCTTTTGCTTGTAAGCACAGCTCCAGCTCAGAGATGTGAAGATGTAGGGGGGAAATGTACATCTTCCGGAGGCTGGAGGAGGGAGCAATGAGGAATGACTGCTTACTACGTATGGGGTTTCCTTTCAGGGAGGAAAATGTTCTAGAAATAGATAATGATGACGGCTGCACACATTGTGAGTGAACTAAATGCCATTGGATTCGTGCATTTTTAAATGATTAAAATAGTAAGTTTTATGTTATGTGAATTTTACCACAATAAAAAAAAGTATGACTTAGATTTGATGAAAACGGTGGCTGCTTTCATTTAAAAATTACTAAGTTCCAAGCACTGGTCTAAGGACATTACATCCAGAAGCAAATGCAATCCCAGCAACAACCCTTTACCATAGGTAATAATAATCACTAATATCAATTGACCATGGACCAGTCAGTGAATCAGGCCCTTACAGGCACCAGTTCACTTACCCTTCATAACAACCCTATAAAGTTCAGTCACTTCTGTCATAATGTTTGTTTTAAAAACACAAATTTGTTCCCATATGACTGGGATATAAGGGAACAATTTGAGCATAGTGCAAGTTTCATTTTTCTCATGTGCGATTTCGTCCATGAGAAACATGAGATCCGGGCTTGGCAACCACAGCCCTCTGGCCAGTGGCCTGATTTTGTAAATAAAGCTTTATTGGACCCAGGACACTTATCTATTTACATCTGGCCTATGGCTGCTGCCACACCACAACAGCAGAGCTGGATCATTGCAACAGAGACCATACGGCATTGCAAAGCTGAAAGTATTTATTATCTGGCCTCTTAAGAAAAGTTTGCTGAGCCCTGTGTTCTGTGACCCCAAAAGACTGCACCCAACTGAACTGAGCTGCTGAGACAAAGCACACCGGGTCACCAATAGGAAAGATGGTCTGTAACCAGACAGCTACAATGCAGGCTCAGAGGGGACGGTGACACACAGGCCACCAGGACTGAGAAGATCAGAAAAGGCTTCCTGAGGCACTGAGCCACCCTAAATACTGGGGTTAGATTCCAGAGTCAGGCGGGGGGCAGAGGCCCAGTGGCAACAGAGCCTCCAGAGTCCATTGGGTCGCACCTCTGCTCACCTGCAGCTGCGTTTCTCTGTGGCCCCGCCTCTGAATGGGGGGGGGGGTGGGGCACCAGCCATCACTCTGGGTCCCGGTCAATCTCCTGAGCCCCCACCCCCAGCCTTCCTCGGAGTCAGCCCCGGGTCCCTGCAGAAAGCAGCCCCATGTTAGATGAAACTATTTGGATTTGGAGAGCAAGAGAGTTCCAACACCTCCTGGCGTCGACCCTCAGCCAGACTGTAATTTCCCCAAACGAGGTAAGCCCCTTTTCTCCCCCATTTTTTAAAAATATTTTTCAAAATCTATTTGTTTATTTTATTTCTTATTTATTGGCTGCATTGGATCTTCGTTGCTGTACACAGGCTTTCTCTAGCTGCGGAGAGCAGGGGCTACTCTTCACTGCAGTGTGCAGGCTTCTTATTGCGGTGGCTTCTCTTGTTGCAGAGCACAGGCTCTAGGCATGTGGACTTCAGTGGTTGTGGTGCATGGGCTCAATAGTTGTGGCTTGCAGGCTCTAGAGTGCGGGCTCAGTAGTTGTGGCACACGAGCTCAGTTGCTCCTCGGCATGTGGGATCTTCCCAGCCCAGGGACCGAACCCGTGTCCCCTGCATTGCCAGGCGGATTCTTAACCACTGTATTACCAGGGAAGTCCCTCCCCATTTTTTGTTTCATTTTAGACACCAGGAACTGAGACCAAAGAGAAAGATTGCTGCTAAAAGAGACGAGAATTGAGTGCTAAGGTCCCTCATTGGTCTTAACTGTCTGCGATTCAACTAAGCACATCAAGTTAGAAAGAAGAATCTCCTGAGCAGCAGCTGAGGGGCCAGCCCTTTGCTGGGCTCTGTGGGGGCACTTAGAGGACACCTTACAGCACCAGCGTGAGGAAACGTGCAGCAGGGGCAGGGCCCGAGCTGTGGAGTCAGGTGGACCTGAGTTGACATCTTTCCTTTGCCACCTGCTTTATAATCTTAGGCAAGTCATGATCTCTCTGAACCTCAGTTCCTTCATCCGTAGAATAGGGATCCACTGTCTGCTTCCTGGTTCCTCTGAGGACTAGATGAGACGGCCCTCGCCTGCCGGTGAGCCCTGGGAGCCACATCTTTGCCAGTAGCAGCCTCCTCCTTTCCACTCCTGCTTCAGATGGAATTGTTACACTGAGCAGACACAACTTGGGGCTGAAATTACAACCCACCTTTATTTTTGCCTTTATTCAATGGGAGAATTTCTTCTGTCCTGTGACCTTTCTATTCATTTCTAGACAACACAGACTCATAAAATGCTGTTTTAATGAAGATATTTAGAATATCCTGTCCCATCAAATAGCCCGTGAATGTAATTCAAAATTACAGTTCCTCTCCCCCAGCTGCCTGCCAGCCATCTGGCTTCCTCTTTCTCCTTTACTTCCTCTCCATCTCTTTGGCTATTATTTCTGACTCCACTGGGGATGGGCAGGGGGACGAACAAGGAGGAGAGGAAAGGGGTTCGGCGGTCCTCTCCGGTTCTATCAGCTGAGGCTGCATTAGCTCTCTGGGCAGCCTCATTGGACAGATCATCCTTGGACCCCACGTGGACCCTGTATTTGTTTCCTGGGGCCGCATAACAACCACAAACCGGGTGGCTTAAAACCACAGGAATTTATTCTCTCAGTTCTGGAGGTTAGAAATCTGAAATCAGGTATCAGCAGCCCCCTTTCGAAGGCTCTAGGCAAGAATCCTTCCTTGCTGGCGTTCCTTGGTTTGTAGCTGCATTCTTCCAATCTCTGCCTTCATCCACGTGTGGCCTTCTCCCCTGTCCCCTGTGTCCTTGTAGCTCTCTGTTTCCAAGTCTCACTCTCCTTATAAGGATCATAAGGTCATTGGATCTAGGGCCTGCCCTACTCTATCATGACTTTGTCTTAACTTGATTATATCTACAAGGACTGTTTCTAAATAAGGTCACATTCACAGGCACCAGGGTTTAGGACTTGAATATATCTTTTTTTAGGGTGGCGGAGGGAAGAATACAATTCAACCCGCTCTGCTCTGTCCCACGGGATACATCCATGCAGCCTTTCTCCCAGAAGACTCAGGAACTTTACGCTGATCCCAACATAGCCACCTCTCCTTCAGCTCATCCACTGAGCAGCTGGCCAGCCATCTCTACCCCTCCAGGTTTCTCAGGTGGGAGTCAGGCATCAGTTCACTGGCCCCATCATGCAGGGATCCCATCCTCACCTCCCTGAGAAGCTCTGACAAAGCCCTCTTATTGGTTATATGAGAGGCAGGCACCTTCCACTCCTCTTCCTTAAAAGGGGAGGAACATGGGATTCAATAAATACATCCTTTCCCCCAAGTTCTCCTCATTTGTCTTCCAAATTCTCCTCATTTATCTCCAAGAACCTGATTCTCAACCACAAGAAGAGCTATAAGATTTGTAAAGTTTTAAAATATCTCTTTTTAGTTTGCATCTTGCTGCAGTGACTCTGGGAACCGATACCTGTCATCTTCAGATCTCAGCAGATACTTCCATTGTAACATCCCATTTCACCCCTCCCCAAGCCTGAGGAATGGAGACCAGACAGCCTTTTGCAGGTGGCCTCCCTAACTGGCCATTCAGGCCTTCTCCAGGGGAGAGAGGCCTCTAGGCTTGGCCCCCAGCCAGATCCTGCCTGCTCTGAGGCCACCCCTACTATTAGCAGAATCCTAACAAGTGTGGCAGAAAGAAGCCCAGTGGACATGGTGTATTACCACTTCCTCCACCTGTGACCTTATACAAACTATTTACTTCACTGACCTGCATTTTCCTCACCATAAAATAGAAAAATAGTAATAATACAGACCAAATTTCCCAGAGCCATTGTCAGAATTAAACGTGTTGCATGTTATCCAACTGGATCCAATGAATTCATTCAGCTCCCAACAACAAGTAATTGAAGGCTCCAGGGCAGCGCAGGGCTCCAGGGAGGGAGAGTGTGGGAGTCTCACCCTCAGAGAGCTTACCGTCCAGTTGAGCAGCGAACAGGCACATGACCACAGACAGAAATAACAGCCCACGCCATATAACAGCCACAGGGAAGATTTAAGGCTGGCCACGGACCCCTAGTCAAATCAGCGTCACAGTGTGACCCATAGGCATCTGGAGGAAACACATAATGCTGATTTGGGACAGCCTGTTAGAGGGGGTATGCCTTGGGCAGGACCCTGACAGGAAGTAAGATTGGATGGGGTGGCCGGGGGGGATTGGGGAAGAGGCATGAAATCTCTCCCTAAGTTCTCCCCGTGAAGAAGGCCCGAAAAGCGTAAGTACACGTGTGCGTCTCGTGGTCATATACGTTAGGGTCACAAATCAGCTGGCAAAGTGGCGCAGGGGCTGGTGGTTTCCAGACTTGGCTGCTCAGTGGAATCATCTGGGGTGTTTTAAGAACTACTGATGCCCTGGTCCTACCCCAGAGACTCCCATGTAATCAGTTTGGGGGTTGGTGTGGGCACTGGCATTTTAAAAATATCCCAGGAGATTCTAATTTGCAGCCAGGGTTAAGAACCAGTGACAGCCTCTCAAACCTCAGTGGGAGTGATTGGGCTTCTGTTAAAAAAAAAAAAAAATTGCTAAAAGAGAAAGCAACTTTATTTTTAAATGCCAAGCTGCCAGGGTGGGGTGGTGGTGTCAGATTTCCGCACCACCTTTGCCTGCCTCCAGCCACTGCCCCCACATTCTTGAAGCTGCTCCAATAAAGCCAAGCTTCTGCTCAAAATGCTTCTTTCCCTTCCTGGAAAATGCTATTCCCAGGAAACTCCCTCCCAACTGTGGGGGCATTTTGTTCTCAGTGCTTTGCTGTGCTTGTCAAAGTGCTTGGATCCCCCAACATCATGCAGTTTTGCTCAGATGTCATCAGATGACAGAGAATTTTCCAGAAGGGTTGGAGGAGCCCTTCTGAGGAGGTCACTGCTGCAGCAGAGGACAAGTGGAAAGGGTGCTGGATTTGGGAGCCAGGAATCCCCCTAACCAGGTTCTACACTGCCACTAACTGGCTCCTCCCTCTGAGCCTCAACTTCCACATCTGTGAAATGGGGGTGGCCCCAGTGACCCCAGGGTCCCTCCTCACCCTGGCCCTCTGAGACATCAGAAGCTGCTCCAAGCTGAATACAGCTGGGCCTGAGTGCAGCCACCTCCGGGCTCTGCTTCCTGAGGTCTCAGCCAAGCCCTGGGCTTCCTGCCTGACGAGCCGCGGGCACAAGGGCCCTTCACAGAGCCTCCGCGTGGTTTTCCTGGGGAGCGGGGTGAGGAGGCAGGAAGCCTCGCAGAACTAACACAAGGCTTCGTCTGTGTCCAAGCTGAGGGAGGGTGGACTGAGCAGCCCGCGGGGGCTCTATCTTGCCTCTGGATTTTTCCATGGCCTTTTTCAGAACTTTCATTTGATCATCAAACAACCTCGCGGCAGTAGAGACCAGTAAGGACAATTAGCTCCATTTCACCTCTGAGGAAGCGGAGGCGCTGAGGTGCAGTGAGGTAAAGTGTTGCTGGAGGACCCAGAACATCAGAGCAGTCAACAGCATCTGCTGCATTACCACTTGACCTTTCTAAGCCTCAATTTTCTCACCCAAGAAAGTAAATACTCTTAACTGCTCTGGTAGGCCTGCCTATGCTCTGCGGTGAGGGAGGCTCAAGGTCACCTTTGGGCAGGAGGTGCGGCCCAGGAGCTAAGTCAATGCAAAGGCAGGACCCAGATGCCAGGTGGTGTTCTAGAACTTTCTCAACTTCATCTCCTATTATCCTCACAGCTGCCCTGTCAGTCAGCCATCCTTTACCCTGCTTTGCAGAGAGAGGGGAGACTGATGGTCCATACACAGCCAGGGGTCAAATTCAGGTTCCGAGTCCTGTTTTTCCACTCCCCTGTGCTGCCCCCTTGGGGTGGGTTTAGCTCAAGAGGCAAGTGCCGATTCAGTGTTATCTTCTCCCACCGTCCAGACAGATGGCCCCTGGCAGAGGCAGCCCAGGAAACCAGGGAAGGAAACCGTTGAGTTTGAGAAACTTGTGCTTTGAGATCATACCCTTCTTCAGACCAGCGGGAGTTTTTTTTTTTTTTTTTTTAATTAATTAATTAATTTTATTTATTTATTGGCTGCATTGGGTCTTCATTGCTGCACATGGGCTTTCTCTAGTTGCTGTGAGCGGGGGCTACTGTTCACTGTGGTGTGCAGGCTCCTCATTGTAGTGGCTTCTCTTGTGGAGCACGGGCTCTAGGCGTGTGGGCTTCAATAATTGCAGCACATGGGCTCAATAGTTGTGGCTCACAGGCTCTAGAGCACAGGCTTAATAGTTGTGGCGCACGGGCTTAGTTGCTCTGTGGCATGTGGGATCTTCCCAGGGCAGGGCTCGAACCTGTGTCCCCTGCATTGGCAGGCAGATTCTTTACCACTGCGCCATCTAGGAAGTCCCAGCGGGAGTTTTTGCAGAGAAATTTTACAGGGATTAAAGAGTTATATACTTTTTTAAAAACCTAGAAAAACTAGAAGAGAAACTTAAACAGTCAACAAATATCTGGAGGAAGTTTTTTTTTAAACTTGGAATCACTGATGAAATCACAAAGGAAAGAATAGCAGATCTGACTACAGAAAAATATTTTCTGCATTAAAAAAAAAAAGACTGAAAAGGGGCAAGTGTGGAGAAATATTGACAGCAAGTAAGGGAGATAAAAGGTTGTCTCTTTTTATTTATGTATATTCTGCCTCCTTCCTAAAGTGTTTTTAGGAGGAAATATTTCATAAAGAGCACATTCATTGTTGTATAACAAAGGGAGTCCAACTCGAGGATGGAAGATGCCTTAAAGGACTGGGGCGGGGAGGGTCGGGGGCACTCGAGGCGGGGGGAGTCAAGGAAGGGAGGGAATACGGGGATATGTGTATAAAAACAGATGATTGAACTTGGTGTACCCCCCAAAAAATAAAAAATAAAAAAAAAAGAGCACATTCAAACTGATAGTTTAAAAATAAACAAAGGGTCTTAACACCAAGTGGGGAAAGCAGGGAGGGTTGGGGAGGAATGAATTGGGAGATTGGGATTGCCATATATACATTACTAATAAGAAAAAAAATACCAAACTGTACAGTCTAAATATATACAGTTTATTGTCTGTTAACTGTATCTCAATAAAAGTTCTTAAAACAAAACAAAACAAAAATAAATAAAATAAACAAAGGGCTTTATATACAAGTAGGCAAGGAGCATGCAGAAGCAATTTACGTAAAGCAAAGTACGACTAGTAAATGGATTTGTAGCAAATGTCCAACCTAGCTAATCACCAAAGAAATGAAAAGTAAAATATAAAAAAATTTCAACTAACATCCAGTGCTCATGCATGGGTGATAACAATTACACTTTACAATTCTTCAAGAAAATATGGTGACAGATACTGAAAACTATAAAAATATTTGTTCTCTTCAACAGAGTAATCTTACTACTGGGGACTTATGCCAAAGAGTCTAAAATGTGGACAGAGTTAGGTACATGAAGATGCTCATTGCAGCATCAAAAACCAAACTACATATGATCGAGTAATCCCACTACTGGGCATATACCCAAAGAAAACCATAATCCCAAAAGAAACTTGTACCATAATGTTTATTGCAGCACTATTTACAATAGCCAGGACATGGAAGCAACCTAAATGCCCATCAACAAATGAATGGATACAGAAGATGTGGCATACATATACAATGGAATATTACTCAGCTATAAAAAGGGATGAGATGGAGCTATATGTAATGAGGTGGATAGAACTACAATCTGTCATAATCTGTCATACAGAGTGAAGTAAGTCAGAAAGAGAAAGACAAATATTGTATGCTAACTCACATATACGGAATCTGAAAATGGTACTGATGAACTCAGTGACAAGAACAAGGACGCAGATACAGAGAATGGACTGGAGAACTCGAGGTATGGGAGGGGGCGGGGGGTGAAGGGGAAACTGAGACAAAGCGAGAGAGTAGCACAGACATATATATACTACCAACTGTAAAATAGATAGTCAGTGGGAAGTTGTTGTATAAGAAAGGGAGTCCAACTCGAGGATGGAAGATGCCTTAGAGGACTGGGGCGGGGAGGGTGGGGGGGACTCGAGGCGGAGGGGAGTCAAGGAAGGGAGGGAATACTGGGATATGTGTATAAAACAGATGATTGAACCTGGTGTACCCCCCAAAAAATAAAAAAATAAAAAAAAATAAAAAAACATGAAGCAGGGGAAAAAAAAAAAAAAAAGCTAACTCCAAAAAGCTGAAAATTGAAAACGACCTAAACGTCCTAAAGCAGAGAAATGCTTAACTAAAGCTTGCCCTATGCACTCAGTGAAATACAATGAAGCTTTTATAAAAGAAGTTCACAGAGGATTATGGTAAGTAAAAATGCGTACAACAAAACATTAAGTTTAAAAAGCAGGATGCAGAATTGTAGCATTCATGTATATCGTTCACAGTATACCTATAGCTGTGTATGCATCCAGGTGTGGGACAGGTCTGCCCCCAACATGTGCAGAGCCCGGGGCAGGGGTATAAATGGAGACCACATGCCAAATGCCTAAATATTAAATAATTGTTATTTATTAAATATTTATTCAATCAATTTAATAATTAATAATGCAATAATTATGTATTAAATAGCTATTAATTTAATAATTAGTCATTTAAATGACTATAAATTAAATATTGAGTAAATATTAAATTACTTATTACATATTAAATTATTAAATAATTCATGCTGACAAACTGTCAAATAAGATGCCAGATATTCTCCTACCCTGTGATAAATTAAGATGCCTGTGGTGATCCCTAAAGCAACTACTAAGAAAATAATTCAACAGCTCCAAACTAGAAATAACTCAAATGTCCATCAAGTAACGAATAGATAAACAGTGGAATATTGGTCAGCAATTAGAAAGAAATGAGCTACTGATATGTTATAACACGAATAAATCTCAAAACTTTTATGATAAGTGAAAGAAGCCAGACACAAAAGAACACATATAGTATGAGTCCATTTATACTGATGTATCCAAAACAGGCAAACTACAGTGGCTGGTTAGGGCTGGCAGTTTAGCAGCAATTAACTGCAAATGACCCAAGACCTTTTTGAGGGGTGAGAGAAATGTTCTAACACTAAATTATGATGATGGTTATAGAGATGCACAACTCTGTAAATTTATTAAAAATCATTGAATTGTGCCCTCAAAATGGGTGAAATTTATGGTACATAAATTATACCTCTATAAAGCTATGTTTTAAATATGCTAAAATTTTAAAAATTGTGTTGCAAATGATACCATCAAGAAAATGAAAAGACCACCCACAGAATGGGATAAAATATGTGCAAATCATATATCTGACAAGAGACTTGTATCTGGAATATATAAAGAACTCTTACAATTCAATAATAAAAAGATAAATAACCCAACATAATAATGGGCAAAGGATCAAAACAGACATTTCTCCAAAGAAGATATGCAAATGGACAATGAGCACATGAAAAGATACTCAAATCATTAGGCATTAGGGAAATGCAAATCAAAACCACATGAGATACCACTTCATACGGACTAGAAAGGGTATAATCAAAAAGATGGATAAACAAGTGTTAGCAAGGCCCTGGAACCCTCACATACAGCTGGAAGGAATGTAAAATGGAGCAGTCGCTTTAGAAAACGGTTTGGCAGCTCCTCAAATTGTTAACACGAAGTTCCCTTATGACCCAGAAATTCCACTTCGGTATAATACTCAAGAGAAATGAAAACATATGTCCACATAAAAACTTGTATATGAATGTTCATAACTGCAGTATTCATAACAGCTGCAACATGGAAACAACCCAAATGTCTATCAATGGATAAATGAATAAATTAAATGTGGTACACCCATAGAGTGGACTATTATTCATAAATAAAGAGGAATGAAGTACTGATACACGCTACAACAAGGATGAATCTTGAAAATATGCGGAGTGCAAACAGCCAATCACCAAGGACCTATTGATTAGGCAAATCTATAGAGAGGGAAAGTAGCCTTGCCATTGCCTAGGACTGGGGGCGCTAGGGATACAGCTGTGAACAAAACAAAGCTGCTGCCCTCCTGGAGCAGGTGGGAGGAGGGAGTACAAACAAGTACATTAACTCTGTAAATACAGTACAGAAAGCACGTGTGTCTAGCTCCTTGAGGACAGAAACACGCCTGGCTTCTCCTTCTGCGAAGGCTCTCTCAGCCTCATACAGGGAGGCACCTATAGATCATAAAGAGACTTGGTGTTTTAACTGGATAATTCCTTGAATAAATCTGCCCAAATAACACTGTGAGATTCGATACCCAAAGGCGTATTCCTATAGTAGGAAGGGAGAGGCCTTCAGTCACCTCCTCATTCATTCATTCATGCATTCATTCATACAAGTGGTTTGAGCATCTTATAGTGGCTAAGTCATTTTGTCTGCCAATAATAGAAACCTAATTTAAACTGGTTTAAGCATAAAGGGGAATTTGTTCGCTAAAGTAACTTTAAAAAGTACAAGGGTGATGGCCAACAAACACATGAAAAGATGCTCAACATCACTCATCATCAGAGAAATGCAAGTCAAAGCCACAATGAGGTATCACCTCACACCAATCAGAATGGCCATCATCACAAAGTCTGGAAACCACAAATGTTGGAGAGGGTGTGGAGAAAAGGGAACTCTCCTGCACTGTTGGTGGGACTGTAAGTTGGTACAGCCACTATGGAAAACAATTTGGAGGTTCCTTAAAAAACTACAAATAGAACTACCATATGATCCAGTAATCCCACTCCTGGGCATATACCCAAAGAAAACCATAATCCCAAAAGAAACTTGTACCATAATGTTTATTGCAGCACTATTTACAATAGCCAGGACATGGAAGCAACCGAAATGCCCATCAACAAATGAATGGATAAAGAAGATGTGGCATATATACACAATGGAATATTACTCAGCTATAAAAAGGGATGAGATGGAGCTCTATGTAATGAGGTGGATAGAACTACAGTCTGTCATACAGAGTGAAGTAAGTCAGAAAGAGAAGGACAAATATTGTATGCTAACTCACATATACGGAATCTGAAAATGGTACTGATGAACTCAGTGACAAGAACAAGGACACAGATACAGAGAATGGACTGGAGAACTCGAGGTTTGGGAGGGGCAGGGGGTGAAGGGGAAGCTGAGATGAAGAGAGAGAGTAGCACAGACATATATATACTACCAACTGTAAAATAGTCAGTGGGAAGTTGTTGTATAACAAAGGGAGTCCAACTCGAGGATGGAAGATGCCTTGGAGGACTGGGGCGGGGAGGGTGGGGGGGACTCGAGGGGGGGGAAGTCGAGGGAGGGAGGGAATACGGGGATGTGTGTATAAAAACAGATGACTGAACTTGGTGTACCCCCCCCCAAAAAAAAAGTACAAGGGTGGCTTGATCTAGGTGTGCACACAGCATCATCAAGAATACCCCTCAGCCCAGCTTTCCTCTGATTGGCTCTATTTGCAGGTGAGTGCTCCCTTGGTAGAGGTAAAATGGCTGCAGATTGTCCCAGAATCTCATTTTCCAGTTCAAACCCCATGGACAGTGAGCTCTTCCTCCCCTGTCCTAACTGGCCCTTCCAAGGCTTCCTCTGTCTTTTCCCCCAAAAGTCCTGCCTGGGCTTCTGCTGAATGAAGTTCAGCCTTGAACTAATCACTGCAAGTCAGAGAGTGAAACGACCTAATTCCTGGGCATTTACCAAGGGCTGGGCCAGTCAGCCCTGTCCGAAGTATAAGGGTTGAAAGCAGTGCAGTGGGTGGCTCCCAAAGGAAAACTGGGGTGCTGTTACCAGAAACTGGAGAACAGATGCTTCATAAACAAACAAAAATAACCCACGTCCCCACACACTTCGGTACCAGGCCGTCAACTGCTGCCTTACTTATATTGTAGTGCATATAGGACATGAGAGAAAGATGACCAGGGTTTAGATAAGATGCTGTGGATATTCAGAAGGTAGAGGATTCTCTTCCCATATGGAGAATCAAGGGCCACCTCATGGAGGAGGTAGCATATAAACTTGACTTTGAAGAATGAGTGGAATTTTTCATATGTACCCATGAGAGGGGGAGGGAGAACTGTGTGACTAAGGTGTGCGGGATGCAGACTATAAATGGGGAAAGTTAGAGATTCAATGTGGCCAGAACACAGGCCCAGGAAGAGGTGTTGTGGCCTATGAGGGAGGAGGTGGAAGCAGGGATCAGATCTCAGGGGGCTCAGGTGCCAGGATGAAGAGCTTAGATGACAGTCTAGGGAAAGCAGGAAACCACTGAAGGTGGTGATCATGGCAGTGGTATCACCTGGGACATTAACCTGCTCAGATAACTTAATTTAAAAAGGGGAAAACATGGAGAGCAACCAGTTAAGGCAGGGGTCCCCAACCCCGGGGATCTAATGCCTGATGATCTGAGGTGGAGCTAATGTAATAATAATAGAAATAAAGTGCACAAGAAATGTAATGCACTTGAATCATCCTGAAACCACCCCTCTCCCACCCAGGTCTGTGGAAAGATTGTCTTCCGTGAGACTGGTCCCTGTGCCAAAACGGTTGGGGACCACTGAAAGAGACTCTAAACGTGGTTTAAGCAAAAAGCAAAGAGAATCTGAATGTCCCGTTGGCACTTCCAACCCAGCATGTCCAATACAAAAACCAGCCAGCTTGGCTTCCCCACGCCACTTCTCCACCTGTGTGCCCTGTCCTAACGAATGGCATCAGCATCCCCATGAGTCATCCCGGACTCCCCCTCTCCCAAGTCCCCCACAACAAACTCATCCATGAATCTGGTCCATTTTCCCTCCTAAATGTTTCTTGAATGTACTTGTTCCTCTTCATGACCTTACTCCTCAGACCATCCTCATCTGTTGCTTGGATGGCTTCAACAGCCTCCTAACTGGCTTCCCGGCCTCCAGTCTTAACCACTTTCAGTCCCCCACACAGCAACCAGAGTCATCTGTTCAAATTACAGCCAGCTGGGGACTCCGCACTGACCAACCCCCTTCAGGATGTGGTTTCCAGCCTCACATTTTCCTGCACCCCTAGACATTCTGAGCTGCGTTCGACTCACCAAATGCAGCTGATCTCTTCCCCCTCTGCACATTTGCACGTGCTGCTTCCTCTGCACTCCCCTGCACCCCGCTTCTGCCTCCTTTGTTCCTGGTGTAGGAGCTGGAGGGCTGTTCCTGGTGGGAATGTGTTTAGGAGGCCGGGAGAGAAGGAAAGAGAGTAGGGAGAGAACTGGGAGCTCCCCGTGGTGGACGCATTCCTTGTCTGCCCCGAACTTGCCTTCTCCTGTGAACGGCAGCCCCTCTCCCTCCCCAGTTTGTGAACTGCTCCCCACATTCAGCTGTGTGGTCCAATGGGAGCCTCCATCTTACACGGTCTTGCCTCCCTGTCACAGGGATTCACTGTGAGGTGGGTGACCCAACCAGGCTGGTCAGTGTCCTTCCCCAGAAGTCTTCTAACTGGAGCTATGGAGAAATGGCCTCTTTGCTTTTTGGTGGTGAGGCTGAAAAGCTCTCGATTGCAGAGCTCCATGCTGCCAGGTGCCCCACCTTGTGGCAAAAGGTGACATTCAGAGAGAAATGAAAGTAACAGGCTGAGGGAGAGGGTCCTGACAAGGTTCCGGTCACCTTTAAGATCCGGGGCGACTTGTTAACCCGCCATCCCCTAGATCAGTGCTTCTCAGACGCTCTGTGAGGAAGGGCCAGATTTTTTTGCCCAAGCTACTATAAATTAATACTTTGGTTAAACACAATAAAAAAAAACTAAAAAAAAAAAAAACCCTAAACATTTTTAAAACTTCACTTTTTTACCATTATATTCAACAGACCTAACATTAATTTGTCTATTTGTTATATAAATTTGTCCACACTTGATTCCAATTTCTGTACTCACCTCATCACAGACTGGATGAAGCAGCCAGTCCATGGCCCACACTTTGAGTAGCCCTGGCCCAAAGGCCGTTGCCCATCCTTGCTGGCCCCAGCTCTGCATTCCAGCCTGCAGGAAGGGGGAAACAGAGGAAGCATAGGGTAAGCAAGTTCTTTTTAAAGAAGTAATGTTGGCCTTTTCTCACCTTCTGCGATGGCCCACACTCTGTCTGTGGAGTGTGTTTGTCTCTGAATAAATCCACTTCGTACCTATCACTTTGTCTCTCACTGAATTCTTTCTGCGATGAGACATCAAGAACCTGTGCTTCATTAAGTCCTGAAACCAGATGCCATCAAGTACTTCTATGTTGCCTGCTTCTAACTCCAACAGACCTTGAGCTTTGGTCTGCCTTCCACCACCTGGACCAGTGCATGCCACAGAGCTGCGACAGGTCTTACTTGCTGCACGCAGGATCTTTAGTTGCAGCATGCACGAGGGATCTAGTTCCCCTACCAGGGATCAAACCTGGGCCCCCTGCATTGGGAGCGATGAGTCTTACTCACTGGACCACCGGGGAAGTCCCAGCAACACCTGGGATTTTAGTTCCTGGACCAGGGATCGAACCCATGTGCCCTGCAGTGGAAGCAGAGTCTTAACCACTGGACCACCGCCAAGTCCCCACATCTTTCTTTTTAATGTGCTTTCTTCTTTCTCTTTAATTAAAATAATGTAAAATTAAAAAAAAAAAAAAGGTTATGCAGCCCAAGGAGGAGGTGGGGAGGGAGAAGTATGGAGTGGAAATTTGGGGTTAGCCGATGTAAACGATTCTATATAGAATGCATAAACAACAAGGTCCTACTGTAGAGCTCAGGGAACTATAATCACTATCCTGTGACAAACCATAATAGAAAACCATAAAAGAATGTATATATGTATGTATAATTGAAGCATTTTGCTATACAGCAGAAATTAACACATAAGTCAACTATACTTAAATTTAAAAAAAGGAGTAACACAGAAGTTTCACACATCCCTTTCATTCCATTTCTTTGGTGAAAAACGTGGTCACCCTTGTCTGCAAGGAAGACAGGAAAAGATAGTCTCTAGTCGGGTGGACTTGTGCCGTTGCTCAAAAGATCCATTTGCTAAAAGGAAAAGGGGGAGGATGATTGTGGGAGAGCGTAGCCTCTAGCACGTGCTGCTGAGAGCCTCCAGGAGCCTGCCCTCAGGGCCTGACTCCACGCTTGGGAGTGCGGGAGGCGCGGCTACATGGAACCTGTATCAGGTATCTGCCACTTTGCAGCCAACCACCCCAGATTTAGTGGCTTAAAATAAAGGCCTCTTTCCTGGCTCATGGTTTGGTCCGTCAGCCGTACGGCTGGGTTCAGTCGGTGGTTCTGCCAGTGGTCTTGCCTGCGGTCGCTCATGCAGCGGTAGTCATCTGGTGGTTTGATTAGGGCTGGATGGACTAAGATGTCCGCACATACATGTCCAGCAGTCAGCAATCTTAAGGCTGGGAAGCCTTGGTTCTCCGTGTGGCCTCTTCAGCAGGCTAGCTCAGGCTCGTTCACACCCTGGTCTCTGTTCCAACTACAATCAGAGAGAGGGCAAACCTCACGCACAGGTGTGTTTCAAGCCTCTGCTTGCATCACATTTGCAAATGGCCCATAGGCCAAAATAAGCCATATTGCCAAGCTTAGTTAGAATCAAGGGGAGGAGAGGAAAAGATGGCGGCGAAGTAGAGAGACGTGGAGTGCATCCCTCCCCACAGATCCATTGGGAATGCACGGAAGGATGCAGTCATTCTCACAGAGAACCAGCTGAACACCAGCAGACGGCCTCAGACACCGGATGGGACTGCGGGGAGCCCGACATAGCCGGTAGGGAGGCATCTACGAGGGCTCAAAGAGGGTGAAGCGGCGGAGCTGTGGCAGACGGGAGGGAGTGAGAAACATTCGGAGGGTCCGCAGCGCAGCTCAGCGTTCCCGGACCAAGACATCGATCCGCGGCTGAACGGAGGGTCCAGGAGCGGGAGTGTGGGAGCAGGAGAGCTGGTTCAGTGTGGGAAACATTGTTGCCGGTAGGGTGACGGACCGAGAGGACAGGAGGGAGGAGGCCCGCAGAGAGGAGTGCCCGTTCCTGAGAGCTGCCCGGCCATGATGGCGGCTGGAGGCTGCAGGCTCACTGGCGGCTGGGAGGAGCCACGCGCATAGCCTCTCTCTCTCTTTCCACGCCTCTGCAACAGGCAGTGGAGAGACGCCCTGCGGGCCACCTAAGGTGCTCAGGGATAACAAGTACCCTCAGGCACTCGGGTGGGGCTAGATTAAAACCCCTTCCAACGCCAGCAGCAGGGAGGCCACCGAGAGAAAAAAAAAAAAAGAAAAGAAAAGAAAAAAACCCCGAGAGAGGCCCATCTCTAAGACTTTCTGTTTACGCCTGAGCCACCGGCGCCCTCTGCAACAGGCACCTCCAAGCCTGACTGAGACATCAGTGCGCCACTGCTCACTCCCTCCCAGGAGAAGGAGCCACTGTTGTACCCTCTCCCTCCCCACACACCGACGCTTACAGACGAACAATAAAGGAACCTCTGCTGGTCACAGAATAACGCAAAAAAACCCAAGGACAAGCAACCCCAAAAGTTTGGACAACCATGAGGAAACAAAGAAACACCATGCAGGCAAAGGAGCAAGAAAAAAACCCACAAGACCAAATAAATGAGGAGGAAATAGGAAAAATGCCTGAAAAGGAATTTAGAGTAATGATAGTAAAAATGATACAAAATCTCGATAACAAAATAAAGTACAAGAAACAGTTCATAAGAACTCAGAAAAACAAACAGCAATGGATAACAAAATAACTGAAATTAAAAATACTCTAGATGCTATAACCAGCAGAATGACTGAGGCAGAAGAACGAATAAGTGAGTTGGAAGATAGAATGGGGGAAATAAACGCCACAGAGCAGGAAAAAGAAAAAAGAATAAAAAGATTAGAAGACAGTCTCAGAGACCTCACTGATAACATTAAGCGTACCAACATTCGAATTATAGGCATCCCAGAAGAAGAAGAAAACAAGAAAGGGTCTGAGAAAATATTTGAAGAGGTTATAGTGGAAAACTTCCCCAACATGGGAAAGGAAATAATGAACCAAGTCCAAGAAGCACAGAGAGTCCCATACAGAATAAACCCAAGGAGAAATACACCAAGACACATATTAATCAAACTAACAACAACTAAACACAAAGAAAAAATATTAAAAGCAGCAAGAGAAAAGCAACAAACAACATATAAGGGAAAACCCATCAGGATAACAGCTGACCTTTCCACAGAAACTCTGCAGGCCAGAAGGGAATGGCAGGATATCCTGAAAGTCCTGAAAGAGAGAAACCTACAGCCAAGAATACTCTACCCAGCAAGAATCTCATTCAGATTTGAGGGAGAAATCAAAAGCTTTCCAGACAAGCAAAAGTTAAGAGAATTCAGCACCACCAAACCAGCCTTACAACAAGTGCTAAAGGAACTTCTCTAAGTAGGAAACACAAGAAAAGGAAAACACCTACAAATACAAACTCAAAACAATTAAGAAAATGGTAATTGGAACACACATATCAATAATCACATTAAATGTAAATGGATTAAATGCTCCAACCAAAAGACACAGACTGGCTGAATGGATACAAAAACAAGACCCTTCTATATGCTGCCTACAAGAAACCCACTTCAGACCAAGGGATACATATAGACTGAAAGTGAAGGGATGGAAAAAGATATTCCATGCAAATGGAAGTCAAAAGAAAGCTGGAGTAGCAATACTCATATCAGACAAATTAGACTTGAAAGTAAAGACTATTAAAAGAGACAGGGAAGGACACTACATAATGATCAAGGGATCCATCCAAGAAGAACATATCACAATGGTAAATATCTATGCCCCCAATATAGGAGCACCTCAATACATAAGGCAAATGCTAACAGCTATAAAAGGGGACATCGACAGGAACACAATAATAGTGGGAGACTTGAACACCCCACTTACATCAATGGACAGATCATCCAAACAGAAAATAAATAAAGACACACAAGCTTTAAATGACACATTAGACCATCTCGACCTAATTGATATTTATAGGACATTCCATCCAAAAACGACAGACTACATGTTCTTCTCAAGTGCACATGGAACATTTTCCAGGATAGATCACATCTTGGGTCACAAATCAAACCTCAGCAAATTCAAGAAAATTGAAATCATATCAAGCATCTTCTCAGACCACAACGCCATGAGACTAGATATCAATTACAGGAAAAAAACTGCAAAAAATACAAACACATGGAGGCTAAACAATTCACTCTTAAACAACCAAGGAATCACTAAAGAAATCAAAGAGGAAATAAAAAAATATCTAGAAACAAATGACAACGAAAACACAACAACCCAAAACCTATGGGATGCAGCAAAAGCAGTTCTAAGGGGGAAGTTTATAGCAATACAGTCCTACCTTAAGAAACAAGAAAATGATCGAATAAACAACCTAACCTTACACCTAAAACAACTAGAGAAAGAAGAACAAAGAAACCCTAAAGTGAGCAGAAGAAAAGAAATCATAAAGATCAGAGCAGAAATAAATGAAAAAGAAAGGAAAGAAACCATAAGAAAAATAAATAAAACTAAAAGCTGGTTCTTTGAGAAGATTAACAAAATTGATAAACCATTAGCCAGACTCATCAAGAAAAAAAGGGAGAAGATGCAAATCAACAGAATTAGAAATGAAAAAGGAGAAGTAACAACGGACACCTCAGAAATACAAAACATCATGAGAGACTACTACAAGCAACTCTATGCCAATCAATTGGATAACCTGGAAGAAATGGATACATTCTTAGAAAAATACAATCTTCCAAGACTGAACCAGGAAGAAATAGAAACCATGAACAGACCAATCACAAGTACGGAAATTGAGGCAGTGATTAAAAATCTCCCAACACACAAAAGCCCAGGACCAGATGGGTTCACAGGCGAATTCTATCAAACATTTCGAGAAGAGTTAACACCTATCCTTCTCAAACTCTTCCAAAATATTGCAGAAGGCGGAGCACTCCCAAACTCATTCTACGAGGCTACCATCACCCTGATACCAAAACCAGGCAAAGATGTCACAAAAAAAGAAAACTATAGACCAATATCACTGATGAATATAGATGCAAAAATCCTCAACAAAATACTAGCTAACAGACTGCAACAGCGCATTAAAAAAATCATACACCATGATCAAGTGGGGTTTATCCCTGGGATGCAAGGATTCTTCAATATATGCAAATCAATCAATGTGATACATCATATCAACAAATTGAAGGATAAAAACCATATGATCATTTCAATAGATGCAGAAAAAGCTTTTGACAAAGTTCAACATCCATTTATGATAAAAGCTCTCCAGAAAATGAGCATAGAAGGAAATTACCTCAACATCATAAAAGCCATATATGCAAAACCAAAAGCCAACATTGTTCTCAATGGAGAAAAACTGGAAGAATTCCCCCTAAAAACAGGAAGAAGACAAGGGTGTCCACTCTCACCACTATTATTCAACATAGTTTTGGAAGTTTTAGCCACAGCAATCAGAGAAGAAAAAGAAATCAAAGGAATCCAAATTGGAAAAGAAGAAGTAAAATTGTCACTCTTTGCAGATGACATGATATTATATATAGAAAACCCTAAAGACTCTACCAGAAAACTGCTAGCACTAATTGATGAGTTTAGTAAAGTAGCAGGATACAAAATTAATGCACAGAAATCCCTTGCATTCCTATACACGAACAACGGAAGAGCAGAAAGAGAAATTAAGGAAACTCTCCCATTCACCATTGCAACCAAAAGAATAAAATACCTAGGAAGAAACCTGCCTAAGGAGGCAAAAGATCTGTATGCAGAAAACTTTAAGACATTGATGAAAGAAATCAAAGACGACACAAACAGATGGAGGGACATACCATGTTCCTGGATTGGAAGAATCAACATCGTGAAAATGTCTGTACTACCCAAAGCAATGTACAGATTCAATGCAATCCCGATCAAATTACCAATGGCATTTTTCACAGAACTAGAGCAAGAAATCTTACGATTTGTATGGAAACGCAAAAGACCCCGAATAGCCAAAGCAATCTTGAGAAGGAAAAATGGAGTTGGTGGAATCAGGCTTCCTGACTTCAAACTATACTACAAGGCCATAGTGATCAAGACAGTATGGTACTGGCACAAAAATAGAAAGGAAGATCAATGGAATAGAATAGAGAACTCAGAAGTAAGCCCAAACACATATGGGCAACTTATCTTTGACAAAGGAGGCAAGAATATACAATGGAAAAAAGACAGCCTCTTCCATAAGTGGTGCTGGGAGAACTGGGCAGCAACATGCAAAAGAATGAAATTAGAACACTTCCTAACACCATACACAAAAGTAAACTCCAAATGGATTAAAGACCTACATGTAAGGCCAGACACTATCAAACTCCTAGAGGAAAACATAGGCAGAACACTATATGACATCCATCAAAGCGCCATCCTTTTTGACCCACCTCCTAGAATCATGGAAATAAAATCAAGAATAAACAAATGGGACCTCATGAAACTTAAAAGCTTTTGCACAGCAAAAGAAACCATAAACAAGACTAAAAGGCAACCCTCAGAGTGGGAAAAAATAATTGCCTATGAAACAACGGACAAAGGATTAACCTCCAAAATATACAAGCAGCTCATGAAGCTTAATACCAAAAAAGCAAATAACCCAATCCACAAATGGGCAGAAGACCTAAATAGACATTTCTCCAAAGAAGACATACAGATGGCCAACAAACACATGAAAAGATGCTCAACATCACTCATCATCAGAGAAATGCAAGTCAAAGCCACAATGAGGTATCACCTCACACCAGTCAGAATGGCCATCATCACAAAGTCTGGAAACAACAAATGTTGGAGAGGGTGTGGAGAAAAAGGAACTCTCCTGCACTGTTGGTGGAACTGTAAATTGGTACAGCCACTATGGAAAACAATTTGGAGGTTCCTTAAAAAACTACAAATAGAACTACCATATGATCCAGTAATCCCACTACTGGGCATATACCCAAAGAAAACCTTAATCCCAAAAGAAACTTGTACCATAATGTTTATTGCAGCACTATTTACAATAGCCAGGACATGGAAGCAACCGAAATGCCCATCAACAAATGAATGGATACAGAAGATGTGGCATATATATACAATGGAATATTACTCAGCTATAAAAAGGGATGAGATGGAGCTATATGTAATGAGGTGGATAGAACTACAGTCTGTCATACAGAGTGAAGTAAGTCAGAAAGAGAAGGACAAATATTGTATGCTAACTCACATATACGGAATCTAAAAATGGTACTGTTGGACTCAGTGACCAGAACAAGGATGCAGATACAGAGAATGGACTGGAGAACTCGAGGTATGGGAGGGGGCGGGGGGTGAAGGGGAAACTGAGACGAAGCGAGAGAGTAACACAGACATATATATACTACCAACTGTAAAATAGTCAGTGGGAAGTTGTTGTATAACAAAGGGAGTCCAACTCGAGGATGGAAGATGCCTTTGAGGACTGGGGCGGGGAGGGTGGGGGGGGCTTGGGGGGGGGCGTCAAGGAAGGGAGGGAAGATGGGGATATGTGTATAAAAACGGATGATTGAACCTGGTGTACCCCCCCAAAAAATAAATAAATAAAAAAAAAAAAAAAAAAAAGAATCAAGGGGAGGAGAGAACACTACCTCTTGATGTGAAGAGCTGTAAAGTGACATTGCTGAAGAGCACGGGAGGACTGTTTCATAACATCTTCACAAAGGGCCTTTCATGGTGACCTCAGCTTCCATCTATCAGATAAGGAATGTCAGTCCTTGTTCAGGCTCTTGTGGCCCTAAGAAAAAGAAATCCCCCAATGCCCCAAGGAATGAGTTCTCTTTTTCAGGGTACATATGGCCTTGCCCTGCATCTGAAGGGCTGCCAAGAACCAAAGCAGAAGCTCTTCCTCTGTCTCTCTGCTGAGCTGCAAGGTCTCCTTCGTGGTGCCTCTTCTCACTCTGTCTGCTCCATTCTCCTCTTTGCAGATTGCTTTGTTTCTATTTGCTTTTGACACCTGCTCCCTCCCAATTTCTGCTTGCCCTGGGCGTCAGCCTACGGCACCCTTTCACCTTCTGGCCCTGAGGCTAGCTGGCTCAGTCTCTCCATGTTTCCCCTGTTCCAGTTCCAGAAAGCATCACCTTGACTGGCTGGCTCATACCCTCAATCTGGACCACTTTGTGGTGGGCAGGCCAGCCTATGGATAGGCTATCTGGAGCTCAGGTGCCCACATCTCATTCAGTCACCTGGGGAAGTGGGGGAGCACTACTATAGGTTGAATGGTGGCCCCCCAAAGATATGTCCATGTCCTAATCCTCAGAACCTGTGAACATGACTTTATTTGGAAAAAGGGTCTTTGTGGGTGTGATTGAGATGAAATGACCCTGGATTACTCAAATGTGCCCTAAATTTAAAAACAAGTGTCCTTATAAGAGCTACGCAGAGGAAAAGACAGAGGGAGGCCATGTGAAGACAGAGGCAGAGGTTGACATTATGCAACCACAAGCCAGGAAATACCTGGCAGCACCAGAAGCTAGAAGACTTGAGGAAGGATTCTCCCCTACAGCATGTGGAGGGAGAGTGGCCCTGACAAAACCTTTTCAGACTTCCAGCCTCAGAACTATGAGAAAATAAATTTCTGTTATTTTAAGCCACCAAGTTTGTGGTCGTTTGTTACAGCAGCTCTAGGAAACTAATATAGGCACACTGCTCAAAATAGAGGCTCCAGGGCAGCAGGACTCATTGGTAAGGCAATTACCCTGCACAGACGTACAGGCCACGTAAGCACATGCCTCATTCCCTGACCAGTGAGTGAACCCTCCTGCTCTTTCTTTCCAAGGCCTGAGACATGCAAGTCTAGATGGCTAACACCCCAGTGTCCTACTCCTCATCACCCGCATGTATGGTGCTTTCAAGAGGTCTCAAGAATAAAAGGATGTGTGATACATATATAGACACACACATACATTGGAATATTTCTCTCTCTTTCTCTCTCTCTCTCTACACACACACACACACACACACACACACACACACATTGCAATATTACTCCCCAGCCATAAAAAAGGATGAAATCTTGACATTTGTGACAACATGGGTAGACCTAGAGGGTATTATGCTAAGTGAAATAAGTCAAACAGAAAAAGACAAATACTGTATGATTTCTCTTGTGTGTGGAATCTAAAAAACAAATGAACAAATACAACAAAACAGAAACAGATTCATAGATGCAGAGAACAAACAGGTGGTTGCCAGAGGGGAGAGGGATGGGAGGGTTGAATGAAATCGGTGAGGGAGACTAAGAGGTACAAACTTCCAGTTACAAAATAAATGAGTCACAGGAATGAAATCTACAGCATGGGGAATACAGTCAGTGATACTGTAATATCTTCGTACGGTGACAAATGGTAACTAGACTTATCACTGTGATCATTTTGTTGTGTATAGAAAGATTGAATCACTACATGTATACCTGGAACTAACATAGTGCTGTAGGTCAACTTTACTCCAATTAAAAAACTTTTTTTCCATTCCCTCTGAAAAAAAGAGTAAAAGAGCAAGGTGGAACAGTATTTTAAGAGAGAATTAATTATAAGGTCATGGGAAGTGTTTTCTTTGGTTGTCTGTCTCTGAAGGACACAGAGTCCTGAGCATCCTTTTAGAGGCAGAGGGAAGAATCCAGGGAAGCAGGAGAGGAGACAGGAGGAGTCACCTCCAGTGCCAAGCACACCATATTTCTGTTCACACAAATCAGAGTGTCATGGGAGGTTAGGAGTGAAAGGGACTTTCGCATTTAGCCCTTTCACTTTATAGATGAAGAAGCAGAGGGCCGAGAGAGGAGTGACTTACCCAGGGCCCACAGCTGTTCACTCCTGACATCCAATCCCTGCCCCTTCTTGTGCGGCCAGGACTTCATAGTGTGCCCTTGGCAAAGACAACTATTTTTTAACGGCCTATATTCATGTCTCTACATGTTGTAAAATGCCTCTTCTACTTCTCGATTCCTGTGCCCTTTCCCTGCTTCCCTGGACATAGTGGCTCATGAACTCCTTGTCCTGCCAAGTGCAGCTGAGGAAATAGGAGCGGCCGCTCGGCTGAGTGGACAGGAAAGGATGCACTGAAGGGGTGCTGATCCTCCAGCCTGGTCAGGACCACAGCATCCCCACCTAACTCTGCACGTTCCTCTGCCTCCAGCAGAGAGCCCTGGGGTCTTCTGTTCCCCGCATTCCTTGCCAGCATGGTTCTAAGTAAGATCCTGGCAACAGAGTCACTTGCACAAGATTCGATAGACCAAGGATAGGGGAGCCCACCTTCTCTGAATTGGCATGAACAGGTGTGAGGTTGACGGTGGCCTCCAGGTGAGCTCCTGCAAGGTGCCCATGTTGGTGCTGTGGGCGGCTGGGGTGATCTCACCATCTTCTCTGTAGTCCTGGCACTTTCTGATTTTGTGCAGTCTGACAGTGGCTTCCCTGACCTGCCCTCATCCAGCCCTCCCATCAGTTATGTAAGCCTCTAAATCCCCCGTATTAAACCTGTGTATCTAGAGTGGCTTCTGTTTCTCTGACCAAACCCCAACTGACACAGGTAATGAAGCTATGTAAAAGGATGGTGGGGGATGGGAATCCCTCTGGAATGTAAAAGGTTCCCCCTAGAAAGTGAAATTTTTTTGTATAAAGTGACAAATCGGCCCCTAGGTTTGTTTTTGTTTGTTTGTTTGGGAGGAGCCATCGAGGGTGTGTGTCCTTGGAACCACGAGATTAACATCGAAGCTCTCCTTTGAGACATGTTCCAGGCAGGAGAGCCCCTCTGCCCTACCCTCACCCATCACAAGATCCAAGAGAATTGTGGTCAACGGGGCCAGCTCAAGGGCAAGTCTTCCCTCCAGGATTGCTGACACATAGGGAAAAAACCAGAAGCCACAAGGAAGTCCAGAGCAATCTCTTTGAGTATGGCCATTCTATTTTATAAGAGCAAGGAGATGAACAAGTTTATATCACCTGAGTTCTATGAAGAATGGGAGCAAAAGTCAATGAAGTACAACTAATCTTTTAAGACACATTTCCGTTGATATTTTGGGTAAATCATAGTATTTGCTGTCTTTTACTGACACTTTTCTATGTACTGCCTGAAGCTGTTTTATATATTATCCTATTTAATCTTCCCAACAATGCCAAAGTGAGGATAGCATTTTCCCAGGTTCATAGAAGGCTGCAGCTCAACCAGGTCAAAGCCGCCTGACTCTTGAGGCACCCTCTTTCCACTGAGTCATTCGGCTTCTTTTACTGGAAGGGAGGAAGGAAGAACAAAAGGGAAAGAGAAAGGCAGCAGGAAGAGGAAACGGGAGAGACAGACAAAGGGAGAAGTGAGGGGAGACGTATGTGTAAGGAGAAAGGGGAGAGAGGAGAGAGAAGGCCCAGGGGTTATGGGAAGGTGGAGAAACTCGTTTCCTCACCACCTCTACTCAGACCACGTGCTTTAGAATGTCACCCCTGCTCTCTGCCCTACTGCTTAGCCAGGCAACCATTGTTCACAGCTCTTCCACTGCTCCTTATTCTCAGGCTTGCTGAACCTCCAGTGTGAATGGAAAAAGCCACAACAATCCACTGAGTAAAGAACTCTTTGGGCTGCCCCATCAGTGCTCAGAATAATGTTACACCAGAGGGTAGATTAAATCAAGCAGAGCAGCAGCTCCAGCCCCTGGGCTGATGGGGGATGGGAATCAAGTTTGCCCTTGTGCCGTAGGGTAGCTGGTGAAGACTGTCTTGTATACGCTCCTGCCTCTCCTTCCAGGCCCTTCTCTAAGCAACCTCAGTCCCACCCTGGTATCCTATACCCCCAGCTACCCCTGGGCTTACCATCATGAGATAATGACATCCTCCACCCCCACTGACTCAGAGAGCCCGTCCTGGCTCCATGTCCTGTGAGAAAGCATCTAGGCTGAGGATGCAGGGCAGGGGCAGGTCTTCCTGGAGCCCTCCAGCCACACCCTGGCCATAGTCCCTCTCTGCGTACATGTAAGGCCAGGCCAGGGCTGGGAAGACCAAAAGGGGCACTCGAGAGTTGGTCCATATCTCCTGAGATCCTAGAGACTCAGAGGTCCTGTGAGTCAATCCTTTCATTTTATCAATGAGGAAACTGAGGGTCGGAGAGGTGAGGGCAGAAGCCCGAGGCTGCGCTGTCTGCACACTGATCAGAGCCCCGACACCCAGCCCACCGCCCTTCCCGCTGGCAGCCGTGAATCTCCAAGGATCTCAGCGCCCAGCGAGCCAGCAAGAGCCTCACATGTGATTACAATTACCGTGGGCTTGGCCTGAGCCCAGCCACACCGCAAGCACATCCAGGCCTGGTCGCTGGCCAAGTTTCCATCTCAGTAGAAAAATGAATAGCTTCAAGGGATACATGTTAATCCCAAACACACGAGTGCGAAGGAGTGGGGTGAGGGGGAGAGGCCAGCCAGAATTTCTCGGGCAATGTCAGTCCACCGATAGCTCCTGAGATCCCCCCAGGAGGCAGAATTCCCCCGGCCAACAGAGGAAAAACAGGCTGTGTGCCCGCAAGGGGAGCAGGACTGCCTGCCCGTTGGGCATTGTGGTTCAAGAGCCATCTCGGGATTGCTTGTGCTTATAAACCCTGCTGGATCCCGGGCCCAAGATGGAACTCAGCTGGTGAGACTTGGCCAGGGATCCCCATAGCAGTCACTGCTCCTCAGTAGGGTCCTTTCTTGCCCTAAGCATTTTCCACAGCCTCTATATTTCTATCTTTCCTTCAGCATCACCATCCCCTGACACAGATAAGGAAACTGAGGCACAAGGATGAAGGACAGCCCAAGACCGGGTAGCCAGAAGAGCCGGGATGGGCTAGAACACAGGCCAGTCTGGCCCACAGCCTCCCTCCTGGTGCTCCTGAGCTGCCGAGGCAGCCTGGGCTGTGTCTAGGACTCTCCTGCTTTCTCCTGCCCAGCGCCATGCCCAGCATCTGAAGACTCACTTCATGAGCTGTCGGCTTCATCTGCCCCATGTCTGCTGCATGGCCCTGGTGGGGTCCCAAATTCCATCCTAGCTGCCAGCTTTTGCCTCGAGGCTTCTCGACGGTTTCTGCAGCCCTTCCACCCGCGAGACAAAAGTTCCTTCTTTCTTCCCAGACTTGAAGCAATCGTGGGCAGCACACCGCTCCCAGTTTACCTCAACTCCCAGAACACCCACTTGCAAGCTGTGCTTCCTTCTGGCCTCAGAGAAGGCAAGACATTTGAATTGTTGACCTATGATACATGTGCATCTACCCTTTGCGGGGCTTATAACAGGCTCAATAGATATCCACTCTCTGCCCTGGAGGCAAAGGAGTTAACACTTTGCTGGAACTCTACTAACACCATGTGATGTGCTAAAAACTCTACATAGGACAGCAGCCACCAATTAAATATCAACTGTCAGGTGGGGAAGAGCTGTGGCCCCCAAAGGGAACAATGGACTTTTTGATTATTGATGCCTCTGAGGGGATAAGATTCCTCAGAAAATGAGGTATGCCTCAGAGAAATGTGCTTATTTACACAGACTTCTAGACTGGCTGAGGACAGCCCAGGGCCTGCAGCCAGGTATCTGAGCAAAGGGGCGAGCAAGCTCCGGAGTGCAGCTTCTTGCCGACTGGGGGATTTACGGGCTTCCTGGATGGGCCAAGCAGCCTGGTTTTGAGGCCAGCAGCTGGGCCAAGGGGCTGGCCAAGGTTTTCTTAGAGGCTTTGCAAGCAGCTGGGCCCTTGGGGAAAATGCGTTTGCCACATGGCGCGGGGGGTGGTACCTGGTCTTCCACCTCCTCCAGAGGCAAGGCCTCATGAGGGTCATTTTTCCTGAGAGGCAGGGGTGGGAGCCATGGGCGTGGGACAGGGAAACAGAGCGCGGAAATCCAGCATTATTCTCAAAAGGCCATCTCTCTCTTGTTTCTGCTGTCAAAAAGCCCTGTGATCACTTTGTGTTTAAGCCAATCTTGCTTTTTCAAAGGAATGAAGAAAGAAAAAGATGTTTTTCCAGGTCTAATTATAAAAACCATAAGGCTGGAAAGATATGGAGGAAACCTGTCTCCCGGTTCTGCCTCCACCAGGTACCAGAGAAGCCCACAGGAGGTGCTGGTCTGTGAATAACTTGCTGGGTTGGAGGGGCAGGGGGGGGCTCCATCAGCAGCCCTGGGACCCCCAATCTCAAGATACCCCACCCCCATTCTATTCATATCTCCATAGCTGGGGAACAATTGAAAATCGTTCCTTGCAATTGTCGTGAGAACTAGTCAACAACCAAGAGACTAGAAGAGCTGATGATTTGGGTCCTTCTAGGGGTCTTCGTCTCCCCAGGGCACCTAGTTCTTAAAATCTGTGCTGTCCCATGAAAGGGCAAGCCCCAGATCCAGGGCTGCCCCAGCAGGACTACTGTCTGAACAGCACAGCGCGGGAGTCTTCCTCCTAAGCAGATGGCGTCAGTCTTCCGCCCTGCGATCATCAAGAAAAACAGAGCGGGTGTCTCTTGATTTCCTGTTTGAAAATGTGCTGGTGGGTGCAGAGAAGTTGGGGGATAAAGAAAGCATCTCATTCTCTCCCTCATCTATCAAAACTACACATCTCGACTTCCCCAGGGTGAGGTCGAGTGGACGGACGGGGCCCAGGGAGCAGGCGTCTGGCAGGAGCGGCTGGTCTCTGGCAGCTCCTCCAACTCTGACAAGCTTTGAGCTCTGAAACCCGGCCCTGGAGACCCCCATCACCCCGCAGCAAACCTCTCCTTGCTTCCACAGCCGCTCACAGCCCTGGCCACTCAAGATGACATTTTCTAAACATTGGAGAAAGATGAGAAGCAGACAGGAGGAGAAGCCTGGGAGCTGGAGACGGCCCCAGGAGGAAAGCAGGCTCCCTGCTGAGCAAGGCAGAGGCACCCGGACCCGGCAGGGGACTGGGACCCGGCAGGAATGCAGCTCTCCCCCTGGCTCTGACACCACGCTGCGTCGGTCCCGCGCAGCAGCTGGAGCCCTTGGCCGGGCCAGTAGTTCTCTGGTCATAACTCGTGCTCCCCCTGAGCAGCCCAAGCACAGGGCACTGCCCCTCACCCACACCCCATGCCCCAAGTGCTCCTGCAGAGCTGCCCAGAAGAGGGGATGGGAGAGCTAATCCCATCAGCGCGTTTTACCGGAGCCCTGTTCCCTCTGCGCTTCAGCTCCAGGACCAGGTCTTGCTCGTGGCCAAGTGGCACTCAGCATATAACTGGGGAAAGACAGGCTTGCTATATTACTCCACCTGGAGGGGGCTGGCGTTTTAGTAGGGGCAAATTCCCCAAGGATGGAATTTCCGAGGCAGAAAGGATAACCAGGATAACCGGCTGTCCCTTAAAGCAAACACAGAGGGGCTTGCTTGAGTGTAGGTGGCCTGCATGGGGGACTCTGGATGACCTGAGCTCTTGACCCATCTGGGATGTTTTTAGGAAAGTCATCCAACAATAACAACAAAAAGAATAATGATGGCTGCTACAGTGCAGAGGCGGGGGTGGGGGATGGGGGAATCTTCCGACGGGCTCCACAGTGTAGTTTCAAGGTCACTTCTGGCCCCCCTTGAAACATTCAGAATAATTGGAGCAGCCCAAGCTGCTGCCCTGTAACCCGAGAACCCCTGAGAAGCGGGCTGTCTGGGGTTCTGGGCTGGCTGCTCATTGAATCCCTACACCCCTGGGACTCTCACCTCCAAAGACAATCATGCAGCCAAGGCTTCAAGGGAGACATGCACAGCTCACACACCCCATGGGTGATCTTTTGTCTCCCTCCAGCCTGGACAGGGTGAAATACAGCCTCTGGCCACCACCCAGCTCAGTGTGCTGCTGTCTAAGGGCAGAAACCTTGAGAGGAATCTCAGCTCTGGCCAAGGAAAACAGGAGTCCGGTCTGGCTAAGCCAGGTGGCTTCTTTCTCCCCACCTTCCGTCCCCTCAGCTACCACCCCCTGGAGCCAGTGAGGTGTTTGGGTAACCCCAAGACCCCTCTCCCACACCGTCTACAGCCAGCACCACCGTTCCAGCAGCCTCCTGGAACTGGGGCCCGGCTGTGGGTCGCTGCCTTGAAAGGGTGAGAAGTGTGGGGCTCTGTCTCCCAGGAGAGAGACCTCCTCAACTGGCCTACCTTCTGCCTGCTTGGTCTTCCCTGAACAGGAGCCCCTTTTTGGGAGGAGGGATTGTCCTCCAAGGAAGAGTCCACCTCCTGCCCTCTGCCAGGAGCAGCACAGAGTTCATATTCTACAGGTAAAGGAAGAAATTTCCTGATCTCTCTTGCCATCCCATCCAAGGTCCTCCACACTCCTCCTGTCTGCTGGGCTTTGTGAAAAACCTTTCCTACCTTTGTGACTTCTGGTTTCAAAGCTTCACCCCTGGGCTTCCTAGGTGGCGCAGTGGCAGTGGTTGAGAATCCGCCTGCCAAGCAGGGGACATGGGTTCGATCCCAGCTCCAGGAAGATCCCGCATGCCGAGGAGCAACTAAGCCCGTGAGCCACAACTATTGAGCCCACGTGCTGCAACTACTGAAGCCCACGCGCCTAGAGCCCATGCTCCACAACAAGAGAAGCCACAGCAATGAGGAGCCTGCCCATCACAACGAAGAGCAGCCCCCAGTAGCCACCGCTCGCCACAACTAGAGAAAGGCTGTGTGCAGCAACGAAGACCCAACACAGCCAATAAATAATAAATAAGTAAATAAATTTATTTAAAAAAAAAAGCTTCACCACTTTTTCTTCTCCAGATGAAGAACCCCAGCATCTGACAATGTTTCCTTCACTCTGAAACACCGCCATCCAATAGAAATAAAATGCAAGCAATACATGAGAATTGTATCTGCAATTTAATATTTTCTAATAGCCACATTTAAAAAATAGAAAGGTTATATGTTTAATGATATGTTTTACTTAACCCAGTATATTTATATTAACCCAAATGAATACTATCATTTCAACCTTTAATTGACATAAAAAATTATCGATGAGATATTTTACGTTCTTTTTTTCATGCTAAGTGTATTTGTTTCCTAGGGCAGCTATAAAAAACTACCACAAACAGAGTGGGTTAAAATAATAAAAATTTATCCTCCCATAATTCTGGAGGTTGGAAGTCTAAAATCAAGGTGTAAGCAGGGCTATGCTCCTTCTAAAGGCTCTGGGATGAATCCTTCCTTGCCTCTTTTTAACTTCTGTGCGTTAGTGCTTGGAGTTCCTTGGTGTACGGCTGCCTCCCTCCAGTCTCTGCCGCCCTCACCACACCGCATATTTTCTCTCCATGTCTTGATTTTTCACATGGCCTCCTTATAAGGATACCAGTCACTGGATTTAGGGCTCACCTTAATCCAGTAAAACGTCATTTTGACGTAACCAATTACATCTGCAAATATTCTATTTCCAAATAAGTTCACATTCTGAAGTTCTAGGTGGGCATGAGTTCTAGCGGGGCACCACTCAACCCACTGCAATGTCAGATTCAACTTAATCTGGTCAGTAACGTCCATGACCCCTCCCCCATCTGAGTTTTGGCTCCTAAATTTCTGTCGTTATTTTCTGTTCTGTTGTCTTTATTTTCACTTTGGTGGTGCTTGGGACAGGACCCCAGGTAAAAAGAAACAGGTGCGATTAATTTTAATAAATTAATTTTAATTAACTTTAAGCCAATATCTCCAAAATATTGTCATCTCAACATCTAATTAACATAGAAAATGATCAACGAGATATCTATATTTCATGGTAAGTCTTCAACATCCCATCTGTATGTGACGCTTACAGCACATCTCAATCCAGACAAACCACATTTCAAGTGCTCTACAGCCGCAGGTGGACAGCTGGGCTCAAGAAATTAGAAAAAAAAGACTGAGGCCTATGGTGATGCAGGGACATCCCTGGGGAGGTCTGGGGCGGGGCGGGGCGGGGTGGGGAGCGGCAGGAGTGGCATTTCCCTGATGGCTCCAGGGCTCCAGGGTCTGGGTCTCTCCTGATTATCTTTCAAGACTCCTGGGGGTAGAGACAGGATGCAGAATCTCTGAAGTTAATTCAGAGTTACTGCCAGTCTCTTAAAGCTGCAAATGACATTCTCTCTCTCGCTCGCTCTCTCTCTCTCTCTCTTTCACACACATGCACACATACACACACACTCACATATCTTGAGAGCCTTCCAATTTTCTTCTGCTATGCATGGACCTCACAAAAAGTGACTCAACCTTACATAAGGTCTGAGGGGGCCCAAGAATGTGACTCACTGCCTTGAAATTTCCAGTGGGTTACACATGTCGTCTTAGATGACTTTTTAAAATTTCTCTTTAATGGTTGTCAAAAAGAAAAAATTTGGTGTGGGAGGCAGATTGGAGTGAGAATCCCGCCTCGGGGCAGGAAAGGATAGTTGTGATAGACAGGAGGGGACGGAGCCCGAGGACAGGGCCCTCTCAGTGTCAGGCCTCAGAAGGTTCTGGTGAGAAAGAAGGATGCTTCCTCTCAGGACCTCAGGGCATTTCAAGATACTTAGTGTTACAATCAGCTCAAACAGCAAGAATCAGCCCCTGGGGCCTCCAGGAAGTATGTTAATTAGGGAAGATCTGACCAACTTCAGCGCCACTGCTGCCTAAAAAGCTGCAGAACACTGCAGGGCAGGGGTTCCAGCTCTGGCCACAGACTAGTATCCTCTGGGGAGCTTTTAAAAATCCCTATGCCCGGGACTTCCTAGGTGGCGCAGTGGTTAAGAATCTGCCTGCCAATGCAGGGGACATGGGTTCGAGTCCTGCTCTGGGAAGATTCCACATGCCACGGAGCAACTAAGCCCGTGCCTCACAACTATTGAGCCTGTGCTTTAGAGCCCGTGAGCCACAACTATTGAGCCCAAGTGCCACAACTATTGAAGCCCTATTGAAGCCCACACGCCTAGGGCCTGTGCTCCACAACAAGAGAAGCCACTACAATGAGGAGCCTGTGCACCACAATGAAGAGTACCCCCCCACTCGCAGCAACGAGACAAAGCCCGTGTGCAGCAACGAAGACCCAACGCAGTCAATAAATAATAAATAAAACAACAACAACAAAAAATATGAGAAACTGAAAAGCCAGCAGAGCTGACATACAGAAACCATGTGGAAAGAACAAGATAAGGATGGAGATGAAAAAAAAAAAAAAAAATCCCTATGCCCAGTTACACCCCAGACCAACTCAATCAGGACCTCTGGAGATAGGGCCCAGACATCAGTATTTTTTGTAGGTTTCCCAGGTGATTGCAACGTGTAGCCAACAAAGAGACCCTGCTGGTGGGAGGGCCTGGGGTCCTGTTACACCAGGTGGATAATTCCAGTCCTTGATGCCTAACGAGGCCCGGATGCAGAAGGGGGAATTGTTAGTTTACAGTTGCTGCCCGAGTCCCCCAGAGAAGGAGCACCTCTGTTTGGCCAGGACCAGGACGTATCTTTGGGTGTGAAATGCAAAGCCTCTAGGGAATGGCCTGCATGGGTTGAAAGAGTGAATGGGGGGGGCGGGGCTACCGAATTGCATCATGTGAAAGAAATACCAGGAACTGGAGAGCTGAGGCTGGCAGCTGGCGGAGAGAGGCCCTGCCAAGGAGAACATATGGGTATTCAGCTGTCATCCGTGTGAAGGAATGGCCATCAAGAGTCTTAGAAGTGTGTGAAAGGGACTTCCCTGGTGGTCCAGTGGTTAAGACTTGGCATTTCTACTGCAGGGGGCATGGGTTAGAACTAAGATCCCATATGCTGTGTGACCAAAAAAAAAGTGAGTGACATTCTGTTTTAAGGCCTTTGCTATGTTATGGCATGAGGTCACCTCCCTCTCCACCCTCATGTCTTCACGAAGGGACAGGGCAGAGTATTCCAATGCTGAGGAAACAGGACAGCTGTTCCAGGCCAGCTCCCACGCCACCACACAGGCGTCCTCAGAGCTGCCGGGAGTGCTGTTGGGCCTGCCATGGTACCTAGTGTATCAGGCAGGGCCCAGCAGGGAACAGATGACACCCTCAAAACGGATAATGTGAAAGAATTGAATGAAGGGACTATGTACGGAGGTGTGGGCAGCATTGTGTGTGTGTGGACACCATGCAGCTGGTAAGAGCCCAGCACCACCAACTCCACTAGGCCTGAGGGGAGGAGGACAGAACAGGCTGCGGGCTGCCTGATGAGAGTTGTGACCTTCTGTTTGAAGGGCACAGACGGCACTCAGAGACCCCACAGGGAGGGAGTAGGGAGAATGATGTTATAGGCTAAATTGTGTCTCCCCAAATTCCTGTTGAAGCCCTAAACCCCAGTGTCTCAGAATGTGACTGTATTTGGAGATAGGGCCTTCACGGAGGTGCTTAAGTTTAGGTGAAACCATTAGGGTGGCCATCGAGAGTCTTAGAAGTGTGTGACAAGATCCAATCTGGCTGGGAGCCTTATAAGAAGAGGAAGTTTGGACACACAAAGTGACACCAGGGTCAGGAGTGCAGAGAGGAAAGACCGAGTGAGAAGACATGGAAACGTGGCTGTCTGCAAGCGAAGGAGAGAGGCCTCAGAAGAAACCCATCCTGCTGACACCTTGATCTTGGACTTATCTCCAGAACTGGGAGAAATAAACTCCTGTTGTTTAAGCTACCCAGCCTATGGTACTCTGTTATGGCAGCCCTAGCAAACGAGTATAGGTGAATACCCCAACTTTACCCTCCTCCCTCTTTACAAGCTCTGGCTGGTGCCCCACCCCGCACTGGCCAAACCCCACCAAAAGCCAGGGGGTATGAGAGCAAGTGGGCATGGTCCACACAGGTCAGGCCCCAGGGAGGAGGAGGTGGAGTGTGGACCTGGAACTGCAGACAGAGGGTGTCTGTCTACCTGGGAGGGGTGTTGAGTCAATTTAATGTCTCAAAGGACAGGCGACCAGGCTTCTGACACCAAGTTTACAAGTAGGACACAGGATGGTGTGGTGAAAGTAGGCCACCACTTGGACCAAGATGAGAAGAAAATAGAAAAAATGACAGTGTTTGGCAAGATGGTGGCTGACTAATTTGTCAGACTTTTCTTTACCAATATGGTTAGGTTGTTTTAGGCTAAAAAGAGACAATCCAGAGGCAGACTTTTTTTTTTTTTTTGGCTGTGATGGGTCTTCATTGCTGCCTGCAGGCTTTCTCTAGTTGTGGCGAGCGGGGGCTACTCTTTGTTGTGGTACACGGGCTTCTCATTGTGGGAGCTACTCTTGTTGCAGAGCACCGGCTTTAGGTGCATGGGCTTCCGTAATTGTGGCACATGGACTCAGTAGCTGTGGCTCGCAGGCTTAGCTGCTCTGTAGCATGTGGGATCTTCCCAGACCAGGGATAGAACCCGTGTCCCCTGCATTGGCAGGAGGATTCTTAACCAATGCGCCACCAGGGAAGTCCCCAGAGGCAGACTTTTCAGAAGAAACAGCTCCATCTAGCTTGAGGGACAGCTATTAGGGGGCGGGGAGGCTGCAGGGGCAGGGGTATAGCGGATGAGGGCAGGCACCTCCCTTGAAATATTACAAGCATCATTGGAAGAAAGGTGTCCAGGTGTCTTGTGCATGAGAGCCCCCTTCTTGCATAGGACAGGTGATTCCCCAGCCCTGGACTCCATCTCAACATGGGGCACACCCAGGGCACAGGTCAGAGAGGATCTGCGCTAAATGCCCTTCACTTCTGCTCCAGAGTCCCTGGGGAGCTGCCATTCTAGACTTGGTCCAGTGTCCCCAACTTAGGTCTCTTATGAGCACCGCGCACATGTCCTCTCTACTGGGTGGGACGGGCCAGGCTGCCAGCTGCTCACCCCAGCCCTTCTCCTTCCCCATGCTGGAGCCCTCGTGCCAGTATCCCAGGACGGCTTACCAGCCTGCCCTCCCTGCCAGCCACTCCCGCAGCTCAGCCCCTGGCCCCGCAAGCCTGAGTTTTCCAGATTAGAAGATGCTGATCATCCTCATAGGTTCTCCTCCTGGGGACCTCAGGCTGGGCCAGGTGGAGGGTTCTGAGAACATACCTGTCTTTCTTACACAGAGCTGACATGTGCTCAGCTGCTCCCTGAGCCTCCTTAACTTATAGGACTCAGTAAGAGGAAGCCAATAACACAGGATCACCTGCCTCACCAAACCCATGTGAGGGCTGCATGAAAATCGGGGTGGGTTCAGAACGTGTGGCATACAGATGTGTCCAGCAAATGAGGAGACTGCCACCAGATTACAAAGGCCTCCGGGAGGGAATACAGCTGGACGCCTCCCTTTCTGGATGACTGGGGTTTGTGGTAAGAACTCCCACCTACGGGGCACCCACCAGGTGCTGATCTGAGAGCTCTCCACGTCCCATCTTTTATAACACTCCTGATCATAACCTGGGGTGGGCGTGGGGATGCTGTGATTCTCCCTGTTGTGAGGCTGAGGCAAATGTGACAAAGTGGTCGTGTAACCAGCACGCAGTCATGCGTACAGTAATGACACAGCCAGGATTTGAAGCCCAGTAGATTCAGGGGCTGCTCTCTGACTCACTGGCTCAGTTTCCTTACAGCTGAAGGTAGCCAGAAAGGCACTCACTGCTTCCAAAAGAGCAGGAAGAAGCCAACCTGAGGACAACAGGATTGGTTCTGTGAAGTTCAAAGGAGCTCCCTGCCTCCTCCGGGCTGAGGTCCACCTCTGTCCTCAAGCTGCGGAGATTGTCCCTGGAGAGACCAGCTCTTTCTCGCCTCTTTGGGGCTCAGCTGGGCTCAGAGTTGCTGCAGCCCTGCCCCTCCCCCCACTCCCCATCCCCTCCCCTCCATAGTATCTACCCACAGATTCAATGGGGACTTACAGATATCCATAGGAGGGATGAACTGTGGATAACAGGAACAGCTCCAATCCTCTGAGTCTAACTTGGGGATTGCTTGACTTGAGCACTTAACCCCCAGGATATTAAGCAGAGGTCCACTTGTTTAGGACTTGGTCAAATATGGGACTCAGGCTGGGAGTCCCCTCAGGTGGAAGTGGACTCCTCCCTCACCATTGCCTGCCCCCCTTCCCCCCCCCCCACCTAGCATCCGAATGGCCCCAGCTGTCTGGCTTGGAGGTGTTGGGGGACGGGGAGGGGCCTTTAATTTTCCTCTTATTGACACCAGAAAGAACTGGTCCTACATTAATGAGCTCCTCCCACAGGCAAAGCGCTGAGCAGGGAGACAGCCTCAAATGGGGCAGTTCCAACATTATCCCTTATTAGAAAGCCAGAGATCTCCAATAGGTATCCGTGGAGTTTTCAGTCCTCATTTCATATACATTCAGAAAACACAACACATTCTGATACTAATATTAGATAGTGGATGCTTAATAATTCACCAAGATTGCCCAACACAAGCTTGCAATGTAAAATATCTCATAATTCTAATTAAAAGCACGTACTCTGCGAGGGGTGTTTATGGGACAGGCACTTCCTAAGATCATTTTATGTCTGCCTAAGAGAATACACCTGCCATAAAGAGCCCTGTCTAGCAAAATGGCTTCAGAGCTGGGGGTGGGGGGGAGGGGGCAAAGTGGTTGCTACCTGAAGCCACCCACCTTGACACCCTAGGGGTATGTTTACATCTGAGGGAGTGACTTGTTATATGAAAAGCGAAAAGAGAATGACAGCACAGGGACCAAACAACCCAGCTAGGGACCCTCCTACATAGTGAAGAGAACATACTTCTATCCATTTTTCAGTGAAGCAAGAAGTGGTAGGGACACATAACTACCTTTAGCAGAAAACCCAACTCAAAGTAGCTTAAACAATCTCACATAACAAGAGATCACAAGTAACCCTCCAGCAAGGGTTAACTCAGCAGCTCAGAGACATCACCAAGGACCCAGTTTCTTTCCACATTTCTGCTGGGCTGTGCTTGGTGCTGTCAGCCTCCGCTGGTAACTGGATACTTACAGGGGTTCCAGGCACAATACCCAGAAATGTAAACTTGATCTCCTCCTATGAGAATGAGAAATCTTCTTCCGAAGCACCCCTAACAGACCTCCCCCTTGTATCTCATTGGCCAGAATTGGGTCACATGTCCATGCCTAAGCCAATCATAGGCAAGAGGAATGGAACACTCACGACTGGCTTGAACGAATCAGGACCCAACTTGTGAAGCTAAGGCTAGGCCCAGCCTGGGCTGAGGCACAAGGCTGGCTGGGGGAAATCCCGTTCTTGAATCGTCAGGTTCTGTTACTGAGGCAGAAGCTACACTCCAGCTGCGGCCAATTCCAGGAGCTGGCACATAGCAGGCACCAAATACAGTCATTTCCCTTTAAGCATCTTGCAAAGGGCACAGAGCTATAAGTGGCCTGGCTGGAACTCAGATCCACAGAGAGGAGAACAAGAGGGCTAAAGATACGCTGGGCGTGTTCACAGTTGTCCCCCAGGACAGCCCCCATGATGAAAGGCCTCCTTCTCTGGGGAACTGGCTGTTTTGTCATCCTGCAAGCGAGAGGTGCAGCAATAGCTTTCTGGAGCAGGGGTCCCCCTCCACTCCATGGTGACCCCATGAGTCCCACCTCTGCCAACATCCAGCCAGCCCAGCTCGCACACCACAGCCACATGTTTCCACCTCTTCTGTACAGAATAACTCCCAAAAGTCTCACAGTTTTTCCTCTGTCTGCGTTTGATTTATGGCTACAGTTACGAGCTTTCCTTCACACGCCCGCAGGCCAGCAGATATCGTTCGCAAGTCAGCAGCGCTGCCATGCCAGCTCCTGGCTCAAATCCCCAGCCTGAGTGCTGCAGAGGACCCTCCCCTCCACATGCTGAGATCCCGGGCCCCGCTCCCCACCCCACCCCTCACCCCCCGTTGGCCGGGTCTGGGCTGCCTGGGATACATCGGAACTGGGCAAGAAGTTAGGTGATGTCTTTCAACAGAGACCCTGAAAGGCAAAAAAGGCTGCTCTCCCCGCCCAACACCCACCTGGGGTGGCTCAGAGAGCATGTCTGCAGTCTAGGGGGCTGACTGCCTCCCTAATGAGATCCTTACCATCTGCTTCAGAGAGTTCCTATCTTGAAAAACTGACAAACCTCTGGGCCATGTTTGGTTGACACCCCCACTTCGCTTCTGCCCCTTTTTACCTCCCCTTCCTAACGTAATCACTCTGGAGTCCAGGTCTTGGATTCTAATCCTGTCTCTGCTTCTTCCACAAGTTCTTTACCTTTCCTTATCCCAAGTTCCTTCTGTAAAATGGGAATAAGATAGTATCTGCCCCATAGGGCTATTCTTGGATTAAATAGGATTAGATGAAGTCCTTAGCATAGTATCTGGCATGTAGTAAGTGTTCTCTCAATGTTCATTTTAATCATTACCGATATGGGTATTTATTTTCTAATCCAGATTGACTGTTGGCTTCCACTCACTTAGCACTCACGCCACAGGGCATGATGCGAGTCTGTTTCTGAGTGGGATCCCAGTGATCCTCACAGTCACCCTGGAAGACAGTGCCCCCATCCTGCAGATGAGCAAACTCGGGCCCGAGGAGCTAGGAACTTGTCCAAGTTCTCACAGCCAGGAAATGGGAAAACAGAGATCGCATCCCAGATCTGGCGAGGTCCACTTTTTCACTACACCAACTGCCTTGCAACTCCATTTTATCTGAGTGATGTTTTTGGAGGACTTGGGGCAACTGGAGAAATCTGAGATGTGAGAAAGGGATGTCATCCAATTAGGACACAATGCAACAATCCAAGAGGTCACCAGGCATCCTGGGGGTCCTGAGAAAAGAAGGCAGGGCCTGCAGATCCCTCGCGACCTCCCACACCTGTGACTTTTGTTGTCTCCACCTGATACTCCACAGTGATCCTGGGAAACTTGGTAAAAGGAGAATGGCCTCCAGGGTCACTGCGTGGAAGGAGTCTGAAAAGAAAAAAAAAAAAAAAAAAAGCCAGGCATGTCAGGGCAGGGAGATGCAGGTGTGGCCCTCAGCCTGGAGAGGAGAAACGTTCTCTCTGTCCCTTCCCACGGTCCTGGGCCAATTCAAGGATGTCGAGGGGGCCTGTGTGCTAGCGGGTGAGGTCACTGTACACTAGGGTGTGGCCGGTGCCCAGCTGGGGGCCGAGTCTAGAGAGGAAAGGCCCAGGGGTCATTTTCCCTTAGAACAGATGTTTCGCCACGTGTCTACGTCCCCCTACTTGTTGCAAGTAGCCCTAAACAGCCCTTCTTCCCCCACCCCAAGCCTGATCTATTCAGACAAGGTGAGCCTGAGTCTGACCCCAGGAAGGCCACCTGGGCCACGCAGGCCCACAGGTCAGGCCCCTGCTGCTTTTGTGCTGGCTTCTGCTCCCCTGAGACCCTGGTGTGGCCTTGTGGGGTAAGATGCCTTTTGGTCCAAGGCTCTGGGCCACGATCCTGAGGGAAAAGGTAGTCCTGTGTTGGTTCCTAATGTTTAAGGTCAAAGCCCCAGCTAGCAACAAAGTATCCTATTACTTTCCTTGATCTTTTTCTGAGAGGGGCTGGGAGGATGGGAAGGATTTGAGTACCTCTGGGTCCTCCGGCCTGATGTCCATCTTATGGCCATCTCAGTCTCACTGTGTCATTGACAGTGGGAAGTGGTATCTATACTGAAAAAAGAAAACAAGAAAGAAAAAGGAAGGTGGGCTAAGTCCTTGAGCCTCTGGAGGTAAAAAGTTGTGTCTTTGGCCCTTGGCAGTTTGCAGCCAAAAAGCCCACGTACCTTCCTGCCAGGCAGCCCCCACCCCCAGTGGCATTTAACTTAGCAAGGGGGACAAGTGCAAGAGAAATGGAGACACTGGGGGCTGGGGGGTAGATTATGGGGAGACGGGAAGCCGCGGTGCAGAGAGCGGGGGAGGGAGCATGTGGCGCTAACAAAGCACCTGGACTTAGATCAGACCCCGTCTCGTCCCGTACTCCAAGCTCTCATGACACCAAGTGACAAACCACCCTGTGTCACTCAGACCAAAGCAGGTTTCAGGCCTTTAGGGGGAGGATGTCATAGCCGAGGCCAAGGTCCCACTGGCCAGTGGGAAGATGGGGCGCGTCCTCAGGAGGCAGGTTGCAGGTTCGGAAGCAGAGGCTGAACCTGACGTAATGGTTGACTGTGTGGGGTGTGGTGGGGCGGACGGGGCTCTGAAGGGAGCAGAGGGGAGACTTCTGGGAACACCGTGTTCTCAGGAAACAGCAGTTCCTGTTGTAAATCCTGGCTTGTCGCCTCCGACAGACTTCCTGATTCTGAATGGCCTGGCCTTGGTGCTGGCGCCTTCCCCACACAAGAGCAGGATGGGGAGCGGGCCCCTGTGAGGATGTGCTGTGTGTGGCGCGTGCTGCGGGACGCCTGCCCTGACCCCCTTGGGGGCGGGGGCTTGTTCCCTGCGCAGAGGCTGAGCCCCACCCCACAGCGACTCACTCAGGGCTACTCCTCCGAGGGGTCACAGTCCCCAGACTGGGACGGCAGGGACCGCATTCTCATCCCAGCGGATGTGCTAAAGGAGGGCACGTCCCTTCTTTGGGCCTCAGTTTCCTTGCCTGTAAACAAGAATGCTGGACCTTGGAGCCCCTTTTGATGTCAAGGTTTTAGGTTTCTCTTTTGGAACCAATGGTGCCGCATTAGCAGCTTGCTGTGCGTTCCTATATCGGTTTATGTGTGGGTGTCCGCAAAGCTCCTGTGGTAAGAAAGGCCGCCTTTCTCTCTTGGCATGTGAGGACCTTCTTGGGAAGAGGCCTCTGCCTTGATAACGGGGTCTGAATCTCCTTCTGCCTCTGAATTAAATTCTGCTCAACAAACATTGACTGGGCCGTGCCATGTGCCTGGCTCTGGGCTGGGCATCATTGAGCTCAAGGAACTTCCCTCCAGTTCTTAGCCTAGTAGGGACAGGCAATAAAGCCTCACCGAGATAGGGTAAGAAAGCAGGTCAGGGAAGGAAACAAATGGCTCAGTCAAGGAGGTCAGGGAAAGTTTCACAGAGGAGATGGTTCCTAAACTGGGTTTTGAAGGGTGAATAGGAGTTCAATAAACTGAAGCACAAAAACACTCTAGGCAGAAGGAATAGAATATGCAAAGGCACAGAGGTATGAACAGCGTGGCACAGGGGAGAACCGCAGGGTCTAAAATGGGATGAGTATGAAGAGGAGAAAAACGCTAGGGATGAGGCTAGGCTGTGAGTGAGGACAAAGCGAAAGTCCTAGTGGGCAGCCTGAAGAGCTCGAGCTTTATCCTGAGGGCCATAGGAAGCCACTGAAGTGTTTAGACAGGAGAAGATGACATGAAGATCTGTTTCTCAGCAAAAAACACTGTGGTGTAGAGGGCAGATCGGGGCAAAGGTGGATGGGTGAGAGAGTGGAGGCAGGGAAAGCTACTGGGAGCTACTGCCCAGTAAGAAGCAGAGAGCACTGGACACGGTATGATGGGTGTGGAATCAACAGCCACCCAGGGGAGAGAGGCAGCCACAGCAGACACCATCAGAAGTGACCGGGAGGAAGAAGGTCCACCAAGGCACCAGCAGCAGTTAGGTGTGTTTTGTGTACAGGTGGGCATGATGTGAGCACACCCAGTGAAGCTCTTCTCAAAGGAAACAAACCTGGGCTCCCCGCCACCCTCTCTGACCACGTGCCTCCCTCCTCGTGCTCTTTTGCAGGGAGAATCTGTGACCCCAGCCGGCTCAATCCGACTTAAAACAGGTTCTGTGTCCCAAACAACCTCCGGCCTTCCTCTGTCTCACAGTCCAGAATTCTGGTTCCAGTGACAAGAGACAGAAAGTCCAGGACCTGGGGAGAGAGGAAGGGACCTACCCAAAGTCCTGACAGTCCCGAGGCTCCTCTGGACCCTAGCCCTCCACAGAGACCTGTGTCTTGACAGGGGCAATTTGTCAAAGTCCTGAGACATTTGGGGTTGTAGGGACAGAGGGTGCTACCGGCATCTAATGAGTAGAAGGCGGGTGTGCTGCTACACATGCTGAAATGCACTGAATGGACCCCCACAACAAAGAATTATCCAGCCCCCAAAGTGCTGAGGCTGAGGAACCCCATTTCAGACAGGGGTTTCAGGGGTGCCCCTGCCCATGGAAGCCAGCAGGAGCCTAGATGCTCCGCAGGGCTCCCAGGAAGTTGTCCCAGTGATAAGAACAATCCTGCCAAGAGCAAGAGCTGGCGTCAGTGTTCCCAGGGTGCAGATGCGCTCAGAGTGTCTGCAACCAGCCCCAGGTCCCTCAGGGGCAGGGGCACAGCCAGGCCTGGAGCCCACCTCTCCAGCCTCCTCAGCCAAGTCCCAGAAGACCCCCTGAGTCCTCTCTGAAGGGCAGCACTGTCTGAGCCTGAGGGGCTCCTTCCCTGCCCCTCCCAGCACCCCCACTCCAGTGTGCTCGGGGAATTGTTCCTTCTTTGGAGCTTGCAGCCTGCTCAGCCATCTCTGACACTGTGGGCCAAGGGGGCCTGAGTGGGCATCCGTCGGGAGCAGCCCAGAGCCCACCCTCCACCGGCCTGGCTCAGAGTGTTTTGGCAACTCACTCAGAACACACACATCCCAATCGAAAGCAGGGCTGTCTCCAGGACCTGTGTCTGCCCCCCTGCGGCTCACTTTTGTTTATAGACCAAACTGGCCTGCATTTGTTGTTGGTTTAACCCCCTCCCCTAGTCCCCACCCCACCTCACCCCCACCCTTAGGCCCACGCTCTGTCCACCCCGGGGACCCCCAAGGCTGCTCTGCCTGGCTGGCGTCTCCCCTCCTGAGCCGGGGGCACAGATCCCAGAGCCCCCACAGCGCCCGGCCTGAGTTTAGCAGCATCTGCTGCAAGTTAGGACACTCTACGGGGAAGCGCGCCATCAGACTCGTTCGGGTTGAGGTTGGAGAACAGGTCCGAGAGAGCGGGACTGTCAGGCTTGGAATCCAGCTGCTCCCCTTCCGCCCTGTGACCTCAGGCAGGTTCCTTCACCTCTCTGTGCCTGCCTTCGCATCTGTAAAATGGGGGTGGTAATAGCAGGGCTATGGTGAGGACTCCCAGCTGCAAAGCACTTAGAGCAGAGCCAAGTGCTGGATAATGATGAAGAGCCATTATTATTATCATGTGCCTTGGTGCTCCTTTGCAAAGCCTGAGCACTAGAGTCCTGGTCTTTGGCCCACCAGGGGGTCCACCCAGGGGGGAAGATGGCCCCACTTTCCAGCCGATCTGAGGCTAGCCTCTCCCACTCACCCCACAGAGCGTGTCCGATGCTGACTGGTTGAATACGATAGGGGACAGTTTTGGGGGGCGGAGGCGGTCATATTCCTTCTCCCTCGATGGGCACCACTCTGAGGAAGCGTTAAATAGCTCTTTGCTGTAAATGTACAGTTCATTGGTGGTGGTAGGCGGTGGGGGCCGGGAGAGCAAAGCCTGGCCCTTGCGTCTGGTCCACAGGGAGACTGTGGACCTCACTTCCAAAGCCTGGATCCCCCTCTGTGTCCCTCAGGCCAACCCCTCTCCCCACACCAGCCCCACCTTCCCATCCGCCACATCCAAAGCTCCCCCATAACGTTTGTGAACTTGTCTCTGGGCAGAGGGGTGAGGGTAAGGTCAGCCTTCCGCCCCAGGCTTACATGTTCTCCAACTCTTTTCTCTCTATCCCTGTGTATCTGAAATGTACATGTATCTATACACGTTCAGTCTCCGGCCACAGTCCTCATGGGTCAATATACAGGATTTCTACCCCCTGATGCCATAGCTTTGTTCCATCACTTCCCACCCTAGGACACAACATCAACTCCATCCCAGGAGGTGCTGTACCCTTTTCCCTTTCCCAGTTCCCAGGCTTCCTCTGCATCCTCTCTCACCCCTCCCCAACAGTCCCACTGCATTTTTTTGATTCCTCACCTGGCCCTGTGGTCCTGTTTCCTCCCGCAAGCTGGCCCTGCAGGAGACTGCCTTTTCCCGGGGTGACCACCTCTAGGTGGAAGGAGAGGTCCAGTCTTTAGAACACCCTTAGGGCTTTGACATCCAGCCAGCCAATCTGTAGGCCCTGGTTTGTAAATGATCTATAATTAATGTTGTTTTTGTTATTCAGTACTTTCTCATCCAAGCGCTCAGTTATTCCTTGCAACAACATGGCAGATAAGGCCATATTTAAGGCTTCTCGTGAGTGGCCCCAGTGGAATGAGTGGAAGTCCCAGACTCCTCTGCCCACCTTAAGTTCCCATTGCCAGTGTTAATTGCTGTGAAGGATGGGAAACAGGAAGGGGAGAAATTCCACCTTCCCTTTCAGTCCAGGGATGCCCTGAAAGCACTGCCTAGGGCTATAAAGACCCCATCTCCTCCAAACTGGGACATCCCCAAGCTACTGACCTACTGATTTGGGTACCTTTTGCCCAGAACTGTGGAAGCCTGCTCTGGAATGCAGCAACATCTCTTCTGAACTGGCCCCCAAATGGCAGTCTTTCTGTACACCTCCACCCCAGGATAAGAATCTAAAGCCCCCTTCCCTAGGCACACCACATGGGACCCTTGGCTCCTGGCTAAATGGCTGGCCTCTTGCATCCCACTCTGCTCCCCACCCCCCCCCCCCCCCCCCGCCATCACCCTACAACATGGCAGATCCACAGTGAAGGCTTGATAAACACTGGTGGCAGGGAAGGAATCTGATCCTCCAGCACAGTGTTCTCAGGAGCGGCTAAAGGGAACCAAGCTGCCGGCAAGGACCAGGGCAACCTCCCCTCTCAGCCTCCAGCCCTGAGCGCAGGGCTAGACTGGGCGGGGAGGGGCAGCCAGAGGGGTTTAAAGTTGATGACAGGGATCAAGGTGGTGGGAGGAAGTGGCCGCAACGGTCCAAGGCCCTCTCTGACTTTTCAACTAGGAATCTCTGCTCCCCGCCACCCCCCCCAATATTCCTCACCCCAACACTCCAACCTCACTTTGCACAATCAATGGATTCCTGAAGGGATGCCAGGAAATCGGTTTTTTGGGAAATCATACCCTGTTCTGAATGCCCAGTGGGGAATGCTGTGTTGAAATACATCTTCCGTAAATCCTTTTGTAAAGTAACACCCCTCCCATCACCCCCATCGCCCAGACCAGGTGAGTTTCTCTAGGATGTTCCCCCACTTCCTAGGCTCACTTGGTCTGGAGGTGGAGGCCAGGCTGGGGGGACCCTCCACCTCCAAGGACAGAAAGGACAAATAATGAGATGTTTGCCCTGTGCCAGCAGGACCGTAGCCCCGCAGCGCTGTGAGTCACGGGCGATGAGTCAGCCCTGCGTTGTCTGTGTGGATGATCCTTGGAGGGATCGGTCAGACTGCAGGGGAAGCTGACCTCTCTCATCTCCCTTTGGGCTTGTGAGTTTGCGTGTGTGCATGCCTGTGTGTGCGTATGTGTGTGTGTACGTGCACATGGGGTAGCGTGTACCTGGAAAATCACTAGCTCCTAACACATTTGGGGCAAAAATGACTGTCCTTCAATCACAAGCTTGTGTCTTAAAGACAACAGGGTCAAGGCTGTACCTTGGAACCATCAGCCTCTGGAACCATCCCTTAGAGGTGCAGTGGGGACGTACACTCCCTGCTCTCCCAAGCCGGGCACCACTTCCTCCTCTGGGTCACCTCCTCCCCTCTTAGCAGTCACCTCAAGGTTGGTTCCTGTCCTCCCCCACCCCAAGACTGAGCTCCTAAGGGCAGCAGCTGTGGCTCATTCATCTCTCTACACCTGGCACAGTGCGTTGCACACAATGGTTGCTCCCTAAATACATGTGGGCCAATGTCCCAAGGCCAGGGTTGACCTTGACCCCCACTGCTCCCTACACAGTTAATGAACAGAGCCTCTCTTGCCTCTGCGGAGGCCTGAATTCCTTTCAGCTGACAGGACTGAGAGCAGCTGGTCTCTACATGCCTCTCCAACCCCATCCTGGGAAACCGAGGCAGGACGTGTGTGTTTTCTGATCCGAGGAGCATTCTGAAGAATACGAACCCTGCAAGCAGAAGAGTTTGATTATGAATTGGTTGGGATGTGTTTGGTGACCAGGAACTAAAACCCTCAGGGAACTCAGTTTAAGGAATAGAGGGTGTCTTAAACCAAGAATGAGGGCCTTAGAAATCACCCAAAACATTTTCCATTCAAATGTGGATACAAGTATAAGATTTTACAAATATGAAATTAAACTGCACATCCATATTTTTGTTATTTTCATTCAACAATATATGACAAACATTTTTTCATGTTAATAAACCTAGACTTGAAACTTCATTCATTACTGGTAGAGTTTCCATTGTAAGGACATGTCAGGGTTAGATGCACGTGCTTTGTTGTTTGACAGTTAACTTATTTGTCATTTTAACATGGAAAACAACACTATGAAAGAGTACCATTATACACGCATCTTGAGTGATCATCTCCATCACATAGTTATTTACAGTAGCATCGCTGGACTATGGGGTAGGCATCAGGGTTTTCAAGTGTTTCGAGGCATATCACCTACCTCTCTACAAGGAAAGATTGTACCAATGAAACACCCTCTCCAGCAGCCTGTGAGACTGTACATCCCCTCACACCTCACCAGCACTGGGTCCTATGAGCCTGCAAGTGATTTTCAAAGAATCAATCAGTTATAAATAAATATTCCCCTCCCTTGCTTAAAATAGAGCTTCACAGGGGACAATCCAAACTCCTGGGGAGGGACTGACACTACTGAACAACTTCTACCATGTGCCATGCATGAGACACGTTCACTCTCATTTAATCCCATGAGGTAGATACTATTGTTCCCATCTTACAAATGAGAAAGTAAAGGTTCAGAGAAGTTGAGTGACTTGTCCAAGGTCACACAACTAGGAAATGGACAAAATTAGGTTTTGACCCCAGATCTGAGAACAAGGCCCATGACCTCTCTCCTTATGGCTCCTGGTGACACAAAATAATCTGGCCTTAATCCACACCTTCCAGCATCATGCCTTCCAAGCTGCACTTTAGCCACACTTAGTCCCCTTCAAAGGGTATACACCCTGTGTTAGCACGGCCACTGCTAGATGGTGGTCAGAGATGATTTTTTTTAAGCTCTTTATTAGAAAATAATTGCTTTACACTCTTGTACCAGCTTTTGAGGTACACGATAAAGTGTACCTCAAAAAATAAAGCTTTTATTACTTATCTGTACTTTCTATCACGGCAATGTTTTACTTATTTAATAAAGAAACAAAAAGTTTTTAATTTTTTTAAAAAATGTATTGTCAAGATTCTCTTGGAGAAAAAAAAGAGTTTCCTCCAGTGTTTCCCCATGCCCCCAGACACACACACACACACACACACACACACACACACACACACACACACACACACACACACACTATGACAACCTGGCTCTAGGCAGGAGGAAACAGAGCATCTCAAAAACATCCCGCGACCTTCTAAGGCCATGAAGGAAGGTTGGGGCCAAGCTCACCCACAGTCAATTCTCCCACAACAGGCCACTGGCCTTTGAGGATGTCCTAGAGCTACTGCTGGCCTCTTTCTCCCCCAGGGACCTGACCTCCCCTGACTCGGGCCGGCTGTCTCCGGCATAGACCCTCCACCAACCAGGCCCTGGGAAAACAGCTGGAACCAAATGACTCCAGTGGCTGCAGTTAAATGGCCAGACCTTCCAAAATAAGCAAAGGGAAGCTGAGGGAGCCAGGACTGCCAGCATCAACGAGGGAGTCAGCCGAGGGCAGCGGAAGGGTGAGGTGGGGTGGGGGTGGAAGCAGAGCCTGGGAACATATTGCTCAGGGGGAGCCAGGGTGGCAGCAGGCGCTGGTTGAGGAAAAGGGTTGAAACTGGGGGACAGGATGGAGGGCAGGGCAGGGACTTCCACTATACCCACATCCACACACATCTACCAGAATGCAGATTTTGGGATTTCTGCAATATATTTAAGACTTAGAAGACATGCAGTATACTTTGGATGGATGGATGGATGGATGGGTGGGTGGGTGGGTGGATGGATGGATGGGTGGGTGGATGGATGGATGGATGGATGGGTGGATAGATGGGTGGGTGGATAGCTGACCAAACTAAACAAAGAATGAATAATGTATATCCATACATTGATGGATAACTAATAAATAGGCTTGGTTCCTTTGGAGGTCAGTAATACCAAGGTGAATCAAGAGTCATAAAAATGTTCACACTCATTGAGTCCTTAATCCCATTCTTGTGAATTTGCTCTAAGGAAATAATTCAGAGGCAGAAAATTGCTCTGGCTCCAAAAGACTGTAGTAGCATTGCTTCTAATACAGCAACACCAGAATGGCCTAAATGAGCCAATGACCTGGGGCTGATAAGTAAGTTATGGTAAAATGTTATATTATGCAGCCATTCCAATGAGAACCAGAATGAGAATGTTAAAAATGGTAACACTGTTCCTGAAATAATATTAAGTAATAAAAGAATTAAGTAATAAAATGTGTAAGTCTGTAGAGCTATGTTAAAAATCAGAGCTATATTAAAAAATTTAATGGAAAGAACACTACAGGCTTGGATGTTAGAAGATCCATATTCAAGCCCACTTGCATCTCAGACATGTCATTTCACATCTTTAGCCTCACTTTCCACATCCCTGAAGTGGCGACGATGCGCACTGCATCTCCTGGATGGGAGGCCTACACAGCTCCTACGTGAAAGTGCTTTGTAAACTCTAAAGTACAAGTCACACACTAGTCAATTTCTGGGTTGAGACTGGAAGGAAGTGAAATAAATACAGTGGTGGGGTTAAAACTGGTATTCAGAGAAATGCAAATTAAAACAAAAATAATACAATATTTCACCCATATCAGATTGGCCAAATACCACCAAACAAACAAAAAGCACACACAGAATGTCCTCAAGTCTCAAGTGAATTGAACCTGACCCCTAGCTTGGGCTGCCCACCTTGACCAGGCAGAATGGGGTCATGGAGGGGCAGGCAGAGGCAGAGGGCTTTGCTGTCCCTTGCTCCCTGGAAAGAGACCAGTAAGTTCTGTGTCACTGAACTTGGGGAACCTGCTGTACGTCGGCGCCTTCGTGGATGTTACAAGGATAGCAGACACGAACACAGTGTTTGCTCCGGGCCAGGAACTTTACAAGAGCTTTCTTTGCGTTAACTCAGTTAATCCTCACAACAGCCCACTGAGATAGACACTATTATCCACACTTTAGAGAGCGGGACCCCAAGGCCTGGAGAGCTTAGCTGGGCCCGAGACCCACTGGTGCCCAGGGGGACCGGGATCAGGAACCCTCATCCCCTCTCACACACTCTTGCTGACATGCCGGTCTCCTGAGATCACCAAACTAACAGGCGCAGACCTGGCGCCACAACGCAGGCATCTCTAGTCCATGGCAGGGCTCTTTGCAGAGGACAGACCCGCTGGTCAGTCAGCAGTTGGCCATTTTCTCCTGCTGAGTTGGTGCCTTTGCTGCACTGGAGCAGTGGACCTGACCTGCACCAACCCCAGGTCTTCATGTCCGTCTGTCCTCTTCCCAGGCACCCTGCTTCTCCATCTCCAGTCCTTGGGTTCCTCAGGTCAGTGCCCTGACCCTGCGGTGGGGGGCTCCCAATGCCAGGGTTCCCTCTCTCTCTAGGAGTCGCCACTCCCAGGAGACCCCTTCGGGGGCGCCCTCACCCCCAAGTCCAGAGGGCCTGGGATGTAAGGTCATCACTGAGCACCAAGCCTGGGAAAATGATTGGAACAGAGGTGCTAGTTCCGTGACCTGGACAAGTAGCGTCGCTCCACAGAGCCTGTTTCCTCACCTGTCAGGAGGAAGAACAATAGCTGTTTTGTCCCTGGGTCTACTTACCATATAGGGTTGCAGGTGAGGTGAGAAGGCAGCCTGAGGAGGAAGGAGGGCTCTCCAGCCTGTTACTAGGGGGGTCCGGTCCCAGGGAGGGGGTGAGCCCTGCGTCTTGACTCTGGGCAGTGAGGAGAGGACAGGGCTTCTTGGCAGGTAAAGGGAACAGGACTAAAATCCCCCAACAGTATTATGGCTGGCCCTAACCCCCAGCTATTTGGAATTCAGCTCACAGGTATTTCTCAGCTCCTGCTGCAGGTAAAATGGCACCTGTGTGCTCGGGGCAGGGAGCCCGTGGGGAGAGGCAGGGATGATGCAAATAGAAGCAGCCGTCGGGTGGCTTCCGTGAACCATCACCCGCTACACACCAGGTTTTTCGCGTTCGCTTCCTCCTTTAACCCTCACCATCACCCCGAGGAGTAAACACAGTCACCCCCTTCTACAGATGAGGAAGCAGGAGGTGTTCCAAATTTTTCCACCCCCCCCCCCCCCCGGGAGCAGTCTGAGTGAACTAAGGGAGGGGGACAGGAAGAGATGCTCTCCAGGGACTCGGGTCCTGGCTGAGTCACCTGCCTGGATGTCCATTTCATATGGCCTCTCTGTTACTCACTGACCAAGATATGACTTAATTCCCCGTGGGCAGCATCACCAGGCCCATAAAGAAATGGGTGATGACCGTGACACAGACGCTAAAAGCCTCAATTACCCTTTGTGACAGGAACATGGGACATTTTTATGAAGAGAGAAATTTTTGCCTCGTAAGTTGGACTTGTGAGACATCAGCGCATGCTGCTGGTGACCCTGTGACACCTTCCACAGCCAGAGGCAACCTCACAGGTGACGGGGATCACCTCAGCCTCACCCCTGCTCATGAAGCCCCAGATATGTGTTTTGAGAGAGCACTTAGGGGTCAGCCAGGGCCAGGATTATGCCAGGACAGGCGGTCGGAATGCAGGTATATTCCAAGCTCTCAACCTGGCTCTGCTGGTTGGTGTCAGTTGTGGGGGATGGGCATAGGGGAGGGTCTTTAAAAGGTCTTCCTGATGGTCCCACCCCTAGAGATTCTGATGTAACGGGTCCCGGGTAGAGCCTGGGCACTGGGAGCTTTAATAGCCACCCAGGTGATTCTGATGTACAGCCAAGTTGAGAGCTACAGAGACCTGACCCCGCCCTGCCAATGGATGAATCGAACAGCAAGCTTTTCGCAAGTGCGGGCTGTTGGGGGGGGGTGGGGACCAGAAATAGGACACAGTTTCTGCCCAGGCTCATGTACACCAAGCTGTATTGCTGACTCCCCACACCCCATGGGCCACAGCGACCCTGTGAGCAGGCCTGGGTGCAGGATGTGGGAACCTGCGGAGCAGCAGCTGCACCTGATCCAGGCCCGGAAGCGGAGTCTGTGTGGGGGCTCCCACCAGGGCACACATTCATGGTCCCCCCCCCCCCCCCCATGCACACGCATCCTCCTGCTCCTGCTTCCTGGCTTCTCCGACCTTCACCAAATGTCCCGAGTGCAGCACACCCCGCTGCCTGAGGACCCCCTTTCATTCCACTTGCAAACAGTTGCTGACCACCTCGGGCACCAGGACTGTGCGGGCCAACGGGCTGGTAGAAACAGGGACACGGGTGGCAACAGGCTCGTTGAAGGACACAGCAGGGCTTATCACCAACAGGTGGAATCCTCTCGTTTGCTGCGCTGTCTCAGGAAGGCTCGAGCAGAGACTCAGAAGAGTCCCCAGCAACTCACGTTCTTCCAGTGAAATCACAGGCGGGTTCCAATGCTTTCCAGCTACTCTTGGGTATAAATAAAGTCCCATTTTCTATAATAAAAAGTCAGTTCACTGGAATATCAAAGGCCCAGACTCTCACCCAATTTCACCTTCTCTTCTCACCTAACCCAGCAAATCAGCCCTGACGTGGCTCGGGGGTGTCGGGATCCGTGCTGACATCCTGGGGGAGACTCTTCGTGCTCTTTAGAGACTTTTCAGGGCTTGACAATATTTCCTCCCAAAGCTGACAGAACAGCAGAAGCCCTGTTCAACAGGGCTGTTTACTTACCCAGTATTCAAACTTCTGTGGGTGGTTGATGTTTAGTTTGTTTTCTAACGAAGGCATTTAAGGGTATGTGTTTTCATCTGAGTGCATTTTACTTTTGTACATTAACAATTTCTGCTCTCCCTACACTTCATTGATGATAAAAGTATTATATGTTCATTGCACAGTTTCTATAACCCAGAAAAGCACTCATTAATTCACTCAACAAATACGCAGCCAATGGTTCCTGTAACCCCTAAGTGCTTCTTGCCACTATGGAGACATCAAGACATGCTACAGCACAGGCCCTGCCCTGAGAGGACCTCCAGTTCACTCAGGCCTCGGATAGAAACTAATAATTATGATATTATCTGATGCAAAAAGATAAAAAACGCAAGTTACTCTGCATCTCAAAGCCCAGAGATTTCCAGAGTTCACATTTCAGTACATGACTTTCCAGTACCAGCATTATCATTGTTTTATACAGCACTACATTGTGAATATTTTTGCCATATCAACAAACATTTTTCAACAAAATGATTTTAGTATTTCAAGATGTGGATGAATCATGAATATCTTAATCATGGCATCTTTAAAGCTGAAAGAGTCCTTACCAGTCTCCTATTCTGGGGGTGTGTGAAGTGGGTGTAAAAATCAGGAAATGAAGAGAAGTATGAATCGTGGTGGCATTTCCCGCCTAACAGCACACACATGTTAGGAAGGGAAGGGAAGAAAAGTTAAAACTCTGAGGTGGCCAAACACATCATGTGCAAGATTTAGCCCCAGCCCCTAAAAAATCCACCCCTTCCCTGAGCCACAAATGAGGGCTCAGAGACCCAGAGGGCTAGTGTGCACAGGTGGCCCTGGGGTGACACGATCAGGACAGCAGATGGTCACCATCATGTCCCACCATGTCCAGAAACTAGGTGGCCGGGTCCCCCCTGCTCTCTCTGGATTCCTGCATTATTTGAATACTTGCCTCTATCTTCTCAGCAAAGCCCAAGGTGGAGACAATCAACATTGGAAGGGAACATTGTGCTCCTTGGAGCCGGAGGGCTGGACCCTTGCACACCTTCCGAACATGAAGGCCCAACTTGGCTCAAATCCCCTTTCCTCAACCGCAGCCAAACTGCTGCTGAATTTCAACTTTATTTAAACTTTGGAAAGGTCTGGTGCATGTCTTTAGTTGGGAGAGGTTTTTTTTCCTTCCTTTTAATCAGCTCATAAGTCAATAAGCAGCTCAGGCCATAAAGTTCATACTTGGAGAAACCCAAGACTAAATCACCATCCACATTCACACCCAGGGTGGACGGCCTCAGCTTTCAAGAATTTAGTGTTTGTCTTGGAGAAAACCAAGAGCCTAACTGCAGCCAAAGGAAAGAGAAAGGCCGCCTCAGCTCTGAGCTCAGCTTCCCCTGCGAACACCAGAGCAAAGGTAGTAGAACCACAACACAGCCGAGAAACACAGTCCAGGGGAACATCTGTGCAGATTTGTTCATTTGAAGGTTCTGAGATGGTCTTGCATCGCCCTCCGTGTGTTTAAGTGAATTCACTAAACCATCCGCTGATGGTGTCCTTTGCAACTCTGCTTGGTCATCATTTCCAAGTGATTCCCTTGAGGGTGTCTTAAGTTTTCCAACTGAACTTTAAGCTTCGGGCAGGAACCTTGTGGGACTCGGAGGTTTGGTTTGTTTTACCGCCACCCACCTATGTGCCCACCCACAGCCCTTCACACAGGCTCTGTTGTGATGAGATGGGGAAGGAAAAAAGTACATCAAAAGTTGTGGCTCCTGCTTCACTTACGAGCCACCTGACAAAGAATAAGTCATTCTCTGAGGCTTGGTTTCCTCATCTGAAGAATGGGGAGAGCGGTCTCTGCCCTGGGAGGCTGTGCCCCATGAAATACAGTTGGTTAAACTGTAAAAGGGCCTATAAAGTTGGTTACTCTTACCCTCACCATGAAATGCTAGTTAGCCACACGGAGATTTGAATTGTCCCATGAAGAACGTTCATTTCATTTCATCTCTCCCTAGTACGTTCCCAAGGAGAAAACATTATAGGAAACTTCTGGAGCAAAAGAATAAACTGCAAATTGAGGGAGCCTAGCCCTGGGCCCAATGCTTTCTCATGAACTCATTTATTCCCCTATAACCCCCTGAGGTGAGAACTATAATTATCCCCGTTCGGATGGAAAGACAGGGTCCCTCAGAGTGGTTTTCCGTGACATCCTCCCTGAAGGTCACCCAGCTCAGGAGAAGGCACAGAGTGTGCTGGCAAAGCCTCGGCTGGTGGGCTCACCGGTGGCTCTGGTGCCCACGCTCCCACCGTGGCCGGTTTCACACTAACCTGCGTGCACGAGCGTCGGCACACTCCCGCACAAGCAGCACCTGGAAGCAAACTCAGAGTTCCTGGTAAAGAACTTTCCCTGAGCCCACAGCTGAGACGTTCCCCCCCAGCAAAGAATCCCCTGGCACCAGGGAGGGACCAGGGCTTGTCTGAACCATCTGGAGCTCCACCCTCACACCTACCCAACCAGATCCCCGGCACAGGGACTAAGGGCCTGCATTCCAAACACAGACCTGTACGTGCACTGGTATTGCCCAGCCCTCAGCTGCCCGGAAGGTGATGAGACCAGTCACCCAAAGGCCCCTCTCACTCCTGCGCCCCAAAGGAGCCATACCAGAGGAGAGAGAAGACAGCATCCTGAGTCACCTGTACTGGGATTCTGGTTCTGGGTGTCCATTAGGGGCTGGATCATGTTGGTGAGCTGATGACTCTGTCTTTATTATTGTTACTGTTTTTCTCCTCCTCTAAGATTTCACTGATTGTCAGCACACCATTGTTTCATTTTCATTTACCACCAAGAAAGAAAAAGGGTTGCCAAATTCAAAGATGTGAAAATACGGAGGTCCATTTTAGAATTGATGCAATACACGTGGGCATATATACATTCATAGGGTCTCACTTATCTTTATGTCCTCAGAGATCCATCAGATTTGGTTGAATGAATCCATGCCTAGGAACATATTGATATATACCATTTACACAATTTGTACAATGATGCTATGAAACAGGCACTAGATTATCCACACTTTACAGAGGAGGTAACTAAGGCTCTGAGAGGCCACCTAACCCCTAGAATCCTGACCGCATTCAATCCTGGCTCCTGAGAGATGTTTGAAAATGCTCTCTGAACCTATTTGCAGAGCCCCGTTCCTCAAGGCTTGACAATAAATAAACCATTTTGAGTTCTCTTTGGTGCTTTTGTTGCTAAAGGATGAATAACATTTCTAAAAGCAAAATTTTCTCATCTCTGTTGGGGTTTCAGCTTTCTCAGACTTTTTGAAGAGAAGTGTGGCAGGAGGATTTTCTCAGCTTTGGTAACAAGTCTGAGGAGCTTGCTAGAATCACACTTGAAGGATTAAGTTTAGGATGTGAAGACCAGGGTACAGGGCACTGACAGAGCTCCGCCCATCCCCATCTCTCCCTCGGTGTTTGGCTCTTTCAATCTACCCCATTTTCCAAGTCTGGGTTGCTTTCCATCAATCCCTGTGCCTCTGCATCCCCATCCCCACATTGCGGCAACCCCTGGGGTGGCCCTGCTCCCCTGGAGAGCCATCCTGATGGGAGTGGGGGAGGGAATTACCCTTTCTCCTTGGCAGAGCTGCCATCGGGTGGTGATTTTTTTTCAGAAGGCATTTATGTTAACAAAAGAAAGCACAGTAGCACAAAGGTTGGTAAAGCCTAGATTTCATACATTACTTTGGCCTGTTCAGAGTTTACTGAGTCCACAGCACCACTATTACCTCTTCCCATCCAGGTCATTACTTCCACTGTTTGGGGAAAGGTTAATAATGCCTTTTATTCTGAGCAGTTTTATTCTTTTCAAGTTCTTACTCATTTTTGAAAGGATTTGTTGTTGTTTTTATTGTATGTGTGTGTGTATGTGTTGGCGGCGGCGGCGGTGGTGGTGGGGGGTGTGTGTGTGTGTGTTTTAGAAGAAGGGTTCTGGTGGCCATTTGATGCAGGGAGATTTGAGGAGGAGTCAGCTTATGTTTTTGCCTGTGTAAATGATCATGTGAAAGAGAGGGCAAGTCACCTCCAGTTAAAAAGACCCTGTGATTCAGCTCTGCCGCTCAGGAACACATGGAAGTATTTGATGTCAGCCAGCCTGACTCTTGCATTTGAAGATTAAAAGGCTTTTGTTCCACTGTGAAGCAAACAAAGCCAACGACCCCACAAGGAAATGTTCTGTGTTCCTGTCACGTTCAGTGACCCAAACACAATCTACTGTAAGGTTTCTCACCAAACCCAATTCATCTAAGAATAGCATGTGTAATAGATTTAGGGCTAGCCTAAGGTCCACTTCTCACCTGGATCATCAATGATATGTTCTTTAGTGGGTTTTTTTTTAAATTATATAATGGCAATGTGACAGAGTCGTTTGTATAGAGAAGATTTCATATAGACCTTCAACTGCATCCCAACTACTGACTTCATGTTTGCATGTCACTTTTTTTTTTTTTTTTGCATGTCACTTTTGAGGCTTCATCCACATACGTATTTTTTTTCACATCTTTATTGGAGTATAATTGCTTTACAGTGTTGTGTTAGTTACTGCTGTACAACAAAGTGAATCAGCTCACATACATATTTTAGCTTCGCTGAAATCCGTCTGTTGTGACTTACATTTCCCAAGTGGAGTGAACAGCCCAGTGAGAGCAGTACTGCTCAGACCAGCACTGGTTCCTGTTGCAACTCTAAATCATTCTCCATCCCTCTAAAGACCACAGTTACTCTTTCCCTTCATTCTCAGGATGTGGCCGCACATCTGTGACAGGGACAGTGTATCCTGTAAATGAAGCATAGCATTAGGTCTGACACGTAGTAGGTGCCCAGTAAATGCTGGGAGGAGTTGGTTCCCCATGCAGAACAGTCAGATCTTTTGTACTGATCTTAGACAGTCTACCTACCTACTCACACTCTTCCACTTTTCCCCACCACCTTCTCAGTGGAAGAGCAAAATAATGAAGTGATGACTCTCTCTGGGAAATCCACACAGGTCAGGTCGGGGGAGGTGAGGAGGGGAAGTGAGCTTGGATTTTCCAGGGGAGAAATAGAACTGACTCAAAAAATAAATACCCCTTGGATCGGATATGAAGGGCTGGGGAAGGAGATTCTGTGAGATGCTGCTGCCATCTAGTGGTGCACATGCAAATGATAAATTTTGTATCAAGAGCTCTGAGGGTATTAGAGATATCAAAAATCTCAGACTCTTAAAATATAGATATTCAAACAGTAATCACAGGCAGAGTCAACAAATGCTGACTGAGCGGTCCTTCTTGGCCCAGCCTCTTCCGTGCATTCAAGTAGGGGTGGTGGTCCAGCGGACAAGAGAAGACAGACCCAGGTCCATCAAACACAGGACCCTGCCAAGACAACGCCACAAAGAAGAGGAGCAGACCCCAGTGAAGGGCAGGCAGGTAGAGAAGTGACAGGGCCTGGAATCTTACTTTAATATACATCAACTTGGCATTTTAAAAAATACATTATTTCGATGGTTATAATTAATTTATTACGTGTTACTGACCAGGTACTCTCTAGGCAAGGGTTCTTAACCTCGGATCCACCAACCATCCCTAAATATACTTCAGGGGATCCATGATCTTGGGCAGGAAAAAAGGTACATCTTTATTTTCATGAAACTCAAGCTGAAATTTAGCATTTTCTTCAGTTATGAATTAGGCAACAAACTTCAGTGGTATTAACAGAAACCGTGACTTCATCATTCACAAAAAATTATAACGTTTCTTATCACAGTGCGGTTGTTGCAAATGTCTCAAATCACTTACTCACCACGGCTCTGAAATTGCAGTGATTATTAGAAGTGCTGCTAGATCTTATTAATGTTAATAAAGAAGCATAGGTAATAAATCACTCGCCCTTTAAAATACTTTGGTATCTGTGTTGCAATATAATGGGCTTCTTTGAAGCCTTTGGTCTTTTATGCATTTGAAAACATTCTTCGGTAAAGGGATCTATGACACACAAAAGGTCAAGGTGTGCTGTTCTGGAGGCTCAGAGGAGACCATAGGCTGGACTAGTGAGAGGAGGAGAATGAAGGTCTTCTTTGTGCTTCATTGAAAGGCGCCCCACAGAGCAGTTTCAATACGAGCCTTTCCTGGGGAAGCAGAGCCAGGCTTTGCCAAAATGTGACCATGGAAAACTTTCTATGACTTCTCCTGTGTCCAGCCCAGCAAATGGTCCCTTTGCAAAGAATCTGAGAAGATAAGTTCATCCTAAAGGATGAATGGCTAAAATCATTTTCATTTTGGGAGGATTTTCACTGAACGTGACTCAAAGCATCTATGAACACAGAGGACTGACCGTCTGTTGATGGAATTCGGTTGGTATGGCAAAGTGGGTCAGCCTGCCCTTGAGTTACGCTGTCCCCACTGACTTGTCCGTATGCATTGGCAAGGTTCTCTTGGTCATAAACAATATAGAAACCAAGTTGGTCAGACAGAAAAAAGCAATTCAGTGGAGGCCACTGGAATCCAAGGGAGAGTGGAACCACAGTTCCCAGAGCGGCAGATACAGGGCAGCACAGGCCTCCTGGCAAAAGGTGTCTGGCACCTTCTCTCTAGAGCAGCTTCTCCAATTTAAATGAGCACACGAGTCACGGGATCTATTAAAGAGCAGATTCTGGCTCAGTTGATGTGGGGTGGGCATTCTTAAAGCCCGCAGGTGATGCTGCTGGTCCCTGGACACACATTGAGTAGCAAGGGCCCCACACATGCCTCCACCAGCATGCCTCCCTGCTGCTGTGTCCCTCAGTCCCGAACATCAAATCCCTGGGAGAGAGAATGCGTTGGCCCAACTTAAGTGGGTATCCAGGCCTAGCTCTGAAACTATGGTCAGTATGGCCTTACAGCACGGGCATATCTGACTTCTTGGAGGGGGAGTTTTGAGAACAGTCCAGAGGGAGGCACACCTGCCCGAACTATTGGCTAGAGATCCCACCTTGAGGCAACGGAAGTCTTACGGCCCTGTGGCTTCACCGTCTGCCTCTGCTCCTCACCTCCCTCATCTACACCATGTCTTCCTACCCAGTGACTTACTCCAACAATCCAAGAAAGGGTTTTGATGAGATTGTTGTTGATGGGCTCCCATAACCCACAGGCTACAAGAATGGGTACTTTAAAAACCCTTATCCCTTCTGACATGGTCCCCCCATTTCTAACTCTCCACACAGAGCTCACAGAATTCAGCTATGGATGCCAGAGCCTGCTCCTTGTATAACAGCTGCCGCCCCCCGCACCCCCAACACACACACACTATTTCCAGCACTCTGATTCCCTGACACCTGGGAAGCACAAGTCTCTCCCCAAGATGGCCTCAATGTGCACATCTGTTGCATCTCTCCTCTCAGGTTCACCCACTATAGCCACACCTACCCCCACCCCACTCCTCTTTGGCTGCACCCACAGCCAGGGCAAGGGACACTCAGCCTCTTCAGTCTCGTGGGACTCCAGCCACTCAGGCCAGCCCCAAGTACCCCCCTCCAACTAGGTGCAATGACTTCCTCACCCTTCCTCTCCCCTCCCTGGGCCTCTAAGCCTTGGCAGGAGTGACCTGTACATCCTTCCCCAGCCACCCAGTGGGAAGCAATTAGAAATTCATGGAAAGAAAATGCCCAGCACAATGTTTCTGGCAGAGCAGAGCGAATTCTCTGAAAGCCTCTGAAAGAAGGCTCTAATTGTGAGCACTGCCAGTACAGCCCTGGGGCACTAACACCAAGCAACAGGCCTATTCTGACACTGTCCCAGAGGCCCTATGTTTCAAATTGCCGTGGTGGGGTTGAAAAGACTATGTCTTTCAATACTGTTTTTTTTTTTTTTAATTAAACTTTTTAGGGCTTCCCTGGTGGCACAGTGATTAAGAATCCACCTGCCAATTCAGGGGACACGGGTTTGATCCCTGGGCCGGTAAGATCCCACATGCCTCAGAGCAACTAAGCCCATGCACCACAACTACTGAGCCTGTGCTCTAGAGCCCGTGAGCCACAACTATTGAGCCCATGTGCCACAACTACTGAAGCTCGCACACCTAGAGCCCATGCTCCACAACAAGAGAAGCCACCACAATGAGAAGCCCCCGCGCTGAAATGAGGAGTAGCCCCCGCTCTCTGCAACTACAGAAAGCCCGTGCGTAGCAACGAAGACCCAACGCAGCCAATAAATAAAAATCAATTAATTAATTAATTTTTAAAAACTCATTTTAAACTTTTTATTTTGAGATAATTGTAGATAACTCACGTGCAGTTGTAAGAAATCACAGGGAGATCCTATGTACCCTTGACCCAGTTCCCTCCAATAGTAGCATCTTCCAAAACAATAAGGCAATATCCCAACTGGGATATTGACACTGATACAGTCAAGATATAGAGCATTCCCATCACCACAAGGATCCCTCAGGCCGCCCTTTAATAGCCACGCCCACTTCTCTCCTGCTCCCACCCCTTCCTTAATTCTCAGCAACCACAATTGTGTTCCCCATTTCTTTAATTTTGTCATGTCAGGAATCCTATATAAAGGCAGTCGTGTGTAACCTTTGGGGATTGGCTTTTTTTCACTCAGTGTAATGCTCTGCAGATTCATCCAGGTTGCTGCCCGTATCAATAGTTTGTTCCTTTCGGTTGTTGGGGAGCATCCCGTGTTATGGATGTGCTAAAACGTGTCCCTGTTGAGAGACCTCTCAGTTCTTTCCAGTTTTTGGCTATTACGAATAAAGCTGCTATGAACATTCACAGGTGGGTTTTCGTGCAAACATAAATGCCGAAGAATTCCATTGCTGAGTCATATGGTTGTTACAGGCTCAGGGGGACTGTACCATTTTACTCTCATCATTTTACCAATCTGAGTGAAGTATAGAAAACTCACCTGTGCATTATTTTGCCCTCTTGCATTTGCAATATAACCGTCTTAAATATTTTCTCTACATACACTTAGAACCACATCAGACTGTATTATAATCTCTGCTCCAACTATTAAACATCATTTAGAAAATTCAGGAACAGAAGGAAAGTCTGTTGTATTTACCTATATTTTTGTTTACCATGTTCTTCCTTCCTGCTGTTCTAAGTTTCCTTCTTTTATTGTTCCCTTTGCGTTTAAAGAACTTCCTTTAGCCATTCTTTTAGAGTAGATCTGCTGGTGACAAAGTCTCTTTATTTTTCATTGTCTGAGATATCTTATCTTGATTTCCCTGACATTCCTAGAGGATATTCTCACTAGATGTAGGATTCTGGATTGAGGGTTCTTTCTTTTCTTTTTTTTTTCTTTTTGGCACTTTTGAAAACTGGGTGCCAGTTCCTTCTGACTTCCATGGTTTTGGGCCGTTGTTCAAGTTTTTCCCCTATAGGTAAGGTGTTGTTTCTGTTCTGCTACTTTTTAAAAAATATAGTTATTTATTTATTTGTTTATTGGCTGTATTGGGTCTTCGTTGCTACACGCGGGCTTTCTCTAATTGTGGTGAGTGGGGGATACTCTTTGTTGCAGTGCGTGAACTTATTGTGGTGGCTTCTCTTGTTGCAGAGCATGGGCTCTAGGCACGCGGGCTTCAGTAGTTGTGGCACACGGGCTCAATAGTTGTGGCTCTTGGGCTCTAGAGCATAGGCTCAGTAGTTGTGGCACACAGGCTTAGTAGCTCCACAGCATGTGGGATCTTCCCTGACCAGGACTCAAATCCATGTCCCCTGCATTGGCAGGTGGATTCTTAACTACTGCACCACCAGGGAAGTCCTGTCCTGCTACTTTTAAGATTTTTTTTTCTTTGCCTTTAGTTCTCAGAAATTTGACTATGATGAGTCTCGGTGTAGATTTCTTTGGGCTTATTATTCTCTTTGAGGTTCACTCAGCTTCTTGAATCTGTAGATTGGTGTCTTTTGTCAAATGTACAAAGTTTTCAACCATTATTTCTTTGAGTATTTTTTAGCTCCAATCTTCTGTTCATCTTCTTCTGGGACTCTGGTGACAGGAAGAATGTTGGATCTTTGATGACAGTATCAGGGCCCTGAGGCTCTGTACACTTTTTTTTTTTTCTCTCTGTTGTTCAGACTGGGTAACATTGATTGTTTTATCTTCCAGTTCACTGAGTCTTTCCTCTGTCCCCTTCATTCAGCTGTTGAGCCTATCCACTGAGGTATCTATTTCAGCTATTATATTTGTCCATTCTTAAATTTCCACTTGGTTCTTTCTTCTTTCTTTTTAAATTTTTTTATTATTTTTTATTTTTTAGAACTTTGGGCAATTTTATTAGCCAGCTGGTAGTTTGACCAGCAATTTTTAAAAAATTTTTATTTTATATTGGAGTATAGTTAATTAACAATGTTGTGTTAGCTTCAGGTGTGCAGCAAAGTGATTCTGTTATACATATACATGTATCTATTCTTTTTCAAATTCTTTTCCCATTTAGGTTATTACGGAATATTGAGCAGAGTTCCCTGTGCTGTACAGTAGGTCCTTGTTGGTTATCTATTTTAAATATAGCAGTGTGGACATGTCAATCTCAAACTCCCAACCTATCTCCATCCCCCACCTCCCCTCCCCCCGCCCCGTAACCATGAGTTCATTCTCTAAGTCTGTGAGTCTGTTTCTATTTTGTCAATAAGTTCATTTGTATCATTTTTTAGATTCCACATATAAGCAATATCATATGATATTTGTCTTACATCACTTTGTATGATAATCCCCAGGTCCATCCATGTTGCCGCAAATGGCATTATTTCATTCTTTTCAATGGCTGAGTAATATTCCATTGTATATATGCACACATCTTCTTTATCCACTCCTCTGTCGATGGACATTTAGGTTGCTTCCATGTCTTGGCTATTGTAAGCAGTGCTGCAATGAACGTGGAATGCATGTATCCTTTTGATATTTGTTTCTTCTTTATAACTTCTATTTCTTTGAAGAGACTTGTTTTTTCCATTTGTTTCACACATGTTTGTGACTGTTGAAGTATTTTTTTAATCATGACTGGTTTAAGATCTTCATCAGTTAATTCTAACCCATCTAATTACATAACAGCTAATACAGATGTCTAACAGGTAGCATCTGTTACCTCAGTGTCAGCATTTTTTTCCTTCAGTTTGACATCTTCCTGGTTCTTAGTATGAGAAAGGGTTTTTTTTATTGACACCTGGACGTTTTCCTGTTATGTAATGAGATTGGGTCTTATTTAACCTCTAGCAGGGAGCAGGCAGGGAGCAGGCCTCATTACTGACAGGTGGGGGGAGAAGTCCAGACTCCCCACTCAGCTTCTGTTGATCCCCAAGGCCAGGAGCTCCTTATTACTGCTGGGTGGGGGTGGAAGTTTGGGATCCCTGTGTGGTCTCCACTGACACTGCAGTGAAGGTGACCAGGTTATCGCTGAGCAGTGATGAAATCTCGGCCCTCTGCTAGGCCTCCTCTGTCACATCCGGCAGGAAGGGGGAGGGAACCCAGGTGGGGGTGGAACTCCAGGTCCAGGTTCCCTGTGTGTTCTCCACAGACCTTACGGGCAGGAGGAGGGCCTAGGTACTGCCTGGGGGTGGGAGGAGCGAACGTCCCAGCTCCGTACTTGGCCTTGTCTGGCATCACCTCAGATACAGGAAGGAGTAGGGGCACCTCATTACAGCCTGGCAAGGGAGGAGGGCTGGGCCCCACCCAGCCTCTGCTGGCAGGGCCTCAGTTTTCCAAGGTGTTTGGCTGGAGTAGAGCAGTTATTGTCTAGAAGTTTTCTGCCTTGTTAGGCTGCTCTTTTCTTCATCCTTGGCTAGAGAGAGCAGGTTTCGTGGGGGCTCTTTTATGTCTGTGCCCTTTGGCATCTCTGGGTTGCCGGCTTCCTTAGCTTCAAGTCTGGGATATATGAGGTAAAAAAAATGGAAACAGAAAGACAGGAAATGCAGGACCATGTTGTTGCTCAGGCCCCAAGGCCCCTGGCCAGCCCGTCTTCTTCTCTCCACCTTTCAGAGTCTTCCTATGTTTGTTTTCTGTTTAATATCTCGGGGTTTTGTTGTGCTTAGTTAGAGGAACAGGGAAAAGTGTGTCTACTCTATCTTCCCAGAAGCAAAAGTCCTGCCTTTTTTTTTAACATCCAAAAAGTTCAGATATAATGTTTGTGGTTTCTGCAACTAATTCCCTGTTAAAATGCTAGATATTTAGTTGGGTCCTTGATATAATGGATTCTCTCTTGAGGTAGAAATGTGATTTAGCTTTTGCTTTTATTGGCGATGCTGTGCAAGAAAATGTCTGTGTCCCCTCAGCACCTGCAAGGGAAGCCTGGCCAATAACAAAAAGCCTTTTTTTTTCCTCTTTGCCAGGAGGTACTGAAATCCAGAAACTAGACCAGAGATGTTACATGGCAAACACACAATAATTATCCAATGAGTGAATCAACAAATGGTAGATAGATATATAGCATTGGTGTAGATTGTGCTATTTTGAGCAAAAATTAAAAAGCACTGATGTTTGGTCACTCTATGTTTAGGGAAACTCGTTGGGATATACTATGGGTCTAGCTAAAGGAAATGGGCTCTTATATACAATGGAGATGAGTATTAATTAGCCCAGCTCTTCTGGACTGCAATTTAGCAGTGCCTACCAAGGCTTAAAATTGTTCAAACCTCAGTAATTCATTTTCCTCAAGAAATAATAGTAAAGATAGAAATGGCTTTAGGCACAAAGAGAGACATCACAATGCAATGTTTAACACCACAGATGAGAACATTCTCACTTGTTATCTAGTTTCTCAACAGACAAATGGATTGACATCACAGTCTATCCGTTCAATGGAATAACCTGCAGCTGTTAAAAGCGAGGTTTACAAGGACTATGTCATAAGACATGAACATGCCTGTGATAAAAACATATACATATTGTAAAAATACCATGATTAAAACTGTGTAAAAAAAAAAACAGAAAATAAAAGACCTAAAGGAAATATATCATCGTATAGTGGCTCTATTGAATGAGACCATTTTTTCCCTCCCTCTACTATTCCAGATTTTCACATTATTTTTAATATTTAATATTATATTCTTATATGTATTATATTCTCATAAAAATATCCCAGCATTTTATGCCTATAGCACCAAGAGGGAGAGAGTGACCTAAGGTTGTATACACAGTCAAGCACAGAGTAGGAAAATGCAGCTGACAGGTTAGTACATTTTAAAGCACGTTATTATGAAAATCAGTTACCTTTGACATCCAAACTCTCTGCCCTTGAGTTCCCCTTGCCGAAGGCTCGTCCTGCAGAGCATCCCATGGACTGTCCCAACCCCGTGTTGGTCCTCAATTCAGTTCCTTTGTCCCCTGAGTCCTGACCACAGACTGGAGTGTTGCTGATCTTCCTATCATCCCTGTCCCTCGTTTCTCTAGTCTCTCTTGTGTGTCCTTGACATATTTTCATTCTCTCCTCCCAGCCGTGGGACTCAGTTACTTCACCTCTGCAGGCAGATCTGTCCTCTTGTTCAGGAGGCAGCCCCCAAGGGGCTCTGCCCACCTCCTGGCTGCAAGGCAAACACTCACGGTTCCTCGGGAACATCTCGGGCAGGAGGAAGTGACCCCACTGTAGATCCAGGTGTTGAGAGGTGTAAATTGGTTCAAAAAGCCCTACTGTGTGTCCTGCACAACTGAAGGGTTTTTTTCCTAAAATGGTGTCAGACTGGACCACGTCTGAAAATGATTATTTGCTCTTGGGAGGTGAGTGTGAGTCCAGGAAGTTAGGATGATGAGGCGCTGACAGAAAGAATACAGAACACAGCGTCCCCTCATGCTGGTAATGGAGGTGCAGGTGGGAACAGGCAGGGAGCTGTGCGTTCAAATAGAGTCATATTTAACTGTCTCAGCAGACCATGAGGCTGGGCCCCAGGATGGTGAGGAGTGGGGAGATTTCCTTGAAAGAAGGGACTATTCCACAGCCCGCCTTCCTACAGCATGCCATGTACAGCTATCCGCCCTCATCTTCCAGAAATTATATCCTGATTTCCTCCACAGAAACACTTCCTCCTCACTGCCAGTCATTTTATGCTAGTAGGGCTCCAGCCGCTCCCCAGAAATGCAGCTACAACCGAGGCCTGAGCCCACCAGTCTGTGTGGCATGGCCTCGGCCTCGGGGATGGGTTCAGAATAACAGTTCTGGCTGACACAGACAAGGTGTGCAGTCTCTGTTCTTAGGGTTTTGCTTCTGTTACCTGTATGTTACTTCAGTTGCTTCCCGCAAGAGCCTCGTGAGGTGAAACCATCATCATCCCTGTTGTTAGATGAGGAAACTGAGGCACAGAGGCGTTAAGTAACAAGCCCAAGTGACACAGCTCTTAAGTGGCAAAACCAAGACTCACAGTTAGTAGTCTGATGCCAGGGTTCACGCTCTTAACACCATGCCATAAGGCCCTCTAGGTCATGGTCAGGGCACAGGTGTGGTGTGACAGAGACAGGCTTTCTTCTCTTGAAACCAAGGAGGAGGAGGATGCTCTGGGGCTGCCGCAGGACCCACAGGTGAAGCACACTGCACAGGGGGAGGAGCTGAAGACAGAGGAGAGCAGGTGCCGGTGGCCAGGGAGCCCTGGGATTGGCCACATCTGAAGCCGGTATCGTAACGTGGCGGACACATCCTCACATTTCCCGGCGGTCTCCCTCCCCATTTTCTCTGCCTTATTCTAAATAGTTTGAGTTGGGTTTTGGTTACTTCCTCTCTGTCATATTTTCTGTTTTCTCTTTCTAAGAATGTCTATTAATTGGCTGTAGGATCTCCCCAGTAAATCCTCTCATTTTCTTATCTTTTCTCTGCTATCCCCCATCTATTTTTTTTGTTCTACTTCCTGGGAGAGTTCCTTGACCTTACTTTTTAACCCTTTCGTTGGAAAACAAGGTGGGGGTGGGGGTGGGGCATTTTTTATTTCTAGATTCTGTAGTATCACATTTTTCATTTCTAGATTCTGTTTTTCCAATTTTTCTTTTTTTATGGCATCCTAATTATGTTTCTTTTTTTTCTTTTACTTATTTATCTATCTATCTATCATCTATCTATTGGCTGTGTTGGGTCCTCGCTGCTGCACATGGGCCCTGTCCAGTTGCAGTGAGCGGGGGCCACTCTTGACCACGGTGTGCGGGCTCCTCATTGTGGTGGCCTCTCCTGTTGCGGAGCATGGGCTCCAGGCACATGAGCCTCAGTAGTTGCAGCACGTAGGCTCAATAGTTGTGGCTCATGGGCTCCAGAGTGCAGGATCAACAGCTGTGGCGCACAGACTTAGTTGCTCCATGGCATGTGGCATTCCCCCCCCACCCCGCCCCGGGGCAGGGATGGAACCCATGTCCCCTGCTTTGGCAGGCAGACTCCCAATCACCGCGCCACCTAGGAAGCCCCTAATTATGTTTCACGGATGTGATCAAGTCTCACGTCACTGAGGACACTGATTATAATTTTTTTAATTGTCTGTTCGTCCCTGAATTATTTCAGTCTCCTCAAGGTTCTTTTTCTCAGTTTGTTTTGGTTACCATCTCCTTTGTGTTGCAGGTTTCCCCAAATTGACTTACATTCTAGGTAACCCATTCATACGTAAGTGTGACACTAACAAGCTGATTGGCAGCCATAGGTGTATGGACGGGCTCCCTTTGGTGGTTGTCTGTTGGGGGAATGGGTGGCCTGCCTGATTTTTCATTAGGAACCCCAAAATGTCAGTAATTGAAGGTGCCGATGGGGGACAGTTTCGTTCCTCCAGAGGATGAACTCTCGTTCACAGGGAACGCAAGCCTGGCTCCTGGCTGTCTGGAGCTATGCGATCCTGTGCAGAAGCGCATTTCGCTTCTGTTTTTAGCATGGCCCCTCATCCCCTCTTTTCTCTGCTTGGCCTTCCCAAACCAAGAGCATCTCTGGCCCTTCTCCTTCAGAGTCAGCCTGCAGTGTTCTGAGGAGGCCAAGGGGGGCTGCCTGGATGCAACAGACTGGGCCTGGCCAGGTCTATCCCCTCCTCTCACAGGGTTGGAATAATCCCTGACTTTGGCTCCCCGCTTCACGTCCACCTCCCATGGTACCTGAATCTTTCTAGAATAATGGTGGACAAATGAACATGCTTCCCCCTCAGTGCCACCCCCATTCCTTCCCTGTCAGCCCACCTGCCACGCTCCATCCGCTTTCCATCCTCACATCTGGCAAACCCAGGTCACTGAAGATGGAATTTGTTTTTTTGTTCTTATTCTTGATTTGGGGTAAATTACTTGAGATGGAGATATAGATGCCTTTATTCTGTCATCCTGTAGTTACCATTTATTTAAAAAATCCTTCTCTCATGCCTCCTTAAAACTGCACGCCTCCAAAAACTCCCTTGGGGAACCGCAGGTGAAAAAGCAGGTTCAGAAGCATCTGTCCTCCGATGGTCTCCATCCCCACAGCCCTGCACCGTTGCTGGTGCCTCTCTTCTCTTTTCCAGATCTTTCTAAGGAGGGAGGCACAGCTAATTGCTGGGTGCCTTCCGTGTGCCGACTAAGGAGCTGTGGGAGGTGGTCAGTCCTCCCCTTTCTCGGGGGATTAACTGAGGGCCAGTGAAATCACCTGTCAGGAGGCCAGGTGAGAAGAAAACTCTCTTGGCCTGATTTCTATTTCAATGCTTTTGTGTCTTTCACCATTGCATTCAATATGACCCTTCATTTCTTCCCTGAGGTTTCACTCACTCACTCATTCATTCAGCACTCAGATTGAGGAATATAAGAAGCAGAGAAGAGGGAGTTCCCTGGTGGTCTAGTGGTTAGGATTTGGTGCTTTCACTGCCACGGCCTGGGTTCAATCCCTGGTCAGGGAACTGAGATCCCACAAGCCGCATGCTGTGCCCAAAAATTAAAAAAAATAAATAAAAATAAAAAAATTCAGGTTTAAAAAGAAAAGAAGCAAAGACCCTTTGATGCCTGCCCGTAAGGGGCCATCCACTTCTTTCCAGCCCCTCCAACCCCCACTCTTCAGTGAGAAGGGGCCCTGCCTTTTCAGCCAGGCTGAGGAAAAGGGGACTGTGTTTAGCTCCTACTCTGTGCCAGCCACTTTCTTGAAGTTGTATATATTTTCTCTCACTTTGTTAATCCTCTTAACCATTCTGTAGGTAAATTTCATTATATTTTGAGATGAGAAACTAAAGTTCAGAGAATTTCAGAGCATAGCAGGCCTGGGATTTCAACTCAGCGCTGCCTGAGTCCAAAGCTTGTGCTGTTATAAGGCGGCCTCTTTCAAGTATATTTACCTCCACTTTAGAGATAAAGAAACTAAGGTGCAGAGATGTTCCTTATACACTCTGAGAAATCCTCGAGGTGGACGATAAGGCCAACGCCTCACAAAGGGGAGAGGCGATAAAGGGCGTACGAGAGGGAAGGGTAGATCACGTTCTGCCCGTGATGTGGCAGGCCCCTCTCGGCTAACAGGACCACAAAGGCCGGTGTGAAATAATGTCAAAGAGCAGCCATCTGGGGAGAAGGAAAGAGGTGTCTGTCTGGTCTGAGTGGGTGACTCTTCCTGTCGCTCCCCAGCTGCCTCACTTCTTAGCTGCCAACAGTATGAGGTTCTTTCAACCATGAGCCGACTCACTAGATCCATCCAGAAGGGCAGCTCTGGATGAAGAACAGCCAGTGCAAGATCCAGGGGTCTTGGGCAGGGGGTGGGAGTTGGTGGGGGGAGGCAGTGGTAACTTCTTCCCTTACTCACTTTTCAATTGGCAGAACAAAGTGTCATTTCCAAAAAGCCAGGGGAGGCTGTGCTTTTTGCTTGGGCCGGGGAGGCGTTCAGTAACACTGTCTAATTAAATGTTCTGGCAAAGGAAAAACGGTCACCAGACTCAAGGAAAAAACACTGTATTTTCCTGAGCTAGAGAATGCAGTCATAATCTGAACTTGGCCAGAGAAGGAAGGTCCAAAAAGTGATTTCATTTAGAGGAAAAAATGCCTAAAAGGGGAAAGTGACTGTGAATTCTGGGAATCTACCCCTGCAGAAAAGAACAGGGCAGCACTGGGGAGGGTCCCAGCACCACGGATGGAGAAGGCACATGTAAACTTCTGCATTAAACCAATCAACCCTTCGTGTGGGAGCAGAAGCAGCCTGTGGATAAAATCAGCTGCTCTTTCTTTTGTTTCATCAGTTTTATTGGTCATATATCCAGAATTCATTATATAAATCTTTCAAAAGAACTAGATATTACAAGAATAGTTTACAATTCAGCTCTCATTGCACAAATACTTGACACAGGAAACCATTTTTACAAATACTTATTTTTCTTATAAGAATATTTTAGTACAGAAAATAAGTCTCTATATATCTTACAGCAAATTTTATGCAGTTTCTTTTTCCCCATTCAACCATCATTTTAGATTTCCTATCACAACACGTCCGTCACATCCCATAAACCAAATTATAATCTGCTGCCACTTCTTGTTTTCAATTACTATTGAGATTCACACTGTTAAAGAGTTTTTATGCTTCTTTTTCTAACCTTTCTTGATCTGAAAGAATTCACGTATCCAGGCTAGAAGAGGTAATTTAAACAACATTCCTTCTAAATCTAACCTGCATTGGGTTAATCACTGTGCTTGGTGAAGAATCTTTTCACTTCTCACTTAGGCTAGACTGGCTAGTAGTTCACCCCTGCTGTATCAAGCAGAAGAGATAAAGTCCTTATATGCCTAAGAGTTTCTAAACTGCAGAAGCAAAACCCTAGCAACAAGAGTGAAATACAAATATTTAGAGAGCTAAAACGTTTGCTAATGATGAGACGTAGAGAACACTTTTAGATTTGAGGTCGCTCCTAGGTTGAAGAAGACATAAAAGAAACTGTAAGGATGTGGCAGTAGTTTTATAAAATACTGAAAAACTGAGAAGGGTGAATCACTTAGGTCAGTGGTGTATTGTTTCCAAAGTGCCTGGAGATATAGAACCTTAGACTCTGTGGCTAGCTGAACGCTTTGACATTCTTCTGATACCGTGGCTTTGAAATCGCCTAATAAATACTCTCTTGGCCAGAACAAGTCATCATTTAGGCCAGGGGAACTTTACAGAATACTGACCACATTTCCTGAAGAGACAGGACCCACCAGGGGAAACATGTGGCATTCATTCCATTCCTTCAGTTACTGAAAAGTGTGTTCTGTTAGCAAAAGCTTGTCTTACTTTTCAGGTAGTGTGAATTAAAACCAACAGCCTGGCAGCATTCTCCAGTCTAGTTCCTGAGTGCTCAGCTCCATTTATCCAATATTCTTAAAAGGATTATTTAATCAAGCCCTTGTCCAACAGGAGATTTAACAGGACTTGGGGACTACAATACATCCCATTTCTCTGCTTTTTTATTTCTCTTGATTTCTCTTTCTCACCCCAGTGCAACAAGTTGCTATAGGTTTTTACCAAAATACTGTAGCAGTATTTTGGAAATGAGTTATTTTGCATTACCGAAAGTGTTTGATCACATTATAACGGGTCACATTTGCATCTAACTAGGAGAGGCCACATTGTGTCTACTGCAGCGATCTTGCGAACTCGGCATAGTCGATGTATCCGTCATTGTTCTTGTCATCATCTCTCAAAACACCATCTATTAAGTTGATCAGTTCTTCTTCGCTCATTGGTGCCTGTTCACTCCCTTCCTACAGGTACAAATTAGATAATGGTGAGCCACATCTTTTACTGGAAGTGCTTGGTTAATGTCCAAAATAAAATGTCCATAAACTCCTTCAAATGTAGTACTTCTACTTCCAGGAATCCACAAACAACATATCAGATCCAGAGTCAATTCATAATAATCCAATTTAGAAATGATATTTGGCAATTAAAAGGATGATGCAATCAAAGTAAGCCCTTGCTTACTTGCTTTAAAAATTACTTTTCATTCTTTTCTCATTACAAAAGTCATACATGTTCATTGCAGAAAGCTGGGTCTGGCTTACACAGAGATTCCAGGACCCCCAAACCCATCCTAAAGAAAAGCTCACAGCCCAGGCCCTCCCGAGGGTCAGCTCTGCTAAAGTGGAAACAGTCCACACTAGACAACATCTCGGGGTCAGAACAAGAAAAATAAGGCGCTGCCAACCAGCAGACCCCACTGCGATCTTTGAGGTGAAGGCATTTGTGCTCCAGGAGCAGGTGTGGCAGGGCTCACGGCACTGAGTGCAGAGCTAATGCTGTTCACGTCCTTGGCGGATTCTTCCTCTGCCGCCTCCCCCACGCCCCCCCTTTCCTCTCCTGTCACCACCACCATCTTCGCCTGCCAGGGCTGCTGGACCCCAATTCCTCTCCCTGAAGCCAGTCTCTCCTGGCGTCCATCAGTCTGCCTCCCACAGCAAACACTGAACTAGTCGTGCCTGTCTCCTGTGCAAAGCCATTGGTGGTCCCCGCTGCCTTCAAAGCAAACCCAGCCCGGCTCAGCTGGTAGCCGGTGTGAGCACACGCCCGTCCCCAACTTTGCCTCTCCTCCTCTCTAGAGACTACAGTTTGGCAGAGTGGGACAGGCATTAGATCTGGAGACATAAGATGTGCATTTCAGTTCCCTCACCTCTCAACTTGGGGGTAGTAACAAGGCCTGCCCCTTCCTGCTCCTAGGCTATTGCAACGATCAAACGAGATCTCTAACCTGCCGGAAAGTGCTTTGTAAACTAAACACTGTACTGTATCACCCACACCCTCAATTATCACCAAATCCCTGGATCCCTTGGTCCCCTGACTTGCCATTCTTCCCAAAATGATATAACTTCTCCCCTGTTCTGCAACTGGAATGGGGTCTGTCTTTTTGCTAGTCCTCAGACTCTGGCGTGCAGCAGACATGCTGGTGGCACTTACTAAAGATACAAGGAAGGCTCTGGGGCTTCTGTGTCAGCCAGTCACCCTTTGTGAAAAGGACTGCTGAACAGGAAAAGAGGCAGAACAGAGGGTGGGCAGAAAAAGGAGAAGCAGCAATAATGTTGCACAAGGATGGGTGAGGTCATCAAGATCGGGGACTGAGTTACCAGAGGGAGGCCCTTCCGAGATGCTGCCCACTGAGCCACTGTCCGACTTACCTCCTTATGGACATGAGTGATGGCTGTGGAGAGTTCTAGGCCGTCAAGCAAATTATTGCCGTCATAATCATGCATTTTGAAATAATGGAGCTGCAGTTCTTGCGGAGACATCTCCGCCTCCGGTTTGTTGATGACACCTTCTAGATGCTCCATGATATGCCTAAAGACCAACAGTGAGACTCAGACCAGTTGGCAGCAATGCTGGGATCCTACCAAAATCTTAAGAACTCTGAAAAGTTCAAGATCTTAAAGTTTATCCATCCCAGAAAAACAGAAAACAGTGGCAGACCACACTCAAGGAAGACAGATACAGGCAAGGCCATGAAAAAGGCAGGGGAAAAAAAATCAAACAGTGCATCTGTTATGCTGGCAAGACTATGGGTGTTTTTTTCCTTTTTATTGTTAGAATATTGTTGTAACATTTTGGGGAGCTATTAATTTTTTTCTTAAAGCCATTTAAGGATAACAGGGTGAGGCTACCTGGCCCAGGGCAAAAGTGGCAGCAAATGATTCAATGTTTGAACATGTCAATAAAAAAGAAAAAGGTCTTATCAGAAGAAAGAAAACTTAGCTCTGTTTTGTACTCCACCACTACCACTGTGTGTGTGTGTGTGTGTGTGTGTGTGTGTGTCTGTCTGTCTGTCTGTCTGTCTGTCTGTCTGTGGTGAAAGAGAAAGACAGAATGAATTCAGGCAAGTCATTTATCCCTTTCGGGCCTCAAGATCCTCCATCTGTGATATGACAGTGAAAAAAGAATACCTGACTTACAGGTGACTATAAGGAATAAACATCATCCTTGGACAGTGTTAAGGGGTCGTACAAATAGTAGAAGGAAAAGTGGATGGTGTGTGCCTTTGCTGCTGGCTGCAGCTGCAGACAGGGAGGCCCGTGGACTACAGCCCTGGTCGAATACGTACTCTTGGTCATGCACTGTGCTCTTATCCAGGCCCACGCTGCCGGGATGTGAGAAGCTGGCCCCGGGCTCCTCAGCCTTGGCATCTGGGGCACAAAATGCCCAGAGCAGGGTGCACAGGAAGGGCGTTCTAAGCAGCTGCAGAGATCTCATGGTCACCGGTACCTGGAAGGTGGGGAACACAAGAGATGAAGGCGAGAACACCAGAACACCAGAGCTGACACAGCGCACTCCTGGGAACCTGGGTGAAGGAGCAGGACTGGGTAAGACTCGGACTGGGCCCAGGCCAACTCTGCCACCAGACTAAAGGATGACCTTGGGTTCTCCAGTCCCCATCACTCAAACAGGTGGGCGGGTCCATGACATTTCCTGAAGCCCCTTCAGAATGCCAAGCAACTCAAAGAGAGCTTACAGGGATTTGGAGAGTATTCCTGCCTACAAGCAGCTTATAGTCTGGCAAGAGAAATACTTCCTACCAAGAGCACTAGTCAAGGCAGAAAGTGAGGTGTACGAAAGAAAGATTAAACCTTCTGAGAGCTCAGAGGAAGAAGTTTCCTTTGGGGGAGGGAAAGCCAGAGGAGGTTAACAGACATGGGGACACTTCAGCAGGGCCGGGATGGATGTGTGCACTGGGGATGTGCAGGGACTGAAGGATGAAGGGAAGGTGTGAGCAGAGGGATGGGTGCAGACAAGTGGGAGAGAAACTCCAAGTGGTTTAGTCAGGCTGGAGCTTAGAGGGTATGAAGTAGATGGAACAGTGGACAATAGGCTGCAGAGGCTGACCAAGCAGTGCTGCATGTGGCTTTGCATGCTAGGCCTAGGGGGCTGAAGTTTGTGGAGGATAAATGGGAGCCACTGAGGGTTCACTGAATGGCAGAGGAGATTAGAGCTTGGTTTCAGAACAGCTCATGTGGCAGCACAGAGGGGAAGGTATTAGGTGGAGTGAGACCAGAGACCTGGATTGAGGGAAGTGATAAGGTGGGTCAGACCAAGGCCATGGCAGTGGATGTGAAAAAGAGGATGTTAACCCCTGCCTCACCCACCTCCCAGGGCTGTGACTGAGGCCAGTGACTGAACCATGTGAAAGAGCACTGGAGAGGAGAGCTCCACAGGAATTAGGTTCCATCAAGTACTTCCGGGGTTTGACTAGACTTGGAATCTAGCCAACAAGACACAATTGGCTGCACAGCAAGCTCCCTGAGGGCAGGAGTGTTTTGTTCCCACCCGTATCCCCACCCAAGGCTTAGGCACACCTTTACTAACTGCTGTTAAACTGAAAGCCCTGGTCTTTCCAGGGGTTTATAGTCTGACCTCAAAAAAGAAGGTGAAGGGGCTTCCTAGGTGGCGCAATGGTTAAGAATCCGCCTGCCAATGTAGGGGATACGGGTTCAACCCCGGCTCCAGAAAGATCCCACATGCCGCGGAGCAACTAAGCCTGTGTACCACAACTATTGAGCCTGTGCTCTGGAGCCCCTGAGCGACAGCTATTGAGCCCGTGTACTGCAACTACTGAAGCCCACGCACCTAGAACCCATGCTCCGCAACAGGAGAAGCCACCACAATGAGGAGCCCATGCACCGCAATGAAGAGTAGCCCCCGCTCGCCGCAACTAGAGAAAGCCTGTGTGCAGCAACGAAGACCCAACACAGCCAATAAATAAACAAACAAATTCATATAAAAAAAGAAAAAGAAAAAGGAAGGTGAGGGACAACCAGGAGAGCTCCATACAACACAAAGAAAACACCTGACTCACACATCCACTTTCCTAGCTCATAAGGGCCGGTGATTTCTAAGGGACCAACTGCCGACACAAAACCTAGAGCAGCGAAGAGAAAGCATAAGGTAGTGGTCAGACCCTCGCACATGCCACACAGAGCTCAGCTCTGAAGCCACTGCCACCTCCACTCAGGTGTTACAGCCCCTCTCACCCACCCTGAAAGGTTCTGTAGGGTAGGACCCTGGGAGAATGCCATCCCCACAATGTTTAGGAAAATTTCCCAAACCCACTTTGCTGGATACCAGCAGTATCCTCCTGAAGGAGACAATGGTCACTGGGATGTATAACTTCTAGAGTGTAAAAAGGAGCATCTAGTCTCACGACTGAATAGGGACGTCATAATGCAATCATCACACTTCATAACAGAAAAAGATGTTCAATGTATACCAAGCGAAAAAAAGCAGGCTACAAAAGACTGTAAAGAATAATTCATTTTTGGGGAATCCAGTGAGGAACCTGGTGGTCCACTGGTTAGGACTCAGTGCTTTCACTGCCGTGGGCCCAGGTTCAATCCCTGGTCAGAGAACTAAGATTCTGCAAGCCGCATGGTGCAGCCAAACAAACAAACAAAAAACGAATTCATTTTTGTAAAAAACAAAACAGTGTATGTATATTTCTCATACATAGAACAATGACTAAAATCTATTCATAAAGATTATTTTCTGAATTATGAGATTAGGAGTGATTTTGATTTTTCTTCTCTTTACTTTTCTATTGCTTCTAAAATTTCCACTATAATCATGTTTTTTCTTTATAAATATGAATTGAATGCAATTCATCCCATAATTTTGTTCCAGTACTATATGGATGGAATAAAAAGGGGGATTCCAGTTAAGTCTCATCTCTAGAAAATAATTCAGGAACAGCCAGAAACTACACCCCAATTTTAGCAAATAAAAAATTGGGAGATAGCTTCCTCCACAAGAAGGCAGACAGCAGTATCAAGCAGTATCAGCAGTATTTCATCTTGTGGAACTAAAAACCACAGCCACAGAAAGACAGAGAAAATGAAAAAGCAGAGGACTTTGTACCAGATGAAGGGACAGGATAAAGCCCCAGAAAAACAACTAAATGAAGAGGAGATAGGCACCCTTCCAGAAAAAGAATTCAGAATAATGATAGTTAGGATGATCTTTGAAAAAAGACTGGGTGCAAAGATCGAAAAGTTTACCAAAGACCTAGAAGAATTAAAGAGCAAACAAACAGAGATATGCAACACAATAACTGAAATGAAAAATACACTAGAAGGAACCAATAGCAGATTAACTGAGGCAGAAGGGCAAATAAGTGACCTGGAAGATAGAATGGTAAAAAATCACTGATGTGGAAAAGAATAAAGAAAAAAGAATGAAAAGAACTGAAGACAGCCTAAGAGACCTCTGGGACAATGTTAAACACACCAACATTTGCATTATAGGGGTCCCAGGAGGAGAAGAGAGAGAGAAAGGACCTGAGAAAATATTGGAAGAGATTATAGTTGAAAACTTCCCTAACATGGGAAAGGAGACAGCTACCCAAGTCCAGGAAGCTCAGAGAGTCCCAGGCAGGATAAACCCAAGGAGAAACACACCAAGACACATAGTAGTCAAATTGACAAAAATTAAAGACAGAGAAAAGTTATTAAAAGCAACAAGGGAAAAACGACAAATAACATACAAGGGAACTCCCATAAGGTTAACAGCTGATTTCTCAGCAGAAACTCTACAAGCCAGAAGGGGAGTGGCATGATATATATCAAGTGATGAAAGGGAAGAACCTACAACCAAGAATACGCTACCCAGCAAGGATCTCCTTCAGATTTGACGGAGAAATCAAAAGCTTTCCAGACAAGCAACAGCTAAGAGAATTCAGCACCACCAGACCAGCCCTACAACAAATGCTAAAGGAACTTCTCTAAGCAAGAAACATAAGAGAAGAAAAGGACCCACAAAAACAAAACAAGAAAATGATAATAGGAACATACATCTCAATAATTACCTTGAATGTAAATGGACTAAATGCACCAACCAAAAGACAGAGACTGGCTGAATGGATACAAAAACAAGACCCATATATATGCTGTCTACAAGAGACCCACTTCAGACCTAGGGACACATACAGACTGAAAGTGAGGGGATGGAAAAAGATATTTCATGCAAATGGAAATCAAAAGAAAGCTGGAGTAGCAATACTCATATCAGATAAAATAGACTTTAAAATAAAGGTTACAAGAGACAAGAAAGGACATTACATAAAGATCAAGGGATCCATCCAAGAAGAGATAACAATTATAAATATATATGCACCCAATATAGGAGCACCTCAATACATAAGGCAAATGCTAACAACTGTGAAAGAGGAAATGCAAGGCAGAAATAGAGACACAGATGTAGAGAACAAACATATGGACACCAAGTGGAGAAAACAGGGAGGGTTTGGGGGGGGGGGGGGGGGAATTGGGATTTCCAGACCCTGATGAGGCCACTGCCACTGTACCTGGTACCAGAAAACAAGGTCTCATGTTACTCTCAGCAGAGACTGCCCCAACCATAGCAGAACAATTTGTTCTGACCATACACCATAGAGTTCTGGGCAGGAGGGACCAGAGAGGGAAGCCAGTTCCCCCCAAGCCTTTCAGATTCATATGCATTAGATGTCTCTTTCTCCAGCAAGCCTTCTTCAATTCCAAGTCTGGCTTAGATATTCCTCCCATATGTTCCTAAGTGATTCCCTTCAGAACCTGTCCATTGCTGACAACAACTGTGCACATGACCTTGAATATGCCTGACTACCTCTCAGTACCCACTGCTGGACTGGCCTCTGTGCAGCTGGGGACTGGATCTACATTCCCAGGACTGGGCACAGTGCCTGCACAGAGGCTGGTGGTTCTCAGCCTGCATGCCATGGTCCTTGGGAGCTGGGGGGATTACCACCTTCACAGATATACTGTCAAGTTTTAATGTCAATGTAACTGAGGATAAAACTTTTTTGCTGGGGGGGGGGGGCCGGGGGGGGGGGGAGCGGATATCTATCAGACAGTAGAGCTCAGTGGTTATCAGACCCATAGCACCATTTCCTATAATTAGTTGGATAGGAATACTTAGTATAGTTGGATACTTAGTATAACAGAAAGGGGTGGGGTAGGCGGGGGAGAGGTTCTATTCAAATAACACCAAAAAGCAACCAAGTGCTCTGTAATAGAGTAACTTTGATTCCAAATTATCTCTTCTTCAAAGGAGATGAAATAAAGGACAAGAACCATCCAGTCTGGACTTATCCCATATTGGTTTGCTGTGGCAGGTTTCTAACATTAGACCACAACAAAAGCCAAATCTACAAACATAGAAGGGAAACTGCCCCCTACAAGTGTTCTAAGGAGAACAGGGAATCTGACCACCACCTAGCAAATTATACTGCTCACACTGAACAGGAAATATTAGCAACTCCCTTCCTCCGAAAGAACAAGTTGCATCATCCACACTACTAGAGATGGCCATACTTAGCTCAAGGCCATAAGCAAAGAGCTTGGCAGATAAGCCCCAGTAGTTCCTGGGCTCACTGGCCTTTGAGAAATTAAAGGCTATCCTGGAGAAAAGTCCAAAGGAGAAGAGATTTCTGGAAGAGAACACAACCTTTGAGACATCCTTCACAAGGGGAAGCGGCAGTCCCGGAGGAAGTGCTGGACCATTGATGGTAGTGGGCACCCGCAGCGCCTTAACTGTAACAGGGCTTCCCTCACAGCTCCAGCAGCCTCTTCCAGTCCCAGAGCATTTGTTCCCACTGGTTCCATGGGTCTGTCCTCCCTCTTCCTTCCAGAGCCAATTCAAATGTCATTTCTGTGTTCTCCCAGCCAAGACTAACTGTTCCCTTCTCTGACCTCAGTCTGCAGTCTCTCACACTCACTTGGCCTTAACATTTGGTCACATATTGTTCTCCTTTTGTTTTTCTCTTTTCCTTTCCTTTTTGAGGACTGGGAACCTATTTTCTCTGTCTCTCCTTTCTACTCTACTGAATTTATCACAGAGTGCTGGGCTGACCTGGCATAGCACGCCTTCACTCTGAATCAGGGCAGCGAATCCTGGAACCTAGGTGTGTTGTTCCCTATCACAGAGGATCTGACCTAAACTAAAAAAAACCTTCCCTTTGGAGCCCTCCCACCAGTGGTTTGGCCTGGTCCACCCTCATTGTGTCCTTAGTCTTATCAACACCTAAGAGTTTGGAGCCAGCCTTCCTTCCATAAAAACCACAGCAGCTGTTAGCAACTTTTCTCCCATGCTGAGGCCCTCCGTTAAGAATCAAACTCAAAGCAGCCATACATCCTGTACCCAGCGTCAATGCCAAGGAAAAATCTGACTGGTACTTCCCCATTTAAAACTGCCATGGCCCTGGACTGAAAGCAAGAAAAGAAATAAGTTCCTAGGCAAAGAAACCTCGATATGGGTAGGGGATTGAGAACTGGTTCTGAAAATGCAGATATTTAATAACTTGATCTATTTGTTCATTTGGGGAGCCCAGGGAGCTGCCATGCTTCATTTATACACTTAACTAACACTCATACTAACAGTCTGGTGCTGCACAAGCCATGAACGAGACAGGCTCCTGTCACACAGATTACAGCCTGCTGGAAAAGGAAGACCAGTATATCAGACAGCCCTCGGGTACCGCAGAAACCCCAACCAACCCACACCTGGGTTAAAGCACGAAGGATGATTTTTTTCAATTAAAGGACAGCACCTCAGGTAGAGGGAAGATAATGTAACAAACATCTAAGTCTAGAAGGAACTTGGTCCACTCCGGGAATTTCAACATAGTTGAAGACACAGTATAGTGGAGATGGATGAGTTTGAGTAAAGTAAAAAGAAGACAGATCATGAAGGGCCTTGTAAGCCCTGTTCAGGAGCTTGTATGAGGAACGGGAATCTACGGAAGGGTGATAAGGGAATGGGGAGAGGGGTCTGGTGAGGTGATCAGATTTCTGTTTTAAGACCATCACTCTGGCTTTCCAGTACATAACAAACTACAGACGATGGAGAAGGGATACAGGAGACCAGACAGGCGGCTACTGAGTAGTCCAGGGGAGAGACGATGGTGGCCTGAACTAGCCATGGAGCAGAGGAACTGGGAGTGGAGAGGTGAGTGTATCCAAGAGAGATCTGTGATGGATTCGATGTGGGTGGGTAAAGAGTGCAGGAGGTGAGAAAGACGCCCAGTTTTCTGCTTGGGCAACTGGGTAGATGGCCGGTGCCATGCCCAGACAGGGAATACAAGAGGGGAATACAAGCTTCCCCGCCTCCCCACTTCCCTGGCACAGCCTGGCCAAGCTCGCCCGCCCGAAAGGACCTGTTTATTGTCTCCCCCAGAGAGAGATGGGGTACCGGGGGCAGATGGAGAGCAACGACTCAGGCCCGCGCGCAGGTCCACAGCAGGTCCTCCAAGAGGGCGGAGATCGGCCCCAGCCAGACCCATCAGGCTTAAAAGCCCCTACAACATCTGCCCCGGGAGAGAGGCTCTGCTCGCAGTCGGCTAGCTTTCCGACGTGGCTCGGGGGCCGAGACCCCCACCCAGGCCCCTCCTGCCTCCCAACCTGAGCCAGAAGCCCCGAACCCCCCGAAGGTACGCCGGGATCCCGCCGGGATCCTGCTCGGCTGCGGACCCCTGAATGCCTCCCCACGGACCTCCTCCTCCAAGATCGGGTCACAGGCCTCACAGGCAGCAGCCGGACCGCAGCGGCTCCCTGGTTCACTCACCCTCGCAGCCACCGGCTGCCAAACAGCTTCCCCCGGACGCGAAGCCCTGCCGCGTGAGCCTCGCCAGCCCCCGTCCTCAGAAAGCTTTTCCTCGGCCCCGCCCCCTTTGTCGCGCTGTGCGCAGGCTCGCCCCCTCCTGCCCGCCCATTGGCGCCGCGGGCCCCGCCCCTGCTCGAAGCCTTGCAGCCGGGGCCGGCTGTGGTGATTCCACGTGTAACCGGCTCAGGCCCAGTAAGGGCTAAGGGGAGGAATTTCTTCTGCCTGCCTTCCCGAGGGCGACACTCGGTTGGGCCACCTGAACCCTCAGAGTCCCCGCAGGTTGCTAGGCGACCCCGGAAGACCCCGGGATGTAGTAGGGCAAGGACATAAGATGGCGAAAGCCGATGCAGCCGTCGCCAAAGCTGGCTTTCAGCTCCACCTCCACCTCCACATTTACAGCTTCCTAGGTTCTTTTGGCTGCAAGTTGGGAAGAAAGATAATAGCGTAAAGAAAAAAATTGTTGCCTGCCATTCCAGTTCTACAAGGATCAAGCTGTTAGCCACTGCAGTTGCAGGCCAACAGTGTGCCCCAAGGCGAATTCAGGATGGAGAAAAACAAGAAACATTCTGTACTTTGGATATACTGGCCCTCAGATAGGTAAGATACATCTCTAAGGAAAAATGTGAAATAACCTCAGGAAGTATGGAACTGCTGAGGACTCAGCCACGGACTGAAGATGATACAGGTTGAGAGGACCACGTTGGGTGTCTGGGAACTGGGAGAACAATGCACTGGGGCTTTCTATCTTTTTATGGGTTGGCAGAATGAAGAAAGAAACATGGATGGTGAAAACATTGTCTAGGATCAAGAACCACTTTCTAGTTTAATAGCCCAGAGAAGGCACTGTTTTTCCATTGAAGTTCAGAAACATTCATTTCCTCCCTTCCCTGACCATTGTGCCAAGAAGGCAGGGACTTTGCAGGACAGGAGAAACCCTATTAATTCCAGACTCCTTCTCCTTTCCTTACTCTGAAGTTTGAGTTAGTTTGATCTAGTTCATGTTTCAGCCCTCCCTCTGCCATCCATCCATCCTTCCATTTACTCATTTATTCATTAATTCAGTAACATTTCTTGAGTACCTCTAAGGTACTAAGCACTGTGCTAGGAGTTACCAGAGAAACAGATACAAACAAGAGATGGTCTCTTCCTTCAACAAGCTCAGTGTCTGATGGATAAAACATTCTCATTCTATTTAACCAATGCTTCCACTTTTTCTGTGGATCTTATCCTTTGCCGTCTCTCTTTTGAATCACCAATGGCCCCCTGTAATAGACCATCCCCACGATTATATAATCTTGCTCTGGTTTCTTCCCCACTACACTACTGCAATCTCCATGCAAATTCAGTGGTGCTTCTCCTCTGTTTTTAGTTGCCCTCTCAGTACTATTCCTCACAGTCAGCCATCCCCACTTCAAAACACCTTCTCTTGTTTTCTGATGCCATGTGTGTCAGAAAACATTGACTATTCTTCCTTGGGTTTTTTTCACTTACTTCTCATCTGCTCAACCTATAAATATCAAAGTGCTTAGGTTCTATCTTTAGTCCCTTTCTTTGTCTACCTACCCACTCTCATGTGATTTCATCTAGTCATGTGGTTTTAGGTGCCATTTACAAGCAGATGACTCCAAAAGTTAGATCTCTAATGACTTCTGCCTGTAAGTCCTGACTCCTCTAAACAACTGCCTACTTGACATCTCCACACCAGTGTCTAACTGGCATCTCAAACTTAACTTGGCCCACCAAAATATGAATTTTCACCCCTAAACATGTACCTCTCTGCTTTTCCCATTTTAGTGAATATTATTATTGCCATCTGTTTAGTTGTTCAAGCCAAATTCTAGGAGCTATCCTTACCCCCGACCCCAACCTTTTTTGAGGTATAATGGACATCCAGGAAACCATCATCTGCTACCTAAACTACAGTCAGAACTTCCTAATTGACCTCCCCGCCTTCACTCTTGCCCCATTTTAGTCCATGAGTCCATTTGTTTAAGTCATTTATAAGTGAGTGTTCTATAACTTGTAGCTGAACCCATTTCTAACAGGTAAGTAACTTGGTACCAGAAGTAGTACACACAAAAAAAACAGATACTGAAACATGGAATTGGCTAACAGAAGGTTAAGGTAGCCAGTGGTGAAGACTATCCCAAATGGAAAGTTGGTGACCAACATGTTAAGCAGTAGTTAAACTGTTGAACTGCTGTCACTTGCTGGACTTTGGGAGAAACCCACATGCCAACCAGAGTTGTATCTCAGGAACAATACAGAACAATTGTGAGTGCTGGGTTTTTTGGTTTTGTTTTTTTCTCTCTTTTTAAGTAGCTTTCAGCAAAGTCCTTCAAGAGAGTGGCAAATCCAAATTAGTGATAACTGATTTGAAAGTAGAGATTAAAGAAAATAAGGCCTTGGTGAGAAAGGAACATTTTACCTGCTGTTTACAACCTAAATGGGCTGAGTCACAATCTGGAGATTTGCTGGGTTGAAACAATTTCTTTGAACACCTAGGCTGAAGCCAGCACAAATGCAGACAGGGAAGAGGCAGCTTTGCCAAGAGAGAAGATGGACTGTAGGTGGCTTCTCTCCCTGCTTTGTTTTGAATTGCCTCCACTGCAACTGAACACAGAGACCAGCCCCTAGAAGACGTAAATGTTCGAATACTTAGTTTTGGTTGTTTTGTGAAAAGAGACATTTGAGGTATACACAAGAAACTAATAAAAGAGAACAGAGGTGAGAATAAGGCCTCATTTTATATCTTTTTGTATTGCTTTAATTTTTAAAAAATCAAGCAAATATATTAACTATTGGGGGGGGATATAATCTTTCATTGGCCATTTAAAGACTCCCTAGATAAATTGTTTGATTGTGATTACTCATGCATGGAATTGACCAGAAGTGTAACAAATGATGGAGGGAATCATGTGTCCCTAAAATCTCAAGCCTAGTCAACATTGGTCTGTCCGTGTTTAACAAGGGAAGGGCTGCCAGATTTCCCAACAAGAACTTAATACACTGCCATGGAAGAGACCCCTTGTTTTTGTCCAGCAGGATTGGATGTGGTTTACTGACTGTGATATACTATGTGTTCTCATTCTCTTTCTTTTTGAAAAGCAGCATTTATTATTTCTTCACATTGTGCCTTGAATGTATTTTTTGTTTGGTTTTGTTTTTTACATTTTATTGATGCATGGTTGTTTAGGAAAAAAAAAAACACTCCTGTTTTCCTTTACTCACACACACAATACCTCTGACAGCAGATGTGTGGGTTTTTTTTCCCCCACACCAAGCAATTCTCTGCAACACCAGCTGCGTGTCCTACAATGCAATTCAATTCTGACTAACTGAAGTTAGTACAATCCCCACACGTAAAAGGCTCAGCCCCATAAGACTGCCGCCCACTTTAGATGCCAAGCACAATTAATAGGTCCCCAGCTTACCCATGACTTCTCTCTGACTTGGCTACAAATTGAAGGTTCCCATGACTCCCTGCTGGGATTTGATCATTTGCTAGAACAGCTCACAGAACTCAGGGAAGTACTTACTTACATTTACCAGTTTATTATATAATACAGGATATTATAAAGGGTACAGAGGAACAGCCAGATGAAGAACTACATAGGGTGAGGTCGGAAAGGGCCTTAAGCACAGGAGCCTCTGTCCCTTTGGAGTTGGGGTGCCCCATCTTGCACACGTGGATGTGTTCACTAACCCAGAAGCTCTTCAAACCCCGTACTTTGGGATTTTTATGGAGGTTTCCTCACCAAGGCATAATCGATCATTAACTAAATCTCCAGCCCCTCTCCTCTCCTCTGCTTGGAGGAGAGTGGGTGGAGCTAAAAGCTCAAAGTGTCTAATCATGGCTTGGACTTTCTGGTGATCAGACCCATCCTAAAGCCATCCAGGGGCTCACCAAGGGTCGCCACGTTAGAACAAAGTACACTCCTCTCACCAAGGAAATTCCAAGGGATTTAAAAACTGTGAGGAAACAGGGTCAAAGGCCAAATATTAGAACAAAAGATGCTCCTAGTGTTCTTATCACTTATGAAATTACAAGGGTTTTAGGAACTCTGTGCCAGGAACCAGGGGCATATATGTAAATATATGAGGTTTATTTCACAGTAGTATACACAAAAGTATGCATACGGAAAAGCACACAGCTCAGTAAATTTTCAGAAATTGGACACCTCCATATAACCAGCACCCAGATCAAGAAACACAACATTACCAGCACCCTGGGAGACCGGCTTGTGCTCCCTTCCAAGCACCATCCTCTCCCCAAAAGGTAACTGCTATCCTGACTTCTAACATCACAGAGCAGTTTTACCTGTTTTTGTATTTTCTATAAATGGAATCACACAGTACATGCCCTTTTGTCTATGGCTTCTTTTACTCAACATTATTTTGAGATTCATTTATAGTATATAGATTTAGAGCATTCATTCTCATTTCTGTATGCTGTTCTCTTTTCCCTTCTACCCTCAGTGGACATCTGGGTGGTTTCCAATTTTAGGTTGTTATAAATTACACTGCTTCAAACATTGTAGAACATGTCTTTTCTTGCATATCTGTTCAGGTCTCTATCAGGTATTTACCTGGGAGTAGCACTGCTGGCTCATGGGGAATGCACACGTTCAGCTACATTAGATAGCACCAAAAATTCTTCCAAGTGGCTGCTTCAATTTATACTCCAGCAAGAGCATATGGTGTTCTATTGGTCCCCATTCTCTCCAACACTTGGTACATCCCATGTTTCTCATTTTAGTGGGAAATGAATTTATCTTAGTTGAATCATCCAACCATGAGAAGCCACATCTGGACCCCAAAAGAGGGGCCTGCACAATACGTAGAGTACCTGGACTCCAAGCTGTAAGTAGGAGCTGGCTGAGACTTTAGGATCACCTCCATTATGGAGTGAGTGCCCCCCATGTCAGATGTGTATGTGGGAAAGAGGGTGTGCATGAGTTTTAGGTAACCAAAGAGCTGCACCAGACCAACGCTGATGAGTTAGAGTGGGTGGTAGCCCAGTTTCCATTTTCAACACCCTTCTCTCTTGTCTATCTCCACAATAACAACTGAAAACCGTTAAACACTCACTTCCCCATCTTCTTTGCAGCTAGATGGCCAGGTGACACAGTTCTGGGCAATGAAACAGAAGGGGAACTTGGGAAATCTTTTGCTTTTCTGATAAAAGAGACAAGTGATGGGTGCAGACCTTTCCCTTCCTCCAGCCCTGTATGGGGACGTCCCGTCTCAGCAGTCATCCTCAACCATGGATGGAACTGGGAGAGAATTTAGAAAGGCTGCCTCAGTGCTGTGGGGCTGATGAACCAGTATCAGCAGCTGCTTACTTCCAGATATCCTGTTAATGTGCAGAGAACTCCTATTTGTTTAAGCCACTCTAAGACAGTTACTTGCAGTCCAAAGCATTCCCAAGTAACACAGATGCTGAGCAAGATGTGGACTCAAATGTGAGCTGGATTTATCAGTGTGAGGTCACTGGGGCTCAGAGAGCAGTTTATGTGGAGTGCTGGGCAGTGGGTGGTGAGTGGCTGGTAGGAAAGACTGGGTACGGCGAGTATGGGCAAGGCTTTCAGGCATGGGCTGTGAGGGTAAGCAAAGTAGCTAGAGGAGGACACAGGATCCAGAACGGTTGTCTTCAAGGTGGAAGGGCCTTGCGCATGTTTAAATCCTTTTGGGAAGGAGCCAGCAAAAATGAGATTGAAAAGAGCAGAGTGGATAAAATTTAAATAACAAGGTTATCGAGGCAGGAGAAAATGGATACAAAGCCCAGAAGGGTGTTAGCCTGAAATTTGGGAGGCATGGCTATTTTCTGAGAGTGCCGTGATTGGGGGAAGGGCAGGAAGATTGAGTGGGTCAAAGTTTGAAATCATCATTGTGTAACTGGAAAAGCAAGCTGCCTAGAGGAGATAGAAGACTTTCTGGCCTGAGTTGAAGGCTCAGTTGAAATTGGAGATTGTTCATTTAGAGTGGTACAGTCTGCATAATTATTTGCATATAATGGTTAATGTACCTTTCATGAATTTTAATTAAAAAATTTTTTTGCATCTAAGTTACACATGGATGTGGCTAGAAAAAAAAAGAACAGAAAGTTGTCTAATAAAAAAACCAAGTTCCTCTCTCTCAATCGCCAAATCTTCCCCATGTCGCTAGCTGCTGTTCATGACCACATGAGGGCTGAGTGGGGGGATGGACAGGAGAGTGGTAAGGGGGAGAAGGAAGTTGTTACTTAACTAGTACAGTAAGTTGGCTCTTCTTTCTCCACTCCATCTGACTGATGTTTAATGCTGAGTGCTTTTGTGTGGCTCCCCTGCTGGACCCCTCACTGCAGTCCCCCTGACATGGGCAGCACCTCTCTTTTGGAAGGTCCACTCTCAATATTTGGTTTTCCCTCGCAGCCCAACAGATACTCTTTGGGGCAGAATCCCTTTAAAAAAATGATCCCAAGCTGGTTCAAGGGCTTATGACTTGGGTTGGGTTTGAGAGGAGACCAGGGTAGAGTCCCCACTTTCCCTTGGGTGTTTTCCAGGAGGTGGCAAGCCCCGTGGGGCCCAATGTGGAAGCTGAGCAATGGAGAAGCAATACTGAGAGTGATGTCTAGGAAGATGGGCCTGAGAGCATCCTCAAGCCCTCAATCCGTCAAGCCCCAGAATGGTTCAGCCAAAGGAGGCAAGAATTCAAAAGCCCTCCAAGAGGTGTAGGTGTGAGAGCAAAGCACACCAGGTGAGACCTGATGACTGGGATAAGGAAAATGCAAAGCTGATCCACCTGACAGTGAGAGGTCAGGGCAGGACTCTGGACATTAGTGACACAGGCAGAAAGCATGGGGATGTCCTGTCCTGGGCCTATTTGCCTCCATAGCCATTCCTCACTCTTCCCCTCTTGGGTTCTGCATTGCTAGGGCGCTGACCCATGGCTTGCATTTCCTAGCCTCCCCTGTCAGCTGGCTTCCTGTCGGCTCAGCTAATAGGGAGTACCAGCAAGGGATCAGAGGATGGAAGGAAGGAAGAAGCTGCCTCTACTGGGAAGGGAGACCCAGTGAGTTTTAGGAATCCCAGGTACTCAGATTGATATCCACCTAGATTCCCCCATTCTAATTCCCAAGGTCCCATATGTTCTTTTTTTTTAATTAATTAATTTATTTATTATTTATTTTATTGGCTGTGTTGGGTCTTTTTTGCTGTGCGCGGGCTTTCTTTAGTTGCGGTGAGTGCGGGCTACTCTTCGTTGTGGTGCGCGGGCTCCTCATTGCTGTGGCTTCTCTTGTTGAGGAGCATGGGCTCTAGGCACTTGGGCTTCAGTAGTTGCAGCACATGGGCTCAACAGTTGTGGCTCACAGGCTCTAAAGCGCAGGCTCAGTAGTTGTGGCGCATGGGCTTAGTTGCTCCATGGCATGTGGGATCTTCCTGGAGCCGGGATCGAACCCATGTCCCCTGCATCGGCAGGCGGATTCTCAACCACTGCACCACCTAGGAAGCCCTCCCATGTGTTCTTTATCAAGGCCATAACTTTCTCATAAGAGACACGGTTCGTTTTAGCTAGTGGGAAGCAACTGCATAACACAGGGAGATCAACTTGATAGTTGGTGATGACCTAGAGGGGTAGGATAGGGAGGGTGGGAGGGAGGCTCAAGAGGGAGGGGATATGCGGATATATGTATAAATACAGCTGATTCACTGTGTTGTACAGCAGAAACTGACACAATAGTGTAAGATATTATACTCCAATAAAGATCAAAAGAAAAAAAAAAAAGAACGAGGTGTGTCATTCATCATCGCCTTATACAGAGGGTTAAGTAGTAACTCACTACAGTGGTCTATAGTGCACCTTGAGCAGAATTCCAGATGGGAAAAAGAGGATGAGACTTTCTGTGCTTTGAACACATGGGCCCCCAGATAGTACCCACATCTGAGGAAGAATTTCTATGACCCCAGATTCCTGCATTTTCCCAGACATAGATATCCATTCTTTGTCATTAGCGGTAATCTTTTACAAAGATGTATGCTTGGGTTTCCTAGGTGGCCCAGTGGTTAAGAATCTGCCTGCCGGGACTTCCTGGGTGGCACAGTGGTTAAGAATCTGCCTGCCAATGCAGGGGACACAGGTTCGATCCCTGCTCCAGGAAGATCCCACATGCTGCAGAGCAACTAAGCCTGTGCACCTCAACTACTGAGCCTGCGCTTTAGAGCCCATGAACCACAACTGCTGAGCCCATGTGCTGCAACTACTGAAGGCCACATGCCTAGAGCCTGTGCTCCACAACAAGAGAAGCCATGGCAATGAGGAGCCCGCGCACCACAATGAAGAGTAGCCCCCACTCACTGCAACTAGAGAAAGCCCGCGTGCAGCAACGAAGACCCAATACAGCCAATAAATAAATAAATAAATAAATAAATAAGTTTACACAAAAAAAATAAGAATCCGCCTGCCAATGCAGGGGACACAGGTTCGATCCCTGCTCCAGGAAGATCCCACATGCCGCGGAGCAACTAAGCCTGCGCGCTACAACAGCTGAGCCTGCGCTTTAGGGCCCACGAGCCACAACTATTGAGCCCATGTGCTGCAGCTACTGAAGCCCACATGCCTAGAGCCCCTGCTCCGCAACAAGAGAAGCCATAGCAATGAGGAGCCCGCACATCACAACGAAGAGTAGCCCCCACTCACTGCAGCTAAGGAAAGCCTGCGCACAGCAAAAAAGACCCAACACAGTCAATAAAATAAATAAATAAACAAATAAATAAATTTATTAAAAAAAAAGATGTATGCTTGACTATGGGTATTTCTCAGCTGAAAATTTAATATATATATACTGGCTCCTCCCTGCCTCTTCAGAACAGTCCCCTCAGAACTACTGAGAGGCCTTTTCTCAGGCTGTAGTCCTCAGTAAGTTTCCTAAATAAAACATAACTCACAACTTTTTTATGTTGTACATTTTTTAAGTTGACAGTTTGTAAACTCAGCTTATGTTATAATGTAGATTGACACTACATCTGGATTTTAGCTGCTTATGCTCAGCAGCTCTATGACAAATGAGATCTTTTAGGACATTTTTAGAGGCTCTGACTGGTTTGAGGCAAGAATTTTAAATTCTGGGTTGGTGATTTTTTTAATCAATTTTGAAAAAATTCCCCATCCATTCAAAATGACACATCACTATTCATACAGAGCATGAGTACTAGAGGGTATATGGAGATATTCCAAGGGTGCCCAGGCATGAGTAGTCTTAGAGATTACTGTCCAGCTTGTCCATTTTCCTACGCACTCCACTAAAATTGACCTCCTGACATGGACCTGCCTTAGAACATCACGCCATTTGTCCCTTTCAAATTATGTTCCCTCCCCTCTTTAAACAATGAAATCCCACCCTGAGACCTACTAAGATGCATTGTCCCAGGGCATAAGCACCTCAAGATAACCACAAAGGGGGCAATTCAATATACTGATGTCTGTAAAATCTGCTTAATTAAGGCAGTGGGGTAGGGATTTGTATTTCTTCATCTCTTATTCATATTTCTGATAAGGGCAAAACATGGTGCTAAAAGTTTGGAATTCTGGCTTCTGTCGCGATGTTCTTTTTCAGATATACTATAAACTGGGGTGGTGGGAATGATACCTATCTGCATTGAATGACCTCACTTCTTCCATCTCTGACTATTACCAAAGAACACATAACTCCTGATGAAAATTCCCATGACTGCTGATTTCTTAAACTTCTAAATATATATACCTTTCTCCTAACAAGTCAAATGCATTAGCATTTTTTAATATCCCTTTTGTCTCCCTCTCCTCCCCCATCATGTTGTTCTTGTTTGGAATTTTTGACATTAGCTATTTTGGATAAACAATTTCTTCTTTAGTCAGATTTTTAATTTTTTTAAAAGCAATGAATTTATCAAAATATTTCATCACCCTGACATCCCATATTTCTTGAAGGTTCTCCTGTATTTGTTTCTCTTATGTAAACACTTCTTTTAAAGGTATTTTCATTGTGGATTTTTGTGTGTTAAACTTCTGAGGCCTTGTATGCCTAAGAGCGTTCTTATTACTCTCTCTCATTGAAATGAAAATTTGGCTTACTGTGTATAAAACTTCAGGTTCATAGCTCTTTTCCTTCAGTACCTAAATAAGGAAATAAATATATTATCATAAGAAAAGCTATACAATCATCCAAAAAGATGGTGAAAAAAGGCGTTTGACAAAAGTCAGTACCCATTCATAATAAAAATGTTCTGCAAACTAGGAATAGAAAAGTAGTCTCTCAACCTGATAAAGGGCATCTATTAAAAACCCAAAGTTAATGTTCTTGTAGTGGAAGACTGAATACTTTCCCCCTAAAATCAGGAACAAAGCAAGGATGTTAACCTTCAACATTTATTTTAAGCATACTTTTTAATAGTCTTGAAACTGAGGGCAGTCATCAATTAGAATCCTTGAACTATAACTTGCTAAATAAATAATAACTTGTAATCCACCTTCACTAATCAAGCTTGCTTTAATTGTCCTTGCAAATTGCATACCCTCGAAGCTTCACCATAGCTTGGGCAATATATCATAAGATTCCTTTAAGCACTCCCTATTGATAAAACTTCTGACATATAGGTTGCTATAGTAATGGTTTCTTAAGTTGTTTTTCAGGAAGTGGAGCTTGTCTTGCCCGGTTCAAACTGGTCAAGACCACTGACCATTTAACTGGGCCTGTGCAACTGTCAGATGGATGATCCATTGATGTCAGAGGGACAAAAACTCCACCCTCAGATCATGCTAATGCCATCAATTTCTTAACATGTGTCTCATGAAGAAGCATGTAACTTGGATACACCTGAGCAGAACACTTATTACTTCACCTTTTTCTTATCTTCAACCCCCTTTCCTCATGCCTCAGACCACCCTACTTCTTTCTCCCATAAATATCCCAAGCCCCTCACCTTTAGGGAGGCAGATCTGAGACTTGCTCTCCCATCTCCTCGCTTGGCGGCCTTGTGAATAAACTCTTTCTCTATCGCAAACTTCCACGTCTCAGTGTTCAGCTTGCTGCAGAGTGAGGCAGATGACCCTGGTTTGGTAATAGCCTGGTAATTCCATTCAATACTACCTGAAGTTATTGTGGGCTGGTCCTGATGCTGAGTTATTTATTGTTATTCCTTTGACTCTGTCAAAGCACACCTCAGAGACATTTAGTTATCTGCATGCAAATGATATACTTATTTTAAGGAGAAGAGTCATTAGGCTGTTGTCAACAAAAAGGGCTTTATAAGAGAGAAGAAAAAACTAAAGACGCTCTAGGCACAGTAAGTTTTTGGATTCTTTCCGTGTGATATTTGGGTGGGAGGTGGCTAACGGATTAGCTGTCATCTATCAGAGTCTAGTCTGTGAAGTGTGCTGTTGAACAGGTTGCTTAGGGTAAGCAAAGCAATAATTTCAGCCACTGACAGAGTCTTCTGACGACTTGGAGATTTTAACTGTGGGATATTCGTGCCAGGCTAAGGCTACCATGTTAGGTGAGGTCTGTACCACTTCTCTCCTCGGAATTTCTCAGCTGTCACTCATGGTGATTATTTCCTCCTGCATTTTGTAATTTTAGATGATGAGCTCATCCTTAGTGGGGTTTTGTCTATGGGAATCCTGTGTGGTCTAGGTGAAGAGTGTATTCCTTTCAAAGAGATTTTATATTTGCTTCTGTCTGCTTGCTATCCACTTTTAAGTTAATTTTTCAACTTGTGGGCCCCTGGGGTTTTTTTGTTTTTTTAATAAATTTATTGGCTGCATTGGGTCTTCGTTGCTGCACATGGGCTTTCTCTAGTTGCTGTGAGCGGGGGCTTCTCTTGTTGTGGAGCACGGGCCCTAGGTGCATGGGCTTCAATAGTTGAGGCACATGGGCTCAATAGTTGTGACTCACGGGCTCTAGAGCACAGGCTCAGAGGTGGGGCACACGGGCTTAGTTGCTCCGTGGCGTGTGGAATCTTCCCAGAGCAGGGATCGAACCCTTGTCCCCTGCATTGGCAGGCGGATTCTTAACCACTGCGCCACCTAGGAAGTCCGGGCCCCTGGTTTTTATAGGTAGTGTGTGATCAAACTCCAGACCTGCCTAAGGACAGACTATACTTTTAAATTCTCAGGGGACATTTTTTTAACCAAATCAAGAGTCTCCACCAGGAGATTCTCTGTTTCCTTGTGCATTTCTGCAGTTTTGTTTCTGGTACGTACTTTCACCAAAAGTGTAGCTCTTTCAGAGTTCTAACTTTATGTGAAAGCATCAAGTCTATCTCTTCATTCTTGTTAACCCAAGGTCTCTTCTTCTGTTGCTATATGTCCATGAAAACTCAAAGTCCTGGACCAGTTAACCCCAGGGAAGCCTCCACCTCAGCTCATCCGACAATCCCGCTCTCCCCCACCCCCCAATTTAACTCTCTCTTAATTTTGTGACCACTGAGAATGTTCCGTACTTTCTTGTGAGCTTAGCTTTCCAATTAACAGAAAGCTTAATTTATTTTACCAGCATTTTAAGGTGTTTTGAAAGAAGCAGAAGTGAATTCATTTGTGGAATATATTCATATTCATAAAGAAATTTATACTCTAGAATATACTGAATACAAATGTTTTAAATTAGAATATGTGACAATATGTTGAAGACTATCCTGAATAACAAATATTCCCTGTGATATTCATAAAAAATATCTTAATATTCATTGGATATTTTGAAGAGTAGTTTTAAGTTTTTGGTAAATCACACATTTGGCAAATTGGGAGTAGCGTGGACATTGAACCAACGGATCATTCTATGAACTGGCCTTAGGGATCTGGGCTGCTTCCAATCAGCTTTCAGTACTTTTTTAAAGTACAGTACACTGCACTTGTTTTTTAGTAAGATGTTGACACATGCCTGCTCAGAATAAATTAACTTGAGTATATCAACTGACTTACTTGGTGGAAAAAGGCAATTCACAAACCAGTTCCTATGCTGACTTTTCTCCTGCCTTCTCCCCAGATTCCCACCATTATGGTTTAATCTTCTCTAAGCAACATTAATAATTATTTTCTCTTCTCCACCCGACATCTCACACAGTTTTAATAACAATAAATGAAGGGATGGATTAGAGAATCAGTTAATCAAAAAATTTTCCTATCTACTTACTATTTTTTTCCTTCCAGTTTTATTGAGATGTAGTTGACATAGAGCACTGTATAACTTTAAGGTGTATGGCATAATGATTTGACTTACATATACCATAAATGATTATCACAATAACTTTAGAGAACATCCGTCATCTCATATAGATACAAAATTAAAGAAATAAAAAAAAAAGTTTTTTCTTGTGATGAGAACTCTTAACAACTTGTCACATATAACCTATAGCAGTTGTACATCATGTTGTACATTACATCCCTAGTACTTATTTATCTTATAACTGGAAGTTTGTCCCTTTTGATAATCAATTTTAAAAGAATGGTAAGCTTTTAAAATTTTATTTTTCATCATGACACCTGTTGAGCTATACCTGAAATTCTGATAATTATGAATATACTGAAGAATGCAATGACAGAAATAGAGGAAAAAAGACAAGGCAAGAGAAGCATTTTAAAATGTATTAAATTGAGTATTGTACCTCATTAAAAAAAAAAGACATTGTGGGAATTGAATATTTAAAGCCAAAAGAGCTGAACTGTAGGACACAGACAATATTAAAATCGAGTTCAGAGATGAATGAAAGTGAATTCTAAAACCCGGATGGAAGGGGAAGGCTTCACAGAGCAGGTGAGAGTTGAGCTGGAGCACCTGGGTATTGAGTCAGGAAACTAGGATTCTTACAATCCATTAGCTAAACAAACCCGATAAACTATAGGTTACAGCCTGATTATTCTCTTTATAAAAGTCTCTTCATATAGAGGGCATTTTCTATGATGATCATTTCTGCTTTTCTAAAAATATTTAATTTTACAAAACTTCAACTGATATGTTACTTTCCAGCATCGAAGCTGCTGCATGGATAGAGGTAGTTACTTGTTCTGGAGTTTTCCCAGCCAAAGTGTTTACTCCCAGCATTAGCTCAAACCCTCTGCTTAGTCATCAATTGGTTCATTATTCTTCATAAGTAATTAGGATAAGTGTTCTCACGGTCAGCAGTACATTCAGACCACTCTTGACATGGATAAAAGGAACATGTTAAAATTCAAGAGCATTCTTTCGACAGAGCATTCTTTTTCAGAAAAGAGTAAAGGTTTAAATCTTTTGATCCTTCTGGAAGAATGTTAGATTTTAGGGGCTGCCTTACATCCAAAGAACCATGCAGAGTGTTTACCTGAACCTCTCTGTACTGATTGATGGCTCATCCTTTACTGTTTGGAGGGAGAGTGAGGGAAGAGGAGGTTAAAGCAGGTCCGTTTTAGATGCCATCCTTTAGGTTTATTATCAGAATTGCCAAGGGGATTTTAATAAACAACTTTCTCCCATCCAAGTTTAAGGAGAGCGTTCACTGTAAAATGTTATTGTGTACTTCGTCTTATTTTTCTTGGAAGGTCCTTATAAATTTGCTCCATATTTGCTCAAAATGCTTCCAGAAATGCTCACGTACCCTCTATCCTTTGTGACCAAAACCTTTCCTCTGGTGTTCTGAGTGGCCTGGCGAGGCCAATCCAGAGCCTGTCATAGGTATCTATTATCTATACCTGCAACCTGTGATGGACAGAGACCACATCTATGTAAATACTGGGGACACACAAGAAAGTGCGGGCCTGGAGCAGAGCTGAAGGCACTGCAGTCTTTCGGTGGACAGGACAGCAGAGAGCTGGGCAGCCCCGGGCCCTCAGAGTCAGGCAGGGTGGCTGCAGCAACAAGGCTGGAGCCCCAGCTGCAGGAGGAGGCCAGCAGTGCCTTCTGGGAGAGGTCCCTGTGTCAGAGGGAACAGCTCTTCTACTCTGCATATCTTCCTCTCCCTGCTGACTCAGCCAGGTTTGGGCTTGCCCAGGCCTCAATTCATTACCTTCTTATCTTTACAACTTTAGTTCCACAGTTTACAAGCAAATTCTTCGTGAGTTTCTTAGCTGAAATTCCTGGGAAGAAGAATCTGGTTGAGGTCATTTTTTGTGCTGAGCCATCCGTAACAGCTAATTGGTCCATGAATGGTCTGGCTGCCCTTGGAGCAGGAGCTCCCACTTCTGTCTTGTGGTCACTGGTATCTAAACTCACAAGGCTCCTTGGCATGGAATGACCTGTTTAGGCATAGTTGGGGGCTATGAATGAGTGGGACAGATTCTCCTAGAAGGGAGGAGGGTGACTGATCAGACCTGAAGCAGCCCTGATGGTGGCCCCTCAGAGTCCCTTGGGGAAGTATCTCCTTCAGCCTTTACTCCCGTCAGGGCCCACCTGTACCCTGGGGCCTGGGGAAGGAACAGGCCTCTCGCAGTCCACTCTGGAGCCCACTTGTTTTAACCTGGGTTCTTTAAAAACTGAACCTGGGGCAAAACTTACTAAGATTTTACTGAGAGATCAAAATGGACACTTGGGCAAAGAGAGCATATTGCCTTAATAACTAGCAAGTGTCATATTCTAATGCAAAATTCGCTCAACCTTATTACCAATCTAAGAAAGTCTTAACTCTTAATTTTGGCTTCTCAGACTGGCAAAAGTGTAAATATCCAGTGTTAGGAGGGTATAGGGAGAATGTATGAGAGGGTATACTCTCAAACACGATGAAAATGCTTACCAAAAGCCTGAAAAAGGTGCATACCACCCAACTCAGCAATTTCATTTGTAGTTGGGGTTTGAAAATTTACATGATACTCCCTAGTGTGAAACACAGATACAGCCCTTTGGTTTTCTAAAACTGACCTTATTTCCTCTAAAGCAACTATCTTGATGGGAAGTGAGAGAAAACTAAATTTAGTCCACTCCACTAAATCACAGTTTAATTAAATCATGTAAGCTGTCCATTTAGATCCTCAGTCTATCCAGGTAATTGCTCAGTCTCTCATCTTTTCTCTCTTCTTCTGTTCCACCCCAAGATACTTTCAGGTATAGAGGTGATGGGAGGGCTTACATATCCTTATGGTGGTGGGAAAAGTCTCCTTGGAGTTCACGTATGTTACAATCCCATTTTAGTTATTAACAAAAAGTACAAGTGTGTCAAAGAAAAAAAGCCTGGAAAGGTACATAGCAAAGTCCTACCTTTGAGTTACCTCTGGGAGGTGGGATTGTCCTGGGCCACTACATTCTTTTACATTTATGTATCAGTTCAAGTTTATAAGAAGCATGCATTAATTTTTTTAAATTTTATTTATAATTTTATTTATTTATTTATTTTTGGCTGTGTTGGGTCTTGGTTGCTGTGCATGGGCTTTCTCTAGTTGTGACAAGCAGGGGCTACTCTTGGTTGTGGTGCACAGGCTTCTCAGTGCAGTGGCTTCTCTTGTTGTGGAGCACGGGCTCCAGACATGTGGGCTTCAGTAGTTGCAGCATGTGGGCTCAGTGGTTGTGGCTCGTGGGCTCTAAAGCGCAGGCTCAGCTGTTGTAGCGTGCAGGCTTAGTTGCTCCGAGGCATGTGGGATCTTCCCAGACCAGGGATCGAACCTGTGTCCCCTGCACTGGCAGGCAGATTCTCAACCACTGCACTACCAGGGAAGTCCGCATGCATTAATTTTACAATCAGAAAAAAGAATAATGATGTTTTCAGTCTAATAAAAAGCAAATAAGTACAGCAAAGTATGTTAAGTTGGAAAATTTGACTGAAATGCCAAGATATGATAGTTATTGACCAGCAAAGGTATGAGTGGACCACTAAGATGAAGATCTTCAGAGGAAATTTTCAAAATCTGGTTACCTGTCTCTTTGTCCTTTCATCTAGGGAATCCCTCAGCCAGAAAGAGGATATAAGAGAGTCAGAAGAAGGGAAGGTTGCAGGCGGGCAGATTTTGAGGGGAGGATTTCTTCGGGAAAACTTAAGGAGCTACCTGCTCCCTCCACTCCAGTCTAGTGAGAGAGGCCTCAAGGAGACTGACCACTGCGGGAGTCTGATGTGGCCCCTGCTGCTGCTGGCTGACTCTGGAAAGCTGAGCAGCCTTGGCAGAGAGAAGAGGATCTGGGCATGAACTGCTCTACCCTCAGAGTGCAGGTCAAAGGAGACAAGAATTCTGGGGACCAGAGGAGGAGGGGGTAGAGGCAATGTCCACCCAGGGTGAAGCCTGACCAAGAGGGTGGCCAGTGAGTACAAAAGAAACCCAGCCATTAGAAGCCGGGAGGTAACTGCTGCAGCGGAGGCTGTGGGAAGCAGAGGAACAGGAGGAGAGGAAGCTAGGTCTGAGGAATCCAGCAGGGGAATCTCCCTAGAGTCCCCCATGAAAGCCCCTAGGAGCTGGCTTTGAACATCTGCCAGGAACCTATGGGTCCTCAGGTGTAGAAGGTCCATTCTACTGGGCTTCTATAAAGCCATTCTACCAGAAACTTTCCTATCCCCCTTTCCTCTGCTCCTTTTCCAACCACAACCTTAACGGTCAGAAGCAGCTGCAAAATGAGGAGGAAGAGAGTAAGAAAGAGAAGAAACTGAACACAGCCCCCACCAAGGCTGCCCACCTGCCATTGGCCCTAGCTTTGGGGAAGTGGGAGAGAAATATTGTCTTTGAATGAAGATTTAAACATTGATTAATTGAGTCTGCATTTGTGACTTAAAGTGACCCCTGTACTTTTACCTAAGTATGAGTAGAAAAATTTGTGAGCTTGACAGGATTTTTACACATGGTCAGGAAAAGATCATCCTAACCCCGACTGGAAGTGAATAAAAGGCCATGGAAGGGATAGACTTGGAGGGTATTATACTAAGTGAAGTGAGTCAGACAAAGAAAGACAAATACTATATGATATCACTTATATGTGAAATTAAAAAAAAACAAACTTGTGAATATAACAAAGAAGAAGCAGACTCGCAGATATAGAGAATAAACTAGTTGCTACCAATGGGGAGAGGGAAGGAGGGAGGGGCAAGATAGGTTAGGGGATTAAAAGGTACAAACTACTATGTATAAAATAAATAAACTACAAGGACATATAGCACAACACAGGGAACATAGCCAATATTCTATAATAACTATAAGTGGGGTATTACCTTTAAAAATTGTGAATCACTATGTTGTATACCTGAAACATATAATATTGTACATCAACTATACCTCAAATTTTTAAAAAGTCAGTGGAGGACAAAAATAAAGTGGCTTTGATGAATACAACCCACAAGTCCTGTGTGTTCAGCATACTGGTTGTATAAGATTCCTTTCTTAGAAACCACTCTGCCTTGAGTTCCTAAGTGGCCTGAAACAGTACCACTTAGATGTCTGCAAGAGTCCCTCATTCTTTGGAGGTTTGGGTAATTCCACAGCTTGGAAAAGTTTGAGCTTGTCCAATAATTTCTCTTCATTCCCAGAGATTTACTCACCTCAGGTGCCCCTAGCCTCTAACTTCTGTGTCTGTTTTGCTTTCCACTCTTTCCTCTCATCAGCCTGGAGGCAGAAATAGCATCTCTTAGCATTCCCTCCATAGAAGAGTTGTGAGTTGTCCCTCCCTCACACAAAGAACTGTTGTGAGTAGTGGAGACTTAACTGAAGTTTTTCCATCTCCTCAAAGTGGGGCAGTGTTTGATGGTCAAGGAGGTTTCTTTAGTTAAAGTTTAATTGAGTTCCACAACATTTGTTGAGTGACTGCTATCACCATGTATTGTGATAAATGCTGGAGACACAGAGTGAATGATATTCTCTATCCTCAAGACACCTATTCTAGCTGGAGAGAGAATGTAAGAGAACATGGTAAATGCCTGTTAGAGCCCTGTTTGCCATGGCAGCACACGGTGCCGGGGGTATGTAAATAAGCCTGAGGTGATTATGGGGGGGGGGGGAGTCAAGGATGATTTTCGTCTGTGACATGATAGAATAGTGATAAAATAGCAGATTGAAAAGAGAATCAAATAAAAATTTGAGAACAAAGGGATGGGTTCAACAACAGTTTAGACACATGAGAAGAAAGAATCAATGAATCAGAAAACATGGTAGAGGAAACTATCTAGAGTGAAGTAAAGAGAGACAACAAGACAGAAAATACAAAAGCAAGGGTAAGAGACACAGAATATAGTGAGAAGGTCTTACTTATAACTACTTGGAGTCTCCTTGGAGCCAAGAATGAGCAGAGACAATGTTTGAAGATAATAACTTAGAATTCTCCAGAATGATGAAAGATTTCAAGCTCAGAATCAAGAAAAGCAACAAATTCAAAGAAAATTTAATTAACTCTATTCTTGGAACATTAAAGTAAATCTGCAAAAAGCAAAACAAAAAAAATTAAAGATAAACAGAAGAGAAAAAAATATTATTTTCAAAGGATCAACAGACAGCTAATTTTTCAATAGCAACAGTGGAAGCCACAGAACAGTGTAATATCTTCTAAGTGCCAAAAGAAAATTGCTAGTCCAAAATTCTAAATCCAGCTAAACTATCCTTCAAGAATAAACATGAAAAAGTTAAAAAAAAAAAGAATAAAGATGAGAAGACTTTTTTCTTTTTGGCGGTACCATGCAGCACGTGGGATCTTAGTTTCCTGACCAGGGACTGAACTCATGCCCCCTTCAATGGAAGTGTGGAGTCTGAACCACTGGACCACCAGGGAAGTCTGAGAAGACATTTTTAGACAAACAAAAACTGAGTGATTTATCCACTAGCAGAAACACTCTATTAATTTTCTATTTCTGCATAACAAATTACTACAAACTTAGCAGCATAAAACAACACACACTTATTAACTCACAGTTCAGGGAGAAGTCCAGGCAGGGATCAACTATGTTCTCTGCTTAGAGTATCACAAGGCTGAAATCAAAATGTTGGCCAGGGCTAGGGTCTCATCTGAGGCTCAAGGCTCTCTTTGCAAGATCATGTGGTTGAAAGTGAGGTCTAAAAAAAGTCTAAGATTTGAAAGCATACAAATAATATTCTCTGATATAATGCAATTACACTAGAAAAAAATTTTTTAACTCCACATTTACTTGAAAATTAAGAAATACATCTAAATAACACATAGGTCAAGTAAGGTATCACAAAGGAAATTAGAAAATATTCTGAACTGAATGTTAACAAAATTTCTGTGTATCAGTATTTGTGGGATACAGCTGATAAAGAGAAATTTATAGCCTTAAGTGCATATATTAGAAAATAAGAAATGTTAAAGATTAATGGGTTAGATTCTACTTCAAAAAATTAGAAAATAAGACATTGGATACTTTATTATTATTCACAAAGATTCACTGCCTATCTCTGGACACTGGCATCAAGTTTAGCTGTATTCCCTGCTCCAGTCAATGGAATGTGTACAGAAGTGTGATATGTCACATCTAGGCAGAATTTTTACATATGGTTCACCATCCTGTCATTTTTCCCTCTGCCATAATGATTGTCAATGAAAGTGGCTGTTCTGCCAGCTTGAGCCACAGAGTGAAGACAATCTGGAAAAGAACCTAGCCAACCTGGATGCAGCAGGTATTATGAGTGAGAAAAAAATCTATGTTGTTGAAAGCCCTGAGAGTTGGGGCGGGGTGGGGAGGGGATTGTTTGTTACTGCAGCCGAACCTAGCCTATCCTGACTGTTATAGTGGTACAAAAGAAACCCAAATACAGCAAAATAAATGAAATAATAAGGATAACAGCAAAAATCAGTGAAATGGAAAATAACATCCCATAGAGAGGAATGGCAAAACCAAAATTTGTTTCTTTGAAAAGACCAATAAAATTTATAAATCCTTGCAAATTATCAAGAAAAAGAAAAAAAGAAAACACACAAATAATAATCAATGCCAGGAATGAAAAGCAGATGTCACTATAAATTCTATAAACATGAAAAAGATAATAAGAGGATTTTTATGAATAACTTCATGTCTAAAATGTGAAAAACTAGATGAAATGAATATATTTCCTAGAAAAATATAACTTACTAAATATTGATCAAAGAAGAAATAGAAATTTGAAGTCCTAGAATTTTTAAATAAATTGAATCAGTATTTAAAAACCTCCCCATAAATAGCTAAGGGGAAAATAACGCTTAACATATACAAACTCTTTGGGGAATACAAGAAAATGGCATACCCTCCAATTCATTTATAAGGCTAATATAACTTTGACACCAAAGCCAATGAAGATTGTTCCAGAAGAGAAAAATTAGCCAAATCTTACTAAGGAATATGGATACAAAAATTTTAAACAAAATATCATATTAGAAAATCAAACTATATAAAAAGGAAAATACATTACAACCAATGTTAGAGACAGAATGGCCCCAAAGATGTTCACATCCTAATCCTTAAAACCTGTGAATATTATCTTACGTGGCAAAGGCGACTTTGCAGATGTGATTAAATTAAGGGCCATGAGCTGGGGAGATTATCTTGTAGTATCCCTGTGGACCCAATGTAATCACAGGAGTCCTTATAAGAGGAAGGCAGGAGGATTAGAGTCTGAGAGAAGATGTGACCATGGAAGCAGAGACTGCAGTGATGATGTTTGAAGATGGAGGAAGGGGCCACCAGCCATGGAATGCAGCTGGCCTCTAGAAGCTGCTAAAGGCAAGGAAACATATTCTCCCCCAGAGCTTCCAGAAGTGCAGCTCTGCCAACACCTTGAGTTAGCCCATAAGACCCACTCTGGCCTTCTGACCTCAAGAATTGTAAGATAACAAATGTGCTAGTTTTAAGCCACTATGTGTTTGGTAATTTGTTAAAGAAGCAATAGGAAACTAATGCAACTAGCTTAATCTTATTCTAGAAATGCAAGGATGGTTTGCATTTGCAAATCAAAGTATTTCACCATATTAATAAATTTAAAGGAGAAAATTATATGACTATCTCAAAAATGCAAAAAAAAAGTATTTGTAAAATTCAACTTCAATCACAATTAAAAAAAATTTTTTTTCAACTAGGAAGAGATGCAACTTCTTAAATCTAATAAAGGATATCAGAAAGCAATAGAGTAATTACCATAGAAGCCAGCAATTACCTTCAGGAGGGATGGGATTGTTTGGGAAGGGATATATGGGGAACTTCTAAGAAGCTGGTAAAGCTCTATTTTTTGACTTTAGTTGGTGGTAAACAAGAGTTTGCTTTAGTCTAGTATAGGGAATACAGTCAATATTTTATTATAACTTTAAATAGAGTATAATTATAAAAATATTGAATCACTATGTAATATACCTGAAACTAACATAATATTGTAAATCAACTGTACTTCAATTAAAAAAAAAAGTTGCTTTATAATAATTGTTTTATGCACTTTCCTTTAATTGTGTTATTTTTCACAATAAAAATGTTTTTAAACAGATAGAAAAGAAAGGGAAAGGAAAGATTTGAAAAGCAGATAGAACAAAGCTATTGTTTAAGGTCTAAAAGTGCTATAATCACTGAAGGGCAGACACTCAGGTTGGCCTTAGGAGGGGTAGGGCTTAAAATCAGACTAGCTAAGGTGAGCTGAAAAGGCTCTAGGTGCTGGTTGGTGGGACTGACTTCTCTCCCCAGAATGGCAGTATCTGGGCAGGGAACCAGTACTGACCAAGGCTGGGAGGAAGCATGGATCCCCATTCTTGGGAGGGGACCACTGCAGTAGCCCTGCAAGATGACACAGAAGCCACCAGATAGAAGCAGGAGTCACCTGGGAGCCCAGGAAACAGAACAGATGGGCTGATGGGAGGGAGGTCCATGCACGGAGGGAGGTGCTAGTATCTCAGTCATGAAGAGGGTGGGTAGGGATAGGAGACACCCCAGAGGTCTTATCTCCCAGGCCTAGGAAAACTTTTACTGTTCTAGGATTCTAAAATTAATATAACTGGGGGAAGGGGAATCAGATAAAGCCAGTCAAAAATTACAAGTTTCCAGTTATAAGATTAATAAGTACCAGGGATGAAATGTGTAATATAATAAATATAATTAATACTACTCTATGCTATACATGAAAGTTGTTAAGAGAGTAAATCCTACGAGTTAGCACAAGGAAAAAAAATATTTTTTTCTTTTTCTCTTATTTTGTATCTTTGTGAGATGATGGATGTTCATTAAACTTTGATGTATATAAGTCAAATCATTATGCTGTACACTTTATACAGTGCTATACGTCAATTATATCTTAAAACTGGAAGGAACAAATAAAATAAAATTAAAAACATAACAAATAATTACTAATTATGCACAAGCCCTAAGAATTCATGGTGTTGAAACTTGCCTTTGTACAGCCTTTTCCCTTACCTAGTGATCACCCCAGCTTTTCTGGCAGCCGTCAAAGGGAAAGACTGACCATACAAGCCAGCTCCTGGCAGAATTCATTTCAACATCTGAGGAGGGCTGGTTGGGCTAGCCAGCCCACAGCACTAATAATTAAGATATGAGTTACATCATGGGCCAGAAATGCTATGAGCCAATAATCATGGTAAGAAGTAAAAGCTGGTTTCTGTATATAAAGATCTGGACCACGACTACAGAAGACTGGGAAGGCGGTTGTCATTCTGCTCTACATCACATGCCCCGATGACCTAGGTGGATGAAAGGACTGTTGACTGTGAACTAAAGGTTTAATTCATATTCAAAGTTAGTATTTTTAGGGTTCCTGTTGGGAACTCAAATGGTAAATACAATAGTGTGAAAGAAGAGGCTGGAGTAGTAGGTGGGAGGACATCTCCTCATCAGGCTCTCCCTCCCTCTGGACGGCCTAATGACTCATGGCCACTGTGATAACCAGTATAAATAAGAGTGACGTGATGGGGGCAAGGGGATGTTGGAATAATCGTATATAACATATCTTTGAGTCAGTACACAGGAAGAACCAAACATACTGACAACTTACTGTTGACACCCACTTGACTTTTCTATTGCAGGAAACTCTTGCCCAGGATAATAAAAGTTGTTACTTTTGTTTTTCACAGAAATTTAAAGCAGAAAAACATTTAAATGAACTTTGCAACTTTTCAAGAGTTTGCATCCAACCAACTCTCTACAAGACTGAAATCCTTGCCTCAAAACCCTCCCCTTGACCTGTCCAATAATCCTCAACTATTGCAACACGATTCTTGCCCAGTCCCTAATCAAGCCCCCTCGCTGGAAGAGTTGCCTTCAAATTGACCCTGACGCTTTATAAACATCCTGACTTTGCCTCCCCATTTTAGATGCTACTATGGCTCTGCAGAGGAGTTAGTGTTCTCCCTTCCTGTGATGAGAACAAACTCAGCTTTACATTATCACGAAGTTGTTTTGAGGGTATTTTCAGGGAGCCATCATTCAATTATTGAGGCCCAGCGAGATCCAATGGAGACCCCCTTCACCACTGCAGTGCAAGACCCCTAATTTAGAAACAATGTCCCCTTCTGAGGCCCTCCAGCTTCTCAGGGGTCTTTCAGACTTCACTAGTGAGGGATGTAAGGCTTGCCCTGGGCCCCAGCTCCAATTTCTTATTTTAAGTCTACTTTTTATTGAGCTCCCCAAATACTGAGTCTATTTTGTCTCCTATCAATAAGGAACCCTTTTCAGGAATCCTTTGATTACCTGACCATATTTGAAAGTCTTTTCACCTTGGTGGATATTTCTCTTATCACTAACCAGGCAACTATTTGCCTATGTCCATCCATTTATTGTTGTGCATGCATAAGAATCAAGTTTATGGTGAAGAGGCCAGGTGTGGGTCCCCATAAGTCCATCCCTAAGCTGGCCCAGGGAAAATTTTTGTATCAGGCCACTGATCAACACTGTATGAGAACTTTCTTCAGACTAGTTTTGTCTGTGAGAGTTTGCATTAGCAGAGAACTCATCTGCTGAGAACTGTAAATTCATCAGAGTTGCAGTTGAATAAGGTCTAGCTGTGAGGCTGGGGGGCCCCAAGCCACAGGATGCACAAGCAATTCTCCACTGACATTCCACTTTTAGCATAAACCTCAGTCCATGCCTTCCTTGGACCTGACTTCTGCTTCTTACCTGTATTAATGCTATTGCCCAAATCTGTGCACTTATCTTTCTAAATAGCATCATTTCACCAAGGATAATTCAGAATTACAGTGGCCACTGCAAGAACTTTTGATATGAACAAAGTTATTCACTTGAGAAGTGCCTTTGAAGGGAAAGGGAACATAATTCCAAACATCCAATGGTCTTCGTTTTTTTATTAGCATGAGGAAACATCCAAAATAAATTGGATTCCAAAATTGCCTCCTTAACAGATTCCCTGGCCAAAGCAAAAGAAAAATATGAACAACTTAAAACCATCTGTCTTTTAGATCTCCCACAAATCACAACTCAAACACACTATTCCTCTTCCTCTATCCCACATTCTTCTGTCTCCTGCTGCCCCATCTCTCCCTCTGACCCCCTCTCCTTCCCTCCTAACTGGCCAGATACCCCAAACCTCACTTACCTCTTTAAGGTAAACCTCTTTCAGCACAGAGAAAACCTCTTACAGTGAATTTTAAACTCTGGTTCCATTCTCAGCTGAAAGCCACTGTTAAAGACTCTCCAAGGCCTAGACAAGATAGAACATTGCAGAGGAATTTAGAATAGTTTGAGGGCCATGTCATCCAGAATGGCCAGTTATACACCAATTAATTCATATGTTGCAAAACGTTCAATGAAAAAGTCAGAATGGGAAGACCTCCAACCGGACTTAAAAGACCTTGAATTGTACAGGAAGCTGAAGGGATTTAGAAACACTGCAGATGTTAGTCAAGGTCTTTTGGAGGCTATCTTCTGTCTTTCCTGTGAAAATAGATTGTGCTCTGGTTCAGTTCTTCAAGCCAAAAAAGAGAAGCCTGGTGGAGACTTTAGAAATAGTTACTTTAATATGTTGCGACAGCATTCAGTAGTAAATCTTGAAGCAGATGTGACCCTGGCTCTCGCTCTTATCTTTTTGTGAATGGCCTCAAAGCAAATATAGGGGATTTAATATGCAAGCCAAAAGTAGGGTGGGAGGACTTCCCTGGTGGCGCAGTGGTTAAGAATCTGCCTGCCAATGCAGGGAACAAGGGTTTGATCCCTGGTTGGGGAAGATCCCACATGCTGTGGAGCAACTAAGTCCATGCGCCACAACTACTGAGCCTGCACACCACACTACTGAAGCCTGAAGCCTGCGCACCTAGAGCCCGTGCTCCATAATAAGAGAAGCTGCCGCAATGAGAAGCCCACACACTGCAAAAAAGAGCAGCCCCCTGCTTGCTGCAACTAGAGAAAGCCTGTGCGCAACGAAGACCCAATGCAGCCAATAAATAAATAAAGTAAATAAGTAAATTTATTAAAAATAAAAATACTGTCCTCTTTAAAAAAAAAAAAAAGTAGGATGGGAAATAGGCCCATGACCAGAACTCTAAAACCTTGAAAGAGCTCTATTTTATTTATTTATTTATTTATTTTTTTGGCACATGGGCTTAGTTGCTCCACGGCATGTGGGATCTTGCTAGAGCTAGGATCGAACCCGTGACCTCTGCATTGGCAGGCGGATTCTTAACCACTGCGCCACCTAGGAAGCCCAAGAGCTCTGTTTTAAAAGAGCTCTAGAACTAAGAAACTAAAGGGAAAAGAAAAACAAAAAAAATTAGCAAGGAAGGTGTTCAGTTTCCCATTCTACCCACAGACCCACAAGGAAACATTTCTCTAAAAATTAAAAGACAATCTGACAATTTTGCTTGATATGGTCACAATAATATCACTGTCAAACCCAAGCACTGTTATATAGATCTTCCTCTACTTATAATGGGGTTACATCCCAATAAACCCATCATAAGCTGAAAATATCATAGATCAAAAATGCATTTCATAAACCTAACTACCATCATGGCTTAGCCTTGCCGCCCTTAACCATGCTCAGAATTTACATTAGCCTATGGCTGGGCAAAATCATCTAACACAAAGCCTGTTTTATAATAACGTATTGAATATCTCCTGTGATTTATTGACTACGGTACTGAAAGTGAAAAACAGAATGGCTGTCGGTATGGAATGGGTGTAAGTGTATTGGCTGTTTCCCCTGTGATCGCGTGGCTGACTGGGAGCTGCTGCTGGCTGCCCTGCCCAGCATCATGAGAGAGGATCTTACCGCACTTTGCGAGCCCAGAGAAAAGATCAAAATCCAAAATTCAAAGTGTGGTTTCCACCAAACTTGTATCACCTTTCTACCATCTTAAAGTTGGAAGAAGTCAAACTATTATAAGTCAGGGACTCTCTGTAGAACCCTTTCCTTGGAGTCAACAAACTACTCGGTCAGGCATCTATCTAATAATCCTCACCACACCTTCCCTAGGCCCCAGCACTTAACCATCAGCCCTGTACTTTTAAGCAAGGAATGTTCTTTTCTCCTTTGTGACACTATACTCATTAACTTAATAGCAAGGGATTTACTGTGTGAATGGAATTGCCACATTAAATGCTCTCCTGATGGCATCTTCCTTCTAGTCCCTGAGGACCTCCCTGTTCATAATGAGATCATGGCTAATTTGGATATTGATTTACCAGTACTTTTGTGTGTAAATCAAGCATAGATTGAAGCTCTCTTGTGGACAAACAATTCCACTGACATTCTACTGGAACTAACCCATCAAGGTTCAGACTGACCCACCTAAACCACTACCAAAACTTGTACAATAGCCTTTAAAACAAGGCACTAAGGAAGGAATAAAACTAATAATCAAAAACCATAAAGAAAAAGGAGTCTTCGTACCTGATCCTAGTCCCTGTAACACTCCTATCCTCCCACTTGAAAACCCACTGGGCAGGAATATAGATTCACTTAGGTTCCTGGGGCCATAAATAAGTCACTCCCCTTCCCCTGAGAACCGAACTCAAATACTGTTTTATGCTCAAGGCCTAAGAAGACTGACCACACGTTGTACAATCATAGAACTCTGTTGTGCTTTCTTTGGTGTCTAAGTCAAAAGTTAATACTGTCTTCCTTAAGGAATATAACAACATACCTGGACCGGTATGCCTCAGTTTCTGAGGTGCCCTCCTCCTCAACCAGGATCTCCAGAGCTTTAAACTGCCCTGTGATCCTATTCTTAGCCAATATGTGGATAATCTTTCTTGTTCCAAAGATGAGGCAAGCTCTAAGACTGATTCATCTCTGTGCTTCCTCTTTTAGCTCAGAGAGGGGGCATATGGGTTCCAGAGAGAACTTTACAGTTTGTCAAAGGAAAGTGCACAACTGAAGACAAGATTTATCCCAGGGAGGCAAATCTCTTACTCCAGACAACCAGCTGTGCAGAAGGTACCCAAGCCAACTAAGAGACAATTATGAGTATTCATGAGTCTCACTGGCCACTGGCCACTCGCTGTTCCCAAGTTTTCTGAAGCTCCAACGCCATTATTTGACTTACCCAAGTCCCTGGTAACCAAACATGTTCTCTGAGGATGAATATGAACTTGTTTTTTGTGAGTTCAAATGAGCTGTTCAATACTCTCCTACTTTGGGCCTAACTAAACATCATAAGCCTTTCAACCTGTAAGTTAATCAGAGATCTCACCAAGCCCTTAACTTCATAACAATAAAGACCAATAGTTTAGCCTCTCTTGTGATCAATGGCAAGAGCCTCCCACTTTGTCGAGGGGCAGCAGCTAAACAAACAGTCTCCTGTTGGCTTGGCTTTAGAGTCTCTTTTAAACCAGATGGTCGCTTGTGCTCTACCATCTTTGTTGCTCCCTGAAAATTCACATTTCTCATTAAGTCAATTTACCCCCTGTGAACTTCCTTCCTTTCTCTGAGATGCTACAAAGATTGTCAAGGCAGTGCTCCTCCTCACTCTGGTAAGCAATGAACTCAGCTTTGCCTGATCAGCAAGTTATTTTGGTAGCATTTTTGAGCTGGCAATTGCAGCAGTCTTTATCAGAATGTGTCCTAAACTCTCATCTGACAGATTCCAGATTATTAAAAAAATAAAAACAACCACCACACTTTCTATTTGCCATTGATTTTGGCAAATATTACTGATCGGATCACGCTTGTTCTTTTTTCTTGTTCCTACAGCCTCTTACTCCTCTGAAAGATGTTGGTCACTAATGGCCTGGGGTCTTGTCTCTGCTAGAAAAGAGCCACGAAGGGGACTAGCATGGGTTCTGCGGTGCTGAGGGGCAGCTTGTCATACGTTTTCACCACAATGCTGTGTTCCTCCCTCCCATGCCCCAGGCCCACACAGATACTGGTGCACCTGCTGAAGAAACAAGCAGCAGTACCCCTTCAGTGAGTTCCCTGGAGTCCCGCAACCTGGGGGTGCGGTTGGCAAAGGATTGGAGAGAAAAGAGGGAGGAGAGATGTTTTCCTTATTTTGTCAGGATTCCTCTTATCAGCTCTGCTTTTCTTTGCCTGCCCGAGGGCTGACTCTAGGGAATGCCAGACTGGGGCAAATCACAGGGTGTCCTCGGGCCACCCTCACCCAAAGGACACGCACAGCTCTCTCCAAGTGAAATCCGGTTCTGGTGACCAGCAAGGGCAGCCAAAGGGTAACTAAAAGGCAGCTAGAGCAGCTGACAGGAGTAGGTGTGAGGAGTTTAAGTACATTGAGTAAACTGCCACAGCTGTCCCCATTTTCCTTCATCTATCGCCTGGTCTCTAGGAGCTCAGGACAGACGCAGAGCAGTAGCCAAGGTGAGGAATTCTGCCCCCCCAAGCAAGGAATGGAACAGTATTTGGAACCTAGAGAAGAGGATATGAGGGGGGGGGAGGCGACAGGGACAGGAAGGCTGCCTTCAGCCGACAGCCCCTTGTGGCTGCAGAGGTAAAGGCCCCAGGAGCCTGAGCTCCACCTGACAAAAACTTCCCACGGGTTACAATTGTCCAGAACCATGAAGCAGTGAGTCTCCTGACACTGAAAGTGGTCAAGCTCGCTCCCAAGATCATGTGTCAGGCGGTGGCTGGGGAGGAAGGTGAGCACCTTCTAACTCTTAGGCTTCTATACTTAAAAGCTTGTTCTGACTCTTCCGTATTCTGGAATCTTCGGTCTGTGCCATGCACTATGTCACTTAAAATAGTTTCATTTTATCGCTTTGGTCTTGCTGTAATTTCTTGTGTGACGGCCTCCATCCCTACCCTGGACTGCACGCTGGGGTCGCTCCCAGGCCAGGCCACCATAACCAGTCTCCGACAGGGGGTGTCGTCCGCCTCTACCCCCAGGCCGCGCTGTAATCCTTTGAACCTCTTAGTACCCACAGCATCGGGCTAAGTCCTGCTAAGAGCTCGGTACAGATTTTTTTTTTTTTTAACAGACAATAAACTGCATATATTTAGAGTTTACAATTTGGTATCCCAATCTCCCAGTTCATTCCCCCCCAACCCTCCCCGCTTTCCCCACTTGGTGTCCATATGTTTGTTCTCTACACCTGTGTCTCTATTTCTGCCTTGCAAACGGGTTTTGTCGGTACAGCTTTGATCACAGTCTTTAGACAGCAGAATTAAGAAACAAGTAAATACCATTTGTTGAAACAGCTTAAAAAGTTTAAGAAATCCGGAGCAACAGAGTTCCACAGAGAACAGGCCTGCCAGTTGTGGTGGGGGGAGGGGGGGGCGCGGGTGAGACAGGTTGGAAAGAGGAACTCCACTCTGAAAAAAGAACGTACAAGTCTCTCGCAGGGGAGGCATCCCGGGAGCCGCGGGCCTACGAACAGGCCGCTTCTCCCGAGCGCCCCGGGGGTGGCGCGCAAGACCCACGCGACCCATCAGGGCGGGACCCGGACGGCTGCTGGCGGCTCCCCGGGGAGGCTCGCTCTTGGAGTTGGGAGGGACCGACCGGCCGGCCTCTCCCCGGATTTGTGACGTGCCGGACAGCGGCGGTGATGGGGCCACCACACAAAGGCGGGTGGTCGGGGCGGGGGTCTCCCAGGCCAAGAGCCCCGATGGGATGGGGAGGGGGTGGGGAGCGACGCGCCCCTGGGCGGCGGGGCTCCGCGCAGCACTAAAGTGAGCGCCGAGTCGGCGGTGGCGGCGGCGGCGGTGGCGGCTGCACGGCGCTGGCGCCGGTGCGGCCGCGAGCGCCCAGCACGCACCCGGCTGCTGTGGCCGCGCTGGCGGCAGGCGCGCCCGGCTCTCCGAGGCCGCGCCACGCCCCCGCGGGGGAGGAGCCGCTGCCGCGGGCGGGTCCGCAGCTGGCGGCGCCCGGGCCTGGGGCGGGGGCTGTGGCAGCAGCTACAGCAGAGGCGGCGGCAGCGGCGCCAGGAGCTGCTGCAGCAGAGGCGGAGGCTGCTCCTAGACGCGTCCGGCCTGCGCAGCCGGAGCCCCAGCCCAGAGGCGCCGGGTGGTCCGCTGGGTGCTGCGGCTGCTGCCCGCCCGCCGCCTCCCGGGCCCCCGCTGCCACCTGGGCCCCGGCCGTCGCTCGAGCCCCCGTCGACCCCGCCCGCGTGTGTGCCCCAGCCGGGACGCCGCCCCCGGCCGGGTCTCCACTTCTCGGCCGCACCTCCCATGACAGCGCCCGCTCGAAGATGGCTGCGAAGGGCGCGCACGGCTCCCACCTGAAGATGGAGAGCGAGCTGGAGCGCTGCCGCGCCGAGGGCCACTGGGACCGCATGCCGGAGCTGGTCCGGCAGATGCAGACGCTGGTCGTGCCCGGCGGCGGGGGCGGCCGGCGAGGCAGCCCGAACGCCGTGCTCACCTCTCTGGACACCGGTGAGTGAGGGAAGGGGCCGGTTCCCAAGCGCGGAGCGCGCGCGAGGCGCCGCCTCCTCCAGGAAGCGGGCCCCGACTGCGTGGGGCCGGCGGCGGCGGCTGCTTTCGGTATTACCCTTCCTACTGTGCAGGTCTTGGGAGCAGCCGGGGTAGTTAGAAAGGTTCTTTTGCTCTAGGAGAAAACTCACATGGCAGGGTGCTTTGGGGAAAAGAGATAAACGGCTTTTGCTCTCAGCCCTTTCGGACCTTGTGGGCTATTCCGACTGCTGTGAAATGGTGGTGTCGGCACGTATCCGATCCGGGCAGGGGCTGGACTCTGGCGCCGCCCCTCCAACCCCCACTCCGGTTTCTAAACTCCGTCAGGTGAGGGCTGTGTCTGTCTCTCCTTGCCCTCCCCCTCTTTCCCTCAAGTCACATTGACGGCGAGACTGGGCACAGGCAGTGTGGTTGGGGGCTTGACGAGCGCCAGGGTGGAGTGCTGGAGAAGTGCGAAAGAGGCCTGGTAAGCCTCAGTGTCCCCCTCTGTGTTCTGGCTCGGGACGCGTCGGAGCCCTGGCAGTGGGTGGCTTTAGCAGTGGGGCTGGTTGGGCTGGGCTGGGCTCTTGCGCTGGGGCGGGAAAGCTCCCTGATGTGGCAGGGAGGCAGCACCCCGCCCCCGTCTCCAGCCTCAAATCCTGTTCCTGGTGCCTTCAGCCTAGCCTGGAGAGACCTCCCTGAGCCCTCTCTTTGTGCACAGCCAACTTCATAGCCTTTGTGGAAAGAGGCAGGGAGTAAATAAACACAGATATAAAGAGGTTTAAAGACTGCCGGGCCTGTGGAAGCCTCTATGAGGAGAAAGAATGATGATAGTAAAAGTGACAGTAACAGCTAACTCGCTCACTCACTGTGTGCCAGTGTCCTAAGCACTGCTGTCAACTCAGTAATTTATCCCAGGAACCCCATGAAGCAGGTACTCTTGTTTGGCACTTACAGATAAGGAAACAGGCACAGAGAACTTGATCAATTAGCCCAAAGTGGTGGAACCAGGATTTGAACCCAGGTTTCTGAGTACATCCTTTTAACCACTTGCACCATTACCTCTCAAAGGTGTGTTACACAAAATCCCAGCTTGAAGAGCTGACAAAATGGATGGGGAAGCAGAAGGATGATCAGAGGGCAATTGTGTGTTAGATTGCGGAGCTCAGAGGAAGAGGAGGTTTCTGGAAGCAGCGGAACTGGTACTGGCCTCTAACTGGTGTTGGGAAGGGCAGAGTGTGTTTGCCTAATGAGGAGGAAGGATAGATGGACACTGAAGGGGTTAGGTGGCAGGGATGGACAGTCGGTTTGAGACTTTGAGGTAGGTCTAAGTGTGGCAGTGAGGGGCAGTGGCCAAAGCTAAAGATGCATGTCTGGAAGAAACTGATGAGCCCGTGTCTTCCCAGGAAGGATAGATAAATTTCAAGTTCCCCTCTGTCCCCTGTGTGGGGTGATGTAGTGGGGTGGAGCTGGTGGGGGTGGAATGGAAACTGACCCATACAGAGGACACTGGGGCCTGGACAAGGTGTGGGAATCTGGATGAGTTTGGCAGCACCACAGAGAAACATGCTGGGCCCAAGACAGGAACCGGGGCCTCCTGGAGTCTATACAGGGCTGTACTTCCTAAGCTGTTCTTTAGAGGTCTCAAGGAGGTTGAGTAATTAATTCCTTGGTATTCTAGGACAAAAAGGTTTGGGGAGCCAAAAAAGCTAAGACATCAGACCTGACAGATTCAATATTATTAAACTGATTGTTTTAACTGCAGGACTTCTCAGAGCCCTTAATAGGCTTACCTGCATATGATGTTCAGGTCAAATGTAAACACAACATTAATCAAACTTACTTTGATCATATTCTGTGAAGGATTATTGGGAAGCACTGGTATGGCATTGTTTATAAACGGTATGGTATGGTTATAAAGTGCTTCTTCTATTTGAAAAAACTTTTTTTGTAAACAGCCCTGTGGGGAAGGTAGGAATTATTGTCCCCATTTTAGGCATCAAGGCCCAGAAAGGTTACATAATGAGTATGTGGCAAAGACTACCCAGACCTGAGTCCTATGCCACTAAGTCTACTAGTGACAGAGGGAGTGTGGAGCCTGCGTTGGCTTCACTCTGGGAACTGACCAGCACAAAGAGGGAGGCTGGGCAGTAGGGTGTCTCCTGCCAATTTTGGGGTTTGGGTCTATGAGCGATTTTCTCCCACTGTTGTATCCAGATACACTTATCCCAAAATGCACGCACATGCCCTCACAGACATACACAAGGAAGGAAAGCAAATGACTCCCAAAGCCCATGCTTAGGGCATTTTTTGGATTGTCTGCTATTTTGGTTCTCCGCTATTTTGGTTCTCCACTGGGTTCCTTGATCACTGGAGGGATTAAGAGCCTGTTTTTTGAGGGGGTATGGGCACTGACCCCCCTACAGCCAGGAGGGAGATTCTTAAAAGTCCCACCTGGTCTGTTAGACTCTTACAGTCAATGACCAGAAGCTTCAACATAATTACATAATTTGGGAGAGGTGAGGAAGGTGCTGAGGGAGGAAGCTGAACCCCAACCAAACCCTGTTTTACAGACTGAGGCCCTGCTGTATCTGTGAAGTTTCCCACAGAAACAAAGAATAACTCCCAGATCATGGGTTTCACTCCAGGGAGCAGGAGGGGATGACCCAGCTGGTGGGGGCTACCTCTGCTCTTTCTGGTCTGGTGGGAGGGAAGGATTAGGAGGTGCTCCCGCAGAAAGGTCCCCTACCCCCTTTTCCTGTCTGGGGAGGTTGCTCCCCACCACCTGCCCAGGGGGAAGGTGGTTACTACTGTTTGTACATTTTCTTTCAAACTCATATCCGGTTTAGATTTGGTCAGGATGGAGCAGGGGAACCCCAGAGTGTGGCTAGCCGTGATGGGGTTTGTTCATGTAAAAACAAAGAGCCCCATCCAAGTTGTTAAAAACAATAACAACAAACCAACTTGATTTATGAAAAATTTCCAAAGCATCAAAGAAGTAGAGAGAAAAATGAATCCCATGTGTCCATCAACCAGTGTCAGTGATCACAAACTCATGACTAGTCTTGTTTGAGCTACACCCTGGGCCGTTTCTCCCCCACATTGCAATATTTCAGTATGTATTTATTAAATAAGAACTCTTTTGAAAAAATAAAACTACCATCTTATTATTCAGCTCCCTCATCTAATTATTTAATTTTTTAGTTTGTTTGCTAGAATCAGGTTCCAAATAAGGCCATACATTCCATTTGGTTAATGGGTTGAATCTCTCTTTTATCTCCAACACCTTATTATAAAAATTTCAAACATACAAAGTTGACAGAATTTTGCCATAAACACCTGTATTCCCACCACCTAGATTCAAATATTCTTTTACTATACTTGCTTTAATCACATCTGTCACTCTCTCCATCCATCTGGAGTCTCTCCTAACCTGTAGTCATCCCCCCTTTTTTTTTTTAATGAGCGATTTAAAAAAAAAACACAACTGGAGATTGTTCTGAGCATTTTTTTCATTTGAAGTTAGAGGGAGTGTGTTTGAGACAGGTGGCCTCTCACTAGTTTTGCCCTCTTCCTCCTCTTGCTGTGGTTGGAAGGTCCCAGCCCTTTGCAGTCCTGTGAAGTGAACAGCTGCAGAGACCACCATGTCCCCATTTGACGCAGAAGGGAAAGGCCTGGTCTGAGCACCTGGCCTGCCAGCTGGACCCAGCTTTCTTGACTGAATTGGCAGGTGGAAGAGAGGGGAGCACTGCCCTGAAAATATGGGTGCTGGGGAGGAGGCTGGTATTCTTGAAGTGGGTCCCTGTGACTTGGCACCCGGTGAGAGACCTGAAGAGGGTTGGGAGTAGAGAGGAAGCTAGCTCCAGAGGCCTCCAAAACAAGGTGGGGAGACTGGGGGGCCGCTAAGTGGGGGCTTCCTTTGCGCTCCTGCTAAGAGCAGAGGGCTGGGCTGGGCTGCCAAAATCAGGAATACACACAGACACACACAAGGAAGGAAAACAAATGACTCCCAAAGCCCATGCTTAGGGCATTTTTTGGATTGTCTGTCAGGAGCCAGGCTCCCAGAGTCTGTTGCACTGCCTGTGAGGAAGGCCTTCTTAATGCCCCAGGAAGGGAGAAGCTGGAACACTTTACCCAAACCAGGATAGGGAGTAGGTTTCAGATGATAAGATGGTAAGGAGCAGTCTGTTTTACCTTTGGAGAAGGACAAGAAAGCCTCCACCTACCTGGATTCTTATTTAACAGCTGAAAACCTAAAACTTTTCATTCCAAAATACCCTTCAGTTCCATAGACTGACCAGTTGAGAACAGTGGGATGGAAAATGTGGAGTGGGGAGGAGAGTTGGACAAGGAAGAAAAAAAAAGTAAATTCTCAACATCTGCTTGAGTGTCTGCTAAACGGAAAAGCAGAGAGACTGAGTGGAAAGTGAAGAGGGAGGGCAAAAAGGCTCTGGAGAAGGACCCAGAGTGTTAATTTACGAGATAGTCTGAAATTCACAGGTGTGTGACAGTGAGAACTCTCCTTATTCCTGCCCTTGGAATTATAATTAGCTTTTAACCTACTGTTTACAGCTCTTAGACTGTTCTTCATTTCCAGACTATCGGAAGCTCTGCCCTGCATGGGATGTGGAGGGGACAGACGTTTCTTTAGCTATATTATGTTATTGTGGGTTGTGACTATAGCAATATTGTATCTTTATTGTCATCTATAAAATGGCAATAATTTCTATCTTTCAGTGCTATACAGATTAAATGATGCCATATGATAAAGTATCTGGTACTCGGTGGGCCCTCAGCAAATAGCAGCCCCCATTTTGCAGTAAAAGGCACTCTTGTGGTTTAAAGCAGTGCTTCTCTCCGTGGGGAAGGCTCAGTTTTATGTTCTGTTTTTGTTTGTTTGTTTTTGTTTTTTTAAGATTCCCAATCTGTTGTGCTCTGATACCTTCTTAAAATACATAAACTGATTCCCCCCCCATTTTTTAGTATTTGATTCAACAATTATTCTGTCACATGATTATCAACCTTTCTGAACATGTACTGTAAGTTTCTGCGCTCACCCCGCGGGACTGGGTCACAAACACACAAACACGCACAGACTGGGTCACAAACATGCAGTTCCCTGGGAGGGAACAGGTTCCTAACTCTACCTCAGATGTAGATGCAAAACAGATGAGAAGGGGACAGCCACTTGCCAAGTGGCCCTCAGCTCAGGAATGCTGCTCAGGCACTCACTTCTGAGTAGCCCACTCCCCCTCCTAACTGAGATTTTGGAAAAGTAGGAGAAGACTGCCTTTTATTCTTGGGTCGATTTAAATTTTATTTTTGACTAGGTTAACCTTCCAAAGGTACCCAAAAGTAAAGAGTGAAAAGCCTCCCTCCATCTCTGCCCCCTTCCCCTTAAGGCAGCAAGGGTAGCAGATGTTTGTGTTATCCTTTTACATGTTTTTATTGATGAATGCACAGTGGTCCACTGTGTGTGCTCTACTTTCTAGTCAGTTTACCTTGAAGTTCATTTCATGACAGCCCATACAGAGCATCCTCATTCCTTTTTATGGTGGCATGGCGTCCCTTTTAGTGGAGGTATCGTGCTTTATTTAATCAGCCTTCTGTTGATGGATGTAAAAGTTGTCTCTAGTTTTCTGCTATTATAAACAACGCTGTGGGAATGACCTTACATGTCGGTTGTTTTATACATGTTTGGGCACATCTGTAGGCATGGGATTGCTGAGTCAGTGGGGGTATACAAGAAATAATTTTGATATGTGTCGCCAAATTGCCCTTTGTAGAGGTTCTACCAACTTCTGTCCCACTAGTGATGGGTGATAGTTTGAACCATCATTTTTGGCCATTTCCTCCAAATGTTACTTTTAGAAATCATGAGGTAGATAGCAGAGGATGGGCTAACAGGCTGAGGCATGCTCCGAGGGAACATCTGTGACTGTTTTCTGGGATCTGGGGTTCCAGCGTGCCCTGAGGGGAAACCCCTTTACAGAGAGAGACGCTCATTCAGGGACATGCATTTGTACACCCGTGGCTTCGAGTTGTGAGCAAACTGTAGTAGTCCTGAGAGTAAGGAATGAGTGGCATTCTGAGTAGGTCTGAGAATGCCATCCTGGCAGCAGGAAGAGCTCTAGAGGAGGTGGGACCAAGCTCATATTCCTGGAGGCATTTTGGATTGGCACGGAACTCCCTGAGCCTCGTGGCTTCCCCATGGGGGAGTGGAAAGGATCCCATTACTCAGCAGCTATTTGTTGGGTGCCTGTATTAAGTGGTCCTTGCTCTGACTGAGGGGGACAGGCCATGAGCCAATCACACTGAGCACAGCCACCCAAGGCTGTCCTGAAACCACCCTGAACCTTGGACCCTACACCCTGAACACCTGGATCCCACCCCACTCAGGTCGCCCCTGCTGTAGGTAGCAGGAATATGGTGGCCCCAAGACTGGAGTTTTCAGTGCTGTGGAGGAGACAGCAAATTAAACCAAGCAGTATAAAGTCAGCCAAGTGTGAGGTCTGTGCACGAGCTAACATTTGTGAGAGAACTCCAGAAAGTGCCAAGTACTGAAGATGTTCAAGGATTTGCCTTGTTACACCAGTAAATCTGCTTCCTGCCTTAACTCTGCTTGGTTGCTAGGTTATCCGTGGCTCATGGTAAAATACCTTAAAAACAGAGAAAACCAATTCTGGTTACACAGAAGTTAGAGCACCTGAAAATGTGTTATTCAGCCACCTTGTATATTTTTCCTCTTCAGTTGTTTTCCTCTTTCGGTTCTTTTCAGGAAGGTGGGAATTCCTTCCTGGTGTAAGAACTTATCACTGTGGAGCATGGGTATGACCTTGTCCCTCATTTTAAATTCGGAAATTCTGGGAATTTTTTCCAAGTCCTGGGAACTCTACCTCCTCAAACACTAAACTACAGAAAATAAACCCAAGGGAGCAGTTTGTGCTGTGACCATGGTAAAATGTCTGTGTTTTTTCTTTAAAGGCTGGTTAAGTTCATGGAAACTGTGTCTATTTTCTCAGATTTGGGCCATTCAGATGCTGGGGCAGGGATGGTTGGGTGGGTACAGCCCTGTGTACCAGTCTCCACATCTGCCATATTCAGGGGACTGCCACCCTCACGTACCCACTCTGATCCCTGCCCTGTTTTCCAGATGACTTTGGGAAATTGCTCCTGGCCGAGTCCCTCCTGGAGCAGTGTTTGAAGGAGAACCATGCCAAGGTAAAGGACTCCATCCCTCTGCTGGAGAAGAATGAGCTGAAGATGAATGAAGCCAGAAACTACCTGAGTAGTATCCTTAACCACGGGAGGCTACCGGTAAGTGGAACAGCAACACCCCCACACCCCCGCCCAGCCTGGGGCCATCTCCATTCTCTCCTGCCTCCTTTGTGCTGTCAAGCTCTTACGCCGTCATTTGGTCATCTGAGCAGCAAGTGTGTCTTAAGGGTTGGCCCTGTGCTGTTCAGTACAGTAGCCACTAGCCACATGGGTCGTCCAAACTGAGCTGTGCTGTGAGTGTAAAACACACACTGGATTTCGAAGACTTAGTACAAGACGTGGAGTATAAAAGATCATTAATTCTTTATATTGATTACATATCCAAATGATAATATTTTGAATATATTAAATACAATATATTATTAAAATTAATTTTACCCATTTTTACCTTTTTTTAATGTGACTAGAAATTTTTACTAGAAAATTGTAAATTACACTTGTGGCTTGCACTTGTGGCCCAAGTTATATATTTCTGTTACACAGTGTGTGGTTGATCTAGTTTGTGCCTGGTCCTCTGGCCTCATTGAGGGTCTCGGAAATAAAACCTCAGTAAGCCTATGATCTAGTTGGAAACAGGCAAGCAGGCTGAATTGGCTAGCAACGGAAGCCCTCTATAACATGGCAAGCCAGTTTGAGTCCACGTGCATTTATTGAGTACCTACTATATGCAAGGCACTGAGGGACAGTATAGAGGGAAGTATAGTCACAGCTTTCTTTAGACCTTTACTGCTCAAAGCGTGGTCCACCCACCCACAGTGTGGGCATCATCTGGGAGCTGGTTAAGAATACAAAATCTGAGTCAGAATCTGCATTTTAACAAGCGCTCTCGGTGATTCGCATGCACTTTAAAGTCTGAGACTGTTCTCAATTACAGTGTATCCTGAGCTATATTAGAAGTATGGGTATGTCGTTAGAGATCCAAAGAGGAAATGATTTTTCTTTTTATTTTGTTTTATTTTATTGATTTATTTTTTTTAACTTTTTATTTTTTTATTTTTTACAATAAACTGCATATATTTAGAGTGTACAATTTGGTATCCCTGTCTCCCAATTCATTCCCCCCCGCAACCCTCCCCGCTTTCCCCACTTGGTGTCTATATGTTTGTTCTCTACATCTGTGTCTCTATTTCTGCCTTGCAAACCGGTTGATCTGTACCATTTCTCTATAGTCCACATATGTGTTAATATACAATATTTGTTTTTCTCTTTCTCACTCACTTCACTCTGTATGACAGTCTCTAGGTCCATCCATGTCTCTAAAAATGTCCCAGTTTCATTGCTTTTTACAGCTGAGTAATATTCCATTGTATGTATGTACCACATCTTCTTTATCCATTCATCTGTTGATGGACATTTAGGTTGCTTCCATGTCCTGGCTATTGTAAATCGTGCTGCAATGAACACTGGAGTGCATGTGTCTTTTTGTTTTTTTTAATTTATTTATATATATTTTTTGAGGTACACCGAGTTCAATCATCTGTATTTATACACATATCCCTGTATTCCCTCCCTCCCTCGACTCCCCCCCACCCTCCCCGTCCCAGTCCTCTAAGGCATCATCCATCCTGGAGTTGAACTCCCTTTGTTATACAGCAGCTTCCCACTGGCTATCTATTTTACGGTTGGTAGTGTATATATGTCTATGCTACTCTCTCACTTCGTCTCAGCTTCCCCTTCACCCCCCGCCACCCCAAACCTCGAGTTCTCCAGTCCATTCTCTGCATCTGCGTCCTTGTTCTTGTCTTGTCACTGAGTTCATCAGTACCATTTTTAGATTCCGTATATATGAGTTAGCATACAATATTTGCCTTTCTCTTTCTGACTTACTTCACTCTGTATGACAGATTCTAGGTCTGTCCACCTCATTACATATAGCTCCATCTCATCCCTTTTTATAGCTGAGTAATATTCCATTGTATATATATATGCCACATCTTCTTTATCCACTCATTTGTTGATGGGCATTTAGGTTGCTTCCATGTCCTGGCTATTGTAAATCGTGCTGCAATGAACATTGGGGTGCATGTGTCTTTTGAATTATGGTGTTCTCTGGGTATATGCCCAGTAGTGGGATTGCTGGATCATATGGTAGTTCTATTTTTAGTTTTGCAAGGAACCTCCATACTGTTTTCCATAGTGGCTGTATCAATTTACATTCCCACCAGCAATGCAAGAGCATTCCTTTTTCTTCACACCCTCTCCAGCATTTACTGTTTGTAGATTTTCTGATGATGCCCATTCTAACCGGTGTGAGGTGATACCTCATTGTAGTTTTGATATGCATTTCTCTAATAATTAGTGATGTTGAGCAGCTTTTCATGTGCCTCTTGGCCATCCATATGTCTTCTTTGGAGAAATGCCTATTTAGGTCTTCTGCCCATTTTTGGATTGGGTTGTTTGTGTTTTTGATATTGAGCTGGATAAACTGTTTATATATTTTGGAGATTAGTCCTTTGTTGATTCGTTTGCAAATATTTTCTCCCATTCTGAGGGTTGTCTTTTCGTCTTGCTTATAGTTTCCTTTGCTGTGCAGAAGCTTTGAAGTTTCATTAGGTCCCAGTTATTTATTTTTGTTTTTATTTCCATTATTCTAGAGGATGGATCAAAAAAGATCTTGTTATTTACGTCGAAGAGTGTTCTTCCTATGATTTTTCAAGAGATGTTCCAAAGTAATATATTTCCTGACTTAAATATTTTATTGCAGCCTGCTGTGTGCGAGGCATTGTATTATGTTCTTCGAGGGCAATAAAGATGAGTCCAGCGTGGACCCTGCCCTCAGGGAGGTTGTAGGGCTACTGGGAAGATAGTCCTATTAACAAATTGTTCAAGGTGGACTCTGACACATGCCACAGGAGTAGTATACACGGGGAGGCACGTCTGAGGGGGACACTCCCCAGGGTGAGTTGGGGAGTCAACTCAAGGTGATGGTAGTGCTGGAATTGGACGCATTTGGGGGCTGGACCTTGAAAGGGGTCAGGATATGGACATACACAGATAGGACAAGGCATTCCAAGCTGCGGAAGCAGCGTGTAATCCAAGAGTTCCTCTTAGAAGAATTTCCTTAAAATATGTCCGTTAGCAGAAGTGTAAGGGAATGGTGTGTAATCAGGTGTAAAGGGACATTAGGGCCAGAGCGTGGGACTAGAACAGAAGTGGGGGGTGTTTTCTGTAAGCACTGTGGGGAGCCTGTACTGGAAGTCTAAGGTTACTGCCTTTAGACTCCTTGACAGGGATTATTGTAGCTCTGGGAGGTTTTGTCTTGGATTAAAATAGCTGCTTGACCCTGAGCCTGTCTCCTGATCTCCTAGGCCCTCCAGTACCTCATCTGCCAGTCAGAATGGTTGGACTTGATTGATTGGACCCAAGCTTTTCCCACTAAGACCCTTTTAATGTTTTTCTTTCCGGTAGACTCTATTATATATTTAAGAATTCTTTTTAGAGTAAAAATGACTTGTGCTTATTGTAAAAAAAAAAGTCACTAAACAAATAGTTTGAATAATGAATAAGTCCTTGTTTCCATCCCTACCCCCATGCCCACTCCCGTCCCCAGAGTTGAGCGCTGGTCACCATTTGGTGTGAATCCCATATGCCTTCTCTGTGTGTTAACAAACACACATACACATGTATGGAGCTTTCTTTTCTTATTAGAGTCATAGGATTTATATTTGTCAAGTTGCTCTTTTGCACCGAAAACTTTCACTTGAAACTTTCTCCGTGCCAGTACCTCATTCTTTGTATTGGCTGAATAGTAGCCACATGCATTATAGCCAAAACCGTTTTGTCTACCGTATTGCATTTATTAAGAACAAAGTTTTACCGTGCTTTATTAATCAAAGACATACACAGGCACCGATAACACTGAGAAATTCACTGTTATTGGGCCAAGGCTAAAAACTCCATGTTGATCAGGCAGAATAAAATATTAAAAGTAGGGTGGTGGATTCTCTATCTTACCCCAAAGGCCAGGGTGTGGCTGGGGGGTGAGCTTTCCTGGCAGCAGATGAAGTCTCAGGTGGATTCCCATGCATCCCAAGTAGCTCTGATGGGATGAAGAGGAGAGGTGAGTCCTAGGGCACCACTTCAGGGTAGTTTGGAGCCCTCTACTCTCAGTCACCTCTGAGATCCTATACAGCTCCGTGCTTTGGAGGCTGGTGAAAATGAGCCCTTTGTCCTAACTTCTGTTATCCAGTGAGTGCCAGGCTTTGCACCATCTCATTGGTGCCTCTCAGTAATCTTCTGCAGTGGTATTTACTATTATTCCCATTTTCCAGATGAAGAAACTGAGACCTAGGAGAGGTTAGTCATTTAGCCAAGGACCACAGTGCAGGTCTTGAACACAGGCCTACTTGCCTCTGCCCCCAAGTTCTCATGCTATTTGCCATTTCTTGGTGCTGTCTCCCTAGTGCTGGAGTAGAAATGAAATGATGACTGAGAAACTTGGACTAATGTTGGTGATGCTGCCACACCTGCTCTTACAGGTCTCATTTTGTGTCTGTGAAGTATTTCTTCATCTCGTCTTCCTCTTTCCTGGGTCTCCACATGAGGTCATTCTTCCCTATTTATTGACAGAGACATTGAGGCACAAAAAGACTAGATGACATGCCTGACCCACCCAGCAGAGGGGCTGTTCCCCAGACCCAGTGACTTCCTGCATAGCCTCATTCCACGGCGCCCGGGCTCTGTGGTTGCCTGACTGTTGGATTGACAGGCCAGGTTCATATTCAAAGGCATGGGTCCCACTGAGTGTAGCCAACTTTTTGTTCTGCCAAGTAAGGACGTTAACAAAATCCCCAAACACAACAGCAAAACCATACCATCTTCTATTATTATCACTTCATAGAAGGAAAAACATCTTAACACCAAAATACAAGACAGATGCTTAACAATTAAGAGTAACTTTTTAAATAGTATAACTTTAGCTTTAGAAACATTCACCACATTGTCCTTAATTTTCTGCCAGCTTGGTGCAAGCTCTATTATAAACTGTCTTTGGTCCTCCAGGAACCACTCCAAGCTACACCCTGTCATCTCACCCTGAAATATGTCCTGAGCTTAGCTACCCTTTTCCCCCTTTACAGTAGAACAGGATAATAATAATAATTACTCATGGCCTGTGTTTATCTAGCTCCTTTCTAAAGAAAAGTTCAAAGCTGTTTTCTGGACTTTGCCCTATTAATGCTCTTGGCATTGCTATGATGGGAGTCGAGGGGTGGTTGTTATTGTCTCGCCCTCAGCAGCGGGGAAAACTAGGCCAGAGCAAGGAGGAAATATGCCTGTGGCTTGAGACCAGGGGACCAGGGATGGCAGAGCTGTTGCCCAGCTTGAGGGACCGTGGGCCGCATGCCTCTAGGGGTATGTGATCTGTGGCCCTGGCCCAGGGCGTAGGTGGCCTATCTGGGGAGACTAGCACATCCCCTTGAAAAATTCAGCCTTTGAGAGTGAGTCAGTAGTCAGCAGGTCAGGCGTGCCAGGGCCCCGTGGGTCCACTTGGTAGAGGCATTGTAGGAGGTCAACAAAAGGGAGCTCTCTGGTAGTCAGGGAGGCTTCTAGGAGGAGGTGGCTTGAGCAAGGCCCTGGAGGATAGTGAAGGATCTGGATAAACCAAGGGGAAGGGAAGATTGTTCTAGATGGGAGCTTGTGTGAGCAAAGGCAAAGGAAGAACGTGTATTTACAAAAACCAAAGAGAAGTGAGGAAGGAGAATTTGGCTTTGCAGTGTTCCATTTCTCTTTGTTTGCTTCTGAGAGGGCAGTAGATGGTGAGGAGTGGTGGATGCTTCTTCTGGGGTCACAGGTATCCCAGACTCTGATCTCCATGCAGAGAGTCAGGAATAGCACCTTCCTGTTGGTGACAGAGGCTGGGGTGGGAACCAGCGCTGCATCTCCCTGGAGCTCCAGGGACAGAATTGATGCTGTGTGGTGGGGGTGGTGCCCAGAGCCTGTCCAAAGGGGTGGTGGGCTGGCTGAGCACAGACGTGGAGGTGTAGTGGTCTCAGGAGGTGGGAGATTTTAGAGCAGTCTGGGCCTACGTCTAAGGCTAGGACCCTCAGGCAGGGCTGACCACACCTCTTCAGGCCCGGAGGGAGGCCCTGAGAGTCCTCATATGGGGTGGAGATTTGGGTGTAAGCAGCACTTGATCAAGTAAGGGAAAGAAAACAGGTCTGAATGCAGGCACTTAATTCTGATAAGATGAGGACAGTGACCTCATGGGCCTTCACTGTCCTCCTGTCTTCTGGCCACATTGCTGCTGTGGCTATCTCCCTGCAGGGGTCCTGCTTCTGTGGGTGGGGGCTTCAGCTTCAGGGCCCTTACCTGCAGGACTCTTTCCAAGGCCTTTCACCTAGTTATATATTTGTATGTATATGCAGATATAGAGGAGCCCCCCAATTATATAAGCTTTAGGCCCTGCAAAACTTGGCCGAGTCCCTGACCCCTTGCTTGTGTTAAGAACAAATGCTTGTACCAATGGCATTTTTCACAGAACTAGAACAAGAAATTTTACGATTTGTATGGAAACGCAAAAGACCCCGAATAGCCAAAGCAATCTTGAGAAGGAAGGACGGAGTTGGTGGAATCAGGCTTCCTGACTTCAGGCTATACTACAAGGCTACAGTGATCAAGACAGTGTGGTACTGGCACAAAAACAGAAATATAGATCAATGGAACAGGATAGAAAGCCCGAGATAAACTACGGTCAACTAATCTATGACAAAGGAGGCAAGGATATACAATGGAGAAAAGGCAGCCTCTTCAATAAGTGGTGCTGGGAAAACTGGACAGCTACATGTAAAAAGAATAAAATTAGAACACTTCCTAACACCATACACAGAAATAAACTCAAAATGGATTAAAGACCTAAATATAAGGCCAGACACTATAAAACTCCTAGAGGAAAACATAGGAAGAACACTCTTCGACGTAAATAACAACAAGATCTTTTTTGATCCACCCCCTAGAATAATGGAAATAAAAACAAAAATAAATAAGTGGGACCTAATGAAACTTCAAAGCTTCTGCACAGCAAAGGAAACTATAAGCAAGACAAAAAGACAACCCTCAGAATGGGAGAAAATATTTGCAAACGAATCAACAGACAAAGAACTAATCTCCAAAATATATAAACAGTTTATCCAGCTCAATATCAAAAACACAAACAACCCAATCCAAAAATGGGCAGAAGACCTAAATAGGCATTTCTCCAAAGAAGACATATGGATGGCCAAGAGGCACATGAAAAGCTGCTCAACATCACTAATTATTAGAGAAATGCATATCAAAACTACAATGAGGTATCACCTCACACCGGTTAGAATGGGCATCATCAGAAAATCTACAAACAGTAATTGCTAGAGAGGGTGTAGAGAAAAAGGAACGCTCTTACATTGCTGGTGGGAATGTAAATTGATACAGCCACTATGGAAAACAGTATGGAGGTTCCTTGCAAAACTGAAAATAGAACTACCATATGATCCAGCAATCCCACTACTGGGCATATACCTAGAGAACACCATCATTCAAAAAGACACATGCACTCCAATGTTCATTGCAGCACGATTTACAATAGCCAGGACATGGAAGCAACCTAAATGCCCATCAACAGATGAATGGATAGAGAAGATGTGGTACATACATACAATGGAATATTACTCAGCTGTAAAAAGCAATCATCAGTCTCATGAACCATCCTGATGGCCCAGGAAGGTTCCCAGTGGCCACCAACCCCTCCCCACTCCATCCCCTGTGCCCATGAAATTAGTTTGACTACCTTCCCTCAGCTTTCCTGAGTGGTCAATTCCCTTCTCAGTTGTTGGGATCATTTTCTGTTAACGCAGGATTGATACTCCATGGGTTTTCAGATCTTATTTTAAGAATCCACGATTCAGGCCTAACCACTAGTCCTATCAGTTCTCCCTCCTAAATATTTCACAAGCCCATCAACTCCTTCCTTGCAATTATATGTGAACTACACTAGACTTTAATCTCCTCAAGGGCAAAGATTTTCTGCCTGTTTTCTTCACTCATATTGTTTAAGCACTGATAACAGTGTCTAGTACACAGTAAGCACACAAAATACAGGTTAAACAGGTGAATGAAGAAACTAATAGAATTCCATAAATGAATGAGTGAACTAACAAATTCTACACTTTTAAAGCTGGACTCCCAGGCCCCAGCTTCACATCCCTCCTCTCCAATCTCCACACCAAAGCCAGAATACAACTTCTAAAATACAAATCTGACTCTATCATTCCCTCCCTTAAAGCTTCTCAGTAACTCATCATCCACTAGGAGCTAAAATCCACACCCACAGGCTACTCAGGATCTTGCCTCTGTCTCATTTCCTGCCTTCTACACTTCCCCAAACACAACAGTGGAGACACTTTCCGTTTCTCAAATGCATTCTCTCTCACATGTGTTCCCTGGCTAATGCTGTCCTCTGTTCTGATCCCTTCACCTTTTGTTTACCTGTCATTCTCTAACTCCTACTTTGGTAGTTATGTTAATATCACTTTTTCTGACATTTCCTGGCTGGTCCATGCTTTCTCTTCTGAGTTCCTATAGTTATAAGATTACATGGCTACCTTCCCAATAGATTCTGAACCTTCTTTCATTTTGATATAATCCATATCTAGCACAATGTCTGGCATAGAGTAGATGCCCAAGAAATCATCACTGAATTATTAAATGAGCCCTTGGCACCACCATGGGAAATTCAATGAATTTAGAATTAAAAATTTTAGAAATCCTCTAACCCAACCTTCAGACTCCTGGCCTGCCAGTGCTTAGTTTTTCCATCTCAGACAAGTTACCTAACCTGTCTTTGCTTTAGTTTCTTCCTTTGTAAAATGGGGATGATTATAGTACCTCCATCATAAAGTTGTTCTAAGTATCTAATGGATTAATACATCACTTAGGAAAGTTCCCGGCCCATAGTAATCTTTCAATAAAGAGAGACATGGATGGACCTAGAGACTGTCATACAGAGTGAAGTGAGTGAGAAAGAGAAAAACAAATATCGTATATTAACACATATATGTGGACTATAGAGAAATGGTACAGATCAACCAGTTTGCAAGGCAGAAATAGAGACACATGTAGAGAACAAATATATGGACACCAAGTGGGGAAAGTGGGGAGGGTTGGGGGGGGGAATGAATTGGGAGACTGGGATACCAAATTGTACACTCTAAATATATGCGGTTTATTGTAAAAAAAAAAAAAAAGAACAAATGCTTGAACTCCTGAGCTCCAGCCTTGGGCCGAAGCTTCTGGGAGCTTCAGGAAAGAGGAGTCAGGGCCCAGTCTGCAAGCTGCCTCGTCTGCAAGCAGCAGTCTAGTTGGGGGCATAAGAAACACATATGAAACAGTTAGGGACCCATATAAGAATGTAAGAGCCACACATGAGCAGGTGTGGAGAGAGGGGAGCTGTCCACAGGTGCTTGAGGGTTGGGAATCCTTCCTGGAGGAGGCGGGGAGTTTTGAGCAGGGTCTTAGGCAAACTGTTATGGCTCAGTGAGGGAGGTGTTCATCCTTGGGTACCCATTGGGGGTGGGGTGGGGGCTTTGGGGCAGGAGCCTGCTCACGCGGTTCTTGTCCTTTCAGCCGCAGTACATGTGTGAGGCCATGCTGATCCTGGGCAAGCTGCATTACGTGGAGGGCTCGTACCGAGATGCCATCAGCATGTACGCACGGGCCGGGATTGATGACATGTCTGTGGAGAACAAGCCACTGTATCAGATGCGACTGCTGGCGGAGGCCTTTGTCATCAAAGGTGGGTGTGGGCACCAGCCGGGTCTCCCCACCACCGTGCCCAGCTTGTTACACTCCGGCCCCCATGTGCTGGGAGCAGGTGGCAGCTGCAGGGCAGCAGCGCTGTGTTGAGGGTAGTCCTGCAGGGCAACGTTTGGGATACTTAACCCCCGGCAGTGCCCAGATGCCGACTGGCCAGGTGGATGCCAGGGTAACCAGCCATGCCAGCACACGCTGGCTGACAGCAGGTGCCAGGCCAGATGTCAGGTCAGAGGACTCGGGTTCCTGCCCTGGCTCTGTCGACTACTAGTTACCTGACTGTGTGCCCTTGGGCATATAGCTCTTCACCTTTCTTGGCCTCAGGTGATTTATCTGTAAGGCGGGGTTGTACTACCTGCCCTCAGAAAGTTACCATGAACAAGAGGAATCAGTTGTGTAACCAGGTTGAGAAAGGCTTAAAAAATGTGCCACCCGTCATCAGGCTGGCACTAGTGACTGACGTAGGCTACAGATCAGGTGCTCAACAGCACAGAGCAGCCTGGCACTCCTCAGGTATTTGCTGAGCACCTACTGTGAGGAGTCCAGGGAGGCAGTGGTGGGATCCTGCGATGGGCAGGTCACAGCCAGTTGCCAGGGTGAGTGGTGCTGTGGTGGGGAGCCAGGCACACAGGGCCAGTGATGCAGGAATTTCATGCTGGGGCTGTGGATGCCCACCTGGGGAAAGAGTGCCCTTGAACTGACCCTAAAAGTGTTACATGGCAGTAAAAGCTCTCTCCTATACTTTGTGCTTCAGGCTCCTTCGGGTATCCTTGAATCCTGGGATCACAGAACCTGAGGGGTGGTCCTTGGTGGCAGTGAGGTCCCAGGAGCCTCTCTGTCCAGACCGTTGCCAGGAATCTTGGATGTTTGATCATCTTTTTATTCTAGTACAAACCAACCCCCAGAGAAAAGTCTAAAAACACATGTGGCCCTGTGGGGATTTGGTGTCTGGCACTGGTAGAGTATTTGTTACCTTCTTTTCTATTGTAGATGGGGACATTCTCCCATCTACAGGGAAACTGAGGCCCAGAGAGGGGATGTACTTTCCCCAGAGTTACCCAGAGATTTGTGGTGGAACCAGGATTGGAACCTCCACTGTCTGACATTGGCTTTGGACTGTGAATCCCCACTCCCACACCTCTTTCTCTTTTGTTTGGGTCCTGGGAGGTTGGCTCTGACATCTGTGCAGGGCATAGCCTCCTTTGACCGTGGCCGGTGGGGCTTCTTGAGAGCTGTTTGTCCACCCCGGGTCCCTGGGTCCCTGGGTCCCTTTCCACATTAAGAGACTGTTCACGCCATCCTGGGAAATCTGCTGAGATTTTCACCCCAGACAGACTGGTGCCCATCTGGGATGGTCCAGTGTGTGGGGTCTTCTCCCTTTGCTCTCTTGTCCTCTTCTCTGCACCCCCAGTACAGGCTGGTCTTGGCGGTGATCTTCATTTGGCACTTGGGTCTTTCCGGCCTCTTGGAAAACACTTCTGCCACGGACTCCCCGAACCTAACACCCTTCCTTAGGGCTCCTTTCCGGCACTTTTTCCTGTAGACCTGGCTCGATACCTACTGCTCCCTGTCTCCTGCTCTCTACTCTTTCCAGCACGCCTCCAGCTTCTTGGGGGAACACAGGCCCGGTGGTCAGAGGTGCTGCAGGGGAGGTAAGGAGCCGGGTGTTCCTGGCGTGGGCTGCTCGGTCATGGGCTGTGCTGGCTCCCCGCCCCCCACGGACTGCACGTGGCCTCCCACTAGCCTGCCTCCTCTCCGCCTGTCCTCCCTGTCCTGTCGCAGTGCCTGTACCCTGCTGCTCGGCATGCTGAGGTTCATCTGACCCTGCGTGTGCTTGAGACTGTGCACGTGGCCTACAGGGTGTGCATGATGTTCATTTTCTTGGGTTTGGGGGGACCTGGTGGGGTTCCCCATACAGAGAGTAGGGGATGGGGATGGCTGGTCATTGGTTCTGACTCCATTTATGAGCATGGGGCTTGTCTTAGTCTGCTAGGTTGCCATAACAAAATGTCATAGACTGGGTGGCTTAAACAATAGGAGTTTACTTCTCACAGTTCAGGAGGCTGGGAGATCCAGGATCCCTGTACCAGCCGCAGTGGTGTCTGGTGAGGGCTCTCTCCTTGAGTTGCAGGTGGCCGCCTTCTCGCTAGGTCCTCACACCACCTTTCCTCCATGGGTGCTCATGGAGAGATCCCTCTCTCTTTGCCTTCTTATAAAGCCACTGATCCCATGATGAAGACCCCACCCTCATGACCTCATCTAACCCTAATTACCTCCCAAAGGCACCATCACATATCAGGTTAGAGCTGCCACATATGAATTCAGAGGGACACAAACATTCTGGCCATAAGAAGAATGGTGGCAGCAGCATGCCAAAGAGTTCGTAGAATAATAATACATATTTATTAAACCCTCGCTCCATGCCAGGTGTGTCCTCATTCAGTCCACACAGTGACCCCGAGTAGGTGTTCTCTTCATTCCCGTGTTGCAGACCAGGAGTTATGAGTAGAGAGGTGAAGCGACCCTTGTGGATTTCACTGGAGCTGGCAGAGCCAGGATTTGAATGCAGGCAGCCAGAGCTTGTAAACACCCCATGTTAGTGCTGCTTAGAATTCTAGACTGAAAGGAAACATAGACATGATCTAGGCCAATTCTCAGGTTATAGATGAGGAAACCTAGGCTGGCAAAAGTGAAGCAACTCACCCAGACGTCAGTTAGCTTGTGTGTGAGCCAAAATGCCCGGCCCCCAGGCTGCCTCTTTTCAGGCTCTGTCAGGTGCCAGGTGGCCTCCTGCAGGAGCCTGAGGTACCTGCTCCCCAGCACTTGGCCTGGCCAGGCCGTTACATTTCAGCTTATTTACCATCTTGCATTGGATTCTGCTCCTTGGTTTCACCTGGTACCTTCCAGTGGGGCAGGGAGTTGGGTTCTCAGGCACACCTGGCTCCAGGGAGGAGGGTGGGGCCATGTGTCATGGTGGGAGGAGCCTGAGTGGCCAGGCCTGGAGGCTCAGTGCGGTGTCTCAAGAGCAGGCTCTAGGTCTCTACCCCTAAGAAACATAAAAACACTCAACGCACACGCTCTCCCCTTTCGGAACAGAGGGACTTGGCAGTGTGTCCCCGGGGGGTCACTCACAAGGACTGGGCGTTGCTCTGAAGTGGGGGGGACATGGATTAGACCAGAAGATGCTTTCTGATTCTCAGGGAAGGCTTCAGACACCATCACAGGAGCTTGAGAGAAGGGAGCAGTTGAAGCAGCCGTGGATTTCTCTTGCCTAAAGTGCAGAAACATTGTATGCACACACGTATATATTGGATAAGGGGATACATCAACCTCCAGCTTCTCTAAGGGAAAAAACACTATTGTCTATGTCAAGTTTCTTCAGAAAAAATATGAAAGTCACAGATTTTTCACTAAAATAGAAAAATAAAATAGCTTCACTTCCCTGTCTGAGCAAACTGTCCCTCAGTATCACATCTGGGCTCAGACTGACCTGGTCCTGCCAGAAGTGGAGGACTGGATTTTAGGACCTTGTATTGGCACCTGGGAGGTGAGCTGGGCCCTGCTGGAGCCTCTGACTTTGGAGGAAGAACTGCCCCTCCCCAGGTCCTGCCTCCAGTTCCTCCTGGCTGCCAGGTTGATGCGTCTGCCACTCAGAAATAGGCTTGTCCCATGGCCAGCTGCTCCCACATCACCTGCTGGCCCTGGGCAGAGCTGAGGGCCCTTCCCCTGCCTATCACAGTCCTCCAGTTCGTCCCTCCTCGTGCAATCTTCCAAGCTCCTCTGGTGTACCTGATGTCGATGGTATACCCAGAAACATGAGGCGTGCACCCTTCCCCTCTGGAACCTGAGCATGTGATTGGGGGCGGAGGGTAAGGGTGCAGGATTATCACATGTGCACCACCCAGGAGCTAGTTAGGAAAGTAGATTCTCAGGCCCCTCACCAGACGTATTGAATCAGAATCTGCATTTTAACAGCATTCACAGGTGACGTGTATGCATCTTACAGTCTGAGAAAAACTGCCCTGGAACTCTTGTTTAATAAATATTGATATTTCTTGGCTAGTGGGTTAACTTTCAGTGGATCTCTGTAGAATGGGAGGGAGTTGTGCTCACTGTATGGATGGAGAAACTGAGGCTTGCCCACAATCGTGCAGCCTGTGAATAGCAGAGCTTGCACTGGTGACCAGTGGTTGTCTCCCAAGCTTGAGTCCTGCCCGTGACAGAGGACCCCTCCAGAGGGGTAACCTCCGAGATGCATTCGTACAGATATGGAGGGTAAGGGAGGCACAGAAGCCCTGAGAAAGGAGAGTTTCCTGGCACTTACTGCAGAGCCTGGGGGCCGGCCAGGAGGGAAGATGGCTTTCGGCACTGTCATTCTGACCCTGAGGGTAGCCCAGAGGGGGCCCTAAGTGGGCCTGGGGACGTGAGGGACTTTAGCCTTTAGACTTTAGTAGGAGCTGCAGCCTCCGGCGAAGCCCTGCCTCACTGTCCCTCGGTTTTTTTTAGTGAGGAAGCAGCCCAGGGGCAGTGGTGTCTGGTGGGTGAGTTGTTCAGAAAGTTTGCTTATATGTTAACATCAGTTACTTTGGTTCAAAATGGGAAGTCTACCCCCTCCTGCCTTGTCCTCAGGTCCTGCAATGGCCCTGCTGTGACTTCTGCCAGCCCACTGCCCCCTGGCCAAGCAAGTCAGCCCCGGGGAACAGCCCTGGGGAAGGAAATGATCCCGGCTTATTCCAGGGTAGAAGATAGATACCTGCTTTTTGTCTGGCTTTTTGTTTTTTTAAAGTTTCCTTTTTTTAAAAAATTATAGTTGATTTACAATGTGTTAATTTCTGCTGTATAGCATAGTGATTCAGTTTGTTCATACACACACACACACACACACACATTCTTTTCTATATTCTTTTCCATTATGGTTTTTCACAGTAGGATTTTGTTGTTTATCCATCCTATATATGATAGTTTGCATATGCTAATCCCAAACTCTCAGTCCTTCCCTCCCCACCCCCACCCCCTTGCAACCATAAGTCTGTTCTTTGTGTCTATGAGTCTGTTTCTGTTTCATAAATAAGTTCATTTGTGTTGTATTTTAGATTCCATGTATAAGTGATATCATATGGTATTTGTCTTTCTCTTTCTGACTTACTTCGCTTAGTACGATAATCTCTAGGTCTGTCCATGTTGCTGCAAATGGCATTATTTCATTCTTTTTTATGGCTGAGTAATATACCATTGTATATATGTACCACATCTTCTTTATCCAGTCATCTGTTGATGGACATTTAGGTTGCTTCCATGTCTTGGCCATAGGGAATACAGTAGTGCTGCTGTGAACATAGGGGTGCATGGATAGATACCTGGTTTTTTTTTTTTATCTTTATTGGAGTATAATTGCTTTATACTATTGTGTCATTTTCTGCTATACAACAAAGTGAATCAGCTACATGTATACATATATCCCCATATCCTCTCCCTCTTGAGCCTCCCTCCCAACCTCCCTATCCCACCCCTTTAAGTCTTCACAAAGCATCAAGCTGGTCTCCCTGTGCTCCGTATTAGCTTCCCACTAGCCATCTATTTTACATTTGGCTGTGTGTCGATGCTACTCCCTCACTATGTCCCAACTTCCCTTCCCCCCGGTGTCCTCAAGTCCATCCTCTATGTCTCCATCTCTTTTCCTACCCTGCCACTAGGTTCAGCAGTACCATTTTTCTAGATTCCATAAATATGTGTTAGCATAAGGTATTTGTTTTTCTCTTTCTGGCTTACTTCACTTTGTATGACAGACTCTAGGTCCATCCACCTCACTATGAATAGCCCAATTTCATCTCTTTTTATGGCTGAGTAATATTCCATTGTATTATATGTGCCACATCTTCTTTATCCATTCATGTGTTGGTGGATATTTAGGTTGCTTCCAAGTCCTGGCTATTGTAAATAATGCTGCAGTGAACATTTGGGTACACGTATCTTTTTGATTATGGTTTTCTCTGGGTATATGCCCAGTAGTGGGATTGCTACCTGTTTTTGATGACACCACCCCACCACCATTCTGGTTGGTTTGGGGGAAACATATTCCACTTACTTTGTATTAAAAACAATCTAGAATAATTTGATGTCAAGGCCCTTCTCAGAAGGCCTGCCCACAGCGCTCCCCACTCTCACAGAGCTGTGGACAGAGCCCTGCTCATCTCATTACGTGTGCTTGAGGCTGTCAGCGCGTCTCCCCATGGAACTTGAAGCCCCTCGGGGATGGGGTCATTTCTTCTACACCCCCAATCTTCTCTCCCTCTTCTCCCTTCCCTTTCTGGAACCTATGTTTCTGATAAATGAGGTCATTCCTGGTGTCCACGTGATCTAAAAAGTTCTGTCCCTTCACCTTTTCCGTCCTTGCTGACCAACCCCTTTTCTGCACGTAGATAGCGCCAACACTCCCTTCAGACACAGTTCAGTGCCTCCTCCACCAGGAGGCCTCCCTTGGTTGTAGCTGCAGCCTACAGCATTCTCTCCCTCCATCAAGTTCATTCGACCTTGGCCCAGTCTCCCCAGTTAGAGGTCAGTTTGCTCCTCCTGCCAGGGGTCTGGCATCTTGTCATTATACCCTTCAAGGTCCTGGCCCAGCTCCCACAGGAGAGGGTAACATCTGCCAGCATTTGATTCAGCAAGTGCCTGCTGGGGATGCCAAGATGCACCGCTAGGGTCCCTCCTCTTGAAGGAGGGGCGGGCAGGTGAGCAAAGCTCGCTGCTGGTGTGCTGTGGCTCTGGGAGAAGCAGCCGCTCTGGGGGAGGCGCGCAGCGCACAGTGGCTAGCACAGCACTGATGACTCATCAGCCACCTGGTGCCGCTCTTTTCTGCCCCGTCCCTGGATTGACAGGCCGTCGTGTCAGTGAAGTCTGCCGTTTGGGAAAAGCAGGAAATGGAAACACCCAGAGGTGGCGGGTTTGTAGCTTACTCCCTTGGCCTGCTGGGCAGGACAGCAGACTTGCTGCCTGGCCATGGTGTCCTGACCACGCGGCTGCCCCCAGTTCTCTTCTGTGGGCAGCTCTGCCTTGACACCAAAGGGGGGACATTTGTGAATCCCCTCTGGGCTTGCAGCTCCTCAGCTGCTCACTTCTAAGTAGGAGCATCACAACTGGGATGACCTCGTGAGCTGAGCAGTCTGAGGCCTTGTTTGGGGTCTGTCTGGCTCTAGAACTCCCTAGTAATAAGCCATCTGGCACTGGCATCAGATCATCTCCATGGGCCAGAAATTGGAGCCAAAGACTGTGTTAATGAAGTCCTTGGATGTAGATCCAGGCCTAGAAGTTTCTGTCCCTCAGCACCAGCCGTGGGGCCCCTCTCAGCCCCCCAGCTGTTAGTTTAATGGGTAAGCAAGGGCTGGGCTGGGGGTGCACGTACGCCTTGCCCCCAAGCTGCATCTGGCCCTTTAGCAGCACATGAGAGCCACAGCGGGGTTCTTCGGGGTGGTGGTGGGGTCCTGGGGGATCAGGCCTTTCCTGGGCCCCAGGCTTAGCTCCTCATAGGGTCCAGTCTTCCTGCCTCTTCCAGCACCAACTTCAGCAGGAGCAGAGAATTTCCACCTCTAATTGTCTGATTTGATTCTCAGCCGTCTCTGTTGTCCACAGGCAAAAAGGGCCCATTCGCAGAGCTGTGTCCTTCCAAAGGCTACTGGGAATGCAGCTTCCTTTTCCGTAGGTCTTACTGTGGGCCCGAACACAGGCTGGTTACCCTGAAATTGTTCTACCAGATAGCCTAAAGCTCCAGCCTTTGCAGCTCAAGGTCTCACCTCAGGACAAAATAGGCTGCATTTCATTGGCATTGCTGCCACCTAGTATCTGGAATTCCAGTTTCTTAGCTGAGAGATGGCAAAATCCTCACTCCCGTGATCCGACCTCAGCTCAGCCAGTCCTAAACTTCAGGAATTGTCCCTCTGACATCATGCTTCTAGGGATTGGTTTCTGTATAATCAGATTACGGTTTAATGACGAAAATGCAACCCCAACTAGCTGGAAAAGCAACAACCAAAAGGGGGAGGGACTGGAAGCGTATGGGCCTGTATAACTAGTAAGTCATTGGGGCAGATGGCATCAGGCATAGCTGGATCCAGGGACTCCATGTGTTGCAGTCCTTCTCAGCAGCTCTGGGTTTATGTGGTCCCGCAGCCTAAACGCACAACCCAAAAAGGAGAGAGTACCTTGGGGAGGGTTCTTATTGACCTGGTTTGGTCTCATGTCCACTCTGGAACCAATTTAAGTGACCAGCATCTAGGTTGCTGGTTTGGTGCCTGGGGTGGGATTTCCCCACTTGAATCTTGTGGTCTGAATTGGAGGAATGGTTCCTCGGAGGAAAATCAGGCTCCTGTTACCAAAGTAGGTGAAAGGTATGGAGGGCAGAACCCCAGAGTTCAGACAGAATTGATTCAACTCAGGTTACATCAGTAGTGACCAGGTGAGGATTTGAACTTGGCTTTCTCTGATTCTGGCTTTGGGCCTCATCCCTGATGCTTAGGGAGTACTTGTTTGACTGAAACTGTTCCAGAGAGGGAAGTGAGTGAGACCCAGCTATCTGTGGGGCCTTCCCAGGTGAGCTGAGAGGTGAGGCTGAACTTTAGGGGAAATCAGCTGCAGATGAGTGGAAGAGGTGCCTTCTAGGTAAAGGAAACATTCAAAGGGAGGCCCCTGGGAAATGGAGATGGCTTGTTTGGATTGGGGTGTATTCACACCTTTCGGAGCTAAGAGAGGGGTGTGCATGTGAGGGACTGGGAAATGAGGGGGCATTGAGAGCCCGGCAGGAAGGCTCAGGATGTCCCTTTTGCTGGTGCGCCAGACCTTTGGCCCTAGGTAGCCATATGTGAGCCTGTTTCCCGTAAAACTGGGTTCATCTGTTGCCCAACATGCTGTCTGGGTCCATCTGGAGCAGAGGGCTCTGGGCCCTAGACTAGGAGAAGCTTTTGCGGATCCAGGTTACAAATTGTCCTCTTTTCTGTTGTTTGGAGTCCTCAGGGGTAGCCCCAGCTCTGACAGACGTGCAGGATGCTTCAGGGCGTGTTCTTTTGACATCTCAAGCCTCACCCAGTTCAGCCCCCAAAGCCCCAGTGTCTTTGTCCACCTCTCGACAAACAGCTCGCTTCTCTCCTCCCGCCTGTGCTGCTTCTGTTTCTCTGGCGCTCGCTCGGTGTGGCAGTGAGGTGAGCAGTGACCCCTCATTTCTCCAGCCGTGAGCCCTGCCCTGAGCCCTATAGACCTAGTTTGGGCCTGGTTATGAAGACCAGTGCTGCCCTGGGTTTCAGCCTAGCCAGCCCCTTTGTTTCTTGCTCGCAGCCCAGCACCAGGGAGGCCGCTCTGGGCGGGCTTGTCCACCAGCTGACCGATAGAAGACCTGCCTGGCTGTGGAGGAAAATGCCCCCTGCTTCACCCAAAATACTGCATGGGGATGCTAAACTGTGAAGGTGCTGTGAAAAGTAAAAATGTAAAAAACATTAAGCAGCTGTGACAGTTATGATCTGCGAATTCCCTTCTTACCCCTCAAGATTTCTCTCTCTCTCTCTCTTTTTTTTTTTCCCTGTTCTTTCAGCCTCTGAAACCCCCAGCTCTTCTGCTCTCTCCTGGGATTGTATGGCTTTAGTAAAACTTTCAAAAATAAAAGAACACCAGGCTGGCTCCTAAGGCAGGATATGGTGGGATATTTGGTTTGGGGAGTTGTTTTAGTCCTGGTATAGCAGGAATTAGCTGTTTATTTTGGCTTCCTTCTCAAAGGGGTGTGGGCCGTCGGCCTTGTGGGGAAGCGGGTCAGCGCTTCTGGTGCTGCTGCCCTGGCCCCAGACTGTGGTCCATGGAGTGAGAGTCTGGCCTCCAGGTGAAGAGGAATGAGCAGGCGAGGGTATCTTGGAAGGAGGCGGGCGTCAGTGGTGTGCTTACCAAGCCTTCCCTGAGGTTCTGCCTGGGCTGCGAGATGCGAAGGAGGAGGAGGGTAAGCAGACTCACAGGAGGGAGCCCATGCATGTGGCTGGAGGGGTGAAGCTGGTGTGGTCTCCCCGCATCTTCTCCTGGCAGCCCGTTTCTCCATCGTTGGAGGCCACCCCAGAGAGTAGTTCCTGGAGGCACGGAGTATGGACTGCGCTTTGAGGGGCGCGTCTGAGAAACCAGCACCGACACTAGGGCCTGTCCCTGCAAGGGTGGACAGCTATAATTCAGCCATTGGATACACACGTGAAAGGCAGGCCCCTGTAGGCTGGCCAGAAGCCTGAGATTTGGGAACCCCTGGTGGGTCACCGAGGGTAAGGAAAGATGCATGGAGTCTGGCCCGAGAGAACAGATGGTGTTGCAGCCAGAAGACCTGGATCTAGTTGGCACTTTGAGCTGAGGGGTGTTGGAAGGAATCTCTTCTCCCTGAATTAGATCTCTCATTTGTCATTCTAGGGAAGGGCTAAACCCCTACCTAAGAGGTCATTGCAAGCATCAGTGTTTTCTGTGTGTTCTGTTCTTTATAATACCATCTAATTTAATTTTCACAGCCACCCTATGAGGTGGGCATTGTTAGTGATCTTATTTTGTGTTTGGGGAAACTGAGGCTTAGATCTCTATAAATATTTTGAGGTATATCCTTCCAGTCTTTCTTCCTATAGGTTTATATGTTTTAAACAAAAATAAGTTCATACAATCATATATTTTATAACTTGTTTTTTGAAGTTAGTATTTTATGAACTAGCTTCCAGTATACATCTACATCACCACTAAAAGTAGCATCATAGCATTTCACTGTAAGAATCTATCGTAGTTTAGCAAGCTTGTCTTCTTTTATTTGAACCTGTAGGTTAAATCTCATTTTTTTTTCCCCATTATAAACGATGCCGTACTGGATATACTTGAAGCGAAATTTTTGCTTTTTTTTTTTTTGCATACTTTTTTAAGGATAAATTTCTAGAAGCAGAGTTACTGGATCAAAGTGCATGCACTTTTCAGAGACTTTGATACAAGGAGTCAAATTGTCTGCTTTTTTTTCTTCAATTTTTTTAAGTGGTAAAATATAGCAAAATCTAGCATCTTAACCATTAAAAAAATTTTAGCTGTGGTAAAATACACATAACAAAATTTATTGTCGTAACCATTTTCAAGTGTACAGTTCAGTAGTGTTAAGTACATTCACATTGTTGTGCAACCCATCTCCAGATCACTTTATCTTGCAAAACTGAAACTCTGCACCCGGTGGACAGCTGTCCGTTCCCCTCCCTCAGCCCCTGGCAGTCACCATTCTACCTTCTGTCTCTATGAGTTTAACTACTCTAGGTACCTCATAGAAGTGGAATCATAGAGACTTTGTCTTTTATGATTGGTTCGTTTCACTTAGAATAATGTCCTTAAGATTTATCCATGTTGTTGCACATGGCAGAATTTCCTTCTTTTTTTCCTTTTTAAAGCTCTTTATTGGAGTATACTTGCTTTACACTGTTGTGCCAGTTTCTGCTGTACCACAAAGTGAATCAGCTGTATTTATACATATATCCCCATATCCCCTCCCTCCCACTCCTTCTTTTTTAAGGCTGAATAATATTCCATTGTGTGTGGATATACATTTTCTTTATCTATTCATCCATCATTGGACACAGGGTGCTTCTGCCTTTTTGCTGTTGTGAATAAGGCTTCTATGATCGTGGATGTCGTACACGTATCTCTTCCAGACCCGTTGTTCAACTCTTTTGCATATATACCCAGAAGTAGAGTTGTTGGATCATATGATAATTATGTTTTTAATCTTTTGAGGAATGGCCAGACTGTTTTCCATAGTGGCTGCACCATTTTATAGTCCCGCAGTTGCCCACTTTTGAGTGTGATTTTTCAGAGTTCTTCCCAACCTTGCCTTAAGGCTTCCTCCCTGAGGGCTGAAGCATTGCCTTGTGTTTCTTCCTCCCCTCGCTTTCCCCACCCCCACAGGGCGTACCCCACTCGAGTGCCCTGTGCTCTTAGACCAGCTGGGTGGGCAGGAGGGAGGGGTCCACTCATCTGGAAAGTTCCGTTACAGAGGAAGAATCGTGCTCTCCATCTCCACGTCCAGGGCCCAGGGCTCCAAGGGCGGGGCTTCTTGGAAGGGCTGCTGTTTGGGATGTGATGACTCACGGAGACGGATGAGGCCGGGACCAGCCTGGGTGTTGAGCTGGCTGTGCCAGGATCTGTTTGCCTCTAAACTGAACGTTCAGAGGTAAAGAAAAGGCAGGCGCGCCTCTTGAAAGGGGACCTCCCCTGGCTCATGGAACTGAGCGTTTTCACAGGAAGGTCCCTCTGCCAGTGGGAGTCCGTAGGCCGTGTGTGGTGCTTCGAGACAGCCCCTGGCTTCCTGCCCGCTCGGCAGGGCTGGGATCCACTGGGATCCTTTGGGGGAGGCTCAGGAGCAGCCCGTCTCCATCGTGGACCTAGTGTTGTGGTCTGGCCACTTGGGCAGAAACCCATACACAGGGCAGAGCGTGAAGGAACCCGAGGGTTGGAGGCCCCGCTGGATTTCCCATCAGATACTTGTGGACAGGAACATGGACCTTCATGTGACTCAAAGGGCAAATAGAAGGCGAAGAAGCCTCTTTTTGTGGGTGGAACTGAATGACTGGACTGTGACCCTCACTAGGAAGAGCTGTTGCCAGCTCCAGGAACCTTTTCAGTCCTCTGTATGTTGGAAATTATTTCGCAGACCACCATCTCAACAACTATAGCCCCTCTACTTTGATCTTCATTAGTTTTCTGGAATCATAATTGCTTCCTTTAAAAAGGGAATATATTTATTATTTTTAGATATATTTTTATACAGTGCACAGATCTGAAGTGTGTAATTCGATGAGTTTGGCAAGTATAGATACCCATGTACCAACACCCCAATAAAGACAAAGAACATTTCCATCAGCCCAGAAAATTCCCTCAGGTCCTTTTCCAATGGATCCCCTCCCCAACTCCACCCCAGCCAATGACTGGTTGGTTTCTGTTAGTATAGATTATCATTTTGCCCTTTTTTTGAATGTCATATAACTGAAATCATACGGCCTGTACTTTTTGATATCCGGCTTCTTCTGTACAATGTAAGTTCTGAGAGATTCATCTGTGTTGTATGTATCAAGAATGTGTCCTTTAGTTTATTTCTGAGGTGTATTCCATTGTATAAATATGCCACAGTTTGTTTATGAATTCTGCAAGAACCATTTTTTAGCTGGAGAGGGAGAAACCCTGCTGGCCTCTACACTTGGCATGAGTGAACGTGTGCATTCATCTGTGCGTCCACCCACTCCCTAAGCACCAGGCCTGCTCTCGCTGGCTGCAGAGATGACCAGAAATGGGCAGAGAGGATGGTTACAGCGTAGGGGGAAGACATACGCAAAGGAGACACAGCTAAAATGTTCTGCTGGCTCTGAAATCAGGAGACTTAAGAGGCCTTCGGAGGAGAGGTGGTTTTGCTGTGAGCTTTCAAGGAGGATGGAATTTAGAATTATCGGAGAAGCACGGCGGAGAGGCTCCTGCTAGGAGCAAAAGGAATGAATGAACTCACTGCTTTGCCGTGGCCAGCCCACCGGAGGCTTGGGACTGGCAGCCTGAAGCTGGTCCATCCCAATTCTGGGCCCAGAGGTGGGGCAGGAGGGACCCCAGGCAACAGCACATCTCGGGGGCAGGGGGCACAAGGATGTGTCACAGGAGACCCTCTCTGTGCCCTCCTGCTGTCTGCACTTGGCTTCCAGGCCTGGCCCTGAACAGATTCTATGTCCTGCCGTCCTGCGGGGTGCACAGCTCGCAGGAGAGCCTGGGCCAGCACGGGCAGCGAGCAGAGAGCAGCCTAGCAGAGAGCAGCCTTCTCCTGCCCCCTTGCTGTGTCTCCTCCAGGGCTCCCTCTGTTCCTCCTCCCCCCTTCAGTCCCCTCCTGGTCATGAGTCATTTGGCAGGAGGCACATTGACAGTTGGTGACCCGAGTGTGTGTGTTGAGCAAGGGCCTTCACGGTCTGTGCCCGCCTTTCCCCAGGCCGAGGCACCCCGACCTTTGGACCTGTTCACACCCCAGCCTGGCAGAGGGCAAGGCCACTGAACCCACTTGAGTTGGGATCTAGCCAAGAACAGCAACAATTCCTTACCTTGTGTTTGTAGAGTGCTTTGTACTTTGTCAGGCACGACCAGGCTTGTCCCTTCAGCCCGCCGGTGCTTGCTGAGTGCCTCCTGTGCTCCAGGTGGTAGAAAGGTGAACGTGATAAGGTTGATGCCTTTAAGGAGCATCCAGCCTGGCTGAGCAAACACGTAAACAAAGAAGTATAAGACGTGGTGGGGCAGGAATACAGAAAGTGTAGACCAGGGCCCAAGGAGAGAGTGGCTGGTTATCCCAGGGTGTGTCGGGGGGCTCTGTAGAGCAGGTGGCACTCAGTGGCAGGAGGTGAGCTGTAATTTTGGGTGGCCTCTGGGGGGTGGGGTGCGGGGTGCATTCCAAATGGGAGGAGCAACCTGAGCACGGTCAGCATTTGGGAGCAGGAGGTTGGGTGTGGATGCAGCAGGTATGGTGTCGTAGCCAGCTCAGGCTGCGGGAACGAAGCACCACAGACTGGGTGGCTTACACCCAACAGACACTTATTTCTCGCAGTCCTGGAGGCTGGAAGTCCAAGGTCTAGGCCTCAGCATGATCAGGTTCTGGTGAGAGCCTCTTCCAGGTCGCAGGCTGCCAACTTCTTGCTTTGCACGCACATGACAGAAGGGCCGAGGGAGCTCTCTGGGGTCTCCTCTATAAGGACAACGAATCCCTATCATGAGGGCTCCATCCTCAGGACATAATCACCTCTCCAAGGCCCTGCTTCCTCATACCATCACCTTGGGCATTAGGTTTTCAACATATGACTTTCAAGGGGACACAAACATTCGATCTATAACATATGGTGAGAGACAAGGCTTGGAAGGTGACAGGGATGGATCTTGGAGGGCATGGTATGGAATGTTAGGAGTTTGGACCTTACCCTGTAGGGCCCTTGGAGGGTTTAAAGCAGTGGAGTTTTAGACGTGTCACCCTGGGGTCCGTAAGCAAAATGGATGAGAGTGAGACTGGAGGCAGGGAAGCCAGCTAGGAGGCCGAGGTGGTCATCCACTCAAAAGAAAAAGCTTGAAACAAGGAGATAAGAGAAGGGAAGGGGAGGGGAGGCTTGAAATGGTAAGGGCTTGGTCATCAGCTGGATGTTGGGGCCCAAGGGCAGGAGAGAGTTGAGGAGTCTCTTCTTACACCTTCCTTCAGTCAGTTCGTCTTGAACACCTTCAGCATGTAAAGTACTGTGTGAGAACGATCTGGATTCTGCCCACTGAGAACCGCAGTCTAGGACAGGAGTCTCTCGTCAGGACTGAGTTGCAAAAGACAGCAACACAATTTAAGTGGACTTTGACCCCTCCCCTCCTTGAGAAAAAGTGGGGGAAGGGGTTTATTGGTGCATATACTGGAAGGTTTCGGGGGGTGGGGTAGTGCTTCAGGCAACGTGTTCAAACATTGTCTTTAGAAATCTGCCCTTTTCCATCATGTCTCATCTCTGCTCTGTGTAGACTTCGTTTGTTTTTTTTTGACTGAGTTTATTCAGTCTTTTCACTGTCTCAAAAAAAAAAAAAAAAAGCAAAAAACAAACAAAAAAAAACCAGACATAAATATAGTTGTTTCCCTTTACAACTTTCCCTTCTTGGTTTCTTATAGTTTCGGGTTTTTTGTTTTGTTTTGTTTACTTTAGAGCTATGCTTTTATATTTTAAATTTTTTTAATTTTGGTAAAAAAACACAATATAGACTATACCATCCTAACCATTTTCAGGTGTACAATCATGTTAATGACATTCACGTTATGTAGCTTCGTTTTCAGGCAGGCTTTCCCAGACATTTCCAGGCTGGCCTCTTAGCAGCTTAACAAGCCCAGTGGAAGGGGTAAGAATCCTGGGACCGGGTCTTCTTGGCTTAGACCAGGCCACATGCACAACCTTAGCCAGTCACTGTGGCACTGGTGGTGGGTCAGCCTAGATCACATGCCTGCCCTGGAGGTGGGGCAAGGTCTTCGTCTTCTGAACCACGGTGGGGTTGAGGCTGCGAGGTGAGTGCTCAGAGGGAAAGAGAGGTTCTGCTGCTGCTGAAAGAATGGGACGTGCTTGCCAGGGACGCAAAAACAGCAGGTTCCACTGCAGGCACCTGGGATCTGAGCGCATAATGTAGGTGAAGTAGAAACTGTTTGGTTCCATGGGAGGGGTGCATATAAATGCTGTGTAATCAAGCATCTACCATGTGCTGGGGACTGTGGCAGTCCAAAAAGACTCATTTTGCCTACATTGAACTACTGGGGGAGAGCACCACTCCATGATGTAGGCACGGTGAGTGCCTGGGCAGGGGTCTCTTCTAGCAACTGGGAGGAGGGGTCAGGATTGCTTCCTGGAGGCGCTGCCTCGAAGGCCAGGCAGGAGCTGGGCGTGGGGTGCCGCTAGAGTGGTTCCCCTCATGGGGCATGGGTGCCTGCTGTCTGCCCACCGCTTGATCCCAGCCGCTGCTAATACCATCCTCGCTTTAGCCGCCTCCTTCCCCTCCCAGGACCTCCGCCTCCCACTGGCTGCTCCAAGGTCTCCTCAGATGAGCCCACTCTGGGCCCCTGGGAGGGGCCTGGAGTTGGTGGGCCCCCTGAGCAGGGCAGGTCTGAGGTGCTCCCCTCCTCCTGCAGGCCTCTCCCTGGAACGCCTACCCAACTCCATCGCTTCCCGCCACCGCCTGACCGAGAGGGAGGAGGAAGTGATCACCTGTTTCGAGAGGGCCTCCTGGATCGCTCAGGTGTTCCTGCAGGAATTGGAGAAGGTGAGCTGGGAATCATAGCCCCATGGTCATCACTGCCCTCTATTGAGCACCTGTATCTATGCAAACACCTCCCCTCCTCCCCCCCCCCACCCCCCGCCGCTAAAACTGTAGGTCACGCTTGTGCAAATTAGAAAAGAGGACCCTCCACCTGCCCCGAAGATGCTCTGCTTTATCCATTGGAAACGTCGTTACAGTATCCTGATTCTGTTAGCATGAAACTCTACTGCCAGAAAACAGTTTTAATAAATAGACGCCACGCCATCTGCGAGTGGCTGGGACCCCCCTTGGTGAGCTCAGCTTGTACAACCAAAAATGTGACAGCCCTGTTTGTGTCTGTTGAGTAGGTATTATATTTATCCCTGTTTAATACAGAGATTTAGAGAGCTTCAGCCATTTGCCCACTACTTTTCCCTTGGAAGGGTGCAGTCAGGCCGCTCCTTGGGGACACTCTTCCCAGCTCTCAGGTGCTCCGGAAGCTCCCTCCTGGATCCCCTGCGGGGGAGGCGGCCCATTATAAAAGCCTTGCAGAGGCTGGCAGAGCTGGCCATGGGGGTCTGGAAATTCTCAGGCCTCCTCTTCTCCCAGCTTCTGCTTCGGGAGGGCCTGAATGAACTATCTGCAGGACAGCAGTTCCAGGTGTTAGCAGCATACTGTGAGCTCTCCCTACTGGAGCCCCTGGGTTAATGGGGCAGGGGGAGGGTGCAGGCAGCCATAGCCAACAGAGAGACTGCTGACAGGTACTGCAGCCCTGCTTTCACGTCAGGCACCGCTTACTCTGAGTACTTTACCATTGCTCTCTAACGGAACCTTCAAACAGTAACCAGCTGCAGCAGGTCACGATTGTTATTCCCATTTTGTAAGTGAGGAAACTCAGGTGTGGAGAGTTAAATAGCTTCCCGGAGTTCAGACAGTTCATGAGTGGCGTTGGCAGGGTCTGGACCCCGGATGACTTATGACTTTGGGGCGGTGCGTAGGCCTTCTGTTTAGTAGATGCTTAGTAGATGCTAGGTGGCAGGCCCTGCGGCAGAGGACGTTAGGGTTGGCCTCCGGGTGGGGAGGTGGGCACGAGCTGAGAGACTCAGCGCCCAGGAAACATTTGAGCCTCACCTGCTTTGGCAAGTGCCAGAAGGTCAACCCAGCCCCTGTTTTTGTGACGGGCGTGTTTAGAGGCGTCCTCCTCAGGCCAGGTCAGTTCCGCTGGAGCAGGGATTCTCAGCCTCAGCACTACTGACGTTTGGGGCCAGGTGATTCTTTGTTGTGGGGCTGCCCTGTGTACTGTAGAGTGTCCACTCCCAGCCTCTGCCTACGTGATGCCAGCAGCCCCTCCCCCCGCACACTGGGACAACCAAAAATGTCTCCAGATATTGGCACACGTCTCAGGGGCAGACTTGCCCCCCTGTTGAGCGTCATCGTCCTAGGGTCCCTCTGCTTGGCTGGACTTCAGCAGGAAGGAAGTGATTGGCTGGCTCAGCAGAAACAAGACTCGCGTGTGTTCCCTGGCAGAGGTCCAAGTGGAGACTTGAGTTGACCTCTGCCGAGGTCACATGCAATGTTTTAGGAGCGCTTCACATTTGAATTACATATGGTTTGGAGGAAACTTTCATGAAAAAGAGAAAGTCACGCGTTCCGTTGGAAGCCTGGGCTTTGGACTCTAAAAGGGGGATGAAGGTGATGAACTGTAATGGTGTCCAGCGCTGGAATCAGCACCTGGGGGGCACTGGGCGGACAGATGGGCCCTGAGCCTGGTTATCTCAGGTCGAGGGAGGGCAGGCCGTAGAATCCTGTGCACTCTCGGCAAGGCTGGGTGTCCCCCCTGAGACCCAGGCCCAGCCTCTGAGGAACTAAGAAGGTCTCTTAAACCTATTTCAGTTTCTGAAAGATAAGGTGGATGGCTTGTTGATATTTTTTTCCCTTGACTCAGAGAGGAGGTAGCATAGTGAAGGCAGGCCTGTCTTGGTGGGGCTGGGTAACCCTCTCAGGGCTGAGGCTTAAGCGACAGCTCAGTAAATTACATAATTGTTTCTCAGCTTTCCCACGAACCAGGGGTCAGCCGCTGGGCTGTTCTGAGGTCCCATGGTTATGTGACAGGGACAGTGCAGTGTCTGGCATCTGGTTTGTTGAAAGAATGCACCTAGAAGTAGTAGAAAGAGCCTGGAATGTGTAGCTGCCCAGACTTGAGTTTGAAGTCCAGGTCCAGGCCACCTTTGTGTCCTCAGGCACTTTCTGAGCCTCAATTTCCTCATCTGTAAAGTGCAGATGAAACTAGCCTTGTAGGGCCCTTATGGGCATCCGGCATTTGCATGGAGAAAATGCTTTAGACCTATTTTAAATTAAAGCAAGTTAGGTTGAGTTTGGTCTGAGTATTGCACCACATGCCCCTAAGGTGGCTGGGGGCTTGTGTGGCAGTTGGGCCGCCACCTCTGCCTGGGCTGACCCTGGCCCAGGCCCCTCGGCCTCGGAAGATGCAGACAGCGGCTCTCTCTGTGTTCCCCTTCCCAGATCACAAGTAACACCACGTCCCGGCACCTGAAAGGCTCTCACCCGGTGGACTATGAGCTCACCTACTTCCTGGAAGCTGCCCTCCAGAGCGCTTATGTGACAAACCTGAAGAAGGGGTAGGTGGCCAGCAGCCGAGCGGGACCCAGATGTATCTTCCAGGCCCGGGAGCTGCTGACATTGGTCGTGCTACGTCAGACCTCCCTCTTCTCTGGGCTGCGTGTTTGTGGGCTCCCTGGGGAGGACGATGGGGACTGGCTTGTTGACGTCTTGTCAGACTGAGCTTGCCCAGGCCCTCTGGGGAAGGGCCGAGCTTCAGGAAGCTACTGAAGCCGTAAAGCCTGCACGTGTTGGGGGTGGTCATCTTTAGAAGGGGGAGTTCTGGGAGCCCGACGATGGTGTGGGAAGACTGAAGGACAGTGAGCCGGGTGGTCTGGTGCTGGTCACTGTTGCCTGAAGTGTTCACTAAAGTCATTTTGCTTCTCTGAGCCTCATTCTCCCCAAAATTTAATGGAAAAGGTGATTCCTGCTTATTCCAGCTTTCCAAGGGGCTGTGAGACGCAAGGGGAAGTGTGGTGAAAGTAAAGGCCTGGCATCGTTTTGGGGGTGCAACTGCCCTGCTGGTGAGGTGGCAGGAAGCTCGTTCTCCTGTGCTAAGAACATGGTACCCAGAACCCCTTTCTTAGTCTTTTGCTCCCTGGGGTTAAGGAGGGCACCCTCCTTCCATGAAGAGCCAAGTGGATGCTTCCATCTGGGTGGGAAGGACTGGTGTGTTTCGTGGGGTGCATTGGGTGGTGGTGGAGATGGAGAAGTGACACAACCAGGAGGACGTGTTGCTGGCAGCCGTGGCTCTTTGGCGGTTCTGCGGGGCTCAGTGCCTCCACCAGGCTGGAGACTAGCAGGTGGGGGCCCGGTTTCCCTTACCTCATCGGCTCCCCCCTCACCCTCTGCAGATCCGGGACACAATGTGCCGAGTGCAGCCAGTCACCAGGGGGCTGGGCACACTCCTCGCCTCTCTCGAGCCTCCCAGGTGAAAGTGGGCCAGCCATGCAGGTGCTACCTCCTCCCCCACAGTGAGGAAACTGAGGGTCAGGATCACAGGGGTTTCTTTGTCCTGGCTAGAGTCCTTTGAAGCCCCTGTTTCAGTTTTGGTATGATTTATTTTCTTAAATTTCACTTTATTCATCCTTTTAACTTAACATTTTTTGGTAACGCAGGAATACTGAATTACAAATGTACAGAAGACTAGACAATAAAAAGTTTCCCTTCCATCTCCATCCCCTGCCTCCTGGTTCCTCTGTAGGTGGTGTTCCTAGGCTCCTGTGTCATTCCATGATAATTAGCAACATACAGAAGCAATTATATGCATATATTTTCTTCCTTCTTAAAATGCATATTCTCCTCTTTGCCTTTTTTCATTTAAAATGTATCTCTTGAAGATGGTTCCACATGAGAGCTGCTCTTCTGTGCACTGCTGCATAGTGTTCGCAGTATCTTGTAGTACAGATGTCCTACAGTTTGTTTACTCAGTTTCCAACTGAGGAGCAGATAGGTCACTTCCAGACTTGGGCTCTTTTCGGCGTATGCCAGAGTCTAGAGCAGAACCATTCCTGTGCATTATTTCAGTGGGAATCTGTAGGGTGAATTCTGAGCCAGGAAAGTTCTGGGTCAAAAGATATGAGGTTGGTCATTTGGGTAGAGATTGCCAGCTTGGACCTCGTAGGGGTTGTTTCAGTTCTGTGCCTCCAAGTTGTGTGAGAGAGGCTGCTTTGTAAGCCCTCACAACATCGTGCAGACTTTTTAAAAAAAATTTTATTGAAATATAGTTGATCTGCAGTGTTGTGTTAGTTTCAGGTGTACAGCAAAGTGATTCAGTTATACGTGTGTGTGTGTGTCCTTTTTTTAAATTCTTTTCCATTATGTTATTACAAGATATTGAGTAGAGTTCCCTGCACTATACAGTAGGTCCTTGTTGTTTATCTATTTTATATACAGTAGTGTGTATCTGCTAATCCCAAACTCCTAGTTTATCCCTCCCTACCCCCTCTTCCCCTTTGGGTAACTATAAGTTTTCTGTGTCTGTGAGTCTGTTTCTGTTTTGTAAATAAGTTCCTTTGTATCATTTTTTTAGATTCCACATATAAGTGATATCATATGATATTTGTCTTTGACTTAACTTCACTTAATATGACAATCTCTAAGTCTATCCATGTTGCTGCAAATGGCATTATTACATTCTTTTTTTATGGCTGAGTAGTATTGCATTGTGTTATATTTGCCACATCTTCTTTATCCATTCATCTGTCAATGGACATTTAGTTTGTTTCCACATCTTGGCTATTGTAAATAGTGCTGCAGTGAACATTGGGGTGCGTGTATCTTTCTGAATTATAGTTTTCTCTGGATATATGCCCAAGAGTGGAACCATTGGATCATATGGTAGCTCTATTTTTAGTTTTTTAAAGAACCTCCATACTGTTTTCCATAGTGGCTGCACCAGTTTACATTTCTTCCAACAGGGTAGGAGGACTAGTGCAAGCTTTTTGTTGTTTTATCAGTCTTGATTGGTGAAATATCCTATCTCAGCATCATTAGTGGGGCGGTGATATTTGTTTTTCCAGTGTTGATACTTGGAAGGTAATTACTTCTTTTGTTTTTTAAAATAATTTCTATTGAAGTATAGTTGATTTACAATGTTGTCAATTTCAGGTATATAGCACAGTGATTCAGATATATATATATAAAATATTCTTTTTCAGATTCTTTTCCATTATAGGTTATTACAAGTTATTGGGTATATAGTTCCCTGTGCTATACAGTAGGTCCTTATTGGTTCAGAGTCATTTTAAATTTGCACTTTTCTTAGGAGTGAGGTTCATTATATTTTTGTGTTTTAAGAATCGTTTGCACCTTTAAAAATGCATAATTTATTTTAAAAATTTTAATTGAAGTATAGTTGATTTACAATGTGTTAGTTTCAGGTATACAGCAAAGTGATTCAGTTATATATATACACACATACACACACACACACATACATAAATAAATATATATATATATATGTTGTTTTTCAGATTCTTTTCCCTTATAGGTTAATACAAAATATTGAGTATAGTTCCCTGTGCTATGCAGTAGATCCTTGTTGGTTATCTTTTTTATATATAGTAGCGTGTATATTTTTATCCCAGACTCCTAATTAATCCGTCCCTCCCCAAAATGCATAATCTGTTGATCCCTCCCTCCCTGCTAGTTTACGTAAGTAATATAATTATAATGTTTATGGTGGAATACTGGAAAATGCATAAAAATATAAAATGGGCAAATTTAAAAATCACATATTCAGTACTTTGATCAGGGACAGCAAATTATGACCTTCTGGCCCATCCCCTGCTTTCGTAAAGTTTTTTGGAACACAGCTCACCCATTGGTTTAGGTATCCTCTATGTCTATTGCTGCTTTAGAGTAACAACTGCAGAGTTATTTGACTCCAAGCCTAAAATGTTTACTGTCTGGCTTTTTATAGAAAACAATTTGCTGGCCCCGTATTCTAGATAATCACTATTAATATCTTGATGTATGTTTTTTCACATTTTTCTGTGTACAGATAGGCTGGTATATTTTTTTCTTATTTAAACAACAACAAAATAGTATCTTACAGTACTGCTGCTTTGTAGCCTGCTTTTTCCACTCAGGGCTTGGTTAGGAGCCTCTTTTATGTTCCTCCTCATCTCTCTTCCCCATGAATTTGCTCCCTCGGGGGTTGAGGGGAAGGTGCCAAGCCCACGCCTGCAGGTGGACTTGGTGGGCTGTGTGGCTGGGACAGTCATCCTTTCCTTGAGCTGTTCCCGAAGGCAGGGGAGATTCGCAGAGATAGGAGGAGTCTGGGGCCAGGGGTGGGGGTGGCACAGAAGAGGCAGGAGATGAGGCTGAAGATTCCAGGATGGGGAACTTGGGTGGGTCCAAGGCCAAATACACTTGGGAAACAGTGAGTTAAAGACTTCCAGGCCCTTTAGAATAGGAACTCCGAGGAGCATGGACGCAGGTAGTAAATTTTCAGGAGGAGGCGAAGGCATGTAAAGTTTTCAACTTCGTTTGACATGGAGCCCTTGTTTGGGATGGGTCTCTGGGGACCACTCTTTAGGAACTAGCACTCTGGGACTCCAAGGGGAGCAGCTGGACTGAAACGCTGGTTCTGGCCCAGGCAGCTTTTCCATCCAGCAGGCATCCCTGTCCCATCAGAGCTACATTGCATTCGGGGTGTCGGAAGCCTCCCAAGCTTCCGCCCTCAATGCCTAGAAGAGAAGGAAGCGGAGTCCTTGCGCAGAATGTGGAGCAAGCCATGGTGAGGCCACCACTCCCAGGAGGCAGAGGTGGCTAAGATGGCTGGAGGTGGGTGTGGGCCTGGGGGGAGGCAGTCCTGCCCCAGCTGGACCCCAGCCTGGAGGAGGCCTGTGCCCTCCTCCTCTCTCACCATGCTGCCCTCGTGTTAGAGGAGGTGGGGCTGCTGCACAAGTCCTGTCCTCCAAGTGGTAAGGGCAGGGAGAAGGTCCCGGCCAGGATGCAGGCTCTCTCCCTGCTCTCTCCTCCTACGTGAACGCCCACCTGAGCACCTGATTCGTCACAGCTGCTTAGAAAATCGAAGGCATTTTTATCATTCATTTATATTATTTTTTGAGGCAGTCCACAGCGGGATGGGCTGCTGCCTCAAACTTGAAATTTACACTTTAAAAAAAAAAAATGTCTCAAGTGCTAGGCCAGGGAGGAGGTGGTGTCCCCGTTTGGGACATGAGGCTCAGGAGGCCCAGGGAGCTGAGGTGGTTTACCTCGCGAGGGTGGGACTAGCCTGAGAGCCCTGGATGCCTCAGACTAACCACCCTGTGGCCCCGGAGGTGGGGTGGGGGGCGGGGGGACACGGGGCGGCACGCTGCCTCTGCTCTAGCTCCACCATCAGCTTTTTTGTTCTTATTCGGTTACCGAATTTCAGTATCAGTGAAATGGTGGCCTAGCAGGCTGGTTCCTGTTTTTACTGCCCAGGCAGCTGCCACCCAGCTGCTTCTCTTTAGCTGTTAGCTAGAGACTGTTGTTGCCCTGTTTTTGCAAATAAAGTTTTATTGGCACATAGCCACACCCATTCATTTACATATTGTCTCACCCTCAGAGCTGAGAGGTTGGGATTGGGACCAGATGGCTAATCCTAAAATATTTACTCCCTGACCCCTTAAAGAAGAGTTTGCTGATGCTTGCTTTCTGTTTAAGAAGTTCTCCCTCCCAAGGCCTCTTGCAGAAGAGGTGCTCTTCTTCTGTATGGGAGTCCCATGGAGTAGATTTTGTGGGGAGGGGAAAATTGTAATTTTAGTGTCATTCATTCAACAAATATTTGTGATACTAGTACGTACCACCTATTAAGAGCTAAATTTGTGCCAGGCATTAAAATGCTCTGCTCACGTGTGTCTTCAGTCTTTCCAGGAGACCTCTGAGGTAGGTGCTGTTGTTAGCATCTCCATTTTACAGATGGGAAAACTGAGGCACAGAGAACATAAGTGACTTGTCCTGGCCAGAGCCAGGATTGTGTGTGCCGGTACTGTCTGACACCATTAACCACCAGGCTACACTGCCCACAGCAGAAACCCAGCAGTTAAAACCCTGCTGCTGCCTCCAAGGTGCTCACAGCCTGGTGCTTGGTCCCCCGAGTATACCTCTGCTTGGTATTCGTGGTCCCAGCTTCTAATTTGAAGAGTTGGTGGGCGTCAGGGTGGGGCCAGGGAGTGGGAGGCCACTTAGTGACCCTGAGCAAGTTCCTCCTGTACCCCCCACTCCCACCTCTAACAGGGGGCATCTGTTTGTCCTGCATCCCAGGGTGTGAGGGTCCAAGAGGAGGGAGAGAATGAAAAGACACTGGAGCAGGGAATTCAGAGCCCTATTAACTCCTCTGCTGAGATTCCCCCCATCTCCACCCCTCAGGGCTGCCTGCTCCCTTCCTCACACCAGCTTCTCTGCAGGTGTGATGAGGTCAGGGTGAGCGTCCAGGACAGCCAGGAGGGAAAGAGGGAGAGAGCCAGCAGTTACAAGCACATGCCATGTGCTAGGCTGGACCACATGCTCTGTGTACAACACTCTGGGAAGGAGGTCATGTGACCCCAGTCCACTAGCAAGGGGCCGGGGCTCAAAGAGGTTGAGTCACTTGCCTGACCTCACCCACTGGGATTCCAGCTTCAGATCTGAGTGGCCTGGAAACCCATGCCATTTCTAGTTTTGGGGGTGTCAAAGGGCAGCCTGGGTGCCTGTGGGGAGTGTGGGAAAGGGACAGGGCCCCGTGATGGGGCTGATCCTTGATGTGCTGAGTCAGGGCTCTCCTCCTCCTCTGGGACCCTGAGTCACATTCTCAGAGGGTGGCTTCTCTTCCTGGAACCAGGCCTGCTCCTCCCCAGATGGGCCTGTTTCCTGCCCTGTTTGTTCTGTACACTCAGGCCGTGTGTGTGTCGGTTGTGGGCAGAGGCATTAACCAACCATCACCTCTCCAGGAAAGCCCAAGTCATTTCAGTTAGTTTTCTGTTACTGTCACTTTGTTCCGCTGTCTTTGTCTTCTTCCTCCTGAAGCACAAATTTCAGTCCTTAAAGCTGAGGCTGACTCCCTCCTCCCACCCCTGCCCCACCCTGCCTCCCAAATAAAGAGGAATGAAAATTGAATCATCATTTCTTTCCAAGCAAACAGCCCAAACATTTGAAAGCCTGAGTGTAAGGAGCAGTTCCCAGGACATGTGGCAGCAACTCAGCCCCTCTCTCGGTTTCCTGTGAACACATCCAACCCAGAGGTGGTCCTGGAATGTGACAGATATAAAGTAGCCCGGGTGCCTGGGTGGGCTTTAAATAATTTCTTTACACCTTTCTTCTTGATAGTGGCTAATATTTGTTGAATAGTTACTGCATGTCAGGCAGAATGCTAATGCCTTTACATGTAATCCTGTGAAGCTGAGACTAGTAATAATCCCCATTTTCCTGAAGGAGAGGTTGAGTAACTTGCTCAAGGTCACAAGGCTAACAGGTGGTATTGCAGCAAACCTGGTGCTGAACTGTGTCTGTCCAACCCCACAGCCCAAGGCCATGCTCATTACATTGTCCCGGACCCAGGATACCACCCTCCCACAGTGGGTGTACGTCAATGAGCTCTTGTAATTACGCCTCATGGTCTTCGGGTCAAAGTTACATCTTCCTTGGGTGAATCGCCAGTTCCAATATTTTTCTTATACTCTTGTCATTATTAGGAAGTTAAAAAAAAAAAAAAGAAAAGGTCATCTTAGCCCAGGGTTTTTCAGCCTCAGCACTGCTGATGTTGGCAGCCAGATGCCCTTTGCTGTGGGAGCCTGTCCTGTACCTGCAAGGTTTTAGCAACATCCCTGGCCTCCATGCATGAGATGCCAGCAGAGCCCCATGCCCCTGTATGTGACAATCAAAAATATCTGCAGACTTTGAAAACTGTCCTGGGGTGGGGGTAGGGGACAAAATCGTCCCTACTTGAGAACCACTGTCATAGCTCAAGGTGCAAGAGGCAGGAGGTCAGGGGGAGCATGGGATGCAGACACCTGACATCGGGTCACCTTCTCCAGGGCAGCTCTGGAGAGTCTTTTTTTTTAAATTAATTTATTTATTTATTGGCTGCATTGGGTCTTTGTTCCTGCTCGTCGGCTTTCTCTAGTTGTGGCGAGCAGGGGCTGCTCTTTGTTGCAGTGTGCAGGCTTCTTATTGCGGTGGCTTCTCTTGTTGTGGAGCACGGGCTCTAGGCATGTAAGCTTCAGTAGTTGTGGCACATGGGCTCAATAGTTGTGGCTCGCAGGCTCTAGAGCGCAGGCTCAGTAGTTGTGGCGCATGGGCTTAGTTGCTCCGCAGCATGTGGGATCTTCCCAGGCGAGGGATCGAACCTGTGTCCCCTGCATTGGCAGGCGGATTCTTAACCACTGCGCCACCAGGGAAGTCCTGGAGAGTCCTTTAAAGGACTCCAGAGCCATTTCCTGCGGGTTAAATTCACCTCCACTTGCCTGAGCTCTTGGGGTGTTTGAGAAGGGTTGGGGAGAAACCCCTCCGTGTTCAGAAAAGTCATGACCCAGTAGGGGGGATGGGACCAAGGTGGAAAAGCCCTGAGAAGAACCCAGCAGCTCATTTCCCAGCCGGCCTCTGAGAGCCCACCGAGTGTCAGGCCCCCCGCCCAGGACAGGATGAGGACCCACTTCACGGAGCTCACGTCCCAGTGGGGAAATGACAGTGTAGGCGCCACATGTTGATGGCGGTCAGTGCTCTGTTCTAGAGGAAAAGAAGGCAGAGAGGTGGGGGTGCTGCCTGGGACAGGGTGGACTCTGAAGAGACAGTTCATCCTGAGGGGCCAGGTGGAGTGGAGCCCCCCGGCTCGGGCCCTGCTGGCTGTTAGAAGAGGTTCCTTAGGGCCTAGAGAACAGGAGGAGGTGGTGGGATCTGCTTCACAGGTTCTGGGCTGTAACCTGAGAGTCTGAGCTCATTCCCATGGGGCATGGGGTAGACCTAGGTTCCAGAGGGGCCGGAGGAACCCTTGCTGAGAATGGGGTGCCAGCCCCAGGGGCCAGATGGCCACAAGCAGTGCTGATCCCAGGGGCCAACTTGTCCCTCCAGTTGAGGGTTTGGCGTAACATAAAGGGTGTGGTGTTCTCCACTGTGTGATGTGGGTGACGTTCGCTTGGCCTCCACACAGGCTTCTCCTTTAATTCTGAGCTCCGGCAAGGCCTGGGCCTCCCTCATGCTGCCCTCTTACTCATTCAGTGTCTCAGGGACAGTCATTTTTTCAAGGGCCTTGCCCTATTGATCCAGCAGTTCATTCCCCCAGTTGACTCCTGCCCCTCACTCTGTGGCCGGTGGCAGGGTTCCTAGTTGATCTGGGAGTGAAAGTACTGGCCTAAGGGTGAGGAGTTGGGAGGCCCTTCCCAAAGGCAGGGACCCAGCATACCTGGGGTCCACTTCCCCTCACTGCCACCAGAGGGCAGCCGTGGACTCTGGTTGGAGCCTCGCCCGAGGCAGGTCTGCGGATGCCCGCTGCCAGGAGGAGGCATCTTTCTGTTGGGGGTTGGGGGGGTGGGTCAATGTCTGCTGGGCCCAGGTTCCAGGCTGTGAGGGAGACTTGGTTCTCCTTTGCACGAAGCAGCTCTGGGGTGAGGCAGCAGGGGTGAGCTGGGGTTGGTGCAGAGCTAGGGAAGCTATTGATGAGCCTGACCTCACTAGGAGTGAGTCTCTGCACATCTCCCAAGAAAAGAACATGAGCTGATTTGGCTCCTTCCCCCACAGTGGGCAAGGAGCCATCTCTCTTTGGGGTGGTTCTCCCTAGACCTACAGAGCCCATTCTTGGCTCAGGGCTGGGAGTGAGTTTGGGCCATGTGTGTTGAACCAGGTGGACTGTATGTTTTGTGCATGCTCTTAATTTTTTTTTTTTTTTAACTTACTAAAGCAATAGATGCTCATTGTACCAAAAGCAAACAATAGAGAAGGGAGTGTGTGTTTTCTGAAGGAGTTGCCCAGGGCTTGGCCTGGTGTGCAGTCTTATGAAAACACTCTCCCTTTCTGGTGTATGTGTGTGTGTGTGTGTGTGTGTGTGTGTGTGTGTGTGTGTGTGTACGTAGGCACCTTAGAAAACCCAGCTTGCTGCTGGATATGACCCTATGAGGGCTGTGTTCACTCAGCAGTAATTTTGTATTCTCAACAACCACCAGTGTCTGCAGCCCTTGGTGGGGGCAGGAGACAGATGGCTCTAAGGGGCATTCAGGGATCAGAATCACCCAATAGCGAAACCCAGGAGAGCCTTCTGTGACGTGGTCACAGAAGAGACCTCTTTGGGCACAGGGAAGCCTCTGAGGCCCATCAGAGATAGCATATCCTTCCAACCTCTTTTTTTTTTTTTTTAATATTTATTTGGTTGCACTGGGTCTTAGTTGTGGCAGGCGGGCTCCTTAGTTGTGGCTCACCAGCTCCTTAGTTGTGGCATGTGAATTCTTAGTTGTGGCATGCATGTGGGATCTAGTTCCCTGACCAGGGATTGAACTCTGGCCCCCTGCATTGGGAGTGTGGAGTCTTAACCACTGTGCCACCAGGGAAGTCCCCTTCCAGCCTCTCAATGCACAGCCTTTACTTATTGTCAGTACCCACCACCCATCCCCCACCTCACTAGAAAGATCCCCTTGCCTGGACATCCTCAGAGTCCTGCAAGGAAGTGTCACAGCCTTTTTCTGCAGCTGGGAGTGAAGAGGAGAGCTTTAGTTTTTGAAACTGATGATGTGGGTCTATGGCAGGAATAGCTTGATAACCATTTGAACTTCGCCTGGCCTTGTCTCCTGATTCAGCCCCCCAGCTGTTGGGATCTGCCAACTGGCTGTGCATTTCTGGGTCTTTGACCGGAAACCTCTCATACACAGTTAGCAGTGCCAGCCCTGAAACGGGGACTTCTGGCCCACATCATATGTATCAGAGCCCATTTAGTTTCCATTCAGTGATTCGATGCATTTTCTCATTCTCTGTTTCAAATCCACCCCAATCGTCTTCTCCCCCCCACCCCCCAAAAAATTTTTGTTGAGCACCTACTAGTATGCAAAATATTTTGCTAAGCTCTTGAATAAAGCAAGAACGCAGCGAATTTTACAGACCGTGAGCTCCTTATGCGCAGGGCCGTGAATGAGCTAGTCATTCACTCATTCAGTCTCTTAACTTGTTCCCCCTGCATTAGCTGGATGCTTGTTGAGAACAGGATACTTGGTGTACAATATCCAGGCACTTGGTATACAGTAGGCACTTTGTAAAGACTTAGTCGAGGGAGTCCTGGAGTTCGAATAGCCAGGAAAGGAAAGTGTAACTATGCCAGGTCAGAAAGCCATTGTCTTTCTTGAGGGTCTTGTTAGTTAGAAGGGAGTGAAATCCGAATCCCTTGGTGCCTGTGGGGAACCCACCTCTCCCCTTGGGTGAGTGATGGCCTAAAAAGGCAGGCATCTTCCAGGCTTTAATTTTGCGATTGCAAGATGAGGATTTATTTATTCCACAATGATTTCTTGAGTGCCTTCTATGTTCCAAGCATTGTGCTGGTACCCGGGAATGTGAAGCTTCCTTTGCCAACTTCATCAGAAGTTGCAAAGACTGGATGGGATGAAGCGCTTTGGACAATCTGCCCCACTGCCTGCCACTGACCAGGGGCCCCGGGGAGCTTACTGCCTCCTTGCATGGACCACCCAGAGGCCCCCCCTGAGATGAGCTGTTTCCCTGGACCCAGTCCCTGCACGCACAGCTCCTCTTTCTCTGATCCTGGCCAGCCAGGGTTTACTTGAGTTGGAATTCATGACCTCTTGGCTTCTCCACACACAGCCTGATTCTGGGCCAGGGTTTGTTTGAAGCCCTGTTTGCATATTGTTAAAAGTGGTAGCTTTGCTCAGAAAGGTCAGTGTGAGAGATCAGAACAAAGAGATCTTTCAAGCTGGCCTCTCACGGGACTCAGAAAAGCCCCAGCTCTACCTGGCCCTGGCAGTTTGGATCCAGGACAGGATTACTCAGGCTGGTGGGAGAAACCCCGTCTAGTTTCCCATTACCCAGAGGGCTGAGCTGAGGCCGAGGGGCATTCCCGACCTTTCAGAAGAAGTCAGCGCCAGCCAGGAGCCCAGATTGCTCCCTGTCTAGCCCTTGTTGGTTTTTCTCTTTACCTGCATTCAATAAAAACTGAGATTTACCCAAAAGGTGCCTAACGGTGATTATTTGCTTTGCTAAAGAACTCCTGGGAGCTTATTTAGATACCAAAGTCCCTTATAGATTTGAAAATAATAAAAACATACAACTTTGGGGGCATAAGATCTTGTTAAAATGCAGTTCTCATTCCTAAATCGAGTGTGTATTGGGGGAGGCAGGGCCCCTGGGAATCTGCATGTCTCCCAAGCCCCCAGGCAATGCCAGTGCTGCTGGCCTGGGAGAGCGTGTTCATGGTGTAGAAACTGCAGACAGTCCTTGTGTTGCAGTGGGAAGAAGGAATCACAGTCCCTCTTGGCTCTGGCCTCCTGGTAGCAGCCTGGGCTAGGCTGCCAGGAGGGACGCTGGCAAGTAGCCCACAGAGTGGAAAATCACCCACAGTCCGGGCTGCTGCCGGCCTCCTCTGGGCCACAGGGCCTTGCGGCAGCCCCAGCATCCAACCCGCTTCAGCCTCTGGCCATTTGGCCCAGCTGCCTGGGCAGAGCTCTCCCACAGACTGAGTTCCCAGAGCAAGCCATTTCCTCTCTTTTCTGGGAGTTCATGCACTCTGTCTTTTTTCTCTCTCCTCGTTATGGCCACTGTCTGGTTTTCCCCTCAGCTGGCATGCTGTCCAGCCCTGGGTCCTTTTCTAAGGCAGGGGGCCTGAAGGGCTTCTGCTGCAGATGCTTCCATTGAGGCAGGTGGGGGCTCCCAGCCTGTCCCCGGCTGTGGTTTGCCTACCAGGGAATCCGGTTCTCATGTCCCCTGTGGGGGCGGGGCTGATGGGAGGAGAAAGGTGGACACAAAGCTGGAGGAGCCCCTCAGGTACGTCATTCCCCTCCCTCTACTCGTTAGTTTCTGAACGTCCATGCCAAATAATGTGGCAAATTAAAACAGAAGTCATGTGATCTTTAGGACCCAAATTAGAAGGGAAAGGAAAATAGCTAATATTCAGTGAGCCTTTACCACATGCCTGGTGTGCTCAGGGCTTCACGTACATTGATCTTCCTGACAACACTATGAGAAAATGAGGACTCCTCCTATAGACGGGGAGGCTAGGACTCAGAGAGGCTACCCTGCTTTCCCCAAGATTACAGCTTTAGGACCTGGCTGCAAGGCTGGGGTTTCCATGTCCAGGTTGTCCCTTCTGGAATCTGACTTCTCAGCATAGGAGAACAAGAAGACATTGGCGCAGCATCTAAACCAGTGGTTCTCAAACTTGAGTGTCATTGGAACCCTCTTGGAAACTTGATAAAACATGGATTGCTGGGCTCTACACCAGAGTTTCTGATTCAACGGATATGGAGTGGGGGCCTCAGAATTTGCATTTCTAACAAGTTCCCACGATGCTAATGCTGTTGGTCCCATCTTAGACCTGTGGTCTAAACCATTGTTTCTCAAAGTGTGGGAGAAGTATCTCTAGTGATACACAAGGTTGTATGAAATGATACACAGACTAACTCTTTAAAATTACTTCTGTATTTAATATTTATTGGCAAAAAAAAAAAAAAGAAAGAAAGAAAGAAAAAAAGGAAAAAAAAGAACCTGAAACAAAACAACTAGTACACCAAATCCATGATTTCAGGTATGCTCAAGTAAGGTGAGAAATCTACTGAAGTAAAAAGAAAGAAGATATAAAGAAAAGTATTACAGAAAATAGTAACACTGATGGTGTACAGCTAGTAGCAAAAATTTTAGATGTGGCATGCAGATGACAGAAGTCTGGGAGATGCCGATTGAAACTGAAGACCTGATTTTATAGAGGAGAGGACTGTGCATAGCCCATAGAGATGAGCTCTGCCCTCAGTAGCAGCACCCAAACGTGAACTGTCTCTAAGGACCCTGTGGCACCCTGTGCTGCTTACCCTTCCTGATTCTTCAGAGAGAAGCTCTAGGCAGGCTAAGGAAGATCATTGTGACTCTGACTCTATGCCCAGGTCTTTGTCTCCATTCTCAGCCTTACAAACAGGGGGCTGAGTTTATAATGTTGGCTGTTTGTACATTTGGGACTTGCTTGTCTGAAACCAGAGGTTCCCAGAAGGCAGGGAATTGAGCTCCTGTCCTGTTATGGTTCCAAGCTCCAAAGCCCCCAGGAATCTGTTTCATGCATAAAAGCTGCAGGAGGGGCTCATGTGACTTCCTGGCTGCCACCTTTGGCTTTTCACCCTCTCTGATCTTTCATTTCTACGTTTGCTGGCCTGGCAGCCTCTGCTTTCCCTTGTGAGTTGTTGATCTGAGGAACCCCTGGAACAAGTGAGGTTGACAGTCCTCAGACCTTTGCTGAGCACGCCCTGCACGCCGGGCTGAGCTTCAGGAACAAGACAAGAGCCCTGCCCTCAGGGGGTGCACAGTGGGAAAAGGTCAGCTTATAAATGGAAAACGACTGCAATGCCATGCTTCCTTCAAAAGAGGGCTTAACATGGGGCAGCGGTCAGGAGAGGTGGGTGTGGGGAGGGGCCTGGGAAGGCTGCAAGGAGGAAGTGATGTTGGAAAGTGGTGTGTGAAAACACAGGTGTTTTAAGGATGAGTAGGGGAAGGGCTCTCTAAGGCAGTGGGGGAAGCCTGTGCCAAGACTTGACATAGGGAACTGCGGACAGTTGTTCAGAAAGGATGTGAGTGGTGGGAGATGAGATGGGAGAGAGGCAAGGGGCAGACCCGACAGCCCTGGGACGCTGTGCTGAGGGCCAAGGCTGGATTCTGTAAGCCTGGGGGCGCTGACAAAAGGCCAGCGTGGGGAGGAACAAGATGACTTTTGCATGTTAGCTAGAGCCCTCAGGGGGCAGTGGGAGCAGTTTTTCAAACTCAGGCCACACCCAGCAGTGGGTTGCAAGATCTGTTTACTGGGCTGCCACCAGCGTTTTTAAAATGGGGAAGTAGCGTAGAAAATATCAGAGTGGATTGCATTTCGTGTAGTAGAGACAGGTAATATACCAAGAAACTTACTTCAGTTTTATGTAAGCAATGCGTGCATATATACAGGGTTGCAATGTCACGTGTATTTCTTACTATGGATCACACTTTAAAAAGCTTGAAAACGACCTAACGGCACAGAGGGCTGACTGGAGGGGGTGTGACCAGCTGTCACTGTCATCTAGGCCCCAGGTGATACAGGCCACTCTAGGGCCCTGGTGGTAGAGACTGAGAAATGAGGATGGATTCCAGTGTAGACCTGTGTGGCAGGTGAAGATGGAGAATTTGAGGTTGACTCAAGTCAGAAAGTCTGACACCTGCCCAAAGCTCTTTGGCCAAGATAACATCTTGTTTCAGATACTCTCTTTCTGGTGGTAAACTGGGGGCCTGGGTTTCTGGATGGCTACGGGGGAGAAGAATCCTTTGTATTCTTTGATCACTGATGTCCTGGGCCTCTAGGAGCCTGGTGTTACAACACTGACCTTTCATACCAAGTATTGGATGTTTTCAAATAACACTCAAACGGGCAGCCTCCTCCTAGTGTCTTCAGGTTTGATGAGGATGTCTTTGTGGGAACCAGGCTGGTAACGACCCTGCGTCTGCTGTCTTCCCACTAGGAACATCGTGAAAGGCATGAGAGAACTCCGGGAGGTCCTACGCACTGTGGAGACCAAAGCGACTCAGAACTTCAAAGTGGTAATGGAAGAGGCACCAGGGTTGGGTGCTGGCTGTGGCTGGTTTATTCAGGGGTTGATTCCAGGGGGAGGCAGCAGAAGTCCTAGCAGGCACTCCTGAATCAGAGGTGACCGTGTGTCGAGTGTGTGCTTCTCCTCTCCCTGTGTGCTCATGGCAGACGTTGCTAGTCAGCGTTCTTTCCCTCCACATCTGGGACACACCCTCAGCATCCTTCTCATCACAGCACTGCACATAGCCCCTCACGTTAGAGCAATGCTGAAACCTCCTGTCATCCCATGCTAGCAAGGTGGCGTGCTAATTTTTAGGGATTTGTTTATAATATTAGTAAATAACCTTGGCTCGCTTTCCTGTCCCAGTTCAGGCCTGTCTTCTTAGGCTTTTATTCACCCCTAATCACAGCCACAGCTGCTTCTCACGCTAGACTTTTCGGTCAAATATCAGAAGGGTATCTGGTGGAGAGAGCTGCTTGTGCCGGGGCTTTATGCTCTGCAAGGGCCTGTGGATGCTCAGAGCCGTGCTGGGCTCCGTGGGGCCAGGAAGAGGGGGAAATGTACCTCTTGTCTAGGAGAAGAGAGAGGACAAAAGGTGAAGTTGGAGCCATCAAAGGGCAACAGAAGGGGTGGGGCAGCTCAGTGCTGGAGACACAGAGAAGCGAGGGGGCTCCTTGGGGGAGGAATGGTGGGCCTCCTGGAGGGACAGCACATTGCAAGCGGGTAGATTTGGCTGGGCGGTGGGTGCAGGGCACGGCAGGCCGCAGCGGGGCAGAGCCAGCACGTGCCTGCATCTGAGTTCTGCCGTCTCTGCCAGGTGGCGGCCAAGCACCTGGCAGGGGTCCTGCTACACTCCCTGAGCGAGGAGTGCTACTGGAGCCCCCTGTCTCACCCGCTGCCCGAGTTCATGAGCAAGGAGGAGAATTCCTTCATCATGCAGGCCCTGCGGAAACCTCACCTCTACGAAGGAGACAAGTAAGCCCTGCCTGCTTCTGGGGACCTCCCCAGGCTCCGGCTACTGTACCGAGGGCTTGGTCCCCACTGGCAGCCTCTCTCTCTGTCCCATGCTCTCCTGCAGCCACTGCCCAGCTCCCTGCCAGGCAGGCTCTTCAGAATTAGCAGGAACCAAATAGACTAGAGAAGGCAGGTCTCAGGCTGCAGATTGATGGGGGGCTGGTGGGGGCGGGAGGGGGGGTGTCCTATAAGGCATCCAAAGGCCAAACAAATTATCTGGGGAGTACCTGCCTTCCTAATAGTCTCCGTGCACCCTCTGTCTTGTTTGTGCCGATAATTGAAGGTGGGGTCTGTGAGCTGCTTTCTTGCTCCTCTCTGCTGCTGGCCCCAGCCGCTTCGTGCAGTGCTGGGGTCTGGAAGGGGCCTCCCCCTCCAGAGCATCGCAGTATTTCCAGTCCTTGCCCACCACAGCCTTTCAGATCCATGACTCAGGGGCATGATAAAGAGCTGCAGGTGGGATCCGGTGCCTGTGAATTATGCAGGAGAAGGTCATCTTACCAGGGCTGGTGCTGACTCCAGGGCAGAAGGGCCGGTGTGGCCGGCCAGCTGTGCCCTTCGTGAGGGCCGTGCTGGAGCCAGGCTGCCATTTGTGTCTTCCAGCCTCTACTGCCCGAAGGATAACATTGAGGAAGCCCTGCTGCTGCTGCTCATCAGTGAGTCCATGGTAAGTTCCGGGGCCTCTGCTCCACGGGGCTCGGGCACAGGCCGCTGGGTCCAGGCCGAGCTCAGCCCCCGGGGATGTCCCTGAAGCAGGCTTCTTGGATCTGCGCCCCCCCCTCAGGGGGTGTGGCTCGCTGATGGGATTTAGGTGTGGTGTACAAGGCTGCCTTCCGGGGCCTGGGTCGTGCCCTCTGCCCCCAAATGAGTAGGGACCGCGAGCTGACAAGTTCCCACCTCCTGCTTCGGGAATTACAAAAGATATCATCAGCAAGTCAGCGGAATGTTGCACGAACAGCTCTGTGCTGGGTCTGTGAGGATGGAAGGGAGCGGGAGGAACGTGTGCTTTCACAGCAGAAGGCCTGGATTCAGGTTCTGGCCCTGCTGCTCAGTAGCCGAGGGCCCTGGGCAGATCACCTGAGCTCTGTGCGCCTCAGCGTCTCCCCTGTAAGGTGATGGTAACTCACAGAGGTGAGGTGCCTGGACAAGGAGTTCACTCATCCATGCCACTCGTAATGCAGAGAATCGTCGGCTTTGTGCCAGGCCCTGTTCTTGACGCCAGAGAAGCAGCAGTAAACAAAACGGAGAAAACTCCTGCCCTCGTGGAGCTTCCATTCTAGGGGGAGGCGGGCAGTCAGTGAATTAACCACTCAGCTGTCTAGGGTTGCATGTCTGAGCGCTGTGGAAGAATGAGGCAGAGGGGCAAGGTGTGCTGGATGGAGCACACATGAAATGCTCTCTAGGTTTTTTTCCCAAGACCCACTCCTCCCGCCCTGGGCAAACACACTTGCTCACCCACACGCGTGCGCTGTGGAGGCTCCGCGAGGGGGAGAGGTCTGTTGGGTGGTCCGGGAGGTGGTGAGATGAAGGATGGGTGGTCCGAGGGGGCTGGAGGAAGGGTGAGCAGGAGCAGCAAAACCCGGTGCCCTCTGGCTGAGGGGCCCCGCAGAGATTATGAGCTGGGGACCCCGGGGTTGAGAACTAGGTTTTTTAAAATGATGCATCTGAGGGCAGTGTGTGAAAGTGGAGTTTAAGAAACTGGGTCCCCAAACAGCCAGAAACAAATGTCCCTTTGGACACCTGGGACTGTGAGATGCCAGGTTTGTTTAGAGAACTCTGGTCTGGGGCTCACCTCTTGGCTCAGCAGGTCACCCAGCGAGTGTACAGGGGGAGGGGCGCTGGAGTGAAGGGCGAGAGAGGGTATCCTTCCCCGGCTAGGCGGGATCCTTTCGGATCTGAGGGTTCCTGGGAAGGGGCATGAATATTTGGATCCCAAGGGCAAACGGACCAGGATGTGGCCCTGAGAGGTTTGAACGGTACACGCTCGTGTCGGGGGTAGGTGGTTGCTGCTGGGTGGGGACATCCAGCTGGTTAGGCTGACACGGAGGTAGAGGTGCCAGGTCTGATGTTCATGGGAGAACAGTGCGCTTCCCACAGGCGGAACCCCAGTTTTTCATCCTGGAACCTCAGCCATAGACCAGTACCCTCTTCCTGCTCCCCACATGCGCCTCGGCCATCCCAGCACCTACACCATCAGGTGAGACTGCACAGAGCTCACCTGTCTCAGGAAACACAGGTCATTATTGTCACCTTCCTGTGCTGAGGGTTACAGTGTTGTCCGCAGGTGGGAAGTAAAAAAGGTGAAAATGGGAACATTTCTTAGGTCCTTTCTCTGCCAGGTTCCAAGCTGACTGTCTCATCTAGGTAGGCATTGTGGTGAGTGGTTTGAAAAATAACAGTTTCATATGGTTCAATCTAATATTAATATGTTCCCATCTTACAGATGAGAAAAGTAAGGTCCAGGACGAGTACGTGTCTTCGTCAGGATCACACACTAATTATCCTTGCAGCCATGATTCACATCATGTCTGTGACTCACCTACTGCTGTGAGTCTTGATTTTCTCATCTGTGAGAGGGCCAAGGGGGTAACTTTGAGGATCAAGTGAGACAGGGCTTGGAGAGGGCTTTGTAAACAGGGACTTGGTTGTCTGTGTGAGAATGGTCAGCGGTTTTCTCCCTGGCAGGGATAGAGGCTGGGCTCTGTCTCCCCAAGCATTTTGTGTGGCCATTGCTTGATCTGGGTGCCCAGAACCAGAGTCCAGATGCCTTTCCATAGAAGTTATTCCCCCCAAACCCTCAAGCCGCCGTGTATCTCAAGGTAGAGAATGGCCTTCTACTAAAAGGTGGCCCACACTTGGAGCCAAGGTGGTTTCCCTCCAAGCAGCTCTCTCCCATTTGCAAGGTGTTGTGTGGCCCGCTGGCCTACACAGGCGACTCCGGGGGTCCAGGTCGGCTGGCCAGGCGGGTGTCGTGGGAGTTGCCTGTGGCGTGTGCGGCAGAGGAAGTGCTCAGATGCTGTGTGCGCTGTCGCTGGGAGGGGGCACCCTTCCAGGGCTGGCTGGCTGGTTTCCTGCTGCTCGCACCCAGCCTGTCACACACCCAGAAGCCTCAGGTATTTGGGGGAGGACATTGGTGATGCATGTACCTTTGATGTCTCATTTGAGGGCTTTCCACCTGGGATCTGGATCTGGCCACTGTGGCTCCCGGCGGTTTCTCAGAGTGACCAGACCACGTCTAATTTCTCACATGCCCTTGTTTTGCCCCCTCCTTCCCCGCAGCTCACATTCCCCGTCAGGTGTGGGCACCACTGCCAGCCTCTGTCCACTGCTCTGACTCTTCAGTGGACTCCTGAGGCTCAGCCTCCACGTACCAGTGGGGTTTCCTCGGATCCCTTTCACGCGGGCTGGGCTTAGTTGCAGATGATAGAACCCTATAGAAGCAGGCGGCTGCCTTGGCTGCTCCTTGGGTTCTCCTAATCCCTGCAGAATTCATTATGCTACAGTAACAGCTGTTCCAGCACAACCAGCCCAGGAGGCATAGCTCTCCACCTCCAGGGTGGCCAGAGCAGCTGCTCCAGGAAAGGGTGTTTGCAGCCGTGTGTCCTGAGCACGCCAGCCCCTGTTTTGTGATTTGGAACTCAGTCCTCTGCACCTACGTGGGGGTCTGGGTGTGGGGTCGGTACTTGAGTATGGTTTTTGTTGTGGGCTGAGTGTGATCAGAATGAATAGGGGAGCCCTTGTCTTTCAAGTGGTGAATAGAAACCTTATAAATGCTTTCACAGAAATGCCAGGGACATGAGTTAGAACTGGCTAAAGGAGATTTGTGTTTTGGACTCAGTTTTGAGTTTGGGGGACCAAAAGGGCATTTAAAAACGCCCACTCACCTTCCCATCCAGCCACCCAGCCGCCCGCTCTGTCCATCCATCCAGTCTTGTCTGAGCAGCAGCAACGTGCTGGGCTGCGCTCAGCACTGGAGAGAGAATGGTGAAGAGTTAAATCACAGTCCTCGTTCCAGACGTCCTCGTCCCAGACGTCCTCCTACCCGGTGGAGCATGCGCTCAGCACTGGAGAGAGAATGGTGAAGCGTTAAATCACAGTCCTCGTCCCAGAGGTCCTCCTACCCGGTGGAGCATGCGTCTAGGGACAAGGGGGAAGTCCTGGTCCCCAAATCAGAAGGAATTCTCTCAGTTTGCTGACCTCAAATGCATATTCTAGTTTGTGAAAGAACCATGTGTCAAAATCAGTCTGATTTTCTCAGTTGGGTAACCAGGAGGTACAGGACTCTGCCATTTCTAAAATCTTGATCTAAGGCATAAAAATATGTGTTATAGCAAACTGAATCCTCAAGCCCCTGTTTCATTCAGCTGGGGGAGAAGTTGCTCCTGGTGTCAGACTCTTGGGAACTGAAAGGACACAAAGGCTTGGGTTGAGTGAGGGCCGGTAGGTGGGTAAGCCCCTGGGGCTTGGGACCCTGCAGGATAACAAACTAAGTGCCATCCATGCCCAGTGTCAGGCATCCAGCCATTTGAATCTTGAATTGGCAGTTCACAACCTGTGTAGCCTGGGCAAGTCTCTTACCTCCCTGATCCTCTATTTTCTCATCTGTAAAATGGGGCTAATAAGGTCTTTCTTGCAGGGATTGGGTGGATGAAGTAAGGAAATAAAGGTGCCTGGTACACTGTGGATGGTCAAAATATGTATTCGTTTTATCCTGATAAATACCTGATTCTGACTCAGTAATTTTAGGAAACATTTAGGTTCAGGTCTGGTTGGGAGAAAAATTGGTTTGAGGATACTGTTTGGTTTAAAAATTTAAAAAAGTGCTTCCTGGGCTTGATTCCATTTGGAACTCAGCAGATGAGTGCAGATTGTTCCAGCTTCTGGCACCTGGTTTGCTCTAACACGAGGCCCTGCTGTCTTGCAGGCTGCAAGGGGAAAGGGTCTGTTAACGCTGCCAGCTCAGAACCCTCGGAGCCGGGGAGGTAGGGAGAGCCTCGCGTCCTCGGTGGCCGGAAGATTTCTGCTACAGGAGCCTGATGCGCAGGAGCATGGGGGCTGGCGGGGGCCTGGCCAGCGTCGCTGTGTAGATGAGACATGGCACAGAGCGCGTTATTTCTTGGTGCTGTGGACTGGCGGCTCCAGAGCCAGGGGTGATGGTGTCTGCCGGTGGCGGACAACGGCACGAGCGGAGCATGACGGCATCCTCCAGGGAGGGGCAGGCGCCAGGCACGGAGGCCACTGGGAGACTCCTTTCTGGGGTGATGGTTACGAGGGGTGAGCAGCAGGCCCTGAGGCTGGGTCCCTGGCCGGCAGAGAGGCTGTCCCTGAGAACAGGGCTGACGTGGTCCAAGGAGCTTGTTCCCTGCAGAGAGGCAGCACCTGAGGCCTGACTGAGAAAGCCCAGCCTGTGTTTTACTTTGGTGTTTCCCTAAGCAGAGCCACCCAGGGCCTCTGATGGCGTGGATGGGGCTGGTGGATACCTCCTCGGAGGTACGTGGAAGCAGGGGAAGAGCCAGGAGTGAAGCCAGAATGTCTGGGTTCTAATCTGGGTCCTAAACCCAAATCTGTATGCCCTGAGAAGTCTCTCTGGTCCTCAGTTTCCTCATGTATAAAATAAGACGAGGGCGGGAGATGGTCGTTGTAAGCGTCATGAGATACTGCTTACAGAGTGCTCCGTAAGTTAGTTCCCTTTCCTTCTCCTACCCCGCTTGTGTCCAGGATCAGAGAGGAAAGACAGGGCTGGGCAAAGTGAGCGTGAGTCCTGTCTGCGGTCCTGTGGGCAGCCGAGGGTGGGGACCAGGACTGGCACAGGAGGCCCAGGAGGCAGCAGGCGCTCAGGGCACCGGACGCCATCCTGGACTGGCTGTCAGATGGGCAGCCTTAATTCCCTGGGGACCTCACACAGATTTTGCACCCTCTGGGGCTCAGGGTCCCCATCTGCAAAGGGGGCATCAGCAGTTTCATCCTGCCCCCCCGTAAGGTTACTGTGAGGCCAGCTGAGATCATGGCAGTGATCATTCAATGCCTAAAATGCGTGGCACCCACATGAGGGATGGCTGTTTGAACAAGAGCCGCCTTGTCTGAGGTGTCACATGGGCCGGCCCCCCCGGGGGAGTGGAGATGCCTTGTGGGCGTTTTCTTAAGGCCCCATATTTGCTTCGTGGATATGTGTCCAAAGATCACAAGTGGGTCACACTGGATGATGGGGTGGTGGTGGGGATGAGCATGTGTCTTTGGCTTTTCCTCTTCTGAGCTGCTGGAGGCCTGGGGTGAACATCCCTTAGTCTGGGGAGACTGCCCCGGCAGGACGGCAGAGCGTCCAAGGCTAGGAGCTGGGGCAGTTTCTGAGCCCTATCTGGGATTAAATTCATGGATTAAACAAGAGCAGGGCATCCCCAGAGGTGGGGGGGTGGGGGAGTGGCTAGGGGTTTTGCGGAGGGAAACAGAAGAGAAGAGCCTGCCATTGTTCCGAAAGGAGTACGGTGGTGAGGAGAACATTTAGTTTCCGTATAATTCATGTCTGCCACTGCATCTGATTTGGAGGATTTCCCTGTGAGGACAGTTAAGTGATGGAAGGGAAAGAGTGTGACTGGGACTAGTTCAAGGCAGGCTGCTGAAGGAGCTGCAAGCAGCATGTGGCCTGAGGGAGGTGAGCCCAGCGAAGGAGGAAGTAGGAGAGTTGGGGTGTCCTGGGCGGGGACTTGAAGCCCCCAGAGGGTCTAAGTCCCTGTGCACTGAGGCCTGCTCTGGCTCCTGAGCTGCACGTGAACCCCTACTCTGTCACCAGCCCCTGTGGCTTCCTTTTTTCTGCCCCAGTTCTCCCCACCCCACCCTGTTCCCATGGTTACGTATACACGCTGCCCTGCAAGCACTGGAGCATTTCACCACAGCCCTGCCCCAAAACCATAGCAACTGCTTGGCAAACTTCTGCTTTTGGCTTTCCTTTGGGGACCCTGCTTCCCTCTTGGCACAGGTGCCAAGTCCTGAGGACCCCCAAGAAGATGCGGATCCCCAGGCAGGGGAGATGCTGTTGTGATCCCCTCGTCTGTTCCTGTCCTTCTGACCTAATGCTTGCCCAGAGCTGGAAACCCACGCCTCCCTCCCACCAGGCACACACGTTCAGAGACATTGTGCTCTTAAAGGTCAAGGTCTAGGGCAACAGGAGGAAGTTTCCACACCAGGCCCAGAAATCTTTCTCTTTTGAATGTCACTTGAAAGTGCTGTGTGTGGGGCTGTGCTGGGGCCAGGAGGCTAGAGATGAGTGAGATGCATCCCTGCCCCAAGAAACGATGAGCCAGTGGGGCCTGCAGGGGCCCGGCTGTGTGTCCAGGGCTGGGAGAGGACGAGGGGGGCCCAGACTTGCCTGGTGAGAGAAGTCAGGGACAGTGGCAGAAGGAAGGGATCCATGAATTGAGTTGGAGGAGCCAGAAGGCATTCACATTGACAGGGAACAAAGATGGGCCTTGGTGAGGAGAGGGAGCTGCAGGGAAGGACTTGGGAGCTAGTGGAAGGAAAGTGGGCAGGTGGGCAGGGCCTCATGACAGCCCCAGAGTTAGGGTCTGGCGGGGGCTGCTCCTGGAGGACAGGCCGACCAGAGCCCACTGTTCAGCGTCCCCTGCGTGAGACTAGTCTGCCTGGGCAGGTCCCCGATCCTGGATGAGCCCTGAAGGAGGGCCACCCCTGCAGGCAGCCCGCCCTGCCCCCTTTCCATCAGGACCTCTCTCTGCCCCCGCCGAGTTCTAGGTCAGCTCCCAGCCGTGGTGCACACGATGTGCTGCTGCCGTGTCCAGTTGCCACGTCCCCTCCCTGAGGGCAGGGTCTGTGTCTCCCATCCTCTCATCCTCTAAGCTCCTGCCCTTCACCCCACCCCCAGTGCTGCCTGGTGGGGGCCGCCTCTGCGAGACCCACCCTGGGCGGTCAGAGATGGGGAGTTGCTGGAGGTGGCAGAGTGGGGAGGTCCATGGCCAAGCGCAGCAAGTTTTGTGTTCTTCAGTGAAATAGCTCCTGCCAAGACTCTCCTTAGAATTTCTTCTCTCTTCCTGTTGGTGCCTGTGTAGGTGGATTTCACCAGGAAGGAGGGGGATTTCTCTGGCACTTTCACTCCCCATTCCTCTCCCTTAACCCTTTGGCACCTGACCGGCTCTTGTTTACCAGGCTGGCACCAGTGCTCAGCCTTTCTGGGGATCTCCTGCCATCCTCGACACCTTCTCCTGGGGCCGGTCCATGCCCGTCGGGGCGGTAGGCAGCCCTTGCCTATCGTGCCTGGGGGGCAGTCCTCAGGACCTCTGGCCACTGGCCTGCCTTACTGAAATGCCCCCATGGGTGAGTCACGCACTTGGGTCTTACAGGCATTTTGGCTTCTAGAAGCCTCTATGGGGATGCACTTCAGGCCTGCACAGTAGGACACGTCCAGAGCCTACAGTCCAGAGGCTGTTGAGCTTCTGCCTTTGCAGCCATCACTCTTGGCAGCCTCAGCCCCTGACCTGGAGGAGGGGATAGTAGTCCTGCCCGGAAAGAGGTTGTGAGGGCCACCTGTGGATGCACTGTTTGAACCTGACCAGCGGGATCTGGGTTTTAAGGGTCAGCAGGTCCCTTTTATCAAGGCTAAGTCCTTGGATCTGAGGTCCTTTATAGGGAAGTAGAGGAGGGCGAGTCCCAGCTCATGGAAGGGGGTTGAGCCCCTTCTGCAGAGGGAGGGGGATGCTGGGAATAGACTCCTTTGGCAGAGGGGAGAAGAGGCAGGAGAGGGGAGGATGCTGGGAGCAGCTAGCGGGGGGCTTCTGGCCAGAACCCAGCTTTGCTTCAGCTGAGGCACAGCTCAGAGTGAGTGTGGGGGCGCGGGGAGAGGCAGGGGGGACCCAGAGCATCCCGAGCCTGGCCCCGCCCTGCAAGGGATCCCCGTGACTCCTGTTTAGCTGCTTCTGAGCCTGAGTGCTGTCCCCAGGGTGTGAGTATACAAGAGGGGGTGGGACCACAGGCCACAGAACAAGAGGGTCCCCAGTTTCTCGTGGGGAGAGTTCAGGCTTGGCGATACAGAGCTCCCCCCTTCAGGTTGTACAGGATCACCCACTCCTGAAGCACGTTTTCCCTCGCCCCTCCCCTCCACGAGTAGCCCCTGGCAACTTTGAAGTTAGCGCAGAGACCTTGTGTTGTGGGGAGGTTTGGGGGCAAGGACAGAGGAGAGTTCTGTAGTTGGAAGGAGCCAGGGATAGGATCTGGGCTGGATGCAGGGGTGTTGGGAAGGAGGTATGGGGAGTCCTTATCAGAGGACTTGGGGGGCCTGCAGAGGAAGAGGGCACAGGGGCCACAGCCCAAACTCCCATCCTGTGAGTCAAGCTGCAGAGCCACCCACCTGATCTAGTCAGTTCCGGACATCACCTGGAGCTCTTTCTGTGAGTGGACGATTACAAACACGCAAGGAGCTGTCCCCCGGAACAGCCGGCCTGCATCCTCAGCAATGCCAGGGTCCTGGAGACAGAGCAGGGCTGCTGGACTCTTCGGTGAAAGGAGGCACGAGAGGCACGGCATCTGCATGCGAGGCATGCTCCTGGATTGGATCCTGGCGTGAGGGCTCTACCAGAAAGGCCGTCAATGGGACAGGCGGTGAAATCTGAATGTGAGCTGATGTGAGAGGATAGAGATAATGCTGTTCCCTTTCCCGAATCTGGCGTTTCTGTTGTGGTTATAGTAAGAATGTCCTCTTCTGTGCAGGGGTGAAGGGCCATGTTGCCTTAACTGACGGCGGCTACTGCTACTACTACTATTATTATCAGAGACAAGGCCAGTGTGGTCAGTGTTAGCAATTGGGTTTACTACTGTGGTACTGTTCTTGCGAGTTTTCTGTAGGTTTGACAGTTTGCAGAATAAAACACGGAAAATCAGGAGCGTGGTCCTCAGGACTGCTGTCTGACCCCCACCTGGGCTGTGGGTGGAGGGTCTGCTCTCCGTCGCGGGGGTGGGGAAAGGCTCTGGCTGGTTCTGGGAGTGTGGCCTGGGTCGGCAGCGAAAGGGTGGCGGTCACTGGGCCTCAGAGGCAGGGGCCCTGTGAGGATAGGCACCTGCTTACTTTCTGTCCTTGCTCTTCCTTAAAGTGTGTCTCCCCACAGGCTACTCGGGATGTGGTGCTGAGCCGGGCACCGGAGCAGGAGGAGGACCGGGCAGTGAGCCTGCAGAACGCCGCGGCCATCTACGACCTCCTGAGCGTCACGCTGGGCAGGAGGGGGCAGTACGTCATGCTGTCCGAGGTGCAGCCTCCTCCGCGGTCCCTCCCCCGCCTCCCCCAAGGGGTACAGCTCTGTGCTTGGGAGACCCAGCGGGGGACGGTCTTATGTCCAGTGCTGAGAGGGCTGCCCTTCCCTAGCACGGTGTTTTTGTTTGTTTGTTTCACAAATGTTTTCATGTGTTTTTTCTTTTGAGAGCACAAGAGGAAACTTATCCACCCCTCATTTTCCCCCAGAGGTGATGCTGTGTTTCGTGACTGCCTTTCCTGGCAGGGTTCTGAGCTGGGTGTGGTCCAGAGCTTGGATCCCCAGCCCTGACCCCAGCTGGATAGAGCACCCCCCTTGTACTGGGCAAACCTTGCTGGGGCAGTGCTCCCTGGGCTGGGCCCGGGGGTGGTCCCTCCGGGATGTGGGGACCAGGCACGGAGCTGCCCCTCTCTCCTGCCCCCCACCCACGGTGTGAGTGGCATGCGCACATTTTTGAGCTTTCAGATGCAGGCTGGGCTCGAGGGTGGCTCCGGGGCCCCTGGCCCCTTGCACAGGGGGCCCTCTCGGCAGCAGATGGGCTCCACGTGTTTGGGAGGGCTCCCGAGAGGACGGGTGGTCACGCCTGCTGAGGCCTCGCTCACACTGAGGCACCATGAGAGGTGCTTCCAGAAGATACTTTCTTTAATGTGGGGGGATAAGTGGTCTCTCAGGTTCACCAGTGAGGAGGGTGAGGCCCAGAGAGGTGGGTTTCTGCCCAGGGTGGTGTATGGGGTGCAGTCGGGCCCGCACGGGGGGACCCAGGCCACTGAGCTCTGCAGGTACCTGCCGTGTGGCCTGATACCCCCCACCTCTGTCCCTCACCTGCCTGACCACGGCCGCACAGTGAATCCTGGCCTCCCTTGCTGGCTTCTGCCCCTTTTACCTGGAACCACTTCTGTTGGTGACTGTCAGATCTCATAGGCAGCCTCTGACTTGGGTTGGCCCAGGATTGGACAGGCCAGGGAGCAGATGGTTTTTCTTGGTGGTCTTAGAGAAGAGCAGAATGAAGCCTGTGCACTTGGGCGGCATTCTATGCACGGGCTTTGGTGTCAGTAAGTCTGCCACTTACTGGCCCTGTGATTCTGGCAAGTCATTCAAGCCTCAGCTTCTTCATCTGTGAAATGGGGATAATTAGAGAACTGGCCTCACTGGGTTGTTGGGAAGAGTAAATGAGTTAATACACATAGAAAGCTGAGAATAGTACCAGGCATGATAATAATTGTCAGCTGTTTTTTAAAAAAATTGTTTATTTTGGCTATGCTGGGTCTTTATTGTGGCGTGTGGGCTGCTCTAGCTGCAGCACACAAGCTCTGGGGCACAGGGGCTCAGTAGTTGCTGCACGCAGGCTTAGTTGTGGTATGTGGAGTCTTAGTTCTCCAACCAGGAATAGAACCTGGGCCCCCTGCATTGGGAGCACGGAGTCTTACCCACTGGACCACCAAGGAAGTCCCTCAGCTATTATTCTCATTGGATGTTTACATTTTGAAAGCACTTTCACAAATCTCATTTCATTTGTTTTTCACCATTGCCCTTGGGAGGTGTTCACATGGTATGGAGGTAGGAACTGAGGGCCAGAGAGGGTGAGAAACTTGCACAAGGTCACACAGCATGCCAGTGGCAGAGACAGATTACCCCTGGAGTTTTCTGACTGGAACCAAGTACGAACTCTGGCAGCCTCCAACAGGAAGCAACTTGGACAGTGATTCCCTGGAAGGGTATGGGGTGGGCTGGGGTGGGAAGACCCTTAGAGGGGAAGTACTGACCATCTCCCTCTCCCCAGTGCCTGGAGCGAGCCATGAAGTTTGCATTTGGAGAATTTCACCTTTGGTACCAAGTGGCCCTCTCCATGGTGGCTTGTGGGAAGGTAAGGCCCCACACGTGCTGGAGGTTGCACACTCACCCTTGGGGGAGGGGGGTGGTCTGCTCTCCTCTAGTCCCTCCCAGAGGTGGGCGGAGGGCGGCGCAGTGGTTCTGAAATACTGTCCAGCAGCTGTTTAATCTCCAGGGACTGAGGGGCATGAAGGGTCGCACACAGACCCCTGTGTGAATCTGGTGTCTGCCTGTGAGTTACGGCTGTGCCCCTGTGCAGGTGTGAGCCTGTGGCTGCTTTTCTGAGTATATGTGCATGCCTGGGGCATCGTAGCATTTCCGCCTGTGAGTTGGTTGGTGTGACTGCCTGAGACAGGCATGGACATGAGTTCCAGGCGAGGGGAACGTTGTTCTACTTGGGCTGCAGCTCTCTTCCTGCCCAGGAGCATGGAGTCAGGAAAGGACCTTCCCCCAAATCCGGAACTCACCCAGGAGGGAGCAGAGCACCCTCTCCTTCCCCTGAGGGAGTGTGGAGGGAGTGCTGCAAGGTGGACGTTGCTGGGGGTGGTCAGGAGGAGCTCTGCCCAGGGCAGGGCTGACCTTATCCCGGTTTCCAGAGCTGCGCTGGCTCTCCACCCCCCACGCCCTGTCCCAGCACCCACTGGCTTTCCCTCCCATGAGAATCACACTTACATAAGCCTCTATTCTCAGCAGTGACATGGAAGGAAAACCTTTCCGGAGCTGGGTGCTGAGGGTGTTGGGGCTGAGGGTGCTACGAACGCAGGAAGCAAGGAGACATGAGCTCACAGATTGTTCCCAGAGCTATAAACACCCAGAGCCCATTTGTGGGGCTGAGGGAATTCCTCCCCCGCTTCCCCCACAGTCTGTGCCACCTGCCATTTCTAGCCCCGTTGCCGTCTCTGAGGAGGGCCCTCCTGGGCTTGCCAGCACCTCCTCCGTGCATGGAGGGTGTGCTGGCCAGGTCCTGGCGGGGAAGGGGAAGAAGGGCAGGTGCTGCAGCCTGACAGGTGGGAAGGGGCTGGAGAGGTACAGCCGAGAATCGAGTGGGAGCCGTCTCCGTACCCCCATTACCTTGCCAGGCATTTGTCTTCCCAAACCTCTTCCCCTTCCCCGATCACCTTGGCCAGAGCATCCTGAAGTCGTGACACGATGTACCTGGCTCTGCACTCAGTAGGGTCTTGTCGAGGCTCAGAGTGCAGAACATAGAGAGGGTGAGGTGTTGGAGGGTGGGGGGCTGGCGAGGTGCGGGAGCTGGTATGGAAGCTGGGCAGACAGCTCACAGTGGCATGTGACAGCTTCTTCCTGCCTCCAGGAAACAGAAGGAGCCTCCAGTCCTATAATAGTGAGTATGGTCCAAGAGAAGAGGTCCAGGGCCACGTTCTCACCCTTCTGTGGGTCATGGACCCCTTTGAGATGCTGAGGAAAGCTGGGGACCCTTCCTCAGAAGAATGTGCTGCACTCAGAATATATGGGGGTCCTCCTGGAAGCCCCCCAGTCTCAGGAGAAAGTGTCAAATTAGCCTGGGAGCTACAGGATCTTCATCTTCCCTACCGAGAGGAGCCAGGCTCAGAGAGGTCCAGATGCAGCCTGGCACACCCCAAGATCCAGAGAGCTGGTGGCCTGGCCTGGCTCCTTCCCAGACCAGCAGGGTGCACACAAGAATGGCCTTACAGACAGGAAGTTGGGGTGATCAGTAAGTTCCTCATGCGTGAGGCCCCACAGGCTGGGTTACACCTATCCCTGCATTCAGTGCAGCAAGAAATTGTTCTGGAAGCACACTCTCCACCCCCACTACTCAGGAACGCTGCACACCCAATCAGTCTGTCTGGTTGGCTCAGGCAGCCCTTAGAAGAGTGGCCAGACCTCGCCTTTGCCAAGAGCCTAAGGTGGGAATCAAGGTTCTGTACCTGCAATTGTGCGCAGAAGGTGAGGCTGGGCGGATGTAAATATATCTGGCACCTCTACCTGCAGGAGGAGAGGACGCGTTCCATGGTGTGATTTAGGTCGCGTCTTCTCTTGGTCTCCCCAGCAATCACAGTGGCTGCGTTGCTAGGTAACCAGAACGACAAAAAAAGAAAAAGAGAGCCGGCAGCTCCAACTGTGGAGTCCTCAGATGGCTCCTTAAATAGCAGTGTTTTGTGGTCTGGGTGGGGTGGGACGTGGAGGGTCAGGGTTAGAGAAGCCTGTGTTTCAAGGATGCGGAGGTCAGCAGCCAGGGAGGGGCAGGCCTGCTGGGGTTTGTGGGCAGACCGTGCCCGGGGGGCTGGGCGTGGCCTTCGCGGGAGAGGGTCTCAGGAGAGCGGGATGGCCGGGCCGCTCTTACAAAGCCCCTCACTGGCCTCCCTCGCCCCGGCCCGGGCTGAGTGCTCCCCTCCCCCACAGTCTTCCAGCCTCCCAGCGGGTCGTATGCTGACACCCTCTTGGTCTCACACCCTCTTCTTTCAGGAGAGAGCAGTGTGGGAGGGATTTGTCCTCTCTCCCCAGCCTTTCTGTGAGCACCTGACAGGCAAGAGCCATGGCCTCTTCCCCTCCCTGCGGTGACCCCACAGCAACCCCCAGTCCCGTCCTTGGGATTGGGAAAAGCTCTCCTTTCTCATGGGGGAGAGGAAAGGGAGCTAGAGAAAGGCTGGGGTCCAGAGTGGACGCAGACCACGGAGGCCCCAGGTCTACATCAGCCAGTCTCCACACTGTGCTGTGGACGGGACCGTCCTCCAGACCCGCCACGTCCCTGGCGGGGCCTCTGCAGGGGCCGGGGCGGGTGAGAGCTCACGAACGGTGGGGCGCTTGGCCCAGCTTGTGGGAATCGTAGCTACACACACTTGCCCGTGGGTGTGGGTGGGTGTGGGTGGGTGTGGGTGTGTGTCCAGCAGGGAGAGAGAGGCCTCCTCTCTGGTCACGGTGGTCACACAGAGGCAGGATGGGTCGGTGGTTACAAGCGTAGAGCCAGACTGCTCAAACCCCAGCTCAGCCACGTAATGGGCAGTGTGGCTTCAGACACACTATTTAACTTCTCTGCATTTCAGTTTCCTCATCTGTCAACCTACCTCATAGGAGAGTTGTGCAAAGTAAATGACTTAATATTTATAAAGCAGTTAGAACAGGGGTCGGCAGACTTCCTGTGAAGCATCAGTGAGGGAACATTTTTGACTCTACAGGCCAAAGAGTCTCCGTGGGAGCGACTCCACTCTTCCTTTGCATCACAAAAGCCGCCATAGGCAATGCCCACATGAACGGGCGTGGCCAAGTTCCAATAAAACTTTACTTACAAAAGCAGGCAGAGGGCCCGATGTGGCCTGTGGGCCTGGGTTTTGCAGACCCTCTGCGCTTGGACATCTTCAGCACGTCTAGTGTGGCCCCACCTCCATGGCTTCTCTCCTGCTTCTTCTCTGCCGGCTTCTATGCTGCCCCCACCACCCGCCCTGCCTCCCGTCCCCGTGTGGGTTTATCCTCATCTTATCGCTTAAAACGGAGGGTGTTGAACTCAGAGGTTTGAGAGAGTTTGTTCCATCTCTAAGATGTCTGTGGTTCACATTTGAATTCCCTTTGAAGAGCGGGCTGCTGACCTCTGCATCCTTGAAACACAGGCTTCTCGAATCCTGACCCTCCACATCCCACCTCCACCCAGACCGCAAAACACTGGTATTTCCCTCTGTTATCACCTTACCTCTTGTCACATCACCTCTGGGCAAGGGTCACAGCCTCCATTTTCCAGATGAGGAAACGGAGACCCAGGAGGGAACTTGCTCCCACGGGGGAGGAAGGGGGTACAGCACGAGGGCTGGCTGTTTGGGAGCTGCCCGCACCGTAGGCGTGAGGCACCCAGTCTGCTGCAGATGACCGTGTCACCCACCCTTTGTTCTGCAGTCGTCCTATGCTGTGTCGCTGCTGCGGGAGTGCGTGAGGCTGCGGCCGTCGGACCCCACGGTGCCCCTGATGGCTGCCAAGGTCTGCATAGGCTCCCTGCACTGGGTGAGTGAGCTGTGGGCGCAGAGCCAGGTCTGCTTCCTGCGGGGGGGTGGCGACAAGTGGGCGTGAGGTGGCCGTGCGTGTGAGGGGTCGGGGACCGTGCGGAAGCCGCGAGGCCGATGGGCCTGTCCAAAAGGGGGTTAGAGAATGGCTTCTGGGAAACCTCCAGCCTCCCTCCCCCAGCTCAGGATGGTATCAGGTTTGTGGTTCAGCCTTGAATGTCTCCAGGGAGCCACATGTGGAGTCAAAAGTCAGGGTGCCCCTAGCTGCCCAGCCATGGGGAAGATGAGCAGGACCTTGGAGTCACCTGGGCCAAGCCACCATTTAGAGTCAGAGCCAGCTCTGGCCTGACGGGCAGGCAGCCTCTCTGTCGACCGCCTGCGTCCTCTGGGCTGCAGCCCCCGGGCCCTGCCTGTGCTCAGCTGCCTGCTTGCTAGGCTGCTGCGGCGGCTGCGCTGAAGATGCGCTCAAGGCGCTCCCTCCCCAGCAGCAACTTTACTGGAGAAGGTCAGGGCGGGGACTGGGGAAAGAGCCCCTGGCCTCCCCTAGGCTGCCACGCCCTGCCTGCAGGCCTGGGGGCGGGGCCTCTGCATGGGTCTCCTCTGACAGGGAGCTGGCTTGCTGACACTCCTGGCTTCCTCAGGTCCACATCAGCCTCCTGATATCAGGGGCGGTCCTGTTCCCACCCTCCTGAGTGACACAGAGCAGCGCAGCACCTCTCCCACAGGCTGGCTGTCAGCCCCGCCCACGTCTCCTCTCTTCAGGCTGAATAAGCCTAGTGCCTTCACTGGCCCAGCGTCTCCCAAAGGGGGAGCTTCTCCCATACATGGTCTCCCCTTCCTGACGTCCTGACACCCCAGCCTACCCTCGCTGTTGGGTGCCCCGCTTGCTGCACGTGAGCAGGGGCCAGGCTCCAGGTGCCTGTGGCAGGCACTTCAGAATTAGCCGCCTCTCCAACGCCCCCAGTCCTGGGAAGGGAGATGAGTTCTAACTCTTCCCGCCAAGTATCCTGAGGACCCTCTCCAAGGAACCCCTGCCTTACCACCCAGCAGGCCTCATCCCCTCTCTGCTGCAGGAACTGACTCCCCCACACGATTGGGGGTGAGGAGGAAACAGCACCTTTCCCTCCGTTCCTTCGTCCTCGGGTCCCCATGTACGATGTGTACGCATGGCCCTGCTTTGGCCCCAAGTGACTGTGGATGATGGAGGGGAAAGCCCCAGGCTTTATGATGTTCTTCTATAAGACTGATCTGTAATAGGCGCGAGGCATTTGGAAGAGGCAGTGTGACGGGGCGGGTAAGAGGTTCACTGTTCCTCACATGTGGCGTAAATGACAAAGTATGGACAGGGCTGGACGGGTCAGGGAGGCTTCCAGGAGGAGGAGGAGGCCTTGGACTGGGCTTGGAGGTGGGCCAGTGGCAGGCCCTTCCATCACGGCTTGCTTTCCTCAGCCCCGTGGTTAGTGGGGAAACTCCTTGTCCCCAAGTGCTTTTAGGGAGACTGTTAGCATCTTACACCCTGAGGGTGGGGTGCTGTCGGGCTGTGGGTGGTACGCGGTTGCCAGCAGAGTGGGGACCTAGGCTGAGCGCGTGCAGCAGCGGGTGGCTGTGGGAGCTGGAGGATGCAGAGGGTGGGCTCGCTGACCCCTAGCTCGCACCCCCGCGTGTTCCCAGGGCTCCTGGGGGGGGGCCTCAAGCCCATCCCTGGGCTGAAGCCCAAATATCCGCCTCTCCGAGGGTGGGGAGGGGAGGGCATCTGTGCTCCCAAGGGCTGCCGGCTCGGAGGTGGCTGTGGGTCCACCCAGCCAACGGCTGCCCTTGCCAGGAAGCCCTAAACTTAGGTCTGCCCGCCGCGGAGGAGCTGTTTCCCTCAGCAGCATAATTACAGTAATTATGTGCATTCAGATTACATGGTAATAAAATTAGGATCCAATCAGTCCAAATTGAAATCAGATGAGTTAGGAGCAAAGTAATCCATGACAACATAAATAGAAAAGCCCTAAAGGAAACGTAAACTTGCAGACTTGACATCAGAGTTGAGGAGGCGGGAGAGTTGTTTAACCTCAGCTGAGAAGCTCATTTGGGCTTGGGGGCTGGTTTGAGCCAGGATTTAAATCAGGCACAGGCTAGAGCGTGGTCCTGCTGGAGGGCTGGGGGGTGGGCTCCTGGCCGCCTTCCCCGCGCTGGAACCTCACCTCCTGTTCCTCCCTACCTGCCTTGGACACTTAGCATGAGGCATTGCGTTTCTTGTTGCATGTGTGTTTCGTGAAGGCGGGAACTCTCTCTCCTCTTTCTTTTTTTCTTTTTCCAGCTCTTTATTGGAGTGTAACGGCTTTACATCTCTGCTCTTTCTTGAAACCCCAGCCCAGAGTTAATGCCTGGTGCTTATCGGGTGGATCCTCCTTGCTAATAAGCACAGTCACTTGGCAAGGAATTCTGCCTTGTATGGTACTTGCCTTTTCATCTAAACGGGCAGCTTCTTCACTTACTGTTTCTCACACCCTCAGCCCTTCTCCCCCACAAAGAACCCTGCACGTAGTAGGTGTTCAGAAATATCTTATGGAATGACACCTGCCCCAGCTGGCCAGGAGGACAGGTGTGGGAAGTCTACATCTGGTTCACGGTTCTCCAGGCTCCCTGGGTTGGCACTGGGCCCAGAGCAGGCTGTGGGTGGCCAAGGGCAACCTGTTCTCCTAAGGGGTCAGGGGAATGGTGGCCTAGCACTCTGTGTCCTCAAGGCCGCAAGCAGGAAGAATGGGTCTGACAGGTGGCAGAGGGGTGCTGGTGCTTGTGACAGGGCGCAGATCCTGAAAGGCGTCTCATGCCACCTCCGTCTCCTGCCTTCACAGCTGCTCTGGCTCACGTCAGCCCCCAGAAGGCTCAGCCATTGCCCAGCCAAGCCCCATGAGCAGGGGCCCAAGATCTGGCTGGGAGTGGACAGCTTGCCCCCAGGTTGCAGGAAGGGAGGCTGAAACTGGAACATTGGGAAACGAGTTGTGCTGGGTGAGAGCGGACTAGGTGGCCGTGTGCCCAGAGGTGGAGCACCCACTGTCCCCGCGTCCCGTCCTTATGCCCAGAGCCAGTGTAGGATGCTCCAGGCTGGGTCTGGGCCCGAGAGCAAGGTTGCGCCTGGGTGAGGGTGGGTGAGGAGAGCCTGGGCAGAGGTACCTGCCTGGGCCCGTGCTGGCTGCTCATCTTTGGTCTGTGGTGCTGTCCCTCAGCCTCATCCCCTAAGGGGGTGGGGTGGGTGGTGGAAAGAATGCAGGCTTTGGAGGCTGAGAGGATAGGCTTCAAATCCCTGCCCTCCCACTTAGTAGCTGTGTGACTTTGGGTGAATAATGTACCCTCTCTGTGCCTCATCAGTAACCTGGAAACCACCACATCCACCGTTACAGGGTGGCTGTGACTAGCAGAGCCGAGCAGGGTCCCTGCTTAGCCTGTGGGAGGTACCTGGTAAATGGCAGCCATCCCTGTGACAGCCCCTTTAAAATAGCAGACTCTCAGAAAGGATGCGCCTTTCTCCTCCTACACTGCTTTATCCCCTCTGTTCAGTGGGTTCTCCGCTCTGTCAGCCTTTTCCTTGCACATAGCTTATCACGCTGTGCCCATGGTGAACTCAGCCCAACTCGCCTCTCCATGGTGAATGGCCTGTATCTCAGGGTCCCCTCATACTCCAGAGAGGGAGAGTCCGCCCGTGCCCCCAGCTGTGGCCAGTGGTCAGGCCGTAAGAGGCACAGAGCTGCCCCTCTCCTGCCGGGTGGGGTGGGTGTGGGCAGGGATGGGAGCAGGGTGGGAGCACACTAGCTTGGGTGCCAGAACCCAGCTTAACTTTGTGAGCCCCTCCAAGAGGGGGAAGGGAGACATCCCACACAAGGGGGCCCTGACGTCTGGGTGGCCGTGGGGCTGTGAGTGTTAATCGTTCGGCATCTTGCTGAGGGCGGTACCAATTGTTCTTGGGGACCCTGACACACCAGGCACATGGGCAGATGACATTCCTGGGTTGGGTAGGAGGGAGGGGGCCTCTGAGACACCTGTGTGCCCTGAATGGGCACAACTGAGGCCCCCAGCTATCCTCTGCCTCCCAACAGGCCTGCCCACTGTGGGTGCCCCCGAGGGCTGCCTTGTGTGCCCCTCTCTTCGTGTCACATGTTGTGTGTGATGTGTGCACATGTGACCTGTGCCATTTGGTCCCTTTCCAACTGGAGCAGTCCCTCCTGCTCCCAGGACAAAAGCAGCCCCAGGCCTTTTTCCCCTGAAAAGTTAGAGCTCCCAATATCAGGGAGCGAGCTCACAGCCAGAACCAGCGTGGCAGCCTGCCCACTCTGCAGGGTTGGCAGTGCCCTGGAGGCCCAGTCCCCGAGTCCTGCCTGCCGCCTGCTCCCGGCTTCCCTCTCTCTGCTGAGCAGGGCAAGGACAGATACAGGGGCTGAGTAAGGAGAGGATCTGGCACAGACTGGCCTGCACCTGGGTCCAGGCTCTCAGCAGAGCAGCTGTCAGGGAGCTGGGATCCCTGGAACAAGGGATGCTTTCCCTGTAAGAGGTAGCATCCTGTGACCTTGAACACAAGGCCTCTGGATGGGGGAAGAGGTCCAGGTTGCCGCTGGTGGAAGAAACAGCTTTCCTTCCATTCAGGCCTCGGAAAGGCCTGGTCTCCCTGGACAGAACGAGGAATTGCGGTTCTGAGGGTCCCGGGCTGGTGACTGAATAGCCACTCTCCCCAGTGACCTTTGCCTCTCCTCTTTGCAGCTGGAGGAGGCAGAGCGCTTTGCCATGATGGTGATCCAGCTCGGGGAGGAAGCTGGGGAGTTCCTCTCCAAGGGCTACCTGGCAATGGGTCTCACCTACAGCCTGCAGGCCACCGACGGTGAGTGCTGGGGCCTGGGAGCCTCTGCTTGGGGTGACTCAGGCTTCGTAATGGCCTCCCAGGCATCTTGTTCCTGTGCCCACCTCCCACCCCAGCGCACCTCCATTGACTCCTCCAGGATAGGTGTGCAAGTGCTCATAAACACACACGTGCAGACACAAACACAGAGGCGCTCTCGCGCACACACACACCCCAGTCCATTTCCACATTTGCTCAGACTTTACCTGCCTCAGACACGCCTTCTTCATGGACCCAGTTCCTGCTCCCTTCCAAGGCACAGCCCCAGCTCGGGGCACAGCCCACACTCGTCTCAGCCCTCGGAGCTCCTGTAGCGCTGGCCGCCTGTGATGCGCCCCCAGCCCTGACCCCACAGTGTCTTCTTGCTCACTCACCTTTACCCTCAGCACCGCTGTCATCTTCTGGGGTCTTTGACATCCCCCCAGTGCATGGCACAGAGCTGGGCACACAGCAGGCGTTCCCTGAATACTTGTGCTGGGTCCTGGGTTCCCCACCTGCTGCCTGGAGCCTGGCATTCCCTCCCTAGCCCCGCCGGCTCAGCCGTGTGTCCCCGCACGGGTCGGCAGCCACCTACTTCTACATCCTTGCAGCTTGAGGAAAAGGAGCGACAGGCCCCCGCCCAAACCAACCCCAGAAGAGTCATCAGCCCCACCCACACCCCCCCCGAGAGCCAGCCCCTGGTAGCAGGCTTCAGAGGCCCTGCACAGCGAGAAGTCAGAACAGCTGACACTTGCACAAAGAGGGGAGAGAGAGGGGTGAGATCCTGGTGCCGTGCTAGCTCCTTGTTCTTGAGTGACAGTGATCACTGTCTCTTCAAGATATCGGTGAGGCTCTGATAGGGAACCCTGGGGTCCCTACACACGGATCAAGTGAGGGAGTCACCAGTGCCTCCGTCAGTCCAGAGACCCTCCACGTGCTTTTAACTCCACGTGCTTTTAATCCGCTAGAAGCAGGGATGCTTTATAAGCTGGGGACCACCTGACATCTATCCATGCCAGCAGCATCCTGACCTGGTCTGGCTGGAGCCTGGCCACAGTCATTTTAAAGCTTCCCAGGGGTTCAGTGTACAGCTAAGGCTTTGAATGCCTGTCCTACCGCATTTATAGATGATTTAATTTATCAGAAGGGTGCCTAGTTTGGGTTACAGTGAGAAGCCTCTTGGGGGGAAGTGTAATGGAGGTTTCTGGTGGGCTAGTGGGAAGGGAGTTAGTGTTCAGTGGGTGCAGACACTCTGTTAGGGACAATAAGAAAGTTCTGGAGATGGATGGTGGTGATGGTTGTATGACATGGTGAAAGTACTTAATACCACTGAATTGTCCGCTTGAAATTTGTTGAAATGGCTAGAAAAGAAGACGCCTCACGAGTAAGGAAGCCCAGGGAGGCATGTGGCCAGGGCAGGGGTGGTAACTTTTCTCTAGAGGCTTGGGTCTTTGGAAGGGACAAGGTGGCCCAGACGGCAAGGAAGGCAAAGGAGTAGAAGGATCTGTTGTGCCAAGAAGCACGCGGGAGTCTAGGGCCGGGGGAACCCACACCCCTCCCCCTGAAACCAGGGCAGAGGGCGGCACCAGTCCCTAGCTGCTTGAGTGCGAGCATTTGCCAGGTGGGGTCCTGGCGGGGCCTCTCCCTGCAGAGCTCTGTGCCCCAGGTGGGGCAGGGCTGGGTCGGCCCCCTCCAGCAGCCCCTCATGGCTCCGTCTTCATCCTGTCTCCTGCAGCAACTCTGAAATCCAAACAAGACGAATTGCACCGGAAAGCACTGCAGACGCTGGAGAGGTGAGGAGGGCCCCAGTGGCGGCACTGCCCTAGGTGGCTTATTCTCATGTTCTCTCAGGGCACCCTCTGATGTAGACGGAGCCAAGGCTTCTGCCCCCATTTTATTGACCAGCAAACTGAGGCTCTGAGAGCTCATGCAGGAAACAGGGACAGGCCTTTGGGGTTGGGTGGGTGAGTGGAGCCCTTCCACGTGGGTGGAGTTCCCCCCAAGCTCAGCTCCTACGCTCTCGAGCTCAGGGGACATAAGCTGTAGCAGGAAAGCACCCTGCACAGTGACCTACGAGTAGCAGGGGCTCAAAAAGGGTGTGTGCCTCCTCCCAGCCCCTACCCAACCTGGGGGCTGTGAGGACTCCCACCCACAGTCCTCACAGAGATTTCCTGGGAGCCCAGAGTCCGGGAGGGAGGGAGTGGGGGAGAGAGGGGGAGGCAGAGAAGCCCCTCCCCCAGCGGCAGCCCTTCGCCCCTCCTCAGGCCCCCTCCTTGCTGAGCCCCTGTCCACCACAGCCCAGGGTCCCATCTGAGCATCTGTCCCGCTCCTTCCTCTGGCCCATCGCAGGGCTCTTCCCCCTGAGCCCTGCGTGTCTTGCTGCCTCTGAGCACGGATGGCAGCTTCTGGGTAGGGCCCACCCCGGACTCCTTGTGCCTGCTCCCTGGGAACATCCAGCTCCCCTCTGGGGCAGGTTGTTCTCAGACCCAAGGAGGTAGGAGAGGCCCATCCTGGCCAACCCCCTCTGAACTCCCAGAGTCAGGGGGCACGTCCTTCCTTCACCTACTGGCTCTTCATTCCCCTGTCTTCTTGCCCAGAGAGGCTGTCCCAACCCCTCCATCCTCTAGGAGCTATTCCCTTCTGTCCCCCGGCGGAGAGGGCAGGCTCCAGGCTCTGTACAGGCCACAGCCAGGCCAACAGCTGCCCAGAGGAGAGGGGCTTCCCTCCCACCCCCCCAACCCTACGCTCCCAGACAGCCCCCACTTCAGCCAGAGCCAGCCCTCTTGACACCCACTGCCCCTGCCTTGGGCCGCCCGTGGGCTTTCTGCCCCAACCATCGTGTCCCGCGGGGCACCCTCCAGAGTGGGACCGGGCGGAATCCCCAGCCTTTGGCCCCGCAGCGCCTAGCACAGGGCTGACAGCCTGGGGACCCGCATCACACACTGGTTGTTGGTCCTTGATGGCTGACTTGCTGCTCTCTTGCCCCATACAGAGCCCAGCAGCTGGCGCCTGGTGACCCCCAGGTCATCCTCTATGTCTCCCTGCAGCTGGCCCTCGTCCGCCAGGTGAGTCCTCCCAGTTCCTAACACCCAGGTCTCGGGGGGCTGCTGTTCTTCTCCTGGCCCCACTGCTTTTACCAGCTGTGTGACCCTCTGCAGGTGACTTATCTGAGCCTCTATGTGCTTGTCTATTATGTGAGTCCCTGTGCACTGCACCTCAGAGGGCCCTAGTAAGGATTAAGTTGGCTAATGTGGCGAAGCCCCTGGTCCGTGCTGGGCGCACAGGAAGGGGTTGTCCTCTGCCCTCACTCCTACAACGTGTCCGTCTCTTGAGAAGTTGGCGGGACCCACGGTAAACATTTGTTTGTGCCCTCACCTTCTGCAGAACTTTCCCCAAGGGTCTGGGGAGCAGAGTGATTGGCACTTGGAGCCGTTTCTGTGCGACCCAAAGCTTTCCGCTGACCCTGTGGATGCCGCCGGCTGGCTCGGCCTCTGGGGGCTGACAGGGGCCTGCTGTCCACCACCTTCCTTCGACCCACATGGCTCTCCCGGCCTACCTGCCTTCCTTCTCCGAGCTGAGTAGCTGAGCTGTTGGTGCTGAGAGGACACTGGTCTGTCCGGGGAGTGGGGCCAGGCAGTCACCCACACAGCCAGTTGTCTTTCAGAAGAAGGCGAGAGCTCCCGTCCCCCAGGCCCCTCAGAGTCTGCGCTTTCACACGTGCCCCTCTGGCCAGTGCTCTGTGTGAAGCAGGACCTCTCGGTGGCCTTGATCTGGTGAGTGTGGACACTGGGCCGCTTGGGGACCGTGACAAGCCAGCAGAGACCCAGGCTGGGCTCCAGACTGTTGGGAGAAGTCGGCAGAACCCCCGTGTGGTTGTGGTCAGGTGACAGGCAGCCCGGCCGACGAAGGTGCTGCGTGCTCCCCTGCCGGCCTGGGCCAGCCCTGCGTCTGATGAGGAGGGTGCCGTCAGCCCCACTTGACCCCTGAGGCTCTGAGGCTCTCCTGAGCTGGGGAGCTGGGAACACAGTGTCTGCTCCAGAGCCCACTCTGACCCAGTCAAGCAACCTCACGTGGCTCTAAGTGTCCTGTTCCCCTGTCCCATTTGGAGACGGGGCCCTTGGAGCCTTGTGCACCAGCCTGGAGGTTGGTTTTCCTGGTGGTGTCAACGTCTAGCCCCTGGCTTCGTCTTCAGGGAGCTGTGTCTCCAGCCCCTCTCCCACTGTGCCCCTGGCTCCTGACTTCCAGGTCCTGGAGGAGGCACTTAGGACTCCCTGCTGCTCTCTCCAGAAACATCAGTCTGCCCTGGTGCTCCTGGGAGCATGGACACCAAGATACCCGAGACCGGTTTATTTTTAGCCCTCTGTAAAAGAACCGGTGCTTTCCTTGCCAGTCAAGTCTCTGATAAACCTTTGGTGATGCATTTTTTAATATGTTTATTATTCAGCCACCCCTGATGAATGGCATCTATCCCCCTGGAGAGGGCTGGGCCAGGCCAGTGGAGCCTGGTACCCAGTGTCCTTGGGGACCCCAGATCTTGGTAATAACCTCAGGGGGTTGGAGGCCCCTGAATGGACTTGAAGCTAGTGCTGCCTGCCTGGGTTTCTGAGGCCCCTGCCCGTCCTGCCAGGAGCATGCATGGCTGCTCAAGCAGTGAAGGCCGCGGATTGGGACGCCCAGTCCAGGATGGTGGGGCAGGAGCCGCCTCAGGGAGGCACGGGCGAGCCAAGCCAGCGGCCACACTGACCTTAGCTTCCTTTACTTCCCGTGGCCTTTCCACAAAGAGAGGTCCCCATGGCAGGACTCTGGGCCTGGCAGCAGTGCCCACAGCCTGTGCAGATGGCACGTGGAGAACAGGCAGGGGCCAGGCACGCCGGGGACCGGAGGTTGCGGCTGACCTGTGTACTGTAGGCCCCTCAAGGAGCATTGGAGACCAGGGTCTGAGGTTTGGTAAAGAGCAGGACTTGCTGAAAAAGACTCCTGAGGTTCCTGGGAGGACGGGGCCCTGGTGTGGATAGAGTCGCAGGAGCTGGCAAAACTGCCGGGCCTGAGCACCTGAGAGAACACGTCCCTCAGGACTGGAAGGAAGGATCTTACCTGTTCATTAGCTGCCTCGGCTTTGGGGGCTTGAAGAGGGAAACTCACATTTTCAAGCGTGTTTGGTACTCAGCAGGGTGCTTTTCCTATGTTGTCTCCCCCTCTCAGTCACTGTCATAGGTATGACTGTTATCCTCGTCTGGCAGCTAAGGACTGCAGCTCAGAGAGGCGAAGTCCCCCGCCCTGGGTGCCAGCTAGAAAGTGGCAGAGCTGGGATCCACGCCCCCACCTGACCCCGGAGCCTAGGCTCTCGCCACGGTGAGCCTCCAAGTAGGAGGCGGCATTTATCTATCAGCCCCCATCACTGTGTGACCAGGTTCCGAGAAGAGGTCTGTGGCTACGGTCTGGGTGGCCTCTCCCCACAGCCCCTGCTCCTCCGGTTTCGTTGGTGCTTCCCGGCCAATCCTTTGTGGTACACTGTGAACCTCTCCCTCTTTACTCTCTTGCGTGGGGACGGCACTGGCTTCCGGTGCCTGACTTTAGACAGTAGATCCCTCTTGCCGTGTTATTTGGGAGTGTGTTTTCTCATTGGCGCTCCTGCCTGCCCCGCAGTACCTGGGGTCTCACGTGAGTCTGCTGCGCCTTCGTTGGCTGGCACCTGGCCCTGGAGTCCGGGGAGAGGCGTGGGCCGTGGGAAAGGTCGCTCAGCGGGCAGTTTTCTCCGGCAGATCTCCAGCGCCATGGAGCAGCTGCAGGAGGCCCTGAAAGTGTGCAAGGATGACGCCAACGCCCTCCACCTGCTGGCGCTCCTCTTTTCCTCCCAGAAGCACTACCAGCACGCCCTGGATGTCATCAACATGGCCATCGCGGAGTATCCCGAGAACTTTAAGTGAGTTCCCCGTGGACGCTGCTGGGCTGAGGGGCTGGTCACGCACACACCAAGAGTCAAGACGGGGCAAGGACCTGTGGGGGCAGAGCCTGGCTCTGGCCTTCTCTTGCGTGGCAGGAGGTGCCCTGTGGGGAGCACGGAGCTCTCAGTGGTAACTGCAGGCTCCCCAGGGAGCTGTGTGGACTGCCGAGGAGACTGTGTTCCAAGGCACGGGCTCAGGCTGCTTCCATCCTGCCCTGAGCTCTGCATTTGAGCTTCTTGGGGACACTAACTTGTGTAACTTAACCATAACCCTGGCACAGCCAGCCAAGGATGGATTCTAACACTGGCTGGGCCGATGGAGGCCAAGTGAGCTGGCCCCCTGCCTCCAAGCAGGCCATGGGCAGTAGCGGGTAGGAAGGTTATATCCCTCCAGGGTGGTGCTGGCCTCTCCCTCTGTGCTTGGCTCTTCCACGGCCCGCATTACCATATCACCCAGATGCCTGTCTCTGGAACAGGGTCCACGCTGTACTTGGTCCCGACGGTGGTGGGTGGGGCAGGACTAGACCCTCCTGCCCCCACCTATACACAGGAGACCTACTGCCACCCAACCAGGACACTGGGGAACAAGAGCCTCACTGGCCAGCTGAGGCAGGAGGGTGCATTGCTCTGTGGGAGGGAATGAAGGCGGGGTCGTCTTTTGATTTCTGCCCTCCTTCCCTGGGGCAAGTGACATGGGGTGTAATAGACCTTGTTTCTCTGAATCCCATGATCCCAGCATAAGGGGTGCTGAGCACCTCTGCTCCCACTGTGCTCCACCTTAGAGTCTGAAGGAGGGCCCTTTAGGACCAGCCAAAGGCGGTCCTGCTTCAGACAGCAGAAAGGAGCGTGGCCCTGGTGCCCTGAGAGGTGACTCACACCAGCAGTGAAAACAGGTTCACAAAGAACTAGGGAAATTTGTGGGTGCCACCGCCACTATCAGTGATCAAGGGACGCTGCATTCGGCCCAGTCCAAGGAGGTTCCCTTCACGTGGAAGCCCGAGCATCCGTCACTGTCCATCCTTAGCCCAGCAGGGGCGGGGCTGACCCTTAGGGTGAGGCTCAGGCTTTCCTGTGCCTTTGACCTCCTTCAGAGGGTGCCGCAGTGGCTTTGCCTGTGGACTTTGCTGGGATGGCTTCCTCCTCACCAAGGCTCAAGCAAGGTGCTTTGGGAGCTGCAGTGTCCTAGCCATAAGCTCCTCAGTGGACCCCACTGAAGAGGGATCCCCAGGGGAAAATGCCGAGGACAGGCATTCACTCTTCAGGTCAGCCCTGCGTACCCTAGTCTGGCCTGATCCCTGCCCACAGCACCGTAACTCCTGACCCCACTGTCCTGGCCCAGGTGGGTGCCAGCTGCCCAAAGCCAGGTGTGAGCAGAGATGGTGTGAGGCCAGCTCCACGTAGCCTGTTCTTTGTGTTCGGGAGACGGCCCTGGCTCTTGGCCTCCACCCTGCATTTGAGATTATTAAAATTGAAATCAGTTCACTTTAAAAGGCAGGTCGGTCAGGGAATACTACACGTAGATAAAACAGTGTGTGTGGACAAGGGATTCGTTACCTAATCCCAAATACAATACAGCGAGACCTACTGTGTAGAAGTTTATTTTTTACTTTCATAAATATAGAAGGACAGAGGTCCTCCTCATCCAGTACCAGTCACCTGGCTGTGTTTCAGCCTCCATCCTCACGCCTGTCTGGCAGGGTCTGACCCACGGTCCGCCGCCAGCTGTATGTGTGCACGCGTGTGTGTGAGTGTGCCTCTGTGTGGGCGCGTTTGTCGTCAGTTAGGCTTCGGTGGGAACAGAAACCATCACGATGAAAGGGTTAGAATCCTGGAGTGGGGAGGGAACGCCTCCCCCGGCCCCTGGGTCAGAGTGTATGTCACAGAAGAAACAAGAGGCTGGGCCAGGCATCAGACATTGTCCTTTTTCTGAGTGAAATCTTGCATGCAGGTGGAGACCGTGAACAGGTGGGAGCAGAACTGTCCTGTGGAAGCCAGGGAAGGAGGTCCACACGCTGCCCCCTCGGCCCTCCCGGCCCAGTGAGGAGCCTCCCGTGCCATCTGTTGTGGGGGTGGAAAATCCACCTGCCGCACAGCGCTGTCGAGTGACGCTAGGGTGTGACCGTGGCTCTTTGCAAATAAGTCAATACTTTTCCCCACAGATGAGGCCCGTGGATTAGCAGGAAATGTCATTGAGTCCATTACCGGTCAGGGATCACTGAAGAATGTCATTGCTCTTCAGTTGAAAGTGCATCCTGCTTCTCCAGCTGCTGCCTGCATTGGGAACAAGCTGTGTGTGGCTCCAGCTGTCGCCACGGCAGTTAATTAAACCCCTGATCCAATAAATATCACTGCAGCCAAACAAAAAAGTCAGCCCCCTTTGCCCTGACCTCAGCGTCCTCAACAAGGTCTGTATTGCGGGCACTTAAAGGCCCCTGGTCTGGGTCTGTCTGCCACCCAGCACCTTGCTGGTCCCAAGTGGCTGAGCCCTTGTAGAGGCTCTTCCTTTCTGCAGAGACTGCTTTAGTGAAGCAGAGGCTGGCGGGCTGGTGTCAGGGGTGGAGGGGGCCTGGCCTGGGGGGATGCTGGTGGGTGGAGTAGACCCCTTTCCTCTTGTGCTTGTCCCCACGTGGGAGCCACAGCAGGTCCCTGGCTGTCACTTGCCTGTGCTGCCTCCTGCAGCTTGCCCCTTCATCTTCTCACCTGCTGAAAGACTGACATCCGTCCTGCCTCCAAGGTCTGTTGTGAGATTCAGACAAGATCTCACAGTCAGTTTGCAGCCGGCTTCAAGGGCAGCAGTGAGGATGGGCCTGGAAGATGGTCCACAGTGTAAGGCTGTGACATGGGACCTGAGGGAAGCAGTGCACGTTGTGCCTGGAGATGGAGGGCATCCTGCACGTGAGGGCAGGGGAAGCTATGAAAAGGTGTTCACGCTCCTTAGCTGCACAGGAGGTCACCATTCCTAGGGGCAGACTCAAGACTCCTGGAGAAAAACCCAGCTTTCGTGGAGCTGACTTTTGAAAATCCTCCTGAATTCAGGGATTAGAAAGCAAAGTAAAGAGGATCTTGATTTCTGTGCTATGGGGTGACCTTTAGTTAATGGAGCTTGAGTTTAAAAAGGCAGAAACGTGATGAGGCAGAGACTGTTGGCCCTGCGGGGACAGTGTGAACCTGGCACAGTGGGAACCAGACACCCGAGCCACTTCCTGAAATCCTGAGGGCTTCCAACTAAGCCCTGGACACATGTGCTGGCCGGGCTGTCGCTGGCCAGTTTGCAGGGGACCTCAAGGGGGCAGCAGGCTCCCTATTTGGACCTGGGTTCCAAGCCAGGCCAGGCCTCGGAATGCACGAGGTCCCCACAGCAAGCTCAGAGATGCCATTGCTGGTTCCTTCTCGTCCTGGGATTGGGAGGCAGCTGGGAGGCTCAGCCGGGAGGGTCACAGGGAACAGGTCACTGATAAGCTTGGTTCCTGAAGCCATGGGCTCCGTGGGGTGCTGGTTTTATGTAACAGATTCTTTGTGCTTTAGTCAGGCCGCTTGTAGGGAAGGTCGCCATAGTAACCAAACAACATTCCTGGGCTAATGATGGGAGCTTTCCAATAACCAGCCTGTCAGTCAGTCACTGCTCCCACCCCAGGCCTGGCAGCCTGCCAGACCAGGTGTGAAAGCCCAGGCCATCGGGCTGGCAGAAGGGGAGCAAACCAGTTTGCCCTTCCCTCCCCTCAGTGGCAGAGCGGCCTCCTCCCACTCCTCTTGGGAGCTTCTGCCCAGCCCAGGTCCTGAGGGCCTTGGAAGGTCCTGGGGGAAGGGGTGTCAGAGCCCTAGGGAGCTCTCCCCAGAGCAGGAGCTATATGGCCCTCTTGACAAGCCAGAGCTTGCCACTTGTAAACACATGGAACCAGTCACAGCATCTCCCCCAGGAAACCTGGGCTGTTTTGGAAAATGTTTGAGCTGATAACTAGGTGTTAGCTGGGGCCAGACTGTGACTGAATCCGGTTAAGGCCAACGTTAGCCTCAAGGGTACCCCTCTGATCTCTACCTGGCCTGCCTCTCCTTTTTCCCAGGTTGTGTGTGATAAATTTCTAGTGGTGCATTCCACCGAGCAGAAGGGATCAGAGTCCTGGAGCTTCTGTTAATGTCTCTGCCTTAAACCCAGTGTGTTTATTGGATGGTTCTTATTAGGGACTTGGAGTAGATCAAAAGGACGCTTAAAATACCAGCACTCCAGTGAGGGGGCTGGAGTCAAAGGTATTAGCACAAACATAGTTTATCACTTTGCCAGGTTCATTAAACATTTTTGGCTGCCACAGCCCCTGGTGAGGACAAGAGCCAGGGGGTAAACGTGCAGGCCATGTGGTGGAGGGAAGTGTTAAGCCAGGCATGATCCCTGGCACCGGCCCACTCTTCCCCAAAGGTCAGTTCCTCATCGGCTGAGCTAGCCTGACATTCAGCATTTCCCTTTGCTGGTGGTTGTGCGGAGCCTTCTGGGCCCTCACTCCATGTGACACTGCAGTCACATAGAGTTCAGCCTCCTGTAGCCCACTGCTCACACTCCAGCTAGGAGGGTAGATGATCTAGGTTGTTTTGTTTGGGGAAGAAGAAGGAAAGGAAGGAAGACAGGTATTTGCAGTTTTTCCAGAAGGAATTCTGTGTTTTAAAGTGGTTTTAGCCCTTCGCTTCCTGGTCCTCACTCCTGTCAACATTTGCAGGAGGGAGGCACTGTGGCCGGCACCTTGGTTTTCAAGCAGGAGTGGCCCAGGCTTTCTGCCCCTGGGAGAGGGCTCAGGGGGCACATTCGTGCCCATGAAGTAGGGCTGGCCTCCCCTCTGCAGTGGGTGGTCTTCAGGTCCCCAGGTCTGCTCACTGGGCAGAGATTATAGACCAAGATCAAGGAGTTTGCTTCTTGGTGTCTTATACCCGGCTAGGAGCCAACTTTTGTTCCATCTGAGGACCTGCTTTCTGGAAGTTCTTCCACCCCAAAATGGTTACGGAGTGGCTTTATGTGGTATGTGCTCATATCGTTCAAGATCAAGAATTTACATTTGGAGAGTCACCTGGAGGGAACTGGAGGGGCCTGCAGCTGAGGGAAGCCGGGCCTGGAGGCCCACTGGGTCAGCCATCGGTCAGCACAGATAAGGCCTCGGGGCGCTGTGGGTGCAGGCGGCTGTTCTGCGGGTGGGGCAGAGCTTTTGAAGCAACAAGCGCTAACTCGTAGAGGCAGAAGCTTGCAGGCTGTTGATTTTAAACGATTTGAAAGCTTCAAAGTCGGATCATATTGAATGAATTCATTAAGAGGTAGAGGATCTGTGTGGGGGACATGGGTCAGCGTCATACTCCAGAACCAAGGAAAAATTACTGGTTTTTAGGGCTAAGAAAAGCTGCCATAAGTGTCCCTTGCAAGTTAGGGATTAGTCTATGGGAAGATAATAAAGACACGCCTAACTGTGGCCCTCTCCCTTTCAGGGAGGTCACTCCTGTTAGAGCTTTAAAATAACATCCTCAAAGAGCAAGTGTGTGAGCTTAATCAGTTTATTGCCCAGGTGGAGTTTCTCCGAGAGGCATGGCATTTAGAGGAGTCTGAGACGTGTGTCCTTCAGCACTTCCCTGGCCAGGGCAAAAGCCAGGTGATTTCAGCCCCAATGAAGGCCAGGGAGTGGCTGCTTCCTACTCATACGTGGGGCTGCTCCTCCCCTTCTCCCTGCCGCCCATCCTGGGCAAGGGATGGGGCCCCTGAGTCCCACCTCCAGGCCTTCAATCCTGTCCCTGCCAGTCCAGCCCCAAGAAGTACCCTCCTTACCTTCTTGCTTCCAAATCCTGCCCATCCTCAGGGACAACCCTCGGGCTCCACTTTGCCTTGAAGCTCCTGCACTCAAAGCTGAACCACTCAATTGAGTGTCTGATTCTCTTCTGTTTTGTTTCCTAATTGGCTTGGGTGTGTTGCTTGAGCTTCCCTGAGAGGGTGGAAGCACCTTTGGGGCAGAGATTATGGCCTGTCCTCTGTCTCCCCTTCCTCCCTGTAGGGAACCCACAGCTGGACACCCAGCACACCAGTAGACCCTCCGATGGGTAGACCGTAGGAGTTGCTTGGTTTGTTGTTCAGGGAGGGAGGGAGGGAACACATGGGGATGTTGGCTCCTTACAGCCCTCAGGGTGCTCTCACACCTCCTTAACCCTGTTTTGTTGTTGTTTTGGTTTGATTTGTTTATTTTTTTGGTCTTTACAACCCTCCTACTCTAAAGAAACTAACGGGAGAGTTAGACGGTCTCTCAAGGTCAGAAAGCTGATGAGTGGCAAAGCAGGGACTAGAACCCAAGCCAGCTGATTGAGCAACCCTGGTACGCTTGAACCGCGGGCGCTTCAATAATAATAAAATAATAGCGCACCCAGCGCTTGCTCTCTGCCAGGCACTGCTCTCAGCACTTTTCATGCCTTAACTCATTTAATCCCTTTAGCAACCAAGGGAGGTGTAGGAACTATTGTTACTCCCACTTTCCAGATGAGGAAACAGAGGCACAGAGGGCATAAGTAAACACCTGTACATAATAGGGGCTAAGTAAGTAGTAATGACAGGGCGCAGGTGGACTGAACGTTTATGAAGTGCTAGGCCTTTTATGTACATTGTTTCCTCATAACAACCCCCCCGGGGCATAGTGATCCTGTCATTCCCATTTTACAGATAAGAAACTGAAGCTCTGAGAAGTTGAAATGATTGGCCAGGGGGGGTCACATGGCTAGAGGAAGGGAAGCTGGGATTCGAACTTGGTCATCAGACTTGGGCCCCGTTTTCCGGGACGAGACCCACTTCCAGTAGAAGCCCACGTTGCGTGCAGGCTCTGGCCTCCTGGCTGAGGACTTAGACTTTCCAGAGGCGTGGCTGCCTGACTCAGAGAATAGCCTGCTTTTTCCACTCAATTATGTGTTTTCTATAAAAATAGAACTCTTCATTAAAACAACGCAGCACAGCCATCAGCTGGAATTACTAATTACTGTCCTTTAAAGAGATAATACCCCCTCTTGCGCATTCACCATACCTGTTGTCATCCTCTCCCCTACTGTGGAGGGCTCCCACGAGGGCTGGGAGCCAGAGGCCAGGGCCCGGGAACGCATACGTGGGGCGGTGGGACCAGGAAGAGGAGAGCGTTTCCACGGGATACTCTGTAGCTTTGCTCCCTTGGTTCCTGGTCATGGGGACCCTACAGCTTTCCAGGCCTCGGTGAGTCCTTGTGACTCAAGTTCCTTCTTCTGTTATCTGACAAAGATTTGTTGAGTGACGTTAGGCGAAGCACTGAGGAGACAGAGGTGAGAAAGACGGGGTCCTGCCCGAGCGCAGGGTCTGGTGGGGAAGACCGGTGATGATGGAGTGCTCTCAGGATGATGGCGGGCCTTTCTTGAGGGGTGGCCACGCACCAGGGCCGGCTGCCTTTACGGTTTCTGTTGCCCTCAGTCCTCCCAACAGGCCTCCTTGGTGGTGCCATTACTGTCCCTGCTCTACTGTGAGCCGGTAGAGCTCAGAGAGGCGAAGACACCTGCTAGGAAGCAGCAGGACCTGGAGGTGCAGCCACATTGTCGGATGCCAGAGGCCATGTGTCAGCACAACGTCCTCCTGCTTACTGGGGAGTGACGCAGGGGCCAGAGGGGCCTCCGTCAGGTACACAGCAGCTACCACTTTCACGTGATCGCTGCACATGCTGAGTAAACGTTATAGGGAACTTCTTTCAAGGAACATGAAAGTACAAATGTGGAGCCGTTGTGCTTAGCGCCCACACAGCCCATGCCCTTCCCTGCAGACGGCTCTGCTCTGCCGGCATCCCCACGGCACTGAGAGTGCGGTGCTGCGGTGAGCAGCAGGGAGGGCGCACAGGGGAAGATGATCAGAGGCCCTGGGTGAGGGGGCGGACCAGATGACCTCTGATCTCAGCACCGTGCTTGCTTAGCCAGAGCCGCTCTTACAAAAATATCCCCCATTTACAAAATAATTCTTTAAAAAAAAAAAATTTTTGGAAAGGCTCATGCTCACCCAGTTCTGAGGAGGCCCACCCTGAGATAGTTCCTCTTCACGGCAGTGGAAACAAATGATTTGTCTTAACCTCAGATGGGAATAGCTCCAAGTCTTACTCCTTTTGACAGATAATTAGCAGGCTGGTCCTGGCCCAGGAGTGCAAGCCAGGCAGGGCCTGGGAGGAGAGGGAGGAAGAAGAGGCAGGTGCCAGGCCCACCCAGGCTTTCCCCTGGGAACCTCCATCATCAGCCCGTGGCCAGAGCCATCAGGAGGATTAGCAACACCAGTGACCTGTGGCGACACCCAGCGATGCTGACCTCACTGGTCTCTGTCTTCCCCCCTCCTTGGAGAAGGGCTGGCCCAGATGCAGACAGACAGACTGACGCTGCAGGGCTGAGATTGATCACAGTTCAGCAGGGGCTGTCTCTGTTCGGGTCTGATGGGCACCTGTCTTTGGCCCCAGGTGCTGGCCCATGTAGGTGACTCGGAAGGTGGCCAGTGCAGGCTGCCAAGGCTCCGGTGGCCATCAGGGAGGGCATGCACTCTTAGAGGGTGGGCCTCCTTGCTAGGAACAGGGTGCACGTGCCTCAGCCTTTGGACTGTGCAAAGTGCCAGGACCCGGGACTCTCCTCCCCACAGCTGCAGCAGCCTCACCCCTGTGGCAGGGACAAAGGGCATGGCATTTACACTGACCCTTGCTCCTTCGCTTTCCCCAGAGAGAACAGTCACTTTCACATCTGCCCTCAGATGCTGTGGTGGCACAGTGAAGGCGTTCGGCCTTAAAAGACCTCAGTGTTTATTCTGCATCTTAAAAAACAGGAAAGTGCTTGCAAGAGGGGGTCACAGTGGAGGTTGTTTCACCCTGACTGGTTTGGCTGTGGCTCTGTCCCTCCCCTCAGATCCTCTTCCTTTCTTATGCCCATCTTTGGTCCCAGGAGCCACCTGCCTTGCTGAACAGGCCATGAAGCTCTGGAACTTTCTGAGAGCTTTCAGAGACACCTGGCCTGGACACTGCTTTTCAGGGTCTGCTAGGCCTGCATTTTTAAAGGAATCTCTTCCCTGAGCCTTGGGCAGGCCGGTGCTTGAGGACTTAGTCCAGCTATGGGTTTCTCAGCTGCTGCTTCTGGGTCGTCACAGTTCATCCTGCAGAAGTCCCCTGGGGCAGACAGGGCAGGAGACTTCACTCCAATTTCACAGGTTTGGAACCTGTGACATGCTCAGCTGGACAGCAGCAAAGCTGGGACTTTGGCTCAGGTTTCTCACTTCTGAGCCAGTGTCTGTCCACCGAGTAAAGTCACAGTGCAGGGTCAGGACAGCAGTGTGGCCATTCCTCTCCCAGAATGGCTTTTGTCAAGTTGTTGGAGGCCTGCTAGATTCCAGTACCCCGGCCTTCCTGTCTCAGAGACTCTCCTTAATTGTACTTTTGGCTCTGCCTGGGTGACCCTCCTCTGGGATAAAGACCCCCAGTCTCATGGAGCCAGACGCCTTCATGTCACATCCAGAACTCCCTGTTCCTCCCCAGGCCCTGGGAAACTGTGCTTCTGGACAGCCTAAAACGGAGTCAGCCAGCACTTTGCTTGTTGGCTGTGTGAGTCCAGCCCTCGCAGCAGTTCTGAGGCGTCCGTGAGCAGATTCCTCGCCTGCCTCCCAGCCAGGAGGCAGCAGCAGGACGTGATGCTGTCACAGGTCGGCTCTGGTTTCATATGGATTGCCAGACCCAGAACGTGGCCGGATGGTTATAACAACACACATTTTCATATTATTAAGCTAAGCAAACACCATGTGCTCAGCTCTGTGCCAGGCACTGGGGAAGCGAGGAGATCACTGACATGGAGGGAGGCAGGGTCCTGTCCTGCAGGCACTTGTCATCCAGGTGGGGACGCATGGTAGGACATAGGACAATATAAATGGTAGTTTTACCCTCTTGTAGGCAGGACTGGCTCAGACTGTTTCTAGAATATCTGAATTTTAAAATGCTTGACACGAGTTTTTCTTCATCGTTAAAAGCATAAGCCTATGTGGCAAAAAATAAAGTATACACACACACACACACACACACACGAGAGAGAGAGAGAAATTAAGTGCTAACTGCAGATTGTCCTGAGCACTCAGAGAAGAGCAGGGGTGGTCACACTTCTCGGAGGAGGACTGGAACCATTGGATTAAAATACTGTAATTGGGGTTTTTTTTAAGTCTCAGAATCCTTTCTTCAGATTACATTTTAGACTTACTCAGCATATAAAACAGGTGTGCTGGGGCTGGGCTGGTGGAAGGCTGTGGGGAACCCGGGCTTGCCCCCGCTGTTCCCCAGCTCCCACTGCCAGCAGCCTCCCCATGGCCCCATCCAGGCAGCACAGTGTTCTGATGAGGCTGTGGCCCGTCGTGCGGGCCCCACCAGGCCCTAGGGCTCTACCAGCCTCCTTGTACCATTGTTTGAAGAACTGGGCCACCCATCCTGGCAGATGGAATGGAGAGGGAGCCCTGTGTTCTAGCAGGACCAGTGGTTTTGTTGTCTTAGAAGAGCGGCGGGGAGTGGGGTTGTCTGCTGCTCCCCGTTGCCAGGCGGAGAGAGTTCAGCGGTGACTTAGAGGCGTGGCCGCTGTGTGTGAATGACCACGTCCTCACAATGTTCTAAAGGCCATCGGGGGGTGGGGGTGTTGTGAGGACACACAGAAGGTCAGAGGCTGACATCTGGTTAGGAATTGGCTGGATGTCAGAGGGCAAGGCTGAGCCCCAGCAGGGGTAACAATGTGAAACAAAACATGGGTGAGCCCAGGTGCCTGTCCTGCAGTCCAGGGAGCCGCTTATACCCTGTGAGCAGCACACGGGTGCCCAAGGTCATGGGGAGAGGCGGCAGCAAGGGAAGGTGGTGCACAAAGGCAATTGGATTGATGTCACGGACATTCGGGGCAGGGCTCCTTGTTGAGGAAGATGGTTCTGGCAGCACTGAAGTGCTAGACCAAGGAGTTCTCAGGAGCTAATCTGGAGACTCCCAGGATCTGGGAGTGAAGGATCCAACAGGAGGGTGACTGTTCAGCGCTTGCCCCAGCCCAGAAAGGACGTGGTTGGGTTGAGAAATTCCGCTCTGGGTCACTCATGCTAATGGAATGTCAGCAGCCACAAGGATAAGAGCCTGCGTTGGTAGAAGTCACTGTAACGCCAGCTCAGCTTTTGGCCACTTCTGTTCCGGCCACATGGTGTGGTCAGGTCTGCCATGGACCCCTGCTGGTTCTCAGGGATGCAGGGAGCAGGAGGGGAAAGAGCCCTGGCAGAGAGGGGTGTGCTGCAGAGGCGGTCTGTCTGGGGAGATTTGGGAGCAGAGGAAGCTGCAGGGCTGGTCTGCCCAGGGAACCGTCCAGGGAACCAGCTCCCAGTCGCCCTGCCCAGGGCACTCTGCTGCCCTGGAGGCACAGCCTCGGAATGGACTAAGCCTGGGTGTCCCCGCCGCCCAGGGAGGGGCTGTCACTCCACCTACACCTGTGCCAGCCTCTGCCCCCCTCCCCCCACGCTTCGCTTCTCTCCCCTAGCTCCCAACCATATCCCACCCCACCCTCCTCTTCATCAGACACCAGCCCTGGCAGGACCCCTCGTCTGTTCTTTCCATGCACTGAGTCTGATCCAAAAATACAGCGCTGGCTTCTCTGGGCAATCTCATTTTTAGCACTGATTGTCACCTTGAAGGCAGAAATTGTGTCTCCTAATTCATGTTCCTAAAGCAGAGGCTCCTAATACGTGCGGAGTGTTGGACCTTCTGAGAATCCAGGAAAGCGGGGTGGGGATGGCAGCTCCAGTGTCCCCAGCAGCCCCCACCGGGGTACTGAGACCACGTGCCTGCCCGGGCCCGTGCATCCTGCACTGTGGGGAGCATGCCTTCTGCCCTCTGGACCTTGTAGGCCAGCGGGGTGATGCGTTAGTAAATGTTCTAAGGAGGGCTCAGGGCATCCTGAGATTCTGGGAGGCTTCCTGGGGGAGGTGGGATTTAAAGTTGAGGGTGGGGGAAGGGGTGAAAATAGAGAGGAGAGGCCACGTGGGGGTAGGGACAGCTCTGTGAGCAGGGGCAGAGAAGGGACATGGATTTTTTTTTTTTTTTTTTTTTTTTTTTGGCTGCGCCAGGTCTTAATTGCAACATGTGGGATCTTTTTCGTTGTGGCATGTGAACTCTTAGTTGCAGCATGTGGGATCTAGTTCCCTGACCAGGGATCGAACCCGGGCCCCCTGCATTGGGAGCACGGAGTCTTAGCCACTGGACCACCAGGGAAGTCCCAGGACCTGGATTTTTGAGGAAAAGTGAGAAAGAAAAATAATACTTGCCCAGAACCCGAACCCTCTCCACTGAAAAGAGGCAGATTCCACCCTTTTTATTCTCTACCAACAAGTCACAATCCAAGAAAAACAAGGTGTGAGAAGAAAGGACTATCAAAGTCCTTTATGATGCTGGAGGCCCAGGGCTCAGTTCAGGCAGGGGAGGCCAGGGCCCTGACTGAGGGGAAGGTCGGAGGGAAAAGCACCCAGATGGAGGCCTGGCCTCCCAGGGTGGGGCGTGTCCCCTATTGCAGCCTCGCTCCTGGAGGTGCACCCTGTCTCCATACAGGACTCAGCTTCCATGATCCAGAGGGCCTGTGTGCCACCCTCAGGTGGGCTGGCAGAAGCAGCAGGCAGCAGTCAAGTTCAGGGCCTGACACTTGGGTTTGCCCAAAAGCAGTGCCGTGAATGAAAGGGCATCAGTGCTCACCGCCCGCTGAGAATCAGGAGTCGCAGCCTTGTTTGGGCCTCAGTGTCTCAGCCAAGTTCTCTGCAGGCTTCCAGGCAGCTGGTGTGCGTCAGTGTGGCTGGCAGCACCCGCGGTAAAAAGATTGCAGTACTTCCGTATGTGTTGGTAAATAGCCACTGCCTTGACCCTCCCCAGACTCCCCAGCAACTGAAGATCTAGCACTTGGCACCGCAGGGTGTCCTGGTCATGCTGAACCGGTGTTCTGATGTCTCTGCTGTATCCAGAGGGGCGGCAGCCATCCACCCCTACTGTGGTCCTGCCTCCCAGTGGGACCAGCCCTTTCTCTCTCTTCCCAGCCCCTCTCAGGGCCATATCCCTGCTGTTCTTACCCCAGAGGACTTCAGGTTTGGGGGTTGACAGAGATTCTAAAGTTCCTAAGTGATGACTGAATAAGACTGCATGTCACTTTCATCCTATTGAATACATAAGGAGAGCTGGCAATTTTAGGCTCTCCAGTGAAGAATCCTTTGATAAAAACCTGATCTTCCTCAGGTATCCAGGGTCAGGACACAGTTTGCGTTCAGTTAGATGTTAACTGAGCACCTGTTGCCTGCTGGCCATGGTGGAAAGCAGAACCCTGCCCTTTTGTGACCTTCCCACCAGTTCCTTGCTTAGCCTCATTCCTTGAGTCAGAGTTTCCTTCTGGGTCTGTCTCTTGTATAAGGCCCCATCACGGGCCTGGGCAAGGTAGGGGGACTTGTAAGTAGAAAGATAGCCATGTGTTCACTGAGGATGCTGCAGCGCTGTGGGGGGGGGGGAGGGACAAAGAAAGCAAGACCATAACCACCCTGGACAGTGCTTCAGAGGGCGGGCGGGATGGTGCACCATCAGGGGACGAGCACAAGTGACAGGGACGCCGGCAAATGCAGAAGAGTGCTCTGCGCCTTGGCAGAGAGGGTGGAGAAACTGAGGCACAGGGAGACCGCAGGATGCAGGGGTAGGGCTGAAGCTGCTGTGCTTGTGGGCACTCTGCCTTCTGAGGGCTGGGGAGGTGGGCAGGTGGGGGCTGCTCTGGTGGGGCAGAATCCCTTGGGATTCCATCCTGGAGGAGAAGCCAGGGGAAGGGGCCCCCGCAGGTGTTCTGACTGCCGCTCGCTCTCTCCCCACAGCCTGATGTTCACCAAGGTGAAGCTGGAGCAGGTGCTGAAAGGCCCAGAGGAAGCTCTCGTGACCTGCAGACAGATGCTGCGGCTGTGGCAGACCCTGTATAGCTTCTCCCAGCTGGGGTGAGTGGCTGGTCCCTCGGGACAGAGTTGGGAGGTGGTGGTTGCTAGGGCAACAGCCCACAGCTGAGTGGCCATGATGCCTGGTGGATAGGGGTAGTGAGAATGATGGAGAGAGTAGGACTGACTGCTCCTGGGGCCTTTTATATCCCTCCTTTAATTTTAACCTTCTGACAATCCTCTATGAAGGATAGAAAGAGGCCATTTAGAAAACCAAAGTTCAGAGGGGTAAGAAGGAAGAGAAATCATTATGAAGCATCTCACCCATCAGCTGCTTTTATCTTATCCACTATCAAATTTTCATCCTCACCCCAGGGGGTAGACTGAGACTCAGAGACCTTATGTAATATGCCAGCGCCACTCTCCTGTAAATGGTGGTGGTGGGGCTTCAACCTGGGTCTCCTGAGCCTCAGCCTGTGAAGCCTGTTACTTCTTTCCTGGTTCCATTTGGAAGGTGGGAGAGGAGGAGGAGGAAGCGGAGTCCCTGGAGGGCCCCCCACTCCTCCCCACTCACTCACTGTCGCCACATATCCTGTCTCCTGCTCCAGTCTCCAGCCCAAGCTGGACCAGAGCAGGGCACTCTTGTCCAGGCTGAATCTGTAGAAAGCCTTTGCTCAAACCTACTGGGACACCTGGGCTCAGCCTATGCAGCCCAAAGCAGAAATGGGCCTCGTTTCTGAGTGGGGCGGTGCACTGCCTCTTCCTGGTCCTCCGGGACCACCTCCTCCCCTTGTTTGGCTGTGTCATCTCCTCAAGGGACCCCACTCTGGTGGGTATTTGTATTTTCACAGAGACGGAGAGCCTAGCGGCCTCTTACAATCCCCAGAGGAATATCTCTAAAGGTGCAACTTACAGAGGCGGGCCCGGGATAATCTGATGGAGTAACACCCTCGGGCAGGGTAGGGTGAGCCCTCTCTTTGCAGGTCTCTGGGCCTGGGAGATTCCAGGGCCGAGCAGGACCAGTGGGTGGAAGTTGCTAGCAGGCGGCTCTTGGGTGAGGGACTTTTCAGAATGGAAGTGGGGAACCATCTGGCAGCTGGGTGCTGTGAGGGTGAGGGCCAGACTCTGGTGTGAGGGGTGCCCGCATTTGGAGGCCCTTCGCTCTGCCACTCACTGGCTGTGACAGGTGCGGCAGGTGCACAGCCTGGCTCCCCTTGCAGAGAGGAGCTGTCCCCAGAGCTGGCAGGGAGCGCCTCTTAGTCCGGTGGCTGGTTGTCTGGCATCCAGGCGATCATGGGGGGGGCCCCTCTGAGCCGCAGCCCTGTCTCCGCGTGCGGGGCTCAGCCTGCGCCTCCCCTGCGGGAGCAGCAGAGCTGTAGAGCCATCAGGTGCTCTCCAGGGTGGGGCGGTTTGGTTTGCCTTGGGATCTTTTCAAGTCACCACCCACACCCTCATCTCTGGGGAACCTCCCGGCCCCCACCACCCCGCGCCCAACCCAGGGTGGAGCAGGGTTCAGCTTGGCCAGCTACCTGGAGGCAAATTGTTGGGACCAGAGGGTTGCATCCACTCCCCTCCTGGCTTTCCCAAGAATAGAGAGCATTCTTTCTGAAGCTGGAGCCACAGAGCAGAAATTAGTACTTGTAAAATCTGGGTTGGGGCAATCAAGGTTCAAGGCCAGAATCCACAGCCTGAAGGTCTCGCCTGCCCTGCTCCACCTCCCGCTCTGCTCGCTGGCCTCCTTCCTCTGCTCTGCCTGGACCAGCCCACACGGCCCCTCAGGGACCCTCTAGTGCCCGGCTTCTGCTACCCCAGCGCAGCCCTCTCTCCATCTGGGTCTCTGTTAAATGCTCCACTTGGACCGTCTCCTCTCAAATGGCTGTCCGGTTCTTCAGGGTAAGCGCCTAGTACCAGGTGGCAAGAGGTCCCCGAGATGAGCTGTTTCTGGAGCTCTGGGAGAGCTCCCTTCAGGACGAGACGCTGCCTCTGCAGGTGCCGGCATGGGCTGGGCCCCTGCCCGCATTGTCACTTCAGTGCTCACCACAACCTCGAGAGGTGGACATCCTCATGCTTGTTAACTCCACACAATAACCGAGATCATTTCAAGCAGAGAAGACTAAGATCTAGACAGGTTAAGGAGCTTTGCTGACGGTGACCCAGCTAAGGAGGGTCGGCCACGTGGCTGTCCCCCAGTGTCCCTGGCTCTTTTGCATCCCACTCAGGTGCCTCCCAGGAATGCGAAGGGGGTGTGAGAGGTAAGAACCAGACCAACCCACTGTGTTTTTGTGGATGGCTTCCTCTAATGCCCACAGACATGGCTGTGCACCCACAGGACCAAGTTCAATGTGAACCAGAGTTAGGATGGCAAGGCTACCCCAGCCCTGGCGTTCTTTATGGGACCATCGTCTTGGTGCCCTTCTGAAGAGAGGAGGCCTCTGGCCACCGGCTGGGCCTGACTTCTCCTCTCCTGCCCTTTCCACCTCAGTCCTCTAACCTTCTCAAGTGAGCAGGTTCAAGGCCACGGGCACCCCTGGCAGTGGGCAGGGGCTGCCTGGGGGCTTATGTACACCCCAGCATGGGCACAGTCAGCTTTGCTGCCTTTCTGATCTGACAGCTTCTCCACATCCCACTCTTGAGAAAAGAGAAGCCTCCCTAGCCCTGTGGGATCTTCAGGGACCTGGGGAGTTGGGAGGTGGTGATAGAATCACCATGCTTATTTACCTGCCACCCCAGGGTCCCCTCTGGCTCCTCCGGGGCCACCCTGGCATCCCGGGGCAGGGGAACCTGAGGCAGGGAGTGGCATCTGGGCCCTCCTTCCCTGGAAGGTGAGCTAGGGTGCAGGCTGGTCTGCAAAACCAGGCCTCCCTTGGAAGCCAGTCCACAGTGCCCACTCTGTGCCTGGCTCTCTTCTAGACGTTGAGAGGGCAACAAAGGATAGAAGAGGGAATAGATGGATGGGAGAGGTTCTCATCCTTGGTGTACATGGTGCAGGGATCTACGCTGACGGAGAGCAGGGAGGGAAGGCAGCATGAGGGTAGGGGAGCCACAGGAGCCTCTAGATGGATGCGGGGCCCTCGGGCTGGGTTCTAAACAATGGAGAGTTTGGGTGGGCCGAGGAGAACAGCAAGAACATTCTTGGTGGCAGCAGCATGAGTAAGTGTGTAGCTTTGGAAACAAAATGCAGCAGCGTTGGGGACTAGTGAGGAGACTGATGGCCCCACAGGCACACAGCAGGCAGCCTGTGTGTGTGCACGTACGTGTATGTGTGTGCACGCATGTGCGTGTGTGTGCATGCGTGTGCGTGTGTGCGTATGCGTGTATGAGCATGAGTAACATCATGTCAGTTTAGCGTCTGGGGTGAGCCCGATTCTAGACTCCTGAGCGTGAGCTTCGATCTGGCCTGCTGCGCCGCTTGTCACCATCCTTCCTAGTGGTCTTTGGCTCTGTGCTCGGGCCTAGACGCTCAGCTCCTGGGTCTGCCTGGCATGAGGCGCTCTGCCAGCCCTCTGCCTCACCAGGGCCTGGCCCTCCCTTGCCTTCCAGAGGCCTGGAAAAGGATGGCAGCCTCGGCGAGGGCCTCACACTGAAGAAGCAGAGTGGCATGCACTTGACTCTGCCTGATGCCCACGATGCAGACTCCGGTAAGAATGTGCCCTGTGGGCAGCCGTCCGCGTGAGCCCACAGCTCTCTCTCCCAGCCTGAGCATCTGCCCGGCCCACCCCAAACCCACCCTACCTCCTGCCGGCTGCTGCCCATGGGCCTGTGCTGAGGAGCTGCCCTTGGGCCTCTTCGGGGCCCATCCTGGCAGGATAGCTGCTGGCCCTGGGGCAGGAAGTGGGCAGCTGGCATAGGCAAGGGAGGGACCCCACCACCTGCGTGGGGAGTGGAGAGAGTGGCTGTGGAGCACGGGCTAAAGCTCAAGGCCGAGGTCTGCCACGGTAACATCCACAGTAGATCAAGTCAAGTAGAAAGGAAGTCAGCCGAGCTTCTGTTTGCAGCTATAAGCCCAACGCTGATTGTTGTTTCCTGGAAAAACTCACCCTGACATCCACGGCTTGTGAAATTCAAACGAGTTCAAGATCTGCAAACTCACATGCTTTAAACCGGGACCTGAGGAGTACCTTCCTCAGAAACACAAGCAGAATCAGTCACGGGAATGAAAGTGTGAGGGAGCTGCATCTGCTGGTGTCGCTCATCTTTTCCACTTCCGTGGCCGCGAACCAAGTTGCGCCTTCGCTGTCAAGTGACGGAGCTGATTTCTGAAGCCGCGCCCAGCACCTGACTGGAGAGGCACGTCTGCGGAGCGCTGGGCTGGATGTGGAGCTGCTGACTCGGAGGAGGCAGCGTGACGGAGAGGGTAGCACCTTGGCAGTTAGAGAGGGAAGAAATCTGGACAAAGTTATTAGGACTCTGTACACTCGCCTTATAAACTGAAATCATCTGTGGCTTACCCGGAGGTCTCCTGAGTTTATTGGAGCCTTTACTGCCTCTGAGAGAAAAAAAAAAGTGCTCGCATTTCACCTGCATGTGAATTGTAAATGTCAACGGCTTATATATCCTGAACAGGGACCCATGTCACTCAGAACTGTCACAGGGAGAAGTACTCCAGAGGGCACAGGGTCCGGCCTGAGCTGCTACCCAAGGATCCTTCAGAGCCCAACCTCAATGGGACCTTTCTATAAAAAAATAACAGACACTTGTGAAAACAGAAAGTAAAAATATAAGAGGAAGAAAGGAAAAGTCGTCCATCATTGCATCACTCAGACCTTAATAAATGGCCTGACTTTCAGAAACATGCCCATATTTGTTTGTAAAAATGTGATCATACTCTTTGCAGTTTGCTTCTTTTTACCGAACTATGTCAACATCTTTCTGCATCGATACCCATACTTATGCATCGTTATTTTCACGACTGCATAGTCTTGTATGATTATACGCTCACTTATTTTTAATAAGACCCAACTGGCGGACATTCAGGACATTGCTGTCTTCGGTATCCCAGGCAGTGGTGGAATGGCCACCACTGCCAACATTCATGGTGTTCTTCCTTAGTGACTGACGCTGAGAAGTGGGCTCACCGCCTGATCGCCCGTCAGAAAGCTCCTCTCCCCAGCATGGGTGAGGGTGCGAGGTGGGCCCCTCCTAGTGGGTCTGTGCGCTGTTTTGTGGCTGCCGGGCCAGGCTGCCCTGCCCTGACTCGGCGTTGCCTGTCGCTCCTGCTGCAGGGCTCTGCAGCCACTGTCCCCGGAGCTGCAGTGGGCCACCCAGACCCTGTGGCTCAGCCCCTCCCATCTTGCCCTGCAGGCTCTCGGCGAGCATCATCCATCGCGGCCTCCCGGTTGGAGGAGGCCATGTCGGAGCTGACCGTGCCCAGCTCGGTCCTGAAGCAGGGCCCCATGCAGCTGTGGACCACGCTGGAACAGATCTGGCTCCAGGCTGGTGAGTGTCCCCGGCCCCAGTGATACCCGCCCCCCTGCCTGCGGGCCACCAGGACCCCCTCTGGCTCCTCTGGGTCCACCCTGGCAGTCCAGGGTAGGCAAGCTGTGTCCTGAGGAGAACTAGTCAGGACTCAAACCCCTGAGAACTCACGGGAGAGCTGGAGCGGAGGTGAGGCATGCTGGCCACAAGAAAGCGAGAGCTGGTGGTCAAGTTCGTGGAAGGCAAAGGGCCGGTAACGCTAGGGTTGCCATCGGGTAACAAGCTCTGTCAGTAGCTAGTGGGCACTGTTGCCGCCGTGGAGGTTGGGGGTCGGTTCCTGTTGGGGCGGCAGGCGGCTTCAGTCTCACAGCTCATTTACCGCCTGTCCTCATGTAAAACGAGCGCGTGTGTGTCAGGCCGTTAGCCCCTAGGAGGTGCTCGGTACATGGTTCTTGTCCACTATAGTGACGGCAGAGGCAGAGGCAGGACGGTACCCCCAGCGGTGAGGGTCCGCCACCAACCCGTGATGCTTGGCTAGAGAATGCTGAGGAGTGAGTTGCTGAAGTGATTGGAAATTGAACCCCACAGTGGTGTGCGAGGTGGGTTAGAGTGCAGAAAGAGAGAGGCAAGGCCGGAGACGTACCTGAATGAGATAAAATGGCAGCAGCCAAAGAAAGAGGAAGGCGGTAGGGAACGTGGAATCCTACACACGTGTGCCAGGCCAGCGTGCTCCCCTGACCCAGGGGGGAAGCGCCTCACCTTCTACTGATCCCCCTCCTGTCTGCCCCTCCCAGCAAGGGGGCCGTGCCGATAGCCCCGAGGGCAGGTAGAGAGGAGACAAAGTGGATGTTCCATTCCTGGGACCTGCGGGTTTTGCAGGTCAGAGTTAGAATGTGCTCGTTGATTGAGGATCTAAGGTTCCCCGCTGCATGGATGTCACATATGGACACATTCGTATGCAGGACGCCCCCACTCTCCCCTCCACAGGCTCTAAATCTGGGGGAAAAAAATTGACCAGGATTCACAGAAAGACTAGACCGAGAAACATGTTAATAATGCGGATATTGGCCCAGTGAGCATACCAGGCTCCCTTAGGATGCGAGGGACGCGGGGACTCTGCTCCGCCGTCTGCTTGTTGCATCTGAGGTAGGAAGGGGAATGTTGCAAAATCCAGAAAAGGTAGCAAGCAAGGCCTCCTCTTAGGCAAAGAGGCCCCTGCCATCTTCTAAGACATGGAGCCGTAACAGCGCCCATCGGGCACACGGGGCCCCAACCCCACCGGGGCCCGGGGCAGAAAGCTGCACCCTCACGGGGGCCTCACCAGCTTCACGGAATGTGTCAGCAGTGCAGTGGTGAGGGATGGGATCCGGTTGCTGCGTGCTGCCTGCTGGGGCGCTCCCAAGGCCTTTTGTGTTAGTGATTTGCCTTGGTCGACGACTCTTGGCAGATGAGAGTGTTTCTGCATTTCACAAGGCTGCTTGCATCGCTGAGAAATGCCACTTTCTTGGTGCTAGTATATTCTGGTAAGGACAGAGCCCTTCCTGAGACCTATCGTTAGACTTGGGAATTTCAGTATAAACACACCCTTCAAGCCTTTCTTCTCTGGACATTATCCTAGATGTTCAGCCCACAGAGAACTCTGAGAACAAAATCTGAATGCTTGGAACGTGGTGCCAGGTGAGGGCTGGGCAGTGTGGCCTCAGGAGGCAGGTGTGGGGGGGTGTGACCAATCCAGAGTAGCGGCGGCCTCTGCAAGGTAAACACTTCTTTTTCCTCTTGTAACAATTCAGAGATGGCAGCCTTGCCTGGAATGACAGCTCTGCTCTCCTGGTCCAGGGACCCAGGTTCCTTCCATTTTGTTGGCTCTACTCTCACTGGGGTGCCACTCGTGTCCTTGTGACCCAAGGTGGCTGGCCACCACATTGACATTCCAAGGCGTAACTATGAAGAGTGGGAGAGGGGGACACCCCTTCCCTGGAAGGACACATCCTGGAATCTGCACACTTCACTTCCCCTGATGATCCATTGGCCAGAACGTAGCCACATGACCAGACCTACCTGCGAAGGACTCTGGGAGATGTCATTATTCCGGGTGTCCACATGCCCCATTAAAAATCAGGGCATCTATCATGACAGAGGGAAGGAGGGATAGACTGGTGGGCAGCTGCCACCCGGGGAAGCAGGAGGATATCCTGGGTCTTTCATTCTGGAGAACCTTCACTGCATGCGCCCCCTGCCCTCCCCGGGCCATCACCATCACCAGCAAGCATGTGGTGAGCGCCCCCTGAAAGAAGGGCTGCCAGGAGCAGATCACCGAGGCAGTAACGTCTCCCTAGGCCCCCACGCCACCACCTGACCCAGGCTGACGTCATCAGCACCCTCCCCCTCAACCCCCACCTCCCATGTCTAAGAATTCCTCCAGCTGCAGCACATTTACAGAAAGGGAAAATTGCCCCCCGTATCAGTTTGGAATGAGCTCGTCCCCCTGGTTTGGTTCAAGATAAATTGCATCCCAGTCCTTTCTGGCAGTAAATTCCATCACTAACCCACTCTTAGGTTGGGAAGTATTATATCCTTCGTCTCCCAACTGTCATCCTCCCCTCCCTCGTCAAGCCTCCTTCCCATTCCAATCTGATGTGAGAAGCCTCCCAGAGGGTTTCCACCCAAGAGATGAGTTTCAAAAATGTTGCCTCTTTGGCAGTGGGTTTATGTGGAAACGGGAGACACACCCGGCTCCATGGGTGCTCCGGGATCCCGAGTGTCGAGAGGGGCTTTCCAGAAGGGCAGGATGACCCACCTCCCTCTCCCGCTGCGGCTGTGTCTCTGGGAGCTGACCGTGTGCAGAGAGAAGGAAGTGGGTGTAGGGAGTTCCCCTGCCCTGGAGGCCCCGGGGCTCACGGGCGGCCGTGGACTTGCCCTGGGTCAGGGGAAGGTGGCCGAGTCTCAGCTCCCAAATGGCAGATCCACGCCGTCTGGGTGCTGGTGCCCTGGCTCTTTAGGGGGCCCCGAAGGTGGACGCTACCCCCACGGTCGACTGGGCTGACTGGGGACCTGGGGTGGGGCCGTCAGGCTGTGTCTAAAGAGGGTGTGTATTACAAAGTTACAGTCAAAGCAGAAGCTGTGTCTGACCCTTGGTCGCACATGCTGTAATTCGTGTGCTTCCCTCTTTCCTCCCCATTTCTCCCCTCATCTTCCTCCACTCCCCCGTCTCTCCCGGCGCCCTGCCCTTCTCCCTCCAGCCTCTGTGCCTGCTTCCCACGGCCTCGCTTCCTTGGCTCCCGGTCGTCCTTCCTCCCTCCTCTCCGGGAGGAGAGCCCTCCCGGGACAGGAAGTCCGGAGGCCAGGCCCATACAGCCCTGTGTGGCCTGAGGCAAACAGCGCCCCTCTCTGGGTCCCAGCGATGGAGTGTCTCAGACCAGCCTCCCCAGAATTCCCTTCAGACCTTTGGATTCTCCATGTGACTCTCCTGGCCGTTCCCCCTTCCCCCGTCTTGTGTCTCGTTCCTCCTCCCCGCCCTTCCTCCTCCTCTATTCTGGGCATCCGTATGTCCTGATGGTTTGCTCCATGGGGAAGTGCATATTTCCTTTAGGGGACAGCTTTGGAGACCCCCCTGGGGCTCAAGGTGGATTCTTTTCAGAGTCTAACCTTTTCTTCTGCCCTGGGGGCCCCTGCCCTTTGAGCCTGACTGGCCCCCCTTCCTTTCTGGGGTCTCACGGAAGGCCTCTAGGAAGCTCATCTCACCTGGGGAGGTCCCTCCAATGCCTTGGGCTTGGCCCTGGGCCCTCCCTCACCCTGCTCCTCAGCTCGGGACCAGCCGAGCAAGGCCCTCCTTCCTGCAGAGCGGGCTTGGCTCTGTCAAGACAGGCAGGAAGACTGGAGCCAGCTCTGGGTGCAGGGTTAGATCAGGATGCCTCAGAAAAAAATAATCAAAGGGACTGTTGCAAAGCTCCAGGGAACAGATGTTTTCCATTTGAAGCCTGCTGAGAGAAAGCACAGAGGGGGGCGGGTGGAGAGAGATGGAGGGAAGAAGAAAAGCGGAGACAGACAGGCAGACAGGAGAGGAGGTCAGGAGTAGGCAGAGAGGGAGACGACAAGAGGAGCGAAAACCAGAAGGGAGGGGGAGAGAAAGGACCAAGGGGATTAGAGAGAGGGGCCTCTGACACTGAGGGGGCAGCAAGGCCCCTGTTTGCTAGAATGACGACCTCGACTATGAGAATTCAAAGAAAATCCAGTAACAGTGGTTGCTCATCCAGCCCTGGCCGGAGGGGGCTGGGATGGGTGTGGGCACCTCGCGGCTCTGGCAGCCAGGGCTGGGAGGTAGAGGATCAGGCAGTGGGCGGGCACCGTGCCACACGGCTCCTGCTGCAGCCGAGGCCGGCTGTCTGGGGAGCACCATGTTTGGTAAAACGACTGCCCAGGGACGCTGAGGCTAGGAAAAAGGGGTGCACGGCAGCCCCCGGACCCGTGGGTCTGTGTGTAGGTCCAGGGCCCCGCCCTGGAGATTGGGCCTGCCAGGGGCTACCTGTAAGGCGGCCAGCAGACCTCACTTCTCGGGCTCTGTTCTGTGTCGCCTGGTTTCCTGCCTAACTGGTAATGAAGTCCATCGGAACAAAGCAGCCCTACCTATTTTTCAGGGTATGCTCTCTGGTATGTGGCCAGGACAAGGCCCAGGGCCCTGAGGAAGGAAGGAGGTGGGGATCCCTATAATTGAAATCTGTTGATGTGAAGGCACTGTGAAGAGTTCCCAAGGGAGGGACCAGGGCAGCCTCCAGAGATGGGGCTCAGGATACAGGGCAGCAAGTTGTAAACAGCTTAATGAGCTGGGCCAGCACCAGGTGGGCAGGTGGGCCAGGCCTGAGGCGGGCCTGCTGGGACAAGGTCCAGGGGAGTGGAGAGCCAGCCTCTGGGCTCAGCTCCTGGTGATGGAGGAAGTAGCCCTGGGGGCTCATGCAGGACAGGCCTCCCCACCCCCAACACTCACACCACACACTTCCTTCTGCTTCTCCTTTCTCCTCCGTGACCCTGAAAAGTCCTGCTGCAGTGGAGCCCAGCCCTCCAGGTCACACAGCCTCCCTTCTCCTCTCTGCCAGTCCAAGTGCTCCTGTGCCTTCAGGCCCCGGCTCAGATGCCACCTCCCCCAGGAAGACTTCCCTGACTACGCCAGCACAGCTAGGCTGACCCCATCTGAGTGCCCAAAACACTCAGCATTGGCACTTGTCACGCCACTGCCCTGGGTCACTCCAGTGGTTTGGCGGCTCAGCTGCTCTGCTTTCCCCACCTCGTCTTTTTCTCCTTCTCATGAGAAGGCCAGCACACAGTCAGTCCTCAGCAGCTGGACATTGGATACAGGTATGAAGGCAGCCAGCGGAGAGCCTCAGGCAGTAGCTCCGAAGGGAACACAACAGCAGAACAGAGGAGAGCGAGGCTGAGATAGCCAGACCCCTGACCATGGGGCCAGCCCTCCCTGCCAGGCCCTGGGTTCAAAGCCCAGCCCTCCTGGCCTGGCCTTCCCAAGCTTTCCACCTTGGGAATCTCCCATGCAGGCCACCTCTGAGGACAAGAGCTTGTGTTTCTCTTACACCTTATCATGGGAACCAGGCTCTTCTGAGCTTAATTTGCTGATTCTCTCCAATTCTCATCTCCAGTAGAAAGAAAGAGCACCCTGCTCAGAACGCCTTCTGCAGTATTCAAGCTACTTTGATGACAGTGGACCTTAGACCGCATTCATGCTGGGTGTTCCCCAGTGCTGTGTGCTACAGTCAAGGCCTTAGTTAGGCCTCCTTCCTGCTTCTTGTTGAAACAATAAGACGGGCTGCCGGGGCCCGGGCTTTCCACCGCTTTCTGGGAGCTTTCTTTGGGAAGTCTGTATTCCACCCCTCACCCCCAGACCTAATCTGAACTAGTGTAACCTCAGCTCTCAGCCTTTGCTGGGAACAGCTCTTGGCAAAGTCACCAGCCAGGCTCTGCTTGCCCTTCTGTGCTCCCTCCCATCTGTGTGGGGCACCAGCCCCAGAGGGACAGCCAAGCCCAGGCTGCCACGAGAGGAAGGCTGAGTGGGCTGCGAGGCAACTCCAATGAGCCACGTTTCTGAAAGTGCCTCCGGTGGACGTGTCCCTGCGCAGCGTGGGTTTGAAATGGGCGTTTGTGGGGGTGGGCCCGGGATTGGAGACACCGCCCCGTTTTCTACGGATCTGGGGGAAGAAGGCAAACTGGTTGTGGGGCAGCTCTTCCCCAGCTTTTGGTTGAAAGGCGTGTGCCTGCCCTATTCCTCTCTGTGCGACGGGAAGTCCCGGGTTTGGAGGGAGGCCGGGAGCTGCCCCTTCCACCTGAGGGACTGGGGTGAGGCCCTCCCTCTCTCAGCCCGGTGCGTTGGCCCAGGGCGCAGGAGAGCGCCTGTCTCCCTCCCAGACTCGTCATGATTAAAGGAGAGGAGATACTTGCTTGGGCCGCGGGTCAGCTCCCAGTAAGTGCAGGTGGTTACAGCTCCTCGGTGCCAGCCCCAGGCCCTGCTCCTCCGCGGGCTCTCCCTGGGCCTCCTCCCTCCCGCCCCGCCTCGGCAGCATCACTTGGCTCTCCTCATCCCGACCGCACAGGTGGAGTTCGCTCTTCAGCCAGCCACCCTCCCTGGAGAGCTCCCTCCTCTGCCTCCCACCCCCTGTCCCCAGGCACGTGATGAAGAGGCAAAGTAACAGGACAGAAGGCAGGGTCACCCAGGCACTTAGCTGCAAGGAGCCCCCTCATGCCCCCACTGCCAAGCTCCGAAGTCAGACAGCCCAGTGCAAACCTGGCTCCATCACTTACTCTCCCGGTGGCCTTTGGCGCGTTCCTCACCCTCTCTGCGCCCGTTTCCTCCTCCCTGAAGTGGGTAATAGACGTGTGTTGTTCTGTAGGGTTTTGTGAGTGTTGGCACAGTTGGTCTGCGTGCGGCACTTAGCATGAACTTGACACAGAGGGCGCGCTCAGAAACCATTGCCTGGTGCTACCACCACACCCCAGAGCAAGACAATCCCATGCTGTGTCTCAGTGGGATGGTTTCCATCCCCCAAGACCAGTTCCTAAACTCTGGGGGCTGACGGTCCGACACAAGAGGGGGCTGCTGCCTCTGACTTTTCCCACCGCCTCACCTGCCCTTCTGGTTTCACAGCTGAGCTGTTCATGGAGCAGCAACACCTCAAGGAAGCAGGCTTCTGCATCCAGGAGGCAGCGGGCCTCTTCCCCACGTCACACTCGGTACTCTACATGCGGGGCCGGCTGGCTGAGATGAAGGGCAGCCTGGAGGAGGCCAAGCAGCTATACCAGGAGGCGCTCACGGTGAACCCCGACGGCGTGCGCATCATGCACAGCCTGGTGAGTCAGCCCTGCACCCCCTCAGACTTCCTCGGGGCCCCTCTCCCTCCCCTACAGCCTGCCCTGCCTACAGTGCCCTGCTGCCGCTGTTCCCTGCTGTCTAGGAGGAGGTGGCTCCTTCCCTGTTCTGTTGGGAGAACGGAGACCATTCTCTGTTCTTGTAGAGACAGGCCATTCCCCTTCAATCAGAGCCTACCTGAGTTGATGAAAAAATCTAGGAGGATTGGTTGATTCTTTGTGACTTCCTTTCACTGTGTTTCTGTAAGCCAATCCAGCCCCAAAGGTTTTCACTCTTACTTATCAGGTGCCTGCCCTGGAGACTCTAGACAGATACCAAAATGCTTTTTTTCAGGGGCCCCCAGGCCCTCCCTGATCGTGGGGCTGCCTCCCCCATTTGAGAGGAGTTCCATGCCTCCTTGTGGGGTTCAGGCGGTGTTTGGGGTAGGCTGTTGTGTCAGACCTGCCTCAAGCACACATTGAGAATGGCCTCTGGGTTCTAAGAGGGCCTTCCCTAATTCTAGAACACGGAGTCCAGGACTTGGGTGCCCAAGGCTCAGTGACTCTATTATGGGAAGATTTGGAGGCTAGGAGTGGGATGCTGGTGTTTTTGCCCTGGCCTTGCCATTCCCTTCCTGGGTGATCATGGGCAAGTCAGCTCTTTCTTGGAACCTCAGTTTTACTTGCCTGTGCAATGGGGATTCTCTGGTCCAGGAAACATCTCTCTGACAGGTGGTACAGCATACCCTAGGGAAGACTTTTTTTCCTTGCCTTCCTTAGCTGCTTTCATAGAACAGGTATCAGGATAAATGTAATGATCTGAAAGTGTACAGGCCTGCATATGCACAGTGGTTTATTTATTTATTTATTTTTTATTTGAGTGCTTAGGGTCTTCATCGCTGTGTGCGGGCTTTCTCTAGCTGCACCGAGCAGGGGCTACTCTTCATTATGGTGTGCTGGCTTCTCATTGCAGCAGCTTCTCTTGTTGTGGAGCATGGGCTCTAGGTGCATAGGCTTCAGTAGTTGTGGCTCGTGGGCTCAGTAGTTGTGGCTCGCGGGCTTTAGAGCAGCTCAGTAGTTGTGGCACATGGGCTTAACTGTTCGCGGCATGTGGGATCTTCCCAGACCCGGGCTTGAACCCATGTCCCCTGCATTGGCAAGTGGATTCTTAACCACTGTGCAACCAGGGAAGTCCCCCCCAGTGATTTCTGAAGTATAATTTAGGAGCCCACAGTTAGCAACACAGTCTTCCCCTGTCAGGGTCTGGATTCCACCTCAGATGTCCCGCTTTGAGAGCTCTCTGAGGAGAATGGCTGTGAGGGTATCATGATGTCTGCCCCTTGGAGAACACAGAAGCAGCAGGAGAATGGCTCAGGATGGCTCAAGGATTATCATTGCCAAAAGTGGTCTGATTTGTTCATGAGTAGAAGCTATGAGGAGTTAGATGTCAGCTCAGTGTCAGGAAGAACAGTTTAACTCTTAGCATAGTCCAAGCACAGACTCATGAATCATCTGGTGAGGTTGTTGCGCAGAGAATGTAAATGTCACATGGGGGAGGAGCTGGACCAGGTCATCTTTATAAGATCTTTGCCAACCCCGAGAATCCTTGGTAAGAGACTAAAACAGAGATTCCCATCTCAGCCTGATCCTTTTTTTTTTTTTTTCTCACGGTGGTAATAACTAAACATATTAACTCCTTCTCTTGCTTAAGCTTTTCCTGGACCTCTTACTATTTTTTAAATTGATTGATTAATTTATTGGCTGCATTGGGTCTTCGTTGCTGCACACGGGCTTTCTCTAGTTGCGGTGAGTGGGGGCTACTCTTCATTGTGGTGCATGGGCTCCTCATTGTGGTGGCTTATCCTGTTGTGGAGCATGGGTTCTAGGTGCGTGGGCTTCAGTAGTTGCGGCACACAGGCTCAACCATTGTCGCTCAGGGGCTCTAGGGCACAGGTTCAATAGTTGTGGCGCACGGGCTTAGTTGCTCTGCAGCATTGGGGATCTTCCCGGGGCAGGGATCGAACTCGTGCCCTTTGCATTGGCAGGCAGATTCTTAACCACTGCGTCACTTAGAAAGTCCCTCAGCCTGATCTCTTAAAGGATTTCTAGCTCAGGCCCATGTAGCAACATCTCAGCCTGGTCCAGGTTCCCTCCACATGGCGCCACGTTGCCTTCTAGTCAGCTCAACAAATGTTTGTCTTTTGCAAGGCACATCCTCCTTCCTCCTGCAGTTCAGACATTAGCTCCTCTGATAAATGCCTCCCCAGAGGTCACATCCAGAAACTTGATTAGGGATCTGGGAGGGAGGATGTGGGCTCTGTCATTAGGCCTGCGGCCAGGCAGACGGCTGCACGCGCAGATATAAGCCTGCCATCTCAGTCCGGAAAACCCGACTAAATCCAATAACAAGTACAATTTTGAAGCAACAGTGTACCATTTTTCATTTATGCTTATTATTGTTTGTAGCTATTTTCCTGACATTGAAGCAGTTTCCAAGGGTGGGTTTCCATGGTAACTGAATAGCTGTCCAGAGTGTCTCCCTACAGATGTTTCTGAAAAGGTCCCTTTCTCTTCCCGGAGGGCCTTGCTGATTTGATGCAGTCGGAGAAAGGACTGCCCACTGTTAAGTTACAAGCAACCAGAGGGGCAGTTGGCTGCAGCGTGGGCAGCCCATCCCCTTTCCACACTCTGTGTTCCTGCCAGCATCCCACACATACGCATAAAGAATAGCAAATTTCAAGCCTGGGGAAGATGTACTAAGCACTCTTTTCTTAAAGACATGCAGACACTTTGGCTTGTTGGTCTCCAGCATTCCCTGATCTAAGTGTCTTTTCTGTACTGTCCTCTGACTCAGGACATCTGGGATCTAACCCCAGCTCTGGCCCTAATTCACTTGGGTGATTTAGGAAAAGACACACTTCACTTCCACACTCCTGATGTCTCCTTTTGTAAATGAATAATGAGCATCATCATTCCTAGACCAGCGTTGTTCTAATTAAATGAGGTGACACATGTGAGAGTGCCTCTGAAAGTCTGCAGTGCAATCTCAGAGATGGCAGAACACAACATATACGCCACACTCTCCAGTCCCTCGCCTGTGACAGACATCACCAATTGGTCACAGCGCTTTATCCCACTGAGCACAGATGGGATCTTGGGATCTTTTTCACCATGGTACTGCATGATGGGAGTCACTACCCATCGGTCTAAGTCAGCTTGGCACTTATGTAAGGGATTCACAAATCCCTTAGATTTGATGTGAATCCCTTAGATTCACAAATCTAAAAATAGTCAGTAGCGAATGAGAGAGACATAGCAGTTGTCTCAGCCTGAGGTTGGTGCATCCTTGGAGAATTATCCAGAAAAAGGAGTATGGAGGGGAACTGGTACACCCCACCCCCCACTGAAGTCATTGCCAAGGCAGGTTCTCAGGGAGGACATCTCAGCCTTACCATGCCACTGTGGCTCTCTGAGGACATTGGCCTCTGCTAGGTACGAGGGGAAGGAGAACACAGCCCTCCCCTGAGAGCATGGCCATCCAGAGCCCAGGCTGGAAGAGCTCTGGGTCCCTCGGTGAGCCCTCTGACACAGTGGATGAGTCTCATGCTCTGAGCTCTGGAGAGAGGAGGTCAGAGATGCACTCAGTGAGCTGTGTAGGTGTCTGGTTCTGCCCTGAAGTTCTTAGGGCAGGATGGTCAAACACCAGGAGGCCAGCCTTGGGGGTCTCTCCAGGGCTTTGTACATGGGACAGAGATTTGTTGGAGACAGGCTGGAGAAAGCCTCTGGGAGGGGAAGGCTGTTGCTTTCAGGAGCCAGGGTTCAGGCTTCCAAGAATATGAACTTTGGCCCAGAAGCAGGTTCTCTGCTCTACCTGTCCTGCTGCCCTCCCAGCTCTGGATGTGATGGAGACGTTTCCATGGTTTCAGCTCCACCCTGGGCTCAGCTCAGGCTTTTCCGCCCAGATCAGGCAGGAAAGAGACACCTCTTTGGCAGTGCTGTGCCAGCGAAGAGTCCCTGCTGTGCACACAGCAGTGTCCCGAAGGAGTCTGTGCCATCAAGCCGTGGTCCTGCAGGCCGCTGCCTCCACCAGGCTCGAGGATGGCCAGGTGGCTTTGGGAGATGACCAGGTGGCTTTGGGGGACTGCCAGGTGCAGAAGGAGAAAAGCATGCTCTCTGCCAATGGAAATTCCCAGTGAAATCCCAGGAGCAGGTCCTGACAGTCTCTGCCAGCTTGGTCTCAGCCTCCCCTCCAGGTAGACAGAAACCCCACTCACTCAGCCTGGCTGTTCAGAACTTAACTCACTGGCAGAGAATCTAATTAAGAGGGGGAAACCTGACCTTTACCTGCTTGCCCCTGAGGAAACCTGAGAAAGGAAGCAGGGTCCTTCCCAAGATCAGCAGAGGAGTTGGCCTTCAGGTGGCACCATTTTTCAGCGAGCACTCTACAGGCTTGGCCAAGAGAGGACCTCCAAGGGAGCGCCGGATGCTTAGGGAAGACAAGGAGCCCAGGAGTGACTGATGGAGTCATCAAGTCCCTGAGAATCCTCCCAAGAGGGGGCCCCTTTGAGGTCACCTGACCTTAATGGCGGGAGGATCACCAGCCCTGGCCACACACTGCCTCACTCTCCCTGACCTCTGCTTGGCTGAGCCAGGAGTACGGATGCTTTGGTGAAGCCTGTCTCACTGCAAGTGATAGCTTGAAAGCCTCATCCAGGAACAGGAAGGTGTGGCTGCATCCCTGCCACTTGTGTTTGTGGGTGGCGCCCTGCCCTCCTCTCCCAGGACAGATTCTGGGAGGTAGGGGTTTCCTGGCCCCTCCCTGGCCAGGCTTCCCTCTCCTCACTGGTCCCTGCCCCGGCCATGCTTTCTTCTTGGGACAGAGATCCAGCTCCTGCTGCCCCGTCTCCCCAGAATCCTTTCCACCTCGGACATGCCAGCAGCAAAGGGAGACAGCCCTGCTTGAGCTTTGGCTCCTATGATGTAATTCCCAGAGATGTGATTTCTGAAGCAGTCCTGGCTGTGTGACCGGCCTATTCTCTCTCCAGATGCCCCTGGAAAGACAGGAAGACAGTGTTTCTGTCATCTGTCGCCCTCTGATGAGAGCTGGTGATGAATTATTCCCCTGCGTTCCTTCCCTCTGGTTCCCTGCGTGGCTGTCTTTAAGTGGACCTAGGGATCAAGGGCCCGGCCATGGCATGCAGCCACCCCCAGGTGACCCCAGAGCTTCTTGCCTCCCTCTCTCCAGGCTGGAGTGTGCCCCTTCATGACTTACGTCCCCAGAAGCTCCCTGCCACCATCCCTTTCCCTCCGCAAAGTGGGGCCTGAGTCAGCAAGGGCCAGGGCTCTGCCCCACCCAAACCTGAGGTTCTGGGTTGGGCCTTTTGCAGGTGCTCCAGGAATCCAAACGGAAGGCTCTGCTTTCTAAGGTCAAAGACGTGAACTCTGGCTGCACAGAGCTCCCACCACCCGCCTCACCTGACTGGTCCTATCCCCAATTCCGGAGGGTAGGACCAGGCAGGAGAGGTCTGAGACACACAGCCGGCCCTGCCAGCCTTCAAGTTCTGGGGGCACTTGGGGATTACTTCCCCTTGCTGGCTCAGCTCCTCTTCTAGCAGATGGGGATAATACTTCAGGCCCTTGTGACCTCAAGGGGTAGTTTTAGGGCTCAGACAAGCCGAGAGCTATGAAAAGATAAGTCAACATTGGGTATTTTTGCCACCATTCCCATGGAAGACCACGTGGCCTGAGCCCCACCTTTGACTGGGCTGCTTGACCTCACTGCTCTGGGGTGAAGGCCCAAATTTCCTTGTGCTGTTGGGTGGCCCACAGTGCCAGCAGGGTGCTGAGAAGGCAGGGAGGGGGTGCTGGGCAGGGACCGGGGACCTCAGAGCTGCCTTTGGGGTTGCCTCTGAGCTGGTTGGCTGGGATGGTTTTTAAGCCCCCAGTATCAAAGCCAGGTCGTGTCTGGAGATTGGAGCACAGCATTCAAGTATGACTGACCTGACTCGAGTCCCACTTTGCCTATACTGGCCATTTAACCTTGGCCAAGGTTCAACCTCCCACAGCCTCAGTGTCCTCCTCTGTAAAATGGGAATCGTTATGCTGAGCACCTAGGGCTCTTGTTAGAATTAGGTTAAAGAATTCTGCAGGACTTCCTAGGTGGTGCAGTGGTTAAGAATCCACCTGCCAATGCAGGGGACACAGGTTTGAACCCTGCTCTGGGAAGATCCCACATGCTGCGGAGCAACTAAGCCCTGGCACCACAACTATTGAGCCTGTGCTCTAGAGCCCATGAACTACAACTATTGAGCCCGTGTACTGCAACGACTGAAGCCCACGCACCTAGAGCCCATGCTCCACAACAAGAGAAGCCACGACAATGAGGAGCCCACACACCACAATGAAGAGTAGCCCCCGCTCACCACAACTAGAGGAAGCCCATGTGCAGCATCGACGACCCAATGTAGCCAATTAAAAAAAAAAAAAATTCTGTAAGTTAATGGCCCAGTAATTGGGGTTACTTTTACCTTTTTCTTTTCATTTTTTTAAAATATATTTTTTATACTGGAGGATACTTGATTTACAATGTTCTGTTAGTTTCAGGTGTATAGCAAAGTGATTCAGTTATACATGTATATATATCCACTCTTTTTCAGATTCTTTTCCTATATAGGTTATTACAGAGTATAGGGTAGATTTCCCTGTGCTACAGTAGGTCCTTGTTGATTATCTATTTTACATATAGCAGTAGGTGTGTGTTAATCCCAACCTTCTAATTTATCCCTCCTCTCACCCCACCTTTCCCCTTTGGTAACCATAAGTTCTTTTTTTAAGTCTGTGAGTCTGTTTCTGTTTTGTAAATAAGTTCATCTGTATCATTTTTTTAATTCCACATATAAGTGATATCATATGATATTTGATTTCTCTGACTTACTTCACTCAGTATGATCTCTAGGCCCATCCATGTTGCTGCAAATGGCATTATTTTGTTTTTTTTATGGCTGAGTAATATTCGATTGTATGTGTGAACCACATCTCCTTTATCCATTCCTCTGTCGATGGGCATTTAGGTTGCTTCCATGTCTTGACTATAGTAAACAGTGCTGCAGTGAACGTTGGGGTGCACGTATCTTTTTCAAATTATGGTTTTCTCCAGGTATATGCCCAGGAGTGGGATTGCTGGATCATATGGTAGCCAGATCATATAGGTAGATTTTTTTTTTTTTTTTGATAATGGCCTTTCTGACTGGTGTGAGGTGATACCTCATTGTAGTTTTGATTTGCATTTCTCTAATAATTAGCATTGAGCATCTTTTCATATGCTTTTTGACCATCTGTATGTCTTCTTTGGAGAAATGTCTTTTTAGATCTTTTGCCCATTTTTTGATTGGGTTGGTTTTTTGCTCTTGAGCTGCATGAGCTGTTTTGTCTGTTTTGGAGATTAATCCCTATCAGTTGCATCATTTGCAAATATTTTCTCCCATTCTGTGGGTTGTCTTTTTGTTTTGTTTATGGTTTCCTTTGCTGTACAAAAGCTTTTACTTTTACCTTTTTCATTTCAAAGTGTGGCTCCCAGGCCAGGTTCAGACGCTCTTGGTTTGCAGAAGGAGGGGGATGCCCAGAGCCGAGCCCCAGACACTCGTAGCCACGCTGCTCCATCTTCTCTGAGTCCACCAAGTGACTCTGACCAAGGTGCAGAGGTGTGGAACATCAGCCCCAGCTGCCCTGCAGATGGGACAAGAGTGCACAGTGCAAGGCCAGCCTGACCCTGGCTGAGAGCAAGGGCAGCTGGCCCAGTGAGCTAGAGTCTGCGTTGAGGGATGAGGGGGTTTTGAGACACATTCTTGCCGTCTTGTATGTTGGGTGAGACTCTGCAGCTAGAGGGGCATCTGGGCCCTGACACTGCTGGAGAGGAGGAGCGGGGAAGGCCAGGCTCTGGGGAAGCCCTACACTCAGGCCCATAGTCTTGTTAGGCTGGTTCAGCCGCTGTTTCCTGACTTGAAAGGGGAAGGATATCCTAAGCAGCTGAGAAAAGCTCAGCACCCTGCCTTCTGGAGGTTCCCTGATGCTGGACCAGAAAGGCAGTACATAGAACAGCAAGGTCTCCGGTTCCAGGGCCCCATGCCTCTGCATCTAGGACACCGCGCCTGCTCTGGGCTTCTCCCTCCTTGTTGGCTTCCTGAGCCATGGCAGGGGGCTGAGAGCATCCAGGCAGCATGAGGGAATGGGAGGACCTGGAAGTCTTGCACTCTGCTGTGTGTGTGTGTGTGTGTGTGTGTGTGTGTGTGTGTGTGTGTGTGTGTGTGTGTGTGTGTGTGTGTGTGTGTGTGTGTGTGTGTGTGTGTGTGTGTGTGTGTGTGTGTGTGTGTGTGTGTAGAAGCTGAGGTCTTGCACACACATACGGCCCTCATCACTGGAGTCTGTGCCTGCCCTCAGGTCCAGTGGGGTAGGAATATTGCGTCTGTTTGGCAGGAAAGCTCAATAGGAATGTCTTGTTGGCCATTTGGCCTCCTATTGTGGTGGTTTTATTGTGAGTTCTTTTCCTGGTCCCTCCCCAGTGCTGCCTGAGGTCTGCATTCCCTGATGGGCAAGTGGAGGAGACGTGGGGAGGGGTGGGAGGTGCCCAGGCGTGTCCCCTCAGCCTGGGCCTCCTGTAGAGGCCCCTCCCCAGCCTACCTCATGCCACGTTGGCACAGCCCCAGCACACACCCTGAGCCCGCACCCCAGGCTCATGAAGGTGCAGGTGGGTTCCCCTGCCTCTGCCCCAGGACTTTAGGCAAACCGTAGGCCGGTGTGTGGACTCCTGAAGTCCACACCAGCCCTGACGAGGGAGTGGACAGGAAGCTTTCTGTCAGGGTCACAGACTCAGCTCAGAGTCATGGTTAAGCACCACTGGCTTCATTTAACCCCAAAATCAATGGTTGGAAAGACTAACGTGTCTGGAGGGTGCAGCAGGGTTCAGCCCTTTCCCCTTGTACAGAAGGCCAGCACAGCCCCTTAGTAGGCCCCCACCACCCCCTTAGACTCGGGCTCCTGCTCAGAGGGGAGCATCTGCCGTGGGTCCCCTCCTCACTGCCCATCACAGGCTGTTCACCTCCAGACGCCGACGTCCAGAAGCCTCGCTGCAGCCTCCTGACCTGGCCCTGTGGGCCGGCCGTACGCCAGGGTGGGCGGAGCCCCCGGCCAGCCCAGAACCTGAAATCAACCTGCAAAGGCCCAGCCCCGTGCCAAGAAATGGCAAGCCCCCCACCCACCCAGGCTGTGACTCGGCCTCTCACCAAGCCAGTGCTCGTCCTCGAGCCTGTCTGTGGCCCCCTGAAGACAGATCCCATCCCCAGCCGAGGGGCCCGCTGGTGTTCATGACATCTTACCCGCGGAGGCCCCAGGAGGCGGAAGGCACAGGTATGAGTTCTGGCTTGTGAAGAGCACAGCCACCTGTGCTGCCCGAGAAGACCCCACCTAGGCTGGGCTCTGCGTGAGTCTGGGGGCTCTCTCAGCAGGGGCCTCTTCCTGTGAGAGCCGGGGGGAGCTCTGGGTGGGGCTCATCAGCCAGGCCTTGGGTGCGTCCAGGAGGAGTCGTACCCTTCCCCCCAGCAACAAGGCAAGACCAGCCTGTGGCCCGGCGCGGCCCCAGCCCCGGGCAGGTGTGAGCGTGTGTGGGCTCGGTTCTCAGCCTGGACGGAGTCCTCATTCCCAGTCCAGCTGGACGGGTTGAGGCTGACACACCGGGGAGAATCCAGAGTATGGACGAGCGCCTGAGCTGGGCCGGAATGTGGGCCTCCCCAGAGGGTGTATCAGCCCCCCTCCCCTCCCACCTCGCCCCCCGGGGGTGGGTGAAGGGAGGGAGCCTTCCTAGGAGCAGCCGCAGAGATTGTCCCACCATGGGCTCCTTCCTGCAGCCCCATGGTCCCCAAGCAGGGGGCTCCGGGGACCAGGAGGCTCCAGCAGCCTCCAGCTGATTCCCAGCTTCCCAGCTGGAAAGGCTGTTACAGAATCCTAGGAATGTGCCTTGAGCTCAGAAAGAAAATTCCCAAAATAACTTTTATAAATACTCAAGGGTAGGGGTGGGGAGAGAGCTCTCAGCCGGGCCTGCAGCTGGCCTAGCACTCGGGGCTACGTCCCAGGGCCACCCTCCCCCAGAGAAGAAAAAGGCTCACGGAGCCAGGACCTTCCTGCTGTCCCTCCCCTTTGAGGGACAGCGTCAGCCACTGAATTAACTGGGTGAGAGGGTGGCAGTTCTGAAATAGGCACGTAGGACCCTCCCTCCCCGTCATCCCCATCCCAGGCTTTGGCTCCCGACCCCACCCTGTGCTAACACAGAGAACCTGGGTTCCTAACAGGGAGGGTCCCCTCAGCGTCTCCATACAAACCCCAGACCAGACCCTAGCCAGGGTGGGGCCCCTCAGGCCGCCTGCTTTTGTGGCCATAAGCAGGTCACTAAGTACACATAAAGGCCTCTGGTGTGCCTGGTTTTGCATCCAGGACCTCCCCCCACCTCCACCCCCGCAAACTCTTTTGAGCTGCCATCCTGTGGGAAATCACAGAGCAGGCAAGAGCCAGGGACCTGTCTCTCTCAGCCTAAGAGGGGTGGGTCAGGGGTAGGATTCTAGAGCCCACAGTAAGGAGCACACTCTCAAGGTGATGGTGTGGCAGAAGGTGCTGTCCTCGGGGAAAGACGTCCCAGGAGTAGGGTCTCAGGTCAGTGAGATGTGTCCAGATGCTCCCTCCTCTCGGAGAGCCAGGAAGGGAGGGAAGAGGGAATGGATGACCTCCGGAATTTCTGGGGACGTCCCCCATACCCCTGGCTCTCCGTGAGCTTCTGTTATAGGCGCCGTGCTCCCTCACCATCAGCAGCTTGCACTTCCTTCTAATCCCTGTGTGGGCAGCACAGTGATGGCACCTCCCAAGTCAAGCATCAGAAACTGAGAGTCTCTCAGCAGGTCTGGTCTCCTCTTGGCACAGGGTGCAGAGGAGTCAGCAGGGGTATTTGGATGGAGTTGAGATACCAGTTCTGTGTTCCCACCATCTCCCTGGAGACCTGTTCTCGGGGCAGCTGGGGGTGGGGGGGCCAAGAGGGTGACTGACGGCGGGCCCTCGGCACAGCGCCAGGCTGGGGGCAGAGCAGGTGAGACCTCACATCCTCCTGGGGCGGAGCCCCGCCCAGTTGTCAGGCAGCAAACAGCTCCGAGTTGCTACCAAACATGAACCCGACGGGCTGGTGTCTCGGGCAGGTGGCAGCAGATCCTGTTACAGGCCCTGGGCCTCCAGGCCCCAGCCTGACCCTGGTGTCTCCTTTCAGGCTCTGAGGTGAGCACCCCAGGGTGGGGGAGACATGATCCAACCCCATCCTAGCCCATAGCTTCCCGCATGGGGAGCCTTGCCCTCCAGAGAAACCCGCTCCTCTGTGCTCTCCCTGCCTCCTGCCCAGGATCCTCTGTTCATCCTGGGGACACTTCTATTTGCTGTTGGCCCACCATGCACCCCACTACATAATTTCAAATTCATCCTTGCAGAATCCTCACAATAGCCTACAAGGGAGGACTGTGCTATCCCCTGGTTTACAGATGAGGAAGTAGTAGCTCAGAGGAAATGGGCCACTTGCCCGTGGTCACAGCACTTATCCGTGGCAGAGCTGGGATTCCAGCCTGGCCAGGTCTTCTGGCTGCGCAGCCCCGGGCTTTTTCCCTCTGCACAGAACACGCAGAGGAGCCTGCCACAAACCTCCTAAACCACCAGTAAAATCCACACACATGCATGCACGCACGCACACACACGTGTGTGCACACACCCTGTTCCGCCTGCATACACATCTGGCCCCTTCCCAAACACCTACACACTCCTTGAGATCAGGGGTTTTCAAACTTGTTTTTAGCCATAGAGCCCTCTTTTCAAACAAAAATCTCACATGGAAGCTCAATATAGAAAACTTGGGTGTGTAAAAGCCACTGTGGCCCCGCCCCCGCCCTGGGCGGCCCCGCTGGCCTTCCCCATCTGTCCTCTGTCGCTCCCCCACAGGGAGCACTCACAGGACTCAAACCTTCCATTTTTGGTGCTTAATTTTGGTGTCTGGCGGCCTGTCGTCTCGCCTTCCTGCCCTCCTCCCTGTGGGCGCCATTCCATCGTGAGCTGCTCAGGGTCCAGCTCCCAGGCCATGCAGGCAGGGCAGCTTGGCCTGGAGCCCTGCTGGCCAGACTGGGCACTGCCCTCGGGTCCTGGGCAGCCCTGAGTCAGCACTGCACCCATCTGACCAGATCCAGGAGCTCTGCCTGAGGCTCCGCCCTGCCCCTCGTTCCCCTGTCCTCCCCCATTCCTGTGGTCCCCTGGGGACAGCTTAGCCCTGGGTTGAAGAGCTCCCCTTCCTTTCCTGCCCTGGACCGCCAGCCAGCGCCTTCGGAGAGGGAGAGGCTTCTCCTAGGGCTCTCTGAGCACCATCTTTCACTCTTGCCTAATTAGTTGTGTTCCAAGCCCTCAGAGGACTTTATGAAATCAGGCATGTGCATCTTCCCCAGTTGGTCTCCATAGCAACAGAGGGCCTAACTCTGGGGAGTGCGGGGAGGAGGAAAATGTTCCAGCTAAAAATGTACATGGCCGGCAGTGGGCGGGCACCCGAGAGGGGGCTCCAGACACACAGAAGGCAGCTCCCCACCCCCATCTCGGCCCCCGCCTGTCCAGGAAGTCACTGTTGTTTGGGCTCTACCTCATGTCTTTAAACAAGAGGATGGCCCCCTGTGCTGCTGTCCTCTGCCATCTCTGAGGGCTGGGACACAGGTTGGTGGGATGGTGCACAGCAGTCTTTCTGGGACTGGAGGTCGAAAGGGGACCCTGGCCGCTCCCCCTGCTCACCACCCTGTCCCCCCCACCTCCCCACACCCTTCCCAGTGTGGGGGGATGTAGAGGGGACAGGGTGCAAGTTTCACTTCCCAACTCTTGTGACAATTCCTGTCACTTCCTCTATCTCTGGTAGTTGGAGCCAAACAGCAGGGCTGAGCTTCCCAGGCAGCCCTGACCCTCCTCCCAGAGGCCCTCCTTTCACCCAGCATCTATCCCTGGGCCCCAGCCATCCGACTCTCTTCCTCTGACCCTCACCTGCCAGGCCAGGCTAGGATGGGCTGTAGGTCCCAGGAGGACAGGCTACTGATGCGGACACAGGAGCTGTCCTTCCACCCACAGGCTTGTAGCACACACTCCTTGGTCTTACGTGTCCCTGGGGAGAAGGGCAGCGCCACAGTGCAGCACGGGGCCTTGGCGTAACAGATCCGTTGACTGAGAGCTCACACATGTCAGGCATTGTTCAGTGCTTTGCCTACACTGTCTTGCAAACTTGACAACAACCCTAGAGGTGGGCCCCGTGGTCTTTCCCATTTACAGATGAGGAAACTGAGGGCCAGAGAGAGGTAACTTGCCCGGGATCCCTCAGCTGAAATGGGGAGACTCAAAAGCAGGTCTGGTGACCTTAAAGCCCATCCCCTGGGGCCAAGAGGGAGAGAGCTACCACAATGAGTGCGCTGGGAGGCCGGGCTGGAAGCAAGGCTGGGACAGACACAGGGAGGGTTTGCATGGGTCGGGCACGGTCACTGGACCGTACCCAGACCTGAGATGCAGGGCCCTCTCTGGCTCGTGACTGCGCCGCTTCCATTCCTCACCCCGATGGCTGGGACGCCCCTGCCCCGGGACAGCCTCACTCACCCCGCTCTGTGCTTGCTCCCCAGGGTCTGACGCTGAGTCGGCTGGGCCACGAGAGCCTGGCCCAGAAGGTGCTGCGGGACGCCGTGGAGAGGCAGAGCACCTGCCACGAGGCATGGCGGGGCCTCGGCGAAGTGCTGCAGGCCCAGGGCCAGAGTGAGGCCGCCGTGGACTGCTTCCTCACCGCCCTTGAGCTGGAGGCCAGCAGCCCGGTGCTGCCCTTCTCCGTCATCCCCAGAGAGCTCTGACACAGCGCCGCAGCCGCTGGGGGGCGGGCGCTGCCCGGCAGGCAGCAGGGAGCGTGGGTCAGGGGAGGTGCGGGGCCTCAGGGAAACACACCTCTAGGGAGCACGCCTGCAGGCCGCAGCCCTCGTTCTCCTCGCCTCCCCCACCCCCGCTTCCCCTTCAGGGCCAGCTGGGACTGGGAGCTGCTCACCTGGAGCCCAGTGGACCAGATTTGCATCAAAAACAAATCCCTTGTTCCTTAGGACGCGGACATCGCGGAGCTTATAAGCACATCAACTCGGGGGCCTCTCCCCAGTGTATCTGTGCAGCATCTAAATGTGCAGTGAGAGTCTGTGAGGCTTGGGTACCTCCCCCCCGCCTGTCTAGAGGCCCCTGTACGGTACCTGCCACCCTCCTTCAGCATCCCTGACCCTGGATTGCCCGGCTTTGCACAAGCTTTCGTCTCAAACCTCAGCTCTGCTCCCCGCACCAAAGCTGAACCCCATGAGCTGCTGCCCTTTGGCTGGGCCGAGAGGGTTCTCCTGGGTTCCTTCCTCGGCCCCCCGGGAGACCGCCTGCTTGAACCCTAAGTGACTTAGCGTCACGGTGACGGAACGTGTTCCCTGAGAGCGCTAGTTGGGGAGCCTCCCAGCTGTACGTCCCCTGCCCCTCCCCCCCAGCAGGCCTTTGTGCTGGGGGAGCCCCATGGCCCTGGTCTCACGTGCCACTCTCAGGTCATGCCCAGGGCAGTCATGGCTTGAAGAACCTGCTGGCAAGCGAGAGAGAAGGGACCGCGGGTCCTCTCCCAGGTTTAAGTCAGTGGACAGTGCCTGGCCTTGCCCCGCTGTGCTCGATGAGGCCAGCTGGGCCCCACTGTGCTCCTCCCCTCTGCTGCCAAGTGCCTTTGGGGCCTCTGGTGTCTGGCCAGCGGCACTGAGTTCCAGCCCTCATTAACCCCCACCTCTCTGGAGACATGCCTCAGCCACCTCCTTGGGCCCTGGGCTGCAGCCCCTAGGATGCTGACCAGCCCTCCCTAAATACCTTGCAGCAACACCTCATTCCTTCAGGCCTTACCTTTCTGGGCAATGGGTACAATGTAGACCCCCCTAGGGGTTATAATGTGGAGATTGGCGATCTCTAGGGCTGTCCTTAACACTGCCTGCCGTCCACGGCCCATGTTCACCTCAAGCTTTCTTGGGTGACCCAAGCCCCACCCTGGCCATGTGTGTGGTTCCCCTCTGCCTGGGACCAAACAGGGACAGTAATTAGAGACCCAAGGAGGAGCCGGAGCCTAGCCCTCCTCTCTGGTTGAGCAGGCCTGTGTGTATGCATGTGACACCCTTCTCTACAGGGGCCCTGGGGGTGCCGGTGGGTGGGTGTCTTTCCTGCTGGCTCCCCTAGCCCTGCTGCACGATGCGCTTGGAATTCTCCCCAGGAAGGCAGCCCCTACGGGCCTATCAGGGAATTCCTTTCTTATCTGCACTCTGGGGTTTCGTTTTAAAACTCCATGTGGTACATCTCTCACTTGAAGGTGTGTGGAACTGTCAGGTGAGGGCTGTCCTGGTTTGTCAGGGTCCAGTCTGTTCCTCGGAGGGGAGGGGCTGTTGGAGACCCACCCTCTTCCTGGCCCTGGCTCAGCACCACACACCCCCGGGTGCCACTAGGGAGAGCCTGCGCCTCCTAGCCTTCCTGCGCCGGGCCGAGGGACACTGTACGGATGCCAGATCCTTCATCCCACCTGGTTGAAGGATCTCTATATGTTGTATGTATGTGTATAAATATATATATGAGGGAAATCTATTTTTATTCTGGAATCTGTTAGAAAAAAAGTAAGTAAGAAAAAGCAGATGCTGCTGGTTTACGTTGGGATGCCCAGAGATGTGAGTAGTGAGTCCTTGGTAATGGGAAAGGCAAAGGCAGCAAGAGCATTTTGACTTGACGCATTCCTTATAGGAAGCCTCAGCGGGCCGGGCAAGCTGCTAACACTTCGAGATAAAGGTCTTGAATAAAGAGACCCGTGAAGGGAAAGCAGGTTTGTGTGAAGCAGTGTGTTCATCTCTCCACCCGTTCCCCTGGGGCAGGCCTTGAGGGAGCCCTGGAGAGGAGGCAGAGGCCTGCGAGGTCGTGAGGTCATGAAGGCCGGGGTGGACCCACACAGGTGGGGAGGGCGGTGGGAGAGAGGGGCCCACTGAGGAGATTGTGATGAGGGCTTGGGGAGGTGTGGCCAGAGCCTGCAGGTGGGTGGGAGGAGGCCGAGGGGTCCAGGCAGGGCCGGCTGGAGTGGGCCTCGTTCTCGCCTGCTACCTGTCCCTCGGGTGGGCCTGAGACCCCTGCTGCCTCCAGACCCCAGCTGGGAGAAGCCAGGGCTGGACTTGCCGCCTGGACAGGAGAGACTGCCCCAAGGGCACTGCCAGCGGAGCATCTTCAGTGCCTGGGGGAAAGCGCTGGGCAGGGCGTGTGGTGCAGCTCCAGGCTGCGTCCACATCAGCTGCCTGCTCTGAAGAGTCTATACCGCTGCTCTCCTGCAGAAGCTGTGCTGCATACAAACACACTCTTGTATATGGTATACGATGTGTATCAAAGGATGACATCAATTTACACAGAAGCCCTGTTTTCTTCGTGCACCCCAAGGGGTTAGCTGGTGGACCCCCCAGGGCTGCACCCACCCAGTTTGAAGACAGCTGCCCTTAAGGCTTCCCCTTGAACTCGGAGCTGGCCTAGACAGAGCTGCCCACTCAGCACCCTGGCCTCCTCCACCCCAACCCTCAGCCCTGTTATCGGGGTTATGGTTTTGCTGTTCTAGTGAGAAAGGACCCTTGGAGCTGCTGGGTGCCCAGCTTCGATTTCCCTGTGATACTTTTTAGAAAACATAATGTAGTTTTTAGTGATTTAACAATTAGTATCAGATTGTCACACACCCTAACCCCCAGCTTACGGGGCCCTGGGGTGAGAATTAGAGGCTGCTTTAGGCTATAGAAGGTGTCGCTTTACTGCCAGCCTGGGAGAAAGGCCTAGAAAAGCTCATCCTACAAGGACGAGCGTGGAGGGAATCTGGAGGGGGAGGAGGCGTGGGGAGGCCTTCCTGTCCCTGAGGAGGGCTTTGCTGAGCTGACCTCAGGTTGGTCATGTGTTGGAAAGTCAGGCAGTGGTGGAGACCCAGGCATTGCTGACCTCCGGTTCTCTGTCTACAGACCCTTCATTCACACTCAGGCCCTCCCTGGAGAGGGAGGGAGCCAGCCCCGTGTCCAACCCATCGCACCAGAATCTGGGCTGGAGTTTGGGGATCGGATTTAGGGTTGCATTGTCACCCCCAGCAGCCCACAGCCCCGCAGTATTAATCGTGCTTATTTACAGGCACACGTATGAATGGAATTTCAGCCACCACCACCCAGACTCCTTTCTGGTACCAAAGTAGTCATTGTTGCATTCACACCCCCCACTCAAACACTCAGATGTTGTCACTGTGCAAATATTTCTTGGCCTTGCTTGGAAAACATCCAGCTAAACAAATCTCCCCCAGCCCCTGCTGCCAGCTCTTGAGGACAACCCTCAGTCAGTGAGCCTCACGCATAAGTGACCAGTGGGACCAACCCATGTGGTGCTGACTAGGATTCTGGAAGTTAGGGAGGTACTACCGGGAAAGTACCCTATGCCAGAAGTTCCTTCGAATTTTCATGAAGCTCTTTCGGTTGCAAAAAGCAGAGACCCACTGGAGGTAGCTCCAGGAAAGAGACAAGGAGGCTTCCCTGGAGTCCTAGGGCAGGGACTGCAGTGCACAGATGTAGGGCCAAAGCAGCCACATATCCATCTTTGGCGACGGAGTCAGCACCCAGACTGAGCTTGAAGGCCCAGCTCTACCACTAGCTGGCTTGTACCCTGGAGCAAGTCACCTGACCTCTCTATGCCTGTCTCCTCATCTGTAAAGTAAGAATAACCCTGGAATAGTGCGTGCTTTGTGGACTGTCATGATAATTAAGTGAGAAAAACATGGAAAGAGCATAGAACAGTGCCTGGCCCACAATAACCACTGGATACCTGTGTGATGGTTTCTCTGCCCCACCTGCTCCCTCCTCCTCTCCCTGCTGGCTGACTCTGCTCACTCAGAGATGCTCCATAGGTCTACGTACATACCCTGGCTGACCTTCCACCTCCAGCGCTGCAGCAACCCCCCTCTGCGCAGCTTAGCTTAGATTCTTAGATCCCATTGGTCCCACTCATTTCTCCATGGGTAACTAAGAGCACTCAGCTGTGACCAGAGGGGCAGCTGATTGTTGGGCCTCAGGACACAAAATATGGCTGCTTGAGCAGCTGGAGTTCTGGGTGAGCAGTAATGGGCCCCTTTTGAGACCCTGCATCAGCCCATCATTCCCTCCAGCCATGCTCGCCTGCGCACTGGATGCAATGCAGGTCCCGCCAGAGGAGGCAGACAACAGAACTCACACCCCCCTGAACACCCAACCCTCCGATTCCCAATCATTGTTACTTTATGGTGCATCATGGGGAATCCTGTCCTGACTCTTCTCTTGATGACAATGAGAATCCTAACATTCTCCCGGCTCTATACTAGGTATAAAGCACTTCACCTATCCATGAACTCTCTCCAACATTGCTCCTTCAGTAGTCAACAACCTAGGGAAGTGGGTTTTGTCCCCATTAAAGTTGACAAGGGGCTTCCCTGGTGGCGCAGTGGTTAAGAATCCGCCTGCCAATGCAGAGGACACGGGTTCAAGCCCTGGTCCAGGAAGATCTCACATGCCACGGAGCAACTAAGCTCGTGTGCCACATGTACTGAGCCTGTGTGCTGCAACTACTGAAGCCTGTGAGCCTAGAGCCCGTGTCCACAACAAGAGAAACCACAGCAATGAGAAGCCCGCGCACCGCAACAAAGAGTAGCCCCCGCTCGCCGCAACTAGAGAAAGCCCGCGTGCAGCAACAAAAACCCAATGCAGCTAAAAATAAATTAAACAAACAAATAAATAAAAAGTTGACAAGATCATGGTGCCTCCACTCACAGCTTGGAATATGGCAAAGCTGAGAGTAAGATCCTCGCCCACAGAGCCAGTACCAGCTCACTGGGTGACAGGAGAGAGGCAGGCAGTGCCTGTCATTGAGGCGGCAGAATGACCCCTCTGGGATCCATGGAAACATGTGTCACCAGCAACCCTCCAGCCGGGAAGAACGGCCGATGCTCAGTGCTGCCTGCCACACTTACCCTCTTCTGCAGTCGCAGAGGAGGCTCCTTAGACAGAGGTCACTCGAGAAACTGCATTCCCCCAAAGAGGGTTCTCCAGATGCCAGGCAACCCAGAAACATGAAAAGGTCACTACGGGAGCTATGTACTGGGCCACATGACCTCACTGTCCTGCCCACCAGCTGACGGGGCCATGGGTGGTTTCCAGAACCAAAGTTCCTCCTCTGTGCACTGGCTCACAGCCTGTGAGGTGGCCTGGGCACCCCGCGCAGAGGCCCCCAGACTGGTGGTGACCGTCCTTGCTCTCTCACACGCTCACTCATTCTCTTCCCCCACTTAACTGTCTCTTCGGAATTTGGCAAGAAGTCAGGCATTGTGGGCCTCTTTTAAAAACATTTTTTTTCCGAACCATTTGAGAATAGGTTGCATAAATCATGCCCCTTTACCCCTTAATAATTCAGTGTGTTTTTGCTAAGAACAAAGGTCTTTGTCTTACATAACCACAGCACAGTTGACAAATGAGGGAATTTAACCCTGGCACAGTATTTTTTCTCTCCTCTCCCGTCCATATGCCAGTTTGTCACCACTGTTCAGCACTGTCTTCCCCCAGCCTGAGATCACATATTCCACTTAGTTGTCACATCTCTTTAGTCTCCTTTAATCTGGAACAGTCCTTCTGCCTCTCTTTGCCTTTCACAACATTGATGGTGCTGTAGGCTGCAGAGGGTCTGACCTCTGCAGTGTGAGTGTGGGACAGAGAAAGAAGCAGTGGGTGGTGGGAGCAGAGGCTGAAAAGCGGCAAAAGCCACGGGTCAGAAAGAAGGGAGAATAGCTGGTTTGAAGGGGCAGGAAGATAGGAAGATGCAGAGCAGGTGAATTTCCATAAAGACAGAGCTTTCCAATCAAAAGAAATGGATGCCCATTTTCAGCGGGGCAGGATATGATGCCTGGCCAACCTTTCCAGCTCCTGCAACCTGAAGTCAAGGTTCCCATCTTGGGACTTCCCTGGTGGCTCAGTGGTTAAGAACCTGCCTGCAAAGGACATGGGTTCAATCCCTGGTCTGGGAAGATTCCACATGCCGTAGAGCAACTAAGCCTGTGTGCCACAACCACTGAGCCTGTGCTCTAGAGCCTGCAAGCCACAACTGCTGAGCCCATGTGCTGCAACTACTGAAGCCCGCGTGCCTAGAGCCTGTGCTCCACAACAAGAGAAGCCACCACAATGAGAAGCCCGCGCAGCACAGCAAAAAGTACCCCCTGCTCTCCGCAACTAGAGAAAGCCCGCGTGCAGCAGCAAAGACCCAACGCAGCCAATAAATAAATAAATAAATTTATCAAAAAAAAAAAAGACTCCCATCTGAATCCTTCCCTCGGTCTTTGCAATGATCCCCTGATGACTTAGGGGACCTTGGATGTGTCTGTTCCTGGTGACCCTGCCCATCCCCAGAGAGGCACATTCTCCTTCCCTGGGTCTGCTCTCAGTGTGCACCTGGAGACCAGCCTTGGGGGGTGGGCCATGCCAGGGCACCCACTTATGGGGGGAGGGGTTCCGACCAGAAGCAAAGGGGCACAGGTGAGTGTGGGGAAAGCCCATCTCACAGGGGAGGGAAGTCAGTGCAGGAAGGTGAGGTGACTTGCCCGAGGCCCCCAGCCACCAGGGCAGTGATCGACACACAGGCAGCCTGCATTTGAGAACCTCGGTCTATCTCAGTCTTCCTGGGACACCCGCCAACCAGAGGAGGAGCGTGTATGCTGAAACGGGAATAAGAGCAGGCATATAGGGACACTGAAACTATCGCAAAGAGGAATTGGTCTCGGGTGTCAGCTCTGACACCTGAGATGGGTCCCTTCTCTGTGTGAAGGTCAGAGCCTAGGTGGCTTCCCCAGCTCCCTGTCCCCAGGTCCTAACAGCCCACGCTTTCTGTAACCCTGACTGTGGGCTTCAGCTGGGGCCCAGAAGGAGGGGGCCACTGCAAGCTCTCTCTCTGTCTCGTGCCCAGGAGCCCACAGCTCACTGCCCGACGTCCAACAAGGCCCCCAGCTCAGTGGCTGTACGTGGTGGCCCAGGCCCACCACTGACAGCACCCCAACATGGGGAAGGGGCTTTGACAGCCCGGCCCAGTGCAAGCTGGTGTGAGCCCACAGACGGCCCCTGCGGGTGTGCTAGGCTGGGACCAGGCACTCTCCTCCACCCAGACAGCTTCTCTTCTGCGCTGGGAACACCCCATCCTGGGCCTAGCAGGTCTCCTGTGCCCTCGATGAACTACCCTCCCCCACATCCACTCTCCTCCTGCAGGGCCTCTTTCCAGAATTCACCTTGTACCCCTTATTCTTCAAGACCCAGTTCCCACACCTTCCAGAATTTTCTTGCCCTCCCCCAAGCCCCGCACCTCTCACCACTTACCTTACGGGACCCTTATGCTTTGTCAGAACACCCAGGCTGTACAGGCCCTGTGTGTTCTGCTTCCTGGGTGCAGCCCCCACATCCCACACATCTGGGCTCAACCACACCTACAGGTGCCTCACGAGTGGGACACCAGCTGGGCTTGAGGGAGGCTCTCCCACCACTGGGAGGTGTGGGGTACAAATAAGGATTGAGGCCACCTTGCCCTACCCACTAGCTGACCTTAGCCTTCCTCTTGCCCAGCACGCATATCATCCCAGCACTTCACACCGGTGGTGTCTGGGACGGGGCTCTGAAGAGAGGCCTCAGCCCTCCTGAATCTATTATGTCTGTTCAAGGACCTAGAGTTGGTCTCAATCCATCATATTTTCTTTAAAAAGTTACACGTATGTTTAATCCCATTCTATAAATTATTTTAGAAATACTCATGCATCTTCACCATTAGAATCTTCATCTACACTATAGATACATGGGTCATTAAACAAAACTTTCCAGAAGCTTCATTTTCATTTCCATATAAGATAGGGCACATTTAAATTTCTGGAATAATGTGGCTCCTGGAGGTTTTAACTGGAGCTGTAAGTACCATATGTAAAATATTAGGAGTGTTCTCCCCACACCCAACCCCATTCCCCATAATGTAACTTTTAATAAGCCTTTTTTTTTTTTTTTTTTTTTTTTTTTTTTAAATTTTTGGCTGCACCTCAAGGCTTGCGGGATCTTAGTTGCCTGACCAGGGATTGAACCTGGACCCATGAGAATGGACGCACTGAGCCCTAACCACTGGACCACCAGGGAACTCCCAATGTGACTGTTTTTTAAGTGGTCTTAGAGAGCTTGTTTATAACATGTAACATTTGCAATCTTAAGGTCAAACCTCCAGGAATGATTACTAAAACCAGCACTAAATTTCTTTATCTCCTCTTTTTAAAAACTTTACCTCCTTGTTTTAAAAACTTATTTCATCAGATGACTTTTGTCAGCATCAACACAAAAAATGGCTGATGATATTCAGGCTAACAGCCCTTCCCTAGACAATTCTTTGTGGTTCAAAATAATCAATGGAACTTCCATAATATAGAAGACTTTATGAAACACAGAAGACTCCAAATAGCCAAAACAATCTTGAGAAAGAACAAAAAAACTGGAGCTATCACACTCCCTGATTTCAGACTATACTACAAAGCTACAGTAATCAAAACAGTATGGTACTGGCACAAAAACAGACACATAGATCAATGGAACAAAACAGCGGCCCAGAAATAAATCCATGAACTTATGGTCAATTAATCTATGACAAAGGAGGCAAGAAGATACAATGATGAAAAGACCATCTCTGGTGCTGTGAAAACGAGACAGCTACATGTAAAAGAATGAAATTAGAACACTTTTCCCACATCATATACAAAAATAAACTCAAAATGGATTAAAGACCTAAATGTAATACTAGAAACCATAAAACTCCCAGAAGAAAACCATAAGCAAAACACTCTTTGACGTAAATCATACCAATATTTTTTTGGATCTGTCTCCTAAGGCAAAAGAAATAAAAGCAAAAATAAACAAATGGGACGTAATTAAACTTAAAAACTTTTGCACAGCAAAGGAGACCTATGACAAAACAAAAAGACAACATACTGAATGGGAGAATATATTTGCAAAAGATATGATCAATAAGGGGTTAATATCCAAAATATATAAACAGCTCACACAACTCAACATCAAGAAAACAACCTGATTGAAAAATGGGAAGGAAACCTGAATAGACATTTCTCCAAAAGAAGACACACAGATGGCCAACAGGCACATGAAAACATGCTCAACATTGTTAATCATCAGAGAAAGGGAAAATAAAATCACAATGAGATATCACCTCACACCTGTCAGAATGGCTACCATCAAAAAGAACACAAATAACAAATGTTGGCAAGGATGTGGAGAAACGGAAATACTCCTACACTGTTGGTAGGAATGCAAATTGGTGTAGCCACTGTGGAAAACAGTATACAGGCTTCTCAAAAAGCTAAAAATAGAACTACCACATGACCCAGAAATTCTCCTTCTGCATATATATCCAAAAAGAAAACAAACAAAAACAAAACAAAAAAACAACAAAAAACACTAATTCAAAAATACACATGCACCCCAATGTTCATAGCAGCATTATTTACAAGTGCCAAGATATGGAAGCAACCTAAGTGTCCATCAGCAGATGAATGGATGAAGAAGGTGTGGTATACATACACAATAGAATACTACTCAGCCATAAAAAGAGTGAAATTTTGCCATTTGCAACAACATGGATGGACCTGGAGGGTACCGTGCTCAGTGAAATATGTCAGACAGAGAAAGACAAATACTGTACAATATCACTTATAAGATGTGGAATCCAAAAACTAAAACAAACTAGTGAATATAACAAAAAAGAAACAGATCTACAGATATAGAGAACAAGCTAGTGGTTACCAGTGGGAAGAGGGAAGGGGCAAGGTAGGGGTAGAGGATTAAGAGGTACAAACTACCATGTATACAATAAATAAGCTACAAGGATATATAGTACAACACAGGGACTGTAGCCAATATTGTATAATAACTATAAATGAAGCATAACCTTTAAAATTGTAAATCATTTTGCTGTACACCTGAAACTTACATAATATTGTATCAACTATACCTCAATAAAACATAGTATTCAGTGAGCATCTACTATGTGCTAACATTGTAGTAGGCACTGAGAAATTCACTGATGCCCCAGTAGATCCCAATTGTATGATCCTGGAGCCCACAGTCTAACACTGGCCTCAGGCAAGGATCTGGGAGCTGCAGGAGCACTTAGGAGAAGCACCAACCAGCTTGGGAAAGACTGGGGAAGGTGCTTGGAGTTAGCACATGAAGGGCCAGGGGAGAGTAGTATTTCAGGCAAAAGGCTGCCTCACTTCCTATCCCAGCTACAAGACAGATGGTGTGGTATACTGTCCTCTCAAAGGTGTCCATGTTCTAATGCCCAGAGCCTGTGAATACGTTCTCTTAACACAGTAAAGGGACTTTGCAAACACGATTAAGTTAAGGGTCTTGAGATGGGGAGATTTCTGGATTATCCAGGTGAGCCTGATATAATCACAAGGATCCTTACAAGAGGAGAAGAAAACAGGAGGGTCAGAGTCAGGAGTAGGTGTAATTGTGGGAGCAGGAGTTTGGAGTGATTTGAGGAAGGGGCCATGAGCAAAGGAATGCAGGTGGTCTCTGGAAGCTGAGAAAGAGAAGAAAATATTCCCCTCTTGGAGCTTCCAGAAAGAGGCTCCTTCTGGAACCAGCCTGCCAACACCTCGACTTTAGCCCAGTGAGACTCATTTGGGAGCCCCTGACCTCCTGAACTGTAAGAGAATAAACTTGTGTTGTTTTAAGCACCGAAGGATGGAAATTTGTTACAGCAGCCACAGGGAACTAACACAGATGGTTTGGTTAGAGAGCTACCCTGGACACACAGGTACTCTGCAGTCCAGCTCCCATGCCCAGCCCAGGAGGGGTTGGGGATTAAAAGCCTAAACAGCTGTGACCCTGCCGGGGCGTGTTTCCAAGCGTCCCCTCGGGTCCTGATGAATAAGGGAAGCTCCAGCAACTTCCTTTCTCTGTCATGGCCCTCAGTTACCAGGCAGGACCTCGGAGGCTCTGGGACTTCAGAAAGGGGATGAGGGGACAAAGGCCAGCCCTCATCCAGCCCTGAGCCTTGTTGTGACCCACACAGCTCCAGAGCACTGCCTTGCCGCCCCACCCTGCCTCCTCCCAGGTCGCTCAGTTAAGTGGGGGGGGGCACACTTCCCTGCCTCCTGCCCCCGCCGAGCCCACTCTGGTGACCAGAGGTGCAGTGTCACTGCACCTGAGCCCCCTTCCTGCCTACAGTTCTCAGGGACGAAGCCACACTCCGACCCAAAGCAGTCACAATGCCGCCTTCCTCCCCGGCTGGCTGGGCCTCTCTGAACCCCCATCTTTCTCAGAAGGGTGACACATTTCTCTGGGCTCTGACACGGCTAAGGGTGTTGTCAACAAGGCCACATGAAGCACCTGCTGAGAGACATCCTCCACACGTCCACCCCCTGGGCCACCCCGTCCTCTGGCTCCTCCTCCTTCTGTCCCCCACCCCCCTCATTTACTCGCCGCCCCCAACATCCGGGCCTCCGTCAGCCTGGGCTCCTCCTGCCACCCAGGGTCGCCTCTTCCCTGGGGAGACTGCAGACGAGCCAGGCCATGGTCTGGGTCGCTGGCATTTGCTCCCACAAGCCCACGCAGTCCCTGCAGCCATGAACCCAGAGCCCAAAGCCCTTGCACCTGGCGGGCTCTGTATGCCTGCAGCCCTGCCCTTGGCCAAAACCAAAGATCTGCGAGAAGCCCAGCCAAGGGTCAGGCTGGCGAGAGATGCCTGGGTTCAGGCCCCCGCTGACCTCTCTCTGCGGAATGACCTCCACCAGTAAGGCTCCAGGAACTTACTTCTCTCAGATGATCCTGTCCGGTGCCGTTCTCTTCTCTTAGGACTCAGCCAGATGCTAGCACGGACCAATCTCTTCTTAGCTGGAGCGTGACTTCCTAGGGCAACGGCCCTGTCTTCTTAAACCTTTAGGGGTGGGGGAACTACCTGTGGCCCCTCCCAGAGTTACTGGTGATTGGTGCCTTCACCCCATCTCGGCAGAGGTTCTCAACCTTGGCGGATCATTGCAGTCACCTGGGGGGTGGGGGCTGGGAGGTGGAGGGAACAGTAAAAAAAATACCGGGCCTGAGAGTTTGATGTGATCTGTTTGGGAGCTGCCAGGCACCAAGCTTTGTAAAGTCTCCCCAGGGGATTCTAAAATGCAGCTTAGAACTGCTGATTCTGAACTTATAGAATGTGTTTTCAAGGTAATAGGGATTTCAGAGTAATCCTAGGTGCAGGGACCGGAGTCCAGGCAGCTGGGTGCTGCTCCGAGGCAGGTGGCACCAAGTAGGTGAGAGGTGATGCTGGAGGCCAGGCCGGTCACCTGAGCAACGTGTGGCCCTAGGTCTCCAGGTCTGCAAGGTGTGGGTCCAGAAAGCAGTGAGGGGGGTGCCAGTGGGGGTGAGGAAGGAGGGAAAGGGATAAGAAGAGGGGGAGGAGGACAAGCTGTCCCCATCAGTGCTGTGACTTTTGACATGCTCTGACTTAATGCAGAGGGAATTTCACATGGCAACAACAGATGATATTTGCAGCCAAGAAGAACCATTCCCTTTGGTTGAAGCCAAATTCAGAGGGCAGTTGGGGTGTGTGGGTGGGAGGGGAGAGGAGCAGAAGGATGCTCAGGGAAGCCAGGGCAGGGACCTTGAGAAGCCAGCGTCACAGCGGTCCATGGGGGAGGGAGGAGGGACCCTGCAGGGAAGGCCCCTCAGGACGTAGGATACATACCATATTCTCTTCCCTCTGCTGGCTCGTTGGCTTTTCTAAGTCAGTTTGGACCTGTCTGTCACTGGATGCACACAACAGCTATAGCTGCTAGTTAAACATCCCAATCTCAGAGCTCAAGCTCAAAGTCAACCCAGGTCTGTCTGGTCTCTCCATATTGGAAAGGACAGAAGGAGGCCCTGTGCTTCAAACATTGTCCCAGTTTTAGGCTTGTGGCAGGAAAAAGCCATCCAGCATCCCCCTGATCTATCTGGGAAAGCCCCTCCCTACCTGTACAAACTACTATAAAAAATGCTGGAATATGTCAAAGAGGAGAAGCAAATTCTCTCCTCACCGCCTGGTGCCTGCCAGCCCCTCTGCTGGTACCTAGGGCAGAGCCTCTGTCCCATCACCCAAAGTCACAGAGGAGGCAGAGGCTGCATTACGGGCAGGTGGCAAGACTGGTAAGGAGGACAGGGCTGGGGTACCCCCAGCTCCAGAAAGAAGACAGAATTCACGGGAGCCGAGGACAAAGTTCGTGAACGGACGTGAAACCCAAGGGCATCTGGATGGCCCTGCAGAATGTTCTCCAGCGATTCCACGTCCTGGTGATGTCTCTGCAGGCCTCCCAAACTCCCTTCTCGCAGGCCAGGCAAGAGACGCCCTCCCCTTCTTATTCTGAAAGGGTCTTCATTCTCTTCTAGAACACAGGGGAGCTGCCCTCCACCCCAGTCACACACCCAGCAGAGCTGGGCCCCTGCAGCTATGTCTGCACCAAGGGTCTGCTCCCTCCTTACCACAGCTGGAGGGCCCAGGGGTGGACCCCTGATCCAAGCTGGCCAACTGGATTCTCTCTCCTGGGAACCTGGTGGTGGAACCAGGAGGGGCTGGTTCACATTCTTTAGGGCTTGGGCTCAGGAAATGACATGAGGAGAAAGCTGCGTTAGACCCTAAGCATGGGAAGAAGCCGGCCTGAGGGAGAAGCAGGGGGAAGATGGAGAGAGAGGGAGGCGGTTCCTGCCCGCCCCTGGTTCACACTGCTGTCGGAGAGATAGCCTACCAACGTGCAACAAATCTCCCTCCTGCCCTTGTCAGTGTGAGGGGTTCCCCTAACCTTCCACCTGCGAGCCTCACGACAGACACGACCCCCTCGCTCCTCGCTCTCTTTCCAGAATCGCTGCCCTGAGCACCGGGTACAACCTGACACACTGCTTCCTAGAGGAAACAGCCTCCCTCTGCCAGCGTTACCTTCTGGTCCTGCAGGTGCCTTGGACCCACTTGGAGAATAAAACTGGGAACGAGCTGCCCTGCAGGCATCTGCTGACCAAAGTGGGACAGGAGCCGCCACCCCTGAGGCATCTGCTTCATCTTCCAAGGGGCCGTTTTCTGCGAGGAAGGAACGCAGTGCGCGGAGTGTCTTCCACAAATGCGAAGCGTGGATAAACCCAGGGAGATGATGACCTCCCCTCCCTTGCCGCCAACGCCCACTTTATAAAGGTGTGTATATGACTAGAGAAGAGAGGTGGGGGTTTTTTAAATATAATAAAATATGATTTATATCCGGTTTTCTACTTTTTCTTTTAGTTAAAAAAAAAAAAAAGATTCCTTCCTATTATTGATTAATGAATCTGTAGTCTGCCCATCCTTCCTGAGACCCTGGCTGTCCAGCATAGGGTCTGTCTGTCTGGAGCTCTCTGAGAAGGACTGACTGCTTGGTCTGTGGTCTGGGCCTCGCCCAACACACCTCCCACCCCCGCGCGCACCCTCCAACACTCGTTGGGCCGGGCTCCCTCTGTTCCCCTCCAGCAAGTGTTCCTTCCTGCCTTTCGCCCAAACAGGGTTCCATGCCCTCCACCTTCCTCCCTCTCCTCTCTGCCTATCTCGGCCTCCTGGTCCCTTGGGTACCAGCCAAGCTGCCTCCTGCATGTGGCCGTCCTTCTGCACTCGGGCCGTGCTGCCCTATCCCTGCTCTGAGCGCCTGTTGCCTTCGTTGTCAGAATTGCTCCTCCGTACACCGGGCGCAGTGATCTTGCAATTTCCTGAAACTAGGGCCTGTCATCCCGGTGGAACTACCATCCGCATGACGGTCACCCCTGAGCTACGCATGCAAGGTGACCAGAAGGAGGTTCTTGGCACGGTTTTCAAAGCCTTCCTTGAGCCGGGAACTATTCCAAACTACCTTTCTGGCCTTGTCTCCCCGACAACCCTCCCTAAACTCAGTCACATGCCTTGTTCATCTTTGCTTCCACCCCCACTCCCCAACCCCAGCACAGCACCTGGCGCGGAGCAGAACCTCAAAATATTTTTGTTGACGTGAAACCACAAGTGCTCGTCGGGTTGAATCAATATTGTTCTTTTCAGGGAGTTGAGAAAGAGAAGGAACCATCTGCTGGGATCCTGTCAAGCGCAGGTTAGCCTCGGTTGACCGCCGCCCCCTGCCCCCACTGCCGCCGCGCCCAGAATGTCTCCGTGAATCCGTGAGAAATGACAACCCCAGCGCAGTGGAGGCCCAGCGAGAGAGCCCAAGGCCACACAGAGCCCACCTGACCTGTCAGAGCCCGTCCAGGTGCTGTGAGAGCAGCCCAGGGGCACCTGGACGGGCTCTGACAGGTGTATCTGGAGATACACCCTCTGACAATACACAGAAGGAACACACAATTTATTGTTCGAACCAGGAAACTTCTGAGCGTGAACTGGACATGGTGCTGGGACTATTCCAGATAAGCGGGCTGGGTGGTCACCCCAGGCAATCAATTGTGGTCTGTGGTCAAACCCGCCTGAAGAAGAGACAGAACAGAGTTTTCTGAACATAAGAACTTACTAAAACTAAAAGTTGCGTAGGGCCAAGATGGGTTTATTTTAAAAGCCAATTGTGTTGTTGAAGAAAAGGCTATGTTCTCGGCCCATTTTGGCTATGGTCCGGGGCTGCTTGGGGAATTGTCCTGAAGCCGTGTATGCTCCTGGGCCCGGGGTTTTCTGAAAACACAACAGAAAACAGGGAGTGATGAGTGACACAAGAACCTGGAGCCTCCTGAGCCTGGCTGTGGGCTCAGGGGTGGCTGGCAGATCCCTGCAGAGGGAGGCGAGGGCAGCCACGCCAGCCTGGGCTGAGGCCTGTGCACCCTGGAATTGGAGCCTGTCCTCGGGGCCTAGGCTGCTCCTGTCCACGGCTCTCCCCAAGGCTGCAGAGGTGCTGAGAGAAGGGCAGACAAGCAAGTGACAGCCCGGGGGAGGTGGGCTCACATCCCACCCGCACCTCAGGGCACACTTTCCCCAGGACACCACCCCCTGTCCCTGGGGATGCCAGCGTCCCCCACTCTAATGACCTCAGTCTAGTGGTGACGGGTTGGAGAGGACGGATTCTGAACCCGGGTGGTTGACCTCAAAAGCCCAAACGTGTGTGTTTCCATCATTTCCCCAGTATAGTAGAGTCAGGTGCTTCCCTACCAGGGGCTACGGACCTCAGGCTCAGAAGCATGTACTCTCAAGGATGGACACGTTTTAATTTTGAGAAGTCATGTTTTCATTTTGATGAAATTCTTGAAAAATTACTTCACCAATTACTTAAACAAAGCTTCTCTTCTGTAGTCATAAGATGCAAGTGAATGTCATTCTCATAGACAAAGACTTTGCTTTCTTAGGTTAGCGCTGCCCATGCTGAGGTGCATCCACGTATTCTTGAACACCCCAAAATTTTATCTTAGAGGGGCACCGGTGTCTCTGGGTATGGTGAAGAGAAGAGTTTTTTGGTTTTAGTTTTTGTTTTTTGTCCACGCCCCGTGGCATGTGGGACCCTCGTTCCTCGACCAAGGATCGAACCTGCGCCCCCTGCATTGGAAGCACAGAGTCTTAACCACTGGACCACCAGGGAAGTCCCAAGGGAAGGGTTTTAATGTCAGACAGGCATGGGTTCGAGTCCTAGTCCCACCACCAAGGGCTCAATATGACCCTGGGCCACGTGCTTCCCACGCATCATCCAGAAAATGAGGTTTTGAGGTTCACTGGGGGCCCTCAGGGACAGAGAGCACCACCCGGCAGGCAGCAAGCAGCGCCCCACACGCCAGCTACCACCGCCACCATCACTCCCTATGAGCACCTACTCGTCATTGCCATCCTTCCTTGCAGTGTGTTATCTCTTCAGGAAATAGTGAGAGTGGAAACAGGATTACTAGAGTGGTCAGCCCGGAGTGGATGAGATCAGCTGCCTGCAGAAGCTGCTGTAAACGACAGGATGTTTCCCTTGCCAAAAGCAGAGGAGCAGCCTGGAAATCTAATCAAGTCCTGGCCAGACGTCAAAGGAAGCTGAAGCCCTTATTCGTGCCCTTAATGAGGAAGCAGCATGCATGTGGAGCCCTGGAAGGCCAGTCCCCAAACAGGGGGCTCGTGGGCCTGCCCCCCGCAAGGCCGCCCCTCAGGAGGCTGCTGGTTGTGGTTCTCAGGCTTTGAGAACATCCGGCTCCGTCCGCCAGCCCTGATTTCACTGTCACCAAGCAAATTTCTGGTTGTCTTTGGCTTCTTTCCGAGTTTCCTACAAGGGGAGATGCTCCACAGAGCAGCGGCCCCAGACACCAGCCCCCTTGCTGGACACTTGTCAAAGAATACCACACCTTCCAGCGTCTCCGTCAGTCTCCTGGGATTTTGGTTAGAACGACTCCAACTTCCCGAGGAAGCTCAGGCCTGTGAGCTTGGACAAAAATCTGTGTTTGGATCATGATGATGCCACTGGGGTGTGAGGATCTGCTGAAGGGATCCACGAGCCTCCTGCTGTCAGTCTGTTTTTCATCCTATTGGCGGGGCCTCCCCAGGATCCCTCCAGAGAAGGACCACTCTGCTGCCACACTGCAGCACCGCAGCTGGCAGCGACGGCGTGAGATGGCCCAGGACACCTCGGGGGGGCCGGGGGAGGGCATCTGCAGGCAGCCGTCTCCTCCCCTCCACCCCTGCTCCTCCCAGCCTCCTAGTCCTCCCCGCCACCGGGTGGGCCACTTTCTATGGGGCAGAATTCGTGTTTCTGTCTCCCTAACCATCTCAAATAAGGCTACAAACCAGTGAGTCTGGGGCACTTTCAGACTGAGGTGCTGCCTGGGAACAACAAGGCCATGAGAACGAAAACTTTTAGCATTAAGCAAACAACAAGGCCAGCCACTTTCATAAGCTCCGTGTTGTGCTTTTGCCATCGTTCTTGGTCTTCTCTAGGCTTTGGAGGCTCTCACACACTCCCAGAATCCACCTTCTTTGTGTAGCTCCGTGAATTTAAGCCTCTTCCCTGTCTGTCCCGAGTCCTTGGGGGCAGGATGATGGCTCAGGCCTTACTGGTCCCCTTCGGTTCAATAAAGTGCTTCCGCTGTGACTTTTTGCTCCCAGAAGGCACATACACAAAGAACGGCACTTCTGGATGGGCAGGGGGAGCCAGTGCCCACTGCTGGCCTCAATTCATTAAAGGCGTTTCCCTACAAAGTATCCAGGACATAACACTGATGGCTAGTGACTGTGCTGGCTGTTCTCAGCTGGAGTCACTCTGAGCCTGTATTTGGCCGAGGCCTGGCCGAGTGCGTTCTATACTCTTTGCTGCCTTGACAAGCGATTTTAGTGTATATATACATTAGAACTGTATATAACTCTGCTACCCCCAACACATCCCCAATGCCCACTCCCCACCCCACCGCCAGCCACAAAACCCACAACCATATCTGTACACTTACGGAACAGGCAGGCAAGAACCGAGGTACTCTGGATTGAAAACAAGAAGTAACAGAACATGCTGCAGGTATTTTCAAGTTATAATGACCTGGTCCTGGGCCTTCATGCTGTAAAAAAAAAAAAAAATTTTAAGTGTTTCATAAATAATGATAGGTGATATATTTTGAGGTTTTATTTGTCTTTTATGACTAAACATATGAATCAGTGTGATATGGTAGAAGAATCCCTGGACTGGGGCTCGGAAGGTCTTATTGAGGTATGCCCTGGCACAAGTCACTGTGAAATGGGAATAATACCTGCTTTACCTGCTTTTCCTGCCTCGTGCAGGACTGTGAAGACTGCAGATTAAGTGACCTGTGAAAATCTCCCCTGTCCCTGCTTGGACGCTCTCCCCTCTCCCAGGCCCCCTGCCCACACCGGCAGGCCTCACTCCATTCTTGTCCCTGTTGATGGTGACTTGCTACTCGGAGCTATTAGCTTTATAAAACACATTTATTCTTTCATATAAATGCAGTATATGTTCTCTTAGTCCAAAAAAAAAAAAGGTATTCACAGGAATTCACTGACATAAGTACAATGCTACGAGGTTAACATAAGTGCATGAACACAATTTTAAAAAGACAAATACCTCAACAGAAAAGATAGCAAAAGGCAATACACAAAGAGGAAATGTAGTGAGGAAATGGGGGGGGGGTGCTTTAAGTTCTATTTAAAACAACAATGAGATACTTTTGTGGGGTCAGGAAAGAAAGACAGGGAGGGAGGGAGGAAAACTCAGACGTTTGTATATGACTCTAGTGGACATATTAATCTGATTAGCCATTTCTGAAGCACAATTTGGCAAGCTAGGAAACAGCTTAAAAACAGATATAACTATCCAAAGGGAAAGAAAGAAGAAAGGAGCCTGATTACAAGCTCGTTGCAGGAATCCAGAAGACAAATGATGAGTTCTGAGCCCAGATACGGCAGGAAAATGAACATAGTCCAAACATCACAGTAGATAATATAGACAAAATATTAAACTTTTTTTATTTTCTAGCAATTCCCTTCTTTTCCTCTCCCATTTTCAAATACCTGTGCTATTTCACAGACAAGAGTCTTTCTGGCTTGATGTCTTGGATCTGTTTCTAAGTAACACAGGAACTAGGGGAAGCGGATAGGGGTATGGACCGGCCAGGAGCTCGTGATTTTTGAAAGGGTACATGGGGGTTCTGTCTACGTGGTATATATTTTTTAAGTTTTTACAATACAAAGTTAAAGACAACATATATTTATTATTTTGACCCAGCAATTCCATTTTTAGGAGCTCTTCCTAAGAAAACAATTGAGAATGTGTGCAAATATTTGGCCACAAAGACATACACTATAACACTGTTTCTAAAAGTTGAAAGTTGGAAATAAAATGACCAATGACATATGCCTGGTTAAATAAATTGTGAGTCTTCCACCCAGCCATCCAGGTTGATGAATTTTTATGGACATGAACACTATTCCCAAATATTGTTAAGTGAACCATGCAAGCTTAAAAACATGTGCACAAAAAAACTGGGAATGGAATGTTCACTGACAGTGGTTTTCTCCAGGTGGTAGCATGGTGAGTAAAAATAAACTTTTTTTTGTTTTTCATTTTTTGTTTGTTTGGGTTTTTTTGGCTTACTGGCAGGTTCTAATTTTTCTATGCTAGACTTGAGTGCTCTTGAAATATGAAAAAAAATTATACCTAATGTATAGATAAAGGAATCTGGAAATTGGGTAAGTGAAAAAGAGGATAGGGAAAAATATAAAATGAGCAGTAAGGTTAGAACAGAAAGAAATGTTCCTGTAAGATCCTTGTAACACATGGGGCTGAGCCACAGGTTAGCTGAATAGATTTGGCTGAACAAGCATCCAACTGCAGCCCCTCCTGGGGATTTAACAGCAAGGCTTTCAAAACCCTGTTCTCGGGACTTCCCTGGTGGCTCACTGGTTAAAAATCCGCCTGCCAGTGCAGGGGACACGGGTTTGATCCCTGGTCCAGAAAGATCCCACATGCTGCGGAGCAACTGAGCCCGTGCGCCACAACTACTGAGCCTGCGTTCTAGAGCCTACGAGCCACAGCTACTGAAGCCTGCGTGCTTAGAGCCCGTGCGCCGAAACAACAGAAGCCAAGCCACCACAATGAGAAGCCCACACATCGCAATGAAGAGTAGCCCCTGCTCACTGCAACTAGAGAAAGCCCGCGCACAGCAATGAAGACCCAACGCAGCCAATAGATAACTAAATAAGTTTATTTAAAAAAAAACAGAAACAAAAAACCTGTTCTCCTTTGGGTGGCACAGCAGTATAATTAGGGCTGCCATTCTCAATTATCCACCACGAATCGAGTCTGTTATTATCAACCAAGTACAAGCCTGATAATCAAGAGATGCACCTCATCGTTTTACAACTCATGGCAGAGAGACGAAACAGCACTGTTTTCACCCTGATGCATATGTGGGACAGAGACTGTTATCAGGGCAAGGCTCTCCATATGGCGTGACTTCTGCACTCCCACTGGAGAAGTCAGAGCTACCATAAGAACACAGGCATAGGAAGTCAGGGGAATCTGCACAAGAATGGTTTGTGCAAAGTCCCCTTGGTTTGGCCACAATAAATGTAGGCTCGTGAGCCAGAGTGGCGGCTGAGGCAAAGGTGCTGCCGAGGGTGCTGCCACTGACTCCATGCCTGCGATAGCCCAGCCGTCTGCGAGATGGCTAAGAAATGCTGTGACTTTGCACCCTTTCCCCCCAAGCCTCCTGTGGCTTTCACTTCTAAGCTTCCAAGTCATGAGCTGCTTGGAAGGCCAGGTGTCAGGCCCGGTGAAGCCTTGATGTGTGCCTTTGCCATCCTGCAGTCTCCCTGCATGCTCTAGGGCATCTGAATCAAAGGGCCTAGGACTTGGGGCAGAAAGAAATTACGGAATGTTATTTGTGCCCCATGTGTCCCATGGGATCTTTTAAGTGGGGAACATTAAGGAAGTGGATACAGGCCCAAGTTCATATTCCAGAAGCCACAGGAATCCTGCTCTAAGTGAGAAGTAATGATCAGGCCAGGGTTCTGCAATGGGCGGGAAGCAGCCCCGGCCAAGTCCCCACTTCTGCCCCATCCAAGGACGGTAAGTAAGCAGAGCTGAAAGGAGGGAAGGGGACTTGGGCCAGGATGGCTTTAAACAGGTGTTGAGAAATGGACCCAGGTCAATGGGGGGGGGGGGGTTAAAATAAGGAGGATAGGGAGGGGTAATATAGGGGTAGGAGATTAAGAGGTACAAACTATTATGTATAAAGTGAGCTACAAGGATGTATTGTACAACACAGGGAATATAACCAATATTTTACAATAACTACCTTTAAAAATTGTAAATCACTATATTGTACATCTGTAACTTATATAATATTATATATCAACTATATGTTAATTAAAAAAAAAAAAAAGGACATTTAACTGTGTCCCACTCCTCCCTGAAGTTGGGGATTCTGCCCTCTCCTTTGCTGGGGATCTCTGAGCATGATCCAGGATTTTGGACCACATTACAGAGGATGTGTGGGTGAAGAGTGTCACCCAGGTTCATCAAGCAGTACTAAGCACTCTTGCACAAACTGGATGGGCCATTTCTTAAACCTTTCTATCATCAGGGCCACGCTTTGGCAACTCTGGGTTTCCGAACTAAACTTTTCAAAGACCACTGACATTTAGCGCCAAAGGAGAACAGAATTATCACCTTCCTAGAGTCCCAGAACCTGCTGCCAAAAGAAAGGACAGGAACCTTTTATGGTTCCCATTCTCCACTTCGGGGCATCATTACATCTCAACCCCCCCACCCCACCCCCTCCCCCCCATAAGATGATCATATCTTTCTCTTGCCTTTGAAAAAAGTCTTATCGAATTGAGTTTCTACTTGAAGACAACCTTAACCTTAAGGGATTATACAGATGAATAAAATACTATCATTGACCTAGAGAAGTTCATAGCCCAGTGAGGGACATAGGCAAACAAAAACTCTGTAAAAGAATATATGAAGATGTGAGGAGCTAGGATGGTGTTGAGTGAGGGCAGAGGTAGCTGTATGGCTTCCAGATTCCAAACCAGGCCCTTGGTGTACCCGGCCTGTGCTAGGTTAGTGTCATCTCTGCAAGATGTTACAAAGAGCAGGAGCTTTCCACTTACTGCAAGGGACTCAGGATGTGTGGGTCTCACTCACTTTTCTGGAGTGCTCCTGGGACCCTGTCATACCGTGAAGATATACCATAGACTTGATCTTGGACTTCTTGACTTATTTGGTTCCAACCTCTAATGCGCGATAATGCTCAGTACCATTGTAGGCCTTTGGTAAAAGCCTTGCCACCATCCCACCCTCACCCCCTAATGAACACACTCCCTCTCCAGGGCTGAGAGGATGAGACTGGCTTATCTACACAACACCACTCAAGAAGTGAGAGGTACCAGATGCCTCTGAAAGACTGTGTGAGAATAGATGAAATTATCCCAAGATTTTGTGTATTGAATTATGTTCTCCCCAAATCCATAAATCCAATGAGTTTTTGGTGTGCTAGATTACGTTGAATGTTGAATGGTGTCCCCCCAAAATTCTTAAGACCTGTGGATTTGGAATTCCCAGTACCTCACAAAGTGATCTTACTTGGAAATAAGGTCACTCAGATGTCATAAGTTAAGACAAGGTCATTAGGATGGGCCCTAATCCCGTATGAATGGTATCCTTTAAAAGAGGGGAATTTTGGACACAGAGACATGTGGACAGGGGAAACATCACATGAAGATGAAGGCAAAGATCTACAAACCAAGTAACACCAAAGATGGTCAGGGGACCACAGGAAGCCTGAGAGAGGCATGGAACTGATGTTCTCTCACTCAAAAGGAACCAAAACTGCTGGCACCTTGATCTCGGACTTCTAGCCTCTAGAACTGAGAAAATAAATTTCTGTTGTTTAAGCCACTCAGTTTATAGCCCTTTATTATGGCAGCCCTTGCAAATGAATACATAAGTGTTCAGCTCATTTCTTCTTTCAAACAATATACAAGGTGCCAGACACTGTGCTGGGAGTTGCGAATACAGTGGTATATGACTGCCCCCCAATCTCTGTTATCCTTAGTATTAGGACAATTTTAAGCTGGACATGTCTACCCAGAATAAAGACTAAATTTCCCAGCCTCCCTTGCAGCTAGGTGTGGCCATATAGCTAATTTCTGGCCAATAGGATGGAGGTAGAAGAGGTATATGCAAATTCTAAGGAGCATCCTAAAGGAGGGGGCAGCTCATCATCTTCCCTGCCCTCCTGCCTGCTAGCTGGTCCCATGTTCTCAGCTCTCTGGGACCATGGGTGTGGAAGCCATGCTTAGCAGAGCAGCACACAGAAATCTGATGCTGCAAAATTACCATACCAGCCCTAAACTGCCTACTGCAGGCCCTTTATATGAGAGAAATAAGTTCCTATCTTGTTTCTAATATTGTTACTTGTGGTCTCTGTTAGTGGCAGCAGAACTCAGTCTTCATTGACAGGATAGGTATGTTTCCTACTCTCACGGGGTTTACATTCCAGTAGGGAATGTGTACCTTACAAAAATATGAAGAATGTGTGGAGCATCACACAGAGGACACATATGGTGCCATGAGAGCATGTAAGAGGGTAAACTGATCTGGTCTGAGGGGAAGGAGAAGCCCTTTAAGGAAGGACATTTGAGCTGAGACCAAAAGAACAAGGAGGAGGAGTTTGCAGGGCAAAAAAGCTGGAGGAAGGGTCTGTGTAAGAAGTGATGGGAAGGATTAGGGAAGACCAAAATGGGCAGGGCCTCAGGGCAAGCCTGAGAGGAGACTACGGTTCATTCTAACCCTGTTGGGACAAATGCACTGCATCACAAAAATAAAATAAAAAGTGTATAGGCTCCTGTCAAAAAACAGAGTTAGGGACCTGAAACTCCACTTGCTTGTGACAGCTGCCACTTTGTTGTTTTTTCACATGCGTATTAACACTAAGAATGGTTTTACAATTTAAGTGCAAATGTAAACTGTTAAATGTCACACAAGTATGTCCAATCTTTGAGAGTCCTCAGTTTCCTAAAGTCTTCTCATTTGCAAGCAGGTGTGCTGATTGTCCAAGCCACCTCTCCAGCCTAGCCTGAAGCGGACTCGGCAAACAGTCTCCACTGCTGCCCACGTGAGCTCCCAAGGACCCTCTGCACGGCCAGAGGGCTAGCCCACCCCTGCCACCATCTCTAGCTCCCCGCCTCCATTCATATACCCTCCCATTTGATGTTCACAACAGCCCCACAGGGGAAACGCTATTGCCTCCATTTAACAGACAAACAAGTGAGGCTCAGTGGGATCAGAAACAGATGGCTCAGCCCCTCAGCTGCGGCAGCCAGAACCAGTGACTGACCTTGCTTCTCAGCGCTGGGAGGTATCAGTACTTAATTCTAAGCTATTATCCTTTAAAATCATAAAGCTAAAGGGACCTAGAAAGAGCTCATAGTCCGTCCCTATTGATCCTAGGCACAAACAACTTTCAATGAATCATACTTGAAAAGAGGAAAGGTCAGAGATAAAATGTATGGCCCCAAATGTCTATATACACACATGTAAAACGTAAGAAATATGCAACATAAACTGAAATTACTAGACGTGGTGGTAAAAATAATCTCCCCCAAATTTGGTGGGGTGGATGGTGTGACAGCTAGACCACAGTGCACACACACACACAAAAAACAGACGTCCCAGCAAGGAGGGCAGAACCCTGTGTGGAGGTGGGCACAGAGAGGAGCTAGAGCTGCCTCTGTGGGGATTCAGGAGGAGGTGTGTGGCAAGGTGTATCCAGCTCCGGAAATTCTAGAATTCTGTTAACTATCCGTCTACAGGTTCAGAGGAGAAAGGAGACATGCATGCCGGTGCGTGGGGTAGAAGCCAACCTGAGAGGGGCCAAAAGCTATTCACATTTGAAATTAAGAATTGATGGTACCTCTGGAGCTCTGTACATCTTAAAAACCCTACGACATCTGTAGTTATGTTTGAAAGCTTATATTTTTCCAAAAACGTTACCTACAAGTGAATTCGTCTTTGAGGAGACTGATGCTGGGACCTGTTTTAATCACCTTAACTTTCATGTTTCATTCAAGCAGACGTCCATTTGGCTTTTTTTCAGTGTGACCATGTTTCCTAATTATTTTTCTGCTCCTCACGGAATTTTGAACTATCAACTTAGTTTTTCATTGAAGTAATTCCTTAAATGCAGAAAGAACTGAAATGATCCAGCATTCTTGCATAATGCAGACCGTATGCCATGGATCTGCTATCCCCTTTTCAAACTTCTATCAAATGTGACCCAAACAGATAAATCACGTAACGCTCATTTGTGTCTGTACAGACTCTTTCCTGTTTATCTGATTCTTTCCTTATTCTTTATAGGCTTGTCAGGTTTTAAGAAATACAGAGACATCTTGAAATACTTCTGACATCAAATAAAAGAAACTCATTTTTTCATTTGACATTGTAAGATTTTATTCCTACTGTCAGGAAAGATGCGTCTCTCTCATTTTTCACTTTGTATACAACAGTGAGAAACAATCATTGAAAAGAACCTGCTCAGCGAATCACTGTTGGAAGCCCCAAACCATATGAATGACTGAGTCCTAATGCCTAAAGTAGCAATGGCACTATTTTTATTAAAGTAACAAAATATTTTTAGGTTGACCATTTCCATGGTTCTTTTCTTTGAACTATCATTTTTCTGACTTTTCAAAATTATATTTTGAAAAATTATAAAAGCAATGCAAAAGACAGAAAGGACTCAAACAACCACCCTTAATCACAACACCTCAGCATAGCCATTAAAAGCATTTTGGTGCATTTCCTTTTTTTTTTAATACATATAATTTTTCTTACATTATTTTAATTATGATAGACATACCAATTTGCATCCTGTATTTTTTCACTATGCATTAGATTATAAACATTTTTGGTGCTATTTCATAAATTTTAACAATAACTGTTAATGGCTGTAAAATATTCCTTTGTGTAGACATATAACATTCTTTTAAAATTATTTCCTTCTCCTGAATATGAGATCGTTGCTATTGTTATCTTGCTATTATAAATAATCCCTTGATGATATTCTTTGTAGAGATGAATATTACTGTATATAAATTATTACTTTAGGAGGGTTTTCACACAATGGAATCAGTGTGCTAACAGATACAAACAGTTCTGATAGCTCAACACATACTCCCACCAGTAAGAGATAAGAAAAGCACTGATGTTATGGTCCACATGCCAAGTAGATACTGGGGGAAAAAGATTTAGAAAAACAAAATCTTCCTTACTCCTTCTTACCTTAATGGGAGTATTAAAGTCATCAGTGGGCCCTATACGTTCAAAGAAGTTGTGCAGAATATCTGCTATCCTTAATGCCCGAATTTTGAAATGCATTAGGTGGGAACAAAATTCATGCAAAGTTTTTGTAGGTCAAGAGATTAATTTGAGTCATTTATAAAAGCAAATGGAGGGGTGAGGGGAGGAGAAACCACAAATGACAAGCTTTACTTTGCACACTTTGCTTGGATAAGAATGACTGAGATTTGTTGCAGTTTGTTTTCTGCTCTTTAAAAAGAATGCTGCTGTGAGGGAACTGTGCCTTTGGGTCTTGGGATTTGTGGGACTTAGTCATTATTACCAAGGTGTTAAAAGGAAATGGTGGCTGGTAGAAGTTTCCAATACAATTTTTTTCTGTGGGTACAAAAAGGCCCTTTTTACTTTTGGTAGAACATAGCTTCTGGTGTCTATCTCAAAATGCTCACATAAACACTCTCCTCACAGTCTCTCCTATTGACAAAGCAATTATACTGATCCGTAATCAATTACTATTATTACCTCAGTAATAACTGAAATAGCCAGTAAGTATACAACCTTATGTTGGTAATCTGAAGATTAGAACCATCTTCCAACCAGACAAATCCCTTCCCAGCTGCTTCTCCTGAAAGCCACCTACAACTTGGAGACAAAGTGTAATTCAACAACAGAGTCCCCAGCACAAACAAGAAGGCTGTATTTTTTAACAAGTGATAATGGCTCATTCACATGGAGGGGCTCTCAGGCACATAAGATCCTAGCGGATATTCAAATTCAAAGTCACAGTGCTTTTTACAACTAAAAAATGGAGTAGTAATCTGCCATGCCTTCACATGGCCATCCACTCGTTTTTTGATAGGCTGCTCCTGGAGATTCTAGGCATAAATGATTAACACATTTCAATGAGCTAGTTTTCACGAATGATGGAAAGAAAGGAGGAAGAGATACACACCTGTATGTATCCAACTTTTATAAACTGCCTCATTCCCTAAAGGGTTTAAAGTGACTCAGTGAACATCTATAGGCCGTCGTACTGTATTGCACCTGATCTAGAGGTCAGATTTCTGGTGACTGTAGGTTTCATGTATACCAATGATGAGGCAACCTGTCCTAAATCAACGGGGCTCAAGTGACACCGTAACCTTACACAAAACACATTTCAGAAGAATTTGAGAGTGACACGTTTGTTAGGAAAGGAAAAAAAAAGGAAAATGCAAAAAAAACTGAAGAAAATTAAAGTGATGTCATGTCTGGAGGGAATTTTTTAAGCGGTGGGAGAAATGGAAAAGGAAAGGATACATAGATTTCATTCATTCTTTCAACATGTTTTTGGAGCACTGTACTAGGTGCTGAGGCATCAATGAACAAGACAGTCCCTTCTTTCTTGGAACTTACATTTCAGAAGGTGATTACAAACTCTCTGATTTGATGACATAAACATTTTACATTTCAGACTTCTGTATACAGTATATGAAAACACAAAAATAAAAGGCAAAATCCCTGAAAAACTTCTGCACTATAAATAAAAAATAATGTTAAAACCCCACCCAGTAGATAACTGAGTGAAGAATGTGACCAGAAAGTACGCAAGAAGGGCGACAAGGAACTGGCTAACAAATAAGCAGACTGTGTAGCCTCAGATCCTACAGACTAAATTAAAATAATGAGGTATCATTCTTTTACTATCAAATTAACAATGATAAACAAGATTTATACAGATTTCTCTTCATTGCTAGTGGAGATGTAAATTAATGTAATTTTTTTTAAAAGATCAAGAACATGTATATAATCTCTACTCTAGTAAATCCTATTTGTGATAATCTATAAAAAGTGATTCTCAAGTTTAGAAAAGACTTTATGCATTGAGTCTTAGCAACAGTGTTTTGATCTGAGTATTCAGCATCATTGTCCTTGTATAACAAAGTTGTGAATGTAAACAGAATTTATCATAGCATAAAAGAATTCTCCAAAGAGCTGACCACTTATAAAATTATATCCTATTCAGACAGCCCTCCCTGCTTCACACTAGCATCCACCACTGCACACGGGTCAAGGTTTTTGTGAGTCAGTTTCTCTCCCTCATTAAATGATATTCAACAACACATTACAAATAAAATGCAAATCCACTTCCCATGAAAATGCAAATTTAACTAAATAATGCAAGATTTCATGAAGTTGATGTAAGTAATGAAGTGCCTAAATCACAGGAAAAGTCTTTGACCAATGAGGATTCAGCCAAATGAGATCAATTAACAAGAAAGAAGAGAAGTTGGATGAGGATTATGACATTATTGGCACTTCAATAAAGAATGATTTAAAATATCAAAGAAGACACCCTTGGGAAAACTGATGAACCTTCAAATATGTTTTCTAAAATGTGTTCTTTGTGATTTCATTAGAATGTCAAACATGAAATGAAGGATGTCACTATGCTATCATAAAATATTGCCAGAAAAAATAAACTAAAATCAACACAATTTCCTTTTTTAATATAAGAATTAGTACATAGTTGCAGTTATATTTTCATAATTTTTAGTTTAACTCTTTTTAATTGAAGTATGATTGATTTACAATGTTAATTTCTGCTGTTCAGCAAAGTGATTCAGTTATACATACATATATATATTTTTTTAAAAATTCTTTTCCATTATGCTTTATCACAGGATATCGAACATAGTTCCCCATGCTATACAGTAGGGCTTTGTTGTTTATCCATTCTATATACAATAGTTTGCATCTGCTAACCTCAAACTCCCAATCCATCCTTCCCCCACCCCCTGGCTTGGCAACCACAAGTCTGTTCTCCATGTCTCTCATTCTGTTTCTTTTTTGTAGATAGGTTCATTTAGTTTAACTCTTTTTAAGTAAAATCCAAATCAAACTTTATTGATTACTCTGAAATTTCAATTCCATTTAAAGTAGGTTCACCTTAATAGGCCTTTTTTGTGGGTTAAGTTATATTTGGATAATGAAGACTCCTGTAAAAGCTATGATTGAAAACAAGGTTAATCATCAACAGGAGAATGGGTGAATAAATTCTGATGTGATAACTTGATTATTTACCCAGTAAAAAGAAAGTTTAACAAGATTTCTAATAGCATGAAAGTGAAACACACACTAATTAAAAAAAAGGATATAAAATTGTAGTGTACCATAATCACAAGTTATGTTTTTAAAACTGCACAGAAAAAAAGGGACAAGTTTACTTAACATTATTGTTTGCTTGCAAGCAATGGAAAATTTTAAAAATATAATTTTCTACATTTTCCAAATTTTATTCATTTTCACTCCAACTTAAATTTTAAAATATATTTTTAAATTTTAAGATATATTTTTACTTAAATTTTAAGATGTTTTATTAAATTTATAGAGAAACATAGTTTTAAAAATCAACTGGAACCAAAAGCCTTATAAAGTCTTTGGTCTCATCCCTCTCCAATTTCATTCCCTAAGACAATGGTTTTTGGGGTTTTGTTTTTAAGGGTGTATTACATAGAGCACAGGATGGTGAACACAGTTGTTTCACTGAAATGATACTATTCTGATTCTCTCTTGCAACTAGCACTTTTAGAAACATCTTTTCCACATGTCTTAGGCATACTTGTCTGAGCAGGCCCTAAAGAGCCTAAGACAACTATTTTTAACTCTTAGTTGTTCTTCTGGCAGTTATTTCCTTATCACTAAATAGTATGTTTATATTGTTATTCCTTAATTTATATTTTAGAAATTATCTCTTGATGACCTCCTGGAATAAATGAAGATACGGCTTCCTTGCTCTATCCACTATTCCTCTCTCCTCATCAACTCAAAGTAGTGTTTTATATCATTAACCAGTGTTTACTAAATAAAAATTATTCCTTGCAAAGCCAAGTTATATGATTTCTTGCCTTGTACTGTCTTTTGTTTTACCTGGAGTCAATTAGTGCCTTGTTTTTTCACTTGCATACTTTGCTATATATACTTTCTTAATTTTTCCCACCACATCAGCTGTTCTTGAGTCCTTTTTTCCTTAGAAACATTCCTCCTGGAGCTCTTTAGATTCTTTCTCAAATGTGGATTGGTTTCTCTCTCAGCCTGCTATGCAGTGGTTCACCTGGGACATCTTTTAACTACTCTCCCAGATTGAATCCACTTTCTCCTGGATCCCATCCCTTCCTCTTTCTGGATTTACTCCTTTGTTTTGCTGTAGTTTATCACCAATGGCATCTTTAAAAAGGGTATCTCGGAGGTAATTTTTATGAATTTTTGCATGTTTGAAAATGTCCTTTAGGAGTTTAGGATTAACATATACACACTACCATATATAAAATAGATAAAACAACAAGAATTTACTGTATAGCACAGAAAAGTATACTCAATGTCTTATAATAACCTATAATGGAAAAGAATCTGAAAAAGAATATACGTATGTGTGTATATATATACATATATATAACTGAATTACTTTGCTATACACCTGAAACTAATACAACATCGTAAATAAACTATACTCCAATAAAAATTTTTTTAAAAAAGAAAATGAACTTACTTTTGTCTTCACAGTTGATTGATAGTTTTGCTGAACACTGAATTCTAACTTGAAAATAATTTTCCCTTTTTGCTATCTCTGTGGATACTGAATGGATTTTTAAAAATATCTTCTCCTTCTATTCCCTGCATTCTATTTTTAACCAGGTTATCATTCTTCTGTTTATCCCCATTTCTCTTTCATATTAGAGGCTTTTCTCACTTGCCTGGTGGAACCTTGGGTATGTGGTTGGGATATGTTGAGATCAGGCAACTGGATGATAAGCCACTCTTTTTCCTGGGGTTCCTGACATCCTAAATGTCAGGATGTGGTTCTCTTTCATCTGGACTCAAAGAATTGTTCCACTAATCTTTTGCCTGAGGGACAAATGTCTGAAGGCCAGCATTCCACATTAGGAGAAAAAAGAGCCTCCAAACCTAAATTACTCTGTATGCACAGTTGCAATTCCCCAGTGTTGAGCCCTATGCCTCACCTTCCCTTCCCTCCAAGTCCTGAGCATCCCTGTGGTTCCAAGGGACAAATAGGCTCCTAACTCTTCTGCATCCCCCACGCCTGCTTTTTAGCCTATGGCTTTCTCTACTTTCTATCATCCAAAAATTGCTGAAATCTCTTGTCTGCTGATGTTTCCCTCTTCCCCTATTTGTCCAGTGGATTTATTTATTCTTTTATTACCATTTTATTGGGATTTGAGAGTGAGAAGACATCAATGTATGTGGCCAACTTGCTGTATTGAGCAAGAAATCATGTATTGTTTTTAGAACAGAAAATATAACCTTTAAATTCAAATAGCTATTACCACCATAATTACATAAAGGATATTTAAGTTGAACAACATCAGTTTTTCCCACAGAAATAGGAACTCAACCCCTATTTAACATTCATCCTTATAGATTTTCTCTGAAACCATGCTACTTCACATTTCTGTCAAAATTGGATCCCCTCATAAGAATCAATACATCTATTTTATAAGGAAAACATCTGTGAAAATTCCCAACATAGCAACTCTTTCTGAATTTTCTCTTCCCTTATTTTGTTGATGCTTTTATGGAATTAACTTGAGACTGATGTCTAAAACACACATGTTTTGTGCACAGAATGAACAGTCAATAATGATATAAATATATGAATTGGGACCCCATCTCACATTTCTCCCTCCTGTCAGTTTTTTTCCTTTAGCCCAAGTACCCTCATTCTTGTCTCATTGATATTTCTGGGAGGATGATGGGGGAAAGGAGAATTTCTTAAATCACTAACAGCTTAGTATGAATTGGATCAATATAGTCCTTCTAAAAACTATCAATATAGTTTTTCCTCTTAAAAGAGGACATATGAGGGGGCAGAGTCAAGGTGGCAGCCTGGGAAGATGTGGAGGTTGTGTCTCCCCACAACTAGGTCAGTTGCTGGAGGCTGGTGGGGGAGCTGAGGCCCAAGGAGACCAGAGGAACCCCGGAGCGACTGGGTAGGATGTGGCGGAAGTCAGGGCGGTGGAGAAGCGGAAGCTGGACAGGACAGGTGCCCCTGGGGGATGGCTGGGGGAGGGGGGAGGTTCACGCCTCGAGAGACCCTCATGGTCTAGGGGGACGGGGGACCGCATCTGGGTTTGTCCTGCCTGGTTGGCCAGGAGGCCTACCGGGCTCCTCAGCCTGGGAGCCTGCTGGGCTCCCCAGCGGGGTCCTCCACCCTCTGAGGCCCACTCCGGGCCACCTGGGTCCCAGGGGTGTAGGAGGGAGGGAAGAGGGGCAAAGAGGTGGAGAGGCGGACTGGTGGGGGTACCTTTGAGATCGCAGGACCAGGGAGGCGAGAGGGCATTTCCCCTGCCTACGTGGCCGGGGAAGCCAGCCTCACTCTCCAGGACCCCTCTGGGGCGTGAGTCCTAGGGGTATGGGAGGGAGGGGGAAGGGGGAAGAGGATGAGGGAAACAGTGGGGGTGGGAAGGGACTTCTCAAGACCAGAAGAACAGGGGAGGCGCCGCGGGTATTCCTCCCGGGGTGGGGGTGGGTTCTCCACCTTCCAAGGGCCCCTCTGGGCTGTTGGTCCTAGGGCTATAGGAGGGAGGCGGTAGCGGGGAGAAGAAGAGAGGCAGAAGCGGGGAGGAGCCCTCTGGGGTCGGTGGATCGGGGAGGTATGGAAGGCATTTCCTCTGCCCACTGGACGGGGAAGCCTGCTGGGCTCCCAGGCCTGGTGTGCAACTCTCCAGGGCTCCCTCTCAGACGCATTGGTCCTGGGGGCATAGGAGGGAGGCAGAGGAAGAGGAGGAGAGGCAGACAGGTGGTGGGATGTTCCGGGATTGGAGGACCAGGGGAGGTGCGGAGGGCCTTTCCCCTGCCCACTTGGGCCCAGGGGGCCTGCTGGGCTCCCAAGTCTGGTATCTCGTTCTCTGGGGCCCTCTCCGGCTGCATTGGTCCCATAGGCATGGTGGGGAGGTAGGAGAGGGGAAGAGGAAGATAGTCAGACAGTGATGGAGGGGACCTTACAGGACCAGAGGATCAGGGAAGATGCTGTGGGAAATCTCCCTACCCACTTAGCACCGGGAAGCCTGTTGGGCTCCCAGGCCTGGTCTTCAGTCCTCCAAGGGCCCCTCTAGGCCGCATTGGTCCTAGGGGTGTAGGAGGAAAGCAGGGGAGAAGAGGAGAGGTGGGCGGGGGAAGGGGCCCTCTGGGATTGGAGGATCTAGGGAGGGGGGGAAGGCATTTCCCCTGCCCACTAGCCCTGGGAAGCTTGCTGGGCTCAGGGACATGGTTTTTCACACTCAAGGGCCCCTCCAGCTGCTTGGGACATAGGCGGTTGCCGGCGGGGAGGTGTGGAAGAGGAAGAGAGGCAGACAGGGACCCTCCAAGACTGGGACCAGAGGCATTCCTGAGCCCCTCTGCTTCACTGGACCTAAGCCCCATTCCCCACTGCCCTCAGGGCCTTTTCTAAGCATAGGCCCTGCCCACTGCCTAAACCCCGCCCCGCCTAAGCTGTGCCCCTACAGCCAAGGCCTTTTCTGGCTTTTTTCTTTCTTTCTTTTCTTTTTTTTTTTCTTTCTTTTTTCTTTTTCCCACCTCCTCACTTTGGCTATTGCAATTGTTTTACCTTCCAGTTGTTGCTTCATCTATTTTTTTAATTTTTTCTAACTCAACTGTTAGTTTCCTATTGTTATTGTATTTTTTATCTTGCTATTGTTCTGCTGTTCTGCTTTTTTTTTTCCTTTTCCTGCTCCTCATGACTTGTGGGATCTTGATTCACAAGCCCAGGGTCAGGCTGAGCTCCTGAGGTGGGAGCTCTGAGTCCAAAACATGGGATTAACAGGGAACCCCAGACCCCAGGGAATATTCATCAGAGTGAGGTCTCCCAGAGGTTCTCACCTCAGCACCAAGACCCAGCTCTACTCAACATCCTACAAACTCCAGTGCTTGAAGCCTCAGGCCAAACACCCAGTGGGACAGGAACATAATCCCGCCCATCCAAAGGTGGGGGGGGGGGGCAGGAAATGAGATGACAAAAAAACATGTCACAGATGAAGGAACGTGGTAAAAACACACAAGACCAAATAAATGAAGAGGAAATAGGCAACCTACCTGAAAAAGAATTCAGAGTAATGATAGTAAAGATGATCCAGAATCTCGGAAATAGAATTGAGAAAATACAAGAAATGTTTAACAAAGATATAGAAGAACTAAAGAACAAACAATCAGATAAACAACACAATGACTGAAATGAAAAATACACTGGAAAGTATCAATAACAGAATAACTGAGGCAGAGGAACAAATAAGTGAGATGGGGGATAGAATGGTGGAAATAAATGCCAAGGAAGAGAATAAAGAAAAAAGAATGAAAAGAATTGAGGACAGTCTTAGGGAGACCTCTGGGACAATATTAAATGCACTAACATTTGAATTATAGGGGTCCCAGAAAAAGAAGAGAAAAGGAAAGGGTCTGAGAAAATATTTGAAGAGATTATAGTGGAAAACTTCCCTAACATGGGAAAAGAAATAGTCTCCCAAGTCCAGGAAGCACACAGAGTCCCATACAGGATTAACTCTAGAAGAAACACACCAAGATACATATTAGTTAAATTAACAAAAATTAAACTCAAAGAAAAAATATTAAAAGCAGCAAGAGAAAAGCAAAAAATAACATACAAAGGAAACCCTGTAAGGTTATCAGCTGATTTTTCTGCAGAAATTCTACAGGCCAGAAGGAAGTGATGGAATATACTTAAACTGATGAAAGAGAAAAACCTACAACCAAGATTATTCTGTCCAGCAAGGATCTCATTCAGATTTGACAGAGAAATCAAAAGCTTTACAAACAAGCAAAAGCTAAGAATTCAGCACCACCAAACCAGCTTTACAACAAATGCTAAAGGAAATTCTCTAGGAGGGAAGCACAAGAGAAGAAAAAGACCCACAAAAACAAACCCAACACAATTAAGAAAATGGTAATAGGAACACACATATCAATAATAACATTGAATGTAAATGGATTAAATGCTTCAACCAAAAGACACAGATTGGCTGAATGGATACAAAAACAAGACCCACATATATGCTGTCTACAAGAGACTCATTTCAGACCTAGGGATACAAACAGACTGAAAGTGAAGGGATGGAAAAAGATACTACATGCAAATGGAGATCAAAAGAAAGCTGGAGTAGCAATACTCATATCAGATAAAATAGACTTTAAAATAAAGACTGTTGCAAGAGATAAGGAAGGACACTACATAGTGATCAAAGGATCAATCCAAGAAGAAGATATAATAATTCTAAATATTTATGCATCCAACATAGGAGCAGCTCAATACATAAGGCAAATGCTAACAGCCATAAAAGCAGAAATTGACAGTAACACAATAATAGTAGGGGACTTTAACACCCCACTTACACCAATGGACAGATCATCCAAACAGAAAATAAACAAAGAAACACAAGCTTTAAATGACAAAATAGACCAGATAGATTTAATTGATATTTATAGGACATTCCACCCAAAAGTGGCAGAATACACTTTCTTCTCAAGTGCACATGGAACATTTTCCAGGATAGATCATATCTTGGGTCACAAATCAAATCTCGGAAAATTTAAGAAAACTGAAGTTGTATCAAGCATCTTTTCTGACCACAACACTATGAAATTAGAAATCAATTACAGGAAAAAAACTGTAAAAAACACAAATACATGGAGGCTAAACAATGCACTACTAAATAACCAAGCGATTATCACTGAAGAAATAAAAGAAGAAATTAAAAAACACATAGAAATAAATGACAATGAAAACATGACAACCCAAAACCTAAGGAACACAGCAAAAGCACTTCTAAGAGGGAAGTTTATAGCAATTCAATCTCACCTCAAGAAACAAGAAAAATCTCAAGTAAACAATCCAGCCATACACCTGAAACAACTAGAGAAAGAAGAACAAAGAAAACCCAAAATCAGTAGAAGGAAAGAAATCATAAAGATCAGAGCAGAAATAAATGAAATAGAAATGAAGAAAACAACAGCAAAGATCAATAAAACTAAAAGTTGGTTCTTTGAGAAGATAAACAAAATTAATAAACCTTTAGCCAGACTCATCAAGAAAAAAAGGGAGAGGACACAAATTAATAAAATTAGAAATGAAAAAGGAGAAATCACAACAGACACTGCAGAAATACAAAGGATTATAAGAGACTACTATAAGCAACTATATGCCAATAAAATGGACAACCTTGAAGAAATGGACAAATTCTTGGAAAGGTACAATTTTCCAAGACTGAATCAGGAAGAATTAGAAAATGTAAACAGACCTATCACAAGTAATGAAATTGAAACTGTAATTAAAAAATCTTCCAACAAACAAAAGTCCAGGACCAGATGCCTTCACAGGTGAATTCTATCAAATATTTAGAGAAGAGCTAACACCTCATCTTCTCAAACTCTTCCAAAAAATTGCAGAAGGAGGAATACTCCCAAATTCGTTCTACGAGATCACCATCACCCTGATGCCAAAACCAGACAAAGATATCACAAAAAAAGAAAATTACAGACCAATATCACTGATGAACATAGATGCAAAAATCCTCAACAAAATACTAGCAAACAGAATCCAACAACACATTAAAAGGATCACACACCATGATTAAGTGGGGTTTATCCCTGGAATACAAGGATTCTTCAATATACACAAATCAATCAATGTGATACACCATATTAACAAATTGAAGGATAAAAACCACATGATCATCTCAATAGATGTAGAAAAAGCTTTCGACAAAATTCAACACCCATTTATGATAAAAACTCTCCAGGAAATGGGCATAGAGGGAACCTACCTCAACATAATAAAGGCCATATATGACAAACCCACAGCAAACATCATTCTCAATGGTGAAAAACTGAAAGCATTTCCACTAAGGTCAGGAACAAGACAAGGATGTCCACTCTCGCCACTCTTATTCAACATAGTTTTGGAAGCCCTAGCCACAGCAATCAAGAGAAGAAAAAGAAATAAAAGGAACATGAATTGGAAAAGAAGAAGTAAAACTGTCACTGTTTGCAGATGATATGATACTATACATAGAAAATCCTAAAGATGCCACTAGAAAACTACTAGAACTAATCAATGAATTTGGAAAAGTTGCAGGATACAAAATTAATGCACAGAAATCTCTTGCATTCCTATACACTAACAATGAAAAAGCAGAAAGAGAAATTAAGGAAACAATCCCCTTTACCGCTGCAGCAAAAAGAATAAAATACCTAGGAATAAACCTACCTAAGGATACAAAAGACTTGTATTCAGAAAACTATAAAACACTGATGAAAGAAATCAAATATGACATAAACAGATGGAGAAATATACCATGTTCTTGGATTGGAAGAATCAACATTGTGAAAATGACTATACTACCCAAAGTAATCTACAGATTCAATGCAATCCCTATCAAATTACCAATGGCATTCTTCACAGAATTAGAACAAAAAATTTTACAATTTGTATGAAAACACAAAAGACCCCGAATAGCCAAAGCAATCTTGAGAAAGAAAAACAGAGCCAGAGGAATCAGGCTCCCCAGTTTCAGACTATACTACAAAGCTACAGTAATCAAGACAGTATGGTACTGGCACAAAAACAGAAATATAGATCAATGGTATAGAATAGAAAGCCCAGAGATAAACCCACACACATATGGTCACCTAATATATGACAAAGGAGGCAAGAACATGCAATGGAGAAAAGACAGCCTCTTCAATAAGTGGTGCTGGGAAAACTGGACAGCTACATGTAAAAGAATCAAACTAGAACACCACCTAACACCATACACAAAAATAAACTCAAAATGGATTAAAGACATAAATGTAAGACCAGACACTATAAAACTCTTAGAGGAAAATATAGGCAGAACACTCTATGACATAAATCATAACAAGATCCTTCTTGACCCATCTCCCAGAATAATGGAAATAAAAACAAAAATAAACAAATGGGACCTAATGAAACTTAAAAGCTTTTGCACAGCAAAGGAAACCATAAACAGGACAAAAAGACAACCCTCAGAATGGGAGAAAATATTTGTAAATGAAGCAACTGACAAAGGATTCATCTCCAAAATACACAAGCAGCTCATGCAGCTCAATATCAAAAAAACAAACAACCCAATCAAAAAATGGGTGGAAGACCTAAATAGACATTTCTCCAAGGAAGACATACAGATGGCCAACACACACATGAAAAGATGCTTAACATCACTAATCATTAGAGAAATGAATCAAAACCACAATGAGGTATCACCTCACACCAGTCAGAATGGCCATCATCAAAAAATCAAGAGACAATAAACGCTGGAGAGGGTGTGGAGAAAAGGGAACCCTCCGGCACTGTTGGTGGGAATGTAAATTGACACAGCCACTATGGAAAACAGTATGGGGGTGCCTTAAAAAACTAAAAACAAATATGGGGATATGTGTATAAAAACAGTTGATTGAACCTGGTGTACCCCCCAAAAAAAATAAAATAAAATAATAATAAAAAAAAAAAAAATAAGAAATGTAAAAAAAAAAAAAAAAACTAAAAACAGAACTACCATATGACCCAGCAATCCCACTACTGGGCATATACCCGGAGAAAACCATAATCCAAAAAGGTACATGAACCACAGCATGTTCACTGCAGCATTATTTACAATAGCCAGGACATGGAAGCAACCTAAATGTCCATCAGCACACAAATGGATAAAGAAGATGTGGCACATATATACAGTGGAGTATTACTCAGCCATAAAAGGAATGAAATTGAGCTATTCGTACTGAGGAGGATGGACCTAGAGTGTGTCATACAGAGTGAAGTAAGCCAGAAAGAGAAAACACATATATATGGAATCTAGAAAAATGGTACTGAAGAACCTAGTGGCAGGGTAGGAATAGAGATGCAGACGTAGAGAATGGACTTGAGGACACTGAGGAGAGGGGAAGCTGGGACGTAGTGAGAGAGTAGCATTGGTATATGTACACAGCCAAATGTAAAATAGATGGCTGGTGGGAGGCTGCTGCAGAGCACAGGGAGACCAGCTTGAGGCTTTGTGAAGACCTAGAGGGGTGGGATAGGGAGGTTGGGAGGGAGGCTCAGGACGGGGGGGATATGTGGATATATGTGTACATGTGGCTGATTCACTTTGTTGTACAGCAGAAACTGACAAAATACTGTAAAACAATTATACTCCAATAAAGATAAATAATAATAATAATAATAAATAAAAACATAGTTGAACCCCCTGAAAAATAAAAACAAAGAAAAAAAAAAAGAGGACATATGAAAAGGAGAAATTTCCCTCAAAGACTTTCTGGCAGTTAAATCATGAGCGACACATTTCATGTCTCACCTCTTAGGCTCTCATATCAAAACCCCTAGTATGGAACACCTGCAGCTAACACAATGTTGTAAATCAACTATCCTTCCATTAAGAAAGGAAAAAGAAAAAATCCCTACTACGGCATTTCAGGCATTGCTGCAGTGAGTGGGGAAATATAAATCCAAATCCCCTTTCTGGGCCCCACAAGTAAAGAATGCCTCAGGGAAAAGCCCTTGGATCCAAAAGCTGTGAGGACAGCTAGCACTTTGGTTTCCTTGACTTTGGCTTAGGATGTGGGCTCTGAAGGGACAGATATGGGTGTCCCTTTCCTCATCCTGCCCTGTCTCCTTCCTTCACCTGGAGTCGGCACTTGCTGGGAAGCTTACAAGTAAATGTACCAGGAAGTTGTGGAGGCGGCTCTTGGAAGGAAGAAGGTACATATGCTTCTATCAACAGATAATATTAAGCTTGAGTCATCAGTGCTAATTTTGGGTGCCATGTTTCCAGTCGTACATGCTGAACCACTTGGTCCCACCCAGTCAGACACAGGCGCTGTGAATCACAGACTCTTGGCTAACATGTGTGTGTGTGTGTGTGTTTGTCTGTGTACGTGCTGGTCGGGTTATTGATTTTAGGGTGTCCCTGCCCTCTAGCACTGTTCAAATGTCTCATTTGCCTTTGAATGCTCACAATGCCTACCTGGCATGGGGCCTCACATACAGCCATCCGAAAAAGATCTGTAGAGTCTACTGAAGTCAGCTAGACTCAGCTGAGTCCAGCTTTCTATAAAGAGGTTTTGCTGAGAGGATACCGGAAGTTCTAACATCCTAAAGGTGGCCCAGGGAAAAATATGGCCAGTTAAGAAAAGCCAGTGTGGCAAGGCTCTCAGCGGGAGCCTAAGCTGTAGCCCTCCAACATAAGGATCTTCGATGATCAGGGCCCAGTAGGCGAGCTAGCAGGTGGGCCTCCAAGAAGAGAGAACTCTTTCCACTGCAAAGGACGTCAGGCAGGCCAACCTGGCCCCATAAATAAGCCTCAGTCATCAGTGGGGAATTGTGACTCCAGAGATGGTAAAATGTCTGCCATTTGGATTTGACCCCAGATCACCTCTACACGTCGAAAGATATTAAGCAAGTCACTTGGTCACGCTCACTCACAGGGAAGCACAGGTTCTGAGGTCACCATAGACTGGGTCTAAGTCCTGGCTCTACCTTGGGCAACAAATTTCCATTTCCTAACCTATCAAACAGAGATGATAAACAGTACCCTAGCGCACTGCAGTGAGGATGAAATGAGATGGTGTATGTCAGTCACCACGCACTGTGCCTGGCCCTGGAAAACCAATGAATGACGGTCATCACTACCATCAAAACTTCCAGTGCTAAAAGTCCTTAACAGCTTTATGACTATGATGTTAACTTCCAGAACAAGGAAACTGAATGATAAAAGTGATCAAATGAGTTTCCAGATAAAGGCCTAAGGATTAATGCATTTATCTCCAGAAGGTCTGGGATGATGTTCTCCTAGCAAGCATCATTTCTTTACCACACTCACATTGCGTGCCACTATCTCCCACCACTGGGATCAAAGCCATTTGCTCTTTGCAGTTTACAAGTTTGTGGATCTAAATCAAACCCACAAGTCCGCTCTGGGAATGTATGTTTAGGACAGACATGCATCACAGCCCTGGGCTATTTCTTTGTCTTGGAACATTTTCCATGAAAGTATTCTTTTCACTCTGTTGAAAGACAGGATGTTCCAAATTGTGAATCACTTTTATTTATAAAATGGGATGGATGAGGTGACATCAATGAAAACGGCAGAATAAGGATCTCCAAAAAACTTCTCCTCCATAAACACAATGAGAACAAAGGCAAAAGCTGTCAGAATCAACTGCTTTGTGCTAGTTCACATGCCAGGCTGCTTATCCTTCAGGATGTCTAACCTGAACTAAAACCCAATTAATTTTAACTGAGTCTGTTTACTAATAGTAAACAAATCATTATTAACTCATGGCATTCATTTAAAGCATGCATTTCAAAGGAAACACAGTATCACCCAGTGGGGGGAAATAAACTAATGTCTTGACTGCTTGCTGCCAAAGCCAACTGAACACATGCATTTATCTCCATTCCTCCCCTATCAAATAAAAAAGGCACAACTATCTCCCCCCAGACATATACACCTGTACACACACACACACACACACACACACACACACACACACACAGAACCAAGAGAAGAGACAACAGCCAGTAGAGATCATGTATTTTGGGAGGATGTGAAGCAGTGTGAAAGAATGGTCCCTGAGGTGGCAGGGTAGAGAAAGCTAAAGCCCAGTGTGTGGAGAGGGCCTGCTGATGAGAAGCGGGCTGACTTGCTCCACAGAATCCAAGAAAAGCTCAGGAATTTCAGGCATTAAACACTTGTGAGGTGGAGGTGAGGGTAAGGCTGAAAGCAGGAGGACTGACTGAGTGTCTTTTCCCCGGGTCCCTACCTACCTACTCTGAGCAGTCAGATAGCTACCATTCCCTCATCCCTGTAGGAGATGGAGGGCTTCATTTCCAGGAAGACTGAGCCAGAGATCTGGACCTAGGCACTGTAAGGACAGGGGCCTTTACTGAAAACAGGAATTAAGAGAACTTCTAGACATACAGATGACGAACAGGCAAGTGAAAAGATGCTCAGCATTGCTAATTATTAGAGAACTGCAAATCAAAACTCACACTTGCAAATCAAAACCTCACACTGGTCAGAATGGCCAACATCAAAAAGTCTACAAATAATAAATGCTGGAGAGGGTGTGGAGAAAAGGGAAACCTCCTACAGTGTTGGTGGGAATGTAAATTGGTGCAGTCGCTGTGAAGAACAGTGTGGTGGTTCCTTAAAAACTAAAAATAGAGCTACCATATGATCCAGCAACCCCATTCCTGGGCACATATCTGGAAAAGATGAAAACTCTACTTTGAAAAGATACATGCACCCCAATACTCACAGCAGCACTATTTACAATAGCCAGACATGGAAACAACTTAAGTGTCCATCAGTATATGAATGGATACAGAAGATGTGGTATGTATATATACAATGGAATATTAGGCATAAAAAAGAATGAAGTACTGCCATTTGCAGCAACATGGATGGACCTAGAGATTATAATACTAAGTGAAGCAAGTCAGAAAAAGAAAGACAAATAGTATATGATATCACTTATATGTAAAATCTAAAAAATAATACAAGTGAATCTATATACAAAATAGAAACAGGCATAGAGAACAAACTTGTGGTTTCCAAAGGGGAAGGGGGAGAGGATAAATTAGGAGTGTGGGATTAACAGACATAAACTACTACACATAAAACAGATAAGCAACAGGATTTACTGTATAGTACAGGGACTATATTCAATATTTTGTAATAACCTATAACAGAAAATCATCTGAAAAAAAAAATATATATAAAATGGAATCACTTTGCTGCATGTCTGAAATTAACGTAATATTGTAAGTCAACTATACTTCAATTAAAAAACAGAGAGAGAGAGAGAACTTCTACACAACAAATGGTGAGACACTACCACCCCAGCCCAGCCCCTTCTCCCGCTCAGTTACCAGGATGCTGGCAACTAGCTTATACCCCAGGCAGGAGGCTGGGAAGTCATTCTGAAGCAGCTGACGCGTTCAAGAGAAGGCCTAATGTATACAAACATTTATGGGCTATGGAGAGGAAAAGCCAGTCCTCATCTCATTAGTCTACCAAATCCACCTGGAAATAGCCCCCACTTGCATTAGTCTCCTGTGGCTGCTATAACAAAGTACCATATATTTGGTGGCTTTAACAACAGAATTTTATTTTCTCATAGTCCTACAGGCCAGAAGTCCCTAATCAGTTTCACTGACCTGAAATCAAGGTGTCAGGAGGCCTGTGCTCTCTCTGGAGGCTCTGTTAGAATCCATTCCTTGCCTCTTCCAGCTTCTGGTGGTGCCGCCTTCCTAGGCTTGTGGCCACATCACTCCAATCTTCGAATCCGTGGTCACAATGCCTTCTCCTCCCTTCTCAAATCTCCCTCTGCCTCCCCTTTACAAGGACACTGTGATTGCATTTAGGGCCCACTGGATAATTTTTCCATCTCAAGATCCCTAACATAATCACATCTGCAAAGTTTCTGCCACCGAAGGTAATGTTTATAGGTTCTGGGCATTAGGATGTGGGCACGTCTTTGCGGGCCATTATTTAGCCCACCACATCACCCACATACAAAAAGTTTTCAATCAGCCTTTTAGTTTCTCACACTTAAGTACTAGTGAGATCAAAATTTTTCACCTCTGTTGGATACCTGAATTTTTTATTTTATGAATTGTCTATTCACTTCCTTTATCTGTTTTACTTTTCTATTGGTGTTTTTCCTATAAATTATTAAGAGAATTTTAGATAAGGCCATTAACCCTTTATCTGCCATATATGTTGAAAATACTTCTATTTCACGTTTGCCTATTAAGTTTGTTTAGTTTGTTCCCTGACATACAAAAAAGTCAAAATGTTATGTAATCAAATCTAAGACTTCTTTTCCTTTGCAATTCATTCACTGCTGTTATCTCAGAAAATCTGCCTTACCCTAAAATTAGATCTATGCTAATATATTTTCTCCTAGTTTTATAGTTTCAAAAGTATTCTTTAATCAATATGGAATTTATAATATGTGATATGAAGAGTCTAATATTTATAAGTTAATTAATTGTCTAGCAAAAAATAGCTCATTTCCCTACTGATTTGTCATACCATTTTTATCAAATATAAAAATCTTATATATTCTAGACTCTGTTTTTGAGTTCTGTTCAGTTATCTCAACTCCTCTTTCAGATGTTCACTGTATATCTTTTCCCCCTCAAGTTTCTAGTTACAAATAAATAATGATAGTCCATCAAAGCACCCCAAAATAACTTCGTATTTTCTCATTCTTTCTTTTTTTTATATTTTGGCATGCTACTGATTAGTTACTTATCTAAAAGAGTTCTTTTGTTTTAATCAAACACATGTACATGTATTTGAAAATTTTTAGAAACAGGAAAGCATTTTCACCTTTTTCAAAGGAAAGAAACTAGGAATACTCTTCTTTTTTCTTGTTAATACAGTGATACAGTGAATATCTCTGATGATTTTAACAATTAATTAATTCAACAAATACTACGTATTTTCCTAGGTATTAGGTATACAGGACAAAAACAGACAAAAATCGCCACCTTCATGAAGCTTACGTTCTGGTGGCGGAGATAGATAAAAACAGGATACGCAAATCTTTAAATGGAATGTATCAGACAGTGATGAGCACTATGGAGAAAATTAAACCAAGAAAGGGGGATAGGAAATTCTGAACAGATGACCAGGGGTAAATAACCTCAACAAGAAGGTCATGTGAGTCAAGACCTAAAGAAAGTAAAGGAGCCTTTACTTTTCTTCTATAACTTGACACAAATGGGTTACTTACACTGAAATACAAAGTGTATCTTCAGATGTATTTTAAGTATATCTTAAATCAACTACATTAACCATCCATTGCTTTTCTACTACAATGAGTAAAATGTTAATCTTGATATATCAAAAGGAACTACTGCATATTTTAAATATTGAATTCAGCATGAGTTAATTGTCTATAATATACTTACAGGAATGAAGCAGCCTGTTGGAAACCTTTGAACTGTAGAACGAAATACAAAGCTCCTACATTTAAAAAAAAAAAAAGATACAATTTTCTAAATCTCTTTTTTTAATGTGAGGATCTTTAACATATTATCTATTTCTCATTAAATATTTTAAAATGCTAATCTGGATATGATGGGTATAAATGAGGTTTAAAAGTCATTAGTGTTGGTTATTAAGTATGTAAATAGAAAGGCATGAGTGAAATTAGTAAAAGCAACTTAATAAGTATATAATTACCTGGAAGCATGCTTGGCAACTGGTGCAGGAAGTAGCTCATATTGCCCTGGTGAAAGCTTAACTGACTACACAGAATGGACAAGAACACCAATAATAAGATTAATACAGCTCTCAAACTCACTTTATTATCTATTATTCATAATCCTTTATTTTATGACCATACAACATTATATAATTTATTTTCTATTTTAAGAGTAGAAAAGGTATATTTTCAAAAGTAGAGCTTCAAAACACTCAACAGATATTTCCTTTTCATGGTGAATTTTATGACAGTATGCCTGCAGTGGTGTGTAGAAAAATGATGTACAATTAAACATATTTTAAATGTACTAGATTCAACAAATCCAATTGACCACCAATTAGTAAGCCTGCTCTGTTGGTAAAGAACTGTGCTAGGTATAGTGGGGAATATAGGTGTGTTTTCATAATACATAAACAATTCTAATATAAAACACTATAATCAATACTAAAAGAAAGATTGGACATTAGGAAGACAGGGAGAGATTAACCCAACTGGGTGACCCACGGCTAACATCACATACTCAAACTCACTAAAAGCTTTTCCCCCAAGGTCAGGAACAGGATAAGGGTGCCTATGCCTCCATTTCTATTCAACACAGTACAGGAAGTCCTAGCCGGAGTAATTAGGTAAGAAAAAGAAATAAAAGGCAACCAAATTGGAAAGGAAGAAGTAAAATTATCCCTGTTTGGAGATGATATAATCTTACATATAAAAAACTCCACCAAAAAACTGTTTGAACTAATAAGCAAATTCAGTAAAGCTGCAGGATACGAAAACAACATACAAGAATCAGTTGCATTTCTATACTCTAACAATGAACTATCTGAAAAAGAAATTAAGAAAACAATCTCATTTAAATAGCATCAAAACATAAAATACTTAGGAATAAATTTAACTAAGGAGATGGAAGATCTGTACACTGGAAACTATAAGACATTAATGAAAGAAATTGAAGAAGACACAAATAAATGGAAAGATATCCCGCGTTTATGGATTACAAGAATTAATATTGTTAAAATAACCATATTATCCAAAGCAATCTACAGATTCAGTGCAATCCCTATCAAAATCCCAATAGCATTTTTTCAAAGATATAGAAGAAACAACCCTAAAATCAATATGGAACCACAAAAGGCCCCAGATAGGGGCAATTCCTTTCTAAGCAATCTTGAGAAAGAAGAACAAAGCTGGAGGGATCACACTTCTTGATTTCAAACTATATTGCAGAGCTACAGTAATCAAAACAGTATGGTACCAGAATAAAAATAGACACATAGACTAATGGGACAAAATAGAGAGCCCAGAAATAAATCCACACAGAAATGGTCAACTAATCTTTGACAAGGGCACCAAGAATACAGAATAGGGAAAGGACAGTCTCTTCAATAAATAGTATTAGGGAGACAAAATCCTCACTCAAAAGAACAAAACTAAACCCTATCTTATGCACACATACTAAATCAAAATGATTGAATACTTAAACATAACATATGAAACCTTAAAACCCCTAGAAGAAAACATGTAGGAAAAGCTCCTTGACGTTGGTCTTAGCATTTATTTTTTTAGATATGACACTGAAAGCACAGGCAATAAAAGCAAAAATATATAAGTGAGACTACATCAAAGTTTAGCCATGGAAACAATCAGCAAAATGCAAAGGCAACCTAAGGAATGGGAGAAAATATTTGCAAACCATATATCTGATAATGTGTTAATATCCAAAATATATAAGCCACTCATACAACTCAATAGCAAAAAGACAAGTAATCCAATTTTAAAATGGGCAAAAGATATATATCCCACTTCTGGGTATATATCTGAAGGAAATAAAATCAATAGTTGGGGGACTTCCTTGGTGGCACAGTGGTTAAGAATCAACCTGCCAATGCAGGGGACATGGGTTCAAGCCTGGGTCCAGGAAGATCCCACATGCCACAGAACAATTAAGCCCATGTGTCACAACTACTGAGCCTGTGCTCTAGAGCCCGTGCTCCACAACAAGAGAAGCCTCCACAATGAGGAGCCTGCGCACCACAACGAAGAGTAGCTCCCACTCGTCGCAACTAGAGAAAGCCCACATGCAGCAACAAAGACCCAACACAGCCAAAGTAATAAATAAACAATTAAAAAATTTTTAAAAATTTAACAATCAATATTTGGAAGAAATAGCTGCAGTCTAATGTTCACTGCAGCATTATTCACAATAACCAAGCTATGGAAATAACCTAAGTGTCCATCCATGGATGAATGGATAATGAAAATGTGATATATATTCCCTTAATGTATATCTTATATTGGAATGTTGTTCAGCCATAAAAAAGAAGGAAATCCTACCATTTGCAACAACATGGACGAACCTGGAGAACACTATGCTAAGTCGAACAAGCCAGACAGAGAAAGACAAATACCGTTTTGTAACACTTATATGTGGAATCTAAAAGGGTTGTGCTCAGAAACAGAGAGTAAAATGGTGGTTCCAGGAGCTGGCAGGTGGGGGAAATGGGGAGGTGTTGGTCAAATGGTACAAACTTTATTATAAGATGAATAAGTTCTGGAGATACAATGTACAGCACGGTGACTATAGCTAATAATACTGTATTGTATACTTGAAAATTGCTAACAGAATAGATCTTGTGTGTTATTATTATTTTTTTTTAATTTGGCTGTGCCACATGGCATGTGGGATCTTAGTTTCCCGACCACAGATCGAACACATGCCCCCTGGAAGCGTGGAGTCTTAACCACTGGACTGCCAGGCAAGACCCCATTCTTACATGCTCTTGTCACAGACACACACACAAAATGGTAACTGTGTGAGGTGATGGATGTGTTAATTAACTTGATTGTGGTAATCATTTCACAATGTATATTAAATCATCATGTTGTACACCTTAAATATATTCAACTTTATCTGTCAGTTATACTTCAGTAAAGCTGGGGGGAAAGAATTAAATAAATAAATCCAACTGGGTGATCTAAAGATGGTAAAGAGGGACTCCCCTGGTAGCACAGTGGTTAAGAATCCACCTGCCAATGCAGGGGACACGGGTTTGATCCCTGGTCCAGGAAGATCCCACATGCTGCAAAGAAACTAAGCCCCTGTGCCACAACTACTGAAGCCCGCGCGCCTAGAGCCTGTGCTCCACAACAAGAGAAGCCACCTCAATGAGAAACCCTCACACTGCAACAAAGAATAGCCCCCGCTTGACACCACTAGAGAAAGCCTGCGCACAGCAATGAAGATCCAGTGCAGCCAATAAATAAATAATTTTTAAAAATGTTTTTAAAAAATAAAGAAAAATCGTAAAGACAGATTTGAGGAATTCGAAGTAGGAGGAACATTGTGGAAGAGACTGTCTGTCTGTCCGTTGTTAAATTTGTTGCAAAGTACCTGGGTGCCTCCACTATCCTTGGGTCTGTTGATATTCGCACAGAGGTAGGGGAAATAAGGTAGTGTCAAGAACTGGTAAGCACAAAGAGTGGGATGTGTGAAGGAAGAGAGGGAGGAAAGGAAAAGGAAGGAGAGGCCAGGGGAAGACTGACCAGACCTCCAGAACTTCCTATGTTCAAGGAGCTGGCAGGGAGGAGTTATACTACAGAATCCTGGGAAGAATCCTTCCCCAAATGGACACTATTCCCCCCCGCCCCCTATTATTTTAAAATCGGATTTTAAAAGACAATGCTGCTTTTGTCCAGAATGAGGCATCTGTATCCTGGCATTATCTGCCACATGGAAGTTCAGCTATTGTATTTCACCCTGCAGCTGTCTTTCACATATTAATACAACTTTGATTGCAAAGGCAGCTTTTTTGTGGATTCAGTGATAATAACAGTAAATACAAATTTTATGATGAAATACAATGTCCTGATGTACTGCTGCCTTGTTAATTGCTCACTTGACAGAATAAATACCAAGGAAACACAGGTATTTTTTAAATTATACCGCAGAAGCACGTATTTTAAGCAGGGGGCTTCCTTGGGGGCCACAACATTCTACTTCTTGATTTTGATGATTATTACATGGTGTTTGCTTTCTATTTACTTTACACTGTGCATGTATGCTTCAAGCTCCTTGCTCTTCCACTCCCTGCCTCTCACTCATGCACATATACACATGTACACAGGAGGAGAAAGAAGAAAGAGAACTGAAAAGTGAGGGGAAAAAAATTCTTAAAGCAGCTGTTTATTCACCTACACTCAGTAATTGCATAAGATTTTTTAAAATGAAGCAATCATGGAAAAACTCTTAGACAGCATTAGTCCAGAAAGGAATATTGGTTACCCGTAGCTTCTTTATTTGTCCTTTACTTGGCATTGGCCAGTCTTTGCTATTTAATATAGTTGAGAGAGGACTGACCTTTTCCAGGAAGTCTTGAATAGTCAGCTGCCTTACATAAGAGACTGCTTCTCTGCACATAGCTGAACATGTTGCAAACTATCTGGACGGTTCCATTGTCCATATGTATAGTGTGTGTGTGTGTGTGTGTGTGTATACACATACATACATACATACATACATATATATATATATATATATATATATATATATATGTATATATTTACATACAGTACATACTCCCCCACCCCCGAATTCCTACATATGCTTCTTGGTTCCTCATTTGTAATGTAACACTCAGAGAATCTAGACAATGTGCCCATAAAAATAGCCGACTCTAGTTTATTAATGTTTCAATCCATGTTAATGAGGCACTCAGAAATCCTGCAATAGCTTGGAGTCATAGAAAAAGACAGGATGATATTTGTGTGGATACTTAATTCAGTTGTGTTGTACCAACCCCATCAAGGTCAGAAAACTGGTGTAAGTGAAAAGATCCAACCCTACTCACTAGGCTCTTGGCTTGACAATATTTTGAGACAGAATAGCTGGGACAGAAGGAAACAGATTTCTCAGTCTGTTAGAAGTCCTATCAGGATAACCATAAGGTGAATGCACCAAAAGGCTTGCAGGTACAATATTTTTAGGTAATACTGGTAGAAATTTCATCCAGAGTATCTTCTTCTCTGAGAAATAGTCTCTTGCTTCACACGGAAGTATCACTGACTTACCACCCAGACTTCTTTATGGTCTGAGAAAGAGACAGCATTGGACTTTCTCAAAAAGACAACTGCCTAATGGTACCAATGATATTGTTCTTACCAGCACACTGTAATTTTCATCAGCTCCAAGAACTATGTGAGTCCCAGTCCCTGAGATAAGTCTTCTGCATCCATTTTTCAAAATTCAGTTTCATTTACCACTCTCTTGACAAATTTACATGTGACAATCACTGCTCTGCCTTGCAGCTGCTCTTTGAGAGTTCATTCTCAAATAATATCTGCTAAATGAGTCAACTATGAGCACCATTTTTTTTTTTTTCGTTTAAGTGCATGATGAATTGTTCCACCTTATCTATGTTTTGCTCTTCATTGTTCTAACACTTAAGTCTTGGGTTCCCTGCAGTATTACCTGCCAGCCCCCTCCTAGGCACAAAGTTTCTCTCTGTTGGTAACTTGCTCAATGAAAAACCATTCCTGTTGAAAATTCATTTCTTCAGCTGTTATTTTACCACGGAGCATTTTGCAAATAAACATCTTCAGTGATACCGTGATCACAGCTGTGAACACAGCTAACAAAAATCAATGAACCAGCCAGATTTTCTCAACCTCCCTCTCCCAAACAGCTGTTCAAGGATGTCTTTTGAACACATTGAAATGGATTTGTGGGTTCATGCTCTGAGTTAATAGGGGTGCCATTCCAGCCTGCTACCTCCTTTTGACCTAAAACAGATATTGGAAGGTTGGGGAGGCAGAATCACCATATTTGTTTCCTTTCACATAAGTTTCATCTTCTAAGACAATGCTAAAGCTAATCTGGACAGAAGTTTGAGGCAATTTAAAATTTTGTTTAATTGTGCTTTTCATTGAAATGTCCCCAACCTAGGAAGTGAATAAGAGAAGTTTCAAGATGGAAAATGAAAAGAAATAAGAGCAAAAATATTAGTTGGAAAAATTTTTTGATTTCTACAAATGAACATGATTGAAGAGACTATTACTTGCACACTGAAAACAAGTCAAAATCTATAGAAAGAAAAAAAATTAATGGTAAGTCTCTTTGCTCCCTCTCTAATCCCCGCTTCCTAAATGGAAACCACTGTTAATAACTGCTTAAGTATCACTCAAGAAAAAAAAATATGCATTTAACATCATATATGTATTTGTTTTCATTTTTACAAATGGGATTTATAAATATTGGTCTGTTTCTTGAGCTTTTTCATTTAGTAAATACATCTTGGAAATACTTCTATATAAACACATATAGATATACCTCATTATTCTTCATGGTAGCACAGCATTGTATGGATGTACCATTATATAATTAGCCCTCTAGTTAGACAAATTTATGAACAATGCTGCAGTACTGTATGTAAGTATCTCACTGTACTTTCATATGATCATTTGTAGGGTAAATTCCTGACAGTGGAATTGTCCCTATGTGCATTTAAAATATGACCAAGAATCCCCAAACTACCCTCCAAAATACTTGCAACAATTTGTATGCATACAAACAGTGTATGAGAATATCTGTTTCCATACCCCCTTTGCCAATATAATGGGTATCATCCAACTTAAATTGTTGATCATCTGACAGGCAAAAAATTGTGTCTACCTCCCTTTGTTCCTTTGTAATTATTTAATAATTAGTGGAAGCCAAGCATCACTTTATGTTTTTTAGCAACTGGTATATCTCTTTGTGAATTGCTAGCTCATATCATTTGTTCATTTTTATTTTCATTTCTCTGATGATTAGCAATGTTGAGCATCTTTTCATGTGTCTCTTGGCCAACTGTATATCTTCTTTGGAAAAATCTCTATTCAGGTCTTCTACCATTTTTTAATTGAGTTGTTTGGGTTTGGGTGTTTTTTTTTTTTTATACTGAGTTGTGTGATCTGTTTGTTTTGTATATTAACACCTTCCTTATTGGTTATGTTATTTGAAAATATTTTCTCCCATTTAGTAGGTTGTCTTCTCATTTTGTCAATGGTTTGCTTTGCTGTGCAAAAACTTTTAAGTTTTATTAGGTCCCAAATGTTTATTTTTGCTTTTGTTTCCTTTGCCTGAGGGGACAGATCTAAAAAAATATTGTAGCAATATATGTCAGAGAGTGTTCTGCCTATGTTTTCTTCTAGAAATTTTATGGTTTCTGGTTTTACATTTAGGTCTTTAATTCATTTTGAGTTTATTTTTGTATATGGTGTGGGAAAATGTTCTAATTTCATTCTTTCACATGTAGCTGTCCAGTTTTCCCAGCAGCACTCACTGAAGAAACTATCTTTTCCCCATTGTATATTCTTACCTACTTTGTCATAGCTTAATTGACCATAAGTGCATGGATTTATTTCTGGGCTCTCTATTCTGTTCCATTGATCTATGTGTCTGTTCTTGTGCCAGTACCATGCTGTTTTGATCACTGTAGCTTTGTAGTATAGTCTGAAGTCTGGGAGCGTCATAATTCTAGCTTTGTTCTTTTGTTTCAAGATTGCTTTGGCAGTCGGGGTCTTTTGTGGTTCCACATAAATTTTAGGGTTATCTGATCTAGTTACATGAAAAAATGTCATGGGTATTTTGATAGAGATTACACTAAATCTGTAGATTGCTTTGGGTAGTATGGACATTTTAACTATATTAACTCTTCCAAACCATGAACAGAAATATCTTTCCATTCCTTTGTATCATTTTCAATTTTCTTCATTGGTGTTTTATAGTTTTCAGAGTATAGGCCTTTCACCTCCTGGGTTAAGTTTATCCCTTTTTGCTGTGATTTTAACCAAGATTGTCTTCTTGCTTTCTCTTTCTGATAGTTCATTATTAGTGTTTAGAAAAACAACAGATTTCTGTATATTTATCTTGTACCCTGCAACTTCACTGAATTCATTTATTAGTTCTAATAGTTTTTTGTGGGGTTTTTTGTTTGTTTGTTTATTGGTGACTTTGCTGATTTTTAAACCAGAATGTCCATTTTAATTGCATTATAAGAGAGCATGGCTCACTTTCACCCTTTGATGCAAGAGTGTTGAAGCCACACAGTTAGTGGTTAGTGTTTCTTGAAACTCCCTTGCAACTTCACTCCCTGATAACATTCTACTCTTCTGCACTGGCTGACCTTGGCCACTACTGACTCACTACCTACAGATTGGGACAGAGTCACCATCTTCTCCTCTTCCCATTCATTGTAGGGAAACTCTGGCACAGGCTTATTTGACTTCAGGTTGCTCTGAAACTCACCCTAACATGTTGATTTCAAGCTTCGGCTTTAAACTTTCCCATCTAAGTCACTGGATCCATGTTCCCAGTTGAAAACATAAACAGTGCATTTTAAATGGTCCTGGACTTATACTCTGCAAGTGGACTGGCATGATGGCACAGTTTTTCTGTGGGGCATTTTGGCAATGCATCTCAAAAGACTTAGACATTTACATGCCCCTTCCTCAACAACTCCACTCTCTGACTAAAAGCAGGACACGACTGAATATGCAGTACTAGAATTAGGATATGTCCTTACAGTAGAATACTATGCAGCTATTTAAAATGATGTAGAGAATACATGATGGTGTAGAAAAGATTCATAATACACTTCCAAGGGAAAAAAAAGTGTCCTGGTTTCTGCTAATGGCAGGCTAGGTTATTTGGATGATGACTCTTTCCACTGCAGACAACTACTAGAAATAAGAGATAAAATATTAAAAATAAATAAGAGTTTTTAAAAAGATATGAAATTGATGCCAATAAGAAATATAAGACCCCCAAACCAAGAGATACCAAGGAAACAGAGAGGAAAATTGGCCCAGTTTTGCTCAGAGGATATATGCTAGTTTAGACGAAACTCAGCAGAGGAACAGAGCCTGGTTTGAGTGAACTTCAGAGTCCTAGAAGGATCCAGAGGCCAAAGCCTGGGCCATCAAAGTTGCTGATTTAATGGGAATCCTACCCACAGGAATTGGAGGCCCTAAAAGGGAACTTTCTGAAAGCAACCATCCCACCTCACCCTAATGCTAAGGGGACTGCAGAAAGAGTTGTCTTGGTGCCAAGCGGAATAGGGAGAGGGGGAAGAAACCCATCCATGAGAGAGTATAACCATGGGTTGGTTCCTTTTATGGATTCCATCCACATCCCCATCACTAGAGTGATCCAAGAATACATAAGCAGTGCATTTCAAGTGGCACCAAACTGGTAGCTCCCTTAAGTATTAGCAGAACCAAAAGCAAACTTTCTCTGAAGGAAAAACACTTTCATCCTAGGGAATTCATGAAAACAACCTTTCAGGGGCAATGAGCAACACACAGTCAAAGATAATCACACATCCAAGGAAACAAAATGAGTAAGGCTCAGTCAGATTTCAGAAGTGTGAGCAATCATTAATTCATTCATGCATTCAACAAATATTAACCATGAGACACTGTTCTAGAGGCAAAGTTGTAACAATGAACAAAACAGGTAAGTGTTCATGTCCTCACAAAGCTTCACTCTCATGGAAGGAGGCAGACAACAAATAATAAATGCAAAGGGCAAATAAATTATATAGTATACTGAGGGCTTTAGGTGCTAGAAGAAACAATGAAAGAGCAGGGTAGGGAAAGGCAGGAGTGTCAGGTGCCCAATTTAAATGAGGCTCATTGAGAAGGTGACACTTGAACAAAGACTTGAAGAAAGAGAAGGAATAAGTCATGCGGATATCTGGGATAAGAGCATTCCAGATGAAGGAAGATCCAGTGCGAAGACCCTGAGGTTGGAGTGGGAGTAGCAAATTCAAGAAGCAGCCAGGAGGAGGCCAGTGAGGCAGGATGAGAGTGAGGGGAGACATGAGAGATGAAGTCACAAATGAAGCCTATTCACCATCAACCTGTTGACCCTGAAAACAGCCACTCAGAGATCATACCCACTACCACAAAGCCTGAACCCAGATGTTCTCAACCATAAGTGTTTTTTGGGGTTTTGGCTCCCCCCTTCTTCAGAGGACATTTCAGCAATGTCTGGAGACAGTTTTGGTTACAACTGGGAGGGGGGATTGCTAATTGGCATTTAATTATCCTGAAATGCTGCTAAACATCCTACAAAGCACAGAACCACCCCCTACCACAAAGAATTATCCTGTCCAAAAAGTCAATATTGCCAAGAGTGAGAAACTCTGAATTCAACATAAAATGGAGAAGTCAAAAAGGCAGCTGGATATACAAGTCTGGAGTTCGACAGAAAAGTCTGGGCAGGAGATATACATCCGGAAATCACAAACAAATAGCTGGTGTTCAAAGCCTTGAGACTGACTCAGATCAGCAGGGAGCGAGTGTAGATGAGGAGGAGGTGTGTGTGCCTAGCACTCCAATGGGAAGAGGGCAAGGAGGAGGGGCTGAACTGGCCAAAAGGCTCAGAAGAAAAACAAGAACAAGGATTGAGCAGGAGATGTCAGGTGTTTGGAAAGAGGGGAGATGTGAGAGAAAGCTACCCAGGAGAATGGGAGAGTAAACAGACTAGGGAAGTCCATTCCGTACCCGTGGGAGGTGAAGAATTTAAAATGAGACTAGTCACCGAGCTACAAAGACGGAGGTTCAACGTTCGCAGAGAGATCTGACCAGGGCTCTGGCTTTGCCAAACAAGTAAGATGAGCCATCAGCGGCCAGGGAATTGAGGGCATGTGCAGGGAGTAACTCTAATGATTAACTATAGAACTTAAGACTTGAAAGGAAGGAAAACATCCGAAAGTTGAGAGGCAATGGAAGGTGGTAGTGTAAGCAGATAGGGTAGGGGGCTCCCCAGAGAAAGAGAACCAGGCACAGCTTTCCTGACATAAGAGAAGCCATTTTCGGCCTAAGCCATTTTGTGGATCTAAGCCTGGCCACAGCTCTTGTCCTTGAATAGGTCTCGGTAACTAATGTTCTTAACAGGAAGTGAGGAAATGCAGGAACAAGGAAAAGCAGTCAAGAAACAACGGTTCAGCGACAAAACAGAGTTCCAGTTCCTCCTCAAGGGATATACATAACAATTTGATACACGTCTTTGAGTCCTGCCAGAACTCAGGCCTCCACCCGGGTGGAGGATGGAAGGATGATGCTGACCCTCCTGACTTCAATCAACTAAGGCCTGGACTCTGTAGACTTCTGCCCTTAACCTATGCTGTATCCTCCTCTGCTCAAGCCCCCTCATGAATATGCATATACCTTTAGTTTTAAACTTCCCCAATTTTGTTGCTGGGGAGAACACTACTTTGGGAAAGATACCTGTGGTCTCCTCACTTGCTGCAAGTAATAAATTCTTCCTTCTCCTGCTCTATGGCTTGGTTGTATCTGTTGGTTTGACACCCACCAGGAGGCTGACTCGTTTTTCAGGTAACAGTAGGATCAACAGATTGTAGACTGGGTGGGAACAGAAAAATTGTTGAGGTTGGGATACTAGAGTGAGTGAGGCAGAAGATCAGGGGAGAGTGATCAGAGTGGGACACATGCAACTGAAATTAAGGAGGGTTGAAATGATTGGTGTTGAAAAAAATCTAAGGAGTGAGTGGCTAAAGTAGAGGAGAGTTCAAGAAACTGAGAAGCCAGATTGTTGGAAAATCATCATCTATGTGTGTACTGAAATTATGACAGGAGTAGAGGAAAGAGCGACAGGGAGCAAAGGGAGCTAAAACAATCAGAAAAAAGGTGAAGCGGATGACTGCAGCACTGGGAAAAAGCAGGTCATAAAACTATACAATGGAGAGAGAAGGTCCCACTTTTGTAGCCATATTCTAAAATAAAAACATTATTTCTCTAATAAGAAAAAAATTATTGTAAAAGTTGTAGGTCCATATCAAATACTGTTTGGAAAGAGCCAGATATAGATGAGTATATACACATACACATTCAAATATGAATATAAATATAAACATATATACACACATATGATTCTTTGATACAGATTCTCCACTTGAGTTACATGCTTCAGAATAAAGGTGCTAAAAATAGTAAAAACTTTCTTACAAATAAAGAACAGCACTAACAAGGTATAATGTGAATATTCTATTAAAAATTATGATGCTTGAGAATGCTGTTCTATCTTAATAAATAACAATAATATATACTGTATCTACCTTGAATTCCAATTAATATTTTACTGAGTTCTGATATTAAAAAACCAGAATTATGATTTTTTTTCCTACTTCACTTCATACAAACAATTTAATGAAAGCAGGATCATATGCCTGGATGTAAAAGATAGAACTATAAAGTTTCTAGAAGAAAGCATAGGAGAATATGTGTGCAACCTTAGAGTAGGCAGAGATTTTTCTTTTTTAATTAATTTTGATTGGAGTATAGTTGCTTTACCAGAATTATGAATTTTATTGGTGAATAAACAGGGTTACATACTCCTCTTGTGAGTATATGCCTGTTGAACAGAAAATTAGGAAAACATTTAATTCCTCCAGTTTCTGGAGCTCAAGCCTTTGTGGGAGGTAGGAAAAGAGAGGAGAAGGAAAAGAAACAGGAAAAATATGTTTTGAGAAGGTTTTATCCATCCCTCTGAGTAAGCCACACTCTTTTGTTCTTTTAAAGCTTTAAATTTTGCCTAATACCAACCATCTACGTTTCCCCCTTTCAGCAGTGGGCCTAGGCCTACCCTTATAAACCTCTACGAGCCAGAAGATAGGAAGCAGAAGGGAAGTAAATGGTGAGGGAGGCTAAGGAAGAATGATTGTGTATTGCAGGTGGCCAGAACGATTTCACACGTCTCCTGGTTACCTGATACCAAGCCATAAAAGTCTAATTTAGTGTTTGTATTCATCCACTGAACCAAACAGGATAAGATTTATCCCATGAACATTCATCATTCTATCCTGTTTAAAAGCTATAATTTGCAAAGCTGCTGGAAGAGTTCATGGGTTGGATACGACACGTGCTCATCCTGCTGAAGATTTATTGTCTACCCTAATAACCACAACCCCTTCCATTTAATTCAACCTCCAATGGCAATGCATCTTTCCAGGTTATCACCATATTATTCTGATAAGGTTGTAAAAATTGATACTATTATTAGCTCCTTTATAAATGGGAGATATTAAGGCCCAAAGTCCCAAATAACAAAGTCCAAGTCCAAACTCTGGCCCTTGGGCAGGCCCTGGACAGGGCTCTGCCCCTCCCGCGAAACGCCTCCCTCAGATTCCACCCCCTGAAACCCTGTCCCTCATTCAAGGCCAGAAGCACAAGGTAGACTGGAAAGAGCACCAAATTGGGGCTCAGAAGCCCTCAGTTAAAAGCACTGCTTCCCCTCTTTATTAGCTATGTGCCTCAAAACCAGTTACTTCATCTCTATTCACCTCAGTTTTCTCATCTGTAAAATGGGGATAATATCTGTTTTACCCATCTCAGAATGCCTGTAAAGAACTACTAGAAGAATATACGTGGAAGCTCACAGTAAATTATTAAGAGCCACAAGAAGGTCATATGTTATCCAAGATCCAGCTTGAGTCCTACTTGATCCAGGGTGCCTTCCAGCCTTTCAATACCACCTACATTGAGCTCTCCCCTGGCATTTCCTGCTATGCTATTTATCTCAGCACTTGATCTATGGGCTCTTGTGTTCTTCCTTAAATATTTCCAAGTCAGGAACATCTTCCCTCTGCAGAGCCTGGCCCAGGGCTGTAAGCAAGCAGTGCTCTGTACTCTCAATGTGATGAATGAACTGGCAGAGCTGAGAGTGCACCCTGACTCTCCTGGCACCATGGTGCTCATTTCTGCAAGAAATTCTTGCAAAAGCTTCCCTATGATGTATAGTTATATTCGCACTCCAGTAAGAGGACTGCTCACTGAAAGGCAAAGTTTTCTCTTTAAAAGAAGAGGGGACACCATATCAACAGTTGAAGAGACCAGAAGTCTCTGCTTGAAGAGACGAGAAGTATGGCCCCACCATAGATAAGACCCCAAGTCAGGGGAATCCTGACAAGAGTTCCCAGCAAAAGAAAAAAATTTCCCCATGTACTCGCTTTAGGTTGAGGAGGTTTCACAGGGAAACACCTTGCTGGACATATTTGCAAATGAGGCAGCCCTTTGTTTGATTTCTGGAGGAAATAAGGCATCCTATAGGTTTTCAGTTTCTCCTGGGGAAGATATACTCTAAGTATAGAGAATATTTTCATCAGGGCCTCTTGGTAACTTTCCCATACAAAGCCAGCTGCTAGTAGCACTTTACCTTATCTCTGTAAACCAGCATACTGGGACTTGACCGCGGTTTGTCTTTAAACGAGTAAGTAGCCACTTGCTTCTTTAACAAGTCCAAGAAGTCAGGAGGCACGTACTGGGGAAGGTCATTTAGTACCAGATCATTTCTTTGCACAAGAGATGGTTTTTTCCTTCCTTCGTTTTTAAAACTGTAGGTTGTTATCACTGGATTTAATAGAGATTCTTCAATAAAAGTTTTCAAGTGGTAAGTGCCAGGATTAGGAGTGTTCTGTGGAGAATTGACATCATTTTTCAAGTCAGTGTGTAAACTGGTAACATCTCTTAAAACATTCTTGCAAAGGTCACTCCTAAGTAGCATTTCTCTTTTTTTTTTTTACAGTTTAATAAGATTCTATTAAATAGAGTAAACACTCCCCGCAGAACAATATTTCAAGACAATCATGATGATTTCCTTCCTGAGACAACTGCTAAATTAGCGCAAACGGGTTATGGCCATAGTAGAAGTTTTAACTTTTTAAAAAGCAGCTTCAGAGACACTTAAACTTGAGATTCAATCAGACTGTAAATATCAGGCCTCTCATGAGACCCCTCAGGATGTTTCGTGACTAAATAGAAGTTATCCTACTTCTGCTTAGTAGATACCACGTGTTTCTTTCTAGCCCTCAAGTGAGAAGCTATAGGATAGTAACACGAGACTGAGGATGAACTGGCAGAACATATGGTCTAATTAGACCTATAAGACAACCACACTACGGCTAAATGGCCAGACCTGACAGTTTAGTCACTGCTGCTTTTGTGGCCATCTTTCCACTGAGCACTCAGCTCAGTTCTACCATTAAAATTAGTTCAATTCCAAGGAGGCTTTGGCCCCTGGGGCTTACCTCTGTTATAGAAAGGTATGAATAGAAAATATTTCTGCCATATAGAAATGACGTATCTTGAGAGGGGGATCTTCTGGTCATCTTTCTTTCATATATTACCATCTTGTTTTCATACACTGACCATGTTAACAAAAATTATCATAGGCTTTTACTTTTTATCTATGATAAAAACCGAAATCAAACACCTTTCTAGAATGCATGCTTTTTCTTCCTTGTGTAATCTCACCAAGGTCATAAAGGTTGACTTTATCAAGATATCCTATAAAACATCTGGATTCCTAGAGTTGTTTCACTTCCAAGCTTTTACTGCATTCAAAATTTACTTTCTCAGTCATATACCGATACTAATATTATAAATATGAAATAAGGCCCACATAGATTTGAACAACCATTGTTTTCTTAAAATTAAAGTTAGTGACTTAAAAGGTTAGACTGATTATAATACTAATAGGAATAAGAATACTTTGAATAGGAAATGATGAAAATATACATACTGTTAATGCTATTCTCCACCATCCTTCTCTTTCAAAAGATGATGTCTTCTGGGTTGGCTTCTATCAATAAACATAAAATGTGCTTATTCATTTGAGAAGTGATCCCTGGAAGTTAAATATCACTTATAAAACATGTACTTGAAGAAACGGATACCTGTACCAAATTGGTCAGCCTGAATTAAAATAAAAGCTACATAATGATAAATTTTGCCTGTAATATTTCCTTTACTATTTTATGATCGTAAGTGCTTTTTAAACATCTAAATTCCCTCAGGATAAATTAGAGTAATAAACATCCCCATCTCACAGAGATGTCATAAGAATAATTAGAGATGACAAAATTTGGTGCTTTCAGGAAGAAAAGAGTTGTGTAAGCCCAAAGTTGTACTAGTATAATTGTTATAAAGATTTATGGCTCAGGGAGCTCAAGGTAAAAATATATAGTCATCACATTAATGTGATACTGGGATACAAATTCCTGGCAATATGGCAAATGTTGAAAACTGCCGTTTCCTGGATTTACATATGCTGTGACTTGGGGTTGAACTCCAGCTTGGCCACTAGCTAGGAACACTATGCAAGTTAACCCTCATGAGCCTCACCTTCCTCTCAGGAGTACAAAAAAAGGCACCAGGGCTGGCACAAGAATAAGGCATCGTAAAGACCTGCACCCACAACCAGGGCTCAGTAAGTGACAGCTTTTATTTTTAACATCTCATCTGCCAAGTTAAGAAGCAGATTATTTTGATATTCCTCAGTTTCCAAGGACGCTCTTGTCTTCCATAGTAAGTACTCTACACCCACTTCTTACTATCCCATATTTATTTCAGCATCACTGTCAACTGAACAGTTGTTTAGTTTTTCCCTTTTGTGCTATTTCCAGTGGGTAAAATCATTAAAATATTGAGTTCTACTTTCATTTAGAATATTTTTGCTATTACTATGAAATATAGGTTATCTTGAGGAACAAGGCATTAAAATAATAATCATCAGTAAACTGATATAATTAACTCTTCCTGCCTAACAATTTATATCCACTTATAAGTACCCCTGGGGTTTAGTTTTACTATGAAATATAGGCATTTCTCTAAAAAAAAGCACTGTTTCATACACACTGCTAAGTCTGAACTTCTTCCTATATATTCCCTTTATTAGATTTATGTTGAATCTTCTCTGTTGCACATTTATAGTCACAGAAATCGAACTTCTTCAGGCAGACCAAGACAGGTCTCCACCTCTACCTGAGACCAGGGAAATGAGGTGGGAAGAAGGGAGCAGTAAACACGATACATCTACAGGAAGGTAACTGGCTGCTGCTGTTTTGTTTTGCCCAAGACAGCTGATCTCACCTTATCTATCTCCCACTTCAAATTCACTTCAGGAGTGAGCCACTTTACACAAGATAGGCTAAACTTCCCTTGCCCGAATTCATTTAAAAACTAAACAAAGATAGTTTCAAATAGTTTATAAAGACTAAAGTAGGAAGCAGGGCAAAAACGTGTCCAATAGACTAAGGAAGGAAAAACCCATTCTCTCGGCAGACAGAGGGGAAAGTGAAAGAAATGTACCCTCTTATAGCAGTTGTCCAGTGCAATTAGCAGTAGGTAAGAAGGGGGTAAAAACACAGAAAATAAAGGGCGAATAGGAAGGATAAGGGTGAGCGAAGGAAGAGGAAAGCAAACCAAGTGGCAGGTAGGGAGAAGCGGAGGGGCGCAAGAGCCTGGGATTAGAGAGAGATGGAATTTTTGTCGGAGGAGCTCAGCGAGGGGAACGTTGCTGTCGGGGTAGGAGGACAGGGCGGGAAGGCGGCACAGAGGCCAAGGAACCACAACCGCCACGCCTCACTTCTTCCCTTACTGCGGTGGAGGTGATGGCCATGATTGGCTGGTCCATTGCAGCCTCCTCGCTCCCTGGGCCGAGGCTGGCGTCCGGTTGCCAGGAGGCGCCTCAGTCGGCTCGCTCCCGAGCGTGCGCAGGGGACCCGCCAGGTTTGTCTCCGGTGGTGGGGGAAGGGAGGCGGGCACACACTCGGAGGGCCCGCGCCAAGCCTCGCGCAGAGGAAATCGGTCGAGACCGTCACGCACATGCGTGGTAAGGAAATCTAGAGGGCTCTGGAGTCGCCAGACAGCCCACGGTAAGCTCCTGCGCCAAGACAGGCTTGTAAAGGCTAAAGCGTCCAGGGATTTCCATCAGCCTTTTTCCAAATCACCTCCAGGCAGGGAGACAGCATGCTTGATAAGCATCCTTAGATTTAAGGCAAAAATCAACCTTAGCACCCACTTTCTAAGATTGTTTCTAAACTCCTCCAGATGGAAATTCTGGGGGTGTCGCTTTGAGAAGTGGAGGGAGCACTACACAGAACAGGCTGTGAAACCACGGACCACCCTCTACCATCTGTATAGACCCTCTTCATTTTCAGCCTCTCTTGGCTGTAGCTTCTCAACCTATAAACATTACCATCTTTTAAAACAAACGTCCCCTTAACCTTCACAGTTCCATTTTGTGAAGTTATCTGCTGTGTTCCAGATACTTCACGTATATTTAATCCTCAAAACGACCCTGTGACGTAGTAATCCCATTTTATGAACAAGCAAACAGGCTTCCTTGGACAGTTTAGCACAGCTGACTGCTTCACACGGAAGTGGCAGAGCCGGAGTTCAAATCCAGGTCTGATTCCAGTGCCCCACTGTCCACTACACCATGGAGTTTCCGCTTCCATTCACAAACTTTCAAGAGTAATGTGGATTCAATTCTTTCCTCTCCCCGCTACTTTCCTAAAACCATCTTAAATCTGACATATACACACACCTTTCAGTTAAAATTTCATTTAGTAAATAAACTAGCCAGTTATCCAGCTGCCAAATCCAATGGGGATTTTCCAGGCTGTTACCAAACCTGCCCTCTATTTGTCATCATTGCATTGATTACGCCTCCCCCTCATTCTTGAGTCCCTCTCCTCCCTTTATACCAGGATCTGAAAGCTGGCTGCATTTGCTGATTTATTATGCTTGTCTATAAAGAGGTGACAATATATTGGTACCCACATGGGATGATTAACTTGAGTGAAATGTCTGGAACCATTTCTGGCACAATGCATTCAATAAATATAATCATTGCCTTTAGGACAAATGCAAAATCTACAATCGAGTCTCTTTTCCCTCATTAGAACCTCATGATCTGATGTATACTTGCAAATCCCAAACGGCCATCTTCACACTTGTATTGTCTCCCCATACGCTAGCCCTTCTGCTTGAAATGCTATTCTCTTCTTCGAAGGCCTGCCAAACCTCGCCAACTCCTCTGAGAATTCCTCCCTAGGCCTGATCCCTTGTACCCCAAAGGACCCTGGGCCTATGTTTACTGCAGGACTCATGACAAATGTCTCCCCTAATTTTAAACATATCCAAAACACAGGGTTTTGTCTTCTCGGCCCTTTGAACACAAGAATTAATTATTTAAGTTTTCCTTTTATAAATAAAACCAGAGGATGCACTACAGCAGTACTTTTCAAAAATTAATGTGCATACAGATATCTGGAAATAATGTTGAAATACAGACTGATTGAGATTCTGGGGCAGGCCTAACCTTCCACATCGCTAACAAGCTCTCACAGGTGATTCTGTGGGTGACTTTCTTTGAGTAGCAAGAAACAGGAGGATGCCATTAAATTTCTCTTAAAATACTGGGATTCTAAATTCATTTAATGTAGCCTTAAAAATAGCAGGAAAAACAGGGAGGGAAGGAGCCAGGCACCAGGTTTGAAATCAAAAACTGAAATAGTAAGACCAAGAGACAAGTAAAAAACAACTTTCACAAAAGTGATTAAGCCAGTCCATCACTGTGCCTCATTTCAGTTTCTTATTTTGGCTGAGCCTATAAAACTGGCCCAGCAGACTGGGGACTGGTACCCTAGAGACTGAATATGATAAAAGGTACAGAGAAGTACAGAAACCCCATACAAGGTATGAAATATAAGGGAACACCTAGATGAGAAAATAGTTTTGGGTATCGCAAAAATAGAAACAGCATGGGTCACTGATTTCAAGGACTTCACCAATAAAACAGACTAAGTATGCAGAATATACAAAATGTCCCCTTAAGAAAACATTGTCTTGCACAATATCACTGAGAAAAGTTTAAGATTTATTTTCAGGTTATCATTACAGCAATTTTAAAGGAAGGAGGCATTTCTCTTTGAGAATACAAGACTACACTTAGTAAGAGATCAACGGTACCTCTGCTATGCATCAGATTTTTTAATAAAACTTCTAGGTAAAGTACTTAATATTCTAGGATCATTTTTAACTGCAACGGTGATAGTTTTGGTTAGAATTATCTGAAAGCAAACATGCTAACGGATAATACTGAGGAAAAGAATTATCAATCATGATGATGCTAATATAAAACAGGTATATGGTTAAGATTTGAAGGTAAGGTTTTAAAATGATAGTGCTGATTTGAATAAGGTTATGTAATGCTTACTGTGTGACTTTTATCAAGATTACAATATAAAATCAGCAACATGACACACAAAAGTACCCCCCAAACATGTTTTCCCCTTTCCCAACTTTACTTCAAACTATTGGAACTGGAAAAGCATCAATATTAATTTTGCCTAATTCCCTCACTTTACAAGGATCATAACAGATTTAACAACCTAGATTGAACACTTAATGCATATACCAGGAACTATGCTAGGTGCTTTACCTAACATTATTATAAAAACCAAGTTAGAAAGCAGCTGGGTAAATTACATCCATTTTACAGCTAAGATAACCGAGGCTCAGGCAATACTGTCCTCTTCTTCAAGGTTATACAATGATCTGAATACGGTTGCACTCAAACCCCAAAGCCCATGTTTTTAATTCTGGAGATTATTGTGCCTCAACAGCTAGACACATGAATCTTCTCCCACCATCTACTTTGTTTGGCCTTCCTTTTGATTAAACTCTTACATCTAATGAAAGTCTTCCTAATTGGAAGGATTGCCTGCCTAATATGTAATACCCTGTTAGGATGATCAGTTCCTATTACTTCCCTTATATCTAAAACATACTTAACTCTTTTCCTTCACTGACCATCCGTTTTCCATTTTCCTGTAGAACTAATAACAGTGATATTAAAATAGTCAAAGATGCACAGTAACCTGTCAAACAAATTGCCCCCCCCCCCCAGAAATTAAAAACCTTGTGGCTATAATAATCAAGTAACAATTATACTTAAATGTTTTAATCTTGGCTCTGCTTTGCTATGGAATCTTTCATTAAGTATTTAAACGGTAGTTAGAAAAACAAAAACTCTGATAACCACCTTTTGAGTAGCTTATAGAGAAAGCAATAGTTTAGCAGCAAGCAAAAATTAAATCAAGGTTTAGTTATTGTCAATCCACTACTAAGGATACCTTATTTGTAAAGCCATGTTGCAGATGGGCAGGCACAACTGAAAATTTCTTGTTTTATGGTAGTAGAATTAAAAAGCAATGAGTAAAACATTTAAAAATAGAAGTAAAACATAATGAATAACCACCCCCCCCAAAATCTGGATTTTTTGTTTTTAAACACAAACATTAAAAAAAAAAAAAAATCACTGCATGACTGAAGTCAATATGGATAAACAAATGCCGAAGTTGAAAAATATATTAAAAAGGTGGGTGACAACACTGAACACCTTTATGCTAGTCCCCATGCTAGGTACAATTACAAAAGGTTTTTTAATTTTTCACTTAAACCTTTTGAAGGAAGTATCATAATTTAAAAACCAGTTTTAAATAGTCAAAAAAATTACTTATCTAAATTATACCAAGTAGAAACCACATCTCCATTTGATTCTCGAAATTATTTAATTTCAAGTTAATTAAATGACTCAGATTCAGAGCAACAGTTGGGTAAATTGTAATTTTTTTATTGGAAAACAAATATACAACTTGGAATGGATCTGAGGCAAATTGTGCCATAAGCAGATTTTCTTTAAGTGGCTAAAACAAAGTTTAAAAAGCAAGTAACAATAAAAGAAAATGTTTCTGGTACAGGACCAGCAGTACAAAAAAATAGTGTACGAGTACCTGGATAAAACACCCGTTTTGCAATAGTGCAACTTTTAAGTACATATTGTTGACTGTCCATAGTCCACGCAGAGTTACAACTCCACACTTCAACAACAACATGCTGACAGTTCCTAAAGAAAACTACTTTAAAAAAAAGGCATAACCCAGATGTTCCCTCATTTGACCAACTCCATCTAAGTTTAGATGTGCAGAAGGGCTTAGATATATCCAGAGTAAGCCACATGCAACATGTTACTTGATCAATTTTCTAAAATAAGGTTTCAGGACAATGACAGTAAGATAAGGGAAGAAAACATGGAGGAATGAAGTCCTAATTACTATACATGCATATTTTTTTTGACAGTAGGGGGAAACCTTTTACAGATAAGTTACAAACAAAGAAAAGGCAAATAAACAATTTTGTACAAGAAATTTAACACATTCTGTACAATGTCTTCACTTTGCTGTCATCATTTGTACAAACTCTGAAAAACAAGAAGTACACAAAAATGTTGAGTCAATGGCAAAAGTCTGACAAAACCAATCACATTTACTCAATCACTGAGTGGTCTCCATTCCCCTTTCTTTCCTCAAGATTATCATAAAGTACAGAGGAAAAAGCTAGTTTACTGCCAAGGCTGGATCTTCATAAACCAAAATTATTTATGATTATTAATGAATAAACCACATTAATGCTTTAGATAAGCTATTATAAACAAAAAGCATTCTTGCTCTTAGTCCAATATCACATGATACTTCTGAACTGAGACATGTACAATTTCAGACTTAAAGCTAATTAGAGGGAAGGAGAATCCAATGAAAGAAATAAAGTCACCTTAATTTTGAGGATCTTGAAATAAGTTTGAAGAACTTTTCACATTGTTCCACAATTGTTAACAAAAATTGTTTTATCATAGTTTGGAGTGCAGTGCTTCTCAAACTTTAATGTGCATTATGAAATCACCCAGAAATCTTGTAAAAATGTAGATTCTACGTAAAGGGGTAGGATCTGACAATAAATAGTTCTAAAAAGTTCTCAGGTGACAATGATGTTGCCTAATCCGTAGACAACACTCGGAATAGCGAAAGACTGGTAAGTATCAACAACTTTTAGCATCTTCATTTCCGGGGGGAAAAAAGTCACTAATTTTGACCTATCAGATACCTAACAAGAACCTCTACCTTAATTAAAGTCAAAGCACAGAACAAGGCAGTGAAAGACTTACCTTCATAGTTTACTTGACCATCACCGTCAATATCTGCTTCCCTGATCATTTCATCAACCTCTTCATCTGTTAACTTCTCTCCAAGGTTTGTCATCACATGGCGGAGCTCTGCTGCACTAATATAGCCATTACCATCCTACAAGAAAATATAATAAAATGCCTAAGCAAAATTATAGACAAACAAGCTGTAATAGAAGTTTATTAAACTTCACATTAGGGAGCAAAATATACTTTAGAAATCTACAGTAACTGAAGAGTTTACAAATAGTTGACCTATAAATTAAATGTCGCTGAGAGTCAAGCAGGATATCCTATATTGAAATCACTATTTCTTAGTTCCATAGTTAAATGATGCCCTCTTTTGCTACAAAACTCATGCAATATACATGCTATTAGGAAACCTCCATCTACAGTGAATTCTTAAAAAGCTTTTGCTTGATATTAAAGTATGTTGGTAAAACATCAGAAAAACAAGTCTTCACAAATTAAGAGGTTCTGATATCTTTTCATCCTCAAATTAAAACTGAACAAATTCAGTCTTTGAATACTTTACCTTATCAAACACACGGAATGCTTCTCTAATTTCTTCTTCACTGTCTGTGTCTTTCATTTTTCTCGCCATCATTGTCAGAAATTCAGGGAAGTCAATTGTGCCATTACCTGAAATGGTTTGTTTAGTTGAAACATTACAAAAGAACTTAAATGCCACTTCTTCAATTCCCCCTTCCCAAACCCTAAAATTAAGACTTACCATCAGCATCTACTTCATTAATCATGTCCTGTAACTCTGCTTCTGTGGGATTCTGCCCAAGAGACCTCATTACAGTTCCCAATTCCTTAGTTGTTATAGTTCCATCACCATCCTTGTCAAATAGTGAAAAAGCTTCTTTGAATTCTGTTTGAGAGATCACAATCCAAATGTACAGGTTAACAATAAAAAAAAAAAAGTAACCTAAATGAAATGTATTAATCAACTCTCAAAGCAAAGATATATATGGAGACAGGACCTGAAATGGGCTTTTGATTCATGAAGGATTAGGTGGGAAAACCTTGTGATACTTCAGACATTTTTATCTAATCATATGCTCATATATTGATCTATCTGGGAGTTTTTTCATCTAAAATCTTACAGGGAACTCCCAAAATCTAGACCAGATACAAAGTCAAATTATTGCTGAAAGAGGAATCACAGCCCCAAATGACTGGCTTCTCTTTTCTGTTGAAGCAGCTCTGTGGAACACAATTCAGAATTACATATCTAACCCACACTCAGAATAGAAAAGGAAAACTACTGTTACCAAATACATATACAACAACTGTACTACTTACAATAATCCTCAAAGTTAAAATTAAGCCTATTTAACCACCTACTAAATTAAAAACAAAAACCTTTAAACTTCAGAACATGCAATAGGCTAGTTTTCCTCTTCTGCAAGACAGAAGGGACTATCATCAAATAATCTATAATGATGTTAACAATGGGATGATCAAGATATATGAATAACCAGTTTTAACTAACTGCTGTATCACTGAAAACAAAAGATAATTTAGGTCTTTCTTCAGAATATAAAATCCCAAGCTTATAACAGAATGAAATATTTTATTGCCTAAAATCTTTTAGATCTTCTTGTGAAATTACGTTGCTTTTAATTCACCACTAGATTACACGGAAAGCTACTGGAGCAAAAAGTCCAGAATACCTGAATACAGAGAAACTAAGGCAGAGATTTAATTTGGTAGTACAAGGACATATAAATGAGCTAATTATTACAAAGCCAGTAAAGATGTTAGGCCCAATCAGCAAGCAAATACAAAAGCATACAGCACAGAAACTAAAAGCAGACTTTGGAACCCAATTGCTTGGGCTAAAAAATTCCAGCTCTGCTACTTATTAGCAATGTAAATAACCTTGGGCAAATTTTCTGCCTCAGCTTCCTCATTTTTATTAAGTGGGGATAATTGTACCTACTTCCTAAATTTAAGAATTAGTATAGGTAAAGCTCTTAAAACTATGCCTGGCAAGTAAGTACTTAATAAATGTCAAAAAGATGATCTCATTTTCTTGCAGCATTCACAACTACACTGAAAAACAAAAACTTTCAAACTTCAAACTTCTCTTGGCTTCTCTTCACAACAGTAATTTACCTTCTACCTTCTACTGCCAAAGGGTCTTGCTCCTATATGTTTCCTACATATAGATGTGACCAATTTTCTTATCCTTTTTTTCTCTCCTTGGCCATTTCATCTATGTCCACTAATAATGAAGACTTCACATCTTTAGTCCACTCATCTCGCTCAACACAATACTTTTATTTCTGACTTCCTACAGGACATCTCCCATGGCTGACCTCAAGGAAGACAATGAAAATCAATTCTACACTCCTCAGCAACCCTAGGAATGCAAACAAAAGCCACCTTAATTCTTTTCCCCTGAAACCTGTCAACAAGGCCTGCTGAATTCTGATATTTAAATACTGCCTGATTCTTTTTTCATCTCTACATCCAACATTCTTGTTCATGATCCCGTCATCTATTATCTGGACTATCACAGTAGCCTCCAAATGGGGTACTTAAAATCAGCCACACAACAACCTGGGTCCTATTACCTTTTTGGATTATCACATTATTTTCTTCTTTGATTCTTTTAATTGCTTACCTTTAGACCAGGTATCACTGACTGGTTGTAGTTTGGACGCTAAACATTCACTCCATTTAAATATTACTTGTTTTCAGAGGAACTCACATGGTATCAGAAGCTTAGTACCAAACTACTGACTGATCTTATGAAAATATGCAGTACTAACCTAGACCAATCCAATGACAAAAATCAGTAACTCCTACAAATAGCAGAATTTGATTAAAACACTTCCATTTTACTGTTTTTTTTAAAAAACAGGATGTACAAATACTGTCTAGAAATATATAAATTATCAGGGTTTGAACACATTAGCATCTATCACCTAATAACTTAGGCTCCAAGAAAATTACTTAGAGATTTGTATTTATTTACATTACATTCTCTGCTATAATACAGGCATTAACACCACCATTAGGTACAAAAATTCCTAGTATAACTAGCCATAGTCATTTTACTAAATGATTTAACTTAAAAGACAAACCCTGAAAGATGCATGCTATAAGTTTATATACATGTGTTCTAAATTTCAAGAAGTTCAAACATCTAATAAGTCTTGAAATGTTTGCTGGAATAAGTGAAAAGCAGAAAATAAAACTGTTTCTATGCTATAACTAGTGTTTACTTTATGGATACAAAAATGAACAAATAAAAATATTCTGAAGGTCAAGGTTTATTCCAAATCTCTATTTGTATTTTTACAGTAAAGAGGCAGAAATATCTGTAAAAACTTGAAATAAGAATAAACTGAAAAGTACAATTTTCATTCACCTGCTCACCACCTGTGCTTCAGAACTAGTTTAATCTTAATATATAGAAGCGTATCGTTCTAAACAGTAATTCCTAGGAATGATTTGAAATATAAACCTAGGAGTCAAAACATCAATACACAATAAGAAAACAACAGGACCTGAATGTCACAGAACAGCTATCTTCAACATAAATGATGGACCCTCCCAAAATCCATTCTAGTTATGCCTAAATTGAAGCTTTCAGAAGTCATACTATTACTGGTTTTATTTGTTCATTAGCAACCCCAGGATACCTTTCTAATTATTTTTTACATAAATTTATAACATTATTAAAACATGTTATCCTGAAACAATTACAAGAAAAATTAAATGCCTATTTACCAATTTCTATTTATTTATAAAATTCTTAATAATCCTTTAAAGGCCATGTATCAGGGCTTTATTGTTGATTAAGATTTGTACTTTTTTATCAAATAAGTTTTATCCCAACACAACTTTAAGTTTAATGAAGGTTTAGGCATATATTTCTTTAAAGAAAAAAAAATTATTTTACATTTTTCCTTTAAATATTAAACCCAACAACTAATGATATCATGGCAGTCATTAACAAAATTAACTTGTCAGTAATGTCACACTAGACTGTTCTGGATTGCTCTTTAAGACCTGGGTAACAAACAATTCTAGAAATTTCACCTGAACAATAAGCATACTTTTTTTTCTAGATCAAGTTATTTGTTAGAGGAATTTAAAATCTGTAGTAATGATTATCATATGAAAACAAAGCTAACTGAAAAAGTACCTTAGTATATTCAAACTTGCATTATATCCATGAAGCTTGTTAGCACAAGTAGAGCTAAGACTCTAAGATATTATTGGTTATCAGCGATTACAATTTACCAGATCAAAAAAATTTTTTGCCTTCACCTCAAAGGTAGACATTGAAACATACCAAATTTAAAAGGAGGGGACTTTGGGAGGAGGCAGAATAATCCTTAGGAATAGGGTAGGTACTATTCTAGAACATATTTGTGTGGCACACCTCTTTGAAAATTTATTCAAGAAATATTTATTCAGTCCTTCCTGTGTGGGAGGTACTGGGGATACAAGAGAAAATAAAAAGTTCCCTGATTGCACAGGATTTTTATTTTAGTACCATAAAAGCTTTGGCTCCTCTACCTGAAAGGTTCACTAAAACCTGGGGTCCAAGAACAGCTTCATTAAAAGCCTAAGAAAAGGCAGGGTAGGGAAAGAACCTAGAATAGATTTTTCAACCACTCTCACTAGAAATTTAATTGTATGACAGGAAGGAATAGACAGCATTTATCTTAAAGACAATGTTCCATGAACTACAAGTATTCTTTACAAAAATGCTATCAGCCATTGAGAATTGATCCCCTTATATTTAAGACACAAACTACTTTTTAAAAGAGTTGCATGTGTGTTTAGGAATGGAGTAATGAGCAACAACTATGTGACTGGCACCTTGAGTAATACAATTTCTACCCCAAAGTGAGTATGCTATGCCATGTAGAACTACCTGACTGGGACTACCGAGAAACGAAAGACAAAGAGAAGGTAAGAACTTAAGACTGGAAATAATAGCCTGAGTCATCTCCTCAAGGAGACATTATATAGAAAACTATTCCAGAATCATATACATGTCATTGATACACTTAAAATAGTATAAATGAACAAAAATTATTTCCAAAGCTCTGCTTGACTACTTCAACAATGTATATGGTGCTACACATGCGAATTTACCAACCTTAAAATGCAAATTCCCAGTTTAAGTCAAATGCACACAGTAAGAAATAAAAATAAAACCTGCTTAAATTGTCCCTTAACGCTAATAGCTTTCTACTTTATATACTCCTAACAAATATTATTTGTGATGAGTATTTGAGGTGACTAATGATTTCTGGCTCCACCAAATTTGTGTATATGGGGTGGGGCTTACTTTAAATGGGCCACGTAACTGAGCTCCAAATGGGTTTTCTAAGTCTTCTCTAGCGTTTAAAAAAAAAAAAGCTTTAATGCTTTTGAGCACTTGAAATTCCCTGCCTACCAGGAAAACTGTGGCAGTCAAAGCTGCTTGATGCTTTTGTTAATAATCTTACCAAAGAATAGAGTTTGAAAAGCATTTCAACACTACAATTAAAAAAAACCAGAACACCTTTTAGCAAGTTTACCCAACGTTTTGATGTTAACTAGCCATCTCAAAGTATTAGAATAAAATCAAAAGCACTAATGGTTTGACGTAATAACGTCATCAGGTTTTATATAACAATTTCACATATTTCCATAGCAAACCAAAGGATACAAGACAAACTGATTTCAATAGCTGTCACTGCTTTTTAAGATAAAATTCAAATGACTACATCTGTAAAGTAGAATGCTCACTTTCAGATCTTAGTTCTTCACTAGAGAAATGGTTATTCCCATACATGCAATTCTAAGGTTAAAATATGAGCTCCTTTAAACCAGGGCAAATTCAACATTCATTTTCTGATTTCACATTTCGAGTTACCTATTGATTACTATTTGGCCTCTTTCTTGTGGAGACTGATTTGAAGTTGCAAGTGTTAAAAACTGCCCAGAATTCATGTTTTAGAGCAAGATAATCTTTAAGAAAAACAAACACCACCCCTAACCAGGCTCGAAATATATCCATATAACCTAAAAACATGTCTTTAATTACAGTTACTCCCATACATCTTTCACAGGCAAATTTACCTTCTCACTTGTCAGAGCAGGTTCAATTACTGTTATCACATTGCACCCATTTGTTACCATCTACTACACAGATCAAAGTCAATTCTATCATACAAGTATCCTGAGAATAGCTATTCAATTTATAATAAAATTAAATAGGTATAATCTAGCAAAGTTATTTCTCACCTGCAATCTGCTCTTCAGTCAGTTGGTCAGCCTATAAAGAGATCAAAGAAATAGGTAAGTGGCTTGAGAGTATGTAGTTTAACAGCTACAGAAGTAAGTTACAAACATTCAAAGAGTAGGACTGCCATATATACATTACTAATCAGGAAAGAAAATCAAACTGTACACTTTAAATATATGCAGTTTATTGTATGTCAATTATATCTCAATAAAAGTCCTTAAAATTCAAGGTTCACCCTGCCCCATGAACTTTATGTAATTCAACATTCCTTAGTACCAAACACAGGTGGGCAGAAAATGCACATATCTGGTTCATCTTCAAAACTAAGCTACCTTGCCCCTAAGTTGAAGATATGAAAATATTTCAGAATACGTTTGAAAGTCTAAATTTTACACAAATTTTTAAAAAGCAAACTAGCATACTAGAAGGTTTAATTGGAATTGGTATTCTTCTAAAAGAAGGATAGACCCAATAGAAACATTTCCTTTTTCAAAATTAAGATATCTAAACTTAAGCCCACCTCCCCAGGTAAATACAAACCATTACTACCAGCAATCTCCACTGAATCAAAAATAATGAACAAAGGCTACATTAAAATTCCCTCTAAGTGGCCAAATACTTCACTTGGACATATCTGTGATTTTCCAAACCTCAAAACAAACAAACAAACAAACAAAAAACCAAAATTAGTAAGCAAAACTCCCATCTACCAAAAAGAAAAAAATCCACACTGTCCTGGTTGGGGCAACATGAAAGTTACCAGTTTTTACTCCTCTTCTCCTGCGAGGCAACTGCAGAGAATCCAGGATTCTGCATATTTGAAGTATATTATTTACAAAATGTTAAGTCCAGCTATTTATCTTCTTTGAAATGCCAAAGTGAGCATAAGGTTTGTGATGTTTTTAGCTAATGGAGAAAAGTTACTTGTTTTTACTTAAAAAAACAAACAAAAACAAAACACCACATTCAGGCATTTGCTAAAACCCATTATATATGTTGTTTTTATTCAATCTTCACAATAACCCTTAATGGTATTAATAATACCGTTAATACCCTACCTTACAGATGGGGAGTGAGGCTCAGGTTAAATTTCAGAGAGTGGGACTACAAAACTACTACAACTAGTAGAGTCAGGATTAAACACTAAGGTGTTAGACATATCCAATACCTTAACTTTAAGTTTTAAACTCAAAGCACACCATAATAAAAATATTTGCAAAATAACAAGGCTCCTTGTTCTTCATGTGGCCTTCATCCTTGGACATTTCACTGCTTATCGGTACATATATCCAGAAGCAATGACCAGAAATAGCCTCCTATCTAACATTGCTACCTACAGGAAGTCAACTGTACTATTATTAATCCATTCATTTATTGGTATTAAAAGAAGAATAAACACTGTCTGGTTTCCTTCATTTTAAATGAACACACCCCTGGAAAGGATAACACCTAAATACAGAATAGCATCACATTTTCTCTAAGGGACAGCATGAGAACATTTGAGAAGAAACCCAGAAAAGCAGAAGTTTCTTTCCTTGATCAAAAATTTTGATTTGACCTTTTTTGATGCAAACTCAACTCGTTGCTTTAGGAAAAAGAAAAAAGGCCAAGTGTAGTAACTTGAAATTGAAGAGCCAATAATTAAGCTCAAATGCTTAAGTTTATAAAACAAATTATCTACTTTTATCCTTACAAATCCCAATCCTCCAAGTATTTGGTATAAAATCAGTTGATTGTTTTCTCTAGGAATAAGATTTAAACCCCATTAAATCCACTGAGTTAATTTTTACTTTGTTAGAGGCTATAGATGATTTACTTCTAGTCTAATTCCATTCTGCAGAACTTCTATCATTTCTGAAAGAAGGGCAACATGGCATGGTGGAAGAAAAAAGCATGGTACTTTGAGTCATCGCTGGGTTACTATCCCAGCTTTGCCACTTAATAGCTGTGTGACCTTGAACATGTTACTCAACCTCTCATTGTCAACTTATATGTAACACAGAATACTAATACCTACCTTGTAGGGTTACTGTGCAGAGTTAAGTGAGAAGCTATGTAAAGGGCAAGCCCAAAGAGTTCAATGATAACTATTTTACATAAGTTAATTAACCAAAGATCTTACAATGTAAACACTAACCTGACTAGTTCAACTTCCACACAAGGTAGACAAGTGAGGCATTATCAAGCCCTTTACAACACACTCACCAGGTTCCATGTTAACTGATGTAAGATGAAAAAATCTATTTCCTCAAACTGAAACCACAAGGTGCAAGCCCAGGAACAGATGTGGCAGGAGAAATCAGTTTAGGATTAAAAATGTTAAGCCAAATGTGTGGAAGACACTGCAGCACGTGTGAAAGCTGAAGGAATGACTGCTAAGTGCAGAAACAGACAGTGGGGCTTTTTCTCTCAATAAGTTGTAGGGGGAGGAGATTTGGGGAAGATTCATTTATATCAAAGCTGAGAAAGCCTTGGGAAGAAACTTTAAAATTATCCAAACTTGCTTGGAAAGTCAAAATTTTAATGACCCCACACCATTCTGTCTGCAATCTCAGTAAAGATCACAAATGAGTTTCAAGGAATAAACAGGAGACTAAGTTACACAGCCTGAAATTGCTGGATGTTTCAGGAAATTTAGACAATTTTTTTGTATTTGCTACTAACCCAGAGTTCAAGGTTTTAAAATAACCTTTATCAGCAACATTCAGATTAAAGCCTACTAAAAGCAAGAACACAAAGCTCCCTACCACCGTAATTTGTAAGCCTTTTCCAATAACATGCAAATAAATTTGGTTCTTATTTCTGTCTATGGAGAGTGTCATTTTCTTAGTAGAGAACTAGAAGAATTATACTTCTGGGAAAACTCAAGGTCATTAAAATGTGTGTTTATCTCAGTAAAGCGAAGAAAAATTCACTAGAGAGATGACTAGTTCTACTCCTTTATTTCTACAAATATTGATGAAATTCTTCCTATTGTTCTTGTCAACTCTAGAGAAAGCTCCCAGGCATTTGTATACTCTCAGGTTCCACCTCGGACCGACTGGACTAGAATATGTATTTTGGAGAACCACAGGTGATTTGTAAACACTGAGAAAAACAGAGTCTACTAATCCAGACTACATGTGTGACCTTGAGGGAATTATGTACCTATTAAACATTTCCCAAATGGCATTCAAAAATAGGTATGGATACCCTTGGAGCTTATCTAGTGGAAGGTGGTATAAAAATAATCCAAAATTCTTATCTGAATAAATGTATGCGTCCATAGGCTTAAAATGAAACAAACTTCCACCGTTCATTTATTCCTGTTTACTCCAAGTGCTACTTAGATACAACAAAGGCTTCAAAAGTAAAAATTTTTCTACAATTTCAGAAATCAAAGTATTTGTTTTACCTACATCAAAGCAATCTCTAAATTATTTCAGGAGAGTTTAAGACACTTTCAATTCTGACAGAACAGCACTTAGTATATATAGCATCTTGCCCAAAAGAGAAACCGCTAGAAGAAATTACTCCAAAGTTAGAACCTTTACTAAAGGCCTAAGTTGATCATTCTAACTGAATCTAGAACTTTCTATATTTTAATAGAGCCATAGTGAACTTCTTCAATCTAGTAGAAACAGATCTTGCTAGCCGATGGGATATTTAGACTCAAATTTTCTACCTCTTCACATCTTTTACTTATCTAATCACCCCAGCCGCAAGTCTTCTTAAAGCAATCAATCTCCCTCCCTTCAGCGAGCACGTATCAACTACATGTAAACCCAAGAGCAGCGTGAGCAAACTTATTCCACTTTCATATCAAATAAATGTTCATTCTTTGACGTTAAGGAGTCCTAATTTTAAATCGTCAGGTCTTATAAAATTACCTGAGAATTCCCAAATTAGTTAACAATGACTGTCAATTTAACTAACTGACCCCCCCTCCCCCAAATATCAATGATGCGACCACTAACTACAAAAGCCTACCCTTGACAAAGGACCACAAAAAGGGGAGATACAAATCTATGCCTCACCAAGAAAAATCCATTTGAGCTCTTGATTCAATTATCAGATTGATCAGGAAGAAACCTTACCTTTCATGTAAGAAATTTAAAAAAATTTACCCCACAATATAGAATCTCAATTACATGCCTATAATGTACACCCTGCTTCACCTAAAAGAGTAAATTCAACCAGTATATTCAAATTTAGAATAAAATAATTTAGAATAACAAGATGGAACAAGTACATTCAACAAATGTGAACTCCTACCCCACACCCATACAGGCTGGAGGTTTCAGTTGGCAAGGATTCCCCAATCCTGTTTAAGATGTCACCTTGCCTCCTGGACACACCCATCACCTGTAACCACCTGGCAGAAGGAACCACAAAATAAGTATTGCAAATTACCGCCCTCGTTTGATTTTTTTTTTTTAAACAGCAAGGAACGGGAGTTCCGGTCTCAAGGGACAGGAAAATGCTTTTAAAAATTCCCTGTCCCCCAATGTACTCTTCTTTCACGACAGTCTTTGACAGCCCTTACTGTACAAATGAATTAAGCCACACGTTAAAATGACCTGGCACTTTATGGAAATACCAGTTATTTTCAAGGGAATTGGAGTGGGGCAATACTGTGCGGTAAAGGTTCTTCAACGTTTCGGCGTGCACGTGAGCACTCAAAAAGAGGACAGTGGCCCTTCTCAAAGACATCCTTCCCATTGTTACAGAAGGATACGACCGACTTTCACAGCAGAACGACAGTCACCCCGGAGCTGGCTTTCGGTAGGTGAACAGGAAACGCCTTTCAAACTCTAGCTGGAGCCTGTGGCTTTCTCTAAGGAGATGCGTAGTGAGAGGCTGCGCCTGACTTCAGATACAAAGCCACTTCCTTCAACGACAAAATCATCTAAAATATTTTTTTTTCTTTAAATGTCCAGCCTGGGAGGTGGCATTAGGCCTCAGGGCCTAGATGGAGCAGAAAGATCAGGATTCACCGAGCTTCCTTCGCGCCGCCAGAAGGGGATGGGAAGCGGCGGAGGCTGCCCTCCCCAACCTATGCCCGACCTGCCGACCCCGCGGCGTCACGGGCCGCCCGGACCTCCGCAGTCCTGCAGGTGCCAGCGCAGCAGCTGGGGTGCGAGCCGAGCCGAGCCGGGCGGTGGCCCCGGCCCCGCGCCCGCCCCGCCCCCGGCCGCTCCCTGCGGGCTCGGCCCACACAGCTCGCCCCCCGCCCCCTCCCGGCCCGGCACGCGGGGGCTGCGGGCTAACGGCGGCGCGGGCGCTCGCCCCGGGCCTCGCGCGCTCCCGCCCGCCCCCTCGACGCATGGCGGCCGCGCGCGGACAAAGGCGCTTCCTGGCGCCCGCACCAACCGTCCGTTGGGCTTTTGAATCCGGCCCCGGGCTGACCTTTCGAGATGCCAGACCCAAGGCTTCTGCGCTCCTGCTCCCCACGCCCTTCCACTCTTGCCTCCGCCGGGCGCCGGGATGCCCCCCGCCCCGGCTCCATCCTCTGCCAGCCCCTGAGGAGCTCCGCGGCACGCTAGGGGACACCTCCCTGAGGAGAATGGGGGTGCGGGAGCACCTGCGACACAACGGCCGCGGGCGCCCCCAGCCTCTTGTGCGCCATCCCCCTGCCGAGGACCACTCCTGGCGAGTGTGAGGGAGGCAAGCTCCCTTTCTTTGGTCAGTTCGTTTCAGCCTCTTCCCCCCACAGGCCGAGCGCCGGCAGCTTAGCGACGCACTCACCATGCTGCAAGCGCTACCGGTCTCCGGGACGCGACTACACAACCACTCAGCTCGCTCGCTCCACTCGGACTAATTCTCCCCCTCCGCCCCCAGCGCCTCATAAACACCTCCCTCCGCCAGATCCCTCCGCCGCAGACCAGATAACGGAACATCACAAACGAGTCCCGGCCAACCCCCACCCCTCCAACTCCTCTAGAGACCCCTTTATCCACAGTTTTGTGATCAACGATACAAGAGATAAAGGGAACGGGGCGAAGGGATGACGTAAGTGGTCTTCACTTCCCAGCGAGCCGTTGAAGGACCGGTGGATTCGCTCCTCAGAGGCGCTACTTTGCGGCGCGGAAGAGCATCGTGGTAGCGACGCGCAACGCAATAGTCGTTGAACCGGCCTCTGATTGGCTGGTTCGTACCTGCAATGCGTCACTGGGGCTCGCAGCCGCCGCCGGGACGCGGTGCGGCTTCTGCCGTTGCTGTCCCGGCCGCGCTGTCCTGGCCACTGCGCCAGGCGGCGGAGTCGCTTGGCTTGCGCTTGTCTGAAGAGCCTTCCTCCTCCACCCATCCGTCCTCGCCACACTCGCACGAACACTTTCCCGCCCCTGGTTTAAGGGTCTACGAAAACGCCGACTAAGAATGAAGCTGAAAGAGCCAGTGAAACCCCTACCCCGCTCTCTTTTTCTCAGCCTCGTTGATTGGCCTCTTGGAGGCCACACACTTACCATTTTACTCCCTCACAAAACCCATGAAAATCTGAGTAAGGGCGAATGCAACTGCTCAACTGACTAACCCGAAAGGGTCTTCCTTTTAGACTTCCTATTCGCCGCGTTTGTCGGGGGTAATTTACCGAGAGCAAAAAAAAAAAAAAAAAAAAAAGTAACTGAAAAAGCGCAGTATCTGAGATTCTGTGGGATTAGTCACTCCAAATAGCCCCTTGATATTAATTAATAGGGTTTTGGCTTGGAGTGACACCTGGGTATGAGTATTGCTTGGGTCACTTTCTTAGGTGTATGACCTTGGATAAGTCATTTAATCTTTAGCCTCGTTTGTAAAATGGAGGTTATAACACCTATCTTGACAGATTATTGTAAGAATGCGAATCATATAAAGATTAGCTTTGAGGTAAAATGTTAAAGTACCTGGCACAGGGTAGGCACCCAACAAGTTGGTTACTATAATAAAACCATTAATATATATGGTCATAATGAATTTCATAATGAATTTGGCCTTTTGGGTCTCTAACCTCTCAGATTTAAATGAACATTTTTAAAGCCACATAAAAGTTAGCTCTTTGGAATTGACACCCTTGTGCACTGTTGGTGGGAATGTAAAATAGTACCGCTACTGTGGAAAATAATATGGCAGTTCCTGACAAAATTAAAAATAAAATTACCGTATGATCCAGCAATTCTGCTTATTGGTATATACCCAAATGAACTGAAAGCAGGATCTTGAAGAGATATTGGTACACCCATATTCATGGCACTGTTCACGATAGTTAAAATGTGGAAGCAACCCAAATGTCCATCAGTGGATGAATGGATAAACAAAATGTGGTATATATTTGTTGTTCCATACAATGGAATATTATTCAGCTTTAAAAATTCTGCAATAGGGGCTTCCTAGGTGGCGCAGTGGTTAAGAATCCGCCTGCCAACGCAGAGGTCATGGGTTCGATCCCAGCTCCAGGAAGATCCCACATGCCATGGAGCAACTAAGCCCATGTGCCAAAAAATAAAAAAATAAAAAAATAAAAAAAAAAAAATTCTGCAATATGTCACAACATGGATGAACCGTGAGGACATTATGATAAGTGAAATAAGTCACAAAAAAACAAATACTGTATGATTCTATTTATATGAGGTATTTAGAATAGTCAAAATCACAGGAACAGAAAGTAGAATGATGGTTGTCAGGGAAAGGGGGAATGGGGAGTTATTGTTTACCAGGTATAGGTAAGAGTTTTAGTTTGACAAGATGAAAAGAGGTGTGGGGATGGATGGTGGTGATGGTTGCACATTATGTATTCAATACTGCTGAACTCTACACTTTAAAATCATTAAGATGGTAAATTTTATGTGCATTTTATCACATGAAGTTTTTTTTAATTTTTGAATTTTTTATTTGGAAAAATTTAGATGTAAGCTATATGCAAGTGGAGAGAAAAGTAAAACGAACTCCCAAGAAGCCGTCAGTCAGCTTTACCAGCTAACAGCATTTTGTCATTCTTGTTTAATATATTCCCCCCATTAAAAAAAAAAAAAAAACTCCTTGGTCCCACCCAAAATAAGCAAGGGTGTGCATAACCTAGAATATTGAGCAAGTGAATAGCAATAGTTTACCTACTGTGTAAATTCACTTGAATATAACGTAATTGTTACCTTAGAGGGGGCTTAGAAGGCACAGAGGAGAGGACCTTGGCTTACCACAGAGGTTCCAAAGACGGTTCCCAAAGAACATGACTCCTGAATAGAGTCTAATATGATAATGGGCTAGGAAAAAGTGAAAAGGCAAGGAGGAAGAGAGAAGCAAGTTTAGGTGAAAGAAAGAACAGAGCAAAGGCCCAGAGGCATGCAATTGCATGGCATAATGGAGGAGTGTGGTGGTTAGGCATTACCAGGGCCAGCCCATCTCGGGAGAGGGTGCTGGGAAGTTAGAAAGGAACTAAGGCTTCATGCTCAAACTGTGGCTCCTCAAGAAGGTTGATAGAACCACTGTCCAGAAAGAATCCTCTTAGGCCACATCAAGGCTTTAGAATTTTGGGGTAAAAAGCACAGCCATGTGGAGCCTTGAAATCTAGTGAACAGTATTTTCAGCAAGCCAAGGTAAAATCTGCCCACTGAGAAGTTTTCCTCCAGAACCTCTACCTGCCCAGCAAGACCAAGATATTCTCTAACAGCTTATCTGCACCCACTTGGAAAGCCTCAGTGGAATTTAACCTGCTTTAAATAAATAGACATTTTCTCAAGCCATCTAAAGTATTTGCTTTACTAGGCCAGAGATGGATTCTCTTTCTTTCAGTCATGCAAATCAGACACAAAGTGAGTGCTCTTTCAATTAGTATTGGCAATCATGTGACCTTCCTTTCAGATGAATGACTGTTCAATAAAAACTCAGTTCCCTCTGCTTCTATTGTCCTTGCTAATGTGGTGATGTAATGATGCCACAGGGGGAGAGGGTGGGCTTAATTAATTTACCCCACAAATGAAATACACTGTACCATAGAGAATGTTACTTAAAAGTGGGTACCTATGCTTCAGAGTTGAGCCAAAAACAGAACCCTAAGGCCACCATTCCATCACCCTACATTCTGGTAGCGCCCAAGTCTTTCCAAGATTTTCCTCAGAAATTTGTCCCTGATTCTTTCTCAGATGGAAGAGCCATCAACAATTCTTTCCTTCAGGTTAATCACTAAGAATATTCTCTCTTTACACAATACCCCATCAGTATGCAGTGCTTTTACATATAAAATTTTTAATGATGGGAAATTGAATGACAAAATGAATACCCACTTCTTCTAGAAAATGTATTTTTAAAACGATGCATAACGTTTAGCAAACTTGAGTATAATATACAGGTGCATGCTTAGAGACATATGTATTGAATCAAGAAGCTTTTAAACAAGTATTTGGTAATGAAATATGTCTGTTAAAGAGAACACAGAAAAGTTCTTCCTCCTTCTTAGGTTGAATTTCAGTAAGGCCTCTCTTGCAGAAACTTCCTTGCTGACCTCTCCAATAAGAGAAAGAAAATGAGAAAAAAAAAGTCATGATGTACATTTAAAGCCATTGTGGTTTTTGTGTATTTGAGACTATTCCAAATCAATTTATTTATAGAGCATTTGTCTTCCACAGATGACATACAGTGCTGCCTGACTTTGGCAACTGCCAGCTGAGGAGCAAAGTTGGTGACCACCATTACATCAAGGCCTAAGAGGTGGTTGGTTGTCTATTTTCCTCTCCTGACTGATGAGATAGTACAGCTTTCTACCTTTGTCCATCCTGGGAAAATGAGAATGCATTTCCTCTCCAGGCCTCAGTTCCTCAATTTGCGGAATAGAGATAACACAATCCCCATCCTTTAACACTTCCTTCCCATAGCTTTTCTCCTCCAGCCAGCTGTGCTATGAACAAGGGCAGAGGACCATCACAGTGGCATTCTTGATTGTAGGCCCCATGTGATTCTCGACAGGTGAAAGAATTAAGCCCTAAATGTCCTAAGGCACCAACAGTATGCATCAACTTCTCTCCTACGCATCCAGAATGGAACCTGTTACATGCCAACCTGGAGAGAATTGAGAAAATAGTACTCAAATGATTTTCTTGTTCTGTGGTTCAGATAAGGAGCCATGGTTGAGAAGGTGAAGCTATCCCCTTGCAGGATTATGGAGCAAAACAGAGCTGGGACAGGAATCCAATCAGGCCATGAGACTGTCTTGCCCACAGCATCCTCAGTTTGATGAAGAGTGAAGAATATAGGGAAAGCACTGAATCCTCCAGACTTAATGAATGGCCTTATGCTCATATACACATGGGAAAAGTTGAGGGTCATTAACTTTGATATTGACATTCTGCCATTCATTCATTTATTCATTAAAAAAACCTGAGATATTGATTTATGGTGACTAACTATATAGGTTAGCCTAGGATTGAGGGGTTTCCTGGGACACAGCACTTACAGTACTAAAATCAGACAGTCCCAGGCAAGCCAGGGTGGTTGGTCACCCTAGAAACCGTGACCACTCATTCAATAAATACCAGCCGTCTATTATGTGCTATAAATGTGCAATGAGAAGAATGAGCTATGATAAGAATGACCCCGGGGGCACAGCAGGACAACCTAATGGGCAAGAGGAAGACTTCTTAAAGAATGTGATCCATAGGAATTTGGATTAAGGTGGAGGAAGAGGAAAAGGTGTTTGAAGCAGAGAGAAGATGCACAAAGGAGCGGAGACATCATCATTACCATCATCACCTCTATCATCATCAAGACATTCAGAGCCACTGGTGATTGGGTGCTCACCATGGGCCAGGCCGTGCGCTGATCTCTTTACGTACACTGTCCATGTTAATGACCATTCCATTCCTCTTGAAATACCCTTCTTGCCTGGCTTCTGGAACATTGCTCTGCTGGTATTTCTCTTACCTCTCTGGTAGTTTCTCCACAGTCTCCTTGGCTGGCTCCTTCACCTACTGTTTAAAAGATGGCATTCTTCCAGGTTTAGGCCATGGCTCTCTTCTCTTGTGACTTTTGACACTCGCTGTGGCACCCTCCCCACTCCCACAGCAGTGGCTCTGTGCTGATCACCCCCAAACATGGACGGCCAGAGGTAAAGTCTCTCCTCAACTCCCGATCGGTATTTTCAGGTGCTCAGGCCCACCCTACCACTTGTGGGCTCAGTCAGGAGTACAAACAGAGGTTTACACAGTGTATGTTAAATGTGTTAAAGGTATAAATTAAGCTAACAAACAAAATATGTTCTATCCTCCTACCTTGACAAATAAACTTTCATAATAACCTGGAAGGATGTGGTCAACTGTAGAACTTCAGATTTCCACACCAGATCATGAAGTGTGAGGGAGCCATCCTCTAACCCAGGGCCCACTGTTTCTCCTCTTACCCCAACCCCATCATACGCTACGAGGTGGCTGGCATCCATATGTGTACTCATTCTGATCCTTGTAACCAAGTCCATCAACAGCCCCACAAATAACTGCTTCTTGACCATCCCTCAGGGCCTAGGGGCATGAACTCTATAGACACAGTTGCTCCCTGGAGAGTGGACCTGAGAAAGGAGCCAGCACAGGCCCTGGAAGCAGGCTCTATGTTATCTGAGCAAGGAATTCTGTGATCCTGGGGACCTAGAGGAGTCTTGAGAGGACAGAGTATGGACTGTGGGTAGGGAGGTCCCCTTGGCCCTGTGTGGAGGTGTGCATCTGGAAGAGGGCCAGAGCAGGACCCTAAAGTGAGGCTAGGACAGGGTCCTCTCTTGCAGTCTTAAAAATGTCTGCTGGCAACTCCTCCTGGAGGCCCTGAGACCCTAAAACATCATATCAAACGCTGAACCCATCATCCATTCACCTGGATCTGCTTTCCTTTATTCTGGTCTCATTGAAAAGTGCCTCCCTCCACTCTGTCAACTAAGCCACACTACTTGCAGATACCTGTGTCTTTGCTCCTGCTGCTCCCTCTGCCTGGAACGTCCATCCTTCTTTTCCCACTGCTCGCTGCACATCCACTCAGGCTTGGCCCAAGCATCATATCCTCTATGATATCTTCCAAACCTCAGCAGCCCTTTCTCCTTGGTCTAAAGAGAAAGAATCACTCTCTCTCAAAATATCCTTATAACACCTTATGGCACTATTTCCTTGCAGGTTAGTTGTCCCTGCAAGGGACAACTAGACTGAGCTCCTTCAGGGACTTTAACTATCTTTGTACCCTCATGACCTTGCATGGTGCTGGGACATGGTTGATGCTCAGTAAATTTGTTGAATGAATAGGTGGATGAACAGACAAAGGTATTATTGTTTCGTACTTGTCTTCTCCACATGGTTTTAATAACACTCAGATGATTTTTACAAAGTATGAGTTGTCTTATGAATACTGAAACCTTTTTTATCAGAAAAAGTAGCCAGAGGATAATTCTGATCTTCTTATGTAAGTTAAATCAATTTGAAAATGCTAAATATGTACTTAGTCGAATATAATTTTCATCTTCCTTGGATTTTTTTGGATATCCTTATACAATAATTGTTTATACGATTTTTAGATTGCATTTTTTTCTCATTTTACTTAGAGAATTTATGGTTCAGACTATATTAGCTTGATGAAATTAAGAGTTAAAGCAATTATTCACCACATAATTAACCTAAGAAAAAAGCGTGCTTTCAACTTTGAATGGTTTCACAGAAAAGAAGTAATTGATGTTGTGGTTCACATTGTGTGGGCAGTGGGGCAGCTTCCATTGAGGTTTGAATTCTCTGTAATAGTACCTCAAACTTTAATTTCATTTTCTTCATGCTAGCTTGGGTTTTTATTACCTTTTGTCTGGTTTACCAGGTAAAAATCAGGATTCCCATTTTCAAGACTGGGAAGTTGGCACTATTGGGGGTCCTCACTTTCTTATTGTTTTCCCTTCCCCATCTGACTATCTAGCCAGTATTTCTAGGTTCTGCTCATGGAACTTGGAGTAAATCTTTGTCTGCTTTGAAAAAAGATTTTTAAATATTCTAAACTAACCTTAGTGAGATGTTTTCCCTAAGTAACTCCCCTCCGCCTGAGAAAAAGGAAGTCACTTAGGGAAAACATCTCCTTTTCTTACTGTCACGTTCTCATGTTCACTGAGTCCAAAGTGAAGTAAGTCACAGCCCTTGCCATTCACGTGGGAGCTGGGGGAGATATGGATGTGCTCCTATTACAATAAGAGTATTGATTAGGAATAAAAGAGCTTCTGGTTTTCTAGATGTAAGCTTTTTTCTAACTGCCAAATATTTCCTCAGAAATTTGGTTCTCAATTTAGTTTTAAAACTTTGGACAGAGAAGTTGAAAGGATAGTACAATAAACCATTCATATACTATCCACTTAGGTTCAACAATGGCTAACATTTGCCATATTTGCTTTCTCCTCAGTCTCTGTCTCTCTATGCACACATGCGTGTGCACATGCACACACACCCACACCCACACACACAAATATGCAATTTTTTGGATGAACCACTTGAAAGTAAGTTACAGATATTATAGTTCAGCCCTAAATTTCAGCATATTTCTCCTAAGACTAAGGATATTCTCCTATAAAACCACAACATCATTACCACATTTTTTAAAAATTCCTTAATTTTATCTTTGATCCAATCTATACTTAAATTTCCCTAATTGTCCCCAAAATGTTTTTTATAGCTGTTTTATTTTTCCTAACTAGATCTGACAAGGATTGCACTTTGCAGAGTTATGTCTCTTTAGACTCTTCTAATTCTTTTAATCTAGGTTGGTTTCCCTACCTTCGTTTGTTCATGACATTGATATTTTGAAGAATCCCGTACAGTTTTCTTTCACAACGTCCACACTCTAGATTTGTCTGATTGTTTCCTTCTAGTGTCATTTAACTTGTTCCTCTATCCCCCGTATTTCCTATAAATTAGAATTTAGGAACTAAAGGCTTCACAGATTCAGAATGAAGACTTTTGGCAAAAATGCTTCACAGGTAATATTGTGTATTTCACACTGCATCATCTCAAGAGCACATAATTGCCCTTGTTCCACTCTTAGTAATGATAAATTTGATCACTTAGTTAAGATGGCATCTATCAGACCTCATCATTGTAAGGGTACATTTTCCATTTTTAATTAATAAGTAATCTGTGGGACAACACTCTGCCACTATGTAAATATCCTCTTTCCCAACAACTCTTCACCTAATGATTTTATCATCCATTGATGGTCCTTGCTTAATAATATAAATACATTGCAGGTTACAAATGATTTTTCTAATTCTGTGATCCCTTTGATATGTATTAGCTGGCATTCTTTTTGTAAAGAAGTACTTTCCTCTCTCCTTCTTTCCTTTTCTGAGTATTCCTATTAACTGGTGTATTTTTTTTTAATTGAGTGTAAATATGATCAACTACATTCATTTTAGTTTTTTGTGCTCAAGTTGTCCCAAATTTGGCCCGCATGCACTTTTCATGCCAGCTCCTCTGTCATTTTGACACAACTCCTTCAGTTTTTGAGTAGTTTCTTGCTTTCTGGCACAAAATGTTCCAGTCTCACCTTGTACCTTCTCTGCTCAGAATGGGAATCAGTCATTTTATTCAAGGATCCTCAGAGATTTTTTGTTTTTTGTTTTTGTTTTTCATTCCCAACTTTTAAAAAGTCATCATTCTGTATTTGTTGTATGCGGCCAATCAATAAACACTTCAATAGCTCTCCCTAGGTCCTCAGAAGTTTTTCTTCTCAATATAGCCTTTATCCTGGACCCTTGCTCTCAGTTCTGTTTCTGTGTAGCTTTTAGCATCCCCTTCAGTCCTTTCCCAAGGTGTCATATCAGTGGGTGTAAAAAGTGAGCATTGAGTCAAACTGGAAAATGGATAATTTCATAAAGCCCATTGGGAAACCGCAGGTGAAAGCTTAAACAAGCAGGGCCTGGGCAAGAGAAAAGCACAGACCCTCAACTGGCTGGATGCAGCAGTAACTGCCCTTGACAGACAAGCCACATATTCCTGCAGCCCCTGCTCTCATCCTCATAACTGTTTGCTTCCAAGAAGACAGAGAGGACTAGAGGAGAGCAGAAGCTCTGCTTTAATCTCAGAGTTCAATGTTTAGGGTAAGGTGACCTCGAGATCAGGAGAGGAAAAAGAAAGGCAGCTACTGCCCTAGGTCCCCAAAGATCACTCCAATATTCATATGAATCCATATGACTATCATTTTGGCTATTTGTATAGAAAACTCCTTTGTTAATTTTTCTCTTGTGTTTATGTTTAAGTTTCTTTATTTGAAAATAGTCTGTCTGGACTTCCTATATTTTTAGTATCAATAGTAAATAAAATTAGAATACTATTATGTACCAGTGATTCCTCGTTATCTTCATCTTATTAAAACTCCTAGCTGTGGATCAAAGATCTCCTTCAGCTGTGCCTTCCTGTATCTGGTGACATTGTCTCCCAGCAAGCCCTGGATTTTGCTTTCCCTGCCCCAGCAAGGAAACCCCCTCCTGGGCTATTCCCTCTTCTGCCTGTGAGTCATTTGACTTCATGTAGAGAGCCCATCACTGCACAGGGACTCTGGAGGTAGGGATTTGTATCCAAGTTACCGCAAACCAGCTGTGTGATCTTAGGGTAAATTCATAAGCTCTCTGGACCTCAGATTGCAAACAGTCATGTAATCTCTTGATTTTAAGGTTCCTTTTAGTAAGTGGTGGGGGAAGGAGAGGGAGAGGGACATCCTAGAAATCTTCTTCTCAGATTATACATTGTTTGAGTGAGAAGAGATTTCAGAGGTCATTTAATGTAATCTTCTATTGAGGAAATTAAGGCCCTAAATATGAGATTATTTGCCCAAGGTCCTGTATCCAGTTGAAGGAAGAGCCAGGTCTAAAACCCAGTTTCCCCGACTATCAATCTGGTTCCTTCTATACTATATATGCCTGGCTCCCATCTCCACCTTCTTTAAAATTCTGCTAACTCTCTAATCCAGCCATAGTAACTCCTATCTCCTACCTTCCTCACCTTTCTATCTGTGTTTTTATCACTTCTGATTATAATAGTAGCTAATATTTTTCAAACATTGTATACTAGGTTCTGTGCTAAGCATTTTACAGTTAGTATCACATTTAATCCTCATGGCAAATTGTAGGGTCAGTTCTACAACCATCCAAGTTTATAGATGCAATAGCTGAGGCTTAAAGGATTTACAGAATTTTCCCAGTCACACAAGCTGGTAGATCTCAGAATTAGATTTCTAACTCATCTCTCTCTGACCTCCAGATCTATCCAAAGCACTCTTTGGTCTGTGAGTAGAGTATTTAGTCACTCCTCCATTCATTATCTGGGTTCTTACTAAGCACCTACTAGTGCCCAGCACTGTCATGGTCACTACGTGAAATAAAAATAAATGGAAGATGCTGTTCTAACTGGAGATACAAAATCTATAAACATAAACAACTAGAATACAATTCAAGGCAACACACATAATATAGGAATTCCAAGTAGTTCTTTTTTATGTCAGTATCTTAAAAACTTTCTGAAGGCAGGGTTTCAGTCTATGGTTTCTAAAATACAGTGGGCTCCAAATAGATAATGGAAATAATCTCTTGTCAGACAGAAAATAGAGGTTGGGATTGAAAAAGCAGGTTTACTGCTGAGAGTCAAACTTAAGTCCTACGTTCATTTAGAATTTGCAGATCCTGCTAACATTGCATAAACAAACTATCAGCAACAAGAAAAGTTAAGTATCTGCTGTATGCTAGGTACCATCATGGACACCTGGAAGATAAAAAGACAAGGAAGACAATGAGAACACTTAGACCAATCATAGGTAAAGCCAGATTGGAGTGTGTGTAGTGCCTTATCGCTGATGTGATCAGAAGGAGCTGGGCTTTAGGATTATCTAAAGCATCTTGGGGAAAGAGAATTACTTTCTAATGGGAAGTGGAAAATGATAGATTTAGTATTTGAGGGGTTTAAGAAGCGGACAGGAAGTCTGGGGTTTGAAGTGAAGACTTAGTAAGCCAGGCAGTCCTCCAGCCTTCTCACCACCCTCTACATCCAAGGGCAGTCTCCCTTAAGATGGGAATTTGATTTGCTTTCATTGCACTAGTCTGTACTTGCTCACTCCTAGGTCGCCACACATTTATGAGTGAATAGTTTAACTATTTGTATTCCTATGCTAGACTTTGGAATTATTGCGTCAACTTAAAATCTTAAAGTCAATACATTTAAAATCGGTTTGGTTTGTGGTCCAATTTAGTGAAGACCCAAGTCTCTTCCCTGGAGACCACTTTAAAGTTGTTGAATTATGGAACGAACATGTTACTGTCACTAACAGTGGAATCATTTCTTCCAAAACTGACTTGGGTGATGACTTCCTCCCCACTGGAATTTTGTATCATTCAATCTGGAGTTTTATGATGTAGTAAAATAACAACAACAGTAACAAATGGAGTTTCCTGGAGAGAATCTTCCCTCTTTAGGCAATTAGCTTTTCTAGCCCTTTAGACAATAGCTTTAATACATTAAAATATGCTACTGGCCTCCAGAAAATGAAAATAAATGGCCTCCCAAGGTCCTCCCCAGTCTCAGCATTCTGAAATAATATACTTCATGTAGATACTAATTCCCCTTTCAGTGTTTTCATTAGTCTAGTAGGGCTGTTAAAGTTACAACCCCTTTGTGAAAGGATTGAAATTGAACAGGTTTTTACAACATGGCATGCTTCTGGAGGGCCATCTTCCCAGAAGCTCCAGCTCTCATGACAGGCTGCCTCTCTCCACAAGGGTCCACTTTATGTAGCTTTCTGAATTGCAAGTGCAAAAATTTCCCCTGACTTTGAGGGCAGTGTGTTGGTAATTCTGTGGTATGCAATGATCTAATACCCAGGGAGTCTGTTACCATGCAACCAAAGCTGAGGTCAATTATGATTCCCCATCAGTGACCCAGAGCAGCTCTCATGCCTTTCACTGCAGTCTATTTTGAAGAGCAGACACTTTAACATTTTTAAAGGGAACCAGAATTATCATTCAGATGATTAACTGCCACACAGACAGACAATCTCTTATGATTCATTGAAGTGCAGGTCTTAAGAGGTTATGCATTCTGTCTCAGTGTATTAAAGAGAGTGAAGACAAATAGATCAGAGAACAAATCAAACATTGCACATCAGAGATGCCAAGCTCTACAGAATAATCTTCTAATGTTAATATATGGGCTATATAACCCCACTGGGCAAAAACATGTTTTATTCAGGAAAACAGCAAATCTAGTAATCTCTCTATAGAAAGCCATTTACAGGTCATTTGCAAATTGAATCTACAATCTTTAATAAAGCCTGTTTATACCAACAATGAAGGAGTCTCAAATAAATAAAACTGAAAGCAATGATAAATTAGATTCCTAGCCTTTATGTGTTTATTACATCGTAATCATTCAAACCCACTGAAGTCAAATTTGTTTTACCAATTTCCTAAATTCAATCCAGTGAACTTGTGGTCCTTACACAAAACCAATTCATATTATCAAGTGACAGCAAGAAAAATTAATATTATGCTGGCTTATACCATCCAAAGGGATTTTACTAAGTGTAAGTGATAATACAAGCTTTTACCATCCAGAAATCTATTATTTAGGTGTAAATTCTAGCCACATGCTCTCATACCCTTAAAATGGCAATGAAATAAAAAGCTGACCCTGGGAATATGTCATACCCAACATGTTAAAAAGGATCCCCAGGGTCTTAGTCAGGAAATAAAAGGCTGTGCCAGGATTTTATTGAAAAATTGTGATGACAAAACCCTTTCCATTTAAAAATCACAGTTCATCAACATCATTGAATCAATGGCTGGAAATGAATGGAGAAGGGTCTCATTTTGCTCTCTGCCTGGCACCAAGCTTTGGGTAATGCATTCACATCACCAGCTACAAATCAGGTCAGGAGACTGTTCAGAAAATTCCCTAGGATGACAGGGTTCCTGCTCGGCAGAGGCCCAAGCCTGGCCGAAGCTTCGCTGCTGCTGCTGCTGGCTGTAGACCTACTTCTCACTGATCCACTGTCAGTCTCTGGAATGCCAGCCTCCCCCAGAAAATCCAAAATGCCTTCCTTCCTAGGAGCTCAAACACACGCAGTCTTCCTCGGCATTGGGGCTGCGAAGGCCTCAAAATATTTATTCCTCCTAAGTCAGCCTTATTAAATGCTGTGAGGTATTTCTCTTCACTAGGATTTTTGGATAGAGGCTGCTATTGGAAATGCGACAAAGGAGACCTGGGGCTGCACAAGGCAGGTCTGAGACAGGCTCTCTAGAAGCCAGGCACCTCACTCAGTCCACTGCGCCCGGTTTGCAGTTGAGGGAAGGGAGGGATGACGATTCCTCCAGGGGGGATGTGGGAGGAAAGGTAAACAGTGCATGTGAATTGCCGAGAGCTGCCTAGAGGCGAGAAAGCAGCATTCTCTCCTTCCCAATCACCGGGCAAATATTTACCAAACCAGACTCTGCGAGTGCGTAGCACTGCAGGAAGCTGAGGAAGGGCCTTGCAGTTTCACCTAGCTAGCCTGGCAGGGGAATGGGAAAAACGATTTCAGAGGCAGGAGGACCTGGTTTAAATACTCTAGCACCACGTAACAGTGGTTGCCTTTGATTGAGTCACTGACTCTCTGAGCTTCAGTTTCCTCGTTGCACAGTGTAGGGTAACAGCATCTATGCTGGAGGGTGACTGTGAGAGTAAGAGTCAGTGCCTGTCGTTTGCCTGGCATCACATAAACCTGCTTTCCATCATCCTGCCCTCAATGTCCCCACCCTTCCCAGACTCTGTATTGGACAGGACGTTCTGCATCCAGCAATGCAGCCCTTTGTCACTTTCTTTCCTGGGGCTTGTCTTATTTCCATGTCAAAAAGGTCCTTGAGAGCAGGAGCTACATCTTGCCCAGCTCTGCATGTCCCCCAGGACCAGCCCCAGCTTCACCGCGGGCTCCTGAATCACACACAGACCCCATGCTCAGAAGCAGAAGAGAAAGAAGCCACCCCTCTCTCGCCGTCTCCTCTCTCTCTCTCTCTCTCTCTCTCTCTCTCTCCTCTGCTGCAGTCAGGCCTGAAGCCAGAAAAAGCCCAGTATCTCCTTCCATCGTTTTTTGCAGCCTCCACTTGCCTGAGCAGTGGCAGAGGGGATGCAACAAGGAGCTGCTTCAGACCACGGCTGCTACTCGAGATCCCCTTCCAGCCTCCTGAGCTGCACCCCTCCTTAGGGAATGGGGGATGAAGCAGGCGAGAGGCACCACCTATGCAAGGGTTCAGAGAGAGAGAGTTCTCAGCCCCTCCTCAGTCTGTCCCCTCATGCAGCATAAAATCAATGTGGTGTCCCCGAATTCACAGCACCCTTCTTCCTTGTGGGTGAAGTCAGGGGAGCGAACTCCTTTTCCTGAGCGCTAGTGGCCCAGGCCCTATGCATGATGATTTACAGAGGTTGGTTTAGTTCATCCGCAGGACATGAGGAAACCGGGTAAATCTGATTGGCCCCATTTTACAAATAAGGAAACTGAGGCTCAGTGAGCTTAACTGGCTTCCCCAGGTCACAGCCAGAAAGTGCCTGACTGGGATTTGAGGGCCCCAGGCTGTCTGACTCCGGAGGGAGCTCATCCGCTGAGCTTCAGCAGGCTGCCTGCTAGCAGGTGGTGGGGAGGGAGCTGACTCACGGCTTTTGATTCGTTCAGTTCTCTTTTCTGCATCAGCATTGTTACTTCAGCCTGATGAACAGATATTGCAGTATGCATCTCTCACTTTGCAAAACAGCCACATGAGGCTGCTTGCCGGCAGGCCCAGAGTCACAGCATTTCCAGGTAACGGCCTGACAGAGAGGCTTGTGGGTAAGTTAAAAGAGAATGTTCAAGTCCTTAGAGATCATCTAAATCAGGAATTCTTAAGCTGGAGTTCAAGGGTGGACCTTAGGAGAATCTGCAAAGCCCTGAGTTTGTATATATAAACATTTTCCTAGGGCAAGAGTGCTGAACTTTCATCAGATTCTCAAAGAGGTTTTAAGCCCCAAAGGGTTAAGAGCTGTGCACAGTCTGGCCAACCAGACCTCACATTCCCAGGCTCCTGTCGTTGATCCATGAGGCAGCAAAATCTGTGATGGAGAAAACCCAGAGCTAAACACCAGAAGCAGAATCGGAGCTCTGAATCTTCTGGCAAACATTTTAAAGACTTGTGAATTATTAAAATAGCTAATTAAGTCAACCTTCACCAGAGAATATTTGCTTTTCTCCCCCTCATCATTGAGCTCCCTGTGAAATTCGAGTTCGCTCCATCTTAATCACAAGGTCAGTTATCATTGTTTTTTCTTTGCTAGTCTTGGAAGAACTTGGAGTGGCCTGCTGTGTTGAATAGTAGCAGCCTGCTGTATGCACCTCAGTGCACACAACTGGGAGGCTCTGAACCCATTTTCTCTCCTTTGCCTGACACGATTCAGCTCCATCCAGCCAACTTCCCACCTTAACCCACCTTAACCCACCTTAACATCCTTAACATCCTCCCCTCTTGCCAGGTTAGTCCTGCCCTTGGAATGCTGTGAGTGGCCTTGGACCAAAAATATACAATAGTCGTCCAGTCAGCATAAGTTCTGAGGTTGTGCTGGCTTCCCCGCATTTTGGAGCATATTGACCAGGTATCTTCCTTCCTCTCCTCCATACCTAAATCCTACCTTCAGGACCACTCTCCAATTCCACATCCCTGATGAAACCTTCTCGTTATTTCATCTATGTCAATTTCATCTATTTCCAACCAGATTATAAATCCCTTGAGAGCAGGAACTTATTTTTTTCTTCTTCTAATGTATTTACTAACAGGTTTTATACAAAACTAGATGCAATATAAGAATTCTATTCATCAAGAAGTTGGCTTCTCCCCATGTCCACAGTCTTTGAAGTTGACCACTTGCCAACAGGGTCCATAGCAAAGTGAAAATACAGGGCCCTGGCCAGGAGTGAGGAAATCAATCTCGCCCTTCCCATAGGCCCACTGCCCCAACCCACAGTCAACAGGTGACTCCCTGAGAGATTGCAGCCTGCATGCTGGCTCCACTCAGTACACAGATCAGAGGATGCCCACTGTGGCATTGCCAGCCCAGGGCAGAGATTGCTGCCACCTCACCCTGCCATGAGATGCCATGAGCATGCACCCCACCTGGACCCTCCCTACACCTGTGCCCAGGCCCCTGCCAGCAACAGAAGGCAATAGTGGCACACCAGTGCAGCCTGGTCATCACCCCAGGTGGAGAGTGGCAGTAATCACAAGACAGGGATGGGGAAGGGGAGGCCAGGTGAGGCTCAGGTTGCCAGGATAGGGAAGACAGTCAAGAATGCATCCCAGGGAGGCAGGAAGGCTAAGAAGACAGGACTGCAGGAGAGTAGAGGCTACCAATCCTTGGGCACATGCTCCGTTGCCCCATTCACTTACAGAAACAAAATCAAAGATAAAATTACTAACAATTTCAAGATGGTGAATGGTGAGCCTTAAACCAACCATGGGGCCCTTCTGAGTGTGCAGCCCCGTGTAACTGCACTGGAGGCACACCCACGAAGTCAACCTGCTGTTTCCTGAAATCTTTGCCATAACTCTACCTGTAAGAATACAGAGGAACAATGGGTAATTCACTTAGGGATATATAGAGCTACCCTAATGGCTGTGGATACCACCACTTACCTCCTCTACTGTCTTGTATGTATAAAGGATTCGTGACTTGGAAATATATCTGTAGGGGGCTGAGTAAAATTGGCCAATAAGGAACTCATTTAATATTTAGCAATCAGATACATGGCTTTGGTGGAAAATTCTGGGTTTTTTTTAATTAAAAAAAAAAAGAGGTTGATTTAGCTGTGACCTGCCTCCCCTTTCCCCACTGAAGTCATTCCCCTTCTCACCTTCCACAAAATTCAATAGCTTTTGTGCTTATCAAATCAGAACAGAAATGGTTAAAACAAATTTTACTCAATTCCTATTAGGCCTCAACAAGATTAATGCAGTGTCACATTTTGGTTTTAAACCCAGTGTTAACCACTATAAGCTGTGCACTATTTTTTTCTCCCTCACATCTTTAATTCATGACTGTAGCTGAATCTTTATCCTAAAAAGATTTTTAAAAGGCTGATTGATCCAACTGGCACTGGCCTGGATTGGATCCCAGGATGGATAATGCGTTTTTTTTGTTTTTTTTTTTAACACAAGCAAACAGTCCTTTTCCTCAATAACTTGATAGAAGTCTTGATAGAGTGAGGCTGCCATCAAGAACTGAATTTCTGAGCTGGGCTGGGATGGGGCCTGCTGCCTGTGTGCACCAATGACATCCGGGGAAGGAAAATGGGTGCATCAGTGGACTCTGAAGTTCTCTTTTTCCTTCCAAGCATCCTGAGATTTTGGCTGGCTGTGTGTGCCTTATCCAGCACCCAGCTGCTGGGTTAACATCTGTGAGCTGCTCAGTAGCTGGGGAGTTTTGTAGCCCACAAGAGTGAACTGCACTGCCCAATAATTGTAACAGAACAAGGTTTCAGAATGGAAATGAGCAGCTGGGATGCTGGACAGTTTTGCATATTGGTGTCTGAATCCTGGGAACAAGTTCCTCTGTGGTTACTAGTTCCTACTCCTCTGCAAGTGTTTCCAGGGACAGAGAGGTTTTATTTATCTCTCGGTGTCTACTACGGAGTTAGCATTCAATAAGTGCTTATTGAATTGACACAGCCCCAGCCCTCTTTCTTGTCTCTATTTTGACTCTTAATTCTTCTCCTGGGAACTATTATTAGCACCATTGGTCACATCCTTGCTAGAGATTTTTCCACTAAGAAAATCTTATCCATTGCTTCACAGGTCTGGTGAAGAAACATTGGCACTTTTAACATGCCTTCCAGGCCAAAAAGAGTCCAGTGGATTTCTTTCTTTCTAGGTTTCCCTACCACAGAGGTGACTTCTAATCCTAAGGGTCCCTGGAGAAATGTCAGGTGATCCCTTCCCTCACTGGCTCAGGAGCTCACTCCTAGGATCCATTGACCTTTTGTCTGTGCGTTGTTTCCTCTAAGCTGAGACAAAGAATTAAATTATAGACCCAAATCCCCATTAGGCCAATATTCATTTTCCCTGTGCTTTTATGGAAAGCCATAATAAATCTTGCTTTGTGAGGCCTTTGCCTCCTTATTCAGTCCCTCAGCTAATGAGATCAAGACTATTCCTGAAATTAGATTAAATAATTTGACTCTCCTTTTTCTAGAACTTTCAGAGCTCTCACTGACCTTTCTTGAAGAAGCAGAAGCTATCTTGTTTATTTTTTTTTCCCCAGTGGACTTGAATACCCTGTCATTTAAAGAGCAAAAGTAAAAAGGATTGAGATAGGGGCTTGCTAGGTGGCACAGTGGTTAAGAGTGCGCCTGCCGATGCAGGGGACACAGGTTCGATCCCTGCTCCAGGAGGATCCCACATGCCACGGAGCAACTAAGCCCGTGTGCCAAAACTATTGAGGCTGCGATTTGGAGCCCGTGAGCCACAACTATTGAGCCCATGTGCCACAACTACTGAAGCCCATGCGCCTAGAGCCAGTGCTCCACAGCAAGAGAAGCCTCCGCAATGAGGAGCCTGTGCACCACAACAAAGAGTAGCCCCCACTCGCTGCAACTAGAGAAAGCCCACATGCAGCAAGGAAGACCCAACACAGCCAATAAATAAATAAATAAATAAATAAATATTTTAAAAAAAGGAGTGAGATAGAAAAGGCAGGAAAACTGAGATTCAGCTTGCACTAACTAGTTATATGGTCCCAAACTCTCTCAAAGCCTTGTTTCCTTTCTGTAAAATTCAGGACTCAGATAAAAGCGCTATCTTTAAAGGTCCCTTTTGACTCTCAAAATCTAGGTATCTCAGAGGGTTGAAGCCTTCCTAAATAGACTATAATTCTCCAGGTCTAAGGAAATTGTTTTCTTTGTGACGAGAACAATTTTTTTCTCTCCTTTTCTTTCTTTATTTAAAAAAATAGAACAGAACAAAATGAGCCCAGATCATAAGTTCAGCTGATTTCTTTCTAAACCACAGGATTCATCTTCTGAAATTGCTGTCTTTTCCTTCAAAATCTCAGCAGTCCTCAGTCTTGTCCGCCAGCTCCATTGCTTTTATGTGAGGTCTGTGAAATAAGAAAGCCTTTTAGAGCAGAATGTGAATGAGCAGTGACAGGGCACAGGCGAGGCTGAAGAAACCCCCAGGAGGCCAAATCGGCCTCTCTTCCATCTTCTCCTAACATCCAGAATCCTGTCCAGAATCTGAGTGAATAAAATGCTGTTTGTCCGCCAACCCATCGATAATGATATTTCCAGTGATTATTATGTGCATTAAACTATTGATCCCTCATATTTACAATCCCAACAATCATACTGGCCTTAGTTTTTAAAATCAGAGAAAGCTTGTTACTGGGATTTAAGGACAACATTTCCATAGAAGGAGAAGACTCTAGAGATTAAGAACATGAACTCTGCAGCGGTCAGGATAGACTCAAGTTCTGATCCCACGAGTTACTAGCTGCGTAAGCTTTAAATTCCCTAACTTTCTACATCCTCATATGTAAAATGGAGATAATAAATAAAACCTACTTCATAGGGTAGGACAAGAAGTAATTGAAATAAATTATGGAAAGGGCTTAGCCAAGTATCTGGCACATAGTAAATGCTCAATAGATTCAGTTATTATTAATAGCGATACTGCCTTGTGCAATGTCCCTTGTTTGCCATAATCTAGAGAAGCAGCTGTGGCCTTGGGCATTACATACCTTTCTGGACTTCTCTTGGGTCCCTGAAGCAAAGGTAAAGTGGGAGAAAATGCCTTTATATTTTAATCATTGAAAGTAATGGTAAATTTCTTTAAAATACCTAAAATTTTAGTTTAATGTAAAAATAGCTTTCTTCAAAGAGACAGAGAATAAAAGACTTTAAACAACTAAAAGAAAGTAAAAAAGTTCTTAAACTTTAAAAACAATGATTTTGGCCCTCTGTTGATGACATAGGTGAGTTTCAACTCTCACCCTTGGTTGGGATTGATGCTCTGGTTTTAGTCAATTAGACAGGTAGTGAAACACAGGAGACGGGAGAGAATAAGGACTGTCACAGGCTGTGGCACCATATGGCCTAAAATAGCCCAGGACTCAGTTATACTTGTTTGACTGAAAGCATCTATTCTTCTGTCACCCCTGCTCCCTAGAAATCAGATGGTATTATAAACCCGCAGGGCCAAGGCAGATGAAACAAGTGACTCATGCTAAGTGGGGACAATGCCCTGATGAAACAGCAGTCTTCTTTTTTACTTTAGAATACAGACCCATGTTTTTGAGATGATGTTCATATATTCCCTTGAGTCAGGGGGGACCCAAAAGGCCCCAAAGAATTTGTGTTGAGGTTTGTATCTGCCCTAGCTCCTAATGAAAGCCAATATGGTATTGGCTATAACCACCAGAGGGTCCCTAATGGGATTTTCTTATATTACAGGATCAACAGTAGATTTAATCTGCCCCCAGTTAGGCAGGAATAGACAAAAACAGAAGTGCAGAATTTTTTCACCAAGTCTGGCTCCAAATTGTGAAATGTCTCAGTCTGAGGGGTAGCCCAAGCAACCCTTGGAACAAGCTTGCCAAGCTGGATCCAGAAGATGAAGATGACATAAGTGGAGGAGAAATTTTGTCCACCCAGAAGTGAAGACAGCAGGTAGACAGACCCAGCCAGCCACTCAGGTACAGTGAGATGCCATTTGAATTGGAAAAAAAAAAAAGGTATCATGCAAATCATAACTAAATTATTGCAGGGAAGACACAGCAAAACAGGAAATGTGCATGTAGATAAGTGAAGCCTCCATTAATGGTTTCCCTGCACTTATCAGAAGGGGTTTCAATGAACCTGATGAAGACCAAGGCAATCACAGTAGGGAGAAGGGATGGATTTAGGATTAATCTCCTGTTGTTTCCTATAGTAATTTATAAGGGAAATGCTTCTGATGAGAGCCTAGTTGGCAATTACCCCAAGATGATTAGATTTTTTTAAAAAAGAAGAATTTTAACGACAGTGATTCCCAAATCTGGCTACCCACTGAAATCATTTAGGGATCTTTATAAGTTTCCAAAGCCCAGACCATATCACAGCTCAGTGACATCATAATCACTAAGGGTGGGACACAGGCATTAGTATTTTTTGAAGTGCCCCTTGAGTCTAAGGTGTGAACAAGTTTGTGAACCACTGTCTAATGGACTATATATGTACACTGTGGAGATGTGTTAGGAAATGGCATGTTAGGTTAAAGGAAAATAAATACAGTTGTTAAGAAATGGCAAGAAATTAGCCTGCCTTAAAACACAATGGGATGAGGACTTCCTAGGTGGTGTAGTGGTTGGTTAAGAATCTGCCTGCCAATGCAGGGGACACGGGTTCGAACCCTGCTCCAGGAAGATCCCACATGCCGCGGAGCAACTAAGCCCACGCACCACAACTATTGAGCCTGTGTGCCGCTACCACTGAAGCCCATGTGCCTAGAGCCCGTGCTCCGCAACAAGAGAAGCCACGGCAATGAGGAGCCCATGCACCACAACAAAGAGTAGCCCCCACTCACCGCAACTAAAAGAAAGCCCGCGCACAGCAAAAAAGACCCAACACAGCCAATAAAATAAATAAATAAATAAATAAATTTAAAAAAAAAAATAAATAAAAGTGCACGGCAGTGCCTAAGAGAAACGGATGAAGAGACAGAGCCACATTCAAAAAAGAAAAAAGGAGTCCAAGATGGCAACGTAAGAGAATCCTGAACTCACCTCCTCCCACAAACACACCAAATGTACAGCTGCATATGGAACAACTTCCTCTGAAAAAAAAAGCCTCAGAACTGGCTGAGTGACTCCTACGCAGCTGCCAAATGAGAGGAGGCCCACATTGAAGCTGGTGTCACTGCAGCAGGAAAATGCCTAGAGTGTTTCACCTCTAAAGATGAGCAGGAATTTCCCTGGTTACGACAACATTGTGGACCAAGAAAGGTTGTTGTGTGGATCTGACACGGGCACTATCTTGTCTAGATGTAATCTCTCCAAGTTCAACATCATCCAGCTCTTAGAAATGAGAAATGAACCTGTTTGCTCCATTTTAATTTTGTCAGAGGCATCACATGGTTAAGAGCACGAACTTTGGAGCTAGACTGATGGATGTGATCTTGGGTAAGAAAAGTTCCATATGTCATAGACATTCTCTCTGTCCCCAAACCACATATAATGGTAAGATATCACAGAAACAACCTAAGTATAATGATCCCTGCAGAAGAAACAGGGCAAGATTTTCCAAATGATAAGTTCTATCTCTTTCAGAGGTTCAAGCTGTAAAAACCATATAATCTTGGAGCTTCTGAGAAACATGTTTTCTACTACGTGTAGAGGGCATGGCAGTAAATCAAGTCAAAGAAAGGCATGGAGATTATATACTTAATTTCACTGTCTTCCCCATAACACATGATCCATGAGGCATTGAATCTCAGCAAAACATTATACCTAGAGGGAAAAACTGTTACCTGGTCAAACAAATTAAGATAAAGATGTCTTTTTAGTGTGGATTCATCTTATCTTTGCTCCTTTTTACATATAGTAGCATTCCTCCGCATATCAGTCTTCCTTAAGATAAAGTAACAAATCTATGTCTAACATACAGAACAAGTGGCTGCCCATCTCCAGCCAAGGTGGGGAGTGGACAGTGCAGTTTTTCACAGCACTGGTCTCACCTCCTGTGCTCCGCCAGTCACGGGGACCACAGCATTTACCTTCCCATCAACACTGGATACATTGAGAGTAGCTGATGAATTGGTGGATGTTAAATGTGGAAATCTGGGAAGTGTTCAAACACCCTCTTGGGGGCTTTTTGACTCAGCGTTTCCCCATTGCTCACAGGGAAGACGGCAGTGCTTTCTGAGGAAGCTTCCCTCACGGCGCTGGCATGGGAGAGGCAACACGGCTGCTGTGGTTGGGACACAGAGCACTCCTGGGCCTTTCTCCCCATCACACACACACACACACACACACACACACACACACACACCCCTACTCCCAGGAAAGAGGTAGAAACAGGGACAGGAGGAATGACAGTGACAGGCAAGCCTGGAGCAATGAACAGGCCACACCATGATACCAACGACGCAGGGCCTTCCCAGGACTGAAGATTAGCCAGGCTCTCAGGAAACACTCCCCCCTGCTCCCCACCACTAGGCCACGGAGCATCAAAAACAAGCAGCAGTGGGATGCTGCCAGGAGAGCTGGAAGAAAGACTCTTTAACTGAAGCACAGCATGAAGCCAAGAGCTAAACTGAAATTCAAAGACACATGAATTAAAACCCTCTGGAAAACCAGCCTCTACCCTAAACATAAGACATCTCTCCATGTCTTGAGGTCTGTGGTATGCTGAGGGTAACTATAGCAATAACCATCCTCCAAGGCAGCCTAACTCCCGACGAGGAGTTAACACAAAACCAACACTAAAGGCCTAGCAGAAGAAAAGGCATCACGCTTTCCAAGCTTAAAAAACGACTTTCCTCAGTCTCCACTTAGTGACACCACCTGTCTAACCTGCAACCAAAAAACTACAAGGCAGAGTCTCAGGGTTGCCATCCCTGTCATGCAGCCACAGCAGGGGGCCACCGCTCCCCATGCCCAGAAGTGCCCAGCCCGCCCCCTTCACCTGCATTTGCATCCAGGATTCCACATTACATTTAGTTGTCATGTCTCCTTACAGAGTTGGAACTATGGTGACTTTTCAAAGGCATCAGCCCCATCCCAGCATGCCTTCTGAGACACCCCAGGCGGAAGGGGAGTGTGCAGGGGCTCCTCTAGGTCTTTAATATAGTCATTACGTATCTTAAAAGAAAAGAAAGGAAAAAACAACGAGAGTCAAATCCAGGTAATTATTAAACGAGGACCTTGAACTTGGTGTCTGAGAGTGGGATAGAAATCAAGGGAGTTCATTGCCATTTTAAATACAGCAATTTATGTATTTTTGCCTCATAGAATGTTCACATCCATGACCTAATTTTAGCTTGTGTCTTTGTGAAGTAGGCAGAGAAAGTATTATTTTTCTCTCCCACTTCCACAGATGGGAAAACAGATCAAGAGCATCTCATGATTTACTCAGCATTACAGAGCAGAGCAAGTGCAGGAATAGGACTGGAATTTGGTTTTGCAAAACTCCCTGTTGAGTGTCTTTTCCTCCACGCCGTGTTACCTTGCTGCCCTTGAAAAGCTCTGTAAGAGTGGGAGAAGTTACAGTGATCACCAAATCAAGAAAACATGACACTTGGAGAGCTGAACGAAAGAGTTCTGCTATTAGGGGAAAAAAAATCTAGAACAGATGCCAAGAGACACATCAAGGTGGTAGCAAATTGCTGGACACCCTGCCCTTGAGGATGCTTCATGAATATTAGATGAGGTTAATACACTAGATTTGCCTCCAAATTTACATTGGGTTGGTGGGCAAAAGTAATGTCAGTGAGGGCACAAGAAATTATTTTGGGGACAAAAAAAAAATGGAAGTAGCCTTACGGATATTTTCTTTTGGCCTACAGTTTGAAGGTCCCTCTGCAGTCAAGTAGTTGTGAGAGTGCCAATGAGTTGTTGCTTCTCTGGATTCTATCACTTGCAAGAAATAGAAATTCACCGGAGTTGGCTTAACCACAATAGGAGGGAAGGATGACTTATAGGCCCTAAGGGCAAGAATGCATCAGGCCCAAGGAAAATCCAGAACTGGGAACTTGTAGACTGTCAGAAACTCAGGGGATAAGTGCTCTTCCCAGCTTTCATTTCTGTTTCTCTATATTTGTGTCAATTTTTTTTTCTGGGGAGTTCCCTCTGCTGCTCTGTCCACATATGGGATCAAAGACAGACTCCCGCAGGTCCTAAAGTTCATGTTTCAGCCATATGAACCCAGGCTCTCTCCTCTCATCCCTCTCTCTCAAACAAAGCCCCCATGGAAGGAACTCTTTTGGCCCAAATTGCCTCAAGAATCCCTGATCCAATCAACTGTGATGAGGAGCCAGGGTCCCATTAGGCATAAACAGCTGTTGGGAGCCACTCTCTATAGATGACAGTAAGCCATTTATAGATAGGAATCGTTTAAGCTGAGCATGTACTTTGAAATATATCTACCACTCATGCCCATTTTAAAAAAAAAAAAGGAAAATATAAAATGTTAGCAAGAATGTGGAGAAATTGGAACCCTCATGTAATGTAAATGGTATATGAATATAAATGCAAAATGGTGCAGTTGCTATGGACAGTTTGGTGGTTTCCGAATAGATTAAACATAGAATTACCCTATGACTCAACGATTCAACTCCTGGGTATATACCCCAAAGAACTGAAAACAGGTGTTGAAACAAAAACTCATTCACAGATCTTTTTAGTGGCACAATTCAGGTGGAAACAACCCAAATGTCCATTAGTTGATAAGTGGATAAACAATGTGGTATAGCTCTTTGGCCATACAATGGGATACTATTTGCCCATAAAAAAAGAAATGAGGTGATATATGTTACACCAGAGATGAACCTGAAAGACATTATGCTAAGGGAAGGAAACCAGACATAAAGACCACATATAATATGATTCTATTTATATGAAACATCCAGACCAGGCAAATCCACAGGGACAAAGCAGATTCCTGGTTGCCAGGAGCTGGGGGAGATAGGAATGAAGAATGACTGCTTAGTGGGTACAGGGTCTCCTTTTTGGTGTAATAAAAATGTTCTGAAGCTAGAAAGTGGGGATGGTTGCATAACATTGTGAAGGTACTACATGTCACTGAGTTGTACACTTTAAATTTCCATGTTACATGTACTTTACTGCAATTAAAGTATATTAGATATATAAAATCACCTAAAAATGCTGAGAAGACTGATCACACCTACTACCCTGGAGTAGCCTAGTTAAGAATAATAACTAATACATTAACTCATTCGCTCATTCAGCAAACATGAATGAATTGAGCATTTATTATGTGTCAAGCCGTGGCAGGCATATGGGAGCTAAGAGGCCCAGTCCCCAGCATCAAGGGGCTGACAGGTTAGTGGAGCAGACACAGATAGATAGATGATTTCAATAAAATGTGATAAGTGCTAAGACGAAGACATGCTCGCGGTGTTTTGGGAATTTAGATGAGGCGCGATCATCAAAGACTGACTCAGGGATGAGGCAACACCTGAGGTGGTCCCTAAGAGATGAAGAGGAGCTGTCCTGGTGAGGTGGCAAGGAGGGAGAACGGGCATTCCAGACAGAGGAAAGTAACACACTAAAGCACAGACGAGACACAAGGTGGCCAGCAGAAGAGGGGGTAAGCCAGCAGCAGGGGAGCACGGGGGGAGAGGCAGGGTGTAAGAAGGTTGGAATGTGGGGGGTGAGGAGCAGGAGAATCAGCTGTCACAGAGGTGACAGCGGAGAGAAGGGAGAGAAGCAAGAAGGGAAAGGGGTCAACGGTGTCAGGACTTCAGCAAAGTCAAGCAGACGGGCTAAAAGTGACCATGAACCTGACAATGTGTCCTTTGCATATGTTTTCGGTCATGGCAGGCTATGGTCTCACCAAGCTTACCTTGACGTTTGGCTGGGAAGGCGGTCTCAGCGTGACAAAGAGGGAACGTCTCAGGAGAAAGACAAGATGAGCGAGAGAAAAAGAAGGTAGAGGGGAGAGAGAACCGATGATGCCAAGGAGGGGCCGAGGCTGTGGAGCTTTCAGGAGGGGTTACCTATAGCTAGGTAAGGGAGTCCCACAGCCTCTCAGATGCGGGGAGGCAGGATGAAAGAGGGCAGAGGAGGGGACACATAAGGGTGAGGGAATTCCTACCTGATGGCTTCTATTTTCTCAGCAAAACTCAAGGAGTGAGAAATGCTTAGAAGAATCGCTTTGGGGAAGGATGACTTTGCTGACAGGGACTCTAAAAGGGTTTCCAGGCTGCTCAGCACCACTAAGGCTGCAGAGGATGGCTTTGTAGTAGCGCCAATCTGCGTGGGCTGTGATTTTCTCCAGCAGAGCTCAGGAGCCCAGGAGCCCAGATATCGGAGAGAAGGAAGAGCCGGCCTGAGCAGGCTGGGGTACAGCCAGACAGGAGCAGCAGCAGCAGGACCCTCAGGGGACAGGGTGGGTTTAGGTGAAGGAGGGTGATGACATGGCTCCTGAAGCTTAGGCTAAATAGGGAAGGAAATGAAGAAGAGAGCGGTAGGGTACTGATGCAATGACCGGACATGGCAAGGGAAATGGACTGTAGGTTTTGAGGAGGTTGCAAACCCAGCATACTAGGCGGTAGGAGTGGGCGGGCTGGAAGGTGGGTGGCTCTGATGGAGGTGGGCTGGAGAACAGCTCGAGGCAATATGTAATCAAGTGCTAAATAGGATGATATGAAATGTAAGTGGGCATAAGCACTGGGGGTGGGGGGGTGGTGCTCCAAACGGAGCGCTCAGTGTGGACGGGGGAGAAATCCAGCGCAATTTGCTGCGCTAACACTACAGCCGGCGTGGCACCCCCAGTGGGGAATTCAAGGTGACTATGTAGCAAATGGAATCTTGAAGCCTAGAAAGCACTGAGTGGATCAAATCGTTCTGAAGACATGGTTTTTTTGGTCTCAATAGAGGCGGAAAACGAGCAGTAGGAGAGACTATTAAAACACTCTTAATCCTGCCTATGAAATGCTGCTGTGGTCTCTGTGTAGCGCCCTTAAATTGACCTTGCCTGTTTCATGCACTCCCTGCTTCAAGCCCCCTCTAACACCATGTCCATATTCCTCCTCCTCAGCTGGTCTGGAAATTTCAGGAAGACTAATACATGCTGTACATTTCCACAGGATAAGGCCATGAGTTAATATGGGGTTTTCTTTTGGGGGTTGGAGATTGGGAAAAATCATCAAAGTGGTCTTTGATGAAGCATTTGCTCCAGTCCATAGGAGCCTGGAGTCAGAGAAGTTAAGCCCTGGCCTGAAGTGGCATAGCCAGTGAGCAGCAGAGCCCAGACCAGGCCAGGACTCTTTCCTCAAATCAACTCAGAGGGAGCCAGCTGATTTCCTTCCCTGCCCACTTCCTGGTCAGTCAAAACTGGAGCCTCTATTTCGTTCACCTCATAAACTCTGTGTTGGAATTAAGTGTTAAGTATCTGTGTTTTTTTGCCCAATACCCATTTCCCCTTCTTTCTTTTGATCTCAGCACCTAATTTGACTCTTGTGAAGTATGTTTCCCTACCCTCTCTCCACCCATCCATGCATCTGGTGCCTCCATCCACTGATGACCATGTGGCCCAAGATAGTCCTACTTGCTCTCCTGATGAAATCTGAAGCCTGAATCGAGACTGCTAGAGCTATTCGTTTTATGAACAGGGCCTTACCTGAAGGATAACTCCTGGTATTAAGATTCCAGATGCGAGAGAGTAACATTGACATATACACACTACCAAATGTAAAACAGCTAGTAGGAAATTGCTGCATAACATAGGGAGATAAACTCGATGATGGGTGATGACTTAGAGGGCCAGGATAGGGAGGGTGGGAGGGAGTAGCAGGAGGGAGGGGATACGGGAATATTTGTATAAATACAGCTGATTCACTTTGGTGTACCTCAAAAACTGGCACAAGAGTGTAAAGCAATTATATTTCAATGAAGAGCTCTAAAAAAAAAAAAAAAAAAGATCCCAGATCCATCCTTTCAGAACCTGGTTCTAAAGCTTTTCCTTCTGGTCTGCATATTCTTCTAGAAAAATCCTCATTTGCAACTTTGTGAAAGGGGATTTGATGCTTGCTGCCCCAAGACCCTGCAGATCCAATATTTGCCATTAAATGGAAACACAGTTTAGACCAAGTTAGGGCCAGGTAGTGCCACGCAGTCAATCGGTCAGCAAATCCTGCCTGCACTGCCTTCAAAGCATGTCTGTAATTGGAACAATGCTTCTCACCACCCCTGCTGCCACCATTCTGGTCCAGCCGTCAAGGTCTTTGGCCCAGACTATTGCAGTAGCCTCCTCGTTGGAGGTACTGCTTCCTTTTGCACCCCTGAAGTCTATTCTCCACACAGCAGCCAGGGGGATGCTCTGATAGTGCAGGTTGGACCATATCCCTCCTCTGCTCACGTCCTCCCAGTGGTTCCCCCACCACCACTCAGAGTAAAGCCAAAGCTCTGACTGTGACCTTCACAGCACACGTGGTCTTGCCCCATCCCTCTCCCACCTTCCTTGCTCCTCTCCCTGTCTGACCCCTCTGCCACAGCCACACAGACATCTTCACTGTTGCTTCAACATCCAAGGCATGCTCCCATTTCAGGACCTCTGCTCATGCCATCTCCCCCGCTAGAAAGTAAGCTCCAGTGAGGGCAGAGATTTCTGTCAGTTTTATTCATTGCTGTAACCTCAGCACCTGACAGAGTGTATGGCACAAAATAGGTGCTCAAGTAGGATTTGATGAGTGAATGAATGAATGAATGAATGAGTTAGTGGTCAAATATGAACTGGGCAGTCTGGCGCGTCAGCCTCCTTTTTCTTCACTGCCACCTTCACTCTGCAGATCTTCTGACAAACCCTGGAGCTTTGGGTGAATGGTTTTAACACTGGAGGGGTCTGCCTTGTGTTATTTTTTTGAGTGCAGCTATAAGAACCAGAATGCCTTTTTTAAAAAACAGACTTTTTTAGAGCAGTTTTAGTTTCACAACAAAATTGAGAGGATATGTCCAGACTAGGAGGATATATTCCATATCCTCCCTCTCCCTACACATGCATAGCCTCCCCCATCACCAGCATCCCCACCAGAGTGGTACACTCATCACAACTGATGAATGTACACTGATGCATCATTATCACCGAAAGTCCATAGCTAACATTAGAGTTCATTCTTGATGTCGTACATTCTATGTGTTTGGACAAATGTACAATGAGATGTATCTACCATTATGGTATCATACAGAGTTAGTTTCATTGCCCTAAAAATTCTCTGTGCTCCAACTATTCATCCCTCCCTCCCTAATCCCTGGCAACTATTGATCTTTTTACTGTCTCCATAGTTTTGCCTTTTCTAGAATGCCGTCTAGTTGGAATCATACAGTATGTAGCCTTTTCAGATGGGCTTCTTTCACTTAGTAATATGCTTTTAAGGTTCCTCTATATCTCTTCATGGCCTGGTAGCCCATTTCTTTTTAGCACCGAATAACATTCTATTGTATGATGTACTAGGTTATCCATTCACCTACTGAAGGACATTTTGGTTGCTTCCAAGTTTTGGCAATTATGAATAAAGTGGATATAAACATCATGTACAGGTTTTTGTGTAAACATAAGTTTTCAACTCCTTTGAGTAAATACCAAGGAGTGCAATTGCTGGATCATATGGTAACAGTATGTTTAGTTTTGTATGAAATTGTCAAATTGTCTTCCAAAATGGCTGTACCATTTCGCATTCCCATCAGCAATGAATGAGAATTCCTGTTGCCTCATATCCTCACCAGCATTTGGTGTTAGCTGTGGTTTGGATTTGGGCCATTTAATAGACATGTAAACAATCACTTTTTTTTTTCATTTTTGCAGGTAAATATAACGAACCAGTAACATTTACATACAATAAGATACCTATCTGATGGCACAACATCAGCATTTTTTGGTTAACAAACACTTTTTATATTTGTTTCTAGAAGTGAAACTCAAAGGCTACTGAGATACATACAAAAAATCATTTTAAAATCAAAGAGAAGCAAACCAAATAAAAGTACATAAACATATAAATATGTCTTTCTATACAGATAAAAGCCCAAAGGTATGGCCTTTGTGGGGCCTGGGTTCTTAGCAGAGCAGAGCTGATAGGAAGAAGTTTTTATATATATATGTAAAAAATATAAATATGATCTTTGGCGATTGCATTATATGAATTCCCCAGAAACCTTTCTCGGAAATGTTTCACTTTGCTTCAATACTGCCTTGCATTGGAGAAATCTACAATTTTTATAATTGCCCTTGAAGATGTCTGCTTCCTGGAAGCACATTATAAGTTATGAAAACAGACAACCAGGATATTTTTATACTATCCTGTGGCAAGCACCTGAGAGACAGCTGCCCCAGCTGCAAACCCCTTGGAAGATCTTCAGGTCTCTACTACCAGATAATTCTGGCAGTTTTCAGGGTCCCTTAGCTTTAAAAAGTGGCAACGAACATCCTTAGCTTGTCCAACTTGTGGTCCACTCTAACTCCAGGTTAGTAGCCGTCCTTGGGCAGTACTTGCCAGCCTTGCCCACATAGTTTAAAATGGTCTAAGCATAATGTCAGCATTTGTCTCAAATCAAACCCACAAGGCTTCAATGTACCATTTTCTTACATGACCAACACTATTTTGGTATCTGTTACCTACCAGAAGACAGTTTTTTGCATGTGGAGTCAAAACAGTAATTATGAATGATAAGAAGTATTATCAATTCTATTAAATATAACCGTATATAATATAACATACAGTTTTAATACATTTAAATACTGGAGTGCCCAAAGCGGAAGAATGTGAGTCTGGACTGAAATGGCCAGAGACCCCTCTAAGATAGGTTTTGCTCTTGCCCTAGCAACCCCCACAGACGTTCCCCTAGACTCGGGGACTGCCATGTCCCTCATCCCAGAATCTTCCCAAAAACAAAGATGCAAAAACAGAATTCCCTGGAGCTCTTTATGACATCCCCTTTCATTACACCTCAACCAGACTTTCTTTTATAAAGTACAGAAAGTGCCCTGCTGGCCCGTGAAAATTCCCTTTGAAATGCCTTAACTCTATTGCAGGTGGGTGATTTAGGCAGGGCCAGAAAAGTTAATCTTCAGTGTGGATCTTATTTACCCACGCCTGCCTCTTCATCCCTCCCTGCTCAAAACCTGCTCTCAGGAAAGGTTCTGTGATGTCTCAGTCATTTACACTTTAGGATTAATTTCAATGCCAGGGTTTCCTCTTTTCCAGAGATGATTATGTTTTCAGCCACATTTCTGTTGAGGCATCAACAGTCTGGGGAGGGGGGAAGCAAGAGGAGCAAGAGGACTTCCTTGTACCTATGAAGTAATGCAATAGCAGCAACTACTGTCATGTATACTGCATCAGGCACTTTGCAAATATTATACTATTTAAGTAATGAGCTCTGATTACATAATTTAATATACGTAAAGTGTTTAGCGCAGTGCCCAGCACACAATAAATAATCAATTAAAAGTAGCTATTGCTTTAAAAAAATAATCCCCATAACAACCCAATGAATTGTGTATTACTCCATTTAATAGATGAAGAAACACAGGTAAATGCTTCCCAAATCCACTCAGATGATAGGTGTGGGGCTAGGATTTAAACCCAGATTTATCTGACTCCAAAGATGTGCTCTTCTTATAACATCATTTGGATTTCAAATCACAAAAGCCTCAGCTTAATCTACCTACTGGTGAGTCTGGTTGGAAACTTGGGCACACAGGGAAGTGTGTCCTAAAATGCTTTTTTTTTCATATTTTTATGTTGTTTATTTTTGTTGCAGTGTAGTTGATTTACAATATATATGTTTCAGGTGTACAACATAGTGATTCACAGTTTTTAAAGATTATAATCCATTTATAGTTATTATAAAATATTGGCTGTATTCCCTGTGCTGTGCAATATATTCTTGTAGCTTATTTATTTTATACATAGTACTTTGTACCTCTTAATCCCCTACCCCTATCTTGCCCCTCTCCTCTCCCCTCTCCCCACTGGTAACCATTAGTCTGTTCTCTATAACCATGAGTATGTTCCTTTTTGTTTTTTGTCACTAGTTTTATTTTTAAGATTCTACATGTAAGTAATATTATATAGTATTTGTCTTTGTCTGACTAAGCATAATACCCTCCAAGTCTATCCAGTTATTGCAAATGGCAAATTTTCATTCTTTTCAATGGCTGAGCAGTATTCCATTGTATATATATATATATATATATATATATATATATACACACACACCACATCTTCCTTATCCATTCGTCTGTCAATAGACACTTAGGTTACTTCCATATCTTGGCACTTGTAAATAATGCTGCTGTGAACATTGGCATGCATATATCTTTTGAATTAATGTTTTCATTTTCTTTGCATATATACCAGGATTGGAATTGCTGGATCATATAGTAGTTCTATTTTTAGTTTTTTGAGGAACCACCATACTGTTTTCCATGGTGGCTGCACCAGTTTACATTCCCACCAACAGTGTACAAGAGTTCCCTTTAATCCATATCCTCCCCAACATTTGTTATTTATGGTCTTTTTGATGATAGCCACTCTGATAGGTGTGAAGTGATATCTCGCTGTGGTTTTTATTTGCACTTTTCTGGTGATTACTGACGTTGAGCATCTTTTCATGTGCCTGTTGGCCATCTGTGTGTCTTCTTTGGGAAAATGTCTGTTCAGGTCTTCTAAGCATTTTTTTTTTAATTTTTATTTATTTATTGGCTTTGTTGGGTCTTTGTTGCTGTGCACAGGTTTATCTCTAGTTGTGGCGAGCAGGGGCTACTCTTCATTGTGGTGCACGGGCTGCTCATTGTGGTGGCTTCTCTTGTTGTGGAGCACAGGCTCTAGGTGCATGGGCTTCAGTAGTTGTGGCACATGGGCTCAATAGTTGTGGCTCACAGGCTTAGTTACTCCGTGGCATGTGGTATCTTCCTGGGGCAGGGCTCGAACCCATGTCCCCTGCATTGGCAGGCATATTCTTAACCATTGTGCCACCAGGGAAGTCTCTAAGCATTTTTTAATTGAATTGTGTATTGGGTTTTTTGTTTGTGTTTTTTGATGTTGAGTTGTATGAGTTGTTTATATATTTTGGATAAACCCCTTAGTAGTTATATCATTTGTAAAATGCTTCATTTTTAATGACTTTACTTACTGTGAAAAACTTTTCTATCAGTTTTCTCACCCTCAGCACTTCTCAGAGCAGTGGAGGTTATTTCTACCCCTGGTACTCACAGCACTTTATTGTTGGGGAAGTGACAGCCTGAGAAGAGATGAAAGTCCGTAACATCCTGGAATGTCAGAGTCAAGCTCTTGCACAAACCTCTTTGATTTACTTCTGCTCCCAAGCAAGCCAGGAAAGAGATGAGCATTGGTCTAATTTCTCTAGGACGAGACCCAGGGCCAAGTGGCAAATTAGTATATGATGGTGTTAATCCATGCCTCCTTCCTTCCTTCTATGTCCCCAGTCACATCCAAGTACTCTCCGTCCATTTGACAAGGCCCACAAGTGAAGCAGGCGGTGTGTATCTCCAGGAAAGTTGGCATGTGACTTCCTGCCAGGGGTGGTGGGGGCTTGAGTTAGGGCTGGGTGTTAATGGGTTCATCCCTGAATGAACCAGGTAGGACAACACTAAAATAAAACTCTCTCTTCACGTCTGACCACCTCCCAGACTAGAGCTGTTGGCTCACAAAGACAAGAGCCTAAGTGCGGTTAGTGGCTGAAGAAACAATTCAGAGCCCAGGGCCCACGCATGATGTGTTCAGTCTTGGTTTCTACCCTTCCAGTCTCTGGGGAATGGAGGGATATTTGTGCTAGGATACGGCCTCCCTCAAATGCTCTCTTGAACATAAGCTGACTACAGGGATTCTTTATTCCTTGTGGAAAATGTTTTTTGCCACATGATAAAGCCTTACCTTTGATTTGGATGTTCTGTGCAGTGTCCTCTTTTAACTGAATTCAAAACAAAATCCTTCCAGAAGTCCCTCTTGCAGACCACTTTGAGGATCTCACATGGACAGTCTGGGAGTCAAGCTGTACATCCCCTGCTGAGATCAACATCCCCTGAGTTCACCCTGATGGATACAGAGTGATGTCTCCCAATAAACTTGAGCCACTCTCCCAGTCTTCCAGATTGGCAGAGAAGTCTAAATAATGTAAGGAATCACCTCAAAGCTTCTTCTAGGTTTTGTTAATCAGACATGATGGTTGATTAGGCAGAAATCACCACCGTGGTCCTTCTGCCTCTAAATCATATAAGGATACATGGGCTCCGTAGTACTGTCCTTGAATAGGTATGCTTAATAAGGTTTTCCTTCCTTATGGGAGAAAACTGATCTGCAAGGCTCTGTATTTCTCTTGTTCAGGTTATCCGTCAACATTTTTTCTGCAATATCTTATTTCTGGATTTAATGGGGCCTCAATGACCAGGGAGGTCTTGAGAAGGTCTGGCAGCTGTGTCATCGCTATGAGGGCTGGATCTCTGGGCTCCCACATCAGGGTTTCCTGAGTAACTCGCTGGGAGAGCCCACTGTGCTAGAGCTCCGTAGGCCCTGAGCTGGGCCCATCTGCAGCCTTGCCCTCCAGGACTCTGATGGCGCCAGGACTGTGGGCAGCAGCGGGACCCAGGTTCTGGGCACAGAGCCCAGACAAGGGAGGCTGCAGCAAGGCTGACTGCAGTTTAGGGGATAGGCAAGAATCGGGTCATATCTGGAAAATACCACTAGAAATGTATCAACCAGTGAGGAGGGAAGGTCAGAGCCAGATCAGTGCAGAGTGACAAGTGGGGGAGACAATACAGGAAGACAGTATGTGAAGTCAGAAGGTAAACTGTCAAGGGTCAGAGTGAAAAACAAACCAGGAAAATAGAAAAAAAATTGATTTTTGACAAAAGTGTCAATGTAACTCAATGAAAAAAGGATAATTTTTTTCAACAAATGGTGCAGGAACACCGTAGTGTTTAAGCCTATACAAAAACGAACCTTGGCTATTTCATACACAAAATTTAACTTCAAATTGATCTGTAAGGGCTAGAGCTGTGAAACTTTTAACAGAAAACACAGGAGAAAGTCTTAGTGACCTTTAGCTTGTCAAAAATTCTTTAAAACGATTGAAAAAATACAAACTATAACAATGTGATGTACTTAATGCCACTGAACTGTACACTTAAAAATAGTTAAAATGGTAATTATTCAGCAGAAACTGCACCAAATGAACCGTTAGTTAAATCTCTTTAAGATCTCAAGTATAGTAAACCATTAATGGGAACTATGTTGCTTTTATGTTATGTATATTTTACCACAATAATCATAATAATAAAAGAGAGAATACCTTCTTTCAGACAATTGCCAGGGGAAAAAACCCACAAACTGTAAAAGAAAATTCAAAACTTTTGTTCTTTAAAAGGGAACCCTCCTACACTGTTTGTGGGAATATAAACTGGTACAGCCACTATGGAGAACAGTATGGAGGTTCCTTAAAAAAAGAAAAATAGAACTACCATATGATCCAGTGATCCCACCCCGGGGTATACATCTGGAGAAAACCATAATCCAAAAGGATACATGCACCCCAATGTTCATTGTAGCGCTATTTACAATAGCCAAGATATGGAAGCAACCTAAATGTCCATCAACAAGGAATGGATAAAGAAGATGTGGCATATATATACAATGGAATATTACTCAGCTATAAAAAGGGATGAGATGGAGCTATATGTAATGAGGTGGATAGACCTACAGTCTGTCATACAGAGTGAAGTAAGTCAGAAAGAGAAAGACAAATATTGTATGCTAACTCACATATACGGAATCTAAAAATGGTACTGATGAACTCAGTGACAAGAACAAGGACGCAGATGCAGAGAATGGACTGGAGAACTCGAGGTTTGGGGGGGGTGGGGGGTGAAGGGGAAGCTGAGACGAAGCGAGAGAGTAGCACAGACATATATATAGTACCAACTGTTAAATAGATAGCCAGTGGGAAGTTGTTATATAACAAAGGGAGTCCAACTCGAGGATGGAAGATGCCTTAGAGGACTGGGACGGGGAGGGTGGGGGGGACTCGAGGGAGGGTGGGGGGGGAGTTGAGGGAGGGAGGGAATATGGGGATAAGTGTATAAAAACAGATGATTGAACTTGGTGTACCCCCCAAAAAATAATAAATTAAAAATAAAAATAAAAAATAAAAAAAATAAAAAAATAAAGAAGATGTAGTATACATACATATATACAATGGAATATTACTCAGCCATTAAAAAGAATGAAATAATGTCATTGCAGCAACACGGACAGACCTAGAGATTATCATACTAAGTGAAGTAAGCCAGACAGAGAAAAACAAATATCATATGATATCATTTATAAGTGGAATCTAAAATATGATACAAATGAACCTATCTACAAAGCAGAAACACTCACAGACATAGAAAACAAATTTATGTTTACCAAGGGGAGGGGGGTGGGAGAGGGATAAATTAGGAATTTGGGATTAGCAGATACAAACTACTATATATAAAATAGATAGACAGCAAGGTCCTACTGTTAAGCACAGGGAACTATATTTAATATCTTGTAATAAACTATAATGGAAAAGAATATATATATACACACATATATATTCTGACTATATATAATACATATATATAACTGAATCACTTTGCTATATACCAGAAACTAATGCAACATTGTAAATCAACTAAACTTCAATAAAACTTTTGTTCTTTAAAAGAGACTGTTATAAAAGTGAAAAGGTTGCATGTGAAAAGTTGCAAAACCTTATCTGACAAAGGACATGTTCTAAAATATATAAAGAACACTTACAACTCAATAATAAGACAAACAATCTAATTTTTAAAATCAGCAAAAATTTGACAGACATTTCACCAAAGTAGATAGATAATGGCAAATAAGACTTGAAAAGATGCGTAATATAATTAGTCATCAGGGAAATGCAAATTATAAGCACAATGATAAACTACTATATATCTGCTAGGATGGCTAAAATTAAAATGACTAACTATACCAAATGTGGGTAAGCAACAGCATTCCCTGCTTAGAGGGAAGTAAAATGGCGCAACCACTTTGGAAAATAGTTTGGCCATTTCTTATTGTATTAAACATATACCTACTATGTGACCCAGCCTTTCAACACTTAGGTATTTATCCTGGGGAAATGAAAGCATATGTCCACAAAAGGCTTGTACTCGAGTTTTCTTAGTAGTTTTACTTGTAATCATTAAAAACTAGAAACAATTGAAACATTCATCAAGAGATGAATGGATAAACAAAGTTAGTATATATGTACAAGGGAACACTATTCAGCAAGAAAAAGGAATGAACTATTGACACATGCAATTACATGGATGAACCTCAAAATAATTATGCTGAAAGAAGTCAGACCAAAAAAAAGGACATGCTGTCTGTTTCCATATATGTAATTCTAGAAAATGCAAATTAATCTATAGAGACAGAAAGCAGACAACTGGTTGCCTAGGAATGGGGGAGGGGGGTGTGAGGGATGGATTACAAAAGAGAACAAGGAAGCTTTGGGGAGTGATAGACATATTCATTATCTTGATTATAGCAATGGTTTCATGGCTGTATACATATGTCAGAACTCATCAATTTGTATTGTTAAATATGTGCAGTTAATTGTATATCAATTATCATTCAATAAAACCTTTAAAATAAAAAGTAGGAAGAAGGGAAAACCCACCCCCTGCATCAATAGGCAATACAGAGTCATGGCTAGAATGCACACTCTGGAAGCTTCTCTAGGTTTCAGGATCTATGTATGACTTACTAGCTGTGTGACCTGGGCCAAATCATGTTATCTCTCTAAGCCTTGCTATCTTCACCTGTGAAATGGGATAATAATAGTGTTGTGAAGACAAAGTTATCTAGAGTTTATAAAATACTTGGAACAGCAGCTAAAGTATGGGCGATGTTGGGTATCATCACCATCACCATTTGTAAAGCTGATGATTGAAATGCAAGGCACACAGATACTGGAGATCAGTGTCCAGGTGGGTGGGTGGAGGGGAGCAGGTGAGAAGTCAAGAATTCAGGTCTGACGGGGATACTCAGAAGTCCCACTGCCCCAAGGAATGGTGTTTTGGGGCAAACGTCTGACCAGCCAGGTTTAGCAGGTCTAGAAGCTGCAGGGGAAAGAGAGACAAGTGAATGCACCTGGATGAAAGTGTGTGTCTAGAAAATACAGTTTCATAGACCTCCTGGGGACCCTTTCAGAAGTTCCCAAGTTTCTAGCCAACACCTTGTTGGTGCCACATTAGACACAGTGGAAGATAAACTCTTTTCCATCCCTCTTGCCCTGGAACTGGTTTCCTGACATATCAGAGGCACCACCTTTCAGTGTTCCAATGCTCTCCAGTCAACCACCCCTCGCAGCTCACACCCCTCGTGACTCACACTAAACCTGGGGTGCCACCCAAGAGAGTCAGCACTGCCTCAGCTTCCATCTGGTCTGGATGATCAGAACACTCACATAGTCCCTGCCCAGAAGAACAGCGACAGGGCAGCAGTAATGCCACCAGTGGCTGACCACTCACGGTAAGGGCAGCAAAATCCATAGAGAAATACAAGGCTGGGGGAAATACTGAGCCACTACTGATAGAAGGTGAGGAGGGGAGATGGCTGGTTAGAAATTGGAGGAGATTTCTCCAGGATCCATCACTGAGCCAAATAAGCACAAATCCAAAAAACAAACAAACAAACAAACAACATGAAATCAGCAGTCAGGGCCATGGTGGGATCCAGCTGGCCAGAAGCCTGGGTCCAGGCAATTTCATTCTCTGGGCGAGGTTCCTACAGGAGGAAGGAGGAAGGGAAAAGTGGGAGAAGGATGATTCTAATGAATAAATAGGTGAGCCAGGCCAGTGCGTCCATCTGGTGCTACATGGTGGAAGGGCATCTCAGCTTGAAAGAACCACAGCAAAGGACAAGGGCTCTTAAGAGCTCATGGCTCAAAATCTAGTTGCACTGCTATGCTGGTTGTACTCTGCGTGCGCGCACACGTCCCCTCCTCTACCATCCTGCTCTGTGCCCCGATGACGGACCCCGGTAGGCTGTACCACCTGGGTTCTGATGGCTTTGGCCCATGGGAGCCATGGTGGGGATGGGAGACCAGGAGAAATGAGAGTCAGGGTATTTCTTCCCTGTTCCCTCCTTGCTTTGGATCCTGGTTATGGCAGTGGCTGGGTCCCTCTGTGACTCTAGGCTGACCCCCATGGGTCCAGGTCTCACCCATCACTGATCCCACTCTTTGCACTCCTTGATCCTTTAGGCTTGTGGGTGTTCAGAACATTTGCAATTGCTTGTCTCTGGCTGCCTCAACAGTCTTGTTTGCCCCTTAACTCTGTCCTTACCTCTCAGAAGTGAAATCTCTTTGTTTGAACCACCTTCAGTGGATCCACTTGTTAGCTGTGTAATAACTGGGGACAGTCAATCTCTGGACTCCACTTTCTCTTCTGCGGGTGGGGATCCTAGAGGCTGTGAGGACTCGGAGGTTAATGTACACAGTTAGCCACTGCTGTTATCCCAGGAGATGCCCCACTAGAGGACCCTCAGGATGTGACTTCTTGGATTCTGTAAGTCTCCAAGTCCCTTCTCCTGCCCCCCCACCCCCACCCCGGAGCCTTTTATCCCCTTAGATAAACCCTGCTCACTCAGACCGAAGCCGAGAGGAAGCACGTCCCTCTGGCTTCTCATCACACAGACCCGGGAAGGCGGGGGGGTGGGGGGTGGGGGGGCGCTCTGCCAGCCCAGCACATCAACCTTCCCCTGACAAAGGTCAGCCTGCCTGGAATAAGGAAGTACCCGCAGCCAGGAAAGGTAAATCCAAACCTGAAAATACAGGAACTGAGCATTTCAATTAAGACGGGCCTGCAGCGTCCTTGTGGAGTGCTGCTTACGAGGCAATAAACTATTTAACTGCTCTATTTTGGAGCCCACAAGGTCTCCTTGAATGGCTTATGAGAAGGTACTGCTAATAAGAGCTCCAGGAGGACTGGAAGGTAAGACTGGGACACCTTTGCCTCGAAGCTGCAGGTTTCCTCTGGGAGAGGAGGGAGGCTCCATGGGGAGCATCAGAGCCTGGATGGGATGCTATGAGGGGGGTGCCCCTGGGGAAGACTCTAGGGGTCAGGCAGGGTGGCCAGAATCACAAGTACTAAAGGTAAATTTGTGTCTTCTCCAGAGTTGTAAGGAAGAGAGACATTACTTTTTGTAGTGGGCAGGGAGACAGAGGGCTAACAGTGTGGTGGTCAAAAGCAGGGCCTGGGTCCTGAGCTTAAATCCTGGCTCTGTCATTTGTTTGCTGTCTGACCTTGGCAAATGTACTTACTCTCGCTATGACTCAGTTTGGTCACCTGTAAGATGGGGATGATGATAGTAATAACATGCTTGTCATTGAGTTTTTGATGATTAAATGAGATAATATCTATTATGTACTTAGCATGGGGCCTTGCACATGGTAAGTGCTCAAAAAATTAGTATTATCTAGAATGTTACCACCACACTCATCTCTTCCCATCTACCCTTACTCCAGTGCCAATGGCTAGTGGTCCCTTTGGGGCAGCACCTTGGGAACTCTTTGACATAGGACTGGCAAAATTGGACATGACTACACACTCCCTTGTAGAAGACAAAATAGTTGGGAGAGGGTCTCCGTTTTGAAAATCCACCATCACCCATAAGAAATACAACCTGCTGATGTTAGAAAGAAGATGTATAACAAGAGAGAAGGTGGTGCCAAAGGAAGAGGCCAGCTGGCTCCCAAGAGGGTGCCTAAGGCCATAGCATCCCTTGACGAATTTTCCAAGGTCTGAGACTATCCCTCACCAGGCTCTAAAATTTGATGTTGTCAACAGGCTGAGGGTGGATTATCTTTTAGGGATAGACTAACATCACCAGAGTAATAAAACACTGATATATAGACCAGAATGCTAGTTCTTTGCCTTTCTCTCCCTTCCTTTCTTTTTTTCTTTTTTTTCTTTCTTTCTTTCTCTCTTTTCTTTCTTTCTCTTTTTCTTTCTTCCTTTCTTTCTTTGTTTCTTTCTTTCCTTCTTTCTAATATTTAATGAATACCTACTATGTGCCTCGCAGCTATAAATGAAAGTCTCTAATCTCATAGAGCATACATTTTAGTTGGGGAGAAAAAAATAAACATCTATCAAGAGAATCAGAAAATAAGCCACAGACTGGGAGAAAATATTTACAAAAGATATATCTGAAAGGGAATGTTGACCAAAACATTAACAAAGAACTTTTAAAATTTACAATAAGAAAATGAACAACTCAATTAACAACTGGGAGAAAGATCTGAACAAAAAAACATCTCACCACAGAAACTACAGATGGCAAATAAGTATATGAGATGCCCAATGTCATGTGTCATTAGGGAATTGTGAGTTACAACAGCAATGAGATACCTCTGCACACCTATTAAGATTGGTCAAAATCTGAAACAATGACACTAGGTGCTGATGAGGATGTGGAGCAATGGGAACTCACATTCACTGCTGGTGGGACTATAAAGTGGTACAGCCACTCTGGAAGACAGTTTGGCAGTTTCTTACAAAGCTAGGCATGCACTTACCACATGATCCAGAAGTCAAGCTCCTTGATATTTAAGGAGTTGAAGACTTATGTCTACATCAAAACCTTCACACAAATATTTATAGCAGCTTCATTCATAATTTCCCAACCTTGGAAGCAACCAAGATGTTCTGCAGAAGGTGAATGAATAAATAAACTGTGGCGCATCCAGACAAGGGAATATTATTCAGCCATAAAAAGAAATGAGCTAATAAGCCACGCAAAGATATGGAGGAAACTTAAATGTGAATTACTGAGTGAAAGAAAAGGCTATGCACTGTAAGATTCTAAACACATGATATTCTGGAAAGGCAAAACTATGGCCATGGTAAAAAGATCAAAGTTTGCCAGGAGTTTGGGGGAAGCAGCAATAAATTGACAGAGTACAAAGGATTTTTGGGCAATGAAACTCCTCTGCACGATCCTGTAATGTTGGACACAGGCCATTACGAATTTGTCAAAACCCATAAAATGTACAACAAAAAGAGTGAAGCTCACATCAACTATGGACTGTGGTCAATAATGAGGAAACAAACGTGTCACATTGGAGCATGGGAGGTGGGGGAGGGGAGGCCTTACATGGGAACTCTCCATACCTTCAGCTCTATTTCTCTATGAACCCAAAACTGCTGTCAAAAATAGTCTATTACTGTTTTAATCTATAAATAATTAATAGAGAATGATAAGCACCAGGGTTAGGTGTGGGGAATATGAGGAAGGGGGGACACTTAGCTAGGGTAAGGTCGCCTCCTCAGAGCCAAGATCAGAGGTATTCCAGGCAAAGGGAATGGCCAGTGCGGGAGTCTTGAGTAAGCTTCCCAGCAGACTGGGTCCCCTACCTCTACAGGCCTGTGCCCCTGTCCCCTGCAGGCACCCAGTGCAGGGCAGTGAGTTACAGGCAGAAGGCCATGCGGTGAGCAAGGAGCCACAGCAAGGGAGGAAGTGACTCCAGGTAGTTCCCCAGCAGAAGGCTGCGATGGCCTCACTCTGCCCGGGGCCAGGACGTCTGTGGATTGAGGCTGCTCCCCATAGACAGTGCTGGGGAGTCTGCCCCCTGGCCCCTGCCATCCATGCATACTTTCCCCAGGTTGGTAAACACAACTTTGTTGGCTACCATTAAATCTTGCTTGGGCAAATTATCCAAATTATTTCACCTCTCTGTGTCTGTTTCCTCATCTACAAAATGAGAAGTATAAGAGCTAGCTTGCAGGGCTCTGCGGTGGAAATGAGGATCCACTGAGGTAAAGAAGCTAACCGTTCTCATAGGCTAACTTTTATTCCCCAGTTCTTAACATCTCCTTTATATCTCACCTATATAGTTAATGAGGGAGCTGATATTTTCTGATAATAAATCAAAGAATGAAATAATCCAGAAATGGTGAGATGGTGTAGTCTTTGCTCTTGGTAAACTCAAAACGGCTTAAAAAAAAAAAAAGGTACCATGGAATATAGAATAAAAATGTCAATCCCTCATGTTTGCATAACGTTTTGGCCTTTCTAGGAATCATCAGAAATCACACGATTTTCCTTCAAAGCATCTAAAAGCAAACAGTTAACGCTAGTTGACCATTTCCTATTTGCCCAGCACTCTTCCAAGCATTTATATGTTATTGTAATGGAACAAGTTGTACTTTCCAAAAATGACTGCCATGGGACTTCCCTGATGGTCCAGTGGTTAAGATTCCACACTTCCACTGCAAGGGGGCAAGGGTTTGATCCCTGATCAGGGAACTAAGATCCCACATGCCGTGCAGCACAGCCCAAAACAAAACAAAAAATGGCTGCCATGATGCATCCTGTCCTACACGCTCTTCTTATGACATGATGTCGCCATTCCTCTCATCGAGGTGGGATCTGCTTTCCTTCCCTTGAATCTAGACGGGGACTTTGTGACTATCTTGACCAGTAGAGCATGTCAAAAGTAAAGCCAAATGACTTTCAAGTGTGTCATAAAAATGCCATGCCCTTCTGCCTTGCTCTCTTGGAATGCTTGTGTTTGGAAACCAGCTACCATGCTGTGAGGAAGCCCAGGTCCCATGAAAAGACTGCATGTAGGTGTTTCAGTTGACAGGTCCATCTGGGGTCCCATCCAACAGCCAATATGAATGGCCACACATGTGAATGAGGGAGGCTTTGAGGTGATTCTAGCTCTAGCTCCAGCCATTGTCTGGCTCACATTACATGAGAAACCCTGAGCAAGAACCACCTAGCTGAGATAGAGAATAATAAAATGATTATTGTTTTAAGCCATTGAATTTTGAGGTGATTTATTACACAGCAGTAGATAACAAAGAGGATTTGATTCCCTATGTCCCCTACTGAAGCATAGGCTAAAAGAAAGTGGGGACTAATCTCCTCTTATCCATGCTGTATCCCTAGGATCTAGCGGAAGATACATTGTCAATAAGAATTTGTTAAATGAACGAACATGTCATTGCCCTTAATTCCTAAAAACCACTGGAAGAGGTCAGTAAGGTAGGCACTTATATATGTAGATAAGGAAAACTGAGCACAGAAACGTCAATGAATTGCCTAAAGCTACACAACCTGCAACTATCAGAGTAAGGCTAGATCCCTACTCCTCTGACTGGTGTCCTTTCCCCTGTGCCATGCCGATGTCAAGCAGATCCCATGTACATAGCTCCGTGTAACCGCCCTAAAGCAGGGTGGTACCCTGGAATGATGGCATCCAGATGAATCCAAGCCTGGCATCCTTCCTAAAACAAGTAGTCTTTACATGAGATGTTGAAGCAAGCATGGAATATGGCATGACTCTGAGGACTGAAGAGGGAATTCCAGGAGGAGGAGAAGCTTTTTGAGTGACTTATAGTCCAAGTGAACTGGGCACATGTGGAGTTGACACATGTGGAGCTTTACTAGTTAAAGAGAATGGGCAAGAGAAGTCTGGGATGGGCAAGGATAGGGAATCAAGGACTCTAGACTGGGGCTCCTCTATTAAGTTTGACATCTGCAGAAACCCCGAATTGTCCACCTTCTGGCCCAAAGTAACTGGCTATCCAAAGGGAGATGCTGGCCCCAGGAAGAGATCTCTGTTCCTAGAGCACCACAGTGCAGATTAGGAAGATGACATGACTTTACCTGTCCTGAAAACAGAGATCACAGACAAGGAGAGGGGAGAAATGCTCTGTATCTTCTCCTCTATTCCCTTTCTTCTAGCCTTCCTGAATTTGACAGTCTCCATTTTCTTACCAACAGAGGGAAAAATGACAACTAGGATTTCTTTTGAATCTTGGCAACAGAGCTCAGGCTTTTATTAGCGTGCAGTAAAACTGGCATCGACCTCAGTAACAAATAAATTAAATCCTGGTTGGCTTGGAGTTTAACATCTTGGCCTTTCGAAGTTCACTTACCAAGTGATTTACTTCCTTAGCTCCTTTAACCCAATATACTCAGCAGCTGACCTTCCAGTGGATGCCATTTATCTTACCTCAGTGGTACAGCTCACAGACAGACCTGAACATGGGTCTCAGAAATGATTCATATAGATCAAACGTGTTTTAGACATGCACACCATGCAGCAGTGACAGGCAGCTTGCGTGATAAGAGTACTGGGCTGGTCTCAGGAGCCTGGGAGGCCAGTCCTCATTGTGACTGTGCACTAAACTTATTGAAGCCTCAATTTTTCCATCCATCGAAATGGGAATTGTGTCACATTAGCATGGAAGACTACTCCCTAAAAACAAAATTCCATACTAAAGTATTTAACTTGACTCCATAAGAACTTACTGAGTACTTTCCATGAACAGACTGAGATCCTCAGTGGAATATACAATGGAGTCCCTGTTCTCAAGACTCCCGGTCTAACTGGAGAAGATAAGACATATATAGAACAGCAGCCAATAAAGGCTGGCAAAGAGTGGCAGAATGAATTGTAGAGGCAATAAATGCTGTGATCAGTAAAGAAGGCTGCATGGAGGAGGTGAGATTTGATGTGGGCATTGAAGGTTAGACAAAATGTAGGTAGACAGAGAAGAGTCATATGGATTTCATGTACAACAAAATCTGTAGTACATAAACATTAGTATATTTAAAGCCATAGTATATTCAAAATATGAAACTGCTCTGTGGGTAGATTATTATTTGTTTAAAAATATTTGCTACCACCCCTATACTGCCCCTTCCTGGTGCTCTTCCCTATAGGAAGAGTATACCTCCTGCCCCACTGATGTCAGCATTGAATGTGACTTCATTTCCCAATGGAAGTGATGTATATCATAAAGTTTTTTTTTATTTTTTTTATTTTTGGGGGGGTACACCAAGTTCAATCATCTGTTTTGAGGGCCATTGAGTGGTTCCTTATTTCTCTTTTCCTCTCCCAGAGGGTAAGCATGCCCCAGAGAGGTTCTGCCTCTATAGCCTGAGTCTAAGAATGAAGAAGATACGGAACAGAGTTGAATAATGAACAAGTAATATTAGTGAGAAATAACCTTTTGTGATTGAGATTGCCTGTTACACAGAATCATTTAGTCTAAGCTGACCAATGCAAGCTTCATGCAGAAAAAAGCTGACACCATCAGTGTAAAATAAAACATGCACTCCTCCTGCATGTCTCACACTCTCAATACTCCACTACAACACTGTTACACTTTTGACACCAGATGTGTGGGTTTTTCACACATCAAACAATTCGGGGTGGTGGGGAGGGATAAATTAGAAGTTTGGGATTAACATATACACACTACTATATATAAAATAGGTAACCAACAAAGACCTACTACATAATACAGGGAACTATACTCCTATAAGGGAAAATAATCTGAAAAAGAATATTATACACACACACACACGCACACACACACATATATAAAATTGAATCACTGTGCTGTACACCAGAAACTAACACAACATTGTAAATCAATTAAGCTTCAAAAAAAATATATGTATATATATATACACACATATACATATATATATATATGATTTAAAAAAAACAGTTTAATTGAATTCTGACACTATTTACCTAGAGACAGCATCAGATCTCACAGGTTAAAGCCTCAGTCCCACAAGATTGTGCCCCATCCCTTCTTCAGACACCAGTTGCAAGTCCAGGTTGTCACTGTGCTTCTGAATGGCCAGCTATACAGGTCAGAGATTCCCACAACCCCCTCCTCAGGCTCGATTCATTTGCTAGGGAGGTTCACAGAACTCAGGAAAACATTTTACTTACTAGATCACTGGTTTATTATAAAAGGATATAACTCAGGAACAGACAGATGGAAAAGATACATAGGACAAGATACACGGGAAAGGGGACAGAGCCTCCTTGCTCTCTGGGTGGCAGGAGCTGGGGCGGGGGCGCTCTCTCAAATCTCCACGTGTTCGCCAACCTGAATGGTCTCCGGACCCCGTTCTCTTGGGTCTTATGGAGTTTTCATTACAGAGGCACAATTGAGTAAATCATTGATCACTGGTGACTGAATTCAATCGCCCCCAGAGGGGGAGGGGGAGATGAAAATTGCAACCCTCTAATCACAATGGTTCCCCTGGCAACCAGCCCCCATTCTTAGGTTACCTATGGGCTTTCTAAAAGTCACCTCATTAGCATAAACTCAAAAGTGGTTGAAAGAGGCTTGTTATGAATAACAAAATGAACCTTTGTCATTCTAATCATTTAGGACGTTTCAAGGGTTTTAAGGAGTTCTTAGCCCAGAAAAGGAGGAAGATGAAATATATAGTTCTTGTTATAAATCACAATATCATGATTAGTTACTTATTGAGCACCTACACTGTATGAAACCCTTCAAGAGGAGCTGGAAATAATAATGATGATTTTCTTTAAATCAGTAAAAGTATTCATAACTACCTTTAGTATGGAACTTGACGGTTCACAGAACACTGGCGTACATTATCTCAGCCAGACCCAGGAGGTAGGTATTTTCCCCATTTTACAAGTGAGGACACTGAAGTTCAAAGAGGTTAAAGGCTCACCCCAGTTCACACAGACAAGACGTAGACCAGCCCCAAGCCAAGCTGGATCTTTGGACTCCCAATCCTGTGATTTAAAAACACCTATGATGTACACACTGCTATATTTAAAATAACCAACAAGGACCTACTATGTAGCACAAGGAACTCTGCTCAATATTCTGTAATAACTTAAGTGGGAAAAGAATTTGAAAAAGAATAGATACATATATATGTATAACTGAATCACTTTGCTGTACACCTGAAGCTAACACATTGTTAATCAACTATACTCCAATATAAAGTAAAAATAGAAAAGAAAAGAAGAAAAGAGAAGAGAAGAGAGAAAAGAAAAGAAAAAAAGAAAAGAGAAGAAAAGCACCTATGACCCAGCGCCTGGCCTGAGGGAGCTTAGAGCAAAGGTCAGAGTTGAGACCTACCTCACAGGTGCTCCAGCACCACCAGGCACCTTGGGCTAAAAGCCAGCCTAGCTCTCAGATGCAGTTGGATCTGTCTCCAGGGGCCCTAGAACCCAGCCAACAGCTCTGGGGCTACAGATCTTCCCTGGAAGATCTTCTTCCTCTTCAGTCCACTTTACTTGCTAATTCTGAAGGGTTTACTCACCTTGGTGATGGAGTCAAACCACTTCCTTGAAATGTGCCCCTGCCCTGGGGTGGGGGAAGAGAAGGGGGTCTCCTCCACTGCCGCCTCCCTTCAGTTTGATTTATTTTCTGTGATAAGCTCTGGGGTTGGGATGTGAGGAGTGAGAGACTTAACATTAGAGGAAGGCAGAACATGAAGGAAAGGAGAGAAGAGGGAACAATGAATAGAGGAAATAATAATCAGAATGAGTTCCCTACATGTAGCCTGGGAGGTTCCTGCTGCTCTGAGGAAACGGAGGTCCTCTGCCCACTTCCACTCCCCGACTACACCTTTACCTTTCTGGGGTCCTAAACCCTGACTGAGCCTCCCCAGTTAAGAAACGCAGGACAGAAGTTGCAGAACTAAGCCTGGTAAGTGAGGCCAGCACCCAAGGAGGCCTGAGAGGAAAGTGTAAGGGCATCATCCACTGCTCTCGCTCTCCCCTCCTGCACCCCACAGCCTCGAGGCTGGGCTTCACACTGTGGTTTGGTTTGACCAGAGCAGGTGACTGGGAGCTATTAGGGTCTTGCTGTTCCTTTCCTAGCTTCTGGGACCACTGACTGATTGATGAATGCTGGGGATCAGAGTGCCTTCACCACTCAAATTTGACTCTTACTGGAGTCCAGCCTCCTTCAGGCACAGCCTTTCATACATAATGTAAGTGAGTTGAGTTCACACACGCCCTGTTTTGAGCACTTATTATGTGCCACACACTGTTCTGAGTTCTTTACATGGAATTAACTCCGTTAATAATCACCTCTCCTATTATTAACTCCATATTACACATGAGAAAACTGAAAAATTCTGGTACTATCTGTAGTGAAATGATCAAAGGAGGTGTCCTTAAGACTCCTGAAGGAGTGGAGAAGATTGGTATGACAAGACCTGAACAAGTGTTTGGAGATCTGGTAAATAAAAGACAAGCTGGCTGGATGTCCTGAGCTGGCCCCCTTTACTCCAGCAAGAGAGAAATTCACCTGAGGGGGACTTCCCTGGTGGTCTAGCAGTTAAGATTTTGCCTTCCAGTGCAGGGGGTGCAGGTTTGATCCCTGGTCAGGGAAATAAACCCCACATGCCTCATGGCCAAAAGCCAAGACATAAAACAGAAACAATGTTGTAACAAATTCCATAAAGACTTAAAAAACTGGTCCACAACAACAAAAAAGATCTTAAAAAAAAAATTCACCTGAGGGATGGGCTATCCAGAAAGACTGTTGAATTAGGAGTTGGAGAACCTGGAACCCAAGTCATGAAACTGTCCCTGATCAACAGAGTGACCTTGAACAAGTCATGTTACCTCTCTGAGCTCAGGTTCCCTACCAGTGAAATGGGAGTTGGAGGGCCAGTTCACCTCTTTTGATCATTTAACTGTAGATATCATGGCCCCAGAATTGGTCAGTCTCCTCATCTGCAGTAGAGGGGGAAGTTATAACCTAAGGTTCAATGATGCCTCTAATTGCTGGCTCTGAGCTCCGCAGAGCAGCTGGCGGTGGCATTCCTGGGAAATGAGCTGGATGCTGCTACAGTTTGGCAATTTCCCTGAACAGCTGGTGTGGAGAGCAGGGAGGGCAGGACAACCTCTGAGACTCTGGCCAACTGCAGTGTATATTAAGGGCAACCCAGATGGCTGCTAGCCAACAACCCGAGCCGTGTAATTTGCAAGCCGTACTTTCTCCTTCTGAAGGTCTCTCTCTCCAGGATATGGGGAAGGAGGTCTGTCCCTTTCCACTTCTGCACCTGCCCACCTGAGCAAGGCCTCAGCCTGAGCCTCTATTGTCCCTTGGGTCTTATGAGTCTCCTTCTTCCCCAGGGCCAATCTGTGGTTCCTCACATGGGCTCCAGAACCACCAAGCCTCCTTGAACAGGCTTTAGAGGAGGGGGTTGAAAGGAAAGCCACATTCTCTTGTTCCACCTTTCTTCCAAACATGGATACAAGCTCTTGTCTTATTTTTTTTTAAGGCTATAAGGTTAAGAAAGTTGCTGAAGGCTTGGGGTTGACAAAAGAGAGTTAAAATTACAGAAGAAAAACAATTATGTTGGAGACTGCTTACAGACTTTCCTGGAGTCCACTGACCCATGGCCTGGGGTGCCCTGCATGCCTCCCCAACCCCTCAGCCCACCCCTCGCCATTGTCACTGCCTTCAGGCCACCATCGGACTGCAGAGCTAACTCACCTTTTGCAGGCAAGAGGGCGCTTGGCCAGATCTCCCCTGCCTGGAGTTCAGGCCCCAACTCTGTTTTCCCCAAGAGAGAAGAGGAAAGCCTCTCCTCCACCACGCGAATTTCTGCCGTGAGCGGTGGCTCTGTCTGCCCACTTGGAAGACAGCCTTCTGTATTACTATGCATAGCAATTGCTTTCCTCTTGTCTCAACCTGTCCATTCCAGAATAATGCCAAGCTTCCTTCTGCATAATCAAAAAGCCCAGTGTTTTTCCCCAAATAAAAAGCAGTCTATTCCCTTAGGTGGATTTCCCTTTGTCCTCTTGCTAAACAGAAAACAGCTGAGGCTTTGAAATTACGGTGTCCCCTGCTTCAAGCCTTCTAGATTGTAGGGTCTGATATGAGAACACCCCATTACATAAGTCATAATCAGACGTGAACAACCATATTTGGACCAGTCATGGTTGAAGGCAGAAGGTGCCCTGCAGCCTTCAGAAGTAGGTCCTTGTAAGAGACAAGGTTTTACACTAAGCATAGAATTAGAATGGCCTGCAAGTCTGTAGCACATGGCTTCATCAGCCAGCAGGACCAAATTACCCCTGTGTTTATATACATATATTTTTTAAAGGCATTGACCTATGAGTAAACAGCACTTGACATTGAAAATTGCCATATTAAATATCCAGCTCCTCTGTCCGATTACAGCAGCCTCCAGAGCTCTTCCAAATTGTCACCTAGGGTAAATGTGACAGCAAACAATGCTTTAAAAGTAAGTAATCTGCTCTATAATTATTTTAGCGGCTGCAACTGCCAACCAGCAGGATCACTTATGAAAAAGGATGCAGTCGTCCCTTATTAAAAATGCATGAATATACAGTCTCTTGATTGTAGAAATAATCAGCAGACTATCTAATGTAACAAGACTTAGCCACAGAAGAATTAATTAGGGTGAAATTGATTAAGGAGACGAGGGTAAAAATCTATCTGTGATGATTCAGGATCCGATTAAACTCAAGCATTAATTCTCACATTCTTTTCAAATTAAGAGCCTCATCTAAATGTTCCACATTAATATTCCAACATAACCCACCCTCCCTTAACCAAAGAGAAACACGGACATTTCTAATGAAAGCTAAAGATCCTGTTCTTGTTGCCCATTAAGGCTCTGTCATCAAGATTTCAGGAGCTTGGAGTTTTTATTATTTTAAATAAAAGACAGCTGGGGGACTATCTTTTATTTAAAATAAAAGGGTAGTGAAATCCCCAAATTCATTGTGGTCTTGAGCACTTATGACTTTTGTTGGGAGATTTTCTTAAAAGCTAAAGGAAGCATACAACAGAACTAATTACATGACAGCCGCCTAAATTCTCTTTGTCTGGTGGTAACCTGCTTTGGTACAGATAAGGGGACCTTGAAGGGGTAATATATTCCACCCCTCTCCCTGAGATGAGCTGTATCAAACCAGAGACCCATCCATAATTATCTGCCATCTCTTGAGAGGCCTCAGGGCACCGGGGCTCCACAACTCCCTTGGTAACACGATCAGGCAGCTAATACAATCCCAGCTCCTGCTCACCCTCCCCCTCTTCCCCCTGCAGCCGTTGGTAGGGTGTGAGGAGAAGCTTCCCGCATCATTGATTTTTCTCTTTTCACTTTTCCTCCATTACAAGCTCACTCTGTGCTTCCTGACTCTCCCCGTCCAAACCTCCAAACTGTGCTTCGGTTTCACAGGGTCACTGACCTTTCCATGCTCCTCCAACGACTGCTCTCTTTGTAGCTCCGCTTCCATCTGCCGCCTTGCCTTCGGTCGCATGGCCATTGTGATTGAGTACATCCTTTGTCGGAGCTGGGACTCAAGGCTGAGGAGCATCCCAGACGGTTCGGAGCAGTCCCTCTGCCTGGGATGCATCCCCTCAGCACCATCCCCGGGAACCCGCTGGTCCAGGTGCTCCAAGATGAGGAGCTCAGGGTTGCCAGTCTTATCGGAGAAATGTGGGGAGACTGAAGTAAAGAAGCAATTTCAAGCCCTTTGTTTGGCCTGAGTATGATCTGGTTTTCCTCTTTCACACCCCTGGGAGATAGCCATGGTTCCCATTTTACTCAGGAGACAGAGCTGCTCACATAGGTCTTCGAGCAGAGTCTTCCTCCACGGTTAGGGAGTCCAGCCAGGTCCCCCTGGGGAGTTTACCAAGCATCACCTAGGGGAGAGGGCAATCCAGACAGGGAACAGCGTGAATGTGGCAGGTTTCCCCTTCCTGGGCCTACAAGGGTGGTCCCATTTACATTTATGATAAAACATCCACAGTGATCCTGTCCCCACACAGCCCTACTTGCTGGTCTCAACTGCTTCTAGCATAGTTGGGCAGATGTCGGTAGAGGAATCCCAGGTAGATCACTAAGGAGCTACAGGACTGCTCTTACTGAGAGCCTCAGGGAGAAGTCTGGATCCTCAGGGGTGCACCTGTACTAGTCTGCAACCTGGCTGCACTGCCCACACCTCCAGGCCCAGTTTCACCACAGGTGACTTTGAACAACAGGGGAGGGATACAGCAAGGTGGCCAGGCCCTGCCTCCTCTCGGAAAGCTCCTTCACATCTATGTAAATTCGTGGATGCAAATTGTCACAAGGGGGCAGAGACCCCCAAAGCAGCCCAGCCCCAAATGCAAATAGTTATGGGGGAGGGGAGGGACAGTCACCCTAACAACACCCATCTACAGAGCCTGGAATCCCAGACTCAACGGAAGTGTCCCATGCCCTGCACCAAAATTTCTACCACCAGAGCCCATCCGCTCCCTCTCCTTTCTCCCCTATAGCCTCTCTTTTACACCAGTCTCCCAAATTTCCCTCAATTCAATTAGCAACCTGGTTCTGAGGACCTCCTTGGGATTTAAACCTTGTCCTAGGAACTGAGGAGGATGAAAGAGATAAAGATGGGATCCCTGCCCTCGAGAATTTCACAGGTTGGCAGGAGGATGACATGAACTCAACCAAAGCAAGTGAAAACTGTAGTAGATAGTGTATCATAAAGTATTAAATCAGGTGCCACAAATTTCACATTAAATGAAATCAGAGAAAGGGAGCAATCCTTGGAACGTGAGCCGGGGTGATCAGGAAGCCTCCTGGGAATAAACAGGACTTGAAGCTGAACTGGCATTACATGGATTGAGGGGACAGAGGAAGGATTCCAGGGGGGGGTGGGTCTGCGCAAAGGCCCAGGCTGGAGGGCAGGTTCGGGAACCCTTCGGCCAGGCTGGAGGGGAACGTAATGCTGGGGGTAAGGGCAGCCAAGCTTGCAGGCCTTGAATGCCAGCGTTCGAGGTCTGAGTTTTAGCCTAGACTGTTGGATCTCAAACCTTGGTGGGCTGTAGTGTTACCTGGGGTGCTGGTTAAAATGAAGTTTCCCAGGCCCTGGCCCTTTAGGTATAGGGCATTTTGAGCAAGCATCCTAGGTGACTCTGATGGTGGCCCACAGACGAGGTGGCTGAAGGCCCTCTTCTCACCATTTTGTCCCTCCTGTGGTAAAGCTGGGCTTAGTTAGCACTATGGAAACCATGGGGCTACAGAGGACTCCCAGCTTCTGCGAGGATGTTGATCCTTGTCTTCTAGGAACCTGGAGGCTGGGGCAAGGAATTATTTTGACTACACAGTAATCAAAGGGAAAGCAACCCCGGTGAACAACAAAATAGAAGAGTTACACCTGTAGGACAGTGGAGAAGCTGCCTTAGATCCTGGGACCCTGTGGGCCCCCTCTTAAGCTATCCCATGAATTAAAAAGTGGAGATAACAAAGAAATAAGTTTGATGGAGATATTTTTTATATGATAAAGGTGTTCAGTTCTAGGTCTCTTTCAATAGCTATCTCCCCTTAGCACTGTAACATGCATTGGGCCCCAGGTCCACCCTTTAATTCACGGGTTTTATGGCAGGTTACTGGCCCTCCCTATTAAGACTATTTGCTCAACTTCTCAATTTTTATTAGGAAATTTTCAAACCTAGAGAAAAGTTGAAAGGATAGTGCAGGAAAATCTATAAATCTTTTATCTAGATTTACCAAGTGTTAACATTCCCATTTGTTTTCTTTCTCTCTTTATACAAGTATATAAATATTTATATAAATATGCACATATTTATATACTATACATATACATGTATACTTTCTTTTTGCAAAAGCATTTAAAAGTCACAGATATCCTGACACTTCATCCCAAACACTTAAGAACCATTCCTCCAATAATTCCTCCTATAAGCACAATATCATTATCACACCTAAGAAATTTAACATTGACTGTCATACAGAGTGAAGCGAGTCAGAAAGAGAAAAACAAATATCGTATATTAACATATATATGCGGAATATAAAAAAATGGTACAAATCAACTGGTTTGCAAGGCAGAAATAGAGACACAGATGTAGAGAACAAACGGACACTAAGTGGGGAAAGTGGGGGGGGGGTTGGGGGGAATGAATTGGGAGATTGGGATTGCCATATATACATTACTAATAAGAAAAAAACTATCAAATTGTAGGCTTTAAATATATGCAGTTTATTGTATCTCAATAAAAGTTCTTTAAAAAAAAGAAATTTAACATTGATACAGTAATATTAGCTTATAGAACATATTTAAATTTCTTTGATTCTCCCAAAATATCCTTTATGGCTTTTAAAAAAAAAATCCAGGATACAATCAAGATTCACACAATATATTTAATTGTCATGTCTCTTTAGTTTCATTTCATCTAGAACAGTCTCCTTCCCTGTTGTTGTTTAAGACATTGGCGTCTTTGAAGAGTCTAGGCAAAGAGCCTTATAAAATGTCCCACAATCTGGATTTGTCTGATTTGATTCAGGCTAAATGTTCTGGGGCAAGAATATACCATGAAGGTGAGGCAGGGTCCTTCCCGTGGCATGCCATGGTGTCAGGAGTCACACCACGTCTGTTTGTCCCATTGGTGATAATGAGAAGACGGATCACTTAGTAAAGGTGTGCACTGAACACTTTGACACCTGGTCTCACCTAACTAAGCACTGCACAGGTCTTATTGAGCAACTCAGCCAGATTATAAAGTGTTTGAGAGCAAGAATTGAGTCTTCTTCTTTGAAAAATAATGTGTTACACTTTACAAGACTCTTTCATATAGATTACCCTATTTCCTCTTCAGACACACTAATGGAGAGATTTTTATTCCCATTTACAGGAACGCAAAAATTCACAGTGCTTAGGAACCCAGACCTACCCTTTAATTAATGGGATTTATGGCAAGTTACTTAGCCTCTCTTTTAATTCTCTGTTTGCTCAACTCTAAGATGGGGATAATAATATCTTCCTCCCAGAGTTGTTGTGAGGACTAAATGTTTGACATAGGTCTTAGCACATAAAGAATGCCCAGAGAAATGAAAGTGTTTTGTGGATAGAGCTAAACACATCACACACACACAAACACTCAACATGCGTGTCTACACCGATGCTTGGGGAGGTAAATGTCTGCCTTGTGGTCACTCAGCTGAGCAAAGAGCAGGGCCCGGATTCAAGCCTCATCCCGCAACTCCAAATCCAAATTGTACCCTCATTCTCCACACAGCATGCTGCAGCAATGGGCTAGCTGGAATCACCACAGAGGAACCACAGGATCAAAATCATATGAACAGTGTGTGAAAACTAGACTTAATTTCAAACATCTTATTCACACCTAACTTCAAGATGCATGCAGCCAGGCCCACTGCTCTGATTTGGCCAAGGGTCCCCACACTGATGCCCTTTCTTCTGCCACGTACCGCCTTCAGCTCATCGCCGTGTCACCTGACAATCTCACAGTATCTCCAAACTCACCACATTGAACAGCAGTCAACGTGCTTCCGGAGGCAGTGGATTGTGGCTGGAGATCACTGCACGTTTGACCAAAAAGTCTCCACTGCCCTGCCCCTGCAGAGTAATTGCTCTAGAGTAGGGGCAAGACTGGAGAATTGTCCCTGGTTAAAGTGGGGAGGCTTTAGGGTTCCAATCCAGACAGAGGTCCCTGAAAGTCCCCTATCATTTTCATTGGAAATTCCTATTCCCACTTTCTACCCCAGCCTCAACCCCAGTCGACAGCGGGGAAAGCCACAGCAGCAACAAACCACTGTTTTGAACCAAAGGTCTTTATCCCGTATGAACTAGGATGGGTCCAGTTAAGAAGTAATCCCACCTGGCTGGGATGGTGAAGTGTGTGTTTGTTGTTCAGTTGTGTGTTTGGGGTCCAGGGGAGGAAGATTTCATGGAGAAGAGTGAGTTGGAGTTGGATAGGAAGGAGGAGGAGAAAGGGCAGTCCTTATTTGGGGCAGGGCGCGCTGGGGGCACAGAGCATTCCTAAAGGCACAGAGGCAGGATAACAGAGGGCCTGGTCTGGGGATCGAGGGCAGGTGTGTGCAGGGGAGGCGTGGGAGACAGGCACTGAGCAGGCACAAACCCCTCCCTTCCAGACGCAGAGCAGGCTGTGGCCGTGGAGCGGCTGACTATTTCATTGACGGAAAATTGGATGTGGCTGTGGTGCTTGGGATGCAGATTCTGATTTCATGGCCTGTGTGCCCAGATGGCTGATTAGGTCGCAGGAGGGAGGCATTGCCCACCCCTCCCCAAGTTTCCCAGCCCAGAAGGGCACAGATACTGACCTTCCTTCCCAACACGTCACAGGCTCCAGACCCACCTTGGTTCCAGTTACTCAACAGACATTATTTAGCACCTACTGTGTGCCAAGCCTCATGTTAAGCATGCAGGAGACACAGATGCCTCTGCCCTGGACGGCAGCTTGGGGACACAGACCCTGTAACAGGTCTCTGACTGTGGGAAGGACAAAGCACTGTGAAGTCCTGGGGGTGATTCAGCTACTTGGGCCTGAGGCTTCACAGAGGACTGGCCCCCTGTGCTGATGGCTTCCCTAGACAGAGAGGAAGGGAAAGGATGCTAACCTGCATTTAGTGAGGACTTCATTTTGGCAAAGCACTGTGCTAGGAGTTTGTTCTATACTACAAACCTCAATACTCACAGTCATCGTAAAAGTAGATATTATAATTCCTAATTGTGTACACAAAAGGCATTTCAGGTGGGAACACACGTAGGAACACACATGAAAGAACTTGGGAATGTGGGGACCATTTAGCTATTTGGAGAGACTGAAGCATTGGAGGCTTAAAGGGAAGCTGGCAAGAAATGAGCCTAGAAAGGCAGATTGGGGCTTTGCATGTCAGGATAACAAATTTGGACTTTATCCACTTGGCCGTGGGAAGTCTCTGAAGGGTAATGAAAAGGATGGTGCCAAATGTCCCACTAACTCCTACACTGATGGCCTCCCTGATCCTCGCCTCTTCTCCAAATCCTAACCACTGCTCCTCACATCAGCAGATATTGACTGTACACCTCTACTGTGGGCCAGGCGCTGTGCTGGGTGCTGGGCATGTGGCGATGAGCAAGACAAGATGGGGTGCTAGAGGGAGACAGACAAGACCTAGTAATCAAACACACAAGTAAGAGATCAGGATAGATGCTGTGGCAAAAATAAAACACATAAGCGGGACAGAGAGAGTTGGGGGCGGGGCGGGGAGGCTGCTTTAGTTACTTGTTTTCTCTCCTTTCCATGGAGCTATGATTGTTATGGCAAACAGGGATCTTAGGACAGGGAACTGGGCGGGGAGGGGGGGTGGGGGGGAGACAATTTCCCTTATTTCAAATTCTTTGCTGAAAGTAAGTTAAGTTCTTAGAGAACCATGGTCCATGCTTCCAACATTCCTGGGCCACTGATGCTGCCTCTCCCCAAGGCCCAGGCAAAGACTACCTAACTTACAAAACCAGCGCGTGGCACAGGCCGGGACAGCCAGAGGGAGCAGTCCCTGAATCCCAGAGCTGGAAAGAAGGAAATGCGGAGGCCATGCAGGACGGATGGTAGATGTTTGGAACCCATTTCCAGAGCTGGGTTTCTTTCCTTTCACCCATGAGCCACAGCAGAATTTCATCTTCTAGGCAGCCAACAGGGTTCTACGTCCTCTGAACTGATCCCTCTGCTTCAGGGCCCAATCTTGGCTGCTCATCACAGGCAAGGAGAAGACAAACTTAAACCCAGGCCAACAATCCTCAGAGAAACTGAGTCAGCCTTAGTCATCTCTTCCCCAGCTCACAAAATCCTGAGCCCTTTCAACACCTCTGATCCCTTCCCCTCAGTGGCCAGATCCATGTTTGTCGTGAGAGTGGGGGAGGAGTGCAGGGGACACTGGCAGCGGGGCTTGTTGTGCCCCAGTTTCTAGAACGCGGAGCTGGAAAAGCCAGGAGGGCTGTGGTGTGGGCCTAGAAAGCCCAAGGAGTGGCGCTCAAAAATGAGCCGAGTGTCAGGACTGGAGCAGACCTGCTGGGACAGGGACCACGTGCCCGAAGGGAATGGTGAGCAGGTCAGACCGGTGGGGCTGGATCCGAAGCAGGGCCATCCCGGAAGGAGATTGGGAAACCAGCACATGCTAGGCTAGGGTTGAAGCAAGAGCCTAGCTCATGACTGCATCAACCTGGAGGGAGGAGGGAACGAGAGAGGGAGGGGTTAGGAGAGGCCCTGGACAGGCTGTGGCCCCGAGGCTGTATCGGGATCTGGGCTAAAGTCAAGAAATGCTCCTAAACACAGAGAAGGAGGCAATCCATGCTGCTTATCAGTGTCTTCCATCCCTCCAAAGGATCCCACTGGGTCTGGTCTTATCGCAGCAGTTTTGCCCTCCTGCTCCCCTCAGAGAGTGATAGAAATAACCTGGGGCCTGGAGAAGAGTTTGGTAGCCCCTCACATGCTTAGAGGACCTCTCTCCACCTTTCCACTCTCCTTGGGTGATTTCCTAAGGCCCAGCCTTCTGAGAGCTGACAAGAAAGGAGAGGGTTTTCTCAAGTTCACAGAGCAAAGCATTACGCCTGCCTACCAAAGCTCAAGATGATGCAGAATTTGAGGCTGTGTGTGTGAAAGAGTGCAAATCCATCCTCACAATTTTTCTGAGATTCCATCTCAAGCATCCTTAGGCTGAATAATGTGGAGTTCAGTGCTCTTCCCCACCCCCTCTCTCTCTCTCTCCACCCCCCCCCCCACACCCTCCCCCGCACCCATTTTAGAATCTTCTCTTTTTTCTGCTGCAGTCTCTGCTTCCTTCTTAGCCTTCCCAATTCCCTTCTCAGCAGGAACACACCAGGACCAGGAGCCTCCCAGCCACAGGAACTGGTTTCTCAGAAGGAGGAGTTAATGCAGGCCTGACCACAAAGTCAGTGCTGCCCTAAGTTCATGTCTCAGTCTTGCCACGTCTAATGTAACCCAAGGAATGATGCAATTGCATCTTGCAGCTTTCACCCAAACAGAGCCTGGGGTTGCCCCAGGGAGCTGGCTCTGATGCTATTTCAGGAGTTGACCTCGCTTCTTGTGGCCAGGGCTGCTTGGTCCCTTCCAGGGATCAGCTGTTTCCATAGGCTTGGGAAGGGCACTTATAAAATGGGGATTCATAAATGGGCTGCAGAGGGTCCCCAAACTGAATGCACACATGTGATTATGCACATTTTTCCTGGGGATGAAGACTTATTTGTTCTGTCTGATTCTCAAAGGAATCAGAGACCCTCTGAATGGTTTTACTAGTTGGGGGCAATAGGTTAAACAAGGAATTAAAATCTGCCTCCTCTCATTTCACTCCCCAGTGCATGTGAGTTTTATGCAATTCCCCATCTAAAAGGGAAACCTGAGCCCATGGAAGTCGGGGGTTGAACATCCTGAATATTCAGTTCTTTGGATAGTCACCAAAAGAAGATCTGAGCAGGAGACATGATGTCACCTTCAGGGAGGAGACTCTTGAGCTGTCTGGAGTGAGGGGAGGGGGAATGAGGAGAATCGGTGGCCTTGAACCCTACAAGGAGAGGCTAGGGCACCTTTCTGGGATGCAGTCCAGGCTCTGCCTCGAACATGCAGCTCCAAAAGAGATGCAGTGCAGATTCCAAGCTGCCAAATCCCGGAGGCCCTATTGGACAACCCAGCCTCCCATGTGGTCATCCTGGGCCCTACCTGCCAGGATCAGGAGCCTGAAGTGCAGAGCCACTGCAGAGCCAGACCTGAGGAGCTCAACATCAAGCCCCAGCATCCCTGACCTCCCACGGGAGGGAGAAGAGAGAATGGGGACCTCCACCCATCCACCCACCAGCCTCTGAGTCTCTTTAGCCCTTGGCATTAGTAATTAACAGCCAGGAAGTTACACATCAACCTCAGCAAGCTAATGTGGCAGGAGCTCCCTCCTGACAGCAGCGCTAATAAGAAATTTGCTAATGCAATTGATCACTTTAAAAAGCTGTATGTTGGCGGATGAGCGCTTCTCTGCAGCAGCTAGTCTAATTGCCAGAGCAGAGCAGCGAGCTGCTCTCGGAAGGGGGTGAGGATGATGTCTTCACTGAATCAGTGGTGCAATGCAGCAGGCAGGGGCTGGGAGGAGGGGTGTGGTGCTGAGCTCAAGGCCCCCAGCCCTTCCGGCTCCCAGGAAGCCAGTCTCTGCAGGCCTATTCTAAGGACCTAATGAGAGCTCTGAGCTGCAGCCCCTGCTGTAAGCTGCACTTGCAGCCTCTCAGTTTATGCCGCAGTATTACAATAAGAAATGGCCCTGTCTGCAGTGACAGCTGATCTCAGCCTCAGCCAGTGAGTGTCAACACTGCAGACCCCACTCAGTATTCTGCTAGGGGCAGGGCTGATACCTCTGGCAAATTTGCTTTTTCTCTCCCAGACCCCTGCAATGACTCCATCCACCAGTCCTGAGTCAGATGCAGGGAAAGAAAATTAGAAATCCACTTCAGGCCCACCAAAGTCTGCTCCCAGTTGAGACAAAAGGCAACTTGCTCCGAAATCCCAGTGTTTGGCAAAAACAAAGAATGGTTTCCGGAAGGGATGAAACCGCTGCTATGGGATTTTGCTTCCAACGCTCACTCCAAACCATTTGCCCTCAAAGCAAATCCACAGAGAAGCAAGAGAAGCAAGTTGACCTCTGTGGGAATGGAGCCCAGGACTACCAGGAATTAAGGATGCGAGGGATTAAGGATGTCCACGTGTCTGGATCCCCACTGCTTTCTGGAATAGTCCTCACTCTCAGTTATCCGTGGGGATGAAGGGAGAGTGGGGAGAGGGATGAGGGAGGACAGGCCACCAACACGCAGAGAAACGTCACACCAAGTCTCAATCAATTCAGCTTTGTTGATCCTGATTGTTTCCCCATCCTTTACATTAATGCTTTGAATTTTGGGTGGAGACAAAGAAGACCAAATACGAGGACCCAGGTCACAGCCAGTGTGTGTACCACACCCAATAACCCAGAGGAGCCTAGTTCCACGTGTCGGCAGTGCCTGACGCAGGATGCCTTCCTACTCAAGACCTTCCTTGGCCTGATGACTCCCCTAGCCTCCGGGGTAAGGGTGAGGCCAGGTACCAGGAACTGGTGCAAATTTCTTTATGAGTCTCATCTGCAGGAGAGGATGTTTTGCAACAAGGCCCCCCAGTGAGTTGAAGCCACCTGTGTGTCTGTGAGCACCCTGAAGGCTGTGGACAGTGGGCAACTCCTCTGGCTTCCCGGAATGCCCTGTCCAGCACCCGGGCAGAGGAGCCAGAGCAGCCTGAGGTCTGAGCAGCACAGCCTCCAAGCCTTGGTCCAGGGGCTCAGCAGTCAAGGATACAGGAGCGAAGAGGACCATCCTCTGGACCTGCTCAAGCTGAGGATCCCAGGGGCCCTTTTACGTGTCCTTGAAAATGTACTTTAATATCTAAAGTCCTATCCTCTTATTTTAAATTTTTTAAAAATTTTTTCCTGGTTATTTTCCCAACTTTATTTTTCCCAAATCAATTTTAACACTATTTTTGCCAAATTTAAAACATTGATTAGAATGATACCAAATTAGATTTATTCAGGGAAAAATTTTCACTTTTACAAAATTGAGTCTTTCTATTCAAGAGTATGAATATATTTTGCCACTTAAATAAAGCCTTGCTATCCAAGGACTTTTAAAAAACTCCACATTGGGACTTCCTAGGTGGCGCAGTGGTAAAGAATCTGCCTGCCAATGCAGGGGACACGGGTTCGAGTCCTCCCTGGGAAGATTCCACATGCCACGGAGCAACTAAGCCTGAGCACCACAACTATTGAGCCTGTGCTCTAGAGCCCGTGAGCCACAACTATTGAGCCCATGTGCCGCAACTATTGAAGCCCGTGCGCCTAGAGCCCGTGCTCCAAAACAAGAGAAGCCACTACAATGAGGAGCCTGCACACCACAATGAAGAGTAGTCCCCGCTTGCAGCAACTAGAGAAAGCCCGTGTGCAGCAACGAAGACCCAACGCAGCCAACAAATAAATAAAATAAATAAATAAATTAAAAAAAAAAAAAAAAAAACTCCACATTGGTTCTGAATTATCTCCCTTGAAGCCTCATTGTCAAAGGTCCTATAAACTGTTTCTCAACAAGGGGGGGATGTGTTACTTCATCCTTGGTACTGAGGTGAATTACTCTCTAAAGGGGGCTTCCTGGGTGCCTTAACTTAAACCAAAGGCACTGGGACAAACGGCCACCTCAAGGAGTCTTGGCTCTGTGACCTCTGACATGGACCCCCTCATTTTGGATCCACTTCACACACAATCTCTATGCCAAGACCAACAAAACTAAAACTCCCTTCACTTTCACCTGGTTAATGGTGGGCACCTCTGGGTCCCAGGAAGGAGACCTAAGCAAGAAAAAGCCCCTTCCTTTAAACCCAGGGTCGGTGGTTAACTTGTGAACAGTTGTTTGTGCAGCAACAGTGCTAATGCTTTTCTCCAGCAGCCCCTCTGTAGGGCCAGCTTCATGAGGGTGACCTCTACAGTTGCCCAAGGGCTGTGCTTAGCCTGTGCTTGGCTTAAGGCTATCCTGTCACCATCTTGGAATTCTTAATCATTTTGAACAAGGGACCCCACATTTCATGTTACACTGGCCCCACAAGTTATGTAACAGGTCCAGCTCCTCTGCAACACTTGCAGGCTCGGAGAAGGTCAGGACCAGCCCAGGTCACACTTGGGGGTGGCTGCCATTGGAGCGCAGGCCAGTCCAGATGCAATGCTGGGCCCCTGGGGCAGACTCTGTATCTAGCCATAGGCAAGACCTCACTTCTGCCTGCAAATAGGCCCAGCTGATGGATTTTTAAGGGACGCATCACAGGGGACTCGATGCTTCCTTCCTGGACTCCTCCTCCCTGCCCACCTCCCAGGGTCCGGGCTCTAATAGCCCACTTAGAGAAACCTCAGCGAACCTTGATGGCTGTCATCTGGACTGCTTCAGGCACACGCCTGCTCAGTGTTTCCAGGGTTTGGACCCCAGGAGTAAGAGTGAGCTGTCTGCATTATCTCTCCAGACTTCTGCCTCTCTCAAGACCTCCTGGGAGTCTGGGCCAGCAGGAGAGAGCACTTCCAGACCATTACCAGGAGCACATCCAGTCTCCTGGGCCAGAGGAAGCCACTGCGGTGGGAGAAGAGAAGGACCAGAGCTCCTGGGACATAATCCACGAGGGTTACTCAGTCACCAGTCAGTGCAGTTGGGGAGGAGGGCGAGGTGGGGCTCCAGCCTGGAAAGCTCGGGGTCACATGTGCCTGGGAATGCTAGGATCTCCCCTCCTTCAGATCCCTCAGGCAGGAGGATGAAGCCAGCTTGGGCAATAATGGAGTCAGGGTACCACCGGGGGGGTAGAGACTCAGGGAACTCCCCATGGACATTCACTTTTGAAGGAAGCCTTTCTCCCTGAGGTCCAACTGCAAGGATTCTGGCAGCAAGAGAAGGATTCATTTATAATCTCCCAACTGGAGAGGTAGAAGGAAAGTGTTTAACTGTTTATTTAACTCCATCTATCCATTTACACATTCATCCCTTCATTAATTTAGCACGTATGTGAAAGCTTATTTAGGGATCAGCTATGTCAAGTGCTATGAAGACTATCGACTCACACAGTGGAAAGAAGGCAAGAGTACTTTCTGGGGTCTCCATTCTTGAGAGACCTACTTAATGCTCTCATGACCCACTTAATACCTCCTGAAGACCCCACCTGCTAATACCATCACATTGCGGGTCAGGATTTCAACTTATGAATTTGGGGGAGACAAACATTTTATCACAGACTCTAAGCTCTGTGGAGGTGGAGAGCATATCTGTCTTGCTCACTGCTCTATCCTCAACCCTTGCCCGGAGTGTGGCACATAACTTGGGCTCAATAAATATTTCTGGAATGAATGGATGACAGATTTTACTGCTATTTGGAAGCTCTGCAAGAATTCAGAGAACACCTATGTGGGCTAGAAGAGCTGGTGTAGACTTCATAGATGAGACATAAAACACAGAAAGAGTTAAATAATGATGCAAGACAACAATACAATAAAGATGACAAGGCAATATGTGATATGTGTCAGGCAAACAGGGCAAATACTGCATGTTAAAGCAGGGAGAGTGTATCAGCTATGATGTTTTTGTCAGCAAGTAACAAAAAACTTCAACTCAAACAGTCCTCAACTGCACGGGAACTTCTCTCTCATAGAGCAGATTCAGAGGAAGGGCAGGCTCAGAGTGTGTGATACAGCAGCTCAAGGAGTCCTTTCCCTCCTGCTCTGCCATCCTCAAGTGCGCTTCATCCTCAGGTTGGATGGCAGATGTCCACAGCAATTCCAGACATGGAAACAACCTACTGAAGAAGGACAGACTGTCTCTTCCCATGTCTCTTTTCCAGGAGCTTCCCAGCATCTTCTCCCTTCATCTCACTGACCAGAACTGGGCCACATGCCCAATCCCAGGCTGACTACTGGTGAGGGGAGTAGGATTCTGTGACTGGCATAGACCAACCACAATCCACTCTTGGAGCTGAGATGGAATCACTATTCACTGAGTTTAAAAGGAGTAAATATCCCATAGAAATTAGAATCTGTTAGACATGAATAAATGAGAAGATGAATGTTGGCTAATAATCAACAGTGTCCACTGTGATCCCCCCCTTTGTTTACCTATTGTCTACTGACACCATATAAAGGGGTCACTCTGTGCCGAAATTGTCTAGAAAAGGCTTGATAGAGGAAATAAGATTAAGTTAGGTCTTAAAAGAAAAAGGTAGGACTTGTACAGGTGGAGAACAGGCAATGAGAAATGTGAACCTGGACATGGGAATTAGCCAAGATTGCACCCAGAAAAATGCCCCTCCAAGAGCCCAAGAGCTCAAGAGCTATTTAAACCCAGGCATACACATTCTGTGTAATGGAAAGAGCTGGACCCAGTGCAGAAAGGCTTAGGTTCACATTTGCTCTGCTACTCGAGTTTCTTAACCTCTTGGAATCTCCATTTCCTCCTCAGTGAAGTGGGACTGGAGGGTCTGCCTCCCTGGAATGTGACCAGGATCACATCAGACTGTTCCGGACAGAACCTTGCACATAGAAAGTGCCCACCACATGTTTTTCTCCTACCTTCCTTCCTTGGAAAGGAAGTCTGTTCTAGAGAACACTTTGAGTTGCCAACACAAACTTCAGTCCTACTGTGAAACAAAGGCACCAGCCTGTGCTCAGATGCCAAGAACTGAAGCACAAGTTTTTATTCTCACTTGAGTCTTAGATGAATGTTGGGGTTCTAATGACCTCCTTTATTTCTAACGCTTGGTCCCTTGTGGTATAAACTCTGACTGCAAAAATCCAGATGAGAACGAGAGGACCTTCTCTAGAGCCACAGAGGCAGAGATGGAAAGAAGGGTCCATCTAAGTTCCTTGGTTATTGAAGGATCTAGCCAAGGGCCTGACTGCCCAAGGAGGTTAGAGCTGTGCTTCAGGACCATCGGGGCCGTCACAGAGCCATGAGAGAATGAGAGAATCAGAGAATGTTGCGGATGCTCTTATCAGAGAAATGTACGCATGTAAAAAGATTATTGTACATATATTATTACATATTATTGCATATAATATTTTACGGGTTCTGGGACACTCTAAAGTATCTGTTTAAACCCCAGAATGAGAAGTCCTGAATTAGTGAGTTTGTTTGGGATGGTCCAGTCCTGGTTTCTGCAAGCAAATGGGAAAAGAACTGGCTTTGCACCCGTATAACACTGCATGGTGACCTGCAGCTTCAGGATGGGGACGCCTGCTGCTGGCTCCTTTGTTCCTGGCTCCGCACTCAAACTGGCCTGAGCACAGTCTGGGGGATGGGCTGTGCCTGTGCAGACCCTTAGGGAGGGTTTGGGTGATGCTGATGCTCTTGCTGACTTAAAGAGAAACCAGCTCAATGTGTTTTGGATGACGGGCTCTTTGTCCTGAGAGAGGATTACCGCCCCAAGAGCTCTTAAGAATCCAGGGACAAAGAGACAAAGAGGCGAAAAGACAGAGATGCAGCTAGAAAGATAAAAAATGGAATGGAGATTTCAAAACAAAAGCAAAAGCCTTCAGGAGCGCTGCCTCGGAACGTCAATCATTGGTGGGGGAGGAGCTGCTAATCAGAGCGGGGGGTGGGGGCGGGAAGGGGTATGTGGGGGGATTTAGGGCAGCAGATCTTGAAACCGTGAGCAGCACTTACGTAAGACTGAGAAAACATCAGTTGTCCAGATCAAAGAATGGGGGAGGGGTTCTATCCGTAGTTTACAAGAGGCTAAAGCCATCCCCAGCCTCCCATCCATTGGCGCCGCCTCTGCGGCTCCAGCTCCGCAGCCCTGCGGTCTGCAGAGGCCTGAGGACGCTGGCCGCCCTGCCGGAGTGTTAGCTGCTGCGAAGACGGCAACCGGGCTCCTTAATGGAGCTCCCCAGGAGCCCAACTCAGTAGGCTGCCTGCATTATTAATGCATTATGTCATCCTTCCTTGCACTCGCTCTCAGCTGCTGAAATTTTATAGAGCGGTATTATTAATTGAAGCAGTTAGTGCAGGGGATATTAGCACAGCCACGTTAGAGGGCTGGGGATGTGCAAGACCAGGATCTCTCCCTCCCTCTCTTTGTGCCCCCTTTCTCCCTCTCTCCCACCTCCTCCCTGTGCCTCACCACCCCCACCTCTCTTGTTTCTACTCGCCCCCACTTTCCTCTCTTCCTCCTCTTTCAGTTCTCTCTCAGTATCCCTCTGGAGAGACTCAGAGTACCCACCACCCTTCCCAGGCTGAAATCATTCCATCTCCAACCAGCACAGGCAGACAGACAGAATGACAGAATGACAACATCACAGTGGCTGACTCCTGACCTAGTTGAATTAGGATGGAAGACCATCCGTCAGGTTCTTATCTTGGCTCAGAGCCCCTAGTGGGGGTGGAGGGTGGCAGGTAGAAAAAGGTGGCAGGCAGGGCTCACTGCCTCTCAGACCCATTCATTCATTTTTCCTCTGTGAGTACCCAGCCTTACAGTAGATGCTGTGGGAAATAAAGAGGAGATAACAGAGCTCAGCCGCGGGACTGAGGCTGTAGCCGGAGAGACCAGACTAGCTGAAACAAAGCAAAATAAGGTGCAGCAAAGGGTCCCAAGGGAGCAATCCCTGAGGGACTGATTGCCCAGCTCCCTGAAACACCCGCTGTGGCCTAGGGAAGCAAAGGAACCCTGAGGGGTAAGAAAAGCAAGGTACCAGCAGGGTGCAGGAGGGTGGGAGCAGGGGTAGCTGCACTGGGAGGAAGGAAGGAAGGAAGGTGCGGGCTGGGCAGGTTCAGGACAGCGGTCTTGGGAGGGACTCCAAGCTGCACCCCTCCACCCCCCGCCCCTCCCCCACCACCATGAGACAGACGCTTTCACTAGCGGAGGTTGAGATCTAGAAGCAACTGGAAAACCTAACCAAGGGCCAGGACACCAGGGCCCACACCCCAGATCCTTTCATCGGGAATCAGAGACACCTGAGAGGCCAAGGCTCAGGTTCCCTGTAAAATAAACAGATACCAGGATGGAAACATCCAGGATGAATAGTCACCGTCTGCCCTTCCCCACTCTCCCTGCTCCCCTACCGGCTCATGGCAACAGGTGTACCTTGTGTTACAGAGAGAGGCCTCCTTGGAAATCCGGGGGCAAGTGGTCTGCTTGGATGTATTAAGTTTTAGTGGGACTATGCCCTTGGTTTTTAAACTTGTTTTCTTATGAAAATTTTCAAACAAACACAGAGAGAGAATAGAATAATGAATCTTCATATTAATACAGCTCAGCTTCAAAAATGATCACCTCATGGCTAGTCTTCTTTTATCCACCTTCCCCCAACTTTTGGAGGATAGGAGCATGCACTTTAAGGTAACATGCACTTGTAAAAAATGATCTGCTCATTTTTCTTCTTTTTTTCTTTATTAAAAACAAATGGGACATTTGTGGAGACATGGATGGACCTAGAGACTGTCATACAGAGTGAAGTGAGTCAGAAAGAGAAAAACAAATATCGTATATTAACACATATATGCAGAATATAGAAAAATGGCACAAATCAACCAGTTTGCAAGGCAGAAATAGAGACACAGATGTAGATAACAAACATATGGACACCAAGTGGGGAAGGATGGGGGGTTGGGGGGAATGAATTGGGAGATTGGGATTGCCATATATACATTACTAAAAAGAAAAAAATATATATCAAATTGTACACTTTAAATAGGTGCTAATTTATTGTATGTCAATTGTATCTCAATAAAAATTTTTAAAGGGAAAAAAAAAAAAAACAAATGCACAGGGGACTTCCCTGGTGGTGCAGTGGTTAAGAATCCAACTGCCAATGCAGGGGACACAGGTTCGAGCTCTGGTCCAGGAAGATCCCACATGCTGCAGAGCAACTAAGCCCGTGTGCCACAACTACTGAAGCCTGCAAGCTTAGAGCCCATGCTCTGCAACAAGAGAAGCCACCGCAGTGAGAAGCCCATGCACCACAATGAAGGGTAGCCCCACCCCGCCACTTGCCACAACTAGAGAAAGCCCAACACAATCAATTAATTAATTATTTTTTTTAAAATGCACACACACCTCCTCTGACAGATTTTCATATACAGTACTTATTTAAATGCGAGAAAAGGATCCATCATGTGTTAAACTCTCCCAGTGTGCCTAGGCAGGCTATTAATCCTTTACTCCTCCCAACAGCTGGAGAACTGGAGATAATTAAAGTACATACAGTAAATTACAGAGGCCCACAAAGTCCAAGACCTCTGCTGCTACCCTGTACTGCCCCCATCTCCTTACCCTCCAAGGGCACCCCTGAGAGGCTGAGGCCAAAATGGGGGGAGGGGGGAGATGTTGGGGAGTAAGGATATTGACGGCTACCCTTTGTGATCTGACCTCAATTCCCTGATCTCTGTTTACTCCTTCTCCTGGCCTGGTGTGCCCACTCCCCACCTTCTAGGACCCTCATGCTGACAATTTTTACCCCATACCTCTATTGAAAACTATTCCAAGGAAAGGGGCTCAGGTTAGTGAGCAAGCTATGGTATCGCCTACAGCAGGGCTGCCCAACAAGCTTTCTACAGCAATGGAAATGTTCTGTTCTGTTCTGTCCAGTATGGCAGCCATAAGCTACATGTGGTTGTTAAGCACTTGAAATGTGGCCCCACATGGAAGACCTTGCTTGCCAGGTGAAGAAGGCAGGACTTTGTCCTAGGGGTGGTAGGGAATTATGGCAGGTAACTGAGCAAAGGAATATTTTATGGGAGCAAGAAGGCTTTATGGTTTTATTTACTTATTGGTTTGATTGCTTCCATCGACTGATCACCGCCTCCCAGGTGCTGGACCCTGGTCTCAACTCATGCCCAATCGCATTCAATTCCCAGATGCAGCCCTCTTAGGTTGATGTTTTACAGGTGGAAAAACTGAACCTCAGATATGATAAGTGTCATGTAATTACTGAATGGCAAAGGAATTTGAACCCAAGTCTTTCTTATTCTGAAGCCTCAGAGCACTATGCAGTGCTGGCTTTAAGAAAACTCAGCTGTTATCAGGATGTGAAAATGGACTGCAATAGGAGAAGGGCGGTGAAGTCTCCAGAAACAGCACTGGCACTCAGAGAGGCTCAGTAAATGCTTGCTTATTTAAACTGAATTGAGTGAAGGTTCTGGAAAGTCTTTAATCCCAACCAGGCTGCCAGAAACTAAATCCGGCCCAGGCCTCTAAGAAACCAATTTTCACCTGGTAAGCTGGGGATCCAAAGCCCTTATAGGTTCTCACACAGTTTACTGTCCATTAGAGAGGCTAACAAGATGAGCCATTTGGCAGGCCTGTTCCCAGGGCCTGCCACCAGGCCTAGGACCACCGGAAGGGGACAGGTGTGTGAAGGTGGCATTTCTGCTGGCCCTATCCTAGGGCCCTGCCAGTCCCCAGGTCCTCTCCAGGGGTATCTGAGCTAACCTTCCCAGCTGGGAAGAGAGGCCTGGACCAGGGGCCTGTAGGGCCCAAAGACAAGGTCAAACCCAGAGATTCAGAGTTCAAGGAAGCAGGATCAAGAGGCTCTGATCTCCAGAAAATCACTTTAAGTGAAATTTGTCTTCATATTCAGCCCTGGTTCAGCCCTGAATCCTCTCCCAACCTGCCCCCATCAGAGCTTCAGGTTCTCATACCCCCAAGGTCCTCTTGTCAGAAAACTTGCTGAAAAACATATTTATCCTAAGATGTTAGGACATTAAACCCAATGCATTGTAATCATCTATTCCCCTTACAGGTAAGTTGTTCCACGGTGGAATTCCAGGTCCTTAGTTTGGGAGGATGGGACTTGAGTTAAGATCTAACCTGTTTGTAGGCAAGACCAGTCTGGCTGATATTGAAGCAACTGGGAGACAGTTTCAGAGAAAACAACTAGGCATAACTAGGCATATAAAATCAGATGAGGTAAGTCCTTCAGTCTGCAAGTATTTCCTGAGCACCCCATCATATACCAGGAGCTGAGAGGCAAACAGAGAGTGAAAGAGACAGGAGGTGAAAGAGCTTTGGACTTGGTGACAGAAGACTTACCTGAGTTGGAATTTGAGCTCTACCACTGATGAGCTGTGTGATCTTAAACAGATTATTGACTTCTCTGAGTCTCATTTCCAGTTTTCTTTGATTTGGGAGAAAGAGCCTAGAGGTTAAGAGCTTAAGCTTTGACAACAGACCTAGGTTTGAATTCTATTATTGTCACTCACTGGTGGTGGGCCTTGGGAAAATTCCTTGATCTCTCTATGGCTCAGTTTCCTCATCTGGAAAATGAGGATGGCAGTTCTACCTTTCCTGGTTGTTGTAAGAATTAAATATGATAATGAATGTACAGTGCTTCATATACTGTCTCAGATAGAATCTCAATATGTTAATTAGTATTATATTCACTGCTTGTTGCCCCAGAATGTGGTGTCAGATGAGGAGGAGAAGGAAATGCTGGGAAACTGGGGGATGGATATCAGAAATGAAGCTGGGTCAGTGGAATGATGAGGCCAAACAGGGATGGTCCAGGCTCAGGACCCAGGCGAACTTACTCAGAGTTGTGCAGTTGTGCACAAAGGTGGTAGTTGAAGGGGGAGTGGGGACTGAAATCCCACCTAAATCCCACTCCCTAAATACGCTTGGCCTGTGCTGGCAGCATCCTGCACAGGGCCATGCAGGCAATAGGACAAGGCCTGCACTAAGGGGTGGGGGCAGTTCAGCCTCCGGGATAGGCAGAGGTGGAAGGAAGGAAGTCTCAGAGCTGAAGGAGTCTAGCGGCAGCAGCTGGTGTTCCAGGCACAGGACTCAGCTGCAAAGACCTCACGTGAGAGGGCAGGGCACAACTCAGTCCCCAGAGCATTTCAGGGCTGGTAGGAAACCAAGGCAGGTGTTCGGGCAAAGGGCTACCCAGACACAATGGTCAGCAGGCACAAAGCAAAGGGCCCTGCTGATGGAACAGACTGCAAGGTCAGGCTGGGCTCAGGCACAAGGTTGACTCTCTCCTGGGTCACAGAATATGAGCAATTGGGGCCTGAGTTTGCTGCTGCGGATGATGAAATGGGCAGCTGTTGATGCTGGAGGGGGCAGGTGTGGGGGCAGGGAGCTGGGCAGATCTATACAAATTTCTTCCCAAACACTTTGGCAATCTAATGCTCTTCACAATCTGTGAGCTGTGTGGTAGGATTTACATCTTTTAGAAAGGGTGGTCTCCCAAATGAAATGGTGTTAGGAGCAGGGAGATATTCCTCTGCCCGGGAGTATTGCCTTTATGGTTCTCTGCGCCTACGTAATTTCTCTGGATAAAGTCAGAAGTCACAAGCTCAGTTGCTACAGGAGCCAGGCAGTGGTGTAAATGGGAAAAGGAGATGGGACATAACGATAGGGAGCAGTAGGGAGTGGTGGGGACTGTGGCAAACCAGCAAGCAGATGATTTAGTGAATGTTTAAGGAAAGTAGCAGCTGCTCAACTCAGCCAACTCTTACCCAGTGGGAATAAATGACCAGCACTTTCAGTTCCCCCACTTTTCCAAAAAAAGCCAGAAATCTACATTTTTATGTTAAAAATTATTTTAAATACCTGTTTTTTAATACCAGCAATAAATTTCTTTCTTTTTTTAACAAAACTCTTGATGGTATCATGATCTGACCAAACCCACAAGCATTTGTGGGTCACACATGGCCTCTGGCTAGGGAATGCCTCTCTCCAGGATCCCCTGGAGGTGCAGCCCCACCGCCCCACCCCGCCCAGAGAGATCTCACACTGGGTCCCTAACTTCTCCAGGAGGGAGTGCTACTCCAATGCACCCTTTCTTTCTTACCTCTAGGGTGCTCCTTCTTCCTTTTCCCAGAGGCTCTGGGCATCTGAAGAAGACAGGAAAGATGGGAGAGAGCACATAAAGAAGAGGCATAATATTGAAGACAAGCCTGTCTGACTTCATGCTTTGTCCTCTGGGATATACTGTGTCTGGCCTCTACCAGTCACAATCTGTGGACACAGGTTCTGGGAGATGGGAAGACAGCTCTGAGGCCAAGACTTGGCTGGTCCCATGGCTTTGTTCCATGTACTGTGAGCTGCTCCCTGGCTGGAGGGCCCAAGGCCTCCCTCTGTGAACTACCTCTTTCCTTTCCCCACCCTCCTGAACTAGCTCTTTTGGCCTGTCACTCTGTGGTAGTTTTTCTAAGACTCATCTTACTGTGTGGGTTTTATTAGCAAGCTATCGCTTCTCACGTCTCAGCTCTGAACATTTCAGTTGTGGTTTCCACTCAGGGCTGAGTGAACCCTGAAGAAATAATTAATATTGGGCGGGCCAAAAGATTTGTTCATTTTTTTCCATAAGATGGCTCTAGTAGCACTTAGTTGTCTTTACCTTCATTCAAAACAATTTTATTAGAGTGTATGCGACAGCTGTCATATCAGCATGCATTTAAAAAAAGACATCAAAATTGGTGAAGTTTTGTGTAGCCATTTCAATGTTGAAGATAGAAGAAAAGTAACTTTTTGGCACATTATGCTTTATTATTTCAAGAAAGGTATAAATGCAACTGAAACGCACTGAAAGATTTGTGCAGTGTATGGAGAAGGTGCTGTGACTGATCAAACGTGTCATGAGTGGTTTGTGAAGTTTCGTGCTGGAGATTTCTCACTGCACCATGCTCCACAGTTGGGTAGACCAGTTGAAGTTGATAGCGATCAAATCAAAACAGTAATTGAGAACAATCAACGTTATACCACATGGGAGATAGCCAACATACTCAAAATATCCAAATCAAGCGTTGAAAATCATTTGCACCGGCTTGATTATGTGAATTACTTTGATGTTTGGGTTCCACATAAGTTAAACAAAAAAAACCTTCCTGATTATATTTCGGCATGCAATTCTCTACTGAAACGTAACAAAAACATTCCGTTTTTAAAACAAATTGTGACAGGCAATAAAAAGGGGATACTGTACAACAAAGTGGAATGAAAGAGATAGTGGGGCAAGTGAATTGAACCACCACCAACCACACCAGAGGTGGGTCTTCATCCAAAGAAGGTGATGTTGTATATATGGTAGGATTGGAAGGGAGTCCTCTATTATGAACTCTCTCCAGAAAACCAGACGATTAATTCCAACAGGTACTGTTCCCAATTAGACCAACTGAAAGCAGCACTTGACAAAAAGCATCCAGAATTAGTCAACAGAAAACGCATAATCTTCTATCAGGATAAAGCAAGGCCGTGTGTTTCTTTGAAGACCAGGCAAAAACTGTTACAGCTTGGCTGGGAAGTTCTCTTTTTTTCTTTTTTTTGAAGTTCTTTATTGGAATAGAATTGCTTTACACTGTTGTGTCCATTTTTGCTATACACCAAAGTAAATCAGCTGTATTTATATATATATTTCCATATCCCCTCCCTCCTGTGACTCCCTCCTACCCTCCCTATCCCAGCCCTCTAAGTCATCACCCATCATTGAATTGAACTCCCTATGTCATGCAGCAACTTCCCACTAGCTATCTATTTTACATTTGGTAGTGTACATACGTCAATGCTACTCTCTCACTTCGTCCCAACTTACCCTGCGCCCCCCCCACCAACCCTGTGTCCTCAAGTCCATTCTCTACATCTGCATCTTTATTCTTGCCCTGTCACTAGGTTCATCAGTACCATTTTTTTAGATTCCACATATATGAGTTAGCATACGGTATTTGTTTTTCTCTTTCTGGCTTACTTCACTCTGTATGACAGACTCTAGGTAAATCCATCTCACTACAAATAACTCAATTTCATTCCTTTTTATGGCTGACTAATATTCCATTGTATATGTGTGCCACATCTTCTTTATCCATTCATCTGTTGATGGGCATTTCGGTTGCTTTCATGTCCTGGCTATTGTAAATAGTGCTGCAGTGAACACTGTGGTACATGTTTCTTTTTGGATTATGGTTTTCTCTGGGTATATTCCCAGTAGTGGGATTGCTGGGTCATATGGTAGTTCCATTTTTAGTTTTTGGTTTTGTTTTGTTTTTTGTTTTTTTTATAAGATACTCACTTTTATCTTTTATTTTTTTAATTAATTTATTTTATTGGCTGTGTTGGGTCTTCGTTGCTGTACGCAGGCTTTCTTTTAGTTGCGGTGAGTGGGGGCTATTCTTTGTTGTGGTGCGCAGGCTCCTCATTGCTGTGGCTTCTCTTCTTGCGGAGCACAGGCTCTAGGCGCGTGGGCTTCAGTAGTTGCAGCACATAGGCTCAATATGTGGCTCATGGGTTCTAAAGCTCAGGCTCAATAGTTGTGGCGCATGGGCTTAGTTGCTCTGCAGCATGTGGGATCTTCCTGGAGCAGGGATTGAACCCGTGTCCCCTGCATTGGCAAGCGGATTCTTAACCACTGCGCCACCTAGGAAGCCCCCATTTTTAGTTTTTTAAGGAACCTCCATACTGTTCTCCATAGTGGCTATACCAATTTACATTCCCACCAACAGTGCAGGAGGGTTCCCTTTTCTCTACAACTTCTCCAGCATTTATTGTTTCTAGATTTTTTGATGCTGGCCATTCTGACCAGTGTGAGGTAATACCTGATTGTGGCTATGACTTGCATTTCTCTAATGATTAGTGATGTTGAGCATCTTTTCATGTGTTTGTTATCGGCTGGGAAGTTCTGATTCATCCACCGTATTTACCAGACATTGCAACTTCGGATTTCCATTTATTTCGGTCTTTACAAAATTCTCTTAATGGAACAAATTTCAATTCCCTGGAAGACTGTAAAAGGCACCTGGAACAGTTTTTTGCTCAAAAAGATGAGAAGTTTTGGGAAGATGGAATTATGAAGTTGCCTGAAAAATGGCAGAAGGTGGTGGAACAAAAGGGTGAATACATTGTTCATTAAAGTTCTTATGAAAATGAAAAATGTATCTTTTATTTTTACTTTAAAAAATGAAGACATTTTTTGGCCCACCCAATATATCCCTCCTCCCTGCCCCTGCCCTCCCTCCCGCCTCCCCCTACCAACTGGGGAGAGCACAGCACCTCCAGGTGAGAGGGAGGGGTCTAGATACAAAGTCTGGCTTCCATATAATAAACAAATCATAAACATCATTACCTAGCTGAGAAACAGGGGCTTGGAGGGCCTTAGGTCCCCTGTCAGAGATCACAGGGTAGTAAAGGAGGCGGGACTTGCCCCCAGGGCTTCGGCACTTGTTTTATTATGTTATGGTCAGGCTCTGTCTCCCAGAGATCCTTCCTTCAACTTCTACTCCATTCCCTATCTTCCAATTATGAAGAGGGTTTGAGGCCAGACTTCAGGCCTGTGCTGGGAGCTCTCTGGAGAATGCAAGAAAAATGCAAGATGAAGTCTTTCAGTCTGGCTGGTAAGAGGACATATACGTGGAACACCACAGAAAGTCTCCATTCTCCCTTCCTTCCTTCCTTCCTTCCACAGGTGTTGACTGGGCCCCAACTGTATGGCCTGAAACCCACCATGTTAAAGCTGGAGCATCTTTTGGGTCATCTAATTATGGATTATCTGGAGTTTCCAATCTCTCTCTCTCTCTTTTTCAGCAACATTTTAGAAGCCTGGTCCATTATTCAGATTAAGGTGGGTTCTCTGGTCAAAGGGGGTAGGGGAAATCCTAAATTTCCTGTCCACTTGGTTTCCCTCCCCACCCCCAACCCCCAACTTCCAGCCATCTGAGCAGTCTCTGAGGAACCCTCCTGGGAAGAAACAGTTTGAAAAATCATTAATCTGGCCCAACCCCTGAAAATCCCAGTTTTGGAAACTGAGACTCTGAGAGGTTACATTACTTGCCCAAGGTCATACAAGTGCACCTGATGGCAGGCAGGTCTCTTTCTTTGGCCACAGTCCTATAGCAGTGTAAACTCGAAGTCTCCAGAAAGGGACGGTAAATTGAGGGGAAGCTGGAGGGCAGACAGTTCAGTGTGGGCTACCATGTCAGGGAGGCAGGAAACATGAGTGGAGGCCCTGCTGGGTGGTTGAGAGGGCAGAGGTTCAAGCAGGTGTTAAATTCCAGAAGCCTAGAGATAAGCAGTGTGAGGCCAGTGGAAAACTAGGATGGGGCTAGGATCAGGTTTGATGTGGAGAAAAGGCCTGGGGAGCAGGCTTTGGGTGGAGGTAGAATTGGAAGATGGGGGTTTTTCCCCCTCTCAGTGCACCCAGCTGAATCTGCTGATGGACCCCAAGCGTTTTCACCTTTGCAAGCACAACAGAAGGCTAGAAGCCCCGGCAGGCAGGCAGGCACACAGTCTAGTGGAATTGGTGTATTAAGTAAGCCTTAGGACAGCAGCCGGGTTGCATTAAAAATGAATCAAGATAATGTTTGAATGAAAACAAGAATGGAGTGCTGGGGAAAAGGTGCCCTGAGGGCTCCCTGTGGCCAGGGTGGGGCAAAGTTCCACAGCAGGGCCAGGTCAGCCCTAGATGCCAGCCAGTGGCTCCCAGTGTCTATGCAAATGAGACAGGAGAGGTGGAGGTAGCCTTGGAGAATGGCCTTTCCTGGGAGCTTCTAGGAACCTTCATTCTCTTACCCGCAAAACGGACACAACCATCTCAACTCTGCCTCCATCTTGGGGCTGTTGTAAGAAGCAAATGACATCAAGTTGAGACCCATTGAAGGCTTTTTCCAAGGCTAGGGTCCCAACTACACATGTCATCAGAGGTGGCAAAATGTGTGCACTGGTCCTGGAGTAAAACAGAGGGGAGTGGAGACTGGAGAGTACTTGCCCTGCCTAAAGGCATTCAGATTAAGGATTCTAAAGCCACATTCTGGCCAAATGAAACGCACCCTGTCCCTGGCTTGCATTCCCTGAACTAAAGTTTTGACAGATGACTGCTTAAGGTCTGAGCCTCCCAGTGGGATATATAGTCTAAAGAGGCCTCAAGAACTGCCCCGTCCATGATGATAGCCACTAGCCCCATGTGGCAATTTACAGATTTCAATTAATTAAAATAAAAAATGTAGTCAGTCACCCTAGCGAAATTCCAAATGCTCCATAGCCACGTGGGGCTAGTGGCTCCCACACTGGACCACACAGGTACAGAACATTTTCATCAGCACAGCAAGTTCTGTGGGTCGGGGCTGCTCTAGGACTATAATGGTGAAGTGATGGGTATTGGGGCAGGAGGTTTCTTCCCTGAGGCTTCTCAATACAGTACATCATGTATTGGCTTCTTAGCCTAAATTCAAGGGTAGTCGTGGAGCCCTTCGCTGCTCTCCACTTCCTTTAAGCCCCGGGCTGTGATACCTCACTAACTCCTAAGAGTGAAATCTTCCCAGTCATTTTGCATTCACTTAGGAGTCAAGGTCTAGTGGGAGAGGGCAAGGGCTCTTCCGAGGTTACCATGTCTTCCACTATGTTAATGACTGAGAGTGGAGCGGGAATTTCTGAACCCTAAGGGAGATGGCAAGCATGAGAGAACTGAGGGAGAAATTCTGGGGCAGTCAGGACTGAATGGTACCCAAACAGCCTGGTGGAGGTGGCCACCTGCTGCTACCAGGGAGGTAGGATAGCAAAGTCGTAAAGACCACATCCCAGCTCCTCCACTTATTAGCTGTGTGACTTGGGCTTTATATACTCTCTGAGCCTGTTTTTTCATGGGTAAGATAGGAATGGTAGTTACTTCAGAGGGCATTTTAAGGATTAAATGAGTTAATGGATGGAAGGCCCTTAGAACAGTATCTGGCGTGGAGTAAGCGTTAGTAGGAGCAGTAGTATTTGATTATTTGTATCATGGCCTTGATCAAGGTTGTGAATAAGGCAAGTTCATACACTGAGCACACTGGCATCCTCCCAATCCTCCCCATACACCTCCTAGATTTTTCCATCGTGTTGCCTGTTGAATGCTTAATTGTTTATTTCTTCAGTTTTAAGAGCCACTACTTGGCCCCATCACCAAGGTCTTATGTTACCTTTTCCCCATCACAGAACTCCCTTGGTTTTTCCAACACTGCCTCCCGAGCACTCTGAGTACTGCCCAAGCCAAGCAGTGGGCTGCCTCCCAGGCCCCAGAGTTCCTTTGGGAAAGCAACACAGGCTTGTCCTTATGCAAGGCAGTCGAGGGCTGGCCCTGAAGGTACACATGACCCAAAACCAGTGACCCAAAATCAGACACTGGTACCTCAGAGGCAGAGCATCTGAAGCCAAAGACAAATGGAGTCAATCAGATTCCCTTTCTCCAGAATCTGAATAAAGAAAGACCCGAAGACTGGGCAGCTTGTTAGCAACAAAGGCTGCGGTTGCAACGTGAGGGGACGGCAGAAGTCCACGGTGGTCAGGTGGGAGCTGGGGGGGAGGGGCAACAAAAATTACATGTGCAGGAGGAGAACCACATGGGACTCTGGGCTGGGAAGTGAAGATCTCTGCCTAGAGGAAACCAGCGCCTATCACCCTGTGTGCCACACTTGCTTCCTTGGCACTTGTCCAGAAATGCTACTTCTTTTGCCTTCTTCTTCACTAGAAGCCTGGAAGGGACTTGGAGCAACTATAAGCACAAAGGCTCCATAAGAACCTTTAAGATGTGCTGGAACCACTAACAGAAAAAGCAGCCACCATCAAAATAAACAATTTCTGAGTCAAAAATTTCACTGCAAACGCAGCAGCGCCCTCCTGATGGGCAGAGGAATGTCTGGACCCAGGGCCAATCAGGTGATCTAGTTGGGCAAAGCGATGACTGCTTTCTACTCCTGGCTCCACGGTGTCCCTCTGTCCAAGAAAACTGGCTTCCTAGGTAAAGAGGCCGTGCTTCAATCAAGGGTGTGCCAATGTGACTTGATGAACTCATAATAGAGCAGTTTCTCACCAAAAGAGACTCTGGCTGAAAAGAGATGAATCAACCCAGGTGGCAATGTTAACTCCTTCAGCAAGTCCATTTACCTTTCCGGGCCCCAGGGAACTTGTCTGCAGAAGAGGAGGAGAGAATATGGAGCAGATGCATCCCTGGGGCTCCTTGTATATTACTCATTGATTCCAGGGACCCTCCAGACACATCTCCTCCTTTGGTTCAGCCCTTGGCCTTCCTAGCAAGCTAATCTTCTATTTAACAAATCACAGAAATCCTGCTTTTTTTTTTTTTTTTTTTTTTTTTTTGGCACACAGGCTTAGTTGCTCCGCGGCATGTGGGATCTTCCTGGGGCAGGGATTGAACCCGTGTCCTCTGCATTGGCAGGCAGATTCTTAACCACTGCGCCACCTAGGAAGCCCCAATCCTGCTCTTTCTTGCTTGTCTCCCCCTTTCCTTCCTCTGACCCAACAAAGCTCTATGCTGGGGATCCTCAGCGGGGCTGTGGGGTAAGTACAGTTAACAAGCAGAAGCAGGGACAGGGCCCCACTGAGCAGGGAGGGCTGGCGTCAGCCTTAGTTGTTATGTGGACACCCCGCTTACGTGGAAAGCTGGGTGAGGCAGCCTGGCATGTTGTAGGTACCTCTGAGAAAACTGCAGAAGGACAATCTTAAACACACAAACATAACCGCCACCATTTCCTAGGCAGTCAACAGCTCCTCTGCTTGGGAAGAGGAGCCTGGCCCTGTTTTGGGGGTGGAAGGGGTGGGGAGAGTGCTAGGCCCTCCCTACCTGGGCCCTGAGGCTCTGGGAACGCAGAGGCCATTTTCATCCAGCCTTCAGAAGTTTCCTTTTGTGGCATCGCGGTGATAAAAATATTCCTCCCTGAAGGTGCAACCGCGGCACAGCAGATGTCCCTGACGGAGCACTTGGGAAGGAGCTATTAAAAGGAACGTAATTAGGTTGTCATCCTGGGGCCTCCGAGCCAGGCTTCCAAACGCCATCTTTGTTGAAAGTTTTCCAGACGTCAAATATTTGCAGAACCCGATTTACCAAAAAGGCTGTTAATACCCAGTAGGACTGAGTGCATCAAAAGCACAATGACACGTCCAGTCAAGGTTGGCCTCAGGCCCTAAGACTCCTTTTTCTGCATCTTTTGTGCATTTTGGGTCCCGGCCTCTCTTCCTAATTTCCTCTCCCTTCCTACACACAGTGTCCCATCACAATTTGCTCTTAGGAAAGGCTCTCTCAGTCATTTACCCGCTAGCAGGAATGTGGGTAAGCCTCAGAGCACTTCTTCGCTCTCCAGGAACATGGGATTCATGCCTGACCTCTGTACACTTCAGGGAATAGAAGGCTTTGCCTCCTTTTGTAAAAGGGATGTCAGGTGCTGGAGCCGCAGTGGGGGAGAGCCTTCCTAGTGACCCTGTAATTGTGTTACGGGCAGCTCCCTACAGGTCTGTGTCTGGAGCCAGTCCCGATTCCAAGCTCCTTTCTGCCTTGGAGTCTGTTGTAATCACTCCCCTCCCTCCTGCTTGTTTATCCTGCAGGTTCATCTGCCCAACCATCTTCTTGGCCATGCATCTAACTGCGCATCCAACAGTTATTGAGAGGAATTGTGCTGCGTGGGAAAGAGAGGGGTGAACACCAGTACCCACGAGCCTCGTCATCAGGGAGGGAGACAGCATAGATGGAGAAAGACATTCATCAGATAATTCCAGAAATAAATGGAAACAAAGGAGAAGGAAGTTCATGGTGCTGTGAGGATGTGTTAGAGAGGAAACTGACCTGTCAGGGACAGAGTGTGTGTGTGTGTGTGTGTGTGTGTGTGTGTGTGTGTGTGTTGAGGGGGATATGTGTTAGGTGCTCAGTGATTGGTTCCTTCAACTGGAAGAGCTTGTGCAAAGGCCCTGGCTGAGCCTGAGAAGAAATAACATGATTTTCATAACATCTTTCTCCTACTGGACTTCAGGAAACATCAAGGATTGTGGTTATAAATTTTTAAAAGGAGGGAAAAGGAAGGAGAATCTGAAACCAGTTTATGATCTCTGCAGTAAACAAACTTCTTACAGGCAGTGGAGAGATGGCTTTACAAACAAACAGGTTTTTTTCAGTGGCAAAGAGAGCTGGCCCTGGTGTCCTCCTTCTCCTCTCAGAGGCCTTCCCTGATATTTCAGCCTGCTTTTTACCCTTTGGCAATATATCACAGTATTTCCCCAGGTCAAGAAATATTATTTTACATTAGAATTGTTAATGACCACATAATACTCCAGAGTAGAGAAAGCTACAGTTTGACTCATTGAAGCCCCTGTTGTTGGATATTTAGCTTGTTTCCAATGTTTTGCAACCCAAATGAATGAACATGCTTGTATAGCAACTCTGCCCATTCCTTGGACTTTTGCTCAGGATAAATTTTGCTATGTAGAAATATATATGAGGGCAAGCTTTACTAAACACAAATTTTCTTACCTGCTGAGACTGTATACCTGATATACAGGTATACATATACGTAGTGCTCTTCCCACTCTGCAGGGATCCTGCTGGGTCCTCATCCATCTACTGAATTTGGAGGAAGGGATGGGAGGAGTCTCGGCAGGAAAGAACCTGAGCGGGCAGTGGCTAAGGGCTGGGTAGGGGTGGGGATGAGCAGGGGCTCAATCACCATTTACCTCTTTCTCCACCTGTTCTTCCCCAGCATAATGGACCCAGTCTGTCTATGCTGGTGGAGGGTTCTGCTCTGATGCTCAACACTCCACCTGGGGAGACAGAGCCTGAGAGTGGGAGGGGCTAGGACCTCTAGCCGAGAGCTCTCTGCACGAACTTTCTCCAGAAAGCTCACAGCCCCAGGAAGAACTGTGGGGCTACCTGGAACATATGCCAAAAGGGAGAGTCCCTGGTGGAGACAAGGCTGAGAAACAGGATACCAATCTGTGCTTTAGAGTTTGTTACAGATGTGTTGTGTAAATCGCCTAATCTCTCTAGGCCTCTGTTTCTCCATCTACCACATGGAATTAATCTTCTTTTATCTCTGCTTGGCCAGGATGATGCAAAGATGAAGTAAATGAATATATATCTACTTAAAATGAGCTATTGAACATGAAAGTGTATGGGAATACACAGGCAGAAAAGAAACCAAGATTGAATAAAGCCATAGAGCATAAGTAGGCTTTATGTTTTGTTTACTGTTTTATCCCCAGTGCCTAGAACTGTGCCTGGCATATAATAGGCACCCAGTACATACTTGTAAAATGAGTGAATAAACACATAAACATCTACGCTGTCCTAGACACATGCTAAGTGCTTCACAGGCATTATCCCTCTCAGCCCTCACAAACAGCTCTTTACCTAGGGGTATAAAATACTCCCACCTTGCAGATATGAAAACTGAGGCTCAGAATGGTTAAATAACTTCCAAATATCATACAGCTAGTGTTTGACAGGATTTATATTTAAATATAAGTTCTTCTGGGGCTTCCTTGGTGGCACAGTGGTTAAGAATCTGCCTGCCAATGCAGGAGACCCTGGTTTGAGCCCTGGGCCGGGAAGATCCCACATGCTGTGGAGCAAGTAAGCCCGTGCGCCACAACTACTAAGCCTGCGCTCTAGAGCCCGCAAGCCACAACTATTGAGCCCAAGTGCCACAACTACTGAAGCCCGCACACCTAGAGCCCATGCTCCACAACGAGAAGCCACCACTATGAAAAGCCCGAGCCCCACAACGAAGAGCAGCCCTTGCTTGCCACAACTAGAGAAAGCCCGTGTGCAGTAACAAAGACCAAACACAGCCAAAATAAATAAATAAATAATAAAAAAAATCATTAAAAATGATCAGTGTTGATATAATTTTAAAAAATAATAATAAAAATAAATGTAAATTATTCTGATGCCATTCCCCCAGCTCTTCCCACCTGCCACACGTTGCAGGAGAAAAGTTGCTGTGACGCGTGCTCGTTATTGTGCATTAAATGAAATAGTACTTGTTGAAAGCTACAGCATCTGGCATGCAGTTAGTGCTCTACAAATCTATTTTTATAATACCCTATTTATTAATTTCTCTTTTTTATCACTGCATTGTACGCACCTGAAAGGCAGGGATCATTCTTCTCCACAAGCAGGATAGAGTTGTTGCCTAACGTACCGATTAACTAAATAGCATTATTTTTTTATATCATAACGTGGAAGCAGAATTGCTTCCTTTAAGGTAGGGCTTTGTGCTTTGTGGACAAAGCTAGTCTGACCGTGACTTCAATGGGAAGCCAGAGCAGGCCATGACTGTCCAGTGGCTTGGAACCCTGGTGGTCAACAAGGAAATCAGTAGAATCAGTTACCAAGGAAAAGAACAGTAACCATTAAATGGGATTCCCAGGGCCTCAGTTCTGACCCTCCAAATGATGCCAGGCGACCATTCTAATAGCTTCTGGCCCCGCCCCCAGGGCCTGCAATCTGATGGGCTCAGTGTAGCAGAGGTGGGTGAGGCCTTGGAGAGAATCTGGCCCAATTGTCTTGCTCCACACTTGCTGCCTGGGACTAGGTGGTGCAGGAGGCAACTTCACTTAGGAAGAAAAGTCAGGGTTCCTGGAAAACTTTCCTCCCTGCCCCACCTAGAGACATTGCAGGAAAAGGGACTTAGTCCTTCAGTCTCTGGCTTTGCACTTTACTAGCACAGAGGCTCAGTGCCTTCATCCACAAAATGGCATAATAGTTCCTTTTCCATAGTGTTGCAGCAATTAAATAAAATATAACATGGAAAACTGCTTAACACAGGTAACTCATTTCAAGTGCTCAGAAAAATCCGTTGCCTCTAGATAGCAGTGTGCCTGAGGGCAGGAACTATATCTGAATCACACGGCTCACTTGGGTGCCCTAGCACTTTTAATTGTTTATACAATGTTGAATGAATGAATGCCTAAATGGCTGGAATCCTCCATTCATGCTTCATCTCTTCTGGTTAGCTTTGCCTGTTTTTGGTCTCTCAAAAAATATCTAGAAGATTTAACACCCTAATCTATCCCCTGACTTCCAGGAGGGCCTGGGGACAGCATGAAGACCTGGGTACCTGAGGAGAAAAAGGGGCACTTTCATAACAAAAATAACTTCATGGTGTGACCAGCCCCTCCCTGGCTGCTCGCACCCTCATTTTGGACCTTCTTGCTCCAGGATTCTAGGACAGCGGCATTGACCCACTGCGGGCTACATGAAGGATATTAAAGATACATCAGGCTGCCAGTGAGGATCTGAGAGGGGCTGAGTTGCCTTTAGGGGTAGAGTGATGTGTTCCCGTTAGAATTAGGGAATGAACAATTTAGATGAGTGGTTAGAATCTGGGCATTAAGATTAGAGTTTGAAAGTCAGCTGGAGTTAGGATTTGGTAATCAGTTACGATTGAATTTCTGAATGAGAAATGGAAAGTTGCTAGTAGCCAGATATGGTGGGGGCCATCTCTTTGACCTAAAATTTAAAATGTTCTATTCCAAGGACCTGCCTCCTTCATTATGAGGGGCCAGAAATTTCTCTCCTCTGACAGCTCCTCAACAGGCCTAAAGTATACCTGCATATTGAGCAGGTTAAGCATCTACTAGATCTCAGGTGTGACATCTAGAATATATGGTCCCGAAAGTGTCCAGGACACAGCCCCTACAATGAAGCTGAAGAGACCAGGATGTGAATGATCTGGTCTAGACCCACCCCTGCCATAGCCCACTGACTTTGGAGGAAACTTAAATCTCCTAGCCTGTTGTTTCATCTGGCAAGCGGACATAACCTCAGAGGGCTGTTTGGAAAAGCTCAAGTGATCATGGTGGATAAACTTTGAAGTAAACATGCTCTCTGGTAGAGTAAGCTATTCCAAAGAGAACTATAAGGTAAAGTCTGGGCACCTGACTCTCAGGAAAGGCTGAAGGTCCTCCTTCCTTCCATGAAATCCCAGGTTTTCCAGCTCTTGCCACACTCACCCAGTCTTTCCCAAGACTATTTTCAGCAGGGATTTATGCCTCTGAAAAGGAAATGACAAAGAAGCAGCTCACACCAAAAACTTTCCAGGCTCCTCGTTCTACACACACACACACACACACACACACACCAGCCACCTCCAGGGCTGCAGTATGTATGACCAATCCTAGGAGACACCTGGATAAAGTGAGAACTCAATAAATATTCATCAAGTGAATGAATGCATGGATGAGGGAGTGGGTGAGTGAGTGGCTGCATGAATGGGCAGACACACCCTTAGAGAATGAGACGGCTTCCTAATACGGGATGCTGAGTGCTCCCAAAGAAAGTCATCTGGGACTTTCCTAGTGAGTGCTCCATGATGGAACCACACCCTCTGCTTTTCCTCAAGCCCCATGTGTCTTCTTTTCTCCTCGACTTCATTGTGGGGGACTGTGTCCTAGACTCCTTTGGGACCATATATGCTAGACTCAATACCTGGTATGTAGTAGATGACCAATAAATGTGTGATGAACTGAAGTGGGAGATACATAAATAAGACTCAGAGCCTGTCTTCCAAAAGTTTACAATTTAGTGGGAGAGAAAACATAGGTATCCAAGTACTACATGACAAAGTGCCACAGGTAACTGGTACCGAAAAAGGCTCAAGGACTGCATGTTATAGAAGGTCTGAGCTAAGAAAACTTACTGTGGGCTGAAAAAGTGAGAGAATGCTTAATGAAGGAAGGGAATGAGATTTGAGGCTAGATCCTGAAGGAAGAGAAAGATTTGGAGGCAAGGGAGAAGGTGTTGCTGACAGGGGCAAAGGGCTGCTCCCAGGAGGAAGGCCAGTTCAAGTTCTATTCAGAAAACCGGAGTGTATTTAGTATAGCTGGACAGCAGAGTCAAGCAGAAGAGTGTGGCATGTGCCGTAAGGAGGTTGTGGCAAGGCTGCAGGAGCTTTGAATTCGAGAAGGGATTTGGATCAGGAAGCTAGTGAGGGCATTTGAGCGGTGGAAGAAGTGCAAGAAACGCTGTGAGGTGTGGAAAGATGATCTGCGGGAAACAGACAGGTAAGGAGCAAGGTGAGCGGTAAACCCTGCCTGGGAGGTAATGTGTCAGCACAGGGCTGGCCAGAGCCAAGTCTTGGGCAGAGACCACTTTCCATTTCTTTCTTTCATTCATTCAAATACTGACTGCCCCCTACCAGGCCCCGCACAGGTAAACTGAGCAGACGTCGTCCCTCCTCTCCCGGGCCTGGAGCTCTGCTCTTGGCCCCCACCCGTGTGCCCAGCCCCAAGGCTTGGGGCCATATGGGCCAAGGGTGAGGGCTGGGTGTGGGGGTGAAATTGGCTCTGACCTCTCACCTGCAGCTGCTTTCCACGAAACCTCCAATCCCCACGGTCCGGGGTCCCAGGCCCACGTCCTCCCCATCATGCCCCACCCTGACCACCACCCTCCCCCAGCGGCCACACCTGAACGGGAAGGACTGTGGGAACGGGGATCGGCCTGGGGAGGGGTGGCGCAACCGGAAACCGGGCTGAGGCCGCGGCGGCCGGGGAAGGGGGCTGAGGGCTGGTCGAGGAAAGCGCCTCCCGAAGACGGCCACACATGCCCAGGGGCCGGCCAGCGTTTGGGCGGCGGGGCCGTGGGGCGGTGGGCGCGGAGCCGGCCGCGAGGAGGGAGGGGCGTGGGGGGGCGGGGGGCAGGGAGCGCGGCTCTCGGCGCGCCCAGCGGGTCCTCGGCGCCCCCTGCCGAGCTGCGGCCTCCACTGCACGCGCCGCCTCCGCCCCGGCGCGCACGCCCCGGGGAACCCCGCCGCCAACGCCCGACCTCTCTCTACCCGTCCGCGGGCTCCGCGTTCCTCCCTGGGACTAGGGAAGTGGGAATTGGAGCCCTTTTTTTGTAATGGAAATAGAGGCGCTCTCGGAAGTCCCCTGGCCTAAAGCGCGTTGGGAGCCAGCCTTACCAGGTGCTTGCAGTTCCACCATTAGAGATTCCATTCTTTGGAGGGGTGCAGTGGTGACGTCTTCAACTTTTATTGGATATTTTAACAGTGAGGACTTACCAGATATGCCTGGGAAGGGGCTTGGAAGGAGTAGGTAGTCAAAGGAATTCATTCCTTCTCTCGGCCAAGCTTTTATCAGAGCTCATTTGCCAGGGCCATCCTGAAGGTGACTCAGAGCCCACAGTTATACTGCGGCAGTGCTGGGTTGTGAAAGGCTAGTTTCTCCTGCCATGCTTTGCCTTTTATTAATCACTGGATAATTGAGCCCCCCACCCCCACCCCGGGAAGCCTGCCTTGACTTTTTGGGTGTATGGTTACAGGCAAAGTCAGTGTCTGTTAGTTTAGCAGGCTGGGTTCTCTATTTCCCGTGAGTTCTGTCCGGTCTCTCCAGGCTCATCAGTGACCAGGGGCAGAAAATCCTCATCTGCTGAGGCACTTCTCTAAGGGAGAAGCAGAATACAAAGGGAGCAAACGCTCCCATTTCCTGTCCAATCAAGGGTAAACCCACGCTGTCCTCAAGAGCCATTTGCATCTGGTCCCACATTCCATATGACCTTCGTGAGCACCCACCATGGACAGCCTGTTCTCCAAAGAGGGCCAGGAGGTCACATAAGATCATGAATGCCTATAAATTTAAGTTAGATCGTCTCTCTCCTCCTCAAATCCCTGCAATGGCTCCCTGTCTCACTTGGAGTGAAAAGTGAAGCTTCTCCCTTGGCCTGAAGGTTCAAGGTGCTCTGGCCCCCCCCCGCTCTCCCATCACTCACTCCTGTGGACATATCGGTCCCCTTGCTGCTGTCCCTTGAATTCCGCAGACACATGCCCGCCTCGGACTGTGGCACTTGCTGTTCCCTCTGCCTGGAATGCTGTTTCGCCAGATGCCCAAGTGACCCACTCCCTCACCTCCTCAGGTCTCTGTTTAAATGCTGCCTATGGAGAGGGGTTTTCCCTGATCATCCTGTCTGAAATAACACCATCATCCTCTGTGCCCTTAGCCCCCTTGATTTTTCTTCTAGCATGTACCACAACCTGACGTTTTACTTATTTCTGTTTATTTGTATGTTGTCTGCCTCCCCAACAAGAATGTAATCTGCATGAGAACAGAGAACTTTATCCGTTTTGTTCCTCACCCAACACCTAGAAAACAGCCTGGCACATAGTCAGTGCTCAATAAATTTATGAAATGACTGAATGAATGTGCCAGGCACTAAGCCAAGTACGGGGACAGGCCATAGATAAGCCTGGGCTCTTGCCCTTGAAGAACAGAATGGCAGACAGGCAAATAATTTCAAGCCAGAGTGATGAGTATTCTGTCTATGTAAAGTACACCCAAAGGCTCAAGGAAGGAAATAGTTCACTCTGCCTGGAAATCAGAGGAAAGCGTGAGGATGACGTCATTGGGTGGAGGAGGAAGGGAAAAGGCATTCTGAGCCAGAGAAGAGGGAGAGCAAAGACACAGCGGTGTGAGAATATTTGACTAGTTCAGGGGGAGTAGCAGGTAGGCTGGCCTGGCTGGAATGCAGGATGCAAAGCAGGTGTGGCAGGAGATAAGTTTAGAAAGATAGATTGAGGACGTATTATTAAGGGCTTGTTAGAATGATGATGACTGACTCTCTGAATTTCAGATCCGTGCCAGCCTGTGGGAACATTTCAGGACAAAGAGTTTGCTTCTCACCCTAGGCAGGGCGCCACAGGAGCAGCCATGTTCTGCTGCTGGGAAAGGCCTGGGAACCCTGGGGGTGGGGGTGGGGGATCTCCCCCAGGGACCCAGGCTAGGGTCTGAGCACCCATGGGAGCAATCCGGCAGCAGTGCCCACCTTCCCGTTACTGATCTAAACAAGACCCTCAATAAGGACCGCGCCCAGCCTCACAGAGCCCAAGAGTCCTGGGCCACATCTCTTCAGCCTCGTCACCAAGAGTCCAAGTTTCAACATGTCCTTATTTTGCAATCTGACTCAAAAGGGTGGGGAGTGGAAAAATTATAGACAGCAGCCACCAAGGGACCTTGGCTTAATATAACTGGTGACCTGGGAAACGAGAGAGGCAGAAAATAATTTCCCTCTCAGACTGAGGAAGGGAGAGGGCCTCTCACAGCTCACTCAAAGACCTTTCCTTCAAGCAGAGGGAGAGCATTTGTGTGTTTGCAGCACAAGAAGATTCTTTTCTTCAGCTTCTTCCTTTGCTATGTTGCTCCTTCCCCCATACCCTTCTCCTGCCATCTCTGCCCTCAATCCTTCCCTCCTGACTTTTCCTTTCTTTTCTTTTTCTCTTTTCCCATGTCCTTCCACCCTGCCCACTTCCCTGCTCTTCTCCCCTTCCCTCCCTCTCTATTCCTTTAGCTAAAGCATGAGACAGATATTTAAAACTGTTAAAGGATAATTATTTTAAATGCAAAATCATGACTCATGCAAATAAAAAATGAACATGTGACTTCGACTTCTTTTAACTCATTAATTAATGAGGAAACCAGTAAGATGTAACGGTCAGTTCACAGGAAAGTCCAAAACACAGACCCATATATGAGTATATAGGCAATCAAGGATGGAGGAGGGAATTTGCTAATTGATGTGGAACTGGCATCTTCATTTGCATTCCTATGAACAGGAATCTTATGCCTCTGCAGCAGCCCTCCATAAGTTAACATTTATCTCTACGGAGATGTCATATCATCAATGACAATAAAAGGCACAGATCCTGGTAGAATCAGACAACTCAGGAAGGGTCCTCTAGTCTAGACAACAGTCTCAACAACACCTGACATTCCATTGAAAGGATGCCCAAGGATCTTTGCCCATTTCAAAGTCTTTCACAATTTTTCTTGACAAGACCTTAGGAGAGTACAGCAAAGAGATGCGGGAGCCAAGTAATTTTCACAAGACTCCAAACTGCTCTCTGTTCAAGGGTGGAAATTGATTCTGGCCCCAAGGTCAGTCCCAGGGCAGAGGGGGGATGGTTGCCTGGCCCGGAGAAAAGCTGTGGGTGGTGGGGCACGTGACTGTTGGCCACCACTCCATAAATCCTCATTCTCTTCCTCCTGCCATCAACCTCAAGCCTTGGGGACACAGGCAAGGTCAGGACGAGGTTGGGGAAAATCCATCCCACATGAGGCCAGACCAGTGGAAGCAGTACTGGGCACGAAGGTGGCCATGGGTCTCCTCAGAGTCAGTCCCACCCATGTCCCTGCCATTTGGCTCTTTCCCTAGGTGACAGCTTTCAGGACGACCTCACCAGGCTTCCCAGCCCATCTCCTGGGGTCTGTGGCAGTCGCTACACTGCTCAGACCCTGCACTGAACTTGTTGTCCACTCCCAGGCCTCAGCCAAGCTCTCCCTGACTGTGTCTTCCCAGATGTGGCCTTCCTGGACCTGTCTGTCATTACCCAGAGAACCAACAGGGGCATGTCCAGGATGCACCTTCTAATAAGATACGTGAACTTGAGAACGTAAAGCTGCCAGCGAAAGTTCCCTGGAAGCCACTGGGTGAGATGCTTGGCCGATGCTGGGGGGAAGGCTGGGGAGGGTGTGAGGGAGGGTGGCATTTGCAAAGAAGATGTGATCCCTGCTCTCAGAGAATTTCTCATCTAGCTTGGGAGGTCAAATACCCAAGAAGCCCCAGCAGCTGGTGGCCAGGGGCAGTGTGTGAGGAAGGAGGGATGTTAGGGGCAGGAAGGGAGGCTGGGGAAGCTCTAACCACAGAATCAGCCCTAGAGCAGGACAAGGAGACCATCCATCACCAGCAAAGTTCCTGCAGAATCCCTCATCCCTGTGAAAGAGAGGGCAGCTACCTTCCTTACCGGTACCCAGAACAGGTGTCTTCACAGCCCTATACATAGGGCCTCATCCCCATCCCCCACCCCATTTCTTCTTTCCCACCCTTGCAGAAGAGAACTGTTTGGCCTCAAGGTAGAAACACCAGCTAGGTAATCAAATGATTAAAAGTGTTTCTAGGATTCAGAGGTAAGGCAGGTGATGAAACCTGTTCCACCAAATGCAGGGCCTGAGGCAGGGCTTCAGAACAGGTGGAAGATACCCAGATTTAGTTCTTCTGGCTACTCAGGTAGCTGTGTGATTCAGAGTAAATAATTTCTCAACTCATCTAACACCAAGAGGGTTGGACCCCCAATTGATTGATTGATTGGTTAATAATTACATATTTTTATTGCAGTAAAATATACATAATATGAAATTTTCCACTTTAACCACATTTAAGTGTACAGTTCAGTGACATTAAGTACTTCTACGCTGCTGTGCAACCATCACCACCATCCAGCTCCAGAATTTTTTCATCATCCCAAACTCAAATTCCATACCATTTGGACAGTAACTCCCTGTTACTCCTTTCTCCCAGATCCCTGGTAACCACCACTCTACTCCGTCTCTACAAATTTGACTACTCTGGGTACTTCATATAAATGAATTCATACAATGTTTGTCCATTTGTGTCTGGCTTCTTCCACTTCACATAATGTCTTCAAGGTTTATCCATGTCGTAGCATGTGTCAGAATTTCCTTTGTTTTTAAGGCTGAATAATACTCCATTGTAAATCATATTTTATTTATCCATTCCTCTGCTGATGGACCCTTGGGTTACTTCCATCTTTTGGCTATTGTGAATAATGCTGCTGTGAACATGGGTGGGCAAATCTCTCTTCTAATCCCTGCTTTCAATTTTTTAAATATATATACCCCGAAGTGGAATTGCTGGTTGGTAATTCTATGTTTGATTTTTTTGAGGACCCACCATAGTGTTTTCCATAGTGGCTGCTCCATTGCTACATTTCCAAAGCTTCCAATTTTTCCACATCTGCACCAAAACTTGTTTTCTGTTTTTTTCTGATAATAGCCGTCCTAAAGGGTATGAAGTAGTATCTCTTTGTAGTTTTGATTTGCATTTCCCTAATGCTTAGTGATGTTAAACATATTTTTGTGTGCTTATTGGCTGTTTGTATATCTTCTTTGGAGAAATGTCTATTCTGGTCCTTTGCCCATTTTTGAATTCGGTTTTTTGTTTTGGGTTATTATGTTTTAGGAGTTCTTTCTATGTTGTGGTTGTTAATGCCTTATCAAATATATGATGTACAGATATTTTCTCCCATGCTGTGGGTTGCTTTTTAGTACTCTGTTGATGCTTTCCTTTGATGCACAGAAGTTTTTAATTTTGATGAAGTCCAAATTGTCTATTTTTTCTTTTGCTGCTTATGCCTTTGCTGTCCTATTCAAGAAACCATTGCCAAATCCACTGTCTTAAAGCTTTTCACTTATGTTTTCTTCTAAGAGTTTTATAGTTTTAGCTCTTATGTTTATGTTTAGTCCATTTTGAGTTAATTTCATTCAGGTCTTAGGTCTAACTTCATTCTTTTGCGAGTGGAATCCAGTTTCCCCAGCACCATTTGCTCAATCCCTGATGTCTAAGATCTTGTGTGTTAGCAATTTTGCTCAGCTTCAAGAAATAGAAACTTCAGTAGCTTAAACACATACATCTTTATTATTTCACATAGAAGAACTCCATGGGTAGGCTGTGCTCAGCTACTAAGAAGGTTCCATGGGAATCTAGGCTCCTCCTATCTTTCTATTCCACCATGCATGACTTCCATTCTAGGTCCACTATGGCTGCTGGAACTCCAGCCAATATCTGTGAATTCAAGGCACCAGGAAGAAGGAAGGGGGAGGGACAAAAGAGTACCACTTCCTTTAAGGAGCCTAAGTCCTGAACAATTCCTTGAAATCTCATTGGCTGGATCTTAAGCACTTAGCTGCAAAGGAGTCTGGGAAATACAGACTTTTTCTCTGGGTACATGCCATCTCAGATAAAACCAGGACACTCTTACCAAGGAATAAGGGAAAAGGAATGCTGGCTTAAATGTTTAGAAGCCTCTTGGGCACTTCATCCATCAGTAATTCTGTGGCAATTTGTCTCTTAAAGAAGAAAATGAGAAAATGGTTGCAAAGTGCTTAACATAGCCTTTCACATGCTATGTACTCAAAAACTGCTAGCTATTATTTTTCTTTTATTATTCTCTGATCTCAGATAGGGCTTTCCAATATCTGTGCAGAACAGACAGTTCTCTGCTTCAGAGTTGAAAACTGCCCCCTAGATATCTTCTACACCAATGCCTCAAACATACCATTAGTGCTCCAGTCTCTGTTTCTCTATTTAGGCCTTGTTTTCAATCCAGAGGGGGTGAAGTAGGAGGGGCACAGGTAACCTAAGGAAGGACACATTCAGCCGCACTCACCCTCCAGTCTTTCTGATGCTTTTTTGCCTGGCTGTTGGCTGGGATCTGGGCTTGGGGAATGGGGGTCAGGAGGGGAGGGTCATACGCAGCCCAAAGGACATCAGCTGAGTGTGACACCATGATGAACAGCGTGCGAAAGGGCAAGTTGGCTGCCTTTGTGTATGTGCAGGGGTGGGGGCATTTAAATGTGATGAAGGATGTGCTCTGCCCCTCTCTGCTCCTCCCTGACAGTGGACACAGCCCAGTTAATCCCAGTGAAACAGAGCAAGATGGGAAGGCCTAGATTGAACCAGAACCACCTATCAAGTGTGTGGAGGTAATACAGAACCCAGAGAGAGTGCCAGAAGATGTAGCTGAGCCCAGACAGGGGTCTGCAGTATGGTTACAGAGACCTGAGTTCACTCCGGTCACCTCCAGAGTGATTGGTCAGAGATAGCAGGACCCCAGACAGCACCAGGATGGGCTGCAAAAATCCTTTCTGGGAAGAGTGTCTGGATCCCTGTCCTTGGGGCAAGGTGTCAGCAGGTACACACTGCCAGGGAGAGGAGTGGAGCTGGAGCTGGTCATGTCAGAAACCAGGCCACTGGGGGGGTGGGGGTGGGGGGGGTGGCGTTTAGTAGCAGAAGAGCGGACCAAGGTCAATGCCAGGAGGTGTGATATTCAGAACATTGAAGCACAGTATGGCCAGACTCCTACCAGTCAGGGCAGACACAGGCCTTAGAACTGGGGCAGGGTCCTGGAAGCCTCCTACTTGGCCAAGGGCCAACCCTTTATCTTGTGGGTCATGGAAATGTCCTAGGGACTAGGGCAGAGGGGCTGGGGGGCTGGGTTGGCAGAGGGCACTCAGGGGATGTGGGGCTGCAGTTAGTTACTCATTGATATTAACATATTTCAGTAGTGTAAACACTGGTACAACTGAAACCATTCATTAATCAGCCCTGACCCCAAGGGGACATTAAGTCTTGACTCTCCTACAGTCTAGGGTCATCGGGATGGACTTGTTCAGAGCTGAAAGGACAGTGGGCTCCTTACACACACTCAGGCATTCACTCACCCCATTTTATTAGACCACTCAGTATAGGGTCCTGGGTGAACCTTTAGGATTTCTGTCTTGGCTGAATCAACACTCTGACTGGGGCCCAGGGGCAGGTGTGCGGGTACCTGGGGCTGGTATTTACTGGAGATACGTGAGCCAGAGGCAAGCAAAGCTCAGATTCTGAGGTAAGGTCAGCCTGAAGGGTCAGCTTCTAGGGAGAAGGCAGAGAACACGAACAGGAACTGGGACAGAGCCAACAGCAGGGGACAGGCACCAGAGCCCAGGTACCTCCTGGTGGTGTGCAGGGGGCAATGCTTTTAGCCAGGTCTGGGGTGAGGGAGCTGTTTAGGCCTTTTGTTGGTCCTTCCAGACCCTAGGGGAGAGCTAGGAAGAGGCCACAAGAGTCCACATTGGCCAAGTCAAAGGTAACCTGTTCTGCCAGTGGTGAGCAAACACAGCTCTCCCCAGTTAGAAGCGTAAATAACTGCCGAACAGAGTCAATGGCCGCAGATTCTTGACAGACAATTGGGTGACAGTCAGGAATAACTTTGGGAAGACTTAGGTTCAAGGGGACATGGTGGAAAGAGAATCCACGTGGGACACGGGGACTCCAGTTTCTTCTCTAAGCTCTGCCATTAACAGGCCGTAGTGACCTCAGGTGAGTCACTCCCCACCTCTGGGCCACATTTCCTCTACCAACAAAATGAGGGCTTTGGCTTTGACCTCGCAAGGATCTTGGGGGGAGAGGTCATGATCAGAGGAAGAGCCGACCCTGAGTGAGTTAAGGTCCAGCTTGGGGCTGCTCAGAGTATATCACAGTGGGATTTGGCTTCGACATCTGGGAAGACTCCTGAAATTCCCAATCCAGAAAATGCAGTGGGGGAAAGGTTGTTCGAACCTTAGCCTGCTCCCAGGGATGCTCAGATCTCAGACATACATCCAGTCCAGAAGCCGGAGGCAGAATTATCTCGAAACTAAAGAAGCTTCAGCCTCCTCCATCTTGCAAAGGCCCCTTTATCTTGGAGAGGCTGAGGCTGTGTGTTCACATGTTTTTCCTTACAGAGGGTATCCCCAAATTGTGTAAGCTTTAGGCCCCACAAAATCTGGCACTAACCCTATCAGTTGCCCTGGAATTTGGAGCCATTATTATGGCAGGTGGAGCACACTGACAAGCCCCCGACTTAAGCAGATGGGCAAGGCTCAGCAGCAGACAGCAGGCAGCTACACCGTGGTGGCTTGACGTGACGTATTCACCTGTGTCTGACAAAAACGAAGAGCAAAAAACCATACACACCTATCCCACTTTCACCTTCATTATCCCAGTCAGTCTTCCCCACGAGCCTGTGAGATGGGCATGACCCGTCTTATCACCTGTGATTTTATTATTTATTTATTTATTTATTTATTTATTTATTTATTTATTTAATTTATTTATTGGCTAGGTTGGGTCTTTTGTTGCAGGGTGCAGGCTTTCTCTAGTTGTGGCAAGCAGGGGCTACTCTTCGCTGCGGTGTGCAGCCTTCTTATTGCGGTTGCTTCTCTTGTTGTGGAGCACAGGCTCTAGATGTGCAGGCTTCAGTAGTTGCAGCATGCAAGCTCAGTAGTTGTGGCGCACGGGCTTAGTTGCTCCCCGGCATGTGGGATCTTCCCAGACCAGGGCTCAAACCTGTGTCCCCTGCATTAGCAGGCCAATTCTTAACCACTGTGCCACCAGGAAAGTCCCTCACCTGTGATTTAGATGATGAAACTGAGGCTCAGAGAAGCTAAGTTTGCAAGGCTTGCTGGAGACAGAAGCAGGATACACACCCAGGACTTTCTTAGGACCAGTCCAGGGCTCTTCAGTTTGCCAGTTCAGGACCAGACACAGTCATCCTAAAGCATAACATAAAAACATTCATTCCAAATCTGCCTGGAGAGGCTACCAGTGGCACAAACACCTCCATCTTGCTTCTGGGGACAAAGGAGGTACACGTGGGCATAGAGCACATAACATAACTTGGAACCATAGGGCCGTAACAGGTCAAGAACTTTGGGAAGGAGAGGGTTTTTCGATTTTCCCCTTATTTTCTTCCTGAACTTTGCATTCCTACTCACAACACAAGTCATTTGGATCAGCTATATTTATAATAAATATAAACACAAACATTCGAGCATGGTATAGTTCAGCTGGCAGTTATTTCTCTACAATATCCAGCCTGCAAACAACAACTAGAATTCTAGGGGCCCAACATAAACACACACACACACACACACACACACACACACACGCCTCCCTGTGACAACTCCAGTCTCTCAAAGCCACACACCACATCAACAAAAGAAAAGACAAAAACCCCATGACCATCTCAATAGATGCAGAAAAAGCATTTAATAAAATTCAACGTCCATCACGATAAAAACTCTTACAAAAGTGAGTATAGAGGGAACATATCTCAACATAATGAAAGCTATTTATGACAAACCCACAACCAATGTAATACTCAATGGTGAAAAGCTGAAAGCCTTCCCACTAAAATCTGGATCAAGACAAGGATGCCCGCTCTCACCACTTATATTCAACACAGTATTGGAAGTCCTAGCCACAACAATCAGACAAGAAAAAGAAATAAATGGTATTCAAATTGGTACAGAAGAGATAAATTCTCATATGCAGATGACATGATACTACATACAGAAAACCCTAAAGAATCCACACCAAAACTACTAGAATTGATAAATGAATTCAGCAAGGTAGCAGGATACAAGATTAACATACAGAACTCAGTTGCATTTCTTTACACTAACAATGAAATATCAGAAAGGGAATGCAAACAAACAATCCCTTTTAAAATCTCATTAAAAAAGAAAATATTTATGAATAAACCTCACCAAGAAGGTGAAAGACATATGCTAAGAACTACGAAACATTAATAAAGGAAACTGAAGATGGTTCAAAGAAATGGAAAGATATCCCATGCTCAAACCACAGCTATGTGCAAGAGGGAGGTCCAGTCTCTACCCCACATGTGAGCCCGATCTTTAGGCTTGGTTTGGTCTAGTGCAACAACCCCACCCAGGAAACCTCAGGACCAAACCTACCAACGAAAACAACTGACAAAGAAAACAGCTGCAGAGTGAGCTGCCCAGATCCCTCCAGTTGCTTTACTCTAATGAGGCCACCTGGGACCCCAGCATAAATAGGGCCAGGTCTCAGGGGCACTTGAGAAACTGTGCATGTGGCACTTCTCTCAAACCTAGAGAGCCTGCCGAGGAGCAGTTTGGAGGAACTGTGCTGACCTTTTTGACCTCACCTCAGAGGGTGTTGTCTACATTCTCAACCCAGAGCACCCTGGCAGACTGGGATTCCTTGGAGGGCAGCTTTGAATGTTCCTACAACTTTCTGGCTTTAAAAAGGGAGCCCCTCTCTCTTCTCCTGTAATTTGGCAAAATGGGCTCTCTTCCAGCCCCTTTATAGACTCCAATCTAGTCCTTTCCTTTTTTCTGATGGGTGAGTCTAAATCCTTCCTACACTATCCTCAGTGAATTTTCCTCTCTCTGTCTAATCCCTGCTCATTCCTCTGGATCTTCTGCCAATTCCTCTGGAGCATACCGCCAGGTGCAGTGTGCTCTTTTGAGGTGTCACACCCAGGATTTAGGATTTGTGTTGAGGGACATAGTGGGAAATTCCCAATTAATTCCATTGAACCCGCCCTTTATCTTATGACTTATGTAGCAGTCAGCCTCCAAGGTGGCCGTACAATGGTCCCACTCCTGATATTCACAACCTTGTGTGGTCCCTTCACACCATGGGCTGACCTCTGGGATCAATAGGATATTGTGGACATGATGGAATGTAACTTCAGAAGCTAGGTCATAAAAGACATTGCAGCCTCCACCTAGAATAACTACTAGAATATTTGGCAGAGTTCCAGATAGTTCTCTGTCCTCTGTCCTCTGGGATTGCTTGCTCTGGCAGAAGCCAGCTGCCGTGTTGTGAGGACACTCAAGCTGCCCTACTCCCAGATTCCTGGCCAACAGAAAATGTGAGATAATAAGTGTTCACTGGGACTTCCCTGGTGGTCCAGTGGCTAAGACTCCATGGTCCCAATGCAGGGGGCCTGGATTCGATCCTTAGTCAGGAAACTAGATCCCACATGCCACAACTAAAAAGAGACACCACATGCTGCAACTAAGACCTGGCACAGCCAAATAAATAAATAAAGTAATTTTTAAAAAATATTTACTGTTTTAAATCAATAAGTTTAGGGGTAATTTGTTATGCAACATTAGATAACTAATACAGTTAATTATACTATACATCAAAGGCAGACAGATTACAGAGAACTGTTTGGAACTCTGCCAAATTATGCTCGTTCTGGTGGGATGCCCAGGCTCCGCTGTCCCAGTGATGGGCACATGACCCCTGCTTGGCATATTGTACTCACCATCTCCTTGGCTCCTTTCTAACTGAAGCTTCTGGAAGTCTGAGTTGAATTTCTTCTTTCTCTTGCGAATGAGAGAGTCCTGAGATAAGAGGATCTCACATAGAGAAAAGCAGCAAAAAAACAGAAAGATGAGGAGAAAGTTAAAATCCTCTGTACTTCAGCTCAATCAAAGAGTATACAAGAAAAAAGTTCCTAGTAACTGGAATGTGCATTTCCTCCACTATTTTTGACATGAATTCCTAGGCCCTACTCTTTGAAGGGAGAGGGTGACTCTGCTTCCAGCTAATTAATTAAATGGCTCAAACTCTGTATTGGATTTTATGCAGCTGCATGTTTTTTTCTCCTACGATTAAGGAAAAGGGGGAGAAGTTTGTCCTTATGTCCTGCATATGGAACATAGATAAGCTGGGAGTGGGGTAGGGCACAAGAGATGGAGAAAATATGGTCCTTCTCTTTCAATAACTTACATCTAAATAGACAATCACCTCTCCTGGGAAGAAATGCTACAATTGCTAGGGCACAAGGCAGATACTGTCACAGCTTCTGAAGTCTTCTGGCCAGGCCTTCCAATCTGAGTCTGAAATAAACTCTGGCTGTAAATTTCTACGGTAGGAACCCTGTAAAACCCACATGTGCCACCAACTTCTTAAATCAGTTGCCAGTGCCATGTTATTGAATGTTGAAAACCATAGTAGCATTCAGTCATTTAGAAAACTGCAGCAGGAAACTCATGGTGCCAGTGAATGGTTTTGATTTTTTTTTTACAGTATTACTTTTTTCCTTTTTAAGAAAAGTGAGATATCATTCACATGCCATAAAATTCACTATTTAAAGTATACAATTCAGTGGTTTTTAGAACAAAGGTGTTCAATCATCACCACTATCTAATTCTAGAACATTTTCATACCCCCCCCAAAAAGGCCCTGTACCTCAAACTATTAGATATAAAATAAGCTACAAAGATGTATTGTACAACATTGGGAATATAGCCAATATTTTATAATAACTACAAATGAAGTATAACCTTTAAAAATATGTATCACTGTACTGTACACCTGTAAGTTATATAATATTACAATCAACTATACTTCAATTAAAAAAGAAGACAATTGAATATAGTTATCTTACCTTTAACGTCCTATTTGTCCTAAATATTGGATTAAACCCGAAGAAGAGGTAGAAAACATCAAATGGCATTACTGATGTGACATCCATCCATTGGAAGAACACATTCACAATTACATTGTGTTTCCATGCTTTTTTGGACGTGAATTAATTTATACCAATATATGTAAAAGCTGACCAGTCACCATGAATTATTTGTGTTTAATACAAAATTACCTTCAGTTAAACATGTACAGTGTCACTGAAATGTGGATTAGCACCATGAAAACAAGAATACTATTTCGTAACCTACTTCCAATAAATTTCGTTTCAAACTTCAGGTGTCTGTTCTCTCCTTAGGCACTACATTTTCTGGGATTTATGTTGAGCTGTCACTTATATTTCAGAGACGGCATGGTTGCTAATGTTAAAACACATTTTAACAGTGTTTTAAACGTGGGGCTCTTGGACTGAAAATCAAGTCCATTTTTTATTTTATTTGAAACCATTTGACATTCATTGCAGTGAGTGATATATTTTTATGTTTCAGCCCGTTCTCCAGTGTTCAGGGCTAATTATATTGTTGGTGGTTCATCCAGACTTCTCAGTTCTTTCTACTGTTGTCTGCTTTGGACCATGTTGCTAACAAAAAACTGCTGTGAACCTGTCTATCAGAGACTATGCAGCCTAAGAGAGAGAAGAGGAAAGAAATCAGTCCCGTTTACAATTAATCAGCAGCTCTGATGGGAGAAGGTATTAAAAGTACTATTATAGCTAAAGATATATATTTTTAATTTGTCATCTATTTAAATTATTCTGATCTTCTTTTACCTTGGTAATTGTGAAATGACAACACACTTGCATACTTTCCTGACTGCAATGATAACAATCAAAAATTATTCCAATCTGAATATTCCAACCTGCTAGCAGTCACTTCCATCCCTCCTTCCACTCAGCCTCTGGAAACTGCTAATCTACCTTCTGTCTCTACAGATTTGCCTGTTCTGGATATTTCATATAAATGCAATCATATAATACATGGTGTTTTCTGAGTGGCTCCCTTCACATAACATGTTTTCAAGGTCCATCCATGTTGTAGCAGGGATTAGTACGTCATTTCTTTTTGTTGTTGAACAAGATTTCCATTATATGGTTATACTACATTGTGTTTATCCATTTATCCGTTGATGGACACTTAAGTTGTTTCCTGTGAGCAGTTTTTAAGGAAGCCTGATCTATGTTGAGTTCAAAAGTATTATAAATGCTATTTCCTGTCCCCTCTCTCCTTGCTGTAGAACTCCCCCAAGAAGTAGTGTACTCTGTTGCTGCAGTGCAGAAAAATAGTATATATACTTTTCTGTAAGCATGAAATAAGCTACATAGCTCTGCATTGATCACAGGAAGTCCCACATCATGAAATTCCCCCCTGGGCATTTTTCTTGGCGTTCAGGTAAGTAGCTATTATTACAAGCCTACCCCAGTGAGCTTGTTAGAATTTCCTCCCAGCTCTGGGTCCTGCAGAGAAAGCCCTTTGCAACCTCCTGTTTCCAAGCTTATTGATAGCAGATGTTTTGAACCCAGTCAGTTAAAGCAAATGATTGCCCTGCCCCAGTCTAGAGATGAAATAGATGACCATTCTTGACTGGCTACATGTGGAGGGGAGGCAGAGTTGTGTGTGATAAGGAGAGCAAAGATGATGGCCAGGAAGGAGTTCTTTTAAGAAGCCACATTATTCACTCAGTCTGCAAGTGTTCAGTGCTTCTGTGGTCCTGGACCTGCACCAGGTGCTGCTGGGGAGAGCACATATCACTTCCTTTTAAAGACCTTATGGCCCAGATAGGGAGGCTATGAAATATCACCAGAAAGCCCCAACTTCATAATATAGACAGGAAAATTGCTTTGCACACACAAAAAAGCAAATATTATGCCAGCAAACCAAAAGTCTGAACCCTTGAAAGGGAAGATAACTGCTAATAAGAGAAGTATAAAGAAATTTCACCTCTGCTTCATTTACTAGGAGATTAATAAGAAACTAGAAAAAGATGGATATGCCGATTATTAAGCTATTACCTCTCCGCTCCCAACCCAGCCTTTATACTCCACCTGTGATGCTGGTTGGGCTATACACAAGCACTTGTCTTCTTTGCCAACTGCTCCTGATAGGCCCTACTAGTAGCACGTAATTGCAGGCGCCTGCAAGGCTGGAGCAGAGACATGGGGTTTGCTCCTTCCCGTTTGCTACTTGTTCCTGACAGCGTCACCCCAGCAACGCATCTTCAGCTGGCAGTGGCAGTTCCTTCCAGGGAGCAGCAGAGTCACCTTCATTGCACTCCCCTCAGAGGCATCGGCAGGGTTCAGACAGCAGCCCGTCCTCAGAGGCTAAGTTCCAGCTCCACAGAACCCCTCATCCATGTTCTACCTTTTAGTCATTCCAACCTCTTTGCTTTGTCCCCTCAGCCCAGGCGTGGCAGGAGCTCCCCACAGCTCCTACATCTATGATTAGTTGTTATTCTCTTTTTTGCCTTATCAGTTACCTTTTTACAACGAGTCAACAATGATTTATTCTGAACTCTGTTAAAATAAATGGGATGGTTTCCATCTCCTGATGACCTCTGAACTCTGATGGACAGAGTGGAGCCAAACAAGCTGAGACGGATGCTTGCTGGCTGGGGATGATGTGTCTAACCCATATAACTAGTATCAAAAAATTAGAAAGTCCAAATTAATTAGGCTTTCCAAAGAAGACAAAACAAAAAACCCCCAAATCTTACCCAAAATGAGATGTACATTTATATTACACTCTACATTGTGATAAAATCAGGATGAAGCATACGGCTGTTTTTAATCCAAAATTATCAAATGAGTCTTATCTCTTCAAGGATTCACCTCTATTAAGAGTATTGGTGATTGTGGTTCCAGATATAATTCTGAATTCATTTATCGAATATTTAAAATAATTTAGACTTCCCTGGTAGCACAGTGGTTCAGAATCCTCCTGCCAATGCAGGGGACATGGGTTCGAGCCCTGGTCTGGGAGGATCCCACGTGCCTCAGAGCAACTAAGCCTGCATGCCACAAATACTAAGCCCACACACCTCAACTACTGAAGCCTGCATGCTATAGGGTCTGAGTGCCACAACTACTGAGCCTGGGTGCTGCAACTACTGAAGCCCGCATGCCTAGAGCCTGTGCTCTGCAACAAGAGAAGCCACTGCACTGAAAAGCCCGTGCACCACAACAAAGAGTAGCCCCTGCTCACCACAACTAGCGAAAAGCCTGCGTGCAGCAACGAAGACCCAACGCAACCGAAATAAATAAATAAATAAATAAATAAATAAATAAATAAATAAAGACAATAGTCTCATTAAAAAAATTAATAAAATAAATATATAGGATAATTCATAGCTTTCCTTAGTACCTTTTTAATGACTATGTATTGACCATATTTTATAATTTTCTGTATTAATATTCAAAATGCTTTGGCACTTGAGGCCTTGATCCTGGACAGACTGCCCCTCCCAGGACTAGCTAATTCCTAGAGAGCAAACACCACAACCACCCCCCCCACCACATCCACACCTTTGATGTATAAATCAACCAGTCCAGAACCCACACCCCCAAACATCTCTTTTATCCAATTGTCACACACCAAGTCAATATTCCCCTGGCACTAAGTCACCTCAGGACTAGATACCAGACAACTAGTGACCACCTCTACAGCCCAGAGCCCACCAAAATTGTTTATCTAATACTAAGCTTACTCAACATACCTACCCTTTCTCACCCATTCCTTCCCATGAAAACCCCAGTGAAGGCTCTGGGTTATGCTTCCTCCCTTCTGTCTCTTGATTGACCTTGGGGCTTCCCCATATGGCCCTGCATGTCATGCCCTGCCTCCAGCTTCTAGGGTTCTGTGAGGATAAACTTCTACCCATCTCAATCATTCCCATGCTTGCCTGTCTTACCATCCTTGATAGAACAGACTGCTAATTGTTAGCTTGATACCTATTTGCATTTCTTTCCTTCTCTTAAGATCCCTGTAATGAGTACAAATGACAGATTCCTATCACCTGTTATCCCAGCTTCCCCTAATGAAGCCAACTACAGATATACAGGGCTACAGTTATAAAGAGATGATCATAAATGGTCACTTCCTTTTCCTCTGTGGGGAGGGGCGAAGGTTTTTCTCATTTGCAGATGCACAAGCAAGAACCATAAGTGTCAGTGCTACAACTTCAGCCATGGGTCAAACGCAAGTACCAACGCTGACACATATGCCTTCAGGGAAAAACAAACAAAAATAAACTTCTGCAGGTAAACAACTGAAAGTGCGGAGCTGGACAGACAGAAAGCTGTAGGCTACTACCTTCTCCCCATCCTCTCTGGCGATCTTTCATGGTTCTATCCCATAGAATTCCTTAAACAAAGAAATGTTGACAGAAGCCTGCAAGCCCAGGTCTCTGCTTCACCTTTGGAAGCTTACACAGACTTTCTAGCACATGGTACCACAGACTTTCTAGCCATGGTACCACAGACCCTTACCCAGGCTTCCGTTAGGGAACCATTGACTGAAACCGCCTGCCTTGGCCAGGCACAATGATAACCGCTTGCCTGAGTTGTCTCACAACAGGAGGTCCTGGTAAAGCAGTGGTCCCCAGCCTTTTTGGCACCAGGGACCAGTTAGTGGAAGACAATGCTTCCCTGGAGGGGGAGGGGGGATGGTTCAGGCAGTAATGCGAGCAATGGGGAGTGATGGGTAGTGGCAGATGAAACTTCACTGGCTTGCCCGCCGCTCACCTCCTGCTGTGCAGCCGGGTTCCTAACGGGCCACGGACAGGTATCTGTCCACGGGCCCAGGGGTTGAGGACCCCTGCAATAAAGAACATGGTGCTGCCACCGAAAACTAACCAGGCGAATTCAGGAGGGGCCAAAAGGAAGGAGGACACATCAGCCCATGGTTATGTCTTATAAAACTAACCTAGAAGAATTCAAGAGAGGCCAGAAGGAGGACGGAGGAGACGATATGTCCTGCCAACCTCTCAGAAACCCTCAGGAATCCATCTTGGCTGAGAGATGCGAGCACCACCAGGATGGACCCTGAATCAGATGGCCAGAGACAACCCAGAAGGCTAACCCCATTACCATAAAATCTTAGACTGCGAGCCACGTGGCAGAGCAGTTCTCCTGGGTTCCCTTTCCCTGCTACTCTCCGTCCAGGTGCGCCTTCCCAATAAAGTCTTTTGCTTTGTCAACACGTGCATATCCTTGGACAATTCATTTCTGAGTGTTAGACGAGAGCCCATTCTCAGGCCCTGGAAGGGGTCCCCCTTCCTGCAATACTTCCAGCCTCTAAGTTGGAAGATAGGCATTCAACCTCCAACCTCTTCTACCAGGGCTTTTCTGTGGTCAGCACTTTTGGGGCCAAGACCAGGCCTTTCGCATTCTCCACTGAAAGCCAATAACTAGGTCCTACCACTTTCCAACAGGCAGATACAACATGACTTTGAGAACCACATTTTCTGTTTCTAATTTTTGAAAGACAAAGACATCTTAACCACAACAGACAGATAGGTATGATCAACAGGCTTTGATGCTTAAGAGCTATGAAATGAGAAAAATTTGCCAAATCCTGGCAAAAATTCACTGGTTGGTTGAAGTAATTCTGAAACAAGAAGGCTGGGGAGGAATGAAGGATCTCAAAATTATATTTTCTGTGGGTTCTTCATCTAGGGGCTGCTCTGTACTTTAGGGGGTCCTTGGGAGGCAATAGGACCTCCCAAAACTCTGAAATTGTTAAGTAACAATAATAACCAATTGTTCATCAAATACAGTTATATTTCTTCAGAGAATCAGCTGACCCTCAGCTGGGCCTATTAGGGCATATTCTCATAGATATCTCACACAAATATCTCTCTGCTTTATTTCCAAGTTTCGTATTATTTTCCCTGAACAAAATTTCCTTTCTGAGAGTAGAAGCAGCAACCACAAGGAAAAGCAAGTTCAAGTGTTGGATTTTCTTGTTTCTCAGAAATGAGAAAGTATTAGCAGATAATTTAATAACATAGTCAGATGCTGAAAGTGTTCACTGGCTTTGAGTTCAAAATTCCACCTCTAAGAGCTTATTCTATGGAAGTATTTGGAGCTACATGTGCCTGAAGCTTCATGCCCAAAGATGTTTATCTCAGTGCTTTTGACCACAAAGAAAAACTGGAAACAGCCTAAAGGGTTCACTGTTGATATGTAATAGAAGGCTGCAACTCCCTCAACAGGTTCAACTCTGCCCTGACTCCACTCCTTGCTGACTGATTACGTGCCCTCGATTCCTAGCCTTTACTTACTGGTCTGTAAAATCAGGCCTAACAATGCCCAGGCCTGGATTACGTAACATACAGATATGTTTAGGCACTGGTAAAGCAGGGGCACCAGACACAATGCTTTTGAAAGAATTTCATGTTTGATAGAAAGAAAAAAAAGCACTTAAATAGTCAGAATAGGAAATGTACACTTTCTTACACTGATTTTGTGTTTTGTTTTTTAGTTTATGAATAATGATCTTGTCTGTCAGGGAGGAAAAACCTCCCCCTACACTCTTAGGTTCAAATTTTGGGGGTCTGTGAATGAAACTGACAAAAGACGTTAGCAAGAGAAAAGACGAATTTTAATTATGTTTGTATAGGAGTTCACAAAGAAGTGTGATTCAAAGAAGCATTTAGAATTTGGGGCTTGCATACCATCTGTCAATGAAAAAATGAATCAGTCAATCTAAGAAAGAAATGAAAATTTTTATTTGAGCCAAACGGAGAACTATAACCCGGGTACAGCCTCTCAGAAAACTCTGAGAGCTTCTCCGCCCATTAGAGGTCAAAGCACAGTTAGTCATATACGTTTTTGAGACAGAGGACTGTGCATTAAATGACCTATTATTGACAATTTACACAATCCAGATCTACATGTACAAGAGTAGTGGGTCATGGGTCATCTGGGTCATCGTGGTCCCTTACAAGATTAAGAAGGTTATCTCCTAAAAAATTATGACCCTTGAGATTAAGAAGGAATGTTATCTCCTAAGGAGGTCTGGTTAAGGCAGATGCACAGTATACACTACAAGGGAGGGAGGAGGCCCAAACAGGCAAAGAAAAACTTTATGTTTAAATTTTTCTCACCTTTATGAATTTTATTTCATCACATCTTAAGAGACAAAGGGGAAAGGGAGAAGAGCACCACATAAGAAAGATAAGTGGACCCTTAAGAGTGATGGGAGAGATGATAGTTTTGTGACAATGTCCCTTTGGGCCTGGTGCTGACTTCTCTCAGATTAGAGTTGCTCCTAGAAAGGGGATTTATGATAATTGACTTCTTTTCAGTTCTTTTGGGAGGCTCTGCTTTTAGGCAGATACGGGATTTCAAGAACTCAAAATATTCCCATTCTAACTCTAAAAAAATGTTTCTGTAACTTAGTTACAGAGGCTTAAAAGAGGGCTCCATTCATCTTCTCATAGGCAGGGCCTCCAGAGTTCTTAATAACCACGAGGACCATGTCAGTGATTGGATGTTACAGGGAAAAGCTACTTCAGAATTTGGGAATGAGGAAACAAAGATTGCTCCAGAGGCTGAACCGAAAACACTAAGGCCAATGGATCAGAGAAGAGATAGGCAAAGTCACCGAAAGAGGCTTGCAGGACTTTACTGCAACCTGATTAAGTCTATTAACATATGGAAAGAAAGAGTCACTTGGAAGGAAGGCTGAGTTTTCCCCTCCCAAGTAATTTCCTGCTCCCAGACTGCTGGCCTTTAAAGCACTGCCCACAAATGTTTATGAAGTTGAATTCGAAAGGAAATGAACACTATACCTCCATGTGTTGACCACCAGATGTCAGACACCGTGCTAAAAGTCTTTAGTACCTTATCTTATTTGAGTCTTATGATAGCTGAAGCCAGGATTATTAACCCATTTAACAAAAGCTTAGAGAGGCGTGTGTTGCCCAAATGATATCCCCAAGCTGTCAGGTGGCAGAGCTAAGACCAGACCTCCGAATCCACGCTCCTGTCTTCCACACATCCTTAGTCCAGTCTCCATCCCAGGTGTCCTTCGCCTGGACCTCAAGTGGTTTGCTTGGATCCCCCTTACCCAAACTTCTGCTCATTTTGACAGTGAACCAAAGAAGCGGGAAGTAAACTCAGCTCTCCTGCCTCCCATTTGGGTGATCCACAAGAACATAAATCTTGTAGGGTCTTTTGCATCCAAGCTGCCTGAAACCTCAGATGTGTCAAACCCAAGCATCACTGTGGAGGAGAACCAGAAGGTCCCTGTCTGGACCCTGATTCTGCAAGCATTACCTGGGTGATATAGGACAAGTCGCTAAGCCTCTCTGGTCCTAATTTTCTCATTTTAAATGAAAGCAATAGATAACATCACATCTGACCAGATCAATATTATCATCCTGGGATTCTGTAGTTTGATAAAAATGGTAAAAGTCTCCATAGAGGTAGAGGTTGCAAGGAGAGAGGCAGAATCCTCACTAAAGTGTTTCCAGTTCCAGTCATGGAGCTATTTTTAGATTTGATCTGGTTCTCTCATGCATGTTGCATGTTGTAAGATGGTTTTCTGGGTCAACCTTTCTCAAATAAACTGTCGTGTAATCCATGACCAGGACAGTTGCCGTGATACAGTAACAGCTTTTCCTCACATTAGCATTGGCTGTTTTAAAATTGCTTTACCCCAGTTACAAGACCAGACTTTAAAGAACTGTGAGGTAGCAGATCCACGTGTCTTGGTTTTGAAAGGGGGATCCTGGAGGGAGTGGTTCTAGTCTGTCATGGGTGGAGTTTCTCCTCTATCCTTTATTCATGCATTCATTCATTTGTCTTTCTTGTGTGCCTACTTTGTGCTAGGAACTCCGAACACAATAGTGAGCAAAATAGATGGAACCCCTACCACCAAGAAGCTTACACTGGGGGAGAGGACATTAACCAGATAATCATACAAATTTTAATTGTACTGTAACATGTACTACAAAAGAAAAACACAGGATGCCTCGAGGGCCTAAAACTGGGAGGACAGAGAAGGCTTCCTTTGGGAGGTGTGTTTGAACTAAATTCTAACAATAAGCAGTAGTTAAAAGGTGCCAAGAGAAGGGAAAAGCATTCCTGGAAAAGGAAAGCGCATGGGCAAGAGGTCTTCAGAAGGAGGAAATATGAGACCAAAAGGAAGCCTGTGTAGTGCAGTACAGAGAGCAAGAGGGTGTCAAGGAGGAAATAACTCTTTCTCTACCCTCTTAGGTTCCGTCATGGGGGGCTTTGGGGGGCTTGTGAATTAAATTAACAAAAGACAAATTAGCAGAGGAAAAGAGAACACTCAATGCATAATGGAGATCACAAAAGAAATAGGTCAATAACTGGTTAAAGTTAGAGGCTTATGTTCCTAACTGAGTAGGGAAAAGGGAAGGGGAGAAAAGGCCTCTATGGGAAGAACAAATGGGTTTCTTCAGAAGAGACAAATGGGTTTCTAGAAGAGCAAATGGGATGTAAGAAAGTTTGGGATAATGGTTGTTTATTCAGGTACAAGTGGTCTTTCTTTTTTTTTTTTTTCCCTGATAAATTTATTTATTTATTTATTTTATTGGCTGTGTTGGGTCTTTTTTGCTGTGCGCGGGCTTTCTTTTTAGTTGCGGTGAGTGGGGGCTACTCTTCACTGTGGTGCGCAGGCTCCTCATTGCTACGGCTTCTCCTGTTGCAGAGCACAGGCTCTAGGCGCGTGGGCTTCAGTAGTTGCAGCACATGGGCTCTATAGTTGTGGCTCATGGGCTTTAAAGCGCAGGCTCAATAGTGGTGGCGCACGGGCTTTGTTGCTCCATGGTATGTGGGATCTTCCTGGAACAGGGCTCGAACCCGTGTCCCCTGCATTGGCAGGCAGATTCTTAACCACTGCACCACCTAGGAAGCCCCACAAGTGGTCTTTCTAACTTCTTTGTAGTCATAAATCTCCCCCAGAGAGGGGATTATGGTAGGTTCACTCTTGGTCTCCTTCGCAAGAGTAAAAGCCACCCTGAAGAAGGCATATGTGGCAGCCTTATTTCCCAGAAGTTTTTGCTTTTAGTCAGTTAAAGGAAGCCCCAAGAAGGCTTCTTTCTGCATCTTTTGAAATCCCAATGTCTTCACCTTAAAATAATCTTCAGGGCTTCCTAGGTGGCGCAGTGGTTAAGAATCCGCCTGACAATGCAGAGGTCACAGGTTCGATCCCAGCTCCAGGAAGATCCCACATGCCATGGAGCAACTAAGCCCGTGTGCCAAAATAAAAAAATAAAAAAATAAAAATCTTCATACCAGCTCTGGGGTCCAAAGTGGATACCCACAGGAGACTGATGCAAGGTGATGCCAGAGAGGTAGCAGGGACTAGATGACGCACAACACAGCAGGCTGTGTTAATTCCATCCTTTTCCTTAGAGCAGTGGGAAAAATTGAAAGATTATAAGCAGAGAGAACTATAGGATTCAACTGCATTTGTTGAACTTGGGGTGCATTTAAGAACTCCAAGAACTGATGATGAATAGGCAACTAGCTATATGTACCAGTTTGGAATTCAGAGGAGAGTCCTAAAGACCTTTGTATGAGTCATCTACTTACAGATGGTAATTATAGCCCAGTGTGTGGAAGAGATCACCTAAGGAGAGAGTGTATAGGAACTTAATGTTCCTTCCCACCCATCTGTAAATGAAAGAAAGGAAAAAGGGGGAGAGGGAGAGAGGGAAGGGAAGGGAAGGGAAGGAAAGGAAAGGAAAGAAAGAGAGAGAAAGAGAGAGAGAAAGGGAGAAAGAAAGGGAGAGAGAGAGAGTAAAGGAAAAGAAAAAAGAAAAAGTTGTAGGGAAAGAAGGTTAGGGTGCAGGAAAGCAACCCACTTCTAGGTTTGCAGATAAGACCTCTGTGAAATCGTGACTAAATTATTTCTGTTACCTCATTGCAACTTGGACCTTGGAGTTGTCTCCTTATTTGACAAATGGAATTAAAAATCTCTACTTCAGCTACTTTTTTATTTATTTATTTATTTATTTATTTTATTGGCTCTGATGGGTCTTTTTTGCTGTGCGCAGGCTTTCTTTAGTTGCAGTGAGTGGGGGCTACTCTTCATTGTGGTGTGCAGGCTCCTCATTGCCGTGGCTGCTCTTGTTGCAGAGCACGGGCTCTAGGTGTGTGGGCTTCAGTAGTTGCAGCACATGGGCTCAATAGTTGTGGCTCATGGGCTCTAGAGCGCAGGCTCAATAGTTGTGGTGCATGGGCTTAGTTGCTCCGTGGCATGTGGGATCTTCCTGGACAGGGATCGAACCCGTGTCCCCTGCATTGGCAGGTGGATTCTTAACCACTGTGCCACCTAGGAAGCCCCTACTTCAGCTACTTCTAAGGGGACTGTTGGAACTTAAATGAATATGAAGATTCTTCAAAAATACAAAATATTATAATACTGCTATTGTTGCTATTTTTACTAATACTATTATCATATCAATGTTGGCTGAGAAAGGAAAGAAAGTAAAGCAGAGAAAAACAATGTATTGTACGCTTACTAATGAACTGCACTGCACCAGCCAATCTGCATTATTAATCCTCACTACAACCATAGCATGGTAGGTACCCCATTTTACAGATGAGAAACTAAACTGAGGCTCAGCAAGGTAAAGAGATTGCCTAAAGTTTCATAGCTAGGACATTATAGAACTAGGATTTACACTCCCATTTGACACCATTACCCATGCTTTTCCTTTGTAAAAATTTTTTCTCCCCTATTTTGCAAACCACCCCCTCATTCCCACCCCCCATCCCCCCTCCCACACACAGATTTTTTCAGCTCAAACAGTGTAATACAATCAAGGTGAATATTGAATGTCATAGGGTCATAAGATCTGGGCTGAGCCACTCTCCCAGCCTCCTCCAGACGGGTAAAACTGTTTTTCTGACACTGGGAAAATGAAGAACAAGGTCAACCTGGGTGCCTGCTGCCTGGCATACAATCTCACAAACAGTGTTACATTGTTCATCGACTCATATACATCATCAGAGACTTTTTACATGAAGGATTGGCAGTTGTTTATCTAATATAAAAGAGCTAGAAATTTTTAAAATTCCCATCTCTGGGCCAGGCTGATCAAATCCTGTTATATCAAAGGTATTCCCAAACTTCAGCCAACCATTTTTCCATTTTTCTTACAGTATAAGAACAGCTCTTCATGGAACAGCAAAGACAGTGTAGGTGGATAGTTATTCAACAACTATGTAGTGAAAACCTTAAACACTATGGAGGAGATACATATATATATAGGGTTCAAGGATATATGTATATATGTGTGTGTGTATATATATCTTCTGCCCTGAAAGAGCTTACGCTCTATGTATCATACAGCAGCCATCCTACAGGTCATTGAAAGTGAGAAATAGCTGCTCTCACTTTAGTGACTAGGGAGGCTGAGCACAAATTCACAGGAGCTGCTTGAGTTTTGAAGAAAAGGCAGGGTTCGGATGGATGCATAGGGGAGCATTCCAGGGTGGGGGAACCACACCAACAAGGCATAAGGTTGGAACTGAGAAAGGCGGGGTTAGGAATGGAGACAGGACCCGCCTGAGGGGAGCAGGCGTGCGTGGTGGGAGCTATGGCTGGACATGGGGGTGAGGGGCATGTCCCCACGGATGCATTGACTGCTGAGTCAACTTAACCCAGGGCTCCTCAGCCTAGCACTGTTGATATCTTGGACCAGGTTTTCCTCTCTGTGTAGGAGGTGAAGGCGGGGAGGACGGGAGCCTCCTGTGCATTGTAGGATGGTTAGCAACTCCCCTGGTTTCTACCCGTTAGATGCCAGTAGTACCCTCACCCCCAGTGGTCCCTCCCCCACTCATTTGTGACACCAAAAAATGCCTTCAGACATTGCCATATGCCCCCTGGTGAACAAATCATTCGCTAGGTTGAGAACTACTGGGTTAAGGCATTGTGACAAGCGTGCATGAGCTGTGTGATTTTTCTCAGGGTCAGCACATCCTTCCATTCACCATCAGGGCTCCCATCCTCAAGGCCCTGTGACGGTGACCTGCAGCCCACAGAGAATCCATCCTCCTGTTGGACTCCAGGATCCAGTTGTGGGTGGTATCCTTACTCACCAGCCCCTACTTCAACATGCCTGGAGAACACCTCCAGGGGAGAAAGGACAGGTAAAATGCAGAAAGCCAAGGTTAACAAGGGTGGCCTGGTGTCCCAGTGGAAATTTGAAACAGCTAAAACAAAGATATTAGACAAAAACACATGGAAAGCTCTGAAGCAATTTAATATTAACATCAAGCCTCACATTCATCAGGGTGACTACTATTTTTTTTTTTTAAAAAGAAGAAAGAAAAAAGTGTTTGCAAGGATGTGGAGAAATTGAAACCCTTCTGCACTGTTGGTAGGAATGTATAATGGTATAACCACTGTGGAAAACAGTATGGAGGCTCCTCAGAAAATTTAAACTAGAGCTACCATATAATCCAGCAATTCCATTCATGGGTATACACCCAAAAGAATTGAAAGCAGGGTCCTACGGAGATATTTGTTCACACATGTTCATAACAGCATTATCACAATAGCTAAAACATGGAAGCAACCCAAGTGTCAATTGACCAATGAATGGATAATCAAAATATGGTATATACCTACAATGGAATATTATTCAGCCTTAAAAAGGAAGGAAATTCTGCAGTGTGCTACAACCTGGATGAAACTTGAGAATATTATGCTAAGTGAAATAAGCCAGTCACAAGAAGATAAGTACTGTATGATTCCACTTACATGAGGTACTTAGTGTAGTCAAAATCCTAGAGACAGAAAATAGAATGGTGGTTGCCAGGGGCTGGGGGGATGCGAAAATGGGAAGTTATTTTTTAGTGAGTATAGAGTTTCAGTTCTGTAAGATGAAAGAGTTTGGTGATGTGTTGTGGTGATGACTGCAAAACAATGTGAATAAATCTAATTTTATTTTAATTTAACCGTACTCTTAAAAATGGTGAACATGGTACATAAAATAGATAAGCAACAAGGATTTACTGTACAGCACAAGGAACTATATTCAATATCAATTTCCTATAATGGAAAACAATCTGAACTAAATAAATAAACATATATATACATATAACTGAATCACTTTACTGTACACCTGAAACTAACCTAATATTGTAAATTAGCTATACTTCAATTTTTTAAAAATGGTGAAGATGATAAATTTTATGCTATGTGTATTTTACCACAATAAAAAAAGTGGAAAAAACTAACATCGAGAATGGTGGGAAATGTTCAATTTCCATCTGAATAGTGAGCCCTTCAACAATAAAAGGACACATTGTGATTGTCCCAGAGTTGGGCAGTGAAATGCCATCCAATTAGACCTGGCATCAAGCCAACTGGAGCCCCTGATTAACACCAGCTGGATGCTTAGAGGTGGGTGTATTGTTTTCTTGCCCTCTTGACAGGCAGGTTGTTGATAGGAGAACTCTGTGAAAATGTTTACCATTATTCTGGCTTTTCCAAATTAGAGTTTCTAGAACACAGACTTTCCTCCAGGACTCTGACATGGGGAATGGAATGTCAAGGGCAGTGTAGGAACAGAGCTTGAGTGCAGTTGCGTGACCTTGGAGAGCTGAGCTCTCCATCTCCCCACAGTCTTTCTGCAGCCTGCGTTCCCTTCTGGTTTCGTCGGGAAAGAAAAGCTTGTAAAACAACCATGGTGGAGCCCAGGAATAATTTAAAACTTTCATTCTAGTATTGTTAGAATGAATATTTGAGAAACTAAATCTCCATTATAATGATAGCTAATGTTTATCGAGTATAGGCACACCTCGCTTTTTGGAGCTTCGCAGAGAATGCATTTTTTACAAATTGAAGGTTTGTGGCAACCCTTAGTCGAGCAAGTCTCTCTGTGCCATTTTTCCAGCAGCATTTGCTGACTTCACGTCTCTGTGTCACATTTTAGTAGTTCTCATGATATTTCAAACGTTCTCATTATTATTATATTTCTCATGGTGATTTGTGATCAGTGATCTTTGATGTTACTAGTGCAAAAAGATTGTAACTCACTGAAGTCTTAATGTTTAGCATTTTTCCCCCTTAGGCATGAAATTTTTTTAAAATTTATTTTATTGAAGTATAGTTGATTTACAACGTTGTGTTAATTTCTGCTGTACAGCAAAGTGACTCGGTTATACATATATATATATTCTTTTTCATAGTCTTTTCTATTATGGTTTATCACAGGTTATTGAACATAGTTCCCTGTGCTATACAGTAGGACCTTGTTGTTTATCCATCCTATATATAATAGTTTGCATCTGCTAGTCCCAAACTCCCAATCTATCCCTCCCCACCCCACCCCCACTGGCAAGGTGGTTAGCAGTTTTTACCAATTAGGTACTTTTTTATTGACATACAGTTGATTTACAATATTATATTAGTTTCAGGTGTACAACACGGATTCAATATTTTTATCAATTATACTCCACTTAAAGTTATTAGAAAATAATGGCTATATTTCCCTGTGCTGTACAATATATCCTTATTGCTTATCTATTTTATATATAGTAGTTTGTACCTCTTAATCCCATACCCCTAAATATTTTTATTTTTATTTTTAATATATTTTAAATATTTTTATTTTATTTATTTATTTATTTATTTATTTATTTATTTATGGCTGTGTCACACGGGCTCTTCCTTGTGGCACACGGGCTTCTCTCTAGTTGAGGCACACGGGTTTAGTTGCCCCATGGCATGTGGGATCTTGGCTCCCCAACCAGGGTTTGAACCCACGTTTCCTACACTGGAAGGCGGATTCTTTACCACTGGAGCACCAGGGAAGTCCCAGTATTTTTAAATTAAGGTATGTACATTGCCTTTTTAGACATAAAGCTATTACACACTTAATATACTACAGTATAGTATACACATAACTTTTACATGCACTGAGAAACCAAAAAAAAATTCACGTGACTCACTTTATCATGATATGCGTTTTATTGTGGTGGTAGAACCGAACCCACAGTATCTCTGAGGTACGCCTGTATTTACTCTCCATAAAGTTGTTACCAGCCCAGCCTGAGGAAGTTGAGGCTTGGAGGTGATAAATTACCTACAAGAACACACAGATGGTAACCTGTGCAGTGGGAATTTGACCCCAGATCAAGTTCTGTGTCTCCTGTACCCCCTGAACTTTCACACGACATTGATATTCAGCAGTCAGACCTGTCTGTGTAAGAGGCTGACGTGTGTCTCTGTCACAAAAAAACCTGTCTCTATTGATATTTGCTTTATATTAAGCCTGGGAACTTGCAGCATTTTGTCTGAGTCCCCCACCTGACCACTTCCACCTAGCAGCAGCTGAGAACCTACCACTGCTCCCTTCCTACTCTTTAAAAAAGAAAAATAAAAATTCTTTTGCTTGTTTATTCACTGTAGAAAATTAGAAAATTCCGGAAAAGCACAGGAGGCAATTTTTTTAAAAAATCATCCATAATGACAAAACCTTGAGATAATCGTTTTAAACAGCTCGACATATTTCCTACATACAATGCATCCTTCAGAGGCCCATTGATCCAGCCTCCGCACAGGCTCCTGACTCCCGAGCACTGGTAGTGCTCACAGGCAGGCCCACCCAAGGAGCTACCAGCAGAAGGTCCAAGAAACAATACCCTAGCACCCCTACATCACAGAACTTTCTCCCTTTACTTTCATGGGTGAGGACCTTCCCAAAGTGGCCCTCACAACACTGAGTCCTGCCAGCCTCAAGTGGAAGTTAGAATTTTGGAGCCAACTTTTAGAGAAACTTGGAGAACTGATACGCAAAAATGGTACTCTTGTCTCCCTGAATTTCTTATTCTGAGTGTAATGCTAATTTGGTTCCAATCTGAGCCTGGCACCTTTAGAAGCCAGGCACCCCACCCAGGCTAATACAGGGTATATAGTCACAGCCCTAGTAATTATCCAGGTCATAAATCACCCAGTCCTCATCCCTCTAGGCTGTCCAATAGAAATATAATGCCAGCTGCATGCACAATTTTAAATTTTATAGTGGTCACATTAAAAAGTAAAAAGGAACAAGTGAAATGAACTTGAACAACATTTTATTTAACCCAATATATCCAAAATATTATTGCATTGGCATGGAACAATATTAAAAATTTTATTAATAAGCTATTTTTTATTCTTTTTTTTGTGCTAAGCCTTCAACATCTGGTGTGTATTTTACCCTCAAATCAGCTCTCAGTTTGGAGCAGTCACATTTCAAGTGCTCAGGAGCTGCAAGTGGCCAGTGGCTGCCATATTAGACCGTATAGTTCCAGACCAAACTGGACCATTCGGTGACCTGCAGCGGCCTCCCTGACCATATTCTCATTCTTGGGTCATTTCCCAGGTGGTCCTGAATGCTCCAAGGGTGGGAGAAATGAAGAAAGGGACTTTTTGCATCCTGGAGAGGCCCTGCTCTCTATAGCAGGGGACAGGAGACAAGCTGATGAGAGTCTCTGCAGATCTGGTGATGGCGGGTTCACTATCACCTAAATATGTGAGGCCATATCACCCTCTGGGAACACAGGAGAAGCAGAACCCACTCCCATCTCAAAGGCCTCCCCAAGGCTTCCTACTGCAAACACAGTAAAGTTTAAACTTTATTTAAATTTATTTGGCCGCCCACATAGCTTGCAGGATCTCAGTTCCCCATCCAGGGATTGAACCCAGGCCTCGGCAGTGAAAGGCCAAAATCCTAACCACTATGCCACCAGGGAACTCCCGAACACAATAAAGTTTAAACTCTGTAGTCTGCCACCTGGCACTGATTTACCTACTCTCCAACCTTATTTCTCAAGACTGCCCTATAGGACCTCAGTTTATGCCAAGTCAAAGCAACCTGGCACCCCACGAACATGCCAGGCATTTTCCTACCTCCACATCCTTGTGTATGCTGTATTTTCCCAGCTAGAATGTCCTCACCTGCTGAATTCCCACCCAATTCTGAAGACCCTGTTCTCCATCTCTTCCCTGAAGCCTTCTTTAATGATTCCTGCTTGAAAGGTCTTTGTCCTCCTCTGATATCTACAGCACACTTATCAGCAATATCCAGGTCGGTGGTTCTATTTTAGGACATGCCTTACTTACTTTTCATTTAAGGCTATAAATACCTGAAGAGTTAGGATCAGAGTCTTGGGTAACAATAATAATAAATGATGGTTAATGTCTATAGAGTATTTACTTTGCTTCAGGTACGGTACTAAGCATTTTACACTGAATCCTCACAACAATCCTGGAAAATTATTCCCATTTTATAGGTGAGAAAACAGAGGCAAAGAGCGAGACCTTACCCAGTCACACAGCCAAGTGTGGCTTCAAAGCCAGGCAGTTAGAATGCAGAGCCAAACCACTTCCCAGCCAACCCTTGCACTCACCCGCCTCTCCTGCTGTGGTTGTTCCTTCCCTAACATGGTGCTGTGAACTTGGTAGACAGTAAACACGCATTTATTTATACATCAACTACTTGGGGTTTTCCCAGAGCATCTTTCAAAGTATTCGGCACATAATAGTGATTTAATAGAGATTTAAAAATTAATGCCCTGAACCTGCTCAGCCACCACGGGACTGGTCATTCCTTGCACAGCCAGCGAGGCCCATTCCTCCGTTTCCCACCCGCTCCTCAGCACCTACAGCGTGGGGCTGCGCCCTCCAAGGCTGCTCTATAGCTAGATGTCAGGTTTCTTCTCAGTCCGGGCAGCCTTGTGCCGCAGAAGATGAGGATCCGGATAGCGGGGAGCAGAGACCATCCCCATGGGACACAAGGAAATACCCCCCCCATTCTTTATCAACCTTATCTGCTTATTTGGGGCTCTCATCTCTAAGAGGCAATTTAATCCCCCCCCCCCGGAACCCAAAAGTCACATACCTATTCCCCAGGGAGCTGAGGTACCAAGAAGGCCCAACGTTTAGGATTACTCTTCGATAAGAGTCTTGTTTAAACAAGATCACATATAAAAGCTGGGCTGATCCTCACACCCCTCTCTCCTTTCTTTCTCTGTTGCTTGGACGATTGCGAGATGGTGCAATCCCCCCTGAGACCCGGGCTCTGACAGGCCTACTGCAAACTGCTTTCAAACGCGGGAACCTGTTTCCCAGCCCAGTCGTCCTCGCCATCTCCCTCCCCGCTTCCTCCCCGGGAGCAGCTGCTTGGGGCTCCCCGAGGGCTGATTGCTTAGACCTGTTTCTGGGCACTTCCTACTGGCACTGGCTGATTTACATTTTGAAACTAGAGCAAAGTTCATGGGTGCTTGGCTTCTGCACCCTAGGAGTTGCCCTATCCCGGTTAGAAAAACAGAGACAATAGCAACCTTGGGAAACTGCCCTCCCAAAATAGCACAGCCAGTATTTTGGCAACGCATTTCTTTGTGGTGAGTCTCTGGCTCTGCCACGGTGGAAACACCCAGGGCTGTAAATAGCAGTGAAAAAGGCCACTTGTGCCACTATTAGGTTTTGTGGTGGCAGGTTCTCTTTCTTCCCCCACCGAAGGGTCGGTTGTATTTTTACTTTGTTTTGTTTAAGCTGCAGATAAAAGCGTCCACATCTCGGGCTGAGGCCCTGCGGCCTGCCCTTGAGCTGTGAGAGTTCCTTCCTTCCCCCTCCTTTTGTTGCTGAAACTTGGCCTCTGTTCACTGGAAACGGAGTTTTGGGTGAAGCAGAAAAGAGTAGCTTTTATGCTTTGGCAGGCAAAGGGGGCCATAGTGGACTAATGCCCTCAAGACTGTGTGACACCCCCCCACACACACACCACGGAAGGGGTAGTGAGGAGTTTATAGTGTTCAAAGAGCAGGGTGTCATCAGCTCATGGACAATTCTGGGATTGGTTGCCATCAAGCTGAAATTTCAAGCATCATCAACGTTCTGGTTTCAACCGGTCTAGGGCCTGTGTGCTTGTGGTCAGCAGTTTTCATCTGAAGGGGGTCTGCTTCCTGTAAAAACAGCTTAGGGATGTGTGTCAGGCCTCTATCTACAGCTTTCAGGGAAAGGGGAGTTTGGTGATGCTGTGATGTGGCAGAAATATAGTCTAAATTGTTACCAGTTCCCCAGCCCAACAGCTACTCTTTGTTTCTACATCTTCACATTTCCTCATCATGAACTCTTGAGTTTGCGTTTTACTTCAAAAGAGAAAGACACAGGGGCGTGTACACGATTTCACCTTCAGTGCCTTGTCTCATCCCTGCGCTGCCGCAGGTGCCCTTCTGAAGACCGGTCACCTCCGCTGCAAAGTGGGGGTAACACCACTGCAGCCTCAGGAGTTGGGAGGGTTGAATGAGGCAGCAAAGCTCCAGGCCTGGCGCCAAGTCTGCCTCGACAGGCCCGCAGCCTCTCGGCCACTCTTAGGATGGGTTGCTGCAGGTTGCAGGAGTGGGGGGGCCCCTCTTGGCCTTCCCCTCCATTGCAGATACACGGCAGGCTGGCCCGGCAGCTGGGCAGGGCTCTGGGGGCTTCAGGGGGAAGCCCTGTTTGCAAAGGTGGACGCCTCTGATCCCTGTTTGCAGGATTCCAGGCCAGGCCCGGCAGCCCTTCGGCACAGAACTTTTTGTACATTCCACAGCAACTGAAAAGGCTTTTGTCCTCACACGGAAAGAACAAACGACAAAGGCAATTGTGTGTCTCCTCGCAGGCCTGCACGGCTTGGAAAGAGAAACTTCTTTCTCCAAGAGGTCTGCTCTACCTGAGCGGCTACAGCCGCAGATGTGACCACACAGCCTTGCAACTGGGGAGCGGGGTGGGGTCTGAGTTCCCACATGTGTGGCAGGGCGCACAACACACACACTCACACGTACACACAAACCTGGAAACTGCTCCTGGCCAGACGAGCAGGGCTGTGAATCACAGATGCCACAGCTGCAAGGGGCCTGGGGAAGGCATGCAGCAACGCCCACCCCCACCCCCAGGAGCTGGCAACTTAGTATTCCTTTCCAGGTGGGGCCACAAAGACCAGGGGGTCCTCTGACTCGTCACAAGTCACACTGTTCTTTTCAGGCCTCAGCTCACTCTCATGAAGAACATTAGACAGCATCAGAGAAAGATTCATAGAAGTCTATCCTGGCGTCCCTTCAAACACACAGTTCTTTATGGCCTATTGAGAGGGTTGAAACTCCAGATAGCCCATGTGAAATCGATTACATGGAAGAAATAATTCTGATTGAGAGGGGAGTGGGTCTCTCCTTTTGCCATTTTCTCCATTTTTATTTCCCCCTTTCTCCTGTAACAGCCACAGTAGGAGGGTGAAGGTTTGGAGGCTTTTCAACTGTGTTTGTTAAAGGAAGAAGGTTTTCTTATCAAATTATTATGCATCATTTTATTGCCTCCTTGAATGGAGCCACCCAACCTGTTTTCCCTGCCGACGTGGCTGCCAGAAAGTTCAGTGCTGAGTCTGGGGATCAGTTATAACACCTAATTCATCCCAGGTGCATCTGGTACTCCTAACAGGTGTCTGCACGGGAGTTTGCTTTTATGTTTTGTGTCTTGTTGTATCCCAAGTTCAAATATCGTAAGCAATCTTTGTACTGTGCAAAAAACTTTCATCAGCCTGGAGAGGTTGGGAATTTCAGTGTTGTTTCTGGCTCTGAGTGACCAGTTCCACCTTGAGCTGGGCGTCCCCTCTCTCCAGGCCCCGACTTCCTCATTTGTGAAACATGAGGATTGACCTGTCTATGTCTCTCAAGCTTGCCTGTCACAGAATCACCTGGGACTCTCATGCAGATTCCCAGGCCCCTTCCCTGGATTAGACATGGGGGGAGGCTGGAATCTGTATCTTTAAATCAAGCACCCCAATGGAGGGACTTCCCTGGCAGTCCAGTGGTTAAGACTCTGTGCGTCTACCACAGGGGGCATGGGTTTGGTCCCTGGTTGGGGAGATCCCACATGCCAAAAATTTAAAAAAAAAAAAAAAAGCACCCCAGTGGATTCTCATCTTCTGGCAAGTTTGGAAAACACTGACACCAGATGGTTGCTGAGGGTCGACTGTACACTATGATCTATAAATTTAGATAAATAATTCTTTAGAGAGGAGGTGAGATGATAAGGATTTTGAAATATGTCGTGTTTACTGAATGTTTATTATGATCCTCAGTTTTCATATATAAACACACGAGGGGCACACCTTGTATTTCCCTTTGCAAATGAAAACCCCACCCATGGTCTGTTCCTCATGCAGCTTTCCTTTCCCTTGGATTTTTACAGGGTCGGACCTCCCCATTCTTGCCCATTGGAGACTGCTCTTCTTTGGGAGACTCATTTCCCCAGACGCTTGCACGACTCCCTCCCGCCTCACCACCCGCTCCTTGGGTGTTTACTCAAATGTCACTAGTCCCAGTGAAGCCTTCTGTGGGGCTCTATGGCTGCCCCCTTGCCATTTCCTACCCGCCTTCCCTGCTTTGTTTTTCTCCTTAGCACCCATCAGGGTCGAACCTACTGAATTCACCTATTTTTGTTTGTCATCTGTCTCCCCCAACTAGAACACAAGCTCCTTAAAGGGGGAATTTTTGTTTGATTTGTTCCTTGCTAGAGCCTCAGTGCCTGGACTCGGACATAGTAGGTGTTCCATCAATATTTTTGGACTCCATGAATGAAATGCTTACTGAATGAACGAATGAATAAATGAACTTCCAGGGAGGGTCCTGATGTTTGACCCCAAGGAACAGCTCCTCCAGCCCATGCCAGGCTCCAGGCTTCCTGCACCTGAGTTCCTAGCCTCTTGGCTTTTGTGCATATTGGTCCCATCAGAATCCCATGACGGAGTGGCCTCTTGGGTGGACATTACTGTGTCTCGGTCCCTGGGCACAGGAGGCTCCACAGAAGCACCTCCCCCCCTTTCCAGCCCCTACTCACTGCTCCCTCCCTGATGCCTGACGCTGTGTCCTTTGACGCAGCTGCTCCTCCTCCCTTCCTTTTTCTCCCTTTCCTCTAGGACCCAGTGAGACCTTGGTCATCTTTGCTACAGTCTCGGGTTATCCAATTCCCAGCCACACTCGTGAACTTTCTCTAAAACCAAAATTTTCTTATTAAAAAGAGAGGAGGACTTTCCTGGTGGCACAGTGGTTAAGAATCCATCTGCCAATGCAGGGGACACGGGTTCGATCCCTGGTCCAGGAAGATCCCATATGCTGCGGAGAAACGAAGCCCGTGCGCCACAATTACTGAAGCCCGTGCACTCTGGAGTCTGAGTGCCACAACTACTGAGCCCATGCACCACAATTACTGCACCCATGCACTGCAACTACTGCTGCCTGACCGCCTAGAGCCTGTGCTCCACAACAAGAGAAGCCACCACAATGAGAAGCCCACACACTGTAATAAAGAGTAGCCCCCGCTTGCCGCAACTAGAGAAAGCCCATGTATGCACAGCAATGAAGACCCAACGCAGCCAAAAGTAATAAATAAATAAATAAATAAACAAACAAATAAATAAATAAAATGGATTAAAAAATAAAAAATTAAAAAAAATAAAAAGAGGGGAAATAACAGAGGCAGGATCCATCTCTCACCTAGAGGGATGAAACAGAGTTGCAGCCCTTCTCTCTGTGTCTTTAGGTGGAGAGAAGGGGCAGGATATTAGCAAGTGGTTTGGGAGAGACATCCGTGGCCTGGGAATCAGGAGGCCTGGGCTTTAGTCCTCTGTTGGATCCCACATGACCCTGGCCCAGTCACTTGACCTCTCTAGAAGATGGCAAAACTATGAACTTGCTTCATTCAGTACCTACGATCAGATGGGTCAGTTCTTAGTTTCAGGGAAATCCATAAACTGGCGAAGCGACCACAGGAGCTGCTGACCCAGACCGTGCCTTTGTGCCAATCCAGGTGAATGCTCGACGTCAGCAGTCCCTCAGCTGCACGCTCTTAAGCAAAGAACAACTTGAACTATTAAACCTGACCTGAAAGGAACTTACTTTAAATGAAATTTATCTGACAAAGAAAACGCTGGACCTTCGCTTGAGCTGAAATGAAGGGACTGCACATGGGAAAGGGTGGGGGAGTCAGAGCAGGCTCCAAGAGCTGCTGCAGAAGCTCCTGCAGCTTCAAGTGGCTCGTGAGCATGGCTGGGCCGGTCATGGGTCATGGGGCAGACTGCCCAGCATGCCCACTCCCGGCGATCCAGCAGAGCTGAGAGCGAGTTTATAAACCTAGCAACACGGGCTTCCTTGCCCACAATCACAGCTTTGCAAAGAGAGGCTGTGAAATAATAAAATGAAAATTAAACAGGATCATTGCAGCTGCAGATATTAACTTTCCTGAAATGGGGCAGAGCCCATCTGAACATTTGCGAAACTGGGCAAATTTTGCTTTGAGATGCTTCCACCCCTGCTCTGCTTTCTTCTCCCATTTTTTGTGCCTACTGAGCTTTTCTCTGTGTCCAGTGCCCCGGGCTCCCTGCTTGCCATGCCGCCTCCCTCCATGACCCCACCCTCATCCCATTCCCAGTCTCCCCTTCCGGTTAACGTGAAAAGCTTTTGGAAAGACTACAGACTTTGCAATCATACGGATCTGGATTCAATTCCCAACGAACTGTGCGCACTTGGCTCAGTTACAAAACCCATGCAACTCAGCTTCCTCATCTATAAAATGGGGATAATGCCACTTAGTTGATATAATAACACTTGGCTGATTAGGGTTGCTGTGATCATTATTTAAATTAAACAAAATTATACACAGAGTACTAGGCATGTCGTAGGTGTTCAATAAATGCAGGTTCTACCATTTTTCTCTCTGGGTAGGCTCTGCTCTCATTTATTAAGTCCTAGTATAAATTTGAGTCATATCTCCCTTTTCCTGTGTGTCTGGGTATTTACACTTTTTATTATTAAAAAGCATATTTTTTACTACAACAGCAGTGCATGTTAATTTGCTAAAAACCCAGAGAAGCAAAAAGAAAACATAAAAAACGCCACAAGCCCACCGTCTGCACATTTACAGCAGCCACTTGTTGAGCAATGTAAGCAAGGCAGCTGCTAAGCCCATTTGAAAACTTAATCCCCACGACCCTATAAAATAGGTGTTATTTAAATCTCCATTTAACAGATGATAAAATAAAGTCTCAGAGAAACCAGGTGTGCTGCCCAAGTTCACACAGCCAGTAAGGAGCAGAGCTGGGATCTGCAAGGCTGTATTCCTTGTTAAAAAACTTTCAGATGGCAGAGAAGATATTTGGGAGCTGGGGAGCTTTTCGGGGGCTGAGAAATCTCAGTCCCTCAGCCGCCTCCCACTCCGGAGTTCCCTGCCTGGTCGGCTGTCCCTGGCCACACCCACCTACGCACATGTGCCAGTTCCCCCCATTGCTTCATCTTTGCCAGCTGCAGCAGCCGGATATTTGCATGTAACCCTGTAGAGGATACTGCAGAAGCACAGAGTGTGGACAGAACTCTCGCTGGGAGGGCTGTTGACACAGAGCCAGGAGTCCTGCCTGTCACTACCTTGCAGGATGACCTTGAGTGAGTCCCTTCAGAGTCCCGTCTCTCATGGGAATAACAGCAGTTTTTCCTGTGGTTCTAGAGGAGGGAAAGTATACAAGACCAGCCAGAGAGTTTAAATGCCGTATAACAGTTACTGAAATAACTACAGGTAGTTTAAATGCAGTATAAAAGTTACTGAAATAACTACAGGCAAGAATAATCTATATATAATGTGTTTACAATGTTCAAAGGGCATTTGATGAATTGAGTTTAGGAGAAGCAGACCAACCAATACCAAAGTTGCCTTAGTCGTGGTACAGGAGTAGGCAAATACATATTGATCAGAAAATTTACCTGACATGCAAACCCAGAACAAGTAGGTCCAGTATGACAGTGGATGGGGAGAAGCTGGAACCCTGAAGATGAGACTGAGATTGGCTGGAGTCAGGCAAGTCTGGGCTGAGGAATCCCCACTTCTCATCTGATCCAGTGGGACCCTTCCTGGAAGAGGCTGAGTTCCATGATCCTGGTCAGCCTGGTTTAGAGAGTTTCTGGAAACTGGGCTTTGTCTAAGGGTCATTTACATCTCTTTGAACCTCAGAATAAGATGATTAAACGGAGAAATAGAAGGAGAGGCTGGGCTGAGGCCACCCTTGGATGCTCAAAACCCAGGGAGTGAGTCCTGCGGATGTCCACGTCTGAGCATGGGCAACCCAACCAGCCCAATGTGCTCAAATCCAGCCACTCATTGATCAGACTCATGGCTTTCTTGGTCTAAAGCCCTGCGGTTTTAAACCACCAGCTTTTGCAACAGGAAGAAGAAAGCACTGTGTTTCTTCTGGGCTTCCACAGGCTCTTAAAACAATGGTGTTTCTGTTTCAGACGATGATGCCCTGAAATAACCTGCCCACCCCTCTAGCTTTGCACACACCCAGTCAATAATTCACTGGCCAACTAGCATTCTTGGAGACGCCACGGAAGATCTGGTGCTGTGTTGGGCCTAAGAAGATACTCAGAGGTTCACAACCCTACTCATGCCCTCAAGGAGTTTATAGCATCCAGGTGGTGTTTGAATCACTTAGGAGCTCACCATGGGCACAGGAGGAAAACCAGAACAGGAAATGCCTCCCTTAGTGTCAGCTTGAGCAAAATACCACCCCTGATGACACTTGCCTGGGTCTGGAAATGTTTGCTCAGGGATGGCACTGTGTGGAGCATTCACTATACACCCAAATTTGCCTGTGCAGGCTGCATTGTCCTTGCGTGTTTCCCAGGGCTGAGAAAGGGAAGGCAAGGAATACTAACGAGTTGCTAACCCGTCAGCACCGTGCCAGCAGCTTTACAGGTGTCATTTCATCCCCACCACCACCTGGCGGGAAGTCTCATTGTTCCCACTTGCACCGAGGAGATTGCAGCTCTGAGGGGTGCTGAGGTGCTGGGGCTCAGGCGCTGGAGCTGAGGGTGGTGCATCCTGTGAACGAGTTGGGGTCGGGGGATTAAGGAAGAGTCCAGCTCATGAAGGAAGGACCTTGGGTGCTGGCTAAGGAATGGGACATTCTCCTGGGGGCTACAGGGGCCGCTGACGGACAGTAGTGAGACATCGGATCAGATCTGCAGGAGAGCTCCCTGGCAGCTGTGAGAGGGCTGGTGGGGATGGAGGAGGGATTGCAGAATGAGACCGGAAGAGAGGGCTCTGGAAGGGCACACCTGTGGTCTCCCCCCACCCCACTCTCCCACCCCCACCCTGCCCCAAAGCACACACACAGAACAGTGGTCTCTGGATTCAAGTACATCATTTTAATAATCCAATTTAAAATTTTACACCCCAGTCAGTGGCCTCCGTATTGATTTGAATAATCCAAATTGGCTAAACTGAGTCAGCTGAGTGAGAGAAGCTTGTGCTGTGGGCAACAGCCCTGGTAGGTGGCTGCTATGAGGACAAGCTTGATGAGATCTGATATGGTGACTAAGGGAGGAGGGGGAGGGGTGGGAAGGCCCTGGGTTTTGGATTTAGGCAGACTTGAGTTTGAATTCTGGCTCCACCACTGAAATGTCACAATCTCTCTGATTCGAATTATTTCTTTACTTCATTTGTAAAATAAATTTCATCATCCTTCTCTTTTGTGATTATGGAGTTAGAGCGCTCACAGTACCTAGCACATCACTGGTGCTCAGGAAATACCAGCTAAGGTTATCACTTGCACCTGGTTGCTCCGCAGGGCAGATGCCCGCCAACTTGGCTCTTCCCTGCGGAGCAACAGTGTCCCTTAGTGTCTGAATGGGGAATGACAGGTCGGCCAGATGCGGCCGGGTGGGTGCCCTGCTCCTACTCCACCCCACGTCCCACAGGTTAGAAGTCTCCTTAGTCCTATATGATCAGAGCTGACAACTCAGGCCCACTCAGCACGAGAGCCCACTCCTCATCCTGGCCAGCAAGTGACTGGCTCAGTTGTCCCCAGTACTGGAGGACCTCAAACCCAGTGGGAACCGTGGGCTAGGAAGAAAACACAACCTTGAGTAGGCTCGGAACAGCTTTCTAGACAGGGCCATGGACTCCAAGCCCTCCCACCACAGCCCTAAGAAGTATGTGAGTCAAAAGCAAAATGCCAGCTGCACAGACAGGCAGCCCTCAGCAAAACAAGCAAGGAAGGAATTTATTCAACAAACATGTAGAGGGTACCATCCAGGCCCCTGGCTCCAGGCTAGGTTGTAGATACAAAAGCCAGCAAAAAGAAGAAAAAAGCCCTGCCCTCAAGTAACTGACTATTAAGTGGAGAAAGGACATTAACCAGACAATCACCCGGATGCATAATTACAGGCCGCAACAAAGGTATGAAGGAGCTCTTTCAGTCATCTTGGCCCCGCGGAGGCCGGCTGGGAACAGGACTTCTAAAATGACAAATATGTCTGGAAGGTTGTGGTCCAAGGCCATTTTTGCTGGCTATAAGCGGGGTCTACGGAACCAGAGGGAGCACACAGCTCTCCTGAAAATTGAAGGTGTATATGCTCGAGATGAAACAATTCTATCTAGGCAAGAGATGTGCTTATGTGTACAAAGCAAAGAACAACACAGTGACTCCTGGTGGAAAACCTAACAAAACTAGAGTAATCTGGGGAAAAATAACTCGCGCTCATGGAAACAGTGGCATGGTTCGTGCCAAATTCCGAAGCAACCTTCCTGCTAAGGCCATTGGACACAGAATCCGTGTAATGCTGTACCCTTCAAGGATTTAAACTTATTGAAAAGTAAATAAATAAAAGTGTGGATTTATTCTCTTGTAAAAAAAAAAAATATATGAAGGAAAGGTTCAGGGTGCTGACTCCACCTAGGACATGATGATGTGTTCTCCTTGGTGCTCCCATGGGCCTCACAAGCACCCCGCTGGTTGAGGTGATGCCTCTAGGCTCTGTGCACATAGCAAGCATTTAAATGTTCACTGCTTTTGAAGATGAGCCAGTGTGGCTCTGGGCTATCTACCCCTCCACCTGGTAGACACGAGTTAGGGAAGTCACCAAAGAATGAATAAGCATTAATAGGTACTGGGTTTTTTAATTTAAAAAAAAAAAAAAAGCATTCCCAGAAGCAGGAATAGCATTTTCAAAGTCCTGCGGTGGGATCTCATGGAGCATCTTTGGTGCACAGAAATCGAGAGGGGTGGTGGTAACACTAGAGCAGTAGGCAGGGGCCAGGCCATCAGGCACCGGGACTCACAATCAGTAGTGTGGTCTTGATGGGAAGAACAGTGGGAAACCACATTCATTGCTCCTGCCTCCCTGCCACCCACATGGACACTCTGCCTGCCCCAGGGGACAAGCCCCCTCTTGCTGCCTCCCTCCTCCCATCACTTCCCAGGGTACCTCCATCAAGTCTTTTCTGGACCCCATCCCTTTCGCCCTCCTCCTAGTAGCATCCTATCAAGTTGTGTCTGAGGTTTTTTTCCCTTTCCTCCCTACTTTCCACAATAAAATCCTGTTAGATAAAAACTGACACTCAAAGCCATACTCCCACTTCCAAGCTGCAAGGATTTCTTGCCAGCTTAGTGTGCCCAGCCCTGTGGTAAGCTGGGCCTGAGGATGGAAGAGAAAATTTACTCCTTCCTTACCCTGAAGGGGCTTCTTTTCTTGTCCTGAAGCCTCAGCTAGAGAAACTCTTATATTCTGAGCCCTGTCAATGGAAACACTCATCAATCCTCTCTCTTTCTGAACGTTCACAGGAGTCAGTCTGCTGGTCCGTCAGTTCATCTAGTTAATGGTTTGAGGTATACAAGCAAAGACCACTGGACCTAGAGTATAAAAACCTGTTTTTATAACCTGGGCCTGCTATTTTTTAACTGTGTGTCCTTAAATTTCTTAACTTCTCTGGGCTTTGATTTCTTCATTAATAAAGTGAGGCTAATAAGATTTTCTCTGCCTACTTTGCCTACTTTATAAGGATAAAATGAGGCTCCCCAGTGGTCCCAGATGCGGGTCCTGAGACACATATCATTGATGGGGATGTTTTCACCAACCCACAGTGAGATGAGGAAAACAAGGACAAGGAGGGAGGCTTTTACAAAGGGAGATTCATTCAACTTAAAGGGTAGCCTGTATGCTGAGATTCTGTCCTTCTTTACATTGAAGTTACGTTTATTTTATTTTATTATTTTATGAAATGACTTTAGGAGATTTTTTAATGTCTTTACTTGACAAAATAAAAAGATAATTAGTCAATGTGAGGGGAACTTACTGGTCTGTGAACCCCCCAGATCCTCCTGAGTAAGGGAAACAGAGAGCCCTCTGCAACCCCAGGGGCTACCTGTTTTCTTTCACAAGCCCCACTGCCCAGACTCCTGGCCACAGCCTGGATCCTTGGCTTCTCATCCTGGCATTAAAAGCACAGGTTCTGGAATCAGACTCCTAGGGTTTAAGCCCTGGCTATGCTGCTATCTATCTGGGTAGATCCTGGACACGTTGCTCATGGTCTCTGTGCTATAATGTGTGTATTAACAGTGAAGACTAAATGTGAATCACGTAGGATGGCATGAGGGCACTCAGTGAATGCCAGTCGTGATTATTGTATTATTTTCCTCCCAGCCCAGCTCACCAGCTCCCTGCTGCCTGCAACATGTCTTAAGCCATTATGCCCTCTGCTTCTCTTTCTCCATTTTCAAAGCTTTTCCAGATCTGCCTTTTGGAGCTAAGAAGCCATTAGCTTCTCCTGGAAAGTTCTTGGAAAAATATAAGAAACTGGGCCTAATAAGCAGAAAGAAGAAGAGGAATTTTAACTGTATCTTTCTTTTTCACTTAAAAAACCTGCCCATTGACTTCCAAATGAGGAATTGCTTTCAGGTTCTCAGTAATTATTTGCCACACATGAGCCAGGGAGCCAGCTTCAAAAACAAGAACATAGGAGAAGCACCAGCTGGGCAGGGGCCAAGGGGTTGTTTTTTTTTTAAGGGAAATTTTTTCAACTTTAATATTCCTTCTTCAGGACCCAGACTCACAGTCCCTTCCAGTCGTGTCATATATGTGTGCTCTCCGCCGTTTGCTAAGAAGACAGTATCATGCTGGTCTCTCTCGTGATTATAGAGTGCGGGGAGCTGGAGCGTGCACGAGTCCTGAAGGCCCTCCTTCCAGGAGGAGAGAACCTGAGCAAGCCCCTGGGTTAGTGTCAGAAGACAAGATGCTTGGCCCTGGGCTTCTAGAGTAAGCTGAGAATGTCAGCTAGTTCCACCTCCACTCTCCTGGGGAGTCAGCAACTGACAGCATCTGTACATCGAGGTGGGCAGAGGTAATGTGCTTTTGCTCTTTTTTTTTCTCTTTTCAATTTTTCAGAGCTGAAGTATAGTTGATTTACAGTATTGCGTTTGTTTTAGGTGTACAGCATAGTGATTCAGTATTTTTGCAGTGATGTTCCATTATACGTTATTACAGGATAATGGATATATTACCCTGTGCTAGACAGTAAAATCCTTGTTGCTTATCTATTTTATGTATAGTGGTTTTGCATCTGTTAATACCATACCCCTAATTTGTCTCTCCCCCGCCCCCCTATCCACTTTGGTAACCACAGGTTTGTTTTCTACGTCTGTGAGTCTGTTTCTGTTTTGTATATACACTTGCTTACATTATTTTTTTTGATTCCACACATAAGTGATACCATATAGTATTTGTCTGACTTATTTTACTAAGCATAATATTCTCTAGGTTCATCCATGTTGCTGCATATGGCAGTATTTTATTCTTTTTATGGCTGAGTAATATTCGTGTGTGTGTGTGTGTGTGTGTGTGTGTATCACATCTTCTTAATACAGTCGTCTGTCGATGGGCACTTGGGTTGCTTCCATGTCTTGGCCATTGCAGTAAATAGCGCTGCGATGAACATTGGGATGCATGTATCTTTTTGAATTAGTGTTTTGATTTTTTTTCCAGATGTATGCCCAGGCGTGGGATTGCAGGATGATATGGTAGCTCTATTTTTAGTTTTTTAAGGACACTACATGCTGCTTTCCACAGTGGCTGCACCAATTCACATCCTCATCAACAGGGTGGGGGGGCTCCTTTTTCTCATGTGCCTTTGCTCTTGCTCATGTATCTGCATGACTGGAAGGTAGAAGTTTCTAAGCAAAGGAGTTTCCATATTTCTTTTATATTTTGAATGACGCAAACAATGGACTCCTAAGTATTTTTTTAGACTCCATTATTTTCATCCCTAAGCGCCCTGAAAGGCATGCAGAGGGTTTTGCCTTTCTGAGTTGCTTTAATCCAGGTCTGGCTCCCTTCATCTGTGGTTTCCTAGGTTCTACCCACCTCCCTGTGCAGCCTGCGTGCCAAGCCTGGTGCCGGGTGCCTCAGTCAGGCTGTCAGTGTCCCCAGGAAAAAGAGGAATTAGGTCTCGCCCAGCAATATAAGCAATAATCCTGAGAATCACCCTGATTGGACAGCTCTTCCCACCTGGAATGTTCTTCCTGCCATCTCCTCGTAATCAAACACCACCCTTAAAGCTGAGCCCAGTGCTCGCTTCGGCAGCACATATACTAAAAAAAAGCTGAGCCCACCTGAAGGCCCACCCCCCTGCCCCCGCAGCACATACTCCTCCCCTCAGGGCTCCTGAGGGACACTGTGCTCTGATTTGGAGGGAACAAATGAGCAAAAGTCCACATCTGCACAACTCCACCCTCTCTCAGTGTGTCCATATTTTCTCAGTCTGTTTCCCCTGTGCCATGGCTGGACTATGGAACAGAGACAAGTGCCATGACCCACGCCAAGAGGGGACGTGTGACTCTGGTGTCCCTGGAACAGGCCTTAAATAGCTGAGCTGACAAGGCCTGGGGCACAAAGGTGCACTGGTTATACTGACTGTGAGTCTTTGTTACTATCCAGGAATTCAGATAACAAAGTAGTAAATTGCATTAATTATTAGACAGAAATGAGTTACTCCCTTATTCTCTCAGACCCTACAGAGGAAGCCGCCTTCAAGAGCCGCAGACCATGCAGTGGGACCTCAACGGAAATAATCACCTGTTGAACGTGTTCTTTGTTTAATTCAACACACATGGTGCACTTCTGTCCACCGGGAAATGTTCTAGATAGTCAGGATATTTCAGTGAACAGATGAAATCACTATCCTTGTGGTATGCCCTTTCTAGCAGAGAAAGGCAGATAATAAATAAATACATTACTAGAATGCCTGGGACTTCCCTGGTGGCACAGTGGTTAAGAATTCGCCTGCCAGTGCAGGGGACATGGGGTTCGATCTCTGGTCCGGGAAGATCCCACATGCCTTGGAACAACAGAGCCTGGCGCCACAACTACTGAGCCTGCACTCTAGAGCCCTCAAGCCTCAACTACTGAGCCCATTGGCCGCAACTACTGAAGCCTGTGAGCCCTAGAGCCTGTGCTCCGCAACAAGAGAAGCCACCTCAATGAGAAGCCCTTGCACTGCAACAAAGAGTAGACCCTGCTCACCGCAACTAGAGAAAGCCAGAGCGCAGCAATGAAGGCCCAACGCAGCCAAAAAAAAAGAATGCCTGATGGTAACAGTACTCATACATTCATTGGAGGAAAATAAATTTGGGGGATGGGCTAGGGGGTGACAGGAGGAAGAGAGGTTTGGAATGTCCAACAGGGCTATCAGGGAAGGGTTCATTGATGGAGTGACATTTGAGCAAAGGCCTGAAAGAGAGGAGGGATGAAGGCCTGCAGATCGCTGGGGAAGCGCTTTCCAGGCAGGAGGAGAGCAAGTGCAGAGACCCCGTGGTGAAGGCAGGTCCAGGGAGATAGAGGAACAGCAGTGAGGACCAAGTGGCTGGAGCAGAGTCAAAGTACTTGCTGCCCAGGCCTGGCTTGGCCTTCAGAACAATTTGAGAGAAGGGAACAAACACACAGTTCTTGGCTTCAAAGAGACCAGGAGCCTCAAAGTCCACACGGCAAATGGTAAAATAGTTGCACACCTAGGAAAGATGGAGTCCCAGCCCATGCTGTGAGCATTCAGAAATCTCAGGGCCCTGGAGCAGGCAGAAAGGGCTTCAAGGAGCAGGTGGAGATTGGCTGAGAGGCATTGACAAGCAGGGAGAAAGGGAGTGTGGACACCGTGTGTGCCGTGGGGCATTCTGACTCAATGTCAGCCGCATTCTCTATGCCCTGAGCAACTTGGAATTATTACAGCTTGACATTTTTGGAGACAAATCAACAGAGACTCATAATGTGCAGGTATTTCCTCCCCAGAAGAGAAATTCCACATCAAGGCTTCCCTCGTTACAGGGTCTTAACTGCTGTACGGCGTGAACGTCTTCTAGACATCAGCATGAGGTCAGGGTGTGGGGAATGGTCGCAGACTGACCAGCCGCGGAGCTGGACTGCCCAGAGCCGCCTCTGCCGTGAGATTCAGGGCTGCCCTCCCCCCAGAGCCCTCAAGAGCTCTCCATGCCACAGAGCTCTTTCTGTTTAGCCTTTCCTTCCTGTTCTAAAGCAAACAGCCCTGAGGATTATATTTTGAGCCCATCACACATTTATGCCTTGTGGCTTTCCTTTGCTTGTTATTTTATTCGTTTCTTCATTTTTCCATCAATTCATTCAGCAAATATTTATTCTCATTCATTATTCTCAGGTTGTCAGTGGCTATGTGACGTCCACCCCTAGAGAAGTTGATAAATCAGCTTTAATAAGAACCCAGTCACCTCAGATGTCACATAGACAGAACCAGAAGGGTGGTCCCTACCCTCTGTCACAGCCGGGGCCGGCTCCCTAGCTCATGAACCCCAGTGCAAAATGAAAATACAGGGTCCCTTGTTCAAAAATCAGGGGGAAAGTGCCATTAAAGGCACTAAATATGAAACTTTCCTTTTTTCCATAGTCTCTATCTCACCTTCTCATGGTGTTTCTTTTTTTTTTTTTTTAATAAATTTATTTATTTTTGGCGGCATTGGGTCTGTTGCTGAAACCTGCTTTCTCTAGTTGTGGTGAGCAGGGGCTACTTTTCACTGCGATGCGCAGGCTCCTCATTGCGATGGCTTCTCTCATTGCAGAGCATGGACTCTAAGTGCATGGGCTTCAGTAGTTGCAGCATGCAGGCTCAGTAATTGTGGCCCATGGGCTCTAGAGTGCAGGCTCAGTAGTCGTGGCACACGGGCTTAGTTGCTCTGCAGCATGTGGGATCTTCCCAGACCAGGGATTGAACCCCTGTCCCCTGCATTGGCAGGCAGATTCTTAACCACTGTGCCACTAGGGAAGTCCCTCATAGTGTTTCTTATTTGCTATTTAATGTTCTGCTTTCTCGGGCACAGGGATATTTGTAGGATGAGTACAGACCATCAAAGGCTCTGAGGTGGCATGGGGTGGGCTGCCCCACCCCCTGGCTGCTCCAGCTCTGGGATTCCTCCTCCAGCCATCAGACTGACATGCCACACTGTGGGCAGAACCCAGGGTGGGTGGGAGAGCCCCAGAGGATTAAATCTCTGTGCCAGGATATGCTCGGTACCTAGATCGGGGGTGAGTGAGAGGCTCACCTCTGCTGCTACCTGTCAAATGCACTGTGGCACTGCCAGCCCAGGGCAGGGACGGTTGCCACCACACCTCTCCCTAAGGTGCTGCAGGGCATCAGGCTCAGCCATAATTCTCCCTGTGCCCGCGCCCAGGCGGAGGCAGGTGTGTGGGCAGAGAGGGGAAAGCCAGGCAGGGCCCAGGGAGCCAGAGAGCAGGGAACAGACAGCTGAGGACCCATTGCAGGGAGGCAGAGAGGCAGCAAGAAGCAGACCTTGCATGCTTGAGGCTCCAACCCCAAGGACACACTCCATTGTCCCATCAGATTTCACATACAAAACATAAATTCAAAGATAACCTCATTAAGAATGGTGAAAGTATTCTTTAAATTATCTTCTTTAATAATTCTTAAAGTGATTAAAGGTAAAACTTCAAGACAGAGGCCACAGAGCATTAACCCCAGGTGTGGGACCCCTTTGAGTCTGAAACTCTTCTGAGCATGTGTGACCATGACTGCACTGGTTACCCACCCACGGGTACAGCTTTCAATGCACCCATCTTTCAATGGGTCCTTAACAAAGTCTCGCCCCACTTGCTCCTATCAGAGCTGAGATGGGTCCTGAGACTGACATTAGGAAGGAGGTGACGCTCCCCACTGCAATAATAAAACGTCAGCGAGGGCCTGAGGCGTGTGGTTGAGCATCTTCAGACTCAGATCACGGCCACCTCGTCAGCTTCCTCCAGATGCTAAACAGCACCTCAAGGTCTTGGGAGTCTGGGTTGTTTGTGTCAGAAGTAATAACTTGCATTTTATTTGCTTTTAAAAATTGGGTATGCTTCCATTTGCCAGCCTCTGAAATCAGACCCATGTTTCATGTTTCCCAGTGTGCTTTGAGAAAGGTCTATAAACCGTAAACACTTGCTTTTTTTTTCTCCCCAAGGTGAAGTTTAATCCTAGTACGTAATACCACTGATTACTAGAGAGTTGTGCTGGGAACATCTTTTCATTTAGCCTCCATTTCTCAGCCTAAGTGATCTGATGAATATGCACCCCCTCTACATGATGGAAAGTTCTGAAGGCCTCTGAAGAAAAGAAAAGCAGATTTTGTGTTAAACATTACAAAGAAATAGAAAATTCTAAGGAAGTTTTCACTTTGATTTCAGAATGGACGTGTGGGAAATTCCCAAGAATGAAAGCCCCTAAGCAGGCAAGCTTAATACTCAAACATACCACCAGGCAACTGAAAGCATTTAAGTTGAGTGATTTGGTCCTACAAGCATATCTGAATAAATCCCAAATCTCTGCTGGACCTCTTCTACATCTGCACAGAGACTGGAACCAGCAGGACTCCAGCTGTGGCCAAGCCGAGCATCAACCGTGCCTGGGCCCCAGTCAGCAGTGGAGCAGGAAAGTCCCTTCAGAGGGCTTTCTTGGCCAAGAGCCTTTGCAGGGCCGGGAGACAGCGAGAAGGGCATGGCGCACTCTCGCTGGTGCCCACAGCCCCAGACCACATGCCTCCACACCCTGAGAGCACTACAGAGGCTCTGAAGGAGGCTTTAGGATGTGGCCAAGGCCCTGCAATCAGGTGGGTGAGGTCTGGAGCCACTGTTGTTTGAACATTTATACCAATGTGACCTAATTTGCTAACCACAAGCTGGAGAAGCTAGATATACCTGTTTAAATTCAAACCCAAAAGACACTAAGGGGTGATTCCGGAGGGGGCGTGGTGGTGGGAAAACCGTTCCACATTTGACTTGTCTCCTACCTCATGTGGAGGGTCCATGCCTAGTCTTTCCAAGACGATGGGAAAAGGACTTGGAGTCATCGTTGGTTTTGATGAGCTATACCCGCAGTAGCCAGCAGAGGGTAGCACTGCATTTCAAAGGGGCAGTCTAAGCCCTATTAAGAAATGGAGACAAAGAATTTCACCCCCCTCCTCACTCTCCACCCCTCACATATTCTTAGTTACTTGCCTAAAAGAAAAGCCTTGTTTTTTTCCTTTTCCTAATTCTTGGAAATCTTAAAGAAATTCTGAAATGATTCTGTGATTGTTGTGAAGGAAAAAAAATTTTCCTCATTGGGGTGGCCTTGAGCAAAATTATATCATCCTAGACACCGCCATTACCAACCCCCTGCCCCCCAGGCCAAGACCAGCTGGACTTTCTTTGTCTCCTTCGATGTCATGTATACCGTCACTTCACTCTTTCTCTTCTCATGGTCATTTTAACCTTATTCTTCAGTTCTGTAATGCAAGGCTAAGCTCCCCATTAAAAGGAACGTCAGGCATCAGTGAGCAGGTGGGGAAAACATTTCAGGGGGTAGAGAGCCTTCCCAGCACACCTGACATCAATCATACCTTGAAGGTAGGTCAAGCCAAGTAGAGTCTGAGTCTGAATCTCTGGTCCCTGAAGCACCAGCTGCTCTAACCTGAGGTCCTGCTTCCTAGCTCTGGACCCAGCTGTCCATGGTGGTGACTGTCATGGCTTCCAAACCCTTTCCTAATCATGCCTGTAACTGAACATAATGTAAATTGCCTTATTTACATTTACCAGAGAATTTCCTTTGGGGAACATGTTTTCCTTCACCCCATCCCCATCCACAATTAGCCAAATCTTGGTCCAAGCTACATGCGAATGTTTGGCTGTGAGACCCCTCCTTGCCCCTTCCTCTGCCTTCTGAGCTCCTTCTGGGCACTGGTGCCCTTTCACAATCTCAGAAAGGATGGAAAAGTGTGTTTCCTCCCAGTCTGCCTTCCTCAGATTTTCCCTCTGCATCTCTCATCTGGTAGGGTATGGTTCTCTACTAGAAGCCCTACTGGGAGAAAAAACCCTCAATCCATCATTCATGACAAGGTGTTCACATTTTTATTTATTTATTTATTTATTTATTTATTCATTTATTTATTTATTTAGGCTGCACCGGGTCTTTGTTGTGGCATGCAGGATCTTTAGCTGCAGCATGCAGGATTTTTAGCTGCAGCATGCAGACTTCTTAGTTGAAGCATGTGGAGTTTTTAGTTGTGGCATGCATGCAGGACCTCGTTCCCCGACCAGGGATCGAACCCAGGCCCCCCCCACCCCTGCACTGGGAGCTCAGAGTCTTATCCACTGGACAAAGTGATCACATTTTAACAAAGGAAAATATACAAAGGAACTGAATTCTAAAAGTGAAACTCAGCTTTGGGCAGAGACATATTTAAGTGGAGGAGACTAGACCACCACATATGTAGCTGCCTCTTCACTCCTCACTGAAGCCAGCCTTGACTCTAACCAGATAACACACCCAGCCAGGTTTGAGAAGCAACCACCTCTGCCAAGCATGGTCTCTTTCACAGAATCCCAGGTGACCTCATCACGGAGGCCGCATTCTCTGTCGTCTGTCCCAAGCACAGGATCACCTCTGATAACCTTTGCAGGTGATCCTGAGCTCATTCTATCCTGAGCAGCTCCTATATATTCCACACTGGGCTCAACTCTGAAAAGCGTACAGCTGAAGAACCCACGATCCCTCACGGAGCTTTCCACCCCACTCCTCCCAGCGGCTGCCTTCCCTCTCCATGTTTTTCTCATGGGCTGTCAATGGGTCACTTCAGTAGCCCCACTCCACTGAGCAGCATTGCATGCTTGAAAGGGTGATGCCAGACGTTATGACACTCCCATTCAGACTTGGGCATGTAATATCTACATATGCGCTGGCTCTCGCCAGGGAACTCAAAGCCATTTATGAGCCCTATCTCAGCTCTCACGGGAGCCCTGAAGGTAGAGGAGAAGATTCATTCTATCTGGGAACAGACTGGAAGAAACTTCCAGGCTTTCTCTGGTATAAGAAAAGAGTTGGTCACAGTCATCAATCTGTGCTTTGTAGACGACATTTTGAGTTGATAATTCTAGGGTCATTTTGTGAAACTTGCATGTGTGGAGTGATAATCCTCACTCAGGAGCCAATGTTTTCCTATCCGGCTAATGAGGCAAATTAGAACACTGTGAATTCTGTGGCAGGGGTCAGCTTACGCACCAAAGCTTACTAGCTTGCCTGGATGGCCATCCAGACCTAAGCCTTGCAAGCCCTAGGGGATTAGCAGAGAGTCAGGTTAAACACAGAAATTAGAACAACCTAGACATTTTTATTAAAATGGCAATTCATTATCATACAGACACACGAGGAAAGGTAAGAACCCAGATGTGTGATGGCATATTTAGGGAAATGACAACAGGAGACCGAGGGCAAGCACAGTGGGAGAAGTGGCTGGAGTACCAGGTAGAGGCCAAACCATGCACATCCTGTGACTTTCAGACTTTTAGACTAATGGTTCTCTAAAGAGTTTAAATAGGTAAGAGATCTACTTAGGTTTGCGTTTGGAAAGAATCACTTGGACTATGATGAGAAGAGTAGAGAGGCCAGAGTAGGTGCAGGGAACCCAGGCAGGGGACAGTCCCCTGGACTAGAAGAGTGGCAGTAGAGGCAAAGAAAGTCAATGGGTTTGGGAGCTATTTAAGAGAGAATATCCCGAGGGAGATGTGGAGGGAAAGGACTCGATGCTAGAAATTAGATTTCCCGGTATAAACTTTGGCCTTTATTACAGTTCTACATCCTTTGAGCTGCCAGATATCAGGGAGGATGGTAAAGGGGGAATCTAACATTTGATTCTGAATCCTACTATGCACCAGTCTCTGCCTCAAGCTCTATATAACCCATAGGTTAATATGGACTTTGAAATGAGAAGGGTTCCGGCTCTGCATTTATCACTTATTTGACTATGGACAATTTAAACTTTCTCATCTATATAATGGGGTTAATAATGTTTTTCATTCAGAGTTGTTGCGAAGTTCAAATATATGTGAGATACTTAATATAAGGTACTTAGGATGAGGCCTGGCACATACTAAACACTCAGCAAATGGCGGTACTGCTATAAGCATGTATTATCTCATTTAATCCTCACTTTATCTCTGGGATATACAAATTATGGCTCTGTTTTACAGAGGAAGAAACTGAGGCTCAGAGAAGTTAAGTAATTTACCCAGAATTTTCACTTCTGGCCCATGGTGGAGTAACAGGAATCAGAATTACCCATTCACTGTAAACAACCAGAAAATTAGACAAAAATATATAAAACAAACGTTGTTAGACATTGGACAACGGGTAGCGCAAGTCTGTGACCCCTAAGAAAAGGAAACAAAGGAAGTGAGACCTACAATTGCCCTGGACTTCTGCCTGGAGGCACATTCCAGACCATGGCACAGGGAAAGCCAAGTAGTCTTGCTGAGTTGAGGAGAGAGACTTCAGAATTCAGGGGCCTGGGGTGGAGAGAAGCTAGAATTTATGAGGCCAAATTCCAGGGAGGGCGGGGTTACAAAGGAGAAAGAGCTTGGGGGGGTCCCCTTGAATCTTTGCTGAATAGTAGGGTATACATGAATAGAGTAAAACCCCTTGAAAACATGAACGCAGAGAAGAGAAATGGAAGATATTTTTAAGAAACCCAAACAGAATTTCTGGAGTATAAAAAAAAAAAGAATTACTGAACTTGAGACACAGAAAGAGAAACCAGCCAAAGTGGAGCAGAGAAAAACAAAGACTTTTAAAAACTTAACAGACCCCAGTGATCTGTGGGACAATATCAAGTGAGCCCCCCCAAAACAAGGAAAGGCACACACAAAAATATTTGAAGAAAGCATTGCCATTGTAAATCAACTATAATATAAAATAAAATTTAAAAAAAAAGAATCACCACAATTTTCCCAAGTTTGATGCTATTTGAAGTAAAAAAATAATCACAATGTATTATGGAGTTTGACATGTGGAAGTAAAATATGTGACCACAATAGCTTAAAGGATGGGAGAGAAGAGTGGAAATACATTGTTGTGAGGTACTTAAATTTTACATGGAGGCGTATAGTAACATTTGAAAGTATTCTGGGATACATTGTTTCGCCAAGGTTGCACATCTAGAGCTGGGATTCGAATCATGGGTTCTAGCTGGCAAAGCCTTACATGGAGAGAGAAGATGGGAGAACAAACTGAAATAGATTCATACATGCTCCAAGACAGTTTTACCAAAGGTTGTGGGAATTAAGCTCTTTCATCCCAGTAATGGGTAGAATTATGTCCCCTAAAAACATATGTTCAAGTCCTACCTCCTATACCTGTGAATGTGACCTTATTTGGAAATAGGGTCTTTGCAGGTGTAAGCAAGTTAAGATGAGGTCAGACTAGATTAGGGTGGGCCCTAAATCCAATGACAGGTATCCTTATAAAAAGAGGGAGATTTGGACACAGTGAGAGAAGACACAGAGAAAAAGCCATGTGACAGTGGAGGCAGAGAATGGAGTGTTTACATCTATGAGCCAAGGAACACCAAGGATTACCACCACTGTAGAAGCTGGAGGAGGTAAGGAAGGACCCTCCCCTATGATCCTCAGAAGGAGCATGGCCCTGCCCACTCCTTGATTTTGGACTCCTAGCCTTCAGAACCATGAGAGAATACATTTCTATTTTTTTCTTTTTTTAAAATTGACGTATAGTTAATTTGCAATGTTTCAGGTGTACAGCAAAGTGTTTCAGTTATACATACACGTATATGTATTCTTTTTCAGATTCGTTTCCATTATAGGTTATCACAGTGAACTTGGTTCCCTGTGCTATGCAGTAGGTCCTTGTTGATTCTCTGTTTTATATACAGTAGTGTACCTCTGCTAATCCCGAATTCCCAATTTTTCCCTACACCCACCCCCTTTTCCCCTTAGTAACCAGAAATTTGTTTTCTGTCTGTGAGTCTATTTCTGTTTTGTAAGTAAGTTCATTTGTACCATATTTTTAGATTTCGCTTATAAGTGATATCATATGATATTTGTCTTTCTCTGCATTTCTATTATTTCAAGTCTCCAAGTTTGTGATGCTTTGTATGGCATCCCTAGGAAACTAACATAATCCCTAAAACTTTATTTTCCCTGATGATCCCCGGTCTTTACAAGGTTAAAAAGCTCTGGGGGCCCAGGTGTGAAGTGAATGTTGAAAGCAGAGCTCTCTGTTGACAAAATAAACCAGCCCCAGGATCTGACAGCCATGAAGGAAGGAACTGGTTGAACAGGTTTTCTCATACAACTCTGTGACTTTAATCCTAACCAGGCCGAATTTTAAAGTTAACTGATTCAGTGAGTGGGCCTGAGGAGCTGTGTGGTGTGTGTGAGGCCCTGTGCTAGGCCGGCTGGGGAAAAGCCGGAGGAGTCAGAGGCCCTCTGTCTTTGAGGAGCTCTTTCTAATAGGACTCACCTGAGTGCAAAGTGTAGCGGACTAGATGCGCGATTAGTCAAAGTGTGACTAACAGGCCGTAAGGGCTCAAAATCAAGAGAGTGATTCATTCCACCTGGAGGAGGAGGGGGTCGAAGAGGAGATCATCACCAAATAATGCCTGACTGTGGAGTCCACAGCCCAGAGGAGAAACCTGTCTTATGAGTTGATCAGAGACAAACAAGGAAAGCAAACCTGCCAGGAATGCTGGTGTTTTTCTGGGGAGCATTTCACCAACAATTAAGCAGTGTTCTCCGCTCAATGGAGAAGTACAAAGCTGTCCAGCCCCTGCTTAATCGGAGACAATTCTTTGGGATCTTGGAATTGTCTCTTCTTTGCCCTCCTGGTTTTCACTCAAAGTCACTCAAAGTCAGTGTTCCTTACCGCCTTCTGCAGAGGACGAGGAAGGTGGCAAAGGTGGAGAAAGTACAGGGGGATGTGGAACTGTTAATGAATGTTCCTGTAACAACGATCCCGACATTTTCTTCAAGAGCTGGTGGTGTAAGAAGGAGGGGGCAGGCTCTTGTCTAACGTTTGCACTTTCCAGAGCAAGAATACAGCCTGCTTGTCCAAGCTCTATCCACATTGCCAATAAGTGATACTCCCTGGCCCCACTTGGGCCTCCCTGGTGGCATAGCTCACAGTCTGGAAAAGGGACGCGGAGAAGAGACCAAGTCAGCCCTGAAAGCAAATTTGACCCTTTTGAGCCAGGAATGTTGATGTGCCAGAATGTGGTCCGGAAGGGAGGCAAAGGCTCCAGTGCCCTTATTCTCTTGGCCCTGTTGATCCCTTGCCCCATGGGAAGGGATATGGCTGGAACAGGCCTAGAGCAGGACCCTCTAAAGCCTGGGACCCCAAGCTGACTGACCCTTAGGTTTATCTAAGTCTAAAGTAGGACTGGGTGGGAGCCCTCAAACTCCACATGAACTGATATTAAGTTTCTTGGTTTTGTTCTGATAGCTGGAGGCACTAACACCGATTACCACAATGGCCTATATGAAGAACTTCACTGAAGGTAACTTGTCTGAGGCAGTGGTTCTCAACAGGGGGCGATTTTGCCATCGAGGGACATTTGGTGATGATAAGAGACATTTGAATTTTCACCATTGGGGGATGCTACTGGCATCTAGTGGGTAGAGGCCAGGATGTTGCAAAATCTCCTACTATACTACAATCCTACAGAACGCCCCCCCCCCACAACAAACAATGATCCAGCCCCAAATATCAATAATGCTTAGTGTTTGATAAGTGAATTTTAATGTCTTAAGCATGTGCATTTGGACCTGCCTGCTACAGGGTGCTGAGCCTGGAAATTATAAGATCACAGCAGTCAGGGCTCCTAAAGAAGGACACAGAGTGACAGCTTCCAGAAAAAAAATGTGTCAGTATCAGCAGCAAAGCAACTTGATGGCGAACTTGGAACTGTACTATCAGCCTCACCAAGTGGACTTGAGGCCCAGCAATCGGCCATGCCCATGAGACGAACCAGTCCTGAACATGGATTTCTTTTCCTTGTGCAACTTTGCCACCATTGCCCTCACCATTCCCCTTGTCTTTGGTCTTCACAGAAGCAGCTCTCATTCAACTAAATCTCCAAGGTTGAAACTAATTGGCTAAGTTTTCTTTACAGCTTAACACCATGCCTCACGGTGTCTACTTTTTTTTTTTTATCAGACTATATACCTCAGGACACAGACAGAATTTAGTCTTAGGTCTGTGCGGTCAACAGAGCAACAAGTACTATCTCCCCAGAGCAGTCTGGAGTCCATAAGAGATGCTTTGGGCAACATTTTACCAAATGTTTCTGTCTTCCCTCTTGCCCAGAGCAGAAAGTGGTGGTCAGGACCAGTTGGGTTCTGAACACCAACACCCCCTCTACTCCTTCCCCAGGTAGATGACAACTTTTTAAGCTGAGAATACTGCAACCACTTAATTAATTCTTCTAGATATAAAATAATCAGTAGCTGTGTCCACTCTGAGCCTATAAGCAGGATGGACCAAGTTCAACACCCCTTCCTTGTCTGCATTGTAAGACCTGGGGTGCCAGCAGTTCTGGGATCTAAAGGTTTTTCAGGTTCCTAAAACTTCCTCTATTTCCAATAACATTTGTCTCTGAAAATTTCCCCAGTAATTAGCTAAGCAAAAAGGAAAAGGTGTACCTTTATTGACACAGTCAATTCTTGATTATTCTAGGAGGAATCCTCCCATTTTAGATATCACCAGCTTCCTCTTTTGTCCCACTGTTCTTCATTCATTCGGATATTTATCTGACATGTACCAGGCCCCCGAGCACAGGGGTGTACAGTGGTGAAGGGCCATTTTCCTGTATAACATTACCCAGGCTGACTCCAAGATTTGACATCTCAGTCATGAAAAGAAGAGAAAGTATTAATGAAATACATGCCATGCAATTTCACCCATGCAAAAACAACATCCCAGAGAAATAATTCTTTATACTTGAGTTATTTGGATGATATATAAAGGAGACTTAAAAATAGTGATATCATCCTAGAAAGGGAAGGGAAGGGAAGGATCCTGAGTGACTGGTTGTTTTTTTAAAAAGCACCTTGATCTGGTGCAATTAAATAGGCACCTATCTTTCAAGATCTGAGAACTACTAGTGAGCGTCAGTTTTATGGAGAAATAGAACAAAGCTTCCTCTCTGCAGTAAGAATATATTAGCTTGATGCTTTTTGAAAAAGTTTCCACTGACCTTATAAACACTGAAATCTAAGAAATTGGATACTGGAGTTTGAGGATGAGGGAATCCCAGGGTTGTGGACACACAGGCACATCAACAACAAAAACAAAAGCAAAATGAAGAAATGGGGCCGCTGCCTGAAAGACTAGGAATCCTGGTCTCTGCAGGGAGCCCTGGAGACTGCCAGGCACATGGCCCCGTTCGTGCCACGTGACCCTTCTCTCTGCCTTTGGAAACAAAGGAGATGGGAGGAGACTTGAGGACAAAGAGCTGTAGAAACCAGCCCTCGGGTAAGAGTTTCTACTTTTGTTTTTGATCTCACCCCAAGGAAGTTAAAAATTAACCCAAGCTTGTAAGAAGACTCAAGGCTGTAAAGGCTGTGAGGATCTTTAAGGGTCCTGTTCCTCTGGTCTGTTCACTGTGCTGAGACCAGAGAGTGGACGAAAAAGGAGTTCACAACAAGCTTGAGTCCCTGGCCCCTCCCTTCAGGTCTCTCCTTCCCGCAGGGTCTCCCCTCCCACCTCTCTCTCCCTGCCTCCATCTGAGCATTTGTGCCTTAAGTTGCCTGTGCAGGAGCGAACTGTGTTACAGGAGAGAAACTGTGTATGTAAATGAGTGTCACCAAACAGACAAATGGTGGGAAAGGACATCTTTATTTGTTATTTGATGTTGTTTAGAAAAATGCAAACATCATGATAATGAGGCCAGACTAGAATACATGCGGAAAGCAGAGCAGAGATTTAGGTCCCTGCATGGCCGTGGAATCCATTTCCTCTGGGTACAGTGAGACTGTTTCCTCCAGCTTCAAATTTATGATGATATTCATTATTTGGAGTGTTTGTGAGTTTCTCCTTCTCACTCTCTTCTGCACTCCCCCACACAGACTGAGAGCTAGATGCAGTTTAGAAATCAGATCTCTGTTGAACAGACTGTGAACTTACATTTTGAAGAAAAGGAATAAAAATCCCAGTTCTACAGCTCGATGTTGAGTTTATCTGCCTAGTCTTTTTATTAGTGGTTTTGTCTTGGGCTCCTGCCTGCTCTTTCCCCCTCTGATTTCTCTTCTGGCTGAAGGAGAGGAATCTCAGAGTTGCAGGCTCTTCCGATCCTTTTCCAATCTTAGAGTGAGGATGTCCATTGATGAGGTCAGTTTCTCGAAAGTGGCCCAGTAGGCAGATATAAGGAAACGACGTCATGTGTTTTCTTTGGTTGCTTATTAGTCTGTCATTGGGTACCTCTAAGGGTACCATTTTCCTTTACTTTTCATTTTTTTGAAATTGAGGTATAATTTACAATCAATAAAATGCACACATCTTAGGGGTAAAGTTCAGGGAGTTGTGATAAATGTATATACTAGTGTAACTCACACCTCTATCAAAATAGAGAACATTTCCATTACCTGCACCCCTGCCCCCCAAATTTCCTTGTGCCCTTTCCCAGTAACTCCCCTCCCAACCCCATCCCTGTTCAAGGCAACTTTGTTCTGATTTCTATCACTTTAGGTTGATTTTGCCTGTCCTAGAATTCCACGTAAAGGGGATTATACAGTATGTCCTTTTTTCATCTGGCTTTTACTGCTTAGCATAACATTCTTGAGAAGCATCCATGCTGTTGCAGGTATCTGTAGCTTGATTTAAAGGTACTTTGATAACAAAACCCCACAGTTTATTGGACACCCTTTATGTGGAGGCTGATCTTAGGCACCGTGCTTGATGTTGAGAGCATGTGTGGCTTTGTTCCGTGTCAACCTAGCTGAGCTGGAACTACATTTCCCAGAATTCCCTTCCCTATATATTCTAGGTATTGTTGGCTACAAGAGAAATTTGTGTGGTGTTTGGAAGATGCATGTGGCGCAGCACCCATGCTTTTCATACTCTGAAGGTGGGTGTGGGGCACTAGGCACTGAGGCAGCTCACATGCTCTGCTAGTTCACAGGCATGAGGCAACATCCGGTCCGCAGCTCTGCCAGCTCCCGCCAGAACTCCTTTAGCTTCTCCACAGTCTGGGTCAAGTGCATGTGGTTCCAGGTGAAGGTGACAGCATCTCTGGCAGGGCACCCATGGCATCAAGCTTGGACGTGGTGAACATCAGACCTGGGTTTTAGTTTGTCCTCCTGAGTTCCCATTGTCCTTGCTCTCATTCAAGTCCAGCTTTGTTTTCTGACTGTCAGTATGGCGACCTATAGAGACTAAATGCTAAACACTAGATACACTGGCAACAGCCTTGCTGTCTTCCACCAGTTTCCACAATTGTGTGATTCTATATAATCCCTATAATACATCCTCTGGTCTGTATCATTCATAGAGTTTCTGCTTCTCTGCTCAAATCCTGACTGATTCAGGAAGAAATAGAAGTCAGTATTCCATGTAGGCAGTGCATCCAACATAAAATATAGCCTCCTAGCTCCTTGGAAGCCAGCAGTCCTGGACTCTGAGAACCCCTGGAGCTGCTCCACCTCTATATGTCTCCCAACACAAATGCTCATTCTTCCGATCTTCTTACTTCCTTTCCCTAACTACACCTGCTCCTAGACCCCAACTAGACTTCCTGCTCTTGACTGCTCCCTTTTTTCTCAGTCCATAGCCTCTTCTGGCTTCCCTTTATCTCTTTTCCAGTCTGCATCTCATAGAAGACCACCTGAATGACTTTCTTGCCAGCAGCTTCAATGCCATTAAAAAGCTTGGAAACCAAGCAAGAGGATGACTACATGCCCTTTCCATGTTTAGCGTGGTTTAGCAGGCTTACCCATGATTATTTCGTTATCTAGAAGAAAGAATCCAAGATTCACTGTGTTAGTTACTACTGATTACATCCCAAGCACTGTAAAGTTACACGTTAACTTACAGATTGTTGTCTAATAGAGATGCAAATGATTTCTGTCCAGTAGGAAAGAAAAACTATGGTTTTGTTGCCGTATTGATCATCAACCAGTTTTGTATCTAACTTAGCAAGCATATTCTAACATATTTTGAAAATTTCACTTTTAAAAAAATTATGTATATATTTATTTGGCTGTGCCTGGTCTTAGTTGTGGCACACGGGAACTTTGTTGCAGCGTGCAGGATCTTCAGCTGTGGCATGTGAACTCTTAGTTGCAGCATGTGGGATCTAGTTCCCTGACCAGGACTGAACCTGGGCCCCCTGCACTGGGAGAGTGGAGTCTTAGCCACTGGACCACCAGGGAAGTCCCAAAATTTTACCTTGACAATATCTTCACTCCTTGTCCATTTGGAGTGTCAACTCTATAAACCACCAACCCTGTGTACATCCAACCATTTGCACCAAACTGTTCTGAGATGTGGTTTCCCACCAGCAGTGTCCAGAAAACCCAGATGTGGATAAGGCATTTATGGTTACTCTGCAGTAGCTGCATTAACTACCTCTCTTTCCTTTATCTTCACCTTCTTCCTTGACCCCTCACCCTCAACCACCAAATATGCTCAAATTTTGCCTGTCTTGAAAATATCACTCTTGACTTGAGAGCATGCAAGCACAAGGGCAAACCATGGGTGTTGCTTGGGTTTTCACACCAAAGACCAGTGATTTTCTTGAGTCACTGACCTTTCCTCTCTGGGAGTGGCGTGAGCCAAGATTTAGGTAAGAAATTAGGGTGGAAGCAGGAAAGGCAGGCCTGTTTTCGTTCTTGACTTTAGGTTACCCCTACCCCAAACAAAAGTAGTTCCTCATATTTTCTATCTTTGCTTACTGGATACTCCTAGAATCTGAGTTTTGTTTTGGTTTGATTTGGTGTCTTGTTTTGTTTTTTTTTGGCTGCATTGGGTCTTTGTTGCTGCACACAGGCTTTCTTTAGTTGCAGTGAGTGCAGGCTACTCTTCGTTGGGTGCTCAGACTTCTCAGGTGGTGGCTTCTCTTGTTGCAGAGCACAGGCTCTAGGCACGCGGACTTCAGTAGTTGCAGCATGCGAGCTCAGTAGTTGTGGCTTGCAGGCTCTAGAGTGCAGGCTCAGTAGTTGCGGCGCATGGGCTTAGTTGCTCTGCAGCATGTGGGATCTTCCTGGACCAGGGCTTGAACCCGCATCCCCTGCACTGGCAGGTGGATTCTTAAACCACTGCATTGCCAGGGAAGTCCAGAACCTGAATTTTGAGGCCAAAGTCTCACTTATAACATTGGATTCCTTTGCTAGCCACATACCTTTCCGTGTGTATTTCTTATGCGGACCCTCATTCATTCATCACATATTTATTGTCTACATAAACAATGCACTGCACTAATTGCTGGTCCTTGTGTGGCAGAACTCAAGGTCTGCTGTGAAAGATGGATATTATTCAAATAATCCCCCAATACAGAGCTACATCTGTAAAAAGTACAATAAAGGAGAATACAATAATCTTTTAAGAACTCTGGTTCTTCCATCTGTCCGTCAATTTGGTGTTCCCAGAGATCCAGTCTCCGCTTTCTTCTCTTCTCTTCTTGGCTGATTAATTCACGCACACTTACAATTTCAATTATGACCTTAGGTACATATGATTCTAATATCTATCCATATATCCATCCAAAAACTTTCTTCTTAGCTCCAGATGTGTATTTTCAACAGTGCTCTAAATAGCTGTACCTAGATATACAACAAATACCGCAGACTCAAATATGAACTCATCCTCTCCTTAGAACCCACCTCCAAACCTGCTCCCTCCCCATTACTCCTTGTCTCTGTAAATGACACAACCATTTCCCTTGTCGTCAAGTCTAGAAAACTAGACTCATCCTAAATTGCTTTCTTTTTCTTATCTCCTACATCCTGTTTACTCTACTTCAGAGGCACCTCATAGGTCTGTGCCCTCTTCTCCTGGGACTTTCTCCCTGTCAATGTCAGTTCAAGCCCTTATTTGTTCTCTCCTTTTTTATGGTCTCCCTGCCTTAGTCCTCTGCCCCTCCAATCAATCCTCTGTATCACTACCAAAGGAATTTTTCCATGCATCTGACCTTATCACTCTCTGGATTAGTCATCACTTAGGTAAAATCAAACTCCCATAATATCTGGCCTTTACTTCATCCATCTCCCCATCATCTCTCCCTGTATGTACCCTTTACTCAGCTATGTTCAGCTACTTTTATCTTCCCAAACTTGTCACAGTTTCTCCATCTTTAGACCTTTGTAAAAGTGCTTCCCTCTATTCCAAACGCCCTTTCCCCACTTGTTGACCTGACAAATTCCTGTTCATCTTCAAGACAATTTGAGCATCCTCTCCTCCATAAAGCTTTCTTTGTGCTCTCATAGCACCTTCACATTTGTAAACCGTACTACTTACCTTCTACTGTAGTCATCTTGACCTGCCTGTGTCCTGACTATGAATTCCTTGAACAGGTTGACCCTCCCTTGTCCATCTTAAGATCTCCAGTGCCCAGCACTGTGGATAATCCAGTAAACATTGATTGGAAACACAGATGATTATGTGAAGAGAAAGGCTCTTTAGTCAATACTTTTCCTATTGGGTAAAAACAAGATAGTATATAAATAAAAACGCAAAAGGAATGTAGCGTTATATTCAAGTAAATGGAAATTAGTAAAATGCCATTAGACTAAGACCAGAACTTACTAATAAGACAGGCATCATGAGTCTATTGGGATGAGATGGGCAATTCATTGAATGATATTGGAAAAATGTGTTATTTTTAAAATGGATTAATTTAAAGTCTTGACCTCATGCTATGCCCCAAGATTAAGTCCATATGAGTTAAAGAATTACTGCAAATAATAAACTCATTTTTTAAAACTAGGAGAAAAATTCATCAAAGAGTTTTCTGAATAGGAAATCTCTTTCTAAGCGTAACAGTAATAGAAGAAAAAAAAACACCTAAAAAGGCTGATAGATATGACCATATGAAAATATAAATCTTCTGTAAATAAAAGAAATCATAAAATTACAAGTCAAACAACAAACGGGGAAAAACACTTGTCTATAAATGTGACCGAGTTTTCACCTAAGTACTTATAAATTTTTTCTTCCAGTTTTATTGAGATGTAATTGACATATAGCACTGTATAAGTTTAAGGTGTACAGCATGATTTGACTTATATACATCATTAAATGATTACCACAATAAGTTTAGTGAACATCCATCATCTTATATAATACAAAATGAAAGAAATAATATTTTCCTTGTGATAAAAATCTTAGGATTTACTTTCTTAACTTTCATATATAACAAACAGCAGTATTAATTATATTTATCATGTTGTACATTATATCCCTAGTACTTGTTTATCTTATAAATGTTACCCAACTTGGGTCTCCTCACCTGACGCACAGTAGGGCCAATCTACTGACACCAGGTTGTGGTGAAGGAAAGTACAGCATTTATTGCAGGGTGCCAAGTGAGGAGAACAGGTAGCTTATGCTCAAGAGACCCAAACTTCCCAGTGGCTTTCAGGAAAGGGTTTTTAAAGACAGTATGAGGGAGAGGGTCGAGGTATATGTGATCAGTTTGTGCACAGTTCTCTGACAGGTTGATGGAGACGTAACAGGGTGATGTTTTGGTAATTTCAGTCACCAACCTTCTGGCTCCAACTTGTCCAGGGTCTATGTGCTGGTGGTTAGCGTGCAGTTAATTTCTTCCACCTGGTGGGGGTTTTAGTATCTGCAAAACAACTCAAGGGAATGTCTCATAATGCTATCTGTAGCCCTTGAGGAGGAACTAAAGATCCTTGACTTTGTTTTATGGCTAAACTATTATTATTTTGTCCTGCTTAACTGTTTTCCTTTGTTTCTGCATTTTCTCATGTCTCTGATTAAATTTGCTGTTTGGAATTTAGGGAAAGCCTAGGAGGCTAAAACTTTTCTACAAACAAGAGGTGGGGGACACAGGAAAGGGGTGTCTCTCCCACAGAAGACTCCACAGGGTCCTGCTCAGTTTCATAAGTGGAAGTTTGTACCTTTTGACCACCTTTATCCAATTCCCCCTCCTCCACCCAGTGCTTATAAAAATTGATTTAAAAACCACTAAGGGGACTTACCTGGTGATGCAGTGGTTGAGAATCTGTCTGCCAATGCAGGAGACGTGGGTTTGAGCCCTGGTCCGGGAAGATGCCTTGGAGCAACTAAGCCCATGAGCCACAGCTACTGAGCCCACATGCCACAACTACTGACGCCCACATACCTAGAGCCTTCTCTTCAACAAGAGAAGCCACGACAATGAGAAGCCCACGCACTGCAATGAAAAGTAGCCCCCGCTCTCCACAACTAGAGAAAGCCCACGAGCAGCAACAAAGACCCAATGCAAACAATAAATAAATAAATAAAAATTTAAAAATAAATAAATAAATAAAAATAAAAACCACTAAGATTTCAATTGACAATATACAAAGGACACCAACACATAATATAAAAAAAGGAAACTGTAATAGTTATTAAATTATCATTAGTTATCAAAGAAATACAAATTAAAACAGTGATTAGATATTATTTTTTGCCTATCAAATTGCCAAAGATTTTTAAAAGATGGTAATAGTCAGTGAAAATGAGGGTCTAATGAATCATACACCCATGCCTAGCAGGGAGAAGCTTAAATAGAATAACTTTCAGGAAAGCAATTTGTAAATAAGTATCAAGGGGCTAAAAATGTTCTCATCTTCTTACTCATTAATTCCATTTCAAAAATCCATCTTATGGGGCTTCCCTGGTAGCACAGTGGTTAAGAATCTGCCTGCTAATGCAGGGGACACGGGTTCAAGCTCTGGTCTGGGAAGATCCCACATGCCATGGAGCAACTAAGCCCGTGCACCACAACTACTGAGCCTGTGCTCTAGAGCCTGTGAGCCACAACTAATGAGCCCATGCTCTGCAGTTACTGAAGCCTGTGCACCTAGAGTCCGAGTTCCACAACAAGAGAAGCCACCACAATGAGAAGCCTGTACACCACAATGAAGAGTAGCCTCTGCTCTTCACAACTACAGAAAGCCCATGCGCAGCAACAAAGACCCAATGCAGCCAATAAATAAAAATAAATAAGTTTATTTAAAAAAAAAAATCCATCCTATGAGGAAAAGAGATATAGGTAAAGGTTTATGAGCAAATACATTTATCTTGGCATCTCATACTGAAAAAAAAAAATGGAAGCAACCTAAATGTCCAAGAATAAGGAAGTTATCGCTTAATTATAGCATATTCTTACAATGGAATATTATGCAATAGCTTTTTAAAATCATTTTTGAAGAATAATTGAGTGGAAAATATTTATGATATGTTAAATATTCAGTGTATAGAACTATACATGTGATCTAATTTTTTAAATTAAATGTCTATAACATTCTAAATATGAATACAAGCGAATATTCTAGAAAAATAAGTAAGTATATGTGGATTTATGGATGATTGTGGTTTTCTTCTTTTTTATGATTTTCTTCTTTATGCTTTTATATATTCCTCCAAGAATGTGTTATTTTTATAATTATAAAACAGTTTGGGTTTTTTTTTAAACATCTGATTATCAATTTATTTAAAAAGTTGGTTTAAGCATCTGCAGTGTGACTTCAGCCTAGATTCCTGGCTCAGTACTGATGGAAGTAACCTGCTTAACAATCTCAGGAGGACTGTGCAAGTCAGAGTCGCTTGAAAACGATCCCAGTTGTTTTCAACTGAAAACGATCCCAAGTCTTAGCACCTTCACCACAAGGAGTTTTCCTTGCAGTTATTCTCAGAGTCTTGGTAGGCATCCGAATCTCTCCTTTCACTTTGAGATTGTTTTTCCTTGCACCTCCAATCAGGTTAGCACAGACCTTCTCCAAAGACTTCACACTGCGTCTGGTTACAGTGATTTTAATTTGGTGAACCACCACCTCTGGCCCCACTGGAGTCTTTCCGGTATCTTCGAAAAAGCCAAGGTGCGGCGAGGCTTCCGGACCCACTCGTTCCTCGTTCCTCGGCGAGAGTGAACAGCGGGCGGCGAGTCAGAGCAGGCGTTCCCCGGCTCCGCTGCAGCGGAGACCGGCGGTCGTGTCCTCCTCAAAGAGCCAGTTTTGGGTTTTTTGGACCCACATAGGTTTGAGGGGAAGCTGAAGTCCACGTGGAGATGAGATCTGTAGTGGAGATGAGATCTGTAGTAAAGCTGACTGCCCAGCAGGGATTTGCGGCTGATGATGCGTAAGTTAGCATCAGTTAGGAAACTGCGCCTCTACCAGCCAGGCATCTATCTTGGGCAGAGCTAGCTCATGGGGAAGTGGTGTGGCTCCCTGGGTTCCAGCCTGGCTCTGCTATGAGCTGCCACTCTTTCTACTCTCGGGAAGCTACCTGACTGCCCTGAATGCATTTATAAAATGGAGGCAGTAATGGTAACACTTGACACCCATTTCTAAGAAGGAAGGTCCCCTGTAAAGAGGAGCATTCAATTACAAGCTTCTTTTGAAATCAGCCGGAAGTTAGTAAGTGACAGAGTTTATCTGATACATATAAACATTTCTGTTAGTCTTCATGACTTAGACATAAACCTTAGCGTTGACATCAGCATTCAGTGATTTAATGCATATATCCAAGCAATGATTTCACAAATTATTGAAATATTGTAGCTTAAGGTCTAAATTGTTACAATTTCTTAAAACTGGACTTGCATGAGAAATTAAAATATAATGATATGGTACTTAATTATTAGCCAAAATGCTCTCTCAGCTGAAATGCTTACTCATTGGTTTACCATGAATGTGTTCAAGTAAGACTCATTCTCTTTGCTGTTAAGGAGAAGATCAGTATCCAGACTGAATTTTGGAGCCCTGAAAGAAAAGCGGTTAATTTCGCCTGAAAGATTCTTCTGGGAATTAGTTTACAAACTACCTAGACCTCAGTCTCATGATGGATTTGGGCATCACAATGTATCTTTCTTCTGGAAAGCTTAATGTTGTATGCTAGTATTATTATCTGATGTTAATATGCAGCTCTTTATTTTTTAATTTCACGTGTGCTGATCTCTCCAGCTGGGCTGGAGTGTCTTGAGAACAGGCCTTTGGTCTTTGACTTCCTGGATGCCATTAACGCTTAGTACAGTGCTGTATAACTTAAATAATTTAAGTACTAAGTATATATGTATTAAGTAAACAAGTTACAAATTAATCCCATGCCAGCCGTGTGCTTCAGGGCAGTGATTTGACAGGTACTGAAAAACCATGCTACCTCGAACATCTCCCTCAAAGACATGTTTCTGTGCCTAAGATTCCTATCATCAGTTGTCTCTTTTGGATAAAAATTGTCTCCAGAAGGCCTGAATTAAAATGTAAATATCTAACCTTGGAGATGTCACTCACTAGCACATTGTCTTTAATAGTTTGCTAGCAGAGAGCTTAGGCCTAGGATTGTGTCCGGGGAAAGAGCCAGAGAACATAACATCCTACTCTGAGGTGCAGATTACGTGGAGGACCCCAATCACAGCTGTGACAGATGAGGGGTGGAGCATAGAGCAGGAGTCCACTGGGCTGGGCACCTGTGGGGTGGGGCCAGAAATGCCTAACTGGGCCAGAGTGCAGTCAGAGTGTTGTTTGAGTGGTGACTAGGAGCAAGGTCAGTGCTCTTTGCAGGCTCGTCTACTTTCAGAAATAAGTGCTGATTTCATTGCAATTGCAATGAGAACCAAAGCATGGGAGCAGAGGAGAAACAATTTGGGAGGGAACCAGGAAGCTTTATTAACTCAAGCCCTCAAGAATCATGGGGAGATGGGTCGATGTGGTGTGGCCCTTGACCCACAACCAATATAGCTTCTGAATTCTGAGCCACATGTACATAAACATACATGCCCATGTACAACATACCTACCTATACTTAAGTGCCTCCGCATATATAATTCCAATTTTTTTTTTCTATAAATTGTCTGCCAGGGTGATGGGTAGGAGTCAGAAGTCAGCAGCATCCCAAAGTGAGTGGGAAGGTCGTGGCTACCAGACAGGGTAGCCTCTACCAACCCGCAGCAGGAAGCAGACAGGGAGGGTTCCTATGGTTGCAAGGGCTTGGCTGCTTTATTATGTTCATTCTTATGGGCGTTTTTACAAGAAGTAAGCAAAGTACGAAATATTGTATAACCTCTCAGAAAGTATGACATCCTATTTTAAAGAATGAAGGCCCCCTGTAAAGATGAACACCTAACTACAAGCTCCTTTGGGAATCAATCCAAAGGTATTAAGTGCCAGAGCTTATCTGATACACAAATGTTTATTTCTCTAAATTTTGACAACTAAGACATAAGCTTTGACGTTGATAGCATTGAAGCTACATGGTATTGGGAAAGAGTATAGGTTTTGGTGTCACAGACCTAGGGTCAAGCCTTAGCACCACCATTCACTAATGAGATTTTGGGCTTTACTTAACTTTGTTTAACCAATTCTCTCACTTGTAAAATGGAAATAAGTGATACAGTCTCTGTGAAGATTGAATAAGATAATGTGAAGAAAGCACATTGTGAGTGTGTACTGAATGTTCATTTTCCCCTCTCTTCCTTTCTAAATGGTCAGCTGAATTAACAAACCACTAAGGGAGATTTCTGACCAGTAGCCAAATAAGGCTCTGAAAACCTCTGAGAGTAAGAAGAATCCAAAAAATAAACTGAAAAAGAGAAAAGAGCCTGTTTCATTAACATTTACAATGATCTAAAAGTGGGTAGTAGCCAGACCAATCCTATCCTATTGATTCTACACGCTGGAGTTATCTGTGTGGGTATCTGTTTCGCCACTGAAGCTGGAAGCTCATCAACTGAGAACTCTAAGAAGTCTGTCTTATTGAAACTGAATCTCCCCAGAACCAGAATGGAGCCCCACAGTTTGAATGTTGATTAAAATAGAATCATTTTATCTCCCCTCCCCTCCAATTAGTTCTGAAAGATCATTAGGTAATTTTGAATCCCCTTAAGGCTTACTCATAGGCCAACTTGCAGATTTGTGCCACGAAATGAATTTACCTGTGCTTTCAGATGGACTATTTCTGCAGGGGTGAACTAGCTTGGGTGACATACAAGCGGAGCTACAGCTATGTCCTTATCTATACCTGTGAAATTCCACTGGTTAGCATCCTCCATTCAACACACCTGCAGCTTTCTCCTACAAAGCCTTTTGTATCTAAGGATAGAAGCAAAGTGTGATGTTCTCCATGTCCGGATGGCTTACTGACCCTTCATCAGTCTGAGCTATTCTTTGAACTATCTGCAGCATTTAGGCTTTTTGACCAAAGAGGAGATAGAAATTGGTCCCTAACAGTGCTGCAACTGTGTAAGTGACTCAACTCACCACGCATTAGCTCCTAGCTGTATTCGAGCAAGTTCTGTCAGCAGCTGACCATGGGGAGAAAATACTAACTGCAGATTTGCTCTCTACAGGACTTTGTATCATCACCAACATCGCCACCACCCCTGTTATAACCTGCTGCTAGTGCACCTAATATATCCTTTGTGGAAATGGAAATGTGGTCATTACTTTATCACAAGACTTCCCTACAAACTCTTAGAAGTTCCCCTTATTTTTTTTTTACAAACAGTGAACCAACAAAGAGGTGACATGCCCTCCCTCCCCCCTCCTCTATCCACCTTATTTATTTCCGCCTCTCACTTCCTTCTACCAGTGCAAGGCAATCATTCTCCCTCTTACTCAGTCCTCAGTGACGGCTGATCCTTAGCACTAGGACAGGGGACAGCCCAGACTCCCTGGAACATTATCAAACCGAGACCATTCTGAGTCAGCGGTGTATACAGTGATCTGCGTTGCACATGGCTCAGCTGGACTGCGGCACCGGATCATGCACCCATCCTGAGCAGGAGTGCCAAGGGAATTAAGTTTGTGACATTTAGTTCGTTCTTCTCACACATCTTGATTTTCTAGGGACATCTCAGGAGGCCCTCTTGGGACACACAGGTAATTCCAGAAAGGAAAGCAATCTAAGTGTGCATTTTTGTCCTTGGTTTCCTTGTCATGCCTTGCAAACTGCCAGTGCATTCGTTCTCAGCCAGCAACGTGAGAACCCAAGGCCACAGTCCTGCTGGGCCCTGTTCAGTTACCAGGAGAGGGAGCTTCCTCACAATTGTGTATGTGTTCTTGGTTGCTTCAGAGATGTCATTAAACATGAACGCTGTCTGAAAACAGCTCTCAGGTTTCATCAGCACTGTTGCCAGCACCACAAATGACCCATCATAAAGACCTCACCCCTCTCTGATACTGATAAGGCGAAGGTTAAGGTCCATCTCTGTTTGCTACACTCTTATTTCCTTCTGTCTAAGCTAGAGAACAATTTCTGGAACCAACTGATTCCTCTCTCAGTTGTCTTTAAGAGCACTATATTCTTTTTACACTGTTGAATTAACTCACACATAAAGTAAATGCCCAATATTTATGAATGATCATGACTCACTCATTCAGGTGGTTATTAGCTAAGATCGGTCACCCCATAGCCCCTACATTACCATATCCTCCCTGAGAGACCACAGCCATCCCTCCCCACAAGACTGCCACCACCACGACACTCGGCGGGGGTGGACAGTCATCCTGAAGCTCCTACCAACCAAAATCCACACATCTCAGGCTGATTTCCCATCTCCCTCCAAGAGCCTGTCAGGCTAATCCTGTCATGCTTTATATCTCATTTGCCTTAGTCACTGCCAGAAAACAAGCCCTCTAGGAGACCCAGCATCAACACTGGACACTCATCCCAGAATCCCTGAGTTCATTGCCTAAATCTGATCCAACCCTTCCCTGACCTCCCTGAACGCTTCCACTGTGCCCTTTGCAACTCCAGATCCATCATTATCAAACATCCTGGTAGCCTCTACTTCTTTGAACATTCCCTCCATCTCTTGGTAGTAAGCGAACCTGGCGGTCCCTGATTATCCCATCTTCTGAGCAGCCCTCTCAGGTAGAAGGCACTCATATCCCAGGCACCTAAGTGCCAGGGGGTATAGTAGGTGTGCTGCCTGCCATTTCCAAGTGATTTCTTTCCTTTCCTCCTTCTAAACATCCAGCTCCTTTGAAGTCCCTCCTATCACCTCCTGTCCTTCCAGCTCACTTACTCAAGAACTCCCATTGTCACAGCTCTTCAGCATTGTCTGACAGCTGCTTTTCTCTCCTCTCCTGTTTTCACTTCCAAACCCTGCTTAGGTCCCAGCATTTTCATCCCACTTTTGCAAGCATCTTCCCTAACAATCTTGTCCTTCTCTCTTCTGTCATATTGACCTGAAATATCCCATTCTCCTTGAACCCAGCTTCCTATCCTCTCAGAGCCTGCACCCACGCAGCTGATCATTGCTGGAGGAAATCACACAATGTAGTTGATAGATTTCACTTTGAGTTGGTGATCCTGAACCCCAAATGAACGCTGCATACTGCCTGGCAAATACTCTCAAGTTTTCCGGGAAAATGAACTTTCCCACTCTAAAATGACTTTCTCCATTTTTCCTTTTTTTTTTCTCAAAATCTCCCACATTGCAAAGCTTTGAGGGAAAATAGAATGTTTACATCACCTTAAAGTGTCTCCCCCAGAATATTTATTAAAACTCCGATGGGGACATCCTAGGTGGTGCAGTGGGTAAGAATCCGCCTGCCAATGCAGGGGACACAGGTTCGATCCCTGCCCCAGGAAGATACCATGTGCCATGGAGCAACTAAGCCCGTGTGCCACAACTATTGAGCCTACGCTCTAGAGCCCGTGAGCCACAACTATTGAGCCCATGTGCCGCAACTACTGAAGCCCACGCGCCTAGAGCCCGTGCTCTGCAACAACAGAGGCCACAGCAGTGAGAAGCCCACGCACCACAATGAAGAGTAGCCCCCAATCGCTGCAACTAGAAAAAGCCCCTGTGCAGTAATGAAGACCCAACACAGCCAATAAAATAAAATAAAAAAAACTCTGACGGTTTTAGGGAACTCCCTGGTTGTCCAGTGTTTAGGACTCGGTGCTTTCACTGCCAGACCCTGGTTTGATCCCTGGTCGGGGAATTAAGATGCTGCAAGCTGCATGGCTCGGTCCCCACCCCTAAAAAACCAAAAAACAAACAAAGAAACCCCAACTCTGATGGTTTTAACATATGTCCACAGTTTCTTTTACACTCCATCATTCAGGAGGTGATACTTAACTTTCCTCCTCTTGAGTGTGGGCTGGCTATAGTGACTGACTCCAATGAATAGAGTATGAAAATGGAAAAACAGCAACTTCACAGTGGGAAAACCTGGCAGACACCACCTTATGTAAGTGATCCAAGTAATTCAAGTAATAAATCATGTTAAAAAAATTTTTAAATACATCATGTTGATATCGTGTACCCCTTGATATGATTCAATGAGAAGGATATAACACCTCTGTGGCATTCTTCCCTAAACGCATAACCTCTGACTACTCATAAGAAAACCTCAGACAAACCCCAACTGAGGGACATTCCACAAAACTGTACTATACAAAATATTCTTCCAAAGTGTCAAGTTCATGAGAGAAAAGGAAAGACAGAATTTGTCACAGATTGGTAGACGCTAAGGAGAAATGATGCCTTACTGCAATGTGGGACCTTGGATTGGATCCTGGAACAGCATAAGATCATTAGTGGAAAAACTGGGAATTTCCCAATAATGTCAACAGCTTAGTCAATAATACTGTACCAATGTTAACTTTTTATGGTTATGTGAGATGCTGACGCTAAGGGACACTGGGTAAAGGGTATACGGGACTGGTATACGGGAACTGTATACCATGTTTTCAACTCTTCCATAAAATCTAAAATTACTTCAAATTAAAATTTAAAATAATAACTCATATCTCTTCATCCTCATACCCTTCTTGCAGCTGGTGACCTCACCTCATACATCCTGGATAAAATTAAATGGTCAGAACAGTTCCATGCTCCACCACCACATTAGATAGTATATCTGCATCTGCCCCCATCCTTCTGTTATGGTAGAAAACCTGTCCCCGCTCTTCTCAAGGCTCACCCCTCCACTCTGGGTCCCATCCTCCCTCCTCTCTCTCTTTCTCAATGTTGTCCCTCCCCCAGTTATTCCTCATCTCCCCTACTTCATCAATCTCTCCTCCCTCCTGGATCATTTCCATCACCATAGACACATGCTATATTATCCCTCAGATTAATAAGTCCCTCCCTTGAGCCCTCATGTCTCTCATGTTACTACCCTATTTCTCTCGTCGCCTTGGCTTCATAATTTCCAGGGACCAGTACAAAATGAAAATATGGGTTCCTTATTAAAATGTTAAGAATTTTGAGATTGTTACAGTAGAGCATTATATCAAATATGGGGCCCTTCTAAGCATGTGGTCCTATGTGACTGTGCAGTTTGCATGCCCATGAGGCTGGCCTTGAGTGCTAGGCTAGGCAAATTAATTTATGGTAGAAAAAATCAGAATTGGGATTACAGCTGGAGGGAGCAGGGATTGATTGGAAAGAGAAAAATAGAACTTTCTAAAAATGATGGTTATATTTATATTGATAAGAGTCCGTATCACAGGTGCATGAATTTGTCAAACTCATTTAATGATACACTTGCATTTTTCCCCCTTCTTATTATTTCACCCTCTAAGCAACACTGATCTCTAGATGGTGATATACACACTGAAATAGAAAAAATGTGCAATGAAGTCTGCAGATGACTTGGAAATGGATCAAAATAATAAGACAGATGAGTAGATAAATGGATAGGTATGTGATAAAGGCAGTACAGTAAAACATTAATGGTATAATCTAAGGTTGGATATCTCTCTCAATAACTGATAGAAGTATACACAAAATCGAAAGGAATTTACAAGACCTGAAAAATACTATTAACCAACCTGAACATTTCACCTCACAAAATAGTTATTCTTTTCAAGCACACATGGGACATTCACCAAAGACAGACCATATGGTGGGGGTGAAAGACACCTTAAGAAAGTGGTTGGGGCTTCCTAGGTGGCGCAGTGGTTAAGAATCCACCTGCTAATGCAGGGGACACGGGTTCGATCCCTGCTCCAGGAAGATCCCACATGCCATGGAGCAACAAAGCCCATGCGCCACAACTACTAAGCCTGTGCTTTAGAGCCTGTGAGCCACAACTATTGAGCCCATGTGCTGCAACTACTGAAGCCCACGCGCCTAGAGCCCATGCTCTGCAACAAGAGAAGACACGGCAATGAGGAGTCCCTGCACCACAACGAAGAGTGGCCTGCTCTTACAGCAACTAAAAGAAAGCCCGTGCACAGCAAAAAAGACCCAACACAGCCAATAAAATAAATAAACAAATAAATTTATAAAAAAAAAAAAAAAGGAAGTGGTTGCCTCTGGAGGAATAAGAATCAGGATGGGGAAGGAAGCTTCTATTTTATATTTTAAACTTTAGAGTACTACTTGACGTTTACACTATGTACAGGCATTTCTTTGATAAAAGTAAAACTTTATTATTTAACTATAATAGATATCACTTAAGCATGTGTGTATTGTTATTAATGTATAAATAGTGTACTAAGTGCTTATTATGCAGTGCTTTATATTTTATAAAATAATTTCAAGGGTAGAAAAATATGAAAATGGAGGGGAACGAATTAGGAGATTGGGATTGCCATATATACACTACTAATAAGAAAAAAAAATCAAATTGTACACTTTATATGCAGTTTATTGTATGTCAGTTGTATCTCAACAAAAGTTGTTAAAAAAAAGATATTAAAAGATTTTTTCATGGTTGGGGTTAGACATTTTGCTTTGGAGACAAACTTTTTTAATGACAAACGTAACGACACAATAAAAATTATACACACAAACACATGTATATATATTAAGGTGGACTCTGAATATACAGACTATTTTTATTAACCCAAACCAAACTAAGTAATATCCCCCACTCTGCAGGGAGTACATCCTATGAAACCAGGTTCTTTAGTATACGTGAGAAGAAGTAATGAACAAGTAGTATGAATACCAAGGATTATCTAGGAGAGAGAGGGGTTTGCTGAGTAGTGTTCAAAAAGAGCTTTCCTTCTTCATTCTATATAATGTACTTTTGTTTTCCACTAACGTATTACTCATGAAATAACTAAAATTTTAAGAACTAGTAGCCCGTTATAGCAAATGTTTACACATTACACTTTCCTCTAGCCATCTGCAAGAATAACACTCATCCCATTTAAGATTTCATTAAATTTTACATATTACACACACACACACACATACATACACACATGCAGTCTGAAATCTATGTGAAGAAACTGTATTATAGAATATTAAATAAGTAATTTTTTTAAATAGCAGCCCTAATTGTTGCTTTCTTTTTTTTTTTCTTTTGGCTGTGTTGGGTCTTCACTGTGGTGTGCGGTCTTCTCTTGTTGCATAGCATGGGCTTTAGGCACGCGGGCTTCAGTAGTTGTGGCACGTGGGCTCAATAGTTGTGGCTCACAGGCTTGGTTGCTCCGCAGCATATGGGATCTTCCTGGACCAGGGCTCGAACCCGTGTCCCCTACATTGGCAAGCAGATTCTTAACCACTGCGTCAGGAGGGAAGTCCCCCTAATTGTTTCTTTTTAAGGAACATACTAACTTTTCTCCAATACTATTTATATTTAACATGTTATCTTTTTGATTTAAAAGTATCTCTTAACATTCAAGAGAAAGTCACAACCAAAATCCCTATCTTAGCAATACATTGTACTACCCATTATATCTTTTCTTAACTAGTTTCTCTCCTTTTCTATCCGTTCTTTGGCTTTGATGTTGGTTTTTTAACTGGGTTCTTACCTGATGGACTGCAAGAGTTTGGTCAGAAAAGTTCAGATACAATTTTTAATATTGTCATATTTTTTTCTTAGTCAAATATTATATATCAAACTGACTACTATGAAAATTAAAAAGCAACACCTGTAAATTTTAAGAACAATTTAAAGAATATACTTGGGTAGGAAACCTTACAAAAATATTAAGAAATGTTCATAAATATGGCACTGGAACTACAAAAGATTCATAATCAAAACATAAAATAAATATATGTATAAATATAGCTGATTCACTTTGGTGTACCTCAAAAGCTGGTACAAGAGTGTAAAGCAATTATTTTCCAATTAAGAGTTTAAAAAAAAACATAAAATGAGAGCAATTTAGAGCAGTGACAAATCGAGAAAGTGTCAAAGAGCTATAAAAATAAACAATATCTTGGATGTATACGCAGATACTATGAGTCAGATTCGTGTGGTGTTTTGTCATTTATTTAATAATCATGTTTACTCAATTCACTTGGAAATGAACAGTTTAATAAACAGTGGTCAAGTTAGAAAAAGATGAGGTTTTTCTTGATTAGGTAGGTAACAGATTTAGACCTGGCAATGGAACATTTTGCAAATAAAACCACAATAACCAGTTAGTTTATTCTTGGGAAAAGTGTGTGTAGTTTGGGGGCTGGCAGTGTGTAATTTCCTGAAAACATCCATAATGCAGAAGATAATAAAAATCTGGTTGATAGTTGTTCCTGATTCGATAGTACTATTCGTTTCACTTAAAGAAATTTTTGAACAGATCACAAAGTTTCAGAACTAGGTCTAGCTCAGATTTACAGATTTAAAATACTGATAGATGTCAATACTTAAGATGTCAATAATCAAATAGTTAAATAACATTTAATCTTCAAGTAAAATTCACATTATACTGGTATTTACTGCAACAAGGTTATTATTTACATTAATCAACTGGCAATAGGAGAGTACAACACACAAATTATTGCTTAATAAAAGCATAATCCAAGACTTGATATATATTTGTAAAAGTTAATCAAATTTAGTTGAATCTTTAAATTGTCTTTTCACTTTTCCTTGTTTGAACTCTTTCTCCGATGATTTAAGCTGGAAAAAAAAAAAAAGACTTAAAAACAGGTGATAATGATATTACAGGTAACCAAAAAACATTAAAACCACTTAATACTTTTAATAATTATTAAAAGCTTCGTCACTACTATTATTTTAAGAGTGTAACAACAGCGTGTTGTAATTTGAATTCATTTGCGCTGAAATAAATTATTGTTCGTTGTTTCTACTTCCCTCTATTTTCGAAGTACTCATCGACATTGTTCTCTACTATTAATCTACCTGGATAATCTCAGTTTCCAGCATTTCGCTCTATGGGAACGTATTCAAGCGCTAAAAAGGCTTATAAGAAAGATAAAAGAATTGTTGAGAATAATTACAAAGAACACACGAATGTGTCATCCCGAGAGCTAGGGAGATTTTTTTTTTTTTTGCTGGTTTCAAAGGGGTACAATTAAACGTCCAGGTAAGCCTCGGAGGTCTTTTTTACTGTGGTGGGGACGTTTCTCCCACTTCTCTTTGTGTTCCATTCTCCCTTCCACCTTCCTCCTCCCAGCCCCCTCACTCTTTCCTCCAGGTCCCATTTCTTCCAGGTTTCAGAGTCGTGCTGCCTCTGGTAAAAAGGAAGTCTCAGTATTTTCTAACTTTCTCCGTGGCCACCCAGGGGCCCACCCTTCCCGCCCCCACCTGCCGCAGGAGGAAGCACCTGGAGGCGGGGCGGGCGCACCGGGAGCACACCTGAGGAGGGGGTGGTATTCCCAACGGCCGCGTTCCGGGGTGGGGGAGGGGAGGGGGCAGGGTCCCCTCCCCCCAGCCTCCCGGCGGTGACTCATCGCCAAGATCGGGCCGGCGGAGGTGAGCAGCCGCGGGCGGGGGCGGGGGGCGGGGCCGCCAGGTCAGGCAGGTCTGCGCCGCCCCGCCGCGCGTCCAGAGCGCGCAGTCCGTCGGCCGGCTCGCACAGTTCTCCCGGCCCGGGGCACCTTGCCGCCGGCCTCCCGACGCAGACCCGTGCGTCCCAGGCCTGCCGGCCAGCGGGCTCCCGGCGCCCTACTCTGCCCTGCGCGCGCTCCCGCGAGCCCCCGGCCCGCCTCGCGCCCCTCGCGCCCCGGTCCTCGGCGCGCGCAGCATGGCGCCCCCCCAGGTGCTCGCGTTCGGGCTCCTGCTCGCCGCGGCGACGGCGGCGGTGGCCGCGGCCCAGGAAGGTGAGGAGCGGGGGTGTGGGGTTAGGAAAGCCGGGGGGTGATGGCCCTCGGCGCCCTAGACGTAGACTGCGGGGAAGGCGCGGGTGGCCTCGCTTTCCCGCCGGGAGACGGACGGAGCGGGGCTGCCCAGGCTGTCGGGGTGGGAGGCGGCAGGCAGGCGCCCACTCGCGCGGGTCGCAAGGAGCAGCCTCGCTGGGCGCTCTGCGCGCCTCTCGGGAAATGGCCCGGGGCAGGGGCGGAGGGGCAGGCAGCGAGCGGAGCGGCCGCGGACGCCTCGGCGCGCCCACCTCCTCCGGCCCCTGCGCGCTTGGGGTTTTGGCCAGGCGGAAACCTGCCCGGGACGGGAGGGGACTCTGCGACTGCCACCTGCAGCGGGCCCTGGATGTGTGCCCCGGGCTGCGGCGAGGCCTCCGGGGCCGCTGCGCGCCTGTGCGCGGTGGGGGGTCGGGGGAGAGGCCCTCCTGGGCCTTGACTGCGAGGTGTGTGGCTGTTTTCTCTGTAAGGATCATACAAGTAACGCCAGGTTTATTGTAGGGAACCCAGAGATATTGATAATCGTAAAGAGCTGAAAAGGTCATAACGCAAGCACTTCAAGAGAGTCCCGTAATTAAAAATTGGGTATATTTTTCTTTTAGACATTGCTCTAAACATTACCCTAAACCTAAACACATTGTTTTATGTCTTGATTTTTCCCCCCTACATAGTATCCAGAGTTTTCCGTTTCCTTTAGTCTTGAAAAGCACGATTTAAATGGTACAGAACAATCTATAGCCTGGAAGGTCGCATCATTATCCTGATGTTGGACATGTATTTTGATTCCAGTTTTTCTTATTCTGGAGTAAATATCTTGGTAGCCTCTCTTGATTTATTTGTAGGGAGGTGGCTAGCAGTGAAATGTCAGCCAAAGTTTTCTGGAAAGTCTTTTATAGTCTCACCAACAGAGCTTGATCTAATTCACTACACTTTTGAAATAATGCAGTTTCATCAACATGTTTTTTGTACTTCAATCTGAGGCTAAATACTTAATTTTAAATTGCTTTAAAGTGATGATAGCTACTGTAGGAATATGTTCAGAAAGTCTAATTGATCTGTTTTAAATTTCACATTGTTTAGGTGTAAATATGTGCTCTGAGCAGGTATAACAGTGCTGCATAAGATTTTAACTTCTTGAGGACAGCCACTATACTTTCTCCTTTTGTGACCCCAATACTGAATTTAGTGCTGGACAGATTATATATATATATATAACCATAGGACAGATTATATGGTTCGTATTGATTATAATTCAAACAGAAAAATTAAAGGCAACTTGGGATATGAAGGATCAAAATATAAATTCTTTGGTCTGTCATAATTAGTTTTTGTTTTTAATGATTGCCCTCTCTTAGCTATACAAATGAAAGAAATTAGATGGGCTTGCCATTTGAAGTTAACATGAACTTTTGAGATAGTCAAAGATATAACTATTAAACTTACATCAGTATCCAGGATGGGCTGCATTATAGCACTTTCAAAATCAGATTCTAGAATTTAATTTATTTAAGAAATGCACATATGGAGGTGCCTCCAAATTCAATTGATAGTATAATTTTTCTAAGATAGAAATTGTCCAAGGGTTGAGTAGGTTCCCATTAAGTCTCAAAACAAGCATGTCTTATTAAGAAAATGGAGTAGGAAGAGGGAGGTAGTCTGAGTTATTCACAGGTCATAGAATTGGTATTTTTTTAATTTAATTTTTATTTTATATTGGGATCTAGTTGATTTTACAATGTGTTAGTTTCAGGTGTACGGCAAAGTATTTCACTTATACATATTTCCATTCTTTTTCAGATTCTTTTCCCATATAGGTTATTATAGAATATTGAGTAGAGTTCCCTGTGCTATACAGTAGGTCCTTGTTGAGTATCTATTTTATTTTATTTTACTTAAAAAAATTTTTTTTAATTTTTTTGGGCATGCTGCACGGCATGTGGGATCTTAGTTCCCCCACCAGGGATCAAACCCACGCCCCCTACATTGGAAGCACAGAGTCTTAACCACTGGACTGCCAGGGAAGTCCCATGATTATCTGTCTTATATATAGTAGTGTTGTTGATTTTGGGGAAAAGAGTCCATGACTGATAGACAAAAGTGTTTATCTAGCAGGATAGGAACAGGAAAGGAGCTGAGTCTGGGAGTATCATGAAGGCAAAGTTGATCTGGTGTTTGGAAAGTTTATTATTTTTTAAATATATTTATTTATTTATTGACCTGTGTTGGGTCTTTGTTGCTGCCCTCCGGTTTCTCTAGTTGCGGCAAGCGGGGGCTACTCTTCATTGTGGTGCACAGGCTTCTCATTGTGGTGGCTTCTCTTGTTGTGGAGCACGGACTCTAGGCACGTAGGCTTCAGTAGTTGTGGTGCACGGGCTTAGTTGCTCCGAGGCATGTAGGATCTTCCTGGAGCAGGGATCGAACCTGTGTCCTCTGCATTGGCAGGCAGATTCTTAATCATTGTGCCACCTAGGAAGTCTGGAGGGTTTATTCTTGGTTTAAAACAGAAAAATGGGAATGCATGCAAATTAGACACTCTATATAATATATATAAACTATTTAGCATAGTGCCAGCCACTCCAACTACAGCTGAAAAATGGAACATTCTGGGCCACTTTTTAAGGCTGTATGTTCCTGTAACTTGGGCATTATTGTCAGAACATAACTTAGCTGACCCGACATCAGAGTTGATAGTTGGATCCTCATTTTAAAGTGGATTTCTCCCCCTGCAGGATGTGTGTGTGAAAACTACAAACTGACAACAAACTGCTCTGTGAATGCACAGGGTCAGTGCCAGTGTACTTCATTTGGTACACAGCATACCATCATTTGCACAAAACGTGAGTAGAATATCCTCATTGCCTTTAAGTTAAATTTTAACTTACACTTCTTTAATTAATTTGTCTTGAGTTGGGAAATGTTCAGTTGGCTCAAATCTGAATCATGTTATTTTGTCAACATGATCTCATCTCTGAAGTTTCTTATGATTTAGAAAATGAACATGGGAACTTGTCTACAGTAATCTTTGGCCCTGTAAGTTTGTAGTAAATTAAATTTTTTCCTTAAGCGTGAAACTGCAGTTACTTTTCAGTTTAACATGATGCGTTCTTTTCAGTGGCTACCAAATGTTTGGTGATGAAGGCAGAAATGCATGGCTCAAAGTCTGGGAGAAGAGTGAAACCAGAGGGCGCTATCCAGAATAATGACGGGCTCTATGATCCTGAGTGTGACGACAAGGGGCTCTTTAAAGCCAGGCAGTGCAATGGCACCTCCCTGTGCTGGTGTGTGAACACTGCTGGGGTCAGAAGAACCGATAAGGACAGTGAGATATCCTGCTCCGAGCCAGTGAGGACCTTGTGAGTTGGGCTGCCTATATGTTACTTGTTTTCATGCTTTTTGATTTCGTTTAATTAAATTTAGTTTTGAATATGTAATATGATTTCTTGACTTAGATAGAATTCAAAAGATAGAAGAGAGTGGACAGTGACAAGCCCCCATCCCATCTTGATCCCCACTACTTGATCTGTAAACTACTCAGTTTACTTCCACAGAGCTGATGCTACCAGTTTTATGCCATAACCTTCCTGAGATCTGTGAATTTACTGGCAGTGTATTTTTTCTTATTTTTTAATTTTTTTCTTATGATAGCATACTAAACATAATTTTCCTTTTATATTTTTACTTAACGCTGTTCAGTATTTTGAAGTACGATTAGTGTTAAGTGTATATGAATAATTTAAGCTATTTATATATTTGCTCATTTATTGTGTTTTAAAGTGAGATATGGGTGTTTCAGGGATTATGTAATGAAAAGGAATGGAAACACACTCCAGCTAGCTTAAGCCAAAAAGATTTTATTGGAAAGGACTAGAAACTGGAAAGTTATTAAAACCAAAGCAGGCACTCTTCTCCACTTCTATCTTCTGGAGACTTGTGGCCACTTTTCTGTTTCTCTCAGTGCCTTTTTGTCTCTTCACTTGAATGTGGCCCAACATGACCAACTTAGCCTTAGCTGCCTGTATGTTACCTGTTTTCATGCTTTTTGGATTCATTTAATTAAATGTGTAATATGTGATCTTGAGTATGGTGGCCAGACGGTCCATGTTAGAAAGGCTGAGTTCTTTATGAACGATGTGTGTGAGGGCCAAGGAAGAAATGAAGGGCATATCTATTGTATAGATCCTTTTTCTGTTCATTCTCCTGTAATTCCACTTGGGAATTTGGGTATTAGCATATTAAGAAAATAATATAAAAGGCCAAGTTGTTATGGTCAGTCAATACTGTGTTTTTACTTTATAGCTGGATCATCATTGAACTAAAACACAAAACAAGAGAAAAACCTTATGATGTTCAAAGTTTGCAGAAGTAAGTGCTATTAAATGCATTATGTTTGCACAGTTGGTACTCAAATCTTCCATCCTGTGCCATTAGATAAACTAAAACAAGTCTCAGTGCTTTTTCGTATTTCTGAAAAATAGGATAATATAAATAATAATTTTAACTTAAAAAATAATAGAGGTGCAAGAATTGTATAGATTCCTGTAGTACCCTTCACTCAAATTCACCAGTGAACATTTTGTAACATTTTCTTTTTTATATGTGTATGCATATGTGTGTGTACTTTCTATAGCTAACTGAGCATGTGGAAATATTATTTCCCCAGAACCATTTGAGAGCAAATTCTAGATGTCATGCACCATGACCCCTAAATACTATGATGTATCTTTTCCTAGGAACAAAAGATATTCTCTTACATAACCACTGTACAGTTATCAAAATCAGGAGATTTAATGTTAAACCACATTGTGCCAATTTTCCCAATTTCCTTTGTGGCAATTTTTTCCCCTCTGACTCAGGACTCAGTCTAAGATCAAGCATTTAGTTGTTATGTCTGTTCAGTCTCTTTAAATATGGAACACTGCTTTGGCCTTTGTTTGTCTTTGTTTTTCCAATAAAATTTAAAATTTTAATATTTAAATTATGAACCATGACATTGATATTTTTGAAGAGTGTGGGCAAATTGTTTTATAGAATGTTCCTCAGTTTTGTATTTGTCTCGTGTTTCCTCATATTTAAATAATGCATTTTTGACAGAAGAACTACTTAAAGTGATCATATGTCCGTCTCAGTACTTCATGTTGAGAGGCACACAACGTCAGCTTGTCCCTTTACAAGTGATGTTACCTGCGGTTGAGGTGGTGTTCCCCAGGTTTCTCCACTTCGAAGTTACCACTTTCCTCTTTGTAATTAATAAGTATAATCTGTGGGGAGATACTTGGATACTGTGTAAATATCCTGTTTCTAGTCAAACCACAACTCAGTTTTTGCATCAATTATGATGATGATAGTTGCAAAATGGCATAAAATTTTTTGTTTTTAGTGCACTCAAGGAGGTAATCACAAGTCGTTATCAATTGGATCCAAAATATATCACAAATATTCTGGTAAGTTTTTTTTTTTTTTTAGCAAATGAACTTTAACAGAAAGTTGGTTGGACAATTTGGTTTGGGAATGATTTTTGACAGAGATTAAACTGCATTTGAAAAACAGTTTAAGCCCTGGGCACTTAATACTGCAAATCCGCTGTTATTGTTTTCCCTCCATAGTCTTTGAAAACCTCAGTTTACCCTTAAAGAAAGTGTAGTGTCTCTTACTATCCCCAACACATGCCACTTTTCTTACCTTGGAAAACCTATCTCTGTGGTTGCTTTTGGCAATACTTAGGATTCTACTTAGTCCTATTTCCTCTGGTTTCAACAGCTAGTCTTTAGATGGTTAGCCCTTCCTTAGCTCTTTCAATTCTGGTTGAAAAATTCTTGAATAGTGTGATGGAACTCTTTCAAGGCAGAAAACTGATGTCATTTTTAAAAAGACTTTTTGGTAGTAACATATTTTTTCCTTCCTAAAAGCAGAACATGATAAATGCCACTGCATTTTGGATTGCATTTCTTTAGCAATTTAGCGTTAAAGTAGTTCTAACCAAATAAGGCACTTTAATATCTTGTTTAAAATCTTTTGAAAAGAAAATTATAAATATCTTTGGTCACATTGCTATTTTAATTCCCTTGGATAAATTTCTAGAACCTCCCAAAGATTTTGAAATTATTGGTAATAAACGCAATTATCCACTAATGGCAAGAAACACCAACACATGAAGATTACAGAAAATCAAACACTGAATATTCTGATTATTGAACAATGATATTTTTCATACAGTTTTGGTTATAGTAATATTAATTCATATGTTTCAATTTTTCCCCCAGTATGAGAATGATCTTATCACTATTGATCTGGTACAAAATTCTTCTCAGAAAACTCAGAATGATGTGGACATAGCTGATGTGGCTTATTATTTTGAAAAAGATGTGAGTATAATCTTCCTCATTGTGTTCCTGTGTCTAGAAATGTAACGTTGTCTATCATGTCTTAGTGGATTCAGGATCTTTCATCTCTTTACTTTCAGATCAACCGTGTGAGTAACTATTCTCCAAGTGGTTCTCATGCTGCATTTAATTTTGTTCTCCCTCTTGTTCACATGCACCTTTCTTATACACCTTTCTTACTTGTTTGTGTATGTGTGCCTTTTTATCAGATTGTTCTGCCTAGAATATCGTCTCTCTTACGATTCTTATTACTTCCTTGGCAGTTGTTTAGTTTGTGAGTGTAGCCTTCCCCTGCTATAATTTCCATAAACAAGAGACTATGTAAAAAATGCTGTATAGCTAGTGTGATTAAAATGTTTGTTTAAACTTTAATGTACTAAAGTGAGCTATTTTCTTTTTTTTTTTTTTTCACTGAGCCCCTCTCCTGGAATTTCAGTTACATGTATGTTGGACCACTTGACAGTAACCACAGGGGTACTGAGGCTTTGTTCTTTTTTGGGGGGTGGGGGGTGGGGTATGCTCTGCAGCATGTGGGATCCCTGACCAGGGATCGAACCCATGACCTCTGCAATGGAAGCTCAGTGTCTTAACCACTGGACTGCCAGGGAAGTCCCTAAAGTGAGCTATTTTCTGGTGAAATCTGGGATTCACTTCAGAATAACCAGGCCAGGGAATTCCTTGGCGGTCCAGTGGTTAGGACTCTGCACTTTTGCTGCCGAGGGCCTGAGTTTAATCCCTGGTCGGGAAACTAAGATCCCACAAGCTGAGCAGCGCAGCAAAAAACCAAACCAAACAAAAAAAAACCCCACAAAATAAACAAGAAACCCAAAAAACCAAGCCAGGGGAGGCTGGGTGTGGGGGAAGGAAGAGTAGATAAAATAAGGTTGGCCATGTGTTTATATTATTGAATCTGGGTAATAGGTACGTGGGATCTCATTATACTGTTCTTTCTGCTTTTGTATATGTTTGAAAATTTCCTGTCATAAAGTGGTGGGTTTTTTCTTTTTTTCTTTTTTTCTTTTTTTCTTTTTTATGTTTCATTGGATGAGATTGAACTATTTTAAATTGCTTTTCTCCTTCTCAATATAGGTTAAAGATGAATCCTTATTCTTTTCCAAAAGGATGGACTTGAGAGTAAATGGAGAACTACTGGACCTGGATGCTGGTCGAACTTCAATTTACTATGTTGATGAAAAACCACCTGAATTTTCAATGCAGGGTCTACAAGCTGGTATTATTGCTGTCATTGTGGTTGTGGTAATAGCAATTATTGCTGGAATTGTTGTGCTGGTGAGTATAGGACAAGTAAAATTTCATTTAAGGGTCTATTCTTTGAAGAAAAGCTGATAATATGAAAAAGCCACAACCATGTTCCAAAACAAGTCAATGAAACAAAATCTTCGTTTTTTGTAATCCTTTATGCTGAATGAATCTATTGCATTTCTGGTCCCTTTTTATAAAATAGTCAACCTTATGAAGCAAGAAAGGATACTAATCTGAGAAAAGCTTGTAGCTGAGCACTTCACAGGTTGGTTTTGTTGCCATCAAATAGCAAATGTCCTTCAGTTGTCCTCACTGCACACGAGTGCAATTCAGCACTATTGCCAGGACTAGTGCAAAACCTGAATTCCCAAACCATTCAGTGAGATGAAACTACAGAACACAAATTAGTGTTAGCATAAAAAGAGTTAAAAGGGATAAATAAGAAGCAACAATTTAAAAGATTAGTTGAACTTAGCAGTCCTTCAGAAGAGGACTGTATCACCGAACATGCAGGGTTGGTTCTAGATATGTAAGGGTGCTTCAGCATCAATAAATTTTACCAACACAACAGAATTCAGAAATAGATTTCAGGGTATATGAGAACTTACATTTTCAGTTCAGTAGCATTATGACACTTGGCTATCCATCTGGAAGTAAACAAGTTGGATCTCTTTCACCCCACCAGGGCTGGCCGTATTGCTCAAGTGTGTGTGAATAGCACGTTCAGGAGCACGGCAGTGTGAAAGGAGTTGGGCAGTGCACCCATGTTCAAACACAAATTCTAGATGGGTTATAGATCCAAATGTTAAAGAATAGAGTAAGTCTTAAAATTAATTTAGGAAATGTACAATCTTGTGGTAAAAGAAACCAAGTAAGGTGGGAAATCCGGAATCCATGAAGTAAGAAGTATATATTTAACTTCATTGAAATTAAATATTTTGTATGGCAGAGATACTGTAAAGTGAAAAAATGTCAGTGATAGGCTGGGAGAAAACATTCACTATGTATACAACAAAAAAGGTTATTATGCATAATATGTAAAAAGTTCTTAGAAAATGATGAGGACACTAAAGAAAGAGTGGTAACAGGTGTCAATAGACAATTTACAGAAAAGGAATTCCAGATGGCAAATAAACACATGAAAGGTTTATCATAGAAATCTAATTATCCTACAGAAATGAAAACACATGTACATAAGGAAGCATGGTCAAGGTCATGTATTGCAGCATTGCTGGTAAGGGTGAATCCGGAAACAACCTGAGTGTACATCTGGAGGAGAATGAATGAGTAAACTGTGGGATATCCATGCTATGGAATAAAGTAGCTATTTAAAAGGAGTTCAATCTATAGCTTTTGTTCTGGAAGGATTCCTATGATGTGGATACAGGCTGTGCAAAGAGGGAAATGATGTTGCATGATTCCATTTTTTTTTTTTTAGACCCTCTAAAACTTCTATACATATGTTCATATATTTGCATTAGGATGGAACAAGATGTGGAAGAATGCATACTAGGCTGTTAAATTCCACTAAAGATTATTCATTGTTTTCTCAGTGCATTTAAGAAACAATGTCTGTGGATAGATTTTAAAATTAAATTTGTTCATATCAGAATTGTGTTCATTAAAAGCATATGTGTCAATTTTAGACTAATTTTTTGGGTAGCAGTACTCAAATAGTAACCATTTTTCTTCCATTTAGGTTGTTTCCAGAAAGAAAAGAATGGCAAAATATGAAAAAGCTGAGGTAAGTGGATTATTTAATTAAAAGACCCTAGTTTAATCTCTAACTCCTAATAATCACTATACCTTCCAGACACTGATGGGTCTCAGTGTCTTGAGTCCCTTTATAGTATAGTCCTTAGAGTCTCAGGGAGCCTCATAATGCTAAATTTTCTTGCACAAGTTCCACAGCAGACCAGGTTATATTGAATTCTGACCACTTATTGTCTGGGCAAGTTATTTAACTTCCTTTAAACTTCCATGTTTCTTTTATCAGCAAGATGGGGATAATAGTACAGACCCATCATAAGGACCACAGTAATCTGTGTAAACTGTCGATCCCATGCTTGCCACACAGCAGATGCTTGCCATCTGAAGTAGTCATCATCTTGTCCTGGTTCTGCCTATAATTAACTGTGCGATCTGAGACAAATCATTTAATGCTAAACTTCCATTTCCTCACCCATAAAAGATTCATAATAGAACATGAATTGGTTCTTCCTATGTGTAAAAATGGTATACATTTAATAAAAATATTACCCATTCTTAAAGATCTAGCTTACTTGCTACTTCACTTTGGCCATCTTATCTCTAAAAAGCAATTTGGATCATGTACTCAATGTATGCTTCCTTTTAATATACCTTTTTTTAAAAAAAACTTAAGTCATAATGTGGAATCCTTTTTTTAAGCTATTTTCAGAATGAACAAAAGATTGGAAAATTATTTTAAAATTTTTTCTTTTTCCCTCTATTTCAGATAAAGGAAATGGGTGAGATGCATAGGGAACTCAATGCATAACACTGTAATTTGAAGAGTAACTACAAGAAGGGAAATTAGCAAACAGACCAGATTACAAACATATGAGCATGGGGCAAAGAGAAGATTTTTGAAGACCACTGTTGTGTTAGTTAACATCATATATTTTTAATAGTTAAACCTGTACTCAAAATATAAGCAGTTTGAAATTGACTTTACCAATCTTAAACTTTGACCACACGTCATATATATGCAGATCTGATATAAAACCCAGAATTTGGACTGCATAGTTTGAATTATTTATGCCTAACTTTGAAGGGTATGCATTAAATATGCTTCCACAGTAGAGTCTGAGTGACTACTGTCTCATCCATTTGTGATTAAATAGCTGCCTTTCTGTTTACTTTGAGTCCTGTACATATAAACATTTTTTATGAACTATGAAATAAACATTTAAAAATGAGTTTCCTAACTTCATTTGAATCATACGGAATCAAATTTGATAGTATACACATAAGATAATAGGTTAAGAAATGCTCTGAATGCTAACTACAAATTAGAATTTGTATGGGCCCTTATAATCATGTGTATTCAATATAAAATTTATAACCTGTAGTGTGTAACTTCTACACAGAATCGCCAATTTTATCTGAATGCATCTAAGATTCTATTTTAGACAAAGTGGCATTTTGTCAGACACTGAATACCTTGAGGCAAAATTGGTGGAGAATGTTGTGAACCATGAATTCCATAGTTGGTTAAATTAGAAGCCCCAGTTTCTCAACTGAATAATTATGGTACAAACACATTTTATGTGAAGTTAAAGTATCCTGAAATATTTTGCTTTTTGATAGGAAATTTTTAAAAACACTGTGAAAAGAACATTAAAGAAAACATGTAAAGTAGATTTAAACATTTGCCTATGCTTTTTATCCTTTCTGTAGTAGGCAGAATTCCAGGATGGGCCCTAAGATTTCTTACCCATGATAAATATGCTGTATGTAATCCTTTCGCTTCGAGTATGGGCAGGATCTGTGAATATAATGGGCTATGACCCCTGAGATTAAGTTATATTATATGGCAAAGGCGAAGGGATTTTGCAGATGCCATTAAGATCCCTCATCACTTGACTTAGTTGAAAGAGAGATTACAAAAGTAAGAGACCAAAAGCAGAAATAGACGTGCTCTCCTGTTAGCCTTAAAGCAAACTGCCATGTTTTGGAGAGAGTCACCTATCAGGAAATGGTAGGCTGACCCTAGTTGCTGAGGACCTCAGTCCCTCAACCATGGACGTGAATTCTGTCACAACCAGTGAGCTCAGAGGAAGAGGACCTCAGCTCCTGATGAGGTCGCAGCCCTGGTGACATTTTCACTGCTGTCTCGAGACCCTGAAGAAAAGACCCAGTTATACTATGCTTGGACTCATGACCCATAGAAAGTGAGGTGATACATGTTTGTGTTAAGATGCTAAATTTGTGGTAATTTGTTATGCAGCAACAAAAATTAGTAGTAGAAAGTAATGAAAACTTTGAAAACAATGAAAATAGCAGATATAAGAAACAGCCACCACCCCAGGGCTGAGACAGCACCCAGAGAAGAAACCCTGGGTTTCTGAGACAGCACCAAACCACACACCCTGGGCTGGAATCCAGACCTTGTGGGAGAGGGCATTATGGCTCAATGAAGTGCAGAGAGGTTGCTGTGGTGCTGCCCTGGCAGAACTTGTCGAAAATCTCTCTTGTGGAACTTACTGGAAAGATTTGCCGTCAAGGACAGGGGTCATCAAACTACAGGCTGCAGCCTGACAGTCTGGGAACTAGGAGTGGTTTATGCATTTTTAAATGGTTGAAAAAAATGGGAAGAATATTTCGTGATACGTGAAAATTACACAGAATAAAAATTTCAGTGTCCATAAATAAAGTTTTATTGGAGCACAGCTATACTCATTTGTTTCTGTGTTGTGTGTGGCTGTTTTGCACTACAAGGGCAGTTGAGTAATTGTGACAGACTGACCCACTGGGAGGCAGAGCCTAACTATTACTCTGGTCCTTTACAGAAAAAGTTTGCTGACCCCTGCTCTAGGGTGCTGAGGGAAATCTATTCATAGGGAGGTGACCTACCCGACACCGAAGGCACTGTATAAAGCTGCTTTTTATTGTTGGAGTGTGGGAGGCGGTGCTTAGGGAAGCTGCCATCTGCTGTCCAGGGCTACAGAAGCCCTGGGTGCTGCAGGAGCTGGGGGCACGGGGGAAGCCGCAGGTGCAACAAAGGAAACAATACTCTTTCCTCGTGCAGTGTCTCTCCAGCGCCCTCTACTGACAAGGCTTCAGAGCGGGCACAAAGGGTGAATTTGGAGTTGAGGCAATAAATCAGTAACTCTTCAACCCAATGCCTTCTAGTTTCTGTCCTACCTCTTCTGAAGCTACTCCTGTCACAAGTCAGCACTGACCAGCTGATTACCAGTTTCCCCAGTATTGAATCGTTTGATCTCTCCGCAGCTTATCACCACGATCACCACCCCAGTGTGTTGCTTACAAAGTTTCTTCATTGGCTTCACTGGCATTACTCTCCTCTTTGTTTGTTTTTGTTTGTTTTTTGTTTTTTCTCTTCTACTGACTCTGAAATACCGATGTTCCCAGGATTTATCCTTACTTCTATTTTTCTTCTCTTTTTCTTCCTGGAGGATTTCATCATTCCCTTGCTTTAGTTACCATCCAAGTCTAGATGATAATAGAAATACCATCTCCGTTCTCATCCTTCATCCTGAATTCTACACTAAACTGTTTGACTTAACTAGCCTTTAATGACCTCATCGTCTTCCTCCAAAAACCTACTTCATCTCTTATATTCTCAGAATCAATTAATGGTGGTGTCACCATGTACCAAGTCCCAAGTTCTTTTTTCTCTCTTACCTTCTCCATTCTTTTAGTCATCAGGCCCTGAGATTCTCCCTCAGTAATAAATCCACCTCTAATCTGCCTTCTCTTACATATTTTCACTCTTTGCCACCAGTCTATTCCCTCTCTAGCCCAAGTCCCACATTGCTTCCAGAATGGTTTGCCTAAAGTTGATCATAGCACCTTTCTGCCCCTTCCGCCTGCCAGTCTGGCCCTGCACTGGGTGCTGTTTCCCCTTGTGGCTGCCCGGCATCCCATCCCCTCTTCCATTTAGGGAGAATTCTGTGTGTGGTATTGGTGGGAGGCAATTTTCCACCTCCCCCTGCAGAAATTTAAGGGCAGTGAGTCTCCCTCTGCTCTGAGCATCCAGGGCACAGGCACCACCCCCACCTAGGACTTGGAATCTTGTGATAAAAACGAAGAATAAGAAAACTCAAGGGCAGCGATGGGGTTAGGCCAATGGCAGCTGCAGGAGTGTTCCAGGGCTGGCATCCCAGACCTCTAGCTATGGTCACTGCCTGGCCTCTCTTGGTTCCTCCTTTCTCTCCATTGCCAATACCCTGCTCCAAAACTTTACCACTTGCCTAGATGTCATTTGTGGCTTCCTTATTACCAAGCTCTTTTCACTCTCAATCCTTCCTGTGTATTATTCCCAGAGCAATGAAAATAGTCACAATCTACCTTACTGCCCAATTATATCCAACTTTGCTGCGTTTAAGATTTTCCTTCCCATTTCTCAAATGTTCCTGTTCCCCGGTCCTTTTATACTTTGCTTGGGCTCGACCATGCCTTTGCTTGTGTTCTTTCTTTTTTTTTAAAATTGAGGTATAGTTGATGTACAATGTTATATAAGTTTCAGGTGTACAACATAGTGATTCACAATTTTTTAAGGTTGTATTCTTATGTTCTTTCTTGCATCTGGAATATCCAATACTTAGTTAAGGCCCAACTTAAGGTCCCCCTCTTTCATGAAGCCTTTCTTAACACTTTAGCCTCAGATCTTTCTACTTCTTTCAATGTGAAGGGGATCAGGATATGCTACGCCCAAATATGCCACTTTGGCATAAGGATTATTTTGAGCTAAAGACAAATGAGAATCAACAGATGTAGAAGGAGTTCTCTGCCCTCCCCTTATCTACCTAAAATCAGAGCATAAATTTTCTTTTGTGAAAGTGTTTCCCCCGAACCATCACCAGAGATAGTTGACACTGAGATGAGTTTGCACAACCAGACCTTACTACAACAGCGCTTATCTTCCATTAGTTCTCCCGTATGTTTCCTGGTTACTTCTCCACAATTTATCATCTCTGGAAGCCCAAACCCTCTTTCCTTTGTTAAGTGGATATATAAGACCCTGAGTCTAACCGATTCTTTGATATTTACTCTTCTGTGAACTCCTATGCATGCATATATTAATAAAAATTGTGCCTTTTCCCCCGTTAATCTGTCTTTTATTAGTTTAATTCACTTATTCCCAGCAACTGAATTTAAGAGAGTAGAGAAAAAGTTTTCTCTCCTCAATAAACACAACACTTTCTGTAGATACAACATAATTTCAGTTATTTCCCATCATCCTGAAACATGCCCCCCCAACCCCTCTAAAAATTCCCACTGACCTTGCTTCCCTAACAATCTGCCATTCCTGTCTCTTCTCCTTTATTACCAAACTTCTTAAATAGAACTAGTACGTTTTGTTTTCAGAATATTTTCAATCCATAGAGCTTCTGTTGCCCACATCAACCAACCAAAGAGCTTTCTCAAAAACCAGTGATTTCTTCAGATCACTTGCCCACTATTTTTTAAATTAATTAATTAATTTATTGGCTGCATTGTGTCTTAGTTGCTGCACATGGGCTTTCTGTAGTTGCTGCAAGTGGGGGCTACTCTTCATTGTGGTGTGCGAGTGCAGCACGCGGGCTGAATAGTTGTGGCACACTGGCTTAGTTGCTCCGCGGCATGTGGGATCTTCCTGGATCAGGGGTCAAACTGTGTCCCCTGCATTGGCAGGCGGATTCTTAACCACTGCGCCACCTAGGAAGTCCCCATTTGCCCACTTTTAAATTGGGCTATTTATCTTTCTATTATTGAGATGTAAAATTTCTTTATGTATTCTGGATACAAGTCCTTTGTCAGATATATAATCTGCAAATATTTTCTCAGAAGAACATACAAAGCATATGAAAAGATACTCAATATCATTAGTCATTAAGGAAATGAAAACCAAAACCACAATATGATACCATTCATATCCACTAAGATGGCTAGAATCAAAAAGATAGTAACAAGTGTTGGTGAGGATGTGGAAAAATTAAAACCCTTATACATTGCTGAAGAGAATGTAAAACGTTGCAGGCATTTTGGAAAACAGTTTTGTAATTCCTCAAAATGTTACACATAGTATGTTAAACATATGGGTTATAGTTTAACATGAGGACTACAGCTAAACATATATTAAAAGTATGATCCAGTAATCCCATTTGTAGGTATATATCGAAGAGAAATAAAAACATATGTCCATATAAGAACTTGTAAATGAATGTTCATAGCAGCATTGTTTTTTGTTTTTTTAAGTAATTAATTAATTTTATTTATTTATTGGCTGCATTGGGTCTCCGTTGCTGCACATGGGCTTTCTCTAGTTGCTGCGAGTGGAAGTACTCTTCATTGTGGTGCATAGGCTCCTCATTGTAGTGGCTTCTCTTGTTGCGGATCGCAGGCTCTAGGCGCGTGGGCTTCAATAGTTGCAGCACATAGGCTCAATAGTTGTGGCTCATGGGCTCTAGAGCACAGGCTCAATAGTTGTGGTGCACCAGCTTAGTTGCTCCGTGGCATGTGGAATCTTCCCAGAGCAGGGCTTGAACCCGTGTCCCCTGCATTGACAGGTGGATTCTTAACCACTGAGCCACCTAGGAAGTCCAGCAGCATTATTTGTGATGGCCGAAAGTGGAAACAATCCAAATGTCCACCCACTGATGAATGAATAGATAAAATGTGATACAGCCATTTAATAATATATTATTTGGTAATAAAAAGGAGTGAAATATTGACACACGTTATGATATGAATGAACTTTAAAAAATTATGCTTAATAAAAGAAACCAGTCACTAAATACCCTATATTGTATAAATCCATTTATATGAAATGCCCAGAAAAGGCAAATTTATAGAGACAGAAAGTTGATCTGTTGTTGCCAGGAGCTAGCAGGAGGGGGAAATAGGGAGTGACTGCTAATAGGTATGGAGTTTCTTTTTGGAGTGACAAAATGTTCTAAAATTAGATAGTAGTGATGGTTATACAAACCTGTTAATACACCAGAAATCATTGAGTTGTATACTTTAAATGCATGAATTGTGCAGTGTGTAAATTCTATCCCTATAAAGCTGTTTAAAAAAGAAAACTATGTCTTAATACTCAGCTCCAGGGGCCCTTTTAGTCCTCCTTTCTCTGAAACTGCAGCTTCTCACATGGTTGACAGCACTTTACTTATTGTCTTTTTAAAAATGTTTTAATTAATTAACAATTAATTAATTTATTAATTTATTGGTTGCATTGGGTCTTCGTTGCTACACATGGGCTTTCTCTAGTTGCGGCGAGCAGGGGCTACTCTAAGTTGTACTGCGTGGGCTTCTCAGTGCAGTAGCTTCTCTTGTTGTGGAGCATGGACTCTAGGCACTCAGGCTTCAGTAGTTATGGTACACAGGCTCAGTAGTTGTGGCTTGCAGGCTCTAGAACCCAGGCTCAGTAGTTGTGGCACACAGGCTTAGTTGCTCCACGGCATCTGAGATCTTCCCAGACCAGGGATTGAACCTGTGTCCCCAGCATTGGCAGGCGGATTCTTAATCACTGTGCCACTGAGGAAGTCCCTATCGTCATTTTTTAATAATGGAATAATATAATCAAATTACAAAAATTTTAAAAACTAGACTGCTGGCAAAATTAGTGTTGAATATGAATTTCTCATGGGCATATTATCGTAGAAAACTGAGCTAACAATAATTTATTTTTAAGATTAAGTTAAACACTTTAAAATTTAGTAAACACTTTTCTATTTTGGTTGTTTAAAAATCTTAATTATTATTTCTTTGAAAAGCCTCTTTGTTAGGTACATGTACTTTTTTGCCCGACACTTACTCTGATTATAAGTCATTATGAAATTTGGAAAATATGAGAAAATTAAAAACCATTTGGGGGTATAAAAACCATCTGGGGGTAATGATTTTATTACACCCTATCATTTTTGCAAAATCCCTCTTTTCTGTTATTTTTAGAAATTCATAGTTTCTTATGTAGGACTAGAAAATATACAAAATTTCTATAAGATGCAGCTATTTGACATAATTTTCGAAATTATCATAAACATTTAATCTATGCACATGGCTTTAAAGAAAAGACACTGTTAAAACAACCTCTTAGGGCACTCCCTAGTGTCCTAGGGATTAGGATTCCGGGTTTTCACTGCCGTGGCCTGGGTTCAATCCCTGGTCAGGGAACTGATATCCTGCAAGCCATGTGGCATGGCCAAAAACAAACAAAAAAACAAAACAAAACAAAAAACCCAACAGAAACAAACAACAAAACAAAACAACCTCTTAGGAAAACTGATAACAAGCACATTTCAAAGTTTTATTTCAAGCTTGTCTCTAAGCAGGCTAATTTAAAGGTCCCTCTTCTTGAAGACATTTTGGTGGAAAAAAAGCCTGTTAGGATTATTGTTATTAGTCTGGATACAAAGTAAAGAGTCTCTAAAGTCATTAACTATCTTTTAAGTCTGGTGAAAGGTCATTGTCCTCTGCCAAGGCTGACAGTCCTCTAAATGAATTTCTAGACTTTATGCCCATTGGCGTCTACCAGAAATGGTAGTAACTTCCCAAAAGGAGCAGTTAATGACATCGGACTATAAGGCTCAGGTCTGAGACACATTTTCTTCTTCAGAACAAAAGGATTTACAGGAAAAGCTCCCATTCAGGCTGCTGGCCCTTAGTCCCCCAGCCCAGAAGCAACCATGGTTATGTTCCTTGTACTAGGCTCACACTCTGGAGATCCACCTGTATCAGCAGAACTACACATCTAAACTGTACAAATATTCTGAAGGGGGGGTGTCTAGCTCATAATCTAGAGTGGATTTTAAAAAATATTGTTCATCTTTAAAGACTAGAGAAAAATCCACTGCCCCCTCCTAGATGAAACCAAACCCCTCCCATCAGGCTCTTTACCTCCCACCCTGTAAACTCTGTCTTTCTTAAATTGCCATGAGAAGCTTATGTTTTGATATTCCATTACCTGAATTGCTGACTAGTACACGTCCAGGTCCTAAATGTCCAGACAGATCAGGGCAAGTCCGGGTATTCTCTTTATTTTTAGAATTAATAGACTCAATTGATAAACAAATAAATAGTTCAATGAATAAGTGAAAGACAGTTGGGGTGGGAGGAAATGTGATGATAAATAGTATAAAGGCTTTTTACAAAAGATAACAAAATATTTTCAAAGCTACTACATCATTTGATCCCGACATTAACCCTGGAGGTACTTATTAATACCATATGGCCTTCCTCTGAACTCACTATTTAGAATGTGAATTGGGAAGGGGGAGAAATGGATGACACTCAAGGCCAGGTTATCATAAAGAAGTGGTTATTGTGAGACACAGTTCATTCATTTACAAACATTTCCTGTGTACCTAATATGTACCAGGCCCCCTCTGGCACACAGATAGTTAAACTTACAGACTCTAGAGACTGAACTCTAGATCTATCACTTACTATCAGCTCTGGATCTCCAGCAAGCTAATTCACATTTCCAAGTTTCAGTTTCCTCACCGTAAAATAAGAATAACAATAGTTCCTAATACTTAGAGTTGCAAAACTTAAAACAGTAAGCACATGTAAAAATTTTAAAAAACAGTCAATAAATGCTGATGAACATTAGCCATTATTATTAACTATAAATAAATATAAATACTCATCTATGTTCTTTCCAGGTGTTTAGTAAAGGAGACAGGTGAACATATATTTCTAAAACAATGCAGCAAATAAAAGAGAGATATGAATAAAATGGTAGTCCAGAAGATAATTCAACTAATTACACCTGAGGTGGGCTGGGCATCCTTTGGGCAGGAGGACTGAAGAATGACCAGTAGTTTGCTACACAAAGGGCAGGGCAAGGCCATTCTAGAGCAGAGAGACAAGTTTGTGTTAGAGCCACAGGTATTGAAAGGGAAAGGGAAGTTTATTGCTCCAGATCAAAGAGTTGGGGTGAAGGAGGGAGCACTACAGGAAGTGGGGATGTAGTCAGCACTCAGATGGTTCAAACTTTCTCTGCTTCTGAAACTATTTGAATTTTTTTAAACAATTTTTTTTATTAGTTATCTATTGAAACTATTTGAATTTTAACATGTAGGTCAGTGGTTTCTAAACTGAGGTGATTGTCAGGAATATCCAGGGAGCTTTCTTATGAGATCCCAAGACCCCACCTTCAGAAATTCCAACCCTTTACGTCTGGGTGGAGCCCAGGAACATCTTCGAAAAGCCCCCGGGGTAATTCTGCTGCTGAATCAGGATTGGGGGCTGCTTTTATGGGGGAAGGGTGATCAAACAGGAGAGTGCAATACCTTTGTAAGGCAGGTGACTGTGCAGGATGTATCCTGCCCTCCTTCAAGTCTTTGCTCAACACTAAAAACAATTTTTTTTCAACCCCCACCTTTTTTTTACCTAAACACTTATCTTCTAACAGTGTACTTATTATAAGTTTACTTAGTATATTATCTGAATTCATTCATTAGAATGTAAGTTCAACAAAGGCAGTGGTTTTTCTCTTTTTACTAGTGACCCTCAGATCCTAGAAGTCTGGCGCATAGCAGGCCTTCTGTTTTTGAAAGAATAAATCAATCAAGGAGTGGACCATACGAGAATTTGGCTAAGACAGAAGCTGTGGAGAAGAAACCTGTAACCTTGATGTAGACAGTTTGCTTAAAAAGGAAAAGGGAGGCAACTGGAGAGAGAAAAGGGCACAGGTTAAACAAAATACTGTGATAGGGAGGAAGGCTAGGTTTTCCTTGTTTTCAAGTTTCTAATTTCACTCTCATGCTTCCGGGTATATAAACTCAAGTCCTGCCGCACTTCCCACCTGGTCTCCTAAACTAGCTATCCATCCACCTGGGGCCCACGTCAGAGCATCCGAGAAAACCCGGAGAACTGAACTATTTCAAGGATGGGCGTCTGCCAGGGTCGGCGCGCAACCTAAGCTCAAGCATGCGCAGTAGACAGAGTCAACAGCGTGCGCGGGAAGCTGGGCCTCGTCCGATTATGATTGGCTGTCGCGGCGCACTCCCACCCACCGTAACGCAGCGCTTGATGCTGATTGGGTTTCTCCGCAGAGGCCGGACGCCGCACGGGGGACGAGGGAGGGGAGGCGGGAAACAGCTTAGTGGGTGCGGGGTCGTGCAGTTCCCTCAGGCAGGCGGGTGGAGAGAATCCGAAATGGCGGTGCAGCCGAAAGAGACGCTGCAGCTGGAGAGCGCGGCCGAAGTCGGCTTTGTTCGCTTCTTCCAGGGCATGCCGGAGAAGCCGACCACCACGGTGCGCCTCTTCGACCGGGGCGACTTCTACACGGCACACCGGGAGGACGCGCTGCTCGCCGCGCGGGAGGTGTTCAAGACCCAGGGGGTGGTGAAGTACATGGGGCCGGCAGGTGAGGGCGGGGACGGTGCGGGCTCCGGGGGGAACCCGGCGGAGTGGGCTTCTCTCCGGAGGTGGGAGATTGTCGGGCGGGGAGGCACGGCGGCGGGGACGCTGGTGCCTCGTGGGGCGCTGCGCTTGCTGCGGCCGCTGCCTGGCCGGGTGGGGCGCCGCCGGCCCCCTGCCCGGCCTCCGCCTTGAGTCTGTGCCTCCGCAGGCTTCCCGCGTCAGAACTAATAGCGATCTGATCTGCCAGGTTTAGTGCCAGGCGTTTTAACACATTGTACTATTTAATTTTTCTGCATTCCGCGTAGTTGTCTGCTTCTCGGCCCCGCCTGGGACTGTGGATCTCATCACAAACGCCAGTCCAGGATTGAGATTTAGAATAGACGGGATTTAGGGAGACCGTTTTATGTCACCAACGTGATTTTGCCTTTTGGGCGAACGTGATTTATTTCGCTGTTCAGCTCAGGGACCTATAGTGTCTGCTCTTGATAGGCGATATTGTCAAGTGGTCAGGACCTCGAACTGGAGCCAGATTGCTTGGTTTCAAGTCGCAGCCCTTCCACTTACCAGCGATGTGGCCTTGAGCTAGTCATGTATGTCTGTGCCTCAGTTCGGCATTCAGTGCCCTCGGTAACCCATCCCCATCTCTCCCTGGAAAGCCACAAACTTCTCACCCTCTTGTGAATTAGATGTTCTGAACATCTGGTTTTATGTTAATCTCTTTTATCCCTGGCTCCGTTGTGATAACGGAATGGACATTCTAGGAGGAGTAAGGAGTTGTGGGTTTTAGTCCTGCCTCTGCCACATGCAGGTGGAATGTTACGAACAAAAGATGTTTCATTCATTAGATAGACCTTTACTGAGTGCTGTGGTGTCCGGCAGGGTGATGGACCCTGGGAGTACATGGATCAAAAGGCAATACCCCACCTTCATAGAGCTCCCCCTAGTGGAGAGCGAGGCATAAATAATTCCAATTCCAGGTGAAGACGTATGGAGGATGCTCCATAACAAGGTGCCGAAGGGGCAGAGGCAGGATTGCTACAGACTGGGGCCATCAGAAGAGGCATCACAAGAGAGGTTAAATTTCACTTGAGTCTTGAGAAACCCATTATCAGGAACTTTTCTTCTCCCCTCAGCATGCGGGCTGTCTCTAGTTGCGGAGATGGGGGCTACTTTTCATTGCAGTCCGTGAGCTTCTTATTGCCGTGACTTCTCTTGTTGCTGTGGCTTCTCTTGCTGCGAAGCACAGGCTCTAGGCGAGCAGGCTTCAGTAGTTGTGGCACGTGGGCTCAATAGTTGAGGCTCATAGGCACTAGAGCACAGGCTCAGTAGCTGTGGTGCACAGGCTCTGTTGCTCTGCGGCATGTGGGATCTTCCTGAACCAGGGCTTGAACCCGTGTGCCCTGCATTGACAGGCGGATTCTTAACCACTGTGCCACCAGGGAATCCCAGAAGCCTTTCTTAACTCCCATTTTAAGGCTTCCTGGTTAACTGCCACTCTTACATGTTCCCTGCCCTAGGACCTTCTTGCCCTAGACACAGCATTTATTTTACTCGATGCCAGTAGACTGAAAGCTCCCAGAGGGCAGGAACTCTGTCTTAACCAGTCTCTGCCTCTGAATCCCAGCACCTGGCACAATGCCCACATTATCAGCTGAATGAAAATGGAGACTCCAAATTATTCTTGAAGAGGAGAATCTTGTACCAACCTGAGGTTTTTCTTCTGTGCTAGATGGAGGCTGGGTTGCTTTCTCTTCCAGTTCCTCTTCAGTCTTACTTCCCAGCTTTCAGACTTAAAGCATACAGCCAGGCTCTTCACCAGGAACTCCAGTGTGTTGCAAACACTCCTTTGAGAGAAATAGTATTTTTGGAGGATAACACTGATGGTTGGGCAGCCTATCTGGAGATTAGTAATGGAGGAAGTAGGGGAGGCCGTATAGGGAGGGGAATCACCTCATTTGCCTCTTAAACCCACTCATTCTTAAGAAATCAGCACTGGGGACTAACCTGGTGGTCCAGTGGTTAAGACTGTGCTTCCATTGCAGGGAGCATAGGATTGATCCCTGATCAGGGAACTAAGATCTTGCACACTGTGCAGTGCGACCAAAAAAAAAAAAAAAATCTGTTGCGAATGTATGTTCCTGTTGAGTGTGTCTACGAAAAGACTGAGAATTGTTCTGGATCCCTCTGCCCTTGGCCAGGCAGATAACGTTGATGTGCAAATCATCAGGTATAAGTAATAGGGAGTGGCGGGTCTTGTGGATCTGAGAGTGCTTGTTCTTGTGTGCTGAGCATTCAAATTCAAATGCTTTAAAAACCCAGTGCTGGCCAGACAATTATACTGACACATCCTACCAGGCTGATGATTTAAGAACAGTTTCCAAATTAGGTGCCAGACCAGTGTTTTTTCCCTCTCTCCCCAGAATTGTTTTTACTGAGTTGGACTTTCCATTTTGTCTTCTAAATTAAAGGATGATATAACAGTGTTTTGAAACTCATTGCTGTAGTTACTGGAAGTTGCTGACCAGTATTTACAGTGGCATTTGTAAGTGTCTCTGGGAGAAATTCGTCCCTAATTTTGTATTAACTCTGGTTCAGTGCTTTCCATGAGCAATTTTTTTAATAGTAATATTCATCATCTGAATAGTGTTACTTATGTAGAATTCCGTTGGTTAAGCTGATAGTATGTCCAGTTGTTCTGGTTTGCTTGGGACTGAGGGGGCTTCTGGGATGCTGGACTTTCAGTACTAAAACTTGGAGAGTTGGAAATGGGATGAGTTGGTCACCCTGTGGCTAGGCAGAAACAGGAAATAACTTAAATGGGGCCTGCCATTCCACTGAGGTTCTGGTCGTGAGCGAGTCTTTTGTTTTTTTAATTAATTTATTTATTGGCTGCTTTGTGTCTTTGTTGCTGCGCTGGGGCTTTCTCTAGTGCAGCGAGTGAGGGCTACTCTTCGTTGTAGTTCACAGGCTTCTTATTGCTGAGCACAGGCTCTAGGCAAGTGAGCTTCAGTAGTTGCAGAGCACAGGCTCTAGGCAAGTGGGCTTCAGTAGTTGTGGCGCACAGGCTTCGTTGCTGCACGGCATGTGGGATCTTCCTGGACCAGGGATCGAACCTGTGTCCCCTGCATTGGCAGGTGGATTCTTAACCACTGCACTACCAGGGAAGTCTTTTGTTTGTTTGTGGGTTTTTTTTTTTTTTTTTTTTTTTTGTGGACCATTTTTCAAGTTTTTATTGAACTTGTAACAATATCACTTCTGTTCTAAGTTTTGGCTTTTGGCCGAGAGGCATGTGGGATCCCAACTCCCCTACCAGGGATTGAACCTGCACCCCCTGTATTGGAAAGCAAAATCCCAACCATTGGACCTCCAGGGAGGTCCCTGAACCTTCAAGTTTTGAACTGTGTTACCCAGAACATTTTATAATGAATAATAAGTAATTTATTTTTATAAACCTTTTGAAAAAAATTCTATATAAATACTGTTATAGTTATTACATAAGACTTTTATTCAAACTTGTGAAAAACAAATGATAAAAAAAGAACAAGTATGTTTAGCCATATATATATTTACTCATTCTTTTGTCTTTGTATCTTCTCAGTTTTTTATTTTGCTGTGTAGGCTCCACAGGTGCAAGGGGCTATGTCTGTCCACCATTTTATACCCTTCATCTACTGAAGTTTCTAGGACATGTATTAGGTGCTTGATAAATAGTTTATTGAGTGAGTGAATTACTGGTAAAACAACATAGCTTGGGGGGGAAGCATTGTGTTAGGTCTTGAACATTTATTACTTCAAATCTGTAACATGTATTTTTAATATTTTTCTTTAGGAGCAAAGACTTTGGAGAGTGTTGTGCTTAGTAAAATGAATTTTGAGTCTTTTGTAAAAGATCTTCTTCTAGTTCGTCAGTACAGAGTTGAAGTTTATAAGAATAGAGCTGGAAATAAGGCCTCCAAGGAGAATGATTGGTATTTGGCATTTAAGGTAATTATCTTCCTTTTAAATTTAGTCATGTTTTTAAGAATAGAAAAAGAAAAACTGTGAATGCTATGTTGCTTTAATATTTTAGCCATGTTGTGATAGTAAAATGCTTTGAAAAACTTTAATATTCTTTAGCGTGTGGTTTTTAAAATCAGTTTAATAGCAATTCAGAAATTCAGTAAATCCTTATTATGAGTATGAATACTCTGAGCTCTGTCACTGTCCCTAAAACCTAAATAATAAATAGTCTTTATATAAAGTTGAATACCAGCATTAAAGAAGATTTGATTTTACTGTTTTTGAAATATCACACAAATTTACATATCCAAAATATCTCTTTTATACACATTTGTAATGTGTTTGGATATTTGTATGTTCCTTTCTCTTTCATTAGATTGTAATTTTTTTAAAAGTTTGGAACTTTGTTTAATTCTGATCGTATTCCTAGGTGTGCCTAGAAGGGCTTATTGATGTGCTTCTAATGCCTTCATGGAGATGGTGGTGCTATTTTGTTTTATTTAAGGACTGTCTTTATTTTTAGTCCGTAAAGTCATGTTTTTGTTTGTTCACACACAGTGCTTTCACATAAATATTGGATAATGGTTAAAATGTTGGGGAGGGGAGATTTAACCTTGAAAGGGAATAAGTGTGTTGTAAGGGGGGACAACGCTCTGGGCTTGTGTTTGGCTGATCTCATTTCTTTTCTCCTCTGTCCCTCTGTGACCTTGGCAAATTTCCCAGTCTTCTCCTGTATCTCTTCTTTATAAACAGTAAAATTAGAAGGTTTTCAAGATGTTTTCTGACCTGAACGTCCTGTGAAAGTTTTTTTGTGAGGTTTGATACAATATTTAAACATTTGATGTTGGTGCTGCCTCAAATATAAAGTTCTTCAATATTCCTTCCCTATTGCCTCCCACCTCCCATCTTTGTAAATGTAGACATTTACTGAAGATTATGTTGAGAGAGGTTAGCATTCTTTACTATGGGATTTCCTCCAAATTTTCATTGCTACTTTACTGCGAAAAGTGGGGCTTAGAGTTTTTATCCTACATTTTGAAAGATTTTAATAGAAAATTGAGGGTACCGCGAAGTGATGTTTTCTGTCATTCCTCACAGAGCTCAGTTAGTAACAACATCAAAACCTGGGATCGTGGGTTCAGGTGATTAACTGGATTATCAGCGCATCACACCTCACTCCTTTGTGTCATCAGAATCCTTTGAGATGAATTGTTTTTAACTCCTACCTTTTAGATCAGGGGAAGAAACTTCAAATATGTATCTTTATCAAGTTAAAGGTAGTATCTTCATCCTAATATTTTAAGAAGTTCAGATCTAAAACTGCTAAAACTGATTTATCTTTTAATTTTTAGCTTATTGATTCTCTTGTAAAGTATTAGTGATATTCACAGTAGTTGACCTCTATGATTGACTTTTTAAAAAAAATTGTGGGCACGCCCCACAGCATGCGGGATCTTACTTCCCCCACCAGGGATGGAACCCATGTTTCCTGCAGTGGAAGCTCGGAGTCTTAACCACTGGACCACCAGGGAAATCCCTATGACTTTCCCCCCATATTCTCAGTAGTATATTAAGAGTAGGAAGGAGCCTTATATACCATGTAGTTCAGAGGTTACCAGTCTTATCATTTTCAAGGACCCTCAAGAACCTAATTTGATTGGCCGCTGGTTCACTTTTGAGAGTTTTTTTAAGGTGTGCTTCATAACCTGTGCATGTAAATCCAAAGCATGTATGTGTAAATATGATTCAATTCAATATGCAATTGAATCAGTGCTTTTTAAATTTGAATAGCAGGTCACACTCTATTCCCCCCCCCGCCGCCGTACCTCGTGGCATGTGTGATCCCTAGTCAGGGTTCAAATCCAAGCCCTTGAGCCCCCTGCAGTGGAAGCACCAAGTCTTAACCACTGGACTCCCAGGGAAGTCCCTCCATTTCATTTTTGATTCAGATTTTAATCAAAAATCTATACATAGTTACAGGATATTCAAACCATATTGTGAAAAGATAAATGATTATCATGATTATGATGCTAAAGACATTCAAGAACTATTGATGGCTACTGGTTGCTTAAATTTGGCTGTCACTGTGCTCATCTGGACTATTTCTATCTCATGTTTCATACCATGGTCTATCACTTGCCCCAGAAATGCCTCATGTTAACAGCAACCCTTCTGTTTTTGATCATGTTGAAGTATGGCACCCACCAGCTTGACACAGGTGGAGCCAAAAGCAAAGAAAGTTGACCCTTTAGTTTCCTTGTACAGTCTTAAAAGAGATTTCTAATCTTTTAGAAATATTGAAAATAGGTCAGAGACTTCCCTGGTGGTCCAGTAGTTAAGACTCCGTGCTCCCAATGCAGGGGGCCCAGGTTCGATCCCTGGTCAGGGAACTAGATCCGGCATGCAGCAATGAAGATCCTGCATGCCGCCACAAAGATCCTGAGTGCTGCAACTAAAACCCAGCACAGTTTACCAAAAAAAAAATGTCAAAAACCCTTTATTTGGAAATCATTGATCTAGAACAATCTGTATTTTACAAATAAATATATTGATATAGAGAGATGACTATCCAAGGTTAATATTTACGCTAATAATACTGCTCTTCTACGTAGTATAACTACTCAATGAAAATTCTGATATGTGCAACCAATAGGTAGTTTGGCAGAGTGTAGAAATTTAGGCATACCATTGAGAGGTTATCGCTTTGGTACCTCAATGTTTGTGTGAGTGAATGTAAACCTAGATGCCAGATTTCAAACTGAAAATCACTTTTGATACTATTATTTTTAGATGTGTCCAAGTGTTTTGAAAATAACTGGAAAAGTAGGGAGGATACTTTATAGAAAATATGGTAAGATTAATTGAAATATTTGGTTATAAGTAATTTGTTTTGATAAGAAAACGTTACGTTAATAAAATTCATCTAGGTTGGATAATTTTTGTTTGCCAGTAAAATTTTAAAGTACATTCAACAGTTTCTTAAATTTTTAAAAAATTTTTGCTTAGGCTTCTCCAGGTAATCTTTCTCAGTTTGAAGACATTCTCTTTGGTAACAACGATATGTCAGCTTCCATTGGTGTTGTGGGTGTTAAAATGTCTTCAGTTGATGGCCAAAGACAAGTCGGAGTTGGGTATGTTGACTCCATGCAGAGGAAGCTAGGACTGTGTGAGTTCCCGGATAATGATCAGTTCTCCAATCTGGAGGCTCTCCTGATTCAGATTGGACCAAAGGAATGTGTTTTACCAGGAGGAGACACTGCTGGAGACATGGGAAAACTGAGGCAGGTAAGCAAATGGACTGTAGTGATAGAGGAGAATCCAAGGCTAGGAGTGGCTCTAAGTTAACATGATACTGTTTTATTTAAGGGAAAAAAATTACAAGTCAAAACCTTTGAAACCCAATCACAACAGGGTTTTGAGAAATGTCTTGAAGTTTATCTTTGACAGAAACTTTGTATCTTTAATAGGACTTCAGAAGGAGCTGTTTCTCAAGACTTGTTCTACCTCAAATCATTACATCCTCTCCCTTTCTTTTGGAGTGATTGAATGCCATCTTTAAGGGATCACAATTCATTCATAAAAGGAGTGCTTTCACAGTTGAGGGGTGCAGGGTGGGGAAGAGGTGATTTGGGGCCATTAAAAAAAAACTGTATTTAGCAGGGATATATCAAATAAGATGCAGTTCTTCAGGATTATTTTTTAATAATTTGAGTGGAAATTCAGCCTTTTATTATTTTACTGATTCTTTTATTTTAACAAAGTTCTGATTTTGCTATTTGTATCAGTATATGGTTTGTTATTTAGATATTTAAGGGATGCTTTATTCCCCCAAGGATTCTTTTCCTTTCGTGAGCCTCAAATGGAATAAGAACTACTTGAGAGTTAGCATATCTCGGAGGGGCATTTTTTAGCATATTTAGGCAACTTTCCCCAAGTATTATTCTGTTAAGAGTTTCTACTGTTGAGACTATTTTTGAAAGCTTTACATGAGCCTAATTTTAAATTTCTATGAAAATTGCTTTTATAGATTTTAAAAATATGTGTTAATACATGTTACCAATGTCTTCTTGCATGTTGTATAAAAATTTAATGTGGGTTAATAATTTGTTAAGCTGTTGTCATTTATATTTGCCAGTGATACAGCTTTCCTTGTTGCTTTTCTTGTTCCTTTTCTCCTAGTAATTTAAAATATTTTCTGTAAAATAGGTTATTCAGAGGGGAGGAATTCTAATCACAGAAAGAAAAAGAGCTGACTTTTCCACAAAAGATATTTACCAGGACCTCAACCGGTTGTTGAAAGGCAAAAAGGGAGAACAGATGAATAGTGCTGTGTTGCCAGAAATGGAGAATCAGGTATGTGGATTACAGATGTGAATTTACCATTAAATAGTGGCTTTTTAGAAGGCTGCATCTGTCATCTATATCTCAAAGCCTAAACTGGATCACTGATATTTAAGCTTATTTTAATCTTGTAAGAAAGATTAAAGTGAAGAAACTTGTAAAAAAAAAACTCAAGGAATGACTAGAAAAATTTAAACATAACCTTTAATATAATTTCATTATATTTACACAGCATACGTCCTTGGGGTGAGGAAGAGTTTATTGTTTGATTGGTTTCACTTAAAAGAGCCTGATTACTGTCACCTAAGTAGGTGAGGTAGCATAGTTGTTTAGGAGGGAAAAGACCTATCAAAGTTTTATAATGTACAAGCTGTGGGGTTTTTAATAAATTACTTCAGTTTCATTATCTGTCTTAAAGGATTGTTGAGATTAGGAAGTAATAAGGTTGAAAGTATATACAGTGCATAATAATTGTATAATAAATGTTACATTTAAACAATCTGGCTCAGAAATTGGCACTGATTATGTTCAGTGGTAGAAATGAATATGCAAGCAGTATAACTTTTTATGGGGTTTTTCAGTGGTTGAAGTTTATCTTCAGCTTTTCAAATCTTTGAGGCAAGTATGGTTTGAGAGATGTATTTTTATGGTAAAATATTAGAAACTCTTGGTGGGTTAATTGTGGGTCACTGATAAGTAAAATGAAAAATTGTATATTTAAGTAAGACAGCAAGCTCTAGCTTCTTATAATTTTCAAAATTGATTTCAAACTAGAATAAACTGAGACTATTACTACTATCATGATTTTGCAGTGATTGCTTATCACATAAGTTTGATCCTTATAAGCTAAGTTCATCTGTTTTACTTTTTTTGTGTTTCAGAATCAAAAGCCATTGTATATGAGCAATAATCGCAGTAGACACATTCCCTGACTTATGATGGTTCAACTTAGGGTTTTTTTACTTTACAGTGGTGTGAAAGTGATGTGCACTCAGTAGAAACTATACTTTGCATTTTGACCTTTTCCTGGGCTAGCAATACTCGGTGCAGTTCTCTCATGTTGCTGGACAGGGCAGCACGCGGCAGCGTTAAGCAGCTGATACACTTAGAGCTGTGCTGTACCCATAGAACCATTCTGTTTTTCACTTTCAGTACAGTATTCAATAAATTTTGAGGTATTCAACTTTATTATAAAATAGACTTTGTGTTAGCTGATTTTGCTCAACTATAGGCTAATGTAAGTGTTCTGAGCACATTTAAGGTAGGTGAGGCTAAGCTATGATGTTCAGTAGGTTAGGTGTATTAAATCCATTTTCCATTTATGATGGGTTTATTGGGATGTAACCCCATCATAAGTCAAGAGAGATCTGTATTAAAGAAACTTACTTCAGTGTTGAAAACTGGAAAAAGCTTTTATGGCTACTAAAAGGTGTTATCATCTGTGCCTCATGGTGATGTAGCAGGAGATTCTTGTGACAACCTTATATATTTGTTAGAGTTTGGCAGAGGCAGACATGACTGTGTTATCAGTTAGGAAATATGTGCACATTCACAGCGAATCTGGTATTGTGTACAAGTAGAATTTGTCATTGGGCTATCAGCTTGATATCCTTAGCTTCTTTATTTTATGTTACAATGGTAACGTAGGCAGTTTATTTAAACTTTTTATTTAAATATACATATAGGAAAGTACATATATCATGTGTATAACTAAATTCTCATTAATTGTAAGTATCCACATAACCAGCACCCATGAAACAGAATAGTACCAGGATCGTAAAGACCCTTTTTATGGTTTCTTCCAGTTGTTACCTCCACCAAGGGTAACCCTGCTTCTTTCTTCTGACAGTATGGATTAGTTTGGTCTATTTTTGTAGTTTATATAAATGGAGTCATAGAATTCATGCTCTTGTGTCCGATTTCTGTTGTTCAGTATTCTATTTGTGAGATTTATCTGTATTGTTGCGTGTTGTTGTGGATTGTTTGTGTTTATATCTATTGTTTGTAGTATCCACAGTGTGAACATACCAGGCTTTATCCATTTTACTCTTGGTGGACATTTGCATAATTTCTACTTTTGGCTATTAAAACATTGCTGTTAACAGTAAATTTTCACTTTCTAAAAATCATTTTCTAGCCTTAAAAGGTTTATTTAAACTTTGTCTGATTTTCTTGGTTTGGATTGGGAAGGGACACCAGGGAAAATGATAGTGTTTGAAATTTATTTTCATTTTGCCATTTGTTTTTTTAAAAACAATCTCTAGAATTCTAGTGATAGCCATCTTTTATTTTAAATTCTTAATCTTAGGTTGCAGTTTCTTCGTTGTCTGCAGTAATCAAGTTTTTAGAACTCTTATCAGATGATTCAAACTTTGGACAGTTTGAACTGACTACTTTTGACTTCAGCCAGTACATGAAATTGGATATTGCAGCGGTCAGAGCCCTTAACCTTTTCCAGGTAAAAAAAATATATGGGTTAAAAATATTGAGTGGGTAAAAATGTTTCCTTTTATATATATAGAAGACTCTCACTAAGGAGCTTAAATATTTTGAAATATTATTATACTTAAAATAGATAAATAGTTTTGCATTACTGTATTTTTCTAATTGCAAGCTATATAAATAGTATTTGTTTGGTCTTATGAATAATTTTGTGTATTAACAGCAGTTCTTAAAAATTACATTCTAAGAAGTGTTTTTTCTTTTTTAAACATATTATTAGGCAGACTTCTCTTTTTTTTAAACTTATTTATTTATTAAATTTTTGGCTACATTGGGTCTTCATTGCTACATGCAGGTTTTCTCTAGTTGTGGCAAGAGGGGGCCTCTCTTCGTTACAGTGCGTGGGCTTCTCGTTGTGGTGACGTCTCTCATTGCGGAGCACGGGCTCTAGGAGCAGGGGCTTCAGTAGTTGTGGCACACAGGCTTAGTTGCTCCGTGGCATGTGGGATCTTCCTGGACCAGGGATCAAACCTGTGTCTCTTGCATGGGCAGGAGGATTCTTAACCACTGTGCCACCAGGGAAGTCCTCTAAGAAGTTTCATGTCAGGTTTTCACTAATGAGCGTGCCATTTTTCTATTTTATTTTTTGTTCACTAGGGTTCTGTTGAAGATACTACTGGCTCTCAGTCTCTGGCTGCATTGCTGAATAAATGCAAAACCCCTCAAGGACAAAGACTGGTTAACCAGTGGATTAAGCAGCCTCTCATGGACAAGAACAGAATAGAAGAGAGGTATATTACTAGTGTACACTTTTGTAAGCTCTGAGCAACTTCCAGTCACTCCATATAATTATACCACTTATTGTAACAGGCAATTTTGTACCTAAATTTTAGCATCTAACTGCATAGAAAGCTAATAGAGTAATAGAGTAGCAATGATTTAGATTGATTAAATAACTTATTTTCCTAATTATGTTTTTTTCCTCTACTATAAAAAAGTAAAATTTTATTAGGTGGTTATGGATAATGTCTCAGAGCATGAGCTTGGGAGCCAGATTACCTTGGTTCATATTAAGGCTCTACGACTTAGGAGCTGTGTTATATTGGGCGTTATTCAACCTCTCTGTGGCAGTTTCTTCCTTTTTAAAATGACAATAATAACACACCTACTTCTTAGGGTTGTTATGAGTATTTGATGATTTTATGAGGATTAGATAATCGAATGTGTATAAAGTGCTTTGAACAAGATCTGGCACATAGGAAACACTCTTTATTCTAGAAAGGATTTAAGGCAGCCTAAATATATTTCAGAAAAGCTTTAAAATTGAGGAAATAAAAGAAAAAGTTATGTAATGCTGCTGCCCTAATATAATTAGCATTGGAGTAGGTTTTATTTTTCTTTTTTATTTTCTTTTTTATTTTTTGTTTTTGGAGTAGGTTTTATTTTTATCTTTTGTTTTAGATACAAGTTTTAAGCCTTAAATGAGGTATAATATACATAAGAGCACGAATCCTAAATGTGCAGTTTGATGGATTTTCACAAAGTGAACACATTGGTAACAACATACAAGTCAAGAAACAACATAACTAGCATCCCAGAAACTCCCCCTCAGTTATCCCGATAGTTACTACCTCTCCTTAGTTCAAGAGTTATCACTGTCCTTTTAACATCATAGGTTAATTAGTTTTACCTGTTTTTGAACTGCATATAAATAAAATAATTTTCTAAAGTGTACTCTTATGTTTGATAGTCTTTTTAAAAACAGTTGTAATCCTAATATAGTTTTGTGCCCTAGTTTTTTCCCACTTGCACTTATATTATAAGCAATTTTTAGTGTTGCTGTTTTATGTTCATATTCAGCATTTTTAGTAAGTACATAATATTTTATTGACTGGATATACTTTACCTTTTTCAATAATTAGGTTATTTCATGTGGCCTTATTGGATACCTATTGTTTGTGATTTGGTAAATTAAGATATCTTGCCAGAATAGGTAAAAGAGTATTTTTATGGATTTGATATTGTCAAATTGTTCAAGAATTTGTTCAATACCTACTGAATTCTGATGGTATACAAAAGCATGATGATCCCTTGACTATTTGGGACTCCATGTATGCCAGGCAAACATAAAATAGTTGATCAGTATCATAAAACACCCTGCAGATAATTACCAAGCTAAGTGTTGGTCCTGTGGATTCTAAAGGGTCTTACAATAAAAATAACTCATGAGGTCAGCAAATTGTGAGTATGTTGATATATCATCGAAAATGCAAAAGTTGAAATGCTAAGGCAGTATTCTGAAGCCAGGTTCGTTGTGAAAGAAGAATAGGATTTAGTAACTTAAAATAAGAAATAGGAAGGATTGGATATTTGCAAGTAATTAAGGCAGTTACAATTTTTTTAAAATTTTAATTATTTGTGAGTAAGTAACTACATTTACATGTGTCAAAAGTCAAACAGAACAGAAGACTATACAGTGATGAGTCTCTTACTCTTGTCTCCCAATTTTCCAGTACTCCTTCCTCAGGACCTCTGCACAGCTCCAGGGACACATTTCTTATTGTACTCTTTGTGAATTGCCAACACCTGCCCTGGGAGCAACTGGTCTTAATCAGTTTCTTGAGTATCTGGAAAATCTTTGCCTAAACAAGTAAAAGTTTATGTCCATTCTGCTTCATCTTTTAGTTGTTTCTTAAAAGAAGTATTAGGAGCTTTAAATAATTCCCAAGGTCTAGGTCACAGGTTGTATTTTTAACTTTGGACTTGTGGGAACAGGGCATATGTCAGTGGTCCTCTTCTGACTTAACACCTAGAGTGTGCATGTATTTAGACCGTTCAAAAACCTGAGATGTCACATACATACTATTACCAGAATAACAAATTATTTAGAAGGCAAGATATCAAAATTAATTTTTTGACTGTAAGTAAAACTGATTATTTTCATAGGACGTAGCAATAATTTCCAAAATCTGGTGGCCTTATAAGATATTAATTAGAAATAATATTTGCAAGGATAGTTTTATGAGTAAGAGTATGATCTACTTTTCAGCACCTGTAGAATGAGACAATATTTTCTCCTTTTTATCTTGGGGAGAATTTTTTTTTTTTAAACGAGCAATTAGGAAGGCCTGTGGTTTTCAAGGCCAAAGGCTGAAAGTCCACAAAGCAGGAAGAGAAGGTTTTACTTCGTAAAACAGACTTTCATTGGGAAAGTCTCCTTTTTTAATCAGCTTTTCTCAACTCCACCTGCTGTGATACCGCATGCTTTCTAGTTTATGCCTTCCTGGGGTTCTTAGGGCAAGTCTGTTGTTTCCCTCTCTAAGCATTTAAGATTGATCTTTCTTCAGGTTTATGTATTGAATCAAGTTTTTTCTGTTTTTTACTGTCATTGTTTTGGGGTGATTTTCTAGCAGAGAAGGTGCTAGAGAGCAGAGAAATCTAGCAGATTTTCTAGCAGAGAAATCTTTTTACTCCACCTTCTTAAAAACTAAGTGGGGAGTTAATTTTAAAGTGGCTATGTGGTAAATTCCATTAAGAAAAACAAAGATTTCTCTTTATCTTCTATTTTTATTAGAGCAGACACAGGGACAGTTGTGACTAAATCTTTGAGTTTGATGCATATATTTTGTCCAGGACTATAGCCCAGTGATAGGTTCAGGAATAATGATGAAAATAGGATTACTTTTAATTTATTGTCAAGCTCTTAGGAGGAAGAGAAGACTGGTTGCCTTGCACTTTGCTAAGCATCTCGCATTCTTTAGCTGTGAGGTGGTGAGGACGAGCTTTAAAGTCAGGCTGGCCTGACTCCAGAGCCCATGCTCTTAATCCTGTACTGTATTTCTTGCTTCTATCAATTGTATTTAATTTGATCCAAGTTGGATTAACATCAGAAATGAAATGTACTATTTTGGCTTTAAGTTATATCCATGGAATCGCTTTCTGTGTTGTAATGCTCATTTTCCCATTCATTAAAACCTGCTTGCACTGAGACTACACATACTTTATAGCTAATGGCTTAAATACTTTAATCTCTAATGAGAATTGATATGTTATTACCTTTTAGGAGTGAGAGTCTTGGTATTTCTTCCTTTTGTGCTTTAACAATCAAATTAGGGATTATAATAAGAATGCTGTCCATATTACTGTTTGTTCTTATTTTCTAATACATCCCAAGAGTCCTCATGTTTGCACATACACTAGGACTGTTACTGTTACTTTTAATTTTTTGAGATATTTTTGTTTTTGTTTTTTGTCTTTCCATAGATTCATCTGAACCCTTGATAATTTTCCCTCGTTTTTTCAAGTTGGACTTCTTTAAAGAACATCAAATATTTGTTAGCATATGAAATAGTTCCCTCATGAAATTGCTGATGATGTCATTTGCCTTGTCATTTGCTGATGATGTTGAATTTGGTATTCTTATTGCCTTCTTGTTTAAAATTAAGTATTTATATGACATTTAATATAATTAGTGTAGCAGTCTTATTAGAAATATAGGTCTCCAAATAAAAGTGGTTCCTATAAATGTAGAAAGGGGGTGGTGCTTATGTGATAATACATCATGCTTCTTGAGGCAGTGTACTTCCAGGGTTATAGTAAGACTTAGACCTAGATTTCTTTCCAGGTTATGTTAAGTATCCTTTGGTGCAAGGATATTTTTAATTAGTAGTCAGTATTCTGTGGAAACAGAGATCTGGAGCTCATACAGTGAGTGCAGTTTCTTTAAAATAGCAAAGCATTGTTCTGGCCTCAGAGAAAGAACGGGAGGGCTGTCACTCCACAGCTTTCCCACCACTATTTTCTCTGCTTCCAAATCAAGTTTAGGGGAAACCCCTTTATTCTGGTCTAGTCCCTTTGAATTTTATTTGCCTTCCTATCCAGCCTGTACCACAGGGACAACCCTTTTCCCAGTGTTGTCATGGGGGCCATAGAATTTCTTGCCCCACTGGTCCTTTGTCATACTGGCCCCTCTCTCCTTAGCTTTCTTTCTCAATTAAAAGTTGCCAGAGAAGGTCACACAGATGCTGACTGGACCCACTGTACTTTTAAGCTATCTAGTTTTCACTGCTACATGGTATTGCTTTTGTTACATGACTCATTTCCGTGACCAATCCAACATTTTTTATTTTCCCTTCAGCTGCCTCCTACGTGTAAGCAGAAGATCTCCTCCCTGATTCTTATAATCTCAAAATGTACCTGTATTTTTAGTTTTTTACTCCTTGGCTCTTACTCAGAAGAGGAAATAATGCTCTTTCCTTTCCAAAGACAACCTTTCCCTTTTGCCTCTGGTTATAGTTTTTTCCTGTTCCTTTTCCGCTTCAGTTTTCTTGCAGTGCATCCTGTACTGTTCTCCCTTTAGGTCTCTGCATTGCCGCTCCACCCTTCCCTCCCAAGTATTTCCCTCAAAATCCTCTCTCTTTAAATCCCAACTATTTAGAATGTAGCCAAATGAAATACCCCAAAATGAGGTTCCCCAGCTCCCACAGGAATTCTCTGCTTTCTTACTTGTATCACATTTGTTGCATTTTGTATCTTGGTTGTTACTCAGCACTAATTGTAAGACAGAACATGTCCTTCTCCTCCACTGGATTGAATATCCCTTGAAAGCGTGTGCCTTTCTTTTATATTTTGCCATACTTTTTCAGTTTTCTCAAGCCTATGTAGCAGACTATCTGCTATTTAATGTATCAAATGAGTGATTCTGTCTGCATTAAACCATGTGAAGAACAGATAAAGAAGAGACTCAAAAACTTTAGGTAATTGTAGTCTTTTAGGTACCAAAGTTGTTCTTTAGGTATCAGATTTGTTCTCAGCCATATAAATATGCTGTCACGAAATTCCAGTCAGCTCTTCTTACAGTGAGAGGTCAGAAATGCTGGTTTTAAAGAATGGACAGAATGGTGATTTTAAAATAACAAAGATTTCATGACTATTTTATAACTTAATCTTCTGGAATTTTAGAGATTAACTGACCCTAAAAATTATCTTGTATCCAGTCAGTTTGTGAATGAATGTATCAAATTGTGATGGCTGAGTAATTTTGAGTAGGATTGACAGGTATACTCTGTTTTGCCAACAGTAACTTTGGTACTTCTGAAATTGTGATTTGAAAGTGGCATTGTCATGGAAACAGTAGAGCAGTCTTTTAAAAAAAACTCTGTTAGCCAGAACACAAACTAATACTATAATTATTTCTGAAATGGCATGTTGAATAGACTTGTGAAACTAGCAATTTATTAGACTTTAATGATATCCAGACCAAAGACTGAGGGGGCTGTGTATCTTGCCTTGTGCTGTGTGTTTTAGAAGCTTTTTCATTCCCTTGCTATTTTACTTCTTAATGCTCTTTCTGAGCTTTATGCTCTTTTTTTAATTGAAGTATAGTTGAATTACAGTTTAATTTCTGCTGTACAGCAAGGTGATTCAGTTATGTACGTATGTATATACATTCTTTTTTTTTATATTTTCCATTATGGTTTATCATAGGATATTGAATATAGTTCCCTTCAGTATACAGTAGGACCTTGTTGTTTATCCATTCTATATATAATAGCTTACGTCCGCTAACCCCGACTTCCCACTCCATCCCCCTTACCTTTGGCAACCACAGGTCTGTTCTCTATGTCCATGATGAGTCTGTTTCATAGATAGGTTCATTTGTGTCATATTTTAGATTCCACATATACATGATATCATGGTATTTGTCTTTCTAAGTTACTTCATTTATGATAATCTCTAGTTGTATTCGTGTTGCTACAAATGGCTTTATTTTGTTCTTTTTTTATGGCTGAGTAGTATTCCATTATATACATGTACCACATCTTTATCCATTCAACTGTCGATGGATATTTAGATTGCTTCCATGTCTTGGCTATTGTGCATAGTGCTGCTCTGAACATAGAGGTGCATTTATCTTTTTGGATTATAGTTTTGTCTAGATATATGCCCAGGAATGGGGTTGCTGGATCATATGGTAATTCTATTTTTAGTTTTCTGGGGAACCTCTATACTGTTTTCCAAGTGGTTGCACCAACTTATATTCCCACCAATGGTGTAGGAGGCTTCCCTTTTCTCCACATCCTCTCCAGCATTTGCTATTTGTAGACTTTGTAGTGATGGCCATTCTGAATGGTGTGAGGTGGTACCTCATTGTAGTTTTGATTTGCATTTCTCTAATATTTAGCGACGTTGAGCATCTTTTCATGTGCCTGTTGGCCATCTGTATGTCTTCTTTGGAGAAATATCTGTTTAGGTCTTAGGCTTATTTCTTTGGAGAAATGTCTGTTTAGGTCTTAGGCTCATTTTTCGATTGGGTTGTTTGGTTTTTTGTTGTTGTATGAGCTGTTTGTAGATTTTGGAAATTAAGCCCTTGTCAGTCGCATTGTTTGCAAATATTTTCTCCCAATCTGTAGATTGTCTTTTCGTTTTGAGTATGGTTTTCTTTGCTATGCAAAAGCTTCTAAGTTTGATTAGGTCCCGAATGTTTATTTTTGTTTTTATTTCTATTGCCTTGGGAGACTGACCTAAGAAAACATTGGTATGATTTATGTCAGAGAATGTTTTACAAAATTCTGATCTCTTCTAGGGGTTTTACAGGATTAGGTCTTATATTTAAGTCTTTCAGCTATTTTGAGTTTATTTTTGTGTGTGGTGAGAGGGTTTGTTCTAACTTCATTGATTTACATGTGGCTGTCCAGCTTTCCCAGCACCACTTGCTGAAGAGCCTGTCTTTTTCCCATTGTATATTCTTGCCTCCTTTGTCAAAGATTAATTGACCATAGGTGTGTGGGCTTATTTCTGGGCTTTCTATTCTGTGGAACTTTATGCTCTTGAAAAGTGTTGGTTACTTATGATTCTGTGGTCAGTTTAAGAGAAAACAGTGATAAGACACTTGGTGGAACAGGAAAGAAGCATAGGGAGATTCTTGATCAGAAATATCTTCTCTGTGGTTTCTTACCATTTACAGAGAGTGGCCTAAGAATATGGGAGTTTTAGGAAAAGAAAAAGAAAGATGAGGTAGGTCAAGCCAGCCTCAGCTTTCTTTCATCCTTTTCCTGACCCCCTTAAACTTTTCCTGCTTTATCATGAGGACTCAGAAATTTCTTGTGATTGTTAGAACTCACTTTTTAAAACTGTTCCATGCAGAAGAATTGCTTGAGAAGCTCATTGCAGTTTCATAGGAGGGCCCCAACCTTGGGGATTCTGTATTCCACCTCCAAGTGATTTTAATGTGGGTAATTTTGGATCAAGCTTGGAGAAACCCTGTTAGAGCCAGGGGATTAGCTAGGAAGGCCCAAATATGCTGCGATTTGGCTGCATCCCTTAGTCAGTTTTGTTTGTTTTAAAATCTAGAGTACGAGCCATAGAAATCTTCTGGAGCAGTTAAGTACCTGAATTATTCTTTGTTTATATAGCCTGTGACTGGTTCATAATACAAGCTTGGTAGCAGATTATTTCCCCACTAATTTGGCATTTGCTTCAACAAATATATCTACTACCAACTTCCTAGATACTATCTTGACATTTTATAAAGTCTGTTATTTTTCTCTTTATTTTCATCTTTTAAAAGCGATTTTTTTATTGAGCCCTTTAAACCAGTGACTTTTAGCCTAGGGCTGCCCCCCTCCCCTGCCCTGCCTCCTCTGGGACATTTGGCAATGTCTGGAGACATTTTGGGTTGTTACTCTGGAAAGAGTATAGTGGGTGGAATTCAGGGATGCTGTTCAACAGCACAGAACAGCCCCTCACAGCAAAGAATTATCTAGCATAAATGTCAATATTGCCAAGATTGCAAAACCTTGCTTTAGTATTTGTAATTATATGATTGCTATAGGGGCAGCATGTTTTTCCCATGCTAGATGAACATTATGATGATGCAGGAATTGTAAATGCTGGTAGAGAGATCAGGAAATAGTTAAGAAATAGTTAGAAAGCTGATTTGGTTCCTGTTCCTGTGTAATTTAAGGATTAACTTACTACTCATGTAGTTCACAAATATAAGGAAAATCGCTGTTCATCTGATAGCCTTCTAAACCTAGGATCGTCTTCTGTGCCCACGCATTTCCCCTGCCTTTGAATGTTAAAGTTTACCTTTCAGCTATTACTTCAGTAACATCTACTACATAATTTTTCAAACTACATGTTGTGACCCAGTGGTGGGTTGTGAAATTAGTATAGCAGGTGATAACTAGCATTTTTGAGAAGTTAAATACAATAGATAAATAAAAGAGTACACCACATATAGTAAGCGTTAAGTTTTGTCTTGTGAAACCTATTTTAATTATATGTTGTTGAGGAGGAAAATTTCTTTTTCTCTCCTAGTTATTTGGCTGTGGCCCTGTGAATTGGTCTGACAAAAGACAGATTAACAAGAGAAAAAGCATGGAAGTTTATGCTCACACCTGGGAGCACTGAGGGATGAGTAACTCTAGGGTTAGTTAGAACTTTGGCTTATATAGCATCTTAGCAAAGGAACCGTAAATTTTCAGTGAAGTGACAAAACGAAGAAGAAGGACTTTGCGTTCCTAGGGCTACAAATTGTGGGAAGGCGAATGTATGGGAAGCTAATGGTAGATAAAGGCTAGTTGGTAGGGTTATGTAGGTTCCTCTGTTGCCATCTCCCGGCTGATAAGGGTCTAAAGTTGAGATTAATTGTTGTCCTTGCTGGTAAAGAAGGAAGGGGGATAGCTTTGTAAATTTATGTCCTGCTTTTGGGCAAATAAGAAGGCAAAGAGCTTTCCTCCTTTCTGCTTCTTCTCAATTGTTCTTAACTAAAAATAGTCCTTAAGGACCAAAGTAGTCCTTATGGACACTAGAGAGGCTTTTTTTTAAAAAAATAAATTTGTTTTATTTATTTATTGGCTGCGTTGGGTCTTGGTTGCTGCACACGGGCTTTCTCTATTTGCTGCGAGTGGGGGCTACTCTTCATTGTGGTGCGCATGCTCCTCATTGTAGTGGCTTCTCTTGTTGTGGAGCACGGGCCCTAGGCACGTGGGCTTCAATAGTTGCGGCACATGGGCTCAGTAGTTGTGGCTCACGGGCTCTAGAGCACAGGCTTAATAGTTGTGGTGCACGGGCTTAGTTGATCCGTGACATGTGGAATCTTCCCAGAGCAGGGCTCGAACCCGTGTCCCCTGCATTGGCAGGCAGATTCTTAACCACTGCGCCACCTAGGAAGTCCCGAGAGGCATATTTTAAAGGTGGCATATTTTGCCCACTACAATATCTGCATGTGTGTGCTGGGTCATGATGTAAAAATATATTTCTTGCTCTGGATTACAGGGAAAAAAATGGAAAGCCACTGACTCCAATAAATTACAAAAACAATATTAGTTGCATGTTTTATAGTTCTTGAAACAAGCAAAAATTTTATTTATTGATTTTGGGAAGCAATAAACTTATTTCAGTTTTTAATTACAAATTTTGGCCTTGTACTATCACGAGGTAATTTTACAATGCATTTTGAATTTATAAGACTTTCTTATAGAATAAGTGTCGGATTTGGCAACATTCTTGAATTGTAATTCTGTTTCATTAAAGATCATTGTTTACATGTGTAATAATATGTCAATATCAACGGAATCCAATAATGAGATTCCTCTATTTGAGATGTCAATTTGATGAAAGGCAAACAAAATGGGTATATTTCAGTATCATGTAATAACTACTTAACCAAACATTAATTTTGTTATTAACTAATCAGAAACTGCTTACATCACAGTGTTGTGGGGCTTTCCATCGTCTACTAAAAGCTAACATTTCAGAGCAGATTCAAGCTTCTTGGAGTTTTTGAGTTGAGTTTAGACATGCACCTAGTTGACAGATTTTAATTTCATACTAAGATATTTAAGATTAATTCTAGTATAATTTATTTCAGATTAAATTTAGTAGAAGCTTTTGTAGAAGATGCAGAATTAAGGCAGAGTTTACAAGAAGATTTACTTCGTCGATTTCCAGATCTCAACAGACTTGCCAAGAAGTTTCAGAGACAAGCAGCAAACTTACAAGATTGTTACCGACTCTATCAGGGTATAAATCAACTCCCTAATGTTATTCAGGCTCTGGAAAAATATGAAGGTAAAATGATTTTGTTTCTGTTTTCCTTCAGTCTCAATATACTTAGCAAGTGTTCTGTCCTTTTAAAGTTGGTTCTGGTGACTCATCTTTAAGTTTTCCTGATAACAGGTTTGTATTGCCCTCTGGCTACATTGCAGAAGCCAGAAGTCAGTGAGACAATTCAGAATTTTTGTTTTTTAGAAATGAATATTAGGATTATGAAGTTTATTAATAGGTCTTTTGCACTAAAAGTGGCAGTTGAACAGGGTTTGATTGCTAAAGACTCACAGGACCCAAAATGACAGTGCTTACAAATGTATGGTTTATTATAGGAGAAGGATATAGTCTAGCAGCCACACTAAAGTAAGATAATGCATCACAGCCAAAGGCTGTCACAGCAAGGAGGCCGGGGAGGTCAGGTGCAGGTTCCTATGAAAAGGTCCTTGGTGAGGTACACCTTCTCAGATCAGGGACCACTAATGTATTCAGAAACCCTGGAGCCAGGGAGCCTAAAACAGTCTTGCTGGCCTTTTTAGTATTTTGCTGGTTTTGTGGGTGTATTCCTGTTCTGTTCCTAGTTTCTACAGCAGAGCCCTCTTGGGGCCTCACTAGGACCAGGTGCAAATCATCAGTCACAATGCTGCTAAACTGAATGAACCACCTTGAATCTCCTGGGACTAGAGATTACAAAACAACACAATTAGTATGTTTCATGCCTTGCCCAGGAGTCATTGCCATGCAGGAACTTTAAGAACACACTGAAGGCTAATTCCAGGCCTTCTGGAATTAACCTTTCCAGTATACCTAGGAAAGTTAAGACAGAAGGTCTTGGTGGTAACAGTTGAAGTCAGAGAGAAGTTACCAGAATTAAAGTAAGCAAAGTCACATATTAGTTAATCAATATAGTATTGGTGGATAAAGGCAACCTACTCTTACAAGCATGGTTTTTAACTGTAAGTGAATGTAAGTTTCTACAATAAATATTTTAGTAAGTACAAAGTTATATGTCTAATACATAAAGCATTTTAAGTTCCAGAGTTAAAAATCAACATCTCTTAGAACTATTAAAAACAAACCTTTCAATATTATGAGACAGCTTTGTGAATTTTTTTGTAGGCAGACTTAAAAAAAAACTATGATGACTGGTACAAAGTAAGTATAGATTTAATTTAAATTTTATGGTAACCTTTCTTCTTATTTATCTAGCAGAGTGTAAAAGAATAGCTAACTGCTTATCTTTTCAGAGTATCACTGTATAAACAGTATTCCTTTTCTAGTTAAGGCTCCTCATTAGACTGATGAGACTTAAATGCCCTTGCATTTAGTTCCACCACAGTGGAATTAAAGAAAATGGGTCTTTAAACTTTTTTGCTTCACATTTCTTTAGTGTGGCTCAATTTCCCTCCTTTGTGCCTCCATTTCCTCATCCTATAAATGAATATCTTCTACTGCTACGATTTTCTGATTCTGCCTCCTCTGGCCTCATTCCAACAGGATCACCTGGAAGCACAAGGGGATTGACCAGTGTTAGGGATGTAATCAGGGTAGAATCATGGAGATACGCTCTCTAAACAATTTACTCTTACCACTTAACATCAGCTGTTTTAAACATTTCTCTCACATCTCTTCCTTCACAAGGTAAAGAAGCCATCCTTGTCCCTGTGTCCTCTTTTTGTACCTGTACTCAGTGAAGTTTCTGAAAGCCGACATTTCCATCTTCCATTCATTCCACTGGCTTCAGCCCTGACTACTGGCATTTGCTAAGTGACTGGCATTTGCTAACTGACTGACTTATTAAGTGAACATAGTCCCATCCTTATCTTATCAGGTTTCACTGGTGAGTGTGACAGTCTTTTTTTTCCCCCAGTTTCATTGAGATATAATTGACATATAACATTGTATAAGTTTAAATGTACAACACAGTGATCTGATATGTATATACTGTAAATGATCACCACAATAAGTTTAGTTAACACTGTCACCTCACATAGTTTTTTTTTTCTTGTGGAGAACTTTTAAGATCTAATCTCTTAGCAGCTTTCAAATATACAGTTTTGTTTTGTTTTTTTTAATTAGTCACCAGGACTTTAATGTGTCTAGTCACATTACATTGCCAGGACTTAAATCTTATAACTTGAAATTTATACCTGTTAACTATCTTCACCCATTTCCTCCACCCCCTGCCTCTGGAACCACCAGCCTGTTCTGTTTTTATGGGTTTGGTTTTATTAGATTTCACATGTAAGTGAGATCATAAAGTATTTGACTTTCCCTGTCTCACTCTTTTCACTTGGCATAATGCTCTCAAGGTCCATCCATGTTGTTGCAAATGGCGGGATTTCTTTCTTTACGGTTGAACAGTATTCCATTGTACATATGTATCACATTTTCTTTATCCATTGCTTCGTTGATGGACACTTAGGTTGTTTCCATGTCTTAGCTGTTGTAGATGATGCTGCGGTGAACGTAGGGGTGCAGATATTTCTTCAAGATAATGATTTTGTTTCCTTTAAATATATACCCAGAACTGGAATTGCTGGATCCTTCTATTTTTTGCTTTCCTCTTAAATGTAGTCCCCCCCACAACCCTCCGTTCTGTTTTTGGCACTCTTTTCACTCAATACCTGAAAGTTTAAAGTTGGGATTCTTGAATGAGTTCTTTTTTTTTTTTTTTTCCTTGAATGAGATCTTGAAAGCATCCTGAAATTTTATGCAAAATTTTGTGTGTATATATTTTTGGAAGGGGAAAGGATCTGTAACTTTCATTGGGTATTCAAAAGCATATATAAACCACCCTGCCCCTCCAAAAAATGAAAGAAATACTGCTCTGCACATGCTCTGGGGAATTTTTCTCATTCCCTGGGATAAGCATGAAGGTTAGGAATTGGCTCTCTTCATCAACCTCTCTGCAAGTGTGTGGCTTAGTGCACTTGAGAGTTTTCAACAAGGCAGTAATTCCCTACTTTTTCAGTGTTACACTTAAGTTGTATAGACCTATGAGAGATCATAACATTATGTAAATCAAATGCTTCACATTGTCAGTTTGGTAACTGATGTCCAGTTAAGGTATTTGAATTCACCCAGCCTAGAAAATATTAGAGGAGGAAGACTGTTCCAAGTTTTGTGGTGCTAAGAGCTATGTTTTTTTCTTTCAGTAACATGGAACATTGGAGAATCTAGGTATATCCTTGTCACTGGGAACCTAACTATACTCTGAGTTTTTTTTTTAATTGATGTGTAGTTGATTTACAGTGTTATATTAGTTTCAGGTGTACAACATAGTGATTCAATATTTTTATAGATTATACTCCATTTAAAGTTATAAAATGTTGGCTATATTCCCTATGCTGTACAATATATCCTTGTAATTTATTTATTTTACTCACAGCAGTTTGTACCTCTTAATCCCCCACCTCTAAAATGCCCATCCCCCCTTCTCTCTCCCCATTGGTAACCACTAGCCTGTTCTCTATATCTGTGAGTCTTTCTGTTTTGTTATATTCATGTTTGTTTTATTTTTTAGATTCCGCATATATGATAACATACAGTATCTGGTTTTCTCTGTCTGACTTACTTCATTAAGCATAATACCCTCCAGGCCCATCCATGTTGTTGCAAATGGCAAAATTTCATTCTTTTTCATGGCTGAGTAGTATTCCCTCTCCCTCTCTCTCTCACACACACACATACACACACACCTTTGTCCATTAATCCATTGATGGGCACTTAGGTTCCTTCTGTATCTTGGCAATTGTAAATAATGCTGCTAGGCATATTGGGGTGTGTGTATCTTTTTGAATTAGTGTTTTCATTTTCTTCAGATATATACCCAGGAATAGAATTGCTGGATCATACGGTAGTTCTATTTTTAGTTATTTTTTTTTCCATACTGTTTCTCACAGTGGCTACACCAATTTACATTCCCACCAATAGTATATGAGGGTTCCCTTTTTTCTACATCCTCGCCAACAATTTCTTATTTGTGGTCTTTTTAATGATAGCGATTCTGTCAGGTGTGAGGTGATGCCTCGTGGTTTTGATTTGCATTTCTCTGATGATTAGTGATGTTGAGCATCTTTCCATGTGCCTCTCTTGAGTTTAAAATGGCATTTTGCAGAGTTCAGCATACCTCCTTAGCCTACTGACTTCATGGAAAAACCCAAAACTGAGGCTAATTTATGAGGAAAAACCAAATGCACTGTCCTTAAAAGTAAAATCATAAAATCATTAAAAGTTTTAAAAAATACATTTGTATATTACTAGAAATTGAGTGTATTCTGCCATCTTGTGATGTTTTGGTTTTGATTAACTCTAGGTTTGATGTTATTTTAATGTTATTCCTGGAAAAAATGAAAATAAATTCAGAGACAGCAGAGGGCAGCAACAGTTTAGAAAGTAGATTTGCATTGAGTGATAAAAGCTCTACTCTAAACTGTCTTTCTCCTGTTTTTTTTTTTTAAAAAGAAAAGTATACTTGGCCCCCTTATTCCTCATGTCTTTTAAAATTGAAAAGTTGAGGCACACATTTTCAGCAACATGAATGGATCCAGAGATTATCATAATAAGTGAAGAAAGTCAGAAAGAGAAAGACAAATACCGTATAATATTTCTGTATGGAATCTAAAATACAACATAAATGAACCTATCTACGAAACAGAAACAGACTCATAGAAAACAGACTTGTTGCCAAGGGGGAAGGGGTCGGGGAGGGAAGGATTGGGAGTTTGGGGTTAGCAGATGGAAACTATTATATATAGAATGGATAAAAAACAACGTCCTACTGTATAGCAAAGGGAATTATATTCAATATCCCATGATAAACCATAATGCAAAAGAATATGGAAAAGAATATGTATGTATAATTGAATTGTTTTGCTGTACAGCAGAAATCAACACAACATTGTAAATTAACTATACTTCACATAAAAATTTTTTTTACAAGTTGAGGCACAACCTAAAACAATGATATTCTGCATTTGGAGCAAATATCTGATAGTGCTTAAAACAACTCTTAAGTATCCAGATTATTTTGTTGATGAATTTTATTGTAACAGCTATCATACTGAGGTATGTACCTCTTCCCTCTGCCCACATCCAAGTAATCATCCTTTTCTGTTTTAATATGTTTAAAAACCTTACATGTGCTGTCTTCCCTCCCCTGGTCTTTGCATCCTCCTCAGTGAACCCATAGTAATCTTTCTTAGCATGTCTGATCACGTCATTTCTTCCCTTTCAATTCTGAACACATTAATTTGCTTCCCATAACCTACCAGAAGCTCCATTCCTGTGCCTGGCCTGGCTGCTACTTCTCAGTCAGCCTCCTTTATACTCCCTCACCTACCCCTCTCACTATACTGTTTCTCCAGACTGTTCTGCTTTTTTATGCTTTTCTCCATGTTTTCCCTTTGTCTTAAATGCCCTTTACACCTTATCTACATGATGGAACCCTACTAATATTGACGATTGAGCTCAAATATCACCCTTTCTGTGAAGCTTTCTCTGCCCTCATCATGCAGTTTAATGGTTTCCATATCTCCTTCTGCTTATCTCCATTGCTTTTTAACCCTAAATAATATAGGTAAGTTAGTCTAATAATAATCCCCCCTTTTAACCTGATTGCTCAGCTTCCTTCTAAATAGAAGAAAAGAACATGAAAGCAATTTATTTGGCATTTCTGAAAAGGAATCTGCTTTACTAATGTAGCACTTTTTTTTTTTAATGTAGCACTTTTTAAACTTTAGCCTATAAAGCTACAATTTAACATCTGGTTGGATTTTGTATTTTGGAGATACTTTCTTTAAATTTTGTCTTTATCAGTTTATAAAAGGAAGGTAAACTCTTTGTCATAATTATTCTACCATCCAGAGGTAATCATTATCAGTATTTTGGTATATGTTGTTTTATTCTTTAAACAAAATTATACAAGGTCAGTTCTGTTTAACACTTTCTTTGACAACGAAGACTTGTGCTCATGTAGTTCATGTGTTAGGAAATAATTAGCGCACAATGTGAATTTTGTGTTGCTTATGCACATTTTGCCCATGGGAAACACTGGGTGAATGTAGAAAATTGCACCCAGCTGAACTGAGCTGTACAGGAATACACAAATGTACACAGACACACACACACACACACACCCCTCCTCAAACGTCTGTGGTGATCTCAGTTCACCGTGTATTTATGAGCCACACTCATTCACATCTGGTGTTTGCACTCTACTTCAGACGACTCTCACTATTTCACAGTAACTCACAAGCTTCAGCCTTTTGGAAGTCCACCTCCACAAGCAAACTTCATGTCTTTTGTGAGGTAAAATGCATTATTTATTGTAGTAGTTTTGTATTTCCTATCTATTTACTTTAACATGTGTAAAACTGTACAACTGTTTTGTTACATTCCTATCCTTTAAAACATTTTTTTTTTGAGGTACACCAAAGTGAATCAGCTGAACTTATACATATATCCCCATATCCCCTCCCTCCCACAACTCCCGCCCACCCTCCCTGTCCTGGCTCTCTAAGGCATCACCCATCATCAAGTTGATCTCCCTTTGTTATACAGCAACTTCCCCTAGCTATCTATTTTACAGTTGGTAGTATATATATGTCTATGCTACTCTCTCACTTTGTCAGTTTTGTATTTCCTATCCGTTTACTTTAACGTGTAAAACTGTACAGCTGTTTTATTACATTCCTATCCTTTAAAACATTTTTTAAAAATTTTATTTATTTCTTTATGGAAGTATAATTGACTTACCCAGTTAGTGTCATGGAAAATCCTTTGGTGTGGGGGAAAACCTCCACGCACTTGGTGACCAGAGGTGAAGTGTTCTGTGTGAGTAGTAAAGGAGACACTCAGGAGAAAGACTCACAGAAAGATGGGATAACAGGTGGAAAACTGAGTTCCTTTACAGTCCTAACCTCTTAAGATTATTTTTCGTTCCTCTCACACATCAATTGTTATAGCAATTTTCTCATCTTATCTTTTGGGTAGAGTATAGTTTAAATGTCTTCTTTCCTGTCCTCCCATTACTTAGATCATTACCTTCACTATCTTTAATCTTATCTTCAATGATGAAAGCTTTCACATTACAGTTATATTCCTGAGCCAATTCATATTATCTCCGCATTTCTGTTCTTCCATTCAAATGACCTTGCACCCAGATCCCACTAAACATTTCCAACAAGATATACTAACTAATCACCAAAATACACTAATTAATCACCATAATAAAAAGCAAGTGGTGTTGGTGAGGATGCAGAGAAATTTTCTTGTAGATCTTGTGACTAGACCTGTAAATCAGTAAAGCTTCCTGGAAAAGTAACTTGTCAATGTACAATTATTTGCCATTAAAATGCAGACAAAAGGGCAAAAGTCTGGAATGATAAAAAAAATTAACAGAGGTTTCTCTTCTAGAGTTAGACTGGGAGTTGACATTTTTACATTACTACTTTTATTATTCAAAGAAAAAAATGCATAACCTGGCTCAGAAATAGTTTTAGGACTTTACTAACAGAAAAACACAAAATCAGAACAAACCTGAGAGGTACACAAACCTTTAAAGTGTATGCGTAATAATTTCCTGGAACTTTAAAATAACAATAGATGTTAGCTAAATATAATTTATACATTATAAAGATTTTAAAATAATAATTTTTAATGTTTAAAATATGGTAACGTCAAGTAATAGAGGTTAAATTATGGCAGCTGACAATTAGTACTATTTTTACTATTGCAAAGTCAGTACTGTTGTTTATTAAACATACAATTAGTACATTTTTATCCCACCAATATATTCTATTACACTTTTGCATACAGTCAGTTCTGTTATAATGCAAAATATGCATCCCTACACAAAACTGCAATAAAAACTCGTTTACGAGATAAAAGAGGTCTAGGCATAACACTCAGAAACTTCATCAATTACACTTCTGGTCATAAAATGTGTGGAGGTTTCCCCCCACACCAAGCAATTTTCTGTAACATTAACTGGGTGTTCTATAATTTAACTCAGTTCTGACACTATCTCCTTGGCAATAGCATCAGATCCCACAGGTTAAGGGCTCAATCCCACAAGACTGGTGTCCCCCAATGTCTCCACCCAGTCTCAAGCCAAGATATCACCTGTACTTCTGACCAACTGGTTACAGATGAGGTCCCACTGACCCCCTCCTTGGGTTTAATGTGCTAAAGCAGCTCACAGAACTTAGGGAAACACTTACACTTACCAGTTTATTGATAAAGGATGCAGATGAACAGCCAGATGAAGAGATAGGGCAAGTCTGGGAGGGTCCTGAGCATAGGAGCTTCTGTCCTGTAGAGTTGAGGTGCGTCACCCTCCTGGTGGATGTGTTTGCCCACCTGAAAGCTCTCCAAACCGAATAATGCCCCCCCCAACCCCACCCCCAGCTGCCACTACTGGGGTTTTAGGAGGCTTCCTCATGTAGGCATAATCAATTATTAACTTCATTTCCAGCCCCTTTCCCCTCTAGATGACAGGGGTGGGAGCAGGGGTAGAGCTAAAAATTCCAAGCTCCTAATCATGGCTTGGTCTTTCTGGTGACCAGCCTGCATTCAAGAGCCCACCTTGGGTCACCTTATTAGAACAAGAGATGCTCCTAGTGCTCTTATCACTTAGGAAATCACAAGGGTTTTAGGAACTCTGTATCAGGAACCAGGGGCAGAGACCTGTATGGATTTTCTGTTATCTCACAGAGACTAGCATGATGTAAAGTGATACTCGTAACTAATCAGTGGAATCAGAAGAGAAAGTCAGCAGAGGAAAGAAAATTAGTTTTGTCAAAATGATAATAGTAATAAAGGAAAACAAGGTATATTGTTGGAAAAAGACATTGTTACCTGCAAGTGAAGGAACGGAGACAGGTGGCTGTGCTCAACAAAGGGATGACATGACCAGAGAATCTGAAAAGGGAGAGAGGGCAAGGGTCATGAGAGAGGATAAGAGGCCAGAACCGCAGGGTAGCAGAGGCATAACGGAGACGCCCTTGTGCTGAGGGTGGTCATTCAGAGCGATTGAATTATTTTGATATTTTACCATGATTCACTGCACTTCAGCTGTTGGCTTCTTTGCTAATTTGGTAATTTGGCTCCAGCCTCGTATTTATGTGAATACTGTAAACTTTCATTAGCATCTTGCCAGCCTTTTTTTACACTTACATGAATTTTTAAATCTATTTCATAAATATATTCGAAGGGTCAGATAAAGTTTAATTGTACTTAAAACTTCTAGATTGGAGTTAATACAAGCAAATTATGTTAAATTAGTCAAGGGAACGTGGGCACAGAATAAATTTTTAAATCTTTGTTAATTGAAACTCATGTCTTTTTATTACCATTTACCAAAATACTAGAACAAGGATGTTAATACTAACTTTATAATTAATTTAGACTTTAGGTTGCTTTTCCTGCTTGTAGGCTATTTGGAAAGTCTGATTCAGCAGATCTGTCCTGGTAAGGCCTTAGACGCGAGGTAGTGTCAGGAGGACACAGGTAGGGAGGCATCTCATATCTGTTATCCAGAACTATCTTATAGTTCATTTTGATTTTAGTGTGACTTGCTCATTTAACTTGATTAGAAAAATCTTAGTGTCTTCTTCTTAATTATTTTGTCAGGCATTTCCAGTTACTCCTCAGATAAATAAAATGTAAATGATTTGAGAGAGAAGATGTTTACCAGTAAGTATCAGTAATTTAGGTGTAATTACAGCCAGTTTACCCAGCAGCCTCCACTTTGCCAGACACAGATCTGGGAAAGGCTTCTTGTGGTGGGAAGTGGGGGCCTGTGGTGTGGTTGGTGTCTGCCTGTGGTGAATAAGACCAGGCATTGCAAGCTCAGGTGCCTAAAGGGGCCCAGCAGGTTACAGATAAATGAGGCAGAATGGTGGGCTGATATTCTGATGAGCTAGGGAAGTCGCAGTCAGACTAAAGTGGACTACAGCTGGTCAGACCACCTGATTACCACTGAATGGGAATTCTGACTGAGGATTTCCCATATGGGCCCATGTTTCAAAGCCTACTCTGAATTTCTGTCTAAACTCTTCTTTTGGTGTTCTCTCTCAGTAAATGGCCCCATGATCTACCCATTGGCCTAAGCCTTGGGAATCAGCCTTGACTGTTGCCTCTCCCTCATTGCACTTACTCCTATTCAGTCCTGTTGGTATTGCATCCTCTATATTCTTCACCTCGGACACCTTTCCATCCCACTGCCAGTACCCGAGTGCAGGCTATAAGTGTTCCTTACTTGAACTGCTGTCAGCCTCCTAATGCTTTTACTATCCCTTATCTTGGCTCTTTCTAATCCATTCTTTTTGCTTCAGCCAACTCTTTCTTAATATATAAATATATTTATAAATAAAATAAATGTGTCATTAACCCTTCAGGAGTTTTCCACTGTCTTTAGGCTTAAAGTGTGAAGTGGTTTGAAAGGCGCCTCATAAACTGTTGCCTCTGCCTCTCTCTCTGTCTCTCCTTTCCCTCCTAGTGCTCGTTGCCAGTGTTGCTCAGGCTTTTTTGAACACATCTCACAGTAAGATATACATTTTCATTTGACTCAGTGCATACCCATGGGTGTGTCTATGCACTGTTAAAAAACAAAATTCAGCCGAGTGAATTTTAAAGATTTTACTGGCTTTATTCAGCACTTCGTGAATCAGGCAGAATCCCATCCAGGAGATAGAAAGGAACCCTCTAGAGCTGTATGTACAAAATGAAAGACTTTCATAGGCAGAAGGGAGCAGAAATTAAGGAAGTTATAAAAAGAGGGTTGGTTGTTTTAAGGTTACTTTCCTTTAGGGGATTGTAGGGGTCTGTCGGGCGTATTACCTAACTGGTGCTGATCAGGTGATTCCTGATTGGCTGGTTTAAGATTCTGTTTCTGGGAGAGCTGAAACTGTAATTAAGGTAAGCCTCGATTTAGTGACTTGGGGCTTAGCATAAGCGACTCCATTTGGGGCCTGTTGTCTTGTTTTTAACAACATGTAGACACTGTATATATAAACACTGAAATGATTATATAATAAAATGTATAAACTGAAATAATATGTAAAACTGAAACAATAATACAGTGTACTTTGACATTTCCAATTTTTTTAATTGAAGTATGCCAAGATTTATTAAATTAATTTTATGGTGGAGAAAGGTCTGCAATTTGAAAAAACAAATTGCATTTGTTTTTGCATCCGTTCAACTGAACTTCAACATCCTCCGGATTGCACACTGCATGCTCATTGGCCTTTGTATATGCTGTTCCTTTAGATTCAGACATTTATCCCCTCCTGTCTCACCTGGCTTTGTTCTCTTCATCTTTAGATTTTCACCTTCAGAGTCATTTCTTTGGGTAGGCCTACCTTGTTCCTACATTTGGGTACCCTCCTGTCCTGGTTATGTGTTTCCAAAGCACCCTGTATTTCCCTGTCTTTATACTTGCCATCCTTCTTTGTAGTTAGTTTAAATGACTGTGTCATCTCTTCCCTACCCCTAAGAGTGTAGTTTGTGCCCGAGGAACGAGTATTCCAGCCCAACTTCTGACATGTAATAGGCCTTCTGAAACTTCTTTTGGGAGAATGAGAAAATACTCTGTAATGTAGGAGAGAGAGTGTGCCAGAGAGGAAACTGAAAATTAAGTAGTGTAAGAATGGGAAAATTCTTAATGATGCATGGTTGTGCCAGGAGTTCAAGATGCTTTGTCTTACCATTGTTATTTATTTATTTATTTATTTTTAAAAATTTATTTTTGGCTGTGTTGGTTTTTCGTTGCCGTGCAACAGGCCTTCTCTAGTTTTGGCAAGTGGGGACTACTCTTCGTTGCAGTGTGTGGGCTTCTCAGTGCAGGGGCTTGTTGCGGAGCACAGTCGCTAGGCATGTGGGCTTCAGTAGTTGCGGCTCGTGGGCTCAGTAATTGTGGCTCACGGGCTTAATTGCTCTGCAGCATGTGGGATCTTCCTGGACCAGGGATCGGACCCATGTCTCCTGTATTGGCAGGTGGATTCTTATCCACTGTGCCACCAGGGAAGTCTTTACCATTGTTTTTTTGTTTTTTTTTTTTAAACCATTGTTATTTGAGATCCTGGAAGTTTACAGTGTTCTTATTTTACTTTAGTGTCTATACTAATAAAGATATGTTAGCAAAAATTGATTAATTGCTTACATCATAGCAAAGGACTAGTATCCAGAGGTTGTTAGGGAAGATAAGGGAGAAGCAGAAACAGCAAGAAGGTTTAGCAAACACTTGGAGTACTCACAGTGTTCCTGATGCTGCTAGCTGCTTAGGCTGTGATAGGACCCCAAAACAGTCTTGTCTCTGCCCTTATAGCATGTGAGGGAGACAGACATTGGACAAATAATCACACAAAAATATAATTTTGATAGATGTCATAAAAGGAAAATTCTAAAGTATATCAAGAAAGTGCAACATTTTATTTTGGGGTAATACACATGCCAAAGTAGTTTTCAGTGATGTTTTTGCCACTTGAAAATAGCCACGGCAGCTTGCGGGATCCTAGTTCCCTGACCAGGGATTAAACCCAGGCCCCAGCGGTGAAAGCGCTAAATCCTAACCACTGGACCGCCAGGGAATTCCCCTGAAAATTAACCTTTCTAAATTCACTGAGGATAGTCTCCTTAGTATTTCTCTCAATCTGTGAATAAGTGGCATGAACACAGGCAAGATGGAGAAAATAAGTCCGAGAACTGGTGTTAATACACCAGTTAAGGTTTAGATTTAGAAGCTGGCCTGGACATCATCCAGGAGTATATCTTAATGAACCACTTAGTTTTGGTAGACTTATGTGCTTTTAGTTTATCCTGAAATTTGTTATAATTTTTATCATAGTAAATGATGATGAAATGTTTGATAATGGTTAAATTATGCTTTGGATTGTTATAGAAATGTAAGTACTTATGCTTATTGACCTAAACACTGCAGCAGTTTCTGAGGCACACAGCAGCATTCCTTTAAATTTTTCCTGTGGTAACTAGTGGAAAATGGAGTTTATCAAAACCCAGTGGTGCCCATCAGTCGATGAATAAGTAAGTAAAATGTGGCATATCCATGAAATGGAATATTTGTTCCTCAGTCAAAAGGAGTGAGTACTGATGTGTGATACAATATGAATGAACCTTGAAAACATGTGAAGTGAAAAAAGGCAGTCACAATATAATATCCATTTATATGAAAAGACCAGAATAGGCAAATCTATAGATTCAGAAGGTGGATTAGTGGTTGCGTAGGCTTGGAGGAGTGACAGGAGGCTGGAGGGAAATTGTAAGTTACTACTAATGGGTACAGGGTTCCTTGTTACTTTTGAGGGCAATGACAGAGTTTGAAAATTGTGGCAATTGTGGTACAAATCTATGAATATACTAAAAACCATACAATTTAAGATGGAGAATTGTTTGGTATATGAATTATATTTCAGTAGAGCTGTTATTTTTAATTAAAACCATAACCTGTTGGGGAAAAAACAAAACCCAGTTGGAAATTGGCAACTGGGGCTCAGTACAAATTGCAAGTAGGGGAAGGAATTCAAGATGCTAGAAGGCTTGCAGAATTATGGAGCAGGTGAGCAGAGAAGGGACCTTAACTCTGAGAAGAGCTGCAGCAAGGTGGGTCTGTGTGTGTGAGGGGCTGGAGGACATATTCTTCAGTTTATAGTGGTATTTCTATGATAATACTACTTGTGTTTTCTTGGAAAACCTTACCTTCTTTAAAGTCATGTGCTAGAAAACAGAACTTATAGAAAAAACTAGAAATAAGGTAGACCCCTAAATATATGGAAATTTTAATAGAAATCAATAGCCTGCATAAATCTCCATTGCATTTGTACTCAGTACCAGCATCGAGTGGCTTTGCAGCTTGAAAGTCTGGGGCTCGTTTCCTCCTTTGAGACGCCCTTTGAGGGCATTTGCTTCAAATAAATGTCAGTTTCAACAAAGTTAAAAATCTGAAGCAGGGTGTGCAGAATTCAGTTAAAAAAATTTTTTTTTAAACACTGGCAAATGTTTTTGTACTCTTCATCTATGCTCAGCCTTTCCACATATCCTAACATAGTGGAAGGTATAATGGTCATTAAGCCAGCTACTCTGAGGTCTTTGTATGTTGCTAAGCTTACTCTCAATTGTGTGAAAGCTTGCCCTTGATCTCTTCAAAACATTAATGGACTGGGGGGAAATCATTCGTGAACCAGTGCCACCACCATGTTTTGCTGCCTTCATTCCCCCCTTTACCAGTAGCATATGAGCTAATTCAGAATAAAGAACCAGGCATTGTAGCACAACAGACATTACGTGGGCAAAGTGTTGTTTATAGACTGTCTAAATAATGTTTCACACATATGTACTATTTTCTAAATATGTCTAGATGCTGTTGTGATTAATAATAAAATATGAATTCTCATAATAGTTTTGCTGACTGCCATCGTAGCGTTTTTGTTATTTTCTCAATCAAGAGCTACCGATACATCTGGAAAAGGTTCGGAGCTATTGCTTTGGAGTGAAATGCAGTATGTTGGGGATCACATGCAGTGTCTTCTAGGGGAATTTATTGGAGATCAGAAAAATATCCTTGTGTTATAACCAATAATAATACGTGGTAACTATTGCTGAGCTTCCATTGTGTCAAGTACTATATATGCTAAGTATTGTGCAGTTGTTTTATTTATTCATCTTCTGAGTAGCTGTTATTATTACTCCCACTGTAATAAACAAGCAAAAGGTGGCTCCAGATCACAGAGCCAGTAGATACCAGAGCAGGGATTGGCTTCCAGGTCTTTCTACTCATGCCTTTCACACTATAGACTTAGTTGCTTCACTTACGCCTCCTCACACAATTCCTCAGCATGTGCTCTTAAACGGCATCAAGCAAAGTTCCATTTACTTGTGGCTTGATTAAACCTCTGTTAATTGGAACGCTGTATTAATAATGGAAATTAGGGATTTATAAGGTAAGTTAGAGGTATTTTAATGACTTCGACTTGGCGTTATTAAATCTAAAAAGAAACGCAGCTCATTTGGTTGTAATTAATGTCATATTTCTGCAGCTATAGTACCTCTTATGAAGGCGATTACAGACGTGTGGGGGAGGCAGTGTTATTAGGAGGGAGCTGTGAGTGCCAGATCATCCCCCTTACTATACAAGTACTGAACACATTTGAATTAAGATGCCTGAGTAAGTAGTAACTTGAGAGATCTGCTGCACAGCTTGTGCTTTTGGGATCAAATGCTGCTCGTTATAGCAAATTTTCATGATTTGTAGTTTTGTATTTTTAAAAATAGGACCTATTTATTTATTTACTTTTTGCTTTCTTTTAGGAAAACATCAGGCATTGCTGTTGGCAGTTTTTGTGACTCCTCTTATTGATCTTCGCTCTGATTTCTCCAAGTTTCAGGAAATGATAGAAACAACTTTAGATATGGATCAGGTATGCAGTATACTGTTTAAAACAAGCAGCAGAATAGTTTTGAAAAGTAAAGACACATCAGAAAACTTTCCAGATTTCTCTTTTTAGTATTTAATTTTGTAAGGCACTTTTACAGGGCACCTTTGAGACAGTGGATGTAAGATGAAGTGATGGGAAAAGATTTTTAAACTTGTTTTTAATAACAGTTGTTTTAGTGGGTGAAAATTAAGAAAGATTAACAGTAAGTGAATATTGGGCATAAGTGGCCTGGTTAAAAGAAATTTCATAAATAAAAGACTTCACACATGCAAGTATAAATATAGCTGATTCACTTTGGTGTACCTCAAAAACTGGTGCAAGAGAGTAAAGGAAATATATTCCAATAAAGAGCTAAAAAACAAACAAAAAAAAACGAAACATATGCAAGCTGAGTTTTGTTTTAATTCCGAGAAAGAAGGAAAATTATACTCACTGGAAAAGGAAAGGGTATAGAGGTAAATATGGAACATAAGAGAAATCAGCTTCTCTTGTTTTATTTTCCATGTAGGGAGGGTCTTTGGGGAGGAGGTTAGAGTATGGGTGTATCTTGTGAGTAGTTGTTGTATACTAAAAACTTAACCATGACTCTAAATACTAATACTTTGAAATTTTTCTACACTAAATTTCTTGTTAAACATGAGCATACCGGGAATATGTGCTTACATTATTCTTTTTATAATTTTTTTTTTATGTATTTGGTTGCACCAGGTCTTATTTGTGGCAGGCAGGCTCCTTAGTTGTGGCATGAGAATTCTTAGTTGCAGCATTCATGTGGGATCTAGTTCCCTGACCAGGGATCAAACCCGGGCCCCCTGCATTGGGAGCACAGTTTTAATCACTGCACCACCAGGGAAGTCCCTACATTATTCTTATTAAAGAATAGATTCTTTGCATTCTTCTTTTTATTTATTTATTTTTTTTTTATTTTTTTGGGGGTACACCAGGTTCAATCATCTGTTTTTATACACATATCCCCGTATTCCCTCCCTTCCTTGACTCCCCCCCCTCGAGTCCCCCCCACCCTCCCTGCCCCAGTCCTCTAAGGCATCTTCCATCCTCGAGTTGGACTCCCTTTGTTATACAACAACTTCCCACTGACTATTTTACAGTTGGTAGTACATATATGTCTGTGCTACTCTCTCGCTTCGTCTCAGTTTCCCCTTCACCCCCCGCCCCCTCCCATACCTCGAGTTCTCCAATCTGCATTCTTCTTAATAACTGGATTAATTGGAGTTAACATTTGCTGTATGTGATGTTTATTTTGTTTTTACTGGATCATTAACAGATTTAAAGAATTTAAACTCCATTTACTCTGTGCTCTTTGGATTTTAGAGGCACATGAGAGAGAGAGAAGGTGTAGGTAGAAATGCTTCTTTTCTGGTAATATTTTGTCAGTGATAGGGCAATCTTTTCCATTTACTTGTAGGGTAAGCAATCAGAAAACTTACATCATCTCCAGGATAGATCACATTTTGGGTCATAAATCAAGCCTTGGTAAATTCAAGAAAATTGAAATCGTATCAAGCATCTTTTCTGACCACAACACTATGAGATTAGAAATCAATTACAGGAAAAAAACTGTAAAAAACACAAACACATGGAGGCTGAACAATACGCTACTAAATAACCAGCAGATCACTGAAGAAATCAAAGAGGAAATCAAAAAATACCTAGAGACAAATGACAATGAAAACAACGATCCAAAACCTATGGGATGCAGCAAAGGCAGTTCTAAGAGGGAAGTTTATAGCGATACAATCCTACCTCAAGAAACAAGAAAAATCCCAAATAAGCAATCTAACCTTACACCTAAAGAAACTAGAGAAAGAAGAGCAAACAAAACTTACATCATTCATCCTTTGTTTAGGAAAACTTGTGTTTTAGCTCTTGTTTCCTCTGTAATGCTGCTGTTAGTGGAATGATTTTTAGATGCACAACTTTTAGATCATTGGGAGCCCAGCAAGCTGGTTTAACAAGCCCACCAGGTGATTCTGATACATGCTTAACTGTTAAGGCATGGTGTGCTTGTGGGTAGTCATATTAGTGTGCTTGTGGGTGGTTTTCCAGAAAGATATTTAAAATACCAGGATATAAATTTTTAAAGTGTTTTTCTTTATTTAATGCTTTTCTACTTATAAATGGAACACATAGTATTAAAACAAGTGAAACAAAAGTTTACAAAGAAATATAGAGGTAAAAATGACCTTCCTTGATATTTCTCCTTCCCTCTTTTCAGAAGAATGGTGTTAACAGTCTGATGTGTTTTCTTCAACTCCATTATATTATCCTTATTGTGGGTTAAGGATTTTTAACACATATATGTTAAACTAGAATTTGCTGTGACTGTAAAGTAGTCAGTGTTCATTCTTTAATGATGCTATGGGATTAGAGCATTGTGAGGTTTTTATAAATGTCTGGGAAGAGTGTGGATTGGGAAGGTCAGCAGTGTAATAATTGGATGGATATAGGCTGGGAAAGAAGAGGTCATTTGTCCTTATTTCATTGCTATCACTTTAGGTATGACAAGCCCCAGTTTTTAAATCTGAAAGTAGAATATTAAGCTTAATTAACTTTGTAGGGGAAGAAAAACTTTTCTTCTCCTCTCTTAGGCTCATTGTTTGGGGGACTGCTAATTAAACTGACCCACCCCAAAAAAAACCAGATTAGTAAGAGAACAGATTTTGAGTTCACAGAAAAATGTGACTCAAGGATGCTGTTAGAATTTGGGAATATTAGGGGAAGGGGAGAGGGAGAAAGGGCACTTACTGGAAAACAAATGGCTTTTAGGAAAGATAAATGAGCTCTTTGGCGAACAGATGGAAGATATGATAGTTTTGACTTCCCTGGTTGTGAAACTCCCTGGGAGAGGACTTAATGACGACTCAGTTTTTTGGGGAGGCTCTGCTTTTAGGGAAATAAGAGAGTTCAGAAACAAAGTCTACTCTGCTGCTTTCATCTCAATATAATTTTTATGACACAGTGACATATTGTGGACCCCTTCAACATTATGTACTGTGCCAGTTAAGATGTGAGTTGTGGGTTTCCTTTTTTTTAATTTTCTGAGTAGATTATTTTGAGGTTAAACTTAATATCAGTTAGGACTCTTATTTTTGCAGGTAATCTAAATTCGATATAACTTGGCTTGTGAAGTTTTAAGTCTAGAGATACGATAGAGTTTACTTAGAGTTGCTTTATTCAGCGGCTCTGTGAGGCCATCCAAAGGACCTAATTTCTTGATCTTGTCTGTTTTTTTTGTGATTTAAATTTTGACCTAAGGCTGGTTCCTCTTTTGGCTCTAGGATGGCTACCTACCAGTAGCAGTTCATGCCACGTTCCAAGAAAGAGTCCTGCAGTTTGTCTTGATGGGACTATTTAAGCAGTGATTGTGGCCAGAGAAATAGAATGTGATGTTTGGCCTAAGATCCCCAGGAGTAGGTTATGTCTCTCGTTGGAGATACACAAAGTAAGGGCACTACTGGGAAGGGGGAAGGAGGGAAATAACTGTTGTAAGACCACCAAGAGTGTCTCCTGAGATTCTGTCCTATAACTATAGGCTTTCATTTATAGTATGATACTGTCTTTTAAATAAATCAAATTCCTAGTTAAAACCTGTTATAGAGTCTCTAGGGAGTTGACCTAGTATAATATCTTCTTTATTCTCAGTTACTAACTTTTAAACTTAGCTCAGGTTATAAGGTGAATTCAACCCTTCACTGTCATTGTAGATATTTGTAATGAATTTAGGCATTCAATTACATGACTCAGAACCACTTTGAGAAAACCTCAAGAGGATATCAATTGTTTCATGTACGATTTCATATTTTTTAGCTGTGCACTTAGGAATTCATGTGATGAGAGGAGCAGTCATTTATATGAGTGGCTGGGTTAATTTTTATTTTTTCCTGGGTTTAGCTTTTTATATAAATGTGTCAGGTATTTTTGTGGCTGCTTTCCATAAATCTTATAGAAAGATTTTCTATTTTTGAAGTAAATATAGAGCAAATCTACCCCAAGACGGGGTTCAAAAAGGCAATGATTTTTCACAAAAAAGTAAGCAATGTTAGTTTACTGGGTGGTTTAGTGAGATGTATTAAATTTTTAAACCTTTATGTATTTGGACCATTTTATCTTTGAATCTTAGTTTTCACATATACTTATTACTGATATTTCATCTACTGTTGAAAAGTAATGACCTTATTTTTAATGTTAGCTTTATATTTATTTATTTATTGGCTGCACTGGGTCTTTATTGCTGCGCAAGGGCTTTCTCTAGTTGCGGTGAGTGGGGGCTACTCTTTGTTGTGCATGGGCTCCTCATTGCCATGGCTTCTCTTGTTGTGGAGCACGGGCTCTAGGCGCGTGGGCTTCAGTAGTTGCGGCACACGGGCTCTAGAGCGCAGGCTCAATAGTTGTGGCGCACGGGCTTAGTTGCTCTGTAGCATGTGGTATCCTCCTGGGGCAGGGATGGAACCCATGTCCCCTGCATTGGCAGACGGATTCTTAACCAGTGCGCCACATAGGAAGTCCCTGAAAAGTAATGACTTAAGGTAAATTTTTATTGAAAATACTGGGACAGAAAAAATTGAAATAGTTTTTAAAAAGCTACAGTTGAATAATCCTGATACAACTATATCATTATTGTATATGTAAGTTATAAAGATACTACATATAAATAATTTAAATTTTTTGTACTTGGAAACAAAAAAAATACAAAAAAGGGAAGTATTCATATTCTGCGACCTAGAATTAACTGTCAAAACATGTTGACATTTTTTCTTATAGTTGTCCTTTAAAAAACAAAACACTGTTTTTGTAAAACTGATACCTATATAAAATAGCATTCACACAATGCAGCAAGGTAGAGAGATGGAAGTTTAAAATATCCTTTGCATCTACCACCTAGAAATAATTGTCAGTTATTTAGTCTGTTCTCAAGTATGGGCAGAGTATTGAAGGTTTAGAGGACAGATGTTGAAATTTTGTGTTTTAGTCCCTTACAATAAAGTATTGTCCCGCTCAAAATCCTCGTAGTGCACCCATTGAGACACGGCTAATGGTACAGCTAATGGTCTTTTTACAGTTGCCTACAGACAGATGTACAGATAAATTAGAGAACTTTTAATTTTAAAAGGATACAACTTAATGGTTTTCAGTGTAACAGAAAAAGAAAATTATGGGAGGGAATTGTTGAACTTCAAATGAATGATTTTTCACCACAAGAGAAGGAAAAGAATCTAAAACATAGGTTAAAGAAACTTACATTAGAAAAAATGAAGAGATTGGAGATTTCTTTGTAAGACATGTTTCAGTTTTGGAGTATTAATTACTTGCTGTGAAAGTTGAGCAGTTAGGACCACTCTTGTATATGCTTCTATAGAATTCCCTTCATACCTCTTTGTTTTTAATAGTTATATTTTTACACTGGCCAGGTCTAAAATACGCACAATATGTCTGTGGCCTTAATTCCAGTTTCCAGCCTGTTTAATGTTCACGTTTATATGTAATTGGATTCAGTGCTTACCATGTCCTTTTACCACGGTTTTTTCATTCCTGGGTTTAAAATGCTTGATTCCACTTTTATTTGGCTAGATTTGTTTTTCAGGTGTTTTGGGTTTTTTAAAAAGAAAGGTTGATGTATATTATAGTCTTTGAATTATTTCATGCTTGATAAGTGTATCTGTCGTGTAGCTTTATTCTTGAACAAATCTTCATTATTATAGTTACATCTTTCCTAAACTTTGAAGGTAAAACACCTCTTTCTTCTGACATTCAGAATTATTGAAATGTCTGTTATCACTTTGATTTACTACCGCCCCCTTATCCCTACCCTCCTCCCCTTCCCCACATTCCAGGTGATCTGCTCTTACTGCCTGGTTGCTTGAAGAATTCTTCCTTCCTCTTCTCTTTCCTTCACCCCTTAATCTTTCCCCACTTTCACCTTCCCCTTTTCCTCTGCCTGGCCCACTCTGGGCCTTGACCCCATTTTCTTTCCTTCTCTCTTCCCACCCCCTTTCCTTCCTTTCCCCTTCTTTCTGTCCACATCCTTTCTCCTGTTAATTTCTCCACCCACTTTCCTCCTTTTTGAGGTATTTAAAAGTTTAAAATTTGATTGTAAGATACTTGTCATACTAATATAATCAACATTCGTATGCTCACTACAAAGTCCTGTTTGCATACATCCCTCCACAGGATTACGTGCTATCCTGGAATTGGTGTTTATTATAATTTTCATGCCCTTCATTACTATAATATGTACTATTGGTTATTTCTAAACTTTATAAATAATATTGTCTTGTCAGTATTTTGATTGAAATTGCATTTAATTTAATGATTAACTTAGGAGAGAATCAACATCATTACAAAATTGAGTCTTTCCATCCACAAATATTATATCTTTCCTTTTTTTTCCCTTCCAGTGGTTACATTTTTTTTGGAGGGGAATTTACATAAAATCAACCAATTTAGGGCATATTATTCGTTGTTATTTAGTACATTTACAGTGTTGTGCAACCACAACCACTTAGTTCTAAAATATTTTCATTACCACCGAAAGAAAACCCTACCCGTTAGCAGTTACTCTCATTCCCAGTTTCCCTAGATGCTGGCAACCACTAATCTACTTTTTGTCTCTATGGACTTGCCAACTCTTGACATTTCTTATAAATGGAATCATGCAATACGTGGCCTTTTGTGAATGACTTCTTTTATGCCTCAATAATATTCCATTGTATGGACACCACGTTTTGTTTAGTCACTTGTTGATGGACATGTAGGTTGTTTCTCCTTTTTGGCTATTATGAATAGTACTCCTTTGAACAGTCATACACAAGTATTTGTTCGGTTCTTTTAGGTGTATCCCTAGGAGTGAAATTGCTGAGTCATATGGTAATTTTATGTTTAACTTTTTGAGGAATCATTAAACTGTTTTCCGTAATCCCTGCAGCCTTTAGCATTCCCACCAGCAATATGAGGATTCCAGTTTCTCCACATTGTTGCTGATGCTTGTTATTTTCTGTGCTTTTTTTTTGTTTTGTTGTTTTAATAGCCATCCTAGTTGGTGTGAAGGTTATTTTTTGATTTGCATTTCCTGGTGTCTAAATGATAAGCATCTTTTCATGTATTTGTTGACCATTTTGTATCTTTGGAGAAATGTCTATTCAGATTCGTCGCTCATTTTTAGATTGTGTTATTTGTCTTTCTGTTGTTGAGTTGTAAGAGTTCAATTTATATTCTGAATACTAGACCTTTTTCTAGGAGATATACATTTCTGAGGTTTCCAGTTGCCAAAAGTTGTTCATAGTGATTGCTTATTATTTTTAAAAGCACTGCGCTATTTACAGATAGATTTCCTGTTTATTTTTAATATAATTTGTTTATGCCTCCCCTGACACTTGTCCTTTTCCATAGTTTGTCTTTTAGAGAACCAACTTGTGACTTTTAAAATCCTCTTTTGTATCTTTGGGTATTTTTGTGTGTTTTTTCCCCATTAATTTCCATTCTTACATATATATTTCATCTATTTTTGGTCTCTTTTCAGCCTCTTTATTTGAGTGTTCACTATTTTTTCAGCCTTTTCTTTTTTAGTAAGCATTTAAGATTATACTTTTCTTTCTATGTGTTGTTTTAGCTAAATGCATCCCTTATGTTTTGAGAGGTATAGTTTCTTACTCAGTTTTAAGTCCTTTATTCCCATTATCATTTATTCTTTGGTTTGTCATTTGTTTAGAAATAAGTTTTTAAATTTCCAAGCTTGGTATGTGTCAGTTTCCCTAATTTTGGTTGCAGAGTTCTCTGTGTGTCCATTTGATAAGGCTTTAGTTGTTTGTCTGGATACTTGGTAATTTTTAATCTGCTGAGTTACTGAGAGAAATGTGGATTTCTTCATATAATTCAATACATTTTTGCTTCATATGTTTTCAAGGCATGGAGCTGTCGTGTGTGTGTGTGCAGGGTGGGGGGGGCAATTGAACCTTTATCATTCTTAGAGACATTTAAATAATAGTAATGCTATTATTATGTAATGCTTTTAGCCTCAGATTTATTTTGTCTGATAATAAGAAAGCAATGCCAGAGTCCCTCTTTTTTGGTTTTTACATGATATATCTTTTGCCATCCTTTTGTGAGTTTTTTTGGTTTAGGTAGAACTTATAGCTGCATTTTATTTACTTTAAAATTTAATTTGATAATCTTTTTTTAAAGGGGCAATTTTTATTTACTTCTATCAAATTATTTTGTAATTCCTATTCTTCCTGATTCCCCATATTCATTCTTTCTTACTTTTATATTGATTGGGTTTTAAAGATTCCTGTTTTGCCTCTTTTCATGCTCTTGCATCCTATCACACATGTACTAGTTTGAAATTATTTACAAATTAAAAAAAAAGTGTATGCATAACTCATCAAAGTCAAAAACCTATCAGCATCTTCTTACTTCTCCCCCAAAATACTAGGACCTTAGAATACCTTGGATCAGATGATATCTTGTCATTACTGGCTGATGTTCTAGTTCTGTCTTTTTTACCCCTTAGATTTCTATAAGTTGTTGTTAAGTTTAGATTTGCCCATGTGCTTACCGTTTTCTTTGCTATTCATTTCTTCTTCCTGGACATTCTTTAGGAGTTCCTTTATTGTGTGTGTGTGCGGGGGGTGGGGGGGGTGGGGGTGGGGGTGGGGGTCTGTTAGTCAAATGTTGTTAGTTGGGAAATATCTGTATTTCACCCTTGTTCTTGAGGGATATTTTATCTGAGTGTACATTTCCACATGACAGATGCTGTTCCTCAGTACCTGTAAGATTGTGTTGCATTGTCCTTCGGCTTGCACTATTATTGTTTACAAGTCTTGTTCCCAGGTATTGGTTCCTTTAACTGCTCTGGGTCCAAAAGTGGATTTTTCTTTTTTTCCCATCTGGATTTGCTGCATTTTCTTAGTCAGAGAATTCATGTCTTTTATCAGTTCTGGAAAATAATATTAGTCATTATGCCTTTGAATGTTGTGTTTCTTCATTTTCTTTTTCTAAAACTATTGGACTGAATTGGATTTCTAAAACTATTGGCCAATCAGTTCGTTCGATTTTTTTGATGTAAGATGGCTGTAGTAGCGCTTAGTTGTCTTTAACTTCATTCAAAACAATTTTGTTAGATTGTATGTGACACTTGTCATATCAGCCCTGCATTTTTTTAGAAAGTATCAAAATTGGTGAATTTTTGTGTAGCCATTTTAATATTGAAGATGGAAGAAAAAAGCAACATTTTCAGCACATTATGCTTTATTATTTCAAGAAAGGTAAAAACGCAACTGAAATGCAAAAAAAGATTTGTGCAATGAATGGAGAAGGTGCTGTGACTGATCCAATGTGTCAAAAGTGGTGTGTGAAGTTTCATGCTGGAGATTTCTCGCTAGACAATGTGGTTGGGTAGACCATTTGAAGCTGATAGTGATCACATTGAGGCATTGATTGAGAACAGTCAGCGTTATACCATGCGGGAGATAGCTGACATACTTAGAATCAAGCATTGAAAATCATTTGCACCAGCTTGGTTATGCGAATCGCTTTGATGCTTGGGTTCACTTAAGTGAAATAAGACCTTCTTGACCGTATTTCCACGTGCGATTCTCTACTTAAACATAATGAAAATGTTCCTTTTTTAAAACAAATTGTGATGGGCGATGAAAAGTGGATACTGTACAATAATGTAGACCGGAAGAGATCATGGGGCAAGCAAAAATGAACCACTACCAACCGCACCGAAGGCAGGTCTTTATCCAAAGAAGGTGACGTTGTATATATGGTGGGATTGGAAGGGAGTCCTCTATTATGAGCTCCTTCTGGAAAACCAAACGATTAATTCTAACAAGTACTGCTCCCAGTTAAACCTACTGAAAGCAGAACTCGACAAAAAGTGTCCAGAATTAGTCAGCAGAAAACGCATAATCTTCCATCAGGATAATGCAAAACCGCATGTTTCTTTGATGACCAGGCAAACAACTGTTATAGCTTGTATGGAATTTCTGATTCATCCGCCATATTCACCAGACAGTGCACCTTTAGATTTCCATTTGTTTCGGTCTTTACAAAATTCTCTTAATGGAACAAATTTCAATTCCCTGGAAGACCATAAAAGGCACCTGTAACAGTTCTTCGTTCAAAAAGATAAAAAGTTTTGGGAAGATGGAATTATGGAATTGCCTGAAATATGGCAGAAGGGTAGTGGAATAAAAGGGTGAATACATTGTTCAGTAAAGTTCTTGGTGAAAATGAAAAATGTGTCTTTTATTTTTACTTAAAAGCCAAAGAAACATTTTAGCCACCCCATATGATTAGACATGTGTTAGACTTTTGCATTCTCTTTCTGCCATGTGTCTGTGATGCTCTCTTTGTGATTACTTCAGATGGTCTGTTTCTTCAACTCTAATATGTTATTTCACAATCCCATTGGGTTTTTTCTTTTTACTGATTAAACTTTTCATTTATAGAAGTGGTTTGGTTCATTTCTAAGTCTGCCTAGTCTTTTTTTTTTTAAGCAGGAAGTTATTCTTTGATCGTGTGTTCCATTCTTATTCTTAATATTCCATCTCAAAAATTTCTTGGATTTAAATCTGCTCCTTACCTTCTTTCTGTTGAGTCTTACCTTTTTTTTTTTTTCTTTTCTTTTCTTTTCTTTTTTTTTTTGGACTCTCTTACTCATGGTGGCTTGTTTCTTTGTCTGTTAAGTGTGTTTAGATTATGAATTCTCATTTATCTGGTTTCCTTCTGTGCAGATCATACAGGCAAATCATATACCGCCTCATATAAAATTTGCCTTTGCTTTTGCCTTATACCCTGCAAATGTAATTAACCCAGGAAAACTTTTAACTTCTCAGCCTGTAGCTTTCTACATTCGTTAGGGCAAAGATTTAGCTGTTGAAAAAGAAACCTTAAATAAATAACAGTGGCTTAAATAGGAATAGGGGTTTAATATTCTATCAGGACAGTGTGGGCATAGGGGCACAGGGTTGGCAGGGCAGCCCCACTGTCTCTGCAACCTGTCCCCTTTACTTCTCCAGCATCCTGAGGGTGTTGCCTTCATCTTCAAGGTCCAGGATGGCTTACTACCTTATCTTTATTCCAGCCAATGAGAGAGGACTAAAGGGGAAGAGGAGGATACATTCTGGAAATGGTACACATCATTTCTGCTCACATTCTATTGGTCAGGATTTATTACTTTCAGTTATATGCCCACACCAGCTGCAAGCAAAGCTGGAAAATGTAGACTTTGTTCTTAGTAGTTACGTGTCTTGTGAAATATTGTCAGTGCTATTCCTATAGAAGTAGGGGATGATAGAAGTGACCACAACCAGCAGCCTTTTTCACTGCAAAGACAAATAGCAGACATTTGAAATCCCACCCCCAGTGAAGGCAGGCTTGCTTTATTTATTTATTTAAAATTAATTTTTATTGGAGTATAGTTGATTTCCAATGTTGTGTTAGTTTCTGCTGTACAGCAAAGTGAATCAGTTATACAAATACATATATCCACTCTTTGTTAGAATCTTTTCCCATATAAGTCATTACACAGTATTGAGTAGGGTTCCCTGTGCTATACCATAGGTTCTTATTAGTTACCTTTTATATATATAGTAAAGGCAGGCTTAAAAGTTACACATTGTCAGAGAGGAGATTCTGCCCCCATCTTCCCTTTCCCAGGGGCCCAGGCTGATGGAAGCCGGTTTCCCTAATTGTTACCGTTTCTCATGAAGTAAGTTTTTAAAATGGTCCCCCGGCTTTGCTCTATGCTGGGGACTCTGTACTTTGCAGGAGCTCAGATATCTAGGCTTCTCTAACTCAACTATACGTTTATTTGAAAAAGTGCTTATACTATTTTACCTAGTATTTCTAGGATAGTGGAGTTTTTGCTTTTGTTTTTGAAGATTTCTAGTATTTTTCATATTTGTTCTCTCTAATTCCTGTAATCTCTTTTATGTGAATTCTCTCTGATTATATCAAGTCTTTTTGTAATGTCAGTACAGGTAATTTGATTCAATTTCTCTTCTCTGTTATGTTGTATTCATTTGTATTTTAATGATATTGTTAAGCTCTAACTTCTCTTTTTTTATCTTGTTTCTTGATTCATTTTCCTGTTTTGGAGTTCTAAGCCTGGGTTTATTTTGTTCTGTTTCCTTTGTGTAGTCTGGTGTAATGGGTGTGTGTGTTTCTGGTGCTAGGCGGGTGATCATTATGTCTTGTTTGTTAGAATACCTCAGTTCTAAGTTAGAACACCTAGTTGGGTGGTATATTTTCTTATCCATTGTTTGGTAGGAGTAAGGCATTAATGAAGGATACTCCATTTGGTGTGTGGCCTAAGGGTGTTTAGTAAGTTAGAGCTCAATCATCACTTTCTTTCTCTTGCTTCACTTGGGTTTCCCAGCAGCATTTTCAGAATAGTATTCTCCTGTCTGACCAAGGAAGTTCCCCCTTCAACTCTCTTATCGCTGGGCTGGGATTATTAGTGAGATTTCTCAGGGTTTTGTTGACTCGCCAGTGGATTTCTGGAAGGTGGGAGTGAGGATAGGAATTTAGCCTGGCTCAGCCTCACTTCTCGTTTCATTGAAAAAAGGCAGTTCTGTAACATTGTCAATCCACCATTGTAGCATTATTTTTTTCCTTGGGTTATCGTAAGTCTTGGTCCTTGTTTCTAGATCATCTTCATTGTTTGTTTAAATAATTGTATAACATTCTGTTGATGTACCATTGTGCAAATATTGTGATGTTCTATTATTTCCAGATCTTGTTATAACAGATAAATCCGTAGAGATTTTATTCATCCCATGTTGTTTGCTTCTGTTGCATTATTTCCTTAGATTGAATTCCTAGGAGTAGAATTGCTATGTCAGAGTATAACAAATATCTCTGAGTCTTGTCGCATATTGCTTTTTCTTTTTTAAAGGTTATAACAACTTAGATTCTCACCAGAAATGAATGAGTATACTAATTTCACTGTAGCCTCGTTCGTATTTGGTGATAGGCTTTTTTTTTCCCTTAAAAAAATAGCTATAGAATAATATATTAAGGTTGCTTAAATATTCATGTCTTTTATTATTATGGAGCATTAGCATTTTTCTATGGTTTTAGTTTACCACTTATTTTCTCATCTGTGAGTTGTATGTTTTTATGCTTGCCCATTTAATGACTTGATGTTTTTCTCATACATGCAAACAAGTGCCTTTTTATAAAAGAAAATGTCAACCTTTACATTTTTAAATTTTGCAAAGCTGTTTTTACAAATCTTTTGCCTTTTAAAAAATTAGATTTATCTGAAATTTTAAATTTTAGTATATTATATAATTAAATCTTTTGTTGGTTTAAATTGAGAAAGTTATTTGATAAATGTTTTATTCTCTTTTTTTGCTGGCTTTCTGTATTGTGATTTTATTTCCTTATTGTGGGGTTCAGTTTTGGTATGTGAAGAAGTTGTGCTCTGATTAAGTGGATAGTAATTGGTAGAAATTTATATCAGTTTCACTTACTGACTTTTAAAAAATCTCTTTGTTTTAGAAAACATTCATTTTTACATAAAATTAGATCTTTTTATAGTTCTTAATGTCTATAAGGATAGGGTTCACTCTTTTTAAAAAATATTCTTTCATAATTTTGCCTGTTCAAGCTTTAGTCATTTTGTTTCAAAAAGGGATTTCAGGAGCTAACTTTCTGAGATTTTTAAGATGGATCCTTGATTTGGGCAAAAACTAAACATTCTGTTACAGTCTTTAAACATGGTTTAGGGGAAAATACAAATAAAAATAATGAATACTGTTAGTGACAAAATTATCATTTGTACTATGTCTGTTTCGTAGGAATAATTTTTGTATATCTAGAGGTCTGAGCTCCTAATAAACAGGACTCTTTACATCTGTTAATAAATAGAAATTTGTTATAGTTGTGACTGAGTAGCTTATGGATAGTGAATCATTTAAATCAAAACATTAGTGAATTTTCAATTAAATAAGCAAAATACTTTCATGACTTCCATCTTTACCTATCATTGATAAAATTTAAATATTCTTTGTTCTGTTTATAGGTGGAAAACCATGAATTTCTTGTAAAACCTTCATTTGATCCTAACTTGAGTGAATTAAGAGAAATAATGGATGACTTAGAAAAGAAGATGCAGTCAACATTAATAAGTGCAGCTAGAGATCTAGGTAAGAGTGGGTCCTTGGAGGTTGAATCATTCTTTTGTCTGTATAGTATCCACACTGGAGCCAGAATTGCTTTCCTAGAAGACACAATTGATTATGCCATTTCCTTGTTTAAAGGGCCAGCCCCTTTTCTACTGAATAAAATTATAGTTGCATAAAGTTTACATATGGGGTTCTTTACATCTGGAGCCTGGCCTCCCCTTCAGATTCTTCTCTTACTAATTTCCTTAATCCCAGGATGACTCCACGTTCCTGCCAAACAAATAACCCCACCTGCCCTTGCATCATGTCTTTTAAATAAGACCTATTTTTCTTATTTATTTATTTATTTTTCTTTTTTTAAGACCTGTTTTAAATGTCACCTCCTCTATAAGCCTAATTCTACTAGGAATAGTTCATTGATTTGACTTTGGGGTTCGCAAGCACTTCATTAATATTAACTTAAAAAATTATTAGATTTAAATTCCCTAGATTATAAATTCCCTAATTAGTCTACACTGTTTTGTTCTGAGTTTATAAACCTCTTTGTTCGGAGCATCTCTCAAATGTATGTTGAACAAATGAATCTTAGCGTATTAGAAGACCCCTCAGAGCAGTAATACTCTTGTATTGTTATATACCCATACCAACATATCCAAAAATTTTTACAGATAATTTCCAAGGGGGGTCCATAGATGAACTAGATCCTAGATGTAAGAATCTTTGCCTTGAAGGATATTGAAATTTACTCTCCTCATTTCATAGATCTCTCCATATTCTGTGTCACTTTCCTCCCTGGTCAAGTGAGGTCTGTCTTTAGTTGTTTGCTGCTTCTAATATTCTATAGTCATGCTTTAGCAAGTAAGTTTGTAGATACTGTCTCTCTTCTGGTTTGGGGTCTAAAGATCACGTTGATGAATGAGACTATGAGGAGAGGACAAACATAAAAACTCAAAAATCTTAGGTGCATGAAGTCTAGCTGATTGATCATTGCTTGTTTTGTAAATCTTCCTATACTTAACACAAAGTATATGTCCTAGTTTTTCTAGAGTTTCGCTGTCAGAATCTCCTTTTTTGGAAAGTGTATTTGTTTTCTTTAATTGTACTTTATATTAGTTCCAGAGAAATGCTTTGGTTAACTAAAGAACCCTCAGCAGAACCCCTGAAGGGCAACGGCCTTATCTTATCCACCCTCATGCCCACAGCATCTGCAACAGTGTGTGCTACCCACTGCTGCTGCTCTGTAGCCTTGGGTGATTTTACTCAGAAAGGCATCCACATCGGAAGCTGACATTAATAAGGGGATTTAAGTATTTTCATGTAGTTCTTTGAGTGAAGTAAGTGAAGTAGGATGTGCATCTTTCCCAGTTGGATAATATTAATAATTTCCAGTTGCTGTCACAAAATAAAAGTAAATTTTTCACTATTTAGATTTGAGTATTTTAAACACTTAGATTGATAATGGCTGGAGATATCTATGAAATATTTTTTCTTTTTTTCCTGATCACGAAGGCTTGGATCCTGGCAAACAGATTAAACTGGATTCCAGCGCACAATTTGGATATTATTTTCGCGTGACGTGCAAGGAAGAAAAAGTCCTTCGTAATAATAAAAATTTCAGTACAGTAGATATCCAGAAGAATGGTGTTAAATTTACCAACAGGTTTGTAAGTCTATGTTAAATTAAGTCTTTACCAGTCCCATGAAACTATTCTCTGACGAAATGTGAGTGTTCTGTGATAAGGAAGTTTTACTTTATTTATTGTTAATTGATATAAGGCATAAGATAAGATTGATGCTTTTTTTTTCCTTGCAAGAGGTTGGTCAGGTATCACAATACCACTTGTTAAATAATTCATCTTTTCCTTGTTGACTGAAATGGCACTTTTGGGTCTATTTTTAAGATTATTCTTTCACGTATCTCTCTTACTTTCCTTTTATCAATGTGAAATAGATTGTATTACGTTTATTTTGTTTCCATATCTGTTAGAGTTAGTTCCCCTTCATATCTCTGTTAGTTATTTTCATGTGTTTATTTTTTCTAAGGAAAACTGTTATCCTTCATCAATTAAATTCTTCTAGTATATCAACTGGATGTATCATTTAATTTAGGGAGATGTCTACCAGCCTTAATGAGGCTATTCATTAGACTATAGCTTTTTTTAAAAAAAAAATCGTGATCCATGTTGGAAAAAAATCTTACCAATTTTTTCTGCTTTTTCTCTTGTTGTTAGGAGGTTCCTGAGGCAAATTATGCATAGGTGGAAAAAGAATTATTTAAAAATAAATCTTCTGTGACTGGGAGAGTGAGGGCATTTATCCTTTCTCTTCTGTATTGTTTTAGAACTTATGGTCAGCCTTATTCCCACCCCTCCTGAATATTGCTAGTATTTACAGCTAGCTTTTGTATATATTATAATCCTCTTTTATCCATTTATTTAGTGTTTTGAGTGTCTGTTTTATGCAGACGTTATTCTAGGTGTTCAGACAACCTAATAATGAAAACAGTCAGTCTGTTTAGTTTGTTTCTCATAACAACTCTCTGAGATAAATAGGACAGGTTATAGTCTCTCACTTTTTAGATGGAGAAACTGAAACTCCAGTTCCCTTGGATTGGACAACTAGTAACAATAGATACTCAAACCTAGATGTTCTGTTGCCAAATTTATTAGTTGCTGTTTCTTGATCACACTATATCCCTGATTCAAGAAATTTATATATGTTATAACTAACCAGTGGGTGATTCGAAGATGATTATAACACCCCAAAAGTTCTGTCTTATCTAAGCTGAAATATATATACAAGAGGTTGAACTGACTGACCACAGTGGTTCCAAAAGTTGTGAAAAATTCATTTGTTCATTCATTCATTGATTTTTGTCAACAAATTGAATGCTTGCTGTGGATCTGACTCTGTGATCATGTAATTGTCCTTAAAAACCTCTGATGTCTGTCATCCAGAAAATTTTTAAATCTACTGTAACCTATACAATCTGATCCTGCCCACCTCTTCTTTTCTCTCTGGCAGCTCTTCCCTTCACACAGCAGTCTTACTTTTATAATGCCTTTGCTTCTTTCTTTTCTTCCTTTAATTCTTTCCATTTGCCTGTTTCATAGTAGTCTTTTTGTGCCAGTGTACGGTTCTTGAGCTGTATATGCATATTATGGCATTGGCTGATTCCGTCATGTTCACAGTTTTTGCCTTGATTGACTAATACCCTCCTCCTGATCAGTACTTCCCCCTCTTTCTTGTATCCTCTGTGACCCCCTCGTCTTATCTTTCTGTTTTTAACCTCATTCCCTTCTTTTGATACCAGTGAATATATCTTCTCTGTTCTCATTTTCAGCATTTTTTATTCAACCTGTAATTTTCATTTACTCTTTAAATTGCTCAGTAAGATTGTTTTCATAACATTTTCCTTACTTTAACAACTTTCAGCATCAAAAGACAGCTTCCTACAGTAATGAGAGAAACTGTGTGTGGGGTGTGTGTGTGTCATTTATTTATATTTTAATCAAAGTATAGTTGATTTACAATATATTAGTTTCAGTAGTACAACATAGTGATTCAATATTTTTATAGTTTATACTCCATTAAAAGTTGTTATGAGATAATGGCTATCATTCACTGTGCTGTACAATATATCTGTGTTGCTTTATCTATTCTACACATAGCAGTTTCTATCTCTTAATCCTCTACCCCCTATTTCCCCCTCTCCCACTGGTAGCCACTAGTTTATTTTCTGTATCCGTGAGTCTGTTTCTGTTTTGCTGTATATATTCATTTGTTATTTTTTAGGTTCTACATATAAGTGAGATCATACAGTATTTGTCTTTTTCTGTCTGACATTTCACTAAGCATAATATTCTCTAGATCCATCCACATTGCTGCAAATGGCAGAATTTCATTCTTTTTTGTGGCTAATACACCCACACACCACCCACATCTTCTTTATCTATTCATCTGTTGATGGGCCCTTGAGTTGTTTCCATATCTTGGCTGTTGTAAATAGTGCTGCTTGTGTGTGTATTTTGAGAGGGAAGATGACCTCTGTCCTAAATAGGCATGAGGACTTATTCCATTTAAATGTTTTAGAAAAGGTCACAGTTCAGAATTTTATTCAAAGGAATAATTGTTATAGCAGGAATTGTGCCAATGGGCCATTCCAAGCAGCATAAATGTTAATATTGCTGAATTCCAGTCACATCCCTCCCCGACGAGTTGCCCCTTTTCTACTGATATTTCCATTTTAATTATTGTTTTGTTGCCTTATAGGATAATACTCTGGATATATTTTATATAGCACACATTACCTCCAGTAGATGTTTTAATATTTGTAATAATACCATTATTTTGATTTGCAGTAAATTGACTTCTCTCAATGAGGAGTATACCAAAAATAAAACTGAATATGAGGAAGCCCAGGATGCCATTGTTAAAGAAATTGTCAATATTTCTTCAGGTAAATTTAATAGAACTAATACATTAAATGTTGTGAATACGACCTGGTTTTTGGTAGTAGAAAAAAATATTGTTTTGTTTGAAGAGTGGGTTTTGTTTGGTTTTTTTTTTTTTAAGCTTTTACACACTGTGACTGTTTATTAAACTCCCTATGAAGTAATGCATGCTATATTGTGGTAGGAAAATTAACCAGATATTAGTCTTGTATCTAGAAAGATGAACTAGTGCAGGCTAAGAAATGGGAATATTCTGACAAACAAAGGCAAACAGAAAAGCACAGAACGTGTTGTAGTTGTAACAAGGAAAAACACCAAGGGCCACAAGGCACGAATAGCTTGTATCTGTAGGCTCGTGCTCTAGGTTTATGGAGATAAATACCACTGAAAACCAAATAGAAATTACACAGGAGGCAACCCTTTTTGGATTCTATGTGCCATTTTATAGATTTTCAGAGTCTATTCTAGAAGGCACTGTTAGAGATGATTGTTTTTTGGGGTTTTTTTGGCTACACTGCACAGCTTGTGGAATCTTAGTTCCCTGACCAGGGATTGAACCCAGGCCACGGCAGTGAAAGTGCTGAGTCCTAACCACTGGACCACCAGGGGGGTCCCATGATGACTGTCTTATAATTAAAGGTACGGCATGACTTGGCTCTATGGTATTGCCCTTAGCATGGAATGAATGTATAGCACAGGGTAGGTGGTGATGTGTTCAACTGGAAGGCTTTGCCTATCGTCATGTTTGTATTGACTGCAACCTTTATTGTGCCTTTCAAAAACTCACCACAGAACTACATTAGCCAAGTGATCAAAGTTGGCATCACCAATAATGGGACAAAGACATTATATATATGCTTCCTGATGAGATGCAGAGGAAAAGACACACTATTACCTATATACAGGCATACCTCATTTTATTACACTTGCAGGTATTGTGTTTTGTTTTACAAATTGAAGATTTGTGGCAGTCTTGCCTTGTTAAATGATGGTTAGCATTTTTTAGCAATAAAGTATTTTTTAATTTAAGGTATATACATTTTTTAAGACATAATGTTATTGCATACTCAGTAGACTACAGCATAGTGTAAACAGAACTCTTATGTGCATTGTGAAACCAGAACATTTGTGTGGCTTCTTTGTTGTGCTATTCCCTTTATTGTGGTGGTCTGGAACTGAACCTGCAGTATCTCTGAGGTATTCCTGTAGTATTCTCGATAAAAATGTTTAACCTAAATAGTAACAAGAAGGAAAAAACTTGGATAAATTTAGATTGTGGGACATACTTTTTAAGGCCTGCAGAATACTCAAAGGCAGAGGATAATCCTTGATTGGATCCAGTACTAGGGATTGGAATTGAGGAGTAGCTATAAAGGACACTATCGGCACACACTGGCAAAGTTTAATATGAGATAATAGGGTACTGGTGTCACATTTCTTGGGTGTGTATTGTGATTAAGTAGGAGGGTGTCCTTGTTCTCAGGATGTATGTGCTGAATTATTTAGGGGTAATAAGTCATTTAAAAAGTCTAAGAATGTATAATTCTGTAATTGTTTTACTATTATGAATTTTTATAGTAAATCAGAAAGAAACATAAAACTTTTAAAGGATTTTAATATACTTTATATATTTGTGTTGAGATGAACGAGATTTATAAAGATTACATTTTTGTTTGGTGGTATCAGGTTGCTGTAGCATGGTAATCTTCTTGTTGAATTATGTTCCTAGCCTAGATTGCATTTATGAGGACCCTAAAAAACATTGCATATATTCAGACTGGGAGTCTTCTCCCAAAATAATATTAACTAATATTCATTAAACACCTAGTAGGTTAAAGCTACTAGATTTTAACACTTAAATGGAAGGTTTTGTATTTGGAGTCACCTTGAATTTAAATGAAACCTCCTCTTGGTCTAATATATACATTATAAACTATCTTTATTAAAAATGTAATAGATCATTTTTGTAATTTTTTATTTTGCTCTTAAACCAGGCAAGGTGATGGTGTTAAGAGCCAGGTGATGTGAGGTACCAAATATAGACCCTTGATTAAGAGGCTTTTGGTTTTCTTTTATTATAAACCTATTCTTGTTGGTATATTAGAAATTGTATGATTTAAAGTAATTATGTAAGTACTCCACTAATATTTAAGTAATTCCTGTTGCTATATGGTAGGGTAGTGTGAATGCTCCCCTTGCCCATTTGTTGAATATGTTAGGTAAAATAGGAATAAAATTAAAAGTGGTGAAACAGAATTACTTGTATTTGGCCATTCATAAGTTAATTTTTATTTTCAAAAAATATTTTATCACTTTTATGGTGAACAAGGGAATCAAAGATGAGTCAGATTTCCTGCCATTTAACTAAACTCATGTTGTATTTTTCTAAAATTAAACAGCGTTCTGTTGATTGTCTCTTGAAGCTTTTTATAGTTCCATGTGACCCGTGTGTCTGTTACACCAAACCTTACAACCTATTAAAATTTTAGAATCTATTCTGAAAATTTTGACCATCTTTATTGCCTAATCATGCTTTGCCTAGCATACGTCAGGGACTGTTTAATGTATGTAATAGCTTTTAGTTTTACTGCTTTAGCAGAGTGGAATCTTGTTGGAAGTGTTTTAAGTGATAATTATGAATCTAAATTTATGCTAAAATTTAACTGTATGGGGAGAAAACCTCAAGTAACAATCTTGACAGTCACATTATATCTTATTACCTGGTGTTTGCAGGTTTCTTAGGATAATTGTGGAATGCCATCCTGGCTTCAGACTCTTAAAATTTAGAAATATGCCTCACATATCACTGCACCTGCTTTTTTTTTTATCTTATCAATATATCATGAAAGCTTTTCCATGAAAGCTTTTTCTTGTTAGTTTTTTTTTTCTCTCCAACCTCTACCTCATTTCTTTATGTAAGCAGCTATGCACTTTTATTTTTTAATGGATTTTGGTAAGGGAGGGCATCTTACTCTCTTTTTGAAATCTGTTCATAGTAGGGGAAAATGTGACAACACATTTTTAACCTTGTGTTGAGTTTTAGGTATTGCTTTCATGTTTAGTTATGGCAAACCTCTGTTAGTTTTAAAAATTATATAAATTAGGAAATGGATTTTGAATTCCCAAATGGAGGAGGGTTGAATTTATTCTTATAGCTGCTTATGTGTATTTTTTCTTATCCAATATTCCTGTATACGTTTTCTGTTTTTATATAGGCTATGTAGAACCCATGCAGACACTCAATGATGTGTTAGCACAGCTAGATGCTGTCGTCAGCTTTGCTCATGTGTCCAATGGAGCACCTGTTCCATATGTACGGCCAGTCATTTTGGAGAAAGGACAAGGGAGAATTATACTGAAAGCATCCAGACATGCTTGTGTTGAAGTTCAAGATGAAGTTGCATTTATTCCTAATGATGTTCACTTTGAAAAAGATAAACAGATGTTCCACATCATTACTGGTAAAAAACCTAGTTTCGGGGCTTTTGGGGGGTAATGTTTCCCCTTTTTTATGTTGGAGTGGAAATATATATTTAAGTTGATGAAGAAAACCTTGTCCTTGATGTTAGAAAAAGAACGTTGTTAATATATGAATGAATGAATGAATATATGTGAACAGAATGAAACTTCTGTTCCAGGGGTTCAGTGCATTTGAAAATGAATGTCTCTTCATCCTCCAAGGTTACCTTTGGGTCAGACCTTTCAATAGTGAGTTCCTTGAAGGTCAAGCATGATTGTGTGCTGGAATGACCTCAGCTTAGGGTAGCAGTTCTTTTAAAGACATGATACTATATTCATGTGAAACTTGAAAAAAGTAGACTTGTGTATAGACTAATGTAGCATGTTTCAAACTAAAGTGTTTTGAGAGATCTTAACCAGATTCTAGAAAAGAAAAGTGTCAGGGTGTGTGGGTGATAGGAGTCTTCGGGCAAATGTGTTTGGGAAACACTCAATGATTGTATTTTATTTCCCCAAATGGATTTTCAAGTTGTTCATATGAGCTAACCCCATTAATCGGTAAATTTCACATTTTCCAAAAGTAGGGTCATGTCTTTGGGTTTTAGTGTGGAGTTTACTTGATTTGAAGGATTTGATTGTACTGATTCATTCTCTAATAGGTCCATTTATTAATGAATTATCATGTTTAGTTAGTTAATCAATTAGGCCTGTACTGCTTTTCTGAATGTCATAAAATTATCCTGCAGACAGCTTTGTGAGCTGTGGGGAATTGTCTATATGGTCTTTCTAGACCATAATCAAATTATAGGTGAGATAAATCTTTCATGGCTCCTCTTGAAGGGTACAGCATAGGTTTGTCTGAAGAGAAAATAATAGCATTGTTCTAGGGCCTAGTGTAAGGCAGGAACTTTGTTCATGCCTTTGGGCAGCCTCTGGTCTGCTTCTTGTATGTCATATCACATGACCTAGGTAATTAGTCAGCAATGTACAATTTAAGAGTAACATTCAATTTATTAGTAGCAAAAATAAGTTAATCTTGCTTGTTGATATAATTTGTTTTATAGGTCCCAATATGGGAGGTAAATCAACATATATTCGCCAGACTGGGGTGGTAGTTCTCATGGCCCAGATTGGGTGTTTTGTGCCATGTGAGTCAGCAGAAGTGTCCATCGTGGACTGCATCTTGGCCCGGGTAGGGGCTGGTGACAGTCAATTGAAAGGAGTCTCCACGTTCATGGCTGAAATGTTAGAAACTGCTTCTATTCTCAGGTGGGTGCACTTTCCAGTCTCCTGAAAATGGAAACTGATGTCCCTGTCCCATGAGAAGTAAATTTCCAGATTCATCTATAAAACATCTGTAATCTTTTATCTAGTTTAATAGTTTCCTTGTGAGCTTTATGCACTTTATATTATCTTAAAAGAGTGATTGGCGGTAGTTGTGGAAAGCTTCTTTGATTTTTAATATTGTCTTCTTAAGGTTTCTGGTAGTTGTACACCTTTTGAATCTCTACTGCCATGCTTTTGCTGTTCACACTACCCGGAATGTCCTTCCCTGCTGTTTACCCAAGTTCTTTCTGATCTTTACAGGCCCTTAATGACAGAAATTGTACTTCTGTGATGATGTTCCTTGTCACATGTGCCTAAGGTCATGGCTGTTTGTTCGAACTTTTTGACATGCCTGTAACTTATTAGCTTTTTATTTTAGAGGTTATGAAATCTCTTTATTTCATTTTTAGGAGCTTCTTTAAAGACAGGGAGGCTATGCCTTCTGTTTCTTGGAATCTTCTAAAGTACTTTGTATATAATAGATCCCTAGTAAATTATACTTGGATTATTGTTTTTGCAGAATTATAAAAGCAATACAGATGTTTAGTATAGTAATTAGTCAATAAGTTAATTTTTTAATATATAATTTTAATTTATTATTTTTTATTTATTTGGCTGCATTGTGTCTTCATTGCTGCCCACGGACCTTCTGTAATTGCAGTGATCAGGGGCTACTCTTCGTTGCGGTGCACAGGTTTCTCATTGCTGTGGCTTCTCTTGTTGTGGAGCATGGGCTCTAGGCACGCGGGCTTCAGTAGTTGTGGTGTGTGGGCTCAAAAGTTGTGGCTCACAGGCACTAGAGCACAGGCTTAGTAGTTGTGGCTCACGGGCTTAGTTGCTCTGTGACATGTGGGATCTTCCGGGACCAGGGATCCCCCTGCGTTAGCAGGTGGATTCTTAACCACTGCGCCACCAGGGAAGCCCAATAAGTTAATATTCATAACTTAAAAGATTAAAGAAATAAGCAAAAGGTGTCAGTGGCATTTCATGGAGAAAGGAAGAAATGACCAATAAGCACATGAAGAACGGTCAAATGCTCTAATTAAAAAAAAAATGTTCCCCTCTGTTCATGTGATTAAAAAGAAGAGAAAATGCTAACATTTGGTGTTGGTGGGGCTGTGGCAGGCACACAGAGTCACGTGACCATCGGCCGTGTATGTGAGTGTTTGTATCCCCAAACCCTTGTCCCATCTTCTTGTGGTATTTTTTTAAATCTTGACTGATTTGATTGTCAAGAAATGAATGATAGTTGCTTTATTTGGAAATTCTTAGATTACAGCTAGTGAGATTGGTAATTTAAAAAATACTTATTCACCATTTGTTTCCTCTTATGTCAGTTGTTCATGTCCATGACCATTTTCCTGCTGAAGTTTTAGTGCTTTTCACAGACCTTATTGAATTTTTGTATGTACTAAGATAATTAGTCTGTTAGCGTTTGTGGTGCATCTTTCCCATTGTATTGCCTTAATTTTGTTTTTTGCATTACCACATACTATGTCATAGGAAATTTTCATGTAATTATGTGTTTCAGGTCTGCAACCAAAGATTCTTTAATAATCATAGATGAATTGGGAAGAGGAACCTCTACCTATGATGGATTTGGGTTAGCGTGGGCTATATCAGAATACATTGCAGCAAAGATCGGTGCTTTTTGCATGTTTGCAACCCATTTTCATGAACTTACTGCCTTGGCCAATCAGATACCAACTGTTAATAATCTACATGTCACAGCACTAACTACTGAAGAGACCTTAACTATGCTTTATCAGGTGAAAAAAGGTGAGTGCATCCCACTGGTGTATTGTAAATTCGGTATTCCTACCCTTGGAATCATTAGTCATTGCCTTATTCTACATTAGGATGAATTATTGGTGTTTTTACTGAACACATTTACCTCTTAATTTACAGTCTGGGGACAGGGACATGGTACGTTATCTATATTTCTATGTCTCATAGTAGAACCGCTCATTTTAAAACAGTCACAGAAAGAATGATGTATACTTTTGAACATTTTCACAGGGATTTTGTACTACCTCCCATGGCAGCATGTTTTCTTGTCAAATTAGCTGCTTGAGAGTAACAATAAGCTTTGAAGTTCTGAGGCTCTAGCCGTTACTGTTTAATAAACGGTTGTAATTATCTGATTATATTTTTAAGAGTGTGTTATATAAACAGGCTCATTTAAAGCTAGGGTTTCCAGAAATGTTGAAATTGTTAGTAGTTATCAGGTGAGGAATCACTTATTTGTTGGCATTTCATCCTTTCTGGAAAGTTTGTCATTAGTGGGTCTGGCGGCTAATCAGATGACTGCGTTGATGAGATTAACATACTGTAAAGTTTTTATTGCTTTAACATTTTACCAATCATCAGAATTGCTTTTTCAGATGGTGTCCTGATTTTCCGTGAATGCATTTTTCTGCATCTGTTGGTTGCACATAAATCAGATATATATATTTTTTTAATTAATTAATTAATTTTTTGTCTGTGTTGGGTCTTCATTGCTGCACATGGGCTTTCTCTAGTTGCGGTCAGCGGGGGCTGCTCTTCATTGTGGTACACGGGCTCCTCATTGTGGTTTCTCTTGTTGCGGAGCACAAGCTCTAGGCACATGGGCTTCAGTAGTTGCGGCACATGGGCTCAATATTTGTGGCTCACGGGCTCTAGAGCACAGGCTCAGCATTTGTGGCACACGGGCTTAGTTGCTCCCTGGCATGTGGTATCTTCCTGGGGCGGGAATCGAACCCATGTCCCCTGCATTGGTAGGCAGATTCTTAACCACTGGGCCACCTAGGAAGTCGGAGATATTATTTTTTATTCTTTGTTGCTTATGCTTCTTAGGAATCCTTTGGAGTTACTGTTTGTACTGTTGTTGTTGATAGAGAATATAGGTACTCTTGGTTGGACCTGGCATTTAGCATAAAGTTGAGGTTTTGCTTTTAAAAAGTGGGTTCAAAATATTAAAAAAAGACCAGATGAAGTTTGGAAAAGATAGGAACAGGTTCCTCTTCACTGTGAATCTTTATCAAACACTTGCTTCTATTTTATTTTTGTTTCTCTAAGTTGTGCAAAATATCCAGCTCCAGAATGCATGGGATATATAACTAGGCTAAAAGAAAATTTATATTTCCATGATAGCATTGTGAGCATCCTTGGTATTATACATTTGGAAGGAATGTCTTAAGTCAGTTTATTTTGTGCAAATGGGGATGAAGATAACTACCTAGTCTGTAAATTTACTAGACTAGATTTGGGTCAAAAATTTCATTGTCATTTGAAATATATTTTGAATTAAATACTCTTCCTAATTACTTACCCTTTACATTTATCTTTTTTTTCATAGTACTTTAGTTCCTCCCTTATGAAATGAGAGAACCTCAGAGATATTGTATTGATTCTTTTTTCGTCAGATTCAGATATTTGTCTAGGCTTTTGAGGATTATCTGTCAAGCCTTTTCTCTGCTGTTTTTATTTTTCCTACTACATTTGTCAAGGATAAAATATAACAGTGTGTGCCAAGTCATAATCACTTTTTGTTGGAAGCTTAATTAAAATTCCTTTATCTAAGTTACTCTGAAACATTTGGCTAATGTATTTGAAATAACACAAAATTGTTTCCTAATGACGAAGTGAGAAAGTTCCATTTACATAAATTGCTATCTCTTCCTACCCTGCCCCTCACACCTCCCAAATTTCTTATAGGTGTCTGTGATCAAAGTTTTGGGATTCATGTTGCCGAGCTTGCTAATTTCCCCAGGCATGTAATAGAGTGTGCTAAACAAAAAGCCCTGGAGCTAGAGGAGTTTCAGAATATTGGGAAATCACAGGAATATAATGAAATGGAACCAGCAACAAAGAGGTGCTATCTGGAAAAAGAGGTTTGTCAAATTATTTTTGTAGTTATTTTTTTCCTATATGATTCTGATGTTTATTTATTGATCATTCATTATTGGTTTCCACTTACATTTCTTTGCATGGTAAAGAATCCATCTATATCATTTTGGTTTCACCACTACACACATCTGCACAATCGAAAGATAGCATTTCAAGTACCAGATTTGAAAAGTAAGAGGGTAGGAATATTAGTGTAGGTTTAAAATACATAATTCAAAGGACTTATAGAGGTGCATGCACATCTTTGATTACTTATATGCAAATAGATCAAGTTCAGTTAAATTACATATTTACTCAGTGCTTAGTTAAGATGATAAAGAAGTGAACACAGTTCCTGCCCTCCAGTTGTTTGCAAACTAGTTGGAGAGGTAGTAATAGTGAGCATGTCATAGAGAATATGACAGATATTTACTCAGGAAAACTCTCTGTGGGCAGGATGTTTCAGTTCTTGAGGGAGCAGTGGATCTTAAGTTAGGCCTTCTGAGTGCTAGGTGAAATTTAGATGTTCACGTAGAAAGGTAGAAGCATATGCCCAGTGGATTTTTTAAAAATTAAAAGATTATTAGTTTTCTGTAATAATGAAAATAAGAGAATCTTAATTCACATCTAGGTCCTGGTGGCATTTACTGTGATTATGCATTTTGACAGCTTGTCACACTGTTAGCTTTTACCCAGTGAATTTTTTTGTTGTTCTTACTTGAAGGATAGATGATGTTAAAATAATAGAGGATGTGTGTGGTTTTTGAGCTTAAAAGGTAAGGTTTTATCTGTTGTACCTATGCAAGCAGGAGAAATGTATTATAACTTGTTAATAGTTTTAAGTAGAGAAGGTTGCCATCCTGGATATGGAATGGTCTTGGTATCAGCCCCACAGCTATCCATGATCCAGGATTAAGTAGGCTTCTTTATGTAATTGGTTCTCAATTAGAACAGAAGTCATATACTTTTGATAATGTTAATTACAATGAATTTAAAAAAATTTTTAAGCTAAGGAAGACATATAACAATTATCGATGTTACTCAATCTAGATTTTATTTTTGGGGGAAAAAAAGGCAGTTGTTATTTATAGAGGTGTATTTCTTCTTTACCTTATCATTTGGATTATCCACCTTTCACCTTTAAGGTACATATTACCAACTGGCTCCCTAATGAAAAGCAAACTTTTTTAGTTCAGCTTCATATACAGTAATAAACATTATATCCTTTGCCAGGCACCGTTCTTAGCACTTCTACACATACTAACTCTTTAATTCTCACAACAGCCCTTTGTGGTTGGTAATATTATTGTCCCCATTTTATGAATGAGGAATACATGTTAAGGAATTAGCCCATGGGTCACATAGCACGTAATAACCATGTTCTTTAGAATGGCAATAACTGGGCAGTAAAATAAACAAAGAAGAAACATCCCGTGTCTGTGTATGAGTATTCAATTTTCAGTGACTGTTTATACCTTACAGTATTTGTAAACTTTGAGTTCTTTTTTCCCCAGAAGGTTAAGTTATATTTAAAATTATGAAAGCTGAGGGATTTGGGAACTCCTAAAATATCCAATTTCTTTGTCATTAGCAGCTGAAATATATTTATAAATATCCTTTTAATGACTTGCTGTGAAGAAATACAGTCAGCTAAGAGCTTTGCTATAAATTCTAGATGGTGCACACTTAAAATTTGAAGAATGTTTAAATATTGGGTGGCGTGTTTAGATTGAAATTATAGTGGGACAATTTGGATTTTTTTTTGGGGGGGGTACACCAAGTTCAATCATCTGTTTTTATACACATATCCCTGTATTCCCTCCCTCCCTTGACTCCCCCCCACCCTCCCGTCCCAGTCCTCTAAGGCATCATCCATCCTTTGTTATACAGCAACTTCATAGTGGGACAATTTGTTACTATTTACTATTTTTAGAAAAGTTGTTTTGAAAACTAATGGAATGTTCACATTTTTTTCAGCAAGGTGAAAAAATTATTCAAGAGTTTCTATCCAAGGTGAAGCAAGTGCCCTTTACTGAAATGTCAAAAGAAAACATCATAATAAAGTTAAAACAGCTGAAAGCTGAGGTGATAGCAAAGAATAATAGTTTTGTAAATGAAATAATTTCACGAATAAAGGTAACCACGTGAGTAAATTCCACTAAATGGAATGAAGATAATATTGATAAGCTATTGTCTGTAATGCTTTTCTACTGTTTTATATTAACCTTTCTTCCATAGTGTTGGCAATTGATGTCCATGGGATATCAAATTAATAAAATATTTAGTATACTTCACTCTACCTGAGTATATTTTCAAAGACCTTTATTTTGAAAAATGGGAGCTGTAACTGAGGAAGACTTAAATGGACATGGGCGATAGTAGGCAATATGTTGAATTTTATAAATAAAATCGTGTAGTTTTTAGAATTTGATATGTGTTGTATTTCTTTATGATAAGACTTTTACACATACTCCCGAATGGTATGGGAGAAACAGGTAGCCCAGAGACTTTGTAAAAAAGTGAGGGATCTTAAAGCTAGAAAGAACCATGGAATTCATTTCCAGCAATTCCCCAGAGTGTCCGTCTGTTGGCAGGAGCCAGGTTGGCTGCATATGTATTAACCAAGGAACTTATTAAAAATCCAGAGTCCTAGTGTGATCCTTCAGCCCATCTGCCATTCTCCCACCCCCAGTCTGTGATGAGAGTTAGAAATCTGGATTTTAACCAGATCTTTCAGGTAGGGAACCCTGATTTAGTCTTTTATTTTACAGGGAGGAGATGGAGAGGTTTAAGAACTTAGTGGCTGCTCCTGCTGAACATGGGAAGAAAAGGACAGCCTTTTTAATAAGTGGTGATGGGATAATAACGTATTCATATAGGAACAAAATGAAATTGGATCCCTATTCCATATTATATAGAAGAATCAACTCCAGTGAATTTTTTACCTAAATGTACAAAGCAACACTACCAAGTTTTTAGTGTTTGCAGTTCTATAGAAATAATATAGGGAAATATTTTTATGACTCTTTGGGAAAGATGAAGTTGGCTTTGGGAAAGATTTCTTAAGTCATGGACACCATCCGTAAAGTTTGACACACTTTGCAATATTGAAATTAGGAACTTCTTTCATAAAAATGCATCATAAAGTTATAAGACTACAGTTGACCCTTGAAGAATGTGGGGGCTAGGGGCACTGACCCCCTGTGTAGTTGAAAATCCACATAGAACTTTACAGTCCCTTCATATCCACAGTTACGCATCCATAGATTCAACCAGCTGTGGATCATGTAGTATTACAGTACGTACTGAAAAAAATCCAAGTATAAATCGACCCACGCAGTTCAAACTAGTGTTGGTCACAGGTCAACTGTAGATCCATAATGGGAGAACATATTGATACCACATAAAATCTCAAAGAATTTATGCCTGTAATATATAAAGAACTATAAAGGGGGGCATTGTATGATGTAAATTACATCTCAAACATTTTTTTTAATTTTAAAATTTTTTATTGAAGTACAGTTGATTTATAATGTTTCTAGTATACAGCAAAATGATTTGGTTATATATATATATATTCTGTTTCATATTCTTTTCCATTATGGTTTATTACAGGATGTTGAATTTAGTTCCCTGTGCTATACAGTAGGACCTTGTTGTTTGTGTATTTTATATATAGTAGTTTGTATCTGCTTAATCCCAAATTCCTAATTTATCCCTCCCCCATCACCTTTCCTCTTTGATAACCATAGTTTGTTTTTTGTGTCTGTGAGTCTGTTTCTGTTTTGTAAATAAGTTCATTTATTTCATATTTTAGGTTTTGCATATAAGTGATATCATATAGTATTTGCCTTTCTCTGTCTAATTAATTTAGTATGATAATCTCTAGGTCCATCCATGTTGCTGCAAATGGCATTATTTCATTCTTTTTTATGGATAGGTAGTGTTCTATTGTATAAACAACCCCTTCTTTAGCCATTCATCTGTCATTGGACGTTTAGGTTGCTTCCGTGTCTTGGCTGTTGTAAATAGTGCTGCTGTGAACATTGGGGTGCATGTAGCTTTTTGAATCATAATTTTCTCCGGAAATATGCCCGGGAGTGGGATTGTTGAATTGTATGGCAACTCTGTTTTTAGTTTTTTTAAGGAATCTGCATACTGTTTTCATAATGGCTGCACCAATTTACATTTCCACCAACAGTGTAGGGGAGAGTTCCCTCTTCTCCAGTAAAATTTGTTTTAAAAGAAGTTCAGGCACTTTACCCAAGAGGAAATCTAAACGATCCATACACATGAAAAGGTCTTCAGTCACCAGTCAGAAAAATGAAAATGAAATCTCTTCCGGGTTGCACCCTCCTGACTCTGCCCTCCCCACCAGATTGACAGTCCTTTAAAATGTGACGATGCCAACTGTTAGTGAGGTTGTGGCACACACTGCTAGTCAGAATAATTATCCAGTAAAGTTGAAAATATGCATATGACCCAGCAGTTCTGCTCCTAGGTGCATACTGTAGAGATGCGTATACACATTGTGCATTGATGGTCTACAAGAATGTTTGTGATAGACCCAACCTGGAACAAGCCAGCTATGAAAACAAACTACAGCTACACAAAATAACATAGATGGAATCTTGAAAACAGTAAGCAAAAGAAGTGACAAATAACAAATAGTACAGTTTTTCTCCCAATCATATGAAGTTGAAGAATAGGTAAAGTACTGTTTAGTGGTGCATACGTGGGGGTGAGACTAAAGAAAAGCAAGAACTTGACTTTGTGAGTCGGGAGAGTGGTTGGGGGTGCTGATAGGGAGGGGCTTCTAGAGGGCTTCCAGGGTGCTACAGCATTCTGTTTTTTGACCTGAGTGGTGGTTATGCAGGTGCTTGCTTTATGATTATTGCTAAAACTTTGCAATTATGTGTTAAGCACTTAGTTTGGTATGAGAACAAATGAAAATTTAATACCAATAAGCCCTTTAAAATGCTCATCATAACTTACCACACTTTTTCATCATCGTTGATAATTTAGAGTGAGTTACATCAGCTTTTCTTTTCTGGCTATCAAATACTTGGGGAGAAGGCAAACTTACAGAGAAAAAATTTCAACGTGGACATTTTTATAAGTTTACAAAATCATATAGCTGCTTGTAAGTGGAAGACTTTTTTCTATAATTCAAGAGGCAATTTTAAAATTCCAGTGAAATATTTCATCCCCTGGTTAGCTATGATTGAGTGTTTTTAGATTGCTGTACAAAAGCATGTGTAAAATGGAAATCAGCCTATGGTTTTAGTTGTTAGGGCTATAAGAAATGGGGAGAGGGGGTGAGGTGTCGATTCTAAGAAAACATGTAGTCTCTCAAGCTCTGATAAATCAGCTGCTTTCATTTCTCTAAAAGAGACAATGTTTAGTTCTAAGATGTTTTTGAAAATGAAAAAAACACATAATAGACCTGTTGTTTAAGATGTTTCAGGCTTAAACTGTGCTTATTACATGAATATGCTAATGAGGCAACTAGTCTCCTTCCTTTTGGAATGGTAGATATAAAGCAAAAGGTAAACTAATTTCTGACCTGTCAAAAGACAGTTGCATTTTAAAATTCTAATTGCAGTGTGGTTTGGTTTTCCGTCTCCACTCAAACACAAACTTGGATAATACCCGAATAAAGCCGAATCTATAAATATTATCCAAGATTTAGAATCAACCATACTGTTACCATGAAATCTGTTGGCCACATAACCATGTTTCTGAGAAAATACATGGCTTTTTTGCATTTTAAAAAAGTTAGCACTAAGAATCCATCCAAGATGCAATTGTTTTTGTAGTTAGGTTTTTTTCCTTAAAATACTCTTTTGAGGGTAAAAATTAGAACAGAAGAAAGATGTTTCAGGGTATATTTAAAGAATAACTTTTTCCCTGTAAAATCTCAGTGTTCCACATACTAAGCACATCCTGTTAGTCTTCATGAGTATTAAATGCATCTTCTATCCTTGGTCTTTCTGCATTTAGCTTTTTTGGGAAGTATGTTTTTACCCACAGCATATGGTATGAGCTGCTGATTCAGTATTGAGTGGCTCTTTAAGCTTGTTAGTTATATTCTGTTGATTAAGATGGTGTGCAGAATAGTCAGAAGGGAAACCAGTGCCTGGTCTGAAATAAATTAAACAATGTTAATCAGCTTATGGGGAAGAACAAATGAGGAAGAGAATTTTCATCTACAAAGGAAATCTCTCTGATTGCCTTCCTGGGATCAGTGTGTTTGGGATAAGGAGATAGCGTGTGGCTGGGCAAAATGATGGAAGTGCCCAGAATGCTGCACATATTTTCTGACTAAAACTGGAAGTGGAGCCCAACTTAAAATAATAGTTTTCTACCTGATATGCTCCCCACTGCGCTTCCCTTGATAGACCTGCTGCTTTCTCTTATTATTCTGCTCCAGAATTTACCTATTTGGCCACTTTGCAGATGTCTGTGAACATTGTGGTATAGAGCTGGGGTATCCCAGAGGAAGTAGTCCCTTGCAGACAGCGTCTCATTGCAGGTAGCAATGCCTCCTGTTCTCTGAGGAAGGAAGTGGGGAGCCCTCACCTTGCCTTTGACACAGCAGCTTCCCCACTGTCCTGGAAGCAACAGTGTTTCATGTGTCAGACGACATTCAGAACATGATTCAAATTCAGTGTGTGTTAGCATATTTTTGCTTTGGCGTGTGGTTTGTCCAAACAGAAGTGCCCACACACATCTTCGATCCAGCTATGTGGGAAACTCAGCAGTGGCATGAACAATACAGGATGCTGGGTGGCCTTCACTGGACCATCCCAATCCTATTTCTAGACTTGGTAAACAGAAGACCAGACTGCTGCTGCCTTTGCTTTACCTTAAAGAGGTAAAGAGAAATTATAAACTCCCTAAAATTAAATTTAGAAGGAAGGATAATTCTGTCAGTGGACAATTTCTTATTCTAACAAAAGAACAATGGCAGTGACTTCCTCGGTGTTCAGAACCAATCAGTGAACAAAGCCATAGGGGTTAACCTGTATTATCCACTATTACTATTGCATTTATTTCCTAGAATTTTGTTGACACTTATCTGTTAAAATTAGCAGTCAGTTTAATTTTACGAATAAATTCTGGATGGATATAGCTTAAAACCAAATTAAGTATAGTTAAATCTAATTAAGACAATGCAATTAACTTTCCGCTTAGCCACTGTTCTGAAGTTGTATGATGCGTTGCCCATCTAGCAAGATGCATTTTATCAGTTTTTTCTTCACACAGCGATCACGACTTCATATTTATTATCAATTCAAATGTGATGTTTTATTGCTGAACATTGTCTGGCTCAGCCAAATCCATCATGAAAATGACTTTTCGCACTGAATCCTTAACATTGCAAAGCAGATGCACAATTGGCAACATTAAATACTTTGTGAATATCTGAGAATGGCAAGGTGCTGTGCTGGGCTCCTCAAAAGACTCGTCCTCTTCAGCATTACTGGAAGGTGGGTACTTCTATTACCTGTGCTTCACAGATGAGAATGCTGAGGCTCAGAGGTTGAGTAACTTGCCCTGGGTACCCAGCCAGTAAGTGGCAGTGCTAGGGTTTGAACCCCAAGCAGCGTGTCTCCAAAATCTGTACTTTTTTCCTTTCCATTTAAAGGCTTAAAATATTGTTAGGAATCTGAGACGTGCACATGTGATAAATTTAATCTTTCTAAATACTTTTTAGTGTCAAAATGAGTGATGTAGGCAGGGCAACAGGAGTTAAGGAAGATGGGAGGTGTGGTGTAGACATTAAGAAATACTGTTTCTAGTTCTCTTGTGGAAGCTGGTTCTCCTGTAGAAGGCTTCTCTCTCGGTGCTGTGAACACAGCAAGAGGCATCCACCCAGGGCCCTGCTGCCCACCTGGTTCATGACAACTATTATACAAGGCTGCTGTCTGGGGCTTCATGACCCAAAGAAAACTGCAGCTAAGCAGATGCATTCTTTCAGAAGTTCACCCGTCACCAAATGCCAACATCTAGCCAAGGGATTGCATTGAACCCTATTTGGACAAAGGATTATGTTTAAATGAGAAGAGAGGTGGTCAGCCAGAAGCTTGCCAAATGAGATGGAATTAAATGTCAGCAGTGTTTGGAGCAGGACACCGAACCTGGTGCACTCAGATATTCTGATTGCTTGACTTGGAGGTTATGTATGTTCTCTCTTAAGCCAGGAATGTTTTATCCAGCCTGTGGGGAATAACCCCAGAGGTTTCCTCCATCGCTGTGCTCTGAATTCGTGCTTCGTGAGTAAAGTGCTGAGTAAGCCTGCACAGGTCGGGATACAGGTGAGTTAAAGTGCACGACAGTGTGGCACACCGGGAAGGCTGCTTGAGTTGGATTAGCCCTTGCTTCGCCACTTAGCTGTGTGACTAGAAACTGCCCCTCCATGGATTTCCCTTCTTCTGTAATTTAAGGGGGTTGGGTTGTTAGAGTTCTCAAATGCCACCCCTTCAGGGCCAGGCAGGTGCAGAGTACAGAGAATAGTAGGGTTAAGGTAAATGCCCTAACCTGAAAATATTCAAATGTTTAAAACACTGCTGGCCACGAAAATATGTCTGTAGGTCAGATTTTGCCCAAGGGCTGCCAGTTCGTGCCTTCAGGGGTGGCCACTAATATTTCCTGATTACATGAATGATTTTTTCATAGGTGCTATAAAAGGGCTTAAGCCTCGATTGCAGTTAGTCTAAGCCAGCATCCAAAAGCCACCCAAGGTGGTACCTACCCTCCTACTTAAAATGCCATGTCGGTGATCTAGCTCGTAATTCTCTAATCAGCAACAGAGCTCTTTGCTGCTTTATTTTTTATTAGCTGTGATCTTAGCATCCAACTGTGTTGAAGCTTAGAAATATTCATTGATAATGCTCTTCCTTGATACCCTTTTGGTGGCCCTTTCACTAGAATCAGACATGGAGGAAAAAGCGCCCAATGAATTCCATGCAGAATGGGGGAGGACATCTGGTTACTTGAGAAGGGAAAGGCAAGGTGGTCAGACCAAAGTGACACTTCCAAGTCTATTTCAGCTCTGTGAGCTTAAGTCTAGGTTTTGGGGGGAGTGTGGGTGAGGAGATAAAGCAGGCTGTTTCCTTCAGAATTGGCTATGACTGAGGTACTGTCAAGATTGAAGAATAGTAGCTTGAAGCAAGTCCAGAGAGCAACCAGGTCTAGGACGGGAATCCCCAGAAGGATGGACGCAAGGAAGAAATGGTACGAACGGACCTGCCATGTTTGAGTGCAGTGAGGGGAGTGTGGGGGCAAATTAATAATAGCTGCAAAGAAAAAGCAATTGAGAATAAAGGGGGTGGGATTATTAACTCCAGGAATATCAAAATCATGTCATGAGAGTACACTGCCTACCTTGACTGAATGCTACTCATTTAGTTATAACAAGCGAAACACGAACAAGTGCTTTAGGAAAAATAGTAAAACAAACAAAAAAACTATATTTGAGATGAAAGGCAGAGTAAATCTGCCACTTTCTGTAAGATAATGTTTAAAACTGGAAAATAAAGAAATTGCAGTATAAGCATTTTAAAAATATGGAGATAAATGTGAAGATTCTAAGAGCTGAAAAGTAAGCAGGGCAGCATCGGGGGGACTGTCATTTTTTATTATAAATCTCATGATGCTGTAATTTTATTCTTTTAAACTTCATTGCTTTGATAAAATCAATATTAAATTGAAAATGAATCTGTCTTAAATCAAGGACTATCTAATATTACAAAATATCTTCAAGCACCCTTAAAATTGTGACTAAAGAGAAATTACTATTTAAAAAAAAACATGCCTAGAGCTGGGGAGGCGGAGGCAGAAATGGGGAGTGACTGATAACGGATACAAGCTTTCTTTAGGGGATGATAAAAATGTTCTAAAATGAGATCATGGTAATAATCGAAAAACTATAAATGTGCTGGATCGTATACTTTAAATAGGCAAACTATGTAGTATGTAGGTTTATATCTCAGTACAGCTGTTAAAAAATAGTACCTTAAATAAGATGTAATAACAGCTATGTGTCTGGCACTCAGTTTATTCTCAACAACCTATTAGGTAAATACTATTCAAATACTATTCAAAAAGAAATGAAGCTGGGGTGTGGAGAAGATAAATGACTTGCCAAAGATCATCAGACATGAGTAGGTTAGGGTGGAAGTTATTTTTCTTTCACATGAAAGAAATCTGGAAGGAGTAAGTCTAGGTAAGATGGTTCCATGAGCTTCAGGCACCCTGATTCTTCAAGCCCGTTTCTCCACTGTGCTCGGCCTCTCTTCCCAAGGTCCCCTCATGGCCCAAGGTGACTGCTGGGGCTCCAACCAATGCACCCACATTTCAGGCAGCAGGAAGGAGGAATGTGTAAGGATGCTCTTCCTGGCTTTAAGGAATTGTGGACCTTGTACACATTGCTTCCACTTACATCTTCCTGGCCAGGATTAAGTCATGGGTCCCCACAGAGAAAGCCAGGAAATGGAGTCTTTTGGCTGTCCTCCCTACCTCATGGGAGCAGTTGGATCAAACTCATTTTGAAAAGTGTGTTTTGGGAATGGCAAGGATTTTTAATTTAGTGCTTTGGGATGATGATGTTTCCTCTTCAGCCCACCATCTTCAAAGCCCCACCTTGTTTAAATGCTAATTTATTATTATTATTTAATTTATTTCCTCTCAAAGCATGTCTTGGCTTCTATTCTTTCCTTCTCTTTCCCAAATAATAGCTTCTTTGGACTCCACTCTGTTCTGTAATCCTGTTTCCACTGAATCCAACTAAGCTAAAAACTCAGGACCCTGTCTTGCCCGCAGTTCTCAGCACAGCAGGCGTAGAGTAGTTTCTCAGGAAAGACTTGTGCACAGAGCGTGAGCTCCCTGGGGACCTGGGTCACTGGCACCACGGAGCAGGGACTCTGATGTGGCCCCATGCAGATGCTTCTCCCTCTGTGCTGTCATGAAGGGTAGCAGAGCACCTGAATGTTGGTACAGATGGAACAGGATGCAGAGGGCAGGGGACGTGCCGCTGGCCTGGAGGGTAAGCCTCTTGACCCTCCAGCACCTCTGACCACAGAGCTTCTCAATTAGACACTGATTTCCAGGTGGAGCCACTTCATACTGGATCATTATAATAGAAATGGGTGATAAATTTTTATGTATTCAGAAATTGTTTCTCTCCTCCCCTCCTCTTGGGATTGATTAATTTAGTTGGAAATAATGAACCTGAACTGATTTTTGAGCACCAGATCTAAGTGGTAATTACTGCACTTGTACCTTGTTTGCAGACTTTCCAGAGACTGTAATACTTACTAAGAAGATCCTTTTCTCTCCCCCACTCTCCCAGTTTTTCCCTTGGTGTGAGAACTGACAAGCCAGAAAATAAATGAGCTGGAAAAAAGAATAGTTTCATTTTTCTAGGAGTTGTGTCCTCTTTCTAAAGGGCAGCGCTGGAAGTGCCATCTCCCTTTGGGGAAGTGATCATGCTTCAAGGGCACTCCATGGCGGGCAGGCTCCAGGGACAGAGCAGCCAGTTCAGGACCTACAGTCATTGGCCAGACTCCTTCCTTCCCACAGTTGCTGACAGAGGCCCCAGAGTCACCTCCGAGGGTGTTTCGAGGCCATTTCTGCTTTCTTCTGACTTTTCTCAATAGATTTTTGTGGCTTTCTTAATGACATTGTCTCTCAGACCACTTGGAGTCAATCCACATCTATCTCTTGGTTCCTCCTTCTGTGACGTTGACTTCTGTTTATTCTCAGCTGGCTTCACACGGTTTAAAGGTAGCCCTTTCTCCGAGTCTCAGGGGTTGGTGAGCAATTCCATCTACCTAGTGAGGGTCAGGAAGCATCACAGTCTCCCCTGGAGCTAATCCCATGGTGACACCTGCCCAGCTTCTGTGGGGCTTCACCAAGAAAGGTGGGGAGGGAATGGTGAACAGACAAGACATCAGACATGGCCTCGGTTTCTTGGTTAGGGTGGCCCAGGTGACAGCTCAGAGAAGGCACCATCCCCTGGGAGCCGTGAGGACTCGGCCTCTTATTAGCTTGAAGATATTCTCTTGTACTTCCCAACTGGGCCCTGGCAACACAACAGCCAAGCAAGAAAAGGCCCAACCTCCTCAGTCTGAAGCTGAGTTGCTTGCTCTATACATGTAGTTTTTACCCTCTCTAGTTCCTCCCTGGAGCTTCCAGATCCCTGCCTTCCTGGCCCCATATTCTCCCCATTAGTCCAGGCAAAGTAAGGACCAAGTTCCTGGCGCACCTTCACCTCTTCCAACAGTCTGATGCCAGTTCTTCCTCACCCACAAGCAATTTGATCTTCCAGTGATACCAAGCCCAGCTGCTTCCTGATCTTTGCTCCACAAGGGCTGGCCTCCTGTCCTGGCTTCGGCCCTTTCCCCTGCCTTTGGGCAGCCTGCACCTTAGCTACTTTAGCACCAGCTCCTGCACAGCTTGGAGCTCAGGCTGTGGCAGGGGTCTGTTTCCCAGGAGGGTTTCATTTCATGTAGTTGTGACAGTCCTTGGATGATCAGCGCTGGGAGGGTCTTCAGACAACTCTGTCAAGTTCAAAGACTTCATTTAGATATGAGGAGACCAAGGAACCAAGGCCACACAGGTGGTATGAAGTGGAATTGCCAGGAATGGAGATGGTAAGCACCTGTGTGCCCCTCTACCAGGGTGTCGGGAGGAGGCTGGGCTGGACATCCTCCACTGAGCCTTCCACAAACTGATCCACTTTGATGTTTTGTCTGTTCACCATCTCTTCCCCACCTTTCTTGATGAAGCCAAGAAAGTTCCAAAGGGGCTGCCAGTCAGAGGGCCCATTGTCCTGGCCACAGAGGTGCGCCAATGAGCCAAGCTTCCCACTCGAGTTTATACACAGATTTGGGGAATGAGAAGCTCTCCTTCCTCCAAGAGTGTTAGTTTGGGATGTTGCTTGCCCAGAACTGTCTATGAGCGTGCCCCTCCCGCCCCTTCATCTTCCCTCACCCACCTTGCCATCATCCCATGGAGCCTAGCAGCAGCAGGAAACATTGAGTCAACATCCAGAAAGAGGAGAGCTCTTAGATGTTGGTGGGGGAAAGGTGCAAAAGCAGGCTGACCACGTCGTTGGGTTCCTTGGGGTTTCTGAGGCCAGCCCCACCCCTGGGCTCTGAGTCACCAAGCCAACCAAATTCCCTTTTGGCTAAGTTACTTTGCGTGCAGTTTCTGTTGCTTGTGACCAAAGGGTCCCTGGATGATTCATGCACAGATTTCGTTCCAAGCCAGAATGAAAACCCATGACAACCAACTCCTAATGGGCCTCAAAAGAGACATAAGACTCGTGCTTCTGTGAATTATTCAGGCAGCCACTATTTAAGGCAACTCTGAAGTGAGTTGTTTTGCAGCATCGTGCAGACCATAAATATGGTTTTGCATATGTGGATCTGAATACAGTGGGGTTTTATCAGTAACATGCGACTGCACCTCTTCCCTAGGCTGTTACTGCTAAGAGAAGAACAACCCTTTCTCCACTGTTCTGTTTGCACAGCATCCAGCTTACAGCCACACTGGGCACTCATTTAGAATGAAATATATTCATGCAGAAATCTTTGCTCTGCCTCTGGACCTTGGAACCTTAACCTCATCTTCCACATCTGTAAGTTGAGGATAATAGTAGAATCTATCTAATATACCTATCTACTAATAATCAGAATTTCTTTGCTTTCAGGTGAGAAAGCCAACCTATACTAACTTACACAAAAAGAAACATCTGGGGTTGGAGCTGCTGGAAACTGGAGCAGTGCCAGCTGGCTTCCCTCCCTCCATCATCCCTGCCTATTTGAGTGTTGGCCTCATCCTCAGGTTCCTTCATGTGACATGAAGAGAGGACATGGAAACCAAACAGCAACAGGGTCATATCCTTACAACTCTCAATCCAGAGAAAAGAGGGCCTCTATCTTGAGGGTCCACATGTAAAGTCCCAGGCAGGAGTCCAATCACCTTGATGTGAGGCAAAACCTACCAGGGCAGCCCCCCAGAGCCATGTGGCATGGAGGAGGGGTTTCTTAGAGGAAATGAGGGGCAGTACCATGATACAAGGAAGTGAAGAAGGGATGCTGGGCTGAGGAAAACGGCACATGTCCACACACTTTTTTTTTTTTTTTGGTTTGCGTTGGGTCTTCGTTGCTGCGCGCTGGCTTTTTCTCTAGTTGCGGCGAGCTGGGGCTACTCTTTGTTGCGGTGCACAGGCTTCTCATTGCAGTGGCTTCTCTTATGGTGGAGCACGGGCTCTGCGCGCACAGGCTTCAGTAGTTGTTACTCGTGGGCTCTAGAGCGCAGGCTCAGTAGCTGTGGCACACGGGCTTAGTTGCTCTGCGGCATGTGGGATCTTCCCGGACCGGGGATGGAACCCACGTCCCCTGCATTGGCAGGTGGATTCTTAATCACTGTGCCACCAGGGAAGTCCCCCCACACTTCTTTATGGAGGCTTGTGAGGATCAGAAGAGATGTAGCTCAAGAAAAGCAGAGTACAGCGTCTGGCTCCTAGCAAGCCCTCAGTAAGTGTCACCCATTGCTATGATGGCCGTTAGAGGGAAGGAGAAGGGGGGAGAGGGGGAGAAAGCAGAAGGAACAGAAAGAGTGATGTGGCGACTCTGCACCTTGCATGGGTGGGGCCTTCTCATGGCTGAGGGGGCGACACTGCAGCCTTCACTCCACCAATCGCCCTTGTCTGGCCTTTATCTGCTCAGAGGTCCTCCTGGTTCTCATTCTTACAAAGGCCCTGTGAGTGAGCCATGCCTCTGAGGAGAAGGGCACTTCTTTGTGCCTCAGCACAAAGAACTAAAATTCCTGAACTCACAAAGGCCAAAGTTAGGAAAATGATTCTAAAGTCTGGTAAAGGATGCTGAATTGCAGCATGAATTGGTGGCTAGTGGTGCAGTGAGTGAAAGGAGAAAGGGTTTCGGAAAATCATTTTCTAGGAGCCGGAAGCTACTGAGCCTGGCTTGGTTTCCAAGTGAAAGTCAGCCTAAGGCCTCAGAGGTGTTAGTCAAGGAGGGGGTACCAAACAGTATTTGGCTGGCCTCAGCTTGGGGATCCAGGGGGACCCTGTGCCTCCTATCCTAGGCTGAGGGCACTCTGCAAAGATGGAGGTGGGAGGAGGGAACAAAAACCAAGGAGCACCTGGTTTGCGCCACGCGTCTTATTTAATCAGCATGCAAACCTGTAACCTACACACACACAGAAGCGGAGGCTCAAGATAGGGACATTACTTGCCCAAGGTCACTGAGCTTGAAAGGCATGGAAGGAATGGGCCGCACCGTGCCTCCCGCGCCCGGAGAGAGCACCGGCACAAGCAAAGCCGGTCGGCTGACACATAGGTGAGATGGGTGCTTTTCTTCTCCATTTACCCGCTAGAGTTGAAGGGCCTTTCCCGAAGTGACAAAGCTGGTAAGTGGCAAAGCTGGTTCTTCTGTCTTTAAATCTGCACCACCAAACAACCCCGCTGGCTGCATTGGCAGCATTTTCTCAGCAATGTTTTTGCAAGAATCTTGCAATCAAATTCCTGGTGGCCTGCAGAGATTATGGGGTGTTTCATTCATCATGTTGATGGGTCCTTGTTTCTCACTGTGCCAACAAAATGTGTAAGATTTTCTTCTTTCATCAGCTGAGAAATGCTGCCCCACACTGTTTATCAGGCACTTTCACAGGGAGATACTTTTGCCCTAATTCCTTCAGGGGTTGGCTTAATTCTGGGTAGAACTTGGGTGTGGGGAGAGGTTTTAAGGAGGTGGAGGCTGGCTGGTGGTGTTGCAAAGCCCTCTCTTAATGGACCCTCGGGCAGACTGTTGTGTAGGGAATGCCTGGCCCAAGGCAGCTGTCTTTAATGTATCCATCATCTCCTCATTTAGCTCATTTTGGTGGTTTCCAAATCCCTCATGGACAGTCCAATTAAAATCTTGGAAGGAATCTGGACTCTGTACATTGTCCTCAGTGGAGCCTGAGAGCTGAACACGGTAAAATGAAAGTTGAGACAAAGCCAGGGCCCAGGTTAGGATAATTAGACTCTGAGCCTTCTTCCTTGTGCAGGAGGGAAAAAATGTCCTAGTGGTGTCCATTATTGAAAGAGAAATGTTTTATCAAATCAGATGTAATCCTGGCAATTGCCTTCTATTGGAGCTTGAAGAGAGGTCTGGGAGTGTTTAATCTCCTGACACATTCTCTGTACCTCCCTTAAGACACTTTGCTTTCTGCCAAGTCATTTATAGTTTGGTCTTGTTTTAAAAATATTTATTTATTAAATTTTTGGCTGCATTGGGTCTTCATGCTATGTGCAAGCTTTCTCTAGTTGTGGCGAGAGGGGGGCTACTCTTTGTTGGGGTGCAAGAGCTTCTCATTGCGGTGGCTTCTCTTGTTGCAGAGCACAGGCTCTAGGCATGCAGGCTTCAGCTGTGGCACGTAGGCTCAGTAGTTGTGGCTCGTGGGCTTAGTTGCCCCGCGGCATGTGGGATCTTCCTGGAGCACAGCTCAAAGCCGTGTCCCCTGCATTGGCAGGCAGATTCTTAACCACTGCACCACCAAGAAAGTCCCTATATTTTGGTCTTAATATTCGCTTCTAGATTGTATATTACTGTATCTACCTCTGTGGACAATTTGCAGTGACTTGTATATAGAAGGTGCTCAAAAAATGACAATATAGACACATGGATGGATGGATGGATGGATGGGTAGATGGATGGATGGATGGGTTGATGGGTGGATGGATGAATAGAGGGATGGCTAGATGGATAAGTAGATGGATGGGTGGACGAGTGGAGCACTGAATGGCTGGATCAGTGGATGAATGGTTGGATGCATGGCCCCTTATAGTCGGGTTAGCACAGGAAAAGTAGAATTTGTGGATTGATAAAGGGAGATAAGAAGGGAACTGAATGTCTGTGCTAAACACTGTGTCTGGTACTTTATAATATCATTTCACACCAATGCAGTAAGATAGGTTTGTTTTCCCATTTCAAGATGTTGAAACTGATGCTAAGAGAGGTTAAGGAATTTGCTTAATGGGGACCCTCATCTAGGTCAGTCTGAATAGAAAACCACACCACACTCTAAGTCAATCCAGCACCAAGTAGATACCAAAAGTTGATTTTTATGATGTTGGTTACTCAGGGCATTGACTCAGAAAGCATGTAGATGCTGGATTCAAGTGGATTAAAGTGGGGTAGGCTCAGGCTTGGCTGAGGTTCTGCAGTAGAGGCAGTGGGAAGAGCTGCCCTCCCCCAGACCTGGGTGACTCAAGCGTCAGCCTCCGAAGACTGTTCCCCTCCTTGGTTTGAGAGGAGTCTGAGGACAGGTGTGGCCTCAACAGACCTGTCCTAGAATGCTTTGTGCTGGAACAGATGGGGCCCAGGCCAAGGCCAGCTGGCCCTGCCTTTCTTGGTCCTCCTCCATGCCCCCCTGCCACTCCCCCCCCCCCCCCCCCCGCCATGTCCCCTAGCCCTGCCTTCCCCCAGGCAGCACACCACACCCTTCTCAGTGCTTATTCCAGAGTGCAAAAGCTGTGAGCAGGTGTCACCTGAATGGACAGACCTCACAGGAGGAGTGAGAAGAGGCCTCACTGCGAGAGCTGGGGACTGCCCAGGAATAATGTTTGCCAGGCCTGGCCTCACTGATGTCACCCTCAGAGAAGCCGGGGCCAGCCGGTAGCCAGCGGGCACGGGGGTGTGGGAGCCCAGACTGTGGATTCGGTTCTGGAGACTGAATCCTTGGTGTGACAGCCCAGCACGATTGTGGTTTGGCTCCAAAGCCTACCGCCACCCTGGCTGTGGACCCGTCCCTCCCAGAAGCCCTGTCTAGGTGACTCGTTGGTTAAGGCTCCATCAGCAGGCCCATCTTTGGTGGAACAATCTGCTGTGACTGCTCTGCCTCTTTGAGGCTGGGCTTCTGAGCTTCTGACAAACCACAGAGCTGCTGGACCTTTGTGCCCTCCCACGCCTCCCCACCCTCACCCCTACCCCCTCGCGGTACCAGTGAGGCCTGCTAGTTCTGCCTTTAGCTTTGGCATAAACAGCCCCCTGCAAGGGTTCTGTTGTCAGGCATCTATTTGTGTGGCAGTATAAGTGGAAATCACAGTATCTCCTTTCTCCCTGGTTATTTACACTTCAAGTCATATTGTGGAGAAAAGAGTTTCTGTCAGCAAAAGAATAGTAATCCTCATTTCTATTCATAAGGCCTCCAATAGTAGACATAGTTTTTCACAGGTGTCATCTTTGGGGCATGGAATATTATAACCCTGTTCTACCTGCATCCCTGTGGAGGGCTCATTTGTTTACCCGGCAGCCCAGGCAATACTGGCATATCTTTGTACAGGGACCAGGGGTCCCTGTGGTCTTTGGAGTTTGTGGGGGCAGGGGAAGCACAGCTCCAAGATGGAGGAAAGAGATCACCCCCTCTATCCAGCAGGAAGTTGACAGGGTAGAAAAGAAACTCCTCATGAGGATGCAAAGACTTAAGGCACTTGCGCTGGACCTTGGAGTTCTGTGGGGAGAGGTAATTTTGGGTATGACACCGTGTAGTGCCATGTGAGTGCCCTTTGACCTGGATTGTCCCTGGCTCCTTGAGTGACAGGGCTATAGGAAAAAGAGACAGCTAGGCCTGCTGTTGGGGACACTACTAGGGGCTGTAACACTGTTAGAGAGAGAACACCTAACTTCCAGAAGAGCTGAAAATGGGACGTGTATGACAGTGATACAGTGGAGTGACGTCCCCAGTGGTGGTGCGAGAGGAGCATGTCAGGGCCCTCCCCACACACATGGAGAGTCAGGAGGTGGAAGGGACAAGGGTCACCTCTGATGGCCACAGCAGGATAATTGTAATGGCCACCAAAGAGAACACATCAGCCCATCAGGTCCCTGTTAGGGGAAGAGAGGGTCTTTGGGGCTGGGATCTGGTGCTGATTCAGCTGGGAGGGGGCATGGAGCTGGGCCCAGCTGTGCTTCCACTACTCTTCTTGCCCATTTTGGCTACTGGCCTCTGCTGGCATGACCCAGGGAGGCAGAGGCTACCTTCCGATGAAGAACTGGCCCTGTGTGCAGGTGTGTGCAGGAAAGGGTCGACCCAGCAGGCTGTGGGTGCTAACATCTGCACATTCCAAAGGCCTGGCCCTTGAGCTGCTCCTGGGAGATAACTTCTGAGCCCTTGGAAGATGCTGCCTGATAGCAGTGTCTTTGTACACCTGGAAACTCTAATAGCCACGCTACATAGTTTACACTAACAATGTGATTCACAGTGGTCACCTGGGCCCTGGGCAGTGCTGTGTTGGTTTGCTTTCTGGAGGGGCTGAAGACTGAGTAGCTAAGGTCAGTGCTCCCTGCCTACGAGACTGACCCCCATGTAAACCCTGGGCACCAAGGCTCAGGGGAGCTGCCCTTGTTGGCAATCCTTTGTACATGTTGTCACACGTCATTACTGGGAGAATTAAGTGCCGTTCATGTGGTTCCACTGGGAAAGGATGCCTGGGTACTCACACCTGGTTTTTCCTGGATTCAGTTCTATGTACTTTTGTCCTTTGCTGATTTTAATCTGTATCCTCTCACTGTAATAACCCACAACTGTGAGTATAGTAGCTTGTCTGAGTTCTGTGAGTCCTTCTAGTGAATCATTGGACCTAAGGGTGGTCTTGGGGACCCCTGACAAAAGGTGTCTGGGCCTGAGCCTCATGTTTGTTTCAAAGGTCCTACAGCAGGTAGTCTTGCCAATTTTCAGCAACAAGAAGCTGGTGGGGAAGCGTTTTTTCTTTAAGTGGTACCGTGGGTGAAACTGGGGAAGAGATGCCTGAAATCTCAACAGAGGCAGTTGCTGACTTGCCTGGGGGTTGCAGGTTTTCTTGAATGTTGCAGGTGGTCACTTCATGCTCAGCAAGCAGCAAGGAAGCACTGGTGAGGGCTGGGTCCTGACATGGCACTGAGGCAGGTGGGGTTGGGGATTGATGATGGAGACGTGGGGAGTAAAGAGATTTTATACTTAATAATTGTGCTGTTTCCAAGCTTTGTCTCTCTCTTTTTTAATTTTTATTTTTAATTAATTAATTTATTTGGCTGCATTGGGTCTTTGTTGCTACGCGGGGGCTTTCTCTAGTTGCGGCGAGTGGGGGCTACTCTTCAGTTGTGGTTCGCGGGCTTATTGCGGTGGCTTCTCTTATTACAGAGCATGGGCTCTAGGTGCACGGGCTTCAGTAGCTGCAGCACATGGGCTCAGTAGTTGTGGTTCACGGGCTGTAGAGCGCAGCCTTAATAGTTGTGATGCACAGGTTTAGTTGCTCCGCGGCATGTGGGATCTTCCTGGCCCAGGGATCAAACCCGTGTCCCCTGCATTGGCAGGTGGATTCTTAACCACTGCACCACCAGGAAAGTCCCTCCTTGTCTCTTTTTATTTTCACAAAATCCCTATGAGATATGGGCTAACATTTTAAACTCCACTTTATGGGTGAGAAAAGCAATCCCCAACAAGGCTGTGACTTGTCCAAGTAAACGGTAAAAGGAGGGACAATTTGGCTTTGTTCTTGGGGTAGATCATGAGCTCCCAGAGGAGGTGGGGACCATCACTTAATCATGATGAGAACAACTATAGATTAACAAGTGTGTATCTGTTAGGAGAGCAAGGCTAATCTGCAGTAGCAAACAATCCCCACATTTCAGTGGCTTGACATTTTAGAGGTGTATTTCTTGTTCATACAAAGTCTACAGTGGATCTGGGTGGCTCTGGGCAACCGTCTGGGGTCTCTCCAGGTGGGCTGGGGCCACCTGGGGTTAGACATTGAAGGCCTTGAAGTAAGAAATGTTAGAAGAGGGGGAACCTGTAAGCAGCAGAGGAGAGCATCCTCTTGCAGGTAGGAGTCAAGGCCACGTTCTCCCTAGCTATGGCTTGACATCATGGAAAAAGCAGAGGCTCTCTGCCAGAGGTGCCAACAAATGTGCTTCTGGTCCAGGCTTTTCCCACGTAACAACCAGGAGACTCTGGCCAAGTCACTTCTCTCCACCCAGGCTCTTCATCTGTAACACAAGAAGGTCAGACTAAACCATGGTGGCCTGTGCAGTCATCTGTAGTTTGGGAGAATTTCTCAAGTCTCCGTTCCAAGAGAGAGGTGGCCAGCCCAGGCTGGTATCTGGCCTCGTCCACAAGCTGCTTGCGTGTGTGGCTCTAAGCAGTTTCCCTAGTGTGCAGTGGGTGAGCTGGAGCAGGCAATAAGATGGCAGTGATGTTCGTCTTGCTCCTTCTGTGGTCAGATGGCTTATTTCACCACTGCCTCTAAGGGGGCACTGGGATGGGTGGCAAATCTCTCTGGAGTTGCTGCAGCGGGAGTGAAGCTCCTCCATTGCATCAATGATGGAGCAGCGGGTGTGAGCCCATCCTGGAGTGCGAGTGCGGGCCCCACAGTCATGGTGCAGAGAGGACGGGGTGTTCACTGCATATGAGGCTGTGAGAGGAGTGAGGGGGGTCTTGATGCCTTCAGGAAAAGGGGTTGAGGGGGACTGTAACATCCAGGAGAAGGCTGCACCCTAAGAGATCTCCGGGCCAGAAAACTTGATTCTGCCTCCAGCATTTTGCATCATTTTTGTTAACTTGTTTAGGATGAATAAAATGGCAATAATGATAATTGTCCTCCTTTTTTATTATTTTGATTTTTAACCAATAAAAAGGAAAATTGCTTGTTAGGGAGAGCAGGGTGAGGATTCAAGAGCTGGGGAGGGGCAGACCTCCCAAGTTTCTGGAACAGAGATGTTCTCTGGCTCTCCAGCCAGGAGAAATCTCCCTCTCGCTGCCCTCTTGCCCCAAGTTCTGGATGCTCAGAAGAGAATCTGGGGAAGTTGGAACATGGAAGAAGGAGACAGATTGAGAGATTCCTGTGAATGTTGGGGTGTTTGGTTAATAGAATTAGAAGGCGGGCTGGCAGAGACCCTGTCACATAAACATTAAGTCAATACAGGAGACTGAGCATTTGTTAGAAATGTAACAGGGGATGGCTGGAAATTTGTTTTTTAAGGGAAGCAGTGTTAGGGCTTCTGTTCGGTTTCAGTTCTCCAAAGCCTGAGTCAGCAAGGTTGATCCATGATGCCCTCAAATGGCCTTTTCTGTGGTCTTTGTGAGATTGGTAGAGCGCCCATCTCCATGAGCCAGGAGCCAAGGCTTTTCCCTCTCTCTGCTCCCTCAGAACCTGGTCTCGGGAGAGGCCTCACTGTCAGTCATTTACATTTTAGCATGAAATGTTCTTGTACTCACTCTCCCAGAGCAAGTCTGCATTCCAAGACTGAACTTTCCTATGAAAGTGGCTATCACTGTAAAAGGCATTTCAGCCCTCAAGGACCAAGGAAGGAGTTAATTTGGGGTAAAGAGACAGTGTAAGCCAAAATTGTTTGAGTTGCAAAGTAATCTAACTCAGCCCACAGGCCAAGGGGGAAATTATGGGCTCACACTGGTAAACAAAACTGAGGAGGCTCCCAGATTTGGAGGAAGAACTCCAGGCACCAGGCCTCAGGGAGCACAGCTGGGCTCAGGCAGGCGGCTAGGCCAGCCTCTGCTTTCTTTGCACAGTGGCCTCCCTCTCCCCTCCTACAAACAGACCCTCTGCGTGGCAGAGGAGGGGGTTGATTGCTTGTTGACAGCCCCTGCAGGCAGCATGTGGCAGACAGGCATTCAGCATCTATCCCACCCACCCTTGTAACAGGCTGTCCTGTACTGCAGAGGCTAGAAGGCTGAAAACTACACTTCCAAGATTCTCTTGCTGCTGCCATTCTGGATGAGATTCCAAATGTTAGATGCACTTGCACAAGATTTGAAAGGCAGATTGGAGGTAGAGCCCATGCTTCTGCTGTTTTCTGCTGGCAAGTGGGTGTATCTGGTTTTGGGGAAGTGGCTTCTTGATCATGGTGGCCTTCAAGGAAAGGGCTGCTTCGTGGTCATAAGAGAGATAGCACCACCGTGAGTGACCTGGCTCTGTGGGTGTGTCTCTCCTGAGAGCTGGTCCTGAGAGCTCAACCTAGAGTCTTTTCAGCTTTCCTAGTGATGAACAGGCCATTTAACAGCCCAGGTTAAATAAAAAAATGAAGCCCATCAGAGACCAAAAGCAAAGTGCTGAGTGAAAAAGTTTTCTGCCAAGCAGGAAACCTGATCCAGGGGTCTAGGAAGGCTATTTGGATGAGGATTTTTGTTTGTTTGTTTGTTTGTTTTGTTGTTGTTGTTGTTGTTGTTTTGCCACACCATGCAGCCTGTGGGATCTGAGTTCCCTGACCAGGGATGGAACCGGGCCCATGGCAGTGAAAGCACTGAGTCTTAACCACTGGACTACCAGGGAGTTCCCTGGATGAGGTTCTTGAGAAGAATTGGTTGTAGGTCTTTTAAAACCAAAAGACTGCTTTGAGGTACAGCATGGTGACTACAGTTAATAGTACTGTACTGTATAGTGGAAGGTTGCTAAGCAAGTAAATCTTAAAAGTTCTCATCACAAGAAAAAAAGTCTTGTAACTTTGTATGGTGACAGTTGGTAAGGAGAATTATCATGGTGATCACTTTGCAGTGTATACAAATACCAAACTATTATATTATACACCTGAAATTAGTATAATGTTATATATCAATTATACCTCAGCTTAAAAAAAAGATTTTAATTTCCCTCTCTGTCCCATAGTAGGAAAGCAAAATCTCTGAGTGATGTTGGCTGGATTTGTTGGCTGTGTAAGCATTTTGGGAATGGTGGTGGCCTGTTGTGTGCAACGGGTGCCTGTCTCAGGATTGTGGTGTCCAGATGTCTCTCCTAAGCACATAAGACCCCGCCCAGGGACTATGGCACTAGTGCCCAGTGACATGCCTGAGTCGTATTATGTCACAGGTTGTCAGTGTCAGTGTGCTGAGTGGCCAGGTCAGAGCTTATCACCTATAATAAATCTCTTCTGCTTAAACCAGCTGGGCTGAATTCTATTGTATTAACTTTACTCTGACTGGTATACTAGGCCTAATTTGTAATCCAAGAGAAGAAAGGGCTACTCTATCACTTCCAGTTTTTGTAAGGCCAGGGAGCTTCTCGCCTGGCTTGGGGCATGTGCCTTTCCTTGGACCAGTGACTGTGTCTTTGAGGATGTGAGGCCATGATTGGTCCAGCCTAGAGGGGAGGGTGGCAGAGACCTTAGGTGGTGTTACTCCACACCATCCAAGTCCCCTTGCCGTCCTCTTGTATAGAGGATTGAAAGCAAAATGCACCATCTCCTGGCCTCCCTTGTAGGCAGTGGTGACCATGGGACATTCTTCTGGTCAATGAGATGCCAGCAAAACGTCCCTAGGGAAGCCTGGGAAAAGGCTTACTGGGAATTCTCCCTTCCTACTTCTTGCCGCTGGTAACATGGATGTGAGACTTGGAAGTGTAGCTAGCTGCTGAGGTCATGTTAGGGACCCCGGGACAGGAACAGAGGAGAAGCTAGCTGCATGGCAGGCATCACTGAGACACACGCCACCCCACACCACCTGCCTCCAGACTTCTGGTTATCTTCATCAAATAAACCCCTGTTTCTGCTTCTTTAAGCTACCCTCTGTTGTGTTGTTTGTTAATTGCAGCTGAATGCATTGCTAACTAACACAGGAGGCACCCTGTGATCCACAGGCCCACTAGACCACAGGGAGATGGGCTGGAGTTTTCCCAAAGGATAGAGGGACAGGGATACTATTCCCAGATGAAGGGAACAGGAGAGCATCCTGGGCAGACAAAAACAAAGGCTCTAGGATCTCCTTTGACAGGCCTTCGGAACACACCTAAACTCTCATGTGCGGGCAGCTGTGATTGCAACTGCGAACGTGCCCCGCCATCAGGGTTTGTGCCTACTGAGTGCAGCTCAGCAGTACTGCGACCTGGGTGTGAGAGGGACTTTAAGAACCTGATCTGGAACAATTTCAGGTAGAGGAGCAGAGAGGATGGGGTGTAGGTAGATGAAGATTCTAAACTCTGGTGTTAATTGCTTGCTGAGATTTTGGTACATGAAGAATGTATCTTATTCTTTGCCAGGTGGAAGGTAGATGAGGAATGGGGAGCCAAAGGACTAGACTGGGGTGAAGTACAGAGCCACCCAGCACTGGGCATGGGGCCCAGTCCCGAGCCCTGGCTGTATCTGCTTCTATGGTCACCTACCATCATGTCATAGTTCCTGGGCCATAGAGGGCTGGATTCATGTGTTATTGACTATAACTGCCCTAGGGCCCAGCACAAAGCATGCACGCAGTAGGTGCTCATATGCATCTGTTGAATGAATGAACACAAGACCTGACACATGGGCTGGACGGAGCTGTGGGCCGAGCAGGAAGGCCACCTGGCTTCTGCTGGAGGCTGGCTAATGAATTGCTGTGTGATCTTCTCCTTGCTGGGCCTCATTTTCCTCCATCTGCAGAGTCAAGCCAATGCTCCTTTTTTGTTCCTCCTCTGCCAGAACGTTCCTCAAAGAATGTTCAAAGTGAACAGTTTTGCTTCATGTCTTACTTGCAGCAATTCCTGGAACTAGGCATTTAGTTGAAATGTTTGTGTGCGTGCATGCACACATGTTTTTGGACCAGTGGCTCTCATATGTGTGAGTACGTGCATCCCAAAGAAATCTACCCATAACCCCAACATCTGTGGTGGCCGTGGTGGGAGAGGCTCCCATTTTACCAATGTGGATGTCACCCACACTGGTATAAAACCCTAAGGGACATCTCAACAGGTAACCAAGGGATGGGGAGGGATGGGTGCCCCATGGTGAACAGTAGCTGGAAGGCTCTCCATAAGGACGAGGGAGAAGAGGCCACTTGGGAATGGAGGAGACCATAATGGGGAAGAGCTTCCACTTCAGCTTCTGCCAGCCCCGGCTGCAGAGCCTCTCTCCATGGAGTTCAAGCTTTCTGCTCTCAGAGCTCCTGTAGAGCAGCACTGTGTAACAGACTTCACAGCAGTGACAGTAACGTTCTGTCTGTGCTGGGCAATACGGTCGCCATTAGCCACATGTGGCTCCTGAGCACTTGAAGCGTGGTTAATGCAGCTGCAGAGCTGACTTTTTAATTCCATTTAATTTAAATTCATTTAAAAGTAAAGAGCTGTGTGGCTGGCAGCTACTGCATTGGACAGCAAAGCTGTAGAGAATGTACAAATGAAAAGGAAGACCCGGCGCTCGCAGATGTTCTTACAGGGTTGGTGTATTGGGGCTGCAGCTTTCAGCAGGAAGCTAGCCAGTCCTCAGGGGGCACAGTTCCTTCCCTCCTGCACCCAGATTGCTGGTCCTGCTCAACCCAGTCCATGGACAAAGAAGAACCAGGACAAATTGTCTAGGCTTGGTCAGGCATATGGCTGAAGTTAGCTAATGGTGGTTCTTGATAGGAATCCCTGTGGCACTCTTACATTTCTCCTCCGAAACCTCAGAGTTACAGAGCTGAAAGGCGAGCCCCTATTTTGCTGACATGGAAAAGGAATCTTAGTGAGGGGAGGAGATCTGCCCACGATCGGCCAGAGAGGCAGAAGCCAGAGAGGCAGAAGTGAGCACTCATCATCATCGGGCATTTGTTGCCTTATGGCTAAACATTTCTTTAGTGATTCCACCACCAACCTTTCTGTGAACGTTTCCCTTAAAATGAAGTAGAGAGGGACCTTAGAAGTAATTTTCTTTGCTGGGACTGCACAGTCAAGAAAGCACTGTGCTGCCTCCAGGCCTGTGGGACTGTACACAGTTCCCCTCTCTGTCTTCTCACATACAGATCCTACTGCCTGGGACACGTCTGCCCCTCAGCAGCCGGCTCACCGCGGCCGTCTCAGGCTCCGCTTAGACAGCCTGCCTCTGAGAGCCTCCCCTGGCTGCCTAGCGGGCGGGCTGCCTCTCTGTGGGAGCTCCTGGCAACTCAGACTGCCTGCAGACGTGGAGCGCTCATCCTGCAGAGCTGTGGGGCCGTGTCCACTATCAGCCTCCCACAAGCCTGGAGTAAGGCCTGTACTGTCTCTCTCACCCTGTCTCTCCAGCCTCTAACATGACAGGGGGTTTCTGGCCCCAAACTAAACAAATTACTTACCCTCTCTGGCCCAGGACAAAATGAGGGGAAAGTACCAAATTCCCAGGGTTGATAGGAGATTGAGATAAATCTGCAAACCTCTTGTCCAAGGGCCTGGCTTGGTAAAATAAGTTCTTTTTTTCTTTTCTTCTCATCAGGAAAACAGAAAGGTAAACTGACCAACTGACTGTAGAAGGGAGAGTGTTGGCAGTCCATCCAGGATGGAGGGCTGGGGATCTAAAATGTCATTGGAATCATAGGCCTTAGAGCTTGAAAGGAAGGTAAGGACCACTTCATGAAGCTAAAACACCCACCTGAGCTGATTACACAGCTGGGGCACAAGACCCAAAGAGAGAGGAAAGCTGATGGGTGACCAGAGCCCATTCACTGCCACAGCTAGCTGGTGGGTCTTATCTGGAAGCAGGGAAATAGGAAGGCCTCTTTCCAGAAACACTACAGGCTAGAGTTTTTCAAACTGCTGGGTATGATTCCTAGGCAGATCAGGAAATCAATTTAATACCTTTGGCCAGCATTGAAACAAAACAAAACCAAAAAGCCAGAATGGAAAATAGTACACTATGTATCACTGCAGCTGTATGAAATCTTTGGGGCTGGGGGGAGCCAGAGAGTAATTTTGCAGATCAAGATGGGCAAGATCTGCACTTGAGTGACCTGTCAATTACTTCTCATCTCTAGGGCAAACTGAAGGAAGAAGATGACCCTGGGAGGGGGCTGTGGAAGAGAGAGGAAGTCTTAGTGGAGCTTGGAGATGGTGATTAAAGAGGTGCCAAAAAGGAGAGGTTTGCAAAGGCATCGTGGGCAGAAGCAGTCATTTGGCTGCAGCCTTCTTCCCCAGCTGGCACCACAGAAAGGGCCCCCTGCAGAAGCAATAGGGGTGGGGCTTCCCTGGTGCAACAGTGGATAAGACTCCCAGTGCAGGAGGCCCGGGTTCGATCCCTGGTCAGGAATTGACCATGTGGGATACATGCATGCCACAACTAAGAGTTGGCATGCCACAACTAAGGAGCCCACCTGCAGGAACTAACACACAGTGCAACCAAATAAATAACAAATATTAAAAAAACAAAAACAAAACAAGCAATAGGGGCTACCTGTTCCCTTATCATTAAATGCCTCTGTAATGGTGATACTGTATTTGTGGAGCTTTTACACTCTTCCAAGTTCCCAGCCTCCTGCAAGGTGGTGGTGAGGTGGGTGATGAGCTCATTATCCCATTTTAGAGATGAGGAAACTGAGGATCTGATGAAGCTGACTGACAGATGTGAAGTTAGAATCCAGACCTACTAGCTTCTGAATGCATGCCCTTTCCACACCACAATATGAGTGCTCTGTGTTTAGATTGTAAGTTGCAGACCCGGGTTGCCCTTTATTTTATTTACTTATTTACTTATTATTTTTTTGGCCATACCTTGATGCATGTGGGATCTTAGTTCCCCAACCAGGGATGGAACCTGTGCCCCCTGCAGTGGAAACATGGAGTCTTAACCAATGGACCGCCAGAGAAGTCCCCCTGGTTGCCCTTTAGAATCACCTGGGCAGCTACCAAAAAATTCCAGTGCCTGCCTGCTCCCCTCCTCAGACCTCTGAAATCAGAATCGGGGAGTGGAGGTGGGGCCAGTATCTTTCAAAGCTCCCTTCAGAGAATCTAGTGCACAGTGGGTTGGAAACCACAGCCACAGTTGGGACCATTTCCCCCAGTGCTGGGTTCCTCCATGCCCCTACCTTCTCTCCAGCCATGGCCATCAGAATCTGACCAGGCTCCCTGCGAGGTCCACTGGTGCCCTTAGTGCGTACGGATGTCACTGGTGTTTTGCAGAGTAACTCCCTCAGGACACTGCCACCCGGGGCCCACTCCTGGGAGCTGACGTCTCTTGGGCCCCCTGAGGGGAGGTGTGATCAGGGAGCTGGGGAGGCAGGCGGCTCTGACAGACAGAAAGCAAACAGCTCACAGGGGAGGCAGGCTGCATTTTATTCAACGTTACTTTAAACACCCTTCAAGCCCTCTCTTGGAGTGCTGCTGGGAAAAATAAATATATTGTCTAAGAAACCCTGCAGGCTTGCCCCGTATGCTCTGACCCCCTCCCGACAGAACAGGTAACATAGAGAATGATTTGTAAAGCTTCTCTAGGGAGGAGGGGGAGTGGGGGAGGCTGACAGAGAGGGGAAGGGGGCCTTGGGCCAAGTTGGTACAGAAATCTCACCACTTCAGTGATGAGACTGGCTGGGTGTGGTGCCTGGAGGTGTCAGAGCTGCTCCAGGGGCGAGAGTCCAGGCCCTGAGTCCGTGCTGATGAGCCCATCCTGGGGGTCAGGAGTGGTGTCCGTAGCCCTCCCCCCTCTCCCCTCCCCCCACAGAGTGTGGGGCCTTCCGTGGCACCAACCAGCACGTTTTACAACCACCGTTCCAACAAAGAAACGAGCCCCAGCCAGCGCCTCTTCTGGATCAGAAGTGCCTCCAGCAGTCTGTCTGAATGTGCTTTCCAGACAGTGTGCGTGTGGAATTGTGCTTTTTGTTTGTGAAGAATGTAAAAAGTTACAGTAAGATGGAGCCACCTGGCCCATGGCTGCTGTGGTCTCCGCCTCTGTGGGCTGCCGTGGCCGGGAGGACTCGCTCACCCCTCCCCCAGGGCGTGGGGAGAGGGATCTGCTAGGAGGCCTGTCTGAGGGGCGAGGAACCTGGGTACTTTCAGCAGCTCTTTCCCAGGGTTTGGCCTGGGTTTGGCCGCTGGCTTCTGTGTAAAACACAGATACATGCAAAGTGTCCATGAAACTCCCCCAAGACAGGGAGGAATTTTCCAGGCCCTCTCAGATCTCCAGGGAGTTAAAAATGCAAAATCCTTCTTAAAGTGGCCCAGACCAGGACTTTTTCTCCACGGGGAAAGGGACTAGTAGCTCTTTATAAGGCTGGGGTGTGTGTGTGTGTGTGTGTGTGTGTGTGTGTGTGTGTGTGTGTGTGTGTGTGTGTGTGTGTGTGTGTGCGCGCGTGTGTGTGTGCGTGTGTGTGTGTGTGTGTACATGTGTGTGTACCCAAATGTGCGTGCATGGTGCTGTGATGTGTGACAGTCCTGGCAAAAGCCCGGGACTGCAGGGCATTTTTCACAAGCTGAGGGCCTGAGGCTGCCTGAGACTTCCAACTCCTTCACCAGGCCTGGAGGCACTGGCTTCAGTCAGAGGACACAGGAGCCTGACCACCTGGCCTTCTTAGCGAGCAAGGGCACCAAGGGCGGCTCCTTCCCTGCCTGCTCTGCTCTGAGAAGGCCTGGCTGCCGTCTAAGTCCCTGGCCTCTGTGTGGCCACAGCTGGGTGACAACGGCCTCTCAGAGCCCGTGCTGTCTTTACGGGAGCCCCACAGCCCCAGCGCAAGAGTGATGAGTGTGGGCCTCAGGTTAGGAAGCAACTCATGGAGCCTGGGGGCATTGTGACTACAGTGAGCTGCCAGCTGTGGATCAGACTGGAGACCCCTGAATGGTGGGAGAAGCCACAGAATCTAAGAGAAAGGACCCCTTTCTTAGCCTGAGGTGCAGAAGAACCTGCACCAAAGAAAGGGGTCCCTATCAATGTCTATAATCCTGAGAGGATGGGAGGACCCCATCCCATCTTGTCAAGCAGAGCTGGTTCTCGATGCTCACCCTCAAGCAGGATGTCAAACAAGGCCTTTAGGCACGAGTCTAGGCTCCAACAATCCCCCTGACCTTGGGAGCCCGGCTTTTCCCAGGGAAGCAGCCCCTGGCATCTGGGGGCACTGAGCCCTTTGGCCTGAGGTAAAAGACAATGATTATTGAGAAGGCAGGGGGACTAGGAGAACACGGACAAAAATACGTGCATACCACTGAGTCCTGAGCTACCACTGTACACTGGAGGACTGGTGTTTCTCTGGGTGGTTGCTGAGCAGGAAGAGTCCCTTTTCTGGCTCCCCTGAACCATGCTTTCACTTCCTTCAGAAGTGTGCTCAAGCTGCCTGCAATTGCCTCCTCCCAAAGCCAAAGCATAGGAAAAGAAGTGAAAACAGCTAAGGCTGTAGCATGAGCAACCCAGAATAGACTTTAGGAAGCAGTGGTGACAGAGAAGACAGCTGAGGAAGGTTGTGAGCTTCTCTTCTCTGGAGGCAGGGCCTGTTCCCTCCTGTGGGTATGGGAATTTATGCAGTCCTGTTTGCCGGTCAGTGATTCCCTGGCTGCCTTTTTGGCCTGTCTAGCTCAGAGAGCCTTGATGACCCTGTCTTAAGCCTCCTGTGTTCTTCCTGGGGCTCACTTTCTCTGGGATGGCTGCTATTTTGCCTGCCATGAAGTCCTCATGGTCTGGATGTCTCTGTCATGGGGATGTCTCTTTCCCCTCTAGATGGCTCACATCCCCAAATTATTTCCCATTGCCTAGGTGACACCTCTAACTGGATATCTTTTAATCGATCTTTCCTTCTTTTAAAGGCCTAAATCTGATACTTTATTTCTAGGTCCTGTTAGAGGACTCTGCTCTAAAAAATGTGTGCCTCTCTGAGCATGCAGTACCTTCAGTGTGGCCACAGCTGTCGCTCAGATGGAGGAAGGGGTGGCAGGGTTGGGGAGGGTGGCTCATGGAGCTGGCCTGGCTGATGTCATAGTGCATCCTGAAAGCGTGGCTCTCTGGAAGCCTACCCTTCAGGAATTGGCAAGGCAAGACTGACTTCTGTCCTGGTCAGCTCCTCCTCACTGGCTTTACCCCCAGATTACAGTCTGTGTTTAAAAACCAATTCCAATCCAAATTAGAAATCACCCTCACCCACCCCCCTGCAAAAAAGAAATTACCCAAAGTAGCTGGAGAGTTACTCACAATTTAATTTGTTTTTTCCTTCCTTCCATGAACTGGAAGGGGTGAGGGGAGGCTGACATTCAAGCATGACTCTTAATGCTTGGGGTGTGTGTGTGTGTGTGTATGTGTGTGTGTGTGTATGTGTGTGTGTGTGTGTGTGTGTGTTCCAGGCACATGTGCTTCCTTCACTGCCAGGGTGGGCGATTTCATGGCTTTTGATGCCTCTCAGGCAGATGGTGTGAGGTGTCCTGGTGCTTTGCTAAGACTTCCCATCAGAAGCTGTGTATATATTGGCGGGTCATACCGTGTCTGACTAGGCTCTGGGATTTGTCCTCGGGTTTGCCATCTTTTTAGATGGGAAAAAATGAGCCAAAAAAAAGTATTGTTCCTTTACAGTTCAAGAACCCCATCTCTTCAATGAAGGCTGGGTACCTGGTCTTCCTCCAGATCAGTGACCCTCTACGAGGCAGAGGGTGAGTCTGGGAGAACCTGTCCTTCAGCTTGAGGATCATCCAGAGCAAAACTTTAACCCTAAAATAGCTTCCATTCCACCAGCTCTCTCCCTTTGCCTTCCCTCTTGCTTTCCTCCACCTCCCATACAGACTGTGTGTGTGGAGAGAACACATTCACTTGAGTGTCAGCGAGGGCCAGACCGGGTTTGGAATGGGATGTGTCCCAAACACATCAGGGGCTCTGGAGTCAAATTCTCTGACACTTGCAGGATGACTGCTTTGGTTCCTGGTGCTGTAGGCTCTGGTGCCCACTGGTGTAGCTGGCAGAGCCCCGATGTAGAGGAGGGGCGGCTGAAGAGGGTACTGTGCTCTGCACCCTTGGGCTCTCTAAAAGGGGGGAAAAAAATCCACACCATCAAATAAAACTCTTATCTGAGAAGACTCAGACATTCCTGGTTAAAAACGAAAAGCATTCCCATGGATGATGCTGGCGAAAGGAAGGAGATTTGAGGGAAATCAGAGATGTGCCCTGAGCCTCAGACATCAGCCAGCTGAAGCAGAGCCCGTGTCCTCCAACCTGCAGCTCCCCGCCCTGCAGGCCACCCCAGGCTTTTCCTCTTTAAAAGAAGTTGCCCAGTGCACTGTGCTCAGTGGACTAACTCCAGGCTGAGAAAGGCCTGCTAAGCCCCTTACCCCTGCAATTCCCAAATCTCTGGGAAATGCCACAGTCCGCAAGTTGGTGTTATGTTTCATCTCATTGCATAATACTACACCGTTCTCTGTGTGTAGCGGCTGTTCTATATATATACATCGGGAGGCAACATATGGCTCTCCCCACCCCCACCTGTCATAACTGTGACTATATCACTTCTGACGACCAGAAGGAAGCTGCTAGGCTGGGCCAGGATTCTAAATGCTGCGGAGGTAACTCAGAGCCATGAAAAGTTGCACCATATGCTTTGGGGTTGCCAGCTGCTTATGTGCATGGAGACGGGGTTCAGTGCCAGTCTGCAAAACCCAGGGGCGGCACTCTCCTCTCAGCCACGTGCACTGGGCAAGGGTCTGGGGTGCCACTTTTTCTCTCCCTGGAGGAGAATCTGCTGGGGACTACGGTTCTCCAAGAGGGCGCCCGTAAGGAAAACAGGCTCCCCCAAACCTGCCCTTGATAACATCAGGCCTGGCCAAATAGTATTTCTTTAAAAAAAATTTTTTTTGGTTTCATTTTATTGGATAGAGGTTAAGAAAGCGCCAGCGTCTGAGAGAAGGCAAGCAAACGCCGCCGGGCTGCACGCCAGCCTGGTGAGGGTCCGTGGCGCGGCGGGGCGCGCGTCTACCTGGAGGCGCTGGTCTCGGCCAGGCGGTTGTTCATGATGCCTAGTGCGCCCACGCCGCCCGAGAAGCCGTTCTGGCGCGTGTTGACGCACACGCTGCGCGGGTAGCCGTTGGCCGTCTCGGACAGCTGCTTTTGCAGCAGCGCCAGCGACACCTTGTTGGAGGCCGTGAGGTCGCGCATGGAGATGAGCTCGCCTGACAGGCGGCGGCCCTCGGCGTCGCTGTCGCGGGCCGTGGGATCGGCGCCGAGCGCGGCCAGGCGGCGCCGCAGCCGGGAGCCCGGGGTGATGGCGTTGCGCCGGGCCAGGGGCGCGCCGGGTGCCGGGCAGCAGCGCGCGCAGCAGCGGCAGCTCAGCTTGCGCAGCATCCAGTTGAGCACCTGCTTGATGAGGATGGAGATGACGTTGAAGAGCGAGTAGATGCAGCACACGCCGAGCAGGATGAAGAGGAAGTTGCCCAGGCGGTAGAGCCCCTGGTTCCTGTAGGCGGCGTGCTGGCTGCTCACCAGGTCCCCAAAGCCGATGGTGCTGAAGGTGACGAAGCAGAAGTAGAGCGAGTCCATGTAGTCCCAGCCCTCCACGCTGGTGTACATGGCCGAGGCGCAGCAAGACAGCAGCACGGCGAACAGGCCCAGGATCAGCAGCACGTGGTACACTGAGGGCTTCCAGCCCGCCAGGCCGTCGGCTTCCGAGAGTGCGGAGCCGCGGCGAAAGGTGGCGGGCAGCAGGCCACTGCGGCGCAGCTGGCGCTCCCGGCAGGTGCGCATGATGAAGGCCAGCAGCGAGATGATGCGCTCCAGGAAGAGGTTGAAGAACAGGATGGTACCGGCGCAGCCGAACAGCCCGTAGGCGATGAGGAAGGCCTTCCCGCCCACCGTTGCGGGGGTGGTCATGCCGAAACCTGTAGAGACAGAGCAGGGGTCAGTGAGGTCCTGGCTGAGCAGGTGGTCCCCACCTGGCGCAGGGTAGGTGTATGCAGGTGCTGACATGGCTCCTATCCTGAGTGGCATCACTCAAGTGGTACTTAGACATTTCTCTCCCTAGATATGGTTCTTAATCTGGGCAACCCCTAAACTGATGGAGGAGTTGTGGCCTGTCGTCTTGGGGATCTATAAATCAATATGGGTGGGGCAAGGTAGTCACTAGCAAGGATCCATCAGGACACACAAAACAGAACCCACTGCTAGGTGCAAACTACTGTGATGCCCACAAACCGAACAAGTGACACCTGCTCTCCCATCCCTCAAACTGTTTTTAACGTACCACTGGCACACCTGGGCCTTGTTAGGACAGAATTCCATAAAGGCTTCATTTTATGGGATTGCTGAGGAGGAGGTGGGGTGTGTTCAGTCCAGGTAGCTATATTTGATGGTCTCTGAAAAGGAATTTATGAAACTGACAGATGGGTTGTTTGAGAATGAGTCCATGACCTTCCGAGAGTGAGCATGGCTCGGCCATTGCACATCTGCTCCTTCTCACCCAAGGACCGCCATCACCCCTCCTCACACTTGTAGCCAGGGGAAAGGTTTGGGCCCAGTTGGGTCCTGTGCTGCCATGTGTCTGGAATGGCTTTTGTCCTGAGAGGTCTGCTCTGTGCCAGGGCAGTTGCTTAATGCTTTGAACTCATAATTAAGTGTTAATTTACCCATTTGTTCAAAGCACAGTCTTTAAGGGAGCTTCTTTATCAACTGATTTCTGCAGAAGGCTTGGCTTCCTGCCAGGATGCTTGGCCCATGCCATCCAGGGCAGCGCAGAGTGGCAGCTCTGCTCCTCCAACCTGAGCTCTCAGCCAGCTGCTGGCTGTGATGTCCTTGTGGGACCCACGCTGCCTGACTCTGGTTATAGCAGGGGATGTAATCCCTTAGCATGAAGACCTACTGCTGCCTGGAGTCTGAGCTGAAAAGGCATCGTCTGTCTGAGTGGCACAATAGCACCTGTCAACACCTCTGTAGCAAAAGTTTGGGGGCATTCCTGTTTAATACATGCCCAACGTCAGGAGGTCTACCTGTGAACTGTTAGTGGAGTGGGGCCAGCTCTGGGAATGGTGTGGCTTACTATTTCCCTAAAAAGGCCAGAGAAAGTTTTTTTCAGAATGATCTCTTAAACTTGTATGCTAGTCATTTTCTAGACTCCTTGGAGGAAATACCCAATTGCCCGACACTGTCTTCATCTTATGCTTAATGACTCAAGTTAGGACAAAGTCTTATAATGATGCCTCTATTGAGGAAGATGTATTATGTCCCTAGATTCAGAATTTGGCCATAAGAGTGTGAAACAAACCAAACTAGCTGTGTAACCAGGAACTCAATAGAGGGATTTTGCTACACTTTATTTTGTTGTTATTTTTGTTTGTTTTTAAATATTTATTTAGCTAGTTGCACCAGGTCTTAGTTGCAGCTCGCAGGCTCCCTAGTTGAGGCACACAGGCTCCTCAGTTGTAGCATGCAAACTCTTAGTTGTGGCATGCATGTGGGATCCAGTTCCCCAACCAGGGAATGAACCCGGGCCCCCTGCATTGGGAGTGCAGAGTCCCAACCACTGCGCCACCAGGGAAGTCCCTTGCTACACTTTAAAGCCAAACTCAAGTTCTTGAATTCACAAAGAAATTAGCTCTGAATCAATATGACTATGTGTGGAGTGGGAGTGTGTGTGTGTGTGTGTGTGTGTGTGTATTTATAAAAACTCCTAGATTGATAACCCAGTATCCAGCAGCCTAATTCATGGTCTGTTCATATAAGGAAATGTACTATACAGCAAAGAAAAAGCATAAACCACTGCTACTTGCAGCAATGTAAATGATCTCACAAAAAGGGTGTTAAAAGAAACTGACACAAAAGTATTCCATTTGTGTAAAATTCAAAACCAGGCAAAAGCAAGCTACAGTATCTTTTTCAGGATGAATACTTGGCTGGTAAAATTATAAGGGAAGTTGAGGACTTAATTTTGATAAAAGTCAGAATTGGGGTTTCCTCTGGGGGTGGCAGGGTGTGGAGCCTGTGAGGGGACCCAGGGGGACTCTGGGGCACTGGGAATGTTCTGTTCATCTGAGTGGTGGTTACATGGGTGTTCGTTGTATAATAACTTTTCAAACTGTGTGTTTATGATTTTTTTGTACTGTCGTGCTAAGAAAAACTTCAAAATGCCTAGACTATTAGAACTGTGAGGGACCTTAATTCTGGTCTGCCCCACACTGCATAGGCGAGTGAGCAGGGGCAGAGGCCACATGACTTACAGTTTGTGGGGGACAGATGCCATACATGTGTCCTGGCTTCTAGCTTGGTGCTTAGACCATCATACACAACACTGCTGCTGCTCATGAAGGGAAAACAGCACCTCTAGTAGGGTGATCACTTGGCTAAATTCCTAAAGAATTGAAAAATCCTGAGCCTGGCATATTCATACTATACCTAAGAGAATATTGAATGGGATTTTCCTATTCTTTAGAATTTTCAGCTAAAGTCTTAAAGCTAAGAGTGACATATAATACATTAGCCCTCATTCTAAAGAGAATTTTTAGATACATCTGTTGTATCTATTAAAACAGCAAAATGGGTCTTGTGATTTATAACCCCCACATCTGTTTAACAGATAAGGACACCTCGGGTCAAGGGGCTAAATAGTTGCCATGGCCACACAGCCGGGATATGGTGGGGCTGAGCCTGAAGCCCAGGTCAGCTGGTGTGTAACATCCACCTCCTCTCCGCCACCCTAGACTGCCTTCCGAGGGCACCACAGGCCTCCATTCCTCTTAGAGAACCAAACTGCAGTCCTCCAGGACTGGCAGCTAGGAGAGCACTTTCATGTGGAGAGAGTGGCTGACCCTCAGTCACAGCGCCTGTCCCCAAGAGTCTGCTCTCCTCTTGTGGTTCTCTCTCCACTGACCGTTGCTGGGGAGAGGGGCCACTGCTCCTCCCTTAATGTCCCCACCAAGGCAGACTCATCCCTCTTCCCATGGCGCAGCTAAGACAGCAGAGTGATTCAAACCAGACTCAACCCAGGGCTTGGGGACAGCAGGAGGAATGAGGCACAGAGGGGACCACTGCATCAAGCTAACAGTCTAGCTGGTTGCCCCCAGGCAGGGGACTCATCTTCCTGCCGGCCTCTCCACAGGACTGCCCCTGCCTGACCTTCTGCCCAGTCAAAGGCCATCTCCATTTTCGGGGAGCATCCTCAGATTCCTCCAAACTCCTTCATGTGTGGACTCCTGGCTTCTGCCCCAGCATCCCCTTTAGAGTCTGGGTTTCTTGCTGAGGATCTGCCTCTTCCCTGGATGGCAGAACCCAGAATGAGACCTATTTTTCCCCTCACCTTCTCCTTCCCCACAGGACTGTGGCCTTTGCTAGGACCTCTACATGACAGCACCACCAGATATGCACCCAGAAGACCAACATCCACCTGCTGATTCCGTTTTCTAGCAAACACTTACTGAGGACCTGGTTTGGCAGGCCTCGTGCTAATCTCAGGGCTATGCTGGAAAACCAGACAGATGCGCTCACAGAGGATCCAGGCTGCCCTCTTAGAGGTTTGCACAGCTCCCCACCCCTCTGCGGCCAGTGGCTCATCCCTGGGCCAGGGCACAGCTTTACCCCGCTGCCCCCATGCAGAGGCTGGGCTGGACCTTGTCCTGAGGTCTCCTCATGGTTGTGACTCCAGGCCCAAAATGATGGCAGATGCTTGACTGCGTGTGTCACTCTCTGCCCAGAATGAAGGGGACAGGCAGGTCAGGAGGTTCTCTGCCAGCACAGAGGGCACCCAACACAAGTGTCCCTCTCACTGCTCCGATTCCTGAGGTCTGGCCCACTTCACCTCCCTTTGCTTCCCTAGAGGCCCACTGTCAGCTCAGCTCCACAGACGGGGTAGAGGGGGCACGGTCTACTCTCCTTCCCCATCAACACTAAGAGGCTCAGAGCTCTGGGGGTGCTGAGACCCCTGGGTCAGGCCTCTTGCTGAGAGCGGTAAGGCCTGTGCCCAGGGCTGCTGCCTAGCCAGATGCTTCCCAGGATGGAAGGACAGTCCCCCAAGCTCTGGCAATCTGTGGGGAGCCAGGCTGGCTCTGGAGAGGAGCCTTGAAGCTTCAGCCAGAGAAAAGGCAAACCCAGCCACCCTGAAAATCGCCCCTTCCCCCACTCACACCCTGCAGAGGCGTAATCTGTCCCCAGGTTTGCACCAAGCCTGCTATTTTGTTTATGCCACAATTGATCTGCTATCCCAGTTTGCAAAGAGCAGACACTTGGGGGCTTTATTATGCCACTTTGACAAAAGCTGTGAAGCTCATTCCCACAGCCTGTCTGGTGCCGCCTTCGCAAATGGGGCCCTGGTGACAGGGCCTCCGGAGTTCAGCTGCGAGAGCCTGGAAGCGTGATGGAGAGACCAGCACTGATCTGAATCGGGCCCTGGCTGGCAGCCTTTGTGCTGGACACTGGACACATGTCCCCTCATCCAGTCCCCCCAACCACCCCGAGAGGCAAGCAACATCAACCCCAATAATGCAGGCGAGGACGTGGGCCAAGAGAACTGGAGATACTCATCTGAGTTACCATCTGTGAGTGGCTGAGCTGACCCTGAAGCCCCTTCCACTGGGCTCGTCACCTCGGGGACTTTTTCCACTGGCTCTGCAGTGTCAACTTGGTGGAAGGAAAATACAGTTTATAATCCAATCTGGATTTTGAGAGCAAATAATTACCCCAGGACAACAGGTGTAAACCAGGGCTGAATCCAAACAACTGGGATGCATGATTAAAATGCAGATTCCAAGGCAGGTCCCACTCCAGAGTCTTATTGAGAGAGGGCCCAGGAATCTGTATTTTAACAAATGTCCCCAGATGATTCTAATACAAGTGGGCTAAATCCCTTCCTTTAAGAAACGATATTATACTGTATCCCTGATAACCCTACTGGTGGAATCTGCCCAATTTCAAATTTTGATTTAAATTTATTTTTTATTTTATTTTTTAAATTAAATTTTTATTGTGCTGTTCTTCTTCTGTTTTGTTTTTTAATTCGGCCATGCTATGTGGCATGTAGGATCTTAATTCCCTGACCAGGGGTTGAACCTGTGCCTCCTGCAGTGGAAGCTCAGAGTCTTAACCACTGGACCACCAGGGAAGTTCCTAAATTTCTTTAAAAAACAAAACAAAACAGCTTTATTGAGGTATAGTTGACATATAAAACTGTAAGATATTTAAAATATACATCATGATGATTTGTTGGCTTAACTTTCAAGTGGCCGGAAACCCTTGTTGTGGACATTGCAGCTGTCTCCTTAACAACCGTCACCCCACGCCCCACCCCTAAAGTGTAGCAGCCAGGCCCCTTGGAGAACTGACTCAACTGCCAGAGGTGGGCTCCACTAGTCTAGGCCAACCAGGAAAATCCAGTCCCTTACCACAACTGGCTCAAGACTGGACAGCCCTAAGCCTCTCAGTGCAGGGTATATTCAGTGGCTACAAAGACTGGCTCAGGAATGGGCATGTGACCCCATTCAGGCCAAACAGATGAGAGAAGAGTTTCTCTGAGTTTCTGGGTTAAATGCTTCTCACTTTTTTTTTTTGTTGTTTACATTTTTTTAATTGGAATATAATTGCTTTACACTCTTGTACCAGTTTTTGAGGTACACCAAAGTCAATCATCTGTATTTATACACATATCCCCATATTCCCTCCCTCCCGCGACTCCCCCCCACCCTCCCCGTCCCGGCCCTCTAAGGCATCATCCATCATCGAGTTGATCTCCCTTTGTTATACAGCAACTTCCCACTGGCTATCTATTTTACAGTTGGTAGTATACATATGTCTATGCTACTCTCTCACTTCATCCCAGCTTCCCCTTCACCCCCTGCCTCCCCCAACCTCGTGTCCTCCAGTCCATTCTCTGCATCTGCATCCTGATTCTTGTCACTGGGTTCATCAGTACCATTTTTTTTTTTTTTTTGCTTCTCACTTTTAAGAGAGCTGCCCTGGGTGTGGAGGGAGCAGGTGTGGCTGGTGGCCATGAGGAGCCAGCCTTAGGTGAAGCTGACACTGTACAAGCCTGAATCAAGGTGTCCTGAAAACCCTATTGAGTTGTCTGATCAAACCAGCCAGGTTGTCTGACCTGCCCTTGGACTTCCAGTTACTTGAGCCCATAAATCCCTTTTTCTGCTTAAGCCTTCTGTGACATGCAACCAAACACATTCCCACTGGTGCCTGGTTAAGGGCCTGGTTAAGGGCCTGGTTAAACATCCCAGGGTCAGGAAATAGTACCAGACTTGAACTCAAAGCTTTGACTTCTGTTGTAGCCTGATTCTATCAGCCAAGTAATTGAAGCAAGTCACTAAGACTAACTCCTCTGACCCTCTATTTCTTCATCTGTAAAATGTCTACTTCCTGATGCAAACCCTCTCTGTAAATTGTATTACAACCTGCCAATGTGTGTTCCTCAAGATGAGACAGTAGACTTAATGGGAGGTGGAGAGAATTCTCATGATGAAAAAAAAAAAAGTTAAATAACATGAAATAAGTTTATTTACTGCAGGACTTTTCAGAGTGCTCACTGTGTTAATGTGATTTATGAAACCACAAGGGCTATACTAACACTATCCAGTGTCCCCCAAATTAATTTGACCATAGAATGTATTTAGTCACCTCAGGTGACTTGAGTATTTCGAAGAGTAATCTTTGAGAAATGCCATACTCTATCCTCGTGAAGAATTAAGGATGAGACATTTAAAAACATTCGTGAGGATTTCCCACGTTCTAAAAAAGTAACTGCAATGCTGCAATGCCTTTTCAGGGCCTGGCGTGTGGAACGTGCTGGACCACGTCTCTTGAGTGAATGAATAGACTGTCACTCTACTGGTTTAGAGCAGCGATTCTTGAACGTGATTATCTAGGACCCATCAGGGGATCATGTTAGCTTCTGGGGTGGCACTTATAATTCCACACTTCTAACCTGGGTCCAGGTGAGGCCCCTGAAGCTTGTCAGTGAACCTTATTTTGAGTACCAAACACAGATGACTTATAGTATTAATTGTCTTTTGGGGCCTGTCTCCACAATGAGATTATGAACACTTTGTGATTAGGGACCAAATTATATTGGCTATTTGGAACTAGGCTGCTCAGATTTGAATCCTAGCTCTACTGCTCCCTAGCTGTGTGTCTTTGAGCAACTTAATTAACCTTTCTGTGCCTCAATTGTCTCATCTGTAAAGTGGAGGTGATAATATTTGTATTTTTGTACAAATACTTAGAACACTTAGAACAGTGCCTAGCACATTAATAAGCCCTTAATAAAGAGGGCGTCTTCTTTCTGTTCTCTAGAGTGAACAAGGGAATCATGTATAAAATAGGCACAGATAGTTATTTGTTGACTGAATAACTAAAAATTTCAAGAACCTCTCAAGGGTGAGAGTTAAATATCAGAGAGAGTGAAAAAGCTGAGGTGCGGGGTTGGTGGGCAGAGGATGAGAAAGGATGCATTAGGACTTATGAGATAAAACACAGGACTCCCAGGTAAGTATGAACTTCTGATTAACAAATCATTTTTTAAGGTAAATACATCCCAAACATTGCATGGGCCATATTTACAGTAAAAAACGATTTTTCTTTTTTTTTTAAGAATTTAATTTTATTTTTATTTTATTTATTTTTTTGGCTGTGGTGGGTCCTTGTTGCTGCATGAGGGCTTTCCCTAGTTGCAGTGAGCGGGGGCTACTCTTCATTGCAGTGCACGGGCTTCTCGTTGCAGTGGCTTCTCTTGTTGTGGAACGTGGGCTCTAAGCGAGCAGGCTTCAGTAGTTGCAGCACACAGGCTCAATAGTTGTGGCTCGCGGGCACAGTTGCTCCACGGGTGTGTGGTATCTTCCTGGGGCAGGGATGGAACCCATGCCCCCTGCATTGGCAGGTGGATTCTTAACCACTGCACCACCAGGGAAGTCTCTGATTTGTTGTTTTTCTGAAATTCATATTTAACTGTGAGTCCTGTATTTTAATTTGTTAAATCTGCAACCCTACCCATGGCCCCACGCGTCTGCTGGGCATACTCCCCTGGCAGGCCCCTCCCAACATCCCCTCTTTTGGGATCCTTCCTGATTGGCTGGAGGAGGGATTAACAGGTTCACTTTAACAATCAAGGAGCCTAAAGCTCACACAGAGCTGGATCTTGCCCAAGACCAGGCCAGCAGCTGGGTCTTCCAGTGCCTCTCCCTCTCCAAACAGGGCACCGTGGGAGAGGTGGGGTGGGCTGTGGGGCAGAGGGTGGGGCTGCCATCGGGCTACTCTGTGGCGGGAGCTGAGACACTGATTCTTGGAGATTTGAGGGGCGGTTTCTGGCCACGCTCCATGGAGAAGGGCCGGACGCTTGAGAGGTGAGACTTCCCTGGGACATGAGCTCCAGTCCTGGAACCTCAGGGCTGCCCATGTCATCCTTCTCCAAGTCCCTCCCCTGAGGAGGACAACTGACTAGCCTGGCCAAACATTTTGGGACAGCTGAGGATGAAAGAAAGGCTGGAAGAAGTTATTAAAGCATTTAGTGAGGAATGGAAATGCGGAGGGGATAATAATAGCTGATACGTGTTGAGCCCTCACTATTTCCAGGCACTGTGCCAAAGCTTCATGTGTATCACTGCATTCCATCCTCACAACTCTGTGAGGCACTGGGTATCATTCATTCTAAGTCACAGCCTTTTTCCCGCAAATTTTAACATTCCTGAAATCAGGATGCATCTTACAATCAGTGACGACACAGTTTATTTGGCAGCATTCTAAATTCTTAATGGTACACATTATTGGTACATTTATAATTGATGATGTCTTAGATTTGGTGAACTACAGTACGAATTATTATTATTCCCATTTGTGAGATTAGTAAACTGAGTCACACTGAACAAGGGCACTTAGGTTAAATAACTTGCCCAGATAACAGAGCAAGCAAGTGGCAGAGCCTGGGTGTGAAACTAGAGGAAGCAGCTTGTGATGTGATAAGGGAGAAAGTCAAATGCAAAGAGTTAGGAAGAAAGAGACATAGCTTGCTTTTTGGTTGGAGCAGCAGTTCTTAATTCTGGCTCCATAATGGAATTGCCTGGGAAGTTTAAATTAGTCCCCAGACCAGCTTAGGTCAGAAGCAGGGCTGACATTCTCCTAGTACAGTGACGGGGAGAGTCTTATGGAGGAAGAGGTATTTGTGTTCAATCCTGAAGGATGGATGGGATTTCGAGAGGGAGGAAGTAGAGGCCTGGGCTTGAGAAAGGTGTGCCCTGCTGGGAGAGCGCTGTGCACAGGGCCAGGGTAAGGGGCTGCCTTCAGCCTGGCTGGTTCCCACAAGCAGCTTGATGTCTGGCCCACAGACAACATTCAGTAACTCTTGCTGATGGAGCGGGTGAACCTGTGGCAGAAGGAGAAGGATACAGCTGGGAGACCTTCCCATCCACCTTGTACTCAGGCTGAACTTGCAGGAGCTCTGTGGCAGTGACAGTGTCACCTGGGCCTGGTATCCTGCAACATGCCTGGCCTTGTAGAAATTTACAAACTCTGGAAACATCAGGCTGCAGAACATGAACTCAGTGAGTCTTCCTGCAGGCTTGGGAAGGGCCAACATCAGGTTTCTTGGAGAGTTGAGAGCAGAGGCAGTGGCTTCAGACTCTGGCGTCTCCACTTGCTAATGGACCAGCGGGGACAAGTTAGTCTCCCTCTAAAAATGGCCCGATGACCGCCTACCTCGTGAGGTTTTTGTGAGGAGTAAATGAGGAGGTGGTTCCCTCGTGCCTCCCACAGCGCTTAGAACGTGGCAGGTGCTCACGCTTAGCTAGGAAACACCACGGGGAGGGCCTGGCCCTCACATCACAGCTGAAGAGCCACAGGTGGGGCAAGGAATGGGTGAACCATGACTAGGAATTTCAGTGGCAAGGAAAAGCCCTCACACACACACTCGAGACGACTCCACCACAGTCCCTTCACCTCGCCGGGCCTCCGAGTCCTCCGTGGTCCCAGGTGAGTGGCAGCGTCCCCTCTGGGCTGGCTTCAGGCTCTGGTCCCTGTGCTGGGTGGGAGGCACCATCTTTTCCAATCCCGAAATCAAGTATGGCAGTCGGAGGGTGAGGGTGGGTTGCGGGGGGTGTACCGGAGCGTGGGCCTGTGGTGGAAAAGCTGAGACTGTGGGCTGCGACGTTTGCGGGTGTTTGCGGATTTGTCTACGTTGTAACCTAGATGGGCGGCTCCCTGAGGGCGCGGCACTGGGTTCCTTCCCTCCATAGCCAGGCACAGGGCTGGGCTTGTGCTAGATGCTTCCTGACTCAGGACAAAGAGGCAACACAGAAAGACGCAAGTCACATGGAGAAAGCGGGCCCTCCCATTCTCCTGTTGGCTTTTGCTTGTTCTTTGGGGGCCTTTGGAATGATCTTTGTTTGCTGAGAGCAGGGGCATGTGGGGGTGGGCTAAGAGGGCAGAGGGGCTAGGAGGAGGCTCAACCCCACAGGCTGCAGGCCAGGGACTTCTAACATCAGGAAAGTTTCGGTAACCTAGGAGGGATGGGCAAGTGACCCTGAGGATGGGCTTTGAATCCCGGCGCTGGGTTCCTCGCCGGTGGGGCTGATTGAACCTGGCCCCACTGTGTGCTTCATCTGTAGGATCAAGGTTTTTCTCTCCTCACCAGAAATCGTTCAGCAAAATGAGTTATTAGAAGCTGGTTAACTACGTCTGCCCCCGGGAAGCTCCTGCTTAACAGCCTCTCCCGGGGAGCAGCTGTCAAGCTCGGGCCCTCGGAGCTGGCGGGAAGATGACTCATTTACATAGAGCCCGTCCCCCGTCCTGCCCCCCAGATCTGTCCCTGTCTCTCTGATGACTAATCCTTTCCAGGGATGAGCTCACCGCCCCTCCTGCCCGCCGCAAAAAGAGCAGGGCCTTAGTCTCAGCCCAGAATTTGGGGAGAAGACTGGCTCCAAGGCCAGGGAAGGCAGGGACAGTCCCTAATGGGACAGAAGTCTGGCTAACAAGAGCCCGAGTTGGGGCAGTGAGATGAGGAAGGCCCTGAAGCCTGCCCAGCCTCGGCCCTGCTGCCCCCACCTCAGGGTCCCCACGCAGGGCCGTGGTGAGGCACGGGCCACCTCTCAGAAGGGCAGACAGAACTACTGTGGGGAGAAAGCAGGCCCATCAGCCCAGAAGTGTCCATACAGTATCCACGGAATCACATTTCACCTCAAATCCTAGATCAGAGAGGAGCAGGTTTTTTAAAGGGACTCTGTGGTGGTTCCTTTCAAGCAAAGGCCCCCGCCCTCACGTGCATAGTTTCAACTCCCCTCAGTTAACTCAGTTTTTATGCACCTGGAGAAGCAGGGCCTCATCCCTGCCCACGCAGCTACGAGCCACATTTGAAGGAGGGCCTCTGTGCCCGGGCCGAGGGGAGACACGGGAAAAGGGGCCGATGCCTGAGAGGCTCACGCCTGGGCGCCGCTCCTCAGGGCTCTGAGTCCCTCCCACCGACTTGGCGCCAGTGCCTGGCTGCCTCCCCACCCCTCTCCTCACAGAAGGCGGCCTGGCTGCCTGCTGCAGAGGAGTAATCACGCCAAGGAGGCAGGCTGGAAACAGACCACACGTTACGCTGCAGCCAGAGGAGCAGGGCAGAGGGTCCCTGGGGAAGCCTGGGTGTGCCCTGCTGGCCTGCTGACAGGGCCCCTGGCCAGCTAGGCCAGAAAACCAGCCCGAAGGGCTCTGTTAGGGCCTGGCTGGGTCGGGAGGGCCTGGACTTGTGGCCCCTGGCCTGAGGCTAAGGGGTGAGGGGCATCTCTTTCTCCAGATGGGGCAGGGGCTGTTCCTACTGCACATTCTGCTCTCAGCCGCCCTGCGGGGAAGGGAGGTTGATCACTGGCTCACAGGAAGGGAGGGATGGAGGGACTGGATGTCTAGAGCCCTCCTCTATGCCCCGCACTCTCCTGGTGCTTTCACAGAGGAACCCCCAGAGCTGCTCCAGGAGGCTGGGGGAGTGTGTGGCTTCTGGTCATTACTGAGGTGTGGAAACCAAGGCTCAGAGAAGTAAAATAACAAGTGAGAGAACACCACCAGCATTCAGGTCCCAAGCACCACGTTCACGGCTCTTTCCATTCCACCTCTTAAGGCCTGACTCAGCCTTTGGTTCAGAGATGGTGGCTGTGATTTTGTTTAGAAACATGCAAACAGTCATACCATGCAGGAGGACTTGCTGTGGCCAGAATGCCTGCCCTGGGACTATGGCGTGAGTCTGTAGCAGATCCCTAGCAACAGGAGATGGAGGCTGGGGCTCAGAGGCGTTAAGGACCTTGTCCAAGGTCACAGAAATTTCAGCTCAGGTCTGCTGACTCCAGATCCCACATTCCTTCCACCTCATCACTTTGCCTTTACCTCTCTCCCCCCATTCGCACAGAGAGGCCCTGATGACTTGGGACCCAGACTCCTGGTTTTCTGGCAGCATTCTCCTTCTGGTCCATTCTGCACATTGTCCCAGATTGACTGCATGGAAGCACGGCTCTGCCCGGATCTCTCTCCTGCTCACACCACAGCGAGCTCTCTAGACAGGAAGATCCGGAATTTCTTAGACTGAGATTCAAGGCACCAACTTACTTTTCTAGCATCCTTGAACCTTCTTCTTCAGCACCATGGGTCCCCTCATTGATCCATATACACACATACTCATCCACCAGGTAATTACTGAAAGCCTGCTCTGTAACAGACACTATGGGGATATGAGGTGAGCAGGATGGGAAGAATTCCAGCCTGAAAGAACCTAGTGTCCAGCAAGCATACCACGAACATTCCCTTCTCTGTTCCTTTGCACCCACTGTTCCCACCTCTCAAGGTCTGCAACAACTTCTTTCCTCTTCTGTTCACCTACCTGAACTGCATTCATCATCTGGCAGCACTCAGAGCTCCTCAGGCATTTAATTATGTGCTGCTCGCAGTGGCCCCTGTACTATTGACTGTGGTCCCAGAGCATTATTTAACCTTGTGTGTTTCTGTGCTGCCTTGCCAGTGAGGATGTGGCCCATGTCTCAGGTTTCCTCTCACCCTTTATAACGCAGGGGCTCAAGGAACAGCTGCTAACTTCCTGGCAGAACTGGCAGTTTGTCTAGCGACCACCACCAGTTTCCGTTCCAGAAATGTGGTTTCCATCTCCAACATGTTTTTGCGACCTGCTGTGTGCCAGTCATGGGGAGGGGAAGAATACTCAGATGTACAATATTGTCCATGCCTGCAGCTGAAGGCCACCAGGAACACACCTGCAGTCAAACAAAGTTGAATCTATTGACTCATTGTAACAAAGGATACCGTCCACCATGGGGAGCTGGGGCAGCATCGCAGTCGGCAGGTATCAGAAAGGGCTCATTTAGGATCTGGGCTTGAGTTAGGTGACTTGGGAGACCTCAAGGAAGCAGGGCTTTGCTCTGGATTGGATGCTACTGAAGCAGGGAGCAGGGGTAATTCTAGGACTGAGTATCTTAATAATTCTTACCTAGAAGGGGGGACTAATGGAGCAAGATCACATTCTCTCAAGAGAATGACCATGACACCCTATGAAAATGACAGCATGGGAGATATCGGGGGATGCCAGGAAACAAAAGAAGAGGTCTGGGTGGGCTTCCTGGAGGAGGTGCCGCTGGCTGAGCCGTAAAGATGCCTTACCAAAGCAGGTGAAGGCAGTGGGAGAGAGTCTGGGATGTCTGGGCTAGAACTTGTGTTCAAGGGTCATGTGGATAAGACATCCCAGGAAGCATGTACAGCATGAGAATGGGGGCCCCTGGGGAACCCTAGCATTTAAAGGGCAGAAGAGGAACCTGTGAAGGAGGCTTTCATTCCCTCAAGAAACAGTTACTGAGGGCCCAATATCTATCAGGCCCTTGGGACTCATGAGTGATCCAGACGAAGTTCCCTCACAAGGCTTCCATTTCAGCATGGGAGACAGATAATAAACTACAAACATAATACACAAGTAAACTGTGTGGTATCTTAGAAAATGGCAAGTGTTATGGAAAGAAGAAGAAGAAGAAAAGAGAGTTGGCTGAGGGGGCGGGGAGAGCCTGGGGGAGGTAGGAGGCAGGTTGCTGTACTAGGTGGGGTGGGTCAGGGCAGGCCTCCTTGAGGAAGTAACCTCTGACGAAGGACTGGAAGGAGGTGACATCTAGGGTAAGGATGTCCCAGGCCAATCAACAGCCAGAGCAAAGGCTCTGAGGCAGGGAGATGGAGGTGGGGGACAGGAGAAGTGGGAAAAATAAAGGAAACACTGGACAAAGAGATTGGTCAGCGGATCTCTTATGGACACTCTCAGGGCAAAGTTTGTTACACAAATGCCCCAGAATACGAAAAAAACCTATCACTCTCACTTGATTTTTTTTTTTTCACTCTTTTTGTTATACTTTATTTTTTGGCCACAGTGCACAGCTTGCGGTATCTTAGTTCACCTACCAGGGATTGAACCCGTGTCTCCTGCAATGGCAGTATCTCATTTGATTTTAACATGAGGGACAAACAGAGAAACAAGTGGTCTTATAAAAAGAAGAAGAAATGCAGTAAATATTCAAGCAGATTTCAAAGGACAGCTGAGATGCTGAATATAACTTTTTTTCTCTATGAGCAGACTCTTGTGCCATTTTAGAAGGTATTAAGATGATAAGGGTAACCATCAACAGTTTTTAATATCTCTGGACAATGAATAGAGCAAACTTTTATGTCTTATCTCATTTGATCATCACCATAACCCAGGAAAAAGATGTCATCATTGTCCCATTTTATAGACGAGGAAATGGGATCCATGGGAGATCATCGGACTTCCTCGAGTCTGAGCCTGTCTCCTCTCTCCCAACCTCGTCTCTCAAGCTTATAATCTTTCAGTGATAACAAGGGAAATATTTGAGGGCATATCAGTCTGTATTTTGTATACAGTATTAATATGCTCTCAATTACTTGTTTATCTACTAAAAATTTTACTGACAGTAATAAAAGAAAAGGCCAGTCTCTCTGGTTGCTGTGCTGAGGATGCCTGAAGGGGCAGGTCAGGGAGTCCAGTTCAGAGGCTGCAGCATCAAAGAGGTGGGGTTGCCCAGAGCAGGGCGGTAGCCCAAAAAGAACTAAGGAAGGAAGACCAAAGGGAGGGCACAGACACAGGGGAGAATGAAGTCACTGAAGCTAGAGGAGGGAACAGGAATGATGGGGTGGTCAGAAACTTCTAGAAGGACCTAGTAAGATGGGAACCTAACAGTTCCCCTGGGATTTGGCAACTGGGAGGAAGCTGGCTGTGGATGCCAGACTGCAGGTGGCTGCAGAGGTGCCGAAAGGGGAAGAAATGAATGACCCGGGGGACTGCCTTTGAAGCACCTTATGGGGAAAGCTAGGACACCTGCACCTGGGAAGGCCAGGGCCAAGACATGCACTTCACTTACTTTACCTTAGGCAGTACTATGGACTGAATGTTTGTATCCCCTCAAAATTCATAGGTCAAAATCCTAACCTCTAATGTGATGGTACTAGGAGGTGGGGCCTTTGAGAGGTGATTAGATGAGGCTGGAGCCCTCATGCATTGGATTAGTGCCCTCATAAAAGGGGCCCAGAGAGCTCCTCTTTTCACTATGTGAGGACACAGCAAGAAGGTAGTCGTCTGGAAACCAGGACGTGAGCCCTCACCAGACACCAGATCTGCTAGCGCCTTGATCTTGGACTTTCCCACTTCCAGAGCTGTGAGACATAAATAATGTTTAAACCACTTAGTGTATGGCATATTTGTCATAGCAGCCTGAACGGACTGAGACAGGGAGGTTGAGTCAATTGCTGGGGTATCCGAGTACAGTGGTTAAAATCCCTGGGCCTGGAGCCAGAGCTTCGGGTTGTATTCAGCCCCCAGCACTCACTCAGAGCTACTGGCCGTGCCTCCATGTCCTCATCTATCAGATGGGGACAGTATGACCTCACAGGGTGGCTCCTGCACTGAGCAGAGTGCTTGGCACCGAGGAAGCACTCAGGAAATATGCTCATTATTACAGCTCTGCAGAGGGCAGAGAAGGGAGAAGGCCTAGCTGGGCAGACCTCTGTCTTGGAGAAAATACAAATGATGGAACTTAAATTTTATAACTGCATATCAAGTGTCAGGTCCTGCTTTTAAGGCATTCATTTCCTATCTTAATCCATTTGGGCTGCTATAACACACTTCCACAGACTAGATACCTTTAAACACAGAAATTTATATCTGACAGTTCTGGAGGCTGGAAGTCCAAGATCAAATCACCGGCAGGTTCAGCATCTGGTGAGAACCCTCTTCCCAGTTCATTGACAGCACATTTTCGCTGAGTCCTCATATGGTAAAAGGAGCAAGGGAAGTCTCTGGGGTTTTTTCCTAATCCCATTCATAAGGGCCTTGCCCTCATGACCTAATCACTTCCCAAAGTCCCCACCTCCTAATAATCCCTTGGGGGTTAGGTTTCAACATACGAATTTTAGGAGGACACCAACATTTAGACCACAGCGCTCCTTCACACGTGCACTCGCCTGGTCACTCACTTTTATAATATCATGAAATGCCTACCATGTGCCAGCTGTGAGGTGTGTTTGCTGTGCCAAGGGGCTTAGTGTCTGGCCTGGGAAGTGGGAGAGCACAGGCTCACCCCATTAGGGGCTTGAACGAGAGCCCAGAGACCCTAAGCAGTAAGTTCCCTGTTGTGGGAACTCCAAAGTGCTGTCTCTATATTAGGTCAGGTCATCAGAAAACAGCAATCCTGGACCACATTATCCTGCTCCCCACAGAAAGGCCTTCCCTGTGATTTAATGTTTTATCTCGTGCCTTTAAGAAGGGATGGTGGAAACATCCATTTGAAGACCATGTCTGTATATTTTGCAAAACCAAAGGAAAAATATCATTGCCCATGCCCCTGATTTAAAGACTTGTGAAGTTCGTTTCTCCTTGAATTAAGGATCCAAAATGCTGGTTTCCTAGGGGCAACACGTTCACTTGCTCCCTTTTAGTAAACCCCGAGTGCCCATTTGTTGGCTAAATACTCAGAGCCAGTGCAATGATCAGTTGCTGTAGGTGTCTAGCCCATGGCACGTCTCTCATCAATTCTTAATTTTTTCAGCTCCCTTCCTCTCTCCCTCCTCCTCCTCCTCCTGTCCACAAGATCCGTTGAGCACCTGCTATCAGCAATCATTCTGCTAGGACACAGTCCTGCCCTCTTAGAGCATACGGTTCAGATTATTCTAGTTTTATCACCTAAATTTGTTCAAATCTTTTGTGGAAGTAAGCTGACTTTTAGTCAACTATAATAAACAACAGCAATTTCCAGAAATTTCTAGTCACAGTAGTCCCACCAAATACATGGAATCTCTTTCTCTAAGGTGGTCTTTAAAATGCAGACTGACTCCCCATTACCCAGGGGGTCCTGACATGTTTCAGTTTGAAGGCAGGAGAATGGCCTCTCCCCAAAATTCCTATGTTGAAGCCTCCAGTATCTCAGGATGTGACTGTATTTGTGGATAGGGCCTTTAGAAAGGTAATTAAGGTAAAATGAGGTCATATAAGTAAGCCCTAATCCAACTTGACCAGTGTCCTTATGAGAGGAGATTAGGACACAGACATGCACCTAGGGAAGACCATGTGAGGACACAGTGGAAAGGCAGCCATCTATGTGCCAACAAGAGAGGTCTCAAAAGAAACCAACTTTTCTGATGACCTTGATCTTGGACTTCTGGCCTCCAGAATTATGAGAAAAGTAACTTCTGCCGTTAAAGCCACCCAGCCTGTGATGCTTCGTTTTGGCAGCCTGAGCCGGCTAACGCAGCCCTGGTTTGCTCGGTGGCAGGAGCCCTGCACTGCTGCACCCTTGCCCGTGCTGTTTTCTGCAGCAGCTGAGGCTGCAGGGAGCTCAGATGCAAAGCTTAGTTTCTAAACCCTGATCAGGAGGCTGTGTTTATATTTATCCTGCTAACTGCAGGGGACTGTTTCTACCCAGAGCAATAACCTCCCGGGGGAGGTGGGGGCAGCCGAGGAAACAGCTGCCTCTCTCAGGCTGGCCAGGCTCCTCCAGCAGGGCCCACACTCTCAGGCCCCATGCTTCTCAGCTGCCTCCTCCCTTCAGGCTCTGATGCACTGCTCTCCGAACCCCTACGTGGGACTCGGGCTCCCAGGCCCGGAGTCTACCTGGTGCACACGGGGATTGTGAGGAGGCTGACTGCTTCCGAGAACCTCTCCACAATGTGCCCAGACCAAGGACCAGTGCCTTTGCAAATGAGTCACGATGCTAACCTCAGAATCTTCTGATCTGCAAGTCAGGCAAGTTATTCATTGTACCACTGGCCCCCCACAGATGCTAATATCACTTAGATTCAACATAACACCAGGTACTTAGTAGGTACTCAATAAACAGAAGAAAACGTTGTGGGGTTTTGTTGTTGTTGTTGTTTGTTAGTTTTGGTTTAAAAAAGTTAGTCTAGATTCATACCTTCATAAACTGTACAATGCTTTTGCCATCCATCCTCCTGGGAGCTCAGAGGGGATGGTTTCCTGGGAATGGGTTCCAGCAACCCTGGGCTGTTTCTGGCTCCTGCAGCCAGCCAGGAGCCTGCAGGAGGTTTCAGCTGGACCCTGGCCACACTACATAGGTTCTTGTTTTATCAGAGAAATCACTGCTGCCCTGGGACCCTCGAGGGCCTCAGGGATAGCGTGGGTGAGAGTACCAAAGCCAGGGAGAGGTGTCCAGTCTGCTGCGGCTGCAGAGAACCTGAGCCTGCAGGAAGCCAGGACGCTGCACCACAGGGACAGGCAAGAAAAGCCAGGGAGAAGCTTGTGGGTTTTCAGTGCTGCCTATGGAAACACTTTCTACTCCTGGTGGATAAATACATGGGTCAGTCTATATTCCAACACGCGAATGTGTGCTCTTTAATGGAATTTTTGAGGTGGGAACTTTAATTTACTTGAGCAGGGGTGTCCATGGAACTATGAAAAAAGATCTGCCATGCCTTATATAGCAGACCCCATCACGGCCACAAGTAGCTACAACCTCCACCACAACAGCACAGGTGACAACCACTTTTTTTTTTTTTTTTAAGCTCTGATCACTGCACTGCATCACTTTCCTTATGAGGCTTCTGTGGGGTTTATGGTTTTAGAGGTCATTTTCACACACAGTTTCTGTACCTTTCTCCCAAGCATCTATGATGTGGGGACTACTATCCTGTTTTCAGACGCACAATCCGAGGCTCAGAAAGGCATGGTCTCAGGCAAGCGAGGTGGAGGTGGTGTCAGAATTTGGGTCAGTGACCCCACAGTGGCTGGCCCTCCCCTTGTGGGTCTGTGACAACACTGTCTGGGGCTTTCAGAGCAGAAACCCTTGGGAAGCTCAGCTGTCCTGCTGGGTACTCCTGCCCCCTGGCTGGACAGATACCCCAGAAGGCAATAGGGTGTATTTTCCCAGGCGTGTACCCTGTTGGCTCTTTGTGAAAAAGGATGGTCAGGAGGTCCTGGACGCTGCCCCTGGACTGGTCTTCCAGGAGCTGGGCCAGCAAGCTGGGGTGGGGAATGGCTCGTCCCTCCTCTCCCCTGCTGCTGTGGTTCTAGGGATCTGGAGAAGGATGTTCACCATTTTTAAAGTCTCTATTTTCTGTCCCTCTGCATGGTCCACCAGTGAGGCATGGTCCACCAGTGAGGCATGGTCCACCAGCTTCAGTTCTCATAGCTATTCTGTCACTGATGGGAGGAGGGTAGAGATTCTGTTCACCAAGGAGCCAGGAGGATGCCCATCACTGCTCCTGGGAGCAGGCTCCCCCAGATGTGGTGCTGAGTCCCCAGGGCCTGCCCTCCCTCAACTCTTGGTGGCAGCAAAAGGCCAAGTAACATTCTTGACACCACCAGTTTCATCTCTTTTTTTTGGACTGACTCCACTGTCTGAGAGGAGACAGACCTTGACCCTGACGCAGGATGCACAGACATGCCCGAATCCTCTCTTTGCTGTCCCGTCCCCCACCTCCTCCTTGACATACACAAGGCACCTCAGGGATAAAATAGACCAAAGGAATTCTCATCACATCAGTTCTTAGCACAGTCTCAGCCTGTCCCTCAAGGCCTCATAGCTCAGGGAAGCCCCGCATCTCTGTATGGGGCGTTTGCCACATCAGCTCTGAAGGACAGGGCTTGCTTACTGACAATAGCACCTAGCAGAGCCTTTCCCTTTCAAACACTACCTTCCCAGGCCCTCAAGATGGCTAGCACCATTGTTCTCCTTGTGCTTACTAAAATACATCACTCCTGTGTGCTTTCCTGTCTGAGTAACTCATAGATTGCAGAAACTATAATTTCCTGGGATCTGTTTTAAATGCCCTTTGCTGGCAGACGTGGGCTCAGCATGAGTTCTCTGTAATTTTCCAGCATCCTAAATGGGCCCCCTGTAGCTAACATGTACCACCCACCAAACATAACCCACCCTCTTTCCACCCCCTCCCCTCAAGACAACCTAATTACTCACTGACAGAGTCTTCAGCAGTGCCCTCCCGGGGGTCCCTGACTAGGTCCTGGGTTGTGGAGGGGGGAGCAGTCCTGCTTCTGACAAACTACAGCACATCCTCTCCAAGGAATACTATGTGTCCAACAACAGGGGTGCTCGAACGTTTTATTTCTACATTATATATCAGTATATAAAAAGCAGGACCCCAAATTTTTGTCCAGAAAAAAAAGCTTGTAATGATTCTATTTTAGGGGTGAAAATGTGGGGATTTTTCCCCTTTCGCTTCTTTTTCAAGAATTCTAACGAGCATATATTATTTTAACGAATTACAGGTAACTCAATTTGTCCTTATTTTTTAAAGTCAGGGTCTGCCAGCATGGTGGGGTGGGAAGTCACACATCCGTGAGAAGGTAAGGCAGTGAGGGGTGGGTGCTCAGATGATCACAGGCAGAAGAGAAGTTAAGAAAGCGGGTCGGTGAAGCCTGCGTGATCAGGGTGGGCTCTGCAGAGGAAGTGGCCCTTGAATGGCATGTGGATTTGGGGGAAGTGCAGGGGGATGGATGGGAGAGGGTATTCTGGGCAGAGGTAACGTTGTAATGAGCGCCCAGAGGTGCGAGGTACCTGGTCTATGTAATTTGGCTAGAGCTAGTGCAGCAAGGGAAACGTTAACTCCCCTCGGGCTTGAGGGGTTGGGCCAGTTTGTAGAACCCTGAAACTGTAAAGGAGGTTCCCCTAGAGGAAACCAGGGAGGCTGCTGCCAGAGGATGGGCCCTTTGGGACGTCTGGATACAGGCCGATGTCTTTCCCCAAATCAGTCTTTTTTTTTTTTTTTTTTTACCTGCTGCGCCGCACAGCTTGCAGGATCTTAGTTCCCTGACCAGGAACTGAACCCGGGTTCCAGCAGTGAAAGTGCCCAGTCCTAACCCCACTGGACTGCCAGGGAGTTCCCTCAGTCATTTACTACGTACTTTTTACGTCTCTAAGTCCCTCATCATTCAAGCAGCACCGACTCTGCTGCCCAGGGAAGGGTGGCAGGTAGGCAGGAAGGCAGAGGCAGTAGGGCCGCCTAAGTTAGAATCTCAGTTTGGCCACTCACTAGCTCTTTGGTCTGAGAAAACCATTTGACTTCTCTTTGCCTCATCCGTAAAGCGAGGGTATGAATGGTACCTACTTCCGCAGGAGGTGATGAGGACTGCATGAGATAAAGTGTGAAAAGCACTTAGCATGGGGCTTGGAAATGTTGACCATTGTGCTAGCTGTTAGAGAACAAGGAATAGAGTTTCTAAAGATAGGGCATAAGGAAGAATGGAGAAGAGGAAGGTGGGGAAATGAATAGAAACCCCAGACTGAATTTCACTAGGCTCCTTTCGTTTTCTCTGGGGAAATGATTTGCTCAGGAGACCAGCTGGCATTACCTATGTGCTCTCCTGGGGAGGAATCCACCCCACATTAATCTCCCAGAGAAAGAGCCAGCTAGAGATCAGACTGGAAGGAGGGAAAGCTGTAAAGGAAGTAGCATTTAAGAGCCCCAGGAACAGTCCCTCCTCCATTCAAAAACTTCCAGTGGCTTCCCAGGTTCTAGAGCCATGGGACCCAGTCATCTGACTTGGACGCTTGTGACTCTGCAATTACTGCAAAGGTGTCCGAATGGATTTGTTCGGTGAGTCTTGTTCTCAGCTGTCATAACTTTCTCCTACATGCTGTTGGTTTCCAAACATGTGTAAATAGTTTTATGATGAGAAAAATATGCATTTAAAAGTGGTATTGAATTAGTTCAGAGGACTTTGTGTGTCCCTACTTTTCCCTGTTAAAGAATGGATGCTGGAAGTATGTGTGACTTCTGTCAGACAGGTTCTGTAAAAATATCGCTAGGTTTTAAAGTGATCTTCACACTTAAAAAGGCTGGGAGACTTCTGATTTAAAATGATCATCTAATAGTACCAATTGTTAAATAGATAGTCAGTGGGAAGTTGTTGTATAACAAAGGGAGTCCAACTCGAGGATGGAAGATGCCTTAGAGGACTGGGATGGGGAGGGTGGGGGGGACTCGAGGGAGGGTGGGAGGGAGTTGAGGGAGGGAGGGAATATGGGGATATGTGTATAAAAACAGATGATTGAACTTGGTGTACCCCCCAAAAAATAATAAATAAATAAATAAAATAAAAAATAAAAATAAAAAAATGATCATCTAATCACCTGATCATATCTACTCTCCCTCCCAAGAATCTATTAAAATGATGGTAAAGGGATATAAAGGCTCAAACACTGAGAAGGGGGCGGGAGATTTCCAGTGGATGAGGAATTTCAACAGACTTTGTTTGGGATGGCAAGTGAGAACGGTGACTGGTGAAGGTGGGTGCAGCTCAGAGAGGACTGTAGCCAAGGAGGGGAGGAAGAGGAACTGTCCCAAAGAGCCCTGGGTGTGGGTAACACCACACAGATAGTGGCTGGCTGCTCACCCACTGACCTATAGAGAGGCTTGAGTCCACAAGCCCCACCTGTATGCACTGAGCTTCCAGTTAGAGTTTCGATTCTAATTCTTAAATGAGTAGACAGCCACAGTTCTGAGGAAAGCCTCCCTCTAGTTCAGTCCTTCCTTCATCTTCAAGACCACTAAGCCTGCATCTTCATATCACTTTTCCGGGTCCCACTAGCATGCCCTAGGACCCTGTGGTCCTGGCTGTACACTGGAGTTACCCGAGGAGTTTAACAAAATATACATTCCTAAGCCCCACCCCTGGAGAGTATGATGCAGTTGGATTCACAGGGGGAGGAGGGGATTAAGACTTTTAAAAGCTGCCCAGGTGATTTTAATATGCAGCCAGGGTTGAGAACACTGTCCTGGTTGATATTTGGTAGGGTTTTGAATAATACTTAGAAGAGCGGTTTTCATTCCCGCCTGTACATTAGAATTATCTACAGAACTTTTTAAAATATTAGTTCAGGCCCAGTCCTCAGAGATTCTGATTGAATTGGCCTAAGGTCAGGTCTAAACATTGATTTTTTTTTTTTAAAGTTTCTTAAGTGATTTTAATATTGCTGCAGCCAGGGTTAAGAACCAGTGGTCCGCAGACTCACAAATCCTAAATCTGCATCTCATTCCAACTGCCTGACATCTGACTTGAAGACTAAGAGACATCTCAAAATAAATATTTTTAAAACTGAGCTCTTGATCCTCATCTCTCTCCCAACAACCCCCCTCCTTAGTTCTATTACAGCTTTCCTCATCTCAGTAAATGACAAGTCCATCCTTCCAGTTGTTAAGGTCAAAAATCTTCAAGTCCGTTTTGATTCTTTTATCTCATACTTTACATCTGATCCATTAGCAAATCCTGCTGCTCTACCTTCAAAATATACCCAAAATCTAACCACTGGTTTTTGCTTCAGGCCATGAGAGAATAACTGGATCCAGATTTCTTTCCCAATATAAGCAACTGGGAAACTGGACAAAATTTATGAAATAATTAATTTCAGACACTAGAAAACAGGTAGTACAAGATTATGGTTCCTGAGAGAGGGAAACAAACAAGGTGAGACCTTTGATTGCCCCAGCTTTCTGTCTGGCGACAGTTTTCAGATAGCAAGAGAGGGAGGGGAGATCCAGAAGCCAGCAGGCTCACTGAATTGAGGAAACAAGAGATTTGAGTTCAGGGAGGACAAGGCAGCTTAAAAAAAAGGCACACTTGCAGGGTAGCATACCAGAGATCAGGGGCCCAACCTCCAGGCCACAGATCGGTACTGGTCTATGACCTGTTAGGAACCGGGCCGCACAGCAGGAGGTGAGCAGCAGGTGAGCGAGTGAAGCTTCATCTGCTGCTCCCCATCACTCACATTACTGCCTGAACCATCGCCCCCATAGCTTGCATTACCTACTGCCTGAACACACCCCCCACTCCCACCTCTGTCCATCTTGCACGAAATTGGTCCCTGGTGCAAAAAAGGTTGGGGACTGCTGCCAGAGAGGAAGGAACTACCAAGAGAAAAGCTCCAGAAATCTGTGCAGAGGTTCCTCTGAGTGTTTGGCTGAATAAGTCTGTGCAGGTATAGGGTGAAACTCCTCAAGACCAAGGGAAAATAAAAAACAACTTCCAGGAAGGAACAGTTGCCAAAGAGCTGTAAGTCAAATAATTCCCAGAGCTCTCATAGAGATAGGAATCACCTGAGTTCTCATCAGCCAGGGTGGAGAGGTTTCAGTGAATACACAAGGCATTCCACAGAGCCCCAGAAAGGTTATCCCTAGTACCGTGGCTATATTAGTCCCAGAGAAAAGGCTCTTTAAGACCTGACTTTAAAAAGCTTAAAAACAAGTCTGGAAAAGATCAAACTTATCTATAAGTGGCTTAACTGTCTGCCATAACTGGGTCAACCCTGTTTAAAGGAGGACAATATAATCAAGCATCGAAAATGTAAAACTCACAATGTTCTGGTCTCTAACAAAAAAGTGGACCTTCTAGAGATAAAGAATGTGATATTTGAGATAAAAATTTCACTGGATAGGATTAACATTAGATTAGACACTGCAGAAAAAAATAGATTGAGCTTGAAGACATAGCAATAAAAACTCTCCAAAATGAAGCACAGTGAGAGGAAAAACGACTGAAAAACAAAAAAGAAAGCAAAGTGCCTTGGTTACCTGTGAAACAATATCAGTGGTCTAACATATGTGTAACTGGAGTCCAAAAAAGAGATGGTGGGGGTAAAAAAAAAAAACTTTTTGAAGAAATAATGGTCAAAAAATTTCAAAGTTAATAAAATTTATAAACACACAGCTCCAATAAGTTCAATAAGCCTCAACTAGGATAAACACGCACATGAAAACTATACTGAGGCACATCAAAATCAAACTGCTGAGGGAATTCCCTGGTGGGCCAGTAGTTAGGACTCCATGCTTCCATTACAGCGGGTGTGGGTTCAATCCCTGGTTGGGGAACTTAGATCCCACATGCCACACAGTGTGGCCAAAACAAAACAGCCCTTCAACCTAGATTTCTATACCCAGTGAATGTATCTTTTCCAAAAGATATTATGAAAGATCTAATCACTTTTCTCTGACACTGCCCACCACTCTTGTCCAAGTCATCATCATATCTCACCTGAAATATTTCAAAAGCCTTCTAACTTGTTTCCATGCTCCAACACTTGCTCCCCTACACATATAAGGTCATCTCCTCTTCTCACAATCTTCCAATGGCTCCCATTTTACTCATAGTAAAATCTTGCCATGGACCACAGACCCTACATGATGTAGTCCTTGGTTATTGTTCTGAGTTCATATTCTAACACTCTTCCACTTGACCCTCCTTCAAACACTACTCCAGCCACACTGGCCTCCTTGCTGCTCCTCCAATAAACCATGTAAGCTCCTACTTAAGGACCTTGTGCTTCCTAGAATACTCTTCCTACAAGTAGCCACGTGAATTGCTCCCTTGCTTCACTCCATGTCTTTGCTCAAGGGTCATGTCATCAGAGACTCTTTTAGCTTACCCTATCCAAAGAAGCACCCTCACTTCCATCACTCTTCATTTTGTTACCTTTTTCTTTTAGTAACATTTGTCACTGTCTGACACTTACTTATTTTTTGACTGACTGCCTCCCCCAGCTGACTGCCTTGCTCCATATAGCGGGGATTTTGTCTACTTATTCACTGTTGTACACAGAATGTGAAATCAGTAACACACACATACACACACGCACTGCATCCATACCTCAAGTTTGTTCTAGACTCCTTGATGCATAAAAACATTTTGGTGCCAGTTCTGGGGAAGGCAAGCCATTGGTTGAAAGTTCAGCTCTAACCACAGGCTACCCTGCGCATAGCTCAAAGGGGCTGGGAGGAGCTCTAAATGACATGTGTGTCACTTCAGTGGCACCACTCTGGGGTTGGAAACCCTGGAAAAATACAAGGGAGAACAGCCAGGGCCTTGCAGATGCTGGCTCATTCGATCTCTCTGCAGGGTCTGCATCAGCTCTTTCCTCTCTGCTCAGCCCTGGGGAGAGGGGAGGGTCAGGAGCTGGAATAGAATTAATCAGAGTACTCAGCCCCGAGTTGAAGCTAGAGTGCCCTTCAGCCATAAACAGCTATAAAAGAAGAAGAAATTTTATGGAAAAACATTAAAAAAGATATAAACCAGGGATTTAGAAGAAGGTGAAGGTGATTCTTGGGACAAAGATGCCATGAATTAAGGTCATTGCTACACACCAAGATCCACTGCATTCAGACCATCCTCCCCCAGTGCCTTTCTCACCTGCAGGGCCCAGGAGGCTTCCCTCAGCAACCTCTGAGCAGGGAGGCGAGGGCTGCCCTGCTGAACCCAGCTTTGGAGGAGGGGCCTTCTCCCCCAGCCTCAGCCTGACTTCACTTCCCACCTCCTGTGAGCCAGCAGCACCCTCAACTCCTTTCTTCTCATTATGAGGCATGCACACAAATCTCTGGATGCATCATAGAGATCCCCAGGCCCACGGTCAGTCCCTTTCCCTGGATCTTCACGTGTGATCTTGATGTCAAGAAATGGGGGAGGGGGCTTCCTAGGTGGCACAGTGGTTGAGAACCTGCCTGCCAATGCAGGGGACATGGGTTCAATCCCTGCTCCAGGAAGATCCCACATGCTGCAGAGCAACTAAGTTCGTGCGCCACAACTATTGAGCCTGCGCTTTAGAGCCCATAAGCCACAACTATTGAGCCCATGTGCTGCAACTACTGAAGCCCACGCACCTAGAGCCCGTGCTCTGCAACAAGAGAAGTCACGGCAACGAGGGGCCTGAGTACCGCAACGAAGAGTAGCCCCCACTCACCACAGCTAAAAAGAAAGCCTCCGCACAGCAAAAAAGACCCAACACAGTCAATAAAATAAATAAATAAATAAATAAATAAATAAATAAATAAATAGAAAGAACTGGGGAAGGGATAGAGAGTGAGAACCAAGATTATTGGGGAAGTTGTTGTATAACAAAGGGAGTTCAACTCGAGGATGGAAGATGCCTTAGAGGACTGGGACAGGGAGGGTCGGGGGGACTCGGGGGAGGGTGGGGGGGGAGTCGGGGGAGGGAGGGAATACAGGGATATGTGTATAAAAACAGATGATTGAACTTGGTGTACCCCCCAAAAAATAATAAATAAAATTAAAATGGGAAAAAAAAAAAACAAAGATTATTGGGGTCAATATTGAGTCGTGTTGAGTGCCGGTTACTAGATCCTGCCATTTGGCTTCTAAGAACATCTCTCACTTCTTCTAGTCTCCTTTCCAAAGGCCACAGGATCCCTGGCCCCTAGCCTTAGCCCTCTCCACCCAAATCACTTTGCACACAAATACTCAGCATCCTGGCCTGCCACATAAACAAATGAACAAACATTCATTGACCCTTAGCCTATTACGCAGGGTCCTCCCCACAACCCCATGAGGCAGACATCATTGTGAGAAAGATTTGTACAGCTGCTAAGTCGAACGTGCCAAATTCTGCTCTTTGTTCAAAGTTTGTACACCAGTGGCTATAAAATTAGAACTATCATATATCATGAGCCACTTAGAGCTCATGAAGAAACAATACACACTGGCAATTCTTTTGAATGAGTTTGGAACCACATAGCAGTTCAGAGATGAATATTACAAACTCAAGGATTTGCCACCTATAGAGACACATAAGCTCCCCATAAAATGAAGGGGACAGCTGGTAGTGGGCTGATTTAAATGTTCAAAGTGAACAGCCAAAACAAGGGACTTCACAATTATCTGGTTGTTTCCAGGCAGTCTAGAGACCGACAATTTAGACTAACTAGATTGTCTGATTTAATGGCATAACTATATAGTGACTAATCAGCCAGAATGCTCTTCTCAAACACTCATCATCACATGACACTCCTGCTCAAGAACATGTAATGGCTCCTTATTGCTCCCCACACCAAGTCTAAGATGTTTCTGCCCAGCTTTGACCTAGACCTATTAGACCAGTTTTACCTATTGTTGGTCCTCAACGTGCCTAAGGCAGGCTAGTCCTGACCTCACTCACACTGCTCCCCCAGGCCTACCCTGCAACCTGAGAGGTGGCATCAGACGCTGGAATGAGCAAAGGAACTGGGGTCTAGCTTTGCCACTCACTGTGTGATCTCAGCCAAATTATTCATAAAAACACTAGCTCATATTAGAGTGCTTATTAAATGCCATGACCAGATGAAGCACCTACATTCATGGTCTCACATAATTCTCCCAACAACAAACAGTGTGAGATAGACACTGTTTTATCCCCATTTTATAGATGTTAAAACAGAAGCTTTGGAAGTTTGTTCCATTTGTTCAACAAACACCAGGAGCTGTGCTGTGCGTTGGGAATATAACAGTGGGTGAGGAGACTAGACCCCTGTTCTCACGGAGCAGGGATGGCTAGAGGTCAGGCAACAAACAAGTAAATACAGGAACTAGATGATTTAGGAAAGTGGTACATGCTCTAATTAAGACAGTAGTGTGATGGACAGTGGCTGGGGTTGAGGGGGGGACACTATAGTCAGGTGGTTAAAGAAGACTCCTCAAGGGGTGATATTTTAGTTTTACATATTGAGGCTTGAACGTGGTTGAGAAGTCAGCCATGCTAAGACCCAGGGAGCGGGACTCCTAGGAGCAGGAACAGCAAATGCAAATGCCCTGAGATCTAAGTCCAGTCTGGCCACTGTAGTGAGTTGAGCAAAGGGGAGAGCAGTGCTAGTGAGGCTGAGAGGAGGCAGGGCCAGGTCACAGCGGACCTTGCAGGTCATGGGGAGGAGTTAGCGTTCCTGCAATGGGGAGTCAGTGGTGGGTTTCAAATAAGGGAAGGACTTGACTGATTTATACTTTTAAAGATCTCCCTGGCTGCTGTTTGGAGAAGAGGTTGTCAAGAAGCAGAGAGGAAGCTGGAGGACTGGTGGGGAGACTGATTTAGTTGCCCCAGCAACATACGATGGTTGCGATCAGAGTAGATCAGTAGTGATGGGCACAGAGACAGGAGATGCAGTTGGAATGTATTCTGCAGATTGAGCTGACAGGATCTGATGATGAATATGGAAAATTAGAGAGAAAGAGGAATCAGGATGGCTCATCATGATGGTACCGTTTATTGAGATGAGGAAGACTGAATAAAGCAGAAATCAAAAGTTGTATTTTGGTCTTTTTTAAGTTTTAATACATATTAGACAGCCAGGTGTAGATGTCAAGTTGGCCCTTGGACCCATGGTCTTGAAGCAGAGTGTGTAAGATTGGGGTTATTCATCTGGAAGTCATCAGCAGATAGGTGGGCTCTAAAGCCATGGGGTGTGAAGGGGATTAGAGAAGGTCACCCCAAAATATGCAACTTTGGCTTATTAAGGATTATTTTGAGCTGGAGGCAACAGAGAAACAGCAGACTCAGGAAAACTCTCTACCCTTCCCCTATCTGCCCAGAGGTAGGGTATAGATTTCCCTTTGTGAAGGTGTCCCCCCTCTCTGCAACTATACCAGGAAAGAACAACTCTTAATCACCAGAGACACTTTTCACCCCAAGATAGCACAAGTTGGTGTCTGCGCAACAAGCCTCACTAAAATAACCCTTACCTGCCATTAGTTTCCCCCATACATTTACCTTCTCACAATTTACCACTCCTAGTAGCCCAAGCCCTTTTGCCTTTGCCTTATCACTTCTCCACAACTTACTGTTCTTTGTTAAAATGGTATCTAAGCCTCAGGCTCAACTGCTTCTTAGGGTCTTCAATTCTTTTCTATAAAGGCCTCCACATGCATACATAATAAACCTTTTTTTTTTTTCATGTTAATCTGCTTTTGTAAGTTTAATTTGCAGTACTTTAGGTATAGAACATAAGGGGATATGGGAAAAAAGCTTTCCTCCCCTACATTTTAAGTGACATTGTCTGGAAAGAAAATCCAGGGAGAAAGGCCTAAGGACTGAGTGTGGGGCCCTGTAACAATGAGAGATCACACAAAGGAGGGGATTCAGCAAAGGAGATAGGACCACAGCCAGTGAGGAGAGCGTGATGTCTCAGAAGCCAAGAGAAAAGAGGATTTCAGGGAGGAATGGCCAGTGGTGTCAAAAGTTGCTGAGATACTGAGTAAGGTGAAGACAGGGAAGTCATCACTGGATTTGCAGAAAGGAGGCCATGGGGCAATCTTACAAGAGCAGACTCAGTGGGAATATGGGGGTGGAATCTGGATTGATGTGGATCCAGGGGAGGAAGGGAGATGTTGACTACTCTTTTGAGAAGTTTTCCCATAAAGAGGAGCAGAGAAATGGGGAGGTAGCTGGAAGGTGATGCAGGGATCAAGGGAGGGGTCTGTTAAGAAGGAAGAAATTACAGCATGTTTGCATACTGACGGAGGACAGACTGACAATGTATGGTGCCGGTAATGGCAGAAACAAAGTCTTTGAGAAAGTTGGAGGGGATGAGACCCAGTGAAGCAGACATTTGAAAGTGGACAATGTGTCTGCTGTCATAAGGGAGAAGTAGCTCCACATGATGAATGGATTTGGAGTTGTAGAGATAAGAGAGTCTGTGTCTGATTACTTTTATATTCTCAGTGAAGTGTGAGCAGAGAGTGAGGCATGTAGGCGGCCGGAGGTGGGAAGAAGAGGGATAAGCGGTGAGGTGACACAGTAGGAAGGTAGTGGGAGGGCCTGCCAGCATGGAGCGTCTGGCTGGTCCCCAGGGTCACTAATGTAAAGTTGGACCATACTGTATAGCACAGGGTACTCTCCTCAGTGCTCTGTGGTGACCTAAATGAGAAGGAAATCCAAAAAAGAGAGGATATATGTATACATATAGCTGATTCCCCTTGCTGTACAGTATAAACTAACACAATATTGTAAAGCAACTATACTCCAATAAAAAAATTAAATAAATAAAATTAAACAAACAAATAAATAAAATTGGACTCTTTTTTTGGAGCAGTCAGCATCTTTGCATGGTTTTCTCCAGCCACATGTAGTGGTTTGGGCACAGGTAAGGAATAGGTGGGAAGCTGGCATTTTGATGGTACCAGGGCGGGCATAGGGATGCAATGCAGGGAGAGATAGGGGCAAGGAAGTGAAGGGTCCTTGCAGAGGGAGTGAATCTAAGCTGGATTAGAAGAGAAACAAGGGCCCCCAAAAGATGATGGAAACATAGTAGGAGACGACGACCCGTTTTGGGGTCCAAGGAATATTCTATTGGGGCAACAGAGGATGAGAGCTGGAAGGATGGGAGGTGGTGATCAGAAGGTGAGCTTTGAAGGTAGTGCAGTTCACTGGTCACAGCAAGGACATGGGTAGAACAGAGTACGTGCTCGAGTGGGATGGAGAGAAACATTGCTGTAGATGAGATGGTCAAGGAATGTGAGGCCCAGATCTTGGATGGATCATTACTGGAAGATTGGAGAGGGGTGGACAGGGAGGCAGTAAGCCAGACTTCTTCAGTGAATGAGCAGGAGATGCTCCCTGGGAAACCCACTAGTGAATGACTGAGCTGAAATTCTAACCCAGGCCAGGGTCATCAGCACCTGCCCCTAACTAGTACACTGCTTTGCAAACTGTCTCTTGGTGATGCAGGCTTCTTCATTCTTAAAATGGAGACACATACAATACCCACTTGCCTGGCTGAACAGTGCACATCAAGGAGCTTTATAAGACACTTTCCATACACTGGGCACACACTCCATCAGCTAGACTGCTCCAGCGGACCTGGGTAACTCCAGTCAGCACAGGATACATCACCCACATCAGCTCTTGAAATACACGCTTCCGAATCACCCACTAGGTCATGTGTATTGACCACTAGTTTGACCAGAAGCCCTTGACTTTAGGGACTGCCTTAGGGATTTGGGGTTTGTGTGAAGGTGGCAATGGCAGAAAAGGGGACTTGATGTGGCTGCTGGGTTCCTGACATACTGGCTGCACGTTTCATCTCACTTTGAATACACTGGTGTGCCTGGCTACTTACAGAAGCCCTGGAGTGAATCCCTTTGCAAACTGAAGCTTTCTTTCACAAAGTGAATCATCACCTGATTTGTTAAGTGGAGATTTTCGTATTTTACTTTTTCTTAAACTGGTGCCTAGGTAGAGTTGAAAATCTTGGAAATGGCCAATTATTCAAATTTATGTTCATTCCATAAATATTTGTGGAGCCCATCCCATGTGCCAAGCCTGGTGCTAGGCACCGGGAGATGGACCAGAGAACAGGAGAGACAGGCACCTGGGTGCTGGGAGGATCAGGCCCTGCAGTTCCACTCAACGTGGGCAGAGTTTTATGTTTTCCTTTCCCTCTCTGGCCTGGGCTGTCCCTGCAGCTTTTCTGGCAGGTCCTGGTGTGAGCAGCTCACCATGAGGCGCTCAGAATTCAGAACACTTGGCAGCAAGGGAATGAGATCGTGGCCATTTGGAAAGGGTTACGGAGAAGTCACGCGGAGTGCGATTTGGGGCTTGTGTTTATCTCAACTGTAACTTTCCAGAACCTGGGACACCCCATTCCAGTAAAAGCTTCCCCAAGTATTTTTAGAGGCATTGTGATGGTGCTGGGCTATGCGGACAGGGGTGGTTTTCTGGATTTGTGGAACTGCATTTAGTTACTGATAAAACTTCTGTCCAATTTGTGAACCAACATCTGATTTCTAAGGGGTGTGCCATGGGCTGGTGATGGAAAAGGCAGAATTATTGAGCTGAGAGGCAAAATTCAGCAGGGCTTCCTTGCAGCTGGAAGCTGTGGCCACAGCCAGATGGGGCATCGGGGTCGGTGGCAGAGCTGGGACCAGAAGCCTGGCCTGGTTCAGAACTGAACTTCTCCCGCCACTCCCGGGGAGCGGGGCCTGAGGTTCAGAATCTTCTGGTTTGGTATCACTCCAGTGATTCTGCCGGGCCCCAGGCAGGGTAGGACAGGCACCCAGCTGACTCAGAGAGCCACGGAGACAGCATTGTCTGCCAGGGGAACCCCAGCCAGAATGAGCTGGCTGTCTGCTGCACACCTGCCAGCTACTGAGAGATCATTAAGGCCGTGGCCCAGCAGAAGGGCCAGTGCATGGCCAGCCCCTCCGGCTCCACAGGGCGGGGAGGGAGAGGGAGGTGCTGGGAGGTTCCTGGAGCCCAGCCTGGGCCCAGTTTTTTCCGCTCTCTTTTTATTATTTCCAGCAGTCCAAGGTTCTCAGTTACTCACACTCATTTATTCATTCCATCCATTCAACATACGTTGATTAATCGCCTCTGTGCCAAGCATTCTGCTCCATGATTTGCAGAAACTACCTCTTTGCTTTTTAATTATCTCCATCCCCAGACACGGTGCCCACTTCATAGCAGTCATGCAATGCATGGCTGCTGCCATATGGCTATTATTGTCATTAATTGTAGCAGTGACAAGCACTACTAAGACAGAGCTCTTGACCTGGAGGAAGGAGAAAGGACACCTGCTAGGTTCTGGGTCCTGTGCCAGCTTTTACCATGCCTTACCCACCAAACAGAGGTTGGCATTATTGCCAGGGAAACTGGCACAAAAACAGATAATGACCATATGTTGGGGGCAGTAATAGGGGCTCCAAGAAGGTCTTGCTCTAGTGGCCTTGTTTGAGCTGTGCCTTGAAGACCAAGTTCCCTTGGTGGAAAATGGAGAGAAAGGGAAGAACATTCCAGGTGTAGAAGACAACATGAGCAATGGCCTGGAGGCTGAATGTGCCTGGAGTTCAGGGGTGGGGTCCTGGGGGAGGGAGGGAGGGGTGGGGTAGAGGAGGGATGGCCAGAAGTTAAGAGTGGCTGGAGCCAGGGGTGCACTGGCAGGTGCTTGGTTTCATGCATTCCCTCAATGTTCTGGGCGGGTTTGCCTCCAGGACATGACCTTGGACAGTCCTGAGCTGGCCGTGTCCCCAGACTTTCCTGGCTGATGTGCTCAAGTGCGGACCTTCTGGTTATTTGCTTTTCTGTTCCTGCCTCTCCGTGGCCACTGCCACTACCCCAAGCGCAAGGCTGAGGGCCCTCAGCTCATGAGGTCCTTTCTCTGGGCAGGAGCTTGGTGCAATGGGCCCCCAAAGTTCCCATCAACAGCTCCCAGAGTTGTAGTGAGCTCTGCGTGAAGCACCACGCTTGTCCACTCTCTCTTGCCTGCCTGCAGCTGCCTTCAAAAAGGGTTCAGCGTTGTGTAGGATGCAAAGCTCAGTGTAGCCACTGGGGCTATGAGGAGCACAGCACAGCCAAATCCAAATCCCTAAACTGTGCTTGAGCCCTTGCTGACACCACCTCATATTCACCTCTGCTGCCCCCACCACCCAGCAGACCCCAGACTGGGTTGTGACTCTTTTCCCTCTGTGGTTGTACATGGCCCAGGGGCAACAGAAAGGATGCTCTACAGTCAGGAACCCTGAATCCTCTCTCCTGCCATTGACTTTTTGCTGTGTGACCCCAGGCAAGTAGCTTAACCTCTCTGAGCCTGGCTCGCTTCATCTGTGAAATGGGGTAATAGCATCCTCTTTGCTGCCCTAGGGTTTGGGGCAGGTTCCTGTGTAAACATGGGTAAAAATACAGTAAATGGGCAAACATGACATGTGGGGGGGGGGGGCGGTGACAGTCAACAAGACCAGCAATGCTTCAGTTACCCTCTTGCTCCCCAGAACAAAGGCCCTGGCTGCCGGCAGGGAGGAGTCTGGAGAGGGAATATGCTGGCAGGCCTGCAGCCTCCCCTGTCCTGCCCTAGGACTAGGAATGCTTCTTCCACCCATCAGGGGAGCTGAGCAGGCCCAGGGTGAAGGGTATAGAGTAAGGTTTGGGCCTGGGGACCTGGAGCAGCACCCTGGCTCCCACCCACGCTGGAGCTGTTTGCCTCAGTGCCGTCCTACAGCTGCCTCCACCTACAGTCCCAACACCAGATCCACCTCAGAGAAGCATGGTGAGGCCTGGCCTCAGCCACATCCGGGCTCTCTGAGGGTCTCAGCTCCACCAGCTCCCCCTAAGCCCAAGCACTGCCCGGAGGCCCGCAGCCCACTAAACCAGGAGGGTGGGCAGGGGTGTGGCTTCCCAGGGCTCTGCTCTGAGGGTGAGGACCAGAGACGCACCAGGGGACACTAGTCTAAGCCACCACTCAGTCACTTGTTCAGCTGTTCACCAAACAGCTTCTTTAAAAGGATCAAAGAGCACACCCATGAGGAATTAGTAAGACCTTCTAGTTGAGGAACCAAAGAAAATGCATGTTAAAAAGCACCCTCCCAGGTCAGTTACGTAACAGCATGGGACAGAAACACACCCCAGAGACAGCAGCCATGAGAGGGTGGGCGGCTGAGACCCAGAGGGCCGTACGCAGAGGGGCGGGCTGGGGATGAACTGGGCCTTGGTTTCCTTCCACACAGGGTGGCAGCTCAGGGCTTACCCACGAGGCTTGCCCAGTTCCGAGGAGCTGATGCTTTCCGAGGGCTTGCCAGGCAAAGCACACACAGATTAGCTCATTCAACCCTTGTAGGTGCCCATGAGGCATCGTTATCCTCACTTTACAAAGGAGGAAACTGAGGTAAGAAGAGGCACATCCTCTCCCCGGGAGCACACGGCTTGTCAGTGGCAGAACTGGGACTGGGACCCAGTCTGCAGCATTGGTGTGTTTAGCCTGCACTCAACTGCTCGAGAGGATGTGAGTGAGTAGGCTTCCTAGATATGAGAACATCAGAGCTGGAAGGGACCCAAGTGACCCCGGCACGCCCTGCTTTTAGGAATGAAGACACCGAGGCCCCACGTGGTGACGTGTCCTCCCCACAGCCGTGCAGCCAGCGAGCGGCAGAGCGGGTCCAGGCGGCTAGTCCCTGACTCACTGCTGCTTCTCTGTACCTGTGCTATGCTCAGCGCAGTCTTGGAACCAAGAATATGGGCGTCACTGGGAGCTAGTGAGGAACGCAGTCCAGGTCCCAACCAGACCAACTGAACAGAAACTTGCACTTTGACAAGTGCATGATTTGCATGCACTTTATTGATTGAGAAGCACTGCTCTGTGCTACCTGGCCTTCCTGGTCGAGAATATCTGTTACACTGTATCCAGACACTGTAAACCTTCAAATTATAAGATACTGGAAGCCCCATCCTGGAGTCACCTGGGATGAGCCCTCTAAGATCCGGGGAAAGTGACAGAGTGGGTCCCCCAGAGCTTAATCCTTCACAGGGCCCCACACACCCTTCCCTACGGACCTGCTAGTGAGCTGGGAGCTTCGCCTTGAGCTGGGGTTGCCCAAGTCCAGGGAGGACGCGACACTCACAGACGGTCCAGAGCATCCTTACCAGAGCCACTGGCTGCTAGAAGAGGAGGCCTACATTCCCCCAAGAAGTAGACCTGGCAGTTGTCTAGAGAATGGCCTGGTTTAGGACAGAACTTCCTGGGGCCAGAGCTGACAGCAGTGGTGACAGCCAAGAGTTGGCTTAGGGAGAGCCAAGGGGCTTGGGTTCTCCCTCGCTCTCTACCAGCACCTCTCCTGTACTTTCTCAGTCCCACGGAAAGTCCTTTGTCCTCAGAACCTCAAGACCCTCTGCCTCCCCAAACTTTGCCTCATAGAAACCCTGTCACTGACCCCAGGTGAGATCAGAGGCTGGGACTGCATGCCCATCTTAGCCCCACACACGTTCTGGTTTGCTGGCCGGCAGGCCCTGGCTGAGCGCTGGATCCTGGGAAGGTCAGTGGAGCCGGGCAGAAGCAAGGGGAGAGCTAGGAGACTAGGGAAGACCTGGGGCTGGAGCTGAGCACAGGAACACAATGGCTTTTTGCTCCATCTCAGCTCCTCTGAATCCGAGGTCACCACGCAAGGGCATGGAAAGTCCCACTGTAGTTGACCGGGGTGGGGGCACTGAGCTCCACCTTCAAACATAGACCTGAGGCTCCACCACCACCTTCAGATGGAGCAGGAGCTTCTCCCTGGAGGACCCCTCCAAGGCACCTCCCTTACTTTGCTTCTCCTCAGATGCCCTACTCCCCTCCCACCAAGCCCTTCCCCTTTATACTTGATGTACTGCTTTACTTTCACTCCTTCTGGGAAGCCTGGTACCTGCTCAGAAGAGCCATGGCTGGATCTGGTTCTGTACTTGTCCCATCATTTGGGGGGGTGTGTGTGTGTGTGTGTGTGTGTGTGTGTGTGTGTGTGACACAGAGAGAGAGATAGAGAGAGATCGATCTTCAGCAGTATTCAGGAAACTTCCAAGGTGGCATGAGAGCTCAAGCACCTCAGAGTCTACATAGGCAGGTCCTGGGTCAGCTCCAGCTCTCAGCAAACGCCCCTCTGACTTGCTGTGCAATCTTGGACAACCACTTTCCCTCTCTGAACCTATGCAAAATGAGGAACAAGGCTAAGTTAACCTTCTTCAGGTTGGTCTTGGAGGAGCTCTAGGGCTCCTCATAAAAGCTTTCAGGGAGTGCATGGCATCTAAGGGGAGGCCTGATGGGTGGGGCTCCAGCCGCTTCCCCAGTTAGAGCAGCTCAGCTACCATCTGTTTTCTGTAACAGGCTGTTTGTTGGCTTTTGCTGACAAAATAGTATGAATGCTTGGGGAAAGTTCTGGAGGATTTTTATGGGGCTATCCAGCTGGGATACTCTAGAGGTAGGTGTCTGCTCCATGTGGCACAATTTTGGGCCATTCCAGGCCGGGGTCCTTGGGCACAGTCAGGACCAAAGCGAATAACACTCTCCCTCAGCTGGCTTGGCCCAGGAGTGGTGGGAATGCAGGGGACAGGAAAGAAGAGGGTCCATGTGTTCCCTCTCTGACTTTAATGGCTGGGTAGCTGCTCCCGTTTTCCTTCCTGCCCTTCTTCACACCCTAAAATTTCCCAAAGGAAGTGGTTCTCATTAAAGCAAGGGAGGCTGGAGATGCTGAAGCCACTGCCTTGTTCAGGGGTCAGCTCAGCCCCTGGGACTGAGTGCAATCCTGGAGAAAACCAAGTGGATCTGTGGCCTGTTTCCATGGAGCAATTTTCTGGGTAACTGTCCAGTCTCTTCTAGGCTTTGTAGAGGTTCTAGGCTCAGCTCAGGAGAGACAGTCCTTCACTCCAAAGGGACTGACCCCAAGAGCCATGAAGACGGCAGAGTGCCTTGACTATCAATTTCACTGCTGGGAATTCAACCAAAGGAGATATTGCATAAAGAAAAGGCCATCTTCATAAACATGATCCCTGTGGCATTACTCACCATAGGCCCCCAAATTGGGAACCATGCCCAACTATCCAGCAATAGGGGTAGTAAATTACAGAACATCAATTAGATAGAATATTATGCACCCATTAAAATTAGTATGTGAACGGTGTGTGGAAACGTGGAAACAACACTGATGATAAAATGCTACCAAAAGTAGCTCAGCACTTGTCAATTAGTTCCCTTTCTTTTTCCTACAAAAGGTGACAAAGAACTCCATGGGAATTTGCAAAAATGAAAACAGTTATGTTAGGGCAGAGTATTATGAGTTATTATAATTATTGACTATTTACAATGTGCTGGGTTCAGTGCTGGATGAGCAGTGAATTAGAATGTATTTCCTTGCTCTCCATCTACAGCTTCAAATCTAATGATGGATTCTTTCCCCCTAAATGTCCTTCAAAGTTGTCATAGCATCATCTTCCAGTAAAAAATAGCTGATGAGAGAAATGAGTGAGGAAAGGTGCTCCTCTCCTTCTGGGTAACGTATTTCACTCCCGGCATCAGAGCCACCTCCAGCTGGATTACATACATGTCAGAAGAAAACCAAATGTAAATGTGGTATTGACATTTTGGTCTTATAATGTCTTAGTTTCCTTTGAAGCAAAATGTTTAAAAAACTCCATGTTAAAAAAGAAGAAAAAAGTTAGGACTTGTTACTAACCTCGCAGTTGAATAATTAAGTATGCCTAATTCTGAAAGTAGCAAGCTAAATTATGCAGTGCCAAAAGTAACATCTCTCATACCTACACCATCCTGGCTATAGCGGCATGGTTTTAGCTTTATAGCTAAAATACGCTGCCAGAAAACCTAATAAAAGGAAGCAAAAATATTTCTGTTTATATCAAGCTGCCATTTGAGAGAGACTTTTAAATATGTTCTTCCCTATGTGTAAATCTGACAGCAATTGCATAATTAAAACCCCAGTGGAGAGTTTCCTTTTAATCTTTTCAAAGTAAACCAATAAAACATCCTTTAGGATATGAAATGATGGATTAATACTCTTCGGATTGTTTGAATACCTTTGAGCTAAGGACTGCCTCCAAGAATACTGCTTATAACTAAAAGAACACCAGCCACCGTCTTTATCTTCAGGATTTCATGTAATCACAGGAGATGCAGATAACAACACGCCAAAGGTGACCCATGCATGATTACGAGTTCTGCTTGTCTTGGATTTTGTTGAATGGAGGAATGAATAAATGGAAGCATTTACATTAAAACAAACTTGATTTCAACCCCTTGGGAATACGTCCCATAGCATAAATGGGAGAAGTAATAATTGCCCAGGATTTCAGTTCGGTGTAAGCAATCAATATGAATAATTTAGGCCACAAAGTGGATTTTCATATTGCTGGAGCTATTCAGACTGACTTCCTATGCAGCCTCAACTACCATGACAATCACTGGCAAATCTTCCCCCTGGGTCTATGTGTGTCTACACAGTTGCAAATTTCCTGGCTCTGGATATGGGCCTTGTTCAAGCCAAATGTCAGGACAAATATTCCACCTCATCACGATGTTTCATCTAACTGTAGTACACACAGCCACACCTGAAGTTTTCTTCTATGTCCACCTCTAGCTGAAGGCCCATTCCTGCCCCTCCTTCCCCGCCCCTACACACACACACACACACACACACACACACACACACACACACAGGTGCAAAAGAAAGCAGAGAGCAAGTGCCTGCTGTCCTTGGACCAAAATTTACCCGAACGTATCCTACTTTCTTGCATTCCTGTCTCTGACCTTCTTGGTACTGGCTCTTGCCTTCCCAGCTGTCTAAGACTTACCAGATGCTTCTAGTCTATGTGACCTCTAAGATGCGTCTTACACATCATGTTTTCTCTGGACTTAATCAACTGTTGGCCTGACCAACAGACCAGTCCTTCTGCTCAGCCCTGCTGCGGTGTCTGTCAGACACACACACACACGTTATTAAACACTTTAGCCTCAAACAGGAATGTGCCCACCGATTATATATGAATGAAACTGGCAGAATAAACACTTGGATTCTGGACCCAGCTGAACACATAATTAACTGTGACCTGAGACACATCCCTTAACACTCTGAGCCGCATGGGTTTGTACCAAAGGACCCCTCCTTGTTCCAATCATCATTAATGAGGCTAGCCAAGATGTGGCACCCATGAACACTGCAATCCAACTATCCATGTTGGAATATGCTTCAACATTTGTCTTGTAGAATAAGCTTTAACATTTCAAAATACAGCACTTGGGGCCTGATATATACATCACAATATATCACATTTATGGGATGAATGAAGAGAGGTTTTTCTGCACGAAAGTCTAGACAAATCATTTAGTTGAGTCTAATACAATATAAGAAAACATCTACACTGCTGCATGGACCATACTGAGACAGTCAAATAAAACTGAGTGCATGCTAATTTTCCTGTTCGCTGGATGAGGTGGCAGATAGAGAATCCTGACTGCCCAATTTGGACTCAGCTTTGGCTCCCTGAGTTGCTGAATCCATAAAAGCACCAATAATAACTGTCTCTGAAGACTCCGGGCATTTAAGGGAAAGGAGCTATATAAACAGAAGTGAAACTGATATATGTAGGTCTTTACTTAAATCTCATCCAAGTACACTTTGCAAGAGAAGGATGAAATAAAAACCATGCTACTTCAGGATTCAGCAGAACTTATCTGACAGAGTGATCAGTTTGAACCACTGCCCCAGACCATGACAGCAGGTGGATAACTGACAGAGGCCCTGCTACTTGTGTGGCTCTCTTGGCACTTCTGCAAAGGGGCTAGTTCAATGCTGAGCTATCCACAGGCGGGTTCTGGTCCCTGAGTGCAGCTCTTCTCAGAGATAACTGTCTCCCTGCAGCAGATTTTGGAAACAGTGTGCTGGGTCATTTGTAACATAGCCACAAGCTTCAATGTAGCCCTCCTACAATGCTTGCCTACCTCCCAAAACACAAATCAAGAAAGAGAACATAGTTTCTTTCTGCTTGACTAAAGAACAACCAATCCTGCCAGTAGATTAAAGGCTTGGGCTTGGAACAATTTGCCAACACACTGACTTGATTTTGTGCAAAGAGCTGAAAGAAGCTGTAGAAGCTGTGGCTGGGCAGTGCAAGAAGACACTGATGGGAACTCATCAGAAAGACACAGAGATCACAGGTCACTAGAATGAGGCCCCATTTGGATAGATTCATGGCCTGTAGAGGATGGGGACACTTCTATCACCTTTCCCTTAAACTGTAGGAAGCCAAAGTCAGAGCACACCCTGGGAAAGAAATGCTGTGGCTGCCCAATATGTGTACAGGTGTGCCTCTAGGTAAAAGCAAAAGGGTGTGTTTACAAGAGGAAGAGAATAAATCAATAATGAGCTATGAACACATGATGTCATCTTCCAGGACTAAGCATCTTTAGTACTTTTAAAGCACTTTAAAAAAAACTCTAGTTGCTATAGCAACTTGATGCAGCTCTTAAAAGGGGAATTTTTAAGGGGGTCATTTTATATCTTCAATCACCATAACAACATGATATAGCTTTTAAAGCGTATTTTTATCCAATTTGTGTGTGCTTTGGAGTTGGGCCACATTTGCCTTTTCTATTTAAAGTCATCAGATCAAACATGACACATGAAAATTCACTGAAAGGAAGCCCTTTCGTAGACTATACATATACTCTCAGAGAGCCATCTCTAGCTGCTCATATTCTGCACGTGGATGCAGTCTTTCTCTGTGCCTCCCAGCAGCCATCTGCAATGGCTTACACTGGTCAGTTAGTCCATGCTCCACCTCTAAGCTGGCATACCAATCCAGCCCAGAACCCCTCCACAGAAGGCATGCCTATGGAATCCCTCACCTCTCAGCCCAGTGAGTCTAGTCCCCTCCTTCAAAACTACCACCAGGAGACAGTGCTTTGGGGTGATTATAGGCATGACTAGCTAAGTGCCTTGGCTGGGACTCAAAGCAAGAGTGGATGAGACACAAAGTCTTGCTGAAGTGAAAATCTTGTATTTATTCTGCACTCTATACAGTAACGGGAGGAGGTCTGTTTCACATGACACCCAGGGCCCAGGGAAGGGGTGGGGGTGGGGGTATGCAGAAAGTGGGTGAGAGGAGAAGAAAGAGAGGGACAGGGTGGAGTAGGGAGCAGTGGTGGCTTCAGAATCGCTACAGGAGAGGCTCAGAGGAGGGGTGAAAGAAGTGAGGGGCTTCAAGGAATATTTGCACAGAATTTTTTGTACAGTTGCAAAGTCATTAACTATTTTACCAAAAATAAGAGGAAGGGATGATGAAAAGTATAGAGAAACTACCCACTGCACCCAAGCTACCCCTTGGCACCACTATTGGTTGGAAAAGATAGCAAGGTAACAAAGAAGAGAGGTCAAGAAATTGGAGGGGAAGTTGGAGAAGGTGGGGGGCGGAGTAAGGGGAGAAAACCAGAACCAGAGCTGCTGAAGTCCTATTCTCCAAGTCTAATGTACTTTTCTTTTGGGAGGGGGTGCTGTAGACTGCAGAAAAAAAGGTGGGAAGGAGATCTAGGTATTAGTCTGGGGAAAAGGTCGCCTTCCCCAGTTTAAAAGGGCTAGAGGACTCTGAGGGAAAACGCGTGGTAAAAGAAGAAAGACGAGACAGAGAAAGGAGATAAAAACTCTGTAAGTGGAGAGAGGATCGGCTTTCCAAATCACCTGGATGAGGAAACCGAGGACCAAGGGGCGTGAGAAATAAGAAGGAAGCTGCAGGCCCCTGATACATATTCACCCAAGTCCTTTTCAAGAAGCGAAAACGGAGGCACAAGAGGTTAGGTCACGGAGCTGGCAAGTGCTGCATAGCTGGTGGCCCCCGGTCTGCCCAGCGCCCGGGTGAGGGTGCTCCCCGTGTGGCCTCTCTGCCAGGCAGTCCCCGCCGGGTGAGCGCCAGAGACGGGCCTCTCAGGCCACCTCCCGCGCCAAAAGCCAGTAAAGAGGGAGACTGGCAGGAGGAGGGGGACGGGCTGGGAGGAGAGGGCTACATGAAAGTAGGCAACGGGGCATCGGAAGGGAAGAGGGAGCCGAGGGACGCGGCTCGAGCCCCGAGCAGTGGAAAGGGCTGCAGGTGACCGGCGCGGAGAGGAAAGTCGCGCGCGGGGCGCGCCGCTCACCTATGGTCGACACCACGGTGCCCACGAAGTAGAAGGCGCCGGGGAAGTCCCAGCGCGGGCGCAGCGCGTCGGCGCGGACGCCGGCGGCCAGCGCGGCCTCGTAGTGCCGGAGGAAGGCGCGCAGCTCCGGCTCGGCCACGCCGTGCGCCGCGCTGAAGTTGCGCAGCGTGGCGCCCCAGCGCGCCCGCGCCTCCGCCTCGCCCGGGCTCTCGAGCGCCGAGAAGACTGTGGCGCCCGCCACCAGGTAGAGGCCGATGAGCGCCGCCAGCAGCACGAAGCGGCCCGTGTCCTCGTTGAGGTGCGAGCGGCGGCAGCAGCAGCAGCAGCAGGAGGAGGGGCGCGGCAGGCGGCGGCGGCAGCGGCGGGGCGGGGGCCGGGGGCTGCGGGAGGACATGGTCCGGAGCTCAGCCCCGGGGCCGGGGCGGCGCTCGGGGCCCGGGCCGCGACATCCCCCCCGCGGGAGCAGAAACGTGAGGATGGTGACCAGGGGTCGGGGGCCGCCGCGGAGCCCCTCGCCGCCTCCGCCAGAGCCCGGACGGCGGGGCGCCTCCGCCTCCTCCTCGGCGCTCAGGCCGCACACGGGTCCCGCGGCCCTTCGGGCGCCGGAGCTGGGGCGCTCCTTTCCGCGCCCCGACGCCTGGCCGGCTCCCACGGCTTCTCACCCACCGCCCTCGGGCGCGGGGGTCTCAAGGTAGGCCCCTGCCGCCTTGTGGCCGGCGTCCGCGGGGCCCCGGGCCTCATACTCCTCTCCAGACAGGCCGCGGGCTGCGGGAGGGGCGGGCAGTAGAGCCCAGGCGCCTAGGACCGGGACAGGGCAGCAGGGCACGAAGAGAGACCCCGGCGGCGTCCCATAAGGCGTTCCCAGTTCAGCGGCTCCCGGGCGCGGGCTCCGTGGGCGGTCCAGCGCCCGCCCCCGGGCTTGAGCTGGCGGCGTCGGCTTCGGAGCCTCGGAACCGAGCGGAGTCCGGGGAAGCGCTCCCTTTCCAGCTCCAGCCGGAGAGCCACCCGGCACGGAGAGGCGGAGTCACCGGCGCCCGGGGCGGGGTGTTGGGGGGGTGGGGAGTAAGGAAGGGAGAGAAGGGGTGGGGAGTTGGGCTGCTGCGACGCCTCCCGGTCGTTCTGGCGGCACTAATGCGGGGCACCGGAGCAGGTGTCCGGACTGCGGTGCTGGCTACCACCCCGCCAGGGAACACCGTCCAGGCCCTCACTGCGCTTCGACTCCGGAATCCCTCCCTTCTGTCCAAGCCGCCGCCAAACTTTGCTCAACTTGATGTTGTCCTGCGGTGTTAGGTGCTGGAGGCCGAAAGACGCTAATTTCCCGACACTGGGTTCTCTGGCTCCATCAGAAGTTTAAGTTCCCTTTCGCTCACTTCTCCTTCCTGAATCCATCCACAATGCCAGGTCTTGGAGGGTTTCTTTGGGGATCAGATCCCGCTTGGGAGCGGGGGTGGGGTCACTCGGCTTGGGGAGGCTGGGGAATGAGGGCGTCTCCTCCCCCTCCCGACCGAGCGGGCGGCCGGCGTCAGCACCGCGGACAGCGCATCGGTGCCGCAGCCGTGGGGCGGGCGGCGCTCGGGCTGCGGGGACCCGCGGCGCGGGACCAGCGGGTCACCCTGCTGCGCTGTGCTCCCCAAACCCTCTGTTTCCCTTCCTACCTCCAGTGTGTCCCCTCAGCCCCTAAGGCAGGTGCGGTAGCTGAAGCAGAGTGCTGACAGGGCGGGGACGCTGCGGAATAGAGACGGGGGGAGGAGTCAAGAGCGAGTAGGGGACCAAGGTGCCACGGGAGGAGGAAGCGTTCAGGCCCACCCGGCTGCTGGATCTCCTTATGTCACCCCGGCCCAGGGTGGGGGACCCTGGGTAAGAACCTGGCTGCGGCAGGGTGGGTAGAGGAGGTGTAGGGAGAGCTCACTAGCCGGCTCCCCAGAGGCCGGCGGCGGGAAGGCTGTGTTCTTGAGCGCTGGGGGGGTGGGGGTGGGGGGTGGGGGGCCTTATGTCGTCTCCCCCTCCGCCCCACGGCAACAGGGAAACACGGCGTGGGGCTCGGCCCTCCTGCCGGAGCTTCTCTGCCCCGCGCAGGCCGGCTTTGCCTGCATCTGTAAGTTCTGTGTCGAGGAACGCCCTTGGTACAGATAGAAAACCGTCCTCTTCTGGCAGCCAGCCCCTTCTCTGTCCGTCTCCTTTCCACAGGAGAGGGGGACCCTGATGACGATGAGACGATACAGATGACAGAAAATGAAGACAATGATGGAGACTGTGCTTAGATACCCTAGGTGGGTGAACTGCGGCAAAATACAGAACTAGCCTCCCACCCCAAATCTCCAGCTGTCTGGCTTCCACCATAGAAAACACTCAAGCTAAGGTTGACCCAAAGGAGTGGCATCATCAGTCCCCTAAGCGTCAGGGAACTCAAAGTGGTTCCTGAGCAAGCGTCCACCATTCACTAAGCATTTCAAACCCTGGAAACCAGGTCCTTCTGACCCTATGCCTGGAGGTGGAGACTGGAGAGCGGGGGGGGGGGGGGGGGGGGGGAGGCAAGGGAGCTGTCCAGAAACTAAAAGGCATCTGACTTGAGATGTTGCTTTTCCCAAACCAGGGCACGTCAGAGACTTGGATCTTCCTAGAAATTCTATTCCAGTTTATAGATGGAGCCAACTCTACTCCCATTTGTGTTAGAGAAGGAACAAGTGGGAGAAGCTCTACCACTAGCATAGTCAGTACCAGCCTTACTGGTACTGGATGGCATGTGGTTAGCTTTGCAGTGGTCTTCTCAGAAAGGGGGAACCTTTGTGTGAGGGAGAGAACATTTCATCCACTGGGAATATAGAGCCCTCTCCCCCTTTTTCTGGAGCACAGTGGGAGCCTTATGTAAACACAAGTTTTTGCTATTGCATACTATTGTTATTATTGGCAAAATACATCTCAACTATTCTCTCCAAGCCTTTGCCTCCCCTATGCTCACCACTGGTGTCACCCCAACCTGTTCCCCCATCCCTACAATACCCCCATCTCTACAAGGTCCTGCAGGCAGGGAGGACAGCCTAGCCATGGACCTCCAGGGCTGGGTTCCACTTGACTGGTCAGCTCTGACAGAACTCCTAGAAGTGTCACTCCAGGAGTTGGCCCTGGAGCCTCCAGATGCAGCTGAAGGGCATTGCCTGATTTTTCAGTGATTTTCTTTGCCCAGACTCCCAGGGCAGGGACACAGTGCTTTGCTGCAGTGTTCTGTGCCTCTGGACCTGCTCCTTGCCCAGTTGGCAGAGGGCCTGCCTTGTCCTCCAGCTTCTTATTCCAGCTTGATTAGTAGCAAACCCCTGGCATCAATCTCAGCTCTGAATGATCTAATCAATTTATATAATAGGGAAATGATGAGTTCCCTGAACATAAGCTTGGGTCCTTTGGGGAACCAGCACCATGATGTATGCTGCTTTTGCCCACTGAATCAATATAAGTCACTGGCTTCCAACTGGCTATCCTCAAAGCTTTTATCTCAGCCCTGAATTGCTGCAACAGACTCCAAAGAGTGGGAGGTTGCCATCACAGATGTGTCCATGCTTCTGTCTATTCTGCCTATGCCTGCCCGTCATTGCCCTGATCCTGCCCATTTGATCTGATCATGCGACTGGTGTCCCTAGACTACAGTCTCCAATGGTTCCTTCAAAACGATAAAAATTCAGTGTTTAAACCATTGTGGCTGCTATTCAAAGTCCTTGGTAGTGTGATTCCCAACAAATCATTCCAACCTCACCTTCTACTACTTGCTACATATCCCCCAAGTACTCCATAACCAGCCCAGTCGCCAGTGCTTGTCTTATGCTATGTCCCCTGCTGGAGTGCCGTCTTCTTTCTCTTCTTCTCTGGCTCTTCACATATGCAGCTCAACTCAGGTTAGACCTTTATTCGTCTAGAAAGCTTTTCTTTTTTTTGTAGAATATTTTGACTCAATCACTTTGTCATCATTTCAACTGTAGATTATTTGATTCTGAATGTCCTCAACAACTTCAGACAAAACACCTGAGCAGGTACAGCCTCTCTCTGACTCTCCCAGTCTCTCTCTCTCTCTCTCTGTCTTTCTGTACTTTGTAAAAGAAAACACAATGGCAGGAGTGTTAATCAGGAAAATTAGGTAAGGTCAAATGCAATCAATTGTCGATTCCACTCCGAGGTATATGTCCAAGATAAAGGAAAACATACATTCATGCAAAAACTTGTGTGTGAATGTTCATAGCAGCATTATTCATAAAATCCCCAAAGTGGAAACAACCCCTCTGTCCATCAACTGATGAATAGATCAGTACCATGTGGTACATCCATACAATGAAATATTCAGCAATAAAAAGGAATGAAGTACTGATTCGTGCTACAATATGAATGAATCTTGAAAGCATTATCCTAAGTGAAAGAGGCCAGTCACAAAAGATGAGATAGTGTATGATTTCATTTGTATGAAATGTCCAAAATAGGAAAATCCATAAGGACTTAGTAACTTAATGGTTGCTTACGGCTGGGGGATTGAAGAGGAATGGGAGTGACTGCTAATGAGTATGAGAGTGATAAGTGCCTTTTGAGAGTGATAAAAAATATTTTTAAATTGATTGTGGTGATGATTGCACAGCTCTATGAACATACTAAAAAGCTTCATATTGTACATTTTAAATGTGTGAATTGTATGGTATGTGAATTATATCTCAGTAAAGCTGTTAAAAACCAAATACAAATGCAACTAATCAAGCAAATCTTTATTGAAAAATGGAAATAGAAAAGAACCTATCCCAAGAAAAATAATTTCTTTAAAATAAGAAAATAGGAAAAAATGGAAAGTTTAGCTGTGCTAAAGGGAAAATTGATTATGAAATTAAACTTGAATAAATGAGTTTGTGCCACAAAATACTTTCTCTTAAAGATTAATCTGTGTTGGTAACATTTTTATGAAAAATTCTGCGTTCCAAATAGCAAATTTCAAATGTCCTGGATGTCTCCAAACTTCTTTGATCCTCCTGATCTCAAAACTTATATACATATACACACACACACATATATATTTATATAAATAAATAAATATATGTATATAAAATATAAAAATATAACATAAAATCTGGAGAAGCTGATCATCTCTATCCTGTAAAGGATCACTTGAATAGCATTCTCAGTTGTACAAATGCAGAAACCCTCTTCCTCTCATTCTTCTGTAATTAGGGTCTCATAAGGCCTTTTATGTTTTATGTGATTTGGCAAAAACTTTCTCACCACGTGTTTTACAGAGCTGGTGGCCAAGGAGGAGTGGACCAATTTTACCCAAGGCCTTTGCAGATGGAAAGGAAAAATGTCTGATCTGTCTTCCCTGAATCTGAGGTCAGAGACCCTGCTGAGGAAAGGTAGGGGGCAGTGTCTAACCACAGCCCAGGGACACAGAGAGATTGGGGGTGGGAGAAGTGGGGGAAGGCCTTTTGAAATTTTTCTGAGGAAGAGCAATCTGAGTAGAGGCTAGGCTCAGACAAGTGTCTAAATGCTTTGGTGGGACAGGATGTAACTGATATTGGATGCCCCATAGGTCCATCTCCCTGGCACTGTGTGAGATTTGAAGAGTAGGGTTGAACCTGGACTTGTGACCTGAGAAAAGGGCAGCCTTGGTGCCCAAGGTGGCAACTCATGGATGCACTGTTCAGTGCATCTGAACAGTGATAGAAAAGCAATGCTACAAACAGTGCAGAGGCACTTGCAATAACAGGGGTAACCTTGCTCCTTTTCTTTACAGTTGGTATTTGGAAGAGGGAGTTACTTTTAGACTGAACATCTACTATCTACATGTTCTATCCATTATTAAAAGTGGGTATTGAAATCTCTAACTATTACTGTAAAATGATCTATTTCTCCTTTCAAATATGTCAGTGGTTGCTGCATATATTTTGGGGCTTTGTTGTTTGGTGCATATATGTTTACAATTGTTATAACTTCTTGATGGATTTACCCTTTTAACAATATGTGATGTCCTTTTATTTATTTATTTTTTTGGTCTCATACTAATTTTTTATTTAAAGTCTATTTTGTCTGATATTAGTATAGCCACTCCATCTCTCTTTTGGTCACTGTTTGCATGAAATATATTTTTCCACCCTTTCACTTTCAATATATTTGTGTCTTTGGATGTTAAGTGAGTCTCTTGTAGACAATAGATCATGAGACTCTGTCTTGCAACTGAACTTGTTAAGAATGCCTGTGATTGAACAGCTGCCTCCTGATGTATTTCCAGATAAACAATGAATAGATAATTATTGAGAATCTACCAGATACAAAACAGTGTGCTATGAACTCTGCGTGTGTGTGTGTGCGTGCGCGCGCGCGCGCGCGCGTGTGTGTGTGTGTGTGTGTGTGATTGAGCTCTGCTCTTCCTGCAAGAGCTTAAAGCCTGGCTAGGGAGACAAGATATGCATATGGGAAGCAGAAAGGACTATGTTATGGCACATATAGTTAGGAGCTGACGTGTGTGGTTCTGATCATGGGAGGTCAGAGAAAGGGGTCTGTGGTGAGGGCTGCAGGAGTCAGATGTTTTAGGTAGCAGGCAGTATGTGGGCTGGTCCTGAGGATGCGTAAGGTTCAGATGTACTGGAAGAAAGGGAACATCCCAGCCAGGAGAACTGAGCTGGGTACAAGTGTGGAAGCAGGAAAGAGCATATTTTGTTCAAGGAACTGGGGCAAGCAGAGAGTAAATGTGGGTGAGAAGAGAGGGAAGGGTCTCTGTCTTTTATATTCCATGACCTGATTCACTGGCCTCTTAGCCTCTCAATATGACTCTAGTGCGTGTGATAACTTACCCTGTGAAACTCAAAGCTGAGTGCTTTCCTTCCAGAGTGAGAATCAGATATGGACTCGAGCTTAATGAAGACAGCTTTTTGGCAAACTTTTAGTTTCCCCACATATACTGCCATGTGGAGCTAGCTGTGACAGATGTGGAACATATTGGGTGTACAGTCAGGGCTCTAGTGTTAAAACCTCCATGGGATCCAGCTTCTGCGACTGTCTTTGCGGAGAATGCACTGTGTCGTCTTTATATCAACATGATGCTTGAGAATTAATGAAGTCACTGATGCCTGTCTGTTTATAAGGAGCTTGGAAATGAAGCCCAGAATCCTAGGGTGAGGAGTTGCTATGAGGCCACTGGAGACCACTCCTTGCCTCCTAATTTTCTTGTTCAGAAAGCTGTGGGTTTCTTATCTCAATGTCTCATGAGCCCTCTCTTGCAATGCCAAATCACTTTTTATTAAGAAATGATTTTTAAATGTCTATTTCAATTCTTTCTTATTTTAAATCTGAGTTTTTGTTCTGTAGGTAAGGCCATACATGTACTAATTTTGTCCCAAATAGATTTTGATATAACTTTTTAAAGACTATGTAAGTAATGTGTAAATAACTTAGAATAATGAGAAGATTTAAAAAAGCAAAAAAGGAAAAAAAATTACTACAGTTCCTTTCCATTATCCAGAGAGAATTATGATCATCAGTCATTTTAATGACTCTCCTGCCTGGTGGCTGGCTCTATCTATCTATCTATCTATCTATCTATCTATCTACGCATTCATATTTAATTTTATTAAAATTATGGGAGGTGTTACATACCGCTTTAAACCTACTCTTTAACAGTATAGATCATTAAAAAATATTTCAAATATTTCAATTCAAACATACCTGTGGAGCACCTACTATTCCATGTACTCGGACTGATTAATGATCATGGAGCTTACATTACTTTCATGTTTTTAAAAAAAGGTGACAGACAGACGTTTGTTGGCATAGTGCCCTTCCAAATGAAGATGTAGCTGAATTTCACACTGACAGGTATTCCTGGATTTTTAAGGTTTCCCTCTCATCCCTCTCCCCTATCTTTAGTTCCCTATTAAAATATCAATAGATGTCTGGGTTTGGCTTCTCAGTAAGACTGCTAATTCCCACTCAAATCCATTCTCCACCTCTTTTTCAGCAGCAGAACATCCATTTTATTTTTGGTGTCAATATGTCCAATTAAAAGATGACATTTTCAAGCCTCCTTTGTACTTAGGTGAGACTGTTTATAAGTTCTAGCAAAATATTATATAAGACTTTCAGGAAGGGTGAATTAAGGAAGATAAATCCATAGGAAGGGGTGCCCTTTTATCCTTCCACTATTTCTCCTTCCTCAGTCATGCATCCCAGAGTGTGGATGTGATAGCTGGGACTTCAGCTGCCATCTTGAATCATGAGGTGCCCTTGAGGAAGGGAAGCCACCTTGTGGAAGAGCAAGATGATGAAATGAGCTTGCATAACAGAGGAATGCCTATATCTAGTCTTCTTATATGGAAGAGAATGAACCTTTAATGTATTTAACCCATTTCACTAGTCAAATATTCTGAATATTCAAAAGTTCCTGACTGAAATCAGTCTGAGATGAGAATTTAGACCTTCAAATATTGTGAGACAATCAACAGGCCTGAGTCCTTCTTCTGCTTCAAATTTTCCCTCTCATCCCCCAATTTCCCTTCTCTTGGATATCTTGTACTTTGTGGTCTCATGATGGTTGACTTTCCTCTGTGTGTGTGCGTGTGTGTGTGTGTGTGTGTGTGTGTGTGTGTGTGTGTGTGTGTGTTTCCACTTTATTCCTACATATTCTTGCAATTGGGGGAGCTGAAATATCAGCAACTTTTTAAATTCAAAAATACTAGGTTACCAGACCCAAAAGCAAAAACAAAGCAGAAGAGGAGGGCACATGGAGAAAGATGCTTTGGAGTTATCATAGCTAATACCTCATTGTGTGAATGAGTCAGAGGTCTAAGAATGTTGAACTGATCTTTAGAGATTAAAGCATTGTTTTTGGTTGGACAACTCAAAAAAGAGGGTTGAGCCCAAGAGGAGAGAGGAGTGGAAGGCAGCATTAGAGAATGGGCAGTTTTTGGAAGCAATTGTTCTTATAACCAAATCATTCTTCAGGTTGTTAACTGGGCTATAGGTTGTGAAACATGTGCAAAGATGAAATTTGTTCATTAGGCATCAATTAAAACTCTTGTGCTAAAGATGGATCACAGCACAGAACAGCATGCTCACCTTAAATAATTGTTAGGGAAACGTGCTGTTTCCCTTGCTAATAGCCCAGTAATGAATCTTGGTTGGTAGAGAGATTGGAGGAGGGAGTGGGAATGGGGATGGTGTCTGGAGGGTAGGATTGATGGAGGTAGGTGCAGAGATGGGGTGGGGAGAAGAATCTTGGGGACCCCTTTCTGGTATTACATAAGTCAATAGGGCTTCTGGGGGCAGCAGTGTTCCTTGTAGATAGAAGGTCTTCTCTATAGATGAACATGTAAATGTGATCAACCTGCCCTCATTTCTCCCTACCCCCCTCTCCCTCCTTCCCTTCTTTCCTTCCTTCCTTCCACCTACACAACAAATATTTCCAAACCTCTACTCTGTGCAGGTACTGTGCTATTAAGGATTCTGACTCATTACAGATTATTTTAGGATGGGATAGGAAAGAGGGTGGAGTGCCATTGAGGGCAGTTGGAATCACAGATAAGAAAGCTAAGGCCCAGAGGGACAGTCAGAGGTACTCACATCCCACAGTGCATTTGCAATCTCTGTCCGCCCAAAAGCCCACCGGACTGGCTGGGCTTGAAGTGGGACCTCTGTATGGTCCTGGGGTCTCTAGCATCCAAATTCCCTAGAGCTCTTACTAGATATGCAGTGCACAGGGCCCAGCCCAGACCTGCAGGATCCCAATGTTTAGGGATTGTGCCCGGGAACTTACATGGGCCACAGACTTCCCAGGTGAGCCTCCTGGACCCTTGAGTTTGTGAAAGTTGGGCTTGGTCCATTGGATCAACTGAAATGGGTCTTACAGGGTCAGAGTCTGGAAATATACTTGGCCGTAATTCCTGTGTCACGAGGAAAGGTCAAAGAAATGCAAAGCCTGCTGCAGGGCCAGCTTTGCCACTCACTGGCTAGGTGACTTTGGCTAGGTGCCCTTAGCCTGTGGATAATTATTTCAGCCAGACCCACCAACAAACATCCTTGCTGCTGAATCCTGATTGTGTCCAGGTATCCTGGATGCTCAGCTCAGGGACAAAGAGGTGATGTCATTAAAAGCCTTTCTTATGAGTGATTCTTAAGAGATACCTCTTCAGAGTTGGAAGACATTCCATTTCTACTCCAGACTCTCCTGACTTGTTGCCAGGGAGGTTCCTGGAAGCCTAGGAACCCAGACTCAGTCTTTCCCAGGAGCAGTCATGAAAATGTATTTCTATCATCTCCAGGGTCCCCAAGGAGGTCAGCCTGAAGCCCCACATTTGCAGACCCTTCTGTTCAGCCTATTCAGCAACTCACACCCTTGCAGTGGAACAGTTGAGAATTGTCAGGCAGAGAGATGAGGGAGAATGAAAAGGGAGACAAGAGAGACCAGCTCCGGAAAAGTCTGCCAGAAAAGTTCCAGTCTCTCCCCAGTTTGCTGAGCCAGGAGGAATGTGCTGAGTAAAAGCACTATTGGAAATTGATTACGATCTGGGAGGTGTTTTCTCATGATATGAGCCTTCCTTATGTCACATGTGAAAAAGCATGATAAGCTGGGGTAAAAAGCCCGTGAAGCACTGGCTGGATTCACTCTGGGAGCTGTGGCTGCCCCCAGCATTCCTCATAAGCAGATTTTATGACAAGAAAAGCCCAGACAGGGGTAGGGGAGGGCCCTTGTGAAAATGCTGGGATTCCAGTGACTCTCTCCTCTCTTTCCCCTTCCCCAAAGAGAAACTACATCTCAAAGGGCCTCAGGTTCATGGGAAAGATCGCAGGCTCATTTGCTTGTTTCTTTTTCATTTTCCAACAAGTATTATGGGGCATCAACTACATGTCAGGTGTGCTGCTAAGTGCTGGCTACGAGAGCCAAAACTGATGTTGTTTCGGGCTTCACACAGCTTTGGGCCACTGGGGAATCACAAATCACAGAAGTAAATGAGAAATTAACAATGTAACAATACTGTGAGGGAAAACCGCATGATTCTGTGAAAATGAGTGCAGGGAGATTCGACCAAACAGGGCAGAGATGTGCAGGCATTGACAAAGAGGACGGCGTGTGAATGCCAGAGAGCAGCCACACAGAGGGAACAGCATGTGCAAAGGCCTCTGGGCAGGTGGAAGGAACTGAGGAAGGATGCTGCGGGGGTGGGTGGGGCCAGCAGAGGCCCAGCCGCTGCAAGGCTTTGGGAGCCCTAGGAGAATGCCTCAGAGAAAGGGGAGCCATTGTCGTGTTCTAAGCGGAGGGTACGGGATTCTCAGGTGGCCTCTGATTCTCTCAGGGTCTCATTGTGGGTCAAGGGGAGCCTGGTCTAGAGCCCTGACTTCCTCTCTCTCACCTGCCCCACCTAGGCAGACACCCAACTCCTGTATATCCTACCTTAGAAACTGCTCCCAAATGGTCCTCCCTTCCTGAGCCCACTGCCACTGCCGTGGTGGGAGTCCTAGCCTTCCTTCCCCTGGATGGTTGCCATCCTCCCACATCCTCCACTTGAGAGTCTTCCCTCTGCAATCCACCCTCCACAGCAGCTTCCTTCCTAAAACACACACTCGGCCTCTCCCTGGCTTGTGCACCTCTGGTGGTCCCCAGAGCCTAAGGAGCAACCCCAGTCCCTTCCGAGCAGCCCTCAAGTCTCTGCTCTTTCTGACCTAACCTACCTGCTATTTAGTCTCCTTACTCCCCTGTGTCCCCCTACCCTCCCTGTACACCTGATGCTAGAGCTGTAGTTCAAGGAACTTCTCAGCCTTCCTCAGGCACACACATACCATCTCTACACTGTTGCCTCTTCCTGGAATGCCCTTCCTTCTTCTTTACCAGACACTCCATTTCCTTTGCCAACATAGCAACAGACATGTGACCTCCCCTGCCAGGACGCCACCAATCACCCCACCCCCAGTCCTGGCAGGAAAATTCTACTGCTACAGGTCTTCCTCCCTGGCTAGGGAGGGCAAACCTCTCTTGAGGGCGAACACTCATATAGTACTTGCCTTTAATGGATGCTCAAGAAATGATGAAAGGAAAGACCATATATTATATGATTCCATTTATATGAAATGTCCAGGATAGAAAACCATAGAGAATAGATTACTGGTTGACATGGGATGGGGGGGAGGAGGGAATTGGGAGATATAAGGTTTATTTTGGGGATAATGGAAATGTTCTAGAATTAGATAATGATGATGGTTGCATAATATTGTGAATATACTAAAAAAACACTGAATCGCACACTTTAAAATGGTTTAAATGGTGAATTTTATGTTCTCGGAATTTTCTCTCAACAAAAAATTTTGGAAAAGAAATGAAAAGATAAATGAGTAATGAAACACTTTTTCTTATTTTCTAATTTCCTTTTATCTCGTATCCTTTCCCTATTCCCTATTCACTTCCCCACTGGCCAACATTCTAACTGACATGAAGAATGTATCCAATCACAAATCATATCGGAATTATAATAAAATGCCAATTTGCAGTCCTGGATCAATGAGGTTTGATTCTTTTGCAATGTGTCTTTTTCTTGCTCATGCAGAAACTTTAAAATGGGGAGAAGCTACCTGGTCTGTGTCATCTTCAATGCATCTGTTGCCCACTTTGCTAAAGACCAAACCTGGACTGGTATCAGTGAAACAAGTTATCATTAGGATTGTTTGTAGTTAGACTGTGACCAATATAACTTTTCAAAGCCCTTCATGCCTATGGGCTCATCACGAAAACCTTCTGGGGAGGAGTGTACTTTTGATGGAGAGAGAAATTATGTATCCTTCCTAGCTGGGGAGTGGCCAGGGGTCCTGAGCTGAGCTCTTCTGACCTGTTGGTCATTTCTGCTGCTGAGGGAGAGAGAATGTGCTGAATGTTTTTCTATGTGTGGGTTATACTTGTTTTTTTTGTTTTGTTTTTTGTTTTTAATTTATTGGCTGCACTGGGTCTTTGTTGCTGCACATGGGCTTTCTCTAGTTGCGGTGAGCAGGGGCTACTCTTCATTGTGGTGCACGGGCTTCTCATTAAGGTGGCTTCTCTTGTTGTGGAGCATGGTCTCTAGGTGCCCAGGTTTCAGTAGTTGCAACACATGGGCTCAGTAGTTGTGGCTCATGGGCTCTAGAGCACAGGCTCAATAGTTGCGGCACACAGGCTTAGCTGCTCTGCAGTATGTGGGATCTTCCTGGAACAGGGATTGAACCCATGTCCCCTGCATTGACAGGCAGATTCTTTTTTTTTTTTTTAAGTTGAGAATCATGGGGTTTTTTCGTTTTTTGTTTTTATTTATTTATTTATTTTATTGGCTGTGTTGCATCTTCATTGTTGCACACGGGCTTTCTCTAGTTGCAGCGAGCGGGGGCTACTCATTGTGGTGCATGGGCTTCTCATTGCAGTGGCCTCTCTTGTTGCAGAGCATGGGCTCTAGGTGCGTGGGCTTCAGCAGTTGCGGCACATGGGCTCAATAGTTGTGGCTCACGGGCTTAGTTGCTCCGTGGCATGTGGTACCTTGCTGGGGCATGGATTGAACCCTTGTCCCCTGCGTTGGCAGGAGGATTCTTACCCACTGCGCCACCTCGGAAGTCCCAGCAGGTGGATTCTTACCCACTGCACCACCTCAGAAGTCCCAGGTTGTACTTGTTACTCTCATACTTGTTATTTAAGTTGTACTTGTCACTGTTGAGTAAAAGCAGTCTCCTTGGGAACATAAGAAAACACTAGAAGGTGTAAGATCGAAGACATCACTGCAGTCACTCCAGCAGAGAAAGACAGAAACCCCAATTAATGAAGTTGCTTATGTTGACTCCACTGCAAACAATTGACTCAAATTCCTGTCTCCAGCCCCAAGAAACCTAAGTGACACACCATTAAGTGGAAATTACCACAAACCTCCTTCACACCAAGATGTCCCAAACACTCTTGTGTTTCTCAGCCAAGAAACTTAAGATCTGATTTACAAAAATCGATTGGGGACCAAGTTAATCTATGAAAACCTTTGTAAATATTTTCCCGTGGATTAATAAGGAAATCCTCTCTCATATTACAAAAGAGAATTTCAACCATATTTCAGACAATATACATGAGTAATTTGTTATAAGCTGACATTTTCTCGGCACATACTCTGTGACAAGCACATTGCTAAATGCGGTAGATGGATTCATGCCTTTAGTCCTCACAATGACCCTATGAGATAGGTGTTCCTGTTGCCCCTGTTTTATAGATGAGGAAATTGAGGCACGGAGAAGTTAGGTGATTTGCCCAAGGTTACACCACTAACAGATGGCAGAGCTGGAATTCGAACCCAGGTAGCCTGGCTCCAAAGTCTATCCAAAAAGTGGAGTCCACAGGGCTGTGTGGTTAGTGGGACAGGCCATCAGTACAAACATTTTGGCTGAAACATTCGCATTGGAGGACATAACTCACAGGAGTAAATCTGCATTTAATAGGATCTCACAGGAGATTAATTTGTGATTGTAAAGGCTTTCTGTTGTACAGTTTGCTTTTTTCCCCAGAGGGAACAATCTGTCTGGACTATTTTCATGTTTGTGAACTTGCAGGTGGGCCAGGTTAAAGACTTAGGAGCTGGTGGGGCACAGAGCAAAGCTAAGTGGGCTGGGCAGTGAAGGAGGTGTGGTCGACCTCCCTACCCAGCTCCCAGCCCTTCCATCCTACTGGGCGCTCTCTGGACTTTATCTTCTTGTGTCTCCTGTCCTTTCCTCCAGGACACTAGATTCCCTCCCATTTCAGAAAGACTGAAAATCACCTCTCTTGTCCTCTAGAGAGATGGTTTCTTAGGCAGAGATGGTGAATTAAATTTTCAAGCAGGTAGACAATGGCTTCCTTAGTTCCCTGACGTGGGGTCAGCACTAATTCTTTAAAAAGAACACTGTAGAGACTCAGCAAATTCTGAATATAAGTCGGATGCTTGCCCAACTTGGGCCCAGACAAAGGGCCTGGTGCCCACGTTCTTCCTGCCCCTGCCCCACTCCCACCTCCTTACTTCCTGAGAAGCTCAGCAACCACAGTGTTCCTTCATCCAAGCACAGGACCTGAGGGTGGATGGGAAGTGGGGTCCCTGAGGTGGGTCATTCCCAGCTCCAGAGGATGGAAGCCTTCTGGAATGAATGCCTTCTGCTGGGTATATTCCTTGGTTAGTCATCACCAAGTCTACAGTGGGAGCTATGGTGAGTCTAACAGTGTGTGCTGAGCGAGTGCTGGGAAGGACGGTCCTGGCGTGGGCTGTGCTGTTTGCAGAAGGAGGTCCAAGAGAGGGGGACTTGGATCCTGGGCGAGAGAAATGACAGCCCCCAGGGAGGGGAGGAGCAAGAAGAAGATAGAGCACCCCTGTGAGCTTGTTCCGGTGTGGCTAAGGTTGTTAGCTGGTTGAAGAGATGATTATGGGAAGGTCCACAGGGCCAGTGGGACTATGAGGGATCCTGGCCACGTCTTCTAGTCTGGAATCAGAACACGTGGTCTGATCCAAATTGGCATTGGGACAGATGACTGAAAATCAGGGCTGTGCCAGGGAACCTGAGACCCACAGTCAGGTCCACTTACACAGGAATTATTCCTCTTACACTGCGTCCTCCAGAAATGTCTCAGCAAGAGGAGAGAGGGGTCAGGAATGAGAAGGAGAGGAAAAGCCATGCTCTTTGTGGTCCTGGAGTAGACATTGGTGGTTTCTGCCCACCCAGATCCACTGCCTTTGGGGAACACCTCCTTCCCCTTCACAGTTCTCTGCTCTGCAGGGGGCAGGTGGCAGGTCCTGGGAAATTCACCCCTACCCCCGCCACAGGGACAGGTTGAGACCCAGCCTGGCCAAGCAGCACACTCCATCCACCTGCTACAGTGTCTGCTCAGGCAAATGAGACTTAGACCTGGGACTTTTGGTGGATCCTTCGGGGAAAGTAAAGCTCTCATTCAATGGGGAACTTTAGCTCAATGGATCAGGTTTGAGTGGACAGTCCAGAAGCCAACACGTGGCCAAGCCTGCCGAGGCGGAAGCAGACTGAGAGATGGAAAGAAAGAGAGACTAAGTCCTGATGAGGGCTTGCCTGGATTTTCTGGTCACTTAAGCCCACAGATTGCTTTTTAAAATATTTTTATTTAACCACTTTAAGGTGAACAAGCCAGCAGCACTGAGGACGCTCACAATATTGTGCCGCCACCACCTCTGTCTAGTGTCACTTCCAGCACCCCAAAATGAAACGCCCTACTCGTTAAACAGTTGCTCCTCATTCCTCCTCCCCTCAACCCTCGCAGCCACCGATCTACTTTCTGTGTCTGTGGATTTACCTATTCAGGATATCTCATCTAAACGGAATCGTACTGGGAGTTCCCTGGTGGTCCAGTGGTTAGGACGCGGTGCTTTCCCGGCCATGGCCCTGGGTTCAATCCCTGGTCAGGAAACCAAGACCCCGCAAGCCGCAAGCCATGCAGCATGGCAAAAAAAAGGAATCAGTGTGTGTGGCATTCTGTGACTGGCTTCTTTCATTTGGAATAGCGTGCTTGACATTCAACCACATAATACCTTGTTTCAGTGCTTGTTTCCTTTGTGAGGCTGAATAGTGTTCCGTTGCTGGGACGGACCACAGTTTGTTTATCCATTCACCTGTTGATGGACAGTTGGGTTGTTTCCACCTTTTGGCTGTTGTGAGTAGTGCCACTATAAGCATTCACGTAGACGTATTTGTTTGAACACCTGTTTTTAATTCTTTTGGGTATATGCCTGGGAGCGGGATCGCTGGGTCATATGGTATTCTATGTCTAACTTTTTGAGGAACGGCCAGACTCTTTCTCCACAGCGGCTGAACATACATTCCTTTTTTATTGTCTTGTGTGACTCAAGGAGACCTGCTAAATGCCAAGGCTGTGCCCCTCACTGTCCCCAGGGCCTCCAGCAGGATGGTTCTCCCTGGTTTGGAACTGTCCCTGGGCTGGTGACTGCAAAGGTGCAATCCAAGCCCCAGGAATGACCACAGCGAAGGAGCCTCATGCCATTGCCCCTAAGGCCCCTAAGGAGCTGTGTCTCAGAATAGCCTCCCTCTTCCACTGCTGGGAGAAGCACATGTCCCTCAGTCCATTTGTCCACGCTTTCTGCCTGGGCAGCCTCCCCCAGAGCAGTGCTGAGAGGTGGCAAGCTGGTTTGGGCTGAATTTCAGGTTGGGTCAAGGCTGTAGGATGGTCTGTCTCTCGATAGACCCAGATCTTTGGGGCTGAGTTGGGGGACGTAACAGCCACCCACCCGTCATCGTGGTGGGAATGCTGGCCTGGGTGACCGTGGAGAGATCTGAACCCAGGGTGTCACTGAGAGGACACGACTGCTGGCTGGACTTGGGCAGTCAGGCCTCCTCACTCCCTCCTCTGTCCTTGGAATGTACATTCTGCCCACGGTTCCCACAGTGAGAATTTTTCCAAGGATGCAGCCTTGAGAGAATAATGTGTTATTGAGACTAGCTGAACCCAGTTAAAGCCTCTGAACTTTTAAGATTCTGGCAGGCAAGGGCAGAGACCTACTCATCTCGTGTCTATTGCAAAACAAGCCTCGTGTGTAAGTTCCCTTGCTTATTAAACCTGCCGCCCACCAATCTGGAGTGGTCTGCCTTTTTTTTTTTTTTGGTTTCTCCTTGCGCTCTGTGTATGAAGGCCAGTTTAGGTTTCACCCAGGACGCTCCCACGTTCGTGAACCAACACAGAGCCAGGACACTGGGCTTAATCTGCCACCCTCCCACTATGTGACCTTAATCAAGACCTTTTCTCTTTCTGGGTCTCAGTCTCTCAAGTGTCAAATGAGCAGGGTTGATTAAATGGTCACACTGACTGTCTTAGGTCTGGGTGCCTCCCATCCTGGCCTGCTCCCAAGTTTTCTCTTTCTCTCTGAATCTTCATAGACGTCTAGGATTTGGCAGCTGGCCAAAGTCACAGCAGTAATCCAGACCTCCTGTTCTGGCGCCTCTTCCCTGCCTTCCACGTGTGCATGCTGGTTTCCTGGAGGGAGTTTGTTCTCAGCGCCAGTGTTTTCCTGCAGCTGTTACTCTGCAAGCAGCAGTCCCCCGGCAGATGGATGGTGAGGTGTGCTCCCCACAACTAGCCCCTAGTGAAGCTGGAGCTCCTTGCGGCTACATGAGGAGGCAGCTCCCTGCTGAGCCCAGAGTGGCCAAGTCTAACCCCATCAACAGTGGCTCCACAAATGCCTCTTCCCGTTCTCTGAGCAGCGTCTGGGGTGTCTCTCTGTTTGTCTGTCCCTCTTTCACACACAGACAAACAGCTGTCATGGACCCTGCCTGCACATACCTGAGAATGCCTCTCTCTAATATTATTCTAATTAAATGTTCACTCTGTTTTACAACATGGATACGTGTACTTGGAAAAAATGCTATAATGGAGTAAAATGTTTTGTTTCTATTGCTATAATAATAGTAATATTATTATTATTGCCCAAGTCTTATAAATTCAACAGATAAAATGACAACTTCCTAATTGCAGTTGCAAGACTATTTTCAACTCCTACATATTTTTGAGTTTCCATATAGGAAATCTAATGCTCTTAAACTGGTCGTTTAAATACCACAAGATAGAAGCCAATGCTTGGGCACCCGCTCTCTCTATGGAAGTGGGGCCAGAGTGTGGTCTGAGGAATGTTCTGTTCATATCATAAACCTCTGATTTTTGAAGGACCAGTAAGGTGTCTTATTGAAGAATGGGTTTTGTGTGATCCCTGAGGTTTCATTGCCTTGATGTCCTCTCAAGGAGCAGAGGTTACCAAGGCTACAGGTGGTGTAAGCGTCCTTGACCACAGGCAGCACCAAGGGGCCCTGATAATGAAGGGAGGGTGATGGTGGGCGAGGCCTTGGTGGAAAAGACCACCACTGGGGTTTCTGCTCAGTGCTGCTGATGTTGGCAATGGAATGCAGGTGATGGGTGAGGGCTGGGGTTGGCTGGGGGGTAACTAAAAGACCCCTAGGCTGTTCCCCACACTGAGATCCCAGGGTCTGTGAGAAAAGCTCTCTAGAACTGAAGCCTTTGAGGATTTTGTGCCATGTGGCTTCCTCCTGCTCTGGGAGGTGCTCTTGGGCTCCTGTGTCTCAAGCCATCTGCATCTCCCCAGGCAGGGCAGGAGATGTGCTCTTCCCCACAGCAGGCAGCCCAGGACACATAGTTTAAAAATAGACTTTCTCTTAATTGATTCACTGACTGTGGGTGGCAGTGCCAGGAATGGGCATATGAGCTGGAGACCCCTTATCTGTATCCCTATGGTCCCTGGCCCTCTGCCACACATCAGAGCAGGATAGAGGCACAGAGAAGGTGAGGCTGTGTGTGTGTGTGGGGGGGGGGGGGATTGGGGAGGTGATGGGGGAGATGTTTGGGGACCTCCATCCACCAATCCAGTCAGACCAGCACAGGCTCCTCCCTCCCTGCTTTCCGTCTCTCAGGCCAGGGTTACAGACTGGCAGGGCCAGTCAGATCTGTACTAAGAGGAAAGGGCTGGCGAAGCTCTTCAACCCCTCTTCTCATTTCTCCTGTGAGCCAGGGGTCTCTGCCCAGTAGAGGACTCTCCGATCATGCCAGCCAGGAGTCTGTGTCACTCTTCTGCCTGGGTGAAATAGACAGCTATGAATTAAGATGTGCAAAATGCTCCAGTGCCACCTGAGATACATTTCTCTTTTGTGCCTGATCTCCTATCATTAGCAGTTCTCACCTTTGAGTTTTAATGGTTTAAATATTTATGGAAGGGGAGAATGTTACACTTGAGGGCCCCTCTCTTCTGCATTGTATTTCTCCTATGAGAGAAGGGCCCTGGGGTGGCACACATTCCCCCCTCCCCCCAGGTCTGGAGCAGGCTGGAGGTGGAGGACCCTCAAGTTGGGTGGGTGGGTAGAAGACCAATGTTCTTCACGTCCCTATTTTACTGTGAGTGTCACAGCAGTGTCTGAAGGAGCGGATGGGCAGGGGCAAGGGGGAGGCTTGATGTGAGTGGCTGCTGTGAAGTTTAATTCAATTCAGTCTGGCTGGCTTCCTGAATCGATGTTGGGAAAACACAGCGCTCTCCTGGGAGGAGAGGTGTTTGGTATAAATAGAAGGTATTATCATTTTGAGGCAACTGGGGGTGGCATGTGGCTCAGTGCAGCTCAAGGCAGCTGCAAGAACCCCAGCTGTGGGCTGTGGCACTGCCAGCCACCTGCTCTCATTCGCTTGTCCTGAGAGAAAGGGCCCTTCCTCTATTCAGAGCTCACCCTCCGGGTGACCTCAGCCACCAGAGCCCTCTCTGAGCCCTCAGCCCCTTGAATGCTGGGCACATTGAACCACCTCTTCTCAGGGGGCATCTGATAGGGTCCTAACCATGCGCGTGAATGGACTGCAGCAAGGGATTACCACGCTCCCCTCACACTCTGAGCAAGAGCTGTGCCTTCCCCTGACACACCACCGTGTTCCTTTATTTTTAAACAGCTTTATTGAAGTGTGAGCTACACACCATACAACTCACCCATTGATTTATTTTTAAAATATTTATTTGTCTGCATGGGGTCTTAGTTGTGGTTCATGGGTTCTTTAGTTGCGGCATGCAGGATCTTTAGTTGCAGTAAGTGGGATCTTTATTTAGTTGTGGCATGTGAACTCTTAGTTGTGGCATGTGGGATCTAGTTCCCTGATCAGGGACCAAACCCGGGCCCCCTGCATTGGGAGCGTGGAGTCTTAGCCACTGGACTACCAGGGAAGCCCCAGCTCAGCCATTTATGTGTATAATTCGGTGGTTTTAGTTTATTCACAGATGGATACGACCATCACCACAACTTTAGAACATTTTCATCACCCCCAAAAGAAACCCTGTACCCCTTAGCTATCACTGCCCCCATCACCCTGTCAACACCCCAAGCAGGAACTCGCCTTCCTATCTGTATAGATTTGCCTAATCTAGACATTTCATATAAGTGGAAATGTAAGACACGTATAATATGTGATCTTTTGTGCCTGGCTTCTTTTACTTAGCATGTTTTCAAGGTTCATCCATGTTGTGGTCTGTGTTTCCTTTTCATGGACAAATAATAGTCCATTATATGGGTATATTATCTTTTGTTTATTAATTCACCAGTTTTTGGACATTTGGGTTGTTCCTACCTTTTGGCTATTATGAATAATTTTTTGTGTGAGCATATGTTTACATTTCTCTTGAGAATATACCTAGAAATGAAATTGCTAGGTCATGTGGTACCTCTATGTTTAATTGTTTGAAGAAACCCACCTTGTTCTTAACAGCAATTGTTCGGGACCTCCCTGGTGGTGCAGTGATTAAGACGCTGTGCTCCCAATGCAGGGGGCCCTGGTTTGACCTCTGGTCAGGGAACTAAGATCCCATGTGCCACAACTGAAAAACAAAAGAAAAAAAAATCCCACGTGCCACAATGAAGGTCCTGCCTGTAGCAATGAAGATCTCACATGCTGCAGCTAAGACCCTGCACAGCTGAATAAATAAATAAATAAATAATTTAACAACAATTGTCAAAAGACTGATTGATTACTTGGTGCCCTAGGCAATCATTCAATAATACTTATTTAGCTCTTTCAGTGTTCCAAGCACTCTTAATGAAAGTTGGGGAAACAGCACTGTGAATAGAGGTCAGCCAGCTATGTAGCTTTGCTGATAGAAGGTCTTTGGCCTTTACTTTAAATGGAATGCAAAGAACTTAAAGGTTTGTTTTTTCCCCCAAAAAGGTTTATTTATTTATTTTTTTAAGATTTGTTTTTGATGTGGACCATTTTTAAAGTCTTTGTTGAATTTGTTACAATATTGCTTCTGTTTTATATTTTGATATTTTGGCTGCGAGGCATGTGAGATCTTAGCTCCCCAGCCAGTGATCAAACCTGCCCCACCCTGCATTGGAAGGTGAAGTCTTCACCACTGGACTGCAAGGGAAGTCCCCCGCAAAATGTTTATTGAAATGCAACTTACAAACACTAAACTGCACGCATATGAAGTGTACAATTTCATGAGCTCTAACATGTGTATACATCCATGAAACTATCAACATGAGACAGTGAACATCATTCCCCAAAGTTTCCTTGTGCCCCTTTGTAATCTCTCCCTCCTACCCCTCTTGCCCCACGTACTCCCAGGCTATGACTGATTAAAGTAAAAATTAGTTGCATTTTCTAGCATGTAACAGTTTGAGCTCTTTTTAGTGTGGCTTCTTTCACTTTGCATAATTATTTTGAGATTTATCTATATTGTTTCTTGTATTAGTAGTTCATTCCTTTTATTGCTGAGTATTAGTCCATTATATGAACATAAAACCATTTGTTTCTCCATCCCCCAGTTGATGGACATTTGGAGTGTTTCCAGTTTGGAGCTATTACAAGTAAACTGCTATGAACATTTGTGTGCAAATCTTAGAATGGACATATGCTTTGGTTTCTTCAGAGTAAATATCTACAAGTGGCATCTTTAACTTATAAGAAACTAACAAACTCTTTTCTAAGTTGATTGTACCATTTTACATTCCCACCAACAGTGAATGGGAGTTGCAGTTGCTCCATATCTCTTCTAACATTTGGTAGGGTCTGTCTTTTTAATTTTATCCATTCTAATAGATGTGTAGTGATATCTTGTGATTTTGATTCACATTTCAAAATGACTAGTGTTGTTGAGCATCTTTTCATGTATTTGCCACCTGTATCTTCTTTGAAGAAGTGTCTGTTCAAATCTTTTGCCAATTTTTTAAAAATAAGTTGCTTATATCCTTACTATTGAATTTCCTTTATCAGATATATGATTTGCAAATATTTTCTGCCAACCTGTGGCTTATCTTTTAATTCTCTTAACGGTATCTTGCAAATAGCAGAAATTCTTAATTTTGATGAAGTCCAGCTCATCAGTTTCTTTCTTTTTTGGCTCATACTTTTGGTATTACATCTAAGAAAACTTTGCCTAAGCCAAGGCCACAAAGATCTTCTCCTATTTTCTTTTACAAGTTTTATAATTGTAGTCTTTATCTTTAAGTCTATGATTCATTTTGAATTAGTTTTTGTATATGGCAAGAGGTATGAAGTTCGTTCTTTTACAGTTGGCTCTCCAGTTGTTCCAGCACCATTTGTTGAAAACACTTTTCTTTCTCCTCTGTATTACCTTTGCACCTTTGCTGAAAATCACTTGTCTTTTATACTTGGGTACACTTCTGGACTTTCTATTCTGTGCCATTGATCTATTTGTCTATCTTATCTTCCTCCAGATTTGTTATTTTTCAAAGCCGTTTTGGATATTCAGTGTAAGTTTTAGAATCAGTTTGTTGATTCTACAAAAGAGCCTTTTAGGATTTTGATTGGGAGTTCATTGGCTCTAGGGAACAATTCGGGGAGAATTGATGTCTTAACAATACTAAGCCTTATGAGCCGTGACCACGGTACTGTATATCCCTCCATTTGTTCATGTCTTTGATTGCTCTCAGCAGTGTTTTGCCATTTTCAGTGTCCAGGTCTCTGCGGGGTAACTGTGCTCCTGCATATCTTAACATGGAGTGATCACCTACTAGGTGAGCTCCTAGTAGCAATAGATGTGGGACCACTTGCTGGGAATATGGATGTGGTTATGAACATATGGTATTAGCCATATGTTTCCCTGCCAGAGAGTGCCCTGTGGCTGCCACCCGGGGATTAAAAAGCCTTTCTGGCTGCCATCCTGCAGACCTGAAAGGCCATCCCAAGTGCCTTGGAGCTTCACGCCCAGCCCAAGCCTGGCACCCAAACCCAAAGAAGCAGCAGAGAGCCTCTCTTGCGGAAAGCCAGCTCCTTCCTCACCCTCAGCTTAGTGCATATCCTCCTTGACCTAGGCTCATCATCTCAGATCTGCATATGTCCCTTGAATCATTTTCTTGGACACTACTCTCTAAGTTTTTCAAGGAAAACACCCACAGGTGAGAAATGGGCAGATTGATGCTGTTGATGCCAGAAGCCAAGAAGTAGTAGTGTCAGGTGAGTCTGGAGCCCGGAAGAACTCCTGTGGATTCTTCCCCTGGGTGTTTCTAAGACTGGTCAGTTCCCTCCCTCATGCTCCATCCATTTAACTTTGTACTGGGTTAAAGCCAGGCTGGTCTCCTTGCCTCCAGACACTCATCTCCAAATTATTTCTGCATGAGGTGGGCTAGATGTTCCTCTGATGTCACTGTAGTCATCGTACTGCTCAAATGCTCAAGAACTATCCATGACTCCCCAGTGCCTTCAGAATAAGGTCCCAAATTCCGTGCTGTTATTCAAGAAAGCCCAACATCTGGTCTTTCTCTGCATGCCCCAAATACTCTGTTCCAATCAGACTAGTCTTCTCACCGGCTTCAGCTCTCCCACCTCTAAGCCTTTGCTTATTGATGCCATGTCCTGCCCCGCCCCACTTACCTGTCCAAATCTCACCTCTCAAATCTCAAGTGGGTTGATTCAAATACCATTTTTCTATGAAATGCTGCTAACAATTCCAAGTTTAATTAGGGGTTTTATTTTACAGCTTGCTTTTACCTTGATTAATACATAATTAGTAACTAATAATAATTAATAAGAGCTTCCATTTAATGAGAGCCCTGGTATCTATGCCAGACACCACACACCCATCACACACTTTTTTACATTTTTTGCTTGATTGATAAATGTTTGTTTTCTTATAAAAATTGTTTCTAACTCACACATCAAAAGTCTAGACTCCCGACAACCCTAGTTATAGATGGCAATATGGAGATTCAGAGCCTAAGTGACTTGCCCAAGTCCCACAGCAAGGGAGGGTTGTGGGTGAGGTTGGAGCCCTGGCCTGTGTCTTTTCCACTCTAATGCACAGACTCCTACAGCTCTGGAGGACAGACAGGCCTGAGAGACTCATGTTACAGAGGAAGGGCATTGAAGGCCAAGAGATTTTTCCCTTCCAGGCCATGCAGGAAATCAGTATGACCTTCCATTTAAAAAAAAAAAAATTGTGATAAAGTATATATAACATAAAATTTACTATTTTAACCATTTTACAATGGACAATTCAGTGGTATTAAGTACACTCCCAAAGTTGTGCAGCCAACATCACTCTTTAGTTCCAACACATTTCATCACCCCGAAGGAAATCCTGTACCCACTGAGCAGTCACTCTCCCTTACCTCCTGAGCCCAACCCTTGTTACTGCTAATCTGCTTTCTATTTGTCTATTCTGCGCATTATACAAAAGTGGAATCATATGATTTGTGGCCTTTCATGTCAAGATTCCTGTTGCTGAGCCCTTTCATTTTAATGCAGCCGTTTGAGACAGATCATCTGTGTTGTAGTTTAAAATCATGTGTCAAATGGTTGTATCAAAATGATATGAGTCCTGAGTGGTGGTATGCAGCCTGGAGCCCCGGTTTTCTGATCCCTAGTGGCCAAGAAGATGTACCTCCCTGCCTGCCCTAGTGCCTTGAGTCTGGCCCACAGCCTTGCACTTCAGGAAGCCTCGCCTTCTTGCTATTCTCCCAGACCCCACTCCCCCTCCAAACGCACAGCCCCTGGCACAGAGCTGGGCCACCTGGGCACACACCAGCGCTGCCTGACTTGCCTGCAGCTGCCAGGGCGTCTGACCTCCTCTGGCACAAAGAGCCCAGCCGGCAGGGCTGGGGGCTCCCTCCACCACCCCAGTCGTGGTCTCTGCTCAGCCTCCTGCAGGTCAAGCCATCAGCGTTAAGCGTAAAGACCTTCCCCCAAGTCCTGTCCCGTGGGGCTTGGGCTTGTACCCGCTCTGAGGTTGTCCACCCTGGACCGGAGTCTTCCCTGTGTGTGCAGCTGAAAGCAGCACTCCCCAGCAGCTTGAATTTTTCTCCTCCTTCCTTGTGATTCCTCAACATCCACACAACAAGCATCAGTTATAGATGCGAAGGCTGATTAATTCCAAGACCGGGGCTGGTGCTGGTACAGACACGGCTAGATGCAGAATTAAATGACCGCTGAGGTCCTCTGCTGACTCAGCACTTGGAGGAGCAGGTGGTAAACCCTGGGGCCTTCTGGAGAGCGCTGTCTGCCAGGGCGTGATCTTCTCTTTCAGCTTTCCTACCTGGAAAGCAATTTCCAGCCACTCTTACCAACCTATCTGCTCACTAAGCAGATGACATTTTGTTACAAGGAATTTTCTGCTCTCAAGGGACCTCCCTCATCAAGTCCAATTTCCTGGCCCTACCTCTGGCACCCGAATCCCACCAGTAGAGGGTCTTTGGGGTGGAGTAAGGTCTCTAATAGCGGCAAGTCTCTATTAGAGGCTCTCTGTACTGCTCCTAGTCTTTACTGCTGCTGGCCTCTATAGAGGCAGTGCCAAGGGCTGGCTGTGAGAGTGGTGAGCTGCAGTCTCCTCTAACAAATAAAAACATCATACTTGATAGGCTGACACAGCTTCCACCCAAGTCCGCCAGCTTCCTCTTCAACCAAACTGCTTTCCCTAAACCCTTCCTACATAGACATTCCAGAGCCACCTCCGACCCTTGGTATGAATGAATTTACTTAGCCTTTCCCTGCGAGGGAGACACAGATCGCAGGCCTGTTCTAGTTGCTGCTTTCTGCATCTCAGGCTCTGGGTGTGGATATGAATTTCTTCGCCTATGTCCCACAGGCCTCTGTGTACCTGGAAGCAGGTATGCAGTGAACAGACACAGGCTCTCCCTGCCCACTACTTTTCCCCCCTCTCAGGGAGCTGTAAGACTTTGCTTTGTGCAGTCAGCACTAGTTTTGGTTTAAGGAGATGCATGGGTGATGGATCCCAAGTGCTGCATGTGGCTGAGGTCTCCCGTGCCCCAGCCTGTTCTAGAGGTTTCCCTAGGCCTGGATGGGCTGCTGGTGTGTTTCCCCTTTTGCTGTCTTACCCCAAGTGTGACCTAACTAAGATTCAACAGTTTCTTTACTGGGCATTTCATTTGTTTCCAATTGTTAGGATGTTATAAATGATGCTCTAAGTATCATCATTGTGCATTCTGTCTGTCACTGAGATGGCCTTAAAGGGAGCCAGACAAAGGCAGGAGGGATGCTCCGAATCCAATTGGATTTAAATATATTCAAGAGGCGTGCCCTGCCAGATTGGAAGAACATGAAAAGAATTCAGAATAGCATTAAGCAGTCAATAGACAAGTCCCAATGGAGTGCGGAAGGAATGGGCTTGGGGGGGGTGGGGTACAAGGTGAGGTTTGCAAACTCAAACCAAACTTCATGATTAGGGAAGGTGTCATCCAGGGCACAGGCTGTGAGACCACTCCATGTAGAGGGTGTGGACTGGGAATCGCAAAATTTAAGCAGAGCTACAATGTAATTGGGCTCAAACTGTCCCTATTGTCATGAGAAAAATCTCCTTATGTATCTATTGCTCCAGATCTCCTGCCTTAACCAAAAATGTGATCTGTAGGTAGCTCTAGCCTAGTGAGAAAGTCACCCCACTTTGCTTAGGATGGTAGCCCTGATTCTCTTGAAGTGATAAAATTATTGTTCCCTTAGTGAGTTAGAGTTTTTCACCCAGAGAAGGCTTAGAGTTAAGTACGAACATGAAAAAGTAAATAAAAATCATGATATTGCTAGGTTTTTTATTATTAAATTTAGGGATAATCTACGTATATTTAGTTTTTATATAAGTGTTCGTCTAGAGTAACTGATAGATTTGCCCCTTGAGTCCATCTTTCCCTGACGCTCCCCCACAGTGGCTTAAAACAATGACAGTAATAATTTTGCTCTTTTCAATCAGGCGAAGTTGGGGCCAGAGAAATAAAGCTCCACTTCTTCATGGGGATTGGCATGATTCCGGAAGGGCATGCGGGACCGGAAATATTGCTGTGGACCTCCACAGCTACCTAGCTTGTCTGGACAGTCCCTTTGAAGCCCTTCAGGTTTTCAGTGGTCGTTTCCTCGAGGTCCCTTTAGCCTCCATCTGACACCCGGTCCCAGAGGCCCATTTGGGGACTTTATTAGGGTAGCATCCTACTTCCAGGTCCCTCAATCTGTATCAGGTGTCTATTGTTTCAAAGGAAACCATCCCCAAATGTGCTACCTTAAAACATTAACACTCATTTTTCTCATGAATCTTGAATTTGGGGCAGGGCTTGGTAGGACTATCTCACCTCTTTTTCATTCCGTTCAGCTGAAGCAGCTGGAAGGCTGGGGCCTGGCATCCTCCAGAGGCTTACTCACCCAAATGTCTGGCGATTCATCCCAGCTGCAGTTAGGCTGAGACCAACAAATCCATCCATACCTTCCCCACGTGGCCTGGGCTTCCTCACAACATGATGGCTGCGTTCCAAGCCCATGTGTCGAGAGAGAGAGAGAAGCAGATGGAAGCAATATTGCCTTTCATAGCCTGGCCTCAAGAATCACACAGCATCACTTTCACCACATTCTGTGTTGCGGTCGTCACAAAGGCCCACCCGATTTCAAAAGGAGGGGAAGTAGACTCCAGCTCTTGGTGGGGCAGCAACAAGGTTCTGGAAGAACATGTAGGACCAGAGATATTGCTGTGGCCATTTTGAGCAACTACAGTCTGCCCTATTTCTGCATGAGCCTGTCCTTGGCTATGGGCTACCCTAGCACGTACGAGCTCCCAGGTGCTTTCAGCTGAGAAAGTAGTGACCTAAGGGTTGACTTCCTAAGATAGAAACTGGTGTGGGCGCATGGAAGTTGAGGAGGGGTGCACAGGAACGCTCAAGGGGGGGTCTAGGAGCTCTGGGAAGCATATCAACAGTGTCTGTTCCAGGAGAATAAAACATAATACTGATAACTCAGACGTCAAGGTGAATTATATTCCTATTCCTTGTCTTACGTGGTCACAGGCATTTCAGTCTTTCAGGAAACATTAAATGACAAAAAAAAAAAAAAAAAAAGTGAAGCCAAGATCAGCTAGAGGCTCATTTATAACCAAGAGTTGGCCTGACCTGGCATGTCCATCTCTCAAATCCTTTTGGTCTCTGACCACTCAAGGGACGGACCGGTGGCCCTTCCTTAAATCACACTGTTATTCATCCATGACTTGCTTTGATCCAATGGAGACTGGAAATTAACCATTTTGCTTTTACACATCTTCCTGTATGTGTGCAAAATAAAGAAGCCATTATCCACCGAACATGTTCTTTAAATAAGGTTTTGAAAATAGCTACCAAAACATATTTATGTTTATTTTTTTATTCTATTGAAGTATAGTTGATTTACAATGTTATTACTCTAATGTACAGCAGTGATTCCATTATATATATATATATCTGTATTCTTTTTCATATTTTTTTATTATGATTTCTTACAGGATATCAAATATAGTTCTCTGCTATACAGCAGGACCTCATTGTATCTATTTTATATATAGTAATTTATATTTGCTAATCTCAATCTCCTAATTTATCCCTCCCCTACCCCCTTTCCCTTTTGGTAATCATAAATTTGTTTTCTACGTCTGTGAGTCTGTTTCTGTTTTGTAAATAAGTTCATTTGTGTCTTATTTTAGATTCCACATACAAGTGATATCATACGGTATTTGTCTTTCTTTCATATACCTTTCATATCTTTCATATATCTTTCATATCACTTGGTATGATCATCTCTAGGTCCATCCATGTTTCTGCAAATGGCATTATTTCAATCTTTTCTTTTTATGGCTGAGTAATAGTCCATTGTATATTTATACCACATCTTCTTTACCCATTCATCTGTCGATGGACATTTAGGTTGCTTCCATGTCTTGGCTAATGTGAACAGTGCGGCTGTGCCTTTGGGGTGCATGTATCTTTGCGAATTATAGTTTTGTCCAGATACACGCCCAGGAGTGGGGTTGCTGAGTCATATGGCAACTCTGTTTTTAGTTTTGTAAGGAACCTCCATACCATTTTTCATGGTGGCTGCCCCAGTTTACGTTCCCACCAACCGTGTAGGACTCCACGCCCTCTCCAGTGTTTGTTATTTGTAGACTTTTCAGGGATGGCCATTCTGACCAGAGCGAGGTGATACCTCATTGTAGTTTTGATTTGCATTTCTCTAATAATCAGCGATGCTGAGCATCTTTTCACTACCAAAATATATTTAAAGATCTTTATTGGGCCGCTAAGACTGTAGAGTTTTGGGTACGGCGAACTAGCTTCTCTGAGAAAACAACAAGAAAGATCTTTGCTCTAAGGGTGAGCAAACATGTTCATGGAAGGTGGGCATGAAATAGCGACAGAACATACTCCTCAGCTGCCAACGCCAGGAAAACCGTCTCATGTATTTGTTAGGAAGGTGTCGTGGAGTAGCCTTTTCCACTCTAAGATAAGGAGGGGATTTTTGTGCTACATCAAACCTAGAAGTTTTTCTCTTACTGCAAGACGTCACAGGTGCTTAGACCCCTCCCACCACCACAGTGCCGCTCTGAAAACGCTCAGAATAAAGGAGGAGGATTCACCAAGGGGTCCGAGGGAAGCGCGGAGCATGTGAGATACCATTCCCAGATGGAGCAGTCCCTGTAAAGCAGTCTCTTAAGGAGTCAGCCTGACTCTGGTTCTGACGTTGCAGGGAAGAGCCTGCCAAGCTGCCTCAGTTTCCTCAATGCAATGGACTAGACTGGTCTGAAGAGACACCGATGTTGGCAGGAACACTTAGCGGGTCAGCTGTGCCACGAGGCGAACAGGCCTTGCACCCCCTTCCAGGAGGACTGTGGCAGGGCAGGGGCACTCTCCTGACCCACATAAACATTCAGGCGTGTCTCTAGAGACCATGAGTTCCCAGCTCTCTAAGGCCCCAGGCCTGCGGCTGTGACCTCCGTGGCTAGATTCTGTCTACTTTTCTCTTGTAGATCAAGACTCTCTCGTCCTGATCCATCTTGGAGTCTTTAATGGAGAAAAGTTTTAGTACACAAAGTGCCTTCTCTGGGGAGATCACTCATCTAATCCCAGGCCTCTGACTCCTTGGAAAAGTGAGGCGCAAACCCCAACCCTCAGAGAAAGCCATTGTAAGATCCCAAAACATGTGTCTAGGCGGCAATGAAGGAGAAGGATGAGTGTCAGCAGTGGGGAAATAAACCCAGCAGGCTCTTCCCCTGGATTCCAGGGTGGTGTCCAGCCCAGACCTCCCTCTTTACTCTCCCTCTGGCGGACGGCGTGGGAACAAGCAGACCTGCCCTGGGCTTTGCTGCCGGGACGGTTCCTTCAGCAATGGGAAGTGCCCCGGATTTGGAGATGGAAGACTTGGAAACCAGCCCCAACTCACCCCTCATTAGCTGTGTACTTGGGGCAAATCCCTTAGCCTCTCTGAGCTTGCCTCCCATCTAAGCCTGCCTTTCCTTCCTCACAGGGGAGAAGCAGAGGAAAGGTGGGATGTGTGGGAAAGAGCTTGGGGAGTTCCAGAACTCTCTGTCCTCGTGTCGACGGTCATGACTGGCACGGACTCAGCACAAGCTTCCCTACCTCAGGAAGTGGCACAGGATCTCTGCAGGATCTGGTAGACACAGCAGAGTGGGGTGATCCCTACTGACCGGTGGGTTGCCCTGGAGACAGACATCGCAAGGCCGGACTCCCTCAATGCGCCCTTTGAACCTCTCAAACGTGCAGCCCCTCAGGGCAGGGCTGTGTGGGAGGCACAGGCTGTGGGTATGGTGACAGGAGTGGGTTCCTCCTACAGCTGGCCACTGGCACAGAACGCAGAAAGTTAGCTTGCAGAATTAATGAAGACCTCAGGGAAAAGGAAGACTTGGGATGAAATGCCAGCCTCATGCTGAGTTGAGTGTGATCAGTGAACTAGAATCTGTGGCTGGTTTGAGCTGACCACACTCCCTCTTTAGCTGCCCAGAGCTTCCACCTACCAGGATGAGCTCTCGGGAAAGGCTTGCTGCCCATCACTTCATCTTTGATGCAAAGGGAAGCTGTGTGGCCCTTCTCCAAGTGTCTGCTCTCCTGCTGCAGAGTGGGAGATGTTGGCCCCAGAGTTAAGGACTACCAGCTCCTGACTAGCAGATGGGAGAGGATTTTTAGGGGCAGGAGATCTCCCTGGTGTCCCTGAAATTCCTTACTTTGTCTTGGAGTCAGGCTGACCTTGGAGAACCCTGAGATCTGGGCCATGAGATGTCTAGGGGATGATTTTCCACTTTCAAATGAAAGAAGCAGGTCTGGAGAGGATCTGCACTCTGATCCAAATGGGACGCTTGGGGCTCATTTGACAGCTCCAAGCATCACCACTTGAAGCCCAGCTGGTTTGCTCAGCTGTCTGTAAAAGAGGCACTTTTATTATTATAGAATAGAGGCTCCGCAAGGTCAAAGGCCTTTGGAAGGGATACCAGGAGTCTAGACATGGGAGAGAGCCCCGAGGGAGTGTGATTTCTGGAGCTGGGAAGGAAGCCTCCCCATCCCAAGACCCATTATTTAAAAAAAAAAAAAAGGTTGTAATCTGATCCTTGGGCTGCAGCTAAAATGCAAATTCCCTTGGGAGGGTCACAGTACTTTAGTTACTGGTAATTTACCTTCCCCTGTGAATGAGCTCTAGACCTATTCTTGGAAATCTTTATTGGAACAAAGCAGGTGGGCCCTGGAGGATACTGAAGGCCCCGAGCTAACAGTAATGGAGTGAGTGTCTGGAGCCAGGCACTGTTAGATACTAAGGTTGTTCTCTCATGTTGGTCTCACAATAATTAAGCAGGGTGGGTCTCATCCCCATTGTATAGATGAGGAAATTGAGGCCCAGCAAGCCATTTGTCTAAGGTCAGTCAGCCAGTAGCCGGCACAGCTGGGACTGGAAGCTGGATCAGCCTGGCCCCGAAGCTATGAGGATCCCTCTGCCCCACACTTCTTCCCCAGGTCAGAGGGGAAGGGCGGAGACCCAGACACCTTAATGCACAGCCCCAAGACTTCAAGGAAAGACTTTTCCAAATCCCCCTCCAGGCTGTTGTGTGCTCTGTATGGTGGTTAGTGTTCTGAGCCAAAAGGAGAACATCCTAGAGCAGTGGTTCTCAGTCTGCTCTGTGCATTGGAGAGCTTGTTGAAACACAGATGGCTGGGCCCCATCCCGAGTTCCTGACTCGGTAGGTCTGGAGTGAAGCATGAGATGTGCAATTAAAACAATTTCTGGGTGACGCTGATGATGCTGGCCTGGGAACAAAACTTTGACCTTCTGTGTATCTCAGGGAATTTCTGTCTGGCTGAGGGCAGGAGGTGCACTTGTAAACAAGCAGTGAGTTTTACTAGATGGGGGTGAGGAGAGGCTGCTGTGATAGAGACCCAACAATAAAGCAGTGGCTTAAAGAACATGGAAGTTTCTCCCTTAGTGACAGTCTGCCATGGATGTTGTAGGGCAGCACCCAGATGCCCCCTTCAGAACTGAGGTACCACTTCCCCAGTGCTTGGGGAGGTGGGGGGTGGAGGGGAGGGAGGTGATGAGGGCGCATAGCTGAGTCCCTCTCTGGGACTTGCCCTTGGCCTCACCCAAGTTATACCCACTTGCAGGGGCAGCCTGCATCCCAGAAGCACTGGTAGATATGGAGTGCAAAGCTCCCACCTTTTTCTCTCCATGTGGGACAACTCTGAAGGGCCATCCTAACTCCAGAGTTCCCTGCTGGATAAGCTGAGGCCTCTCCGCTGCAGTTCAGCTTCTGCTCTGCACCCGGCTGGTGCCCTTCCTGAGAATGTAGACCAGCATAACTCCGGGACAGGGTCTGTTCCAAGTGAGCTGACCTAAGACACAGTCTAAAGAGAGCTTTCCTGGTTGGTGGGTAGCTTGGCCACCCTCAGGGGCTCAGGTTCTTTCCATTTTATTTCTTTGCCATCCCTTTGGCTTTGCCCTTGACCGAAGCCAGGCTTCAGGCTCCTCTGTGCTCCAGTTTGTGGAAATTGGAAAGAGAATGTAGAGGAGGCCCAGTTTGCTGATGACAGTGGTGTGGCTGTGGCACACATCACTGCCACCACCCCATCAAGTTTCTCACACTTAGTCACGTGGCCTTGCACCCCCTCAGGGAGGCTGGCGAGCAGTGTGGAGCTGGGCAGCCGCTCCAGGCAGTAACTCCTGCTTTAGAAGATGAGGAAAAGAGATAATGGTGGATGGCCTGGGGTCTCCAAGGCAACCTCTGAATGTGAATTTGTGTGGCCCCAACGCCATGTATCACAAAGGTCTGCAGCTGGAGTAGCAAACGTGAGCAATTTACGGGGCACAGAGACCCCTAAAGCATCGCCATTCACAAGGATGAAAGCCCTCGTGGCTGCCTGGGATGCTGCTCACCACGGGCTCAGCATGAAAAGCTACACTGCCCACCATCCAGAGTGCTGGTGTGACTCAAGGCATTTCTCTAAGAAAGCTTAGCTGGGGGTGAGTGAGATAAAGTGACCCGATAGAGATAACCCTCAACAGGCTCAATAAAAAGAAAATCATTCCCAAGCTTCACTTTGTCATTATTAGCCGCAGATAACTTGTACAATATCTTCCATTTGATCATGACACACATGGTTGCCTGCTTTCACCTGTCCCCTCCCCATCCCAGGGAGAGGGGCACGGAGGGTGGGCTTGACTGTGCTCAGGTGAGGAACTGGCTTATCGCACCTCGATGGGGCACGCTGTCCTCAGGGGTCCCAAGAAGCCTTGCCCATAGGCCTGGGGCACAGGGTGGCATCACGCTGACCCTGCCATTCCTCCCACCCACCCTTACCCGGTTTAGAGTCCGTGGTCCATCTTATCACAGCTTTGTGGCAGTTACCCTTACCTTCCTTGTCTCCCTCCCCCTCTGTTAAACCCCAGCTCCTCCCCACTATGCTGGAGAGGCTGCGAGCTGCTCTAGAAGAGCTTGTATCTGGGCTGACTGTGTGGCCTCTTTCTGTTTATGACCCCAAACCTCACGTGTGCACTGGACACCAGCAGGGCACCGTCACATGGCCTCCTAGGGGAGCCCTGTCCTGCCTGCCCTCACACCCGTGTTCCCTCCCTACCTCATCCTTCATGGAGGAAACAAGCCGTTAGAGGGAACTCCGTCCCTGACCTCTCTCCAGTGTCCCCAGTGCCCACCTGCCCCCACTCCTGCAGCAACGGAAGATCCGTCCCTGTTCCCATCTGAAGCCAAACCTTAGCTAGGAACTTCTTGGTCTATAAATCCTGACCCCCAAACTCTGGCCTTTCCATCTTCAGTCCTGCCTTCTCCCCGAGCTGCAGAGTCCATATCAAGCATCTCCACCTGGTACCCACTGGGTAGTCCAGGGGCCGAGGCAGGAGGCACAAAGCCAGACAGGCCCGACCACTGCTGGGGTCAGTCAGGGAGAATGTGCCCTCAGAGACAGAAGACTCACCCCCCAGCCTGTTAGAGAAGATGCCGCTGAGTTAGGGAGATCAGTGAGGGGAAAAAGCCTTGAGAGGTCATTGCCAACAGGAGGGAGATTCCTACCTGACCCCTCAGGTGTCAGTCCCTGCAGAGCAGACTGTGAACGGCAGAGGTCTGGCAAAGGCCTCCTCCAGCTCTGCTCCCAACAGGCCATGCCAGCGGCTGCCCTTTGGCCTCAGAGATGATCCACCTCACTGGGGGTTTCAAGACCAGCCTCTTCCTGGGCAGGTGAGAGAGGGGGGCCGGGCTTGGGTCCTTGTCCTGCTCCATCTCAGGGGGTGTCGGGGGGGATTTGCCGACAGCCTTTGTGCCGGTGCTGCTTCTGGGGAAGGGGACCAAGAGCGGTGAGGAGGGGGGCCCCTTCCTGCCTGCCTGGGGGCTCTGGGAGCTCTGGGTTCCCAGACAGTCCGCAGAGCCACCTCATTAAGAAGCTGCCTGGCGCTGGGTGCGGGGACAGGCTGTTCGTTCACCCTGCTCACTGGCCCATCCCCTCTCCAGCTCCCCACTCTTTCCAAGCAGCTTGTTCCTTGGCCAGCATCTGGGAGCCAATATATTCGGGCCCTGAGGTTTGTTTTGTTGAGGGTTTTAAAATGTATTAAGAAATGTGCAAAGAGCTTTGTCATCACTTTCCCCTTTCAAATGTATCTGAGCGATTGGATCAGGAAGTCCCTGCCAACCTCTTGTCCTGGCAGGCCACCAGGGGCAGCCGGGTGTCCCGGGGGCAGGAAACAGGGGCTCGGTCCCCTTCAAACCACTCCTCTGGCCACATACATACCCTGCCTAGGCCGTAATGATCTGAGCCAGGAGAGGGTGGTGGGCGGGGGGTTCTCTTTGTTCTGTTTCTTCCCTCCCTGTTTTACAGGGGCTGTAAGTGTCCAGGAGGCAGAGCCCGGGATCTGGGGGGGCCAGCCCCCTGGGTGCACTGCAGGGCACAAGGAAGACTTGAGTCATGACGATCACTGAGAAGGGAAGGCGAGGTGTCTGTCTCTACTGTCTCACTGGGTCTGTCTTCCATCCCCCGTCTCTGATGTGCCTCCGACAGGCTGCAGGGTACAGGCCGGAGTTCCCTAGGGTCTGTCCTGAGCGCTTTTCTCCTGGCTGTGGAGCAGACGTCTGATGTGGCTCTGAGCTGAACTCGGGCACTAAAGAGAGGGTGCTCATCTCAAGATGGGTTCACAGGTTATCATGGTTCCAGCTGTGTCCCCGCCAAAATGATACGCTGAAGGCCTCATCCCCGGTACCTCAGAATGCGACCTGGTTTGGAAATAGGGTTGTTGCCGATGTCATGAGTTCAGATGAGGTCAGACTGGAGCAGGGTGGGCCCCTGGTCCACTATGACCAGTGTCCTTATAAGAAGAGGACAGAGTCACGTAGGCAGAAGACAATCATGTGACAATGGGGGCAGAGACTGGAGTGACCCATCTACAAGCCAAGGAACGCTGAGGGCTGCGGGCAAACCCAGGAGCTAGAAGAGGAAGGAAGGATTCTTCCCGACAGGTTTCAGAGGGAGCAGGGCCCAGTCAATACCTTGGTTTCTGGCCTCCGCAACCGTGAGACCGTGCATCCTGGTTGTTTTCTGCCACCCAGTTTGTGGTGCTTTGCTACAACAGCCCTAGGAAACGAAGACAGAGGTGAAAGCCACCTCAGTCCAGAGCACCCCTTTAAAGAGCAGTGACATTGTCTGTGCTCTGCCAGTCGATGGTGCCAATATAACCCATCAGTCATCTCCCCAAGTGTGTCCCACTCGTTGCTCCACTCCTGGAGGCCCCAGATAGGGTGCAATCAGAATCAGGGCAAGGGGGTCCTGCATGATAAGCCCCACTGGGATCTCGGGTAGAGGTCAGGCCTGGGGTCAGGGGCTGGGGTCATGTCTGCTGCAAAGCCTCGTTAGGGGCCATGCCTGGGAAATCTGCAAGGCACGCTTGCTCCCTGAGTCCATGTGGTCCAAATGAATGCCTCAGCCAAACAGAAATTATCACAGGTCATGAATCTTCAGCATCTACTGGAGGGTACTTGATGTTCTGAATGTTAAATCTGTGAGTGCTGTAGGTGTGGCAAAGAATGAGGGGTCCCTGTGCCATTCCAGCATGTGTCCAGCCTGCTTGAAGGGTCCCAGGTGGCCCTGGGTGTGCAGCCCTGTCTCCTGTGCTGTGTATCATATGTGGGGACTCTGCTGTGCTTCTCTCACGCTCACCACCAGCTCCGAGAAAACTCAGCTCTCCTAAAACCGTACCTGGCCAATCTGAGAAAAAATTCAAGTCTTCATGACAATAAGCTGCATTTGTTTGCCTCCTAAACTCTGTTCCAGATACCAGCCCATTTACTTTCACAACAGGCAGATGTGGCCTTTTATCCCCTTGTTGTAGATGAGGACACAGAGACTCAGAGAGGTCAAGGACTTGACCAAGGTCACACAGCTGGTGATAGGCAAAACTGGAACATGTGCCCCACTCTGTTTGACTCCAAAGCCCTGACTTTCTCCACTGGGTCCTGATGGGGACTCACTCCACCCTCCTCCCAGGACAGCTGCCTACTTTCCAACAGGAGCCTTTTAGAAAACCATAACCCTTAGGAATTTCAGGCACCGTGACACGCAGCGGCTGGAAAATGTTGGCGCAGCAAGTCCTTCTGGGGCAGCCTTTATGCCTATGAATTCAGAAAAGTCTCAACGCTTAGTTCTGGGTCTATTTTTAGCTCCTCTCAACCTTGCCAGGCGTGGCCTGAAGTTCTATTGGCCTCCCTAAGCAGAGCTGCCAGGAAGATTGAACTCTATTTATTAAAATGCTGGTGGCATTTGAGATGAAGTACTTTTCCCAGTTAATTCTAACCTGTCAGTGTTCATTTTTCCCTTTGAAGCCCAAATAGCAACGTGTCACCTCCCTAAACAGAGGGCCGGCATTGACTTTGACCCCCTCTTTGGGTTACAGTCATGGGAGGTGTCAGATTCAGGAAGCTGGGGCTCGTGCTCCTGTGTGTGGGGAAGGATCATGGGGTTACATAAGTTATACAGCACCTATCCCATGGAAAGCAGTGCAGCTATGAAAATGTCAATGTATTTATTAATATGAAGAGTCATTTGTAATATGTTGTGGAGTAAAAAGGAGTTAAAAACTGTGTAGCATAACCCATTTTGTAACTAAAAATATATCTACACACAAAAATTACCAGCAAGGCATATTCTGAGATAGTTATAATTGTTATTTCTGGGTGATGAGATTACGGATAATTTTTTTTTCTTTTGTCCACTTATCTGTTTTTTCTTCTAATTCCCCCACCCCAGTTAAACATGTAATGTTTAAATGTAAACGCCACAAATTTACTGATATATGTGGAACTTTAACAGCAAACCTTGTGCCTGAATTTCAGTGGATACTAGTCCTTCTCAAATCAGGTCACAGTAAACTTACGTTTGCATGAATTTCTATTCAGACCCATATTCTATTCATTTTTTTTTTAACCTAGTTTTCTATTTTGAAAATCTTAAAGCCCACAGAAAAGTTGCAAGAATGGTACAATCAGCACCCCAAGTCCTTCATCTAGATGGACTGATTGATTGCATTTTTGCCACATTTGCTTTGTCTCTGTATGTTGTTATATGTATTTCTAAACCCCCAACATCTGACACTGTTTCCTGTGAATGAATGAATGGCTGCAGTAGCAGGAAGGTCAGTCCTTAAAGGGCAAGGTGGCTTGTGCAGCGGGAGCAACCTGAGGTCCAGTTGGTGGCAGAGGAAAACCAGAGGCAGAATGGCCCCCCAGGCAGAGAGCAGCAGGAACAAAGACTTGGAGGGCAGGGGAGCCACCGATGTTTTGTGCATTTTTTAAAAATAAATTTTATTATTTATTTATTTATTTATTTATTTGTTGGTCTCTGTTGCTTTGCCCGAGCTTTCTCTGGTTGCTGCCAATGGGGGCTACTCTTCGTTGCAGTGTGAGGGTTTCTCAGTGTGGTGGCTTCTCTTGTTGCAGAGCACACACTCTAGGTGTGTGGGCTTCAGTAGTTATGGCATGTGGTTGAGCAAGCTCAGTAGTTGTGGCCCACGGGCTTAGTTGCTCCGTGGAATGTGGGATCTTCCTGGACCAGGGATTGAACCCATGTCCCCTGCACTGGCAGGTGGATTCTCAACCACTGTGCCACCAGGGAAGCCCAGTTTTGAGTATTTTAAAGATCTCTCTGGGGATTTCTCTGGTGGTCCAGTGGTTAAGACTCTGTGCTTCCACTGCAGGGGGCACAGTTTCTATCCCTGGTCGGGAAACTAAGATCCTGTAAGCCACATGGTTCGGCCAAGAAACAAAAAATCTCTCTGCTGCCATGATGAACGTGGACTTGAAAGGTACAGGTGGAGGGAGAACCAATAGCTCTTGAGGTGACTGCCTGGGTTTGGTGGGAGCAGTCCAAGACAACTCCAGGGTCTGATTTGGAACATCTGAGTAGAGGCCAGTGCTGTTTCTCTAGGTGGGAGCACAGAAGGAGGAAAAGGGGGAAAAGCCAATGGTGAGGGGGAGGGGAGGAGGGGAGCTGCTGACTTCACTTTTGGTACGTTGTGGTTGAGTAGCCTGTGGGATATCCATATGGAACTGCCCAGCAGGCAACTGACTATGGGTCTTGAGCTCAGGACGAAGGACAGGTCTGGAGATGGAAATTTTGGAATCCGAAGAATCAGATGCATAGGATGACCACCATCCTGGTTGGCCTGGGACAGCCCCTGCTCAGGCCTATATTGTAGCATATTTATTAATAGCTCCCCCTTTCACTTGCCTGGTTTGGACAATAATATATATGATCCCCCTAAAAAGCTGAGACTGGTTGCTTCCTGTCTTCACCTGATACTCACCATTTTAACGCCTCAAAACGTAGTTTTTGCAGTGTAAACAGTGTGTGGGCAGAAGTGTGCACATGAGCATTGTCATGCAAGATCACAATGCCCTTGGATAGCAGTCCTCTGCATTTAATCAGAAGTTTAGGCTTCAGCTCTTCAATAAGCATCTCACTGTAATGAGCACTGTTGATTGTTGAACCTTTTTCCTGATAATGTTCCAATACTGACCCTTGAGGATCCCAGAAAACTGTAAGCATCAACTTTCCAGCTGATGGTTGACTTTTGAACTTTTTCTTGGTTGGCAGTTGAGGATATTTCCATTCCATATACTGCTCTTTACTCTCAGGCTCGTAGTGATGAATCCATGTCTCGTCACCAGTAATGATTCTCTTTAAGAAACTTTCACCTTCCTTAGAGTGTCAGTCCAAATTTTGTTTGCAGTATCCAAACGCTTCTGCTTGTGCTCTTCCGTGAGTTGTTTCAGTACCCATCTCGCACAAACTTTTTGAAACTTACGTCTGTTGTGGATTACTTCGTTTTGAGGTGTTAAAGCATCCTCCCTATAGTCCTGATCTTGCTCCATTGGACTTATACCTGAAAGCAGCCCTACGAGGACAAAGATTCACTTCTGTTGAAGTGAAGACAGTGGTGCAGTCATGGCTTGCTCAGCCTAAAACATTTTTTTAATGAGGGAATATGAAAGCTTGTTGACAGATGGACAAAGTGTATTGAAAAGCAAGGAGATTGTGTCGAAAAATGTTGTATTGGTCTTTTCTAAAAGTTAACTAAAATAAATTCTTCGCCAGAATACAGATAATTTTTGACTCACCCTAGTATATCCCCATATCCCCTCCCTCTTGAGCCTCCCCCCCACCCTCCCTATCCCACCCCTCTAGGTCATCACCAATCATTGAGTTGATCTCCCTGTGTTACTCAGCAGCCTCCCATTAGCCATCTATTTTACATTTGGTAGTATATATATGTCAGTGTTACTCTCTCACAATAAATATTTTTTAAGAAATAAAATCAAGTCAAATCTACCTATCCTTTGCGGCTGACTCACACGTGTCCTGGTGCCCCAGGAGACCGTCTTGGATCCATCCCTGCTGGATGCAATGCTCACGTCATCTGGAATGTCCCAGTTGTATTCACTGCCTTCCTCATTGTTTCATCTGGGCTCTTGTCTTACTCTTTGGAACACGGGGTGGAGACACTTATGCATTTTTGTATTTCTCTACAATGCCAAACATGGGAGTAATTACTTCATGATGTGTACAGATAGTGTGTGAATTCAATTGCCAGGAATGTAGTCTCCAGATAAGAGGGCACCATTGAAGGTCACGAAGCAGGGAATAGCAGGATGAAAGCAAAATTTATATTCATTCATTCGTTCAACAAATATTTCTTGACAACCTCTACGTATTAGACACTATGGCACATAGTGGGTTTAAAGAAATAGCCACTACTTTCAAGGACCTCATTATTTAGGTGTGAGAGGGGACAAGACAGATATAAACAGTTACCAAACAATGCACTAAGTATCATAATGGTGGCAAGACAGTGCATAGTGGAGTCGGGAAGAGCTTCACCAAAGAAGTAACATTTAAGTTGGGTCTTGAGGCGTGCATAGGAGTTTGCCAGGCATCAGGAAAAGGGTACAACTGATAGAGGGAATAATAAGGGCAAAGTCACTGAGCCCCAGAAATGATCGTGTAGGGAACTGAAAGAAATTCAGTACAAGGGGTGGGGCAGTAAGCATGTCAGAGGAGGCGAGGAGATGAAGCAGGGGAGGAGGAAAGGGGCCTGACACTGAGGCAAAGGATAGGGTTTTAAAGAGAGGCAAGTTGTGGTGACTGTAGCAGTAAGGAGAGTGGAAGAGAGGCTGTTGTGAACACACAGCTGCTCCCCATCCTTCACCTGGGGCTGTCCTGAACTCCCGGTCATGGGTGCTTTACTTTGGATTGTAGGTTCCTATGGGGAGCTGCCCGCCTCATACCCGCAAGTTGCCAGCAGCTGCTATAGATCCCAGCCACTTCCTCACCTGCTCTCCTGGGAACAGAGACTTTGGCAGGACTGGTCTCTGAGCTGAACCCTCCCTTGCCACCAGCAGGGAGGTACGTGAGCCCCTAGGGGGTGGGCAGATGGCAAGGACTGCCCTCCCCGCTGGACAGCCTTGCTGGGCTGGCAGTGCCCTTTCGAGTGTGCAGGAGATGGCAGGAGCTCGCAGGCCAATATCCGCCCTCCCGGGTGTCCACACTTGGCAGCCCCGCCTCCTCCAGCCAACTGTGTCCTTGCAGGTGGAACTGGCAGAAGGAAGGAGCTGGGCTCCAAATTGGCTCCCGAGTCTTTTTAAAGTCACAACTTTGATGTTTTCTGTTCTGTTGGCTGACACCATTCGTCCTTTTTTACCACCTCTTACATGCTTCCTACACACCCTTGGTCATCCCGGGGGGCAGGATGGTCCCTTCCCCTTACCCCCAGCACTTATCCAATCCCTGTTCCTGGCTGGTCTGTTTGGAGAGCAGACTGGCCTTTCTGTCTTGTTGTGAATGTATGTTGACACAAATGGAAAATGTCAGAGTTGAATCTGTAAAGGAGCCCAGGTGGGGAAGTTCCCAATGCAAACATCTGAAGGTGCGGTGTGTTTCCCCTGAGGGTGCTCCACAGGGAGAAGCTGGTGCAGTGTCAACTCACAGCCTCACATTTACTCAGCACCCTCTGTGGGCAAGAGCCCCTGCCCTCCTGGAGATTCCAAAATAAAAAGACAAATCCACAGCCTGTTAAATCCCAAAGTCAACGTCACAGTGCTGTGCGAGCTCTCGGGCAGGTGCGACCTGCCCTGGGCGCAGGTGGGGAAGGTTTGGGGGAGGAAGGGCTCACTGTAAACCAGGCTGGGAATTGGGGTGGGAAATGGTCTGAGATGCTTCCAAGAGGAGGAGACATGAGGAGTGGTGAGGGCATGTCAGACTGGAGTAATGATCTGGCCAAAAAGCTGAAAGGAGAGCTCAGGGACATAGGTGGCAGGCCTGGAGTGTGTTGACAGACTCAGAGAGCCTTGCATGTCTGTCCAGGGAGTTAGGCCCCTGTGTGTGCAGGGGAGGAAGTGCAGGCATGTGAGTGGGCACTGACATCTAGTACTAGTCTTCCTGGTGGATATCTCTGTGGCCTGGAGCTGTTTGTGTTTTAAAAGATGTTGATGCTTCTTATGTGTATCACTGGATGAATTCATTTCTAAAATCCCATTAGCTGTAAAATAACCATGTTTCTGAGGTAGGAGAGGATGGTGATGTAGTGAAGGAAAAACTTTTCCTCTACCCTCATGGGTTCAGTTCCAGGGGCCTGTGAATTAAAATGTCAACAGACATTAACAGGAAGAAAATATTTATTTGCATGCATCATGCATACATGTGGAAGTGCTCAGTGTGGAGTAACTCAAAAGGATGGTTAGAATTGGGGGTTTATATACCAAATTTAGTAGAGGAAATAGAAGGGAGAGAAAAGGCTCCTATGGGAAGAACAAATGGGTTTCTTTAGGAAAGACAAATGGGCTTTTTTAGGAGAATAAATGGGAGATAAGAGAATTTGTGATAATGTTTGTCTCTACAGGTATGGGTGGCCTTTACCTCCTCTTTAGAGCCATAAAACTCCCCCAGAGATCAGCAAATTATGGTAGATTTGCTCTTGGTCTCTCTCCTGGAGGCAGACCCATCCCAAAGAGGGAATTTATGGCAGTCCTGATTTCTCAGAAATTTCTGCTTTTTGTCAGATAGGGGAAGCTCTGAGAAGGCTTCTTTCTGCACCTGCTGAATCTCAAATGTCTATAGCTGAAAATAATCGTTATACCAGTTCTGGGATTCTGAGTTACTCCCTACAGTGAGATGGGTAACATGCAGGAACTCCTGGCCAGTCTGGAGCTGACCTTCACAACCAGAGGAAGCAGTGACGGAAGATTCATTCTCACCGTGTAGACCATGCCTCTGAATCACTGGGGTTATGTGAATAATTTCAGAACAAAACTGATGCTGGGGAGTGGAGACTTTTTTGGGGTTGAATGATCCAGATAATTGCAGTGGTGGTGATACTCCCCCAGCATGCCCTGGGGTGGTGGGAGCACATTAGTCACGGGCTGGGGTGGGGAGAGGTGGTTGAAGAACAAGGAATAAATAAAAGGAGTGAGCAGTCTTGTCTCAAGCAGGCCTGCAAGGGCGGGCTGTTGGGTGGGAGTGGCTGCCAGCATCCCAGGCAGGGAGACATGAGTCACACCCTGAGACACTGACCTGCCAGCACCCAGCCTCTCTAGGAGAAGGAGGGACGAGGCAGGCGCTGGTGGTTGCAAATGCCAGGCTTTGCCTCTTGCCGTAGCCTTGGGCTTGAGATCTTTGCCATCCCTCATCAGCAGCCTTTGATGGGCCTCTGCTCATAGTTCTGCTGCAGCTCTTTATCCTTAAACCATCAGAAGCTCTACTTCTGACCACAGGAGCTAGAGCCACTCAGTCATTGTTCCATTTGTAACCAGAGCATTCATACCCTTGGAGCTGCCCCTTGAGACTGTTCCCTGTTTGAGACAGCGGGGGCTGGTTCGTGAAGGTGGGAGGGAGGAATGACTTGTATTACTGCCTTCATAGCAGCCTGCTTCTCCCCAAGGCCTTGTTTGCCTTCCCGCATGTGACCCTTAGCCACACAGGAGGTCTTCTGCCCAGAGAGGCGGTCTTTTCTAATGTTCTGAAAAGAACATCCAGGCTCTCACCCTGGAAAGGTAGCACCTAAAAAGCTACTTGTTGCTGGGTGGTATTTCCAGGCACCATTTCCTGCAAGAAGGACCAGGACCACTCCAACGGAGGACAGCAGCTTCCCTCTGGGACCCACTTTCAAGGAACCAGAGGCCAGAGTTATAGTCTCCTACCCTTCCGGATCTTCCTGGTACTGAGTACTAGAGTTAGTTCCCCTTTTTATCTCCACTCTGTATTCTGTGGCCTCCTGGGTCACAACCTCACCCCTGCCAGCCCAGCCCCCTCTCCCTCACCTGTATCTTCACCTACCCCCTTCTCTATGCCTGGCCTCAGGCGGGTCTGGAGCTTAGGGCCAGTGCCGCAGCTTCAGCCTTGCGGGGGGCGGCCTGGGTGGGAGCTGAAGTTGGGAGTCTTTTGCCAACCTCGGCAGAGAAGGGCTGAATCTGTCTGAAGTAGCTGAAGGCCATTTTCTGCCCATGTGAGGGATTTTTGTTTCCAGGGACCCTGCTGGACCACTCAGGCAGCCTTGTTTGGCGAGCTAAAAGTTCATCTTTTTTTCCACGACTGGGTGTTTACAGTGTCTATGTACTTGCCTTTTAAAAATGCCATCATCTAGAAGAGCTTTATTTTATTTTATGTCCGGTCTTTCTCTCTAAGTGGGAAATGGGGAGACCAGTGTGAGGGAGCAATTGGGAGGCTTGCTCCAAGCAAGGGACATGAGATTTCTCCCCCCAGTTTGCCCCTGCATGTTCCTTCCACAGCTCCAGGGCGGAGCTTGTATTCCAGCTGCAGATGGCCCCTTGACCTTGAACCAGGCAAGGCTGACAGCCCTGGAACAGGAGGGGCTGCTGTAAAATAACTCAGAGACATCATCCCAGAGCAGAGACTGCCCTCTTTCTCAGAGCAGAGAAGAGCTGGAAGGAGACAGGGTGCTTCACATCCGCAGCCCCTGGCTTACAAAGCACCCAGACCTCCCCTGGGACAGGAAAAAGCCACCCTTTTCCTGAGGGTGGGCCCCTTGGTGAGCTGCCTCCATCCCGGCGTTGAGATGTGGCTGATAATTTGAGATTTTTGCCAGGGTTGGTTGGAGATTCTCTGTGTGCAGTATGGCAGTCACAGCCATGTGAGGGTTTTTAAACCTACAGTTACATAAATTAAAGCTTAAAAATCAGTTCCTATTGCACTAGCCACGTTTCAAATTCTCCATAGCCACACGTAGCTAATGGCTACCTCATTGCACAGCACAGATACAGAACATTTACGTCATCACAGAAGGCTCTCCTGGGAGAGACGCTTGACAAAGTTGATCAAATTCCCTTTACCCTGACCTGTCCACTCGCTCGATGTTGCACGCATGCTCCTCTGACCTTTTGGTGGACATTCAGAGGCTTCATTCCTGCTGCCAACTCCCCCAGGCTTCTCTTTCAACCCAGAAACCTGGCTGCCCTTGCCTTGTGAGGCCTCCCTTCTAGAAAGAACAGGTAGCGTGCCTCTGATCCAGGCTGACCAGGCAACCCCCAGGCACCCCCAGGATCAACTAACAACTTGACATTTACTGCCCAAATGAATACCACTCTGTGTCTGGCAGTGGCAGTTCTCACTAGGCCGTCCTTCCGTCTCACTGCTACTTAGTAACTGGATGGATGATGAGACCCGTCAGACACTCCAATGTCTGAGGATATTTCCTTCCTGGCTCCTCAGTGTCACCCCTCCCTTCCCCCAAGCATTGCCATCTCCCCAAATAAAAATGTCTGTTAACATCCTAGGTGCAGCCTGCAAAGCAGCCTGCAAAGCTCCTGTATTAGAATTACTTGGTGGGAGGGGCTTGTTTAAAATGCAGATTTCTCAGGGGGCGGGCGGCGGGGAGGGACGACAGACTGAATCTGGGAACCACTGCTAGTTAGGAAGTAGCTCAGGAAACATCCTTGGAGTCCCTGGAAACTAGAAATCAACCTCCGTTGTGTTCTGGGGTCTCTGGTATATTGCAGGCCACACCACCCCTGGGGCTGAAAGCTGGATGTTGGGAGCTGCTGGTGGTGGTGGGATGACAGATGGTTCCAACGCCCTCTTGTTTCTCCCTCTGCCCATCCCCCATGCACACACACAGGTGCACACACACAGGTGAGTACACACGTGCACATGTACACTACTCACCCATAAACTCGCCTGGGTAACTAACAGACCTTAAGAAAATCCTGTTCTGGCCCCTCTGTGGGGCAGAGAGGAGCTCTGGGCCTTCTCTCACAGGCCCTCCTGCGTGGACCCCCAGGAACTGAGCCCTCAGGGCCTGCCTCGGAGAGACCTTCTTTCTTTTCTCTAAATCAAGGTTTCATGACCTTTAATAGCCCTGGGAACATAAAAGTCTCCCTCTGGGATTCTAATGTGCCATTGTGTCCCCTCTTCTTGTCCCTCCAAAATATCCTGTAGTTTGTGTGATAAAAATAAGGTTTCTCCCTCACCTCCCAAATGCAAAATTATATGCACATAACACCGAACAGAGCATGAAGGTATAGTTCATTACTGGTAAGAAAGTCACAGGGATAGAGCGGTTTCTCTGATATGAGTGTGCACCAGAATCCCTGCAGGGCTTGTGAAACAGATCTCCGGCCCCGCCCCCAGAGGCTCTGATTCAGGAGGTCTGGGGAAGCGCCCAAGAATTTGCATTGCTAACAAGTTTCCAGGTGATGCTACTGCTGCTGCTGGGCGGGGGAACCACACTGAGAAGTGCCGCTCTAGAAAGACCATCCTCACATACACCCTCCCTTGAGCCCAAGGAAAGGCCAAGCCTTTCCTTAAAACACTCAGATCATCACATGGTCTGGTCTCTCCTGGTCTCCCTCTGTCTTCAGATCGGAGCGTCTAAAAGACAAACCAACCCTGTTCTCAATAACGCTGATGGAGTCTGGGGGTGTGTAGTGCGGTGCATGGTGTGTGTGTGTGTGTGTGTGTGTGTACACGTACATGTGTGTGCACGTGTGCACACACATGTTTATTGTTTCTTACCTATATAATTTGTAGTAACCGCAGCAGAAAACTCACACGGTGAATCTGAGTGAACAGCATTGGTGGAGAGTACAGGCCCCCTATTCCAGCCAGGACTGGGAACAATTGTGCAGCTTGTGCATTTATTCAGTCCTTGGCATCTCGGCAATGAAAAAGTTTGTGGAGTAAATGAGCAAAAGATGGACAGCTTTTCCGCTCTGTGTTTATAGGTTTTGGCTTCTCCCAAACAATCCATCTTGAGGTCTCGCCATCAAGCAAGCAAGCAGCCTTCTGATGGCCTTGTTAGAACTTTTACACTATTTATTTTTTGCCCTGGGAAACAATCTAGTTCTCTGCCACCGAGGCTGTCAGGCAGTAACAGAGTGCCTGAGCTCGCTCCGTTGTTTATGGGGCTTTCTCTGAATCCCCAGCCCCTTAGCACAGATGGGAAAATCAATGGAAAATCTCTCAGCCACAACCCTGCGTGGCCCATCTGTCCTCAGCTGTCCCCAAGTCGCTCTTTGTTTCGTGTCTCTCACATCGATCAGCTAGTCTCTCTCCACTCTGGGCTTCTCAGTCTCACCTGGACATTTACACTCAGTTAACGGAGCTTTGAGAGGAGAGTGGCCCAGTTGGTGATGCATTTACATGCATGCCTTCCCAGGAAAGACACAGGGAACTTGGAAGATGTCATCTAGAGGAGGGTCCTCAGAGGGACACCACTCCATCTTCAAATATCCAAGCACCTAGCAGGTAGAAACATCTTGATCTTGCTTCCTGCACTCCAGAGGGAAGTCCTAAGTTGTCCGTCAGTCTCTCTGCTGGGGTTTCCTGTCCCTTGGAGCGTTCCTCTCTCTCCCCCTCCCTCTCTAGGAAACCTTACATCTTCTTTGGGCTTTAAATGTCATCTGTAGGCTGATGATTCCCAAAAGTATATCCCTGGCCCAGATCACTTTTCGAAAATATAAACTTACATATTCAACGGCTGACACACATCTCCACTTGATATCTCCCTGACATTTCCAATGTAATATGTTCAAAAGCGAACGCTTGATCTGCACCCCTAACCCAAATCTCATCCTCCCACAGTTTTCCCCATCTCAGCAAATGGCACCAGCCTCCGCCTAGTTGTCAAGTCAGGGATCTGGGAGTCATTTTTGGCACTTCCTTCTCATTCATACTCCACATCCAATCCATCACTGAGTTGCTTATTCTCCCCCCAGAAAGTGCACCGAGCTCCTCTACTTCTCCCTCCTTCATTTCCCCCACCCTCAGTCAGGCCTCCACTGCCTCTCGCAGGGACTGCTACAACCATTCCAACTGGTCTTTCCTGCTTCCCCATCACCTGCCTCTAATCAATCCACCCTCCCACACAACAGCCAGAGAGACAACTGAAAACTCCACATCAGATCATGTCATCCCCCAGCTTAAAAATCCTTCGGTGGTGTCTGAGGCAGTTAGAATAAAGTCCAGGCTCCTTCTAAGACCTGCAGGGCCCTGCATGATCAGGCCCTGCCTCCCCATCTCACCTCATTTGGTACCACCCTCTCCATCATTGGCACTTGAGCCACGCTGGGCTGTTACAACGCCGCAAATGCACCAGCTTCTTTCCTGATCCCTCTGCCTTGGCTGGCCTCCCCCAGCATCCCCTCCCCCCCCCACCCGCCCAGCTCAGTCTTTTAGTTCTCACCTTACACTTACAAGAAGCCATCTATTTTTAGTTATCCATCACTGTGTAACAAACCATCCCCAAACCTAGTAGCTTAAAACAGCCACCGTCTTCTTTCTCACAGTGTGGTGAGGTGCCTGGGGCTTAGCCGGGTGGTCCCTCTGCTGGTCTTGCTTGGGACTCTCTTAAGTGGCTGCAGTCAGACGGCAGCTGGGGCTGAAACATTCGAGATGGTTTCACTCACTCGTCTGGCGCCTTGGCAGGAACGTCTCAACTGGGACACTGGGATGGCTGGGCCTCTCTATGTCATCCCAGGGGCTCACCCTCTCCACATGGTCTTTCCAGCGGGATGGCCAGACCGATTTGGGCCTGGAATGATCTCATTAAAAGCCTTTTTAGAATAGAAAGTGGTGGAAGTATATATTTGTTAGTGTGAATAACTGGTTCCCAGGAGTCTTGGTGTCATACAGTGGAAAAGAACAGGACTTTGGAGTCTAAAATTCAAATCCCGGCTGATTCTCGATTCTTAATTAAGGCTCTTTTGGGTGCTAACAATACAAATGGATTCTGGCTAGCTTAATCTGAAAAGGGAATTTGTTGGAAGGATCACGTGGCAGGGTTGAAAACCGCAGCTTGACGGTGGACGTCAGTGGCCTTTCTCCAGAGTATGGCTACTAACCTATCTCAACCTCAGAGATTCCTTATCTTTGTGTCTCTCGTTCTTTAATTTCAAGTCTCATGTCTCTCAAGATTCTGCTTGACCCAGCTTGGTTTCAGTATCACATTCCTGGTCAATCCATCAGCTAAGGCCAGAAGACAATCACATGGTACAGAGAAGGCTGCTGAGGACCCTGAGAATAGGGTGAACAGCCAGAAAAGGAAATCAGGGAGGAAGTCGGGGACCCTAAGAGGGGTCAAAGATACTAGGTCAAGTTACTGGTAAGCCTCAGCTTTCCTCACAAACAAAGTGGAATAATCTACTTCTCAAAGTTGTCATAAAGATTAATCAAAACAATGTCCAAAAGTGGGTACCACATAGTAAATACTAAATTTATGGCAAGTATCATTTGTGGGTTGTTTTGGTTTGTTTTGTTTTTTATTGGCTGCATTGGGTCTTTGTTGCTGTGCACGGCCTTTCTGTAGTTGTGGAGAGTGGGGGATACTCTTCATTGCAGTGAGCGGACTTGTCATTGCGGTAGCTTCTCTTGTTGTGGAGCACGGGCTCTAGGCTCATGGGCTTCAGTAGTTGTGACTCTTGGGCTCTAGAGCGCAGGCTCAGTAGTTGTGGCACACGGGCTTAGTTGCTCCGTGGTATGTGGGATCTTCCTGGACCAGGGATTGAACCTGTGTCCCCTGCATTGGCAGGCGGATTCTTAACCACTGCGCCACCAGGGAAGCCCTCATTTGTGTTTTTAATGTACCAATTTTAATACTGCTAAAGAACTGACAAGCTAGAAATAGCTTCAAGACATTATCATAGTCTTAAAGGAAGGTTCTGGGCTTGTCTTGTACTTGCCTTGCTCCAGCCCTGGAATTAGTCATTTCTGGGAAGAGCCCTCATTCCTTTTGTGGAAAATGATATTTAGAAGCCAAGATCAGGTCTCTAGATGTGCTCGCTGCTATTGGGATGTTGTTGCTTCCAGGGGCTCTCGAGGGTCGGAGTGGAGAACACACACACACACACACACACACAGAGTCACACCCACTTATATCTACATTTATTTCTATCTCTCTGAATATGAAAAATTGTGAGTTCACATGGATACCTCCAATTGCAATCCAACACCACAGGATTGTTTTTAAGTCTTGTTTTTGCTCTTTCTATATTTGTTAATTTCCTGACTTTGATGGTTGTGTTGTGGTTATGAAGGAGAATGTCCTTATTTGAAAGAAATACACACTAATGTATTTACCCAGTTATGGGGCATGAAGTCAGGAATTTACTCGCAAATGATTCTAGCAAAAAAAAGTTCTTTAAACCACACTTTCAACTTTTCTTTAAATTTGAGATTTTTCAAAATAAACTTATTTTAAAAAGTGATCATACAATGAATAACCCTGTACATGTGTCATTTCCTACATGGGAAAGGAAAAATGCTATGTCAGAGAGCCTATGCATTCCTAATTGTGATGAATATTGCCCCATCTCCCTGCATGGTGGCCTTACCGATTATAGACACTCCCACCACAGGGAATGGTGTCCCCAAATCAGTCTTTTATCAAACTTAATTTTTAAAAAAATAGTTCATTTGATGAAAACTGTTCTCTTACATAGTTGTTTTATTTTTGTTTGTTTTTTGGGATTTTTTTGGCTGCATTGGGTCTTCATTGCTGTGCAAGGGCTTTCTCTAGTTGTGGCAAGCAGGGGCTACTTTTTGTTGTGGTGCGAGGGCTCTAGGTGCATGGGCTTCAGTAGTTGCAGCTCATGGGCTAAGTAGTTGTGGCTCACAGGCTCTAGAATTCAGCCTCAATAGTTGTGGCGCACTGGCTTAGTTGCTCCAAGGCATGTGGGATCTTCCCGGACCAGGGATCGAACTCATGTCCCCTGCATTGGCAGGCAGATTCTTAACCACAGTGCCACCAGGGAAGTCCCTCTTATGTAGTTTTAATTTGAATTTCTCATATTGTGAGTGAGTCTGAGCATCTTTCAGAGAGACTCAGAAGCCAGTTGTACTGTCCTTTCCTTCAGCGGTTGGTGCACAATCTTTACCCATGTTTTTATTGGCTTTTGTTTTTTTATTATTGTTATTGTTATTAATTTTTATTTAGGACCTCTACACATGATGGAAATTAGTCCTAAATGAGTAGTAAATATTTTTTCCAATCTGTCACTTGTCGGCTTTTTAAAGATGGTTTTTGTATAGTTTTTATTATTATGTAGGCACATTTATGACTTCTGTTTTAGGGCTTTTTTGGTTTTGTCTTACACCAACAAAGGATTATTCAAAAATCTTTTCCCTGTGGTTTCTTCTAGTATGTTTTTAACTTTTATTTATTTATATATTTAGATATTAGACACATTTGAAACTTATCCTGATCCAACTTCATTATTTTCCCAAACTCCATTTATCAAATAATTCCTTTTCCCCCACTGATTTGAATTGCTGCCTTTACTGTACACTCCAAGTACTGGGGTCTATTTCTGTGGTTTCTGCTCTGGTCCATGGATCTGCCAGAGGCACTCTCTGGAGACATGGCTGGACAGAGCCCTCTCTTGTTTCTCACCTGTGTCTCTGGCCCCTCCTTCTTTGCCTCCTTTTCCGTCTCTTCCTTCTCTCCCATCCTTCGTTTCATGGCACCCATCCTGTGCTATCCTAGCACATTTTCCCTTCTCTCTGCCAAATGGATCTCATCTGGCTTCACAGCTTTAAGCATCAGCTGTGCATTGATGGTATATGGTGTTATTTATCTGGCTCAGACCTCTCCTCTGAACTCCAGACCCTTATAGCCAGCTGTCCCCTCAGTCTCCACTTGGAGGCTTCATCTGCATGTCAAACTTAACATTTCTGAATCCAAACTCCTTATCTTTCCCAGAAGCTGCTTCTCCCACCGTGTTTCCCACTCAAGAAACAGCAGCTCCATTTTTTCCCTAACTCAAGTCAAAAATCTTTGTCTTGACTTCTTTCTTCTCTACATCCACTCTATCCAGTCCTGTCAGCTCCAGAATCCAATCAGCTCCCAGCACTGCCCCATCATCCCTCACCTGGATTATGGCAATAGCTTCCTAACCAATCTTTCTGTGACAGCCCTGATTCCACCCCACTCCCCAAGATTATTCTCCCTTCAGAAGCCAGAATGATCCTTTTAAAATATAGTCAGATCCTGTCCTCCTCTGCTCAAAACTTTCCAGTGGCTCCCAGAGTCCCACAGAAATCCCCGACATCCACCTGACCTGGCCCCCAGCTACCTCTCAGAACTTTATCCTCTTCCGTGTACCCACTCTCTTGCTGAGCTCCAGCCCCACTAGTTCCCCTTCAGTTCCTTGACTATACCAAGAGGACTCCTACCTCAGGGCCTTAGCACATGCTGTTTCCTCTACTTACAGTGCTCTTTCTCCAGCTACACCTGTGGCTCTCTCCTTCACCTCCTCCACATCTCTACTCAAATGCCACCTCCTTGCAAGGTCTTCCCTGACATCTTTATATAAAATAGAAACCCTACCCTGTATCCTGACCTTCTATCCTCTTACCCTGTGCTTACCAACCCTGAAATATTATATATTTATTTGTTTGTGTGTCTGTTTATTGCCTACCTACTCAGCCCATGAGGGCAGAGACATTATTTTCTTTTACTGCACTCTTTTACATCTAGAAGGGGCATATACTAAGTACTCCATAAATACTTGTTGACTGACTGAATCTGTTGTGCTCTAGTAGTATGTTTTATTTATTGTTGCTTTATACCTATTTTTCATTTACTCCAAGATGCCATTGACTTTAAAGTCCATACTATTTTATGTACAGCTGCTGATTAAACCATGGCTCAATGCTTTCTTACCACTTAAAACTTTAATTTATACTTATCGAAAAGAGCACTTTTAGACCTATGTGGGCACAGAAGTTTATCATATATCACACTTGGACATATATGAAAGAAAATACGTATAAGCAAAATAAATTGAACTACTAAAAAGTAGTTCTAACATGGCTTCATATTCATATTTTGATTCGGACCATTGATGTCCTTGTCTTTCCAACCAATATTGTCCTCTGTGCCTTCAAGAGCCCCACTTTGATGACGCAGCATTTCTTACCGTCTCCAGTACACCACTACTGTCTCCAGATTTTCCTCCAAGTCGCTGACAATCTTGACCCGTGTTTTTGTATAGGGATGGGTGATAGCAACTACCTCCTGACTGCCGCCTCAATGACATACCTCAATTTTGGAGACGTTGAATTGTAAAAACAACAGCAAACAGAAAGCAGAATCAATGAATTATGGCACTTATCAAGTGGGACTAATTCCTCCACTTACTCTTCTTTTCCAATTTTTTTCTAATTATTCTTGGTTATTTTTTCTTTATGAGTAAAGTTAGATCTTATTTACACAAATAAATGACAATATATGACAAATAAATAAATGACAATAGCACAAGCAGAACTGGATCTAATCACTTGGTTAAATATTTTATACACAAGTTGTAAGTGCCTTTTGCATTAGAGTGGAATCAACACATACCGGGTCGTCACTCCCACCTCACGCTCTTGGCAGACACTGCCAATCAGTCCATCAAGGTTCTGTGTTTCAAGGATCCCAGAGGAGGCCTTAAAATCCTTTTTTTTTTTTTTTTTTTGGCACACGGGCTTAGTTGCTCTGTGGCATGTGGGATCTTCCTGGAGCTGGGATCGAACCCGTGACCTCTGCATTGTCAGGCAGATTCTTAACCACTGCGCCACCTAGGAAGCCCCTTAAAATCCTTTTCAACAAAGCATTCCAGGCAGCCATTAGCAGTTGATTAGAGTCTGTACATAGATTAAATCCCCGCCAAGCAGTCACCCAGGGCATGTGGAGGTAAAAGAGCAAAAAGTCTAAATTGACAAGATATGCATTCTAAACACCACTACCCGTCCTTTGGGAAAAATCATATCCTTGTATCAGTCGAAGGCTATTTAAAGACTTCCCCATGGCACCCCCAGGCTAGCTGAGTTCAGAGCCCCAGATGAGACCACCCATGAATGGAGCTGTATAACACTGCCTTGGGCAAATCTGACAGGCCAGCGGCTACTCTTTGTTTTGAGGTGTTCTCTTTTCCCACTCTAAGGTATTCAGCAGTTTCCACATAGGATCCCTCATACTCAGGAGTAAATGACTGCTAGTCCAGGGGCCCAACACCTTGTTCGCAGAGCTTTTGAATCACCTGGGCATCCTGTTACAATTCAGGCTCTGACTGGGTGAGCCCTGGATTGGGTTGGGTGGTGCTGGTTAGCTCAGGCTGCCTGTAGCAGAACATCACAGACTGAGCAGCTCGGAGAACAGAAATTTTTCTCACAGTTCTGGAGGCTGAGGAGTCCAAGATCAAGGTGCCAGCAAGGTAGGTTTCATTCCGAGGCCCCCTTCTCTGGGCTTGTAGGCTACCCCATCTTGCCATGTGCTCACATGACCCTCCCTTTGAGTACAGAGAGGGAGAGCTCTGGTGTCTCTTCCAATGAGAACAGTAATCCTATTAAATCAGGGCCCCATCCTTATGTCCTCATTTAACTTTTTTTTTTTTTTTGCCTCTCCACATGCAGTATGCGGCATCTTAGTTCCTCCAGGGTTTGAACCTGCTGTGGAAGCGCGGAGTCTTAACCATTGGACCACCAGGGAAGTCCCTGTTCTCCTTTAACCTTAATCACATCCTTAGAGTCCCCACCTCCAAAGAAAGCCTGAGGGCTGGGGCTTCCACATGTGAATTTTAGGGGGACACAATCACTCAGTCCATAGCGCTAAGGATCAGAACGCGGGGAGAAAACGTCCTACTTTGTCAGGGCACGAGGGAAAGCAGGTATTCCCTGGACACCTACACAGGCCTGAGCTCCACACCTGAGATGATCAAGTGGAAGGATTTATCAGTGACTAAATCCAGCAACATTGTGTTGCTGGCAGGAAAAATTCATTGTCTAATTATGAACCTTGTCCGCGCATCCCAGAATTGTGGGGCGAAGCCTGTTTTCAATTCCTTTTAACAGAGCTTCTCTCTGTGGCAGTTCCAGCCAATTAAGACGACGCTGCAGGTTCCAGGCAGAGAGGGCTCTGTGTATGGGCTATATTTAGTGCCCAGGTGGCAGATGGACATCTGCCACGTGGGGCCCAGCACTACTGTGCTCACCACTCCAGCAGCGTCAGGATGGCTCCCGGGGGCTTCTGGGGCAGCACGGAGGCTCCTCCCACCCTGTGTTAACCCAGACCTCCTGGCCCGCCCCGAATGGCTTCGGAAAAGCTGCCTTACATGGCACAGTGCCTCTTTATGGGCACCGTGCTCTGGGTCTCCTGGCTTTTTAAGGGCTTATAGAAAATATTTGAACCTGAGTTTAAAATGCATTGGTTCCAAGAGACAAAAGTTCCTAATTTGAAATCAGTAAATGTTAATTAAATGTCCAGAAAATGTCACTGGTCACCTACAGTTCAACACTACTGTCATATAAATGGCTAATAAATAAGTAGTTATATTATTATATAGTGTATTTACATATGGTAAGAAAAATAATAGGGATAACATTTTAAAAAGCTAAAATTTTTCAAATTTTCTAGAGCAAAGAGATATTTAGCACGGGGTATAGTTGCCTTTTAATGTTTGCTATGATGTGGGAGGTCCCCTAAGGTCAGCAGGCCCAGAGCCTGGCCCAGCCGTGTCCTCTAATGACCCTGAGGACCCTGACATTTGGGCAAAGCCTGATTCCCAGCCCACCTGTTGCCACGTTTCTGAGGTTGCTTAGCTTGGTCCAGTTTGATCCGGGCATCACCCAGGCCCACACTCTACAGCAAATTTCTCATGGTGTCATCCAGAACCACCTGCAACATTTGGAGCATTTGTTAAAAATGCAGTTGCCTGGGCTTCAGGACCTACTGATCAGATTATCTGAGCGAGGGCCCCAGGAAGCTGTATTTGAACCAGCGCCCAGGTGATTCTGATATACAGTAAGCTATAAGAACCGGAGCTCGATAGGGCCTGCTTCCTGCTTGGCAAAGAGCAGAGCAGAACTGGTGAGGAGCAGGTCCCAGAAAGTGAACCAGGACCCTCTGAGGTTCATGACAGAGGACTGGGGCTTGCGTCCCTTCTGGCTCCCGAATTCTCCTACCTGCCCCAAGCCAGCCTGTAGGGCTCAGGGCTCGGGCCCTGGCAGGAGCCCCTCAGGACTGGACCAACAAGAAAGGTGGGGGGAGGGCCGACACGCACTCGTTTATTCATTTATTCGGTTACCTTCATTCATCCCATATTAATTGAGTGCCTATCCTGCACCAGACACTGAGCTAGGCCCTGGCCATGCAGCAGTGAACAAAAATGGATATTGTTACCCACCTTGCAGGGCACACATATCTGGCACAGCCGCTGGGCAGATCTAACAGGGCTACCTGGGCCAGGTGAGCGCTGCCGGGAGGTCAAGGTGGGATCATGGGCCAGAGGAAGGGGTCCCATTTTATTCCAGGTAGGATAGGGCCCTGGCCAAGGCAGCCTCTGTGGAATGTCAGCTGAGGCATTCTCCATCATTAACCACTCAACCTGTCAGTCTTAACACCTGCCTCTTTCCCCTTTTTCCATCCACCTCCAATTCCTATCCATTCTACTTTCGAAATATCTCTTGCAGCTGTCCACTTCTCTTCATTCCCTCTGCCGCTGTCCCACCCCAAGCCACTGTCCTCTCCCTCCGGGTCGTTACGCCATTCTTAACCATCTCCAAAACATTATCCTCGTAACTTCCTACCAAGGACGTGGATCCCCCGCTGTTAGCCCCTCAGGTGGCTGCCCAGTGCACTTAGAATAAAATCCAAGCTACCTAACATGACTCATAGAGCTCCCGATGACTGGCCCCAGGCTTTCTCACCAACCTTGTCCCATGCTGATGTGCCCCTGGCTGGCTCTGCTTCCCATCAAAGTCTTTTGGCCCCAAGGACACTCATATACCTGGAATGCCTTTCCCTGCTTCCTTTCCTGTTGCCTGAATGATTGCTATTCGTGCTTTAGGCTTCTACTTAAACATCACTTCCACAGAGAAGCCTTCCTTGACTACTCCCCACCCCCAATATAAATGTGGTCCCCCTGTCCATTTTACCTTTACTTTGTATTCATAGCATGTACATAGTAATTACATATTTTCTTGTGATTATTTAATGACTGAGTCATAAGCTCCTCCAGGCAGAAATCTGATCTATTTTGTCCCTTTTGGTACACACTGTACTGAGCACATTGGTACTCAATAAGTATTTGTTGAATGAATGAATGAGCAAGTACATCCTTATGCTGTGCTTGTTCCAAAGTGTGCATCTTTGTGGCAGGAGTGATGGGAAATGCAAGGAGAAGGAACAAATCACAGTCCCTGCATTTTATAACAGATTTGAGAAGATACTTCATAAGATATTTATATTAGTTATCAGCTACTGAATAACAAATTGCCCCAAAATTTAGTAGCTTAAAACAATAAACAACAACAACAAAAATAAACATTTATAATTTCACACTGTTTCCGTAGATCAGGTATTTGGAAGCAGTTTAGTTGGGTGGTTCTGGCTCTGGGTCTCTCATGAGGTTTCAGTCAACATTTTGGCGAAGGCCACAGTCATCTGAAGGCTTGACTGGGGCAGGAAGATCCACTTCCCAGGTGGCTCCCTCACGGGCCTGACATTGGTACTGGTTGTTGCCTGGTAACCTCAGCTCCTCACCACACAAACTTTCCATAGGGCTGCTTAAGCATCCTCCTGACCTTGACATGGCAGTTGAATTCCTCCAGAGTAGGTGATCTAAGAGAGTACAAACCAGAAGTTACATTGTCTTTTATGACCTAGCCTTGGAATTCACACTGTCATTTCTGCCACATCCTATTGGCTACACAAGTCAGCTCTACTCATGAAGGGAGATGACTACACAGGGGCATGAATACAAGAGGTGAGCTCACTGGGGGCCAACGTAGAGGTCAGCTACCAAGTACTGAAGTGTGGTCCCTGCATATAAGTGTGAATTCAGAGAAGGGAACAATCTCTGGAATAGTTAGAATCTGTTTGAAGAAAGAGGTTGATTCGCCCTGTATCCTGAAAAACAACTAGCCACTGAAGAGTTGTCCTTGAGTGGAGGGAAGGCAGGCCAGGTGGGAGCACAGCATGAGCAAACGCACTGAGGCAGGGAATGGGCATCATTCTTAGAGAGGACAGTGGTCCGGCTGGAGCAGAGTGTGTGTGGGTGAAGTAGAGGCAATACGACAAAGTAGTTGGGTGATATTGGATTAAAGAGGCTTTGGAAGGTTGGTAATAAGGAACACTGTTGAGTGCTGTGATGACTGACTATGCTGACTCAGAGCTTTAGGAAGCATCACTGAAGGGCAGCATGTAGGACGGCTTGGTCTGGAGAGAGACTAAGGCAGACAGTTGAGCCTTGGCCTGGTGAGAACCCGACTTAAGATATTGGCATTAGGAGAATAAAAAAAGGCAGAGTTTTTTGTTTTAAGGACTTTTATTGAGATATAATTGACATACAATAGACTGCATATATTTACAGCGTACAACTTGATATTTTTTTCTTATTAGTAATGTATATATGGCAATCCCCATCTCCCAATTCATCCCACACCCCCACCCCCTCCACCCCCACGTTCCCCCCTTGGTGTCCATATGTTTGTTCTCTACATCTGGGTCTCTATTTCGGCCTTGCAAAGCCGTTGATCTGTACCATTTTTCTAGATTCCGCATGCATGCGTTAATATACGATATTTGTTTTTCTTTCTCACTCACTTCACTCTGTATGACAGTCTCTAGGTCCATCCATATCTCTACAAATGTCACAATTTTGTTCCTTTTTATGGCTGAGTAATAGTCTATTGTATATATGTACCACATCTTCTTTACCCATTCATCCGTCGATGAACATTTAAGTTGCTTCCATGTCCTGGCTATTGTAAATAGTGCCGCAATGAACACTGGGGTGCATGTATCTTTGAATTATGGTTTTTCCCTGGGTATATGCCCAACAGTGGGATTGCTGGGTCATATGGTAATTCCATTTTCAGTTTTTTAAGGAACCTCCATACTGTTCTCCATAGTGGCTGTATCAATTTACATTCCCACCAACAGTGCAGGAGGGTTCCCTTTTCTCTGCACCCTCTCCAGCATTTATTGTTTGTAGATTTTCTCATGATGCCCATTCTGACCGGTGTGAGGTGATACCTCATTGTCATTTTGATTTGCATTTCTCTAACAATTAGTGATGTTGAGCAGTTTTTCATGTGCCTCTTGGCCATCCGTATGTCTTCTTTGGAGAAATGCCTTTGTAGGTCTTCTGCCCATTTTTTGATTGGGTTGTTTGTTGTTTTTGATATTGAGGTGCATGAACTGTTTATATATTTTGGAGATTAATCCTTTTGTCTGTTGGTTCGTTTGCAAATATTTTCTCCCATTCTGAGGGTTGTCTTTTCGTCTTGTTTATAGTTTCCTTTGCTGTGCAAAAGCTTTTAAGTTTCATTAGGTCCCACTTATTTATTTTTGCTTTTATTTCCATTACTCTAGGAGGTGGGTCAAAAAAGATCTTGCTGTGATTTATGTCAAAGAGTGTTCTTCCTATGTTTTCCTCTAAGAGGTTTATAGTGTCTGGCCTTACATTTAGGTCTTTAATCCATTTTGAGTTTATTTTTGAGTATGGTGTTAGGGAGTGTTCTAATTTCATTCTTTTACATGTAGCTGTCCAGTTTTCCCAGCACCACTTACTTAAAAAAAGAGGCAGAGTTTTAAGTATTATTACAAAGAAGGAATCAACACTACCCAGAAAGCCTGGGAAATGGAGGATGAAATAAGGAGACGAGTCTAGACCTCAGTTTCTCCTTGTACACAATATGTGAGGGGGTGGGGGACATGTTAGTACCTGCTCCAGCCATCCCCCAGGACTGAGATGAGCATCGTGTGATATGATGGATACGAAACTACTTTGATGGTAAAGAAGTTGTAGACATTGAAGGGATTACTACTGTAGGGAGGATTCACCTGGTGAGCGGTGTTTATTTTAGGGCAGAGGGAGGTAAGGTTGGGAAAAGGATAAGGTCAATCTGGGGCCGTGTCTTTCCAACAACCCATCCCTCCATCCTGTCCAGCCTGATGGATCTAAAACCCAACACATTTCTCTTCTCCTCTCTTTGTGCCCCACTGTTCTCTCAGTTACCCATCTATAGTCTGAGCGCTTGACTCCATGGGTCCTGGGGACCCTACAATCTTCCCCTTTTCCTCTACTCCACTACAAGCACACAGTGGTCGGGAGACTGTGCCAGGGGAGCATCTGCCCTGGCAGCCCCTGCCAGCTACTGCTAGTGGCTGAGTATTGAGAGCAACGGGGTCTTGTGGAGCCTGAAGCTGTGGCCAGAAGAGAGGAGACACTGACCCAGCCAGCAGACTCTAAACCACTGTGTCTGTCTAATCTCTCCTGGTCCACTTATTTCCTTGCCCCCAGATCAATTTGCAGAGAAAATAAAAGCTGTTTCCTCTCTGCTGTGCTTAATGTATGCACAGCCCTGTACTTACTGATCCTCATTGTGTTAGTAATAATGACATTCTGGACTTGTATTGTCATTTCCAAGTACTTTCACAAACATCATCACTAAGGGGCATATAACGAAAGATAGAGCTATTGTGTAGGAAGTATCCAGCTTCACAATTTACCACCTGGTTACTTTCATTCCGTAGACCTCAGTCTTCTCATCTGTGAAATGGGATAGCCGTAGAACCCACCTCCTCCAGTGACTGGGAGGATTGAATGAGGCTCAGCATGGTGCCTGGCAGGTCATGGTGACAGGGCAGAAACCTCACAGAGTGCCTGCAGGCTGGTTGCAGAGACATGTGGGGGAAAAATATTCTGCTTTTTTTGGGCTGCCTGGGCTTTTGTTAATAAATTTCCAGCGGGACGTTTCCGCCACTTGCCTTTTTTTAGAGACATGAAGAGAGGAGAATTGAAAACATTTCCTATGTTGAAATGAAAGGCACTATTTAATCTTGTCACCATCTGCCTGCCTTCCAGGCTGGGAGCCCACAGACCCGGCTCCCTGTTTCCTAGCGACCGGCAGGCACACCTTCCCCATTAGAGAAAAACGCCCACTGCAGGGAATGCTTCTGCCCCAGGGAACTGGAAATGTGGTGCCCCAGACCAGAAGGTGGCCCAGTCTTCCCTGGACATTTGTCTTCAAACAGGCCACCCTGTTCTTCTTTCCCAAGGTCACACAGCAGCCGGGCCAGCCCTTAATTTGCAAAGTCCTTGAGGTGACCCTTGGTACCCTAAGCCGCCTCCTCATCCTCAGCAAAGCTCTAAGGCTGTCCTCATTTCCGGGGGCTACCGTAACAAAATACCACAAATTGGTTGGCTTACAACGACAGAAATTTACTTCCTCACAGTTCTGGAGGTCAGAAGTCCAAAATCAAGGTGTAGGCAGGGTGGGTCCCTTCCAGAAGCTTCCATGCATACCTCTATATTCCATTGTCTCCCGCAAGCCCTGGAATTTCTTGGCTTGTAGATGCATCTCTCTCTACCTCCATCCTCACGTGGCTTTCCCCCCTTGTCTCTCTGTGTCCTCTCTCTGCCTCTTATAAGGACACTTGCCATTGGATTTAGGGCCCACCCTAACCCAGGATGATCACATCTTTCTATTTTTACCTTAATTACATCTGCAGAGACCCTCTTTTGAAATGAGATTACCTCAGAAGATCTGAAGTTCCAGGTGGACAAATCTTTTGGGGGGGACCACTATTCAACCCACTGCAGAAACTGTCAAGTCACCTGGGCGCCTCCTGTCCAGGTATAAAGGTTTGATAAACTGCTATTAGGACAGTATGTGGGATGCCCCTTGATCCCACAGCCAAGGGGTGTTTATTCTGAAAATGGAGCTTGGGACAAGGCAACACCTTAATCAAAGAGGATGTAGCCCTCATGGTGACATAGCAGGTATAGTGACTCCCCCAGGAAAATGCTTTCCAGCAAGGTGTCTTCCTAGCAACCCTAGGGCAGCAGCCATGCCCGTGCAGCTGTGCAAACAGGGGAGGGGCACACCAGTCCTGTCCTCCCGTTCCCCAAATATCCCTTTCTGATATTGAAACTGATGGCTGAAACCTGACCATCTGAAATCCATTCCTTTTAGTTCTTTTGCTTTTTAAAAAACATGCAACGACAGCAAAAACCTATCATGTGCACTTTTTTTTTTTTTTGGAATAGGTAATACATTCTCACAGTTTCAGCTTCCAAAGGAACAAGAGGATATTCTGTGAAGGTTCTCCCTCCCACTCCTGTCCCTCAACCACCCAGTTCACCTCTCCAGAAGCTACTGATATTTCAGTCTCATGTATTCTCCAGAGAGGCATAAATAGAGATTTTCTTTTTCCCTTTACTGCATAAGTGGTAGCTACTACACCAACTTTTGTAACTTGCTGTTTTTACCTTGCAATACGTTCTGGGGATCTCTCCATAGCAGTCAGACAGAGCTTGCTCATATTTTTTTAAGCGGCAGAAGTCTCCACTATGTGGAAACACTGCAGGGCGCTATCCGGGGCCCTGTTGACGGACACGGGCTGTTCCCCGTGTTTCCTGCTGCGACAAACAGCTGCCGTGACTAACTTTGCATGTGCGTCGTGTCCTACACGGGTTGGAATAAATCTCTAGGGTAAAGTGCTAGGAGTTGCCAGGTTCCCCCGCCCTCATCACAAACCTTCTGGACTCGCAGGCCCTGGACTAAACAGCACAGCCTCTGAGGGCCTGGCTGGTTTATTTGAAGATGGTGAGCACTCTGCAGGTAGAAATGTGCCAGGAGCTGAAGCTTCGCCTCCAGGCACAATCTGTGTCAAGGTCCGTGAGCCCGGGGTGGACTGGAGACTGCAGGCCTGGTCCCAGCTCTGCTCTGTGTGCAAGTCACTCACCCTCTCTGGGACAGGGGGTGCCTTAATCCCTGTCACTCCCTCTTTCCCAGGTTTGAGGATGAGATAGGCAAAGGTGTCTCGGAGCTCACTGAGAGCTGGCCCCAACAGCAATCACGTCCTATTTATTGCTAATAGCCGTGCCTATGAAATAGGGCAGACCCCATTTCACCCCTCCCGCTCATGTATTTCTTTCCAATCGTATGTCCTTGGCTCTCTGGAAAGAAAGATAAGGTTGAGGGAGCATCTTCAGCTTTGGAATCACCTAACCTTCAGAGACAGTGTGGACCACAGATGGGCAGATCTGGGGGGTGGGGTCTGGCCCCGCAGACCCCGAGGGTGGAAAAGCGTTGTGTGGAAGCTGTTATGGCCAGGTGAGGAGCGGGTGTCTGGGAGGACTTTATGCCTGGAGGCCTTGAATACTGCCAGCTAACATTTTCCTGGTACTTTACACTTTACAAAGTGCTTTCTCATATGCTTTCTCAGTTAATGTGTGATTCAGCCCAATTCTTAGGAACAGCGGATTTAAGCAGAAAAAGAATCTAGTGAATATTTTGGGTGGGAGCTCACGGAACTGCCTTCAGTTTGAAACATGCGGGTCAGAAGTCAGGTGGGAACCAGGAAAGAGGAGGTGAGGACCCCGTGGCCTCAGACGCTAGATGTCACCCAGCCTGGACATAGGCCACCAGAGGCTGAGGTGACCTGTTAGCACAAATTGTCACCCCTGTTGCCCACCTCAGCCTCCGTGGTGGGTACATTGGGGGCGACCCCTGTGCTGCCTTTTCAGGTCTCTCCAGGACGAGTGTCCCCTTCTGCCCTGGTTGCCTGATGAGTGAGGCCTGGGTCGGCCTGCACCTGACCACTCTGGAGGTGGATGTGGGTGGCTTTTTCAGCTTCTCCAGTGGGAAGCCGGCCGCTCCCATAAAGCATTACAGAGGGAGATCCTCTGTCCTAAGGGTGGGTCAGATGTAAGGCAGCAGAAGGGCAAGTGTTCAGGAGTATTTGCACAACAATCTTGGGGTCTGGGTTGCTAGATGCATACCTTATTTATTGAGGGATGCTGGGGGCGGAGTCTTTGCCTGAATCAGGGCTACTGGGATCTTCATATCAAAATCTCTGCAGATCTGTCCTGACATGGTCGCTCATTGCTCACAATCATTAGGGACACAGGCCAGAGAGCCTTCCTCCCCTAGAGAATTCAGAGGGATCATTGTGCAACCATCACCTTGATTTTACACTTCCAGGTTTCAGAACTGTGAGACATACTTCTGTTGTTTTCAGCTGTGTTTGTGGTAATTTGTTGACAGCCTTAGAAATTTAATACAGACAGTTATTTGGTCACCCTAAAAAGTTTTTCTGGCCCACCACCTATCTGGGCTCCAGCCTCATAGACTCCCCCCATCCCCCACCAACTTGTGATACCTCTGCCCTCGCGGGCCTGGATCTTGCAGCCCTCTCAGCGGCTCCCTCCTGACGGGGAGGCCCAGGCTCTCCACCTCCCAGAGGAATCTCCTCACTAAGCTCCCTCTGTGGGTAGGGGGGCTGGCAGCTGGAGGCGGGTTTCAGGCCAGATCCCCTGGGTCCCTTACTTTCCCTCTGGGCCCCTGCGTCCCTAGCGCCCATGCTGAGAGCGACATCCGTGGCTGGCGCTGCTGGCGGACAACACAGATCTTGGCGAAAAGGGCTCTTTGTGACTCTTGGGCATTGTTGTGGCTCCTACCAGCTGTGGAAAAATCAAAGAACCTGCAAGCCTAGCCTAGAAATGGGTCTGCACAGGCTGTGGTGCCAGGATTTCCTCCATCCACTGGCTACTGGAGTCCCGCAGCTGGGTGGGGTGGGTGGGGGTTGGTCAGGGGAGGAAGCTCTAAATGAATCCTGGGCCTCTGGGAGCCAGGACACCTGTGTCCAGGCTCCACGCCACCCTTCACTGGCTGTGTGACCACTAGCACATTGATGAACTTGTCTGTGTCTCAGTTAAGCCCTGCAAAATGAGAGCTTTGCATTTGGTCAACCCTAAGTTCTCTTCCGGCACCAAAAGTCTATAAGACCAAACCAGGGGCTGGGCTTTGGGGGTGGGGATGGGGTTTGTAGGGGAACAAAATTTGCCACCCCAAAATATGTCTCTTTGGCATGAGGATTAATTTAGGCTGGTTATTTTAAGGCCCAAGAGGCCCAGGAAGAACCTTTGACCTTCGCCCTAACTACCTAAAGAATGTACCTGTTGCAAGAAGGGAGCTGACACCATTGGTGACTAGGGTATGAACTAGGTGTGCAGACAGGGAGGAAGCCAGCAAAGGCTGTTTGTTAGAATTCCGCTCTGTGTCCTGTTGTCTCTGCAGGGCCCAGCAAACATTTGTTTTCCAAACAGTTGCTTTTCCATCTCCATGTCAATTGCCTTCCTCCCCTTTTGAGAGTTCAAAACCACTACCCCCAACATCTTCTTTTGTCTTTAGCTGAAGATGGTATTTAAGGTGAAGGGTTTAGCCATTTTGGTGAGTTACTCAGTTTTCCTGGGTCTCTCTCATGTGTACCTGTTACTAAACTTTTGTTTGATTTTTCTCCTGTTAATATGTCTTATTATCAAGTTAATACTTGGACCAGTCAGAACTTACAGGGGTAGAGGAAAATGTCTTCCTCCCCAACAGTTTCAAAGGTACATGAAACATCAAACCTGTCTGGAAGTGCGTGCAGTCTAGTGAGGAAAGACAGACAGACAGACACTCAGCAGCAAAAGACATCCTTACAAAATGACAGTGAGGATGGGGACCCTCTCCAGCATCAGCTGCACATCAGGATCAGCAGCCCGCACCCCAGATGAATCACCAGGGACCCTGGAGTAGAATCCGGGGCTCCCAACGTGGAGCACCGCCTGGGGAGGAGGGCGCTGGAGGGCAGGGGACAGATATCCTGGAGGGTGGGGAAATGGTACCTAAAGGAAGACAGACTTAGCTCCACCTCCTGGCTAGGTGCCTGGGCTTTTGTGGTACAAATTAGTGAAAAGAAGAAACAGAGACTCTAAGAGTGGCTGGATTTAATTTATATTGGAAAGGCCAGGAAGTGAGCAGGTTAAGAGTGTGAAGGAGGGGGGCTGAGCCGTGGTGGACATTGTCAACAAGCTGTCCTCTGTGCTCTTATTATAATCCTCCTTTGGTGTCTTATTGGATGACTATAGTACAGATTTATGCTGTTTTTCAGATACTTTTGGATGCCAGACTGAAAATTCCTTCAATGCTGAGACTGACGTCAAGGAAAGTGCAAACCAGCTGCTCCTGGAGGTTACAGGTGGGTGGAGCCTGCATACATCAGAGATGTGGGGGGAATTGGGGAGCAAAGGCAAAGAGGTGGGCCAGCGCTTTGTGTGCGGGACTGAGAAAGAGCAATTTGGCCAAAAGTGCCAGTTTGTAGCGGCGAGGAGGGGAGGGGCGGGTGGCTGTAGCTTTGGGTCTACCTCCTGGAGCTGTTTCAGTGCCAGGCTAAGGGGTGTCTGCTTGGATTTTAAGCATGAGGAGACACTGCACATGGTGGCACATGATGTCATCAGTGTTGTAGAAGGGTTTTCAGGTCTGTCTGCCTCCTTCCCTCCCTCCTTCTCCCTCCTTTCATTGCTTCTTTCCGCTGAGAATGAAACCACACTTCTCCTCGGATGGGACTCAGACCCGCTGTCTTCTTAATTAAAACCGCTCACCTGGTCTGAAACTGTATAACTCATATCAGGACTTAGTGAAGCTCAGGTTCTTTGGTCTCGGCACAGAAAGAATTCAGCAAGAGGTGAAGCCACAGGCAAGAAGTGATTCGTTAGTGTAGGACGCTTGTGCGAGATACATGCGGGCTGGCAAGGGAGTGCCGCCCGGAGAGGTTAGTGGGCTACAGGTTTATAATCAAAGGAGAGTGAGGAGGGGGAGAAGACCACCTTCATCCTTGTTCTTTGAGTCTTCCATCATTAACTCCTCCTACACATCAGGCAGGAAGGTTTTGATGCTCTGTGGCCCTGTCATGGCACTATGGAAATGAAGAAAAAGGTGGTAACATATAGTAAAATATGGTAAATCATCTCAGGTTTCAGTATAATGTCATCTTCTCCTTATATTTTTGTTGTTAGAGCATGCAGAGAAGCACATCCTAGGAATCGTTAAGTTACTGACCTCACTGGGCGGGATGTCGGTCTCATTCCACCATTGTCCTATTGTTTTGGGGCGTGTTTCATGCTTCTGTTGAATGGTTTTGTTGCTGAGCAAGCCTGCTTTCTTGAGTGATCATTAACTTACAGGGGTCTCGCATACTTTTTTCTCTACCTACTTTGTCGCTTTACCCTGTCCCTGTCAAGAACACCTACTGGAAATCAGTCTTGATGGAGGCTGCAGGAATCACAGTGAGACCCAGCCCCACCTGCTAGGAGCTCGCCTCTGGCTGGAAAGACAATAGACAAGAAACATCCTTTCATGTGGTCTAATGGGTGCACAGAACAATTTGCCTGGGAGCACAGAGGAAGGATCCCCAAACTCAGTCTGGCTTTTCAGAGCCGGGGACACTTGAACTGAGTCTTAAAAAATGAGTCATTATTCCAGGCAAAGAAAGGAACAGAAAGCACATCTGATGTGAGGAATGGTTATTGTCTGGGGTTGGGATTCTGGGGCATGTGTGTGTATGTGGGGGAGAGGAGGGTGGAGGTGAGCCTAGAAATACAGAGCAATATCAGATGGTAAAGGGCCTGGAATGCCCCACAAAGCCCTCTACCCTGATCTTAGAGCCCAGGTCAGGGTCAAACACAGACCTTTTCCCTTTTGCCCCTCACCCTGCCAAGCTCTTTGTCTCAGAATGCTTAGCTATGATTAGAACTGTTTGTCTCCCTGAAACTAGCTAGACACAGATAAGCATTACCTGTTCAGCTAAATGATACGTCCCCTGATTGCAAACACAAATCTAACTGTAACTGACCCCACCTGTAACTCGTAGTCACTACTTACAAACACCTCGCTTGTAACTCCTCCGTATGAAACTCTAAGGCAAACCACTGAGACACTCGATCTTTGCATCTGGGGGGCTCCATCTTATTGCAATATCCTGAATAAGTTAATCTCACATGTCCAGTTTTTGTCTTTGACACCATGATATACTTACTTTTTCCAACTTCCTGTCATTTTCATGACACTTCTAGGAGATCGGTGAGAAAAATATTCTTTATTCCTATTTTATGCGTAGGGGGAAAAGATGACACTCTAGGATGTTAAAAGCAACTTTCACAAGATCACAGAACAGGAGTGGACCTGAGACTAGAGCCTGGGTTTCCTCATTCCTGTGACTTCTAAGGCTGATGTCTGCCTCCAGTGCTAAAATCAGACCCAGCCCAAGCCAGACTGGCAGCTTCTGCTCTTGAAATCAGGGTCTGTCAGCTGTGGCAGGGTCCTCTCCCCGTCTGGCATAATCCCGGGACTGGACCACACATAATGATCCTAAAACCCTGGAGCTTCTAGAAGGGCTCCCGAGAGATGATGTGGTCCAGGCTCCATTTTTCAGAAGTGGCAACAGACAGGTTTAGTGACTTGTCCAAGGTCACACAGCAAAGCAGATCCTCCATAGAGCAGGGGTGAGTGATGAGAGTGGGGAAGACACTTCAGGAGGAGGTGTGACCCCTGACCTTGCAAGTTATCTCCTGGCACCTGGATCAGCACCTGGGATACACCCTTCTTTGGGTCATGCCACAACCCTTCCCCTCAACCAGTTCTCAGGGTTTGGAGGGAAGCTTTCTCTCCAGTTTTATAGTTCAGCCCATCCATTCAAACAAGCTGCCAGGCATCTCCCAGCCCCACAGCTGCAATGTGGAGTCTGTATATACATACTGACCTGTAAACTGGTTGTTGAGATTTTGAAGGGCCAGAAGTGGGTTGTTTCTAGGAAGGGGATCTGTGGTCAGCTGATAAATGGTCCCCACAGATGTCCAAAGATGTCCTCATTCCTGCAACCTGTGAATGTATTACTTTAAATGGCAAAGGGACTTTGCAGGTATGATTTAAAGATCTTGAGATGGAGAGATTATCCTGGATTTTCTGAGTGTGCCCTGAATACAATCACAAGTGTCCACGTAAGAGGAAGGCAGAGGGAGATTTGATGATGGAAGAGGTAGAAGAGATGTGATGACAGAACCAAGAGGTTAGAGTGATGCACGGAAGGGGTCATGAGCCAAGGAATACAAGTAGCTTCCAGAAGCTGGAACATGCCAGGAAACAGATTCTCCCCTTGAGCCTCTAGAAAGAACCAGTCCTGCTGACACCTTGATTTTAGCCCTGAAAGGGTCATCTTGGACTTTTAGCCTCCAGAACTGAGAGGATAATTTGTGGTGTTTTAAGCCACCAAGTTTGTGGTTATTTGTTACAACAGCGATAGGAAACTAACACAGGATCTTTCTAGGGGTGCTCAAACCACATAGCACGAGTAGCTACCTGCTTTACTTGTGGGTCAGGCCAGCTCAGAAAAGCTGGTGAGGAAAAGATGCCCCTGGCTTCCTCTACCAAGCCAGCGCTGGGGGCTCAGTGGAGGGGGCTCAGCAGAGGCTCAAACAGGAGCAAAGCTGCCTTTCTCCCAATCACTGGGTTTCAGGCCTCCTGGCATATTTCCATGTCAATAATCCAGGGCATCCATTCCCGCCAAGGCCCCCTTTACCCCCCTCTCCTCCCCGGACCCCTGAGCTCCTCTTCCCCTGCCTGTTCATCTTCTCCTTGGCCTCTACCAAGGAGCTCCTCCTTTCTCCTCTAATGGTCAACCCCTCAAAACCCAGATTCCAGTCTCATCCTTCTTGAGTTTGTAGCAAGGTGAGTAAACAGTGTGGCTCATCTTAACAGCACCAGAACCCTGGTTAGGGAGGAAATTGTCTTTGTGTAGGAAAATATGTTGGGGGCCATTTGGCTGTGTGAAGATAGACCCCTGGGCAGGATCTGGAAGGATGGAACTGAAGGAAGTGAGGGCTAAATTACTGATACTTTTCACATGACTTGGCATTTGCTCACGAGAAGGAAAGAAAAGAAACCCAATGACATGGCAAGAGCCAGTTGGTAGGTGCACAATTGGGACTTTTAAACACAAGCTGTCTAAATTTAAGTTGTTTTTGTACAAATTGCATCTATCTCTTCCAGTACTTCAGTGAAGTTTTCTAGGACCAAAAAGGATTTTAAGTGCGTGTGCTTTTTTGTTTTCATTTTTGCCTTTGTTTTAAAAAAGCCAAGGAGAGGGGTCAGGTTCTGTGGTTGGCACAGGGTGGGGCCAGCACATTTGAGATAGAGACTTTCTAAACTGAACCTCTGTTTAGGGAAGCTTAGAGCACTTTGCCCATAATCCTGTCAAAGAAAAACCAGAGCTGGACAGTAGTTAAAGTGATAAAAACAAATTTTTATTCAGGACTATTGCAATAGGGAAAAAGAGACCTCAGTGCAAAACTGGCCTCAATTCTGAATACAATGTAGGCAAGTGGGAATTTAGAGCCAAGGAGCGAGGGGGGATGTCAGTGGAAAATTACTAAGGGAAACATCAGGGGTCGGGGGGTTCCGGCTAAATCGACTTCAACGTGTTCTTGCTGAAGGAGGGCCAGGGTGATCAGACACCACCTGGGAGGTGGTGGAGGATGAGGACCCTGATCAGCTCTTGAAGGTGATCCGTTATTGAGGTAGGGGTTCTGATTAAACTGACTTAGTAGTGTTCTTGCTACAATTGGATTTTACAACGAAGTGCACAGATGGACCTACAAGAAGGTTCAGGAGCCTGACCAAAGTTTGGCCATGGAAAGAATCTATTGTCAATTTTCACAATCATTCAATGAGGTATATGCCATTATCCCCACTTTACAGATGAGGAAACCAAGCCACAGAGAGGTTACATAACTTGCCCAAGGACGCACGCTGGTGAATTAGCACCCCAGCCCATGCAGACCTTGAAGCCCCTGTTCCTAACCACCGGACAATACTGCCTCCTAACCCATCCCCACCGCTGCCTCGAGATTGTAAACTCTGGCCCTCCCCCAAGAACACAGAGAAACCCTGGGCCGGGTGACCTCAAGTCACACTAGGGCTCACATTGTCCTTTCTGTGTCCTGGGCCCTCTCCCCAACCAGGCTGGGACTCCTGGAGGACTGAGTGGTGCAATTGGGCTTTGCTAAATAATACTAAACCCAACACTTGTAGAGGACTCTACTTTCTCTGTGTACTTTCCCAGGTAGGATCTAATTTAATTGACATTATTGTCCCGGAAGGTAGGCAGAAAGCATTGCCACCACTTAGAGACGAGGAGATCGAGATTCACAGAAGCCACACGGCTTGCCTGGGTCACACAGCCCATAAGGGACAGGATTCTGTGCCAGAACATGAGACTTTTTTCTTTCTATCCTGCTGTGCTCCCTCATCGGGTTAACCACTTTTAAAAACAGTACCACCACTCCTCCCAAAGAGCCCACTCTCTAATTTTCTTTCCATTTTGACAGCACAGGCCCCATTTGCAGATGACCTTGAGCTAGAAATAGCACAGTATGAGGATGATGGTATCGGGATGATTTCCTTAGGCTTCAGGGCAAGGTTCCTGAGATTCAGGATTCACATTAACCACTAATCTTGAGCTTGTCCTTCCTGAAAAGGACTCCGGTAAGGATAATTGTTGCACATTCATCCCCAAGGCCACTTTTATATAAATGCAGAGCCCAAAGGCCCAGCTCTCACTATTCTGATTAACGCTGCTCCTTGCAAAGAAAGAAAAACGGCCTTTGATTAGCTTCTGCCCCAACTCCAAGAAAGGCCAGTCCAATCAAAAACCGTTTCAACTAAGGGAGCGTTGGATGCAACAGAACAGTGGTCTCCTAATCCTAACTGACTTTCCCTTTTCAATTTCTCTTTTATTTAATAACCTCTTCTTCTGAAATGACTGTCACTGTCCTGTATCCAGGGACTTTCTCAGCATAGGTATCCAAGGCTTGGAGCAAAGGGCAGCTGTACATCTATCACAAGGTGTGCCGTCCCTGCAAAACCTGAATTGAGCACTTCCTGGGTGCCCACAGCATGCTTCAAGCCTATCTTGATGCCAGGGGAAGCCAAGACAAGGTCCCTGCCCCCTAGGAGCTCACAGGCCTGGGGAAGAAGGAGGAACTAACACACAAGAAGAAATGGAAGAAAAACAAACGCCTGGGGCTCCAGTGCACTCCATATGTCAGGCCCCAGGGAAACAGCAGTGAATGGACAGATAAAAATTCCTGCATCCTGGAGGGAAGAGAGACATAAGTAAACTAGAGAGTCAGAGGACAGTAAGCATCGTGGGTGGGAGGGGGGGAATCAAGCAGGGGGCAGAGTAGGGCAGAGCTGTAATTTTAAATGGGATGCTTGAGTCCACGTCAAAAGGAGGTGAGGAAGCAGGCCCCCAAGATACCTGGCGAAGACGTTCTGGGGAAAGGGAATGGAGGAATAGAAGGATCTGAGCCAGGAGCAGGTGGGAATTTCTGAGAAATGGCAAGTTTAGAAAGTGTGTGCTTTCTTGGCCAGGGGTTATGAGAGGGGAAGGGTCCTTTTTAAAAGGATTTACATGGATTAAAGCCCTACATGTAAGGCCAGACACTATAAAACTCTTAGAAGAAAACATAGGCAGAACACTCTATGACATACATCAAAGCAAAATCCTTTTTGACCCACCTCCTAGAATCATGGAAATAAAGTCAAAAATAAACAAATGGGACCGAATGAAACAAAAACTTTTGCACAGCAAAAGAAACCATAAACAACACAAGACAGCCCTCAGGATGGGAGAAAATACTTGCCAACGAAACAACAGACAAAGGGTTACTCTCCAAAATATACAAGCAGCTCATGCAACTTAATACCAAAAAAGCAAATAATCCAATCCACAAATGGGCGGAAGACCTAAATAGACATTTCTCCAAAGAAGACATACAGATGGCCAAGAGGCACATGAAAAGTTGCTCAACATCACTGATCATTAGAGAAATGCAAGGCAAAGCCACAATGAAGTATCACCTCACACTGGTCAGAATGGCCATCATCAAAAAATCTAGAAACAATAAATGTTGGAGAGGGTGTGGAGAAAAAGGAACTCTCCTGCACTGTTGGTGGGAGTGTAAGTTGGTACAGCCACTATGGAAAACCGTTTGGAGGTTCCTTAAAAAACTAAAAATGGAACTACCATATGACCCAGTAATCCCACTCCTGGGCATATACCCAGAGAAAACCATAATCCAAAAAGAAACACATACCATAATGTTCATTGCAGCACTATTTACAACAGCCAGAACATGGAAGCCACCTAAATGCCCATCAACAGGTGAATGGATAAAGAAGATGTGGCATATATATACAATGGAATATTACTCAGCCATAGAAAGGAATGAAGTGGAACTATATGTAATGAGGTGGATACACCTAGAGTCTGTCATACAGAGCAAAGTAAGCCAGAAAGAGAAAAACAAACACTGTATGCTAACTCATATATATGAAACCCAAAAAAAGTGGTACTGATGAACCCAGTGACAAGACAAGAATAAGGATGCAGATGCAGAGAATGGACTGGAGGACCCGGGGTTGGGAGGGCGGGGAGCGAAGGGGAAGCTGGGACGAAGTGAGAGAGTAGCATTGACATATATACACTACCACCTGTACAATAGATAGCTAGCGGGAAGTTGCTGTATAACAAAGGGAGATCAACTCGATGATGGGTGATGCCTTAGAGGGCCAGGACAGAGAGGGTGGGAGGGAGTCGTGGGAGGGAGGGGATATGGGGATATATGTATACATACAGCTGGTTCACTTTGGTGTACCTCAAAAGCTGGTAGAAGAGTGTAAAGCAATTATATTCCAATAAAGAGCTTAAAAAAAATTCACTGAAAAACAAAAAAATTAAAAAAAAAAGGATTTACACTGGGCAGCAGTACAGGTAATCATCTCTGAACCTCCATTTCAGTTCTCTGTGCAGTTCCAGTGTGGCCGGAAGGATGGTGTTGGGGGAGGAGCATGGAAGGTGGGAGGTCACACAGGTGAGGAGGAGGGGCAAATCACCTGGGGGTCTTAGCAGCCATTTTGCTCTTCAAGGGACACCAGTGAAAAGTGAGGTGCAGAGGAGAAATGTGATCAGATGTTGGTTCTAAAGGGATTACTCTGTATTAAGAATAGTCTGGACTATTCTAAGGGTAGAAGCAGGGAGAGAAGTTAGTACAATACAGTTGATAAGTATATGCTTAATGTTTCTAGTGTCCAAAGTGGCTGTGCATTTTGCGTTCCCACCAGCAGTGTATGAGAGTTCAGTTGTCAGCACTTGGTATTATCAGTCTTTAATTTTAGCCATTTGAGTGGGTGTATAGTGGTATCTCACCATGACTTTAAGTTTTTTCCTGGATGACTAATGATGTTGAGCATCTTTTCATGTGTTTGCAGTAGAGAGTCGATGGTGGTTTGGAGCAGGGTGGTGGCAGCAGAGATGACGAGAAGAGTCTGAGTCTGGATATGAGAGATCTGGAAAGAGGAGTGGAGTGATGTACTTCAGATGGGAGAGCCAATGGGTTCTAGAGCTGGCATCCTTCCTGAGTGCTGTGGGAGAAGGAGCCACATCCAGACAGAGTGGATCTCTGCCAGAATTGTTGTCCCCAGTGTCCCTCTTCCCTTTTCTCTGAGGCAACAGAGCCCTGATTTTGGTTGGGCACATGGCTATCCAGAATGTACTTCCCAGCCTCCCTGGTGGCTAGGAGAGGCCATGTGACTAAGTTTTGGTCAATAAGATGTGAACAAAGGAGTTGAGGGCAGCTCCTAGAGCCTTCCTTAAACGGTGGCTGGCCCATACTGTTCACCCCTTCTTAATGTCCTCTCCCTCCGGCCTTCTGCCTTGAACATGGAAACCACTGTAGGCCCTACCTTCAAGATGGTAAATGCCAGAACTAGAAGGACCCTGAGTTCCAGGGCACCATGCAGTGCTCTGTCAGCCCTAGACTGCCACCTCCCGACTTCTTGAATGAGAGAGAGAGGAAGGTACATTTCTAGTTAGTTTCAACCATCATTACTTTGCTGGTGGTGTTACTCTCAGTGAAACTAATCTAAACTGATGTGACAGGCAACCAACAGTGTCTGCTGTCAAGAGATTCTTGGAGGAAGGTGTACATACATTTAGCCTCCAGATGGATAGGATTTAGAGAATCAGAGGCTAAGGTGGTGAGCACTGTAGCCTGAGGCAGGATGAGAAGTGAGCCTGTCTTGGGAGTGAAACTACAGAGGACTTAGCAGGCACAGAAGGCTTGGATCACCCCAATGAGCCTGAGCCCATGCTTCTAAGCTGGGAGAATCTGAACTGTGTTGAATGGCCCCTGGAGAAAGGTTACCCCCCACCCCTGTGTTTAACTTAAATGTATCACATTGCAGTTTAAACCTTCTTCCCTTATTCACAGGGAATAAGCCTGGCTTCACCGTTGGAAAGCTGAGCCTCTGCATACCCTTAGACATGATTAAATGACACTCTGTCTCTCCACACAGCCAGCCAGGCAGGCAGAGCTCAGTCCTAACCTTCCTCAGTCCTAACCATCTGGTTCTCTAAATATGTTATTTTCATCCCCAAAGTCCAACTCCCAGACCAGACGGAGTGAGCTGGCCAGGACATGAAGCCCATCTCCTCCCTCAGCATCCACCCAGGCGTGGCCTGCTGGGCTCTCACTCATAGAATAGCTCTGTCCTTCTCCAAGCCACCTCCCAGACTCTCCCCTTTACTCTGCACCAGAGGAGCCAGGCACCAAGCACGAGACCTTCTGGCAGCTGAGCCAAGCTGAGTATGTGGCAGAGCTGCCCAGAGGAGCCTCCTGTCATCTCCTCCTTCCTGCCTCCCAGGAGCTTCCCTGATGTCAATTATCTGAGATGCAGGACCACACACCACCGGAACACCCAGTCCCAGAGCCCAGAGAACATCTTTGTTTTCTGAGACGCCCAGGCTCCCGAGGCCAGCTGCTGAGGATTTTCTGCACCCGAACATGCAAAACAAAAAAAGTGCTCTTATTTTCATGTGGGCTCCATCATGTCTCTGTGCTGGCACCGCACTGGGAAGAGAGAGACAGAGCTTTTCACTCAAGGTCAATCGAGGTGCCTTGGACCCTGGCCAAGGGCACCTGGGTGCTGGTTCTGTTCACTGTGGAGATAGTGGGAAGCGGATAGGGAAGAGGGAAGGAGGGGAGGACGAGAGGCACTGCCCTCCACCCAGGGATCTGTGAGTCCCTGTGGGGAGTGCGGTTCCTTTCTTCCACCAAGGTCACCTCTAGAAGGCAAATTGGATTTTTTTCTGATAATCAAATTTCGATTACCCAGAAGTCAGTCAGCCTCCCATCCAAGCTTCTGGTGAGTGTGAGATGCGCAAGATTGTTACACAGATGATGTAATTCCAGCTGAAAATGAAGAAACTAGGGCTTTAGTTAGCAGTATGGCCTCATCTCAGAGACTTTTAAGCTTTCGCTTTGGCTTTTTGAAATACTGTCAATAGCCCAGTAATACCCCCAACCCCCATTCCCACCCCAACTCTTGTCTAGGGCCCAGCTTGAGAACCATGGCCAAGTCCAAGAAATGCCTCTTGGACTGCAGCTGTTCAAGCGGGGGTTTCAGGCCCTCACTTGGGGTATCCTAGAGTCCCCCAGCCAGCTGCAGCGCTTTAGGGTGAGTCCTGACCTGTGGCATCACATTCCTAGAAATTCCAGCAAAGTTCTTCCTATGCCCAGAGATGCTGATTGTGGGGAAAGTATGTGTATGTGCAGTGGAGGGTTGGGGGAGGAACTTGGGTTTCTTGAGGAAGCTAATTTTATAACTAATTAAATCCGAGAAGATGTGGAAAATCCTAGCACTCATTTGCAACACTCCTCACAATACTCTTCACACCTTCAGTTTACCCAAAGTGGTGTATTTATAGGAAGAGAAGCAAAGCAGACATCTCAAGATTTTCTCCTTCAGCGAGAGGGACCAAGGATGCTTGGATTTCAAGTCCCTGCCCCTCTCTTACTTACTGTGAGAACTTGGGTACATTACTTAACCTCTCAGAGCCTCATCTCCTGACCTGAAAAACAGTGTTGTTGTGAAAATCAAATGAAAAATTCATGTAGAGCACTTAATGTCTCTGACATATAGTAAGCATTCAAGCCATTGTTCATTACGTGTAATATTCTTTGCCTTTATTGCATCCACCCACACCCATCTCCTCCTAAGAGGTTGACTTGTGACCCTTGGGTCTGGCCAGGAACTTCCTCAGCATGGAGACAGTACCTTCCCCACTGGAGCAGGGGCTCCTGGAGGGACGAGGGGATGGCCTCTCCTTCCTCTGAGCCATCCGTCCCCGTTCCTCCCACGCCAGGCCCAGTGCCAGTCTCAGCTTGATAATAAAATGTCCAGAAACTGCCACCGCTGGAGAAGAACGAAAAACTTGCCCTCTGCCCTTCTGAGTTCTTGGCTGAGACCCTTGTCATAAAAGACAGATTCACCGGAGAGAAACAAACAGAAGTTGATGCATATGTATACCTCATGTATACATGGGAGACACTCAGGCCCGCCACGCTGACTTAGAATTCAGGATTAAATGCCATCTTAGTAGGGAAAGGGGAGAGGGGATGTAGGCCTCTCAGAGGAGAGTAAGGTTTTAGGGAAGATGAATGGGCCTCCAGAAGAATAAATGGAGCTATGATAGTTTGTGACAAGTTTGTCTGGGTGTGTTGTTAACGTCTAGTTTCCTCTCCTGTTATGGTTGAGGAAATTCCCTGAGAGGGAATATATGAGGATTGAGTTCTTTCTGGAGGATCTGTCTTTAGGTAGATAAGGGGAGTTCAAAGAAAGCCTCTCCCTGCCTTTGCTGGTTTTCAAGTGCCTACAGCTCAAAATAGCCAATATACCAAAACAGCATATTTTAGGGTAGCATATTCTGCTACCCTTCACCACAGTGTCATAAGGATTATTTTGAGCTGAAGACATTTGAGAATCAACTGCTTCTGGAGGAAGCTTTTTTCCTGAACTTCCTTTATCTTCCTAAAAGCAAAGACTCCTCAGAGAATCCCACTGTCCTAAATCCCCTCCCCAGGAGTTTCTCAGTAGGGAAGATTGACTCATTACTAAAGAGAAGTCAGCATAAGTCGGCACCTGGATAAGAAATCACCTAAATAGACATTGTCATAAAACTACCATATCTCCCTTCTATTCCCCTAAGGGCCCGTTTACTTTCCCTAGAAGTCATTTGTTCTCCCAGAAGTGCCCCTCTGCCCCTCCCCATCCCTTATTAAGATGGTATATAAGCCCTAGATTCTACCTACCTCCTGAGTCTCACTTTTCTATGAACTCCCTTATATGCGTTAGTGAATAAAAATCTGTTTCCTTTTGCTAATCTGTCTTTTGTCCATTTAACTTATAGGACCCCAATACTGAACTTAAGAGGGTAGAAGAAAAGTTTTTCCCCTCTAACCATGAGGACTCACTGACTGACTGACTGACTGACTGCCCCAAATCTTGTCTAAACAACATTGAAGTTGTGAGGTTTTCCTGTAGGAACCTTTAAGACAGTTGGCAAGTTGAAGAAGGCATGCAATTCCAACTGAGAAAAGTGCCCCAGGGACAGGGCAATGGGTGGCAAGACCTTAGCAAGGGCATCACCTTCCCATTTGGGGCGTGGTTTCCTAGGCTCAGAAATCCATTGCTGGTGCACCCAGAAGAGATCAGTTTCTACAGGACATCTCACAGTAGCTAAGCCCACAAAGATCAGTGGATGAGACCAGCACAGAGATAGCTGAGTGGTCCCCAGAGGTTGCTTGGTGTGTGCTGGACAGTGTTTAATGATCCTAATGGCTGGAATCAGCAGATAGCCCAATACAAGGCCATGACATTATGCAGCCCCAGGGGAACCATTTCCATAGGGTACACAAAGGAAGCCCCCCTCCTCCCAAGCTGTGCAATGCATCCATTCCTGGACCAGTCTAGGAGGTGTGTCTGTTACAGTTGTGAATTTCTGGGCACCAATTCAGATCTAAGAACTGACCATCTCTGGCCTTGGGCCCAGGTAATCTGCAGGTTTAATCAAGTCCCCAGGTGATTCTTATAAGGCTCAGGGACGTCTGAGGACCCCAGCTCCAGGGACACACCTGCAGGAAACAGGCTGCTAGTGATTGCTTTTGTGGTTCACTCTTTACACACAGCCCCTCTGACCTGTGGATTCCTTCTTCTGATGCATTAATTCTTTCAATTGGGGCATTTGGGGGAAACGGAGCTATTTGATCTCTATAACACTTTGTCTAACTCTGCTTTGATAAATATTTGATAGTTTAGCTTCAGAGGCCAATTAGATTTGGCTATATCTGGTGGAGACATTGGAAATTTTTGAATCCTTTTCACTAGAGGGGCTGCCCTGTGCTCCTCTGTGGGTAGAGTAGTGGGAGGCCCTGGGTCCCCCCCTACGGACCCCCACTGCCTCCTGTGCTCAAGCAGAGGTAGGGTGGTCGGCGCCGTTTGTTCTGGGAGAAAGATGTGTGCCGGTGCACTTGGGGTTTTGTCATTTTTGTTTTGCTAGACAAGAGTTTGTGTCGCCCTGTGCTTAGAGCTCTAAATCTGACTGCTGGTGAGGATGAAGGGAGCATATTTGCACAGGGGGGCTGGGGAGGGTAGCTGGACGTCTGGGTTTGGGTCGGACCATTCCCTTCATACCCAGTGTGCTGATGATACGTAACAGCGCCCCTTCCGACTCACGTGCCAGTTTGGATGACGAATTGTAAGGACACCACTGCAGGAGCCTCTTGGGAAGCAAAGGATCAAGACTCTGACCCCTTTCTTCCTGAGGGTGAATCCTCTTTAAAAAGTTCTGTGGCCCGGAGTACCCTGACGGAGATCATAAGATGACACAAGGGCCCCAGGGAACTCCCTGGAAGGGACCGGGGAGGCTGGCCGCAGGCCCAGCGCCGGCGTGGAGGGAAACTGTTTAAGGTATTACGTGGCCCTGGGGCTACAGACCTCTCCCAGCACCCCAGCCCCACTGGCTCTGGGTGCGTGTGTGTCCATGCTGCATGCTTCCACGCGTCCGTTCATTCCGGCATGTTTACTGCACCTGTCCTGTGCTAGGCTCTGATCTAGCTGTGGGACACAGTAATGAAAAATAAATACCTTACCTCATGGAAGCTTGTTTCCTAGTGATAGTAGGAAGACACTTTTTAAAGGAGTAAGTAAGATACTGTGTCATGTGGTATTAAGTATGATCGGGGAAAATGAGTTATTTTATATGAAGTGGTCGGGGAGGCCTAAGGGAAGGGAAACTGTGGGGACAGTTGCAGGCAGAAGGCACAGCAGTGCAGGGGCGGGACAGGCGTATCCAGTCACCGCGTAGCTGGAGATGGGCGGGGGCGGGGGCGGGGGCGGGGGCGGGGGGCGGGGCGGGCTGCCGGGAGCAGCCTCCGAGGAAGTCGGGAAGGTAATGAAAGCTTCCCTTTTGTACTGCGGGGCGGCGGGATGGGGAGGTGTGGCTATCTTTTTCCTCTATCCTTTGACGGTTTTGGCTGGAGCCCCTGTAATAAAAGACAGAGTGAGAAAAGTATACACATTTATTTAATATAAGTTCTACATGACACTGGAGACTTCGTAAGGAAATGAAGATCTGAAGAAGCAGTTAAACGTTTTCATGCTGGACTTGAGGAAGAGCAGAAAGTCGCGAGAACACATGATGCGGCTGATGGGGTTTCGGACACACTCCCCCGAGATATGGTACCTTGGCATATTACATATCTTAAGCTCAAGGACTTGAGAAAATGGCAGAGGCAAGAAGGTCACTCTCTGACACTCACCCCCTTCACCCTTCTTCCCTGAGAGCAGGAAGAGTTACCCATGTGAAAAGTACCCTCCCTGTACCAGCAGGAAGGGAAAGATCCTTATCACCAGAGTCAGGGAATTTAGGGCTGAGAAGCTTGTATACATAACCTTGATTTGGGGACTTCTCTGGTGGTCCAGTGCTCAAGACTTCGCCTTCCAATGCACAGGGTGCAGGTTCGATCCCTGGTTAGGGAGATAAGATCCCACGTGCCGCATGGCCAAAAAAACAAAACATAAAACAGAAGCAATGTTGTAACAGATTCAGTGTTGTAACAATAAAGACTTTAAAAATGATCCACATCAAAAAAATCTTAAAAAAATAATAACCTTGTTTCTTCTTCACCATTTACTCCTAGTCCAAGCCCCTTTGTCTTATCAATTCTTCACAAATGTATTGTTTCTTTGTCTAAAAGGTATAAAAGCTTTCTGCTCTGGTCACTTCTTTGAGTGTCCTATCTTTGTGGAGCTCTCATACATACATACCTAACTTGGTTTTTCTCCTATTAATCTTTTCATTATAAGAGGGTCTCAGCTGAGAACCTAGAAGAGTAGGGGGGAAATTATTTTTCCTCTCCCACAGCACAAAGCAGGTATAAGTTCAGGGCAGTAACTGGGGGAAACTCAACAAGACTTGTTCCTTAGGATTCTTCTGGGTGTCCCTCTGTTTTAGAGGTAAGATGCTCTTTCCTCTAGGTACAGGGAGGGCACCTCACGTGAGGATCTTATGACCTATTTGAGGACAGAAGAGTGGGGGAAGGTCAGAGTAAACTGCCTGCATCTGCCATTTTCTCAAATTCCTTCAGCTGAAAATATTCAATATGCCAACGTGCCATATTTTGGGGTAATATGTTCTGAACCCTGTCAGTACTTAGGAGAAATACTAACATAATCTCACTTTTTTGTTTATTTAAAATTTTTATTTAAAAAATTTTATTAAGACTTCAAAGTACTTCGAAAGTAGAGAAAATAGTAAAATGAACTCGCATGGCTGTTACTGTATTTGTGACAGCAGCACCCCACTTCTCTGTACACAGGGATCTGGAGGAAGCAATTTGAGAACTGAGGTGGTCTCATTCTGGACTGTGGGAAGCAGGGCTCTGGGAGGCCCCATTCCGCCTGCCTTAGCCCTGTATGCATTTGTGCACTTACTAGATCTTCAGGTCAACTGGGGACTGGGGGATCCCAAAGTACTAGAAGATACATTCTTAGGAGCTCGCAGTCACACCATTTGCTACCAGCAGGGCTGCCTGTGTAAGGAGAGGGGAGCAAGTGCTGAAGTAACAGGGTCTTTATTTCTTGGACAAAGAATTAGGTGGCTGACATAAAAAAGAACAAAATAATGCCATTTGCAGCAACAAAAGAGATTATAATACTAAGTGAAGCAAGTCAAAAAAGAGAAAGAAAAATGTCATATGATATCACTTATATGTAGAATCTAAAATATGGCATGAATGAACCTACCTACAAAACAGAAACAGACTCATAGACATAGAGAACAGACTTGTGGTTGCCAGGGGGAGGCAGGGAGGGTGAGGGATAGACTGAGAGTTTGGGGTTGGTAGATGCAAACTATTACATTTAGAATGGATAAACAAAAAGTTTCTAATATATAGCACAGGGAATTACATTAAATATCCTGTGATAAACCATAATGGAAAAGAATATTAAAAAAAGAATGTATATATATATATATATATATATATGTATAACTGAGTCACTTTGTTATACAGCAGAGATTGGCATGACATTGTCAATCAATTATACTTCAATTAAAAAAGAAAATTTGAAGGTGGCTGAATCCAGAGAGTGGGAGGGACTTGAAGCTCAATGATGGAACACTAGGATTTGGGAGACAGATTTTTAATTCAGAATGGGCCATGGGCTTCAATATCAAAGTAAAACCATAGAATTTGGATCTAGGGCCAGGCCAAGAGTTCTTGGACTTAACACTAAAAGCATGGTCCATGAAGGAAAAGTTGATAAATTGGACCGCATTAAAATTGTTTTTCTCTATGAAAAACCTGTTAAGAAGAAAAGCTTTCTAAAAAGACAAGTTACAAAGAGAAATGCGTGCAAAGCACATGTCCAACAAAGGGCTATTATCTAGGATATACAAAGAACTTTTGAAACTGTTATAAAAAAATACCCAATCCAATTAGAAAATGAGCAAAAGACATAAAGGGACATTTCACCAAAGAGAACAGACAGATGGCACATAAGTATAATGTTGAAAAGAAGTTCAACGTTATTAGTCCTTAGGAAAATGCAAACTAAGACCACAGTGAGACAGCACTGCTCACCTATCTGAATGGCTAAAATAAAAAATAGTGATAACACTGAATGCTGGCGAGAATGAGGAGAAAGCAAATCACTAATACATGGCTGGTGGGAATGCAAAATGGTACCAGCACTTTGAGGAAACAGTCTGGTATTTCTTATAAAATTAAATACACAACTACTATACAATGCAGTGCTTGTGCTTTATTTCAGAGAAATGAAAACTTATATTCACACTAACACCTGTACAAACTCTTATAGCAGCTTTATTTGCAATAGCCAAAAGCTATAAGCAACTCAGATAACTTTTAAGATGTGAATGTTTATACAAACTGGTATATCCACACCATGGACAAATGCTTCGTGATAAAAAGGGACAGACTGTTAATACACACAACAACTTGGATGAATTTCCAGGAAATGATGCTGATTGAAAAAAGCCAGTCCCCAAAAGCTATATAATAATTCATATCACATTCTTGAAATGACAAAATTATATAGACAGAGAAGAGATTAGTGGTTGCCAGGAGACAAGGGTGAAGATGGGTGTGGCTACAGAAGGGCAACAAGTGAGATCCTTATGGTGACGTATAGAATAATTCTGCATCTTGATTGTATCAGTATGAAGATCCTGGTTGTGATGTTCTACTGTAGCTTTGCTAGATGTTACTATTGGTGGAAACTGGATACAGTACACATGGATGTCTTGTGGGATCTCTCTACATTATTTATGACTATATGTAAAACTATTTTAAAATGAAAAGGTTTAAAACTTTCACAAAGAGCTTTTTTTTTTTAATTAATTTTTTTTTTGGGGGGGTACACCAAGTTCAATCATCTGTTTTTATACACATATCCCTGTGAGGTTTTTTTTAATTATTTTAAAAAAGTATCTCTTTTCTGTGTAGGGTCATCACAGTCACCTTGGAACTTGTTCTGTGAAGTTGCTTCATTGACTGCCTTTGTTATGTAAATATGAAACTTCTAGGCCTTTCTGGCGCTCTTGATTGGCTCCTCTCATCTTTTATATGCAGAGAAATAGGAGATAATTTGCATAGGGAGCCCCAGGGCATTCTGGTTGGGAAGATGGTAGTAACCTAACGCCTACTGTCTGATGTGACTGTAGGCCAAAGTCTACAGACAGTAAAGAATCTCAAGGCTTCCCTGAGGGTCAACAGGACCCACAGAGACTGAGGCTGGAAGGCCTTCTGGACCCAGCCATGCCAGTGCAGTAATGTGCTCTAGGAACCTTGAAGAGATTCATTACAGAGATTCTATAATGCAGAGAATCTGACCTGGGAGACCAGGTAAGGGCCCTGCAGAGGCCAACAGAGGTGTGGGCCTGCAGCAGTGGACAAGTTTAGTTCTCTGTTGGTCTGGGCAGGCCTGCCTTCCACAGCAACACCAAGTAGCATTTGTAATAATTTGAGACAGAGAAACCTCTAGAGGGAGATAATGGACTTTCTGTTAATAAGGGCAAGTGAGAGCTGGGAAGACTAATTTGAAAAATCAAAGAGATATAATTGTATTTGCACCTCACGCTCATAGAACAGATCATATTTGTTTCAAGAGACTGAAATTGGACCTATGAGGAACAGTCTCTGTTTACCACCAGCGTCTCTTGAAAACTGCAATTAATTTTAAACAATCTCAACACAGAAGCATCCCAACACCTTCTTCAGGGTTTGCCTCTGTCCATCATTCTCTCTCTCCAACTTGCTCAGAATTCCAGGTGGAGTTGATTCAGGAGCAGTCAAGGTTGCAAACAGGCATGGAATGAGCATTCTGGACCAGGACCTGCCATGCCCAGCACCCCAAATGTTATAATTACCTTAAGTCTGTGAGTTTGGAACAGTTGTGGAAACTCTCATAGACACCTGTGTTCTAGATAAGCAAGGCATGTAAGACATGTTGAGTCTTTAGGACACAGAAACCTACTCCGAATGGTTAAGTGCATGGTGGTTGCCTATAAGGAGAGCGCTGTCAATCTCACAGGCATCCTGAGGCTAGAAAACAAGCAGCCAGGAAGTCCTTTTGGGGCTTGGAACCAGGAAGTTAGGAACCATCAGGGAGGGGGAATTTCCCCCTCCGCCTCTCTTGGGTTCCTGTGGCTGGAGCAATAATGAAATTGACACAAGACAGATTAATAGGAGAAAAAGAAACAAATTTTAATTCATGTGCACAGAGGTCTCATAGAAATAGGACCTAAGAACTGGCCAAAGCAGTCAGCTTTTATACTTTTTAGACAAAAAGACAATAAATTTGTGAGGAATTGACAGGACAAAGAAAATTAGGTTTTAGTGCTTAATTTGTGAAGAATCTAAACAGATTGGGCTTGGGGTAGTAAATTAAAGTAACAAGGTTTGTTTATCCAGGCTGCTGGAAGATGGAGGGAATGAAGAGTGCCCACCAAACTGAGAAAGCGTCTTGAGACCAAAAAAATGAGGCAGGCATCTCCATGTAATCAGTGGATCAATTTATCACAGGATAACTTAGAGGGTGGGGTTGGGCAGACAACAATACAGAAGCATTCGCAGCTGCACTCTGCACAGCCAAGGGGCCATTTGGACAATTTTATAGTTAACCTAGAGTATGGGGGTACATGCTTGGAAACAGGGTGTGCATTCCTAAGATTTATGAATGGGTAGCTAGCCTTATGGGTACCAGGAATACATCAGCAAAATTCATCATTTGAGGACTAACAGCATAGAGGCCACCTGGTCCTAATGATTATTAAACAATATCTATTAACTACAAAGCCCTTGATGACAGAGAATTGATTTGCTGTATAGTCCTGGGTAGGGTCAGCGGAAGGACAGGAGGAACCATACAGGCCCAAGATGGGGTCAGTTATGCTAATAACCACACACAGGCTTCTTGGCTCCAAATTCTCTCTCTGGCAATAAGGGTGTCCTTCTACCACCAGGTGCAGGGGAGTGTACCTTTCATATGAGAGATGTATTTCCTACTTCTGGGAGACAGAGAGGAGGGTTAGTGTCCTTCTTGCACTGACTTTTTTTAACTTTAATTCAAAATAATCAACATGCCATTGAGACATATTTTGGGGTGGGCTGCCCTGGGCCCCCACAGAACCAAAGATTTCCCTGTCACCTCCCAGGGAGCCACATGGACTTGACGAGCCTGAGCCATCCTGCTGCTCTCAGCTTCCCCGTAGTTTCTCTGCCCCTCAATGACCTCACATTGTTTGTAACTTTGATTTAATCATGGACTAAAAATGGAAAAACTCCAAGAAAGAGGCATGTGCTGGGTGATCACCTTGAAAGCTTCCTTGTGCAGTGGGGAGCCCTCTATCCACAGGCAGATTCTCTCTCTAGGGCAGGTAATGTGGATCAGGGACAGGTCCTGTGCCAGCTCCAGGCTGGCGTCTCTGATGTGTATTTTGAGGGCACTGGGAAACTCACACACAGGTTTTCCACTCCCCCTTCTCCATAAATACTACTACCAGAGCCTCTTTTGTGTTAAGCCCTCTCCAGGCAAGGCCTTGGTTCTGAGAAGGAGCAGAGATGGACAGGACTCAGGCCCAGCCCCTAGCCCACCTGTTCCCTGAAGAACTGTAATAAAAGGCAGCTTGTGATGAGTCACAGAAGAGGATCTCACTCTATATGTGTGCTTGTTGTAGGGAGGTGAGTTGACAAGTAAGTGTCCAGGATGGGGTGAGCACCATCTGAACTGTAGTCTAAGAGCTGTGACCTCTGGGCTGGGAAGGTCAGATAAGTCGAGTCCCTGGAAGAGGTTGAACTAGAGCTCTCAGGTAGATGATAGGGCAAACTTGAATATGTTTAGGGAGAAAGGGGGGCATTGAAGAGGGGAAATAATCCCAAAGGTGTTTTACACCCAGCTTCAAAACTTCGGATCTTGGGCTTGCCTAGTGGTGCAGTGGTTAAGAATCCGCCTGCCAATGCAGGGGACATGGGTTCGATCCCTGGGCTGGGGAGATCCCACATGCCATGGAGCAACTAAGCCCAGGAGCCACAACTATGGAACCCAGTCACTGCAACTACTGAAGCCCTCGAGCCTAGAGCCCATGCTCTGCAACGAGAAGCCACCCAGTGAGAAGCCTGCGTACTGCAACGAAGAGTAGCCCCCACTCACTGCAACTAGAGAAAGCCCGTGTGCACAACGAAGACCCAACACAGCCAAAATTTTAAAATACATAAATAAATCTTTAAAACAAAACAAAAACTTTGAGTCTTCCCAGTGTCAAGCAGTTCTCAAAATAAGATTTAAAGAATTAAAAACAAGATCTAGTCAAATATAAAATTGACATGTACTAAAGATTTTATTCAACTTTTTAATGAGAGAAGAAGTAAGATGATAAGGCTGACTAAAAGAACATTCTAGGGATCGGGGGTGTGAGTTAAAGAGAGGGGAGGGAAGTAGGTGTGAAAGGGCAAGATGAGGGATTCTTGTGGTGAGGTGATTGTTCTGCATCTTGACTATGTCAGCATCAGTATCCTGATTGGGACAGGGCACTATAGTATTGAAGAGGGAAAATTTTCCTCTACACTCTCAGGTGCAGTTTTTGGGGGCCTGTGAATTAAACTAACAAATGACAGATTAGGAAGAAAAAAGGCATATTTTTATTTATGTACATATGTGGGAGTTCACAGAAAAATGTGACGCAAAGAGGCAGTTAGGATTTGAGGCTTACATACCATCTTAGTAGGCAAGAGGATAGGGAGAAAGGGCACTAATGGGAAAATAAATGACTTTTAGGAAAGATAAATGGACCCTCAACAAAATAGATGGGAGATATACTTTTGTGACAATGTCTGTTGAGGTGATTTGTTCCTGCCTTCCTTCCTTCCTCCTTCCCTCCTTCCCTCCCTTCCTTCCTTCCTTCCTTGGGTCTTCATTGCTCCGTGCAGGCTTTCTCTAGTTGTGCTGAGGCGGGGACTACTCTTCATTGTGGTGAGTGGGCTTCTCAGTGCGGTGGCTTCTCTTGCAGAGCACGGGCTCTAGAGCGCAGGCTTCAGCAGTGGCCACAAATGGGCTCAGTAGCTGTGGCTCACGGGCTCTAGAGCGCAGGCTCAGTAGCTGTGGCACACAAGCTTAGTTGCTCCCACAGCATGTGGGATCTTCCCGGCCCAGGTATGGAAACCATGTCCCCTGCAAGGGTGATTCTCAACCACTACGCCACCAGGGAGGTCCCTGGGTGATTTCCTGTCCTGGTGATATCTGATGATCCGCACCGATCTTCCCTGACTGTAAAACTCACAGAGGAGGGGATTTATGACGATTGAATTCTTTGGGGAAGCTCTGATTTTAGACAAATATGCGGAGTTTAGAAAAAAAAACTCTTCGCAGTGATGTATTCTGGATCCCTTCACAGTCATTCTCTTCGCCCTATTTACAGTTAAATATAGTCAGCCCTTTGTATCTGAGGGTTCCACGCCCACAGATTCAGCCAACCGCAGATCAAAATTTTCTGAAAAAATTCCAGAAATTTCCAAAAAGCAAAACTTGAATTTGGCACTCACCAGCAACTGTTTACATAGCATTTACATTTTATTAGGTACTATAAGTAATCCGGTGTTCCTTTAAAGAATATAGGATGATCTGTGTAAGTTATATGCAAACACTGCACCATTTTACATAAGGAACTTGAGCATCTGAGGATTTTGGTATTCTTGGCGGTCCTGAAACTAATCTCCCACCGATACAGAGGGACAACTGTATACACACACAATTTATATACACACACTTGGATTCCCTGTAATTCCAGCCTCCAGGACTGCCCACCTCCTCTCACATTGCCTGGTTATTATAGGGCTACCCCCGGCCCCCAAGATGTCCACTCCCCTCCCACCTCCATTCACCCAACCCCTGGGTTCTCACCCTATTACCTTCACTCATAGGCAACCCTCCTCATTTGAGATTTATCTGGAGGTGGGGCTGGGTACCAGTCGTCCTTCTCACCAAACACAACTTGTGTGCGCAAGAAAGAGAAACTGAAACATTTTCCTCTTCGCTTAGTCTCTCAAAAGGAAGGTAACACCAAGCCAGCAAGATATCATGCATTGCTCAACTTCCATGGGGAAGATTATCTACACAAAAACCATTCCCTCATTCTGCCCCCTCCCTCTCACCCTCACTCCCCCATTGTTTTCAAGAAGCCTAATGGGCTCTCTGTCCTGCCCCAAGGGAACCTGGCATCCTCTTCACTTCTTCCCAGACTTGCCCATGCGTGATTGGCTCTACCAAACATCCATGGCCGTGCCGACACCTTGGCCTCTCAGGCAGAGCAGCAAGGGCCCAGTCTTGAAATCAAAGAGCATCTGTTAGGGATATTAATGTGTGCAGTAACTACTGCCTCTGTTTTCATTAGAACACACTTGCTCAGGAGTGAGGAAGCTGTCCCTGTGGACAGCTCTTCCAGACAAGCATACCATCTCCGTCTTGTTTCTGAGATTAAAACGGCCTTTTTATTGGAAAAGGGGTGATTCCGGGAGAGGCTTTCTTCCTCCAGCACCACTGATATCCAAAACGTCCCAGTTGCCCCACATCTTACCCCCTTAGACTTTGGAAGGAGGAGAGGGCTCAAGGGTTGGCCTCCTGCTGGTGAGTCCTGAGCCACGGGGCCTGGGTTCTATGCACGCAGGGGCACAGCAGCCTCCCTAGATTTTGCTCAGGGCCTGGTAAACAGTAGGCGCTCCCTAAAGAACGAATATTTAGATTTATCTAACTTGTGTCCAATCCATTCCTGGATTCTCTTCCCCACTCAGGTCTCTCAGCATCTACCTTCCGTATAGTTCCCCCCAAAATAAATGACCAGTCTCTTGTGGAGGGTCCATTGCTGGTACAAGGAAACATATGTTCATTATATTGACTATGAGGATGGTGTAGGAGAGGAAAAAGTTTTCCTCTACTCTCTGAGGGTCCCAGGAAGGGTCTAAAATTTTAACTGACAAAGACAGGAGAAAAGCATACAAATTTTATTTAATACAAGTTTTATGCCACATAGGAGCCTTCATAAGGAAAGGAAGACCTGAAGAAACAGCTCCATCTGAGTATTTTTATGCTGGGTTTGGTGAAGAGTGAACAGTCGGGGAGGAATATGATAGGTCACAAGGTATGAACTAAGTGTAGTAACTGGGGGAAACTTAGCAAGGCCTGTGTGTCAGGAGTCTTCTCAGCATCCCTTTGTCTTCAGAGATGAGGATGCTCCTTTCCTGCAGTATAAGGAGCGCACTCCTCACCTGAAAGTTTATGATCTGTTTCAGGGCAGAAGGGTGCTTATGCTGTTTTCTCCAACTCCATCAGCTTAAAATATCCAACATGCCAAGGTGCCGTATTTTAGGATAGCGTATCCTGTTCTGTTTTTACTTTTGTTCTCTCATTAAACTCTGTTTCAGTGGGTCTCAAAATTCTGTGACGGATTTTTGGTCAAGTTGTTTGCATTAAAAAGTACTGGTATTAAAACTAATAACTTAAAACTGCTACACACATCCCCCCCCCCCGAAAAGCTGCCCACAAAACATTCTCCTTTCCTTCTGAAGGTTTAACAAAGCATTGTTACCATTAACCAGTCTTTTACTATTAAACTTTAATGGCAATCGAGACAAACACTTTTGAGACCTCTCTTTCACCACTTATCAAGCCTGGGATGACAGGTTTGGGGATAATATTCATTTAGCCTTCTGAGCTTTCTGGGCGGGCTTGGTGAGAGATTCAGAGGGGGATACGTATGAAATGTATCAATTTAAATAGATGCAGAGTATTATTGTATGTCAATTTTACCTGAGCAAAGCTGTTAATTAAACAGGAAGTTTTGTTTTTGTTTCTGTTTTTTTTTAAAAAAAGAAAGGTATTGCAGGGGGAGTTCCCTAGCGGTGCAGCGGTTAGGACTCCTCGCTTCCAGGGAAACTAAGATCCCATGTGCTGTGTGGCACGGCCAAAAAGGCAGGGGGGGAGGGCTCATTCGTTAGCCATCCTCAAAGGAGCCAACCACCTTGATTATACCCTTTTAAATATTGTTCCTCAACCCCCATTATAGCTTTCCTACCTTTTGATATTAAATATTTTTACTTTTATGAATATAGTAGATGGTATACATTTTCTCTTTATGTTTTTACTTGACAAAATAAAATTTGCCAACTTTACAAGTATAATTTTCAAAAAGTTAAAAACATGAATCTCATGTAAATAAAGAAATGAGCGCATGTCAAAATTTAACTCTTTATGAGGCAGCCAGCAATATAGTAAAGCTAGTTCCAAGAGAATTAGAGAGTGATGTCTTTGTAGTGGCAGAAAAGGAAGAATATTTATAAAAGTTTGTTAACTTAGATACAAAACTGATTTATATCCTACGTTAGCTCGGCCTAACCGTAAAAGGAATGATAGTAATAATTCCTTTTCCCTATTTCCAAGTTTTGGGACATTTTTCTTAACACAACTTTGCCCACCTAAAGGTTTTGTTTATTTCTTTTTCATTTTGTTTATTTCAAAATTTTACTGGTCCACCTCCAAACTTTGGAACTGCTGGTTCTGGATAATCTTTTTTTTTTTTTTTAACATAAGTGGTAATTCAAGAAAAATTAAATTGTTTACAAGAGGCATTTTCCACTCATTCAATATGAAAATAACTGTTCTATATCCCTTGGAAACAATGTACCTTCTCATAACTTTGATAACCTGCTTCTAAGGATAGAGAGACAGTAATGAGAAAATGAGCTCTGCTTCTAACAGCTGAGTGTTTTCAAGAAGCAGCTTTCTAGTCTTCATCTTGAATTGAGATCTTCAGCCTCAGTTTATCCTTCTCAGGCAGCTCATACTAGCTTGGACCCCAATTTAAGGGATTTACTGGCAAAGCCGTAGAGGAATGGGATCCCAGAGGTTGAGGATGAGATAAATTTTGGGGAGTTAGCAGGGAAAAGGGTCCAGAAAGGAAGGTGGGATTTGGGGCATTGTAATTCTGCAGAGGTCCAGGCTAAAAGTCCAAGACTGCTTCATTGAGATCCTTAAGAGAGAAGAGGAATTTTTTTTTTTTTTTTTTTTTTATTGGCTGTGTTGGGTCTTCGTTGCTGCACATGGACTTTCTTTAGTTGCAGCCAGCAGGGGCTACTCTTCACTGGGGTGTGTGGGCTTCTCATTTGCCATGGCTTTTCTTATTGCGGAGCACAGGCTCTAGGCACATGGGCTTCAGTAGTTGCAGCACATGGGCTCAATAGCTGTGGCTCACGGGCTCTAAAGTGCAGGCTCAATAGTTGTGGCGCACGGGCTTAGTTGCTCTGTGATACGTGGGATCCTCCTAGAACAGGGATCAAACCCGTGTCCCCAGAAGGCAGGGGAAATTTTTTACTGAACCAGAAGCATGGAGCTTTCAAAGCACCCAACTGGGCTTAGGGAATTTAAAAGTAAAGCATTTCATTTAAGGATCTTGTCCTTCTTAGATAATGAGGCTAGGGAGTAAAAAGTTAGAGCAGCCCTTCCTCTGCCCTCAAGACTTTGTAGATCCTAGTGGGTGGTGCTGATGGTGTAGTCTCCTGGATCAATATTTTATCCCTCACAGACGGCACACATGCAGGTCCCTGGGGCTTTCTGAAGATAATGCTTGCATCCATAAGAATGGCTCATGGTGGGATTTCAGACACTACATCAGGCCAGTGGTATTGATATTACTGGATAGGACAGCGAATAGCCTACCACTGTTTCTATGCTGTTCAATATGGCAGCCACTCACCACGTGTGTCTACTGAGAACTCGAAATGCAGCTAGTCCAAAATTAGTTGTGCCCTATGTGTAAAATACACATCAGATTTTAAAGACTTACTGAGGGCAAGAAAGCATATGAAATATCTCATCAGTATTTTTTTATATTGAGCATGTGCTGAAATGATATTTTAGATACATTGAGTTTACAATGTTATTAGAAATAAATTTGCTTGTTTCTTTTTACTTTTTAAAAAGTGTCTACCAGAAGATGTTAAAATATACCTGGGGTTTGTATCACATTTCTACTGGACAGTGCTGACCTACTCTATCATTTGCCTTCCCACTCAATTCTGGAAAGGCGGCAACTCCCTGGACTGTCATCCCTCCCACCTCCCCTGACAGGAGTTTGCATTTCTATTGCACCTCCTTTCTTCTGGTGCTCATTCATGGGATAGACGTCTCTTGTCCCCAGGTGGTAGTTACTCTATTCCTGCTACTGAAATCAATGATGCAGGACCACTGTACAGGACTGGGGAATCAGGAGACTTGCGATTGAGTACCAGTGTTGCCACCGACGGGTAGCAGAGTATGCCACTCCAAAATATACTACTTTGGCATAAAGATTGTTTGAGCTCAAAGCAATTGAGAAGAAGCAGATACAAGAAAAACTCTGCCCTCCCACTATTTGCCTAAAAGCAGGACGTAAATTTGTAGCGATGTCCCCCTCCCTTCTCTACTAAGAAGAACAGAAGTTAATCACAGAGGATGACTCTAGACCTTTATCATCCCAGAGGTGGCACCCAGGAATCGACATAATAAACTTTACTGATTAGCTTTTATCTTCTATTAATTCCCCCATATATTTACCTTCCCCAAACTTGCCAGGCCTAGAAACTCAAAAAGTCTTTTTTTCTCTGTCTTGTCACTTCTCTATAAATTTGTTATTCTTTGGTCGAGATGAAACATAAGCTCAATTCTAACCACCCCTTTGAGTTACTCATCACTGAGGTTTCTCGCGGGTGATGTGTTAATAAACTGCTCATTTCCTCTTGTGGATCTATCTTTTGTCAGTCTGATTTGCAAGACCACAGCCCGACTAAGACGGGTGGAGGAAGAAGAGAATATTTCCTCCCTGATATCACTGACTTCCTGTGGGACCAGGGCAAATCCCTTAACCTCCCTGGACCCTTCCCTCCTCACTTCCTGAATGATATAGCCTGAGTGAGATCAACATGAAGGTCCCTTCCAGCTCTACTTGCTTGAGAATATAGGAGGAGGAAGGGGCTTTTATTATATTATTATTGTTTGGTGACCTTGTAGCTTTTGTTTAGAAGAGCAATTACAGCAGGTGTACCAGACCTGACCCTCTCAGCCTGGTCCAGAATTGTGACTTCTAACCTTGCTGCATTTCATCCAGGAAAACTAGTTCCTGCCACCATGTCTGATTATTCCTTCTCTATCAACATTAGTTCACCCAACTTATATTGAGTGCCTAATATGTGCCAGGCACTGGGATAGAAAGATGAGGACACTCGGGTAAGCTTGAGCACTCATCCATCCATGGGATATTGATCCATCCATCCATGGTCAACTGTAATCCAAGGTGGACAATTTAGTGAGTGACCTGCGCTTGGGTAATAGGGCAGAGAGACAAAGCACGGGCTCAGGGACAGGAAGGTTTCCTGGAGGAAGGACCACCTGCATTGTGTCTTGTGGGGTAGGTGGGAGTCAGCCAGCTGAAGAGAAAGAAGACATTCCAGGCCGTGGCAACAGCTTGAGTAAACACGGAGAAGCAAGGCGCACCTTGGTGTGGGATGGAATTACAAATCATTGAGTCGTTGGAGCTTAAAATTCAGTAGTGAGAGAGGAAGCTAGAGAGGCGGGGAGGAGGCTCCACCCCAGAGTAGCAGTAAGGATTCCTTAGGGCACCTAGGTCCCTTTCCTGGTTCGTTTTCCTGGCTTCCTCCCTTCTGTTTTCCTGGTTTAGTAAAGGTGCTAATTCATGTTTGCAGCCTCTTTTAGACTCTAGCTTCTGTCCTCTTGCCGAATCCCACCCATAACCCCCTAATGTCATCAGGGCTGATTCACCTGTAGGTTCCTGAATGCTGGACACTTCCACAGTGAGCCAGGAAATGAGTTCTGAGTGGCTGGGAATGGTCCCCTGCTTTGAGATTTGGAGCAAGGAGCATCCATTCTGTTCTGGTGGCTCTACTCATTGTTGCTTCCTCGGGACTTGTAAGGCATTCCAGCAAACCCCAGCTGCTCTGCAGTGAAATGTTCCAAATAATTAGTATTTTTGCAGTAATTACCTTTTAAAAATATGTGCCTTTAAAAGATTGGTTATTATGCAAATGTTTTTGACTGCCCTTGGTAGCCCATTTCCTCCCCCAGTAGGACCCATGTATAATTTTAGGTAAAAGTAGAAAGGAAATTATGATTCTATAATCATAGTCTAGTTTTAGCAATATACCTACTTCAGAGAATCTCAGCCTCTCTGAAGCACTACCCAGGTGCAAAGAGCAAAGACATTGAATTCTGGCAGGATCCTCTCAGGATCTAGCAGGTGACTGTCTCAGGCCTGAGACATGTTCTACTGCTTGGAAAAGTGGACCTGTGGACAGATCTGCTGATGTTGAAAGTGTAAGACAAGGACTTCCCTGGTTGTCCAGTGGTTAAGAATCTGCCTTCTAATGCAGGGGGTGTGAGTTCGATCCCTGGTCAGGGAACTAGATCCCACATGCTGAGGGGTGACTAAGCCCACATGCCACAACTAAGACTCTACACAGCCAAAATAAATAATTAAATATTAAAAACAATAATTAAAAAAAAGAAAGTGTAAGACAGATGGGGTGTAACTAGTATAATCACACAGACATTATTAGTCTGTGATAGTTCCATTTTCTGTAGCAATTCACCTTCCTTCTGCTTCCTCTCACCTAAGAGACTACTGTGCCCACTGCCAAGGCCTCAATATGTCCAGAAACCACAAAACCATCAGTATTCACAGAAACAGGCTGGTGGTCTGCCCCCCACCTCAGTGGTTTCCCAGGACAGCAAAGGAAAGCCCCCACCAACCATTGTCAGTGACCACAGATTGACCTTCAGTTTCCTTGTCATCATTATGATTTCCTTTGCTCAGGAGAAAGGAAAAGGGTCTGTTACGTACGGTGGGTCCTCAGGATTTGTGGGTTCCACGTCCACGGATTCAAACAACTGGGGACCAAAAATATTCAAGGAAAAAAATTCCAGAAAGTTCCGAAAAGCAAAACTTGAACTTGCTGTGTGCCAGCAACTGTTCACATTAACATTTATATTGTATTAGGTATTATAAGTAATCAAGAGATGATTTAAAGTATAAGGGAGGATCTGGGTTAAGTCCTATAAGGGAGGAAAAGAACTTTTTCTCTACCCTCCTGGGTTCTGTAGCTAAAGGCCTGGAAATCAAACTGACAAGACAAACTAACAAGAGAAAAACAGAGTTTATTAACGCATGCAGCATGCATACACATGGGAGAAATGCAGTGATGAATAACTTAAAGGGATGGTCAGAACTTGGAGCTTGAGAATTCCCTGATTGTCCAGTGGTTAGGACTCAGCACTTTCACTGCCAGGGCCCAGGTTCAATCCCTGGTTGGGGAACTAAATCCTACAAGCTGCATGGCGGGGCCCAAAAGAAAGGAGAAGACAAAAAAGAACCTGGAGCTTATTTAGTACCTTAACAAAGAACAACAAATCTGTAGAGAAGGGAGAAGAAAGAAGAAAAGGAGTTTAGGCTTTTCGGGGTGGCAAACTGTGGGAAGGTAAACATATCAGAGGAAACTAGCAGAAGACAAGGGTACTTTAGTAAGTTTTGTTTCATAGATTCCTCTTGGTGCCACGTCTGGCCTGAGTTTAGAGTTGTCTCTGGTGATTAAGAGTCCAAGAGTTGTCCTCCTCTTTCTGGCATGGAAAAGGGAGACAACTTTACAAATGAAAATGAATATCCCACTTTTAGCCAGGCTGGGGAGGGCAGATAGCTTCTTTCCTGCATCTGCGGTTTAGTAATTGCCTTCAGCACAGAATGATCCTTACGCCAGAGCGGCATGTTTTAGGTGGCATATTCCAGTCTCCTTCATTACTGACTCCACCGGCTAAGGGACCTTCAGTTTACCCAGCCTCTGGCAGCCTCAGAAAGGCTTCTAAAATGGGTTCAATAAGAGTATTTCCTTTTTCATAGAGCTGCGATGAGCATTAAATGAATTCTTGCACAGAAACTCTTTTTTTAATGAGCAAGTATTTATTTTAATTACTCCTAATTGAAGGTTCTTATTTTTGGAGAACACCCAAGGCATTTTATTATTCACTTTTTCCATTCTTTTTTTTTTTTCTCTTTTTTTATGAGGTATAGTTGATTTACAATGCTGTGTTAGTTTCAGTTGTACAGTGTATATATATGTGTGGGTGTGAGTGTGTATTCTTTTTCAGATTCTTTTCCAATATAGGTTATCACAAGAACACTTTTTCCATTCTTAAAGGCTTCCACTGGTTTAGGCAAATTTACCCTTTTTTTTTTTTTTTTTGGCCACACTGCGTGGCTTGGAGGATCTTAGTTCCCTGACCAGCATTGAACCAGAGCCCTCAGCAGTGAAAGCACAGAGTCCTAATCACTGGACTGCCAGGAAATTCCCAGCAAATTCACATTATCCTCATGACTACTTTTCAGAGTAATCCCAGGTGTGTCAGCAGATTCATCATCAATCTGCTTGGTATCTTTCTATAATGTTGAAGCCAATAGCACTCCGCAACTTGCATAAACAGGGCAAAGGTTGAGGGGGCTCTGGTCAGCTTCTTCCAAGTGGTTGGAGCCTTGCATTAGGCAGGTCGAAGTCCAAATATGTGTCCAATCTCATGGGTTAAAGTCTTATAGGACCAAAGCAACAAAATGTCACTTCAGAAGTGTAATAGTTATCAAAAACCAAAAAGCCACTTAGGAGGTATTTTCTGCAGCTTCTTCACTTTGCCTTCATAGAGTGAGATATAAAATCACTGCCATACCTGGCAAAGCTGCACATCCCAACACCACCTGTCAAAAAGGCCTGTCCAAAGACAAAATTCCAGGAGTCTCTCAGGTAAAGATCAATCATCGTTACTCCCACAACACAAAAGGCATCTTCAGGACCCTTCTCTTTTAAGAACTTCAGGATGTGTCCTTCATGAATTGTAGGTTTTGTATATTCTCAGTGACTCTAAAGGAGCACCTCATTGCAGAGATAGGAACTGGTTCTAGGAGTTTTACTGTCAAGCCATAGAAAAATGCTTCACAGTAGCCCTTGAGCCATTTAATATATTCTTCACTGATAATTCTGGTATTTCCTAGAGATCCAATGCACCATATATAAATACTGCATTTCTCAGGAGAGAGTGTCTTTCTGTAAGGATCATTGAAAAACTCTTCAAAGTCTTGGGGAGCCTCGGGATGGGAGGTGGGCCATTCTGATTACAAATGCAAGGTAATGGGTCCAAGGAGATCACTGTCTGGCTGGAAGTCTTCTTCCATCAAATGCTCTTAAACCAGCATCTAAGATCTCACACCATGACACAAAGTACTGGGTTCTTTGAGATGAGAACTGTTTTTAGTGTCTGTTCAGAGTGCTATACTGTTTGCATCTTTAGGGAGGAAGGCTCCTATTGAAGTTTTTACCTTTCAAGGATAGGCATGTCTGGACCTGGCTGGAAAAATACTGTGTGGGGTGTCTTCACTCCACCCCAGGCATCAACCACAACTTATCTGCCTCCTGTGGTGGCCCCCGTGCACATACACATAAACTCTTAATTTTTTTAAAATAAATTTATTTATTTATTGGCTGTGTTGGGTCTTCTTTCCTGCACACAGGCTTTCTCTAGTTGAGGAAAGCGGGGGCTACTCTTCATTGTGGTGCACAGGCTCCTCATTGCAGAGGCTTCTCTTGTTGCGGAGCACAGGCTCTAGGCACGCAGGCTTCAGTAGTTGCGGCACATGGGCTCAATAGTAGTGGCTCACGGGCTCTAGAGCGCAGCCCCAATAGTTGTGGCACATGAGCTTAGCCACTCCTTGGCATGTGGGATTGAACCCCTGTCCCATGCATTGGCCGGCGGATTCTTTTTTTTTTTTTTTTTATAAATTTATTAATTTTATTGGCTGTGTTGGGTCTTTTTTGCTGCACGTGGGCTTTCTTTTTTTTAGTTGCGGTGAATGGGGGCTACTCTTCGTTGTGGTGCGCGGGCTCCTCATTGCCGTGGCTTCTCTTGTTGCAGAGCATGGGCTCTAGGCGCGTGGGCTTCAGTAGTTGCAGCACATGGGCTCAATAATTGTGGCTCACGGGCTCTAAAGCGCAGGCTCAATAGTTGTGGTGCACGGGCTTAGTTGCTCCGTGGCATGTGGGATCTTCCTGGAGCAGGGCTCAAACCCATGTCCCCTGCATTGGCAGGCGGATTCTCAACCACTGCGCCACCTAGGAAGCCCCTGGCCGGCAGATTCTTAACCACTGTGCCACCTAGGAAGTCTCACACATAAACTCTTAGAACAGAGCCTAACATAGTTTGTTATTCTGAGGGTAAGGATGGTACAGAAGTTAAGAACATTGACTTTGGAGACATGTTGCCTGGCCTTGAATCTCAGCTGTGTCACTGTGTAATCTTGGGCCTATTACTTAACCTCTCTGGTCCTCAGTTTCTTCATCTATAAAATAGAAAGTATACTTCATAGGGTGTTAAGTTATTTTTTAAAATGAACTTATGCAAAGCACTTCAAACAGGACCTGGACGTTTTATGTAAGTTTTAGCCATTTGCATTATCCTGGGCTCAGGGAGGGGGAAGTAAGCCAGCAGCAGCGGCAGGTTGACAAATCCTCTCTGGCAGAGATGAGTGGACGAAGCCCCCTGCTGTGAGGCAGGATCCCTAAATGTATTCCCACCTGCCTTGCAGGGTTGACCTTGAGCCGTCTCTCTGTCTCCCAGGTCTCATTTCCCCTTCCGTAAAATGTGGGGGCTGGAGGTGGCGGGTCTCAGAGGTGGGGCCCTCATAGTCAATGACTGAGACAGAAGCAGAGGCACAGACTAAAATGACAACGCAGACACCCAGATGACCCTTTGGAGCACCTGAAGGTGGACCAGTGAGCAGAAGTACTGCTGGCCTGAGGGCAGCTGCCCACTCACATGCAGGGGAAGGTTGCGTGCTCAGGTGAGGGACCTAATTTCTGCTTGGGTTGGAAGAGATGAGACGCTCCCTCCTCTCCCACCACCTCCCCAGCCCAGACTCCTTGCCAGCGTGCAGCAGCGTGGCACGGACAACTCCTTTCCCTTGCTCCCACAGTCTAGTTTACTGCAGAAGTGTAAAATATTCATGCTGAGAAAGGCCTGGGGAGCTTCAGTAAATGCTTCCCAGGAGGTTATCTGTTCCAGGGCCTGGAATTCAGGGGGAGAGTGAACTGCCTCCTCCTGGGGAGCGATGCTGGGAGGCCCAGGACACAGCTCCCGAGAGGACTGGGCCTGGTGGTTCCCCAAGGCAGGGGCTTGGGGAAGAGCTGACTGAGGGCCACAGAGAAGGAGCTGTGGCCCCTGGGAGAAGGATCTGATACCACATTTGCATGCTGACTTGGAGGATCCAGGAGATAAGAGGGCGGTCTCGGCTGCCTCTGAAGGGGTTAACCTGCCAGCTGAACCAGGAGGAGGCAAGGATTAAGGTGGGGGGGGTGGTTTCTTTGCTGGTGACCCCCTTGGTGAAAGGTCTTGGGCCAGGCCTTCCTAGGAGCAACCTGTGAAATGGAATCCAGTTCATGACTTTTACAATAGGCCAAGGACAGGGCCAGGTGCTGGACATAAAACCCAAACTAAAATGCAGCCCCTGCCCTCGCCAGTTAGGTTGGAAACATGGACCCAGACAGACTATTAAAATACAGCTTAGCTCAGTGATGAAAGACAACAAGCCACACCAGACTAAAGCGTCCAGCTAGAGGGGAACGTCCACGCAGAGGAACGCCAAGCAACTGCCGGAAAAGGAGGCACTGCTTCATTTACTGATCTGCAGAGATGTACAAGGACCAGGAAGTGTAAAAAGCATTGGACACAACAGTGTGTAGAGCAGAGTCCCATCATGTAAAGCCAAAAGAATATGTGTGTGGTGTGTGTGTGTGCATGTGCATACTTGCCTATGTGTACAATATTTCTTGGAAAAATACTCAAGAAAATTGAAATGTATCTCTGAGATGGCATTATGCTGGTAAGGGAAGAGGAGAACTATTACTTCTCACTTGTACCCTTTTTCATTGCTTGGATATTTTAATCATAAACATATTGTCTTAGTCTGTTTGAGCTGCTATAAGAGAACATCCTAGACTGGATGGCTTGTAAACAACAGAAATTTATTTCCCACCTTCTGGAGGCTGGGAAGTCCAAGATGAAGGCTCCAGCAGATTTGGTGTCTGGGGAAAGCCTGCTTTCTGGTTCATAAACAGCTGTCTTCTTGTGTCCTCACATGGGCTGAAGCAGGAAGGCAGCCCCTGGGATCTTTTTTATTAAGGGCACTAATCCCACCCATGAGGGCTCCACCCTCATGACATAATTACCTCCCCAAAACCCCCACCTCCTAATGCCATCACACTGGAGTTTAGGATTTCCACATGGGAATTTTGAGGGGACACATTCAGTCCATAGCACATGTATTACTTTAATAATTTAAAAGTAGTTTAAAAGGTTAAAGTAATGTGGTAAATAACATCACAGAAATGTACAGAGAGCACATTTTGGGGGTGCAGAAGTGGGATGTAGAGGAAGTAGGAAGCTTTAGAGGAATTTTTCCATGAAATTGAAGGGGTTGGGTAAGAGCTTATGGTGAGGAAGTTTTGTGGGTTAAGCTGGCAGGGGAAGGAAGTGAAGCCAGGAGGGGAGCAGATGGAGAAAACTGAAGGCTTGGAGGGGCAGGTAGAACAGGTAAGAGGGCTGAAGGCAGAAGGTTAGGGTCAGGCTGGGTCTGGAGCTGACGATTTCTGGTCTGCTTCTCTCTCTCCTATAGACATAACACTTAGGATTTCTTTCGCACTCTTCATTTCAGTGAATTCCACACATTTATTGAAAGCCTATTATATCATAATCCAAACTGTCTTGGAAAGCAAGGTTCGTGTAGGTTGTCTGCACCTAGTAGAAGACACATTCTCCTGAGCTGTATTAATACAGTGCTCTAACTGCCTACCTTGGCGGCAAACTTCACACTGCATTTTAAAATGGAGAGCATAGCCCTTTTGCTGATGCAAGAGCTTAGTGCGGTGGTGGGAGAGGTGTTGGCAGGAGCAGCGCTGAAGCCGGGGCCTGGGGCTGACCCGTCAGACTCTCCGTCCGTGCCGAGCCCCCTCAAGCCGCAGCCATGTCCGGGGATGAGATGATTTTTGATCCTACTGTGAGCAAGAAGAAAAAGAAGAAGAAGCCTTTTATGTTAGATGAGGAAGGGGATGCCCAGACAGAAGAAGCCCAGCCCTCAGAAACTAAAGAAGTGGAGCCAGAGCCAACTGAGGACAAAGATGTAGAAGCCGATGAAGAGGACAGTAGGAAAAAAGATGCTTCTGATGATCTAGATGACTTGAACTTCTTTAATCAGAAGAAGAAGAAGAAAAAGACAAAAAAGATATTTGATATTGATGAAGCTGAAGAAGGTGTAAAGGACCTTAAGATTGAAAGTGATGTTCAAGAACCAGCCTGAACCAGAGGATGACCTTGACGTTATGCTTGGCAATAAAAAGAAGAAAAAGAAGAATGTCAAGTTCCCGGATGAGGATGAAATACTAGAGAAAGATGAAGCTTTAGAAGTTGAAGACAGCAAAAAAGATGATGGTATCTCATTCAGTAACCAGACAGGCCCTGCTTGGGCAGGCTCAGAAAGAGACTACACATATGAGGAGCTACTGAATCAAGTGTTCAGCATCATGAGGGAAAAGAACCCAGATATGGCTGCTGGAGAGAAAAGGAAGTTTGTCATGAAACCTCCACAGGTTGTCCGAGTAGGAACCAAGAAAACTTCTTTTGTCAACTTTACAGATATCCGTAAACTATTACATCGTCAGCCCAAATATCTCCTTGCATTTTTATTGGCTGAATTGGGTACCAGTGGTTCTATAGATGGTAATAACCAACTTGTAATTAAAGGACGATTCCAACAGAAACAGATAGAAAATGTTTTGAGAAGATATATCAAGGAATATGTCACCTGTCACATGTGCCGATCACCGGACACAATCCTGCAAAAGGACACCCGACTCTATTTCTCACAGTGTGAAACTTGTCATTCTCGACGCTCTGTTGCCAGCATCAAAACTGGCTTCCAGGCTGTCACAGGGAAGCGAGCACAGCTCCATGCTAAAGCTAATTAATTTGCTAATCACCGCTGATTTTGCAAAGTGTGTTGTGGAGATTTGGCTGGACAGGTTTACCATCAGAGTGGACATACCACTGTATTAAAAACAAGATAGAAAATCTGCCAAGTTCTTTGGCATGTGGCTGGTTGGTCTGGAATTCTTGCAAGATGCCAGTGCTCAAGCTGTTGACATACTCATTGCCTACTTTAACAACTGTCAGAAAAACATGATGGGGTAAGGCAGTGCTTTTTTAAAATCATTCATAGACTTCTGTAAAATGCAAGATAAAGTTATTATAACAGCAAAAATAAATAAATAAATAAATAAAATGGAGAGCATAAATATCTATCCAACATTTAAGTTCTCATACCCTTTAGCTGGCAATTTCACTTGCAAGGATTTATTCTTACTGGTGTTCTTGGACATGCTTGCAACAACTTCTGTACAAGGCTATTTGTTTTAATGCCATTTCTAACGCCATTTGCAGCCTAGGAGGAATGTCACCAGGAGGTTAGTTAAACAACAATGAAATGAAATACCATGCAATGAAATACCGTTGCAATGAAGTGGTATTGCAATGAAATACCATTGCACCCACTACAAGAGAAAGAAACTTCTTTCCATGTCAATATGAATTGGCTTCAAATATGTATTGTTTAAAGTGAAAATGAAAATAAGATACGGAACAGTGTGTATGGTGTTTTATCATTTGCGTAAAGATAAAAACACATGTACACTTAGAAATGACACCACTCACTCCTGGTGCAGGTCTGCAGCTTAGGGATGGGAGGAGGACTTACTTTTTACTGTACATCCTTTGTATCTTTATGATTTTGTGTTATTTCATTCTTACAATTTTGAGAGAACGAGAGAAAGAGACAGATTGAGAAACTGAGAGAGAGGGAAGGGAAAGCAGGAAGAGAAAGAGAGGGAGAATGGGAATGGAAATGAGAGTATGAACGAATTACGTGTTAGTGTCTGGAGGACGGGGGGAACCTCAACCTAAAAACGAAGCCCTAATGATGGACTTTTAGGACTTGACCCCCCACGGTCCCCCAGTCTTGGTTGTCCCTGTGCTGCTGACCTTTCAAGTACCTCCCCAGCTCTAAGCAACTGCACTTCAGAGGGCCGCCAACTCTGGAAGTGGGATCCACCACTTATCTCTGTACAGACACCTCTCCGTTACTCAGCTGCCCAGCAACCACACCCGCCCAGAGCACAGCTGAGAAGCAGAACGTTGTTAAATGGCTCTGACGTATCGCCAGAGATGCCATTAAAGCCCATGCATTTCTCTGATCCTCACTCAGAGCCCATTTCCCTTTGTGGGGACCCACTCAGCCCCCCAGAGTTGGTATGAACATTATTTTAAACTAAAGACATTTGAGATGCAGCAGATATAGAAAGCTTGGGGCTTCCCTTATCTGACTAAAAGGCAGAACCTTTGGAAGTGAAGCTGCCAGAAATCCCCTCTTCCAGGAAGCTTCCCTGCCGGGAGAAGACCAATCGTGCTCACTGGATGAGAAATTCCATAAATGAACATTATCACAAACTTTCATACCTTCCATTTGTTTCCCTAAAAGTCCATTTGTCTTCCCTAAAAAAGCCTCATGTGTTCTTCCCACAGAAGCCCTCTCTCTTGATGTCATGAGGGCATCTGGAGTTGCCCCACAGCTCAGTCACTGGTGTCGATAATCAAGGCCCTTGTTTTAGCATGAAGAGTTAAATTCTCGTCGGGGTTCCCTAATGGAGAAGACAGACAAGAATGGTGCATGTCAGGAAGATTTCTACATAAACCTTTCTAAACTGAGGGTTAAAGGGATAAACTCCATCACCTAGACATCTTGGCTTTTACAGAATGACTCATTTCCCCCAAGCTTTCACTTCAGAGCAATGGGAGGGGGCAGAGGGAAGGTATGTTCAGTGTTTAGAAGATTATAAAATCACAGAATTCAGCCAAATAGGCAAAGGAAAATCAGCAGCAGCTTGCCTCCATGGGATTCTTGAATGAGCCGAGCAGGCAAGGAGTCTGTCCTGCCCAAGAGGCAGAGGGGCTCAAATACAGCGTCCCGATTCTTGCTCTGCAAAACCTTCTAGATAAACAGTTACTTAACTTTCTGAGTCTCTATTTTATCTTCTGTACAATGGGAATAACAACCTCTAAGCTCCCAGTGTTAAATCATTGTGATGATTTAATTCAACTCAAGTCATTTTAACAAACATCTGTTGAGAATCTACTGCACGCTCTGCCTGGTGCTAGGTAAGCCCTGTAGGGCAGTGGTCCCCAGCCTTTTTGGCACCAGGGACCAGTTCCGTGGAAGACAGTTTTTCCGTGGCGGGGGTGGGGAGGGGTGGAGGGATGTTTTGGGGATGATTCAAGCTCATTACATTTCTTGTGCACTGTATTTCTATTATTATTACACTGTAATATATAATGAAATAATTACACAGCTCACCACAATGCTGACAGGAGGTGGCGCTCAGGCGGTAATGCGAGAGATGGGGAGCGGCTGTAAATACAGATGAAGCTTCGCTTGCTTGCTCCTGGCTTACCTTCTGCTCTGAGGCCTGGTTCCTAACAGACCACAGACCCGTACCTGTCCATGGCCCAGGGTTTGGGGACCCCTGCTGTAGGGAACAGAAAAATGAATAAAACGTAGTCTTTAACTTCAAAGAGCCTGTAATCTGGCAGGTCCAAATTAACAAAGAGATGGTGTGAGATAATAGGAAATATATGTTGGTCTCTGTTCCCTGTTCTTGACACAAGAACTCCTGAAACCCTTGTAACTTCCTGGGTGATAGCAGTGAATTGTGTTCTAATGAGGAGACTCTGGGTGGGCTCCTACATGGCTCCTGGATGGAAGGACCAAACCACGATTAGATGTTTGGAATTTTCAGCCCTGCCCCCATTCTCTTGAGAAGGGAGAAGGGCTGAAAATGAAGTTATTGATGGATCATTCTGATGTGATGAAGCCTCTATAAAAATCCCAATTGTGTGGGATTTGGATCATTTCCAAGTTGGTGAACACATGGAGATTGAGGAAGAGAGATGCGCCTGGAGAGGCCATGGAAGCTCCACACCTTTTCCCCATATCTTGCCCTATGCATCTCTTTCCTATTCTTTCATAATAAACCAGTAATCTAGTAAGTAAAATGTTTCTCTGAGTTTTGTAAGCCTCTCTAGCAAATTAATTAAACCCAAGGAGAGGGTCATGGGAACCTCTGATTTATAGCCTGTCAATCAGATGTACAGGTAAAAACCTGGACTAGCAACTGATGTCTGAAGTCCAAGGAGGTGGTCGTTGGAACCTCTAATCCATAGCCCGTCAGTCAGAAGCACAGGTGAATGGGGAGTTTGGGACACCAAATTGTATGCTCTAAATATATGCAGTTTATTGTATGTTAACTGTATCTCAATAAAATTTCTAAAAAAAAAAAAAAGAAGAAGCACAGGTGATAATCTGGGGATGGAGGTGGGGAGAGAAGGGAGCAGTCTTGTGGGACTGAGCCCTCAGCCTATGGGATCTGATGCTGTCTCCAGGTAGACAGTGTCAGAATTGAAGTTGAAATATAGGACACACAGGTGGTGGCCCAAGAATTGCTTGTTGGTGTGGGAAGACTCCCCCAACACACACACATTGAAAATTGGGTCCTGGAACATACTTTAGATGGGAAAGTGCTTTAGAAAGGAAACCCTATGACACTTTATGAAAGAAAAGTGTCAATACTTTTCTGGAAGTTTGGAGTTTGTAGTGACATTCTTTTTTTTTTTTTAATATTTATTTATTTGGCTGCATTGGGTCTCTCTTGCTGTATGCGGGGCTTTCTCTAGTTGCAGAGAATGGGGGCTACTCTTCATTGCGGTGTGCGGGTTTCTCATTGTGGTGGCTTCTCATGTGGTGGAGCACGGGCTGTAGGCACATGGGCTTTGGTAGTTGTGGCTCTCGGGCTCTACAGCGCAGGCTCAGTAGTTGTGGCACACAGGCTTAGTTGCGCTGCAGCATGTGGGATCTTCCTGGACCAGGGATTGAACCCGTGACCCCTGTATTGGCAGGCGGATACTTAACCACTGCACCACCAGGAAAGTCCCATGTAGTGACATTCCTACTAAAGGAGCAGCATAGCTTAAAACCAAGTTTAGTAAACTAAAGCCTGGGAGCAAGCAGCACCCTGCCCAGGCCCCACCACCCAAGAATCCATCTTTCTTGTAAACGTTTCCAAGAAAGAGATGCAACTCCACCCTCCAAAACCTCTTGGTCCTGCTGATCTATCCTCCTAAAGCCCTTGGAATCAGCCACCTGACAGAACTGGAGTCCTGCTCACAAGCTGTTCTCGTGGATAAGGTCTTCGTGGAACACAGCTGTGCCCTTTCATATTGTCTGTGGCTGCTTCACATTTTAACAGCAAGACTAAGTAGTTGGTAAGAGAATGTGTGGCCCAAAGAGCCAAAAATATCTTCTAGAAGCTCCTTCACAGTGCAGAAATGAGCAAGTTAGCCACTGTCACCTGTGGTTGGCAGAGACATAAATGTAGGCAGAGAAATGGGAAAGGTTTATGGCAGAAAAGGTGCAGGCTTCAGGTGCAGTCCTCCTGACTGGAGGCTGCTGGCCTGCTCCCCTCTGCTAGCAGCCGGGAGGTGTGTGTGACTGGCTAGGGGCCCATATTGGCTTCCCCTGGTTGGTCCTAAGTTAGAAGCAGGGACAAAAATTAGGGAAACTCTCAGTTATTAGTCAAGTCCTAGCTATTTGGGGCCAGTTGTTACCAGGGTTATTTGTTGTCTTCCTGAGCTGGTGGCTGTGACAGATGGCGGTCTGATGTACTATAAATCTGACTTATAGATAGCAAGCTGGCTTCCAGGGCTGGTTTCTGTAGATAATGGATTGGTTTCCTGGACTGAATGCTGTAGATTATGGGTCAGGGTCCTATTTTTAAAGAGGGTCTATCCATTTTCCATTTGTATTTTAAGTCTCTCAACAGAAGAAGTTTGCATATTCCAGTGGTGATCTTGTAATGTATACAGATATCAAATCACCATGTTGTATACCTGAAACTAATATAATTTTGTAAGTCCATTAAGTTTCAATAAAAATAAATATATATTTACATATGTTAAAGTTTGCCTATTCCACCATTTAAGGGGAAGTGTTTTAAATGAGTGGGTCCTAGATGCTTGGGTAAGTTACTTCAGGTCTCTGTGCCTCAGTTTCCTCATCTATAAATTGGGGATCATGACAGTTCCAGCCTCATAGGGTTTTAGAAGAATGAAGTCCACATAAATGCATCCAGCAGCGTGCCTGATACATAGTGCGTCTCAATGAGTATTATTCACTGTACTATAATCATCCCACAAAACTCCTTCAAGGCAAGGTCTGTGGCTTTTTTCCCAATAGTCCCAGCTTCTGTCAGAGCGTTTGGCACATAGCAGTTAATAAATATATGATGAGTAAATGAATGAATCATAAGAAACCAGGGATGGAGGGAATCTTGGCTGCCCATCTCAGACAGAGGATAATCTCTTTGATTACTTTATATTAAAAAAGGCCGAAGCTTGGGGACCCCCATTCCCACCCTGATGTCCAGGCCGTAGCCCCGTCTGGAAGCTAAGGAAAGCTGCTCCCCACCCGCTCTACCCAGGGAGGCCCTGTGAGGGGGACAGTCTCCGACTCTCTCTGTGCTTCGGCTTTGCTAAATAATTCAGGTGTTTTCTTAATTACCAAAGGCTTTAAACTGCCTCTCTGTCTTTTTGGGAGCCTTCCCACTCCTGCAATTGGTACGGTGGAAGTTGGTGTCAATATTTACAAGCTGACTCAGTCATTTCAAGACTGCCCTGATCCTTCAATTTAATAAGAAACAACAGCCAAGCCAGATGTCTTTTCCCCCTGCATCTTTGACCCTGACAGAACCTGTCTTGCAAGGAAGCGGGGCCTTGGAATCCAGCAGCTGCTGCAGGATCCTCTCCCAACCTCCAGTCCCTCTGCCTGGGAGCAGCACCCGGCCCAAGCTCCACCACTCAAGAATCCATCTTTCTTGTAAACCTTTCCAAGAAAGAGATGCAACTCCACCCTCCAAAACCAAGAAAACACTTGTCCTGCTGATCTTTCCTCTTAAAGCCTCTGGAATCAGTCCCCTCCCCACTAGCCCTTCTGCATTTGCCATGTTTCACACTCTTATTAACTCCTCCCTTGAGCTACAGCAATGCCCTTCCAACTCCAGTCTTCCTCTTCTCCATCCCAGCCCCTGGTCTAGCAAAATGACCCAGTCACTTTTCCGTTTGCAACCCTCCAAAGACTTCCCAGCACCTACAGGTTGAAGTCCAACACCCTTCAGATGGCATCCATGGCCCTTCCCTGAGCTCTCCCGGCCTGCTTTGTCCCCTACTGCTTCTGCCTTGAGCCACCGAGCTGTCCAAGATGGTAGTCACGGGCTGCATGCACCTCTTTAAATTTTCATTAAAATGAAATCAAATTTAAAATTTAGCTTCTTGGTTGCACTATCCACATTTCAAGTGTTTAATCGCTAGAGGCTATGCAATGGACAACATAGAGATAGAATGTTTCTATCAACACAGAAAGTTTTACTGGACTCCTCTAGAAAAAAGGTTTGTGTTTCTCTGCACATATCATGGTGTTTCACCCTGCCAGGTCTTTGCTCCTGCCTCTGCTCAAACACCCACCCTCCCTTCTTTCCACCTGGGTGATTCTTCAACACTCAGTTCAGGGATCATTTCCAAGAAGCCACACTTGAAGCCCTAGGCTAGGGTGAGTGCTAGGCTTCTGGGTTCTTCACATTAGCTAATGCTTATCTGACCTCTTACCATTTGCTGACACATCTGTCTCCCTCATGAAACTGTGAGTTCCTCCAGGGCAAAAACCATGTCTTCATGGGCCCAGTGTCCCCAGTGCCCAGCATGAAACAGGTGTCCGTTTACCGTTGGCTGAACTCATACGAACGGAACTCTCAGCAGTGCGTGACCACAGGGCAGGATTTAGCTGTGTGTCAGTGGAGACCCTCAGGTAGAGGGGAAACTAGTCAAGAGGAAAGGGGACTTAATGGTTCAGTAACTGGGAAGTTCAGGGGTGGTTCTTGCTCCCCGCATGACCAGAGCCAGGGGTTCAGAGCATATTATCAGAGCCCTGGCGCCCTGCCCAGCTCTCGGCTCTATTGATTACCCTCTCTAGGCAAGATGACCACCAGTAGCCTTGGTTCTAAATATTCCCAATGTTGTAATCTCCAGGAAGAAGGAAATCTCTCCCAACATCTGTCTAGTGGTCTCTAGTAAGACGCCGTTTGGCCTTGTTTGGGTCGTGTGCCTTCCCTGAACAAATCACAGTGGCCTGGAGTCGTTGCTTGACTATGTCACCCTGACTCATGTGAGTTCAAGACTCTGTTCAGGGGTCATTTCCAAGAAGCCTTACTTGAAGCCCTAGGCTAGGGTAAGTGCCCTAGACCTGACTCACTAGGGTGGGGGTGGGATGGGTATAAGGGCATCGTGACTGACAGCTCCCCAGGCCACGTGGGAGAGGAAGGAGTCACCCAAAGGAAGCAGAAGAGTGGGGTGGAGAAATGCTGGGAGACAGGAGGATGAGAGGGCCGGGCTGCTGGCTCTGGGAGCTGGACTCCTGCTCTCTGCCTTTGCACTTTCCCCGTGGAGACCCGAGCCTGGCGGGGAGGGGCCCACGCAGCCACAGCTTTCAGGCCACCAGTCAGCAGCCAGCAAAGCGTCTTGAGTTTAGGTTTTTCTGGCCTGGAGATACATAGTTGATGGAGCTTCTAAGGACACTGGCCGTATCCTGGAAAGATCCTTTATAAATTCACCAGCTCTGGTCAGTTCCCCACAGGCTGCTGAAAACCTTCCTTTTTTTCTCCCGTTGAAAATATTAAGGTGTAATTACATACAGTAAAATTCACCCTTGTTAGTGTATAGTATCATAGGTTTTGACTACCGTCATCTACCACAATCAACATATGGAATAGTTCCATCAGCCACAAAAAATTCCCCGGGTCCACTTTGTAGTTAACCTTTCCCCATCCCAGTCCCTGGCAGCCATTGATCTGTCTTCTGTCCCTATGTTTTGCCTTTTTCCAAATGTCATATAAATGAAAACGTATACCATGTAGCCTTGCATCTGGATTTCATTGTCTGAATGAGCCACATTTTATGTACCTGAGCTCTACTTGAGGGCCATTTGGGTTGTTTCCAGTTTGGGGCAATTATGAATAAAGCTGCTATAAACAGATATTCATTTCTCTTGGGTAAATACCTAGAAGTGAGTTTTCTGGGTTGAATGGTAAATGTTTAACTTTGTACAAAACTGCCAAAGTGTTTTCCGAAGAGACTGTATCATTTTGCATCCCTGCCAGCAAGGTGTGAGCACCCCAGTTGCTTTGCGTTCTCACAGGAACTTGGGTTTGTTGGGTTTTTAATTTTAGCCATTCTAGTAGGTGTATAGTGTATCTCATGGTGGTTTAAGTTTGCATTTCCCTAATGACTAATTAATTTGAACATTTTTGTGTGTGCTTTTCTGCAATCTATATAATCATCTTAGGGAAAGTGTCTGTTCAAGTATTTTACCCATTTAGTTGAGTTAACTATTTTTATTTTTGAGTTTTGTGAGTTGTTTATATATTCTGGATTCAGGTCCTTTATCAAATGTATGCTTTGTAAACATTCTTCCCAGTTTGTGGCTTATCTTTTCATTTTTTCAAGTGTCTTTTGAACAGCAGAAGTTCTTAATTTTGAAGAAACCCAAGTTATTACTTTTTTCTTTTATAGATTATGCTTTTAGTGTCACATCTAAGAAATCTCAGCCTAACCCAAAGCTATAATGTTTTCTCCTAGATGTTTTACATTTTTAAGTTTTACGCTTGTGTGTATGATCCATTTGGAGTTCATTTTTCATAGCATATAGAATATGGATTGAGGCTCTTTTTTTGCATAGGGATATTTAATTATTCCAACACCATTCCTTGAGAAACCTTCTCCATTGAATTATCTCTGCATCTTTGCCAAAAATCAACTGACCAAATATATGGGGATCTATTTCTGGACACTGTTCTTTTCCACTGAAGTCTCTCCTTCCTCCTCCATCACACTGTCTTAACTAGTGTAGCTTATGGTAAATCTAGAGATCAGGTAGTGTGAGTTCTGCAGCACTGTTCTTTTTCAAAATTGTTTTGGCTCTTCTAGTTCTTTTGCCTGTCCATGTAAATTTTAGAATCAGCTTGAAGACTCCACATTTCTCTGAGGAATCCATAGGCCCACAGGGGCTGTCTGGCCAGGATCCACACCACTGTTTGTGATTTATCATGAGGTGGTTCTAGGGCAGGATGATGGTTAGTGCAAGACTCTGGGACCAGACTGCTCAGACTCAAATCCTAGTCCCAATTCTTACTAGAACTTGCGGAATTTACTTGATAGTCCTATGACTCAATTTCCTCTTCTGTGAAATGAAGAAATGGGATTTTTGTGATGATGGCAATAACACATGGAAAACAAAACAGTTCCTGGTAGATAGTAAACCCCTGAGAAGTGTTAGCTATGATTTGTATTATCTTTACTTCCCTCGGTCTTTCCCATTCTCTCCACACTCCTGCTAACATTCCACAGCTGCTGAACTACTGACTTTTCTTTCAAGGACATTTCTCAGGCTTTTAAGCCACTTAATAGTCAGCTTATCACATTGCCATGGCCCTCCTAGAAGTTCAATATACCAATATTTACTGTTTCACCTTAGCTGTTCCTTCTCATTATGACATTTATAGAAAATCTGCTTTGTGGGCTGTACTATTTGGCTGGTAGTGAAAGGCCAGGCTGAACTCTGCCTATTGTGTCCCTGAGGCTGAAGGCCAAGCACAATTATGACCCTCACACCTGCCAGCAAGCAAGGTGTGTGCCTCTCCTACTGGTCCTGCTGGACTGCTCCATTCTTCCTCCATCAGCCTGGCATATCCCAGGGGCAGCGACTTGAGCTGTCTGGTTCCAGCAGATTCTCCTCAACAGTAGAACCAACTTCCCCCATAGGACTGGGAGTTGTGCAAGAGTAAAGTCCCACGGTCTCTTTTTCAGGATGTCATGACTGAGGCCATTTGAGGCACATGGGCTGTTTCCATCCTGTTCTAAGACTTCAGAGATCCCCAGAAGTAGTCTTATCTTTCCCAGTGGAAAGGCTGGGGGCTATATCTACTCCAATGCTAAATACCTTTTTCTAAATATTTTAATAATTTTTGCAGTCATAGTTCTAAAATGGATTGCTTTTTCAGTGCCTTCTTTAAAGGAAGTTACTGAGTATCATTTAACACTTCCTTGATGATTCAAAGCCATAGTCATGTACGTCAATGGCTACCCTGGAACTGTAGCCGAAATTTGGCCTTTGTACACGGGTGCCTAATTGAATCGCAGAGACAGAGTTTTGGGTGAAGTAGAAAAGAATAGCTTTATTGCTTTGCCAGGGAGAGGGGGCCACAGCAGGCTAATGCTCTCCAAACTGTGTGTCCTGACCTGGAGGGGGTAGTGAGGAGTTTTACAGTAATGGTTCAAAGAGGGCGTGGTCAGCTCATGGACGGGTTGATTGGTTGACGGTGAGATAACTGGGAGTCAGCATCATCAACCTTCTGGTTCCCACCAGTCTGGGGGCTCGTGCTTGTGGGCAGCACACAGGTAACTTCTTCCACCTGATGGGGGTTTCAGTATCTGCCAAACAGCTCAAACAGCAGGTTCTGTATATCCCCTGGGGGAGCAGGGACCCTGCCCCAAGGCTGCACTATTGTTTCTTGCCTGCTCCTCCCTTGCCTCTGGATCCCCTCCCTTCCCTGATTAGCAACTGTTCGAACCTGCCCTTCGGAACTCAGGGAAGGTCACGGAGGCCGAATGAAGCCCATTTCCTACAAACAAGAAAGAGGGGACACAAAGACTTTTGTGCCCAGGAGCCCCACAGTGTCCTGTTCAGTTTCAGGATGTCATGACTGAGGCTATTTGAGGCACATAGGCTGTTTCCACCCTGTTCTAATGTCTCTCAGGCCTTCCCACAGATTACGTGCATGAGCTTCCTCCTCTATGAGCACTTACCTGTTTCAGGACCCATCCCTTTGGTTGTCTAAACTGAGAAATGAACCTGAACATTAGCTATGTTCCATCAGTCAGGGCAAAAACAATGAGAAAGAGAAAAGCAGCCCCTGGGAGCTGGAACTCGTAGGGCACCCAGAGCTGGGCTGCAGTATCCTGCTATTGAACGTGACAGCCCCCACGTGGCATCAACACCCAGCAAGACCACTGTGGGAGCCGGGTCAGAGCAAGACAATGTTGGGGCCCAGGGCAGGCTGCCCCACGATTGCCTCAATGGCATACTGACTATCTTGAATTAAAATTACCTAAGAAACAGCTAATGCAACAGAGACAGCCTGACTCTCCTCTCTGTCTCCTCCGAAGCAAGAAATAAACCTTTCATGTGAAAGGTGCACTCCCTGCACCTGGAGGTAGAAGGACACCCTTATCGCCAGAGATAGGGATTTTGAGATCAGAAGCCTTATGTAAAAAATCCTTGTTACTTCTTCAACTTACTATCCCAAGTCCAAACTCTGTTTAGATTCTTCACTAATTAAGCACCCAAAGTCCAAGTTTCTTTGTCCTGTCCATTCCTCACAAATTTATTTTTTGTCTAAAAAGTATAAAAGATGTCTTCTTTGGTCACTTCTTAAGTCCCATTTCTATGAGACCTCCATGCACATGAATCAAATTTGTTTCTTTTTCTCCTGTTAATCTGTCTTGCATCAATTTTACTATTAGTCCAGAACTTAAGATGGGGAGAAGGGGGAAATTTCCTCCTCCCTGAAAACATCATGGGCTACTCACCTGTCATCATGCCTGAACAGAGACCAAACAAGAACATTGTCCAAACCACAAAAATGACCAAATAGCGCTCTTATTTGTCTAATAGGAGTGACGGCTGCTTCTCTACCAATTATAGCTTAAGCCTCACTTCATTCCGCTGTCTTCTAGATAAATATGAAGATTCCCAGTAACAAAATTATTGCCACTTTCTGATACTATTCAATTCAGAGCAACACCCTGCTTCTTTGAACACTCCTCAAAATCACCTGCGACAAGCCCAAATCCTTAATAAGACCTTAACTCAAAAAGGAGGCCTTCGGTGGAATTAAGGAAGGATAGTAGGGCCTTTGGAAAGTTTTCTGTGTTCCTCAGAACCCAAACCCTTGTAGAAACCTGGTTATGCGTAAAATGTGGGTGAGGAGTTATCCATGAATCTGTTATACATTTTGGATCAACAAAAAATCCAATTAGGAACGTGATATCCCCCCCTTGCCCGCCCACCCCGGCCCCACTCCTGACTATCCTGAGAGGGATGTGCTCAGTTCTGTTGCATTAAAGAGAAGAAAAAAATTTAACTGTTCAAAAAATTATTGGTAGAACAATGTCTGCCAACAGAGATTGCTTCAATAATGGAGCCCAAAATAGAGTGAACAAATAAAGCTGTCGAGACGTCTGTGGGTTTAGTTTCAGTGAGCATTCCCCGCTATTTAGAAGACATAAAAATGATCTTTGCAATGAGCAAGTAGAGTTTTATTTCCGTAGGGGAAGTAGTTCTCATTTAACCCATTTCATTTCCTTTATGAGACAGGAAGCAAACGTCTCCGTCTTTTGGAAGGCGGTAGCATATTAAAATGCATCTGAGTGTTAAGGTGAGGCTATTCAGTCCACCGCAGTTAAAAGTTTGAAATATGGGCTAATGTTTTAAATGTGAGAAAAGAAAATGCATACTCCAGATGATGCACTTCATTTGTCTTCTGCTCCCAGGGTTGTTTAAGAATTTAGGGCCCTAAGTTAAGCAGAAGGGAATCTGGCGGTTCACCTCAAGCTGGAGACAGGAGCAAGTCAGGAGCCCACGGCAGGGGGCACTGCCCCCTCCTCCTTCTCTTTTGTTCTCAGGAACCCAGTGGATCAGGAAGAAGCCCCAGACCAGAAGTGCAGGGTAATTTTCCATTCTCTTGCAGACTGTACTCCTAGCTGCTGTGCCTCTACAGTGTCCCGTATCTGCCTACAAGCAGGAGGAAATAATTATTTTCTCCAACATGGCAGTGTTTTCTTTTTCATTCCTTATTGAGCTGTCATTAAGTCATGGGATTCTCTAGGGAAATCACTTTAATCTCCTTGGGGGTGGCTTACAAGCCCCTGAAGGTGATTCAAGTACATCCAAGCAATATTTCACGACTGAATCAGGGAATGAGCTGTTAGAAAAACTCATTTGCTATTTCACGCGAATGTGTCTCTCTCCAGAGGTGGCCCTCTGCTTAACGGCCTCCTGCCACAGCCTGCTCCCCTCTGGCTGCCTTCTCAACAGCTGCACCCCCCGCTTCTGCTCTCCACTAGCGGACTCCTAGCCCCTACTTCTGTCTCAACTGCTGACCGCCTAAGGCTCTGAAAGACCATGGTGGGAGCATGAGACCCCTTTCAGGAGATTCTGCAATTAAAGACGCAAGAAAAACCTTCAAGAATCAAAGTTATTGTGTTGGGATCATAGGGGAGGAAAAACATCTTTTTACTTTTTTTTTTTTGTAAGTTTCTTTTTTTTTTTTTTTTTTGGCTATGTTGGGTCTTTTTTGCTGTGCGCGGGCTTTCTTTTTAGTTGCGGTGAGTGGGGGCTACTCTTCGTTGCAGTGCTCAGGCTCCTCATTGCCGTGGCTTCTCTTGTTGCGGAGCACAGGCTCTAGGCGCGTGGGCTTCAGTAGTTGCAGCACACGGGCTCAACAGTTGTGGCTCACAGGCTCTAGAGTGCAGGCTCAACAGTTGTGGCGCACGGGCTTAGTTGCTCTGTGGCATGTGGGATCTTCCTGGAGCAGGGATCGAACCCTCAACCACTGCGCCACCTAGGAAGCCCATCTTTTACTTTTTACCCTTCTAGGTTCTCTGCTGGAGCTCTGTAACAAGAGACAGATTAACATTAGAAAGGCATACACATTTATTTAGTGTAAGTTTTACATGACGCAGGATCCCTGGAGCCTTCATAAGGAAATGACCCAAAGAAGCAGTCAAACCAGAGCATTTTGAAAATTTTAGGTTTCATGAGGCATGGGAAGTGGTGGAAATATGTGATAGGGTATGAGCTAATGTATGAAGCTGGGGGAAACTTAGCAAGGCCTATTTGTTGGGATTCCTCTGGTCATCCCCCCGTCTTTGGAGATGAGGATGCTCCTTTCCTCCCAGTATAGGGAGGGCACCTCTCACATGAGAGTTTTATGACCTGCTTCAGGGGAAGGCCAGAGAGTCCATCCCACAATTGCTGTTTCTCAAATTCCCTCAACTTAAAATAGTCAGTATGCCAAGGTGCCAAATTTTGGAGTAGCCTGTCCTGACCACCTCAGGATTACCGGCAATGGGGGCTGATGTTCTGCAGCAGGGCACGCTGCTCCGGATGTTGGGGCACTCTCTCTCTCTCTCCAATCCTCCCCGCCCCGCCCCCCCCCCCCCCCCCCCGCCCTCCCTCCCTCCCTCCTCTCTCTCTCTCTCTTTCTGGTTCCTTTCCCTGCTTCCAATCCTGATGAGCTCACCATTAACTTTCTGGATACTCAAGACTGCCAAACACTTGTTTGAAACTTGCAGGTTTCCCACCCATCTCCACCTTCCAGAAATTTCTTCTACACAGAAGACATTTGCTGAACAGAATTCTTAAAAACACTAGGCTCCCTACTACAGATTTTGTCAACAGCCAGACTCTTGATTATCTTCAGGACTTTTTCTACTCTCATCTGTGAAATGGAATAATTGTGGGCTAGCCCGTAGTCCTTTTAGGACCATTAATTGGAGAGGGTAATGGGAGCCAGGATATTTCCAGAAGGTGGAGATAGACTATAATTTTTTCTGAGGTCCAAGAGTTTAACTGTATATTCCTGGAAATAATTGTTATATACTCTGTTTTCCCAGAGCAATATAATGGTGTCTCTACCTCATTAACTTGACCCAATCAAAGCTCACAGATCATAAGAATTGGAAGGGACCTCAAGGACTGTTTAATTCAGGGGTTCTCAACTGTGGCTGCTCTTATAATCACTGGACTTTCTAAAAAGTACTGAGCCTGGGCCCCACCCCAAGACCTATTATATCAGACTTTCTGGAGGCCCTGCCTTCTTCTCTTAAAGCTCCCCAGGTAACTTCAGCATCCAGCCAGGGTCGAACATCAATGATGGTCCAACAGTCTCTACAAAAGGTAAAGACAACATGGAGAGGTGATGTGAGTCAAACCAAAGTCTCGCAGGAATGAGATCATATGGCTTGTGGGTGCTAAATGGAGGCAAAAGTCACACAAAGAGGATGGAGGATTGCAGGAGAGCCTTGTCCCCATCAGCCAGTCAGTCCCCCAGTTTTGAATCCGCCATGTGCCAAGCTCTGGACCAAGTGCTGGGGTAAAAGGGTATAAAAATGAATTACACTGCTCTCAAGGAACAATCTATTTCCTGATGGTTTTCCTCCAATAACCAAAGGAAAGGGAGAATGGGCCTTGTGCTCAAAGATGTTCATTGCAGTAATATTTACAATAGTAAAAACAGGTGTCCAGTCACAGGAGAATTTTTAAGTAAAACACTAGGTGCTTTACTTAAGAATTTTTTTATATCTACCTGGTACAATATTTTGATGCCTTTAAGCTCAATTTTCCAAGGAGACTTTAATATTGCAAAGTGTCCTCATTATAAGTGGAAAAAATAAGATATAACCTCATACATAGGCTATGTGCATATGATCATAGGTTATACGCATAAGTGAAAGGCTAAGAGGAACACACACCAAAAATTAACAGGTGCTGGTAACAGGGTGCTTCCTCTTTTTTACTTCTTCCTTCCTTTTCTCTATTTTTCAATTATTTTTATATGAACCGGAGCAGGGAGTTGGAACTCACTGGGTGAATGGTGGGGGCCATTCCTTGCCTCTGTAATCTTCAAAATGCACTGCAATTTGTATCTCACTTGTGCAGGGCTCCTCATCTGTGGGCACAGGCTCAGAGAGACCTGTGTGGGATCTCCCCGTGGGCTAGCTGGAAAGTCAGAGATAGAATCCAGATCTCCTGTTTTGTAGTCTGGATCTTGGTGGAGCTGCACAGTCTGAACTTGCGGGCAGGCCTGAGCGGTAGAAGAGAGGATGTGATGAAGGGAGTGCCCATTCTGAGGGTCTGGGCCTGTTCCTAGACCCCTGGGGCTCGTTCCCCATCCTCCTCACTCTCCCACAGAGGAACAAAGACCTGTGGGCAGCAGACCCTACAACCAGGTGATGCAGGAAAGGCACCCGTGGGATACTGGCTCCTTGGAATGATCACCAAAACAATCTTTCAGGCCAATTGTTCTCATCAGGGTGAAGCCAAACCAGTCCTAGGAGCATCTCGGAGGAGGGAGGGCAAAGGCTGGTTGAAGGTGGGTATTTCAATGCCAAGACTTGATTAGAATTGAGTGAGGATCATATTATAATAGTTTAGGATTGATGGATGTATGATCAGGCCACCCAAGATGGCTATTCTCTTTCTCTCTGCACATCCCCTACTTGACCAGTGCCTGCTTCACCTGCACCCTACTCAGCTGACTAACCTACCCTCTTAATCATAGAGCCTAATCAGTAAAGGCCTGTGTACTTGCCCCTGGACCCAGCTAGTGATTGTTCTAACCTCTTCACTATGAAAGTTTATCAAAGGGGCCATGAGGGGCATGGCCGTCTGCTGGTTTCCCTGGCAACTGATGAGCCAACCTGACATCATCCGTTCCCCCTATAACTGGTAATTTCCCTCTCCCTGGGAGTGGAGACTGCCACCATGTCCTGCCTACCTACATGGCGGGGTGTCGCTCCAGGACCTTGCTTCAGACACGAAAGCTCCCTCATCCATTAAACCACTGATGTCTGTCGCTGACTCCAGGCTCTTTCTTCAGTCTCAAGGCTGCAGAGCTTGCAGGCCTGCAAAGTGCAGCCCAACAATGGACACAGCTAGGCAAGGTTTTGGAGGCAAAGATTTTTAAGACTCTTGGGAGTAAACTGTCTTTTGATGTTTTGAGCTGTTAAAGGATAAAATGAGGCGTATTAAAAATTTAAGAAATTATTTGAGCAAAATTCATTCAAATTAGGCAGCACCAAACCAGAGTCGTTAGAAGCAAGCACTCCATGGATGTGAGCTGGAGGCAAACTTTTACAGAGTAAAAAAAAAAAAAAAAGGAAGCAAAGTAAGGAATTTATTTATTGGCTATAGCTTAAAACCTAGTTTAGCTGTGATTGGTTGTCCTTAGATTTCGATTTGCTACAGTGAGGCATTTTCAGGCTTAGATTCTGGTTTGCTTATGTAGAACACCCACAGCATTAGAGCCACCTCAGCCTAAGGGCCTCCTTGTCTAATTAATTTAACACTGTTGAAGAGTTGAACAGTTTGACATTCATTTAAGTCAAAGATTCTCAACCTAGGCACTTTTGGCATTTTGGGCAAAATAATTCTTTGTGGTTCTCCGGTGTGTTGTAGGATATTTAACAGAATCCCTGCCTCTACCCACTGCATGCCCGTAGCCTTCCCTACACAGTTGTGAAACCCAAAAATGTCTCCATGCGTTGCCAAATGTCTCCTGCGGGCATCTAAATGCAAACAAGTCTTTCAGGAATTTCCTGGATTGAACAACAAAGTTATTTGCAACTTGTATCTCTTTGGCAAGTTTCCTATAGTGGTGTTGTAGGGTTGATAGAGACAGTGGAAGAGCTCATCTTGTTAATATAGTAGACTGGGGGCTGGGGATGAGTGTGGGTAGATGGTTTCCATTCTCACCCTTAGCCTCCAGCCTCACCTCTCCTACCTCTTGCAGTCTCCTGTTTATGATCAGCTTTTAGCTAGAAGATACAACATCTCTGAAGTTAAAAATCAGTAGCTTCTAAGGAATGAAAACATGCTAAGGTTTGAGCTCTTACATGAACACGATAGACTTCATATAACCCCATAAAGTATCATTACCATTTTATAGATAAGGAAATCAAGGCTCAGAAAAGTAAAGAGAATTGCTCCTATCACTCAATGAACGGTGAGGCTGGAGTCTGAATGCAAGAGTCTGACCCTGTGCTAGGTTGCCAAGTCTAGCAATACTATTGCATGGAACATACTTATACTCAAAAAGTATTCATTGTTTACCTGAAATTCAAATTTAATTATGCGTCCTATATTTTATCTAGTAACTCTACTTCAGTAAACCTTTTCTGACCCCATGGGACCAATGTAAGGGGTGTTGGGTGCTGGCCACCGAACTGTTGGATGGGGGACAGACCTGGGAACTCTGGGAGCATTGGCGAGAGTGGGGTGTAAAGCCTGCCCAACTGGTCTCTGCTTTGAGAGCCTAGTGAGGAGTGACCCCTGGTGGCCATGCAGCCCCCTGCAGCCACAGGCAGTCTGGCTCCTGCGCAGAGCACAGGGCGTCCGCGGTGGACTTCTGTTCTTAGTTGTGACCTCCACTGAGAGCTGACATCCATCCAGGGACTGCGGGGAAGAAAGTCAGGCTCAAGACACCAAGGAGCTTTTTCAAACCATTCAGCTGGACTGGAGGTTCATTCCCACGCTGGGTCAGCCACTGTCGCCCCCAGGTGGCTGATCTGCAGAAAGCAGGTCCTTAAGCCCCTAAAACTTCAAGGACCAAAGGAGGTGTTACCAAACGAAAGTTGGGTGGGCTCCCCCACCCGCAGTAAAGCCAACCTACTGACACCGGCTTGTGGTGAAGGAAAGTGCAGTGTTTATTGTAAAGCTATACAAGTATTCCGGGACACCTAGCGCTGAAAAAGCCTGAACTCCCCAAAGGGTTTCAAGAAAGCATTTTTAAAGGCCAAGCTGGGGATGTGGGGAGGTGGAGGGGTGGGGAGGTGTGATCAGTTCCTGCACAATCCTCTGATTAGTTGATGGTGAGGTGACTGTGAGTTGTCACAGGGGCTAATACTGTATTATCAATCCTTACGCTCCAGTAGCCCTGGGAACTAGGTCATCAAGTAGTTACTTTCTTTCATTTGATGAGGGTTTTCACATTATTAAACAACTCAGGAAATGTGCATCAGATACAATTAACTAGAGACTTAGGAGAGGCGCTAAAACAGAGGATATGGGGGAGGGGTCCATCCCAGAAAGGCCCCCTAGGGTCCTGATCAGTTACCGGACTGCGAAATCTGTGCCTCCCTACCCCTGCTGCCCCCCAGGACCTCCTGGCCCCTCTGCCCAGTCCAGCATGTGGGGAGTCACATCCAAACTGAGGGCAGCACTGAAAGGGAGGTCATTATTTAAACTAGCATCAGGAGTTCGTTTTTTAGCGTGGAGTCCCATGAGTTACCTTTGTGTAAATCTACTCTTTAGTAGAAGCCTTTGGTGTTTAAAGGCTCCACACGGCCCCTTGGGGTCTCATTCCTTCCCCAGACGTTTGCTGTGCCCTAACCTGTGCCAGGATATATCAAGTGCTGAAGGTCAAAAACATGCTCCATGTGGGGCCCTGCTTTCTCAGGCTGTTGGAGCAATAGGCCTGGACACAATCACACAGCTCAGAGAGTGCCACCCCCTCCAGGCCCTGCGGAAATCCCCCCGGGGCCCTTTCCTCTGAGAATCCTTGGGGAGGCAGTGAGGGTGTCTCCCCAGGGCCCCTCCTCCGTCTGGACCCAGCTGACCTTTCACACTCTTTCTCTGTGTGTTTGGCCCCTAATGTTACTGAATGAATCCAGTGACTCAGGTCCTGCTGCTCATCGCTTACAGAATCAATTACATACTCATAAATGGTAGAAGGAAAAGGTGTCTTTAATCAGAATGCCGCCAATCTGGGGAGACAGTGGACTCAGAGTCCCCCAAAAACCACCTCCGAAGATTCTGCTCAGCCATGAAAGTTTTAAAGGGAAACATAGAAGTCATCTCAGTTGGTCACTGAGATAGAGGGTCAGAGTCGCGACCATTCACCACTGTGTACAGGCTGGTCAACTCCTTTGCGAGCTTCCTCTAGATGTAATCTTGTTCATACAGCTTGGTCACACAGGTTGTTCAAATGATACTGAATGGGAAGCTAGGGAAGAGATCTGGTCGTCTGTTAATTACTTATTCTTTATTTCTACTTCTGTGATCTATGGCAAGAACTGACAAATTAGGCAAGGTATTGTGTGATTAAAAGATTTGGAAGATGCCCTTGGGCCAGAGATGAGTAGAGCATGGGGATTCCTGGTTTAAAAGTTAGTTACAGGGACTTCCCAGGTGCCACAGTGGTCAAGAATCTGCCTGCCAATGCAGGGGACACGGGTTCAAGCCCTGGTCAAGGGAGATCCCACATGCCGTGGAGCAACTAAGCCCCTGTGCCACAACTACTGAGCCTGCACTGTAGAGCCCACGAGCCACAACTACTGAAGCCCGCAGGCCTAGAGCCCGTGCTCTGCAACAAGAGAAGCCACCACAATGAGAATCCCACGCACCACAATGAAGAGCAGCCCCTGCTTGCCACAACTAGGGAAAGCTCGCATGCAGCAACGAAGACTCAATGCAGCCAAAAATAAGAAAAATTTTATCGTTAGTTACAATATAGCTTTGCTAAAGTGACAGGAAAAGGAGCTTCTTGCTGAGGGCAGTTTCCTGTAAAAAGCTGATTACACTGAGGCCTCACTGAGCTTGAAAGAGGACTTAGAAGGACACAGGTGAGATCGCAGCCCTAGTTGACACCTTGTCTTCAGACTGGTGAGATCCTGCCCAGAGGACACAGCTAACCTGTATGCAGACTTCTCACAAAAACCATGAGATAATACATTGGTATTATTTTAAACTGCTAAGTGTGTGGTAATGTTATGCTGCAACAGGAAACTAATATAGGCGGTAACTACAGGCTTCACCCTAGCCCTGGGTACCTCCATTCTGGAACATTCCCACTAACCCCTGGCTTCCTTCATAACCAAAAAGCTCAGCAGAGCTAAATGAACCCACAGAAAGCCCCCCCATATGGGATGGTGCTAAAAGGGAGGTCCCTTTGAAACCATACTTCTTCTCGGATGGGACTTGAACCCAGCCACACCTCAGATTGGGACTTGAACCCAGAGGATGGGATTTGAACACACTGTCTTTTTTATTAAAATTGCTCACCTGGTCTGAAACCATAGAACTCATCTCAGGGCTTAGTGAAGCTCAGGTTCCTTTGTTTTGGTGCAGAAAGAATTCAGCAAGAGGCAAAGTGACGGGCAAGAAGTGATTTATGAGTGTCGGACGCTTGTGCGAGATACAAGCAGCAGGCAAGGGAGTGCCACCCTGAGAACTTAGTGGGCTACAAGTTTACAATCAAAGGAGAGTGCGGAGGGGGAGAAGACCACCTTCTTCCTTATTCTTGAGTAGACCTCAAAATTCCATCATCAGTTCCTCCTCCATGTCAGGCAGGAGAGTTTTCCTGTCCCTGCGTGATCAAACTGGGACTGTCATAGTGCTATGGAAATGGACAAAAATACAATAACATACACTAAAATATGATAAATCATCTCAGGTTTCAGTATATCATCATCTTTTCCTTATATCTTTGTTTTTAGTGTGCACAGAGGAGCATGTCCTAGGAACCATGGACTTACAGACCTCACTGGTCAGGATGTCGGTCTCATTCCACCATTGTCTTCTTGTTTGGGGGCGTGTCTCATGCTTCTGTTGCACAGTTTTGTTGCTGAGCAAGCCCGCTTGGTTTAGCTGTTAAGCAAGCCTGCTTTCTTGAGTGATCATTAACTTACAGGGGTCTCGCATACCTTTTTTACTGTTTATGATCCCCTAGTGGGATTGACTATTTAATCATCTACTTTGTCGCTTCACTCTGTCCCTATCACCTTAAGTCCAAAGAAATCTGCCATCTCTCCTGCCCTGCTCTCGTGTCTAAAATTCACTAATACTCATCTAGCCAACAAATATTTTTGAGTGCTATATCAGTTACATTGTCACAATAATGCTCTATTATACAAAAACATAGTGAGCTGAGATAATATTTATTGTTGCTCATGAGTCTATAGGTTGGCTTTTTTATTTTTCTGGTCTCAGGTGACTTGATTAAGAGTCTACAGTCAGCTGTGGGTCAGGTAGGTGGCTCTGCTGATCTTGGCTGGCTCCCTGGCACATCTGAGGGTCAGCTGGCGATGAATGGCCTCAGCTAGGCTGAATCAGGTCTTCTCTACTTCTTTTCACATCTCTTCAGCAGAATAGCAGGGACTATTCCATGGCAATGGCAGGACCCAAAAAAGAACAAGCCTGATTGTTTAGGAGAGCAAGTGGAACTGCACACGTGCTTTTCAAGCCTCTGCTCACAGTCATGTTGCTAACATCTCATTGGCCAAAGCCACACAGTGAACCCAGAGATAAAGTGGAAGGGGCCTACAAAAATACAGAAAGAAAGGAGGACATGAATGCAATCTGCTTGCCACAAGGGCCAAATATAGATAGGCATTGTTCTGGGTGTTTACAGTGGTGAACAAGGTTTTAGAGTTTGGGGTACCGTGGAGAAGAAAGGCAATAAATAAACAAATAAATAGAATTAGAAAATGTGATTGGTGCTTTGGATGAGAGTCAGTAGGACCTACTTTAAATTACGGAAGATCTGAGGGATGAGAAGGAGCCAGTGATGGTCAGACCAGCCAACATAGAAGCTCCATGATGGCTGAAGTATGATGAGCAAGAAAAGTGATGGCATAAAATAAGACTGGAGAAGTGGCAGGACCAGTGATGCAGAGTTTGGATTGTAATCTAAGGGTGATAGGAATTCACTGAAAAGTTCTAACGGGGGTAGGTGATGATGCAATTTGAGTGTTTTGGGGTTTTTTTGTGTTGTTTTTTTTTAATTTTCTGGCCACACCTCACAGCAAGCAGAATCTTTACATATATACATATATATGTATATATATTTATTGTTTGTTTGTTTGGCTGTGCTGGGTCTTAGTTGAGGCACACAGGATCTTTGTTGCCATAAACAGGGTTTTCATTGTGGCATGAGGGGTCTTTAGCTGCTACATGCGAACTCTTAGTTGTGGTATGTGGGATCTAGTTCCTTTACTAGGGATCCAACCTGGGCCCTCTGCATTGGGAGTGCAGAGTCTTAGCCACTGGACCACCAGGGAAGTCCCAGCATGCAGAATCTTAGTTCCCCAGCCAGGGGTTGAACCCTCACCCCCTGCAGTTGGAAGCACAGAGTCTTGACCACTGGACCGCCAGTGAAATCCTGATTTGTGCTTTTAAAAGGTCACTCTGCTATTGCATGAAGAATGAATGAATGTTAGGGAGATAAGAACAAAAGCTGGGAGACAATTAGGAGGAGGTAATAGGGGTTCAGAGCGAACCCCTCCCCCACCACCCAACGTTTCACTTTTGCATGAGGATTATTTTGAGCTAAAGGCAGTTGAGACCCTGAAGTTTCAAGAGAAAATACTGCCCCTCCCTTAACTACCTAGAAGCATTTAAATTGGGGATATTTCCCAGAAAATGAGTTATTCCCAGATATAAATGTTATCTGAGTAGCCCCATTTATATGGCAAGGCAAACTTCCAGTTACCAAACACTTACTCTTCTTATCATCCTGTGAATGACCCTCCTGTCCTTGGACGCCCCAGGCCCCTCTCCCATTCCTTAGCTCAGGATGGAATAGAGACCTCCTCTTACCTGTCTCTGAACCTTTCATGTATGTGGGGTTCCTGTACATACAAAATTAAGTCTGATTTTCTTCTGTTAATCTCATGTCTCATGTCAATTTAACTCTTAGACCAGCCAGAAGAACCTAGAAGGGTAGGGGAAAGTTTTCTTCCTTCTGGACAGAGGATACTAGGAGTACTAGAGAGATGGGAGGGGACAATTTGTGCTGTGTTTGGAGTGGAACTGGCAGAAGTTGCTGAGGCTTTGGATGCGGAGAGGAGGAGGTATCAGGGTTTTTGACTTGAACAACTGGGTGAACAGAGAGGTGCCACTTGCTAAGATGGAGAAGAGGCAAAGAACAGGTTGAAGGGAGGGATCAAGAGTTCAGTTTTCAATATGTTAATTATGAGATGCCTGTGAGACAACCAGGCAGTTGGATATATAGGGCTAGAAACTCCAGAAAGAGGTCTTATGAGGTTGGGTCTTAGGAGGAAACTGGTTGCATGGGCAAAATTTATGACTTCATGGATTGTTGGTCCTGGAGGCAGGGTCTTGATGAGGTTGATACATTGAAAAAGTCTTGAGGCACCAGCTGTTAGTCTTGATAAGTCATCTGCTTAGTTAGTTTACAGTCTTATCTTTCGGGAGCAGATATTTCCTGGAGCAAGCAGCTACATTATTTTCGCTTGGTCCTAGTATTGTTTAACACAGGGACAGGAAAGTATGTTCATTTCAGTTCTAATCAGAAACTTGTCCTCAGGCAAGTGCCTTACAAATAATAAAAATTAACTACTATATAGTGCTTACTCTGCTGGACAGTTCTGAGTACTTTATGGGTATTAATTCATTTAATTCTCACAACAACCCAGTGAGAGTACTGTTACTTGCCCCATGTTATAGTGTGCCTCTTTTAAACACAGACAGGTTTACTAACCTGTCTGATGTCACATGGCTGTTAAATAGTAAATCTGGGTCCCAGAGTCCAAGCTCTTAATCCCTCCCTGGTTTAGCTGATTGACTTCAGTTTCTCCTTATATACAGAGAGAAATCAGCCTAGATAAGAGCTGGGGGTGGGGAGGGGTGGAAGGTGTTAAAGAAAGAATCATTCACGATACTTGTTAAAGATGATAAGGCAGACTGTGTTCAAGAGGGACCTTTACAGTGGGGTTTTGTAGTAGGGAAGAGAGAAAGAGTTCAGCACAGAATATAATAAGGAAAAGTGGGAATTTATAGCCAAGGAGCAAGACAGCAGATCAGGGGATAGAAAATTACTAAGAGATAGGGTAATTCTTTGCTAAACTGACCTAATAGCATCTTTGCTGAAGACAGGCCAAAGTGAAAAGATATCAAAGGTCAGACCAACAGTGAGGGATTTTCAGTAAACTGACTCAGTAGGAATCTTGCTGAAACTGGACAATGCAGAGATGAACGGGAAGCCCAAAAGTCAGGGCCTAGCTGAGAAAAGAGTTCAGAGGAACCTGACTTCAGGATTTGATCAAGGAGAGAATCTTTGTCAGGAGGAAAAACTTGTCCTCTACCATCTTGTGTTAAGTACATGGGGCCTGCAAATTAAACTGCCTAAAGACTGAGTAGCAAGAGAAAAAAGGATTAATTTATGCATGCAGCATGCATAACATGGGAGTGTTCAGTGAGTAACTCAAAGGGGTGGTTAGGATTTGACGCTTATATATTGTTGAAAAACAAAATTCAGCTGAACAAATTGAAAGATCTTATTGGCTTTATTCAATGATTCATGAATAAGTCAGCACCCCATTTTGAGGACTCAGAGCAAGCTGCCCCCAAATATGCCAAAGTGAATATTTTGAATTACAGTTACTTTAAAAATAGCCTGTACAAGAAGGACACTCTAACTTTCCGCTCTGTCTCCTTGAAAACAGGAAATAAAGCTCACATGGAAAAGGTACCCTCCCTGTACCAGGAGGTAGAGAGACATTCTCATCACCAGAGATGAGGAATTTGGAGCCAAAAAACCTGTCTATGTCTGTTAGCATAATTGATGCCATCTTGGGCCCATAAAACAAAGAGAGTTGCTTTTAATTCTCCAAATAACTGGTCTGCCACCTAAAAGATACCAAATTTTGACTCGTCCAACTACATTTTCTTTAATTTGCTTTTTTATATCAGTGAGATTTCCAAGTAAACTGGAAATCAAGAGTTCTATGTTCTAGAACTTTACAGTTCAATTTGTCATGCCTTCAAAATATGCACAAGGCACTCAACAAAGGTCTTCTTTCTGAGTGTACAAGTCAAACCTAGACCAAGTCACCCTAAGGGCAGAAAAACCCCTCCGTTATTTCTTTTATTAGCTCCTGGTATTGGCTCCCAGTTTTCACTTCATATTGTGTGGGCTCGGGTGACCTTTTTGGTTTCTTTTAGTATTAATTTCATTAATATTGCCTTAGGGACAGATTTATATGCCCTGTCTTACAATACCAGTCAGGGGAAGCATTCCCCAGTGAGACATAATATCTAGGCAAAAGAGATGTAACCATCTTCCATAAAGCCCATTCAAATACAATAATTTTCAAAAATAAACTTTTATTGCAATTCTATCAACTATCATACGTTTAATTTTAGTTTCCATGAAGATTCCATCAACAAATCTTGGTCTTACAAAGACTCCCAGAAACTTTCCTTTTATCCCTTGGTCATTTTACCTATTTTTGTATGAAAGTCTTTGGGGTCCACAGTGGGGGTAGAGCCAAGGGACTCGGGTCCTTTTCTAAATCTTTAACTTGATTAATTGACCTAACTATAGCCCCAAGCAATTGCTTGTTAGGTATCTCACTGTAATTTTCTTTCAGCCTTTAATTTTTTTTTTTCCTAAACTGGGGTAAATATAGCAGACTTGTTTGGGACACTTTAATGTTGGGGGGAGAGTAGAGGGTCCCTTTGGCCCTACCAACCTTAGGTAGTGTTGTATCAAAACTTTGTTTAATCCTATCAACCTCCGTTTTATTTATCCCATTTCTTAATAACCATCTAAAGACTTCTACCCTGTTGGGACAAGTTCCTTTAAAATTTCCACCATGTTGGGAAGAATTTGCTTGACTTTCCCCTCAGCTTCTTCGTATTCCCTTGTTAATCAACAAAATTAACATTAATCAACCTAATGTTTTTATTAGCATCTATAAGACCTATTGAGGTGTGGCTTCCCAGACTAGTTTTTGTTTGTTTGTTTGTTTTAAATTAAGGAGTTTCTTAAAGTCAGCCATTACATTTTTTGTATCTACCTTTTAATTTGGTCTTTTCATAGGCACCAATAAAACAGCTGTTTATAATGAGAGCTTTCTAAAAATTTACCAATTTAGGAGTTTCTCTGGTTAAAAGATCTGTTGTCTGGCCATTAAGTAGCATCTTAATAGTGACTCAAATCAGTTAGACACAAGAGGCATCCCCATAAGAGAGTGCAAAGGATGCTGCCTTCACAAGATCTGGAACGCTTATTCCCAAAAATAGTCTAAGAAAGTAAAAGCTTCATTGTACAGGTGAATGCAATGGAGGTTGAGATAACAAAGGCCCTTTATGGGCTGGGACCACTTATGGCAAATTTTCCTGAGAGCTGTCACAGCCAGAGAAAAAGACTGCTTGGAATCCCAGTCTATTCAACCGGATGTCAAATGTACACCATATGTGTACTTTATGGATGGCAGATACTGTGCTCTCAAAATACAGAACAAAATGCCTAAAATCAGGTAGAACATTTACATCTCAAAGGGACAGGGAGAGAAATGCAACTTCCTCCTAGAAGGCTTTTGTTCCTTTAAGGTCAGAATTCTGAAAAGATGTTTTATTGAGTTGGCTTTTTTTTTTTAACTGGATATGCAAAAACCAATTTTGGATAGTCAGAAAGAGCTCCATCTTGGCCATTTTTAGGGTGAAATTTCCTTAGTTCCCGACTAAGTAAGTACTTGTAAGTATAAATTCTTTACGTATGAAAGCTGGCTTGGGTGTTAGTTGGAGGTTGGCTTTCTGATGCCCCTAGTTTTTCTGTTTGAGAAACTCTATTTCTGACTTTAAAGTTGAATTTGTCAGGGATAAACTATACTAATGAAACTGTGTGGTGAGCCAATGTGCTGCTTGTGAGTTTGACTCCTCTAGCTATCACCCTAGAGTCATTTCAGCTCTTTTACGTCTCAGTTTCTGTCTCTGGCAGTCCAAAACTGTTGTGGGTGCTTGAAGCACTGAGTAGCCAACACTTATATGTGGTCCCTGGAAGAGCAAGTTTTAAATTAATGAGTGGGTTTCCCCAAGGGACTGCTGCACAGTATGAAGACTGCCTCCACCACTCCTATAAGTTTCTCAGTTGCCTAAGAAAGCCATAACTGACTAAGAGGAGCCTTGTCTCTTCTCTTAACAACAAAGCTCTCACGTGGTAGCTTCACTTTTATCCTGACAAATTTTGTTAAGGTAACTGCATTGAGGAAAGACATCAGGTCAGCCTCCTACCTAATCAGCCAGTCCAAGCCTCCTCGGTATCTTTCAGCTGAGCAAAATCATCCCAGTGTTTTGCAGCTAGGGGTAGCCTCAGCATCTTTCAACTGAGCAAATATAGGTGCCTCTTCTATTAAAAAAAAAGTTTTTAAATTTTTTATTGAGGTATAGTTGATTTACAATCTTGTGTTAATTTCCGCTGTACAGTAAAGTGATTCATATGTGTATATATATATATATATATACACACTTTTTTATTTTCTTTTTCATTATGGTTTCTCATAGGATACTGAATATAGTTCTCTGTACTATACAGGAGGACCTTGTTGTTTATCCATTCCATATATAATGTATAATAGCTTACATCTGCTAACCCCAAACTCCCACCCCATCTCTCCTCCAATCCTCCCACCCTGGCAACCACAAGTCTGTTGTCTTCGTGAGCCTGTTTCTGCATAGATAGGTTCATTTGTGACATATTTTAGATTCCACATATAAATGATATCATATGGTATTTGTCTTTCTCTTTATGACTTCACTTAGTATGATAATCTCTAGTTGCATCCGTGTTGCTTATTTCACTCTTTTTTATGGCTGAGTAGTATTCCGCTGTGTATATGCACCACATCTTCTTTATCCATTCATCTCTCAGTGGACATTTAGGTTGTTTCCACTTCTTAGCTACTGTGAATAGTGCTGCTATGAACATAGAGGTACATATATCTTTTGGGATTAGAGTTTTATCTGGATATTTGCCCAGGAGCGGGATTGCTGGATCATATGGTAATTCTTTTTTTTAATTAATTAATTTATTTATTTATTGGCTGCATTGGGTTTTTGTTGCTGCATGCGGGCTTTCTCTAGTTGTGGCGAGCAGGGGCTGCCCTTCGTTGCAGTGCACAGGCTTCTCATTGCAGTGGCATCTCTTGTTGCAGAGCACAGGCTCTAGGTGCTCAGGCTTCAGTATTTGCAGCTCACGGGCTCTAGAGCACAGGCTCAGTAGCTGTGGTGCATGGGCTTAGTTGCTCTGTGGCATGTGGGATCTTCCCGACCAGGGATCGAACCCGTGTCCCCTGCATTGGCAGGTGGATTCTCAACCACTGCACCACCAGGGAAGTCCCTCATATGGTAATTCTATTTTTAGTTTTCTGAGGAACCTCCATACTGTTTTCCATAGTGGCTGTACCAACTTACATTCCTGCTAACAGTGTAAGAGGGTTCCCTTTAATCCACATCCTCTCCAGCCTTTCTTATTTGTAGAGTTTTTAACGTTGGCCATGCTGTCCGGTGTGAGGTGATACCTCATTGTAGTTTTGATTTGCATTTCTCTAATAATTAGTGATGTTGAGCATCTTTTCATGTGCTATTGGCCATTTGTATTTCTTCTTTGGAGAAGTGTCTACTTAGGTCTTCTGCCTATTTTTGATTGGGCTGTGTTTTTTTGTTGTTGAGTTGTTTGAGCTGTTTGTATATTTTGGAAATTAAGTCTTTGTGGGTTGCATCGTTTGCAAACATTTTCTCCCAGTCTATAGGTTGTCTTTTCATTTTGTTTATGGCTTCCTTTGCTGTGCAAAAGCTTGTAAGTTTGATTAGGTCCCATTTATTTTTGTTTTTGTTTCTAACACCTTGGGAGACTGACCTAAGAAAACATTGGTACAATTTGTGTATAGGTACTTCTTCTTGAACCTAAGTTCAAGATTAACCTACTCCTCATAGTGTGGAGTTTAACAAACTCTGAATAAACTCAGGGTCTTCAATCAAGAGTGGGAGATCTGATATCAGGGAGATCCACCCAAATTAATCTGGAGTCACAGAGGAGGTGGATGGGCACAAGGGGTCCTGCTGGTACCAAGGCTCCAGTTCCCCACAGAGTTGAGGCAAAGGAGAGAAGTCTGCTCTGGGTCCCTTCATTGCTGCCAAAACTGTCAACTTGAAAAAAACATTCAACATTAAGAGCTATGCATTGAGTTCATTCAGTGTCTTACTGAGGACTATAGCCCAGGAGACAGCCTCTCAGGTAGCTCTGAGAAACTCTTCTGAAGAGGTGGGGGTGGAGCCAGGGTATACATAAACTTTTGCTTTTTCCTGTGAAAAAGTGTAGTCACGCATAAAAAGATTACTGCTAATCACAAAGAACAGACATCTCAAGTTAATGATTTTAGTGCTTTTGTATGTATGGGAAGATGCAAGAATCGGGGTCATTGACATTTTTCCTTAGATATATACATATCTGAACTATCTAGGGGCTGGTATATCCAAAGCACAGAATGCTTCTTGTTTTCTCCATCCTGAATTCCCTCAGGTACATAGTTGATGGGCAACTGCAGTGGCTAATGGCTTGATCCTTGTAGAACTGCAATGGCAGGCAACATGTTTTTCTCCACAGTATTAAGTCTTGCTTTGCTGACGTTAGGGAGGAAGAATTTTTCCTCTGTCCTTCTAGGTTCTTCTGGCTATCTAAGAACTCCATTGACATGAGACAGATTAGCAGGAGAAAATTAAACGAAGTTTAACATCTTGTATGCATGGGAGAGACCCAGGGAAAACAAGTAACTCACAACAATGGCTGAAACCACCATCTTCAGCTAAAGCCAAAAAAAGGATGTTGGGGTAGTGGTTTGGGACTTCAGAGGGGAGAAAGGCAATTCATATGGTGATGGAAAAGCAAATGTTTGGTAAATAAATGTTTGCTGGGCCCTGCAGAGACAGTAGGACACAGTGTGGACTCTCATCTCTGTGCCCTGCAGAGTTTCTCTCACACCAAACCTAGCCCATATCCTGTGCAGACACCTCTGGTGACAGCTCTATTCCAGGGACAGGCCTTCTCTCTAAAAAAATTTTAGGCAGTTAGGGGGAATCAAATTTTCCTCCTGAGTCTTTTGGGCTTTGATTGTTTTCAGCTTGAAACAATCCATATGTCAAAGAGACATTTTGGGTGGCAAGTTTTGTTCCCTACACTGATATGAGGCTTAGCACAAGGGACTCCATTTGTTTTTTTGTTTGTTTTTTGCCACATCTCATGGCTTATGGGATCCTAGTTCCCCAACCAGGGACTGAACCTGGGCCCTCAGCAGTGAAAGCGACAAGTCCCAGCCACTGGGCTGCCAGGGAGTCCCCATGACTCCATTTTGAGCTGTTGTTTCTTTTTTAACAATATTTAACTTAGTAGGTGAAGGGAAGCAAAATATACCACCCTAAAATGTGCCTCTGGCGTATTGATTATTTTAGGCTGATTATTTATAAAAAAAACAGCAGACAGGAAAAGCTCCAAAAACTGAGTAGAATTTATCCTTTTGTAAGAAACATTTACATTTATAAGGGAAATCTCTATTTATGAGGGTGTCTGCCTCCCTCTACCAGGAAGAGGAAGATGACCAAATCTCTAGAAACTGCTAATGAAGAAGGCATCAGGACTTCCCTGGTGGCGCAGTGGTTAAGAATCCTCCTGCCAATGCAGGGGACATGGATTCGATCCCTGGTTCAGGAAGATCCCAAATGCCATGAAGCAACTAAGCCCGTACACCACAACTACTGAGCCTGCCCTCTAAAGCCCGTGAGCCACAACTACTGAACCCGTGTGCGGCAACTACTGAAGCCTATGCATGTAGAGCCCATGCTCCACAACAAGAGAATAGCCCCTGCTTACCACAACTAGAGAAAGCCCATGCACAGCAAGGGAGACCCACTGCAGCCATAAATAAATAAATAAATAAATAATCTTAAAAAAAAAAAAAAGAAGGCATATGCTTAAATCTTCATAAAAACCTTACCCTTATTTACTGTGCTTTGCCTAATGAGCTTCCATAACTGATCTCCCTGCCCCGACTGTCTTGTTTTGTCTTTAGCTAAAGATGTATTTAAGATGATGGCTTTAGCCATTTCAGAGACTTAGTTTTCCTGGGTTTCTCTCATGTTTAAAGGAAATATACATGTTATTAAACTTTTGTTTTTCTCCTGTTAAAGTGTGTTATATCAGTTTAATTACTAGACCAGCCAAAGAACCTAGAAGAGTAGAAGGGAAACTTTTCCCACCCCTACATAGGGAAAAGGGAGGGATAGGAAAGGCTCCTATGAGAAGAACAGATAGATTTCTTTTGAAAAGACAAATGGGTTTTTAGGAGAGCAGAAGGGAGATAAGAAAGTCTGTGATAATGTTTATTTATGTAGGTGTCAGTGGTCTTTCTGTCTTTAGGGCCATAAAACTTCCCAGGAGAGGGGATTTATGGTGCATTTCCTCTTGGTCTTTCTCCTGGGAGCAGACTCACCCCAAAGAGGGAATTTATGGTAGTCCTCATTTCTCAGAAGTTTCTACTTTTAGTAGATGAGAGACGCCCTGTGGTGGCTTTTGTCTGCATCTATTGAATCGCAAATGTCTTCAGCTTAAAATAATCTTTATATCAATTTGTGGGTCCCAGGTGGGTCCCAACAGGGCTTATACAGTTCAATCATTGTTTGGCTCACCACGAAATGTCAAATGACAACCTGAGATGCATCACAGAACCAAATACAAGCCACAGCTGTTGGGGCCACAACTCTCAAATCACAGCTGTACATCTGTGAACTAAAGAGGAGAGTCTTTGAAACTGAAGCTACTTGATCAAGGGACGGTGTGTTCAGAGGAGGGACTTGGCTGGGCAGGTACTTCAACTGAGCTGGCAAAGGTTTTTTGTGTTACTGAACTCAGATCCAGCTGCTCACCACCTGGAAATCAGTACTCAAAAGGCAATTGTTGATAGAAATGGAAAGTGTTGCTTTTAATCAGAAAGCTGACTTGCATCCCAAATCCAACTCCGAAGATTCTGCTCAGCCATGAAATTTTTAAGGAAAGGGGAAGTAGTCTCAGTTAATCATGGAAATAGGGGAGCAGACTCATCACCACCTTCCACTGAATGTAGGCTTGTGATCTTTCTTTAGATGCTATCCTGTTTACACAGTTTATGAGATTACTGAAGGGGAACTTAGGGAAGAGATCTGGTCATTGTTTAATTACTTATTCTTCATTTCTGTTTCTTTGATCTATGGAAAGAACCAACAGTTTAGGCAAGGTATTGTGTGATCAAAAGATTTGAAAGTTGTGCTTGGGCCAGAGATGAGTAGAGCATGGGAGTGCCTGGTTTAAGGTTAGCTACAATATAGCTTTGCTAAAGTGACAAGACAAAAGAGACCTCTCACAGAGAGCTCTTTCCTGCAAAGACCTCTCTCCTACCAAAAGCTGCTTACAGATCCCCACTTGTCAGAACATCATTCCACTTCTGTGAGATTAGAGGTGAAGATCTATCTTCTATAATTTCTTCATGCCGACATAGGACACTGTATTCTCAGAATGGAAGATGTCAACTTGGGACTGTAGCGTCTCTTTGCTGACAATTTTAATTGCCCACTTAGATATATGGGCAGAGCAAGCTATAATTATTTTGATGCCCACCACAGAGGTATAGATTATTATGAGCAATAATGTTAATTCTATTCTCTTAAGGCCAGTTCTTGGAATTGTGCTAGCCATAGATTCAGTACTGCTCAAGATGAAGCAGCTTATGTCATGGCTGTTGTCTGATCATCATGCAGTTATCTTTTCCCTCTGGTGGCAGTTACAGTATTTGTAAAACAACTCAGGAATGTGCATCAGACACTGTAAGATTCTGTGACTCTAATGTCCTAATCATTAGCTGCTTGAGCCTGTTCTTTTGTGACTCGGGAAGGCCTGGGAGACTTCAGCTTCTCTACAAACAAGAGGCAGGGGACATGGAGGGGCCTTTGTACTTGGGGGTGGGGTGGGGTGGGGTGCAGGGTCCTGTTCGGTTCCATGTGTATTGTGATTGGCGAAGGAAAAGTGAACAAGGGCATAGCAGAGGGCAGAAACTCCACGTGAAAAGGAAGGGACATATTTATAGGGCACACATTATATGCTTGGTAACTGTCTTCATCTCATTCCATTCTCCCAATAACCCTGTGAGGTAGATATTGGTTGACCTCATTTATCAGATTGGGATATCAGGGCTCCAGGGCAAATAATTTATTCAGGTTGCCACCATTTGTTTTTGTTTTTGTTTTTTCTTTCGATCTTTATTGGAGTATAATAGCTTTACACTGTTGTGCCAGTTTCCACTGCAGAGCAAAGCAAATCAGCTGTATTTATACATATATTCCTATATCCCCTCCCTCCCGAGCCTCCCTCCGACCCTTCCTATTCTACCCCTCTAGGTCATCACCAGTCATAGAGTTGATCTCCCTGTGTTATGCGGTTGCTTCCCACTAGCTATCTATTTTACATTTGGTAGTGTATAAATGTCAACGCTACTCTCTCACTATGCCCCAGCTTCTCTTCCCCCCGCTCCAAGTCTGTTCTCTACATCTGCGTCTTTATTCTTCCACTGCCACTGAGTTCATCAGTACCATCTTTTTAGGTTCCATACATATGAGTTAGCATATGGTATTTGTTTTTCTTTTTCTGGCTTACTTCGCTCGGTATGACAGACTCTAGGTCCATCCATCCACCTCACTACAAATAACACAATTTCATTCCTTTTTATAGGTTGCCACCATTTGTATGTGAGGTTTCTGGGATTGAAACCAGGTCTGTTTGGCTTCAAGGGAGAGGATGATGCCAGAACAGTGAAGGCAGAGGGTAGGAATGGCAGTCAGCTGGAGACTGGGGCCAGACTTTGCAGATCAGAAGCTGAAACCACATTCACTGCAAAAGGGTTGTGTTACCAAGTCCAAGCTCGCTCTGCTTGCCGTACAGGCCAATGAATCACAGGCAAGGTGTTGAGGCAAGGAATATGACTTTATTCAGAAAGCTGGCAAACCGAGATGGCAGACTAGTGTCTTCAAAAACCCATCTTATTGGGGCCTGGATGCCAGTTTGTTTTATAAAATCAGAGAGGGAGAGGCTGTGAGGAAGTAAAGTTAAAGGGCCATCAGTCTTGCAAAAGATGTCTGGGAATAACCAGCCTCCCTGATGGGTTATGTTAATTTCAGCCAGGCACACAGGTGGGCAGAGAAGATTGTCTGCCTGTGAGCTGAACAGAGGCACTTTAGTTTAACATTCAGGCAGAGGGGCGGTGTTCCCTGAGGCAGGCCATCATGTATGATTATAATAACAAAAGCAGCAAAAAGCAAAGGTTAAAGTCAAAGAAACAGATCCAACATGGAGTCCGATTTAGCTCTTCCTGGTAACAGTTGCTCTAGTAATTAGAAAAGTATCTGGCAGGTCTACCTAGGATGGCTCTGGGAACCAGAGAAGTGCCTGTGCTAACCCTCCCCCTTTGTGGTCTGAGATAACAGGGAAGTTTCCAAGAAAGAGGAATGCTGGGGGTGGGGGAGGGGAGTGCTCCAGGCTGTTCAAGGCCTCTGGCCAGTCTCCCCTCTCACCAGGTGGTCTAGGCCCCAGCTAGGCCCCCAGCCAGTCACTCAGCCTCCATCGCACCACAGTGCCTTGTAGGGAATGCACAGGAGCCTTTGATTTCTTCCTTGCTGCCCAGAAGGCAGGATGCAGCTGTTGTCTCCTTCTACCTGGCCGCCACAAAGTTCCCTTCCTCCTCATTTCTCAAGGTTGAGAAAGTAAAAATTAGCAGTGAAAAGGAATGAGAAGCTAAAAATGTGCCCTGCCATTCATCCGGCTGGGATAGCAAAGATAAAACCAGTTACAAAGTTGAACAGGAAACATTATTTCTCCCAAGGACAAGCTGCAGCGGCAAAGTGGCATGAGGACTCCTGCTTTCTTACTCACTGGAAAGTCTTGTCCTCTAAAATCAGAGACCATCAGAAACTTTGCTGTTTGAAATTTTGTCAGCAGGAATGAAACACCCCACTCTTGCCTGGGCCTTCTAATTCACTTTGACATAGAAAAGCAGCTTCAATTTACAACCTGGGTGCACCTCGTTAGATAAGGGATTTTTGGACACACCATGCCCCATCTATCCTAACTTCATAGTTGCCACCTTTAGTCTAGATTTGACTTTACACACTGCTTTGCTTTGAGCCTACCCAAACATGGCTTCAGGTAAATTTCTCCTAAACTCCACCCTCCCCCAAAGCACTGTCAACTATAAATTGGAACTTGCCATCTGCCTGTACAAGAATTAAATCACTTTGTGCTGCTGTAACTACTAACCTTCCACATCCCCTGAAGGGAATTCAGGGTGGAGACCAGAAATGAGGCACTCTGTGCTTTGGAGGATGGGTGCAACAGGTCTTCAGATAGATGTTTTCAGGAGCTGAATTTATGAGCCCAAGCCTCGCATCTCCTCATATCTAGAAAAGCACTAAATTCCTACATGGTGACATCTGCTCCTGACTAGCTGAAACCCCTTACAAAAAAATGTATTTGATTGCATGTAGTCCTCCTTTACCAAGAATACATATATACTAATCTTCCCCCCTGCCTCTTTGGAACAGTTTCTCAGAGCTATCTGGGATGCTGTCTCCCGGGTTGCAGTCCTAATTTTGCCCCAAATAAACTCAACACGCAACTCTCACGTTGTGCATTTTTTTTAAGTCGACAGCACATAACTGTAGGTTTTCTTTTGTTTCCTTTGTTTGGTCTCTGGTTCCTCCTGTGCTATGGAGTCTCCTTCCATGCAACTGGACCAAAAAACCTGACTTTGTCAGACTACAGGCTTGCTCCTGGTGATCAAGGGCTGATTTGGCTAGGACAGGACCTCACAAAACACTCCCTTCTTTTTCCAGACTTGACTTTATCTCCCAAGTCCTAAGACAAAGGCAAGGATTGTTCAGTCAGCCTGATCCTGGGATGGGCGGAGCGGGAACACAGAGCACTGCATTCTTCTGGAAAACCTTCAGAGCTTTCTTTATGTAACTCTGTCCTGTTAATTAGTGTGCAGCCTGGAAGTGGAGGGGGCAGGCACTGGACTGAGGGCTTTACAATGCCATTCCACTCAATTCTCACTACAACCCTATGAAGTAGGTCCTGTTATCATCATTCCCAATTTACAGGTGAAGAAACTGAGGCACAGAGAGAAGTTAAGTAGCTTGCCCAAAAAAGTCATGCAGTCAGTAAGCAGCTCAGCTGGGATTTGAACACATGAAGTTTGAATACAGAGCGCTTAATCACTAGGTTGGAGGTTCATAAAACTAAACCCTGGTGCTCTTAATATCATTACTTTCTGAACCAAGCCTCCTAGGTCAAAAGAAATCCTTAACAGTTCCATGTGTTAAGTTTTTTTGTTTTTGTTTTTTATAAATTTATTTATTTGTTTATTTGTTGGCTGTGTTGGGTCTTCGTTGCTGCACACGGGCTTTCTCTAGTTGCTGCGAGCAGGGGCCACTCTTCATTGTGGTTCGAGGGCTCCTCATTGCTGTGGCTTCTCTTGTTGCGAAGCATGGGCTTCAGTAGCTGTGGCACTTGTGCTCAATAGTTGTGGCTCATGGGCTGTGGAGCATAGGCTCAATAGCTGTGGTGCACGGGCTTAGTTGCTCCGTGGCATGTGGGATCTTCCTGGAGCAGGGCTCGAACTTGTGTCCCCTGCATTGGCAGACAGATTCTTAACCACTGTGCCACTTAGGAAGTCCCCATGTGCTAAGTTTTATGCCCATACAACTTAATAAGCATTTATGTCCTAATAATTTAGTAGCTGTTTGGGAAAAAAAAAAAACATATAAATTAAAAGGAAAAATAATATTTTTATTTAATTCTTAAATAACCTATACATACTATTGACATGTGTGTACTGGTTGGGCACTGCACAACTTCTCAGATTTTAAAATCAGATTTGGACACCACCACATTCATTCCTCATGGTACTCACTTTTTATCACACCAAAAACTCAGTTTCACAAAGATATGATGTTGTGGGGAATACCAGAGTTTGTATAAAGATTACTTTAAGCTAAAAACATTTGAGATTCAACAGATGCAGAAAGAAGACTTCTTGGAGTTTACTTTGTCTGACTAAAAGCAGCAGCTACTGAGTCTGCCATTAATCCTCTCTTCAGCGGGAATTGCCTGGCGGTCCAGTGGTTAGGACTGTGCACTTCCACTGCAGGGGACACAGATTCAATTCCTGGTTGGGGAACTAAGATCTCACATGCTGGGGGCTGGGGGCGGGGGGGTGGGGTGGGGGCGGGATGAATACTTTCTCCAGGGGAGTTTCATGGCCATGAAGAAGGTAGAAAGACCACTGGTACCTGCATAATCTATTATCACAAACTTTCTTGTCTTCTATTTGTTCTCCTAAAAACCGATTTGTCTTTCCTAAAGAAACCTATTTGTCCTCACTATAGAAGTCTTTTCTTTCCCCCAGTAAGTTAGATATGTAAGCTACCAATTATAATCACTCCTTTGAGTTATTCATCACAGAGCGCTTCTGCATGTACTTGCGTTGCCTGCGAAAGTAAACTCTTTCTTTTGCTAATCTCTTTTGTCAGCTTAATTTGCAGACACCCAAACTGAATCTAAGAGGTAGAGGAAATATTTGTTTCTTTGCCAGTGATATCACTAAAAGTAATGTAGGGCTTCCTAGGTGGCGCAGTGGTTGAGAATCCGCCTGCCAATGCAGGGGATACAGGTTCAATCCCTGCTCCAGGAAGATCCCACATGCCGCGGAGCAACTAAGCCCATGCACCACAACTACTGAGCCTGCGCTTTAGAGCCCATGAGCCACAACTATTGAGCCCATGTGCTGCAACTACTGAAGCCCATGCGCCTAGAGCCCGTGCTCCGCAACAAGAGAAGCCACGGCAATGAGGAGCCCTCGCACCACAATGAAGAGTAGCCCCCACTCACTGCAACTAAAAAGAAAGCCCGTACATAGCAAAAAAGACCCAACACAGTCAATAAAATAAATAAATAAATAAATTTATTGAATAAATAAATAAAAGCAATGTAGCATCAGTTCGTGTTGAGACTGTGAACTACCTAAAGTTAGTACTCTTATACAGTGTCTGACAGGTGTTGTTGAATTTCCCTTGAAATTTAAAACTATCCCATGGCAAGAATAAAGATGCAGATGTAAAGAACAGACTTGAGGACATGGGGTGGGGGGCGAAGGAAGGGGAAGCTGAGATGAAGTGAGAGAGTAGCATTGACATATATAGACTACCAACTGTAAAATAGCTAGCTAGTGGGAAGCTGCTGCATAACACAGGGAGATCAACTTGATGATGGATGATGACTTAGAGGGCTGAGATAGGGAAGGAGTCACAGGAGGGAGGGAATATGGAGATATATGTATAAATACAGCTGATTCACTTTGTTGTACAGCAAAAACTGGCACAACAGTGTAAAGCAATTATATTCCAATAAAGAGCTTAAAAGCATAAAAAAATAAAAATAATAAATACTTAGATGGTGGGTAAAATAAACTTAAAAAAATAAAAATATACCATGGTGTCGCTGTGAATTGTCCCTTGTTGCCTGGGGTGCCTTGGTGCCCAGTTTGGGAACCATGGCACTAGCTTAAATCCCTATCAAAGTGACCTAACATAATCTATGAGCCCACTGGGACTGGCATACTATAACTGCTTGTTTTTTCAGGTTTTTTTTAATATAAATTTATTTATTTATTGGCTGCATTGGGTCTTCGTTGCTGCACATGGGCTTTTCTCTGGTTGCTGAGAGCAGGGATACTCCTCATTGTGGTGGCTTCTCTTGTTGCAAAGTATGCGCCCTAGGCATGTGGGCTTCAGTAGTTGCGGCACATGGGCTCAATAGTTGTGGTTCACAGGCTCTAGAGCACAGGCTCAGCAGTTGTGGTGCATGGGCTTAGTTGCTCTGCGGCATGTGGGATCCTTCCGGAGCAGGGATCGAATCTGTGTCCCCTGCATTGGCAGGCAGATTCCGAACCACTGCACCACATAGGAAGTTCCTAACTGCTTGTTTTTTTCAGCAGTGTCAGGAAGGAAGATATTTTCCTCTACCCTTCTAAGTTCTGGCTGGTCTAAGAATTAAATTGATGTAAGATTAACAGGAGAGGGGCTTCACGGGTTCGATCCCTGCTCCAGGAAGATCCTACATGCCGCAGAGCAACTAAGCCCGTGCACCACAACTATTGAGCCTGCGCTTTAGAGCCCATATCCACAACTATTGAGCCCATGTGCTGCAACTACTGAAGCCCACACGCCTAGAGCCCGTGGTCCGCAACAAGAGAAGCCACAGCAATGAGGAGGCCGTGCACCACAACGAAGAGTAGCCCCCACTCACCGCGCAAAGCAAAAAAAAAAAAAAAAAAAAAAAGGCCCAACACAGGCAATAAAATTAATTAATTAATTAATTTAAAAAAGATTAACAGGAGATAATCACAAAAGTTTAATAACATGTATACATGGAAGAGACCCAGGAAAACTGAGTAACTCACCAAAATGGCAGAAATTCTCACCTTAAGTACCATGTTCAGCTAAAGACAAAAAGAGGAAGTTGGGGGTAGTGTTTTGGGACTTCAAAGGGGAGGAAGGCAATGCAAGTGGAGATGGAAAAGCAAATGTTTGGTAAATAAATGTTTGTTGCGCCCTGCAGAGAGTGAGACAGAGTGGATTCTGATCTCTGATCTCAGCCCTGCTGCGTTTCTCCTGCTACACCTAGTCTATGTTCTTCGCAGAAATTTCTGGTAATAGCTCTATTCCAGGAATAGGTGCTTTATCTAAATTCTTTTAAGCAATTAAAGAGGAGGTAACAAGAAAAACTTTCCTAGTCTTCTGTTTCTTAAAGATAATCAGCTTAAATTAATCCTCATGTCAAAGAGACACATTTTGGGGTGAAAATTTTGCTCCCCTACAGCAATCTCCATCTGTCTGGTTCATGGCTATATCTACTGTACCAACATCAGTGCCCAGCACAAAAGCGAGAGCTCAGTTGAAGGAGGTGTCACATAAGTGGGGAGCACAGGTGTAGAGCACAAATGGTTAATTCTTTTTTTTTTTTTTCACATTTCATGATCCTGAGCTTTATTATTATTTTTTTTAATTTTATTTATTTATTATTTTTGGGGGGGTACACCAAGTTCAATCAACTGTTTTTATACACATATCCCCATATTCCCTCCCTTCCTTGACTCCCCCCTCCTCGAGTCCCCCCCCACCCTCCCCGCCCCAGTCCTCTAAGGCATCTTCCATCCTCGAGTTGGACTCCCTTTGTTATACAACAACTTCCCACTGACTATCTGTTTTACAGTTGGTAGTATATATATGTCTGTGCTACTCTCTCGCTTTGTCTCAGCTTCCCCTTCACCACCCGCCCCCTCCCAAACCTCGAGTTCTCCAGTCCATTCTCTGTATCTGCTTCCTTGTTCTTGTCACTGAGTTCATCAGTACCATTTTTAGATTCCGTATATGTGAGTTAGCATACAATATTTGTCTTTCTCTTTCTGACTTACTTCACTCTGTATGACAGACTGTAGTTCTATCCACCTCATTACATATAGCTCCATCTCATCCCTTTTTATAGCTGAGTAATATTCCATGTTGCTTCCATGTCCTGGCTATTGTAAATAGTGCTGCAATGAACATTATGGTACAAGTTTCTTTTGGGATTATGGTTTGCTTTGGGTATATGCCCAGTAATGGGATTACTGGATCACATGGTAGTTCTATTTGTAGTTTTTTAAGGAACCTCCAAATTGTTTTCCATAGTGGCTGTACCAACTTACATTCCCACCAACAGTGCAGGAGAGTTCCCTTTTCTCCACACCCTCTCCAACATTTGTTGTTTCCAGATTCTGTGATGATGGCCATTCTGACCAGTGTGAGGTGATACCTCACTGGGGCTTTGACTTGCATTTCTCTGATGATTAGTGATGTTGAGCATCATTTCATGTGTTTGTTGGCCATCTGTATGTCTTCTTTGGAGAAATGTCTATTCAGGTCTTCTGCCCATTTGTGGATTGGGTTATTTGCTTTTTTGGTATTAAGCTTCATGAGCTGCTTGTATATTTTGGAGATTAATCCTTTGTCCATTGTTTCCTAGGCAATTATTTTTTCCCATTCTGAGGGTTGCCTTTTAGTCTTGTTTATGGTTTCTTTCGCTGTGCAAAAGCTTTTAAGTTTCATGAGGTCCCATTTGTTTATTCTTGATTTTATTTCCATGATTCTAGGAGGTGGGTCAAAAAGGATCTTGCTTTGATGGATGTCATAGAGTGTTCTGCCTATGTTTTCCTCTAGGAGTTTTATAGTGTCTGGCCTCACATGTAGGTCTTTAATCCATTTGGAGTTTATTTTTGTGTATGGTGTTAGGAAGTGTTCTAATTTCATTCTTTTACATGTTGCTGTCCAAGGTTCCCAGCACCACTTACTGAAGAGGCTGTCTTTTTTCCATTGTATATTCGTGCCTCCTTTGTCAAAGATAAGGTGCCCATATGTGCTTGGGCTTACTTCTGAGTTCTCTATTCTATTCCATTGATCTTCCTTTCTATTTTTGTGCCAGTACCATACTGTCTTGATCACTATGGCCTTGTAGTATAGTTTGAAGTCAGGAAGCCTGATTCCACCAACTCCATTTTTCCTCCTATGGTTAATTCTTGAGGGATATTTCACCCTCCCCTACTCATGAGTCATCTCAGAGTAAATGCGTACAGAATTTGGGACATAAATACGACTGATTCCTGCTCTTCTGGCTCTTTTCTGCCCCCTAGACTTAATGCTTCCTATTTTCACACTCCTTCTTCTGTAGAAAACAATATAGCTCAGTTAGGTTACTGTTTATTAAATACAATCTATTCTCAACCTAGCAGTCCGTGTCAGATCAGGTCAGTCATCTACTCAAAACTTGCAATGGCTCCCCAGTTCACTCAGAGTCAAAGCCAGAAGTCCCATCAGGGCTCGGATCATCTGCCCTTGCCTTCTTTCCCTGACTTCAGTTCATCCTCCTCCAAGCATTTGGGCCAACCATTCCCAAACTCAAGGTGTTTGCTTTTCACTTAGAGGCTGTTGACCTCTGCCTGGAGGGCTCTGCTCTCAGACATGTGGACATAGTTAAGACCACCCAAATGAGAACAGGCAATGCCTATTTACTCAGCGCTTGCTATAGCAAGGGAGTCAGCCACCATTATTTGCATTTGGCAGCGACTCAAAGGCATTGCTACAGGGGTTGTTGTTTGGCTCCCTGGACTGGTTGCTGCAGCTACGGTTGACTTCCTGAGCTGGCTGCTGCAGACTGAAGCTAAATCACAGCCTCTGCAGCAACCAGTTCAGAAAACAAAGACCTCTGCAGCATTTGCCCCAGAACTGTCAGGACTTGGTTGATGGCTGGTCAGCTTCTCTATTTTTTAAATTCCCACTTCCAGCTCAGGACCAATCAGAGAAAGCTAAATATGCTCCCCAAACCAACTGCAGAGGATGCTCTACTTCTGGTTAGCCCACTTCCAGCTATCCCACTCCAACTCCCTCAATCACAGCACACCTGACGCCTTCCCTTTCCCACTATGAAGCTTTCCTACTCCTCTGCCTGCCTTTGAGTCTCTGCCAGATGCAAGTGGTGGTAGCAAGCTCTGAATAAGTAGCTTGTTCTGTTTGTTCTTAGTTGGGTGCTCTTCATTTATTTCTACACACAATATGTGCCTTCTGGGTGGAGAAAGCTGGGTGACTTCACCTACCAAGGGATTGTGTCTTTGATGATTCTAAGATGTGTGACTTCTTACTTGTGTAACTCTTCTCTGGGAAGCAATCTAACCGTCCTCCAAAATTATTATTGTTTCTCATTAATGCTGTTGTTCTCATTAATGATGAAGAAACACGTTCAGAGAAGTAAAATTACTGTTACCTGGCTGGTGGGTTAGGGTCAGAGGCCACTTCTTAATTTACCCCAAGCGCTGGCTCTTAACTTCTGTCCTATTGAAGAGGAAAGTTAGAAACTTACACTCAGTTAAAAATAACTTCGTGCTTGTTTTGCTTTTGTGAAATATGCTTGCTGCAGCAAGAGAAACGGAAAAACAGGATGACCTAACAATCCAATGTAACTTTAAGATGTTTTACTAAAAAATGGAATATTCTGCCCCTGCTCTTGTAAGTTTCTGTTTGGAAACTTCCATGCTCTGTAAGCATGTGCACTATAAAAGTAAAGCTCACCCTGAGTTTGGGGCCCAGAACTTCAGAGCATTAGCTTGTCTGGGGCCACTGGCTTAATAAACCTGAGTTCTCCAACCCTCCAAGTGTGGTGCTTGGTTTCTCAATGGACCGATTTCTGCAACACTATAACTGGCTCATTCCCCTCTGAGCCTACATTTCCTCTCTGTAAAACAAGAATAATAATATCACATTAAGTTGAACCGAAGAATTAGAGTTTCTGTACTTTGAAAAAGTTGAATATGGGACTTTCCTGGTGGCGCAGTGGTTAAAGAACCCACCTAACAATGCAGGGTACTCAGGTTCAATCCCTAGCCCGGGAAGATCCCACATGCGGAGCAACTAAGCCCATGCACCACAACTACTGAGCCTGTGCTCCAGAGCCTGAGAACCACAACTACTGAGCCCACGTACCACGACTACTGAAGCCTGTGCACCTGGAGTCCGTGCTCCACAAGAGAAGCCACCTCAATGAGAAGCCCGTGCACTGCAATGAAGAGTAGCACCTGCTCACCGCAACTAGAGAAAAGCCTGTGCGCAGCAACAAAGACCCAACACAGCCAATAATTAATTAATTAATTAAAAAGTTTAATATGGAATTCCCAGATGGTCCAGTGGTTAGGACTCCATGCTCTCACTGCCAAGGGCCCAGGTTCAATCCCTGGTGGGGTAACTAAAATCCCACAAACCGTGTGGTGCGGCCAAAAAAACCCCCCAAAAGTTTGAATATTGGCAGTTTTACATTGTTCAACCCAATATAAGGTTTCGTGAGGATCAAATAAAATGATGTTAAGCTGAAGGCAACATATCATTTCTATTAATAACTCCAGAAACACTTCTCAGGATTTATACTCCTATTTCACCCTTTTCTGGCTGTTTGGTCTTGATCCACATGACCCATCTGTGTCTTGGTTTCCTCAATCATAAAATGGATATAGGACAGGTCAACAATCCCTTAAGGGCAATTCTGAAATCCAAAAAGCTCTGAAAAGCAAGTTTTGTAGCAAATTCATTTAGTGGCAAATTCTGACCTGAGGCTATTTATAGTCCATATTTATCCCACTTAGTATGAATAAACATGTTCTGCTGAAGGAATGTTATATTTGATTTCAGGATGTTGCCCCTGACTCTCTGGGGGTGTCATGTATTATACCCATGGAGGGAATAGTATTGTGTCAAATACTACTTCTGAAACGAAGCTGATTTTATTACATGCCTACCAGAGGAGAACCGTGTGGCAGAACAGCCTCCTCAACAAAGCCAAGAGCCGATCTTTATATACGTTTGTACCAAACCACAGCTGTTGCTGAGCGGGGCTGGTTCCTGGATTCCATAGTTACTTATTCACAGTTTGGGATTGCGGCCAAAGAGCTGCCAGTCTTCCAACGTCTTTCTTGAATTTGGAGAACAGGAGTTTTATTCACATCTTGTGACTTTTCTAAAACATGAAAAACCCCGCACACCTGGCCCAAAAGGTTCAGATAAGGAACAGTGGACCTGAAGTACTGATACTTACCTCACAGGTTATTACGAGAGTTTAATTAGTAAATCTATGTAAAATGATTCGATTGCTAACGGCAGAGGAAAGCTGTGTAGCTGGCAATTTTTTAAAAAAATCATAAACTCATAGAGGGCCATCCACTTGGCGTTCTTTGCCAAGTGCCCACTGTGTGCAACGCTTTGAGAATACAACGCGAACAGGAGACTAGATCGTCTGCTGATTTATGTCTGGATCCTTTTTTATTTTCTTCCGGTCCCTTGGGGTAGGCGTTCTAATCGCAGGATTTTTCATGCAAGCGCTGGAAGGCGTTTCTCCGCAAGGGCCTCTTTCCGTGGCCGCTCGGTTATCCCTTGCACCTCCGCCACTCATGCCTACGCGGCGCACGCACTCGGCACACACCGGCCCCTGCGTGCCCGAAGCCCCCGCGAACGCCAGATTCTCTTCCAAAGACGAAGGCCTTTCCAAGGCAGCCAGCCCCGCAGCCGCACCCGGCTTCGTCCGGGCCGAGGCGTTCCAGTCGCAACCAGCCGCGGACTAGCGGCGGGGAGAGCAGCTGGCGGCGCCACGCGCAGCTGTCCCGCGCGGCCTGCGGGCCCCTCCCCCCCACGTCTCCCGGCGCCCGAGGGGGCGGGGCCGGACGCGCACCTCCCGTGACGCCGCCCGCGCACGCCCAGGCGCTCGCCCATTGGCCGCTGGGGCCAGCGTTCCTCCCGCAGAGCGCACCTCCCCCCAGATTTCCCGCCAGCAGGCCCCGCGCGGTAGGCGCCGTGCTGCTAGTGGCTCGGTCCCACAGAGCGGTTGGGCCTCGGCGACCGTGGCGATGTCGCGACAGAGCACGCTGTTCAGCTTCTTCCCCAAGTCTCCAGCCCTGAATAATGCCAACAAAGCCCCGGTTAGGGCCTCCAGCGAAAGCAGCGCCGCCGCCACCGCCACCGCTGCCGCCGCCACCGGGGCCTCCCCTTCCCCAGGCGGGGATGCGGCCTGGAGCGAGGCCGGGCCTGGGCCGGGGCCCCTGGCGGGCTCCACGTCGCGGGCGGAGGCGAGGAATCTCAACGGAGGGCTGCGGAAGTCGGCAGCCCCTGCGGTCCCCGCCAGGTAGCGCGGTGGCGGGGCGCAGGGAGGTCGCCTCAGGGGCCTGGGGAGGGGCGGTGCGCGACCAGGCCGGCCCTGGGCTCGGAGGAGGTGGGGTTGCGTATTTGGCTGGAAAGCGTGCGGGGAGCTTTGGGGGGGGGGGGATGGAGCTTGTAAACAGGGTAGGAGGAACTCGGCTGTGCGGGAGGGGTCGGGGGGGAGCGGAGGAGGACGCGCTGAGTTCGGAGGGGGAGGAGGAGACGCGGTCGGGCGGCTGGTGGGGGAGGAGGCGTGGAAGGTGTTCGGGGTAGGGAGGAGAAAGGGGAGCTGGCAGCGCTGGGGGTGGGGCGGGAAGAGAAAGGCGCTCGCCTGCTCCGCTTGGGGTGCGCCCCCGGGGCGAGGGGGAGGGGGTGGTGCCTGCCCGCGGAGGGGGAGGGGAGCGGAAGGGAGGAATGCCCGCGGGGAGGATGAACGCCGGCCACCGGCAGGTGGTGGGGGCGCGGCGCGCTGCGAGTTGGATTCCCGGAGGACGATCCTCCTCCAGAGCCGGGATGGTGAATTATGGGTCCAGTAGTGGTTGGAGGAACACGCTTGATGTTCGTTTGAGAGCCTCGGACTCGAAGCCTCTAGGCGGGGTGGGTGGGCCCTCGGCCTAGGTGTGTGTATGGGGGGCTGGGGGGCGGGGGCGTGGGTGTGTGTGTGTGTGGGGGGGGGGGTGGACGGCGAATTTAGAAAGCAGGGGTGTGTCAGCTTCTCGGCCAAGAGGCCCGATTGGTCCGAGTAAGGATTGCAGGGGCGGAGGAGCAGAAAGTACAGGGATCCAGTTGGGTCATCCTGTAGGTAGGCAGCCTGTGTACCAAAACAGATGGGAAGTTTAGGAACAGTGTTAATTTTGACACCTGAATGTATTGTGCGAGTTGAAAATGTTAACTTAAGAAATAGTGCTTTTTTTTTTTTTTTTGCCCTGGTCGCCCAGGGGGGCTTTTGACCAGGGATTGAACCCGGGCCAAGGCAGTGACAGCCCGGAATCCTAACCACTAGACCACCAGGGAACTCCCTGAAATAGTGCATCTTTTGTTGGCGATTCCAGGGGAGGAGGGGGCTGTGTAATTTTTCCGGAATTTCAGCATGAGCGTGAGCCCCCAAAGGCCTGGATCTGGAGCTGATTATGGGGAAGCCTGCGGGGAGGTGTTTTCCTCGCCTTCACCGCAGTTGGGTTCCGTTTCAGGGTTTGGCTGGCCTTTGTTGGAGCAGCGGGCGACATTTTGAAAAGCTCGCATTTACTGTATCCCAGGTATTGTATTAGGCAAAAAGTGTAATGGTAGTCATCTGAAAGGGTGAAGAAATACTGGTACAGAAAAATAAAGAACATGTTTAAGATCAGAAAGTTGAGTAGTTGATTTCGAATGCCCTGCGTTTTAGGTGTTCTACAGATTTTTTCAAAGTCTAGGTGTAATTATAGTGTTACTTCCTTTAAGGGACCCGCTCAGGCAGCTTATGTAGTTGTGGGAAGAGTAGTAAGATATGCCATCCCAGAATGTGCCTCTGGCATAGAGGTTATTTTGAGCTGATAGTTTTTGAGAAATGGGACACAGGAACGGAGGGGGGGGGGTGACGCTAGAGAAGCTCTGAGACCGGTAGAAGTTATTCTTCTGTAAGGGAAATTTACATGTAAAAAGGAAACCTCCATTTGTAAGGCTGTCTCCCTCTCTACTAGGAAGAGTGACTAAATCACCAGAAACTTATTAAATGAAGAAGGCACTGGCTGAAATCTGCATAGCACCTATACCCTTGTTTTTCTTTTCCTGGGAACCTCCCTTATCTGTCGCCTCCCCCCCATCTTTTTTTTGTCTTTATAAAGCTGCAGACCATGTTTTAAGGTGGTGACTTTGGGCCATATACAGGAGTTACTCTGTTTTCCGTAGTATCTCCCATGTTTATGAGGAGGTATACATGTTAATAAACTTTTGTTTATCCTTCTCTTGTTTATCTTTTATTACAGGGGCTCTCAGCTAAGAACTCAGAAGGGTAAAGGGGAAAATATTTTTTTTCCCTACATGTGCATCCACTGTAACAGACTATTTTCATGGTGAGAGATGCACACTGTTACAGTGTTTACTTAAACATGAATTTGATTCTTCCTGCATCCATTCTAAATAGATGAAATTATTTATTGTTTGGTTGTGTTTTATGTATTGAATAGCTTATGCTATTTGTTTTTTTGAGGTCTGAATTTAGGAGGTTTGTAAAAGCATAACATTGTTCACACTTGACCGCCTACTATGGGGACTGCTTCCAAAGTATTCAAGAAAGATGGGCATTTGATACTAGGCTTCTGAAGAAACTCTCCATTCAGTGTATAGATTTGGCTTTCATTCAACAAATGTTAATGAGTCTACTTTGGCAGGCACAGTGTGGGGCATTGTGGATCCTGGGTATAACAGTGAACAGGACAAGCAAAAAGGCAGTTCTAGAGCAGGAGCAGAGTCTGTGAGCTCCATGTGCTTTGGGGGGACAGTGGGGGTATGTATGGGTCTGGGTAGGCTTTCAGCTCTGTAAGCTGAGACCAGAGGACAGTAGCCATGCTACTCTGGACGTGAGGGAGTTTTAGGAAGCTGGTGCAGAATGGGGAAGGTCCTGCAAATTGAGATCATGAAGAGGGGAGGCGGGAGCCTTAGGTATGCAGAGTTCTAGTCACCAACAGGCTGATGGGCTACAAAGACAGTCAGACTTTTGCTGAGGGTCAGTTGAAAGTTTTAAAATAGTTGAACATCTTTTAATGGCCATCTGTCATTTAGTTTCCTCTTGTGCTCCAGTGTTAAAGTGTTTTGCCTGTTTTTTCCCCCCTGCTTCTTAGTCAGGTGTGATACATAAGTCTTTTTCCACCTGGGTTGATGGGAGAGAGAGGAAAGAGTCGAGGTGACATCAGTTTGAGTAAATGGCTACAGGATGTATGTCTGCACTGTGGGCCTGCTTCTCAGTACTTTTATTTCTTCAGTAGTTTATTAAGATCATAATTGAAAGAACTGTGAGCAAGGCTTCTGACTACTTAAATCTGGCTTTTTTTTAACAGAGTAAAATTTTACATTATTTTAATTAAAGAGAAAGAAGAAAGCATATTAAAAAAGATGTGGGGACTTGCTGGTGCTCCAGTGGTTAAGACTCCACAGTTCCACTGCAGGGGCATGGGTTCGATCCCTGGTCCAGGAACTAAGATCCCAGGTGTTGCTGGGACTTCCCTGGTGGTCCAGTGGGTAAGACTCCCCTCTCCCAATGCAGGGGGCCCAGGTTTGATCCCTGGTAGGGGAACTAGATCCCTCGTGCCTGCCGCAACTAAAGATCCTGCGTGCAGCAAGTAAGACCTGTTGCAGCTTTGTGGCATGCACTGGTCCAGGTGGTAGGATGCAGACCAAAGCTCAGGGTCTGTTGGAGTTAGTACAGGCTAACATAGAAGTACTTGATGGCATCTGGTTTCAGGACTTAATGAAGCTCAGGTTCTTGATGTCTCATTGCAGAAAGAATTCAGTGAGAGACAAAGTGATAGGTAGGAAGTGGATTTATTCAGAGACAAACACACTCCACAGACAGAGTGTGGGCCATCTCAAAAGGTGAGAAAAGGCCAAATCTGGCTTTTTAAAGCAAATTTTAGCTAGTTAATTTTTCACGGTCTTATTTCAGTGATAATTATCTGTTGATTATGAGAAATGAGGACAGTAAAAAATTTTAAGTGTACGCCTTATACTCATTTATAGGAGTGGTGTCTCAGACCTTGACAAGTTTTTTTTCCCTAAGAGCCTTTAGTTAAAGGTAACTATCTGCCCTAGTTGTAGGTGCCTTTCCTGAGAATTTTCATACAACTAAATCTATTTATAGTAATATATTTTCCAAATAATATCACACCTAATACAATGTTACTTACTGTAAAGAAAGAATTCAAGCTTTTAAAAAAGTATTATGGACTCAATTTCACAGACCTAATTTGATTTAATCTATTTAATTAAAACTGGCATTTAAAAAGATGCTGAACTTGTCATAATTTGGTCAATGGGAGCCTCTTTAAAGCTGGCTTTTACGACTCTTTAGCATTACCTCAGAACTTTTGAGAACATCTTCATTCTGATGACAGTTGTCAACGTCCTTGCTCAAGATGCTCTCTGAAGAACCCTGATTTCTTTTAGTTTTTTTTATAGGCTTCCTTTCTAATAATATTTAGGAAGTAGTTTTAGAACCCAGTTTGGATGATAGTTTATTATTTAGGAAATAGTATTAGAGGTCAGTTTGGGTGATAATTTATATGGTCTATGATTTATATGGTCACCCTAGACCTAATGCATAAGTGATGGGTGCCGTAGTTATGCAAGCTGAACGAAAGAAAGCCAGGTATATGGGCCGAAGTATGGGTACATGGTAGGTATGATGGGGGCCCTTGGTATTAGTTGCTCTGATTACTTCTCTTTTCTCATTAGCTGTTTGAGGGTAGGGGAATCCTGCTCTAATGGTCCACCTTGAGAGGTATACAAACACTGATAGTTTGATTTCTAAAGTTGGCTTGAGAGCACGTTCACATTTGTGAAACCTGTACTTAACATACACAAATTTTTTAGACATAGTCTTTTTTTTAAGAACTTTTATTGAGGTATAATTGACACACAAATGTCTAAAGTGTACAATTTGGTATTTTTTTCTTATTAGTAATGTATATATGGCAATCGCCCAGTCTATCTTTTATTGTTTATAGGAGCAAATTCTAGCAGTGCATTGGTATCTACTGATTCTTTTTTAAAAAGTAGATAGCCAAAAAATGTTGCTTATAAATTTGGGGCACAACTAGTAATTGACACCAAGGTAATGGGCTAAAGAGGGAGCAAAAATAATATGATTTTTAAAGCAGAAGCTTCAAGATCTGTTCAATGTATATTTAGCTTAAGTCATTTCTTATTTTTAGTTATATGAAGGCTTTTACACTTGTTTTTCTGAGTCACATTTTCCTATTAACTGTCTTTAAAATCCCAAGAATATCAAACATTTGAGATATTTTATCATTTTAAAAACATTTGTAAAGGGAATTCACTGGTGGTCCAGTGGTTAGGACTACGTGCACTCACTGTCAAGGGCCCTGGTTCAATCCCAGGTCAGAGAATTAAGATCCCTTAAGCCACGTGGCATGACCAAAAAACAAACCCAAACACTTGTAAAAACGTAGTTGCATCTTATTTATAAAGTATATCATAAGGTAATTCCAACATTTATTTTGGCATTTCACCTTGGGCTTTAGGAAGAACCAATGCATTTTACATTGTAGAGTGACTTTTAGGCCCTTTTTTTCTGGCTGCACCGTGTGGAATGTGGGGAACTTAGTTCCCCAACCAGTCGAGATCGAGCCCCTGCCCCCTTCATTGGGAGCCTGGAATCTTAACCACTGGACCGCCAGGAAGTCCCTGGCCCAGATATTTTCTAAATGAATTTATACTGAATGGGATTCAAAGATCTTTGTTAATATTTAAGATTGTCAGAAAATACAGTCAAATGCTAAAATACGGCAAAGTCAGAATCCGACCGTTAAAGTTTTAAGTAGAGCCAGTTGTATACATCTCTGATTTTGTAAGGTCTTCTGGCTCTTCTGTTTTTGTTTTTTTATTTTTGAAACACTGTCCTTTTTAAAAAATTTACTTAGTTATTATTTATATTTGGCTGTGTTGGGTCTTCGTTGCTGCACACGGGCTTTCTCTAGGGCTTTCTCTAGTTGCCGCAAGTGGGGGCTACTCTTTGTTGCAGTGCACAGGCTTCTCAGCGCAGTGGCTTCTCTCATTGCGGAACACGGGCTGTAGGTGTGTGCGGGCTTCAGTAGTTGTGGCACATGGACTCAGTAGTTGTGGCTCATGGGCTCTAGAGTGCAGGCTCAGTAGTTGTGGCAAAAGGGGTTAGTTGCTCCGTGGCATGTGGGGTCTTCCCAGAACACGGCTCGAACCCGTGTTCCCTGCATTGGCAGGCGGATTCTTAACCACTGCACCACCAGGGAAGTCCCCACCTGGCTTTTTTTTTTTTTAATTAAAAATTTTTTTAAAATTTATTTATTTAGGCTGTGCCAGGTCTTAGTTGCAGCACACAGGATCTTTAGTTGCGGCATGCAGATTTCTTAGTTGCATGCATGCAGGATCTAGTTCCCTGACCAGGGATTGAACCTGGTCCCCCTGCATTGGGAGCATGATCGCCTGGCTCTTCTAAGGACCATTGTATGAAAGATTGCAGGTATTCAGATTACAGCACATTCCACTGTGATCCCGTGCTTACATTATATTTACATATCTTTAAATACAGTATTTAGTATTGGTAGAAATATGAGTATTTGCATGGATTAAAATACATGTTCCTTTTATTTTTGCATTCTGTGGAAACTGCACAACTACTAGAGATAAAAATTACCTTTAAAGAATTAGTTTGCACACAGAAAGTCAATAGATTGAAAAGAATTTTTGTTAGTATTAAGTGTTAAAAAGAATGTTAATTGAGAAATGTTTTAAATTTTTAGTTTTATTACATAATACATTTTATTACCTGTTTACTTCTTTTTGGCTGGAAACCACTATTTCCTGGTCCAGAATTTTTAATAGCACTTTTTTTTAAAAAGCCTTTTAGCATTGGAGAAACCATACATTTCTTTACTGTATTTCTTAGTCTTTGCATTTAGAGTGTACTCCCAATTCTTTTTTTTTTTTTTTTTTGGCCTCACTAAGCAGTGAAAGCTCCGTGTCCTAACCACTGGACTGCCAGGGAATTCCCTCCCAATTCTTTTTTTTTTTTAATAACTATTTATTTATTTATTGGGTCTTCATTGCTGCACACAGGCTTTCTCTAGTTGCATTGAGCAGGGGCTACTCTTCGTTGTGGTGTGCGGGCTCCGCATTGCCATGGCTTCTCGTTGCGGAGCACAGGCTCTAGGCACGTGGGCTTCAGTAGTTGCAACACATGGGCTAACTAGTTGTGGCGCACGGGCTTAGTTGGTCTGAGGCATGTGGGATCTTCTTGAAGCAGGGATGGAACCCGTGTCCCCTGCATTGGCAGGTGGATTCTTAACCACTGTGCCACCTAGGAAGTCCTTCTCCTCCCAATTCTTAACAGCAGAGAAATTAGGTTTTGTGTAAGATTCTGTAAATATAAGGTTATGTTTAGGGTAAGTTGATGCTGAAAAACAAAATTGTTGTTTAAACAATTCAGTTTATAATAGCATTTTAGCTTTACAGATCTGATGATTGTAATTAGCTTTGTATGTGTTTTTTCCTCTAGTGAGGATGCACATTTGCCTTTCAAATAAATTTAAAGACATTAAGTTTTTAAGTTGGTTGCTTGGAAAGGGCATGTATTCTAATCATTTTGAAACCTTTGAACACTGTTTTACAATTTGTACTACATTTGTACAAATGACAGTTTTAAGGTAACAGCAGTCTTAGACAGCTCAAGTTATTTCCTTTGGCGTAAAAACTCGATTAACTTCTATTAAAACAGCACTATTTATTATATTGTACAGTTATAGGCATAGAACTCAAAAAAGTATTTTCCTCATATCTTGGGTCTCAGTTGGAAACTTGAGTTACTCTTAATTGAGGATAGAAAGGAACTTTCAGGAGGCAGGTATGGCCACCTCCCATTTTTTGCTCAAGAATTTTGATCAAGGTATTTAGTTTCTGTGGGAGCCCCTGAGACTCTTGAGATGCCCGCAGCGGCTCTGTTGCCTCGCACCCAGGCAAAGTAGAATGCCATTAGGCTTGGGGCGTCCTGCTCCCTTGGGCTGCAAATGTGCCACCAAGATGTTCGTTCTTGTCCAAGTCTCTGACGCACCAACTCCGTTCTAGAGAATTTGTAACTTTTATAGAGACGAATGTAATGAAATAGCTGGTGTTGAGTTTAGCCACACCTTAGTCCTTACCCTTAGTTAACATAGGCAAGAAAAATAATCATCTTCACCTTTACAAACCAAGAATGCTTTGTTAACCTCACTCTGTACTGCTGGTCAGCTTCAGGGCTCACCTAGGGGAGGAAGTGCTTCATACTAGTCAGTGAAGGCTTCTCTTTATACACACCAAATTTCATCTCTTAAGGGATGAAGGGCAGACAGGCTGGACAGATGGGTATGTCTTCTGGTTCCCCTGTCAGAAAAATTGGCGTTGGCCAACACAGTTTGTAGTCTGATGTTTGAAGACTTTATAGCCAGAAATATGCTTCCTATGAGGAGACATACTCATTGACATAACATGTATTTGCTCTCTTTGGCCAGTCTTCTAAAAGTTACTGTTTGAGTTCAGACTCAGAACTGATAGTGTCTTTATGTAGACAAAGGTTATTTCCCTCTTTTAGCAACAGAAAAGCTTACAGCTTTAGGGTATTCTCAGGTACTTAGTACAAAGAAAGCTTGTGGTTTTCTAATACCAGTGTGATAGACTTCGTGGTTAAGTGGCTACCTGGCTAAGTTAAGGGAAAGCCTGCTTGACAGTTTCACACAGAGGTAAGGGCCTCTGTCTCCTGTTAGTTAATGGATGTATTAGTAAGGAGGATGCACTTACGGTAAGAAGTCTGAATTATGCAAACACAGCTCCATGTTTGAAGATGACCTTGGTGGTGTTTGACAGCAATAATTATAAACTTGGTGCAGGTCACTATAGATTTCTAAGTTGAAAGAAGAATATACTTTAAAGGCCCTTGACGTAAGCACCAGCTGAAGCCATGCTCCTGTTCTGGTTTCTTTTCTGTCTAGCATAGGGATTTCCATATTCACATTTTTTGAAGAAAGAAAGACTTTAATTTTATGATTGGGCCTGATTAAGGTGGCCTCAATTGATTATTCTAAAATGTCTAAAATATTCTTTTTTGTAATGTACTTATTTTACATTTGTCGTGATTCAGCGAAAACCTTTAAGCAGGCTTAGAAAATCTTGGTATACAGTATTTGAGTAGGGTTTATCAGTTCTTCTGGCCTCTCCATCACTGAGGGACTCTTGTAGTCTGTTAGCTGGGTATTTCTACCCCTCTCCCTCTCCTTTCCACTCCTCTCCCTTTCTCAGGAAACCTTCAGGGCTAAATCAGTTTTTGTGAAGATCAAATCTTATTGGTTCTGTAGGCATATGTACTCAACTATTTGGGGTACATTAGACACTTATCCCTTGACTTAAGTTTTTCCATAAAACTAGATTTTTAGGGATGGGTTGGGGGTAGTACTGTGTTAGGTAGCTTTTGGAGTATTTGTAATACATTGGAGCAAAGTCTAATTAGGTAGTATTTAAGCAGCAAATTTACACAGTTGGTATGTTTGGTATTTTATTAATACTTGGGGTCAGATGCTGTTCCTAATGTATACCATGCTGCACTACAGGTGTTAACTCATTATAATTTGGATCGTGTGTACAGTGCATTTATGCCGTTCCCCTGCTGTCAGTAGCCTATCAGAATTCTGCCACAGTTTTTTGTTTTTTTTTAAAAATTTATTTATTTTTGGCTGTGTTGGGTCTTTGTTGCTACATGGGCTTTCTCTAGTTGCGAGAGTGGAGACTACTCGATGCAGTGACTTCTCTTGTGGGGCACGGACTGTAGGTGCAAGGGCTCAGTAGTTGTGGCTCACAGGCTCTAGAGCACAGGCTCACTAGTTGTGACGCACTGGCTTAGTTGCTCCATGGCATGTGGGATCCTCCTGGACAAGGGCTCGAACCCATGTCCCCTGCGCATTGGCAGGTGGACTGTCAACCACTGCGCCACCAGAGAAGTCCTCTGCAACAGTTTTTAAACCTTGAATAATTCTGAGGTAGTTTCTAACCTTAATATCATTGTATTTATTTGTATTTGTCTTAATAAGCATTGTGGTATTTGCTTATGTTTTTAAAAATGACTTGAAAACCTAATATTAAAAAATCAATTCTAGAATTTTTGTGCCTGAATATTAATGTCAGAAATTTTCAAAGGAATCTTAAAGATACCTTCCTTAGAATTATTTACTTGTAGGTAAGTGCCTTTAATGTAGCTTAACAAAATATTAACCAAATTATGTATTTCCTTTTGGCAACAGTTCTTGTGACTTCTCACCAGGTGATTTGGTTTGGGCCAAGATGGAGGGTTACCCTTGGTGGCCTTGCCTGGTTTACAACCACCCTTTTGATGGAACATTCATCCGAGAGAAAGGAAAGTCTGCCCGAGTTCATGTACAGTTTTTTGATGACAGCCCAACAAGGGGCTGGGTTAGCAGAAGGCTATTAAAGCCATATACAGGTAAGAGATTCACTCTGCAGACTGTGTATGTTTGTGAGAGAGAGAGCACGCATGCATGCACATATGAGTCTGAGTGTTAGTGTCTCCCATACAGTGGAATTCAACATATTTTACTTGAATAAATTGCAGGAGTGGTGTGGTGAAAGCTTGTAGCATGGGAAAAGGATAAGATGCAGCTGGTCTTCAGCGAATTTGTTGTGAGGAGTGGAATTTTTATTTCTGTCTTTCTGAGTGACTAATAGCAATATCATACCCTTAAAAGGCAAAATGATTTTATGATTTGATCTCATGATTTGGACCAGCATGCCAAATTCAGACATGAAAATACATTAAAATGCTCCCATCTTAAAGGTTCCAAAGGAAAGACAACACAGTGAAGATGTGTAGCATGTAGATCAGTGATATTCTTTAGGATAGATGGAGATGCATGCTATCTGGCCTTCAAAATCCTCACCTTATGAGCACATCTGAGTTGAGTTTCACATCAGAAATCAGACTTCACTTTCTGTTCCCAGGCCCAGCCTTATTTATCACTGACATCAGCAGTCCTGCATGTATAGCTTCACCTGGGCTGAGGGCAGCCTCTCAGTCTCTTGGGTTGTGCCATGCATGCACAGTGTGACTGCAGAATGCAGTGCCTGAGCACTCCAGCATGTACAGGTTTCCTCCATTATCTTCAGACTCTCCTGGCTAGGACATTGTTGAACTCAATGTTTTGGAAACAGAATAATGGTCAGTTTCCCAGAAACCTCTGGAAATCATGCCTTTTGGTCATAGTGCTACTCATCCTGCAGGGCAGGGGGGCACACTGAAGAAGGTTAAGTCTACACAGAAATCTGACATGTAGGATGGAAAGAGAATAAGGGAATTTGGTTCAATCTTCTCCACTAATTTGCTGTATAATCTTGGCCAAAGTAATTTATTTTCTGATTGTCTTTGCATATATATAAAATGAGGGTTGGACCAGATGATAAGTGAGGTCTTTTTCCAGGACTAATTTTGAGATTCCAAACAAAGCTTTGGCAAAACATGACTTAAAAAGAGGTCAAAAACATTTACATTTGTTGTAATTATTTTATAAAATCACCTGTGTGCATACTGCTCTTTGCCCTTTAAATTTCCAAATTGTTGCAATACATGTATGTGAGTAAATCAAAGAGGCATGCATGAAAAAAAGTAGGCCTTTTAGGGGGGCATGGTCTTGGAGTTGTAGTTTGCATCAGAGGTTTTGGGGAATGATGATGACACTAGATAGGTGGGGGTTGAGTATGGTGAGTACAGCTGCAGCAGGTACTTTGAGAAAAGTTCAGAGCTACCCTTAATGATTTTGATTGTCGCAGCTTGTAGTTTGGTGCAGCTCTTTAGAGAAAGGAGAAATTGCAGCTTTGTTTTAGTCAGCTTATGGACGTTGCTAACTCCATGGAAATTTAGGATGTCCCGTAAGTTTTAGTATACAGAGAGAAGCGAGTAATGTCATGTTTGGATCTCCTTGACAAATTCAGGCTTGTCTTCCAATTATAGTTATATTCAGCTAGAAGAAGAGAACAGACGTTCCTAGTTATGCCTCTTGGAAAACAACTAAAACAATTCTGTACCATTGGTCAGGTGGATTGAAATTTTACTCAGTGGATAGAAATGTCATTTAATACTATAGGTCTTTGAAATGAAATGAATAAAGGGAAAGTTTCACTTTAAACCAGAGCAAGACATTTTGATGCAACTGTTTTGAAAAAATTTAACATTAGAAGTCTGAACTGGGTTACCCTCCCAAAATGGTAGGGTTCTTTACAGTAGGATTTTTTTTTTAAATATATATCTTATCTAACTGCCTTGGGAAGAAACTTAATATCATTGCTTCGTTTAAGTGACAGTGTAGTTTTTGCCTTCCTTAAGTAAAGTTTTTTTAAAAAAAGGCTTCAAACCCCCTTTACATCTTTATATCTAATGCCTCACCTGAAGAGGTGTGCTTAGGTGTTTAGGGTCCACAGTCCCAGTCATTATAGAAGAGAGACTAAGTGGTCCTGGGTGACCCCACAGTTAAGGCAATTTAAAGGAGGTAAAATAGGTAATTTCGATTTCATTGGTAGTTTATCCCTGAAAACTCCTTCCTTGTAGGCTTTATTTATCTATATCAATCAAAAATAATGGGACATTAAAAATCATACTTGATTGTTGTCATTCTTGTTCCTTAGGGAAAGTGTTGAGCCAAATATCCAACCAACAGTTCTTATTTATAAATAAATATATGTGTTTTTAGGTTCCAAATCAAAGGAAGCCCAGAAAGGAGGTCATTTTTACAGTGCAAAGCCTGAAATACTCAGAGCAATGCAACGTGCAGATGAAGCCTTGAATAAAGACAAGATTAAGAGGCTTGAATTGGCAGTGTGTGATGAACCCTCAGAACCAGAGGAGGAAGAAGAGACGGAGGTGGGACATTGCCAGCAGGCGGTTGTTACTTCTGTTAGGAGAGTGATGAAAAAGGAGGAGGGGCATATTAGAGTGATATTTTCCTATTTTATTTATATAATTTGCATATATATATATATTTAGTACTCATACACACATATTTCTATACATCCCTGGACTCTAGGTCACGTATTACTTAGAATCTCAGCAGCCTAGCACCCCTTTTTACTTAAGTTCTGAAGCCTGCTGGAAAGACACATGCTATAAAAGGCAGTAACCAGTATAGAGAGCTAGGGACAGTAAGGTGATAAAATTGCTCATGGTGTCTGGTAGTAAGCTTCTGTGTGAGAGTGTGGAACTAAATTATCCAGTTTTATGCGCTAATACTTTCTATTTTTATTTTTAAGAGGCTGGACTTGACCACCCTGTCTTTTTTTTTTTTTTTTTTTTAAGAACTTTATTATTTTTTGGCTGTGTTGGGTCTTCATTGCTGCAAGCAGGCTTTCTCTAGTTGTGGCAAGTGGGGGCTACTCTTCATTGTGGTGCGCAGGCTTCTCAGTGCAGTGGCTTCTCCTGTTGCAGAGTTTGGGCTCTAGGCTCGAGGGCTCCAGTAGCTGCAGTGCGCGGGCTCAGTAGTTGTGGCACACGGGCTTAGTTGCTCCGTGGCATATGGGATCTTACCAGACCAGGGATCGAACCCGTGTCCCCTACATTGGCAGGCGGATTCTTAACCACTGTACCACCAGGGAAGTCCCTATGCTCAAATGCTTTTTGTTGTATTTTGGATTGGTAAGAATAGAGGTTGAGTACTCTTGAAATTCAGCCTTGGTTTCAAATATTAATAGTCACTGAATGAATTAAATCTTGTTAAGGAACAAATAATTGGTATATTTAAAACAAACATCATCATTATTCTCTAGTAAATTAATGAGATGTGCTTAAAAAGAATCCTCTATAAGCTTGGTTTTGTTCAATTCTAGATGAGATAGGCAATAAGCAAGTTAATATGAGTATTTTAGGAGAAATGAAAGAAAAGTTTTTAATCTTATTTTTGAGGTTGAGACCAGATATCATACTCAGATGTTTAGACCTGGATGGTAACTACAGAAATCATTTAGCATCATACTACTTTACATATGAGGGAGGTCCATGATAAGTGAAATGTGCCTTGCCCAAGAAGATACAGCTGGTTTGTGGAAAGCAAGGACTAGAACGGGGTTGATAACTGCTTTTTTACACTAAAGAATTTATAAAGTGGTAAACTTCGTAACATGTCCAACTTTAAGCGGAGAGGTGACCCTTGGAAGTAAGATAACAAGATAGAAAATTTTCCACAGCTGTGACTGTTAATGAGGACATCACCTATGGGTATTTGTGATATATGGTCATCCTAAGGACTTCATTAGTACCAAATAGGATAGAACTCTCATGGCAGAATCATTTAATCCTGTATTTTAACGTTAGATAAAACTGAAATTGATATCCCTTGAGAAAGAAAATAGTTTATTTCTGGAGGAGGGTTCTTCTCTTGATATATGAAGTTGCAGTATATTGAGAGAGATTCTACAGCAATATTGTCATTTTCCAAATTTTACTTTGTTTTAAAATATTTTCTCTGCCTTCCAGGCAAGTGCCACTTACGCATCAGATAAGAGTGAAGAAGAAAATGAAATTGAGAGTGAAGAGGAAGTGAGGCCAAAGGTGCAAGGATCTAGGCGAAGCAGTCGCCAAATAAAAAAACGAAGGGTCATATCAGACTCAGAGAGTGACGTTGGTGGCTCTGATGTGGAATTTAAGCCAGACGCTAAGGAAGAAGGAAGCAGTGATGAAATAAGCAGTGGAGTAGGGGATAGTGACAGTGAAGGCCTGGACAGCCCTGTCAAAGTTGCTCCAAAGAGGAAGAGAATGGTAACTGGAAATGGCTCCCTGAAAAGGAAAAGTTCAAGGAAGGAAATGCCCTCAGCCACCAAACGAGTAACCGGCATTTCATCAGAAACCAAGAATACTTTGAGTGCTTTCTCTGCCCCTCAAAATTCTGAATCCCAATCCCACATTGGTGGAGGATGTGATGATAGTAGTCGCCCCACCATCTGGTATCATGAAACTTTAGAGTGGCTTAAGGAGGAGAAGAGAAGAGATATGCACAGGAGGCGACCTGATCACCCTGATTTTGATGCATCCACACTCTATGTGCCTGAGGATTTCCTGAATTCCTGTACTCCTGGGATGAGGAAGTGGTGGCAAATTAAGTCTCAGAACTTTGATCTTGTCATATTTTATAAGGTGGGGAAGTTTTATGAGCTATACCACATGGATGCTCTTGTTGGAGTCAGTGAACTAGGGTTGGTATTCATGAAAGGCAACTGGGCCCATTCTGGTTTCCCTGAAATTGCATTTGGCCGATACTCAGATTCCCTGGTCCAGAAGGGCTATAAAGTAGCAAGAGTGGAACAGACCGAGACCCCGGAAATGATGGAGGCGCGATGCCGAAAGATGGCACACATATCTAAGTATGATAGAGTGGTGAGGAGGGAGATCTGTAGGGTCATTACCAAGGGTACACAGACCTACAGTGTGCTGGAAGGTGACCCCTCAGAGAACTACAGTAAGTATCTTCTTAGCCTCAAAGAAAAAGAAGACGATTCTTCTGGCCATGCTCGAGTGTATGGAGTATGCTTTGTTGATACCTCACTCGGCAAGTTCTTCATAGGTCAGTTTTCAGATGATCGCCATTGTTCCAGGTTTAGGACTTTAGTGGCACACTATCCTCCAGTACAGATCTTGTTTGAGAAAGGAAATCTCTCAGTGGAAACTAAGATGATTCTTAAGGGTTCATTATCCTCTTCTCTTCAGGAAGGTCTGATACCAGGCTCCCAGTTTTGGGATGCAGCCAAAACTTTGAGAACTCTCCTTGAAGAAGGATATTTTACGGACAAATTAAATGAGGACAGTGGGGTGATGTTACCCCAGGTGCTTAAAGGTATGACCTCAGAGTCTGATTCTGTTGGGTTGACACCAGGAGAGAAGAGTGAATTGGCCCTCTCTGCTCTTGGTGGTTGTGTCTTCTACCTCAAAAAATGCCTTATTGATCAGGAGCTTTTATCAATGGCTAATTTTGAAGACTATATTCCCTTGGATTCTGACACGGTCCATGCTTCAAGACCTGGTGCTGTCTTTGCTAAAGCCAATCAACGAATGGTGCTAGATGCTGTGACGTTAAACAACTTGGAGATTTTTCTGAACGGAACAAATGGTTCTACTGAAGGGACCCTGTTAGAGAAGATTGATACTTGCCATACTCCCTTTGGTAAGCGGCTTCTAAAGCAATGGCTTTGTGCCCCACTCTGTAACCCTCATGCTATCAATGATCGTCTAGATGCCATAGAAGACCTAATGGTTGTGCCTGACAAAATCTCTGAGGTTGTAGACCTTCTAAAAAAGCTTCCAGACCTTGAGAGGCTACTGAGTAAAATTCATAATGTTGGGTCTCCCCTGAAGAGCCAGAACCACCCAGATAGCAGGGCTATAATGTATGAAGAAACCACATACAGCAAAAAAAAGATCATTGATTTTCTTTCTGCTCTGGAAGGATTCAAAGTAATGTGTAAAATTATAGGGATTATGGAAGAAGTCATTGATGACTTTAAGTCTAAAATCCTTAAGCAGGTCCTTACTCTGCAGACAAAAAATCCCAAAGGCCGCTTTCCTGATTTGACTTCAGAACTGAACCGATGGGATACAGCATTTGACCATGAAAAGGCTCGAAAGACTGGACTGATTACTCCCAAAGCAGGATTTGACTCTGATTATGATCAAGCTCTTGCTGATATAAGAGAAAATGAACAGAGCCTCCTGGAATACTTGGAGAAACAGCGCAGTCGAATTGGCTGTAGGACCATAGTCTACTGGGGAATTGGTAGGAATCGTTACCAGTTGGAAATTCCAGAGAATTTCATCACTCGTAATTTGCCAGAAGAATATGAGTTGAAATCCACCAAGAAGGGCTGTAAACGGTACTGGACCAAAACAATTGAGAAGAAGTTGGCTAATCTGATAAATGCTGAAGAACGGAGAGACATATCATTAAAGGACTGCATGCGGCGACTGTTCTATAACTTTGATAAGAATTATAAGGACTGGCAGGCTGCTGTGGAGTGCATTGCAGTGTTGGGTAAGGCTTTCAACAGGCTTGTTCTTAAAGCTTTGGTTAGTAATGTCCTGTGTTCCAGCTGTATTAAGATTTAAGTCCATTGGAAAGTCCCCATTGACTCGTATCCCTAAATTCAAGTGACAGGTATATGTTTTGATCAGATTTCAATTGAATTTATGGTATTTGATAAATGCTGTTTTTAAGCTATTTTTTTTTTTTGTGGCTTGGCCATTGACCCATCACTTAGTTCTATTATATTTATATATATCCCTTGGTTTTAGTTTACACACACACCCCCACCCTTGCATTCTTTGTATTTCTGTGAATCTCTTTACATGAATATTTCAAAAGATTTTAATCTTCCCTTTTTCTTTTAGCCCCAGTTGTCACACTTTCTTTTCTACAGTTGATTTCTAAGAGTCCTAATTTACATATTTGTAATTAGGTACCATTTCAGCTTCATAAATAAGTTCCCTTTTCTTTAAATTTCATGGCCAATTTATTTGGAGCTTTGCTTGTTTTATAGTTTGGGGTTTTTTTCTGTGTTTTAAAAAATACAGCAACCATAGTTTACCCAAATTTGTAACAAAACTATTTTAGTCTGAACATTAACTGTCCAGAATAAAATAGCATCCTATTTTATTTTTGAGTGTGCATCTATCCTGTGTTTGAGTGTGCCACATTGAGTCCTTAAGCCAATACAGCTTTAAACAATTTGGTGGGTAATTTAAAATCGTCCCTTAGCACAGGTGTTCAGAATCAGTGAATGTATTTTCCTCTTAAGATTGTGCCTATTGTCAGAATGTTCTGCTTCTAAGAAGTGTTAGCTCCAGGATAATATCAAGGAAGAGACCAGTACGGCATCTCTCTGTTGTATCTTTTAGCTCTCCTTTGGCATTCCTCTGGTCCAAATCCTACTTTGAGGTGGTAGATTCTCAGGCTGAAACTGGAAGTTATTTCTCATTACATGCAATGAAGACATGTAAAACATTTAGGCTGATGACTCATTTCCAGCTATAAATCCATTAACAAAACATTTTATGTCCTATGCAGTTAGAACAATGTCACTAAGTGCCTACTTTTAGAAAAAAGCTGCCATGTCTAAAGAGCAAGTAAATAGAACATGCCACCTCCACTAAAAAAAAAAAGCATTTCTGGAGGACTTTTTGTAGAAGTTGGGCCTTTGTGCTTATCAAGAAACCTCAAAAATGATGAAGCCTCACTTTTGCCCTCTCTTTAACAGATGTCTTATTGTGCCTGGCAAACTACAGTCAAGGGAGTGATGGTCCTATGTGTCGTCCAGCAATTCTGTTGCCAGAAGACGACACTCCTCCCTTTCTAGACCTTAAAGGATCACGCCATCCCTGCATTATGAAGACTTTTTTTGGTGATGACTTTATTCCTAATGACATTCTAATAGGCTGTGAGGAAGAAGAGGAGGAAAATGGCAAAGCTTATTGTGTGCTTGTTACTGGACCGAATATGGGGGGCAAGTCTACACTCATGAGACAGGTAAACTTAAAGTTTTGTTATACCAAGTCATTTGTAACACTTTGAGAGTGAATATAGAGTATATATTTAAGCCAGTGTTTTCCAAAGAGCACATGACACAATTCAGTCATTGACTTACTAGGAAGCCAAGGGACACTCCTTGAGTCATGGAACTGAGAACTGTATTCATCTTATTGGTCAAATACTTGCCTGATGTTAAGAGAAGTATATATTAAGAAGGTGAAGGTGGTTTCAGGCCATGATTTTTTTTTTATGAGCTCTGACTTTTATTGAATCCATTTCCTCTGAAGGTAGATGTATTAATAATGAATGAAAATTATACAAACGTTGTATATTTGTTCTTAAATTAGGTTAATTTCTAAGAACCCTTATACAAGAACCATTGCACTTTTTCACACAGGAAAGCAATTTATAGTCTCTAAATTGTTGGGAACTGCTTTTAGGGAAGACAATAAATTTATTTTTCTAATCTTCTGCCAGTGGTTGGCTAGCTGCTGAGCTAAACATGATTTAGATATTAAAAGGGTTGTAGAAAAGAAACAATGTGTGATAGACACACTGGGCCCTTGACAGAAAATGTTTGCTGACCCCTTTACTGCACTGTATTGTATTTCTGTACAAATTTGCTAACTAGAGAGGAGCAGTAGTGTAGTAAGGTGGTTTTCAACCTGCTTTTTGTTTTTAAATCAAAAATCATCTAGAGTGCACAACAAAAAAGTACCCAGGAGTTGGGGTGTGTTCATCCTCTGAAATTGATTCAGTTTGGTCTGGAATTGGTTCTAGGAATCAGTTTTAATTCTACTGTTTGGTCAGGGTTGAGAATCACTAGTGTAGTGAGTTAGTTCTGAGGTTTTAAAGCCAATTAGGCCTTAAGCCTCTTGCCTTCTTCCTAAGCTACACTTTTCCTACTTAGGATTGTGAAGATTTTCTTAAGAGTGCCCGACTCTTCCTAGTTAATAAATGTTCATTAGCTTATTATCTCTGTCTTCTGGATATACATAGATATCTCTGTTCTCTAATACCAGTCATTTTCTCCCTCATTCGCAGGCTGGCCTGTTAGTTGTAATGGCCCAGATGGGTTGTTACGTACCAGCTGAAGTGTGTAGGCTCACACCAATTGATAGAGTGTTTACTAGACTTGGTGCCTCAGACAGAATAATGTCAGGTGAGTTTTTTTCCTACGTAAGGCACTATTATTTGATAATTCATTTCTGTATTTTAGGTAATAAACACATCTACCTTTAAATTTGATTTTTTCCCTGGTGTTACACAAAGCAGAATGGTTTCAGACATTCGAAGGTATTATGCAATTTTTAACATACTAGGAGTAATCTCTTAGTAAGATTTAATCTTTAGCACCACTGGGTAGTTCATAATAGATTCATATGATATGAACCTAAACGGTGAATCGACTATTACAATAGGATTGTTAAAATGATCACCTATTTGTGATTTTTTTTTTTTTAGGTGAAAGTACATTTTTTGTTGAATTGAGTGAAACTGCCAGTATACTTACACATGCAACAGCACATTCTCTGGTGCTTGTGGATGAATTAGGTAAGACATTAAAATTTCCAAAACATTAGTACAAAGAATTATTTTTCTGGAAAATGGTCTGAAGGACATATCTCAAAGAAAAAGAATATGAATACACTCACCTTTGTGCATAGACCCCACAGCTGGCACTAAGGTGGCAGTTTTACAGGGATAATGAAAATATTTATTGGATAATGAGGCTATTTAAAGAGATGTAAAAGGAAGTTTCTGAAGTGCAATGGTACTTGAGTATTATTCCTGAACTCCAAGGGCTGCTAAGCAGACCTGTTTAGAGAGGGCCTGCTTATAGAATGCTTTTGGATATAGTTAACTGATGTTTACTACATTTTTTTTCCTATTCCTTTGAGGCATGTCCTCGGTATATAATATGGCAGATTGTATAATACAGTTCATGTATTTTTATTTTCATAGGAAGAGGTACTGCAACATTTGATGGGACAGCAATAGCAAATGCAGTTGTTAAAGAACTTGCTGAGAATATAAAGTGTCGTACGTTGTTTTCTACCCATTACCATTCATTAGTTGAAGACTACTCTCAAAATGTTGCAGTGCGCTTGGGACACATGGTATGTACAGATTGTTTATTCAAAAGCTGTTTAGGTTTTTGAATGGATACATCCATTGCCAGCCTGTAATTTTTTTTTTTTTTTTTAGGCATGCATGGTAGAAAATGAATGTGAAGATCCCAGCCAGGAGACTATTACTTTTCTCTATAAATTCATTAAGGGAGCCTGTCCTAAAAGCTATGGCTTTAATGCAGCAAGGCTTGCTAATCTTCCAGAGGAGGTTATTCAAAAGGGGCATAGAAAAGCAAGAGAATTCGAGAAGATGACTCAGTCACTGCGATTATTTCGGTAATTATAATTGGATATAACCTTACCATGTAGTTGACCTTGCATAGATGATGCACTGTGAAAGATGTAAACTAAAACTGTTTTGTTTTTTTTTTTTTTAATTTTAAGGGAAGTTTGTCTGGCTAGTGAAAGGTCGACTGTAGATGCTGAAGCTGTTCATAAGTTGCTGAGTTTGATTGAGGAATTATAGACTACATTGGAAGCTTTGAGTTCACTTTTGACAAAGGTGGTAAATTCAGACAACATAATGATCTAATAAACTTTATTTTTTAAAAATGACCATTTTTCCATTTTCTTTCTAGGAAATTAAACCCTTTTAATTCTTATCTACCTTCTACATAATGGTTATTGAATACTCCACAATATATTAAGTCTAGATGTTATGGTACATGCATACACTTTCAGGCTGTTTATACCCACTGTCACCAATACACATAAATGGGGTAGGGGGGAGCTATGAAACTGTATAGGGCTGTATATATACTTGTCTCAGCTTAATGCGGGAAATTCTTTTAATTTCCAGCAATTTGTCTAAACTGTTCAAAAAAAAACTATGAACAGAGTTCAAATACAGGACTGTTTTGAAGAGACTTTCTAAAGTGTACTTTTAAAACATAGTAGTTTTTACCTTTCACAAAACTGAGTTACAAGAATACTTTTGTTTTACAGTGCATCCCTTCCTAGGAAGTCTCATTAAAACACTCACTTTTTCTAGGGGTGATTTTGAATGCTGCACAGGGAAGGGAAGGAAATAATAGTCTTAACTTTTCTTAAAGGATACCAGAAACATTGCTGGATATAATTTAAGATTAGTGTTTTCTCTTTCATAGAAAGAACGTACATACTGGGACATGAGTACAGTTACAGCAAGTCTAGGTGTGCTAACAAAACAGGGCACATTCAAGTACAATAAGATTTTGCTTGAAATTAAAAACAAACTACATGAGATTAAAGCATTAAAATCATATTTCTCAATCTGAATACATGTTAAAAAAAAATCAAAAGAAACGCAGAAGTGCTAGCTCACATTTTTACCATATTACAAAAGCAATTGGTACCCACGTCCATAAAGGCAGCAACAAAGCTGCTTGTCTATTGAAGAGTACTACTGCAAATTGGACTGCATTCAATGCTAGTTGTAAAAACACCAGCTTTTTTTCAGAAGTTGGTATCTGTACAAAATTGCAGCTTATTTTCTTCACTTCTGTCCCTTCAAAAGTCTTTACACAGTAATGCTAAAACACCCAGCTTTGAGATCCTGAGTCAATATATTGCCACTTTCTTTTTGGTAGCTTGAGCTTCATAGTGTCAACTGACCTTGTGTATCCATTTTTAATACAGTCTCTTCCTGTAGCATGGGCAAATATGTTAAATCTTCTTCCAAAAAAAATGTTTTAAGTTATGATGTTAGAATGGCAGGACTTTTTCTTTAGGGAAGGAATTCAGTTGTGCTGCAATGTATTAGATTCTATAGGTGGAGCAGAGTCATATAGTGTATCTGTATCATGTGTAGGCTCACCAGCTAATGTACAAGGATTAGACAGTGTTCCAGCACCACAGTCACAGAAAAACCTAAAGCAAAATGAAAACCCAAAGATTAGGAAAGTGAGGGGAGGAAAATAATTGGGTAATATGGCAAAAGTGTGCTACATACATACCTATCATGTCTAATAAATTCTACATCATGTCCCTGATGGCACTTCTTAATGCAGTTCACACATATGGCATTTCGATCTGTGGTGTTACAAGTGTGACATCTAAAAAGCAAAAGCTTACATTATTTTCCTCGATCATGTTATTTATTCAAAATACTGCAATTTGTTTATAATCCTATGACCTTTGGCTTGTAAGAAAAGATCAGAATTTTTGTGGTTCTAGTCTAATTCTGAAAAGGGACTTTAATGGAATAAGTGAATTTCCTATTTTATGTCTTCTGAGGAAAAGCAAGTTCCTATCAAGTCTTCACAGAATCAATATGGGGGAGAGGAGTCAAAACTCACTCATGGTGGCTGGAATGTAAGGTACACTTAATGACAGCTTTATCTTTAAACTCCTAGGAAAACAATTATGTTTCACATTTTCAGTGGTATCAGTAGTTACTTCAGTATTACATTTTCCCATATTTTATGGTCTCAAACATAGGATCCTCAAAGTAGCTTGATCACAGAACTCAATGTGGACAATTAATAAAATTTTGTTATATTTTTCCATTAGCAAATATCCAAGTTACTTTCTTAGCTCATACATTTAAGGCAAAGCTAAAAATTAATTCTTGTCAGTTTAGAAAAGAAAATCTTACTCTCCCTTTTCAAGGCTCACAAATAATTTAGAAATATACCTGTAGAAATCATGCATGGGGTAGCTGGTATAACTTGATATTTTATATAAACATTGGCCTCTACTAACAGCCTTTTCTATGGCATCTTGATTGTTCATTATTTTGTTATCTGTAATAAAAGAAAAAATAAGTAAAATTCTAGGGTATAGAGACTTAAGATAAATTACAGGATTATTCTAATACAGTTTTTAAGAGCTTTAAAAGAGGCCAACTAGTGAAGTAAAAAAAAAAATGGCTAAGAATAGAAATGCATTTTTCTTGTATAAGATACTGCAACAATTTAGAACAAGTTGAAACAACTTGTTCAAAATAGTTCTCTTGAATTGCTGGTTAACTATTGTACAGTGACAGGAGGAATTAAGTTACTGAATAACAATGGCCTCTTATCTTTTCATGGCATATTTGGTGCATTATAGGCAGAACACAGACTCCAACATACCTTTCATTGTCACATTAACACCAGATGCTAAAAATAAGCCTCCAAAGCGGTTGTTAAAAATCTGATTGCCTTCTAGTGTTGCAGTTGCATGATTTGTAATTTCAATACCTGAAGCAAAATTTACAAACAGCAGATGCATCACTTTATATAATTTCTTAAAAGAAACCTGAAATATAACAAATGTAGCAAACTTCTTTTATATAAAAAAGTATATTAACATCTAAAGAAAAAAGGAAATTTTTGAATCATTTATAGTAATGTTTACTTCCCACTGTTGATAATCCTCTACCCCTGCTATAAAGGAAGGAATGATACAGATGGTTCCTAATTTACTTTTATTAATGACATTTTAAAATTTATTTGCAAACTAAGAAGATAGGGCCCAGAAATACGTGTAGGAAGGAGCTAGATGGTTATTTGGAATTATTAAGAGAAGTTGTCTTCACTGGCAAAAAGTTGAAATACATGCACAACACTTGGATTTCACTTACCAAGATTTTTAAAAACATTATGAGGGCAGAGGGCTTGCATTTATCTGAATTTATTCCAAATGGTAGTACTAGCCTGTATTTACTCTATCCAATTAATGATTCATAATTACTGCTGAACTGCAAGATCATAAGGTTGGCTTAGAGTGGAAGAATCCAAAACTTGCATTAGGTGCTCTTATAAGCAATTTTTAACAGAGGCAGTCAGCCAACTTCCACAGCATACTTGGCACACTTTTAGTTATTAAGCAAGAGATACCAAGAATCAATTTAATGTACAAAAAACAAGCTACAGGTAACAAAAGAAAATACAAACCTGCAGCAAATCCGTCAAATATTCTGTTTTTCCTCAAGACTGGATGACTATTAGTGCTGATGAGAACACCTGCTTGAGCATTCCTGAAAATATCATTTTCTTCAAGGAGACCTATAATAAAATATTTCCCCAGATTAAGGCTAATGCATATAGCAACTTTTACTAGCCATTTTGATGGTACTTAGGTTTTCTTTTAGTTTCTTATTAACTGGATTGTGAAGTTCATAGGGCTAATTTTTCAACTGGAAACAAAGTTTATTAGTAATTCACAGATACTTAAAGTAGAATTTAACCAAAAATTGCTAAAATTGGCAGGTAACCATTCTAACCAATGAACTGGAAGTTCCATGGCTGCAAGGACCATGTCTAGCTTACCACTGCATCCCCAGTGCCCTGGCACAAAGCTGATTCGTACTGAACACTGGTGAATTAAAATTAATTTCTTTGAAATAGTTTTAGAAACTTTGTGCTCTCCATGTTTTAAGTTCAAGCCCTGATGACTTTCTGGTGACTGTCAGCATTCTTTGATCAATTTAACTAGTCTCTCTTGCTGTTGTGTTTCCCCCAGTTTCCTACAACTTTATCATATCCCTCATCTGTATAAAAATCTACCTTCAGAATAAAGTTTAACCTGCTATTAATAAAATTAACTTGCTATTTACAGTTTCTCAAAATGTTTCCCCAACCTACTCCTTTGTCTTACTATATTACCTATACTCTGCATATGCTATACATTTTTACCCCTAATGCCTTTGGGTTTAAGTTATTTCCTCTTTCTGCAATTTTCTATACTCTTTCTTAATGTCACTTCCTCTGGGAGGTTTTTAGTTTTCCTCCATCAAAATAATTACTAATTCTCTCTTCTGGCAGGATAACAATGATTAAGAGTAGGCTGAGGAATCAGACTTCATGCTTTCAAATACTGACTTTACTACTTCCAACTCTGGGCAAATTACTTACCTTTATTTCAATTTCCTTATCTGTAAAATGGGCATAACAGCACCTACCACATAGGGTTATTGAGAATTAAATAAATACATGTAATATATGTTATTACATGTAAAAGTAATATTACTTAATGTAATTAAGTTATTACATGTAAATACGTGTTAATACATGTAGAAGTACACAATACTAAAGTATTAGCTAATATTACTCATAAAATCTTTTACTTATGTACAGTGAGTCATACTTAGTTGTGTACTATTGTTTCTCTGCTCCTTGAAGACGTGAAATATGTTTTTATTTTTGTACACATTTGACCTGTCTATAGTAGTTCACAGTATTGACCTCTAAATTCCTTTTCCCCTAGAAAAGACCCAGCCTCTAATCTTGCACATGTCTGCTATAACCTCAAGTGCTATTGCTAAGATCTAGATGTCCACTATAACCTCAAGTGCTATTGCTAAGATCTAATCCAAACTGTACTGCATATATAAACAAAGCCTCTTATAATTTGGGCCCTGCCCCCTTTCCGGCTCAACTTTCAGTATCTCTTGCCTTACTAAACCACTTTCAGTTTCCTTTAGATTTTTGCCTACAATGTGCCATTCCATAAGACTATAAACTTTCTGGATGTAGTACAGTTTTATTCACCATTTTATATTTAGCATCTATATCACAATGTTTGGTACAGAGATGTTCAATTAGTAAGTAAGTACAGAACAAATGAAAAGAGTGAAATAACTACACTTTCTACACCTGGAATGGCCTTCAACCCCCTACCCGACAACTCACCAGTAAATACTCATTTTTCAAGACACAGCTCAAGACTGATTTTACTCCAGAACCTTTCCCAACACCTTACAAATAAAACCAACCATTCTGTATGGTGTTTCCTCATTATATTTTACAAAGAATCCTATCAGAGATAATGTAACTTAACTGAATTGCTAGATTATAAACTCCTTGAGAGTCTATGTCATTAATGGGATCACCATTGCTTGGTTGTAGTAGTAAATTTTGTTGATTAAATCTTGGTATGTTAGAGTAATGACTAGCTAACATCCTATACAAGATATGTATAATGTTGGGTTACTGATATTTCAGGAATGGTGATAATTTGCACTTAACAGTCTCTTCCAGTCTCTCTTCATGAACAGTATGCATTTGCAAGGGGGAGAGACTATGAACTTTTGCCTCAGTGCAAAGTGATTTGACCTTTATGGACACCAAACTGAGTACATCTTGGCTTCATTAATTCCATTCTCCAACAAAGACAGTTGTGAACAGGTACAAAGCAATCCTTATTTACTACAGACATTTTTTACATACTTACGGACGAATTAATTTTTCACACCTAGTTCTATAACTTGCCTTTGAAGTTTATTATAATCATATCACTATTCTTAATAATCAAAGGTCCAGAGAGAGGGTGTAAACAAATTTTGCTACCTTAAAAAAGCCTTACTAACAAGTGGCACACTCAAGGTGGCTTGAAGGAAAAGAAAAATTCTGTAAACATTTGTGTCCTTTAACTGTAGGCACTAACTTCCTATACCATCTTAAGACTTGATAAGGAAAAAGACTGTGATTCCCTCATTTATAACATATTAACTGGCAATGTCATTAATCATTAAAGATATGGAAGAATAATGGAAAACTGGGTTTTTTACTAATGCAAAGTTAACAACAATACCTCGACCCCCATTAAATATACAGATGCCACCATCTCTTCCATCATGGATTTTATTTCTTCTTAGTGTAGGATTACTATCTGTCTTAATCCAGACTCCAGCCATTGCATTGTCAAATATTTCATTGTCTTCTATACAACCTAGACCTATAAATGCAAAAATTTAGGTTATGTTATTTAGAAAGTATATTTCTAAAGACTAATAGCACCAAGAAAAAAATAAAAGATTAAACATACCAGAATTATAAACGAGAATTCCACCATTCTGTCCTCCCCAGATTTTGTTGCGTCTAATTTTGGGGTTGCTTCCAGTCCTGTGGATAGAATAGAAAATAATGCCATTTCAATTGCTTCTACTCCCACATCTCATGTTAGATAACAGTAGGAAAACCTACATTAATCACAGTAAGAATTAACTACATAATTAAGCATCACCTTCAAGATGCTCTGAGAAGTCTGTCAGAAAAGAAACTTTTAATTTTGCTTAATTCTATTTCCCAAAGAACACACTTAGCTATATTATTACTATAGTGTCTCCTAATATGTAAACTAAACTAAGGAGGTTAGATTAAGTAACTTATTTTTTTAATATATGTGCTCCCCTCATATATATTAAAAAAAAAAAGGGTTGAATTATATGATTAGGACTACTACAGTTCCAAAAACTTAATCTATAAGAAAGAGGGGTATAAAAACTATTAATTTTGCAGAAACAGCATAAAATCAGAAGCTCCCATTTAATAAGTACTCATGACATGCCAGGTGTAGCATGTGAGATACCACTGGCTGCTGTCCTCAACTAGTCTAAGAAAAGTTATATTCTGACAATTTAAGCCGTGCTTAATTGCTTAAACTCTTACTGTTTTTCCTAGACACCTGACTATTACAATGGGGTAAGCATGGCTTACCCCACATACTCGCAACTCCCTCCCCAAAGAAAGCCAAATGTGAAAGCATTTACCTTATCTGAACCCCTGAATACATGTGATTATAGATATCATTGTCCTCTAGTACTCCATGTCCATTGTCATAAAAATAAACACCAACCTAAAGTTAAAAAAAAATTTTTTTCAAATAAAAAAGAAGTGTTTACAAAACAATGTATTTCCCATACAAGAGTCTAACATAATCTTACCTGTTTGCCACTGTGTATCCTGTTTCTTCTCAGTACTGGAGTGCTGCCAGTTGTCACCCAGACCCCAGCCAGAGTATTACTATAGACTTCATTCTCTTCTATTACGCCTTGTCCTTTCTCATGCTAAATAAAAGTTACACTGATTACAATATGTATCTTGTATAAGCCAAGTAGTTTATAGTGTATTCCCCCTTTTAAGACAGTTATGACAGAAAAAAAATCTCAATTTTTGTTTTTTAATATGGTTAAGGAGGTATCGGATAACATTCTTTCACATAGCCTCTACCTGCGTTTAAGCTCTCAAAGTTTTTATACCGTTCTTTATGTGGTTTTGTACTTTTAAACCTATTATAGTAAGAGTAGTAGCATTCAATTTTCTTTAACAAAAAAACTTATTTCATACTAAGATGTATAACAAACTGAAGATCTCTCACTTAGGAAGTTGAGTTATTTCAACCTATCACTGGTGAAATCACTTCAAAACAAGGTTCAGGTTACTAAAGCTTTTATTTTTAGAGGACTTAAGACATGATCATTTCTAGAACTGTAACTAAAAATTAGAGTCACACCTGGCATTATACGAGGACCTTTATGAAATTCCCTACGTTTTCTTACTTGAACAACAGTTTCAGATACCATGATGGCAGAGGACACAGGACTAATACATAGATTTTTAAATTTTGTAAGATGCTTACTTATGTTTCAAAATAAATTTAAATGTTTGGCTTTTTCAGAAGATAAAAATATTCAAGTATAGTATTAATACTCAGTGATATGATTTTAATACTTTTGGAAAATTTCAGAGACTCATACTGTAGTCATATTGGCAAAATTCCAGTGTGACAAATATAACTCAGACTGCCAAGCAGTTGTTGTTATGAGTTCAGCCCATACTGCCAATTATAATTAGAAACTCTTAAGTCATTCATACACTGGCAGAGAGAAAAAGTTCAAGATGGCCTACCTAAAGGTAGATGTAACTCTGCCCTCTCCCCCTTTTCTACCCAGATTTTGATGCATGCGATTCTAGAACACTGTATTCATTAACTTACCACATAAATTCCACCATGCTGGCCATCATGAATTTTGTTATGTCGAACAATCGGACAACTGTTTGTCCTAATCTGAATTCCTGCTAATGCATTGCCTGTTTAAAAATAAAAGTTACAATATCAACATATGGAGCCTAATGGAACATGGTAAGAGCACAATTCTGTGAAATATGTCATATTTAGAAAGATACTTATGATCCATGAGCATTCCAAGACAAAACTAAGGGAACCAGGAGTATAATACAAAAGATACAGAAAAGGATTGTAGGCAGTATAGTTATAGTGGTTAAGACCAGAGACTACAGCCAGGCTGTTAAGTTTTGAATCCCAGGAATTTGACTTACTTCTTATGTAACTTTGAATAAATTGCTTAATCTCTTGGTACCTTTGTTACCTGATCAGTAAGTGGGGATATTTAACAGTGTCTACTCACAGGGTTGATATAAATATTATGTGACTTAATTCAGGTAAGATGCTCAAAAAACTGCCTGACACTGAGTAAGCTTCATGTAAGAATTATCCAGTTAAGTGTTAGCAATAGAGGAAGCCAAAAAACTTATATCAGTGTCTAGCACATAGATACCTAATAACTGTTTACTGAATTAATACCTCAAAAGTATTAATGAGGAAGAAGTATTTTCCCTTTCTAATTAGTACCGAAGTGTATTAAACTACCACAGAAATAATTTATTGTTAAACAATGTAGTGAATCTAAGGGAACTGTAAATACTCTGTGAGACTAGGGTCTTAGTTTTATTTTCATTCCTGGTATGTAGACTAGTGCCTAGTACATAGTATGTACTCAGTAAATGTTTGTTAAGTGGACAAATGTCACAGAATAATCTTGAGAATTTAAACAAACTGGATCAATTCTCCTACTCAACAGGTTTCAAAGTGGTCCATTTGCTAATATCAGGAACACAGGCCAAGCTCTAAAATTTTATAGAACAAAAACCACATGCTTGGGACTCCCTTGGTGGCACAGTGGTAAGAATCCACCTGCTAACGCAGGGGACAGGGGTTTGATCCCTGGTCCGGGAAGATCCCACATGCCAAGGAGCAACTAAGCCCGTGCATCACAACTACTGAGCCCATGTGCTGCAACTACTGAAGCCTGTGCGCCGAGAGCCCGCACCACAACAAGAGAAGCCACTGCAAAAAGCCCGTGCACCGTAAGGAAGAGCAGCCCCCCATCTTCACAACTAGAAAAAGCCCACGTGCAGCAACAAAGACCAAAAAAAAAACCCAAGAAATAAAAACCCAAACCACATGCTTACCATAAATGTCATTTCCTTCAATAAGGCCTCGTCCATCACCAAAGATGTAAACTCCACCTTGATTTCCATTAAATATAGAATTCCCCCTATAATTATGTGGGGGGAAAAAAGCATCTATTCAGAAAAGCTTGCTTGTTTTATACAATAATTGTAAGGCCACTCATGTTTATGTGACCGTAGAAAATTATTTAACTTCTATGGGTCTCATGAGGGACTAGATGATTTTCCTTCTAGTTCTAAGATGTAAAGTTTTGGAAAACCATGGAGTATTTGAGATAAAATAGCATTCTTAAAAATTCCCCTCAAAAGAGCTAATCCAGGGAATTCCCTGGTGGTCCAGTCGGTCCAGTGGTTAGGACTGTGTGCTTCCACTGCAGGGGGCCTGGATCTGATCCCTGGTCAGGGAACTAGGATCCCATAAGCTGTGCGTTCAAAAAAAAAAACCCCCAAAACCCCAAACATATTAAGATTAAAAAAAGAAAAAGCTAATCCATTTAAAAGAACTTTTCTTAGCTCATCTATAAACATTTGTTGAACAGTAATTAAGATGGAAATCACATAATGAACTTTCATAAAGCCAGTGGAAAAAAATTTGACAAAAATAATTCATGGTCTTTGATTAAATCATAACTGCTCTGTTCTACAATCTTAGCCAATACCTTTAAGACTGGATCTGTTTGTTTCCTTACTGTGGCCAGAGGGAGTGGTAGGAACTATTAAAGAAAGGTGACAGCTTGAAGTTTTGACTCTCTCTTATTCTTGGTCTCTCTGTCCAAGTATCTTTGAGAAAATTAGCTTCCTGATTATTCTATCTGCTGACTCTTGGTGGGGGGGGGGGGGGGGGGGGGGGGATGACGACAAGCCAGAACATTCTGATTCCAAGGGAAGACCACAGCCCTATTTACTCATCTATAATGCAGTCTGATGAATTTAAAATAAAAATCACAGCGTTTACAATTTTTCATAAAAAATATCTTACGTGGCTTAGATCACTAATAAAAAAACAAACAGAACACTCCAAAATAAATGCAATAGCTATGCTCATTCAGATGCACAGACTTTTTTTTTTTACTAGGAAAATCTATTTTATAGTAGTCAGGGGTCTAGGAAAAACAGTAAGAGTTAAAGCTAAGTATCTTAACAAAGTGAAAATGTAATTTCCATCCATAATTATACACAAATACCTTATTGTTGGGTCACTATTTGAGGTAATCCATACACCTGCAAAGTTGTTTGCATAGATTTTATTCTCTATGAATTGTCCTCTTCCTTTTTCATGAACATATATTCCTCCAGTCTGCCCATGATGAATTTCACATCGAACCACTGTGGGGTTAGCATAAGCTTTTACTTCAAAGCCTGCTATCCTGTTTCTGTGTATGTTGCAACTTTCAAAGTAACCCTGGAAAATACAGAAATTAAACCTGTAGGTAAGGCTACTTTCCAAAAACAAATGACATTTAAAAGCCTTTTTAATGTATACCTCAAAATTAAGTATCAGAAATGCTCGAGTTAAGAATGAAACATAGACAGATATACACTAAATTTTAAATGATACACATTTAAATGTTTTAGTAACACAGAACTATAAATTCTCTAATTAATGTTAGTATATTCAAAGCCAGGAAAGAAAATTAGGGAAAGGTTTATTCAATAAATGCAAATAAATACCATTACCCAGTAATAATATATATCTTTCAACAAAAGGTTTATTTAAGTACTAAAGAAAATGAACCCTCATAGCCTTAAAATATCCCCAGAAATCAACTTCTAAAAAGTTGACCAAAGGATATAATCAGAGACTACAGAAAAAAGACACACAAAATAATGTTCATCTTAGCCCAATAACAGAGAACCAGCTGAATAAAATGTTGTGAAGACATGCTCACGTTACACATGCTATCATGTTAAATGACAATAACAGTATATACTTCAAGATAGTATACATTCATATGATCTCAATTGTATTTGAAGAAAAACAACTTGAAGGATAAAACAAGAATATGAGCGTATGATTAACCGAATAGTGGTATTATGGATGCTTACTGTATCCTTTACACTTCTCTATATTTCTTACATTATTTATGATGGATATATTTCACTTATTTTCTAGTGAGAATAAATGTTACTGTAATACTGATATCCTAAATTCTAAAACTCAATCAGATGGAATGTTAGAGGGAAAAAAATGAGATAGTTATAAGATGGTGCTTCTAAAAGCCATTTTTCCTTCCTTGTCTATCTCCCTTCAAAAACTCAATGTGTTCTCCTCTCTTTAAAATGCCTTTAGCACTAAGTACTTTTTCTTTTCTTTCTTTCTCTCTCTCTCTCTCTCTCTCTCTCTTTCTTTCCTTTTCAGCTCTTTCTCTTTTTATTTTCCAAGTTGACACTAATAGAGTGCATCTGTGTCTTATAGACTCTTCCTATTGGTTTGGGGATTAATGTGGGGAAAATACTTCATAGAGGTAGAAACAATTTAACCTAACTACCAGACATCATTTTTCTAAAATTCCTAATTCATCACAGCTACGAGAAGTCCATTTTGGGCTATCTTCCTCAAATCCCTACCATGCCACCAAAGAGTACTAAGTATTTTCTTAAGCTGCTTCCATGTAACGCCTTGTACTGTATTTGTCATATCCATTTTTACCTGATAATAAGTGATCATAAGCTCTTGAAGAGAAAGGACTATACTAACTTCTGGAGCATCTATATCCATACAAGACTTTACACATGGTAAGCACTCAAGTAGAACTTTTTGCCAAATCCAGTAGAGGTTAAAACAGGATGTAACTGAGTACTCTAGTATATAACATATTTAACTCTTTAAGAAAATGGCTCTCTGAGAATAACATTTAGAAGTACTTTTCAGGTTTCATTTTCCACAAATAAAGTTCAAATCACTTATAACTTATTAACATGTGGATTATAATCTTATTCTTTTAAAAAAAATTGGGGGATTGCATCAAAAATAATTTTATTAAATACAAAACTTTTTCTTTGATTTTATACCAAATAAAAATGGATGGACACCAGGTGTATATACACAGACGACTATGGCAAAACTGAGCATCAAAGAAATAAAAACAAATCCTAAAAGAAGCTATCTAGACTGAAAGAGCTTAAGGTCAGATTGGAAGAATTCAATATTTCTGATGTTTTCATCATTGAGAAGGGAGCTCCACTTGTCTCTCTCTGCCAGGAGCTGAATGACATATCTGAATGGTAAATCCAGGAAAGAATAAACTGAGTATGCTCATTTCAGCTCCACCTGTTTCCTCATGGAAATCAGCTGCCCTTAGGGAGCATGCCTTCTGTTACTATTCCATGAACACTGCCTGTGAAACAAGCCTATTTCATTTTGGGGTTCAGTTAAACAGACTCATTTTGTCCTCATTCTAAGTTGTGCCCTCCAACTTAATCTTTAAGAGTAATGAAGTTCATATTTCAGCCTCCTCATGCTACTTCATGGCTTTGATTTCTTAATTTGTTCAGAATGCAGCAGGAAAAGGTTATGCTATTTACTAGGCTTCCATGAAGATTTCAGTAACAGGGTACTGTCATATCTTGGCTATACTAGTTCAACTAGTATACTTTGCTACAGCATACCTACTAAAAATTTTTTCAAATGCACAGATGCTCTTTCTCTGTTTTCTTTTTCTTTGTCTTTTTGGCCATGCTGCGTGGCTTGCAGGATCTTAGTACCCACACGGGACTGAACCCCTGCTCTCAGCAGTGAAAGCGCAGAGTCCTAACCACTGGACCACCAGGGAAACTCCTTCTGTTTTCTTTAGGTTTCGATTTTGCACACTTAGGAGAGTCAAATAGATCCATAAGTTTACTAAGGCAAACAGCAGCCCCCCTCTTCATTTTCCCTTGTCCAGAGGCTCCAATTTTCAATTCTTTTAGCTAAATCTTTTGTTCTACTTCCATATTTTTAAGTAAAAACTCATATTGCTTTATCTTGAGTTTGCAGAAATGAGAAGATAGAAGATGAGACTTTGCTCTTCTATCTTTCGATCACACACTGTATCCTTCCAATGCAGTTATATCACAATTTTGGTTAGATTAGAGTGCTATTTAGAGAGAAGCTGTAAAGTAAAACTACATATTCTACAAAGTTTCTGCACAACTTTTAATTTTCCCTGAAGTCAGTAATTACCTTGTTCTTCTTCTTTGCTTAGATCTCAAAATTACATCCTAAACTTGCTACTAGTTGTTTAAGTCACTTCCTTCTTTTTTATGGCCATGCTGAGTGGCTTGCGGGATCCTAGTTCCCCAACCAGAGATCGAACCTGCAGCACCCCTGTCAGTGAAAGCGAGGAGTCCTAACCACTGGACTGCCAGGGAATTCCCAATCACTTTTTAATATATTTACATTCACAGTAGTTTTACCAATTTATCTTCCTGAATATAAGCAGGTTTTATAACCTGCTCTAATCTGAACTGGTTGTCTTGGTCATAAGCACATGGTCATTTTACCATATTGTAATTTAGATTAGAGGTTAAAAATGTCCCTTAGTTTCATCAAAGATGGGAGCTGTAATCTGTATCTTTTGCTTTAAGGTAATTTTCAAGAAAAGAAAGTAACAAAATTTTTTTGAAAAGTAAGAAAAATTTTTCCTTCCTGCTCTTAAAACCCAGAAGCCTCTTACATTGCTACAACTGTAATTTTATTACATTCAGAAAGGGCAACAACTGATTGACTTATAGTTTTATAATATATTAAGAAAACCTAACTATTACAGATTATAGGGTCCAATTAATGTAATTTTGCTTTAAAACACATTTTAATGAAATACATCTGTTTTGTTGAGAAATGCCTTTAGTGCAAAATGGTCTAATAATACAGGACTCTAAGTAGAAAACAGAATTCTACTTTGCCTTTTAAGTTGCAAACCACGAAAGCGCCAACACAAATATAAAACTCTAAAGGCACAGACATTTTACCAGACTATGCCATATTATATGAAATCATTTATTTCCCTACCAGAAGATACCAGATTGCTAAGAGCTTCCTCTATATTTTAAAAAAAGAGCTTGTTAACTTTTCAGCACAAGCATTTCTAAATCTCTGCCATATACACTACAAGTCCTTGAAAATTATCATTCTATCAAGTTAACACTGATATAAAAATAAAAGGTGAGATTAAGTATTTTTTCATGAAAAAAATTTGAAGTGAAATAGTCTTTATTAAATATGACAGGCTGAAAGGCATTCAAGAGTTTCTCTTAAAACTCTCCAAATAAAACTATAAAAGAATGAAAAACAGAAAAAAAAACATGCTACCTTCATTGAAATAAACATCTACAACCCCACACTATAATCTATCAAGCACTTGCCAAATACTGTGATATCTGGATAAGGAAGAATAAGGTGCTGAGAGCTAGTAAATGTTACCTTACACCTTTGGCAAGCTATGTTTCCCCAAGTACTGTTCTAATAAGCAAGCCTAGCCAATGATCTTCTACTAAAGTAGTGAGATCTAGTGTCATGAATAGAACACAAGAGAGGAAGGAAATAATTCCACAGTAATATTTTCATAGAAATAACTTAAGCACAAGAAGTAAATATGAAGAAGAAACACTAATGTGCAATTTCTATCACCTAAGACTGTATTTCCTATCTAAGGAAGACTATCCAAAGTAAAGTGAAATGAAAGGAGAAGAAGAAAGCCATATTTCAACAGTCTGTCAACTGTCAATCTATCAGGAGTTAAACTCATAAACTTAGAATAAATGTCTCAAAAATTATAGAGCAATTTGGCATTGCTATGATATTTTAATTTTACTTTATGAAAATAACAATAGGTTGAATATTAAACAACAAAAAACAAAGAATTGGGGAACTGTAAACTGATGGAAAAATTTTTAGGAGTGAGACTGGCATTGTGGTTATGTAAAAGAAAAAGAAGGACTCCTATCTTTTAAAGAAAGACATATGCTGAAATATTTACAGATGAGATGATGATGTCTAGGATTTGCTTCAAAATAATTCAGAGTAAAGAAGAAAATAAGCAATATGTGAGGAGGTATAGACGAAACAAAACTGACCATGAACTGAAAGTTTTTGAACATGGAGGATAGATACATGGGAATTCATTATACTACTGTTTCTAATTTTATACATGCTAGAAGGATTCCATAAAAAAAATACATTAAAAAAAATCAGAGATAAAAACCACATTGGACTGTATATCTTGATCTGTTTAGAGGAACTTCCAATATATTCTACCATCTCTAGTTTCTTCCTGAAATTTATTTCCTTAAAACAGGTAAAAAACTTATAGACTTTCTGACGTCTGGCTGTGAGTGCAGAACACCTGGGTTCAAACAGGCATTTGCTAGATTTAGAAACTGGGATAAGTCACTTTAGCGCGCCTATTTCCTCATCTGTAAAATAAGGGTCACTGCAGGGAATCGCTGCATGGGGAACATAGTAAACACTTAATAAATGTTAGTCATTACTGTTACTTTACACACACTAGAGTAATCTCAACTGTATCTAAAGGTCCTGTTCTCCCACCAAGGACTACAGGTTTGCATTCTCATTTAACATAGCATATTAAATACAACCAATATCTTAGATAATAGCTCCATGTTTTTTATATTATTTAAAATAGTTCTGGGGCTTCCTAGGTGGCGCAGTGGTTAAGAATCCGCCTGCCAATGCAGAGGTCATGGGTTCAATCCCAGCTCCAGGAAGATCCCACATGCCGCAGAGCAATTAAGCCCGTGTGCCAAAAAAAAAAAAAAAAAGTTTGAAAAAAAAAAAAATAAATAAAATAGTTCTGTATTTAATGAGAATATAAAAAAAAAACAAAAAACCACATTGGAGGGACTTCCCTGGTGGTGCAGTGGTTAAGAATCTGCCTGCCAATGCAGGGGACAAGGGTTTGAGCCCTGGTCCACAAAGATCCCACATGCCACGCAGCAACTAAGCCCAAGCGCCACAACTACTGAGCCTGTACTCTAGAGCCTGAGAGCCACAACTACTGAGTCCAGGTGCCGCAACTACTGAAGCCTGCACACTTAGAGCCTGTGCTCCACAAGAGAAGCCACCACAGAGAAGCCCATGCACTGCAATGAAGAGTAGCCCCTGCTCTCTGCAACTAGAGAAAGCCCGCATGCAGCAACACAGAGCCAATAAATTAATTAATTAAAAAAAAAGTTAACCTTTGTGATGTCATCCTACCAATCATAGGCAGCCGACACAAAGAATACTTGTAATGAAAGAACATTCTGTCAAAGGATTTTAAAGAACTATATCACAATACTAAAACAGATGAGAGAGGGACTTCCCTGGTGGCGCAGTGATTAAGAATCAGCCTGCCAATGCAGGGGACATGGGTTCAATCCCTGGTCTGGGAAGATCCCACATGCCTCGGAGCAACTAGGCCCATGTGCCACAACTACTGAAGCCCACGTGCCTAGAGCCCATGCTCCACAACAAGAGAAGCCACCACAATGAGAAGCCTGCACACCAAAACGAAGAGTAGCCCCTGCTCACCACAACTAGGAAAGTCCATGCGCAGCAATGAAGACCCAACACAGCCAAAAATTAATAAACAAATCAACTTTTAAAAAAGAAAAAAAAAGAAAAAGAGATGAGACCCAAGATATGCTTTATTTCCATCCTTCCCTTATAAATCTATAATACCTTACAAATCTCTTCATCAATCCTTAATGGAAATATGTATCTATAGGATTTCCTAAGGTTTGTTTTTTAAAAGTTATAAAATTTATAAACCTTAATCTATAAAAAGTAAACTGTATGGGGGTGTGTGTGTGAAGAGTAAATTATTATGATGAATTTTAGTAAGTGGCCATCAGCATTAGGTCTTTTAAAAATGAGAAAATTTACTCAGTTATTTTGGTACCTCAAATCATTTGTGAGTGAGACCAGAGGCATGCATAAATATGATACTTGAATTGTATGTAACTCTGGAGCAAAGTCTAAAGGCAACACAGGCAGAGATACTAGTGTAGTATATATAGCTCCATTACAAAAATAAGAGTTCCATTTAGAATTCCATTTAAGAATTATTGCTAGGACTTCTCTGGTGGTCCAGTGCTTAAGACTCCACACTCCTAATGCAGGGGGCACAGGTTCGATCCCTGGTTGGGGAACTAAGATCCTGCATGCTGCACGGCATGGCCAAAAAAAGAAAATAAAAGAATTATTGCCAATATGGGCTTCTAAGGGGGAGAAGATTCTCAAGACTCTTATATTTTGACAACCTCCATATCTTTGCCCAGACTCCCCAATTCCCAAACTCCCCTCTCTTCCCTACTCCTTGGAAAAAAACAGCTACAATTTGGAAAAAAAAGTCAACTTTTAAATTCTAGCTGGAAAAGGGCAAGTGGTCACCTCCACTGTGCTTTCTTATCTCCAGACCCAAACTACAGCCTGAATTTTAAGTGAATTGTTTTTCTCAGGTTACAGTTACCCTAGGTCTGAAACTATTTACACCTACTCAACTTGATAAAAGGGTACTCCTCATGGTCTATTTCACTTTTTAAAAAAAAGTTCTGCATTAGGGATTTAGGCACAAACAACAAAAACAAAAATTTCCTTTGCTAACTGACAATCTGTGTATCTCAAGTCAATGTTCCGAAGTTGCTTAATACCATATAAAAGCAATAAAACTTCACCATACTCTTCTTTGTCACCGCATCAAACCTCCTCTCCCAGCTCTGACTTCTTAACAAAAAATGCTGCCAATGCTGTACTAGGACCTGAAAATTACTTCAACAAAAAATAGATGTTAAGGAATTCCTGGGCAGTCCAGTGGTTAGGACACCATGCTCTCACTGCTGAGGGCCCAGGTTCAGTCCCTGGTGGGGGAACTAAGATTCCACAAGCGGCACAGTGTGGCCAAAAAAACCCCCCCAAAACCCAAAAAACAAACAACCAAGAAACAAGGACATTAAATGAAAAGAATACCTGAACAGGCACCCAAGAACATTATTTTCTGCCTAAGAGAGCTTCAAGAAGTCATGTCTCCAGAAAATTGTGTAAAATGACATAGTAGTAGCTAAAACATAATATCACCTATAAAGATGCCTAATTAACTGCTGCATAAGAGTTTTAAAACTGGTATATTATCATCACTGCATTTCTTATTAAAGTTCTGCCAGTTAAAAAAAAGTTTTAAGAGGAATAAAATGGAAGTCAAACTAATGATGAAACTATTCCAAGTGCAGTCGACAAACAACATGCATTAAACTCACTTATGATGCTTATTAAAAAATGCGTATCCTGGGCCCTGTCCTTAAAAATTCTGATTTATTATATCCGGGTTTTTTTATGCACACTTACATTTGAGAAGTACTGGATTAGACCTTACTCCCCTCAAAGCTCACATCAATTCTTTAAGGACTCCATCTTTTCTACATGTATATAATGTTAGATTCAAGAATTTATATAATTGATATTGTATACTGACTTTATAATGCTAAAATCTTCTCTTAAACCTATACTCTTCAATTCAGCAATTTGGTGATGATAAAATGCTGACACTATTTGAAATGTAACTGATATGATGTTAGTTTTCCTATTAAAAATAAATGTTCTTACCATGCCATGATCAAATGTGAACACACCAACATCACGTCCATGATGAATATGATTCCGTCTAATAATTGGGTTTCCATGATTTTTAACCCAAATCCCAGCTAAAGCATTATTGGAAATTTCATTATCCTCATATATTCCCTACAACAATTAACCAGAAATAAACATTAGTAGAGCTTAAAAAGGGAGAAAAAAAGAAGAAAACCCACAAAACTTAAAAATACCTGTGCATGATCTGTTATATAAAGTCCAACATTTTCACAGTCACTGATGTTACAGTGCTTGATAGTGGGACATGCTCCTTGACCACTAACACATACTGCAGAGCCAACTGTAAGAAAAATAATTTATTTAAAAACCTGTTGGGCAACACAGTGACTCATTTTATAATAAAACATAATGGAAACACTAACCTGTACATGTACTTCGGATGATACAGTGATCAATAATAGGGCTACAATTTACTGTAATCTCTAAGCAGTGGTGTGCATTGTGGTGTTGAGCAGATTTGTCATCAGGGTTAAACTGAAAAGTAGAAATTTTCTTTGAAATAAACAACCACTGCTTTAATGATTTCCACATACACACTTAAAAATTTTGGACTTCCTAGGTGGCACAGTGGTTAAGAATCCACCTGCCAATGCAGATGGGTTCGACCCCTGCTCCAGGAAGATCCCACGTGCCACGGACCAACTAAGCCTGTGTGCCACAACTATTGCGCCTGCACTCTAGAGCCTGTGAGCCACAACTATTGAGCCCGTGTGCCGCAACTACTGAAGCCCACGCAATTGCAGCCCATGCTCTACAACAAGAGAAGCCACCTCAATAAGGAACCTGTGAACCACAATGAAGAGCAGCCCCCACTCGCTGCAACTAGAAAAAGCCTGTACACAGCAACAAAGACCCAATGCAGCCAATAAATAAATAAATAAATTTAAATTTCTTACCCTTATTGTCATATAGCCAACATAAGCATCCTCGGAACCTTCCATAAAAACGAAGGTTGAATCTCTAGTGTTTTCAATTATAACTTTGTCTGCTACTTTTCCAGGTGCTATGAAGAAAATATTTTAAAGCACATTACCTTTATCAGACAGATAAAATGGAACTTTAAAAATTACATTTTTAATCAGTAAAAATACTCTGCCATAAAACTAGTAATTCAGTAGAATCCTTTTTATGGCTTTAAATTGGGTACTTGTTTTGGAGAGGGAACTTTCCAAGAACATTAGCACTGAGTAGATAGGACTAATATTCATTTTATCAGATAGATAACTATGTTTTATTGGCCTTCATACAGGCAATCATACTTAACATGGACATTATCTGAGTACCATTATACTCAAGTCCATGTATAATACTTCTGAGATTTGACTACAAACAGTATTTAATATCAAATGCAATGGCATATTAAAAAGTGGGTTTCTTGTGGAAACCAAATCACAACCAGTGACACCAGAAAACGAGGCTCAGGAAGAAGAAAGAAGGGGATGATGAGCAGGGAGGGAAAGAGAGAAACTTCTTTATTTAAACTTATTTCCAATACTGGCCTTGATTTGGAAAGTAATGAAAATCAGTAGGCAAAATTTTTCTGTACTCTCTCCTACTTTTATTTGAGGTAGAAATGGGGGAGGGAAGAAGAAAAGGCAGTAAATGCACATTTCATTAACTAGAAACAATTACTAGCTATCTTAAAATGGTCTTGTATTATTGATCCTTAAAAAAATCAGAGAGAGCATAAATCTTCAAATAACTGATCAGTGCTCAACAAATATTACATTTATTCTTAGAAACTTAACCACATTTGTTTCATTAAAAATACAGCAATAAAAACATTAACCTCTATTTTCGAATAAAAGATAAAACTAACAAATATTTTTCTCTCCTTAATGAACAACTAAAGCAGGTGGACAAAGTACTGACATCAAGAAATATACAGGGCTTCCTAGGTGGTGTAGTGGTTAAGAATCCGCCTGCCAATGCAGGGGACATGGGTTCGATCCTGCTCCAGGAAGATCCCACATGCCGTGGAGCAATCTAAGCCCATGAGCCACAACTATTGAGCCTGCGCTTTAGAGCCTGTGAGCCACAACTATTCAGCCTGTGTGCTGCAACTACTGAAGCCCACACGCCTAAAGCCCGAGATCCACAACAAGAGAAGCCACGGCAATGAGGAGCCTGCACATCACAACAAAGAGTAGCCCCCACTCACCGAAACTAAAGAAAGCCCGTGCACAGCAAAAAAGACCCAACACAGCCAATTAAATTAAAAAAAAAAAAAGAAGATACTGCCACTGTGGTGAACATTAAAAAAAATATATATATACACCCCCCCCCAAAAATAAGTACATTTATAATTTCTGAACTCAAAGGTTTTCATTTCCATCATATAAAATACACCTATTTCCTATTTTTTCCTACAATTAAGATATTATCAAGGTTCATCTGGATTTTAAGTAACTAGCATTTAAAAAATCCATCATGTAAATAAAATATTAAAATTCTAATGACAATGCATTTAAAAATACCTGCACCAATCATGGTGATTGGAGATTCAATATATATCCATTCATCAGTATATATTCCAGAATGAACAAAGATAAGTCCATCAAAATGAGCTTCTTGTACCCCACCAAGGGCATCTTCGATTGTATCGTAATACTAAAAAAAAAAAAAAAAAAAGTCAGTATAGGACTGTAAGATCATCATTTTAAATCTTAAAAAAGACAAATCAAACATACCAACATATTTTCTCTTCCTTTGTATCTTGCAGGGTTACTGTAGAAATGTTCAGCAAATCCTGGCTTTACATGTGCACCTTTATACTAAAACATTAAAGAACAAAAACAAATACTGACTACCAATATAAACACTACAGCCTAAATTAATTTAGTACTATATGAATTTTTTATTAATTACCAAAAACAATTATCAGTCCAACTAATTTTCTGTTACATACTACAATGTGAAATCTAGAACAGTTTATGACTCAATAATATCCAGTAAGTAGGACATGATGTTTCAATCTCAGCACTACTGATATTTTGGGACAGATAATTCTTTGTTGTGGGAGCTATCCTGTGAAGGATGTTTAGTAGCATCCCTGGACTCTAACCGCCAGGTATCAGCTGCAGTCTCTTCTCCAGTTGTGACAACCAAAAATGTCTCTAGACATTGCCAAACATCCCCTGTGGAGCAAAATCACCCCTAGTTGGGAACCATTCATAAAGGACCATATGAAAATTAAGCTAAATGTGAGACTTTAAAAATAAATACTCAACAATAAATTTAAATATAAGTTCAAACAGATACAGAGAAAGTATAACTGCTCTCAGGCTGTTGATACTTACTGCTACTATTTAAATTAATAAAAAATATGTCAATAGTGAAAAGAATTGATGACTTTTTTGTCGGTTGATAAATGTCCATTGACCTGACACTTACTCTTTTCTTTTGGCGGGGACACACGTCTTCTGGGAGCTTAGTTCCCTGATCAGGGATTGAACCTGGGCCCTTAGCAATGAAAGCACAGAGTCCTAACTACTGAACTACCAAGAAATTTCCTTGAAACCTATTCTTGAGTTTAAATTTTTAAAAAGAAACTTTTATTTAAAATATAGAATATAAATCAGTATTTTCCATTTATACTTCATACCAACTGCTGGAAACTCTCTTTCCAAGGATTTGGATGTTCATATTCTTCTGGATTAATCTGGTAGAATTTGCCAGGTTCAGGATGCATCATAGGGCGGGTATATTCAAATACTTCCATGTATAATCGTTTCCTGAAGGGGTAAAGGAATTAAAGATTTCTTCACAAAATGTCCTTTGAACAACAATAAAAATTATTTGAGGCCTCAAAAACTTATAAGAATATGAAAAAGCAGAATTTAAAACGTAAATACAAAAGTTTTGGCTAAAACAATGTAATTGTATATTAAAAAATAGTCCACCCAAAAGAGTAAGTATCAATTCTTTAAAATCTGATTGTTAGTCAGGGGAAAATAAAAGCCACTCTTACTGTAAAAGCCACATACAGCTATAATTTAAAAGGATTATCTTAAATAATGATGAAAAACAATGATGTTTATGTCCTATCAAGAACCATCAAACCTTAGAAACGGAGTGACAGTAACTACCATAATTTCCTGTACAAAGCAAAATGTTTCTTCTTCTACTCTTCATTCTCTTTTTCCTTTCTAACACAAATATAATTTTCTTTCTTAAATTTAAGGTATACTTTATTTTTAGCATCATAGAAGTAATACATATAGCTGTTGTAAAGTATAAAGAGATAACCTATACTTTCAATATACTCACTATTAACAGCTTACTGTATTTCCTTCCTGTCTTTTTAGCTACAGATAGTTTCATTTATTACAGTTGTAATTATAACATAAAAAAATTTTCTATGCTGCTTTTTACTTTTTATAACAGCATGTTCCCATGTTATTAAAAACTATAAAAATCACTGTTAATGACTATATCACAACCCTCAAACGTAATATACTAAACATAATATATCAAATGTAATATATCAAACATAATATATTGTTTACTTTTAGTCCCATCTCTTATTGTTAGACTTTTCGATTATTTCTAATTTTCCCCCACTATTAACTATGTTATTATGAAAAATCTGTAAATAGGGTAAACAAATTTTCAGAAGTGGGATTGCTGGGTCAAAGGGCATGCATATTTTATGGTTCAAAAATACAACCGCCCAAACTATTTTCCAAACATGATATACAAAATCTACATTCCTACTAAACTATCGGACTTAATTTGTTGTTTTAAATTAGGCTTTGTTTTGTTTCTAAAAAGCAAAGGAATGAAAAGCAGTTGCTTTTCATCACTCAGTTGCTTTTAACTGACGAATAGTGGAAAAAGTACTTCCTTTATTATTTTAAAAACACAGCCTGGACTGACAACTGGCATTTGTGATAAACAGGTAACTTGGAATTTATAAGCATTCTAATTTTCTTCTGACTATTTAACTGTAACCAACAACTCATATTCCAACTTTCCTACTATCTTTAGCATTTTGGGCAGACACCTCAAGATAATAAAAAATAAATTTTCACTTACCACAAAATTGGATCATTAGCAAGCTCACTGAAGCGTTTACACACACAAGCTGCTCTACAAAGATCCTGTTCCAGCAAGTAAGAGAAGATTTTTAGAACCACTTCATCTGGCAGTTTCTCCTGAAGATACTGTTCAGCAGGTGCTGCTATAAAGAGATTAACAAATAGAATATAAACAATCTATTTATCATGCTGGCAAAGACTTTCTCATTATTTAAAAAGCACAATTTCCATTTTGTCTAATGAATAGCTTTTATTTTTTGACGACGATCATTTTATAAGCATTTGCTTTCACAGATGATACACATTTATTTTCTTTTATCTTGACAACAGTATTCTTTTAGCTAGTATGTACCATTTCAGAAACTGGTTACAATAAATATACAAAAACATTTTTATATAACAATTACAGTCAAAGATGGAGAAGGTCAGGGTTTTCATGTTTATTCTGTAATAATCACTTTTTCAACTCAAATGTGCAAATAAACTACATTTGATTTTAATTTTTTGGTATCAAAAAAATTTAAAAATATTATTTGACCATTTCTTAGCTTTCCTGTAGGAAATACCTGATAGATCTTGTGATTTTCCAGAGACCCTTGCACGTTTTGCACGATGACCAAAAAAATTTTCTGTAGTTGAAGTTGAAGCACCCTTCAAAAACAAAATGAAAGCTAGTTAAGCAAATATTTTTACCATAATCATTACTTCTAAAAAATGACGATGGTCCCCTTTCTGTTTGTTTCCCAACAATTCTTTCATTACACACACAAAAAAGCAGTTACATTTAACTTACCTCCATATTGCTCTTTGTAGGACACGCTGTTCTTTTCGGCAGAAGAGTTTTCCTACGAAGTTGGTATGGACTATTTTGTGCACCAGGACCCGATTCTTCTGCAACCATATCTGCAGGTACATCATCATCTGTTATAAACAAAGACAATATGAAAAATGACACCCATTTTTAAGAAAAAGCCCTATGGATTCAGTAAACTTTTAAAAAAATTTATAAATTTTCTTTGTGGGGGGGGGGTGTGATACAGTTTTTATACAAATTCCAGCCAACTAGATAACCATCTGAGAAGTGTTGGATTTCTACTTCATTTCCTACTTCAAAATAAATTCCAGGGGCTTCCCTGGTGGCGCAGTGGTTAAGAATCTGCCTGCCAATGCAGGGAACACGGGTTTGACCCCTGGTCCATGAAGATCCCACATGCCCCAAAGCAACTAAGCCCGTGCGCCACACTACTGAGAGCGTGCTCTAGAGCCCTCGAGCCACAACTATTGAGCCCACATGCTGCAACTACTGAAATCCGTGAGCCTAGAGCCTGTGCTCTACAACAAGAGAGGCCACTGTAACGAGAAGCCCCGCACACTGCAACAAAGAGTAGCCTCCGCTCACTGCAACTAGAGAAAGCCCATGCACAGCAACCAAGACCCAACACAGCCAAATAAATAAATAAATAAAATTTATTAAAAAAACAAATTCCACAAAAGACCATATGCTTACATACAATATAAACAAACAAATAAATAAATAAATAAAATCACTGGAAGAAAACAAAATTATTTTTTATAACGTTAAAGTGGAGAAACTCTTTCAAGGTATGACACAAAATTGGAAGGCAATTTAAAAAAAGGTGAGGAGCATGTTCACTCAATGAGTGAGCACAAGTGAGTACTGCAAGGTTAGATTCCAAGCGGGGTGAGAAAAGTGTCAACAGAGAGGGACAGTTCAGTATAGGGTACTGGATACCAAGTAGGATAAAAAGGGTATCCATGTAGAGGGTGGTCTGGCATACAGTGTTAGAGCTCAAGAGGGGTAAAGAAGGAAGTCCGTGTGGGGGAAGGTGGCCTGGAATGGAGAGTTAGAGCCAGAAAAGGGAAAGAAGGGCATCACATGGGAGAGGGGATGGTGGAACTGGAAGCTTGGTAACAAACAACAGAAGGACTGATCAAATAATTAAACAGGATAATGGAAGCCAGGCTTCTGACAGAGAAGAGAGTTAAAATATAAAAAGAGAGAAAGCTAGAGTAAATCTTATGGTGTTAGATTGGAATTATCAATGTGAACTCGTTGTTTTTAAAAGACAGACAGATATAGAAATAGGTATAGATACAGATGTTTGGAAACGTGGATTATACATGCGTATATTCCCTAGCTCTGTTCACTGAGAAAGCCTGGAAGCAATGCCACTCCAATAGCAATGAGCATGACTAGCATTTGGATCTTTGCTTTTGAATACTCCTCTACAGAAGGAATAAGAGCTCCTTGGAGAAATGGCTGATTTGGGGTTGAGGAAAATACAAAAAGAGTATCTTGCAGCAGAAACAAGAAAATGCACAATAATGAAGACATGTCAAAAGTGTATAAAAACAGATGATTGAACTTGGTGTACCTCCCAAAAAATAATAAATAAATAAAATTAAAAAAAAAAAAAAAAAAGAATACTGAAGTCAGCCTGAATGGTCACCCACTAGCAAAATTATGCTGAAGTACCAAAACTCATGATAGTAAAGGGATTATAACCCACTGAATGGACAACAACCCATAAATTCATTCTAGTATAAATAAATGAATAAATGCAAAGTTTGGTAAGGAATGATATGTTTAAAGTACCTCCCCCACAAAATACTGATTAAGTAGAAAGGGGAAAACCATAACTCTATGGTAGAGATGCCAATCAGACACTGTTTTAATCAACTGATCAAAGTGAACATCATTATTCACAGGACAAACTGAAACTGTGTCACCCGATAGCATAGAAGATCACAGAATCACTTCTATGATATTCCTGACAAAGATGCATAACCTAAATCTAATTACGAGGAAACATCAACCCGAATTCTAATTTGTTTTGACTAATCTTCAAATTGTCAAAGTTATGAAAGTCAAGGAAAGCCTGAGGAACTGTTCGAGATTGAAGGACACTGAAAAAATATGTCAACCCAATGCAACGTGTGGTTCTGAACTGGATCCTTTTCCTAAAAGGCTGTTATGAAGACAATAGTGAAATTCATTCAATTAGTGAAACTTGAATGGGGGTTTAAAGGTAGTAATGCGTCAGTGTTAACTTTCTGATTTTAATAGATGTAGTATGGTTATTTAGGGGAATATCCTTGTTTGTAGGAAATACACACTAAAGTATTAGGAGGGGATAGGACAAAGGCTGGGAACTTATTCTTGAAGGATTCAGAGCAAGAAAAACCACAAAAAACTTCTTTGTACTGTACTTCTAAACTCTTTCCTAAGTTTGGATTGTTTAAAAATGAACTAATAAATTTCAGTCATATTTTAACACAAAAATTCTACAGGGAAAATGAAAACCATAAACAGTCAAAAGAAGCAACAAAATTAGGAAAAATATTTGCAACACGTTACAAAAGGGTAATTTCCTTATATCTGAGTGCTACAAGTCAATATGTAAAAGACTAACAATTCAGTAAAAAAATTGGACCAAGGACAAGAACAGACAATTCAGAATTTAGGAAATATAAATGAAATACTAATAAAAACTATAATGAGATTTTTTTAATGCAGCAGGTTATCAAAGATCAAAAGGTTTGATCACATACTAGTATTATATATCAAAAAATAATACGAGGCAAAAAACCAGTTCTTAATCACTTTAAGGAGAGCAATTTGGCAACAGCTATTATTACTTAAAAATTCCATTTCTGGGATTGATTCTGCAGCTATATTCAACACATGGGCAAAGTAGTTAAGTATCAGGATATTCACTGCAGTACTGTTGTTTATAATACTGCTGGGTAACAATCAAAATGTTCATCAGTAAGTATAGTTATAGTTTCAATGTGGCCATTACCAAATATAAAGCAACTCTACATAGAACAGATAAGGAACTATTTCCAATATACAGTAAGTATAAAACCTAAAATATACAGAAAAATGTGTTTAGTATATGTGTGTGTTTTAAGGCAATACATATACATATGCTTATATATGCATATATTTACTAAAATATAAACTCCATGATGGAAGAGAGCCAGCTTGAAGAAGCTCCCATTGGCCAAAGATGGGATAATTTCAGCATTAGTAAGAATAACTGAAATAAACTCTACTCTTCCTCCTCTCTTACATAAACTGAACTACCAGGTAACCAAGTATTAGATGAAGGGAAGCTTCTTTACAGAAACATTCCAGCAATAAATGAAGAAGAAATCAGAAAATTAGAAAAAATAAAAATGTGCAATCTCTAAAGAGTTAATGGGTTTAACCACTGAGTATCAATAGTCCTAATATCACAGAAAGAAAAACCACCAGATATTACATATCTCCTGATGAAAGGACATAACACCACCTACAAAATTTTGCCAAAACCATCAAATCTCAAATTTATCAAACCTGTTAGAAATTCTAAAAGATCAAACTATATCAGTTTTTTAAACAAATAAACTGTATGGGGAAAAACAGGGGAAAAATAAGCAAAACTAAAGCAAACTATTTAAGAATGTACATTACAGTATTAAAATTACAAGGAAAAAAGCCAGAAAATGATTATCATAAAAATGCTTTCTGAGGGGAAGGAAAAGGGTTATGATCAGAATGGGGCACATAAAAGGCTTCTGCAGTGGCTGGTAAAGTTCTACTTCTCAATCTATTGGTATTACAATACCAACCTTAACAATAATCCAATAAACTATATATTTGTTTTATGTGAGCTTCTTTGTCTGGCTATATTTTATGAAAATAATGGTGTTTTTAAAAGATGGGTGGTGTGTAACAGTGTATTTAAAAACAGAGGTTTCTTCCCAACTGCAGACCTTGGGCAGATAAAAATTTTAAAATCAATCAATTTTTTGGCTGCACCCAGAGCATTTGGGATCTTAGTTCCCCGACCAGGGATCGAATCCACGCCCCCTGCAGTGGAAGCTTGGCGTCTTAACCACTGGACTAGGAAGTCCCAGGCAAATAAACATTTTTAAAGCTAAATATTCTCACCAGTAAAGGTGGTGACAGTATCTTATAATTCACAGGGCTGCTGAAAGTATTTAAATAGAATAACATTATGCAAAAAACTCAGCAGTATGCCTGGCTTACACTGTGTTCAATAAATGTTTTAGCTATTATTATTTCATTTAAATATTATTCTATTAAAATCACTTTCAAATGAAACTTGGAAAACCTAATAAGTTTTCCACGTACTACACTGTAGTCAGAAAATATGGCCAGTGTTATATGCCTGGGTATTTGTTAATCCATCCCATTGTAGTTTAGTATGTGGTTAATTTCTGTGTGTAATGTGTGGTTGAAAGGAACATCTACATTCTATTTTTTGAGAGTAAAGTTTAAACACATCTAAAATATCAAGTCTGTTAATTGTACTGATCAAACATTCTATGTCTTTACTTTTGTTGGGGCAGGGGGGTGGGGGATGGTGGTAGCGTGGTCTGATTTATCTGTCAGCTTCTGAAGGAAATGTGCTAAAATTTTCCACTATCTGTAGGTAGTCCACTTTTAGTATATGAAATTTTGCTTTATATACTTTGAGATAGTATTTGGATATAAAGGTTCAAGATTATTATTTCTTCCTAGTGAATTATTCTTTTCCATCATTATCCAAAGGCTCTCTTTATCCTTAATAATACTTTTGCCTTTAAAATCTGTTTTTGCCTGATAATATTTTCCTAAGAGCTTTTTGTTTTGTTTTATATCAGCCTAGCATTTTGCCAATCCTGTATTTTCCACTTTTTACTTTTGGGTCATTACATTATAGATTTAGTTCTTCTTAACCATTTATTGCTATATTTTCTTTCCTTTTCAGCCAAGCAAGAATATCTGTCTAATATGCTATTTAACCCATCTAAATTTCACGATTATATTTTTAATTTATGAACACTGATCTGATTTTCTTTTTTGAGTCTCATTGTTTCTTTTTCACACTGGCCTGTTACTTCATTATGCTTCATTTCCTATTTTTATCCTTTCAATCATTTCATACACACATATTCTCGTTCAGAATGTTCTATCATTGGGCACTTTAAAAAATCTATGCGCAATTAGGGAAGTTCTTTCAGGTTCTAGGCTGCATGCCTGGGTCTCAGAGCTAGCTCTATTTTGAAAAGGCCCAATCTCCAGTCCCCATATGTGCACTAAATTCCACCCCAGACCTCTTAGGACATATATCTAGGACCCAAAGACCCCTGTACTATTTTATACAGCAGCACCAGTTCCCACTTAAGGTTTTTTTTTAAAATAAATTTATTTATTTATTGTCTGTGTTGGGTCTTCTTTGCTGCGCAGGGGCTTCCTGTAGTTGCGGAGAGTGGGGGCTACTCTCTGTTGCAGTGTGCAGGCTTCTCACTGCGGTGTCTCTCTTGTTGCAGAGCACAGCCTCTAGGTGAGCACGCCTCAGTAGTTGCGGAGTGTGTGCTCATCATTAGCTGTGGCTCTCTAGAGAGCAGGCTCAGTAGCTGTGGCACACGGGCTTTGTTGCTCCGTGGCATGTGGGATCTTCCTGGACCAGGGATCAAACCCATGTCCTCTTCATTGGCAGGTGGATTCTTAACCACTGTGCTACCAGGGAAGCCCCCGCTTAAGGTTTTGATTTGGTTTCTCTCATACCTGTCACCTGGGAATTTCCTTCTCTTGTTTCCTTCCTCATTTTAGCTATGCATTTACAGTTTTGCCACTGTTTTGTGTTACATTTCTATATGTTTGCAGTGCACATCCATGTGCGAGTGATATCTCTATCATTTTGGTTTATCATGCAGCTAGTAGTCAGTCAGTCAGTCAGTCAGTCAGTCAGTTTCTACAACACTCAAAAGGACATGCTCAAACTTTTTATCCTATATAACTCTGTCTCTAATCCCATTCCTATTTAAAATCTATAGACCTTATTATTACAGATACCCACTCAGACACCACCAACACAGCAAATATTAAGGACTGAAAAGTAAGGAATGCAGAGGTAATAACAGGAAAGAGAAGACGCTTGTTAATTCCGGTGCAACCTGAAGTTCACACCAAATAAATACATGAAGCTATATGATTTGAATAACGTAATGCCATAGTAAACTCAACTTCCTATTCAAAACACCGTCCTATTCTAAACCACTCAAAGCTCAGTTCTAAAATAACTGTATTAAACTCTTACTTGTGCTGAGATAAAAAATCTGCGCTAAATTCTATACAGCTCTCATAGTAAATTACCACTGACTGTTCTGAGAATTACATACAGCACCAGAAGGTATTTTTACAAAGCGGTCATACTGTTCGAAAAGATCACTTGGCTGCTACTGTACATAAGAAGCAAAAGGAGAAAGCTTAAAAGAAACAAAAGCCCAAAACACACACACAAAACAATCTCTTGTCACTAGTGTTCTCTTCATCATTTGAACTCCTGTAGAACTGTATACATACCATATATTCTTCACTACATCACAACTGCCTTATTTATTATTTAGTTTTTTGGTATACACCATATTTTCCTAACAAAATTGAATCCTGAGGGCAAGGTCTCTATTTTATATTTTCCTCCATGTTCAGCTTAGTGCCCAGTAACGACTCAATAAATGATTCTCATCCATCAAGAACTCTTTAATTTTATTCAATTCAAGGAATTTTCCCCAGAAACCACCACTAGTGGTAGGCTAAGATGACCTTACATACTACTTTACAGAAAATAAAAACCCAGACAGAAACTGTTTCACTTCTTCCTACCTCCAATCTGCAAACTCATTTACATGCATATCCATTATTTTTTGTTTCCTCCTGAAATTATGACAGATTTGGCACATATGAAGCAAACAAAAAATGTTAAATAAAGTATACTATGACTAAAGTGAATGATCCATGATAACTGCCAAACTGTGTCCAATCCAAGAACCAAGAAATCACGAAGGACTAGTCATGGTACTGTTCTAAACAAAATCTAAAAACAAGACCTCAAAATAATACTTTGTTAAAAAATTGTAACCCTGGTGGTCCAGTGGTTAAGAATCCACCTTCCAATGCAGGGGATGCAGGTTTGATCCCTGGTCGGGGAACTAAGATCCCACATGCTGTGGGCAACTAAGCCCACACACTGCAGCTACTGAGCACACACAGGCCACAACTAGAGAGACTGCATGCTACAACTACTGAGCCCGAGCAACACAACCAGAGAGAAGCCCACGAGCCACAGCAAGGTCCCACATGCCACAAGGAAGATTCTGTGTGCCGCAACTAAGACTTGACACAGCTAAAAATAAATAAATAATATATTGAAAAAATTTTTTTAACTTTGTAACTTTTACTTTTACATCTAACACTGGAATACCAGTATTCAGATGTCAAATTGTAATCTAAGACTAATAAAAAATAACTCTCAATACCAAAAATGTTCAATTTCAACCATAACTTAGAGAAAATGTAGTTTTCAGTTAGAAAAAAATGTTCTCAATCAGAGATGCCCAATAGAAACAGAATGTGATCCAATTTTCTAGTAGCTATATTTAAAAATATCAGTGAAATTTACTTTAATATAAATTTAACCCACTTATCTAAAGTTTATTATCTCAACATATAATCAATATAAAATGATACTTTCTTTTTTGATACTAAAGGTTTGTATTTTTAATACTTACAGTATGCCTCAAATTCAGATAAGGCATACTTCAAGTGCTCAATAGCCACATGTGGCTAGTAGCTACCCTAATTATATAGTACACACACATACATACACATTTTAATTAAATTCTTATCAGTCCTCTTAAAGGATAAATAGTATCATGCAATTTAAAGGGATGCTATACATAATATCAAAATTTATAATTTTTAGATTTTACTGCAAATCCTATATAAATATACTAGAGTCTTCACTATTAATAGAAACCAGAGATAAATAAAGGCTTCTGGAGAATAAGCATGCTTCTTTAACTAAAAACTAATCTTTGAAATCTTTGATATTAAATAGCACTGAAAATTTATATTGAGATTCACTTCAACAAAAGAAGAGACTTAAGTCTATACACCTTAAGCAGAATGCCTTAATTTTTACATAGCTTTATAACTATCTTAAAGATGTACAAAAAATTATACTACTGATTATCTGGGGTTTAAAGTCTATACTTTAGATTTAAAGACTAACCTAATGTTAAAGGGTAGTTTATGGAGTTTAATTTCCAGAAGTTTTTTCCCCACAAATATTATATAAGTTCTACATTACTTACCCATAGCCACAGATCAGACTGGAAGCTTAGGCAAATCTGTGCTAGTAACTGTGTTTAGAAACAGCTCCCAGTCTCACAGTGTAAAGAACCACACTTGACAACTGTTTCTAACACAGTTGGGAACTACCACAGCTTTTTTCCAACTACCAAAAAAACCCACAGATAAACTGAAATCAAGACAAAAATTTATTTTAAATGCATTTTAACTTAAATATTTTAAGGGAGGGAGTCCAGAAATAAAGTTATAAAAAACTGCTTTTTAAAAGTTTCACTTGCAATAATCAGATATTTCTAATTGTATTTTAAATACAGTTACAAACTCTAAAAAATTTAACTATTCAGAATACTGTTCTATACTTCCATTAACATATGCAGTTTTATTTACACACACACACGCACACATAATTCTGCTGAATTTTCACCACAACGTGAACTACAGGGATTATCTAAGACTCATCAAAGAAAATATATTTGACCACTGAATAACAGTCTTTAGAAGTCACATCTTTGATATTATAAAGAACTACTGAAAACTCAAACAAGGCTTCATTTCAACAGAAGAATTTTAGACCACTTCATTCTAAGCTGTCTGACATAAAGTGTGTTCAACAAATATTTGCTGAATGAATGAAGAATAAATGAATGAATGTACCATGCACTGTGTGAGGTACTGGCAAAACAGAGAAACCAAACAGAATATGGTACTTGCTCTCCAAAAGCTTAGAACAGACATAAATAACTAAGCAGGTGATTTAATAAGACAGTATGTCATATGCTCTAATAGGGATAAGCAGAAGGTACTATGGGAACACACAAGAATATCTACTCCAATCTTAGCTGATGTTAGGGTATGATGTTTGGGGTATTCATGAAGGTTGGGGTATTAGTCCAAGGTGAGATGATAAATACTAGGAGTTAGTTAAGCAAAAGGAATAGTGTGTGTGAAGACCTGAAGGTACTCACCTCCAGCAGTCTCAAGGAACTGCAAGTTGCTCCATATGGCTGTATCACATATCAGGGGCCAGATTATGAAGGATGCCATGAACACTTTAACGAATTTAGATTTTGAAGGCCAAGGATAGCCACTAAAGGGTTTTAAATAGAACAGTGACATGTTCTGATTTGTGTTTTAGGGAGATTACCTGAACAATGTATAGACAATTGGATGGCACTGGTGGTTAAGAGGCCAATTAGGAAACTACGCAGTAATACAATGGAGAGATGAACAGAATCTGAACTACGGTAATATAAATGAAAGAATTGAACAGATATGAAATATATTCACAAGGTAAATTTGTAAACTTGGTGACTAAATGGACATGGGTGGTGTGGAGGAGAGGATAGTACCAAGTATAACAGTGATTTGGGCAATCCAATGGATGGTGGTGTCATGTACTAATAAGGTAGGAACCTTTGTAGGTAAGACAGGGATGTGGAGTAAAAGAAAAGAAAGAAAGAAAAAAAAAAAAGACTAGTTCAGGTTTAGATTTTGAGTTTTGAGGTACCTGTGGGACAGTCATGTGGTGACTCACAACAAGGCTAAATATATTGATCTCAGGCTCCAGTGAGTGATTTGGGTTGGAGATAAAGAATTAGAGAATTTTGTCACTCTGAAAATACATTATAATAGGAGTGGAGAGTCAGAAAGTGTAGATTAGCTATCATTATTTACATATGGTACAATACTGATGTTTCATGGCAGATGTGTTGTCCAGCTCTTGAGAATTAGCCATTTAATGTGAATGGATGGTTATCAATGTCAAAATTATCATTACTGTATATAAAAATATATCCATGGGTCCCAGAATTGACGAGAATTCGTAACTCTAGCTTGATAAAAAAAGAAAATCAACTGACAACTACTAATTCAAGGATTAATATCCTTCAGGAATAGCTTAGCGTTATTTTCATTTTTTCCTGTTACATATCACATTTTGTTCTCCCAAGACATTTTCTTCCATTGCTTTCAGGGAAAGGAGGAGTATAGAATAGGCTCACCCCCAAAATGGAACATTTTAAAATTCTTTCTTCTATTGTCATATTTTACCTCCAGTTTTGCATTTTCAATATTTCCTAAAGTGACAACATTCATAAAATACAATCATTCTTTCCTACTTTATCAAACAACAAAAACTATTTTTAAGGTAACTTTCATAAATTTTAAATTTTAAAGTTCAATTGGAAAGCAATGTAATTCAAAAGTAGCATTACACCCAAAGTAGAAGCTGATATGACAAGAGTATTGAGTGCATCATTAATTCAAGCTCAGGATGACCATGATCCCGAATCAGTAATTAAGACAAACCTAATTCTTGGCTAACCTAAGATTCATATAAGTCACTAATTAAAAGCTATTAGTTTTCATCTATTTGCTAGTCACTATGAATATAAAAATCTGCCATTGAGGGACTTGATCTAGTAGGGAAGCTAGACATGTAAACAAATAACTGAAGCAATATAATAAGTGCCATACTAAGCACATGAGGTGTTGGTAAAGTACAAAATAGGACACACAAATCACTATATGCACACAGCTTAAAGGAAACAATTTAGCCTGTCTCTAGTTTCATTTTCACATGAAATTTAGACAATTTTAGAGCTGCCTCATTAATTTAGTTTTCTAGAAAAGGACTAATGAAGTCCAGGAGAGTATGACAATCAAAATGAGACTAAGCCTATTATATTTTTATAAGCATTAAGTACTTAACCTTTGTTGTAAATTCACACAACAAACTACTTAACTGAAAGAAGGAAAATGGACTGAGAGACTGAGCATCATCAGTTCTCTTTCTTTCACAGTTCCACAGAAAGACCACAATTCTGAGTCTGCATGATTTCTAGCAATGTTTTACAGATCAAAAGATCAGCGGAAAGGAAAGATATTATTAGTGGGCATCTAAGGCCCACTAAGGTTCAGTGAAATGATGGTTAGAAAGCTAATAAATGGTAGCAAAATAATTTTTTAGCTCAGTGGACTCCAAGTACAATGTTTTTATTTGTTTTCACAAAAAGTAATTTGATGTCTCAAAAAAGCTTATTATATAATCAGTACAGATGATGATGATGATGGTAATGATAGCAAATGGGATAATAACAGTGTCACTACAAACCAGTGTACCCAACACTGAAAACTTCCATGTGCAGGCACGACTATTTCAAGTGTTTTCTATATGAATTAACTCACTGAATTCTTATATCAACTCTAAGAGGACCATATTATTATTCTTATTTTACAGATGAGAAAACCAGACACAAAGAGATTAAACATCTTGCCCACGGCCACAAAGTATTAAGCAGGGGAGGCAGAATGTGAACTAACTCTAGCTTCAGAGCCCCATACTCTTAACCACTGTTCTGAACACAAATTAGTCATGCTAAATACTACTGAATATACTGATCAATAGGAATATATCAGCAAATAAAAGAATACCATGAAATGGAACATATACTTTTGGAAATGTTAAAGAATTAAAAAAAACAAAATCATAATTTTCAAGTCTTATTAATTCAAAGTATTAACTTTATATAAAAAAACACCACAACATATACATCAGACCCTTTATTCTCATAATGAATATCTCCTTAGGTTTTTTTGTATTGTAAATATCAATAACTTTTTTCTAAGATTTATTTTATTATTTATTTATTTTTAATTTTTGGCTGCATTGGATCTTGATTGCTGCACACGGGCTTTGTCTAGTTGTGGCGAGCGGGGGCTACTCTTTATTGCAGTGCTCAGGCTTCTCATTGTGGTGGCTTCTCTTGTTGTGGAGCACAGGCTATAGGTGAGTGGGCTTCAGTAGTTGTGACACTTGGGCTCAGCAGTTGTGGCTCACGGGCTTAGCTGCTCCATAGCATGTGGGATCTTCCCGGACCAGGGCTCGAACCCATGTCCCCTGCATTGGCAGGCGGATTCTTAACCACTGCGCCACCAGGGAAGCCCCTCAATAACATTTTGATATATATTTTTTTTACATATTTGATGGTACAGCACAGTGTTTAAGGATACCAGCTCTGGAAAGATTGTCTGGCTCTTTGTTACTGGCTTGGTGGTTGTGCAATCTTGGACAAATTCCTTAACCTGATTTTCAGAGCATCTATAAAATGGAGATGATAATGGTGCTTACCTCATAAAATTTTTGTGAAGATTAATACTTAACACAGTCCCTGGCAGAGATAGCATTCCAATGTTAGCTCATACCATAATTGAGATGGGATGCTGAATGTTAGCAAGGTGGACTCAAAATATGTATCAAATTCTTGCTAGAGGCCTTTATTATATTATCCAATTCAGTCTTCAAAAAAAGAAAAAAAACCTTCTAAAATGTAGAAATGATTCTTATCACAAAATACTTCTCATGATGAGTGACTAGAATAGTTCTTCAGGGACTTCCATGGTGGTCCAGTGGTTGAGAATCTGCCTTCCAGTGCAGGGGACACGGGTTTGACCCCTGGTCAGGGAACTAGGATCCCACATGCCTCAGGGCAACTAAGCCCGCAATCCATAACTAGAGAGAAGACCATGGGCCACAATTAAGACCTGATGCAGCCAAAAATAAGTAAATAAGTAAGTAAATAAATAAAAGAATAGTTCTTGACTAGCAGAAAATACAATGTGAAATCCACAAATGCCAAGAATTGAACACTGATAAAAATGAATACTGCTTGTTTCATTTTAGGAGGCTAAAATATTATTCCAATGATTCTGTCACAAATTTAAAGTATGTGTCACATTAATTTTTTTCCTAATTATAAAAATGTTCACAATTGCCAAGATATGGAAGGAACCCAAGTGTCCATCAACAGATAAATGGATAAAGAAGATATGGTGTACACACACACACACACACACACACAGAGGAATATTATGCAGCCATAAAAAAGTATGAAATCTTATAACAACATGGATGGACTTGGAGGGTATTATGCTAAGTGAAATGAGTCAGATAGAGAAAGAAAAATGCTATATGACAGCACTTATATGTGGAATCTAAAAAATAAAACAAACTAGTGAATATCATAAAGAAACAGACTCGGAGATAGAGAACAACTAGTGGTTACCAGTGGGGAGAGGGAAGGGGAAAGGGGCAAGATAAGGGTGGGGTGTTCAGAGGTAAAAACTACTATGTATAAAATAAGCTACAAGGATATACAGTACAACACAGGGAATATAGCCAATATTTTATAATAACTATAAATGGACTATAGCCTATAAAAACCGTGACTCACTATGTTATAGACCTGAAACTTATATAACATTGTACATCAACTATACCTTAATTTTTAAAAAGTTCACTTAGAACATGCAAATAAAGAAAAACACAAAAGGGAAAAGTTACTAAAATCTAATCACTCAAGAGTTTATCAATATTAATATTTTAGAATATTCTTCAAGTTATTTTTCTCTATATAAATTATATAACTGAAACATTGCATGCACTGTTTGTATTTTGCTTTTTCACTTTCATTATATCATAAGCAAAATTTCTTTCTGAAACATGCTTTTCAATGGCTACGGAATTAAAATGTTCCATAATTTATGTAATCAGTCCCTTGTTAAATTTATTTAACCAGTCTCTTATTAAAGTTTCCCTTTTTTTTTTCTTGGCCATATTTGTGAACTGTTTCAATCATGACAAAAATTTACCCTTTCAGGACAGATGTGATTTTTCACATAGCTTTATGTCATTCAGAGTCAAACAAGATGACTTGTCAAGCTAGGAAGTAAAAACAGTTATTAGTTAAATAATAAATAACTAGACTTTTATTAAAGTACCTATTATGAAGCAGGCATGTCATCAACAAACATTATCTCATTTCATTATTACTACCACCCTATAAGGTTGATACTATTATTCCCATTTTAGAAATTTAGAAATGAGAGTAACTTTCTAGAAGTCAAACAGCCAGTAAGTGGCAGAGCTGGGATTTGATTCTGGAACCCAGTCTTAACTTCTGTTTCACACTGCCTTCCTAACAACAAGAACAACAACAAAATCAACAACACAACTAACAACACCAGCCCAAAAACAACAAACTGCAGCTAACATTTTATCAAAATGCCATGCACTGTGATCATTATTTTAGGTACATTATTTTCTATATTCCTATAAACAAGACCTACCGATTATTAGTCCAACCTGTCTATTTTGTTCTCAGAATATGTTTTTATACCCAGTTGATCCTGGGACACATGGGGTTAGGGGCACTGATTCTCCTTGCGAGGTTGAAAATTCACCTCTAACTTACAGTCGGCCCTCCATATTGGCAGTTTCTAATCTGTAGATTCAACCAACCACAGATTGTGTAGTACTACAGTAATGACTATTGAAAAAAAAAAACCCATGTGTAAGTGGACACATGCAGTTCAAACCTGTTTAAGGGTCAACTGTATGTTTTTATCTTCATGCCTTTATTCACTGTGGTCTTCTTGCTTATAATATCCATCTCTTTTCTCTCTACTTACATAAGACTATAGTTCAGTGTTCTGTCAGGTCCCATGTTCTCTATAAAGCCTTTCCAAGCTTTCCCATCTTGGAGTGCTTTCTGATTGCAACTCATAAAAAGTCAATCAACTACACAGTATTAGAAAGAAAACTCTACCTAGTTGTATGAGTTTGGACAAGCCAATTAACCTCTCTTTCCATATGTCAATTCTTTGCCTGTAAAATGAAAGGGATGGACCAGACCAGCAGTCCTCAAACTTTAGCATCAGAACCATGTGGTGGTCTTGCTAAAACATCTTGTTGAGCTCTATCTCCAGTGTTTCTGAATCAGACAGAGGGGAGGGAGAGCGAAAATTTTCCTTGCTAACAAGCTCCCAGGGATGCTACTGCTGGGCAAGGGATGACACTTTGAGAACTACTGGGAGCAAACAAAGAAAAGTCCTTGAATGCCAAGGTAAAGGGTTTGGTCTTTATTCCGTTAAGAAAACATAGAAAATTTTAAATTAGTGTTGTTCCATTTATAAAAACTTTTGTTAAGATGTGGCTTAGGCGGCAACAGGGCACAACAAAAAGACTCCTTCAATAATGGCAACAGGGACCTCCCCGGTGGTGCAGTGGTTGGACGTCTGCCTGCCAATGCAGGGGACACGGGTTCGAGCCCTGGTCTGGGAAGATCCCACATGCCATGGAGCAACTAAGCCAGTGCGCCACTACTACTGAGCCTGCATGCTGCAACTACTGAAGCCCACGAGCCTAGAGCACGTGCTCTGCAGTAAGAGAAGCCACTGCAAAGAGAAGCCCGTGCACCGCAATGAAGAGTAGCCCCTGCTTGCCACAACTATAGAAAGCCCATGTCTAGCAATGAAGACCCAACACAGCCAAAAATAAATAATAAATAAATAAATAAATAAATAAATAAATAAATAAATAATCTTAAAAAATAACAATAATCATGGCAACAAATCAGAAAGCCCCAGATTAGGGTAGTGGTTGTTAGAACAGGAAAAAGCCTCAAAACATATGGCTCAGGTGCTCTTCCCCGTTAAATGTTTTTGCCATTACTCACTGGAAAGCTACATGTATACATATTACTATTATCTATAAAACACAACATAAAATCAGGAATCACTTTCAGGTATAGAGAAATCACTATAATGTAATTGTTACGGATCTAATGTTCAAGTTACTTTCTAAGTATATTTCAATTCCAAACTTAAAAAAAAAAAACCGAGGGGAAAAGGACAGTATGTAGACTCATTTTATCTCCAAGACTCCTTAACGTTATTAGCAAGGAAATACAAAGACAGAAAACCTTTACAACCAAGAGAACATGATAAAGCCATCAATACATGAGATTTCAAAGGATTTCTAGAAGAAGCAAAAATAAAGGAATGTTGAGTAGTGAAGCAAAGTAGAGGAAGCTACCACCTAGTAAAGCACGTTTGAGGCTACAACAGAAGAGGGAGCTGTCAAGTTCTCTCAAAACCTCAGAGCAGCTTTGAACTCCTCAAATGCAAGTACAAAACAAAGGACAACAGTGATATGTGGACCTGAAAACAATGGCATTCACTGCAGATCAATAAAAGGAAGTCAAGTCTCATCAAACTACCAAATAAGAGTGAAGGTAGAATAAAGAACTTTTCAGACATGCAGAGACTTAGTTTTCCTCCTATATAGGAAGTTACTAGAGGACATATTTCAACTGAAGTAGGGAGTAAATCCAGAAAGAGGAAGACTTGGGATGTAGCAGTTAATGAAGTCATCACAGAAAAGCAACAAAGGGAAGATACTCTAAGGTAAAGGGTGTGAAGGAGACCCAAAGTAACTAGTATAGATTGGACCAGGGCTCCAAAGAGCTGCAGGAATGAAATTTCCTGGAAAACGGGGAAATTAATAGGTTAGATAGTAGGGAGCTTAGAAAAACTAGAGGATGGAACAAAGGCAACAGGTGAAATATAAAAAAGAATCCATCAGAACAGTTAGGAATGGCTTCTTTTGAGTGGCCTAGGAATATATCAGGTAGTAGAGAAAGAAACAGAGTCTAGCATATATTTGGCTTGACAGAGAAAATACCCCCGTAAGTATAATAAGATGAACAGTTATTATTTTTCAACTTCTAGAATCAACCTACATTCAAATCAGTAATACTCCATTAACAATATGATAAATGTTACCAACCTTGATAATGAAAATGTTAGAGCCATGAATACTCTCATTTTACGAAGGAGAGAGTCTACAGATATTGTCCATAGTTGAGGAAAAAGAAAATTAAGCTTTAAGTATGTTGTTTAAAGTTATATTGGGATGAGGTAGGTGGAGGGAACACTGTAAGTAAACCATCATAGCAGAAATCAACAGATAATGTTTAAATTTGATAGGGACAAAGTAGGATAAACTTTCAGCAGCCAAAATAAACCTCATGCTATATATGCACTGAAATTCATCCACTTTACTCAAAGTTCACTGCCCAGGATCCATCTATCTTTACTCTGTACACAATTCTCTTTATTAAGGCATTGGATTTCCAACTCTTCATACCTAATTGTGCAGAACTGTTATCTACAGATTACAAAATCAGTATATAAACTGTCCCAATCAACAAAGAACATGCCATTTGTTTGGAGAGAAAAGACATATATGGCAATTAACAAGCAAAACAGTGTATCTTGCTGTATCAGAGCACCACCATATCACGAGACAATTAGAGACTATGAATATATAAATAAGATGTTATCTTCGGGGAACTCCCTGGTGGTCCAGTGGTTAGGACTCAGCACTTTCACTGCAGGGGGCCTGGGTTTGATCCCTGGCTGAGGAACTAAGATTCTACAAGCTGCATGGCACAGCCAAAAATAAAAACCAAAAACCAAAACCAAAAACAAAACAACCAAAAAAAGATGTTATCTCTGAAGAGCAAATAATTTACATAAAAGAAAAGCAATAAAAATAAAAATAACTGTAGTTCAGAGTCATAGGGGAAGATTTTGTAAAATGAACAGAGGTTAGGCTTGTGAAACATAAAAAAATAAGGTGCTCAGAAAGGAAAAGGGATACTAAAAACACAAGCAAAGATAAGTAAAGAGTCCAGTGAAGCTGTGTTACTCAGGAGGCATAGGGAGCTGAGAGAAGGAAATCTTCAGGAACTCAGAGGCATTGAATGAAAATCCAAGTGGCAGAGGTAAGAGTATAGAAGTGTTTTTAAGACAAGCCTATTTCTTATTTTTTTTCCTGTCATATTCTGAGGGTTTTTTTTAAGCTCTTTATTTGAATATAATTGGTTTATACTCTTGTACTAGCTTAAGAGGCACACCAAAGGGAATCAGCTGTATTTATACACATATCCCCATATTCCCTCCCTCCCGCGACTCCCCCCCACCCTCCCCGTCCCGGCCCTCCAAGGCATCAACCATCATCGAGTTGATCTCCCTCTGTTATACAGCAACTTCCCACTAGCTATCTATTTTACAGTTGGTAATATATATACATGTCTATGCTACTCTCACACTTCGTCCCAGCTTCCCCTTCGCCCCCCCAACTCTGTAAGACAAGCCTATTTCTTACCACCAAAATTATGAGACAGCCTTGGCAGCTGGAAATATAGGAATCATAAGGCAGCTCTAGCAGATTAAAAAAAAAAAAACAAAACCCTCCAGTATTTCTGTGCTTTATATGGATAAATAGAAAAAATACATTCAAATCTACCTACAAGTTTTCCTGAAGTAGATGAAATATCACTATAAAACAGCAGATGGCGCCAAAATATTATTTTTTCCAAAACTGCCTTCCTTGGGTCTCGTAAAATGCTTAACCGTAATTAAAAACTCTTCATACTAGAACTGAAGACTTAAAAAAAATGACAAATTATCCAGGTTTTCATGTGGTATACTCACAGATTGATTACTAATAACAATGTCCTAGAGCATGAATACATAACGGAAAAACAAAAGGTTGCATCAAATGCAAAAACCTGAACCAACTGTAAATACTTTTGCTTTTACTAAAAATTTAACTATACTTCTTATAAAAGGGTTACTAATCCAGAAAAAGTACAGATATCTACAAAACTCATGGGATTCATAGCAACATTTTCATAATAAACCCTTAATTAATGGCACTAACAGAACTGATCAGCAATATGGGTAATTTAAAGCTACCCTTCAGAGAAATGTATTTGCTTTCTGATTCTAAGACGTATAAGAGGGAACATTACCACAATAAAACATACCCACTGATCTCAAGATCACCTGGAGTTCAAAGTATTAAAATATAAAAATAAAAAATAAGTGGGGGATTTGGGGAACTGTGTCAACATCAATAGTTCACTTTTATAATGTATGGGTTATGTAAAGATTAAACTAGTTTGCACCGACTGGGCTGGGGGGAGAGGGAGGAAAACTTGGCAAGACTTTAATACGTGTTGGATGACTTACACAGAGAAAAATATGTACATTTTCACAAATTCATAAATGGATGAACTTCAAGAAAGATTCTGGTCCAATCCCTTACACATAAACAGCTAAAGCTTTACTGTGTCTTTCTTTTCTGTAGCTACTTTTCCAGAATATCTGAAGGTTTTAGCAACCCTTCAAGCACCAAAAAAAAAAAAAAATCATTTTGATTGAAAATATTTCCAAAGTAAATTACCTTATTTTTGCCTTTAAAAGAGTATCAAAGTAATGTAACACTTTCTTAGTTTTTATAAGATATAATCATTAGGGTCATGAAATAAGTCTACTGCTTTGCAATATGACGAGACCCCGAAGACTTATCAGTACGAAGCAATTTTTTTCTTCCAGTTTTACTGAGTTATAATTGATACACAGTACTGCATACATTTAAGGTGTACAGCATAATGATTTGACTTATATACATCATGAAATGACCACTCCAGTAAGTTGAGTGAACATCCAACATCTCATATACAAAATAAAATGTTTTTTCCTTGTGAGAACTTTCAGGATTTACTCTCTCAACAACTTTCATAAATAATGTACAGCAGTGTTAATCAAATTAATCATGTTGTACATTACATCTCTGGTACTTATTTATCCTATAACTGGAAGTTTGTACCTTCTGACGACCTTCATCCAATCACCCTACCCCCTATCCCTGCTTCTGATAACGACAAATCTGATCTCTTCCTCTACGAGTTTGTTTTTTGATGTATAATTTGACCTACAACACCGTGTTGGTTCCTGGTACACAACACAGTGATTCAGTATTTCTATACATTACAAAATGATCTCCACAAAGCTATTTTTAAAATAAGTTGTCCTAAACTATTGGGTTTCTTGTGTTATTCCTGCAGTTTATCATTTTTTCTCCTTTTCTTGCTGTTATGTTGTTAGATGTCATTTCTTTTAGCTGTTCCTGAGACTAACTATATAGACTCCTCTTTTCTCTGATAAACCAAAGAAATAGCTTGCTAAACATATAGTTTTAAAAGTAAGGGTAAACAGGTACTATTATAGGAGCTTAGAAGACTTTCCCAAGAATAAAGCACATGGGCTTTAGAACTATGTCTTGCTGCTCAAAAGTCATTACTGCTCCTGTTTCTTAGCATTGTTTAATAAATGAGATTGCTGACAGCTTTATTCCAAATAGTTAAAATACTTCTTTTTTTACCATCGTATTCTGACTAGTTAACTCCTTTGCTAGACAGCACACAGCCAAAAGATCTCTAACAAAAGCCACTGTATTAAAAATTGGCTTTATTTCACATGACTGATTAACAGATTTAAATGACAAATATGATTACAGTTTTCAATTCTTATCCTTAACAATTATCTTCACCCTGGAGACTTAACCAAGGCTAACCAAAACTTCAGCTTCTTTAGCAGAAATCAAGAAGATTAAGTTAAACCAAACCACCCTCTGCTTTATCGGAAAAAGGAAAAAAAAATCTTTTTTTTCCTTCCCTATTATTTTTTGAACTAGGAAGTATAACAGTGCTCAAACTTAGTCATACACTGAATCATCTGTAGACCTTATAAAAACATACATCCACACTTTACTTCTTATGAAGTGGACATTGTAATTGACTTTGTAATGTCCATTCCACCACAAATGAACATGGCTATTTATGGTAATTCCATACTCCTCAAGGCTGAGCAGGCCTGAGCTAATATGGCCTAGTGAGACATAAGAAGCAGCTTGCTTTTTGACTTCTGGGTAAGAGGTCCTTCTCTCTTTTCTCCTAGTGGATACTAACAAGGATAAATGTTGCATTATTATCATAGGCAGCCATCCTAAGTCCTTGAGGGGAACTAACTTGAGACAAAACATCTTGTCATGTAAGATAAGTTTTCTTATAAGCTTTCATATAAGCCAGTATGAGTCAGATTTAAGTTACATCTAAAAGCATCTTGAATTTTCAATAAGCTCCACTGTTCATGATAAACAACCAGCATTGAAAACCACTGGACTAGAGAAGTAATACTCTGAAATTCAAAAGGAATTTAGCAAACCAGACTGATCTGAAGAACTGGGAAGAAAGAAAAATGAGAATCAAAACCCAATCTAGGGCTTCCTAGGTGGCGCAGTGGTTAAGAATCCGCCTGCCAATGCAGAGGTCACGGGTTCGACCCCAGCTCCGGGAAGATCCCACATGCCGCGGAGCAGCTAAGCCCGTGTGCCAAAAAAAAAAACAAAAAACCCAATCTATGGGGCAACCTCTTCATACTAAAAATGTATGTGCAAATCTCAAAATATGCACATATGTATAATTCTTTCTTTGGCTCCTCCTTTAATAGTGATTATTATAGCACCAAGCATAACAATGCTGTTTAATAACTATAACAAATATAAAATAATCAGTTCAACACTTACATTAGCTTTACAATGTTATCCCCCCTTTGTCTTCAAATATGTTTCAATATAGAAAATAAAATCAAAACACCATTGTTAAATTAGCTCAATATGAAACTGTCTCAAGTTTAAAATGCTGTAGATCTGTTGATACCATAGGAAAGCTAGTGAGCTAATTATTAAATGATAATGTTATTCATACATTTTTGTCAAGAATAATCTCTACACAGCTGAGTTTATAGACAGTGTTCTGCTATAAGGCTAATAGAGAACAGAATTAAATGAAAATATACTTTAATTTCCACAATGTTCTTAAATGGCTTATTTACATGGCTTTGAAATAATCCAGTTACAGAAAACTTAAGTGAAACCTATAATAAAATCATATGGACATTAGTTTAATAAATTGTTCAAAACTAAGGGTCTATAAACAGCTCCTAACTTACGAAGTACCTAAGTAAAAGTTACAACTTTATTTCAAAAGTTTCACACAATTTTCTTTATACCTAGTATTTTGGGTTTGTGGTACAAAAATGTTCAGAGGTATTGGCTGAATAATATTTGTTACATTATATCAACAAATTACATGTGATACTGTTGTAGTAGAAAAAATATATTCAAGTATGTTGAGATATCTCAGATGACACTGGGTTTGAGAGAAATGTTTCTAATTCCTTGCTAATAAAAATAATTTGCAGTGACTCAAAAAAAAAAGGTATTGGCTGACTTTGAAGAAATATAGCATCTTCTACTAGAACATAAAGATAAATCTAAAGCTGGGTTTTATGATTTTGCTTGCTGTTTTGAACAAATGGTAACCAATTTACACACTAGCATATTTGCTGAAATTTAAAAGTTCATAATTTGGTCATGTTTACAAAGGCATGTGACTATGTTGATCTTCATTTTACAAGACCACTACCATAACTATGATGGCTAAATAGAATCCATCTTGAATAAATGTTCCCATTCATTAAATTAAAAAAAAAATTTTACGTACTGATACTACCTCATGAGAAACGACAAAGATAGTGAGAAGCAGATAGAAACTACCTTCGAACAACTCATAATTAAAGACGGTGACAGCATAAATATTAAATACCTAGATTTAATAAATTATTTATGTAATATATAAGCAATAGGGTCTTCTATCAAGATGAATAAAAGTTCTTATAAAAGGTTAGGTGAATCACTCATAGTCACTAGGGAAATGACATGCATATCAATTAGGTATTTTGACCCACAAGCAGTGGAAGTGAAAAGTAAAAGAGGCAAAGCCTTAAAATTTAATTCTTCTTTTTAGATCCCCAAATGAATCTACATATATTATTAATCATACTCTATTCACTACATGAGATAAGAATACTCTTTTCTCATTTATTTTGTCAACAACATTTTAAAGTAAAATATTAAGCTAACACATTCAGACTTTTCTGTTATATGTGTACAAAACACCAGGGTGCACTTTATTTTAACCTATTTATAAAATTTTTTCTAACCTGTAAATGAACACAAGAATTAATACAGTTTTCCATTGTATAAATTAATAAACCAGTGTGTGGTACATAATAAGTGTTCAATAAATACCCATGAATAAACAATTTGAAACAAAATTGATTACAATTGTGACAGAAATTTCTATTACTCCAAATCTAATACCTCTTCTGTGACAGACCCTAGCTTTTTAACTGAGCAGATGACCATCTAGAATACAGCCCACGTTTCTCAGCCACCCTTACTGTTGAGCTGACCATCTGACTAGGTTTTCGGTAAGGGATATAAGCAGAAGTGGCTTGTATGACTCCTGGGATAGGTTCTAAAGGAAAGAAAGAGGGCCCTTCTTTACCCTTTCTGCTTCCTGCTAGGTAGAATGTTGGAATATAAACAGATACGTTGAATCATAAAGTTATCTGTTTATGGATAATAGAGTAATAAAATAGGAGCCTAATGTCGTGGTGGTGCCTTCATACTGACCTTAGATGCTTACCTCTAGACTTTTACCACATCAAAGAAGAATAAACTTCTATCTTTTTCAATAACTATTGCTTTGGGCTTCCTGTCATTCTGACAAATCTAATTTTAATGAATAATCACACAAAGTAGGGACTTTGGTGGCGCAGTGGTTAAGAATCCACCTGCAGTGGTTAAGAATCAAACCTAGGGACATGGGTTTGATCCCTGGTCTAGAAAGATCCCACATGCTGCGGAACAGCTAAGCACCACAACTACTAAGTCCACGTGCCCTAGCGCACACATGCCACAACTACTGAGCCCACATGCCGCAAGTACTGACACCCACGAGACTAGAGCCCATGCTCCGCAACAAGAGAAGCCACCACAATGAGAAGACCACACAGCGCAACCAAGAGGAGCCCCCGATCGCCACAACTAGAGAAAGCCCATGCACAGCAATGAAGACCCAATATAGCCAAATAAAAAAAAAAGAAAAACGAAAAACAAAACACCACCTAACACCATACACAAAAACAAATAAGTAAAATAAAAAAATAATCACACGAAGTAAAAACATTCTCTACATTTGCACAAGAATCTTAAATACATTTAAGACACAGGTGGAAACAATATGGATTAGAGTCAACAGAACTTGTTCAAATCCCAGCTCTGCAATTTAGAAATACGATCCCAATTAGGCAGATTACTTCGCCTCACTAAGCCTGTCTCCACAATTGTAAAATGGCTGAAAAATATCTACTTCTTAGAATTATTGTGAAGATTATATTATGTGAGGATTAATTATAAAATATTATAAAGAAGGGGGAAAATGAGAAAGCAAGAGGAAAACAAATGTCAGCAAAGAGAGCTAAGAAAAAATGTAAGCTGGAAAAGGGAAATCAAAATGGTATTTTAAAACCTAAAAATAATATTCAAAGTAGGTTATTCAAACATGTTCCTTATTTCATCTTTCATAAAATACATCTATAAAATAAGGGTGTTGTATTACATGATATCTAAGGGTTCTTCCAGCTCTAAAATTATATCACAAAATTATGTTATGTCACAAATATCTATAATCTATTTAGCAAGGTTGTTTAAAAACTTTCAGCTCCATGCTACTCTTGAAAACACCCCCCCCCACACACACACCATTGATGGCAAGCAGGATTCTCTATGATAAACCTTGATGATCATCTGACTATTTTTATGTACATAACACTGTGCTGACTCTGCAAAATGTTCCATGATCTCTTACACATCATTTGTATGTACTCTGAGTTGCAATCTCTAAGAATTAAGGCCTTTGATGACACAACTTACAAATAAAAATTACCCTAAAGACTAAAAACAATCTTCTAATAGCTTACAACTTACAGATTTTGTTTAACATAGCTGCCTTTAATTAACTGTTTTAACTGATTAGTTAATTACATCATTCTTTCTTCACTTTATTGGTACAGTGTAGTATCAGTCAGGTAGGCTTGCTTAAAAGCTGCAGTAATGAACACCAAAAATCTCTAGTTTAAAACAACAAAGATTTATTTCTCACTCACTTTACATGTCTATCACTGGTTGGTGAAGAGCTCTGCTCTGTATAATTGTTCTCCTCTGCACTTAAGGAGCAGCCATTCCCTGAAACGTTGCTAGTAACAGCAACGCAGAAGGAAAGAGCTCAGTAAAGTCTCATACTGGCAATTACATGATTGGCCTGGAAGTGACACACTCATTTCCATTCACAACTCTTTGGCTAGAACTGTTCACACAGCCCAATGATAGAGGGGTCAGAAAGTGCCAGATGGCACAGAGCCAAAAATATTTAGTAAGCAGTATAAATGACTACCCCAAGTGCCCAGCCTAACGACACAAAAAGAAGTTAAACAAATGTTTTCCAGAAATACAGATTTGAAAAATTACTAATTTTAATAGTCATATAATCACTTGACAAAATTAGGACCTCAATGAGCCTCACAGAATTCACCAACATTCCTATAGAAACTACCAGACTCCGGGGGAATTAACAACAAATGCTTTGAGTCAATAAAGAATGGATATACTTATCTATACATCTGTACCTATATAGGTAGATACGGATATCTACAAACACATATTCTCCTGAAGATAGTACAGTTCAGGGAAAGAGAGATGGCAATACTTGCCCAAAGTCAAAGTTTAAAAAAAAGCCATTTAATGTATCCCAATTAGTGTTAGTTTCCCACGCCACAATTAGAGAAAACAAAATTTTTAAGAAGACTCTCCATATGAATCAGTAAGTTACCAAGGGTTACATATTTTAATGTCTATAAAGCTCGCAAGTAAAGAAGTGAGTGAAGTGAAAAATTAAGAAATGGTGGGGGATACAGAGCACTGGAGAGTTTATGGCTCATGCAATCCTTACCCAGTGCTAAAACCCTGGCCAACTGTTGCCATATTGGAATTTAAACCGGTGATACAAGATGATCTGAAATGTTGAAGGAACCTGAGAATCAAGATTATGTGGAATCTCACATTTAAAATATTGGAAATCAACTGAATTTACTTTTTAGGAACACTGTGTAGAACAAGTAATACATTCTATTGACCAGATCAGTCTGCTGGCTGCAAATCTGAAACCTCTGGGCTAGGCAAAGTGAAAGATTTTTTTGTGCACACATCATTTTGGAAGCTGCCCAATTCTTGACTGTTGTCTTAGGCATTAAAAACAAAACAAAACACAAAACCCTTATTTTATATGGTGGTGAAGGGGGAATCTTGAGGTAAACTAGGAGTCTGACAGATCTAAAATATGTTATACAATTCTGCTTTTTAAGTTACTTAAAATATATAAATACAAAAATTACTTTAGGAAGCACTTTTAGCGGAAGTTCCTAGTTAAAGCAGTATTTTAATGAAGTCAAAGCATGAGAGTTCAGTTCTTTTGTAGGGATTAAACAGAGGGAACCAAAAGACATACCCAAGAAAATCTCCTAAAATCCAATTAAATAGCTCAGATTTTTCTGAAATAACTGTTGTCCTTCAAATCCAGTGTTACGCTATGGAACCCTAATATGCCTTAGGGTTGTTTTGGGAGTATATAAAAATGTTTAATAAAGCTACAGATAGTCACCTAATGACTCATAGGGATGCATTTGTGAGATTGCTTATCTGGGATTAAAAGTACTTCTTTCTGTGAAATTAATTTATATGACTTTTGCTTCATTTAGCACTCTGTTCAAATTAAACCTAACTCCCAGATATATGCTTATCACAACTTTAAAACTATACTAAAAACACGGTACTACAGTATTTAATTAATAAGTTAGGGAAACAGCTTATTTTTTTCCCTGTAATCCTTCCATGAGAAATAAAAGTAAAATTGTTCTCTGTAAAAAAGAACATATATATATATGGGCAGTCTCTCAATCTCAAGTTGTTAACTAAGAAACACAACTTCCATATCTTTATATCATTTTCTAGACAGGAATTTCAAACTCTGAAACTTCAACTGATAAAGACAGAGTTAACAAGACAGACCTTGCTGACCAATAAGTCATTTTCAGCAGCTGTCACCATATCGTCTGTACAGGAAAATTTATTTAATCATCTGATTGTTTTACAGTAGAGGTCTTCAAATTGTGCTTAGGGAAATGTAAATACCATAGAGATTAAAGCAGAACAAAACTGGAAAGAAAGAGGAGATTGAGGGTTTATATTTAATGTGTGAATGAATATTAGTAAAAATTATCTCTGCCCCCTTTATCTGATATTTTTTCTTCATAGCACTTACCATATCATCTAATATCATTTGTCTTACACTATACTATAAGTTTCACTAAAACAGGACTCTTGGTATGTATACTGCTATACAATTAATATTCCTCGTTTCTGGCAGATGCTCAATATCTGCTCAATGAATATATTAAATAATTTTTTCTCCTTTAATTTGTTAGAAGTGACAGGTTACATTAAGAAGTTTTCTGTAAATAAACCAACTTTACATTTCTGGGATTAACCCCACTTGATTGTGATATATTCTTTTGTTAATGTCAATTGAGTTTAACTTGCTAATGTCTTAAGATTTCTGCATCCCTGCTCATAAGATTAAGTTATATCTTCCCTTGTACTATCATAAGTTGCTCTGGGTATCAAGTAGTTTTATATTATTTAAATAATGTATCTATATACATTAGTTATAGACATGCTCTAGAAATACTTGTTGAATGATTAGTTTTGTAAAATGGAAAACTCTATAAAATTTGTGGGTTTGGTGTACTTTTTCGTGGGGGAGTTGGTACAGGGGAATTTTTTTTTTTGTTTTCTATTTAGCATTTATTGGTGATTAATTTATTATGTTATTTATTTCTCAGGGAATTTTGGTAAATTACATTTCTCTAAAAAATTGTCATCTAAGATTCAAATTTACTGACAAAATATTCATGAAATTATCTTATGATTCTTAAAACTCTTTTTTCCAGTGTTACTGAGATATAATCGATATATAGCACTGTATAGGTTTAAGGTATCACAGCGTAATGACCTGACTTACATACATAATGAAATGATCACCCTAATAAGTTTAGTGAACACCCATCATCTCATGTAGGTACAAAAATAAAAGAAAAAAAACATTTTTCCTTGCAAATGAGAACTCTTCAGATTTACTCTCTTAACTTTCACATGTAACCTACAACAGTGTTCATCAAATTAATCATGTTGCACATTAAGCCTCTGTTACTTATTTGCCTCTGGAAGTTTGTATCTTTTGACCACATTCATCCAATTCCCCATTTCCTCAATCCCGGCCTCTTATAATAATGTCTGATCTCTTTTTCTTTAGGTTTGTTTGCTTGTTTTAAGTATAACTGACCTAACAACACTATGTTAGTTTCTGGTGCACAACATAGTGATTTGCTATTTCTGTACATAAGAAAATGATTACAATGATAAGTCTAGTTACCATCTGTCACCATACAAAGATTTTACATTATTATTGACTAAGTATCCTTAAAATTCCTATTCCATCTGTGATCATATTACTTTGTCTTTATACTGCTTATTTGTATCTTTTTCCCTTAATTCCTCTTGTTAGAAATTTGTTTATTGGTCCATATATTGATCTCATTATTTGTCTTGTCATTAATTTCTACTTTATAGTCAGTCTTTAAAAAAATCAGAATTTTATGGGCTTCCTAGGTGGCGCAGTGGTTAAGCATCTGCTTGCCAATGCAGGGGAGACGGGTTCCATCCCTGCTCCAGGAAGATCCCACATGCTGTGGAGCAACTAAGCCCGTGTGCCAAAAAAAAAAAAAAAAAAAAAAAAAAATCAGAATTTTTAAGCCAACTAACTTCCATTCACCACATCAGTTGCAACCTACAAGTTCTGACGTGTAGTGTCTCTGTGTCAAAGAATTTTAAATATTTTGTAATTTCATATGTGATATTCTCTTATCTCATAAGCTATCTATAGTTTTAAATGTAATTTTTAAAACTCATTGTTGCTGTTCAAAAGTTGTTTAAATATAATTTTTAAACTCATTATTATTGCTAATTTCTCAAACTGAGGTCCAAGAATATGCCCTATAACAATGATTCCATGAAATCTGATGAAATTTCCACTGTGACTTATACAAATTTTACTTCTGTAACTTGAAATCTGTGTGCTCTACTTAGCGTGTCTATGTTTATATATGTATACAGGGTTCTATAACTTTTAAATCAAGCTTATCAATTGTATTGTTTAATCTTCTATATCCTTACTAAGTTTTTGAGGTATGGTTACAATTGTGGACTTGTCCATTTTTCTGTACTTTTAGGCCTTATATTCTTCATACATTTCAAGGGTATTACTTTATTCTACTCCATACCTGATTGACAGTGTGCCTAAGTAACTAATTCTAAGGTAGAAATCATTTTTCCTCATAAATGTGAAGATATGATACTCAGGTGTCTTTCGGGTTGTTTTTTTTTTTGAGAAGTTCACTGATATTCTGATTGAAGGTCATTGGTATGTGAGTCTCTCCTCCCCTCTCTAGAAGCTTTTAGGTTTTTCTCTTTATCTCTGGATGTCCTGTAGTTTCATTGTGATATACCACAATGTGGGCCTGTAGTTTCATTGTGATATACCACAATGTGGGCCTTTTATCACTCACTGTCATGAATGCTTGGTAAGCCCTTCCAATCTGCAAATTCATGTCCTTTATTTTTGAGAAATTTTCTTGAAATACTTCCTCTCAATTTTATATTTCTGAAACTTCTAGTATTTGAGAGTTGGGCCCACCAGACTAATAATTCTCTTCTTTTCTTACCCATATTCCTTACTGTGGAACTTTTGATTCTAGTTTCTGGGAGACTTCTTTGACTTTAACAATCTTATTTGTATATTTTAAATTCTACTCGTATTTATTTTATCTTCATTTTCCATTTTCATTCCCTTCCATATACGAAGGCAACTATACTAACATGTTTAATATGACTTTTTATCGCCAAACAAGAACTAGTTTGTGGGCTTCCCTGGTGGCACAGAGGTTAAGAATCTGTCTTCCAATACAGGGGACATGGGTTCGAGCCCTGGTCCGTGAAGATCTCACATGCCGCGGAGCAACTAAGGCCGTGTGCCACAACTACCGAGCCTGTGCTCTAGAGCCCATGAGCCACAACTACTGAGCCTGTGTGCTACAAGTACTAAAGCCCTAGAGCCTGTGCTCCGCAACAAGAGAAGCCACTGCAATCAGAAGCCCCCGCACCACAACAAAGAGTAGCCCCTGCTTGCCACAACTAGAGAAAGCCTGAGCACAACAAAGACCCAACAAAGCCAAAAATAAATAAATCAAAAAAAAAAAAAAAAAAAAAGTTTGTATACATGGTGTGATGAGTGATCATTTTTCTCTTTTTAATTTTTTAATGAATTATTTTTTAAAAATTTCTTAATTGAAGTATAGTTGATTTACAATGTTGTGTTGATTTCTGGTATATAGCAAAGTGATTCATTATACATACATACATATATATATTTTTTCCATTACGGTTTATTACAGGATACTGAATATAGTTCCCTGTGCTATACAGCAGGACCTTGTTGTTTATCTACTTTATATATAGTAGTTTGTATCTGCTAATCCCAAACTCCTAATTTATCCTCTCCCAACCCATTTCCCCTTTGGGAAACCATAAATTTGTTTTCTATGTCTGTGAGTCTGTTTCAGTTTTGCAAATATAAAGTTCATTTGTGTCACAGATTCCACATATAAGTGATAATATATACTACTTGTCTTTCTCTGACTTAGTTCACTTACCATGATAATCTCTAAGTCCATCCATGTGGCTGCAAATGACATTATTTCATTCTTTTTTTTTATGGCTAAGTAGTATCCCATTGTGTATACATGTCATGTCTTCTTTACCCATTCATCTGTTGATGGACATTTAGGTTATTTCCAAGTCTTGGCTACTGTAAATAATGATGCTATGAACACTGGGGTACATGTATCTTTTCAAATTAGAGTGTTCTCCAGACATAGGCCCAGGAGTGGGATTGCTGGATCACATGTCAACTCTATTTTTAGTTTTTTAAGGAACCTCCATGCTGTTTTCCATAGTGGCTGCACCAATTTACATTCCCACCAACAGTGTAGGAGGGCTCCCTTTTCTCCACACCCTGTCCAGCTTTTGTTATCTGTAGACTTTTTAATGATGGCCATTTTGACTGGTGTGAGATGATACCTCATTGTAGTTCTGATTTGCTTTTCTCTATTAGCGATATTGAGTATCTTTTCATATGTGCCTGTTGGCCATCTGTACATCTTCTTTGGAGAAATGTCTGTTTAGGTCTTCTGCCCATTTTTTGATTGGGTTTGCTTTTTTTTGGTTGTTATTGTTATTATTGAGTTGTATGAGCTGTTTGTATATTTTGGAAATTAAGCCTTTGCTGGTTGCATCGTCTGCAAACATTTTCTCCCAGTCTGTAGGTTGTCTTTTTGTTTTGTTTATGGTTTCCTCTGCTGTACAAAAGCTTCTAAGTTTGATTAGTTTCCATTTGTTTATTTTTGCTTTTATTTCTATCACTTTGGGAGACTGACCTAAGAAAACGTTGGTACAATTTATGTCGGAGAATGTTTTGCCTATGTTCTCTTCTAGGAGTTTTATGGTGTCATGTCTTACATTTAAGTCTAAGCCATTTTGAATTTATTTTTGTGTATACTGTGAGGGAGTTTTCCTATTTCACTGAGTTACATGCAGCTGTCCACCTTTCCCAATACCACTTGCTGAAGGTGACAAGGGATCCTGACCACTTTTCCCTTTCACAAGATATCACACTGGCGGTATTATACTGATTGCACCTAGTGAGTAAGAAGTAGCAACTACTCTAGACTTATTGGTAAGACATTTATGTACCAGGAAGTGGGAATTAATCCAACAAAAATTCAGGGAACTTTAACTTCAGTGAAATTTCTACAGGTCCAGTGATGTGGGGCATGTTGAGATATGCTCAAGGTGAAAAGAAAGTTGTTGCATCTGGGCCATCCCACAATTAAAAAAAACCAAAAAAGCCCAATGCTTAGAGACACACTACCTTGGATTTTGGAGGTAACATATTCCTCATTTGGGTGTGTTACTCTGGCCCATTTAATGAGTGGCCCCCAAAGCTGCTAATTTTGAGTGGGGCCCAGAAAAGAGATGGCTCTGTAATAGATCCAAGCTGCCGTGTAAGCTGCTCTGACACGAGCCATATGAACCAGCAGATCTAATGGTGCTTGAAATGCCAGTGGCAGACAGGGATGCTGTTTGGAACTTTTGGCAGGCCCCTATGGGAGAACTGCAGCCCTGGCCCTTAGGCATTTAGAATGAAGCCCCACCACCCTCTGCAACTAACTATTCTCCTTTAAGAAACAGCTCTTGGCCTGCTACTGGGCCTCAGTAGAGACTAAATGCGTAACCGTGGGCCATCAGGTTACCATGTGACCTGAGCTGCTGCTCACCATGAACTGGGCATTATCTGACTCATCAAGCCATGGGTGTGCATGGCAGCCCTCCATCATCAAATGGAAGTTGCACACAGGAGATGGTCCTGAGCAGGTCCTGAAGGTATAAGTAAACATCCAATACATGGCGCAATTTCTTCTATAACCAGGACTCATAGATCCAGGAATCAAGGAGTGGAAATGGAAGCAGCATCACTCACTATTACTCCTAGTCACCCACTAGGAAAATTTTTGTTTCCTGTCCCCATGACCTTATGCTCTTACTAGCCTAGAGGTCTTAGTTCCAAAAGAAGGAATGCTTCCACAGGGTGACATAACAATGATTCCACTGGACTGGAAGTTAAAAATGCCACCTAGACATTTTGTACTCTTCATACTTCTGAACCAACAAGCCAAGAAGGGAGTTACTATGCTGCTGGAATGAATGGATGAAGGAGAAACTGGACTGCTACTCCAGTTTTAAGTGGATAAGAGTGGAGAAGAAGAGTAATATCTGGAATACAAGAGATCTCCAGGGGCATCTCTTACAATTACTATGCCCTGTCATTCAAATCAATAGAAAACTACAAAAACCCAATTGAGGCAGGACTACAAATAGTCCAGACCCTTCAGGAATGAAGGCTTTGGGTCACCACATCAGGTAAAGATCAATGAGCAGCTGAGTTTCTTGCTGAAGGCAAATGTAATATGGAATGGGGAGTGCACAAAAGTAGTTATGAATACCAGTTGTGACCATACAACCAGTTACAGAAATGAGGACCATAACTGTCATGGGTATTTCTTCATTTCGTTATGAATATGTCTGTGTGTGTATAAAGTAAACATCTTTGTTTTTCTTCCCTCTCTTACCCCTTCATCATTCAACGTATTTTTACTGACTTTATATTATATAAAGTATATACACAAATAACATCCCAGTATTTAAGGAGAAGAATAAACATCATGCAAAGAGTCTGCATCCTCCTCTGGGGAAAGGATTAGTGTGTTTTTGGTTGTAAGCAGGATAGTTCTATTATGTGAGGTGGTAGTATGACCTTGTTATTGTCTTTAGTTGGAGACTCAGTTGGTTTAAGAAGCTGCCTACAGGTGTCAGTTTGACAAGAAGAGGAGGACTTGCGGTAGTTAATTCTAAGCGTCAACTTGGAGGGTGTTTTGGATAAGATTAACATTAAATCAGCTAATTCTGTGTAAGCAGAATGCCCTCCATAATGTTCAGAGGCCTCAGCCAATCAACTGAAGGTTTCATTAGAACAAAAAGAACAGCCTCATCAAGCAAGAGGGAATTCTCCAGCACACTGTCTTTGGACTTCATCTACACCATCTGCTCTCCAAGTCTGGCTGCTGGCCTTCAGACTGGAACTGTACCATCAACTCTCCTTGATCTCCACCCTGCCAGACGACACTGCAGATTTTTGACTTCCCAGACTCCATAATCATGTAAGCCAATTCCCTAAAATCTCTGAGTCTCTCTCCAAATGTATATGTATGTGTGTGTGTCTGTGTACCTCCCCACCCTATTGGTCTGTTTCTCTGAAGAACCCTGATGAATACAAGTAGATTTTTCATTTATATAAATATTATTGTTACTACCGCTTCATTGTTACATTTTCCACTGGTTTTTTGTTTTTTAAAAAACAAAATAAAATACTGTTTTGTTTTTAAAAAATATTTATTTATTTGGCCACATGTGAGATCTTCCTTGTGGTATGCGGGATCTTTAGTAGATCCATGCAGGATCTTTAGTTGCAGTGTGCGGGATTTTTACTTGCAGCATGCAAACTCTTAGTTGTGGTATGTGAGATCTAGTTCCCTGACCAGGGATTGAACCCGGGACCCCTGCATTGAGAGTGGAGAGTCTTAGCCACTGGACCACCTGGGAAGTCCCTCCACTATGTATTATGTGCATGTGTACACCTAATCAATTGCTTCTGATTGCTGTATAAAAGTCCATGTGTGTATGGGCTGAATTGCATCCCTTAAAGATATGCTAAAGTTCAAACCTTTGGTACCTGTAAATGTGATCTTATTTGGAAACAAAAGTCTTTGTAGATGTAATCAAGTCAAGATGAGGTCAACAGGGTGGGCACAACTCCAATATGACTGGTGTCCTTATAATAAGAGGAAAACATCATGTAAAGGTATACAGGGAGATACTCAAAAATAAACTCAAAATGGATCAAAGACCTAAATGTCAGGGCAGACACTATAAAACTCCTAGAGGAAACATAGGCAGAACACTCTGACATAAATCAAAGCGGTATCTTTTTGGATCCACCTCCCAGAGTAATGCAAATAAAAACAAAAATAAACAAATGGGATCTATTAAACTTAAAAGCTTCTGCAAAGAAAAGGAAACCATAAACAAAATGAAAAGACAACCCACAGAATGGGAGAAAACATTTGCAAACAAAGCAACTGACAAGGGATTAATCTCCAAAATATACAAACAGCTCATGCAGCTTTATGTCAAAAAAACAACCAATCAAAAAATGGGCAGAAGATATAAATAAAAATTTCTCCAAAGAAGACATACAGATGGCCTAAAAACACATGAAAAGATGCTCAGCATCAGTGATTATCAGAGAAATGTAAATTAAAACCACAATGAGGTGTCACCTCACACTGGTCAGAATGGCTATCATCAAAAGGTCTAAAAACAATAAACGCTGGAGGGGTATGGAGAAAAGGGAACCCTCCTACACTGTTCATGGGAATGTAAATCGGTATAATCACTATGGAGAATAATATGTAGGTTCCTTAAAAAACTAATAATAGAACTACCAGAAGATCCAGCAATCCCACTCCTGGGCATATATCCAGAGAAAACCATAATCCGAAAAGATACATGCACTCCAGTGTTCACTGCAGCACTATTTACAACAGTCAAAACATGGAAGCAGGGGCTTCCTAGGTGGCGCGGTGGTTAAGAATCCGCCTACCAATGCAGGGGACACGGGTTCGAACCCTGCTCTAGGAAGATCCCACATGCCGCAGAGCAACTAAGCCCGTGCGCCACAACTATTGAGCCTGAGCTTTAGAGCCCGTGAGCCACAACTACTGAGCCCATGTGCTGCAACTACTGAAGCCCACGTGCCTAGAGCCTGTGCTCCGCAACAAGAGAAGCCACAGCAATGAGAAGCCCGCGCACCACAACGAAGAGTAGCCCCCACTCACCGCAACTAAAAAGAAATCCCGAGCACAGCAAAAAAGACCCAACACAGCCAATAAAATAAATAAATAAATAAATTTATAAAAAACAAAAAATATGGAAGCAACTTAAGTGTCCATCAACAGAGAAATGGATAAAGAAGATGTGGTACAGTTATACAATGGAATATTACTCAGCCATAAAAAGAATGAAATAATGCCACTTGCAGTAACATGAAGAGACCTAGATATTATCATACTAAGTGAAGTAAGTCAGAGAAAGACAAATATATGATATCACTCATATGTGGAATCTAATTTTAGAAAGATACAAATGAACTTATTTATAAAACAGAAACAGACTTACAGATATTGAAAACAAACTTATGGTTACCAAAGGGGAAATGGCGGGGGGGTGGGGGGAGGTGGGGGGGGAGAGGAAGGATACATCAGGACCTTCAAATTAACACAGTACTATACTGTACAGCATAGGGAACTCTACTCAATATTCTGTGATAACCTACATGAGAAAAGGTTCTAAAAAGAATGAATATATGTATAACTGAATCACTTTGCTGTACACCTGAAATGAACACAACATTGTAAATTATACTCCCCCCCCCCCCCAAAAAAAAAGACATACAGGGACAATGCCATGTGACAATGGAAGCAAAGACTGGAGTGATATACCTGCAAGACAAGGGGTGCCAAGGATAAACAGTCACCACCATAATCTAGCAATGGGTAAGGAAGGATTCTACCCAGAGTCATGGAGGGAGCATGACCCTGTTCACATCTTGATTTGGGAATTCTAACCTCCAGAACTGTGAGAGAATAAATTTATTTTAAGCCACCTAGTTTGTCATACTTGGTTACGGCAGTCCTAGGAAACATATACAATGTGCATTCACAAATTTCACCTATCTACATTCAGATGGTAAATGGGATACTCAGATTGCCTCCAACTTCCTGCAGCTACAGATAATACTGCAATGAACATCTATTATGTATGCCCTATGAAACTCTTACAAATACCTTGAGATATACGTCTAGAAATGAAATTATTGGATCATAAGGCATTTGTATTCTTAAGTACTGCTAGACTGAGCTCCAGAATGGCTGCAGAGTCTACACTCCTCTATTAATACACTTGGCATTATCCAGTGTAGTAACTTCAGAAAGACCACAGATTTCTCCCTTCATGAGTGAAGCCTTATTCCTCTCCTCCTAAGTACTGTCTGGACTTAGTGGGGAAAGCCATACGCCATGTATCTTAGTTAGCTCAGGCTGCTATAACAAAATACTATAAACTGAGTGGCTTATTTCAACAAAAGAAATTTCTTACAGTTCTATAGGCTGGAAGCCCAAGATCATAATGCCAGCATAGCTGAGTTCCGGTGAGGACCTTCTTCTGGGCTGCAGGTGGCTGACTTCTCTTCGTATTCTTACATGGTGGAAAAAAAAGTGAGCAAACTCTCTGGCCTCTTCTTATAAGGGTACTAATCCCAATCATGGGTGCTCCACTCTTGTGAGCTAATCATCTCCCAAAGACCCCACTGCCAAATACCATCACATTGGGGATTAGACTTCAACATATAAACTTTCAACATATAAAGTTTGGGGAGGAGGGGAGGAACACAACATTCAGTCTATAACACCATGTCATTAGGAGCAAGCAGTTTTACAGATCCACTCAAGCAGCCTTCTGGATAGGCCCATGAAGTACAGAACTAAGACCTTCTGCCTACAACCAGCAAGAAACTGTCTTTCTACCAACAGGTGTATGAAATGAAGCATCTTGGAAGCAGATATTCCAGCTCCAGTCATACCTTCAAATGACTGTGCCCTGAGCTGACAGCTTCACTGCAACCTCATGAGAGATGTTGAGCTAAATGCTACCAGATTCCTGATCCTTGGCATCTGTGAGATAATGTTTGTTGTTCTAAGATGCTAAATCTGGGGGATAACCTGTTATGAAGAAATAAATAACTAATGCATTCAGTTTTCTAGTTTTGTCCAAACTAATAGGTATAAAGTGATATCTCATTTGTTTTAATTTACACTTTCTGACAAGTAATGATTTTCATCTCTTTATAGTCTTATTAGCTTTGGGGTTCCTCCTATAAATTGCTTCTTTAGAAACTGTATGTATTTTTATATTAGGGTGGTTGTCTTTTTCCTTTTGATTTTTAGGAGTTCCTTGCAATTTCTAGATGGTAGATCCCCTGTTAGTCATATATTTTACGAACATCTTCTTCCATTCTATCACGATGTCCCTTCAATACACAGAACTCTTTAATCCTGATGTAAACAAGTTCATTCCACTTCTTGACTCATGCAATGTGCTTTTAAAGTTTTGTATACAAAGTCCTTCCCTATTCCTATGTTATAAACAAAATCTGTCATTATGTCCTTCTATTACTTTAGTTATATCTTTCACATTTCATATTTTTGCTCTATGATGCTCTTTATTTATAACCTCTAGTTCTTGTTTCATAAACAAAATAGTGTCTTTTAGCCTCCCAAAGCTGTAACTGTCTTTCAAGTTTTCTTCCTCCCTGTACCATTGCTGCTTCTTCCAAGTCACTTGTTTCCATCTCTCTGCTTTGGCTTCCATCTTTCATGTTACAGGTTTTCTTCAATTGTCTGGTAAATCTCCAGCTGTCTATTCATATATTAGAATAAGGCATTAAATGCTGTTTAGAAATTCTGTGTGGGGTTATGACTGGTGAGTTTAGTGTAGAGCAGCTGTTCTCAAAGTGTGGTCTAGGAATTCTTGGGAGTCATCAAACAAGGACTTTCAGGGAGTCTTAAGGTCAAAACTGTCTTCATTATTAATACTGAGACATTATATGCCTTTTCCACTCTCATTTTCTCACAAGTACACACTGTTTTGCAGAGGCTACATACATGACATGGGATACCACATCTGACCAAATGCAGAAGCAGATATTAAAATCCAGCTGATTTTTTATTAAGCTGGATATCAGATTTGCAATAAAGGTGAAACAATGCCACACTATTATTTTGCTTTGGGAAATAGTTTTCACAAAACTATATGACTAACATATAATGGGTTTATCATTTTTTAAAGGAATATCTAAAACTTTTGTTTTAATTTATAATATAGTAAATAGCTATAACCCACATTTAAAAAAGTTCTTGGGCAGTCCTCAAACCAAAATATTTGAGAATCACTGCTGCACAGTAATAAAGTAGGAACATAAGTTTCAGTGTCAGTACTGGTCAGGGCTATAGTTTTAGACAGGTTAGTTTTAGACCCTTCTATCTAACCTCTTCCCTAAAGGGCATAAATCTATAAATCAAGGAGTCAAAGAGCATTACAGGACTGAGATTTTCAACTTTTCATATGCAGACTTTTCATTTAATCACCATTTTAGGTTTGAAGGCCTCACCTTCTCCTGTATCTGGTATATTTTCTCCCACTAACAGCTTTTTGCCTTGATGATAAAGAGGCAAATATCCAGTAGTACAGGATGCAAGAAGGGAGCTGAAGTCTTAACTGCACTTTTTAAAGCCTTAAAACCAGTACTCTGGGTTTTAACCTTGTCCTACACTCAGACTGCACAGGTACTGTGCTACTAATTCCTGAGTCTGAGTCTTTGGAAAGGGGCTGGGGGGAGGGGAGGATTGTTGACATGATTTGGCTTGTTTCTTGTAGCTTCCATTCCTGCACCCTTAATTTCAACTTTAGTGGGTATGCTAAATTGGTTATATACCCATTCATTTATTTTTCAGTTTCCAAATATTAATTTCTTTTGTCTCTGTCCCTTTTCTGTTTTTGAAGGTTATGCTTTTTAAAAATTATTTTGCTGTAACACCATGGTGTTTTGACAGGAAACAAAGATAATACACGGGTTCAATTCACATTTCCATCCCTTTACCTGTAACCTATGTTCCTTGCCTCTGAGTCTATCTCTTGCACAGCAGTTAACTTGATTGGTTTTTAAAAACATACATTCCATCCATTAATTGTAATTAACTATGTTTCTACTTTTTCTGGTTATATTTATTCTGCTTCTTTTTTACTTCCCACTCTCCCCTTTCCTGCCTATTTCTCACACTTTAACCTTCAGTGTACCATTTCTACCTGGGTACAATGAACTCCTTTAAAAAATTCTTTTAAAGGTCATTTTACAAATAACTTACAGAAGAGTTAATGGATAATGAAAAGCAACTTTATTAGACATTTTAATAAGAATTTAAACATTGCAAGTCTCTGTTCTAAGTAATTTTTTACACACAAACGTAAGAGATTAGAGAACACTATGACAGTGCCTTTTTTAGCAAAAGGGCATGGTCCAGGTTGTGTTGCAAAATATTCCTATTGACTGACTAATTGGAAGAGAATACTCTAATTCTTTCTGTCCTTAAACATATACCGTGCATTCATCAGAGTTATATTGTGTGTGTCGGGAGTTCCCTGTGCCCTAGTAGTTAGGATCCTGGGTTTTCACCTCCATGGCCCAGGGTTCAATCCCTGGTCAGGGAACTGAGATCCTGCAAGCTGCGTGGCGTGGCTGAGACACAGACAGACACACACACATACACACACGTTCACCAATTCTTGAGTTTGAAATAATTTGAAATGTATTTTCATACAGAATATAATCATCTCAAGTCTCAAAATCTGAGATTTCATGTATATGATCGATTTCACTAAGACATATGATCAATTTCACTACCATATTAGAGTCTAGAGAAGTGATACCCAATAGAACTTTCTGCAATGATGAAAATGTTCTGTATCTCTGCAGTCCAATATGGTAGCCATAGTGAAATGAGGCTAAAAGTTACATTCTCTCTACATAACCACTTCATGGTTAGTGTGACGGAGAAACTGAATTTTAATTTTTATTAACTAAATTAATTTTAGTATAAATAGTCACATGTGGCAAGTGGCTACCATATTGGACAACTCAGGTCTAGTGCTACTTCTCTCTCTGCACTTGTCTTTTTTTGGGGGGACCATGGCTCACAGCTTGTGGGATCTTAGTTCCCTGACCAGGGATTGAACGCAGGCCCTTAGCACTGAGAGCATGGAGTCCTAACCACTGGACCACCAGGGAATTCCCTGCACTTATCTTTTGCTCTGTATGCCTCCCATCTTCTTTGATACCTTTCTGAAGGAGGATGCAATTTTTGAGCAACGTAACAACAACAACAAAACACTGAAAAATGAATACTTCACTATTGCATCTCCTATTCAGGAGATTTCACCATCTTTGCTTTCTTATTTAGTCTTTTTTAGCGCAGTAGGAAATAATTAATGGTAATGATAAAATTCTTAGAAATAACTAGCAAAATATTTCAAGATATAGGAAAAGTAAGATAACTTAACATCCCATAATGTACCTTAGATTTATATAAAAGGTCTGATTTATTACCCACACGGTAATTGCAAGATAGAATGAAATTTTAAGAAACATGTAAAATTTCTCTGTTGTTTGGAAGATCTCAAAGAAAGAATAAAAGCCACAAAATACCAACCCTGATAAGTAGTTAGAACTGCTCAAAAAAGAAAATAAAAAACTAAAATTAGTCCACCTAATCCTGATGGTATACTGAAGGTTAAGCTTACTTCATTACCTTATTTTAGTTCTGCTGGCCTGGAAGCCACAGATTTTATTTCTATTCTTTTCATGGGTACTCCAAAGTTATAAAAAGGAAATAAAATCAGGAGCAGTAAACATGTATTGAGTGCTTATATGCACTAAGTAGTGTTCTAATGGCTTTGCATGTATTTCACTTAACCCTCCCCACAATATTGAGGAAGTATTACTGTCATTTTCATTTATAGATTAGAAAATTTAGGCACAGGAAGGTGAAGTAATCTTAGTTTCACACAGCCAGTGAAGCATAAGCTAGAACTTCATCCAGGTAGTTTGGCTGCAGAGCCACAAAAAATAGCTATTCATTTTTGTAAGATGCCCTAAAGTTTGTCAGTATCTCTGTACTCACTTGTTGTAGCAAACAAGATAAGAATAGTAGCATTCTTGACTAAATGTAATCTCCTTTCTTCCAACTTTCCTGTTATTGTCTAGTATTTTGGTTCTATCTTTAAAAATATTATACATATTTACAATCAATAGTCAACCTAATTAACATATTTTACCAATTCTTTGCTTACAACATATTCTTTTACCCAATTCCTCCCTCTAGTTTACTATTCTTCCTGCTCAAGTACATCCTCTGGCTCTCATCAAGTTTTTATAAATGATGAACTCAGTTTTTTGTGTATATCCTCATGTTGGGTCTCATGCTTGCTGATAATTTAAATGGGTATAGAAGTCAAGAGTATAGTTACATTCCCTGTACATTCTGAGGAAAAAGTATCCCCATTTTGTTCTGGAAATTACTGTTCCAGAAAACATACTGTTAGTATGAATGATATTTTGGTGCAGGTACTCTGGCTTTTTCCATCATTTTAAAGAACTCATTTTTTATATTCTGTAATTTCACTATTGAGCATTTAGAAGTCAATTTTTTTGGAGTATTTATCCTGCTAAGCAACTGTTAAATGTACAATTTCAATATGGAAACTGAGATTTTACTTCAAATCTAAAAACTTTAAATTGTCTCATTAAATATTGCTTATCTATTACTTTACCTAATCTCTCTTAAAATTTCTTTTGGACAGATGTTGAAATCTGTTGATCAATCCTCTTAATCTTTTCAAGTTTTTCACTTTTGCTACCTTTTCAGTATTATGAATTCTTCAGTATTATGTTCCAAATCACTAATTCTTTTATTGATTTTATTCAGTGTAATACATCCCATATACTGAGTTTAGTTAAATGATTTCTATAGTGTTCTTTTTTTATATCTATTTGTGAGTTGGCATGTATTTAATTTTGGTTTTCTTTTATGGGTATTGCTCATTCCTTTATCTCCATGAGGATCTTAAATATATTTAGTTATTTTAAGATTGTTCTTCACAGACTAAGGATTTACTTGAATGAGAATATCAATTATTCCCCTACTCCAGCACAAAAGGAAACATACTATAAACACTGTACTATGATTTCCTTTTCTCCTCACTAAGCAAACAAATCTTGAAGATATTTCTCTATCAATACACAGAGTATTTTCCTTTCTTTTTAATAAAGGTGTTGACCTGTTTTTTGGTTTTTTTAGGGTTAGCTTTTCTTGTGTTTTTGAATTTTTGTTTGCAGGTTCATCAGAAGTCAAAGCTGCGTGTGGCGGGGGTAGTGGGGAGGTGTTGGTGGATGTGTTTATGTGCTTACCTCACCTTAACAGTTTTTCATTTGCTGCCACCTCTCACTCAAGCCTCCCACCCCAGAATGAGGTTTGTAATTGCTGCAGATGGCTCTTCCTGGAGATCCAGTCACAACATCATGGGCAGGTTGGCTCAGATCTCATCTAGGAGGTTTTCTCTGCTTCCTTCTACTACTGTGGATGTGCAATTTATATAAGCCCTATCCCTAAGCAGTGTTCACACAGTCCTTTTCAGCTCCTTCTTGACTCAGCCCTCTAGTTTCTTGAGTGGTGAACAAACAGAAACTGTACCTCCTTTATCCAATTTGTCCACCAATATAGTTTTGTTCTCTATCTTGAAAAAAATGAACTTTCAGAGCACCTGCCTGCTTTTAAATCAGATTCAGTTAGACCCACGTATTTAGTCCTGACTTAACACGTTTTTTATTCTTTTAAGTCCAAAAAGGTTTATTTTTATTTTATTATTAAGATAAATGTAGGGACTGCCCTGGTGGTGCAGTCATTAACAATCTTCCTGCCAACGCAGGGGACACGGGTTTGACCCCTGGTCCGGGAAGATCCCACATGCCGCGGAGCAACTAAGCCCGTGTGACTATTGAAGCCCACACTCCTAGAGCCCGTGCTCTGCAGTGAGAAGCCACTGCAATGAGAAGCCCACCCACCACAACCAAGAATAACCCCCATTCACCACAACTAGAGAAAGCCTGCGTGCAGCAACGAAGACCCAACGCAGCCAATAAATAAAAATAAATAAATAAATAAATTTACTTTTTTTTAAAAAAAGAGCAAATATATTTTCGGGACTTCTCTGGTGGTGTAGCAGTTAAGAATCCTACTGCCATCACAGGAGACATGGGTTCGATCTCTAGTCTGGGAAGATCCCACAAGCTGCGGAGCAACTAAGCCCATGTACCAGAACTACTGAGCCTGTGCTCTAGAGCCCACACGCCGCAACTACTGAAACCGGTGTGCCACAACTACTGAGCCTGTGTGCTGCAAATACTGAAGCCTGCACACCTAGAGCTCATGCTCTGCAACAAGAGAAGCCACTACAATGAGAAGTACTGGTGGTATTTAGTACCACACACTGTTACATGTGTGGCTGTATATGAATATTCTTTCAACAGATTATTTTTTTTGATAGGTCTGTAGTTCTTTCAATATTTAGTAAGGTTTTATTTTTGTTCTAATGGTTAACTCATATTATGACAACAGAATTCCACTAGATTTTTGTTTTTTAAGATAATACCTACTAGTTTCTTAATATGAACAATATCAAAATGAAATGTTTCCGCTTCCTCCCCTTACCTAATTCAATCAACAGTTTTATCTTTAGGGTTTCCTTTAAAATGTTAAACATGTTTATACTTATCATTTGATTTGTGATCTTTAAATACTGTTTTGACTACCAGTAATACAATGAGGTAATCTATAAACTTCCTTCTCTCAAATTTTATTAGTTTTTATCATTTCTACATCATCAAGGTATATAACATTAACATTACATTCTGTCTTTATAACCTCCCCGTTTGTTTCAGTCTTCAGGGTTATAAAAAATATATATACATATATATATTTTCCATGGTTACAACCAATCTTTTCCTCAGATGTCTCTTGGCTGGCTGAAGTTTATACTTTAACAGTTTCCTCAAGAAGGGCTCATGTATACAGTATTCCCTGAGTTCTGTTTATACCTTTCATATTTGAAGAATAGCATAACTGGATACGACATCTTTGGCTATCACTCTACTTCCTTATCTTGTAAACGTTGCTCTACCATCTTCTGGTATCGAATATTGTAGAGAAATCTGAGGCCAGCCTAATTGCAACCCCTTGTAAAGAACTTTGGGGGGGGGGGGGCGGGGATGAGGAGGGTTGTTGGCTGCCCGAAAGCATCTTTGTTTATCTTTATGACCATTCTGGTCAGTTTTCCCTGGCACAGGTGCCCTTTCAATAGGTAAATTTCAGTTCAGTTAGGTTTTAATTGTATCTATAACAATCTGTTCTGTTTCACTGTTTTGGTTTCCTTATATAGCAGTTTTAATTTTAAGTGTGTTGGATCTACTGTCTTTTCTGTCATTTTTTGAAACTTTATCTCACATTTAATCACCCCCTTGCCTTCCCTGTCTCTCTTCCCTGAGTTCCTGCATTTCTGCTTTGTGTTCTTTTTTGGTAGAACTTTTTAAAGGTTTTCCAACTCTAAAAAAATATGGTTAAATGGTGGGTCACAATTTTCATCCGCTCTGTAGCAATATTTTTCTAATGAGGGTCCTTTCTCCTTTGGAAGTTTTGCTGCCATGTCAGCCTCTTTTGTATTTGTCATAAAAAAATAAGTTGGATTTTTCCTTAACCAGCTATTTACATAGGTTCCAGGGGTAAGGTGGGGAGAGGGGTGTGAAGTGAAGGAAGGACAGGTTTCACAGTCCAAAGACTCTCTTCTCCTTTGAAGCTAGAGAGAAAAGCTGGTTCCTGTACATACTGTTCTGTGTAAATGTAGCTCTACCTTGTCTTCCTTTCTCTTCTTTTCTGAATCAAACCGGGTACTTCTGCCACCAACCCTGTCATTACAAACAAAAGATTTAGCTTTTGAACTTCAAGGTGAACCCTTAACCTCCAATAAATATATTTAAGCTCACAACTTCTGCTCCTTCTCAAGAAGCTTTTGATAGCCTTTAAATACGTCTTTCAGTTCACTGAAAATGGAAGTTGAGGCATTTTTGTTATTCTTTCTTTCCTTCTTGCTTTTAATTTTTATGACTTCTAGAAGGGAAAGATGTAGAGTTACGCAGCTATAACCATGCCAAAAGTCTGACTATCAACTATGTGTACATGTTTAATCTATCACTGTTGTCTTTGGAAGGATGGGGAGTATCAATGCTGGAAATCACGGGGCCCATCCTGATGATTTCTCCTTACAGCATAACTTAGAGAAAAATTAGAAGTAATCTGTTTGTCTAAAAAGAGAGGAATGATCAAATAAATTCAAGTATACATAAAATACAGCATGCAGCCATTGAGAACTATTTTCAAAGAATATATACACATATGCCTATATGTTTATAGTGGCAAAGTAATGACATGTTAAATAATAAGGGAGAATACAAAATTACATATAGTATGATCCCAATGAAAATATATACTATTACATGTTTCTATGTATTATATTTATAGCAAATGAAAAGAAATGTATAAGTTTTTTCTCTAGGTTGTTTCATTGTTGCTAATTTTCAATGTCTCATTATGCTTTTCTGAATTTTCAAAATTTTCTTGGGAAATGCATAATTGATTATTCATTACTACCTGCTTTCTAAAAGCAGGTTAACTACAGTGCAATTAGTGATCATTTTCATGTAACAAATATTTCCTAGAAATATATGTTTTTAAAAAGTTATACATGGGAGATGATTACTGATATAGCATAATATAGTAATTCAAAGTTTATTCCGGCTAGTTAATCAGAAAGACATGGATTCTAACCCTATGGTTGCCGTTTACTAGATCTTGTGAGTTACATTCCCTAAATTTCTGTTTCCTCATATGTAAAATGGGTATATTGCCTGTCTAATAGGAGCTGTTGTAAGAATAAAACCAGCACTTAGTGCCTACTTGGAATAAAGTGATCAATAAATGATGACTGTTATCATAAAAATCCCTTATGTTGTTTTCCCATGGATATCAAAATAGCTAATTGGCACTTAAGTGCTTTCAGAAATATTTTCTTGTTATGCTTAATATAAAAATTGTACATAATTTCTATTGTCTATTGCAAGTTCATTCACTGATATTAGATATCTAATAATAAGGAAAATACATTCTGGTGAGTTTTCAGAAACTTTGTTGCCAAACAGTATTATAAACAAAACATTCAGGGCATGGAACAAGATAAGATTCAGGGCTTACTACAGAAAATATTATCAAACTTTTACTGATATTCCTTCACACATTAAGCATAAATGGACCTACAACAATTGTAAATGACAGCAAGCACCTGACACTGGGATATGAGTAACTACAAAGAAGGCATGGGGATAAAAAAGAAGTGATCAAATACTTAAGCAACCACTGAGTTCAAAATTTTATAACAGTGCATGTATCTGTGTGTGTGTGTGTGTGTGTGTGTGTGTGTGTGTGTGTATATATATATAGATTAGCAACGTGTATGGTTCATTCGAGAACAGTATGTAGATGAGTCTGTCAAGACAAGAATCATATAAAAGAAAAACAGGTAGCCAAAGTGTAAAAGACTGAATTATGGGCTAAAGGATTTAGATTAACCCACAGGTGATAAGAGTAAAGCGTTGAAGACAGAAGAGTGACTAACTCCACTTCAATTTCCTCACTGGAAAAGAAACACCAACATAAAGTAAACTGAGATATGAACAGAGTATCAGGAGAGAGTAAAAAAAATCTCTGTCCTGCTAACTCTTCCATGCCCTTTGTCTGGCCCATTTCCTCTTACTAAGTATGTTATTTTCCCCCTTTCCTCTGTGACATACTCATTCTTCAAGATCTAGTTAAAGTATCCAATTTCTCTGAGAAGTCTTTCCAAATCATTTTAGCCTTCAGACTAGTTTTCTTAATGGTGGGATTACTTCTTTTAAATAAATTTGGTAATAAGAACTAACAGAGTGTTGTAGGTCTACTATGTTTCAAAAAAAAACTCACAGAAAAAGAGATCAGACTTGTAGTTATCAGAAGTGGTGCGTCGGGAAGGGGGGAACTGGATGAAGGTGGCCAAAAGATACAAATTTTCTGTTATAAAACAGGTACTAGGGATGTAACATACAACATGATAAATAACTAACACTGCTTGCTGTATGTTCTGTATCAAAGTTAACAAAGTAATTTCTAAGCACTCTCATCACAAGGAAAAAAATTTTTTCTATTTCTTTAATTTTGCTGTCTGTATGAGACAGATGTTCACTAAACTTACTGTGATAATCATTCCATGGCGTATATAAGTCAAATCATTATGTTGTACCTTAAATGTATATAGTGCTTCATGTCAATTATATCTCAATAAAACTGGGAGAAAAAATGCAAATATCCCTTTAACTCAATAACTCACTTTTATACTACTGAAATTGTGACATGAACATGTGAAGACATTTGTATAAAAATGTTCACTGCAATCCTGTAAGAGCAAAAAAAAAAAGTACCTAAATATTAATCAATAGAGGTACATTTAATATAAATTGTGGCATATTCATTTAATGGACTATTCAGCTAAAAAAGAATGAGGGAATTTTTTATATTGTTATTTAAAAAAACCAAAATGCTCATGAAATACTTAAGTAAAAAGAAAAAATTAATTTGCAAATTAATACATAGTGTGATTTCTTTTTAATGAAAAAAGTATGTGTATTTATATACACGTGCATTAAGCAAACTTAAAAGTAAACACACACACACACACAAACACCATTATTAACAGTTACCTCTGGAGAGGAGAAGGACACAGGAAGAGAAAAGAACTGATTTTTCCTTTAAGTTTCATATACTTTTGTATTCAGTAATTCATTTACCAATCATTTAAAAAATTCTAGAGTGCCAGGCACTTACGATTTATACCACTCACTTGGCACTTATACATTAAATGTCTTCTGAGGGATTATTTCATATTTCTGTTTATCCCACTGAGCTATAAACATCTTGAAGGCAAGCTCTTACTTTCCCACAGCATAAATGTTTACAGATGCACACATACATATAGAAGTATTTTTTAAAAGGAATGAATAGGTTCTTATTAAATTCATGACAGTGGTTATTTCTGAGAAGAGTGAGAGTGAGGAGGGGAATGGGATGGAAGGTATTGTTTAAAAGAGGGTTCAGCTCAATAAGTTATATTTTATCTAAAAATTTTGTGTAAAGACATAAATTGTTTGCATATTGAACAGGTGTACATTTTTTTCTTCTAGTCGTTCATTTGCCTTAACTTTGTTTTTAGCACCATTCTTGCATAAAACTTTCAATTTATTTTGTACAGTCAACTTCTTGATGTTTCTTTAATGACTTTTGGATTTTTTTGGCCTTGCTTAGGAAAAAAGTACTTTCTTCTTATTCTTCTATGATTTTTAAAAAACACTGAGCTCTTACTAAGAGGACATTATGGTAAGTGAAATAAGCCTGTTACAGAAGGACAAATACTGTATGATTCCACTTATATGAAGTATATAAAATAGTCAAACTCATAAAAGTAGAGAGTACAATTGTGGCTGCCAAGGGCCAGGGGGACGGGGAAATGAAGAGTTGCTATCCAGTGGGTATAAAGTTTCAGTTATGAAAGATAAGTTCTTGAGATCTGACGTACAACATCTTGCCTACAGTTAACAATACAGTTAACAATACTGTATTGTACACTTAAAAATTTGTTAAGAGTAGATCTCATGTTCGACATTTTTACTACAAAAAAATTTTAATTAAAAAATTTTGCGCTCTTTAATCACTTGGAATATATTTCTTTTTACTGTACAAAGTAGGAAATTAACTGAATGTTTTTCCAAATGAATAATCAATAGTCTCAACATCATTTACTGAAAAGTAAATCACCTCCTTATTGATCTGAAATACCACCAGTATCATAAATGGACACTTGAATTCAGAGTGGGGAAAAAAAAAGCTTTACCTCTTCAAAAGCATTAACCAATTTTTACGCATCTGAAATCAGTTACACTGGGAATCATCACATGAATCTATCACCAACAAGTTTTACCTTACACTGAATAATATCAATATAATTGTCTTTTTTCCAACTAGTCACAGCCAAAACAAAACAAAAAAATTGTCAATCAGTAAAAAAACTATAATTTTACTTGCACTTTTAAGTTAGTAAGACAAGTATTCTAAAGAAATTAATTTTTTCTTAGTTCAACTAAGGAATTACAGAAAAGTTGATCAGATCAATAGGTTCAACAAATCACTAAAATGAAAAATGAACAGAATGATAATAAAACTCCAGAATACGAATGGATAACACCATCATTGCTGATTGGGAGTAGGGAAATCTGTGTTCTAACTCCAACCTGAACAAGTGAATAAACCTCAAGAACTGGCACTATGGTTCTATTTCCAACATTCTATAATTTCTAATTTACCATCTCTAAGATAATTAAAATACCTAATACTAATAGCTGTCACCAAAGAAGGAAAGTACATAATCTTTGGTGAGATGTTATTTACACCACTAATGATCAGCAATCTAATTTAAATTTATTTTCTCTAGCTATCTTCTGAGAACATAGAAAAACAACTGAGCAATATTTTTAAGACTTACTTTCAACCATGCAAAAGTAATTTTTTTTTAATTGAAGTATAGTTGACTTACAATGTTGTGTTAGTTTCTGGTGTACAGCAAGGTGATTCAGTCATACACATATATCCTTTTCCATATTCTTTTCCATTATGGTTCATAACAGGATATTGAATATAGTTTCCTGTGCTATATAGTAGGACCTTGTTTACCTACTTTACATATAGTAGTTTGTTTCTGCTAATCCCAAACTCCTAACTTACTCCTCCCCACCGTCTTTCCCCTTTGGTAACCACAAATTTGTTTTCTATGTCTGTGAGTCTGCTTCTGTTTTGTAAATAAGTTCATCTGCGTCATATTTTAGATTTCACAAATAAGTGATAACATATGGTATTTGTCTTTCTCTGTGACTTACTTCACTTAGTATGATAATCTCTAGGTCCACCCCCACTACTGCAAATGACATTATTTCATTCTTTTTTATGGCTGAGTAGTATTCCTTTGTGTATATATGCCAAATCTTTATTTGTTCATCTGTTGACATTTAGGTTGCTTCAAAGTCTTGGCTATTGTAAATAGTGCTGCTATGAACACTGGGGTGCATGTATCTTTTTGAATTAGAGTTTTCTCTGGATATACGCAAGTGGGGTTACTGAATCATATGGAAACTCTATTTTTAGTTTTTAAAGGAACCTCCATATTGTTTTCCATAGTGGCTGCATCAATTTACATTCCCACCAACAGTACAGGAAGGTTCCCTTTCCTCTACACCCTCTCCAGCTTTTGTTATTTGTAGACTTTTTAATGATGGCCATCTGACCAGTGTAAGGTGATACCTCACTGTAGTTTTGATTTGCATTTCTCTAATAACCACTGATGTTGACCATCTTTTCACGTGCCGGTTGGCCATCTGTATGTCTTCTTTGGAGAAACGTCTATTTAGGTCTTCTGCCCATTTTGTGATTGGGTTGTCTGGTTTTTTTTGTTGTTGTTATTGAGTTGTATGAGCTGTTTGTATATTTTAGAAATTAAGCCCTTGTAAGTCACACCATTTGCAAATATTTTCTCCCAGTCTGTAGGCTCTTTTTCATTTTGTTTATTGTTTCTTTTGCTGCACAAAAGCTTCTAAGTTTGATCAGGTTCCATTTCTTTATTTTTATTTCTATTACCTTGGAAGACTGACCTAAGAAAACACTGGAGCGATTTATGTCAGAGAATGTTTTGCCTATATCCTCTTCTAGGAATTTTATTGTGTCATGCCTTATATTTAAGCCTTTAAGCCATTATGAGTTTATTTTTGTGTATGATATGAGGGAGTGGTCTAACTTCACTGATTTATATGCAGCTGTCCAGTTTCCCCAACACCACTTACTGAACAGACTGCCTTTTCTCCACTGTATATTCTTGCCTCCTTTGTTGAGGATTTACTGTAGGTATGTGGGTTCTGTTCCACTGATCCATATGTCTGTTTCTGTGCCAATACCATGCTGTTCTGATTACTGTAACTTTGTAATAACATCTGATGTCTGGGAGAGTTATACCTCCAGCTTTGTTTTTTTCCCTCAGGATTGCGTTGGCAATTCTGGGTCCCTTTACAGTTTCATATAAATTTTAGGATTATTTGTTCTAGTTCTGTGAAAAAGGCCATGGGTAACTGGATAGGGATCACATTAAATCTGTATATTGCTTTGGTAGTATAGCCATTTTAACAACAATGATTCTTCCAACTGAAGAGCATGAGATATCTTTCCATTTCTTTGAATCATCTTCAATTTCCTTTATCAATGTTATATAGTTCTCAGCATAAGTCTTTCACCTCCTTGATCAGGTTTATTCCTAACTTTTTTTGGATGCAATTTTAAAAGGGACTGTTGTTTGTTTTTTTACTTTCCCTGAAAGTTCTTAATTTACCCTTTAGCTTGTTCCTCTTTAGAATAACACTTAACTTCTAATAGACATATTTTTTTTTCCAACCATTTGAACATTGCTATGATACAATATCATGTGTTTACATGCTCACACATACTTTAAGACAATTCATTCAACTACAGACCAAATCACTTTCTGCTACAGTTACTTCTGGCTCAACATTTTTAAGCTACTACTCATTTTTTTGGTTATTTCTACAAAGACTAAAGCACAGTTGTTTTTTTTTAAACAGACTATTCAAAGTAATTTGATTTCTATTTTTGGTTTGCCAAATACTCAACCTCATCATATTTTTAAAAATTATCAATGAAGGTCATATGCTCAGTCACTAAAATCAGTGATTATGTGAACCTGTTTGAGTACAGCAAAGGAAGGTGAAGGGAAAGAGAAACAATCATTTAGTAAATATCTATTTGCAAGTGTCCAACCTTATTTTTACAAATTGTAGCTTCCATATAACACAACTTAAAAAAAGTTTCCCTGTCACAACATCAATATGACTGCTTTATAAAAGAATAAAATGTTTTATTTAAATCTGGCTCTATTGTCCTTGTTCCCTCTTCAGCTACCAAAAGTAACTACTTCAGAAAAATACTTTACAAACATCTGTAATCAGCTCTTCATAAAACTATGTTGATTACTATCTAGAATCTACATTTAATGACTGATTTGCCCTAAACCATATTACTAGTCCCTACTTTAAAAAAAAAAACAAAAAAGGCAAACAGTTCGCCTCATTCAATGAAAGTTTTAGTGTATCCTGTAAGAGGGAAATGCTTGTTTTCTCTTGGTTTAGGTTTATAAAGTCTGTAAGATAAGAAGACTAGTCGGGTGAGTGTGAGATGAGTTAATTCCAAATCTAATTACTAAATTTAAGCTTCGAAGGCCCATATTTTTTGAAAGATATTGCCAGGTTCTTATTTATTCCCAAACACATTAGATCTCACAATCCATAACTTTCTTAGAGTATAATGTCTTAGAAACGGAGGGATGTGGCTTTCTAAAAAACTGATAATGATAAAACAATTTTCCTTTGCAATCCCTGTTTGAACTTAATAAAGTGATAGCCATTAATTTTTTCAGAGCTAAAACCAGTTTTATGAAAATAAAATATTCCACCCATATAAAATTATCAAATAGACATGAATCCATACCACCAGGGTACAGAAGAAGTAGCCATCTGTTGTGAACAATAATAAATCTTTCTCCCCCCAATTATCTAGTTCGTTTGCACACTAAATTTCCATCTTCCATCATTCAGCCATGCATGTGATTAAAATATTATTTGTATGTATTTACTACCATAATCTACAGTCAAACTTATCCTGGAAAGACAGCATCACTGGCTCAAAGTTCCAAATATTAAATTTTGTTTTTAATACTGAATTCTGACTTTCTGATGATCAGTTATACTCATTTCCTACATATGATATAGACAATTATTATTCTGAAGTTACAAAGAATACAAAACCCCAAAATGTCCATAAATTAATAAGTACTTAAAACACACTTATACCATTGAAAAATGTAGAGTTTTAAGCTTTTATTCACATTTGAAATGACCGACATGGGGACTGTGTCATCAAACCAAGTAGAAGGAGTTCACATCACAATCAGAACTATTAAATTCTTTAAAATAAATACAAACCTCCCTCCTTCCAGATTCCACACAAAGTCTTCAAAAACCAAAGAATTACAGAAAGAATTTAAAAAATCATCTCCGCTCCACCATCCTAAGACACTACTGTTAACATTTTACCAAAATATTCTAGACGCTTCACAATATCAAGAGTGTGTATTCTTAGATTCACTGTGTGTATGTGTGTTATCAGAGTAAGTCTTTCTAGCCTCTAAGACCAGACTTAACTTTACAGACCCTGGGCAAGTTAACTACATCCGAATCTCCCAGCTCAGTTTTTCAGCTTTAAAGACTTCAGCTAAGAGGTTCTCAAACCAAATAACTGAGAAATAGAGAACAAGTTCCCTGTGAGATGTAGCAATAGAGATACAAAGACAGAATCAGAAAAATCCATAATGGCACCCTAAGAGTTACAACTACTAGGTATGTGGGATTATAGATGCCATGAAGAATCTGAAAGTGTTGTTTTATTTCTGCAATTGAGCTTAAATTCTAGCAACGCATAATCTAACTTTAACCTACTCTCAGTTTCTGGATATAAGGGCAAAACAATGAATGTAATGAAGAAGGACAAAACCATGAAAACAAGTTGAATGACCCCAACTGTGTGGGTAATTTCCTTCACTAGGCACATGTTTTTTTCTCAGTTACACAGAAACACTATAACTTGGCTTAATATTTGGGCTGCAACAACTTTCTAAGTGTGGCACCAAGGTAATACAATGAATGATTAAAGGGTAAAACATATACCAAAGAGTAGAGGATCCTAACAAAACTTCATCTTAATAGCATTTAACTGAAAACTCTCTAAGAGACTATGGTCTTGAAAACAGTCTAAAGATATGGTTACAAATGAAACTCCAAACACACACACACACACACACACACACACACACACACACACACACTCATTCTTAAAAATATATACCAGAAGACAACAAAAATAATACCAACATGCTTATTTCAAGTCATCTTGATCTCAAATGTTATTTATATTCAGTCTCTAGTTCAACTATAAGCTCCATCAAGGCAAGAAGTATATCTGTATAGTAATACCCCAATTCAGATCTCACTGATTTATACTGGTAACTCAAATGATACACAAAAAGTTTCAGAGCATCTCAGAGGTCATCTTATTTTAAACCTCCTAATTTAGAAATGAGATTAAGAAACCACTGCAGAAAAAAGAACAAGCCACTTTGAAGAAGCTCAGGCTCCTTATCCCTCCCAAACTTAAGTAACATTTATTGAATGTGGCTTGTGTAAAAAAAATAGTAATAACAAAATAAAATGGAAAGGAAGGTGACAGTCTTCACCACACTGCTTGTGGCAGGCAAGAAAGAACAACTGTTAATACTAACATCGGAGTGCTAAGTGCTGAAAACGCAGACATGAAATAATAAAATCTTACTCTTTTGGTATCTGAGGCTACTGTATCATCAGTTTCAAGCAAGTAGTTCCCTAAGAACAGAGCCCATCTGCCATTCTCGGGGCATACTTATATTATAGGGTGTACAAGCTTATAAATCACCAGCACTTCAGCACAAACATTCACTTGAAGAAGAACTTATCAATAATGCTGGCAGAGGCAATTTTATACCTTCCTATATGAAAGGAACAAAGAGATCTGGTTAAGGACTAAAAAACAACTCAGAGCAAAACGCACCCCAATTTTTCTGTGAAAGTTTTATAATTTATAAATAAGCTGAATGTAAGATAAAGGATAATCAAGATATGCAGAAAAACAAGAAATAAAACGAAACAACTGACCAAACAACAGCAAAATATTTTCACAGGAATTAAAAGGGTAAGTTTAAAAAAGCAGTAAGAAACAGGGTTCCAAACTAAAATAGAAAAACAAAAATATTTATGGCAGTAGCAAAAAGAAACAAAAGTGCTTGGAATGAAGACTCAGAATCACATATTAAGGTCCACAGTCATTTTAAATAAAATTCCTAAATATAAAAAATATTTCCCCCTCCTCAAAATAACCCAACCTATGATCTCTGAGAAAAATTAAAGCATATTAAGTTGATGGGTAAACTTCCTAACACTGGACTATTAAAGGATACACAAGTGGAAATATCGAAAGATTTAAGAAAAACACTAAAATGTGAAATAAAATAGTTTTAACAACATAATTATGAGGCCATATTCATATCTGTCTTAAAGCTGTTTTATCTTTCATTTCTTGTAAAGTAAATGGAAGTTTTGCCCTTGGAAAAGATAAGCAATGGCATATGTTGAGGTATAAAATTTAAAGGGAATATGTATATGTGTTCATAAATATAAAATGCTCACAGCAGCACTATTCCTGACCACCAAATACAGAAATTACTCTGTATCTAACATCAGTTGTAGAATGGATAAATTGTAGTATATTCATACAATGTAATCTTATACACCAACAAGAATGAACAAACTATTGTTACAAGCAATAGCATGGATGAAACTGAAATACAATATTAACCAACATAAGTCAGACAAAGAGGAATACATACTAGATGATTAGATTTAAAGTTCAAAAACAGGTAAAACCAATTCAAGCAGTAGAAATGCAGGGTTGGGGGTAGTGACTGGCAGGGCTGAGGGATACTTTTGGGATGCTGGTAGTATTTTATTTCTTGATCTAGGTATTACTGATTACACAGATTTGTTCATTGTGAAAAATCATCAAGCTGTACATCAGTGATTTGGGTGCACCTGCATACTTTCACCAAAACCTTAAGTTGAAAAAAAAAACTATTAAAAGTTACTTCTATAATTTAATTAACTACATGTACTTTTACATATATATATATATAGTACATATACATATAGATGTATAAACAGTTACATATACACAATTTCTAATCCAAATGACCATTACTAATGTAAATGACCCACACATACTGTCACTTGTACCTGCTCAAATTCTTTCTCTTCTTTCCAAACCACCAACTCAAAATTACCCTTTTGGGGAAGAAAAAAAAGGTGAAACTTTAAGAAAATGTTTAGCTTCAGAAATAGTAGATTAGGAAAAATAAATGTGTAAGGTAAGTGATTTTTGCAAAAATCTTCCACTCTCCACCTCCTCTGATGTGCTTGTTTTGCCTCTGAAGGAGCAGTCCTACCCAAAAAGTCTTTCTCTAAATTGCCTATTTCTCCTATCTATTTTACTGAGCTTAAAATACCAAAATTTGACCAAATAATCAGCTTCTTAAAAATGCAAGTACTTTTCAAAGGGAGTACAATGATATCAGTCATTTGCACACAACTGTGAATTAGTTCTACTTTTTTTTAAAAGAACTTTTATTGAGATATAACTGACATACAATATGTGCCTACTTTTTATTTTATTTTTTAATTAATTAATTTATTTTATTTATTGGCTGCACTGGGTCTTTGTTGCTGCACATGGACTTTCTCTAGTTGATGCAAGTGGGGGCTACTCTTCACTGTGGTGCGTGGGCTCCTCATTGTAGTGGCTTCTCTTGCTGCAGAGCACAGGCTCTAGGCGCGTGGGCTTCAATAGTTGCGACACAATGGGCTCAACAGTTGTGGCTCATGGGCTCTAGAGCACAGGCTCAACAGTTGTGGCGCACGGGCTTAGCTGCTTTGCGGCATGTGGATTCTTCCTAGAGCAGGGTTCAAACCCATGTCCCCTGCATTGGCAGGCGGATTCTTAACCACTGCACCACCTAGGCATTCCTGTGCCTACTTTTTAAATTGAGGCTTAGTCGATGTACAATAGTACATAAGTTTCAGGTGTGTAACATAGTGATACAAAGTTTTGTGTCTACTTTTAACAAATAACTATAAATAAGAAATTTCTATATAAAGAAGGAAAATGAGCAATTCCACAATTTCTTTTATCATACAATAGGTTTGCCAAAAATACTAGATTTCAAAATCTAGTGTCTTCACCCATCCCCATTTCTTTTAAACAAGTCTTCTTTGATCTTCTCTGCCATGACACAAACTTGAATGACTCCTACTTATCACTGTTAAATTCTACTCTCTTCTAATTTTCCTTAAAGCCTGTTTTGTTTTTTTTTTGAAAAAGGTAGATCAATTACTAGTGACATATATATATACACCAACCCTCAAACTATAACAAGTGACTATGCCTTTCCTTTTCCCCACTCCCTTTCTCCTAAGTGTTAAGAGTCTCATAAAGCCTTTTGTTCTTATACATACATATGTATGTATATATACACATACATATAATTATATACTATGGATGCAAGATACAAAATCAATGCTTGAGTGCAAAAAGAATTCTCATATCTAAATCCAAGGAGAGTCAGCAAACCAGCAAAGGCTAAACTGATTCAAGTCAGTTATCAACACATGGTACTAAAGAAACCAAAGCCAAAGACTGAATAATTCCTCAAAAACTTTCAATGCATTAATTCTTCACAAACTTTCAGCAGTCAAAGATTCTGACACAACCCAACTCAATCATCTAAGTGCTACACTATGGGAAAAGAGTGAAACTAAGTTTATCACTGTTACCAGAAAAATAAGTAGCACAATTTCTTACTCCATTTCTATTACTCATTATTTCTAAGCTTTGAGAAAAGAGGGAAGTGGGTTCTCTTCACAAAAAAAGATGAATGGCACCTTATCTCTAATGACATGTGAAAATATACATTTTTTTGTTTGTTTGTTTTTGGCCACACCACGTGGCATATGGAACTTCCCCAACCAGGGACTGAGCCAGTGCCCCCTGCATTGGAAGCGCAGAGTCTTAATCACTGGACCATCAGGGAAGTCCCATGAATGTTTTTTTAAGGTTTAGCCACCAGTTGAGAGAACAGCATTTAATGTTTTCTCCTTTTTTGAACACAGTCATACAATTTTCCATATGTTAGAAGGGCAGAACATTTGACAATTAGATTTTTAAAAATTGGGAGATAAGCGACTAACTTACACAATTTACATTTGTTTTTAATCATGCTGTATTATTTGTGGTGTTTTAAAACTAAAAAATACACAACGCACTCATTTTCAAAGTAAAGTAAATATTTTCAATATCTGCCTTCAATTAAAATAAATTATGTAAAGGAAGTTGGTTGGTTTCATTTCTCTATTTTCTAAGGATTAAGTTTAAGCACATTTTTTGTGTTAACCAAACTTATATAAAAACCACAAGCCATGCATGTAAAGACACCAAGCTATGGTGAGAAAAAGAATATTTAGTATATAAACCTGTCAAAATTCCTACTGAAGTCTAATTTAACTCACATTTTTTTCCTTCCTGAAATAGTCCAGTCTATAACTATGAGCTAAAAAATGACTTAACACCCTTTATTCATAACTTATGAGTAATTCAAGGGAAATCTACCCTTCTTGGTACAATGAGTGCTTAGTGACCTCATCAACAAACTGGAAAAACATGTGGGCCAATCAGTGCGATCTCATCTGGAGACAAATCTACATGAGGTAAAATTATGATCAGAAAGCTACTTAGAAAATGTGAAACCAAATGATTTAACAATCATTGGCACTGAACTACTGTATCACAGGATAGATGGGATGGGACGGGGACCAATGTTGCTGCAAGGGCTAGGTTATTCTTTCTCTGAAAGCAATGGAGATATTCTGCCAAATATATTTCACTATCTCCCCTTGTTTATGTAAGGACTAGATGATACAAATCAATTTTGAAATTCTTCTCTGCCACTTAGCAAATATACTCACTGCTGTGTAATAGCCATCGTACAGAATTGCTAAGAGGGATAGTATATAAGAAAAGTGTCTGGCATAGACTCTAGCATATAAGAAGAAACACAGTCAATGTTTATTATTACTCCAAATACCCATTTCTTCTGTCTTATTCTTTTTTCAAACAATATTTCGATTCATTAGATATAAGATTAGTGACTTACAATTGCAAATCAGTTTCTCTGAGGTTACACCACATCACCTGGACTACATTCTGGGATATGCCAGAAACTCTTTAGTGATTCATACATATTTTGTCTCTTAGATTTAGTTTTATAAATGGCTGCTTCCATTCCTTACTATTATTTTTAATATTTAAAAGAGCTGCCACTTCTTGAGCATCTACCATATGCTAGCACTTTATACTATCTCTTATCTTTACAATTACTATAAGACAAGTGCTACCGTCTATATTTTAAAGATTATACAGTAAGGCTCAAAGAGGTTACAATGCTTGTCCTATGTCAAACAGCTCACTAGTGGTAACAGCTAGGATTAGAACCCACCTCTAGCTAGCTCTAACTCTTGAGCTCTTGCCATCATTCTACCCCCAACTGTCTCATCCCTTATATTTTGCTTCTTTATAATTTTATTTTCAGAGGGTAACAACTGCAATTTGGTAATAACTGCAACCTTGCTTACAATCTCACATATTAACCAGAGTTCTCTGAAAGATAAGAATGCAATTTAAATGACTGATAAAGTTGAACAATGGAAGGTCTAAAACAGAATAACCCTTTGGATACCAGTGGGACAAGACAAACACAAAATAAGAGTAACTTGTTAGGAATAAAAGAGGAGACAATAAGAGACCTCAAGTTGAAACAACTCATTATTATAGATTATTTTCAAAATCAAAACAAACAGAAAAAAAGACTGAGAAAATACTCACTAGCCTTGAATTCTGCCAAATTTAAGTTCAGGGGTCCTCACTAACTAGACATTCTTGCCTTACCTGGTAGGTCTCCAAGCTGGTTGGCCTTTCCTGGGGTTTGCCAAAATTTCCAGCAAAGAAAGAGACAAGCAGTATAGGGACAATCCCTATTGGGCCTTATCAGCAGTACTCTAACATCAGTATTGTCACTATCCCATTTCTGTTACTCAATTTCTAAGCGCTGAGAAAACAGGCCACACACACACAGTTGAGTGGCATCTGTCTTCTCATGGTATGTAAATATTTTGAAGGTTTAGCCACTAAAGATGGGATAGCAGTGACCCACAGTACTTAATTTCTAAAAGAGGGAAAATCAGGTTCCTTGTTCAGCACTCTTCTATCGAAAAAGGTGGCAGAAGTTCCTTATTCTGTAAGCAGTAGGAAGAACCTGAAGGTAAAACATAATGGGCTAGAACAACCCCACAGGAAAGTATAATTAGCATGTATGACTAGAACACTAAGGAGTTTCCTGACTGCTGTACATAATAAATATGTAGCTACAACAAGAATATTTTATGTAATACTATATATACTGAATTACTTCAAAAGTTCACTTTAAAAAAAAACAAAACTATAATTCTAGGATCACAGGTGAGATTTTAATCCCACAAATATGGGATAAAAGAGACTGATTACATCTTTACTCCACATGATTATTTCAGACTAGAAATTAATAGCAAAATCCATTAATATGTTGTATTCATTAAGTTTTCTGAACTATAAATGACCACATAGTTAAAATTACAGCACATCAATCTTATGAATGCCCCAATAACTAGAAAATTACAATTATTTCCCAAAACTTTCATTATCAAGATTTTCAGAAGTCAAATTTCATCTTTTATTAAAACATAATAAATGAGAAACTAATAACAGACATAATAATCAATCAATAATTGATTCCAGGTAGGAGAATTTGGTAGCTGAAGGCAGGTGTAAGAAAGAGACTGGAATTTTAAATCACGTGCATTTAATACCCATTCAAAGTAATCAATTTTAACAACTAAAAACTAAAAATGCTCAGAATACATAGCGCTTCTGCAGACTTGTAAGCTTTCCTCATACACACTTCTAAAAAAAAGACCACCAAATTATTTCAAGATAAATTCAGCAGAAGTTGCAAAAACTAAATCCTTTTAGGATTTTAAAAGAAAACAAACATATAAAATCCAACCCCACACTACTTTCAGTTTCACTGAATCTGCAATATATTATCAAAGGGTCCCTATGTGGAACACAAATTATTTTCTACTAGCTTAAAGTGGTGTGTGAAATCCTAAACTCAGAACTTTAAATTAAAAGCCTAAAAATGCTAATAATTTGTATTCCATTATTCCATCTTTAGACAGTGGACCATTTCAGATAACATGAGTGAAGACAGCATTCCATGAAACACCAAGGCCAATTATTTCCCAGTGTGGGGTGTAAGAAAATCTCTCCCATGGAAGGCTTTGAAGAATCCCCATAAGATTTCATTCCATAAGGTTGTTTCTTTCTTCTTCAAACACTGGCCATTACAAACATTCAAATATAAAGGAGGTGTCAAGGAAATTTTTGGACTAATTAACCTATGGGCAAAGAAGCAACTAAAAACTAGTTTTGAAAGAATTTTTGCTTTTAAAAAAACACTATCCTATAACTATTTTATTACCACTAAAAAGCCTAAAGTCCGGCCTTTATATGAAATAAGTGATTTTTTTTTATATAGATTGAATTAACTTAAGCTGCCTTAAAACAGTCTCATTTCGACTCCCTACTTGGAAAGCTGTCTGATCCACTATTATGTAACGCTATCCAAGACTCTAATATAAGAGTTACATATCTCATTAAGAGTTAGTAAAATGTAAAACATGTGCACGCACAACGTTAGCTGTAGTTCCTTAATTACCCTGTCAAAATTATGAAACCCAACATATTTTCAAACAAACAACAAAACCTTTCCTATTCAAACCAGAAATAGTGACACTTTGCATACTCCATAAAACTGTTAAAACAAAGAGTATTCTTCTTGGCTAGCTTCTGATCATTATGTGAACTGTACATTTAAAATATAATCAAAATGCCAATTTTCAAAGAATAATCATAAAGCTAGCAAAATCTTTTTAACTTTAGTCTTTTAATTCATCTTAAAGTTTCATTCATTTTGAGGCCATTTATTTGCCCTCCAAAGCATTCTCCCTGAAGGCTAATCAGCAAGTTCTTTTCCCCTCTGTGCCAACATAGAATCTCCAGAACAGTTTCTACTAGCAGCAGCAAAGCAACAACTCTACAGTGAATCTGATTTACCATTTGGTTGGGTACATACTGAAATTCTGATTCATGAACATCTTAGTCAGTTTATGGATATCAATGAAAAGAAAAATGACACTCTGGCACGTGACTGCCAACTACCAAGTCACTTTACTTCAAAAGGAAATAGACTTTAGTAGTTGATAATTTCAAGCAAATGAAGAAAAGTGACCAAGATATAAGTACTGTAACTAAGTTTGAAAATATACACGAATCATGAAAATGAGATTCAGAATAAACATTTAAAAATACACAATGAGACTAAGTTTGGCTGAAAGCATCTGATACACTGTTAATGTAATGAAGAAATCAGTACATCCTGAAGAAGCTTATTTCTAGCAATAGAATCCTTATCATGCTAGGATTTCAATCCAGTGTCACTGTCCCCCCCCCCCCCAAAAATTAGTCAACTCTATTACATATAGTGCCAACTCTGGAAGGAGACTTGAATATTATTTGAATGGAACACAGGAGAAACCTGATATGTAAATGTAAAAGGAAATGATGAAACTACAAATATTTTTAATTTACAAAAAATGGTAAATGTATCAACGAATCATTAAAACACATTACCAATAATGTCGCACAAGACCTCTAACTCGCTTGAAACATCACATTCTTTCAAGCAACATATAGCAAACTGCTTTCACAAGGATCTGTAACAGTGACTAGTGAAAACCCTTTAAACTATTTTTCAGATTTTCATCTCCCTTTAAGTATTTTGCTAAAGTACAACAATGAAACAATTTTTAAGGAAACAATGTATAATTTTTAAAAGGCATTTCATCTTAATTTTGTTAATCGAAGGAGGTGTAACAACCAACACACGTAAAATTAACCTTAATCCGCCAACGAAAACACGCAAAATGTCTCCTAACAATTCCCCTCCTCCTTAAAACAACAACAGTACACATAAATATGGTGACCTGACCTCCACCCCCACTGAGAGCAGCTAATTAATAAAGAGAATAGTTCCATTTGGAGACCAAGGTGCAACACCCCACCTACTAAACCTCCCCAAATAACCCCATCATCAAAGTAGAACTGAACATTATTTTTGCTAAAGCAAGAATCCAACCCTCCGGAGCCTCAGCCCTTAGACAATGGTGGTTACCAGACAGAGCTGCACAGTTGGGTCCAAATGACACATTTCACTAGGCCTTGGACACAACACACACACACGCACACTCTCTCCCAAGGGGCCAGTTCGAAGGAAGGGGCGTTCAAATCCCACTGGGCGATGGAGGGGTAGCACGGTGGCGTGGGGGTACGCCGGGGGAGGACAGGCGAGAGGGGTGTCGATAGAGCGGAAGGGTAACTGCACTGCACGCGAGGGAGGGGGCTGGAAATGGCCGATAGATTCTATATTTATTTATTTAAAGGTCTTGATTTAACGGGTCCTTCCCAGGGGTTCTGTAACTAAAGCCAAACTGCGCAGCAAACACTGTGGGGTTGGGAGAGGAGAAGCTGCTCCCCCTACCCCGTGACTAGGGAGGGGGGGCGGGGGAAACAAGTTCCCCGGCCAACACCACCGACCACTCCGATTCCCCCTCTCCCCTCCTCCACAGGAAGGGGGAGGCTAACAGAGAAAAGGGGGAAAAACAAGTTCCCCAGCCAGCCCCAACCACCCGATCACTCCCAGTCGTTCCCCCCACCTTCTTTAGAAACGGGAGATCAAACCGTGGAAGGCTGCCGAAAAGGGGGAAACCTCACCCTTCGCCTTTCCCCCACCCACCAACAGACTCCTGCGGGGTCCGTGAGCGAGCCGAGAAACCAGAGGGATGGGTGTGGGGAGAGGGTGCCGAGCCCCCGAAACCAAACAAAGCGCGGCCTGAGCTAGAGCCCGGGCGAGTCGGGAAGCCGCGGCTTTTCCTGCCGGCCGGGGCCCGGGCCGGGCTGACACTGCGGCACCGGGGGACCCGCCTCCGCTCAACCTCCGTCTCCCACCCCCGGGCGCACAGGCCGCCCCCGCCCGCCCCGGCTTCCCCTCCCGCGGGTCCCGGCCGGCCCGGCGCCCCAGCCGGCGGGCGGCGGGGAAGGAGCGCGGCCTTACCCCGCTCGCCGGCGTTGTTCCGCTCCTGGGGCAGCGGCGGAGGCGGCGGTGGCGGCGGCGGAGGCTGCTGCTGCTGCTGCGGCGGCGGCGGAGGCTGCTGCTGCGGCGGCTGCTGCTGGGGCGGCTGCGGCGGCGGCTGCTGCGGGGGCTGCTGCTGCTGTTGCTGCACCGGGCGCGGCCGCGACACTCGCCTGGGTCTCCGGTTGGCGGCTCGGACGGAGTTCATTTGCCGGGCTGAGGTGGCGGCGTTGGCGGAGGGACACACACACGCACACGCACCGCGAGCTCCGGGGCAGGAGCAGGGGGTGGGGAGAAGGGGGAGGAAGGAAAGGGGGCGAGGGGAAGGGGAGATGGTAAGGGCGGAGGGGCGAACGAGACGCCGAGTCAAGAGAAAGGCCCGCGGAGACAGACAGAGACCGAGCGAGGCCGGGCGGGCGGGCCTGACGCACGGGGAAGGCCGAGGCCGCCGGGCGGGGCGGCCGCGAGGGACGGAGACAGAAAGACGGGCAGAGCGAGAGAAAGAAAGAAAGGGCGTCCGCCCGCCTGGGGATCCCGAGGCGAAGCGCGGCGTCGGCGGCTGAGGAGACAGACCCCGGTCCCGCCGACTCCCGAGCGGCGTCTCCGGCGGCGGGGGGAGTGGGCGGGTGGGTGAGGAAGGGAGAAGGAGGAGAAGAGAGGGAGAGAAGGGAGGGAGGGAGCAGGGGGCGCCCGGCTCTTTTTTTTTTTTTTCCTCTTCCTCCCCCCCACACCCCCTGAAAGAGATTTCTGAGAGGAATTTTTTCTCTCTTTCTTCGGCCTCTTCTCTCTCCTCCCCCCCTTCTCTCCTCGGCGAAGGGGAAATGAGTGTGAAGGGAGGAGATAGGGGGAAAAAGAGGCGTCGTCGTTCCTCCTCCTTAAAGGAGCCTTTCCTCCTCCTCCTGCTCAGCCCCGTCGCCACTGCTTCTGCTGCTGCTCCGTGGCAGGAGGAGCCATTGACACCGCCGGAGCCACCACTCGCCCAGTCGGTCCCTCCCCGCCGCGGGGCTGGCCGGGGGCGCGGGGGAGGGCCGCGGGGCGGCGGGGGGAGGGGCGAATGGGCGGGGTAGTAGAGGGGCGGGGATTCCAGCCAAGCAGCCAGTGGGAGGCGCGCATGCAATCTTCGGGCCAATGGGACCTCCGTTCTTATCGCCAAGTCCCTTCCTTCAACGCCCTGTTTCCTCTCTCGGGTTTCCTCCCTCCCCAGCCAAGGAGGGGGGAAAGGAGGAGAGGGAGAGTGTGGTGGGGCGGGTGATAATGGGGAGGTATCAGGGCATATAATAGAGCGGGGGGTGGGTGAAGAGAGCGCTAGTGCGTAGCGACGATTCTAGGAGAGGAGGTGCTCGGAGGAAAGGGCGGGGGCTGCTGATGTAATGGGGAGAAGTGATTAATCCTTCGGTTCGCCGTTTCAGCCTTGTTCCCCCCAACCCGATTTTTTAAGCGGAAAAAAAAAAAGTAGAGCGAGCTAGCCAATCTTCGATAACTTGGGTTTTTTTGTGGTAGGTAGGTTCAAAGTCTGAGCTGTAGGGAGTGCTAGAGATTCTGTGGCCTTTAGTCAAGCTGAGGGTATTTGCAAACCTTGGAGGTCCACTTTACCGAGCTTTGAGCTTGGCAACTGAAGTTTGGAGTCGGTTCAAAATCGTAGTCTAAGAGGAGTTATCTAAATCTTGAAGAGGTTTTCGTCAATAGGCAATGTAGACCTTTGGTCAACTTACTTTTTGTAGACGTGGTCTATATAATGTCTGGGGAAATATGTGAGAAAAGGAGAGAAGTGTGTTGACGTTGTGATTGTGTGTGGTTTTTTGTTTTGGTTTGGTTTGGTTTTTTTTTAGATCTCACAAACTCAGAGGAAAAGAAGAAACCTCGGGAGAATTATCTTTCGTATCTCTATCTGGTCCCCTCAGCCTAATTTCTCCCCAAGGAAAACGTGTTTTTATTCCCTAGCTGCTGTTGTGATGACTGAAAAAGTATCCTTTCTCAATTCTCTCCGCTCTCTTTTGTTTATTACTTTATGGAAATAGTAAAACTGGCAGTTTATCTGATTCTCTGATTTTCGACCTTTGGGTAATTTCTTTCTCATTTGAGTTTGATCAGTTGCTGTCTTACGTTTGAGATGGATGGCTAAGTGGTTACAAAGTACGATAAGGGAAGTAAGGGTGAGAGGGGGAAAGTGTATATTTTGGGAGTGGGGAGATGGGCAGAGCCATTATTGTGTAGGGTGTTTGAGTTCCTGATTTGATATGTGCCTCTAGGCAAAATACCTTTCTAGGTATCAGTCCCCTCACCTTTTAATAAGAATTTATTTTGGATTACATAATCCTGTTTTCAGTTTTTAAAAATTCTGTAATTTTGAGGTGAGTTCTCTTTGGTCCTGAAAATGGAGGAACTTAGCTATAAGTTTCCTTCTCAAGAGAAAATTTGCGGAGGGAAACTTAGAAAACAATTAAGAACTGCAGATTTTTATGATTGTTAGCAGGGTGCAAATGGGTAAAATTTTAGATTTGGTTCAAATAACTGTAGGGGGAAAAGGAAAATTACATGCTATCATACATATTATAAGTGGATCCAGGATTCTGATTTTTTTCTAAAAGTTTACTTTTTTTTCCAGCAAGCATGTATTGGTTCCTTCTGTGTATGCATTGCTATGTAAGGTGCAATGGAAGATAGCAAAAAAATAAAATGCAAAATTTGGGGCATAGTTTGTATTTTGTTATGGCAGAGTTGATTTAGTTAATTCAGATATACAAAGAAAATATAGATTATTTTCTGTAGTTTTTATCTTTCTTGAGTCCCCACATTATCTCGTTTCTTTTATAGGTAAATGCTAAATCTCACAGATTTTATTTCCCTGCCTCCCTCCCATTCCAAGATATATACGAGAGTTGAGGGATGCTGTATAAAGTATGCAAAGATGGAGTGTCTTTCACATCTTCGGCACCGTAGATTTCTAAGTTTATTATGACAGTTCTCAGGCCTGTGGCAATAAGATGTCTTATTTTAACAAAACCAGTATATTATGACAGTTTTCTGATAGGTGGAAGTAAAGTGTCATGATAAAAGAAGTGCCTTTTTCTAGTTCACGCAGTAACTAGTGGGCTGGTAGAAGCCTGCGGGATGGAAAGGCTGACATGGCATCAGGGAAAGGCCCTGAGCCATGCCTGCCGGTCCTTGTGTTGTCCTTTGGTATGGAGTGTATGGTATAGTCTGAAAGTAGGCCTGCTAGCCTCAGAGAAAAAACTGCTCATTCTGTCCTTTTGAGAAGTTGTGCTGCTTCCTTTACTGAGGTCCACACTGAACCATTTGCCTTATACACTGCAACCTCTGTACTGACCCCAGGCCTTTGCAGGTCCATTGATTCTCACAGTGCCATTCTGTCTTCTCACTGAAACATATGGGAACTTCTGGATCCCCTACTCCACGTAGGCCTTGATGAGCCAGGAGCTTTGCTTCAGGCTCATCTATTGAGCCACCTCCCTCTACCAATGTCGCATTATTCTCCCTATGTCATGTTGAACATGCCATCAAGCTGAAAGCGGAGTTCCTAGAGGACTCGGCCTTTCACAGGCATGCCCGGAGAAGCAAACCGCTATCCCCATTTTTCTTGGATTTCCACCTGTCTATGTGAATACTTCAACTGTGTACCTCCAGTTCTAGTTTACATGCTGAGAAGGGACAGGAAGTCAGCACACTGCGTCCTATTACCTCTTTCTTCTTTCCATCATCTTTTAGGGCTACAAGAGATGGATTTTTCTAACAACATTGTAAATCAACTATATTTCAATAAAAGCATTTTAAAAAAGAGATGGATTTTTATTCTTCTTGTATGACAAGAGCTTTCCTTACGTACCATATCCTCTTCATTCTTGTGATGGCATCTGCTCTACTCCCTTTTTTGGAGCCGTGATGGCTAATGGAGTGCAAGAGAGAAGCTAGCTTAACAATAGTGGAATATCTATTGGGAGATACTAAAAAATATTATCCTATCCTCATATCACTGGTTCCTACATATTTTTAGTTTTTCTTACAGGATTAAAATGTTAGAGACTTTTTTTGTGAAAAAGTGTTCAAGGCCATCTTAACTTAAAATTGCGGAACTTGGGAGTTGTTAGAACGGGCCATGGAGATTATTTAATTCTCATTTTTGTATTTGATAGATTAGGAAACTAAAATTTAAAGAAATGAGGTGACAGAACCAAATCCTGTAACTACTCAGTGGCAGAGTTAATGCCTGTCAGTCCAGTGCCCTTTCCATTCACAGATATTATAGACAATTTTTCCAGTGAAAACCCAAAACATTCCAGATGGTTTTAGCCATCGCCAGGTCCACCTGTGTTAACAGAAAATCCTGTCAATTAGCTGCCACAGAGGCTATGTGTGAGAAAAAACAGGAGAAAAACTTAAAGGGGATTTTTATTTGGGGTAGGAGTCTTCCAGAATGATTTCAGTATACACTTAGCATAATTTCAGATGACTAATTCCCTCAGGGTCTGCTCTCTCTTCAGGAATATTTGTGTTTGTTTTTCTCAATTAATTACTGGTGCTTAACAGGTTAGTGTACTTAAAATTATTTGTTTATAAAACCTATCACAATAGGAGTGTGGAAAAAATAAGCCCTTTAATCATTTTAATACCTGGCAGGTGATATTTACTGTGATTTTTTAAATGATAATTTTTACCATTTCAAAGATTCAGCTTCCCCTTTCTCTGTCGTTCCATCATCTAGTCCTAAGCCGTCAGCACTCAGTCAGTTACATAAGACACCTGAAAGCTGCTCACTCCTTTTATGTCATTTAGGAAATTAGTTTGTTCTGAATATGGTTTTCCTGAAGGAATAACCAGCTCTGTTTAAAATATCCTTGTTAGAGTATGAATGACTTATCTCACTAAGCTGCAAAAATTCATTCTTTAGTACATGCTCAGATAATATTTTATCAGTTAGGAAGTGAAAATTAACTTGGAACTAAGGATTTAAATTTAATGTATATGTGGGAAAACCTGGTAAGCATACAATCAAATGATCCTCATAATAGAGGTTATCTTTAAAAAAAATTATACAATCTAACTTTAATACCTTTCCCTGTGGAATAATAGAGACATAGCCCTATTAAAAGAAATTAATTATGTTCAAGATTTAGGATGGGCTGTGATAGACCATTGTAAGTCCTTATGTTTGCTTTTTAAAAGGAGAACCCAATTTTGAAGCATTGAGAGAAGACTGGGCCAGACAATAAAAGGCTGTTATATTATAGAAGGACTGGAAAGTGACTGAAGCATGGTCAGATGTGAATGAAAGACCGTGAGAGAGCTCTGCTGCTACTGGATATCTGACCTTGGGCAAATTACTTAACCTCTCTGTGCTTTCAGTTTCTTTCTGTGCATCTTTAAAATGGGGGTGATAATAGTCCTCATTCCATGGGATTGTTGTGAGGATTATAAAATGCTTAGAACAGTGCTTGGTGTGTAGTAGGGGCTCCGTAAACTATTAGCCATTATTGTTATTGCTGTTGGCATTGATGTTATTTCAGGCCCTACCTGATGATTTTCAAGATTACACATTATATGTCGGGAAGCAGGTATGACTCCTGTTATAAGGAAATATGACTAGAAAATGAGTGGTATTAGAAAAACATTTTAAAGGTACAGGAAAGACAACATCAAAAGGAAAGAGGCAGAGCAACAATAGGTAGAGATCAGGCATGGGTTGAAACTGATGGGAGAAGACCTATGCAGGATGTCTCCACTCAAGCAATATTTGAACTGAGGATCTTGTGGCAGATGCAGAATATTCTGACATTTTTTTCACTATGGGAGCCTCTCAAGAGAGAGTCTATGGAATATGTCAGGAAACAAATACATGGGCCTAGAAAGAGAAAGGAAGGGAGGGAGGGATGAAGGGAAGCCAAGAAAAAAAGGACTGCAGCTGGAGGCTTATTTGTGTTATTTGAAAGAATTGGACCCATTTAATAGTATGTTACAATTTAAAAACTCACTTAGGCCTCCCTGAAAGGAGTAGGAATTATAGAAAGAAATGGAACAAAAGGAGAAAAAGAAATGGCAGAAAGTAATGTATGAAGTGGCACATGTTACTCAAGGACTAGAGAATTTGAAATGTAAAGGAAGAGGGTTTTAGAGGAGCACATATCAGAGGATCTATCAGATCCTCTATGATCCAGAGATTATGGCCTATGCGAGCATCAGTAGAACCTTCTTCAGATTCAGGAATTTGTTGAAAGTGATGATCCAGTTAAGATACATTTCAGGAAACAGGATCTTGGAAGAAAAGTTAATAGACCTTGGGGTTCTAGAGCAGGATACAGTGGCAGCAGCTGTGTCATAAAGTTTAAAAAGACTTGGGGTCCTACTGGAGATGGACAAATGCCCAGAGAAGATCAGCTATAAGGCTATAAGCATGGACTGCAGGGTTGCCTATTATTAAATGTGCCATGCTGTGTTCACCATGTCACCCAACAGAGACCAGGCTCAATTTAACACTGGGCTTCCAGGCCAGAAACACTAGACTCAAAAGAGAAATAGAAATAGAAGTGTTCAAAACATGGGAAGACTATAAAGAGAAAGAATGAAGATTTGGGTGTGATCTAGTAGACATTGAAGATGCTACCACTGTAAATCTCCTCATGTCTCTGTACCCAATTGGGCCCTATGCCCATTCTTGAGTTAATCTCTGGCATGCATGAGGGGATTACTGTTAGGCCAATCAGAATTGCCCCTGAAGCTTCAGATGTGGTCAGCTGGGTGGAGGAGATGTGGGTCCCTTTTTGGGAGGAGGAAGACATGTAGAAAGTCACGTCTGTCCTTATTAAAAGCAACTACGTCCTATGTCATGGTTAACCTCTTGATGGGAAATTTATCCCAGCTGAATTTAAATTCACATATAGTAGTTGGAAAACTGACATGTTCTAATAGGCAAACTGCCATGGCAAAAAGCAAAATGTTCTCCATTTTTTTGTTCCCTGTGCATTATTCCCCTTCTCCCAGATAACACTAAGTCTGCTGCAATCTCCGATAGGCAACAGCAACAAGGGTCTATACAATGGGTTCTAGGAACATCATTTTGTTTGCAAAATGCTGTTACTCTGGGAGTCATATTTGCTTTTACATTTATGGGACACAAGAGATTCAGGTGGATTACTTCAGTTTTGACAGTACTGAAGGTGCTACACCCATGGTAATGGAAGAAGGCTCAGGGTGCAGCGGCTGCTGAAGGAACCCAAACCCCAAGGCATTTGAGGGAGGATCTTCTGATAGAGACTGAAAAGATCAGGAAACTAGGAAGAAGAGTAATTGGACTTTATGGTCTTTGGAGTTTAATTTACAATAGGAAGAGGAATTAATTTTGGACTTGAATTTCTGTGGTAATTTAATAATGAGGAGGGCTTCACATGATTCCATTTTCAATGATTCTTTGTTGTTTTATTCAGACTTTTAAAAGTAATCTCTGTTGACCAGTTTTGGACAATATTATTAGGCATAATTTCAGGTGGGAAATAAACTAGGGAGTGAATATTTAGCCTTGAAGTTAAATTGATTAATGACCTGTTATGACCCATTACAAAAACTCTTAGGAGGACTAACTTAACTGTGCATCTCGTTGGTCCCTGGCAGTTACCGTGAGAAACAGTGGTATTAACTGAGGGAATGCTAATCTATTCTAGTTGGACAATCCTGGCTGAACAGAGTTTTGACTATTAAGCCCCATTGTTAAAGAGAGAATAAATAATGGGGTATGGGGGTGTTCTTCAATGTCTCTCCTTGCATTTCTGCCAGAACTCATGAAGGAGGAAACTTCCATCTAAGCTTCTGTCTCTATCTACCCTCTTATTAGATGTGCCATATGAAAGAAGTGACTAGTCTGGTCAGAGACTCTGGGGACACTTCCATAGAGGGAAGGATCATGACATTGAAATACACTTTCCTTTCTTATAGGCCCTAATGCCTGCTCTTTCATTTCCTGCCCCAGGAGCAGAAGGTTATTTTGCACATACTCTCTCCATGTAGTAAGCAAATCAAGAGGTGGGGTGGGGGTAGGGGAGTGAGGGGGCTACTCTGTTAAGAAAGCCTAATCTTCCTCCTTTCCCCTCTTTTTTTTTTTTTTTTTTTGGCCACCTGGTCAGGTAGGTGGACTTAAGCTCAGCTATTAATACCTAAGAACTTGAGTCTTATTTTTATCCTTACTCTTACTCTTCTCTCTTCTGGCACACTTGAAGAGGTCACAGGACTTAGATTTGGGATAGGAAATCAAGAGGCCTCACTTAGATCTATTGGCCTCCACCCGGCCTTGACTCAAGCTTTACTTTAAGTTGGACATTTCCTGCTTACTAATAAGATGGTTCCGGGGCTCTCACTGGGACATAGTACAGGTGTGCATACTCCCTCAGGTAAGCCAGCCAGAAGAGGTGGGGGTAGGATTTGAGTTTGGAATTCTACCCCAAATTTCTAACACAATTTTGGGGGACAAATGGTTATTTTCCTACATTTTAAAGCCATGGACTTGTCTTACAAGAGGTTGTCTAACTCAGAAATTCCCGAAAGAAAAATGAAGAAAGAGTAAGAACTTCAGAAAAGTTAGAACAGTTTTTGCGACAAACTAGAAAAAAAAAAGAACTTGTAAATATATCTTGAGCAAGATTTTGTGGCTGTAATTTACCACTATGCTTGGTGAGTGAGTAACTATTGCTGTTCAAGTTACAAGTGATGTGAAAAATGTAAAATGAAAGACAATTCCAAATAAGTGGAAATACTGTTATATTCAATGCATGTAATAAATTCTTTATTTTAACCATAAAGAGCTATACATTTTATATTAATGGAAAATGAATTTTTCTCTGCCCACAGCTATTTAAAGAATATTGGCTTGAAGGGATACCAGATTCCTCCTTTTCCCAGGGCTCCCACATGACTTGAGCCAGTCCTTTCTCAGTCTTTCCCTCTATCATGTGTCTAATGTTGCTTAGTTTGTGCAACCTACTGCCCACCTCTCAAATTCCATAGCTCTTTCTGAAAAGATAAGCTATAGTAAGGAATGGTGGGGGTAGAGAGGTAGACAAGGGTAAAAACTAAGAAGATAATGAGACCCACTACACACCTATGAGAATAGCCAAAATGCAGAACACTGTCAGGCACCAAATGCTGGTGAGGATGTGGAGTAACAGGAACTCTTATTCATTGCTGGTGGATAAAATGGTATAGCTTCTTTGAAAGATAGTTTAGCAGTTTCTTACAAAACTAACTGTACTCTTACCATATATATGATCCAGCAATCTTGCTCCTTGGTATCTACCCAAGGGAACTGAAAACATGGCCACACAAAAACCTGCACACAGATATATATATAGCAGCTTTACTCATAATTGACAAAACTTGGAAGCAATCAAAATATTCTTCAGTAGATGAATGCATAAATAAACTGTGGTATATCCAGGTAATGGAATATTATGCAGCACTAAAAAAAGAAATGAGCTATTAAGCTGTGCAAAGACATAGAGGAAACTTAAATGTACATTACTAAGTGAAAGAAGCCAATATGAAAAGGCTACACAGTGTATGATTCCAACTTTATGACATTCTGGAAAAGTTACAACTATGGAGATGGTAAGAAGATTAATGGTTGCCGGGGTTAAGGAGGAGGGAGGGATGCATAGGCAGAGCACATACGATTTTTAGGGCAGTGAAACTACTCTGTATTATACTATGATGGTGGGTTCATGTCATTATATATTTGTCCAAACACATAGAATGTACAACACCAAGAGGGAACTCTAATGTAAACCATGGACTTTGGGTGATAATGATGTGTCAATATAGGTTCATCACTTGCAACAAATGTACCACTCTGATGGGGAATGTTAATAATGGGAGAGGCTGTACATGTGTGGAGACAGGGGGTAAAGGGAAATAGCTATACTTTCTTCTCAATGTTGCTGTGAATCTAAAACTGCTCTAAAGAAATAAAGTCCACCATAAAAAAACACACAAAGTAAACTTTTTTCTAAAGGAGAAAAAAAATTTAGTTTTCTGTTTTTAAAAAAAAAACAAAAAACAAAAAACAAAACTGTATTGCCAAGCAGAGTATCCACACATACGATAGACATTCACTCTCCAAATGCTGCTCTAGAGAGAGAAGGGTGATAAGCCTCATGGACGTGTCAACCATGTGAAATGACATTGGCTCTAGGGGGCTCCGGCCACTGTCATTTCTATTCAGTGCGCAGTGAATCATTAAGGTCAGTACTGAGATTTATTTATAAAATAACTGTTAAGAAAATGTCAGTGTTTTTGTTTGTTACACAGCTGGAGAAGGGGCCTTGGTGTGGAGGTCAAGGTTTAGGGGTATGATAACATCAGGGAGTCTTACCCAATTGATTCTCATAACTTCCCCTCCCCCATTTCAAGACAGCCTCTGACACTAGAAATGTACACTTACAGAAATTGAAAATTAGGGAACTGATCTTTTTAAGTAAAACCCTCTAAGCTACGACTTACCTAGGATCACAAATGAAAGGAGTCAGACTTTTGAAAACAAACAGATCAACAGATTAAACACCCTCTAGAGTTCTAATAGCCCTAGTTAAAAACCCTTATTTAAAAAGTAAACAATTAAGAGATACTCATCAAAGGTGGATAGCTGTTAGCATAGACGCTTGTAATTTTGGGGGGTGGGGAGGTGGGGGTGAGGAACACTACTTGGAATCCATCTTGTCCTAACAAGAAGGTAATAGAGCTCCCCAGTCATTTCAGACCTCACTTAAAGGGCCAGGCCTCACCACAGGCAATGTCTCCTTTGTGATACAGATTACGTTCATTATGTGACTTATTTTAATGAATGCTTAACATAAAATTGAGGGTATTTTTGCTTTAAAATATAGTTCATTATTAGTCTTCAGGTCAGAATCCTTTTGGGAAGTAGGCAGGGCAAGGATTGCTCACCTACAAACCAGGGTAGAGTGAACAAATGCAACTAGATACTCTTGAAGACTCCACTCATAGGTCCCCTATCAAACCCTACTTATTGAACCTAAATGTTTTCCCCTATTTCCCCTTGACAACAACATCTAGTGTCCTACCTTTGATGACTTGGATTCTCATCACGTTTTCTTCTTTACCTTGTTTCCTGTTTGCTGCATCTGCTCCTCCCAAGGTCCTAATCTCCATGTTGTGGACCCTGGGCTGTTAATTTGACCAAGATTTTCTGTTTCCTTGCTTGATAATTTATTTTGGCAGTGTAATGAAGTAGAAAAAACATGAGCTTTGCAGTCAGGCAGACTTGGGTTTAAAACCTAACTATACTACTAACTGGTGGGTCTACTTTGGGTCATGCACCTCTCTGAGGATGCGTTTCCTTTTTGGTAAAATGACGATATTAATGCCCACCTCAAACTATGGTTGGGACTGGAAGTGGATAGTGGAGATTGTTGTACAACATTGTGTCACTGAATTGTACAGTTAAAAATGGTTAAATGAGACATTTTGTGTACATTTTACCACAATTTTTAAAAAAGAAAAAAATATGGTTGTGAGAATTAGTCTTTGTGGAACCCCCATTACAGTGCCTGGCATATAGTAGGCTCTCAACAAATAGCAGCTGTACAGCATAGAATATTTTGTTTCAAGTAATAAAAAAGTACCACTCAAACTGTTTAAACAAAGGAAGGTAGTGATACATGAATTTGAAAGCCCAGGGTTAAGGCAGACTTTTGGGTTAGTTTGTCTTTAAAGACTGTTTCTCTAGGTCTTCAGTCACTACAGGCTCAGCCATATCACTAAGGGCTCAGATTCTTTCCATCTTTCTCTGTCTTCTGCAATGACAGCTTTATCCTAAAGTCAGCAATCCTCATGATCACAATATAGCTGCCAACAGCCCCCCAAAGTACGTGTTCCTTCATCTACATCTAGAGAGAATGATTTCCATCATTCCAGCAAGTATCTTGATGTTCACTTGTTTAAATCTGAAAGCTATGCATGGGAAGATGGAATGTGATGGTTGCCTTGAACTAACCAGGGAAGAGGTCAGCTTCTCTGGAAGCACATGGGCTGCACGGGGAGAGGTGGATTCCTCAAATGAAGATCAAGGTACTGTGGAGGAAAAAAGGCAGGGCTAAGACACTGAGTAGGCAACCAACAAAAGTCCACTTTCGTTGCTATTATCATTATTATTGGCTTTCTTGGTCCTTAGCCCTTGGGTCTAGGCTATTTCTTTAAAAATCTTTACGAAAACAAAAACTAAGAGAGCTCTTATTTTGAGTAAGTGTATTCTTTCTAGCAAAAAAAAAAAAATCAATACATATAAAACTAAGTTTAATTTAACTGGGTGTTAGGCATCTGGAACACTAGCCAAACAAGCAGCAAAATGCACTGAATGAAAGGGTTTAACGGGAATGAGTGTCAGGGATAGAAAGCAGGAAGAAGCTAAAAAGATGATGACTTGTCAAAGTGCCAAACCCAGAAAGGTAAGGTTAGTTATTGGAGCCAGAATAGAAGCCATGACCTGGGTCAGGACAAGGGGACCAATTAGCAAGGGGAGGGGGCATTACCCAAAGCAGAGTTGACAGAAGAAAGATCTGATGGAAACTTGATTTTGACTGCTCTGCCTGCACCTTTGCAGCTTCTACCTGCCCATCTACGAAATTCTTCTTTCTCTTTTTGATCCAGTCCCCATCTAATGATTTGCCAATTTCTGCCAATTTTATTTCTGTGCATTCTGCCAAGAAGATTCTTCCATATTCCTTTGCTGCATTTCATCTGGCTAATTCCTACTCTTTACTTGACTTTGAATTCCAGCACACTACTGCTGTCCTAACTCCCACCCCCACAACACACACCACAGGCTGATTTAAATAATCCTGTTTGGTATATATCAATACCTATATTCAAACCCAGTAGCCTAAAGATTTGTTTCCTTGTCCAGTCTCAATCCCTGACTGCTCTCCCCCCATCATATGAAAGCTTCCGAAGAGCAGGAACTTTACCTTTGGTTCTATGACACCCAGCGCAGTACCTGATACATAGTAGGAGCTCAGTGAATGAAGGAGGTGATTCCTTTCTTTATCCTCTGACAACCCCTTATCCAGGGCTTAAGAAATAGAACAACACGTAAAAACCAAAATGTTCTCTACCTATAAAGGAGGTGGGAATGAGGAAGACAGAGACGTTAAAGATGTTTTGTAGCAGTTTGCCACACTTAGATTTTGGAAGTGCTGAAGACAGATTCAAACTGCTAAGGTGGTCCAGAAGGCTTCTTTTTCTTTTCTAGTCTCCATCTTCAAACATTGTTCCTATTCTGAAACTGTTATAGAGTATTTATTTTCCCTATTTATTCACATAGCGTTCATGATTTTTATGCTGTTTTTTCCAGTTAGAGAATCAGGATGCGATTATTACATGAAAGTGACCATTATAATAATTCAGACTTACAAACGCTAGTTATTGGCATTTACAGAGTGAAGCAAGCCACCTGAACGAAATACCAGGTGCTCAGTAAATGTACTGTAATACCTCATTCCTGGTTACAAAGAGCTCATATGACCTTTATGTAGGGAATTTGTTTTCTGTTTAATTTATTTTTCCATTCTGAAACAGAGATTCATCTGTTATAGGAAAGGAGCCAATTATTGGGTAAACACAATAACACCTAATGACTATACCTGCTGGTATTTAGTCTCAAAACATTTTGCATTTCTTAACACATAGAATTAAAAATATTTTAACATTCCACTAAAATGAGATTAATTATAATTTTAAATGTTCCAGGAGGTAGAACACTCAGCCCTGTTTCTCAAGAAGGCTAACTGAAAGGCCCTGTGTTGCCCGGTGGTTAGGTTTTGATGATAAGCTAAGGGAAAGAAGTTACAGAAGTGAGGGCTCACCTTAACCACTTTCTGTAGTTTTCTGGTTTTTTTAGGATTATTTGGAAGCAGAGCCAGCCGCAAGCAAATTGCCTTATGTAATGTGTCTTTAAGGCCAACCCCTGCCTCACCCATGATGACTGCTCTCAAGCCCCTTCCTCCCTACTGTTGGTGTCCTTTCTGTTAGGTCCTCATCCTCTCATGCTATGCTTTTATGACCAGAGCTGAGGGCCACCATGCTGTTTCTACATAATGACCTACACGTCTTTCTCTGGCCCCTGTCGCTCCCCACAGCCTCCCATAAGAATTGTAATAACTTTCTTAATTCTGAAGTACACTTTAAGAAAATCCTAGTTAAGTATTTTCTCAATTCCAAGACATACTTCTGCCCCCCCCCTCCATTTTAATGTTTCTGAAATTTGAATTAATTTTACAGTCTTTTTTCCTCCGAAAAATGTGCTTATTATGTTTTTGGTCAATCCTAAATCAAAAGTGTCTTAGAATTGGAGAGATGTAGTATGAATGTACCTTACTGAAAAGAAGTTTTTCAAAAGTCAGAAAATGTTGCTGCAAGTGGAGATTTGAGCTATTACACAGTTAATTCAAACAGACAAAGGACTTTGGGGTAGGAATATATGAATAGTTTAGACAAAACAAATTAATTCTTAGTTGATTATGTGGACTAACTGTTGACCAGATAATTATCCCCTCACCTTTTTACATTTTTTAGTTTGGGGATTGGATGTAAAGGAAATAGGAATCTAAATGTCTCCATCATATAAAAGATAGAGGATCTTAAACTTGCTTTCTACACAAGTTGTCCTAAAGCCTAATATTTGTATTGAATGAAAAACTAGGGTTTTAAACAGAACTCTCTACAGAATAACCTTGATATGGATGACCAGTTATCTCAAACCACCCTTAAGGTCCTCCCGGAAAACATTGTAACTTGATCTCATCTGTTCTTGCTAAAGAGATGATGGCTGTTTTGGTCACTGGTCTGTGGAGAGGCACAGAGTGTCAATACAACCATGAGCACACGTGGTTCCTGCTTTGGGTAAAATGTTCTGAGATATCTGAGCTCCATTTGTGATGTCCAGCATAATTATGTGATATTTTTCTAAAATATATGGGGGAAGATAAATAAATAAATAAAATATATGGGGAAAGACAAGTGCAAGTTGAATAAAAGCAGTATTCCAGTTATCCCCATCTAAACAGTCTTAGTTGTTAAAATTAAGGATAAAATGGAAATTTTGAGAACATGCTTGTCCCTAACATTTCTAGTACCCAGGACAAGAGTACAAGTATAGGGCTACATATAATAGGTTTAAATCATTAAAAATTATAAATAAAGCTTTAAAAATTTAAAAAATTAAATAAATGTGTTCTACCTTCCTTGATAAAAAATTTTTTTAATGTATAAAGCAATGTTTTTTATATGACTGAAAGTCAGCTAAACAGCAAAAATGATTGGACTTAATATTGTATATTTGCATGTTCTATTGATGGACTAGTGATGTTTGGATTAGGAATAAGATAAAGATGTACATAATTATAAGTTATCATATACTTATTCTATATATCTTATTTTATTTTTCAGGAAAATCATTAATTATAATGTTTGTGTTTTTAATAAATTTATTTATTTATTTATTTTTAGGTTTCATTGGGTCTTTGTTGCTGCGCGCAGGCTTTCTCTGGTTGCAGCAAGCAGGGGCTACTCTTCGTTGCAGTGCATGGGCTTCTCATTGTGGTGGCTTCTCTTGTTCCGCAGCGTGGGCTCTAGGCTTCAGTAGCTGTGGCTCAAGGGCTCTAGAGCACAGGCTCAGTAGTTGTGGCGCACAAGCTTAGTTGCTCCGCAGCATGTGGGATCTTCCTGGACCAGGGATCAAACCTGTGTCCCTTGCATTGGCAGGCAGATTCTTAACCACTGTGCCAGCAGGGAAGTCCCTATGATGTTATAATATATATAATTTGTATTCTGTTGACATTAATAGCAAAATAGACAACTTTTCTTGAATCAGTGTATTTAGTTTTTTGTTTAACTTTTTATCATGGAAAAACCTAAATGTTTACAAATGTAAATATAAAGAATCCCATGTACCTATCACCCAGCTTCAACTCTTGGTCAGTCTTGGTTTATCTACACTCCCCAACTCTATCCAATTACATTGAAGCAAATCATAGACATAATATCATTTTATTCAAGAAGGTATCGATATGTATCTTTAGAAAAGAGGACATTTTAAAAATTAACCTTAATACTATTTTCGTATGAAAAACAGTTCCTTAATATTAGATGTTTTTAAAATTTGGTTCAATAGAATTGGAGGTTTTATTCTGCTGAGGCAGTAGCAACTGAAATTGTCAATAAAATTTCTAAATCAATATTTATATTTGGAAATGAACCATGAATTTTACATATTATGTTCAAACATTTTAATGGGGTTGCAATGATAATCATTATCACAGAAGATACTAAAAATTTTTAATTTTATCATATAAATTCAATCACATGAGTTTTTTATCAGCCTTTAAGCAATATCTATATCCATAAAGTGCTAAGTTCTTCTTTCAAATTTTTAAATGTTGGGAAATCATTAAAAAAAAAAAAGAAAAATATGTGGTTCAATTTGTTCAAATCTCTCTTCATAGGAGGCTATACTTCATTTACAATGTTTAGAAAGTAGTATATACATGCATATATACACACGCACATATATAAATTTATATATATTTATATATTTATACATGTGATTATTATATAGATATATATCAGAATATGAATGTCTTTATAATCATGTAAACATTTTTATTTCCTTGTTCCAATTTTCTTTTACTGGATTATCACTTTTGTTGTATGTGTCACATTTAGTATTCTTTTAAAACTTTATTTATTTTTATTTTTGGCTGCGTTGGGTCTTCATTGCTGTGAGCGGGGCTTTCTCTGTGGCAAGCGGGGGCTACTCTTCGATGCGGTGCATAGGCTTCTCAGTGCAGTGGCTTCTCTTGTTGTGAAGCACGGGCTCTAGGTGTGCAGCTTCAGTAGTTGTGGCACTCGAGCTCAGTAGTCGAGGCTTGTGGGCTCTAGGGTGCAGCCTCAGTAGTTGCGGTGCATGGACTTAGTTGTTCTGCTGCATGTGGGATCTTCCTGGACCAGGTCTCGAACCCATGTCCCCTGCATTGGCAAGCAGATTCTTAACCACTGTGCCACCAGGGAAGTCCCACATTTAGTATCTTTCTATTTAGGAAAATTATTTTCTCTAAAAATTTTAAAACTATTTTGAATTATTTAAAAAGTGAAGTAGGCAAACTTAGATGTTTGTATCTTGTGTAAATGTTTGCTAGCATCATTAATAGCAAGCAACTGTCCATATCAAATAACTGTGGTTAGTACAAAATAAAAAATATTTTCCACCATAGACCATAATCCCTTATTTATCTGAGGATCTTCTTAAATATCCTAGTACAGCTCACTCTTTTGTCTAAATTAAATCTAACTGCTCTAACAGTATTTAAATGGCATCTCCATTTTTAATCCAGAGCGGCTGTGAGGTCAAATTTGAAGTGTTTACAGAAAACATTGTATATAATTTCTGAATCACTCCAAAGAATGTTGTTGCTACTGTCAGAGACGAGGCCATATCTTCTAGGAACATGTTGATAGATATTTAATAAATTTGTATGCGTTTGTGTTTATGATATGCAGGGCTCTCTGAAGCAAGGGCTCCTCTTGCTTGAGTCTAATATTGGCATTGCAGACTAATAATAAATGTATGTATTAATAATACCTTATAATATGCATGTGCTAGATTTTTTGAAGTTCTTTCACATTTATGATTTCTTTTGATCTGCACAATAACCTATGGACTACATAGAGCAATTAGAGATTAGAAACAGAGGTCTAGAGAGGTTAAGTGATTTACCTAAAATTACACATTTAATTTGTGGTAGAGCTAGGAGTAGCACCTAGGTCTCCACACACAGGTCTTCCTGTTGCACTATGTTATACCATGCTGCTTCCTTAATGTTTCTAAGACAAAGAGACCTGGCAGTTAAATAAGTTACATTGCAACATTTTTCATTTCTTAAAACCCTTTGGATTTTAGAAGAGAAAATAAATATGGGACGATGAATGAAAAAAAGCTGTATGATCTTTCATATCTGATAAGTCCATATGGGGTCAATATATATTTATTGACCAATGTTTCAGAAACTAGAGATTTATCTCCTTCCAGACAAAGGTTTACTTGAGTAATACAGATAAATCTTTGGAAAGGTGAGGATCATATTCCTTAACCTACTCATAAGGTACTAAGGATAGCTCTGAGAGTATAAACTTTGGGAGCATGTTCTAAGAGACAGGGATTTTTGGAATGCTAGTTTTTAATGCAACATACAGGACCTAGAAGCACAAAAATTTAGTAAAAAAATGAACATAATCATCTTTTAATCATGCAAGCCAGATTTCCTGCTGATTTTCCTATAGAGTTTGCTCAGGACTGCCTTGGTGCCTCTGCCCTCTGCTCATATAGACCCGAGATGTCAAGTGCTTACCGAAATCCTTTCCTTCTCTCCACTTATTAGTACTTTTGAATTTAGGATGCATCTTACAGTCAATAGCACCTTTGATGAAATAAACCATAGCGAACTGTTAATGATGGTTACCTCTGGTGAGTTCTGTATTGCTTGCACTCTCTACAATAAGAATGCATTATTTTTATGTATGTATTTATATATTTACTTACTATTTATTTGTTTGGTTGTGCTGGGTCTTATTTGCATCAGATGTGCTCCTTAGTTGTGGCTCTTGGACTCCTTAGATGTGGCTCACCGGCTCCTTAGTTGTGGCATGCATGTGGGATCTAGGTCCCTGTCCAGGGATGGAACCTGGGCCCCCTGCATTGGGAGCATGGAGTCTTAACCACTGTGCCACCTAGGAAGTCCCCCATTATTTTTATAATGGAAAAAAATTTAAAAAAATCTTAGGTGGGTATGAATCTACCTGCCAATGCAGGGAACATGGGTTCGATACCTGCCCCAGGAAGATACCACATGCCATGGAGCAACTAAGCCTGTGCGCCACAACTATTGAGCCTTTGTTCTAGAGCCCGTGAGCCACAACTATTGAGCCCATGTGCCACAGCTACTGAAGCCCACGCGCCTAGAGCCCATGCTCTGCAACAAGAGAGGCCATCGCAATGAGAAGCCTGCGCACCACAACAAAGAGTAGCCCCCACTCGCCGCAACTAGAGAAAACCCATGTGCAGCAATGAAGACCCAACACAGCCAATAAAATAAATAAATAAATAAATAAATTTATAAAAAATAAAAATCAATAGCAAAAATTAAAAAAAAAAAAAGATCTTAGACCACAAATCCTGTAGGGTTTGTACATCCTATCTCTAATACTCGAAGAATACCAAGGATGTAATAACAGTAATTAATATTTCTAAGGTTTTATATTCATAATGGATTTACATGTGAGCAGTAGGCTTGATACTTCTGAGATATTCTTCACAGCAGTCAACTGTGAATTATCCATGAAGGAAACACTCCTTAGAGCGCTCTGGTACTCACCATATTGTGTTGTAATTGTCTGCTTCTTGGTCATCTTTTTCCACCCGGGTGAGAGCTCCTTGAGGGCAGGAACTGTGCCCATTCATTTTTGTGTCTCCAGCACCTAACACAGAGCTGAGTCTATCAAGTTCATAAACCAAATGATTGAATGAAAGACTTGTATGTACTCAATATTTTTTTGAATGTTATTTCCACCTATGCAATTTAACAGTTCACCTCTGGAGAGGGTAATTATTCTCTGCTAGAATATGGCTTGTTCATTTTTCCTTTGTGGCTGGTGAATGGCAAGACACAAGCAGGAAGCATTTTTTTTTTAAAGTGTCTCTATATTCTTCCCTCAGGCATTATAACTTTAACTTTCTGTTGTCACATTTGTTAATCTACCTAATTCTTGTGTAAGCAGGTAAAAAAATTACTTTCCAACTTGCTACTAAATTTTATTTTATTTTATTTATTTTTAAGAACTTTTATTGAGATACAGTTGACATACAATAAACTGCATATATTTAAAGTATACAATTTGATATTTTTTCTTAGTAGTAATGTATATATGGAAATCCCAGTCTCCCAATAAAATATTTTTTCTTATTACTTAAATCAAAAGAAAAAAATTTACCAATGAAAATTTCTCATCTGGTCTCTAAATTATTGTATCATGTTTACATAGAGGAAGTCTATTTGGGAGGGTGTTGTTAGTTCCTTAAGCTTGATAGTGAAGGACTGAGCATATTTTTTTAAATAAAACTTGGTACATGAATAAGAATAAAAATATTTGGCAACTCATGGAGTATGTAAGAAAATAACAAGTGTTGGCAAGGATGTAAGAGAAATTAGAACCTTTTTGCACTGTTGGTAGGAATGTAAAACGGTGCAGCCTCTGTGGAAAAAAAGTATGGAAATTCCTGAAAAAGTTAAACATGGAATTACCGTATGATCCAGTAATTCTACTACTTGGTGTATACTCAGAAGAATTGAAAGGCGGGACTTGAACAGATACTTGTACACCAGTGTTCACAGCAGCATTAGTTACAATAGCGAAAAGGGGGAAACAACACAAATGTCTGCTAACAGATGAATGGATAAACAAAATATGGTTTTTAGATACAATGAAAAATTATTCAGTCTTAAAAAAGGAGATTCCGATATATGCTACAACATGGATGAATCTTGAAAATGTCATATTAAGTGAAATAAGCCAGACACAAAAGGACAAATATTGAGTGATTCACTTGTATCATTATTTGGAGTAGTCAAATTCATAGAGACAGAAAATAAACAGGTGGTTGCCAGAGGTGGAGAAGAGGGAGGAATGGGGAGCTATTTAATGGGTAGACTTTAAATTTTGGGAAGATGAAAAAAATTCTGGAGAAGGATCATAGTGATGGTCGCACAACGTTGTGAATGTAGTTAATGCCACTGAACTGTACACCTAAATTGGTTGAAATGGTAAATTATTACATTTTTTATACATAATATATATTTACATATATAACCACACACAAAAAACTTGACATTTACTTAGCATTTTTTAAAAAGCACTTTCACTTGCAGTATTTTATTTGTTCCTCACAACAACCTTGAGAGATAGGCAGGGCAGTTATTATTCTCATTTTACAGATAAAGAAATAAAACCTTATTTGGTTTAAGTAAATAGCTAAGGGACACAAAACTAATAGGTGTCAGGGTCAGAATTAGGACCCAGAACCCCAGTCCCTTGCTCTTTCTTTTATATCAAAGTGCCTTTCGCAGAAGCGTCCTTGAACCCTGATAATTGACACTGACATTGAATTCACTGGCAAAGGCCCAACTTTCACTTGGAATGCACTTATAAAGCCTGATTCCAAAGACTGGTCTTGAAAGGGCTTTCCGGAGAATGTGGGCAAAACAACAGGCACAGAAACCATTAACAACGGGTACCTTTCCCCCATCACAACAATAATATTGTGAAGGTAAAGACAGAAATATGAGAACTGAAGCAACAGTCAGGAAATGCTCAATAGCCATGTGTTAATTTATTACCATAGCTCTGGTTCCTTTCTAAACAATTTTTAAGGGACAATGACTTGTTAGACTGGGATTTTTATTTTGTCAAATATTCCTTAAAGTTCATTTGCAGGCTGTAAGATGATTCTTGAGAATGTTTTTATTGTGGTTAAAAGGAGTTTTATAGTTGCCACATAATATAATTTGATCTGTATCTGATAGCCTCTTTGAAAAATAGTGATGATTTTAAAAAATATAGACATGAAGAATAATAATAGGCTTTTATCATACAACTGTGTTTGCATTGTTAATTCAGTCCTGTTCAATTTTTCCAGTAAATTAATTATAGCTAAGAATCAGAAGGGACCATAAAGCAAAAGCTGCAAAGGAGTCAGAGCCAGCTGTTCTTCAAAAATGGAATGCTGACTTTTATTTTTAAGTATTCAGCAAACAGTCCTGAAGCACATCCTCAAGAATCTTAATCATATATTTTTGGTGGACTATGAAGTTTTGTTTTGTGTACTGAAGAAGAAAAATGTCTCATAATAATACATTCTAGTGTTTTTGGGTTGTTTTTATGGCAGGCTGAGAGCTGAAATTTTGTCGTGGCAAAAAAGTTTGGAAATTTAAAATACAATAATAATAGAAATACCAAAAAAATTCAAAATTTTAATAGTGATTTTCTTGGAATATAGGGGTGATTCTCCACTCCCATGTGACCATACTACTCCTTTTCAAACTAGAAATTTAGAGTAGCCTAGATATGAACACCAGGCCCAATGACCTCAAGACAAAACTACTACTCTTTTTCAGTATTTTCCATATTGTCTACCATGAACATATATCTATAGTGGAATAAAAAAGTTTATTTTAAAATAATGGTAATTAGAGAATTTTGCAGGCCAGGTCACTGGGCAGTTGTCTTTTTGATTAAAAATAACTGAAAGAAATCAAAAGTTAAACAGTTTGTTCCCTAGCCTTCAAAGGGTAAATATAATATTAGAAGAGAAGAGTGAGGCCCAAGAGAGTTAAGGGCTTGGGTTAAGTTCACCCCACTGGCCAGGAACAGAGCAAGAAGTAAGCCCAACCTGCCCTGCTAGTATAGGGAGGTGGTTTAGTGGAGAGGATTGGTAGTTCACCTTACTACAACAGCCTACATTCTGCTTGGTGATTCTGATATATTGGTATACCATATTTATCTCTGTTTTGATAAGCTTGCATATAATTAAAGAAGCTCCTGTATCACAGAAATACAGTTCATTCCCTCTGAAGCATCTTTTGCATTAATGATTTAAGATCTTAATTCATGAACTATAAATGAATCATGCTTGCAACCCCAATGAGTTTCCACACACATTTTATAAAATTAAAGTATCATTACACCTTATCTATATGTGCACTTTTACAGTACCTATCACCAAGGATTCTTGCTCATACCTTGGGGTCATCCCCAATCTTATTTCATTTAAGGCCTCATTTAGCCTCTTCCTTCTCTTGGCTTAGTTATTGCTAAATCCTGTGACTGTAGGTCTTAGTTTTGACTATAAATCTCACTTCCTTAAAGTTGGCTGCTAGTTCCCTTTATATGAAACATCAGATCAATAACAATATCTACCATTTATTGAGCGCATACCACATACCAGTTACTTTATACCTAATATTTCTCATCCATGACATAAACTCTGACTACTTCTGCAATTTTATTTTCAACTGCTCCCTGACTGCACCCTATATTGTAACTCAAAAGTCAGCAAACTATAGCCTGAGGACTAAATCTGGCCTGCTGCCTGTTTTTGTATGGCCTGTGAGCTAAGAATGTTTTTTACATATTTAAATGGGTAAAAAGAATCAAAAGGTGAGTAATACTTTGTGACGTATGAAAATTATGTTAAATTCAACTTCTAGTGTCCATAAATAAATTTTCATTTGAATCCAGCCACTCTTGTTCATTTAGGTGTTGTCTGTGGCTGCTTTTGTGCTATGATGGCAGAGTTAAGTAGTTGTGACAGGCACCGTTATGAACCAGAAAATATTTATCTAAATATATCTCTAAATGTTTAAAACATTTATCTGGCTCTTTACAGAAAAGTTTGTCAACTCCTAACTTAACCAAACTAATTTTTGTCCTCACCTTCTTATCCTCAAGTATGTTTTCCCCTCTATCTGGAATGCTTTTTTTTTCCTTTCTTTATTCCTCTTTATTCCTTTTTATATCCTCATTCTCTCTAGATAATTTTATCCAAACTCATGGTGTTAAATTCAATCTATATGCTGACAGTGCCCAAATTTATGTCTCCATAGCCAATCTCTGTCCTGAATTCCAGATTCAAATATGCAACTGTTTGATGTCTCTAGTTAGATAGCATAAATGTCTCAAACCAAACGTGTTCAAAGTTGAATTCTAGATCTATCCTCCTAAACCAGCTCCTTCCAGTCTGCCCCATTTCAATTGATGGCAAGTCCATCTTTATAGTTGGTCAGGCCAAAAACCTTAGTGCTTTTCTGATTTCTTTGTTTGTCTCACATTTCACATCCAACTTATTAGCAAATCATGTTGGCTCCACCTTCAAAATATAGCCAGAGTTTGACTATTTCTTGCCTCCCTCCTTGCTACCATACTAGTCCAAACTACTGTCTTTCGCCTGGACCATTGTGCTGATCTGCAGTTGATCCTGTCTGCTCTTGCCCCGTGATCATCATTGCGCAGTGTCACCCTCTCAGTTCCTTGCTCAGAGCCTTCCAGTGACTTCCTGTTCAAAGTCTGCCCTCTTTCTCATCAGTTGTCTCTCAAATCTCATTTCCCACTACTCTTCCCCTCACTCACTCTGCTTTAGAGACACTGGCCTTGCTCTTCCTCAAATGATCCAGGGACTTGTCTACTTCAGGGCCTTTGTGCTTACTCTTCCTTCTGCCTTATCATCCCATGGTATCCCTAGGGCTTGTTATCATACTTTCTTTAGATAGCAAGAGTGGCCTTCTCAGTGAGACCTTCCATGGCATTCTCATCTACAATTTCAAATTTGCATTTGTGGTTTAATTTTTCTTCCTTAGCACTTTTCACTAGTTAGATAAAGAAGTCATGTATTTACTTGTCTTCATTACTGTCTACACAAGAATGTAAGTTCATGAGGGCAGGGATTTTCATGTTTTGTTCGGTACTATACTCCCAGTACCTAGAACAATGCCTGACACACAGATAGTGCAGTAAGTATTTGTAGCATGAGTGCAGGAATGAAAACATCCAGCTCAAGGACCACTACCATGAAATCTTACCTGCAGCACCCATCTTGAGTGCTCTGGGTCCTCCTTCCTATTGACCAGCGAATACCTATAATTTACTTACTACAGCATAGAACAACTGTTTGACATATTGTTTTGCCTACTAAACTGAGCTTGATTCATTTTTGTATCCCAGGACCTAGCACAGCTCCTGGCACATAACAAATACTCATTTAATGTTTCCTAAGTGAATGAATAATTGTTCAACATTTTAAAATATTCCTTACTTTTCAAGAAGATACGTCTCAGAGATCTGTTTAAATAGTGAATGGTACTAAAATTGGAATTGGATTAAAAAAAATAGAAGAGACCTTGTAAAGCAATTATACTCCAATAAAAAAGAAAAAAGAAAAAAAATAAAGAATTATTCAGGATCATGCTTACTTTAGATTCTGAAACCACTGGAGGTAAAGCTGGGGGCTTCTCGAGAATACAGAACCATATGCCACACACCATAGAACATGACACCCGAGGCCTCCAGGTCAGGAATCAAAGTGCAGCGCCCTGCCTGGTGAAGCCCTGGCTACACAGCTTACCTAGGCCATTAGTTAAGGCTATTGGTGTGTGGAGAAAATCCTTACTCTTATTTGTTTGTTTTCAATCAAGACCTGTAAGACCTGCTAATTGGTGAAGTGGAAAGGATTAATGATCTTTAATCACTGTTAGAATAAAAAATGCCCTTATTGCTTTCCTGCCTCTAAATAACCTTTTTCCACCTATGTCCAGGAAACAGTCACAAATCAGCTAAGTAAAAATCTTTCAGTTGTTCTTTAAAAACAGGTATTTACCGGGAGATCATTGACTCCAGTCTGGTTCCTGCAGTCAGAGAATAACCGTGGGGGTTGGAGAGGGGGGGACACCGCCGTAGCAATGGATTTGGAGGAAGGTTGTGGGAGGAGAGACGCCAGCAAAGAAAGCCTTATCTCAGGCACTTTGGTATTCTCGGCCCAGGTCACTAATAAAATCAGGTTTGGATTAAACATTGTATTTGATCATTTTGCATTCTCTTCCTAGTGATTAAGTATGCATTTCTTTGAATCGCACACATGCGTGTAAGGTAGTGAAGGCATTGCCTCCCATTTAGGCTTTAAAGGTGGAGAAAGTGAGGGCAAGAGGTAAAGTGACTTGCCTAAAAACAGTGACTGATCAGGACAGGAACTCAGATAGTTGTTCAATGCTCTTCCTACTGGCTCTTTCTTCTGAACTATTTGCTTGCTTCAAGATTTTTTTTTTTTAATTGCGTGTGTGTAGGGAGAGAACTAGAAGTGTTTTAGGTGGCAGTGACATGGAGTGTCTACTTTGTACTCGGCACTGAGGTAGATAAAAAGAAATAGAAAACAACATTCTGTCCTCAAGATATTTATAGCTACCTGGGGGAAAGAAAATGTAATAAACAAATGACAAAAAACCCTAATATTGTAAAGTGAAAAACATCAGATTACAAAAGCATGTATGCTAAACATATTTATAGACTTGTAATCATTTTCAATCATCCCATTTTGTTAAACATATTTATAAGATCTAGGGTGGGAACACTGCTCTACTCAGAGGCATGTGGCTTCTTTACTTTTCTTAACAAATCTAATCTCACACACTCCCACCCTTCCAATTAAAGTTATCTCAACCTCCTCCAGATTAAATAGTCTCTTGTGGTTTAACAGTCTATTTTGATGTAAAATGCTCTCTATCAGGCAAACATTCATTAATTCAAAGTTCAACTCCCCAGCATGGCTGGTTCTCTCCTACCCTCCACTTGGCTGAGAGGTATTTATGCATGCAGATACCCACCCATCCTCATGGCATTGGGTGGGGCCTGGTTTCCACTGCAGGGCAGCGTTTTATACTAGCTGCTCCTCAGCTAATGTTCTGCTATTTTTTGGATTCCCCCTGGGGGAGGTCCCTTCTACATCACAGTGGAGCCAAGATCAGTTTGAGTTTGCTGTTGGAGCAGACTACCTCATCTAGTAGCTAGTCACTAGTGTTCTGCTATTGCTCACCCCCTGACCCATACTAGTGTGGGATCTCCCTGAGCTGCAGTCTCCTCCTGGGGTTTTTTTTTGGGGGGGATGGGGGGTGGGGAGCAGGGCAAAGGCTCCTTTGCCTTTCACTTACCACTCAATCTGTCCAATATGCTTTCCCCTCCAGGGATTCAGTCCAGAAGTAGCAGTCAGAATACACCTGTCTGACTGTCTACGTCCCCTTCCCCTAGTTTCTTCTTTTTTCCCCATAATCCTCTGAGCCAAAGTTCCCCTCCCTCCACCTTCCCCCCTGCCCCCATAAGTACAATTCCCTCATTCTGAGATTTCTCTATTCCTGGCTTTTAGTAAAACTCTATGATTTAGTTGATTGGCTCTGTCTCTTCTTGGGTTGATGAGAAATAAAATCATTTAAAAAATCTTCTTCTCTGTGCTCAAAGTTCAGCTTTCAAAACTTTTAATGTCTGATCAAAAATCTTGTTTTAGAGGTAAAAAAACTGAACATTGACTCTTTTTTTTTCACTTTTCGCATTCCTGCTATGAGAATCCTAATGATTTAGAGAAACGGACGCTTCGCACAGAATGAGGGGTGCTGACACACAAGGAAGTGCAAAAGAGAAAAACACATTAATATACTTCTAAATATTTCTCCTGTTACATATGTATAGAAAAATAATCCAAAAAAATATACACCAAAATGTTAATAGTGACCCTCTTTGGGTGATGGTTTTTCAAGTTATTCTTTGTGTCCTCTTGTATTTTCAGAATTTTAAATAGTGCATATGTATTGTTTCTGTAAACAGAAAAGCCAATAAAAAGATTTCTACTGGGATGGGGGAGAGGTTAAACAGCATAGAACTATACATATAATAAACATCTCAAGACTATGCCCCCAAATTAATTGTCAAATAAATGATTTAGTCATAATTGTGATGACTCTTTGCTGAGTCACATTTTTTCTTTTTTTAATTTTAATTTTTAAAATTGAGATATAATTTATGTATCATAAAATCCACTCTTTTAAAGTGTGCAACTCAGTGGTTTTAGTATATTCAAAGTTGTACAACCATCACCACTATCTAATTCCAAGAACATTTTCATCGCCCCCAAAAGAACCTCCATACCCATTAGCAGTCACTCCCCATTCTCCTTTCCCTCAGCCCCTGGCAACAACTAATCTACTTTCTGTTTCTGTGGATTTGCCTATTCTCAACATTTCATGTAAATAGAACCATACAAAATGTGGCCTTTTGTGTTTAGTTTCTTTCACTTAGCATAATGTTTTTAGGGTTCACCCATGATGAGTCATATTTTTCTTGGTCTCCTTTTCTGAAATTTTTTTCCCTCAGTGCTGCAGTGATACTCATACTGGTCCCTCAACACTTGCTGTAGAGTTCATATAATGCAAAAAAGTCAGACTACCTTTTGTGCCAAAGTTGCGTTACTTGCTCTATGAATAGACTCAGTGGAATAGAAAAACTGATCACAGTTAACCACCAAAAAAATTGACTTTGGAATACATTTTAATATGGAAGTGGAGTGAGGGGTGAGGAGAGGGAAGCACGGATGGGGTTAGGCTTAATGACTTGTCTTCCTTAGAATCTAAGGTTGATATTATTAAAAGCTTATAGAAAAAGTAGCCCAAGTATATGTTAATGATTGTAATCAGATTGGACTCTATGTTTTATTGTGGATAATAAACTTTCTCGGGTGGACATTAACAATACTGGATAAAGAAAATGTGTGTATTCCCTTAACCTTTCTCATTTCATCATATTTGTTAGTACTCCTGGTTATTGGTCATGTCTTCAAGTAGGAATGAAGGCCAAGACTGAGATTCCAATCCTGAAGTTTCCTATAATCCTACAGGATAAAAACACAAGGAACACTCTAAGTCAGTAGACTTTAATCTTTTGGGGGTCACAGATTTAGTCCTTTGAATCTCTGATAAGAGTTGAAGACCCTTTTCCGAAAAGTGTTACTTATATTTTCTAAGCGTGTGTGAGTCCCATGAACCATCCAAGGTATCCAGTGTCTTGGTCAGATCAGGCTACTATCACAAAATACCTTATACTGGGTGGCTTAAACAACAAACATTTATTTCTCATAGGTCTGGAGGCTGGAAAGTCCAAGTTCAAGGTGCTTGATAAAGGCCTTCTTCCTATTTTGCAGATGGCCACCATAATTTCTGTGTCCACATAATGGGAGGAGAAAGCTCTCTTGTGTCTCTTCTTATAAGGTCACTAATCCAATCATGAGGGCTCCACTATCATGACCTAATCTAATTCTAATTACTGTACCTCCCAAAGGCTCCACCTCCAAATACCATCACACAAGGGATTAGGGCTACAACAGATAAATTTTGGAGGGACACAAACATTTAGTCCATACCACAGAGATAGTCCCTAGATTGAGAATATCTGCTCTAGGAAAATTCCCCTTTCTATTACCCACTAGGGTTTCAGCCCCAGGTCCCAATCTTATCTCCTGTTCTGGGTGGGACCGAATAGCTGCTGCAGACCTCTTGGCCCTATAGAGAAGTCTACATGTCATCTCCTGAATCCTATGCCAGGAGCAGGAAGCACCCCTAAAGGCCTGTTTGAGATACAGCACTCAGATGAGGTAAAGAGGAAGAAGTGAGTGAGTAACATGGAGGATAAGAATTTTGACATCACCTCCTTATATGGTCCCCACATTATGTTCTACATGTATCCTTGATTTCATCCTTGCTCCTCATCAGAGCTTCTGTCCCTTGGGAATGGAAGTAAAGTGGGAAAATCCAAAAACCATTACCTCCTTAGCATGGGTTGAAGAAAGGCTCTTGGTAATCGGGTAGATATCTCCAACCAGATTCATGAATAAGTTGAGGGCAGATCCAGGGTCAGCAAGAAGGAAATGACTCTGGAGGACAGGAGGAAACATCTGGAAGACATGGACTTGAACTTGAGCAGCAGATATTTCTCAATGGGCAGCTCAAGTCTTTGAATTCTTTTTGTTTCAGAGTCTGGCATAGCTCAAATTAGTTAACCTCTAAAGCCTTATTGTATGTTAAGCATTTGTTTGCTGTTGTTGTGGGAAGAGATGAGGGCATTTTCTCAAATGAAAAAAAAAGAGGAAGTGCTCTGTTTTCTTAGTGACTGCTTTGGTTTGTCCTATTTATACTTAGTCCTCTTTTGCCTTACTTTGGTTTGGCTCCTAGGAGTAGTTGGGTGAGTTTATTATCCCATCTCCTTGGTAATCAAGTTGAAGGATTCCTTTTTCATTCTAGCTCAGAGAAGAATATGCAGGTCCATACTATCTGCAGGAGATGCAGGCTAGGGCCAAATTACCAACTGACCCTGTCTTGACTATTAAGTCATGGGTCAAGCGTGAGCAAGACATATCAGGGTTGAAAACTTCTAAATGGCTTTAAAGTCAAAAGGTGCTACTTTCAACTACCAGACATTATTTCTGACATAAACAAATATGATATAATGGTGCCTATCAATATAAAATCTCTCTTTAATTCACCCCAAGAGGAGTTGTCAAGGAAAATGGTGATCTACATTCTGCTAAGTTTAATGATTTTTCTTCAGTCCTCATATTATTTGACCTATCAGTTGTGCCTGGCACCATTTATCATTACCATCTTCTTGAAATACTTTTTGTACTTGACTTTGTGGACATTCCACTTGCCTGGTTTCCTCTTATTTCATAGGTTGTTCCTTTTCTATTTCCTTTATGGTTTCTCCTCATTTTCCGAGTCTAAACACTTGGTATACGTGTTAAAAATATGGTACCCAGTCCCTACTCCAAGAAATTCTCATTCCATTGGTCCTGTTTGGAGTCTAGGTATTTTTTTAATTAGCAATAATCGTGCCTCGGATAAACCTCATTGGCTACGATACTGCCACAGCACAAAGCTAGGTATTTTTTAAAAAAGATGGTTAAGATGATGAAGTTTATGTTACGTGCATTTTACCACAATTAAAAACAATTTTTAAAAAAAGGCTCCTTAGGTGATTCTTTTTTTTCAAATTTTATTTATTTATTTTATTTATTTTTGGCTGCATTGGGTCTTCGTTGCTGCGTGTGGGCTTTCTCTAGTTGTGGCAAGTGGGGGCTACTCTTCATTGCAGTGCATGGGCTTCTCATTGCTGTGGCTTCTCTTGTTGCAGAGCACAGCCTCTAGGTGTGTGGGCTTCAGTAGCTGCAGCATGCAGGCTCAGTAGTTGTGGCTCTTGGGCTCTAGAGCACAGGCTCAGTAGTTGTGGTGCACAGGCTTAGTTGCTCCGAGGCATGTGGGATCTTCCTGGACCAGGGCTCAAACCCGTGTCCCCTGCATTGGCAGGTGGATTCTTAACCACTGTGCCACCAGGGAAGTCCCTTAGGTGATTATTATCAGCAGCCAGGACAGAAGCTTCTGACTTATCTGTTGACAATATTCAAATTTATATTTCTAGTCTGTACCTCTCCCATGAATACTGGAATTGTCTATCTCACTGACAGCTTGACATTTCTCTTTGGATGTCAACTAGGCTTCTCAGACTTAACTGGACAAAAAGCAAATTTGTGATTCCCTCATCTGATACCTGCACCTCCCACAGTCCTCCACCAAATCCTTGGAGTCATCATTGACTTTTCTCCTTTCCTCACATTCCCCACCCAAAATCAGCAAATCTTGCTGGCTATGTTTTCAAAATATATTCAGAATCTGACTATCTTTTACCACCTCCACTACTACTAATCTGGCCTAATCATCTCCCACCTGGATTACTGCAGTAGCCTCCTAATTGGTCTCTCTGCCGCTGTCTTTGCCCTTAAGCAGTCTTCGTAAAACTTAAAACAGATGTTATTCCTTTGTATATATCCTCTGATTGACTTCTCATTCAGAACAAAACTCAAAGTCCTTAAAACAACTATCCCCAACCTTTTTGGCACCAAGGACCAGTTTTGTGGGAGACAGTTTTTCCATGGATGGGGGGGTGGGGGGTGGGGTATGGTTCCGGAGGTAACGTGAGTGAGGGTGAGTGGCAGATGAAGCTTTGCTTCCTTGCCCGACACTCACCTCCTGCTGTGTGGCCCAGTTCTACCCGGTCCTCGGACTGGGGGCTGGGGACCCCTGCCTTAAAAATACCTCACCAAGCCTACGCAATCTGCCCCTCAACCTTTATCTGTCTCACTTCTTACTATGTTCTGCCTTCTCTCTGTGCTGCATTAGCCTGGCCACGCTGCCAGGTATAACGCAGCATGCTCTTTGACTAGCTTGCTCCCATATCAGGGCCTTCGCTCTTCTTGCAGCGTCTGAGGCTTCAAGTGGTTAACTTGTCCAAGGTCACATAACTAGCAAGTGGCCGAGCTGGGATTCCAACCCACCTCTGGTTCTAAATCTAAATGCTTTTACTATTGTACCATGTGGCTTTTCTACTGTAAACAGTATTCATTTAGTCATTCAACAAGTGCTGTTCTAGGTGCTGAGGATAGAGTAGCAAACACGACAAAGCCCCTAACTTTGTGGGGCTCATGTTCTAACTGGGGGAGATAAAAAATAAATACGTTCAAAATATAGTATGAAAAAAAATAGTATGCAAGATGGTGTTAAATGCAGTGGAGAAAAATAAAGCAAGGCAAGAGAAATAGGAAATGCAGGGCAGGTGTTGCTATTTTATTAATCTATTGGTGGTCAGGAAGGTCTCACCTTAAAGCAACATTTGAGCAGAGACCTGAGGGGAGGAGGAAGTGTGGGAATAAGCCATTGGGATAGAAAAAGAGAAAGATTCAAGTTAGAGGGAAGCCAAAGGAATTCACATTTCCTTTTGATTTGTTACTTTTGATGTAACTATTAACATACTGAAATATTTCTAAAGAACTACGCTCACCTGTGTTTTGAATATTTTTGGAAATGGTATGAATGGATTGCCCTTGCCCAGACACGCTTGTGACTAAAAAACTGGAACAAGATTGCAACTTTCAGTTTCACAAAGTCTCTCTGGCCTATAGAAGCATATATCAAGTGTGGGTTCTGGGGTCAGATCACATGTAAGAAAACCCTAGCTCTGCTACGTGTACTGTTTGTATCATGTAGGACAATTTACTATCCTGTGCTAAGCCCCAGTTCCCAAATCTCTAACATGAGGGTGATCAGAGCAGGTGGGTTTTCAACCAGTACACACCAATGCTCTCTCTGTTCTGACTGGTTGGCCATCTCAGTTGTTAATTATTTTTAATACCATCCTTAGATAAAATTATTTACCTCATGGGAGTCATTGTGATAGGAAATGAGGTAAGCTCTCATTCTTATTATATTTATTGTTATCGTATTTATCGCTATTACTGCAGTCTAAATCCAGGGTCAGCAAAATAGGATCTGCAGGCCAAACCTAGGACTTCCATCTTTACGATCTTTGTAAATAAAGTTTTACTGGGACCTGGCCATGCCCACTTATCTATGTGTTGTCTATGGCTGTTTTCATGCTACAAAGGCAGAGTTCATTAATGGAGATGGACTGGTCCTTTCCATAAAAAGTTTGGTGACTCCTGGCCTAAATGGAGATGGAATCCTGCTTTAGCTTTATCAAAACTTGGTCTAAACAGCTCTGCTTTGTACCAAGATATTAACATTTACAACCAGTTCTTTATAGTCAAGAAAGGAGTTGTGCTTTGCCAAACTTATCATGACAAGTTGCTAAGGATTTACTTGGAAGTGAAGGAACTTCACTCCCAATCCCAAGATGAGGGTGTTGAGGATAGGGGTCCCCAGCGAGTTCTGAGATCAAATTCCCAGAAATATGAAGTTACATATGGCTCCGTGATGTTCAGGTATACAATGTAATGCACTAGTCTGTCCACTTTCTGTTTTCTCCTTTCCCTCTAGTTTCCTATCCCGGTGTCAGCCTTTTCCTTGCAATACTGAATGAAGAAAGGGGACAGAGGGGGGTTTCCAGGGAAGGCAGAGGGAGAAGACATTTTCTTTGCTAATTTGAGTGGGGCTCAATGGCAGATTTACTCTTCACAGCATCTTGATTCTTTAAAAAGTTGAGCCTTAGTTTTGTCTTTAGAACCAGTAAAAGTTTAGGAATTTTAGTCTTTTTAAAAAGAATTTATTTCATCCCCATTTCTTTAAAAAGTGGACATAGTTTCAAGTCCTTGAATAAATCAGGCTTGGTCACAAAGGAAATCAGGCAGGGGTCACAATAGATATCTAAAACCAAAAATGCCAGAGGTTCACATATTCCTTTCTATTTTTCTTTACTTTGATTTGACTCTTGTGGGAATTTGTGTCCCTGGAAAAGCTGAGACTATAACAGTTCTTGGTAATGGGTGCATTTGACTTCAGAAACACAGAGCAGAATAAGAGGGAATGGAAGGGAAAAGACGGAGGCAAAGCAGAAGGATGTGGAATGCATCCCTCTCCACAGATGCATTAGGAATACACCAAAAGACGCAATAATTCCCACAGAGAGCCAGCTGAACACCAACAAATGACATCGGACACCAGAAAGGACTGCAAAGATCCCGACATAACCAGGTAGGGCAGAGGGAAAAAAAAAAGGAGAAAGAGGAGGAGAAGAAAGAAAAGGGATGGGTCCCACACCCTAGGGTGGGGGATCTGAAACAGAGGGGAGATTGCCGAATTCGGGGAAATGTTCCTTATCTGATGGGGAAACCCCTTCTCCAATGGGGAATTTCCTTGGGTCAGTAGGAAGGCATTTATGACTGTTCAAAGAGGGTGAAGTGCCTGAGCTGTGGCAGACAGGAAAGAGTGAGAAACACACGGAGGGTCTGCGCCACAGCTCAGCATGCCTAGACTGAGATGACAATTCACAGCTGAACAGCGGGTCTGGGAGCAGGAGCATGGGAACCGGAGGACTGGTTCAGGGTGAGAAACATTGTTGACAGTGGGGAGACGGACCGAGAGGACAGGAGGGAAGAAATCTTCAGTGGAGAGTGCCTACCACAGAAAGCTGCGTGGCCATAGTGGCAGCTGGATACTGCTGACTCACCAGCAGGGGGGAGGAGCTGTGGGTGTAGCCTCTCCTCAGCGCCTATGACAGACAGAGGAAGGACCCCGTGGGCCCAGCTAATGCCCTCAGGGATAACAAAGGCCTTGGGCTGGGCTGCCCTCGAGTGCCTGCAGCCAAGAACCAAAAGCCCGCAGAGTGGCCCAACTCTGAGACATTCTGTTTACACCTGAGCTGCCAGCATCCCTCTGCAACAGGCACTGCCACGGCCGACTGAACTGCCATGACCCAGGCAGTACGCCCAGCAGAGTAGTAGCAGGGGTCAGGAGTCACAGTTGGAGTTGCGCTCTCAGCCTGAGCTGCCCAAGCCACTGTGTCCCAGGCAGGGAGCCACTGCTCACTCACTCCCAGGGGAAGGAGCCACTATTGTACCCTCTCTCTCCTCACACACCAGCGCTTACAGACAAACAATAAAGGAAGCTCTGCTGCTTGCAGAATAATACAAAAAGCCCAAGGTGGGTAGAAGGACACTTACAGCTGAGACCCCAAGGAAACAGAAATATTAGTATTAATTCTATTGAACTGGCCCATTCTGGGGTCAGTTATAGGTTTTTTTTTGTTTTTGTTTTTTATAATTAATTACAATCTTAGTCCTAAGAGATTTACACATTTTATAACATTTTAAATTCTATTTTTTATTCTATTTTTATTTTTAGCCTTTTTATAAATTTCTACTTCTAGCTAAGTTCTTTGTAGTACTGACTGTATCTCTCTTACCTTCTTTTCATCTCTATCTTTTACACATTTCTATTTCTTTCTTTTCATTTTCATATTTCCAGTCACACTACGCTCTTCTGTTGCCATGTCTTATATCCCTTTTTAGTTTATTTTATCTCAATATACTTATAAGCAATATTATCAGTCTGCCCTGTCTCCTTGCATTATTCTCCAGATGACACACTGCTTAGCTGTTTATTATTAGGTTTTTGTCTTTATCTTAGATCTTAGTATAATTGTCTGATTTCATTCTGAGAATCTTCAGTCTGTCTGGTCGTACTCTAGCTCTTTATAATATTTGATCCTAGCTTTCAATATCTCCCTGGAGTTGGGTTTGTGTGTGTGTGGTGTTATTTTTTTGTTTGTTTGTTTGTTTTTGATTTTGTTGTGGTTTTGTTCTCTTTTGGTTTTGGATTTCTGTTGGCTTTCTCTTTGAATGTCTGATAGCATACTGGGGTTATTCTGTCAGGTCTTTTCTAGTGCCTTATGTTCTATTGGATGCAGTATTTGTGTGTCTTATACATGTATGTGTTTCCTTGACTTAGTATTTGTTTGACTCAACACTCTGCCATTAGTCTGGGGCTTGGACAGTCTTCTTTAAACCCCTTTATTGCCAGGACAAGCAACCTCTGAAGTTTGGACTACCATGAGAAAACAAAAAAATACCATGCAGGCAAAGGAGCAGGAAAAATACCCACAAGACCAAATAAATGAAGAGGAAATAGGAAAATTGCCTGGAAAAGAATTCAGAGTAATGATAGTAAAGATGATCCAAAATCTCAATAACAAAATACAGAAAATACAAGAAACAGTTAATAAAGACTCAGAAGAACTAGAGAACAAACAAACAGTAATGGACAACAAATAACTGAAATTAAAAATACTCTAGATGGCATAAACAGCAGAATAACTGAGGCAGAAGAACGAATAAGTGAGTTGGAAGATAGAATGGGGGAAATAACTGCCACAGAGTAGGAAAAAGAAAAAAGAATAAAAAGAATGGAAGACAGTCTCAGAGACCTTGGTGATAAACATTAAGCACACCAACATTCAAATCATAGGCATCCCAGAAGAAGAAGAAAAAAAGAGAGGGTCTGAGAAAATAATTGAAGAGGTTATAGTGGAAAACTTCCCCAACATGGGAAAGGAAATAATTAATCACATCCAAGAAGTGCAGAGAGTCCCATACAGAATAAACCCAAGGAGAAATACATCAAGGCACATATTAATCAAACTAACGACAATTAAACACAAAGAAAAAATATTAAAAGCAGCAAGAGAAAAGCAACAAATAACATATAAGGAAAAACCCATAAGGATAACAGCTGACCTTTCTGCAGAAACTCTGCAGGCCAGAAGGGAATGGCAGGACATACTGAAAGTCCTGAAAGAGAACAACCTACAGCCAAGAATACTCTACCCAGCAAGAATCTCATTCAGATTTGAGGGAGAAATCAAAAGCTTTCCAGACAAGCAAAAGTTAAGAGAATTCAGCACCACCAAACCAGTCTTACAACAATTGCTAAAGGAACTTTTCTAAGCAGGAAACACAAGAGAAGGAACAGACCTACAAAAACAAACCCAAAACAATCAAGAAAATGGTAATAGGAACATACATGTCAATAATCACCTTAAATGTAAATGGATTAAATGCTCCAACCAAAAGACACAGACTGGCTGAATGGATACAAACACAAGACCCTTATATATGCTGCCTAGAGGAAACCCACTTCAGACCAAGGGATACATATAGACTGAAAGTAAGGGGATGGAAAAAGATATTCCATGCAAATGGAAGTCAAAAGAAAGCTGGAGTAGCAATACTCATATCAGACAAATTAGACTTTCAAGTAAAGACTATTACAAGAGACAAGGAAGGACACTACATAATGATCAAGGGATCCAGCCAAGAAGAAGATATAACAATTGTAAATATCTATGCACCCAACATAGGAGCACCTCAATACATAAGGCAAATGCTAACAGCCATAAAAGGGGAAATCGGCAGGAACACAATAATAGTAGGAGACTTTAACACCCCACTTACATCAGTGGACCGATCATCCAAACAGAAAATAAATAAGGACACACAAGCTTTAAATGACACATTAGACCATCTCAACTTAATTGATATTTATAGGACATTCCATCCAAAAACTACAGAATATACTTTCTTCTCAAGTGCACACAGAATATTTTCCAGGATAGATCACATCTTGGGACACAAATCAAGCCTTGGCAAATTCAAGAAAATTGAAATCGTATCAAACATCTCTGACACAACGCCATGAGGCTAGATATCAATTACAGGAAAAAAACTAAAAAATACAAACACATGGAGGCTAAACAATTCACTCTTAAACAACCAAGAAATCACTAAAGAAATCAAAGAGGATATCAGAAACTACCTAGAAACAAATGACAATGAAAACACAACAACCCAAAACCTATGGGATGCAGCAAAAGCAGTTCTAAGAGGGAAGTTTATAGCAATACAGTCCTACCTCAAGAAACAAGAAAAATATTGAATAAACAACCTAACCTTACACCTAAAACAAGTAGAGAAAGAAGAACAAAGAAACCCCAAAGTGAGCAGAAGGAAAGAAATCTTGAAGATCAGATCAGAAATAAATGAAAAAAAAAGGAAGAAAACAATAGCAAAGATTAATAAAACTAAAAGCTGGTTCTTTGAGAAGTTAAACAAAAGTGATAAAGCATTAGCCAGACTCATCAGGAAAAAAAGGGAGAAGATGCAAATCAACAGAATTAGAAATGAAAAAGGAGAAGTAACAACAGACACCACAAAAATACAAAAGATCATGAGAGACTACTACAAGCAACTGTATCCCAATAAATTGGATAACCTAGAAGAAATGGATAAATTCTTAGAAAAATACAATCTTCCAAGACTGAACTAGGAAGAAATAGAAAATATGAACAGACCAATCACAAATACAGAAATTGAGACTGTGATTAAAAATCTCCCAACAAACAAAAGCCCAGGGCCAGATGGCTTCACAGGTGAATTCTATCAAACATTTAGAGAAGAGCGAACACCTATGCTTCTCAAATGCTGCCAAAATATAGCAGAAGGAGGAACACTCCCAAACTCATTCTATGAGGCCACCATCACCCTGATGCCAAAACCAGGCAAAGATGTCACAAAAAAAGAAAACTACAGACCAATATCACTGATGAATATAGATGCAAAAATCCTCAACAAAATACTAGCTAACAGAATCCAACAGCACATTAAAAAGATCATACACCATGATCAAGTGGGGTTTATCCCTGGAATGCAAGGATTCTTCAATATATGAAAATCAATCAATGTGATACATCATATCAACAAATTGAAGGATAAAAACCATATGATCATCTCAATAGATGCAGAAAAAGCTTTTGACAAAATTCAACATCCATTTATGATAAAAACTCTCCAGAAAATGGGCATAGAAGGAAATTACCTCAACATAATAAAAGCCATATATGAGAAACCAAAAGCCAACATCGTTCTAAATGGTGAAAAACTGAAAGCATTCCCTCTAAGAACAGGAACAAGACAAGGGTGCCCACTCTCACCATTACTATTCAACATAGTTTGGGAAGTTTTAGCCACAGCAATCAGAGAAGAGAATGAAACAAAAGGAATCCAAATTGGAAAAGAAGAAGTAAAATTGTCACTCTTTGCAGATGACATGATATTATACATAGAAAACCCTACAGACTCTACCAGAAAACTGCTAGCACTAATTGATGAATTTAGTAAAGTAGCAGGATACAAAATTAATGCACAGAAATCTCTTGCATTCCTATACACGAACAACGAAAGAGCAGAAAGAGAAATTAAGGAAACTCTCCCATTCACCATTGCAACAAAAAGAATAAAATACCTAGGAATAAACCTGCCTAAGGAGGCAAAAGACCTGTCTGCAGAAAACTATAAAACACTGATGAAAGAAATCAAAGACAACACAAACAGATGGAGGGATATACCATGTGCTTGGATTGGAAGAATCAACATTGTGAAAATGACTGTACTACCCAAAGTAATCTACAGATTCAACGCAATCCCTATCAAATTACGAATGGTATTTTTCACAGAACTAGATCAAGAAATCTTACTATTTGTATGGAAACGCAAAAGACCCCGAATAGCCAAAGCAATCTTGAGAAGGAAAGATGGAGTTGGTGGAATTAGGTTTCCTGACTTCAAACTATACTACAAGGCCATAGTGATCAAGACAGTATGGTACTGGCACAAAAATAGAAAGCTAGATCAATGGAACAGAATAGAGAACTCAGAGGTAAACCCACGTGCATATGGGCAGCTTATCTTTGACAAAGGAGGCAAGAATATACAATGGAAAAAAGACAGCCTCTTCAATAAGTGGTGCTGGGAAAATTGGACAGCAACATGTAAAAGAATGAAATTAGAACACTTCCTAACACCATACACAAAAATAAACTCCAAATGGATTAAAGACCTATATGTAAGGCCAGACACTATAAAACTCCTAGAGGGAAACATAGGCAGAACACTCTATGACATCCATCAAAGCAAGATCCTTTTTGACCCACCTCCTAGAATCATGGAAATAAAATCAAGAATAAACAAATGGGACCTCATGAAACTTAAAAGCTTTTGCACAGCGAAAGAAACCATAAACAAGACAAGAAGACAACCCTCAGAATGGGAGAAAATACTTGCCAACGAAGCAACGGACAAAGGATTAACCTCCAAAATATACAAGCAGCTCATGCAGCTTAATACCAAAAAAGCAAATAATCCAATCCACAAATGGGTGGAAGACCTGAATAGACATTTCTCCAAAGAAGACATACAGATGGTCAAGAGGCACATGAAAAGTTGCTCAACATCACTGATCATTAGAGAAATGCAAGTCAAAGCCACAATGAGGTATCACCTCACACTGGTCAGAATGGCCATCATCACAAAATCTAGAAACAATAAATGTTGGAGAGGGTGTGGAGAAAAGGGAACTCTCCTGCACTGTTGGTGGGAATGTAAGTTGGTATAGCCACTATGGAAAACAGTTTGGAGGTTCCTTAAAAAACTACAAATAGAACTACCATATGATCCAGTAATCCCACTCCTGGGCATATACCCAAAGAAAACCATAATCCCAAAAGAAACATGTACCATAATGTTTATTGCAGCACTATTTACAATAGCCAGGACATGGAAGCAACCTAAATGCCCATCAACAAATGAATGGATAAAGAAGATGTGGCACATATATACAATGCAATATTACTCAGCTATAAAAAGGAATGAGACGGAGCTATATGTAATGAGGTGGGTATACCTAGAGTCTGTCATACAGAGTGAAGTAAGCCAGAAAGAGAAAAACAAATACCATATGCTAACTCATATATACGGAATCTAAAAAAAAAATGGTACTGATAAACCCAGTGACAAGACAAGAATAAGGATGCAGATGCAGAGAATGGACTGGAGGACATGAGGTTGGGGGGGGGCAGGGGGTGAAGGGGAAGCTGGGACGAAGTGAGAGAGTAGCATAGACATATTTACACTACCAAATGTAAAACTGATCGCTAGTGGGAAGTTGCTGTACAACAAAGGGAGATCAACTCAATGATGGGTGATGCCTTAGAGGGCTGGGACAGGGAGGGTGGGGGGGAGTCACAGGAGGGAAGGAATATGGGGATATGTGTATAAATACAGCTGATTGGTGTACCTCAAAAACTGGTAGAAGAGTGTAAAGCAATTATATTCCAATAAAGAGCTTAAAAAAAAAAGAGGGAATGGAGAAATAGATGTGGTTAATGCTGAGTGAATACCTACTACATACAAAGCATTGTGTTCATCTAGGTATTTTATATGATCTCAAAGAGTTTCTGAACCTACATTCAAAGCTGTATTGACTCTGTGTCCATAATTCAGCTTTTAAAAAACCATGACTTCAGTGTTTTGAAAAGAGAATCTCAAAATGTTTCTCAGTTCATTAATATTTATTTGGTTTCGGGAGAAGAACAAATGCATTTTCCTCTTATTTAGGATATTACTGACTAAACACCTTTATCCTAGTTTATAAATATTCTTGTAACCTTGGTTTTCTAGGAAAGATCTGATTAGAAATCAGTTTCTTATAGAAAACCAATTGTTTCTTAGAAGTTGAGAGTGATTTAGATGTATGAAAACTTCTCTCCCATTGGCAGAAGTGATATGATTTCTGCCTTTGCCTATATCCAAAGACAAACTAGGTCCAAACACTTGAAGAGCTGAGTGGCTGAGCAGCTGGGTCAGGGTGAGGTTTTAACATAATCTATGAAAGCGTTTGGCTCCCTCTGCAGAGCCAGCGCAAGATGACTTCTCAGTCTTGAGGGACCTTGAGTGTGTGTCTCCTGCCAGGAGATGCCTCCTTGTCTCCCATTTCCCTAGTCTTTCCTTTTGCAAAATATTGTTTTCCAATCCTTAACCCAATTTTATCCTTACCAAGAAAAAATTCACTCATCTTGTTGGAGAAAGAAAGGAAGCATAAAACAAAGGTGTGTTTTTGGAGGGGTGTGCACTAGGCTGCTTTGTGCCTGTTTTCTGGTTGCATCAAAAGTTCTTTCTGTACCTTCTCCCTGCTCCTTCCATCTCTCTCCTTAGCCCTCCTCAGTGGAGACTGGCTCCCAGCAGAGCATGTAACTTCTTCCTGTCAAAGCTAGCTCTGGAGAGAAAGCCTGGTAAAGTCATTCGTGCTGAGGTATTAATTAGTATCAACCATTAAGAGTAATTGCATTTTATCCCAGGAAAATCTCATTAAAAGCTGAAACTCCAGTATGAACTTTGAGGCTTTAGACAGTAGATTGGGAACTCACCTAAGGGCAGTAGAGCTCCCCCTATGCGGTTAAAACAACAGTCTACAAGAGACTTCAGTTTATTGCAGTTAATCTCAAATATGAGATTGTAGGTGAATATAGGAACATAATTTAATATCATCTTAAGAAGAAGGAAAAAAGCTCTCACCATCTAAACTGGTTTATTCTAGCTTTTTCGAAAGCTAGAGATTTAAAGTCAAACAGTAGAGCCAAAGAAGATAATCATCTTTTAGTCTTTCAGAAGATTTTAATCTCTTTTGGCTTTCCTCCAAGGATATCTGAACAGGACATTAAAAGTAGCTGAAAAGCCAAAGTTTTCTATGTTTCATAACTGCAGTCAGTCCTATGCATTAATTTTGGGGAAGGACAAATTATAAAATTTTCATAGTAAGGCAAGCAGCTCTATGGCTCTATGGGTTTTTCATTTTCTTTTTTTCTTCTTTCTCTTCTTCTTTTTTTTTCCCCCTGGGAGGAGAGGAGAGATTTTATTTTAGTTAATGTTTTTGTTTTTGTTTTTAAAATGATGAAAGAGAAAATGCTTCACTGGCACACAGCAAACTTTCCCATAAAACTCTCTTTGGCCACAGACTAAGTACAACACACATAGTGCCAAGAGGGGTTTTATGGCTTCTCCCTTTTTCCCCTGCAGAGAAAAAAATGAGCACAGGATCAAAATAAAGCTGGAATGAAAACCATATTTCCGCCTCCTTAGTTGAGCTTCTACTCTGCCTCTTAATAATCATTTCAATGGTTTGGTTTTGTCAAAAAGAATCAAATAACCAAACTACTTTCTTTCTCCTTGTGCTTCCAGAAGAGACAGTAAACACGGGGAATTCTGTGAGCTGAGCTGCCATTGCTGTTTTGGTCAGGCATATTTACAAACCTCACTGATCTGGCCAGTAGCTCCCAGGCAACCTCCTGTGAGCTGCGGGGTTGAGACAGTTCTTCTGAAAGCAGGGACAGTGCCGTGTCCAGCAGGCTCTTGATTATGAGAGCGGATCACTTTGGGAGCAGGGTGATCCTGGCTGGCTGTCAGTTCCAGCCCTGGGAACCCAGACCCACCAACTCCTCATAACACTAACATGGCAATCCACTCTGCTGATTGGGTCAATAACCTGCCCAGAGAAATCATCTGAAACAGGGGCAACAATTTTTTCTACCAAGTGTAACTGACGCATGGGGATGGGATTCAGAAAAGAAAGCCAATACTTTCTCAGAATTCTCATTTTCTAATTTTAAGCAGGACTGACTCCCCTCCTGCCCTCCTTGAACCTCATCTTCCTGCTCTAGAAAGTAAAGAGGACAACTGACTATTGTATAGAAGATATTTGTTTTCGTATAGTCACACATGCTCCATACTTTGAATATAAATGTTACATTTAAATTTCATGGGGATTGGGGAAAAATTTTGTAAGTGTAAAAATAGATGGAAGAGTGAAAATCACAAAATATTAATAGACTTCAGTTTGTAAGAATTTAATTGTACTCTATGGCAAGAGAAACTATAAATAAAATCAAAAGTCAAATGACAAATGGGAAGATATTTATATTATATATAACAGAGAAGGATTAATATGCTTTATAAGTAGGAATTTTTACATAGCAATAAGAAATAATTCCCTAGTATCCCATTATAAGAGGGGGCAAACAAGGCAATCTTGAAAACAAGATGAAGAACTTAAACTATCAGATACTCTAGTAATTAAGATATTGTTATATTGGCTCAAGAATACACAAATCGATCAACCATTGGAACAGAATGGAGAAACAGAACCACATATGCATGTTCACCTGATTTATAACAAAGCAATAAATAATGTAAGGGAGAGGGTAAAAGATGGTCTTTCAATTAAATGGTGGTGGGTGAATTGACAATTTATATGGAATAAAATATATTTGAATCTTTACTTCACACTATATACATAAAACAACTCCAAATGGGTTTCAAATCTAAATGTGAAAGAGAAAAAAAATAATACTTTCAGAGGGAAGCACAGAAGAACATCTTCATGATCTTGGAATGGGCAAAGATTAAACGGTCACAAAACACTAACCATTAAAGGAAAAATTGATAAATTAAAATTAAAAACTTCTGTTCATGAAAAGATACCATTCAGAGAGTAAAAAGGGAACTTACAGAGTGCGAAAAGATATTTGCATGCATACATCCAACTGACTGGATAGAAAAAAAGAGCAAAAATTTGGATACTTCACAAAAGAGTATATCTAAACGGCTAATAAACACATGAAAAGGCACTCAATGTTAGTCATCAGGAAAACTCAAATTAAAACCACAAGATAGTGTTACATACCCACCAAAATGGCTACAATTAAAAAGACTAACGATACTAAACACTGGTAAGGATGGGAAGTAACTATAACTCTCACACCTTGCTAATAGGATGTAAACAGGTTATGACTACTTTCGAAACAATTTTGACATTATTTATTAAAGTTAAATATGTGTGTATTCAGCAATTCTGCTCCTAGGTAACTATCCACAGAAAAGTGGACATGTATTCTCCAAAAGACATGTCATAGCAGCACTATTCATAATAATACCAAATGGGAAAATGCCCAAGTGCTCATCAATGGATAAATAAATTGTGATATATTCACACAATGGAACGCTAACAGCAATAAGAAGAAACAATCTGAAACTATAGGCAACAACATGAATGAATCTCGCAAACAGGTATTGTGGAAAAGAAGCCAGACACAAAAGAGTACATACCTTGTGATTTCATTTCTATAAAGTACAAAAACAGGTGAAAATAATTTTTGTTGTTGTGCTAGTGAAGGTATAAATCACCCACTTTGAAAGGTGTTTTGGCAAAATGGCAGAATAGATCAGGAGTCAAAAAGTTTCATGCCCTTTGACAGCCTAAACTCTATTCTAAGGAAAGAATTGTAGATACCTATGTAGATTTACATTAAAAATATAATGCTAGAGTTCATATTCATGCTAGAGTTCTTATAATAATAAAAAGTTGGAAACATATATATAATAAAGTAATTAAATAACTTTGGTGTATCTGTTTTGATGAACTATTATGTAGCCACTAAATATCATGTTTTTGAAGAATATTTAATAATACTCAATAGTCATGATTTAATGTAAGGTAAAAAATGTAGAACAGAAAACTATGCAATGCAGTCTCAATTTTACTGCGTATGTATACTCACATATATACATACATACATACTTATGCAAAAGAAGGAAGGAAACATAAAGGTCCATAAAGGTCATTGCTATGAAGTGGAATTACAGAGCATTAAATTTTCTACTTTCTAGATTTTTTCATGTTAGTCTGTATGGCTAACATAGTTCTGTCATAGCCTTGAACCTATTGCTAAATAGGACTCAATATCTCTTTTGTTCTCCAGGAGGATTCCATTAGGACCAAGTGTTGATTTTTACTCAAGATTTTGTAACAAAGAGGAGAGTTTTACACTGTAAAGTTCATAGCCCTTTACATATTTCCTTCAGCTATGCCTCGTGATGGCTAATTTTATGTCTCAACTTGATTGGGCCATGGGATGTCCAGATATCCAGTTAACGTTATATCTAGGTGTATCTGTGAGGGTGTTTCTAGAAGAGATTAGCATTTGAATCCCTAGACTGAATAAAGCAGATTGCCCTCCCCAATTATATACTCTGTTGAGGGTCTGAATAGAACAAAAAGGTGAAGGAAGGGAGAATTTGCTCTCTCTGCCTGTCTGCTTGAGCTGGACCTCAGTAGTCTCCTGCCCTGGCATTGGAGCTTACTCCATTGGCTCCCTGGTTCAGGCCTTTGGACTATACTAAAACGTATACCATCAGTTCTCCTGGTTCTCAGGCCTTTTGACTTGGACTATGTCACCAGCTTTCCTGGGTCTCCAGCTTACAGATGGCAAATAGGACTTCTCAGCCTCTGTAATTGCGTGAGGCAATTCCTCCTAATAAGTCTCCTTATATGTCTCCCTTTGGTTCTGATTTTCTGGAGATCCTGACTAATATATGCTCCATCTCTCCCTTCTCTCCAGCTACAAGTCAAACAAGGTTTCTTTTTTGTTGTCCTTCCCTGGGTAGCACTTAGACAAGCTGGTACCCAGATAGGCTGGTTTCTGGCTTCCTCAGTTCCAGATCTTCCCCATCTCAGGCCTCCAAATCTCTTTCCCTTTCATATGCAGAAAAAAATGCTTCTCCAAATATGCATACACCCACTACCCACTTGGCAAAACCACACAAACAAAAGTTCTTGTCAATTTTCAAATTTTCTACAGTAAGTTCATGCTACTTTCAGAATCAAAAAATTCTGAATTACTCATAGCAGCTCAGTAGAAGGAAATTTTTCTCTAGGCAGCAACAGTGTTAATGAGAACATGTAATGTGGAAGACCAAGTCTGATTGGTTAAAATTAACCTTACAGACAGAAATTCCTTAACCTAAAAATATATGCACATCAGGTACAAATTTATCTGATCATTTGAATTATATGTGTAGCAGTTACCTTGGTGAGGGCAGAGATTGAAGAATTATTTGTGTTAGTATTAGCCTTAACATAAGATTGATCAATAATTAGATGAAACAGTTAATTCTGGACTCAGAGAAAACAATGGCATGAGCAAACAAAACACTTAGGTGGTTTGAAACTCATTTCTGCTTAGTTTTTACTAGCAGCATAATTTTTTTCCTAAATTTAGTCACTCCGAACCAATGCAGAATGCAGTTGTACTCCATTCATTCACCCATCCACCCAGGAAACTTGTGTGCCCTTCTAATGTGTCATGGACGATTCTCGGGGCTAGGATGCAAGAGTAAAAAAGGTGCACAAAGTCTTTCTTTCATGGAGCGTATGGGGAAGAGAGAGTATAACCCAGCGGAGATACATTGTCATATGTATTTCTATATTCTCTAAATCTTGCTGTCATGGGACTTACCATCCACTGTAGCAGTAGGTTTCAGAGCTTCAGGAGAAGGATGGATACCTGTTTAAAAAAATCATTACTCAGCTATTTTTTTCCCAGTTAAAAAAAATTGTGGTGAAAGCCTGGTGTCATGAAAAGAAAAAAGACTTTCTAAATTACTTTACACATCAATGACTAATCTGAAGGACGCAGACCATACTATTTCTTCCATAGTATGAAGTACACTTCTACCCAAAACTTGCTGCCTTAGGGGAAGAAGCCCAGAGACCATCAATGCCAGCATGTTGGGAGGTGAAGGAGAAGGCTAGGGGCGGGGAGCTTCAGCAGACTGGGGAAGAATGGGGGATAGAATAAAGAGAGGTTCAGAGGTGGGAAACATTAGGACCAAGAACGCATAGTTGTGGTGATGGGGCTCCAGTGATGGTTGCCAGCCTATCAACCACGATAGTCAGACAGGACTAGCTTTTCCTCAGTTGTCTCCAGTTCAGGAAACTGTCTGATTGAATCACTTTACAACCAAGGCCAGTAAGGAGCCAGAGGACATCATGAGGGTCCCAGTAATGCCTCCACTGCCATGTGGTCATGTAAGTGATATTCCTCCTCTGTAAGCCAGTTCATCATCTCAGAACAGAACAGAGGGAGGGAAAAAAATATGAAATATCGGACATTTTATACCCTAAAGGCTGAACAATTACCAAAAGAACCCTGGCTAGGAGATTTCCCCCAAGGACCTTCCCCCTTCTTGATCTGACCCTGGAAAAGTGGGCCTGGTTGTGTCCACTGTGCTCCTGATGTCACCTGCATCACCTTTCCCAGGATATGCACTGTACTCCCAAATGCCCTCTTTTTCCACCTGACCTCCATTCTTAAGCAAAATTCTCATTTTCTTTTTGCCCTGATATCAATTAACAGTCAAAAAGAAAAGTAGTCAACAAGTTAATCCAAAATTTTATGAATTCTACTAACATAAAAATTATACACATACCTAAAGCCTGGATCATAATCAAAACTTAATTGGGGCAAAACTAAAACTCATAAAGAAAAAAGTAACAGAAATTAAAAATTAAAAAGAATCCCATGATGGAAGTGTTATAAATCTGGATTATGATGATGGTTGCACAACTGTATGAATTAACTAAAACATCTAATTTTGTGCTTTCTAATATGGTAGCCACTAGGCACATGTAGCTATTTAAATTTAAATTTATTAAAATTGTATTATTCAGAGGAATAGGATTGAGTGTCCAGGAATAAATTCATAAGTCTATGGTCAATTAAATGATGCCAAGACCTTTCAATAAGGAAAGAATAATCTCTTCAACAAATCATTTTGGGACAACTGGATAGCCACATGCAAAAGAGTGAAGTTGGATCCCTAACTTACACTATATAAAAATATCAACTGAAAATAAACCAAAGACCTAAATGTAAGGGCTAAAATTGTAAAACTCTTAGAAGAAAACATATGAGTAAATCTCTACAACCTTTGATTTGGCAATGGAGTTTGAGCTATAACATCAAAAGTACAAGTAACAAAACAAAAAATAGGTAAATTTGGCATAAAACCTTAAAATGTCTGTGAATCAAAGGACATCATCAAAAGTGAAAAAACGTCCAACAGAATGGGAGAAAATATTTGCAAATCATATACTTGATAAGGAATATCCAGAACACATAAAGAATTCTTGCAACTCAATGACAAAAAGACAAACAACCTAATTCTAAAATGGGCAAAGAACCAAACTGATATTTCTCCAAAGGTGACATACAACTAGCCAATAAGCACATGAAAGGTGTTCAACATCATTAGTCATCAGAGAAATGCAAATCAGAACAATGAGATGTTACTTCACATTCACTAGGATGGCTATAATTTAAAAAAAGAAAAGAAAAGAACAAGTGTTGATGAGGATGTAGGAAAACTGGAGTCGTACATTGCTCATGGGAATGTAAAGTAATAGAGCTGCTGTGGAAAACATGTTGGCAGTTTCTTAAAAAGTTAAATGTAGAATTATCACATGTCTAAGCAATTCCAATCCTAGATATATACCCAAAAGAACTGAAAACAGATATTCAAAAAAAAGTTGGTATGAATTTTCATACCCACACTATTTACAATAACCAAAAGATGGAAATAACCCAAATGTCCATCAACTGTGGTATATCTATAAAAAGGAATGGAATACTGGCACATGCTACAACATGGATAAACCTTGAAAACATTATGCTAAGTGAAAGAAGTCAGATACAAAAAGCATTGTGTGATTCCATTTATATGAAATACTCAGAACAGGCAAATCCAAAGAGACAGAAAGCAGATTACAGGTTACCAAGAGGTGGGGGAAGGGGATAATGGGGAGATACTGCTTGATGGGTGTGGAGTTTCCTTTTGGGGTGATGAAATGTCTTGGAACTAGATAGAGATGGTTATGTAACACTGTGAATGTAATAAATGCCAGTGAATTGTACACTTTAGAATGGTTAAAATGGCAGATTTTATATAACATGAATGTTACTTCAAGAAAAAAATTTAAAAAATTAAAAAATATATTTTCTAGGTTACCCAAAGTATGGCTAGTGCTACTGATTAGACTTTGCATATCACAGAACATTTCTACCATGTACAAATTCTATTGAAAGTACTGATATAACTGTATACTTACAATGGGTAAGTTTATGGTATGTAAATTGTCCTTTGGTAAAGAGACAGGAGAGTTTAAAAAAGAAACAGGATAGTTTAAAAAAGAAACATTCCAAAGGCAAATATATTTTAAACCATTTTTTAAAATTGAAGTATAGTTAATATACAATGTTGCATTAGTTTCAGGTGTTCAGGAAAGTGATTCAGTTATATATATAACTGAACATATATACATTCCTTTTCAGATTATTTTCCATTATAGGTTATCACAAGATATTGAATATAGTTCCCTAATCTCAAACTCCTAATTTATCTCTCCCCTGCACCCTTGTCCCCTGCTAACCCCTTTGGTAACCATAAGTTTGTTTTCTATGTCTGCGAGTCTATGTCTGTTTTGTAAATAAGTTCATTTGTATTACTTTTTTAGATTCCAAATATAAGTGATATCATATGATGTTTGTCTTTGTCTGACTTACTTCACTTAATATGATAATCTCTAGGTCCATCCTTGTTGTTGCAAATGGCAAGATTTCATTCTTTTTTATGGTTGAGTAATACTCCAGTGTGTGTGTGTGTGCGCGTGCATGCATATGTGTGACATCTTCTTTATCCATTCCTCTGTTGATGGACACTTAGGTTGGCTATTGTAAATAGTTCTTCTATGAACATTGGAGTGCCTGTTTCTTAGAGTGTTCTCCAGATATAGGCCTAGGAGTGAGATTACAGGATCATATGGTGACTCTTATTTTTAGTTTTTTGGTGTTTTAAATTTTTTTTATTGTCATGAAAGTCACATAATATAAAACATACTGTTTTAACCATATTTAGCTGTACAGTTCAGTGGCACTAAGTATATTCACGTTGTTGTGCAACTTTCACCATCATCCATCTCCCAAATTTTTCACCTTCCTAAACTAAAACTCTGTCCCCATTAAACATTAACTCCCCATTTCCCCTCTCTACCCCCCAACCCCCCAGCCCCTGGCAATGTTCTTTCTGACTCTATGAATTTGACTATTCTAGGTAACTTGTATAAGTGAAATCAAACTGTATTTGTCTGCACCTAATGTATATTGGAATGCATTTTTTTTCACCACGGAAGTGCTTTTATTGGCAGTAGGGCTGAACAGTACAAAAACTTGTCAGAGCTGGATGGAACAAGGCAGTCACAAGTACAGATACTAGGAGTGAGGAAAAGTAGGTGACTCAAAAGAAATCCACATCATCTGGAGCATCCAGGTCATGGTATTCCACAATGGCCCGAGGGTCTCCATGGACCATCCTGTTTTGAGGCTTCCCAGGATAACCTCCCTGGCCTCGGAAGGCATCATAGTTCCCTCGGCCAGCACCATAGGGAGCATGGGGGTACGGAGGCCCTCCTGTGGGAACTGCAGAGCAAAGAGCACCAGCTCCATAGCCCAAGATGGGGCGCCGGGGCTGACCATAGGGCATCAGGCCCTGGGGAGTCTCGTGTGGGTAGCGGAGTCCCGGGGTCAGACCTGGGGGTAGTATCTGGGCAGGGCCAGGTGGCTGAGCTGGTTTTATCTCAGGCAGAGCTAGGCGCTTGGCATCAGTGAGAAAGTTGTTAAAAAATGCCACCTCCTTCACTTCCTCAATTTTCTCTGCATGCTTATTGAAGATATGTTTGAGTACAAACTTAGGACCCTTGAATTTCTTGCCACTGAGAGGGCATAGCCACTTATCCTTGCCCAGTTCCTGGGTGTTAGAGGTCACAAACTTTTCCACTTTCTGCTCAGGGGCTTTGCGACCCATCTTCTGGGCCTCTTCCTCTGAAAGAGATTCCCATACACTCAGCAGCGGAGTCAGCTTCTCCGCAAATGTCTTCTGCCTTTCTAGCACTTCTCCATGACTGATGCGGTTGGGCGGCAAGGGGCCCTGGACATGGATGATGCCACAGCGGTTGGGCATCTCATCCTTATTGGGGTACTCGCACGTGTTATAATAATCCAGGGAACGCACGATGCGCAAATAAAGGAGGAGTCTGTCCAAAACCTTGATCAGCTTCTCATCCCGCTCCACGTTGATCTCTGCTGGGTTCCCTTCCTTAGGCGGCTCCTCCGGAGGGGCCCCCCTACTGCTCCCCAGCAGCTCTTCTTCCTCAGCGCTCACTTCCTCAATCAGGTAGTCAGTGATATTCTTCAAGATCGGGTTCTGCGAGGGCAGACTCATTGGCAGAGGAGGCGTCCCAGGCTCAGAGGCCCAGAGCTGGGTCCTGTCGTCCAGCGTATGGATCAGCTTGGCTGCCAGCTTGATGTTGTTGAGCACTATCTGCTTGTGCTGGGTGATGCCGTTGATGTTGCGGAAGCGATGGGTCAGGTCTCTGTTCATACCAGGGCTCAGCTCACACTCCCGGAGTCGGATATTCTACAGGTTCCAACAGATCTCTTTAATGTTAACGCTGCGGTCAAAGGTTACCCAGCCACGGCGGAAAAACCTCTTCTCGGGCTGGGGCTCCGATAATGCCACACGCATAAAGCCTGGATATCTTTTACAAAGAGAAATGATTTCAGCCCGGGAGGTGTTGGGCGCGATGTTGCGCATGAAGAGAGAGCACGTCTTATGCAGGGGTCGTGGTTTACATTCCAGCCCAGGAGTGTCCTTAGGCTTCTCCCACTCTTCTTCCTTGGGCTTCTCCTTTTCCTTGAGTGCTTCTTCAGCCTCCTCCTTCTCCTCCTCTGCCTGGCCACTCTCAGACTCCGACTCTGACTCCGACACACTGCCTTCATCAGAGCTGTCATCTCCACTGTGCTTCCTATTCCGCTTCTTGCTGCTCTTTCTGGCTTCTTTCTCGGAGTCTTCTTTCTTTTCTTCTTTGTCCCCATCACCCTCGGATTTCTTAGTTTTGCCATCACTAGAACTGTCGTTTTCAGCTTGTTTGCCGTCTTTTTTCTTGTCGTCTTTCTCACTGGCCTTGCGCTCTCCATCCCCCAGGCCTGGTCCAACCTGGCCTTCCTCTTTCTTGCTGGGCTCCCCAGGCTTTCCTCCCTGTTCCTTCTCCTCCTCCTGCTCCAGGATGCCTAGATCATTCTCTGTACCTCCTTCCATCTTGATCACAGCTGCATCCAGCATCTTGACAATGGCATCAGCTTTGTCTATGTCCAGCAGAAGATTGTCAAACCAGCCACTCTCCATGAGTGACAGGAATACCCTTAGTCGGTTTTGCAGGGCCCCCCCGGGCCTCCTGCCGACGCTTCCCCACCTCAACTGGGTGGTACTTAGACCGAAACCACTCCTCACCTTTATGAGCCAGGAAAAAATCCTGCATCTGCTGCCTTCGGAAATCCAGCTTGTAGTCATAGTGCTTAACTGCCTCTGTCTCATCCACAGAGTCATCCAAAGACAGAAGAAACTCCTTGAAGGTCTTCATCACAGGTGGTGGCACACCCAAGTCGATCTCTGCTATGCTGCCCAGCCTGGCCTGGATAGGCAGAACGTGATGCTGCATGGTGTGGACGTCTGGATGGCCCTAGGGCTGCGGGGGGCCATAGGTCCGGCCCCCACCCCCACCCCCGGCATAGGGCATCTCATAGCCACCGTGGTATGGGTCAGAGCTGTGCTCATCCCACTCTCGCCTCATGCGCTTCTGCGGGGGGCTGAGCTCCTGCCGGGGACGAGAGAAGCGCTCTCGCCGATTCCTGTCATAGTCACAATATTCACCCCGACTTCGGCGCTCCCGGCCACGGTCCCATTCTCTGTCATTCCAATCATCCCCTCGACGTCTTTCACCTCTTTCCCGGGAACGGTCACAGTCGCTGCGCTCTCGTCTAAACTTGTCCCTGCGCCTTCGGTCATCCTCGTCACCACGGTCACCCATGGCGCGGACTCAGGCGACCTCGGGCGCGCGTCGGGGATGGCGGGGAGGGTGAGAGGGAGACGCGGGGCTCTCAGCTACGGGGCCGAGTAGACGCAAAGAAAGTGGGACAGCCGTGGATGGGCGGTCGGCGTGCGCCGCCTGAGCTATGCCTGCGTCACCTGCAGAACGGCGCCTCGAACCACAAGCTACACCCCGCGGGGCCTGATCTGGAACTAAATCAAAGAGGGGTGGAATGCATTTTTAAGGTTAACTTGATATATGTCCTGCAAACAGACTGTACCCTCTTTTTTATTTCCCTGTACTGTATAGTAGGCCCTCACCAGCCATCTACTTCATACATGGTAGTGTACATACGTCAATCCCAATCTCCCAGTTCATCCCAACCTCCCTCCCCTCTTGGCGTCCCTATGTTTGTTCTCTATGTCTGTTCTCTAATTCTGCTTTGCAAATAGGTTCATCTGTACCATTTTTAAAATTCCACACATATGTGTTAACATATGATATTTGTTTTTCTCTTTCTGACTTATTTCACTCTGTATGACAGTCTTTAGGTCCATCCACCTCTCTGTAAATGGCACAATTTCATTCCTTTTTATGGCTAAGTAGTATTCCATTGTATATATATACCACATCTTCTTTATCCATTCCTCTGTTGATGGACATTTAGGTTGCTTCCATGTCTTGGCTATTGTAAATAGTGCTGCTATGAACATTGGGGTGTGTGTATCTTTTCAAGTTAAGAGTGTTCTCCAGATATAGGCCTAGGAGTGGGATTGCAGGATCAAATGGTAACTCTATTTTTAGTTTTTTAAGGAACCTCCATACTGTTTTCCATAGTGGCTGCACCAATTTAAATTCCCACCAACCATGTAAGAGTGTTCCTTTTTCTCCACATCCTCTCCAGCATTTATTCTTTGTAGACTTTTTAATGATGGCCATTCTGACTGGTGTGAAGTGATACCTCATTGTAGTTTTGATTCACATTTCTCTAATAATTAGCAATATTGAGCATCTTTTCATGTGCCTGTTGGCCATCTTCTTTGGAGATCCAAAAGCAAATGTTGATCTTTTCAAAAAATCAGCTTTTGGTTTCACTGATTTTCTCTGTTTCCCTGTCTTAAATTTCATTGATTTCTGCTCTAGTATATCTTATATACTAGAGCAGAAATATATATATGTTATATATATAAAATACATATATTTTATATATATTTATAAATATATATATGTCTGCTTAAATCTTTCTCCATCTCTAATATATGAATTCAGTGCTATAAATTTCCCTCTTAGCATTGCTTTCACTGCATCCCCCAAATTTTGATTAGTTGTATTTTCATTTAGTTCAAAATATTTATAATATTTTTGAGACTTAGTCTTTGACTGATGTGTTATTTAGAAGTGTTGTTTAATCTCCAAGTATTTTTGGATTTCCATTTATCTTTCTGTTATTGATTTCTAGCTTAATTCCATTGTGGTGTGAGAGAATAATTTGTATGATCTCTATTGTTTTAAATTTGTTAATGTGTTTTATGGCATTGAATGTGAGCTATCTTGGTGAATGTCCCATGTAAGCTTGAGAAGAATGTGTATTCTGCTGTTTCTGGATAAAGTATTCTGCAAATGTCAGTTAAATCCAGTTGATTAATGATGCTGTTCACTTCAACTGAATCCTTACTGATTTTCTGGCTATTGGATCTGTCAGTTACTAATAGAGGGGTGTTCCTATCTCCAACTATAATAGTGGCTTCCTCAACTTCTCCTTGCATTCTATCAGTTTTCACCTCACATGTTTTGATGCTCTGTTGTTAGGCACACACACATTCAGGACTGTTAAATTTCTTGGGAGAATAGACCCCTTTATCATTAATAATTCTCCTTAATACTATTATTTATATCCAGAATATTATTGTTAATATTGCTGATAGTGCCATGATAATTTTCCTCTTTCTGAAGTCAGCTTTGTCTAGATTAGTGTCACCATGGTATATCTTTCTCTACCCCTTTACTTTCAACCTGTATGTGCCTTTACATTTAAAATGGGCTTCTTACAGATAACATGGCTTTTATATACCCTCTCAGTATGACCAAGAAAGACAAAGCAAAGTGAATGCCAAAAGCAATGATAAAGACAAAGGACAGGTGTCTGGCAGAATGGGAGACCACAGGGAAGCTGCCAGGGAGCTTCAGGGACACTGGGCATTGCTGGGTTGGGACTGGGAGGGACCACGGAGCACTATGGCCTAGGCATGACATTTGATGATGTGGCCTTATATTTTTCAGAACCAAGAGTGGGAGATCCTGGAGAAGTGGCAGAAGGAAATGTATAAGCAAGTAATGAAGATCCATTATGAGACCCTTGATTCTTTTGATTGTGTTTTTTCTAAGCCAGATCTGATCACCTGGATAGAACAAGGGAGAAAGTTATTAATCAGAGACCTGGTTGGGGGTGGGGGAGACAAAGGACAAACTGGAAAAATACTTGCAATGGTGGACAAATGGTTAATAGTCTTAATAGATAAAGAGCTGTTACTAATAAATAAGATAAAGCTAAATGCTGTGAAAGAAAAATAGGCAAAGAACATGAAAAGGAAACTCACAAAAAGAAGAAATTAAAATGGCAAAATAAACATATGTAACAAAAAAATCTTTGGTAACTGAAATGAAATTAATTCAAGAAGGAGACATATTTTTAACCTTTGAGATTAGCAAAGATTTGAAAAGGTTTGTTGCATATGGAGAAAGGGTACTGTCATAATTGGTTGATGGCATGTATATTGTATATTTCTGGAGGGTAATTTAGCAAATTTTATTAAGTTCTTTCAAAACAACAACTTCTTTTAATTCAGCAATTTCACTTATAGGAATTTATCCTCAGGAAATAATTGAACAAATATACAAAGATGTATGTATAAAGCTGTTTATCATGTTAGCGTTTGTAATAGTAAAAAATTGGCAACAGCCTGACTGTTTAAAAAGTGTTTTTTAAAGTTGATTTTAAAAATAAAAGAATAGGGACTTCCCTGGTGGCACAGTGGTTAAGAATCCACCTGCCAACGTAGGGGACATGGGTTCAAGCCCTGGTCCAGGAAGAGCTCACATGCCGCAGAGCCACTAAGCCTGTGCCCCACAACTACTGAGCCTGCATGCCACAACTACTGAGGCCACACACCACAACTACTGAAGCCTGTGCACCTAGAGCCCATGCTCTACAACAAGAGAAGCTACCATACTGAGAAGCTCACACACCGTAACAAAGAGTGGCCCCCGCTAGCCACAACTAGAGAAAGCCCATGTGCAGCAACGAAGACCCAACATAGCCAAATAAAACTAAAACTAAAACTAAAATAAAATAAATTAAAAAAAATAAAAGAATGAGAAATCAGAGATAAGAAGGGGAAAAAAGGTTGAAATAGGAAAACAATCCTTATAATAAAGACCTGTCTTCCTAAGTGGCAGCACCCTTCACAGATAGAGAATGGAAGGGGCAGAGTGCAATGTGGCATCCTGTACATATGACACCGTTACCTCTCTGAAGACCCAAAAGTTTGTACTTCTAACAAAATGGGCCCTAGCTCTTTGGTTCCACAAACACACATCACCCTTTCTCTTTTTTTAAAACAGCATTACCCATTGTTCCCTTTGATGACTGGAAATGTAGCTCCTTCATTCAAAAACATCTAGTTGAGACAGTGGGAGGATGTCGTGAGGTGCATCAGTCTGACCGGGAAAATTGATAATAGCAGAATGTTGCTTCTCTGGGGATGGGAATTGGGGAAGGGAAATCAGAGAGTAGAGTATGTACTCAATAAATCCTTGGATGCAGCCAAGGCAGCCAGGATTAGACTTCAGCATACCCAGTTCCATCCTGGCCCCCTTTAGTGGAACTGACTACCTACAAAAACAAGGATTAGAAATTCAGGGCAAAGCCCACCTGCCTGGAATTTTCCATATCACTTCTCATTTTGTACTGACTCCATTACTCATGGCTGTCACATTTCCAAATTCTCTGGCCTTTTATCTGCAGACTTTGGCTCCTAGGTCTCACATCAGGTGCCCATGGCTATGAAAACCAACGACTTGGCTTCCTGGCATTCCCTCTCCAGCATTTACCAGGGAAACTGGAATGTGCCACTCCCATGTTTCTCCCCAGTGTTTGTGGACCTGTGTACCCCATCCCAACCTCTCTTCCACCTCAGGATAGCAGGATCAGAAACAAAGGGATGCATTTAATAGGTCAAATAATGTTAGACTTAGAAGGGATGGTGTTCATCATTTAGTGAAATCAACCTTATTTAAAGTGAAATGACTTGCTCACGGTCACATAGCTAATTCTAATGTAATATGGTACCTGGGTGCCAGGGTGATCCTTTTAATTTTAATTTATTAAAAAATTTTAAACCAATTCCTAAGATTCCATAGGAAAGATGACACTCTATTTGATCTATAAGTACATCCAGGTATGATTCACCCTAAATGGAAATGGACCACAGGTCTAGTTCAGGTCTTTGTTCCTCTTATAAGGAGGATGGAAATGTCCCATTTCTTTTTCAAAGTGGTTACATGCTTTTTTGACTCTCCTTTTGGGGAGAATGAAGCAGGCGGGTCCAGGGGGTCCCAGCCTGGAAGCCGATGTCCAGGGTGGCCAGGAGCAGAGAGAGGCAGAATGAAAGCACAAAAACATTTCTGAGAGAATGCTCAGCATCCAGCTAGCAGAAGCTCCATCTCTTTGTGAAAGGGAGGCAGAACCCAAAGGTAAAGGGCCAAGTAAACATAGGAACAGACTGTGGTTGTTGGGGTTGGGGGTTGTGGAGAAGAGGGCTATGACAGATGTAAAAGGGGAACTGAGGTGAGAGGAGTTAGGGTGTACTTGGATGAATGGATGAATGAGGCTGGAGTACAAACTCCTTCATGGATGCTGACTGAAGGTGTGGAGGGAGTTGACCTAATTAAAAGCTACAAAGGGGGAGATGTAGAAAACCACCTAGTTGTGAACCTCCCACTTGCAGTCAGAGAACACAGCAAGACCTGATGACCCAATTGAATGTTTCAAAAGAGCCCAATACTGTAGACAGTTATATAGAAGCTTTAAACAGTGAAAACATTCTCAGACTTCTTCCCAGTACTGTCTTAGCCACAAAGCCCTAGAACTGTGTAGGCACAAGGTCCCCCATAATCCCTGAAGCACCGAACATCTCACCATTCTTTCTGACTCAACCGTGAAAAATCTGTCCCATTTTCTCCCCTGAAACCAGCTTACCTAAATGTCTGTACCACCAGTGTTAAATTACTCTACTGAAACCCCTGGGGTCAGCTTTGACTTTCTCTTTTTCATTCATTCATTCATTCATTCAATTAATATTGAGCCCTTACTGTATCAGGTATACTGTGCAAGACTCTGGGATACACAGTAGTCAGTAAAACAGGCTGATATTTGCCTAATGGGATGTACAGTCAAGCACTCACTAAATCAAATTGATTCCACCTTCATAATGATGGTCATATTGATTTTTTTCTTTCTACCACCATTCCAGTTCACTGCTCCAGCACCCTGTACCAGAACTTTTTTGGAAACCTTCTGTCTTTCTCCCTGTTTGCATTATTTTCTGCATGCTAATCTATCCTATATTCCACTAATTCCTAAATATGATAGACCATCAGAAACACATGAGGTTTATAAATATAGATTCCTGGACCTTAGCCCAAACCTACTGAATAAGAAAGGCGGTAGGTCCCAAGAATATCTATATTTTTTAAAGCTAACTCATTGATTTTGACGCACAGCCAGGTTTGGGAACCATTGTTATATATCACTGTTATATATCACCAAACACAATTCCACTTGCTCAGAATTCTTCAGGAAATCCTCTTCGTCTGCAGAATAAACTAAAATATTAGCCTGGCATTCAACATTCCAACCTATCTATTCCAATTTTCTTATACTACAATTCTAGTCTACCTTTAATTATGTGACCTTGAGAAAATCACTAAAACAGGCAAGAAAAAAATCAAGGGCACAGTCTTTTTTAGTTATCCTGTGCTACAAAAACTCTTCTGCAATTAGTTTCTTAAAAAATTGAAGTAATAATGTATTTACTTCCCTTTCCAAACACCGTTTTGGTGGTGAGTTTTGTTCCGCATCCTTTGTTCCTTTTCTCTCCTGTTTTCCCTTCCTTCTGTGCCACTGTGGTTCTCTTCCAGATCTTTTTCTCATTTAAATAGTCATGCTCACACTTGCTAAAGCAAACTAGTTCATTCTTACATTGTTAATCACAAAGTATTTACATGTATTTACAATGAACAAATACATGTTCGTTGTAAAAAAATTTTAATTACGAGGAAGAAAAATACAATAAAAAGTGAAAGTGCCCTCTTTCCACTCTGAGCAACTCTTCAGACTCTATTAACAGTTCAGTGATGCAAAGCTCGCAAACATTTCTTATATTCCCATTTTCTGTAGGGATTTTGTATCTGCTCTCTGCCTTGGTCCTACCCTCCCAACCTCATCTGTCTCTGTGTTGGCTCAGATCAGGTTTTCTCCCAGGCTTCAGCATCCAACCATGTCTTCCAATCCACCTGAAGATATCCAGGACAATTGCTCCTCTCCCTTTACCTTCTTTCTGACTACAAGAAAGAGGTTGACTAGTCATGCACTATTAGTTTCCCAACTTCCTCTCAAAAAGTATTTTAATTGCTGTTAAAACTCTTCTTTCTATCACCTATTTTGGGGTCCCCTGTTGTTTTGGGGACCATGCCTTTCTGCAGTGCACTTTAACAACAGGCAGGGAAGGTAGCTGACTGCTGAGATGATTTTCTGAGTCTTAGACAGCTTCTCCATCATTCTTCTTCCCAAATATTTCCTCTGCCAGAGGCCAAGTTTCAAAATCCCTCCAAAAATTTTTTATAATAGCCTTATTGAGATACAATTCCCATAGCATATCTTTAGTGTACGGTTCAATGGTTTTTAGTATTTTCAAAAACTTGTGCAACTATGACTACAATACATTTTAGAACACCTTTGTTATCCTAAAAAGAAACCCCATACTCATTAGCAGCCACACCCCATTTTCCCTCAACCCTTCCAGTCCTAGGGAACCACTGATCAACTTTCTCTCTTTATAGACTTGCCTGTTCTGGATATGTGGTTTTTTGGAGACTGGCTTTTTTCAGTTACCATAATGTTTTCAGCATTCATCCATGCTGTAACATGTATTAGTATTGACACTTCATTTCTTTTTATTGTTGAATAATATTCTATTGTATGAATAAATCACTTTGTATTTATCTACTCATCAGTTGATGGACATTTGGGTTGTTTCCACTTTTTGCCTACTATGAATAATGCTGCTATGACCATTCATGTACAAGTTTTTGTATGCACATATGTTTTCATTTCTCTTGGGTATGTACTTAGGAGTGGAATTGCTGGGTCATTGGTAACACTATGTTTAACATTTTGAGGAACTGGACCGTAGTCCCACCAGTAGTGTATAAAGGTTCCAATTTCTCCACATTCTTACCAACACTTGCTATTTTCCATTTTTTAAGTAGTCATCTCAGTGGGTATGAAGTGGTATCTCACTGTAATTTTAATTTGCATTTCCCTAATGACTGATGATGTTAAACATCTTTTTATATGCTATTGGCCATTTTTATATATTCTTTGGAAAAATGTCTATTCAGATTCTTTATACATTTTTTATTAGGTTTTTTTATTATTATTATTGAGTTGCAGGAGTTCTTTTTTGTTCGTTTTGCTTTGTCTTGTTTTTGTTTATTTTTTGCAAGATTATATATCTAGATACAAATTACTTTAAGATATCTGATTTGCAAAGTTTTCTTCCATTCTGTCAGTTGTCTTTTTACTTCCTTGATGATGTCCTTTATTAAGGGACACACGTTTTAAATTTTGATGATGTCCCATTGATCTGTTTTTTCTCTTGTTGTTTTTGCTTTTGGTGTCATATGAAAGAAATCAGGGACAAATCCAAGGTAATGAAGATTTACATCTATTTTAGAGCGTCAAGAAATAAACCCATACACCTATGGTAAATTAATCTTTGACAAAAGGGACAAGAATATACAATGGAGAAAAGACAGTCTCCTCAGCAAGTGGTGTTCAGAAAGCTGGACAGCCTCACGTAAATTAATGAAGTTAGAACACTTCCTCACACCGTATACAAAACTAAACCTCAAAGTGGTTTAAAGACCTAAATATAAGACACGACACCATAAAACTCCTAGAAGAGAAGATAGGCAAACCATTCTTTAATATAAATCATAGAAATGTTTTCTTGGATCAGTCTCCCAAGGCAAAAGAAATAAAATCAAAAATAAACAAATGAGACCTAATCAAACTTAAAATTTTTGTATAGCAAAAGAAACCACCAACAAAACAAAGCCAACCTACAGAATGGGAGAAAATATTTGCAAACAATGTGAAAGACATGGGGTTAATTTCTAAAATATACAAACAGTTCATATGACTCAGTATCAAAAAAACCAAACAAACCAATCAAAAAATGGGCAGAAGACCTAAACAGACAATTCTCCAAAGAAGACATACAGATGGCCAACAGGCACATGAAAAGATGCTCAATACCACTAATTATTAGAGAAATGCAAATCAAAACCACAATGAGGTATCACCTCACACTGGTCAGGATGGCTATCATCAAAAAGTCTACAAATAATAAATTCTAGAGAGGATGTGGTGATGGGAATGTAAATTGGTGCAGCTTCCATGGAAGGTTATGGAGGCTCCTTTATAAACTAAAAATAGAGCTACCACATGATTCAGCAATGCCACTCCTAGGCATATAACTGGAAAAGACAAAAACTCTAATTTGAAAAGATACATGTACCCCAATATTCATAGCAGCACTATTTACAATAGACAAGACATGGAAGCGACCTAAGTGTCCATCAACAGAGGAATGGATAAAGAAGATATGGTGCACGTGTGCGCGCACAGGAATATTACTCAGGCATAAAAAAGAGTAAAGTATTGCCATTTGCAGCAACATGTATGGACCTAGAGAATATCATACTAAGTGAAGTAGGTCAGACAGAGAAAGACAAATATTACATTATATCACTTACATATGAAACCTAAAAAATGATACAAATGAAGTTATCTACAAAACAAAAATAGACTCACAATCATAGAAAACAAACTTAGGGTTACCAAAGGCGAAAGGGTGGTGTGGAGGGATAAATTAGGAGTATGGAATTAAAAGATACACACTACTATAAATAAAATAGGTAAGAAACAAAGATTTACTGTATAACATAGGGAACAATATTCAATATCTTGTAATAACCTATAATGGCAAATCATCTGAAAAAATGTATAACTGAATCACTTTGCTGCACATCTGAAGCTAACACAATATTGTAAATCATCTATACTCCAATTAAAAAAAGACTTACATCTATTTTTTCCTCTAAGAGTTTTAGACTCAGTTCTTACATTTAGGTCTTTGATTCACTTTGAGTTAATTTTTGTATATGGTGTGAAGCAGGGTTTCAACTTCATTTTTTGCATGTGGCAATTCAGTTGTCTCAGCATCATTTGTTGAAGAGATTATTCTTCTCCACTGAATTGTCTTGGTACCCTTTCAACAATTTAAAAAGGCAGAACACCATAAAATTCTATATTTTCAAAATTGGAAAGGATCTTAGGAATTTGTACTGGTCAGGCTTCTTAGTTGTAGACCATAGAATGCATTTTAGCTATTTTAATTGGGAAGATTTTATTTTATTAAATCATTTTTGGGAGTAAAAGAGCAAGAGGCTCAAGGTCAGAGGTTCTTAAACTTGGCTGCACACTTAATTATCGGGGAGCTAATGCCAATATTATACCCTGTACCATGTACCACGCTGTTTGGAGTAGAATCCAGGCAACAAGTAAAAAAAAAAACCTCAAGTGATTCCAATACATAGCCAAGATTGAGACTTAGTACTCTAGACTGAGCTCCTAGAAATAACATCTAGAACCACATTGCTGAATTTGCCTGGTGGAGGAGCCGATGCCATCACAGACCTCAGAACAACATAGCTTCTTCCATAATCTGCAAGCTGCAGCACCACTGACAATCCCAGGAGGTCACCTGTGCTAGCAAAAATGGCCTCTCAGTGACCAGGCTGTTTCCTTAAGTAGCCCTTTCTGAATCAAAGAATGTTGAATGTTAGAACCTGTCACACGCTCACATCTAGCAGCAAAGGAATCTAGGAAAAGGTTTATTTAGACTTCAGTGGGAAGATGGGATTCACAAATGTATAGAACTATTCAAATATGATGCAAATGTTAAAAAAAAAAAAGTTTTGGAGTAACCAAGAAAGACAAATGTCTACTACAGGGTCATTGATTGATTACAAATCTGGACATGAGTCAGAGACACCTGGGGGAACTTTGCAATAATAAAGATTCCCAGGCCACACCCCTGGAGAAGCTGATTCAGTAGGTTTGTGTGAGTTCCAGATTCTGCCAGGTTTGGGACTTTTGAGAGTCCAACCTCCACTTTGAATGTTTGCCTTCAGATCAGAAGCCTTTCACTTCCAATTTAGAAATAAGGCTTAATCTGTACGTCTCCAGAGAAGCAACAGAGTGATGCAGGCTCACAATAAAGTGTCAAAGACCAAGTAGAGTCTTTGGCTAGGATCTTAATCACAGCAATGGTGTGAGTAAAGGGGTCTAGACTGGTAAGTATTAGGAATATGGTATTTCCTGATTCTCTAGGATGACCACTATCTGCCTTTGGGAGAACTGTATAGTTTGAAAGGTCATTTTCAATATTTGAAGGCAAATAAAAACAATCCCTTATTATTTGCATAATGAAAACAACTGCAAGGAAAGCTAGGTAAAATCTCCCAGGCTGGTGGGGGTATGTAGAAGGTAGTAATTTCTAAGTGGGAGTATGTGTATGTGATTTTTATATTTATCTGAAATAAAGCATGTGTTCAAAAATTTGGGTAACACTACCCTAAACCATCTGGTCTTTCCTTTTGGAGGAAGAGGGTGTGAGTGAATTCAAAGCAAAGAGGGAGGGGAGCCCTCTGATGGCCACATACTTCAACAGCTGCCCCTTGCACCCAGCAAATGAAATGCTTCTTCTAAAAGATTATAATTTTAAAGTATTCCCTAGAGTCTTCAATGTACAACTTTTAAAAACTATCAGAGGCAGGGACTTCTCTGGTAGTGCAGTGGTTAAGAATTCGCCTAGCCAATGCAGGGGACACGGGTTCGAGCCTTCCTGGTCCAGGAAGATCCCATATGCTGTGGAGCAACTATGCCCTTGCACCACAACTACTGAGGCTGTGCTCTAGAGCCCGTGAGCCGCAACCACTGAGCTCACATGGTGCAACTCTTGAAGCCTGTGCGCCTAGAGCCTGAGCTCTGCAACAAGAGAAGCCACGGCACAAACGCAGCAATGAAGAGTAGCCCCCGCTCTCCGCAACTGGAGAAAGCCCACGTGCAGCTGTGAAGACCCAACACAGCCAATAAATAAATTAATAATTTAAAAAAATTACCAGAGCCACCTGGCTGTAGCCCAGGTGACCATCGCATCTTATTTAATGTACTGTATATTCACCATGTCCTGGGTCAGGGCTACTTCAAATCACACCTTCCCGGAAAGCACATTGCTTCTTATCAACAGCTTGATTTACAACCAGCAAAAATCCATAGCCCTCTGTGACCCTTGTAAAAAGGCTGCCTTTCACATCATATCCTCTTCAGAAGGAATAAAACACCCTTATTTCTTCTGTCAGTGCATTGGCTAGAAACACTACCTGGACCAGTGGTTTATTTGAGAGAGGCTTGTGTTTAGGGGAAGAGGCCAGGAAGATAGAGAGCTGATCTCACAATGCAGCGAGACCAATATGTAACAGCCTATTCTCTGCAGTGAAAATGGGAATAGGAATTTGTACGCATTCATAAAGTTCAGCATAGGCCGGCAGATAGCATGTTCTAAACCTTACTGGTTCTCATAACTTCTCTCCATATGTTTTCATAACCTCATGACTGTTATGTCATGAGGGTGGGGGTACGGGGGGGAAGATTGCCAGAAGAATAAATCAGTTACACATTAAATTTTCTGGAAAAAAGAATCCCTAGCAATTTTATAGGTCCTTGACAACAGCTATTAAACTGAATCTTTCAGGAAAGAAAAACAGAGTTACCTATGGTATGTTGTTTCCTCTGTGTTTGGCTAACTGTAAATCTGGCAGCTAGCAGAAAATCATAATTGAAAGGAATCCAAATCAAACCAAATCTCCTCTATCACTTATGACTACTTCAGTAAAGCTCACATTATACCAAAAATCAAGTGTTTGTTGCAGAATCAGGGTGCAGGACGGCTTTATTTTATATAGTCTAAACAGGAGCTGTGATGAATTAACTTTTAGTTGCTTGTGATTAAATAGGGAATCTAGATGAGTACTTCCTGGAGCTGGGAGCATGGTGTTGAAGTGGAAAGCAGTTTACTATAGCAGTAGGACAAAGCACAGGAGAAGCTGTGGCAACCTGCACAATCCTGACTGTTGCTCTGAGAGCTAGGAGGTTCAGGTGACTCGTGATTCCTGTTCCCCTAGAAGCAGAGGAAAGAAGCTGCCACCTCTGGATAAACTTACCACAGCATTATAGCACCTCTCAGGTATAGAAATGCAAACACAGCATTATAGGAGACCCTGTAAAATGTCAGGAAGGATTGATTGGCAAAGACTGAAATGAATGCTAACACTCACATCAGGAAGGATGTAGTTACACAGACATTTTCATATAATGCTAGTGGGAATATGTCTTTCTGGAGGGCATTTAAGAAGCTTTATAAAAACTTTAAATGTGCATTTCCTTTGACCCAGAAATTCCACTCTAGGATTCTCTTGAGCAACTAAACAAAGATGTCTGTATAAGGATGTTCCTCTCAATGTTTTTATAATAGGAAACTACCTAGAGAATTGTCAAGTACATCATAATGCATCCATACAAAAGTGTAGTATGTAACCATTACAAATGATGCCTGAAAAGACATCCAGAAAAATGTTAAGAGGTTTCTCTGGGTGGTAAAATTTCTGATTTTTTTTTTTAATAAAGGGAAAGGAAACAAATTTAGGAAGAACTACTTGCTTGTCAATAACTGCAAAATAAAGCTGTTTCCGTCTTCAATATTAGGACCCCACCTATGAGGCCCCTATGACTATGGATAAAGAAAGATATTTGCTGCACTTTTCCTATTTAGAGGAGAAGCCTTGTGTAATTAACTCTAAACCAGTGACGTTTAGAGGACAATAGAGAGTTTTGATGAGGGAAAACTTTCTAAAGATTCTGTGTTTATTCATAGAATAAATGTTTGTGCAATGAATGAATGAATGAAGTGAATGCTTTGTAGAGATAAAAGAGACAAGAGAAACCATCCAAATTCTCATTCTGCAAATGGGGTGCTTGAAGCTGGCAACTAGAAACTTACATAGCTAGAAATAGATGCACATAGCTGGCAATTGTTACACCCGACACTGCCAGGGTCCAATGTGACTTCACAGGATCAAGAGAGATCTGTGATTTCTCAGGTCCTCTCCACCTCCAGGTCGCCAAGTTCTGTAAGGGCTACTTGGGTGTGATGACTAACTATTGGCAAGACGCTTTTTAAGGCTGTGGTGTAACTTGGAGCTACTGATACCCACAGTACTTTATGCATGGGTAGTGATAATAAAGTCAGGATGAGGATGCTGTTTCTTCTGCCCTGGGAAGGAACGCACTGAGCTTCCTTGATCCCATGTCCAGGCCCCCTGTGACTGTAGTCACTGAAAGTACAGTCAGGGTGAGGCTGTGGTTTGTAGCTTAGAAAGCACAGTTTTCTCTTTCCTCCTAAAGGGCCTAGCCCCCACAAAGTTGTGGGGTATATGGTTTTAGACTCCATTAGTGTTCTTTTTCAGTATTCCTCTTCTCCACCTGTTGCTTTTCCTACATCCTTCTCTTCCTATGTTTGCCAAAAACCTCCCAGCTACGTATCCTATGTTCATCTCAAAGGACCATAAATGGCACTAAATAAATCTATGGTTTCTATACCACATTAAACAATGTTTCATTATAGAAAATCTCAAACATACACAAAACTAGCAATAATGCCTATGTCCCCATTACTTGGTCTCGTCAATTGTCAACATTTTGCCAGTCTTATTTCAATTATTCCCTCTCTCAACATTTTTTTGGGGGAATATTTTAAAGCACATCCCAGACATCATATTATTTCACCTTTAGAATGAATCTCTAACTGAGAAGGAATTTCTAAAAACACAATCACTATGCTATTAGTTCACAAATTAATAACAATTCCTTAATGTCATCTAACACTCAATTCATATTCAAAGTTCACCATTTGTCTCAAAAATGTATTTTTTTTTTTTTTTGGCACACGGGCTTAGTTGTTCCGTGGCATGTGGGATCTTCCTGGAGCTAGGATCGAACCCGTGACCTCTGCATTGGCAGGCGGATTCTTAACCACTGTGCCACCTAGGAAGCCCTTAAAAATGTATTTTTATAATTAATTTGATTGACTCAGGATCAAAACAAGGTCCATACATTGCATTTGGTTGGTATATTTCCCAAGTGTTTAAAAAATCTATTATCTATCTATCATCTATCTATCTATCTATCTATATCTATCTTTATTGAGGTGAAACTCACCTAACATAAAATTAGTTTTTTTTTTTTTAAACAGGGTCTTGGGGTCACGAGACCAAGGACATGTAAGTTTATTTTATTTTTTAAATTTTTAACTGTGTCTTAGTTCCCTAACCAGGGATTGAACCCATGCCCCCTGCATTGGCAGTGCAGAGTCTTAACCACTGGACCACCAGGGAAGTCCCTAAAATTAATCATTTTAAAGCAAACAAATCAGTGGTATTTAGTGCAGCCACAATCTTGTGCAACCACCATCTCTATCTAGTTCTAAAACATTTTCATCGTCCCAAAAGGAAACCCAGAACCCCTTTAAGCATTGCTCTCCTTTTCCAGCTCCCACCAGCACCTGCAACCATCAATCTGTGTTCCATTGCTATGGATCCACTTGTCCTGAATATTTCATAAGATGGAATCACACAACAGGTGACCCTTTGTGTCTGACCTTCTTCCCCCCTCCCCCCCCCCCACCGCCCCTGAGCATAATGTTTTCCAGGTTCACCCATGTTGTGGCATGTATCAGTACTTCATTCCTTTTTACGGTCGAATACTATTTCATTGTGTGAATATACCATGATTTGTTTATCCATTCATTTGTTGATGAGCATTTGGGCTGTTTTCATCTTTGGCTACTTTGAACAATGCTGCTATGAACATGCTTGTGCATGTATTTGTTTGAGTACCAGTTTTCAGTTCTCTTGAATATATACCCGGAAGTGTGATTGCTGGGTGGTATAGCAAATTTATGCTTAACTTTTTGAGGGACTGCCAAACTGGTTTCACAGAGACTGCACCATTTTACATTCCCACCAGCAATGTATGAGAGTACCAATTTCTTCATGTCTTGCTATTTTCTACCTTTTTTATTATAGTCTTCCCAGTGGATGTGAAGTGGTATCCCATTGTGGGTTTGATTTGCATTTCCCTAATGACTAATGACTTTGAACATCATTTCATGTGCTTCTAGCCCATTTGTACATCTTACTTGGAGAAATGTCTATTCATGTCCTTTGTCCTTTTTTAAATTGGTTTTTTTTTTGTTATTGTTGTAAATTTGTTTTGTTTTGTTTTTGGGTGGTTTTTTTTGGTGGGTCTTTATTTATTTATTTATTTATTTATTTATTCATTTATTCATTTATTTATTTATTGGCTGTGTTGGGTCTTCATTGCTGCTGTGTGGGCTTTCTCTAGTTGTGGTGAGTGGGGATTACTTCTCATTGCAGTGCGCAGGCTTCTCATTGCGGTGGCTTCTCTTGTTGTGGAGCACGGGCTTTAGGTGCATGGGCTTCAGTGGTTGTGGCACGTGGCCTCAATAGTTGTGGCTCATGGGCTCTAGAGTACAGGCTCAGTAGTTGTGGTGCAGGGGCTTAATTGCTCCGTGGCATGTGGGATCCTCCCGGACCAGGGCTCGAACCCGTGTCTCCTGCATTGGCAGGCGGATTCTTAACCACTGTGCCACCAGGGAAGCCCTGGTGTAAATTTTTTAAAAAATCTAGTAGTCTCCCTGCCCCCGACCTCCTTTCCATGCTATGTATTTGTTGAACAAACCAAATCATTTGTCTTGTAGAATTTCCCTCATTCTGTATTTGGCTATTTCCACATGGTGTAATTTAACTTGTTTCTTTATTCCCTTATTTCCCTTAAACAGATATTTTATAACTAGAGGCTTGATTAATTTTGTTGTTGTTGTTGTTGTTTCTTTGTGGTGATACTTCATACATGATCCTATGTTCTTCCTTCTGCATTACATGGAGGAGCTCATAATGCCTAGTTTTCCAGGTTTTAATTATCCAAACTGTATATTGAGGAACTCTAAGGTTCTGCAGTGTTACTTATGGGGCCTTGAACATGTTTAATTCAAATTTCATTGAAAATATACAATTGACTACTGTTTTTCTGGATTTCTTCAGATTGAAGAGGAAGCCAAGTAGGTAAGCCCTAGCCCTCTACCCAGCTTCAGCTAGAGTCACTCTAATTTTATATATTGGAGTTCTAGGCAAGATTTAATTAGAAAAACTGTTACATTAATTTTTAAAAATATGGAATAAAATGAACATGATAATAAAATGAATCCCTTCTAAAATGTTAGCTGATTTTGTGACCTTACCAGAGGTATTTATGTCATAACTGGGGACGCTGGAAGCCAGAAAGGCCTTAAGACTCAGTGGGGAAAAAAAAAGTTCCTTAATGCAAGTAACGGGTGCATCTGGTGGGAGACAGAGCAGAGTCTTCCTGGTGATCCTTGAATTATACATCACAGAGACTGTTGTAATGTCCCCAAATCTAAGGATGCCACCCATTTGTAAGTGTTTTTGCCTCATTAAATGAAAGTGGATTTGAATAACAGAAACTCACATTTTAAAGTCTAGCCTAAAGCTTTATGAAAGGACTATGGTCCAAAATGGAAGGTGTGTGAGATGGTAATGGCTGAGAATCTGGCAATTGCCCCTGGTGTGGTATATAGATGCACTTCTGGTGTCTTTTGCAGGAAATATCTCTAATTCTGGTCACAAGAAAAAATCCTCCATCTTTCTGACACAGAATATACACATTCTCTTGATACCTTAAATCAATATCTGATTGTCCACCGGACACTTTTCCTCGTATTCCAATAAAATTGAGCTCTTCTCTATAACTGAATGTTGAACACATCAAGGTGAAGGATAGCACATCAGACCCTTATCCCCAGGATTTTGGAGGCAAAGTCTTTAGTCTTCTTGTGGCTAAAAGGAGATTTATGAATCTTTGCATCAATTCTAGTTTAATCCTCAAGTGTCTTGCTTTTTAATCTTCAAAGAATTGTAAAGTCTGCCCTTCACAGAACTAGGAACAGCAGGATGGACACACAGCTGGATCCCATTGCAGGCAGATGAGGGAGAGCACTGAGCTCCCATATTTCCTCTGAGATGAGAAGACTCCAGGTTTGATTATCCTGTTCCTCTGCTCTGTAGCATTGTTTCTGGAATAGAAGCTCTTGCCAGTAGAACAAATGCTTCAGCCAGAACTTATGTTATCATCACCATCATCATCATCATGCCCATATTGCAACATAATGTTGGAAAAGAGGGACAATTACGGACCCTCTTGACCTTCTGAAGCTGATTTTAAAAGGGCTACAGAAACAAGGGAAGAAAAGCAGCCAATCCAAGGCTCAGATCAGCTGCTCGCCCCACAAACTCCAAGTTTACTGTAGAAACTCAATCACCTTTCTGATTTCCCTGACAGAATTCTCATGAATTGTCCATGAAGACTTTGGTTAAATTTTACCAGCCTTTATTCACACTGATAAAATAATATACATAGTAACAGTGACTTTTTAGACACAAATGTCAAGGTTTATCATCTCCCCAAGTCTGTCCCCAACTAATAGGTTTCAGGGTGACGATTGCAAGCCAAGGACAGAGATACTGTTGGAAGGAAGGTTAAACCCAATCACACATAGAAAATGAAGTTGCATAAGAGGCCTTCTAGAGGGCCTCCTCCCTGTTCACCAGGCTGCATCCCTTTTGGTATAGAAACCATACTCTGTACGTATGGGTTTAGATATAAAAATGTTCATTATGGTGAACAACTGGAGAGAATCTAAATGCACAACAGTGGGAAGTCAGGAAAGCATAAGTGCATTTTGAAACATTAAAAAAGATGCTGCATAAAATTGATTGATGTGGGAAGATGTTCATGATAAATTAGTTGAAAAATAAAGGTGGGGGAAATTTTACATATTTATAATTTTTCTTTTTAGTTTTGGATATTTTTAGTCTTGAAGGAACTATGTGTGCTTTACTTGGGAGGAGAAGGGAGGTTCTATTCTAAGCTTTTTTGTATATTTGCATGGATTGGCTTATCGGATTAGCTCCCTGTGGAAGGCACGGACATTTTGGACCAATGGGAATAAGGCGGAGAGTGAAAATGTTTCAACTTGGAAAGAAGAGAGGAAGGACAGCCCTAGGTGACACTGGGGCATCTTGAGTACTGCCTGGGAAAGTGGGATAGATGGCAGATGGACCAGGGAGTGGAGTAAATGAAGGCTTGATTGATGCACCAGGCTCCAAGCTTTGAGCTATTTATAGTTTGGTCTAAGTACCACCATGAAGGTGAGTAGAATAATGTCAGGGCCCAGCCTGGACATAAGGTGGGATAAGAGTGATCCTGTAAAGTTTCTGGTTTTGTTGTTGTTATTTTAGCCTTTTAATCTCCTTTCTTTACCTGCATGGTTCTGGGTGAGGAGACTTGACAGTCTTCTGCATATTCCAGGAGTGAGGTTTTAAACATCAGTTAGATGGAAAGAAATGGGTTCATATAGAAAGAGAAGGTGATAATGGGGACACCAAACATATGGATCTTCTTTTCAAGTGGCAGCTCACCGCCCTAAATGCATTGCCCCAGGTAGAAACACAGGTTAAGATTCAGAAGCTCACATCAAAAATAGGGTGCTTTGTTTCTGCAGGTTAAAAAGCAACTTGTGATGTTACTGCAAATATATCTGAAAAGTGCTGGCAACTTCAAAGAGAATCATTAGGAGATTTCCCCATTAAAGCTCCTGGTAGTTTAAATGCATAAAGGTTCTTTTATAAAGATAGGACCAGGAGACATTTTAATAAAGACCTCTGATTAGGTAACTGGACCAGGAGAGCTGTTTTAAAGGTCTGGAATGGAGAGCAGTTTCTTGTGATGCATCTCCTGGGGCAAAGTCCCTAACTCTTTTCATCTGTTTCCTCTTCTTTAAAATGGTAATAATAATACCCAAGCTTACAGGGACATTGAGAGGATTAAATAATATTGTTTGTGAACAATATTATTGTTCAATGTTATTGATCCAATATTATTGGAATTAAATAATGTTAATTCCTTTATAGGTAAAACAAAAATGCTCAAAATTAACATCTGAATCAAAATTTGTGATACGTGCTTTGGAAGGAGTCTGGGTTCTTCCCAAGTGAATCATACCTAAAAGACAAGCCATGGAAGAGGAAGGTAAACTCACCTACTCCTTGAGGTTCAGAAAGAACATAATAGTGGGATGCTGAAGGAAGGATGCTGTTGAAGGTCAGAATTTGAATAAGAATCTCAAGAAATAGTCTCTCATCCCCCTAGTGATCACATGATCTCACTTGGTCTTAAGAAGTGAAACCTACAGGGTCTGGTAAAATTTTGAAGCTTTCTGAAAGGTTGCTCAAAAAGATAAGAAAAAAGGAGCAGCCATTGTTGGACAGAGGAAGTGAGGTACATGTACACTCACTATTGAATCTTGGACAAGAAGATCCACCATGATTACAATCTAGCTTCTAGTCCAGAGGCCAGTTCAGCCAAATATTTTTTTTTCTTTTTATTTATTTATTTATTTATTTTTTATTTATTATTTTTTTTGGGGGTACACCAAGTTCAATCATCTGTTTTTATACACATATCCCCGTATTCCCTCCCTCCCTTGACTCCCCCCCCACCCTCTTGTTCATGCTTTTTAAAACTCAGTGGCTAGTACATAAAAATGTCTACAACCCAGATGAGGCTGTTAAATTCTTTCTTAACAACAAGAGAGAAAGGAGAAGTGATTTACTGGAGCATGTTGCTGGGTTTATTTTTTATTTTATTTTTGCTCTTCTAATCCCCAAGCCCACAACAGCCCGTCTAGTTGAATCTTGATTTGTTTTATCTCATATGAATGTGAACATCCATCCTCCCAGCAGAAATGGTAAATAGCTGTACACATCTATGTCACGAAGTGGTCGTAAATAACAATCATTTATAGGGCTGGTGGGAGGGCAACCTTTGGGCTTACAGAACTGCCTGCATACTGTTCGATGAAGTTTTCTGTAACTAAAGAAGCAAGAACATTGTTTTTTTGTTGTCATTGTTTACCATTATTATTTTAAAATAATACATACATACATATAGTAAAGAAAAATTGATATATTACAGAGTGGTATTAAATTTAAAAGCTCTATGTCTGCCACAGTGGTAACCACTTAAAAAATATCAGGTTTAGGCTACACAAATCATGCATGAACATGTTCTTGTAAAAATTTAAAACCACACAGATAACACTAGAGTCCTCCTTGACCATCACCCCAATTACATTCGCCTCCTCAGAAGTCACCACCATTGTTAACAGTGGTGGGTTTGCTGTCAGATCGCTATAATCTTTATTGGTATGCTTATTTTGATTTTGATTTTGCACAAGTGGTATACTGCATTTATTATCCAACAACTTGCTTTTTTGACTTAATAACATATTTTTGACATTATTCTATGTCAGTGCATGTATATCTATTTCACTCTTTAAACTGTTGTGTAATATCACCCTGACATAATTTATTTGTGTACAGTGGACACAGAAATTTCCAATTTTTCACTATCACAACACAGAGCTGCACTGAGCTTCATTGTCCGTACTTCCTGGTACACATGTGGAAGTGTTTCTCTAGAACAGATGGGAAGTATCCATTTTCAGCCATTTGCATTTTAAGTTCTGTTGTTCACCATGATCATTCAAAATCACATGTTAGGGACTTTCCTGGTGGCACAGTGGTTAAGAGTCCGCCTGCCCCTCATGGGCCGCGTGTGGGTACTTGCTTTGTCACTTGCAAACTCAGGATGATCTCCAAAGCTAATCACTGGGCACGTGTGAGACACGGGGAGACTGAGAACAAGGAGAAGTTGAGGGGGATGGGCGAGAAGGGAAGTAAAGAACCGTGTTATTTCGTGGCAGATTTTCTGGAAGAGTCATATATGAGAGTACATGTATTTTTTTAAACCTTGCTGGCAATATTCAACATGTTCATTATGTCTTAACAGAGGTATGTGGTGGACACTCTTAAGCTGGAATTAAATTTTATTCTTCCTTACAGAGTAGTATTCAAAATAAACGGCCTGGAGAAAACAAGTGTTCTGGAATGTACATAGCACTGAAATTGAGGTTGGGGTAATCTTTTGCCTCTAGGCTAAGCTGGAAAATCTTGAAAAATTTTTTTTTTTCCTGTGGCACATTCAGGTTGAATACAAGAACTATTTTTGTGACTAGTTTTTGATGACCTAAGGGAACTGACCAGTGTAATTTTTGTACCAGTGAACCAGGAGGTTTAGTGCTTTTATACTCATTTACTTGCATTTAAAAAATATGAAAGTTTAAGAAACTATGTGAGCTTAAAACTAGTCAAGCAGTTTAGAACCAAAGGCCTGTATTAATAAACACAACTATGCTAAACATTTAAAATAGTACAGTATACTGTTATGTACATAGAGTTTGTTAATACAGTCTTGGCATTGTGTACATACACGTATGACATTTCTACATTTTTAATACTCACATCAGCTTCTGCATAAAGTTTAATTGTGACAGAATTGTGCTGTTCTTAGCATATGCAATACACTTGACTTTACTGTTTTATTCTTGTACATAAAAAAAGTGCAATATGGAGATGCATACAGTCTTTGCTATGTTAGGTTTATAGACTGTTTTAAAGATTTCATCCTTTTGCCAAAATGGTGGAGTATGTCGTTGGTAAATCATAAATCCTGTGGTGAATAGTGGTGTAATGTAAAGCTTTCACCATGTTATATTGTCTTTTCAGACATTAATTTAGTAATTTTATATTTGGGAAAAATAAAGGTTTTAAATTTTATTTAACTAGAATCTCTGCGCTGCTGTAATTAAACATTCTGTACCACAGCTGTATTAAAAATAACCTTGCTGAAAAAAAAAAAAAAAGAATCTGCCTGCCAATGCAGGGGACACAAGTTCGATCCCTGGTCCGGGAAGATCCCACATGCCGAGGAGCAAATGAGCCCGTGCACCACAACTACTGAGCCTGTGCTCTAGAGCCCGTGAGCCACAACTATTGAGCCCACGTGCCATAACTACTGAAGCCCACATACCTAGAGCTGGTGCTCCACAACAAAAGAAGCCACTGCCCTGAGGAGCCTGCGCACTGCAACGAAGAGTAGCCCCTGCTCCCCACAACTAGAGAAAGTCCGGGCACAGCAATGAAGACCCAATGCAGCAAATAAATAAACAAATAAGTAAATAAATAAATAAATAAATTTAAAAAAAAATTTCTTTCTTTCTTTCTTTCTTTCTTTCTTTCTTTCTTACTTTACTTTATTGGCTGTGTTGGGTCTTTTTTGCTGTGCACGGGCTTTCTTTAGTTGCAGTGAGTGGGGGCTACTCTTCGTTGTGGTGCGCAGGCTCCTCATTGCCATGGCTTCTCTTGTTGAAGACCTCAGGCTCTAAGCGTGTGGACTTCAGTAGTTGCAGCACATGGGCTCAAAAGTTGTGGCTCACGGGCTCTAAAGCGCAGGCTCAATAGTTGTGGTGCACAGGCTTAGTTGCTCTGCAGCATGTGGGATCTTCCTGGAGCAGGGATCAAACCCATGTCCCCTGCATTGGCAGGCGGATTCCCAACCACTGTTCCACCTAGGAAGCCCAAGAAATAAATAAATTTATAAAAAATTACATGCTAATCATTTATTTCTTGATTTACCAAGTTTAAATCTTATCAACTGACTCCTTATTATGAAAGAAAAATGGAGAACTTAGCTCACTTATATGATCTTTCACCTCCTTTTGACTCCCAAGTTTTGTTAGTTATATTTTTATCACTCTATTAATTACTTTTACAACTTTATATAACACACTTCAATGTCTAGTTCTTTTCAAAACAACTTTAGAGAATATCTTTTGATTCTCTATTGTGAACATATTAGCACTTCTACTTCATCCTCCTCTTGTCTCCTCCCAACTTCTGTCAGCTACAGTATTACTTTTACCTTGTCCAGGTTTACATTCTATTCTGCAGCTATACAATCTTCCAAGGTTTCTCTGTGGACTCATTCTAAAAATTGGAAACCTTTTGACAATGTCTTAATATTATGACTCTTTAAATAATATTCTTGGGCTTCCCTGGTGGTGCAGTGGTTAAGAATCCGCCTGCCAATGCGGGCGACACGGGTTTGAACCTTGGTCCGGGAAGATCCCACATGCCGTGGAGCAACTAAGCCTGTGCACCAAAACTACTGAGCTTTCGCTCTAGAGCCCACGAGCCACAACTATTGAGCCCGTGTGCTACAACTACTGAAGCCCACGTACCTAGAGCCCGTGCTCTGTGACAAGAGAAGCCACTGCAATGAGAGGCCTGTGCACCGAACAAAGAGTAGCCCCTGCTCTCCGCACCTAGAGAAAGCCCGTGTGCAGCAATAAAGACTTGAGGATGGAAGATGCCTTAGAGGACTGGGACGGGGAGGGTGGGGGGGACTCGGGGGAGGGTGGGGGGGGAGTCAAGGGAGGGAGGGAATACGGGGATATGTGTATAAAAACAGATGATTGAACTTGGTGTACCCCCCAAAAAAGAATAAATAAATAAATAAAATTAAAAAAAAAAGTTTCCTTCAAAGTCCACTGTTTCTTTGAAGGCATTTTCATCATATGGGTGCCAGTTTCAGCAAACTAGGCAACTCTTAGTTTTCTAATTAGCCAGAGACAGGTGAGAGTAGTCTATTACCTAAATCAAAAAACCAAACCCTAAAATCTGTCAGAAATGGTGTTCATCACTGACTCTGTTACAAGGCACCTAGTCTAAAATCTTGACTTCTACTTCATAGCTGTCAGTCCTAGCTGAGAAGGGGAGGGACTGAAGGAAGACTCAGTGTCCTTGGCAAAGCTACAGGGGTAGGCTTTTTAATGGTTCATCTTTTTTCAGTGCTGTCCCAGAGAATTGGCACTGCCAGTAACCCAGGGGAAGGCAGGATAGCACAGTGGGTAAAAATTTGGGACCCAGGGATTCTGACACTTTATAGCTGTGTGGTCTTTTAGTACTTCATTTCTTAAGCTTCAGCTTCCTCATCTACAAGGCAGGGGTGATAATAGTGTCCCCCTCATAGGGTTGTTATAGGGGGTTAAATGTGATAATACACATAAAGCACTTGGTGCCAACACACAGTAAGCATCCAATAAATGTTAGCTATTTTTATAGTGAACCTTGCATTCTGAATATATACTGTCCTCTATGGGAAATTTCAGAGGAAAGAAGGAATGTGGTTCTCACGCTTGCAGAGTTCCTGGTCTAAAGAATGGCCAGTATTTTCACTTTGTGGCGCTTCATGTATGGCAAGAGTTTCATGGAGAGTTGTTGGATAAATACCTGAATAACCTTTGTTCCTGGTGGAATACATGGTTTCTCCTCTCAGGAGATACTCAGATAAAGAGAAATAAGATACATATTAAATAAGTACTGAGTATCCACTCATATGATAATTCACTCAACCGATATTTGTTACTCATTGGCTATATGAAGAAATTATATTAGGACATTTAACAAGATACAGTTCCTGCTTCAAGGGGGTTAAAGCTTAGTAGATAAGATTTGTACGCAGAGCTTAATACATTAGAGTGAGGGTATTACTGACCAACTGGACAAGGCAATTTTCAAGTTGCCTCATTCCCATGCCCAAGTCCTCTCTCCCCTCCCTGGTTACCATCCATCTCTCATGTGTCTGTGGCAATGTTTATTTCCAAGGCAATAATAAAAAAATTCATGTGGACTGTGTCTGAAAAAAAAAAACAGAGATAGGTACATAGCCCCCTAACCGCCCGGATAAACCCATGGATTTAATCTCCCTGAAGGCAAATGAGCTTTCCAGAGAAACACATTGTTCCCACCGACGTTCCAACCTTAGCCATTCATTGTCTTCTCTCTGTGATCGAAACCCTTCACTACATTAGTCATCTTAAAAGTACATACCTAGGGGGAATCTGCAAACATCTTTTACTTGCAAATTCCACCATTACCTCAAACTCAGTGTGTTATATTTCTGGAGGTAGAGAATAGAGTGGAGGAAAAAACGTTGAAACTAGACAAACATGAGTTCAAATCTCATCTTCCTGTTAGATGAGTGACTCTTGGGCAAGTTAATGTAAGCTCTCTGAGTCTCAATTTCCTCTTATAAAATGAAAATAATGGTGCTGTGTCAGAGACTGTTTTTTTCCCCAAACCCAGTCTATCTTTTATCATAGCGATAGAATTTTTAGCTGGTCATGAGGTAGTGTAGAGAACAAGTCTTCCTTGGCCATGTGGATAAATTCTGGTTAAAGGGATGTTGGTGCTGGCAATGTGCTAATAAGTGTTTAAGTAGCTCTACACTCACCCACATGGGCACGTGCACGCACGCGCACACACACACACACACAAAGTGTTACATATAAGCACATATGTTTATTATTAATTTTAATGATATTAAAGACACATAACTTACAAATAATAATATTCAGTACTGTATCATAAGTTCTTTATAGCCAGTTGAATATTACAGGGTGCTTTGGTTGATTGTTGCTGAACTCTCATATCTGTGTGCAATCTATGATTGTTGCTCAAGCATGATTTGACAAATGGAGTTCCATTCCAATTCATTCTTTTCTTAATAAACTTATTGTCATTAAATCTGAAATGTGATCTACTATTAAACTATTTTTATCCTCATATAAACTATACTCATTAAACTGAAATTTCTTTCAATTTCAGCACTGCATATTTTGGAACCACGTCATCTGTCAATGAGGTGAGTGACTATTGTGCTGAATTGGATAATAGTTTTCAAATACTGAAAGAATATTTCCTCAGTGTTCTGTGTTATTCATAATGTGATGGCCACAGACACACCACGCTTTTAGTTTAATCTGCGTTTTTTACATTTTCTCTATTACTTTCTTAAGTTTAGACAAGTAACAAAATAATAAATCAAACTCTGACTTGTAGCATTTGCTGATTTCCATGAGGTAAATATTCTCATCATGGCTGAGTTCAAACTACTAGCATGAGATCACTGAACACAGAGTTGGGAAGAAATATGCAGCGTTTTCACCATGTAAATATGATAGATATAATTTCATATGTTATGGTTATTTGGAATTCTTTGAATTGTCTCTTTATATTTTCTTACAATTCCTACCATTGGGTTTTCTCTCTCTCTGCTTCTTACTTGTAAGAACTCTGTATGTTATCTGTCATATCTATCATCTAACACTAGAAGGTAAGCTTCATGAATACAGGAATATTGTATAGACAAATAGCAAATAATAAATCAAATGTTGGCTTGTAGCATTTGCTAAATGTTTTATTGAGCATGGCATCCAGTAGCACCTACTGCATAAAAGGTGTTCAAACAAATGTTTGTTAAATGAATGAATGTGTTGTAAATATTTCCCTAGACTACAATTTTTCTTTTTATTTTATTTATGCTTATTATTTTCTGCCTTTTCATTTGCTGAGTCTGAGTTTTCTCACCTATTTAAGAATGTCTCTCTCATCCCAACGTTGATTATTCTCCTAAGTTCTTCTAAAGGTTTTATTTTTTCGGTTATATTTAAATCTGGAATCCATCTGGAATGTATTTTTGTATATGACATGCATTGCTTCCAGATGGCCAGCCTGTTGTGCCACTTCTGTAAATAAATTATTTTTCTTTACTAAACTGAAATTCTACCTTTGTGGTACATTAAGTTCCCACATACGCTGGACTCTCTTTCCGATACTCTAATTTGTTTCATCATGCATATTTCTAGACATTTATCACATTCTTTGATACACTGACTTTATAGTAATTAGAATATAATAGCAGAGCACGGTTGTAGTATTCACTATATACTGTTCTAAGCAATTTAGATTTAATCCTCACAAAACCCCTGTCAGGGAGGTACTAGTAACATCCTTATTTCAAACAAGCTGTGTCTCATCTCCAGTAAGTAGCAGAGCCTGGGTTTGAACCCAGGAAGTATAGCTCCAGAGCCTATGTTCTTAAACATTAGGCCAAACTGCCCATCTCCACAGCTTGTAACCCTTTACTATTCTTTTTAAAAATAACTTTCTTAGCTATTTTTGGTATTATTCTTCTATAGTCTTCTTAAAATAATTTTAGTCAGTTCCCAAACAAAAATCAGGACCTCTTTATTTGGATTCTAATTAAAATTACATTAACTTTATATATTAATTCTGGGAGGTATATGTTTTTATGAATTGTCTTCCCGTTTAGGAACACGATAAATTTCTCTTTTTGTTTGGGTCTCGTTTCATGTATTCTCCATTAAGATTTTATAGTTTTCCTTAAATAGGTTCTGTACGTTGTAAAATTTATCCCAAGTATTTTGTTTTGTCATTGTTGTGAATGAATTCTTTTCTTCCACTGTTAAAAGTATAGAGAAAAACCTATTGATTTTTTGGTGTGTGTTTGTGTGTGTGTGTGTGTGTGTGTGTGCGCGCGCGCGCGTATGTACATATGTATATTTCAGTCACCTTATCAAATTCTTTTATTAATGCTAGGGGTTTTTTTTTTTGTCACGAGTTTTCTAGGAGCACAATTACATCACTTGCGATCTGATAATATTGCTCTTTTACTTCCTTCCTTTCTTTTTCCTTCTTTCCTCCTTCCTTCCTTCCTTACTGCCTTCCTTCCTTCCTTCCTTCCCCTAATCTACTTGTGGGTTACTCAGGGGTAAATTCATATAAGAAAGGAAGGATAAAATCTTGATTGTTGGACTTCCCTGGTGGTGCAGTGGTTAAGAATCTGCCTGCCAATGCAGGGGACATGGGTTCAAGCCTGGCGGGGGAAGATCCCACATGCTGCGGAACAACTAAGCCTGTTCGCCACAACAACTGAGCCTCAGCTCTAGAACCCCCAGCCACAACTACTGAGCCCACGTGCCGCAACTACTGAAGCCCGAGCATCTAGAGCTTGTGCTCCACTAGAGAAGGCACCACACTGAGAAGACTGTGCACCGCGATGAAGAGTAGCCCTTCCTTTCTGCAACAAGAGAAAGCCTGTATGCAGCAATGAACACCCAACACAGCCAATAAATAAATAAATTAATTAATTAATTTAAAAATCATGATTGTTTCTCTTTTATTTACTAGCTTTCAAGATAATGAATTAATTTCCTATAATTCTCTGAAGGTGATCAATTACAGCTTTTTTTTCAAGCTGTGGCAAAATATACACAATATAAAATTTACTCTTAGTGACATTAGTACATTTACAGTGTTGTGCAACCATCATCAGTATCTAGTTCCAGAACACTTTCCTTACCCCAAAAGGAAACCGCCTATTCATTAAGCAATGACTCACCTTTTTTCCCATCCCCCATTCCCTGGCAGCTACTAATCTGCTATCTCTAAGAATTTACCTATTCTGGCTATTTCACATAAGTGAAATCACACAATGTGTGGCCTTTTGTGTATGGCTTGATCAATTAGTTAAAAAAATTATGAATTCATGGATTTTAACATATTTGATAGGTTCCAATCATTATAATTATTATTTTTTTGAAGCTCAAATCTTCCTATCTTTGGTCAGTATGAGCCTCTTCAAGTTAGTTTCTGGGTTCTTTTGACACAATCATACTACTGTCAGACCTCTGTATCCACAGGTTCCACATTTGTGGATTCAACCAAACTTGGATCAAAAATATTCAGGAAAAAATATTCCAGAAGTTTCCAAAAAGCAAAACTTGAATTTGCCACACACTGGCAACTATTTAGATACCATTTACATTGTATTTACAACTATTTACACAGAATTTACATTGTATTAGGTATTATAAGTAATCAAGAGATGAGTTAAAGTTTACAAGAGGAGGGAGGATGTGCATTAGTTATATGCAAATACCACACCATTTTATATAAAGGACTTGAGCATTCTTGGATTTTGGTATCTGAAGGGGGTCCTGGAACCAATCTCCTGAGGATACCCAGGGATGACTGTATTCCTTCCTTAGCATTACGGGATACTCTAGGTTTTTCTTTTCTTTTTTAAATACATTTATTTATTTATTTATTCATTCATTTATTGGCTGCATTGTGTCTTTGTTGCTGCACGCGGGCTTTCTCTAGCTGTGGAGACTGGGGACTACTCTTCAATGCAGTGCGCGGGCTTCTCATTGAGGTAGCTTTTCTTGTTGCAGGGCACAGGCTCTAGGTGCGTGGGCTTCAGTAGTTATGGCACGTGGGCTCAATAGTTGTGGCTCACGGGCTCTAGAGCATAGGCTCAGTAGTTGTGGCATGCACAGGCTTAGTTGTTCCGCGGCATGTGGGGTCTTCCCAAAGGAGGGCTTGAACCAGTGTCCCCTGCATTAGCAGGCGGATTCTCAACTGCTGCGCCACCAGGGAAGCCCCTAGGCCTTTCTTGTTGCAGACCTGGAATCATCCATTTCTCTAAGAAATACAGGTTTCTTTCAGTGAGAAATGGTATTTCAAGACCACATTTTTGAGTACTAGATTAGGTCACTGCTATTGGGTTTGTTATTGTTTCTAGGCCTTTTCAGTGGACAAAACTAGGTAGTATATATGTCCAAATCTATATTTGTATTTTCTAAGGCAAAATACCTCATGAGTTTACAGTGATGTTTCCAATTCAAATTCAGGTCTACAAGTTTTCACTTAGCTTCTTCTTTATTACAATTGTATCTCCTTTCTTCCATACTATGAATCTTGGTTCTCAAGGGAACAGGGGATGATAGAATTAGAACATCTCTTTACCACTCATTTGTTTTATCATATATATCACACATACCATAGCCACAGTTCAACAACACTATGTACTGAAAATAACTATCATTTTTTTTTTTGCATTATGCTCTCCCTATTCTCCCTCATCTATTTTTATTATTGTGCTATATCCATATTGCCTAAGAATGTAAGCATTATATACTGGACTCTCTTCCTTTTAACCTTCATTTAATCTTAGATCTATTAAAATTATATATTCTACATTTAATGTTTACTAATAGTCCTTATGTCAACGTCTCTCTAGTCCTTTTGATTGTTTGAAGTTCATTCTCTAGTAGATTCCCGAGGAAGGGCTCATGGGTACAATATTCCCTGAATTATGGCATATTGATAATCATATATCTGTGCCCTTTATACTTGAAAGTCAATTTTTCTGAATATAATATAGTAAATTAACTCTAATAAAAAAAATTAAAAAACAAAAACCAAAACCAAAGATAAACTATTAGATTTACTAGAACAGAATTTGAAAAGTTCATTGACAGGGTTTCATGTTCCATGTTGCAGCTAACCTTCCAGCAATTATCACTTGTGAAGGTTTGGTGTAATATCAAAGAAGAATATCCACAATTATCTGAAAAGTTATTAATATACTTCTTTCTTTTCCAACTACATATCTGTTTAAGACCAGGTTGGTTTTTTTTTTCTCATATATTTCAATTAAAATAGCACGTCACAACAGATGGAATGCAGAAGCAGATATGAGAATTTAGCTGTCTTCTATTAAGCCTAATAGTAAAGAGATCTGTATACATGTAAAACAATGCTATTCTTCTCGTTAAATTACTTTTTTTGGTTTGGAAAAATGTTGTGATTTTTCATAAAATATGTTATTAATGTTAACATATAATGGGTGTATTATTATTTTTAAATGAATTAATAAATATTTTAAATATTGCTTAGTTTTAATTTTTTTTTTTAGAATTTAAATACTTTTAACAAAATATTAGCAAACCAAATCCTGCAATATAAGAAAAGAATTATACACCATGACATAATCAGACTTATCTCAGAATGCATAGTGGTTTAACATCCAAAAATCAATGAATGTAATACACTGTATTAGTGGAATAAAGGACAAAGTCCATGTGACCATCTTAATAGGCACACATACGCAAAAAAGCTGACAAAATCAAACACCCATGTATGATAAAAACTTTCAACAAATTAGGAAAAGAATGAAACTTCCTCAACCTAATAAAACAGACCTTTAAAAAACCTACAATTAATACTCCATTTGTGGAAGAAGATTCTTTCCACTTAGATCTGAAACAAGACCAGGATACCTGTTCTCAGTACTTTTTTTTTAATTGAGGTATAGTTGATTTCTAACATTGTATTAGTTTCAGCGGCACAGCATAGTGATTCAATACTTTTATAGATGATACTCCATTTAAATTTATTACAAAATAATGACTATTTTCATATTCTGTATTCATATTCATTTCATATTCCCTATCTGTTTTATACATAGTAGTTTGTACATCTTATTAGTTTTAATTTTGAATAGGGTAAATATCAAATGATATAACCTACATAAGCAAAAGCTTTTGGGGAGTCCTCACCATTTTTTAAGAGTATAAAGGGATGCTGAGAAAAAATGTTTGAGAAGCACTGGACCATGGAGATATTATTCTGTGTCTTATTCTCTTTTATTGTATAATAACTTTGTGTGGGTTTTGACCTCAAACCTTTTCTTTTGTTCATTTTTTAATATGAAATCAGTTTTCCTGAAGTTTTGGAAGGAGGAATGGTTCAGGGTAACTTCACAGCTCTCTCTTGTGTTTTCATGTAGCTTTAAAAAATGTGGTAGCTGTTTTCCGAGATTTTCTGGCTCTGTAGCCTTACCTGCACTTGCTCTAGACCTTCTTTTTCCTCCTCCTCTGTTGACCTTATCTTGCTCAGTTTTTTTTTTTTTTTAAGAAACGCTTTTTTTTATTTTTATTTTTTTTTGGGGGGGTACACGAGGTTCAATCATCTGTTTTTATACACATATCCCCGTATTCCCTCCCTTCCTTGATCTTGCTCAGTTTTGATTTTAGTTTCAGCAGTTTTTCCTCAATGTGCGGATTGTCCTGGAAGAGAGACCTAATAGGTTCCCATGGGCCAGATTGCCCCAGCTTCTAAAGTTCCCTCCATGAGCCCATGGTATTCCCCTACTTTTTTTTTTTAAATAAATTTATTTATTTATTGGCTGCGTTGGGTCTTCATTGCTGCGCATGGGCTTTCTTTAGTTGCAGCAAGCAGGGGCTACTCTTTGTTGCAGTGCATGGGCTTCTAATTGCAGTGGCTTCTCTTGTTGTGGAGCACGGGCTCTAGGTGCTCGAGCTTCAGTAATTGTGGCATGCAGGCTCAATAGTTGTGGCTCACGGGCTCTAGAGTGCAGGCTCAGCAGTTGTGGAACATGGGCTTAGTTGCTCTGTGGTATGTGGGATTTTCCTGGACCAGGGCTTGAACCCATGTCCCCTGCGTTGGCAGGAGGATTCTTAACCACTGCGCCACCAGGGAAGTTGACTCCCCCTGCTTTTCGATTAGGTAAAACTCCTCTCAGTTTCACCTGCTCTTCTTTAATTGTCCTTTCATGCTTTCCAGTAAACATCTCTAGGCCATTTTGAGGTCATCTGTTTTCAGATTGATCAGATGCTCCATTGCTTCTCTCTGCTTTCTCCTATGCAAGGTCTATGATATTGTGCAGGTTATGTGCTTCTTAATGGTTTGTCCTCACCTGCTTGTATTTTGGGACTTGTCAACAAGTTTCATTGTACTGATACTATGTTTCATCCATGCATGGGTTTTTAATTTTGCTATCTATTGATCTGTCTGTTTTTACCTTGGTGTTCAGAGAGATTAAAGAATTACACTGCAACCACTATCACCACATGGGAGAAATCTTATCTCTCTTTTGTTCACCTCCACTCAATTATTTGTTGCTGTTTCCAATCCCTTTGGAGCTAGAGTGTGCCCAAAGGAAGGAGAGAAAAGATGAGTTGAAAGTTCAATTTTGTCAGTTACTGTTATTAGCTGGCTTCACATTCCCTAAGCTTTGTTTTTCCTCTCATGGTCACTTGTGTAAGTTTTTAAGAATTTTCCAGCTGGGTCCTTCTAGTGATATGAACAATGAAGTCTATGCAGCTTCTGTATCCTTGGTCTCTAGTTTTCCATTACACTCTCTCTGTTGGTTTCTTCTAACCCTCTCAAACTGTGCTCTTGGCAATAATCAAAAAAAGCTGATTCTCTCTCCCTCAAGGCTTACGTCTCGTGCAAGGGAAGAAACTCTCACCCTCTGTCCCATCAAACACTGGAGGGTAGATCAATCTCAATACAACTGCCTATGTTATGCCACTGGTGCAGCTAATCTCTTGCCCATGAGATTTCTTAGATGGACAAAGACCCCAGACAGTTGTGCTCTTCTGCCTCATTCCCAATCCCTCCCAGCAATAGCAGGAAACACAAGTCGAGCTCTTTGGGTCATCTGATTGAAATCTCTAGGACTAGATTTGGGATTAGGAAGTAACATTCCTCTCTCCTTTGGTGGAGAAGAAGAGTAGAAACGACAGTTCAGCTATTTCCAATAAAAGCCTCCTGACAAATTTCTCTCTTTAGTTTTCCAAATTTTGTGCCCTCAAAGTGGGTGAAAGCTTAAAAAGTTATTAATAATTTATTGCTTTTCGCTTTGTAAATTCTGCACATACTTTAGTCCTTCTTTTGGAATACAGAATGTAGAGTCTGATCATCTTGCAGCTTGAGTTAAAACTTCAATTTTAATGTAGTGTTACATTTTAATAGGAAAACATTCATTTCTTATATTCTCAAGTTATAGCTATACAGCTCAATTTAATATTCACTCACAATATTTTCTCATAATGTCTCCTTTCTTATTCCCAACCTTGTGGTTCTCTTTTCTATATTTTTCCCTACATTAGGTTTGACAGAGATTTACTCATTTTATTGGTTCTTTTCAAATAGTAAATTTTGAGGGTTTATTTATATTTCATAACTTTTTTTAAATTTCAATAATCTCAACCTTTTATTTATTAATTATCTTTTATTATTTTCTTTTGGTTTCCTTGTTAGACTTTTACTACTTTCTTAAAAGTAAATTCATTTATTTTTGGTACTCAGGCTATATATTTTCCTCAGAGTACAGTTTTAGCTGTGACCCATTGGTTTTCTTATAAAGTAATCTCTTTGTTTTCTATGTAATTTGTAATTTCAGATTTAATTTCCTCTTTGATCAATAAAATTTCATATAAAAATTAAGGGAATATGAAATAAAAGCAATGGAGATAAGCAAAAACAACAATAAGTGAATTTGAGGCCCCAAATTTCAGATCATATCTGAAGCAATAATTCACTAAAAGGAAGAGATAAATTCTGACAAGAAGTGATGAATAAACTTTTGGATTGCCTGACAATCTAATTAATGAAATGATAACATCATACAAACATACTGAGAAAGGATTTATATTACTTTGTGACTTAGAAAATACTGTACAAAAAAATAATTACATAAATTCTTGTAAGCTTTACAATGAGAGCATTGATGACAAACTGGTTAATGATCATCATTAATTCAAAGAGAATTTAAGGTTAGTCACTGAACAAGAAAAATTGAAATGACCTGAAATCTCTGTAGAGACTTCCCCAAATTTGACAACAATCCTACACAGTTACACGATAACACCACTATTGCATTTAATGCTGAAGGAAATTTTCTAACTATCATTAATAAAAACAAATTTTGATCAACCATGTTAGAGGAAGGACTGAATTTTCTATTTTCTCTATGGAAAATAATATTATAAAATTATTGTCACATGAAGAGGCAATCAAAGAATAGGCAGCCAAAATATTATAGAGGACTGTCAGGCAGTTAATAAACATATTATTGAGTTATTTTTCTGTATTTTCTAACTTTTGCAGAATATATTCACTTTTAAACATTTATCCTTTTATTCTAAATAAATATTGATGTTAACTAATTTTATATTTATAATTATATATACATGTACAGTTAAAGAATGCCCTTTCCCCGCCCCTCCACAAATTTATATGGCTTAGGCCTCACAAAACTTATTTGCCCAGAATTGGACTAATTTCAGTTGTCCTGCTTCTCATTCAGATACATTCTGCTTATGTCAGCTTATTTCTGAAGGGCAGTAGTGACTGTGCTGTCCATGTACTATGTAGGATGGGTATTTCAAGGGATCTAAGGCTGAAGGTAACATCAATTTCCAGGTTTCTTAGTGTGCTCCCAAGCATTATCTAGAAAAGATGAAATGCAAAATGGTTTGGGGCCACTTGGCAGCCCTTTGGAACACTGAAATCAAACTGAATCACTACGTTGCTCCTTACATGCAATATATTCCAGATGGAGTAAAGATTGAAACATAAAAAATGAAGTCATAAAATACATAGGAGAATTCCTATACAATATCAATGTTGGAAAAGGCTTTTTAAGTTTGATCCAAATCCCAGAGGCCATAGAAGAAAGAATTGCTACATTTTAATAAATAAAAATGAAAAACAATTTCTGCTTGCCAAGAAATAATAAAGTCAAAAGACAAGCGACAAATTGAGAAAAAAGGAGTGTTTGTAACACATATCCCAGGACTTCCCTGGTTGCTCAGTGGTTAAGAATCCACCTGCCAACGCAGGGGACACGGGTTTGATCCTGGTTTGGGAAGACCCCTAGTGCCACGGGGCAACTAAGCCTGTGCGCCACAACTACTGAGCCTACATGCTGCAGTTACTGAAGGCTGTATGCTGAGAGCCTGTGCTTCGCAAAAAAGAGAAGCAACCACAATGAGAAGCCCATGCACTGCAATGAAGAGTAGCCCCTGCTTGCTGCAAATAGAGAAAGCCCGTGCGCAGCAACGAAGACAATGCAGCCAAAATAATAATAAAAATAATAATAATAATAGTAAAGGAGAGAGAGTTTCTAAAAAAACACATATCCGGGCTTCCTAGGTGGCGCAGTGGTTGAGAATCCGCCTGCCAATGCAGGGGACACGGGTTTGATCCCTGCTCCAGGAAGATCCCACATGCCGCAGAGCAACTAAGCCCGTGTGCCACAACTACTGAGTCTGTGCTTTAGAGCCCATGAGCCACAACTATGTGCTGCAACTACTGAAGCCCACGTGCCCAGAGCCTGTGCTCTGCAACAAGAGAAGCCACGGCAATGAGGAGCCCGCACACCACAATGAATAGTAGCCCCCACTCACCGCAACTAAAAAGAAAGCCTGTGCACAGCAAAAAAGACCCAACACAGCCAATAAAATAAATAAATAAATTTATTAAAAACAAAACAAAACAAAACAAAAAACACATATCCCATAGAGTTTATTTCCTTAATATAAAAAGAGGTCCTACACATTAATAAGAAAAAGGATCAACAGCCTAATAGAAAAATAGGCAAAGGGAATTAAGAGAGAGTTTATAGAAAAAGAGTCACTTGTGAACATATGAAAAGTTGTTCAATCACCTTTAAAATAAGAGAAACACAAATTAAAACTGACAATCAGATTGGCAAAGGTCCAAAAGTTTTTAAACACATTGTGTAGGTGAAGATATTAGGAAACAGGAAATTGTTGGTGCAAGTGTAAATTGGTACAACTTCTAGAAAGGGCCGATTAAATTAGACACAGCAACTTCATTTCTAGAAATTAATCATACATATATGCCTACATTTGTAAATTGTTACAAGTAGAAAAGCATTCACTGTAGCACTTTTTTCTAATAGCAAAATGTTGGAAGCAACCTAACTGCCTATCAAAAGGGAATGGTTAAATACTATGCAACCATAAAAAACAAGAAAGCAGCTCTATGCAGATATGAAACCATCTTAAAGTCACATCATTAAAAATGTAAGGTTCAGGGAGGACACTGACATTTAAGTGGATATAATCAATGCTTATGTTTTCATGGAATATCTCTTAAAGATAGTGGTTGCTTCTAAGTAAAGAACTAGGGTGTGTAGGGGTAGGTGGGTGGGGAGACCTTCATTACAAATCCTTTTGTCCTTTCCGAACGTTCTCCCATGTACATCTTACATATTAAAATGCTACAATTATTTATTAAAAATATGAGACATCCTATAACTAGGCTAGTGAATATCTGAGCACTGGTTGTTCTTTCCCTAAATGCACATTATTGGGTACATGGAGAAAAAGCAAGGTAGTCCAAGGCTTAAATATAAGGTTATCCTCTGGGAATAAGATTACACCCTAACAGTGATCTATGAATGGTTGCTGAAAAGTTTCTGAACTATCCAAATCCCAGTCAGGGTCTAACCTCAGAAGAACACAAAAATCTAAAGTTGAAGCCTACTTAGCTGTATTGTTCAAAGGAAGATTGAGCTGATAGATGGGACCTTGTTGGTATGAGGTCTAGAAAAGGGAGGCCAAAAAGTAGAATTTGACAGTATTCATCTAGTACTGATTAAGGGAAAAGATATCCTCTGGAGTGTATTGTTGGGTCTTTTAGTTTTCCTGTAAAACTAGTAACTGCCATTTAAATGATCTTTGAGTAGTGGCTAAGAACATGGCCTTTGGAAGCAAACAGACCTGGGTTTGAATACAGTTATTTTTATCATCTGGGTGATTTTAGGTAAATGCCAATTCTTTGAGCCTCGGTCTACGTACAGGTAAAATGGAGATAATAATTTTTACCTGAACGCTGCTGTGGATTAAAGAAAATAACAGAAAAAGTCCAGTTCAGTGGCCAGTAGGTATGTAGTCCGTGCTCACTGAATGGTAAGTATTATTTTTATTTACCTGTTTTTATAATCTCTACAACCTAAGTTCTTAAAGATTGACTAACAATTGAAAGAAATAAAATTGAGTCAAATGTATAGCATATTGTCATTAACAGGATAAACATAGCCTTCTAGGCAGGGTCTCTCAGAAGCTGAGAGAGGCTCCAGACCACTTTCTCTCTCTTTTGTTCATTTATTTACTTATTTTTTGAGGCTCTTAGTATATAAAATAAATTAAAAATTCCAAAACTGAGTTTCAAAATTGTTTTAAATGCTGTTTATGTTAAATGTACTGAAGTGTGTTTGTGTTATTCACATTATAATACTATTTGAAACATTAATGTATGGTGTACCACAGGCAGGAGATGTGGTAGATGAAAGTTTTATGATGAATGTCTTCCTCTTTTAGTCACTGCGCATCTCTGGGACTGGATGGATGACCTTCTTTGATGAGAACATCAAATGTCTGTAGTTAAAGCTCTTCATGAATGTGAGAAGCAGCCAAATGGCTGTCCTGAAGCCCCAGCTCCAGTGAAAGGCCCTGTTCTAAGGAATAGGCAGAATAGGCAGGCAAGCCCCTCTAATGGGCTGCAAAAGACAGACACATTTCTCTCTTCCAATTGCTCAGCACTTCTAACTTGCCAATGACAAAAGCCAGCATTTGTGTCTTGTGTCTTCATCTCAGCTGGCGTGACAGTCTTTAACACTAATCTGGGCAGGCTGCCATTTGGAGGCCTGGATAATACCCTTGTAACGCAGGGAAAACTCAATTCACTCACATTTCCCTGTATCATGGGGAGCTGCTTCAGGCCAGTTGAAATCAAGAAAATGATACAGTTAAAAGACTTTTCAAGAATCAGGAAATAGCTCCTGAGTGGGGTCTTCAGTTGGATACCAAAGAGAAATGGTCCATTTTCTCCCTGGTTGAGTGAGTTTGTGCTGCTGACCTGTAAATTCTACAGTATTTCAAAGTTACTGGCTGGGAAATTAATGGAAACTGAGCTGGGAATTTTTTCTTTCTTACTGTTGTGTGTGATGCCTTATTTAAAATAATTCAGACTCAAAGTGAATTTCTAGCAAATGGTGCTCTGGCTGCTATTAAATTTATTGATGGTGAATCCATCATCCCTGCTTTTTATGCATGATATCGCTGATGTGGTGATTTTTTTTTTAAAGCTCCATGGTGAGACTTTCTTAAAATTCACCTCTTCCATTTGCCCCATAAAGCTATAAGGGACTTCAGGTTAAGATACTATTTAGCAAATTAATTTACCATGTTGAGATTTTACAGCAAAGTTTTGCAAAACCATTAAGTAAACCACACATTTCTTATATATTGGGATTTTTTTTGATGTGCTAAGATTGTATATAAATTTGTTATTTATCTTGATGAAAGCCAGATAAATAAATGCTCCTATTGTGCCTAATAACTCAAATCTTTGCTTTCACAAGGCCAGAGCAAGGCTGAAAGGAAATTCATCTCAAAGCTATTAAGAAAAGCCAGATAGAAAGGGAGCATAAAAATAAAATGAACTATGGTGAAAGGGCCAGACCCTCTTCCAGACCGCTCTACATCATCTCAGCTACCCAGATGGAACAAAGATTTAGAGTTCTAAACAGAACTCAAGAATAGAAAGAAATGATGTGGGATGGTCTGTGAAAGGAATCAATCTATCCTGTGTTCACAGGAGACACAGGGAGAAAAAGAAATCATTTGGCAAAAAAGTCTCAACAGCTTAAACCAGAAATAACATGTCCCACCTCCAAACTGCCACCATGGTCCCCATTTGAATACACCTCAAAAGCAGCCCTTGTTTCCACTGCTCAGCTTCCTGCCCAGGCTTGCAAGGGGACAAAACAAAGGAAGTGAAGAAACCACTTGGGTGCCTCCTCCCTGATACTCAGGGGATTGGTTGGTTCTAACTTTTAAGTTGTCACTGAAACCGCTGGTGGCCAGACTACAAAGAAATTCTGACCAGTGATTTGCACCTTGAGGGTTTCCTCTAATAACCCCTTTGAGTGACATTTCTTTTAAAGTTCCTACAACTGCACAGCCCAGAGCTTGATGTCACTCTGCCTGCTATATCATCTTTTAGATGCCTGCATGTCTTACCTTTCCATCAAGTTGGAAGACCTTGTGAATTCCTGAAAAACCTAGGTTTTCATTCCTACCTACCTAATGCAATTTCCTCAGCTGCAATGTTTTTCTTATTTTTCTGGGTCCAAATCCTGTCCATCCCTCAAAGACCAGCTAGAGCTATTTCCAATTTGAGAAACTTTCTGTAGCAGCATTAGACATTCTTTGTGGCCACCTTCTACATATGTTTGGAGAATCACCCTTATAAGGCACTGTTCACTGTCCACTACAACCCTGACAATGCTGGGTGCTCACTTTCCCAGCCTCCTTTGTAACTGAGGTGTGGCCATGTGACCTAGGCTGTCCCAGTGAAATGTCCCCACCACAAACTAGCGATGAGAAGAAGCAGGGACCATGTAGAATACATTCTGGTGGCCACTGGGGGCTGCATCAGTGGCAGATAATCTGGCTTCCAGAGGCAGTAATGGCTGTGCTCCCTGTAGCTGAAGCTGGTCTTGTCCCCTGGGCAAACAACACAGTCTGTGCCCAGCAGCAATGGCCATGATGCATTTGCCGTTACAGTTACGTGAATAATTTGAAGCATTTTTTTTTCTGCCTCCACAGCCTCTAAACCTATTCCTACAGTCTCCCAGAGATTCTGTAAGCTACCCACTAGGTTTTTTTGTTGCTGTTTTTTGTTTATTTGTTTGTTTTTGCTGAGTTGCACAGCTTGCAGCATCTCAGTTCCCCAATCATGGGTTGAACCTGGGCCACAGCAATGAAAGCCCAGAATCCTAACCACTAGGCCACTAGGGAACTCCCCCCACTAGTTTCTTTTTTTTTTTTTTAACAGTTTCATTGAGATATAATTCACATACCATACAATTCACCCATTTAAAGTGTACAATTAAATGTTTTAAAGTAAATTTGCAGGACTCTGCAATGATCACCACAATCTAATTTTAGAACATTTTTGTCCCCCCAAAATAAACCTCATACCCATTATCAGTCACTTTCCATTCCGCTCCCTACTTTGAGATGTAAGCAACTACTAATGTATTTATATGTTTATAGATTTCCCTATTCTGGGCATTTCATATAAATGGAATCATACAACATGATTTTTTTTTTCTTTAAGAACTTTTATTGAGATACAATTGACATACAATAAGCTGCATATATTTAAAGTGTACAATTTGATTTTTTTTTCTTATTAGTAATGTATATATTGCAATCCCAGTCTCCCAGTTCATCCCCGCCCCCCCCCCGCCCCCCCGCCGCCACCCTGTTTTCCCCACTTGGTGCTCATATGTTGGTTCTCTACATTTGTGTCTCTGTTTCTGCCTTGCAAACCGGCTGATTTGTATCATTTTTCTATATTCTGCATAAATGTGTTAATATACGATATTTGTTTTTCTCTTTCTGACTCACTTCACTCTGTATGACAGTCTGTAGGTCCATCCATGTCTCTACAAATGTCCCCATTTTGTTCCTTTTTACAGCTGAGTAATATTCCATTGTATATATGTACTACATCTTCTTTATCCATTCATCTGTTGATGGACATTTAGATTGCTTCCATGTCCTGGCTATTGTAAATAGTGCTGCAGTGAACACTGGAGTGCATGTGTCTTTTTGAATTATGGTGTTCTCTGGGGATATGCCCAGTAGTGGGATTGCTGGGTCATATGGTAATTCTATTTTTTGTTTTTCAAGGAACCTCCATACTGTTCTCCATAGTGGCTGTATCAATTTACATTCCCACCAACAGTGCAAGAGTGTTCCCTTTTCTCCACACCCTCTCCAGCATTTACTGTTTGTAGATTTTCTGATGATGCCCAGTCTAACCAGTGTGAGGGGATACCTCATTGTAGTTTTGATTTGCATTTCTCTAATAATTAGTGATGTTGAGCAGCTTTTCATGTGCTTCTTGGCCATCTGTATGTCTTTGGAGAAATGCCTATTTAGGTCTTCTGCCCATTTTTTGATTGGGTTGTTTGGTTTTTTTGATATTGAGGTGCATGAACTGCTTATATATTTTGGAGATTAATCCTTTGTTGATTCATTTGCAAATATTTTCTCCCATTCTGAGGGTTGTCTTTTCGTCTTGCTTATAGTTTCCTTTGCTGTGCAAAAGCTTTTAAGTTTCATTAGGTCCCATTTGTTTATTTTTATTTCCATTACTCTAGGAGGTGGATCAAAAAGATCTTGCTATGATTTATGTCGAAGAGTGTTCTTCCTATGTTTTCCTCTAAGAGGTTTACAGTGTCTGGCCTTACATTTAGGTCTTTAATCCATTTTGAGTTTATTTTTGTATATGGTATTAGGGAGTGTTCTAATTTCATTCTTTTACATGTAGCTAACATGTGATTTTGAGGGTTGGTTTTTTTCACTTGGTATTACATTTTCAAGATTCATCCATGTTGTAATAATGGATGAATCCAGGTATAGGTAACTCGTTCCTTTTTGTTGTTGAATAAGATTCCGTTGTATGGATATCCCACATTTTATTTATTCACTGATCTGTTGATGGATGTTTGAATTGTTTCTACTTTTTGGCTATTATGAATAATGCTTTTATGAACATTCATGTGAAAGTTTTTGTGTAGATGTTATATCTTCATTTCTCTTGGGTATGCTCCTAGGAATGGAATTGCTGGTATGGTAACTATGGTAACTATGATTAACCTTTCGAGGAATTGCTAAACTGTTTTCTAGAGTGGATGCCCCATTTTGCAATGTGTGAAAGTTCCAATTTCTCCACATCTTTGCCAAATAATCTTTGTTATTATGTCTTTTTGATCATAGCCATTCCAGTGAGTATAAAATATCTCACTGTGGTTTTGCCTATTAGCTGTTAACTACATTCTTTTGCTTAAATCTAGTTTCTTGCAAGTAGAACCCTGACTGATCCATTCCTTATTCACCCACACTGGCCTGTCCTATCTCTGAGCTGTACTACACATATGAGCATTTATCCGTTTTCCGGATGCAAGATCCTTTTCTCCTCTCCTAGGCTGTAATCTACTGGAGGTCAGAGAGCCCATCACCTGCTTCTGTGTCTCTCCTGTAGTGACTAGCCTGAAGCTCAGCACTTATGAAGCTTTAAGCACATACTTGTTAATTGGAAGACTGATGATTGGTTCATTAAAAGTTCCTTGCTTACCATACAATTCTGGAAATGTGTGTTTAATTCTCTCTTTAAGGAGACTCAATCAAGGAGACGTGTAGCAGGTGCTGGGGACATGGATATTGGAGATTTGTCAGATCTGGGTTCTAATTCTATCTTTGCTGAGCACTAGCTGTGAAACCCAAGGGCCAGTTAATCAAACTCTCTGAGCTTTGGCTTTCCTTTTTACAAAGAGAGATAATAACAGATATCTCAGATAAGTGTTATGAGGGTTAAACTACATCCTGTATGTAAAACAATAGCACAGCGATGCATGGAAATTGTTCAATAAATATTAGTTTCCTCTGTACTGGTGCATTACCTTCCAAATCCCTCCCCCAGTAATCTGGCTTAGAGATGCATCGTAGTTATGTTTGCTGTTTTATAATCTTACCAGGAAGATGGAGCAAGCCTGCTGCTTACATGACTTAAGTAATGTTCTTGCAAATGGGTATTATGTTGCAGGGCTAAGGCAATGGAAATTGGGAGAGGAGAAAGATGTTGCCTAGACTCCGTTTTGAGAGTAGAGAGCTATTGATTTTAGAGAGGCCAATTATGAAGTTGCCACTGAGAAGGCAGGAACAGGATGCAAGGGATGCCTGGGCTTTGCTGTTTACATGTCCTGTTTCCCCAAAGGACTCTTTTTTTGGATGATGACCACATAGGCATAGAATCTTTTTGAAGCGAAGTTTATATTTATTTCAGATGACCTATTTCTAGGGGCATTCTCAGATCTGACCGGAAGAAGCCATGTGTACACCACAGGCTGAAGGATTAATCATGGGGGAGGCTGGCATGAATGTTGGTGTGTTATGGGAAGATCGTTGTCTGTGGCAACTGTCTTTATCCTTAGTAGTACATTCAAAGAAAGCATCCATCCTGGAGGGCTTAAAATGAAGCACCTAATTGAGCGAAACATTTTGTAACATGGTTGTGAGGGGCTGACCTGACTTCTGTATGATAAACTAATGGGAGGTGAATTTGGTTTTTGCTTGAACCTTACCTAGAAGAGAATATTACTTGCCATTTATTTAGTGTTAATGTTTTCTTTATCTTTTACTAGGTGATTTAAATTCCTTTAGCAGAGGTCAAAGTTCTGCTACAGATTCCTTAGTGAGAGCTTAGATGCCAAATAAATCTGGAAGGGTTAACAGACTGATATTTTTATTAATGTGTAAATTACTGAGTACATGGCCTTTGTGAGAGTGAGCTTTAGTAGTGATCAGAGGGAGGTGATCACAGGGAACCAGATTCCTAAACAAGACACATTATAGAGGAGAAAATGAAATGTATAATGGGGAGGCTGCAGACACAGAAATTATCTTCTTTGTTTTCCCAAAGTGAATCTTATCTGGCTTCATTCAGTCATTCAACAAACATTTAGTGAGCATCTACTACAGACTAGGTTCTGTGCTGTGAACTTGGATGATAAAGCAGGACCTTTATTGGAAAATCCTTTATGCTGTGTACAGTTCTGAGCCTAATATGCCTCCTATAGCTTGGATTCTGAAGCTCAGGAGCCTGAATTCTAGCTCAGCTCAGCTTAGTTGTAGCCAATCTACAGATTTGTGAGCATAAGAATAGGGACTGTTATTGTAACCATCTGATTTGGGGGATAGTTTGTTACACAGTATCACTGTGACAGTAGCTAACTAATACAACATGATAAGTTTGGGTTGTCTTCTAAGAGCATTATGGAGCCACTGAAGAATTTTAATCAAGGGAGAGGTTGGTAACCTTTGGATTTCAGAATGATCTCTCTGGCTACAATGGTTTCCAAGGTGGCCATTGCTCCTTTAGCTTGGGCAACAGAATGAGACACTTGGAGCAATAGTCAAGCCTTAAGTAGCTGCTAGTCTGAAGATAATGAGAGCCAAGTGGAGCATATCTGAACAATCTATAGCTTGAAGCCTAAAGAATGGATTAAAGATATAAGACTAGACTCAGGGAGACCAACTAGAAGACTGTTGCAATCATGTAGGCTTCAACTTGGGAAGTGACAGTAAAGGAGAGAGAGTGATTTAAGTGGTAGAATTGATTGGTCTTACTGATTGTTTGATTGCATATGAAAATTGCAGGAGAGGAACATTAAGGGTGATTTGGTTGGCCAACCAGGTAGATGAGAACGTCCTTCACTCAGAAGAAAAAACATATTTTTCCGGGGACAGATGGCAACAGAGGCAGATAAGTAGTTTCGTTTAAGAGATATTGAATTCGTGTGTCCAAGTTATGTCCAGAAAGATAGAAATAGAACTCCAAGAGTGGGTGGTGGAAGAAGACTTCAATTAATGAAAAAAACAAAACAAACCAAAAAACAAACAAAAAAAAACCACACAAGAAACCAGCCTTTCCACTGAAAATAGAAGTAAAGTTTCAAAAAAGATGAATACAATGAGATGTTGAAAAAAATTTTTTTCCCAGAATCCCAAAGAGCTGGAGACTGGGCAGATTGGCCAGAGTCACCTCAAGAGAGAAGCATTAGGAAGTAAGCTACACTTCACTGGCCCATGGTGTTACTAGCCCATGGTGTTGAAGGTCATAGGTCAAGAGCAGGGGCTTTGGATGGCTCTGAGGTAGGAGATGGGGTGTAAGATGACTGTACTGGTAAAAAGCAGTATGTGATACCTCCGCATAACTCCTCAGGCCTTCAGTGAAGTTAAGAAATTCACAAAACCACTATTATAATATGATTTCCTGTGGAAAATAGTAAAGGGGCCAACATGAGCATCCTGGCTGTCAGAGACTCTTTAGAGACAAAACACAGAGGGCAAAAGGAATAGATAAGGCAAAAGCAATTAAGTGTTGCATTTGCATAATCCTTAAGGATGGTCTGTAGGCTCATACAGGTAGAGAAATTGAGGGTTTAGGGCTTAGGTCAAGTTACTTAAGTCTCTGATGGTCAGAGGGACACCCAAAGTCACATCTCAATTACATAAATTTGTTGGGGAGGGGATTTGGGTGGAGTTGAACACAGCAGCAATTTTGTTGAGGTTGTTCCCATCTTATGACACACACACACATATTTGTATATATATGTATGTGTGTATATATGTATATATGTGTATGTATGTATGTATGTGTATATGTGTGTGTGTGTGTGTGTGTATCTTCTTTTTTTCCAGCTAAGTGGGAGGAAGAGTCATTTACTATGAGTTCTGGGGGTGGTGAAAGCACTGGGGGTTTGAGGAGATAAGTGATGGTAAAATCTACAGGGCTGTGTGATTAATCATCCTCAGAGGAGCTCCACATTTAAGGTGCAGGGACCCTGGAGGCAGAAAGTTAGCTTATCCCATTCAGAGTTTCGCCAGGTGGGTTTAGCAGAGAATAAGCAAGAATGGGGATGGTGCAAATCAGAAAAAGAGGGATTTGATTGCTGGATCACTGATAGACCTTCTCCATGTTGCTGGGGGAGAGTGCAAGGGCAAGTCTGGATTTATAAATATATAAATTAGGACAGAGTCTTTATTTCAAGTCAAGTTTATCTGACCAAGTGTTTTTTTTAAGTCCCTATTACATATTTAATTTCACAACTAACAAACTCATATCAAACTTTAAATGATGAAGTCAATGTCAGTGAAATATCATTTTTGTCTAATTTTTCATAATTATGTGATTTGTGCAAAGTGAGGGACGCCAGTGCCCAGACTTCACAGAAAGCTTATAAAGACATTACATCACATAATTTTTAAAAAACAATAGCAATAACAACAACCTTCTTATCTACCAGTGAAGCAGAGATCAGCAAGTATTGTCATCTTCACATTGCAGGTGGGAAACTGAAGCGTGGTGAGACTGCACCACTTCTTCAAGGGTTCTTTGTATTCCAGAGCATCCAGGTTTCTGAATACGTGGTATATCATGGAAACTTCCAAACAAGAGCAGTGAATAAATAAGCTATCGTTTATTAATATTTATGGAGCCCTTGTGTCATGCTCAGCCTATGGTGAGTGCTATAAATTATTAAAATGAAGATGTGGAAGGTATATTCCTGTACTCCTGTATACTCCTATAATTTGGTTAGAGAGACCAAAAGTCAACATACTAAAAGTTTGCAAAGAATATTAGAGATAAATAACGACTTGAGACAATGACAGGAAAAATCCTGAGGCATGTGTGAGGTGACCAGTGAGTGAAATAGACAATAAATCGGAGGGAAGAAGAGAGGTCAGAATGGGTTGGAGTTGACAGAGAATACTTCATGTAGGGTTGGGAATTCAACTGGACCTTGAAAAATGGGTCGTGGTTGGAGAGTCGATACTATCATTTTCGTCTTGCTTATAATTAAATCAGTTGTATAAATATGAACCCTCATGAGTCTCCTTTTGAAAGGACACTTTCAGACAGAAGTCTGAAAAGAATTCCTTTTGAGCAAGTGGCAAGAGGAGGGGAAGATGGGGGAAAATACACTGAAGACTATTAAAATCCCATTCTCCCTTCCCCACACTGGGAATTGGCTCTGCTCGATTAGATTGAGTTTCCTTAGGATTCTTACTACCTCATATCTCAACTGTGCCTAAAATCTCTGCACTTGTGACATACATGGATGGACTCTCCAGCTGCTCTATTTTTTTGATGCTCTATTATGCTTTGTTCCTTCATGAAGAAAAAGTAAGAAAACTCTTCCTTGGATTGGCAAACGTTGTGGCCTGGATAGAAGGGCAAGGTGTTGCTACTCCTCACTTACCAATTAGAAGGTGATCAAGGGTTCTGAGGTTACAGGTAAGAGTTCCTATCCATCTGAAGACTGGATGGTCAATTGATGGGGATAGAAAGGTCATTGAATAGGGACAATCACTAGAATCTTTTGAACTCTTACTGGGTACCTTCCAGGCAGCAGACTCACATTGGAACAACTCTTCAAGAATGGGTCCTTATAGCACAGGGAACTATATGCAATTTCATGTAATAACCTATAATGGAAAAAAAACTGAAAAAGAATATCTATCTATCTCTGAATCACTCTGCTGTATACCTGAAAATAATACAATATTATAAATCAACTATACTTCAATAAAATTAAAAAAAAAAAGAATGGGTCCTTGACACCTGTGACCTGAACCTAGCAAGCCCTGAACTTATCCATTCCCTTATAGGTTTCCCCAAATACACACCCACACCTTCTTTACTCCTTTGCACAAAAATCTCATTCTCTTATTTTTTTCTACAATGAGGTTAGGGAATGCATAAAGAAAAGCTTCATTAAATGCAAGCATTCAGCAATCTAAAACTCTACACTTAGAAACACAGTTGACTTTTGGTCAAGAAGAGGACCAAGAAAACACAGAAAATCCTCTTTCCACTCCTAATACAAAAAATTTCTAGATATGAAAAACATTTTTTTGAGTTCATAGCTGAGCTTATAAGAAATGGAAATTTCCAGGTGTCAGAAATTAAGAGAGAATCCACAGAGGTGAGTGCTAGTTATGTCTTATGAGCAATCCCAGAGTCTTGGAGTATGGATTTTAACAGTTGGAAAGGGTGGTGGTCAAATCTTTAGGTCTCCTGTGTATGGGGTAAGCTGTAGCTGGGCTCCTTACAGAGCATGGGCCAGGCTCCCATCCTTGACCATGAATGTCAAAAGAGTCAGCTAAGAGAAATAAAAATCCCTATCCTGTGCGGCCTATGTAGGCCCAAATTCTCACAATAACCTCATCACGTAGAAGCCCTGTGCCAAGAATTTAAACTAAATATTTATGGAAAACCAGTGAAGCCCATTGAACTCCAGCAAATGCAGCCATGGAAAAGCTTGATGGGGTCTTATCCACAATCCAGGACACAATGAAAAAGAGATTTTAAGTATGCTTTCAAATGTTCAAAAAAAAGAGAGGAAGGACTAGAACTTGTAAGGTAAGAACAGGACATAATTTCTTAAAAAGAAGGGATTTGAAAAAAAAGTCATGTAGTATAGTAGATTGTATCTTCCAAAATCATTGCCCATAGATGGCCTCAACAATATTTCCCATCCCACATGCTTTTTCCTTACAACGTGTCTTTTATACTCCTCCCATCAAGAGGTGGGGTCTATGTCTCTTTCCTTGAGGGACATGATTGTGACTCACTTGCAATTAGTAGAATGTGGTATAAGTGGTGATGTGTGACTTCTTGAAGCTACATAAGAAATGTGAGGCAGTTTTTGCTTTGTTGACTGTATCACTTGTGTTCAAGTCTTCAGCTGCCATGTAAGGAGTCCAACAGCCCAGGAATTGTCAGGCCCGTGCAAAATGACTATATGCAGAGGTCCTGAGACTACATAAAGGAAGAGAGCTATCTGGCTATCCACAACTTCCCCAGTCCTCTGCTCTTCTAGCTCTAACCACTGTCTGAATGCAATTGCATAAGAGACCCAAAGCCAGAACCTCTAACTGAGTCCTATCTGAATTCCTAATTCACAAAATCATGAGCAAAATAAAAGGTTTTAAGATGCTAAGTTTTGAGATAATTTGTTATATAGCAATAAATAATTGGAACATATAGAAATTCTAGAAGTCAAAATATCTAGAAAACTTATGGAGAAAACTGGATTAAATAGCAGTTTAGATTAATTGAAGAGAAAATTACAGAATTAGAAGATATATGTAAAGAAATCATACAGAATGCACAACACAGAGAGGAAAGAGAAAAATCAAAAGGGAAATTAAAAGGCATGGAGATTGAAATGAGGTTGCACCATGTATCTAGTAAGGATTCCTGGGAAAGAAAATAGAAAAAGGAGGGGAGCAAATATGTGAAGAGATAATGGTTGAAAATTTTTCTGAATTGAAGACATGAGTCCTCAGGTAGAAATTGTGGAAATGCATTAAGTACAATGAACAAAAACAAATATAAATCTAGACACAGCGTAGAGGAATAACAGAAAGTCACCTATGATTTCTGGAAGGGAGGAGGCATGGAAGCATTGAGGGGAATCAGAATCAAATATTATTTCACTTGTCATTTAAACCTATAATTGCCACTAAACAGATATGACTTCAGTATACAAAGCTTGCCTTGGCTTGAAAGTAATCCTCCCTGAGTGCAGTTCAATGACATAAATCAATAGTATTTTAAATAGCAGTAGTATGAAGGATATATTGTATTTAGCAGTGTGTGTGTGTGTGTGTGTGCGTGCGCGCGTGCATGCGCACGCTAAAAAAAAAAGGAAATTATGCTACTACCAGCCCTGGACTAAATTAAGAAATTAATAATGTTCAACTTCTGTATCTGGCTTCATTCTGATCCTTTAAACCTCTAGTGTGTGTTCACCTTCTTTTCACGGGCACCCAGGGTCATTCTGTTCTCCTAGAAGGATCCTTTAAATAAAATGTCATTTACACTAATACCTAAAAGGCTAAAAACTGTCAAATGTGATCTCTTCCGGTGTATCTACTTTTTTAAACATAAGTTTTTTATTTTACGATGATTGTAGATTCATACACAGTTGCAAGAAATAAACAGAAATCCTGTGCATCATTTACCCAGTTTCTCCTAATGACAGCATCTGCAAAATTAGAGTACAATATCATAACCAGGTCATTGAAACTGATATTCAAGATACAGAACATTTCCATTGCAACAGATATCCCTCACGTTGCCTCTTGAGAGCCCCATCCACTTCTCTCCCACCCCCACCACTTCCTTAACTCTTGGAAACCACAAATCTGTTCTCCATTTCTAAAATTTTGTCATTTCAGAAGTGTTATATAAATAAAATCATACAGTATATAACCTTTAGGGATTGGCTTTTTTTTTTTTCCACTCAGCATGCTTCTGTGGAGATTCATCCGAGTTGTTTCATATATCAATAGTTTTATTGCTGAATAGTATTCCTTGGGATGGATGTACTACAGTTTGCTTAACCATTTACCTATTGAAGGACATTTGTTCTTCCAGTTTCTGGCATCATTGATGAAGCTGCTATAAACATTCATGTGCAAGTTTTTGTGTGAATGTACATTTTCATCTTTTGAGATAAATGCCCAAGAGTTCAACTGCTTGGCAGTATGGTAGTTGCATGTTTTTTTTGTTTGTTTGTTTTTTGTTTTTGTTTTTTAAAGAAATTGCCAAATTATTTTCAAGAGTGGCTATCCCATTTTGCATTCTTACCAGCAATATATGAGGGATCCAGTTCCTCTACATCCTCATTAGCATTTGGCAGTGTCATTATTTTTCATCTTAGCCATTCTGATAGGTGTGTAATGATACCTCCCTGTGGCTTTAATCTGCATTTCCCTAATGGCTAATGAAGTAGAACATTTTTTCATGTATATATGCCATCTATATATCCTTTTCTTATTTTTTTTAATCCTTTTCAATAAAATGTCTGTTTATGTCTTTTGCCTATTTTCTAGCTGGATTATTTGTTTTTTCACCATTGTATTTTGCAAGTTCTTTATATATTTTAGGTACTAGTTCTTTTTGGATATGTGCTTTGCAATAATTTCTCCCATACTATAGCTTGCCTTTTTACCCTCTTAACAGGGTCTTTAGCAGAACAAATGTTTTTAATTTTTATGAAGTCCTACTTATCAACTTCGTTTTTTATGGATTGTGCTTCTGAGGGTCCTAGGGTAGGGCCATGTTTTTGTTTTTGTTTTTGTTTTTGTTTTTGTTTTGTTTTCCCCCTCTGTTATACTTGGCTATAGTAGAGCAGTCATTGTCTAAAAGTTCTTTACTTCCTGATCATTGGAGAGAGCAAGCTTTTGTTGGAACTTTATGTCTGTACTTGTTGGCATTTCTGTGTTGCCTTCTTCTTTAGCTCCCAGCCTGGCGTATGTGAAGCAAAAAGAAAAAGTCAAGGAACTCACCACCTTGTCATGCCTTGAGCCCTGAGATCCCTAACCAGCCTGCTTCCTTCATCCTACTATTCAGAGTTCTTATGTTTTTATTTTATTTATTTTTATTTTATGCATTTTTAATATTTTATATATAACATATTTTAATGTATAATTTATATGTATTTATTTTACTTATAATGTTCAAAGTTTTTAGTTGTACTTAGTAGGGAGAATAGGGAAAACTATATATACTCTATCTTTCTCAAAGCAGAAGTGCTAGATTCACTTTTTACTAGGAATTTAGGCATAAACTCTGAAAAAATAATTCAGGGCATCAGATTTTTATTTAGATTTATTTTTTTGATAGTAAGGCTAGTCCTATCAAACTATGAGAACACAATCCCTCTAAAGTCAAAGACAGATTCACTGACATGGATACACATATAGAAGATTCACAGTACAATTTATCACATTAAGTCAAGCCACTAAACAGGAAAATATACTTGTTAATACAGGTCAAGAATGATATAAAAAGGAATGAGATGGAGCTATATGTAATGAGGTGGATAGACCTAGAGTCTGTCATACAGAGTGAAGTAAGTCAGAAAGAGAAAGACAAATATTGTATGCTAACTCATATATTCGGAATCTAAAAATGGTACTGATGAACTCAGTGACAAGACAAGAACAAGGACGCAGATGCAGGGAGTGGACTGGAGAACTCAGGGTTTGGGGGGGTGGGGGGTGAGGGGGAGGCTGGGACGGGGTGGGAGAGTGGTGTAGACATATATAACTACCAACTGTGAAGTGGGTGGCTGGTGGGGGGTTGCTGTGTAACAAGGGGAGTTCAACTCGAGGATGGGTGATGCCTTAGAGGGCTGGGGTGGGGAGGGTGGTGGGGAGTCGAGGGAGGGAGGGAATACGGGAATGTGTGTATAAATGCAGATGATTGAATTTGATGTACCTCAAAAAAATAAATAAAGATAGAGTTCAGAGGAAAAAAAAAAGAATGGTTGCATTTTAGGGTAGGATGAACCAAGTTAAACATGTACTAGGGGAAGTAGCTATAGAAGTGTCATGAGTAGAGCTCTTTCTTTGAATCAATCTGAGAAGTCTGCCTAGAGGAAATGATGTTTCAGGAGTTGCTTTACAATATGGGAAAGGGTTTGCCAATTAGATGGTGAAAAAACTACATGGTGTAATAGTTTCCAGTGCATTTTGCTTTTCATCTCTAGAAGTTTCATTTATGTGTTTTTATATTTTCCACTATTCTTCTTATTTTGTTCATGTTTTTTCTCTACCTTCTTAATGAACAGAGCATATTTATAACAATTGTCCTCTGTGGGAAATGTGCAGAGTGGGAGATGGATTGCGGAACAGCTTTGAGGTGAGTCAAGGGAGCTGACTGAGATGCAAAAGAAGAGAGAAATAAGGTAAAATCAGCATCTTTAGTTTTTTTGAGATACAAGAAACTCAGAGATCATCTAGTCCTATCTTCTCATTGCACATGGTACATGGTAAGGTGGTGAGGAGTATATGCACAGAGGGCCATTGTGCTTATTGAGTGTATGCACACACACACACACATATATATATTTTGCAGAATCATTTGAGAATATCTTATAGACATTATATTCTTTATCCCTAAATATTGCAGCTTGTTTTTTCTAACAAAAGTTATTTTCTATAATTACCACACAGTCAACAAATTCAGGAATTTAATGTTGATACAGGATCATCCAGAATAATGTTTGACCAAAAATCTGGACACAATGGTCCAGCCAAGTTGACACATAAAATTAACAATCACACTATCATTTTCCTTGCAATTCATTTGTATCTTTTAGTCTAACCTGTGTTTCTTTTAGACTACATATTATTGCTTTTTCACCCAGTCTGACACGCTCTGCATTTTTTTCTTTTCCTTCACATTTTAAAGCTCTTTATTGGAATACAATTGCTTTACATTGTTGTGCCAGTTTTTGCTGTACAACAAAGTGAATCAGCTGTATTCATACATATATCCCCATATCCCCTCCCTCCCACAACTCCCTCCCACCCTGCTATCCCATCCCTCTAAGTCATCGCCCATAATCTAGTTGACTCCCTGTTTTATGCAGCAGTTTCCTACTAGCTATCTGTTTACATTTGGTAGTGTATATATATATTAATACTATTCTCTTGTTTTGATTGGAGTGTTTAGTCTATTCACATTTAACATGCTGCTTGACATGGTTGGATTTACACATCTGCCCTCAATATACCTCATGGCTTTTTTGTTCCTGTGTTCCTTTATTGTATTTTTTTTTGTCAAACATTTTGGTATACCACTGTAATTTCTCTTTTGATTTTTAATACTATTTTTAAAGCTTTTTGTTGTTGCTGCTGTTGCTCTAGGGATTACAGTGTACATCTTAATCATCACAATCTATTTCAGCTTAATACTGACTGAATTCCAGGAAATTATAGCAATTTTGCTCCAATATAACTCAATTTCCATCTCCTTCCTGTATCATTGTCATATACATATTTAATTTTTAAAATTTATTTATTTATTTATTTATTTATTTATTTATTTATTATTTGGCTGTGTTAGGTCTTTGTAGGTGCAGGCAGGTTTTCTCTAGTTGTGGAGAGCGGAGGCTACTCTTCATTGTGATGCACGGGCTTCTCACTGCGGTGGCTTCTCCTGTTGTGGAGCATGGACTCTAGGCGCACGGGCTTCAGTAGTTGTGGCGTACGGGCTTAATTGCTCCGCAGCATGTGGGATCTTCCCAGAACAGGGATTGAAGCAATGTCCCCTGCATTGGTGGGTGGATTCTTAATCACTGCGCCACTGGGGAAGTCCCTGCCATATATTTTAATGTATGTGTTATAAACCCAATAGTATAGAGTTATAATTACTATTTTATGCAATCTTATGTTTTTAAAGAAATTAACAGAAGAAAAGAGAAAATATATTTATGAACTATATTTTGTGTATTATATATTAATAAATACACCGTTGGTGGGAATGTAAATTGGTACAGCTACTAAGGAGAACACTATGGAGGTTCCTTAAAAAACTAAAAATAGAGCTACCATAGGACCCAGCAATCCCACTCATAGGCATATATTCCGAGAAAACCATAATTCAAAAGGATGCATGCACCCCGATGCTCATTGCAGCCGTATTTACAATAGCCACGACATGGAAGCAACCTAAATGTCCGTTGACAGAGGAATGGATAAGGAAGATGTGGTACATATATACAATGGAGTATTACTCAGCCATAATAAGGAATGAAAAATGCCATTGGTAATTTGATCGGGATTGCATTGAATCTGTAAATTGCTTTGGGTAGTACAGACATTTTCACGATGTTGATTCTTCCATAATAAGGAATGAAATAATGCCATTTGCAGAGACGTGGATGGACCTAGAGACTGTCATACAGAATGAAGTAAGTCAGAAAGAGAAAAACAAATACTGTATAGTATCACTTACATGTGGAATCCAGAAAAATGGTAGAGATGAACTTATCTGAAAAGCAGAAATAGAGTCACAGATGTGGAGAACAAACTTATGGTTACCAAAGGGGGAAGGGGGATGGGATGTATTGGGAGACAGGGACTGACATAAATACATTACTACGTATAAAATAGATAGCTAATGAGAACCTACTGTATAACACACGGAACTCTACTCAATGCTCGATGGTGACCTAAATGGGAACAAAATCTAAAAAAGAGTGGATATATGTATATGTATGACTGATTCACTTTGCTGTACAGCAAGAAACTAATACAATACTGTAAAGCAACTATACCCCAATAAAAATTAATTTAAAAAAATACATACCAAAACAAAACAAAGTTTAGCTAGTTCTCAAGTATGCCTAGGATTTTACTTTACACTGAGGTCTCTTGAGTTCCCCTGTGCATGTGTGTAGCTTGCCAGTCAGCTGGGGATAAATGAAGAGCTAATCTAGCTCCTCTATGGCTTTGTTATTTTCAAGATCTCCTTGTTAAATTTCTGCCTGGTCTGGCTGCTTGCCCCAGCTGTGATCACAAACTCAGACTAGCAAAGTTGTGAGTTTTACTTGTTTATTTTCTACCAATTTTTCTTTTTTAACTGACAAGGTTTTCATGGCATTTTGCTTTCTGCCCCAAGTCTAGTCTTCCCCTTTGGCACAAAGCTGCTGGTTTTTACAACTAGCTTCATCTTTTAAAAACTATCCATCTCTGGACTTCCCTGGTGGCACAGTGGTTAAGAATCTGCCTGCCAATTCAGGGGACATGGGTTTGATCCCTGGCCCAGGAAGATATCACATGACACGGAACAACTAAGCCCGTGGGCCACAACTACTGAGCCTGAGCTCTAGAGCCCATGAGCCACAACTATTAAGCTCACGAGCTACAAGTACTGAAGCCCACGTGCCCACAACAGGAAAAGCCACTGCAATGAGAATCCCACGCACTGCAACTAGAGAAAGCCCGCAGCAGCAAAGACCAAAGGCAGCTAATAAATAAATAAATAAATAAATAAAACCAAAACTACACATCTCGGTAACTAACCTGGGGGCCGGACAAGGGGAATGGACCCAGGCAAGAAGGCCATAGACTCCTGCTGTTCTTATCTGAAGTTTCAATTTTTAAAAAATTAACAACTGCTTCTCAATGTGATGTGTGATTTTGGTCATTTTCCAGGGCCCTGAAATGGTTATTTTTGACAATTTTATCCAGATTACACTTGTTTTTTGAAGACAGGATTCACATACTTCTTCATTCTGTCATAACCAGAGGTCCTATCTGCACGCTTGGCAATTTTTTATTCGATGCCAGACATTGTGAGTTTTATATTGTTTTGCTGGATTTTGTTCTATTTCTTTAACTAATGTTGGATTTTGTTCTGATGCACAGTTAAGTTACTTGGGATCATTTGGTTTATTTTGGGGCTTGCTTTTAAGCTTTATTAGAGCAGGTCCAGAGTAGCCTTTTATCTGGAGCTAATTCAGTGCTACTATAAAGACTTAAAAAAAGGAATCCATCCAATGCCCCCTTGTGTTATGATATGAGGTCTTTCTACCCTGGCTGGTAGGAACACAAACTATCCCCAGATCTGTGAATTGTTCTGCCTACTCCATTAGGGTGGTTCCCTTCCTGGCCTAGGGTAGTCTCCTCTTACACATGCACAGACCAGTACTCAGCCAGAGACTTGATAGGATCTCTCTAGACTTCTGAATGTCTCTCTCTCTCTCCCTTCCCCACCCCCGTCTCCATCTCCCTCACCATGTCCATCTCTATCTCTGTGATTTTCCAGTACTCTTCTCAGTACTCTGCTCCACAAATTCTGGTCACCCTAAACTCCCCTAGCTAGATCCCTTTCTCTGCAACTCATGAGATTTTTTGGTTAACCCCTCCCAGTGATGTGGACTAGAAACTACCTGTAGGCAGTAAGATCACGCAAGTAGCAAAGCTGCTGGTTTTTACAACTAGGCTTACCTTTTTAAAACTACCATTCTCAATAACTAACCAGTGAGTGGTAGGATGGGAATGGACCCAGGCAAAAAAGCCACAGGCTCTCACTGTTCTTACCTGTCTGAAAAATAGTTTTATGCATTTACATAAATTTGCATTTTTCTAATTGCTTAGGGAAGGAGGATAGATCCAGTCTCTGTTATTCCATCTTGGCTGAAAGCGAAAGCTAAAGAATTTTAATCAGAAGACATGATTTTATTCATGATTTAAGATTATTGTAATTGCTTTGTATTATACAAAAATAAGGTTGGAAAAAGAGAGATCAGTTAAGAGGTTTTAGCAGTTGTCTAAGACAGAGATGATGGTTTGATGTTTTCCTGGTCTAAAGAAGTTGTGGTTATTGAAATTTGAAACAATAGATCTGAGACGTATTTTGGATATAAAATGGGTAAAATCTGTTGATTACTTGGATGTGGGAGATAGGAGAAAGTGAAGAAACAAGCATGACTCCTGACTTGCAAGCCCAGCCAGTTTTCACTTCCTTTGTCCTTTTCTAAGTCCATAATTTGGGTTCTCACTCTGCCCTTACCACTCTGTCCTTTGAGACCAATGTCTTTTCCCATCCCTACTTCCTTCCCTGAAAACAGAAAATGCATAATGGCAATCCTGAGACTATGGAAAAGAGAATTTATTTGTTATATAGCTGGTGGGCATTGAAGCCCCAATAGAGACAACTTATTTAGTGGCCCATGTCAAAGAGGTCCTGAGAGTAGAGGAGGACTTGGCAGGACCAAATCAGGCGGGCTGTGTAGGATCCACTGTTATTACCTAATCAGCAAGATTTCAGGCAAAGAAATGAAGATTCAAAACAGGTCTCATAAGACAGAGTTCTCCTGTTGGTTGAGGCTCTGGTCAGGGGAAGCTCAGAGCCATGTGGTTGGTCCCGTCCTGGAGCTGACAGTCACAGCAAGCATAAGTTTCCTAGATGTGAGGGCTTGTCCTGTTTGTCTTTGGAGCCTATGGCATTTGTGTTCAAAAGAAGAGTCTCTTCCTCCAGGAAGACTGACCTTTAGCTGGAGGCTTTCTCTTGTGAGATGTTGAAGCATAGGACCCAAAAGGCCAAGGAGAGGTAAACCTATTTGTGTTAATGTTGTGAATGAAATAACCCAGTGACCCCTGAGGACTCCTTTTGCAATTCTCTTTAGTGCCACTCAGTTTAACACTGCATTATCCTATAACTGCTTTGTGATATCTGAGTTTTTGCATCTTTAATTGACTACCGTGTTCATTTCCCAGGGTTGCTGTTAAAAGTATGACAAACTAAGTGATTTAACAATGGACATTCATTTTCTCATCGTTCTGGAGGCCAAGTTCAAAATCAAGGTGCTTGCCAGGGCTGTTCTCCATGTTTCATTAAATGAGGAAAGACTATTCAGGGACTGGCATATTTACCTTACAGAACCAATTATGAGACATCCTCAAATATAAGGCCATATTTTCTTATGAAATCTGTAGAGGAGAATCCCTTCTTGCCTCTTTTAGCTTCTGGTGTTTGCTGGCAATCCTGGGTGTTCCTTGGCTTGTAGATGCATCACTCCAGTCTCTGTCTTTGTCATCACATGCCCATTTTCTTCCATATGTCTTAATCTCTGTATCTCTTCTCTTCTTATAAGGATACCAGGATGTCCTATTCTTAACTAATTGCATTTGCAATAATCCTATTTCCAAATAAAATCACATTCTGAAGTGCTGGGAGTTAGGACTTCAATATATCTTTTGGGGGGACACAATTCAACCCATAACAACCACTCTTAAGGAAAGAGACTGTGCCTCACACTTTTTTTTAACTCCAAAGACACTTAATTCAGGAGATTCAGCAGAGTTTCCTGCTTTGGATGGATGTGAAAGAAAATAAAGGACTATGATTTTAAAAGAAATGACACAGGTTTTTTTGCAAGACAGGAAAATGTGTTTAGCTGTAGTGAAATAATATTTTGGTATTAGGTGATATGTATTCTTACATAATTCTTCTTATTTATCCTATGGCTTTTCCCCCATCCTACAGATACGGATCCTCTTTGGGAAGGTTATACAGAAAAACCAGAGAACAAGAGTGAAATAGCTCCTTTTCAGTTTTAAAATCTTAGGTCCAGGAAGAAGATAAAAGGACTGAGAATAATATTTGGTTAATCAAAGCCAGTTTGTCCCCCCACTCCACCTCCTTTCCACCCGAGATGAGTCTATGGAACTGGAGGAGGAAGAAGAGCGCCTGAGAGGAAGCAAGACATTATTTGGTCCTGATCAGGGGTCCTACGGCTTGCCCCCAATCCCAAGGCCAATTTTGGGGGGAAGTGAAGGAAGTGGAACCTTCCTCAGACAGGTATAGGGATTTAAAAGAAGTGGAAGACTGTATCTGTCTTCCAGGGAGGTCACAAGACTTATAGTATTCTCCTATCCAGATGGCATAGAAGTACAGCTGAACATTTCTGTATATTTGAGAAGGGCACAGAGATAGAGATAGAGCCAGCCTGGAGGAGCCTGTGGTCAGACACTAGGGGCCAAGAATGGCTTTAAAACTAGAGACCAACTGAATGATAGACATCTCAATAGATACAGGTATAGACAGATGACAACTAAAGGCCAGACTCCTCTTCCCCTGTCTTCCCCACTTATCCTCCGCCCACCCACCCTGCACCTCATGTCAACTCTAAGGATGGGTTCCTGAATTGATGCACTAGGTTTCTACCCCTATGTGGAATGAGGCTTATAAAATAAATTGTTTGGTTATTAAACAATAAAGTTTATTTCTTTCAGCCTTTAATTTGTGGTCCGGGATTTATTTCAGCTACAAAAAGAAAATGATCATTCTAAACATGCAAGTTGTTTCTTATTTGTAGGTAGGCAGTGGGAACTGAAACTGTCCTCTGGGCAGCCCAGTACTCCCTAGTGTGACCTTGGCATTTTCCCGGACTACAGAAATTGCTGAAATCTCATTAGTTGGGCCTCCAGGAAGGAGGGAAAGGAAGTGGAAGGAGTGGGTGAGGATGGGGGTGTAGGCTTATACTACTCAAGTTATATTTTAAACCTTGGATTCATTGTTCTGAGAGTGACTCTGGCCCTTTCAGAGGGGAAGTTCTGAGCAGCTCTGAAACTTGAGGTACCTGCAAAGACAACTCAGCTGCTGTTGCTAAGGAACAAGTGTGCTGAAATTGTGGTATCAGTATCACCAGCTCCTGCTCAGAAGGCAAAAAGTACAGGAAAGATATAAAATCATCAGAGGGGAAGAGACAGTTCAGTGTGATAGGCCATGGATCATCATTTCAAACGGTCACTTCTCTGAAAAAAAATATGACCTCACATTTGAGGTTGTCTCAATAGGTCCAATAAGGTAAATATGCCAGTCCCTGAATAATCTTTTTCTTTGATGGAAGAGAAGTGGAGAAAAAAGTAAGAAGAAAGACAAGAGAAGGAAGGGAGCAGAAGCCATCTGGAATAAATGACCTCATTAAAGAACATTATGTAGGAGAGGTCAGAGTCAGAATGAGCCTTTGGAATTAGACTGAGATTTGAGTGTCAGTTTTGCCAGTAACTAAATTATCTTGGGCACATATTTTTTACCATTCTATGCCTTGAATTTCCAATCTGTAAAATGGGATGTGTCATGTGAAGACCTGAGGAATTTTACTATTTGATCTCTTAATGTTTATTTCTAAATCAATTGTTTGTCATTTTCTTTTTTATTTCAATAATCCAATGTGGTTGTCAGCCTCTAATGTGGTCCCCAAGGATCCCTGTTTCCTGGTATTCACACCCTTGCCTAGTCCCTTCTACTTGAGTAAGGGTTGGACCTAGTGATATGCTTCTAATGAATAGAATATGCAAGAAATAATGGGATAACACTTCCTATATTAGGGTATAAAATGACTACAGCTTCTGTCTTTGGTTCATTCTTGTTCTTTCTCTCTCTCTCTTTCTCTCAGATCACTTGCACTGTGGGAAGCATACTGCCATATTGTAAGCAGCTCTACTGATATGCCCATGTGGCATGGTGAGGAACTGAGGCCCTCAGTGCAACAACAAAGAGAAACTGAAGCCTGCCAACAACCAGGTGAGTGATCTTGAGAATGGGTCCTTCATGCCCAGTCAAGTCTTGAGATGACTGCAGCCCCAGGCAACAGCTTGGCTGTAATCTCATGAGAGACCGTGCACTAGAGGCATCCAGCCAAGCTGCTCCCAGATTCCTGACCCATAGAAACTGTGAGATAATAAGTGCTTGTTGTTTTCAGCTTCTTAGCCTTGAAAAGATTTATTAGGCAGCAATGTATAACTAATACATGGCTCACATCCATCTTCCATGGGCCCAGTGTGTACCCAAACCCACTTTGTGGTCATTTTTCCAGTTCTAGAATGTATAATTAGAATAGACACATCCTATGTTTCTTGGCCTTTTGGCTAAGATCAAGTGTAGGACAGACACATCCAGAAACTGGCAGAGTCAGAGCAGAAAGTAGCAACTGTTCCAGACATATTGATAAGGCATTTGTGTGCCAGAGGGTGAGAGATAAATCCCACAGAAATTCAAGGACCTGACACTTTAGTCCAAAGTTCTAGGGGTCCAATTATCTGAGATATGAAGAGATTTATCTTCTACAGTGAAGAGCAAGTTGCTGCAACTGTCTCCTTCTACCATAAAGAAAGAGGCATGACGCCTACCGGGCCTCTTTGGATTTCAAAGGCAACATGTATCTCATCTGGGCATGCTACTCTGACCCATTTACTGAGTGACCTGAAAAGCTGCCTGTTTTGAGTGAATCCCAGAATAAGAGCAGGCTCTGCAACAGGTCAAGCTGCTATGCAAGCTGTTCTGCTAATTGGGCCATATGACTCAGAAGATATGACAGTATTTGAAGTATTAGTGGTACACAGGGATGCTGTTTGGAGCCTGTGGCAGGCCCCATCGTATAGGTGAATCACGGCACAAACACTTAGAATTTTTTAGCAAAGCCATACTTTCCCCTCTTGAGAAACAACTTTCAGCTTGTTACTGGGCCCTAAATGCTTGACCATGAGCTACCAAGTTGCCACATGACCTGTGATGCTCATCATGAACTGGGCATGTCTGACCCACCAAACCATAAAGTTGGGCAGGCACAGCATCACTCCCTCATCAAAAGAAGAGGTATCTATGATATTGGACTTAAGCAGGCCCTGAAGACAAAAATAAATTACACAACGAGTGGCCCAGATGTCCATGATCCCTCTTCCAGCTACATTTCCTTCTTTCTTTCAACCACATCTATGGCTTCACAGGGAGTTCCCTATGATTAGTTGACTGAGGATAAAAATACTTGAAGTTTGTTTACAGGTAATTCTTCATGATGTGCAGAAACCACCTAAAAGTAGATAAGTGCAGCACTGCAACCCCCCTGAAAGACAGTGGTGAAGGGAAATTCTTCCTGTGGGCAGGACTTTGACAGAGCATACAGTTATCTATTTTGCCTAGAATGATAGATGGCCATACAAATGATTCTACATCAATTCGCAGGCTGGGGCTCATGATTTGGCTGGATGGTCAGGGATTTGGAAGGAACACAATTGGAAAATTAGTGAGAAAGAAGCCTTGGGAAGACATATGTGGATAAGCCTCTCCAGATGGGCACAGAATGTAAAGATATTTGTGTCCCATATGAATGCCCACCAAAGGAGGACTTTTAACAGTCAGGTGAACAGAATGACCTGTTCTGTGGATGTCAGTCAGCTTTCCCCTCCAGTCACTCCTGTTATTGCCCAAAGGGTTCATGAACCAATGGCCATGGAATCAGGATGGAGGTTATGCTGGGATCAGCAACAGGAACTTCCACTATTTAGGGCCTATTTGGATTTGGCCACTGTTGAATGCCCAATCTGCCAATAGCAGAGACTAACACTGAACCCCCAACCTGGCACTATTACCTGGGGGAATCAGCCAGTTACCCGATGGCAGGTTGATTACACTGGTCAGCTTCCATCACGGAAGGGATAGTACTTTGTCTTTATTGGATATGGATGTCTTTTTTGCTCGTCTGCTTGCAATGTTTCTGCCAAAACTACTATTTGTGAACCAACCAAATACTTTATCCAAAAACATGGTATTCTATACAGTGTTACTTTTGACCAAGGAACTCACTTTATAACAAATGAAGTGAGGCGATGGGCTTATCCTCAAGGAATTCACTGGTGTCACTATGTTACCTCCAATTCTGAAGCAACAGATATGACAGAATGATGTAATCACCTTGTGAAGGATCAGTTATGGGACCAGGTAGGTAGCAACACCTTGTGGGTCTGGAGCACCTTGTGGAAAATGCTCTAAATCGATATTCACTATGTCGCTGTTTTTCTCATAGCAGGATTCACAAGTCTAGAAATCAAGGGGGTCGAAATGGAAGTTGTCGCTCTCATTATTATTCCTAGTGATCCACTAGTACAATTTTTGTTTCCCAGCCTCACAATTTTAGGCTCTGTTGCTCTAGAAGTCTTAATTCTATAGGGAGGTATGGTCTTCCTTGGGACACAACAATGATGCTGTTGAATTGATGTAGAGACTGCCACCTGGCCACTTTGGGCTTGAGAGGTTACTTGAATCAACAGGCAAAGAAGGGATTTAATATACTGGCTGTGGTGATCATGCTTGACTATCAAGGGGAAATTGAGTTGCTATTACACAATGAGTATTTCTGGAGGTCCTCTAGTGCAACTTTAGTACACCTGTGTTTTGTGATTATTAAGTCATTGGAAAACTACAACTACCTCCATTTCAGCTAGGACTGCTAATGGCCTGAACCCTTCAGAAATAAGATTTGGAACCAGACAATGAATCAGTTGCAGAAAAGAGTTCTGTAATAGTTATATTGTTTTTCCTTATTTTGGTATGGATATGTTTTACATATAGTAACGAAACATTTTTGTTTTCTTCCTTCTCTCTTATCTCCTTATCTAATATAAGATGTGCTAAGTGTAATTAACATTCTATCTCAATATTTAAACTATGGGATATCAAAAGGTGACATGTGAATTAAATAGGAGGAAAATAAAGATCACTTAAATCCAAAAAAGGATTTTTATTCTCCCTTGGTGAAAGGATTAACACAGGGGTTGGCAAACTATAGCCCAAGGGCTGGCCATCTGTTTTTGTAAATAGTGTTTTATTGGAACACAGCCACATTTGTTTGTTACGTATTTGTGGCTGCTTTCATGCTATAAGGCTAACATTGAATAGTTACAACAAAAACCATGTGGTCTGCAAAACTTAAAATATTTACTATCTGGCTTTTTAAGAAAAAGTTTTCTGACCCTGTGTTAGTATGTTTCTCATTCTCTGGGAATAGTTGTATTATGTTAGGCAGAAGCATGACTTTATCTTTGTTTGGAGATTTAAGTATGGAGATATGCATGGGTGCCAAGTTGGTAAGGGATAGATTGTAGTGGCTTTGTAAGGTATCAGCTTGGCTAGGCTAAACTACATTTCCCAGAATTCCCTTTCCTGTATATTTCCAGTTAGACCGGAGCACAAGAGAGACTCTCACAGGCAATCTGGAGAGTATAAGTGAAGTGACAGCCATTGTATATAGTTCACACACATTGTCTGCTGGCTCTCGTTGTTGATGTGGGACAGTACTCAAGACTGGACCTACTCCATCTTCTCCTGGATTGTCCTTCACCTTCTCTGACTCCTCATGTGGAGGGGTTTTTAGATGTCCTCATTCCTGTTGTGATATTCACTACTGATTGCTAACATTCACTCAGTGTGTGTGTGTGTGTGTGTGTGTGTGTTTAGCTCCAGGGCAAAGGGCCCAGACTTCTGCATGACTAAGGTCAGAAGCAGGAACTGTCCTTACGTGCTCCAGCTTGTCCTTGTGGGTTCCAGCCTGTTCTTGCTCTTCTCACTTTACATCCTGACTGCCTGCGTTAAGGACTTCAAGCTTCAATATTAGATGCAATGACAGCAGCCTTACAGTGACTGTTTAACCAGCCCCCACAACTATATAAAGTCAAACCAAGATATCTCTTAGGGGATCAGTCTTTCTGACTAAACCCTGACTGACATTGCCAACAGTCTATTATAAAGGTGTTTAAATTTTTCAAGTAGCTAGATTTTTATTTTTGCTATCTTTCTGCTGTTAATTTCGGTCATTGCATTTTGATCAATGAATATGCTTATGTGAATACTGCTTCTTAGAGTTTGTGAAGATTTTCTTTACAATCTAATATATGTTCAATTATTGTAACTGCTTCCACGTATATTTCAGAACAATGTGCAATCTCTGTTGAGTGCAAAGTTCTATATAACTTGTTACTATGCTATATACTATGCCATATAAATTCTTCATGTACTTAATTTTGTCTATTTGATCTATTTCAGAGGGAAGTGTAATATTAACATCTTCTAATATATAATGCTTCTTTCAATTTCTTTTTGCATTCTAGCATTTTTGCTTTATATATTTGTTTAAGTTATATTGTTAGGTGTGTAAAAGTTCATGGCTGGTATAGCTCCTTGGTGGATTATACATTTTATTAACATGAAATACCATGTTTATCCCTTTTAACGTTTTTATACTATACTAATATTTGCCATGCCTACCTAATTAGTTATTGAGATAATATATAAAGTTCTTAGTCTCATACCTGAGCAATAGTAAGCCAGCAAAAATAGTAGTTCCTGTAATTATTATTATCATTATTATTATTATTATTCTGTGTCCTTTTATGTGCAGGTTGTCTGAACTCTTTGGGGTGCAAAGAAGGAAAGAAAGGATTGAAAGAAAAGAAAGAGAGCAACTGCCTCTTAGGCACTGTATGGTGATGCGTAGAGCTTCTTCTCCCCTGAACAAGGTGATGGAAACGCCAGGGAAGAGAGGCCCCAGGCTTGGACAAATCACCAGAAAGCCTGCCAAGAGAGGTCTCTTAAGCAGCCAAGAGAATATAACAGAAACAGATTTTCTAGCTGGATTTTGGCCTTTCTGCTTTTGAGGCTCAGCTGAAACTAGGAAGGGAAAAAAGCAAAACAAGGTCAGACCTAGTAGTGATGTGTTCCTGTGTTTGGAAGGTCAGAATGATCCCTTAAGAGATCCCCTCGAATTTCAGCTCATCTAGGCCTAAAAAAGCAATGCCCACAGCAGTGGTGATTTTCCACCCTCATTAGAATTCTTAGCTCTACCAAACTTGGATGTGTTTAAGGATGTGGTCTCACTGCCTCACTCCCTACACCTGCATCCTTCAGATCTGCTCTGTAATTGAGTCCATCTATGTTTTATTAGATGTCCTCATTCCTGTTGTAATGTTCACTATTGATTGCTGACAGGTACTCAGTGTTTGTGTATGTGTCAGTGTGTGTGTGTGCGCTTGTGCATGTGTGTGTGTGCACACATGGGTGTTTGTGTCTGTCTGTCTGTCTTTGGAACCCCCAAATCAAAGTAGCCTTGCTAACTGGCCACTTGTTGCTTAAAATCCCTTGACCTCAAATCCCTTCCTCCGCTTGCCTGAAATTCTTCACTTCTCTTTGCCTCACTGCCTGAAATTCATAGAATCATAAAAGTTAAAGCTTGAAGGTGCCTTAGAGATTAATTAGTCCAAGCATCTCATTTCACTGAAGAAGGAAGTGGAGTCCAGAGAGGTGAAGTGCTTTGCTCCAAATCACAAAATTAGTGTGGGCGGTGTAGTGTTCAGGAAAGCCCTTCTTCACTCGTCTGGGAGAGCATTGGAGCCTCTTTTCTTTTCCCACTAGATAGGAATGCAGTTCCAATTGCTATAGGACCACAAGGCAAGCAAGCTTCAGGATGGAGCTGACAGAAGACAACAAGCCAGAAAAGTAGAAATAATTTGAATCTTTCTTTTAGGATTTCATTGAGTTGCTGGAGCAACCAGCATGAGAGCTTGCCTTATTTTTGGTCTGGTGGTTAAGTGAGCCAGTACGCTCCTTTAGAGACCAGCTTGGGGGAATTTTCTATTACCTGTAGCTGAAAACTTCCTCCAGCAGGGACAAGAAGGGGTTGAACCTCACGGCTGAGAATAAATTGAGCTTACTTCTGCAGGGAGTGACTCTGCTGATCTTTTTGGTTCATTTAAATACTTCTCTCTTCAATAAATATAAAGTACAATATGAAGAATCTAGAAAAATATGATATATTTTTCTTATGGATCTTTAAATATACTGTTAGAGCCAGCGTTCCTATATGGCCTCTAAAGGGTGCCAGTTTTGAGCCAGACTGTATTCAAATCCTGGCTCCATCACCTCCCAGTATGTGACCTTAGGTAAGTTAATACCTTCTGTGTGCCTCAGTGTCCTCAACTGCAGTATTGGGTTAGTAATAGTACCTACCTTATGGAGTTGTTGAGGTTATTAAATAAATTAATATATGTAGATAGTTTAGAAATGTCTCTATATAGTAAAGATTCAAAACATTTTAATATTTTTTTATGAAGAGTAGAAAGAGTAATTCAAAGGGACCTAATTATTATTAATAATATATACTAATGTGGTTCTGGTATATTTATTAGTATATTACCTGTCATGTGCCAAGCATATGAGTAAGTTCTTTACATATATATTCTCTAACTCTGATAATGACCCTCTGAAGTAGGATTGATTCACTTCATCTCCAGATGAGAAAACTGGTGTTCACAGAGGCTAGGTGATGTGGCCAAAGTTATACAGCTAGTAACTGCAGAGCTGGGATTTAAACCCAGGTGTAACTCCAGAACCTACCATCTTTCCATTCTACCACGCAGCTTCCAAGAGCATCTCTTAGTGAATTGCCTTGGTGCAGTGCAGTGAATTTAGGGTCAGAAGCAACCATAAAAAAGAGCAGAGAAAAAAGGGTTCAAAACAGAAAGTGTGTCACAAAAGAAACAGAAGTGTTTGGAAATGTTGGAGAAAGGCTCAGACCCATATCGAAGCTATCCCCTGAACTCCATGCTCTTTTCCAAAAGGACAGAATTATAATAGGAGACTGAGCAGTGTTTCCTCTGAGTATTGTTTCGCAGGTCTGAGAAGATGGATTGCACAAGGGATTCTTTCAGCTCTGCCATTTGAGAATGGAGAAGCAGGGAAGAAGAGAAGAGGTGGAATTAGAAATTCAAATGGCATCTGATAAAATCACTTTTGACTCCGTAGTTATTAACCCCAACTTGGCTCATTCCTTTAAATCTTGAGCTCCCTCTCAAGTGAACTATACATTAAGTGCCAGAAATTATTGATTTCTCCTTTCATACAGCAAGCACCTCTCCCCACCACTGAAATGGGAAGAAGCAATAAATGCTGAGTAAGATGTTCCTTAGGGAAGACCGATGCTGAACATATTGTAAAGATGAGGCAAAGTGATGAATATCTTTCTGAAAAAAAGGACACCTGCTGTAGGAAGATCTGCTCTGGAGGATCTGCTAGGGAATTTTTCTTACTAAGGGAGTTTGCCCAAGGCACATTCACTCAAATAATAAAATGAGAATGGTATTTGCAGAAACTTAGAAAGGTCTCGAAACTCCTTTCTAGTCAGAATAGAGTGTTGCAAAATGTTCCAGACAGCTCTTTAGGGCTTCATTTGAAGATGTTGACATAAGTTCAAAGCAAATCTCTGCCTTAAAATTTGTATTGGTGGAATGATTAAGAGTTATGTGATGTTCTTTGCAGAAGGTGTTCATTTGATGAGGAATTGGGGAGAAGGTTTTTCATAACAGTATTACAGCAGCTTATTGCAAGGACTTTAGTAAATTTTGCCTTCTGTCCTGGGTCAGGTTAACCACCTCTAGTTAAGATAATTAGTAGTATATAAGATAATGTTTGAGGCTTAAAACAACAAATTAAGTAGGGCTAGCAAGAAAAATTAAGTTAAACAATATGTAAGTCATTTGGGATTTCCACAAGGGAAGGTAAATGTCCCAGTCATTCTATGATGGTGGTTCAGAGCCAAAGATACATTTGCTCCCTTTGAAATGACTATCCCTGCCCTAGACTGCCTTCTTCCAGCAGACAAAGATTCCTCACTCAAACTCTACTGCCACCATCTTAGTCCATCCTGCTATCCTCTCTTGCCTAGACAACTAACTACAGTATCCTACCAATCGGTCCCCTACTTCTGCTCTTAACCTCCCTACAGCTCATTTTTCACATTGCAACCATTCTGGTGCAATGAAGTTGAACATCTAACTGAGTCATTCTCCCAAACCTCCATTGTCTCTTCATTACTGATGCCTGCCAATGTCTCAGTGTTTTTTCAATGATCCCTTTCATTTTGTAAAGTTCTCTTCAGGTAACTGTGCTAAAAGAGTAGCATGCTCTAAATATTGAACATATCTCTAGAGAATGTACAGTTCCTAGTGAAAAACAACATCAACAAAATTGATCTGACACCTATTTAACGAAATATATACTAGTTACTGTGCAGTATGGCAATTAATATAATCAGTGTATGAGTGTATCAGGGTATCAGGGCTCAATCAGGAAAGCAGACCATCTAAGTATTATGGAATAAAGAATGTACTCTAAGGGGCTTCCTAGGTGGTGCAGTGGTTAAGAATCCGCCTGCCAATGCAGGGGACACGGGTTCAATCCCTGCTCCAAGAAGATCCCACATGCCACGGAGCAACTAAGCCCATGTGCCACAACTATTGAGCCCATGTGCCACAACTACTGAAGCCCACGCACCTAGAGCCTGTGCTCCGCAACAAGAGAAGCCACAGCAATAAGGAGCCTGGGCACCACAATGAGGAGTAGCCCCCTGCTCGCCGCAACTAGAGAAAGCCCGCGTGCAGCAACAAAGACCCAACACAGCCAATAAATAAGTAAATAAATTAATTAATTAAAAAAAATATACTCTAGGAATAAGACATTTCACAATTATGGGGAAATTTGGGGAGGTAAAATTCAAGGTGGGGGGGTTGAAGGATGAGAGAAAATCACTAATCAGCTCTCATGACACATTGGCATGATTGGACAAATTACAGGCTGCTAGGGAACTTGAGAAGCCAGGCATATCTGGCTGCTGGAGTGGGATTGGAGAGAGCTGATGGAGAAATCTTTTGTGAGTTATGAACTTGGCATCTAATGATGAGCCTGGGGTTGCTGGTCAGCGGTGCCAGCAGCTAGAAAGAAGAGCTGGAGGTTAGAAGAACAGACTAATCTAGAACACATCAGCACCTCTGTATCTCTCATTGCATCCAACCACAACAACTTTCAGAGAGTACTACTGCTTCATTTATGTCTTCTAAATCTTGTTTCAAATTTTCTTTTGGGAAACTTTAACGTGGAACCATCAAGGAAAGAGATTGTGGAAAAAAACTCATAACACTTAATAACATTTAGATAAATTACTAAATTATATTTCTTTTAAACCATTTAACCAAATGGCTAGGTTTTGTCTTCTCACTCTGTTGATTCATGGACACATTAAGCAGGAAAATTTTTGTTGTTTTCCCTTATTTTAGATATTCTTTCATCATCACCACAATCACACTCACACACACTCAGCTCAAGCTGCTATAACAAAATACCATAGAGTAGGTGGTTTAAACAATAAACATTCACTTCTCACAGTCAAGGTGCTGGCAGATTTGGTGTCCGATGAGAGTTCTCTTCCTGGCTTGCAGAAGTCCACCTTTGTGCTCTATTCTACACGATAGAGAGAGAAGGGACTCTGGTCTCTTTCTCTTTTTATAAGGATACTAATCCCATCATGGGGACTCTACCCTCATGACCTCATTGAACCTAATTATCTTTGAAAGGCTCCAGTTCCAAATCCTTTCACACTGGGCATCAGGGTTTCAGTAAGAATTTTAGGAGTACACACACATGCACACACACATCAGATAGTACTAAATGTCTTTAAGGTGTGTTACAGATTGGGTTCCCTAGAAGCAGATCCTGCTTCTTATTCAAGTGATTTATTGTAGGAGTATTCTCAGGAGAGGGGAGTGAGGGAAGCAGGGAAAAATAGGGGAATAATGTGGTCTCAGCTGGATGCTAGCTTACATCTGATCTCATGGAGAAGTCTGAAGCATAAATTGCACCAGAGAGTCTCATTTCAAAGCAAGGGCACTGGATTTTGAACCCCACGACAGTTAGTCACTGGTTGAGGACCTGGGTGGGGGGAATGGGTGGGTACAAAGCATTTGCCTGAAGGCAGTTTTCCAGAGAACAGGCAGCTGTGAGTGTTATCAGCCAACACTTAGTTGGCAAAGCAGATGGGATGGGACCCAACAGCATCCACTACAAGGTACTTTAGAAGCAGAAACTTCTATACATGGAGTGTGTGGGGACTCAGAAGTTGAAGCAGAAGGTACATGGCAGATTTCTCTGTTTCTCTGTTGTGATCTCAGATGTGTCACTACTTCTGAGCAGTTTGGTGTCCTGGCTCCCACTTCTAGGTATCCCTCTGTGGCTCAGTGCTTGGCTATAGATGCTACATTTGCCACCATTTTGCCTCATAGTTCCTATCGTCTTTCTTGTGTTATTTATTGGCCTCAGGTTGTCTGGGTTCATGTTTAGACGCTCACTTCTATTTTGCTGCCCAGCAGGGTTCTCAGCCTCCCTTCTGCTCTAGTACCTCACCTCCCACCTCAGCGTTGTGATATGCAACATAACATAATCATATCCACGCAAGACAAAGGGTTTCTACACAGTAGCTGTTCTTTTCTTTCATTCCCAAGAACTGTCTCTATGGTTTGCTTATTTGCTCTGATCCCACCACCTCTCTCTTTTTAACTGTGTTATTTATTGCTGCATAACAAGTGATCCCCAAGAGAAACAGCTGAAAATAACAAACATCATCTCGCAGTTTCTGTGGGTTGGGAATTTAGGAGCAGTCTATCTTGGTGGTTGTGTTTCAGAGAGTCTCATAAGGTTGTAGTCAAGATATTAGCCATGACCGAAGTCGGCTGAAGGCTTGACTCAGCTAGAAGATCTAATTCCAAGATGACGCAGTCACACAGTTCAGTTGGCAGAAGGATTCAGTTCCTTGCTGGCTGTTGGTGGGAGGCCTTAATTTCTCACCATACGCACTTCTCCATAGGGCTACTTGAGTGTCCTCATGACGTGGCAGCTGACTTCCCCAAGTGAGTGATCCAAAAGAATGCAAAGTGGAAGCTGCAATGTCTTTTATGATCTAGTCTCAGAGGTTACAGATGATGAATTTTGCCAAAATTATTTATGTGAAGTGAGTCACGAAGTCCAGTCCTTAGTCAAGGGGGAGGGAGTTAAGCTCCATTTCTTAAAAGGGAGAGTATTAAAGAATTTGTGGACATATTTTAAAACCAACATATATCTCACCACACTAGTGGGTTCCCTGAGCAGCTGCTCCCTGGTCTTCACCTACCTGGGATACTTGCAGGACTGGATAGCAGCTTCTGAACCAAGGGGCTGAGATTTACCTCCACTAAGGGATGGTCACATGGCCACCATTCCCAGGCCTCTAATAATTGGTGGGAGGAGAGGGATACGCAGTGAAGGAAGAAGGTAAGAGAAAAGGGGCTCTGGGATTAGATAGACTTGGGTTCATGCCTTCACTTTCACATTTTTAACCTGGCTTAGGAAAGTCACTTAATTCAAACCAACAAATGTTTTTTGAGTATTAATTGTGTGTTAAACACTGTGCTAGATACTGGGGACAGGGTGCTGAAAAAAATTCACTCTTATGGTACTTACAGTCTAGCTAAGCAGACAGATGTTAAATAAGTCATTTCGATTGTGATGAGGGTTATGTGCTATCAGAGCACATCCCAAGGGGATTTAGCCTTTTCTAAAGGGGAAGACCTCCTTGGGGAAGTAACACTTGTAAGTTGAGATTTGAAAGTGAGAAGAACAGATGTTCAAAGGTCCTGAGGAACCAAGACCCCTGAGCTTCCAAGGAGACAAAAGGAAGCTAGAGGGGGAGGAATGTTGATGGTGGTTGGACAGTGTGATGAGACAAGTCTGGAAAGCTGGGTAGAGACCATACTGTCCTGAGTTTCAGAGGCCACATTAAGGATGGGGATCCATATCTATAAGTTCCCAACAAAAGTCAAGCCAATTACTACTGTTTTCAGCGGAGGTATGGCTTGGTGAAATTTGTATTTTACAAAAACTTCTCAGCTTACACTATGGAGAATGGGTTAAAGAGGACAAAGTGGATGTGGGGGCCTATTTGCAGGAGAATTATAGGAGTCTAAGTGGAGAAGTGATGATGAGGTAGTGGAGGTGAGAGGCCATTAGGAGAGTAACAGGACTTGGCCAATGACTGTAGGCTGGAGGCAGAGGAATCAGTGAACATCGTCCAAGGGGCAGATTTTTCCGTGGTGATGATGGGTGGGTGTTGGGTAGATTCGGCATTCTGTTTTAGACACACAGGGGACTTAGTGGTCCAATAGTAAAGAATCAATCTTGCAGTGCAGAGGATGTGGGTTCAATCCCTGGTTGGGAAAGTAAGATCCCACACACCGAGGGGCAACTAAGCCCACACGCCACAACTGCTGAGCTCGAGTGCCTCAGCTACAGAGCCCGCATGTCTCAGACTACAGAGCCCATGTGCCTTAGAGCGAGTGTGACACAACTAGAAAAGAGAAAACTCGCACACCACAACTAGAGAGAAGCCTACGCACCACAGCAAGAGCCCACACGCCCCAAAGAAGATCCGGCTGCCGCAACTAAGACCTGATGCAGCCAAAAATAAAAATAAATAAATAAATAAATGATAAAAAAATATAAATATAGAAACATGGAGTTTTTAGGGACTTGTGAGATATTCCAGCGGAAGTGTTGAAAAGGCCTGGAATTCAGAGAACGGGCTGGACTCTGACAGTAGCTGTGAGGGTCTAGACATACATATAGGCTGTAATTGAAGTTCCTGAATGGATGTGATGGCAAGGGTTAGAGAAGAGAAAAAGTCCAAGGAACCCCAACATCTAAGGGCCAGGGAGAAATAGATCCAGCAAAGGTCCCTGAGGAGAAGCAGTGGGGGAGAGGGGAGGATGAAAACCTGGAGAGTGTAGCCAAGGAAACGCTGTTTCTAGAAGAAGCATTAAGTGGAATTACTGTTTTAATTAGGATAATTATAATCCTTATCTCACAGGACTCTTGTGAGGACTGAAAGAGATAACATATACAAAAATATTTTAGTAATTCATAGAGGCTTGTAAATGTTGGGTATTCTCTTTAGCAGAGGAATGGGAGTGTATGGGAGGAAGGGCTGGGAGAAAAGGGCCAAGATGTTCCTTCTGAAGTGACTTCCCAGCACCTAATGCATCTGAAGCTAACTTACAGTCAGTCATTGACATGAGGGGCTAGCCAGCCTTTCATATAGTGTAGTGCAATTTTGGAAACCAGGAAAAACTCCCTTTCTCTTAAAAAAAAAAATCTCCATCTCTCCACCGGTTTAATATTGCTTACAAATCCCTTCCAGGGAAGACCTAGAAACCATTTCATTCTATAAAAAAAGGTTTTAAAATTCAAATATTGATACTTGGGGCAGTTACCACAGTAATGTGAAGGAGACAGTTAAGTATAATTATGTTATCAAATCCTTTCTTTTTTTTCTTTTTGGAAACTTCAGGAAGGCACCCCGAACTAGGAAAAAACAGTGCAGGAGAGAGGGCTTGGTCACTGAGGAAAAACAGAAGAGGTGGGAGACACCCAAGGCAAATTACACCGACTTCTCAGTCTCACAATTTTGCTTTAGGCAGGCTCTGTTTATCTTCACATCTGTCCAGAAAAAATAACAACTGTTGTGCAAATGTCTATTTTGTCCATCTGGGTGGCAGGTACCAGCCCTTAACTTAGCGGAACCTAGGCATCTCTCTTGTATTCTTCCCTGGCAGGTGTAGGTGACCTAATAATGCCTAGAATCTAAAATAGAACAGATTCCCAACCTCACCTGATTCAGTGTGCTGGTGGTGTGGACTGTACCTGGGGGTTATTGTGTTGAACCATTGCGGGAATCACTAGAGCTGGTCCTCTAGGACTTGTTGATTCTGGGAAACTGACCTCCCCTTCACCTTCCCAGTGAACACTCAGAATGTGCTCGGTTCTCAGGTTACTTGTACCTAGTGGACAGACAAGTCCTAAACTAGAGTCTCCAGAACAAAACAGAGAACTAAGAAAGTAATAAGCCCTGTTCACCTCATATGAGAGCAGAAAGGGAGCTACTGAAGACCCCGATGGGCTCAATGGATGACCCCTCCCTGATGGCACAGTTCTCTCTCCCCTGTCATGCCTCTCTTCCCCACTGCCCATCCCACCCCAGCTCCTGGACTTGAGGCAGATCTGCTGAAGAAGCTCCTGGAGGCCTCAGACTCACCCTGGTCTGAGGTGACCTGCTGGTCTGCTTCCTGCCGGAGCCCAGCGCTGGTACCCAGATGCTGCTGCCGTCTCCTCCATGCCTCAGTACTGCCTTGGACTCTGCATAGTATTTGCAAGGCAAGCCTCTGATTTCTCCTTGTCAGGAGCAATGCCATCATCTCCCCATACTACTCGGGTATGAAATACCCCCAACACACATTACATCCTATGGTGCCAATGGCAACCTGGCCCACCCTATTTGTCACACTCCTGCTTTGCCTGTAGACTGAACTTCTAACATCTGTAGCTGGATCTAGACCCCCCCAGTGCCTGCCCTCCTATCCCCAATTCTAGTGAATAGACATAATTCTAGAATTTTCTCCCTTAATAATCAGTTCTACCCCATTTCAGTTAATCATAGATATGCAGCTGTATCTTAAGTATGTCAGGAGGAAAGGATTAACAAAGAAGAAAACAAATGTAAGACAATGTACAGGAGAATGTGCAATGGTGGAACACAGGAAACTGAATGATTCCAAATGAGAATACAGGGGGCATTCTGCTGAACCAGACCTGCATATTCCTATTGAAGAGTTCATCATTCAACCACAAAGGCATATTATTTCTCAAGATGCAGCAGTAAGGTAAGAAAAAGGGAGGAAGAACAGCAAAAAGCTGAGAGATCCAGCTAGAGATCCCAAAACAAAGTATTTGGCGAACTGTGCACCAAATTCCATACTAATGGAAGAGATAACGTCCACTGATTGGAAGAAATTTGGTCTCATAAATACTTGAAATGCAAAGTCAAAATCGGAATTCATGAGGCTTTCTCCAAGTTTCCTCATGTGATTGGCTGCACCATCCGGTCATCCAGACTAGAAATCTAGTGTTAAAACAATAATGAACAAAAAGACTTTAAAAATTGAGCATAGAGTGAAAGGCATTATTGCCATTTCCTTCGTGTCATTCACCTATCTGAATAGAGTGTGTATCTTAAAGTGAGATCTCCCCCAAATCAGTGATCTTGTGTGTTTGACTCAGCCCCTCAATGATCCTGGATGGTGATGGTGGAAAGATTTTGTTACAGAGTGAATACAGATTTTTTTTCCTCTTTAACCCTATTTCAGTTTGTCCTCTTTATCAGATACTTAGGCATTTGATTCTTGTAACTCATGAGTTCATCTTCTGGGAAAATTCACAGAACATATTTACAAATGGAAAATAATTTGCTGGTATTTTCCCCCTTTTGGGCACACGAATAAACTGAATGTTCTGACAAATTCAGTATCTCTTGCTTTGCTTACTGCTTTGCCCAATATTTGTCTTCAGCAATTTCACTGCAGTTATTTTTTTCTCACAAAGAAATACGTTTCCTCACATTTAAGAGGCACAAATTGTTGCTCCCACTTTTCAAAGGAGCTGTGGTGTTTCCAGATTTAGAAAGACACTTCCAGCTGCCAAGCTCTGCCAGGCCTTGCCTTGGCTTAAGGAGGAATGTTTCTGTTTTCCTTAGACAAAGAAAAAAAAAAGTAAAGCCCCCAAATTATTTAAGCATTTTAAAGTTTCATTTAGAGGCCGAGAGAGGCAGTTATGTGAAAATCTGGAGGACTGAACTTGGGTTGAGGATTTGAACTCAACTATCGAGTGTTGGACCTGGCTTTGCACAGTTTGGTTAAGCCTCTGAGCCTCTGTTTCCTTGTTGGTATAATGGGGAGGTTGAACCACAACCTTTTTCGGAGTCTGTTCTAATCCTGTAGTTCTATGATTTGATGTATTATTCTCCTTATTGTTACCTGTGTATACCCTCGCCTTTTTTGTATGTGTTTACCCTTTCCAAAGGAGGGAGACAATGTTTTATTGTAACGAAATGGCCAGGGACAGTAACAATGTATTATTAGACAAGGTTGGTCTCTCTGTTGAGGTCATGGGGAATGACACATGGTTAATACTGGGACAGGAAAAGAAGCAGGCTTGGACTGGAGAGGGAAAGACTTCCTCTCCTCTTTGGAAAACTGATCTGATTGTTCATGGAAAAGGTCTGACTTTGGATATATCTTGTGGCTACTTTGAAACCTCTACTGACATGGTCACTCAGGTTCCACAGCATTCCTTAGCAGGGGAGGCTTTTTGGTATGTGGATGTTTCCCTACAGATCTGTAACACTGGTGCCTAATGCACCCCAAGTGGGCGAGGCACTGGGAGAGAGGAATGTTCTCATCCACCCTGCACTATGAGAAACTGCTGCCAAGTTGGTAGTGAACCTCACATTCAGTGGTGACTCCTTAAGGCACAGGGCCAGAATTGAACCACTGGCTTTGGTGACAGGGTGGCCACACTAACTTCAACTTTTTCTGCCATGGACCTCAGCCTCCGTAGCACTTCTTCTGGTGAAAGAATTTGATGGACTCCATGTTTTCAGCAGTTTTACAGTGAAGCCATGGCTGGAGCAACAGTGGTGGAGAATGGTTTCTTCCGGCAATCGAATGGGTTTTCTTTGAGGTGATCTGGGCAAGCAGCTGTGGGTTTCTTGAATATATCACAGACAGGAACCCCTAGGAGAGGAGAATGGATTTCCTGCCATCTGGGAGTGCAGAATTTTATTTATTTGAAAAGAGACACCATCTTATTTTGAGCTGCAAATGGGTGAAGTAGGACATTTCAATTATACCGTATTTTTTAGTTTCTCCTACAGATAACAATTATTCAATAAATGTGGTCTGACTGAATGAATAAATGAAACTGATGTCAAATAGAAACAGAGGATAAAGAAACTCTGCTTGGGATTTCCCTGGTGGTCCAGTGGTTAAGACTCTGTGTGTCCACCGCAGGGGGCACAGGTTTGATCCCTGGTCAGGGAACTAAGATCCTGCATGCCGTGTGGTGAGGCCAAAAAAATAAAGTAAATCAAAAATTTTTTAAAAAGTTAATTAAAAGAAAAAGTTCTGCTTGGCCATTAGCTTCTTGTCTTGATTTATCCTCTAGGTATGGTTGGTGTTGAACAATGAATAGGTGGAGTAAGAACTGGCCCATTTCTTCCCTTGGAGGTTTTGATTTTATTTCTTCATTTCTGAGCAGATGTCAATCAATCTGAGAATTGCTCTTCCTTTTCTTTCCATTTTGTCCCATTTCTATATGCCATTCTTTCACTTTCTCCTCTCTACCATCTTAGTCTTCCACTTTTAAAAACAATGGTCAAGAGGAGAGAAGGTTAGGGTTGAAGGAAATGAATCCGTTTCTAGACCGAGCCTGGGAGCATTCCTCTGCATATGTCCCCCTAAACACACCTTCAGCCCTAAGATGGTGGGCAGGCAACAAATTCGAAGATGCTCAAAATCTCGTTATGTCCAGGGTGCCAAGTCATTTCAACCCCTTAGGGTTGCATGGGCGCCATACCAAGGGTGTTCCAAATGCAGACTGTTTCTTCAGGTTTATCTATTTTTGAATAACAGACTACTGAAAAATGTAGTGGCCTGAATTTTATTACATTTTCTTACACTTCACTATTTTTTTGGTTGGAAATTTGGCAGTTCTCAGTCAGGTGATTCTTCTGCTCCACCTGGGGTTGCCTGGGATTGCTCAGGGTATTCAGCTGCAGCTGGTCTGATCTGGAGGGTCCAAGCTGGCTTTTGGATTGGGACTTACACCATTAGTGCTCCTGGTCCTCAGGTCTTTGGATTCAGACTGGAACTTACACCACTGGCTTTCCTGGGTCTCCAGCTTACAGATGACAGATGTTGAGGCTGCTTAGCCTCCATAATTATATATATATACACATATATATATATGTATATATATATAATTTCCTATTGGTTTTGTTTCTCTGAGAACCCTGCCTAATACAACTGTGCCAACTCAGCATCAAGGGGAGGGAAATGGAACCCACCACTCTATGGAAGGAATGCCAAAGAATTTGCAGCCATCTTTAACCCACCGCACACAACCGGAATTGCTCTCCGCTGGGAATCAGAAGAATGAATCTATGATTCCATGTGTCAAAACATATCTGGCATGGACACATCTAGGTCTGCTGAATCAACACTGTGGCTACGCTGATGGAATGAAGCAGAGACTTGGGTGCCATTAGATACTACAAAAGTATCTGCAAAAGGTTCTGGCTCAAATAGCCAAAATTAAGAATTTTAAAAGGGCAATCCCTAGTACGAGGCTGTTGGATGATTTTCATTTTGACCTCTGAGCTATGTTTCCTCCTGTTGGCAGTGATAGAGAGAAACATGGATCCCTCGCCTGAAACGTTCTCCAGTGTGACCCTCCCTCCTCCATTTCATTCTATACTGCTAAACTCAACCCCCCACTTTTTGATAAAACTAACAGATATAAGAACTGCCAATTATAGAATGCCTGGCACGCTAGACTTTATCTCCAGTCCTCGGAGTGACTGTGCATGTTCCAAGTGCTAGCCCCATTTTGCAGGTGAGGGAACAGCTGCTCAGAAGGGTTATGGAACCAGTTTAAGGTTATGAAGAAAGTGGCACATCTGCTGTTTAAACCAAGGCCTGCTTGGCTCCAAAGCCTCTTTCCTCTACTCCGTGTGATTTTTGGAAAATCAGAGCACCTTACAAAACATCCATCGCGTCCCGTCCGAGAAAGCACAGGGCCAATGAGGCTGGACTGAACAGCCAGCAAAAATTCCGCTGCTCAGTATTGTGCTTAGTTGCTGCCCCACTGAGCATATTGCTCGGCTACCAAGGTGTTTTCATTCCGGCTGCACTCTTCTTGAAGAAATCTCAATGTACACAAAAGCATCAAGGTGCAGAGTGATTGGTCCTTTTTCAGAATGTTTTCATTTTATAAAATATCTCTCTGCTAAATATCTTTGAACAGAGAGTCCTATGGTTATTTAAGGAATAATTCAATATGCAAAGAACTATGAAAAAGAATTCACCTTGATATTATTCCCCCTCACAATACCTATCTGGGTTAGTCTGATCTTGGAAAAGCTGGTGTAAAAGGAAACGGGAAGGTTGCTGGTCAGGCTGGGAGAATCACCAGACTCCAATGGCATCTGATCCTAAGTGAAGGCAAGCGAAGGGAGGGGTGGAAATGTCCTAGGTGGCTGTGTCCTAGTGTCCTAGATGTCTTAGGAAGGTTTGGCATGGCTGCTGGGGAGTCCTCAACCCAAAACTGGCCATCAGATGAGTCTGTGTCTTCTAGAAATGAGCTTAATCCCTGAGATTCAGTTCCTGGCTGGGAGGAGGCTGGGGAACATGTGGCCTCCACGCCCAGGCAGTGATAGATTTCAGCGTGTGGCAGTTGGGCCCTGGGTCAGTTGAGCTCCCCATAACCGGACACCGATAAGGTTTACTCTCATGGCTGCCACACTAACCCTATAGTGAGCATACATAAGATGATTCATAAATGCGTATGGGAACGTGGTCTCCAAAGCAGTTTTCTAATACACTGTGCACTTCCTACTTCTGGGCTTTTGCTCACATTTTACTCTGCTTTGCTTGCTTTTCTCTTCATATCTACATTCAGGAGCCAGCTCAGATCTCACCTCCAAAAAGCCTTCTCCAATCTTGACTTCCAAAATCAATCTTATGAATTCTTCTTCCAGGCACCCATGGCACTATCTCTGTATGTTTATCTTTGGATCTAATATACTCTAATGTACACTAGAACTACTCATGTGCATATATGAAGTTCTGGGGATGGGGTAATGTCTCATTCACGTTTTGTGCCCCTCCTCTCAGCATAAGGTTTTGCACATAGTAGGTGTTCAGCAATTAGCTGCTGAATTTGTTGAGATTCTTGCAACAGGATGTACCTGAATATATCTTTAGGAAGAAGTGGTGGTATATTTCTGCCCAGAATCTCTTACAAAACCTTAAATAGTGTGTCTCAAACTGAACCCCTTATCTGCTCCCCAAATCTACTTCATGTCTGCTATGTTGGTGCCCAGAAATTATGTTCCAGTCCCTGAGTGAGACAACCTCAGCATCCTCCTGAGCTGCTGCCCTGGATCACGTTCTGTGTTACAGGGCAAACTTTGGAAGGGTCTCTCTGATCTTCTCTCCATCCCTGAGGCCTGCATCCTCTCCCACCTAGATCACTGTCCTGGCTTCCTGCTGGCCAGTTCTGATATCTGCCCTCCCTCCTAGAAGCCTCTCCATTGTCCCTTAAGTCAGGGCTGGGATTAGGGTGCAGTGTGTGAGGTGCCAAAGGCACAAAGTTTAAGGAGACACTACTCTCAGAATCCTGCAAGTGCTGAAAGTGAAGATCTCCTTACATTTTGCTGCATAGGTGCCTCACTGCCCTCATCTAGTCTCGGGTCTGCCCAGACTCCAACTGTGAATATGACTTTACTGAAAGTCCTTCTAGCAATCTTCATGGCAGTGCCTCCTAGACATGGCTGTGCATTGCCTGCAGACCTTGGGGAAGATACAGAGTCTTCATCCCTACCCCAGATTGAATCAGACTGGTAGTAGACAGGGCTCAGGAATCTGCACAGCCAGGTTTGGGAATCTCTGGCTCATAATGCAACACCAAATCCACTAACTCGGACTAACATTTACAGTTCTTCCCAATCTGGCACCTGCCTGTTCCTGGCTTCACTTTCAGTTGGTTTGCTCTAGGCAGGCACCCCTTAGGCAGATCACACCAAACTACTCACTGGACCCAAGTGTGCCCTGCCCTGCATCTTGTGTCTCTGTGCCTTTCCTGGGGTTTCTCCAACTGCCCAACATGCCCTTGACAGTTTCCCTAGGCAACATTCTACTGATTCTTCAGGATCCATTTCAAATGCCATTTTATCTCTGAAAACTTGTTGGATTTTCACTTCTTTAATAGAATTGGCCCTTTAATAGATGGAGAATTATTTCTCCATCTTTGCTGTCATGTATTTTGTACATGACATCAGCAGCCAGTCTCATGCTGTGTCACTTTGGTTCCATGAGGGCCCCCGTCCCAGCCCAGGTTCTAGGCTCAGGAACTGCTTATTCATGTTGGATCTGCAGCACCTCGCACCTTGGCTGGAGCACAGTGAACATCTATTAGTTGTTTGTTGAATTGAATGGAAGTAAGTACTAACTAGTTAAATTTAACTTTCTACAGCACCTAACATAACGCCTTGAACATAAGTATTTAAAAATATTTTTTGAATGAATAAATCGACAAAGGAATGAATATGGGCCAGAGTCTACTATCACCATTTAGCCACTTCCAGGGAACTTATGTGTGTTTCAGTAACACACGGTAGAGCTCAAATATCAGTGTGCATAAATAAGAGTCATCTGGGATATTATTAAAAATGCAGACTCCTGGCCACACTCCCAGAGATGCTGATTCAGTAGGTCTGGGTGGTGCCTAGGAATTTACATTTGTAACAAGCATCTTGGCTAATTCTGAGACAGATGTTTGGTCCACAGGCCACATTTTGAGAAAGACTGCAGGAGGCATTTGGTGCTCAGCAGGTGGTATTCACTCACTGGAGGGATTCTCAGATAATCTATTTTAAAGTCCAACCCTTAATATTAAAGAGATTGTGAAGTCTTGTCAGTAGGACATGGTAAAAGCAGCAAGTCTGGTCTGGCATCAGATGGGCCTTCAGACTCTGGGAAGATCATTCTTGGGACAGTCTTTGGATCCTGCAATAGCAGGAAGAATAGCAGGCCCTGTGAGCTTGGTTGCAGAGACTTGGTTTTGGTCTCATGGCTGCTCTGCTCTGACACACTTCTCTGTTTGGAAGCCCTGATTCTCAACACTGGCTGGGGCTGGCTGATTCCCTGGCTTGCTCCTATTCTCTAGGCACAGCTTCTGCTGTGGTTCCCACAGGGCTACTGCCTTCCTCACCATCATACTTCCTCCAGCCTCACTTTCAAAAGGTGAATTAGGTGGGTCTGGTGAAAGGATTCCAGGAAGCCAGGCCTATAGCTCTAAGTCCTGGTCTGAACTCTGCCACTAACCACCTATCAGACTTACTACAGGTTACTTAACCAAAGTCAGCAGGCACTTAATGAGCACCTACTATGTGCAAAGCTTGTCTGCAGAACCTCTAGGGTCCCAGATTTCAGGTGTGACATCCTTTGCAATTCTAGCTGCTCCAGATTGAGCACAAAGCCAATCCAATGAAGTCTATTTCATTTTAACCTTCCCTTGAGGACCAGGGACAGAAATGTCCTTTCAGAACCAGATAGTAACTAGAATGTCATTGTTGGGAATAGGAAGTCCATGTCCCCTCTGCAAGATCCCTTGAGAGTGTTAACGATTGGTCCTCAATCTCTCTTATCTCCCTGGCATTCTTTTATTTTTTTATTTTTTTTTTATTTTTTATTTTTAATTTATTTTTTTTGGGGGGTACACCAAGCTCAATCATCTGTTTTTATACACATATCCCCGTATTCCCTCCCTTCCTTGACTCCCCCCGCCTCGAGTCCCCCCTCACCCTCCCCACCCCAGTCCTCTAAGGCATCTTCCATCCTCGAGTTGGACTCCCTTTGTTATACAACAACTTCCCACTGACTATCTATTTTACAGTTGGTAGTATATATATGTCTGTGCTACTCTCTCACTTCGTCTCAGCTTCCCCTTCACCCCCCGCCCCCTCCCAAACCTCGAGTTCTCCGGTCCATTCTCTGTATCTGCGTCCTTGTTCTTGTCACTGAGTTCATCAGTACCATTTTTAGATTCCGTATATGTGAGTTAGCATACAATATTTGTCTTTCTCTTTCTGACTTACTTCACTCTGTATGACAGACTGTAGTTCTATCCACCTCATTACATATAGCTCCATCTCATCCCTTTTTATAGCTAAGTAATATTCCATTGTATATATATGCCACATCTTCTTTATCCATTCATTTGTTGATGGGCATTTAGGTTGCTTCCATGTCCTGGCTATTGTAAATAGTGCTGCAATAAACATCCCTGGCATTCTTCTAGGTCTTGTACGGAGATGGGAGAAGCAGCCAGCTGGCCAGAGGGAGGCACTTCTGTGTATCTGGAGCCCATAAGCAGAGCTTTCTGTGTCTTGGGGAAAACCTTAGCCAAGGAAGCAGCATCTGGAAACTGAGAAAGGGTCAGTTCTCTGGGGGTGGGAGGAGAGAAGGCCTGTGTACCCCCACAGTTCACCAACACCTGTGTAGGCCATCTAACTGAGCATACTGACTTAGTACCCTCTCTTCAAGTCCAAGGGGGAAGAAGGAAAGATGGTACAAACATGAATAAGCCTTCAAGTAAAGACAAGAGGTCATGCCAGATCTCTTTAGCTTGATACTCTGTGCCCACCCTGCAGCTAATCCCAAGTCTTACTAGTCCCAGTACCTGTACTTCCCACATCAGCAGGCATGACCCCCACCCTGACTACAGTTCTTACTGAAATGTTCTTGGCCTTTCTGAACTTCTTCTCCTTTCTCAACTTAGTATCAGACCCTGTCCTCCAGGAAGTCCTCCCTGCTCCAGTCTGATGCACCTGCTCCCTACCATTCTCACCCCTATAAAATCCTTTTGATATATTCCACAAGGGCCAACATGTTTGGAAGGAACTAGTCTACTAATCACATTTATTTTGTAGGTATTTATTTACTACTGAATTGTGGTAAACCAATGAATCACATATTTCCCCACTTTTATTACTAAAAGATGTTCCAGTCTCAAGGGGAGTCCATTTTCCCTGCTTGACAATCCTTGTAGTGCTCTTGGTACCAAAATCACCGCTCAGCTCTCCTTACTCTTTGTCTTCATGCTAAGTGTTAGGAAAGCATTTTAATTATATACTGTACTATTATTTGACGTCATATCAAAAACAGTTATTCCTATTTATTATTCTCTAATAAAAGAGAATAAATAAATGATTTTCAAAGAAATTCTTATTAAAATTGACTCAAAAATATTTTTCAAAATCCAAACCATGGAAGAAATTGATAATGCTATCAAAGACTACCCAGGTCCAGATCATTTAAGAAGTTAGTTATTTTAAGCCTTTAAGGGAGAGATGCTTCTAATGCCATTAAACTCATCCAGCAATGAGTTAAGGAAAAAGGGGAAAAAAAACCTCCTCCTTTTTTTTTTTGGCTGTGCCATGTGGCATGCGGGATCTTAGTTCCCTGACCAGGGATCAAACCTGCACACCCTGCATCGGGAGCCCGGAGTCTTAACCACTGGGCCATCAGGGAAGTCCCCCTCCACCTTATTTTATGAAACCAATATATCATTGGTACCAAAACCTCATAGAGATCACACATATACACTATACACCTCATACAAACACTGCTCCCCCACTGCCCGCATTCAATACACCACACATATCCCCATTCCACACACACACACTGTACAAATACAAACATACCACATATACACACCACACACCATTCACACACATGCATGTGTCACAGTCTACACAAGTACAAACATGCTTACACATATACACTGTTTACACATGCATTACCCACACACCTCACATGCTGCACCATACCAGCTCACACCATACCCACACCATACACACACCACACATATCACACACACACCACACTAAAGTATTCTCACTTTTAAACATGAGGTAAAAATCCTAATCAAGATATTAGCGAATAGAATGCAATAGTCCATTAAAAAAATACACTGTGACAAAATGGATCTCATTTTAGGGTGATTCAATTTTAGAAAATCTATTAGAGTAATTCACCCTATTAATAGTCAAAGGAGAAAAGTCATGATTAGCTTCTAAAATACAGAAAAGAAATGTAATAAAATTGAACATTCATTTAGAGTAAAACAATAAGAATAATAAAAGCTAACATTTATTTTGCCCTTATTATGTACTGGGCACTGCCTGACATGCTTTGTATGTGCTTTGTCATTGATTCCTCACCATCACTCAGTGATGAAGGTGCCATCTATCAGGCTCCTTTTACAGATGGGGGAAACTAAATCTTAGCAAGTTTAAGGTTCTTGTCTCAGGTCACATAGTTAGGAATTGGGCTGTATATAGCTAGGAAGTGGCATATTCTTAACCACTCTGTAAACATAGGAATATAGGAATACTTCCATAATACAATAGATATATGGTTCCAAATCATAATTCAACATCATGATTAACAGGAAAACAATGGAAACATTTCCACTAGAATCAGGAATAAAACAATTGTGTCCATTACCATTGCTATTATCTAACATTTTTCTGGAAAAGCTAGCAAATGCAATTATGTAAGAGAACCAATAAAAGTTAATAAATACTGTAAGAAAGGAGGCAAAATTCTACTTACTTCAGATGATATGACAATACACCTGAAACCCCAAGAGAAACAACAAAAAGCATAAGAAACAGTGTGAGAATTCAGGGAGGGAGCCACTCACATATTTAATATTTAAAGCAAATTTAGTAACATTCCTGCAGGCAAAAGGTAACCAGGTAGAAAATTTAATGGAAGAAAAAAATCTTATTCACAAAAGCAATGAAAAAATGAAATACTTAAGAACAGTTGACAAAACTGTATTTGCTAGACTACATGAAGAAAAGGTATAACACTGAGAGACTTGAAAGAAGCTTTGAATTCATCAAGAAGCAGTTCCATTTCTGAGTGGCAAAACAAAAGAATACACAGTGCCAAGTCCATCTTCATTATAAACTCAATGCCCTTCTATCAAAGTACTAACAGGATTTGTAAAACAACTTGATGAAATTTAAACTAGAGGAATAAACTTGTGAGAATAATCAAGAAAATTATGAAAAGTAAAGGAGGGAAATAAGTCCTATGAGATATTAGGATGTATTATAAAGTATAGTGACTAAAATAGAGTGGTTCTGACTTAACAAGAGACTGGCAAGACAATGAAACCAAATAGGCCCAGAAATAGATCCCCAACATGTGGCAATTTACACATAATGCAGTAAGCAATATAGGTACCATTTCCCATCTATGAGGAAAATAGATCAACAAAGAGTATTGATAGCCATTTGGAAAAATAATAATATTAGATGCTTACCTCACTCCTTATAGTAAAGTGTATGTCAAAAGGGTCAAAATATAACCCCTTTATATTTGTACATATAAATGTACAAATGAAGCCATAACTGTATTAGAAGAAAACATGGGTATGTATTTTTATAATCTTCGGGTGGATAAGGGCTTTCGAAGCATGAAAATTCCTAGATTATAGTATAGAAAGGGAAAAGTAACTATATAAAATAACAAGCTTCTGTGATCAAAACCTACCAACTTCCAGTTATAAGATAAATAAGTCCTGGGGATGTAATATACAGCATGGTGACTATAGCTAATCACTATATTGTATATTGAAAGTTGCTTTGAGAGCAGATCTTACACGTTTTCATCACAAGAAAAAAAGTTGTAACTATGTGTGGTGATGGATATTAAATAAACTTACTGTGGTAATGGTTTCACAGTACATACATATAACAGATCATTAGGTTACACCTAAAGTGAATACAATGTATATGTCAATTACATCTCAATTAAAAACTACTGTGCAGACAGAAGTAAAGGTCAGATTGGAGGGAAAGTACAACATATGTAACAAGCAAAGAATTTATTGATTTCTCTAGTAAGCAAAAAACACTTAACAACAAAAAGGTGAACAATGAAATAGAAAAATGGACAAAAGATAATACAGGGAAATCACAGAAAAAATGCAAATAATCAGTAAAGCAAGGGGAAATTTGCTCATTTCACTAATAATTAGAGAAATGCAAAATAAAATAATGTTATAAATTTTTACTTATTACAGTAGGAAATAATTAAAAATTGATAATATCCAATATGGGTGAGAAGATGAGAAACTGACACTCTCATAAATTATTGATGAGAATCTAAATTGGCAAAATATTTTTGGAAGAAAATTGGTAGCATCTACTAAAATTCTGAAAGCCCTTAGGATGTTATGGGTTAAGTTGTGTCGTTCTCCAACCTGCCCCCCAAAAGAGAGACATGTTAAAGTCCTAACCCCAGAATGTGATCTTATTTAGAAATAAGGTAGTTGCCGATGTAATTAGTTAAGATTAGATCATACTGGGGTGGGGTCTTGTAAGAAGATAGTCATGTGAAGACAGAGACACACAGGGAGAACGTCATGTGATGCTGAAGGCAGAGACTGGAGCTATGCAGCTGCAACGCAAGGCACACCAAAGATTGCCAGCAAACTACCAGATGCTAGGAAGAGGCAAGGAAGGGCTCCCCTACAAGGTTTCAGATGGAGTGTGGCCCTGACACCCTGATTTTGAATTTCTATCCTTCAGAACTGTGAGACCATACGTTTCTGTTATTTTAAGCCAACCAGTTTGTGGTACTTTGTTACAGCAGCCCTAGCAAACTAATACAAAAGGCACATTCCATATCTAAGAATTTATTCTACCCCAATACTCAATTATACCTATTTCAAGATGTCCATTTCATTGTTGATTGTAATGTTGAAAAACTGGATACTATCCAAATATCCATCAGTAGAGAACTGTTTAAATAAATTATGATGCTTCCTTAATGGAATACTAAGCTGTGGTTAAATGCAATAAAGTAACTAAAAATGTATGAATTCACGAGACATTTAAGATTAATTGGTAAGTTGAAAGATCAAGTTGCAAGGCACAAGTAGTGTATGATACTAAATTTATCTTTTAAAAAGTCTAATAACAGGCTAGTGTGTGGATAGAAAAAACATCGGTGTTCTTTTCACAAGCAGTTATTTCATCATGGAGGTGGAGATAACAGGAGAGGCTCTCATTTTCCACATTGCATATATCTATAAGATTTAAATATTTTCAAATTGGCATATATTGCTTTTGTCTTCAGAAAAATCATGTCATTATAAATTCTGTGAGATTCATATCTCACCTTAGCATCCTTCTGAGTTTCCAAGTCAACTTCCTTGGAGCAGTTACAATAATCTCTCACCTTTCCAGAATTCAGCTGACAATCTCCCAATACAGGAAGTCATACAGAAAGTTAGCCCGAATGAAGAAATTTGGTAGCACTCGATAAAGTCCTATTTGCTGTTCTTTATGTCCTCCATCAGAGGCTTTTTACCTTTACTTTACAACCTAGTTATTCTAATTTCCAGAATGTAGCAGTTTAAAGGAGCGAGAACGGACTGCTAGTATTAAATACACTGACAATACAGAGGGAGGTTTTCAGTAAAACTATAAAAAGCCATTACAGGGACTTACATGTATATAAATCTGGGTCATTTAATGTAGGAATCAACCATCTTACATGTCTCAGCAACCTCTGAGGTCATCTTTCTATTGAATTTCTGTTACAAGTCAATGTAATAGATTATAATAGCGTGACTCAGTCAAGAGAATGTTAAATTATGTCTATTGTTTAAGAGCCGAAGGAAGAGTATGATATATTTGGTGTAGATTTCCATTTGAATTGGTTAAAATAAAAAGTATGGGGCTTAAAGAAGTAAATGCTCAGTTATCTGGGAAGTTTCCACCACCCAGAAAGACTCATCATCCAAGGGTTCTGGATAATCAAAATGATCCTCTCTTTTCTTCCTAGAGCATTTAATCAAGGCCACCCACAGTTTAGAGGCTTTAGAAGTCTCCAGTTGAGCCATTTTCTCACCAGCAGAATAAACAGGGAGAAGACTGACTGGGAGGATGGGGTGCTAGGTGTGGCTTCACTTGGGGCCCCTCCCCTGAGATAATGGGCAGTTGAGGGGGCTGCAGGGGTTGGGGCTAACACTGGGAATTTTCCACCCCACTCTCAGACTCCCCTCCCCTAGCTGTGCCCAGAAATGATTGGTTAGGCTCTAAAATAAATAATGCTTACTAAACCTAACTTGCATGCAGTACAAAAACAATTATGCAAATCATTAAGAGAGATCATCTTTGCTATTAATGTTTCTTAACTTCAGAAATGGCTCTTCATTCCACTCAGCTTTCAGAATTCCTTGTTTTCTAGTCATCTAGGTTGCTTTAACCACCTCCCTCCATGAAGGAGAAAGAGAGAGAAAAAGAGAGAACACTGTCCATAAGAGCATTTCCTTATCAAAATAGATCTATACAAAGATAGGGCCATGGCAGCATGGTTGCAATTGCTGTAATTAGGCCAAAATATATGTGCTACATTCCCCATAACCTCCTTGTTCTAGAATTAGAGCTAAGGTTTAAGTCAGGCTGAAATTCAGTGTGTAATTCACTTTTTGTTTCTTCTCCCTCTCCCATCTCTTTTTAAAAAGCTGGTAACCAGCATTAAAGACAATGTGGTTGGTATCCTTACAACTAAAATATAGCTTCATTTCTGCTCATGGAAATATGTAGTCAATTAGCCATAATGTGGTCCAGACTCCCTTTGATATTTTAAAATAAAAACATTCCAAGTTATTTACTCGAGAAGAGCTGTTTCGAAGCACACCCAGTAGCTGCTGTTTTTAATAATGCTGCTTTTAATGGGTGTGGGGCACTCTGGGTGGAGGGAGGATGTGTAGCTCAAAGTTTTGAACTATGATCACTGGATTTTTGGAGTAATAAATATGAGAACTTACATTTAGATAGAACTATTACTGAGTAGTATTCGTTCACACATATTTAACAATTTTTGTACTCCTTTCTCTTTTCAGGCCAGGGCAGAGAAGCAGGTGGAGGTGATTCCTTACAAAGATGACTTGAAATCTGTAGGTTACCTCCTGGAAATTCTCTCCACAGGAGCAGAGAAGAGAGCTGCCTTTTACATAGCATTGTCTGAGGAGTAGTTCCCAAATGCTTATTCTTGGACATGGCAGGGCCAGATGCCCAATAATCTCCTGGAGAATATTAATTATAAAAACCAAGCAAAACAAAACCCCTGGTTCTACTCTAACTTGGAGGGAGTAAGGTTGGGGTGTAACAGAGGTGGTAACCACTGATTTGGAATGCAAGGTCTCTAATTTTTAGTTAGATGTTTGGGCTCTTTAGAATTTCTTTAATATGTGACTTCAAGAAAATTAATCAACTTCTCAGAGCCTCACACTGACCATTTTTAAGGTGATGATGGTGTCAGTAAGTCCTACATCAGAGGATTGGCTTCAGAATCAAATGAGACTAGGTATGCAAAAGCACTTATCAATCTGACAAGTACTTTGCAATTCTGACCAAACTTAGATATTTAAATCCTAGTAGAATTTCTGCTAAGTGATTTGGGAGATGAAAAAGAACCGCCATATGGTTTGGGAGGAATTTTCAATCTAACTGGAGAGACAAGGTACAAGTGAAATGGTATAAAACTACATCTAATAGCATATTAAGTCACAAAAAAGTATTTTTAGTATGTACTGTGGGCTCTGTGCTAGGGTAAGTCATATGGGTGACTGAGAAGTATAATATAAAACACGGATATTTTCCTGAAAGGGCTCCCAGTTTTGATGGAGAGAAAAATTTCCTTTATAACAGCAAATAATATGAAATCAATATATCATCAAAGTAACTTCTAAATTTTAGAAGTTAACTATTTTCTGCCTGTAAATAAGTACTATAAGAAGCTCTGAAGAAAGAGCACTAGGAACTGCTGTAGTCCAGGAGGAGATGGAACTGTAGCTGGGCTGGGAGTTAGAACATAACAGGAAAAAGAGGGTTATTGTCTAGAGGAGTGACAAAATTCAAGCATAGAGGCAGGAATGAACATGGGGTCACAAGCAGCAACAAGGAGACCAGCCTGACTGCAATGGTGGGACACAATACAGAGGGCCTTAAAAGCTCAGCTGAAAAGTTTATACTTGATACATCTGTACATATTTTGTACACAGGAGAGGAGCTTGTTTACAAACCTACACTTGAAACTCTAGTACTGTGCTGTCCAATGCGACAGCGACTAGCCACATATGTCTATGGAGCACTTGAAATGTGGCTAGTCTGAATTGAGATATGCTATAAGTGTAAAAGGCATACTAGATTTCTTTTTTTTTAAATTAACTCATTTATTTATTTATTTATTGGCTGTGTTGGGTCTTTGTTGCTGCATGCTGGCTTTCTCTAGTTGTGGCAAGTGGGGGCAACGGGAGCTACTCTTTGTTGCGGTGTGTGGACTTCTTATTGTGGTGGCTTCTCTTGTTGTGGAGCATGGGCTCTAGGTGCATGGGCTTCAGTAGTTGTGGCATGTGGGCTCAATAGTTGTGGCTCTTGGGCTCTAGAGCACAGGCTCAGCAGTTGTGGCACATGGGCTTAGTTGCTCCGTGGCAAATGGGATCTTCCCAGCCCAGGGATCAAACCTATGTCCCCTGCATTGGCAAGCAGATTCTTAATCACTGCGCCACCAGGGAAGTCCCATACTAGATTTCAAAGATTTAGTACCAAAACTAATCTCATTTAAATGTTTTACATTGATTGTTTGTTGAAATAATAGTATTTTTAATATAGTTAAATATTATTAGAATTAATTTCATTTGTTTCCTTTCTTTTTTTAAAAAAAATGTGGCTGCTAGAAAATTTAAAGTTACATATGGGAGTTGCATTACATTTCTATTAGATAGCACTGTTCTAGAATGTCAGCATTCTTTAAAGAGTCTTATTTGCATGTAGAGCCAACAGACACAGGAATGTGGGAGAAACAGGGAGGTTTCAAGGTAGATGGTTGGGGAGATGCCTAGGAAGTCAGAATTAACAGTATTGCACCCACATCATCCCACACACACCAGGGAGAGTCATGGGTGCACACTGAAGTAGGAGAGAGGCAAGGCAGTAGGACTTGGCCCTGAAATAGTGCATAAAGTTTGGTATTAAGGGATATATTTGTGTGCAACACTGAGAGGTATCCTTCAAAGAGAAGAACCATTGAGAAACTAGGAGAGCAAGTAACATAGATGAGTTGTAACAAGAGGACTTATGTTTAAGGGCCAGAGCAGTAAAGGTCATAAGGCCGAATGAGTGATGGAGATCTCCCCCAGCTTAGGAAAACATCACTGGTGGCTATATGGGACACATGCTCTACCACTGGGCAGAGCCTGGGAAGTAAGATAGCCCCAGGTGAGAAGAAACAGGGGTAGAAATGCCTCCAGCTACCAGGTGGCAGAGTGATGAGCAAGAGCTCTGGCCAAAAACATCCATTTTCTCCAAGGACAATGAGTAAGATCCCAAGAGACTCAGCCAGGAAAGAGAAAGGTTTGTTTGTTTAGGCCCAGAGTCAAAAGTGATTTCAATTGTTACACAGATAGATGGATAGATAGATAGGTAGATAGGTACCCACACATTTATATCTCTCAGTCTATCTATCTATCATCTATCTATCTATCTATCTATCTTATCTATCTATCTATCTATCTATCCATCCATTTATCTATCTATCATCTATGTATGTGTGGGTAACTATAGAGATCCATATTTATATCACATCTATACATCTCCTGATATCAGGGAAAGACTTTGCTATCTGTGATCTGACTGTGCACTAAAGAAAGTGAATTGTGTTGATGAAGAGGCTTTTGTTTTCCTGAGCATTTTGATGAATATGCTAATGCAAGTTTGGGTAGAATCTAAACCCTACTCCCTTCTTGCCTTCTCCCCAACCACTCTATCCTTATATAGGGTCTGGATGTCAGCACCACAGTTTCAGAGAGAGAGGGAAACTACTATGCCCAATCAAGTGAAAAAAATTCAGAGGCGGGGTTGTGGGCAGACTGGAGGGAGAACACTGGAGAGGAGGGCTGGGGAGAGGGGAAAAGTTTCTTCATTTTGTGATGAGATCCTCTTCTCATAATTCTACCACAGCTTAATTAAATTCAACTAAAGTCACCAAAATTTAGCATGAGTGGATTTCTTGGAAAAACTAGCAAAGAGACTGAGTTTTGCCTCTAGGGAAATCTGGGGAGAAACATACAGTATATTTAAAGGCCCAGCCAAATCTCAAAATATAAGTCCTTCTGTTCCACTTCATATTAGGGAGCAAGACAGAAAAAATATATTTTAAAAACAGAACAAATTAAAAATTTGGTGTTTAGAGGTATAAAAATTGTGTCCAGGGATAGCATGTGGCCCTACTGGCCTACACTCTTTTACTGACCACCTGGGCCAAACCAGAATGGCTCAAAGGGAGGCCCTGGCTTTGTAGGTTGTGCCATTTTAAGGTACTGCTATCTTCCTGGAAGGAGTACTGAAATTTTCCAAAGCTTTTTTATCTCATCCTTAAAAAGTAAAATAAAATAATATAAAATAAAATTCAGTTTTAGTATAGCTTTAGTTGGCTCAAGGACTATAACATTGAATATAATTAGAAGTGAAAGATTTTGGGTCTTCAGACTTAAGTATTAGAGCTGCTTCAGATGCAGGAATTGGGGGACGAGTAGGAGGCTGGAATGATCAGAAGAGGGAGCCAGGGAAAATGGGAGGGGTGGGATCATGACACTTGCTTTCCTGTTCTCCTACTCATCTGTTAGTATTGGAATGAGTAGGCTTCTGGAATTCAGCTGAGCTTTGAGATTTATTTTACTGTTTCTTTTTGGGCTCCATGTGTTAACTGAGGATTCCCACATAGAGCTCCTCAGACCTTGAGCCAGCTCTGCAGCTGGCAGTGCGCATTTCTGCCTGTTAGTGAGGGAGTGGGCAGGAAGAAAGACCTCAGGAAAGGGGAGGGCTCCTCAACAGAGGACTTGAAATGTCCTAAATGAAGCTCTTTCTGTCTGAGTCAACCAGCAAAATTGTGTTTACTCCAGTAAGAGTCACCTTGGCAACCAGCAGAGCCAAAGGAGTCAAATTTTTAGGAGTGTGTTATGATGGGGCAGCTTAGAGATATGAATATAAATATGAATTCTGTATGTGCATGTGTGCGTACAGAGATAATGCTGTCTGTACATTTTGATTATGTGCTTGGGGCTACTTATTTTCACACTAAAGAAGAAGCCATCAGTCTAACATAAAGAGATTTTCCTAGGTTATTTCCTGATTGCCTGTATTGTAACCATGCTGCTTATCCTTTGACGATATATTGGGTAACACTGAAAATATGGTGAATACTGTTTCATAATTTGGTACTGTAATCAATGTGGTACAGGGAGAGGGAGGGGGAGAGAGTTGTCTGCTGGATGGATGGATTTTTCCAAAGAATCAGAACATCCCAGGGTCATCATGGACCTAGGACTTGGGCTTCAGTTCATCAGGTCAACCAGATACAGCTCTTTCTCTAGTAATTAGGTTCTAAGGTTCTCAATCACTACACTTATTGGTTATTTTTCAATAACAGTTGCCAACAATACAACCCAGGCTCTTCCTGGAAAGAAGGAAACTGAGAACTAACATTCATTCTAGGAAATTCTTTGATAAGCACAGGATAAAAGGATGTGCGTTATCCCAAGAAATACTGATATTTTACTATCACAACCATCTCCCTATAAAAGAACACCCGTCAAATGGCCAAGAGTGTTCATATTGGGATGTTTTGCTCTTGGTCAATACTGAGACACAAAGGCAAATGCTCACTTTGAGATTCCCCCCCACCCCCACCCCTCAGATTACAACCTCTCTTTTTTTTTAATGGTCCAAGGAGGAGGGCCACATCTATAGTACTATTTGTGGTTATGTATTCAGGAGATATTTAGAATATAACAATCAATTAGACTAGATGAACAATTCGATGAGAATTTAGAGGAATTTAGAGTGATATACTGATCTCTGGCAGGTGAAAAGATGGGAAAAAATTAAAATGGAAATTATATACAGACTCAAAGAGGTGGAGAGGAGACATTAATACACAACAGATTCCAACAATTTTTTACAGGTTGGAAAGCTAGTCAGAGAAAGAGAATTGACTACAAAGTGGAGAAAGTTATGAACCACAGAGTGCAATAGTGAGAAGTGGATAAAAACTTGGAAATCCACAAGGACCATGAAGGTCAGGGATGAGGTGTGACAATGAAAACAAAAGGATAGGTTGAAAGAGTATCTGAATTCTCAGTTCCACTCCTTCCCACTTTCAAAACTCTGATAGTTGGCATAATGCCACCTTAGTGGGAGGCTGGGTAATTCTTTTCTGGAGAAGCTGACTATAGAGACAATGCTCCAAGTACAAATCTTCCTTGACTTTCAATGAGGTGAGGTTATGTCCTGATAAACCATCACAAATTGAAAATACTGTCGGCTGAAAATGCATTTAATTCACCTAACACACCCACCATCAAAGCTTAGCCTCACCTAACTTAAACACGCTCAGAACACTTACATTAGCCTACTGTTGGGCAGAATCATCTAACAAAGCCTATTTTAGAGTAAAGTGTTGAGAATCCTGTGTAATTTATTTAATACTGTACTGAAAGTGAAAAACAGAATGATTGTATGGGTATAGAATGGGTGTAAGTGTGTCAGTTGTTACCCTTGTGATTGTATGGCTGACTGGAAGCTTCGATGCGCTGCTCTGTCCAGTGGGATGAGAGAGTATGGTACTGCATATCACTAGCCCTGGAAAAATCAAAATTCAGAAGTCGAAGTATGGTTTCTACTGAGTGTGTATTGCTTTTGCACCATCATAATGTTGAAAAATCGTAGTTTGAACCATTGTAAGTTGGGGATTGTCTGTATTGATATATGGGAGATACTCAGTGAAACAGTTGTCCCCCACATGATCCATGTACAGTGAAGCCTATGAGTTCATTAAGTGTTACATACGTAAAATACACTTTATGTGTTAGAACAGTTTTAGACTCACAGCAAAACTGCCCCCAAATATGCACAGAACATCCCATGTTATCAACATCCCACACCAGAGTGGCACATTTGTTGCAGCTGATTAACCTACACGGACACATCATAATCACCCAAAGTCCATAGTTTACATTAGGGTTCACGCCTGGGGTTGTACATTCTATAGGTTTGGACAAATGTATAATGACACACATCTACCATTATAATATTACACAGAGTAGTACCACTGCCCTAAAATTTTTCTTTGCTTCACCTTTTCATCCCTCCTCCCCAAACTCCTGGAAACCACTGATCTTTTACTCTCTCCATAGTTTTGCCTTTCCCAGGATGCATTATAGTTGGAATCATACAGCATGTAGCCTTTTCAGATTGGCTTCTTTCACTTAGTATTGTACATTTAAGCTTCCTCCATGTCTTTTCATGGCTTGGTAGCTCATTTCTTTCTGGCCTGAATAATATTGTATTGTCTGGATGTACCACAGTTACTTATCCATTCACCTACTACTGAAGGACATTTTGGTTGCTTCCAAGTTTTGGCAATAATGAATAAATCTGCTATTAATATCCATGTGCAGGTTTTTGTGTGGATATAAGTTTTGGGTTAATATCAATAAGCATGATTTCTGGATTGTATGGTAAGAGGATGTTTAAATTTGTAAGAAACCATGAAACTAAACTTTCTTCCAAAGTGGCTGTACTATTTTCCATTTCCACCAGTAATGAATGAGAATTCCTACTGTTCCATATCTTTGCCAGCATTTAGTTTCAGTGTCCTCTTGGCCATTTTTCCCCCACTCATTTCACCCGCCATCCCACTCCTTGCCTCTGGTAACCACCAAACTGTTCTTTGTATCTATGAGTTCAGTTTTATTATCTTTTTAAGATTCCATATGTAAGTGAGATCACATGATATTTGTCTTTCTCTGTCTGACTTGTTTCACTTAGCATAATGCCCTCAAGGTCCATCCATGTTGTTGCAAATGGCAAGATTTTATTCTTTTTTTATGGCTGAGTAGTAATATTCCATTATATATGTATATATATGTATCTATCACATTTTCTTTATCCATTTACTATAGGTGGACACTTAGGTTGCTTCAATATATTGCTATTGTAAATAATGCTGCAATGAACACAGAGGAGCATATACTGTTTTGAGATAGTGATTTCATTTCCTTTGGAAAAATACCCAGAAGTGAAATTGTTGGATCATATGATAGTTCTGTTCTTAATTTTCTGAGGAAACTCCATACTGTTTTCCACAGTGGCTGCACCAATTTACATTCCTATCAAGAGTGCACTAGGGTTCCCTTTTCTCCACATTTGCTGTATTTTTGATAACATGCCTTCTGACAAGTGTGAGGTGATATCTTATTGTGGCTTTGATTTGCATTTCCCTGAAAATCAGTGATGTTAAACAACTTTTCATGTGTCTGTTGGCCATCTATATATCTTCTTTGGGAAAAATGTCTATTCAGGTCCCCACCCATTTTTAGTTGAGCTTAGTTTATTTTTTTTGATGTTGAGATGTATGAGTTTTTTGGTATAATTTGGATATTAACCCCTTATCACATGTATCACTTGCCAATATCTTCTTTTAGTGGGCTGCCTTATTTTTTTTTCTTTAGAACTTTTATTGAGATATAGTTAACAGACAATAAACAGCATATGTTTAGAGTGTACAATTTGGTATCCCAATCTCTCAATTCATTCCCCCCCAACCCTCCCCGCTTTCCCCACTTGGTGTCCATATGTTTGTTCATTACATTTGTGTCTCTATTTCTGCCTTGCATTTCCTCTTTCATAGTTGTTAGCATTTGCCTTATGTATTAAGGTGTTCCTATATTGGGTGCATATATATTTATAATTGTTATCTCCTCTTCTTGGATGGATCCCTTGATCTTTATGTAATGTCCTTTCTTGTCTCTTGTCACATTTTTTACTTTAAAGTCTATTTTATCTGATATGACTATGGCTACTCCAGCTCTCTTTTGATTTTCATTTGCATGGAATATCTTTTTCCATCCCCTCACTTTCAGTCTGTATGTGTCCCTACGTCTGAAGTGGGTCTCTTGTAGACAGCATATATATGGGTCTTGTTTTTGTATCCATTCAGCCAGTCTGTGTCTTTTGGTTGGGGCATTCAGTCCATTTACATGCAAGATAATCATCAATATGTATGTTCCTATTACCATTTTCTTAATTGTTTTGGGTTTGTTTTTGTAGGTCCTTTTCTTCTCTTATGTTTCCCCCTTAGAGAAGTTCCTTTAGCATTTGTTGTAGGGCTTGTTTGGTGATGCTGAATTCTCTTAGCTGTTGCTTGTCTGTAAAGCTTTTGATTTCTCCGTCGAATCTGAATGAGATCCTTGCTGGGTAGAGTGTTCTTGGTTGTAGGTTCTTCCCTTTCATCACTTGAAATATATTGTGCCACTCCCTCCTGGCTTGCAGAGTTTCTGCTGAGGAATCAGCTATTAACCTTATGGGAGTTCCCTTGTATGTTATTTGTCGTTTTTCCCTTGTTGCTTTCAATAACTTTTCTCTGTCTTTAATTTTTGTCAGTTTGACTACCATATGTCTTGGCATGTTTCTCCTTAGGTTTATCCTGCCCGGGACTCTGTGCACTTCCTGGACTTGGGTAGCTCTTTCCTTTTCCATGTTAGGGAAGTTTTCAACTATAATCTCTTCCAATATTTTCTCGGGTCCTTTCTCTCTCTCTTCTCCTTCTGGGACCCCTATAATGCGAATGTTGGTGTGTTTAACATTGTCCCAGAGGTCTCTTAGGCTGTCTTCAGTTCTTTTCATTCTTTTTTCTTTATTCTTTTCCACAGCAGTGATTATCACCACTCTATCTTCCAGGTCACTTATTCACCCTTCTGCCTCAGTGAATCTGCTCTTGGTTCCTTCTAGTGTATTTTTCATTTCAGTTATTGTGTTGCATATCTCTGTTTGTTTGCTCTTTAATTCTTCTAGGTCTTTGGTAACCTTTTCGATCTTTGCATCCAGTCTTTTTTCAAAGTCCTGGATCATCTTCACCATCATTATTCTGAATTCTTTTTCTGTAAAGGCTGCCTTATCATTTTGTTGTCAGTTTTCTTTGCTATGCAAAAGCTTTTAGTTTGATGTTGTCTCACTTGTTTTTTTATGCTTTTGTTTCCCTTGCCTGAGGAGACATATACAAAAAAATATTGCTAAGACCAATGTCAAAGAGCATACTACCTATGACTTCTTCTAGGAGTTTTATGGTTTCAGGTCTTATATTTAAGTCTTAATTCATTTGGAGTTAATTTTTGTGTATGGTGTAAGAAAGTAGTACAGTTTGATTCTTTTGCACACAGCTGTCCAGTTTTCCCAACACTGTTTACTGAAGAGGCTGTCTTTTCCCCATTCTATATTGTTTCCTTTTTTGTTGAGTAATTGACAATGTAAGTGTGGGTTTATTTCTGAGATTTCTCTTCTGTTCCATTGATCTGTGTGTGTGTGTGTGTGTGTGTGTGTGTGTAAACCAGTAACACACTGTTTTGATTACTAAAGATTTGTAGCACAATTTGAAATGAGGGAGTGTGATACCTCCAGTTTTGTTTTTCTTTCTCAAGATTGTTTTGATTATTCAGGGTCTTTTGTGTTTCCATACAAAGTTTAGAATTATTTGTTCTAATTCTATTAAAAATGCTATTGATATTTTGATAGGAATTGTACTGAATCTGAATATTGTCTTGGGGATTATGGTCATTTTAACATATTAATTCTTTCAATCCATAAGCATGGTATATCTTTCCATTTGTTTGTGCTGTCTTCAATTTCTTTCATTAATGTTATGTAGTTTTCTGAGTACAGGTATTTTACCTCTTAGATCTATTCCTAGGTATTTTATTATTTTTGATTAAATTGTAAATGGGATTGCTTTGTAATTTCTCTTTCTGATAGTTTGTTGTTAATGTAGAGAAACACAACAGATTTCTGTATATTAATTCTGTATCCAGCTCTTAGTTTCTTTAATGTTTTCTATTACTTTTTTCACCTGTATTTCTTTTATTTCTGCCCTAATCTTTATTATTTCTTTCCTCCTACTAACTTGGTTTTGTTCATTCTTCTTTTTCTAGTTCCTTTAAGTGTAGGTTAGATTGTTTATTTGAGATTGTTCTTATCTCCTTAGGTAGGCTTGTATTGCTATAAATGTTCCCCTTAGAACTGCTTTTGCAAATTCTCACAGATTTTGGATCACTGTCTTTCCACTTTCATTTGTCACCAGGTATTTTTTTGATTTCTTCTTTGATTTCTTGTAAGGTAGCTATGCTCACCAATATACTACCAATGCCTCTTTGATTTCTTTAGTGACCTGATTTCTTTAGTTGTTTAGTAGCATATTTTTTAGCTTCCATGTTTGTGTTTTTTGCAATTTTTTTCTTGTAGTTGATTTCTAGTCTTGTACTGCTGTGATCAGAAAAGAAACTTGATATAATTTCAACAGTCTTAAATTAATTAGACTTCTTTTGTGGCCTACAGTGTGATCCATCATGTGCACTTGAAAACAATGTGCTTTTCGATGGAATATTGTACATATATAAATTAGTTTCATCTAATGTGTCATTTAAGGTCAGTTTTTCTTCATGATTTTTTGTCTGGATAATTTGTACATTGATATAAATGGGATGTTAAAGTTCCCTTATATCAGTTTTGTTACATCAATTTCTCCCTTTGTGTTTTTCAATATTTGCTGCATGTATTGAAGTGCTCCTACGTTGGGTGCAAATATATATATTTATACTTATTATATCTTCTTATTGGATTAATTCCTTGATCATTATACAATGTCCTTCTTTGTCTCTTGTTACAGTCTTTGTTTTAATGTCAATTTGTCTGATACAATTATTGCTAGCCCAGCTTTCCTTTCATTTCCATTTGCATGAAATACCTTTTTCCATTGCCCTCACTTTCAGTCTGTGTGTGTCTTTAGATCTGATATGAGTCTCTTGTAGACAGCATATATACAGGTTTTGTTTTCATATCGATTCAGCCACTCTCTGTCTTTTGATTAGAGCAGTTAGTTCATTTACATTTCAAATAATTATTGACAGGTATGTACTTACTGCCATTTTGTCAATTGTTCGCTGGTTATTTTTATCATTCATTTTTTTTTTTCTTTCTTCTTTTGCTCTCTTCCTTTGTGATTTGATGACTATCTTTAGTACTATGTTTGGAATTCTTTCTCTTTTTTGTGTGTCTTGATTTTTGGTTTGTGGTTACCATGAGATTCATATATATATGCAGTTAAGTTGAGGATCTCTTAAGTTTGAACACATTCTAGCAACCATTCATTTTCACACCCACCCCCAACATGTTTTAATGTTTTTGACATCACATTTTACATTTATTTGTTTTGTGTATCCCTTAACTACTTATTGTGGATATAGGTGATTTTACTACTTTTGTCTTTTAACCTTCCTACTAGTTTTATAAGTGGTTGATCTACTACCCTTATTGTATGTTTGCCTTTACCAACGAGATGTTTCCTTCTGTAATTTTCGTATTTCTAATTGTGGTCTTTTCTTATTTGCTTAGAGAAATCCCTTTAACATTTTTTTGTAATATTGATGTAATGGTGCTGAATTATTTCAGCTTTTGATTATCTGTAAAATTCTTTACCTCTCCTTCAAATGTGAAGGATAGCTTTGCTGGATAGAGGATTCTTGGTTGTAGGTTTTCCTCTCTCATAACTTTGAATATATCATGCCTTTGCCTTCTGGTCTGTAGAGTTTCTGCTGAAAAGTCAGCTGATGGTCTTATGGGAGTTCCCTTGTATGTAGCTAGTTGCTTTTCTCTTGCTGCTTTTAAGGTTCTCTCTTTATTTTTAATTGTTGCCATTTTAATTATAATGTTTCTTCATGTGGGCCTCTTAGGGTTCATCTTCTTTGGGGCTCTCTATACTTCTTGGACCTGGATGTCTGTTTCCTTTCTCAAATTGGGAAAATTTTCAGCTATTATTTCTTCAAATAAGTTCTCTGCCCCTTTCTCTCTCTTTTCTCTTTCTGGGACCCCTACAATGCAAATATTAGTATGCTTATGTTGTTCCAGAAGCCTCTTGAACTCACCTCATTTTTTAAAATTCTTTTTTTCTGTTTAGATTGGGTGATTTTCACTATTCTGTCTTCTAGTTTGCTAATCTGTTCCTCTGCATTTTCTAATATATTCTTCATTTCTTCTAGAGTATTTTTTTCAGTTTTGTAGTCTTCAGCTGTTTGATTCTTCTTTATATTTTCTAATTCTTTGTTAAACTTCTCATTGTATTCATCCATTCTTCTCCTGAGTTTGTTGAGCATCTTTATGATCATTACCTTGAACTCTATCAGGTAGATTACTTATCGCCACTTCGCTTAGCTGTTTCGGGGTTTTATATTGATCCTTTGTTTGGAATTTATTCCTCTGTCTCCTCATTTTACCTAATTTATGTGTTTATTTCTATGCATTAAGTAGGTCGGTTACATTTCTGATCTTGGAGAAGTGGCTTTATGTAGCAATGCCCTGTGTGGTCCAGCAGCATACTCCCCTCTGGTCACCAGAGCTATATGCTCTATGGGTGCACCTTATGAGCATATGCTCTACATGGGCTGCATGGGCCTTTCTATTATGGCAGGTCAACTACTGTGGGCATGCTGGTAGGTGGGGCTGGCCCACAACCCAGTTGGCTGCCAGGCCCTGCCTTGTGTGGTGGCTGCCAGCTGACTGGTGGGGTTGGGCTGGGTCCCAGGGCAGCCAACTGTGGGTCCGGGGCGGGGCTGGGGCTGATGCCAGCCTCTTGGTGGGTAGTAAGCCTCCAGCACTAGTAGACTAGAAGGAGGACTCCAAAATGGCTCTTTCCAGTGTAAGTAGAACAAGCTCCCAAAAATGGCTCCTGCCAGCAACTTTGTCCCCAGGGAAGTCCCAGTTGTCTCCTGCCTCTCTGGCATGCTCTCCAAGATCAGCAAGTGGGTCTGACCCAGGCTCCTTTCAAATTACTGCCTCTGCATTAGGACTTGGAGTGTGTGAGATTTTGCGCATGCCCTTAAGAGCAGAGTTTCTGTTTCCTACAACCTTACAGCTCTCCAGCTCTCTGGGTTGCAAGCCCCCACTGGCCTTCAAAGCCAGCCATTCTGGGGGTCATTTATCCAGTGTAGGACCACTGGGCTGGGGAGCCCAATGTGGGGTTTGGACTCCTTGCTCCTTGGGGAGAACTTCTGCAGTTTTGATTATTCTCTCATCTGTGGGTTGCCTACCCAGGGGTATGGGTCTTGACTACACTCTATCTCTATCCCTCCTACCCATCTTGGTGTGGTTCCTTCGTTATGTCTTGAGTTGTGGAAAATCTTTTCTGCTAGTTTTTAGGCTGTTCTCATAAATAGTTGCTCTGCATGTTCTTGTGTGAGGAGGTGAGCTCAGGGTCTTCCTACTCCGTCATGGCTATCAATTGATAAAATCTATCAATTATTTATTTCATGGAGTATATTTTTGGAGTTGTATTGAAAAAGTCATTGCCAAACCCTAGGTCACTGAGGTTTATTTCTATGCTATTTTCCAGGAGTTATATAGTTTTATGTTTTATATTTACTGTGATTCATATTGAGTTAATTTTTATGAATGGTGTAAAGTATGCATCTAGATTCATTTTTTAAAATATGGATTTCCAGTTTTTCCTACACCATTTATTGAGGAGACTATCTTTGCTCCATTGTATTGTCTTTGTTCTTTGTCAAAGATCAGTTGACTATATTTGTGTGTTCTCTATTTCTGGGTTCTCTATTCTTGTTCCACTGAGAAACTTATCTATTCTTTCACCAATACCATACTGTCTTGATATCTGTAGCTTTATATTTAGTCTTGAAGTTGAGCCATGGCAGTCTTCGAATTTTGGTTTTCTACTTCAATATTGTGTTGGCTATTCTGAGTTTTTCATCTCTCCATACAAACTTTAGAATGTGTTTGTCAACATCCACAAAATAACTTGCTGGGGTTTTGATTGGGATTGCATTGAATCTATAGATCAAGTTGGGAAGAAATGATGACTTGACAATATTGAGTCTTCTTACCCATAAATATGTAATATCTCTCCATTTATTTAGTTCTTTGATTTCTTTCATCAGTGCTCTACAGTTTTCCTCATGTGGATCTTATACATTTACTTTGTTAGATTTATATATAAATATTTCATTTTCACGTGTTAATATAAATGGCATTGCATTTTTAATTTCAAATTTCACTTGTTCATTGCTGATATATAGGAAAGCTACAATTCACTTTTGTAAATTAACCTTATATCTTAAAATCTTGCTATAATTGCTTTAGTTCCAGATGTTTTTGTTGATTCTTTCAGATTTTCTATGTAGATGATCATGTCATCTGCAAAACAAAGACAGTTTTATTTCTTCCTTCCAATCTATATATCTTTTCTTTTCTTGCCTTACTACTTTAGCCAGGACTTGTAGAGTGATGTTGAAAATAAGTAGGTGAGAGGGGATGCCCTTGCTTTGTTCCTGATCTTGGTGGGAAAGTTTCTTGTCAGTTTCTTGCCAGTAAGTATGATGCTAGCTATAGATTTTTTGTAGATATTTTTCAACAAGTTGAGGAAGTAGCTTGAGTCATTCTTCTGTTATAGTTTTTTTGTATCTAGCATTTCTTTTTCATTCTTTCTTAGGATTCCAGTCTCCCTGCTCACACTGCCCATTTGTTCTCACATGCTGTCTATTTTATCTATTAGTCCTTTAGCATATATATCATAGTTATTTTAAATTCCCAGTTCAATAATTCCAACATCCCTGCCATGTCTGAGTCTGGTTCTCATGCTTCCTCTGTCTCTTCAAACTGTTTTTTGCTTTTTAGTATGTTTTGTAATTTTTTTTTTTGATAGCTGGAAATAATGTGCTGAGTAAAAGAAACTGTTGCAAATAACCCTTTTATTTATTTATTTAGGCTGCACTGCGTCTTAGTTCTGGCAGATGGTATCTTCATTGCAGCGTGTGGGATCTTTAGTTGCAGGTTGCAGACTTTTTAGTTGTAGCATGCATGCAGGATCTAGTTTCCCAGACCAGGGATCAAACCCGGGCTCCCCTGCATTGGGAGCACAGTCTTACCCACTGGACCACCAGGGAAGTCCCGCAAATAAGACTTTAATAATGAGGTGGTAAGGTAAGGAGAGAAAGTGTTCTTTAGTCCTTTAATTAGGTCTCAGTAGTTTGTTGAGCCTGTATCTGGATTGTGGAACTTCACCTGTGCTTTTCAGTGCCTCCCACCGCTTAGGTGGAATGAAGTTGCATATTTCCCTTCCCTCCAGGTCAGTTAGGCTCTATTAAAACCCAGTATGTTAGCTTCTGGTTAATTAGTTTCTCCTTAGAGCAGAACTTATTAAGAAAAACAGAATGCTCTGGCATACTTCAAAATGGTGCCTTTTTCCTCGTCCCTGCTGGAAGAATGAGGGAATTTTTCCTCCAATATTCACTATGAGGACCTGGAGGTAAAACAAGTATGGGGGCTCTGTTGTGACTGGCTCCCCCTGGAATTTTTATCTCTCAGACTTGTCCACACTGAGGCCCCAATAATTTGTCAAATACAGCTCAGGTTTCTCTACCTCAGCACTGATTCCTGCAGAGATTGCTGCTCATGGGTTTCTGCTCCAGTAAGTTGTAATTCTCAATATTTTTCTGTTGGTCTCTCCAGTTTGGGGGGCAGCAGTTTGCCCTGTGATCTCAGTTCATTTGTAAATTTAAGAATAGTTGTTAATTTTTCAGTTTGTTCAGCTTTTTACTTGTTATTAGGATGGAGTGGTATCTTGCAAGCTTCTTACATGCTGGACTGGAAACCCCCAGCCATGAAGTTTTCTATATACAATTGCTTTCATAATTTCATTACTTTTTAATACTAAATATGAATAAATAATCAAGGATAATCTGACATTTGAAGAAAGCCTCTAAAATGAAAAAGAGAAAACACACAAGCAAAACAAAAGGTCTTTTTTTTTTTTAAGCTCTTTATTGGAATATAATTGCTTTACACTCTTGTGCCAGTTTCTGAGGTACACCAAAGTGAATCAGCTGTATTTATACATATATCCCCATATCACCTCCCTCCTGTGACTCCCTCCCACCCTTCCTATCCTGGCCCTCTAAGTCATCACCCATCATCGAGTTGATCTCCCTATGTTATACAGTAACTTCCCGCTAGCTATCTATTTTACATTTGGTAGTGTATATATGTCAGTGCTACTCTCTCACTTTGTCCCAGCTTCCCCTTCGCCACCTCCCCCAACCCCATGTCCTCAAGTCCATTCTCTTATTCTTGCTTTGTCACTGGGTTCATCACTACCATTTTTTTAGATTCCGTCTATATGAGTTAGCATACAGTATTTGTTTTTCTCTTTCTGGCTTACTTCACTCTGTATGACAGTCTCTAGGTATATCCACCTCATTACAAATAACTCAATTTCATTCCTTTTTATGGCTGAGTAATATTCCATTGTATATATGTGCCACATCTTCTTTATCCATTCATCTGTTGATGGGCATTTAGGTTGCTTCCATGTCCTGGCTATTGTAAATAGTGCTGCAATGAACATTATGGTACATGTTTCTTTTTGGATTATGGTTTTCTCTGGGTATATGCCCAGTAGTGGGATTACTGGGTCATATGGTAGTTCCATTTTTAGTTTTCTAAGGAACCTCCAAACTGTTTTCCATAGTGGCTGTACCAACCCACACTTCCATCAACAGTGCCGGAGGGTTCCCCCTTCTCCACACCCTCTCCAACATTTATTGTTTCTAGATTCTTTGATGGTGGCTATTCTGACCAGTATGAGGTGATACCTCATTGTGGCTTTGACTTGCATTTCTCTAATGATTAGTGATGTTGAGCATCTTTTCATGTGTTTATTAGCCATCTGCATGTCTTCTTTGGAGAAATGTCTATTTAGGTCTTCCTCTCATTTGTGGATTGGGTTATTTGCTTTTTTGCTATTAAGCTGCATAAGCTGCTTGTATATTTTGGAGATTAATTCTTTGTCTGTTGCTTTGTTGGCAAATATTTTCTCCCATTCTGAGGGTTGTCTTCTTGTCTTGTTTATGGTTTCTTTTGCTGTGCAAAAGCTTTTAAGTTTCATTAGGTCCCATCTGTTTATTTTGGATCTTATTTCCATGATTCTAGGAGGTGGGTCAAAAAGGATCTTGCTTTGATGGATGTCATAGAGTGTTCTATGTTTTCCTCTAAGAGTTTTATAGTGTCTGGCCCTACATTTAGGTCTTCAATCCATTCAGAGTTCATTTCTGTGCATGGTGTTAGGAAGTGTTCCAATTTCATTCTTCTACATGCAGCTGTCCAATCTTCCCAGCACCACCCAATGAAGAGGCTGTATATTTTCTCCATTGTATATTCTTGTCTCCTTTGCCAAAGATAAGGTGCCCACATGTGCGTGGGTTTACCTCTGGAATCTCCATTCTGTTCCATTGATCCACATTTCCATTTAAGTGCCAGTACCATACTGTATTGATCACCACAGCCCTGTAGCATAGTTTGAAGTCAGGAAGCCTAATTCCACCAACTCTGTCCTTCCCTCTCAAGATTGTTTTGGCTATTCAGGGTCCCCTGCATTTCCATACAAATCATAAGATTTCTTGTTCTAGTTCTGTGAAAAATGCCATTGGTAATTTGAAAGGGATTGCATTGAATCTATAAATTGCTTTGGGTAGGATAGTCATTTTCACAATGTTGATTCTTCCAATCCAAGCACATGGTATGTCCCTCCATCTGTTTGTATCGTCTTTGATTTCTTTCATCAGTGTCATAGTTTTCTGCATACAGGTCTTTTGCCTCCTTAGGCAGGTTTATTCCTAGATATTTTATTCTTTTTGTTGCAATGGTAAATGGGAGTGTTTCCTTAATTTCTCTTTCTTTTCTTTCGTTGTTAGTGTATAGAAATGTAAGAGATTTCTGTGCATTAATTTTGTATCCTACAAAAGGTCTTCATTTGTTACTTTTTTAAAGGTTGAAGTATAGTTGATTTACAATACCATGTTAGTTTCAGGTATACAGCACAGTAATTCAGTTTATATATATATATTCTTTTTCAGATTCTTTTCCCTTATAGGTTATTACAAAATATTGAGTATAGTTCCCTGTGGTATACAGTAGGTCCTTGTTGGTTATCTATTTTTGTATAGTAGTGTGTATATGTTAATCCCAACCTCCTAATTTATCCCTCCCCCTACCCCCTTTCCCCTTTGGTAACTATAAGTTTGTTTTCTATGTTTGCGATTCTCTTTCTGTTTTGTAAATAAGTTTATTTGTATTTTTTTTTTAAGATTCCACATATAAGCAATACCACATGATATTTGTCTTCCTCTGGCTTACTACACTTGGAATGATAATCTCTAGGTCTATCCATGTTGCTGTACAAAAAGGTCTTAAAATTACTTGAAAAAATTCAGGAAACAGAAAAAATTTTTAAAAAGATAAACTTGAATTAATATGCTTAGAGAGATAAGAAAATCTCATACTTTCAAAAAAGGTTATGATGGCATGCTATGAAATAGAAATAAGCAGAGAACAGGTAAAGTTTTAGGAGGTGGAAATTTGTTATGTAAGATTATTGATATCTCCCCCCAAAATAGAGTAAGCTATAATAAATAGTAAAGAATATGAAAGAAACTTGGAGGATCCATTTGGAATGCCCAACTTGTGAATAACAGTTCAAAAAGAAAGAAGAAACAAAAGGGAAGAAATTATCTCACAACCAAAGGACATAGTTATATTCCCATATATAAGAACTCACAAATGCCCTTTAAATGGAAGAAAATACATCAATTTGAAATTTCAGCACCATAGATAAAGAGAAGATAGAAAAGCTCTGAGTGAAAATTAGATGACATAAAAGAACAAGATACAGAATAACAGATTTCTTGATAGCATCACTGGATAGCATCACAAAAATCAATTGTGACTCAAACTCATTATTAATTGTAGAAATTTACATTAAAGCAAGATACCTCTTGTTAGAATGGCAAAAAATAGAAAGGCAGATAATATCAAATGTTGAAGAGAGTGTGGGGAGACAAGAACTCTCTTGCACTACTGGTATGATTGAAATGAGTAGAGTTATTCTGTTAAGCAATCTGTCAGCACTTACTGATATTCGGAAACCATATATTCAACCCCTAACACAGACCATACATAAAAATTAACTTCAGTTGAATCAGAAACCTATCACAAGGAGAAATAAGAAAGTTCACAGTTTAAGGGAGCTTTTAAACACTCTTCTCTGTTATTGATAGAACAAATACATATAAAGGGTAAAAAGACTTGAACAAGAAATTTACCTAATTGGTATATATATATGTGTGTGTGTGTGTGTGTGTGTCTGTGTGTCTGTGTGTGTGTATATATATAATATCACCAACTGCATAACGCACATGTTTTTCAAGCACATGAGGAATATTTAAAAGATCAATATTATACTTTTCCATAAAGCAAATGTCCACAAATATGGAAGGATTGACATCATACAGAATAGTATTCTGACCACAGTGAGATTACTCTAGAAATCAATAACAATCTCTTTAAAAATCCTCATCCATTCTTGAAAACTCATAAGCCAATTCTAACATTTATTTAAAAAAACAAAAGATCAAAAATGGCCAATACTTTTCTGAAGAAGAACTGGGTGAGAAGAACTGCTTTTTCAGATATTACAATTTATTATAAAGTTATAATAAACATGGCAGTGTGGTATTTGTGTAAGAATAGGCAGACCATTGGAAGAAATACAGAGCCTGGACACCAATCCACACAGATATTATTGTGTTGTTTCTTTAAAAGAAGTCTCTGCAGAATATTGGTAACAGGACAGTCTTTTCAACACTGGGTAGTTGGGTATTCATGTGGAAATACTTTATATTGGATCCCTACCTCACGCCACACACAAAAGCTAGTTCCAGTGGATTATACATTCATATGTGAAAGGAAAACCAATAAAATTGGTGGGAGATAATATACAATAATATTATACAATGTTGATGAATATCTTCATAACTTTGCAAATATCTTAAATAAGATACCTTGAATATGAAACAAAAGCACCAACCATATAAAAAAAAGAGATGATAAGAAAAGATTGAAACATTTGACTACACTAAAATTAGAATCTTTCTGTTTTCTGAAAGATACTATAAAGAAAGAGAAACGAGAGGTCATAGAATAGAAGATATTGCCAACATGTTCTATTGACAAGGCACCTGGATCCAGAATATATAAGGAACTTATTCAAAAGATCAATAAAGGGCTTCCCTGGTGGTACAGTGTTTAAGAATCCGCTTGCCAATGCAGGGGAAATGGGTTTGATCCCTGGTCCGGGAAGATCCCACATGCTGCAGAGCAACTAAGCCTGTGCACCACAAATACTGAGCCTGCGCTCTAGAGCCCGTGCTCCACAACAAGAGAAACTACTGCACTGAGAAGCCCGTGCACCAAAACAAAGAGTAGCCCCTGCTTGCCACATCTAGAGAAAGCCGGTGCACAGCAACCATAACCCAATACAGCCAAAAATAAAATAAATAAATTTATTTTTTAAAAAAAGGTCAATAAGAAATGGACAATAGGGAGTTCCCTGATGGTCCAGTGGTTAGGACTTTGTGCTTTCACTGTCAGGGCCTGGGTTCAATCCCTGTCAGAGAACTAAGATCCCACAAGCCGCACAGCACAGCCAAGTAAATAAATAAATAAAATTAAATAAAAAGAAATGGGCAATAAAAAGAGAAAAGAACTTTGGCATCTCTCAAAAGTGGAAGTACAAATATTAATAAATACATTAAAAAGCAATCATTCCATTAATAAACAAGGAGATACAAATTAAAACCACAATGAAAATCTACCACAGAAGCATCAGTTTGGCAAAAATTAAGCGGTCTGACAATACAAAGTATTTGCAAGGATGCAAAGTAATGGGAAATTTGGTATATTGCTATGGGAGTGTAAATTGGTGGAACTCTAAAAACACTTTGGTAGAGTATAATAAAGTTGAAGATATGCATACGTTATGAACCAGTCAATTCACTTCTAAATGTATATCGTAGAGAAATGTATACACATATATATCAGGATATGTGTATAGGAATGGCTGTATTGGCAACGTTATTTAAAATCAGCCTAAACTGGAATCAACCCAAAATATCCAACAATTGAATAAATAAATAAATTGTGACACATTTGCTGGATTGAAATACTATACAGCAATGAAAATGAATGAACTACAGCTACATGAAATAGCATGGTTTGATCATAAAACAATATTGAGTGAAAAAAACAAGACAGAAAAGCATACACACATTGTATTTATAAAACAGTCAAAACTAAACTCTGTTTTAAAAAGATGCTTTTTTGGCAGAAGCATAAAGACAAGGAAATGATTACTATAAAAGTCAGGATAATAATTACCTCTTGAGGGAAGGTGGGAGGGAGTTGTAATCAGGAAGAGACACATGGCATAAGAGCTTTGGGGATGCAGTGATGTTTTCTCTCTTGAGCTGTGTAGTAAGTAAATAACTGTTCACTATTATTCATTATATTACATCTATGTGTTTTATGTGCTTTTCTTTATTTCATGATCTCAAAAGTTAATGAAAAGCATATATGCATATAGTTTTAAAATCAAATGTGTATTTCAAGACCCTGACTGTATTAATTTTTTTTCAGGGACAGCATGTGACCAAATCAGAACCAGTGAAACACAAGTGAGTCTTTCCTGAGACTTTCGGAAAAGAGACTTTTGCGCTTTTCCAGTGCCTTTTTCCACTCTAGAATAATTGGGAGCTCCTATGGGGGCAATTCTTCCTCCACTGGCTGGTCTAGTCTAATCTAATCTAGTGTAGACCAACCTAATGGGTTTAATATGAAAATAATCAATTGAACATCTGGCCACTTTGTTCCCAACCTCTGGTCAGCTCTGTGGGAGATACAAGACAAAGGAAAGACATGGTCTTTATGTTCAATGATCTGAAAACCTAATTTTGAAAACAGTATTAAAACACATGAAATAAGGACTTCCCTGGTGGTGCAGTGGTTAAGAATCTGACTGCCAATGCAGGGTTCACGGGTTTGATCCCTGGTCTGGGAAGATCCCACATGCCTCAGAGCAACTTAGCCCATGCACTGCAACTACTGAGCCTATGTTCTAGAGGCTGCGAGCCATGACTATTGAGTCTGCATGCCACAGCTACTGAAGCCCATGCGCCTAGAGTCTGTCCTCCGCAACAAGAGAAGCCACCGAGCTCAATGAGAAGCCCGCACCCGGCAAGGAAGAGTAGCCCCCACCTGCCACAACTAGAGAAAGCCCGTGCACAGCAATGAAGACCCAACACAGCCAATAAATAAATAAATAAATTTATTAAGAAAAAAAACACATTAAATGGGCTGTGATGGTTTGTACAGGACTGAAATGCTGCTACACACCTGTTAAAGGAAGCACATTTAGGAGCTAGCAAAATTCTGTCAGCCCCAACCTTCTCAAATTCCTTCACAGTCAGGCTACCAGGAAAGGGGTGTACTTGTCACCAAAATACAGATGCTTTAACATGTGCAAATTCAAATTTACTTGAAAGTGGCACAAAACGGGAAGTATTAGAAATTAGAGTCTTAAAAAAAAAAAGAAAGAGAAGAAGAAATTAGAATCTTGTGTCAAACAGAAATGGGTACAAATGTTCACCAAAAGATATATACTAGACCACTTATATGAGGTACTTAGAGTAATCAAAATCACAGAGACAGAAAATAGAATGGTAGTTGCCAAGGGCTGGGAGGAGGGGGAATGGGAAATTCGTGTTTAATGAGTATGGAATTTCAGTTTTATAAGATGAAAAAAGTTATGGAGATGGATGGTGGTAATGGTTGCACAAAATTATGTATTTAATGCTACTGAACTACATGCTAAAAAGATGGTCAAGATGATGGATGTTAACTAGACTTATTGTGGTGATCATTTTGCAGTAAATACAAATATTGAATCTTTATGTTTTACATCTGAAACTAATATAACGTTTATATGTCAATTATATCTTAATTTTGAAAAATGGTTAAGATGGTAAATTTTATGTTATATGTATTTTACCACAATAAAAAATACTGGGAAAAAGATACTAAGAAGTTCAGAGAAGCACTATTTATAACGCCTCCCCACCCACACACAACAATTACTCAAATGGCCAACAAATGTAGAATGGATAAATTGTTGTATAGTCGCACAAAAGAATTCCTTATAGCAATAGAATAAACAAACTATTATTCCTGCACGCAAAAACATGATGTTTAATGAGAGAAGCCAGAGATGAAAGAGTATATATTGTATGATTCCATTTATATTAAGTATAAAAATAGGCAAAAACTAATTTGTGCTTTTATAAGTCGAGCTAGTATGCAGCCTGGTGGGAGCAGGGGAGGTTAGTCACCCGAGGAGGGCACGAGGGGCTCTGGAATACTGGCAGTATTTGGTTCTGTCTGGGTGCTGGATGTTTGGCCTGAAAATTCAATGGGCTGTTCACCAGTGTGCACTTTGTAGGATGTCAATTACACCTCATTAAAAAGTTAATACAGGGGCTTCCTAGGTGGCACAGTGGTTAAGAATGCACCTGCCAATGCAAGGAACACAGGTTCAATCCCTGCTCCAGGAAGATCCTACATGCTGCGGAGCAACTAAGCCCGAACGCTACAACTATTGAGCCTGCGCTTTAGACCTGTGAGCCACAACTATTGAGCCCATGTGCTGCAACCACTGAAGCCCACGTGCCTAGAGCCCATGCTCTGCAACAAGGGAAGCCACGGCAATGAGGAGCCCACGCACCGCAACTAAAGAAAGCCCACGCACAGCAAAAAAGACCCAACACAGCCAATAAAATAAATAAATAAATAAGTAAATAAATAAATGTATTAGAAAAAAGGTTTTAAGAATCTGCCTGCCAATGCAGGGGACATGGGTTCAGGAAAAAAAAAAAAGTTAATACAATAAATTTTAAAATAAAAAACTAGTTTCTATATCACTTCTACTTTATTTTACAGATGTCGAAATTGAGGCTCAGAAAGGTTAAATGACATCACACTGTCACGTGGTTGTCAAGAAACAGAACTGAAAGTGACCAAGGTGTGGGTGCTGCAAGTTCTGTGCACTTTTGCCTGCATCTCAGAGTAATTGCTGGTTATTTCTCTAGGAGAGTTTTTCAGTTTGTCTGTGTTGTTTTTAAAGGGCAGAGTGGGAGTGGGGAGTGGGAACCAGGGCAGAGGAAGTGGACTCCGGAGCACTACGGGCGAAGCACCTAGCCCGGAGCTTGGCACATAGGAGAGCCTTGATAAATGCTGCGGTTCCCTCCCACACATGCCCTTTGCAGGGAAATGAAATGGAGAGTATGTTGAGGAGTGCTGGTAGCTCTGGAGTGAACACTGATCACCTCAGGACAGAGTGACCAGACGGGAGCCTCTACCTCTCCCTTTCCATAGGAGAACGAAGCTGTCCTGGAGGTGGGCGTGTGGAGGGAGAGCTTCTGATTTTTAGGTTCAGATTCCCTGTTGACTATTTGTAGGGCAAGTGGGAAGCGGGACCAGAATGTAGGGGTAGAGACCCAGTATGGGTAAGGGGGGCTCCCGACACCTCGATGGCCAAAAAGATGTGTGCACGTGTGTGTGTGTGTGTGTGTGTGTGTGTGTGTGTGTTGTGTGTGTGTGTGTGTGTGTGTGTGTGTGTGTGTGAGAAAGCGGGTTCTTTTGTATGCTCTCTGCTGACATTTTGGCTGGTAGCTTCTTTAATGTCATCTGAGCAGTATGCACTGATTCCTGCTTAGACACAAGACGACCTGTGCTTCGAGTTCCTCGGCACTCTTAGAAAACTGTGTTTCTAAGGTCTGGCAGCCAGTATTTTCCCTTCAGCCGCAGGGGCAGTAAACGTTTTCGCTTGAAGCGTCCCTGCCAGCCATGGATTTCACATCATGACAGCGCCACCTAGTGGCCACATGTGGAAGTCCAGCCCGCCTCCCTCACCATTGGCTCTGGGAGCGAGGGGAGGAGGAGTTAAGGCAGGTTCTAGACGCTGCCCTTTACACACAGCTTCCAGGAGTCCGTGATCACTACTGTTCCGCACAGCTCAGCCCTTAATCACATCCTGTCCTGGGCTGCCCTCTGTTTCACATCTAATCATTTAAAATCATTTTGTCTATTCACTTAGACTAAGGTTTTGAGACTAGGGCTATTCAAATCACAGCTCTTTAGATTTGCATGGGAATTTAGTATCCTCTAATCTGACCCACACATTTTTCAGATGGGAAAGGAAGACGTTGAGGGGTGAGGGAAATTGCCCAGCTACTTAAAGACTGAGTTTGGACCAGAGCCCAGATCTCCTGAAAACTCCCAGAACAGTGCTTTCCAAGGCACCATGCTACTTCTTTTTGTCATCCACAGTGTTTGCACACAGTAGGCACCTGGCACAAATAGGTGTTCCATAGATACGGCCTGACTGATTGTTGCCCTCACACCCCTGCTTGCCACCAAAGGGAGTCTTCAATTGTCATCTGGGCCACCTCCCAGTTCTGCACATCTTGAGAGTTCTGATCAATCCAAGTGGCCACTCTCACCATAGTAAGTCACTATCTTCTCCATTTATAAGGCACACAGTGTGGGTTCAAGGGAAGAGGAAATGAAGAGGAGACACACACTTTAAAGCAGAGGCCCCAATCCCAGCATGCTTTCAGACCAAGTGGCTACTATGGGTTTCATGACCTCTATAGCTCAGTGCTTCCCAAATTTTGACGTGCATTTAAATCTTCAGGGAATCTTGTTAAAACACATATTCTGATTCAGTCGGTCTTGAGTGGGACCTGAGATTCTGTATGTCTAATGAGACCCTGGATGCTACTGATGCTGCCCTTTGAGGAGCAAGGAGCAAGGATGCACTGGACCCACACCTGGTCCAACATGTTGTCGAGTGCCGGGGGCTGACCCTGAGCCTCTCCCTCCACCTCAGCCCTGCTGCAGTCTCTCAGACCTTGACTTCAAGGAAGAAAGGAAAGGGGCTGAAGCAATGGTGAGCACCGTGACCCCTGGGTGAGTCATTCCACGTCCCTTTCCTCACCTCATCCCCCACTCCTCCCAAAGATCCCGCCTTCAGACAGTCTGAAGAGGAAGGCAACGTTGAACTCCACCAAAACACTACACGGAAAGAGGGAGACAGACTTGCTGTTGACATGCCTCACAGTTTTCCTGAGCAACAGGCCTGCTTGGCAGCCATTTTATGTCTGGGTGCTATGATATCCCTACAAGCCACAGAATTCTCTTTTTAACTTAAAATATATTTTAATTTATACAGTTTAATTATGAGATATATTTATAGATTGTGTATATTTTCACTTTTACTATTCTTTTGCTACCACTAAACACACACTGAAAAGTTCGTTAATGTTAAAGAAAGGAAGGAAATGGGAATTTATTGAGCTACTACTATGTGACCAATACTGTGATGAGTATTTTCATGCATGTTATCTCACTTAATCCTCACAATGCCCCTGCCTGCATAGGTGTTATTACCCTGTTTTATAAATGAAGACATTGAAGCTCAAGGAGGTTGGGTAATTAATCTAGGACCACCTAGTAGGGATAGGAGCCCAGATAAGTTTGATTGAAAAGTTTCTTTCTACCCTAATGATGATAAATACTAATATTTGCATTGTGTTTACCATGGACCAGACACTGCTCCAAGCACACACATTAACTCATATAATCTTCACATCAACCTTATGAGGCAGGTACTATAATCACTCCCATTTTACAGATGAAGAAACTGAGGCACAGATAGGCCAAATTACTGGCCCAAGGTCATACAGCTAAGTGATGGAGCTGTGACTTCAATCCAGGCAGTCTGGCCCCAGAGAAGTACTCTCAAACACTGCTCCATGTTGCTTGTCAATTTCCTATCAATTTCTTAAATCTCACAATTGAGTGGAAATCACCACCCCCATTGTTATGTTACCCTTTTCTTATTCAGTGTATACTGTACCACCTGGAAAAATTCCCATTTACCACACTAGTAAATGTCTACATATTTGTTTTCCAACTAGGACTGCCTAGGGCTTTGGACTTTTTTTTGTACCCGGTGAAGGCTGGGATTTCCTTGGAGAACCCTCTTCCTCACTGGCTGGAAGTTGAAGGAATCTGAGAGTTCAGGGAGTCATACGCTTCTCCATTGACTTGTCACTCTATCCCATCTCATCCAGCTGGCCTAAGACACAGACAAAAGGACAAGGCTGGCTGGCCAGCTGAGCAGGGAATCCACTCTATAGACACAATAAATGTTGCATAAGTGCACAGGACCCTTTCCCCACTGACTAGTAATATTTTGTCATTCTGTGTTATTTTTCAATTAATTCCTACGTACCTATCACACTCTTGAGTCTTGTTTTCCTACCCAGAGGAATCCAGAGGGTGAAGGGAGCTTCATATTTCTAAGTGCATAGAAGTTGCAACCTTATGTTCCTATCCAAGCTCTCCCTCTAGCTGTGTGACATAAGCATATTTTTTGAGATATTTTTTCAACTTTAGTTTCCTCACCCGTAAAGTGGAGATAATGAGAATCTGCTTCAAAGGACTGCTGCATAGGAATAACGAATTTAGAGTGCCTTTCTTATCATAGGCCCATCAAGAGTAGCTATTTATTAATACAATTTATAAATGCATTCCTTCTGAGTGAATGATTGAGTTGAAAAAATATAAGGGAAGGCTGAGAAGTCTAGCCTGATTCCCCTCGAACCGGCAAACAACTACTTTAACTTCTTTAAACATGTACATTTAGAAATGTATTATTTGGGGGTGAGAATTGGGTAAAAAGAGAACACTAAAGATTGTATGAAAAAGCTCCAAGGACAAACTTCCTCAACGTTACAGCTTTGCTGGGGGCTAGGCTAACTCAGCAACTGAGGATAGGACAAGCCTCTCAAATCTTCCTTTGCCTCATCCCTGACCCAGCTCCAAATTCAAGCCCAAGGCTTTCCACTGGAGACTTACAGAATGACAGGATGCGTTTCTTTTGGGGGGAAAGGGGATGAGGAGGAGGAAAGGGAGTGCATTATATGACTGTTTTCTATGAGCAGGGCAAAGTAATTTATTTTGTTGTTGCTTTTGGAAAGAAAAAAGTTATTGAAAAAACTTAAGGCCCTCTGGTAATATGAGTACATGTACTCATAAGACTAAAAACTTTTTTGAAAAGAAGAAACAAAGTCTAAAAGCAGAAAATAGTTTTTCTTGTCTCTAAGAAGACAATAGATGTTAAGATGGTTGGTTTTTTTAATTGGTCTTTTTAAAAATGCTTGTTGTGTCTAAGGAATGGGGTATTTTCATAATGAATAAGTGTCTTGAAAACCAATTTATTCTCCAAATCAAGATACACCTGGTTTACTTCTTGTAACATCCTTGCTTTTTTATTTTAGTGGGTTGTGTTTGACTTGTAAAAAATAAAATAAAATGCAATTAACATCACCCATATGCTCAATGCAATGAACACATGACTCGAAAGTTTTAAAACTTCTGGAACTGGGTTTCTAATGTGATTACAGTGGGTCATAAATGTGGGTGAGAGAAACTAGTTTCCCAAGTTAGGGTGTCTATTTACCATCTACTGGCATCTATGACACTTTGGAGTAAGACAGTTATCATCCAAGAAAGAAAATGACTACTATTGACTCATCAATCCATGAACCTGGCACTAATTACAGTGCCTCAGTTTCCCTGTTTTATAAAATGACGTTGTCACCTGCCTGCCTCTCTGAAGTGTTTGGAAAGCCCAAGGAGATAATAGCCTGAGTGTTTTGAAAATACAGAATACATTATAAGTGCTAAATAATGACCATAACAATAATAACAGGGAGTCTTTAATAACAGGGGTCCTTTAATAATACTCATCAAGCGTAATAACATGACTAACCAGTAGGAACAGGACTCTGTCTTCTTAATCATCAGTTTGTATCACGGGAAACTGGTGGGGATTCCACCTCATTCAGGTTGGTTTTTGTGCCTCAGGAGGCAGAGCCCCCCAGTCAGGCTGGTCTCTCCAGCTAACACCTGGCTGCCTTTAGGAGGACACCGTTCATGCAATTAGTCGAGGAGGGGACAGACGCCTCATAGTTCAACTCCTGTGCCCAGGGAACATGATTTAAAATTTTCCATTCCTAGCTGGTTGGGGGAAGGAAGGAAAGGTACTTCGGGGACCTGAAAAAGTTGTAGGCAGGGTGGTCTGGCCGATGGGCCATGTGGCCACACAATCCTGCCACAAGGTGGCGACAGTCCAGCTGGAAACACCTGCCCGGGCTGGCCGCTGGGTTTCCCGGCGGGGGAGGGCTTCCTCTCTCAGACACAAAGAAGGGAGCTTTCCAGCCGGGAAGGGCGTTTCGGTGCTCGCAGAGCGGGGATTGGGAGCCTTTGCCACGACGGAGTTTGCCCGGAGAAGAAGTAGGCGACTTCCTTCTCATCCTCGTGGGCTTCAACTTCACGGGGCTGAAAAGCTCGAGGGGAATTTGTGCAAAAGCACCCGAGAAATTCCAGGTTGGACCCCTCCCTCTGCCCAGAGGCCGTCCAGATGCTTCCCGTACCGGCGACATTCCCGGGATTCCGGCCGGGGGAGCGGGTGCTTCCCGGGGCGGGGCGCCTGCAGCCCGGCGGCGCTCCCGCCCTCCCCGGCTCGCGACCCGGCTCGGACCGGGGTTGGACGGCACGAACCTCGCCCGCCCCGCCCCTGGGGCCCTGGTGCCACTGAGACGCGGGGCCCCGGACTTGAGCCCCCGAGAGGGCTGCGCTCCTAGGCGCTGAATCCAGGCAGCAGCCACAAAGGCGCTGCCTCCTCTTTGGCTGCCCATTTTGCCTGGGAAAAGGTCTGCAAGGCCTTCCGGGGCTTGGGGGCGGGGGCTCTCTTTGTTTTCTTTTCTTTTGTTTCGTTTTGAATGCAAGGAACCGCCACACCCGCGTTTGTCTCCGTCAGGAGTAAACTTGCTTTGAAACGTAGACCTGTTAGGAAGCGCACAGATTCCCATCTCCAAGTCGCAGTGAGGTTCCCAGTGCCGCCTAAGGAACCCTCCTGCGCTGCCGAGCCTAGGCCTGGCCAGCCTGGCCTCCATCTTCCAACCCTTGGCCTGACTGTGGCAGCCCTGGGCAGATCCCTGCTCCTTCAGCCCGGGTCTTGGCCAGCACTGGGGAGCAGGGGGAGGGGAAGTCCAGAACAAGGTCACGGGCCCCAGCCTGGCCTCAGTTGGCCATTTATCTGCCCACCCTTCTGGGCTGTGGGGCGGGAGTAACAGTGAGCATTGATTGAACATGTGCCACAAACAATCAGTTACCTTGTTTAAGCTTTGCACTCAATATATTATTACCTCCGTTTTAAAGAGGACGAAACCAAGACTTAGAGATGTTGAGTAATTTGCCCATGGCCACACAACTTTTAAATAGTGGGCCTGGGATTTGAATCCAGATCGTTTCTCCAAAGCACCAGGCTGCAGCACCTCCTTAGGCAGCTCCCACAGCAGCACTAGGAGACAACTGGGTCAAGTGTAAAGACTACTTGATGCTGTGATTGTGTTTACACACTGGGGGTGGGGAGGTGGAGACCAGGATATTTTGGATTCTTCTTGTCTTTGAATGTGTTCTGGGCTAGTCTGGGCTGCCTTCTTTTCTTCCTTCCACAATTGTTTACTGAGTGCATATTATATACCAGGGACTTGCCTAGGCACTGAACTATCACAGGGAACAAGGCAGACGACACTTACTATGTGATCTTTGGCAAGTCCCTTAATGTGCTAGTTTTTAAGCTATTGTCTCTCACCCATCTGTATGTGGCTTACAAATGCTGCAGCTAGGGACTTTGCAAACCACATTTCTTCTTTGCTGCTGCTCACTGTTAAGCTCTGCCAATAGGGGTGCCAGAGGGAGACTCAAGGCAGGAGGAGGAGGAAGGACACACTCCTTTCTGTTGGCTTATTTGCTATCCCTGTCAGCTTCACCCCAGCTTCAGTGGTAGGTTGTGGCCTCCATGTTCCTTCAGCACTCCTATGCAGTATCATTGTGCCCCTCAGCTGTATCAGCACCAGGGGGGCAGTCACCCCTCTGCAGTCTGAGCCAAGGCTCTGGGGGCCCCTCCTCTGACCTTCTAGGTTTTTATAACCCAACCTCTTTCCTTTGTTTCCTGGCCCTGGGATGGTAACTGCTTTCTCCAGTTACTATCTCTGTTATGCCAATGTTCCCTTTTTTCCCAGTCCTCCAATACCTAGAACCAGTGATGTGCTGGTAAATATTTAATAACCAGCTCACCAGGAAAACAAAAACAAAAAGAAACCTGATTTGTAATATGTACCATTTTTTGTAATATAGATCATTCACTATGTATAATTTTCAACTACCAACATGGCATCACTGAATTTCACAAGCTGGTATGAGTAGTTTGAGTACACAAAGGCCAGCAACCAGTCCCCTATAATGAATTCTTTCTGTTGAAGGACCTAATTTGCTTTCTGTTTTCATCACTGGGCCCTGACTGATAACACTTAAGCTTCTGAGAATTGATTTTTCTATAAAATGGAACTACTACCATTTCATCCATCTAACTCACGGAGTTGTTGCGACAATGTGACCTAACACAAATAAAACACTCTGAAAACTACTTTTAAATTTGGGGACTATAACACAATTCTTGGGCATTTCTGCTGGAAGGATATAAAGCTGGGGTGATGAAAGTAGGCAAAATATTTTAATGACAACTTACAGCGATGTTTCAGGTCCCTTTAGAACCCAGGGTGACCTCAAACCAGGTGTGGAGCCTGGTGACACCAAATCAGAGCTGTGGTCATGGCAGTAACTGGGCTATGATGTTACTATGTGTGTGTAGATTGTTTTCCGAGGATTCTAGGACTGAATATTGTGCATATCAAGAAGGCACACAAAACCAAGGGGCAAACAATTGACATCGTCCAACTAAAAGCACATACATGCAGCAGTGTTGGACCTTTACACATTGCACTACTCAGTTGTACAAAGGAAATAAAACTTCTTAATCTTTCCATAACTGATCTAATTTCTCCCTCAAATTCCCAACCCATGAGTAGTGAGAGAAGGAAACAATCTTTAAATTTTTGAATCACCGGAATCTCCATTTGTGCCATTTAAATAATATCTTTTGAATGACCCAGAGTTTGCAAAAATGCTCATTTCTCTCCATTTCCTCTCCCACTCCCTTTTAAGATGATATCTGGGGTAAGTGGGAGTTTACATGACCTCGTGACACCAGGAGAGAGGAGGACTTAGATCCACATGTCTCCTGCTCCCTAGCCTGACCTCTCGACTGGCCTCATCCAATCTTTTGTCTCTCACTGGCACACATCCTGGAGTCTGAGTTCTTAGACACATTCTTTCTGATTTAAAAAAGCACTACATGCTGAGGTTTTTTTTTCATCCTGACTCCACATTGGCTATTTCATCAGGCTTAAGCCCCTTTGTGTTACCTTACTAAGGCAGTTGGGAACTCCTGGACCTTCTGTATGCCACACACAGGCTGTAGAGAAATGCCTCTGCTCTCCTGCCTTCTCTGAGACCACATCATCATTCTTCCCAGGTTGCATATAGAGAAGCTAAAGGCTGGGCTCCTAGAGGCCTGCAGCCTCTCAAGATCGTGCCCTGGGAATGCAGTCACCAAATCCGATTAACTTGAGCTCCAACAGTGCCCAACCAGATGTCTCAACAGTCTCCTCACCTTGAAGTTCAGCCAGGAAGGAGGGTCTAGAACTCTGGCATTGGCATCTGACCATCTCCATCTCCCTCTGGATCTATGTCTCTCCTTTCCCACACTTTGACCTCTTCAGAATGAATAATCCTTGCCATAGCCTCCTGTCTTGGGGAACACCAGGCCTCATGGATAATGGCTGAAGGAGTATCTTCTCTACTCTGGTCTGGGTTAATGTGAGAGCCTCAGTAACTCTAGGAACTATGAGTTACAGAGCATGAAAATGCATTGGTTTAGTACTCTCAAAATATTGTCCCCATTATATATGTATACTTCAAAACAACAATCAACAAAAATAGAATGCAGTAACAATTCTGACCAATGTTCTACCAATAATAAAGTATTTTTATAGATAAAAAAAAAATCCTTGGTTCCTCTGCTTGCTAAAGTCATGCATGCTTATTGTAAAACCAACAAAACAACCTAAAATACATTTCTAAATATTCAGTGAAGGGAGGAGAGTTCCTCAGTTCTGGTTTGGCTAAGGGCCACTGCTCATAGAACAGCACAGCTTACAATGAAATTTCTCCTTTAGAAAGTGCCGGGGTCTCTTCAGGGACTAGTGGCATTGTCCTTTCTAAGCCACTGGGAATTTCTCTCTTCCTTTTGAGAGTCAGGGTCCAATAAGGATATTTCTACTTGAGTTTGGGGATTATGAGCTAGAGAAAAAGAATATGGCCCAGGGACTGAGCTGGAAGGTGGGATGTGTATGAAGATCATGAGAATCATGGATGCAAAATTCAGTATAAAGTGTGTTTCTGGAACCAACCTGGATTGGATTTCCCACTGAGTTTCTGCCATACCTTTCTTTATGAGCACAGATACATTCTGGTTTATTTAGGTGTGTTCTACAGCGTTTGATGAAGTTTATAGAATGGGGTGGGGATCCAAGCACTGTGGCATCCCTTCTCAGTTACAATAATCTGGAAGTACGATGGGCTGCTGGGCCCCAATATAATACAAGTACTTTGATAAGCACCATGTGCTTTCACTTCCATTCTCCCATTTGATCCTCCAAATAGCCCCATACGGTAGCTCTTTTTAACAAATGAGGGAACAAGAAGGCCCATAACAGGTGAAATGATTGCCCCAAATCTCACAGAAGGTGGAAAGTAGAACTGGGACCACACCAATGTGGACAACAAATGTTGCCCATCCATCAAGGCATCAGCCACTGCAGCTGCCTCTGACGGTGCACCCTGAGGGGAAGTCAGGAAGGAGAAGAACAGGATACCAGCCCTAGATAGGTATGCATATCAAAGGAATAATTTCAAAGAGCCCAGACTTGCATCTCCAGAAAAGCACTGAAATCATTAACTTGAGATGTCTCTTTTTTTGTGACTAGCAGTAATCTTTTGATGTTGGACTACATGTTTTGTTTGGTTTGGTTTGGTTTGGTTTGGTTTGGTTTGGTTTTTCAGCAAAACTCCTTCATATCCTGGCTTCTTTCTTACCTTTTTGGGACAGTCCTCAGAGCTGAGAGGCTGTCTCCCAAGCTATAGTCCTCCATGACGTCCCAGAATAAAACATGACTCAACTTTTAGGTTGTGCAGTTTTTTGTTTGTTGGTTTGTTTTCAGTTGATACCTAGGACACCTAATTCTCAGTCCAGGTCTCTATTCTCTACACCAGGTTGACCCCATAAGGCAAATAAGGAAAAGCCAACTAACTTCCCTTCAATCCCTTGCTGAGGCTGGGTGTTCCAGAGCAAAGCTGCGGTTTGTCAGCTTTTGTGCTGCTCTGCCCTGAAGCCAGGGAATTAGTGTAGAAATCACAGTGATCAAATATCCAAGTTGGCCTTTTTGTGTTATTCCCCCATCCTCCTCGCCTCACTTTACATATGACACAGCTGAAACCCAGAGAGGCAAAGTTGATCAAAGAGGAACTTGAACAGGAGAACAAAAAAGGTTGCAGTACATGCTCAGTTTGGCGGGGAGGGGCAGTGCTCAGGGTATGATTAGTGCAGGGGTGAGCACAAGTGGAGACAGGGAACAGGACAGCCAGTGACTGAAGACAGGATTCCTGGGCTGTCAGGAATCAAAACCCTGAGGGTCAAACCCAGGCAGTTCTCACGAATATTGTCAGTAATTTTGCATGTCCCCATCCTAGTCTGCCTTCACTATCTTCTTTCCCCCACTGAGCTCAGTGTTCTACCTCCTCCAAGGAGGAAATGTGCATTATATGCAATATTTGTAATAAAGGCCTTGATAAGCTTTTAATAGCCAAGAAAGTGAATTAGTAATTACCAGAGAACTTTTTTGATTTCTCTTCAAATCATACTAGAACTGCAAATTCTTTTGGGGGAAGTATGAGGGTATATATTAAAATATTGAAAATATCTAGTAATAGTACACTATTCATAAGTCCATCCCTGGGGCCAGTTATGAAGTTAATAAGAGAAAGGAAGAATGGATTGTTCACAGCTGAATGAGATCTCTCTCTTCTAGTCTATTCTGGGCCAGCAACATCAGCATCACCTGGGGGCTGGTTAAAAATGCAAATTCTTGGACCCCAAACCTATTGAATCAGACACTCTGGGGGTGGAGTCCAGCAATCTGTGTTTTAACAAGCCCTCCAGATGTTTCTGATGCTTCCTCAAGTGGTTCTTGGTCTGGACTACATACAGGTTTCCCCTGCTTTCAGAAAGTAGAACGTTCCTATGAAACCTTTTGAAGCCAAGATAGCGTAAATCAAAGAAGCAATTACCTTAGGACACATCTTGCTCACGGATGCACAAAATAAATCAAGATAAAGCACAGATACTCACAGACCCAGTTCAAAGCTATGGCTTCAAAGCTTGATGCTGAGATGCTGAATGTGGTTCCTGGGGAGGGGGCTTGGTGGTGCCCCTCTCACTGCTTGGGGTGAAACTCTGCCTCTTTAACTGCTCCCTGCAAAACAAATGCTTAATGCTATTTTAGCTTTTCACCATTTTCTGTAAAAGCCAAAATTCTCCCTGGATTTATGTTGTTATTGTTATCAAGAACAGGTACTAATAACGTAGGTCATTCATAAAAGTGAAGTGCTATAAAGGGAATGTCCAAAAACTGGGGGATACTTGTGTTACCATCACTTGGCAATATTTTAAAAATCCTCTGATCCAGGCCTTACCCAAGAACACCCAAATTAGAAATTCTGAGAGTGAGACCCAGGCTTTTGCCTTTTTTCTGCAGTTTCCCTGGTGGTTCCAATGTGCAGACACGGTTAAGAATCACTGCCACAGAGCTTTCTCCAGAAAGTGGTAACATCACTTGTGGCTGTTTCACTTATTTATTCCACAAATAGTAAGCATCTACTCTGTGCCAGACCCTATACTTCTTACTATACAAAGATAAGTAAGTAGTCACTGGCCTCAAGAGAGACACAGAAACACGCATTTCAGTGCAGCTGTGGGAGCTCCAGAGGATGGCCTGTGGAAGGGGTGGGCATAATCTTGTCTACTATCTGCTCCCTCTTCCCCTCTTTGACATCAGATGCGGACAAGAATGTGGAGCCACAGGAACTCTCACTCACTGCTGGCAGGACAGCAAAATGGTGCAGCCACTTTGGAAGACACTTGGGCAGTTTCTTACAAAACTAAACATACTCTTGCCATATGATCCAGCAACCATGCTCCTTGAAATTTACCAAAATGAGTTGAAAATTTATGTCCATACCAAAAATTTCACACAATTTTTATGGAGGCATTATTCATAATTGCCAAAACTTGAAAGTGACCAAGATGTCCTTTAACATATGAATGGATAAACTGTGTACAGTATACCAATACAATGGCATATTATTTAGTGATAAAAAGAATTGAGCCATTGCCATTTCTCTAAGGAAGATACACAAATGGACAGCAAGCACATGAAAATATATTCAACATCACTGATTATTAAGGAAATGCAAATGAAAACCATAATGAGATATCACCTCACACCCACCAGGATGGTTACTATTAAAAAAAAAAAAAAGAAAATAACAAGTGTTGGTGAGGCTGTGAAGAAATTGGAACCCTTGTGCACTATTGGTGAGAATGTAAAATAGTGCAACTGCTATGGAAGGCAATATGGAAGTTCCTCAAGTAATTAAAAATAAAATTACTATATGATCCAACAGTTGCACTGCTAGGTATATACCCCCAAAACTGAAAGCAAGATCTCAAAGAAATATTTGTACGCCCATGTCCATCACAGCATTATTTACAGTAGCAAAAAGGTAGAAGCAACCCATGTCCACTGATGGATGAATGGATAAACAAAATGTTGTAAATATATGCAATGGAGTATTATTCAGTATTCAGCATTATTATTAAAAGAAAGGAAATTCTAACACATGCTACAACATGTATAAACTTTAAGGACATTATACTAAGTGAAATAAATCAGTCACAGAAAGACAAATACTATAGGTATACCTATAGTATTTGTATAAGTACCACTTATACGAGGTACTTAGAGTCATCAAATTCAAAGAGACAGAAAGTAGAATGGTCATTGCCAGGGGCTAGAAGGAGGGGCGAATGAGTTGTGTAATGAGTACAGGGTTTCAGTTTTCCAAGATGAAAAGAGTTCTGGGTATTGATTGTACACCACTGTAAACGTACTTAACGCTACTGAACTGTACACCCAAAAATAGTTAGGATGGTAAATTTTGTGCTTGTGTATTTAACACAGTTTTTAAAAATTAGCAGCAATGTCAAGGTGGTGGATTCATTAGCTATCATAAACCTCTAGGCTTTAAGAAATAAAAAAAGAAACTGAGATCAGGCTGACAGAAAGGTAAGTCATTAACCGCACCATTTGTTATTGAGGTTTTTTATGTCCGTATTTGCCTGGGGTGACAAGAATAGGATCATCCATATCACATTGTCATCGTTAAAGGGGAAAGCCTTCAGAGACACTTATAACACACAAGCTGACATGCGCCATATAACGAGAAAGGACTTGCACAAATGTGGTGGAAGTGCTGAAAGGCCAGCTGACAAAATTCCAGAGGAAAAATGGACTCTACACTCTACAGTTAGTGAGTACATCCATAATAAGAGAAAGTAGTGAGAATATCCACCCTGGGAAGGGAGAAGTTATTAGCCAGCTCTGGGATACTTTCCCAGGATTTACCCATTCCGCTGTATTATTTTTGAACAACTTATGAATAAGCCATAATACTTAGTTGAGCTAAATTATAACCAACAACAGCAACAACAAAAAGATCTGTGAACTTGAGAACCAGAGGGGGAAATGATGAAAACAGAAGAAGGAATAGCTATAAAATAATATGACTTGTCTTCCCCTCTCCAATCTCCATAAAGATATTAAAATGTTATATACCCAAATGAACATTTGTTCTTTTTTAAAGAAGTCAATCTGAACTTCCTGGAAGCATTTGCCACTCATTCCAAAGATTCTGCCCTTGTGTCCAGCACTTTGGGGTACTCATACTGGCATTTGCTTTTGACTACTTTCAATGGTAGCAAACCATCCCTCAGGGGTCAAGCGTCCTCAGCTGAACTACATTTCCCAAAACACCCTTCCATGTACACTGCTGGCTTAGGGTTGGTCTTGAGAGAATTTGCAGGTTGGTGTAGGGTACCAGGTGTCACTGCAGCTTGCACTCTGTTGTTGATCCAGGGGGCTCCCCTCATGGGCCTGGTGCTGTAGCAGGGCTCAAAGGAGCTGCCACTGCATTGCCTACTCCAGCTTCTCTGACTCCAGGGTTAGAAAGCAGACACAGGTGTAGCTCTGGGGCAAATGTTCCTCTGTGGGTCATGCTCATAATCAATGATGATGGTAGTGAGAGATCCACATGGAATCCTGTTTGTCTTCTTTCTTCCATTCTTCATATCACATTTTATTCCCAACTGATGATCTAAAGAGACCTCAGACCCGTTTCAGATGCAGAGTCAGCATGCATCTTCACCAGCTCCCACAATTGTGTAAGGTCTAATCCATGAAATAAATCCCTCTTTCTATGTCACTCATAGTGCCTCTGCTTTTCTGATTGAACACTGATGTTACAGTTACACATAAAAGTCATCTGGAGTCAAGTCTGAAGAATATGGTAGGTGAACAAGCTAAGTAAATACTATTTGGGGCCAAAAAACTCAGGGTCACAATAAAGAACAACTCTATTTCTTTTACAGTGCATAAAGTGGATCTGAAGGCCATTCCCGAAGAGGAGTTCCAAAGTTATTTCATATGAGGATTATTTGGAGGGATAATATTTATTTGGACACACTGCAATGTTTGTTTTAATCTCCTCTTTTATTTGCTTATTATCACTCTCCCCTATATTCTGTTTTTCAGAGGACGATGTGACACAGTAAATGATGGCAGGTGGTAAAAAAGAGAATGCAATCAAGTAACAGATTGTATACTGTTGGCTCGGAATGTTGTAGAATCTTGGAGAGAAGAGAAGAGTCTGGAAAGTTAGCAAAAGTTTCAGAGAGCAGGTAAGATGTGATTGAAACAAGGAATGGGCTTTAAGACAGGAGATCAGGATAAGCCAATGTATAGAGGTGATGTGGAGCAGAGAGACATAGTAACAGACCATCCTGTGGGAATTTGAATTCAGGGAATAAAATTTGTCAGACTCCTTCACACTGACAGAACCAAAATAGAACTTTTGCCTGAAATATGCTCTCCTCCGTATCAGGGCCCTGCTTATTCTTCAGTCTCATTTCCCCTCCCCATCCCTAAACTTGCCTTGTATATTAAGGAACTTGAAGTGCTCCAACATTCATTTGTTCATTCAACAAACATAAATCTATACTATGTGCCAGGCACTGTGCTAGAAGGTGAGGGCACAGGGCTTCATAAAGCTTATTAGCTAATGGGAGAGGTAAGTAAGTAAGTAAACAGGCAACTATAATGCAGCATGATAGTGTTATCATATGGGGTGAGGGTCTAAGAAGACTTCCAGAGAAGAGACTTTAAAGCTGAGACCTGAATGATGAGTTAGAGTTAACCGCACTAAAAAGTGGGTAGGGAGGTCATAAGAAGAGGAATGATGGGACAACGGGAGCAGCCCTTGCAAAGGCACAGAAGACTGAGAGAGCGTGTACTTTGGAGGAACTGAAAGTTTACTGTGATTGGAGACTGAGAATGGAGAGAGCTGAGGATGCAGAGTAAGCAGGGGGCAAATCATGCGGGGCTTTATAAATGGTATTAGAGTCTGGGATTTAACCCCAGGAAAATGGGGACATGGGAAGCAAGGTATAGTGCATCCAGTTTTTGTTTTAGAGAGATCACTCTGGCTGTAAAGCAGAGAGTGGTTGGGGGTTGGTGGGGAGAATGAAGGCAACACTGGAAGTAGATGACCAAGCTGCATAGAAAGAATGTGACCTAAATTAACCTAAAGGCAGTGGAAACAGGATTCCAGACCCTACCCTGACGATCTGGATTCAGCAGGCCGAGGGTGGGGTCCAGGCTCATAATTTGTGGGGCCCAGTGCAAAATGAAAATACAGGCCCCCTTGTTTAAAAAGCAGGAAAAGTGTTTTTGTCTTTCTTCTATGGTCTATATTTCCATCTGTCATTGGGTTTTTTAGTTATTTAATGTTTCACTCCCTTAGGCATGGGGATACTTTCTGGGCAGGTGCAGATCTCATAATGCCTCAAGGTCCGGGCCCCACACCTGAAAAGTGCTTAATATCTTTAGTCACTAGGAATATGCAAATTAAGGCCACAATGAGATACAGTTACTCACCAAAATGGCTAAAATTTAAAGGAAGACATACAGATGGCCAACAGGCACATGAAAAGATGCTCAATGTCACTAATTATTAGAGAAATGCAAATCAATACTACAATGAGGTATCACCTCACACCTGTCAGAATGGCCATCATCAAAAAGCGTCTATAATTAATAAATGCTGGAGAGAGTGTGGAGAAAAAGGAACCCTCCTTACCTGTTGGTGGGAATGTAGATTGATGTAGCCACTTGGGAGATCAGTATGGAGGTTTCTTAAAAAACTAAAAATAGAGGAAGAGAATGTGAAGATGCAAGTGGAGGTTTGATTGACACAAGGTCAGGAACCAAGGAATGTGGGAAACCTCTAAAAGCTGGAAAAGTCTCTGAAATAGACTTTCCCCTAAAACCTCCCAAAAGAACAAGCCTTCAATTTTTGTTGTGCAAGACCCATTTTAGACTCTGATCTGCAGAACTCGGTTGCAGACTCCTTACCCTGTGTGTGATGAGATACTCTGAGGTTGGCCATAAATCTTCAAGAACGAAGGCCTCCACCCAGGTGGAGAATGGCATGATGAGGTTGACCTTCCTGACTTAAATCAACTAAGGCTTGGACGCTGTCAACCTTTGCCCAAATTCCATGCTGAATTCTCTTCTGCTCAAGCCCCCTCATGAATATGCATGTACCCTTAGCTTAAAATTTGCCCTGCTGTTTGGGGACACACTGTTTTGGAAAAGATCCCTGCTGTTCTCCTTACTTGCTGTAAGTAATAATAAATCCTTCCTTCTCTCCCCACCACCAAAAACAAAAACAAAGACTCTAAACTAAAAATAGACTTATGATCCAGCAATGCCACTCTTGGGCATATATCTGGAACAGATTAAACTCTAATTTGAAGAGACACATACACCCCAGTGTTCACTGTAGCACTATTTACAATAGCCAAGACATAGAGGCAGCCTAAGTATCCACTGACAGAAGAATGGATAAAGAAGATGTGGTACATATATACAATGAAATGTTACTTAGCCATAAAAAGGAACAAAATTGGGTCATTTGTAGAGACATAGATGGACCTAGAGACTGTCATACAGAGTGAAGAAGTCAGAAAGAGGAAAACAAATATCGTATATTAATGTATATATGCGGAATCTAGAAAAATGGTACTGATCAACTGGTTTGCAAGGCAGAAATAGAGACATAGATGTACAAACATATGGACATCAAGAGGGGAATGTGAGGCAGGGGAGGTTGGGTGGGATGAATTGGGAGATTGGGATTGCCATGTATACATTACTAATAAGAAAAAAATATCAAATTGTACACTGTAAATATATGCAGTTTATTGTAGGTCAATTATCTCAATAAAATTCTTTAAAAAAACCACAAAGTCTTAATTACTATAGTTTTTAATAAATCTCAACTGCTAGCTAGAGTAAAAAAAAAAAAGATGTGGTGTATATATACACAATGGACAGTTAGCCATTAAAAAGAATGACATAATGCCATTTGCAGCAATATGGATGGACCCAGAGATTATCACACTAAGTGAAGTAAGTCAGACAAAGACAAATATCATATGATATCACTTATATGTGGAATCTTAATGATACAAATGAAATTATTTACAAAACAGAAATAGACTCACAGACATAGAAAACAAACTTATGGGTACCAAAGGGGAAAGTAGGGGGTGAAGATAAATTAAGAGTTTGGAATTAACAGATACACACTACTATATATAAAATAGATGAACAAGAAAGACCTACTGTATAGCACAGGGAACTATATTCAATATCTTATAATAACCTATAATGGAAAATAATCTGAAAAATAATGTATATCTATACCTCTTACGGTCAAGAAGGTTTTTTTCACTTAACTTATGTGGAACCCAACCATCAAAGCAATTAACATAATCAAGCTGGTGCAAATGATTTTCAACGCTTGATTGGATATTTTGAGTATGTTGGCTATACCCCATGTGGTATAATGTTGATTGTTCTCAATTAATGTCTTAATTTTATGGCTATCAACTTCACCTGGTCTACCCAACCGTGGAGCATTGTACAATGAGAAATCTTCAGCACAAAACTTCGCAAACCACTTTTGACATGTTCAATCAGTCACAGCACCTTCTCCATACGCTGTACAAATCTTTTTTTGCATTTCAGTTTTGTTTTTACCTTTCTTGGAATAATACAGCATAATATGCTGAAAATGTTGCTTTTTTTATTCCATCTTCAACATTAAAATGGCTACGCAAAAATTCACCAATTTTGATGTCCTTTTTTAAATGCACACTGATATGACAGCCGTCATATATAAACTAACAAAATTGTTTTGAATGAAGTTAAAGACAACTAAGTGCTACTAGAGCCATCTTATGGAAAAAAACAAATGAACCTTTTGGCCAACCCAATAAAAGAAGATACTCTACTGTTCAATATAGCTGGAAGTACTGCAACTCTTGCAGGAAAATAACTCAAAGGAATATTCCAGTGTGGGTTGAATTAGATGCTCTCTTTATTGCTAAATCACAGTGTTATTGATGATGGGGTCATTATAGGGTAATATCCAGGTCCTACGGACTCAGGAAGTTGGGTCACATGAAACTGCTTGAACTCACTTGCTGTATGGCATCCTGAATTCTGTCTCCTCCCTCCAGCAGAAGATGGGATGGGGAAAGTGTCTTTCCCAGACACCAAAGTTTTCCTGGAAGCAGTTATAATACCCTCCCACAATTTCTCTTCTTCCCAGACCTGAGGAGTGGAAGAGTGTCTAAAGAGGCATGGGGTTTGGCGATCCTGAATGTGAGCACGCTGGAATCTGAGGTCTGGCAGCCATCTGCACGCGGGGCAAGTGCTACTGGTCATTTCTGGGCATCTTCAGCTCAAGTCCCCAAACATGTTTTAGAAGGCTGATGGCAACCATGAGGCTCTGATCAGGAAGATTTGCTAAACATATGAAGTGATTCAAAGAGTTAAATAAAACAAACAAAGAAAGAAACATCATTTCACATTTAATGCAGAATGAAGATACTGAGAGTTAAAATTCCCCTTTCTTTTCTTCTCCTGTCTTAATAGACCATGGGGCAATTATGATAGGAATCAAGAGTTGGAATGAAGAAAGAGGACGATGGAGGGATTCTGTTACTGTTCCCCTTTCTGCTTAACTGAAACCCAGATGTTTTCTATGGCCTGGAGATGACCAGTGCATCTTTGATCTAAAAACTCTAAATTCTATACCTTCAAGGAAAAGTGGAGAATGGGGAAAATTATGGGGATCCTTCATGAATATGTCCACTCCATATGGGGTACTTCAGGCAAGGATGGGGCTACTTATTGGCTGGTAAGATTTCTTAAGGATCCACAGCGTCCTCCACAGGCCAACTGGCTCACAGACTTGGCCTTGGCTTCCTCCCTGGACTGGACTTTTCTTCTGAATTTTTGAGATCAAGTGAAATAACAAATTGTCGCCGGGCTTAGACCGCTCAGTCCTTTTAGGAGTGGGGAGTTGGTTCCAGCCAGTTATGAAGTCTGGGTAGAGAATGTGAATGTTTCTTTTGAGAAGCAATATTAGCCTTAGGTTTGCTTCCAGCATGTGTTTTGGGTTTTTTCCCAGAGGTTTCAGTGAGGAATCACATGTCTCAGAGGTGAAAATAAAAAAAAACATTTGAGTTCTTAAAAATCGCAGTGGATTGGAAACTATGTAGTTAGTTTTTTTTTGCTATAAACAATTTTTTTTTAAAAATTTCAAGTGTTTTTGTTTTTTCTCTCATTAAAAAATGTGTGGTTTTATATACACATACCCGCTGAGGGGTGGTGGGGGAGGTGTTCAGAACAAGATGTGTTTCATTCCATTTGTTTCAAGCAATAACTCAAGAGGCTCTGGAGAAAATAAACCATACATAAATAGTAGAAAACAGACGGCATCTTGTTGCTATGGCAACGCCCTACTTATATCACATTAAGCTGATTCATGTCTTTTCTCACCTCACTGTTAATAAATTATAGTGGCTGATGAGAATTAAGCTGGCTGGAAGAGTTGGCATGAGCAAGTTGCATATTAATTTGTCAACCAATCCTGCATATCTTTTAATCTTTTTTTTTGGAGGAGAAAGCTACCTTTCATCTAACAACATAGTTTTAAAAATTATTTTTTATTGTCTTTTTTTCTCTAAAAACTATGTAAACAGGAGTCTCGGGTTTAGATAATGGTTGCCTGCTGGCTGTTCCATAAGGCTTATGACACCTGTGGAAGGAGAAAATGCACATGCCTAACAGAGCTGGGAAGTTCCCTTGTTTCTTTTCCTGCTCCTTAATCCTCTTCACTTCTATGTGCTTAGGGGCTTTAAACAATCCTCTGCTCTTTTCAGCTGCCTTAATTCATACACACCCCCACATCCACACACACCCCAAAAGTAACAAAGTTAAAAGACAAAAAACTAGGTTGATAGATAACAAACCAGGGTAAACACGCAACATACATAACACATAACGGACTACTTTCATTAATATGCCAAAAAAATAAAACAAACAAACCTCTTACAAATTAAACAGAAAGCCAAACCAAAACAACAAACCAATGGCCAACACACTAGAAAATGAGCAGAGGATATAAAAATCAATTCATTGCAAAAGAGAGGCTAACAAATATCTGAAAATCTGCTCAATTTCAAGCATTATTAGAGAAATTAAAATAGCAAAGATGTGCAAATTTTCCTCCACATTAGATGAGGCAATATTGAAAAGCTCCATGATTTGGCAATGGATATGATGGAGTTTATAGTAGTATAATTTGGCATAACTTTCATGGCAGTAAATGTAGCTGTATTTATCACAATTTTAAATGCATATAGTCTTTGACCCAGAAGTCCCACTTCAATGAATTTATTTAAAAATATACTTGCATAAGTGATTAAAGATGTTTTTATGACATTCACTGAAACATTGATTGTACTAGCAAACAAAAACAACAAAAAATCCTAGGACTTCCATGGTGGTCCAGTGGTTGAGAATCTGCCTGCCAATGCAGGGACATGGGTTCGATCCCTGGTTGGGGAACTAAGATCCCACACGCCGTGAGGCAACTAAGCTCGCACACTGCAATGACTGAGCCCACATGCCACAACTAAAGAGAAGCCTGAGTGCCGCAACTAAGACCCAATGCAGCCAAATAAATAAAATTAATAAATTTAAAACAAAAAAACAAAAAATCCCAACCTAGACAGGACTTAAATACCCATCAATAGATGACTGGTTAATAAAATTGATTCATTCATCCTATACAACTGTTTAAAAAGGGAAGAATTTGTACCTACAAATTGCCAAGATTTGAAACTGAATGTATAACATGACCCTATTTATGTTAAATTATATACAATATATGCATATATATGCTATTATATACACAGAAACTTTCAGGAGAGAGTCACATAAGTTATTGCTGTTGTTTCTGTGGAGTGAAAATAGACAGTGAGAAGGCAGGAAATGAACGGAGCGGGTTGGGAGACTCAGAGAATTGAAAATATTTAACTTTCACTTTCCATTCTTTTACACTGTTTTTTTTTAAACATGAAGACACATTACCTTTATGATAAAAAGCCTTTAAGCAGCATGTACACACACACACACGTATGTGCATATACATTTTCACATATATGTCATCTCTTTATCACCATGAAGAGTTAGAAGATATTTTAAGACAGTTCTGCCCACAATCTAGCTGGGAAGACATAAAATTAACAAAAAATACAAAGAATACCACACAACAGCGGTTGATCGTGTACCAATGGTATTCTAGGAAGTAAGAGGAAGAAAGTTACTATGACTGCAGTAAGTATAGAAAATAAAGGCATGCACATTTGGCAACATCTGGGTACAAGACACTCCAAGATGTCACAAAGATGAGTGTTTGCTATTGAGAAGAGTGATGCTGGGTCAGCCTTACAGATGACTCACCCTCTGTAAGTCTCCTCTTTGGCTATAAGTGGTACAAGAGTGTGATGAAAATTATACCTGTCCTTTCTTTGGAAACTCCCTGCCTGCTGGCTGTAAAAAGCATTGCTGGCTGGTTTTTGTTAGGAAATGTCCAAGCTTCTATAGTACACAGAGAAACTGTTTCATAATTAGGGTTGACCTTGTACTTTGGTCAAGAACCCAAACTTTGTGTGGTGTTAATCCCTACTATTTGGACCTAGTGCCTGAAACTCTGCATTGATGGGAAATTCCTTTGGTTACTTTTACTGTCCTAGAGAAGCTAAGAATAATGATTAGGAGCATGGACTATAGAGTTGAACTGAATATAAATGGGTGCATCAACCATTAGCTACGTATCCTTGGGGAAATCACCTAAACTCTCTGTATCATGGTTTATACTTCTGTCAAATGGGAATAATTACAGTATCAACAACCTCATAGAATTGTCTGAGGATCAAATGGCCGAATCACATACAAAGCAGGAAGAACAGTCTCTGGACACATAGTAGCTGCTCAGGATATTACTCATTCTTACCAGAGACAACAAGAAAATCCTAAAAGTTTCCAGAGAGAGCAAAAATCACATACAGTGCATTGGGAATAAGGAAATAATGACAGTGATGTATCAGTAGTAACACTGGAAGCCAGAAGAAAAGGAATGATGCCCACAAAGTTAATTTCCACTTAGAATGTCATGCCTTGGCAAATCGAGCATGAGGACATGATAAAGATGTTTCCAGACATGCAAAGTCTCAAAACTTTTCACTCTTAAGTGGTTTTTCTCAGGAAGCTGCTGGTATATGTGTTTTATCAAAAAGAGGGACTAAATCAAGAAACAAAACATGGAAACCTGAAGCAAGGGACCCAGGGCAAGAAAGCAGTAAGAAATTCCCAGGTAGAGAGCTGTGCTACAGGCCAGGAGGACTCCAGAGCAGATCTCAGGAGGGACATAGAAAGGAGGTTATCTAATAGGTTTGACTGCGTGGGAAATTGTACTGAAAGGTACTCTACAGAGCTATTGGGGGATAATGGAAGATCTAGCAGTAGGTTCAGAAAAAAAACAAAGCAAATGAAAAGAAAGGCAATGAATAACTACAAGAAAATCAAAGTATCTTGCAAGAAATTAAATGTAATAAGAGTATGTCACTTAGTTCAGCAGTGCAAGATTTATTTAACACAAAAATGAGTATGGAGTTTTTAAAAAAGATGTAACTATTTTAAGAGATGGGTAAAAGAATAGAAAGTGTTTGAAAGTTAAAATCTTTCAGCTACCAAAATAGGAAAACAATGAATTACACATAAATTGACAAAATAAAAAAAGAGTAGTATATGTTCATTATTTGCAAATATGGTAACAAATGACAGAAGAAACATCAAGTGGATGCCTTTGGGGACTGGGACGGCAAGGAAAGAAAGGACAGCGATTGGTGTTTTCTTTATATAACTTTTAATACTATTTGAGTTTTTAAGTTACATAAATTTTTAAGTACTCTGCAAATATAAGGTTTTGACACTTCCAAAATGACAATGTTTCAACCTTAGTTCAATGTCCATGAGGCCCTGAAAAACTGATGTCTTAAAATCAATGGATATGTTTAAAGATTCTGTTCTAACAAATGAGATGAGTAGAGGAAATGTAAGTCTTTTATTTTTATTATTTTTTAATAAATTTATTTGTTTATTTATTTATTTATTGGCTGTATTGGGTCTTCTTTGCTGCACGCAGGCTTTCTTTAGTTACAGCGAGCAGGGGCTACTCTTTGTTGCAGTGGATGGGCTTCTCATTGCGATGGCTTCTCTTGTTGAGGACCATGGGCTTTAGGCACTCAGGCTTCAGTAGTTGTGGCATGTGGGCTCAGTAGTTATGGCTCATGGGCTCTAGAGCACAGGCTCAGTAGTTGTAGCACATGGGTTTAGTTGCTCTGTGGCATGTGGGATCTTCCCTGACCAAGGATCATATCCGTGTCCCCTGCATTGGCAGGTGGATTCTTAACCACTGTGTCACCAGGGAAGTCCCATAAGTCTTTTATTATCATTACTTTTTATTTAATTTTCTAGATTTAGCCTTCAAGAGGTTTATTAATGCTTCAAAACTTTATCATCTTATGTTTTTATTTTATTTAAAAATCTGCTTAAGAGTACAGTAAAAGACGGGAAGTTTATGTAACTGTGACACTAAAACCAGCATACTGGGGGAAAAAAGAAGGCCATAGCTCAATCTCACATAAGATATAGATATAAAACTCCTAAGTCATTACAGCAAATTAAATGTAATAATAGTATGTTTAAAAGATGAATATGTTTTGCGCAATTAGCATTACTCCCAGAATGTAAAGCTGGCTAAAAATTAGGAAATTTATAATTCAACATCAAAAACAAAACAAGGGGGCTTCCCTGGTGGTGCAGTGGTTAAGAATCCACCTGCCAATGCAGGGGACACAGATTTGAGCCCTGGTTCGGGAAGATCCCACATGTGGCGGAGCAACTAAGCCTGTGTGCCACAACTACTGAGCCTGTGCTCTAAAGCCCATGAGCTACAACTATTGAGCCCACGTGCCACAACTAATGAAGACCGTGCGCCTAGAGCCTGTTGTCCACAACAAGAGAAGCCACTGCAATAAGAAGCCCATGCACAGCAGTGAAGACCCAATGCAGCCAATAAATAAAATAAATCAATGAATTAAAATGAAAACAAAAACAAACCAAAATAACAAAAACAAAACAAAACCAAAAAAAGCCAACCCAATTAAAAAATGGGCAGAAGACCTCAAGAGACATTTTTCTAAAGAAGATATACAGATGACCAATTAAAAGATATTCATGAAAAAGAGGCACATGAAAATATGCTCAACATTGTTAAGCACCAGAGAAATGCAAATTAAAACTGCAATGAGATATCACCTCACACCTGTCAGAATGTCTATCATCAGAAAGAACACAAATAACAAATGTTGTCAAGGATGTGGAGAAAAGAGAATCCTCATACACTGTTGGTGGGAATGTCAATGGGTTCAGCCACTGAGGAAAACAGTATGGAGCTTTTTTTCAAAAAACTAAAAATAGAACTACGGTATGACCCAGCAATTCCACTTCTGGGTATATATCTCAAAAAACGAAAACACTAATTCAAAAAGATACATGCACCCCAATGTTCATAACAACGTTATCTACAGTTGCCAAGATATGGAAGCAACCCAAGTGTCCATTAACAGATGAGTGGATAAAGAAGATGTGGCATATATATACAATGGAATACTACTCAGCCATAAAAAAAGAATGAAATTTTGCCATCTGCAACAACATGGATGGACTTGGAGGTATTATGCTTAGTGAAATAAGTCAGACAGAGAAAGACAAGTACTGTATGATATCACTTATATGTGAAATTTTAAGAATAAAACAAACTAGTGAATATAACAAAAAAGAAACAGACTCATGGATATAGAAAACAAACTAGTGGTTACCAGTGGGGAGAGGGAAGTAGAGAAGGGCAAGATAGGAACAGGGGATTAAGAGGTACAAACTACTACGTATAAAATAAACTACAAGGATATATAGTACAACACAGGGAATATAGCCAATATTTTATAGTAACTATAAATGGAGTATAACTTTTAAAAACTGTGGATCCCTATGTTGTACAACTGAAACTTATATAATATTGTACGCCAAGTATACCTCAATTTTAAAAAAATTAGGAAATTTATTAATGTATTTCACTACATTAATAGATTACATGAGAAAAACTATGTGTTCCTTATGATAAGTACAGAAAATAGGTTTGATAAAATTTAGCATCTGTTATTAATCAAAACTCTTAAACTAGAACTATTGATACATGGAACTTGAGAAGGGACATTTTTCAAAAACTAATAGCAAATATCATGCTTTTTGGTGAACTACAAGTGACATTCCCCAATTTCTTGGGAGAGTCCATTAAGATCAGGAACAAGACCAGGAAGATAACAGATGTTATTCGACATTATTCTGAAGGCCTTTGTTGAAATAATAACATAAGAAGAGGAGGCAGGAGTTCAATTATAGGAAAGAAAGATATAAAATTGTCATTATTTGCCACTGATACGATCATCTATTGAGAAAATACAAAAGAATTAACTGAAAAATCTAGGATTAATAGGAAAGTTTAATAAAAAGTCAAGATTGCTAGACAGCTATCCCCCCATCAAATTTCACATATGCCAAACATGACCAATTAGAAAATGTAATGAAAAAAATTCCATTCATAATAGCAGCAAATACTATAAACTACTATGAATAAATGGAAATTTAAAAATTTCACAGAAAATGGGATAAAATGTAAACAATTGGTAAAGGAATATCTTATGCTATTCTTGCAACTTTTCTGTACTTTAAAAACCATATCAAAATAAAAAGTTACCCCAAAATTCAAGAGAGGTGAAAAAGAAAATGGATAATGCTAAAAGGGAAATGAGTAATCTGAATGCATAAATAGAGACACTATCTCACATCCCTAAGGAAGAGTCTCAGAAAAAAAAAAAAAGGGCTGGGGGGATTAGGAGTAAAAAGGTAATCCATGTGAGGCAAATCCAAAAGTCCCAAAATGGGAATCATAGACGTTTCAGATTAAAAAAAAAAAGAAAAGAATAGATGGAAAAGATGTAATTATGATAGAAGAAATTTAAAAAAAATTTTTTTTCCTGTACTACAACAAATTTTCAGATTGAAAAGGCTCACAAAGTGGCAAGCAGAATTCAGGAAAAAAGAAACAAAGCTGACCACATCCTAGTGAAATTTCTAAACCTCAGGGATAAAGATGAAATCTTAACAAGCTTTCAGGCAGAGATGTGGTGCCTAAATGAAAAGATAATCAGGCCAAGTCCATATTCTCATCTGCATTACTTGACTCTATATATAGTGAAACAACATATACGGACATTTGAAAGAAAGGACCACAAGTTAAGATTCCTATTCTGAGCCAAGTTATCATTACATATGAAAGCAACAACAGATTTTTTTTGTACATGCAATAGAAAATACATAGATATATGCTCTTTCTGAAGAAATTTCGTGGGAAGTACTCCAACCAAATGAAAATTAAATTCAGAACAAAGATCTCAAATGCAGGAGGTGGAAGGGAGAGAATAAAAGAAATGAAAAATTAAAAGTGTTCAAATAGTTTCATCTTAATGGTGGGAAGCATAGTTACCAGTTGATCAACCCAGCAAAATTAAGGAAAGGGAAAAAGAGGAACCATAATAAAGTATCTTAGTGGGTGTAAAATAAGATGAAAGTATTGAAACTCATATAAATGAGTTGAATTCCCTATAAATATAAAGACTCTTAAATATTTTCTGTCTAAAATAAACCTGCCAGGAACAAAGTGATCAAAATTGTAAATAAAGGAAAGAGCCAAATAGATCACGCAGACACAAATGAAGTGTTATAGCTTATATCATGACCCCCCCCCAAAAGGTAGGCTGAAGTCCTAACCTTCAGCATGCACCTTATGAGGTACTTCAGAATGTGACCTTATTTGGAAATAGGGCATTTATTTATTGATAGATTGATTGATTTCAGAGGTAATCAGATTAAAATGAGGTCATGAGAGTAAGCACTAATCCAATATGACTGGTGTCCTTATAAAAAGGTAAAATTTGGACCCAAACACAGACCCACACAGAGGGACGACAGTGTGAAGATGCACAGGGAGAAGATGTCCATGTGATTACAGTGACGATTCTACAAGCCAAGGAATGCCAAGGGCTGCCAACAAACACTAGAAGCTGGAAGAGGTAAGGAAGCATTCCTCACCAGAGACATCACAAGGAACATGGCCCTGCTGACACCTTGATTTCAGGCTTCTAGCTTCTAGAACTATGAGACAATAAGTTTCTGTGGTCTTACGCCATCAAGTTTTTGGTGTTTTGGCTGCCCTAGGAAACTAATACACAAAGTAAGCAGGAATGCCTAAGTTATCATCTGATGATATAGATTTCAAAGTCAAAAACATTTACTATGACAGAATGAACAGTTTATGAGGATAAACAATAGAACCCATCAAAGAAAATATAACATTTTTTTAACCAAACATCAACACAGCAAACATGACAAAATTGCTCAGAAAGTAAAGAACTTGATAAAATATTGATACTATCAAATGGGAAGGGTAAAATATTCCTCTTTAAGAATTTGGCAGCCCAAATTGACAAGAAGTCGATAAGGGACGAACAGGACTTGAGTGAGACAAGCAACAAATTTGATGTGAGACAGACAGGTTGCTAAGGAAGTTACACATTTGCATCCACAGCTATTTGGATATGTAAAAAACCCTGTAGCTTCCTAATTTCTTATAATGATCTAATCATCCTCACAAACTCTTCCTGACTGGGTACTAAAAGGAGTAGTACTTACCTTTGCTAACCAATGGTATCTCAGTCTCTCTAGGATCTTTTATCTCTTTCGGTTACATATCCAAGTTTCAGACTTCTTTTTTCACTCCATATCACTCCTAAGAAGGTGTCTGTTATGTAGCAGAGGAGAGCTTGGATCTGTGTGGGCTGGACCTGGTGCTATCTTTCAGAGTCATCGGGTTCCTGTAGCGGCATCCCTGGTTAGGTGGAACCATTGCTTATGTCTGGGGCTGGTGGCCTCATTATCCTTCTCTGGGCCCAGGCAGGCCCTAGTGGCCCTGCGTGGGATTTAGCCGTCATTGTGTGCTCACTCCTCCAGTCAAGCTAGCATCAGACCCCTAGCTTTGGCATTGGCTTTGGCTGTCCACTAGCAGCCTCTGTAGAGGAGTCAGCTCATCTCTCACTCTAGAAGCCAGCCACCCGCCCCGGGGCGGGGTTGGGGTAGCATATGGAAACTTTTGACTCCCTCCCATACCACACAGATTGTGAGGGAGGTCAAGGATCCAACGTGTGCCCTTTCTCCGCCTAGCTCCACCATGGGACCATGCTTATGTTGTCACAGTCAGGCTCTTCCCCACATGGAGGCCAGTCTGAGTGGCAGACACTCCTAAGAGTTCTAAATGGAAGGACAGGCACATGTGCACTCTGATTCCAGCTTTTCTGACACCCTATTACCTGGAGCCACTCTGCTCCAACACCAATATCAGCACCACCCTCAAAACCACTCCATCTGAGATTTCACCCTGGAGAAAGGTGCCCAAGATATGGATCTTTCCCCCTTTCGGATACAGAGAACAAGACCAAGACAGAAAAAAAAATGATTTCCTTGCAAGGATTTCACAAACTAAACTCTATCTACCCATGGCTTACTTTATTTAAAAAAATTTTTTTTTAATGTGGACCATTTTTAAAGTCTTTATTGAATTTGTTATAATACTTCTGTTTTATGCTTTGGTTTTTGGCCACGAGGCACATGGGATCTTAGCTCCCTGATCAGGGATCGAACCCGCAACCCCTGCATTGGAAGTTGAAGTCTTAACCACCGGACGGAAAGGGAAGCCCCTACCCATAGTTGATTTTAGACTCAGCATGCAAATCCCCTAGGCCTGGGTAAGAAATATAGAAAATCCTTTTCTCTCCAGTAAAAGCCTGATTTCTAAAGAATATTGTTTTACTTCAGATTTTTTTAAATCCTATTTTGGTGATCAAAAAGGTGAACATAGACTACCACTTTTTCTTTTTATTCCTGCTATAACTGTCCAAAGTCTCACCTAAGGCAGTAGATTACTTGGGGGAGTGGGAGAAAAACACACAAATGGAAACATAAAAGAGAAAAGCACATTCATTTAAAGCATAAATGTTATCCCTATTTACATATGGGTTTCTATAAACAGAGAAAACACATTCTGTTCACTTGCTTATGGAATATCCTTAAAAATTGATCATGTACTTGGCCCAAAGAAAATCTTAATAGATTCCAGAACACAAAGATTTTACAGGCCAAATTCTCTGCCCACAATTCAATTAAGCTAAAAGTCAACAGAAAAATATCAAAACATAATAAAACAAAACCACTTAACCACTTCAAAATTAAAGAATGTTTTCCAAAATAGCCCCTGAATCAAAGAGGAAATGAAACCTGAGATTACAATTTATTTAGACATTAACAAAAGGATAGAAATTTATAACAAAGCCTATGGGAAATGGCTAAGGTTGTATTCCAAAGAAATGTTGTAACCTTAAATATCTTCATTATTTTACAAAAGAAAGAATGAAAACAAACATGATCATTGATAAAGTTAAATATCCATATATGATTAAAAGAGAAAAACACCTCTCAGAAAAATAGGATGAGAAAATGATTTTCTTAGCCTGACTGTTTTGTTAATCTGTATGCTGTATAACAAATCTTGTGCACCATCTGTGGTCAGGAATTCAGGTTTGCTTCAGCTGCTGGTTCTCGCTCAGGGTCTCATGATGGTGCAATCAGTCGGTAGCTGAGGCTATGTTCATCTCAAAGCCTTCTCTCGTATATTTGCTGGGTGCCTGGTTTGGGAAGACTGAGACATCGAGTGTTGGAACAGCTGGGGTACTTCAAGCATCTCTATCTATGTGGGGTCTCTCCATGTGGTTTGTGTGTTTTGATTAACAATTATTGTGTAACATCACCCCAAAATTTTCTGGCTTAAAACAACAAAATTTGTTGATCATTTCTCACAGACTCTGTAGGTCAAGGAATTCACCAACATCTCAGCTGAGTGATTCTGAGGTCTTATAAAGTGGCAGACAGATGGTTAGGGCTGGAGCAATCTTTAAGTGTTCTTCACTCACATGTTTGGGGTCTGCCTGGGAAAGTCTGAACATGTGGAGTCTGAAAGAGCTCCTTTGACATCTCTAATTCTGTTTGTTCTCTCTAGTGATCTTTCCAGCAAGGTGGCTTCAAGGCATCTGGACTTCTTACATGGCAGGTCAGGGCACCAATGGCACATGTCCCAGGAAAGAGGATTAGGCAGGAGTTGTACCATCTTTTGTGATCTAGGCTTAGAAGTCTATAGAGCTTCACATTCATTGTACTCTATTAGTCAATTCTGTCACAAAGCCCTCCCCACCCCCATTTAGGGAGAGGGTATATAGACTCCACCTCTTTATGGACGAGTGGCAAAGTTCCAGAAGAACATGTGGAACTGGAAATACTATTGCAGTCATGTTTGGAAAATGCTATCTGCCATATTTAAAAAGATATAAAAAAAAAAAAAATCCCTCCAATGAACATGATGGTTAATTTTGAGACACTGAAACTATTCACTTTATGATGGGGAATTATATAAAGATACATCTTATCACTGCTTTTATTCTGCATTGTACTGGAGGTCCTAGCCCATAGAGTAAGAAGACAAAGAAATAAAAGACATGAGTTGAAAAAAAAGGGAAAACACTGAAATTATTTGGAGACAATATTGCTGTATAGCAGAGAATCCACAAGAACATCCTAATAAATTATTAGAATTAATTAAAGAATTTAGCAAGGTTACTAAATACACCAATGAACAAAAAAAATTAGATGCCTAAGCATCAGCAATGAGTGAAAATATAGTGAAGATGGGAAAAAATAAAGAAGGGTAAGAAAGAAAAAAACCTATGCACCAGCAAAGAAACAGAGCCTGGAAAATAACATATAACTAAAGATCATTGATGGATGAGCCAGATACATGGGACTAAATAAGGAAAAAAACCTCAGGCATTTATGGAAATTTAGTGTATGATAAAGGTGACATTCAAAGGGGAGAAGATGTACTCAGTAAGTAGTCGATACAAATGGCTTAATATTTCAAAAAATGTAAAGTTAAAATGACTGTTCATTTATTTACACCAAAATAAAATCCAGAGGATCTAAAACATAAATTAAAAATTAATAAATAAAGCCATAAAAGCAGTAATGAAAACAAAATTAAAGGAAATACATCATTTGCAAAAGTATCAAAAATATAAAACACTTAGGAATAAATCTATGAACATATGATGACCTCTACCCAGAAAAATATAAAACATTGCTATTAAAGAAGATTGAAATGGCCATGTTAATGGATTGGTAGATTCAATATTGTAAAGATATAGATTCTTTCTATATTGTTCTATAGGTGTAACGTAAATCAATTCAAAATCAGGTTTTTACAGAAATCAACAAATGTTTATGGAAGGACAAAGAACCAAAAACAGCCAAGACATTACTGAACAAAGATGGTAGACCTGATTTACCAACTATGAAGACTTACTATAGTAATAAGATAATCTGGTTTGGAAACAGGGAGAAAGAAATTGAAGAAAATGAGAGTACGCAGAAACAGACCCACAGATATTCGGAATCTTGGTTTTTGAAAAAAGCTGACATTGCAATCTTTGAGGAAAGAAGGACTTTTCTGGGAACTTCCCTGATGGTCCAGTGGTAAAGAATCCATCCTGCAATGCAAGGGATGCAGTTTTGATCCCTGGTCAGGGAACTAGGATCCCACATGCGAGGGGTGGGGGTGGGTGTGGGAGGCGACTAAACCTGCATGCGGCAACTACTGAGCCTGCGCACCTAAAACTAGAGCCCACATGCAACAAACTACTGAAGCCCGTGTGCCACAACTAGGGAAGAGAAAACCCACATGCCACAACTAGAGAGAAGCCCATGCGCCGGAGGGAGGGAAACAAATCTCACATGCCACAACGAAGATCCTGTGTGCCACAAAGAAGACCTGATGCAGCCCCTGCCACAAAAGGGCTTTTCTGTACGTAATAGTAGAACAGTTAGGCATAATATGGGGAAAAAATTGAATAAGGAACTTTGTAAATTCTATTTGGTTTTGGTTTTTGTTTTTTGCAAAACACCAAATCTATATTTACATCCACATATAATAACATAACTTTAAGCTGAAATATATCATAAATAAAACAAGTAATGTCCATGGGTCTTGACAACTTAAGTATCAAAAATTAAAATAAATCAAACTGCAATGAAATAAATACATAAACAAAAATCCAACAGATTGTACCTCTATTATATGTACTGTTGTCTCAAAGAAAAAAAACATACAAAACCAGTGGTATCCCAATAGTTAATACTGATGGACCAAAAAAAACATATTTTGGAGGACAAGGGCTGTAGAAAAAAAAAAAACTATTTTTATGCATTCAGAAATGTGGTTAAAAAGGAGAAATCTGAAAGCGCCCAAAATTTCAGCAAAACACAAATTGACTTGTTTTCAAACAGATTTGGTGATTTTTTTTAAATACAGATTTAAATTTCAGCCCTCTGTTATCATGTATGCCCTTTTAAGATTTATATTTATCGTCACAGCAAGCCTTCTGTAACCCTCATTGGATTAGGTAAGGATCAGGTCAATCATCTTGCAAATGTATTAATCTTCAAAAGTAGGCTATAAAAGTGCAAAACTATGAACTTGAATCCTTTCCTGTTAGAGGATTATATACTCCTACCCTTTGCCATATGATTTATAGTGCCTTCCTGTGGGAGGAATATAGTTCCCCATCTCATTGAGTCTGGCTTAAACATTTGCATATGCCACATCTACACAGATTAAGTGTAGTAGGGTCTTGCTCTTTCCTTCTGCTACAAGAACAGTATGTTCCATAAAGGGGCTATTCTTTCAGTCTGGGTCCCAGAATGAGAAGATATGTGGGACTTGGAATGGGAAGACGCCTGAGGTAGACTTGAAGCAGCAGACCTGTAGTTTGCCGACATTAATATGAGCAAGAAATAATATACGTTTTCACTAAAATTTTGAGGGGTGGGTTTTCTTGTTACTGCAACAAAGCTGACTAATAGAGACATCTATGTCATATCTTACATAAAAATAAATTTCAGGTAGATTAAACATGTAAATATGAAAGGAAAAACAATAAACATTTAAGAAGGTGGTATGGGGAGCATGTCTTTATGAACCTAGGAGAGAGGAGATATTTTTTTTTGTTCATTTGTAGTGTTCTTGTTTTGAATCCTATAATGTTATTATTACTGTTTTATGCAGTCAATGCTTGTTTATATTTACCTACATATTTATCACTTCCATTGCTTTTCATTCTTCTTGCATCTCACACCCACTTCAGGCATCTATCTATCTGGGGTCTCTCTCTACATGGAAGAAAGGATCACTTTCCTTCTCATTGAAATACACCCTTTAGAATTTCCTTTATTGAGCCCCTTCTGATAATTTCAGATTTGATTATTTTATTTTTTCACTTTTTTTTCTTTCACTTCTTGTTTTTTGAAGATATCTTTATTTCTTCATCATTCTCAAAAGGTACTTTTTTCTGGGCATGGAATTCTAGGTTTCAATTATCTTCTTTCATTAAATGAAGATATCATTCCATTATCTTCTGACTTTCAATGCTGTTCTATCAGTCTCACTGTCATGTCTTTGCAGGTAATTTGTCTTCCATGTATGCTTTTATGATTTTATCCTTGCTTATGGTGTTCTTCAGCTTCACTATGTCTAGTTACACATTTCTTTGTATTTATCATGCTTGGGGATTCATAAGTATTCTTGAATCTGTTCATTGGTGTCTTTCATCAGTGCTGAAAATCTCATGCATTATCTCTTCAATATTGCTTTACTTTCTTTTCCTTGAGTGTATTAGTCAGGGTTCTCCAGAGAAACAAAACAAACAGAATGTGTGTGTGTGTATGTGTGTGTGTGTAGAGAGAGAGATTTTAAAATATCAGCTTATATGATTGTGGAGGCTTGGCAAGTCCAAAATCTGCAGGATAGGCCAGCAGGCTGAAAATCCAGGGAAGAGTTGTAGTCTGTGTTCAAAGGCAGTCTGCTGTTAGAATTCCTTCTTGCTTAAAAAGATCAGTCTTTCTCTATTAGGGCTTTCAACGGATTTGATGAGGTCCAACCACACAATGGAGGGTAATCTGCTTTACTCAAAGTCTACTGATTCAAATGTTTATCTGATCTAAAAAACACCTGCACAGTAATATCTAAAATAATGTTTGACCAACTATCTGGGTATCATAGCCTAGCCAAGTGGACACGTAAAACTGACTGTTACCTTGTGGAACTCTAGGTACATTTTAGACCTTCTCTCTTTGACTTGCTCCATGTCTCTTTCTCTTTTATATTTTCCATATCTTTGTTTCTTTTATGCAAAATTTTGTGTAATTTTTGTTACCTACCTTTTGCTTCACTAATTCTCTATTTGTATCTAATCTGCTTGTTAAACCCATTCATTTGATTTATAATTTCAATTTCCAAATTTCCTTTCTATAAGGTTTGTTTGGCTCTTTCTCTAATATGCTTGGTCATTCCTCTTATTATTGTTCTTCACTCATTTTTCCCCCTACCTTTTTTAAATTTCACATTCTATTTCTGATAACTCCTCTATCTGAAGTCTTTGATGGTCTGATTGTACTAACTCTAGTTTCTGCTAGCTTTTGATCAAGGTATCTTGCTTTCTTTTGTATTCTGTGATTCTTGATTGCATATTATACTTTACAAAAATTTATCTCTGGGCATTTTTTGAGGCCTGGAATGAAGGTAGGTTTCCTTCTGCCGGGTGCCCGAGGGTACATTCTGTCTAAGAATACTTTAGGCTAAGTAAGTTCTCAGCTTGACCTTCTAGATAAAGTGAATTCCAGCTATAAGTCTACTTGTTACAAAAATTTGGTTACAAATACTTAAGTGAGATTTTGTTTGCCTTTTTTACTTAGTGGTAAGGTTTGAGGCAGAGAATTCTTCCTGTAGTCTCCTGGGTAGGGCAGGGGATAATAGGTTTCGTGCTTGTTCCTCTTACACTAGAGTAAGTTGAGGCTTTTAAGGTCCCAGTTTCATTACGTCTCATAATAGATGTCCCCACCCCCACCAACTCTTGGGGTCCCTGGACTTTGTCTCTTATCTCCAGTACCTATGAAGCTGTAAAAACGAAAGTTCAAGTTTACCCAGTTGAGCAAATGCTCTCAAAGAAAAAAAGCAAACATTGTTCAGCTTATATCTTTGGGGTTTTCTCCCCCTTTCACTCAGTTTTTGGCCTAAATAATCCTTATTTTCTTGCTAAATTGCTAATACATTTTAAAAGACAATTGTAAATTTTACTGTGTTTTATTCATTTTTACCTGAAGGGGTGGCCAGGTTACCTAATTTGCCATACTGTTGGAAATTGACATTTTTTTCTGTAGGTATATTAACATTGGTGATTAAGCTACAGCTTTTTTGACTTTGGGGCAAATATTTATTAGATTTCCAGTTATTTCTCCCTTTTGACTTGGGAAGCAGTCTGTCTTTTAAGCCAACTTCCTCAGAACTTCAATCTGATGTGTATTTTCTTTACAAGATTATCTCTCAAACAGTGACTTGATTTCTAAGTCTCTCATGCTCTGTTAGGCTTGGGGGCACTCAGCAAGAGCCGAGTTACACTTGATTTATATTGATTCTTTCGCTCCTTGCATCTCTGTAAATCTTTTTGTTACTTGAAAATTACACATTATATAAACTGAGAATGGTTTTCAAAATATACACAGTGAAGCAAGTTACCTATGTATAAATGGTTAATTGTAAAAACAGAAAACAGGGGCCCTTGATATCTTTCAGGGCACCTGAAGTCATGACTTTGCTGTAAATAACCAAATTTCCAAATACCACCACAAGATATAATTACCCCATGAACTGTAGTAAATTATTACTGTAGTTTAAGTTCTTTCAAACTTTTGAAGAGTTTTTAAATATAGCATTAGCCTTTTATAAACCTATTAAAATAAGTAAAGTAAACCTATCCTACCTTACATAATGACCAAAATAACATTAACTATAAACAGTGGTCTGAAACTATAAAACTCAGTCTTTGCTGATGTAATTGTGGTTGCTCAAAAGTGTTGTGAACAAAAAATGACAGATCATAGATCAGCAGGGTCCTCCTGTCCTTCTGAGTGATTATCCAACATCAGGGCTGGGAGAAGTGTGGGAAGGGAAATATAGAGGAAAATATAATATGAAAGCAGAAACCCAAGGACCCACCTCAGAAGGCATTCTTAATGTTGTAAGTGCTTCCTTTAAGAACAAAATGACTGACAACTACCTTTTGTCTGCTTTGTAACTCTATCCACTTCCTGGCATAAAGATAACACTAAATGTATTGCTGAAACAAAGTAATTGTCTTTGAATATAGGCAGATTCCCTGTGAGTTGAACACTTCTGTGCTAGGACGCGTTTCCTGTATGAATTCTTATTTTATTTTATTTTATTTTATTTTATTTTATTTTATTTTATTTTATTTTATTTTTATTTTTTGGCCACACTGCACAAAGATATGCAGGATCTTAGTTCTGCAACCAGGTATTGAACCTGTGCCCCCTGCATTGGGAGCATGGAGTCTTAACCACTGGATCTCCAGGGAAGTCCCCTGTGTGAATTTCTTTAGCTTGAGAGAAGGGTTGGCTGAAGCCACCTTCCCTATTATCATCACATTGATCGCAGCAGTAGAAGCTATAGCACTATTGCTTCACAGAGATGCCGCTACAGACCTCCAAACCTTCTCCTGTGTCCCATTTCTGTGAAAGGAAATTATTTTCTGTGCATTTCCTCAGCTACTAGTTAAAGGGTTTTCATATGTCACTAAGTTTTATTGTTTTATTTCTCATTTGAAAAGTAGTTGTGCTCTGGCCCGTAATTTGCTAAAGTCTCATAAACCAAATTTATTCACATCATTTATCAACCTCAAACAACAGAGATTTTGACAATGGGCTATAATTACCCCCAAATTATTTTCCGCCTAAGAACACTCACTTCCTTAGATTTGTCATCTTTTCTTCAATGACATTAGGACGAAAGACTATTTTTCTTTGCAGGGCTCTTTTCACAGATACAAAAAGAGAATTTTTATATCTCTTGGGATTTACTGCATGTGCAGCTGATGAAGAACATTGAGGTGAGGCTGCTGGGCAGCAGGGCAGGCACACCTCCTGGATTACCACAGTCACTCTGGATCCCCAAACTTGTGGCAAGCTATTCACATTTGTGCTTTCACAGAATTGCAAGGTTCTGCCTGTAATGAAACGTCAGGGTCACCCAAAGATAGTCAAGCCAGAAAACATTGTCTCCAAATGCCAGTGACCAGGTATTTCCAAACATATTGAGTTGACTTGGATTTCTCTGAGCCTTCAAATAACTGAATCGCAGAGTTAGCATTTTATATAACGCAGTATATTTCTTTCCCCCCTGTTAAAGTCAATAGAGAGCAGATTTCATATTTGCTCTAAGAAAGAAATTGGAGGCTTCGTTCATTGAAATGTATCTGACATCAAATATCAAGACTGACATGAGAATTATTAATTTGCTGCTCAGACCTTTGCACTCATTGGCTTTTCCTCTCCTCAGAGCATTAATTCTGAATACAAAAGAATCTATCAAATATCTCTGATGTCAGTTTTTACAGCTGCTTTAAAAACAAGTTTCCCATATTCTATCTTTCTTATAAATAGCTCTCTCTAGTAATGGAGTATGTTAAATTCCAGAGATCAGAGAAAGAAGAGGAACTTCATATGAACTGTAAAATCATCATATATGTGATATCTTTGCGAAAATTTCAGGTATGTAGAGTTACTTGGGTCCTGGTTGTCCAGATTTTTGTTTTCCTTTGTATCTTTTTTGAGGAAAATACCTATCCCGATCACGCCACTACTTGAGGTGAGGCAAGAGAAAAGACTCAGAGTTATTATCTTTTCTATTCATCAAAGTTTGCTAACAAGAAAAGGCTTTGCCCAGTAGCATGAATTATGGACTTTGAGATATTACAGGGACTCTGGGCTCTCAGTGGAGCTCCCAGGATACAAAGGAAAATTAGGTTCAACCTTTAGAACTTTACCCTTGTGTTTTGCCCTTTAAACAACACACATATAAAAATTAATGATGACTAAATACTCAACAAACATGCACAAAATGCACCAAGGGTAATTTCTACTATTTCATGAAAAAGCACCTGAGTCACCTTTTAAAAAAGCTATAGATTTTTTTAAAATATACATTTATGGTTATTCCAAAGATAATTTTAAGTTATGGCATAGCAATGAATGCTACATTCCAGAAGTGAAACAAAACAACACAAAAAGCAAACAAAAAAACAAACTGTAATGACACAATTAATCTGGACAATAGCAAGCAACCTCTCAATCTTTTTTTTTTAATTAATTAATTAATTAATTGGTCGATTGGCTGTGTTGGGTCTTTGTTGCTGCACGCTGGCTTTCTCTAGTTGCCACAAGTGGGGGCTACTCTTTGTTGTGGTGCACGGGCTCCATACTGCCGTGGCTTCTCTTGTTGCAGAGCACAGGCTCTAGGCAAGTGGGTAGTTGTGGCACATGGTTTTAGTAGTTGTGGCTCACAGGCTCTAAAGCAGGCTCAATAGTTGCGGCACATGGGCTTAGTTGCTCTGCAGCATGTGGGATCTTCCTGGAGAAGGGATTGAACCCATGCCCCTGCATTGGCAGGTGGATTCTTAACCACTGCGCCAGCTAGGAAGCCCCCAACCCCTCAATCTTTATGATAAATGTTTATTTCTTGCTCTTGCTATATGTCCACTCAGGGCTGGTGGGAGGGAAGTGGGTGGGTAAAGACTCTGCTTCACATTGCTCTCACTCAGGGACCCAGGCTGGTGGAGATTCCACCATCTAGACAGCGTTGGCCACCATAGTGGAGGAAAGTGAGATAAATAATTAATTACACACCAGCTCTTACATACTTCTGCCCAGAAGAGACATATGTCACTTTATACACACTTTATTAACCAGAGTCTCATGGACATCCTTCAAGATGAGTTGAGCCTCAAAGGAGAACAGAAGTGGATACTGGTGAACTGTAGTAATGCCTACTGTAACTGCTTCCACAAACATATCCAAAGAAGAGAGTACCTGCCTATCAAAATGTTCATGCTCCACTCCCACCCACAGGATCAGATTCTAGGTGTACCATTCTTGGTATAGGGTCCCTGCTCAGAAGGGCCCCACACTTGGGCTTTAATGTTTGCTATTGCTCTTTTGAAATTCTTAATAATTTTATCCTTGAATTTTCATTCTTAATTGAAGTCCAATAGGATTATGGAGCATGTGTTTGAATAGAGGAGAGATATACAGTTTGCACGTCCACTGCTGTTCCTTACCACCTCCTCTTCCTATAGCATTCACAATGCCTCATGAGCACAGAATTCCAGTGGATCCACAACACGTGGGAGTTCAGTGAGACTCAAAGCAAGTTCAAGGCGTTATGTCTACGACTGAGTAAGCAGGGGTACTGACAGCCCCAAGAGGCTATCAGAACTTGATCTGAACAGAGGAAGAAAGTAATGGTATTCTAAGAAACACCAGCCACTGAGGAATCCAATCATATCCTTTCTTACTCCTGTTACTTCCCTGTTTTAGCTAACCAATACTGATAAAAATTATAACATAGAAGGAGAGGAAAAGATAGGGCAACCACAGCGTCTCTCTCGCTCTCTCTCTTTTTTTTTAGTCCTTTCTTATTTATCAGTAGAAAGTAGAGAGTGTTGGTAGAATGCATATCAAGATGTGAAATAAAAACAGTTGATTTAGTTCTGTGCAGTGTTTCCATGTTCTGATCAGAACAAAATGTGTATGTATGTGTGTATGAATTAGATGTTCTTACATTTGCATCTGAAACTGGCATTGCCCAGTGTAAAGATGAATGGTAAATTTTATGCTAATAATTTAAAATTTTACTTTCTCTTTACTTAGAATGACATAAAATAGCACATAAAAACACCATAACAAGTCAAGAGAAAGACCACAGAAGGAAGGAAGACGTTTTAGTGCTTTTAATGGCATTTGGTTGGGGGCGCGGGGGGCTGCTTCATGAACAAGAGGCACTGCATTTTCATTTTGCTCTGGGCCCTGTAAATTATGTAGCTGACCCTCCCACTCACAAGTCCCAGCGGTGCAATGTACAGGAAGTTGGAATGAATAAATGAGTGTTAGGTATAAAATGTGAAGCGCAGAAGGATCTTAGAGATGATCTAATCCAATAATTTTCAGATTTCTTTTAGCAGCAGAACCCATTCTTCAGAGTGAAAATCCAAAATGGAAAACAGAAAAATGCAAGCTGCTTTGGTTTGGAGGGGAAGGATGGCAGGCTTTAGCCCCGTCTACCTGACCTCTCTATTTCTACCCCAGGTGGCTTTTTGAGTGGGAATGAGGGGTTCTCTGTGAAACTCCTAGAGTTCCTCAGGGCACAGTGGGGAAATCTCCGATTCAGAGGGGCTCACTAAAATTAAGTGACATGTCCAAGCTCCTAATTGCTAATCTAACCCTCTTTCTTCTGCTCCCTATTGCTACCCCAATCAGCCTAGCAACCCTAAAGCGTGGGGACACCATTTGATGGCCCTGGAACGATGGTGAATACTCATCTTAAAATGGGGATGGTAATGCCTACCTAAGGGAGTTATGTTAAGGACTGAATGAGATACTGTAACTAAGTAAATGCTCAATAATTAATAGCTGCAATTTAATCATAATTGTTATAGTTATTATTCAAACCTAGAGTCCTAACTTCCTTAGTGGAGTCTAGTAAAACATTTGTTTTCCAACCTTTAAAAAATTTTTATTTTTAATTGTGGTAAATTACACATAACATAAAATTTACCATGTTAACCATTTCTAAGTGTACAGTCCAGTGTGTTAAATGTATTCACATTGTGGTGCAACAAATCCCCAGAATTTTTTCCTCTTGTAATACTGAAACTGACATTAAACAACAACTCTCCTTTTCCCTTACCCCCCAGCCCCTGGAAAACACCATTTCACTCTCTGTTTCTAGGAATTTGACCACTTTAGGACCTCATAAAAGTGGAATTATCTATTCTAAGCAACAGATAAAAGGAATAAGAAACTGTCAAATTCATATATATATGTATAGTGTGAAGAAGGCACATATTCCTTCTTTCCAAAAAAAAGGCAATTCAGAAACTTCACGGGGAAAAGCAGAAATTAAAATTAAAAAAAAAACAAAAAACAAAAAAATTGTACCAACAAAACAAAACAAAAAAAATGGTCTTAATGTGAAACAGATGGGATAGGTGTGAGTGAAAGACTTTTCACCATGCAACTGTTATATCATTTTTGTTTTTGAATCATATGAATATATTAGCTATACAAAAACAATCTGAAACAAACTAAGAGGTACCATGGGTTTGAGAAAGAAGAATCCAAGTGGACTTCTCACTAGGAAACTTCTCCAAAGGATCATGACATTGAAATAATAGTGTGGTGTAGTAAAAATATATATTTGTTTTTCCATTTTCATGTGAATTGCCTTCCTCCCCTTTCTAGTCCCAAACCACTACCCTCAACAACCTCTTTTGCCTTTACCTGAAGATGGTATTTAAGGTGAAGGTTTCAGCCATTTTGGTGAATTACTATTTTCTTAGGTTTCTCTCTTGCATACATGTTATTAAAATTTTGTTTTTCTCCCGTTAATCTGTCTCATGTCAGTTTAATTCTAGACCAGCCAGAAGAACCTAGAAGGGTAGCGGAAAACATCTTCCTCCCTGAAAAATGTATTTGATTCATGGCAGAGTAACTTAGAGAGAACCTCACCATACCTAGCAGTGACAGTTGGTGCTTACAAGGAGAGGTAGGCTGGTTCCAAGCATATCAGATAATTACTTATTTCTTAAATTTTAGGCCTTTTGGTCAAAGGCCACTTTGACCGAAAACTCTCTCGTGGATTTACAGGATACTCAAAATTAACATTTTTCAAGATACAACCACAATTCATTCTGCTCCTCTTAATATACAGATTGCAGTGTTAACAAGACTCATCTGTTAAAGAAATGTCTATTTCTTTATTTTCTTCCAATATAGTTATATCAGGTTCTGGGCTTGGCTCACAGTGGGTTTGCATGGCAACAGCAGTCAGCATCAGAGACCCCTGTTCTGGCTGGAAAATGTGATCTTATGAGGTTCAGTGGCTTTCTGCTTCTATGCCAGGAGTACAGGACTCTTTGCCCAGTGTGGGGACCCTGGTGCTCAGGGCCCAGTCGACCTAGGGGCACCACGCAGTAACCCTCTGTGATTCTGGCCTTGCTCCTTCCTCAAGGCCAGAAGGATTCTTTGTTCCCCATTCCTGCATCACCTAACCTTTGATCTCTTGACCTCATCTTATTCTGGAAGAAATTACTCCCCATCCCCCTTGTTTTATTGCCATCAAAGGAACTTTACAAAGTTTCTTCAATTCATTTAAGCTTTTACAAAAGACAGGAAGAGCCCTCGTCTTGGAGCAGCTTCTGCTTTCCACTCTCCTGTCTCTACAAGTTTCCTGTGTCAGTTCTCTTCTCCTCTTTCAGAAATCTCTTGAAAACTCACCCTCATCTGTGGGTGACTTGCCCCTCCCATTCTCTTTGCTCTTATAGGTTTTTTTTTGTTTTTTTTTTTTCTTTTTGTAAGAGCACATTTGACTTGGGTTTCGAGAGGGACCAAGAAGCAAACTTGGTACTTGTTCCACCAACAAGAATTTTCATTTGTTAAAATGATTCCTTTGTTCTACAAAAGATTTACAGGCACGGTTCTTTGTAGGCAGTCCTCTCCATGTACAGAGAGCATGCTTAAAATCTGTATACACAAGCTGAAGATTCAAAAGTTGAATCATCTTATATGTTATAAGGGAAGATTTGTTTGTAGAAAGCCAGAAAAATGATAAAATATTTAATTGTATCTTTTTCTTCAGATATAGTCTTCAAATTATTTGCAGCTTTCATACATGTTGTTTAATTTTGTTCTCATTGAAACACGCAAAATATTGGCTTAAGATCAATGGACATAAGATTGAAGCTAAAAATGTTTTGCTTTTAGCATTTCTAATAATTTCCATCTTTCTCCATTATGTTGTTTTTGAGCTCTACATTTCTTTTCACTCTTTTTTTCCCCCTACTTAGCACTTAATTTATAAAATGAGAGCAAAATGCAAAAGAAGTATTCAAATAATTGCAAAACAGCACCAGACAAGCAAAGACAGAGACTGTGCCAGAATTAAGCCACTGATAGGCTAGCAGTGCATGCAGAAATGTAAATGCTCCTTCATCAACTAACAAAGGAAGGTTTGAATTTAATGTATAATACAAGTGGTTTAGGGGTAGCAATGTAAAAAAAATCAAAGGGCAGGTTGTATTAAAGTTGAATGTTCCAAAATCAAGGATATCCCAAATATACTGAGTTGTAGAATTGTTTAAGAATAACCACTTGACACATATGGCAAGGAGGTATACAAAAAGTGGATTAATTTAAAGTATTAAGACACACCTTCCATTAATTAAAAGAATGAGGAAAATACGTCTCTGAAAATACAATATACTTTGTTAAGCACAGGACTTTGCACTCAGTAGGTGCTCACTAAATTTTTGGTTTAACTGATTTGGACCGAAGAAAGATTAGTCTACCCAGAACTTGGGAGGAGCTTACTGTCATATCTACTGACAAAATGCCTGTTTGCTGTAGTAGATCTGCTAAGACAGTGAGGCTTCTCCCTCATCCAGGATTTTGCTCCCTCCCTTCTGACCCATGAGAAAACATAAGTCAAGTCCTCCTGTTGACCATGACTGTTATTGTTTTAGGTTGGCTTTTTCAAAACGCTAATTAACTTGAAGGATTTTTGTGCTAGCAAACAAATGCTCCTGTAGCACCCCCAGCCTCTGCAGGATTAATCCCTTTGCAGAGAAGCTTTATACTGGCAAGAATTTACACTATCAGCTCCAGGCACTGGGCCTATAGTAACCTGGCTTTGTGAGCACCGATATTTTTGGTGCGGCAGTTCACGCTCCTCCAGTGTGTAAGCACTTTTACCCCTTTGGTTCAGAGTGGCACTGAACTGTGTCTTCTCAAATAATGTAATATGCTGATGTAATAGAAATTGGGTTCAGGAAAAAAAGAGTGAAGGAGGAATTTAAAGTTTTTCAAGTGACACAAACTGTTGTTGTTGGGTGTTTGGTTGTGGGGGGAGGGGGGTTGGGGTGGGCTTTGAAAGAGGATTGTCTTTTAACAAAAAGAAAGAAAGAAAAAAGGATCCATCCTTAGTCATCTGCAAAGCCAAAAACTTAACCTATGGCTCTAGGAAAACTGTGAAAAAGGCAAACTCTGATAACAGAATTAATCTCATTCTCCTAAGGAATATGGATAAAAAGCACACATGCCATCTGGAGTTCACTGTTTATTGGACAGGAAAGACTTTTCTCTTTAGGAAAATAAGATAATGAAGACCAGGGACGGAGTTCTTTCTTCACTTTACAAAAGGACTTATCATTGGATCTTTATGTAATGGAGAGGTTTCTGTACAATAAGGGAGTTAAACCTAATAATCTCAGGAGTGGAAGCAGATATCAGGACATCAGGCGTTCAGTATTGAATTGAATATTTTTAACTTTTCAGGAGCCTATCCATTATATAAAGTAAGATGCCTTTTAACCTTCACTTTGTGAGTTTGTTGTGAAAAATGGAAAGACAATACAAAATGTGCATCAAACACTCTGTCCTTACTTTTCCTGGAATCACAGTGAAGGCACAGCTCTCAAAATTCCCCTGGGCAGTTATTTGGGAGTAGGCTTGCGGCTACACTACAGTGGGGTACTTTGACTTGCAGGTGTCTTGAATTTCCTGGATGAAGTTTTAACACGGTATCATCAGTTTTTCCTGGCCCACTAGGCTAGCATAGAGACAATAATCACAAGGCTGATAATGATAATAACAACAGTTAAGGCTTATTGAAGATTTACTCTGTGCCAGGTACTCGTCTAAGTACTTCATAAGCAATTTCTCCTTAGTCTTCATAACAACCCTATGAAGCAAGTATGATGTTTTTAATCCCATTTTACTGATGAGGAAACTGAGGCTTAGACATGTTGATAACTTAATTGTGGTTTCACAGCTAATAACCGAATTCAAACCCAGAGCCTGAATTTTGGGGAAAAATCTGTCTTCCTGTCCATCTTCCTTGAATTCACGTTTCCTTTTTCCATTCAAAGTAAAAGATAAGATGAAATAAAATGAACCACTTCCAGTATTGCAGGATCATATCTCTATATATTTCTGAATATTTCCCTTTTTGTTTTGCTCTCTCACTGGTACCCAAGGGGCAGTTTTCCCTCCTTGAGTCACACAGAGGCAGAAACAAAGACTCAAAGATGCTGTAGATCAAAGTGGAGAAATAAAGAGTTGGACACCTGTTTAAATCAGAGGGGTGTTCCACTCCCACAGACTGAGAAGAGGGGGGATGCTGGAGGACAGAGGACAAGAGATGGATGGGAGACTCAGGAGATGGGAAGAAGCACCCCAAGAATCAGCATGTGGAGGAGTCTTAGGACCAGGCTCTTCTCTCATTACCAAGCTCACCCACCCATCCCCTGGGGCTATATCACCCGCATCCAACAGCCTAGACCCAGAATGAGGGATTTGGACACCTTGTGTGGGACGGTTGCATCAAGAGAAGGCCAAAGTGAGAGGGAACAGAATCAGGTGAGAATTTCCTGGAGGTAGGGCAGTAGTAAATATACATCATTTTATGGAGGCAAAGCTAAAGTGGTAAAAGTAGGTGGCTCCTTTTAATAAACGTGTGTCTGAAAGAAAAATACTATAGAAGACCAGGCAAGGTCTGAGTTAGCTTTATCCCAATCAGAAATAACTAAAATTATAAAACATGCTCCACTTGGCAAGCCAGAAGACACTCAGGGAGGATGAAAATAAAAATATTTCCAAAGGCTAGGTTCCCCTAATAATGAAGGCCCTAGCTGACCATGATTCCGATGGAGAAACCTATAGGCTGTTCACAGTTTAGCTCTTCTGTAGGCGAGGAGAGAGCAGTTTTTGCCCCTGTCGAGCCACAACGGGCATGGAGGCAGGGGCTGACAGCCATGCCTGAAGCCTCCCGCTGCAGTAGCACCAATGGTTATTAGCAAGGAGACCACTTCTGGGGTTTCAGGGTCTCTAAGGATGGCTTTTGAGCACCAAAAAGATTACACAAAAGTTACTTTATTTTTAAAAATTAATATTCAAGTTTATTGTTTATAAAATTTAAAACCTAGTTATTAAACTTTAAGTTCAAATTACAGATTGTAATAGTCTGTGTGTAATTCTAACAAACTTTAATAATCACTCTGAAGTGGCCTTTAATTATAATGTTTCATATTATTTACAAGCATAGTAAATTAAAGCCATTTAAATATTTCAAATGCATTGATACATTTAACGTATTCTACTTCCTTTAAAGAGCTACAATTCTCTAACAAATAAACCTTAAGTCTTATAAATAAGATCTTAAGCCTTATAAATCTAATGAAAATTAAGTTTGTAAATATGATGAATCTTATGTCCTTTTGACTGTTCTAATATTGTTAACAAGCTTAGTAAAATTTCAACCTAAAATCACATCTAAGTTCATTTTACATTAGACCTACAGAATTAATCTGTGAGAGAGTTTAAAGCCCCCAATTCTCTTAAATATGACCATTACTTAAAATACCAAAATTTACAGATTATTTCTAATATTTTATTTGATATAGTTCATATCTATACATATAAATTTTTATTTTTGACCCAGTAAGAAAATATGTCATCCTAAACAATTTTGACCTCCCTTCATGGCAAATTTTGACAGAATTGTTCACAGACCAGAGATATTGGTGAGGTTTGAGGGCTGGAGCTGCAGGCTCCAGGGGAATTTTTGTCATGGCCTTAATTGCCATGTTTGAGCCTGTTTACTTAATTCTGTCTACAGAATTAAGGGTGTGGTCAAGTTACTATTACCTAATGCTCCAATCCACCTGGGGAAGTCTACCACATTCCTTGGGCTCTTTAGATATGTAAATATCTTTCTAGCAAGTCTAAGGACATTTGGACTTCATGGAATTCTGCTCCTGCATTTCCTGTCTCATAGAGCCACATTTCATACAGATAATAAAATCTGCATGATTACAATTTCTAAGGTCATTTCTTTTCTTTCATGAAAAGAAAACAAACAGCCCAAGTACAGTATTACAAAGACATCAGCAGAAAAGAGAGGAGCCTAGAGACTGTAGGGAACAGTGTGGGATATAAAATTTTTGTTTAATTTTTGGCAAATGATTACTAAATATGATGTGTGACCCTGGATTGGATCCTGGATAGGGTGGGATGCAGGAGAGAAGGGATAGGAGGGAGGAGAGATTGGCACCAAGAATACTATAAGGATGCTTGGCAAAATTTTAATACACACTGTTTTTTAGATAATATTGAAACAGGAGAGAAGGGGGCAGGGCCCAACCTTTAAAAGAATGACACAGCCATTGAGGACACAACAAAAACTGGTTAGAAATGATTGGGTCTAAGATGGCAGAAGATTCGACTTCCAGTAGACCTTGAGTCTCATTATATGCTCATTGTAGTATATTAGCATATGGTAAATGACATACCCACAGGCACCGTGACAGTTCTGAGGCTAACCATAAAAGGCCAAAAAGTGGGTGGTGCCCCAATTCCTGGAAATATCCACCCCCTCCCTGAAATAGTTGGAATAATCCTCCCACTCAGCCTATGAAATTACCCAGCCCATAAAAACTAACCACCCCATATTTCAGGCCTCTCGCCTTCTGAAATGGTCCACACTCTGTGGAGTGTGTTCCTCCCAAAGCCGTTCTTGCCTTTTGAGATGGACTGGATTCTGTCTCTGGAGTGTGTATCTCTCTAAATAAATCCACTTCTTACCTATCACTTTGTTTCTCACTGAATTCTTTCTGCAACGAGACATAAAGAACCTGAGATTCATTAAGTCCTGAGACCAGTGTGTGATCTCAACTAAAAGACAGTGGGTTCAAGTTCCAATCTGGGTTCGAGCCCCAGCCCATGGGTTCCAGTCCCAATCTGAGTTGTGCAGTTTCAATAGTATTGTATCAATGTTACTGTGCTTATTTAAGGGAATGTCCTTGTTCTTAGGAAATGCACACCAAAGCATTTGGAGGTAAGAGAGCACTGTGTCTGTAATTGTCAAATAATTTAGGAAAATAAATGCATACAATAAAGAAAAATGAAGCAAATGAGACAAAATGTTTGTGGTTCATCAATTTTTGCAGTTTGTAGAACTGACCTAGGAGATGAGTTCATTTTTACTTGATTCTCCATTATTATCTTAAAGACAACTATCTTTAGAGTAAGACAGGCAGAAATATTTGGATGAAGCATTAATAATTCTGTCACCTGGACACTAAGATCAGCTGGATTATCTAGAGATTTTCAACTTTTTAAAAAGTCATAACCCACAGTATCAGGACTCAGCACTTAGGTATGCAGTGCTTTGTAATGAAGATAGAAAATAGGGTTTATTGGGAGCAAACTTACACAGAGAGAAGAAGAATGCTTATGATCCTTAGGGTCCCACCTATCCACAGAAAGGCTTGCTTAGGTGGAATTGCTGGACTAAGCTGAAGTCATTGGATTTTGAGCAGAAGCGATATTTGCTTCATGATATCTTTAAAAGGAAGCTGCTTGCCCTCACTTTGCTTTTTATCCCTTCAAACAGACTGCAGTGAAGATGTGGTGGCCATGAGCCAGCTTCAGCCAGGTAGATAAGGACAATATCATGGAGACAGAGGAACAACCAGATAGAAGGGACCTGAGCGCCTGCATGGGTGTGTAGAACAGAGCTGCCCATTTACTGCTCTGGACAATCTACAAGCTCAGACTTAACGTGAAAGTGAAACCTTGTATAAGCCTTCACTATTTGGTCTTTGTTAAAGCATCCAAATCAATATTCTAAATGATACGATACATGTACACATTACTGAAAGAAAATGTTCACAAAACAATATCTATTCTCAAAACGAGATACCCTCTGATATTTTCTAGTCTATATCATTTTTTAAAATGTTGATCCCAATCAATTAAATTGATTTCATTATCCATTAATGGGTGGCAACTTGTAGTATAAAAACCATGAAGCTGAATCACATGAAATTGCTGGTTTTAGAGATCAGAAATGTTCAAATATTGGCAATTTTATGTATTTGAATCAAATAGCTATCCATGAATCAAATAGTTAATGCTTGCTTTGTTCATGTTTATAGTCTCAAATGGACAATAACAACAAACTAGTAAATGATGTGTATACACAAGTGATTCTGCAATTTGCAGGCTTAGACTTGTATGTGTTGTGCATGTGTATACATACACACACACACACACAGGGAAGGAGGGCCCTTGGTACAAGTGTTCGTAATCCTGGTCTCTATATTTACACAAATGCTTTGTGAAGCAAAAGTGATCAAAACATGAAAATATTCACTAATAAAGTAAGCATTTATAAAATTAGACTCTACTCCAAACATTCTTCCTTTTTTACTGGTAATGTCTAACTACAAACACTTTTTTGGTCAGTTTCTCATCCATTATTAGATATATACCTGATAATACCTTCCTCATGCAATGGAAATTAATTGCAAAGCAAAGTGCAAGTCTTACAGAAATACAGAACTTCATCAAATGAAAGTGAAAAAGAACTACTTGAACCACATGCAAAACCACTGTCAGAGTTGGAGCAAGTATCAATTAGGAAAATCCACAAAGTCGATAACAGAATGAGCCTTTTGAATATAAGAGAAGTCCTTGGAATACTACTAAGAAATAAAAAGAAATGAGCTGCAGGTACACACAACAACATGGATGGACCTCAAAATACAGTATGCTTAGTGAAAGGAGCCTGACACACAAAAAACATATACTGCATGAACCCATGTATTTGCAGTTCTATAATAGGGAAAAGTAACCTATAGTGACAGAAATCAGATCAGTGATTGCTTGGGGAGGGAGTGGGAAGGTGTATGAAGGAGATTTTTGAGGCGAGGGAAATGTTCTGTCTTGATATGAATTCTTACAACTAATTGAATGGTACACTCAAGAGTTGAGCATTTCACTATACATAAATTATATCTCCATTAACATCATTTATTTATTTATTTATTTATTTATTTATTTATTTATTTATTTATTTATTTATTTATTTTAAACTAAGAGAAGTACTTGGGAAAAACTGATAAAGCCTCAAATATTTTCACAAAAGATAACCCTTTTTTAGGTCATACCACAAAAGTCAAATAAGAATTTATCTAAGTTATATTGTACTATCAAATAATTTTGCCATAAAAAATATACACTCTCCCACATATGAAACATTTGGTTCATTCTTTGCTCTAAGAATTAAAATAGGTGTAATTATAAACCACATTTTGTGAAATATACATTAAAATACTCATATTTTTCTTTCTGTTTTCAAAGATAAATTTGCCATCAAATTTTGGTTCTCATTTTAAGTGGACTCACTTTAAAATTCATTTGTTTAACAAATATTTATTGAAAGCTTATCATGTGCCTGGCATCTTTCTAAGTGCTTGAAATGTAACAGTGAACAAGGATCCCTGCCCCTGTGGAGTGTATGTTCTCACAGGGAAACAAGCAACACACAAGAAATACATACAATAAGAAAATAGAGAAGAATGAGGTGGAACAGCTAAGGAGCTGAAGCCCTGAGATGGGAGGGTGCTTGGGGTTCAAGAGAGAGCAAGGAGGCCATTGTGGCTGGAGCAGAGACAGCTGCAAGGGAGGAACAGGAGAGAGATCTGAGGGAGTGCAGATCTCTCTCTCCCTCATAAGAGAGATCTTATGAGGGTTTGTTGGTATTTCTCTGGTATGGGTTCCTGGTGCTTCTTATCCAGTTATTCTTCGTAGGGGCCCTGTGTGTTGGGAGGAGGGGGGGGGACTATAAATTCCTTTTACTCCACTCTAGACTAGAAGTATTTACTTGGCTGCCCTGAAGTCACCTCAAAGCAACATGTCCAAAACAGGACTCTCCAACCACTCAGAGCCACCCCCTCCTCCTGCATTTTCTGTCTCTTTCAGGAGCATAAACTTCTACCTAACTAATCAAGCTAGAAACCCAAGCCATCTCTTCCTTCATTCTCTCTTATGCCCCAAAGTCCTACCGATTCTACCCCCACAGCCTCCTGAATTCACTTCGCCTCCTTCTTTCCATCTCCACTGTCTCGGCCACCATCATCTCCTGCCTGGCCTCCTGCAACAATGTTCTTCCAGCCCTCCCCTTCCAGACTGTCCCCTCTTGGCTGTCAGACGGACCTCTCCCAAACCTAAGTTTGATTTCATAACTCCCCTGCTTACAACCTTTGGTGGCTCCCCACCGGCCACAGGCTAAAGCCCTTGCTCAAGAGAGCTGCTCATTGGCCCTTCTCCATCAGACTCTCCCCCTCATTTCTGGTCTCATCTTCATAACCCTAAGCTCCAGCCATCCCAGACATCTCACCATCACCAGCACACACCTTGCAATGTCATGCCTTTATAGATGCTATTTCTAAATCTTGAAGTGCGTTCCCTCACCCCTGTGCATCTCTTGTGCATCCTTCAAGATCAGGTCAAGGGAACTCCAAAACATGACTGCCTCTCCCTGACCTTCCCAGTCAGTTAGGCTCCTCTCCCTCCGTGTACCCAACAAACCCACACACACTCTGCCCTTGCCCTTGTAACTGTGAGTGTAACCACATTTCCCCACATATGCCCTCATCTGCTAGCTCAGGTCTCCAGCCTTCTGCTACCTCCCTTCATGTTCCTACCACACCACACCCATAATTCTGGTTCTCCCCAGGAGAGTCAAGTCCAGTCAATGTCAATTAGATCTGAGGATTGTTTTATTCCACGTGTCCTACTATTATGTATACAATCTTCCCACGAGTACAACCATGTATGTGTGGGGTAGCAGAAATGGGACTTGAACTAATTCCCAAGTCCCGAGTTCTAGATGCTATCCCCCACCCCAGGCAGGTGTGGCTCCATATTTATGTATACATTTTTGCATGTTTAAAGTTCAAAAAACCCATAAACTATATATATTGTATAGGTATGTACAAATATATACTTATGTATCCTAGAGCTATTTTACGGCTTATACATAGACACGCCCACACATATAAAAGTTTTACCCTTCGAAGGTTGATTACACATGACAAGATTTCTGCCAACAGGTATTTCTAGATCTGATATCATTGCTTACTTATATAACTGTGTATGTATTGCTATATGTATATACCATAAATAATTTTAGGATCTCAGTAGCTACTGCTGATCAGGGACTAATCTACCTAGATTCATAAGTACAATTTTAGAGTTTCAGTAAAAACTGATAATCTAAAAATTGCCAATCACGTTACCTCTAGTCACCTAGTCTCCAAAGCAAAGTCACTTCTCAAACAAATGGCATGTATGTCTCCCTATTGCCACAGAGAGTACTGTTATTTCAGCAGACTCCTGTCCCCTGTCCAGCTCCTCTCTGAATGGGTGACAGCCGTGCATCAGTAGGGAAACTGTAGCTCGTTTTCCTGGGGTCCCTGAGCACTGGGGCAGTTCCCTTCAGGCATCAGTGTCCAGAAGGGGAGTGGGGAGGGGCCCAGAGGCCTGAGGCACCTCCTCAAACCTCCATTTCTGCTGTTGTCAGAGAGCTTCCTGGCTTCCTTTTGTGATCAGCCGGTCCTGCAAAGACTGCAGCAGATGGCTAATTACCATAATGCACAGAGCTTTTGAGGGTCCTGGGTGCAAACCCAGGCGTGACCAAGCCAAGAGCAGCTGCATCTACTGCAGCATGTGGAGCCAACATTAAGCTTTACCCACACACCCATTCTGACCTTTCCAATGGGAAGCTGATGGCACAGCTCGGAACAGATGGCCAAGAGAAATACGAGGGAAAAGCCCTCCCAACCAGCTGTAGTGTCCCTTTTCCAGTCTCCTAGCCTAACAGCTCTGAGCTGACATGAAGCTCATTATCCCCATTGTGTCTTTCTCTCATGGTGTTTATTCTCAGGGCAAGCACAAATGCTGATGGTTCTGTGCTTAGTGGTCCTGGCTATTGGGAAATGTGGTTTCTAAACCACATGATGCTTGCTGGGGTTTAGTTCTGTCAGTCCTGCCTGGTTTCTACCCTTGCCAAGCATCTTTCCTCACAGGTAAGACTCAGGACCCCCTACCAGCTGATTTAGCCCTCCCAGGTCACTAGAACCAATCCTAAACTCGGAGCCATGTGAGACGCTCTTGCCCAAATTCAGGATTTAACATCAGATCATACTAGCTACTTATCTGGTGTTGACCTTGAATGTTTAGAGTGGTAAAAAAATATATATATATATATTATTGAAGCTGAGTGAAACAAAATTTTTAAAATCAGGATTCTTCTTCAAGATAGAACAAAATTTTTGCTTAGGAAAATCCCTTGACGTGAGTATGGGGCAGGGGTTGGGTAAAATGACAAAGGAGGCCCACATACTCTACGTATAAAGACTTAAAGTTATAAATCAAGTTAACAAACTGCTAAATAAAATGTGTTCTACTCTAACGTGACAAGTAGTCCTTCTCAACAACCTCGAAGGCCAGGTTTAAATTTGGACTTTATGGACTCGTCAGAGTTCTGAACCAGAACGTGGCATCCCAGCCCCTACTCCTGGCTCCCGAGCCACCCCCATTCCTGGCCTTTCTTCCTAACCCTATTCCATCCCTCATGTAGGAAGCCTCTGGCACACAAGCCAGGACACTCCAGCCTTCACAGCTAAGCTCTGAACCCACACCTGCCTACAGCTGACATGGAGACCATATGGCCATAAAGACTAAAGTATTTACTATATCATTTAGAAGGTAGGAAGGAGGGCAAAGTCTGGATATATAGACACCCTTGGCCAGTTGAGTGCCTCAGACTATAAGTCAGGGCACAGGCTCCTCTAAAGCACATTGCCCAGAGCTGGGGCCCGTCTTATCTGGATTTAAGAGCAGTACTGCTTCTGGAAGTCCTCTTGTGGTGAAAGAGTATCTCATCCTCTGAGGGCATGAAAAATTAATGGTAATTTGGGTGTCAGAGAGTAGAGAAGGGAAAGGATTGATGTGCCAGAAAGTGGAGAACTTTTAAAAACAGGGATGATACTTTTTTATTGTAAGTTTCGTGCACTGCTGCAATACAACCCCCTCGCCACCCCAAACCTTCACTAAAGGTCCGCTATACACAGAATGGCCTTGATTCACTGAGTAGTAGTGGGAGGTGTGGGGGGTGATAGGAATCAAGGAGAGGAGCTGATTCCAAGTCTGGATCTATATAGTCATAGAGGCAGCATGCACAGGGTGGCAAAATGATCCCCAAACAGTTAATTCTTCAGAGCAGGAGATGAGAACTAAAGTTGACTAGGAACTTGCCCTCGGGACTTTTGCAGAAAATTTGAGGAAGACACTGAACTTTAAACAAATTGAGGAATGAGTCAATCTTGTGTAGCTATAAAGGGCAGGGTGACCCCAGTTATATTACAGTATACATTTTTATAGCTTGATATTAAAAACTACATATTTCTAAAATATATAATATGTATTTGACATATTGAAAAGTACAAATCTTTTCAAAAGTATGTTGTCTTTGGTGACCCATTTAATACTCTGATCCTCTCCATCCAGGAACCTCTCTTGCTTTTTCCAGACCAGGTCCTACTACCAGATGACCTTTATATCTTTATGAGAGTCATAATTTTACTTTTTTCTGAAACTTATCCCTGATACTTGGGAAACTCACTTCTGAATTGGAGTGAAGCTTTTTCTAACAGGGAGCCTATATTATTGCACACAGAGTTTGTAGTTCAAATCCAAACAGCCTGTGTTCAACTCTTACCCCACATCCTCAGCCTCATCATCCCTGAGGATCCTTCTCGTTGCTGTAGGCACCTCCTTTATTTCTGGTTTATACAGACTTCCCTCTCTTACTTTCAGAGTTGGCTACACAGTTGACTAGTATTTCTTATGTTTGGACTGAAGAAGAGGGACTTCTGGCATTAGCTCAGCCCACCATTTTTTATTAAAAGTCTATTCAGTTAAATATTTTAAATACTTAAAGAAAAAGCAACATGCATAAAGCAATAGCACTATTTATATCAGTGCAAACTTGGAAACCACTCAAATGTCTAATAATGTAATAGATAACTTACGAAATTTACTCACTGGTATATTTTGCAGTCATTCTCAGTGGTAATTATAAAAGCCATTTAGCAACATGGGGAAGTGGTTTAGTGGAAAAAAAAAAGACCTAAATTATTTATGTGTGATAATTATAGTTATATAAAGGAAAGGTATACAAAAAAGACTAGAAGGAAATATCCCAATACAATAATTTTAGGGTTATGGGATTTTGAGTGATTTTTTTTTTTACTCAATTTTCCATTTAGAGAATTTACTGTGCTAATTTAATTAAGTTAATAATTAAAATTTAGTTGATTTAGTTTTAAAAACTGTTAAAATTATAGGTCTATAAGGAGAACCAAATTTAAACTGGAGATGTTAAGCAAACTTAGAAAAACAGGCTTCACTAATTAAAAATTGGACCCTTTTACATATTTTTGTATAACTTTTAATTGTTAACAAGTTTTAATGAAAACACTGATGGATTTGCTTCCATTAAAGCAGAGAAGGTAAAATGATAATAAATTTTGGTTTGGGTATAAGTAAAATACTTAAAATTAAAATAATGAAGTTATAATACATCTACTTTTTAATTTTCCAATATTCTTCCAATGCTTTTAGTGTTCTGGGGAAAAAATTAGCCATTAATATAAATACATATGAAGTACTATAGAGATGCACAATTTTCCTTCTGCCTCAGGCAATATGACTCGGCTCAGTACTGTTAGATTCTGTCTTTTCAAACATTTTTATGTTTTGCTCCTCAGAGATTTTTTGCATTAATTTTGATTTTTTTTTAAATATTACATTTAAATATTATTTATTTTGATTACTAAGTTTTAGGAGCACCCTTAAATTTGCACCAGAAGTGAGTACCTTATTTTCCTCACTCTAGTCCTGGCCCTGAATCAAAAAAGGCCAGGATCTGCTCTGGTAAAAATGAACCCTTCAGAGTTGAGGGGAATTAGGTAGGAAAAAGTATTTTTTCAATCAGACTGGCAGTGCGGAGGGAAGAGAGTCTGGATACACATTAATAAAATTTTTCTCTATCACATGTTTACCAGGGTTCCAAGTAAGAGTTCATTAGCAAAATGAGTCCAAAAGTTAAAAAAAAAAAGTTTAAAAACTACTGATTCCAGTTCAATCCCCTCGTTTATAAGTTAAAATGTCAGGCCCACGGGTCACATGGAAATTAAAGGGAGAGCTGGAACTAGAACCCAGGCAAAACCTGTGAAAAATAATATTCCTTCATAGTAATAACTATAACTAACAATATCTTAATTATCTTTCCTTCATCCCACTCCACACCCTCACCACTGAAGTAAAAGACAACTCTGCAAACACTTTTAGTATCAAAGCTGTAGCTCAGAAGCCAATGCCCAATTCAGAGAACACATTACACCTGGAAATCTTTTGACCTTAAGAAAAGGTATAAAAAAGTGCTGCTTTCTGTTTAACCCTAGAAAGGGGGAAGCACAGTAAAATAAAGTACAGCAGCCCCCTTCTCCACAGTCTCACTTTCCTTGGTTTCAGTTACCCATGATCAACTTTAGTCTGAAAATATTAAATGGAAAATTCCAGAAATAAAAAATTCATAAGTTTTCTTTAAAATTTTTTTTTTTTTTTTTTTTTTTTGGTCTTGTTGCGCAGCATGAGGGAATCTTAGTTCCCTGACTGGGAATTGAACCCACATCCTGCACTGGAAATGTAGAATCCTAACCACTGACCTACCAGGGAATTCCCTCATAAGTTTCAAATTGCACACCATGATGAAGTCTCCCACCATCCTGCTTGTCCTGCCTGGGATCCCCAACCAACATCATCATCTGCTCCGGACATCCAATCATCAACATCATCTCGTGGCTCCATGATCCAGGATCACCCAAAGCAGATGATCCTCCTTCTGACATATCATCAGATCAGTAGTAGCCTAATGCTGTGACACAATGCCTACCTCATTCACCTCACTTCATCTCATCATATAGGCATTTTATCATCTCACAATGTCACAAGAAAAAGGGTGAGTAGTATACAATAAGATGTTTTGAGAGAGAGAGAGACCATATTCACGTAACTTTCATTACAGTATTTTATTATAACTGTCCTATTTTATTATTAGTTATTGTTAATCTCTTACTGTGCCTCATTTATAAATTAAACTTTACTATAGGTATGTATATATAGGGAAAAACATAGCATATATAGGGTTCAGTACTATCTGTGGTTCCAGGTATCCCACTGGAGGTCTTAAAACATATCCCCTATGGATAAGGGGTAGTACCTTAGTGATTTCTGGAACATTTTATCCCAATCCCTATTATAGCTCTTTAGGTATCAAAGTTTCTCCACCTTGATTCATGGACTTGAAGACCTCTCCCTAGCCCCTCCCAATGCCCAGAATGGAACCAATAAGTATACCATATACTCTGCCTTGGATGATAGATTCAAGTGTGGGCACATGACCCAATCAGAGCCAATGAGAAAAAAATAAGGCTTTTGCTGGATTTTTGAGAAACAAAATCTGGCTTTTTCAGATGAGACTTGAATCTGAGAGAATGCATGATCTGGAGTTGCTTCAGCCCTCTAATGACTATAAAAAGAGCATGTTGTTGAAATTGAAGCCAGCCTGGAGGAGAGCCAACTCAAGAGACAGAGTAAGGGAGAAACCAAGTCTTGGTGACACACTGAGCCCCTGCACTGAACCACCCCCAGTGCCAGCATTACAGCAGAATTCTTCAGTCATATGAGCCAAAGCTTTCCCTTTTTGCTTGTCAGTTTGGGTTGGATCTTCTGTCATTCATAATTCAAGGAGCTGTAACTGACATGATTGGCAAGATTTTAGGTTTCTTAAAAAATATGATTGCTCCAGTTGTATATCTCTTTGAACTTTGTTCTATGTTTACTTCCTTTTGTTTTGTAAATGTTCAAAATTTAAAAATAGTTGATACTCATGCTATTTCATTACAAGTTCACAGGTTTAATAGAAAAATAAATGATTAACTCATGTGCTGGATTATCGACTATTTGCATATTTAGCTATTTGCATCCAAGTCCACTGACCTATTATGCAATAATAAGCCAGAAAATATCTTTATTCCAAAAACAAACGAAATCTCACCCTGAAGAGAATGTGTTTAATTGAAAAGCAGCCACAGAAACAAAAATGGATTTAAAAAATCAAGTCATCTTAAAGAAGGCAGGAAAAAGAAAAGGAAATTTAAAAGGTGAGGCAAGGGACTTCCCTGGGGGTGCAGTGGTTGAGAATCTACCTGTCAATGCAGGGGACACAGGGTAGATCCCTGGTCCAGGAAGATCCCACATGCTGCAGAGCAACTAAGCCTGTGTACCACAACTACTAAGCCTGTGTGCTGCAACCACTGAAGACCTTGTACCTAGAGCTGGTGCTCCGCAACAAGAGAAGCCACTGCAATGAGATGCCCGCGCACCTAAATAAAGAGTAGCCCCCAATCGCCACTACTAGAGAAGGCCCGCACACAGCAACAAAGACCCAATACAGCTAATTAATTAATTTAAAAAGGTGAGGCAAATAGCACAAAACAAAATGGTAGACATAATTCCAAGAAATCAGTCATTTTAAGTGAAGTAAATGGTCTAATTTAGCTCATTAAGTTAGTCTAGTGAAGTCAGAAGACAGAGATTATCAGACAATAAAAGTAAACGTGGCTCTATGCCTATTATAAGACAAACCTAAATTATAGAGACACTAAAAGACTGAAAATGAAAGGACAGAGAAAGTGAAAAGAGACAAATATTTAGCTATATGCAGCTATACAGGTATCAGCCTAAAAGGTTTGTTACCTATAAAAAGGATGTTACTACTAGGAGGTGTCAGTCAGGGCCTCACATGGTGAATAGTGGACATTCCATGATTCAGGGTATGGTTCTTACTTTTCCAATCACTCACTCAATTCATTCAACTTATTAAAAAATAATAATTCAAAAAGCTGACTATGTGCTAAGTTATCAAAGTCAAATGTGGTCCTTGCTCTCAAATATGCAATCTGGTAGGTGGCACAGATAAATAACTACATCAACAATTAAAGTGCAACGTGGTCAGTGCTGTGATAGAGGGATGCATACGGAGCTTTGAGAACACACTGACAGGGAGGGAGGTGTGTGTGACTGGAGTTTTGAAGGATGTTCCATTCATTTACCTATTGGATAAATTTCCCTGATAATCCAGGTTGGCCTCTTGCTATTTTTTCCTGACACTTAGTTCCAGTACTCTTGTGACACTGAGGGGAAGAAAAAGTTAACTATAGGCATACCTCATTGTTTTGTGCTTTGCTTTACTGTGTTTTGCAGATAGTGCATTTTCTTACAAATTGACGGTTTGTGGTGACCCTGCGTTGTCAAATGATGAATAGCATTTCTAAGCAATAAACTATTTTTAATTCAAGTATGCACATTTCTTTTCTTAGACAAATGCTATTGCATACTTAATAAACTATAGTATAGTGTAAACATAACTTTTATATGCACTAGGCAACAAAAAAATTCATGTGACTCACTTTATTTTATTTGCTTTACAGCAGTGGTCTGGAACCAAACCTGCAACATCTCTAAGGTATGCCTATAGAGGGAAGTAAGGTGGGCCTAGGACCTAGAACCATCACTTTCATTGAACTGGGGCAGCAGGAGGAAATTCAGTTGGATGGTTTACAAGTCATGGACCAGGTTCAGGTCAGCCCCAGGGAGGTCCAGCAAGAGATAAAACATGGCAGCAGAAGGAGCAGGGGAGTAATGAAGTCCAGGAAGATGGCTAGAAACCTCATCGTTGGTATAAGTGGTGGGAAGGGGAGGGCTGGAGAGAGTTTAGAGGCAGAAGTGGCAACATCAAGGCATGGATTCACTTTTAGAAGACTTGAGATCCTGGGTGGGTCAGGCATCAATGGCAAGGAAACCAGTTGCTCCGACACATTCAATATTCAGTCACTAAAGCAAGGCACTGGGCAAAGTAGGACAGGTGATAGGGAAGGGTTGAGGATCGCCTGAGGGTTCAACTAGAGCTTCTTCAGTTTCTCCAAACTGAGGCCAGGTTGGTCCTGCAGGGACTGCAAGGAGAAACCACCTGGCCCAATTATGGGGAGAAGGGAAAATCTGAGCTGAGGAACCAGGCAGGCTCTGACATCACCATGAGTGCTTCATCCCTCCAAGTTCCACGGTTCCCAATCCAAGCTTCTCTTTTGAACCACAGCTACTCTTGGAAAGGGTAACCCATTAAATCACTCTGTGTGAATGAGTTTATCAGATGTCTTCCTGCTTGTTGGAAAGAACCTAATAATTTGAGAGCACTGGGTGCCTGGGAAAGAGTGAATATAAAGGATGGGTGGGGAAGGAAAGACACTGAAAGGGAAAATCACAGGCCCCAGAGATAAGTTTATTGACTTCCATTTTGCTGACAACCAGCTCTGCCTGTGGTGTCTTGGCACCATTCAGGAGTTCAAAGGCAGGCTCCACCCAGCTGAAAGCTGTTGGGTATAGCTGTCCTGTATATATAATGCCATGTAATGACTGGTTGGGGTTAATCAAATATAATGCTCAACCCAGACCTATTAAATTTCACCACAAAAGAGGCTTTAATCAGTCTTTTATCAGCTTGGTGCTCTGGCCTAAGAAGACTGCTTTTGTTTGCCCATATAAGGGACAATGGGAGAGCCAGGATCAGCCTGCTCTCTGGAGTACAACAAGCGAATTGTCCACAAACAACAGATCATTCAAGGCCATGGGAGAGGAAAGGCAGGAGAGGCTGCATGAATCTACAAAAGTGTTCACTGTTAATGGTCACGGCCTTGAGTGTTTAAATTCAGGCCACATTCCCGCTGGAGATTCCAAAATATAGGGAGGATGGGAACAAAAAGACTCCAGTGTGCTCCATGTAAGTCTATCTGGCCTTGGCCCTCTGCAGGACATTCTTGCTTGCTGCTTGCTGAAAAGGAAAAGGAAAACTGACATTTGGTTCTCTCACTAAGCAAAGCCCAGATCTCCTGAGGGTTAGTTGTGCTTCACAGGCTAGGGATTAAAGCGATGAGTGTAGGTTCTGTGCCAAACTGCACCTGTCCCACTGCCCAAGCACCTCTTGGACTATGGAAGAGATGGGAGGAAAAGGGAGATAAAAGGCAGTGAAGAGGGGAGAGAAGAGAGGGGACTTCCCTCACCCAAAAGAGAGAATGACATTTAAGCCACTCAATCAATTCTGTTTAACAAATATTTGAATACATTCTAGGAGGCAGGCTGACACACCCAGGTACAGAAATAAGGATACAAATTAAAAATCTACCTTTTCTGCTTGGAATTGGAGGATGTTAGAGTTGGCAGGGTCTCAGATCATCTTTCTTTATATTGTTTTGGTCTTCAAACCATGCTATGGATTTAAAAACTGTGGAGAAACACAACCCCAGCCCATAGGAGTAACCTCAAATTCTGGGACTGCTGTGTCATGTGTCACTGGAGGAAGAAAGGTTGAGAATTACTGATCTAGTCTGACTCAGGCATCTTACTGGTGCAGAAATGGAAGTTCCAAGAAGCAAACTGGATTGTCCAAAGCCACTTAGCTACTTAGTAACAGAGAGAGATTAAAATCCATATCTTCCAATGCGCAATGCAGAACCCAATCCATTGTACCACAAAGTCTCTCCACTCAGGCTTCCTGGAAGACCCTAAGCAAATTATTGAGTTTCTTGGATCCTCACCTATATGTGGCCTGTTGTGCCATTACTTCTTGTCATTAGAGTTTAGATTTTGTTTGTGAACCAAGATTGTCCCTTCTGCTCTAGATGGAACTTTGCTTGGGACTGGGAATCTTTAAAGAGATAGGAGGAAGAACAGAAGGAGTTAGACTAACAACAAAGAAAAAAGAGTAAACCTTTGCTCATAGGAACAAACCTGTGGCCCCTCAGCTCCAGATTAGTATGAAGACAGGGGTGGCAGCTGCCTAATGTGGTCTTGATTAGAACTGCATTCAGATGTGTTTAGGGGTTGCTAATGGTAGGAGGAATTCCTGTGACCAACGGGGTGAAAGACCTGGGGGCGATTTTGTTTATGGAAGGTTTACTGGATATATACATCTGAAGACGAAATGAACGGTGCCCAGTGTAGATGGCCTTTAGGGAGTGGGATGAAAGAGAGATGAGAAAGGGACCGGGGGAAATGAAAGTTGTTCTGTGAATTGTGAGGGGTGCCAGTGGTCAGAAGTCTTTTGCCATTTTCATTTGTCATCCGGTGTGGCTGACCCGTGCTTTGTGCTTTGAAATCATTCAACTTCCCTAAAGATATTTTGAGCTGTAATTGCAGATTTCCATTTTAGATTCTTGCTCTCTCCCATTCTGCTCTAGACAATCAATTCAAAATCCTTCCTCAGGCACTGTGCAAAATGCCTTTGCAGAGTCGATGAAGGATTGTGGTATGGCCTGTGTGAATTTATCAATTTTTTTCTGCCTGTAATGGGAGTGGTTATAGCAAAGTGGTTGTTAGCTAAATTTGATCAACAATTTGGGCTCGTGGGGCTTGGTGACATACCCCTTTTGATAATAACTTCTTTATTAATTATATTAATTATGACTTTGCCTTGCACTGCAGTAATGGGACTGGAAGCTTTCTATTTTCTTTCAGATTTCAATAGTAATGCTGCCTCAAGTTCTTTACTTATGTTCCTGGCAATTAAGTGCTATCCCAAAACATAAACAAAATTTCCCCTTTTGAAATCATTATGCAAGGAGTGTCATGTGAAAGCTGCTGTTACTTAAAATACGATCTTGTAAAATAAATAAAGGGGAGCTCTCCTATTCATAAGACTAGCAAGGAACTGTTATCAAAAATCTTAATAGAAAAAACTATGCTGTCCATTCTGTTTTCCTTTTTTTCTTCCTCTTTCAAAAAAAAAAATAGAGAGAGAGAGACTTTTGGGGATATTTTTAACTGAAAAGGAAGAAAAATCAAACAAATATTTTTGTTGTTTTGACTATGGTTGTTAAGATATGGCCTATAGGAAAAATAGAAATAAAAAGAATTGTCACATGCATTTCTCCTCACATGATGAGCTGTCTCCTCTTTACCTCAATCAGCCATGATGGTTCTTCTTTGCTACAGGAAAGATTGACCTTGGAGTCAGACTGACCTGGTTTAAATCTATTAGGTTGAACCACAGGAAATTGCTGTTTATATAGAGCAAAGATGGCCAAATAATGGCAATTTCATGGGGGTCGACCTAATATCATCTTCTCATTGGTCAACCTTCGGGTTATTGTGAAGACTACAGATAATGCATTTTAAATGCTTTACTTATTCCATGGCACTCGGTATGCTCACAATACATGGTCACTAATACGAATTGCAAGAAGCAGCACAGACATTTAATTTCAAATCAGTTCAACAAGCCCTATTTGAGACCCTCCTCTTCATCCCAGGCACTGCTTTTGTGTTGGGAATACCTGGATTCAGTGGAATAGATAGCTGCCAGGTGGTATGATGCATGTAGGAATTTAGCAGTATACACATGACAGAGGGTAGTATGGTGGGGGGATACGGGGAGATGAGAGCAGCCTTTCCTCAGGAGAGATGCCTCATCGGGGTGCTGCAGAACAGACAACTTGGTGGGGAATGAGAGACAAAGAGAGAGAGAGAGAGAGAGAGAGAGAGATGCTATAAAATGAGGTTGGAGAGATGAGCAGGGCCCACAGGGTAGAACTGGGTATTGTGAGGCCTGGAGATTTTACAACTTGGGGGGACCCTCTTTACAAAATGGCCATGTAAACACACCTCTGCGAACTCCTAAGACCTGAAGGTGGGAAGCCTTGACATTTCAGCTTTATTATCTTCCCCAAACAACTGCCCCTTCCAGGGCCACACTGTGAGGGGCCTTGTTAAAGAGCAGGGGACAGAGAATGGACAGCTACTGAAGGATCTTAAGCAGGAAAGTGACATCATCAGATCTGACTTTGAGAAAAAGCACCCTAAGGGCTGTCTGGAATATGGATCAGAGGAGCTTGTGTTAGACAGCTGAAAAACCAATTAGAAAGATATTTTAATAATCCAGAGAGTCAGGAATCTGAACACAGCAGAATTCACGAAGAAAGAATTAACCCAGCATCACTCAGCAAAAGTCATTGGGGGATAGTCACCCCAGGAGGCCTGGTCCTCCTCTCCCTGAGCCCATCCTGAACAGGTAGCAGATGCTTTCAAAATCAGATTCTCAGGGACTTCTCTGGTGGTCCAGTGGTTAAGAATCCACCTTCCAGGACTTCCTAGGGGACGCAGTGGTTAAGAACCCGCCTGCCAATGCAGGGGACATGGGTTCAATCCCTGCTCCAGGAAGATCCCACATGCCATGGAGCAACTAAGCCCGTGTGCCACAACAATTGAGCCTGTGCTCTAGAGCCCATGAGCCACAACTATTGAGCTTGTGTGCTGCAACTACTGAAGCCCACATGCCTAAAGCCCATGCTCCGCAACAAGAGAAGCCACGGCAATGAGGAGCCTGTGCACCACAATGAAGAGTAACCCCCGCTCGCCACAATTAGAGAAAGCCCGTGTGCAGCATCAAAGACCAAACGCAGCCAATAAATTAATCAATTAATTAATTTAAAAAAATCCACCTTCCAATGCAGGGGACATGGATTTGATCCCATGCCTTGGAGCACCACAACTAGAGAGAAGCCCACACACCGCTAAGAAGAGCCGGCATGACGCAACGGAAGATCCGGCATGCCACAACTAAGACCCGCACAGCCAAATAAATAAATAGATATTTTTTTAAAAATCAGATTCTCTACCTGGGAAGATCTTGAATTAGTCACATGACCAGGGGCCTGTCATTCAACACACAAATGGTCAGCCATGGCACTGTCATGTCCACTGAGGCCTGGTTATTCCTGGCTCCTGCCCTGCCCTGTCACATGCCTAGGTTCTGCCTCAGTTTTCACTTCAACATTTCAGTTCTCTGTTGGGTTCAGAGTCTGATTCTGAATGCTGGACTGCTTAGTCAACGCTCTGTTACCTGCTTAATTTCTGCCATGCTCTTTCTGTCCCTCCAAACCTGGAACTGGGCCATGTACTCCACCCACTCCATCGTCCTAGGAAAACCCCTGTTCATCTTGTTCATCCTTTGAAATGCTGTGACTGGGCCTGCTCCTCAGTGATCTTTCTCTGGACACCTCTCACTGTTCTTCCTAAATTCAGTGACTCACTCACATCCTCTATATCTTGCATGTACCTTTATTATTGTATGTATTATGCTCTATAATATTTATTTGTATATCTTTGAGGTTGGAAACCATGTCTCATACTGTCATTTCCCCAGTAGCTCACGCAGTCCTTAGCAGGTAATAGACACAATAAATGTTGGGTCAACAGACTTGAATAAATTCACTCTTCCCCTTTTTAAATAATACTACACAATAATAAGCCAGCCAGGGTCTAGCTGTGCCTGCCTTCTAAGGACCACAGTACCCTAGCCTACCTGGATTTGCATACCTCCTACAGTCTGCACTTCCTGCTTCAATGCTTCCATTCAGTGGGTTGAACTGCTATTCACCCAGAATCAAGCCTTGAATTCATTACACACCACTCCTGATTTCATATCTTTCATGGGTTGCTTCCTACAGCTGGCCTGATTTCCTCTGGCCAGTCTTTGCTCAGTCCTCACTTCTTCCCAGCCCATCTCTGAGGTGAAGATGCTTTGTGACCTCTCTGGTTGTGCTGTCTGGACGGGGAGGGGGGGTACTTAGTCCAAAAGCAGTCAATTCATGGGCTAGACCATACCTGTAAGGTACCTAGTGGGAAAGGCTTTAACCAAAGGGATTGTCTTGGTCAGTTTGGGCTGCTATAATAAAGTATCACAAACTAAGTGGTTTACAAACAATGGAAGTTTATTTCTCACAGTTCTGGAGGCTGGAAGTCTGAGATCAGTGTGCCAGCCTGGTGGAGTTCTGGTTCATAATGGTCATTTTCTTACTGTGTTCTCACACGGTGGGAAGGGCAAGGAAGAACTCTGAGGTCTTATAAGGGCACTAAACCCATTCATGAGAGTTCCACCCTCATGACCTAATTACCTCCTAAAGGCCCTACTTCCTAATACCATCATAGTGGGGTTTAGGATTTCAACATATGAATTTGAGGGGAGCACAAACATTTGGTCTATAGCAGGGATTTTATGGGTCAATCAGACTGACAGATCATGTAGTGGAGAAAATCATTTTGAGGAGCCTTCATTCAGCAGGAGAGATGTAGATGGAGTAGTTTCTCTTAGGAGGAAAGAAAGAAGGAAAGAAAGAAAGAAAGAAAGAGAGAGAGAGAGAGAGAGAGGGAGGGAGGGAGGGAGGGAGGGAGGGAGGAAGGAAGGAGGAAGGAAGGAAGGAAGGAAGGAAGGAAGGAAGGAAGGAAGGAAGGAAAGGAAGGAAGGAAGGAAGGAAGGAAGGAAGGAAGGAAGGAGGAAAGAAAGAAAGAAAAGAAAGGAAGAAAACCTTGGCAAATTCTCTGGTATACAGGAAGAGCTCACTCAATATTGACTATTATTATTAATCTTATATTGATGAATGAATAAATACATAAATGAATGAACAAATATATGAATACATGAAATACACAATCCTCTTTCTTGGGAGCACCCCAGTCTAATGAAGATAACCTTGAAAACTATTTATAATCCCAAACCAGTGACTATGGGATAAGTTGGATGGAAGATGAAGAGTAGCATCTTCCAAAGGCCTGACTTAATCCTTGAAAAGATGGATTGTTCAGAGATAAGAGAGAACCTAATAATAGAGAAGAACCAATAAAGGAACAGTCCAGATAGTGTTTGCTTGTCTCCTTTCTGTTTCCATGTTTTTCTCTACCTCTTAGGTAAGTTTAAGGCTCTTGAAACATAGGTGGGGGCACTGGAGAAGCAACAGTATGGCAACTGGTCAAAGATATGGAGCCTATTCCTTGATTGGGGGTTGGCAAAATTTTCCAGAGAGAACACATCCTGTCTTTCTGCCAGGGCATCTCTGCCTCCAGGCAAGCTCGATATGAGCTAGTTCCATAGAAAGTTGTCACTGGCTGTCAGAACCACAATGCTGCTTGATGTTTGCTGTAAGAAGCAAACACTCACTAACGGGCTGGAGAAGAAGGCAAAGGAATTCTCTCTTAAGGATCAGAGCATCCTCCATTCTCTTCTATTAGCAAATTACTATGTCATTTCAGTGCCTTCCTATATATCGTGTACAGTGCTAACCGACAAACACTCCTCAAAATAATCTGGTAAAGTAAGTATTACAATATCCACTTCAAAGAAAAGAAACTCAGGAGCACCAAGATTAAGTAAGTGTCTTTGGTCATATAGCTAATAAGCGATGGGGCCAGGATTTAAACCCAAGCATTTCTGCCTTCAAAAGGCTGGGAGCATTTTCCCTCAACACCAGCATATAAAAGAATCCAAACAAGTCAGGCCTTGGATTCCTACTCACATGTGCTTTCAGCCCACTTCACTAATTTCTTTTTACCTTTTACCAGCTATTAACACAACTGTGCAAGTGAGATTATCAAATGCTTTTTTGAGGGGCAGTTTTCATAGCCTGGAAGGGGAAGAGAGGAGACACTGAGCCCCTCAGTAGGGGTGAGGGAAGAAACTAGCCATGGGCAGCTGAAGGCAAATGAAAACAAATTTGTTAGCTAAGGGCTAGCTCTCTGCATAGCAACTAAAATGTTTTTTATATCTCCTGCCAGATAGAACTTCTGTTACAGCGCTTCATGTCACCAGTAGGAAAATATGGGCTCCTCCTAGAACTCTTGATTCTGAATCTGTTACTACACTTTTAAAAAATAATGTTAATAGAGGTAATAAAATGGAATCCTAACCACAGTCACTTTGCCATCTGCAAGAAAATATTGGCTCTGGAGAAGGGACAGCCTGGTAGGAAACCAAAGACATAGAAATATGTTTTGAGAATCATATTCTTGGCCTGAAACAGATCTCACAGCAAGGAAGGTTGGCTGAGGCCAAGGTTCCTGAGGTCAGGAAGGGGGAGAAGCTGAGTAGCTTGTTTTTCTGCAGTCTCAGTGGAACAGGGTAGTCAAGGAGGGTATATTCTGGTTTCTACTACCTCTTCCAAGGAAAAAAGCAGCCCAGGTTTGTGTCTCCTCCACAGAAGTTGGGGCAGTCTTGCCTTAACAAGGGCGGACCACAGACCCTCCATGAAATTGTGGAGACTTCTTGTTGGCCCCATTCCAGTTCCCCTTCCAAAGCGTTTCTCTCTCCTGAGTATCCCAAATCTCACTATTCCTGACAACCCAAGCCACCAGCTTGGTTAATGCAGCTTCTGTATATAGTAAGATGGTCTGGGTCAATGGGAATTCCAATAAATCATCAATAAACTTGATGGTTCCATTACCTCTTATTCCCATTATCTTCATTCCCATTTGAATGAATGAACTAGTTAATCAGGCAATTATTTTTAAATTATGTTTTAAAACTAACTTGACCAATTAAGTGGGTTCTGATTAATATAGATATTATTTCTGCTTTATATTTTGATAAGTGCTATCGTGTCCCCCAAAAGATGTTAAAGTCTAAACTCCTGATAATTGTAAATGTGACTGTATTTGGAAAAAGGATCTTTGCAGATATATTCAAGTTGATATGAGGTCTACTAGATTAGAGTGGGCCCTAAAACCAATGACTAGTGTCCTTAAAAGACAGCTGTGAAGAGACATAGACACACACAGAGGGAAGGCAGTGATGTGAAGATGGAGGCAGAGACTGGAGTGAAGCAGCTGTAAGCTAAGGAATGTCAAGGATTGCAGACAACCAAGGATTGCAGAAGCTAGGGAGAGGCAAGAAATGATTTTCCCTTGGAGTCTTCAGAGGGAGCATGGCCCTGCTGATACCTTGATTTTGGACTTCTAACCTCCATAACTGCAAGAGAATAAATTCCTGTATTTTAAAGCCATCCATTTCATGGTATGTTGTTATAGCAGTCTTAGGAAACTAATGCAAGTTCTTTTGTTTGCATTAATTTTTTTCTTACCTATTGTATCCCCAGCACTTATCAAAGTTCTTTGCAGTATAATGGGAGCTCAATTAGCACGTTGAAGGAATGAGTGAATTGATTGTGTATGTGTACAATCTGTGTATGTAGAAGCATGTTGATATACTTTCTGATCTACTTCAGTTATTTACTATTGCAATGAATCTATGACTCTATAAATCCATGCATGTGGACTGATAAATAATGCCTATCATGTAAATGTTCTTATTTTAACTTGAGCCATACAAATAAAACTAACAACTAGCAAGAATTCCTACCAAAAAAGTCAAAGTGAAGTTAGATTTGTTAATAAGAAAATAGGAAAATAGGAAAACATGAAAACAAATAGATTCAGCTTGAATTAAGAGATCTTCATTTTTTTCTCAAATGCCATTCTTGGTAGCCTTCATTGTTGAAATCAACTCATAATCCTACTCTACACAGGGCTAGTACTGCACTAGCCCCTGGGACAGTGTTTCTCAAAGTGCACTCCGTGGATCACCTGCATTAGAACTACCTTATAAAGCTTGTATAATTAAAACAGTGTGGTACTGGTGCATGAAGAGACAGATACACTGTTGACCCTTGAACAAAATGGGCATTAGGGGTGCCGACCTGTCACGCAGTTGAAAATCCACATATAACTTATAGCTGGCCCTCCATATATGCAGTTCTTCCACACCTGAATAACTAAACAGGTTTCAACTAAAACCTGTGCATAAGTAGACCCACACAGTTCTAACCCATGTTGTTTAAGGATCAGCTATAGTAGTATCACAGAAGAGAAAGTTCAGAGATAAACACAAATTTATATAGAAATCTAGAATATGAAAAAAGGGGCAATTCAAATCATGGGCAGTGATAAAATAAGGAATAGATTATTCAATAAATGTTATTGGGGAAACTGCATAGCCATCTGGGGAAAAAAAAAAGTTGCAACCAAATTCTACATATTATTCCAGAATCAATTCTATATGGATTAAAGTTTTAAATTTTAAAAAAATCTATAAAGGTACTAGAATTTATGGGATAATTTTTCATAATCCCAGAGTGAGGAAAGCCTTTCAAAGTATAACTTAAAACCCAGAAGTCACTAAATAAAATATTAATGAATTCAGTAACAGTTACACTTTGATAAAAAATTGTCCTATAGAAGCTACCAAAAGGGAAGTCAAAAGATAAATGACAAACTGAGAAAGATATTTGTAACTCATATTACAGCCTAAGGATTAATTTCCCTAATGTATAAAGAGTTTCTACAAACCAATAAAATAAAGATAAAAAAATACAGAAGAAAAAATGGCCAGCGAAATGAGCAGACTTCGCAAAAAGAAAATAAAAATAACTCATACATATTAAAATAAAATATTCTTATCCTCCTCTCTCATGGTAAAGCACTAATGATAATATTTTGATGTACCATATTGGCAAAGTCAAAAAGTTTGATAATATACTTTGTTGGCTAGAGATCATGAAAAAATGGTACTCATGTTGGTAGGAGTATAAATTGATATAATTTCTGTGAAGGGTGATTTGGCAGTATCTATAAGAATCACAAAATCACTTATAATTTGGCCCAGTAATTCCACTTGTAAGAATTTATCCAGATACAACCACTTATGTGTGAAATGACATATGTATTTGGTCCTTGTTGCTACATTGTTTACAGCTGGGAGAGATTAGAAACAACTTGCATGTCCATTGGCAGCAGATTGCTATATGAACTATGGTATACTCCGACAGTAAAATACTACGTAGTCATCAAAAAGAATGCAGAAACTTTATATACCAGAATGGCAAGATCTCAAAGAAACATTGTTAAGTGAAAAAAACAAAACAAAAAAAACAAGTTTCAGAACAGTGTGTATGGCATGCTACCACATGAATGAAAAGGAGAAAATTCATACATAGTTTTTGTTTAATATGCATAAAATATTTCTGGAAGAAAATACAAGAAAAAATGTAGATTCTTAGACTGTAATCCCTACCCCAGACTTATGGAGGCAGAATCTGTGCAGGTATTGGTTCTAAAGCTTACTGAAGACTGATAAAACACTGACCTTAGGGAGGAAAAATTTGAGAAGCGCTTTAAGATTTGCTGGCCCAGTTCCAACAGGTAGAATTTTGCCCTGTTTCTCAAATTCAGTCTATTTTCTCCCAGGACCTTAGTTTTAATAACTAGCTTCCTATCCCTATTACCTCATCACTGTCTTAGTAAACTACTGAGATCCATTATGGCCAACTTCTTCTTCCAGGTGTGTAGGAGTTCTGAGCCACTGACCAGGGTCAATTCATCCAGAGCCCAGGACCAACCTAAACATGCACGAGGCTGACAACAGTTCCTTCCTTACTCTTGATATGGACGTTCTGAGAAGAGAGAAAAACTCAGCGGTCAGTTCAAAAGAGTAAGCAGAGAACCAAACCAGGGCCCTAGATTTGGGTTGATAGCAGAGGGCAGAGATGATAGAGGAACAGGCTGAGAGAAGGAAGGACTATGAATGTCCCTTCTGAAGAAGCCTTTTAAGGAGAAACAATAACTGTGCCTCTGGTTGGGAAAAAAGCAGGGAACAACTTCAGACCCCTTGTTCTTCCTGAACAAAAGCTCTACCTTCTCTTTCTAAGCACTACTGCCATTGCTCACCACTGAACTGAATCATGTGGCTGGGCCTCTGCTATCCAATTCCAGTCTTCCCTGAGCTGCCTGCCCACCTGCCTAAATTTCTAAATACCTCCTGCTTCCTCCAGTCATGAAGTATGTGTTTGTACATCTAATCTCTCAGGATACATTTTTAGGACTGAATTTGCTCCTAGAACCTGAAGCTGTGTCTGTTCTCCAGTGACCCTCCCCCATTGGTTTGATCTGATTCCTAGATCCCAGCTCTCCAGGTCAGCACTGTTATCCCAAAGGGAACAAAGCCCCATGGGGTCTCATAATCCAGCTGTTGGTTGACATTCACATCACAAGTTAGATGGGAGCTCTGCTTTGAATGACTTGGTCTGTGAACACAAATACCTGCAGCCACATGAAAAGTGAATAATCATGTTGATACAGATTCAATTATAGGTGATGGACACCAAAGGAGCAAAGATTCGGCTAGTCTCAGACTGGTACAAGTAAAGGCCCTTAGTCATCGGATGTCAGAAAAATAGAAGGACAGGTAGTTTAATGGATAATGGCTGGCAGAGGTTAGGACCAATTAAATGTATGTCAGGTCAAGCAGTCAGAGTCCCGTGATATACAAATCTGATTCTGAGGCAACGTCTGCCTCAGACCACTCTTTGCCAAGGCAGGTTTGGTGTGGGAGTGTGCTCAAAGCTTCTCACTCAGGAAGCAATCATAGGTGGCCAAGTAGGGAGCAAGAGAGTGATAGAAAGTTCTAAACTTTATATAGGTAAATATGCAGCTTGGTGTAGTGGAAAGAGCACTGGACTAGGTGCCGGTAGACCTGAGTACTGTTCTCAGTCCTTTCTGAGCTCCTTGTTCCAGTGATCTCCACCCTGACCCCAGATCTTGCCTAGTGGGGCCTCCTTGCTTTCAATTCAGCGTCCCTGGTTCCAGGAAACTGTGTTACATCCATCCTCCCCACCTGACTCTGCTGGCTTAGAGCTCATACTTGGCCCTTTATGTCTGCTTGGTAAAGGAGCATTCCCAGCAAGAGCCATCACCGTCAGCAATCTTGACAAAACTTTGATCCCTGAGTGTGACAGCCTTATGTCCTTATTAGCTAAGGACCTTGTCAATGAAGTGTTTCATTTCCAAAGGAAATGTTGGGCCTGCAGAAACTTCTAGCTGAGAACAAGGAACCAGTTCTCTTTACAGGAAATGTCCTGATCCTATTAGTATAAAGAGAGGTTTTTAGCAGCGCCCCCCCCCCCAATTTTTTTTTAATGAAGCAGAAGCCTTTTAAAAGAGGAGGACACACTGGCCTTTGAGGGCTTTATTTTCTTCCATTTTGAAGGTCCTCCATCTCCCCACATTCAATCTGTGGACTGGGAACTGGTCAGGAAGTGGCCTCTGCCAGTTGTCTCCAAAATGTCAGCAATGCAAGAAATGTTAGCAAAGTAACTGTCTTCTGCTTTAGATAAAGTTCTGCCTGCTCTTTTCCCTCCTTTCTCCTGGACATAAGTCAGCAGTTAGTATAAAGAAAAAAGAATTCAGCATTTCCTAAACATTTGACACATTTAAAAGTCTCCTGAAGACTCATTTACAGTTGAAATGTTGAGGTGTTCCTACCACGTCTTAACCTGTCTCCCTACTGACCAACCATCCTAAAAAGTAACTTTCCTTGTCTCACTTTCTGTCTCAAACATCTCTGAGAGTATTTCATGTTCCACAGGGTGAACTCACACTCCTCACTCTGGCATTCAAAGCCCTCCATCAGACTTTATCTCTTATTAGCCCCTTAAAGAAACTCTTAATTCAAGCCAGAAAGATCTGTTCAGTGCCACTATTAAATGTCTTACATATTCCCGATACCTCATTTCCACTCCTGACATTTCTCCCTCCTTTACACTTATCCAACATTTACAGTTTTTTAGATATCTAACTGAAGCCTGTCCTTCTTCACAGTGGAAGATCACCTGGCCCAGTGAGTTCTGTCTCCTTGTCACACCTACAGAACTTGTTTACTATCTGTTTCCCTCACTTGACATGTTGTTTTACTACAGGCCTTGTATTTTCAACTTGTTTTTCAAATCCACTCATGTACATATTTACCTTTTCATCTTTGATGTTTGACTTTGAGGGCAAGGATCACATCTAGATTAGATTAGCACACAGTGGACTCACCACAAATATTTACCAATTTCAACTGATTGACAGTTAAAAGATGACAACCCTTTGCTTTCCTCTTTTACCAGAACCCTCCCTACTTGCTTTTTGTCATGAACCATTCCAGTTCCAAAAGGCCAACATTTTCTTTCTGGTTGGAACCTGTCTAAAATTCCAGGTTTTAGCACTGGAAGGGAACTCTCCAGAAGAGAAAGGGAAGCTATTCAAATAGTAGGAGCACTGTCTCCATGACTTTCACCCTTTTGTTTGTTTGTTTGTCACGGAGGTCTCTTCCTCCATGAGCGTGCTGCTGCCTCTTAAGCACTCTGATTCAAGGTGAACAGACTGAAAAGATCTTCTCTTGGGTCACCTGGCACAAAATGGACCTGCTTTATTAACCAAAAGGAAAGGGAGGCCAAAAGGAAAATAAACACAATGAAGAAAATGTAAAAGACTTATACATTATAAACTTTGAATCATTCTAACATGATCTCAATCCTGAGGTGCTCAAGGCCTGTCCCATCCCACAAGGCATCTACACTTTATCCCCAAATAAAGACAGCAACATTTTAAGCATAAACAGTCGAGTTCTTGTTTCCTATTCTCCAAATTGTCTAAAGCTGAAGAGTGATATTTTATAACCTACTACACACTTGTTGGCTATATATCCTATATTCTTTCTTTGCTCAATGTGCTCTTCTGCAAAATGAGGATAATAATAGTAAAGTAAAATAATCATAAAGTTTGATGTGGGGATTGAATGAGATAATCTAGGTAAGGCAGTTAGCAAATGGAAAGCACTCAGTAAATACTATTATTATTTCACAAACAAAACTGAAAGATTAGGCAGGATAAAGGGGGGTGGGTTGGAGAGAGGGAAAGAGAGAGGGAGAGAGATTTCAATTTCAACTCAAACCACCCATCTAGGGCCCCTCCATCTCCTCTTTCTGGTTTCTTCTGAGGAAGACATGCCTCTCAGGCACAATGACTATCTTCAAGAGCACAGGTTCACTCTTTCAGTCCCAAACAACAATTAAAATCTTAATACAGTGCAATAATTGTTATACTCAACATAGTAACAGAAGAGTCCACTCTTTATGGTTTTTTTCTACCTGCCCAATAGTCTCAATATTTTTCTCGGTGTGATGTGGTCATGCTCAGTCTCCCTACTTACAACTATTCTACTCCACTGTCCTTAACTCAGGATGAAAGATCACAGGCACCTCTTGGCCTTCCTCTTGAAGTGTCCGTAATAACCACAGAATTGTTCAAACAGATCACATATGTGACCTTGATAAAACCCATTTTCCTCTCTGGGCCTCTATTTCCTTATCTGTAGGTAAGTGGGTCTGACCAGATGATCTCTAAAATCCCTTCCCACTCTACCATTCTCCACTACCAAAATAGAGAGACATTAAAGCAGAAAAGGTAGTCCGAGCCTTACTGTGGAGAACTTTCAATGCTGGATTATGGGTCCACTTAATCCCATAGACAGGGAAAGTATGCTATTGGAGTTTATTAACAATGATGTTTACAAATAGGGAGTCCAGGGGAGAATTAATGAAGCTTGAACAGGAGCAATAGGTGTATGGTGGGAAGGCAGAAACCTTCCGGCTTAGTAAACAATTGGATACAAGGAGCAAGGGAGGACTTGTCAAAGGAGCTGGTGATTGGGGTGTTACTAACAGAAATAGGGAGGAAGAGAGGAGGCTGGTTTTGCAGGTTACATAAATAATTCTGTTTTAGACATACTCTACAACTCAACAATTCTACTCCTAGGCATAAATCCCAGGGAAACTCTTGGACCTGTACAACAAGATACGTGTAGAAGAATGCTCATTGAAACACTGTTTGTATAACAATAACCTGGAAATAATTCAAATGCCCACGAACAGGAAAGTAGATAAATGAATTATAGTATCTTCATGCCCTGGAATATTATACAATAGCCAAAACAGATGAACTGCAATGATACACTGTAATATGGATGGATAACAGCAATATAAGTTAAAAAGTAAGTCCCTTGGGCTTTCCTGGTGGCACAGTGGTTAAGAATCCACCTGTCAGGGGACACGGGTTTGAGCCCTGGTCCAGGAAGATCCCACATACTGCAGAGCAACTAAGCCTGTGTGCACAACTACTCAGCCTGTGCTTGAGAGCCTGTGAGCCACAACTACTGAGCCCACACACTGCAACTACTGAAGACCACGGACCTAGAGCCCCTGTTCTGCAACAAGAGAAGCTACCACAATGAGAAGCCTGCGCACCACAACAAAGAGTAGCCCCCACTCTCCACAACCACAGAAAGCCTGCACATAGCAACAAAGACCCAGTGCAGCCAATAAATAAAATTAATTAATTTTAAAAAAAGTCCCTTACATACAACATGGTATCCTATTGTTATAAACAGCAAATGTAAAGAATATTGTATTATACTATATGTATAATATATGTGATTATGATACATATATAATCCTTTGAAGGAATACATATTGATGCAATATCACAATATAAAAATAAATCAAAGAAATGATGAATGTAGGATTCAGGACAATGCTTACTTCGGATGTGGAGAGGAATTTTGATGCAATAAGGGCGCCACACAGATATAGATTATTTTCAAAGAACTAATTTTCATGTTATATTTTCAGGTGTTTATTACATTATTTAAAATAAACTAATCAAATAAACAAATACATAAATAATCAGAAGGACAAAATGTATTAAACATAAATTATTGCTCTAAAAATTGGTCTCAAAGAATATTACAGGGGTTTAAAAAATACAACAGAAGAAGATAAAAGCAGATTGGTAGAGAAAGAAATTAAAGAGAAAATAAAAACATCTCAGAAATGAATGCTACATTAGAAACAACCAAAAATAGAGGGAAAGTGTGATAAAGGCATGTTAAGACATGAGGGACAGGCTAAAGTGAAAGACATTAAAAGCGCAAAAATATAAAAATTTTATAGTGAAGATATATGAAGGAGAATCAACTTCTTGAAAAATAGAGATGTAATAGAAATAATATTTAAAGAAATAATGGAAGAGCACCCCAATGTTCATTACAGCACTATTTACAATAGCCAGATCATGGAAGCAACCTAAATGTCCATCAACAGATGAATGGATAAAGAAGATGTGGTACATATATACAATGGAATATTACTCAGCCATAAAAAGGAATAAAATTGGGTCATTTGTAGAGATATGGATGGACCTAGAGACTGTCATACACAGTGAACTAAGTCAGAAAGCGAAAAACAAATATCATATAATAATGCATATATGTGGAATCTAGAAAAATGGTACAGATCATCCTGTTTGCAAGGCAGAAATAGAGACACAGAAGTAGAGAACAAACATATGGACACCAAGGGGAAAAGTGGAGGGGGCAGGTGTTGGGGTGGGATGAATTGGGAGATTGGGATTGCCATATATACATTAATATGTATAAAACATGACTAATAAGAAAAAATATTAAATTGTACACTTTAAATATATGCAATTTATTGTATGTCAATTATATCGCAATAAAATTCTTTTTTAAAAGGGGGGAGAAAAAGAATGGAAGAAATGTTTCCTGAAATAAAGACTTTAATCTGTAGATCAAAAAAATACACCATGTATTTGGGAAAAATGATATAGAAAGATGAACCCAACATATATTCTGCAGAAACCATTCATCTTCAAGAATAAAGAACTAATCATATGAGAATCCAAGCAGAAAAGAGAGATTCCTCACAAGAAGGAAAGAATTAGGTTGACTTCAGACATTTCCTCAGTGATATTCAAATGCTTGAAGATAACGATCCATGTCTACACAGTTTTGAGAGCATGAAAGCATTACCCCAAACTCTGTATTCAGGTGTGGCAGGCCAAGTTTACTGGTTATTTCTCCATATTCATTTTCTTCCCTCTTAACACTGAGAACTCAGTTTTTGAGCTAGACAATTGCCATCAGCTAAAAGACTATATTGCATAGTCAGGTAATTAAATTTTGTCTAGTGAAGTATAAGCAGAAATGTGAGTGCCACTTCAGTGAAATCTCCTTAAAGGTGGGGCCTATCCTTCTCAACTCCCTCCTTCACTCTGCTGCCTAAAATCTGAATATGACAGCTGGCACTCAAGGAGCCTTCTTGGACCATGAGGACAAGGACTAATCATTCTCTAAGAAATGGTAGAGCAGTAATCTGGAAAGACTACGGATCCCTGACGAGTTTATGGTGCCAGCTCTGGACCTATTATGTGAGAAAGCAATAAACTTCCAACTTGTTAAATTCTCTTATGTGTTTGTGTGTTGGAGGACAAAGAATTTTTACAGTCAGCCAAACTTAACTCAAAATAATTACACCAAGCAGATGCTCCTCAGATATAAACGAAAAGGACAGGACTCATCAAGCTTGGAAAGAAAATTGGATGATGAAACTCAGCCAACAAAAATCAAATAAAAATAATATAGGAATAGGGAATATGGAAGGCATTGTAAAAGGATTAATAAAGAAATTTTAATTCATTTAAATACAAAACTGAGATTAAATAACTGGGTATTATGGTTACAAACAGAATGTAAGTGATAACAAAAATGAAAAGTATGGTGGAAGAGTAAATGTGCTAATTTTCTCATCTTGCATCACGTGATCCATAGATATAGTCTAGAAGAGAATTTAAAAAAAACAACCTTTTACATAATGATTCCAACCTCATTGTTTTTCATAACTTCAAAAAAAATTTAGGAACTAATAACTTTCATAGTGAAGAAACATTTGTCTAAAATTCAGCAATTCTTAGTTTCACTTCAATTTCCTTTAACTTTGTTAAATAAAAGTACAGTTATTTTTTGTCTTAAAATAGTGTGTAGTGTATGATTCCCATTTTTGTCCACCAAGCAATCTCATTTTCACTCTACCTATATTTACGTATCTACCTACATACTATCTTTCTATCTGAATCTTAGATGCATATTGAATTTCTTGAAATGTCATTTGATATAGGTCTAGATGGGGGAATTTCTTTTTTTGTTTCTGTATTTTAATGAGTTTGTTATTAATCTGATGAACTATCAACTCTGTAAAAACCAAGTTCTTTTTTAAACAAAGGAATTCTTCCACTTTCTTCTGGAAAAATCTTGTAACTATGTACAAGTGAAAATGAATACTTACTCCTATGCCAGGCATTAATATTACTTATATTTCAAGCTTTTAATTTTATTATAATTATAATGTAAACAGAGGTAGTAACTGTACAGCAGCAATTTTGGCATAAAAAATCTATATCCATACCTCTTGTCATATATCTCCTTAAAGGCTATACTTTACAATTGTACTCCAATTTTTGTCAAAGGGAAATTTTAACTTCACAAGAAAATGTATTTTAAAATAAAGTAAGTAGAGAATGTTTTATCCTCATTTTATAGAGGGGCAACAGCATCCAAGGTAACAAACCTAAATAGTGGCAGAGCTGGGATTAGAACTAATGTGTTCTAATTTCCAGACCAGATGTTCCCAGAGAAAGACAGTTATTGTTATTTTCCCCTTGTTGAATACAACTGGTTTTCATGGCAATAAGATAACCAACACATACTCAACAGGGCCATTGGTTCAAAGAATTTTCGACTTGCAAGGGACCTTACAGGTCTTCCATTGGCATTCAGCAGAGGGCCTTGGCAATCCTGCTTTCTAGGCCCAAGCTGGAGCACAGCTGATGTGCCTCTGGGCTCCCATTTCAGATCTCACCGCTTTTTTTTTTTAATCTTATCTGATTTACATATTAATGTTTCACATAAGATTCCATTTGAAAAAGAGGCTGGTTTCCACAAATAGGTTTTAAACCACTGATAGCCTAATCTTACAGAAATAGAGAAGTGATTTAATATAATCATTGCAAAGTGAGGAAGTTTCAAGAAGTACCAACCAATTCACAGGAGAATAAGCAATCTTGGACCAAGCTTATTTTGAGACTGTCTGACATCATTCCATTTAGAAGCAGCTGCTTTTCTGAATTCACACTTCTCCTTTTTTCTAAGCCACTAGTTAACTAACCCAAGTGTACAGACTGTACAAATCTTATGTGGTCAAGAAATTATAGATCTGATGCATGAACAAGAACTGGAGAAAATTTTCAATTGTCTTGCCTTGTAACGTTCCATGGTCTAACTTTAAAAATTGTCTAACCAGAAGCAGCTGTCTGCTGTTAAAAATGTGGATCCATTTTAAAGGTAGCAGGAGTGTTCTTTATTAGACATAAATATCACTATGCGTCTGAGGTTGTTGAAGTCAATTAAATGGAAGATGTAGGTTATTTAATAATTTACATTTATCAATAGCTTCACAGATTTTAATCAGTAAAATAGCATTTGGTACACGAGGAAGAGCACAGGCTTTAGAATGAGACATACACAGCCTCACTGCTTAGTAGCTGGGAAACCCCAGTCCAGCCTACTTACCCAACTGATGTTTGGTTTTATCATCTGTGAAATGGAACTTATGTGAGGATTAAGTGTAATGACACATACTGGGTGCCTAAGTCTTCCTCAAGTAATTTAATTTCCTTTCTTCCTTTTACCTAGAATGTTGAATATGTGACATTTTTATTAATTGGACCCTATTTTAAATATACAGGAGTACCATATATATGGAATCTAAAAAAATGGTACTGATTAACCCAGTGACAGGGCAAGAATAAGGATGCAGATGCAGAGAATGGACTAGAGGACACGGGGTTGGGGTGGGGGGCGAAGGGGAATCTGGGACGAAGTGAGAGAGTAGCATAGACATATATACACTACCAACTGTAAAATAGATAGCTAGTGGGAAGTTGCTATATAACAAAGGGAGATCAACTTGATGATGGGTGATGCCTTAGAGGGCCAGGACAGGGAGCGTGGGAGGAAGTCGTCGGAGGGAGAGGATACGGGGATATATGTATAAATACAGCTGATTCACTTTGGTGTACCCCAAAAGCTGGTACAAGGGTGTAAAGCAATTATATCCAGTAAAGAGCTAAAAAAAAAAATCCTATGATAAACCATAATGGAAAATAGTATTAAAAAAAGTATATATGTATGACCGAATTACTTTGCTGTGCAGCAGAAATTAACACATTGTAAATCAACTATACTTCAATAAAGAAATTAAAGTTAAAAAATATATATATAGGAGTACAAGCTGTAATATACGGTAAATTATTTTTTAATGAAGAACAATTTTGTAATCTGAATCATAACCAGTAGTCAATATATTGCAATGAAAAGAGTACTGGGTCAATAATCAGAAGACTTCAATTCTTATCTCCATTTTGCCAATTTTAGGTTGAACCCATATGAAATGGCCATTTTTACAGGTCACATGGCTGAATAAATTTGTTGTGATGGATAAACAATAATCTAAGATTGTTTCTTCATTAGATGAATTTAGATAACTACATTTATTCTTTGATTAAACATTTATCAATGTTTAATTGATAAATGCCTATTAAGTGGCAGACATTGTTTTAGATTTAGCTTATGACAATATAGTGAGGAATATAACAATGTCCCTTTCCTTTTGGTACTCTATTCAATAAGGGAGACATACAATAAATGAGAAAGTAAGCTTACAAATCATTCAAATTTTTGAGGTAGTGATAAAATATTCAGTAACTAGGTGATTGCTAAGGTTTGCTTCAGCTTGAAAATTGTAAAATACCAGGGCATTTTTGTAATAAGTTATAGCCTTTTCTTACTGAATTAGTTTCAGAGAAGATATATCTGTAGATAAATGTGTGCTTCTTAAAAATAGAAAGAAGTACTATAGCTGTAGGAAATCTGAAAATGAATCTCGAGAAAACCTCAAATAAAAGGATTTAGGGGATTATATTAGGAAACAGGTTTGGCTGCATGTAACAGTGAGAATGCCAATTAATACTGGCTTAAAGAATAAGGGGTTTGTTTTTTTCATGAGTTAGGAAGTCCAAATCCAGTTGCTCCAAAGCTAGCATGGCACCACAGTGCTTACAGGATGGCCGCCCTTAGCCATCTTTACCATGGGCTTTCTTCCTCACCCTTGTTGCTTCACGATTGCAAGACGGCAGATGGAAATTCCTTCTGCAACACTATACCAATGTGGCAAGCAGAAAGAACATAAAGGTGAAAGGGTAAGGCTTAACTGCCACCTTAGTTTGCCTCCTTCTAAAGAGTTTTCCCAGAAGCCTCATCTAGCAATTCCCACTTACAACTCATTAGCAGGAACTGGTCTACCCTTGAATTTTCAGTTGAGCACGTGGCTACCCTAAACAAAATCAGAATGATGTTCATAATGAGGAGCATTCAGGTGTGTACTGGCTAGAGAACTGGCAGTATCTACCGGAGGGGTGTATCAGACTTCACTAACAAATACGATTCTGAACATCTGTGAAATAAACATATACCAAGAAAAATCATTACTAAAAGGAAAATTTGACATGAATCTTCTCATATAGCAGATACTGTTTGGCATACAAATGATTTCCAGTTGCCTTCTCCAGGCTCCACCTCCCATGGGTCTGTAAGTAAAAGTAAGTTTTACTTTTCATTATTTACTAAAGTAATGCCCATCTGTAATATTAACCCAAGGGCTTGGTTTGAATAAAGCACTCCATTTATCTTAACTGATTTTCTGTTTTCTTCCTTCTACATAAGATTTAAGAAGACTTGTAAACAAATAAATCCAAGTGATGAACTATTAAATAGCTAAGGGGGTTGAAAAAAAGATCAAGAAAACAAAATCCAAGAGGGTGATAAGCATACAAGGATGCAGATGTCCCTGGGATCATGGGAGGCTTCCACAAGTGTGGGTGTCCCTTACCATCTGAATTCTAGCAATCTAAATATGTGTATAAAATCTGGTAAAAATGTTTACCAAAGTTCACTATCCAAAAAAAAAAACTGGCTTTAATGAACCCATGGGTGTACATCAACTAAAGCGTTGTAGGTGAATGTAGGTTCCTTCAAGCATCCCTCACCCTGCTGTTCAGGGAAGCTCTGGATCAGAAAATGAGAAGTACAGGTACAGCAAAGATAATGGGATGTCACCTTTGAGATGAGAGTACAGAGAGACTGTGACTTCTGTCCTACTTGCCCACTCCCTTGTTTGCTTGCTTCCAGGGAAGCCTGCTGCCATGTCGTGAGCTGCGTGTAGAGAGGTTCACAGGGCAAGGAACTGAGGGAGACCTCTGACCAAAATGCAGTGAGGAACGGAAGTCCTCAGGCCAACAACCCACAAGAAACTGAATTCTGCCAACAACCCATGGGTAAGCGTGTTATCAGATGAGTCGACAGCCCTGCTGACACCTTGACTGGGGCCTTGTAAGAGACCTTGAGACTGAGGTGCTTGGCTGACCTGTACCCATATTCCTGATCTACAGAAACTGTAAGATAATGAGTGTTTGTTGTTTTAAGCCTCAAATTTTGGGGTAATTTGTTACCTAAGGATAATTAATACAGGAATGCAAAAATCTTTACCAGTTTTTAACATTTTGGCATATGAAAGAACATGTCTTGATCATATGGGATTCTCTTTTATATATATAGAACATCTTATTCCTTGATATTCTCAATAAATTAAAAACTTACTGGGCAATGCAGAGTGTATTTCTCTCTAAATAAATCTCTAAATAAACTTCTTACCTTAAAAAAAAGAAAAAAACCTTACTGGGAAATAAAAAGTATGGCAAATTAGGGTTCAAGCTAGCCAGAGAGCAAATGTAAATCCCCAACACAGAATCGGTGTTTACTAAATACCAACAGAACTGAATTGATAGACCAGAGGAGATGACTGAGCCTTGAAGAATAGAAAGAGTTCCCACCTGATCCAATAGCCCAGTGGTTCTCAACCTTCAGCAGGAGTAATAATCACCTGGGGGGCTTGTTAAGCCACAGATTGTGGGGCCCACCTTCAGAGTTTCTGATTCAGTATGCCTGAGGTCAGGACCAAGAATCTGCATGTCTAAGAAGTTCCCGGGTGATGCTGATGCTGCTGGTTCAGGGGCCACACTTTGAAAACCACTGCAGTAGGCAAGAGTTTCTGCAGTTTCCTGTTGGGAGGGAGTAACATGTGCATGGCCCTTCCAGACAACTCATAGTGCATCAGAGAAAGAGCAAAGCTGAAGGGCCCAAACTTGGAGCAACTGTGAGAAAATAAGGTGCTGGTTTTGGGGAGCAAGGAGCTTCACAGCCAAGGGAAATTAAAAAGGAAATATTGGGGGATTTCCCTGGTGGTGCAGTGGTTAAGAATCCGCCTGCCAATGCAGGGGACATAGGTTTGAGGCCTGGTCCAGGAAGATCCCACATGCCACGGAGCAACTAAGCCTGTGTGCCACAACTACTGAGCCTGAGCTCTACAGCTGGTGAGCCACAACTACTGAGCCCATGCACTGCAACTTCTGAGGCCCGAGTGTCTAGTGCTCCACAAAAAGAGAAACCACGGCACTGAGAAGCCCACACACTGCAACAAAGAGTAGCCCCCGCTTGCCACAACTAGAGAAAAGCCCGCGCATAGAAACGAAGACCCAATGCAGCCAAAACTAAAATTAAAAAAATAAATAAATAAATAAAAATAAAAAGGAAATATTGAAAGACCTTGCTGACCTCATCAATTCTCCTCCAAATATTGCAGTTTAAACAGTCACTGTAGCTACAGAGGGAGAAAATCAAATTGCTGTCATTACTAATGAAACAAGGACACAACCAGGTTCACCTGGCTTCCCATGAGACACATGAAGTATGGCTCTTATGAATCAGGTGCTCTGAACAATATTTACTGCTATAATTAACTCTACTCATTCTATTTGCATGATAGAGCTGTCTTTGGGCTTCCAGATGGCCCTGGCTTCCTCTAAGATCATCAGCTGGAGACTCTGAAAGCCATTCAAACCCTTCAGATTTGTGCCTGATCTGATTTATGTGGTCTCAGAACACTGGGTGCAATTTTCCCCATTGGCATCCATCGTCTCTATTTCCAAGTTGAAAATGATTCAAACAGCAAAAAGAGCACATGATTGTATTTATTCATGGGCTGTTTTTGAAATGCATTTATTTCCTCGATATTCTAGAGACAGTGGTGTTACTAGAGTGTTTTCCAAAAGTCAGTGCATGCGGGTGCCAGTTTCCAGGTCTGTGGCATCTGTTAGCAGATGTCATAAGCAGTGGTGGTGGGTTGGCAAACAAAGAGGGCCTTCTTTGCATCTGCACCTTAGTATGCACCCCGAAAGCCTTAGTTACCTTGCATTTTTCTTATAATTCCTTGCAAAGGGTTCAAGAGTTATAGAGTGACGAGAATAATGTTTAAGTGACAACTTCAGATGCTGGCTTATTTTTGCTCTTTGGGAAATTGTCTACCTTCCAGCAATTTTTAATACCAAACAATGCCTCCAAAACTGGCAGCATCAAAGCACTGTCTGAAGATATCCATAGTTGACTTACAGGGAAGGGAAAAGGCAAAGCATCTGGAAGGTTGAGAGGCTGGAAATTTACCCCCAAGGAGCTTCCAGTCTAGCACGTGGAGAGACATCTGTGAACAACCGAACAAGCCAGCTGGTGTAAATAAAATTTCAGGGCCAAATAAAAACATCTCAAATGGAAAAATTACACATTTTAAATATTTTTAAAACACAATGAACATAAGTTAATTTTCAGTATTATCAATACTCATTTCCATAACAAAAATGAGTAGAGGACCCTAAACCTGGACCTGAAAAGTGAGTAAAAACAGAAGGAATTCTTTTCTGCCTCCTCTTTCTGTGATTTGTTTATTAAATTTATTTCTTGAGTAAACTTTTTAACAAGCAAGTGCCCTGGTTTCCCTCAGTCTCTTGTCTGCTCCACCTCCTTAGCACAGGGCTTGGTGCTGAACTTACACGTACATGTACTATGAGCAAAGTATCCACATAGATACACACAGCAATTACAATGGTTTCTATTTTGTTTTGTTTTGATTTCACCTCTTTTAATAAAACTTCTATTTAAAGGTGCTAACTTTTAAGTTGAACTAAAGAAAATACTTTTTTTTTTTTTTTTTTAAATTGCAGTGATATCTCTTAGACCAAGATAACAGGGAGTATTTACTGGCAGAATCACAATATAGTAAAACAGGGTTCCCATCCCACTATGCAGGTAGGCTAATATTAATGTCTCCATTCTCATGGCAAGTTTCAGAGTGAACCTCCTCTATATTCAGTTTCTCTGAGGCCAACCTTCCCTACAAAGTTTAAAGGTTATGAAAAGACCAGCCCCTTTCAAAAGCATGGATTTCCCTGGTCTTTTAAATTCTTAAACTGTCCATTTTCTTACACTGATCAGACATTCACCTCAAGGCAACCCAAACCCACAAGCACACTTACTCCTATCTGGTTGTTGACATCGCTTTGAAGGTCTTTTCAGTTAACCTTTTTCCTGACCCACCCCACAATTTCCTCTGGTTTGTTATTTGACAGACCATCCAAATACTTTACCTAAGTCATTTGCTTCCTTCCTACTGAAAGCTTTCTACTGCTGCCACCAGCCCCTTTCTTCCTGAGCAAAGATTAATGTTTTCTTCAGTCCAGGGTCTGTGGCACACGGTCTCACTTCATAACTTTCAGTAAAATTCCACTTTTTAAACTGCTTGTTGGGGGACAGAGGCAGGTATGAATTATAAACTCAGTCATACAGGGTGTAATGTGAGCGCCTGGAGTAACTACATTTAAAACTCATAAAACATTTCAAGGGAATGGCCTTCTAGGTCCTTCCTATAATTAATTAACAGGTAAACAGCATTTTTTTCAAAGGATATATTTATTTATTTGCCCCGGGTCTTAGTTGTGGCAGGTGGGCTCCTTAGTTGCAGCATCCATGTGGGATCTAGTTCCCCATCCAGGGATAGAACCTGGGCCCCCTGTATTGGGAGCGTGAAGTCTTATCCACTATGCCACCAGGGAAGTCTCAGCATTCATTTTTATTAGCATATCAATTGTTTCTGGGTGAAAAGAGTTCCTTCTCTAAAATGGTTTCATTATTTCCTCTGAAAACTTTTGTTTCTACTCAGTTGTTTAATAAATCTCATTCTCATAGATAACACAAAGGCAGAGTCAAAACATCACCAACTCTAAATTAGTGGGTACTAAATTTCAGGGCTGGAGGCATCCTTTGACTTACTGGAGGCAGAGGTTGATGTGTACATATTTTAGTTCTCCTGAGAAGTACCAAAGTCTTCCCCCATCTCCTTCTTCTAAAGCAAACCTTAAGTAATCCTTTTACACTTTACCACTCCCTTCTCTGGGACCTGGGGTCTAAGACATTACTTAATATTTTCTCCCCTGGAAAATCTCCAATTTAATGCAGGCTACTTCATACCTAAAATACACTGGTTTCTCAACTCAACCTTGCTGAAGAGTTTCCTAATGTGAAAACAGCACCAAGAAGTGTTTTTAAATTGCTAGATAAGTGGGACCTGGAAACATTATAATTGGTTCCTGAGCTAATGCTCCTAGTGACCAGGTATGAATTTGGAAAATGGTTGGATAGTCTGAGCTATAACCCGTGTTGACAGACTACAGCTCTATGTTCTAAACATCAAGCTAATTACTGTGCACATACACTGATCTTGAAAATAAGAGAAGTATAAATTAATAAAGCCACTTTTGAGCTCAATGACAATAGGGTCGGCATGTGGGCCAGATATCAGGAGATATGGATATAACCCTGTCCTCAGCATAATTATATGCTATATTACGGATCAATTCAGCGAAACGCTTTTATAGGCTAGCGGAACCTTCTGCTGAAAATCAGGTGGGGTAGGGCAGATTAATCCCATCATCTGTTATTCTATCAGTAAAGTTCTACTCCTTAATATCTAAATGTTTTTGATTTTGATGAATACTCTACTGAAATGCAAATATCTTTTGAAGGGGTCATACCAATCTTTTATCAGGTGACATTATAAACAGTTAACATTTTAGCAGAGATTGGGACAAATGCAATACAGGTCAGGGAGAGAAGAAAAAACTGAGGCTGATGAGGGAGGAAGGAGGGCACCAAAACAAATTTTATTACCTTTCCAAAACTGCTCTTTGAAGATTACTTTAATTCTCCCCTGCTGACCATCCCTTCATTGAGACTGGTGGTTTTCCTGAACACAAGGTCAGGCTTCACAATTTGGATGATGAACAATGGCAACCTTGATACTTGCTAGCCTTCAATCTATGGCATGTCCAGCTTCCTTCCATTAGTAAATGAATCCATTTTTCCTTAACTTTCTAAAAGTGATCAGCTGTCAAACTGAGACTCTTATGTACACACATACAAATATAGACAAGACACATGACCCCTGCTTGCTTTTCTTGTTTCACAGGAATCAACAATATTAAATTATCCCTGCAATGCCAGAAGGCTGAAGATTTGCATTTTGAAAATAACAAATGATGAGGATCCATCTAAAATTTCTTCTTGGCAGTCCAAAATATCTAGCCCTGCCACCAAGGGAATTAACAGATAAGATGAACCCCAAATGGCTGAATTGCTGGTACAAGGGAAGGAAATTATAAATACCAACTGTGGCTTCGTGACCAGTTTCAGAAGCAAGAGCTATAGCAACCTCCCCTATTTTATTCCTAACAAATTGTAAATAATAACTAGTACCCCTTCTTCCTTACTATTTTGTATAGTTATGTTGGTGGTGGTTAATTTTATAATTTAGTTCTTAGGAGACAAGATATCCAGGAGAGATTGTTCCTAAACTAGAAGAATAAACATTACCCAGAGAGAAGTCCAAGGAAGGGGGTTTTAAAATTTCACCTTCAGAGAGGCACTAAGCATGTTTTCATTTGCACAAAGGATCATAGCATTTTGTTAGGTGAAAACATGTCCAGATTGCTACTGTTGTTTAGAAATTAAAGTACAGGAAGAAGGGTATGTATAGAATGCTGAATGGTCAAAGTGTGAATCATGACAGCTTTGGTGAGTCACTTTTAGCATCTATTCTAAACTCTTTATAGGGAGCCTTCTTCTACTGCAGAAGCTGGAGAATCAAAACACCACATTTCTGATTTCCTGACTCCTGAGCTAGGATAGTTGATTGAATATACACATCTAACTTTGCTTCCTCTTGAAATCCTACAAAAAGCACAATAAAGAGATTTATTAAAAAAAAAAAAGACATAAAACCCTTTGGAGCTGGGAAAACAAGAGATAAGAATAGTAATATTTTGGAAGCTGGAAAGTGGCAATGAGGAAGCAGAGAAACAAACCAATTTATTTTGTAGGATTCTCAAAAGGTTGAAGAACTCATGGTACTGGCTAATACTGGAGCTGGGGAGACGGGCATTATGCTGAAATACAGAGGATTGAGTAAAAATGTCTGAGTAGCAGTTAGATCCTTAGAACCTGATAGGAATATGATGGGAATAGGATAAGCTTAGGCAAGAAGCACCCAATTAGGAAAATTTATGGGCCCAGTTGTATACATTTCATGTATCTTAGAATTTATGACCCTTTCTCCTAATCACACAAACTGAACTGGAGTGATGGTTAGCAGGTGCAGGGAGGCATTCACTAAACTTTAAAGCTCTTACTTTGAAGCTCTTTGGTGATTATCTGAATGTTTGTGAAACTTGCAAGGAAAAATTCTGACTCTTGTGAGCTAATTAACTCCTCTTTTTAGGGTATATAAGACACACATGTAAGACCCCTTCTGGGGTCTCTCCACCCCCTTCTGGTGTCTGTGCCAGAAACTATTGTACTCTCTCTAACTGCTCTCTAATAAACTGTTACTTTTACTTAAACCTGAGCAACGACTTGGTATTGATCCCAAGGAGAAATTCTTTTCTTCCAGAGATCACGAATCCGTTCCCCTAGATGGATTTCATGGACTTCAAACCCCTTCCTGGTTTCACAGTGCTGGGTAACTGCCCTCCTTTATCCTAGCAGATCCTGGGGGGTTATTACCTATGGAGGTAAAAGAGGGTGTCAGGGGACTTCCCTGGCGGCACAGTGGTTAAGAATCCACCTGCCAACGTAGGGGACACGGGTTCGATCCCTGGACCAGGAAGATCCCACATGCCTCGGAGTAACTAAGCCTGGGTGCCACAACTACTGAGCCTGCGCTCTAGAGCCCGTGAGCCACAACTACTGAGCCCACATGCCTAGAGCCCTTGCTCAGCAACAAGAGAAGCCACTGCAATGAGAAGCCCACACACTGCAACAAAGAGTAGCCCCTGCTTGCCACAATTAGAGAAAGCCTGAACACAGCAATGAAGACCCAACACTGCCAAAATAATAATAATAATAAATTAATTTTTTTTTTTTTTTAAAAAAGAGGGTGTCAGGACTGGGAAATACCAGGCTCTTCTGAGGGCTGGACCTTGTACCAATAAATGGTCCACCCAGCTGTCTCAAAGGTAAACCTCGAGCTTGGAAAGTCCCACCCACTTGCTCAGAGCTTCCAGTGTTTTCATTTCTCACTTGTTTTTAGTTTTTTTTTACAGAGGCATTTGGTGGGGAGGTATAATTTATATATAGTATTGAAATGCACAGATCCTAAATGTACTTGAGCAGGTGTGGTAAATGCACATATTTGTGTAACTCACACCCCTAACACAGTATGGAACACTTCCAGCTCCCCAGAAAATTAGTCCCTCACTTTAAATCATGAATAGACAATTAAGGATTACCAGTGACTTAAAACAATGCACAACGTGCGAGTTAAATTTTATTTGGGGCAAAATGAGGACTGCAGCCCGGGATACAGCATTTCAGGTAGCTCTGAGAAACTGCTCCAAAGAGGTAGGGGGAAGTTCAGTACATATGTGATTTTGGTGAAGGGGGCGGGTGGGGTATATACAATCAAGCACGTATATTTTTTGCAGAAGGTTTCTTCTAGTCATGTGGAGCAGTCATCACCATGAAGGATTTTAGTGCTTTTCTAGATATGAGGGGATACAAGAATTGGGCCCATAAAATCAGCTCCTGAAAATATCTAACTATTTGAAGACCTGTTCTGCCAATTTTCCCAGAGTGCAGAATGCCTCATTTCTGCTCTCTACCCTGAACTCCTTTCAGAGGGTGTTGAAAATCAGCAGCTGCAGAAACACATGATTTAATCCTTGTAGAGATAGATGGCAAGTGCCAATTTGTTGTTGACACCAGACGTCTGAGGAAAAACCCCAACATGGAAGATAAAGACCAAAGCAAACAAATAGGGAAAAAAGGCGCTTAGAGGAAAAAGCCTTTTTAGGAAAAATAAAACATGTTTTAAAAAATCTATATTAATATCCTTAGGGAGATGAGCAGAGTCTGAACGCTGAATGCTATGAAAAAAATTCAAAGAACAAAGAAAGAGCTCTTAGAAATTGAAAGTATGATAACAGTTAAAAAAACAAAAAAAACAAAAAACCTCTGTAGAAATTTTGGAAGATAAAGTTGGGAAAATTTCCCAGAAAAAATAGAGCAAAAAGACCAAAAGAAGGAAAATCAGAGAGAAATGATAAGAAAAGTGGAGCCCAGTCAGGAGATTCAACATCTAAATAACAGAGGAGACGAAAGTAGCAATGAATAATTCAAGAGAACACCTAGGGTTTTCAGACTGAAAGGGCCTACTGGATGCCCAAGAGAATGGATGGAAATTAGACTCACACGGAGACATGTCATTATGAAATTTCACTGGGAACAAAGAGAAAATTCTGTTTAAAAAAATTGGCCACATCACAGGAATCAGAAGAGCTTCAGGTTTTTCAACAACAGCACGTAAAACTAGAAGTCAATGGAGCAAAGCCTTCAAAACTGAGGAAAAAATATTCCTAATCTAGAATTCTATATCCAGTCACCTTATCAATCAAGTAGAAAGGTAGAATAAAATCATTTTCAGACATCCAAGATCTCAAAAAATTTACCCTCCACATACCCTTTTTCAGAAAACTGCTAGAACATTTGCTCCATTAAATGAAGGGAGTAAAGCAAGAAAGAATCTATGGACCACATGAAACAGGAGATTCAACACAGCGGGGAGGTAAAGGGAAACTGTCAGATGATGGAGATGATGGACCCCACATGCCTGTGCTACACAAAGCACAGAAGATCTTGTTAGAAAAGCTGATGCCAAAAACTGTGGAGAGCCCAGATGCATGGCTGTCCTTGCCTCCAGAGTAACAACATAGACATAGTGAAGCCCATGTATGGACAATAAAGATAATGAGACAGTAGCGAAGGATGTTCATAACATAATGGTACAGTGAAGCCTGGGCTCTCTCCATGTCTCAGCAAAACTCTCCTGGCTCCCATAGACTATAATGCAGAAAATAATAAAATCTGCCCAAAGAAGAGAAGTTCTACATATTAATTTATATGTTCATATGTTGTGTGTGGGTGTATATGTATATGTGCTTGTATATACATAGGCTCTCTCTAGATGAATTGTAAAGGAAATCTACTTTCCACTATCTACATTTTTGTTCCTTTTTAATTTATCTTTTTTTACCCTGTGTATGTTAGCTATTCATAAAATGAACTAACGAATAAAACAAAATATATTTTCTTTTAAAAATTACAAACAACATGCCCATTGACTGAGAAATTCCACTCTTAGGAATTTATTCTACGAATACACTTGTAAACATGTAAAGTTATATAAATACAAGGCCATTTACTACAGCATTATTTGTGATAGTAAAGGACTGGATATTGCCTACATGCCCACTGAGAGGGGAATGGTATGATAAATTACATACATCTATGATGCAGATTGCTTTGCAGTCACACAAAAAAATGTAAAAGCTCATTATGTGTTGATATAGAATAATATCCAAGATATTCTACTAAGTGAAAAGGCAAGGTATAGAAGAAAGTGTATAATTTGTTATAAAATTATAGCAGAAAAATGTCTCTGACCCCCGCAACTTAAGTCAGATCACCCTGTTATAGGTTATCATTATATTCTGTGCTTTGCCTTTGTGATATTTATGACAATAATAATTAATGATTATTTGTGCTAACAGAAAATCTCATACTCCTCAGGCTCCTTGCAGCTGGTTTTAGGTGTGAAATTGATTGCATCAATTCAGTGCATTCAGCAAGATTTGGAAAGCAGAAGGGGCAGGCACCACCTTCTTGTGTTCTTAGCTGTTGCGGCTGACAGTCATGGTCATTGCAACATCATCCTAGTGTTCAGAGATTGGCTACACAGATGCCAAAAGGCAGTTGCAGTGGCAGCTTCCTGATCCCTAGGATCACAGTCTTGGTGGTATGTTCTGTTCTTAAACTCAACACTTCCAGGGGGAGCTCCTGAATCTCCACCTTCTGACTGAGGCACTCCTCTAGCAGGACAGTTCAATAGTGATGTTCTGGAGGTCACTGGAAAGGACCTAGCTTATTCCACTCTTATCAGCCTCCGCAACAATTCTGTAGGCACCTGATTTCCTGTATTAAATGCTCTTGTGGCAGTGATTTGTTTCCTGTGACTAAACTTTACTGATATAATTGATAATACGGACTTTTAACATAGAGAAACTGTAAATCTTATTTTAGAATCATAAAAGTAATTTTATTTACTTTATTTGATCTATCCTATACACTGTGTGCTACCAAAGTAAGTGTTAAAGGGTTTAAAAATTGACGATCATCTATGAGCTTTTCTTCTACATGTGCTAACAAGTACTGGCACATCAAAACATACACAGCAAATCAGGGGCAGCATGCTTTAACTTTGTTTTTAAAGTTTATCCAGAACATAGAATGAGTGAATGAATAGGTATTGGGGATTATTTTCAATAAACTAATATATTTTTTTAACTGATGAAAGTGAACACGCCTGGCAGGTGGCCGGTGGCTTATTTTACTCTCTGATAAACGCCTGGTAACATCAATTACAAGGTCTGACAGAAATAACTGGGAGATTCCAGGTTTCACTCTCCTCAACCCAGCAACCTAAAATGATTCTCAACAGTCTGGGAAACCCATTAAAACACCTCCTGGCCCATAACAATAACAGGCTCATTACCTTTCAATCATAGTGATACTGTAGGAGATGACAATTCTGGATTTTGTCTCTTTTCACATTGCTTACAATGTGAATTTGACAGTGAGTGAGTAAAATGAGTGCCACACGAGTAATTATAGCGTTTGACTACTACCAAGAACACATTTGATATAATATGTTTGTTTCTGAGGCAGCATTTTATATTTACATTTAATCCAGTGACATTTTTGTGTGTGCTTTTAGAAAAGAAACATTTGGAAGTGGTAGTGGATAAGAGGGCAAATGACTGAGAAGTCACAGCTCTCTGCAAACATAGACACACAAATTTACAATTACCTGGCAGACAACAAACAGCAACAAATATCCAATTCTGAATTTTCAGAGATTTACTCAGTATTAATGAGGTTTCCACTGAGGGCAGAATAAGGCAGAATTGCTTTGACTCTCAGATCTATTAAAAACTGGTTGGAGCCTTCCAATTCTTGACAATATGTAAATTATCCACTTGGTAGATTATTGTTTCCTTGAAATTCAGCCAGCATAGTCCCAAGTGACCTATTCTGCCTAAGTTATATTTAGGAAACACTAACTTATTTAAACATAGACTATGCAAAACCTTTACAGGGTGAATATATCTTAATATATTTATATATATATTGGGAAAAATATATATATATATAACATTTCTAAAACTAAAGGAAATGTTTTTTGGATCATCCAAAGTTTTGGAATTAAAATTTTTTTGAGCTGCCAGGGCCCTTAAAGACTTCTTGTCCAACAGTTTCATTTCATAGCTAAGAAAACAGGCATAGTGAGGTTTACTGACTTGCCCCGAGTAACAGTTAATTGTGAAATTAAAATGTTTAAATCATAGCTTCCTTCCATTAGCTTGCACATAAGTTTTTGGAAATATTTTTAGAATTCTCTGCAATATGGGGGAAATGATCTACATAGAAGCTCCCTAAGAACAGAGCTGGACTCCAGGGGTGATGGGTGTGTGGCTGGGGGAAGGGGTCACGAGGTGTTCCTTCACTCAGCTTTGTTGCCAACACTACAAGAAGTCTTCAGAATCTGTTCTCACTCTCTTATTTTACAGCTCACTCAGATTGCTTATTACTTTTGTGCTATCTCTGTCCTGCAAGTAAACCTTATGTAGCTCCCCTCAGTTGCCTTTTGTAAACTAAGGAATCTTAGGGAGGAACTGGACCTACAAGGAGTCTGGAGAGACAACCAGCAGGCTAGCTGAGAGAATGCACTGCAGCTCCAGGAGGAGAGAGTAGAGTAAGGTTTGCAGTGTATATTTAATGCTGCTGAGCAGCTGGGTAGCAGGAATTATGAGAATTTATACCACTAAAGCTGCTCAACAGTGGTTGGTGGGGCTCTGCTAGGACTGAGCAGATGGAGAGAGAGGAATAACTGTCTATGCAGCTGGTGAATGAATTCCAGAAGCTCACCTCAGCACCACTGGCTGCCTTTCAGACTTAAGACCCACAACTGGGGACTTAAATGTATTTGCAGATGTACTTAGATTTTAAAAGAAAGCATGCAGCACTTCACATCCAGTAGGATGGCTACTGTCAAAGAAAAGAAAAGAAAAGAAGAGAAAAGAAAAGAAAAAAAGAAAGAAAAAGGAAAAGAAAGGAAGGAAGGAAGAGAAAATAACGTGTGTCGGCAAGGATGAGGAGAAATTATAATCCTTGTGCACAGCTGTGGGAACATAAAATGACACAGCCACATTGAAAACAGTGTGGTAGTTCCCTAAAAATTTTAAAATAGAATTACCATATGACCCAGCAATTCCACTTCTGGGTATGTACCCAAAAGAAGTGAAAGCAAGGATTTGAACCCATGTTTTCAGCAACATATTCACAATAGTTAAAAGCTGGAAACAATCCAAGTGTCCATCGACAGATGAACTGATAAACAAATGTGGTATACACATACAATGGAATGTTATCCAGCCTTAAAAAGGAATTAAATTCTGACACATGCTATAACATGGATGAACCTTGAGGACACTATGATAAGTAAAATACACCAGTCATAAAAGGACAAATACTGTGGGATTCCACTTATATGAGCTACCTAGAATACTCAAATTCTTAGAGACAGAAAGTTGAATGGTGATGGCCAAAAGGGCTAGGGGTAAAGGGAAATAGGGAGTTAGTGTTTAATAAGTACAGAGATTCAGTGTTACAATATGAAGAGTTCTGAAGATGGTTGCACAAAAATGTGAATGTACTTAATGCCACTGAACCGTTAAGATGGTAAGTTTTTTGTTCTGTGTATTTTACCACATTTTTTTAAAAAAAAAGGAAGTCTGCAGTATTCCTGCAGTGTGTTAATTGAATTTGTAAAGAATTTTTTTAATTAGAAATGAAAATCACCGTTTATCTTTTATTCATTCTTTTCTTTATTCCTTCCTTTTTTCCTTTCTTTCTTGATGTCGCCCTCCTTCCTTCCCTCAAACATCTGTAGGCTACTTAACATGTGGCAAACACTGAGGTCCTGGGAGGCTCAGACAAAAGATGCCATACCCTGATCACATCCCAGCAGTGGGGAAGTGCCCCAGGTACACAGACATTATCATGTGACCAAGGCTCTGATAGAGACATGCTCAGATTGCCATGGGAGCTCAGAGAAGGGACACCTAACATAGCCTTGGAGATGAAGGGAAAGCCTGCTGGAATTTGGATTTCCTAAGTAGCATCTTGAAGGGTAAATAGAAGTTAGCCAGCTAAAGGAGGAAAAATATGATCTATTGTAACAATATTAGTGATAGCATATTTTATAGTAAAAAAAAAAAGCTACAATTCATATGTTATTTATCCAATTGGTGTTTATTAAATACTAGATGCCAGGCACAGTTCTATGTGCTGGCAATATGGAGGTGAACAAGATAAAGTCCCTCTGTCATGAAGGGGAGATAACCAATGAATATGTAGACAAACACATACTGTATGAGTATGGTAAATGTTCTGGAGAACAATAGTGAAGGAGAAAAAGAAAGTGAAGTTTGGGATGAGGGAAAGAATGTCACTAATTTTTATATGGTGGCTGGAGAAGGCCTCACTAATAGATTGGCATTTGACAGAAGACTAAAAGCAAGGGGGGAAGGATCCCTGTGGGAAGATGTGGAGGCCAAGGAAACAGCAAGTGCTAAGCTCTTGAGGCGAGAACATGCCACATGTGTTAGGAGGACAGCGTGGCTGAAGTAGGAGCAGGAAGAAGAGTATTGGGAGAGAAAGGGATGGGGGTTGGGAAGACAGTGTTCCTATTACGTAGGGATTTGAGGCATGATAAGGACGTTGGCATGTACAGTATGTGAGATGGAAGCCACTAGAGGGCTCTGAATAGAGGAACAACATGACCTTACTTAGGTCTTAAAGGAGTCATTTTGTCTGCTCTGTTGAGAAGACTGGAAGAGGCAAGGGTAGAAATGGTGTCACCAATTAGAAGACTATGGCAATAATCCAGGAGAAATTGATTGGCTTGGACTGGATGGCAGCAGGTGAAGTCGTCACATTCTAGACATATTTTACAGATGAAATCAACATGATTTGCTGATAGATTGGATATCAGGTGATAAAGAAAGCAAAATAGTCATGAATGATGCCCAGGTTGTTGGCCTGAACAACTAAAAGCATGGAGCTGCCATTTACTAGGGTTAGAAAACTGCTGGAAGAACAGGTTTGGGATGGGAGTAGGCAAGGAATCAGACGTTTGGTTTTGGACACATCCAGTTCAAGATTCTTGTTAGATATACACTGAAATATCAACTTGCTGTTATATATAAAGTTCTAGAGTTCAGGGGAGAAATACAGCTAAAGATGTAAATTGGAGGTTCTTGGCTTGTATTGGTTCAAGGCCATGATGCTGGGTGACATTCCCAAGGGAGTGAGTGTAGATGTAGAAGATGTTTAATAACTGAGCCATGGGGTTCCTGGGGGTATTCCAATAGTCAAAGGTCAGGGAAATGAGGCAGAACCAGCAAAGAAGACTGAGAAGGAACAGGCACAGAGATAAAAGGAGAACTAAGAGACTCTTTGAAGTCAAGTGAAAAGACTTGTTTCTAGGAGGAGGGAGTAAGCAATGTGTCATGCTGATGAAAGGTCAAGATGGATGAGGGCTGAGATTGGACCACTGGACTCAGCAGCATGGAGGTCAGTAGTGACCTTTTCAAGAGCTGCTTTGGTGTAGTGGTGGGGATGAGTGCTTGGTTGGAGTACAGCTGAGAGAAAATAGCTTTTTACTACTTGAATTTTCTATGCCTTGATTTCTTTATCTATAAAAATGAGTATGTCAGTACTTTTCAAATGGAGTTGTTGCAAAAATTAAAGGAAATAACATATCTGAAGTACCCAGTAAAGGTCTAGCATATATAAGTCCTTAATAAGTACAGTTGCCCCTTGGTTCCAGGACCCTCTACAGATACCAAACTCCACAAATGTTGAAGTTCCTCATATAAAATGGTGTAGTATTCACATATAATCTAGGCATATTCCTCCCATATACTTTAAATGATCTCTAGATTACTTATTATACCTAATACAATGTAAATTCTATGTAAATAGTTGCCAGCATGCAACAAATTCAAGTTTTGTTTTTTGGAACTTTCTGGAATTAAAAAAAATATTTCAACCCATGGTTGGTTGAATCTGCAGATGCAGAGCAGGCAGATACGGAGGGGTGACTATATTAACCTTTTTATTATTTATATTATTATTTTTAAATTTCAACTATTCCGGGGGAAAAATAGACATTTACTTATCATCATGTTAAGTTAATCACCTTTTTTGAAAAGCTCAGATAAGAACTGATATAGTTAACTGACCATTTTCCTCCTTTTTATATTTCTTTTCTTTAAATACAGACATAAAATGAGGGTAAATAGGCAAATGCAAAAAAAAGGGGGAGAAGGAGAGGAATTGGAGAGAGAAACAAACAAAGGGGAGAGAAACAACTGAATGTTATTGGAGGGTATTTTTTAGCTTGTTCTTTAAGATTAGAGAAATAACTATGGACGGTGGAGAAAATGATCCAGTCAAGAGGGAAAAATTAACGATACAAGAAGGGGCGGGGATGTCTTTGAGAGGAAAAGAGGGATGGGATCTGGCGCCCAAGTGTATGTAGAACTTGGCCTTAGGAATGCAGACAATTCATAACCAAAGGACAGGCAGGGTCTACAGGTGTAGATGTAGGAACTGGATAGAGGTAGACAGTGAGAGTATGTAGAAGTTTTCTTCTTATGGCTTCTCTCTGCTGTTTTTAGTAAGACATGAAGCAAGATCCTCAGCTGAGACTTAGGAGGGGCAAAGGTGTTAGAGGTTTGAGAAGAAATGTGAAATGTGAGACAGTCATCTAAGAGATGAGGGAAATGAATATATTAAGGAAGGGTAAGAGGGTTAACTGGCAATTAATTGATGTTGATGGTGAAAAATTTAAAGTTGAACCAGTCAGCATATTTTCCAATTGTGTTTATGTGTGGACGGTGGTTCAGAGAATGTGGGAAGTTGACATTATCAGGGTTGGGGTTTTGTCAGGTGAATACAATGGAAGGAGAGAGGAGTAAGAGACTACATGGATACTTAAAGGGTGATTGTAGGGCGGGACCTTGTAACTAGGCTGGGAGAGCAGGAGGCCATGAGGAGGTGAGGGATCATGAAATGTTGGTAGAGTCCCACCAACTAGGAGTGAGGGCATGGGAAAGTTGCAAGGTGGGCTCTGAGAGTAGGTTTCTTGAAATAGAGATGATAGAGGTTGTGGTTATTGGTAGCAACAAGACATGCTTCCTCCATTGGAGGAAAAGAGAAGCAGAGATAAAAGGCTTGGAGGGGATCATCTGCATGTCATGAAATTACTCAGAATTAAGACAGGATTATCTTTGGAGAAACTGACAGTGAGACAGGAGCTAAACTTTTAGAAGAATCAGGGTGAGCACCTGTGTAATGTAAACAGATTCAAACTGTGGGAAGGGGAGGGTTTAGGAAGAGGGAGGAACAACAGTCTTAAAGCAGCAATAAAGAGCATGAAGATTATTGATCCCACCTCCAGGCCCAGTGGAACACTGGGATGTAGCAGAAAAACCAGCCGCCACTAGAAAGAACTGTAAAGGAAGCAGTGACTGTGGGAAACATCTAGTTTTCATTCAGGTCAAGAAGTTGAAGAGTATATAAGGAATTTTACTGATGATGGACAAGGAGTTCCAGGGGACACAATGAAAGTTTTCTTGTGTCGTAGAGGGGGAGCAGACAGGATCAGATTTTAAAATATATGCAGTAGTATGGGCACGCATGCCTGGAAGATACAGTTCTGTTTTGTGGCAATCTGGATAAAGATGAAATTTGTGCTGTTCGCCTTCTAGGTAGACTGCGGTAGTGAGGCCCTGACTCTGGTGTGGGAAGAGATTATGGTCTTGACAGGAGCACAAAGGCTCCAGGCTCTGGTGTCTCTCCTGTGGATGGTAAGAAGGAGGAGAGAGGAGGTGTGGTGCTACCAGAAGCATGGAGCTATATTACAGGAGCCCAGACAAGCAATGATCATGGCTTGGGTTGTGGTAGTGGTAGAGGTAGTAAGAAGTATCTAAAAAAGAAATGTATTTTTGAGACAGGGTTCAGAGGAGTAGCTAATAGATTGGTTGATGGGGTGGGGATGGGGGAGGAGAATGAGAGAGAAATAAGGATGGTTCCTATGTTTTGATCTGAAAAAGGTGGTATCATCTACTAGAATGTGGAGGACTTGGAAGGAGGGATGACACTGGGTGAATAAATAAATCACTTTTCAACATGTCAAGTTTGAGTTGACTATTTGACATTTAGATGGAAATGGTGAGTAAGCTATTGGATATATGTCTGAAGCTATGGGCAGTGGAGCTTGGTGACCTTGAACAAGTTTTTTAATTTCTCTAAGCCTGTTTCCCAACTGGAAAATAGAAGTATCTATTATTATTATCTATGTGATGACAGGGTTAATTATGGTAATACTATAAACTGCTTAGGCCAGAGCTTGACACGCAGCAATGCTCAGGAAGTGTTCAATTATTCCCACTGAGAGAAAATGGAGGTCTGCTGAACTTAAAAGTAAATTTTCCAAAGCTGCTGAATAGTGAGCCTTACAGCTGGGACTTGAATACAGTCCACACTCTTTCTATTCCACCAGTGACTTAACTAGAAGTAATACTCATTGTCAAGCCTCTGCAGCCAAGGGTTAGAAAATCTTAGCATAGTATCAAAGACTATAAAGGGATATAAACCATTCTTACACTGCTTTCATATAAGGTATCCCACTTTTTTCTCCATAGATTTATGATACAGGGAGGGGAAAGCATAGACTGTGGAATCAGATAGACCTGGTTCAATCTCATATTATAAAATCAACTATATACCAATAAAAAAAATCTCACATTATAACTTTGCTCTTAGATTATTCAACACAACAGCAGAGTTGAAGGGGTATTGTTTTTTAAAAAAGGAAAATTATTAACTGCTTACTCCTTGGCATTCAATAGCACCAAATTCCATCTGCATTGGTATATACAGACGCATAAATATAACCTACTCTTTTTTTGTTTTTAAATGTTCTTAAATAACTTAAGCATCTACTTTCCCAGTTAGATAATTACCTCCCTGGTAATTACCATTTTCTAATACTAATTCTAGACTATTTGCCTTCATATGTGAACTTCAGAGATCCTAGAGTCTTGATAATTTTCTCTATCAAAGAGTAGAAGGAAAACAATCCTCTCAATGAGACTCACCACCACAACTCAATGCACCGTAAGAGAGAGTCTGCCTCATTTTTCTGTGAAATAAGACTTAGGTCTCGGAAGATGATAGAGTTTACTCAGAACAGGAAATGAGCTCTTACAGACCTTTGGGAACACATTGCAATGGATGAATAATTTATCTTTAACAGTCTTCAACAAATATTCATTGAGGGAAATCTTTTCAAAATACTATGAATTCTTGCTTCTGGTTAATCCTGCCTACAACATGTTTAATAAATGGATTCAGCTTTAATAACTTCAGGAGAGGGAAGCTTATTTATTTAACCACTATCTCTTGACTCTAGGATTAAAAGATGCAGGGATCTTGCCCTCAAGGCACACTGTGTCTAGTGGCGGACACAGACAAGAAAACATAAAGATATTCAGTAGAGAGTGATACATAGCATAACAGAAGCTTAAGATGTAATAGGGTCAAGGCACAGAAGTGGGACCAGCTTTTGTGAGGATGAGGTTTCTGTCAGTGATCAATGAAGGTTTTCAGAGAATGGCATACCTACGTTGTAAAGTAAAGGCCTTAAAAACCTAACCTGACACAACTTACATTTTTAAACTCTTTTATTTAGTAGAAATGTCTTTTAATAACTTTATTCACTTACTCACCATTTACTAGGGACCTACTCTGTGCCAGGCAAGGCCTAGGTCCTGAGACTACAGCAGTGAACTGAGCAGAACTTTGCTCAATCTGGCAGAGACTGACACTAACGAAGTAAGTGTAAGTGTGAAAAATGTTGTGATAGGGAAAGAGCACGATCTGTGGCAGAGGGGACCTGCCAACCCAGGGCAGCAACATTTACACACAGATGAGCACCTGGGTGTTTGCCTGGTTGGTGTGAGCTAGCTACTTCTCTTGAAAAGTAGACTCAGGGAACTTCCCTGGTGGTCCAGAGATTGACTCTGAGCTCCCAATGCAGGGGACCCAGGTTAGATCCCTGGTCAGGGAACTAGATCCTGCATGCTGCAACTAAGACCTGGCACAGCTAAATAAATACATAAATATTAAAAAAAAAAAAAGTAGAGTCATTCTCACAGTTATTCTGAATTCCCTGCAGGACCTGGCCCAGGGCCAGGGGGTTGTAGTTAGCGGCTCAAAATCCACTGCCTGAATAATTGGGTCTTTTATTCTTGGGAAGGCACTTCTGGATCTTCACATTCTAAAAATAATCTATCTTTTTGTATAAGTGCTAGAGAGAGTTCTGACTAAATTCTACCAAATAGTTTTTGTTTGTTTGTTTGTTTTTTAAAGCTCTTAATTGGAATATAATTGCTTTACACTCTTGTACCAGTTTTTGAGGTACACCAAAGTGAATCAGCTGTATTTATACATATATCCCCATATCGCCTCCCTCCCACAACATCCTCCCACCCTCCCTGTCCTGGCCCTCTAAAGCATCACCCATCATGGAGTTGATTTCCCTTTGTTATACAGCAACTTCCCACTAGCTATCTATTTTACAGTTGGTAGTGTATCTATGTCTATGCTACTCTCTCACTTCATCCCAGCTTCCCCTTCGCCCCCCACCCCAGCCCTGTGTCCTCAAGTCCATTCTCAACATCTGCATCTCTACTCTTGCCTGGTCACTAGGTTCATCAGTACCATTTCTTCAGATTCCAAATATATGAGTTAGCATACAGTATTTGTTTTTCTCTTTCTGGCTTACTTCGCTCTGTATGACAGTCTCTAGGTATATCCACCTCATTACATATAGCTCCATCTCATTCCTTTTTATGGCTGAGTAATATTCCATTGTATATATGTGCCACATCTTCTTTATCATTCATCTTTGATGGGCATTTAGGTTGCTTCCATGTCCTGGCTATTGTAAATAGTGCTGCAATGAACATTGTGGTACATGCTTCTTTTTGGGTTATGGGGTTCTCTGGGTATATACCCAGTAGTGGGATTACTGGGTCATATGGTAGTTCTATTTTTAGTTTTTTAAGTAACCTCCAAACTGTTTTCCATAGTGGCCGCACCAAATTACATTCCCACCAATAGTGCAGGAGAGTTCCCTTTGCTCCATACCCTCGCCAACATTTATTGTTTCTAGATATTTTGATGATGGCCATTCTGACCAGTGTGAGGTGATACCTCATTGTGGCTTTGGCTTGCATTTCTCTAATGATTAGTGATGTTGAGCATCTTCTCATGTGTTTGTTGGCCATCTGTATGTCTTCTTTGGAGAAATGTCTATTTAGGTCTTCCGCCCATTTGTGGATTGGATTATTTGCTTTTTTGGTATTAAGCTGCATGAGCTGCTTGTATATTTTGGAGATTAATCCTTTGTCCGTTGCTTCGTTGGCAAGTATTTTCTCCCATTCTGAGGGTTGTCTTCTTGTCTTGTTTATGGTTTCTTTTGCTGTGCAAAAGCTTTTAAGTTCCATTTGGTCCCATTTATTTATTCTTGATTTTATTTCCATTATTTTAGGAGGTGGGTCAAAAAGGATCTTGCTTTGATGGATGTCATAGAGTGTTCTGCCTATGTTTTCCTCTAGCAGTTTTATAGTGTCTGGCCTTATATGTAGGTCTTTAATCCATTTTGAGTTTATTTTAATGTATGGTGTTAGGACATGTTCTAATTTCATTCCTTTACATGTTGCTGTCCAATGTTCCCAGCACCACTTATTGAAGAGGCTGTCTTTTTTCCATTGTATATTCTTGCCTCCTTTGTCAAAGATAAGCTGCCCATATGTGCTTGGGTTTACCTCTGAGTTCTCTATTCTGTTCCATTGATCTACCTTTCTATTTTTGTGCCAGTACCATACTGTCTTGATCACTGTGGCCTTGTAGTATAGTTTGAAGTCAGGAAGCCTAATTCCACCAACTCCATCTTTCCTTCTCAAGATTGCTTTGGCCATTCAGGATCTTTTGCATTTCCATACAAATCGTAAGATTTCTTGTTCTAGTTCTGTGAAAAATGCTGTTGGTAATTTGATAGGGATTGCGTTGAATCTGTAAATTGCTTTGGGTAAGATAGTCATTTTCACAATGTTGATTCTTCCAATCCAAGAACATGGTATGTCCCTCTATCTGTTTGTGTCATCTTTGATTTCTTTCATCAGTGTCTAATAGTTTTCTGCATACAGGTCTTTTGCCTCCTTAGGCAGGTTTATTCCTAGGTATTTTATTCTTTTTGTTGCAATGGTGAATGGGAGAGTTTCCTTAATTTCTCTTTCTGCTCTTTCGTTGTTCATGTATAGGAATGCAAGAGATTTCTGTGCATTAATTTTACATCCTGCTACCTTACTAAATTCAACAATTACTGATAGCAGTTTTCTGGTAGAATCTTTAGGGTTTTCTATGTATAATATCATGTCATCTGCAAAGAGTGACAATTTTGCTTCTTCTTTTCCAATTTTGATTCCTTTTATTTCATTTTCTCCTCTGATTGCTGTGGCTAAAACTTCCCAAACTATGTTGAATAATAATGGTGAGAGTGGGCACCCTTGTCTTGTTCCTGTTCTTAGAGGGAATGCTTTCAGTTTTTCACCATTTAGAATGATGTTGGCTGTTGGTTTCTCATATAAGACTTTTATTATGTTGAGGTAATTTCTTTCTATGCCCATTTTCTGGAGAATTTTTATCATAAATGGGTGTTGAATTTTGTCAAAAGCTTTTTCTGCATCTATTGAGATGATCATATGGTTTTAATCCTTCAATTTGTTACTATGGTGTATCGCATTGATTGATTTTCATATACTGAAGAATCCTTGCATTCCAGGGATAAACCCCACTTGATCAATGGTGTATGATCTTTTTAATGTACTGTTGGATTCTGTTAGCTAGTATTTTGTTGAGGACTTTTGCATCTATATTCATCAGTGATACTGGCCTGTAGTTTTCCTTTTTTGTGACATCATTGCCTGGTTTTGGTATCAGGGTGATGTTGACCTCGTAGAATGAGTTTGGGAGTGTTCCTCCTTCTGCTATATTTTGGCAGCTTTTGAGAAGGACAGGTGTTAGCTCTCCTCTAAATGTCTGATAGAATTCCCCTGTGAAGCCATCTGGCCCTGGGCTTTTGTGTGTTGGGAGATTTTTAATCACAGTCTCAGTTTCCGTATTTGTGATTGGTCTGTTCATAATTTCTATTTCTTCCTGGTTCAGTCTTGGAGGATTGTAGTTTTCTAAGAATTTATCCATTTCTTCCAGGTTATCTAATTTATTGGCATAATTGCTTGTAGTAGTCTCTCATGATCTTTTGTATTTCTGTGGTGTCAGTTGTTACCTCTCCTTTTTTTTCTTTTCTAATTCTGTTGATTTGCATCTTCTCCCTTTTTTTCCTGATAAGTTTGGCTAATGGTTTATCAATTTTGTTTATCTTCTCAAAGAACCAGCTTTTAGTTTTATTGATCTTTGCTATTGTTTCCTTCATTTCTTTTTCATTTATTTCTGATCTGATCTTTATGATTTCTTTCCTCCTGCTTACTTTGGGGTTTTTTTGGTCTTCTTTGTCTAATTGTTTTAGGTGTAAGGGTAGGTTGTTTATTCGATATTTTTGTTGTTTCTTGAGGTAGGACTGTATTGCTATAAACTTCCCTCTTAGAACTGCTTTTGCTGCATCCCATAGGTTTTGGGTTGTTGTGTTTTCATTGTCATTTGTTTCTAGGTATTTTTTTATTTCCTCTTTGATTTCTTTAGTGATTTCTTGGTTGTTTAATAGCATATCATTTAGTCTCCATGTGTTTGTATATTTTACAGTTTTTTTCCTGTAATTGATATCTAGTCTCATGCTACTGTGGTCAGAGAAAATGCTTGACACAATTTCAATTTTTTTGAACTTACTGAGGCTTGATTTTTGTCCCAAGATGTCACCCATCCTGGAGAATTTTCCACGTGCACTTGAGAAGAAAGTGTATTCTGTAGTTTTTGGATGGAATGTCCTATAAATATCAATTAAGTCAAGATGGTCTAATGTGTCATTTAAAGCTTGTGTGTCCTTATTTATTTTCTGTTTGGATGATCTGTCCACTGATGTAAGTGGGGTGTTAAAGTCTCCTACTATTATTGTGTTCCTGCCGATTTCCCCTTTTATGGCTGTTAGCATTTGCCTTATGCATTGAGGTGTTCCTATGCTGGGTGCATAGATATTTACAATTGTTATATGTTCTTCTTGGATGGATCCCTTGATCATTATGTAGTGTCCTTCCTTGTCTCTTGTAATAGTCTTTACTTGAAAGTCTAATTTGTCTGATATGAGTATTGCTACTCCAGCTTTCTTTTGACTTCCATTTGCATGGAATATCTTTTTCCATCCCCTTACTTTCAGTCTATATGTGTCCCTTGGTCTGAAGTGGGTTTCCTCTAGGCAGCATATATAAGGGTCTTGTGTTTGTATCCATTCAACCAGTCTGTATCTTTTGGTTGGAGCATTTAATCCATTTACATTCAAGGTGATTATTGACATGTACTGTTCCTATTACCATTTTCTTGATTGTTTTGGGTTTGTTTTCATAGGTCTGTTCCTTCTCTGTGTTTCCTGCTAAGAAAAGTTCCTTTAGCAATTGTTGTAAGGCTGATTTGGTGGTGCTGAATTCTCTTAACATTTGCTTGTCTGTAAAGCTTTTGATTTCTCCATTGAATCTGAATGAGATTCTTGCTGGGTAGGGTATTCTTGGCTGTAGGTTTTTCTCTCTCAGGACTTTCAGTATGTCCTGCCACTCCCTTCTGGCCTGCAGAGTTTCTGCAGAAAGGTCAGCTGTTATCCTTATGGGTTTTCCCTTATATGTTATTTGTTGCTTTTCTCTTGCTGCTTTTAATATTTTTTTCTTTGTGTTTAATTGTCATTAGTTTGATTAATATGTGCCTCGGTGTATTTCTCCTTGGGTTTATTCTGTATGGGACTCTCTGCACTTCTTGGACTTGATTTGTTATTTCCTTTTCCATGTTGGGCAAGTTTTCCACTATAACCTCTTCAAATATTTTCTCAGACCCTTTCTTTTTTCTTCTTCTTCTGGGATGCCTATGATTCGAATGTTGGTGCGTTTATGTTGTCACCAAGGTCTCTGAGACTGTCTTTCATTCTCTTTATTCTTTTTTCTTTTTTCTGCTCTGTGGCAGTTATTTCCCCCATTCTATCTTCCAACTCACTTATTCATTCTTCTGCCTCAATTATTCTGCAGTTTATAACATCTAGAGTATTTTTAATTTTGGTTATTTTGTTATCTAGCACTGTTTGTTTGCTCTTTAGTTCTTCTGAGTCCTTATTAACTGTTCCTCGTATTTTCTGTATTTTGTTATTGAGATTTTGGATCTTTACTATCATTACTCTGAATTCTTTTTCAGGCAATTTTCCTATTTCCTCTTCATTTATTTGGTCTTGTGTATTTTTACCTTGTTCCTTCATCTGTGACATATTTTTTTGTCATCTCATTTCCCCCCTACTTTGGATGGGCGGGATTGTGTTCCTGTCTCACTGGGTGTTTGGCCTGAGGTTTCAAGCACAAGTTTGTAGGCTGTTGAGTATAGCTGGGTCTTGGTGTTGAGGTGAGAACCTCTGGGAGACCTCACTCTGATGAATATTCCCTGGGAACTGGGTTTCCCTGTTAGTCCAATGTTTTGGACTCAGAGCTCTCACCTCAGGAGCTAAGGCCTGACACTGGGCTTGTGAATAAAGATTCCACAAGCTGTGTGGAGCAGGAAAACAAAAAAAATTAAAATAAAAAAAAAGTAGGAGAACAGCAGAATAATAGCAAGATAAAAAATACAATAACATGAGACTAACATGTGTTAGAAAAAAGAAAAGATGGAGCAACAACTGGAAGGTAAAACAACTGTAATAGCCTAAGTGAGGAGGTGGGAAGAAAAAAAAAGAAAAAGAAAAAAAAAAGCCAGAAAAGGCCTTGGCTGTGGGGGCAGGGCTTAGACAAGGGTGGCGGTGGGGGAGTGGGGGGCAGCTTAGGCAGTGGGCAGGGCCGACACTTAGAAAAGGCCCTGGGGGTGGTGGGGAATGGGGCTTAGGCCCAGTGAGGCAGAGGGGCCCAAGAATGCCTCTGGTCCTGGCGGCAAAGCACAAGGTTGAGGTACCCAGCAGGCTCCCTGGGCCCGAGTTGGTGAGAGAAATGCTAGGCACCTCCCCTAGTCCTCCAATCTTGGACGGTCCCTCTGCCTTGGGTTCTCACCCCCCTCTCCTATTTCCCTAGGACCCTCACAGCTGCAGGGGGCACTGGAAGGCAGGAGACCAGACTCTGACGCCCAACAGGCTTCCCAGGGCCAACTGGGCTACGGTAATGCCTGCGGCACTTCCCCAGATCTCCCAGTCTCGTTGAGTCCCTGTCTGCCTCTCTTCCTCTCCCCTGCCCCCGACTCTCCTAGGTCCCAAGCAGCTGGCAGGGGCCCTGCAGTGTGAAAGACCAGGTCTGTGAGCCTAGCAGGCTTCCCAGAGCTAGTAGGCAGGGGAAATACCTTCTCCGCCTCCCTTGATCCTCCAATCCCAGAAGGCCCCCCTCCCCTGCCCGCCTCTCCTCTTCTTCCCTGCTTTTCTTCTACACCCCTAGGATCAGTGAGACCTAGAGAGGCCCCTGGAGGACTGAAGACCAGGCCTGGGGGTACAACAGGCCTCCTGGTGCCAAGTGGGTAGGGAAATTTCCCGCAGCATCTCCCCTGATCCTCCAGTCCTGCAAGGTCCCCCCCACCACTGTCTGCCTCTCTTCTTCTTCTCCTGTCCTCCCTCCCTCTCACACCTGTATGACCCACTCAGCTGGAGAGACTGAGGGACCAGACTCAGGAACCCAGCAGGCCCAGCAGGCCCACCAGGCCCACCAGGCCCAAGTGGGCAGGGGTAAGGTCCTCCTCACCTCCCCTGGTCCTCTGCTCCTGGAACATCCCATCACCAGTCTGCCTCTCTTCCTCTTCCTCTTTCCCTGCCATGCTCCAATGTCCCCTGGACCAACGCATCTGGGAGGGGACCCTGGAGAGTTGGAGACTAGGCCTGGGAGCCCAGCAGGCTTCCTGGGCCAGTAGGAAGCGGAAATGCCTTCTGTTCCTCCTCCGATCCTCTGATCCCAGAGGCTCCCTCTCCCCTTCTGCCTCTCTTCTTTGCCCCCCACCGCTTCCCTCCTGTACTTCTAGAACCAACGGCCGGGAGGAGCCTTGGAAGGTGGAGGACCCACCCAGAAGAAATACCCAGCGGTGCCTCCTGTATTCTTCTGACGTGGAGAGATCCCTTCCCACCCCCACTGTCTGCCTCTCTCCCTCCCCCGCCCCACGCCCCCCAGACCCTCATGCCAGAGGGGGACCCGGAGAGTGAAGGACCAGGCCCGGGAGCCCAATCAGCCTCTCTGGCCAAGAGGGCAGGCGAAATGCCCTCTAGCCTCCCCATCCCCCAATCTCAAGGCCAGCACCCCCACCTGTCCGCCTCTCCACCTCCTCGCCCCTCCTCCCTCCTTCCCACACCCCCAGGACTCAGGCAGCCCAGAGGGGGCCTTGGAGGGTGGAGGACCCCTCCGGGGAGTCCAGCAGGCCCCCAAGCTGGGGAGCTCAGCAGGCCTCCTGGCCTCCTGAGTGGGAGAAACCCAGTTGCAGTTTCCCAATCTCCCCAGCCCACAATGGTCTTTCCAGGCGGGAACCTCCCCCTCACACAGCCACCCCCCAGGGGCACTGCTCCCATCCGGCTTCCCCTTCCCCATCGCCCTGACTTCCCTCAGGTGCTACCCAGTTGCTCCAGGGTTCCTGCGGTCTGCTTGGGCCTCAGGTCTCCCACTGGCCTCCGGCAACTGATCTACCAAATAGTTTTTACTAAGTGTTTATTAAAGTTTTGTCTGGTTAAGAAGAACATGAGATTATAGGTCCTGAGATGACTTAATTTCACACTGAGAAAAGTACTGTGCTTAAAACTCTAACTCTAGCCAGCAATCTTACAAATGACCATCACTGGCCAGGACAGGGTATTTTTTTATGGAAGGTGGCTAAGAGATGCCATCACCAGATGTCAAGGATGGTATATTACAGAAGCTCTTCAACTTAACTACTTCCACCTTAGGAATCAGACAGATAATAATTGAAGCCTGAGCCAGTGTAGAAGCTGGTTAACTCTGTCCCAAGAACAGGTGGCATTAGTAGTAGCCAGTGTAAGGTGGGCCTTTCAGGGCCTGTTACAGTTGTACACTTAGTAAGTGCTTGTGAAATTCATTGAAAACAAAGTTAGCTTTCCAAACCCCAGAAACAAAGATATAATATCAGAGATGGAAGAGATCTCAGAGGTCATCTCATGTAGGCTTTACCAACCAGTAGGTCTTAAAGCTTTGTCTGGTATCTTTAACCAAGATATTACCAAGATGAACTCTCATACTCTGTCAATGTCTCTGATTTTCCTGGAACCTCCATCAAGGAGGGTACCTCTGTTGATGGCCCCAGCCCCACATCCCACTCTTACTCATCCCTACATTCATGACATGGCTTCAATGTCGGCCCCCCAGTCCTGTTGGGACTTTAGGGTTGCAAAGAAACTAAAAAGTGGCAGAATAATGAAGGAACATTCTGGAGTGATGATATATTGAAACGAGTGTGGGTCTTACATTTGCATATGTAAAGGTGTATGCGTGTATCAAAATTCTGGAATGGTACACTACAGATTTGTGAATTCCATTGTATGCAGATTTTATCTAAAAGAACTGCAAAGAAAAAAAAGAACTCTAGTAAATAATATACATGCTCCTGAAGTGTTTCAAGATGAAGTATATTGATGTCTGTCAGTTTATCAAAAACATCAGATAGATTGATGGATGGACAGAGGAATAGGTAGATGGATAATTATGTAAGGAGGCAAATACAGTAAAATGTTAATTGTAGAATCTAAGTGGTTACATGGATGTTCAATGCATAGTTGAATTTTTCTGAAAAATTTTCATAGTTAATTTATAATTATTTAATAATATATAATAAATACTGGTAAAATAAATAAAAATTTTAAATTACTAACTAATAAAACATTTGAAATTTTTCATACTAAAATGTTGAGGGAGGAGAAAGTGGCAGAATAGTCCTTCCTAGGCCAACCCAGTATAGGAAACTAATGCTCAGAGAGCATGTCTGATCTATTATTCCATTGTTTAAGATCCCCAAGGGCTCTCCATTCCCTGCACAATAAAGTTGGAGCTCTTTGGCTTGACACACAAGACATTTCATAAGCTGTCCTCTGACCAGCTCTCTGACCACATCTTCAATCCTCCAAGCATAAGCGCAAAGCTGAATGACACATGTAGGCAACTGAGCCAGTAATAATTTGGTGCTCCTTCAGTATGATATTTTTAAACTAATTTTTACTTATGAAAGCAATATAAGTGCATAATTTAAAAGGTCAAGTAGCACCAAAATGCTTATTAAGAGAAAAAAAAAAGCAGTATTTACACACAGCTCTGACCCACCCCCACCATCCTATTATCCAGTGACTATTTTTTCCAGCTTTTATATTGTTTCTATTTGCCTCCAAGTTTCTGGGTATGTGATTCTCTCTATTAATCAAGTTAGATATTATCTATTGATTTCCTTTTTTTTTTTCACATAATTTCTTTTTTTAAAACACGTATTTATTTGTCTGTGCTGGGTTTTAGTTGAGGCATGTGGGATTTTCCTTGCAAAAATCGGGATCTTTAGTTGCAGCATGTGCAACCTAATTCCCTGACCAGGGATCAAACCCAGGTCCCCTGCATTGGGAGTGCAAAGTCTTAACCACTGGACCACCAGGGAAGTCCCTTGATTTCCTTCCATTGTGCGATTAGCACTCCTACTCTTCCCCTGCCCCTTTCTCCATCCTCCCAACATAATTGTATCATACTTTTTGGTTAAACTCATATTCAGTGTTAATACAACTGTAAGTATTGTTTTCTGAGTGAAGAAGTGTATGATGATTGAATTTTCCTTTTTGTGTATCTTTTAGTTTCTCTTGAAGTTAACAGCTGCCTCCGTTTTTTTATTTGCCTAGATTTCATTGAACCAAGTGTAAGTGTTCCCATAGCAACCAACAGTTCTATAATATGCTTCTCACAAAAAATTTTCACATGACCAAACCTGTTAGATAATCTGGCAGTTGTTTTGTTCCCCAAACGGCATCCTTCCTGGAGTCCTCCACCTCACTTAATTTACTCAGGTTACTTCTAGGTCTACGTCACCTAGTCTATCTGAGGTCTTCTGGGACTCCCTTTTGCTGTCACCCTGACGATAACCCTTGCCTCACTCCTGTGTTGGATCTTCTGTTCCTTGGATCCACTGTGTTCTTTCCTGGTTTATTTTCTCATTTGTTGGAACATATCATCCGGTAATTTCTTGAGAAAGGATATGTGAAAGGAACATCTTTTTGAGATTTTGCATGTACAAAATGTACATATATTATCCTCGCACATGATCAGTGGTTTGGGTGGGTCTATGTAGAATTCTAGGTTTGAAAATAACTTTTATTCAGACTTTTAAAGATATACTCCATTCGCTTCTAGTCATCGTTGTTGTTGAGAAGCCCAGTGTTATTCTTTTTCCCAATTCCTTGGAGTGATTTTTCTCTCTCTGAAAAGATTTTTCCCCTTCTGTTATTGTTCTGATTTCTAACTTCTATATTGGAGGTTCTCTTCAGATCTCCAATAATGTTTGTCCATCTATTTATAACTTAAAATGAGATACTTTAAAGCTGTTTGGAACTGTTCATATGAGGGTGGGCTTATCCTGTGGTGAACTGTAATACAAGAAGACGGCTAGCCAACTTTTTCATTTGGTATCCCTAAATTTTAGCATAGGTAGGTCTCTTTTTGGATGGTGCTCAGTTTCTCCCTTGGGAGGACAGGAGAGCGGGAATGCTGCCAGAACCTTGTACAAGGTCCTCCCCTCTTTTCAGATTCTAGTGCCTCACCGTTGACTCTCTTCTGTACCCAGTTTCCTGTGACTTTCCAGCTCAGCTTCTCCAGAGACCCTACTCTCATCTTTGAGGGTAGGGGAAACATAGCCCCTGTAGAGTGGGTGAGAACCTAGAGGTCTAGCCATTCCTCACACACACTTAAACATTTCCTGCTCCACTCCTTTCCCTCACCTCTGCCTCCCATGCACCTGGAGCCAGCATCCCAGAGCTTTTCTGCCGTTGTAGGGACTGAATCAGCTTCTGATTAACATAGCCCTGCACAGGAACTTCACTTTCACCTTCTTCTCTGTTTCAGAGTCATAGTTGTCGCCTAGCTTTACTAAAGATAAACTCTGTTTCTTATCCTTGTGTTTCTTATTGTTTTAGGGGAATTTTTGAAAGAAGGTGGGGCAGAACCATCTTTATTCCGTTATCTTAAAACTGGAAGTTTTCCAACTGAATGTTTAGTAGGAAAAAAGCAAGTTTTTCCTCCTGTGTTTCTCCTTTACTCTCACACTGCTCCCACACTCACACTTCTAATGCCAGATGTGTGGGGTTCCCCCTCACTCCACACACCAAGCAATTCTGTGATACTAGCTGGGTGGTCTACAATTTAACTCAATTCTGACTATCTACCTGGGATAGTACCCGGTTAAGGGCTCAGTCTCACGGGACTGCCCCCCCACTTCAGATGCTAATCACAAGTAGTAAATCCCCATGATACCCACAACTTACGTCCAACTTGGCTACAAATTAGAGATTCCCATGACCTCTTCTACCCGGATTCGATTATTTGCTATAGTGGCTCACTGAACTCAGGGAAACACTTGCTTATGTTTAACAGTTTATTAAAGGATACAATAAAAGATACAATGAAGAGATATTAATACATAGGGTCTGGGAGGATCCCGAGAGCAGGAGCTTCCGTCTCCATGGAGTTGGGGTGCACCACCCTCCTAGTACATGGATGTGTTCACTGACCTGGAAGTTCTCATACTTTGGGGATTTTTACGGAGCCTTCATCACATAGGTATGATCCATCATTAACTCCATTTCTAGCCCCTCTCCCCTCTGGAGAATGGGAGGTGGGGCTGAAAATTCCAAGCTTCTAATCATGGCTTGGTCTTTCTGGTGACCAGTCCCCATCTAGGAGCCCATCAAGAGTTACTGTTATCACCCGGAAAATTCCAAGGGATGTAGGAACTCTCTGTCAGGAACCAGGGTCAAAGACCAAATATTAGGACAAAAGATGCTCCTAGTACTATTATCACCTAGGAAACTACTAGGGGTTTAGGAGCTCTGTGCCAGAAACTGGAGGCAGAGACCAATATACGTATTTTCTGTTACCTCACAGATATCCTTTATTACCTGTTCAAGAAGTTATTAGAGGAAAGCCTGGGGGCTGCATGGGGAAAGAGAACCAACAGTGGAAGAGAAGCTGAGCTCTGCCTGCTAGTAAGTCTTATAAGTTGAACTAGCTTAGGCCAAAGGGAAATGTACTTACTTACATACCCAAACCACTGAAAGGACGGTGATGGCTGGATCCTACTAGAACTAGGCACTGGATCCTTCAGGACTCTCTCTAGAGATGGCTACATTCAACAAGTGGTGGGTAATGACTTGACATTAGCACCATCACAGAGGAAAGAACTGCTATCGATCACTCAGCTATTGGAAGAAAATTACTAGAGAAATTCCTTGACTGTCCCTGCTTGCATCATGAACTTGCCCCACAGAGGCCTGGGAAGCTCCATTTGGGAGAAATAAGGAGAACAGTGGCAAGGGTCTAAAGGAAGGGGAAGCTACACCAATGTTCTCTGGGGGCATCACTGCTGTCCTGTACGTTCACTGAACAGTTGACCTGCAGCCCACCACTGCCCCTAAATGGGCTTCTCCTTTAACGAGGTAGCTAGAAAACACAAGATTCATTTATTACCTCAAATCCTTCCCAAGCATCTATGAGCACCTCCTGTATGCCACTGGATATTGGGAATAAAAAGATGAATAAGACCCAGCCGTTGACCTCAAGGAACTCACAGTCTAACTGTCAAGAGACTCACGTAAACAAACAATTGCAGGACAGTGTTGTGAGTACAGCAATCCAGATGCTTAGAAAAGGAGGCTGTAATTTCCTCTGCAGGAGCAGTATTTTGGAGTGGTGATACAAGCTGGGTTTTGAAAAAATATAAACATGAGATCACCAGCCAAATTGGAAAAGGGAAGATATTCCAAGCAGAGAAAAGAGAATCATTTCTTCATTTGTTCAAAAATATTTATTGATTACTACTAGATATCTTGTACTAGGTAAGCATGAGGGATACATTTCTGAACAAAATAGTTCTTGAAGTTTGTCCCTGTTCTTGAAGTTTGCAGTAAGATGAAGTCAGACAATCAAATTATCAAATGAATAAATATCTAATTACAAACTGTGTTAACTGACATGGAAGGAAAGTATAAGGTGCCATGAGAAGCCAACAGGGTTAAGAGTGGGACAGGAATGTGGGGGAAGGGGTCACAGGATGCAGTATCAAGGACCTGTAACCACTTCCATATGACTGGATAGGAACGGAAGGTCTCGCTGTCTTGGACAGGGCAAGAAGTCCATTGCTCCCATTTTGCCCTTAAGCTGTTCCACACTCATAAATAGTTCTTTAAAACTCATGAAGAGAGAATTATGAATTCTAGAGTTTTTCTCTTCTTTCACCAAATTTAGCTTATCTGAGAATTTCAAACCTCCATTTGAAAATTACAGTTACTCAAGTCAGACTTAATCGTTAATATTGCTGCCTGCTGCCTCCATCAACATGTTTGAGTCCCTCTGTCCATCTGGAGTTTCTCAAAATCCTTCAGTGGGTTTTCTTTTGTAGCTTTTTTTTTTCTTTTTGGCTGCTTCAGGTCTCCGTTGAGGCATGTGGGCTCTTTTGTTGTTGCACGTGGGCTTCTCTCTAGTTGTGGCGTGTGGGTTTTCTCCTCTTTAGTTGTGGCACTCGGGCTCTGTAGCTTGCGGCACACAGGCTCTCTGCGCAGGCTTAGTACTTGAGTGCAGGCTTAGCTGCCCTGCAGCATGTGGGATCTTAGTTCCCCAACCAGGTATCCAGCTCACATCCCCTGTATTGCAGGATGGATTCTTCACCACTGGACCACCAGGAAAGTCCCTTTTTTATTCTAACTTCTCCAAACAATTGTGTCATCAGCTGCCTTCTCCAATGTAGGGTTTTTGTTTTTTTTATTTAAGCTTAATTTTTTATTTATAATAAATATACATATCATATAAAAGTTTTATCTTGTAAAAATATGCCGCATATTAAATAACTTTAAAGACACAATTATTTATATATAATGCTTTCAATTTAGTTTATCCATTATTATGAATCATTTTGGTCCCTGAACTTACCTTTGTTTCCTCTCCTGAGGCTGGATACGGAATATAATCGCCCCCACGGAGAGGAACCATCAGTCTCAGTTATCACTGATGATGTCAAGAGGCACTCAGCAGAATGACCACGTTATTCAAACGTAAATGAGAAAATAAGCTGTATGAGCAACCTTCAATAGGTTGTTCACATAAAGTATATTTCATATCACTAAAGACTTAACTACACCTAAGCTACTTAACTGCTTCTGAGTCCTTTGAAGTAACGTCAATATTCCAACTTCCACACTTTGTTAAACTTTTGGTTGAATGCATTAAGCACCCAACAATTGGAGATATTTTAAAGAGTTAACTTTGGATGCACTGTCTCTTCTACTACAAAAAATGACTAATATTTTTAATTCCCATTTAGCAAATCAAGGCTGCCCAGTTTTGTCCTTGTATGCGATATTATCAAGTTGTGGTGAGTCACCGGTCTATCCCGCAGAGCACTGGCTTCCTGACTACACCAGTTTAAATTCCTCTGATTCATACCCTTTAACATCTGTAGTGTCCAGACTCACATTTACAAGAGAACACTCAGAGCAGCCTATTAAATGCTTCCCCTAGAGATGATGTCCTAGGAGCACCCAAACCAGCTACCAAGGGTCCTCAGCAAAGTTGCTATGGTGTGTCTTTGGTGCCTTCCCGAAGCCTACAGCTTTGCCTCTCCCCATGTCCCTTCTCCTCAATCGCAGTTCTCATGCTCTTAGCTCTAGTGAAGAACTCCTGAGGTAGCATGAAGTAGTCATTCAGAGAAATGAAGAGAACCATCATGGAGTGACTCTGGCAGTAAATGATTCCTTGGCTCTGGGAGTACTTGAAAGTCAACATGTCCACACCCAACTGTACTTACACATCTTAAAGACAGGCCCTCAGGGAAGGAGGGGTGGGTCTATAAAGAAAGATAAGAGAGGGAAGAGGTCCAGAAAGGAGGAGCTCAAATGAGAGCTCCACCCTTAGGAGCCAAAGGGGAGTCATCAACACTTCTGGGTACCAGATAAGGATAAAGTTGGACACTGTGTAAAGTTTTGGGAGACTTCATAACTTCCTCATGTTGTTAATTTTTTCCCCCTTCTGTTTCCCCATGGTGACCCCAAGAAAACCCTTAAAACTGAAAGGGCCAGTGTCCTTATTTTGGTGCACAGCAAGACAGGAATATATCCCACTCCACATCCACTCTTGGAGAAAAATGAGAACCAAGAAATAGAGTGGGTGCTAACAGCTCAGAAAAGAAAAGAAAGCAAGCTGAATGTCTCAGATCTATGGGAATGAGAAAAGAGGTTCAACGGGTTGGGTCATAGAGAGTCTAACTGAGAAGAGAGCTGTAGAGTCCCCTCCCAGTCTGTTCCCCTCTAGCGCTCTACGTTTTCAGATGTCCTTTCCTTCCCCATCCTTAATCCAAACTCTAATTTGGGCAAAAGAGGAAGAGGAAGTGCCTGGACCACCATGGCAAAATCAAGGGAGGCTTTGCAGAAGAGGAAGCCACATGTGACTGTCTTAACTTGGCATCATCTCTAAAAGAATTCTTGTATGATTGCACTCTTCTGGGTCAACATCCATAGGATCTCCAGGGAAAATATCATTTTCCAAAAGGAATAGCTACTTTCTATTTAGAGCTTGAAAGGAGAAGGTAGGGTTTAGCTAGTTCCAAGAGAAATATCCAATGGAAAAATTTCTTAGCATCTCCTAGCTGCACTTCAGAACCATGATTTCCTTGCATGTATTCCTGCATGTGATTATATTAGCTAGACACAAATGGCAAACATTTCATGTTAATGACTGTAATTGTGTTCTTTTTACCTTGCCAAGGCAAGTGTCTGTATCTTTTCCTTTCATTCTCTTAATTACTCAGCACTAATGAAAAGCATCCCTGTGATACTTTTTACCAATATCAGATTTCTTATGTCACTTATACACATTGTTTGAAAATGAGGACCTTAATCAGCCCATTAGAAGCAGCAGATCCTTTTTTTCGATCCTCTAATTCCATCTCCAGACCTGGGTGTTCTTCTAATTTAACCGTACATGTTCCAATTTTCTAGGATGCCCTGTCATATGCATCCTCAAGGGAATCTTGAGTAGCACTCTGGCTGCACCCCATTTCCTGTCCTAGGTCCTCTTCTCCCTGTTCCTTGAGTTTGGGCGGGTGGCTGGAAGGAACTATGAAAGTATGGCCTGCCTTTTGAGGGTAGATCCCTATGGAGTTCTTGTTATAAAGGTAGCCTCTGCAGTCTAACAGCCTGCATTAGAACCCTTGCTCCCTTGACTAATAGTATTACCTTGAGCAAATGTCTCAATTCCCAAAGCCTATAGATGACCAGCTGAAATGGCCAGCTGACAGTGGTAGAGACTTGACTTCTGCTAAAATAACAACTGATACGATAATCCCTAGCTGGTATCTCATTTACACAGCAAAGACAACTGACAGCCCTAATCCTAAGTGGTCACTTCACCTAAGTGGGCAGTGACCGCTTTCAGCCAGCCCAGCACTCATACAACCCCTAATTGTTAAGGCCAGATAGTGCCCGCCAACCAGAGACATTCTCAAGACTTTGTTTTCTTACTATGGAAGAAAGCTGATTTGTGGTGTTTAGTTTTAAAAGATGTGGTAGTCAACCCCAAAATGGCCCCTCAATGATCCACACCTCCAGATAGTCATGTCCTTGTGTAATTCTTTCCTACATTGCATCAGAGTTGGTCTATGTGATGAATAGACAGCAGAAGGGATGGAATGTCACTTTTGAGGCTAGATTATAAAAAACATTGTGACTTTTGCCTTGCTCTCTCTTGGATCAGTCTTTCTGGAGGACACCAGCTACCATGGCTTGAAGCAGCCTTGTGAAGAGACTGAGGAGGCAAGGAACTGAGGCTTCTTGCCGAGAGCCATGTATGTCAGCCATCTTGGAAGTGGATCCTCCAATCCCAGCCAAGCCTTCAGATGGCTGCAGCCCTGGCCAACATCTAGATTGCAACCTCATGAGAGACCTTAATCAGAAACGTCCCTCTAAACTGCTCCCAGATTCCTGACTCTCAGGAAGTATGAGATAAAATGTTTATTGTTTTAAGCTGCTAAGTTTGAGGTAACTTTGGGGGATATATAGCAATACATAACTAATACCAAACGCTTTCTCTCTCTTGAACCTCAGCCACAAGAGTCAAAACTCTGCTATATTCCTGCCTAGCAGTAAAAAGAAATGTCCACTCAGAGCTTACTCTGTGGTAATAACAGTACCTATCTGATCAGGTTGAGAGGATTGAGCAGGATAATACACGTAAAGCACTTAGTGTGAGTCTAGCACATGGTAAGCACTAAACCAATGCTAGCTGCCACTATTCTACAGAAACAGAGGGTAGTTGCTCCAGATTTTGGTGTCTGGGAGGCTTAGGGCTTAGCATAATTAATGAAGACTTAGAGTTAAGGGTGCAGGGAAGGACTTCCTGAGGCACTTTTTTCCACTCCTAAGTAGCTCTTAGGGATCAGTCCTCTAATTGCTGCAGCCAGGGTTCCTTCTGTGAGAGCAGGAGGGACAGATCAGAGGAGGAACATTCTTTTTTTTGGCCTCTAAAGTGACTAAAGCAGTATGTTAAAAGGTAGAAAAGTTTACAAAGTTAGAGAAAGGGAAAGAAAACTGGAGTTTAGAGTGGTGGAGTCATCTTTTTCTGCTTCTTAATTTTGCCCAGGTACTACCTTGCTTATTTTTAGCTTCCACTGGGCCAAGTAGAAAGCTCTGCTCAGAAATATTCCTTATTGTGCACAACCACGCACTCTGCAAATTAGAACAAAACACAGGTCTGTTGTCTACCATCTGCTCATGGCCCAGGCTATCTCTGGTACTAGCTGTACAGAAATGCGGTAGCTCTGGGAGTTGCATACCAGGAGGCTTTATCACTGGGTCATTTGTTCTCAGGGGAGACACATCAGAAGGGAAAGACCTTTTTTTTTTTTTTTTTTGGTTTTTTGGTTTGTTTGTTTTCTTTTTTTCCATTGGCATTTCTTTTCTTTTTTTTTTTAAGCTCTTTATTGGAATATTGCTTTACACTATTGTACCAGCTTTTAAGGTGCACCAAAGTGAATCAGAGGTATTTATACATATAACCCCATATCCCCATATCCCCTCCCTCCCGCGACTCCCTCCCACCCTCTCTGTCCTGGCCCTCTAAGGCATCACCCATCATCAAGTTGATCTCCCTTTGTTATATAGCAACTCCCCACTAGCTATCAATTTTACAGTTGGTAGTGTATATATGTCTATGCTACTCTCTCACTTCATCCCAGATTCCCCTTCGCCCCCTGCCCCTCCAACACCGTGTCCTCCAGTCCAGTCTCTGCATCTGCATTCTTATTCTTGTCCTGTCACTGGGTTCAGTACCTTTTTTTTTTTTTTTTTTAGATTCCGTATATATGAGTTAGCATACAGTATTTGTTTTTCTCTTTCTGACTTACTTCACTCTGTATGACAGTCTCTAGGTATAGCTCTCATTACATATAGCTCCATCTCATTTTTTTTGGCTGAGTAATATTCCATTGTATATATGTGCCACATCTTCTTTATCCATTCATCTGTTGATGGGCATTTAGGTTGCTTCCATGTCCTGGCTATTGTAAATAGTGCTGCAATGAACATTACGGTACATGTTTCTTTTTGGATTATGGTTTTCTCTGGGTATATGCCCAGGAGTGGGATTACTGGATCATATGGTAGTTCTATTTTTAGTTTTTTAAGGAACCTCCAAACTGTTTTCCATAGTGGCTGTACCAAATTACATTCCCACCAACAGTGCAGGAGAGTTCCCTTTTCTCCACACCCTCTCCAACATTTATTGTTTCTAGATGTTTTGATGATGGCCATTCTGACCAGTGTGAGGTGATACCTTACCGTGGCTTTGGCTTGCATTTCTCTAATGATTATTGATGTTGAGCATCTTTTCGTGTGTTTGTTGGCCTTCTGTATGGAAAGACCGTTTTTTGAAAGACTAAGAACAAAGTGAAAAATATGAAGAACAAAGCAGAAGTTTGTCAATCAGTGTGCTGAACTAAAGTGATTAGGGAGAAAAGAAACTGAAGAACAATTGAGAGCCAAGAGTGGTCAGAGACAGACTAAAATAAAATGGGTCAGCTGGAGCAATCTTGGAACTAATTCTGTGAATATGGCTTATACACTGAATCATTATCCTTACTTACCCTAGAGCATAAGTTTCACAGTTTTTATCTGTTTCAATCTACTATGATGTTCTGTTCCTAGTGCCTACATGAGAGCTCAGCACATAGTAGGAGCTTGATAAATATTTGTTAAATAAATCAATGAATATGACTCCACATAGCTCAAGAAGTGCGGGTAAATATCGAGAACACACACACACACACACAGATTTATTTCTTAAGTTAAACACTTGTGATTTATACGGTTTTTCACTGATCTCCCTGATAATTCAGTAGCCAATGTGCATTATGCATCTCACCAGGCTGCAAATTCTTCTTGTCCCCAAACTTTGAGCTCTGCTCACTTGTTAGACAAATTAGAAAGAATGTTCCGGCTTCCCTGGCGGCGCAGGGGTTAAGAATATGCCTGCCAATGCAGGGGACACAGGTTCAATCCCTGGGCTGGGAAGATCCCACATGCCATGGAGCAACTAAGCCCGTGTGCCACAAGACTGAGCCTGTGTTCTGGAGCCTGTGAGCCACAACTATTGAGCCCACATGCCACAACTACTGAAGCCCAAACACCTAGAGCCTGTGTTCCACAACAAGAGAAGCCTACACACCACTACAAAAAGTAGCCCCTGCTCACCACAACTAGAGAAAGCCCGTGCACAACAACAAAGACCCAATGCAGCCAAAAAAATAAGAATAAATAAATAATAACTAAAAAAAAAAAATCTGAAAAAAAAAAAGAAAGAAAGAATGTTCTAGCTTTGTGGGCTGTGGAAATAGGCAAGCTGGCCGTTTCAAATATGTTATATGAGAAAATTATAGCTTGAGTTCACAGGTCAGTAGCAACATATTAACATAGAATTAATTGTCCTATCCTCACTTGTGGGTTGTAAGCTCTGTCTTTCAGGAGTAGAAATACACTCCCTCGCCCCCAGGGACCTACTGTTAGAGAAACAGCTTTGGTAAGACAAACTGTTTCACTCAGCCTAAGGCTCTACAGGGTCACTGCATCACCGTCATTCCATTTGTACAAATAAAAAGGAAACCTAAGGAATTTTGATATCTTCTCTGTCACTTCTGGTATGAAAAAGAGACACAAAGTGTACTTATTTGACTAGAATCCTTTAGTCCTTCAGCACTTTGAATCATTTCAAAAGTCTCCTGAGAGGTAAAAAAAATCTCTCTACACAAAGAAATACTGGCAGTATAAAGTTCAGGTCAGAGTACCTGTAGGAAAGCCTCTCCACAGTTACCCACAAGTTTCATTGATTGTCCACAGCCGACTTGGTCTGAGCTTCCGCAGAGCTCAACTTGGGAACAATACAGTCATCTGGAGCCATTCTGTGCTGAATGACAACCATCTGCTTCCCACGTGCCCCTTCTACTTGGACAAATAAAAACAATCACCCCACATAAAAACCCATTAATTTGTATTTCTTCAAAGACACTTAGTCCTGCCTTGGGACAGTAATACCTCCGACAGCAATACTTTGGATATCAAGAATGGATCACCTAAAGCAAATCTTGGAAGTATTTAGAATGTATGTGCACACATACAAGAAAAATACTCCTGGTTCCTTTTTTGAAGACTTTTATCTTCCCATCTGTCTATAAATGGGTTACTCAAATGATGTACAGAGTGGGTGAACAATTATTTACATGAGCCCTGGTTTACAGCACAAGGTTTTGACCATAGAGATACTGGTTTAAAAGGATGAATGATTTGTTATAATCCTATTATTATTTATATTCATAATGCATTTCCTTATCCTCATAGATAATCCACTCTTTAAGTATTAGGGATCTGGGAGTGGTGGATAAAAGAAGTGAACTGAATTCATTCATTCAACAGGTATTATTGTGCTCACTATATGTTGGCCTGGTAGCAGCACTGGGATGCAGGGGTGATTTTAAATTTATTGGAGGGCTTCCCAGGTGGTGTAGTGGTTAAGAATCCGCCTGCCACTGCAGGGGACAAGCGTTCGGTCCCTGGTCTGGAAGATGCCGCGGAGCAACAAAGCCTGTGTGCCACAACTACTAAGCCTATGCTCTAGAGGCCACAAGCCACAACTATTGAGCCCACATGCCGCAGCTACTGAAGCCTGCATGCCTAAAGCCCGTGCTCCGCAACAAGAGAAGCCACCGCAATGAGAAGCTTGCACACTGCGACGAAGAGTAGCCCCGCTCTCCACAACCAGAGAAAGCACGTGCGCAGCAACGAAGACCAACAGAGCCAAAATAAAAAAATAAATAAATTTATTTAAAAAATAAATTTATTAAATTAGTTAGACCCCGTGACTTTTTCACTTTTTTCTTCCTTCAGAAAGTATTTGTATCTATGTATCTATATATCAATTAATTTTTACCATTATCTGCATCACTGCACCAATTTGTACTCTATTTTTTAAGGGCAGAGTTTTATCACTTTTATGCTTTATGCATTATAAAGCTTAGACAGTTGGCCTGGGACAAATATACTTAGTTCTCTTTTCAGTCCAAGATTATTTTATCAAAACAAATAAAGCCAGGAAAACACCTAGTTTGAGAATCAGTGTTACTGTTGTCACAGTACTATAAAATTTGTCACTTCAACACTATTGATGAAATAAATAACAGTGGTTAAGTAGTGGCCAAATTCCCAGACTTGTAGAAGTCTGGGAATTGCTTAGACAAAAAGAGCAGGTGGTGAGAAAACTCCAACATCAAAAAGAGAACCACAAAGGCAAGGCAAAGGTTTACAGCTTTGGCACTGCCCCGCCTTTGCGAAATCACTCGAGAGGGCAAAGGGCACTAGGGTGATTATTGCTTTAAAATTAAAAGTCTCTCTAGAGAAGTGGGGATGACAGACAAACCTTATTATGCACACACACGCACATACATATATACATACACTTCTGTGTATATGCCAACATGTGCACACATGTGCATAGATAAAAGTGTGTACACACATATGTATATATTATATAAAACAGTGTATGTCTGAGGAAAGTAATGGAGAGCAGTACAGGAGTCAAAGAGAAATTATGTGATTCCCCTCCCACCCCAGGATTTTGAAAGGTCCTACTGGGCTTTTGAAGAATGCACCTCTGAAGGGGAGAGCAATCAGAAGGAATTCACACCTGCTAAACCTGTTTTGTTTTTTTCCTTTCTTTTAGTTTACCTACCACTAAGCAGCAAAATGGGCTGGGAATTCTTTTTGGACAAAGGGCAGTTTAATCCCTGCTACTGCTGGAAAGGTAGTCATTTTAGAGTCCTAAATTTGGGGTGGGGGGAAGTACCTGGGGTTTTCCTTATGCCAACTACTAAAATGGAAGTTTCACAAGACCACGAACTTGCTCACAGCTATAAACCCGGCAGAAAGGACAGCACATAATTGGCCCTCAAAAAATATTGTTGATTCAATAAATGGATGAATTAAAGGATCAATAAATGAGATCAATGAGTACTGAGTGTTTTCTATATGCAGTGGAGAATACAGGAAAGTATAAGACATAATTGTTGCCTTTAGGAAGCTTTGTAACTAGATAGAGACACAAAGCTAACAATCATAAAGTAGTTGTAGTACAAAACACAATAGCGGCAATAAAACTATTGTTTTCACAAAATCTTGAAAGTTAGGTTAGGAGTAGCTCAGTCTATAATGCTTTTAAGTAGCTTGGAAAACAGAGAGATGATGCTGAGCTGGGCCTTAAATAATTGATAGGATTTAAATAACTACCTGTTCACTAACCCCCCGACTCCACTGGAATCTTGGGCATTCTGAGGCACATCCTCAGAACCTCTTGGGTTGGTTTATTTAATTAACTAATTTATTTATTTAGGCCGTGCTGCACAGCTTGTGGGATCCTTGTTCTGCAACCGGGGGTGGAATCCATGCCCCTTGCAGTGGAATCGTGGAGTCTTAACTACTGGACCACCAGGGAACTCCCTTAGGCTTGTTCTAAAAATTTAAATTTTTAAGAATGGTATTTTGTTATAGTAGCCCCAGTGGACTAAGACAATATGTGATGACATTTTCTTTCACTGGGAGGCAAACGTCTGATTGTTTCTCCTTTTGTGATGTTGGCAGCTTGTTGATGCTCAGTGACTATACCCATTAATTTGTTAAGGGTTGAAAAATGGTGATACTCTAAATCTGTTATTTCTTCTAAAATTATTAGTTAGAATGCTTTTATAAAAAGATGCTTCTCCTCATTTACTATTCAGTGATACAATGGCACTGTTCATATAGGAAAAGTAAGATAAATAGTTGATTCTTTTTCATTGTCAGTTGTCAAAACAGTAAATTAGTTCCCTATCAACCTCTAAAGGAGACTACTTTAATAGATAATAAAAATTGTAATTTTATTGTAAATTAGTAATTGTCTTCAAATTGTAATTGTCCTATCTTTTCTTTAGGTTGGCTCCTAGGCCTTTGGTTATGACCCTGATAAATCTTAATAACTTCCTTATTATCTACTATAACAAGGTATTTGAAGTTCACACTGTATATTTACTGCCTATTGTAAGTTCATTGTGCCCACCCCCACCCCCCACCCCCATTTATATGTTGAAGTCCTAACCCCCAGTACCTCAGATTGTGGCTTTGTTTGGAGATAAGGTCTTTACAGAGGTGATTAAGCTAAAATGAGGTCATGAGAGTGGGCTCTAATCTAATATGACTAGTGTCTTTATGAAAAAAGGGGGAAATGTGGACATAGAGACACATGCAAAGAGAAAACAATGTGAAGAAATAGGGAAAAGATGACCATCCACAAGCCAAGAAGAGAGGCCTGGAATAGATCCTTCCCTCATGACCCTCAGAAGGGACCTACCCTGCCAATATCTTGATTTTGGATTTCTAGCCTCCAGAACTGTGAGACAACAGATTTCTCTTGTTTAAGTCATTCAATTGTGGTATTTTGTTACGGCAGCCCTAGCAAACTAATACACTACCCAAGACCTGAAAGCAGCCATTTCCCCAAGAATCTCAGGTTTCTTTTAGGGAGAAATGATATTTTCAAGACCATAATCTTGCTGCTAGATATGCTCATGACTACAGGATTTGTCACTGTTTCTAGGCCTCCTCAGTGGACAGAGATATGAAAAACTTTCTATTATAAAACAACACACAGCTACAGAAAAACATACATTTTAAACATAAAATACCTCTAAGTTAATATTGATATTTTCAATTCAAATTCAGGACAGTAGGTTTTTTATGTAACCCCTCCTATATTTAGTCTTCCACACTGGAAATCCTGGTACTCAAGGGCAGAGGGCAAAGCAGAATTTGAATATTCCATAATTGCTTTTTATGTTACCCTGCATTAGATACATCACAGGCTCAGAAAAATACAAATAGAATTACTGAGAACAGATAAAATTTTGTCCTATATTCCTCTCCCCATTCTCCTCCCAGTTTTAATAGTTCTACTGTATCCACGCTGTCAGAGAGCCATTACATACAATCCTCTCCCTTTTAATCCTTATTTAATCTTAGTCTTACACGTAATTATTTGTTTAATGCTCATGAACAGGCCTAATAGCAATGTCTCTTTAGTCATTTTGATTGCCTAAAGTCTGTTGTCTAGTAGACTCCTCAGAGAGAAAATGAATGATATTCCCACAGTTCTTACATGTTGATAAACATTTATATGTGCTTCTTATACTTGATGGTCAGCTTTGCAGTTTATTCTTGATTCACATTTGTTTTCTTTGAGTGCCTTAAATATGTTACTCCATTTTTGTCTGGCACAAAGTGTTGACTAGTCTGACGATAATCTCATTGTGTTTGCCATATAAATCACATGTTCCTTTTGCCTAGATACCTAAAGGACTTTTTCCTTTTTTCTTTAAAGTCCAATAATTATACTAAATTATGTCTTGGGGTTGTCCTGGTGAATATTCTCAGATACGTGGTGTACATTTTCAACATGTAATTTAAGTTCTTTTTTCTTTATTATTTCAGCAAGGTTTTCTTGAATTATGTTTTTTAGTATTTAATTTGTTCCTTCACTTTGATTTCTTTTTTTCAGGACTTCCTATTATCTATATGTTGGATCTTCTTTGTCTTTAATTTGTCACTCTCTCTTGAATTGTTTCTAAATCTTTTAACTTGTTTTACATTAAAAAAAATTCTTACTCTTTTAATATTTTATTTCCCTTAAGATATTATTTATATGTTCTCTTGTGTTCTTTTTAGTTAAAACTTCATTTCTAAAATGATTTCTCTTTGATTTTTAAGTTTAAAATGAAATGTTTCTTTATGTCAATATCTTTTTGACTGTTTTTCTTAATTCCTTTAGATTATTGTGAAATTAAAGGTTATGGTCTCAATGTATTCTGTGGACAAATGTTTCTGATGTCCTTTCACTGTCTCAAGTGATGCCATCCTGCTGCTTATTCCCCCCATCCCCTTTTCTGGTATAGTAACTAATTTATTGTTCATTTTTATGTGAAAAGAGATTTCTGAATTTTTTGGAGGCATGGTTCAGGGTAGCTTTGCTAACCTCACAGAGCTCCCTCTTTTGTTTCTGTGAAGTGTTAAAAAGTGTTAACTGCTTGCTTCCTGAGATTTTCTGGCTGTGGTGCTTCTCTTTCCCTTGTCTATATTGCCTTTATCCTGATCAATTTTGATTCTACTCTCAGAAGTCTGGGTCAGGCTCCATTCTGGAAGGGAATCCTAGCTGGTAATTTCATGAGTTTATTGGGACCAGTCTGTTCTAGTCCCTTCCATCCTCCTTGCCGGCCTCACATTCATCTGTCACTGGAGTAGGGAAAACACCTCCCAATTTCAGCTACTATTCACAAATTGGTTTTTTGCCTTTCCAGTAAATATCTATTGGCTATTTTTTCTACTCTGTTTTCAGGTGCATCAGAGGCCCTATTGCTTTCCTTTGCTTTCTCCCACACAAATGGAAGGTCTTGTGGATTTTGGTGGTTTGTTCTCATTTGCTTGTATTTTGGGTTTTCTGGGGACACTTTATCACCTAATTTTATGGCAAATGTTCTTGGTTTTGCTATCTAGTGGCTTTAGGTATTGTTATATGGGGATTTGGAAAGATTAAAAAACTATGTCGCTGCTTCCATCATCCCAGAATCTTCTCACTCTTAAAACATTTTTAAATGTATATCTAAAGCACAACAGTATTGTCCAGCACACAGCCCATAATAAGATGGTTCATGACCCAGCAGGTTGCATCAGAGATCTTAGAGCTAGACAGAGCTTCAAGGAATCATCTGGTTCAGCACCCTGTGGTCAGGCAAGAAAAGCATCATCCTAAATTCAGAATAGGTAGCAGGAATGCTCCAAAATTAAGCAGAAAGTGGAACCTACTATTTAGTAATTTTAAATTTTGATGTTTTCTTATAGTGTTCATTAAAAAATCTAAATATATAAATAAATGCCACAGAATACTATTCATTCAAATTAAAAATAAACTTATACATACAATTCAACAGTATAAACAGAAGGTTTATGTTACATTTGGGTATGGATGAGTATTAAAATGTCTGTATTAGTTATAGTTGTGAATTGGAAATACTAATTTAAAATAGCTATTTTTAAAACTAAATCTGAAAATCAGCTAAGAGTAACATCCAATTCAATCAGTTCATGAGTAGCTTTTTTGAGTGAGCCAGAATATTTTAATGCAAATTCTTGTGAATTAACTGGGGAATAAAATCTCTGGTGATGGTAAAATATTGAACTAACTAATGATAGAAGGATCTCTTTTTTTTAAAAGAAAGACAGCTCTCCACAATAACAAAAGGAAATAACTATAATACAAGATGAAAATAACCTAAAAGCAAACAGAACATGTCATTAATAGAGTCCTTCATTATCTAGCATAGCCTGTAATGGAGAAAATGGCAAGTATAATTCTGTTATCTTACCATAGGCAGTACACACACACTGTAAAATCCATCTCTTCATTTTCTGGTTGAAAAGATCATTGTAGAAAAGGAATGCCAGGGAGTGGAGGTCATGCTGATTTATTGGCAATTAAACCTGCAGGATTTCTGCACTCCCTTCAAAACAAAGTATCTGAGGCTATTCAGCCAGGATGATTACATAGTGGGCTATCTACTAAAACCCAGGAGTCTTTCTGTTAGTGCACAACAGATACAATTGACTTGGCTGTATTTAGAAGATTACTGCTATTTTCTGTGCAGATTCATGTTGTATCTTCCTCAAATCGCCTAGGCCCAAAGAATTACCTTGTTCATCAGTTTAATAAGCAGACTCTTACTAAGTGGTATATAATTCTGCTTGGGTGTATAAGAACTTTGGTACAAATACAAATATGGACTCATTTAAAGCAAGGGAATGTATCACTGAATCCATATAGTCTGTCTATGGAGCCTAAGCCCCAGCTTAATGAAATATTTGAGATAATATTTTGAGGGTTTGATGCTTATTATGGACTGAATGCTTGTGTTCCAGCCCCCCCCCCCCCCCAAAAAAAAAATTCATGTTGAAATTCTAATCCCTTAAATGACAACATTAGGTAGTGGAAACTTTGGGAGATAATTAGGTCATGAGGGTGGAGCTTTCATGAATGGGATCAGTGCCCTTATAAAAGGGACCCCAAAGAGCTCCCTTGCCCCTTCTGCTGTATGAAGATACAATAAGAAGTCAGCAGTCTGCAACCCAGAAGAGGGCTCTCACCAGAACCTGAACATGCTGGCACCCTGATCTTGGAGTTCCAGCCTCTAAAACTGTGAGAAATAAATTTCTGTTGTTTATAAGCCACCTAATCTTTGACACTTTGTTATAGCAGACCAAACTAACAATCCTAGTGCAAATTAACTAGCTTTTATCCATTCCATGTCTAGGTACAACCCAGGTCACCTACATTAGCTGTTTAGACCATGGATGCCATTTATATATAGACATTTCCACTTGTCCTACAGATGGTGATAGGTAGGCTTAGGTGCTAGGAATGAATCTCAGCAACATAGGCAGGTGGGAAAGAGAAGGAAGGTAGGAATGGTTGGTTGAGAGTGGGGAAAAGTGATCAGGTTAACATTTCTGCCTCTGCCCAACCTCATTATACCAGAGTTGCTTCTACCCCTTAGAAATAGGAATATGGCCACTGTACATTGTACCATATAGGATCTGCCTCAGGCATTAGCCTGCCTCCACCATTCCTACTTTCTCTTCTTCCCTGCTGGCCTGTATTGCTAAGGTCTCAATTATTCACCCATTCATTCATTCATTCATTCAGTAAATACTGAGACTTTAATATACACCAGTTAATATTCTAGGCCCTTGCAAAACAGCATGGCTCTGTAAATGTACTCTGTTTTTAAATTCATTTTCATTTGTAAAACTTTAAATAAAAATGATATATTTATTTTGGAAAATATAGAAAATAAAGAAGAAAATTTAATCTGCATTACAATCTCAACAAATACTGTTAAGAATTTCACTGTGTATCTTTTTGGTCTTCTTTTTACCTCTTCTAATATTTTTAAGTTGAAATATTACAGGCATATAAAATGTTAGAGATTGACAAAATATGCATCCATGGACCTATCACACCATTTAAAAAATAAATTATTACACAAATTGTTGAAGGCCCTTTCCCAGTTGTATTCAACTTACTACTATCATGAATGCTATTTTTATTTTTTACCACATTTACACATAGTATTGTACTATATGTGATATATGACTGCTTTTACATGTTTTTAAAACTTTATATGAATATCATTCTGAATATACTCTGCAATTTGCTTTTATCCCTTATTATTGTTTTTGAGTTTTATTCATGTTTGTATATAGCTCCACTTCATTGATTTTAACTGTTGTATCATAGATATTCCAGTGGATGAATATGCTGCATTTTTTTAACTCATTTTCTTATAAACTGACGTAAAGGTTGGCTCTAATATCTTGTTGTTAAAAACATTCAATGGCCATTCTATTCATATCCCCTTGAGCACATAAGGAGGAATTTCTCTCGGTTATATACTTAGGAATAAAATTGTTGGAATAAAGGGTGCAAATTACCTGGATATTACCAAATCGTTCTTCAGAGTGGTCGTATTAATTTATACCTACTGGTAATATAAGTGTAATGTACTCGTAAAGTGTAAAGAAATGTAGCCATACTCACACTCACACACATATTGTATGTATATGGATGTGGATGTCATCTGTATGTATCAGGACTCAGAAGATCCAAGCCTGGATATTCCCACCTGGCTCTCTTTCCTTCTTTTCTTTGCCCTGACCCAATTACTCCCACCTCCCTGGCCTTCAAGGCCCTGCTTCAGTCCTTCAGGAAGCCTTCCTTATCACCACACCTAGCCAACCCCTGACTTCCGAGGCAGCCCCCCACATATACTCACCATCCATGAGGTGTATTTAGTGTTTCAGAGGTCCATGCTCTAGCTCTACATCATATAATGAGGTCCTCTAAGGCAGGAGCCATCCCTGAGGATTTATTGGCATCTTCCAGAATCCAGTGCCACATTCATAATGGGTTTTTTCTTTTCCTTTTTTAAAATTTTATTTATTTTATTTATTATTTACTTTTTTTTTGGCTGCACTGGGTCTTCATTGCTGTGCACAGGCTTTCTCTAGTTGTGGTGAGCAGGGGCTACTGCTTGTTGCTGTGGGCGGGCTTCTCACTGTGGTGCCTTCTAGTTGTGGAGCACGGGCTCTAGGTGTGTGGGCTTCAGTAGTTGTGGCTTGTGGGCTCTACAGTGCAGGCTCAGTAGTTGTGGTGCACAGGCTTAGTTGCTCTGTGGCATGTGGGATCATCCTGGACTAGGGCTCAAACCCATGTCCCCGGCATTGGCAGGTAGATTCTTAACCACTGCACCATCAGGGAAGCCCCTATAATGGGTTCTTGAAGAGACTGGTAAATTGTTGATAGCATGAAACCAAGCAGTAGCCTGTGGGGCCCTCCCTGGTACAAAAGACTTTCTGTCTCCCACATTTCTTGTTTGTAGGAAAAAGCTTCCAGCCTCCTAGACCTTCCCTGAGTTCCAAAGGGCAGATTTAAACAGTTACTAATTAGGAAAGTGAGGGAATACAGAAACAAAGGAAAGGCAGTCAAGAAACAATAGTGCAGCAATGGGGCAGGGTTCTGGTTCCTCCTCTGGGGGATGTGCATAGCAATCTGATACTTATCTCTGAGTTCCTATAGGAGCTAAGGCCCCCAAGTGGAGGATGGTAACTTCAGGCTGAGCACAAGCACAGGGAATCCAGACTGGTTGGAATCAGAAGGCTGATGATTGGGATTCCTGGAACACCACCTTGTTACCTTACCAGCAACCAATCAGAGGAAGGTCATACACCTTGTAGCCCTCTCTGCAAATTTTGCCTGTAATAACTGTTCCCCCAAAACCATCATGGAGTTTGGGCTTTTTGAGTACAAGCCACCCGTTCTCCTTGCAATAAAACTTTTTCTGCTCCAGACTTCGATGTTTTGGTTTGTTTGGCCTCACCATATGTCAGGCACATGAACTTGGGTTGAATAATACTTTTCCTCCTCTAGAGAGGTCAGATTATATTCTTGGAGTGACTTCCTAGGAACAGCTATCCTCCCCCACTTTGGTAATATCCAGTTAAGTTGTAGATCCACACACCCACTGCTCCAATAATCTCATTCCCCTGTGTATATCTTAGAGAAATACCCTCATTTTTCTAACATTCCTCCTTTTAGTAAAATTTCAATGACAGTAACAGACACAGGCTAATCTTCTTGAAGCCACTACAAGTGATAAATTATTCTTCGAAAACCACAGTTACATATAGGCCAGCATATACAGGTTCACAGTTTATCTTTGTTCAACTTAGAAGAAATCTATACTGAGAGTCCTTAGCCTGGTCAGTTACCCAAGCACATTCTATTTTTAGTCCTGGGTCCTTGAAAAGTCTTCAGTCTCCTTCTGTTCTCTATTTCTAGCTATCTTCTAGTCTTCTCCTCCCATGTTCTGAGCAATATGCCTTTTTTGCCATATCTACTCCCCAAACTTGTTGTGTTACCCTCCACAGGGCATCAAAATTTTCAGATTTATTTTCTTATCAGAATTTACTGAACCTTCTTTTTTTTTCACTTTTTTTTTTTTAACCAGGGATAGAACCGCCCCTCCACCCCCCCACCCCCATTCCATTGCCCCCCGCCACTGCCCAGCAGTATAAGTGCAGAGTCTTAACCACTGGACCGCCAGGGAAGTCCCTGAACCTTCTTTCATTTTGACAGAGGCATGATGTATTGAAAAGAAAGCAGATTTTGAAGTAGATAAAACTTCAAAGAGTATCTGAGTCTCCACTCTATCACTTTATCCTGTCCACAAGTTATTAAACCTCCATCATTTTTCAGGTGGGGAAGTTGGTGATGCCAAGCAGGCCCCAGTGGGGCTCCCAGGCATGGAGGCCTTTTTGTTCCCCATTTCTTGTAGGCAAGACTCCAGCCTCCATGACCTCCTTCTCTGGGTTCCAAAGGGCAGACAGAATAGTTGCTAACTAAGGGAGGAGCAGCCAGAGAAGTTCATCAAGATTAGGAGACCACCTAAGACCCTGCACACACCCAGCAACCCCACCCTTTTGAAACTTTGCAGAAAAAAGAAGAATGCAAGACTGTTACTGCCTTGATCCTTATCACATACCTCTGACCACAAGTCTGAGTCCTGACTATATAACCTCTCCCTATTCTCCAGGAAAGGGGGCATAGTTCTTGAGGTGCTAGCTTACTGTGTTCCCTCTTTGCGTGGCAAAGAAATAAAGCCACTCTTTCTTTCTCCTCCATAACTGTCTCTTTATTTCTGTTTGGCATCAGTGCACAGAGAGCCAGGATTTTTGGCAACATTGGTACCTCTGTCTCACAGTTGCTGAGATAATGAAATAGGACAACATAGGTTAAGTGTGTTTACCATAGTATCCTGCATATAGTAGGTGCCTGTAATTCTTAGTGTTATTCTTCTTTTATTCTCCTTCCTCCCTCTTGTCTGCATTCCAGAAATTCTACCACTACTAATTAATTATTTTAGACTCCTAATTGACAGATATTTTAAGTCCCTTGTCCACTGTAAGCAAGTTTATTAGGCACTTTGTCCCAGGACAGAGAAATCTGATACAAACCTGTTACCAAGGTATACAGGGGGGCACTGAAAGGGACACTCTTTCATCTAACTAAGACAATCATACCAGCTGGGCTAAGGGATCTACTGAGTATTTGACTGACTCCTAAAAGGAAAGAAATGTTTCTCTCCATATATATTATATATACATATAATACATATATATATATAAAATTTCCAATAATATATACATAATTATCCAATAAATACACCTACATATATATATCTATACCTATATATTTCTCTGTGTCTCCTTATACTGGTTATCTGGTACACATACTGTCTTATCCATTCAGGCAGCTATAACAGAACACCAAAGTCTAGGTAGCTTGAACAACAGAAATTTATTTCTCATGGTTCTGAAGGCTGGGAATTCCAAAATATAGGTGCTAGCAGATTCAGTGTCTGGTGAGAGTCCACTTCCTGTCTTATAGACCACCATCTTATTGCAGTGTCCTCCCATGGCCAGAGAGGGTAGGCAGTCCTCTGGAGGTCTCTTTTATAAGGGCACTGATCCCATTAATGAGGGCTTCACCCTCATAACCTAATTACCTCCCTGACTCCCCACCTCCAAAATACCATCAAAATGGAGATTAGGTTTCAGTGGATGAATTTTCAGGGGACACAAACATTCAGTCTTTAGCACATACAGAAAGCAATGGCATCATTACACCAGAGATATCCTGCCTCTCTCTACAGTGAATGTGCTTTTTTCTACTACAGGCCTTCTAAAATATTTTTAGACTGTTTTAGAATACGTTATTACTTCCAATATTTAATTAAGTTTTTTAATAATAAAAATCTCGATACCAGTAAGATTGCCTCAACACAGTCCAGTTAATTTCCTTCTTATGTGTAACCACATCAAAGTAAATTCTTTGAAGGGTAAGCAACTAGAAAAGAGCTAGTTCATTTTGAATTACCTACCTGAAAAAGCTATTGGAAATTCTCAGTCACACCACACTTTTTTACTTATTGAAGTACAAGAGCTATCCTAGATCACTGTAGGACTAGATAACTTGGGAACAAGAGAAAAAGAATCATTCATTTGGAAGTGTGAGAAATGCCTTAGGGTTGATTTTGTTTAAATGCCAATGTGAATTGATCATTAGCATTAGAGAGAGCCTTGCAAATAACACCACCTAAGAGGCTAAACCAACATGGAATTGTTTCAGAGCAATTAATTTACTTCCAAGCTTCTTGTATTAACAACACCTTATTTCTCTAGTGTAGATAGACACTCAAAAATCAACCAAAAACTGTGATATTCTGCCAACAAGATTACAAGAGTGAAAAAACAACCCCCTAGTCAAATGCAAATTGTAGTCATATTAGTATGCTAATGAGCTAAGTGATAAACTGTGGGTCAAATTTCCTCCTCTTCAGCTTAAATAGCACTTGAAAAGGCTTATTTTCTAAATGTTTGGGAAACCTAGGAGCAGCAACAATTAAGGTTTATTACATGAATATTATCTGTTCAGCGATATGAAAAATTAATAGATAGGACTAAACTAAAATGAGACATAATTCTTTCTAGTGATTTACAGATGATTGAGAAACATGGCTTAAAGGAAGCATACTTAACTGAAACCGTGCACCTCAGATTGGGACTTGAACCCACGCAGCTGGAACTTGAATCTGGCCAAAACTCAGATTGAGACTCGAACCCACACCCACGCGGCCGGGACTCAAACTCAGCCAAAACCCAAGGTCTTTCAAGCAAGATCACACACCTGATTTCAGGACTTAATGAAGCTCAGGTTCTTGATGTCTCATCGCAGGAAGAATTCAGTGAGAGACAAAGTGATAAGAAGCGGATTTATTTAGAGAGAAACAGACCTCACAGAAAGAGTGCGGGCCATCTCAGAAGGTGAGAAAGGTACCAGGGTATGGGGTTGTCAGTTTTTATAGGGGTAGGTAATTTCATAGGCTAATGAGTGGGAGGAGTATTCCAGCCACTTCTGGAAGGGCGGGGATTTCTATGAATTGGGCCACCGCCTACTTTTTGATTCTTATGGCTGGCCTTAGAACTGTCATGGCACCTGTGGGTGTGTCATTTAGCTTACCGATGTGTTACAGTGACCCTACTGAGGCTCAAAGTCTAGTGGAAGTCGACTTGTCTGCCATCTTGGACCCATGTGGCTGTAATCAGTTTATGCCGTGTCCTCGAGCTATGTCATTCTTTCAAAGGTTGTGCCCTTCCCCTTTCCCTCCTGTTTCATAACTATTCTAAATTTGAAGTGAAGTCTTTTTGAAATTTCTTATTTAACAATTAAATAAAAAGATCTGTTCTGTTTTGAAAGGAGATGTTATCACAAGAAGGAATGTCTAGAGATATAAATTTCCCCTTCTTGACCACTTAGCAAAGAAGATTTTTTGGATTGAACTTACTCCCATCACCAGATTTCACCCTCTCACAAAGCAGTTATGTGCTTTTATAGACTTTTTCTATAAATATTCACTATCTTTTATATATTTGTGTTCATTTTACAAGTTCCTTAAAATCCAAAGCAAGTGCGATTGTATTTTGCAGATTCGACTCAGCTCCTTGGCTGCAGATCAAGCTTGGGAAAGCCAGAAGACCCAAGAGGGCCAGAAGGTGTGGTGGTAAGAGCCTGAAAATGGGGTCACATGGATGCCCCCCCTTTTCTGTGTACCTATGTCCGTCTACCCTCTCTGCCACTTCTGCAAGCTGGTAAGTTACAGAATCTCCCTGGGCCTTAACTTTGACAATTCTAAGAGGGAGATGATAAAGCTTTAGGTCCAAGGCAGTGGTCTCAACCTTGGCTGCACAATGGAATCACCTGGAGAACTTTAAAAATACTGATGATGGGGTCCCACCCCCAGAGCTTTTAACTTCGTCAATGTGGTTGTTGCCAGGGCACACGGAGTTTTAAAACTGCCTAGGTGATTGTAATGTACAGATGAGGTCAAGAACCAGTGCTCCAAGTGTGTTAAAAGAATTCAATGAAACAGAAAAACAGTACCTGATAAGTAATAAATCAAAAATCATTTGTTTCCTTTTTTCTTCAGTTGGTTTTTCTGTTTGTGTTGGTAGTTGTATTTGATCCTGGCTGGAAGCCAAGGGACAGAGGGAGAATTTCATTCAAAGATTTGTTCTGTTTTTAAACTTTTTATTTTGAAATAATTTTAAACTTACAGAAGAGTTACAAGAACAGTACAAAAAACTCTCATGTACTCTTCACCCTTATTCACCAATTTTAATAATTAATTACATTTGCTCTCACTCCTCAACATTCTTTTTATACATACAGTTTTTTTCCTGAACCAACTGAGAGGTAGTTGCAGAAAACATGCAAATTTATCCCTAAAGAGCATATATTTATTAAGAACAAGGGTATGCCCATGAACTGCAACTACTGAAGCCCATGCACCTAGAGCTGGTGCTCCGCAACCAGAGAAGCCACCGTGAGGAGAATCCTGCACACCGCAATGAAGAGTAGTGCCCCCCCCCACAACTAGAGAAAGCCCGTGTACAGCAACGAAGACCCAATGCAGCCCATAAAATTAAAAATAAATAAATAAAATTATTTTTTTAAAAAAAAGAACAAGGGCATTCTCCTACATAACCATAGGACAATTATTTGGAAAGTTTAATATTGATACAACACTATTATCTAATCTGCAGTCCACATGTAATTTCTCCAACTTCCCTGATAATGTCCTTATGGCATCTCTCCCATGCCCTCCACTGCCACATTCAGGATCCAATCCAGGATCATGCATTACAGTTGGTTGTCAGCCTTTTTAGTTTATTTTAATCTGACATAATATCTCTGCCTTTCATGATACTGACATTTTCTGAAAAGTACAGGCTAGTTGTTTTGTATCCCATGCCATCTTTTTTGTACTTATTTCATGATTTTTAGTAAATATATAGAGTTGTATAGCTATCACTACAATCCATTTTTATAACATGTCCATCACTCTCCAAAAATTCCCCTTTCCCCACCTTCCCCAGCCTTACGTAACCACTAATTTACTTTCTATTTCTATAATTTTGCCTTTTCAGAATGTCAAATAATAGAAACATACAGAATGTGGACCATTTTCTAACAGTTAGCACCTAATGAACCCTTACCATGTGCTGGCACTGTTCTAAACCTTTCATATGCATTCCACTTTATTTAATCTTTACAATGATCTTAATCATCACAACTCCATGAGTAAGTACTCCTAACAGGATAACACCTTTGCACAATTCTAGGTAATGCTATTCACATTGTAGTCTATATGAATGGGATTCCTGGAATTGTACAGTGCTAGGCTGCCTATTGATATTATCTATTACACTATCTACTTTACAGATGAAGAGGCACAGAAAGGTTAAGTATCTTGCCCAAGTGCACCCACTTTATTAGTGGCAGAGCCAGGATTTGCATCTAGGTTATCTGGCTTCATCCAGGGTACGAACTCATAACTACTGCACTCTTTTGAAGAATCTTAATTTTTGGTTTTAAAAAAAAAGTCGTTAGCTATGGTCATCTTAGATGATTATTTCTAGGGTATTATTTCTCAAGGAGTGGTCCTTGGACCAAGAATATCAGCATCATCTGGGAGCCTGTTAGAAATGTGAATTATAATGCCCCACCCCCATCCCAGACATACTGAATCAGAAATTCTGGGATGGGACTCAGCAATCTGTGCTTTAACAAGCTTCCAGCTGATTCTGATGCACACTCAAGTTTGAGAACTACAGTTTTAGGAAATAACTCAGTGTTTTTTAAAGGAAAAAATATTTAAATTTTTTTTCTATTTGTTTTAGAGCAAGTTTTATTTCAAGTAACCTACTCAAATTAGTTCAAGTGTTTATTATACTCTCGATCTGTGATTTAAGAAATGCTGATCTCACAGAATTTAAGGAGAAAGCAAGGATGGGAACAGGGCAGTCACTCTTTCCAGCTCCCTTATGAAAGTGATGCAGCTAACCACCCCCCAGGTTTTTGTGTCTCCTCTCTCAAATGTTCAAAAAGGAGAATTTGATTGGTTTAGTTACAAAATAGGGTGAATCTCCTTGGGCCAGCCAAGTGTCTGCCCATTGCTTACTTGCCTAAGTCCAGGGGACGGTTGGGATCACATAGTACAAATAGGCCAGCAAGGGCTCTATTGTGATGGCAATAGAGAGATGGCAAGATTCAGAATCTTTTAGAATAGAGGATGGGTAGAATCAATGATCTGCACCGCTAATACACAATTTATGTTTAAAATTGTGTGGTAAAAAGAAAAGAATGCATTTCATTCCATCACATTTGTTATTGAACAAGTGGAATTTGATATTCTTAATTGGTTTGGGAAAGGAAGAAGATTTGGTCCTGGTTGGAGAGCACAAGCCCAATGCAGAGCAGCAATGGGTAAAATTCAATGAATTTCTCCATTAAGTGGCAACACAGACACCCAAGAAACATCCAGTAATGATTAAATAAAATAATAAAGGGGGAAAATTATTCCTATGCCCAATTAACAGAATTAAGGTTAGCATTTTTTTCTCTTAGAGATCCAAAGATATTTTTTAGCAGAATGTGAAATACAGTATTTATTGATGAGAAAATAAAACCAATGGTAGTTTAGACTTGTTTAAAGTGACATCATCTTTGGTTGAATTATTCATCATATCTAGCTATTTCCTGAACAGTGTATATAACCTTTGAATAAACACTGACTGGGACTATGGTGGCTGCCCTTTTTCTACCATGTTGCAGTCTCCCCAGCCATGGTGGATTGGATCAGAGGTAGACATTTGATTAAGGAGAAAAAAATCCATTTCATCCAATAAGATTTTCTATCTCAATACTTTAATAGCTGAGGCACATTAATTGGTAGAGCACTAGAACAAAGGTCTCTAAATCTTGATACTGAGGGTGCCAAAATGTATTGATTCCTGTCCTTCCTCTGGCTTAGTTGTTCCCTGTTTCTCTGAGAGCTGCAAAATGTTATTTTTATAACACAACTCCTTTAAAAATAACATATTATTTAACAGCACCTATATAGATGGTAAAATCTGTAAAGAATAAGAGAATGATTTTCTCAGAAAAGGAGTATAATAGTTACCTCTGCAGGGGAGGGAGAGAAATGTGTTCAGTGGTGCAAACAAGGGGCTTCTAAGGTATAGCAGTTTTCTATTTCTTAGTCTGGGTGCTGGTTACTTTATAGTTATTTTTAATATGTATTCATACATGTGTATTTTATACATTCTTGTTCTACACAACACAATTTCTCAAAAAGAAAAAGGAATTTTTACTTGATTAAATTCAGGACATTTCTATTCATTTCATGCAAATATGTTCCAAGACCCATAGTGATTAAAGATGGTTTAATAGTAGTAGTACTCATTCAAATAGTGTGGTGTGAGGTCTTCCTAGGTGGCGCAGTGGTTGAGAATCCACCTGCCAATGCAGGGGACATGGGTTTGATCCCTGCTCCAGGAAGATCCCACATGCCGCGGAGCAACTAAGCCCGTGCGTCACAACTATTGAGCCTGTGCTTTAGAGCCTGTGAGCCACAACTACTGAGCCCATGTGCTGCAACTACTGAAGCCCACGCGCCTAGAGCCCAAGCTCCACAACAAGAGAAGCCACAGCAATGAGGAGCCCGCGCACCACAACGAAGAGTAGCCCCCACTCACCGCAACTAAAAAGAAAGCCCGGGCACAGCAAAAAAGACCCAACACAGCCAATAAAATAATAAATAAATAAATAAATAAATTTATTTAAAAAAAAAAACAGTGTGGTGTGTATGTGTGAGAGTGTGTGTGTGTGTTTAAAGTATGCTATCCAGTCTTCATTGGAGGGACTTCCTAGGTGGCACAGTGGATAAGAATCCGCCTACCAACGCAGGAGACATGGGTTCGAGCCCTGCTCCAGGAAAATCCCACGTGCCACAGAGCAACTAAGCCCATGCACCACAACTTATTGAGCCTGCACTTTAGAGCCCATGAGCCACAACTATTGAGCCCGTGAGCCACAACTACTGAAGCCCGCACACCTAGAGCCCATGCTCCACAACAAAAGAAGCCACTGCAGTGAGGAGCCCACACACCACAATGAAGAGTAGCCCCTTGCTGGCCACAACTAGAGAAAGCCCGTGTGCAGCAACAAAGACCCAACACAGACAATAAGTAAATAAATAAATTTATAAAAAAAAAAAAAATTGGATTCCAGGGTTGGAAGAAACCTGAGAAATTTTCTAGTTACTTGAAGGTCTTTATTTAACAGAGATAAAATTGAGAACCAGAAAAGTTAAATAACTTGCCCATTTTCTTCTTCTATCTCAGAATCCTGGGTTCTTTCTACTAAGCTATACCACTTTCCTAACAAAAGAAGAGACAGCAAATGCATATTTCAAAGGTTCAATTATTTTTAATGCTTATTTTATTCTTAGAAGACGACTGCCTCAGAACTGAAAATGAATTCTCCTATGGAATGTATCTATACAGGAGCAACATTTTATATCATGATTGCTGGATATCAAGAACATCCTGAAAAGAAGTAACTGCAATTTAAAATGAAATTTTACTGACAACTACTAAATTTTCTTCCCTGCTTATTAATTTTAAATCATACAATAAAAGAATTTAACGATACAGTGATTCTTACGGGTTTGGGAAAAATTGCTTCCCCTTTGCTAAACCCAGCAAAGGTAATTGAAGATTAATAATACTACATGTTGTAAAAATTGGCTTATTTTCATTAATGGAAGACACATCACTATGTCTGATGTTATAACCTGTTACTTGGAAAGGAAAAGAAGCAGAATGCATACAGACAGGACCGGCCACATTATCTGCAGGGCCCGGTGAAAAATGAAAATATAGTGCCTTATTCAAAAAGCAGAAAAAGTGCCAATGTACTGTAATATTAAAGATACCAAAATAGAAAACATGTTTTTTTCTTCTTCTCTCTCATCATGATGTTTTTTATTTGCTACTTAATGTCCTGCTTCCTTGCATGGGGATACTTTCAAGGCTGTGCTCAAAGGCACCATCCCACAAATGTGTCCACTCACCATCCACCAGCTGCCAAGTTCACTTCTTGCCAACTGCAGGACCTATGCACTGTGCCCTGGGCGGGGGCAGGAAGTCAACCTCCCTTCCCATGGCCCACCACCCTAACTGGTGACAGACAGGCAATCCTCAAAGGATTGCAACCTCTACTCCAAGAGGCACTTGGTACCCAGATGGAGGGAGTGAGAGCTTGCCCCTGCCAAGACACCCACCAAATGCACCGTGGTGCTGCCATCCTGGGGCAGGGATGGCTACTGTCATGTCTGCCCCAAGACGCTGCAGGTGCGTGCTGGACTAACACACCCCACCCTCACGGGAACCCAGGTCCCTGCTGGAGGGTGCTGGTAGAATGCCACCTCATTCATTTCCCCATGACCCGGTCACCACTCTAGGCAGAGGCAAAGAGGAAGGCAGGGCAGGGTTTGGGGTACAGGGCATGGGGGAGCCAGTAGTTGAGAACCCATCCTGGGAAGCCAGCAGATGGCAGGAGCCGGGACCACGTGTGAGTTAAGGCTTCAAGCCCCCATCACATGCTCCATTGTCCCAACAACTTCATTTACAAAACACAAATTCAAGATAAATTTATTAAGCAGAGACTATGGAGGGCCTTTTGAGCACCAGGTCCTATGGGATTATACTAGTCACATACCCAGAAACCAGCCCTGCTCCAAAACTATAGTTACTTCCAGAGCATGCCAAAAATGACATCACAAATACCTGTGTATATTTGTTTGTACATGTTTATGGCTGTGTTGAAATATCTTTCTAGATGAAAAAACTGTTGCTGGCAGTATTCAAGTCAAGATATGATACCAAGCAGTCAAAATAATAAAGGTAATTCTTCCAAAAACATTATACAGCTTTGATAAAGAAACAGATGGGAAAACACTGTGTACAAAATTCTTAAAAGCTTTTAAGGATTTTTAGCTACCATATGAAATACAGACAATTACATGTCTATTTGTAGAGGCTCTCAGGTCCTCTAGTATAGGGAACTATCAATTTCTTCTACCACCTAAAATATCATTTTTTCTCTTCCACACTCCATTTAGTAATCCTCACAGATCTTCAATGCCCAATCAAATCCCGTCTTTCCTTCAGTCCTTCCCCAACTATCCCAGAGTTATCTATAGTTTGCTTGTCTCTTACTTACCATTGTTTATTGTTCATTACCTTTCAATGATATGTGCATTGTATTCCCAAGCCAGAACTTTATTTAAGGAGACCCCTATGACCTTTTAGTATTTTCTGTGCTTTTTATTTCTTTATCTTCCTACTCACGGCTTAATAATCTGCCTCATATTATATAAACCTAATCAACAATCTTAGAAAATAGGGCTCCAAATTGTCATTGAGAACTTAAGTGAGAGCAAAGTTTTCATTGGAAATAAAGAGACAATGGGAGATGCAGATACCCATGATCATTAAACCTTAGGCCAAGAATATTAGGCAAAAATGTGATGAAATTGAGTAGAATATGATCCAGCCTCTTGCACAAAGGAGCAGCACCTTAACTATGCCGTCTCCCCATTCCCAGGACATACACTGTGGTACCAATGTTTGTTTAAACTCCTTGGCAGTATGCTTTGCCTCCAAACGTTTCTGAAACTCCTGTTTCATCCTAACTATGAGTACTTTCTTTTTGCCTTTTCTTTCAGGGCTTTGTTCACTTTTTATCAAAGAAGCTAACTAACCTCAACAAGTGTATTAATGAAAGATGGAATGGACCCTACCAATATCTCCCTTCGAAGGCAACATTTAGACATTTAAAACAGATATTTTGGGAAGACAGACTTCTAACCCAAAAGGAAGGCTCTAATTATATGAATTTTTATCATTTTTATTGTCCCTTTCCCAACACTTCTCTTAGTTACTTTGAATAAGTCTTTATTAGTTCTCCTAATCCTGCACCTAAAATTTTCTTTATGTAGCCCTGCCATGGAAACCTCCATTTCGGCCCCATGTCAACCTTGAAGTAGGAATCAGAACATACTCAAGTCACTTCCAAAGAAAACCCGCCCTTCAAATACTTATAAGCAATGTAGATTCTACTGAAGATTTTGTAAAGAAGCCAAGGGAGGGCTTTATAAACCACAGCATATAGCACACAATTTTATTAATGTCCCCACTCCAATTTGTCTTCTTTCTCTTGTCCCACGGGGGAAGGAGTAACAGAGAGTCAACATTATTCCCACAGAGAGGCCAACTCCCAGATCTTCCTCTATGCACCCTTGCTCTTAGTCTCTCCGTTCTAACAGCAATAGTCCCAAACGAGACTACTGGCCTGAGGATGAGTGTCTCTCAGCCAATACATAAGACTAGGAAGCCCTAAAAATAATGGATATTTGGACATATAAGTTCTGTTCTACGCATAGATAGAGTATGGCTCAGTACTAGAAAGGAAGTGGAAATGGCATAGATCAATATTAAACAACATGAGGAGCATGGGTTCTTAGGTGAGGAAATATGCATGTCAGCTTAAAATAGAGTTGTAGTTGAGATATTTGGGGATTTTATCTAGCATGAAGAAGAAATTGAAAACAGAAGTAAAAAGAAAATGGAAAACCCCCAATTCATGCAATTATCAGATTTGTTAAATTATTGTCAATTTAGTTTAGTCTTTGTCCAAATAAGATAGTGCAACAAACACACACAAAACTAGTAACCAAAAAACTAATTAATTAATTTGACAAATATTTGTTGAATGTGTATTATATGCCAAGCAGTGTACTAGATGCTTAGACTACGTCGGTGAACAAAACAGAGACTGCTCCCCCTCCGAAGCTTACATTCTAGTGTGTGTGGGGGCAGGGGATTGCAGACTTAAGCAAAATAAATTAAATAAGCTATCTAGTGTGCTGTAAAATAAAGTACAACAAGGGAAAGAGGATTGGGATTCCTGGGATATGGCTGGGGTAATTTTCAGTATAACATTAGGAGGTCAGAGCAAGCCTCATTGAGAAAGGAAAATTTAAGCAAAGACTTAAAGGAGGTGAGAGAGTTAACTAAGCAGATATCTGGGAGCAGAACATTCCAGGCAAAGAGCAAAGATCATAGGGCAGGGTGTGCCTGGCATTGTCAAGAAAGAGTGGGGAGGCCAGTGGTAGTGGTAGTGGTGGGATTAGATTATGAAAGACTTTGTGGGCTATAGGGACTTCAGCATTATGTTGAGAGAAATGGGGAAGCCATCAAGTAGTTCTGAGCTGGGGAGTAACACAAACTGACAGATTTTAAGAGGATTACTCTGACTGCTGTGGTAAGAAAATACTGCAAGAGTAGATGCAGGGAGTTGGGAAGTTATTAAAGTTATCTCAGTGAGAGATGACTGTGGTTCTGACCAAGGTGGTGGCAGTAGAGGTGGGGGAAAGGGGTCAGATTCTAGACATATTTTGAGATTATGAGAGAAATAGAGGCGTCAAGGATGACTCTAAGGTTCTGGGGTTGCACAATCAAAAAGACAGAGTGAGGCAATGGACCATAGTTACTGAAAATGCTTGACTCTACATGCAACACTGCTGTGGATCAAAAAGTTGCATTTGCTATAATATAATCTGGAATCTCTTTAATACTCTCTGCCGTCCCTAAACATTTGCCTCGTTTAACAAGAACCATTTGCACAACTGCAGTATTTAATTTTGAAGAAACTCTATTTACTAGATAGGCTGTTGCTGCAGATAAATTTGTTTTACTCTTCTAGCAGTGAAAAGGAAAACAGTTTTCTCCAGCTTCACACATGCAATCCTTTTAGGCAATTTCTAAAATTGAAGTAGGTTGACTTTTCAGTTGTTTATTTAAAAATATTACACATGAAGACTTTTAGAAAATGTTGAACTATTTTGCTTGGGCTAGGAAGTAGCAGAGCCAGGATTCAAACCTAAGCCTATCTAAGTCTAGGGCTTTTCAAAACTGCACACACTCTCTCTCCACTTCACTGCTACATAAGAAGGGAAATGGTATTTTAGTACCTTCTTGTTCCTGAGAATTGCTGATGCTTCAGATTTGCCTGTCAGTTCATTTCGGCTGCTACAACAAAATATAACAGACTGGGTGTCTTACAAACAACATTTCTTTCTCACAGTTCTGGAGTCTGGGAAGTCCCACAGCTTGGTGTCTGGTGAGAATATGATTCCTGGTTCTTCTCACTGAAATCTGACATGGCAGAAGGGGCAAGGGAGCTTCAAAGGGTCTTTTATAAGGGCACCACATTCCTTAGGGTTCTACTCTCATGACCTAATTACCTTCCAAATTTCTTACCTCCTAAAACCATTACATTGGGCAATTACGGGTCAAACAGATGAATTTGGGGGGACACAGACATCAACCTATAGCAAACTCTTTTGTTAGCAGTCAGTGTAGCTTTTTAAAAATTTCTTTATTTATTGGCTGCATTGGGTCTTTGTTGCTGTGCGCAGGCTTTCTGTAGTTGCAGAGAGTAGGAGCTACTCTTCTTTGTGGAGAGTGGGCTTCTTACTGCGGTGGCTTCTCTTGCTGTGGAGCACAGGCTTTAGGTGCGCGGGCTCAGTAGTTGTGGCTCGAGGGCTCTAGAGCTCAGGCTCAGTAGTTGTGGCCCACAGGCATGTGGGATCTTCCTGGACCAGGGCTCGAACCCATGTTCCCTGCATTGGCAGGTGATTCGCGACCACTGCGCCACCAGGGACGCCCAATCAGCATAGTTTTAAATGTGGCCGTGTTTTAATGGAGTTTCATTGGTCACATTCTGAGCCCGAGTTTCCCCACCTTTAAGCTGAGAGAAGGGATCTAGTCAGTGATTTTCAAGTATTTAAAGATTCCAGCTTTCTCAAGGCAGGACATATCCCATCACTAACAGGAATTCATTGCAGCAGACGTTCTCAGTGAGCTGGACGTGGAAGAGGGCCTGGAAGTTTGACAGAGCCTAGCCTTGAAGATTCTGATATTACTTCCACTCATTCTGTTAGATCAGTGGTTTTCACACTGTGTTCTGGAGGACCATTGGATGGAAATGTGTGGGCTTTTCCAGTCCTTCTCTGCCTGTCAGTATCCACCCAACTGCAACCAGAGAAGGTCTACTTTGGTCATTTGATAGAGTTGAGCTCCATGTAAGATTTCACTCAAACAAACCAAAACCACAACTGTTCTACTTTGAATGTTCTGAAAACTACTGTATGAATACAGTGCTTCTTATACTTTAACGTGTAGATGAATCATCTGTGCAATTCTTAATTAGTGTGTCTGTGGTCTGGCCTGAGATTCTGCACTTCTAATAAACTCCCTGGTGATGCCAATGCTGCTGAATGAGCTCAGATCACACTTTGCGTAGCGAGGACTAGAATGAGTTCTAAGACTGTTTAAACTGTAATAGTTTTTCTACTCAACTCAAAAGAATGCTTATGAAAGATCTTCCCCACAATGATCTTAAGTTTACCAAAATGGTAAATTTTTATTTCCTAGATTTCATTTCCCCCTGCTCTGAAAGTCTCAGTCTATCTGCCTCTGTCTTTACATCTATCTGTCTCATTCTCTCAGTGTCTCTTCTCTCTCTTTCTCCCTCTTTTGAAAGGCAAATATTTAACCTTCTGGACAAACATTTAAAAATCTTTGTGTGTACAGTGAACATTGTGCTTCAGCTAGTTCATCTCAGGAAGAGTTAACTATGGAGGGTCTGGGAAATTTGCCACAAGTGAGTTATTTATAGGTATTTACCCTGACATGCTCTCCTAAATTTAGCATCTTAATGAACTTCTCCAGATTAGGGAGTAACTGTCTTGCACTCTCCCACCTTTTGTGTAAAAAATGTAGCATGTACTTAGACTGATTATTTTCTTTCCTGTGTTAGAACATTCAGACAGTTCTTTTTTCAAAATACTTCCTAGGTGCCTTTTCTCCACATTATCCTTTTTCTTTGGGGGTGGTGGGTGGGGTGATTATCCCCTTTGTTACCAGAACTTTGTTACCAGAGCTGACTCCCCCTTCTTCCCTACCCCCACCCCCACATTGCCCTGCTCAAGCCTTTAAGACAGCCCTAAGTCTCCACATTCAACCATCTGATGCAGGGGTCAGAAAACTTCTTGAAAGGTCTAGATAGTATATGTTTTGGGCTTTCTGCTCCACATAGGTTCTCTTCTGCAAGTACTCAACTCTGTCCTTGCAAATGCCAGAGCAGTCATGGACAATATGCAAATGAATGTGTGTGGCTGTGTTCTGTTATAACTTTATTTATAAAAGCGTAAGACAAGCCAGATTCCCCCTACCCTCCCTCCACCCTCAGGCTGTAGTTTGCTGACCCCTGATCTACATGCTTGTTGCAATAATACCAGTCAGATTACAGCCCCTGGGTATTTGGAATAGGACCCTGAGGCTGAGTTAAGTAATAACTGTGTGTTGCTAAGCAAGAAAGTTGGGTAAACTGGGTGGGGGCCAGTGGTGGAGGGCTGGGATCACTATTTGGGACAGTCATAGGCCACATGTAAGCAGAAAGCAAGCAGGGAAATCAATCTGTGGAGAGAATGAAGCAAGACATATAAAGAAAAAGAAGATGAGAGAGAGAAAGGGAGACAGGGGCTTCTTGTAAAGTTGGTTATGTCTCCACAGTTGTGTCTCACATAATCCCTGCCTATTTTTACATTCGTTCCTCCTTTCCTTTAGCCAGCTGGCATGAATTTCTGTTTCTTGCAACTAGATAACCCCTAACTCCATCAACCTTTTATACTCCAGACATTCCAAATGACTGGCAATTCTGACTTCAGCAGTTGCCTCTCCCACAAGCAGGCCTTGCTAGGTGCAGTGCCACTGCCCACCCCACACTGCCACTTCTACTCTATATTCTTATATTCTGCTCAGGCATCATCTGTGGCTGAGTGAGGACTCAGTTCCTATTGCTCCTTATGTAAAGCTCTATCACTGCACTTACAATACCACATTATATTTTCTGATTTGCTTGTCTGTAATTTTAACTATAGCTTTCATCTCTGTGCTAAGTACAGTGCCTGGCACATAGCAGGAACTTAACATGTTTACTTAATGAATGAGCTAAAGGTACACACTGGTAAGGAGAGCTGTAAAGTACAGATATGTTCCAACCAGCCTGAAGGCTCAGGATCCCTGGATGTCCCTTCCAGCTTCATGAGCCCAAACAGAAATAATGTGAGTGATGAATTTGTTCATATGTAAAGGACTATAGAAATGGACTCAATATGCCATTACACTCAACTTTGCTAAAAGTGTTGTTCAAACCTCTATTGTTATTAAAGTTTGTCTGCCTATCAGTAACTGCGTGTTACCATCTCCCACTAAAACGGCCCGTTTTTATTCTTCCTTGTCATTCTGTGATTTTTGCTGTATGTACCACAGATTCTGTTATGAGAACAACACAAAGTTAGACTTTAAAAAATCTTCCTGGTCAATTAAATCTTTACCATTATGAAGAGTCTCCCTTTATCTCTAGTACTACTTTTTGTTTTAGCGTCTACTTAATCTTTTCCAGCATTCTTTTGGTAGTATTGCATGGTTTCGTTTTTTCTATCACTTTCCTTTCGACCTTTCTGCATTCTTACAGTCGAGATATATCCCTTGTAAACAGCATGTAGTTGGATTTTGAATTTTTGTCCAATCTGACAGCCTATGCTAGATAGTTATGTGGACTAGGGGCCCCAGGTTCACCACACTTCCTAATATTTATGTCCTTAAATAGTTCTCTCCCCTTGACTCTGGGATGGACCTGTAATTTGCTTTGTCCAGTAGGATGTGGCAGAAGTGACAATGTGCTAGTTCCAAGCCTAATCCTTTTGGGAGCCCTGAGCTTGTGTATAAGAAGTCTGCCTGTCTCCCAGGAGAGACTACAAGGAGAGGCACATGGAAAGGAAGAAGTCATGAAACTATCTGTACAAAAATCAAAGAATCCAATCAATAGTGAGTACCAACGCCCTGTACAGTCAAGCTGGTCCAGTCAAGCTGGTCCACCATTGGACCAATGGTGGTCAAAACGCACAATTGGAGTCATCCTAACTGAGGTGCCCGACATGAGAGTGAGGCTATCTGGGATGCTTTAGCCCCAGAAGAAACCACCCAGAGATGAGATGAGCCATTCCTTTGTGTTCTAGCCAAGTTCCTGACCCACAGAATCATTAAATATAATAAAATGGTGGTAGTTTAAAGTTACTAAACTTGGGGGTAGTTTGTTACATAGCAATAGGTAACCAAAAAAAAATCTTTTTCATTAAATTAGGATCTGTTTTCACTTAATGTAATTAGTGATATATTTGGATCTAAATCTACTATCTTATTAAATACTTTCTATTTGTCTTGCTTGTTTTATATTGTCATTTTGCTCCTTTCTTACACTTAGATTATCTTTTATTACTCCATTCCCTCTCTCCTTTTATATTGGAAATTGTATGGTGTGATGGTTAATTTTATGTGTCATTTTGGCTGTGCTACAGTGCCCAGATATTTGTTCAAACATTATTCTACACGTTTCTGTGCTGGTTTTTTTTTTTAGATAAGATCAACATTCAAGTTAGTGTACTTTGAGTAAAGCAGATTACCCTCCATAATGTGGGTGAGCCTCATCCGTTCAGTTGAAGGCCTTAATGAAACAAAGACTGATCTCCCCTGAGCAAGAAGGAATTCTGCCAGCAGACTGCTCTTGGACTCAAACTGCAGCTATTCCCTGGGTTTCTAGCTTGCCAGACTACCCTGCAGATTTTGGACTTCCAAGCCCCTCCATAACCACTTGAGCCAATTCCTTAAAATAACTCGCTCTCTCTCGCTCTCTCTCTTTCTCACACACACACACACACACACACCCTGTTAGTTCTTTTTCTCTGGACAACCGTGGCTAATACACAGTCTTACATTATTCTCTTAGGGATTATTCTAGAGATTACAAAATATATTCTTGATTTAGAGTCTATTATTAATTGCAACTTTTTCCATTCTCCTAGACAATGTACAGATTTTAGAACATTTGATTCCATTTCCCCTCTTCTGACATATAAACTGTTGCTATGTATTTTTAAATACAGAAGACATTACTGCTATTGATGTAAATAGTCAATATCAATATTCATGTAGATTTACCCACATATTTATTATTTTGATTGATCTTTATTCCCTCACATATCTCTGATTTAACAACTGGGATCATTTACTTCTGCCTAAAGAATGCTGTCAATCTGCTGGTGACAAATACTCTATTTTGAAAATTTCTTAATTTCACCTTCATTCTTAAAATATTTGCTTTTAGCCCTTTGAAGTTATCATTCTATCATTTTCTGGCTTAAGATAGTTCTGTTAAAAAGTCAATTATAAGTCCTAATTTTTGTTTCTTTAAAGGTTAATTCTTATTTTCTCTAGCTGCTCTTAAGATTTTTCTTTGTCTTTGGATTTTAGCTGTTTTTTCATGATATGTTTATGTGTCAATTGTGTTGATTAAAAAAATGTTTTTATCCTGCTAGGGATTCAATCGTTCAAATATTATTTCTGCCCAATACTGTCTTTTCTTTCCTTCTGGAATTCCATTTACGTGTATATTAAACTTTAACACTGTATCTTCTATGTGTTTTCCCTGTGTTCTACATTTTCTGCCCTTTTTCTTCTTTGTGCTTCATTCTGAATATTTTTTCTGACATCTTCTAGTTCACTAATTTTATATCTATGTCTAATATGCTATTATACCAATCACCGAGTTCTTATTTTCAGTTAGTGAATTTTTTGGTTCTAAAATTTTCATCTGATCCTTTTTTTTGGCTGCACCACACAGCCTGTGGGATCTTAGTTCCCCAGCCAGGGATCAAACCTGGGCCCTTAGGCAATGAGAGCGCAGAGTCCTAACCACTGGACGACCAGGGAATTCCCTGATTCTTTTTTCAAGTTTCTAGTCATCTGCATTTTATTTATTTATACATAGTAAGCATTGTTATTTTTAAATCTATGCTTGATAACTTTACTCTCTGAACCTCTTTTAGGTTTGTTTTTATTCTCTGTTGTTTCTGCTGTTTTTCTTTCTTTATATGACTTACTTTTAATTGTGTACTAGACATTGTATTTGCAAAATTGTTTGTGAGATGACTTTAGGCCTACTATGATATTATCAATACTTTACTCCAGGTAGGATTTTAGTTTGCCTCCTCCACCAAGGGCTTGGGGGCATTAGCTCAAAGGAATTATCCTAATCCAATCTCAGGGTTGAGATGTTTTGAAAATGAGATGTCACCCCTTTACTTCTAGGATGTAGCCATTTGGATTTCTAGTCCAAAGCAAGGAAGCTTCAACAGAGCTCTCCTCCCTCCCCCTTAGCACACCCTGAATTCTAATCGCTGTCCCTCATCCCTGCTCATCCTCTCAGCAACCTTCTACGGAATGGATAAATGGATGTCCCTAGGCCTCCATTATTCTTCAGATCCACAGCCTGGTAATTCCTATCTTTTTAGCTCTCTGGTGACTTTGAATTGATTTTTTAAACATTTTGCTAAGTTTTTCTAGTGTTCTCAGTGGAAGCATTGGTCCAAATTACTGTCAATACCAGGGCTTATACAAATGTAGATATGATTAAACATAGGTAGTTGCTTTTAAGAAGTACACTGAAAAAGATTCTTAAAGGGAAAAAAACAATTAGACTTTCATTCACAATTCTACCTTTTGGGTCCAAGTGAAAGACCAATATTTAGGAATGCTGTATCCTATTTTTGATATCATTTGAGGAAAGTTACTTCTTTTATTGACAAATACTATTGAACATCATCTCTGTTCTAAAAGCTATTCTAAGAAATTACACTATAAGGATGAAAAAGATATCACTGACCTCAAGGGGCTTGAAGTCTAGAGTCCTTGTTGGTAAAGTGGTCATTTTTGGACTCATCAATTCATGATCAAAAAGTCTTTTGTTAGGGGGCTTCCTTGGTGGCGCAGTGGTTGAGAATCCGCCTGCCAATGCAGGGGACATGGGTTTGGTCCCTGGTCTAGGAAGATCCCACATGCCTCGGAGCCACAACTACCAAGCCTGCACTCTAGAGCCCTCGAGCCACAACTACTGAGCCCATGTGCCGCAACTACTGAAGCCCACGAGCCTAGAGCCCATGCTCTGCAAGAAGAGAATCTACCAGAAGAAGCCCGAGCACTGCAAAGAAGAGTAGCCCCTGCTCTCTGCAACTATAGAAAGCCTGCGGGCAGCAACGAAGACACAACACAGCTAATAAAAAATAAAGAAATTAAATTAAATTAAATTAAATTCAAAAAGCTAAAAAATTTTTTTTAATTTAAAAAAATTTTTTTAAAAATTAAAAAAAATTTCTCTTAACTATACATGATACAATGATAAATACATTTAAAATATAAACGTATATTTTAGTTCCTATCACTTTTCAAACTAAACGTGAGGGCATTTTAAACAATATATTTTCTAATGCATTTGTCTTCTGGTAAAGTTTATTAATTGGTATGTCCCTTTAAAGTATTTTGGAGAAAGAAGAATATAAGCTTTGCAGGAGATCTTAAACGCCAGGATCCTGGTTTCATAGTCTTTTTACTCATGTAAACTCCTGGGGAAAAGCTACTCACTCTGAATCATTATTATTTTTAATCAGAGCTTTTTCTTGCTAGGTATTCAAAGTCTTCTAAAATAGCCTCTAAGTATACAAGTGTCCCTGGACTCCAAACATAGTGTGACAGATTTCCTAAGAGACCTGTGCAGAGATTACCCAGAGAGATTATTTAAATGTGCCAGCCTCTCTGGGGTGAATCAGTCAGTAGAGAGGACCATCAGAGAAAACTTAATGGATGGGGATGCAAATAGATTCAATATTTGACCATGGACAAGTTACATCACTTTTCTGGATTTGTTTTCATATGGACTGGGCTCCAAAATGATATTGATATATCTCAAAAGTATATACAACTTCCAGTTCTCAAATTCTGTAATTCTTCTGGAGTTGAGCTGCATTGTTTGGTCACCTGAATTTAAAATAGATTAGAAGGAAAAATAGAAACTAAAGTTCCAAATATCAAGTAAGACACTAATCCAATAATCTATAAGGAGGTGAAGACCTATGTTGGTGGCCACCACGACAAGAGCAGCAGAGATAAAACAAGACTGAGGTCTGAGGGGGCTGTCACTCTCCAAAAGCCACCTTCTCTCAAACTTCCTTCTTACCTTTGCTCCCTTTCTGCTACACTCTTCCTCTAGAAAGCCCCTTGAATTTGTCCACATGAGGGGGCAACAGTGATTGAGCTGAAAGGAGAAACTGAAGCAACTCTTGCTTCAATTGAAGCACATTGTACATTTGCCTTGTGGTCTCTTACTCTGAATGCAGCTACGAGGCCCTCCAGAAAAGTGTAATGAAAAACAAATGGAACTAGTAGATGACTGGACAAATCATATAAACACAGTGTTTTCATCTGTGGAATGAGGGGATCAAACACTCCCATTCTGTTATTATATACTGTGATTCCTATAATTCTTCTGTATCTGTCTTCCCCACAGCTTGACTTGTTTAACTGTCAGTAGGCAGCTTGTTTCATATTCTGCCCACTTTATACTTAGAGCTTGGCACTTATACAGTTAACATTCATCGTTCAGGGAGGAAATGAATTTCTGTTAGCACCTACTATGCCTCAGCCACTGTCCCGGTCTCTTTCATGTACCCTTTAAAAAAAATTCATTCAACGCATTTGTGAGATGGTATCACTACTCTAGTTTTTGAAGATGTAGATACAGGAATTTAGAGATTTAATTATCAGGGTCAAAAAGATAGCAGCAAAATGGAGTCTTAGTTTTGTCACTTACCCTCTATTTGACAGGTTATTTTTCTATGCCTCAGTTTCCTTATCTGTAAAGTGGGAATTAGTAAGAGTTAGGATACTATTGGCTGATTTAGGGGAAAAAAACAAACAAACTAGGAAGTATTTCCCAAATGGAACATTCTTATGCTGAAATTCAGATTTAGCTGGGCACAACTGTATTATATCTGGCAACGCTATTTTAGCATTATGGTTAAGACAATGCATGTAAAGAACTTGGTCCAGTCCATAGCACTTAGTGAGGGCTCAGCAAATGCTTATAAAAATTTGCATCTTATTCCCAAACCCTTTTTTTTTAACCTCAGACACGCTGAGCCTAGTTTCCACATAAAATTTCAGTCAAGCGAGGATGATACTACTTTAAGTTGCCATGAGTGCTTTACCGTTCCTAAAGCTGTTTCAAAGCCTGGCCAATGGCGGAAAGCTCCTGCGGAAACCCACAGGAACTCGAGCTTTTGAGGGCCTTCGCTGCAGTCCCAACGCTGACTCCGCTGGCGGACCAGCCTGGTGGCCACCCTCGCTCCGCCCAGCCGCGCCCCGCCCCGCCCCGCCCCCTCCCCATCTCGGCCACTCAGCGGCCGCGCCGCGCCCCGTCGCACTCCTATAGGTCCTTCCAAGGACAGGAGAGGCCTTTCCATTTTCCCGCCTTCCCCAGCCCCTCCTCAGCCCGAAACCCCACTGGCCCATAACTTCTCGGCCCTGCCTTCCGTGCGAGCCCCGCCCTCCCGGACACCGCATCCCCCTTCCTCCCCCACCCGCCATCTGGGCAACCTGCTGGGGCACAGGCCTGGCCCTCCGGTAGGAGGTGGGAGGGGACAGGGAGGGACGCGTGGAGCCCCCCCGCTGATGGGTCGCTGGAGGCGGGGACCGGAGGGAGGGGCGGGGCTCCTCTCCTTGGCGCCGCGTTGCCATGGCAGCGGGGGAGGGCGAAGGGAGGGGAGGAAGCAAGTGAGAGGGGGATGTGGTACTGCCGCGGCCGCCACCGCAGCTGCCGCTGCTTGCTTGTTGCCGCGTCTTCCCGGAGGCGGCTGCTGGAAGCCGCCGGCAGCAGCTGCGGTGCTCTGCCATATTGTGTCTCCCCCTGCCCATCCCTCGCCCCTCCGCTGTGGCGGCCGAGCTGACGGTGAGTCCGGGGCGGAGCGGCGCCCTCCCCACCCGGCGCCGCCCGGTGTCCGCGCTCCCCGCCGGGACCCGCGGCGCCGCTCCCGGGCGCGGGGGCAGCGCGTGCGACGGGCGCGGGGCATGGGGCGCGGAGGCGGCTGTCCCGTGCCGCGCCCGGACATTTCTGTCCCGTGAGGGATCGGCGCCGGCGCGAGGGTCTCCCCTGCGCGCGGCTTGGGGGGGGTGTGTGGGCTCCCGAGGGTGGCGAACTGAAGGTAGTGCGGCCCCTTGAGGAGTTAGCAGTTTTTGCTGAGGGGTGTAATGACCGCCCGGGAGCGGGTGTCGCGCGGCGGAAACCGCTGCGAGGGGTGCCGGCTCTTTGGAAAAGCTCGGAGGTGGCCCCGAGGACGCTTAGGGCTCGACCCGGGGCGGATCTGCTGTTGGGGGAAGCGCCCCAAGTCCGTCGGGAGTCTTTGCGGCACCCCCTCCCCTGGTTTGAAGTGCAGCGAGACGTGCCGGGCGTGGAGTCCTCGTCCGGATCCAGGCGGGCTGGCTGGGCCCGGCCAAGTAGTGCCCGGGGAGGCGCCGGGCGCGGCCGGCAGTGAACTTCGAGCAGCGGGGCGGCGGGCGTTGGGGTGGGTAGGGGCGGGTCCCGGATGTGGGGGTGGCTGACCCCGGCACCCTCTGGCCCCTCCTCCGGCGGGCGCCCCGGGGGCCTCCGAGGTGGCTGTCTTGGTGGGGTGGGAGTTAGTGTTTCGGTGCTGCAATATGGACACTTCCTGTTCGCCGCTTCTCATTGGGCCCTTGGTTATCTCTGCCTTTCAGTCGTCTTTACTGGGAGGGTGCGAGGTCACGAGGGCGCGTGCGAGGCTCTTCAGTCTTCTGAGTTCGCCCCACCGCAACAGCAGCGAGGCTGGAACCCGGGAGGACGGTGGGAGTCGGGAGAAAGCAGCCCATGTGCTTAGTGCTCCATCTTACTCAACTCCACCCCATCGCCCCTTTGCAGAATGCCTCTATTCCAATCGCAGCTCACGGGAGTTGGCGTGTCTTAATTCACGAGGGGCACACTCTCGGGATCTTCCTGGACCTGATTTCTGCTTTAAAGTCTCTTTAAAGCAGCCCATGTACTTCGTTTTCTCCTTACGGAAAAAAAGTCTTAGCGTGCAAAGAAATGACACATACTTTCCTTTTTCTACCCCAACTCTGAGGTTGTGGGCGGAGGTCAATTATTATTTGCAGGTTAGTTTACGCTGTTAATCCTGTCTTCTTTCCGATTGTGACAGCCACGTGGCCGGCTGAGTGTAATTGAGTGCCTTAGCGCCACTAGGGCTGAGGTTTCACTGGTAGCCAGGGGATTTATAACCATGCAGTAGCTTTGCGTCCACATTTATATTGGTGTTTTCTGAGATGGGGAAGTGGAAGAAGCTGAACTGTTCAAGTCTGTCTCTGTTCCAACCGAATCAGAGACTTATCTCTGTTTTCTTGCAGTCCTTGTAAAGGTATATATTGACATTTTTGCCTTCTGGTGTTTTGATGATTCATCTTTAAAATCTCAGCAGTATTAGGTACCATTAAGGAGTAATGGGGAATAGAAGAGTTTCTCAACTCTGGGGAAAAAAATCCTTTGAATTTCAGAGCTGTTAATGAGAGTTTGTAACGTAATCAGAAATAAACACATTCTGGAGGATTTCTTTTTGATAGTTTCATAAAAATCTCCACCTTTTTCTTTTTACATAAAAATTGTGACATGAAAAGATATAAATATTACCAGTGAAAATACTTGTTTAGGGGTGAAATAAATACTTGTTTGATTTGTGCGTGGGCACTTTCTTAAGCTTTTTTAAGGAAAAATATTAACAGTTAATATAGATGTTAACATCAACAGATATTAAGGGAATGAAATTTAAGTTTTAGAATATATAAAAGTAAAAGGATTAAGGGCTGAAGACCAAAAATTAATAAAAAGTAAACTAATAAAATAATTTTAAATAAACTGTTTTAAAGTGAGATAAATAAAAAGGTTGAAAATAAACTTTTGGAGAGTTTGAAATTTTTAGAATTTAAGTATTACATACCATCCTTGGTTGTTAGTGCATCGTGTTTCATTTTGTAAATGTTTTAGTGAATTTGAATTATTTCTGTAGCATATGTTTTTATTAGAATCAGTTTTATTTGAAGAGTGCTAAATCACAGGAAACATTTAGAATATTTAAAAGAATTGTGTGGAGAAGTTATAGCAGCATCATTTATTAGAATTTTAATTATGCCATAATAATGGTTTTCATTCAGTGAAGCTAATAGTTAAAAAGATTGGAGAGGTTTCATCGCAGAAAAGATAATGCAGTTGAGAAATGAATATGTGTACTGAGCACTGAGAGCAATGCATAGTTGAGAAAGAAAACTAAATGAGGTGAAGAAATGCTTATATAAAGCAGGAAGCACTGAAAACATATGCTGGGAGATAGCTACATTATTAGTTAGGGGATCCGGCTATCAAATTAAACTTTAAAAAGTGCCATCCAAACAAGGATTAATTTTGTTCTTGTGGCAGCTCGTATGTGTGTTTCTTGCTTTTGGATTGTTGTCATTTTAGTAACTGGGTTTTGTATAAATGCGAAAAGGTCCTCCAACATAAAGTTTTCTTTGCTGATTTCTTAGGGAAGAAAAAGTGCTCCAGGATTTGATCCCTATTCCTGGGTCGAAGAGACATGGTTAATATATGTGAAAAAAAGTTTACAGTGTGAGATGATATAATTTGGAGTTAAATAGTATAATGCAGGCAGGTGCTGTAAGAGTTGAGACGGGACCTAGAGGTTTTGAGTAGTTAGGGGAGGCTTCTTGAAGAAAGTAAGGCTTTTGCTTTCAAAAGTCTAACCTTCATGTTACTCCCAGTAGATTAATCTTCCTAAAGGTTATATCACTCTAAGGACCAAAACCCCTTATATCAAGCATAATACCAAATTTCTTCCCAAGACTTTTTAAACTTTGGTCCCAGTCTTCTCCCTTCTTATCTTCCACTAACCTATAGGAACTGTTCATTATTCACTACTTCAACATGGTATAACAATTTACTTCCTTTTACCTTTGCTGATACAATATTTTTCTGTTGCAAATGCACCTACACACATCCTCTTACCTGTCAAAGATCTACTCAGACATGAGGGTTGGTTAAACTCTTGATTGCCCTGAGAGCCTTAGAATCATAGAATTTTAGACCTGCCTTCCACCTCGCCAACTGAAAAGCCTTTTCTCTAATAGCATATTATTCTTTTGGCTTGTAGCATCCTATACTGCCTTGTTTTTATTTAGTAAATATTTTTTAAGCACCTACCATGTGCCAAGCGTTTATAGTTACCGAGGCTACAGCCTTGAATGAGACAAATTCCTATGTTCTTTGTTATCTTTTTAGGGTTTATCACCCCAAGAAAATTATAGTCTTTGACCACCCAGAGGGGTCTTTTTTTTTTTTCTCCCAGATATATGTTATATACTTAGTGAGAATTTAATTATTTTCTGAGTAAAGGAAGGGCAGCACTTATATGAGGTGGAGAGATGGATGGAAAGGTCTTTCTTTATAAGTGAAGGGTACAAAAGAATAACCAATTATGGATGGCCTTGAAAACATCACTTCTGAATTTAAACATGGTTTAATGTCCACCCCACCCCCAACCCCCGCCCTCTGCCCAAAAAAAAGTCATTTAAACCTGGGAATGATAGGATAAAATCCTTATTTGAGGAAGGTTCATTTGACAGAAGTGTGCAGGACTAATTATTGACTATGGGAAGGAAAGATCTATTGAAGGAAAAAATTAGTAACTTTGAGAAGGAGGTTTGGAAGGGGAGCATAATCAAGAAGATGGTGTTTAGTTGAAGTGTAAGGTGAGTGGGAGATACCGAGGTGAATATAACCTTTAATGACTAGAGATTAGAGGTGTGAGATAATCCATTCAATATAGAGGTGACAGCTCATGTTATAATTTTTTGTAATAAAGTTAGTAATTGAAGTGTTGAGGCCTAAGAATGGTGCTTTGGGAAACAAGAATAAGGGGTATCTGCTTTCATCATATGTGACTTCATAGTTAATACTGTAGACTTGTTCAATAACTTAATTTCCACTAGATGAGAATGCTACTAAATACAAAGGAACCAAAAGAATGTTTATCATCATCCACTTCCAAAGGATTTTGATTCACATATTTCTTACTTCCTTTACCCTAACTTTTTTAATTTAAAGAAACTTAATTTTAGAATAGTTTTACAATTACAGAAAAGTAGCACAATAGTAGAGTATACCTCACTCAGTTTACCCTATTGTTAACTTCTTACATTACTGTGGTGCAGTTGTCACAACTAAGGAAACAAAATTGCTACTTTACTATTAACTAAATTCCGTACTTTGTTCAGATTTCATTGGTTTTTCCCTAGTGTCCTTTCTCTATTCCAGAATTCTAGTTTCTCAGATTTTTCCAGTTTCTGATGATTGTGACAGTTTTTAAGAGTACTAGTCAGAAATCTTACAGAATGTCCCTCAATTGAGATTTATCTAATATTTTCCTCATGATTAGACTAGAGTTACGGGTTTGAGGGAGGAAGATAACAGAGGTGAAGTGCCATTCTCATCACAGCATATCAAAGGTATATATAATAACAGCATAAAATTAATGTGAACAAACATTGATCATCTGTTTGAGGTCTTTGTCAGGTTTCACTTCCCACCCACTCATACTCTACTCTTTGGAATCAAGTTACCTAGCACAGCTCATGCTCAAGGCCTTGACCTAATTTTGATTCATATATTTTTTTTATTTACCTCAACCTAATTTTCTTGTCCATAAATAAACATTAAACTTGGACAGATATATTTTGAGCATCTGCTGTATTTAAGTTAGCACTTAAATACAGAATGTAGTGGTGAGCAAGAGACATCATTCCTACTTTTTTGGTGTCTGCCTGATGTGAACATAAAATAAAAAGAATTTATCCCCTCACCCACATAGGTCTTATTTCATTGACAGCTGTAAGCATAGTATTACTGTAAGCCTAAAAGGCTGCATAAAGTTCTTAAGTAGCCGTTTAGAAAATATGCTCTTATCAAAAAGGGTAAATATATATACCATTAAAATAACCATCTTTTTGCTACCAACATGGATAACGCAAAATTACTCTGATTCTCCAAACCCAGTTGGTATATTACTGGGTTTTTTTGTTTTTTGGTTGTTTTTTTTAGGTTTATTTATTTATTGGCTGCATTGGGTCTTCGCTGCTGCACATGGACTTTCTCTAGTTGTGGTGAGCAGGGGCTACTCTTCATTGTGATGCATGGGGTTCCTCACTGCGGTGGCTTCTCTTGTTGCGGAACACGGGCTCTAGGTGCGTGGGCTTCAGTAGTTGTGGCACATGGGCTCAATAGTTGTGGCTCACATGCTCTAGAACGCAGGCTCAATAGCTGTGGCGCACAGGCTTAGTTGCTCCATGGCGTGTGGGATCTTCCTGGAGCAGGGATCAAACCTGTGTCCATTGCATTGGCAGGCAGATTCTTAACCACTGCACCACCTAGGAAGTCCCATTACTGCTAAATTAGCAGGATAGTTTAATTATCGTTAATTGTCTTCATATCTTATAAAGTTTGCAGGTTGTAAAAGGAAATTCTTGGCTTCTTGATTGTATTTTCATAGGCATTTGGTGCTTTTGCTACTTAGAGATTTTTTTCCTAAGAAGTGGTTTGAAAGACGTGTTGAATAAGAATTTCAGTTAATTTTTTCTACTTAACTGGGTTAACTAAAAGCACTTTTACTTTGGATTCTGACTGAAATTCTCCCTAAAATGTATCATTAATACATTTATACTTTTCACATTTTATAGTGTTCAGCCCACTGAGCATAATTTAATATTTAAATTAGAATGTTGACACAGTACAGTTATTTTGAGTTTTATATATAACCTTGAAGGTAGAGAATTGAGGAAATTGATAAACTTACATCCTAGTGGTTTATCTTAAAAGAGGAAATACAGGAAAAAAGGAAGAGATTTCTTGTAAATTGAGATTTTACTGTTCCTTCTGCCTGCCCTAGGCCTCTGTCCAACTCCATACTTAAAAGTTCAGTTTAAATTCTACATCTATGCTGATTGAGCAACATTTATTAATAATCATAACAACAATTACTACCTTTTATCAAGTGCCTACTATGTTCTGTCATGGCATTATACTAGACACATGAGTATGTAATTTAATTCTCCATAGCAACTGTGCAGGACATATTTTATTCTTATAAAGAAACAGAAGTTATATAAATGCAGAGCTGGGTGTTTGAACCCAGGTCAATCAGATTTTAAGATTTCATATTCTTTGTGCTGTGACCTGAAGTCTTTGAAAAATGGATATTTGCCAGGACGAGATGCTTCTTTCCCAGGAAAAAGTAAGGAATAATACAGGGTAGAGAGAGCAAACTAGTATTTATAGAATGCCTTTTCTGTGGCATAAATGCCACTACTTTATTGTCATAGTGAATTAAGTAAGTGGAATTATTCCTTGGGATGTAAGGGACTTAAGTCATTTATCAGAGATTGCATAAGTAAGTTGGTAGGTGATGGGTCTGCTTGACTTCAAAGTCTTATTACTCTTTTACTTTTCTAGTACAGGATGCTGGCTATTTTTATTCACTTAAACATTTGCTTACTAAATGTTATGGTCTGTGGTAGAGCATAAAAATGTATTTTTGTTCTGCCTGCAAAGATTTATTTTCTAGTACAGTATTTCTTAAATGGATGCTAGAGAATCAATATAGTAAATTGTGACCAATATTTCTTAAATACAATCAAATAGAAAATTTCGTTGTGTTGTATGTGGTAAGGGTAAAAGTGTTATTTCATTTTGTTTCAGTTATATATGTAAGCGTATCATGGATCTCTTATAAAAATGCACTTATTGTGGGATAGCATCAAAAGTTTGAAAACTGCTGGTCTAGTGGCTGACTTGGAAAGGTAAGCAAATAATTATGAGTAATCAAAAACAGCAAGTAAGTTCTATAATAAGGCTTTAAACAGGATTCTGAGGAAGTATGATTGGAAAAGTTGAATAATTCAAGGAAGACTCCTAGAGAGATGACTTTGAGCTTCTCCGAAACATGGGGTAGAGAGCCTGAAATACATCTTAGAGCATGAAGGAGTGAAAGAGCATTGTGTATCAGGAAGCTTGAGATGGTGTGAAATCGGTACGAACAGGAGCCAGATTTTTTATGGAATTGTAGGCCACAGTACTAAAGATTTTAGATTTTATTAGGCTCGTGGTTTTTATGGAGTCTCGTGGCATTCTTTTGCTAAAGAACAGATACATTTGTATATTTGATTCTATGATACAATCTTGAAACAATTTTAGCAATAAAAAAATTTGACCATACGAAACATACATAGTATAAAATGGTGAGTATGAGCACAACTGTTGATAAAAACAATCACAACCAAAAAAAGGTTAAGCCATTTTGAAGTGACTACCAAATGTTCCTTTTCTACTTTTTCTTGTATTTTTGCTATTGCTAGCAGGCTGATAGTAGTCGGTACTAAAGTTTGAAGAACTCTTTAGAAGAGAAAATTGTTCATTTTTTCCTTTCAATTGGAAGACAGTCATTATTCAATTTTGAAGACAGTAGGGGCCCCCTATTGGAATATTACTAGCAGACCCATTTCTGTAAGCCAGACCTTGCAGCCTTTACCTACAGCTGTGTTTTGTTTGGCTTGGAATATTTTTAAAAAAAAATTTGCATATTTGCCAACATTTAAATATTGGTACATTTCACATAAAAATCTAGAATATCATGGCAGCATTGGTTTTATGGTGTTGATTGGCTGAAGTTTATAAGAGCTGCCTTCTTTTGGCAGTCTCCATCATTGTTGTCTTACAGAAGACCAGCTTCACTTGTTTGTTGCCTGCCTGGTCCTTGTAAGGCTTGTGAATTGCCCTGCTGTGTACTGTTATTTTGTGAAGTGTTTTAAAAAGGGGATTTGAGGTCTTTGAAAGATCATTCTGCCAGTATTAGGGAAGATGGATTGGAGGAATATAAGATACATCTGGTTAGAATTTTAATGCATATGGGATGCTCTTTTCTTCTTCTGAACCCATAGTACTTTGTAACTTTCTCAAAGCACTTACTGTATATAACTTTCTCTTATATTTTTTTATCTCTTCAACTAAATTGTAAACACCTCATATATATGTGCTGAGTGAATGCTTGTTGAATTTAATTTTATTTATTTTTAAGATGACCATGTTTGTCTCAAAGGTGAGTTTTCTTGGCAGTTTTAGAGTATCTCTTACATGAAAAAATCTTTTACACATTTTAAGTATTAGTTGCAATTTATTCTAAGAATGAGTAAATGTCAAATACTTTTAAACCATGTGTTACATGTGAAAAACAGAACAGGTAGTTTCAGTATAATAAGAAGGTGGGCTTTTAATTTATTGTCCTGTTTGCCAAACATCAGGATGAAACTCTGTGAGAAACTTGTCTCTTGGTTTGCGGTGTAATTTTAAGTCATTTTGAAGATTATTCCAAGAGCTTTTTGTTACTGTGTTTTCTACTGAAAGCTGGAAGTAGTTTTAATTTAATACCATCTGTAGTTTTTTATTTTCTAAATTTTTAAAATGCTTTTTACTGTAAAATAACATGTAAATGCAGAAAACCACACAAGAAATGTGTAGCTTAGTGAATTATTCTAAGGCCAACCCTCACGTAACCATCTTCCAGGTTAAGGAATAGAATTTTGCCAGCCACCTTAGAAGCCCTTTCATTTGCCTCTTCCAAAACATAACTCCCTTCCTTCAAAAAGTAACCACTATTCTAACTTTTTTGAAAATCAGTTGAGTTTCTTTTTGGTTTTATTACCCAAGTATGTATCCTTAGTATGGTTAGCCTGCTTGCACCCTTCCTCTCTCTCTCTCCCTTTCTCTTTCTTTCTGATTAAGTTTTCTTCCTTTTCATCCTCTGTTTCTCTTAAGGCTTTATCTTAAGGCTTTATGTTTATTTTTTCTTGTATTCCTTTAACTTAAGTCTTCATTTCTGAAATGGGTGTTTTTTGTTTTTCCTTTTATTTCAGATTCTTTCTTGAGTTCTGTCACTTTATTTCTGAGTGTTTCTAATCCTGATATATATATATTTTTTCATGTCATATAATTTATTTAAGCTCATTTTGAAGCTTGTTTTTATCTCTCCTGTGAGCATCTCTTTCTGGCATGCTTTCATTGTAGGATATTATTTTATTCCCTGTTTCTTCTTATTTCTTTATTTTATTATTTATTTTTCTGTGGTAAGAACATTTAACACAAGATCTACCCTCTTAAAATTTTAAGTGTACAATGCAGTATTGTTAACTATAGGAACAATGTTGTACAGCAGATTTTTTTTTTTTTTTTTACAATAAACTGCATGTTTGGAGGGCACAATTTCGTGTCCCAGTCTTCCAATTCATTCTCCCCCAACCCTCTCTGCTTTCCCCAGTTGGTGTCCATGTGTTTGTTCTCTACATCTGTGCCTCTATTTCAGCCTTGCAAACGGGTTGATTTGTACCATTTTTCTATAGTCCACATATATGTGTTAATATACGATATTTGTTTTTCTCCTTCTGACTCACTTCACTCTGTATGACAGTCTCTAGGTCCATCCATGTCTCTAAAAATGTCCCAGTTTCATTGCTTTTTACAGCTGAGTAATATTCCATTGTATGTATGTACCACATCTTTTTTATCCATTTATCTGTTGTTGGACATTTAGGTTGCTTCCATGTCCTGGCTATTGTAAATAGTGTGTACAGCAGATCTTTAGAACATATTCATCTTGTGTAATGGAGACTTTTACCGCTGGAACAACTCCCCATTTCCCCCCTCCCCTGCTTCTGTGAGTTTAACTATTTTTCTGTTTCTCTTTTCTTATTGTAACTTTGTATGATATTCAGCCCTCGGATCATTTCATCATTTCTTTATATGAAACTAGTTTCTTGAACTTCTAGGAGGAGGGTTGCTTCCAAAAGCTCTTTTAACTTCATACTCCTCTTTTTTTGTTTATGTCCATCATTTAAAAAATGGTGGATGGCTTTCTTAGATTTCCTGGCTCTGTTCTACTCTGGCACTTCTGTCTGAACCCTCTTTCCTTCATCTTGTTTTTCCCTATCCTGCTCAATTTTGTTTCCATTTCCAGTACTTCCTCTCAAGTATAGGGTCTGTCTTGGAAGACAGCCCCAAATGTCAAGTTTTGAGAGCTCAAAGGGATTAGATTGTTCCATACCTATAGGCCTTACTGTAGACCCCTTGCACTTACCCACATCTGGAATAATTTCAGCTTCTATTGACAAACTGTCTCTCAGTATTTCCCAGGGAATACGTTTTGGCTACTTTGTGCTTCTGTTCTCAAGTCCCTCGTTGCTTCCCTCTGTTTTCTCTCACTTAGACACTGATAGAAAATAAGTCTGTGGGCTGTTGGTGATTTGTTTAAGTCCTTTGTGTTTCGGGGTTTGTGGGAAGACTTTGTTAAATTCTTTGGGTTTGGGGTTTGCTCTCTAGTTGCTCTGCCTGTTTTTATGTGAAGATTTGCAAGGAATCAAAAAATTGCTGCCATGACAGCTACCATCTTCCCAAAATCCTATTCCTCATAATTTTAATTTGGGAAGTGGTCATGTCTTTTTTTCCTAAAATCTTGACAAAAAACTTTAATTTCTTCTGAAATTTTTGCCTCTTAATGCTGTCTACTGATAGTATATATGTTGCAAAATTCTGAACCTGTTGTTTTGCCCTAATTATTTCTTCATAGTTAAGAGAGCCTTTAAGAATCTATTAAAGATCCTTTGGGAAATTGTGAAAGGGTCATGGGATTGTCTTTCTGTTGCACATATACAAGTGTTAATGCTTTGCATTTAATGCATTAGCTTTTTCCATTATTTAAAAGCTAACTTACATTGTGTACACCTAGGACCATTCTTAAATTATGGAGAAAAAATTGGGTTTAATAACAAGAATCAGTTGCATGAAAGTAAGTAATTGCAGTGAGACATACCCTTCTAAATATAGATTCTAGTACTGTGGGAACACAGAGTAGGTGCTTTCCCCAAAGAGTAGGATTGAGTGAAGTGGATTTTATAGTCAAATGGGGGTTTATTAATGGTGTGTCAGTACCTTTAATAACTATTTTTTCTGTTTTTGTCAAACTTTTCCTTTAGTAGTTCTTTATACAAATGAATTAACAGTAGGCTTTCTTTAATTACAACTTCAAAATAGGATATTGTTCAGGTGGGATTAAAATGATTGATGTTTAAAAGTTTTCCTTTGTGATAAAACTATTTTCCAAATATTTCTTAAGTAGAGAACTGCAGTTTAGGAAGTGAAAGGATCACAGAGCAGAATGGAACATAGTATCTAACATAATATTCTGTACTTGAAAGTTAATTGCTCAGTAAGTTTTCTTAATGAATATCATGTTTTACCTTTCAACTTTTTGTTCCATATAGTTTGGTTAAAATATCTCCTTTGTTTAATTGAAAAAAACTTATCATGCAGTATAATTTGAGTATAATTTTACCTTTGTGTTTCCCGTCTAGTTAGCGGCAAGTTAGAGCCAGGTTGTACTTGCTTGAAATATTCTGCTTAGGTGTCTTGAACCCATTGTTTCCTAGTCTCCTTCTCTCGCTTTTTATTTAGTCTGGATTAAATACTTGATAATATAAAACTTTAGTGTTTAGAAAGTGATTTCATGTCACTGTTTCTTTTGAGCTGTTGATACAAATAACTACTGTAAAAAGAGGACATATAAATGCAATTGCAACATTGTAGGAGAGACTGAAAATTCCTAAGAGAAGTTCAGGTGGGAATTACATGGAAGAGTTATCATTCATTGAGGGCTTAAATATTCGGGTTTTGACTGAATGGTGGTAGGGAGAGTAGACAGTCCAGATGTTTAGAATAGCAGGAGCAAGCATATAGAGAAATGTACAGGAAGTATTTGAACAGCTTGGTCTAGTTTGGACTAACTTCATGCGGAGCATTAGCTTGAGGATGTATTGACAGATACTGAGTCAGATATATAGATAATGGCATGTGCTTTTTTTTTTTTTTTTGTACATATGAAGCAATCTAGATAGGATGACAGCTAGTATAGTAGTGAAGAGTGCACAGTTGGAGTCACACTGTTCCCTGAGCTTATATCCCAGTTGTGCCACTTCAAGATTTGTGATATGGGCACACTATTTAATCTCTCTGCTTCTGTTTCCACATAAAATGGACACTGATAATAGTAATTACCTCGTAGAGTTGTTAAAAGATTAAAAGAGTTAATACTAGTAAAGCACCTGGTATCAATACGCATTCAATGAATTTTTTTATGTGAGAAAGTACTAGCTCTCATTTACATAGATTATGTGTACATAATGTGTACACACACACTCACACAGATGTAGGAAGTGTACATACAAGTAGGAAAGGTAGGTCTTACCATGTATATATCTACAGGAAAGCTAGTAATATTTGAATTTCAGTTTTTAATAGCATTTAGATTATTGTGGAACAAAAGTTCAATCATCTCATTTTATAGATGTCACAGTTATGTAGTAGCAGAGCTGGAACCAAGATCTGTCAGACAATAAATATTTGAGCAGTAAACAAAACAAGACAGCTATTTTGTCTGCCATTATGGAGCTTTCAGTCAGGAAAGATTTGTATTGAGCTATCTCAGGTGTGCCAAATGTTATCAAACAGTCTGGGATATTATGGAAGAGTAGAACTTGGGGCCCTGTCTAGTCTGGGATGTTAGAGCAAGTCTCTCTAAGATTTTTAAACTGAAGTATGAATGATAGCAGTTAGCCAGGGCTAGGTGAAATGTACATACAAGTAAGAATGAAATGAAGAATGTTTTAGGCAAAGATAGCATTTGTAAAGACCCTGAAGAAGGAGAAAGCATGGCCTATTCAGGCACCTGAAGTGGAGAGAACAGGGGAGAGTGGCAAAAGATAAGGCCAGAGAGGTCAGACAGGGGTAATTTAGGCAGAGTCTCGTACACCGTGTTAAGGACTTTGGACTTTGACCTAAGGGTCCCTTTGATGGATTAAGCAAGAAAGGGACGTTTTTAGATTTGCATTTTATAAGATTATGCTATATTATAGAGAACAAATTAGGAGCATCAGGAATAGATGCAGGAGGACTAATTTAGGAAGATATTATCAGAGCCACTGTGTATGTTTGTGCAGAACACAAGCCATAGGAAGTACCGTACCGTTCATGTAGACTACCATTGTAGTGGTCTAGATGGGAGATGATGTTGACCTGGATAGTAGTTGTGACTGTGAAGGTGGAGAGAGATAGGCAGATTTCAGGTTTAACTACTCCAAAATCTATCTCCAGACCAAACCTCTCTCCTGAACTTTATTTTATTTATTTATTTATTTATTTATTTATTATTTTGGGGGGGGGGGTACACCAAGTTCAATCATCTGTTTTTGTACACATATCCCCGTATTCCGTCCCTCCCTCTCCTGAACTTTAGATCATATATATCCCAAATGCCCACTCTACTTAAGTATCTCACAAGTATATCCCAAACTCACTCAACAGGTCAAAACAAAAAATAAACACACACACACACATTGATCTACCTCCAAGAAGAAAAGCAGACATGTTCTCTTTCAGTATTCTTTATATACTGTTATCAAGGGGAACCAACATCCACTCAGTTGCTGATTCTGTCTACTGGTGTGGACAACTGGCTTTATATAGTGGCAGTTGATATGGCTACTTAGATTTGGGGTTCTATTCCATGTAAGTTTATTTAGAAACTTGAATGATTATTACAGTTAAGTATTATTACTTTCTAAAATGCTCTGGAGGTAGTCTATTTAATAACATATACCTTTAATAATTTTTAGCTTAAGTATATTTTACTTCAGTAAGTGTTCATATAGGGTTAGTTTAGTCCTGTTTTAAAGAGGACTTAATTCTGTGTTAGTTAATCATACTTTTGTATTGTTTTTAGAATTACATATAAAATCAGTATATGATGTCAGCCAGTATGTTTTAGTCTTGCTTTCCAAGTTTGATATGGGGGCTGTTAGTAAGGTAAGATATTATTGTCTGCCTTTATTAAATTTATTTTGATCATGACTGTGTTTTAAAAGATGCTTATTTTCAGTGGAACAATTTAATTCACTGTAGATTTACTGCATGGCTGGCTAATTATGGCTTATATTCAAGGCATTGAAAACCATGTTACACATAAATAAATTTTGGTGACAAAGAATACCACCTATTTGTATTCACATGCCAACCAAATTTATCTTTGTTCCTTAGGACATTAGATCTGCTGATTTTCAGGTTTCTGTAACTTTGTTCATTTCAAAATAACTTTTCAAGTACAATTACAAGGCTATCAAAAAACCAAGTGCTGGTTGGCTAACTGGTCACTATATGGTTCATAGCACAGATGATATTACTTCTAATTCTAGATGGTAAGGATATTTCCCTCCATTTGTGGTTTGTTTGCTTCTTTTTCAGTGCTGTCAGTTTTTTTCAGCCTTTAATGCATTTTTGTTCAGACATTGCATTGATTGCAATCCCAAAGGTTGAGAAGATGAGTTTTCTAAGCTAGATATACTCTGAAAGCTAGTAATGATTTTTTTTCTATCATTATGTTTAATAACATGTAAGGTAAACTAGTACTATGTTTTAGATACCAATAGAAGTTTACAAATTATTTTGTCATCTACTTTTAAAAGCATTTATTAGAAATAGCTATTTTTCTTGACAGAGAAAACATTTTCACTCAGTTTAGATCTATTGTGGTACTGTTTTTTGAAACCAGTATTTCTCTGTGTGAAAGGCAGGGTTATGTGCTAGGGATTCATTGTTTAAAAAAAAAGAAGAAGATGTTTGGTCTTTATACAGAAAATATCAGGTTTGTTTACTGGTTAGAAGCAAATGTGTTTCTTTTTTACTTATAAAGCTATTGGTTCATTTTAATTTCTCCAAGAAACAAATGTACAACCCAGACTTTTTTTTATGGAGACAAATGCTGCAACAATGTATAGGCAAACTCTATATACTGTGTACAAATAGCACAAAATTGTTTAGATGAAAGTGTCATTTGAACCATGGTTTATGCAATGTATCTGGGCAAGTTAACTTAGAAGAAAAGTGGATTCAGTGGAAGATTACCACAACAGATCCCCCTCCCCTCCCCAATTTTAATGTGTTCTGCTTTTAGCATGAGTTGGTGAAAGGTTTTTCCCCCACTCAATTTTATTTATTTTTTTACCCCATTTGAAAAACATTTTCCCTATGAGACAAATCTTTGACCCTTTTGTATTCTGCGTCCTCCCCTCCCTTTCCCTTTCTTGACTGGAAAATGCAGCTGCACACATTTTTTTGTTTAGAGACAATGGATCACATGCTGTGTCACCTAAATCTATGACCAAGAGGCAGTTTTATCCCTAAGAGACCATAATGCTTCAGTTGTCCTGGATACATGACATCATGTAGCATTATAATCAAAAATACGTCTTTTTGCAGTAGTACTTTTGGGATTTGAATCTACCCTCTAATTTCAATATTGGATTTTACAGGATGGACAGTATTTATAATAGATCTTAAAACAAAGAATGTATTATAGGAAAGGTTGTGAGTTCCTTTTATATGGCTTATTTTTTTCTTACCTGAGGGTTACCAAAGTTATCAGATAATTTGAGTAAATAGAGTATCTTTAAAGTTCTAGCATTAAATTTGTTATACAATGCCTTGCGAATAGTCTATGCTCTGTGTTACACTATTATTGCTAGCAATGTGATAAATTAACATGAAAATTGTTTTCCTTATTTAAAAATGAGGAACTCTTAAGATTTTGAAAATAATTAGTATCTGTAAACTCCTCAAATAATTTATATTGAGCTTATTATAAGCTTGTTATACTGCTGAATAAATCTAGGAAATGTAGTACTATGGCTTCTAGTCTTGAGTAATGGTATGTTTTATAATTAATAAAAATTGTTTATTCCTAAGAATATGAAGGTGAAGAAAGGAGGCGGAAATTGAATAGAAATTCCTTTTATTATGCAGTATATCTTAATTAGAGACAAAGCTTAAATTACAGTAAAGAATTGAAGTAATTGCCAGGCAGTTCTAATAAAATTCACAAACATTTTGGATTTGTATGTTATGCCTTAACTCTGTAGTAGATTTTTATTTTCTATGGAAAACATTGTTTAGTCATCTGAGCTGTGAATGACAGCCTGTTTCCCCTTGCTAGGGTTGTCTTAGCCTGTGAAATTTTTTTTTTTAATATTGGTTACTCTAAAGTGATTGGTTGGGAAAGCCACAAATCTGAGAAGGGGCCTACTTTCCAGTTGCTCTTTTGACACTTCTAAGATTGTTTAATTTACTGATGACATTAAGTACTTGGTGAGAGGTAAAATGGCAAGTCAAAAGAAATAAAGTTTCCAAATGTCTTTTTTTTTTTGAGAGTTAAATTTTTTTAATATAAAGCCAAATAATCAGAGCATTATATAGTTACAAAACAAAATAATCTTGACAATGTAAAAAAAAATAATATGACTGACAAACATGAAATTATGGTGAGTGGGAAGATGGGATGTAAAAATGTGAATTTCCTCATCTTTTATAAGAAGGAGGTGATCTGTACTATCTGAAATTTAAATATATAGTTAAAATGAAATGGCTCCAACCTGTAAGATTTTGCTGAACTTTTTTTTCCAAGTGTTTTCATTGTGGTGAAATATATATATGGTATAACATTTACCATCTTAACCATTTTTAACTGACAGTCAGTGGCATTAAGTGCATTCACATTGTTGTACAACCATCACCACCATCATGTCCAGAACTCTTCTTGTAAAACTGAAACTGTGTCCCCATGAAACACTAGCTCCCCTCCCCCGCCCCTGCTCCCAGCACCCATCATTCTGTCTCTGCGATATTTGCTACTATAAATACCTCATATAAGTGGAATCACACAGTTTTGTCTTTTTCCAAGTGGCTTAAGACCATGTAAAAAAGACATAATTAGAACTTATAAATGTATATAATTAAATATAACCAAATATCATACACATTTGTTCCATGCTTCAGGAATTTAGATGTTTAAAGTATTTTTAATGAGACTGATTTTAAATAGGACTAGCAGGGTGAAAATGGTGAGAAACAACTTTATCTGTAGGTCAGATGCTGCCATGTAGTTCAAGATTAATCAACTTGCTTTAAGCATGGGACTGACTGCAAGTCTTTTTCAGGGCCTCTCAGTACGATTGCTCAAGAGTAGGTTTCAACTTCTTCCCAGTTCTAGTAGAACATAACAGATGGCATGGTTCCTTTTCACTCCAGTGTAGTAAAAAAGTTTTTTAGAGCAGAATTGATTTTCCTCATTTATCCTTTCTGTGTAATGAGGAAAGAAATATTCAATAATTGGAGTGCAAGGAAAAAATAAATTGGAATAAATTTGCTTTGGGATATCAAAAATTAACTATTATTTTATTTTGATGTCTTTTTTCAGTGCTATTTTTCATTTCCTAAAAGGAATCCTTAAATAATATAATGGATTAAATATAAATTTTGTAACAAAAAATTATCTTGCAAACAATAACTTAGGATTTAGGGTTCCGAGAACTCTGATATAGGTAAGATAAAAAATTAAAATTGAAAACTGTAACATGAAGAAATTCAATAATATAATTTGAAAAGCACTTTTTAGAAGTATTAAACACATTAATAGAACTGAATTAATTTCAATTATTTCTTATTTGCTATAGATTTATATTACTAAGGTATGCACTAAAAAACTTTTATGTTCGTGAGAATTGCTGGACTGAGAGCCTGATTTTTGAGGGTTGTTAAATTTTATATACATGAGTCCGTATTTTTAAGGTACTGTAGATATTATCCTGCAATTTACAATATATGTAATATAAGTAATATCTTGAAAGAAATTATTTTGAATATTTTAACTTGGTAAACATTCTGTAGATTCAAGATAGATTCTTGAACTAGTTGGATACAAATAAATATAACTATATATATAGATATTTATATTCTTGTCCTGTTTTGATTATAGCATTACATTTGCGACTATATCTTTTTGTCATTGAGAATGTCATTACTGGTGAAAACTCAACGTATTTTATTTCAGACATAGTGGGTTATTTTATTTATTTATTTATTTATTTAAATTCTTTTGTTAGAATGTTAGCATTAGGCAGAGCTGTTAATAAAGGAACTTAAAAAACTCCTTTGGGGCCATTAATAACAACTTTAAAAAGTTCTGAAAGTTTATATGGTTTAAATTCTTTTAGATTATTAAACTAGGAAGCTTGGAAGAAAGGTTCTGTCATGTGGCATTGGTAATAGATTGACATAACATAACAAAGTTCATGGAAACAGAATAAGGAAGTGAAAGTCACATCATAAAGAAAATGATGAAACTCTTATTGCAGCACTCTTCTGAGAAGTCCTAATTTCTGCCTTACCAGAGGGTGTCATAAAGGAGGCCCAACCTTAATAGTAGAATTTTTTTTTTTAATTTTTAAGCTTCAAAACATATTGTTATTGATTTTATACCCATTTTTTTTTGTGTTTGAGAGATATAACATTTATAAATCTACTACTTTAGGAAGAAAGCTAATAATAATTTAAAAATTAATAACAGTAATAATAATTACCATCTTTATAGCATTCATTGTGTACTTACTTTCTACCTTTGTTCTAAGTCCTTTATTTATTCTCATTTAATTTGTACTAACAATCTTATGGAAGTAGGTACTGTTAGAATTCTGTTGATAGGTCTTATAGCCTGTTAAGTGGCAGAGCTGGGATTCGAACCCAGGCACTATCTCTTTACAGCTCATGCTTTTTAACCCTCTGCTTCATTGCCACCAGATGTGATTCTAATATTAAAAATGATTTAGATTTTACCTTTATGACTTTATAATGTGAAATTGCCTTATCCTTCACAATTTTAATTTCAAATGTGCTACCTCTTCAAGTTTCTGTTCAGTATCTTCTAGTATTACATATATTCATTCCCTTCTCAAGGAAGAAGCCTTTCATTTTATAGTTGTACACTGTTTTACCATAGAATCTAACAACCATGACAATGGAGCCATGATGAGTGTAATAGGAGTAAAAGGTTTCTTCTTGAAGCATCTTAGAAAAGGACCAGGAGAGACTATTCTGAATAGTATATCTCTTATACTTCTCTTTCTCTATCTTTTGTCCACATTACCAGATGCAGAGATATTATAATTATAATCCAACGTAGCTAATATGTTAGCTTTGAAATATATTTTAAATTCTTATATACATTTAGATATTTCTGACATTTTACAATTCATAGTATAATACATTACCTGCTTACCAAGAGATTACTTATTCTTTATCCTCAACGATTAAACTGCAAGTAGACAAAATGGATTCCTAAGTAGTTGGGGGAGAAATTACAAATTTTTTTTTTTAATAAATTTATTTAATTGGCTGTGTTGGGTCTTCGTTGCTGCACACGGGCTTTCTCTAGTTGCAGCAAGCAGGGGCTACTCTTTGTTGTGGTGCTCGGGCTCCTCATTGCAGTGGCCTCTCGTTGTGGAGCACGGGCTCTAGGTGCATGGGCTTCAGTAGTTGTGGCACATGGGCTCAGTAGTTGTGATGCATGGGCTTAGTTGCTCCTCGGCATGTGGCATCTTCCTGGAGCAGGGATCGAACCCATGTCCCCTGCAGTGGCAGGCAGATTCTTAACCACTGCTCCATCTAGGAAGTCCCAATTACAAAGTTTATGCATTAAATTCATGTACTTTAAGGAGAACTCTTTACCCTTATCAGATCCTATATGAAATTATAGTGAAATTTATCTGGCTTTCCATATTATCTATAGCAGATAATGCTTCTATAATTGTATGTCCATGTTTTAGAAATCCAAAATGCTCTGAAAGCCAAAAGTTTTCTCTTAACCCATTTAGTGTTAAAACATGATCTGAACTGATATAAGACTATTGATGGTCTTTATTTACTCTCTTCTTAGTGTGAATATACACTTTTCTGCAGAAATAATTAACATTTTTATTATGGGATCCTGCCTCAGACCTCACTGACAGCATGTGACATATCACGTGTGCATTATAGTTCCTTTCTAAAATCCAAAATATTCTGAATTCTGAAATATATCTGCCCACAGGGATTTTAGATAAGGGATCATATACCTGTATAATAAGGTACAGAGACTATAGTACAATTGAGGACTAGGATATAGAGCTAGGAAGATTAATCCGGTAACTCAAGCATAGCAAATGTGAGACCTTCCAGTGCGAAGCAGTATTTGTAACTGGAATAGTATATGGATCCCATTTAAAGAAAATAATTATAGATCCCATTTTTAGAATCTCTGACTTTAGTTTCTGAAGTAGGTTTATTTTTTAAGTCTTTAATTTGTTTTCTTTATATTGTTATTGAAATGAAAGCACAAAATGAAAATTCGCAAAACTTGTGGCCCCCAGAGTTTTCATCCATGGCACACACTGGTTGAGAAACACTGAGAAAGTGGCAAATAGCCCTATATACTTGAACAATCCCTGTAAGTATTATTCTTTACCAAATCTTTGTTTGTAATAGCCTGAACCATAGTTAAGAGGTTAAAAATACCTTTCCTATATTTAAAGAGAATGATTTTTTAAAGGGATGAAAAGTACCTTCTTGAAAAACAGATGTACACACTATTTTTGATTACCACCTCTCACCTCCAAGGAAATGTCTTTTACCTACTGCCAGTTGGGAATCACCGTCATAACAAGCAACTCTTAGTGATAGGAGTAAGTCAAATTCCTCAGGTGTGTGGAGGCAGAAGAAACTTAACCAGAGCTCTGAAATGTCAGATAATGTACGTTTAGAGATATTGCCATCAGAAACTAATGTAAACATCTGTCTCCAGTGGCATAGCGAACTTAGTACCTGGACCAGCCTTTCTGCTGAAAACAACCTAAAATGCTGGATAAAATGCATCAGTGCTCTGGCACAAAAGTAAAGAATATTTAGACCAAACGCTAATTGGAAACCCAGTGAGGTAAGCTGAGTACTGAAGCTGGCTGTTGCCTTGAGGGTATTTACCAAATCAAGTGAGCTTCTGTTTTCCTGGTCTTGTGGGGGCTCAGAGATCAGAAAGCAAAGCCCAGACCCTGCCAGAGTAAAACATTTAGCAGTCTTCTCCAGTAATAGCTGTTTTCCATAGGGGTATATACCTTCTAGGTGAAAGAGTGATCTAGAAATTCTTTCCCAACAACAAAAAAAGTTATGTTTCTAGAATATTGCTGCTAACAGGAAAAATAAAAAATCTATATGGAAAATTTGTTACCACAAACCAGCCCTCACACTGGCTTGCAGCCTGAATTCACACTAGACCTCAAGCTAAGAGTTTTAAATGATTGTGGATTGTTACTGCTCTCAGGGGCCTGACAGAAGCAGCACAGATCATCATCATCAAAGAATTCCTGTTGGTAAAGTTATAATGAAAATGAATTGCTTAAAATGAAAATTTACACACCATCTAAGGAAACAGCACACAATACAAGAGAATCAGTAGAATCAGACCTACAAATAGTTCACATCTTGGAATTATCAGATGTAACATATAAAATAAGTATATTTAATATGTTCCATGAAAGCTTTAAAATGAGGGAAAAAGCAAACAAACATTTTGTAAAAGAATCAGAAGTTCTAGAAATGAAAATATACAGTAACTGAAATTAGAATTCAAGGGATAGATAAAAGCAAATAGACCCCATTGAAGAAAAAATGATATAATGAAAGATAAACCTGAAGAAATCCAGAATGCAGTACGGAGACAAGAAATTGGAATATATAAAAGAGGTTAATAAAGGGGAAAATTTTAAGAGAAAACACAGAACACTTTCAAAGGATTATCAAGTTTCAGTAACAATAATGGAAATAGAGACTATGTAATGATATACTCAGTGAAAATAAATCTAGAAGCTGTGACCTACTCTAGTTCACAGAATTCTATAGCTAGCAAAAAATAACTTTCAAGAACAAGGGCAAAATAAAGACATGCTCAGAGAAATCTAAAAGTTCACTAGCAGACCACTTTTTTTTTTTAATGGAAGCATACAATGTTATATTAATTTCTGCTTTTTAGCAAAATGATTCAGTTACACATATATATTTTTTCATATTCTTTTCCATTATGGTTTATCGCAGGATATTGAATATAGTTCCCTGTGCTATATAGTTGGACCTTGTTGTTTATCCGTTCTATGTATTGTACTTTGCAACTGCTAACCCCCAAACTCCCACTGCATCCCTCCCCCACCCCCCAGCAGACCATTTTAAGTAGAAGGAAATGGTCATTGAAAGTCTGAGATTCAAGAAGGAATGATCAGAGACAGTGGTAAGTGTATGTGAATAAAGTGTAAGTTAATTTTTTTTTAATTATAAATTTTTTAAATTATAATAGTGTCTTATAGGGTTAAAAAAAAAGCTAGAACTAAAATAGTAGTTGTTTTAGTTACTTACTAAATGCCAGTTTATAAACTGGGAGGAGGTTATTGGAGCTAGTATTCAAAAGATCTTTTTTATTACTCAGGAGAAGGTTAAAAGTAACTTTGGATTTTAAGTATGTGGTAAAAATGTTAAGGTAACACTTTAGTAATGGAAATAAATATATAACTTCCAAACTAGTAAATGATAAAAAATGGAACCAGAAAAAAATAATCCCAAAGGAAGCAAGAAAAGAGGCAAAGAAACAGTGGAACAACAAATGAGATGATAGAAGTAAATCCACATATATCTATGCCTTGTATTTTAAAATGTTCAGCTATATGGGGTTTAGTATAGACTGCAAAGAAACAAAAGGAAAACGTTTTAAGTAAAATTATGGGAAAGGATATACCAGGCAAATATTAATGGAATGAAAGCTGGGATATCATTTGAAATCGATTTTTAAGACAAGTAGAATTACTAGAGATAAAAAGAATTGATATATAATGGTAAATGTTTCACTTTGCCACTGATATTAAGAAGTTTTAAATTTGTATGCAATAACCAAAACCACAAATAAAGCAAAAATTAATAGAACTACCAGGAAAAATTGATGAATTTCACAAGTATAGTGGAAGATTGAAATATATTTTCCTCATTGATTGGCAAAGAGAGCAGACCAAAAAAAAAAAAAAAAAAAAAAATCAGTAGGAATATGGAAAACAGTGTAATTAACAAGCTTCATCCAATGGACATATGTTGTATCCAGTCACTGTGGAAGCATCAGCTGAATCATGAAAATCAACCACATACTGGACCATCAAGCAAGTTTCAACAAATTTCAAAGGATTAGTATCCTATAGATCAATTCAAGTTAGAAATCAGTTTAAAAAAAAAATTGCATGGAAATTAAGATATATTCTTCTAAATGACTCATGTATGAAAGAAGAAATGTTAATGGAGCTTCTTGGAGTTCCCTTTGTCTGGGAGATGTTAGGTCATCCCTCAATTTTGCTTGTGGCAAACACAACCCTGAGAAATGGCCCACATAAAGGCCTTTCATTCTTGGCCTACCTGGTGAGAATGTTGGAGATGCTGAGGGCCAGTGATAGACTGGTTCTCCCAACAGGAAGGACAAAGTTTTTAATAAGTAATGCTGGAACAATTGTGTATCCATATGTAAAAAAATGAAATTGAGTAAAAAATACATACTTTTTTTTATGAATAGAAGACTTAAATATGAAAGGTAAAAACTGTAATACATTTAGAAGACAGTTTGGGATAAAAACCTGTATGAATTTGGAATGCAGAAGGAATTCTTAAATGAGAAACAAACTGTGGTAACATAAAGAAAAGGGTTAATCCACCCTATTAAAGTTAAGAATTTTTTCATTAATAGGCAACTAATAAAAAGACAAGCCACCTAAATAGGGATAGATATTTGCATCACGTGTAAGGATTGGTATCCAAACAATACAAATGACTTCAATAGACACTTAATAGAAGAGGGAATCTAAATGGCAAAGAAAAAAACTAAAATATATATATGTGTGTGTGTGTATTTGTGTGTGTGTATGTTTACTATATGTATATATTTGCCTTTTAGGTTTCTTTTGTATATGAAGAGATATTCAACCTCATTACTAATATGGGAGATGCAGCTTAAACCACAGTGGAATATAATTTCATAGTCATCGGGTTGGCAAAAAAAAAATTTTGATGAGTAAACAGAATGTGCATACATTCCAGGAACAAACACATTCCTGGTTGTAGTTGTCATTATGTCAGTTAAAACTGAAGAGAAGAATACTCTGTGACCCAATAACTTCACTCCTTCACATATATTCTGCTTTTAGGATTTCATAAAACTTATTTACAGTTTCAAGAGATATGAACAAGGATGTCCATAGCAATACTACTTGTAGTAGCCCCAAACATAAACATAAATGAATGTTCTTTGAGTGTAATAAATTGTGGTATATTCATAAAGTAGAATATAAGTCATCTGTAAAAATGAATGAATTACTGCTGCAATAATGTTAATGAATTTGGTGGGGGGGAACAAGTTTCAGTACAACTCAATTTTATATGATGTGTAAAAGACTTAGAAGGCTAAGTAATATAATATTTAAGGATTCTAACTATAAAGGAAAAATTTGTTTGCCTTGTCTTCGATACAATCAGTTAAAAATGTGGACAAATTAAGTCATAAAATCTGTGTGGTTTTAACCAACATCTTGTGTTTAGGAGGTTCCTTAGTTATTTAGGGTAAAAAAGCTATCATTGTGACACCTCTAATACCTTGTAATTTGGCACCCTGTACCTTAGATAACACTGAAAATTCTCTGCCTTAGTTTCCCTTCTCTTATTTAGTTTCTGTCAAGCATTTCCTCTCAGACCAATGTCAATACAAACCTAAGCACAAGTGCTCTCCTCTAACCTTTTGAGAAGTGATCTAAGACTTCCAATGTGGAATCTTGTTATATTTTTCTTGCCTTGGAGTTGAATATCACTGTAGCATTGAACATAATATGCAGACATGCAGTTCTCTGTTAGACACCTTTGGAGATGTATGAGCTTCACAGCTGTGGAAAAAAAATGGTGGGTTTTAATCCTGAGCCCTCTTCTTAAGATACTGCCATGACTGTCATACAGGGAAGCTCTAGACAGGGGCTCCAGAGTGATTATACTGGGTTTATTTGAACTCTCCACTTTAAAAATTCTCCTTGTAAGAGGAAATTCTATCCTTTCCTGAAATATAGATTTGGAGTCTTAACACAAATGTGTACTTTGCTAAATTGTCTTGTACATATATACCTGCTGGGTTTTTTTTTTTTTTTTTTTTGGTTTGTTTTTTTGTTTGTTTTTTTGTTTTGTTGTTTTGGGGGGGTTGTTGTTTTTTTTTCTGTTTTTTTTTGTACCAATGTCTTGGTTTTAGAAATCGGTTTGTAGTGGATGTATTCATTATTTGAGTTATGTTAGTTACACACCTAACACCTAAGAAATTAGGATACATTTTTCAAATCCCACATTTTATTTTCTAGGCCTTAACTGCCTATTTTGAGTGACATTTATTATGTGTAACAATTACATTTGGTTTGTTGAAGTATTATTCTTAAAAGATTACTAAAAGGAAATGTTATCAATATAGCACTAGCCCAGATTTCCTTTTATTTCTTTACTTATTTTGCTTTATGAAACAAACGTCCATGCACATTATTAATTAGCTGCTACTGAATGCTTTCAGTTCATTTTAAGAAGTAGTTTCATAAATATTTAAAACTAAAAGTTTTCTTGATTTTGGTGTAAAATATACAGACCTTTCTGTTGTAATATTACCTGTTGTATATTTCTGAAAACAGCTGGTGGGTCACACCCAAAACATGCAAAGCTTTATAGTTAGAACACTAATAAAAATAAATCTTAATAAGAATACTAGAATATTTTAAAAGATATATTAAATCTGTTGCAAATAAAGAAATACTACAGTAGACTTAAGGTTTAAAAAAACAAACAAAAAAAGGTAGTCTGATAGAAGGATATGCAAGGAAGTGTTGAAGCTACAGGGTTATGGAGGCCAGAGTAAAATGCATAAAGATTTGGTGAGAAGAACTCATTAAGTAGTTTCAAGAAAATGCATGTGGCCAAGCTGTGCCAAGAGGAAGAACATGGGTTGAATGAGAATTGTGTACAGTACTGTATTTTCAGCAGCTTGCTGCTTTCCACTGTGTTATCTTATTTTGGGTTCAGCTCTTACTGTTTAGTAGGGCAAAGACATAGGCTGGAAAAAATCATGTGCAAACCAATGTGACTTTCACTTTGTACTAAAATCTTTCCCCTATTTACCAGTGAACTAATTTGTGTTACAGAAAAGCTTAGTAACAAAATGAACTATACTATGACTATGAGAGGTGGCTTCTGTTTTTGACTAGAGGCCTTTGATCAGTCTGTGACTTGTGATTTTGTTTTTTGTCAAATGGAAATACTACAACTAAAAAATAATCTAACACAGTCTTTTCCCCCTTGAGTATATTGTTTTAATTTTAAACTATATAAATAATAAACACCTTAAAGAAAAACTGGAAAATAAAACAAAAAAATTACCAAGTTACTAATACAAACCACTGTTAGCTTTTTGTATATTTTCTACTTTTTCATCAGTTTTTAATAAGCTTTTTGTTTACTTCACAATCTTCAAGACAGTCATTTTTAATGACTACTAAATATTAGATTAAATAGGTGTGCTTTAGTTTACTTAGCTGTTTATAATAAAATACATAAGCTGTTTATAGTTTTCCTATTATCTTTCATAATTCTTGGATGAATGTGTGTGTGTGTGTGTGTGTGTAAAAGAGAGAAAAAGGAGGGAGGGAGAGAATCTTTTCCCCTACATAGGATTATTTCACCAAGTGACTCATAAGTGGAATTATTGGGTCAAAGAATACAACATTTTTAATGATTATGGGGCATATTGCCAGCTTGCTTTCCAAAATTGCCCTAGGTTCTTGCCCAAAATTGTATGTTTTTTAAACTGTTGATAATTTAGGCAACAGTAGATATTATCTGTGTTACTAGTATTTCTGCTTGCCAGACACTATGCTAAGTACATTGTTGTATTCAATGTCATATTTTTGTTTTGCTTTGCATTTCTTTAATCATCAATGAAGTCGAAAATTTTCTAATATATTTGTTTGCTATTTATATACTTATTTGTAAGAAAAGATCATTTGCCTACTTATACGGTGGACTTAGTGTTCTAAGTGGATGGTGTTCTGAAGTATTCTACAAGGATAGTTTAGAAACAGATTTTTTCTTTCCTTGCAAATACAGTAACCTTTAAAACCTTACTAAGAGAATGTCAACCTTTCAATGATTTTTTAACTTTGCTTGGCTATATGCTTTGTGTAATCTTTGGCATGCGTGTTTGCTGCCATAGTATTGTCTTACATCTTAAAATAATGGGACTTTATTCTAAACTTGTAATTCAGAGGAATAACATATTTGCAACCTTTTGAATTAGTTTCTGATGAGACTGTCAAGTATCTGTTTTAAGTAGTATTGCTAAAAATATACGTTCCTTAAGAAACTGAGTGTATTCTAATAGACAAAAAAGATTGAATCTTGAACTCAGCCTGGTTTGTAATTTTGGCTTCACTTTTTATTACCTTTAGAACGTAGGGCAAACTACTTACTTCACTTCCATTTCCTCGTTCATAACAGTGATTTCAGTTTTCTGATTGTTACTAGTGAGGATGTTTCCTAGCATTAACGATTTGTTTCTAAAATAAAATAACTCTTAAAAGTAGGTAGCACAGCACTTGATTTATGTTGATTGTGAGTTCATTTCAGTTGGAAATAATTATAATTTGAGTCCCTGCTCACGCCCAACATTTTGTTATGATGTATTAGGAATACAAAAGTAAAATACTCTTACCCCTTATGGGATTCACAGTCAGGAAGAAAAGACCATACTTAGAACTAAGTAGTAGTGTTTTTAGGCCATAACATAGCGCCTGTAATATAATAAAATCTCAGTAAATGTTAGCCACTGCTATTTGGTATTCTCTAATTTCTATATGTAATTGAAGATAAATGAATATAGGTGAAAAGACAGAAGTGGACCATTAGAAATTAGTTATTCCTCTTTGAACAGAGTGCTAACAGTGTTTTTTGTTTATTTTTTGTTTTTTAAAGGAAGCAAGACTTTCTTTAACCAATGAATTCTCATCCATTACATTTTTAAAAATTCTCTATGGGCAGAGACTTTGGCGGAAAAAATGAATAAAATGTACAGTTACATAGGACAGGATGTCGCCTCTGAAATAGGTTGTGTGCACATTTGTGCACATGTGCATATTTTTATGTGTGGTTTTCTTAATTGATTAAAATAGAAACCAAATTTGTTGCAATTTGAGCTTTTCCTTTTTACAGTGTCTTGGCGTGTCAAGTTATAGGTGTATGTGAGAGAAATAGGAACTGGATAGGGAGAGAACAGTGAAAAGATTTTAAATGGATAGGGTTGGGTCATTGGTACTCATAGGTGATGTGTATTCATATACTGTTACCAGGATAATATAGTGGTTAGAGTTTTGTTTCTGAGGTTCATCTGTTTGGGTTTAAGTTCTGGTGATTCCAGTTACTACCCAGGCAGTCTCAAAACAGGATGCTTAACCTCTCTGAGTCTTCTCCCAAGCAAGACTATTGGGTTAATAAAATTGGCCTAATAGTAGTGCCTACTTTATAGGGTTTAATTTATAGTTAATTGAGATACAGTATGTAGTATTTAATACAATGGCTTACACCAGAAATGTTAGATAATGGATGCTATTGATAATTGCGTGTTCTGAGACTACATCTAATAGCTACCAGGATCCATATAGACTGTTCTACATCCAAAATTGACCAGTTTTCATAATTCTTAGAGTAACCTGCCATCTGTGTTTTAAATAAAATAAAATCCTGGGGTACTTCTCTTATTTCACTTAGGTAAGCGCAAGAAGTTTGAATAGAATAATAGAAGATACAGAGGGTTTGTCACAGAATTTGAAAATGGAGGAAATGAGGTACCTTGGTGAACCATTGAAAATGAATTAAGTGGCATACTAGTTCTGTCACTTTCCTTTTTGGTCAGTTATTCTGCCATAGTAAGATTTTTTAATTGAAGTATGTTTCAAAAGGAAAACAAAAGTCATTGAAAAAATAAAAATAAAAAAAGGATAGTTTAGAAACAGCTTTTTTTCTCCCCTTGAAAATATAGTGACAGTTCAGACTTTACTAAGTGAATGTCAGCCTTTCACTGTCAGTACTTGATGAGATAATATAGAAGGAAGAGTTTAAAATACTGTAATTTACAAATAAATAATAAATGTATAGGAAATATAATTTTGCTAGTAATGAATTTAGTGATTAAGAAATATCTTTTTAATATGATATACTATAAAAATATTAGAAGTTATTTCTTTAGAGTAAGTATTTCAGATTTGAGGAAAGGGTTTATTTGGTATTATTGTTTAGTCTTTATTTTAAATTTGGTTATTGTCTGTATTGAGCCATATGTGTGACTATTAGTTACAGTGAAGTCATGTCCATAAGATGAATAGATTACAGAGTTTTATAATTCAAAGAAATAATCTGTTAATTTTTAGTAACAGCAAACATTACTTATTAGGCAGTTACTGTGGGCTAGGACTTTAATAAGTATTCAAAATACATTATCTAATTTTGTGAATATCACCTGTACATATTGTGTTATAGTACTGCATTTTATTTAAGTCATTTCAAATAACATGAAATAAGCTCTGTTCCTTGGATTGTAACCTTTAACATCTTTGTTATACAAATATTGTGCTTAAATATTATGTGGGGTATTGATTGTAAAATTTCTCTGATTCGGGGATGTTTAAATATGTATTTCTTTCTTCCATGAGTTTACGAATTTTAAGTATTGCATTGATTGATAATTATTTCTTTTGTTGCAGAAGTGTAAGAGTAAATGGGTCCAGTAATTGGAATGACTCCGGAAAAGAGAGCTGAAACTCCAGGAGCTGAAAAGTTTGCAGGATTAAGCCAGATTTACAAAATGGGAAGCTTGCCTGAAGCTGTTGATGCTGCCAGGCCAAAGGCCACTCTAGTGGACAGTGAGTCAGCAGATGATGAACTCACAAACTTGAACTGGCTTCACGAAAGTACTAATCTCCTAACAAACTTCAGCTTTGGAAGTGAAGGTCTTCCAATTGTTAGTCCATTGTATGACATAGAGGGCGATGACGTACCATCCTTAGGGCCATCGTGCTATCAGAACCCAGAAAAAAAATCAGCAACTTCAAAGCCCCCATACTCCTTTAGTCTTCTCATTTATATGGCTATTGAACACTCTCCAAATAAATGTTTGCCTGTCAAAGAAATTTATAGCTGGATTCTGAACCGCTTCCCATATTTTGCAACTGCACCAACAGGCTGGAAGAATTCTGTTCGACATAATCTGTCCCTGAATAAATGTTTTCAGAAAGTGGAAAGAAGCCATGGCAAGGTCAGTGTTTATGAACATTGCTATATTTAGGGAGGTGGGGGACAATTAACATGGAGATCTTAAAATATTAGGAAATCAAAGGAAGGCAAAAAATAGTCGTCAGATTACTTCAGCTTGAGCTTAATTATATTCACCATTTGCTTTCATTTGAGATGTTTTTAAGTTTCTTCAGTATTGACATAAATCTAGCTGAATTATGTTCAGTCTACTATAGGTACATAAATTAGGGTTTATTATTATTTTTTAAACTTTTAAAAACTGAAGTATAGTTAATTTACAATGCTGTGTTAGTTTCAGGTGTACAGCTAAGTGATTGTTATAATTAATTAGTCTTTTTAATGTTCTAATTTTCTGTTCTTAGTTTCTGTAGTGTTCTTGTCACATATTTATGTATTATTCTTATTTATTCAGCATGTCAGTCTCTGCCTTATAATTGGAATGTGGATCATTTACATTAATGTAATTGATATGGTTGGATTTAAATCTATCATTACCTTATTTTTTTCTATTTGCTATATCTGTTCTTTTTTCTCCACTCTTCCTGCCTTTTTGTCAATTGACTATTTTTGTATGATTCAATTTTTTCTCTTCTATTGGCTTACTAGCTACTCCTTTTTTTTTTTTAAACTGGTTGCTATACAGTTCTCAGTGTATATTTTTAATTTATCACAGTCTACCTTCAAATAATTTTATTTCGCTTATTATCTGGCCTTTTACAGAAAAAGTTGACTAATCTTGTTGCCCTGTCTGGATCAAGTCCTATTTCCCAGAGAAATTTATTTAACATTTCTTACAGTTTGGATCTACTAGCAATAAAATAGTTTCTTAACCATTTTGTGGAGGATGGGTATAGAATTCTAGGTTGACAGTTTTTTGGGTTTTTGGGGGTTTTTTTTAAAGTACTTTAAAGACATTACTCTCTTGTCTTCTGGCTTGCATAGTTTCTGAAGAGAATTCTGTTGCCATTCTTTGTTCTGTTTGTAATTTTTTTTTCTTACTATCTGTCTTCAAGATTTTTGTCTTTATCACTACTTTTTAGCAGTTTGACTATGATCTGTGGTTTGTTGTTGTTCATTAAATTTAGAATTTTTCTTCCTCATTATCTCTTCAAATATTCATGTGGTTCACCACCTCCTTCTGGGCTCCAAGTAAAAATATACTAGACCATTTGCTATTGTCTCACCTCTTGGTTGCTCGGTCTCTCTTCCTATTCTTTTCTTTCTTTGTTTCAGTTTGGATCATTTCTATTGATCTTTCTATAGTTTTATTCTTTCCTCAATTGTGTTCATTTTGCTAATCAGCCTGATAAAGTCATCTTCATATTTTTTAACTATTTTCATTTGCCTTTTAAAAAATAGCTTCCATTTTTCTGCTAAAATTTCCCATTAGATCTGTAAGCATATTAATCATAGTTATAATGTCTGTCTGATAATTTCAATATCTGGTCCATCTCTGGGTCTGGTTTTGTTGATTGTTTTATCTCCTGCTATTGTGTGTTACATAATTCTGGATTAAATGTCAGATATTGCTTGTTAAAGAGTGGTAGACACTGAGGTAAATATATCTATCCAGAAATAGATATTCCTCTACTTCTGTCAGGTTGTTAGTATGGACAGGTATTGGTCAATCTAGTTAATAATTGAGCTGGGTTTAGGTTTTGTGGTTGTCATAGTTACCTTCAGTGTACCACAGTCTTCACCTTCCTACAGAGGTGGACTGCTGATACTTTGTACTTAGTGTGAGGCCTGGAATGTCAGGTGATTTTTCTTAGTATTTCCCCTCCAACTTCATCTCTCCGTTTGTGACACATTTAGAGGTGGGAGAGGAGTTGAATATTTCTCTCTGTACTCTTGCCCCTTCCTTAACAATAGGTTGCTCTTGCTTGTTACTTGGTGCAGAGTTCTTGATGTGAACACGGTGGGTTTCTCAGTTCTTCTGCTCCAGTTTTAGTCTTAAGCAGGCTCTGTATGCCTGTGCCTCAAGAGTAGCACTTCTTTGTCTTCTCCATGAGCAGACGGTCTCTCCCATCTACTCAGATTGGAGTCTAGAGCTGCACTCATCAATAGCCAGTTACCTACACGACTAGTGGTTGGCATATTGGGTAGCACAAATATAGGATATTTCTGTCGTCGTATAAATTCCTATTGGACAGCACTGCTCCACCATTCAAGCCAATTTCTTGCTCATTCCAATCATGGTAAGTAACTGTTGCCTAATATCAGTGGGAAGTTCTAGGTACAAGTGAGTGACTATTTCCCAGCAGCTGCAGATCTCTGCTTTGTATCTTTGGAGGATTGGGCATGAACAGATTTCCTGCCCATCTCCTAATGTTGTGTAGTATTGAATACGTTGCCTAGTGTCATTAAAGTGTGAGGATAGCTAGGTTTTGTACTTTTCTCCCAACAGCAGCCATCCTTTACTGAGGAGGATATTTTGCTTCTCTCTCAGTGGCAGATAGCTTTTGCTTCTTGTGGAGCTTTTTCCAGGGTTTAGGCAGGTTTTGTGCCTCCCCCACAGTGACACCTGATCTCACCTTATGCTCATTCAGGGCCTGGAGCATGAATGAGCTTTGCCTGATGTCCTTGCTCCAGCCTCAGACCATGGTAGGTTCTGCACATCTCTCTCCATCTCCAAGGATGTCTTCCTTAGGTCTCCTACCTGCCTACAGTCCTGAGTATTTTTTTTTCCTTACCTTTTTTTTGTGACTGCCACTTCTTCCATGCTCTACCAAAAGTGAAACAGTTCATATGTTTCGTCTCTCCTCACAGGACCTGTCATACTTCAAAATTCAATTATTTCAGTTGTCTTGCAGCCTTAGCTCTCACATAGGCTCATAAGAAATTATAGTTTTGTAGATTATTTTGTTTTTTCTTGTTAGGCTAGGAGTGATGTTCTTTTATGGCTTTCTGTACCCCAAGTGGTAGCAGAAATCTCCTATTCTTGTTTGGAATAAAAGTTAAAAGAGCAAGTAATTATATTTTTAGGAAACTGAAGGATTTTATAGGACAGTGCTGTTCAAACTTGACTGTACCTACTGATGATCTGGAGATCTTGTTAAAATACTGACTCTGCTTCAGCAAATCTAGGATGGGGACTGAGGCTCTCTCGTTTCTAACAGGCTCCCAGGTGATCCTGATGCCTGTAATCCATGGACACACCCTGGGTAGCAAGACATTTAGACACATCATCACCTTATAACTAACTTAAAGGAGGTTGTGTTAGTTATTATCTGTTGCTATGTAATAAATTGCTATGTAACGCATTCTCTGCTACACATGGAGTATTTATGGAGGCCAACTATGTGCTAGGCCATTAAAAAAGACTGATCAGTGTCAAAAGATCAATCTCTGATATAGCCAGCCTCAAAGATGGCCCCCCAATGAGCCCCACCTTCTGGTATTTGTGCCCTTGTGGAATCCCCTCCAATACTGAATAGGGCAGACTTGTGTAACCAAGAGGATATTGTGGAAATGATGGGAGTGTGCCTTTTGAGTCCAGATCATAAAAGACATTATGGCTTCCATCTTGCATTCTTGGCTAATTAATTCTGTGGGAAGTCAGCTGCTATATCATATAGACACTTAAACAGCCCCATGGAGAGGTCCATGTGGCAAGAAAATGAAGCCTCCTGCCAACAGCCATATGAGTGGGCCATTTTGGAAGTAGATTCCCCTGCCGCAGTCAAACTTTCCTTTCAGATGGCTGAAAGTGTTGGAAATTTTGAATATATCTTTTCCACTATGCATCATTAGATTGTATTTTATTTTATTTAACTGTATCCTTAATTCTTCTCTAGTTTTAGACCTATTGTGGTTGTGCTTATGGCAGGACGTAAAAGGGGAGCTGTATACTAAGTATTTAGAAATGTAATACAGGAATAGTAATGATGTTATGGTATTAAAGCTCTAAGTTTAGAAGTCAGCAGCATTGATTTTCAGTAGAAGAGTCTAGGAAAAGTATGGTATAATGGAAGCAAAGGAAAGTAAGTTTAAGTGTGAATGAACAACAATGTCAAATACTACAAAAAAAACCTTGAAAATGATTAGTTAAGTGACTGAGCCAAAAGGTTAGAATTAAAAATATGTGAACAGTGGTTATTTCTATCATAGCCCTTTTCAAGTTACCAACATTATGTCATTAAATGAGAAATGGATAGGAGATGTTCACAGTCAGCAGCACACCGCTATATGTAAGGAACACATATAATACAATAAGAAAAAGAAAACCTGATAGAAAAATGGACAAGAATATGAACAGGGAGTTCACAGAGGAAGAATTACAGATGGCCATAAACATATGCAGAGATGTTCATCCTCTGTAGTAATCAGGGACATACAAATTAAAAGAACAAAAAAACCTTTGTTACCCATTGGATTGCAAAATTTTTTAATGTTTTATTAGTTGAGGATATGGGGAAATAAATCAACATCCATTCCTGAGGGCAACTTGGTAGTAGTTATTAGAAACGTGCATATCCTTTGATCTAGTGGATCAGATTCTGATTTCTACCCTTAAGTAAAACTCATGCTTGCACACAAGGAAATATAATTCAATATATAAGAATATTCACTGTGGTAAAGTTCCAGAACAATATGTCCAGTGTGGTATAATTTGTGGTAGGGGTGAAAAGGGATTTGTTCTTGTCCATAATTTTTAATTGTGTGCATTATTTATATAATTAACCTGAGCATTTTTGAATCTTTCGAGAAGGAAAGGAATTAAGAAAGTTAGAGCTAGTGAATGGGAACGCATACAGTCCAGATTTCAGGAAGAGTGTGATAAAGAGAAAGAAATTATTGTATGAGCTAATAAAGAATGTGAGACTAAATATAGAAATTGTAATATATTGGGACAACAATTAGCCAGCTATCACCACAAGTCAGGGTGGGAGGGAAGGAACTGGTGGGTGATGGTCTTCATGAAAACCAATGGATCATTTTACTTAAATGTCTGAAATTTGGACAGAAAGTGATACATTCAAGTGGGATTGGGGATGCTTGTGAGTTCTTTTTTTTTAATTTATAAAATACTTCTTTTATTTCTCTTCCAATCTGCAAAAGGCACGTAAGTTATACTTACTTCCATTAGATGTTGGAATGGACTTTGGCAACCTTAAAAGCAGTTTTCTGATGCATAGCTGTTATCTAGAGATGATGATCTCAAAAAAGAAGGCAAGACTAACAGAGGTCCAGGTCAAACTACAAGTTGATATTGATACCCAACCAGCTCTTATAGCTGCTGATTAGTTCCCTACCCTCATCCATACCACAGTTACCACTCTCAAAAGACAGGTCTAAAAATCTTGGCTTGGTATTTGTGTCTCAGGATTTTAAAATTACAAAAGCTAGACATGGTGTTTTCTTGTTTTGGTTTTGTTTTTATGTTTTAAATGTTAACATTGAAATCTTAAATCTACTTTTCTAACTTTTTGTAAAAGCCATACTAAAACATTTAATGTGAGATTTTAGCTGGGAAACATGAAATTAGAAGTTTTACCTAGTTTAGTACAGTTTTAGTCTGTATATTGTCGTAGTAATGATTTACTTCAGTAGCTGAATCCCAAGAAAGGAAGCCACCATGCAAGCCACCATAAAAGTTCACACTATAAGCAAGAGTTACAAATGCCCTTTTAAATTTAGTGGTTCTAAAAACCACTGGAAAAGGTAGTCAAGGAGGGAAACTATTAAAATGTACAGGGCAGGTACATAAAAACATTTCAGAAATAGTGAACATTGTTTTTTCTCCCTATCTTCTTTACAACTTCCATTAGGATATATCTTTTTAAAGTTCAATTCTTAGTATATTCTTCATTTCTTCAAAACCTTCTGTGGTTCTTTACCAGATAAGTCCAGAAGCCTTAGAGTTCCAAAATGCAAAATAGTACATGAGAGAATGCACATTTCCTGTTTCCATTGTGCAAAAAAATGTATCTTGTAATAGGCAAATTTATTTTAAAACAATGCTTCTAAAATTCTTAATTATTTTTATTCCATCATCTAAGCGCAACTTAATAAAGAGGCAGAGTTTTTAAATGAGACTTAGATTAAAAATAAGTTTTTTGCTCTACACTCTATAACATAGATTAGCAAATACATAATTTTATCTTGTTACTGATAGTTTGTGAACAGACCTAGTGAACGGAAGTGTCGCCATGGTAACATAAACCAGACTGTTATTTGGAGACCTTACTCAAGATACAAACTGCCCTGAACTGCAAGTTTTCAGTACCAGTTCTTCCAATTTGCTATTTCAAGGAAATAGCAGTTCTTCTAAGATCAAAACAATTTGCAATTCTCTCACAATAGAATTTTTAAAGTAGATTTGAACTAAACAGCTTCTAGGAGTATAATCTCAGGAATACCAAGATAGAACATGGTTAGAATTATTAAAGTAATTGTCATAGTCAATATATGAATAATAATTCATGCATATCTTTTCTATATGGAACTGAAGTGGTTTGGGGGCAAAGGATGTTGTGGTTGCTAACATTTTAAAGTTTTATTTACCTGTCTTCAAAACACATTTACCACTTAGGCCAAGTGACTGAAAATATATCTAATTTAAGATGTTCCATCACTTAATTCAAAAATACATTTGTAAAACTTCCTTTGGAAAAAAATTAAAATTTCAAATACTTACTTAGTGTAGTTCATGTGGTATTTTGCTGCTGTAGGGCAGAAAAAGTTTCACCTGATAGTATGGTATGTTTCTTTCTATATTACAGTGTGATATGACACCCATAGTTTTTCTTTTCCAATATATTTAAGTTGCTAGAATGTTAAAAACTGCCTTACACTCAATTACCATACTGTTCCTCAGACAAGAGCTTTTTTCCCTTATCAATTTAATTCATCTCTTGTTTTTTCTAACTTTTGTTTCTTATTCAGAATTAATTGATTTTTTTTGTTCTATTGTTGTTGTTTTTAAAACTCCCTCATCTGAGAAGAAAAGGAGTAGGAATACATTGTTATTAAGCCATATAAACTTACTACTGATATATGCCAATTTCAGTATAAGTCCTTAATATTCACTTATTTTGCAGCTCTGTGTCACATGTAAATTACCTTATTTGAATCTCATCACAACTCAGTGAAGTGGCCTGTTTTTTTTTAATTTTACAGGTAAAATATGAAAGAGAGGACAGACTCTTGGGGATTAAATGATTTGTCCAATATCACATAGTTTAGTTTGAATCAATAAGCAATGATTAGGACCTCGGTTTTAAAATCTGTGAAACAGTGTTCTTTCATTGTGTCATTCTGCTTTAATTGTTATGACATGATATTCAGAGGTAAAAAAGCCTCAGTAATAGACTAATGTTACCTTGAAAAAAAGTTCAGGAAATGGAAGCACCCTGGAATTTGTCACATTAAATCTTCAGCAATCATAGTAGCTTACATCATGTAGGATTTTATACAAGCAAAAAGGAGCAGGGGAATAGGACACAGGTCAGTTTTATTGTTGTCTATATAATTGTCAGTGTTGTGAAGTGTAATTCAAATTTTAAGAAAGGGTTTTTGAAACAAAAAAGGTGTAATATAAAAACAAAATTAGTAAGTTTGAATCTCACTAATCTTGTGGGTTAGTCCTGAGGAAGTTTTGTACCTCATGGTAGGACGGGGTCAGGTTATACCTTATATTTTTGACATTTGTATCATCAAAAGATTAAATATCTTCTTTTTTTTTTTTTCTTTTTTTAAAAGAGCTTTATTGAGTTATAATTCACATTAAATTTACCCATTTAAAGTATTCATTTTATTTGGGTTTTATATTCACGCGTTTATGCAAACAACACTACCATCTAATTTAAAAATATTTTCAGGATCTTATCATAAACATAGTCAACTGATCTTTGACAAAGGAGCAAAGATAATACAGTGGGTCAAAGAAGGTCTTTTCAACTAATGGTGCTGGAACAACTGGACAGTCACGTGCAGAAAAAAAAAATCTAGACATAGAGTTTACCCTCTTTAAAAAATTAACTCAAAACAGATCACACAGCTAGATGTAATATGTAAAAGTATAAAACTCCTAGAAGATAACATAGGAGAAAACCTAGGTAACCTTGGTTATGGTGATGACTTTGTAGATACAACACCTGAGGCACAATCCATGAAAGAAATAATTGGTAAGCTTGACTTCATTAAAATTAAAAACTTCTCCTCTATGAAAGATAATGTCAAGAGAAAAAGAAGACAAACCACAGGCTGGGAGAAAACATTTGCAGAAATATCTAACAAAAAACTGTTATCCAAAATTTACAAAGAATTCTTAAAACCCAGCAATAAGAAAGCAAACAACCTGATTTAAAAATAGGCCAAAGACCTTAACAGATACCTCACCAAAGGAGATATACAGATGGCAAATATGCATCTGAAAAAATACTCTACATCCTATGTCATCAGGGAAATGCAAATTAAAACAATAATGAGATAACACTACACCTATTAAATGGTCAAGATCCAGAGCACTGACAAAACCAAATGCTGGTGAGAATATGGACCAACAAGAACTCTCATTCATTGCTGGTGGGAAAATACATTTGGTGATTTCTTACGAAACTAAATAGATTCTTACCATACAACCCAGTGATTTTCTTCCTTGGTATTTACCCAAAGGAGTTGAAAACACATCCACACAAAAACCTGCACGTGGATATTTATTCTCACTTTATTTATGATTGCCAAAACTTGGAAGCAACAAAGATGTCCTTCAGTAGGTGAATGCATAAGTAAACTCTGGCACATCCAGGCAGTGGAATATCATTCAGTACTAAAAAGTAATGAGCTATCAAGCCATAAAAAGACATGGAGGAACCTTGAGTGCATGTTGCCGAGTGAAAGAACTCAGTCTGACAAGGCTGCACACTATATGATTCTAACTGTATGACATTCTGGAAAAGGCAAAACTATGTAGGCAGTAAAAAGATCAGTGGTTGGTCAGAGGGCAGAGGGGGAGGGAGGGATAAACAGACGCAGCACAGGATTTTTAGGGTGGTGAAAATACTCTGTATGATACTACAATGATGGGTATATATCATTATACATTTATCCAAACCTTAGAATGTACGACACCAAGAGTAAACCATAATATAAACTATGAACTCTGGGTGTTAATGTTGTATTAATGTAGGTTCATCAGTTGTAACAGATGTACATCAAATGTACCACTCTGGTAGGGGATGTTGATAATGGAGGAAGCTATGCATGTGTGAAGACAGAGGATAGATGGGAAATTTCTGTATCTTCTTAATTTTGCTGTCATCCTAAAACTACTCTTAAAAAAAGTCTTAGAGGAATCCCTTTTTGTGTGGACATAATTTTTATTTCCCGTATGTGTATACCTAGGAGTGGAATTTCTGGCTTGTATGGTAACTCTTACATTTAACTTTTTAAGGAACTGAAAACTGTTTTCCATAGCAGCTGCACCATTTTTACATCCTCACCAATGATGTATGAAGGTTCCATTGTCCTTATCAACACTTAATATTACCTGTTATCATTATGTTATTAACTGTCTTTTTGATTACACCCTAGGATCCTAGTGGGTAAGAAATGGTATCTCATAGTGGTTTTGATTTGCATCTCCCTGATAAACTAACAATATTAGTCCTTATTGGCCATCTCCCTGATAAACTAACAATATTAGTCCTTATTGGCCATTTGTAATCTTATTTAGAAAAATATCCATTTAGATCTGTTGGCCATTTTTAAATTATTTATCATTTTGTTGCTGAATTATAATATTTTTTATATGTAATGGATATAAATTTCTTGTCAGATATATTATTTGCAAATGTTTTATCCAGTTTTGTGGATTGTCTTTTCACTTTCTTGATGGTGTCCTTTTTAAAAAAAATTATGCTATTATTTTTATTGAAGTATAGTAATTTTATAGTATTATGTTAGTTTTAGGTGTACAGCACAGTGCTTCAGTATTTCTATAGATTATACTCCATTTAAAGTTACTCCAAAATAATGGCTATAGTTCTCTGTGCTTTACAATATGTCTTTTTTTTTTTTTTTTAATTTTTTTGGGGGGTACACCAAGTTCAATCATCTGTTTTTATACACATATCCCCGTATTCTCTCCCTTCCTTGACTCCCCCCCCTCGAGTCCCCCCCACCCTCCCCGCCCCAGTCCTCTAAGGCATCTTCCATCTTCGAGTTGGACTCCCTTTGTTATACAGCAACTTCCCACTGTCATCTGTTTTACAGTTGGTAGTGTATATATGTCTGTGCTACTCTCTCGCTTCGTCTGTTTCCCCTTCACCCCCCGCCCCCTCCCATACCTCGAGTTCTCCAGTCCAGTTCTCTGTATCTGCGTCCTTGTTCTTGTCACTGAGTTCATCAGTACCATTTTTATCTTCAAAAACATTTGTTAAGATTTAATATCAATAACTAGTGGAATAGAAACAAAAACATTTGCATGCTATTAGACTGGAAGAAACAGGAACAGTTTTTAAAACTGCAAAGAAAATGAACATAAAACGTAATAGTAGGGCTTCCTAGGTGGCGCAGTGATTGAGAATCCACCTGCCCAAGCAGGGGACATGGGTTCGATCCCTGCTCCAGGAAGATCCCACATGCTTCGGAGCAACTAAGCCAGTGCGCCACAACTATTGAGCCTGTGCTTTAGAGCCTGTGAGCCACAACTATTGAGCCCATGTGCTGCGACTACTGAAGCCCACGTGCCTAGAGCCAGTGCTCTGCAACAAGAGAAGCCACGGCAATGAGGAGCCTGCGCACCACAACGAAGAGTAACCCCCACTCACCGCAACTAAAAAAAGAAAGCCCACGCACAGCAAAAAAGACCCAACACAGCCAATAAAAATAACTAAATAAATAAACATTAAAAAAGAAAAGAAAAAAAAAAAACGTAATAGTAGTAGCCAATGTTTATTGAGTGCTTATTGTCTGGTAGGTGCTGTTCTATATATAGAGAGAGAGCATACTAATACACAGAGAACATAGACATTTTTCTAAAGGTTACACAGCTCTTAAGTGACAGAGCCAGGATTCCAAAGTAGGTATTCTCCCTCCAAGGCTTGTTTGTACTCTTAACTTCAGTACAAGTAGTGTTTTTTCTCTGGGGAAGTGGCATGAGTTTGCAGTTGGACCTCCTCTTTGCATGGCTGCGGGGTTCTGTATGTAAGCTGTGGGTAGATGTGGTACATTTGTAGGGATGTGCTTCTAGTCATACTGTTCAGAATGTATAGGTAGGGATGGATGTTCAGTTAAAGAAGTAGGAAAGATACGTCCTGAAGGAAGAGTTAGAAGGTGATCTTACAGCTCCTGAAGTCCTTTAGCTATTTAGTTTGACTAGCTCAACTAGAGTGTATGGCATTTGACCACATCCACTTAATTTTTTGTATAGCTGTGTTTCTTATACCCTTTATTTACTAGTTAATCTGTAATTGTCATTTGGATATCTTTTTAATTCAGGAGTTTATAAATTTCCAAGTTGTCAGAGAATTTTGTTGTTGGGATTTTTTTTTTTCTTTTTGTGCTAGACTGACCATTAAAGGGGAATTTATTGTTCTTCGTGGTGTAATCAAGGTCTGTAGTTTTTTCTGTTAATATTCGGAAAGTATATTCTACAAGAATTCATTAATTTCTCATAGATGTTCCACAGAACACCAGCTTCCTCAGATGTTTCCGGGGAGGAAGAGGTTCTGTGTCAAATAATTTTGGGAAACTACATAAATGGGTTTAATTAAAGCAGGACTGTTTAGGACCTTAATCTGCTAATATGTAGTGTGACCTTCTAAGAAGGAAAGAGGTAAAATATGTAGCATTTCTCAAACCTATTTGAAGGAATTATCTCATAGCCTGGCCTTTCCCCTTACACATTGGATCATTTTAGCGAGATTCTTCAGGTACGTTGTCCACTTAACCTTCCAGGTGAGCTGTTCCTTCATATCAGGGGAATTGTGGAGCAGGTGGGCCATTCTTTCAGGCACCTCCCATTTGCACTTTCTCAGGCACTTCTGTTTATATTTTCTCTAGTTTCCAGTAATCATACAAATTCTATTATTTTTAGATTCTAATGAGTATTTCCATGAAATCTGAGCTTGTGTGCCCATTACCATATTATCCAGACGTTCCTCAAATGTAACTTAACCATCTTGAGGGAAGGGATGATACTTCTTCCTCTTTTTTAGCTTTTACAGGAGTCTTTTCCATGCCTCAGTTTTTGACTTAACTACCCTTTGAGACTTTTGCCATCTTTTCATTAAATTGCTTGCTTTGAATTTAAACAGTGTAAATGGGAAACTAAACACTAGTGTTAATGCCATAAAAAATAAAGTTTTTTTGGATGCATCACCTAATGTCATATTATTTAGCACTTTGGGGGGAATGATACTACGCAATTTTTTCTTTTGTTTTTTCTTTAACAGTAATGATAATGGGTAACATATGTTGACATCTTAGCATGTGGAGGGCCACCTTGTACAGCCCTTCATGCTGTTCTCTGCACAGCTTGGTGTTGTATCATTTTCACAGACTGTGAGGTGAATGCCATGTCCTAGAGTTGTGCAGTCCTGTGGCCCTATGTGCCACACTGTGCAGAGTACTTTATGCATAATTTAATCCATAGAACAAACCTATGAGGTAGGTACTGTTATTATCCATACCTTACAAATAAGGGAACAATAGCCCAGAGAAATAGAGGTTAAAATGACACAGCAGGTAAATGGCAGAGCTGGGGCCAGGAACCCAGGCCGTCTGCCTCCAGGGCTTTTAGTCACATAGTGCATTCCTACCTAGCAAGTTTACTTCAACTTTTGCATTGTACTCAAAAGGTACTGTTAGGGTTTTTTCCCACACACATTTATTAAAAACATTGAGACACTGATTGTGTGTGTCTTAAAGTTCCAGGTTACTAATTCTTTATATATTTTATTCTAGGTTAATGGAAAAGGTTCCTTATGGTGTGTTGATCCAGAATATAAACCCAACCTTATGCAGGCACTGAAGAAGCAACCTTTTCCCTCAAAATCAACATTTTATACCCCTCCTGCATCGCCACAAAGGTACAGGATCTAACATGTAAATGTCAGTGGTGATATGTAAGATTTCATTATATGGGGTGGAGAAACTTAAAGTTGTAGTGTTTTGGTTTTTTAATTATATAGAGAATTATTTTTGGATAAGACATTAGCCGAAGGAATTTTTATAGTCTAACTTATTAGGAAACAGGATATTGGATAAGTGAGAACATAAATTCTGGAAAATGTAGTTAATATATTCTAACAAAACTCTAAAGACAGTGATAATATGATTTCAGGTATAACCTGAAACCTTTTTGTAAAGGTTAAATCATTTAAATTGTCTGCAGTATTAATGCTGACCTAAAGACACGGGAAAGTAAATTTAAAATTTTTTTAGATAAGGTGATTAAGTTTGTCATTGCAGCATTTTTATGTACATATTTATATTTCTTTTTCTATTTTAATTTTTTTTTCCTTCACAGCATGTTTAATATTTGAAAATTATGTTCATGTCTCAAATTTTTAAATATTGTCAAGTAAAATAATGCTTTGGAGTTTATTTGTTTTGTTTCTGCTGGTAAATATAATTATGATGATTTCCTTGGCTGTTGTTTTCTAACTCAGTGTTCAATAAATTGATCTTATAGCTTTCCCATTTTAAGTTGAATCTGAAAATGATGCAATGCCCTTAAATCTGATTGTTTCCTTTTCTTAAAGAAGCCTTCAAAATCTTTTTTTTTTTTTTAATTCTATCACATATATTCATTTGCATTGAAAATGACAGATTTTGTCAGAATACTTATAAGGGTAGTCTATAAAAACTTTTTAAAGCTTTTTAATAAAATAAATGGAAATTTTGAGACATACACAAAAGTAGGGAGAAAGAGTGAACTCCCATTTGCAACAGTTATCAACATTTTGTGTGTTTAATTTCTTAAAGTATTATTAGATAAATTTTAGAGGCGTGGTTGTAGCTGAGATACAGTTAAAAAACTTAATAAGACTAAAGTTGAAATGTCAGCAAAATATGTACATATATACTCATTGAGATTTTAAGCTTATTTACCATATTAGTAGATTAGAAGGATCATTGTAACAAGAATTGGTTTATCCTTATGAAATGAAACCTAAAAAAGACATTATCAGAGTTTATATTCTCATTGTTTGGGAGTTGATACCTTCTTTAATGTTGGTGCTTATGAGATGTCCTTGTTAAAAAAATAATAATAGTTTAGAAACTAATGGTAAATTCTACTGATGGTCCTTTCATGTTTTATTTAGCAATGTTATTTTTTATTAAAAATTAAATGAGAGAATTGGCATTTTTTTGCTTTACCATCAAAATACACTTTCCTGTGCCTTTGATGTGATGCATTTTCATGTTTATATTTTTTAGCTTTATCATATGTTTAATATGATTTTGTGGTTTAAAAACAGGTAGATGAAACAACAGCATAAAGATTATAATCTTTGTCTTTAAAACATCCCCTCAATATTTTTAGAAACAGTTTCTCTTTATGATTGTTTGGCAAAATGACAGTTCCATCTGACATGCGTTTGTGTAGCCATTTCATGTCATAATTGGTAAGTCTGAGAAAGAGAATGAGCTATAGTGTATGTAAAACTAAGAAATACACTTTTAATTTAGTTAGCAAGACAGATTTTTTTTAATACTATCACAAATTCCAAAGAAGAGAAATAGTTTGTCCCAAAAATGTTTTAATTTTTGGAATTTAAAAAAAAAAAAACAAAAAAACAAAACTACTGGTCTCTTTTCATGAATATAGAAAGTTTAATTTGATATCGATATTTTATGGATTAAATCAGGAACTTATCTTTTTTTTGTTATCACCATACAGTCTTCCTTAAACATGGTTTTGATAAACACTTTCTATAGTAACACCTGCATTAATATCATATCAAACTTAGGCATCCAATACAAAATCAAATGGTAACTATTATGTATTGTCTATTGTTCCAGGCATTTTAAATTTATTATTCTTATTTAATTATCACAGCAACCCTATGTGGGAGGTTTAATTATTCCTGTTTTACAGATGAAGAAACTAAAAGATTAATTATTTTGCCTAAGAACACCCAAATAGTTGTGATTTAAACTTGGATCTTATGCTCTTTCTGCTTTGGCAGATTCTTCCTAAACTGAATAGTGTTAGCAAAGAAAACAAGGTAAAAATAGTTTTTTTTTTATTGTACAAATTAGTTGTATTTGTAACTAAGTTCGGTAAAACGCAAAATAAAGATTTTTTATAAATACGCTTGTCTTCTCTCTATTTTTCAGTGGTTCTTTATCACCTCACTACTTAAGCTCTGTACTCAAGCAGAACCAGGTGCGAACTCTCAAAGGTATGTGAAAAATCAGTATTTTAAATCATAGAAACTCAGGTCAAAAATCAGAATTTTTGTTTAGTTATTTTTTAACTATAAAAGTATATGTTCATTGTAGAAGTCTTAGAAAATAAAAGCATTTATAGAAAAGAAACTAAAACTTACCCTTTATTCTGCTATTAACTTTTTATTTGGGATATACTTGATGTACAATATATAAGTTTCAGGTGAACAACATAGTGATTGACAATTTTTTAAGGTTATACTCCATTTATTCTCACTATAAAATATTGACTGTATTCCCTGTGTTGTACAGTGTATCCTTGAAGCTTATTTATTTTATACATAGTAGTTTGTCCTCTTAATCCCCTACCCCTATCTATCTTGCCCCTCTGCTGTTAAAATTTTAATATAATTACTTTGGTCCTTTTTATGCCTTACACATGAGTAGATATGTTTGCATGCAGGCACATACACGCCCACCTCCCCCACACACTTTTTCTCCACTGGAGGTTATACTGCATATACTGTTTTATATCCCTGTTTTCATTGCCTTTTATGTATACTTTTCCTCAAAAATAGGGAAATACTTCTTAGTAATGCCATCAATAGAGAATTATCTTTACAAGTCTGTCAGACTAGAATAGAGGTTGACAAACTATGGCCCATAGGCCAAATCTGACCTGCCACCTGTTTTTGTATGGCCTTTGAGTTAGGGATTGTTTTACATATTTCTTTTATAGGCTAAGTGTAAAGAACTATAATTAGGAAGAAAGCAATAAGTTTACTTTTAGAATTTTATAGACTTTTGAAAAGTAGATCAAAATTCTGAATTAGTAGTTTTTCCCCCTACTCATAGTTAATATTATAAGTTAGTGATGTATCAACATAAGTTTTCCTAGCATTGTTGTTTTGGAGCCTACAGATGTTTCTATGACCTTTATTTTATTTTATTTTATTTGCATTAAAAAAAAATTTTTTTTTCTATGACCTTTAAAAATAAAAATTCTCAGACTAAAAGCCGTTCTGTGTATCAGAGACATTTTAGCTCTTTAGAACTACACTAAGCCAAGCCTAGGATGATGATAGGCTGTAAAAATAAGGGAGGGAAAGAGTGTGAAAAAGCTTAAGAAGACTGCAAAGAAGTTAAGTGGATTGGGAGTCTGCTTCAGATACTGTTGTGACAACATAAGGCAAGTATCCGTTGTCCTGTTAACTACATGAGTAAATGTGCTCTCTTTACATTTAGGTATTGCTGAAACTTCCTTTATCTTTTTATTACCTCAGTAAGTTCTGACCCTTAGTCTTTTAAGCTTAGTTCATATACACATTTTGAGAACATTTTCTCTTTTGAATTCTGGGGTTTATTTAGAATTTCTTCTTGCTCGTTTTCTATTCCATTCAAATTCTGCTTCTTCCTTTGGCAAGCAGCTTCCACAACTAGATCACAGGTACCTGTCCTCATCTAATGAGTTTACATATTATCCATCATCTCCCCAGTGCTGCTAGCACCTTACTTCCCTCTATCTCTGTCATTGTGAGTCTTAGGCCCATTCCGCTACTAGTAATTAATTCCCTTGGTGAGAGGGTGGTTGGCATTCTAAATTAAAACAAGCGCAAGTCTGTCCTGGAATAAAATATAAAATTTTCATGAGTTTCAAGAAGAAAACGTAATACCACACAAAAACTTAAGAAGATTTAAAATTAAATCATGTATGCTCTAGCACATATTCATAGACTTCTGAGGAAATCTGCTTTTTCATAACCCTTTATATTATTTCTAGGGAAAAGTTTGAAAAATACAACAATAAATCGATTAAACATTCAACTGTTTATTCTACAAGTACTTGTTCAGTTCCTCCATTGTGCCAAGCACTGAACTGGGTGCTTTGGGATAGGCAGAGATGAAAGAGACCCAGGACCTACTCTCAGAAAACATACAGTTTAATTGAAGAAAGTTGACTAGAATTAAGCAGAGTACACTGGAGAAAAGGAAGTGGTGTCAAATTAAGTTTAGAGGTAGGTCAGGAAAGCCCTCTTAGAGAGGAAGGTGTGCTTCAGCTCTGGGCCTCAAAAGTTGGGAAGATACTTGACTTTGGGTAGAGGTTTGCTGGAGGACAGTTGCTGGGAATTGCAGGTTGGTAAGTATGGCTGAAACGTATGAGCATAGAAGAGGCCCAGGTAGCTTCCGTCCAATAGCTATAGATATGATCATTTGGCGCAGGCAAGGCAAATAAAGAAGTTTAAACAGGCATTCGCCAAAACAAGGAGAGCTTATTTAGCATAATGAGTTTGAACTTCTTCCTATAAACTATTAGTTCGCATTGAGTTCCTAACTATGGTGTTTCGCATGCATTATTTCATTTAATCCTTACAACAACTCTTTGAAGTATTGTTACCCTCTCTTACAAATAAGGAAACTGAACTTTGGAGAGATTAAGTAACTTTCTCAAGGTCACACAACTAGTAAATGGTATAGAAGGAACTCTGATTTCAGAGCCTGCACTCCTACCAGTATGAGGCATTGGAGGAACTGTTGAAGGTCTTTAAAGAATGAGGTGATGTTGTCAGTTTTGTGTTTTGTGAAGGTCACTGAAATTTCATTGTTGGCTCCAATATTAGAATTCAATATGAGATTCATCTGTCACTTCATAGAATTATCTTTTTTAAAGTCTAATCTTTTTTGCTTATCTTGCCAATAGTGATGTTACAGTATTGTATAGCAGGCACCAGGAGGCACAGGAATCTTCTAGTGAGATAGCAAAACAAAACTTATTTTTGTCAATATTTTGACTTGGTGTGGGTTTAATGTAAATTTAATCTGTTTAAAAATATTTATTGAGTGCGCTTGTGGGCTAGGCACTGTTCTAAGCACCAAGGATATATCAGTGAACAAAAAAGACAAAAATAGAACTATATTCTAGTTAGTAAATATTAGTATATATACTTAAGCACTAGCATACTGCAAGGAAATATAAAATTTAGTCAGTTGCTATTGCATATCTGTATGCCAGGTTAGTTCTTTATCTCTGCTGCCCAATGTGGCCTCTTTTTCTTTGGACTTACCATGTAATTTCAGGGCATATGCCTGCCAGTAGCTCAGGGTCACATCCTTACAGCTCCTGATTACAGAAGGAAGAAGTGTCCTTTCTAGTTTCAATTTGAAAATCTTGGGTAGGGTTAGATGAACAGACTGATACGGTGGAGTTATAGTTTAGGGACTAAGTCAAATCTAAGTTCAAATTTAAGGTTACAATTTAGCATAATATGTATCTTAATTAAAATGAAAGTAAACTGGTGGTCCAAGCAGCTTAAAGTATTAGTAATTTATTGAAATTGCACTCCTACTTCTTTAGAGAATCACGAGAAACAGCTTCTCTGTTTGGATGCTCTGTAAATGTGTATATTGGTTTTGATAAAGACAGTAAATCCTAGTATAATTATTACTTAGCTTATAACCATTTAAATTCTTCCTCTATGGTTCTCATATCATTCCTTAAGCAAATGGACTGAGAATCAGATAATAGAAACTTATTTTTCTTATTATAACCCTCACTTGCACTAGTTAAAACTGATGTCTTTTTAATTTTTTCCTCAATTATTTTTAATAATTTCTTAGCATCAAGGCTAAGAAAATATAAACCAGGAGGTATAAATGAACACTTTTGACAGATTTATTTGAACCAGTTATTAAATCAGTAGCATACTTTGAATCCCAATCAGAACTACGAAGTATATAAAGGGAAATAATATGACTTTTAACTAAGTTGTTTTATTTAATTCACTGCTTTGATGGCTCACATGGCTCTATGACTGTAAGCTGGAAGTGAGCATATACAAAGACTTTATGAAGGAACCAAATTTTCATTCTTCATGAACTGAGTATGTTAGATAATATAGCTGATAGTATGTTTATTAAAAACACAGAGCCAGCTTTAAAATAGCATAAAGTACTTATTAGTGAAAAAAAAGCATTGTGAAGTCTTCTCAGTTGTGACAATAAACAAATAAGTTAATTTTAATACCAAAACCGATTTGGTACTATAAATAAAAATTGTTTGTAAGGTCTATGCAGGCAGTTTATGTTGTTTTTTGTTCCAAGAAGTTCAAGATTGTACTTTGTACAAATCATTGATGATCAGGTGTTCTTGATTACTGAGTGTCTGGGATCATTTCTCTGGTGCTTATTTTAACATTGAAGTTAAACATTTTTTTGACTTAATTGGCAAGACATGGGAAGCATACTTAGCAAATGTTCTAAACCAAACAAATCAGATGTAGATAAAATCCTTTTGCAAAGAAGTAATTTCATGTGGGAAAATTCAAATTAATTTGCCTATAACAAATTCCTACAAGAAGGGTATTTAAGGATATTTAAGGAAGAGTATTTAAGGGTATTTCCAGTCATTCTACTGTTATAGAAAGAGTACCTAATTTTGTTACTATTTTAAGGAAAGAAATGCTTTTCATGCAGCTTTCTTATTTCATCAGGATAAGTCTCTTAATCAGTTTTCTTTAGTTTTTAGGTATTATATTTCAGAAATATGACTCCTTGAATTGCAATGGAAGTTTACTATAAGAGATCAAGTTAGCTGTATACTAACTTTTAGGTTATACAAACTATAGAGATAAACAAATTTTTTAAATTAAGAATGTTTTGTACGTGCTTCATTTATAAGATTAATAAATTTCCTGAAATTGTTTCCTCATTATAATGCGTTTCAGTATTAGAGTCTCTCCCTCACCATCACTCCCCCCACCCCCAGCCTTTTTTTTTTTTTTTTTTTAAATACAGTTGGAAACAAGGTAGATATGTAATTATTTCATGGAGCAGGAGTCTCTCTGTCAGTGTAATGCCATGCAGATTGTGCCCTGCACAAGGACACCTGGCTGAGACAATGAGTGGGCTTTGAAATCAGCCCACACTCCAGTCCTCCAAGCTGTGTGCCTTGGTATAGGGAAGCATTCACCTGGAGACAAGTTGCTTTTTTTTCCCAATTCACACAAAGATACAAATGGGCTATAGCTGTACCTTTTTTCTTCAAAGACATGTTAGAATACTGAACTCTATCATATTGTAGTCAGGTCTCATTCTAAAAGATAGGAATTGGAGAGGTCTTTGTTTTGCTAGCCACTGCGGCTGTGGCATGTGGGAATTCTTTTTAACTTGCTGTTTTTTTCTGCCTGAAATGCTTTTCCTTTGGATATCTTCATGGTTTCGTTCTCTCACCTCCTGGAGGTTTTTGCTCAGCTATTATTACCTTTCCTCGAAGCCTTTCCTAACCTCTGTATTTAAAATTGCAACCACCTTTCCCCACATTTTCTGTCTCTCTTCCCCCTTAATTCTTCTCCCTAGTGTTTTTCCCTCTCTGATATGCTGTATTTTCTTGTGTTCTGAAAGGTTAGGGATTTTCCTGTTTTGTTCTCTGCTATATTCTCTCAGCCTGGAATGATGTCAGCCTCATAAGAGGACACTCGATTTATTGAATGAACAACAGAATAGAGAATTTCCAGGATACTCTGTAATTTTCTGCAAAATTTCCTACTCAAATTATAGATGCTTAATAAGTATTAAGGGATGATGGTAGAGTACAAATTGAAGGCCTGGGTTCTGGAGGTAGACTGCCCAGGTTGAAATCCCACCTGTGTGGTTCCTAGACACCCCTCTTTGTCCATTTTCTCATCTTTAAGATGGAAACACTAATAGCACCACATCATAAGCGTGTGAGGATTAGATGAGTTAATAATACTTAGAACATACCAAGGACTTGGTAATTTGGTGATAATCAGCTTAATCTAAGGAAAGGAGGAAGGACAAAGATTAATATATTCTTCACGCATTTATCAAAGACCTGCTGTTTGTTCCAGGCATTGTGGAGCATAGAGGATAAGATATGATTCCTTTCTTAAGGAAACTGACAGTCTAATTGGGAAGACATTCGTCTAGAGACTCTGATTCATGAGATCACGTTTTATTCAAGGGAAAAGAGTATAGTATTATGTGCTCCTTCATAGCAACAATCTTCTGATTTACTTAAGCCTGTTTATTAAGGTCAATAACATTTCCTGCCTTCTTAGAGTTTATGGTCAAGATGAGGAGAAAGCAAGTCACTGTCCTCATGGCTTTATTATCTAAAATAACTTTATAATTAGATATTATAAGTAAAATGCAAAACTTTAGGGTAATAAAAATTTTCCACCTTTGAGATAGAAATGGAAGGTTTCATATCTGAGTCTTGTTTTAAGCTTACCCTTTGTAATCTAAAATTTATAAACATTTTCTAACTTATCCTTCACATTTTAGATTATACCATTTTACTTTTAATTCAAACTAACAGATCGCCAAGATAGAGAGGAACTTTTAGTACAAAAGTAGATGTGAGAGCATAATGACATCTGGAAGAGAACCTGCTGATTTTACCAGCCTTTTAAAGCCCAGTTTTCTTTGAAATATCCATAATTATGTTTGAGCTCTTGAGTATTATATAAATCTGTAACACTTGTAGGCTTGTATATAACTGTGACTAAAGACAGTACTAATATTTTTGTGTGTTCTTAGCTAATTTAATCTGTTTAAGGGCAGTCCTTATTGAAATGCAGGTCCTGTTCTTATTTTCATTGTGAATAATTAGAGAACTTTCATTACCTCTAGTACCTCTCAGTTCTCCTTTATAATAGCCTCTCTTTTATAAAGAACATTAACATTAATATTATCACTCTTTCCCTTTTTCAGAATCTGATATTGATGCTGCCACTGCAATGATGCTTTTAAATACTTCTATAGAACAAGGAATTTTGGAATGTAAGCAATCATGCTTTTCTTTTTAAAAAACATTTTTGTGAGTGCCTTTCAAATATCATGCAAAATATTTCAATATTACAGGCAAAATTACTTCTTTCTAATTAGATTGTGTTTTCATCTGAATAACTTAGTTTCTGTTCTATTATATTTTAATTTATGTGAGCAATTGAGAGATTGTGGTTAATGCTGTGTTAGATCTTGTTACATTGACCAAGAAATGAAGAAATAAATAGCATATTTAGAAATTAAGCTTGAAGATTTAAAAGTAAAAATGAAAGCTATGAATAAAAAAACAGAAAAGTATGTTTATAACCTTGAAATGGGAAAGACCTTCTTTGAGATACAAAGTGTGCGGAATTCACAAAAGCTGTGTAAATTTAATTAAACATCAAAATTTTAGAATTTGACAACAGCAGGTATCTTTAAGAAAACTAATACAAGCGTAACACTGGGACAACGTATTTCTTCACTGTATATAACAGACAAAGGAATAATATTGAGTATATATATGTATATAAAAAGATTTTATAAGTAAGAAATAAGAAAGTTCAACAGAAAAGTCAGCAAAATATATGAATAGGTGGGCCTCAGAGGAGGAAATATATAGATGGACAACACATTTGAAAAGATGCAGCTTCTCTAGAAATCAGGGAGATGCAAAATGAAACAATATTGAGATACTATCTTTTTGTCCATGAGATTATGAAAAATTAAAATGATTGAAAGTATTAGGGGTTAAGTGTAGGAACTGGGTGTTGTCATACACTGTAGCATGTAAATTGGTACAACCATTTTGGAAGGAAAGTTGGAAATACCAATTAAAATTTAAAATGTATCTATTCTTTTACTTAGTAATTCTATTTCTTGTTATCTCCCCGAAAAATATTGTGTATGTGTTTTTGTTTTTAATCATCATTTTTTTAAATAATGGCTTTAATTAATTAATTAATTAATTAATTTTTGCCTGCATTGGGTCTTCTTTGCTTCGCCCGTGCTTTCTCTAGTTGTGAGTGGGGGCTACTCTTCGTTGTGGTGTGCAGGCTTCTCATTGTGGTGGCTTCTCTTGTTGCGAAGCAGTGGCTCGAGGCATGCGGGCTTCAGTAGTTGTGGCTTGCAGGCTCTAGAGTTGTGGCGCACGGGCTTAGTTGCTCCGTGGCATATGGGATCTTCCCAGACTAGGGAACCCGTGTCCCCTGTATTGGCAGATGGATTCTTAACCATTGTGTCACCAGGGAAGTCCTGTGTATGTGTTTAAGAAATGACATGTAGAAGGATTTTCATTGCAGTATTATTTGTAATAGTGAAAAATTGGCAACAACCTAAATATCAACAAGTAAATGGTTAGCTAACCAGTGGCACATTGATATTGAGGCATTCTGTGCATGTAACTCAGAGTAATTACATTTTCCATGGAAAGGTTAAGGCATACCATTAAGTGGTTTAAAAAAATGTTTCAGATTAATACCTACAGGATGATATGGTGTGCATAAAATTTAAAAACCCACAAAACATTACCAATCTAAAGCACTTATTCAGGAGTGATATAGTAGTTTTAAATGGCCTGTTTCTGCAGTCAGATGCATTTGATTTATTGATGGAAGCTTTATTTTCCACAGGTGAGAAGCCTCTTCCTCTTAAAACAGCAATGCAAAAGAAGAGGAGTTATGGCAATGCATTTAATCATTCCAGTGCTGTGCGTTTGCATGAGAGTGATTCTTTAGCCACCAGCATTGATCCAAAAGAAGACCACAATTACAGTGCAAGTAGCATGGCAGCGCAGCGTTGTGCATCCAGGTCTAGTGTGTCTTCCCTGTCTTCTGTGGATGAGGTATATGAATTTATCCCAAAGAGTAGCCATGTAGGAAGTGATGGCAGCGAAGGATTTCACAGTGAAGAAGATACAGACGTTGATTATGAAGATGATCCTCTTGGAGACAGTGGCTATGCATCACAGGCTTGCGCAGATACCTCTGAAAAAGGGCAGCCAGACAAAAAGATGCGGAAACAGTCATGTCAAGAAATTGATGAGGAGCTCAAAGAGGCAGCTGGATCTCTGCTCCACCTTGCTGGAATTCACACATGTCTAGGTTCCCTAATAAGTACTGCAAAGACACAAAATCAAAAGCAGCGGAAAAAATAGAAATACTTGCTAGTGTGAAATTATTTTTAAATGTGGCAATACTCTTCTACTTAATTCTTTACAAGGGATATCAAAGCCATAATGGACTTCTTTTGTTTTAGGGTGGGGGACGGGTGCTAATTACTTGTTTATTTCAAAACTTTTTGTTTGTTTTTTAAATTTTTATGAAATAATTGCTGTTAGGATCATGCCCAATCATAAATATGATGTGAAGTCCTAAAAGCATAATTTTTGTGATAAATGTCTCCAAGATTTGGAAATTTTATGTAAAAAAAAATCCCCAGCCTCTGTCTTCAACTTGTAGGGAAAATTTTTTATTCTGTTAATATGTCCAAATGTAAAAATTGGCAACTCTGTAACATATTTTTTTCATTTTCTTTTCCAATCTATAATTAACTATTTTTGCTGATTCAGCTAAAAATTTTGCTGCTTTCTTTCTCGCATATTCCTCTCTTGACACATTCAGTCCAGTAGGATGAGATCTGAATTTTTTATTTTGTGTTAATTTTTGTTTTTAATTATTCTTTGTTGACACATGAGCAAAGTTGATAATAAATTGGCAAAGATCCTAGATGTCTAGAAAGTTTCCTTTGGATACATAGGCAGAGAATATAGCAAAAATTCAAAGATTTAGAAAAGGCAATTTTATGATGTCATTTCATCTAAGAACACTCCAATTCCTATTACAATATTATCTTTGAAATTTTTTAACTTCCCAGATATTGCATAGCCTTTATTGGAGCCATTTGTTCTTTCTTAAAGTGCTTTGCATCCGTCGTTTAAATTGTAGCCACTAGCTGTCTTTGTTGAGGAGAAACTGTCCAATGAGAGGATATAGCCATAGAGTATATTAGGGAGTTAACACCCATTTTGGCACACTTTTGCAATAAGAAGATCTTTCATTTGCTTGTTAAATGTGCTGCATTCTGAGAATCTTGTAGTATGAATGGAGTGTAATCTAATATAAACATTTTGAATACGTGTTACTTATGTCATCATAAATAAAGGTAGATCATTTAGGAAAAAGCTTCTGTCCAAGCTTTGTATGAATTAAATTTGTATGTGCACCCAGTTAAGTTAAAGGATTTAACAAAACTATTGAGACAAAATGCCTTCATGGATTTCAAAATTCATATAAAATTAATATTAAATCTTATATAATGCATCCCTTTGAGGAGGCAATATAATACCTATTATGTGCCATTAAATCCACGCTGAAAGATTTTGTTAATGTTCCAAATGTGTATTGACCAAGACCTTTTTCAGTATTTGAACAAATCTGCTTGTATGATACATTTTTTTCATATCATTTATATAGTTTGACTATATCATTCAGGAAGAAAAAGGGATACTAATAAAACTAAACTTATTCACTGTATATTTTTTTACAATGGCAGAAGCAACTTTCCAAAAGTTCAGTCTTTTCTCATGCTACATCCTGTTCATAGACAATAACCTTGTTTTTGTTTTCTGATAATTTCATATATACATAATACATATACATACAGGAGCTCGCGATTTTAGTTTGTTACTTTAAGCTGCTTCTGTGACGATAAAACATTTTCTTGGATTTTTTAAAACAGACAGATATTGTTATTTTAACTTGTAGAGTTTATTTGGGCAAAACTGTCAAATGAGAAGTATAATGAAAATGTCTTTTTCAGTTGGCAAGACTTTAAGCCAGGTATAGCAACATTAATATTATTTGTCCTGTTTCCATGATAATTGTAATTGAACCTGGATAGCCAAATTAATAGAATCAGTGCTTTTGAAAAATAGTAATCTTTCAATTTGTTGATGATGAATAAGTATGCAGGATGAGGTTTTGGATTTTTTGTTCTTCATATATGTCACATCTGCTACAGAAAGTGGCTAACCCAAGTTAACATCTTTTACTGTAGACAGTGAATATAACACCAGAAATTGTTTCTGCCACAGTATAAGTGGTACACAGATTATAAAATCATTTTAATAACAAAATATTTCTAAGCTATTTACTGTGGCCCTCTGGGTAGACCTTATTAACAGTGTTTTAATGATCTGGTTCCAGTTTATTTTGTTCAACTGAATTTCTGTACCACAAATGTTCTCTCTGGTTCTTGTCCATTAGATAATTAGTCTTTGTAAAGGAAAATGATGTGAGATAAGGAGGGGGAAAGTGGTTCTCAGGTCAAATAGAGATCTTCAAAGTTACTTTTGTCTTATAAATAACAGTAACTCTTTAAATTTGATTTTCTCTCCCTGTTCATATACTCTTCATGTACACAGATTTAAAAGTTAAAAGTTCTGTTCATCACTAGTGAGGTCAATAAACGTTCACACTGAAGCCTAACAGGAAGAAGTTAAAGGATATTTTATATTGAATTCTTCTGTAGAATTCAGTGCATCACTTTCCACGTGCTGACTTTACCAAGGCAGTTATTTTTAAGGGGAAGAACGTTTTTAATTATGGTCCCCCCATTATTACTTCCACAGACATGATCCCATTCCTCAGGTGTGTTGAGAGAGAAGCATGAAAAGCATGGCTCATAACCACCCAATTAAGGAAAGTCATTTCAAGTCCTATGGACTGGAAATTGGATTTCTAAGACTATATTACTAGCAAATTTTACTGTAATAAAAACAACTTGGCAATCCTGGAGATGTTTTATATTTTAAAACCGTGACTTAAGCTAACATATAATTTGCCTTGCATCAATATAAATTGTTACAACCAATTCCAGTTTATAAAAGATCCCTAGTAGAAGTTTTAACAATCTTCATCTATCACATCCCAAATAGAATCAGTGTTTCATGAATATATATTTTTGAGATTTACTTGTGCAATATATTACTAAATTTGTTCATGTTTTGTTTTACTTTTCAAATTCAGAGAAAGAAAATATTACACGGAGACAGTAATTATTGGTGGATCACCTCCTTTTTTCCACCTTTGAGCCTTTCCTGCCCTCCTTATAACCAACATGATTTATCTTAACTTAGATTCCTTTGTATATAGTAAAGTTTAGAATATATATATATTTTTTTCCTTTGCTACTTTCTGAGGCATTATGTAAAGGGTTATACTAGGTGGTCGATTAAGTATATGTTAGCACGAATTCAAAACTAGAGAAAGTGTTAAGGGGGGAATGTGTGTGTCTTGGTAGACCAGGAGGCCTTTCCCAGCAATTTAAGCAACAGATGTGAATACTTCACAAAGCTGTGAAGACTATTGTCTTAAATAAACTGCAGTAACTTAACAACCTTTTGTGGCGACCATAGCATTTAATTAAGAAAATGTGGGGCTTTCTGGTTTACATATATTCTATAGTTTTTTGTTAGTTTGAAATGTAAGCTTTGATTTAAACAAAGTTTGCTTCAGTATGTTAATGATGTAGTCAAAATATTTATTGAAAGACGAAGTAGAGTATTTTAATGTTATACCTGCCATTTTTTTTTTAAAGCACATTTTTTCCATCTAACTGCCGGTGCCATTGTCAAAACTTGTTTTTAAAATTGTTGTACATTTCTTATGAAACTAAGTGCTTAATTTTAAAGTATTATGTTGCCATTATATAGTGTATTAAAAATGTATAATTGCCAATTCATTGTAACTATTATTTATTTTTAAGTGAAAGTATAAGAATGCTTTGATTCAAGAAATTTGAGTTATTAAACTGTGTCCTTATCCTCTTTTCTAATGTAGCATAAAAATTACCCTGAGTTTGAGTTATAACTGCCAGTAAGTAGATGACCAGTCCAAGTGAACGAACCACTTCTCAGTTGCCAGTCTTTGCTCATATTAAAAACAACTTAACAAATGTTTAGTTTTTGTATCTAATTTCTGATTATTAAATTGTTTATAAAGTTTATTTTTACCAAAGAGATGCAATTCATTATGATAAAGTATTACAGAATAAACCTTGTTTTATAACATTTTTGTGCTTTCTCTGTCCTTTGGGGGTTGGTAATGTAAATATAGGTGGTTCATACTCCTGCATGCACGCATGTGCGTGCACGCGCACGCACACACATGCACACACACACACACACAGTTTCTATTCCAATGTTACGAAGTTGGAGTCATATAGATGAAAAATAAAAGTTTTAATTTAGGAATTTTTTTAAAGGCTGTTATTTGAAAGTACTGTTTTTCCTGCTTTTTGCATGTCATTTTAATCATTGAAAAGTAGTGTGAATTACATTATTCTCTTCCTAAAGTTGAACTTCTTTTCCTATTCGTATATATGAGATATTTTGAAATATAACTGAGAAAAATTGAGTAGAATATGTAATTATTAAGACTGTTTCTGAGAACTCCCTGGTGTTCCAGTGTTTAGGGCTGTGCTCTCATTGCTAAAGGCCTGGGTTCAGTTCCTGGTAAGGGAACTAAGATCCCAAAAGCCTCACAGAGCGGCCAAAAAAAAGACTTTCTAAGTACAGTTGACCCTTGAACAACGTGGAGGTTAATTCACATGTAACTTGTATTCAGCCCTTTGTATCTTTGGTTCCTCCATAAAGACAGACTCAACCAACCATGGACTGTGTAGTATTGTAGTACTTACTATTGAAAAATATCCAAGTATGAGTAGACCCTCGAAGTTCAAACCCCTCTTGCTCAAGGGTCAACTGTACAGTGCTTTTACTTCAAAAATACCTGTAATACCACCTGTTTAAAAATTGGGGCATCCATTGTAAAATGGAATAATGTACAACCAATACCTTGATTTTAATTCCTCCCGTCACTTCTTTGAAGTTTTGTGCTGGTCGTTTAAATGGTGGTATCTACCTGGAGTTGTGTATTCAAAATGAGTCAATGAGACAGCCAATATTGATTTTAAACTCCCTTTGAAATCCAGATTCATTTAAAAATAGTCATTTGGGATTCATGTATTTGTCCCTTTAAAGAGAGAATCTTATTCTCACTATTGGGTTCACCATTTTCTAGCTCATATGAGTAATGAGCTAGTATAATTTTTATACACCATGTTTAGAAAAATATTAAAATATAGGTTAAAAACATTTAGTCTTTTTCTCAATTTCAGGACACACATTTTTCTTTTTTTTTAAATTGGAAATGAAGCTAGTAAAAAGTGTGCAAAAATTTAGATGTAAAACTTGATCGTTAAGAATGAAAGTAACTACTAATCTTAAAAATAGCCATATTAATATGCTCCATGGAATTTTAAGTAGAGGAATGTTTAGACACTGTCAGCTTCTAAATTAAAATAGCCATGTGCTACACAGAGAATATAACTCTTATATTTAAGGATAGTTTGTGTTCCAAAAGATTGTTGGAAAACTAGAAACACTTTTCAGTGAACTTCGGGGCAAGTTATGTACCTCATAATATAGTGGATAAACAACAATCCCTCCTTAACTGAAAGTGGTTCATAACACAAAAATTTTGTTCAGGTGAATTTACTTCCATTACAGATTTTCCTATATGAGGTTTTGGTTCCAGTAAATACTTACAAATCCACCTTGGGAAATTTTAATAATAGAGGAAACTAGGAGTTGGGCAGAAAAGGAAGAGTGTAAAAAATATTAATTTAGGAGATATTTAAGAACCTGAAGCAAAATTGCAATGTACTGGTTGAGAATTTGAAGTAGAGACTGTAGCCAGATTAAAGTACTCCGCAACTGAATTCCCAAGCCATGCATCGTTGCTAAATAAATAAATAAATAAAATACTCTGCAATGGAACTAAATTCATATGATAATCCTGTATATTAGAGGAACTGACAAAAAGTTGCACACGCTTTGTGAACTGAACATCTTTTCACTCAAGTATTTCAGTGCTTAATCCCAAGCACTGGGTTTTAAATGTTGGACATAAATAAACACTAAGAAGGAAAATAGACAATCCCTCTCTTAAAAATGTAAACACAATTGTGAATTGTGGTGATTGCCATGAAAGAAAAAAATGAGGAGCTATCAAAATATATAACATTTAATCTGGGTTTCAGGGGAGGTTGCCCCAAGGAATGTAATTTAAGCTGAAATCTGAAAGAAACATGTAATTTGTGAATGAAAGTATGGCAAATTGTTTTGGGAAAGGGTAACAGCATTCACCAAGAGCCCTGTGATTGGAGAAAAAGAGATTTTCTAACAGGCTAGTCTTACAAAGCAAAAGAGCTGGGGCCAAACTTTGCAAAGCCTTATGAGTCAAATTAAAGATTTGGGCTTTTATTTTAAGTACCTAGGGAAGCCAATGAAGGTGTATGCAGTTTAAGAAATCACCCTAACATTTTGTTTTTGTTTTTTTCCCCCAATTTTATTCCATGACATCCCCCCTCCACTTTTTTTTGCATTGAAATATAGTTGATTTACAATGTTTCAGGTATACAGCAAAGTGATTCAATTATACATATATAACTGAATATATATTTTTCAGATTCTTTTCCATCATAGGTTATTATAATATTTTGAATATTGTTCCCTTTGCCATACAGTAGGTCCTCGTTGTTTCACTCTAACACTTCGACTTGCAGCCATAGTGAAGTAACAGGATCAGAATTTAAGTTCCTCTTAAACAATTAGAAAACTGGGCAAAATATATAAACATTTTTGACACAATAAAAGTGATATAATTTTAGCCAGATTAACTGATGGGGGAGAAAAGAGGACAAAAATTAGCAAAGTGAGAAATGAAATGAGACATAAGGACAGGCCCTACAGATATTAAAAGGATAATAAAAGAATACTATTAAGACCATTAAGCCAATAAATTCAACAACTTAGATGAAATGAACAAATTTTTTTGAAGTATAATTGACTTCCAGTATTATATTAGTTTCAAGTGTACAGCATGGTGATTCAATATTTTTATACATTACAAAATGATTACCACAAGTCTAGTTACCATCTATCACCAAAGCTATTACAATATTACTTACTATATTCCCTATGCTGTACATTACATTCCTGTGACTTTTTTTGACTTATTTACTTTATAACTAAAGTTTGTACCTCTTAATCTCCCTCACCTATTTCACTCACCTCCCCTCTGGCAACCACCAGTTTGTTCTATATGCGTATCTATGAGTCTGTATCTGTTTTGTTACATTTGTTTGATTTTTAGATTCCACGTACAAGTGAAATCATACAGTATTTGTCTTTGTCTTATTTCATTTAGCATAATATTCTTTAGGTCCATCCATGTCAGAAACTGTAAGATTTCATTTTTTATGGTATATATATCTATATAGATACATAGATGTGTGTGTGTGTGTGTGTGTGTGTGTGTGTATTCCACATCTATAGATATATAGGTGTGTGTGTGTGTGTATTCCACATCTTCTTTATTCATCTATCAATGGATGCTTAGGTTGCTTCCATATCTTGACTATTTTAAATGATGCTGCAATGAACATAAAGATGGATATATTTTTTTGAATTAGTGTTTTTGTTTTCTTCAAATACCCAGAAGTGGAAATACTGGATCATGGTAGTTCTAGTTTTAATATTTTGAGGACTCTCTATATGGTTTTCCATAGTGACTGCACCAGTTTGCATGCCCACAAACAGCACAAGAGTTCCCTTTTATCTACATCCTTGCCAACACCTGTTATTTATTGTCTTTTTGCTAGTAGCTTTTCTGACATGTGTAAGGTGGTATCCCTCTGTGGTTTTGCTTCACATTTGCATTATGATGTTGATGTTGAGCATCTTTTCTTGTGTCTGTCGCCACTTGTATGTCTTTGCGAAAATGTCTATTCAGGTCCTCTACCCATTTTTCAATCAGGTTTTTTTTTTTTTTTTTAATGTTAAGTTGTATGAGTCCTCTACATTTTGAATAGTAACCCCTTATCAGTTATATCATTTGCAAATATTTTCTTCTATTCAGAAGGCTGTTTTCTCATTTGCTGATAGTTTCTTCGCTGTGCAAAAGCTTTTTAGTTTGATGTAATCCCTTTTGTTTATTTTTATGCTTATTTCCCTTACCTGAGGGGGGAAATATTGCTAAGACAAACGTCAAAGAGCATAGTGCCAGGCTTTCTTCTAGGAACTTTATGGCTTCAGATCTTACATTTAAGTTTTTAATCCATTTTGATTTCATTTTTGCAAATCATGTGAGAAGGTAGTCCAGTTTGATTCTTTTGGATGTAGCTGCCCAGTTTTCCCAGCATCATTTATTGAAGAGGCTGTCTTTTCCCAATTGTATATTCTTGATTCTTTGTCATAGGTTAATTGATATGACATGGGTTTATTTCTTGGCTCTCTGTTCTGTTTCATTGATGTATATGTCTGTTTTTGTGCCAGTGCTATACTGTTTTGTTTACTATAGCTTTCTAGTATACCTTGAAATCAAGTAGCATAATACCTCCAGCTTTATTCTTCTTTCTCAAGATTGTTTTGGTTATTCAGAGTATTTTGTGTTTCAATACAGAGTATTCTAGTTATGAGAAAAATGCCTTAGTATTTTGATAGATATTGCATAGAACCTGTAAGATTGCCTGGGGAAAATTAATTCTTCCAAAGCATGAGCATGGAATATTTGTTTGTATTTTCTTCAATTTCTTTCATCAGTGTCTCATAGTTCTCCCAGTACAGGTCTTTCCTCCTTATCAGATTTATTCCTAGGTTCTTGATTCTTTTTGATGCAATTGTAAGTATTAGCTGTAGGTTTGTCATATATGACAATAAAAGTCGTGTGTTCAGGTATGTTCCCTCTATACATACTTCTTTGAGAGTTTTTTTTTTTATCATAAATGATGTTGAATTTTGTCAAAAGTTTTTTCTGCATCTATTGAGATGGTCATATAATTTTTATTCATCAATTTGTTCATATGATGTATCACATTGAGTGATTTGAGATATTGAATCACCCTTTCATTCCTGGGATAAATCCTACTTGATTGTGGTGTAGGATCCTTTCAGTGTACTGTCAGTTTGCTAATACTTTGTTGAGGATTTTTGAACTTATGTTCTTGTGTTGGCCCATAATTTTCTTTTTTTGTGGTACCTTTGTCCGGTTTTGGTATCAGAGTGATGTTAGCCTCATAGAATGAGTTTGGAAGCATTCCTTTCTCTGCAATTGTTTGGAATAGTTTGACAAGGATAGGTGTTAACTCCTTTAAATACTTGGTAGAATTCACCTGTGAAGCCATCTGAACCATTCTGGATATTTGCTTGTTGGCAGTTTTTAAATTACTGATTCACTTTAATTAGTGATAGTCTGTTCATATTTTCTGTATCTTTCAGATTCAGTCTTGGGAGGATATACATTTCTGGGAATTTGTTAATTTCTTCTAGGTTGTCCATTTTATTGGTGTATAATTGTTCATAGTAATCTCTTATGATCCTTTATATTTCTGTGGTGTCAGTTGTAACTTCTTTTTCTTTTCTGATTTTATCTGTTTGGGACTGTTCTCTTTCTTTCTTGATGAGTCTGGCTAAAAGTTTATCGATTTTGTCTATCTTTTCAAAGAACCAGATCTTAGTTTTCTTGATCTTTTCTATTGTTCTTTAGTCTCTATTTCACTTATTTGTGCTATGATCTTTATTAATTCTTTTCTTCTACTAACTTTGGGTTTTGTTTGTTCTTTTTCTAGTTTCTTTAGGTGTAAATTTATATTATTTGAGAATTTTTGTTTGTTTGTTTCTGAGGTAGGCTTGTATCAGTATAAACTTCCCATAAATAACATATAATATACATACAGTGTAAATACATACCATAGTGTATACCATATTTTGTTTACCTATTCATCTGTTGATGAACCTATGAGTTGTTTCTACCTGTTGGGTCTTGTGCATAATGCTTCCATGAACACTGGTATACAAGTATATGTTTAAATCCCTACTTTCAATTTTGGGGCACATATATCTAGAAGTGGAATTACCAGATGATGTGATAATTCTGTGTTCAGTTTTTTTGTGGAACCATGAAACTGTTTTCTATAGCAGTTGCACCCATTTACATTCCCACAGCAATGCTCAAATATACCAATTTTTCCATATCCTCTCCAACACTTGTTCTCTTCTTCCTTTCTCTCTCTGTCTCTCTGTCTCTGTCTCTGTCTCTCTTTCTCTCATAATAGTCACCCTAAATCATCCTAATGGGAATGAACTAGAGTGTCTCACACTTTGGCATATTCTGCAAACAGAGGCACTGACAATCTTTTCTTCCAGACTAAATTTTCAAGGATATTTTTATAGTGAACTACTGTGGAAGATGGACATAGTGTCTCCCCTGAGAATAGAGGACAGGTTTGTTTGCAGTCCAGTATAATAAAGATAATGGCTCACTCTGGGGCAAAGATCAAACACTTTGCTTGCAGCCTTTATAAAATATCAGGGTTTCCTAAGCAGCATCTACCTGGGCTGCTCTGCACAGCCCCATGGGAAAACTGAGACCCAAAGTGACTGTGAAGCTCACGTTGCTTGCTGTGCTGTAATAAATTCCTTTGTCTCTGACCTAGGAGTCTTATGTTTTCTGCCAGCATCCATGAAACTGTAGCAGGCAAGCTTGTTAGCCTGAAAGTTCTGTAAAATCTCACATCCTTCACAATTCTTGACATCTCTGAAAAATCCACAGCTAACATCATATCAAATGGTGAGAGGCTGACCACTTGCCTTCTAATTTTGAATAAGCCAAGGTGTCCCCTCTCATTACTTCTATTCTATATTTTACTGGGCTTCCTTGCCACTTTGGTAAGGCCAAAAAATAAAACAGAGGGACAAGGGGTGGGGTGGGATAACTAAAGGGCATAGTGCTTGGAGAGGTAGAAATAAAGCCAGCCTTTATTTACAGACAACATGATTGTGTATGTAAAAAATCATAAGGAATACACAAAAGGCTACTAGAACTAATAAATTTAGCAAGGCCACAGGATACTAGGTCAAATGATTTAAGAAATATATTGTACTTCAACACAGTAACAACAAACGTCTGGCAGATGACATTTTTTAAAATACTATTTACATTAGTATGCAAGAAGTGAAATACAAAGGAGCAAATTTAACAAAACATGTGCAAGACCAGTGCAATGAAAACTATAAAGCCTAGCTGAGAGAACTTAAGAACATCTAAATAAATGGACAGATATACTGTGTTGATGAATCCAAAGACTTAAATATTGTTAAGATGTCAATTCTCTCCAAATTTATGTACACATTCAGTTCAATCCCAATCAAAATCTAATAGGCTTCTTTTGAGGAAATTGGCAAGCTGATTCTAAAATTTATATGGAAATGCAAATGACTTAAAATAGCCAAAAGCATTTTTTTTAAAAAGTTGAATGGCTTATACTACTTGATTTCAAATTTCACTATAAAGTTATGATAAATAAACAGTATGGTTTAATATATATATTTCAATGAAACAGAATAGTCCAGAAAGAAAATCCATACATATATGAGTAGTTGATATTTCACAAAGGTGCCAAGTTAATTCAAAGGACTAAGGATAATTTTTTAAAAAATGGTGCTGGACAATTGGATGTACATGTGGAAAATGACGAGTCTTGACTTGTCTCTCACCATACATGAAAATTTATTTAAAATCAATATTATTGACCTAAATGTTAAAGCTAACAGTGCAAAACTTTTCAAAGAAAACATAGAGGAAAACCTTTTTTACTTCAGAACAAGCAAAGATTTCTTAGAATACATGAAGCACAAACCATGAGAGAAAAATATTTACAAACTGATCTTCATCAAAATTAAAAACTCTTGCTCCCCAAAAGACACCATTAAGAAAATGAAAGGGTAAAAAGTATACTGGGAGAAAATATTCACAACATGTATATCTGACAAAGCATTGTATTCAGAATATAAAAAAAAACTACAACTCAATATTAAAGAGACATAAACAGAGTAAGGAACAGGTGAAGATTTGAACAGACTGTTGAGCAGAGATATAAATGAATAGCCGATAAGACCATGGAAAGATGCTCAACGTCATTAGTCATCAGAGAAATGCGTACTAAAACCCCATGAGATACTACTACACATCCGATAGAATGTCTAAAATTAGAAGGATTGACAATACCAGATGTGTTTAAAAATGTGAAGCAATTATAAATCTCATGGTTACTGGTGGGAATATAAAATGGCACAAAAACTTTGAAAAACAGTTTGGCAGTTTCTTTTTTTAAAATATTTATTTATTTATTTGGCTGTGCCGGGTCTTAGTTGCGGCACGCAGAATCTTCCTTGCAGGGTGCTGTATCTTTTTAGTTGTGGCACGTGGGATCTAGTTCCCTGACCAGGGATGGAACCCTGGCCCCTGGTTAGCTCCAGACTGGAAACAACCCAACTATCCATCAACAGGCAAATAAATACATTATAATGAGTTCCTACAATAGAGCACTACTCAGAAATAAAAACACTGCTAATACAAGTAACAATGTAGATGAAAATAGTCTCAAAAAATACACACTGTGATTTCATTACATGGAGTTTTAGGAAAAGACTAATGGAATCTATAGTCACAGAAAGTAGGTCAATGATGGCCTAGGATGGGGTGGGGGTGGGGCAGTGTGGATGGAGTGAGAGCTAAGAAATATACACAGCCAGAATAAGAGAGAAGCTTCTTGAGATTCTAATTTCTTTTTTGCAAGCCAAAAATAATTTGTCCTATTTGAACTGCAGAGTGAGTTAATAAAAATTTGTTAGTAAGGACCAAATGAGAAGTTGAAATAAATTCAACAGCTTCTATTACTTTCAGAGCTGAGAGATGAATAAAAACCCTTCAAGTCAGATGGGTGGCTCCCACGCAGAGTATGAGATGGAATGGAGAGAAAGAAATGTTCTCTGAAGAGGGTTGGGTGGGTGTGGGAAATCAGTTGCTGGGAGTTCAATGGCTTTTTAATTTTAATTAAATTAAGAACTACCTGAATCTGATTTTAGTAATCTATGAAGAGTATTATCTGCAGTGTTGTAACTACTACTTATTGAGTGTTTTCTGCCTGACAGGCATGGCAGGTACTAAACCAAGCATTTAGATATTATTTATTTCATTTAATCCTCACATCAACTCTTTGAGGTTAATGAGGTAAATGTTATTTATAGATGAAGAAATCCATGCTCAAGGAGCTTAAATTGCCAATACATACACCAGCTAGTAAATGGTTAAAAAACCAAGTCTGGTTCCTAAATTTATTTATTTATTTATTTATTTAACAGTTACCGTGTATTTATATTTTTTAAATAACTTTATTTATTTATTTATTGGCTGTGTTTGGTCTTTGTTGCTGTGTGCGGGCTTTCTCTAGTTGTGGTGAGCGGGGGCTGCTCTTCACTGTGGTGTGTGGGCTTCTCATTGCGGTGTCTTCTCTTGTTGCGGAGCATGGGCTCTAGGCGCACGGGCTTCAGTAGTTGTGGCTCATGGGCTCTAGACCGCAGGCTCAGTAGTTGTGGTGCACAGGCTTAGTTGCTCTGCAGCATGTGGGATCTTCCTGGAGCAGGGATTGACCCCATGTCCCCTGCATTGGCAGGCAGATTCTTAACCACTGCGCCATCAGGGAAGCCCTGGTTCCTAAATTTATGCTTTAACTACCAGGCTTTACTGCCTCTAGTTTACAGGACTAACCAAGAACAAGAAGAATGCTTGGCCTTTTACTCAATCACTCAACAAATCTTTGCCGAGGCCCTCGTGGTTCTGCAGTGAGCAAAACAGATAAAAGTCTCGGCCCTCATGGAGCTTACATTCTAGTGGGAGGAGACTAGCAAAATAAAAATTTGAAACAAAATATTGGAAGTGATAAGTGCTGTGAAGAAAAACAGGTGAGGAAGGGGAGAGGTGACAGTTGTTGTATGGTCAGGCCACCCAAGATGGCTGTTCTGCGGCTCCCTGTACATTCCCTGTCCTACCAGTGTCTGCTTCACCTGCACCCTACTCACCTGCCTGGCCTTCCTACATACTTGCCCCAGGCCCCAGCTAGTGCTTATTCTAACTTTACATCAGACCATCTTCACTAGGATAGCTTATCAAAGGGGCGATGAGGGGCAGGCCCCTCTGCTAGTTTCCCTGGTAACCAGTGAGTCAACATGAGGTCATTTCCCCTATAACTGGTAACCTCCTCCTCCCCCAGGAGCGGAGACTGCTGCCATGTCCTGCTGGCTGTCTGCTGCACATGGTGGGGTGTTGCTCTAGGACCTTGTTTCAGACGTGTAAGCTCCCCCATCCATTAAACCATTGGTCTCTGTTGCTGGCTCCAGGCTCCTCCTTCAATCTTGAAACTAGGCAAGTACAGGGCTTGCAGGCCTGCTATTTTAGATGGGGAGGACCTCTTACCTAGGTGGCTCTGAGCAGGGATTAGAATGATGTGCAGGAGCAACACATACAAATATCCAGAGGAAGGGAACGGTGAAGACTGAAGTAGAGGCTGCAGCTATTTGATGCTTTTACAGCATTAGCAAGAGGAATAGCTAGCTATTTGCCTGGAGCATCCAGTGGAAAGGAAAGACTGGTAGGAGCTGCAGCCAGTGACATATTCAGGTTCCAGGGGCCACGTCTTGCAGAGTTCTGTGGCCACCACAGTAAGAACTTAGAATCCAAGATCTGGGAGTAATGTAATCAAATTATTGATACATTTTCTAAGGATCACTAGCACACCTTAAGATTTGGAGATTGTCCATAGCAAATCTTAAATACAAATTCTTAATTAAATACCTTCTGACAAAACAGGACATCCTCTACACTATCACCTGTTACAGTTACCCTTCAAGCCAAAATAACTCCAAAACCAAGAAATGTATATAATCCAGGAAGTTAAGAAAGAAGTGGTGTTTCTCTAAACTGGCACATACATTACTGTATTTTATTAACAAGTTGTTTCACAGGGTAAAAAATCTAACCTCTTCTCATTAGTGTAAAGGTCAGGCTACATTACTGCAAAGTCTATTAAAATACATATTTATAACTTTTAAATGTAATTGGATCTAAGCCATCCAAGTTTTTTATGGCATTAAGGGAATAAAGAAGAATAATTTTATAATTAGCCTATCTTAGAGGTTTCATTAAGTAATTCAAGCATTCCCTTAAGATCTTGTTTACAGTATTAAATCTCTTACTAGGTAGAGTAAAAGTAAACATAAAACTGAATCTTGGTCAAATTATAGCGCTATCAGTTCTATAACACCCTAATTCAGTGTTATCAAGCAAACACTTTAAGTACTCAGGTGTTTGCTATCTTTCTAGTCAAATGAGCAAGAACCATGTTGCAGCAGAATTTGGCCCTCACATCTACTAAGATTTCATTTAAAATAACTCCCACCCACTTTCTGCTTTCACTTACACACCAAGCTGAATTCTTAAAGGAAATCGTATTACAAATAAAATTGGTTTTTCCTGAATATAAGTGTTTGATGATAATTCTGAGACTGTTTCCTCGTAACTTGATTCTGTGTAAATACTATCTCTCCCTTCTTTTAGATGAATTCTCCCCAGGAAATGTATGGTCAGGTTTAATTCACTTTAAGAAAAATGTTTATTCAAATGCAAAATTGCAATATTCAAATACTTGCAGCCAGCTCTTGGGAGAGGCAGTGATGTATTTACACATTTCAGCTGACACACTACAGGTTCTTTATCAGTGCAGGTAAAAGCAGGACCATATATAATTTATTGGTACTCTCTCTCTCTAATTGCTTTCCAATAGAATTGCAGAAAGGAATTTTCATTCTCTTCTGTTTCTCTGAGGGGGTTGGGGGGTTGCTTTTGTTACAGCTTAACTCTAAGCTTTATATGGAGTTGCAGCTTTCAAAACAGAGCATTAATTGGAAGCAATTATCCAATTATACCAGCTGTGACTATGCTGTATACCGAATATTTACCAAGAAAAGAACACATTTAACAGATGATTTAATATAGCAGCCTGGCATAATGAATCTGCAACCGACACTCCAATCACATCTTCAGTGCCTCAAATATTCAAGAGTACACACGTAGCTGAAGTCAGTGCAAATCAGTGCAAAAAAATAAAAAATAAAAAGTAAAAAATAAGACTATCAGGCTTGATTTTCAAAGTCGTGCAAACATGTGTGATATAAATTTTAAAAATAATCAGAAAACATGTTTGTTTATTATCTAAAATGTGTGATTTTTCCAACTGCTTGATTTTAAAAGTAGGTGTGCTTTCAGCTTTAATCGATTTTTTAAAAACTTTTTTGATGCCTTGTGTATGTGCGCTGAAGGCTTATTACGGGGCTGTCCTTGAAACTGATGCTTTGGAACCACTTTAGGTACTTCTCAGATAAGCACGCGGAAGAACCTGCCTTGTGTGAAATTCCACTCTGCAACCAGTGGTGTGATAAAGAGCTCTGGGGTAGTCATTTTCTGCCTGTAGTCTACTCAGCCTCTCAAGTGCTGACCAAGTGCTTGGGGGGTAGCGGGGGTACAGGCTTTGACGGGGATAGTGTTGATTACGTGCGTGGGAAGGTAATCCATATGCTGTCAAGGACTATTTTTATGGGCAAAAATTCACTACTAACACCTGCAAAACTGTCTCAGCAAGAAAGGAAGAAAATGTTTCATCAAATTTGTTAGCTCTATATTAAAGAAACAAAACAAAGGAACCAAAACACTTGGCCACCAATTCTTGAGTCATCTTATTGGTGCTGTCTTGACAAAGAGATGCCGTTCCTCTCTGTGCTATGATGTCACCTTTGTCCAATCATAACCTTCCTTATGAGAGTGGGGGATAACTCTCTAGAGACAAGGTGAGTGACAGCAGCAAGCAACGCAGCAGTCACTAGGCAACAAGATCAGCCTTCAGTGGAAGAGAATTTTCAAACATTTAACCCTCACGCTGTCAAGGCTTCTTGTTGCTGATACGGCAATAATCTCTGGACAAAAGGCCTAATGTGAATAACGCGGCCCTTTTTTTTAAAAAAAACTCTGTTTCTAAAGGCAATGAGAGGCAACTTCCCATGGCAACTTCCCATTTAGACTATGCACCTTACTTGGTTTGAAAAGACCGGTAAATTTGGAAATTTTTAAAACCTCTTTTTCACTAGAGCCATAATTTAACACTCATGATTATCTCCTTGCTGTCTTTAGACCCCATATTCTCTTGCTCCCCATAGACCAGGCTGTCACACTGGTGTGTGGTCTGTGCCCAACACAAAGTCAGAGGGGTGAGTGGAGCTGAAATCAGCTTATGCTCCATGTGTTCATACCCACCCTTGTTCAGCTATTCTCAAGAAATGTGTCTTTATCTGATTTGTTGCCCTGATGCCATTTTGTAATTTGTCTGCTTGGAGTGGTGCTTTTTGCTAATTTGCACAAAGTTGCTGTATGAACTCTTGCGGTGGGGGGGCCCTGCAATTATATCTTATTTTTCCAACCAGTCAGAAAGTTCTGCAAGATTGTCCCTCCTCTTTTGCACTTGACTCTGCTAAATTTAGAAATTTTAGCACAGGGCTAGACAGACCCAGGTGTGGACAGGTGGTGTTATTTCCAAACTGGATTCCCAGAATTCTCTTGTTCAGACTGTTTGGTTTGTTTCCAGAAAAGCAAATTGTTTTAGAATTTCTCTCATGAAACTAATTTTTTGTTAATTTGAGAACTCTAATTGTTTAACATTTTTTCTGCCCCCAGTTATACAGTATAATGATTTCCTTAAGAAGAGAAATCCTTTTTTTTTCTCAATGGAAGTATAGTTGATTTACAATGTTGTGTGATTTACTTTATAGTTTTTGCTATACAGCAAATGATTCAGTCATACACAGATATTCTTTTTCATATTCTTTTTCATCATGGCTTATTACAGGATATTGAATATAGTTCCCTGTGCAATGCATTAGGACCTTGTTGTTTATCCATTCTATACGTAACAGTTTGCATCTGCTAACCCCAAATTCCCAACCCAACCATCCCCCACGCCCCTCCCCCTTGGCAACCACAACTCTGTTTTCTATGACTGTGTCTGTTTTTGTTCCATCAATAAGTTCATTTGTGTTGTATTTTAGATTCCACATATAAGTGATATCATACAGTATTTGTCTTTTGTGGGAAGACATTCTGGAACCTTTTTGAAGCATTGAAAATGTTGAAGTATGTGGGCCGAGCGATGGGATTCAGAATGTCCTGCTTGAGCAGTGGAGGAGCTGAGGGTGCGGGGCGTGGAGACTAATATCACCCTGTTTGGTCCTGAGGGATGGCTGGTTAGCCAAAGACGGGTAAGATTCCTCAGAGGAGGAACAACCTAAGACAGGCACAGCCGCAGAGGGGCCAACAGGGGTGGTGCATAGAACCTTCCTTATATCACCGTGTTTGGCCCTAGAGGATGACTGGTTAGCCAGAGACGGGTAAGATTCCTCAAGGGAGGAACAACCTAAGACAGGCACAGTCGCAGAGGGGCCAACACGGGTGGGGCACAGACCCCCAATATCTGAGAGAGGTCTCCTGCCCCCAGGGCTGTTTTGCTCTCCACCCCCAGCTCAAATCCACACCTGCTCAACTCAGACCCAGGAAGTAAACAAAGATAATTGCCTCAGTCATGTGAGGCCTTTGATTGTTTATGAGTGTAACCTGAGAATGTTAGCCCACGAACTCAATAAAAGCAGCCTGGGATGAGTCATCAGGGCTCTTGATCCTAGAGGTCTTGAGTCCCCCGGTCCCATCTTTCTCTTCAGTCTGTGTCTGTGTGTTCTTCAAGCTTGCGGCACCCGTCACTCACCTCGAGTCGCGGAGTTGATCCCGGCAGTCTTTCCCTTTCTGACTTACTTCACTTAGTATGATAACCTCTAGGTCCATCCATGTAGCTGCACATGGCATTATTCTATTCTTTTCATGGCTGAGTATTATTCCATTGTAAATATATACCACATTTTCTTTATCTGTTGATGGACTTTTAGGTTGTTTCCATGTCTTGGCTACTGTAAATAGTGCTGCTATGAACATAGGGATGCATGTATCTTTTTGAATTATAGATTTGTCCAGTCATATGCCCAGGAGTGGGACTGCTGGATCATATGGCAACTCTATTTTTAGTTTTTTGAGAAACCTCTATACTGTTGTCCATAGTGGCTGCACAAATTTATATTCCCACCAACAGTGTAGGAGGGTTCTCCTTTCTCCATACCCTCTCCAGCATTTATCATTTGTAGACTTTTTAATGATGGCCATTCTGACTGGTATGTGGTAGTAGCTCATAGTTTTGATTCGCATTTCTCTAATAGTTAGTGATGTTGAGCATCTTTTCATGTGCCTATTGGCAATCTGTATGTCTTTGGAGAAATGTCTGTTTAAGTCTTCTGCCCATTTTTTCATTGGGTTGTTTGTGTTTTTTGTTATTGAATTGTATGAGCTGTTTGTATATTTTGGAGGTTAAACCCTTGTGGGTTGCGTAATTTGCAAATATTTTTCTCCCAGTCTGTAGGTTGTCTTTTCATTTTGTTTATGGTTTCCTTTGCTGTGCAAAAGCTTATAAGTTTGATTAGGTCCCATTTGTTTACTTTTGCTTTTATTTCTATTGCCTTTGGAGACTGAGCTAAGAAAACATTTATGTCTGAGAATGTTTTGCCTGTGTTCTCTTTTAGGAGTTTTATGGTGTCATGTCTTACGTTTAAGTTTTTAAGCCATTTGGAGTTTATTTTTGTGTATGCTGTGAGGGTGTGTTCTAACTTCATTGATTTACATGCGCTGTGCAACTTTCCCAACACCACTTGCTGAAGAGACTGTCTTTTCCCCATTGTATATTCTTGCCTCCTTTGATGAAGATTAATTGACCATAGGTATATGGGTTTAAAGAACAGAAATCTTTATTATTATTATTATTTCAGATAATAAATCATTTAGCAGACACTTATTAAGTGAGTTTCATGAAGACAGTTGGTACCATGTTTTCTCTCTCATTGCCTGGCACATAGTAAATGCACATATATCTTTGCATAATAAAGTAATGGTATTGACCTGGGTGATCCAATGGGAGAATTATATGTAATCTATTAGAATTGTAAGAAACTTTACAAGTTAACTAGTACAATACTCATTTTGCAGCTGAGGAAACTGAAACTCAAATAAGTAACCAATTCATAATCTAGTTAAAAGCGTGACCAGATTTCTCTATAATTGGGTCAATGTGGAGACTAATTTAGATCGTAATCACGTAGGGGGCAAAGATCATTTTCACTGACTTGTTATATGCCTTATCTAGTATCGTTAAACCTGTCCTCCATATGTTGGTGCTCATATATTTGAGGACTATACTGAGGTTGAAAAAAGAAAGTCAGATCCAGTTCAAAAATAAACAGGCTCGAGAGGGAAGAATCAAGATGGCGGAGTAGGAGGACGTGTGCTCACTCCCTCTTGCAAGAGCACCGGAATTACAACTAACTGCTGAACAATCATTGACAGAAAGACACTGGAACTCACCAAAAAAAAACACCCCACATCCAGAAACAAAGGAGAAGCTACAATGAGATGGTAGGAAGGGCACAATCGCATTAAAATCAAATCCCATAAATGCTGGGTGGGTGACTCACAAGCTGGAGAACAATTATACTGCAGAAGTCCTGAGGGTTCTGAGCCCCACGTCAGGCTTCCTAACCTGGGGGTCCAGCAATGGGAAGAGGAATCCCCAGAGAATCAGACTTTGAAAGCCAGTGGAATTTCATTGCAGGACCTCCACAGGACTAGGGGAAAATGGAGACTCGACTCATGGAGGGCACACAAAAAAGTGTGCACACCAGGACCCAGGGGGAAGGAGCAGTGACCCCATAGGAGACAGAACCAGACCTACCTGCTAGTGTTGGAGGGTTGCCTGCAGAGGTGGGGGGCAGCTGTGGCTCACTGAGGAGATGGGGCACTGGCGGCAGGTGTTCTGGGACGAGCTCATTGGCGTGAGCCCTCCCAGAGTCTACCATTAGCCCCACCAAAGAGCCTGTAAGCTCCAGTGCTGGGTCGCCTCAGGCCAAACAACCACCAAGGTGGGAACACAGCACCACCCATTGGCAAACAAGCAGATTAAAGTGTCACTGAGCTCCACCCACCAAATTGGATTAAAGTTTTACTGAGCTCTGCCCACCCAGCCCAACCCACCATCAGTCCCTCCAATCAGGAAGCACCCATCAGCCTCCTAGACAGCTTCCTCCACAAGAGGGCAGACAGCAGAATCAAGCAGTATCAGCAGTATTTCATTTTATGGAACTGAAAACCACAACTACAGAAAGACAGAAAATGAAAAGGCGAAAGACTTTGTACCAGATGAAGGGACAAGATAAAATGCCAGAAAAACAACTAAATGAAGAGGAGAGGGGCACCTTTACAGAAAAAGAATTCAGAATAATGATGGTGAAGATGATCCAGGACTTTGGAAAAGGACTGGATGCAAAGATTGAAAAGTTGCAAGAAAAGTTTACCAAAGACCTAGAAGAATTAAAGAGCAAACAAACAGAGATATGCAACACAATAACTGAAATGAAAAATACACTAGAAGGAACCAATAGCAGATTCACTGAGGCAGAAGGGCGAATAAGTGACCTGGAAGACAGAATGGTGATAATCACTGATGCGGAAAAGAATAAAGAAAAAAGAATGAAAAGAACTGAAGACAGTCTAAGAGACCTCTGGGACAACATTAAATGCACCAACATTCGCATTATACGGGGTCCCAGAAGGAGAAGAGAGAGAGAAAGGACCCGAGAAAATACTGGAAGAGACTATAGTTGAAAACTTCCCTAACATGGGAAAGGAAAGAGCTACCCAAGTCCAGGAAGTGCAGAGAGCCCCAGGCAGGATAAACCTAAGGAGAAATACACCAAGGCATATAGTAGTCAAACTGACAAAAATTAAAGACAGAGAAAAGTTATTAAAAGCAACAAGGGAAAAACGACAAATAACATACAAGGGAACTCCCATCAGGTTAACAGCTGATTCCTCAGCAGAAACTCTGCAAGTCAGAAGGGAGTGGCATGATAGATTTCAAGTGATGAAAGGGAAGAACCTACAACCAAGAACACTCTACCCAGCAAGGATCTCATTCAGATTCAATGGAGAAATCAAGAGCTTTACAGACAAGCAAGAGCTAAGAGAATTCAGCACCACCAAACCAGCCCTACAACAAATGCTAAAGGAACTTCTCTAAGGGGGAAACATAAGAGAAGAAAAGGACCTACAGAAACAAAAACAAAACAATTAAGAAAATGGTAATAGGAACATACATATCGATAGTTACCTTGAATGTAAATGGACTAAATGCCCCAAACAAAAGACACAGACTGGCTGAATGGATACAAAAACAAGACCCATATATATGCTGTCTACAAGAGACCCACTTCAGACCTAGGGACACATACAGATGGAAGGTGAGGGGATGGAAAAAGATATTCCATGCAAATGGAAATCAAAAGAAAGCTGGAGTAGCAATACTCACATCAGATAAAATAGACTTTAAAATAAAAAAATGTTACAAGAGACAAGAAAGGACACTATATAAAGATCAAGGGATCAGTCCAAGAAGAAGAAATAATTATAAATATATATGCACCCAATATAGGAGCACCTCAATACATAAGGCAAATGCTAACAACTATGAAAGAGGAAATTGACAGTAACACAATCATAGTGGGGGACTTTAACACCACACTTACACCAATGGACAGATCATCCAGACAGAAAATTAATAAAGAAATACAAGCTTTAAATGATACAATAAATCAGCTTTATTTCATAGCTATCTATAGGACATTACATCCCAAAACAGCAGATTACATGTTCTTCTCAAGTGCACATGGAACATTCTCCAGGATAGATCACATTTCGAGTCATAAATCAATCAAGCACTGGTAAATTCTAGAAAATCGAAATCATATCAAGCATCTTTTCTGACCACAACACTATGAGATTAGAAATCAATTACAGGAAAAGAACTGTAAAAAACACAAACACATGGAGGCTAAACAATACGCTACTAAATAACCAAGAGATCCCTGAAGAAATCAAAGAGGAAATCAAAAAATATCTAGAGACAAATGACAATGAAAACACAATGATCCAAAACCTTTGGGATGCAGCAAAGGCAGTTCTAAGAGGGAAGTTTAGAGCAATACAATCCTACTTCAAGAAACAAGAAAAATCCCAAATAAACAATCTAACATTACAGCTAAAGAAACTAGAGAAAGAAGAGCAAACAAAACCCAAAGTTAGTAGACGAAGAGAAATCATAAAGATCAGAGCAGAAATAAATGAAATAGAAACAAAGAAAACAATAGCAAAAATCAATAAAACTAAAAGCTGGTTCTTTGAGAAGATAAATAAAATCGACAAACCTCTAGCAAGACTCATCAAGAAAAAGAGGGAGAGGACTCAAATCAATAAAACTAGAAATGAAACAGGAGAAGTTACAATGGACACCACAGAAATAAAAAGCACCATAAGAGATTACTACAAGCAACTATATGCCAATAAAATGGACAGATTGTTAGAAAGGTATAACTTTCCAAAGCTGAGTCAGGAAGACATAGAAAATATGAACAAACCAATCACAAGAAATGAAATTGAAACCATGATTAAAAATCTCCCAAGAAACAAAAGTCCAGGACCAGATGGCTTCACAGGTGAATTTTATCACACATTTAGAGAAGAGCTAACACCCATCCTTCTCAAACTCTTCCAAAAAATTGCAGAGGAAAGAACACTCCCAAACTCATTTTATGAGGCCACCATCACCCTGATACCAAAACCAGACAAAGATACTACAAAAAAAGAAAATTACAGCCCAATATCACTGATTAATTTAGATGCAAAAGTCCTCAACAAAATACTAGCCAACAGAATCCAACAACACATTAAAAGGATCATACACCATGATCAAGTGGGGTTTATCCCTGGAATGCAAGATTTCTTCAATATATGCACATCAATCAATGTGATACACCATATTAACAAATTGAAGGATAAAAACCACATGATCATCTCAATAGATGCAGAAAAAGCTTTTGACAAATTCAACACCCATTTATGATAAAAATTTTCCAGAAGGTGGGCATAGAGGGAACCTACCTCTACATAATAAAGGCCATATATGACAAACTCACAGCAAACATCATTCTCAATGGTGAAAAACTGCAAGCATTCCCTCTAAGATCAGGAACAAGATAAGGATGTCCACTCTTGCCACTACTTTCAACATAGTTTTGGAAGTCCTTGCCACAGCAATCAGAGAAGAAAAAGAAATAAAAGGAATCCATATTGGAAACGGAGAAGTCAAACTGTCACTGTTCACAGATGACATGATACTATACATAGACAATCCTAAAGATGCCATCAGAAAACTACTTGAGCTAATCAACGAATTTGGTAAAGTTGCAGGATACAAAATTAATGCACAGAAATCTCTTGTATTTCTATACACTAACAATGAAAGATCAGAAAGAGAAATTAAGGAAACAATCCCATTCACCATTGAAACAAAAAGAATAAAATACCTAGGAATAAACCTAACCAAGGAGGTAAAAGACCTGTACTCAGAAAACTATAAGACACTCATGAAAGAAATCAAAGACGACACAAACAGATGGAGGGACATACCATGTTCTTGGATTGGAAGAATCAACACTGTGAAAATGACTATATTACTGAAAGCAATTTACAGATTCAATGCAATCCCGATGAAATTACCAATGGCATTTTTCACAGAACTAGAACAAGAAATTTTCCGATTTGTATGGAAATGCAAAAGACCCCGAATAGCCAAAGCAATCTTGAGAAGGAAAGATGGGGTTGGTGGAATCAGGCTTCCCAACTTCAGGCTATACTACAAGGCTACAGTGATCAAGACAGTATGGTACCGGCACAAAAACAGAATTATACACCAATGGAACAGGATAGAAAGCCCAGAGATAAACTATGGTCAACTAATCTATGACAAAGGAGGCAAGAATATACAATGGAGAAAAGGCAGCCTCTTCAATAAGTGGTGCTGGGAAAACTGGGCAGCTACATGGAAAAGAATGAAATTAGAACACTCCCTAACACCATACACAAAAATAAACTCCAAATGGATTAAAGACCTAAATGTAAGGCCAGACACTATACAACTCCTAGAGGAAAACACAGGAAAAACACTCTTCGATGTAAATAACAGCAAGATCTTTTTTGATCCACCCCCTAGAGTAATGGAAATAAAAATAAAAATAAATAAGTGGGACCTAATGAAACTTCAAGCCTGCACAGCAAAGGACACTATAAGCAAGAAAAAAAGACAACCCTCAGAATGGGAGAAAATACTTGCAAACGAATCAACAGACAAAGGATTAATCTCCAAAATATATAAACAGTTCATGTAGCTCAATATCAAAAAAACAAACAACCCAATCAAAAAATGGGCAGAAGACCTAAATAGGCATTTCTCCAGAGAAGCCATACGGATGGCCAAGAGGCACATGAAAAGCTGCTCAACGTCACTAATTATTAGAGAAATGCAAATCAAAATGACAATGAGGTATCACCTCACACCGGTTAGAATGGGCATCATCAGAAAATCTACAACAGTAAATGCTGGAGAGGGTGTGGAGAAAAGGGACAGCTCTTGCACTGTTGGTGGGAATGTAAATTGATACAGTCACTATGGAGAACAGTATGGAGGTTCCTTGCAAAACTAAAAATAGAACTATCATATGACCTAGCAATCCCACTACTGGGCATATACGCAGAGAACACCATAATTCAAGAAGACACATGCACTCCAATGTTCATTGCAGCACTGTTTACAATAGCCAGGACATGGAAACAACCTAAATGTCCATCAACATATGAATGGATAAAAAAGATGTGGTACATACATACAATGGAATATTACTCAGCTGTAAAAAGCAATGAAACTGGGACATTTGTAGAGACATGGATGGACCTAGGGACTGTCATACAGAGTGAAGTGAGTCAGAAAGAGAAAAACAAATATCGTATATTAACACATATATGTGGACTATAGAAAACTGGTACAAATCAACCTGTTTGCAAGGTGGAAATAGAGACCCAGATGTAGAGAACAAACATATGGACACCAAGTGGGGAAAGTGGGGAGGGTTGGGGGGGAATGAACTGGGAGATTGGGATACCAAATTGTACACTCTAAATATATGCAGTTTATTGTAAAATATATATATATATGTAAAATAAAACCACAGTGAAATGCCAAAAACAAACAAACAAACAATAAATAAATAAACAGGCCCATCAGGGCCACAAAAACCGAAACCGTCAAGAGTTTTGTGTGTCTAGTGATTGGTGCAATATTTGGCTTATGGCAGGTGCTCTATAAATATTTGTTGAAAGAATGAAAAGGTGGACTTCCTAGGTGGTGCAGTGGGTAAGAACCCGCCTGCCAATGCAGGGGACATGGGTTCAATCACTGCCCCAGGAAGATACCACATGCCACAGAGCAACTAAGCCAGTGCCCCGCAACTATTGAGCCTGTGCTCTAGAGCCCATGAGCCACAACTATTCAGCCATGTACTGCAACTACTGAAGCCCATGCGCCTAGAGCCCGTGCTCTACATCAAGAGAGGCCACCGCATTGAGAAGCCTGCGCACCACAACGCAGAGTAGCCCCCACCCACTGCAGCTAGAGAAAGCCCGTGTGCAGCAACGAAGACCCAACACAGTCAATAAAATTAATTAATTAATTAATTTAAAAAAAGAATGAAAGGGTAAAATAAAAGAATATGCATAAAAAATGCATTTAAGTTTTTAAAGCTCTTGTTACATGGGAGATTTGCCTGTATTTTAGTACTGAAGAAGTAGCTGGCTATAGCCATGTGAACCAGTGAACAGAAGGGCCTTTGAAGCCCTGAGAGCAATTTAAAGCAGCAAATGGATATGTAAAGCAACATTCTCCGTTCAAACCAATCCCAAGGGGAACCTGAACAGCCAAAATATCATGGCAGGGTAGAACACTGGGTGTTCCACCCAGTAATGGCATTACCGGGTGGATTGAATCTAGACTCTCCTCCAGTTTCATTAATTTGAGTCAACTAAACACACTTAAAAGTGAAATTGATAAGAAAAGTAGGAAGAGAAATGCATAAAACAAAAACTTATTGTACCAAAACTTATGGGATGCAGCTACAGCAGTGCTAAGAGAGAAATTTATAGCTAAATGCCCATTTTAGAAATGAAGAAAGATCTCAAATCAATAACCTCTTCTTCTCCCTTAAGAAACTAGAAAAAGAAGAGAAAACTAAACCCAAAGGAAGAAAATAATAAAGATAAAATGGAAATAAATAGAATAGAAAACCAATAAAGAAAAGTAATGAAATCAAATTTGATTCTTTGAAAAAATCAAGAAAATAGACAAATTTTAGCTTGATTGACCAAGAAAAAAAAGAGAGAGAGAGAGAGAAGATACAGATTACTGATATCAGGAATAAAATGGGGACCTTGCTACCAATCTTACAGAAATTAAAGAATTATAAAGAAATACTTGAACAACAGCATGCCAGTAAATTAGATAACTTAGATGAAATGGATGGATTCCTAGGAAGATGTAAAACCAAAACTGATTCAAGAAGAAAATAGAAGATAAATGTATGTACATATTTTTTTTTCGGGAAGGATATTCCCCCCCCCTTTTAAAATTTTTTTAAAGAACTTTTATTGAGATACAATTGACATTCAATAAACTGCATATATTTAAAGTGTACAATTTGATTTTTCTCTTATTAGTAATGTACATATGGCAACCCCAATCTCTGAATTCATCTCACCCCATATTTTCCCCTTTTTGAAGACTATGTTTTTAGAGCAGTTTTACGTTCATTGAAAAATTGAGAGGAAGCAACAGTGATTTCCCTTATACCTCCTGCCCTGGCATATGCATAGCTTCCCCCATTATCAACATCCCCTAGAGTGGTACATTTGTTACAATTGATGAACTTAACATTGACACATCATAATCACCCAAAGTCCATAGGGTTTATTAAGGTTTATTAATAAACCTTAGGGTTTATTCTTGGTGATGTACATTCTATGGGTTTGGACATATTTAAGATGACATATATCCATAATTATAAAATCATACAGAGTTTTTTCACTGCCCTAAAAATCCTCTGCACTCTGCCTATTAATGCCTTTCTCCAACACCAAACCCTGGCAACCATCAATCTTTTTACTATCTCCATAGGTTTGCCTTTTCCATAATGTATTATAGTTGTAATCCTAGGATATGTTTTAGATTGGCTTTTTTTTTTTTTTTTGAGAATTTAACTTTTTAAAAAAATAAATTTATTTATTTATTTATTGGCCTTCATTGCTGCTGCATGGGCTACAGAGAGTGGGGAATACTCTTTGTTGCAGTGCATGGGCTTCTCAGTGCAGTGGCTTCTCTCGTAGAACCCAGGCTCTAGGCACGCAGGCTTCAGTAGTTGTGGCATGTGGGCTCAGTTGTGCTTGCGGGCTCTAGAGCACAGGCTCAGTAATTGTGGCACACAGGCTTTGTTGCTCCGTGGTATGTGGGATCTTCCTGGCCCAGGGATTGAACCCACGTCCCCTGCATTGGCAGGTGGATTCTTAACCACTGCACCACCAGGGAAGCCCCCAGATTGGCTTTCACTTAGCAGTATGCATTTAAGCTTCCTCCATGTCTTTTCATAGGTTGATAGCTCATTTCTTGTTAGTGCTGAATAGTATTCCACTGTCTGGATGTACCACAGTTTACTTACCCGTTTACCTATTAAAGGACATTTTGGTTGCTTCTAAATTTTGGCAATTATGAATAAAGCTGCTATAAACATCTGCGTACAGTTTTTTGTGTGTACATAAGTTTTCAACTCCTTTGGGTAAATATCAAGGAACTCAACTGCTAGATTGTATGGCAAGAGTACCTGCAGTTTTGTAAGACACTGCCAAACTGTCTTCTGAAGTTGCTGTACCATTTTACATTTCCAACAGCAATGACTGAGAGTTTCTGTAGCTCCACATCCTGACTAGCATTTGGTACTGTCAGTGCTCTGGATTTTGTCCATTCTATCAGAGGAGTGATTGTATGTCCTTGTTTTAATTTATATTTTCCTGATGTTATATGATGTGGAGCATATTTTCATATGCTTTTTTTAACCGTCTGTATATCTTCTTTGGTGCAGTGTCTGTTATGGTCTTTGGCCCATTTTTAATTGGGTTGTTTGTTTTCTTATCGTTGAGCTTTAAGAGTCCTTTGTGTATTTTGGATAACTGTCTTTTATCAGATGTGTCTTTTGCAAATATTTTCTCCCATTCTGTGGCTTGTCTTCTCATTCTCTCAACATTGTCTTTTGCAGGGCAGAAGGTTTTAATTTTAATGAAGTCTGGTTTATCAATTATTTCATGGATCATGCCTTTAGTGTTATATCTAAAAAGTCATCACTACACCCAAGGTCATCTAGATTTTCTCCTATGTTATTTTCTAGGAGTTTAGCTGTTTTGTGTTTTACATTTAGGTCTGTGAGTCTTTTTGAGTTAATTTTTGTGAAGGGTGTAAGGTCTGTGTCCAGATTCTTTTTTTTTTTTTAACATTTGGAAGAATATTTTCCTTTTAAGAATCATTTTTTTCTAGATGTAGTATATACATACAATAGAATTTTACTCAACCATCAAAAAGAATGAAATAATGCCATTTGCAGCAACATGCATGGACCTAGAGATTATCGTACTAAGCAAAGTCAGAGAGAGAAAGACAAATACCTTATGATATCATTTATATATGGAATCTAAAATGCAATACAAATCAACATATCTTTGAAACATAAACAGACTCAGCTAGAGAACAGACTTGTGGTTGTCAAGGGGGAGAAGGGGTAGAAGAGAAAAGGAATGGGAGTTTGGGATTAGCAGAGGCAAACTATTATACAGAGAGTGGATAAACAACAAGGTCCTACCCCCACATAGAGCACGGGGAACTATATTCAATATCCTGTGACAAACCATAATAGAAAAGAATATGAAAAAGAATATATATGTATGTATAACTGAATCACTTTGCTGTACAGAACAAATTAACACAACATTGTAAGTCAACTGTACATCAATAACATTTTGAAAAAAATAATTTTTCTTCTAATGTTCAATGTAGGTATAAAGTACAGATAAACAAAAAAAAAGAGGAAAATAACTCCATGATTTGAAGAGAACTGATAGCATTTTGAAGTGAAACCTTTAGATATATGCACTTATATGTGTATGTAACAGGATGTTAAAAAAGGACTCTTTTTTTTTATACATTTATTTATTTTATTTATTTATTGGCTGTGTTGGGTCTTCGTTGCTGCACACAGGCTTTCTCTAGTTGCAGCGACTGGGGCTACTCTTCGTTGTGGTGTGCGGGCTCCTCATTGCTGTGGCTTCTCTTTGGCAGAGCATGGGCTCTGGGTGCATTGGCTTCAGTAGTTATGACACATGGGCTCAATAGTTGTGGCTCATGGGCTCTAGAGCTCAGGCTCAATAGTTGTGGCTCACAGGCTTAGTTGCTCTGCAGCATGTGGGATCTTCCTGGAGCAGGGATTGACCCCATGTCCCCTGCATTGGCAGGCAGATTCTTAACCACTGTGCCACCAGGGAAGTCTGATATGCATGCGTTAATCAACAAAATAGTTACAAATATAAGAAATATTTTTAAACAAGTATTGGATCATAACAGGTTCTTATGTAAATTAAACATTTGATGTTTGGCATATAATAGCATAATGTTTGGCACATAATAAATACTACAGAAGTGTTAGCTATTATTTTTCTTAAGAGTACTAACATTCTAACCTGCCTTTTTAATTTAACAATATATCCTAAGTATATTTTCATGTTAATAAGTACAATTATGGCACATAACCAGAATGTGAGATCTACAGAGTCTGTTTTACTCACTAATGTGTCCTATTTACAGCAGTGCCTGGCACATAGCAGGTAATCAATACACAATTGTGAAATGAATCATTTCAAGTGGCTATAATGTGTTGTTGTATGGAATGTACTATATTTATTCATTGATCTCCTATTATTGGTTAGAAAACATTGGAAACAACCACTTGGTGGTTTGCAGTCTTTCATGATGATAAACCAAACTCTAACAAATATCCTTATTTTGGGGTCTTTGTGTGCCTCCTTCATTCTTTTCTTGGTGTAAGTTCTTAGAAGAGGATTTGCTGTCAAAGGATATGAATGTTTTATTAAAACTTTGAAAATTGTTGCCAAATTGCCCTCTGGAGGGATTTTGAGGCTATGGAAGAATTAGGAATTTCCAAGTACAGAGATCATTTTTATTATGTTTGCATATTTCTGATATTTCCCATTTCCAAGAGTTTTGGCATGGCTTCAACCAAGAAGGCTTTCTGCAAGCTTGAAAATTAAAGCATATTTCGGGAACTTTTTATTGGACACAGTTGACTGAATGAAATGGAAGGGAAAACAAAGCAATTCAGCCGTGGTGAATAACTCCTCAGCCCAGGAAACCATAGCTTGGAAGAGAACAGATTCCTCTCCAAGCATCACAGAGAAGAATTATAAGTAAAAAATACAACTATTTATTGAGCACCCACTAGGAATGGCACTGTGCTGGCTGTTGCAGACGCACAGTACCCAGTACATGCCTTTCCACAGCACTGACCACGTCAGCGTGCAGTGGCCTCTGTCTGCTACCCCCTCCCTTCCCTTCCTTCCCTGCCTCCTGCCCCCCAGGCTCACAAGGTAAGCTTTCCAGGGAAGGGCCTTTGTTGGTTTCATCTTGCATCCCTGGCACACAGCAGGAAAGATGCAGTAGATGGAGTGCATGTTTGTGAATCTGAACAGAACTCCCCCAGGAAAATTCTAGAGGGGCTGGCACAAAGTCTGGAAAACATACACACATACACAAATGGCTAATGCTAAGTGGGAGAAGCTCAGGCACTGTCATCTTGAGTTCTCACACTAGAAGCTCAGGCAGATTCTGAGTTTTGAGCCCCTTCTCAGATCGGTCTTCTGACCCAGATTTGTTCAGTTCCAGGATCTAGGCAGAATAGATCACTGTGATAAAGCTTCACTCTGTTCCCTTACATGAAATAGCAGAGAAATATTGAAGCCCACATAAGCCTGAGACCCTGAGTCAAGCAACCCTAAAGATTGCATACCCCTCTTAGCACCTGTGTGTTGAATCTGCATTTGGTGCTTTGGCAGGTTCTCTGGACATTGTCAAGGGGTGAAGCTATACGGTAGAGATGACTGGCTGCCTACCCAGTGTCCATTCACTCCTGCTTCTTCACTATGGAACCCATTATTATTAGAGACAGCAAAGTAGCTAACTAAAAATTACATTTCCAGGGCTGCTTTGAGGACAGGGGTAGCCAATGAAATATAAAGGGAGTTGTTGGGTGAGACTTCCTGGAACCCTCCTAAAGCAGCCTTATTCATCTACTGTGTGGTTTTGTTCTTTCTGACTTCCTTCTTTCTTCTTCTTACCTAGATCACAGATACAGTAGCTGGAGCTCCAGCAGCCATTTTGTGACCATGAACTTAAGGATGGAAATCAGTACTAGGAATGTTACAGTAGAAAGGATAGGAGACTCGGAAAAACCAGCCCAAGACTGCCTGCTTCCAGATTTATTTTACTTGAGAGAAAAACAAACCCCTATCTTGTTTAACTACTGTCACTTGACTCTGTTAGTAAAGGCTAACTGTAACTGCTAATAGAATGACTTTCTATGGGGTGAAGGGCACAGTACTTCCCCCTAGGAACATTTGGAAATCTTTTGGGGGGGTTATATTTTTTGTTGTCACAATAAATGACACTATTTTTGTTTGGTAGATAAGAGCCTGGGATGTCCTGTCACAGATGTTCATGTAGATTTATTTTTTATTTTATTTTTTAAATTATTTTATTTTATTTTTCTTAAGAACTTTTATTGAGATATAATTGACATGCAACAAACTGCATATATTTAAAGTGTACAATTTGGTATTTTTTTTCTTATTAGTCATGTATATATGGTTGATCCCAATCTCCTGTTCATGTAGATTTAAAATGACAACAATGTTTATAATTACCTGTGCCTCAAACATAACTGTATTTTACATATAAATAAAATGTGTTTTTGCGTGGTTTCAGACACACAGTTTTCTAGGAGTGTAACTGCCATGTGAAACAAAGAAATCTTGTACTCTGTTTTTTGGAACTTTACTGGGATTTGTTCACAGAGCTAATTGTATGCAACATGACACAACTGCATTCATCTATGTTTATAGTTTTCCCATTCATGATGAATGTGTGAATAATTACATTTGACTCCATCTTATCTTCGAAGGTAGTTGGGCTCAAGCTTTTCCATATTGAAATATATATTACTTTATTACAAATGACCTCCCTTTTATTACTCCTTTGAATCTTTCCAGTCAAGGCAGTATGCTGATCTTATTTTTGAGAAGGTATGTATAGGTAGGTTATATTGTCTATACATTTCATCTCGGGGTCATAATATTTGTTTCATAAAAGAGGATGGAAGGCATTGGTCTTGACATTGTGCCCATTGTCCTAACTGATCAGAATAATACACACTCAGTCTTTGTCTGCCTTCTTTGCTTTCGTGCTAAGAGGCAGAAAGTGCTGGCAATAGAGAGCTGAGTGTTTGGGGTTTGTATGTCAAAGCAAAACAGGCATGATTTTTACGTTCATTGGTGGCAAGCCTGGCTTTGGGCATAAATACAGAAGATACCTCATGTGCAATGTCACTTGAGAGTTAATTATTTCTGGAGAGTTAATTTATTAATCTGTGATCTACCACTGACAACTCTATACATGTTAGTTTATCAGAGGACACAGAATTAGGACAGAACTGTCTATTGATAGAGGGGGAGTGAGGACAAGGCACAGTTCTGGGACTCCAGGGACTCGGAAAAGAAGGAGTGAGAAGGTGAAGAAACCACAGAAGCCATCTGGGGGTAGGAAGAGTGCCAAGGAAAGCAGCATGGCCAAGGGCATCGAGGGGACTTGCAGCCAGGATGGCCAGACTACGGCTCGCCCTGGTCACCCCGCTGGAGTGACTGAATTAACTACATCTCGCACGCCTTAACTGGAGCAGATAATTGGCGAGCTGGCTTTGTGCACAGGAAATGTGTTCAGATAAACTTGGCCGAGTGGAACAGGAAGAATGGAGACCACCTGATCTCATCTTGTGCCAAGGAGGGAGACACAAAGCGGCAGTGTCCCCTATGGAGCCTGGCCAGGCAAAGCAAGGGGACAGAGAACTCTGTGCAAACCGCAGGCCGGGGGGATCTTCCTGGAGCAGATGATGGTCAGGAGCTATGGGACTGGGCTCAGTGATTAAGCTGCTTTGTGACTTTGGGTAAAGAATTTAACCTTTCTGTGCCTGTTTCCTCATCGGTAGAACAGTTGAGGGGGAGAGAAATGTTATGACCTCCTTAAAATCATGTCACTTCATTCCATCCAACCGCAGATGTGGCTTGATTGCCTCTCCTGTGAGTAGAACTATGCCAGGGGGCTGTGCCTGCTTCCGTGAACCCCCGTAGGAGTAAGAGGGGTGTAAAACAAACATGTACAAACAGTCCTTGCAGGGCAGTGAAAATCTTTACCTTTACCCCAGGTAAATCTCAACCAACTTGCACTTGAGGTTGGGCTCTATCTTGATCAAAACTCCTGCCCCAGCCCTTTGGCCAGCTTCTTTCAGAGATGCCTGGGAGAGGAGCTATTTGGAGAGGGCTTGTTGCCAGGACAACAGAAACCAAACACTGGCGAAGGGGTCATCATTTCTAAGGATGTGGTGAGTGACGTGTCTGCCTGATGACCGCCCCATGACTGTCGGGGGCTCTTTTCCAGCTACGTTTTGGAAACTTCATTTTTAGAAAACGCTTTGTTTTGAAATGTGCGCAGGTTCAGAAAGGAAGTGAGGATCAGTCAGTGACATCCCTAGTGTGAGCTCTGGAATAACATCTTCTTTTGAAAGATTCATCCTCTTTTGCTCTTGGCCTAGGGTTGGTTTATGATATTTCCTGGGATTTCCAACCTGAACTGCAAGGATCCCAACACACACACAAACTCTACTGGTCCTTTTACAGATATCCAACTCTAGTGGAGATGAATGGATACACTACGCAGTCTGAGCACAAAAGGTGGCCACATACTTTTTTCTTTTTGGGGTGTGGGTCATTATCTGAGAACAGTAAATATCCCTAAGAGCCTTTGGGAGGCCAGCCCCGGCTAGGTCAGCCCCTGAACTCACACTTGCAGGTTAACTAAGGAAATAAACCTTATAAGAATGAAAAACAACTCATGGCTGCACTTGAGGAAGTAATAACTGGTTCTGTGGAGTAGGTGGGGTTTGGGCTTCGTGATCTGTCTGGAACAGTCTACGGGTCCGTGGCTGCATGTGCTGTGCAGAAAGGCCTTGTGGAAGAGATACACGTATGCCCTGGGTGTGGAGGAGAAGAGAAGCTATTTATGGGGTGATAAGAGATTTGAAGGATGGAAAAAGTTAGCTTCCTCCTGCATAGATGGACCAGGGGGCTGATGACGGGGCTTTGACAGTGCTATAAAAAAATGGCATCTTGGGATGGTCCCACACAGCCTTGTTAATGGACAAATTGGGGCCCTGTGTGTCTTGTGTTGTGTCAGCCACCAAGTACTGACCTGTCCTTGCTCCTCCCATCACATCACCTTAACTGAAGTGTGACATCAGGTGAAAGATGTGATGTTACAGATAACCCCGGCCATGTGAATTTTCAACAGCAAACAAGCAGGTAAATGTTATAGTCTCTTGTACTCTCTCTAAACTTCTGTCCTCTCTCTCTGCCTTCTGTCTTCACTCAGTACTCCTGGCCTCTTTTTCGAAGGGCTCTGTGTTCTGTCAATTACATGGTAGAGTGAATCATGGCCAGCCAATAGGTATGTACGCACATCCACTGAGCGTGTAAATCTGCCTTATACAGCCTGAGGAACACCCAGGCAGCCACCCCCTAGATTGACAGTGAGAACTTTCCAGCTCCCTCACAGGGGCATGTGCATTTAAACTATATTTCTAATACAATACGTTTATTTGTCCTCTGGAAAAGACATTTTCGGTGGGGAGATAGGTGGGGGGACGGGAGGAGGTTTGTAAAGATAAGACTCACATCAGGGACTTCCCTGGTACCGCAGTGGTTAAGAATCTGCCTGCCAATGCAGGGGACTCGGGTTCCATCCCTGGGCCAGGAAGATCCCACACGCCACGGAGCAGCCAAGCCCATGCGCCACAACTACTGAGCTTGCGCTCTAGAGCCCGTGAGCCACAACAATTGAGCCCACGTGCCACAACTACTGAAGCCCACGCACCTAGAGCCCATGCTCTGCAACAAGAGAAGCCACCACAATGAGAAGCCCGTGCACCACAACAAAGAGTAGCCCCCACTCACAGCAACTATAGAAAGCCTGTGCGCAGCAATGAAGACCCAACACAGCCAATAAATAAATAAATAAATAAATAAATAAATAAATAAATAAAAAGACTCACATCAATCAGCTGATTAGTTAATTTATCAAACAAACAGGTATGGAGTGCCCATTGTGCAATGTGGTCCACGTGCAAAGTTGGCCTTGGAACTGGTGCCTGGCCATCAGACTCTTCCCTCTCCTCCTCTTCTCTCCAGCTTCACCGCCACTGTCCAGGTGAGACTCCCTCTCCTGGACCTATCGATGCTGCAACTTCCTAACTGGTCTCACTGCCTCCAGCTTCTCCAGTTACTTCTTCTTATTAAGAACCTAAGCACATACTTCTCTGCTAAAACCCCATTAGTGGCTCTCCCCTGGCTATGGCCCAAGTCCTGGCTCTCTCTGGTGTGCACTCTCTCCTCCAGCCCTGTCTACAGCCTCTGCCCACATAACTGGCTCACTAGCCACACCACCCCTTCTTTCTTTTCCCCAAATACAATGTGTGCTTACAACATGGCTCTTACACACGGCTCCCTGTGTCTGGAATGCCGTTCCACTCATTCCCACTAAATCTTCCACTAAACCTCAGGGCTGTCCTGTACTGTGTTCTTTCTCTCAGACCCCACATCCACTCTGCCAAGAAACCCGGGGGGGTTTCAATATACCTCCTCCAGAATACACCCTGAATCTGTCTAGGACTCACTGTCTCTGCTACCGCTGACCTCCAAGACCGTCCTCTCTCACCTCGATCTCTCTCAGAGTGAAAGCCAACGTTGTCCCGACTGCCTGCAAGGCCCCCTGCAAACCAACCCCTTCTCCTGTTCCCTCCCCACATGGTCTCCTTGGCCTTCCCCAAATGGGCCAGCACATTCTCACTTCAGGACGGGCCCCGCCTGCTCCCCGTGCCTGGAGCACTCCCCCCAGGCACCTGCACCCAAGGAGTCTGCTTATTCCTGCTCTTCCTGGAAGTCCTTGCTCGAAGCTCACCTCGTCGACGAGGCCTACCTGACATGTCCCCCTACACGCTCCCCCCTGCCCAGCTGTCCTGTTTTCCCCGCAGCATTCTAACCTTTAGGTATTGATTTATGTTTATTATCCATGCTCCGGGTCCCCCACCAGAATGCCACCTCCCTGAGGCTAGGGATTTGGGACTGCTTCTTTCCTAATGTGTCCCAGTGCCTGGAACTGTGCCCAACACATAAGGCTCTCAGTAATCATTTACTGGCTGATAGGCTGACAGTCTCCAAATGCCCACCTCCTCTATAAACCCTCCCTAAACTCGGTACTTTCCTCCTCTCCACTCACAAAAGGTCCGGATTCTTTTCCTCTGTGTTAGCACAGAGCCTCTTTGTACCTGCAGCTACGGAAGTGCTTCTGTATCATTATGCTTTTATGACCTGCCTCCCCCACCAGATGGCTGTTGGTGGGCCCGGCACCTCCAGCACCTATCCCAGTGCCTGGCACACACCACCCCCACTCATATCTATCTGTTCAACGAACCCATGAAGGCATAAATGGATGGTGACAAGAGTGTAATTCTCACATGGATTCCTCTTCTCTAACGGAGCCCCCTCTGCTGATGCCTCTGCTGGGAAGGCCTGCAGCTGAGAGAGAGCAGGCCCTCCCTTTCTCATCCTCTCCCTCAAGCCCTGTGTCCTCCGAGCCCTTGCTCATGGAGCAGGGATGTGGCCCGAAGACGGCCCAGGATGTGCTGGAGAATCGCTCTCAGAGTTTGCAGAGTACATGGCACGCCCTCCTCGGGGTCTTCTCTGGCACAGCGGCTTCCAAAGGCTGCATGTCGTGGCTCAATGGGCTGCAAGCCAGAGAGGCCCCCTCATCTGTCCCAGGGAAGCCCCGTCCACGAAGGCCAGCTTTGTTCCTGCTCTGCCCGCCCAGGGTACCCAGGACAAAGCAGGGGCTGTGCCCTGTGGAGAACGGTGACTTGCCTCCTTTCCCAGCCATCAGGTGAAGAAGGGTCCACACCCTAACTCTAAGCCGCAAGGGAATACGGGATGTCCCAACGCATCCTGTAGAATGACTAATTTTCCAGTTACTAATTTGCCTTGCCTATTCTGTTCAAACAGGCTAATTGTTTCCCCAAAAAGACTCAGGTGTAGTGGGATGAGGTCACTAGAGACGTGCCTAAACAATTACAAACACTGGTCACAGGCGCGCCGAAACACATATAACCAGCCACTAGGACTGTCATCTGATTTTCATCTTTTCCAAACAAATTCGGTGAGGGCGCGCCCCCTGCTGGTAAGACGGGATTTTACCAGGCAGAAAGAACCACCAGCGACTCCTCTGGGGAGGAGAATAATTGGGCGTAGGTGATGCTTTTGGAACATACTCAGTGGGGCATATTAATGGTAATTTCTCAATAACTGTTGTTGAACTATGAAACAAAAATGATTATTATAATCCATTCGTAACTATGAGCTTGGAATGTGTGAATTTTAATCAACAGGGAAAAATCCACCAAGGTAAAATTGATCTCTTGTCTGATAACAAAAGAAAACATCACTTTGAGAGTTTCCATATACTTTCTGCTTTTACTTTGTATTATATTCTCTCTTTGTTTACCTAGGACAGTTAGCTTTTTTTTTATTACAAAAGTTTCAAATATACACAAAAATAGGGAGAAGAGAATGATATTTCCATATACTCACCACCCAAGTTCCAGAATTACCAAGATTTAGTCACTTCTTACTTTCTGTGTCCCATTCATTTTTTAGCTGCCTTTTTTCCTTTAAATAATATAATCCAGACATCATGTCACTTTATTCTAAATACTGAAGTTTGCGTTTTTAAAACCTGGGCATTTCCTTACATAACCACACACCATTATGACATCTAAAAATCCCCTGAAGTCATCTAAATGCCCATACAAACAGTCTACGCTCAAGTTTCCTTGAATATAAAACTTGTCTTGCAGTTGTTTGCTTTCTCTATCTCCTCCTCCCTCCTTCCCTCTTCATTGACTTATCCTTATATATAGTGAAATGCACAGGTATTAAGCATATAGTTCGGTGAGTTTTGATAAATGTATACACCTGGTAACCCACATCCTTATCAAGATTGTTTTTTTAATTTTCACATAGTTGATTTACAATGTTGTTTCAAGTGTATAGCAAAGTGATTCAGTTATACATATATACCTATATCTATTCTTTTTCAGATTCTTTTCTTTTATAGGTTATTACAAGACATTGAACATAGTTCCCTGTGCTATACAGAAGGACTTTGTAAGAAAAAGAACAGTTCTTTCAGAAAGTTTCCTCCTGTGCCTTCACAGTAAACTCTCCCCTCCCCACCAACTGCTGCTCTGATTTCTTTCACTGTGAGAAAGTTTTGCCTGTTCTAAAATTTCATATAAGATGGAAATGTACAGTATGTGCTTTTTTGTGTATCGCTCTTCCCTCAGCATAATGGCTTTGAGGTTCATCCACGTCACCGCATGTCCCCTTTGTCGTAAGTGCCAGTCTGTTCCATGTGGGAACCACCATTTGTTTACGCACTCTCCTGCTGCTAGCACTCTAAATTGTTCCCAATTTGGGCTATTAAGAAAAAAGCTGCTATGAATACTTTCGTATAAATATTTTTGTAGACATATGTTTTCATTTCTCTTGGGTAAATACCCTGAAGTGGGATAACTAGTCACAGTGAAAGTGTATGTTTAACTTTGTAAGAAAATCCTAGGTCTCTTCTCATAAGCACCCTTGCTCTCCTTTTTCTGTTGTCCAATAGTTCTACACTCTGTATGTCCATCAGCTCCTCTGTAGTGTTGCTCAACTTTTCCCTCAAACTCCTGGGTTTCTCATAAACTAGAAGTTTGGTCTCAAATCTGGATGAGATTCAGTTTAAATACTTTGGCAAGCATGCTTCAGATGTGGTGCTATATATTTCATCCTACATCACATTGGAAAGTCTACAAGTGGCATAGTTGCCCCACTCTTTTTTTAAAATTAATTAATTAATTTATTTTTATTTATTGGCTATGTTGGGTCTTCGTTGCTTCACACGGACTTTCTCTTTGCAGCAAGCAGGGGTACTCTTCATTGAGGTGTGCGGGCTTCTCATTGTTGTGGCTTCTCTTGTTGCAGAGCATGGGCTCTAGGTCCGCAGGCTTCAGTAGTTGCGGCAGGTGGGCTCATTAGTTCTGGTTCATGGGCTCTAGAGCACAGGCTCAGTAGTTGTGGCGCACAGGCTTAGCTGCTCTGTGGCATGTGGGATGTTCCCGGACCAGGGATTGAATCCAGGTCCCCTGCACTGGCAGGCAGATTCTGAATCACTGTGCTACCAGGGAAGCCCCGCCCCACTCTTAATTAAGACACTACTGCTGATCAGTAGCTCCAGAGGGTTGTGACCTGATCCCCTCAGCGTAAACTTCCCCATCAGCTCTTCATCTAATGGTTTCAAATGATCTTTGCCTTGAGTCTTGTTAGGAATGGCAAAATAGTGATTTTTTAAAAATTCTATTATCCCTCCACATTTATTATGTGAAATTCTTCTGTAAAGAAGAAACTTCTTTTACCAACTTTCTCTCACTGTCATATAGGAAAGGCAAGAAAAATAATAATTTGTCTTTAATTTGCTAGTGAAAATTTTTAATTGGGCTTATTGATTGTTAGAAACTTTTTTCATCAACATACAGTTGATTTACAACATTGTGTTTGTTCCAGGTGTACAGCATAGTCATTCAGCTTTTCGCAGATTATATTTTATTATAGGTTATTATGAGATATGGGTATAAGTCCATGTGCTATACAGTAAATCCTTGATGCTTATCTATTTTATGTATAGCAGTTTGTGTTTGTTAATCCCATACCCCTAATTTGTCCCTCCCTCTTTCTCTCTCCCTTTTGGTAACCATAAATTTGTTTTCAATATCCGTGACTCTGTATCTATTTTGTATATACATTCATTTGTATTATGTTTTAGATTTCACATATGAGTGATATCATATAGTATTTGTCTTTCTCTGTCTGACATATCACTAAGCCTAATATTCTCTAGGTCCATCCACATTGCTACAAATGGCAGTATCTCATTCCATTTTTACAGCTGAGTAATAGTCTATTTATATATATTTATATATACACACATATACATATATATATACTGACCTAAGAAAACATTGCTATGATTTATGTCAGAATGTTTCACTTTTACGTTCTCTTCTAGGAGTTTCATGGTGTCATTATGTCTTACATTTAGGTCTTTAAACCATTTTGAGTTTATTTTTGTATATAGTGTGAGAGAATGTTCTAATTTCATTTTACATAGAGCTGTGCAGCTTTCCCAGCTCTGATTGTTAGAAACTTTTTAAAAGGCTAAGACAAGAAAAGCTCTCATAATTAAGTATTATTCAAAATGCAAATATAAGAATTTGCTCACCTGGCTTTAAGAAAAAAGATACCTAATATAGAAGAACATTGATATGTCAATGGACTTGGATAGATTGTGGGCTAAAAGTAATGGTTGTAATGATAAGAGCTACTAACATTTACGAAACATTTCCTATTGATTTAAATTAATTACCTAATAATGATAACTCATTATTAGTACCAGTCATTCTGTGATAGGAAGGGCCTTGTTCAAGTTAGGTGTCACTTTTCACCTTGAGGAAACTATGGATTCATCTCTTTATTCAGTTGTCATTTCTTGAGCACTCACTGCAATAGTAAAATAAAGATGAATTAGACCCAGACTCTGTGAGACCTCAGGGACCTAGCAGATGAATTTTGCCTCAGCAGTTCCTGGGTCTTTCCTCGCACAGATGTTTATGGCGTTTGTTGTGGAAAATACAAAGAGCACCCTGAAGTTGTAGGTAACACTCCAAAGTCGGGTATCACCTGTCCTATACGCAGGTGGCAAGTGTGTAATCAGCTCTGGGGTGGAGGGAGCCCAGATTTGTAGCATTTGCCTATTTCCACAGTGAAAATCCTCCCATCGTGGCCAGTTTCAAGCTACCAGCCTGATGTCACTGAATGCAGAGTTGCAAAGATATGCACAGCATACCACAGTATAATATTGTACCGTGCAAGTAATTTCAAGAACTTAGATCATAGTTAAATATAGTAAATACAGTAAAATAAGGAAGTGATGAATTATGAGTATTTATCTTTGTAATAGAACCTATTTAACTTTCATATAATTTAATTTTTAATGATGGCTGTGTTTAATAACTAACTTGTACAACTCCTGAAAATTTAACAATTGGCTCTCTCAAGCCAGTAGGAGCCTGCTGCCATGCACCACTGTTTTACCTGTTGCAATATTGCAGTGTAGCCGTGGTAATCTACAATATGCGGCTGGGGACTGGGAATAATGTGGCCATGGATGATCAATGACCTCAGGTCACAGTAGAAGAAAGGAGCTGGGTGGAGCACTATGAGTTACCTCAACCATGGGGGTTATTTATAGTTTCCTGTTACTGGTGTGGCAAATTACTCCAAACGTAGTGGTTTAAAATAACACAAATTTGTCATCTCACAGTTTTGGAGGTTAGACGTCAGAAAGGGGTCTCACTGAGCTAAAGTCTCTTAGCAGGGTTGTGTTGCTTTTGGAGGTCCTAGGGGAGAATCCTTTTTTCTGAATTTCACCAGCTTCCAGAGGCCACCTGCATTCCTTGGCTTGTGGCCTCCTTTCTCCATCAAAGCCAGCAACGTCAGGCTGATTCCTTTTTTATGCTGCCATCTCTTTGGTTCTCTCTTTGGAAAGCTGATTAGCAACCTTAATTCCACATGCACCCTTAATTGTATGTACTTGAAGATATACATAGGTGCCCGAGACTAGAATGTGGATATCTTTGAGAGGCCATTTTTCTGTCTAACCTAACATGTTAGGTCTGCAACTAGCTCTGCACAGACCCCCTTCTGGAGAAGTTGCTTAGAGTCCTAGAAGGTGAAATACATGGAGGATTTCAAGAAAGCTGCTGATTTGCCTCAGGTAATTTCAAGTAGCAATAACTTTTATGGGGAAAATAAAACAATGAAGCAGAGAGAGATGGGAGAGGGAAGTATTTAGGTAGATGCTCAGCGAATGTCTCTCTGAAGTGGTGATGGGTGGGCTAAGACCTGGATGATGAGGATGCAACCATATCCAGATCTGGGAAAGGCCAGGCCAAGTATAATGCGCAGCAGCACCAAGGAAGGGCTGCTGGTGTCTGGAGTGTAGTCCCTTGAACTATCCCACATAAGTGCAGTGAGTTCACTATCCAAACTCCGCTCCAAATGTCTCCTACCCAGTTCCCTCTTCCAGCTAGATCTATCCTCCTACATTCTTCCTGCAGAGAAATGCTGGAGTATTGCTGGAGAAAAACAGGTGCAAAGTTTCTGAAGACTGTTTGAGGAACAGAAGGAAGGGTAGTGTAGGAGGTGAGGGGTGGTAGATTGTTCCAGTAATGGCCCCCAGGGAATCAGGGTTCTCTTTCTTCATATCCTTTACAATTGATCTTCCTGCTCCTTCTATCAAGAGGCAGTGTGTATTTCTCCACTCCTATCAATCTCGTCTAGTCATGTAATTTGCTTTGATCAATAGAATATGGCAGCACTGATCTACAAATTCTAGAGCCTAGACCTTAAGAAGGCTGGAGGCTTTGTTATCGCCATTTTGGAACATGAAGTGGGGAGGTCACAGGGACGAGACTATGTAAAGAAATATGGACTTTTTTCTAAGTTCTCTGTGGGTTCTTGAAGGTTTTAATAAGAGTGTAATGTTTCAAAAGATCACGCTGGGTGCTCTTTGGAGGAAAGATTGCAGTTGGGCAAGGAGGGAAGCAGGCAGACCAGCTGGGAGACTTTTTGAGGCATCCAGACAAGAGATGGTAGCAATGGAGGTGGAAAATAGTGGACAGATTCAGGTTCTGCTAATGGATTGCCGTGGGAAGAAAATAGTGAATAACAGTCTTCTTTCTAAAAGCGCAAGGCTACATAAATACATGTAGAATAAAGTTATAAACTTAAAAAAATCTAATAGGTTAATGTATATAAATCTGGATGTTGGATGTGACCATTTCCTCCCGTAAGACTGGGCAACAGAGAAAACCAGAAGGGAAAAAACAACTATGAAGTGAACACACAGAGGGGAGCAGGGGTGAGAAATGAGGTGTGAGTAGTAAAATGTTTCTGCTTCCCACCTGCACCCCACCTACCTCCTGGACCTTGCCCTTGGGTTATGAGAGAAACCCCTGGCTACGTAGATCAGCCCCACCCCCTTCCCTTTAAACAGCTCTAACAGTATCTATCTCATGAAGGTAGAAGTCCAAATAAATACCAAGGAACATAATGTCCCCTTTGGCATCCTCACCCCTAATCTAGGACTTATTCACCTTAGGGGTTTAAACTAAATAGTAAAGGGTTTACCACATGTGGGCACTTAATCTACCAGAGAAAATACAGCCTGCAATGGAGGCGAAGGACCAGGCTTCTAGTTTTGCTTCTGCCAGTGTCTTTCATGTGACTTTGGACAAGATATGTCAGGGCTCTGGGCTTATTCTGTCCTTCTGTTTTACTGTGACTGAAGCAGGCAAAGCATTAGGACATGGCCAAAGGAAAAAGTTACACAATTTTAAGCCCAGAATTCCTATTTTTAGTAGAGTTCTTCAAGGTTGCAAATCTTCAAATTTTGCCTCACTGAGTCCTTGTTACAAAATGTAAACTTTGGAGCTAACTGCTCAGGAAAAATTCATGTGGAGGAAAGTTCTTTTCTTTCTTTTATTCCCTCCCCACCTTCTTTTAATTTCATTGTAGAGTGATATACATTTCCCCACTGGATTAAAAAAATAAATAACAACAAAGACAACATGTCATAATAAAAGGCCCATAAGTTGTCTTCTTTAATCCTTTCCTTATATCCACCCATATAAACACTCTTTGTTGTCCATTATCTCAATAATCAAGAGTGGTGACTGGCCATGGGGATGTGAAGTCAAGCCAGAGAAAATCTTTACTTAGTTATCTTAATGATTGTATGGGGAGGTACTGGTGGGGCTAGCTGGTCTCCCAATGTCACTGTAATAGCTGTTGCATATAGCAGGTCATTACAAAGTAGAATGTATGATTTCAAAGGTTAGAGCTTTGAAGCTTGAAAGAAGCTTGATTTTCAGATGAATACAAAGATAGAGAATACATGACTCTACGGTACCATGAAATGATGTTCACTCAGAGGCTGACAATATCATCTAAGTAACCCAGTGTCATAACTGGTCATTATCTGTACTACCAAAGGAAGTTCCACACTGTTCTCAATGTATATACAATTGATTCCTATTATTTGCAGTAGTTGTATTCTATAAAATCATCACATACACTGGATCAGCGAATAACGTTGCCCCTAGGGAAAATACAGGGTTAGGATCCTGACAGCCTCTGGTCACATTTTCGTCAAGTGATCAATACATAATCTTATTTTAGGTGTGTTTCTGTTTAAAGACACCTTATTTAATTTATATTGTTGACTCATTAACATGGAACTAATGGCCAACAACTCTGAACTTGAGATCTGCAGCTCTGTTTTCTTCCTACTGTTCTGTCAGCTATCCACACATCCTTCTAATAAATTCTTCCTTTGGATCCAAGATAGTTTGAATCAGTTTCTGACACCTGCAACTGAAAAAAATTCCTAAAACACTATGCTTTTAAATGCTTTAATGATCATCACAGCACTCGCATATTTACAATAATTCCAAGCGACCTTCATTAACGCCACTCCCCACAAGTATACTGTGTTTATAGGTTGGGAACTATTGCTGGCAAGCATATGAGATAATAGAGATTCTTTAAAATTCTGTTATTGGGAAATATAACACCCATACAAAAAAACTGCACAAAACAAAAATGTACCTCATGAAGAATTATCACAAAGTTAACACCTGTGTAACTACCACACAGAAACAGAACACTGCCAGCCCCCCACCCCCGAAGCCCATCTCATGCACCGCTCCCAGTAGTCCTCTTCCCCTCCAAGAGCAATAAAGCTCCTTGCTTTTATGTTTATCACTTTATTTTTCTTTCTAGTTGTAATACTCAAGCATGCATCCCTGAATCTTATAGTTGAATTCTGCTATTTTTGAATGTTATATAAAGTTATACAATATATTTTGGGGGGAAATCTGGCTTCTTTTGTTCTGTATTATTATTTGAGATTCATCCAGTAGTTAACTGTAGTTGTAGTTCAACTTTTTTCATTGCTGTTTAATATTCCACGATATGAATGTACAATCATTTATCTATCTGTTCTGTTGATAGACTTTTTTGGCTATTGTGAGTGATACTATGAATATTCTTGGTATGCGCACATTTTTTGAGTGTGTACATAGAGCAGAATTGCTATATTATGAATATGTATCTTTGCAGGTGAGTAGATAATACCAAACTCTTCTCCTAAGTGACTCTTCCAGTTTATATTCCTACCAACATTTTATGTGAATTTCTCATTTTATACTATAACACTTGTCAGTCTTTTAAATTTTAGCCATTTGTGTGAGTGTGCATGACATCTCACTGTGGTTTTAACTTCACTTCCTCCTGATTACCAATGAAACTGAATACCCTTTTGCACCTTTAATGGCCATTTGTGTATCTTCCTTTGTTAAGTGCCTGTTGAAGTCTCTTGCCCATTTTTCTATCTGGTTGCTGGTTTTTTTCCGTATTGATTTGTAAGAGCTCTTTATATATATATTTGGATAAGGGACCTTTGTTGGAGATATATGCTGCAAACATCTTCTTCCACTCTGTGGCTTGTCTTTTCACTCATTTATTGGTGTCTTTTGAGGAAGAGATTCCTAAGTTTAATGTATTCAGATTTATTAGTTGGGATTTGAAAACAATGCAACTGACAGAGCAACTAGATTAAGCAGTGGAAATATAAATTTCTCAGTTCAGGAAAATAGACTTACACAGGCTCTCTAGCCAAAGTTGCACATTATTTCTTTGGAATGTTAGTTCTGAAATGGCATTTATTTTTAAATAATTGAAAATTCCGGTATGTTACAAACCACAGAAATACACTTACAATATTTAATTCTGCCGCTTGGTGGTGCCACGGAAAACTAATAATAATTTTTTAAAATTCTGCAAGTTTGCTGGATGGTAGGACTTGGCTATTAGCAAATTGAAAAATCTAAGTAACATTTTAAAAAGTTTGTAATCCTTTAACACATTACAATGGCTGCAAAGGGCATATGGACTCAGGCTTTCTTTACAAAATCCCAGGCTTACTTACAGTCAAACAAGAAACCAGGAGAGCAGTATTTTTAATCATGGAAAATTTCAAGCATTCTAAAATGACAAAATAACTAACATCCTTGCACCTATTACCTGGGTAATAAATGTCAACATCCTGTCACATTTAATTGAAAAAAATTAAATAAAAATAACATTTATGCTCCTTTGTTCTCCTTTTTCATTTCTTTTTTCTCACTAGAGGCAATCACAACCCAGAATTGGATGTGTATCCTTCCAGCTCTTGTTTCTCTATTTTTAGTTCATGTTCATGTGTTCACTAGCAGTACAAATGTAGCTTCGCGTTTTTTAAATGTATCTTTTCATGCTACAGTATACTGCAACTTGCTTTTTATATTTAACATAGTGTTTTGTCATGTTGATATACACAGATATATGCAGGTATATACAGATCTAGATTATTAAACTGCCGTGTTGTAATTTATGGCAAACATATAGTCTATATTTATTCATTCCTCTATGAACATTTCAATGTTGCAGTAAACGCAATGCTTAGAATATCTAACATATAATACGTCCTCAAAACATATTTAATGAAGTAGCATAAAATGTTTCAGGCAGATTACTTTTTGCTTCAATTGTCCAGTGATCTGTCGTCAACCTCCACGCTATCTGCATGCGTGGCAGGGGTCATTCCCTGAAATTTCTTAAACGCTTTTCCCCCAATCCACTGAAAAAACGCTCAGTTCTAATGTAGTCCCCGTGTGGGGGCAGGGGCGGGAGGAAAGAGTGGGAACAGAATGGACACAAAGACATCTCAATGTCAACATGTCTGGAGCAGGGCAGGGTGGCAGGAACGAGCGTTATAAATTTTGGGGAAGCCTGAGAGTTAACAATGCAGGGCATGTCCGGTGCTACCATATCCGGGAAACGAGGTAGCAGAATACAGAAGTCTTTCTCTCGGTGCGCCTTCTGAAAAATGTAACCATCAAACGCCAGGCGGTTGCCATGGGAACCAGCGGGGGAGGGCGGTGTGTTCGGCCAGAATTCTTGCTGCGCTTAGAATGTTTCTTCTTCCGGTCTTAGGTTCTTCGCAACCACCGCCCCTCTCCATAGTCCCCCGCCCACTCTGTGGGCTCTCATCATTCTCTTCCCCTTTTGATTCTCTCCTTCCCTGTTCTAGGTCGCCATCTTGGACCATGCGTCAAGATGGCGCCCCCCGGTCCCAGAGGCAGAGCCCAGGAGCGCCAGAGAGCTTGCGCGCGCACGTGCTCGCGCGCGAGCGGGTGGGGCAGTGATGTCAAGACGTTGTCCCGCCCCCTGTGGTCGCTCCGCCCCCGGCCCCACTCCGCCTTCCTCTCACCGGGCGAACCCGGAAGTGGAGGAGGAGGCGCGGCGGCGGAGGCTGAGCGGGCGGGCGCTGGCGGAGTGGTACCCTGCCGCGTGTCTGGGGCTGGGGGCGGGGGGCGGGGCTGAGCGGCTGGGGCAGCCTGGCCTGGACGGGGCGGGGGAGGCCATGGCCTCGGCAGAGTTGCAGGGGAAGTACCAGAAGCTGGCTCAGGAGTACTCGAAGGTACCCGTCGTATGCGGGAAGTAGGGGGTCCCGGTCCCTGCGGCCTCGGGTTGCCTTGGCAGAGACTTGTCGGGACAGAGGGGGACGGCGGAGGGGGCACACGAGCTCACCCCTCCTCTCTCCTCCTCCTCCTCTGTCCACCATTACCGTGCCTCCACCTGCAGCTCCCAGGAGATGGGGCCGGGCGGTGTCTGGGTCCGGGTGCGTTTATGCGGGAAGGAGCAGGAGTTTGATTCTTCCTTCTCACTAACCAGCGGGCTTGGACTGGGATGTCAGAAATCCTGGCTTCCGCCTCTGGTGCTGGTCGGGAAGGGACGGGAAAGGTGAGGACCATTTCTCTACTGCTCCTTCCTCAATTTTCCCAGCCCAGCGATGGGAAGGATCGAGCTTTCTCCTTTCCCACAGGGATGACATGAGGATAAAGAGATTTATCTGCCCCCAGTCAAATCAGAAGTGTAAATAGAGTCATGCGTGTAAACTGCTTTACCAGCGATAGGTGGTTACGAATGGATTCAGTGCTTTGGCAAGATGTTGTCTGAAGATGATTTTGGAAGCTTGAGTGCTAGAGCTGTGTCCCTTCCTCACTTTTTTTTAATCACCTGGACTGGGGCAGAGCACCCAGCAGGTACTCAGTACACATTGAATTAAGCAACATAGGGACCTGTCCCTTTGTCGTATTTATGATATCAGTCTTTTAAAAGATAGAACCCTTTTCTCGGAAAAGGGCGGTGCTGCTTCTCTGGGCAGGGTGGTTCTTCCTCAGGAATATTCCAGTGAATTCCTAAAAGCAGAATCTTACGTCTTTGGAAATTGATTCACTAGCCATTAAACTTAGTTTTCAGTGATCTTGGCATTCATGGGAGCAACGGGAAGACTTCGCCCCCTTTTAACAATTTGGAGAAACTGAGACACACGTTTTTAATTTCATGTAACAAGTATGCAGCAAGGTGAAATGAAATACTCTTTGAAAAATAAAACCTGTGCCTAAACATACACACTTAAGTCTTTTCACCATCATATGGGAGCCTTTTGGGATACTAATTACAGCAGTGCTACCGTTGGCCAAACTTCTTGTCTTTTCATTCGAATTTGTCTTAAGAGCCTGTGGCACGATGTTAGTGTTGGCAAGTTTTTATCCTTTGAATGAATATTTTTTTGTTTGAAAGGGCCAGAAGTTATTTGGAACAAATTCATGTGGTGAAGTGTGGTGAGTGGAGGATGGCAGTACTCAAACTTGGCTCTACTATTTTTGGGTGAAAATGTTTCATGAGTATAAAGTAAGGGGACTGATTTTCTTTTCTGGAGAATAAACAAGCTCAGAAAGCAATTCCAAATGGCAGAAGAGAGTTCCAGAAATATTTTGATCAGCGACTGCATTGCTGAAATAATTGTATAACCTCCCAAAAGTAATAAAAACCTTGAAAGATTTTATTCTTTTGGATACGTAAGCTCTTTTGTTAAGCAGACAATTATGTGCCGCCTGTGAACAGTCTGCCAGACCCTACTGAGCGAGGCAGAGTTCCACCTTAAGGACAACTCTAATAGAATGTTCAAACGTTTTACATAATTATGATGCAGGATGACAGGTGTTAGTTCAGTGGGAGTACAGAAGAAATGGCGGGTAAGGGTGGAAGTTACTCAGATTGGGGAGTGGGGAATAGGGAGGAAGGGATGGATGGTAGTACTGCAGGCAAAGGAGACAGTCTCTGCTGACTTGAAGGCAGACATGTCAGATACATGACAGAGAGTGGTGAAATATGGTTGGAGGGATAATTTGGACCCAATCATGAAGGGTCATGGTTGTCAAATAAGTTTGAACTTTGAGTAATGGAGAGACGGTAAAGGTTTTCGAACAGGAGAGTGACATTGCTTTTAGAAAGAAAACTGGTAGTCGTGTGGAGGGTGGACTGAAATGAGAAAAGATTGGTGAAAGGAGGCCAGACTATAGGGTCTTTGAATAATTTGGGGGAGAGTAATGTAGGATTAAATAAAGGTTGTGACTGTTGAGATGGAGAAGGAGACTTAGATTTAGGAATTATGGTTAAAAAATATGATTTAGCTTACCTCTTTTTTGAGTGCTTGCTTTGCACATAGCAGCAAGTTTATGAAGGATACAATGGTGTCAAGGCACTCATCCTTGTGTCTCATTTATTCTGTGGGATGTGATGAGTGAGGGAAGAGTGAGGGTTGACCCTGAAGTTGATCCATGGACTTCTCTGAGGGAACACCACTGCAGAGCAAGATGGGCAGGAAAGTGAGCTGGTTTGGAGTGAAGGTTAGATGCAATGATAGTATTTATGGTTGGAAGGCATGTTGAGGCTGTTTTATTCACATAGTAGCTTGAGGTGATGTTGGGTTAATTGCTGAAAATTTCTAGTGGAGAGGGGCTGGCTAAAAGTCAGGACAAAGGCCAGAGCTTTTGAAATAATTCCCATAAAGACTACAGTTGAACTTTGAGAGTTAATCACTTTAGGTAGATTCTTTGGGAAACACCTGTGGGAAGGATGTGACAGTAGGAGGAAATGCTAAGGAGTCTGTAGGAGGTCTGCCAGACTTAGAGTTATCTCCCCTATTGGACCAGACCATTTTTCATACTTTTAATTGCAATGTGATAGAAATTTCAGAGCACAGGAACAGGGATTGGTTGAAAGATTTCATGTGCTTTTCATTCCCTGTCAATTCTAATGCCAGGCAATTTCTAGGTAAGATGTATGCTACCTTCAGCCCTATGCCTATGGAAGGGGTATTCTGCCTTTTTGTTAGCTTCCCTGGTGCAGAAATTGTGGGCTGATGTTGAAATCCTGTTACATCTTTTTCCTTAGTTAGACTACAAAGAGAAAAGAGTTCCTTTTAATCTGTAGAAGGAGACCTACAAATCAAGCATGATCCCTAAACCAAGGACATTTGCAGAATCTTCTTATTCTTATTTAATGCAGCTCTTAGCCTGTGTTTCAGGAATGGGCCCATTTCTTCCTTAATAATTTCTGTCATAATCTTCTTTCCTCCTGAGAAGGAAAAAAGCAGCCTGAGGAGCTCCCATTAAAGAGACTGGGAGTTTCCTTAGATAAAAGGTGAACCGTGGAGGCCGAAGCAGATGAGAATTTCTGAGGCAGACAGGTTGCTGAAATATAAAGTGTTATGGAAAGGTCAGTAAAAGTGGAGATTAATAAGACCCTAGTGCTTTGGACAATTAGGTGATCATTGGAGGCTTTTAAAACTTCTGGTTTAACAGAGTTTGGGGATGCAGAAAGGTATATAGAAGCTGGTTTTCAGAGATTTATGAATTTTATAGGTAATAGATGGAGGCTGCCTCTTTGAGATGTGAGGGAAAGTTAATCAAGGCCTCCTTTTTGCTACACTAGATTCAGAATCAAAGACCATGTCTTACTTGGTGTTTCTTCCAAGGCCTGTTCTGCTTCTGATGCTCTGCTGTATCTCATCCTGGAGACGAGGCTGAGGGTACTCAGTCCTGGCTCATTTGATTCAGGCTGCTTTCTGTGCACGGCTCCCGCACTCTTGCCTGGCACCATGTTAGTGTGGAAGCAAGTTTCAAGTTCTAACCATCTTTCCAATGTTTGTGTTACTCTGGGTCAGTGGTTCAGAGTGAATCAGCATCATCAGCATCTGGGAATGGCCTAGAAATACAAATTCTTGGGTCTACCCAGGACTTACTGAATCTGAAACTGATGGTCAGACCCAGAAGTCTGTGCTGTAACAAACCTCTCTAGTGATTTGGATGCACAGCGGAGTTTGAGAACCATTGCTCAAGAAATGGTATCAGTATAGTAGCTTTTGTTCAGGTAATCTTTTTAAAGCTCTTTTCAAGGCAGTAAAAACCGGTGGGAAAGCTTAGCATCCTTTATTTCTCTAACAGTTCACTTTGCAATTGATGCTTCTTTTAGTTTCAAAGGAGATTGCCTCTGGGAACTTTTTAGACTTATACTCTTGGAGATGCTCATTTTGGGAGTCAGTTTTGATTCGGTGTGTTTGCCTTCCAGGTAGCAGGGCTTGGCTGAACCTGATTGATCACGCCTCTTGTAAGAGAAATAGACTATGGAGCTGGATTGGATTAGAATTGAGTATCAGCTTTTTTCTGCCCTAATGTGTAGGGTTCACTACTAAATGTAGTTTGGAAAACAGACTGTGTTCATTGCTAACCAGTGGAACTTCCCAGGAGAATGAAAGTGTTCTGTATCTTTGCTATCCAATAGGATGACCACTAGCATGTGGAGCTGTTGAGTACTTGAGACATGGCTAGCTCAGCTGAGGAATTAAGTTTTGTATTTTATTTAAGTAATTAAGTTTAAATAGGCATGTGTGGCTATTGGCTACTCTGTTGAACTGTGCTAGCTTAGCCCCTAGATCAGTGCATCACAAATGTAAATATCTATGTGACTCACCTGAAGACCTTGTTAAACTGCAGATTCTGGTTCAGTAGTTCTGACGTAGGGCCTGAGACTGCTCCCAGGTGATGCTGCTGCAGCAGCTGTCTACAGACCACAGTTTGAATAGCAAGGCCTTAGAAAGACGAGGGGTGTCCTGCTCTTCTTTAATTCAACTGAATTGCCAATCAGTCACTGATGAGGCAGCTAGACTGCAGGGTTGGGGGTGGGGTTTTGTCCTAGTGAATTTCCCTACATGGGAGCTGGAGCTAGAGAAAGGGTTTCGTGTGAGGGCAGGTCAGACAAGGTTTTCTTTGCTACTCAGTGACCAAATGACCCCAGCCATTAGTACATATAATGCAGCCTACAGTTACTTTATCCTTTTCCAGGGTGAGGAGCAAGTTTGTAGGCAGAGAGTAAGACTAAGTGGTATTCCCAGCTCTGTAGAATTCCTAAAATGTTAGAACTGGGAGTTTTTTAAGGATCATCCGGGCCAGAATTACTGAAGCTGTTGTCTGCAGATGACTTAAGTATTCTGAAATCAGCATTTTGGTGAGGCTTAGGTATGGGCTTCAGGTTGTCTGTTGCATATATTACTTTGTAATGGAGAAAAGCTATACGTCTAAAGATATGTTTTATAGGGTCATAAAACATTTATAAATGTCAAAATGCCCATTGTATGGAAACAGTTATGTAAGAGTGATTCTGACACAGAAGGTTGTTGAGGATTAGATGAGAAAGTGCATGTAGGCGATTCACCTCTCTTTGCGCACAAACTCTTCCCGCAGTTTGTGATCAAAGGTAGTAAATCTCTAATCTTGGGCCAATTATCCTATCACACACTGGCAAAGTGGCATGAGAGAGGTCATAGTTGGCTCACCACCACTCTCTGTGTCCTTGGAGAAACAGATTTGTGATAAGTCTGACTGAGGCTGGGCTGTTCCAGAACCAAAGTTACATAGAGCAGTGTAGGCACTGGGTATTAGAGAGTCAGGCTCAGGACCTTTGGAGATGCTTGGTGTTCAGTAGGATCATGAGGTTCAAATCATTTGGAGAAGGGTCTTAGAGAGGGACTGTTAAAGTAATGGCTGTCTCTTAACAGAGTTGTACAATGCGTTACATTTAAACACTGTTTACAGCACTTGATTAACTAAAAATTTGAGTACCTTCTCTATCTATAGCATTGATCTTTCATTGTAGGCAGGAGATACGAGGAAGTATACTGTAGTCACTACTGTGAAGGACAGTTTAATTGGCAGATGAGACATGAGTATAGAAATCATACATGAATTAGTAAACATAAAATGTACTACTTTAAAAAGTAAAATTAAAACTGAACAGTTTAGTAAGAGATGTCCTGTTACTAGTAAGTGCCCAGGGAACTGAGGGCAATGTTACTGTGGACCATAGAGGCACTGTAGAGAATGGTTAGGAAAAATTTATGGAAGAAATAGGACCAGAGTAGAAAAAAGGCTCTGGAAGAACACTTGGGATTTGGTTGGTTAAAATGAGGAAAGGCTATGTTTTCAGAGTAAGACACAGAGCTAATCAAAAGATTACAAGACAGTGAAAAATGAGGTTTGAGAGGACTAAGAGGGCTTCTGAGTTGGGATTCAGAGGGCCATTACTCTAACAAATGGAACAGAAGTGCATGGCACAGCTGCTGGAAATAGGCTATATCACTTCTGGAGAACTTTTCTTTGCTAACGGGGACTTCAGGGCAATTGTTTCTCAGTTATATCCACATCTACTGGAGTCTCAACACTGGTCTGCTAGAGGCATTAGTGGCCACCTGTAACTGTTTCTAAAACAAACACTGCAACAAACACGGCCGTTGCCTCCCCATTGTGGTGAATGCTGGTAAGGAGAAAGATAAGATTCTCAAAGACCAGACTAGTCACAGCAGTATCCGCATTTGACAAGGTGCTGGTCGGTAATGCAGAGATGTGGCAGCAGTGATGCTGACATGCAGGAAGATGCCAAATGCCAAGTGTAATTAACAAGACAATGGAGTAGGCCAAGCTTATCCTTTTCTACCTACCAAACAATAGAAAGGAATTTTGGATAAATATTTCTAAAACCTGCATTTTCTGTTGCGCGTTTCCATTGAAACTGTTTGAATTCTTATCAGTTTAGCAAACAATATTTTCCAAAGGAAAATCAAAATCATTATAATCAGATTAAGTTCCAAAAAGCAGTAATTTGAAAATTTTAATTTTGCTTTTTTGACAAAATAGGCTGTTCAGTTTGCTTTAAGTAACTTTTAAGTGTGTCTTAGAAATTAAAGGTGAGGGTTTTTTGGTTGTTTGTTTTAAAATTGATGTTATTCCAGTCCTACAGAAAATTATCCGTTCGGCGGATTTCAAGCTTCATCCCTAGTCCTTGAGGCAGTCGTTAGGAGCTTCTAAATACCATGCAGAGATACTTGCCTGGTGGTCTAGTGGTTAAGACTTTACCTTCCAGTGCAGGGGGTGTGGGTTCAGTCCCTGGTCAGGGAGCTAAGATCCCACATTCCTCGCAGCCAAAAAAACCAAAACATTAAACAGAAGCAATATTGCAACAAATTCATTAAAGACTTAAATAAATAAATAAATAAATAAATAAATAAATAAATAAATACCACACAAAGAATAGAATCATAGATCCAAGTTAGAACAAGGGTATGAAATGAAACCTAAAGACCAAAGTAGTATTGCTGTCTTTTGGCTATGTGGGTTTGAAAGTATTTATTGAATTCTGTTACCTAGGTAGCACATTATCCAAGAATATGTTGATATTGCTTAAAAGGTAAAATATTACATAGTGGAAGTCAACATTAAAGTGGTATTTATTTCTCTCTTCTGAACTTCTAGAGCAGAGTGTAAAGAGCCTAATAGGAAATACTTTAGGCTTGGGTCCATACGGTTTCTGTTGCATCTACTCATCTCTGTCATTGTAGCTCAAAAGCAATCATAGATAATTCGTAAATGAGTGTGGCTCTGTTCCAGCAAAACTTTAAAACAGGTAGCAGGCCAGTTTGGCCCATGGGCCTTAGTTTGGCAACCCCTGTTCTAGAGAATTTAATGTCTATATTATTATTATTTTAAGCAGGAAATGCTAGTATTGTTATCTTTTCTCTTCTCTTTTAAATTGTAAACTCTTTGAAAACAGGGATGGCTTTTTACTTCTGTCTCTCCCCCATATCATTTAGCACAGTGCCTTACACTAGGCAAACTATAATAAATGTATCTGTTGACGCTTTGATTCTGCTCTATTAATATGAGCTCTCTTTCCATTTGTGGAGCACTTGATGGTTTAGAAAGTGCTTTGACATAGGTTTCTTATCTGGTTCTCACAGCAGCCTCAGAAGAATGAAGATAGGGATGTATTAACCCATTTTGTAGACCATATAACTAAGGCTCAGAAACGTTAAATGAATTTCCCAAGTTTATATTGTCTAGGAAATGACAGAGCAAGATTTGGGTCTTCTTTCTTTTTTGATTGTGTACTGTTATCTTTTAACTTTCTAAAAATAGAATCAGCTCATCTTTTCAGTCTGCCTTGCTGGAAATGAATATCCTGCAATATTCCTGCTTTTCTTAGACTCAGCTCAGTTTTCTCTTGTGTGTCAGTTTAAAGTTTAGTATTCAAATATTTCTACTCTTCTAGCACAGAAAAGGGTCATTTCTGTTCTCAGGAGACAGATATGAGCTATGCAGAACTGGAAGTAATTTTTTGTTTTGTTTTTTTAAGTTCATAGATAAAACCTTCCCATTCATTTAGTTTCATTTTCTTCCATGGTCTCTGTACTGAGTCTGCAGAATTTTAGTCTGTAACCCTTTTGCTTCAGCTGCTCTGGGCTGATATATTGATTCTCACACACTCTGTGTTGTCCTTGCTGATAACTACAGAAGGGGATTACCTGCAGAAGGTTTATCTTTCAAAACCCTGCTGCTGGTGGTGATATAGATGTATACGTAGGTAAAAATTCATCAAGCTGTATAATTTTTGCTTCATATTATATGCTTTATTTAAAATAAAGTTAGACCTCAATTTTTTAAAAAATTAACTACAAAAGAAGCCCAAATGTTACCTCTTCAAAGGCTTCGTCCACCTCTTCAGCCCACTCCTTTTCTCATTTATGTGTAGGTTTATAAAATAGTAGCCAGTATGGCCTAATGACTTTATGCCCAGAGTCAAAACTGCTGGTGTCTGAATCTCAGCATTGCCACTTAACTTCTCTGTCCCTCAGTTTCATCTGTAAAATGGCAATAATTATAGCACCTATTTCATAGGGTTGTGAGGATTAATGAGGTAGTATATGTAAAGTATTTAGGACAGTGCCTGGTATGTAATGCACATTCAAATGCTAGCTGCTATTATTATTAATTTCTAAATTGAGCTTACTTCTCAGTTGCTTTTGTACACTGCTTCCGCTGATGCCTGATTACAAGTCCTCCATCCCTGAGGCTGTTGTGGGTGATGATCTTTGCATGACTAATATTAGGCACAATGTGCTTGCTGCTGGGTTTGTTGATGCCCTATACTTTTTCTCTAGAATTCTTATTCCATAATTAGTCCAGTTGTATGTATTTTACAGATGAACGGTGTGTCAGAGTTTCAAGGAAAATGACACACTCAGTACCCTATTATCTATTGTATTAGTTTTTATTTAGGGAGGTGATTTGTTTCATAGAAAGAACCATGTACGGGAAGTCGAGAGACCTGGATTTTAGTCTCAGTTTTGCATCGATTAGTTTTATGTCATTGGGCAGCTCAGCCTCTGTGTCGTTATTTGTAAAATGGCAGGCTGATGATCTGTACTAGCCTCTTCCGGGCTATTATTCTTCTTACATATATGTGAGCAGATAGTTAGTGTTCTGTTCTTGTGAAGTTATGGTAAGTGATTTCCTTGTTATCTATAAGTGATTGCTTTATATTAAAAATTAATTATTACTTCTGTTTTCAGCTTCGGGCTCAGAATCAGGTCTTGAAGAAAGGTGTCGTGGATGAACAAGCGAATTCTGCTGCTTTAAAGGTAGGCTACAGGGTATCTTGTGTTGTGAGGGTTAGGTTAGGGTTTGGTGAAGCTCAAAGCAGGGAATTCAGCTCATTTTCTGGGCTAAATTCCCAACTCTGACACTGATTCACTAGGAATGGGGGAGGGTAATGGAGTCTTTTTTTGTGTTTAACTTTCCTACTAGTTTAGGTATGAATGTGATGTGCTTTGACTTCCTTAGCTAGAAATTGCAAAAATGTATTAGTGGACTGTATCTAATGCATTTCTCTCATACCGTGCTTCTCTCAGGATTAATGGGGCTTCTTATCTGGCTTCATCTCATAGCACTCTGCGGGGGCTATGTCATATTCATGTTTCTATCCCCAGCATTCAGCAGATGGTTGTCCCCTACTAAATGGATTTGAAAGTGTGAATCATTTAGTCCATTAATCTTGCTTTGGGGTTGAGCTGTTTAACAGCGATAACCTGTGTTCATGAGGTCTGAGCGATACATTTTACCATCAGCACCTTTAACTAAGAAGAGAAATGTGATGGGAGATGAAGGAATTTGTTTCTACCTCATTTTAGTAGGCATGTAATAAATATTGCTTAGTGATATTTTTAATTAGAGAAATTAATTCTAGGATATGAATTCCTTCTTAGCCGAGTTTCAGTTAAATATACTCCCTGCCTCATTTTTCACTCTCTCCCTTGCTTTGTCTTTAGAGAAAAGGGCTTAGGATTCCCTTTACTCTTCTCTCTTTCTGGAGTAGCCCCCAACCAGTGACATATCCTGGGTATTTCCACTCAACTCACCAAGACCTGGGGATGTGTCCTTTCACTTGGCCGGTGTCGGACCCTCCACTAGAGAAATCTGTCTCTTGAGGGCACTCCCTTCTCAGGTGCTGTTCACAGACTCAGGTCTGAGATGGTTCAGAGCACCTTACCCATACTCCCAAAGCTCTCTGCACCCAAGCTGAGATTATTAAAAATAAGCTTTGTAGTCAGGGTTTGTTAGCCAAGTTATTATTTTGCCTAGATCACTGAAGAAATTATTGTTCTCTCTCCTCATGATGTTTAAAACCTGTTACTGAGGAACATCTTTCCTAGCTCGTCTTCGTAGCCCAGGCTGGTGTTTGACACCCTCCTGTTGCTGGTTGTGTTTGATTAACTCTGTGATAGTTGCTGTGGTGGCAACAGCAGGCTCTCTTTATTGAGTGCTCACTGTGTGTCAGGCATCGTGCTGGCACATTACATCCATTATCTCAGTTTTCACGACTCTGTGAGGGCAGACGCCACTATTATCATCCTCATTGCAGAAACTAGGGTTTACAGAGTTTGGGATGGAGGTCTTCTGAAATTAATGATTGGTTAATGGAATTGGAACATTGGTCACCTAGTGATTAACTAATTATAAGGATGTAAAGAAGTTACTCCTTGTTTTACTATTCATTGCAGTGGTCATTAAAATTACAGTGAGAATGACAGTTTGCCAGTTTGCTCATTAGGAATGTTAGGATGTCTTCGGTTACAGAAGGCATTTGATTATATTGGGTTTGTCTTTAATGAGTTATTAGATACAGTAAGCGTTCATTGTTTTGAATTTCTATAATTTGAAACATATAATAATTTGGACATGGGCAGGGCCTAAGTTTACCATTGAACTTCAAGTAAAAATTAAGGACTTACTAAACAAACAACAGAAAAGGAAAATGTTTTTCTCTTTAATGGAAACATATTTTATCCCTCTAGTCGTGCCCTCAAAATGCAAATAATGTCAATAGAAACAGACTGCAGCCTCTGGTTTTTAGGTTTCTGTTTCAATATCCTTAAATTCCCTATTAGTTAAAACTTGACGTCTTAGCTTTATAGTAGTTTTTCAATGAAAGTAATAAACGTACAGATCTTTCATTATATGATAGTATATGGCCATCTGTGTTTGATTACCAGTGAACAAAAAGTTGTCAGAAGGTCATAAGGAAAATATAGCTAGAATAATTTTTTTCTTCTGCTGTGCATATGGGATCTTAGTTTCCGGACCAGGGATCGAACCCATGCCCCCTGCACTGGGAATGCGAAGTCTTAACCACTGGACCGCCAGGGGAGCCCCAGAATAATATTTTTTAAAAAAATAGAGTGAAACTAAATATTTCTCTTGTTTCCCATTTTCTTACCCTATCATGGTTTAAACAGTGCAGAATGGTCAGTAGAAGATGTGTTGTTTAGATTTTAGATTTTGTCCCTATTTTCACTTTAAAGCATCTGAAAATATTCTTGTGTTAGGATAATATTGATTTTTGTCTTTGACAGATCAGAATAACTCAACCGTAGGTGTATTAAAAAAGACTTCATTTTGACTGACTTAAATTCAAGGAGGATTTGTAGGAAATGGTGCATACAAATATATTTCTTCCATTCTTGCTTACTGAAGGGCATCATCAGTGAGTCTGAGGTTCTCTTTCACATTTGAAGTTTATAAAATTGTAGCCTTAGACTTTGTGTCTCCTCACTGCCAGACACAAGTATAACAACATTATGTAACAACATGTAGTTGCGGATATTTTACTTTAAGTTGATGACTGTTACTTCAGTATATGTACGCTTTTAGTTTTATTTTTAAGTTTTCTTGGTTTGGCCAGAAAATGATTTTGTCACAAAACAGAGCTAAAAACATAGGAACTGGAATGATAAACATACAACTTGAATTCCTTAAAGTGAGAGGTTTTGATTATATTTTGGTGACACAAAAGTTTTTTTTTTCATTATTTTTAAATGTTAAGGCTAGATTACAAGGAATGGTCTGTTTTCACTTTGATGTAGGAACAACTGAAAATGAAGGATCAGTCACTGAGAAAACTGCAGCAGGAGATGGACAGTTTGACATTTCGAAATCTGCAGCTTGCCAAGAGGGTAGAGCTACTTCAAGATGAACTGGCTCTAAGTGAACCCCGAGGCAAGAAAAACAAGGTAGGTCAAGTAAAAGCAAGTTAGTGTGACCTTGTCATTAAGTACAGACATCTCCAGGCCATCCTTGTTTTAACAGAAAACCTCACCTCCAAATATTCTAAAGTTCCATTATTATACCTGGATATTGGGTCAAAAAAGCAGACATTTACTATTAATATATATTAAGTATTAGAGGCATTTTCATATGGAAGTGAGTTTTCAAAAATTTATTAGGAGCCAAAATACACATAGTTGATTTAGTGACTGAGAAAAGTGAATGGAGTATCTCATATTGGTCAAAATTATAGATATTTTTTATAGTCAGTTGCCATTAACCCAAGGTAGGGCAGATAGAATGAGAAACATTGTCAAAGTGTAAGTGCTCTCTGTGAAACTAGCAGTTGAAGTACTCATACATTAGGCTTGTAAGTTTGCTGCAGATGTATTTTCTTCATGTTTATTCTTAGGAGTTCAATTTGGTATTCTCGTCCTGAGATGCAAATATAGTTCTTTTCCCTTCTGGTTTTATATAGGGAGGTGAGATTCTGATTGCTCTAAGATGGATGATCTGGTACTTTTGATCATTCTATGATTTAAGAAGTTGCTTTTTTAAGGGCAGGAGCTAGTGATTGGGTCTTTATAAGTCGTGTGTTTGTAGAACAGCACCCCACAAATGTGTGGACTGAGGCAATGATAATAGAACAGTTGGAGGGAAGAAGGTGCGCAGTAACTGTGAAGCAGCACGGTGTGCAGGGAAGAGTGCAGGCTTTGGAGTTGAGCCCAGGCTTGAATTCTTTGTCTGCCATTTATAGTTCTATGACTTTAGGCAAATTTTTTGGCCTTGCAACCTCAGTTGTGGGGAAGATACTTCAGGTTTGTTGTCAGGATTAAATGGGATCATGTAAAAGTGCCTGAGACTGTTTTTGCCATATGGTGGGCAGTCGACATAATTATGTGTTAGTACATTTCCATATGTGTTTCCTTTACATGGAAGAATTTTCTAGAGTAGCAATTTCAAATAAATGGGGAACAGAGAGGGCAAAACAGATATGTATTAGAATCACTTGGGAAACTTTGTCAAAATACACATGCTCTGGAAGTTCTGAAAGACCCTTGGGAAGGGAATAGCCATTTGTATTTCAGACATGCTCCCCAGGTTAGGGAGATCCTCTCCAAGGGCTGCTTTAGCAGAGATTTGGGTATAATTACTTCTGAACTAATTTTCATAAAAGCTTTCCAAATTTGGAAATACTAAGGACCCAGAATATGTCCTTCAACAGTGTTCCTTGTGTGTGTGTACCTCTTGTGTTCGCATTTAATATTTATTTATTTATTTGTTTATTACATAGCTGCTCCATTTTCAAAGGACTTTCTAATCACTGGTTCACATTGGATCAGTAAGTGACTTCATTTTAAGTGAGGCGTGAAACACGAGAAAGACCGAGGAGGGTAGTGACTGATGTCTGAACAGTTCCATTGTTAGGCTGTCCCTCGAATAGTCTCACTTCTGTGTGTATTCCGTGAAAACAAATGTTCATTATTGGCTCTTAAATAGTGCTTTTCTTCTATGTACAAAAAGTTAATATTGGTAAAAAGGCAAAAGGAAAGTATTTTTCATATTCTTTGAGCTTTTTCCTTCTGTTTATTTGTAATAGCTTTGTCTTATGTTTTTTAAATTAGAAATTTATGTGAACTTTTGTATAAATGTATTTTTGTGAATGCTGTTAATTTCTTAAAGGAGTTTAACATCTTAGACTCTTGGAATTGGTAAAACTGTCATTTCCCAAACCAAAAGATCAATTGAAATGGTATTTATTAGCATATTTATATTGCTAGCTTCCTGGGTCTGCTCTGTCTTCCAACAGAACTATTCCTGAATTCATCTGCAAAGAATCGTGAGCCTTATCTGTTCTTGTTTTCTCTCTGTCTCTTTTTTAAGCTTTCCTGCTCATTGCAATATTTGCAGTTCCAACTGTGTCACGTAGGAGAAGTTAAATGATGGACTGTATACTTTTTGCAGGATTGTTTGAGAATGGTGAACACGTAGAAGAGACAAGCTACTAAGGTGATAGAGAATCTGTGTACCTTAGGATGTTTCTCTAAAGGATAAAAGTGATGTGGACATAACTTATTCTTTCCATCAGAAAAGTGGAGAATCTTCTTCTCAGTTGAGTCAAGAGCAGAAGAGTGTCTTTGATGAAGACCTGCAGAAGAAGATAGAAGAGAATGAACGGTTACATATACAAGTGAGAAAATCTTTCTGTTTTTCCATATGAATTTAAAAATGGGTTGTACAGTATGATCTGGAATGTGGAAAAACCAGTGCAAGATAGAGTGTTTTGTGTATGGGTGGGTGTTTTAATGTTTCCTATGGTTGTTACGTACATATGTCACTGTCATTCATTCCTTAGATCTCATTCATATTTTAATACAGATGTGTGCTTTGAATATGCACATGTTCAGAGGACAGCAGAATAATTTCATACGTTAACAAAACAGTATAACAATACAGTACAGAAGTATACTGGGCACTCTTCATTTTAAATAGGAAATGGTTGGATGGATCATTTAGATGGGGATTTATCAATAAATAGTGTTTCCTTTTTAATTTATGACAGTTTAGTTGGTTTTTATCTGCTTCCCTGTTAGTCTGTAAGGTCTCATTAGGGTACAAACCATGTCGGTTTTGTCTGCCCAGCCTCAGGGCCCTCAAATATTTATGGAATGTTGGGTAATCAATGTCTGCTCCAAGCCATTCAGCATATTTTAAGAGTCATAGTGTAGTGTATTCAACTATGCCCCCTGATTTTTTGTGTGAAATGGTGAGCATAGTCAAACAGTGAAAAATAAATATGCATTCTCAGTCTTTGAAAATGTTTACAAAATGAACTTTTGACCTCATGAATTTTGTGTTAAGTATTCATAGTTTTTACTTAGTACTGGGTTCTCATTAAGGAGAAGAGCTTTACCTGCTTCAGGAGTAACATCTGTTTGAATTTTGATTATTTAATTGTAGAAGCCAGCCTAACAGAAAAGTCATACCCTGGTCAATTGAGTTCTCTGTGTGCCAGAAATGGTTTGAAATAGAAATCTGTGAGACTGGGAGGAAGGAGGTATAGGCTTTGGACTGTGAGGCATTTGACAAGTTAGGTCACCTGTTGAAGCTTCGGGTTCCCCATCTGTAAAGGAGGGATCACAGGTGCATCACTTCTGACCTGTTGTGAGGATCCACTAGTTTGCAGAGTGAGCATATGGAACCTTATGGAAGTTGCTCAACGATTAGTCGCTGCGGTTGTTTTCTCTTCATTTGTATATGTTGTGAGAAGACAACATGATCTTTTCTTTTCAGTTTTTTGAAGCCGATGAGCAGCACAAACACGTGGAAGCAGAGCTGAGGAGTCGGCTGGCCACTCTGGAGATGGAGGCGGCCCAGCACCAAGCCGTGGTTGATGGCCTGACGCGGAAGTACATGGAAACCATCGAGAAGCTGCAGAACGACAAGGCTAAATTAGAGGTAAGCCCCGCTGTTGGTGAGAGCACATGAAGAAATAGTCCAGGCTTTTGTAAATTGTCTGTGTGCTTTATAGAACAAAAGTTAGCCGTTCCGGGCGGGACTGCTGCCTGCAGTATCTCCTCAGCGTGCCCTCATCTGTGTCCTGAGTCATCTGCTTTTCTTTTTCTTTCTGGTTTTTTTTTGACAGACAAATATGCATATGATTTTCGTTAGTTGTATTTGTCATACCACATTTCTAGCAAATTGAACACAGTTTCAAGTAAATAGCTATATAAAATTTATAGGGGAAAACCAAAAAAAAAAAAAGAGTAGAAAAAATTTTTCTCCACCTGCAGGATTTCAAAATGGAAAGTCAAACGATATAGTTTGGCATAATTTTTTGTGTTTTTTTTTTTTTTTTTTTTTTAATTTTATTGAAGTGTAGTTGATTTACACTATTGTGTTAGTTTCAGGTATACAGCAAAATGATTCAGTTATACATATACATATATTCATTCTTTTACAGACTATATAGGTTATTAGAGAATAATGAGTAGAGTTCCCTGTGCTATGCTTTTCTTTTCCTTCTAAAATTCAGGTAAAATCTCAGACTCTAGAAAAGGAGGCCAAGGAGTGTCGACTTCGGACAGAAGAATGGTATGTGGAAACTTGAATTCCAAGGGGCCCTGAAGTGAGAATCAGAAGACCTGAGTTTTGGTGTAGTAGCTCCTCTGTCTTAATTTTCTCACATTTGCAATGACAGGAGTACATCATCTGCAGGGTCCTTTTCAGTTCTGTTATCTCTGGGACCTTATGTATTCTTGGTAGAGTGGCTTGTGTGCTAGTCCTCAGCCTGCAGATGCTTTGAACTGTGGCATATGGCATTCTGGGGCTCCTGTACTGAGGACTGGATCCTTTCTGTTGCAGACTACCCCAAAGAGAAGGCCTTCTGATAGTCCCATGCAGGGGCAGGAAAACTAACTAATGATGGTGCTATATCAACTTTCAATGGTACATTTTAAATAAAATGAGGTTATGTGATCTAATTTGGAGATATTTACGTCTTAAATTGAAATACTACTTAACTCTGGGTGGTAAGAGCATACACCAACATTTATTTGATAAATGATATATTTTAGGTTTTAATAGGATCAATCAAGTGAATTTCTTCACATTGGTTGCATTGAACATGCATGGTATACCTATACTCTTAATTGGGTCGGAACCAAAAATGATCAGATGTTGAGCTCAAGGAAAAAAAATCTGCTATAATACTTTAAAAACCTTTACCATTACCCCCCCCCAAATATAATAAATAAATAAATAAAAAGAAAAAAAAGAAAAAAACAAAACAAAACCTTTACCATAATACTTGAACAAATATTTATGTGTTGTAAAGAGAAAATGTTTGAGTTCGAAATGGCTCTAAGGTTATTCTGAGCTTGGGGAAATAAAATTATGTAAGATATTGGGACTGTGATAAATTCTTCGAAGCTTCCAGTCATTCAGCAGGAGTCTCAGGGGCTTTAGAATCAAGGCTTAGTATTTTTCTTATCTTAATTTTTTTAACAACTCTCTACTGCCAAGGGTATCCCAGATGTCAGGTACGGTCCTCTGAAAGCCTGATACCAGCTGTTGAGGTAACAAGCAAATGATGATCCTCTGTCTGTTGATAATGTGGTTTTGTATTTTTTCTTTCAGTCAATTACAGTTAAAGAATCTTCATGAAGATTTGTCAAGTAGATTAGAGGAATCCTTATCAATCATCAATGAAAAAGTACCTTTTAATGATACAAGTAGGTGTCATGTTTAGTTTTCCAGTATTTGCAACTCTGAACCTCTTTATGATAGCCACCTAATTAAAATAATTTCTAATCTGTTTGGCAGAAAATCTCATTGGCCCAACATAAGGTTGCTTTTCTTTGTCCTTTTGATCAGCTATGGCCCTCATGTTTCATAGGGAGATTTTAAGTTGTCACATAACTATTCTGAAGCTAGGCTTCTTGGAAAAAGCCCAAAGCCACATTTTTTAATTGCATGCATTTAACATATCCCAAGGTGAAAACCAGCCTGCACATAAAGTATCTGAATACTTGAGCAAGAAGAATTGATCATAGTGGACAGCAAGGTGGGAGAGGAGTAGGGGGTAGGTGGGAGCTGAATCTTCTCAGCCTGGTATCTCCTGCCCTGCAGACAATCCCCAGCCATAGTCAGGGAGCTGACTTGGGGAAGCCCTGCTTCCTGCTCGTCCTGGGAATGGTCTGGTAATTTACACAGCCAAGAGCAACAAAAAGAACTTTAAAAAAAAATCAACTTGCATGTATAATAGGTGCCAAATTTGTAACCTTTAGACAAGTATTAAATCAAAATCTTGAAGACAAAACAATTGTTTGAAACTTAAATTCAAGTTAGTGTACATTTTCTTTTTTACAGTTATATGATTGAAATTAATTTTTGACGTCTTAATTTTTCTTAGGGAAGACCTAAAAAAAGAGGAAAGAAAAGACACCAGAGAAAAATAGCAGTTTGCTCTAACACTGAAATCAGCATGTGTCATTATTATATCAAAAGCCTAAATTCCTCTGAAAACAACACCTGTTACTGCTTTCTACAGTAATGTAAATAACACCAGCATACTTTGATCCACTAGACTTGAAACCTTGGCATTTCATTTTCCCCTTAATTCTTAATCATCAGGTTCTAATCATTTCCTTCTGAATCTCTGTGGGTTAATCTTTTTCTAATACTAGTTGTCACCCTATTTTAGGTCCTTATCATGTCACGAGTAGGTCACTACTTTTCGTTCCGAAATATTTTGAGATTATTTGCTGAAAGTCTAAATGGGTGGGAAGCATAGGATATGCAAAAATGTATAGAACAAACATCTCTACCCTTAAGGAATTTATAGTCCAGAAGGGGAGAGATAATAGAGAGAAATATCTAAAATATAAGCTAAATTATTCCATGAAGAACCTCTTGGGATTTCAGAGGAAGGATGATCACTACTGGTGGCGTTGTTTGGGGAAGCCTTTTGGAATAAGTGTGCTTTGAGCTGGGCCAGGATGCGAAAGTAGGTTTTATTGGTCAGAGAGATGAGGAAGAACGAGCCAGGGAATTGCATGGAGTGTTGTATGTAGGATAAAGGTGCTGTCAGGGCCTGACTGCAGTAAATAGTTGAGTATGACTGGAGGCTAGAGTGGGTGGGATGTGGAGGCCAATGATGGGTAAGTTCTGAAAGAGAGGGTGGGGTTGGACCCTCAAGTTCTGGGCAAAGGGCTTGGGACTTAATTTGCAAGGCAGTACGTTGTTGAGACACTTTCGGAAATGTCTTGATGAGATTTGCGTGCTCACAAAGTTAACCTGGTAACAGCGTGTAGACCACCCTGGGTTGGGAGAAGGGGGCTGATGCTGTTGTGATGATAGTCCTGGTGTGCCGTGATGGGGGCTGAAGCCTGAGTTGTCAGGGAGATGCAAGGAGGCAAGGGAGAGAGAGGAGGCAGTGTGGTGGAAAGATAGGGTGCAGTTGACAGAAATCATAGAGGCAGATGGGGAGCAGATTTATGGGAAAGATGATGAGGTTAGCTTTGTTGTGGCTTAATATTTTAACAGGTTGGTGTGCATCTCTTTACCTGCTGGTGTGTACATTTGTAATTAAAAGCCTAGATCTGGGGAGAGAAACTGATGTGACCCAACTGGGATGGATGAGCCCCCTGTTGGGAGTGGTGGGAATGAGGAGTCCAGAGTACAAAGAGCCTGTGCAGAGTGCACTGCAGTGATCAGGAAGGGAAGGGGCTGAGGTGGAGAGGAGCTGGGAAATGGGGTGAACATTTACTATTTCTCAGTTAAGCTCTTTTTCTGTAAATATAGAATGACTTAATGTACATCCATTTTTGTTTTGTAGAATATAGTCAGTATAACGCTCTGAACGTTCCGGTCCACAATAGGAGGCACCAGGTAAAGATGAAGTTTTTATTTTCAGTGCTGTGCACGTCAAACTTTTCAGAGACACCAGTTAGTTGTTTGGGCACCAGCTTGTGCACAGTGTGTTTACCTTTTGCTTTCTTTTCTCATATATTTTTAAAAATTGTGCAACTCGCTGTTTTTTGAATTTGTAAATAATACAGATTTTTTGCTTTCTCTTGTCCAATAACATTAGAACTGAATTGAGGGATGCACTGATTTTTGAGTCGTACCTTTCTTTTACGTTGGTGGGCTTTGCACTTTAACAGCCTAGGTTAAGTGGAGGAGGTATATTTGCCAAAACTGGCAGCTTTCTCTTGTAATTTACTTAGATGGTAGTATTAAAATGTAAGTGGGAGCAAATGAATATAAATTAAGAAATAATTATACTAGAGTTCAAATGTTTTCTCCAAAAGCAAACTTAATAAAGTTGTTTGGGAGTGATAACTTGATAGTTGACTTTAACTATATCCTTCTCATTTTAAAGCTGAAGATGCGGGATATCGCTGGGCAGGCCCTGGCTTTTGTTCAAGATCTTGTCAAGGCTCTTCTGAACTTTCACACCTATACAGAACAGAGGATTCAGATTTTTCCTATTGATTCTGCCATTGACACTATATCTCCGTTGAATCAGAAGGTACATTTAACTCGGGATACCTTTTGTTTGCCCTGAACAAACATGGAGACTTGTTATTTATTATCAGACCACTTCTGTGCCTCAGCCAAGTACTGTGGAGGACATGGGAAAAAACTGCAAGTCTTCACCCTCAAGATAAAATGTGGCAAACATGAGGATTCTTAAGAAATGAAACAGTAGGGCAGTCGTTAAAAGACCTTAGTGTGAATGAGTGGTGTGGGCAGTCAGTGACACGAGGTCATCAAGGAGGGGAGGCTGCTGTTGGTTTCTGGAAAGACTCTTTGGTGATTTAATTGGACTTTGAGAAATGAGCATGATTTGCATAGGGGGAGAGAAGCGGAGCAGGTATTTTTTCCCCCACAGGAGAGAAATATATGAGCAAAACCATGGAGTGGGAAGGCATAGGGAGTAGGCACATAGTCACATACCTCCACTTCTGCCATATTGTGTTGGTCACACAGACTGGCCCTGACACAGTGTGTGAGGGTATTACTCAAAGCCAGGAACAGCAGGAGCTGGGGATTATTGGGGCCATCTCGAAGGGAGGAAATTAGATGCAATAGATGAAGTCTAAGTGTCCCATAGGGTGGTGGTGAGTGAAGTGAGTCATGCCACTCTCTACTTACTTGATTCTTCTCAGGAGCTTTGTGTGTGTGTGTGTGCGTGCCCCGTGTGCACACATCATGCAACATTTCTAGGGTTTGAATAGTGTTTATATCCTGTTAGTATAGAAAAGGGTTAGATTCTGGAGTCATTATTCTGGGGTCGCAGCCCAGTTGTGCCACTTTCTGTGTCCCCTTGGGCAATTTATTTAATCTCTTTGTGCATCTTGAAAATGGAGGATATAGTACCTCCTCACAGGCACGTATGTTTGGAAACTAAATGAGATAATTCACGTGCAGCACTAAGAAAAGCGCTTGGCACATAGTAAGCACTCAGTAAAGGCTAGCTCTTATCATTGTCCGCATGCTGCCGTACACATAGGAAGCCCTCAGCCCTCAGCTTGGTTTTCATCAGTTTTCATCTGATGCCACAAATCTTCTGAAGTTCATAAAAATTAAACTATGGGCCTTTGAAATGCTCTTTAATATCAAGGTGGGAAAAAGCTTTCAGATGACCTGGGTAAGGAAAATGGAACTGCAGCATTTTAATGGCGTTATATTTTCTTTTACACTTCTTATAAAAACAATTTTTTCCATTGGTTCTTTGTCCATTCTTTTATCTTTATTTTAATTTTTATTATTTATTTATTTTTTCGTTTTTTGTTCTTTGTTTTGGCCACACCGCACGGCTTGTGGGATCCTAGTTCCTCCACCAGGGTTTGAACCCAGGCCCCTGTAGTGAAAGCATGGAGTCTTAACCACTGGACCACCAGGGAGTTCCTACCATTATTTTATTTTAGCTTGTTGCCATATTGTGTCCACACAGCAAGAATCAAATATGTTAATCTTAGTGGAAACATTTCAATATTTTGAAGAATTCATATTTTTCTCAATATTTTACCTTTGGTGCTTTGACCTCTGAAAGGCCCTGTGTGGTTTTTCTATGAAGTCTTTATTATTGAAGATTCAGAAACCATTTGGTAAAAGATGACCAAAGTGTTTAGACTTGTTCATAGAATTGTAAAGTAGACGTTTATACCTGAGCTTAGAGTTCAACTTATCTTATAGCTCTAAAGATGGAAGCCTAGAGAGACTGAATTTCCCAGGGCCATATATCTGTGTAGTTTGCAGTAGGGCCAATTGAATCACATATCTGCAAAATGAGACCTTACATTTCTGTACTAAGAAATCGAACTTTGAGCCATTATACAGTATTTAGAAAACTGAGATATTTCACAAGTGAAAAATTAATTTCTTGCTTCTAAATTGTCTAAATGCCTGGGGGATCTTTTTCTGAATCTGTTTTTCATACTGAATTAGTCCTTTGTAAATATTACAGTATCCATGACAGTTATAAAAGTTGTTATATTCTCATTTTGATGATAATTACATTCCTGGAATTTGTTAACCCTGAGCATTATATACAGTGAAAATAAGAAGCTGTACTTAAAAGTCTTTGTTCTGAAAAATGAGTTAAATGAGTTATATAACACAAAAATCTGTCATACGGTTTTGATTATCAGTTTTTTTTTTTTTTTAACTGAGACCCCTACGAAGAAGCAGTTGTTTAGGGAAGAGGGCCGTTTAGTGCTGAGCTGTAAATAGTATCCCCTCCCCATCTGCTCCATGCCTGGTTGTTAAATATGTCAGCCCTCTTCCATTTCTTCATTTTGCAGTGGAATGCGGACTTGGGGATAGTTATCTGGGCTTCTGAGGGGGAGCTCTGTGTAAACACCAAATTTCCCAAAAAAAGTTTGAAAAAGAATTTAGGTTTATAACTCAGTTAGTGCATTTACAAATATTTTGGTATTCTTTATTTTCCAGTGATTTAACTAACAATTCTTTCCCTTCTATTTAGTTCTCACAGTATCTTCATGAAAATGCGTCCTATGTCCGCCCTCTTGAGGAAGGAATGCTTCATTTATTTGAAAGTATTACTGAGGATACTGTGACTGTCCTGGTAATTTTCTTTTGTATTTTCTGGAAGTGGGAGCTCCTCTTTTTCAAATGGCACTATTAACCTTGAAATTATTTTTCTTTTCCAGGAGACAACTGTGAAGTTGAAAACTTTTTCAGAGCATTTAACCTCTTACATATGTTTTCTTAGGAAGATTCTTCCTTATCAGTTAAAAAGGTACTTGGGGAATTGTGATGTGTCATCCGACCTATGCTGGAGTTAATAAAGTAATAACATGCCTCTTGTGATCTGCCAGTCCTTTCTGCACCACAACCAATTTGGACTTTTGTGGAAAAGGAAAATCATGGCTTGAGCAGCACAAACTTATATTTAAGAAAATAGAATTGTAGTTTTTTAGCTAGTGTTTTTCCAGTAGTTCTGTACTGTGGTTACTGCTGTAACCACATGATGCAATATGAACCAGTATTTTTAATGATTGTGATGACACATTTATTGAAGGAAATATTTCGGTTTTGGGTATGTGTTAATCCTTTTACTATAAACATCTAGATGGAGGTTATAATAGTTAACCTCTACATTTCGATTTATAATCCTTAATTTTCTTTGTAATAGTATATTGTTTTTATTATTGGTGATTTATTTAAGTTATAAAGTAAAAACTTTGTTTACATACTTCAGTCCTCATAGGATATGTCATTTAGTAACCTTAAATATTCCATCTTAAACATTTCTGGAAAGGCAAGAGAAAATAATTTATGTAATTTGAAATTTGAGAATACTACTTGTACATTTTGATACATTTGGTCTAAAACTCCTAATTCATCTACATCTTTTCATCCTAAGAGTTAGTCCTTTAAAAACAGCAATCAAAGAATAATACAACTGAAACACAAGAGAAATAAGAACATATATGTATTATAGTATATTGCAAAATAAGATTTAGGAGGATGAATAACTTACAGATATTGAAAATATACAAGTAATTGTAGTTTTTAAGTCCTTGTAAAACTAAAGTAGTAGGTTTTAGCTTTTCAAAACTGTGAAATTTTATTATTAAAAAATTAATATGTGCTAAGAGCCATCTTATTTCCTAATTCTAACCTAACAAGGTATTTCAGTAACTGAATTCTGTGATTTGTACACATGACCATTTTAGGAATCAGGAAATTATGACTTATGTGTGAACTGTAGTTTCATTCAGATCCTTAAATATTTTAGTTCAGTATAATTAAAGTTTTTTTGAAAATTGACTCTGGAAGTTTAACACTAAATTGAGTATACTTTATTGATTTGGCCTGTGTTGAAAAGAATCTAAGAACCATTGCAAAAGTAGTATATACTACTTGAAACAGTTAAGCATTGTTATTTTATCTGAATTTATTTTTTCACTATTACATTTTTAGAAACACTGGATAAGTCCTTTCTTGATCTAAGATTCCCATTCTTGGAATGTTCTGTCCCATATGCTTTCAGCCCTACCTTATCAGGTAGTCATGTTTTTAGGGAATTTTTTGGTCATTGGTTTAAATACCACTTTAGTTGACAAGATGGCATATTCATTAGTAGCAAATGGGCTTGGCATTGAATGAAGCTGTCTGCCAGAAATAAATAGAAGTGGCAAGGAGAATGGATATGATTATCATTCTTGTGCTAATAACTTTTGTAGCTTTGTGTAAAAAGCATTTTACTCGATTACTGCACATTTTTAATAAACACTCTTTGAGTCTACATAGTTTTTTTAACCTTATACTTAAGTTTTACCAAGCACCATTTAAACTTGAAAATGGTAAAATGTATTTTATGAATGTTAAGCATTTATTTTTGTATTGAGCCTATAGATTGTATTTTCCAATCTGTTTGACTTTTGAACCTGCATACACTGAAGAAAGTTTCTCAATGATTCTCTCTCCTAGTTCCTATTTAACTAATACTCTTTAGGAATTCAGTCTATGAAATATTTTTCTCCTGAAAATATTTTTAAGAGGGACATTTTTGTGCTGCTCTCAGGATGGAAAGATAATGGGCACCTGCCTTTATCTTTTCTTCCATTTAGTCGTCTTTTGCTGCATTGACATTTGCAGCAAGCAGGTGTATATATTTTGGTATAAAAAATGGAACCTTGTAAGTGAGATCAAATTCCTTTTTTCTTTTTGGTAAATTCTCTCTTTGGATATAGATGTTTGAGAATTTAGATAGTTTCTTATAACTAATTGGACATTGTTCAAGATGCTCACTTTTATAAAATCTGCCCACTCCTAGTTTAGAAGAAGAATGTGAAGCTTCCCTTTGCACGTCTGCATTACGAGCCAGAAATCTAGAGCTGTCCCAGGACATGAAAAAGATGACAGCTGTGTTTGAGAAGCTGCAGACTTACATTGGTCTTCTCGCCTTGCCAAGTAAGTGTGTTTGTTACTCATGGTTCAGCTTGAACTTTCTAAGAGTACAAGAAGCTGGAGAAGGGAGGTGATTTGATGTGTTTGAGTGAGAAGAGCCTAGGATCTGGGGGTCAGAAAAACTTGAATTCAAATCTTCCAGCTCCTTATACATTTATGGCCTTGGGCAAATCACTCTTTACTTCTCTGCTTCTGTTTTCCCACTTATGAAATGGAGCTAAAAGTGATTATTAAGTTAAATTAAGAATGTGCAATATCAGCCATTGAAGACATACATTAAATATTACATCTCTTTCTCTCCTTCCTCCTTTTTGGAGAGGGGCAAAGCATAAGAATTTGTAGCAACTTTCCAACAAGTAGCGTAGGGGAAGTTTAACAGGAAAAATGCTATTTGTAGAGGAACTATATTATAACAAAGCCCCAAAATATAAAAGTTGACAGTCTTGAAAAAAAAAAAAGCCATTTGTTTCCCTTTGGTTTAATTTGTTTTATTTTTTATTAAAAAATTTTTTTTAAAATTTTTATTTATTTATTTATTTATTTTATTGGCTATGTTGGGTCTTTGTTGCTGCACATGGGCTTTCTCTAGTTGCGGTGAGTGTGGGCTGCTCTTCATTATAGTGCATGGGCTCCTTATTGCTGTGGCTTCTCTTGTTGTGGAGCATGGGCTTTAGGCACATGGGCTCAGTAGTTGTGGTGCATGGGCTTAGTTGCTCCGAGGCATCTAGTATCTTCCTGGGGCAGGGATCTAACCCTTGTCCCCTGCGTTGGCAGGCGGATTCTTAACCACTGCACCACTTAGGAAATCCCCCTTTGGTTTAATTTGAAAAAAGCATTTTCAGGTCATTGAATGGACCTCAGTTTAAATGATGTTTGTAAGAAAGTCATGATTTTTGTAGTAGTGATTTGTTTATTTGTTTGTTCTTTTGTAACAGCATAAATATGATATAATTTACATACCGTACAATTTACCCATTTAAAGTGTACAGTTCAGTGGTTTTTGCTATAGTCATAGACATGTGCACCAACGCTATAGTCAGTTTTAGAATATTTTCATCACCTTAAGAAGAGACCCTGTATACTTTAGCTATCACCCTCTTACTCCGCTGTTCTGACCCTGCCCAGTACCACGCAACCACTAGTCTACTTTCTGTCTATAGATTTGTTTATTCTGAACATTTTATATAAATGGAATCGTATAATCTGTGGTCTTTTGTGACTGCTTTCTTTCACTTAGCATAATATTTTCAAGATTCATCCACGTTGTAGCATGTATAGTTATTTCATTCCTTTTTATTGTAGAATAATGTTCCATTGGATGGATATATCACATTTTATTTATCTACCCATCAGTTGATGTACATTTGGGTTGTTTCCACCTTTTGGCTATTGTGAATAATGATGCTATAGACATTTGTGAACCAGTTTTTGTTTGCTGTTTTTTATTTTTATTTGTGTATAGGTGTTTTACAATGTTGTGTTAGTGTGAACAAATTTTTGAGTAGAGGTATCTTTTCATTTCTCTTGGGTATATACCTCAGAGTAGAATTGCTGAGTCATATGGTAACTCTGTGTTTAATTGTTGGAGAAACTGCTACTTTGTATTTCAAGGCATCTGTACCATTTTATATTCCCACCAGCAGCAGTGTATGAGGGTTCCAACTTTTCTGACATCGTCACCAACACTTGTTATTATGTGACTTTTAAAAAAATGTCTTCTTCCTTTTTTTAATTGACATATAGTTGATTTGCAAAATTGTATTAGTTTCAAGTGTAAGCATATATGTGTGTGTGTATCCTTTTTTTTTTGATTCTTTTCCATTATAGGTTATTATAAGATATTGAATATAGTCCCTGTGCTATACAGTAAATCCTTGTTGTTTATTTTATATATAGTGGTGTGTATCAGTTAATTCCATACTGCTAATTTATCCCTCTCCGCCTTCCCTTTTGGTAACCATAAGTTTGTTTTATATGTCTGTGAGTCTGTTTCTGTTTTGTAAATAAGTTCATTTGTTTTATTTCTTAGATTCCACATATAAGTGATATCTTATAATATTTATCCTTCTCTGTCTCACTTACCTAATTTCGTATAATAATCTCTAGATCTGTCTGTGTTACTGCAAATGGCATTATTTCATTCTTTTTTTTTAATATTTATTTAATTTGATTTATTTATTTTTGACTGCATTGGGTCTTAGTTGTGGTGCACAGGCTTCTCTCTAGTTGAGGCATGTGGGCTCAGTAGTTGCAGTGTGCAGGCTTATTTGCCCTGTGGCATGTGGGATATTAGTTCCCTGACCAGGGATCAAACCTGCGCCCCCTGCATTGGAAGGTGGATTCTTAATCACTGGACCACCAGTGAAGTTCCATTTCATTCTTTTTTTATGGTTGGGTAATATTGCATTATATAAATATACCACATCTTCTTTATACATTCATCTGTCACTGAACACTTAGGTTGCTTCTGTGTGTTTGCTGTTGTAAATAGTGCTGCTGTTAACATTGGGGTGCATGGATCTTTTTGAATTAGAGGTTTTGTCTTTTCCATATATATGCTCAGGAGTAGATTGCTGGATCATATGGTAACTCTATTTTTAGTTTTTTAAGGAACCTCCATACTGATTTCCATAGTGGCTGTACCAATCTACATTCCCACCAACAGTGTAGGAAGGTTCCTTTGCTCCACACCCTCTCCAGCATTTATTAATAGGCTTTTTTTTTTTTTTTGGCACACGGGCTTAGTTGCTCCGTGGCATGTGGGATCTTCCTGGAGCAGGGATCGAACCCATGTCCTCTGCATTGGCAGGCGGATTTTTAACCACTGCGCCACCTAGGAAGCCCCTATTAGTAGGCTTTTTGATGATGACCATTCTGACCAGTGTAAGGTGGTACCTCATTATAGTTTTGACTTGTAATTCTCTAATAATTAGCAATGTGGAGCATCTTTTCATGTGCATCTTGGCCATCTGCATCCCTTCTTTTGAGAAATGTCTATTTAGGTCTTCTACCCATTTTTTTTTTTCTTGTGGCTGCACTTCTTGGCTTGTGGGATCTTAGTTCCCTGATCAATGGGTTGAACCCATGCCCTCAACATTGAAAGCTCAGAGTCCTAACCACTGGACTGCCAGGGAATTCCTTTCTACCCATTTTTTTTTATTGAGTTGTTTGTGTTTTTGATGTTCAGCTGTAGGAGCAGTTTGTATATTTTGGAAGTTAAGCCCTGTTGGTTGCATTGTTTGCAAATATTTTCTCCCATTCTGTAGGTTGTATTCATTTTGTTTGTTGTTTCCTTTGCTGTGCAAAAGCTTATAAATTTGATTAAGTCCCATTTGTTTATTTTTGCTTTTATTTATTTTGCCTTGGGAGACTGATCTAAGAAAATATTGCTGCAATATATGTCAAAGAATGTTTTGCCTATGTTCTTTTCTAGGAGTTTTATGGTGTCATGTCTTATATTTAAATCTTTTAGCCATTTTGAGTTTATTTTTGTGTATGGTGTGAGGGAGTGTTCTAACTTCATTGATTTGTATGTGGTTGTCCAGCTTTCCCGTACCACTTGCTGAAAAGACTGTCTTTTCCCCATTGTCTATTATTGCCTCCTTTGTTGAAGATTAATTGACCATAGGTATATGGGTTTATTTCTGGGCTCTCTGTTCTATTCCATTGATTCACATGTCTGTTTTTGTGCAGTACCATGCTGTTTCGATTATGGTAGCTTTGTAGTGTTATCTGAAGTCTGGAAGGGTTATGCCTCTAGCTTTGTTCTTTTTCCTCAGGATTGCTTTGGCAATTCTGGATCTTTTGTAGTTCCAGATAAATTTTAGGATTATTCTAGTTCTGTGAAAAGCATCATGGGTAATTTGATAGGGATTGTATTAAATCCATAGATTTCTTTGGCTAGTATGGCCATTTTAGCAATATTACTTCTTCCAATCCAAGAGCATGAGATAACTTTCTGTTTCCTTGAATCATCTTTGATTTCCTTATTCTCAGCATACAAGCCTTTCACCACCTTGGTTAGGCTTATTCCTAGGTTTTTTTTGTTTTTGTTTTGTTTGGTTTGGTTTGATACGATTTTAAACAAGAGTTTTCTTTTTTACTTTCTCTTTCTGATATTTCATTGTTAGTGTAAAGAAATAACAGATTTCTCTATATTAATCATATATCCTGCTACCTTACTGAATTCATTTATCAGTTCTAATAGTTTTGTGTGGAGTCTTTAGGGTTTTCTATATAGAGTGCTACGTCATCTGCATATAGTGACAATTTTACCGCTTCTCTTCCAATTTGGATACCTTTTGTTTCTTTTTCTTGTCTGGTTGCTGTGGCTAGGACTTCCAATACTATGTTGAATAGAATTGGTGAGAGTGGGCATCCTTGCCTTGTTCCAGAATTCAGCTTTTCATCACTAAATATTATGTTGGCTGTGGGTTTGTCATAAATAACTTTTATTATGTTGAGATTTGTTCCCTGTATACACACTTTGGTGAGAGTTTTTATCACAAATGAATGTTGAATTTTGTCAAATGCTTTTTCTGCATCTATTGAGATGATCATGTGTTTCTTGTTTTTTCTTTTGTTGATGTGGTATTGCACATTGATTGATGTGCATATGTTGAACCATCCTTGTGACCCTGGAATGAATCCAGCTTGATTTTGGTGTATGAGCCTACTTATGTAGGATTTGGTTTGCTAAAAGTTTTTTGGACAATTTTTGCTTCTATATTCATCAAAGATATTGGCCTGTAATTTTGTTTTTTGGTAGTCTTTTTCTGGTTTTGGTATCAAGGCGATAGTGGCTTCATAGAATTACTTTGAGAGTGTTCTGTCCTCTTCAGTCTTTTGGAAGAGTTTGAAAAGGACAGGTATAAGTTTTTCTTTGTATGTTTGGTAGAATTCCCCAGTGAAGCCATCTGGGAGACAAGCCAGCAACTCGTCTGTATGGAGTTGTTGTTTTTCTGTTTTGGGGGTTTTTTTTTGGTTTTTTGTTTTGTTTTGTTTTGTTTTAATTACAGATACTATTTTACGTCTAGTGATCAGTCTGTTCTAATTGTCTGTTTCTTCTTGATTCCGTTTTGGCAGGCTGTATGTTTCTAGAAACTTGCCCATTTCTTCTATGTTGTTCATTTTATTGGTATGTAACTGTTCATAATATTTTCTTAAGATTTTTTATATTTCTTCAGTATTGGTTGTTATTTCTCCTCTTTCATTTCTTATTTTGTTTATTTGGGCCCTCTCTCTTTTCTTCTTGGTGAGCCTGGCCAGTGGTTTGTTGATTTTGTTTATCCCTTCAAAAAACCAGCCCTTGGTTTTATTGATGTTTTTCCTGTTATTTTTTAAATCTCTGTTTATTTTCTCTCTGATCTTTATTATTTCCTTCCTTCTGCTGACTTTAGATGTTGTTTGTTCTTTTTCTAACTGTTTCAGGTGGTAGGTTAGGTATTTTTTTTTTTTTTTCATTTTCACGAAGAACTTTATTGAACAACATATTCACCCTTTTGTTTGTAGGTTAGGTTTATATGAGATAGGCCTGTATCATTATGAACTTCCCTCTTAGGATTGCTTTTGCTGCATCCCATAGATTTTGTATGGTTGTGTTTTCATTGTCGTTTGTCTCGAGGTGTTTTTTAATTTCCTCTTTGACTTCATTGTTCACCCATTTTTTTTTTAGTAGCATGTTGTTTAGTCTTCATATAATCATTTTTTTCTCATTTCTCTTTCTGTGGTTGATTTCTAGTTTCATTCCATTCTGGTCAGAAAAGGTGCTTGAAATAATTTTTGTCCTTCTAAGTTTGTTGAGGCTTGTTTTGGGTATGTGGTCTATTCTAGAGAATGTTCCATATACCCTTGAAATGAATGTGTATTCTATTTTTTTTTTTTTTTTTGGAGGTAGTGTCCTGTAGATATCAATTATGTCTAATTGTTCTATTGTGTCATTTAGGATCTCTGTTGCCTTGTTGTGTCATTTAGGATCTCTGGAAGATCTGTCCATTGATATCAGTGGGGTGTTAAAATCTCCTACTATAATTGTTTTCCTGTCTGTTTCTCCCTTTATGTCTGTTAGTATTTGTTTTATGTATTTAGGTGCTCCTATATTGGGTGCATATTTGTTAACAATTGTGATATCCTCTTCTTGTATTGATCCTTTGATCATTGTACAGTGTCCTTCTTTGTCTTTCTTTATGGCCTTTTTTTAAAAGTCTGTTTTGTCTGATAGGAGTATTGCTACCCCTGCTTTCTTGTCATTTCCACTTGCATGAAATATCTTTCTTCATCCCCTCACATTCAATCTATGTGTGTCTTTTGCCTTTGAGTGGGTCTCTTATAGGCAACATATTGTAAGTTCTTGTTTTATTATTATTATTCAGTCTACCATTCTTTGTCTTTTGAGCGGAGCATTTAGTCCATTGACATTTAAAATAATTATCAATAAGTACATATTTATTGCCATTTTAAACCTTGCTTTCCAATTCATTTTGTATTTCTTCATCCTTTCTTTTATTTTTGCTTTTGTGGTTTGATGGTTTTCTTTTGTATTATGCTTGATTTCCTTTCTTTTTGGTTTTTGTGAATCTATTGTATGTTTTTGATTTGTGGTTACCATGGTTTTCAAGTATATTAACCCATAACTATGTCTACTTTCTTTAGAATAGTAGTCATATAAGCTCAAACACATTTTAAAAGATCTACATTTTCTTACTTGCCTCCTCCACATTTCGTGATTTTGATGTCCTATTTTACATCTGCATATTTATCCTTTTGCTTTCATCATAGTTACAATTGCTTTCACAGAATGTTTTAAATTAAAATATATTTTTTTAAATCTGTGTACTGGTTTATGTAAGTGATCTTCAGTCTTTTTATATATGTGCCTTTCCTATTGTGATTTTCCCTTTCCTATACATCCTTGCTTCTTTTCTATTTAGAGAAGACCTTTCAATATTTTCTTTTAGGATAAGTTTAGTATTGCTGTATTCTTTTAGTTTTTGCTTGCCTGAGAAATTCTTGATCTCTCCTTCTATTCTAAATGATAATCTTGCCGAATAGAGTATCCTAGGTTGTAGGTTTTTCCCTTTCAGGACTTTATCTATTTATTTATTTATTTTTTAATAATTTTATTTATTTATTATTTTTGGGGGGTACACCGAGTTTATCTATTTATTTTTTTAAGCTCTTTATTGGAATATAATTGCTTTACACTCTTGTACCAGTTTTTGAGGTGCACCAAAGTGAATCAGCTGTATTTATACATATATCCCCATATCCCCTCCATCCCGCAACTCCCTCCCACCCTCCTTGTCCTGGCCCTCTAAGGCATCTCCCATCATCGAGTTGATCTCCCTTTGTTATACAGCAACTTCCCACTAGCTATCTACTTTACAGTTGGTAGCGTATATATGTCTATGCTACTCTCTCACTTCATCCCAGCTTTCCCTTTGCTGCCCCCAACCCCCCAACCCTGTGTCCTCCAGTCCATTCTCTGCATCTGCCCTGTCACTGGGTTCATCAGTACCATTTTTTTAGATTCCATATAAATGAGTTAGCATACGGTATTTGTTTTTCTCTTTCTGGTTTACTTTGCTCTGTATGACAGTCTCTAGATCTGTCCACTTCATTACATATAGCTCAATTTCATTCCTTTTTATGGCTGAGTAATATTCCATTGTATATATGTGTTGCATTTTCTTTATCCATTCATCTGCCCTTTCAGGACTTTAAATGTATCTAGCCACTCTCCTGGCCTGCAAAGTTTCTATAGAGAAATCAGTTGCTAGCCTTATGGGGTTCCTTTGTAACTGACTCTGTTTTTCTCTTGCTTCCTTTGGAATCCTCTCTCTATCTTTTATTTTTGCCATTTTAATTATGGTATGTCTTGGTGTTGGTCTTGTTTGGGACCCTCTGTGCTTCCTATACTGAATATCTGTTTCCTTCTTTAGGTTTGGGAAGTTTTCAGCCATAATTTCTTCAAATACATTTTTGATACCCTTTTCTCTTTCTTCTCCTTCTAGGATTTCTATTATGTGTAGATTGGCATGCTTTATATTGTCCCATAGATTTCATATATTGCTTTCATTTTTTTCATTTGTCTTTCTGTCTTCTCTTCTGATAGTATTATTTCCATTATTCTATCTTCCAGATCACTTATTCATTCTTTTGCATTACTTAGTTTGCTATGTATTTCCTTTAGCTCGGCTTTTATCTTGGCAGTTGAGGTGTCTGATTTAATTGACTCCTTTATATAGTTTCTAGTTCTTATAACAGTGATCTGCATTTCTATCAATAGTCTTTCTTAATTCCTTCAGCATTTTTTATTGCCTCCTTTTTGAACCCAGGGTCTGGTAGACTGGAGAGGTCTGCTTCATTGTTTGTTCTTTCAGGGAATTTTTCTTGCCCTTTTAATTGGGAGTAGTACCTCTACTGTTTTACTTTATTTCTATTTCTCTGACCCTATGAATTTAGGAGAAACATTTATCTGCTGTGGTCTTGAAGGGCTGTTTTTATGTGGGAGCAGCCCTGTACAGACTGTGTGAATACAATACTTTTGGTGCAAGGGCTGTTTTTGGTATGGATGCTTGCCACATCTTTTTTCAGGGTGTGCTGGCCCTTTTCCCTTTGCTAAGGAGTGTGTTTGGTGTTGTGGTGACTAGAGTCTGCACTTGGGATATTGGGTGGGGCTTCCTCTTTGCTCTGTGGTTGGTTCAGCCCTGTCAGGGGGTGGGGTTTGCTCCCTAGTTGTTGGAGTAGAAGACCCCAGATCTGGTTCTAAGCTGTGGTGTGAGATAGGCGGAACTGGAGTGCTTCCTCTGGGAAAGGAGCCACTGCGTGTTCTTCCGCAAGAGCTTTCTGCCAGTACGTGCTGCTCTGTGACACTGCCTGCCACCTGATGTACATGCTCACAGAGTTCATTGTTGCTGGCATTGCCCTCAGAGGCTGCCTCTGCTGCTAGAGCACCAGTAGTTGGCTCAGATTTCAGCCCCACCTCCTTGTGTGCGAGCCTACAAAGTTCGCAAAACCCATGGTGGCTGGAGCTGCGCCCCACTGTGAGCATGCTGATAATGAGGCTGCTATGGTGGATCCACGCCTCTCCCTTCCTGTGCTGAGAACGGGGCTCCTATGGCAGACTCGTGCTTTGTCTGTATGCACCCCCATTTGTGGTCCTGGGCCACACTCTAGGCACTTTGGGTTGTGTCCATGCAGCCAAACTGAGTCCTCTCCCTGGGTCTGTCTGCTGAAGCCCAAGTTTCAGCACCCAGCTGCTGCACACACCAGCAGGCATGTGTCTGGGTCTAGGAAGTGTGGCCACATGGCAAGGACCATCTGTTTTGGTCTCTCTGTACCCTGCAGGGCTTCAGGTCAGCTCCTATATTCTCCTCTACAACCTCTGAAGCTTGGTGGACCTCCCAGCTATTGAAGGCAGTTCCCAGGGTGAGGGAACCTTTCTTCTTTCACAGCTCCCTCCCAGATGTGTGATCCCATCCCGATTCCTTGTCTCCCTTTTTCCTTCTGCCCTCCCAGTTACATGGGAATCTGTTTTGCAGCTATGGTTGTATGAGAGCTTCTGCCAGCTTTCAGTAGATATTTTTTGAGAAGCATTCCACATGTAGATGTATTTTTGATGTATTTGTGGGAGGAACTGAGCTCCATGTCTCCCTACTCTGCCATCTGGATCTCCCCCTATATTATATGACTTTTTTATTTTAGCCATCTTTGTGTTATTATCTGACTTTTTGAATTGGTATCTCATTGTGGGTTTGATTTGCATTTCCTTGGTGTGTAATAATGTTGAATATCCTTTTGTGTCCTTATTGGCCATTTGTATATCTTCTTTGGAGATATGTCTGCTCAGATCCTTTCTCCATTTTCCAACTGGGTTATCTTTTTATTATTGAATTATAAGAGTTCTTTGTATATTGTAGGTATAAATCCCTTATTGGACATGTGATTTGCAAGATTTTCTTCCATTTTTTGGGTTATCTTTTCATTTTCTTAATGGTATCCTTTGAAGTACAAAAGTTTTTAATTTTGATGAAGTCACATTTATTTTTCTTTTGTTTCTCAGGCTTTTGGTGTCATATCTAAGAATCTGTTGTCAAATATGAGGTTGTGAAGACTTACCCTTATGTTTTCTTCTAAGAGTTTTATAGTTTTAGCTCCAACACTTACGTCTTTGATCCATTTTGAGTTAATTTTTGTATATGGTGTGAGGTAAGGGTCTAACTTCATCTTTTGCATGTGGCTATCTGGTTGTCTCAGCACCATTTATTGAAAAGACTATTCCTTCCCTATTGAATTGTCTTGGCATGCTTGTTAAGAATCGGTTGACCATAGGTGTCAGTTTACCTTATATCTCCAATGAATCTACCAGTTTCCTCCTAATTACTTTCAGCACAAATGCATTATTTTTGAGAGCACCCCAGGCTTGAACAACTCCACAGATTCACAGTTGTGAATTAAGTCAGTTCCTTTGGGAAGAGATTCAGAGCTTTCTGTTTGAAGAACTGTGTCTCCCTTGGGTTAAAGCTCTACACCATGGTTCTGTGCTGGGGGTGAGGACAGTAATGCATTCTCTCAGAGAGACACCCCTGCATTAGTAGCTGAGCACTCCATGGAGAGGGTAGCACAGTGCCCCAGGTCTCCTCAGCTTGTCTCTTTCAGCATGGAACTCCTGTTAATGAGCTGGGGCCAAGGTGATCAGGGCCGCAGATTCTCAGCAACACCATGCTACACAGAGCCTCCATCCCACAAGTCAAGGCTGGATGAAAGGAGAACCCCCACCTCTGAGGCTAGCAGCAGGTAGCTGAGAGCAAGATAAGGTATGCAGCCCTCCAGCTGAATTAGGGGAGAGGGAGTCTTGTGTTCTTGGCTGCACCCTCTGGATTGGGATTTCTAGCTCATTGACTGGTGAGGGGACAGAGTGGGTTCTGGTTCACATACCACAGTTTCTTGCTATTCTTACTGAGTTGCTATGGATTGTCTCGATTAAATATTTCTTCATTTGCTGTATGCCCTTAGGATAATTTCCAGATTTTTAAGTGGTTGTTTTTGTTTTTGTTTTATAAATTTATTTATTTATTTATTTATTTATTTATTTATTTATTTATTTATTTATATTTATTGGCTGCGTCGGGTCTTTGTTGCTGTGCACAGGCTTTCTCTAGTTGTGACGAGCGGGCTACTCTTCCTTGCAGTGCGCAGCCTTTTCAGTGCAGTGGCTTCTCTTGTTATCCATGGAGCACGGGTTCTAGGCTCATGGGCTTCAGTAGTTGTGGGACATGGGCTCAGTAGTTGTGGCTCACAGGCTCTAGAGCGCAGGCTTAGTAGCTGTGGGGCACGGACTTAGTTGCTCTGCCACATGTGGGATCTTCCCAGACCAGGGATTGAACCTGTGTCCCCTGCATTGGCAGGCAGATTCTTAAACACTGTACCACCAGGGAAGTCCTAAGTGGTTGTTTTTAAATAATTTTCACCAGTTGTATGGGAAGTGGATATGTGGAGTTTGCTTACACTATCATGTCAGGATTGGAACTGTGATGTTTGATTAACAGCATTTTTAGTGATGTTCAGCAAACAGTAATATGTAGGAAAAGAACAAAATGAGAAATGTGTTCTGTAGTAACAAGGTGAAATTCATAAATATTTTCATTTCAAAAATATCATGAAAGACATAATCCTGCTTAGCAATTTAATTATTTGATGCTTCACCATTATTATCTGTGGCCATGGGGGATGCAAATCAGTTTAGATGTCTGTAATTATCACCATTCTATCTGAATGTGTCTGCAATGATTTTAAGAGCCATAATTTTCAGCATATCCCAAGCAGTATTCATTCTCTCTCTTCAGCAAAGTAGAGGAGAGATGGTTGGCTGTCAGTTTTTCAGGCAGAGTCTTCTGGGAAAATGCTTAGGTTTGTGATCTTGGTTTCCTAGGTACAGAGCCAGATGGACTCCTTCGGACAAACTACAGTTCTGTCTTAACAAATGTTGGTGCTGCTCTGCATGGATTTCATGATGTCATGAAAGGTGAGCCTTGAAAAAGAACATAAATAAGCTTTGTCCCATTTTCTCAGATCTGCCTGAATGAGATTTAAACAAATACTGCCAAGGTTAATAGACCCCAGGTAAAGGCTTAGTAGCATTTGGCTTACGTTGAAGTGCACAGCTCACTGCCTTCTGCTTTTCCCATCTGCTTCATTCCTGAAGGTAAACAAAGTGCTGAAGAGAAACCCTTGTGCACGGAGCTTTAGCCAAAAATACATTACAATGACTTAAGGCAGGTGTGTGAATTTTATCAAACCAGACATGCTATTCAGAGGCATTTAGCAAAATACTGCACTTGTTAGAGCCCATGCATGAAGGAACTGAGGAAATGAAGGTTTAAAGTTCCCAGAAAGAATGCACTGGTTTTCCACCCTCCTGTGCATTTTTATGAGTGCATTTTTAGAGTGCCCATTATAAGTCCTGTTTTGTTCAGGAGAGCCTTAAGGAATGAATGTCTGTTTTTAAGATTTGGTCAGTTTTTAGTTGCTGTGTGCTCCTACAAATATGCTTGTTGAAGGACATTTCATTTGCTTCCTAGCATGTGATTCTGAGTCCTGACTTTTTAATCTATATTTCTGCATGTCTTCTAGGTTTTTTTCCTCCTTTCGTTTCCTTTTGAAGACTGTTGGAGTAGGAGAAGGAGGAGAGGACAGGAGCAATTATTAAAGACTATTGGAAATAGCCTAGGTGCCTAGATTTTTCATTGTGGTGTTTAGTGTACAATTAGTGCCCAACTCCTGGTTTCACAGAAAATGCTTTTTAAAAACTTAAAACTTTGTTGGATGACATGTTTAAGATGGGTATATTTGGGATCCTTCTGTAGGTTGGCATGTAGCCTATGTTCCTGGGAATCATTCTTAGTCTCAGTAGTATAACCCAGTACCACCTTACCATTCAGTCTGGAGAATGGTCCATCCTTTGCCTTGTCTTCAATTATAAGGAACTTTAAAAGTCACTGTACTTCTGGAGCTAGCTCTGGTTGCAGGAATCACAGCTTGCATAGACAGTCTGGGTGGCAGGTAACAGCAGTCAGCCCCAACCCTGCAGAACCTGGTTTGGTCTGTAGAAAATCCAAGGGACTGGTACCTTTTTCCTGTGCAGCTTTTGGTTTGGGGAGCTCAGACTTAACCATAGTTCTCTGTTCCAGAACTTCACTTAACCTAGAACTGGCCATTGAAACCACAAGCCGCTCTGTGGCTACAGATATTTTGGTTTTGTTTCCTAAGTTTTCCAGTGCTAATGTTATGATTTGTTCCTGCTAGTGTTTTCCTGAGAATTTTGATAAAAAAGAGGCTAGATCAGTGGAGGATAGCTGTCCATTGAGAAGGATCGTAAAGCTTCATTTACATTAAAAAATCTTGACTTTACTTATATTTCTGTAAATAATAATGTATTTGTAAGTTTTCTAAAGATGCTTTTGTTCATATATGACATAAGATGCCAAGTGGTTCAAATCAAAGAATGTGTCTGTTACTATTTGGCAAGAGCTGGTGGAGATGATGGGAGGATCAGAGGCCCCCTAACTCCCTTTGTGCCTCTGCTTGTTTCTGTCCTTGAAAGTGAACATAATATAAAGGGAGAATATTGGGAAACATGAAGGATGGTTGGCAAGCAGATTATGGGCTCTTGTTGCTAGGTTTATAGTTCCAAATCTGTCTTCTTACCTAGTTGAAAGACTGTTATGTATCTCTCATGAAAACTGAGAGTGAGCATTAACTGGCATTAACAGAATAAACTTTGTTTTTAAGAGCACTCATTTCAGATCTTTTCCCTTGATGATTTGCCCTGAATAATAGCTTGGTGCAAGATGGAAAGAAGGAAGGAAGGCAAACAAGCAGGCAGACTGGTCTTAGTATAAAAAGAGAAAGATTTATATAAACATGTATCCTACAAGGAATTGAAATGTGAGTGAATTAATTTTTTAACAAGTGGCATTCTAAGTGCAAATTATTTGGTCTTTAGTCTGAAGTCTAAAGCAGGTAGATTCATAGGAAACATAAAAAGAAATCTCTGGTCTAGGTTACATGATTTCCTTGTTCTTTTTGGAGTTGAAATTTAATGTCAAGGAACACCTTAAATAATTAAAATATTTGGATTCAATAAAGAGTAAACAGTTGAATTGGGAGAATTATTATAGTCTAACTACAGTAGCTTTGATCCACTAGACGCTGTGGGAGGATTCTTAGTATTATATATCTTTTATAAGTATTTTAACACCTACACCAGTCAGCCAAGATTGCCTACCAACCCAGTTGTATTACAGCATTGTGTACAGACAGTAAAATACTGAATAAAACTTTCTGTGGTGTAGAGAAAGAAAATATCTGCTTTGGGGGCCAGCAGATTCAGTGTACCAAAAATGTTCAGCATTCGAATTGAATTTTTATTCACTTGGATATCTGATGAATATAGAGAGGATAATCATTTATTTCAAAAAATATATTAAACACAATAGTAATGTACCCATTAGTTGGTTCCTTCACTGTGACAGTTGTACCATAGTCATGTAGGATGTTAATGATGGTGAAAACTGGCTAAGGGTATCCGGAAGCTCTCTGTAACTTTTCTGTAAATCTGACTGCGTTAAATTAAAAGTTTATATATGTAACACTTTATATATATATATATATATATGTATATATACACACAATGTATATAAATAACACAATTTCTTAGTTTTAAATTTTAGTAAAAGTATTCTTATTCATAAAATAGTAATTTTGTGTTAAAATATCATGATCATACCAGGTTAAATCTCAAATACCCTTTCTTTCTAAATCGTCTTATTTCCTCTTAATTATAGTCTACAACCAACTAAATTCCTTGATTCTGAATAAATGAAATTCCTGTATACACACTTGCTATAAAAGTTAATTTCCATGTTTTGTGACTTGTTTTTTGCTTTGTTGGTAGTGATAATAAATGCGGCTGTAGCTAGAGTGGTCTAAAGAATTCAAAGGAGGCTGTATTGTAAGCACTTTATTATTTAACAATATAGTTGTCCTTCCTCATAAATCAGTGTTGTCTAGATAATTCTCCCATTTTCCCTTATTTCCAGGATGAAATTATTTTATTTCTCAGAGACTCAGAAAACCCCAAGTGTAGCTGTTTGGCGAGTTTCACCTACTGCTGTTTCTCTCAACACATTTATATCTAAGCTACTGCTGTTTCTCTAAACACATTTATATCTAAGCTTCTCTTCTATGCTTTTATAACCACAGGCCTTTGTTGTAATTTTCTTGGACTGGAGGCAATAGAATGTGAAGCCAGATACTGGAGTATCCAATCCTTATTTGGTAGCGCAGACCTTTCGTGTTGTTAAAGTGTGTACTGGCAAACCAGCTAAGATCCAGTAAGGATTGTGGAACATTGTGCCTCTCTTGGCTGTTGCCTCATGGTTTGTTTATATAAGCACAAAATAAATTCTCACTTGTGCCTGCTGGACTATCAAAACAAGGTTTTTAGCTGGTAAATGCTGCTCGGGGTCATTTATCCAGCACTAGAATAAGGGCTAACACTCAAATGAAGGAAAATGAGACCCACATGCTGGGGGCTATAATAACATCCTGGTGTTAAGAGACCCTCACTAATTTATATTCAGCACATATTTTTATCCTGATATTTGGGACCATTTTTTGTCAGACTTGTTTTGTAAATTCGTAAGCGTAGATATGAGAAGTTAACAGGCTGATATTCTGTATACAGCTTGTATATAGATAGTAATGAGTTTTCATTTGATTGGGTTTATAGATATTTCCAAACATTATAGTCAAAAGGCTACAATAGAGCATGAACTTCCAACAGCAACACAGAAGCTTATAACAACTAATGACTGCATCCTGTCATCAGTGGTGGCATTGACAAATGGAGCAGGAAAGGTAATTTTCCTCTGATTTATATTGACATTAACTTCAATTCTTAAATGTGCTGCTTTTTTTTTTTTTTTCCTTGAATAACATAGGAAAATTGACCTGTAAAAGGATTTTGGATTATCAGGGTTTTTTATGAAATAAAGTTGCCTCCCTTTTCCTCCTTCCTACCTAGTATTTGAAACAATATGGTGGTTACTGTTAACCATTTGTGATGAGTAAGTGGGTCACTCACTGTTGATGTTTTAATGAGATATTGGATGATTTGAAGATTTCAGGTGGTCTCACTCTAGATCCTTGTGTGGGTTAAAGAAACTGGGATATAGTAAAGGAATTGTAAGACTTTTGTTAACATTTTGTTTTTTCCCCTTCCAAGTTTTTTGTTTATTTTTTGGTAAAACTTGTGGTAATGCTCTGTGGTTTTGTACCCTAATAAGTACTTTTAAGGTGACTTCAACACGTGTCTTCTCATTGAATTCTTAATGTTAGATAATGATCGTTTGGGTCTTAAGTACTTAGTTATTACTATAAACTGATCAGAGTGCAGTTTCTTTAAAAATTGTTCTATGTTAGATAACTGGTTTCAACAGATGTCACATTCTAAGAGCACATGTTCATGAAAGCCTTTAATGACTTAGATTTCTCTGAGAACTACCCATACATATACAATTGAAAGGACTGTATTCAGGACTGTCTTAGCCCATTTATTTCAGCAGACAGCATAATTTCTCAAGAAAATACTAATCTCTGTGTTATATACCATTATTTTTCTGACAAGTTGACCTTAGTAGGAACACACTTTTTTCAAGTGGTTTAAGTTAATCAGAAATGATCATAGGTTATGTTAGACATTCAATGTCATCTTTCCCAGTCAGACTGGTTTTAGTGACAGTTTGCTATAGTTTGGGGCTGTAATTAAAAGGTGTTCTCGTTAGGTGCTGTCAGTTTGCAGCTCAGTGCCTACAGGTTCCTTAGCCAGAAGATCATCCCCATTGCCTCCTCTAACAATTTCATCTACAGGCATGCTGGAAGCTTTCTGAGGATGATTCTAACTTTGATTTGATTAAGAAAAATTCTGGAAAAAGAGAGTGTTGACATCTTACAGGAGTCTGCATTTGTCACTTTTTTATGCGAACTCTGGGATATTAAATACCTGTATACTTTATAGCTTATTTTAGATTTGCTTTGCCTGAAACCTTTAAGAGTTGTCTCAAGGAAAGATACTTGATCTTCACTTTGAAATTTTTATAAATGGTTTTTAAGTAAAGTATCTGAACTAAGTGTTAGTTGGTGGCAGCTTAATACTTAGCTAATGTGATTTGGTTAAACTAAATTTTATCATTTGTAATTTAAAAAAAAGAATAGGAAAGTATAACATATGCATATTAAAGAACATTTGGGAAATGTAGAAACAGAGGAAAGAAAGTAAACCTCACCATATACTACATGACCTAAATGCAAACACTGGGTATGTATTATCTATGTCATATACAGCTCAAGATTTTTAGAGTTTTCATTTTCTTGAATACTAACATAGAATTTCAGTTGATACAGTAAACTATTAATGAAAAAGATAACCTTTTACACCATTAGTGAGGGATTGCTTACTTTTTTTTTAATTTTCTTTTTTTTATATTTATTTTTTATTTTTTAAGCTCTTTATTGGAATATAATTGTTTTATACTCTTGTACCAGTTTTTGAGGTACACCAAAGTGAGTCAGCTGTATTTATACATATATCCCCGCATCCCCTCCCTCACGCAACTCCCTCCCACAACTCCCTCCCACCCTCCCTGTCCTGGCCCTCTAAGGCATCACCCATCATTGAGTTGATCTCCCTTTGTTACAGAGCAACTTCCCATTAGCTATCTATTTTACATTTAGTAGGTATCTGTGTCTATGCTACTCTCTGACTTTGTCCCAGCTTCCCCTTTGCCTGCCCCCCCCCCCAACCCTGTGTCTTCAAGTCCATTCTCTACATCTGCATCTTTATTCTTGCCCTGTCACTGGGTTCATCCGTACCATTTTTTTAGATTCCATATATATGAGTTAGCATACAGTATTTGTTTTTCTCTTTCTGGTTTACTTTGCTCTGTATGACAGTCTCTAGGTCTATCACCTCATTATATATAGTTCAGTTTCGTTCCTTTTTATGGCTGAGTAATAGTCCATTGTATATATGTGTCACATCTTCTTTATCCATTCATCTGTTGATGGGCATTTAGGTTGCTTCCATGTCCTGGCTATTATAAATAGTGCTGCAATGAACATTATGGTACATGTTTCTTTTTGGATTATGGTTTTCTCTGGGTATATGCCCAGTAGTGGGATTACTGGGTCAAACGGTAGTTCCATTTTTAGTTTTTTAAGGAACCTCCATACTGTTCTCCATAGTGGCTATACCAGCTTACATTCCCACTAACAGTGCAGGAGAGTTCCCTTTTCTCCACACCCTCTCCAATATTTATTGTTTCTAGATTTTGTGATGATGGCCATTCTGATCGGTGTGAGGTGATACCTCATTGTGGCTTTGACTTGCATTTCTCTGATGATTAGTGATGTTGAACATCTTTTCATGTGTTTGTTAGCCATCTGCATGTCTTCTTTGGAGAAATGTCTATTTAGGTCTTCCACCCCTTTGTGGATTGGATTATTTGCTTTTTTGAGCAATTCTTGCCAAGGTAAAATACTCTTGTTTCACAAGTCACTTTTTCTTATTGATTGAAGTAGAATAGTCTTTAATGTATCCAAGACTTTAATTTTTCTGGATAATAACTTTCTTAGACATTTTTATTTATATCCCATTTCATATAGCACTGCAGATTCAAAACCATGGCTCAACAAAATTACAGTCATGGATCTTTGTTATTGTTTACATAGATAAAGCAAATGTTAAATCTGTAAATGACAAGAGTCTACTGAATTTTCAGTCTTTTTCTTTCTTCTTATATTTGTAATGCACAGATTGAGATTTACAAAATTAAATTTAAGTAGAGATTATTCATTCAAGATGCTTGTGTCATGTCTTGTGTCGGAATATGAAACATTCAAAGTTAAAATGCAAATGGATTGTATAAACCCAAACATACATATTTTGAGAGCAGGGGCAGACTTAGTGAAGTAACCAGCTTATAAACATTGTCTACAGAATAAGTCAGAATCAGCCTTGGTTTTCAGGAACAGTAGAATTTGTCTAGATTAAGACATGTCACAAGTCTGGTCTCAAAATTTATACAGCTGTTGTGTTTATTATAAATCATTGCCTAGGTATTCTCTTCAAATAAATAAATGTGGGCTTTTGAGCATGTGTTGAAATTTCATTTCCATTCTCGGTATCCTTAACTTTGCTCTGAAAACTATTAGGCATATATTTTAGATATATTATTGGAAAACAAAATCTATCTTCTTGTCACACTTGGTTTAGATTGCATCTTTCTTCAGCAACAACGTGGACTACTTCATTGCTTCCCTGAGCTATGGGCCTAAGACAGCAAGTGGATTCATCAGTCCTCTTTCAGCCGAATGCATGCTGCAGTATAAGAAAAAAGCTGCTGCCTATATGAAGGCTTTGAGAAAGGTTTGTGAGCTGCTGTTAACATTTAAATCAAGGGAGACTCTGGAATAATTCCAGAGAATGGCAAGTTTTCCCACAGTTCATATTGTTTAGGTTTTATTGGAATTTTCAGGGACAGGTAGTTGGTGGGTTTTGTGAGGGTGGGGGGTCTTTGGAGAGGACGATGCGACAGAGACCCAAACCTCACCTCCTAGGCCATGTTAGACCTATGTTTCCAGTGCCTGGTAGAGTGTTTAGGGTGAGACAGCCAGGCAGCCAGCACGTGTCAAACTTCAGAAAATCTTAAACTTGTTGAAACAAACAAAAAAATTGAAACACACTGAAAAAAGCAATCAGAAGAAACAGCAGTACATGAAGAAGAAAATTATGGTCACCTGAAATCCCATCATGCAAAGGTAGCTGCTCTTAATTTTGTTAGAGTATATCTATAGCCCCTAAAATTTTAGTGTGTGTACATGCATGCATGCACACACACTAGAAAGCAGTGTATCTGGATACATGTACTGTTTTAGAATCTGTTTTCTTCCACTTAATGCGTTGTGGATATCTTTTTTAAAAAAAATTTATTAATTTATTTTTTTTGACAGAAAAGTAGGATTTATTGATGGGCATGAGGAAGGAGGGGACAGTGCCAAGGCTCTCATGAGTGCAGGGCCTGACGTTTGTCCAGGGGGCCATGATTAGGGATGTATTTGACCCCACAGCCATCTGGGATGAGCTGCTTTTCTGCCACCATGTTTTCAAATTCATCCGCATTAAGCTTCTTGGAGATGTGGATCTTCAAGGGAACTTGAACTTGGCCCTGCTCCTCAGCAGGCCTCAATCACACGCTCCTTGTTCTGCAGCTTGGTGCAGATGGACATTATGAATTGGCCAATGTGGACCTGGGGATTTCCAAATGCACCGCGCATACCTGTCTGGAGCCTAGATTGGGGACGGCATACCAGTCATAAATGTTCACTGGAAAGGGCTGTCTCCAAGGTCCCTTAGGGCAACCTGTACAGGCAACAGGCTGCATATGCTACCAAGGATGCTGCTGTTTGCAGCCATTGCACACTGGGCCCCCATGGGGAAAAGAGCACAGTCAGCTTCATTGTGGATATCATTATATATCAAAAACCACATATCTATAAATATGAATTGCTATCATTTTAATGTCTAGTATTTTATCTATAGTATTTCATTCTATCAATGAGTAATAATTTAATGAAGGCATTCATTGCTAGTGGATTTTTAGGTTGCTTCCTATTTTTCACCATTACATTAAATATTACAGTGATAGTCTTGCATGTGCAACTTTGTGTATTTTTTACCTTTTTCTCCTTATTTCTTTTTAACTTTTAGTTACACATAATGCATAAATATGTTCTTATATTACATGAGAACATTATAGGTAAATTACAATCCTAATTCCAGTTCCTCTCCAGAGATAAATATAGTTATGTTTGGTGTGTAATCTTTCAGACTCTGTTGGAGCATTTATACTCATCTATATAAACTTTGAACTATATATAATATAAAGGCCTTTCTAAATTTTTTTTTTAACTTAAATGGTGTTTCATTGTGTAGCTTCCTTTTTTCATAAAGTATGTTTTAGAAATCTGTTTATATCAATACATGTGATGGATATTCTATTCATTTTAAATACAGCATAGAATTCTATAATATAGGTTTTCTGTGGTCCATTTAAGTATTCTCTTTTTGGTGGGAGTTTAGGTTGATTCCAGTTTTTCACTGTTAGAATTATACTGCAATAGATAGCTTTGTAACTGCCTCCTTGGGCACATGTGTGGAATACTGAGAGGTGCAATGTTCTAGATAATGTGGTTTGCCTATTTTAAGTTTTAATATTTACTGCCAGATTACCCTTAAAGAGTAGTTGTACACTCCTAGCAACAGGTAAACCTACCTAATTGTTTCAATTGTATTTTTATGATTAATTCCTAAACATGGAATTGCTGGTTCAAAGTCTGTGAATATTTCAAATTTTGATACGTTTTTCCAGACTACATTTTGTGAAGGTTACATATTTATAGTTTACCAGCAATAGAAGTATAAATTTAATTTGTCAGTCTCAGAGACAAGAGGTTCTTGTTATTGTTTTCATTTTCATTTCTTTGCTTATTATTGAAATAGAACATCCTTTTATAAAATTAGCTTATGTTATTCTGTCAATTCCCTGTTCAAGTTGTTTACCTATTTTGAAATAAATGTTCCTAATTAGAGTTGAAAAAACTCTCCACGTATTAAGGATTTTAGTTCTTTGTTTATGTTGGAAATATTTTCCTCTTAGTTTGCTGTAGTAATTTTTCAAAATTTAGAAGTTTTACATTTTATATCATCAAACCAGTCTTTTTCCTTATGGTGATGATTCTTAGGGGAATCTTGGAAAGTCTTACATGTGTTCAAGATTATAGATGTGTTCACCTGTATTTTCTTCCAGTATTTTTGTGGTCTAAGCTTTTTAGATTGAAAATTTTCAGCCCATCTTGAATTTATTTATTCTGATATAAGGTATGAAATCGGGGTCTAAATAGTTATTTTTCTAAATTATTAGCTGATTGTCCTTACATGATTTATCCAGTTTATCTTTTCTCCATTGACTTAAAAATGCAACATTTGTCATATTATACATATTTTTATGTGCTTTTGTCTGTTTCTAGATTTTCTATGCTATTCCTTCATCTGTCTATTTTGGTGCAAGTCCTGTGGTCTTAAATAGTGTCGCTTATTAACTGGTATGACATGTTCCCCTTCATTCTTTTTCTTTTTCTTTTTTTTTAATTTCCTTTTTCATGTGTATTTAAAGGAACTAGTCTATGTTGACATACATCTGAATTTTATTATGAAACTTCATTTAGCATCCTTATTTGTAAGATCTCGGAAATGATGCAACCTTTTTCTTTCATTTTTATGATGCTTTTTCTATAGCCCCTCCTGGAATCTGTGCCTTATGAAGAAGCACTGGCAAACCGCCGAGTCCTTCTCAGCTCTACTGAAAGTCGAGAAGGCCTTGCACAACAGGTATGTCATCAGGAAAATCATGGTACTTGTTAAAGAGCATGAATGTTAAAGCCCATTCATGTTAAATAACATTCAAACATAGCATGAATGTTATATTAGAAGGCTTTTAATATACATAGAGCGATTTAAAAGGCTATGGAAGTAAACATGTAAAGTTAATTGACACATACTAAAAAAGCACCGTAAGCATAATTCATTGAAAAACATTTGTTGATACTCTAAGTAAGTTATCCTGAGATGCAGTTGGTATTATAATTGCCAATAAAGTAATATCAGCACACTTTGGCCATGTTGATTATTTAGGCACTAGATTTAAATGTCTGAAATAATAAGGCAAAAAAGGTGGAGGGCTAGAGACTCAGTGCATTGTTTTTATTACTTAAATGAGCAGGAATGAAAACTTTCCAGTACCCAATTGGTCAGTTGAATTTGAGGGGTAGTTGGAAGTAGGCGGTACTATTTTTTTCAGAAGTTGGTACCAACTGACACCAGTTTAGCTATTGCTTTTCCCACTCTGCCCGTTGACCAGCTGCAGGCTCGTCTGATAAGCACTCTGGGTCTCACATCCAGCCTCTCTAAAGCGAGGATAATATCTACCTTTCAGGGTCTCGTAAGGATTAATTGAGCCAGTGGGAGGCAGTGTGATACAGTGAAAAGAATCAGACTTATGAGCCAGACACATGAGGTCCCAAATCCTGGCTCTGCTGTCTGTTAGCTTTGCAGGTGGTCAAGCTGCTGGGACTTCACTTCTCCTCTTTGAGAAGTAAGGATTGTAGGACTGTTAGAGGCTTCAATGGGATACCAGTAGGAAAATACCATCAACAGTGGTATGTGATAATTGCTTAACCGTGATAGTTGGTAAAACATTTGGAATTCACTCTAAGATTGTTTTTATTTTTATTTAATTCTCAGGCTGTCATTTGTGTTGAAAAACTTCTTATTGAAGTATAACATACATAAAGAAAAGTATATAAATTAATATATTGCAGGGAATTTTCACAAGTAAACACATTAATGTAACCAGTAGCTAGATAAAAGTTTTTAAAAAGAATCTCTGTTCCTGTAAGGTATGTGCCTTAAAAAAAATTGCTGGGACCCCAGAAGCCTTCCTCATGCCCCTATCCAGTTACTACTCTCTTCTTTCCCCAGAGATAACCATTATCCTGCATTCTTTGTTCTGTTGCCTGATACTGAACTTTATTTTTTATTTTTATTTAGTTTATTTACTTGTTGGCTGTGTTGGGTCTTCTTTGCTGCGCGCAGGCTTTCTCTAGTTGCGGTGTGTGGGCTACTCATTGTAGTGGCTTTTCTTGTTGTAGAGCCCAGGCTCTAGGCACGCGGGCTTCAGTAATTGTGGCATGCAGGCTCAGTAGTTGTGGCTCGTGGGCTCTAGAGCACAGGCTCAGTAGTTGCAGCGCACGGGCTTAGTTGCTCCGTGGCATGTGGAATCTTCCTGGACCAGGGTTCAAACCGGTGTCCCCTGCATTGGCAGTTGGATTCTTAACCACTGCGCCACCAAGGAGGTGTCACTGAACTTTAAGTGAGAATTAGGCAGTATCTCTTTCAGGTCTGGCTTCTTTTGTTCAACATTATATTTGTAATATTCATCCCTGTTATATGTAGTTGTAATTTGTCCATTTTCATCCTGTTGAGTATTCTGTTGTGTGAATGTACATAATTTATTTACCCATTCTTACAGTTTGTGAGTATTTGGGTAGTTTTCAAGTGTTTGGCTATCATAGGGTTGTTACGAGCATTCTTATACTTGCCTTTCGATAAACATGCATGTTTTCCTGTTGGGCATATACTTAGAAGTAGAATTGCTAAGTCATAGGGTATAAGTTCAGTTTTCAAAGATCCTGCCGAACAGTTTTCAAAGTGTTTGTCCTGAATTCCATTCCTCCCAGCACTACATGATAGTTCCAATTGCCCCACAAATATGCCCATCTTTGTATTTTCTATCTTTCATTTTAGTCATTTGAGTGGTTTTTAATTGTTTTCCCTTGATAAATAGTGACATTGAATACCTTCTTTTTTATGTTTATAGTAATGTTCAAGGACCTATTCAAGTCTCTTTCTTTTCCTGTTTCTCTATTGGGTTGTCTATCTTTTTATCATTGATTTACGGAAGTTCTTTTTATGTTCTGGATATTAGTCTGCTGTTGGATGCATGCTTTTTCCACTTTGTGGCTTTCTTGTTTAATCTCTTTATTATACCTTGTGATGAATAGAGATTTTTAAATTTCATTCTAGTTCAGTTTCTCAATTTATGGTTGTGCTTTTTGTATCCTGTTTAATAAAGCTTTCCCTATTCCAGGATCAAGCTTTCTTGTTTTCACATTTGTGAAGCAGTTTTGGTTTACATTTTATTTTTTGGCCACTTAATTTTTGTCTGCATCATCCTCTAAGGTGCAGAACTCTCTGTTGCTTTCAAGGTTCAGCAGAGTTTGGAGAAGATTTCTAAACTGGAGCAGGAAAAAGAACATTGGATGTTGGAAGCACAGTTAGCTAAAATCAAGCTAGAGAAAGAAAACCAGCGAATTGCAGATAAACTGAAGAGCACAAATAGTGGGCAGGTGGTTGGGGTGGCCCAGGAAAGGGCTGCCGTGGTGACTGCTACTGGCCAGGAAGAAGTGTCCGCTAAGGCCTTGCCGGAGCCCATTCACAGCACCAGTCTGGTAAGTGTCTTCTTTTTTTAATGCTAACTGGTGGGAATCCATCTTAGTGTTAAGTGTTAAGCAGCTAACTTACATGTCAGTTTATAACAGGAGTAATCCATGTGCTCTAGAAAAAACAGGTTGGTAAGCCAGATGCCCCCCCTCAAAAAGCAGTTCCATTAAATTCTCTTTGATTTTACATGTGAGACTTCTCCATGGTAAGGGCTGTGTTCCTGGAGAAGATATAGAAAGTCAAATTTAAGATGATTCTGTTTTTCCATCGAAACATTGGTTATAAGGGGGTTATGTTTCTGACCAAGGGCTAAATGCCTAACTTTTTAAAGAAATGGCCACAAATACCATTTTTAATCAATGACATGGTATATTCCTAGGTAGTATAAAGCTTTATGACATACGTATAACACAGAAACCCATCAGGTTAGTTGTATTTCATAAGGCAATATACTGACAAGTTATTTTGCAGCTTTATATTTCTTGCCATTTATTTAACTGCAGTGATTTAGAAGGTGAAGAGGCATCTCGATTGGAATTATAGAGTTCAAAGTTACACTGAGAAAAGTTATCTGATTATAGTATTCTGCCCACTGGAAAAAAAAAAATTAGAAAACCTAGAAAATGAGAAATAAGGAAGGGAAGGAAAAAAAACCTTCAAAATTAGAAGGATCTCATTAAGTATATTTTTGTAAGCATTTTTTAAGAAACTTGAGGAGAGCCATGGTACTTCTTGAAGGCCCTGTCCTAAGACGTGTGACTCCCCTGTAGCTCACTGATGCTGTTGAAGAGCAAGTCATGGTCCTTCTCACATCTACTTTGCATCTGATTCAGGGCATACCTGATAGCAAAGTAAACAAATAGCTTTTATTTTCAAGGCGTATACAGACCTCACTGAACCTTAACAGTGTCAGAAACCTGGATTATTGTTAGTTTTCCTAGGTGTGATAATGGTATTATGATTATTTAGTAGAATATCTTTATTTTTTGGAGATAAATGCCAAAGCACTCGGGGTAAGGTATCATCATATCTGCAAACATATTTTCAGATTCTTCAGGAAATATATACACACACAGGTAAGTTGAGCACATGAGCAAATTATTAAATATCGAATGTAGATGGTGGCTACACAGATGTTTATTATACTTTCCCCCCAACTTTTCTGTATGTTTAAAAATGTTTTACTTCATAATAAAATGTAGAGGAAGAAAAAAGAATTAAAATTTTTAGAAAAGTGAAAAACATAAACCGAACTTCTCAGAGCAGTGACTACCGCTCACTGAACGATCCTGTGTGACCCTGGATGGCAAATCTGAGTCCCAGAGATAAGGGCTGCACGTTGCCTCTGATAGGGGAGGATGACTGCCTAGAAGGACGTTGAACGAACAGAGCAGAATTCTAACATCAGTTCAGGTACCATGTGGGGAAGTGCAACACTGCCAGCACTCATCTTTGGACTTTCCTTCAGAGTCTGTCTTATAGATCAGGTCAGACTGTTCTCTGTTGGGTCAGATTTTTTCTTTCTCCCATTTTCTCTCCCTGCTCCCCTGCATCTGCTCCCTCCGTTTTCTCTTACTTGCGCTAGGTAATTGGTGCTGGCCAGGGAGTAACTGTGGCACCAGACCAGGGAGGGCACCGATGACAGTGATGTGATTGCAGCAGTCATGTGCCAGCCATGGTTCTGAGGACTCTTCAGTGTCCTCGCACAGATCCTGTGAGATTGTAGGTACTATCATATCTTCATCTTACAGATGAGGGAGCTGAGGGACAGAGAAGTGAAGTAACTCACCTGAAGTCACACACCTGATAAATGATGGAATTATGGTTCAAATCCAGGACATCTAGGTCCACACCCTCCCTTTTAACCAGCACGGCCTTGTGCTCTGATGGGTGTCAGAAAACAGATCAGCAGACACACTTACTCGTTGACGGCTTGCCTTTCTGAAGTACTGCGAGTTGTTAACACTGGTTTATTTAAGTCATTAATGTCAGTTGCTGAAAGTTGAGGACTTTTTGTTTGAACATTTTCAAAGGAGAGCATTATTCTTACATACATAAGTGAGAAAGTTTCCCAGGGACGTGGGAAGCCTTTAGTACCAAACATTGCTGTGCCGTGAGCGATGATGACTGTTTGGGTTTGGTGAGTTTGGAAGTTGCTATTACTTTCAGTCGTCTGTCTGATTAGCATGTGTGTGCATAGCCTGGATTTCTTCTATTTCTGTCTGCAACTGGTAAGGATCTCTTTCCTCCCACCCAGTTTATAAGGTGCTAGCATAGTAATTTTCCTAGAGTATACTACTGATTATGCACTCTGTTGCTTCTAGACTTTTAGTGGCTTCCTGTTATCTATAGGATATAATCTACATGTTAGTCTGGCATTCAAGGTCTGTGAACACCTATTCCAAACTACCTTTCTTCTGTGTTTCCTTGTACAAACTCAAACCGAGCTTTCTTTCTTGATAATGTTTTTTGTGTTTTTGCTACCCTGTCTTTGTTCAGGCTGTTTCTTTTGCCTGGTTGTCTGTTTATTCATAACTCCCATCCCCTATATACTCAAATACTTTGCCTTCCAACTCCTCTTTCCTTCTTCTAGACTTTCTTGAATTCAAAACTCTTCCCATCATTTAAGGTACAGTTGAATTGCCACATTTTCCATGAACCCAAGTTTTGGGCATTATCTTTGATGGTCAGAGAACCAAGACATGGTTGGCCTTCTTGCATTTTTCATAGTCTAGTCTATGTGGTGAATCTATTCCCATCCCTTAGTTGCTTTCAGTCTAGTGGAATGAGAGCCTGGATAGACATTTGTCCAGAGTGCTATGGGATCACAGAGAAGGCACCTGGAGGGCTCCGGGAGGACATTCCAGAGCAGGTAACGTGGGTGGGTTTCATAAATGAGCAGGAGGCCAAGGCAGGAGATGAGTATTTCAGGCTGAGAGAATTGTCTTCACATATAACTCTCCTTCCCTTCTGCACGTGGCAGATTCCTGCCAAAAATAACCCGGAGACAATAGAGGTAAAAAGAGATGGCATTTTTTTGCCTTCCCTGACGTTTCCTATTCCGCCTTTCTTTTTATCGCCCCATCCCCCAAACCTCCCATCCTGCCCCAAGTGAACTTAAGTGACCTAAGTGTGTGTGTGTCCTTCTATGGTCTTCCTCTTGGGTGTCCAGCAAGTCTGTGCCCATTTTAAAGTTAATTGATTAGCAAAGGAAACTCACCTTACAAGTCCCCAGAAAATGCCTTTGGTTCTGATTCCTTTGGGGCTGAAAAAGTTACACCAGATAGAAACTTCGTATTTCTAGCCCTAAAGCATTTTGAAAGTTAAATGCTTATTATGTTTCATTAACATATCTAGGACTGTAATTTGAACATTTCAGCCACCTGTTATTTATTGTAATAAAAGAGATCAGTAACCCCAAGAAAGAAAAAGCACAGAAAGATACAAGCTTCCATTTTTTTTGCTGAAATTAAAAAGCATTGCTTAAATTAATAGAATTTTAAAATTTATATTTCAAGTATAAAACAATACATGTACAATACATTGTAGATAATTTTAAAATATAGAAGAGTAAAAGAAAAAAAATGTTGACATTTTCCTGAATACCCAACAACCACTGTTAACATTTTTTTCCTACAAAATTTCATACTTGGTTGACATTATACTATGTAAAATTTTAAATCTTTTAGTGTAATGTTAATACACAAACCATAATATCCTATTATTAGAAACTCTGTGTAAACTTAATTATTGATTCCGTAGTATTCTATATAGAATATACCTTAGTTTACCTATGGTTGGATATTGATTATAATTTTTATTTTAAATAACATCTTATTTTTATGCATAAGATTCTTTCTGCATCTCAGATGGTTTCTTTGGGGTATATTCTCAGGGCTAGGCATGAATGTTTTCAAGTTCCTTGATCTTTATTGCCAAATTATTTTCTCAAAGGGCTATATTAGTTTATACTCTCATCAGCAGCATATGAGGAAATGTTGAAATTATAAATGTTGTAACTTTTCCTTGAAGTTATATGATTCCATTCCTTTGCAGGACTGTGTGCTGTACCACATTCTCAAACCATAACCCAGGAGTAAAGGGATAAGGGATAAATCCCATGCTTGTGATTTATTTTGCCAAATGTAGTCATATTTGAATGTATAAAATTAAAATAATGAGTGTGTTACTGTAACAGTTTTTAACTGAAAGACTAATTTTTATTCCTGCTTTAGTGTGTAGAAAATGATGGCTCCTCTATAAAAAAGGTCTTGTAAAAGACCCTTTTACAGTTGGGTAAGCATAACATTCATATACTGCTCACAGTTCAGAGTAATACTCTTGAGGATATTATTTAGAATCTGTGAAAACTGTTTGTTGGGTGTCATGACAGAATCTGTTGAGACTGTGTCCAATAGTTTCCTTAACGTATTGAGCCCAAGCACATGCCCTTCCACTTTGAACAATAACCTGAATTCAAGAACCATGACTACTGTCTGTTTTTGAACTCTTAATCCACAAAAGCAAGCTTTGAAAAACCTGGCAGCACTTTATAATGTGTCTATAATTACATTTTCTTTTTCATTAATTTAAATCTGAAATTAATAGTTATTAATGTCATAATGATATTTCTTCTTTCTCCTCTTGACCTTTCAGCCATAGAGTTTGCTATTTGTGTTTTGTGTTTGAAATGTTTAGTTATTATGGTCACCATAAAACTGTCTTTAGGGCTTCTTGGCTGCTGCTTTGGAAGTAAGTGCAGCAATGACAAGAGGAGTTAAAAACTATTCTTTCTCTCTCTCTTCCCAGACAATTTGTTGGGTTTCAGTGAAAACGGCTAACAGCATTCTGATAGAGGAGATAGTGATGGTCATTAACCATGGTCACTATCCTCACGACAGAAGTCGTGAATGTGGTTACTTATCCATAGGTCCAGCTTCTTTATATTGAAAGGTGATTGATTCGAGGGTGATTTAGAACTCCACTGCTAGTGTGCTTTGGTTTTTGTTTTTGTTCGTTTTTGTTTTATTATTTTTTAATGTTGTGTATTTTATTTTATATTTTATTTTACTTTATTTTCCACGCTGCGCAGCGTGTGAGATCTTACTTCCCCAACCACAGATCGAACCCAGGCCCACAGCAGTGAAAGCACCGAGTCCTAACCAGTGGACCGCCAGGGAATTCCTGCTAGTGTGCTTTGAAACAGTGTGAACTGAGAAGAGAAAAATATTATAAGTGTTTAAGCTATTGTGTTTGAAGTGTAGTCTCTTCTAAAACTTTTTCTCCTTTATATTCTAGATTGGGATTTTAACCAGGACGTCTGACAGTGAGGTAATGTGTGCTTCACATCGTGTTGTTTGTTAGTAAATATCTGGCCACATGTTTGTTGACAGAGTCCTACAAAAGTCAGCTTCATCTAATTGCATTTCTGACAGTTCTAGCAAATGTAGATCCATGTTGCTTTTCTCTGTGGGTCAGTTTTAACAGGCACCAACAAATTGCAACCTGTCTGAAATTGCCTCCTTGAATGACTTGACTTGGCAGTTTGACAAGGTGTGGTGCGAGCTCGGCCATCAGCTCGCTGGCATGTGAAGGAGGCTGTGAGCCATACTCTTCTAGTGGGCTGGCTGGCAAAGCAGGGCTTTGAGGGCCTTGACCATCAGTAGGCTTGGTAGTTCTTTTCAGCCCTCAAGTGACTGAACCCAGGTCAGATTTGGCTTGTAGATAGGTTTGCACATTTTAGTTTTGAAATATTATAAGATGTAAAGTTACAAGTTACCATTAAAAGAACACTGAAGTCATTCAGCTTACCAGTCAGTATGGTGAACTGGTAAATATAGTTCAAGTAGTTTGGTAAATCCTTTGATTTCCTTATTGGCCTTATACTTTAGGTAATCTTCAACTTCTGCATATATTTTTAAATTAAACGGAGTAGTATGTCATTGCTAGAGTAAGTAGTAGAAAACTAGTCCAGGACAAGGGCCATAAGTTGTTCATTATAGAAATAGTTTAATTTGTTAGTATGTTTAAGAGCATGAGAGCTATCCTAAGATAATTTGAGGGGGAGGGGGGAGAATGTTCATATTTTTAGGAGTTCCAATAAATGCTCCCCTTTCCTCTGTTCTCTTCCAGTTAGAGGAGGACATAGGAGTCAGACAGATGGAGGAGATTTTGAAAGTTAGGTGTGTGGCAAGTAAAAACTGAGTGGAGAGACATGGCCCCAGGGGTGGCGGGCTTCCCAAGACGTCACTTCTGCTTTGTTCTCTTGAAGCCACAGCTTCATTGTGAGATAGGCAGGGTGCCAAGTAAAAGAAATTTGCAATATATATTTACCTGCCCTGTCTGAGGTTTTTCCGAGGGGTGGGAAAAATATGATTTCCCATCAAATTTCAAATGACAATGTATAAAACGTCTTTTTTTTCTCACTGAAGCGATATTAATCTTTTTTTGTTTTTCCTCTCTCTTAGAACTGCTCCATCCCACTGGCATTTATTTATTGAGCTCTGTGTGCTCTGTTTAGGCTCCAGATGTGGACTCTCGGGAGGACTTAATTAGAAATCACTACATGGCAAGGATAGTGGAATTGACGTCTCAGCTGCAGCTGGCTGACAGCAAGTCGGTGCATTTTTATGCTGAGGTGAGTGGAAGGTTAACTGGATCAGGGAGGTTTTCCTGACCCCTTCAGGAATTAGGTCACTGTCCTGGCCTCCTGCTGTTCACCGGAAGAGAGAGGTCAGAGTCTGTGTGTCTGCAATATGGATTGGGATAGGGTTCATATAGATTGGTCCACATACCAACCAAAAATCTTTATTACAGTATAACATGAATATAACAGGTAGCCTTTCTTATGGTTATGTAACGTGTTTTGAAGCATTATAATCATAGATTACCTGTTTTAGACAGTTATAGGCAGGTAACGTTCATATGTCAAGGAATTTTCGTTGGGGAAATTCAAAGCAAAGTATGCCTGGTTCTTTTTTTTTTTTTTTTTTTTTTTTTTAATACTCCCTAGTTTGTGGAAATAAGCTTTTGTAAATGATAAAAGTTTTCAACCTTTAAAAACTATAAAATCTTTCTTTTCGTTACATTTTCTTCTTCCCTCACCAAATAATTCATTTTCTTAAGAGGATTAGAAAAATGCTATGCAAGGTAATAAAAGTATACAAATTCATTGATGAGAAGGGGAGAAAATGAAGGAAGAAATTACAGATGTCAAAGTGAGAAACAAGTGGTAAGACAGAATGGATGTCGCTCAACATATAAGAATACCTGTAAGGTCTCTGATGGGAAACTTTTTATTAAAAGGTTAGTTATAGATGTCAGATGGAGAATTATAACGCTTTAAATGGTTAAGGAAATTGACAAAGGAAAGACAACACCCTTTATTAGGATGTGACTTTGTGATTTTCTCTTATTCTATAGAACTGGAGAGATTGATAGGAAGCCAGTTAGTTTCTAGGAGTGGAGAAGGGCTTTGCTTCTTTTTTCCTGCTGAAATAAATGGTGTGCCTAGCTTAGTGTTGCATACCTGTTTGATGATCAGTAGTGTTAGCTGTCGGGCTGTAGAGGACGGAGGGGACAGCAGGCTGGACGACTCACCACAGAACTTCTGCAGTGCTTACCATCCGAGCCACGCGGTGCACCACACAATCGTGTCCGTCCCTAAGTGCCTTCTGAGTTCCTCTCTTAGACTTGATTGTCATCCTCATAAGGACCCATGCTTTGCAAAACTTTCTCCCTCTTTTTCAGGTTCAGTGCTGAGCACATAGACGTGCAGTCCATAGAGGGTGGTTGATTTGGTTGGCTGAACTTTCCTGAAATTCTCTTGTGAGGAATGAAATGCGTAACTGGGGGATTTCTGAGACTTTTATTTCCAAGAGATTTGCTTTTCTTGGTAAATTCTTTCAGTACAATTGTGATACAAGAATTTTAAAATTGTTCTAGTTTTTCCTTGTCTGTAAACAGGAAGTGGTGACCCTCTGTGCATTACTGGAATGGTCAGTCTGAACATCTGATGTTGACACAGCATTCAAATGTGTCTCACGCGTCCTCCTTGTCAGTCTCATGGTTTATCAGAAAATTCAGTGGTCCTTTTAATGGCACACCCTCTTTGAACAATAGCATGAAATAGAAGTTTCCTTTTGTCTTCTTGCTCTTCTCTATCTCTGGATACTCTTGGTTTGGTAGAACCCCCAAAGAAAGCAACTGGGATCTTTAAAGTTGTGCACTCACTTTCTTTTTTCATCTGTAGAGTGGGGCTGGAAAGCTTTTATTGTTCCTGTGATATGGTCTCCAATAAAGGACTTAAAACACAAGAAAAGTATCTTAGGATTCATACTGCATGATGCCGTTGATCACTTTTGAAATAACTACTTCCCTTCTCATCCAGTGTGGGGGTAAATGAGTCTTGGGTAAATGTAGAAACTTCTTATGGTTTTTGTAACCACTGGTCATCAGGCTACAGCTAGGAAAAAACATAGATGAGCTTTGGTTAGTAGACTGTTTTTTTTCCTTATTAAAATGATGGGAGTGAAGACCACATCTTTCTTTTGTGTGCTTCAGTGTGTGGTACAAGGCCTGTAGATATTCAACAGATACTTGTGGAAGGAAGGGAGGAAGTACTTTCAGTTTTGGGGACTGTTTCCTAGTAACCTTCCCTGAAGTAAATTTGCTTTGGGGAGATGCTCCCTGGGGTAATGGAATGTTTTCTGATTTAACAGTGCCGAGCACTCTCTAAAAGACTGGCCTTGGCTGAAAAGTCTAAAGAGGCACTGACAGAAGAGATGAAAGTAGCCAGTCAGAACATCAGCAGACTTCAGGTGAGTTCATGTTACCTAAGCAGTGTTAGTATGTCTTTTCATTGGAAGTTCTTGGGACAAAAAAATCAGCATTTCCTTTCTCAAATGGTGGCGTTTGACCTCTAGATATAACACTTTTCTAACCATTTTATTTCTAACTCATTTTAAAGTCTCACTTATGTCAGGCAAGAAGTAGTTTATTATTTATTTCTGTGACTTGGTTTTAATTGTAAGTAGTTTTGTAGTCAGCATTTCTTTGAATAGTACTTATTTACCCGTAGTCCTTCCTTTTTCTCCTCCTCCCGGTTAGTCCCTGTCATGGCGGGCTGGAGGCTTGTTCTATTCACGTGATTCTGTTCCTTCTCTTTACCGATCCATAAAACTGATGTAAACTGAAAGGTAGGGCTGCAAAATATTCCTCCTTACTCACTGCTTTGTTTTAAAGCCTTGTTTCCAGAAAGCCCCTGTTAAATATAAACGTGATACAGGCAAAGAAATAACTCATTAACACAGCAACACACACTTCCTCCTGATTTCAGATTCGTGTATCAGATCAGCCAGGAGCACAGGATTAGATTTTAAAGGGCCAAAGAGAGCCTGAGAGATGGAAAGAGAAAGGAAGGTGCTTTTTCCAGGGAGGGTCCTGCCCAGTGGGCTGTGGGCATCGAGGTGTGGGATGGTGGGCATGTGCCAGAGACTGCCATCCCCACCTCACCAGAGGCTCAGGAAGACCTAAGAGAACTGGGAAGGATCATATAGCCCTCTTGTTTTTTTGGTGACATTTTTATACATGGCATAGAAGGAAACTTTTTCATTTTTGCAAAGAAATTCCGAACATAATTTGAAGGCCGAGAAAAACTTCTTCCCTGTTTCTTTTAACTTTGTTCTCTTGTTAGGCCTGTGGCTTAACCTTCATATGAATTGATCAGATAGGTTGTCTTGATAGGTTGCTTTTCCAACGATTTTTTTGTCTAAATTAAAAAACCTCAAGAGTGGTATGATCAGTGGGGTTTTGCTTTCTCTTCTCTTTTTTTCCCTGGCCATTTAGGATGAGCTGACAACAACCAAGAGGAGTTATGAGGATCAGTTAAGTATGATGAGTGACCACCTGTGCAGCATGAATGAGACACTATCTAAACAGAAAGAAGAGATTGACACACTAAAGATGTCCAGTAAGGTAGGGGAGGGAGGGGTCTCTGCGGTGTACTATTTAATATTTAATGTGTTTAATATAAGGTATTTCATTGCTGTGCGTTTCAGGAGCAAAAAGGTTAAGAGATTTGAAGTGTTTATAAATCATTTCACTTGTTTGAAGATTCTTTGATTGAGTTATAAGTCGAGAGGTCTGACCTCTGAGGCTGTAACACAGTGTCTGTTGCTTTTTGGCATTTTGGCCATTTTTGGCATTTCTGCTATGTTCTGTTAGTTAGGAGGACTCTTTAGAGGGTTTATGATGGAGATTACTCTTTATTTACATGAATCTAAAATGGTGCTGTTGATGAGTAACCTTCTTTAGCAAATTTATTCTCATACATATCCTTATAACCTAGGACTGCCTTGTCCTTTTAATTCTAGAAACTTGCTGGGGTCAGTAGATATTGGTAATGTTTTTTTGTTGAAATGCATATCCACATATCATGTCTCTTTGTTGTATCATAATGTATATACGCCTACCATGAAAGGTAAGCTTCAGGAGGCCAGAGAGTTGGTTTCATGCATCATCTCAGATGCTTGGCACATTTTGGTAACAGACAAAACTCTGCCAGTAAATTGAACCAGCAGCTTGAATTTACTGTCTGTAGCCTGCGCTCTTGGAAGTCCACTGCTGCCCCTCCCTGGTCTAGCAGGCATGTATTGGGCTCCTGCTGTATGCTGGCACTGGGGAGGACACAGAGGTGAGCAAACCATAGCTTCATTGCAGCATCTGCCAGTGGTGGTGCAGGGCAGCCTCCTGCTCAGACGGTGTCCCCTTGGAAAGCGCATCATGGATCTGCATTATATAATTTTGTATCTCAGTGTAGTTTCATGATATTGATTGGCCTCTGGCTGCTTCAGAGAATGTCTGTGATGCTTTTCTGGGACATCTTGTGATGATCGTAACCAGCCAATGTGGTTCTGATTAGGGTTCTCCAGTACTTGTGCTTCAGGAAACTTGAGCTTGGAGGTAGGGGGTCGGGTGTTGGTCCTCTTGAAGAATGCCTCCTTTAACCCTTTTGGCCTCTTGATATTCCAGCAGGACAATGGCTGACTCACGTAGAAAGCACATAGGTTAGTGCAAGTAGTAGGAGAAAGCCTGCTTTAGCACCTAACATTTGAAAAAAAAAAGTAGCAGTGATTATAGGGAAAGTTTTCAGATCTCAGAGCTGCAGAAGGCATTTGGTTCTGAACTGAGAAGGGTTAATGTTGAGTATAGCAAAACTCACTGTCCCAAAGGTAATTGTATTGCAGCCACTTTAGAAGTGAGGGGATTTTTAAGCCCTCTCAGAACTTCTTAATCTAGTCCTTAGAATATCTGTCATTAACAAAACACTGAATTAGAGATCCTTCTTCACTTTGTAGTTTCTTTTTTTAAAAAAAATTAGTCATTATTTATTTTTGGCTGTGTTGGGTCTTTGCTGCTGAGCACAGGCTTTCCCTTTAGTTGCAGTGAGCAGGGGCTACTCTTCTTTGCAGTGCATGGGCTTCTCATTGCAGTGGCTTCTCTTGTTGCGGAGCACAGGCTCTAGGCATGCGGGCTTCAGTAGTTGTGGCACTAGGGCTCAATAGTTGTGGCTCACGGGCTCTAGAGTGCAGGCTCAGTAGTTGTGGCACATGGGCTTAGTTGCTCTGCAGCATGTGGGATCATCCCGGACCAGGGCTTGAACCTGTGTCCACTGCATTGGCAGGCAGATTCTTTACCACTGTGCCACCAGGGAAGTCAACTTTGTAGTTTCTGTTGTTAACCTTTCTCTGATCATTCTGTGGTCCCTATATTTTGACCTCCCCCATTTATTAGTCATTTAAATTGCTATAGCATCATCTTATGGCTGAGTTGACATGGTCTCCATTGGATACCAAGTAAACATCCTGAAACCATTTGTTTGCTATTATCTTGCTCTTAATGTTTGTGTTCTGCAGTCATTTCTCACTTACATGAAAAAAAAAAGTATTTATTTGTAATAGTTAAATAGAGGAATTTAATTAGAATGTTTTCCTAAAAAGTGAACTTCTCCAGAAAGAAGTTACATAACACTGGAAAGTCCTAATCTCCATATGGAGGGAATTGGGAATAAGTTAAGACATCTTCCCTCTAACTTGTTCTCAACGGTTATCTGATCTTCCTTTTGACAGTAATCATTGTCATTGAGATGTCAGTTGGCACATATTCAATATTAGTACCTATTAAGACCTTTTAAAAGTGTTTATTTCAACAGCAAAGGAACATGTTTAGATTAAAATTTTTTATCAGCTTTATGAAATCATAAACTACCTTGTCTTTGGAACAAAATGAATATTTGAGGTTTGATAAATCCAAGATAGCTTTCTTTTTTTACTTCATTGCCTGTCTTCAGACCCCAGGGGAATAAGGTCCATGGACAGAGAAAGTGGGAAGAGTTAAAAGTAACAAACTGCTCTGTGATTTCTAAATAAAAGTTAGCAATGCAAGCTTATCAGCTGTTCTCCCTCTTGGAAGCTAAAGTTTTCCACAGTGAAACATAGCTTCCAGGCAGCTTGGTCTTAAACTGTGTGAATGATTTTTCTAGAAATTGGCGTTCTTATTGTTGATATTTTTCTTTGCACAGGGTAATTCTAGAAAGAACAAGAGTCGATAGTTTACAGATAGCTGGTTGGCGACTTCTTTCCAGAGCTGCTACTGCTGTGCGGAGCTGCGGGGCCGAGACTCCACGTCCAGTGCTGGCTGCCTTCAGGAAGCTGGAGTGTTGTTGGACCTAGCAAAGTAGTCACTGTTATAAATGGCCTTGAAATATTTAAAATATATTTGTAACCAGTAAGGCAAATACAGAATTTGATGTTGACAGTAAAATGGAAAACAGTACACATACCATGAATATTGTAGGTTTCCTTATGCTGTTTTTACTGTGCACTTTTTAAAATTAGGTTTTAATTTCAGTAAGTAAGAACAACAAATATTTTGTATATTTTCAAACTCAATGATATGGTAATCAATTTGGTATCTATGGAACAGATATATGTTTCTGGATAAAATGCTTACATTGTCAAACTGTCATTACTTCTTGCTATAATTGAAAGCAGTCTGCAATTCATTTTGAAGATGTAATCATTCTCTCTCTCTCTCTCTCTCTCTGTTCTGGAGGGAGCAGGGCTTGAAAACTTCAGATCTTGTGGGTTTGTTATCATTGTCTTCAGCTTGTCAGTACCCTCGCTGTGTTGGAATAATAGCTTAAGGAAATTGATGTCAATAAATTCGTACTTATATCAAACTTTCAGTCTCTCTATGAAAATCTGAGGAAGGAAACTGAAACTTTTTAAAGCAGGCTTCACAAAATTACCAAATCCCAGTTGATTTAGATATAATCTTTCTAATTCCCCAAATTGGAATAATTGTACAGTTAATCCTTTATTAAGGCTTTGAGTACCTCTCAAAGTACTTGTAGCTATACTTCAAGCAAGGACACTGAGCCCTTTCAGGCTCCCCTTGGTTTATTTCATAAACATTGTATCATTTCAGTGTACATTTCAGGGGTGTCTCTCCCAGCACCTCCATCCCCAGGTCTCTAAATATATTGCTCCCTTCTTCTGAGTTTCTGGCACATGCCCATTTCACTCCACGTCCAAGTCCCCAGACTAGGTCCTCAGACCCGAAACCCCCCCTGCCTGCAGTTCCATCTCCTTTGAGCCTCTTTTCTAGACAGTTGCTAGTCACCCTCCAAAATACTTTATTCCTTTTCACCTGAGAGCTCATCACCAGCTTCCCTCTGTGCTCAGCACAAAGGCCAACTCCTCGGCCTCCGCCCCATGTGCTCGGCTGCCCACAGCAGAGACAGACGCTGCCCAGTCTTCACAGAATGAAAGTATGAATCCTGCCTCCAGGATCTCTAGGTGAGTCAGCTCAGTCCCATCCTCCCGGCCCTTTGGTCCCTAGCCCCTTTGCCCTTTCTGTTTTCTATGACCTGCTTGCTTTAATTTTCTATCAGCTGAACCAGCTGTTTTCACTGCAGCTGTGCCTAAGCCCCCAAGTACCGTGTTGATTAGCCCCACCTACACCTGTCGTTTGCAGCCCCCACTGGACCGTCAGTGTTCTGTGACGCTGCATCTGGAATTTCTAGTTCATTTCTGCTCCTCATTTGGAGGGTTTGGGACAGAGGAGTGACATCATCTGACTTGTTTTAATGGAAATGTGGGCTGCTATGCTGAGAATAGATTGTAGGGGAGCAAGGACGGAAGCCGACAGATGAGTTGGGAGGCTGTTGCAATAGCTGGAGGCCATCGAGAGTTGATGGTTGCCTGGACCATGCAACCATTGTGGCAGTGGAAGTTGTGTGAAGTCTGTTTCTGGATTTGTTTTGAAGTGAGTGGATAGGAATTGCTGAAATTGCAACTCTCTCCCCTCCTACACTTCAATGACTCTTCTCTGCCTTGTTTTACTCCTAATACTGGTTTGGCTGAAAAGTTCGTTTGGGTCTTTCTGTAACATCTCATGGAAAGACCCAATCGAACTTTTCGGCCAACCCAATACTTATCATAATCTAACGTACAATATGTTTTGCTTACTTATCTTATTTATTGCCTGTTTCCGCCTTTAGAAGATACAGTTCCACAATGGGAGGTTTTTGGTCTGGTTTGTTCACTGCCATCTTCCCTGTACCTGGAACACTGCCTGGCATTCAGTGAACATTTGTTGAATGAATGTTGACTGGGTGGAATGTGGAATGTGAAATGTGAGAGAAAGAGGAGTCAAAGGTGAAGCCAAGGATTTTGACCTGAACAAACCTGACTGAGAGGGAGGGTCGAGAGAGGAGCAGCTAGTTTCCACCTGGTTGTGACTTAAGTTGAACACCTGGGAATCACCTTGGATTGCTCCTCGCCTGGCACATCTCATTGCTTATCTTTTTTTTTTAATTAACTAATTTTATTTATTTATTTATTGGCTGCATTGGTCTTCATTGCTGCTTGCAGGCTTTCTCTAGTTGTGGTGAGCAGGGGCCACTCTTCGTTGCGGTGCATTGCAGTGGTTTCTCTTGTTGCGGAGCACAGGCTCTAGGCACGTGGGCTTCAGTAGTTGTGGCTTGCGGGCTCTTTTTTCCACACTTCTTTTCCTGGGGTATTTTCAGGCAAGTCCCAGACATTGGATCCTTTCCCCGTAAACACTTCAGTTATGCATACCTTTGTAAAGATGGTGAGCACTAACTTGTAAATCTGCCCTACCCATTTCATCATTCACTCAACAAGTATGTGTCCAGTGCCTGCTGAGTGCTCAGTGCTGATGAGAATGTGATAAGCAAAACAGACATGCTGAGTGTCCTTGAGAGCTTATAGCCTGCTAGTGAGACAACAAAGTGATTGTGTAAATGCATAATTACAAATTGCCATATGTCACCCATCCTGCCCTGAGTTTGTCTCAGACAAGGCAGCCAGTGAGAGAGAATACATAGAGGCTGTAACTTCTTTTATTAAATGTCTGTGTTTTTACCAAAGTTACAAACTCAGTTTGAGTCAAGCTGTTCTAAAATACTTATTACTAAAAATACTTATTACAAAGAGAAAAAAAAAAACAAGGCAAAAGAAACAAAGTCTCCTGATCCTCCCCCTCATTTCATGCTGCCCAGAGAAAAGCACTTACACTCACTGTTTTGGTATCTATCTCCAGATTTCCAAGCAGCATGCTGCTTCTGCTTTTCCTGTCAGGCATTATCAATTGACTCTGCAGTTGGAAGATGAGGATTTGTCTCTGTTTCATCTTCCTCCTGCTCCCTACTACTCACATACATATACTTGCTTTCTGTTTTCCTGTCTTCTCTGCAAACTAGTTACATCAACATTTGATTAGGTCAATATTTCATATATACTTTAGTATGGTTATTTAAATGCTGTTGGTAGCTGAGTCATGTAATGTACTATGATGACTTTCCCTTTCTTGTACAACTCTTTGTTTTCCCTGGAGTTAATAATTATCTATCTGTCTATCTATTTATGTATCATCTTCCATGGTGCTTATCACTGATTTATTCCTACATTCTCTCCCAGGTGTATAACTCTTGTCTCAGTGTGGTCAGATTCAACTGGGTGTTTAGTCAAATTTATCTTCTTGAAGAAGTCTCTCCTAGGGAGTTCCCTGGTGATCCAGTGGTTAGGATTCAGTGCTCTCAATGCCGGGGCCCTGGGTTCGTTCCCTGGTCGGAGAACTAAGATCCTGCAAGCCGTGCGGTACGGCAGAAAAAAAAAAAAGGGTCTCTCCTAGAGTCCTTCGATCTGCGCCAGGCTACATGGTTGGTCTCTAGGCCAGCACTACTGCTGCTGTCTTGGGAATCTCCCTTCCTCATCATTCCAGGCATCAAGTGTCTCCTACTCTTAAAATAACCCTCTCTCTCTCCACGAGCCCTTCCAATTAGTGTCCTTTGCCTCTGTGTGCCATTGCAGGGCCCTCCCGAAGAACTGTCCATCCTGTGTAGGCCTCTTAAAGCATGGAAAGTGAAAAATGAGAGAGAATTCTCAGTCTAGGCACAGAGTAGGGACTCAGCTGGCTGAAGTCCATGTAGGAGTAAAAGGAAAAAAAAAAAGAAAAAGGACTTTTAATTTATCATTCATTGCTTCCTGGAGAAGGTAGAATTTTCAGAACTTGGTGAAATGACTTTTTGACTTTTTCTTCATTACATAGTTTATGCTTATTGTTGAAAATTTGGAAAATGAGGAAAAGTGCAAGAGCACACATCTCTTTTTGTAGAGATTCAGCTATTAACATTTTTGTTTATTCCTGTTCTTTTTCATGCATATATGATACATTTTTAATCAAAATTGGGATTATGTTATAAGAAACTCCCAAGGAGAAAAAAAAGACCTTACTTAGATGTGATGGGGTGGGGAGCTGGGTTTGCTGGCTGCACAACTCCAGAGGGCACTATTCACATTCCGTTCTGTAGCAGGCCTGGGTGAAGGGATAAGATGCTTCTGGCACAGCTTGAGAAACTGGGATAAATAGCATGTGTCTTGTTATGTCATTCTTACACACCACCCCCCATTATGCTGTTACGAGCAATACCATTCACTTTTCAAAGCTGATAAAACTGGATTCTCCACTGCTTTTGGTAAGAAACTAACTCTATCAGTTATGCTAACAGATACTTTTCAGCAACGTGACAACTTTTCAAGTTCATTATCCACTAAAACAAAACAAAACAAAACAAAACAAAACAAAACAAAACAAAACAAAACAAAAACTCGGCTACACTATTTCCAAACAAAAATGTGAGGAAAAAATAAGTGAAGTAAGAAGCCAATTAGCTAAGAAAGCCATCAAAAATTTGGAGCAAAAATCTGTCTCCAAATGACCATGAATTAAAGCTTTCTTCATAATAACAATCCTCAGACAGAAAAATGTGCAGTTTATAGTTTTGTTCTATGCAGCATTGACTCTGGAAGTTGTTCCCAGCTCTGAAAAGGCTTCAAACTCCTCTATAACTTTGACATAAGAAGAGAGCAACTTGGTTGATCATGGCAAAGGAACCATCTGGCAGAGCCACACTGATAAGGAATAGTCTGTTCTGGGAAAGAAGAGGAAGCTTCTGTTCTCGGCTAAGGGCCATGTCCTCAGACACCATGGTGATAAATGGAAAGCTTGTCAGTAAGCTTTGCCTGTGCCTTACATTTTTAAGCAGTTTGGTAATTAGCTCCAAATTAGGAAATTAACTGGCAATCAGAGCATTAGAGCAGGAAAACCCATTACAGTTCTTCTAAATCTTTGAAAGAAAAGGCTATAGAGCAGGATTAGAATAACTGTTTTGGTAAAGAGGATCAGAAGAATTGACTCCTGGGTGGAAACATGCTGGAGGCTATTGTCTGGCTTGTGGGTGAAGGGGCCAAGGGACTGTACAACTGTAGCTCAAGCCACACTTAAGAGTGTCCCATCTCCAAGACAAAGGATAGCCAATCTCCGGCCATTCTTTTTTTTTTTTTTTCCATTGGAGTACAGCTGATTTCCAATGTTGTATTAGTTTCAGGTGTACAGTAAAGTGACTCAGTTAAACATATACATATATCTACTCTTTTTTTTTTAAAGATTCTTTTCCCATATAGGCCATTACAGAGTATTGAGTAGAGTTCCCTGTGCTATACAGAGGTCCTTGTTAGTTATCTATTTTATATATATAGTTGTGTGTATATGTCAGTCTCAGTCTCCCAATTTATCCCTCCTTCTGCTTATCCCCTGGTAATCCCTAAGTTTGTTTCCTACATCTGTGACTCTGTTTCTGTTTTGTAAATAGGTTCATTTGTCGTCCCTCTCCGTTTTTTTAAAAAGATTCCACATATAAGCAATACCATATGATCTTTGTCTTTCTGTGTCTAACTTCATTCAGTATGACAATCTCTAGGTCCAGCCATGTTGCTGCAAATGGCATTATTTTGTTATTTTTTATGGAAGAGTAATATTCCATTGTACATATTTACCACATCTTCCTTATCCATTTACCTACTGATGGACATTTAGGTTACTTCCATATCCTGGCTATTGTAAATAGTGCTGCAATGAACATTGCAATGCATGTATCTTTTTGAATTATGGTTTTCTCTGGGTATATGCTTAGGAATGGGATTGCTGGGTCATTTGGTAGTTCTATTTTTAGGTTTTTAAGGAACCTCCATACTGTTCTTCATAGTGGCTGTACCAGTTTACATTCCCACCAACAGTGTAGGAGAGTTCCCTTTTCTCCACACCCTCTCCAGGATTTATTGTTTGCAGATTTTTTGATGATGGCCATTCTGACCAGTGTGAAGTGATACCTCATTGTAGTTTTGATTTGCATATTTCTTTAATGATTAGTGATGCTGAGCATCTTTTCATGTGCTTTTTGGAATCTTGGGCCATTCTGAGTTAAGTGATCATCCTCTTAAGTATCATTGATTTCGATTGGCATTTTCTATAAAGATATGGGCTTTTTATCTCTCTGGAAATTTCTTTCGAAAGAGTATTAAAGTCTCCTCATGCATAAAGTTGTTTAAAAACATCAGGCTAGGGACTTCCCTGACAGTCCAGTGGTTAAGACTCCACCCTTCCAATGCAGGGGGTGCGGATTTGATGTCTGGTTGGGGACCTAAGATCCTACATGCTGCCTTGTGCAGCCAAAAAAAAAAAAAGTCAGAATGCATCATGTATTTAAAATGGTGATTTTTTTTTTCCTATTTCATTTTCAAGGTTGTTGAAGCCATCACTGGTTAATATTTTTTTGAATACGGTTTTCCACAAGTCTTTATCTTGAATGAATGTTGCAATATAAATAGAGACTTGCTGTTGTAAAGTTTTTAAAGAGGAATGTTCTTATCAAGCATTTAGGTTTGCTAAGCTTGTCCTAGATCTGAAGTTCTCACTTTCCAAGTCCCCTTTCAAATTGGGCATTTCCAAAAGCTTGTTTGAATTTATATTAATTGATCCTGACAGCTTCAGCTGATTTGAGTTTTGAGAAATTCCAAGTTAATCTACTAAATCATATTTACAGACAACTTGGGGACCGCTTGTTAAACAGTGTGGAAATTCTAAATGGTTTCTGTGAAAAGGTTGCCAGGAAAGGGAAACCTTTTAATGAAAACAAGAATGATATAGCCTGAGGTTGTCCTTATTGTAGAGCAAGGAAAGGGACAGGAACTGGAGTAAAATGAGGTCACAGCCGGCCATGAACAGCTGTGGTGGCTTAGCTATTGAGGCTAGGCTGAGCTGTTTACCACCAGATTTTGATACAAAGGGAGAATGCCAGAAAGGGTCCTTTGAAAATATGTGGAGGAGTTACAAGAACTAAATCTGCATTCATGAAAGTGGCAACCTTTGAGGCCACGTTGAGTCACACAAAAGAGGAGGGACTGTCCCTTCCAAAAGATAAATGGTTTTCAACCAACTGTATTTGGTCTTTAGAAAATTATGGGCCTATTTTCTTTGTAGAAGTGTCAAAGTTTCCAAAAAAAAATTTCTTTCACTGGGTGGGCTACATACTAATCAAGGCCATGCTGCTTGGAATTAAAAAGATGATGGAATTTAAAAGATGTACTCAGGACTCTATTTAAATGTGATGATAATTACTGGTTTGTCCAATGTGTTGGTGTTTCTTGTATGAGTCTTTTTTCCAGTTATTACCTGTGGCATTTTCTGAGATGGGTGGCCTCTGAGACGGCCCAGTGGCTGGACACAGGACACAGGAGTTTCAGTTTGGGGCTTCAGCCAGAATGCCTGGGGTCAAGGCATCTCTTTTCTCCCTTTCTTCTGCCTCCCTCTTCCTTTGTCCTTTTCCTGCACCTTGCTCAGCTTCTTGCCAGCAGGCAGGCTTGGGCCCAGTACCTGTCTGATTCCATAGAAGAGTCTCTGAAAAGTTACCAGTCAGTTGACATCCTATTCTCCAGACTTCCCTCTTGCTCTCCCTCAACCCTTGATCATCACAGGGATGCTAGGTGGAGGAAAGGGAGAAGTGAGGAAGACTAGATGCCATTTTCTGTTTGCTGGGGTGTCTTAAGCTTAAACACAATTAGAAATTTTATCTGAAACCAAAAGTATCCTAAATAGATCCCAGCTGTGTGATTTGAGGCACTGTTGTGTCCTTTCTGAATGTTTTCTTCCTTCCTCAAAGTGCTCAGCACAGGTTCCAACCACTGGGTAGTGGTTGAATAGAATACTTATTATCTTTTCCATTTCACCAAGGAACTCCAAGGTCAAAAACAAGACTACATCTGAAAGAGTGTTAAAAAGAAAATCACATTGCTTTGCAAACACAAGGAAGTGTTTAATGAGAATTCCCTCATTTCCTTTCTGTCATCCAGGCATTGCGCTTCAAGTTCACTAGGGCCTCCTAACTCCTCTCCTTGGGCCCAAGCCCTCTCTTCCCATCTTTCAGATCATTAAATCAATATTCCTCAATCACCATTTTGAGTCCACAAAGGTGTATGCCTACTGTATGCCAAGGCTCTGGGAATACAAAAGTGAATAGGATACCACTGGCATCAAAATATTCCTTTGCTTAAAAACATTCATGGATTTTCCATTTCCTGCTTTATGTCTAGTTCTACCTTCTCATCCAAACATTTCCCACCTCTCCTAAGCCTTCCAGTCTTGCCAGTCTCCAAAGCTCTGTGTTCCAGGGCCTGGAATGCCCTCTTCTCTCTCCTCTGAGTCTGTTGAAACACCACTCAAGCCTCCCATCCTGAGGTTGGGTCTCCCTCCAGTGAATCTTCTCCTTTCATTCTGACTCCCAGTGAGGCAGCCCCACTTGCAGAAGAGGCTCAGATGTCAAATGACTTGCCCAGAGTCCCCTGCTAGCAAGTGATGGATTAGGGACTAGATGTCACTCTCTAACCTCCCCTCAGAGGACAACTCCTCTTCTCTTTTACGTTCTGCAGGAGGCCTCCTGCCCCATCCACACAGCCTGGCCCTCAGCTAGGCTATCCCTGTCCTCCTCCTCCTGCTCTTGAGTGTTGATGGGCCCTTCAGGGGTTCCATCTTTACCTTTCACCTTACCCTGCGACCAGGGCTGGTCTCACCTTAGGGGAAAAGGGGAGGCACTCAACAGAGGCTTCACAAATAATTCTTAGCCGAGATATAGAAGCAACCCAAGTGTCCATCAACAGATGAATAGATAAAGAAGATAACGGTGTGTGTGTATATATATACATATACATATATATATATATACACACACAATGGAATATTACTTATCCATAAAAAATGAAATTCTGCCATTTGCAGCAACGTGGATGGACCTACATAATATTACGTTTAGTGAAATAAGGCAGAAAGACAAATACTGTATGCTATCACTTATATGTGGAATCTAAAATATAACGGAAACGAATGTATATAGCCAAATAGACTCACGAAAACAAACTAGTGGTTACCAGAGGGGAGGGGGAGGGGGGAGGGGAAGTTAAAGGTGTGGGATTAAGAGATACAAACTACTATAAAAAATAGATAAGTAACAAGGTTATACTGCACAGCGCAGGGAATTATAGCTGTTATCTTGTAATAACTTTTAATGGGATATAATCTGTAAAAATAGTCACTATGCTGTACACCTGAAACTAATATATCGTAAATCAGCTATACCGTACGTCAATTTTTTTAAAAAGGCAAAAAAAAAATTCTTTAGTTCTAATCACACGAGAGAAACAAAAGCTCAATGAAGCCACGTGTAAAGCATGACAAGTCACCTTACCCTCCCGCACCCTCACGCCTCCTCCCCCCCCACGCCTCCTCCCCCCTCCCCCCGCGTCTCGCCCCAATCATCCTACCACCCTGAAATGACAAGGCCCTAGAGGGTGAGGGCGGGGTGGGGTTTCAGACCGGCCAAGGCCCCATCCATCTGCTTCCAGGGGCATCTAAACGTAGCTCATATACCTCCCCCTTACCCCGACGCACTTTCGCAGGAGCGAGCACCCTCTCCCCCACTTGGGGGCTGGAGACTCGCAAGGAAGATACGAGGATAGAAGCGAATGGAGAATCAGACACCAGAAAAACTTTGCGGGATCCAGGGCGGGAAAGAAGTGAGGAGAGAAGCGAGCACCGATCGGGGATGGGGCGGGGCAGGGGCGGGAGAGCCTCTGTGGAGTGGCCACGCCCCCCCGCCCCTCCGCTCGGGTCGCTAGGGGCCCTCCCTCTCCTCCCCCTCCTCATCCTCGGTCTGGCCCTCCTCCTCACACTCCTCCTCCTCCTGCTTCTCCTCCCGAGGTGGATGGCGGCGGACGGAGTCGGAGCCCCAGCCGTGCTGCCGGTGAGTGACCGACCCCAAGGGACAGACTGGGAGGCGTGGGGAGCCCCCCCTCCGGCGCGGGTTACCCCCGGTGTGCTGGGAAACTTGGAGAAGGGGGGCTGCAGCCGCAGCCGCAGCCGCGGGACGCGGGCATCTCCCGGGCTGGCCGGGCGCGCCGCGCGGTGCCGGGTCTCCCCCTCGCCGCCCCCAGAGCGCAGGGCCCATACGGGGTGGGCCCCACCCGGCTCACCCTCTGCACCACAGCTCTGCGGCTGCTGCTGTGACCTGGGTCCCGCTATCAAGAGAAAGAAAAGAATCTAAACTCAGTTCCAAGGGGGGTGGGGGTGGCGGGGGGCGAGGACTCATCCAAACCCGAGGGGCCCTGGCCTCCCCGACCAGGGTCACCGGCCCCGGTCCCCCATCCCACCCCCAGGACTCTCCCTTTCCTTTTTCCTGGCTCGTGTTTCTCTAGCTGCTGCCTTCTCCCCCCCCCGCCCCTCCCCCACCTTTCCCTGGGAGGCTAGTGTCCCACAGGCTGGTATCTCCAGCAGGGTGCCCCCTCCAGCCCTAGAAGGCGATGACCTAGGCCAAGGAGCTACAGTCACAGGGCCCTTCACACTTGCCCGGAGGTTTCCTGCAGGAATGCCTTTAATTGGAATTTGATTATCGGTCCCCTGGCCCCACAAATCTTGCCTTGTGTGTCCAAGGGGAAATTAAAATATATTCCTCCTCGGGATTTTACTGTTTTTGTTGGGCTTTTTGTTATTTCAATCTCTCTGACTGTGCTTTCTTCCAATAATAATGATACCTCATTTAACTAGCCTTTCTAATTTGAAAGAAACAGGAAAAAATAATAAAGAAAAAGAAAATAGAGAAAAAGAGTGCTTGCTAAAACCATTGTACAGAACCTGATCTTTGGAAAGTAAAGACAACTGTTTTAGTGGGAAATGAGAGTTCACTGTAGCTTATTTTTGGACTACCCCAAACAGACTATTACGGCCTCCCCCAGGCTAGAAGTTTTAATTTGCCGGACATAAACCGCATTGTTTGTTGGCATTCCCCAGCCTGGCTACTCGCCCTGCATTTCTCTTCCCTCCGGCTAGCCCTCCTCTCCATCCCTTTCCCAACTCCCGGACTCCCACTTTCTCATAAACAGGAGTTGTGAAAACAAGGCAATGGAAGAGGTGAAAATGAGCAGGACTGAAAAGGAAAAACAGCCTCACTTATTTTAATCCTGAGGCTGTTGCTTCAGCTTAACTCCGATTGGGCAGAGGAATGTTTAGTTCATTTGTGTGGTTTTTATGTCTGTTCTCATTACGGTTGAATCAGTGTTTCCATGACAGGCTTAGTTCTCTGGGTGCTTAGAAGGAACTTGTTAATTCTCAGATGGGTCTGGTCAAGCCTGGAATCTGGAGGTTTTTGGATTTTTTTTTTTAAGGGGTTGATCTGGGTTGGTCTTAGAAACCTCTGTCCACTCACTCAGAACTGGAGCAGTGGGGGGCAGCCTGAGCTGGGGTTCGCTTCCACATGACCAAGGAAGAAAAAGCTTTCCTAAGGAGAGAGCTGTATGAACAGGATTGTAGGGAGTGTTGAACTTTTGTTGTTTTTAAGGAGAATGCACTTCTCAAGAACTTCAGCCATTCCTCTTTACAAACAATGATGTGTATGTATTATGTATATGACATGTATTAGATCAGTTTTAGAACAACCCGTGAAAACAGGTCAAGGTATTGAACTATTCAGAAATGAAGACTTTTTAAAAAATGAATTTCATTGGCAAGAAACGCCTTTATTTGAAAAAGGATGGAATTCATTTTTCTCTGCTGATTGAGTGTGGTAGTTCCCCATTAGTATGAATTAGTAAGGTTTTGCCGTGGTTTCAGAATATCATTGGTCAGGAAGTCTTGTGACTTCCATTCAAAAATAAAGCCCTTAAAAGTTTTGAACTTGTTTGGCCCCGGTGCTCTTAGAAAAAACAATGTGCTCAGATAAAAATCTCCAGTCTCTTCCTCTTCCTGAGAATTTTTAATAGTTTTTAATAGTGTCTTTAATGCCCCAGAAGTCAACCTTACACTGTTTGGAGAGAAATCGCCTTTCTGCCTTGTTCAGCTTTTGCACCACCTCATGGAAACTTGTTAAACTGGGTGGTTTGCCATCATGCATGAGGGTTTGCTGTGCAGCCCCAGAGAGGCTGCTCTGGATATTGGGGATGTAATGAAGGCTGGCAACAGGTCCCTGACTGATGGAGCAGGTGGTCTGGATGGTGAGATGAAAGCTACATCCCCACTTAGCCAGTAGAAAGCAGCCAACTATCATCTGATGGGTTAGATGAGTTTGAAACAGACAGAGTGGAACCTGCAAAGGAGGAAGGAGGGAAGGGGTTATTTTTACTTCTTATTAACTTTAAGAAGTATTATAACCTAAAGGAATATAGTGTGGCTAAAATTATTTTGTACAAGGATACCAAATTATGTAGACATGCTTAGGGTATTTTGTTAAATTTTAAAAACAAGTTATGAAATAGAAAGGATTGTATCTCACTCTTTGAAAATACACCCCCAAAATACTGAAATTTTATGTATGGAAATGGGTGGTGGGATTACAGGTACTTTTGATTTTTGTTGTGCTTGCCTGTATTTCTCAACTTTTTTACAATAGTAATAGCTAACGTTTATTGAGTATAAAGCACATACATATGGTATTTCATTTTAAAACTCCTTGAGGTAAGTACTAGTATTATTCTCATGATATAAGATTCAGAAACTAGAATCAGAGGGGAAACTTGTCAAGGTTGCATAGTCACTATATGCTAGAATCAAATTTTGAAATCAGGTCAGTGGCCGAAGTCTATTCATCTCAATCACTGCTGTCTACCATCTCCCTGCACATGTATCATTATTGTTATTTTAATTATAAGAAAAAAATAGAAAAGGAAGGGCATTTGTGGTTTAGCAAGAACTGATATTTTGATTAATTGTAAAATGCCTCTATCTCCCATCTCTCCCATCTCCCGCTGTCAGTTCTCTTTGGAAGTCCTTGGAGATTGCTCCAGACTTAGCCCAAGGTAGCTCACCTTCCCTTGGGAGCCAGCTGTACCCATGAGAAATAATCCAGAATTCCTTGGAGGCTTCCTGGACAGTCTGGAATTCCAGGAACCCCATGGGATTTCTACCATGAGCAGTCCTGGTAGAAAGCAGGATTTTTAAAGATCGGCCAATTATGTCCTCAGAGTTCTACTGATATGGGCATTCATTTTTCTTGGTGTTGTCAGGGGAGTGCGATGGATAGGAAGCCCAGGGAAAGCTGCCAGGCTCGCATTTATCTTATCTGTGTGTTATATAGAATGTTAGGATAGGTAGGTCAAGAATTTACCATGGAACAGGAAAGGAAGAGAAAAGCGTATTGCCTCTCCATGTTTACTACTGTGAAAACACTATAATAAACTGTTTTTTGGAAGCCTGGCTATGTGGGTGATCCCATGCATTGGCAAGATGAACTGGTTTAGTGGAGATGGAAATATTCTGGGGGTAGCTCTGGGAAAGAAGCCCACATCCTGTACCACCATGTGCCCTCACAGGCAACCAGACCCCCAGAGGTCACCTTATCCATCCTCTTGCTGGAATATTCCTAAAGATGGGCTTTTCTAAAACACCTGTTCATTCAAATAACACAACTTAAGTGGGAGGCTTTATCTCTTTTATTCTTCAAGGAAGTTTCTGAAAGGCTGAAGCTTCTAAATTACCTTCTTGTTAAAAAAATTGTAAGAGTCAAGGATCTCTTTCCCAAATTATCACTCTCCGACCAAAGTTCCAAATCTTGTATCCATTTGACCATATGAGAAATGTCTTTGCAGGCTCAGTGCCAGCAATAGTTCTTGTGAACAACTTGTCTGTTTTGCCTTGTGGATTCTGTGAATCCTTTAATTGACCTTTCCCATTTCTTATTTGGCCAAAAGGAAGCACAGACCCAACTTAGTGGCCTACTTCTAGCATATGCATAGGACTTTATGACCTGTACTTTGAATAACTAACACTATTATATACCTTCTATTTCCTATGTATACTTAGATCCACTTTTCTCACCTACTTTACATTGTTTTATTTTATTTATTCACTGCACTTTGGAGGCTGCTACTTCTGATACCCTCCTTCCTTCTGAGTTCATGTCAATGGAAACGTAGAAGTTCCTTAATAGAAGGTCTTTGGTAAACTTTAAAATATTTGTATTGCTGAAAATGTCTTTATTTTGACTGAGTGTGGAATTCTGAACTCACAAGTATTTTCCTTCAGTATTTGGAACATATTACGTAATTGTCTTCTTTCGGCTGCTCCTAAGAATACCAAGTAACCTTGGGGGCAAGTTTGCTAATTCCTCTCAGCCTCCTTGTCTGTAAAATAGATAATAATATCCACTTCAAGGAAAATGTATGCAGAATGTTAGAATAGTGCCTGCCACATAAGGAAGCACACAATAATTGTTAGCTATTACAATTACTTTTATATTTTTTCAGAATTTCTTGGCTTTCTTGGATTTTACTAGCTCATATAAATATTAGTATTTCTAGTTGCACACAGGAGAAAAATCATGTTGGGATTTTTATTGATGTCACTCAATTTATATTCCAGAGAACTGACACCTTTACAATATCAGGTCTAACCATCTTTTCCTTTTATTCAGGTGAAAGATGACTGGTGGCTTCTCCCATAAATATTTTACACAGCTTTTGCTATGTTTATTTCCTATAGGTTTTGTTGATATTATAAATGATATCTTTTTTTCTTATTATACTTTTAAGTTGGTTATTTGCTCCCCCAGAGAAACGTTCCTGAGTTTTAGAATTTTGATCTTGTATCGAGCATCCCAGTTGACTTCTCTTATTAGTTCTAAGAGTCTGTAGGTAGATACTCTTGAATTTTCTAGGTAGACAATCACAAAATAATAATTTGTCTTTTCTTTTTCATTCGTTATGACTATATCTTTTTCTTATTTATTGCATTGGATAGACCCTCTAGTACAATATTTAATAGTAACAGTGATGGCAAACATCTTTGTTTTCTTACTGTTTTCTTTCTTTCTTTATGGCTGTGGTGGGTCTTTGTTGCTGCACACAGGTGTTCTCTGGTTGTGGAGAGTGGAGGCTACTCTTCATTGTGGTTCGTGGACTTCTCACTGCAGTAGCTTCTCTTGTTGCAGAGCATGGGCTCTAGGCACACAGGCTTTGGTAGTTGTGGTACGTGGGCTCTAGCGCTCAGGCTCAGTAGTTGTGGCACACGAGCTTAGTTGCTCTGCAGTATGTGGGATCTTCCTGGACCAGGGCTCGAACCTGTGTCCCCTGCATTGGCAGGTGGATTCTTAACCAGTGTGCCACCAGGGAAGCCCCTTACTGTCTTTAATGGGTGCTCTTAAAGTTTCTCCATTAATCGTGAAGTTTACTTAAGATTTCAGTAGATATTCTTTATTAAATTAAGGACTTTCCCTCTATTAATATTTTTTAACAACTTAAACATTTTATCATGACTGAGTATTGATTTTATGTAATGCCTTAATGTTTTCATGTAAATTGTATGAGGTGATATAAAGTTCTTAATATTATAATGTGATAATATGAGTATATTTAATGACTGAGACATATCTACACACACACGTACAGATATGTTCTTTTATTCTATGGAATATCATTTGTTAGGATTTTGTTAGGATTTTTGCAAATGTTCATAAGTGAAACAATTGGTCTATAATTTTCTCTTTTCTTTTTTTAAATATCGTTCGTATATTGTTTGGTATCAAGTTTATGTTAGCTCCATGAATTAAGTTGGGAAACTATTTCTCTTTCATATATATTTTTCTTAAGCAGTTTGTGAGAGATAAAGACTCTATTTCTTAAAAGTTTGGTAAAATTCATTGTAAAATCATCTGAACTGCTTATCCAGGGTATGTGTGTCAAGTTTTTCACAGTTCAATTTCATAAATGATTATTGATAAATTTGATCTATTTCTTTTTGTTCTGGTTTTGATTATTTGCTTGTTTAGATGATCCATTTCATGTGTTCTCAAATTTATTAGCATACATTTATTTATAATTTTCTTTCATGGTTTTTGTAAATATTGACTGTCTTATAACATGTTCCCCTTTTAGTTCTTAATATTGTTTATTTGTGCCATCTCTTTTTAAGAATTAATATAGAAGTCTACTTAATTAGTCTTTTGATATAACCAGCTTCTTTCTTATCTGTACTTTTTGTCTTTCATATCTTTTTTTTTCTTCTTATTTGTATTATTTCTTCTTCCCATTTCTAGCTACTTGAGTTGACTCCTATCTCATTTATTTTTTGTTTTTCAGTAAAGGAATTTTAGGAAATTTATTGGCAAGTTAGTACTTGACGCTTTCACTGCTGTAGTCCGGGTTCAATCCCTGGGCAGGGAACTAAGATCCCACAAGCTTTGTAGTGTGACCCCCCTGCAAAAAAAAAATATGTGTACTTTCATTACCACTTGGCTCTTAAGTTTTTGTACTTCTTTTATGTTCTTTTTAACCCATGGATTCAATTTTCCATTTTTAACTTTTTAAAAAACTTTTAATTAACTTTGTTTAAATTATTGGTGATTTCTAATTTAGTTGCATTATGAAAAGACAGGATGGTTTGTATTATAGCAATCCTTTGTGTCTGGTTACATGAACAGTTTTTCCAAATATTTCATGTGTGGTTCAAAAGAAAAATGTATGTCCTACTTGGTAGATGGAGCATTCTATATCAGTCTAACAGGTCAAACTTATTAACTGTTTTTTTCAAATTTCTCATGTTCTTCCTGATTTTCTTTTGCCTGCTTTCTGAGTTCTCTTCAGTTTCTGAGAAAGGAATGTTAAAATCTTCCACTCTGTGAATTTGTCAGTTTTTCCTTGTAATCCATAATGTTTATGTAAGTGTTCATGATTGTTATTTCTCTGGGGTGAATTTATGATGTTATGTGCTGTCCTCTGTTATTTCTATTGATGCTCTTGGCATAAAATCTATTTTGTCTGATATTAACATTGCTATACCTGCTTCCTCTTGGTTATTATTTTTTATATGTCTTTGTCCTTTTACATTAACTTCTCTCTATAATTTTGCCTCAACCGTTAGTCATGGAAACAGTTTTTATGTGTAACTTCATTTTCATTTTTATTATAACCTGAAAATCTTTATTTAATAATTGAGTTTAAATTTTTACATTCTTTATAATTTATATACATTTACCTCCTTCTGCCATCTTAAATTTTTGTTTATCCTATTTACCAAAAAAGGTTGCTTCTCTTATACTTTTCATAGTTTTCTTTGGGTTGATCAAGTGATGTATATTCCTACTTTTGTCAGCTGTTTTGAAAGACAAAATTCTATTTGTGTTCTGTTAGTAGTCTTAAATTTTTAACATGTGCATCCAGTTAACAACGTCTAAAGTTAACCAGTTTCTCTGTTTCCTCTCAACAGTGCAGTGGCCTTAGATGGCTTTAAATCTAATCTGCCCCTCTTCCCATCTTCCTGGTTATTGTGGTCCAGTGGTTTAATCCCATATTGTGTATAGTCCTCTCTCTACCCCTGCAATTAGTCATCATTGTTATTTCTACTTTTGTTTCTTTTCTACAGTCAAAATTTATTTAACTTTACCAGTTTCTTTTCTCAACATTGCCTCTTGCATACCATCCCTGACTTCTGTGTTCATTTTCTTCATACTGATAATTTTTTCATTGGACGTCTAGAGTTGTAATACTCCAATCTCATGGGTAGCGTGGACTTAAAAATTTATTCACAGCCTAAAAGTTCAGAGTTCTGTTTCATTCGATGGGAATTTTTAGGACTTCAAGCCTGGGAGACAGCATCTCATAACCCTGAGAGAACTGCTCTGAGGTGGCGAGGAGGGGAGCCAGGTTATATAGAAGTTTTGCAACAAAGGGAAGGTAGTTGGGAACATCAAAAGATTATTGTTAATTAAAGAAAACCAGATATTCCAAGTTAAGGAATTTAGCGCTTTTCTATGTATGGGAAGATGCAAGAGTCTGGGCTCACTGAAATCTTTCCTTTGATGTGTACCTCTGCTATCTGGGGCCAGTATCCTGTATTTTCACATCTTGAGTTTCCTCAGGGTTCACCATAGGGAGTGGCTGCAGTCTGATGGTTGTTGATGGCAGGTATTCTTTCCTTCCTGAATCTCCTCAGGGCTCACTGGCTCATGTTGGAGGGCTGTAATTGCTCATGACTGTGACATCCTTTGTTTACTGATATGGCAGGAAATAGTCCATTTCTCAGAAGTTTTGGTTTTGTTTTGAAAATGTCTTTATTCATGTCACTCTTGAAAGATAATTTATCAAGGTATAGAATTCTAAGTAGGTATTTTCCCCTCATCATTTTGTAAGCTATTACTCCACTTTTTTTTTTTAATAATTTTTTTTAAAGATTTATTTATGTACTTATTTATTTTGGGCTACACTGAGTCTTCGTCGCTGCTTACAGGGCTTTTCTCTAGTTGCGGTGAGCAGGGGCTATTCTTCCTTGCAGTGCCTGGGTTTCTCATTGCAGTGGCTTCTCTTATTGCGGAGCATGGGCTCTAGGTGTGCAGGCTTCAGTAGTTGCAGCACATGGGCTCGGTAGTTGTGGCGCACGAGCCTAGTTGCTTCATGGCATGTGGGATCTTCCTGGACCAGGGCTCAAACCCATGTCCCCTGCATTGGCAGGTGAATTCTTAACAACTGCGCCACCAGGGAAGTCTCCACTGTTTTTTGTCTCAGTTGTTTCTTATGAGAAATTTCTTTTTGGTCTGCCATTTTTTTGCAGGTAATCTGTTTTTTCTCCTGGAGACTTTCAGTTTGATCTTTTTGGCTTTCATTTTGTGCCTTTTCATTATAATGTGTCCAGGTATAGTCTGTTTTTACATATCCTACTTGGAATTCAACATGTTTGTTAATCTGAAGACTCATCTCTGTTTTCATATCTAAATGTTTCTTACTTGTTTTCTCCACAAATCTATTTTAAAGTAATTACTGAGCACTTATCGTGTATCAGGAATGCTTCCAGGTGCTAGAGATATAGAAATGAACACAAGAGACAAAAGCCGTTACCCTGATATTGGGTCACTCATACTCTCTGTTCTCTGCTTTTAGAATACCCATTAGGCAAATGTTGAACCTCCTTCTCATTTTATCTTGTATGTCTTCTTCATCTGAGATTTCTCTTTCTTACTACAATTGACCCTTGAACAATGCAAGAATTAGGAGTGCTGACCCTCTGTGCAATTGAAAATCCATGTATAACTTAGAGTTGGCCCTTCATATATGCATTTCTTTTGTATCTATCTGCAGTTCCTCCAAATCCATGGTTCCATATCTCCTGGATTCAACCAGCTGAGGACCATGTAGTACTGTAGTAATTACTATAGAAAAAAACTGCATGTAAGTGGACCCTCACAGTTCAAACCCATATATAGTTCAAGGGTCAACTATATATATATATATATATATATATATATATATATGTATGTCTCTTTATCTCTCAGCTGTATTCTGAGTGATTTTTTTTTTTTTAGTTTTATTTTCCAGTTTATTAATTTTTTGCAACTGCATTTGGTCTACTATTCAACCCATCCATTTAAAAAAAAAAACTTAATGTCTATATATTTTTATTTCTAGAATTTCTATTTGGCACTTGATTTCTACTTATTCCTTTTTTTTAAGAACTTTTATTGAGATACAGTTAACAGACAATAAACTGCATATATTTAGAGTGTACAGTTCGGTATCCCAGTCTCCCAGTTCATCCCCCACTCCAACCCTCCCCGCTTTCCCCACTTGGTGTCCATATGTTTGTTCTCTACATGTATGTCTCTATTTCTGCCTTGCAAACGGGTTGATTTGTGCCATTTTTCTTTAATCCACATATATGTGTTAATATACGATATTTGTTTTTCTCTTTCTGACTCACTTCACTCTGTATGACAATCTCTAGGTCCATCCATGTCTACAAATGTCCCAGTTTCATTGCTTTTTACAGCTGAGTAATATTCCATTGTATGTATGTACCACATCTTTTTTATCCATTCATCTGTTGATGGACATTTAGGTTGCTTCCATGTCCTGGCTATTGTAAATAGTGCTGCAACGAACACTGGAGTGCATGTGTCTTTTTGCATTATGGTGTTCTCTGCGTATATGCCCAGCAGTAGGATTGCTGGGTCATATGGTAGTTTTGTTTTTAGTTTTGCAAGGAACCTCCATACTGTTCTCCATAGTGGCTGTATCAGTTTACATTCCCACCAACAGTGCAAGAGTGTTCCCTTTTCTCCGCAGCCTCTCCAGCATTTACTCTTTGTAGATTTTCTGATGATGCCCATTCTAACTGGTGTGAGGTGATACCTCATTGTCGTTTTGATTTGCGTTTCTCTAATAATTAGTGAGTTGAGCAGCTTTTCATGTGCCTCTTGCCCATCCATATGTCTTCTTTGGAGACATGCCTATGTAGGTCTTCTGCCCACTTTTTGATTGGGTTGTTTGTGTTTTTGATATTGAGCTGCATGAACTGTTTATATATTTTGGAGAGTAATCCTTTTTCTGTTGATTCATTTGCAAATATTTTCTCCCATTCTGAGGGTTGTCTTTTTTTCTTGCTTACAGTTTCCTTTGCTGTGCAGAAGCTTTGAAGTTTCCTTAGGTCCCACTTACTTATTTTTGTTTTTATTTCCATTACTCTAGGGGGTGGATCAAAAAAGATCTCGCTGTGATTTATGTTGAAGAGTGTTCTTCCTGTGTTTTCCTCTAGGAGTTGTATAGTGTCTGGCCTTAAGTTTAGGTCTTTAATAATCCATTTGGAGTTTATTTTTGTGTATGGTGTTAAGGAGTGTTCTAATTTCATTCTTTTCCATGTAGCTGCCCAGTTTTCCCAGCACCACTTATTGAAGAGGCTGCCTTTTCTCCATTGTATATCCTTGCCTCCTTTGTCATAGATTAATTGACCATAGTTTATCTCTGGGCTTTCTATCCTGTTGCATTGATCTATATTTCTGTTTTTGTGCTAGTACCATACTGTCTTGATCACTGTAGCCTTGTAGTATAGCCTGAAGTCAGGAAGCCTTATTCCACCAACTCCGTTTTTCCTTCTCAAGATTGCTTTGGCTATTCAGGGTCTTTTGTGTTTCCATACAAATCGTAAAATTTCTTGTTCTAGTTCTGTGAAAAATGCCATTGGTAATTTCATCGGGATTGCATTGAATCTGTAAATTGCTTTCAGTAATATAGTCATTTTCACAATGTTGATTCTTCCAATCCAAGAACATGGTATGTCCCTCCATCTGTTTGTGTCGTCTTTGATTTCTTTCTTGAGTGTCTTATAGTTTTCTGAGTACAGGTCTTTTACCTCCTTGGTGAAGTTTATTCCTAGGTATTTTATTCTTTTTGTTGCAATGGTGAATGGGATTGTTTCCTTAATTTCTCTTTCTGATCTTTCATTGTTAGTGTATAGAAATGCAAGGGAGTTCTGTGTGTTAATTTTGTATCCTGCAACTTTGCTGAATTCATTGATTAGTTCAAGTAGTTTTCTGGTGGCATCTTTAGGAGTTTCTGTGTATCATGTCATCTGCGAACAATGACAGTTTTACTTTTAAAAAAAATTTTCTCTTTGCCTTTTAATTTCTAGTCTTTTTTCTATGTCTTTCAATATTTTAAACATATTTTTAGATTCTTTGTTATTTCTGCTTTTGAATTTTTTAAAATTATGATTCATTTTCTCTTGCGTCTTACGTCTTTATCAGGAGTTGTCTTCCGTAGAAATCCTGTCTACCTCAGGATTGTTAGCATATCCTTATAAAGCAATTTCACATTTGCTTCTGCTTGTCCTCTCTGGGTTTTACCCATTCCAAATTAGCCTTTTTGTTACTGTCTTGGCATATAGGCCCTGTACAACCTGAAAATGTGCATTTAAACCTTGTTCCTGCATTGTGGTGCAAGCCTGGATTTCAAATTTTTTAGGTCACTCATTTTCTACTCTTTGCCCAAGCAGATGACAGGCTTTCTTATGGTTTCCTCAGATTGGCAAGTGATGTTCCTCTAGAACTGTTTCACTTATGAAGCAGACCTTTATGACCTCCAGCTTTATGTAAGTGCTTCACTGACAGCTCCTGGCATCAGGTGGCCATTACTGGACTCCCCTCACTAAATGCATGTCATTAAAGTCTAAGCCCCCAGCCATTCAGGCCTCTTAACTGGTCTGGATTGTTCCATGAGCCCTTTGGCTTCAGCTTCCACTGATTGTTCTATTTTGACTTCGCTTTTTATTTCTGGTATCTGGAGATTTCTATTTCCTCTGTGTTTTATGTAGTAATATTTGTTGTTATAATTTTGTTTAGTGTTTTGAAATATTTGGATTGGAAGGGGTAATTTCTTGTGTCAACTCAATCTGTCATATTGACTGAAGTTTTTAACTACTGATTTTAAAGTTTATTTTAGTTTTTTATATGTAAAGTAGAATACAAGTAAGTAAATGCATCTACATTAGCCCCTGGATGTGAAATCCGGTGCTACTGAGTGGACGCAGCAGAGATGAGGCCCTAACAGTACAGTGTGCTAACATCAGCATCTCAGGGGGACTCTGTACCCTTGGTATGATGTCTCGCTCAATTATCTGGCTGCATGTTCTCAGTCCAGAAGAGATTTGAATTTCCTAAACACTGTTCTAGTCCCCAAATGCTGTCCTTTAGATTCTCTATAGTAGGTTAAAACCTTCTCATGATCAGCGAGCCATCCTAACTCATATACATGTTGAGAAGAAAAGTGTCTGTGGAGAGATTCCTGTTCCCTTTGGTCACGGAGATGATATTCTCTCTGCCCCAACATGTGTGTTTACTTGTGTCTCTAACAGTGCAGAGAGGTTTACATTGAACCATTGATTCTTTACTTGTGGCTGATAGCATCTCTGGCATGTTGATTGAGATCAACAGAACCTGTTTATAATGTTTAAAGAAACCCGTATTTTTCCCATACCCTCCCCACAGATTCTGTTATTTTAAGGAAACCAAACCAGCTGTCTCATCTTTGGCCTTCTTCTCTGGCCCTCACATCTATGTGATAATGGAAAAAAAATGGACTTAGGAGTCAGGCAGGTCCGGGGTTGAATCCAAGCTTTGCCGCTAACTTAAATGTGTGGCTTACTGTGTTCAGGCTGCTATAACAAAACACCACAGACCAGGTGGCTTATTAACAACAGACATTTATTTCTCACAATTCTAGAGACGGGAAGTCCAAGATCAGGGTGCTGGCATGGTTCTGGTGAGAATCCTCTTCTGGGTTGCAGATGACTAACTTCTGTCTGTGTGATCATGTGGTAGAAGGGGTGAGCTAGCTCTCTGAGGCTTCTTTTACAAGACTCCCCATCATGAGGGCTCCACTTTTGTGACCTAATCACCTCCAAAAGGCCCCACCTCCTAATACCATCACCTTGGAGGTTAGGATTTCGACGTTTGAATTTTGGGGAGATGCAAACATTCAGACTATAGCAGTGGCTTTGGGCAAGTTACCTAACATCTCTGAGGCTGTTTCCTTTCCCACAATACAGTGATAATAAAACCTACCTCAAAAGGTTGTTCTGAAGATTAAGTGAGATAAGAGGAAATAATATGGGCCAAGTGACTGGCATATCTTAATGCTCACAAAGGCTAGTCTTCTCCCGTCATCTCCCTTCCGCTGCACGGGTTATTCTGAACAGGGATCGTGCTTCAGAAATTCTAATCAGAGAGACCTCTGGGGAGGGGTACATCTCCTAATATATTATGTTTTCTTGGTAATCAGTTTAGATTTCTCTTGGATGAATTTCCACCATTTTTATTTTGCATCTTTACCACCTCTTCGTTGCTCTCCCAGCCTATAGATCAGCCTTTCTGTAGAATGTTATTACTTGAGAACCATGCCCCTCTTAACCAGAAATATCTCTTTGCTTTATTTGTTGGTGCTCCTGTTCTTTAAGGAGATAGAAAACCTTTCATTTCATTTTTGAATGTCACATTTTAAATGCAGAGACCTCAGAGAGCATGCATAAGGAGTAAATAACAGATAGAACTACTTCTGGGACTGGGTTTTCCCAAGAGAGATCATGAAGCCCCAGAGTGATTGAGGGGTGGGTGGGGGTAGGGAGTTGAAAAAGAAGAGGCAGCCATAGTAGACAGAAGAACTGAAGGTGTTTCTTAAGGATTTTGTGAGATGTAAAATCTGCCTATTTTATAACAATCATTTATCCGGGTCTGTGGAATCTGTACCTGGCCTAGAGATTTTCTGTGTTTTATCAGAAATAATAATGATAGCTATGACTGTTCTTAAGTAGAAGAAAAGAGCATCATGAAAATAGAACATAATTTGAATTATGGATAAGCTTTCATATAAATGTCTGTGGCTCAGAGCACAAAAATAACTTTTCCACTGCAGAGCTAAGCCAAGAGTTTCATGGAAGCGGCATTAGAATCTAATTTGAAACAGCCATGGCCCAGGAATTCAGAGTTGGGGCTGACGCGCTGGCCTCTGTTCATCCCTTTGAACGTTTTCTTTTTCTTTTTTTTTTTCTCTAGCTCATGGTAACTCATATTCAGGCCAGTTTGGAGGCCCAAGAAGATGGTAATTGATGCTACCAACCTTGCTTTTGTTGGCCTCAGTTTAACATTAATACAAACAGAGAGAAATGTGTGAGCACCCCGCCCCCAGCGCCCGGTGCCCCATGCAGCTCCAGGCCTGTTGCTAGCTTGTGGCTTGAAGCAGAACCTTGTAAAGTTTGTGAAAAAAATCCCCAATGCAGCTGTTAGTCGTGGCTTTGGTGGAAGGTGCCTAGTTGGGGTCATTCTAGGTAGCACACAGGTGGTCAGGTGTTCCTGATTCTCAGAAAAGTTATCTTGGAGTGCGAGATCAGATTTTCCTAGGAACTGGGTGATAAGCTCAGAATCTTCCACTTCCAAGAAGGCTCAGACTTCCCTAGATGAGCATTTTTCTCTCATAAGGAAGGAAATTGTTTTAGGGTTTCCACCTCATCCTCTTTTCATTCATCTTTGACTCGGAACTCCCAGTGAGAATGGCTCTATACCACACCTGATGGGGTTTACCCCACCTGAAACAGCCCCCTGCTTGTCGAGATCTGCCTCATCCCCACCCACACATTCCCATCTCCAGCCAGATGTTCCTACCTGTCCGCTCACGCGTGCCTATCCGCAAGCACACACAGGCTCTCACCAGCCCCCCGGTGGAACATGGCTGCGGACACCGCGGCTCGGTTCCTGGCCTGCTTGTTGTTGGTCTGGCCAGAGGTGGCGCCTCTCTCAGATTCTCACAAGGGCACTGTGTGGGCTCCCCCAGCTGCATCGTGCCTACAGAGCCCCGCAGGATGTCACTGCCTCTGAGACAGGTGCTGGCTCTTTTATTGGTTTCTTGGTCTGTCTGTGCCCTTCATCCTCTGTTCCCAGGGAAAACTGGTTCCTTTAACCGCTCACCTCTTGGAACTTTTCTTTTTGTCTTATTTCTGACTTGTTGCCTTGCTCTGACCTGACTTATACGTGCTTCTGGGAACCTGACCTTACTTTGTTTAGGGCTTGTGGATCATCATCCTCTCGTGCAAGCAGCCATCACTTATGGAGCAGCTGCTCTGTTTGAGGCTCCTACACACCACGATTGGTGGTGATGCTACAGCAGAGATCACTCTTCTGGTACCACCACGTCACTGTGGAGAATGATGAAGGTGATATGGTTCTGCAAAGTTTTGGGGAAGTTGCCCCAGGCCCTGAGAGATGTACATGAAAACAATCTCTTCTGTCTTAAAATATTTCAGCCTTTAAAACTACGTGTGTATAGACAGGAACCATCAGGTTCAACCCTGGTTTCTTTCTTGGATTCCTGCCATAGTTTCCTGTCTGGTTTCCTGGCCTCTGGCCTCACCACCTTCCACTCTGTCCTCCACTGTCGGAGCTTTCCAAAATTCTTATCTGATCCTATTTATTCTCTCTCTAAATTCTTTCACTGAATCCTATTGCCTTTAGGATAAAATCAAACCCCTTAGCATGATGCAGCAGCGCTTCTGTACCCTACTCACCCATCTGCCTCTTTTGCTATATCACCCACGCCAACTCCTGGCCCCAGCCATGCCCATCTACCTGCAGAATCCGGTTCTCTCCCGCCTCCCTGTCTTTGCACACTCACTCACCTCTCTCCTCTCTGTTCTGCCCGATCAATTCATATCCTCCTTCAAGATTCAGATCAGAAGCCCACTCTTCCTGAGGCCTTTTCAGAACCAGCAGTTTTATAAATCCTACCACAATTATGGACACTACCACCATCTCTGGCACCAATCTTAATGAAGCATCTGGCTTAATTAAGTACTGCAGTGCCCTGCATTGGGCTTATCACATTAACAAAACATTTGAGAATTGTCCCTGCTAGACGGAGACTGCTGGGGTAACGGACTGTGACTTTTTCACTTGCACCAGTGCAAGTGTTAAGGGTGTTCAGTTATATTGTTGAATGAATGTGAGCATGCATGAAAGAATTAACTAATTCTCTCTCTCTCTCTCTCTCTCACACACACACATACACACTCTATGTGTGCACATACACCAGACACAGATCCCTATGGAAGCTTCAGATCTTACTGGAATATATACAAAGCACATAGTAGGTGCTCAGTGAATGTTGAGTCAAAGAATGAATGAATGCACATACACACAGACTATGGAAAATTTACTCCAAAATGTACTCGGAACTGCAGTGTAGCCTCACTTCCTCTCAACTGCAGTAGAGAGAATGTGGGACTGGAAAACCAGAGATTAGAGTTCAGGTTCATCTTCTTGACTATGTTACCTGAGTGCATCAGTTTACCTTGTTGGACCCTTGTTTCCTCATTTGTGAAATGAGTTGTTAGAAAAGATATTTAATGCCTATTGAACATTCTAGATTCAGTCTTTAGCAGAAGGCTTAAAATCAAAGGCCAGCTACTTTCCAGTAAGTGGCATGAATTCGTGAGTCACATTTTTTGGCCTCATCATGGAGCATGTTCATGACAAGCCCTGGGCTCTGGGCAGAGCAGCAAAATCGAGACCATGAGATGGACCAAATTATAGCAGAATGCCAAGACCTAGTTGTAAAGCCAACACAGAGCTAGGGGTGGGGTGGGATGCCCTGAGCGTGGCAGGGGCAGCCGGTAGCATCTGCTGGCAGTCTGAGGTCAGAGCTGGCCAGAGATAACCAGGAAAGAAGCATTGACAGGGCCTGGATAGTGTGCTTTCAGGGGTGTGCTGAAAGTGTGCCCCTCACTGGAGAGTCTGTGGGAAGACCCAGCACAATGTCATCAAGACCAGCTGTCTTCAGTTGTCTGAAGAACGAGTAGGTGAAAAAGTGTTTAGACTTAGTCTGTGTTCTCCCCAGAACATCGATGGAAGGCAGGAAGAGGTTAGTCTGGGGTTAATAGGAGGCAGAAGAGTTTAATTCTGTCGAAATGATGACATGAACTCACTTATAAAGTAATGGGGTCTCCATTACCGCAAGAGTTTCCACAGCAGCTGCTTAATTCCTTAGCAGAGATGTGGTATTAGAGAATCCTCATTTGTGAAGCGCAGACTGGAGGATGTTTAAATGTTTGTTTTTTTTTTTTTTCCTCATTCTAAGAGAGCCTTTGCTTCTCATGTCTTCCCCAGATCTTGTTTAGGGAAACACTTCCAGATTTCGTAGCCCTTCCTTTTGTGATGTGATCTCAGCACACCCCCCTGTGATCAGTTTGTGACCAACCTCTTTTGGGGAGTCATAATTTCATGTTAGAATGTGCCCCTTAAAGTGGAGCATCTTGTGTGGGACCTCCTGTGCCAGGATGTGGCCTAGCCAGGGCCTCTCCAGGGACATTCCATAGTTACTGCAGATAGTGGACCTTTTAATTTCTCATCTACATTCTCTCTCTTTGCTGAGCAATAAGAGGGAACAGCAGTGAGCCTTGGCTTCTGGTGTGTCCTGCGGCACCTCAGGTGATGCACAGACATCATTTCCTTCCACCCTAGAGGTGGATTTCAGATGCCTCTGTGGTAGATCTGCTCATCTAGACACTGACTCTCAGGCTTGGGGGAAACATTCTGTACTGGGATCTTCCGTGGCATTCCATCCCTGCCTTCTCAAGAGCCTCACATTTTACCCCAAATGCTTTCTCTCTCTGATTTTTACCCCCCCCCCTTTTTTCTTTTTTTATCTCTTCTTTCTCAACTCTGCATGCTTGCTGAGTACTATGGCATTTCTACTTGTACAATGTTTTTCTTTTCACATTCTTTGCCCTCCTTGTATCCTGGTGAATAGGAATGTGGGTGGCTTGTCAGCTCCATTGTCCATGTGAAGAAAAATGCTCAGAGAGGTTAAGTGATGTGCTTAATTTACTGGCAGAGCCAAAGAGGCTGGAACCGGGCTTCCTGACTTCTGTCCCAGCCACTGCCCTGTCCCGGAGATCACACTGCATTTGTTAATAGCACAAAGAGCATCAAGCTTTTCTCTGTGTGTGGTCACTGTACCGAAAGAATTTGCCCAGGGACCAATCCCAGGCCTCTAGAAATTCATAGTCTGCGAACACACTGAAATAAACTAACGAGAATGACAAGAGCTAAAGAACTTATGGAGTGCTTCATATTTTTCAAAGAAACTTTCAGGTCTATCACCTTATACGATGCTCCCCAAAACCCCTTGAGGTGGAAGACCCCACGTGAGCCTCATTTTACAGGTGAAGGTCACAGGTAGAGTCCACCCTGAGGTGTGGGGAGAAGGCCCTGAGCAGACACCCTGGCTCCTGGTCCACAAATCTTCCATGTGTTTGTGCTTCCGGAAAATCAGGGAAAGAAGATGAGTTGTTTCCATCTGGTACTGAAGGCAGTGGGATACCCTGGGGGCAACCTAGAGTTCTGGGTTCGACATTTGGCCCAAGAAGGGACCTCATGCTATGTTTGGAGGTGGCATCTGGGCCAGGGAACCGGGGCAGGGGCGGGGGGCAGGCTCTGGCTTTGGAGATCAGGCCAACTACATCTGAGTAGCTTGGGAGAATATAAGACCAGGTGGGGGGAAGTGTACAGGTTGGGGTGTTGGTTATTAAGATGTGGGGAAAGGGGTGGCTTTCTAGGATCTGGTAGATAGGCTAACTGGGAGTTGCGAACTGTGAAGAGCAACCTGCTTGCACCAAATGTAAGTCTTGTTGCAATCTTGTGTTATTCGGCCATTTATCCAGCAGGTATCAGCAAGCACCTACTGAACATGAGTAAATCTCCTACATAGTTGTGGTTTTTCTTATGAAGACCTCATATATATGTGTTTGTATCTGTATCTGTATCTATCTATATGTATATATGTCTCTATAGCTCACATATATTTATTCTTATTAATGCACATGAACAAACCATGGGGATACATAGTATTTTCCTCCATTCATGGATTAGGAAATTGAGGCCCAAAGAGGGTCATTGGTTTGCTCAAATTCCTATATAGTTCCTTAGAAACTGAGCCAAGTCCCCAATCCCTGTTTCTTGAGTTCTTTTATTGGTACTTACAGCTGCTTTCCACATGGTAAGCAGTTCCTAACTTTAAAGGTGTTTAAGTATGCTTTGAAGAGAAATAGAGAAAAACACCTATGTGGTTATTACCCAGGGTTTCACTTTATCTTTAGAGGCTAGAAAACCTAAATGCAGAGTTGAAATGCAATTTGAGCCCTTTTTATGAAACCCTCAAGTAGGCATTTGTAGGGGCGGCATTCACTCTTTAAGTCAGCCAGGCACGAGTCCTCTTCATAGATGTGGCATTAACGTCTGTGCTCTGGTGCATCCTGACCTGTGTCGGGCGCCCTGGTTGAGTGGTCAGATTGTGCAGTGCAGCAAGAAGAATGGGCTGGTTTCCTTGCTAAAGTGGTTATGGGTGAGAGGGCTGGGGTCATCGTGCCACCCATTTGGGTCCTCCTGCAGTGAAGGAAGGTCCCTATCCCAAATCTCCCAGGGCTTGAATATGCAACTCAGCTCACAGCTCAGGTCTCCTTCCCTACCTCCGTGGCCTGAACCATGACGATGCGCCGAGCCCCTCTAAGCCCTGTGCCTGTCCCTGTAAAGGGTGCATCAGCTTCTACTGCCCTGAGCCCTGGGAATTTGGCCCAACGAGTTAAGCAAGGCTGATTCCAGGTGGTGGAGCCCCTGCTAAGGCTGCCTAGGTCAGGCGGGTGCTTTGATGGAGACTCAGCTTCCTGGGAATCCTGGGCATGGCTGTGAATTTTCCCCTGTCAGAATGTTCTTCTGCCTCACCTCCCCACCCCTTTTCCTTTCCAGCCAGAAGCAGCTGTTCTCCTGCACTTTCCTTGGCACAGTTCTTGCCCTACAGAGAGCCTATAAGAAACTCTGGGGTGAGTCAGAACCTGGCTTCAGTGTCAGGTACATTCTTCACTCATTCACCGAACATTTATTGGGCCTATCAGCCTGTGCCAGGGCAAAGCACCCAGCCCTGAATAAGATCCTGCCAGTCCCTGCTCTGGGGTTGCTCCTGCCTAGAATGGAGACCCCAGGAAGATACCCAGCCCACTGTGACAAGTGCTGTTGGAAACTCCTGGCCAGTCACCTGCTCTGGGGGGTTAGTGTCCTGGTGCTCTGTGTTTCTGTCATATTCTCCAGATCCCAACATCTGTCTTGGGAGCCTTGCTCTGCTGTCCTAGAGCTGCATTGTCCTTGCTTCAATTATCTATAGCTGCAGAAAATCACTCCAAAGCATAGAGGTTTTCACTGATGGATGAATGGATAAACTGAATGTGGTATACACATACAGTGGAATATTCTTCAGTCTTAAAAATGAAGGCAGCTCTGGCTTCAGCATTGAAGGCATAATGCTAAGTGAAATAAGCCCTTTGTGACAAAAGGAGAAATGTTGTATGATTTCATTTATATGAGGTACTTAGGGCTGTCAGATTCATAGAAGCAGGAAGTAGAATGGTGGTTGCCAGGGGCTGGGGTGGGGGGATGAGAAGTTAGTGTTTATTGGGTACAGAGTTTCAGTTTGAGAAGATGAAAATGTTCTGGAGGTGGATAGTGATTGCACAACAATGTCAATGTACTTAATGTCACAGGACTGTACACTTAAAAATGGTTAAAAGGGTAAATTTTATGCTTATGTGTATTTTAACACACAAAAAATGTGGAGGCTTAAAACCATAATTGTATATTCTCTCTCCTGGTTTGTGGGTTGGCTGGGCTCAGCTGGGTGGTTTTTAGTTAGGGTCTGTCATGTTGTTGTGGTTGGATGGTGAGGGGGACTGGAATTACTGAAAGCTCAAATGGCTGGGTGTCCAAGAGGATGCCTCAGTGTGGCCCCTTCACAGCCTGGGCTTCTTATGTAGTGGCTCAGGGCTCCAACAAGCAGGAAATGGCAGCTTCTGGGTCAGCTCAGGCCCAGAGTTGTCACAGTGTCACTTCTGTCACATTGTATTGCTTAGAGGAGCAAAAGGTCCACTCAGATTGAAGGGGAGGGGAAAGAGAACCCCCCTCTCAGTGGGGAAGGGACAAGGTGACCTTTCAGAAGGGCCTTAGATTGCTGTGGCCATCTTTGGAAAACTTCCAGCCTGAAACATGGTTGCAGGAGTCCTAAGTCATTTAGGTAGGAAGGGGTGTTCCGGGAGGCACGTACTTCTCTGCAGACCCCTTTTTAGGAGAATTCATCTTCATAGATTGTTAGAGTTGGAAGGGCCCCTGGAAACCACTTGCTAGCAGGGACTTGTTTTAACTTACAAAGCAGAGAGAGACACAACTGGAACAAAACCTCCCAAATACAGGCCTCCTGGTTCCCAAGCTAGGCAAGCAGCTGTGGGCACTGTGAGCAGTAGTACAAAGGTCTGGTGGAGAGATGGGTGTGGTGGGAGAGCAGAGCCCTGGGTGGTGTCCCTTGGAGACCCAGCATCTTAAGAGGCTGGGTGAGCCCCTTGCTGTGCTGGGCTGGTTCTGTCCGGAGCACATGGGCCTCGCTTGGCAGGGCTATTCAGAGGCACCTGGGGTGCTTTGTGAGGAGACTGGAAGTTGCTCATTTAAATGAAGACTCAGAGTCAGGATGAAGGAAGTCATCTACTACAGGCTCAAGTGCCCTGGGTTGAGACTTAGAGATCCCTAAGTTTAAATATAGGCAAACACCCATTGCTGAGAGTGTCAGTTGGCAAATCCATTCATTCACATCCACTTATACATTTCTGATCAGACTTTGTTCTAAGTGCAAAATTCTTTATAAAGCCACTAATGGCCTTCGAAATGTGCTAAAATTCACAAACATCTTGCATGCACACCCTGTGAACTTGGAGACTCAAATATTGTTTTTGTGTGTGATATCTGCATTTGAGACTAAGAGCCCAAGTAAATGTTGATCTTCTATGCTTGGTTTGTAAATAGGACCTTAAAAGATTTTTAAAAATCTTTCCCTATTCTTGGAATTGTTCAAGTTTTGCATATTTGTACACATATACATTCATGGAATTCCCTGCAGTGGGGAGAATCGAAGAAAACATGCTGTGCCCTTTTAAGCCAGTGCTTCCTGCCTTTGTATTCCCACTGATGTAGACATTGCCAGGCGAGCTTGGTGGTCAGCAACAGCCTCGGACTAGCCACGGATAAACCAAAATGCATTTGATTGGGAGAACGCACACAGCCCTGATCACCTCTGAGGTCATCTCCGTGGCTTGTGGCCCAGTTTGGACATCCAGAGGGGAGACCTGCCATAGCGATGATCAGGGTATGTGTAACTGGATTTTATGTCTGCGTAGTGGAGTGAATGTAGTCAGGTGGGAGAAATTCCCTTTTGCTGGTGTCAACTGGTGTGTGACCCAAATGCACAGACACATGGGGAGAGGGTATGATCACTGTTGCCTGATCTGCTGTGCCATATCTCTGCCCGAGCAGATCCCCCCTCCCCAGGAAGCCTCTTGCCCTCAAGCCTGGACTTTCCTCTCCGAACCTCCCAGTTGCACATTAGTGCGGGAGGGTGGGCACATTCTGCGTGTCATTTGTGGCTTTCTCTGGTCTTTCCTTCCAGGTTATAAGTACCTTAGTGTTGTTGAACCCAAGTTCACATGCCCAACACACGGTGAAGCCAAACAAAGCGAAACATTGGAGTTTGAAGGGGAGAAAGGTTTATTGCAAGGGCCATGCAAAGAGAATGGGGCAGCTCATGCTTAAAACCTGAACTCCCCGATGGGTTTCAAGGAAGCATTTTTAAAGGCGAGGTGAGGGAAGGGAGTCACAGGGTGTGTGATCAGCTCATGCACGGTACTCTCTTTGGTTGATGGTGAAGTAACAGGACAGTGTCACAGGGGTTAACGTTATCAATCCTCAGGCTCTAGTAGGTCTGGGGACTATGTGTTCCTGGTCATCAAGTAGTTAACTTCTTCCATTTGGTGGAGGTTTTAGCATTTATAAAACAACTCAGGAAATGTGCATCAGACACAGTTATCTAGGTACTTCAGGGAGGAACTAGAGATTCTGTGACTGCCAAATGACTGATTTACTGTTTAAATTGTTACCTGTTCTGCTGGCCCAACTGCTACTTTTGTCACTACATATTCACATCCTTTCAATCATTAATTCTTGAACCAGGCTTTTGTGACTCTGGGGAAGCCTGGGAGACTATAGCTTTTTTTTCTTGCTGAGCCTGCTCTTAACAGTCATTTTATTTAAAAAAAAATTTTTTTATACATCTTTATTGGAGTATAATTGCTTTACGATATTGTGTTAGTTTCTGTTGTACAACAAAGCGAATCAGCTATTTTTATACATATATTCCCCTATCCTCTCCCTTTTGAGCCTCTCTCCCACCCTCCCCATCCCACCCTCTAATTCATCACACAGCACCAAGCTGATCTCCCTGTGCTATACAGCAGCTTCCCACTAGCTATTTTACATTTGGTAGTGTATGTATGTGACTGCTACTCTGTCACTACGTTCCAGCCTCCCGTTCCCCTCTGTGTCCTCAAGTCTGTTCTCTGTGTCTGCATCTTTATTCCTGCCCTGTCACTAGGTAAATCAGTACCATTTTCCTAGATTCCATATATATGCATACAATATTTGTTTTCCTCTTTCTGATTTACTTCACTCTGTATGACAGACTCTAGGTCCATCCACCTAACTACGAATAGCTCAATTTCGTTCCTTTTTATGGCTGAGTAATATTCCATTATATATATGTGCCACATCTTCTTTATCCATTCATCTGTCAATGGACATTTAGGTTGCTTCCATGTCCTAGCTATTGTAAATAGTGCTGCAACGAACATTGTGGTACATGTATCTTTTTGAGTTATGATTTTATCAGGGTATATTCCCAGTAGTGGATTGCTGGGTCATATGGTAGTTCTATTTTTAGGTTTTTTTGTTTTTTTAAGAACTTTTATTGAGATACAGTTAACAGACAATAAACAGTAAACAGCATATATTTAGAGTCTACAATTTGGTATCCCCATCTCCCAATTCATCCCCCCCCAACCCTCCCCACTTTCCACACTTGGTGTCCATGTGTTTGTTCTGTGTCTCTATTTCTGTCTTGCATTTCCTCTTTCATAGTTGTTAGCATTTTCCTTATGTATTGAGGTGCTCCTATGTTGGATGCATATATATTTATAATTGTTCTCTCCTCTTCTTGGATGGATCCCTTGATCTTTATGTAATATCCTTTCTTGTCTCTTGTAACATTTTTTATTTTAAAGTCTATTTTATCTGATATGAGTATTGCTGCTCCAGCTTTCTTTTGATTTCCATTTGCATGGAATATCTTTTTCCATCCCCTCACTTTCCGTCTGTATGTGTCCCTAGGTCTGAAGTGAGTCTCTTGGAGACAGCATATATATGGGTCTTGTTTTTGTATCCATTCAGCCAGTCTGTGTTGTTTGGTTGGTGCGTTTAATCCATTTACATTCAAGGTAATTATCAATATGTATGTTCCTATTACCATTTTCTTAATTGTTTTGTTTTTGTCTTTGTAGGTCCTTTTCTTCTCTTATGTTTCCCGCTTAGAGAAGTTCCTTTAGCAATTGTTGTAAGGCTGGTTTGGTGGTGCTGAATTCTCTTAGCTGTTGCTTGTCTGTAAAGCTTTTGATGTCTCCGTCGAATCTGAATGAGATCCTTGCTTGGTAGAGTATTCTTGGTTGTAGGTTCTTCCCTTTCATCACTTGAAATATATCATGCCACTCCCTTCTGGCTTGCAGAGTTTCTGCTGAGGAATCAGCTGTTAACCTGATGGGAGTTCCCTTGTATGTTATTTGTCATTTTTCCCTTATTGCTTTTAGTAACATCTCTCTGTCTTTAATTTTTGTCAATTTGACTACTATATGTCTTGGCATGTTTCTCCTTGGGTTTATCCTGGCTGGGACTCTCTGTGCTTCCTGGACTTGGGTAGCTATTTCCTTTCCCATGTTAGGGAAGTTTTCAATTATAATCTCTTCCAATATTTTCTCAGGTCCTTTCTCTCTCTCTTCTCCTTCTGGGACCCCTATAATGCGAATGTTGGTGCATTTAACATTGTCCCAGAGGTATCTTAGGCTGTCTTCAGTTCTTTTCATTCTTTTTTCCTTATTCTTTTCCGCATCAGTGATTATCACCATTCTGTCTTCCAGGTCACTTATTTGCCCTTCTGCCTCAGTTAATCTGCTATTGATTCCTCCTAGTGTATTTTTCATTTCAGTTATTGTGTTGCATATCTCTGTTTGTTTGCTCTTTAATTCTTCTAGGTCTTTGGTAACCTTTTTGATCTTTGCATCCAATCTTTTTTCAAAGTCCTGGATCATGTTCACCATCATTATTCTGAATTCTTTTTCTGGAAAGGTGCCTATCTCCTCTTCATTTAGTTGCTTTTCGGGGGTTTTATCCTGTCCCTTCATCTGGTACAAAGTCTTCTGCTTTTTCATTTTCTCTATCTTTCTGTTGCTGCGGTTTTCAGTTCACAAGATGAAATACTGCTGATACTGCTTGATATTGCTGTCTGCCCTCTTGTGGAGGAAGCTATCTAGGAGGCTCATGCATGCTTCTATTTTTAGTTTTTTAAGGAATCTCCACACTGTTTTCCATAGTGGCTGTATCAATTTACATTCCCACCAACAGTGCAGGAGGGTTCCCTTTTCTCTACACCCTCTTCAGCATTTATTATTTCTAGATTTTTTAATGATGGCCATTCTTACGGTGTAAGGTGATACCTCATTGTGGTTTTGATTTGCATTTCTCTAATAATTAGTGATGTTGAGCATTTTTTCATGTGCCTCTTGGCTATCTGTATGTCTTCTTTGGAGAAATGTCTGTTTAGGTCTTCTGCCCATTTTTGGATTAGGTTGTTTTTTTGATATTGAGCTGCATGAGCTGCTTGTGTATTTTGGAGAGTAATCCTTTGTCAGTTATTTCATTTGCATTTCATTCTAAGGGTTGTCTTTTCATCTTGTTTATAGTTTCCTTTGCTGTGCAAAAGCTTTTAAGGTTCATTAGGTCCCATTTGTTTCTTTTTGTTTTTATTTCCATTACTCTAGGAGGTGGGTCAAAAAGGATCTTGTGGTGGTTTATGTCATAGAATGTTCTGCCTATGTTTTCCTCTAAGTTTTATAATGTCTGGCTTTACATTTAGGTCTTTAATCCATTTTGAGGGTTTTTTTTGTGTATGGTGTTAAGGGGTGTTCTAATTTCATTCTTTTACATGTAGCTGTCCAGTTTTCCCAGCACCACTTATTGAAGAGGCTGGATTGTATATTCTTGTCTCCTTTGTCAAAGATAAGGTGACCATATGTGCATGGGTTTATCTCTGGGCTTTCTATCCTTTTTCATTGATCTATATTTCTGTTTTTGTGCCAGTACCATACTGTCTTGATTACTGTTGCTTTGTAGTGTAGTCTGGAGTCAGCTCCATTTTTCTTTCTCAAGATTGCTTTGGCTATTCGGGGTCTTTTGTGTTTCCATACAAATTGTAACATTTTTTGTTCTAGTTCTGTAAAAAATGCTATTGGTAATTTGATACTGATTGCACTGAATCTGTAGATTTTTCACAATGTTGATTCTTCCAATCCAAGAACATGGTGTATCTCTTCATCTGTTTGTATCATCCTTGATTTCTTTCATCAGTATTGTATAGGTTTTGGCATACAGGTCTTTTGCCTCCTTATGTAGGTTTATTCCTAGGTATTTTATTCTTTTTATTGCAGTGGTAAATGGGAGTGTGTCCTTAATTTCGCTTTCTGATTTTTCATTGTTAATATATAGGAATGCAAGAAATTTCTGTGCATTAATTTTGTATCCTGCTACTCTACCAGATTCATTGATTATCTCTAGTAGTTTTCTGGTGGCATCTTTAGGATTTTTTATGTATGGTATCATGTCATCTGCAAACAGTGACAGTTTTACTTTTTCTTTCTTTCCAATTTGGATTGCTTTTATTTCTTTTTCTTCTCTGAATGCCATGGCTAAAACTTCTAAAACTATGTTGAATAATAATGGTGAGAGTGGGCACCCTTGTCTTGTTCCTGATCTTAGAGGAAATGATTCCAGTTTTTCACCAATGAGAATGATGTTTGCTGTGGGTTTGTCATATATGATCTTTATTATGTAGAGGTAGGTTCCTTCTATGCCCACCTTCTGGAGAGTTTTTATCATAAATGGGTGTTGAATTTTGTCAAAAGCTTTTTCTGCATCTATTGAGATTATCATGTGGCTTTTTTTCTTCAGTTTATTGATATGGTGTACCATATTGATTGATTTGCATATATTGAAGAATCCTTGCATTCCCGGGATCAACCCCACTTGATCATGGCCTACGATCCTTTTAATGTGCTGTTGGATTCTGTTTACTAGTATTTTGTTGAGGATCTTTGCATCTATGTTCATCAGTGATATTGGGCTGTAATTTTCTTTTTTTGTGACCTCTTTGCCTGGTTTTGGTATCAGGGTGATGGTGGCCTCGTAGAATGAGTTTGGGAGTGTTCCACCTTCTGCAATATTTTGGAAGAGTTTGAGAAGGATAGGTGTTAGCTCTTCTTTAAATGTTTGATAGAGTTCACCTGTGAAGCCATCTGGCCCTGGGCTTTTGTTTGTTGGAAGGTTTTTAATCAGTTTTAATTTCAGTGTTTGTGATTAGTCTGTTCATATTTTCTATTTCTTCCTGGTTCATTCTTGGGAGTTTGTACTTTTCTAAGAATTTGCCCATTTCTTCCAGGTTGTCTATTTTATTGGCATATAGTTGCTTGTAGTAGTCTCTAATTATCCTTTGTATTTCTGCAGTGTCAGTTGTTACTTCCCCTTTTTCATTTCTGATTCTGTTGATTTGGGTCTTCTCCCTATTTTTCCTGATGAGTTTGGCTAATGGTTTATCAATTTTGTTAATCTTCTCAAAGAACCAGCCTTTAGTTTTATTGATATTGGTATTGTTTCCTTATTAATTTCTTTTTTGTTTATTTCTGATCTGATCTTTGTGTTCCTTCTGCTAACTTTGGGGGGGGGGGGTTGTTCTTTCTCTAATTGCTTTAGGTGTAAGGTTAGCTTGTTTATTTGAGATTTTATTATTTTTTGAGGTAGGATTATATTGCTATGAAATTCCCTCTTAGAACTGCTTTTGTTGCATCCCGTAGGTTTTGGTTTGTCACGTTTTCATTGTCATTTGTTTCTAGGTATTTTTTGATTTCCTCTTTGATTTCTTCAGTGATCTCTTGGTTATTTAGTAGCTTGTTGTTTAGCCACCATGTGTTTGTATTTTTTGCAGTGTTTTTTTTTTTTTCCTGTAATTGATATCTAGTCTCATGGCATTGTGGTCAGAAAAGATGTTTGATATGATTTCAATTTTCTTAAATTTACTGAGGCTTGATTTGTGACCCAAGATGTGATCTCTCCTGGAGAATGTTTTGTGTGCACTTGAGAAGGAAGTGTAGTCTGTTGTTTTTGGATGAAATAGCCTATAGATATCAGTTAAGTCCATCTGGTCTAATGTGTCATTTAGAGCTTGTGTTTCCTTATTTAATTTCTGTTTGGATGATCTGTCCATTGGTGTAAGTGAGGTGTTAAAGTCCCCTACTATTATTGTGTTGCTGTCAATTTTCCCTTTTATGGCTGTTAGCATTTGTAGTGTCCTTCCTTGTCTCTTGTAATAGTCTTTATTTTAAAGTCCATTTTGTCTGATATGAGTATTGGTATCCCAGCTTTCTTTTGATTTCCATTTGCATGGAATATCTTTTTCCATCCCCTCACTTTGTCTGTATGTGTCCCTAGTTCTGAAGTGAGTCTCTTGTAGACAGCATATATATGGGTCTTATTTTTGTATCCATTGAGCTGGTCTGTGTCTTTTGATTGGAGCATTTAATCCATTCACATTTAAGGTAATTATCAATATGTATGTTCCTATTACCATTTTCCTGATTGTTTTCAGTTTTTTTTTGTAGGTCTTTTCTTTCTCTTGTGTTTGCTGCCTAGAGAAGTTCCTTTAGCATTTGTTGTAAAGCTGGTTTGGTAGTGCTGAATTCTCTTAACTTTTGCTTGTCTATGAAGCTTTTGATTTCTGCATCGAATCTGAATGAGATCCTTGCTGGGTATAGTAATCTTGGTTGTAGGTTTTTCCCTTTCATCACTTTAAATATCTCCTGCCACTCCCTTCTGGCCTGCTGAGTTTCTGCTGAAAGATCAGCTGTTAACCTTATGGGGATTTCCTTGTATGTTGTTTGTTGCTTTTCCTTTGCTGCTTTTAATATTTTTTCTTTGTATTTAATTTTTGATAGTTTGATCAATATCTTTCTCAGCATGTTTCTTCTTGGGTTTATCCTATATGGGACTCTCTGTGCTTCCTGGACTTGATTGACTTTCTTTTCCCATGTTAGGGATGTTTTCGACTATCATCTCTTTAAATATTTTCTCAGACCTTTTCTTTTCCTCTTCTTTGGCAACCCCTGTAATTTGAATGTTGGTGTGTTTAATGTTGTTCCAGAGGTCTCTGAGACAGTCCTCAATTCTTTTCATTCTTTTTTCTTTATTTTGCTCCTCAGCAGTTATTTCCACCATTCTATCTTCCAGGTCACTTATCTGTTCTTCTGCCTCAGTTATTCTGCTATTGATTCCTTCTAAAGTATTTTTAATTTCAGTTATTGTGTTGTTCATCACTGTTTGTTTGCTGTTTAGTTTTTCTAGCTCCTTGTTAAACATTTCTTGTATTTTCTCCATCTGTGTCTCCATTGTATTTCTGAAATCTTGGATCATCTTTACTATCATTGCTCTGAATTCTTTTTCAGGTATATTGCCTATCTCTTCTTCATTTGTTTGGTCTTGTGGGTTTTTACCTTGTTCCTTTATCTGCTGCATCTTTCTTAGTCTTCTCATTTTGTTTAACTTGCTGTGTTTGGGTTCTCCTTTCCTCAGGCTGCAGGGTCATAGTTCCTCTTACTTCTGTTGTCTGTCCATGATGGGTGAGGTTGCTCTAGTGGCTTGTGTAGGCTTCCTGGCTGGGGGGACTGGTGCCTGTTTTCTGGTGGGTGGAGCTGGATCTTGTCCTTCTGATGGGCAGGGTCACGTCTGGTGGTGTGTTTTAGGGTGTCTGTGAGCTTAGTTTGACTGTAGGCAGCCTGTCAGCTAATGGGTGAGGTTGTATTCCTGTCTTGCTAGTTGTTTGGCATGAAGCATCCTGCACTGGAGCTTGCTGGCTGTTGCGTGGAGCTGGATCTTAGTGTTGAGATGGAGACCTCTGGGAGAGCTCTCGCCAATTAATATTCCTTGAGGCAGGGAGTTCTCTGGTGGTCCAACGTCCTGGACTCAGCTCTCCCACCTTGGAGGCCCAGGTCTGACCCCCAGCTGGGGCACCAAGACTCTGCAAGCTGCACTGTGTGGAAGAAAAGGAATAAGAAGAAAAAACAAAAAAAGAAAAAGAATAGATGAGATCCCAAGACAAATGGTAAAAGCAAAATTAAATAGACAAAATCACACAAAGAGATGTACACATATGCACTCACAAAAAGAAAAGAGAGAGAAAAAAATAGAGAAAACAAAGAAGAGAGCAACAAAACCAATAAACAAACCCAAATGCGAAAACAAACACTAGAAACTAAACTAACAAAAACATAGAATCAGAAACAAATCAAATGCAGAAAGCAAACCAGGACATCCTTCAGTACTTGTAGGTAGTTCTCTGGACCTGCTATGGGCACTGTGGTATCAGCTCAGACTCCGATCTGGCCTTACTCCTGTGTGTACTTGCCCGCAAAGTCTAGAGTTGCCCCCAAAGTCCACAGCCTCGATTGTAGGAACACTTGTTGTCTATTCAGGTATTCCACAGATGCAAGGTTTACCAAGCTGATTGTGGGTATTTAATCTGCTGCTTCTGTGGCTGTACAGAGAGGTTTCCCTTTCTCTTCTTTGGTCCCACAGCCCTTGGAGTTCAGTTTTAGTTTTGGTCCCACCTCTGTGTGTGGGCCACTCTCAGGCATTGGTTCCCCTTCCAGGCAAGAGGGGGCGAAAGCAGTGGCTGATTAGGGCTCACTTGCTCACTCAGGCTGGGGGACAGGAAGGGATATGGCAGTTCAATTGAAATGTGTGGGGAGTGCTTGCAGTGGCCCAGGCAGGCATGAAGTTGCAGGAGCAGCTTCCTTACAAGCAAGGGGAAGTTGGCTCTGGATTGCAGGACCCTCGGCAGTGGCAGGTTGCACAGGCTGCTGGGAGGGTGTGGGCATTGACCTGCCTTGCACACAGGACACTTGGTGGCAGTGGCTGCAGCCCCTGGGGTTGGAGGTAACAGCTGTTGCTCACACTCACATAGGCATTGCCCTGCTGTCTGTGAGTGCAGGGAGCAGGGAGCAACAAAGGTCTCCTGCCTCTGCAGCAGGCCTGGGTTTTTTCCCCGGACTTACCCCCAGCTAGCTGTGGCACACTGCCTCCCCACCACCCGCCCGCACCCCGCTCCTTGAGGCTGTCCTCACGCAGCCAACCCCAGTCCTCTCACTGGCGTCTGACCTCCAAAGCCCAAGTCTCAGCACCCAGCCCCAACCCGCTCCAGTGTGCGAGCAGACAAGCATCTCGGGCTGGTGAGTGCTGGTCGGCACTGATCCTGTGTGTGGGAATCTCTCCCCTCTGTCCTGTGCACCTCTGTTGCTGCCTTTTCCTCTGAGGCTCCAAATCTCCCCCCAACCCTCTGTCCCCAACAGTGAGGGGCCTTCCTAGTGTGTGGAAACTTTTCCTCCTTCACAGCTCTCTCCCAGAGGGGCAGGTCCTGTCCTGATTCCTTTGTTTCTTTGTTTCTTTTTTCTCTTGCCCTACCCACTTATTTGGGGATTTTCTTGCCTTTTTGGAAGTCTGAGGTCCCCTGCAGCATTCAGTAGGTGTTCTGTATGAGCTGTTCCATATGTAGATGTATTCTTGTATTCTTGATGTGTTTATGGAGAGGAAGGTGAGCTCCATGTCTTACTTCTCCACCATCTTTCCATCCATCAAGACTACAGCTTTTGTACAAACAAGAGGCACGCAGAGGACATGGCAGGAGGGGTCCATTGTGGGAAGGCCCCACAGGTTACCTTAGCAGTCGGAAGCCATAGTGATAATAGCCTCTACTTATGATCTCCCCCACGCACCTACCATTTTATAGATGCACATACTTAGTATGTGCAAGAGCCCATCTTAGTTTGTTCCAGCTGCTGTAACAGGACAGTACACTACACACTGGGTGGCTTCAGCAACAGAAGTGTATTTCTTAAAGTTTTGGAGCCTGGAAGTTCAAGATCAAGGTGTTGGCAGGCTGAGTTTTGTCTGAGGCCTTTCTCCTTGGCTTGTGCACAGCTGCCTTCTCTCTGTGTCCTCACATGGCTTTTTCTTTGTGTGTACAAAATCCCTGGTGTGTCTGTGTCCTGGTCACTTCCTGTAAGGACACCATTCAGATTGCCTCAGGGCTTACCCCAACAGCCTTGCTTTAACTTAACTAGTCACATTGGGAGGTACTGGGGGTTAGGAATGACTTTGGGGGGGATTTGGTTCAGCTCCTAACAAATCCTAGAAGTTAGCTGTTATCATCCTGGTTTCAAACCTGGGGGAACTGAGGCTCAGGGAATTAAAGTAACTTGACCCAGGTCACACAGGTAGTCAGGTGGCAGGACTGGGATTCACGTTCTAACTCTAAACCTTTCTTTCCCCACCAAACGGGCAGTGACTGAGGTCTTAATCTGTGGTCTGCAGTGTGCTTCACCCAGGACCCAGCACGCACAAGGCACAGTAACTTATTCGCTGAATAAATGGGCACAGTGTATGGGACAAGAATTTGTACCAGAACATTTGGCAGACATTCCCCAAAGTCCAGCATCCAAGGGTTGAGATCCTGCATCTCTTTCGGCAGATGATGGTCCTTAACTTCTCATACATGCTATTCCAATCTGAACGCAGCGCGTTTAGTGTGTGGGAAGCATTAAATAGCCTTTCTGGGCCATTTTGCTACTGCCTCCTCTGAAAACACTGAAAGCAATTACATGGTAATTAAGATAAATTACTTGACCAATGTTCATAGCAAAGTGGTTGACTTTGGTTTTCCCCCCACTAAATATTGAGGTCCAGAGAGAGAGCCTCTCTATAGTTGTTTAAACTTTCAGGACCTTCTGCTTATCTTCAGGAGGTCCCCATGGGCTTGCAGGGAAGAGGGGAAAGAGGAGATTTGCATATTTAAGATGTGTAATCTGAGCCAACCTCCCTGTAGCTAACTTTATCCCACATCTTTTTCATGGTTTCCTTTGAGAACTCAGAATCCAAATTGAGGAGCTGCGGTCTAATAACCACAGGGCCGCACACCCTGCCCTGCCCTGGGGGCGGCTATGGAGATAATGCCCTGGCTTTTGAGCCTTGCTCTTTCCACTGGGGAACCCACAGGGATAAAAATACCAGAAGGCAGTCCTGAAAGCAGGCCTTGTTTGCGGGTTCTCGCCTGCACGAAGGCTCACTTGTCTGCGGCATTCCCCGGACAGGGGTGGGCTGGATTTTTCAGAGAGTGGGAGGCCCTGGGGCCCCTTTGTGCTCCAGAGACCAGGAGGTAGGTAGGATGTGAAGAGGTGGGCTGTTACAGGGCTGCCAGAAATCAGTCCACCGGGGAAACAGCACAGACCCAGAGCTGCAGAAACCCACGAACAGCGGTGGTGGGGGATGGGGTGGGGTGGTGGTGGGGAGGTGGTCAAGATGTAGCTCAGACTCTGTCCATGGAACCCCAGCATCCATGCTCCCTTTGCTTCCAGACTGGCAGCCTGGCCTCACCCTTGTCACCGTTGACTTAATCACCAAACCAAAGGTTGTCTGTCTCTATTGTCCTGCCTCCTGCAGCTCTTCAAGGTCCCATGAGGACACACTTTCTGCTTTGGGGGTCCTTGCACCTCCTGGTTTTACCTTGGCCTCTTGGGCGTGTCTTCCTGTCTCCTTTTCTTTTCCTCTTCCTATAAAGTGACCCGATCCTTAGCTTTGGCCACCCTGTGGCTTCTCCCTTTCTTTCCTGCATTTAGTTCTCGCCTATCCAAGAAAGACTGCCAATTCCACATGTCCTGCCCCCTGTTTTCTCTCCAGGTACTGTCCTTTGTTTCAAGCTCCTTGCTAGGTGTTTCCACATGGATATACCTCAGACCTGACCAATGTGTGTAAACCCGGCTCCTCTTCCTGCCTCTGCTATGTCTCTACTTTTCTAAGGGCCAGACTTCCCCTTTTTCTTATTTTCTAGACCACATTTGGTGTCCACATCCTGTCAAGTCTTCTTTTAAAATATTCCTTGATTGCCCTTTCTCCTATTCTTCTTCTTCTTTTTTTTTTTTAAACTAGATCTATATTTATCGAACTGGAGGGATATCCATGACATATTATTAAGCAGGACATTTTAAAAAGCAAGCATCATGTATAGTATGATCCTAATGCAAAATTTCCACGTGTGCACATATATTTGTTTATATTTGTATGAACACGGAAACAGTGGGGAAAAATACATATTGTGCTTTTAACAGAATTACCATAGTGGGGTGAAAATAAATAAAAAAGGATTAACTTTCTTATGCATTTTTGGATTGTTTCATTTGTTGAAATGAGTGAGTGTCATTTTTATTTATATTTTTTCTTTTCCATTATAGTTTATTATAAGATATTGAATACTGTTCCATGTGCTATACAGTAGAACCTCATTGTTTATCTATTGTATATATAGTAGTTTGTATCTGCTAATCCCAAACCCCTAATTTATTCCTTTCCCTCCCAGCTTTCTCCTTTGGTAAACATAAGTTTATTTTCTATGTCTGTAACTCTATTTCTGTTTTGTAAGTAAGTTCACTTGTATCATTTTTTTTAGATTCCACATGTAAGTGATGTCATATGATATTTGTCTGACATTTCACTTAGTATGATAATCCCTAGGTCCATCCATGTTGCTGCAAATGGCATTATTTCATTCTTCTTTATGGCTGAATAATAGTCCATAGTATGTATGTACCACATCTCCTTTATCCATTCCTCTGTTGATGTACATTTGGGTTGTTTCCATGTCTTGCCTCTTGTAAATCTCTCTCTCCTGTTCTGATTCCTGCTCTGGTAGACAGTGTGATATAGTAGAAAGAGAAGGAGATTTGGGACCTGACACAGCATTCAGTTCTGACAGCACCATTTTCCAGTTGTGCTGCTTCTGGCAATTCACCAAATTGAAGCCTCCAATTCACTGTCCACAAAGTAGACACATGCAGGAGAGTGGACACCCTGCTCGCCACACTAAGCTCACTGACCTCAATATAGGGCAGGATTTCTCAGCCTCAATGCTGTTGATATGTTGGGCTGGATAATTCTTTGCTCTGGGGCCGTCTTGTGCATTATAGGATCCGTTCAGCAGCATCTACTCACTAGAGGATAGTAGCATCTGCCCACCCCTAGTTGTAATGACCAAAGATGTCTCCAGACACTGCCACACATGCCCTGCAAAATTAAATCGTTCTAGTTGAGAACCACTTGTATGGAGTGATGCTGAGTCTTGGGTTGTGGGTCCCAGGTTTTCAGGTTTTAACGTTACAGCCACCAGCCACATGTAGGAAGGGAACCAGCATGGATAATATTGGAGGGCACAGATAGGTTTTGCTGTGGTTTAATATTTCACAGATGGTATTTCCTGTCACATAGATGAACTAAATGCCACACGTGTTTGTGATTAAATATTATGGGCTGCAGAACATATATGCTAATAATACATGCAGTACACGCAGTAGACACCTCTCCTGTGACTTAAGCTGAGAGTGTGCTCTGCAAAGGTTTTCCCTGCACTTAGCTTTTTGTGTTGTCTTATGATTCCTTTCTGTTACAAACTTCTACTTTCCCCTTTAAAGGAAAAAAATTCTAGAGGAATATTTTAAACACTTTCGTAGAAAACCTTTGAGAAAATTCTTAATGGATGCATTTTGCACACTGGGCTGTCCCTGACTTTGGCTTTGTTTCTGGGATATAAATCCCAGAATGCAAAGAGGGTAACTAGATTGTAGACCTCCAACCACACAAAACAAGACGGAGGCTGTTTTTTTCAAACGCAGCTCCAGCCTGGTTCCACTGCTGTAGTTGAAGAGTCAGGCATTGGGGAGAGTCAGAGAATTCCTTCTTTGGGGGGCAGCCAATGAAACCACACAGAAACTGACATGAAGCCATTCTTTCTCTAGATTATACAGTGTTGCTGTAGAGCAAAAAAGTCACAGGCATAAAGGACTAAATTCAGCCCTCCACAGAGGCGAGGGCGTTGCTCAGGGTCCAGACGTGTTTGTGGAGCTTGAGTAGGAGTCAGCTCTACAATGACAGTTTGGGTGGAGCTGAGAGCAGGAGGCTACTGCTTGGTGTTGGTGGCACTTCACTGAGCTCTGCTGGATACCTCTTAAGCATCAGTCCTCCCCCAGCACCTGGCAGAGACAGAGAAGCCAGACCCTAGAGATCATCCTAGAGGCTGGTGGTCTCCACAGATGATCCACTGAAGTGGGGACAGAGTCTGCAGCTGCAGACCACCTGAAATGCTGATTCAACAACCAAATGTCTCTAATCTGATTTTGATGATCTGCCAGAAAAGGTAGAACTTCATATTTACACTTGATTTGAATGGTTTCGGAAAGCTGCCAAGAAAAGCAGAAGTAGACCCTAGAGAATAGAGGGGGGTGGAGGCTGGCATGGGAGGAAGGACGGACACAGGGAGTTATGCACAGTTCAGGGACTTAGTGTACAAAGATGGTCACCAGAAGAGAGGGTGGACCTGAATGCGTGTGTTGGGCAGCAAGTCCAAACAGTAGTTCATCACTAAGGGTGGGATGGCCAGTTGATGCAGTCAAGAAGGGGTGGGAAGTAGGGCAGGCTGAGTTGTAAAAGCCACTCACAGAATTGACCCAAATTGCTCCTGAGCTGTTGTTCTTAAGAACAACTGTCTGAGAGTTTGTCTTTCCCACAGCCTGATGACCCAGGGCAGACAGTTGGGATGGGCTTTGTGGAGAAACAGGCTCTTCTCAGGTGAGAACAGCATCCTTCAGTGTAGGGAGTTCCTGGCTCCAGGAAGTGGTGGCTCCTACCCTGGAGCTTTCTCCTTAGTGAAGGGTGGCATGGTGACACCAGCAAGTTCTTGGATCTCTCGGGACCTCTGGGGTGGTGGATGCTATCGAGCATGGACTTTGGGATCAGACAGACCAGGTTACAGTCCAGGTCTGCCTCTTACTGGCTGGGTGACTTTAGGCAAGTAGCTTAACCTCTCTGAGCCTTATTTTCCTTTTCTGAAAAAATGATAATAATATGTAATTTTATATTATATTATTATATCAAGCCCTCATAGGGTTGTAAGGATTAAATGAGATTATGCATCTGTAGTTCTTAGCAGACCATGAGTACCTAGTAAGTACTTGATAATTGTTTGTTGGTGTGATTAATTGAATAGAATATCTCCCATTTCTGCCTGACTCTAAATTCAGTGATTCTTTGAACCGCGGAGGGCAGTATAGAGATTTATTTTATGGAAAACTGAAAAGACCATTTAAAATTAGTCAGAAATTTATGGGGCTGCATATTTATGTCAGACATTTGCAGGCAATGTGGAAAATGCTCTAATGAATGAGACATGATCCCTCCTTCTGGCTCTCAGAGAATATATGAATTTTTCCTACAATAACTTGAAAATTTATATCCCCAAATTCTTTTTGGTGAGACCATTTTTCCATACCAGTGCTTCTTATTCATAAGGCTTGTTGTAAATAGTTTGCATTATTATTAATAATGTTTAAGGTGTTTCTATTGGTGAAATATTTACTTTTAAAAATAATTTAGAATAAATTTATGACAATTTCCTTAATACTTTTTATAAGAATCCCAGTATGATTTCTCTATTTCTATTTTTTTAGTTGAAGTGTAGTTGATTTATAATATTGTGTTAGTTTCAGGTATATAGCAAAGTAATTCAGTTATACATATATATGTATATATCTATATATGTATTTTTGATTCTTTTCTAGTATGGTTTATTGCAAGATATTGAATATAGTTCCCTGTGCTAAAACAGTGAATCCTTGTTGTTTATCGATTTTATATGTATTAGTGTGCATCTGTTAATCCCATACTCCCAATTTATCCCTCCCCCACCCTTCCCCTTTGGTAACCACAAATTTGTTTTCTATGTCTGTGAGTCTGTTTCTGTTTTGTAAATAAATTCATTTGTACTATTTCAGATATGTGATATCATATAATATTTGTCTTGCTCCTGGTATGATTTCTGCAGTGGAAGAAGGGGATTGGGTACAGGAACTGTATGTGAGTACAGCCATTCTCACGTTTTCTGTGACCTGGGGCCCTCTTTGCCAACCCAACACTTAGAATGGTGGTGATAATTAATTATTTTAGGGCTTCCCTAAATATTTGGAGAGGTTGTTAAATGCTTAGTACATCCACCTGAACCTGCTAGGCTTCTGAATGCCATCTGTCACATGTGCTGAGGTAAAAAATTGAAAACCACTGTCTACCTACAACCTTGTTATTCCCAGAATACATAAGGATGTGCATTGGCTTTTAATTTGTTCTTAAGTTCACTGGACTCTGATGTAGCTTTGAAACTAGGCAGCGGAACAGAATGTCTAATAGTCTTAAGGGGAAGCAAATTCACTTTCCTAGAAACCTTCAAACCTCAGAGATTGACTTGTAGAAATTTCCACCATAATACATTTTCCTTTTCTATCTGTGCCTCCTTTGGAGTCTTGGTGTCTTGCCCTGTTTATGAAGTTTGTTTGGAATTGTCTTCTAGGAGTTTCAGAATAATCCAGATTGACTGAAAACAGACCTCTGAAAGGATTAGGGCATGTAAGGTGTAATGGAATCCACAGCTGAGGAGAAAGCCAGGGAGTCAAACCAGGGGAATCTTTGCTTCAGGGGAAGGCAGCTGGGGACTTGGTGCCAGGAGTCCTGCATCCCCAGCTCTCCACTCACTGGATCCTGACCTTGGAGAAGGCATTCCATGCTCTTTTTGCCTCTGGATTGTTGTAAAGATTAAATGAGATGTTACCTTGAAAGGGTTCTGGCATGAGAGAATGCAGGGCCCTCTGGGAGGCATAGATTTAGATCTTATTCCATTTGCAATCCAGAAAAGGAAATACTGAGGTTAAATAGGTGTTATTGCTTGACTACTTTTGGATTCCAGTGTCTTGAAGTAGATGGGGTGAAGTTGCAGATGATTAAAAGGAAACACATTCTAGGTCTCTCGACTCTTGAGTGTTGTCATCCCTCCTTGAGACCCAGGGGGCCTTGGACAGACCAACCCTCTGGACAGGATGTGGCCCCCTTTCCCTGCTGGGGGTGGGGTTGGGTCAGGAGAGAAGGAGAGTGCTGGATGAAATTGATTCTAGTTGTTGACTTCAGGAAAACTGCCTGGAGTGAGGGATGCTTTGAGACAAAACCAGAAAGATGAAATCATATAGAGAGGGAAGGGGAAAAAAGGGTAAGAGAGAAATGGAAATATGGGTGAAAAAGGATTGATAAGGAAGTGCACAAGAGGCATGCAGAAGAGGAAAAAGAGGACCACTGTGGGAAACAAACCTGTCCCTGACCACGGGGAGCCGGAGTCTTAGCTGCTCACCTCAGAGCAGCATCTAAGTGCTGCCTTTTCAGCAAGGACAAGGGTTTGGGTTTCTATTGGACACAATTCTGTTTGGTTGAATTAAACTTACATTTGCGGAGTGTCTCCCTGTGGAAGAGTCCTACTTAGAGCAAAGACTGTGCTTTGCATAGATTTTGCCTTCAGAGTAGGAGATTTTTTTTGCAAGGTGTGCTTTTGAAAAGTTCAAGGGTCACTTAAAAAATAATGAGATTGATTTCTTTGCTTGGCTTATGGAAGTCACTTTTTTTTTTCATAATAAGCAAAAACTCTGAAGAAACTAGTATGACTTCCAAACTTTGACGCTCCCAATGGAAAATGGATGAAGTGAAATGTTTGGTATTGATCAGAATAAGATTGAGTCTGAAGCTGAATTATTTCTTCTCTTGGTTTTCTCTTTTTCTTTCTTTTTTATAAACCCAACTAAAGCAAATATTTACACAGTCTCTCATGCTATATGAAGAATTATTTTGGTTGGATGGATTCCTTCTGAAGACAGTGGGATGGGATGGATCAAGAAATATTGTTGCTGATTTCCTGCCTCTCAGCCTCCTGGGTGTGTCCCATTGGAAACACTGCTCTTCCTGCTTCAGAGGGAAAGTGCTTTATGGCAACTCTAGCCTAAGGGCAGTGACAGTGAAATGCCCTCCAGAGAGAGCCAGCTGGCCTGGGCTGCTGCTCCACTGTGTGTTTTTGTGCCCTCAGGAATATGTGGGTCTAGCAAATGACAACACTGAGCATGCCATGTCCCCAGTGGAGCCCCAGGCCCTCTCTTTCTCTTTGTGTTGGCACTTTTCCAAGCTCGAATGATTGCATTGGTTGAGCCTTCATTATCCACAGGGAGAGGCGAGAAAGTGGGCTGGAGGGAGGAAAATATGCCTTTCTCATGGGCTTTATTCCAGCAGATTTTGAATTTTTACATCAGTAGATCCCATGGAGTTTTACTTTCTATCAGTTTGGAAGTTTGGTCAAAAATCCCAGTGGTAACACAATTTCTGCTTTTGAAAAAAAAATTCAGTTGGATGTCAACCACCATAGAATTATTTTAGAGTTGGAAATGACCTCAGAGAGGGGCTTAGCACATAGCGTGTGAGTGGCAGAGCAGTGACCAGCATTCGGCTACCCAGCCCCTAGATCAGTGCTGGGGCCGGTATGGGTCATTGCTTCTGATGTCATTAGAATAATTTCAGTAATTTATGTTGTACTAGATCAGGAGGAAGTGGCCTGTGTTCAAATTCTGGTTCTTTCCAAGCCTAGGTATATACTCAAGGGTAATGATCACACTAAAACTTCCTCACAAATGTTCATAGCAGTATTATTAATAGTAGCCCGCAAATAGAAGCAAACGAAATGTCCCTCCACTGATGAGTGGATAAACAAAACATGTATTTTGAGTAAATACACGTGGGATATCCTCATGATGAAACATTACTCAGCCACAAGAAGGAATGAAATTCTGATACATGCCACAACATGGATGAACTTTGAAAACATGCTAAGTGAAAGAAGCCAGACACAAAAGGCCATATATTGTAGATTCTATTTAAGTGCAATGTCCAGACTAGGCAAATTCATAGAAAAAGAAAATAGATTGCCAGGGCCTGGGGGAGGAGGAGAATGGGGAGTGACTGCTGATAGGTACAAAGTTTATTTTTAAATTGATAAGAATGTTCTGGAATTAGATAGTAGTGATGGTTGCACAACTCTGAATATCACTGAACGAAACATCAGTGAGTTGTCATTTTATATATGTGAATTATGTCAGTAAACCTATTATAAAAAAAAATCCGAGTTCTGCTTCTTACCAGTTGGATGACTTTAGGCAATGACTCCAGTCCAAGTAATCTCAGCTATGAAATAGCAATAATGATATAAACCTCCCAGGGTTGTTTTAATCAGTGAGATAATGAATTTGAAAACGCTTCTAAACTATAAACCTTGGGGCTGTCAGTGGGTTATAAATTCATTATAAGTTGGGTTTTTATCTTTTGCTGTGTTTTCTACAGCACTAACAAGGTCTAACTACATAATAGTCATTCAAATAAAGACGTTTTGAATTGATTCAAAAGTGTTGTAATTTTCAAAATCGTGGTAAAAAATAAATTTTTAACACTTTTAAAATCCTTTATCAAAAATCTAAGTGTACAGTACAGTTGTGTTAGCTCTGTGCACATTGTTGTACGGCAGATCTCTAGAACTTTTTCATCTTGCGTGACTAAAACTCTATATGCATTGAACAGAAACACCCCTTTTCCCTCCCCTTGGAGCCCCTGGTAACCACCATTGTGCTTTCTATGAGTTTGACTAATTTAGATACCTCACAAGTGGACAAGTTGTCTTTTTGTGACTGGCTTATTTCACTCAACATAACATCTTTAAGGCTCATTCATGTTGTAGCATGCGTCAGAATTTCCTTCCTTTTTAAGGCTGAATAATATTCCATTGTATGTATATACCACATTTTTTTAATCCATTCATCAGACGATGGACATTTAGGTTGTTTTCACCTCTTGGTTATTGTGAATAGTGCTGCAATGAACATGGGAGTGCAAATATCTCTTTGAGATCCTGTTTTCAATTCTTTTGAATAAATACACAGAAGTAAGATTGCTGGATCATATGGCAGATTTATTTAAAAATTTTTGAGGACCTCTATATTGTTTCCCATTTTACATTCCCACCAAAAATGCACGGGGGTTATAATTCACCACATGCTTGCCAACACTTGTTATTTTTTTGTGTTTTGTGTGTGGGTCTTTCTGTTGTGTGTTTGTTGTTTTTCTTTGTTTTGGTAATGGCCATCCTAACAAGTGTAAGGTGATACTGTGTTTTTGATTTGCCTCTCCCTGGTTATTAATGATGTTGGGTACCTTTTATATACCTGTTGTCCATTTGTATGTCTTCTTTGAAGAAGTGTCTGTTCAAGTCAGTTGTCCATTTTTAAATTGGGTTATTAGTTTTTTTTTTTATTTTTTTAAAGATTTTTTTTTTGATGTGGACCATTTTTTAAAGTCTTTAATTGAAATTGTTATAATACTGCTTCTGTTTCATGTTTTGGTCTTTTGGCTGCGGGACATGTGGGGTCTTAGCTCCCTGACCAGAGATTGAACCTGAACTCCCTGCGATGGAAGGCGAAGTCTTAACCACTGACCACCAGGGAAGTCCTAGTTTGTTTGTTTTTTGCTATCAAGTTGGAGGATTTCCTTCTGTAATTTGGATATTAAACACCTTATCAGTTATATGATTTGAAAATATTTTCTCCCATTCCATATGTTGCCTTTTCACTCTGTAGATTGTTCCTCTTGCTCTACAGAAGCTTTTTAGTTTGATGTAGTCTCACTTGTCAGTTTTTGCTTTTGTTTTCTGTGCCTTTGGTGTCATAAGAAATCATTGCTAAGACCAATGTCATGAAGCTTTTCCCCTGTGTATTCTTCTAGGAGTTTTATAGTTTCAGGTCTTACGTTTAAATCTTTAAACCACTTTTAGTTGATTTTGTGTATGGTGTAAGATAAGGGTCCAGTATCATTCTTTTGCTGTGGGTATCCAGTTTTCCCAACACAATTTGTTGAAGAGTCAATTCTTTTCCCATTGTGTAATCTCAGTGTATAGAGGATCATTTGGCCATATATGTGTTAGTTTATTTCTGGGCTCTGTATTCTGTTCTATTGGTCTATATGTTGGTCTTTATACCAGTACCATACTGTTTTGATTACCAGAGCTTTGTAATATGTTTTGAAGTCAGGAAGTATGAGGCCTTCAGCTTTGTTCTTCTTTCTCAAGATTGTTTTGGCTATTCAAAGACCTTTGAGATTCCATACAAACTTTAGGATTGCCTTTTTTTTTCTATTTCTGCAAAAAAAAAGTGTCATTGGGATTTTGCATTGAATCTGTAGGTCACTTTGGGTAGTATGGATGTCTTAGCAATATTAAATCTTCCAATCCATGAACATGGGAAGTCTTTCTATTTATTTGGGTCTCCTTAGTTTCTTTCAACAATAATGCTTTGTAGTTTTCAGTGTGCAAGTCTTTTGCCACTTTGGTTAAGTTTATTCCTAAAGTTTTTTGTTTGTTTGTTTGTTTGTTTTGCTGCTACTGTAATTGCCATTGTTTCATTAATTTTATTTTTGGGTTGTTAATTGTTTGTGTTAGAAATGCAGCTGATTTTTTTGTATGTTGATCTTGTATTCTGCAACTTTGGTGAATTCATTTATTAATATTCGTTCTAACCGTGTGTGTGTGTGTGTGTGTGTGTGTGTGTGTGTGTGTGTGTGTGTGTGTTTAGAGTTTTCTACATATAAGATCATAGCATCTGCAGACAGACACAATGTAACTTTTTCCTTTCTGATTTGGTTGCGCTTTATTTCTTTCTCTTGCCTAATTGCTCTGGTTGGGACTTCTAGTACTATGTTGAATAGAAGTCATAAGAATGGACATTCTTGCCTTGTTCCTAATATTAGAGGAAAAGCTTTCAGTTTTTCACCATTGAATATGATATTAGTTGTGGGCTTTTCATATGTGGCCTTAATTATGTTGAGGTAATTTCCTTCAATTCCTAGTGTGTTAAATGATTTCTTATCATGAAAAGATATTGTTTTGTTAAATGCCTTTTCTGTATCGCGATGATTGTGTGATATTCATTGTTTGTTCTGTTAATGTGGTATATCATATTGATTGATTTTCATATATTGAACTATCCTTGCATCCCAGGGATAAATTCCACTTGATAATGGTGTGTGATCCTTTTAATCTGCTACTCAATTTGGTTTGCTGGTGTTTTGTTGAGGATTTTTGCATTTATATTTTTGCATCAGGATTATTGACTTGTGATTTTCTTGTAGCATCTTTGGTTTTGGTATCAGAGTAATGCTGGCCTCATAAAATGATTTTGGAAGTGCTCCCTCCTCTTCAGTTTTTTGGAAGAGTTTGAGAAGGTTGGTGTTAATTCTTTAAATGGTAAAATTCTCAAGTGAAGCCATCTGGGTCTGAGCTTTGCTTTTGGGGGAGGTTTTGACTATTGATTCAATCGCCCTACTAATTATAGGTCTCTTCATTTTTTCTGTTTCTTTATGACTCAGTCTTGGTAGATGAACATTTCTAAGAATTTACCAATTTCTTCTAGGCTATCCAATTTGTTGGCATATAATTGTTCATAGTAGTCCCTTATAATTTTCTGTTCTGTGACATCATTTGTAATGTCTCCTCTTTGATTTCTGATTTTGAGTATTTTCTCAGTCTAGCTAAAAGTTTGTCAATGTTGATCTTTTCAAAAAACCAACTTTTGGTTTCTTTTTTTAAAAAATTTTCTATTCTCTAGTTCATTTATTTCTGCTCTAATATTTATTCTTTCCTTCCTTCTGCTAACCCTCGGCTTTGCTTTCTTTTCCAGTTTCTTGAGATGTAATGTTAGTTTATTTGACATCTTTCTTCTTTTTTAATGTAGGTGTTTACTACTGTAAACTCCCCTCTTAGTACTACTTTTGCTGCATCCCATAAGTTTTGGTATGTTACGTTTTCCTTTTTGTTTGTCAAGATATTTTCTAATTTCCTTTTTTGGTTTCTTCTTTGACCCATTGGTTGTTCAAGCATATATTGCTTAATTTCTACATGCTCGTGAATTTACCAGTTTTTCTTCTGCTGTTTTTTTTTTTCTGGCCATGCTGCACGGCATGTAGGATCTTAGTTTCCTGGCCAGAGACCAAACCCGAGCCCCTGCAGTAGAAGCATGGAGTCTTAACCACTGGACCACCAGGGAAGTCCCTTTTCTTCTGCTGTTGATTTCCAGTTTCATTCTATTGTGGTTGGAAAAGATACTTAATATGATTTCAGTATTCCTAAGTTTGTTGAGACTTTTTTGGTAAACTAACATGTGATCTATCCTGGAGAATGTTACGTGTGTGCTTGAGAAAAATGTGTATCCCAGTGCTATTGTGTGGAATGTTTTGTATATGTGTGGTAGTTTCCTTTGTTCTATAGTGTTGTTCGAGTCCTCTGTTTCCTTATTGATCTTCTATCTGGATGTTCTATCCATTATTAAAATTGGGGTATTGAAATCTCCTCCTGTTATTGTGTTGTTGTCTTTTTCTCCCTTCAGTTTCTTAATTTTTCCTTCATATATTTGGGTGCTCCGATGTTGGGTTTATGTATACTCATAATTGTAATATTTTCCTGATAAGTTGACCCTTTTTTTTAAAAAATTATATAATGCCCTTTTTTGTCTTGTGACAGTTTTTGACTTGAAGTCTATTTTGTGCTGTATTAGTATGGCCACCTCTGCTCTCTTTTGGTTTCTATTTGTATGGACTATCTTTTTCCATCTCTTCACTTTCAGCCTATGTGTATCCTTAAATCTAAAATGGTTCTCTTATAAACAGCATACAGTTAGAGCTCATTTTTTTAATCCATTCAGCCATTAAAAGTGTTACAGTTTTTAAGTATTTCTTTAAACTTGGTTAACCTATAAATCTGGATACGTTGAAATCCAAGTTTTTCTCAGAACTAAAAACCTCTGGTAACTTGAATTTTTCCCCCTCATTTTATAGTCTTATTTTCTCTTTTTCCTTTAACAGGGGCAGCGTATCTGATTCATTCACAAGACCACAAGCTGATCCCAGAGATGTGCTCCACGAACCCAGGCACCTGGGTCACATTTGATGATGACCCCACTTTTCAGTCTTCTCAAAAGTCAAAGAATTTCCCTCTGGAGAATCAAGGCATTTGTAGGCCGAATGGACTTAAACTGAACCTTTCTGGTCCCAAGGAATTTCCCAGTGGATCTTCCTCCACCAGCAGTACCCCTCTCTCCTCTCCTGTCATAGACTTTTACTTCAGTCCAGGACCTCCAAGTAACTCTCCTCTTTCCACACCTACCAAAGATTTCCCAGGTTTTCCTGGCATCCCCAAAGCAGGGACTAATGTGCTTTATCCTATTCCAGAATCATCTTCAAACAGTCCACTTATACCAGGAGCAGGTTCTTCCTTATTGCCTACTAAACCAACCTGTTTATCCCATGCTTCCTTATTACCCAGTGACCACTCATATATACATCCAGCTCCCAAAGTGGGTCTTCCAGATGAAATGAGCCCTCACCAAGCTGAAAGCCTAGGGTTCCAAAGTGATACTCCTCAGTTTCAGTATTTTCGGGAGGGCTGTGCCTTTTCAAGTCCATTTTGGAAAGATGAAGGCAGTGCTTCCCAGCTCACATTTGACCCTCCAGGAAGCAGAAAGACATTTCCATCAAGAGACAAAGAGATGCATATTGATCAAAAAGGCTTAAATCAGTGTTCATTCAACTACATCTGTGAGAAACTTGAGCATCTCCAATCAGCTGAGAACCAAGACTCATTTGGAAATTTGTCTACGCAATGTCTGTATGCTGAAGACACTGCCTCTTCTTTTGTCCCGCATATGCTTTTCAGGAGTCAGCCAAAAGCTGGATGGTCTTTCATGTTGAGAATTCCTGAGAAGAAGAACATGATGTCTTCCCGTCAGTGGGGTCCAATTTTTCTAAAAGTCTTACCTGGAGGAATTTTGCAAATGTATTATGAGAAGGGGTTAGAAAAACCATTTAAAGAGTTACAGCTCGATCCATACTGCAGGCTTTCTGAACCCAAAGTTGAGAACTTTAGTGTGGCGGGAAAAATCCATACTGTGAAGATTGAACATGTGTCTTACACAGAAAAAAGGAAATACCATTCTAAGACAGAAGTAGTTCATGAACCAGACATAGAACAAATGCTGAAGTTGGGGTCCACAGAGTACCATGACTTCCTTGACTTTCTGACCACTGTGGAGGAGGAGCTGATGAAGCTGCCAGCTGTTTCAAAACCAAAAAAGAACTATGAGGAACAAGAAATTTCCCTGGAAATTGTGGACAACTTTTGGGGTAAAATCACTAAAGAAGAAGGAAAATTGGTTGAAAGTGCTGTGATAACTCAAATCTCTTGCCTCTGTTTTGTGAATGGGAACATGGAATGCTTTTTAACCTTGAATGACCTTGAGCTGCAGAAGCAGAATGAATGCTATTTTGAAAAAGACCCAGAAAAGAAGGGGATTGATATTCTTGACTATCATTTTCATAAGTGTGTAAAAGCACAAGAATTTGAGCAATCAGGAGTCATTAAGTTTGTACCTCTGGATGCCTGCCGGTTTGAGCTGATGCGTTTCAAGACTTTGTATAGTGGGGAAGATCTTCCCTTTTCCCTGAAGTCTGTAGTGGTTGTCCAGGGGGCGTATGTGGAGCTTCAGGCCTTTGTCAACATGGCCCCATTGGTCCAGAGACCATCCCATGCCAATTGCTTGAGATCCTGTGACAACATAATGATTCACTTTCCTGTCCCATCACAGTGGATCAAGGCCCTCTGGACCATGAACCTCCAGAGGCAGAAGTCCCTGAAAGCCAAAATGAACCGCCGGGCATGTCTGGGGAGTTTACATGAGCCTGAATCTGAACCAGTCATACAGGTCACTGTGGGGTCAGCAAAATATGAGAGTGCCTACCGGGCTGTGGTATGGAAGATAGACCGGCTTCCTGATAAAAATTCAAGTAAATATTCAACACTCCAAGCTGATTTTCATGTGAAATCACTGAAATGTTTTCACCCTCCTCCTTGGGTTGAAACCAGGCTGAGGCAGATGGTAACTTCAGTCAGCTGAGGCCATGCCTACATCGCTGGGTGGGAGATGGAACATTTAGTCAAACAGCTGGTTTATTCTGTCCCTTTATGCTTTTTCTACCAGATAAGTTTAACCTAAAATTTTTTTTAAATATAAGAAATACCGCCCAAGGCTAGGATTTTATTATGGGTGGTGGTACTGAGGGAAATTTCTAGTTGGACCTCGACATCAGCCATCAACTTCAAATATTGAAATTATTGTTCACATAGCTTAGATTCCCTAATTAACCTTTTAAGATCTGTCATCCTTCAATATACCTGAACCTTTTTGTATTCTCAGCCACTACCACTTCCTCCTTAGGTTTTGCTCCCTGCTTCTTGAAATAAGACCGCCTTTCATTTTCACCCAAGTTAATTGCTTTTGCTGAGTTGACCAATTTGACCATCTTGACAAGTTGTTTTAGAATTAAGTAGACATAACTTAAGCATTAAAATTCAGTTAATTTTTTTTGTTTTGCAAAGAAAATAATGAATGTAGAAGTTCAGAACTTTGAAGAGACCGTTCTAGCACCACATTTATTTTAAAGTAGTAAGCTAGTAGTGGGTGTAACACAATAATGCAAAAAAGCAAAATTTGAAATTAGGGCTACTCCCTGTTTTAGTTCAGTTATTTCTAGCAGAACACTGGGCTATGGAGCTAAGTTGGGGCACCTGAGTTGATGCAATCATCATTTAGGCAAACCTTCATTGAGCCCTTACTGTAGTCCAAGTGCCACATCAGGTGCTGAGGCTAAGGAGAAGTAAAATTGATCCCTGTTTCCAGATAGCCCACAGCTTCAGGGAAATTTAATTTCATCATAGGGCCCCCCACGCTGTGCACTTCAGGGGAAGCATTTTTATTCGGGGTGGACCTACAGCAGTGTTTCTCAAAACTGGCTATCAGAATAATCTGGCTTTTAAATAATCTTGATGTTCAAGCTCTGCTCTCTGCCAATTAAATCAGAATCTCTAGGGGAGGGGCCCAGGCACCCATATGTTTTGAGAACTCCGCAGGTGAACCTATTGTGTGACTCAGGTTGAGGGACACTGTTCTGCGATGTTCTGGGGCAGGAAGAGCAAGCCCTAGACTGCAGTGGAACTGAGGGGCAGCATGCCACCTTGTCTGTGCCCTGCAGTTTTCTGGCTTAACATCTGTTGACGGATTGTATCTTGAGCTATGGACAGGGCCTGGCAGGTGAGAGATACAGCTGGGGGCGGAGGAGCCCCAGGCCCTGTGCTGAAGGGAAGCCCCTGCGCACTAGCCCTTCCTGACACTACCTGCTCTTCTCCATTCATGCCAAATTCCCCTCCGTGCATTCTCCTGACTCACGGTAGTTTCCTTCTAGTTCCAAGGAACAGCCAGGAGAGCACAGGCCCAGCATGGGGAGAGGTGGTGATAGCGTGGTCACAGACGTGGCCTCTAAAGGGTGTCTCCTGGTCAATTCCAACGTGATGGGAATATCTTCTGTGATATTATCCACAGAGGTGTTGTTTCTTGCCTTCTTGATAACGTTTCTGGAGGAGCAAGTTAAAACCATTCTCAGATTATCTTCCTCCCGGGGAAACGAATTTAGAGGTTTTGAGTGTGTGGTTCCAAGGGATCTATTCTCAAAGTCACGTGTGCTACTTTTAGATGAGAGGGGTTATGAAAATCAGCATGCTATTGTCTTTTGTTTTGCTGAACACAAAGGGAAGGGGGAAGGCAGACTGGAACGCCAGCTGTAACCTCCTCGCCCACTGAAGTCTCCTGAGGTCTGGGCGATAACCGGACTCCTGTTCTCTTTTGGTCCCAGAGATGATCACTGGACCCGGAACAGAAGGTCACGGGTTTGCAGCAATGATTATGCCTCTGAGAGAGGAGCTCAGAGGGCTTAGCCTGCTGGCTTGTCTGGCTGGGGTCAGAGGGGCAGGGGGACGGGTTTGCAGTGAGCCCACTCCAGGCACCCCAGCTAGACCCACTGGGGCAGCCACACTTTTTGTTTTTATTTTTTCAAATTGAGAACCCATACAAATCATTCTTTTCTAATTTTGGGAGGAGAACAACATATAAAGCTTCTTGTGAAAATGATCCTGTTCATAACACTGCATTTGCTCAGAATTGATGGTTTCGTTAACTGACTCAGTCAAGAAGAATTTTATAAGAGGGCTCACTCCTTCACGCGTCCGTTCCGCAGTCACCCACTGAATTTCCTCTAGGTACAGGCTCTATGCAGGGTGCTTGGGGGGTGGGGGTACAGATGCAAACAGGATCCCTGCTCTCCAGAAACACGTGTCTAGCGGGTGAGGCAGATACGGAAGCAACTATCCAAATGTGCTGTGGAAATGTGCTCTCTTCTGTTCCGGGCGTGTACAGACATATCCAGTAGGGATCCCAGAGAAAGGAGTTATCACCTGCAGCGGGGAGAAGGGATGGGTCTGCTGGAGAGGTGATGGTTTGGCTTGGCCTGCGAGAGTCAGTGGGATTCCACCATGGATAGAAGTAGCACAACACAGGCGTGTCCATGGGGAATCTTATCTGAGTTTTGGGACCGAGGGGATACTTGGAGACGAGACCAGCGTGTGAAGAGTGCTGTGACTGTGCTGTGGGTGTGGAGTTGTCAGCAGGGCCTCCGGAATGTTTTCAGGCATGACTGACAGAATCCTACCGTGTTTTAGAAAGTCAGATGTGCATTGCAGAGGAGAGATTCATGAGTAGATTATAGTACAGGGAGGCTGGTAGGAGGGGAGAGAGGCTGAGCAAGGCAGGAGCCAGTGGAAGCACTGAGACAGGTGAGGGGTGGGGGAGCGAATTCAGAAGGGGTGACCCCGAGACAGTGACAGATGGCCTGTGGGCCTGGGGGACAGGGCAGGGCTGGGAGGAGGTAAGGGTCTCTGGCTTTGACGCGTAGGTGGGCAGTGGTGCCATTAGCTGAGATAGCCTGGGATCCTTTCCTCACGCCTTTTAAAATCTGTTTCCTAGCTCTGAATGCATGTCAGAGTCCTTAGAATCATTAGAGCTTTAATATTTAAAATACCCATATTAAGGCCTTATCCCTGCCAGTCAGACTCTGGGAGTGAGGCCCAACGTTGGGCTTGCAAGAGGCTCTCGGGTCCGTCTCCTGGGAGACCTGTCGAGGCCTCCTAGGCATGATTCCTCCCTGCTCTGTGTATCCCTGTGTCCTCTAGAGCTCCGTATTGCCCTCCCATCTGCGTTTACCAGCAGTTGAGCTCACCGAGAACAATTCGAGGAATGTGCCTTCCCAGAGAGGCTGGCTGGACTTGGTCTTGGCCTTTGGGAATTCTTGTGGAAGACTGTCATAGCACCAGGCTCACACAGAATGATGTTTTACAAGCATTCCAGCCGATTACATGGTGAGAATTCACTGACCAGGTTCTTTGGGATCGAAGCTGCTTTGTTCACGTCAGGTCTGTGCACCAAGAGGGGGGCCCTGGGGAAAAGGCAGTGAGGCTGTGTCCGGTGGAGTCTGACGGGCAGGGGGCAGCTCTGAGCCAGCCTGGAGCCCAGATGCTTCTGGGGTCACGTGGCCCTGTTGCTGAGCCTTCGCCACGATAGGGGTTGGGGAGGACAGTGCAAAGAGTAAGAGGGTGCGCGGCAATTTGCTTCGTGAGAAGCATAGAAAGAGTAAGGTTGGGGCAGAGAGGAAATTTTTATCTTAAGGCAATGCTTCTCAAACCTTTACATGCATATAAATCACCTCGTTAAAATGTGGACTCTGATTCAGCAGGTGGGGCTTCTGCATACATACTATGTCTGCCGCACGGGCTCCATTGATGCCTGTGCTGCTGGCCACGGACCTCACCTCCCATAGAGGAGCAGGGACTTAGAGCGCATCTCCATGTTGCTGTATGATTTTAAAATCACTTGGGTATTTAGAGAAGAGAGGATTTTTTTGGGGTACATTTATTTATTTTTATTTTTTTGGGGGGGTACACCAAGTTCAATCATCTGTTTTTATACACACATCCCCGCAATCCCCCCTCCATCGACTCCCCCCCCTCGACTCCCCCCCACCCTCCCCATCCCAGTCCTCTAAGGCATCATCCATCCTCGAGTTGGACTCCCTTTGTTATACAACAACTTCCCACTGGCTATCTATTTTACAGTTGGTAGTATATATATGTCTGTGCTACTCTCTCACTTCGTCTCAGCTTCCCCTTCACCCCCTGCTCCCCCCAAACCTCGAGTTCTCCAGTCCATTCTCGAGAACAAAGGATTTTAAAAGAAGGTCTTTAAAATGTTATCTTTTCAAGCTAGTTTCTGAAAAAACCTGTTAGAAAAAAACATTTAAAAAAAAGGAAACTAAAAAAGAATATATGAAGTGCATGTACTAATTAAAAAATTTTTTTAAAATTTTATTTATTTATTTATTATTTTTGGGGGGGTACACCAAGTTCAGTCAGCTGTTTTTATACACATATCCCCATATTCCCTCCCTTCCTTGACTCCCCCCACCTCGAGTCCCCCCCACCCTCCCCGCCCCAGTCCTCCAAGGCATCTTCCATCCTCAAGTTGGACTCCCTTTGTTATACAACAACTTCCCACTGACTATCTATCCTTTGCTGGGGATTTGTGAGATCAGAATTGACCTTTCCTATTGGTGAAATAACTTATATGTGATTTCAGGGGAGGTGGAAAGGGATGCTGGCTCCTTAAATGTCTCTTCTACCAGCACATCAATGCTTAATATTCCTGTAACAGCGGGTGAGCCTTTCATTTTGTAACTCGGTTGGCCCCAGATAGTTCATTCAGGCTAAGGTGTGAATGACAACAGAGGACCCTGAGCACTGGTTTTGCTGGGGATGGGAAAGAGGAGGAGGAGGAAGAGGGTGGTGGAGAAGGAGGGGGAAGGAGAGAGAGAGGAAAAGGGAGTAATGAGAGGGAGAAGAGAATGAGGACATATGAAAACACTGATTAGCCATAGAGGGTACATATGGTAGCATTTAATTAGAAAGAGAAGTGAGAATGGTGGAGGGTCAATTAACAAAAGTATCTATCTCCACTTTCCCAATTTTACCAACTTTTAAATATAACTTGCATTTACTTTTCTCTTTGCTTTCTCTCTAGCATATTGGTGGTTCTCTCCTCCTCCACTTGTGTCACCCTCCTACCATTCATTCCCTCCAGCTCTCACCAGTTCAGTTTCAGATGTGAAATATTTTGGTTCAAGAGGGACCGGATATCTACTAGACCTAAATAGATTTTGTGATTTGCATTCCTGGTCCTTAGAAAGTGATGAGGCACTAATTACCAAAGCCCGAGAGTGCCCCCTAGTGGTCAGTACTGAGATAAAGAACATGATTTTCCTCTCTTTTGTTCATTCACTTGTAAATTCCACAAATATCCTTTGAGCCCCAAATGTGCCAGACTTGTGCTAAGGACGGACATGATATTTCTCTTCATGGATATCAAAGTCCAAAGGGAGTGTGAGTTATTAAACATTGTAGAGTATTTAAGAGTTTTTTAAAAGCCAGGAAAAATACGCCAGAAAACTTGGAAGGAAAAATGCTCTCCTTTATCTTTTACCAGTATTTTAGACAAGTGGGTAGAAAGATTTTGTTTCTAAACCTAATTTTGGCGTACTAGGTCTTCAGCTTGGGTTATTTTCATTGCAAAAGCTCCAAAAGAGTTTTTCTTTAAAATGTGAGTATCAAATTAGATCATCTCCAATATCATTTTCAGCGCCAAAAGTGTAGAATTCATAGCCCTTTCATTAGCAAAATTATGGTCATTAAGTAATAATATTGAATTTATAATCGAATAGCACTTTGCACTTCTGTCTACACCATAATAGTATACTACGTCTCTAGAGCTCTGTGTGTGCCAGCTGGCTTGTTGAATCCTCACAGCAATCCCATAAGGTTTGTGTCATCATCACCATCACCCCCATTTTCAGATGTAGAAACTGAGGCTCAGAGAGATCAAATAAATTGCCACGGGTCACCCACCTTTTAAGTAGCAGAGCTGGGATCTGACCCTGGGCAATCCGAGTCCACTGTTTATGTGCTTAACGGCTGTGCCATAAAGGACTGAAGAGTGGCTGAATTAGGTTTAAATAAACTTACTGTGTCCTGCAGACAGAAGGCCAGAAAAGCTAATGGATTGTGGAATCTCCCCTGGGTATGCGTGTGTGTGAATGAAGTTATCACTTGCCTGCAGTGATCTGGGTAGCTTAGAGCACCTCTGAGGCCGCCGTAGTTCTACCCTACAAGGGAGTTGGCGGAGATGCTAATGAGCATCTGTTGGTTAATTGATGGATGAGTTCTCAAGGCCTTTTACAGCCTTAGAATTCTATTAGTCTCTCTACAAGAAACAGGTTGTAAGGAATGAAAGGCAATTTATCTTTTAAGAATTAAGTGAAATCCTTTAAACTCTTGTTTTTGTGCCTAAAGCTACATTCTGATGAAAATGTTCTTTCTTGAGTCATGTCAGTGGTATAGTAATTTAATCTGGCTTCTGAAATTATTATCATCTCATACATTTATTTAAATAAAATAGCTGCATGGGATATGTAGATGCTGTGGGTTAATGCAACAGAAGCATGGAGCATTTATAGAGTTACTACAGTGATTACATTGAAAATATTTTTTACTCCATTGTAACACACACACATAAACATACACACACAGTACATGACCCCTCTTAAAGCTTTTGTGTATATCTGATAGCCCTAGGTCTGGCACAGAGCCTGGCTTGGCATAGAATAGATGCTTAATACATGGCAAAGTGAATTAAGTGAAAACAAATATTACATTGAAACATTGAGAGTCAGTATGCCCAACTCTACACTGTACATTTGTTCCAGTCAAAAGTTTAAGGAGGGTGAGTGGGAAGTAATACACTAAAAAAATAATCCATCCTACTAAAAAAAGGATTCTTGGCCTAGAATATTTTCTGAAATGTAGGAAAAATTCATTAAGTTTAACTTTTCAAAAACCATAATTCTTTATAATGTGACCTAACTTAGGCTGAAATTTACCTTTACATTATCTATCAATAAATAGAGTGGTAAGAAAATGAATAAATTAAGAATTATTGTAAGATCTTTTTCAGTCTGCTTAAGACAGTTTTCTTTCTTTACAGACCTTATGTGCATTGTAGCCAAATAATGATGCTTAATATGAATATTACTCATCTTTTAATTTAAAAAACAGCATACTTTTATTATTCTGAATTAGAATCACCCAATAAAAGGCACTCATACGAACTTGATATAATTCTGAATTTTTCTGATCACTGTATTGTTGGTCATCATTTTATTTGAATAATTAAATGAATTATTAAACTTTCTTTTTAAAAAAAGAAATGGCATACTCCTAATTGAAAACATTTTGGGAGTTAATATGTGTAACTATATAATGATAAAGTTGTACTTATTTTAAAGCTAGTACTTAAAAAATTCAGGTAGATTTCCCCTTAGTGCAAAATTGTGCGTTTTGATATGCTTTTTAAATGGAATTCACAGAGCCACAGTGCTAATGGAAATGCTTATTAAAGAGAGGGATGCGTGCCTCTTATGCTCAAGAGAAATGTTCAATGGCCGTTGAAATACTTTGACTGTTTGATTTTTTTTTTCAAGGTCCCGATCATCCCCACTGTTTGTCATACAAACTAGAACTTGGATCAGACCAAGAAATTCCCTCTGATTGGTATCCATTTGCTACTGTTCAGTTTGGGATTCTTGACACCTGTGCCTCAAGGACAGAGGTCAGGTCTCTGGGGGTGGAAAGTGATGTCCAGCCACAGAAACATGTTCATCAGCGAGCTTGCTACAACATCCAGGTACCTCCCAAAGCGCTTGGGTTCAAGTTGGGGCTTCCAAAGCTGTGACCTGATTTGGCTTTATATATTTACTTTGCCTTCTTAAGCGACCATGTGTGTCTGTGTGTGCATTTGACCTAGAAAAGAGCCCAGTCATGGAAACTTGATGGTCATCAGTGAGCCTAGTTCTTCCCCTCAGTTCTAGAGAACATTGGGAGCCTGAGGATACAGTGCCGTGTATATAGGTCTCAATGAAAAACAGGTCATTAAAAATGAGTTCACATTTCAAAAGTATATTTATAATAAAGATTTTGTTAGAATAGCATTTCCCAAGTTCTGTTATATGGAACATATGTCCCATATAATGATCCAAGAAAAAAATAAGTTGGGGGATGCTGTACACTAAATTAATGTTGAACAAAGCCTCTGAGAAGTCCTGTAATAAAGAAACTTGTTAAACTTAACTCAGTTTCTCCCAGCTCATCAATTATGGAATCTTGTCTCCTGTAAAACACCTATCAATATCTTCCAGAATAGTATTGTGTGGAGCACTCTTTGGGAAATGCCAAGTTACTCTATTACCACAATTTTAAATGTTCACCATCAGGTCATCTGCATTCTTGCGCCAGATGAATTAAAGAGTGACATACACTTGCAAACCAGTTTGTTTTAGTTAATTAGGGAGGTGATTTTCGGTGTGCTCTAAATCTCAGGTGGGCCAGCGGATGGATATATGATACTTGGGGGGTATAATTGATAACGTCTGGCCAGATTTGTAAATGTCTTATCAGTATATGTATTCTGTATACATTTAATAAAACATGTGTTTGACTTAAAAGTTTGTCCTCTTTAAGATTTGACCCCAGAGGGAAGGATCTGGGGGATTCAGTTGTCCAAAAGCAGAGCAGTGCGCCTCACTTGGGAACAGCCATGGCAGGGTAGAGGGACAGTGTTTGTGTCCAAAGGATGAGGTGGCTACAGTCCTTGCCTCATTTATAAACCAAGACTGAAGAGGTGTTATGCTGTGTTGCATTTGTTAATGCTGCCCCTGTTTTGCTTTTGCTTAACAGGTTGAAATAGAGAAGAAGTGGATTAAAATCGATGGAGAAGACCCAGATAAAGCTGGTGACTGTGTAACTCAGTAGGAGTAGCAAGAGTCAGTGATGACGACCCACTTTTCAAATACGTAATTCACAGAAACCACACAAAGTTCTGCTACTGTATAGTGGAAGTGACAGGTCCAATGCCTATGTTTAAAGAAGCTTAGATCTGCAACCAAACCATCTACACTTTATGCTTTTGTGCCCCAGGGGTTTGATCTAATATGTGTCTGTAATGTTCATGATGTTTTTGTTTCCTGGTGAAACTCAAAGGCACTATTATTCAGTGTGTGACCTGACAGCCACGTGGCCAAAGCATTTTTGATTTTTGATTACTTGGCGACTGATGGCTTTGCCCTCTGGATTACCTGGAGGCCATAGTTATTCTCCTCCAGCCCCTGTCTATTCTTATTCAGTTAGCACCTGTGCTAGATGGCGAGGCAGTCAAAGGAGGCGTAAACCAAAGTACTTCATTTTCCCTCTTGCTCGTCTCTGAAATGTGGCCAGTTGCAGAATGATGTTGAAACCACAGGCTAAAATGGAGCTGTGGAACTGTCTCTGATTTTGAATTATTTATCTTCCTGTCCTGTTAACACACTGGTGGGTAATCATCAGCTGTATTTGGTACCTGTCTTTCCCCCACGGTGTCATTATTTTCAAAATGTATTTATATTCTGGTGTGTGCTGCAAAGAAGCTAGTTCTGTTGATATACATATTTTAGTACAAGTCACTAAGACATACTGCCCTTTGCTTGGAGAGATTCCTTTCAAAGCAGAATCCCAGTATTGGACACTAGTTAAAATATTTATGTATTAAAAATGAATTTTTAAAGTTCATGAATATTGTTTCCCAAAAGTACAGACTCTAAGAATGTATTTTGATAAAGTATTATTTGTAATTAACACAAGCTTCTCTTGAGTAGAAATCTAAATCATATTATGATTATTTTATGCTAGTTCTGCTATCATGCTATTTATGCTAAACCTGCTTAATTTAGAGTAATTTTCTTTAAAAGATGAGCAACGTGAAAGACACTAGATTATTTTATCTACGTTTCTAAGAAGTGATATTTCTCTTCTTCAAAGTCAGGTGAATGTTTGTTTTTTAATGAAAAGCTGACAGCAGTAGCAGTTATAATTCTGTTTATAATTTCCTTTCAGTGTTTATGGTGAAGGTCAGACTTTTAGATGTAGGAAATCTATATTCTAGGTATTTTTTTAGTCAGAAAAACGTGGAAAAAACACCTGGTATTAATACACCTTCAATTTATGTTGATCCTTAAATATGATCAGGAGGTATTTTTCTGTTTACTAGATTTGTTTTGAGTCAGAACTGATATAATAGTGTTCTTCCAAACAACATTATTTGTTGACTCACAGAGTTTGTCTCATACATTTTATTTAATGTTACATTACATTCATTTCAATCTGGTAAAAATGAAAATTAAAACAAACAGTTATGATGGTCTGTATCAGCAGATTTAATGCTTTTCATTATTTTACTGTAAAGGCAAAGAATGCAAACGTTGACTGTAAAATGAATTGGTATTCCTCTTTTTAACTTCACTTGATGTATTGCTCATAATATCATATACTTGAGAGTCACTGTTGATGTATAGGAGGGCACATCTATGTGTGTGTCATTTAAAAAAAAATTCCACCATCCTTCCTCATCGTCTGGTGTGGCACATTCTGGAGTGACTTCAATCAGCTTGGAACAAGTATGGAGGCGGGCGGAACCCGATGCTGCTCCGGGATCCCAGGGCAGGTAGCTGGGTTAATTACTGCCGGTCCTTTCCGATCTGTTTTATAGCATCCTGCCGTAAGGAACTCAGAGTCTGATTCAGATGAACTTAATGAATATTTACATCTCAAAGTAATTTCAGTATAGGGTTCAATTAATCACCCTTCAAGCTTCACAGGTTGCCAGTATGTGCAGGTCCCTCACTGCTGGGGTCATTTATTCACCAGCCCTCCAGCCTTCAGGAGCATCTCAAGATTCAGTGCTGGAAATGTAACAAAAGTCTGGCTGAAGCCCAAGCTGAGTTTCTGCAGCTGCAGCAACGGAAAGGTTGACGGCAGGAACGGCGGGTGCTGCAGCATAATTGTTCATTTGCACATCTATTAGGATCATTAAATATTCATTACTTAGCGCTAGATTAACATTCTGTGTTGGGTGGAGAGGCTTTTTAATACAATTCTTCTGACCTCAGAAATGGCAGAAGGTCAAATGTGATCAGGGTGCTGTAAGTAAAAAATCAGATAGGGTCCACTTAGACTACAAATTAAGAAGTAGAATCTGTGCCAGAAAGTAAATGATGATCTTCGAAACAACAACAATAAAAACTCCTGCTTTTAAGGTAGGGAAGGGAGGGAGGAAGTGAGTGAAGGAGGAACTACTCCTTTCTGGCATTTTAATTTAGGTAGTTTAGATCACCGCATTATGAGTTTGACCCTTTGGGAGTCGTTTGCTTAATTGACACAATGGCAGACTTCCAAGGAGTTGGCCGGTTTGGGAGGAGTTATTCTGCTCTGATTGGTCTGGTTTGGTTGCCTTACCAGTAAAAGGATCTTATTAACTGTGTAAATGAATTCATGGCTTGATGATTACCTGATCACTTTTACAGATCTGAATTTAAGAATATTTCCTTTTTTTATGGGAATGGAAGTAGTTTATCCATTAAAAAAAGTATGGAAAAAAAGCCCTTCCTGGCATAAATAAAAGCTGACATTTTTTGACCTGATTTATATATTAGGCAGTTCTAGTGTTTTAGTTCCCTTCATTCTGGGTCTGTGCTTTTGATATAGCCTTTTTTCTCTTATACATTCAGTCAGAAGGCCTTCCTTAATAATGACTAAGTATTATTATATCTTACTCAAAATATGATTTTATGTCATCAATACAAATATAGAACAGATTGAGCCTTAATAATCATGTAACAAAGTATTTTGTAGATTGCATATTGCTTTTTTAAAATTAAAGATGTATTTCAAATGATTCTTGCTGTGCAGTGGACTTATATCTTCTTTTGCAAGGTCTGGGGCTATTTTTTTTTTAATGTGTGAAATCGATTTCACTAACCTTAAACAATTGACCCTCTGTCAGGCAAATGTATACTGCTTCCCTATTAAGGAGTTGGTGTACATGGCGTCTTTGGCACATCCTGGAAAAATAACACCATCAAACTACAATTCGTGATGTTAAAGCACGATTTTTGAAAGAGAATATAATCATTACTCTCATAAGGAAATGATGAGTATGTGCTCAAGGTTTTACTTAACTCATTAACTAATGAGGGAACTGATAAGATGTCACAAGTGGTTCTAAGGAGAAATGAAAGAGCAGAGACATGTATAGGAAATTCTGAAATGAATATACAAATAGGTGCAAAATGGGTCTATCCATAGACCAATATCAATAATCAATTTCTGCTACCCCCACACAATTAATTTGCATTTGTGTGGACAAAGATCATGTATGTTATTATCAGTTTTCTAAAACTTACAGAGTTATAAAATAACTCAGAGGCAACGAAGGTGTTGATAACCTGGATAAATGAACTAGTTAGGACACCTTACTGTTCAAAGTCTTCCACAGTTCTTCCCAACGGGACGAACTTTATCCAGAGGAGAATTCTGAGGAATTTTCAAACTTTGGCAACTATAGAAATGATGTGCATGTAAAGCAATTTTGTTTTTAAGTTTAGAAAATTATTTTAATACTATTGTACAGAATCTATTTCAGATAAGGTGTGTGTGTTTGGGGGGGAGCATTAAAGATATGACGATAAATCAGCTTTAATAAAAACCAACCCAACAACCTCTCCACCCGCCCTTTGTATGAGGAAGCTGCCATGTGTTGAAATTCAGTTTTTATCTAGCTATATTAAAGTTAAATTTCAAAACTGCATCAGGAAATAAAACTTTATAAAGGCCAGATCATTTGGTTTAAGCCACTACTGGAGTTAACAGGGCTTGACTCTCATTTGGCAAGAACAACAAAAAGATTAAGTGACACAAACTGCTCCTATTTGTAACAAAATTTCTCAAATTCCATCGATCATTTCTTTCCTGTTTTGTCCCAGCTTCGCGGAGACTCACCCGCCCTCTCTATGTAGACACGCAGTGATTCCACTACATTTTGCTGGGTCTCTCCCAGCCCCTCCCCATTCTCAGCAGTTACTCTACTCCCAGGACCTTTTGTGCTCTTACCCAGGGTCCTAAAGGACAGGGCTGGGTGTATTTAATGGAACCATGTGAAATTGACAATATTTAACCATTCTTGATGGCAGTTTCATGGCACTCAACCCAATTACCTGCATATTTCCCAAGTTTATACTGAAACAAAAGATTTTTGTTATAATTGGTAATAAGTTCCTGCTTAGACCTGGCATCTAAATATGAATTTGTCCATTTGGTCAGAAAGCAAATAGCTGAGTTACAAAAACCGCCTTAAATAAAAGCTCCAGGTGATATTATGTCCTAAAATCATGTCCTGTCTGTAAGGAGAACGGATTAGACAAGTTGCCCCGTGTTTTAAAAAATTAAAGTTCATTTCTATGAGACTGCCTAGGGAAGAAATGCAAATCACCACTACACTCTGGGGATTGCATCCCTTCCCTCACCTCCACCTCATCTATCTGCTCCAGAAGAGCCGTACAAACCTCAGGTAGAAGGATAGCATATTTAAATAATATGATTATGTGTGTTGTCATTTTCCTGAAAAGCCCATTTTTGTACTACCCAGAATTGCTGTGAATAACCTGTAGTGCAATTTGCAGTATTCTCTTGAAACAGAAGAGGGCGCTCGCAGGCAAGCTGCTGCTACCCAGAAAGAGAAACAGCATTTGAATTTGATGGTGCTTGTATTATGATTAATAAAAGATCTTCGGGGCATTTTGTAAAGCATTTCAAAGCATTGTGAATCCAGTGGAGTATAATTAAAATTAATGCAATAGACAAACACTTTAAAGTATTCTTAATGCCTTGTCTAAAAATGCTGTTGAATACACTTTTACACATCCTGAAGATTTAAATACCATACTTATCTCTAAACATTTCTAAGTACTAAAGAGACAGAAAAATAGTGCCTTCCATTTTAACACATTTCAAACAAACTTTTTCTAATGATAATTAATAAACTCTAAATCTTCTTACTTTAAAAGATATGTAATATATTATAATGAATCCATCATGTTTGGCTTCTGAGCTTCCAGGTACATATATCAAGATTGATGTGGTCTCTAAAAAGCTCCAGCCCAGGACTGTGCTTTCAGGTTCTGAGGTAAGAACAAGCAAATACGTACTTTCAGGAGAATATTCCATGCCACCTTGACTCAGGGACAAGCCTTTACCCTGTTTAGTTCTCTGAAATCAGTAATGAGCATTGTCTTTTCAAGATGGGCTCTATCTTCTTCTCAGAAATCTTTCTGGGTGGATGATGTCCTTCACTTATAAAGCCTATTAGAACAATGTGTTTCCAAAGATGTTAGAGCGTGAGTAAGTCTGAATGTGGCATGAGGCATTCCTGAAGCTGTCTTCCACACGCTGAAGTACAGAAGCTTGGTTTAAGACATTGGGTACCTTAAATGGTGACTTTGAATAACCTAAAATGCTATGTGACCATTGCTCCAATTAATTATCTTGCCGATTCTAATGTTTATTGTGTGTCTACTAGGTACCTGCATTTTTCTAGGCACTGGGGATAAACAATCACAAAAACAGTCAATTCCTGTTCTTGTAGAGGATATGTAATCCTGGGGCAAGTCAGACAATAAACAGATATCAGGCTGTGATCATTGCTATGTAGAAAAAAAAAAAGCAACAGAGTGGCAGAGAATGCCCTTTCAGATAGGTTGGTCAGGAAGGTCCTGTCTGATGAGATGATATTCTAGCAGAGACCTGAAAGAAGTGAAAAGAGTGTGTCGAGCAGAGGGAACTCCTAGTGCAGAGGCACTGCAGTCAAGGTGTTCTTAGCCTGTCAGAGGAACACCAAGGAGCAGATGGCTATAAGGTGGCCAGGGCAGAGTGAACAAGGAGGATGGCTGGGGGAGGAGTCAGCGAGTTGTGGGTAAGTGAGAGGAGCAGATCAGTAGGGCTCTGTGCGCTATGGGAAGGACTTTGAATTTTATTCTGAGTGAAACACAGACCACTAGAAGGTTTTGTGCAGAGGAGTGACATAAACTGAATTACATGTTAAGAGGATTCCATGGACATAGAAACAGGGCAATGAGAGAAGCAGAGAGAGCAGTTAGGAAGCTATTGCAGTAACCCAGCTGAGAGGCGATGGTGACTGGGTGTGGTGATGGGAGATGAAAAATGGTTGGACTCAGAACACGTTTGAAGTATAGAGCTAATAGTGCTGATGGCTTGGATTGGATTGGATTCCCAGAGTGAGGGAAAGAAGGGAACCAAATATGACTCCCAGATTTTTGACCTGAGCAGCTACATAAGGGAGCTGTCTTTAATAGAGAAGGGGAAGACTGTTGTAGGAGAAAGTCTGAGGAGAAAGATCAGAAATTCAGGTTTGGATGTGTAAACTCTGAGATGCCTATTAGACATTCAGTTGGAGACAGGTAACAATTGGATATATAAGGAAGGACAGAGGTCTGGGCTAGGGATGTGACTTTTAGAAATATCAGTACTGAAAGCTGTGAGACTGGATGAGCTCACCGAGGAATGAATACAAAGAGTAGAAGTGGTCCGAAAACTGACCCTTTGGATTCTCTAAAGTTCAAAGGTCAGGAAAGTGAGGATGATCCCACAAAGGAGCCTGGGGAAGATTAGCTCGCTAGAGTAAGTGTAATCAGCTGCCTCACGTGCTGCTTACAGGATAAGAGGAGGACCAAGAATTGACCATTGAATTTAGCAACGTGGAGAATGTTGGTGAACTTGACAGGCAACTCAAGTGCACGTGGAGACAGTGAGTTGACGGCTTTTATGGGGAGCTTTGCTCCAAATGTGAACTTTGGGACAGTAGCTGGTGAGGATGAGATCTTTTTTAACACCCTTTCCACCTTTGAGACCTAAATCTTGGCATTGGTCTTTACTAGTGTCTCTCCTTCATTATTAATTATTTTTTAACCTTACTGATGTTGACTCTTGCTAAAAAGTTCCTCCTCTTTCTCATTGTCAGCACTTACAGGAAATGATTCCTTGTCATCTTTCAATCCCATGTCATCTGAATCTTGTGTTGTTTCTATCTTCAGATATGCCTATTTCTTCAGTTTTCATTAACTGTATGTGTGGTGTTGAAAGTAGTATATACTTCAAGATAAATTCAGCCATTGCTTCAATTGTCTCTTATTTTGCTTTTAAATATTTTCTTGATTGAACTCTACTGGTTAATGTCATTTCATGTTGATGTGGAGATCTCACTTCAGATTTTATTATGAAATTCAGAATAATTATGAACTAGTTGCTGGTTTTACAATTTTGTGAACACCTGCAAATTCCTCCAAGTTCCTAGAGGATAAAATATACACAATTATTTATTTAGTAGTTTTTATATTTACTTAAGTGTTTGTACTTTGATTCTTTGTTATAGTCTGGTATAATAATATACTATGTAAATAGTTTTCTAGTAACTAAGTGAATTTTAATAAAATTAAAATATTTGCAAAAAGTACAGTTTAAGTAGCTGCTGATGTAATGTTTTATTTTCTTGATTCCTTCTTTAGTTTTAAAACAAAGATTAAAATAGAAGATAAACATCAATTTTAAAGATACTGTTATTCAAATACAGTAAGTATTTCATGTGTAAAGTAACCAAAAATAACTTACCAAGCAAAACTATTACATCTTACCGTTCATACTCTACTGCACTCTTTTAAATTTAAAGACACAAATAGCAACTCCAAGTGGTTACATAGAATGACAAAATTGAAGTAACTCAAGTTCTGTTTCTTCATATTTATGATCATTGTTTATTTTGAAACTATAGTTCAAACCCAGGAATATGTAGTACCAAAGGGGATGGAGACAAGAATTATGCCTGAAGCAAGTTTGAACGATTCTGGACCATTATGAATTCCCAAAACACATATGTGTATCTAAGTCCACATGTGTCCTGGGTCCACCTGTATAACTGGATGTTTTCCAAATTAACTTCTATGTAGAATACAGTGTTTACTAAATGTTAAGAAACTGAAATGTGCCAATTTGAAGCTTACAAATGCATCATTAAAACAACAGTAATTTTAGCAATTGTTTAGAAGAACACTATGCCAATAAAAAAGTTGGGAAGGGGGGCATTTTAGCTCAGACAGTGCTTAGAACTGCCAGCACATGGCGATAATAGAAAGCAGACTTTTACGAGGATTCCCCAGTTGTCCAGTGGTTAGGGCTCCACGCTTCTACTGCAGGGGGCATGGGTTCGATCCCTGGTTGGGGAACTGAGATCCTACAAGCTGTGTGTGTGGCCACAAAAGAAGAAAAAAACAAAAGTGGACTTTCAGGCAATTTCCTTATATATTTAAATTCTCTTCAGACAGTGCGTACTGTTATTGCCTGCACCCAGGACTGACTGCCCTCTCCCCTATCCTTGGTATACTTTGGGTGGTGGATATCTCTGTAGGCTAGCAGTGATCCAGTAGCGAAAGGAAGACTGATGATGCAGAAGACAGAGAGGGAGAAAATTGCGAGGGTTGTATCTCTGAGTAGACCAGAGGGGATGAGATAGCCAGCAGAGGGCGATTTAGATGAGGGCATAAACAGTTCACCCATTGCAATTGGAGGCAAGGCGGAGTTTATGGGTACAGATGCAGGCAGGCCTATATATCCAAGGAATTATTTCTCAGTTTCTTTTACAGAAATGGAATTGGATTCAGAAACTTCCATCCTCCCACAGAGGGTCGGTGTCTATGAATTCCCTTTAAGGACCCTTCATGACTGGCTTTAATTTTATTTTCTTGAGTACTTTTGTCATCTCCTTCAATTTATTTGCTCTTTACTGGTATTAATGCTTGAATATCAACTATACTGACCCAAAACAGGGACATTTTTGTGATTTTGGAACTGAGACTATGAATTCCCTCTAACAGAGAATAAATGGTCTGATTTGGGAAACCCAATTATGATCACTGTAGAATTAGTCTCTTTCTGCTTCTCATCTCTGAGAGAGAGGCTGCAGATCTGTGAGTGGCTGCGTGGGGGTGGGAGATGGCGCCCAGTTGCAGTGCTTGTCCTTTTCTGTAGGGTTTTGTTTTGCTATTTTCACACTACTCGAGAGAATTCCACCCAAAGGTCCTCAAGTGCCAAGAAAAGGACAAGGAAAGAGCATCTTTGAACGGTGGCATTGTTAAATGCCAAGAGCCTGCCTCTCCAGTGGATTATTTTGAGACATTGAAACACTTTTCAAAGGCTTTGCTAAGTACTCTTTGTGGAAAAGGACAAATTCTATATTAAACTCACTGGGGCCAGAAGTGGCCTTGGATAAAATTGTGAACTAGATAATGTTTGTCACCTTCTTTTTATTGCCTTTCCCCGCATCGGTGGATGCTCCTCCCCCTTTCCCCTGAAGTCTCTTGGTGTCTTCCCCCTCTCTTCCTCTTTGCCTTATGTGATTGACTGCCAGGGAAGGCTATACATTGGTACCTTAGATACTGCTGTTCTTCTCCGGGGACGTTGCTTCTGCTGCAGGCTTTTCAAAGAGAGCTGCTCATTCTTCCTTACCCTGCAGACCGCTAACTGCTTCTCTGCTTCCTGTGTGGTCATCCTCCATGCTGTAGTTAGTGGAGAACATGTGATATGGCCTTTACTTACCAGCCAGCCTTAGCTTTGCCAAGACTTCCCCTGTTCTCTATCCTCCAGCCAAACCGAATTGCTCTCATTTCCTTAAACCTACCACATTTCCTCTACACCCCAAGCTTTGGCTTGTACAGTGCTCTCTCCCTGGAACACCCTTCTTGGCCCCTTCCTTTTTCCCTTACTCATTCCACAGATCTAAGTTTAGGCATCCTACTCCAGGAAGCCTTCCTTGACTACCCCAATTCAGGATATTTGTTCCACATAAATAGTTTTTAGTATTAACCCCATTATATTGTAAATGCTAGTGTATTTCTCTACCCCTTCCTCCCCAACTGGGATTTTGATTGGGGTGACTCTGTCCACAATGATTTCCCATTTTTTTGGGAAGAGGCCCAAATACAGGGGTGGTGGTAGGTGATGTGGCTATCAATGTCACTGGATCAGAAGCTTAGCCAGAGCTTATGATCTATATGTTGGGTAAAAAATTTTGAATGAGTGAATGAATGATAGGATGAATTTAGATCGATGAACTACTTTTCCTAAAGGTAGTTGCAATTTAGTCCCTAATTTTTCCCCACAAACAGGCTAGAAGTTCCGTTTTACAGTAGTTTAACAGTATATTCAAATCAATAACATTTAGTGAATGCTTTCCATATTGGAGGTACTATGCTAGGAACTCAGGGGGGCATATAATGATGAATAATAGACAGCCTCAGTCCTCAGGAAATTTAAAATCTATTTCACTTATAATTACAAATACACTTCTCACTTTTTCTTAAGAAACACACCTATATCTTCAAGGGGTTGGAAAGATTAAAATGTCTCTTTTAAAATTTGATTTAAATTTGTGAAAGAGGCTGAAAGTGAAGAAGAACCTTTAGCCTTTCAGCTCCTACTGTGTGTTAGGAATTGAGTTTTCTCATTTAATACCCAATATCCGATAAAGTGTCATTCCTGGTTGTGAAATGAGAGTATCTGTTTTTTGTTAAAAGTATTTTGGAACCATTCTGTAGCTGCAGAAGGTTTTTTCCTGCAGTTGAAGGTTTTCTCCTTAACCTGTCCATATAAGGATAAAATGTAACCTTAAATGAAAATGGGGAGTTATTGTTTTATGGGCACAGAGTTTCACTTTGGCAAGATGACAGCAGTTACGGAGATGGATGGTGGCGGCGGCTGCACAACGAAGGGCATGTAAATGCCACGGAACTGTACGCTTAAACATGGTAAGATGGCAAATTTTATGTTATCTGTATTTTAACACAATTAAATAAAATTCCAACCTAAAGAAAGCTGATACCTTTCAACAGCTTTGTTGAGGATTAATTTATATATCATAAAATTCACCTGTTTTAAGGGTGCAGTTTAATGTTTTTTGGTTTACTCCCAGAATTATACCACCATCACCACAATCAATTTTAGGACATGCCTATCTCCCCCAAAAGCTCCCTCAAGCCCATTTTCAGTCACTCCTTGTTCTCATCCCAGCCCCAGGAAACCACTAATCTAATTTCTGTCACTATACATTTGCCTTTTTCTGGATATTTCATAAAAATAGAATTTTATAATATAGTATTTTGTCTCTGGCTTCTTTCACTTAGTATGTTTTTGAGGTTCATCCATGTTTTTCATCCAGGTTCATGCAAGTATCAATGCTTCATTTCTTTTTATTGTCAAATAGTATTCCATCGTATGGCTATACCACATTTTATTTACCCCTTCATCCTTGGTGGACATTTGGGTTTTCCCCACTTTTTCACTGTCATCAATAGCTCTGCTACAAACATTCGTGTTCAAGTATTTGTGTTAACATGGGTTTTCATTTCTCTTGTGTATGAGTGGAATTGCTCGGTCATATGGTAAATTTATATTTAACTTTTCAAGAAACTGCCAAATTGTTTTTCAAAGTAGCTGCACCATTTTATGCTTTCTTCACATTCTTGCCAACACTGGTTTGTGTCTTTTTGTTTTCTGTTTGTTCCCTTTGTTCTTTATTTCTCTTTTCTTTTTTTCCTGCCTTCCTGTTGGTTACTTATACATTTTTTTAGAATGCCATTTTGATTTACCTATAGTGTTTTTGAGTGTATTTCTTTGTGTAGCTTTTTTTTTTTTTTTAGTGGTTACTCTAGGTATTACATTACACACGCATAATTTATCATAGTCAACATTTTTACCAGTTCCAGCGAATTGAAGAAACCTTATTTTCCTTTATCCTCCCCTAGTAATAACAGAATTTGAGAACCACATGAGGCAAATATTACAATTTTTGCTTCAACTGTCAAGCACACTAGCAAACTCAAAAGAAGAAAAGTCTACTATATTTACATATATTTTTACTTTTCATTCTTCTTTCTTCCTGATAGTCCTCCTTTATTTATTTATTTATTTATTTATTTATTTATTTATTTATCTATTGGCTGTGTTGGGTCTTTGTCGCTGCACATGGGCTTTGTCTAGTTGTGGCGTGTAGGGTCTACTCTTCATTGTGGTGAGTGGGCTCCTCATTGTGGTGGCTGTGGCTCGCGGGCTCTAGAGCACAGGCTCAATGGTTGTGGCACACGGGTTTAGTTGCTCCTCGGCACGTGGGATCTTTCTGGAGCAGGGCTCGAACCTGTGTCCCCTGCATTGGCAGGCGGATTCTTAACCACTACGCCACCAGGGCAGTCCCCAATATTCCTCCTTTTTATCATTTCCTTTCTATTTCAAAAATTCCTTCAGCCATCCTTTTAGGGAGCTTTTGTTGGTGACAAGTTATGTTAGTTTTCTTTCATCTGATAATGTTTCAATTTTCCCCTTTTTTCCTGAAAAATATTATCACTGGGTATGGAATTCTTTTGACAGTTGACAGTTGTGTTTTTTTAGCGCTTTTCTTTCAGACCTCTTCTTTCTGGCCTCCATGGTTTCTGACAAGAAATCCACTTACATTCGAATTGCCTATTTTCTCTCTGTTGTTCAAGTTGGGTTATTTCTACTGTTCTATCTTAAAGTTCCCCAATTCTTTCCGTTATCATTTCCATTCTACTGTTGAGCCCTGCACCAGCGTCCTAGGGCTGCCATAACAAACTACCATAAACTGGGTAGTTTAAAATAACAGAAATTTATTGTCCTAAGTTTGAAGTTTGGCTAGAAGTTTGAAATCAAGGTGTTGGTAGAGCCATACTACCTCAAACTTGGAGGGGAGAATTTCTTCCTTGTCTCTTCTAGCTTCTGGTGTTTGCCAGTAATCCTTGGTGTTCCTTGGCTTGTAGATGCATTACTCCAGTCTCTGCCTCTGTTGTCACATGGCTGTCTCCTTTCTGTGTATCTTTGTCCTTTTCTTATAAGTATATCAGTCATTTTGGATTAGAGGCCCATCCTACTACAGTATGATTTCATCTTTAATCATATCTTCAATGACTCTATTTCCAAATAAGTTCACATTCTGAAGTGCTGGGCGTTAGGACTTCAAAATACCTTTTTTTGGGGGCTGGCGGTAGGCAATAATTCAACTCATAACAAGTCTATCCATTGAATTTTTAATTTTGCTTATTATATTTTCAGTTATAAAATATCTATTTGGTTCTTCTTTATATCTTCTATTTCTTTACTGAGACTTTCTATTTTTTCATTTGTTTAAAGCGCCTGTTAAATTGCTTGCTTAATTGCCCAGCAAAGCAGTTTTATGAAGGCTAGATCCTTGTTAGATGATGCCAGATAATTCCAACATCGTAGTCATCTCTGTGTTGGTGTCAGTTGATTGTCTTTTCTCATTCAGGTGGAGATTTTCATGGTTCTTGGTATGACAGATGATTTTCAATTGCATCCTGGATATTTTGGTTATTATGAGACTCTGGACCTTATTTAAATCTTCTATTTTAGCAGGTGTCCTCTGACACAGGACCAGAGGGGGAAGGTGAAAGTGCCTGCTTGCTATTGCAGGTGGAGGTGAAGGGCCAGGTTTCCGGCTCAGCCTCTGTTGACAGCCAAGGGGAGGAGGGTCTTCTCATGACTGTTAGGTAGGGGGTAGGAGTTGAGGTCCCCCACCCGGCTTCCACTGACACCACACTGGTTGACACAGGGAAGGGAAGCTTGTACCTCCTTCGCACATGGCCTCCACCAACACAGCAGGGCAAGGTCTCAGTATCACCCAGGAGGAATGAAAGTCTTGGTCTTCTCTGACACCACCCTAGTGGGTGGTGGGGATGCCTCATTACAGCTGGGTGAGGGGGATGCGTCCAGGCATCCCATGGGCTTCCAGTGACATCATGGGGATGGCTGCACCTCATTACAGCTGGGTGAGAGTGGAAGTCTAAACTCCCTACTCTGCCTTTGCTGACAGGGGTGGGGTGGGGCCAGTTTTCTGTGTGGTGTTTGAACTAGAGCAGTTATTGCCTAAAAGTTTTCTGTCTTGCTGCCCCTTTCCTGGTCCTTAGCTAGAGAAAATACGCCTTTGTTCTTTCTTGTCTGTGACCATTGATGTTTCCAGGCTGCCAGCTTCACCCGTACCCAGTCTGGTATATGCGAGGCAAAAAAGAAAACAAGGGAGTTTACTGCTGTGTCATTCTTTGGGTTGTGAGGGCCCTAAACTGGTCTGTGCTCTTCTCTCTGCCTTTCAGAGTCTTGTCTTTGTTTTGTGTATAATATCCAGAGTTTTTTTTAGCTGTACTTAGCAGAAGGAATAGGAAGGAGTGTGCCTACTCCATGTTGTCCCTGCCGCTCCTGATAGCTGAAGCACCTAGGATAATATAGGATGTTCAAGATGTGCCTTTACATCTCACAAAATGAGACCGATTAGGAAAGAAGATAAGTACAGTTATTATGGGAACAAAGCTGTTTGGTTCTTTCCCGGTCACAGCCTTAAGTTCAGTTTATTGGTCTTTACCTCCACCTTCTCTAAGTAGAAATTTAGCTTGGAAAATTCATTGGAGACTACAGACATTATTTTTGCTAATATTTCATGTTCATATTTGATTATACACATTGTGATTAAAGAAATGAAAATGAAACCATTTGTTAGCTCGGAAATTACTGAATTCTTATCAAGACTCTGACGAGAATCTTGAAAAGTAGCCATAGGGAAAATTGTGTTTGAAGTCATCCTTCACACTTCCCATGAGTTAATTATAGTCACTAATTTTCATGTGTACACAATGTATACATCTCTTTAATACTAAAAGATTTAAAAATAGGTAGTAATGTGATCATTTACAGTGTTCCACTGGGTGATAAGGTCACCAGTTGGCCATAGCACTGTGTCACAACTGAAATCCTGTTGGGGTGGGGGGACTGATTTATCATGGTAGAATTGTATCTGATGTTCAAATAATGTAAGTTGATTTTAGAGTTGTATTAGAAAGTGGAAAATGTTATAAAAGTGCAGAGTATAAATAAATCAGAACTACTAACATTGCAACCATTTCAAAGTTACAAGGTGAGGCAGAGATTATCTGGATTTTCATTTCCTGAATGATGTGAAGGATGAAACAGAGGCAGAGAAACACAATGCTGCTGGGTTTAGTGCATTGGGTGAAAAATGTTCAGAAACTAATTATGAATATTTGCTGCCTTAAGCCATATACTCATAGACTAACTTGTATTTTTCATTATTGATAAATATATTATTTAGAGTCTAGAGTTACTGAAATGCCCTGCATTTGACTATAAAATTTAATATGTAAAAGATAATAGGCTGTCTCTAAAATACATTTTTAAAAACGTTCTTATTCAGAGAAAGGACTTCATAGATATGGCCTTTTCTCACAATAAGCAAAGAGAAATTGTTTCTTTACTTTTGTAATAATACCACTGAAACCTCCAGGCAAAAGTAATATGAACATGCAGAATGCAGAGAAATTAATCTGATTATTAAGATTTGCTTAAATGTTGAAAAACTGGTGTTGATTACAAATGATATATTAAATAGATATTGTAGCCTCTAAACAAAGCAGGAGAAAATGAAAATCTGATGCTCTGAACTGTGATGGGCAATTGGGGAAGAGCTTTATGCTTTGCCACAGGTGTAATTTCAAAGAACTGCATATTCAAAGAAGGACCAAAGCTCAATTGCTTTTATATTCTCTATTTACTAACATAAAAAAAATAGTCACTGTAAAATTGCCTCACTGAGGCTTTGGGATCTTGAAATTTGAATGTTAGCATCAAAAGTTTTTTGTGTATGCAACACATTTCCCCTCTGAGTTTGAAAAATTGACAAAAGAAATGTGATCATTACATGACTACAACAGTCTGCTTGTTTGATGATAACCTGGGGTCAACACTATCAAATATCAGCCTATAAAGATTCCTTTACATACTTTTCAAATGCTCTTGTGACTGATGAGGGTATTCAAGAAACTTTGCTGAGATTACAATGAAGAAAAACCAAGCCTTCACTAGTCACGGTCCAATCAGAGAATGAGTCCTGTATTAGTTATCCCATTTTGTGTAACAAATTATCCCCAAACTTAACTGCTTAAAATGACAAATATTTATTATCTCACACAGTTTCTGAGGATTGGGAATCTGGGAGATGTCTAGAGGGTGGTCCTGGTTCAAGTCTCTCAAAGGGATGCAGACAAGCTGTCAGTCAGGGCTGCAATCATCTGACAGCCCAAAGGGGGAGGGATCAACTCCCAACATTCCTCATGTGATTGTCTGCAGGCTTCTGACCCCTGCTGCCTATGGGCTGGAGTCTTGGCTCCTTGCCACATGGGCCTCTCCATAGGCTGAGTGCTTGACTGTCCTCACAACACGACAGCTGTCTTCTCCCAAGTGAGTGATCTGAAGGAATCCCAAGGAAGGAAGCCACAATCATTTATAACCTAATCTTAGAAGTGATACATAATTACTTCTGCTTTATTCTATTGGTCACCCAGACGAACCATGTGGGAAGGGAAAACAGAAGGTTGTGAATACCAGGAGGTAAGGATCGTGGGGGATATCTTGGAAGCCAGCTATCACAGGTTCAGAGCAGATTTGCAACTTAGATTCACATGGAATGCAGGTTAAAGTATATCTCCTCTAGAAGCCATTGTCTATTATCGGGAAGAAACTACATCTTAGTCCACTAGTAATCATGCAGACAGACCACCAGGGGCAAGTGGAAAGGTACTGACATTTCTCTGCTAAAGTTACATAACCTCTCTGCAACCTGGGTCTACTAAGTATACTAAGAAACAACAGTTCAACTTAGTTACACTTTTTATGGGAACCAGGGTCCAAATTTAATTTCAAAAGTATGTAGGATCTATAGTGTAGCCTTGAGAAGAGTAAAATATATAATGAAGTAATATAAAATAGTATGCTATCACAAAAAGTTAGGTGATTACCAATCCTACCCATTTAGGAAAAAAGTTTTAAAACTTGGCTATGAAAAAGATGAAAAACAAGAGACTTTTCAGCTTATTTCCCAGATTGAATAATTTAATTGGATTTTTATGATATCAGTAGGAATCAATGACTGCTTTTAGCTTTTCTATTTTGGGTGTAAGACAAGTCACTTTGAATACTTCTGGTAGTAAATTGCCAGGTAGAGATTCAATAATTAAAAATTACTATATAACATTCTTGGCTTTTTGTAAAAGAAATTTCAGATAGTTTTCTGTTTAGGAAAATCTTCTAAAGGACTTCATATAAATTAGCTTCTCGAAACTCACAAACCATAAGGTACCTGACCCAGGCAAAGCAAATACAGAATGGTTGGACATAAATAGCTCTACTGAAGTTACATGGACAAATAAGTAAAGAAACAGCCAATTTTAAACCTGATAGCATTTTTAATCACTCAACAACTTAGCCATCTGGTTAAGTCAGGACCTATCTGCAGGCTAGAAAGGCTGTTTTAAAAGGCAGAGTAGTAGCAGTAAATGACCTCTTCCCTTATTTAACCCTCCAGGTTACCTGTGCTTACATCTACCCTCAGCTGTAGGCAAGGCATGCCCCTAAATGCTCTACCCTTCAGGGGAAGGAAGGAATAACCACAGCTCAAGAGGCTGTGATTTTCTGCCTGAGGAGGAAAAGGAACCTGGGTGGTATTGGGATGCTGACTTTATTTAAGCAGTGGTTCTCCCACTTGGTTGCATAATAGAATCAGATTCTCTGGGGGTGAGACTCGGATGCCAAACCTTTATTAAACTCTCCAGGTGATTTCAGTGTGCAGCCAAAGCTGAGAATCTTTGTCTTGGGACAGCGAGTCTCATTTAAGCGCTCATCAGAATCGCAGGTTAAAGTTACAGAAGGCTAGGTCCCATCCTTAGAGTTTCTGATTCAGTAGGTCTGGGGTGGGACCCAGTAATTTGCATTTTTAACAGATGAAGCCGATGTTGCTGTCCTACGCTTTGAGAACCAATCTTAGAAGACCGACGCTTGTTATATACTGGAGTCCAGCTGTGAGTGGGGTGTAAGAGGAGGAATGAAAACTGACAGAAAGAAAGGTCAGATGCGACTAACTGCCCTCTTCACAAAGGTAAAGTGAATTGGGATCTACCACTGCGTCGCTCATCCCCTCTTTTCTTAGCCTTTATTTTACAGGTTGATAAAATAAAGGCTCTTCAAGGGTCATGTGGACAGCCCAAAGCTGGTTTCACTGGACTTCACCACCCCATTTTATCTGGTCTCTTTGCTCCTGCAGGCCAACCTGTCCCCTGCCTGCGCACCGCGACTCCAGCTACCCCTGGTCGAGTCATTAGCCTTCCTCTTCGCCCCGCCCCGCCCCACCCCGCCCCGCCCCGCCCCACCCCGCCCCGCCCCGCCCCACCCCGCCCCCAGTGCCCTGACGTAGCCGGGCGGGCAACGTGCGCCCACGTTTAAAGCACGCACGGAGGCGCGCCGCGTGCCGCCCTGGCAAGAGGGCAGAGGGGCTGGAGGTGCTGCTATGGACCGCGGTAACCCGGTGGTAAGGACTGCCAGCCTGGCCTCTCGGCCTCCGCTCCGTGGAGTGGAAGCTAGGCCCGGTGCTCACGGCAGCGGAGCTCCGCACACCCTTTTCCCCCCTCCTGGCCCTCTACACACTCTCAGGAGCCCTCTCCCTTAGGCACTGCGGCCGTCCTTCGCCTCCGTGTTGGAGGAAGCGGATGAGGGCCAGTAGCTCAATGGGCAGCTGGACTTGGCCCCACCAGAAGAACAGGTGTTCCTCTTCTTGTCACTCCTTATCCACACTGAGGTCCTCTAGAGTGAGGGTTTGAGAAGGTGGTTAGAGATGGAACGCACCTTAACCCTCCCCGTTTCTTATGTGTTGAGAATTACTGAGTTCCGTTGTACTCTAATGGTAGTTCTTAATTTTAGTGTGACCACTGTTGCTTCAAAGCTATATTATTTACCTAAAATACCAGGTAATGTGATACTTTACGTTACCCCGCCACATATTTTTAGAGTTCTCCCCCACCCCTCTATTTCCCCACCCTTATGCATCTTAATGTTTAAGTGTACAATTGGAATTGATAAACACAGACATTGCCTTCCTGCGGTTAAGGAGTACATAAACCTCACGTGAGAATTAACAAGGCTACATGGCCTTATGAGACCCTCTCCCCATCTTAAAAAGCTGAATTAAAAAGAAGTCCAGAAGTCACGTTTATTTTCAGTTCAACAGACTTCACGTTTGGTGAAAGGCAATGTGCTTGTCCAGATCTGTGTTATTTTATGGGTTCCACCCATACATACGCAGCATAAAATGGTTCATTTCTAGAGACAAGTTATTATTTTAATGTGTATCCATTTTCTGATGTTAGTGTTTTAAGATATGTGAAATAATTATGGTGGAATATAAGCTTACTGTGTATAACATTTTATTCGATGGTGAAGCTGCAAGGAGTGTGTGTTTTCTTTTAAATAGAAAATAGGTTAAGATGGGATTTCCTGGACATAGTGGACTATACATGTACTAATGAAGGTAACAGGAAAGCAATATAAAGTCTAACTGTAGTCCTAGAAGGGAAAGTATGTTCCAGTCCTACGTTGCTTTTGAGAAATTGTGTTCTAATGGGTTGTTTTTGATGGGTGCTGTTACACTCTGAGGGTAGATCTTAAAGGATGTTTTTATCCCTAGCAGTTTTTACCTCTAGCTTTAAATGTGCTCACACTAGCTGGGACTAACACTGAAGCATCAATTTAGTACTCCTTTTTCAGGGTAAACTGTTTCAGAAGAAACAGCTAATCTAGGGCACTTAGTCATATTGGCTATGCTTGTGAATAACATATTATTTAAATATTACTGATTGGTTTATTCACAGGCTTACTCTGGGTCTTCAGAAGGATAAGTTTAAAACCTAACTACTCCTGGCATGAACAGGAGTATTTAGATTATTTACTGAGTAGTATGAAAAAGCAATCCTAGAATGACAGAATTTTCAATTTGGCCTGATTAAGCAATTTGAAATAAGAGCAATTTAACTAAATTCCTATTTTGTTATTTCTTATGAGTAGAACTTCCACTAGGTCAGTATTGTCAGTACACTTAGCATTGCTGTTCTTTTTTTTTTTGCAATTTTTAATTTTATTTATTTTTATTTTCTTTGGCCGCTCCACGTGGCTTGTGGGATCTTGATTCCCCCACCAGGGATTGAACCTGGGCCCCCAGTAGTGAAAGTACAGAGTCCTAACCGCTGGCTTGCCAGGGAATTCGCCAGCATTGCCATTCTGCACTAGGGTGGGAGTGGAGCGCAATTTACATAGATTTGAAGGACTGAGTTTATTTTTCTATTGATATTGACCAATTTTTAATCTGGTAAAGATCTGCTTTTAGGATGTTGCTTAGTCTCTGCAATATGCAGATTGTGGAAGGGTAGGGTTCATTTATGTCCTCCTTAGCTTCTCTTAGGAAATCCTTTTTGGTGCAGTTGTACTTTTTACTTGACCATGGTTCAGAATATCTTTTTGGACTGTGTGTATTTTGGAAGTGGGACAGATTTTGGTGACTCTATTGTAGATGCTTGCCCTAAACTTATGGCTTGGAATTTATTTACATTTGTGGATATAATATAGTAAACTCTAAAAAAGCTCTGCTGGTCCCTTTGAGAGAAAGGTAAGTGGAAAACAAAAGGTTCATTTCCACCTGTCTTAAATTAATTTCCTTTTTAAAAAGGAGTGGGGAAGTCAAGTACTGACACAAAAGCCAAGGAACATAAAAGTAACCATACATCTTGATGAGATTATTATCTCATATTTTCTTGTAGTATTGTGATTCAGCCTTATAGATAGGCTGAGACTATGGGTCTGAAGTTAACACAATTTATGGAAAGCTAAGACTATACTGGGAATAGGATGCGCTTAGTGAAAATCCTTATGGTGGTGCTTCTTTAAATATAAAATTAGAAAGTGTACACTGCATGTTTTTAAAGGCTGGATACACTCAAACTTGAGAATTTGAAACTTTAACCATTGCTTTTATATAGCCTAAACTCTACAGATCTGTAATTGAAGATGTAATTGAAGGAGTGCGGGATCTATTTGCTGAAGAAGGTATAGAGGAACAAGTGTTAAAAGACTTGAAGCAGGTTTGTAGACAGTAAAGGTTTTTCTGTCTTTTGTTTTTTCAGCTTAAAAGATGAATACATTTTAATTCAACCCCCTTAATTATGGTTTAATACCCATTTATTGTGCCTTCAGTTGACAATTTAATTTAAAAGTAAAAAAAAAAAAAAAAAAGGAGTAAATATCCTAATTTTTTTTTTTTAGAGCAAACATTTTTGTTTTTCTCTCCAGCTCTGGGAAACAAAGCTTTTGCAGTCTAAAGCAACAGAAGACTTCTTCAGGAATAGCATCCATTCACCTCTGTTCACCCTTCAGTTGCCACACACCTTGCACCAAACATTGCAATCATCAACAGGTTGGATACAGTTAATAAATTAGTACTATATACATCTTCAGAACAAATTCTCATTTGGTGTTGGTTTTGAATTAGGGTAATGTTCGGAAGGTGAGAGGGCTTGGACTTCAAAGTCATTGCTATGAAATGAGTACGGGAGAAGTCATCACTGCCGTGTAATTATTGACAAGAAAATTAGGTTATTTAAACTACTTTAAAAAATATTATAGTCCACAAAGGTGACAAAGCTTTACTTCAGAGGAACAAATTATATAGTTTGTGGGCTATTGGGAGTACCCTTTGGTTATTTCAGAGGATTTGATTACCTCTAGTCAAGGAGTAATCCAGCCACTGTTGGTGCAGAAACAGAGGGAAAGATGGGTGCTTGCAAGCTTGTGCCTTCTTTCTCTTGCTATCTGTATGTATTGTAAATCTGTCATTGAATTGGAAGCAAAATGGAGCATAAACAGAAATATGGAGGTCATTCAGGCTACTTCACAGTTTTGGATGTAAAATGTTTTGGATATAGAAACGGACCATATGTATATTGTCTTTAATCTTGGAGTTACTGAATCTAGACCTCTGCTTTTAAGGGAAATATTTGTGCATATTATGTCTATCAATTTAAACTGGAAAAGACTAGCTCCTACAAGATAGAACTATTATTATCTTTCTAGCCTTTCTTTCTTTTTTTCTTCTCTGATTCTTATCATCCTTATGCTACCCTGATGTGTGTATGTGTATACATCTACATGTTGATGCACAGAGACGCAGGTACAGAGAGAGGCACTAACAGACACAGAGGCACATGCCAACAGACACATCCAGACTCAGGCAGACACACCCAGATACAGAGTTGCCCAGACACAGACACACATACACACAAGTAGGTTTTATTGGACTTAGCTGAAATTCAGTAGATTAATGTGTGCAAGAGGTTAAGAGTAGGTTTTGGATTAGATTGTCAGTAAAAACTAGATTGTTCATGGCATAATTGGGAAAATTCACATGAAAAACATGCCGGTCAAGGTGAGGGGAAAATATCGATAGGAGGGAGGCTAGTACCCCCTCTGTTACAAAATGAGAGAATTTAAGTGTGGCAGCACTTATAAAAATGAAATTAACAATGAATGTTGTTATCAAACATAACTTCTATCTAATGCTGTGCTTAAAATGTGTAACATTGCTCTTTAAGAATTAGCCATGGCAATTTTAATTATTAAGTTGACACATTGAATTCCATCAATTGTTGGGTTTTTGGCTGTGCTTTCATTTTTAACTTTACTGTTTTGTTAGGGCATCTCTTTTATTTCTCTAAATAACATTCTTGTAATTTTTTTTTCATTAAAGAACTTTAAAGATTTTTTTTCCCTTAGGAGTGGCTTGGAGGGTGGTGAATGTGGAGGGGTAAAATACTTGAGTGTCTTTTATCAAAAGCATTGTTCTTGAAAAAAGACTAGCTGGAACGCTTCTCAGGTTCTTTTCATTCAAAATTGTAGTACTTGATTTTGCCGCAAGATGGTAATATTACCAGTGATTTAAAGCACAAAATAGTCTTGCAACTAATATGTCTAGCTGACTTCCACTCAGCACTTCATTCTAGTTCTATCTTAGGGGTTAGAATAATAGAAATAATTACATTTAAACAAGACAGTCTTTCTTCTTATTCTCTTCTGCATCATTCATAAGGAAATGAAGAGGAAGCACACGTGTCCTGTAAAACTGCATTATAGGCCTTATTCCTATGCCTCTTTATTTCTAGGTACTCTACAATAGGATTCTCGAAGTCAATAGCCTCATAAAATTGAAATACTTTTTAATTATATATTCTTATTGTACGCTTTTAAAAACCTGACTGATAGCCTAAACTTATTCTACAACCTTTTTATCTCTTGATAACAAGTTCAAATTAAATCTACAATGGAATAACTCATTTGCCTTTGTCAGTTCCACCTTTAAAATTTGTTTGCCCTGTTGTATTTTCTTTGACTATTATCCATTTGTTTAATAATTTGCTGTATCTTCAGTTGTCAACTTTTTTTTTTTGGTCTCAGGACCCCTTTACACTTAAATATTGAGAACCTCAAAGTACTTCCTTTTATGAGGGTTGTAAGTATCTATTTACCATATTAGAAATTAAAGCAGAGAAATTTTTAAAATGTTGATTTATTAATTTAAATAATTGATTGTATGTTAATATATATTTGTTAAAAATAACTGTTTTCCAGAACAAAAAATATTTAATGAGGAAACTGGTATTGTTTTACTTTTCTGCAATTCTAGTTAATGTCTGCCTTAATACAAGACAGCTAGATTCTTGTATCTGTTTCTAAATTGAATCTGTTGTGATATGTAGTTTTGGCTAAAGTATAAGAAGAAAATCTAATCTTCTACAAATAGATAATTGGAAAAGGAGGACTTTTTTTTAATAGCTTTTTCAGGTAATTTGGTACTACACTAAAACTCAACAAGTGGCAGTTTCTGAAAGGTTAGCTGCAAAGTGAAACCTGAAACCATATCAGTGGACTTTTTGTGTTGTTAAAGTTCACTGGTGTATATTGCACTTTGAATGACTCTCTAACCCTTGTGTAATTTTGTAACATACCTTGGTGACTTGGAAGATATTGGTTTGTTAAGTTATATATTTGACACATTGTTCACTATATAGGATAAAGAATCATATGTCTCCACACATCTCATCAAAAAAGTGTTTAAGTATTGGAAAGGAATGAAGCTCGCTGTAGTGGATATAGTTTCCAAAATTCTAATTTTTGCTTGAAAGCTTGAATTTTATCATTGCCAAACAAATACTGTCAGTTTGTTTTCCTTGACGGGAACACTCAGTTCATTTTCAAAAAACTGCCAAATACCCAAATCTGAAGAACCATAATTTCTGTCAGTTTTTTTTTTTCAAGTAAAAATAGCGTTTCTGGAAAAAAGAAGTTAGCTAGATCAGCTCCCAACTTAAGACAATAGCACCATTGCATTTCCTCGTACTTCTGTGTACTTCTCTATGTCACAGAAATGCTTTATATGTTCTTCCCATTTCCTCACACAGAATATTGAAAGGAAGTATAGTTGAGGGTTGAAATTTAGTAAAAATAATTCTTTATGGTCACATTAAGGAATTACTTAAGTGAAACAGTTTTGTTGTTGCTGGTTTTGTTTATTTTAATTGTGAGTAAATAGCAATGGGGAATAAATACAGTCAGCAGTAGTAAGGTTTGGTACTTACAGGCTTGATTCATGTGCAGGTGCCTTCAGTTTTATTCATCATGGCTTTGTGCTCTCAGTGCAAGTGTCAGCACCCCCTTCCCCCCAATATTTAGTGAGAAATGAAAAAGGCATATATTTTGATACTATAAAAATAGTTTTGACTTTATGAGCACCCTGAAAGTATCTTAGGGACCCCAGGGGTTTGTACATTAAACTTTGAGAACTGCTGTTCTATTCTTATATTCTAGTATATATAATTTGTATATAAATTTAAATTTTATATACTTTTAAAAAATGCTTAATGTTTTAGAACATGTTTAGGTTCACAGCAAAGTTTAGAGAGGGTACAGAGATTTCCCATATACACCTTGCTCCCACTCAGGCATAGCCTCTCCAGTTATCAACATCCCCCACCCGAGTGTACATTTGCTACAATTGCTGAACCTGCATTGACACATCTTAAACACCCAAAGTTCATAGTTTACATTATCACTTTTGGTGTTGTACATTCAGTGGTGTTGGGCGAATTTATAATGACTTGAATCCATTGTAATAGTTTCACACAGAGTATTTCCCTTGCCCCAAATATCTTCTGTGCTCCTCTTCATCTGTTCCCCTCACACCAATCCCTGGCAACCACTGATCTTTTTACTATCTCCATAGTTTTGCCTTTTCCAGAATGTCATATAGTTGGAATACTATAGTATACAGCCTTTTCAGATTAGCTTCTTTCAGTTAGTAATATAATTTTCATGTTCTTCCATGCCTTTTTCATGGCTTGATAGCTCCTTTCTTTTCAGCACTAAATAATATTCCATTGTCTGGAGGTGCCATAGTTTATCCATTCATCTACTGAAGAATGACATCTTGGTTGCTGCCAGGTTTGGGCAGTTATGAATAAAAGTACTATAAACATTTGTGTGCAGGTTTTTGTGTAGAAATAAGTTTTCAACTTCTTTAGGTGAATACCAGGGAGTGTGATTGCTGGATCATATGCTAAGAGTATGTGTACTTTGGTAAGAAACTGTCAAACTGTCTTCCAAAGTGGCTGAACCATTTTACATTCCCCAGCAATGAATGGGAGTTTGTAGCTCTGCATACTTGCCAGCTTATTGATGTTATCAGTGTTCTGGATTTTATCCATTCAAATAGGGATGTAGTGGTATCTGGTTGTTTTAATTTACATTTCCCTGATGACATATGATGTGGAGCATCTTTTTTTTATATGCTTATTTTCCATTTATATATCTTCTTTGGTGAAGTGTCTGTAGGCCTTTGGCCCATTTTTTTTTTTTAATTGGGTTGTTTGGTTTCTTATTAAGTTTTGAGAGTTTTTTGTGTATTTTGGATAACAGTCGCTTATCAGGTATGTCTTTTGCAAATATTTTCTCCAAACTATGGCTTGTCTTCTCATTCTCCTGACATTGTCTTTTGCAAAGCAGTTTTTAATTTTAATCAAGTCCATCTTATCAATTATTTCTTTCATGGATTGTGCCTTCAGTGTGGTATCAAAAAAGTCATTGCTATACTCAAGTCATCTAGATTTTCTCTTATGTTATTTTCTAGGAGTTTTATAGTTTTGCATTTTACATTTAGGTGTATGATCTGTTTTGAGTTAATTTTTGTGAAGGGTGTGAGGTCTGTGTCTGGGTTCATTTTTTTTGCCTTGGATGTTCAGTTGTTCCAGAACTGTTTGTTGAAGAAGTTATCTTTGCTCCATCATGCTGCTTATGCTCCTTTGTCAAAGATCATTTGATTATATTTATAGAGGTCTATTTCTGGGCACTCTATTCTGTTCCATTGATCTATTTGTCTTTTTTTTAAACCATATTACACTGTCTTGATTACTGTAGCTTTATAGTAATATAAAGCTTATAGCTTTTAAGTCTTGAAGTTGGGTAGTGTTAGTAGTTCAACTTTTTCTCCTTGAATATCATGTTGGCTAGTCTAGGTCTTTTGCTTATAATCCACTTTTGAGAGAGAAATAGGATTCTATTAATAATAACCTCAGAATAACAGGTGTAAACTAGGACTGTCCTGAGCACACTGGGACATGTAGTCACTTTGTCTATGATTGCTTTATTTCTAGGGCAATTCAAATCACCTTATGCTGTTTGGTCTTCATGTCACATAGTCTTTTTGATGAAAGCATCAGTCATTGTGGGAGGAAGACAGGGAAGAACCAGGAACATTGAGAGACTTCTTGGCTTTCATCTTTGAACATTAAAACTCTTAAACTTCAGGTACAAACTGTATGTCCAATTGTTCTTGAACTTGGATCTGTTGAAAATTTCAGCAATGCTGTTGTTTCTTGAGGTGATTTGAGTTAGACTATTCAGTTTGGTCGTCAGAGATAGCCAGGGTAGTCAGAAAGAAGAAATTTACCAGTTTTTGCACCTCTTGAATGATGTGACTTAGATATTACAGTTTGGAATGGTTCAAAGTGGGACCAAAAATTGTTAAATTATTAACTGCCTTAATGTATCAAAGACTTTTTGGTGTGTAGGGGAAAATACACTTATAAATGTGAATGTTATGCTATATTATCTTTTTACAAAATTCTTTAAATTATATTTGTCGGATTAAATTCTTTATTCTAAATCTTATTGTTTGTGAAATTTGCTATTTCTAGAATATATACATGAAGACCAAAATTCTGACGCTTTAAGTAAAAATGTATTCAGTTAAAACTTAATTGGTTATTGAAACTATCTTGAGTATTTTAAAAAGTGTGTTTCAGGCACATATAATGGTGTATATAGTTTGTGAAGATATGTGAATGGTGAATATCATTTGTGAATTTAGCGTCAAAATTAAGTAGGAGATGCATGAAACTTTACTGTAAAATTTTGCTAGTTCAATTCTTTTGATGGCTGTAAAGAAACTCTTAAAACTCTCTTTTAGCTCTGTTTGATTTATATGAGTAGAGAGAATTATCCTTTGGGATTTATTGCGGAGTATTTAAAAGGGGAGAATTGTTGCTATTTTTCCTCAAGAAATTCATTTAATTGCTTCAGACAGTTTGTTAACAGATTTTTGTTTCCTCTCAGGCTATGGCTTAAGCTGTACCAGCCTCAGCTTTGCTCACTTCAGCTAATTAAGACTAATACCATTGTGTTCCTGCCACTCCAATTCTTTCTAATTTAGCCTTTCCAAGAGAATGCCTGTTAATAAGCAAAGCCATAGATGACAGAGGATAAAGATAATTTTGTATTTCATTAAGCATCAATCTCTGTAGCTTCACTTCTGTCTTAACGTGGGAAGAATGGTTAGTTAAAAAGAAAGTGCTCTTCTGAGCTGTTTGTTGTATGTGATGGAGCCATTCTAGTGTCAGAAATGGATCCGTGGGGCAGTTTTTGTTAATACAGTATTTGAAAAAAATACCATAAAAAACATTGCATTCAGTACATATGTGCTGCATAAACACGCTAAAATGTTTTTATTTTTATTAAAGAAAAACAAAATGGTCTTCTAACAGTCAGGTTCAAGTAGTAAAATGAACCTTGAGGTAAGGTTTAAGGTTACGTTGGTCAACTGAGATCCTTCTAGTAACTATTTGTTCTTTAGACTTATTTTTTAAAAAAATTTTTATTGGAGTATAGTTGATTTAAAATATTGTGTTAGTTTCAGGTGTACAGCATAGTGAATCGGTTATACATATACATATATCCACTCTTTTTTAGATTCTTTTCCCATATAGGTCATTACAGAGTATTGAGAAGAGTTCCCTGTGCTATACAGTACGTCCTTATTAGTTATCTATCTTGTATATAGTAGCCTGTATATGCCAGTCCCAATCTCCCAATTAATCCCTCCCTTCCCCCCCCCCGCCCCCGGTAACCATAAGTTTGTTTTCTACATCTGTGACTCTGTTTCTGTTTTGTAAGTTCATTTGTACCATTTTTTTAGGTTCCACACATAAGTGAGATCATATGATATTTGTGTTTCTCTGTCTGACTTCACTCACTATGATAATCTCTAGGTTCATCCATGTTGCTGAAAATGACATTATTTTGTTCTTTTTCGTGGCTGAGTAATATTTAGACTTTTAAAAATGATTATATTTACAACCATTTGGCCAACCTTTTAGATGTACAATAAATGAAGGGATAGTTACCATAGAAAATTGGTGATAATAAAGGAAAGATAAATGAGATTGTAGGTTTAATGCAGGTTGGGTTGGTGTTCTCCTAAGAATTTATTCTCTTACAGTTTTCTTTGCAGTTTACCTGAAGTCCTGCAAAGACTTCAGGAGACATGTTCTTATTCATTTATTCCCAAAACTATATAGCTGTGTTTGCTGACTTGGTCAAAGTACTATAAATAACTTTTCATGAATTGAATGAATTGAAATTTCTTTTGAACCTATAAAATTTAGAATGGTTTATGTTGGGTTACATTTTTTTGCTCAAAATATAGTTTTTTGGAAATATACCACTTTAACAAATATTACTTTTTCTCCCTTATGAAAAGTTGTAATGGAGGTTTAGTGCTACATTGACTTCCTAAAGACAACCTAGGTTTTGTTATGGATTTCTATAGTATAGTATACTTCATTGCAATGATATTTCCTTTTGGTACTTAAAGTATAGGTTAGTTGTAAGTCTTTATGTAAAATTGTTGGAAAAAGATGTAATTAAATATTTTATCTCACTTGGAATTAGTTTAGAATTGATCATGGATGAACATGTTAGTAATGGAAAATGTTTTTAAAAAATAAGATTTACTTAGTAATTTTATTAAATTGGTAAGTTTTAATGAATGTGTAATGTTTGTTTTCTATACAGCATCGTTAGTTATTCCTGCTGATAGAACTCTTCCCAGTTTTACCACAGCAGAACTGGTATGTAGCTTATTTAAAATATATTTTAAAAGAGATGCCCCAGTTTTAGTGAATGGTGGCAGAAGGCTGGGCAGAGATGTAATTTGTAATCCTCCAGTTGAATGAGAACGGATGTGATAAGGGATAAGGAGACAGAAATAGCTTCTGTAACATAGGTGTTTCAAAAATTCAGGAGTTCCAGAATTAATATTTTCTTACCAACTTTTCCTATCTTCCAGAGCAGTTGTTAGCATCTGCCAAGACTGTACCTACAAGGTTAGGAAATTTCTAAAGTTACATTGTATGGAGTTTTAATACACTGTATAATGTTATATATTTGATGGATCTTAAATAGATGATTTTGATATGGTGTTTTTTTCTGATTTTTTCTTCTGGAGTTGAGGCACAACATAGTTCTTCTTTTTATTTAAGTGGAATATTTTGATTATTTTTTACCTTTGTATAATAGATGTTAGATTTTTTCCCCTTAGGATTTAGGGGCAGAAGATAAAATTAAAACATGTATAGAAAATTAAGTAGTTTACAGGTGGAGGAAAATAGACCTTTTTCTCTTTTACCTTTCTTTGAAGGTAAAAGATGATATCCACTGTTTTTCATTTCCTTTAAGCTACCTTTCTAGGGTACAGAATTTTAGTGGGCCATTTATTTCTGTTTCTTCATTGAAAACAAGCAAAAACTGTACCCCTTACCAGGATTTTTGAGAAGAATGGTGCTGCTTTTGATGTGACACCAGTGAAGAAATATCTCTGCCTTTGAAATTCTTGGAAATACCTTTTCTCCTTGTTAAAGAAATAATATACTTCTAAAGAATAAAAACAAACAAATTTATAAAGTTAAAAGTGATAGAGACCTACAGGATTATGTCCCAAAGATAACTGTTTTATCTGTACGATGTATTTGAATTTAGACTTCTTTCATTAAAGTTACATTAATTTTCAGGATAAAAGTAAAATCATTCTCTGTACTGTTTCTGTAATTTTTTTTTAAATTTAGTAATATAGGTGGATGCTTTTCAATGCCAGTTAAATATTGATTAGCCTTAGTGGATGTATCACAGTTTAATTAATCTGTTATTTATGGACATTTAAATTATTGCTAGTATTTTTTAATATAGCATTCCATTGATTATACTTGTAGATATGTCTTGGTGTATTTGTGTGATAATCAGCTAATAAGAATAAATTCCTAGAAGTAGAATTTCTGGGTCAAAGATTATGCATGTTTTCAATTTTGGTATATATTACAAAATTGCCCTCCGAAAGGATTGTACCATATACACTCATATAAACAGTGGTCTGAGAGAACTGATTTTTTATCACATCCTTACCAACACTGGGTTTTATTTATCAATCTTTTAAATTTTTGCAGGTCTAACAGGCAAACACGTTTTTTGTCTTTTCATTTAGCATTAAAAAATTTAAAACTCTAGGGTTTAATTATTCCAAAATAAAAATTATACACTATTGTGTTATTTGCTTTAAAGTAGCATTAGTGATCAACTTATGGACGAGAGGACTCCTATAAACAACTCTGGTTTTTGTATTTGACATTGTGAGGATCAGTGGCCCAGGCAAAGCTATGTTGTGGGCGAGTTTTATGAGTCAATGTTCATGTTATTTATGAAGTCTTACTGACTTCATTGCTAATAGCCATAGAACAGAATTCCTTTTATTTTTAATGAGATGATCCTAATCAAATATTAAAAAGCTGTTTTATTGAGAAAGTCCAAATATTAAGGGCTACTATTGTCCTGTTAACTTTAATCAGATTTTTTTTATCGTCTATGAGATTGGGGAAAAAAAGTTCAAGCAGAGTCCTTTTCTAACTTTCTAATATAAAATTCTCATATCTAGGGCACCTCAAACTCCAGTGCAAACTTTACTTTTCCTGGTTATCCTATTCATGTACCAGCAGGTGTGACACTACAGGCTGCATCTGGTAAGAGTATAGCCTAAAAATATTTTGTGTTTAGCATTGGTACTGACTTCTGGATATTAACTTTCATGATTTTAAATAAACTGTATACCACAAGTTATTGAAGTTCTAGGAACTTTTAATAAGGCTTACTTAAAAGTAATAATAAATGGTGGTTATTATTGTTATGGAAACAATCTACTGCAAAAGATACTAAGCCTGACTACTAAGGCAGGTACTAAGCTTGTCCTGTATTTCATTTCTAGTTCTCTTTTCCAACGTTGTATAAGATGCTTTATATAGGTTTTCTCTAATTCAAGTCAGTTACCTGAATTTTGACACGTGTCCCTACTAGCTCTAATCAGTTAGATTTATTAACCTTTGCCTTCTTTCTTATTGGAGATTGTATAAGAATATTTGAGGAATTTGGAGATTAAGTAACCTCTGCTTTTCAGAGAACTGTTGCTTGATTTGAAAGAGAATCATACCTATTTTTTTGGTCATTACAAAGTCTAAGCTGAGCACCTGACTCAATGCTCAAAAAATAAGTTTCTTCTTTTTAGTATTTTAAAGAAAGGGGGGGAAATTTGATAACTTCTGAAATTATTAAAACTTTTTTGGATAGCCTTGTCTTACAGTTGTTATATGGTATCTTATACCTTAAGTATATGAAATACATTCTCCAAGATTAGGCTTCTTAAAATCCCAATTTGGGTTGTTAACACTGTAATTTATTGAACAATGGGAGAGGTGCATGGAATAGATCTTGGTGGCCTGTTTGTCTCTCAAAGTGTGCCATATAAGCAATAGTGGGAAAAAGCTAGAGTTAAAGCAAGATATATTTTTTTAAAATAAGAGTAATACATATTTATTGTAGAAAACATGAAAAATCTGAAAAATAAAAGAAAAATTCCTAGAGATAACCACCATTAACATATTGATGTATCTCCTCCCAGCCTCCTGTGCATAAGATTTTTTTTTTTTAAGGAAATTAGGATTCTGTTATACTTACAGTTTTGTTTTCTCCTGTTTAAGGTCACCTTTATAAAGTTAATGTACCAATTATGGTGACACAGACTTCTGGAAGAGCAGGTATTCTTCAGCATCCAATTCAGCAAGTATTTCAGCAGATTGGGCAGCCTTCAATAATACAGACCAGTATTCCACAATTAAACCCATGTTCTCTTCAAGCAAGTACTGAAAAATCACAGAGAATGGAAACTGTGCTCCAACAACCTATAGTTCTTCATTCTGGGACAGTGGATTGGAAACATTTAGAAAATGCTACCAGTGGTATTCTTGTACATCCTGGAAATGAGCATAAAATCATGTCTGAAGTGTTATTGAGTCAGCCGGAAAGCTCTCAGTATATCAGTCTTCCAGGTGTTGTACTTCCTCCACAGGTCTCTCAAACAGATTCTAATGTGGAGCCAGTGCTCAGTGTTTCAGCTAGCATGACTCAAAATCTGCATGGTGGGCCCCTCTCCCTGGGCCCTCAGGGGCCTCAGCACCAACACATGCCTGATGTTCAGCTTCATGCTCTTAGAAACAGGATGTATGGATATGATTCTGTAAAACGGCCAAGAAATACAGAGGAGCCCAGCAACCTACCTGTCTCAGAGAAGGTAGTTCTATGTTCAACTTAATGGTATTAGGAGATAAACAGTAGCCAGTGATGAGATGTCCTGAGTGGCCTTTTTTTTTAAACTGTAAGGTTACTCAAAAGTATGTTTAGTTTTTTCCTTTAGAAGATTGTTTCTTTATTATTTTTAATATGACTATCAGTTTTTAAAAGTATTCACGCTCAGCATTTCTAAACTTTTAGTTTTGGTTAATGAATTTGAATATTTCTTTAAAGGAAATGCATTTGTTTTGAGGTAATCCTTTTTACATCTCCCTTACATTGTGAGAATTGTCTTTTTTTCTGCAGATAAACTTTAAGATTCAGAGGTGCATCCTAGTAATTAAATGAGTATTTTGAGGTAATTCATTGTCATACTTAATATACAGAAGAGGTCCAAAGTATTTTTTTTCTTGCTCTACCTAATTTTCCTAAACTCCCATATGAAGGTTTTCTCTATATGAGGAATTATCTTGCTAGTAGATACTTTGTTTCTCCATTTCCTAAAATACTAGTTAACTTAATTTCTTTTGGAATTCAAACCGCTAAGAAATAGCTCCTAATTAATTTTCCATATTAAAAATAGGTTTACATTATTAATTTCTAGTGAATTCATAGTAATGGCAGAAAAATTCATGGAGAATTTCACATGATAAAATTAAGAAATCTTGTGTTATCTTTTTACAAATGTAAAATATATCTTACAGCTAATTCCATTTATACAATGTAGTGACGTATGACAAATAATTCATGGTTTGTGTCTCTGGCTAACGGTTTAGTGGCCCTTTAGAACCACTATACTAATGTAGTAGTTAAGTGTCACCTTAACACTTTTCTAGATAGAAGGGGAAGGTGTGAGGTGTAATGAGGGATAAAGAACAAAGAACATGTCTATCAGAAACCATTTGACTTGTTCTAGAATGTTTCAAATGTTTGAAGCCTGTTCAAAATCTTTCAGCAAGTCTGTTTTTAGTTTTGTTTGGTATAATATATTAAGGTTAAAATATTTTTTGTGTATTTTTTCATTATATTTTTCACATAATATGTAAAATTTAAGAAACGTAGGATAAACTCACAATTATGAAACATTTGGTTTTGAGAGAAAATATCTGTAAAATAAGTGTTTTTATCACATAACTTTTAAAGGCATTTTGCTCTTGGACTCTGTATGAACCTTGAAGTTTTCTGGTGTGATGATTCCAGGACTTACTCTGTTACTTATTAGATGTCACATTGTACTTTGTTTGGATATGGAGAAGTAGATTAGTTAAGGGAGATTAAGGATTGTTTAGGGGGTGGTGGTGAAGAGTTTTTTTTTTTTTTTTAAATAAATTTATTTATTTATTTATTGGGTCTTCGTTGCTGCCTACGGGCTTTCTCTAGTTGTGGTGAGCATGGACTACTCTTCATTGTGGTTCCCCGGGCTCCTTGTTGCGGTGACTTCCCTTGTTGCGGAGCATGGGCTCTAGGTGTGTGGGCTTCAGTAGCTGTGGCACATGGGCTCAATAGTTGTGGCTCATGGGCTCTAGAGCACAGGCTCAATAGTTGTGGCGCATGGGCTTAGTTGCTCCGTTGCATGTCGGATCTTCCTGGCCCAGGACTCGAACCCATTGGCAGGCTGATTCTTAACCACTGCACCACCTAGGAAGTGTCAAGAGCTTAAGTTTTAAAGCCACAATAGGTTCAAATTCCAGATTTACTACTTACAAGCAAGCTATGTAATGTTGCACTCTGAAATTGTTATAGTGTGTAAACTGGGCATAAAACCAACCTCGTAACTTTTAGAATTATCAGAGGAATATATAGAGCTTTTAATACCTTCTGTCACCACAATAAGCTTTAGATTAGTGCTGTTATGCTTTATAGGCATGTGATATATTGGATAACTTTTCATATAACTTGTTGATTGGTTGGTTTTAGAATGTATCTATATATAGAATGCAAACATCCAAACATTCAAAAGAATTTATAACATTAAAAAATTTACTGTAGGATATCTTAAAATATTAATAGTAATCTGGTAAAATTTATACTGATATAATTTTCAAAAAATTCTGTAAATAGCTCTTTATAAGTAGCTTTTCAGAAATTCTTATTACTAAAGCAAGTTACAATTAGCCCTACTTATTTAGTTTTCCTGTGTAGACTGCTAGAGATCTTGTTTTTATGTAGGTTTAACAGTATTACTGTTTCATAAAGTATATTCCTGACAATTTTTGATGTGCTCCTATTTTAAAGTGCATATTACTATGTTAAGTTTTTCCTTAGTATAGGAGTTTTGTTTTCTCATCTTATAATGCTATAGAAAATTAGAAACTCAGGTCTTCATTGGAACTCCAAAAAGTAGGAGTAGAAGGAGAGAAATCGGTATGGGGTGTATCTTCTCCAGCTCCTTTTTATCTCTTGCCTGCTCTCCCCACCATCTTTTTTTTTTTTCCTTTTAATTTTTTTTTATTTTTTAAGCTCTTTATTGGAATATAATTGCTTTACACTCTTGTACCAGCTTTTGAGGTACGCCAAAGTGAATCAGCTGTATTTACACATATATCCCCATATCCCCTCTCTCCTATGACTCCCTCCCACACTCCCTGTCCTGGCCCTCTAAGGCATCTGCCGTCATTGAGTTGATCTCCCTTTGTTATACAGCAGCTTCCCACTAGCTATCTATTTTACAGTAGGTAGTGTATATATGTCTATGCTACTTTCTCACTTCGTCCCAGCTTCCCCTTTGCCCCCTGCCCCCCCAAACCTGTGTCCTCCAGTCCATTCTCTGAATCTGCATCCTTATTCTTGGACTGTCACTGGGTTCATCAGTACCATCTTTTTTGTTTGTTTTGGATTCCGTATATATGAGTTAGCATACAGTATTTGTTTTTCTCTTTCTGGCTTACTTCACTCTGTATGACAGACTCTAGGTCTGTCCACCTCATTACATGTAGCTCCATTTCATTCCTTTTTATGGCTGAGTAATATTCCATTGTATATATGTGCCACATCTTCTTTATCCATTCATCTGCTGATGGGCATCAAGGTTGTTTCCATGTCCTGGCTATTGTAAATAGTGCTGCAGTGAACATTATGGTACTTGTTTCTTTTTGGATCATGGTTTTCTCTGGGTATATGCCCAGTAGTGAGATTACTGGGTCATATGGTAGTTCTATTTGTAGTTTTTTAAGGAACCTCCAAACTGTTTTCCATAGTGGTTGTACCAGCTTACAATCCTACCAACAGTGCAGGAGAGTTCCCTTTTCTCCACACCCTCTCCAACATTTATTGTCTCTAGATTTTTTCATGATGGCCATTCTGACCAGTGTGAGGTGATACCTCCTTGTGGCTTTGACCTGCATTTCTCTAATAATCAGTGATGTTGAACATCTTTCCATGTATTTGTTGGCCTTCTGTATGTTGTCTTTGGAGAAATGTCTATTTAGGTTTTCTGCCCATTTGTGGATTGGGTTATTTGCTTTTTTGGTATTAAGCTGTATGAGCTGCTTGTATATTTTGGGGATTAATCCTTTGTCCATTGCTTCGTTGGCAAATATTTTCTCCCATTCTGACGGTTGTCTTCTTGTCTTGTTTATGGATTCTTTCGCTGTGCAAAAGCTTTTAAGTTTCATGAAGTCCCATTTGTTTATTCTTGATTTTATTTCCATGATTCTAGGAGGTGGGTCAAAAAGGATCTTGCTTTGATGGATGTCATAGAGTGTTCTGCCTCTGTTTTCCTCTAGGAGTTTTACAGTGTCTGGCCTTACATGTATTTTTGAGTTTTATTTTTTGTGTATGGTGTTAGGAAGTGTTCTAATTTCATTCTTTTACATGTTGCTGCCCAATTTTCCCAGCACCACTTATTGAAGAGGCTGTCTTTTTTTCCATTGTATATTCTTGCCTCCTTTGTCAAAGATAACCTGCCCATATGTGCTTGGGTTTATCTCTGAGTTCTCTATCCTGTTCCATTGATCTTCCTTTCTATTTTTGTGCTAGTACCATACTGTCTTGATCACTGTGGCCATATAGTATAGTTTGAAGTCAGGAAGCCTAATTCCACCAACTCCATCTTTCCTTCTCAAGATTGCTTTGGCTATTTGGGGTCTTTTGCATTTCCATACAAATCGTAAAATTTTGTGTTCTAGTTCTGTGAAAAATGCTGTTGGTAATTTGATAGCGATTGCATTGAATCTGTAAATTGCTTTGGGTAAGATAGTCATTTTCACAATGTTGATTCTTCCAATCCAAGAACATGGTATGTCCCTCCATCTGTTTGCATCGTCTTTGATTTCTTTCATCAGTGTCTTATAGTTTTCTGCATACAGGTCTTTTGCCTCCTTGGGCAGATTTATTCCTAGGTATTTTATTCTTTTTGTTGCAATGGTGAATGGGATTGTTTCCTTAATTTCTCTTTCTGTTCTTTCATTGTTAGTGTATAGGAATGCAAGAGATTTCTGTGCATTAATTTTGTATCCTGCTACTTTACTAAATTCATCGGTTAGTGCTAGCAGTTTTCTGGTAGAGTCTTTAGGGTTTTCTATGTATAATATCATGTCATCTGCGAAGAGTGACAATTTTACTTCTTTTCCAATCTGGATTCGTTTTATTTCTTTTTCTTCCCTGATTGCTGTGGCTAACACTTCCAAAACTATGTTGAATAATAATGGTGAGAGTGGACACCCCTGTCTTGTTCCTGACCTTAGAGGGAATGCTTTCAGTTTTTCACCATTTAGGACAATGTTGGCTCTTGGTTTCTCATATATGGCTTTTATTATGTTGAGGTAATTTCCTTCTATGCCCATTTTCTGGAGAGTTTTTATCATAAATGGATGTTGAATTTTGTCAAGACCTTTTCCTGCGTCTGTTGAGATTATCGTATGGTTTTTATCTTTCAATTTGTTAATATGGTGTATCACATTGATTGATTTGCGTATATTGAAGAATCCTTGCATTCCAGGGATAAACCCCACTTGATCATGGTGTATGATCTTTTTAATGTGCTGTTGGATTCTGTTAGCTAGTATTTTGTTGAGGGTTTTTGCATCTATATTCATCAGGGATATTGGCCTGTAATGTTCTTTTTTTGTGACATCTTTGCCTGGTTTTGGTATCAGGGTGATGGTGGCCTTGTAGAATGAGTTTGGGAGTGTTCCTCCTTCTGCTATAATTTGGAAGAGTTTGAGAAGGATAGGTGTTAGCTCTTCTCAAAATGTTTGATAGAATTCACCTGTGAAGCCATCTGGCCCTGGGCTTTTGTTTGTTGGGAGATTTTTAATCACAGTTTCAATTTCTGTACTTGTGATTGGTCTGTTCATATGTTCTATTTCTTCCTGGTTCACTTTTGGAAGATTGTACTTTTCTAAGAATTGATCCAGTTCTTCCAGGTTATCCAGTTTATTGGCATACAGTTGCTTGTATTTCTCTCTCATGACCTTTTGTATTTCTGCAGTGTCCGTTATTACTTCTCCTTTTTCATTGCTAATTCTGTTGATTTGCATCGTCTCCCTTTTTTTCCTGATAAGTTTGGCTAATGGTTTATCAATTTTGTTTATCTTCTCAAAGAACCAGCTTTTAGTTTTATTGATCTTTGCTATTGTTTCCTTCCTTTCTTTTTCATTTATTTCTGATCTGATCTTTATGATTTCTTTCCTTCTGCTTACTTTGGGGTTTTTTTGTTCTTCTTTCTCCAGTTGTTTTAGGTGTAAGGCTAGGTTGTTTATTTGATATTTTTCTCGTTTCTTGAGGTAGGACATATTGCTATAAAATTCCCTCTTAGGACTGCTTTTGCTGCATCCCAGAAGTTTTGGGTTATTGTGTTTTCATTGTCATTTGTTTCTAGGTATTTTTTGATTTCCTCTTTGATTTCTTTAGTGATTTCTTGGTTGTTTAATAGCATATTGTTTAGTCTCCATGTGGTTGTATTTTTTACTGATTTTTTCCCTGTAATTGATATCTAGTCTCATGGCATTGTGGTCAGAGAAAATGCTTGATACGATTTCAATTTTTTTGAATTTACCGAGGCTTGATTTGTGACCCAAGATGTGATCTATCCTGGAGAATGTTCATGTGCACTTGAGAAGAAAGTGTATTCTGTAGTTTTTGGATGGAATGTCCTATAAATATCAATTAAGTCGAGATGGTCTAATGTGTCATTTAAAGCTTGTGTGTCCTTATTTTCTGTTTGGATGATCTGTCCATTGTTGTAAGTGGGGTGTTAAAGTCCCCTACTATTATTGTGTTGCTGTCGATGTCCCCTTTTATGGCTGTTAGCATTTGCCTTATGTATTGAGGTGCTCCTATGTTGGGTGCATAGATATTTACAATTGTTATATGTTCTTCTTGGATTGATCCCTTGATCATTATGTAGTATCCTTCCTTGTCTCTTGTAATAGTCTTTACTTTAAAGTCTAATTTGTCTGATACGAGTATTGCTGCTCCAGCTTTCTTTTGGCTTCCATTTGCATGGAATATGTTTTTCCATCCCCTTACTTTCAGTCTATATGTGTCCCTTGGTCTGAAGTGGGTTTCTTGTAGACAGCATATATAAGGGTCTTGTGTTTGTATCCACTCAACCAGTCTGTGTCTTTTGGTTGGAGCTTTTAATCCGTTTACATTTAAGGTGATTATTGACATGTATGTTCCTATTACCATTTTTTTGATTGTTCTGGGTTTGTTTTTGTAGGTCTGTTCCTTCTCTTGTGTTTCCTGCTTAGAAAAGTTCCTTTAGCAATTGTTGTAAGGCTGGTTTGGTGGTGCTGAATTCTCTTAACTTTTGCTTGTCTGGAAAGCTTTTGATTTCTCCATTGAATCTGAGTGAGATTCTTGCTGGGTAGAGTATTCTTGGCTGTAGGTTGTTCTCTTTCAGGACTTTCAGTATATCCTGCCACTCCCTCCTGGCCTGCAGAGTTTTTGTAGAAAGGTCAGCTGTTATCCTGATGGGTTTTCCCTTATATGTGATTTGTTGCTTTTCTCTTGCTGCTTTTAATATTTTTTCTTTGTGTTTAATTTTTGTTAGTTTGATTAGTATTTGCCTCCATGTATTTCTCCTTGGGTTTATTCTGTATGGGACTCTCTGTGCTTCTTGGACTTGATTAATTATTTCCTTTCCCATGGTGGGGAAGTTTTCCACTATAACCTCTTCAAATATTTTCTCAGACACTTTTTTTTTCTTCTTCTTCTGGGATGCCTATGATTTGAATGTTGGTGCGCTTAATGTTATCACCAAGGTCTCTGGGACTATCTTCCATTCTTTTTATTCTGTTTTCTTTTTCATGTTCTGTGGCAGTTATTTCCCCCATTCTATCTTCTAACTCACTTATTTGTTCTTCTGCCTCAGTTATTCTGCTGTTTATACCACCAAGAGTATATTTAATTTTGGTTATTTTGTTATCTAGTACTGTTTGTTTGCTCTTTAGTTCTTCTGATTCCTTTTTAACTGTTTCTTGTAGATTTTGGATCATCTTTACTATCATAACTCTGAATTCTTTTCCAGGCAATTTTCCTATTTCCTCTTCATTTATTTGGTCTTGTGTATTTTTACCTTGTTCCTTCATCTGTGGCATATTTTTTTGTCATCTCATTTTCCCCCCACTTTGGACGGGTGGGATTGTGTTCCTGCTGGGTCTTGGTGTTAAGTTGAGAACCTCTGGGAGACCTCACGGTAAAGGATATTTCCTGGGAACTGGGTTTCCCTGTTAGTCCAATGTTTTGGCCTCAGAGCTCCCACCTCAGGAACATAGGCCTGACACTGGACTTGTGTATCAAGATCCCACAAGCCGGTTGCTGCGGGGTTCCTGGGGTCTGCTTGGGCCTCAGGTCCCCCGCTGGCCTCCAGTAACTGTTCTATTTGTGGAGAGACACGATCTCCGCATCTTCCCACACTGCCATCTTGACTCCGCCCCTTACAGTGGACTCTTGAACAGTGCAGAGGTTAGGGACGCTGAGCACCATGCAGTCGAAAATCTGTGTATAACTTTATAGTCAAATCTCTGTATCTGTGGTTCCACATCCACAGATTAACCCAATCACAGATCTTGTAGTACATATTTACTGAAAAAAATCCATGTATAAGGGGCCCCACACATTACAAACCCATGTTGTTCAAGGGTCCACTGTGTAATATAAAATTTACCATTTTAACCATTTTTAGGTGTACAGTTCAGTGGCGTTAAGTATGTCCACATTGTTGTACAACCATCACTACTATTCATCTCTAGAACTTCCTGATCATCCCAAACTGAAATCCTGTACCCATTAAACAATAACTCCCCATTATCCCCTCCATTCAGTATTTGGTAAGTTCTATTCTACTTTCTGTTTCTATGAATTTGACTACTACTAGGTAGCTCGTGAGTGGTATCATACAATATTTGTACTCTTGTGATTGAATGCTGAAAATGTGCTGAGTAAAATAGGCCATTCATTTTATAGCATATATGGGAATTTCATTTTTTTTAGAGCCTGAATCATATAATTTTTGACAACTTTTAAAACCAAGTATTTTTGGAATCTGTTCCTTCTTCTCCATCCCTAGTGCCATTGCCCTAATTGTCTCTCATTTGGGGTAATACAGTTTCTAACGAAGTTATTGGCCTCTAGTCTCTGCTGGTTCTTATGCTACTCCTCCCAATCCATCCATCCTAGAGGTTAAAGGCTTCAGGGGTCAGAAATATTTTGAATTCCTTCTCTATCCCTTAATGTGACTTGGGCAAGTTACTAGTTCCTCATTTGTAAAATATATCTACCATAGAATTGTGATGGTGGGAGGATTATGTGAGATAATGTGAAGTGCTCAGCAGCATACTGCCTAGCACGTGGTAAGAGCTCAGTGCACATTAGCTATGGTTTCTGCTCCTCATGGCTGCCATAGATTTACTCAGCATGCAGCCTGCTTAACATGTCACTGACTGCCCATCAGTTACAGGATAAAATTTAAGGTCCTCGTAAGAAATGAAAAAACAAAAATAGTAAACAGAAACCTCACAGTTGAGAGACCTGAAGGGGGTGCTCTCATGCCCTGTGACTATAGGGGAGCCCAACTGGAAGAAAGACCCCTCTTCTTGCCTGATGACAGCTTAGCCAGTGAATAGCTATGGACTTTTTTGTTTACTATAGCCCTCCCAACTTCCTTTTCTTCTCTATATAAGCTTTCTTCCCTTGAGGAGACTTGCACATGGCTTTGCCATGGTTGCACACCCCAAATCTCTGCAGATCCTGAATAAACCTATCTTTGCCTGAGAAATATCTGGCAGTCTGTTGTGTTTTTTTAGGTCAGCGTTCTTAATGTGGCATACAAGGACCTCCATGTTCTTTTTCTGCCAGAGTTTCTTATTCACTCTTTCTTCATTTCATGCCTACTACTTTACTGGGAACAATAAACTGTGAGCAATTATCTGTGTTAACTAGTTTGTTTCCTGCTTCTCTTTGCTTTTGTTATCCTCTCTGCTTTGTTCCTGGCTTTTCTCCCACTGGCCTTTCTTCTGTTTAATTACTACTTACCCATTTATTACTTCGTCCAGAAATCTTACTTTAATACCTGTCTATCTACCCTCTCCCCTTTCATCATTAGGTTGGATGTATCTCTTCTGTGGTATCATAGCACCTTAAACATGTATCTGTCATACAGTAGTTAAAAGATACATTAAAATGTCCTGTGTGTATTGAGAGGTACATTTTGTTAATCTTTGTACACCCAACACCTAAGAAAATGTGTGTATGTATATATGTATACTAGAATACAATAGTATGTTATACTGTTCATATATATGAATTTATATATGTGTGTATATATATGTATACTAGAATATAAGCTTTAAAAGAAGATCTGTGACTAGTTTATTTGGCTCAGTAGTTCTCAACTCTGGCTAAATATTAGAATTATTGGGACATTAAAGTGTTCAGGTCTGCTACAAGAGATATGGATCTAATCGGTCTGGAGTGGGGGTCCACTCGTGAGAGTTTTCTGAGATGATTGTAATATGTGGTTAAGATTAAGAACCACTGATCTAGCTCAGAATCAGTTTATGAATGAAAATGGATGGAGTGAGGGGATTAGAGAATATATAACTTTAAGTAAGAGCTTCTATTTTTCTTCCAAATCCATTCTGATATTCCTCTAAAAGAAAATATCATAACAATAGTTATTTGAATTCATGGTTCAGTCAATTGAGCACATATTTTTTGAGTCACTATATGCTACTTCTAAATGAATATCTCTAATTCAGATTTTTAAACCAGGTATGTGATATTTTTATTTCTTTATAGAAAAAAAGCCAATTTAACACAATGCTTTTCTTTTGTTGTTGTTATTTGTTAAAATATGTTGAAGTATATTTCATCCCAAATAAGAGTAGAGTGGCATGGGATACTGCTGTACATGGTTAGGTAATATATCGTCGTTATTGCCATTATGTTATGGGAAATACCTGGATTGAATTTCTATTAAGATTTAAAGAATAGGTACCCTGACATTATGATTATAGGCAACTGAATTTCACATAGTTTAGTTTGAAAATGTGAAAAGAAAGTATGCTTAGGCTTCTCCTATTTTACCTTTATCCCCACATATGGGTATGAAGTTCTTTCAGTCTTTACCAGCCATTAGAAAACTATGGTCCTTTCATTAGAGGAAAGATTAAGTTGAAAAGGTTGGAAGCTGGATTTGGTGAACAAAGCCATATCTTGAAGTGTACTATGCATTTGCTTATTGTACTACCCAACCACAGAAGCTGTATGCAATTGATGAAGCTTCTTGATGAAGCTGAGAATCTTGGAAATCATTGAGCTGGTTTGTTTTAGAGCAGAGAAAGAAAACTAAAGCAGTGCTTCTGTCAGATGACATCATCTGCACTAGAAATGTTCACATTTCTTCACGTTCAGCCAGAATTCATAGAAGAATCAGCAGTGACTTTTCTTTAACATTCAGCAGGATAAAAATACTAGTGCTTCTCAGGGCAGCCAGCATCAGATTTTAATCATATTTGCACATTGGCACATTAAAAAAATTCCTGTGTTGTGAGAGCTTTTTTGGAAACTGGAAACTGACATGTAATAATGAAGTTTTTTAGCTTAACAGAATTTGGTACTCTATACTGATGGAGCCCCTGAGATGCTTGGCAACACATGGTTTTGCTGCTTCAGTGGAGAGAGCATTGCTATGTCTATTTCAGCACATGACATACATTAGTGCTGAGACACAGCCAATAATTCTAAAGAAGTTTTGTCGGTTGCCATGAAGCTCAAATACATTAGAGTGAAGGTATTGAATCATTATCTTTTCCAAGATATTTGTCAAAAAATGTAGGGAAAGTGTTATATTCTTCTTTATGCAGATTTTTTATGGCTTTTCAAAGGAGAGTGCTTGAAGCCTTGAGTGATCTTTGGGGAGACATTTACTATTTTTGAGAGACAATGAAAACCTCCTAATAATTTGACATGGAGATGTTCACTGATCTATGTAGTGGATGTTTGGCCATATGAAAGGCTTAAATCTTTCTGTTCATGGGCTTGCAGTATCACTTATGGATGTTGCTGCAAAACTGCCTGCTATTTTGGTCAGACTACCACCTTGGAAAAGGAGATTGGAGTCAGATAATCGTATGAACTTTCTCATGCTTGGTGGAAGTGCTTCTAAAGAAAGAAGTTGAGAATGACAAGACTCTTTTGCAGTTACTGATATTAAATTTGGATTTGTAATCTTACTCCTTTCCCTGAAGAAAAAGGACCTCACTGATATAAGTAAAATAAGATGATGCTACGTGAACTCAGTTACAAGAGTCCTGGAATCTTTAGTAGTTCTTAATAAGCTTATACTAATCTGGTAAAGTAACATGATAGCTCTGATTCATTTTGTAACAAAAGATCATGCCGTTTAAGGTTTTCAGTACTTGTTGCTATTAAAATGAAAAAAGCCAGTTCCAACATGTGATTTAGGCCCAGGACTAACCTTACCGTAGTTTACTTCTCACAAAATCAGATTTATTGGGGTAGAATTTACATGTAATAAAATTCACCTTTTTTGGGGGGGGGGTATACAGTCTTTAGATATGCATATGAATTTTGACAAAACATTTGGAGTTATGGAACCACTATCACCGTTGAGATACAGGACATTTCCATCACCCCAAAGAGGTCCCTCAGGCCCCTGTGTAGCCAGTACTCTCCCTCCATGTGAGGAGGCAGTCACTCACTGATCTGTTTTCTTTTGGTATAAACTTGCCTTTTTCAGAATGTTGAACAAATGGAATCATGCAGTATGTAACTTTAATGTGTTATTTTGCAATTCATCCATGTTTTTGCATATGTTAGTATATTCCATTGTGCCACAATTTGTTTATCCATTCACCATGTGGACATTTGGATATTTCCAGTTTGGGCATTTGTGAATAAATCCCCTAAGTACATTCATGTGCGGGTTTGTGGGTTTTCTTCCATTCTTTTTTCCTGTTTTTTTTTTTTTTCGGTGTGGACTTAGGTTTTCTTTTGTTTTCCTTTTTTTTTTTTTTTTTTTTTTGAGTAAATACCTAGGAGTGGGATTTCTAGGTCATATGATACCTGTATGCTTTAAAGAAACTGCCAAACTCATTTCCAAGTGGCTGTATTCCCACCAGCAATGTATGGTGGAATGCAAATTTTTGCTACCAATGGGTAAGATTTGTAATTGCTTCATGTCCTTGCTATTTAATGCTTTCTTTTGGAGAGGAGAAGTTTGTGGTTTTGATGAAGTCTAATTTATTCTTTTTTCCTTTTGATTTCTGCCTAATGTGTCTTATCTCACCAAAGATTGTGAAGGTCATCTAATGCTTGTAAAAATTTTATGGATTTTACATTTAGGACTGTGATCCATTTTTGAGTTAATTTTTGTGTGTAGTACAAGGTTAGGGTTTAGGTGTTTTTTTGTTTGTTTTTTTGTTTTTGGCATATGGATGTTCAGTTGTGTTAGCATTACTTGTTAAAAAGACTACCCTGTCTCCAGTGAGTTGTCTAAATCACATTGGTTGTCTAAATCACATTGGGTGTCTAAAGGACATTCACCTTTAATGAAAATCAGTTATCATATGTCTGTTGGTTTATTTCTGGACTTTCACTGCGTTTCATTAATTCATGTGTCTCTTTTCACTTAGCACATCACTATCTTGATTATGGTAGCTTTGTAGTAAGTCTGGACATTAGAGAGTATGAATATCTCAACTTTATTATTTTTCTAAGTTATTTTGGTTATTCTAATTCTTTGCTTTTACATATAAATGTTAGAATGAGCTTATCATTTTTTACAAAAAAAAGCTGCTGGAATTCTGATACGGGTTTTGTTGGATCTATAGATCAACAAGGGGGAAACTGACATCTTCACAATGAGTCTTCCAATTCATTGCTACATTTTTTATTGAGGCCTTTGACTTTTATTAATGTTTCATAGTTCTCAACATACATTGCACATTTTCTGTTTTATATATATATTTTAAAAAATATTTACTTATTTTGGCCGCTCCAGGTCTTAGTTGCAACACGTGGGATCTTTTTAGTTGTGGCATTCAGACTTCTTAGTTGTGGCATGCAGGCTTCTTGGTTGAGGTATGTGAACTCTTAACTGCAGCATGCATGCGGGGTCTAGTCCCTGGCCAGGGATTGAACCTGAGCCCCCTGCATTGGGAGTGTGGATTCTTACCCACGGGACCACCAGAAAATTCCCTATTTTTATATTTTTATATAAAGTGTTATATTTTTATCTAAGTGTTTCATGGTTTTGGGTGCTGTTATGAATAATAAACACCATAAAGAACGATGTTATTTATATTTTAGGCTTCATTTGCATTATTTTTAAAAATATATTTTCAAAGGTAGGATTATTGAGAAAAATACTGGTAAAAACTTCCATGGTCCTTGAAGTATATTGTCATAATAGTTTCAAAAGAGGTTGTGCCAGTTTTTCCTGCTGCCAGCAGTCTGTATCAGTTTTACCACATACTTGACAGTTTATTAGCACCATTGATTTTGTCTGTTTTTTCTTTTGTAAAAATTTATCTTTTAGCCATTTTTTACTGTACAGTTCAGTGGCATTAAGTGCATTTACGTTCTTGTGCAACTGTCAGTACCATCCATCTCCGGAACATTTTTTGTTTTCTCAAATTGAAATTTCATGCCCATTAAGCAATAACTCCCCATTCCGCTCTTACCCTAGCCTCTGGCAGCTACCTTTCTACTTTCTGTGTCTATGGATTTGACTACTTTAGATATCTCAAAGCAAGAGGTCAGGTGTATTTGTCCTTTTGTGTCCCTTTTCACTTAGCATAATGTCTTGTGTTCATCCATGTTGTAACATATGTTAGAATTTTCTTCCTTTTTATGGTTAAATAACATTCCATTGTATGTGTATACCAATTTTGTTTATTCATCCATCCGTGAACACTTGGGTTGCTTATACCTTTTGACAGTTGTGTCTAATGCTACTATAAACTTGGGTATACAAATATCTCCTTGATGCCCTGCTTTCAATTACATAACCAGATGTGTAATTGCTGGATCATATGCCAATTCTATTTATAATTTTTAAAGGAACTACCTTACTGTTCCATACCAGCTGCACCATTTTGCATTCCCACCAGCACTTATTTTCTGGTTTTTTTCCCTTTGATAATAGCCATTCTAATGGGTACGAGGTGGTATTTTAGTGTAGTTTGGATTTGCATTTTCCTAATGATTAATGATACTGAACATCTTTTCATGTGCTTATTGCCATTTGTATATTTTCTTTGGAGAATTGTCTATTTAAGTTCTTTGCACGTTTTTAAATCAAGTTTTTCATTTTGCTGTTGAATGTAGGCATTTTTAAATATATTAACTCCTTATCAGACACGTGATTTGCAAATATTTTCTCCCATCTTGTGGGCTGCCTTTTCACTTTGTTGATAGTGTCCTCTAATGCACAGAGGTTTTACTTTTGATGAAGTCCATTTTATCTATTTTTTTCTTTCTTCTTTTTGCCTGTGCTTTTGGTATCATATCTAAGAAACCATTCCCAAATTCAGTGTCATGAAGGTTCTCCTCCATGATTTTTTCCTAAGAGTTTTGTAGTTTTAGCTCTTATGCTTAACTTTTTAATCTATTTCGAGTTAATTTTTGTATGTGGTGTAAGATAGGGGACCAACTGCATTCTTTTGCATATGGATATCTAGTTTTCTTAGCCTGTCCTTTCCCTGTTGGATGGTCTTGTCACTTTCGTGGAAGATCGTTTGACCATACGTGTGAGCTTTTCTGGGCTCTCTGTTCCATTGGTCTTTTGTTTGTGTTTTTGCAGATACACTGTTTTGACTACTGCAGTTTTGTTGTAGTAAGCTTTGAAATCAGGATGTGTGGGACGTCCAACTTGTATTATCTTTTTTAAGATTATTTTGATTATTCAGGGTCGCTTGAGATTCAGCATGAATTTCAAGTTGGATTACTATTCCATTTGCACCAAAAATGTCATTTGGATTTTGATAGGGATTGCATTGAATCTTAGATGGCTTTGGGTAGTATCAACATCTTAATAATAACTCTTCTAATCCATGAACATGGAATGTCTTCCCACTTATTTGTGTCATTTTCAGCTTCTTTTGGCAATGTTTTGTAGGTTTTAGCGAACAAGTCTTTCTCCTCCTTGGTTATGTTTACTTCCCAAGAATTCCATTTGATGGTATTGTAAATGGAAGTGCTTTCTTAACTTCGTTTTCAGGTTGTTAATTGTTAGTGTATAGAAATGCAACTGATTTTTGTATGTTTTTTTTTTGTTTGTTTTTTTGTTTTTTGTATTCTGTACCTTTTGCTGAATTCATTAGTTCTAACATTTGTGTGTGTGTGTGTGTGTAATTTTGGGGGTTGTGTACATATAAGATTATGTCATCTGTAAACAGAGCCAATTTTTTTTGCTTTTCAATTTGGATGCCTTTTATTTATCTTGCTTTATTGCCCTACCTGGGACATCTAGTACTATGTTGAATAGAAGTGGCAAGAGTGGGCATCCTTGCCTTGTTCCTGATCTTAGAGGAAAAGCTTTTGGTTTTCACCATTCAACATACTGTTAGCTGAGGGCTTCTCATAGATTCATAGATCGCTTTTATTGTGTTGAGGTAATTTCCTTCTGTTCCTAGTTTGAGTGGTTTTTGTTTGTTTTTTTTTTGTTTTTTAATGATGAAAGGGTGTTGAATTTTGTCAGATGCTTTTTCTGCATTAATTTAGGTGATTGTGTAGTTTTCCCCCCTCTTCGTTCTGTTAATGTGTTGTATTACAGTGATTTTTTTCATATGTTGAACCACTTTGTATTTCAGGAATAGATCTCACTCAGTCATGGTGTATCATCCTTTTATTGTGCTGTTGAATTCTGTGAGTATTTTGTTGAGGATTTATTTTCCCCCCATGCTGTGCAGCATGTGGGATCTTAGGTCCCCGACCAGGGATTGAACGTGGATCCTCGCAGTGAGAGGAGCCCTAACCACTGGACTTCCAGGAAATTTCCTTGAGAATTTTTGAGGATTGGTGTTAATTCTTCTCTGAATGTTTGATAGAATTCTTTAGTGAAGCCATCTGGTCCTGGGCTTTTTTTTATTGAGAGGTTTTTGATAACATTCAATCTCATAACTGGTTATGTCTATTAATATTTTTCTTCATGATTCAGTCTCAGTAGGTTGTGTGTTTTTAGGAATTAGTTCATTTAGGTTATCCAACTTTTTGGCATACAATTAGTCATAGTATTCTCTTAATTCTTTTTATTTCTGTAAAATTAGTAGTAAAGTTTGTTTCTGATTTTAGTTATTTGAGTCTTCTCTTTTTTTCTTCATCAATCTAGCCAGAGGTTTATCAATTTTATTGATCTTTTTGAAGAACCAACTCTTGGTTTTGTTTATTTTCTCTGTTGTTTTTCTGTTCTTTACTTTATCTCTACCCCAATTGCTATTATTTCCTTCCTTTTGCTAGCTTTGGGCTTTATTTGTTCTTTTTTTTCTAGTTCCTTAAAGTTGTTAATTTGAGGTCTTTCTTTTTTAATGTGAGCATTTACAGCTATAAATTGCTCTCTTAGCACTTGTTTTGTGGCATCCCATAAGTTTTGGCATGTTGTGTTTTCCTTCTCATTTGTCTCAAGATATTTTTTATCTTTTGACAAAAGATTTTGGCTCCTTTGATTTCTTCTTTGACCTACTGATTTCTTTTTGAGACTGTTTAACTTCTACATCTTGTTGATTTTCCAGTTTTCCTTTTGCTATTAATTTCTGGTTTCATTCCATTGTGATCAGAAAAGATACTTTGTATGATTTCAGTCTTTTTAAATACTAAGATTTGCTTTGTGGCCTAACTTATGGCCTATCCTGGAGAACATTCTGTATGTACTTGAGAAAAATGTGTATCCTGCTGCTTTGCATGTTTTGTATATGTTTGTTAAGTACAATTAGTCTATCATGTTTAAGTTCTTTATTTCCTTATTGATGTTCTGTCTGGTGGTTCTATTCATTGTTGAAAGTGGAGTATTGAAGTTTCCAACTATTATTGCAGAGCTGTTTCTCCCTCTTTGTTGCATATATTAAGGAGCTCTGATGTTTGATGAATATATGTTTGTAATTGCTATATCTTCTTGGTAAATTGATTCTTTTATCATATAATGTTTGTTTGTTTCTTTTAACAGTTTTTGACTTAAAGTCTGTTTTGTCTGATATTAGAATAGTTTCCCCAACTTTTGTGGTTACTGCTTACATGGAATATCGTTTTCCATAGTTTTACCTTCAACCTATGTGTGTCCTTAGATCTAAGGTGAGTCTCTGATAGACAGCACATAGCTGGATACTGTTTATCTATTTTGCCAGTCTTTCTCCTTTGATCGGGGATTTTAATCCATTTAACTTTTAAAGTTATAGCAGAGGGGTTACTCTTGCTGTTTTGTTTTCTGTCTGTCTTTTAGCTTTGTTGTCCTTTATTTCCTCCCTTATTACATTCTTTTGTGTGTAGTTGATTTTTTGTAATGAAATATTTTGATTCTTTTCTCATTTCCTTTTGTGTGTACTCTATAGATTTTTTTTTTTGTGCTTATGATGGAGATTACTTATAGCATCTTAAAGCTGTAACAATCTATTTTGAACTAATACTAACTCAACTTTAATTTCATATAAAAACTCTGCTCCTTTTCAGCTCCATCCTCCCCCACTTTATATTATTGATGTCCCAAATTACATCTTTATATATTGTGTACTCCTTGATATAGATTTATAATTATAATTTTTTAATGTTTTTGTCTCTTGAATCTCATAGAGGAACAAAAGGTAGTTACAAACCAAAATTACGATATTAGTTTTTATATTTGTTGTTGTATTTATCTTTACCAGAGAACTTTATATTTTTGTGTGGCTTCAGATTACTGTCTAGCTTCCTTTCATGCCAATTGTTAGGACTCCCTTAGTGTTTATTGTAGGGTAGATATAATAGTAATATTATCTGAAAATGCCTTATTTGCAGGACAGTTTCCCCAGATATAGAATTCGCAGTCCAGTCTTTTCTTTCAGCACTTTATATATATATATATATATATATATATATATCATACCACTGCCTTTTACTTTTCAGTTTGTGGTGAGAAATCTGCTTGTTTTCTCGCTGAGGATCCCTTGTATGTGATGTTGCTTTTCTCTTGCTGTTTTAAATAGTACTGTTATTAACTTTCAGTTTCCAGTTGTTTATTGCTACTTTACAGCCATGCGACTTTTGTAAATTGACTGAATGTTTATGTACCCCCCAAATTTATATGTTGAAATCCTAACTGCCAAAGGTGGTGGTAATTAGGAGGTGGGGTCTTTGAGAGGTGATTAGGTCATGAGGTAAAGCCGTCAATTAGCGGGGTTCGTTGCCTTATAAGAGACCCCACAGGGCTCCCTAGCCCCTCTGCCATATGAGGACACAGTGAGAAGCCATTGTCTATGAACCAGAAAGTGAACTCGCACCAGATAACAAAATCTGCTGGTTCCTTGATCTTGGACTTCTCAGCCTCCAGAACTGTGAATAATAAATTTCTATTGTTAATAAGCTGCCTAGTCTATGGTATTTTGTTATAGCAGTCCAAATGATCTAAACAATGTCCTTATCCTTTTAATGTTTTTGGGATCTATGGTGACACCCCATCCTTAATTAGTAAGTTTCCTTTCTCTCTCTTTTTTTTTTGTCAGCCTGGCTAGGTTTTTTAATTTTTATTCATCTTTTGAAGGAACGAACTTTTGGTCTGACTTTCTTTTTTTCTGTTCTCAGTTTCATGTGTTTTTCTTTTTATCTTTATTATTTCTTTATTTGCTATGAGCTTAATTTGATCTCTTTTTTAGTTTCTTAAGGTGGAATTTTAGGCCACTGATTTGAGACTTGCTTCTTTTCTAATATAATAACATAGTGCTATAAAATTCTCTCCAGGCATTGCTTTAGCTGCATCTCAAGTTTTGGAATGTAATGTTGTTTGCATTCAATGAAAATTATGTTTTAATTTCTCTTGTGACTTATTCTTTGACCCATGGGTATTTAGAAATGCATTAATTTGTAAATATTTGAGGATTTTCCAGACCTTTCTGTTACTGATTTCTGGTTTAATTTTTTTGTGCTAAGAGACCATACTTTGTGTTAAATTTGCTAAGGTTTGTTTTATGACCCAGACTATGGTCCATCTCGGTGAAGATTGTACGTGCTCTTGAAAAGAATGTGCATTTGGCTGTTGGGGGTGGAGTATTCTGTGAATGCCAGTTAGGTTATGTTGGTTGATTGTGTTGTTCAGGTCTTCTTCATTCTACTGAATTTCAGCCTACTTTTTTTTATTGATTGTTGAATGTTGAATTCTCCAGCTATAATTGAATGTTAGAGGAATGTTGAATTCTCTAACTATAGGAAGAGGAATGTTGAATTCTCCAACTATAATTGTGGATTTGTCTGTTATTCTTTTCAGTTCTGTCAGCTTTGATTTATATTTGTCCTTTGGTGTTTGGCTTATTCTAGTTAGTATAATCCTTTATATTTTTTATTTATCCATTGAACATGATGTCACTTGTCGTTTCTACTTAATTGGGTTATTGTTTAAAATAAAATAGTTAAAACCTAAGAGGTATTATATACATTTAAGGTAGTATGTATCTGAATGCAGTCAACTGATTTGTTGTCTGCGTATGACCATAAGTGGGTTTACTTTATTTACAATTTAAAAGTTATTCCCATCTTACATAGAAATGCTAGGGGTGTTCTAAAGTTCAAAATTAGGGCACATCATCTGGCAGGGAAGAAATATATTTTCAGAGGCCACTTCTGAAATGTTTAAGTAATTATATATTTTGTGTGATCCAATGTTTTATACATCTTGTTTGACTTGAAAAACTTTATTGCATTTGTTTCTCTTTTTAGGATTCTAATTCTCAGTTGGATTTAAGCATTCAGGTAACTGATGATGATATTAATGAGATAATTCAAATAGATGGAACTGGAGATACATCTTCTAGTGATGAAATAGGAAGTACAAGAGATGTAGATGAGAACGAATTTCTAGGGATTATTGATACAGGAGACCTGAAGGTACTTGAAGAAGCTGGCAGTATATCAAATGAAGATTCAACTGCCAACAGTAGTGGTAATGAAGACCCTCAAGCAGACCTTGTAGAAGAGGTAGGGATTACTTAATGAGCTGAAACTTTTTGATATTTATAGCATTTGTACTTTAATATACTTTGGAACCAAGGTCTTTAAAATGAGACTTATTTGTATACTAGTATGTAAACTTTCAATCTTAAACTGTAATTTAAATCAATATTAAGTATTTAGGAACCAGCTACTATATTTGTTGGTCTTGCTGAGAAGTAATGGGAGGTTTAGAGGATAGGAGTGGACGTAAAGAAGGCAGCCAGGGTAGAAACATATCTGCTCTAATCCTAAATGCAGTGAAATCTTTGTGGAATGTGATAATTAAGAAGTATGTAACTGGTATTAACTATCGTTTATGGTGGCTGTACATATGTGCCAGGTACCATACTAAATCTTACTGCCTTACGTTATTTAATATTACAACTGCCTTATGGATCTTATTACCATCCTCATTTTGCAAATGAGGAAACTGAGATATGAGGAGTTTTAATAACTTGCCAAAGGTCAGTCTTGTGGTTACTGAGTGACTAAGCTGGGATTCAAACTCCGGCTGTTTGACTTTTAAGTACAATACTATTCTGTGTCCTTGGAGAGACTGAATATGTCCCTCTATCTTTAAAAAATTCAAAGCATCATGAAATTCATTATTGTGGCTATCTTTCATCTTTAGGACCCTTTAAATTCCGGAGATGATGTTAGTGAGCAGGATGTGCCGGACCTGTTTGACACAGACAATGTGATTGTCTGTCAGTATGACAAGGTACTGTGTTCACCTTTTGGACTTCGGGTTTATTAGTTGCATTTATAGTAGAAAATAAGCAAAATGATGGGACATGTGGTGAGTTACTGTTCAGTTAAATTAATCTCAAAATAGCTAATTCTATAAAGTTGAGGGGGGTGTATTTTGAGTCTAACACTATGCTGTGTGGTCTCAGTGATACCAAAAAAGTGATAGTCCTTGTCTTAAGGAGGTGACAATCTTATTGAAGCAAGATGTTTCTGTATGGAATAATAGAATAGCATACAGTAAGATGGTAGGTGAATCAAAAGCTAAAATATGTGACAGGTAAATCAAATACTAAAATACATGGCATATAAATCAAATGCTAAGACGAGTGGCATGTAAATCAAATGCTAAGATAAGTGGCACAGACAGAAAGTCCTGAAAGAGGCTAGGAAATGCAAGAAGTCATTTGTAGTTGGAGTGCTCCACAAATCCTTCATGGGTGATGTGGGGCTTTGAAATAGGTTTTGAATGATTTGTAGGATATAGGTAAGTATGGAGAGTAGGCATTCAGAGTAGAATAGCCTGATAAAAGGCAGAGAAATGAATGCATGTGAGTGTATAAGGGACAGTGAAGAGACAACTCTGCCTTGAATGAAGTGTTTTCATTTTGAATGTGTTAGGAAATGAGGCTGGATGGGGGACAGAGGTGGGAGCAGACTGGAAATTCCAGAATCCTGGTAGGGGAAATTCAAACTTGATTTGATGGACATTAGCCTTCTGAGGATGATATTGATAAAATTGTAATTGGATTTAAAAACTGGCATTGTTTGCTAATTTGGAAGACACAGATAGTAAGACGAGCAGGGATAGTACATAAAGTTACAGAGCCCAGACTCAGGATGGCAGTGTAGAACATGGAAGAGTTAGAGATTATAGTGGAAGAGTCATTGGACTTCCAGTCCTATGTTGAAGAGAAGTGATGAGAGTGGGCATTCTTGTCTTGCTCCAGATTTTAGCAGGAAGGCTTTCAGCTTCTCACCATTGAGTATTATATTGGCTGTGGGTTTGTCATAAATAACTTTTATTCTTTTGAGATATGTTCGCCCTATACCCACTTTCCTAAGGGTTTTTATCATGAATGGGTATTGCATTTTATCAGATGCTTTTTCTGTGTCTATTGAAATGATCACGTGGTTTTTGTCCTTTCTTTTGTTGATGTGGTGTATCACATTGATTTGTGTACGTTAAACCATCCTTGTGACCCTGGGATGAGTCCAACTTAGGCGTGGTGTATGACCTTTTTTATGTGTTGTTGGATTAGGTTTGCTAATATTTTGTTGAAAATTTTTGCGTCTATATTCATCAAAGATATTAGCCTATAATTTTCTTTTTTGGTAGTGTCTTTGTCTGGTTTTGGTATCGGGTGATGGTGGCTTCATAGAATGTTTTTGGAAGTGTTCTGTCCTCTTCAGTCTTTTGGAAGAGTTTGAGGAGGATTGGTATAAGTTCTTCTTTGTATGTTTGATAGAATATACAATGAGGAAAAGAGTCTTTTCAGCAAGTGGTATTGGGTTAGTTGGACAACCACATGTAAATCGGTGAAGTTAGAACACACCCTCACATCATACACAAAAATAAACTCAAAATGGCTTAAAGTCCTAAATATAAGACACCATAAAACTCCTAGAAGAGAATATAGGCAAAACATTCTCTGACATAAATCATACCAATGTTTTCTTAGGTCAGTCTCCCCAGGCAATAGAAATAAAAGCAAAAATAAACAAATGGGACCTAATCAAACTTAAAAGCTTTTGCACAGCAAAGGAAACCATAAATAAAATAAAAAGATAAACAGCAAAGTCCTACTATATAGCACAGGGAACTCTATTCAGTATCCTGTGATAAACCATAATGGAAAAGAATATAAAACAAAAAAGAATGTCTTTGTGTGTATTACTGGGTCACTTTGCTATACAGCAGAGATTGGCACAATATTGTAAATCAACAATACTTCAATTAAAGAATTAAATTAAAAAAAGAAAAAAATGAAAAGACAACCTACAGATTAGGAGAAAATATTTGAAAATGATGTGACTGACAAGGGCTTAATTTCCAAAATGCACAAAACAGCTCATACAACTCAACAACAAAAAAACAACCCAATCCAAAAGTGGGCAGAAGACCTAAATAGACATTTCTCCAGAGAAGATATACACATGACCAATAGGCACATGAAGAGTTGCTCAACACTGCTAATAATCAGAGAAATGAAAATCAAAACTGCAGTGAGGTACCACTTTACACTGATCAGAATGGCCATCATTAAAAAGTCTACAAATAACAAATGCTGGAGAGGGTTTGGAGAAAAGGGAACCCTCCTACACTGTTTGTGGAAATGTGAATTGGTGCAGCCACTATGGAGAACAGTATGGAGGTTCCTCAAAAAAAAAACAAAAAAAACTAAAAATAGAGTTGCCATATGATCCAGCAATCCCACTCCTAGGCGTATACCCAGACAAAACTATAATTCTAAAAGATACATGCACCCCTGTGTTCATAGCAGCACTATTTACAATTGCCAAGACATGGAAACAACCTAAATGTCATCAACAGATGAATGGATAAAGAAGATGTAGTGTGTGTGTGTATATATATATATACATATACACAATGGAATATTACTTAGCCATAAAAAGGAATGGAATGATGCCATTTGCAGCTCCATGGATGGACCTAGAGATTATTATACTAAGTGAAGTAAGTCCGAAAGAGAAAGAAATACCTTATCATATCAGTTATGTGTGGAATCTAAAATACAACACAAGTGAACTTATCTATGAAACCAAAACAGACTCACAGATATAGAGAACAGACTCGTGGTTGCCAAGGGGGAGGGGAATTAGGGAAAGGAAGGATTGGGAGTTTGGGATTAGCAGAGGCAAACTATTATACATAGAATGGATAAACAACAAGGTCCTGTTGTATAGCAGAGGGAACCATAATCAATATCCTGTGACCATAATGGAAAAGAATATGAAAAAATTATATGTATATATATTCGTTATATAAAGCTAAGTCACTTTGCTGTACAGAAGAAATTAACACAACATGGTAAATCGACTATACTTCAATAAAATTCAAAAAAATAAGAATCGTTGGGACTTGGTGATTAGTTGAACGTAAGAGAATGATTGATAAGGGAGATTCGAAGGTGTCTATCAGGTTTCAAGCCTAAAAATTTAGTTAGTAGCAAGTAGTTCAACTTTAGCAACTAATATGTAATATTGCTTAAAATTTTTTTAAACACTATGACTGATTATGTAGTAGAATGGTCAGTTTTGTGTTCTTAACTCATTCATATGAGGGTGAGTCAAAAATTACCTGCTCTCTGGCTGTAGAATTTATTTTATTTTTTATTTTTTTCATTTTCCCATCTATGGTTTTATGTTTTATTTTTATTTTTTAGAACTTTTATTGAGATATAATTGACATACAATAAACTGCATATATTTAAAGTGTACAGATTGATATTTTTTTTCTTATTAATGTATATATGGCAATCCCAATCTCCCACTTCATCCCACCCCAACCCCCCCCCCCACTGTTCCCCTTTGGTGTCCCCATGTTTGTCCTCTACAGCTGCGTTTCTTTTTCTGTCTTGCAAACTGGTTGATCTGTACCATTTTTCTATATTCTACATATATGCGTTAATATACGATATTTGTTTTTCTCTGACTTCACTCTGTATGACAGTCTCTAGGTCCATCCATGTCTCTACAGATGTCCCAATTTTGTTCCTTTTTATGGCTGAGTAATATTCCATTGTATACATGTACCACATCTTTTTTATCCATTCATCTGTGGATGGGCATTTAGATTGCTTCCATTACCTGGCTATTGTAAATAGTGCTGCAGTGAACATTGGGGTGCATGTGTCTTTTTGAATTATGGTTTTCTCTGGGTATATGCCCAGTAGTGGGATTGCTGCATCATATGGTAATTCTATTTTTAGTTTTGCAAGGAACCTCCATACTGTTCTCCATAGTGGCTGTATCAATTTACATTCCCAGCAACAGTGTGAGAGGGTTTCCTTTTCTCCACACCCTCTCCAGCATTTATTGTTTGTAGATATTCTGATGATGTTGGCTGTAGAGTTGATTTTAATTAACTTTTAGAAAAGACAAGTACATCATTTTTTGACATAATCTCCTTGCTTTTCAATACACTTTGTTCATCTGTCAACACACTTTTGTATTCCCTCATTAAAAAATGTTTTAGTCTGAGCTGAGAGCCATGAATGCACCACTGTCTCCACTTTTTCATCAGAAGTGAATCTTTGTCCTCATAGGGATGCTTTCATGGGACCAAGCAGGTGAAAGTCCGATGGAGCAAGATCGGGTCTATAGGGAAGGTGCTTTAACACCTCAAAACGAAGTTTTTGCAGACAGTGTGGGTAAAAGTGTGCAGACGTGCATTGTCATGCAAGATCACCACACCCTTGGATAGCAGTCCTCTGCATTTAGCCCAAAGTTTAGTCTTCAGCTCTTCAATAAGCATCTCACTGTAATGAGCATTGTTGATTGTTGAACCATTTTCCTGATAATGTTCCAATACTGGCCCTTGAGAATCCCAGAAAACTGTAAGCATCAATTTTCCAGCTGATGGTTGACTTTTGAACTTTTTCTTTGTTGGTGATTGAGGATGTTTCCATTCCATACTCTTGCGTTTACTCTCAAGCTCATAGTGATGAATCCATGTCTCATCACCGGTAATGATTCTCTTTAAGAAACCTTCACCTTCCTTAGAGTATGGGTCCAAGTTTTGTTTGCAGATATCCAAGTGCTTATGTTTATGCTCTTCCATTAGTTGTTTCAGTACCCATCTTGCACAGACTGTCTGTCGTGGATTACTTCATTTTGAGATGTTAAAGCATCCTCCCTATAGACCCAATCTTGCTCCATTGGACTTTCACCTGCTTGGTCCCATGAAAGCATCCCTACGAGGACAAAGATTCACTTCTGATGAAAAAGTGGAGACAGTGGTGCATTCATGGCTCTCAGCTCAGACTAAAACATTTTTTAATGAGGGAATACAAAAGTGTGTTGACAGATGAACAAAGTGTATTGAAAAGCAAGGAGATTATGTCAAAAAATGATGTATTTGTCTTTTCTAAAAGTTAATTAAAATAAATTCTACAGCCAGAGTGCGGATAATTTTTGACTCATCCCCATATTTACAGTTTTTAGCAGCTTTGAGATATAATTGACATACTGTAGACTTTACCTATTTAAAGTGTATAATTCAGTGGCTTTTAGTATATTTATGGATATGTGTAACCATTAACACAGTCAATTTTAGAAAATTTTTATCACCTCAGAAAGAAAGCCCATACCCTTTAGTTCTCACTCCCACATTGCCCCATTTCCTCCCATCAGTAGTAAGGAACTACTAATGTACTTTCTGTCATTGTAGATTTCCCTATTTTGGAGTTTCATATGAAAGAAATCACATGATATGTGGTCTTTTATGACTGGTTTCTTTTACTTCACACAGTATTACAAGATTCATCCATATCATAGCTTGTAACAGTTCTTCATTCCTTTTTATTGATGAATACTAGCCCGTTGAATGGATATACCACATTTTGTTTATCCATTCATCTGTTGAGTGGTATTTGTGTTGTTTCCACCTTTTGGCTATTATGAAGAATTCTGCTATAAATATTCATGTACAAGTTTTTTGTGAATATATATTTTCATTTCTCTTGGTATATACCTAGGAGTGGAATTCCTGAGTTATATGGTAATAATTTGAGGCAAACTTGTTTTCCAAGGTGGCTGTACCGTTTTTCATTCCTATCAGCAGTGTATGACAGTTTAGATTGCTTTACATTCTCACTAACACTTATCTGACTTTTTGATTCTACTTATCCTTGTGGGTGTGAAGTGGTACTTCATGGTTTTGATTTTCATTTCCCTGATGACTAATGCGTATATACATCTTTTACTTTTTTTCAGTAACAATTTCAGTATGGTCAGGGGAGACAGAGGATGGTATTTTGAATTGATGTAAAAATCCTTTTCTCTAAAAATAAGATCATTTTCTCTCCTATAACATTTTATATAGATAGAAAATGGCAATTTAGATTCTGGTAAGCATAAACATAAGAAGGAATAAGTAATAGAAAAGGAACTTGTCTTGGTTTGAAAATTCTTTTAGATTCTTATAAACAGTGTATTGCGTTCTTTAAACAGTGTATTGCAATATATAAGGCACTAGATTATATATGCATTCCATAGAATCACAATTTTCTGGATTATTATGGATGTAGTTTCCTGTGTGGCACTGCATTGTGGGAAATAACTTGTAATTAATTAACATAATGCTTTATACTTTTCAAAGAATTTTCTTGTACGTTGTCTTTTGCTTCCTGCAACAACCTGTGGGGTAGATAGGAGTGTTATTAAATGTATAGTGTTAATAAATCTAGTGGTCTGAGGGCTATATTAGTGAATATTTTAAGAACAGTGCTAAAAATTTTGATGGAAACCAGGGCATTGGGGAACGACTGAACAGTTTTTGAAAAGGGAGTGATGAAGTCAGAAAATAGCTAGCAAAGAGAATGTATTTGTAATCAAAATGGGGTGGGAGGGACCACTGTTTTAGTGAGTTTTTATAAAAGAATAACGTCCCAGTTCTGGTTACTAGTGGTCTTGTTTCAAGAAGTGTTGAATATAACCAAACTCAAGTAAATTGAGAAACTTCAGTAGTAGTCTTGAAAGAGCTCTACTACTTCGTGTGTTTTGAAGGGCCGGTAATATCAGTTCCCCTGGGAGAGTGTTAAAAATGAGGAATTTTGAGTCTTACCCCAGAGTACTGGATCAAAATGTGCATTTTAACTAGACTCCCAGGTGATTTGCATGCTCATTAAACTTTGAGAAGAACTGAGGTTTTTTGTTTGTTTTTTCAGTATTTTATCTGGCTATGATTATCATATGGAATTTACCTTTAAAAATTTTAAGTTAACAGTCAGGGGAAAAACTTTGAGAAGATTAAGATGTGCAGTGAGAAAGGGTTAAATGAAGGTCACTGGTCAACATGCTGAGTGAGAGTTAAAGGGTATGGACCTACTATTTCAGAGGTGTAGAGAATGTCTAAGATTAATATAAAGATTAAAGTAATAAAGATAGTATAAGGAAGATTAATGGTGAAATGAAACATTTTACTATAGATAGGAATGTTCTGTGCTATAAATAGGATGCTGTTGATAGTGGAATGTGAAACTGTTTAAGTATCTTGCATTTTCATTTAACAGTTTAGCTGGCTTTGTCCCTTAGATGCTAGTTCAATGAGTAATTACTAGGTGTATAGCACAGTATCTCTGTCTGTGTTTTGTTTTTTTGAATAGATAACATGCATACACATTGTTAAAAAAAATCTAAACACTATAAAAGGTATACCATCAAGTCTGCTGCCCACTCCTTCACCATTTGTGCTTCCTACCAGTAGCTCCCAGTCACTGCCTTCAGTGCAAATAAGTAACGAGTCATATTAATTTCTTAATATATTTAGGAGTCTCCTTATTCAAGTAGAACCTAAAGGGGTAGCTTAGACAACACTGTATTTTGCACCTTGTGTTTTTAAGAGATTAACAATATATCTTGGAGATCTTTGTCCTAATATTTTTATAACTGTATTATATTCCATTGTGGAATTATTAAAATTTATTTAACTGATTTCCTATTTGAGTTAATTTTCAGTTGTTTGCTATTGAATGATCATGTACACAAAACATTTTGTATGTGGGCAGTTTTATCTATTAAATAAATCTCCAGAAGTGGAATTACTGGGTTAAAGGGTAAATGTATTTGGTTAGATATTGCCAGAATGCTTTCCTAGAGGATATTCCAGTATAAACATCTATTACAGCATTTGAGAGTCCTTCTTTTCCTACAGCCTTGCCAATGAAGTATAATAAAACATTTGGATCTTTGCTATTATGAAAGGTGAAAAATGATATTTTGGTGAAATTTTTAACTTTTTGTGTGTTTAAGAGCCATTTGTATTTATTTTTATGTGAACTGCTTGTCCATAACTTTTGTCTGTATTTTAAAAAATTGCATTATTGGTCAATTCATTGATTTCTGAGAGCTCTGTATTATTTGGGGGGAGATTAGCCCTTGGTCTTTGCAGAAATACTTTTTCCTCAGTTGTTTGCTTTCAATGCTTTTTCTTTCTTTCATGCAGATGTTGAATTTGTCAGTCTTTATTTTTATGGCTTTTGAATTTTGAGTCATGAATAGAAAGTTCTTTCCTACCTCAGCGTTTTAAAGGGATTTACCCATGTTTTCTTCTAGTATTTCTTGGGTTTCTTTTAAAAAATGTAAGTCTTGATAGATTGAGCTGTTTATCTTAGTGTGTAATGTGACATGTGATTCTAATTTTTTCCAGATGGCTACCAAGTTTTCCTAACATTGCTTATTAAAAAGCTTATTTTGTCTCCACTGATAAGAAAATGATTTCTTTATCATCCACTAAATTTCTATATTTTGGGTTGACTTCTTGGTTGTATGTTTTGTCCCATTGGGTTGTCCATTAACCTGTGCTACATTGACTTAATTATTGAGGTTTTTAATATCTGGTAGGGTTTGTACTTCTTCACCATATTCTTTTCCAGAGTTTTCCTGGATATTCTTATTTCTCTGTATTGACTTCAGAATTGGCTTCTCTGGTTAAAAAAAACAAAAAAACAAAACTCTGTTGATATTTTCATTGAGATCATATTAAATTAATAGAATTTGGTATTTTAGTGATGTTAAGGAGGAGTAGGTTGCAATTTTGGACGCAACGTCTGGGGAGGCTTTACTGACGTGATAGGGTAAAGATCAAAAGGAGGTAAGATGAATCATGAGGATATTTGATGTAACTGTTTCAGACAGAGGGAATAGTAAATAAATAAGTCCTGAGGTAGAAGAACACGTGTGTGTTCAAGGAACAATGAGAGCAGAGCAGTAAGTGAGGGGAGGAGTAGGATCTTATTGTCCATTTTAAGGACTTTATTTTTTGAATGAGAAGTCATTGGAGAGTTTTGAGCATAGAAATGATATCTGGTTTATGTTTTCAATAGGGCCACTCTGGCTACCATATTTAGAGTAGACTAAGGAGGGACAGGGGTGAAAACAGGGAAACTAGTTAGGGGACATATTAATCCAGGCAAGAGAGGATGGTGCCTTAGACTATCCTCTAAGAGTAATAGTAGTGGAGGTGGTAGAAGTGGTTGGAATATGAATATGCTTTGTAAGTGGAACTAACATTTACTGATGGATCTTGATATGAGGTGTGAGTTGGAGGTGTTAGGATTGTCTCCAAGATTTCTGGCCTGAATGAGAAGAATGAGTGGTCATTCCCGTCTGAGATGGGGAAGACTGTGAAGTTTGGGGATAGTATATCAGTACCCTTGTTTTATAATTGCTCAAGATGTTTATTGGGCATTCAGGAAGAGGTGTTGAAGCAGTTGAATGAGAATCTGGAGTTTAAGGGAAAAGTGGGAGCTAGAGATAAATTTTGGGGGTCATGAGCAGATAGTTGATGTTTAAAGGCATGAGATTAGATAAGATCACCAAGAGAGTGAATATAAACAAAAAGAAGAGTCCTGGCACACTCTAAAATTGAGAGGTAAGAGAGAGAAGGAGGAATTAGTAAAGAAAACTAAGGAGTGGCCCAAGAGTCATGTGGAAAGCCAGGAATGTTCTAGAAGCCAAGGGAGGAAAATATTTCAAGGAGGAGAATATATTTAATGGTGCCAGTAGATCAAGTATTTTAAAAATTTATTCATAGCTATGTTATCTTTTGTTCCTGTGGTAAATGGGCTCTTCTTTTACATCTTCTAACTGTTGCTTGTATATGTGAAGGCTATGAATTTCTGTATATTAATTTTGTATGAATACTGAACTCTTATTTAGTCATTTTAATCATTGCATCTGCAAATTTATTGCATCTTTTCCAATTTTTATATCTTTAGTTCTTCTTGTCTAATTGTGTTGGCTAGTACCAGTTGTACTTTCCTTTTGTCTAATTATATTGGCTAATACCTCAACAGTGGAAAGTTGGATAATAGTGGGCATTCTTGTCTATTATCCTGACTTGAGCGGGAATACTTTTAGGATTTTCCGCACCAAGTCATGGCTTTTGGGTTGAGGTAGGAGTGTGTGTGTGTGTAGGACCACAGTCTTTCTTATTTTACTTAAAAAAAAAACAAAACGAAAATACATGAGTTTTATCAAAAGCTTTGGAGATGATTATATTATTTGTCTCCTTAGGTCTAGTAATACAGTTTTTATACTAATAAGTTCCTAATGTTGAACCATTGTTGCATTTCTAGAATAAATGTAGTCACTTGATAAAGCTGCTGGGTTGAGTTGTGGCTGCTGCTTCTACTGATATTCTTTTCCAGATTCTGGTCAGATTTTATCACCTTTGTTGAGTTAAGGATTCTGTTATCACTGTTGTGTTCCCCGAGACTTAAGATAAGTGCAAGTGAAAATTTGGAAGTCAAGCTCAGAAGAAATTTTCCATCACTAGGACGTTTTCCCCCTACACAAATAGGGGGTTTATCCTTTGTATTTTCTTATGCTTCACAAAATGCATCCAAATACTGGTCTCAGGCTTTCTTCCTTGAGTAGACTATTTGCAGTCAGTAGCTCGGTTTAATTTTTACCCTTGATTTCAGATCATAAATTTCTAAGATTTTTAAATAGTCACTTATGGTTTACCCAGAAGTAACAATGATTGTATGATTTCTTCTTAAGGTAGTAGGATTTTCTAGTTTTTATTTTGCATCAGGCTGATTTATTGAATCCAGAGAACAGCCAATAGAATCTGATAGATTATAAGCTGTATTTTATGACCTTGCTCAGTGCATTATTGTGACTTTCTTCTAAATGAAACACCACTATTTCTTCATTCCTGATAATATTAGCTACATCCTCTCTGTTTATTCCTTTGCAGACATAGTGAACTCTTTGCTGTTCTTGAGCAATCCAGGCATTCCTCTCCTTAGGATTTCTGTTCCCTTTGGCTGAAATGCTCTCTAGTCAATATCTTTTTTTCTTTTTTAAGTCTTTGCTCAAAGGTTACCTCACAAGTCAGGCCCACCCTGACTCTTCTGTTTAAAATTGTAAACCCACCTCTGTTTGTGATCTTCTTTTTCCTGATCTATTTTTCATAACACTTATTACCTTTTAATATTCTATGTAGTTTATTAGGGTTGTTTCTCCCATCCTTACTAAAAATGTAAACTCTTCAAAGATAGGAATTTTTTCCTGTTCTAAAAAAAACTATATATGTATTTTCCTTTTTAAAAAAAAATGAATAAATCTCCAGTGCCTAAAACAATACCTGACACATAGGAACTCAACAAATATTTGCTGAATGAATGAATAAACTATCTTAAGGAGGTCTTATTTATAAAGAACTCACATTTAGGGTCAGAATAATTCCATGGGATATGCAAAGAAATGTAAATGATCCTTTAACTTCTAAATTTAATTAATTTAGACTATTTTTCTCCCTCCAGATTCATCGAAATAAGAACAAATGGAAATTCTATTTGAAAGATGGTGTCATGTGTATTGGAGGGAGAGACTATGTATTTGCAAAAGCAATTGGTGATGCAGAGTGGTAAAACTTACGAGCTCAGTACATCAAAAACATCAGTGGGACTATATCACATATTGTTCACTGTATGGAATTTAATAAAATTATAATTCAGATGCAGATACAAATAAGCAGTTTTACATTTCTTTCATTTTACATTTCAAACTGTTTTAGTAGGTCTCTATTTTTTAACCTTCATTGTCTATACCATTACAAAGCATAGATGTATCAGATGTGATGTAGCATGAAGAAATATATTTCTTTAATTTTGAACTAAAATTTAAATCACATTACAATTCCTGTTCACAGTGAAGTCAGTATCAATTATTAGATTGGGGCTGTTGTTCCTCCCACCTTTCACTAAACCATGTTACAAAAGGTCCTGGAGAGTTTTGTAAGTAGCAGGATATTCAAGGAGGCTTCTCTGGATTTGCAACCTACATTTATCACTAGCAGTATACTGATTGTGCAAGCCCAGATGGTTCCTTGGAGGCAGATGCCTCAGTTGAGCCTATACTGTACTTGAACATGAAAATCTTTGCTGAGGTCAGGATTCCTGGAGCCAAGGGTCAGGCTCTCTGGGTTTATCATGTGGCCAGGCCATTCTTCTTTGTACCTGCTATTTCCCTAGAGAATTATAGGAAGTGGGTTAGTTTCCCATTCTTGAAACTTCATAATTTTGTCTTCTTCCCTCTTTGTCTAATTTTTTTTTTCTATTTTTCTTACAGTGGAAGACCCCTTTGCAGAGCCCTTACCCCTCAAAGATACTGTCTCTTCCCTTTTCCTAACAGGGAATTCCCTCATTGAGTTTGGGCTTTCTAAAACAAAAGTCAAAAAGGGATGTTCTCTTCAGGAACCTTCTACTTTGGTGAGACGATCTCATTTGAAAACAGAAGACCCAGATAACTCTTAATCAGGGAGAGAAAACAAAATGTAAAACACAAGTAGCTCTCATTTTCCTACACTAATGAAAACAAAGCAAATTAATATCTCAATAAACTATTCTGTAATATTCTCTTTCTTAGTAGATTCAAGTTCCTCAAAGGAATCTTTCCCTCATCATTCTGCTTCTTTTAATGGGTGGAGTATACATGGTCTCTAAGTCTAGGATTGCTGGTTTTGGCCCTGAATGGTGTTCTCAAGGACAGTAATTCTGTCAAGAAAAGCAGTACTGGGATTGAGTGGGTTATGGTCTGCGAAAGCTTCTTAAGGATTAGTTACCAGGATCTGGCTGGTCACAGGGTGAATTCCGCATTTCTTTTTTAGAGGCAACCCCACTTGGAGAGTTTAATTTATTCTAGTACCTGTTCTGTTCTACCCAAGGGACTCAGCTACTGTTAGATCTTTTCAAAATCTGGGTAAATCTCATCTGGGCCATGGACAACATGAGTGGGGCACTGTCTTTGGCCTAAAGTTGGCAGCTGCATGAAGATTCAGTTAGTACTAATGAGTGGGCTGGTCCCCTGTTCAGATTCTCCAGCTATGCCTTCTTCATCCTCAGAGTGATTGTCCTTCTCACCACTACCGCTGCTATTTCAAATCTTTCTCTGGCTCTTGAGAACTTCCAGGAGCTATGGGTTCTCTTCATGGATGTTGTCTACCATGAAATGTTCATCTTTTCTACATGGAAAGCAAAAAGAGAACATTCATTCTTTGTGTCATTGCTGAAATGTATCCCCTCCAATGTTGAGAAGAACACTTTCTAGTCTGCTTCCTGCTTTGTTTTTCCCAGGCTCACCCAGTCACCCTGTATTAAGTGCTGAATTTATCGACAAGGTGCATTCACTTGGAAATTGGGGTTTAATGTGTTGGTTTAAGTTTTTGGGGGAGACAATAATAGTTGTTTATAAAATTCCTTTCCTCTTTTCCACTGTGAGTTTTAAATTCTTACTTTGCTTCAGTGATTTTTTTAAAAAAAATTATATTACAAATACTACTATATTGCCCTCTTTATGTGGTACATTTTATCAGAGAAAAAAAGTCACTGTCCCATTTGTGTCTCTAAATGTAAAAACATCCATTTAAAATATGTTTATCACAAAATAAAAGCTCAGTAATAATCTTTGCATGATAATATAAATGATGATGGTTTGGGTGGTGACTGCATGGAGAATTAAGAGATTCCCCAAACTATTTTGGACCTCGTTCCCTTTTATTAGTTTCATATAGTGCTAGAAAAGAATCCTAGTTCTTGAAAAGTTGTGTAAACTAATGGTTTAAAATTTTTTTTGGCCAAGTGCCACACTAAGAAATATACTTTAACAACCAGTATATGTTTGCATGTACATAGATACACATAGCACAAATAAAAGTATCAGAAAATCCTGCTTGCTTTTAGCACATGATGGCCTCCTATCTTTGATTCTATTCTGTTGCATTAGAAAGAAGTTTTTGCTGGCATTGGCCCATTTAGTTGATTTCACTACCTACTGATGGGTCATGACTTGTAGTTAAAAAAGTATTTTTAACCCATGTGCTAAAGATAAAGTAAGACAATTTTTTTTTTTTTTTTTTTTTTTTTGCTGTGCACGGGCTTTCTTTAGTTGCAATGAGTGGGGGCTACTCTTCGTTGTGGTGCGCGGGCTCCTCATTGCCATGGCTTCTCTTGTTGGGCAGCACGGGCTCTAGGTGCATGGGCTTCAGTAGTTGCAGCACATGGGCTCAGCAGTTGTGGCTCACAGGCTCTAAAGCGCAGGCTCAGTAGCTGTGGTGCATGGGCTTAGGTGCTCTGCGACATGTGGGATTCTCCTGGAGCAGGGATCGAACCCGTGTCCCCTGTATTGGCAGGTGGATTCCCAACCACTGCACCACCCAGGAAGCCCAGTAAGACAAATTTTAATCCATTTTGAAAGAGTGAATTATCTTTAAGCTCTGTAAATTAGTGGAGTTTATGACACTTGGCTTTAATATAATATTACTTTTACTTTCAGGAACCTCTTTATCAAGTCTAAACTTAACATTTCATGTTGCATTTTTTTAAACAAAATATAAAGTAAGTTATATGTTCTTATCCATACAATACCTTGGCAAATGTTATCCTACACCCTTTTATAGGTAGCGAATGTGTCTCTATTAAAGAGGTTAGTTTGTTGTGTTACCTGAAATTTATGTAAGTATCATGTATAGTAATTCCTAACTCAAACTTTTTCTCATGCATGCATCCTACAGTGCCTTTTTTTAAACATACTTTCCACCTCTCCCTGTAGGCTAAGAAGATCTTGAGTTTGCACAGTTAGTCTCTTAGGTACTCACCAACTGACCTGGCCTGGATTACCTTCTTTACCTATTTTATTCAGTGTGCTCTAATATGTGTAAAAAATCATCTGTACAGCTCAGATTTCATAGGGCAATGAGACTCCAGTTCTGGCTGAGGCACTCAGTTGAAGTCATTTAAGTTGTGTAGCAAAACTAGTAACTTTAGAATGAATAGCAACAATTAATTGGGTGGTGAGCAGGGGAATTTAGTGGGGGAATTTCTTTTGACTCTGTGAGTAGGTTAATGCTGTTTCTCATGTAAATATACTGTGAGCTAGGTGGAAATTTTATAATTTGCAACTGGAAAGCTAAATTGTAAATAGGAAGCTCATGGTAATAACTCTTAGGAAGTAACTTGATATTAATAAAAATATTGCACATTTTGAAGAAAAGATTCTTTCCAATTGTGAACACATTTATTGAAATATTAGTGACAGATTCTTAATTTACGCGTGGACTTAATACACTTTTTTAAGCTCTTTATTGGAATATATTTTTGAGGAAACTAAAACCAGGCCCTTTATAGCAAATGTTATAACATTTGGACTAAAGGCCTTTTAAAAATATCTTATAAGTTGGGCTTCCTAGGTGGCGCAGTAGTTGGGAATCCGCCTGCCAATGCAGAGGACATGAGTTCAATCCCTGCTCCAGGAAGATCCCACATGCCGCGGAGCAACTAAGCCCGTGTGCCCAAAAAAAAAAATATTTTGTAAGTTTAGATGAGTTATTCCAAATTGATTAACTCTTTTTAGTCATTTTGCAGCCTACCCGTGATAACATCAAACATGGTAAACAAAAAAAAAACAAACCACAAGATAGAAATATAAATTTCTTGAGCATTTGATGTTTTTAAGATTTATATGACATTATATAGATTAGGAACACATACGCTTTCTTTTTTTTTTTATTATTATTTTTTGGGGGGTACACCAAGTTCAATCATCTGTTTTTACACATACGCTTTCTATGAGACCATCACATAAGGAAAATGCTTCTTTTTTTAAAAAAAAAAAATTTATTTATTTACTTATTCTTGGCTGCATTGGGTCTTCGTTGCTATGCATGGACTTCCTCTAGTTGTGGCGAGCAAGGGCTACTTTTCATTGTGGTGTGCAGGTTTCTCATTGTGATGGCTTCTCTTGTTGCGGAGCATGGGCTCTAGGCACGTGGGCTTCAGTTGTTGCAGCACACGGACTCAGTAGTTGTGGCTCACGGGCTCTAGAGTGCAGGCTCAGTAGTTGTGGCACACAGGCTTAGTTGTTCCACAGCATGTGGGATCTTCCTGGCCCAGGAATCAAACCCGTGTCGCCTGCGTTGGCAGGTGGATTTTTAACCAATGCACCACCAGGGAAGCCTGGAAAATGCTTCTTAACAAGGATTGTTTTATATTTGTTATAAAAGTGAATCAGCTAAAAATATTAATCACCTCGTGCAAGACTAGGATAGGTATGGGGGAGAAACAAAGAAGTAGGAGATGAGTATATCACTAAAGGAATTTATAATGTAGGTGAAATAAGATATACATGTAAAGATAAAATAATACCAGCAGTGTAGAACAAAAAACAAGTGATACAGATGACAGGTGCTAAAGAAGTCTAAAGAAATAAACCATTGTGGGTTACGTATTTATTATTTATGGCCTGTTTTATTTGAAGTAAGGGTAGTGTCTTGACTAAAGTGGATTAGGAGGGAGTGGATTAAGAAGAGTTTGATAAGATAAACCTGTAGATGGGGTCTTAAAGGATGTAGGAGGAGGACATGTAAGGAAGAAGGTGCTCCAGATGGTAAGAGTGGCACAGGCACCAGCATGGAGATGCATAGGGCATAGCTAGGGAAAACAGTTGAAACAGTTTGTTTCATGTAGAAAAATAGGAGATGAAAGTGAGCAAAGTTGAGGATGGATTCTGGAGCTCTTTGAATATTAGGCTAGGAACTAAAACTTAAATTGATAGGTATTGATGAGCTGCTCAGAGTTTTTGGCAGGTATGTAATAAGATGAGATAAGATTTTAGGAAGATAAATCGGTGGTGGGTGTGAGAGTGTGGGCATGGGAAAGGTTGGCTATGAATAAAAGTGAGGGAGGTATAATAATACCCAGAGATAAGGGAAAATGGCCTGAGATGTGGGTGTGGCGGTAGGAATGCAAAATAGCCTACACGGAAGCAATCAAAAGGAATAACTAGTGGATGTGAGAATAGGGAAGACAGTACACTATGACTGTATGTTAAAACTTAGTGTAGAAGATAAAGATCGACATTTGTGGAAAAGGCTGTAAGAGTTGTTTTCAGAGTATGGGTACAAGTACCTTAGGCTCAAACAATAATTAAGAGTACATAATTTAAGGTTTCTCCACAAGGATATATTTTATTTTTTCTTTTGTTTTACTTTCTGCTGTTTTGCTTGCTTAGTTGTTTTGGTTCTGTGATTTATTATGAATCAAGAAGTTTATTGTGTGTGTATGTAGCAGCACGACTAATAAGCATTCCCTCATATCATTGAGACACATTCTGGAACACTTGCTTACAAGAGAGAGGACTGCATCTGAGTAAAGAGGAGTAACTAATTATGGAGTAGAAAAGTCAGAAATATGAAAAACACATTATAGAGAAGAGATTTTATAAAAATTTATACATTTTATAGTCTATTTTGTATTACTTAGCAAAATGACATAAAGATTGAAAGCAGACTAAATGTGTAGTGAGTCTAGTTATGACCATGCATTTATTTAATAAATGCCGAAAGAGAGCTAATAACTGGAAATAGCCTAGATATCCATTGATAAGAAAATGGAAAACAGTGTTGTATTCATACAATGGGATACTATTCAGCGATGAAAAGGAATGAACTACTGACTCAAGCAGCAGCAGTGATGAATAGCAAAAACATTGTGTTGAGTCAAAGAGCCTTACACAAAAGAGTATAAATTGTATGATTCTGTTTACATGAAGTTCTAGAGCAGACAGAAACTAATCCATAGATTAGTTTCTGAAAGAAAATCATAACCATTATTACCCCTGTAGGATAGGGGTGAGGGGTTAATTAGGAAGGGGCAAGAGGAAACTTTCTGAGGGTGAGTGTTCTATATCTTCATGGAGGTTTGGGGTTACATGGGTGTGTATGTTTCTCAAAATGCATTAAGTGATATGCTTAGGATTTGTCCATTTCACCATATACAAATTTTACCTTAAAAATGTAAACAAATATTAAACTCTGGTTAATGATAAGCATGCTGAAGGGTTTAAGGGTTGATAAGTACTGATGTCTGCAACTTAAAGTGCATCAGAAATGATGGATGAATACTGGATACATAGTTATATAGGTATGCTGTGAAACCAATATAGTAAAATGTTGAATCTAAGTATATGGGTGTACACTATACAGTTATTTCAACTTTTCATGTGTTAGAAAATGTTCCCAATAAAATGTTTGGGGAAACTGAAAGCACTTTGAACACATATTAAACCTCTGGAGGACTATGGTTTACCAATATGCGAGGCAGAAAAACACAGTGGTTAAGAGGCGAGGGTCCTGAATCAGAACTTTTGAGTTTGAATGCTATTAGTTGAATCTTTTATTTTGTGAACTTGGGCAAATTGTAATAGGTTTTATGAAGATTAGAGTTTTATGAAGATTAGATGGGTTAAATTATATAAAATACTTATCAAGATCAAGATGTTTGGCATACAATAAACTTTCAATAAGTTATTTTAGAGTCAAAGGAACTTACAAAAAACACTGCAACTAAAACCATAATTTCATTGTCCTATAAGAGTCAATTATGATAAACAGAAATACCTTCTAGCAAATATTGGATGTATTTTTCCAAACCCTCAAAGATATAAATGATGAAATTAAATATTTTTAAATATTTAAATAGTTTCTTTTACTTACATAAAAGATAGGACCCTAGAAAGAGAAGAAAACATTTTTTTTCCTTATAGATTTCATAACTTCAGTGTAATTCAGCACAGTTGTTGCATAGTGTCGTTGAGTTCCTGAGCTAGGAAACAGGGAAACAAAGTTGAGACAGGGTTCCTACCCACAAGGAGTTTACAATCTACTATTTAATGCTTCATTGCTTTTTTAGAGACTAAACACCAAACCAACAGGCTGAAATATGCCTTTAGATGCTTACTTTACATTGAATTTTAAATAGTAGAACCCAGATGGGATAAACGTCTTTAGCACAGCACTATCCAATAGAACTTTTTGTGGTGATGAAACTATTCTGTATATGTGCTGTCCAGTGTGGTAACCACTGGTCATGTGTGGCTACTGAGTACTTGAAATGTGGCTACTGCAACTGAGAAACTACATTTTTAATTTGGTTTAATTTTAACTTAGCTACATGTGTCTGGGTGGGTACCAGATTGGACAGTGCATCCCTAGGGTGTATTTCTCAAACTATCTGAGGAAGAAGACAAATTATTTTAAATTTCAAATCTGTTATGGGCTAATAATTTTGTAAAATGAAATAAAAACTACTGCAAGGATGAAATGAGAAAAAAAAGACATGGAAAATACCACCTCACTTTTGAAATATGAGATTCAACAGACATGTAACTGCTGTGTCAAATTTGCTGTAAAAGCTTCAAAACACAACTTCTGTATTGTTATCATGTGCCAGTGACAAATAGTTTTTAGGCTGGCAATGGTTGTGGACCAAACTTTGAGCTAAGTAGAGGTCTTTTTTTGCCTGCTGTGTCTAAAACATAGTTTCCTGAAACTGACTCTTTGTAAAATTACTGGTACAGATAATTTTTTTCTACATATTTAAGTATAATTCAGTAATGTGGTTATTGATATAACAGTTAATACTCCTTACAGCAAGTCTTGTCCAGGACAGCTGAATATTGGCGTTGTAATGTGGTCACCTTCAAGGTAGACCGGGGAGACTTATTTGATCCAGTGAAGCCATTTTTGCAGTTGGAGGTATAAGCTGAAAAGTTCTTTCTTCTGTAAAGTTCAGCTCAATATTTACAGCAGCCAAATTTGCTCAGCAACAGAAAGAAATCCCTTCGGAATGCCTTTGTGAAAATTGCATACAGGAATGGATTGGCACAAGAGTTGACAGGATAAAAAAGAACCAGTAAAACCTTAGAGTTGGTTACTGTAATAAGGGGCACTTTGAAGGCAGCTGAGATGGCAAAGAAAGAGATTGGTGCCATGCAGGTGAAATCGGTGAAGATGAGGACTGCCATCTTCTTAGCAATCTTTGTGTCTTTGTTGGTAGCCATCAGCTCTGGATTTTGAACTGCAAAATAAATTTTAATGTAGCAAGCACAGATGATGATGAAGGCCACCACATTGAGAATCAGGATGGTTAATATGTAGACCTGTGAGAGAGTGGTTTCCACATCCATGGGGAGGCAAATGCTGACCTTCATGTAATTGCTGACACCCACAAGAGGCAACATAGCAATTAGAGTAGAAAAGAGCCATCCTCCAAGCATAATCGGAATGGCATGTCTTAATCGCAGCTTTTGGTCCAGCTGAATAGCATAGGTGATGGTGTGCCATCTTTCTAGTGTGATGACTGTGAGGGTGTAAACAGAAAGTTCACTTGCAAATACAGTGAAAAAGCCAGCAGCACTACACCCACTCCCTGTCTGCCAGTCTATGGCATGGTTATAATACTGGCCTTTGGTTTGGGCATCAACTGAGGCAATGAATAGGAGGTAGAGCCCCATGCAAAAGTCTGCAAAGGAGAGGTTGCACATGAGGAAGCGGGGCACTGTCAGTTTATAACGACTGGTCAGGAGAACAAAGAGGACAGTCACATTGCCTGTGATGGCTAGAATATTAATCAGCCAAATCAGGACTCTAAGGAAGTCATAGCCCATTATATCTTCACAGGGATTAAAAGCATCTGGTTCAGGAGCACATTGGAGTATCTTGGGTAAGCAGAAACCATAGTCATAATCCCAGCCACTCAGTTCACTCTCAGCAAAGATGGCAGAATAACTGTAAGAAGAATAGTTTGGCTCAGTGTCAACTTAAGAGATTTTCTATGATTCTGGGTTTTGAAAAAAATTCAGAAATCATCCGTAGTACTTTTTTAAGGAAAACAAACTAGAGGAAACAAAGTCACAATAGCCTTAGTCTTACATTTATTTATTATCTGAGAACTCTGAATTGATGTAGAATTTCCTTAAGGGAATGAAAAGCCATTTAGACTTTTTTTTAAATATGTAGATTCACAATGATGCAAAGGCTTAATGAAACCGTTTTCTTTGGAAAGCAAATTTAGAGACATAATCTATGCTTGCTCAATCTAAAAGAACCCTTTCTTGACATTTTCTTAGTTATTTATCTCCTTTGGTTGCCAAGCAAACTGCTGTCGAGCTGTTTGTCTGTAGTAGAACACAAATGGGATTGGAAAGATCCCATGGTTGAAGATCATCAGCTACGGAAGGACATGCTTGCACTTAAGTCCCTGGCTAATCAAATAGCCCAGCTGAGAAATAGAAACCAAGGACAGGTGACTCAACAGAAATTTAGGAGCAGAGGAAGAACAGAGCCATGAACAACAGGATGAAATAGTGACAATGGGTATTTCTTAGGGTATGAGGCAAATTCAGAGAGTGGACTGAAGAGGGGCTCTGTCCCTGGTGAAGGAATAGTCCCACCTCTGCCACTCCCTTTCTCCCAACCCTACTGCTACTGCCTGAGTTCAGATTTTCATTCTCTCTTATGGACAATTACATTAGTTTTCTTCCTGGCATCCTTCCTCCAGTTTTAGCCCTCTCTTAGTCCATCTGTATATTCCTTCTAGAATGGCCGTTCTTAAGCACAAATTCAGACATTTCCTAGTTTCTTATTGGCTATATGATAAACTCCAGACGCCTTGTGATGACCTCTTAGTCTCTCCTCCATCTGCGTTCTGTCTCATCTCTGAGAAGCAGTAGTGCTGTACAGTTCAGAACATGGGCTCTGGAGCAAGACTGCCTGGGTTCCAGCTTTTACTGGCTGTGTAAACGTGGGAGAGTTATTTAACATCTCTGCACCTCAGATTCTTCATTTGCCAAATAGGGATAATAATCATTCCTCCCTCTTTAGGGTTGTGCTAAGGATTAAAAGCATTAGCACATGTAGAATGTTTAGGATAGTGCCTGACACCTATTAAGTGCTCAGTGAATGTTAGAGATTCTCATAATTATCTCTTGCAAATCCCCTGTGCAGTCAACCTTTTGGTCATATGAAATGACATGTGGCACTCAGAATAAGTTCTACTGTTTCATCCCTATGTGTTTGTGCTATTTCTTCTTCCCTTTCTTCCTCATTTCTCTGGAGAATTCCTCCTCATCTTTTTTTTTTCCCCTCCTCATCTTTAAAGAGAAGCATCTCTATGAAGCCTTTCTTGATTCTGCACATCTAAGGAGTTTATCACCCCTTCTCTCAGCCATGGCCGCACTTAAGTGCTATTGTAATTCTCAAACTATATTGCCATTATGTGATGATGCATGTCTTCTTTCAGAGTCTATGAGGCTATTCTTAAAAGCTTTGCAGTCAGGGGACTAGGTCTTATTTATGTCTAAAATCTCAGTGCCTCAGTTTTAGCTCAGAGTATCCATTCGATAAATGTTTGTGACATGAATACACCAGGGTGATGCTGGATTGGAAGGGAATTGAAAGGATACAGGGACAATGAATGATACAGGATGATACATGTAGGCTTAATGCATTTTCTCTTCGCCCACAGTCAGCTAATACAATTTTGCGAGGTGGAGAAATGGGCATACTTTTTCTGTCAGGGCCATTACAAATATGTATTTCATCTTAGAGTTCCTCACACATTAAAAGAACATTCTTCTCTAGTCTCAAAACTTAGCTTCTCATTTTCTGTAGAAGGAAGTGTGTACCTAATACAGTGAGTGGATAAAATGATATATTTGAGCATTACAATTACCTACTGGAAAGAACACAGATTTTTAAAAAAAAGAAGAAATCTATAAGCTGGGTCTCCAAAAATGTGCTGGAATATCATAGAAACCAAACTGGAACTGGAGAAGTCCTGCTGCCACACACAGGAGACTGCATAGGAACCTCACTTGTTTTATTAAATATAAGTAGCACATTTGTTTGTCCTCATCTCATGCACTTCAGTATAATTACCTAATTTTAAAATATTTAAAGAGATATGGTGGTTATAAGAACGATGAAAGAAAGTAGGTTTTTTCTTACGATTGGCAAGGTCCTTAAAGACCAGCTCATTGAACCCTTCACTTTATTGGTAAGGAGACCAAGATTAAAGGAGGTAAGTGACTTACCTAGGCACTAGTGGCAATGCCAGGTCTTCATATTTATAGGCCAGGGGCCTCTCTCCTACTTCACTCTCTCTCAGTCAATGTTTTTCAAGGTGTGGTCCTTAGACCACTTCCATCAGAATCACCAGAGTGTTTGTTACAATACAGATTCCTGGCTTTACTTTAGATCCTGAATCAAACTCTCTAGGGACAGAGCCCAGGAGTCTGCATTTTGAGCAAGTTCCCTAGATGATTCATACAAAATATAGCCTTTATTAAATCAGATGAAAACTTTCCAATTATTGCTGCCTTAGTTTCTCTTATTACTTTCCCCTTATCAAAACTAGTTCAGTTGCTATTAGAAGCACTAATTCAAAGCCACTAAAAATTCTGCCATGATTTCTGAATAAACTTATATCACTAAGAAGTCAAACATGTTCCCTTTCCCACTCCCCTGGTCCCTTGCTTGCTCTTTTTTTTTTGCCCTCCTGGGCATATGTCTAGCAATTTTTCTCCTTGGTGATTTGCCTTCAGACCAAATACCTACCTGCTGCTACTTACATTTGTGTCCTGGGATGGCTTCTGAGGGCAGCAACGTGCCTATTGACAAAACCCAGCATGGAGCTGTCTTTAGTACTGAAAGCTGTGCAGGGCGTGTGAACACGCGTGGGTGGGCTTAGCAATATTGAGTCAGAGGAAGGAGAAGCTGTAGCACCACTGCTCCAGTAAGAATCAACAGACAGGAGGAAAGACAGGGATTTTAGGAGGACAGTGGGGCCAACCATAGCAGTAAGGACACCATAATAACTTGGGGAGAGCAGATAAGACTTAGTGGCTGGCTCTAGAATTTCTAAACTCTAGGGACTCAGGAACAGCAGTCTGGTGGGAAGGGAAGGAAGGAGATTTATCACAAAAAATGTTTTCACAGGGAGCACACTCTTGTTACTTATATTATGTGTTAATTGCAGGTAGTTTTGGGGATCCTGATGATTAGAGGGCTGCTTTTTTTTTTTTTTTTTTTTTGGCACACGGGCTTAGTTGCTCCGCGGCATGTGGGATCTTCCTGGAGCTGGGATCGAACCCATGACCTCTGCATTGGCAGGTGGATTCTTAACCACTGCGCCACCTAGGAAGCCCTAGAGGGCTGTTTTAAAACAGTGTTAGCATAGCAAACTCAAGATTGGATGCGCATTGTGAAAGGTGTGGAGTGGTAGGGGCTGATGATTACTGAGGCTGAGCCAAGGTCTCCCCTCCACCCAAAACACCCCTTGATGGTACCATTGACCGTACTGAGAAGTGGTTTCCTGTTGATGAGAAAAAAACCTACATGGTTGCAAAAGAGTTACGTGAAAGGTGATGATAGGGTATTGAGAGAGAAGAGTGGGAAGGGTGAGGAAAAGGAACGCTGGAGGATAGATGGTGTCAGACCTAAATGAAAGAAAGAAGAAGAATATGGACTATAATACAAGGTACCCTAGATGCTGTCACAATTTTTAAAAACTCCCTTCACTCTCATGGTTCTGAAAGTCAAATGATATTTCTGCTGTCCCTTACAGTTGAGGAAAAAAGTCTCAAAAAAGATAAGTATTGTCCAGGGATACCTAGTGTTAAATTAGTTCCAAGAATTCATGTCCAACTCTGAGGAGTTCCAAAGCCCAGGATCCTTCTGTCATACCACCCTGCTGCCTCTATATATCTTGCACATTGATAGGAAAAAAAGAGAAAAGAAAAAAAAAGATGTAGAAGAGGGAATGGAGATTGGCAAGGGATCTTAGAAGGGCATCTGGTTTTGTGGCCTGAAGGACATGGGGGAGGGGATGGGAATGGAAGAGAAATAATAAAACTTCTAGATGTGGGATAGGGACCCTGGGATTATCTTTTGAGGCATGCTCTTTTACATTTGAAGGTATGTGAAATGCCAAGGCAGCTGAAAAATGTTAAAAAAAAATCAGCCAGTAGAATAGAAATGGAACTCCCATCCAATGTGTGTCAATGATAGCATTAAGTCTGAATAATTTTAAGCTCCAGAGCATAATAGAAAAAGTGGCCTAAGTCTCTTTAAAGGGAAAAGGCTACTTCTAGAAGCCGTGTCTGCAGTCAGTTAATCTTTGCAATCAGTTGATCAGTTAATGCTGAACACGTGACCAGTGAAAATCCTTACAAATGAGTCTATCGTTAAACAAGCCCTTAGTGACATCAAAATCCTGCAAATAAAATTTTAATTTCCAAAGAGAATATAACTGTAGAATGAATGTGTAGGTATGTTTTTTTAAAAGTATTTTTTTAACCAGTTGAAAGAGACAATTGATCAACTGAATAGCACTTGCAAAAAAAAAAAATCCCATTTTAAAACTATTAAAAAATGCTTTGCAAACATGCCCCCAACCAAGATTTTTATCAAAGGAAAATCGTTGGCACTGATAATAATAAGGTGCATGCAGGATGAAACATGACTCCCTGAGTTTCTTTGCATGCAAATACTTACAGTGTTTCATTATTTGGTCTCCTTGCTGTGCTTTCACATTGTTTGGAAAAGTTTTTAAAAATGGAAAATGAAAAATTCTGCCTGAAAAAGGTAAAAAAAAAAGTGACAGTTCAGCTTTTGGTCTTTAAACTAAACCTGATCGTGTCTATTTATGCTTTGTTCATCCAAATTCTTTACCTATTACACCAGCTTCATGTTCTGCACCGTTGTCCTAACTGAAATGCTTCCTGGGGAGAGAGTAAAGGCTTCTGAATTGTCATTAGAGTGCTTCCAGCTTAGATAAAAATGCTTCTGAATGCTAAGTGTTTTGTGTGGGCTCTAGACCTAAATTTGTCGCATTGAATCATGGATTTTTCAGTGCTCATTAAAAGCTCCCTTTGTGGTGTATTAAGGTTTGCTCCTCACCACAGCAGCCTTGATGAACAAATAACCATTCAGAGTTCATGGCTTTGAATTATAACTGGGAATCTCTTTTGTATAGATTTGAAGATTCTGAACCTGACATTATGATGTCAGTTTTCTGCTTTTTTGGCTTATGTGCAGAAATATAATGTGGTTGCTTGCTCTTCCTCCATGTTTCCCTCTAAGAAATTGAGCCTGTGGAAAGGGGGAAATACCAAGACATTAAAAGAAGGCTGCAATTATATTCCTAAGATGAAACCAAAGGAAGGCACAAAAGGAAAACTGGATGAAGAAATAGAGGAAAGGAGAGCAGGCTGTGAGAACCTCAGCCTTTCCTGAGGAGGAAGGAGAAATTGTATTATACACAGAATGGCTATAAAACACAGAATGGATATTTCTGTGTATTATTCTTCTCCAGTATTAACAAGACAATTCCTTGTAGGAATGACTTTGTATACAAGCAGGAAGGTGGAGAATATATAAGAACTATTTGACCTACTGGACTCACGTTCAAAAATTAATCAGCGTGTATTTTGCATGAGAGAGAGAGAGAAGGGGTGAGGGAGAGAGATTGTATGTGTGTTTGATGCTGGCTCTGTATCTGATACTTGGAGATACTGTGTGAGAACCAATCTACAGTTAACAGGAAATGTGGTTGTTCTTGGCCTTCAGATAATAGCACTGGGTTCTGTCTACTCTATCTTTTTTGAAATTTTAATCCTAGATACCAAGGAGAGTTTGGGGGCCATCTGCCTGGGCAGCTGTGTGCGTTATCCAGGCTCAGCAGCTGCAGGGCAGAGGGGTGACCCAGAGTTTGCACAAACAGCCCACTGGCCCAGCTTCAGGCCCTCCATCCTCACTAGCATCCAAGGTTTCTAGCTTCAGAGAGAGAGAGGGAATCCGTTGAAACTTGTCATTCCAATCAAGAGAACCTCTGTGTGACCGCACTCCCATCTCACTTTGGTGATACGGACCCACAATTGTGTAACTTCTTTCTTTTTTTTTCACCCGGAGGTTGTAGTGTTTTTCATCTACTGGAATCAAAAGCCCTGAACTAAAGTTTTCACATGCCAGTAATTTCAGAAGGGATGTGACCTCTTTGCCACAAGAGTGGAGGTGTCCAAAATCACCTTTATCGTAAACCAGCATCTGTATCATCTGTTCTAGTTGTTCTCTCGCCAGCTTTGCTCCCTTCCCCACATCCTTCACCTTGCTGCCAGAGTGATACTTCACACAAGCAAATCTGAGAAATTCCGTTTTGAATTCTTCAGGAGGTAGTTCCCCATCCTCTAAACAGCCTGGCCTGGTACGCAGAGCCCATCATAGCCCACCTCTCCCTGGTCTCCTCTCCTCACTCACCCCCTCCAAGTAACCACAAGTCTTCTTGTTTTAGTTTTTCTGAATGACTTTTGCCCCACTGTATCTTGCCTTTGTGCCTTCACACAAGCTATTCCATCTTCTTGGCGTGCTTTTCCCCACACCTGTCTAGCTAACTCCTATCTGTTGTTCAAGGCTCAGCAGAACTCACTTCCTCAGGAAGCCTTCCATAAGCCTTACTGCCATTTAGAAATTGTCCCTTTTCTCCCAGAGTACTCTGTTCTGTTCTTAGCTCTCTCATAACATGTGCTGTATTGTACCTAAATATTGGCTCTCTTGTGTGTTGTCCCCAAACAGCTGCCTGTGACTCTGATGGTTGGGATGAGTTCTTACTCATCTTTGTATCTTCAGACTTTTGCACAGCGTTTGGAACACACTGAGTTCCAAACTCAGTTAATGATCTTTGAAGCTCATTTAACGGTGCATAGCTCTCTGAGTACAGCGAGTGGTCTGTCTTCTTGGTTACCTCAAAAGCTTCAGGTAGAACTGCACCTACTTATGCAAGGCACAAAGTAGGTGTACGATGATAACACGTGCTGGTTGATTAATTATAAATTGGTTGATTCCAAACAAAGACAAAGGCATCCTAGTGTCACTCTCTTAGTGCGCATCTAATTAATTAATTAAGAATATCTTCTTAGGCTGTATAATATTCTTTTAGGGCAGTGTTTTTCCAGCTGTGAGTTGTAACCCATCAGTGGGTCATGAAAACAATAGAATGAATCAAGATTAGCATTAAGAGCAAACAAATATGAAATAAAGTAGATGAGAGTATCTCAGTGTATCACATGTGAAAAAACAGTTAAGTAGTGCTTTATTTCAGTTACATGTGTCATGTTTACTGGGTTGCAGTGTAATAAAAGTCTTTCTTGCATTTCAGTGAAAAAAAAAATCTGGAAAACAGTGCTTTAAGGAAAGAATGAAATTCTCCGCACCTTGCCATTACATTCTGGATTGAAATGAATTAGTTGAATCTGTAAGATGCCCCCCACTGGTCAAAGAGCAGCCAGGAGCTTGTGCCTTTTCTGTTCCCACACTAAGCTAACCCTTAGGGAGCTAGGAATCTGTTCTGTGATAGAAGATAGTCTTATGTTGGGAGAGAAATAGCTTGAAAAAAAAAAAAAAACAATGAAAACCTTTTGTAGTGTTTTGTATCCTTTTTCTTTTTTTTTAACTAAGGATTAAGACATTAGGTAAAATTTACCCTATTGAGCCTACTTCTCCCAATTCTTTAGAAATGATGCTCTCTGATAAGGATGAGAGCTAGCTGATCTTTGAGATATTAGTTTTGTACTCCATTTTGCAACTGCAATTATAGCCTGACTTAAGGCTATAATTGAATTAGCTCAGAATAAGCTACAAAGGTCTTTTAGCTGCAGGGTGAATCGACTGTTTGGAGTCAGTTTTTAGGAGGACATAGGATAGTTCATTTTCTTCTTGTGTATCTGAAAGTGACCCCATGACTACAGAGTTGGTCTAGAAGGCAGAGAGAGAAGGGGCTGGGAGCTCTCGACCAGTTGACTATTTTCAAATATGAGTTTCTGCCGCAGCTTGGCAAGCTTTACCTTTTGTTTTTTACTTACTCTTTTGTTGGCAAGTTTCTAAAAGCACAGCAGTGGCTGGGGTAAGTCAGTGTGGCATCCAGGAGGTTGGTAAATTTCTCTCTCGATGGCAGTTTTCTCAGAGAATAGGATGATGTGGCAATTAGTGTCTGAATGGACTCCAGCCCATAGCTAGGCAGGGCCTGCAGTTTAGTGGAAGAAATATCCCTGAAAAATAAGAGGAAGAAAGGCTTATTTACTGATTTGTTTAATATGTTTGATTCATAAAATGAAACTTCCTCTCAACAATAGTATCATTCAGGTTCTGAGGAATCTTTTCTCCATCTTGCTTTCTCCCTAATTCTCTGTTTCAGTTATTCTCATTAAGATCTGAATTCAAAAAAGCTGTGTTGTGTTTCTTTCTGATATGTACCCCATCATTCTTTTCAAGGCTGAGTATAGCTCCCTGTACCTGTCATATACTCATTAGCACTCTCTCTCTCCCCCCTCTCCTGCTTCCTTTCTCTCTCTCTCTCCCACCCTCTACCTCTCTCCACGTAGCAGAAGTGAAATAACGACTCGCTTTATGAGAGAGCAGGCACGTACAGTGACATCAGCTTTTGTGCTCTACCCCAGGGCGAAATATTTAGGGCTTTAGATGCCTTAGTCTTTGATTGATCCAGCTCTGCAGGGTAGGTTTGCATGAAGCACAAGCTGGTGACGCTATGAAGAGCCACCGTGTGGCATGAGCCATCGTCTACCTTCTCTAAAGGCACACGGGATTCATCCGTCCAAAGCAAGCAAACACGTGGCCGTGCAAGCAGAACTGTGTGGAAAACTCAGGTGTTTCACACAGGATCCGGAATGCCTCAGCTTTGCTAGATTTGAGGAAATGTCCAAGAAAACGCCAAATTAAATGTGAGGAGGAAGAGTCCGTAGGAATTGAGCAATTCTGCCCATCTTCTCCATGGCTGCTGCTGGGACACCATGGACATTTTCCAGCAGCACAGCCCCCTTCAGCAAACTAACTCAGTACTTAGTGCCCAGCACACAGGTGATTGATGGACAGGTGAACTTGACAACATGGCATGATGACTAGTGTAGGCCCTTGGTGGAATAATCAAGGTGGCAGAATTTGCCTCGGAGGCTGTAGACTCTTATTGCTTTTGTGTCCTTATTGATGTAGGTAACCAGTGTTCTCATTCTGCTTTACAGAGTTATTATCGTAGATGTATTAGGGATTAAGCACATGATTCTTTGCAGGCCTGGTGATTTTTTTGTTTTTATTTTTTTGGAGGGGTAATATATTTTAAATTAAGTTTCTAGAAATGTCAAGGTCTCATTACAAAGGAGTGAATCTCTGATAGATTTTCAGTCTCAGAGACTCGTGGGGGAAATATTTTTTGGGTGTGGATGGAAGGACCACTTATAGATATCACTTAAACCATAAGGGTGTATTGAGAGTAGTTATTTGGGAAGTAAGAGACCTAGGTCTGGTCCCACTGTTCTGGAAAAGTCAGTATAGATGCCTGCAGGGCTCCTAGTCATTTCTAAGCAGGCAGACTAGGCAGCTTTTCAAGCAAAAATTGTCATGCAGGGTGTCTTATGGCTGCACTAACTCATTCTTGTGCCTGACCAAAGGCAACTCTCCTTAGCTGCTCAGTGCCCACGCAGGTGGCCAGTTTGCTGTAAGAACTCTGCCTGTAGGGTGTGCTAGACTGGAGAATATTCAAGCAATGTGTAAGATTCTGAGTATGGTGTACTTTGAACATGAGGCATATAGACAGGGACTCCTAGGGTAAGATGGCAGAAGCTGAGAGACAGCAGAGAAAGCCACGGGCAGGAGCCATGAGGAAGCGGAAGCCATGAGTAAGTAGACATCATGAGGTCGAGTGGAGAGTAGAGAAGAGTTAGGATTGATGGTGGCAGAAGTTAGGAAGTAGGGAAGGTCAGGAGTTTTAGTGGCGGGAGTTAGCATGTAGAGGGAATCAAGGGTGGACGGCAGCAGGAAATAAGTAGACAGGGTCAGAATGGGTAGTAACGGGAGCTGATAGCGGTGGAAGCTCGATGAAGCCAGGAGTTGATAGTGGCGGAGGCAGGAGGCAGAGAAGAGTCGAGAGTTGATAGAAGAGAGGTGTTAGGAAGTAGGTAGTCAGGAGTTGAGAGGGGCAGGATCTAAGAAGTAGAGTTTGGGGTTTATAATGATGGGATATAGAAAGTAGACAGAATCGTGAGTGGATGCTGGCAGGAGCTGGGATATAAAGAATAGCTGGGTCAGTTCACTCCTTCCCCTGATCAGAACCCTGAAGGCTCCTCACCGCGCTCAGAGAACAGGCAACGTCCTTATAATAGCCCCAGGCCTCCTGATCTGGGCATCGCCACCTCTCGGTCCTCCTGTTCTGGGCCCCTCGTCTCGGCTCATCTGCCACGCTGGCGTCCTGCTCAGCTCCCTCTACCTGGAGTGCACTTCCTGCCGATACCCACACAACGTGCTCCCTCACTTCTTTCAGGTATTTGCTTAAATAACACTTTTTCAGGACAGTCTTCCCTAACCATCCTCCTTAAAATGCTCACTCCCCCTCCCTAGAACTCCTTTTGCCCAGCCACCTGAGTTTCTCTCCTCCGCAACCGTCTGGAATACTACATATTTTCCTTACTCATTTGATCCTGTCTGTCCTCCCCCCTCTATGAAGGCAGAGAGACATTTGTCTTTTCTTATGCTCTGCTGTTTCCCTGATGCCTAATCCAATGCCTGGCACGTAGTATGGACTTACGGTTAGAGGATAAATCAATGAATGAATGAATAAACCAACAAACAAATGAACTGGGTTACACAGCTCACTATCTTTCTAGTACTTTTCTCATTTTAGAATCACGTGCCTGTTCATCACTTTGCCAGTTTATTGTTCTTTCCCCTCCATGACTGTAATCTCTTTATGGGGCAGGGACCAGAGCTTGCCACTCTCTCTGCAGCACGGTGCCTGGTAAACGGGACGTGTTCGGTCCATGCTTGCTGAAGGCATTAGTGATGGTGTGCCAGAGGAGGGACGAATGGGCCGGCATCTCTGTGGAGAAGGTGAGGCGGCCACTGCCGTTAGAGCTGCGGAGTGTCTGGAGCCCTGTTGCCTTGCTCCCTGAAGCCTGACTGCAGCTGCAGTTGTTTCCTGTAGGATGTTTCCCGCTTCCCAAGGTGTCGTCAGGAGACTGCTGGTTCAATTTCCTTTTGCTCTTAATTTTCCCATGTGTCCTTATGCTCAACTCCCATTAACTGAGGGAGCTTGGCCCTGCTCCTTGCATCATCAGAGAGCCTGACACGTAGCAGCTCACACAGCCTCCGTTCCCATGAGGTGATGCCAGGGGACAGCCACCGCCTCTGCCAGCACGTGAGGAGGCCCTCCATATTTGATGTGGGCTGAACTGTGTCTCCCCCGAATTCGTATGTTGAAGTCCTAACCCTCCAGTACAGCAAAATGTGACCTTAATTGGAAATAGGGTCTTAACAGAGGTGATCAAGTTAAAAGGAGATCGTTAGGATGGACCCTCATCCAGTATGACTGGTATCCTTATAAAAAAGGGGGGGAATTTAGAGACAGACACACACATGTAGAATGCCCTGTGAAGATTGGAGTTCTGCTGCCAAACCAGAAGGAACTACCAGGAGCCAGGAGAGAGGCCTGGAACAGATCCTTGCCTCGCAGCCCTCAGGAGGAACCGGCCATGCCAATACCCTCACTTCAGGCTTCTAGCCTCTAGAACTGCAAGACAGTACATTCCTGTGGTTTCAGTTCCCCGGTTGGTGGTGCTTCATCATGGTAGCCCTTTCTCATGCAGAGACTGATTCCCCACAAACCCGGCTGGAGACCAAGTGGCTGGACACCCTGAGCAGGCCTGCTGGGGTACAGCGGGTGGGGAGGGGAGGCAGCACCACTACTCACAAGATGCTAGGCCCCGTGGCCCCCCGGAAGGCGTCATTGTGCATCTTCTCCAGGTGTGCGTTTTCCTTTAGCTCCCTGTGGGGAAGGACAGTGTCCTTAGTGGAGTTTGCAGCTCATGTGTAAACAGTCACAGCTGTGTGCGTGCGTGTTTGGAGCAGCCTGTGTGTGTGGTGCTCGGGGATCAAGGGACGAGGGGGGTCTGTAAGTAAAATGCAAAAATGACACTCTTTCCATGGCGAACTTGTGAAATCGCTGGTGTGTTTGGCTCTGCCTTTTCCCTAAGATTTCCCCCTCACTCAGTGGAACCCTTTGTCTTACAACGTAAAATACTCCCTACGTCTGTCCTGGAGTTGTGCATGTTTACTACCAGGCAGCTGAGCAGGGAAGAAAATGCTGCTCTGGTGTTCAAGGCTGAAGGGTGGAGGTGCAGCCCACTCTGTATCAGGCTCTCAACCATCATGACCTTGGAGGGCTCCGTGTTTGTTCACAGTAATACACTGACGTTTGCAAATTCTTTCCTTAAAAGAAAAGTAGGGCCCATTCAAAGCTACCCCCTTTCATCGTGTTAATTGGACTCTTTCTTTTAGGTGTGCATTTCTCAATGGGTGAGAAAGGAGAGGAAGGACAGCCTGTGTAGAAAATTGCCCCTTACCCCGGGTGCCCCACGGGTCTGTGCTGTATGCCGGATCATCGCCAGGTGTGCGTGTTGTAGAACCGAAAGGGTTGAAGACCACTGCTCTTAAGGAAGCCAAAAGCTGCAGTGGGAGCAGCTACCTGAGGGCTTCTGTTTCCTTTAGCTCAAGACAGCTCAGGGAGAACTGCTCAGGACTAGCTCAGCCTGGCCCCACTGAGCAGCTCCCGTCTGGGCCCTGGCGCTGATGTCTCCAGGCACAGGCCCCTCTCTGGGTGGACAAGGGAGCTGGGAGTAGAATCCCTGGGCTCAGATTTGCCAGCTTACTTTTGATTGCTTTCTCCCTACAAGAGAAGGGTGGCATCTCAAAGAGCATTCTGGAAAACCCTGGACAGTGGGCACATGTATATCCATTGTTAGCATGATGATTTTGAGAGTGGGACATGATTTTTCTGCACCACTGTTATAGTGGCAAAACAAATACACCAACACCCACTGCCCCCTCCCTTGCAGGAGCCTCAGTAATTACCTGGCTCATCTCATAGCTTTATATCTTCTTCATCCTCTTTCTGCGTGTTTCCACATCACCCCTGCCATTTAAAAACTGCAAAAGTCCCAGCATCTCACTCCCTTGGTGGCTGTTTTCCACATGCCTCTACTAAGCATTTTCCTTGGAAAGCCTCAGCCCTTTCATCACAATGCACCCATCAGTCTCACATCATCCCATCCTCTGAGTGTATTTCCACTTTCAAAGAGATGAGGTTGTCAGAGTCAGGTGCTGTTTAAAATCTAAATCAAAAGAAAATTTCTTGCCCAGACCTCCGTGGCTCTTCCTGATTTGGTTTGTTTTAATTACGTTCAGTTGTGGTCATAAATCATTGAAACTAGGTTCTGTGAGCAAATAATCCTTGTGTCAGCCAGGTCAAATTAATTGTTCAAATTTCATGACAGCATTTTGCATGTTTTATTAAAACTCGGATCTTTCTGTATAATGATAACTCTGCATTATGTAACTTGGTCAAAAATAAATTGAATTCATCTACCACATTTTCCTGGGGGTCACTTTTGGGAACTCTCCCAAGTGGCATGGCCTTCTAGGTGTAAGAAGCACAGGCAGGATGAACTTTTGAAGTACAGTGGGGAAAAAAAAAAAAAAAAGTACAGTGGGAGAATCCTCAAACTGCAGCCAAGGCTGCCCTAACGAGGGTGCTCTGGGAGTGTTAGGGGCAGACTCTCAGACCCCTGGAGATGTCTGAGGGTAACCTTCTGAGGCTGCTCCTCTCCACCCTGTCTGCCTTAGTAAGTAGCATATTTGAGAACTTTGTAGGACTCTGGTGTCACTGTTTTGAACAACATTGGACAGGCTTTTATATGAGGAAGGTGTCAGAAATGGGGCTGGACTGTATAGTTTGAAAATTTTGCTTGATGGTTTTGAAAACTACTCCCTCTGCCCTGCTGAAACCCTTCAAGGGGTCTTCTTGCCCTTAGAAGAGAATTCAGACTCCTTCCCATGGCCCCTCAGTTCCGATAACTTGCTCCTGCCACATCTCCAGGTTTATCTCATCCAGTGTTCTCCTTGCTGGTGGCCTTCTAGCCACACTGGCCTCCTCTCAATTCCTGGAGCTTATCAACTTCTTTTCTTGCCTAACTCAGGACCTTTGCACATGCTGCTCCCTCTTTCTGTAATGTGCTTCCTCTCATGATTGCCAGGGTGGACTCCTTGTCATCCTTTAGGCTCAATCTAAATGTCGTATCGCTGTCCCTGCGCACCTAACCTAGAGTCAGTCTCCTCTGGTACTTTCTCAGATCTCAGTGATGGGTATTTCCTTCACAGTATGTATCATTAGCGGCAGTAATTTCCTTTATTTACTTGCCTTTTTGTCTGTCTCTTCTGCTAGAACAGAAACTTCATTAGGGCAGGGACCGTTTCCTCTGTACCACTGCAGACCCAGCACGTAACACAGTGCCTAATATATTGGTGATGTTAATAAATGTGTATTGAATAAATAAATGAATGAAATTGATTTGTGTTCTTGGCAAACTGATTTGTGTTCTTGGTTTCTTCTTTCTTGCAACTATGAGGTATGGGGAAAACATACTAACGGGACTTTGGGACTTTCTAAGTCCACACCCATTTTGGCATCTCTGAAGCAGTTGAGACACTGCGGACCAAGGGCCTCCCTCCTTATGCTCTGCTTTCCCTGACCTCCCAAAGATGTACTCTGCTGATTATCCTCTCACCTTTGCTTTTGCTCTGGCTTCTTTTCCTCATCTCTTGTTTTCTCCCAATTTTATATTCAGCCCTCTTATATTCCCTCCTTGTGTAGGTCACCTGAGCCACAAAGGATTTCACCCATCCCTTATCCTCAGGTAATTCTCATTTCTGTGTCTCTAGTCCCGGCTTGCCCCCTTGCACCCTCTGTCCTCCCTGCTAACCCATCCACCAACCTTCTTTAAGCACCTCTCTCTCACTTCCTATCCCAGAACTTTCAATGGCTTATTTTCTACAGAAGAGCGTCCAAATTGTTTGCTCTGGCATCTAAGGCCCTTCCTGCTTTGTCCCTAATCCACATCTAGGACTTTCTAAAAGGTACCATTTACTGGTCTGTGAGCACATCCCATGCATCCTCCTCTGGGCTCTTCTTGTTGTCCTCTGACTGGAGTGCATTTTCCTTCCATCTTTGCCTGTTTAGTTAGGCCCAGCTCAAAGGCTACCTCTCTCATGAGGCTTTCTCTAATTTCCTTCTCTTCTGCCTTTGACATTCCAGAGGACTTTATCTCTCTCAGGCCATGTTTCTTCCTACACTATAAGTTCCTGCAGGGCAGACACCAGGGCTTATTCATCTTCATTTCCCCTCAAAATATAGTATATTCCTTCAAACACAGGTGATGCTTGGCAGACATTTGTTGAATGAATAACAAAATGAGGCATCTGAGAGTACTGTTTCAGGAGAGGCTAAGCCTCTGATTTAATTTGGCACAGATTCGACTGGCCAGAGTGAATTGAATTGAAGTCAGCAAGAAAATGAGGGAAAATCCACTCCATGGCAGGAAGGACAACTTTTTAAAAAGCTACCATTTCTTGAGTACTTAGTATGTGCCAGACCTGTGCTAAGTGCATAAAAATATAATCTTATTTGATTATCATTCATTCATAATTAATTAACTATATAATGGGACAAATGGTAAATGAGTGCCTACTCTGTGCCAGGCACTGTGCTAAGTACTGAGGATACAAAACAGCCCTTTTCATTTTGGTGTGCTAATCCTCAAAGCAAGCCTATTAGCAGCTCCATTTCATGGCTGAAAACTCTGTGGTATAGTTTGGTTAAGTAGCTTACTCAGGATCAAGTGATACATAATGGAAATGGAGTTTGCATCCCAGTTAGTGACTGTTAGATCTGTTCTCTTAGCCATCAAGCTATGTAACAGGGTCTTTGCTTAATATTTAAAGTTAAAATAAATAATATACTGTATAGACTTAATGCTACTCAACTTCAGACTGGTGCATCAGCATCTCCTGGGAGCGTGTTAAAATTTCAAATTCTCAGGCCCTAGCCTAGACCCACTGAATTAAAATGTCTGGGGGTGGGGCCTGGGAATCTGTGTTTTAACAGTCTCCACGTGTTTGTTATGTGTATTGAAGTTTGAGAGGCACTGGTGCAGATCACGGTTTATACGTATGACTTATTTATCACAAAAGCCTTTTCATTTGTGTGTGTTCCTTAACTTTGGCTTTAGTTGAGCCTTTCACGTGCTATTAGTTTTCGCTATACACAGCGTCACCTTACCAGGTACCTGTTGAGATTCAAGCAGCCCCCACCCTGCGAGCTTTGTGAATGAGCCGCTTTTTTACGAAAAGGAGCCGTGGAAAGAAAGACAGGTTGAGAACAATGAAGGAAGCAGCAGGGATGCTTCTCTAAAGCTGAACGCTATTAACGCTGGGGACGGTGGTAGGGTGTGGTGAAAATGCAGGGCTCCCTCACCTTGTGGACAATGAGCTCCTTACTCTCCCCAGCCCCCAGCGGTAGGGAGATGGGATTCTGTGTGGGCCTGTTGTGGCTGATTCGGCTGGGAAATGGCGTTTCTCTGCAGTGGGGCCAGGAGGAAGAATTTCTACACTGAAATCACGCTGCCTCTAACACACCATCAACCTGAGCAAGGGGACTAGCGAGAGAGGCTGTGAGATGGAGGAGCCTAAAGTAGGGTGTTGAATATTTCAGCAAGCTGTCAACTTCAGTGTATCCAGGCTGCATCTATCTTTGATATCAGGGTGCTCTGGGGTTTCCAGCCAGCCAGTTGCCTAGTAACATGTGTGCAACACAGAGGACCAGTCACTTGAAAGTTTATTTTTGTCCTGAGTTAGTTGCTGAAGATTGAATGTGATCTGGTAGCCAGAGTAATATTTCATTTTTATTCATGAGCTGGGGAAATAAGTACATACTTACAGGGAAATCAGCGTCGTCCCATTGAACGCGTGACTTTGTATTTCTTCAAATCCATTTCCATATAGTTTTCTGAAGAGGGAGGAGAGAGGGTTTAGAAACAAAAGAAACACAGCTTGGAATCACACATTCTTCCTTCTGTGACATTTATTACTAAGATAATTACTGGCATTTACAATATCTAGCTCTGTTTCTCTAACATTTTAGATCCTCAGGTAAACTGAGATGCTGTTTTCTTGCTCTAGTTTCCTTCCGCCTCCACCACCAGCATCACCACTAATTTGTTAGGTGTTTATTAAGTGCCAGATATTAACCACCCATTCTACGTATGTTTTATGATTTAATCCTCATTATCATGTCCGTTTTTCTGGCCAGAAACCTAAGCCTTCGTGCTGTTGTGTAGCTTGCTTAATTTAAGGTCAAAGGAAACAGTGGCAGAACTGGAATTTTAAGCTAGAGCTGTCTAACACTCAAGTCTTGTCTCTGGTTTTATAGGCCTGTGTGGACGTATGGGCTTTGCAGTTTCTGAAAGCTGAGGGCAGAAGTACAGAGTTAGTGTTTCTTTTTCTTGGATGAGTCTGTGATTTTGCTGATGCCATATTTTGTTTCACATCCAAAATTTCAGTGTCTATAAACAGTTGTTTAAGACGCATTAGTGGATGGTGAAATCAATTTAGTTGGGTACAATCAGCATTTAAAAAAAAAATGAAACAGAACAGAATGGAAAAAAATGGAAAATATTAAACTATGTTGCATGTAATCAGGGTAGTACTACTTATGGAGTTTTGTTCCACCATTTTTGTGTGTTATGTACATGTAAGTACATACATACATATAAGTCTGCCCAGAACAAGACATAAGAGACTCTTTAGAACACAGATGTTGGGAAACATTAGAGGCAGAAAAGAGATTGGAGAGGAGCAAGCAGCACCCCTTTATTTTACAAAGAAAGAAAAAGGCTCAGAGAAGAAAGTGACTTGTCTAAAGTCCACAACAGGCAGAAATGAGACCAGAACGTACTTTGACTGGGGCTACTTCTAGCACATCAGTTTTGCTGGTTGCTTTGACTTTTCTTCCCTGAGATATCCACACGGTCCCTCTTCCTCCCATGAGAACATGATGCTGTGTTCTCAGTGTGGCCTTTCCTGGGCACCCTGTTTAAGCTACCACCCTTCCCTCCCCCAGCATTGCAGCATTTTCTGTCTCTCTTCTCTGATTTGCTTTGTTGCATCTGACCCATGATTATATTATTGTCTACCTCCTCCCAGCAGAATGTAACCTTTATGAGAGCAAGTATTCAAACTGTTCTGTTCATTGCAGAATCTCCTGCATGTAGAGCAGTGCCTGGCACCTGGGAGGATTACAATAAATATATTGAAAGAACAAATGGTTATACATAAGATGGATTTCTTACTATAAATCATAGCCAAGCAAGTTTGAAAGCTGCAGTCTCAAATGGAAATATTTGTATACGTTCGTCATGAACAATGATGCAAGACAAGTGAGAAAGGGCTGTGGTATGATATAAAATTAAGCTTCTGCATGTGGCAAGATGCTAGCCTCCCTTTACAGGGTTGCTGGCAGCTGCATGACCATGTCAGGGACAGGCTCAGGGGGTGACATGAGAAACAGTTTAGACACAGTCTCCCCTACTCCCCCAGGTGGCTGCTGTGCACAGATTTTCTCTAGCTTTTGTTACATAAAACAAGTATGGGATTTTATTCCTTGTGTATGTATGTGTGTAGTGTGGATGTGTGTAATATATAGGTATATAGTGTGTGTTTCTGTGTGTGTGGAGGGGGGGTGGTCCCTTTTCCATCCACACACCTGAGACAAACCAGCATATAAATAAGTATAGTTGGGACTTAATGTGGAAGCATGATATTTGAACACTGAAATTCAGAAAATATAGAGGTTACAAAATAATTGAGTTCAAAGAGATCAGGGGAGCATATGTAATTCATTTTGTTAAACCCCCAGATCTCTCATGTGGCTTGTACCTAGCAGGAACTCAGTCAGCAGGCTGGGTAGAGTGGTAGCCTTGTCCTTCCACGGGAGGAGGAGCCTTGTCTGGCTTCCCCTGCTCTCGTGGGCTTTCTTCTGGGATTTTTCTGAGTTTACAGCTTCACACACGAGTTCTCAAGTATATTCTGTAATGAATTATTGGGTGCCGGTTTTCAATAGTCTTCTGTCCCCATTTATACTGTAGAGTCTGAGGGGCTTGGTAGTTGGTCTATCTCTGCTGTCATGTGGAATTACACACAGCCTTCACACAATCCCACTAGAATTCCCTTTTTATTTTACACTTAGAATATTGTTCTTTGGCAGTCTCTTGTCATTTTGGGGGTTGAATTCCTTTATAGTAATCTCTTTTAGATGAAGAAATCATACCTGTCTTTTCTCTGAACGTCTTTGAAATTGGATTTCTTAGAGTCTAGGCCAGTGTTTGTCAAATCATTCTCCTCCATCCTCTGAATCAGAATCATCTGGAGCTGCTGGCCAAAAATGCAGACTCAGACCTACTGACCAGGTGCACCGCAGACCTACGGAATCAGAATCTGGCTGTGGTATCCAGGAAAATGCACTTTTATAACAAGCTCTTCTGCTGAGCTTTGGGCATGCCACTTTGCCACCCCCTGCCCTAGGGTATATCATAGGATGGTGCCGCTCTCATTATTTCCATAGTGCAAATCAGATGGGCTGTTGGACATAACTGAGTCCAGAGTCTGGTCCCTTTGCTGCTTTCCCTGCCTTCTTGGTGGTGGAGCTACATGTGTAGAAAAAGTAGCGTCTACCCTGCTTTTTGCAGAGCAAAGCTACCAGCACTTGTGTGGATGCCCATTCCTCATCACTGGTATACGATACCCTGATCCTAATTTGATACATATTAGGATTTTATACTTGGCTTTTTCTGTGGGACTTACAATGCCACTGCTCTGTGTGCAGCCTCACGGTTAACCCTGTAAGCCCTGCACCCAGCTGCCTGGGCTTTAATCCCAGCTCTGCTACTCATGAACTGAGTGACTCAGTTTCCCTAACCTCTGTGTGTCTCAATTTCCTCATCTGAAAACAGGGATGGTAGTAATAGTCTTGACCTCAGAAGGCTGCTGTAAGGATGAAAGCAATCAAGATACATTGCGTAGAGACGTAGAGAAGTAGCTTCTGGAACGAAGGAAATGCTTACGTGTTGCTCCTCTGCTGGTGCTGATGATACTTACCAGTGTCTTCCAGCTCTCTGGCCGGAACAGAGGGAAAGAGCTCCCCTCCCCTGCTCTGGACAGCATGTCATGAAATGCAGCGGCCTATTTAACTCAAGTGTCGTTCTCCTCTGCGGAGGTGGGGGCCTATCTGTTCCTGGGTGGAGCAGGTCAGTTCAGTGGCCTGGGCGGCCCCGAATGTCCTCATTCTCTGGGGGCCCTCAACCACCTTTGGTCTGTGCTGGCACCGTTGACATTTTTGTATTTGGACATGTTTTTAAGTCTTAAAAAATTTTTTTTTTTTTTTTTTTTTTTTTTTTTTTATAGCTTGGGTTCCGCTTCTTCCGACTTTCCGAGGAAAATGGCTCACCGTTTCCTTTTCAGCTGCTGCTCTTCGCCTACGTTCTTGATGTTTGCAGACAACAGAATGTGCTGCCTTGTTGTGATTAAAAGAGGGGCTTCCTTACGTTGGAGAAATTACAGATGTGAGTGGGAAACCTCGTGCTGTCAGGCCTGCACAATGCTTTAAATGCCCTTTAAAACATCTGGAGAGCCACTTCAGAGAGCTTTTTTCCAAAACATCGTGGTGTCAGAATTAAATGAGGGGGGCTTCCTTTACCTTGAGGATGCTGTCACAGGCATAGAAATGAATTCTCTCTCCTCTGTTACAGTAGCTGCACCTTACTTTAAAGCATTGTCTAGATTCTCTATTCAAATGTCAGAAATTGTGACTCAGAGAGAATGGCACCTTTTTATTCAAAATAAGATTCAGGCTTTAGAACTTAATCACAGATGACACTCTAATTCTGAATGCTGCCTTATAGCAAACTCCAAATATTCCTGGGGCTTTAAAAGCATTTTTGGGGTTATATTAGCAGTCTTAGACATTCTCCCATAGTTCCCACTAGATCATGTAGTCACCTAGTTTTTGGATGATTTCAAAGAAGAAGGCCTAATTTAGGTTTACAGATTCTTGGGGTCTCAAAAAGTGACCCCACTGAATGGGGAGGTACTGCACGCCTTAGGATCAGGGGTCTTCCCATGTCTTTATTGAGGACGCAGAAAACATAAGATCTACGTCCTTGAGAGGCTCATAATCTCAATGGGTAAAAACATGAAGTAGTGAAAGAATAAGAGAAGCCAGTAAACCTTCCTTGTGAGTGGGTGTGGTACACAGAGATGAGAAGTCTTAGAGAAGTCCTCTTGGGTTGGAGAAGTCAAGAGGCTGCATGGTGGAGCTGAAACTTGAGACAGACCTTGTAGAATTAGGAATATTTGTTACTGAAGGGGAAAATATACTATTTTAGAAAATATGCCGTGTGGTAGTATATCTATAAGCAAATTTTTATCAAGTGACTATACAAACACCATCCTAAAGGAAAGGGGCCCTAGCCTATCCTTCACCACTTTCTTCATGCAGTACTTTGCTGAAGTCCTTTTATATCTGAATAATTCCTCATGTATGAAGACACTTCTTTAGTGGATGCCCTGGCAGTGGTTGTGTGGATAACTGTCTCTGGTCACTACTATATGCTGCCATGACCCTACTTTTAGATATTCATCAGAATTCCCCCATTTCTGTGGGGCTCACAGTCTCTACAGCAAAGGATTCCGCTCTCTGATGTGAGCATGCCTCTTGCTTTTCAGCAGTACTGAGTTTTTATGTTTCCCTCCACCACAGCCAAGTTCATGTCAGCTTACAACATGCAGCAATAAAAAGATGACAGGCATCCAAAATAATGATGACAGCAATGGAGTATAATATATTGAATTAAATTTTTGAAAAATCCATGTTTCATGATGATACTTAAAAAGAGAGCAAGAGAGAAACAGAGGAAAAGGAAAAAAAAAGAAACCTTTTTATACAGAAGAGTGCTGGCTAATAAATGTAGAGGAGTTATAAGTTTAAAACCATCCTTTTGTTGCTGTCTATATAATGACTGAATAATGAACAGATGCTGAAACCATTGGGTGAAAGGTTGTTGGCCAACTGGATAGTCACAGGACTTCAGAGTATCCGACAATGGTTTACTTATTCATGACAAAGGGAAAAATGTGCCCTTACAATGAAGAGGTCTGGCAGTCACTATCTTAACCAAATGGCCAAGGAGTGGCACAACATGACACAGTGGGCCTTCTGGTTTGATGCAGTGGGAGACATACAGCATCCCCTTTGCAGTGTTCTTGCAGAAATGTTGACCTGAATCTAATCAGGACAGTACAGTCAGATGAATCCAGACAACTGGCCAGGGCTCTCAAAGGAATTGTGTCCTACAGAACAGAGGAAGGCAGGGAGACAGTTCTCAGGGGGTGGGAATGGGAGGTAATGTTGGGAGGACTAAGGGAGGTGGCAGCAAAAATGCAATGTGTTAACTTTGAATTCTGACTTTAAAAAAATCTATAAAAGACATTTTCATTTGAATACAGACTGTAGGTTGGATGATGTCATTAAATCCATGTTGATTTTCTTAGGTATAATGGTGTTGTAGTAATGTAGAATGTTTCTGTTTAGGGAGATACGTGCCGAAGTATTTAGGTAGGAAGTATCATGATGTCTAGAAACTTCTTTTGGATGGTTTGGCAAGAGGGAAATGTGTTGTATATACAGATGGAGTGGGTGTGGTAAGCCGTTAGTAGGTGAAACTAGGTAAGGTGTATAGGGGTGTTCATAGTGCTATTCGTTCATTTGTCAGTGGAAAGACAAATGAGAAGTGATTCCATTTGTCAGTTAAAAATTTCAAAATATTTAAAAAGAGATGATGAGAGGAGGTGTTTTCGTGATGATCTAAAATAACTGGCTTGCTGAATATGAGCTTTTAAATGATGGTACAGTATAGTTGACAAAATGTAATCGAATTCAGTTTGCACAAGGAGGTATTAATAATCCCACTGGGTGGACAGAGATAGAGGTATGTTACAGGGGTGTGACTTGACTAAGGCCGGCTAGACTCAGAGCCAGGTCTAGAACCCAGGCTTCCTACTTCAGCGCCCAACAGTCTCTCTACTGCAGCTTATCACGGGTGTAGCTTGGAATCTTGTCATCCTCTTCCAGGCCACCCTTCTCTGAAGGGTCTTAGAGAATTATTTGCCATCACCTTTCCTTCTCTGTGTGGAGTTCAGATGTGAATCAAGGTTGGCTCCTTTTTGAGATTGGTATGACAAGTCATCTAGAATATTTTAAAAGTGGTACAGCCAAATCCTGCTCATGCAGGGGGGAGCATTTCAAGGTAGCCTCTTGAGAAGATTTAACGAAAAGCCAAAGTGGCTATGAAAGGACATAAGAGCATAATGCATAGTTTTAGCATTAGTCCCACTGAGCTTCTCCAGCATCAAGTGAAGTGTTTTGTTGTCATTAAATGAGCTCACAGTTGGTAAAGATCTGGGTGGGGGGAGGGCAGGAAAGGTTCCATAAAAAAGCAAAATCTCAAATACTACTAATAATGAAAAGAGAAGGCTTGCTTTCATTATTTTCTAATTAGAGAGTTGAACTTTATGGCTGAGGAAATAAGGCTTTCCTCTTTGAATGTAATACCCTTTTCCAGCGGGGTGCTCCACATGATCCTTCACTTACAGAAGGGCCCATTCAGCTGAGAACAAGTGCCAAGCAAATGACTAACCACTCCCTTCCAGATGGAGGGCCGAGGGTGAGGAGGGGGATGGGAGCACAGTGCTCGCACGGGCTCTCTGGGAGAGATGGAGCTGCAATCCTCATTAACTTCAGAGGTGGGGCAGTAACGCCCTGCTGGCAGGCACTATTCTTCTTAAAATCATAACTGAGATAAGTTAATGGCCCCTAATAAAAACATGGTGCAGCTCTTGTGTACAGAGGCTGAAATGTAATGAGTGAGAAGAAATCTTTGGTCGCCCCTTGGGTTTGGTAGGGGTGGCCCCATGAATGTTGAGATAACCTACAGGATGGACCCCTACGGGTTATCTCAACATGAATTTTCTTATTGACCTTCTTCCACATCTTCTGCTCTTTCATTCTTATTCTACTCCACCCCAGGTGCTGTACATGTATCTGGGAGGAGTATCTGTTGGTTCCTGATTATTTTTAGATTTAGGTCAAAATCTAAGGGAGACTTGGATATTTCCAATCTTGGAATAAAGCCTACTCTACTAAGTGGTTTCTTCTTTTTTTAAAAAATAATTTTCTTTTTTTTAAATTAATTTATTTTTGGCTGCTTTGGGTCTTTGTTGCTGCATGCGTGCATCCTCTAGTTGCTGCTAGTGGGGGGTTCTATTCGTTGCGGTTCACGGGCTTCTCAGTGTGGTGGCTTCTCTTGTTGTGGAGCACTGGCTCTAGGTGCGTGGGCTTCAGTAGTTGTGACTCGAGGGCTCTAGAGCGTAGGCTTAGTAGTTGTGGCATACGGGCTTAGTTGCTTCGAGGCATGTGGGATCTTCCTGGCCCAGGGGTCGAAATGGCATCCCCTGCATTGGCAGGCAGATTCTTAACCACTGCATCATCAGGGAAGTGCCGGTTTCTTCTTAATACTTTTTTCAGGGTTACTTCTAAGCCTTTAGCTCTTTATCCCTGCATTTAAAACCCTCTGCAATCCAGTGTCTTCTCCACCCCTGCCATTTATCTAAATGTATTTTCCATTTCTTTTTTCTTTTAATAATTGGACTTTTATAAATAAATTAATTAATTGGCTGCATTGGGTCTTTGTTGCTGAGCACAGGCTTCCTCTGGTTGTGACAAGGGAGCTCTACTCTTCATTCAAGTGTGCAGGCTTCTCATTGTGGTGGCTCCTCTTGTTGTGGAGCACGGGCTCTAGGTGCTTGGACTTCAGTAGTTGCCACACATGGGCTCAGTAGTTGTGGCTTATGGGCTTAGTTGCTCCACGGCATATGGCATCTTCCTGGACCAGGGCTTGAACCCATGTCCCCTGCATTGGCAGGTGGATTCTTAACCACTGCGTCACCAGGGAGGTCCCTATTTTCCATTTCTTAAGCAGGATGTGTTTACTCCCAATAAGTATGCCTCATCTTGTTTTCCTCCTTCCTACAGCCATGCTTTTGCTTATGATCACTTGGAATATTCACTCCCCTTTCCTCAGTATATGGTACCACATAATGGTTGAGACCATGACTCTAGAGCCAAGACTGGTCTGAGTCCAAAGCTTGACCCTGGCCAAGTTACTTAACTTCTCAGTGCCTTGGTTTCCTCATCTAAAAATGGGGCTGATCGTTCCTACCTCATAGGGTTGCTGCAAGATTTAAATGAGTTTAAAAAAGTACTTTAAAACACTGTAGGCATTTAATAAGTGTTGTATAAATATTAGCTGCTTTTATCACATTTACTCATACAAATGTTACTGATTCTACAAGGTCTAACTCAAGTCTGCAGCTTGACTTCTCCAGCCCAAGAGGACCTCTCCAAGACTTTTCATTTCTGTGTACCACACACTCACAGACAGTGAGTATCTACTGGCTTGTATTATTCTTTCATTCTTTCATGTTTTCCCCCACTGAGATTATGAGCTTCTCAAAGACATGGATCTTATATGTCTTTTATGTCCTCAATAAAGACATAGAAAGATCTCAAATCCTAAGGCGTGCAGTACCTCCCCACTCAGTGTTTGCTCTGTAAATGCCCTGTTTCTGACAGGAAATGATGAATGAGTGGTTCCTAGATGCATATGCAGTGGTGAGTCAGAAACACTTTATAAACAGCTGGAAGAGCTACAGTACATGAGGGAAGTGGAGGGGCAGAAAGACTGTAGAGTTTTTCTAGGATCTAGTCTCCTTTCTGGTATTCAAGAGTTGCAAGTTAAGAATTTGAGTTATTACTATACACAAAAATAAACTCAAAATGGATTAAAGACCTACATGTAAGGCCAGACACTATAAAACTCCTAGAGGAAAACATAGGCAGAACACTGTATGACATCCATCAAAGCAAGATCCTTTTTGACCCACCTCCTAGAATCATGGAAATAAAATCAAGAATAAACAAATGGGACCTCATGAAACTTAAAAGCTTTTGCACAGTGAAAGAAACCATAAACAAGACAAGAAGGCAACCCTCAGAATGGGAGAAAATACTTGCCAACAAAGCAACAGACAAAGGATTAATCTCCAAAATGTACGAGCAGCTCATGCAGCTTAATATCAAAAAAGCAAATAACCCAATTCACAAATGGTCGGAAGTCCTAAATAGACATTTCTCCAAAGAAGACATACAGATGGCCAACAAACACTTGAAAAGATGCTCAACATAACTAATCATTAGAGAAATGCAAGTCAAAGCCACAATGAGGTATCACCTCACACCAGTCAGAATGGCCGTCATCAAACAATCTGGAAACAACAAATGTTGGAGAGGGTGTGGAGAAAAGGGAACTCTCCTGCACTGTTGGTGGGAATGTAAGCTGGTACAGCCACTATGGAAAACAGTTTGAAGGTTCCTTAAAAAACTACAAATAGAACTACCATATGATCCAGTCATCCCACTACTGGGCATATACCCAGAGAAAACCATAATCCAAAAAGACACATGTACCATAATGTTTATTGCAACACTATTTACAATAGCCAGGACATGGAAGCAACCTAAATGTCCATCAACAAATGAATGGATAAAGAAGATGTGGCACATATATACAATGGAATATTACTCAGCCATAAAAAGGAATGAGATGGAGCTGTATGTAATGAGGTGGATAGACCTAGAGTCTGTCATACAGAGTGAAGTAAGCCAGAAAGAGAAAAACAAATATTGTATGCTAACTCATATATACGGAACCTAAAAAAAAAAATGGTACTGATGAACCCAGTGACAGGGCAAGAATAAGGATGCAGATTCAGAGAATGGACTGGAGGACATGGGGGGGGGGGTGGGGGCCAAAGGGGAAGCTGGAAGGAAATGAGAGAGTAGCATAGACATATATACACTACCAACTGTAAAATAGATAGCCAGTGGGAAGTTGTTGTATAACAAAGGGAGATCAACTCAATGATGGGTGATGCCTTAGAGGGCCAGGACGGGGAGGGTTGGGGGGGAGTCGCGGGAGGGAGGGGATATGGGGATATGTGTATAAATACAGCTGATTCACTTTGATGTACCTCATAAGCTGGTACCAGAGTGTAAAGTAATTATATTCCAATAAAGAGCTTAAAAAAAAAAGAATTTGAGTTATTTTGAAACGATTTTTGGTTGCTGCTCTGTATTCTTTTGATTGCAACACACTGAGTCAAGGCTGTATTGGCCACAGTTTTGTAAAATGACAATTGTATGTGCTGAATTATACCTACACAAAGTAAAAGTCCTATTCAAGTGCAGTGTACTGTTGATACCAATTTCTAGAATCCGTTATATGAAAGAGTCCTCTGAGATGGTCTCTTCTCTTGTTTCACAGCTATCTCCTCATTTCAGGGTCATCCCATGTATTCTCTCTCTTTCTTTCTTTAAGGACATTTAAGCTCATTTATTGCCTCATCACAGTCCTGCCATGGACTATAACCAAAGCAGAATGAGTGAGAGTATGTGGATGTGGGAAGCAGAATTGAGTGTAGGACACTGGGCTTTGGATATAAATGAGACATGGTGCCCAGGATGCTGCCTCCGATTGGTGGAGCAAAGGAAGGTGCCCCATGTGAAGATGGCAGGGATCCCAGGGGGAAGGAAGTCAGGCAGGTGTACAGTGAAGAGAATGAGTTGGGTTATCTTAGTATGATGCCCCTCAAACTTTAACATGCATGTGAATCACTTGAAATCTTATGAAAATGCAGATTCTGAGTCAGTAGGTCTGGGATGGGCCTAAGAGTCTGTATTTCTAATCAGCTCTCAGAAGATGCTGTAGATGCTTGTCCATGGAACATACTTTTAGTAGCAAGGCCTCAGGAAAGAGCATGAAAGGGATAGGCCTGTGAGTCTAGTAACCTGATGAGTGACTGCCAGATAAAAAGACATTATTTTCAAGTATTGAAGGATATAGGGAATGGGCATAGATGGTGTCCTTCAGAAACAAAGTGAGCAGGTTCCAAGGGGAAGGTGAAAAATGAAAGAGAGGGAGAGAGAGAGCGAGCTAGAGAGCGAGAGCAGGTCCCTTGGTCAGTTACTCTAGCTACTTGGAGAATATCCTTCCAAACTCTTCTCAGTTGAAACTTGGAATTTCTGTGCTGTCTTTTAACCAGGGCAGCCACTCCCCTCCAGGCTGTCTCTTCTTAGCTTCAGAGCAGTCCACTGACGTCGTGAACAATTTCATCAGTTAGAAATTTGGTCACTGTAAATCCTCAGGGCCCATTTGATTAATTTTGAACTTAATGGGTTGCTTGGTTGTCATGTGAACATATGAGATAGCTGCCATCCCACACAGCTCCCCTCATCCTTGGCATTTTAGGTCAAAAACAACGTCAGCAGTGAGTTAGGAACACGGTAAAAGACGAGAAAGAGCCCACCTCAAGCCAGAAGTGAGACCGGCAGGAGCTGTATGGAAGAGCGTGAATCTGCGCGTTTACTCACAGTGTTATGGATTCGTTATTCATCCCTTGAAAAGCATTTCCTGGTACGGTGGTTATGTGTAAGTTATCACAAATTTCCCTTGAGGAATGAAATGAGAAATATTTACTTTCCAAATCTCAGCTGCAAATAGGAAACTGTTATGCATAGCAATCAGCCTGGTACTTACAGAATGAAATTAAATTCAGAGGAGAAAATCTTCGTAACATCTGGAAGCTTTCGGATGCCTGTGTTACAGATGCTCCTGTGATTTGGGGCAGGGTGGGAATGTGGGCAGAGTGAGTAAAAGTGATTGTTATGAAGGCTTAAAGATATAAACAGTAGAAAGGCACTTTGCAGGTACTATTTTCACATTGAATTTAAAAATATGGAGTTTGGTTTTATCAGTAACGCTTTTAGATGTTGAAGATCATCAGAATTGAAAAGCCCCTAACACTGTGGGAGAAGTTTTCCTAAAGATTCCTATTTAGATTGGTGCAGCCACTATGGAAAACAGTATGGAGGTTCCTTAAAAAACTAAAAATAGAACTACCATATGACCCAGCAATCCCACTCCTGGTCATATACCCTCAGAAAACCATAATCCAAAAAGACACATGTACCACAATGTTCATTGCAGCACTATTTACAATAGCCAGGACATGGAAGCAACCTAAATGCCCATCAACAGATGAATGGATAAAGAAGATGTAGCATGTATATACAATGGAATATTACTCAGCCAGAAAAAGGAATGAAATTGAGTTATTTGTAGTGAGGTGGATGGACCTAGAGGCTGTCATACAGAGCGAAGTAAGCCAGAAAGAGAAAAACAAATAGTGTATGCTAACTCATATATATGGAATCTAAAAAAATGGTACTGATGAACCCAGTGTCAGGCCAAGAATAAAGATGAAGATATAGAGAACAGACTTGAGGATTGGGGCAGGGGCGGGTAGCGAAGGGGAAGCTGGGACGAAGTGAGAAAGGAGAGACTAGCATTGACATATATATACTACCAAATGTAAAATAGATAGCTAGTGGGAAGCTGCTGCATAACACAGGGAGATCAACTTAATTGGTGATGACTTAGAGGGCTGGAATAGGGAGGGTGGGAGGGAGTCTCAGGAGGGAGGGGATATGGGGATATATGTATAAATATAGCTGATTCACTTTGTTGTGCAGCAAAAACTGGCACAACAGTGTGAAGCAATTATATTCCAATAAAGAGCTTAAAAAAAATAAAGAATGATAAAAGATTCCTATATAGAGCTCTAGGGGATGGGACTAAACTTTTAGGTCTTTTTCATTTACGTTTGTATTTCCAGCCTGTCTTTTTCATATTGCATCAACTGCATGTTCCTATTGTATTGCGTTCCATTTCCTTTTGCTAATTAGTTTATTCCATGCTCTCGGTGGTTCTAGAGAGCATCTCTCTACTTTAGAACAGGTTTTAACTCAAACACTTCAGGAAGATTAATCGCCGTGTGGGAAATCCATATCCCTTATTATTAAAAGTCTCCCTTTATTTAGCTACCTTGAAATTCAGGGAGTTCTTCCCTGTATTTCACTGAGATCATTAAACATTCTTTTGGTTATTGGAGCTACTCAAGGCTCCTCTTCTTTTCCTTGGACCTTTTACTTAGCCTTCAAAGAGGAGAGAGGCTTCAGCGATAGGTTAAATTAAAGAGTATTTTATATGTAATATACAGAATGGGACGCCTTGAGAGGAGCCCAGACACCTGGATCTCCCCCAACAGAGTTTAAAATTCACCAGTCATGGACTCTGGACGACTGAGATGAACTGCCTGGCACGCTGGTGACAATGAAAGGAAGCCAGGTTTCTCTTTTGGCTCTCTCTCATTCTCCTCCTTACCCTGTACCCCAGATCCCACAGAATCCTTGCCCTGTCTGTGGCTGGTGAAGGCTTGGACTACACTGTGTACCAGGGTTGGGGGAATATTGCTTTTTAGGGGTGAAATGCTATTTAATAAAGACAATGATTCTTAGGTAACAAGGGCTGCAGTGGTCAAATTTGGTTTTGGGATTTTCTTGTGTTTTTCCAAAGTAGTTGATGTTGCAGATACTTGTGTGTCCCGCAGACCCCTTGGAGGTCTGGAAAAGCAGGAATCATCAACCAGCATTAGAACTGCCAAAGGAGCTACGCTAGTGCCCCAGGGCAGGACTGCTTGGATGGTGTGGAACACTAGAGAAGTCTGCCCCTCTATTCATTCACTCATTCATTCATTCATTCATTCATTTATTTATTTTTGGATGTGGTAGGGGTTGTGGACTTTGCATCCTCTGGAGATTTTATGAAATTTAATTCATCAGGAAGAAGAGAGAAAGGACATCTATGTTAGAGGGTTAAATGTTCATTTTTTTCTCTGTGAATAAGTGATTAATTGATATGTGAGCAGATCCATGGTAATTAAATTTATAGATTTGCATCAGGTTTCAGGAATTCTAGTTTTGCTGGCAAGGCAATGAATCTGCTGGGCTGCAGTTGTACTCAACTTATAATTCTAACTCGTGGACTTACTAAGGTTTAATGGGAAATAGAAAATAATGATTTTGTGTATATGGCACAGTGCTTACCTCAAAGCAGTACTTTAAAAGTTTTCACTTAATGAATGAATGAACGAACAGTTGAGAGAAAGGAGATCAGTAATTTTCAACCGGGGTGGGGGTCAAATCAGACTTGCCTCTCCTGCTTTCACCTATGCTCTGTCTACATCACCACCTCATCTTCGAGATTTTGATCTACTCTTTTAAAAGTGTTCTGACCTCCCTGCCGCATGCCCACCATCATTTTGAAAATCATTGCAAAGGGGTAATATTCTTCTTGGACGTTTGGGATGCAGAAAATGTTGGGAACCACTTACGTGTATTTGAAAGCACCAAGCATGGTGGCTAATAAGAAATCCTACCAACTGTAAAGTAGTCAGTGGGAAGAAATCCTGATTAAATTTTAATCAGAAGGCTCAAGACCGACATGCAAATAATACTAAGTATGTGGTTTAAAAATTCTTCCCAACCTTTTAATTGTTTAGGTCTTCATCAGATGCCCATGTTCCCCGCCCCAATTGCTTAAAAAGGAAAATTCCTCACAGATATTTTAACCGGGGGAGATTTGTAAATGCTCCAGGCTCAATGTACACCAGGTTTTTAGTGTTCTGGATCAGTCTGTAAAGAGAAATGGAAAAACAGGAAGCAGTTTAATAGACGTGTTTTGTTTGGAATACACAAGGCCATGGTCACCAGAGGATGCTGGCTGAAAATGGCATCAGCAAAATCAAGTGAACTTCCTGTGCTTGAGGGGCGCTCCTGAGACCCTGGGGATAGAAATGGATGGTGAGAGCCATTTGGCTGTTGCCAGGAAGTTCTGCTTTCAACCTCTCGCTGAGATAGGTGGAAGCATCATAGCTGGGAGTCTGTGCCATTCTCCTTTGCACCCCCTGAGGAAGCACCAACATCCAGGGCTCCTGACCAGCTAGGTCCTGCCCCAACATGGAGCCGCCACACTGCGAGTGATGGGGAATTCCACTCCCAGGAGAAACGAACGAATTGGCTGCTTGCCCTTGTAGGCACACTGGTCTTCTTCGTAGTGGGCGGGCAGTCACACTGACCAGTTATCCAGATGGGCACTCAGTCTTCGGAACAGCCCAGGGCAGAGGCCAGGGGCTTGGATTTGGGGGATTGTATGTCCATTCTATAGATAATTGTTTGTGTGATGATGCCCAGCCTCCTAACTTCCCTGATCTAGTGCTCCCTTCTGTAGAATTAGAATAATAATAGCACTGTTCCTGCCTCACAGGGTGATAGGTGGTGAGTGACAGAATAGGTAGAGAAAATGTACAAGGCAGGGCTTTGCAAAATATAAAAGTACAGCCATAATACCGCAGTGGCATTATTGGCTTTCTCCCTAGTTCCCCAGTAATTTTGACCCTTTGAGAAGCAGCCACATTTGCTGAGTTCTGTCTACTTTGCGTTCAGTAAAAGCTCAGTAATGCCTTTGGCTTTTTTAACCCATGCAACAATCAAGGAAGGAAATGATAATAACTCTTGTTCTGTAGAGAAAATACAGTGTATCGGTTAGGTGGATGGACCCTGGAGTCAGCTTGGTTTTAGATGCTGGTTTATTAATTGTATGACCTTGGATACATCACTTAAAGCTTGGTTTCCTCATAGGGGATGTTTTGAGCAATAAATGTGTGTGTCTGGTTCATACTAAGGCCTCCACCAGTGTTAACAATGATTATTCTAGTTGATGAAATCAGGAAGTTGAATGATTTGTCTCTAGTCACAGAGCTGAAAAGTAGCAGAACTTGGAGGTGAACTCAGTTTTTCTGACTCTTGAGTCCAGTGCGCATTCTGCCTTACTAGAATTACCCACCATTGGTGCCTATTTTCATCCTTAATGTCCCTTTGATTCTTTAGAGGTGAGCGACATTTTGTTGTAATTATTTTTACGACAACTGAGTCAAGCAGTCATGGGCCATATAAGACATTATGTGGGTAGGATGGAAAGAACTTTTATTTCTTAAGAATCTTTTGGGGTCTGACCACTCATGCATACATTCATTCATTCAACAAACATTTATTGAGCACCTACATGTGCCAGGCATTGTTCTCGTTGCTGGAACAAGGCAAAGAGAGCTTGGGGAGCTAACATTCTAGTCTTAGGGCCTTCATTGGGAAAAGTCCATCAACTTTCCCTTAGAGCACTTTATTTTTCTTTCTGTATCGATAAATTGATACTGTATTAATAAATGTTGCTTTGCATCATGAGCAGCTTTATCTCAAGCTTCTCTGCTGCAGCATCGCTTGGGAAGTCTGTTAAAACTGCAGATTTTCAAATTTCCAGATCTGGGATAGGACTGTCATCTGTCATGGAAATGACCTTCCCCCGTCCCTTTCCCCCCATGAAATTCTACTTCACAGCAAAGCCCAGACTATACCTTTTTTGCACTTAAACACCCATTGTTTCAGATTTCCCCATAATTGTTTGGTGAGTGAGTCTTACCTCCCTGGCTACACTGTCATCTCCTGGGGGAGATTTATATTTTACCTCGCCTGCATTCCAGTAGCATTGGACTCTTGGTTGGTTGCGTGTACCCACATACTTGTCAATTAGCTTTTCTCTTTAGATAATTCTACTTGGACCATTCATAGGGAGGCATGGTGATATCGTGGGCAGTGCACAAGCTTTGCAGCTAGGCAGGCTGGGGTTGAGTTCCAGCCCTGCCATTCTCTACGGTGCCACATTGGTGACATTGCTGAGCCTCCATTCCTTCCCATGAACAGAAGAGACAATTATCCCGCTCTGCAGGGCAGCTGTGAGAATTAAATGACACAGCCGAGAGGAAATAAAGGCCAAGCGCAAGTGCTCACAATATGTTCACTGCTAACATCCTTCTCTCTTTCTTTACTGTCGAGACTTTTCTATAGATGCAGTTTGTAGAAGCACAGGTTTGGGCCAAACAAGGCAGCAGTAAGAGGCCTGGTTTAGGAGTCACATGACCTGATTTCTAGTCCCAGTTCTGGCACTAACTTGCTGTGTGACATCAGGCAAGTCAGTTAACTTCTTTGGGACCACAGGTTTATCACCTGAAAACTGAATAGAGCTGGTCTTCTCCCATCCCCCCTTTGTTTGTAAATTGGAGGGAAATGATAATTTGGAAAGGATTATTTTTAAGAATTGGTTCAAAAACATCGTAATAATAACAATAAATCCAGCGTATACGTGCTGAACACTTTTACGTGGTAGGTGTCCAAGAACCATTTACTAAATAAATGAATATGCCCAAACCGTCCCCAGTGAACTAATTCATGATCTCTAAGCTCCTTTCCAAGTTTTCCCACCACCCCAAGGACTCCATACCCTCCCTTCCATAAGGTAAGAGCTACTTGGCAGGACTCCACAATGTCAATTTTAATTTCCAACTTTGTGTTGTGATGTTTCAGAGTTTATACAGCTCCTAGGGAGAAGCAGTTGTCACCATGGCAACCTTCAGGCCACTGCAGTGAGAGAAATTAGTGCCTGCCCAGACCTAGTAATTGCTGTAGTCTTTTCCTCTTGGATTCCTAGCAGTGGAAGCTTGAATACAAATACTGAGTGGGCTCCAGCCAGCAAGGGTAATAGTGTACAGCAATAAACTATCTGTTAGCTGATGCTTACATTTCAGACAAATTGAAGAGGTTGTCAAAGGCATTAGCTTCTATCTTTTCCAAGGAATCACTCTGAGAGATTTCGCTAGAGGAGAGAGGGGAAAAAAAAAAAAAAGGAAGAAGAAGAAACATGAAAGAAATGACTGTGTCTGCATGATAATAAGTTGTGTGCATGACACAACAACTAGGGGCTCCAGGGTGTCCTTTTGAAAAAGAACAGGGCCGCCTTAAGTTGTCCTCACATCATAAAATGCTAACACCCCTCCCACCCCTTTAGGAGCACTCATGGGGACCTGCAACCCAGGTGCAGTTGAAATGCAAGTTTCAGTATTCCCTGTTGATGCCACAAGGTTTTTTCTTATTTATCTATGACTCAGAGTCACAGATTGTTAGAAGTGGGCATGTCCTTTGGGAAAATGCCAGCAGATTCTCTTGTTTTACAGCTTTGGGAATTAAAAGCTCTGAAAGGAGAGGCAAATCGTGCTTATAAGATTCAGGACCAGAATCAGAATGTCGGGTTCCCAATGCCATCGCTCTAGTGAGGTTTTTTTCATTTGGGTTAGGATTCATTGTTTCTTAACTCTTTACTCCTTTCCCCAAATCCTGTTCTGAGGCAGTTGCAAAGTAGTCACCTCCTGCAAAAAGTGTCCTTCTTGGGTTGTAACTGTCTGTTTATTTGACCGTTTTCCTCACTTTGTTAGCAAACTGAGGACAAGGAGTATGTCCTATTCACTTCTGAATCCCTGGTGGCTTCATATAGCCTGGCATATAGATAAGTGAATGAATTGATTTTTTTAAAAAAGACACAAAAGTAGAGGAACCAGCTTTGCCATATACCGTCCGCAAGCATGTGGGTAATGTCAGTGTTACCCTAAAATCCCAACATAAGCTACCATTTGCTGCCAGCTGAGAAAAAGTCTCAACATCTAATGTTAACATTCACTGAAGGCTTCAGACTTGATGAGAGCTTTTAGGCCACAGGAAGGCTGAGCCTAAGGCAGTTCAGGTCTTTTATGAACTACACAGTAATGGATAGTTCCTAGGCTGATTCATCTTATTCCTGCCTAATGGTTTGCTTATTTAACTGTGGCTGCTTTTCTCACTAGGTGGTCTTAATGCATTAAAAGTTATCAAAACTCAGTGTTTAACCTTGAGAGCGGAAGAGTAAGAATGTCAGTTTGCTCACTGACATTTCTGTAACCTGCAGTTAATTTCCTATAACATGCACTAATTCTTAACGAATTATTTTTAATATCCTCATTGCTTGCTAATACCAATACCCTAAAGAGCAATCTTCTTTAGAGATGCAAATCTGCTTCCAAAGGCCAGAGGATTGCTAAGATGCTCTCTGGGAACTAAATGCCCTCTGAGGTCCTTTGACTCAGACTAACATTAAGGAGGATGCTGGAATACTGGACTCCTTTGAAAGTTCTCTTTCCATGTATGGGATCTTGTGTCCTAGAAGCTGACCCAGGGACATAGGATTGAAGCTACATCAGACACAAATATGAGATCACATTGCGTTATCAGGCTGCTTTACACTTTTGATAAATGCCTTTTATCAACATGACTATAAATACTGTGTTTTTGTCAAACACTTACTATATTTTAGATACAAAGATAGTCTTCCAATGCACAATAAACTTTCAACACATTTTCTTCTATGTGGGTGTCATCTAAAAACGTGACATGGACTTCCTAGGTGGCGCAGTGGTAAAGAATCTGCCTGCCAATGCAGGGGACACGGGTTCGAGCCCTGCCCTGGGAAGATTCCACATGCCACGGAGCAACTAAACTAGTGCACCACAACTACTGAGCCTGTGCTCTAGAGCCCGTGAGCCACAACTACTGAGCCCATGTGCCGCAACTGTTGAAGCCCATGCACCTGGAGCCCGTGCTCCACAACAAGAGAAGCCACTACAATGAGGAGCCTGGGCACCACAATGAAGAGTAGCCCCTGCTCTCAGCAACTAGAGAAAGCCCGTGTGAAGCAACGAAGACCCAACACAGCCAATAAATAAATAAAATAAATTAATTAATTAAAAAAAAAAAGTGACACGAGGGAAAAGCTGCTCTAGCAGAGCAAGAGTTTTTTTGATTGGAATCTATCTTCTTTTCTACTTGAGTAGTTTATCATCACTTATCAAAATGCATTCAGTTCATTGAAGCAAGGTTAATTATCTAGATTTTAATGACTCTTGAAAATCATACCTTTTCTTCAAAGGTACCTGGGTATTATTTGTACTTTAAAGATAAAAATACTTGGGTTTCCTAAACACAGTTTCTCTCTTAGAAAAATTATCCCCTTTCAACTGTGTTCTGTGAGAAAAATTTATTCCAATTTTAAATGTCTTTTGATATGCAGTATCTTACTTACATTTTTACGACCTCATTAAGTCCTCTGAAAGCTTGAGATGGGATTACTTTGATAGGGAGATAGGTGAGTGATCTAGAAAAGAAAAAAGGAAAGCCAAGAGTTTAAGATTTAAGATTGGATGCCTTTTAAGTTCATGAATAAAATGTTTGTGTGTGACCACAGAGTTCCCAACAGCTAGATTCAGGTTGAAAATTCTAACATATCAATAAAGGGATGTATGACTCATTCTTGGTCTTTATCAAAGAGTGTGCAATTTTGTGGTTAAGATACTGAACTCTGGGATCAGACATACCCAAGTTCAAATCCCCACTCTCCTACGACCTGGCTGTAGGACCCTGAGCATGTTATTTAAGTCCTCTGTTTCAGTTTCTTCATCTATGAAATTGAATAATTTCTGTTTCACAGGGTTGTTATGATGATTAATCAAGATAACCTGTATAAAGGATAGGGCCTGGCACCAAGTAAATAGTTAACATATAGTTTTATAGTGGACTTATAGGCTTGTTGCGAGGATGGAAAAGAAGCTATCTTGGGTAGAGTGGAGATATGGATGGTGAAAATACAACTGAAAACCACGCGGGCAGGAGAAGAGAAGAGTCGCTAAGGACATGCTCCTATTTTGATCTATACCATCTTCCCCAGGTAGCCTATTTTAATATTATCCCAACCGGACCACTTTGCTCCTATGGTTAAATCAAATGGGCATCTAATGACATTTGGGGGGAACTCTACAGAGATTCCTTCAGGCACTTATATCCAGAAGAACAATCTGAGTGTTCTTGAATTAAGATAAAAGTTATGCATTACATACAAGTTGAGAAAAGAGCGACTACTCAGCAAGAGCAAAACCAGAATAGAATGATGTATGAGTGATAAAGGAACCTGGGATTAAGATAACTCAGGAGAAAGCATCTTTGAGGCAGAAAGGAATGTTAACCAGTGTTTATCAAGCATCTACAGTGATTCAAGGATTTGGCCCAAGAGGGGAGGGTGGGAAGTGAATATCAAGAATATGGAGAACAGAAGTGGGAGATGCTGCCTTGCTTTTCATTTGTCTGTACGGCAGAGATGGGCTTAGCTGCTGGGAGAGAGCACCTCCTCCATGATGAGCAGATTCGAATCAGTGAGATGTCTTACAGTCCCAGAAGGGACTTGCTACTGTGACTTGTAATGTGCTGTGTGAACTGGGTACACTCACCTATAAGCTTATTTTATCCACTCAACAATGGTGTGAGGTGGGTATTTCCCTTTGATAGCAGAAAAAACTTGATCACAAGCGATTAAGTAACCTGGACAAAGTAAACATGACCAAGCAGACAGAGTCCAACTGTTCTTTCCACTATGCAATATTGGGCTGAAGTATATGATTCCTAACCCACTCTCTCTCTCTCTCTTTTTCTTTTTTTTTCCCATCATGTACATGATGATTAGATTTTTACATACATTGTGGAATGATTACCACTATCAAGATAATTAACACATCTGTTACCTCAAGTAGTTAACTTTTTTGTGTGTATGGTAAGAGTGCTTGAGATCTGCTCTGCAACTGTCAAATATACAATACCATATTCTTAACTACAGCCACCATGCTGTACAGTAGAACCTCAGAACCTATTCTTCTTATAACTGAAGGTTTGTACCCTTTGATCTGTATCTCTTCATTTCCCCTTACCTCCAGCCACTGGTAACCACCATTCTATTCTCTATTTCTAAGAAGTTGGCTTTTTTCCCCTAGATTCCACAGAGAAATGATACCATATAGTATTTGTCTTTCTCTGGCTTATTTCATTTAGCATAATGCCCTCCACTTTCATCCATGTTGTTGCAAATGGCAAATTTCCTTCTTTTTATGTCTGAAAAACATTCTGTTGTATACCACATTTTCTCTATCCATTCATCTGGCAAATGACTTTAGGTTGTTTCCATTTCTTGGTTATTATGAATAATGCTGCAGAGAACATGGGATGCAGATGTCTTTTCTAGATAGTGATTTCATTTCCTTTGGATATTTACCAGGTCACTCACTCTCTCTTAGTGGGCAAGGTGAAGGAACAGGCATTGGAGCCTTGCTTCTCTTGGGAAGAGGCATGTCACACTCTTGCTATTCCTCCTGCAAAGCACCTTACCAGCAGTTCCTCTCTAGGGGCTAATGCAAAGAAATCTCATTGCAGAAAAATGCCTTCACTCAGCAGTCTCTTAGAGATAGTACAACCGAGAGCAAGTTATCCTGACTTGGTCCTCTGATTTTATTCCTGAAGACAGTCCCACCAAGCACATCCTTCAGTACCCAAACTTATTTAACAGGGCATCCAAGAAGGACAGGGACAGTAGGGGGAGAAATCTCATGATGGCATGTTTGCTTCCTATATTTCTTCTGGAATCATGTCTGCTTGGCTTCCTGATTAAAAACACAGTTTTATTGCTCTCTGCACTGCCAAGTCAATAAATTTCCGGAAGAGAAAGCTGTATTCTGCTGTACCCCATGCAACATCAATAAACCTGACAGCCAAATTCTGATTCCAGAATCTTTATTGCTGGGGATAATGCGGTGCAGAACATATTTTGGAGAGTGTTTACATAAAAGCTTCAACTGAACCCTTAAGAGCTGTTTATTCATGCAAATGGAGCCCAGAAGCTGGAGCCCCTCAGCAGGCAGCCTCCTCCTCCAAAAGGGAGCACAGTGTTGGCTCTCAGTAGAGCAGTTTGGTTCAGATTTGACCAGGGAGGGTGCCTGAGTTTTTGATTGATGTAGTGATGAGGGATGAGGAGCAAAGGCTGGACAGCAGTGAGAGAAGCGGTAGATCATGCACTGGCTGTCCCCGCTGACTACCGAACGGCCCTGGTGCAAGATGGAATTTTGCAGAGTTGATGTTGATGCTGCAGAGCAGGAAAGGCAGCGGTGGTGAGAGTGGAAGTAGAGTTCCTATCATAAAAGAGCCACTGAGTGAACAGCAGGTAGCTGTATGGATGTGGCTGGGCCAAGAAAGAGGCCTGGGGGTCAGAGAATGGGGAGAGAGGCGGGGTAAGACAGGTGTACCAAGCTTTTCACAACAGAAGTATTCTCAAGAAGTGATGTGGAGAAGGTGGTTCTATGAATCCCAAACTGTTTTTCCCACTGACTTATATTTTTATTTTAGAGATGTTATGTCTTCCTTTCTGATTCGTCTTCAGTGGGCTGCAGTTCCTAACTAAGCATTCAAGTGTCTGTGTCCTGTATTTAAATATTTGTTCACATGGCCCGTGATTTGTTAATAACCATTTAAAAGTATTCCCTTTGAAGGTGATCCTTTCTCTGATGGATGCTTCTGTGATTCTTTTCATGAAGCAGAAACTCTTCGCAGTGTGAACAATTGTCTCAAACCCTGCAGTTCTACTCCTGTACACATCCCAGAGACATCCTCACACTGATACCTAAGGAAACTTGCGCAAAGCTTTTCTTCACAGCATTGTGGCATCAAGGGGTGTGGAGGGCAACCTGAGTGTCCACTGCTGAGTGAGGGCGTGCTAAAATGTACATACCTACCTTATGGGTTAGCTGTTAGGAGCAAAAGTGTAAAGATACACAGAGCAGCGTGTGTGGATCTTAGAACTGTGGTGTTAAGAGAAACAACTAAGAAACTAATGATGTATATACACAATACTACTTGCAGAATTAAAATACATGCACACCAAACATTAGACATTAGAAAACATATGAACATACATTAGGATGATTGCCTATGGTGAGCTGAGAGGAAGTAGGAGAAGGGCATAAAATGAATAACTAAAACAAGAGGGGACTTTGAATGGCCCAGTGATAATGTTACTTAAAGGAAAAAGTGTGATCAGCTTAACTCTCTGTACCTGAGAGACAAATGGAGAAGAAAAAGTTTCATTTTGATGTATTGTGTTCCCTCCTCCTTCCCTTCCCTTCCTCTTTTCTTTCTTCCTTCCTTTCTCCCTCCCTCCCTCTCTCCCTCTCTCCCTCTCTCTCCCTTTCTTTCTTTCTCTTTCTCTCTTTCCTTCCTTCCTTCCTTCTGAAAGTTAGGTCTACATGTATTCCAAGAATTTTGTGAACTTCAGGAACTCTTATGGAAAGGTCTAGTTAGCATCCTTTGATAAAGAGCAGAAGCCAAGGAGAACTGGGGAAAGGGGGGCCAAAAGCAAGGACAGTCCAGCAGCTCTCCTGTCCAGTGTCACCAAAGAGAATGAAAGCTATGCATGGAGCGAAGAAAAATCAGAGTGACCCTCCCAAACTATGCATCTCAAATGGTTGGTAGAGAACCAAAGTTACTGGGCAAATGTGAGGTTGAACTTGCAGGGTGAGAGTTCTCTCTGTCTCTTGAATAGTGAGTGAGATGGCTGTGGAAGTATATGACGTGGAACCATGCAGCTACTTATATTACATTTCACAGTTCTTTTTACAGTTTTAAACTTTTATTTTTAAATTAATGGATGATACCAAACAGGTGATACCTGAATTATAGCCAAATCCCACCTTGCCCAAGTGCCTTTCCCAGAGATGTTGAAACAAATACTTAGATTGGATGACAAGGCTGCCTTAGTTTCATCAGTTCTGGAAACTCCATTGACACATGAATCCCATCTGCAAGTCCCCCAAACCATCCAGTTATGCATTAAAGTTGATGTAGAAGCAGTCTCTATTCCTTAGGATTGGAAGTAAGGACTCGCCCTAGTTCTGGGATCTTGTGATTGGTCATGGCCCTGGTGAAGTCCTGTGTCTTTCTGCATTGTTTACACTAAACCCAACACTATTTGGAGGGCAGGAGTGCACCTGCAGTACCTGGAATGACAACTCCCCCCCCCGCCCCCATCTGGGTACTTGTGTTTGTCTTGATTGCTTACCGTGTAGCCTGCCTGGTCTCCCCAGAGTCCACCCAGGAGTAGAGCCCCTACCCTTCGCCCTTCCTTCTTGTGAATCACCAGATCCTGATCCCTGTATTTTTGCCTCTTAGAAGACACTGCTGACCCGAACAGTTCCTAGTTGCTATCTGGTTAGGATCAATGGAACATCTCTCACTGCTGAGTTCTGACTTTCAAACTGGGCCCCCTGGCGCAGATGGGAACCCTGTGCTGGGGCTGCCCAGTGCAGTGGGTTAGTTCCTCTGGTGGATGCTGTGGTGGGCTGCCAAAATTACCTTTTAGGACCGAGGTACTCATTCTCCCAGCTGTCGGCAGATTGAGCAACTGAAGGTCTCAGTGGACTTGCTCTCCTGGAATTACCTTCGGCTTAAGATTGCCTCCTCACCCAATATCAGGTCTTCTCTCCTGGGCAGCCTGCACCCACTGACTGGCCAATACATAGAATCAAGGCCCAGCCCATTTGTTTTGCTTCACGGTGGGACTACTCAGGAGGGCCATCCCCCTTTCAGAGCTGTCACCTGGGCCCCTGACTCAGTCCCCTTCCTAGCCAGCCCCAGTTGTCAAGGCACCAGCTCACCTTCTGTCCGAGCCCAGCAACAGATAAACAGCATTTAGATAAACCTGATCTCCTTGAAGAAGATGATGCCACATCATCAGGTCCTCCTTAATTGTTCCCAATGTCTCTTGAGTACTCAAGGGTGGGGCTTGGGCCCCTCTTAGTTTTTTTTCTTCCAATAACATAGATGACCTTGGAAGAAGGCAGTTTGTCCAGCTCACTGGTTTGTTAATGAACCCTCAAAATAATGTTAGCTGGAGAGTTTCAGGGTCAGGAGTTTCTTTGTCCCCCTTCAAGGAAACCCAGGATTTAGAAATCTTTGCTTATAAAAACCTATCCATTGGGAGGCATTTGCGTTATCAAAGAGTTCTTTGTTCTATACGAGGATTCGATGAAAGGTTCCTTTAAATAGCAAACTTCCTAGGTGAATGGAAAATATGGTTCAATTGACACACTCTCCTTTTAAAGACAGATATTGCCTCAAGCCAATTACAACTGTAGGTTTCCCCATCTCACCTTGGTTTTTAAGAACTTGGAATGCACAGATGATTTCCAGGGCAGGACCACCTTCTGAAGCCCACCGGCTGGGCAAGACCAGAGGCAGACAGGAGCCAGGGAAGAAATCCAGCACTAATCTGGAGTCCTCAAAACCTGGGTGGGGTCTTTGCTCACCTTGCTGGAGCCTTTACCTCTTCTGCCCAGAATGGCAGAAATGAAATATTTTTATTCACTTCCCTCTAATTGTTTAGAAAAGCCATTTATATTATCGATTTAAGAAAGCTACAAACATCCATCCATCTTTCACAGACAATTAGTTTATTGCTAGAGCTACACACCCTGAATTTTAAAACACTACAAAATTGGAGAGAAAAAGACAGAAACCAGGGATGGTCAAAGGGTTTTTGCCTAATGAACTCATAGAAATGGGAGGGAAAACATTATGTTATTTAGATTTAAAAGAATCTTTTTTTTTTAAATAAATTTATTTACTTATTGGGTGCGTTGGGTCTTTATTGCTACATATGGGCTTTCTCTAGTTGCAGTGAGCGGGGGCTATTCTTAGTTGTGGTGCGTGGGCTCCTCATTGCCATGGCTTCTCTTGTTGTGGAACACGGGCTCTAGGCACACGGGCTTCAGTAGTTGCAGCACACGGGCTCAATAGTTGTGGCTCACGGGCTCTAGAGCACAGGCTCAATAGTTGTGGTGCACAGGCTTAGTTGCTCCGCGGCATGTGGGATCTTCCTGGGGCAGGGATGGAATCTGTGTCCCCTGCATTGGCAGGTGGATTCTTAATCACTGCGCCACCTAGGAAGTCCCTAGATTTGAAAGAATCTTAGTGTTTTTGTATTTATTACGTAAGACCTTGTTCTATATTGAACAGAAACTTCAGAATTCCTGTGTTCTTTTCAAAGGCACTCAGTAATTATAATAAACTTGCCTTCATTTTGGAATGAAATAAAAATGGCTTTCCCCTTTATAAACAATTTTAAATCTTTGAGCTCTCAAATACATTGATCTATTTGGTAACTTCATTATTGGGTTTGTCTTCCTTTTTTTTGTTGTTGTTGTTTTGGTTTTTTGGGTAGGTCTTCCTTTATTGGCCTCTTGTCTTTAGCATTTACCTAGAGGGAGCTGAGTTGTCAGTGTTAACCGAAATATAAAGCCAGTATAGGTAGACAGCCAATATGTTAAGTTTTACATCAGAAAATTTTGAAACACTCCTTTACGTGCTTCCTGTATTAGACTCAGGGAATCAGACTAAAAGGGCTGCTTGCAACTGATTTAGTCTAAACCCTCACTTTTGATGAAGAATCTGAAGTGAGGAAAAGTGAAATGACTTCCCTAAAACCACATGGCAATTCAGCAGCAGCTCTGGGCTGGAACATAGGTCACTTCATTCCTGGTCCAGTGCTGTGTCCTACATTAGTCAAATCGTATCAGTACTGTTCCTTTGGGGGTTGTTGAAACACCCCGCTGCACGATCCTCGGGTTCTCTTGCGAAAACCTCGCCTTCTGTTGGAGCCACCAGCTTCCTGAGGGCGTGTGCCCACAGTCTTTAACTTCAAAGGTGCAGCTCAAATGCCTGTTCTCCCGTGAAGCTTCAGAGCCTACCAGAGTGCTTTTTCTTCCTTTCCTCTGTCCTCCTCAGCACTAATGACTGCCCAGTATTTTTTTTCCTGCACTATTTTTGGAGAATTTACCAGGTGCCTTGTGTGAACGTTTCCCTTGTTCTGCCATTGAACTCCCAGTCTCCGCTGGATTCTGCCTTCACACTGTCTCTGGCTTCTGGCCCCTTTATTTCTTTTCCACCATCACTCTTCTTGGCCATTCTTTTCTTCATCTCGACTGCTCTCCAGTCCCCAAATTTGTTTCCCTTTACTCCATGCTGGGTTTCCTCTGCTCAGTCTAGATTAATCTTCCTGATAACTCTCACCCTGTCACTCTTATACTCAGATTCTTCTGTGCCTCCCCTTGGCCTATCTACTTATTCACAAATGTCTCAGCTTTGCATTCAAGGCCCCTGAAATAAAGGCTTAAACTTCATTTGCCAGTCCTGTCACCCACTTTTCCCCTCATATACATTCCCAGTACACTAAACTTGTGCTGTCCAAAAAGGCAGCCTAGTCTAGCCACATACGGGCATGGAGCACTTGAAATATGTCCAGCCCAAACTGAGATGCACTGTAAGTTTAAAATGCACACCGGATGTCAAAGACTTGGCAAAAAAAAATAATGTATCTCATTAACAATTTTTATATTGATTACATGTTGAGATGTGTGTGGCTGAACCACACTGACTCTGTTTTTTTCAGCTCTGTGTTAGGCCCTCAGTCCTACCCCCTCCCCTTTCTGCATGACTGAGTTTTAGTCTACTCACAAGGAAGGCACCCAAACCAGATGAGTTCCCTATCCACTTTTATCCTTGTCTTCATCCGAAACGAAAACTGGGAGAATGCCTTTTGCTGATGCAGATGGTTAACGGTCACGAGATGCCCAGAGGAAGGAAAAACCCCGGTTCCCATCTGGCGTGGACATGCTTCTCCCTAGCAGTCAGGTTCCATTTTTAGCTCTGGCCCCTTTAAAGCCCGCATACCCTATTCCATACCCCGTGGTATGGAGTACAGTTGCAAACATCATCTACCTGATCTCACCTGTATGTAAGTTACCCTCCACTAGCTTCATAATTGCACTTTATGGAGTTGCCTGCTTTGTTTTCCGGCTTCAAAGTTTCCTCTCAGTTCGGAAGATATTATTCAGTATCTCTGCCTTCGAACAAAATAATATTTTGTACATTGGGGTTAAATAAAATATTTTATTAAACTTAATGTCACCTTTCAAAACCTTTCAAAATGTGGCTCTTAAAAAGTAAAGTTACAACCGTGATTAACATTACATTGCTACTGGACGGTGCCTGCCTGGACAAATCAGACTATTGTATTTCCTGAATTTGCTCACATTTTCCTGCCTTCTTTCACACTGTTTCTGCCGTCTGGCACATCCACCCTTCCCTGCTGGTCAACTTCTACCCTTGGTTAAAGGTCTGTCTCCGGCGCTGTATCCTTTATGGAATGTGTCTTCATCACCAATTGCATGTGCTTTCTCCCTGGAAGCAGCAGAGTGGGAGAGTGAAGAGGGTAGACTCGAGCCAGATTGCCTGGGTTCATTTCACGTGTGTGAAGTGAGGATGTTGCTAACTACTGCAGAAATGCTTGAGATTAAATAAGAAAATGTTTATGTAATCTTCATAAGCATCTAGCACAAGATTAGCACTCAGTAAGTACTTTAAAAATTCACAGCTGCTTACTGCAAAGGATTCACGCTACCCCAGCTATGCCTAATGACAGCTCTGCTTCCTTGTTGGGGATGAGGTAGGGTGGCTTCAGCACTTTGGAATGGACTCTTCTACTTGTCAGACCCTTACATCTGCAACGTGCCTGTGACTTGTCTCTAACTCTTTACTCTCTGCTGATTAAACACAGGACGACTGAGATAGAGAGTAGACATTCCCACTTGGTACCTTTCTGTTGGGCTCAGGTATCCCTTATAGACCTTGTCCAATAGCCTTTTAAAGAAATAATAAGGAAATCATAAAGAACAACCTTTCATTAAATATTTTAACTCTAGGGAGGCACTCTGCAGAGTTCTCATTTGCTTATTGATTTTAAAAAGTTTGGTCAGTTGGAACTCTCCCACTGGAAAATGCAGTTTCAGTGACCCTTCTCCAGCACAGCCTTTCCAGAGCACCCAAGAAGCTTGAAGAGTTTACGAATTATAACGTGAACTAAGATTTTCAAGAAGATTCCCTGGATAATGGATTTTCCAAGTCATTTGTGCAACAACTAAATTAAAAATATAAAGCCTCAGAAGAAAATGGTAAACACATCTAAGCCCTTACTCAAAACCCATTTAAAGTTTTCTAAAGACACAAAGCAAAGTAACCCAATCTTTACCTCCAAACTACAATTCTAGCGATAATATAACATGACAGGAATAACTCTGGTAAGTAAAACTACATGTTGAATTCTCCCCAGGGAAGGTCTGCATTTTCTGTAATGATTTCTCAAAAATATTTTTAAGAAGCAGAGAATATTATGTTGTCAGGGCAGTGACATTGCAGATATGCTTCAGGAATCTCTTTCATTACTAGTTTCTGTTTCCAGATACCTTTTTTTGGGGGGAGGGGGGTGAGCCGGTAAAAGCTGGTTGCAACTGATATACTATATACTTTTAATTAATTTGATGGAATGGGTTTGAATTGCCTGAAATTACTGGCATGTGTACCTTCGCTTTTCACTAACTCCTCAGCTCTGGTAGACACTAATTTGTGTGGTTGCCTGGTTCAAAAATGCCCCTTCTCTGAAAGCATCTCATTGCTGGTTGCAACAAAGTGGAATCACCTCATTGACTGTGCTCCTGTCTCAGGAGTGGGATGTGGAGCCATCAGATTCTCTCTCTCAGGAATTTAAAACTTGTAATAGGAGGAAACTTTGGAGCTGATTCATTATAAAGGTGGAATCTAGAGAAAAGTTCCCTGACCTTCTGCTGCTGAAATGCCACATTCTCTCTGGATCTTGCTCACATACTCTTCCTCCTTATTCTTCTATTAAGTTAATGTCTTATGATTAAATTTGTCAGATTTGATTTCTGGCGCTTGCAAATGAGAAAGGCCTTAATCAGAGCCCCACACACTGTGGCCAGGGGGAAGTCATCCACTCTTCCATTGACAATCCGTAACAGACAGGGCACGTGCCTGGTGGTCGATGAGAGGAGAAGGCTTTGAATAGTGATTCCCTAGTGGCCTCTCTAAACTGGTGTCAAAGGCCAGGATGGAGCTTATGGGATAACTGTGTTAGCCCAGCTGTCCCTGCAGAGAGTGAGGCTTAAAGAACTACAGCTCAAATAATACCTCCACCAAGGTATCTTTGTTACTCTGGCCAGAAGGGACGGCTCCCTTCTCTAAACTCTCACCAGACTTTGTTTATAACCTACATCTGGCTTTTATCGCCTTCTGCATTTCCCTGCAGTCATCTGAGGGCTAGTCCTCTCTCTCCCATGGCTGGATGACTGGAAGCTCTTGGAGGGCAGGGGCGGTGTCTGTGGACCCTGCTCATTGTCCTGTACATTTCAGTACGTAGTTCCTGAATGGTCAACAAGTCTGACCTGAAGGTTTTCTATGTGTCCAGCCTGAGGCTTAGGGATGGGGAATGGGGCAAGGACCCAGAATACACTTGGATGCTCTAGCTGCACAGATAGGACTGACTCAATTGCATGATAGAAAACAGAGAATAATCAGGTATTAGAAGGCATATTTGAGAGGCAGCTCAAAAAGACCAGCATATCAGACTCTAGGCAATAATGAACTGTGCTACTTTGGGATTCTAACTTATTCACCTTCCAGGTTGAGAAGACCTGGTGGGTCATTTTCTCTAATTAACACCTCACAGGAACAAAACTGTTCCATCAGGCTTGCCCCTTGGATGATAAATACTTGCTGTTCAACCTCATATATGGGCTGTGGGCTTTTCAGGTCTTCTCTGCATCATCAGATTGTTACAATAATACTTTGTAGTTATGCGAACCTTTTATTTCTGAGTACTTCTGGCCCTCCTGTCTCGTCTGTCTTCACCACAGTCAGCCCCACTCAGGGTCAAGAATCATCACGCCTCTTTTACAGGCAGCACAGAGGTTTTATGACTGTCCTGAGCCCACAGTGCAAATTAGGGAAAGGGAGACCTGGTGCTAGAACTCACATCTGCCTGGGCTGTGTCTTGTTGATCAATTCAGATAATTTGGGGGATGGGTTGGGCCCTACCCTGTCATTTCAGGGCATCCCCACCCCCGTGGGCTCCGAGATGCTGTCTGCTGCTGCTCATGAGGTAGAATTATGAACCTAGGAGTCACCTCATTTTATCAGCATCAAGGACACATTTAACAACAGCAGGGGATAAAGCCTTCATTCTGAAAGTTGTTTTGCTTGTAAATTGGACTTTTCTGAATTTGGCTCAGGTGGCATTAAAGAGCTGTGGTTCAGGGCCACACAGAGAGCAGCTGTGAGTGGTTGGCCAGCTGGGAGGGGGTGGCATCTCCCAGTGAGGCAGAAGCTGAGAGTAAATGAAGACCATGTGGAGAAGCTGCTAGAAGCTGCCCACTAACTCAGGGATCCCACCTGCCTGGTGGGTGGGATTATTTTAATTTCCTTCTTTAAAAAAGAGCTGGTGCAAAATTTGCTAAAATCTGCATTAAATATGATTTTTTGCACACCAAGGGGAGCTGCCAGAACAGAACACATATGCTCCCATGGAGTCAGCCCTCTTGGGTCTGGAAGTGAGCAGCTGGGCCTCTCTCTCCACCACCATGACACAACTGGCTTTAAAATCCCATGTGTAAGATCAAAGTTACACACGGCCAAGGCACTGTCTGGTACAGCCAACCTGGGAGATTGTATTTTGGAAAGAAAGCTTTCATGCCTCATTTCAAGGCATGAAAAGAAGCCAAATTGAGGGGCTGGGGAAGAAGACAGAGGTGAGTAAAGGAGCAGAACTGGAATCCTGAATTAATCTGACATACTGTTTTTGAAATGAAAAAAAAGAATAAAGCAGAAAAAAATCCAAGGAATTATTGTTCTCCAAAGGGAGAGCTGGGTCCAATGCCAAAGGGATCTGTGTGTGAAGCTTTTTGGCTCTACACGTCCACTGAGATTTTGGGAACTCTGTTGCTTGCTTTTTAGTGTCCTGCTAGGGGCCATCATTCACTTTCCCCTAAAGGATGATTTTTAAACTAATAAAATCTGGCCCTTGCAAAGCTTCCCCCAGGGAGTCTGTTTATAGGCACAGTCAGGTTTAAGAATTGCCTTGAAGGTAATAGGTGGGAAAGCTGAGTCAGAACTGAGGTTCAAGATAAACCTCTACCTTGAGTCTTTGTTTTTTTTGTTTGTTTTGTGGGAGTAGGGTAGGAAGGTGGGACATGAGCTTTCAGAATTCTGAGGTTGTCCCCCCCCCTTTTCTTTTGTCTGGTTCAGCTGCAGGGAAGCTGAAGGTAGGGACAAGCTGTCCTACTTGTAAGAGTTTGGTAGGCTTCCCCCTGACCTGTGGACTCTTACCTGGTGTCCTGGCTGGGAACCAAGAGCTCTCAATTCAGACTGCCTTGGTGGTGGTTTTGTTTTATTTTAATGGATCCTGGGCTGAGGATTGTTTTTTCTCTAATAAGTGAGTTAAAACAAATTAACAACAAAAATTAGAACTATCTATGGGATTGTTGGGATATACTAATATATTATAGGGAAGCGTCTGGTCTTGCTTCTCTGGATGGCCCTTTCAAGGGACAGATTGGGAGGTCTGCAAAATCTGGGACCTGGATGTTGACATAACACAAAGAACTCCCTCCGCTACCCGTAGCACCTGCTCACCCCCCCCCCCCCCCCATTTTCTAGGATAGAGATTTTTAAGTAACATTTAGGTGTGGTACATGCTAACTAACATACGTGCTTCCTTTTTGCACTGGTTCATAGTTCCTATTCAGCTCTCTACTCAGTTTGATCATCGTTTGGTTAAGTAGACACTTTAATCATACTACCTGTGAAATTTTGGGAACCCTGAGTTGAATAAGACCTCTTCAAGTGCTTCTCACTTCAGCACAATGATTCAAAACCATGGTGTGGCAAAGTGGGGACTCCTCCACGCCCTGCCCCCCAACACACACACCCCCCAGGAGCATCTGGCAAATGTCTAGAGACATTTTTGGTTGTTATCATGTGGGAGGGCAGAGCTGCTGGCATATAGTGGGTGGAGGCCAGGATGCTGCTAAACACCCTCCAGTATAGGAAACAGCCCCCCACAGCAAATGATTATCTGGCCCCAAATGACAGCTGTGCTGCGGTTGAGAAACCTGCTGTTGCAGAGGAGGTACACATGGAGTCAACAGTTACGTCATGTGGGGTATATGCGAAAGTAGATGTAAGTACAAGGTATCAAACAAGTATGTGTGTATGGGAGAGACGGGACATTGGGGAAAGCTTGTTGGGAAGTGACTCCAGATCAGTATTTTAACTTTGTTATCAACTGTCCAAGAATGACTTTGAAAGTTTATTAGTTGAGAACTACCTATTGTGATTTTTTTCTTTCTGCACAACTCTCTGGGTAATTTAATCAAATATTTCTGATGACTTTATATTTTCCCTTACAAAAAAATTTCTCCAAAGAACCAGGGAGAGGTATAAAAAGGGAAGGATCCATTCAACCTTATTCTTTGCTTCTCAGCAAGGAAATCTCTAGTCTACTCTCACCTGTGTTTTTCTTCCACCTGGACTCTCCTTCCCTTTTCTCTTTCAAGGTTGAGCCTCATAACCCTTAGTCCATGACACCTACCCTTGGAGGTTTCAGTCCATAGTGACTGATCTATTCCCTGAATTCCTTAGAGCCTCGTGGCCTCTCTCTTCCTACCTACAGGTCTCTTGGGTGTGGGTGTATTTCCACCTAGATTGTGGGCTCCTCAAGGACAGGGACCATGCCCTCCATTGGTACATCCCTCTATGGTACAGCATAGAACATTGTTCTGGATCCTGATTTACACTCAAGGTAGTTGAAGGAGAAAGACATTCAGGAAAGATGTCAGAAAATTAACATCTTTCTGTGACACTGGACTGATGTATACAGCACATTTTATCCTTCCAAAATCTCTGGTTTGTGTCTTATAATAAAGTCTAAAAGTTTAATCTCTGTTTAGTAGGCACAACATGCAAAAAATAAATTGCCATTATTATTATTAGCATTTTCTTACTAACAGATTTTTCAGAAGCTGTTTCCATATCAAGCAGATCAACCTTTCTGTTGTCATAGAGACAAAGATCTTTATATAACCATGGGCAAGGTGAGATTTTTTTTCCCCTCTTTTCCTCCTTCCACTTGTCTGCAACTAATAAGAAAAGGGAAAGGAAATTTTTAAAATTAATTATTTTCTTTTACATTTTTTTTTCCAATTAAAAATGAGTGAACACATGGGAGGCTTTTTTTTTTTTTTGGTATTACATTTTAGATTTTAAATACCTAAGTTTTTAATAAAATTATTGGGCTGGAAAGATCTGAACAATTGAACGATGCCGTTTTCAAAATTTGCAAGCATTGGGCTTATCAATGATAAGCAATTATTAACCACGTTCCTTTTTTTTTGTTTGTTTTCAACCAAATTGTGGACTTTAGATGGAAGTCTCATAAGGCTTATAAGGCAGGACTAGCAAGGCCTGAAGTAATTGAAACATAAACTAACATCTACTGAGGGGCCAGTGATGAATTCTGAGGTGGTCTGTAGTACTTGCCTTCTCCAACCCCCAGAACTGAGAGAGCTCCCTTTCTCTCTGCAGAGTCAAACCCTGTGGATAACTTAGTGCAAGACCACATCCCTCTTCTTCTGGAAACCTTATCTCATAATTTCAGCTCTCTTCTTTTTATGAACTCCCAATAACTTGTTATGCTTGGCATTTTCTGTCTTGTAATTACTGTCTACCACTTCATTCATTCATCGTCAAGAAAAGAGGATTTCAGCACGAACCCATTCACTTTTTCTTTCTGTTGCCTCTATGTTAAGTTACAACTTTATCCATCTCTCTTCTTCCCCCAGGGCTCAGAAGTATCCCTCTTTTATAAGATTAACCCTTCGCCTCTGATCTGATGCTGATGCCTTTCTCCCACTCCCACTGACATCTTACACCATCATCCCTTGTGTCTTCAATCTGTCCTTCGCCATGGATTCCTTCCTCTACTCCTTTATGAAGACAAAAAAACAAAACAAACAAATCAAAAAATACTTTCTTAATCTTTATTTTTCCATGTCTCAGACTTTGAGGTTTTAATTGGATTACAGCTGCCTTTTGCAATAAATAGATATTGTCTATGTGTGTGTGTGTGTATCTGGGGGGGGGGGGTTGTTGGAGGGGATGGAGGAGAGAAGTGTATGGCACAATGGCACAAAGAAGTTTAAAACATGCTTCTTGCTTTCCAGAAAATTATATCCTCCATGGAGAGCAATACCTTGATTCTCAAACTTTAACATGCATCAGAATCACCCGGGGAGCTTGTTAAACTATAGATTGCTGGACAACCCCTCAGAATTTCTAATGCAGAAACTGGGGCCTGAGAGTGTGCATTTCTAACATTTCCCAGGTGATGCTTATGCTGCTGGTATGAGGAACACCGTCTTAAAGAAGCTATCCTCCTATTTGTTCTTACGCATCTCTCTTGTCATATTGGATGTTCCCTTATCATGCTGAAAAACGTATCCCCTTTTGGCCTTTATAGCCTCCACCTCCAGAAGCATGTTTTAAACTTCCTTGTGCCATACACGTCTCTTCTCCAACCCCTCCATCCCCTTCTTCCCTGAAGGATGAGGTCATCTCTCACTTATCTGATCCTTGAGAAGCCTGACCTTGTGAGGGTCAGAGTGCGTGCTGACCTAAGAGGTTTAAATGTCTAGGAGAAGATGCTGCGGGTGTGCATGCCAAGAGAGTGCATGTGAAGGGAGGAAGTCAAGGATTCTCTAGAATCCCACGGGGATAGCAAAGGGCTTCAGAGCCTGGACAACTGGCTCCTTTTGGGGAGCGGGACTAGCCAGCCTCAGCATGCCAGCAGTCCTTATATTGTGCCTGCTTCCCACCCCATCCCCACACCTAGTCAACCCTATAACATCTTTCTGAGGGGTTCAGGGCTTCTCTACACTGTGCTGTGGGGGCAGTGAGACAATGTGTTCAGTTTTAGTCTTTTCAACTTCAGCCTACTCCAAGGAAGAGGTACTTCTCTCCTGAGGCTGGTGGGGGTGTGGCAGCAGGAATTGTTGAGAGATCTTAGAGAAAAGCTGAATCAGAAAGGAGCTGGGACTTAACTCACCCATGCCGCCTTCTACCAGGAGGTTTCCTGCTCAGTGCCAATTTGGAGAAGCTGAGATTTTTTTTCTTTTTTTAAGGAAGGGGTAACTTTCTTACAAAAACTAGCAAATATTAAAAGATAGCAGGTGAAGTCCTGTGTTTGCTACTCAATAGCTGTGGGAGCTTGGGCAGGGTTTTCCATCTCTTTGGATCTCAGTTTCTTAAAAACCTGTACACTAAGTACCAGGTGTGTGAGAAATGCACAGTGTTGGTGGCACAGGCATGTATAAGAGCAAGATGGGAGGCTTGTCAGGGGAGAACATGGGCTAGGACTTGGAAGCAGCTTCCATGGATTTATTTATTGATTGAGGCAAATTCTATCTGCATGGTCCTCATCTTCAGGGAATTGAGCTGACCAGATAATTAATGGAAACCAATTAATATAAACCCCTCAACCTTTAAACTGTATCTCTCAACTGCAAATACTCCCCAGAGGCCACTGACCCTTCCAGAGGAGAAGCTCAGCCCCTTAGGAGGGTGGAGGAATCCCCTTATGAAGTGGGCTCCTCACAGACTGCTGGGAGTCCAAGGAAATTGGGGAGGGGGGCAGAGCTCTTTCCTCCCCCAGCATGGAATTTCATCACCTCTAATGGTTAGAAGATAACCAAGACCTCGACCAACCTGGTGCCTTTTGGATACTTTTATAGTTCTTTCTTTTTCTTCCCTTTTCTCTTTTAACAACTTTATTAAGATGTAATTTATATACCATAAAATTCACCCATTTAAATTGTAAAGTGCAGTGGTTTTTAGTATGTTCACAGAATTGTGCAACCATCACCACCATATAATTTTAGGTAATTTTCATCACCACCAAAAGCAACACCCATTAGGGGTCATGGGCCCTTCACTCAACCCAATGGCTACTAATCTCCTTTCTGTCTATCTGGACATTTCATATAAACAGAACCATATAACGTGTGGTACCTTTTCCTGAATCAAAGAAAGGAGACTGGGTGACACTCTGATACACTAGTACTAAAGGCCCCCCTCGCCTCTTCACCCCATCACTGCAGCAGCCAGCTTCCTCCACGTGTCTCCTGATGTGTGCAGTTCCCTTAGCACCTCCTGAGTGTGGAGGTGTGGTGGTGCCCCAGAGCGGGGACTCAAGACCGCTCATTGATTAGGCAACCAGATTGAAATGCAGGTACATCTGGGGCTGGGCTGGAGCAGTGGCTTGTATGCTCACTAAGGTGTAGGTGGGCACTGGTTGGCCAGTAGTCCCCAGTGAGTTGACCCAGTCATCTCTGGCCACTGGCCTGAGCACTCCATTCCTAGAGGACCACAGTGTGCCAGAACTCACAGAAACCTTTGCCAGCCTGGCTGGCCCAAAGCTCAAAGACCACGCGAGACATCTCTGGGCGGACAGCTGCTGACTGAGGAGCGTGACTCCTCGTCCCCTTCCAGCAGCTGAAAGGAGCGAGGCCTTCTGCGTGGCTTCTGGGCAGTACCGCGCCCCTGGCCATGGCCTCAAGGAGGGGGAAAGCGCGGGCCTGGGGCTGCAGGGTGCGCGGGGCGCCAACCCCAGGCGTGGCAGCGGGTGGCAAAGACAGCTCCCAAGCTTGGGCTTCTCGTCCCCCTGAGAGGTGGTGGATTTCGACAGGGCGAAGCGTCTTTCTCCAAGCATCCAGGTAAAGGGGACCAAAGAGCAGGGAGGCAAGGCGGCCGGAGCCAGGAGGGTGCCGGGGCGGGGGCGCCGCGTACTCACAGTCGGCGGAGGCCGGGCCGCGGGCCGGGGCAGCGCAGGGCGCCGTCGGGCGGGCAGCTGCAGGGCTCCGGGCAGGGCGCCCCGCGCAGCGCCCGGGGCAGCGGCGGCGGCGGCAGCAGCAGCAGCACCAGCACCAGCAGCGGCCGCCGCGCGAGGGCCCGCCGCCCCATGGCCGGAAGCCTGAGCGCGGGCTCCCGCGGCTGGGCCGGTGCCCCGGACAGCCCCGGCGTGCGGCCCGCGCCCCTCTCCCCGCCCCCTGGCCTGCCCCCCGGCTCCTCCCGCGCCGGCCCGCCCCCGCCCCCGCCCCCACCCCATCCCCGACGGCGCCCCCGCCGCGGAGTCTCCGCTCCGCCTCGAACCAGGACACTGGCCAGAGGGACCCCATCAACTCGTTTCTGCTGCGTTCCCCGGCCTGTCCTCCACATCTCCAAAGGACCCTAGTTACAAGAGGTAGCGCGTGGTAATGGGGAATGCTTTGGATGAGGGCAGGGGTGGAGAGTTCTGAATTCTCGGTCCTGGCTCTGCTGTAACTATGAGTGTGAAGTTGAGTGAGTTGTGTCCTTTCCGGAAACCTCTCTTCCTTCATCTGTGAGAGGGGCAGACTGATACTCAATACCAGCCCTGTCCGCTTCAGAAGGGGTGAACGTGCCCAGCTCAGACGCTCCTCCTTCTCGCTTTCATTCTTCAGCCCCCAAATCCTTTCCGCTTCTCTCCTACCAGCTCCCTCACGCTATGGGTAATCTCTGTCCTTCCAACATCCCCAGTAATGTCTCTGTATCTCTTGGTAGTAACCACTTTCCTCCTTAGAGTATAGGGATTTCAGTGTTTTCTCTACCTTCACTATAGGTCGTGAAGTCCCGTTCAGGTTTATTTTTATATTTCTGGCTTCTACATGGTAATTCCTCAATAAAGATTTGTTGACTGAATGAAACTGCTATAATAATGTACAGCAGCTACTGCAGTGGGAGGCGCGGTATAGGCTAGACCCTGTGACAGGTTCTTTCCCTTACATCGTGTCTAAGTTTTACCATAAACTAGAAGGGTGTATGCAATAAGAAAAATGACATCCTGAGAGGTTATGTGACTTTTTTGCAGTCACACAGCTCTGAAGTAGTGGAAACCTGTTTGAACCCGTATCTATCACCCACTTTGTCTTACCAATGAAAAAAATTAATGTGTGATTTGCATACCAAGGACTTGGAAAGGACACAAATTTTATGGCTAACCATAGGGATCCCAAATTTCCCCTATTTAATTTCGTCATTGAAACACTTTTCCTTTCCTCTTTCCAAGGACTGTGTTTTGACTCTGGAAAGAGGTGGACTTTGAGAGCTAGGAAGGTATCTAAGACTCTACAGTCAGAAAGTAAATGAGTAGATTTCTTTCTTTCCAGTTTGAAGCTAACTCTTAAGGTCAGACTGGCTCAGTTACCAGTCTGTAGTCTCTTGTGAGTCTCTTGGCTGAGGCTTTGCCCACATTGCATTATTGGGTTGGCGAAAAAGTTCCATTGTGGAAAAACCCGAATGGACTTTTTGGCCAACCCAGCAGATGACGTGAAAAATATAGCTTATGTCTATAATATTGTCTTTCTTCTCTGGATCCCTCCCTTCTACTGCATACTTCATCTCCTCACCCTTTCATACCTTTGTATATGCTATTCACTTACCTGGAATGATTTTCTCCTCCTTTCCTATATTCTATTAGGTAAACTCCCGGGTGTCCTTCAAAACTCAGCCCAAAGTCATTTCCACTGTAATGCCTTCTTGGACCCAACTAAGCTGAGTAGTTGTGCCCATAGCACTTGATTTTATAGCTTGTACTATAACACTCTGTAATTATTGCTTTAGTTTTGCTTCTGCCTGGCTATTTGTCTTAGTATTGCTAGGACATGTCATAGTTTCTAGCCCCGAGTAGATGCTCAATATGTATCTGCTGAATAACAGAATGAATAAATGAAACCCAAGCACAGACCTATAGTAGATGCTTAGTAAATCATCTGAGAAGAGCTTAACAGACTTGCTTGATTAATTCTCAACTGCTATGGATCTATCTGGGTAAGTATCAAGTAATTACTCAACTACTTTGAGGTCACATTCTCTTTGCCCTTTTAATTTGTCGGATTTTGGTAAGAGAGTTGGGATAGTACTGGCTTTTCAAACGCTTCTGACATGTAGCCTGAAGTGTAGGAGAGAAGGAATGAATTAACTCAAGGAGGTCGAGTGGCATTTATTTCAAGTCTTATGTTTTATGTGGCTTTTTCTTTTTCTTTTGTAGCATTTCTGTTATGTAAAATGAATGGTTGTTCTCACTCACCCTTGAAGAACCATTTGATTCTTTGCTTGGATATCCTTGGGAGCTACTTACATTCCAGTAGGAGAAGTTTTGGGCAGTCAGGATATCTTGACCGTCATCAACAGTGTGACTTGGTCTTCGGTTTCCTCATCTGTAGGAGGAGTGGTTGGAGCTCACAGTCTGTAAGGCTCTTCTAGCCCTAAAGTGCGAGGACTTTGTGGCCAGCACTTATTGTATTGGAAGTGGAAGGAGTTGGATTGTGTACATTGATTTCTTATTGCTTGTCTTGGATTAGCAATCAGATCCTGTTTATGAAGAGGCAAAGTTGTTCATTTGGAAGATAACTCACAACTGTAATGAGTTTTCATAAAGTGTTTCTATGATTAATTTCAGTTGGATCTTAACTCATTATTGACCAGGGGATTTTTGTAAAAACTAACGCCTGTGTCTGGTGATTTTTATTTTGGCTGGTCAAAAATTAATTCTGCTATTTCATTAACACTTTGTGGGTTATTGCATTCAATAGTTACACCTGAACACCTGTAAAGTCTTCTAATTTTCAGGAAATGTTGTCTTCAGTCTGCTCTTCTGTAGAAGCAAAGGAGCATTCTCCAGCACTGTGAGTTTCATTTTCACTTTCCATATTGGAATCAATCATTAAGGTGCTTTTGTCTTTCTGTTGGTCTAATATTCACATCATCTGAATCAGAACTATATTCTGAAGAACTATCATCTTCTGAGACATTAGTACATATGTCACTTGGACCATCAGAAAGTATATGCATAAAATTCACTGAAAAATTCTTCACTCAAAATTTCATGTTGCGTCATTTTTGATAATTTTACATTTATAACATACACAAGGTTGGAACAAAAACCTAACGGAGCAAAATGTGAATGACAACAACAATCATAAGCTGTATAATGAACCCTCGATCAATTTTAAGGTCTAACAACTTCGCACGGTGATGTTAATCGTATCACTGTCTAAAAACGTATGATATGTCTTTGGTCAGTATGCCTGGTCATCACATCAGTTTTTGCAGTGTACCTATTATAACAAAATCACATGGAATTGTTTGCCATAATCATAAAAGTTTGTTACAATGGAATTTACCTATCCTACTCATTAATATGTGACCTATTTAGAGGGAATATTTTTAAATCTGAAGGACTTCTGTGTCGTATAACTATGCTCATAGTTACTTTTGTCACAGAACTTCAAAAGAGCATGACCCACAAGGATTGCTAATTTGCTGACAAACTAAGGTTCATGGAATTCATAAGAAGTTTATTCTACCTTAGAGATATAAAAATATCTGACACCACAACTCAGAAATCCTAATAAGCTCCCCAGAATTCTAGAACAGAGCTTCTCATATTGTAGGCTGCAGAAGTATCATTTGGTAAGCTTTAAAAACAAATTCCTGGGACATTCTCTCTAAAGAGATTCTGGATCAATTGGTACAGAGTGGGACCAGGAGTCTGCATTTTAAAAAGCACCCCATGTGATTTTGATGCATGGGTTTCCCAGAGCACAATTTGTGAAACACTGAAATGGAAATTCTAGAATTAAATTTTGCTTGGGAAGACAAAGTTCGAGAATCTTTATGAAGGACTTGGAGGGAAGCTTAAGAATTGTGATACATTGTTAAAGAAACATGGTGTATATAAGCACATGCATACAAATAGTACTGCGGGCGTGTGTGTGTGTGTGTGTGTGTGTGTGTGTGTGTGTGTGTGTGTGTGTGTGTGAGAGACAGAGACAGAGACAGAGAGTGTGTGTGGGTGTGTGTGCAAAATTGCTTAATTGGTTGTAATGCTGAAGTTCTTCCTTTTAAGTTGCAATCAGTTTACTTCTTTTAAGTTTTTTCTTTTTGGGGGAAGTAAGCAATTTTACAAGAGCATGGATCCTATTTTTCTTCATGTCTTACTAGCTCAAAACTCAACAACACTTGATGTCACACTAAGACATTGGAATTGGAAGTCAGCAAAGTAATAAAAAAACCTCAAATAGAATAGGCAGGATTTTGTGGTTCTTGAACACATACCCTATTAGTACCATAACTGATACATCTTCCTCTTATAAGTAGTGGTTTTACCTTTTCCTCAAAAGAAAGGTGAATGTAAGGGCAGAGGAAGAAAAAAATTGTAAGAGAAGAAAAAAAGAGTTATGCCTGTGAGTTGCCCACCTTTGCCACTTGGAGCAAAAAACAAAGCAAAGATAATAAAAAAAGATGATCCCTGAAAGTTACACTCTGATATTTCATGCAACCTCTCTGTTGCTTGCTTAGAAATTTCATCCTCCATTTCACTGTCTACATGGTGTGAAAACAGATGTGGTCAGCTGTGTGCCGCCTCCAGCGTAGCTCTGGGGTTCCTGTAGGCCTTGAAAGGAACTGGAAGCTACAGGCTAATGGGCACCTAGGCCCTGGTCCTAGGGGTGGCTGTGGAAATGGAAGGTGAAGGCAGGTCTGGGGCATGAGAATCCTTCTCCAAGGCTGACACAGAGAGAGAGAGAGTGTGAGCAAGAGCACGAGTGCTAGAGAAGGGGCCTTGCCCCTTTGGTTATGTTGTTGGAAGGCTGTGAGTGAATTGGGGGCTGCTGTTCTCCTTGTCTCCTGGAAAAAGCCTGTCTGTTCTGGCTGTGACTCAAGCTACAGAGAGAATAACAGAGATGAGAGACAGATGGGGCAAACAGAACCTGAGGCAGCACCTCCCTTGGACTTGCCAGTGTAATGAGCCAATACATCCCCTCTTTTGCTTAAAAGCTAATTGAAATTGAATCTCACTCATTTGCAATCAAAATTTCTAATCTCCACTATTAGCCTTGCTGTGACCTTTATTTGAACTGCCTACTCCCCCCACCCCTTCTCAGCTGGGAAAGAAATAGGACTTTTCTATTCTTATATCTGTCATAGGACTCATCACAAAAACAGTGAATTTTTCTTCTTTGCATTGGCAGCATTTTTCACAGTGCTTCTGGGAACAAACGGGCCGAGTGAGTGAATGCGGAAATGAATGAATGGTAAATGGGTGAACAAAGAGGTAGTGAGCCACCTTATTCTTTCTAAAGAAGCTGCACTTTGCTAAAGAATTCACAAAGCATTCTTTGCATTTTAGACAACATCTCCTAGCAAACTATTACCTTGGTTTAGAAATCAAATTTCAAGCTAAAATATTAGGTAGAGCCAATGCAAGGAAAGAGAAGACTTTCTGATATGATGACATAAATCTGCAAGGAAAAGGATTTGATTTTTAAAAACGGATGTAGAATTAATCAAAGTGTGTACCACAGGATACCAGCTACCTGCCATGCTAATTGGCAATATTTAGGGAAAATGTGTCAAAGTTCAAGAAATTTGGGGAAAATTGGGTTAAAAAAGTCAAATAAGGTTCTTTACTAGACAATTTCTCATAGCTTTTAACATGCACTCTGAATCTCCAGGAGGGCCATAGTATATGGCACTGTCTTTGGGACATATTTTGGGAATATAGATTTGGGAAAACAGGTTAAGAAAACTGACTTATTCACAAATGTTCAAGCACCTGACTTTTATGGCAAAGAACCCCTTCATTAAACTAGAAGTCAGAGCTGACCTTAGAGTGGATGTAGTCCACTCATGTGTGGCTTTGGTGGTGAAAAGCAAGGTTGCCTGGATCCCTCTTCTCCCTCCATCCTTTGATGTGGATACCCAAGGTCTAGAAATCCCAACGTTATCGATGTATTATTTTAGGTTAAGTATTGCCTTTCCCCGGTCCCTTTTAAAAATGAAAATATAGTACAGGGTGAGAACACGTTGATTTGATTGTATCTTCACCTGAATTATTAATTTTCAGAATACTTTTTGAAGGCCATGTGTATGTAGAGTTTAAGAGGTAGATACACTTCACTAGAGGAGAGGAAGAGTTCACAGAAAGTTTCTTCCCATCAGAGCTGTGTCAGGACCCCAGACTATGATCTGCCTTCAGATGCATTTAAAACACAGAGATTGGGGCCTGGAGAGTGAAGAAAACCTCTGTTTTCCTCCTGGCCGCTTTGTGTGGAGGCGGTGGCCCTCTTCTCTCACCCTTCTGCTCTCATCCTGTCCTGGGCAGGCGTGGTGATGGGCTGTCAGTCCCACTGAGAGAGCCACTTGCTAGGGTGCGGCTCTATTAGAGATGCACTGAGAGCCGTACCATCTGTCTGCCTGCTGCTGATAATATGTCACATTGAGTTATGCTTTCTGGACACGATGTGGCGTGTAGACAAACAGAAAGGCCAGTCATTACCTTTGGGCCTGCAAGGCCTTTATCAAAAGGGGAATCTCCTTCAAAGAACAGTTTCGAAATAGCCGTCAGTACTGAACTGTGCACATGGGGCCCACAGGCTGGAAAAATGGTGGTCCTGTTTTTATCAAAAGGGAATGCATTGGGGGCTGGTTTGCAACAGTGCTGAGGGTAGCTGTGAGACAGGGGCCATGCTGGAAGACGAGGAGTGCCATTAGGATGTGCGGAGTTTGAGGGTGACATCAGGCTGTAGAGGCCCAGAAGGTGGCTGAACCTCACTGGTGCAGAGCAAGGGAAACACTGAAATAGGGGAGACAAATTTGGGGATCCTGCATAAGTGGTTGTCAAACTCTTAGAATCAATTCTGGGAAGTTGCTTAAGAGGCAGATTCAGGGAGATTCTGCTTCTGTATATTTGGCATCAGGATTGGAAATGCGCTGTTTTAAAAGTGTCTCAAGTGACTTTTTTTGGAGAAGGGACCTTATTCCAGCCTCTGAGAAACAGTGCTCCAGAGGGATTAATGAAACGCCGGGAGAGATTGCTGAAAGAGAAAAGCTGTGGGCTCAGGACAGCATGGCAGGATACCTACTGGGAAGGAGGGGGAATCAAAGGAGCCCACTGTACAGCAGAGAGCAGACTCTCCATGCAGGAAACAAGACAAATGATAGACAAACACAAAGGAAAAGTTTTTCTATCTTGGATTTAAAGATACAAAAATTAAAGAAAATCCTGTGTATGACTTTACTTCTACTAAACTAGCCAAGAGAAAGGTCAGTTAAAGGAAACACCAAATGGTAGAGAAATAACTGTAAAACAAATACACTCATGTGTTTAAAATGGTTTAAGCCTTTTGGAAAGAAATATGGTAATTCCCATCTAGATCTAGGCATGTGGGTATGTTCCTCAATCCAGTGATCCTAGAACTGAGGATTTTCCAAAGAAAATAATTGAACAGAATAAAAATGCCATGAGAAGGAAGATGTTCATCATGGTTGATTCTATATGACACATTTGAAATAACCTGAATATTCAGCAATACTGCAGTGATTTAAAGATATTATGATTCATTTAATCAATGTAGTATGCAACTTAAAATAATTTGAGAGACATAAGAAAGGTGTATTAAAAAAAGGTGTATTAAATTAGAAAGTCAGAATACAAAGTGACATACACATTGTAAATCTAATAATGTAAACATGTTCCCTTGAGGAGAAAAACAATAGTTATTTTCTGTCCTAATCCTACACCCCTAAGTCAGCCCAGTGCATCATGTACTGTATACCTGGTAATCCTTAAAGCAAAACACAGGTACCAGTTGGTGTTATATGGTTCTCACATGGCCAAGATAGCTCTGTCAACATCCTACCCCACCCCTCTGGCTAGCTTCATCATTGATTTGGTTTCCAACTCTTCCTTCCAACTCTTGCCTCTATCAAGCCTAGGATGCCTCTGCTCACCCGCCTCACTTTATATTAGTATCTGGCTTCCCTCACTCCTGACTTTCATCTTCCCCTCAGGCCCTGCTATGACTGGCTGTCCCAGTGCACCCACTTCAACAGTCCTTTAATGTGTTTAAGTGTTTACTTTAAAAAATCACATCGAAATAATGTTCCTGCTAAAACAATCCAAATGGCTTTAAACAGCTAATATTGAAATATACTTTCTCATCTTCCTCCCCCATCCACATCCCTGGCATTTGCTTCCTTTCTAAATAATTGCCGTGTATTTTATTTTATTATATTTTATTTTTGCTGTGTGTTTTAATTGTCTATTGTGTAACAAATTACCACAAACTAAGCAGCCTGAGATGACACATATTTGTTATTGCACAGTTTCTGTGGGTCTGGAGTTTGGGCCTGGCTTAGCTTTTGGAGGGTGGGCAGGGTCGGGGAGAGGATATGGTGGCCTAATCTCTCTGGATACAGACTTTCAATGGATAGAGCTGCTTTAAGCCCCACGTTGTACCCCCTTTACCTTCTGCAGTAAGCTGCATCTCCAAGTCCTGAGTCTTTCTCGATCTGCTGGTGGAATTGGCTCAGTGCTTATCAGCTTTCCATTCCGCCGAGCTTTTGGGTCACGATGCTTACATTAGCTACTGCTCCTCAATTTGCTTGTTATCTTCCAGATAGATATTTGTTGAGATCTTTCACCTGCAGTTATGCATTAGTCTGGGTCCTCCAAGAGGCAGATTTCAAGATGATATTAAGTGTGCAAGGATCTTATTAGAGAACTGCCTTTGTGAGAGAATATGGGGAGGAAGCCAGAAAAGGCTGAGAGAGCACGAGACTGAGATGAGAATGAGAGAGAGGGGGCAAGAAGGCTGGGTGGAGCATCCCAGGCCACAGTGCAATGTAGGGCTGTTCAGCAAGGCTGGTACGAGTCCTTGAGCCAAAGTTGGCTGTTGGAAGAGTCTTGCGTCTCCTGGGAATGGGTTTGCTTAGTTCCTTGCTGTACTCAGTCACTAGTAGGGAGCAGCCCCCGGGGGGCATGGCTTGGGCCCAAACTCAGCCATGGATTATAGGTGAGTTTCAGAGCCCAGCAGTAGGGGGCCCTTAGTCAATTACAGTCCCATAGAGCGAGGCCTGAGCAGTCTCATGGCTGCCACAAATTATTTCTTCCCCTATTCCCTTTATCCTTTGGATGATTCCTTTTTTGGGGGGAATAGGGCGGCTGTGTTTTTTAAAAAAATTCTAACTATATTTTAGTGGCATCTAAGGAAGGAAAGGAAATAGATGGTAGAGTTTTAAGTTGAATTTATCAATCAGTTGAACTAATTTTCTCCAAAATTTATTTAATATATTTGTACTTAAAAAAAAAGTTTAAAAGAAGGAGGAAAAGGTGATCGGAAGTGTCATATGCAGAAAGCTGCAGGAGGATGGAGACTGAGAAAAAGCTGTGTAACGTGCTAACTAGGAAGTTGCTGGTGAGTGAACTTATTGCTGGTTCCACAGCTGTGGGGGTGAAAGTCAGCTTGAAAGAGACTGAGGAGTGAGTAGGTGTAGACATGTCTGTCAAGGAATCTGGTGGTGAAGGGAAGGAGAGGAAGAGAGAGTTAACCTAGGGGCAAGCTGGGTAGAGCAAAGGGAGCTCCTAACAGGTTCATTAGAGCTAGAGGATGCAAATAAGAAAGGACATTATGAACAGGGTCTAAGAGGAGGCAGGGGGGTTGGGACCAAGAATGCACGTGGAGAGCTAGTTCAGCAAGCAGGAGGGATGTGTCTCCCAGAGAGATAGGAGCAAAGGAGGGAGGGAGGTGCAGGCATAAAGAAGTGTTTCACTGGTATATCAGTTAGGATTGCTTTTAGCTGCAAGAAGAGAAACTTGACTACTGTGGTTTTGTGAGTAGGGATTTATGTGATAGGCAGTTTAGAGCAAATACGACAGCCGTAAGGACTGCCAAGGACTCAAGAGCCCTCCATCTTTCTGCTCCATCGTGCTTCATGAATGAGTGAATGAATGAGCAAAATATGGGGAGATAACTATAATATTCCTATTAAGACTTTTCTCATTTAATGTTTAGCCCATTAATTGAATCATAGTAAACATTTTCCAAGGAATAGATGTTACTCATACGGATCCTTGAAAAAAAAAAGATTTTTCTCTTTTGGTGAAAACATTGTGAATGACCAACTGTGGTGATTTGTTTAAATAATCTGGTATGTTAACAAACTGAATACCACGTTACTTTAAAAAAATGTGTATATGAGGTAGGGACATGAAAAAAATCTAGATTCTGTGATGTTAAGTAAAACGATTTTAATATGGATACATTGATAGCAATTATGAAAAATGGTATCTGTAGAATATTAAAGCAAGGAGAGACCATTAAGTCTTGACACTAGCTTAGGTTTTATGGTAGAGAGGGCTGGGATTTTTCTTTTTTCTTTTTTCCTCCTAGTTTTGTTGACATACGTCATTGTGTAAGTTTAAGGTATATGGATAAATGGTTTGACTTACATACATAATGAAATGACTACCACAATAAGTTTGGTTAGCATCTATCATCTCATATAGATACAATAAAAGAAAAAGCAAAAAAAAAAAAGAGAAAAAATTTTTTTCTTATGATGAGAGCTCTTAGGATTTACTCCTTTAACCACTTTCCTGTATGTCCTACAATAGTGTTAGCTATAGTCATCAGGTTGAACATTACATCCCTAGTACTTATCTTATAACTGGAAGTTTGTACCTTTTGACCACCTTCCTTTAATCTGCTCTCCACCCCACCCCCCACCCCTCTGGTAACCATAAATCTGATCTCTTTTTCTGAGTTGTTGGTTTGTTTTTTTTTTTGAGATTCTAGATTTAAATGAGATCATACAGTATTTGTCTTTCTCTGTCTGACTTATTTCACTTAGTATAATACCCTCAAATTTCATCCATGTTGTCAAAATGGCAGGATTTCCTTTTTTTTTAATGGCTGAATAATTTTCCATTTTATACAATAAATATAACATAAATATATAAATGTGATATATGTATCACATTGTTTTTATCCATTCATCCATCAGTGGACACTTAGGTTGCTTCTATGTCTTGGCTGTTGTAAAGAATGCTGCTATGAACATGGGGGTGCAGATATCTTTTTAAGTTAGTGTTTTCATTTCATTTGGCTATAGTCCCAGAAGTGGAATTGCTGGATCATATGGTAGTTCTATTTTTAATTTTTTGAGACTCCTCCGTACAGTTTTCTACAGTGGACGTACCAGTTTACAGTCCCAGCATCAGTGCACAAGATTTCTCTTTTCTCTCCGTGTTTGCCAGCATTTATCTCTTGTCTTTTTGATGATGGCAATTCTAACAGGGGTGAGGTGATACCTCATTATGGTTTTGATTTGCATTTCTGTTATGACTAGTGATGTTAAGTATTTTTTTATCTACCAGTTGGCCACTTGTATATCTTCTTTGCAAAAATATCTGTTTGCCCATTTTTAATTTTATTATTTGTTTTTTGCTATTGAGCTGTATGAGTTCTTTATATATTTTGGTTATTAACCTCTTATCAGATATATGGTTTACAAATATTTTTTTCCCATTCTGTAAGTTGTGTTTTCACTTTGTTGATTGTTTCTTTTGCTGTGTGGGTTTTTATTTTTTGATGATTCTGTTTATATTTCACTATAAAGTTGTTAATTTATAATTAAGAAGTTAGAGTCCATGTGGAACATTCCTTGAACTCCCTTAGAAGAAAAGCACTCCAGAAATACAAACATGGTCATCAAAATATTATCACATCATAAATGCACATGCAAGGATGGTATTAAATAATGCTAACTAGCCAGGTTCCAATTGAAATGTTGGTGTGATTGAGTCTCTGTGGATCTTCTTGCACCAGTCAGCCTGCAGTGGGGTTTCTTGGGCCTGGGGAATGGTGGACCACGTGGTGTCACCTATGTGATGTCTGAAGGCCTCTTCCCCATATATTTCTCTACCTCTCACACAGATCTGCAATTTTTTTGGGGGGGGCAGGAGCGGGGCAAGAGGGAAGAATGTTTTCCTTTGTTGCAGAGGAGGCATTGATACCTTTACACTACATGTAAATGATTATGTCTTTCTAAAGGAAGTGTTTCAGTATCTGTGAAGGGAAAAGTATGGGAAACCAGAGACCGAGTTCTCTGAAATCTAGCCCATTCCTAAATGTGCTGAGAATGAAACTAGATCCCAATTCAAATGACCTTTGATTTCTCACTCCTAAGTTCTCTCCCCTCCTCTCACTGCCTCAAAGAATCACAGGGCTGGAAGCAGCTGGGCATAGCCCTCTAATTTATCCTCCTGCCCTCTATCAGCAACTTGAAATCATTCCAATGAAGTAACTTTCTCTATTTTTAAACACCAGAAGAGAATGTTCTTCAACATCCCTCAATCATACGTTCTTTGTCTGGCAAGGCTCACCCCAGAAGTGCTTCCTTCAGCTACATTTCCTAAACTGAATTCCTCACCTGCAATTTTACAGCCTATGTCTTGTTGGATTGCCATCAGAGATTAAGAACCCTTAATCATAGCCCTTCAGAATTCTTATCTGGAAGCTCTAATTAGGTGAGGGGTTATCTAACCCTTCTTTACCAAGGCTGTGCTTAGAGACCTAGGAACTCAGAGGCTAATGGACACTCTTTCTAGGTCTTAGTTTCTGCCTCTGAAAAACAAGGAGAGCAATAATCACCCCTTTCCTCCTTGCGTGGACTTTGTAAGAACCCAGTAAGATGAATAAAATTACTCTGGGAAATATAAACAAACTCAGGGTATTATTTAAATACTTCTGACTTTCCCCTTGAATCTTACTTTGCTATTGTTTAAGCCTTCTCTGCTCCTACAGCAGTGGCTTTGGCACCTCATGGCATTTCTGTCAGGAGCCTCACCGCCCTCCAGCCACCCTTCTGCTCTTGCCACTAGCTTGCAGCTCTGTTCAATCCACAGTGCTGATTGCTGGGGTTGAATGGACTCCCTGGTGCATAGAGACTCAGGCTAGTCCCTTCCTCTGCTTCCTTTGTAACCTGTTAAATCCCTATAGATATGTGGTTCTCAACTGTAGGTGATTCTCTTTCCTTCCCTCCTTCCCATGAGGGGACATTTGGCAGTGTCTGGAGTCAATTTTGGTTATTATTGGTGGGGTGGTTAATGATTCTGATTACCAATTCCAATGTGGGTGTGTTTTTTTCACCATGCCAAGCTATTCTCTGACACCAGCTGGGTGTCCTACCATTCTACTGAATTCTGACACTATCTACCCAGAGACAGTATCAGATTTCACAGGTTAAGTGTTCAGTGCCACAAGACTCCTCTCCACTTCAAATGCCAGTTTCAGGCCCGGGTTGTTACTTATGCTTCTGACCAACTAGCTATAAATCAGAGGTTCCCACAACCCCTTCTTTGGGTTTGATTAATTTGCTAGAGTGGCTCACAGAACTCAGGAAACCCGTACACTCACTAGATCACCAGTTTATTACAAAGGGTATTAAAGGATACGAATCAACAGTCAGATGAAGAGATACATAGGGTGAGATCTTGAGCAAAGGAACTTCAGTCCTCGTGGAGTTTAGGGCCAGGCAAGGTGGTGGGTGGAAGTGTATGGGTTCCCCAACCTGAAAGTTCTCCAAACCCATCCTTTGGGTTTTTATAGAGGCTTCATCACATAGGCATGATTGGTTAAATCATTGGCCGTTGGTGATGGATTCAATATCCAGCTTCTCTTCTTTCCCCAGAGGTGAGGGTGGGAACTGAAAATTCCAACCCTCCAATCACATGGTTGGGTCCCCTGACAACCAGCCCCCATCCTTAGGTTACCTAGGTGCTTTCCAAAAGTCACTTTATTAACCTAACAATAGATACTTTGGCCACTCTCATCACTTAGGAAATTCTAAGAGTTTTAGGAGCTGTGTGACAGGAAGAGTGGATGAAGACCAAATATATGTTTCTTATTATAAAGCACAATATCACACGGTGCTACTGATATGTAGTGGATAGAGGCCAGTGATGAGACCAAACATCCTGCAATGCACAGGACAGCTCCTCCAACAAAGAACTAGCTGGCCCCAAATGTCACTAATGCTAAGACTGAGAAACTATGCTATAGATTAAGCTCCATGAATGACATAGTCTTTTATTTTAAACAGCCTTATCAAGTTGTAATTGATACACAATAACATGTACATATTTAAAGTATACAGTTTGATGATTTTTGACATCACCACATGTGAAACCATCGCAACAATCAGGAGGTCAGGAGAATGAACGTATTCACCGCCCCCCCTCCCCAAGGTTTCCCCGTCCTTTTGTAACTCAGCCCTCCTCTCGCCACCCATCCTATCACCCCCATCCTCTGTCAACCACTAATTTACTTTCCATTACTGCAGATTAGTTTGTGTGGAATCATTCAGTGGAATCATTCAATGGAATCATTCAGCTTATACTCTTTTTTGTCTGGTTTCTTTCATTCAGCATGATTATTTTGAGATTTATCTATGTTGTTGCTAAACTACTTATTCCTTAAAAAACAGAGATAAGGTCATGGTTGAGAACAAAGGGGCGTGACCTTCAGGCCCTTGGGTCACTATTAGGTACTGCTTTGATGATTTTACTTCCTAAATGGGATACCTCACTTAGCTGTTCTATACTTTTTTTGTTTTTGTTCTGCTTTTATAGCCACTTCCTCATCATGGTCCTCAATATGTGGCCAGTGAACACCTCTGGCTTCTGGTCTCTGATCTCTGGCCTAGTCACTGCTTCCTTTAATTCATGGAACCCTCTTCTTTCTTTTTCGCCTCAAGAAAATCTTAAAGAGCTAATTTATAGGATACCAATTTGAGAAAGGCTGCTCTGACATTGCTTTAGAAAAAAAAAATTTACACTTCAGGCTTTGCCCTGGTTTTGCCCACTTTGCACTCAGAATCTTCCCTGGAATAGTATCCAGTCAAGATATAAATATTTAATAACAGGATGAATTATTTAAGTAGGAACTTGTGAAGACCATAAAGAAATTACTTGATGATGACTGAACTCACATGTAATTATGAGAATTATGTGTATTTTATTACATAGTTAGCTTAAGTATACTTTTATACAGCAATGACATCTGGTTTTGGAGTAAGATTCTTGAATAAATCTTAAGTTGCTTCTTTCAAGACAGTGAATAAAATCTTTATCCCTAAGAAAATGGTCCTCTTTTTACTCTGTTTTGTGCTTTTCTTCTCTAGGTACTTTCTAATAGCCTGATCCTATCGGATGTGGCGTATTCTTTTCTCTTCCCACACAATCTGCTATGGGGTTGATTACTTTTTTATATTGATGCTTATATTCTTTTTCTTCAGCCAGCGCTTGGTTTTTACATCTGCAAATATTCCCAGATCATTTAAGCATCAAGTGTCTTTAATATAGATGAGCATGTTTTAGCCTCCTCCACACACAATGCTTGGTCCCTGGCAGCTTGTTACTTGGAAAGGCTGTCTTCTGTCCGTGACGGGCACTCGTTGTTTTGCCTACCTAGTCTCCCTTCATTTGGTTGCAGCACTCCACTTTTCTTTTTGGGGAATTCTCTGTCCCCTGTTCAAAGTGTTCTGGTTAACCTATTCATCTAAGCGCTCCTTGGCCTTCAACTCTCTTACCCAAGAGGTGGCAAGCGCATGACCTGCGGGAGACCCATCAGACTCTCTCCTGGGAGTTTAGTCTTCAGTGGAATGACTTGTCAACAGGGGTGACCAGAGCTGAGTCATTCTTTCATCTGTGAAATTCCAACTGAAATTCTTGGAATTGCTCTTTTCCCGTCCTTCTTGAGGACTGCTTGTTCAGATCATCCTTCAGTTCTTGGACATTACCCCATGTTCTGTTGTCCTAATAAACTATTATTATTATTTTGTCTATATTTTTTTCAGAGTCAATTTCAATTGCTTACAAGCAAAGTACCCAGTCATATACAAAGTCTCTCTTCTTTCCACATGTAGTCTTTTCTGGTCTTTGCCTCAAAGTGGAAAGGACTGCTTTCTCCTCCTTTCAGCAAGCAGGTTGACTTCCTAATTGTGGTCTAAGAGTCTGCCCGGACTGGCCTTGGGGACCTCATTGAAGAGGCTCTGATGAATGCCAGCAAGAGCAGTAAGAGGAGCGGGACAGTGATTTCCTTCAGACTTTAATAAGCACCAGGACTGGGGAGGAGGCAGTGAGAAAGCCTGCTGAGGACTTCGGCTCAGCAGTGTGAGAGCTCCTGGCCCAAAGTGGTGGCAAGATTTGGGGAGGGGCGAGTGGTGAATCTTGGGAGCCTGTCCTTGGGCCTCTTTGCTCACAATGGCAGAAAATTCCTTTTCTTCTGGCTGGGCATGGAAGCCGGGAGATACCAGGCTTCAAGAGTTCACTGTAGGGCACAGTGAGGGTGTTACCAGTGACCATGAAGGACAGGATGATTGAGGCTCTTACCCTGATTTTCTGAGCACCGTGGAAGCCTACTGGGTTCTGGGGAGACCCTGAGGATGAAGGAGACGCCAGCAATGCTAGAGACTGAAACTTTTGCAAATTTAGGACAAGAACTCAAAATGGAAATTAATTTGATTTAATGAAAATGAAGATATTGATTTTTTGTGTGTCTCAGTTTGTAGATTGAGATTCATAATGGCTCTAATCCTCAAAAAATTCTTATCCATAGATTTATGAACATGGTGAACACCGATTCTATCCTAAACATTGTCAAGACTCTGTGGGTAAAGCAAAGACATATAGGGCTCTGCCTCTGTTGGAGAGAGAAGACTCAAATAGTTAAGAGGACGTTATATACCCTTACAAGAGACAGTAATCAGCTCCTGACAACAGTTTAGGAGCTACCACTTGTGCTTAATTGGCAAATGAGTGGCCTGGTCAATAAGTAATGTGAGTTCACTGGCTGTAACATTAAAGGAAAATGGAAGGAAAGAAAAAAAAATGATGCTTTTTGTCCCAGTGAGGGTGAATTTGCAGGATTGCTTGTTCTAAGAAAAGGAATGTTTTGTTCCTGTAACTCACCACTTCCCGGGGAGCCCCTGCTTTGCCAGCCTGTGGCCTCAAGGGTCCTGCTCTGGCGATGGGTGTCAGGCCGGCTAGAGAGCCTGCAGAAATCAAGCAGGCTGATAATGTACTTAAAGATGTTTTCTGTTGTCCTTTTCCCCTGTCTTCCCAAATACGCATCCCTTGTCCAGGTCAGTATCAGAGGAGCTTATGTTCCTTTTAAGCAATAAGACCCAGCAGTCAGGGAATTGCTTGGGGATTAGGGAAACTCACAGTGGCTTTATGTGTCAGGGAGATGGGCCTTTTTTTCTATCCAGTATCCAGCACAAGGTTGTTTGAAAGCCTTGCTTAGAAAAACCTCAAGTTGTGGCCAGCGTGGAACTCTGGGCTCTGATGCAGGCAAGGTGAAGAGATTAGAGGAAGTTCTTTAGGGACCCAGGGTATCAGGTTGGGTGAATGGGGAAGGGATTGGAGAGTCATGATTGTGCTGGGTTTGTCCCAGCGTATTCTTGGACGAGACATGACTCCCTTTTGGAGCTTGGTTTTACTATCTATAAAATGATTACAAGATATAGGTAAAGCTGTAATTAAAACCAACCACAAATATCGAAACATTCTACATTAACACATTAAGGAGTAGTCATTCACTTTATAATGATTACAATCCCCTTTTGTAAGGATGCACAGTAAAATCAACTGATAGGGCAGTTGCTTTTCATTTAAAAGTGGAATTTGGTTTGTAAAATGTGACTGCATTTTTAGCTTCTAATGAAAATATCAGTTGCATAAAGGGAGTTCTAAATGTCTTCTTACTTTATTCCTTCTTAAACCCTCCACCAGTATTTTCCTCTCCCCATGAAAATTATGAAGATGTTTATATGCTTAACAGATGTTTAAGATCTGAGCTGAAAAATCCAAATTGATGGTGGACTTATCCCATAAACTGGGATTCATTCTCCAGTAGTTTCTGGCTTGGCAGTGGAGAGACCTGGGTTCTGGTCCAGGCTTTGCCTCTAAATAGCTGGGTTCCTTTCGACAAGTCTTAGAATTGTAAAACCTTTGTTCTGGAATGGAATTAGGGGGTCATTTATTCTAAGCTTCTTTTGACAAAGGCATTTCATCTACCTGAATGAATCAGGGCCCCGGGTGAGAGTGGGAGGGTTGAGAAAGTAGAGGCCAGGACTCTGAAGTTTAAATGCACTAACATTACAGTCTAGCAGAGGCCAAGCTCTAGATGTAAGGTGTGAATAAGAACCCTTGAGGAATTCAACTCCACACATTCCCTTCTCCTTAACAGCCAATAGCGTAGGAAAGTTCTGAGACCTTGAGATGCTTGGAGTTTGATCTGGAGCTGTGAGCAGGTTTCTCAGTGTTTTTAAAGGAAGATGAAGTCAGCATGTCAAGTGAGCTCTCTTCATACTTGAGCTGAGTGTTATTCCAAGGTTGAGCAGCCTTCTTCCTTGCTTCAGGCTTGCTCTTCTTTCTCTCCCTCCCTTCCCCTCCCTGCTACTTTTTTTTTTTTTAATGGCATGCAAATTTCAAGGGCGTGCAGTTGGGTCTGGCTGAAATCAGCTGAGTGTTTACAGGGTTTATCCAAGGAAGAGCCCTTGGGTCATTGTCATGGCAGTTTTGATAATCCTGATGGGGTGCAGATGTGGCTGTCCAGGGCAATCCAGGAGTGCCTCCCGCTCTGCGGCCGCAGTCACTGCTTGGGGCAAACGGGGCTTGCTTAATGTGAAAAAAAAGAAAAAAAAAAAAAAGAGTTCTCAAAATTTCAGTTATACAAACCCTGTACCAAAAAACTTTTATCAAAAACTTTATCTGGAGTGAGAAAAAGACTCTGCAAGTCCTGGATGAGTCACTAATGAGACCAGACAAATAGGCCATTTCTGCGTAGGTACATTGCTTGTCATTCTCTGTGAACAAGTCTCTTCACCCTCTCCAACCCAACTGCCCACTGCTGTGCTTAGATCTAGAATATGAACTCCTTAAGGCCAGGGATCTTTTCCAATTCATCCCAATGTCTCCAATGTCTAGCACTGTGCCTAGGTACTTAATAGGAATTTAATAATGTGTGCTGGATGAATGAAAACGTTAGCATAAGATGGCAGAGGGATGTATAAGGCAACTCCTGGTAGACATATATTGGATGAATGTAGGAATGAGTGGTGTAAAGAGACGGGCTTTCAGCACAGTTGCTGGGACAAAACACAGAAGGGTGTGAAGCTGGTAGGGTATAATGAGGATACCCCATCTTGAGTGGCAAGGCCATACCCAAGGCTCTTAAGCATGGAATGGAAATCATGAAGATCAGTGCCAAGGAAAGGAAACCTGGTGTCACAATGTGTGGAGAAGTAGAGTTGGAAAGAGCTCGGAGGCAGGGAGACCAGCAAGGAGTGAATGTGAGACTGTCGCCTTGAAAAAGTACAGAGTGGAGAAAGCAGCGCTGGGAGAGAAAGCGGTGCTGGGGGAGCCTGCGAGACCTGTTATTCCAGATCCATTCATCTGGTCAGGAGCCCAGCCAGGAGAGAGATTCAAATGCCTGAAGAGTTGGGCACCAACTTAAACATGAATGTTCACAGCAGCATTATGCACAATAGCTAAAAGGTGGAAACAACCCAGATCTCCATCAACTGATGAGCAGATGAATAGAATGTGGTATATCTGTATAATGGAATATCATTTGGCAATAAAAAGGAATGAATTACCAGAACATGCTAGTGTGGATCCTGAACACATCGTGCTGAGAGAACCCAGTCACAAAAGGTCACATGTTGAATAATTCTAATTATATAAAATGTTCAGAATGGGCAAATACATAGAGACAGAAAATAAGTTAGTAGTTGACAGGGCCTGGGGGAGGGAGAAGTGGGGAGTGAGGTTTCTTTTTGAGGTGATGAAAGTGTTCTAAAATTAAATAGTGGTGATGGTCGTATATGTGAATATACTGAAGCCCATCAAATTATATACTTTAAAAGGCTGAATAGTATGGTATGTGAATTATGTCTCAATAGAGCTGTTATTAAAAAACAAAAGTCCACCACCTGACCTAAGGGTTTAAGGGTCTCCTGGATTCTGGAGGAGAGGATGCAGAAAATAAGAATTAGCCAGTAGACCCTTAAAGCAGGTTGTTCATGTTAGTAATTAATGTGTATGTGCAAACCAATTCACACGTCCGCAGATGGCCGTCTCCTTTTTCTTTCCATTTATTCCAGATGGGCTGGTGCAGATGCAGCTCACCTGCGCAGGGTGCTTGAGTCCCGCCAGCTCCTGCTAGCTGCATGCCAGTGAAGGAGCCCCAGGGCTTCCCCGGGCTCTTGCTCTGTGTGGCTCAGAGATCTTTATAAAGCATCTCCTTCATGTTTCACCTGCTCTTATGATAGCCCCTCTTTCTCTAGGCCTCAGTTTCTGCGTGAGGACAATTTTAAGTGATAGACACTGCTTTGTTTTCAGGATGGCCCCTCTGACCCATGGTTCTTAAATCAAGGTGTGAGCCATGATACCGTTAGAATGAGCGGCTTCCCTGGAAGATGTCAGGGCTGTGCCCATAAATGGCTCCCCCAGGAGTTCCCTGGTTGCCTAGTGGTTAGGATTCTGAGCTTTCACTGCCGGTGCCTGGGTTGGGGAACTGAGATCTCGCAAGCTATGTGGTGGGATAGAGTGGGAGTTTGGGACTGACATGTACACACTACTGTATTTAAAACAGATAATCCACAAGGACATACTGTATAGCACAGGGAACTTTGCTCAATATTCTATAATAACCTAAATTGGAAAGGAATTTGAAAAAAGGATAGATACATGTATATATATAACTGAATCACTTTGCTGTACACCTGAAACTGACACAACATGGTTAATCAACTATGCTCCAATAGAAAATAAAAATTGAAAAACAAAACAAAACATCTCTCCAGAAAAGAGATTAAGTAGCAAATGGCAGAGCTGGGACTAGATCCTCTGTCACTTGGACTCCAAAGCAGGTGTTTTTCATCACTGCACTGCCCAACTCACTCCTAAAGCACTCACGTGAGTTCACAAGATCCCCAGCTGTAAGGTCTTCAGAAATGAAATTGGGCATCTTGGAGAGGGGGCGGCGATGGGGCGGGTGGGAGCGGGGAGGCAGAGGCCCAAGCAAAGAGGCATCTTGGACTAAGTAAGCCAAGAAAATGGATATTATTCTAAAACCTCCACTATGGTTGGTTTCAAACTACCAATGTGATGTCACTGAGCATAGAGTAGGAAAGAGAGGAACAGGATTGGCTCTGAGGGCTGGAATGGGCCTGCTCCAGCATTACCACTGCACTCAGGTCTTTTGGGCAAGTATACCCTGGTGGCTTTTTCACTAGCTTTTCAGACACGTTTAGATGGGTTTATCTGAGGGTATTCAGAACACATGAAGGGTTTCCACTCCCCCCACCCCCCCATAGCCACTTATTTGATACTTGTGCAGGCACACAGGGCAGGGATGAGTTATTAATAAGGAAATGATATACAAGTTTGCTATGAACAAATTCCACAGCAAACTAGTGATAGAGATGAGATTAAATTCCAGATTCCTGATGGACCCAAGTTGGTTTGCTATCCTGTCAATTTTGTAAAGCTTATGATTATGTAGGATGGGTCTGTAAAAATTTATATGGGGCTAAATGTAAAATGGTGGGCTTCTTTTTGCATATTCTTTCCAGTTCCTACTCTTCAATCTGGTGGATTGAAAATCTAAACTTTAGCATGCCATCAATCACTTTTCTTAGGTTGCCAACCTCACTTTTGCATTTTTCTTAAGTTAAAAACTTTTAAAAACCATCATCACAACCTAATTTTAGAACATTTTTAGCAACCCCCAGAAGAAACTCCATACACTTTAATAGTTACTCTTTATTCTCGCTCCCTCCCCACACTGTCCTGACCCATTTCTAGGCACTGGTCTACTTTCTGTTTCTGTGGGTTTGCTTACTCTGGAACATTGTAGATAAATGGAATCATATAATATGTGGTTTTATTGTGTCTGGCTTCTTTCATTTAGCATAATGTTTTCAAGTTTTCTCTGTGTCATAGCATTTATCAGCACTTTATTCTTTTTTATTGCCAAGTCATATTATGTTGTATGGACTTAACACGTTTTGTCTATCTGTTTATAATTTGATGGACATTTCGGTTGTTTCCGCTTTTTTGACTATTATGAATAATGCTGCTATGAACATTTGTGTACAGGTTTTTGTGTGACGTGAGTCTTTGTTTCTCCTGCGTATATACCTAGTAGTGGATTTGCTGGGTTATGTGGTAATTATATGCTTTAAACTTTTGAGGAATTACCAAGCTCTTTTCCATCATGGTTGCACCATTTTACAGTCCCACCAATAGTGTATAAGGGCTCCATTGTCTCCATGTTCTCCAACACTTGTTATTGTCTCTTTTTGATTATAGCCATCCTAGTGCCTGTGAAGTGGCATCTCATTGCGGTTTTGGTTTACATTTCACTAACAATTGATGAAGTTGAGCTCCTTTTTATGTGATTATTAGTTATCTGTGTATTTTCTTTGAAGAAGTATTTATTCAAATTCTTAGCCCATTTAAAACTTGGATTATTTGTCTTTTTTTGGTGAGTTGTAAGGGTTCTGGATATATCATATATGCATTGTCACATACATTTCTTGCGAATATTTTATCCCATTTTCTGGGATATCTTTTCACTTTCTTGATGGTATCATTTGATGCACAAAAGTCTTTAATTTTGATGAAGTCCAATTTATTTATATATTTTTTGGTTGCTTTTGTTTTTGGTGTTTTAGTTAAGATATTTAAATATAACCCAAGGTCATGAAGATTTATTCCTATATTTTCTTAGGGGACTTTTGAATTCTTAGCTCCCATGTATAGATTTATGATCCATTTTGGGTTCATTTTCGTTGATGGTGTGAAGTAGGGATCCAACTTAGTTATCCAGTTGTCACAGCACTATTCCTTAGAAGACTAGTTTTTTCTCCATTGAATTGTCTTGGCATGCTTGTCTAAAATCATTTGACCATAAATGTGATAGTTTATTTTTGGATTCTCAATTCTATTCCATTGATCTATATATCTGTCCTTATGCCAGTGCCACCCTGTCTTGATTACTGTGTAATAAGTTTTGTGATTATTTTATTATAAAAATGTGTTGGACTTTGTCAAATACTTTTCCTGCATCTATTGAAATGATCATATAATTTTTAATACTTTAGTCTATTAATAGGGGTGTTAAACCAATGCTGTAACTCCCTTTTGCCTTTAACTAAGACCATGAAAAAGTTGGAAAAGCCTGACTCTGTCTTCTGTTGCTTTTTGAGATTTTGGTTTTGAACTAGGCTCAGCCTAAAGGTGACTGTGTATCATTATCTTGCTAAGCCTAGCCCTGGGATTCACTCCCAGAAGAACTGGGGTCTGACAGTTTCCTATGTAACCTTTGGGGGTGTTATGGAATGAATGTCGTATCCCCCAGTCATATGTTGAAATTCTAACCCCAATGTGATGGTATTGGGAAGGTGACCTTGTCTTGAAGGTGGAGCTCTCATTATTGGGATTAGTGCCCTTATAAAAGAAACTCCAGAGAGTTTTTCTTACCTTTTTTTCATAATTTGAGGACATAAACAGAAGACAGTCATTTATAAACCGGGAAGTGGGCCCTTACCAAACACTGAATCTGCAGTGCCTTCATCTTGAACTTCCCAGCTTTCAGAACTATAAGAAATGAATGTTTACTGTTTAAGCCATCTAGCCTTTAGGGACTCAAAGGGACTGAGATGGGGGCAATGAGATGGACAATTGTCTTATCCGAGAGATCAGGAGTACAGCTAACAGGGCTAAATCCAGTACATGGTCAGAGGTAGTAGAACCAGGAAATCATAAGTGGCCTGAGTCTCATGACTGGGCATGCGTGAGATTCACGGCAGGTGCACAGAGCTGTGTCTTGGGCAGGGACCAGAGTGGAAAGAAGAACAGGCAGACTGGAGTGGGGGACACTTGATGAGGTAAGAAAAGATAGACTCTGAGGCAGTGTTGTTTTATGGCTTCCATACCATCTCACCTGGAACTGATCATCTCTCTAGGCTTTCAACATATTGTAGTCCCAATCTCTCATCTAGAGTGACATTGGACTTCTCTCAATACCATGCTCCCAGCCACTGTGACTTTCTCAATCCATGAACACTCCCTGCTGTTCTTTTCTGGCTGCAGACTGGTTTGTGGCTCAGTCAAGGAGTGGGTGGGTAGAGGCTACTTCTTCTAAGGCCTCAGGTTGTTGATGGTCAGAGCCCTCTGGGTCCCAGGAGCTGGTTCTTCTACCTGGTGCTCAGCATGACTGTGGATAGATTTAGGGTGGCATCCACTTTCTTGTATTCATGTAGTCCAAGGTGGCTCTTGGTCTGGGACATTTCCTTTCTGAAGGTCAGAATGCACATTGTGACCTAATGTGAATGTTTTATGAGTGAGTAAGGCAGTCCAGTGATTAAGAGCACCATCTTTGGAGTCAGAGAGACAAGAGCTCTGACATTTGCTATTTAATCTTTCTAAGTCTCAGTTTCCTTATCTGCCAAATGGAAATACTGTGAGTACCTACTTTTTAAGTTTTATCTGAGATGTATATGGAGTTTGTAAACTGCCTGACCCATGAGTGTTCAATAGCAGATGTTGCTATAATTATTGATGATTGTGATGGCACAAATGCTTTGGCTTCTTCGCTCTCCTCGAATGATTATCTGACATAGGATCTAGTGCATTTTGGAGGGTATAGTTAGTGGCTTTTGAGTGTGGAGATAAAAGTGGGAAAACAAAAAAAGAATAGAAAAATTTGTTGACAAGTTTGTGTGATCATGCATGGAAAAATGAGCTCTTGTATTTGCATTTGATTTAGTTTCTCCAGTGGAAAAAAATGCTAATGAGTATGATTAAATGGCTGTGCTTAATCCTGTAACTTAAGAGGGAAAAGAAGTCATTAGCAAGTTGATTATTATTATTAATACTCGAGGTAATCAGGCTCATTTGTAGAGGCTGATTAAAAGTGAATGTCCAAATGAACACACAGTGTTTAAATTAACGAAAGTTGGAGCCCCAGATATTTAAGACAGTCATCTGTGGTACCATAATAAGATTAAGGTGATTAAGTTATTGGTAATATTTGCACAGGAGCATGTGTATTTTTTCTTTGTCTCTCTAAATAAAAATGGGGAGTAGGTATTTCCAAGTCTGATCCTTTAATAAAACCTTTTCATTTTTCTCATTCAGATATTAGTAGTTCCATTCAACAACTTTTGTTCCTTCTCTGACAATCACATGGACTTTTACAGATTCTGACAAGACCTGATAGAAAGTGCCTCAGTGAAGACTTTTTTTGAATTAGCTCATCGATGATCAGTCATTCTTTATCCACTTGCACTTTTACATGAGATTAAACACTCAGCACCAACTTACGCATTAAGTGGCAGATCCTGGCAGGATACTGGGGCCCTTGACAGGAAAATATTGCCTAATTCTTGGTCATGCTGCCCTTCAGTCACCTACTAAGACATCAGATCATTTAGTGCTGGCATATCTTGCTTTAGGAAATATGTGTTTTCCGGAAAATGAAACGTTTGCAAGTTAAATTCTATTGTAAATGTTATAAGGTAGTTCTCTCCTTAAATTATCTGGTGTATCTTTTAGAAAGAGCTGTCAGGTATCCTCTACTTCTTATGCCTTCAGTTGTTCCCTTTCTCCTACTTCTTTTCTGCCTGGGAAGGTGCTCAGATAACTCCAGTATCCCCAAATCTTTCCTCTCAGCCCCTGGAAACCACCGATCAACTCTCTGTTTCTATGAGTTCAGTTTTTCTTAAATTCCATATACATATGAGTGAGAGCATATAGTATTTATCTTTCTCTGACTTATTTCACTTAGCAGAAAGCCCTCAAGGTCCAACCATGTTGTCGCAATGGCAGAATTTCCTTCTTTTTATGTCTGAATAATATTCCGTGTACACACACACACATACATTCTTGCATTTTCTTTATTCATCCGTTGATGGACACTTAGGTTATTTCCATGTCTTGCCTATTGTAAATGATGCTGCAGTGAACATGGGGGTGGGGTGCAGATAGCTCTTTGAGATAGTGATTTCATTTCCTTTGGAGAGATATATATATATATATTCAAAAGTGGAATTGATGGATCAAATGTAGTTCTCTTTTTAATTTTTTGAGGAACCTCCATACTGTTTTCCATAATGTCTGTATCCATTTACATTCCTGCCAATAGTGCACAAGCGTTCTTTTTTTTTTTCACTTCCTTGCCAACATTTGTTATCTCTTGTCTTTTTAATAATAGCCATTTTAACAGGTGTGAAATGGTATCTCATTGCGGTTTTGATTTGCATTTCCCTGGTGATTAGTGACGTTGAGCACCTTTTCATGTATGTGCTGGTCTTTTGCATGTCTTCTTGGGAAAAATGTCTACTCAGTTCCCCTGCCCATATTTTATTTGGATTATTATTATTATTATTATTATTATTTTTGCTGTGAGTTATGTGAGTTCCTTATATATTTTGGATATTAACCGCATATCAGATATATGATTTGCAAATATTTTCTCCCATTCAGTAGGTTGCCTTTGCCTTTTGTTGATTGTTCCTTTTGCTGTGCAAAAACTTTGTAGTTCAATGTTGCCCCACAACTTGTTTATTTTTGCTTTTGTTGCTTGTGCTTTTGGTGTCATATTTAAATATTGCCAAGACCAATATCAAGGAGCCTTTTCCCTATGGTGTCTTCTAGGAGTTTTATGGTTTCAGGTCTTAGATTTAAGTTTTTTATTTAGTTGGAGTTAATTTTTGTGAGTGGTGTAAGTAGGGGTCTAGGCCATTATCCTTCTCAGTGTTTCCTTACTACACTTTACTCCAAGCATCTCGTACCCCCTTACTCTTTCCATTTCTACCAATTTTGTGACTCTAGGAAAGTCATGTAAACTTTCTAAGCCTCATCTCAAATGTATAATGAGCATTATATTAATGATCTCCTGGGTAATTTTGATGATTAAATATATTAATCCTACATAAATATATGTATAACATGTCTAAAACAGCACTGAACACATAGTACACACTCAATAATTGTTTATTTCCTTCCCATTTTTTTCTGCCTTCAAAAACTTGCTTTCAAAACAAGGCATTAAAGACTAATAAGACTATTTAATGAGTTACCATTCTTTGTGGTATTTGTATTTTATTCTAGGTAATTAGCTCAATCATTCCTTTCTTTATTTCATATCAATGGATTTTTTTGGGGGGGGTACTGTATGTATTCCAGAAACCATGTTAACTTTAATAGTTAAAAATCAAGCAACAAAATATTAGGGGTCTTATGTTCCTGAAAATTTACCTAGTTGGTTTGAATCTAAACACACAGACCTGGTAAGATACTTGGATTATCTTAGTAGTATGTTACAGCTCACATTATCAGGGTATCTTTCTTCTGTGAAAATTTCACTAGCGGTGGGATGCCTAAAAATGGTCACCAGAGTTGAGAACTTTATCATCTCTGAAGGCAAGGGCAGAAAGAAAGAGACACAGGAAAGGCAGCACACCAAACACCAGTCTTCCCAAATGTTGCTGTTTTGTCTTAACAAGCCTCTGTTTTTGTTGCAGACCTATCTGACAGAGGTGTGTTTGGCATCATTCTCTAAGGATCCTAGACCTCATGATAAAATGATGTAGAATATCCTGTAGTGAGAGGCTCTGTGATGAGTCAGAGATTTCCTTGGGGCGACTTTAGCCATAACAGAGATAGGACCATGTGCAGAACCAGGGGAACTCAGGAGACAAGACACTGAAGGGCTGGGGCTGTAGGAAGGGTATGGATGATTAGAGCAGGGACACAGTCCTTCTGTATTTCTTAGCATTTTTTAATCCATAGAGCTAAAGCAGCCTCTCAACTTGCCCGCGAAGAGAAGAACTGGCATAATTTCAACCCTCTTTACAGGTGAGGAACTGAGAAGCACAGAGATTCAAGGCATCTCTTACCTGGCTCCAGCTTACCTGTTCCTCTTTTATCTTCAATACCTTAGGTATCATCTTCCGCAGCAATCACACCACTTTTTAAAAATCATTCCCTAATTATACCAGGCTCCCCTTCCAACTCTGCTGTAGAAGAGAGCAGTGTACTGATCCTGTTTTACAGATGAGAAAACACAAGCTCAGAAAGCTTAAATGACTTGCCCAAGCTCACCTGTTTAGTCATGGCAAAGTTGGGACAAATTTAAGCCTCCTGACTGACAGTCCATTTTCTTAACCTTCCTGCCCTTCAAAACACAGGGAAGCACAGGTCCTAGGAAGCCCCTTCAGTGCATGCTGAATCTCTACTCCCAGGACCACAGACAGAGCAGGTGGAAGAAGAAAGGAAGTACTACGTATCCATTCAGCTGCATTTACTCCTTAAATGTGGATTCTCCTTCTGGCAACTTAACCACTCTCCAGAGTCAGCATTTAGTGATGGTTGTAAAAACACAAACAGTTTAGCACACAACACTCTGAACTGTAAACTCTGGTAAATAGGATCAGGGGAAGATTTAAGTGGAAGGGACAACTGCTATAAAGACTTAACAGGAATTCATTAGGCTCTGCAAGTAAAGCAGATAAAAGGTCCATAACCACATGCAGGAAGTGAAAGGAAAATCCTAAATCATTAAGATGCAGTGAGGTCCTGCCACAGCTCATTCATCAGATCATCCTCAGCGGTGCTGGCTCAAGTTTCCAAAAGACCCCGGAGCACGAAGTCTCCTCTGCCCGCCATATTATTTTATTTTATTTTATTTTATTTTTATTTTATTTTTTGCCCGCCATTTTAGATGGGAGCAGGGTCTCACTGGCAGGCATGGTTGTGTCAGACATTTAATGTCACCTGCTCAATACTACCATTTCTCCTTTTATCACTTCTTTCTTTCTCTATATTCCTCTTATCTGCTTCTTGCTCTTTCACCCTTTGTTCCTTTGATTTCTCCTGCTTTCCCCCCACAATCCCTGTTCATTTCCTTCTTTCTCCACCCACCTCTGCCTTTACCAGACTCTCTCAATGGACCTGCCTTCCTTCTCTTCCTCATCCTCATCTCCCACTGCCCTGGATACTCTCCCTGGGGGACTCAGCAGTTTCCCCCGTCTGCTGTGTGCAGGCTGGGGGTGGGGGCGGATTCACCAGACACTCTTCTCTGTCTTCCTCATTTACATTTCTTTCAGTGCTTTTGTGTGACTGGGAGGTCCAGGGGGGTAGAGTATAACATAACCAGTTAATTTGGTCCTAAATTGTTTGCTTTTATCAGTAAGTCAGATGTCCTCGGATTTCTCTGTAAACAAACGAACAAAAGTAGGCTGAAAAATATCTCACCGTTTCTTTGGAAATTTAAAGGGACACAATTGAAAAGAATATTAATTGTTATGAAATGTGGGGTGCCTATTTCTCATCTCATGCTAATTAGCACAGATTTTTCTGAAGAGAATGCTGGCATGGCTTTCCATCCTCTTATTCTCTAACCTGTCCTCAGTAGAGATACAACAGATTTTCAAGAATCGAGCAGTATTTTATTGCAGTTTTTATACAGTTTTTGAAGTAATTGCTTGTAAGTGGAAATGCAGAACTAAAGAACTTTGGAGCAACACTGTGTCACTTTCAATCAATCAAAAAGGAGGGAGAGTAGGTGGTGTTAAGTGACAGGGGAAAACTGCTCAGAGAACAAACTCTGTGTGTGTGTGTGTGTGTGTGTGTGTGTGTGTGTGTGTTTCTACAGCATCTTGAAGATCCATTTTGGTCTCATGAGTTTTCTAAAATTGCTGGTGAGCTTGTGGGATGACCAATTTCTGTGCTCCCTTTCATAGTAAGGCTCTGGATGCACCCTGCACACATTCAGTCACAGTAGAAAGCAATTTTCCATACTACAGGGGGCTGTGATTTGAGCACTGTAATGATTAGTGATTTCATCCGATTATACTTGACCCCCTGCTCATTTTTATATATTAAATGTTAAAAAGGAAAGGGAGAAAACTTGAGAGTGCTGCTTGATTGAAATTCCAAGAACTTTCCTATAGATAAAATATATTGAGAAAAGCCAGGGTGCTAGGGAATTCAGGGTGAAAAAGAGAGAAACAGAGAAAGAAAAAGAAAATGATTATAACAGAAATGTTCCCCAAAGTCTTTCTGATTGTGAATAATGTTTGTATGCTTTTAAGGCTGGTTGGTGTGTTGGTTCCGTATTTAATGGGTTTTCACCTCCTCTCCAGGGCTATGTGCCCTCTTCTTGTTTCTCCTCCCCCTTTCTTTCCCCATTTGCTTCTCTTTCTCCCTCTCCCTTCCTCTCCTTGCCCTCTTTCCTTTCCCTCCAGAAAGAAGTTGTAAAATGCCTTCCAAAGAGGCAGACTCTGTAGTGTTAGCTGTTTGTCATGGAAACACACAGACTCCAAGACCTTGAGTCCTGCCAGTGATCTGGGATCAGACCCTGCTTGGGTCAGAGTCCAAGGCTGTCCTTGAGATTTCTGGATAAGGAAAACCAGGAAATACAAAGTCATTTGAGGTATAGGTCAGTGTCCACAGATAAAGGCATCTAAATAGTTACTTCTTCTGTTTCACACTATCCATAATCACATTTGCTTTTAACCATGTAGGTGAATGTGGCTGTGAGTGTAAGAGGTTGAAAAAATAAAGAATAATTGCAGTACTTTTCTGATGATTCCTTATTTACAAAATGATATGGTTGATGTCTCTGAGGACAGTTTGAAGACATTTTTGCTTATTCTCTCATATCAAACCTGGTGCAAAACGAGTAAAATACTGTCATTTGCAGCAACATGGGTGGACCTAGAGATTGTCATACTGAGTGAAGTCAGTCAGACAGAGAAAGTGAAATACAATATCGCTTGTATGTGGAATCTAAAAAAATTGATAGAAATGAACGTATTTACAAAACAGAAAGATTCACAGACTCAGAGAATGAGCTTATGGTTACGGGAGTGGCAGGGGGAAGGGTTGGATGGAGGGATAATTAGGGAGTTTGGGATTGACATGTACACACTGCTATATTTAAAATGGTAACCAACAAGGACCTCCTGTATAGCACAGGGAACTCTGCTCAATGTTATGTAACAACTTAAATGGGAAAAGAATTTGAAAAAGAATAGATACATGTATATGTAGAACTGAATCGCTTTGCTGTACACCTGAAACTAACACAACATTGTTAATCAACTATATTCTAATATAAAATGAAAAATTATTTCTTGAAAAAAAGAGACAAAAAAACACTGTAACTTATAACAAGAACAGCAGTTGCCTATCCTGCCTTTCTCCTCCCCTGATCCCGTCTTTAAAAACAACCACTTTAAACTCTTCACTGTTTGTTTTGTTTACCATATTTCTAACTTACATACTAATTTGCTGATTTTTCCATGGTAGACATTATATTGATTTCCCACTACAGGAGATAGAGACTTAATTCTTTTATGCCATTGTAGAAAAGTGTTTGAAAACACGGCTGCAACAAATTCTCTCATCTGGTATGCATACCTCTTTACAATGTGCCTTTGTAGCTCTTCCTATCAAGAGGTAGTATCTGTTTCCCAACCCTTTGAATCTTGGCTCCCCGTGTGACTTGCTTTGACCAATAGTTGTACCAGCAGTGATGCTATGGGACTTTTAGACCTAAGCCTCAAGAAGAGGCACCTTCACTCTCACCGTCTGAGAATACATCCCTGAGACTCTTAACTACATGAGTCTGATCTGACCTGTTGGAGGGTGATAGGCCACAAGAAACACAGACAGATGTCCTAGGTGAGGCCCCTAGACCTGTCATCGGAAGAGACCCTGTACCAGGCCCAGACATGATTATGAGGCCATCCTAGATATTCTGTCTTAGTTGAGTCCCCAGATAACAGCAGTCATAAGAGTGAAGAACTGACCTTTTGGGCCTGGTCCAAATTGCTAATCTACAAACTCATAAGCAAATAAAATTGCAGTTGTTTTAACTCACTGAGTGTTGGAGTGGTTTGCTGCACAGAAATAGATGTCTGATATAATCATCTATCACTCACACATATTGCATTTCCCTCAATCTTTCCAATATAATTTTATCATAATTTGATACCATCCATATTCATTATTTTCATAGTTAATAATTATGTTACATTGTTCACTTTTTGAGCCAAGAACTAGGTTATGAAGGCCTTTCCTTTCTTGTTCAACTTCTGGTTCTCCTATAATTCTTTTCCTCTTAAAGTTTTTTTTAACTCAGGTTTCATTCAATCTTTTGCTAAGTCTTCCTATATCCTCCAATAGTTTTGTAAAGTGACTCTCAATCCAATTTTCCACACCATAAACCTGTCAGAAGATCTGTCAGTTTTATTTTCTCCTGGAAACCTCCCTCTCAGTGGCTTTTGCCCTTCTGTTTTTATCTGGACTAGTTGCCCTCTAATATAGCTGCTCAGCTGCTGTCATGGGACTTACTTTCCCATCATACTGGGGGTTCTGTTTACCTCCCTTGCCCTAAGACCCCAGTTATATGGCTCCCACATCTTCATTTTTCTTGTTTTGTAGTAACTTTCTTGTTTTTCAGGAACTTATTGTCTAGAAGTATTTTGAGAAAGCATGCATAGGAGGTATATTTTTTAAGACCTTGCATCTCTATCTCTATTTTTGATTCATAATTTGGTTCTGTATAGAATTATAAGTTCAGTATTACTTTTAATGATAATTTTGAAGACATACCTCACTGTCTTCTAATTTACATGTTGCTGTTGAGAAGTTGGATGCCATTCTTACTCCCAAATCTTCATGTCATTTGTTCTTTCTTCTTAGAATCTTTTCTTTAACCTTTGGATTCTGAAGTTTCACAGTTATGTCCTTGACGTGAATCTTTTTCATCATTATATTGGGTCTTTGTGCTTTTCAATCTGGAAACTTATTTCCTTATATAATGCATATTATACATTTTTGTAATTTTTTTTTTTGACTATTTCCTCTCCTGTATTTTTTCTGTTTACTCTATTTGGAACTCCTTGTTTGGGCTGTTGGACCTCTTAGATGTCTTAGTTTTAATTTGTCTTTTTCATTTACTTTCTATGAGTTATGCTATGGACTGAATGTTTATGTTTCTCCTAAATTCATATCTTTAAGTCCTGCCCCCCAATATGATGGCATTTAGAGGTGGGGATTTGGGGAAGTAATTAGGGATAAATTAGGTCAGAGAGTGGGCTCTCATGCTGGGATTAATGTCCTTTTAAAAAGAGGAAGAGACATGTGAGCTTTCCCTCTTTACATGGGTGCATCAAGGAAAGGCCATGTCAGGATATAACAAGAGGACAGCCATCTATAGACCAGTAAGTGGACCCTCATCAGACACTGAATCTGCTGCAACCTTGATCTTGGAAATCCAAATTTCTTTCTTTCTTCCCATCTTCCCGTCTTCCCGTCTTCCCTTCTTCCCTTCTTTCTTTCTTTCTCCCTTTCTCTCTCTCTCTTCCTTCCTTCCTTCCTTCCTTTCTTTCTTTCCTTTCTTTCCTTTCTTTCTTTCTTTCTTTCTTTCTTCTTACCTCTATCATACAACTTTTCACCCTGGGTATTATAGTTGCCTATCCCCTTGCTCAGCTTCTGCTCTAGACCTTGAATGACTTAAGGGTAGGGTAATGCTTTTTATACAACAGGTTCACAATAAATTTTTAATACAAATGTCTCTTCTTCCTGAGGTTATTTAGGATACTTAGTCTTTGGATAATGCTTTCTGTTAAAATATTGGGGTTGGCCAAAAAGTTTGTTTGGGTTTTTCTATAACCCAAATGAACTTTATGACCAACCCAATATTTTTCCATCATACTGAACCAGAATTTATCATCCTAGAATTTGTACTCATTCATTGTAATTATATTATATTATGTAATCATAAGCCCCAGATTTTCTAGAACACAATATCTGATTTGAAATATTTACTGCCTTCATAAAACATCTTGAGGTCCTGGAAATTTTCAACTTTTGGTATTCAAACCACATGCCCTAGGTTGTTTCTCACACTCGAAAGTGACACAGATACTCTTTGTCATGGAATGTGTCCTGAGTTTTGGTTTGGGAAGTTTGGGAACTGCACAATCTAATGCCTTTGCTTGGTGGAACTCTTCAGATCTCTGAAGTTGACACTTATGTCCCCCTTTTTCCTAGGCTGATAACTTTTCAGGCTGTTTCATGGATTGTTCTTATACTCACCCCTGGATTGCTATACATCTACTTAAAGTGTGTGGTGACGCTGGGAAATGCCACCTGTGTAGACTGGATCGGACCCTCCCCTCCCTGCCTCTAGGCACTAACTTGCTGTTAACACAGCCCGAGTTTGCTTTTGGTTTCTTTGGGGATAGCCGCATTGTATTTGTGACTCCTAGTTTTTACCTTTAGTTAATAAGCCATATCTTCTACATCTTATACTTAAAAATTGGGTTTATTTCTGTTGAAATATATATGATTATGTTGGGGCCATCATACAATTTTATCTTGGATTCCAATCTTGCCACCTGTGTATTCTCTGGCCATGTCAGACTTGTGGCATCAAAGCAATGTTAGTTTGAGTTGTTGGCCTGTACCCAGTGTGATCAGAACTTTGAAGGACATGTGTTAAATTAGAATTCTCCTTGTAAGTGATTTTTCCTGTGATGCTATTTGCCTTGTGAATACCTGTTTATGTGTTGGAATTTTACCCAGTAATGTACTTCACAGCAGGAACTTGGGGTCAAAAAATACCTTCAGAGCTAACGTATAATTAAGAAATATAGTTTCTCTAAGAAGTAATTTTCCTTCATGATAGAATGACAGGATATAATCCTATTCAAATACTTATTCAAATATTTGCTCATTCTTTTTCTGCCACATAAGCACTTGTAGGCCCATTTTAGTAATAAGACAACTAGTTAGAAATCCTTTTTTTCTATCTCTAATCTGAATATTAAAAAAAATAGGCTTTGATGTCCTCAAGGGCAGAGACAATGCTTTATACTTCTCTAACACCCCAAAAAGCCTTCCCAAATAATCAAACAATTTCTTCTTTCCTATGTCTACGCCCTCCCTTGTCCTAGCTGTCTTTCTAATATGTCTCCCCCCAACACACCCTCATGGGTTTAAATTCCTATTGTTTTTCAAAGCTTGACTTAAATTTCACATCCTTTCAGAAGCCTTTCTCTAGATTCAATTGAGGACCAACATTTCTGCATCTTGGATCCCTAAGATATTCATTATGTCACCTACTTTTTTTGTTACAGGATTTATATATGTTAGTATTATTTCTTTGAACTGAATTAGAAACTCGTTGAGGGTGGGGACCATATTTTCTCTTCCTGTGGATTTCCCTATTCATCTTTGCAGAGTGCTAGGGACATCATATACACCTAGTTGAACTGAAATTTTGCAAAATCCAAGGAAGGGAATTGTGTCGAGGAAAGCAGGGCTGGGGATCATTACTTTTCTTTAAAAACACCCAAACAAGAAAGAGTATGTTCTTTGAAGTTGCTGGAGCAATACTCCTCAGTGCTGCTGTGGTTCCTCAAAAAAGCATAAGTCTAATTTGAGCATCTGTCATGACAAGAATTTTCATATCCTCTGTGGGGTCATCAGACAGGGAAAGGACAGTAGAGGAGAGGCTGTGATGCATGGCTCTGGCACAGGGCAAGGCTGGGAACCTGAAGTTTCCAAGACCTAGCGGAGCACATTTGGAATCTCTCCTTAGTGTTAACTCAAGGGCACATGATTTGATGTTTTCTATTTTACTACTATTTTTTTTTTGCCAGAAAAAAGGAGAGAATCCTTGAATATTTTAGGAGAGATTTATCAGTTTTTCGTTGAGACCAACTATTTGGTTTCAAGGTAATAGCACATGCTTCTACCACTCTCATCCCTCCCAAGTAATCTGGGAGGTCAATGCTGAAGGATTAGGTCTGATTTTCTTTAAAAAAGATAGCCCTGTGTACAGTCAGCTAAAGCAGATCATTGCCCCTCCCAAAGCACTACTTAAGCAATCCAACCACCCATTTGTTTTCAATGGATGTTTGCCATTTATCAAAATCCTAAACCATGCTATGCAGTTGAACTTCCCATCTGCTATCAGTGACTTGTACTGATACTTTTTTTTTTTTTGGTAATTATGTAGTGAAGAATTAAACTTACCCAAAGAGAGGTCTGGTGTTTATCCTTGCTCCTGGGAGGTAAACCCTAAGCCCTTGGAATCTCCAGAATGATAGGAGAGTCTTTGCTATTCATGGGGACCCCTTAGAGCACACCTGACCCTGTAGTTTATGCTAATGAGGTGACTCATGGTGGGCCCCCAGGTAGTCTGTGCTAACAGGATGACTCAGGGTAGGCATTTGGCCACATCAAAAGACCAAGCATGTGATTAGAGGGTTGGGGTTTGAGGCAGGTAATTTCAGCTTGACCTCCAGGGAGGGGAGGGAGGTTGGAGATTGAGTTCAGTCAAGAGGGCAGTAATTCAATCAATTGTGTCTACATAATGAAACCTTAGTTAAAAACTCTGGACACTGACGCTTGGGTGAGCTTCCCTCCTTGGCATTACTCTGTGTGAATTGCTGCATATCAATGCTGGGAGGGTAACCCATCCAAGGATGACAGAAGCGTTGTGTTTGGAACCTTCCCAGACCTCACAACACTCTTCTCTTCCTTTAGCTGGTTCTAGTTTATATCCGTTTGATATAATAAAACCATAATCATAAGTATAGCACCTTCCTGAGTTCTGTGAGTCATTCTAGCAGATGATCAAACCTGAGTGTGGTTGTGGAAATCCTTGAATTTTTAGTCAGCTGGTGTGAAGTGAGGGTAGCCTTGGAGCTCCAAACTTGTGACTGGTGTCTGAAGTGAGAGCAGCCTTGTGAGGACTGTACCCTCAGACTGTGCAGTTTGTCTCACTCATTGTGGTAGTCTATCAAGAAACAGAAATGAAAGGATAACAGGAAGAAGAAAAAAGAAGATAAAATATTTATGTCAAACAATGAAATCCAGATGACTTGTAAAAAAATTCTTTTATAAATCCTATTTCTCCTAAAACGAAGTTGGGGGGGAAGACAGGAAGGTATTTTTCTTTTGTGTTTCCCCCTATTGCATCTTAAAGCTTAGAATTTTTGAAAGAGTGTCCTTATTTTTCTAGGAGAGGGAAGTAGCCCACAGCCTTTAGGTATTTAGGATCAGAGATGTGGGAGTCCTGAGTGGGTGAAGGTGGGGGTGATTGTGAAATAATTCCACCTTGGAGCTAATTGGGCTTCTCTTTTATGCAAATAGAGATGCCGTGGGCACCACAGGATCAGCCTCTTTAAGGTAACTGTGAATGACCAAGGAGAGAGGGCAAACTGCTCATTAAAAGAGAAGTGGGTGGGGTGAGGGATGAGTGGGGCAAATTTCTTCCCTGGGGTTCCCTGCTTTGTCTTCTGCCCTGTCAGCTTTTAGAGGAAATCCTCCTCCCTTTTATTCTTCTCATCTTCACCTTCACTGAAACAGACCTCTTAGCTTTTTGCTCTCCCTTCCCTCCCCAACACCCATGTACTCTGATTCTCTATTTGTTGATGCTCTGTCTTGGTGGCACAGTTGACAAGGATATTTGCATTTTCACAGGGACAAAAGTCTTAAACTTCAAGATCAAACATGGAGGATGGAATTTCATACCTCATTCAATGTGAAGCTGTAGACCTGAGAACTTGCTCTGTGGATGTCTCCTCCCCAGGCTGACTTCCACGCCACTCATCCTAATGCTGCCTTTCAGCGATACTTCAGGCTGTGGGAGAAGGGGCAGTTATTCCCCCTTCGAGCTGACCTTTAAAAGGAGAACTAATTTTGCTAGTTGCATAAGAGAATGTTGCTTGAGAGCCCCTTAGGGGCTTTGAATTTAGGAAGTTAGTAAGCAATTAACTGGTTTCACCATCCTTGGAAGATCTGACCCTCAGGGATCTTTCCCCATCCTTCCCTCCCAAGTGATTTGTCAATCAGTATCCTTTTGCCTTGAGAAGAGCTTCAGTAAATACAGTCTCCTCTTTGCTGCATTTCCAGCAGTGGTGTGGCCCCTTCTAGAGGGGCACTCCAAGGAGTTGCCCAACTGATCTGATCTCAGCCACAGGCTGAGGGTCTTTGTACCATAGAGAGAACACTGTCAGTCTACACAGTACTTCTCTCTTGAGTTTAGGTTGTTCCTATCCCATTCATGGAGACGCAGACTGATATCTTTATTCCCAGCTCCTGGTCTCCCCTCACAGGGAAGAAACCACCTTTATACACATTACCTAGTGATGCCCATCCAGACATCTGGACCCTGGTGTCTAGACCTTTCAGCTCTTGTTTTCTCTTCTTCAGGGAATAGCCTGTACTCCCAGAACAATGACCCTTCATGAGACCCTATCTGGTCCCAGGGGTGGCCGTCATCCTTTCTGGTCTTCAAAGAATAACCGTAATAGTATATATTGTCATAACCCCAGTAATCATGTCACATTTATAGTAAAGGGAGGTGTTTTTCTATCCCTTTCTCTCCCACTGGCTGCCTTGAGCTTTACCTTCAGGATGCCTTCATTGCTGCTGTTCAAAATCTCTTTCTTCTTATTCCTTCATTCACATATGAACCCAAACACTTTTTTCAATAAGCTGCCTGTTAGAAAAGAACTAATAAGCTAAATTGTCAGAAGGTGCTCCTCACTGAAAACAGCTCAATGGGTAATTCAACTTTGGAGTAACAGTGCTTTCAACCCAAATGAGCCAAACTCTAAAGGTGGCCTTTAGTCACTGTTTAAGAACACTGGGAAGATATTTTGGGTCAAGAAAGATCTCCCTGTTTCCCCCGAAATCATACATAGAAGTAACAGCTTATTTTAGTTATGCCTGCATGATGCCTGTCTCATGGTTGGCTGCTTGGACTGTTCTGCAATAGAGTGAGGAGAGAGTTACGAAAAGTCAGTTCCACTCTATGACATAAATCAAAGCAAGATCCTTTGTGACCTACCTCCTAGAATTATGGAAATAAAATAAAAAATAAACAAATGGGACCTAATGAAACTTAAAAGCTTTTGCACAGCAAAAGAAACCATAAACAAGACAAGAAGACAACCCTCAGAATGGCAGAAAATATTTGCCAATGAAGCAACTGACAAAAGATTAATCTCCAAAATATACAAGCAGCTTATGCAGCTCAATATCAAAAAAGCAAATAACCCAATCCAAAAATGGGTAGAAGACCTAAATAGACATTTCTCCAAAGAAGACATGCAGATGGCTAACAAACACATGAAAAGATGTTCAACATCACACTAATCACACATCACTAATCACTAGAGAAATGCAAGTCAAAGCCACAATGAGGTATTGCCTCACACCAGTCAGAATGGCCATCATCAAAAATCTAAAAACAATAAATGCTGGAGAGGGTGCAGAGAAAAGGGAACCCTCCTGCACTGTTGGTGGGAATGTAAATTGGTACAGCCACTATGGAAAACAGTATGGAGTTTCCTTAAAAAACTGAAAATAGAACTACCATATACCCAGAGAAAACCATAATCCAAAAAGAAACATGTACCACAATGTGCATTGCAGCACTATTTACAATAGCCAGGACATGGAAGCAACCTAATGCCCATCAACAGATGAATGGATAAAGAAGATGTGGCATATGTATACAATGAAATGTTACTCAGCCAGAAAAAGGAATGAAATTGAGTTATTTGTAGTGAGGTGGATGGACCTAGAGGCTATCATACAGAGCGAAGTAAACCAGAAAGAGAAAAACAAATACCGTTTGCTAACTCATGTATATGGAATCTAAAAAAATGGTACTGATGAACCCAGTGACAGGGCAAGAATAAAGAGGCAGATATAGAGAATGGACTTGAGGACATGGGGTGGGGGGCAAAGGGGAAGCTGGGACAAAGTGAAAGAGTAGCACTGACATATATACACTACCAACTGTAAAATAGATAGCTAGTGGGAAGCTGCTGCATGACAGGGTGATCAGCTCGATGATGGGTGATGACTTGGGTGGGATAGGGAGGTTAGGAAGGAGTCGCGAGAAGGAGGAGATATGGGGATATATGTATAAATACAGCTGATTCACTTTGTTGTGCAGCAAAAACTGGCACAGCAGTGTAAACCAATTACACTCCAATAAAGAGCTTAAGAAAAAAAATCAGTTCCTATTAGAAAATACCATGTTCTGCCATGACTGCGCTTTATAGCGGCCGCATGTTTGCGTGGTGGGGGGAGGGAGCAGCAGGTGGTGGTTTGCTACAGTTTACTAGGCGTATTCAGAGCCTTCGGGTAAGCGTGGCAATCCTTCTTAGGGCATAAAATATTTTCTTAAATATTTTGGGGAAAATTGTAGTGGAATTATTTATTGAAACATTGCATTCTGTTTTTGAGGCAGTTGAAGCATTAGAAAGAGTGAGAACTATTTGTATATTTTTCTGAATTTGGAGATGGCCACTGTGTTTCCTTTGTGTAGTAGTATCTCGGAGATAATCTATTTTATGGGTTTTTTTCAATACCTGAAACTCTGAAATTATCCTAAGGGTATGTGTGTGTGTCTGTGTGGGGGTGGAGGGCTGTGGAAGAGAGTGGAAGTGGCAAGAGAAGGGAGAATCCTGGAAGCCCGGGAAGGGATGGAGGTGTGTGCGGGAGCCTGACTTCCAGGGGAGCTAACAGGACTGCAGGAGGGAGGCTGGGCCCGGGGTGCTGGCTGTTGGGCTCCAACCTCAGCAAAAATCCCAGTGGGGGCCAAGCTGAGGCTTAGCAGAGAAAGTGTGGAGCTTCCTGAGCCCCTAACTCCAAGGGCCATGCATAGCTGGGCAATGAGCCTAGTAGTGGTGACCAGTCCAAACCAAGAACCAGAGGCCCTTTCCCAAATTACCTGTCCTAAGTGCCCTGGGACTTTTATAAGACCCTAGAGGAGTAGGTGTGGGTAGAGATTTATAGGACTGAATAAGATAATTTCTTGCCAGTCTAGCAGGGGAAGGAGGAGAAGGAGGCCTACATTATATTTAACTTGTTTTACAGAAAAAAAATTTCTGGTAATTGTTGAAAAATTGTATATTAGTTATCTATGTCTACATAACAAATTGCTCCAGATTTTAGCATCTTAGTACAATAAACCCAATGCTTAGCTGGGCGCTTCTGGCTCAGGGTCTCTTACAAGGCTGCAATCAAGATGTCAGCTGGGGTGGAAGTCATCTCAGGGCTTGAGAAAGGAGGATCTGCTTCTAAGTGCATTCACATGGCTGTAGGCAAGCCTGTAGTCTCCTGTGGATGCTGGCTGGTGATGCCATTTTATTGCCTTGTGGTCCCTTCCATAGGGCTGGTGTTTTACAACAGGGCTGATTCCCTTAGAGCAAAGGGAGAGAGAAAGAAAAAAAGAGAGAGAGAGAGAGACAGACAGACAGACAGACAGACAGACAGAAAGGCACTGGGGAAAGGAAAAGGCAAGATGAGGTGGGGGGAGAGAGAAAGAAAGAGCCTAGGCAGAAGCACACTCTTTTCATTACCTAATCTGAGAAGTGACATTCCATGGCTCTGTCAAATTTTATTAATTAGAAGTGAGTCCATAGGTCCAGCCCACACACAAGGGGAGAGGGTTACCCAGGGGCACAAGTCTCTGGAAGTGGGATCGCTAGGAGCCATCTTAGAGGCCATCTACCATGCCTGAGTTGGAGACTGCAATTTTATTCCCTTGCTCATAACCAAACATAGTTATGCTGTGGCATGGGACATGCAGTTCCAGGATTGTTCATTCATAGATTTTTACTGCAGAAGTTAGAGAAGCTTTGCGTTCATACGGCTCCTGTGTTTAAGGAATTGGCCCAAGTTGGGCTTCTACTTGTTGGACTCTGGGTGCCATTTGAGGGGCTGTGAAAAGACTATAGGTAGATAAGAAGGAAAAGAAAACATGTTTTGCTGAACACTGTGGGAGAGATAGAAGAACAGTAAGGCATGTGATACAGACCTGCCATGGTTAGGTTGGAGTGACACTGGGAGATAGAATAGAAAATAAACTGAATTTAAGCCGCTGCACACAACAAATGCTCTTTATACCAAACACTGTTGGTAGACACGGGGTGGGCAGGGCACAATGTCAGAAGGACCTACCTAATATTGGGGAAAGACGTCGAAGAAGAGGGGAGACCTGGCTGTACCTGAAATTGTTGGAGTGGAGGTGGGCAAACAACGCAGGTAGGGGCTCTGAAGGGGAGTGCTGTGTTTGGAATCGGACTTGGTTGGAGGGCCCGTGTCTGCCCTGGCTTTTTCATCATGGTCTTGCTCCTCACCTTCAGTGTGTTTGGGGGGTGTCTCCTGCCTGCATAGCTCTGTAATGGGTGGCAGTGGAGAAGCCAAGAGCCAGTAGTGACTTTGAAGAGCACAGGCCTCCTTCAGGGGGTTCCTTTTGGGCCCAAGATGCCTGGGGCACCCATTCAGCCTTCCTTACTCACTTTTGAACAAGGAAGCCCTTTTCTTTTCCTGGAAGGGATCATCTCTGGGGGAAACAGGCTAATTGTCTAGCTAAAAAACAAATGGGTTCTTGTTTAGAAAAATGATGTTTAATCAAAGATCTCAAGGAAATTTAAACTAATTAAATGTAACGATATCTGTTGTAAGGAGTTAATGCACCTCAAGGAACCATTATTTTTAGGGTCCCAAGGAAGCAGGGATTTGTTTGAAGCTTCAGATTGAAGGTAGATCTAGGATTCTCTGAGGTGATGGGCAAAGAGACCAACTTAAAGTCTTTCTGAACTTTGGATTTGTGTGATTTGTAAGGGAAGGAGAGACTGTCTTATTTCATTCATTTTATTCCCAAGCTAGCTTGTCAGACTTTAGATGTCACACTTCGGGGATTTAATGAGTTGGCATTTTCAGGCTAACTTTTAAATTAATCTTTGTTCTTACCAGGGATGGTGTGGGCTTGTCCTTCCTTCCTGATCCAGAGCCAGGAATGTGAGGTCTGAGTCCTGGTTGTCTGACCTTCCTGGGACCAGCACTGGGCTTTGAAATGGGTGCTCATAACTGGACCACTAAGATAGTGATTGGGTGAGGGGTGAGTTTAGCAGAGCCAGGTTGGCCTCATCAAACTTAAGACGTTGTAATCTTGTGTCTTTGCGCAAATAAACCTTATAGTTACTTCATTCTTTTCTCACCTCACAGTAAAAAGTTGGTTAAATTAGAGAATTATAAAAAAAAAGATGAAAATGTACATTAATATTTATCTACCTACTCATTTGCTTACTTACTCACTCACTTAAAATATTCTTTTTTTAAACTGAATACCTGAATATTTAGGTGAATACTAGTCTGTGGAGGTGGAGCCAAGACTCCTCTTTCAGGACATGTCGCTGATTAGAATTCTGTGTTGTCTTCAGTCCCCCCAGTGCCTCAGCTCTGATTTCTAATTTTAGGTTTTTTAAAAAATGGAGTGAAAGTTATATTCACTTACAAAGTGGAATCTTAAAATTTTATGATACCCCCTACCCCCAACCTTTTGCAGTTGTCTCACTCACATCTAACTCAATAACAGTTTTTATTAGCATGTTATGATTGAGTTTTTTTAAGCATCCCACTTTAGTTTTCATAGAAAAGTGTTTCATACTCATATTTTATCAATATATACAATATTTCATTAAATTAGACGCTTATAATTAACACATAAATGTTACATTTAAAAGTTACATGTTAAATACTTACATTAACAAATGCCAAAACACATTTGGGAACAATTTACTCTTGGAAAGTATTAGACTCACTTGATGGGAGGAAATAGTGTATTACTTATTACTTACTAGCTTTGAGCTCAGAGTGTTGTATATTTTAAAGGGAATAGAAGGTTTTCTATAAAGGGCCGCGTGGTAAATGTTTTTGGCTTTGCAGATCACATAGTTTCTATCTCTGTGAACTCAACTCTGCCATTGTAGCATAAAAGCAGCCGTAGACATGTATAAATGAATTGGTGTAGTAATGTTTTAATAAGACTTTATTTACAAAAACACGTAGTGAGTGGGATTTGGCCTGAGGGCCATAGTTTACCAACCCCTTGTCTAGAATATTGGTAAATTGGTAAATTAAGAGTGTTCCTCCTCATCATGATTCAGTCCACCATCAGATGTTTATTGAGTGCCAACTGCATGCCCAGCCTTTTATATATCTGTGATAGTCAAGAGAAGAATGTGGCTTATTTTTCCAAGCTGTAATATGATGCATACCTTGATACTCACTCATCTGTGAGCTAGATTACTTTTCATGCCTCTTTCTTCACCTGGCAAATTTCTGCCTATCTTTCAAACCACATCTCAAAAATCACCTCTGTAAGAGAGCATCTCCTAGGCTGAGATGGCCCTGCTTTGGGTTGCTGAGGTATCACTCAGCGCATTCCTCCGTCATAGGGCTTATCATGTCGTATTGTAAAAAATGGTTTCCATCTCTCTCTTTCCCTCTAAGCTGTAACCTTTTGAAGGCTAAGACTCAGTCATGTCCACAGTCCTTTTGTACACAGCAGGTGTTTTAAAAAAATGTTGAGTTAATGACAAAATCAATCTGGCAAAGCATGAAATAGACTATTTGAGTAGCCTTTGCTACCATTTATGTGTATGTATTTTGACCTTGTAACTTTTTCCCTCTTTGGATTTATTGACTAAGAAGGTGGAGGGAGGTGGCAGCTGTTCTTAACAACTTTCCCCATAATTTTCTCATAGAAACTTAAATTTATTTATTTATTATTTATATACATTAAAAAATAAAAGTAATATGTGTTTGTAGCTTTTAAGATCAAATTGTACTACAAGACTTAGGGAACTCTGTTAGTTGGTTATATGCAGCCATTCTCAGCCCCTCTCTCCTTTGCTCGCAGAGGTTGAAAACCCAGACCTTCCCTTTAGTAGCCTCTCTCAGCTGAGGGTGGCCATGTGACCAAGTTCTGGCCAATCGGATGTAAGAGGGACTCTGCCAGGGCTCGTCCAGGAAAGATTTTTCCTTTTTAATTGTGGTAGAAGACTGAGGCATTTGCTCTTTTGTTCTTCCCTTTTTAGAATCTCTAATTTTTTTTTTCCTGTGCATGTGGCTACCAAGAATAAGCACTACATTCTCCAGCCTCCCTTGTAGCTACTTGTGACTTTTGACTAAATTCTAGCCAACAGGCTAAAGCAAAAGTGTTTTGTGGCAGCTTTCAGGAAATTTCCCTAAAAGAAAGCTCTCCTGTGCTGCCCTTTTATTCATAACGTCCTCCTTCCTGCTGGCTGAAATGTCGATGTGGTGGCTGGGGGTAACATCTGGAAACATGAGGTGGTCTTGGGAAAGGAGGCTGGGTCTAGTGGAGCGACAGGAGGGAAGGAGCCTTGTTCTTTGAGGAGATAATGAGCAGAACCTCCACAGCAGCCCTGGACCACCTATCTCTAGACTCGTCCATGAAACAGTGTTCTGCCTATTCTAGTCACTCCTCGAGTCTCTGTTCTCATTACCAAGTTAATGCTAACTGCTACATGAGGACAGCTCTCTCCCTTGGTCATTGTGTGAGAAATAAGCCCACTTGTCCGATTACCAAAGAAAGGACATGGAAGCCTGGAGTACAGCAAAGTGAGACTTTAATGTCAGTCTTGCAAGAGCGGGTGTCTGCTGGACAGGCACACCCTAGGATGGCCACGGCAAGCATTTTATCCCCTAGTGTGCAAATCCCTCCCCTGGTTCCTCATTGGCTGAGTACTACGGGGTTCCCACGCTTTCCTGGATCTGGCCTACCAATGAGGTTAAAATAAGTACTTTGTTGCTATTTGATTGGAGGGTTTAGACTTCCTTTAAGGTAATGTACTGTTACCATGCCTCCCTTTGTTCTGTTGCTTTTTGGCCTGAGCCTTTGTCTGTTACTTTTTTTGGCAGGAACCTTTGAGCCTTTGTTACTTTTTTTGGCACAGCCTTTGGCCAGGTCAGCAAACTTTACTCCATTTTCTGGAAATGAATCATAAGACATCTATTGTCCCTCACAATTCCCTCCTCTTTTTGTTTATCACTTCTGATTCATTTTCATTATTTTATTAGGCCCTTAAGGCCTTGTTGTTGTTCAGACATATCAAGCAAATATTGACTTTCTTTTTCATGATCTACTTTCTCATCTAACAGCAGGAGGTTATTTTGGGTATAAGTCATGGGCATTTGTTTGTTTATAGCCGCTTCTATCAGCCTCTGGGTTAGCCCCCTTATACAGGGAATAATACAACATCCTATGGCTGTTAGGACTCCTGCTACAACGATCAGGGAAGTTAGGACCAAAGTAACCATCCCCTTCCATTTGCCAAACCATCCCTCTAGCCAGTCTGTGAATGTGTCTTTAATTCCTGAATTTTCAGCTAGTTCATTAGCCAAGGTTGTCAATCCCTGTAGTGCTTTAGTTATCGTGCCATCCAGGGCTGTGTTGTTAGGGATGAAGGTGCAACATTTTCCTCCCAGCATGACACATACTCCCCCCTTTTCTGCTAGAATCATGTCCAGGGCTATTCTATTTTCCCAAGCCATACTACCGGTTGCATCCAGCTGGCTTGCTACTCCTTGCAGTGCATCTCTGGTATAATTAATAAATCTCTGTTGATTGTAATAAGTGTAATTATTTCAATCAACAATTTTATTAGTGGTGGACCACCAAAAGAGGGCTGACTCAAACCCTGCAGCTATCTGATTCCTGGCTTTGAATTCATTAGGAACTCCCCTAGGTACCCTGATTGAGTCCATGTACACATTAGAATCAAATGACCCTTGTATGGACCTCTTACTTCTGTGTTGATGTTTACCTTCAGAGTTAGAGCAAAATGCCAGGGTGAATGGAATGGCCAATTGGACCAAAGTACAGGTCCCAGCCCAGCTGGATGGCAACTGGTTACTCAAGCTTTTCCCTCCACAGTACCACCAAACATCTGCTTGGGGAATGTGCAGACTCGAGCAGTTGCTGCCAGATTGATTGGAGACGTCTAGGATGTGGGTACAAGTCAGCAGTTGTCCCACAGGAGTTGTGAAACCTTCCCCTTGCCTAGAGAGACACGAGGAGTGATTCATCGTCCCTGTGGAGAAGGAGGGGATCATCCTCAGGTCTGACCTCTGCAATGCAGGGAAGAGCAGAGACAAGTTCTTACAAGTCTTGTTTCCCCTATACCAGGACAAGCGTCCTTGTCCTGGTATAGGGCAAGCATACAATTCATTCCAATGGGTCTGTGTCCCAGTCAAGAAGGAATGGGACTGGACTTCCTAGGTGGTGCAGTGGTCGAGAATCTGCCTGCCAATGCGGGGGACGTGGGTTCCATCCCTGCCCCAGGAAGATACTACATGCCATGGAGCAACTAAGCCCATGCGCCACAACTATTGAGCCTGTGCTCTAGAATGCGTGAGTCACAACTGTTGAGCCCTTGTGCCGCAACTCTTGAAGCCCATGCTCCTAGAGCCCGTGCTCTGCAATAAGAGAGGCCACCACAATGAGGAGCAGACCCCTGCTCACCACAATGAGAGAAAGCCTGTGTGCAGCAACGAAGACCCAACACAGCCAATAAAATAAATAAATAAATAATTTTTTTTTTTAAAAAAGAAGGAATGGGACCACTTGCACCTGTAGCCATCCTGTAGCACATACATAACAATCGCTTTCGTTCAAAGCTTGTACTGAAAATTTGACCCTTCCTACCCAGGCATTAGTGTCTCCAAAACCTGTCTCAACTTCTAGAGTTTGCCTTAAGTCTTTAACTTCAATTACTTTTACCTGAGATTTGTTCAGGACAGAGATATTTGTCTACCTGTGAGATCTGCCTCTGAGTTTCTAGATTTCCCACAAGGTAAAACTTGACAAGCATCAAACCTTACAGTTAAGGGTGTAGCTGACTTGATTACATTAATTATTAACTTAGTGGGGTAGTAATTGGGATCTTCATTGTAAACTGAATCCCACCCTACGTAGGATGTGCTAGAGACCATTATCTGGTCTACCCATATTAACCCCCATACAGTTTGCCAGTATATAGTTGTCATTTTTGGACGTCTTCCTTAAGACATCGTTCTTAAAGTCATCTTTAAAGGTTTCCCAGGCACTTTGTGAATCTCCCACTGTTCTTCCTCCCTTCCCTGCTTTAAGTCCTGTGTTAATCCCTTGACACGCATATAATGAGTCCGGCCCTTTTCTGCTGTCTGTATGGCAGTCTCGGTGATCAGGAGCACTTGATAGGGGCCTTCCTATCAAGGCTGGGCTGGAATTGATCTTCTTTCCAAGACTTAATTAGCACCAGGTCTCCAGGCTGGAAATAGTGAGTGAAGAACTCAAGTAGGGGAGTCTGTGCAAGGAGTCCTTTCAACCTGAGGGAGGACAAGGTGGAGGACACGGCCAGCACATCTTCTCTTAGAAATGGTTCTTTTGTTTCCATAGTGGGCAGGTCAGTTGCCCTTCCCAGGTATGGAAATCCAGATAATAATTCGTAAGGGGAAAGCCCTGGATCCCTCCTGGGAGCCTTTCTGATTCTTAGGAGCGCTACAGGAAGACATGTAATCCAAGGTAACTTAGTCTCCCGCATTAATTTGGTTAAATGTTTCTTAAGGGTCTGATTGATTTTCTCTACTTTCCCTGAGGATGGTGGATGCCAGAGTGTATGGAAGTCCCACTGCACTTGAAGGGCCCCCATTATCCCTTGTAACACCTTTGAGGTAAAGTGACCCCTGTTATCCGAATCAATGTTTTCTATTAAACTGAACCTAGGAATCACCTGTTCCAAAAGGACCCTTATTACTGACCCTGCTGTTGCAGTCATTAACGGGTATGCTTCCAGCCATCCAGTGAGATGGTCAACAATTACTAATAAATACCTGAGTCTTCCACTCTTTGACATCTCAGTAAAGTCTACCTGAATTCTCTGGAGTGGCCTCAGCCCTGGGGGCCTCCCCCACTTCACTGATTTTCTGATAGCCTTCTTGTTTATTTTCTGACAGACTATACATCCTCTACAGACCTGTTTAGTGATGGTGTAAATGCCCACACACTCATAGGGTTTCAAAAGTGCATCGCACATTGCTTGAGATCCCCAATGGCTTCCCTTGTGTAATGTGGTCATTAGCTCTCTCATACTTGGTTTACTGACCATCTCTCTCCCATCTGGGAGAAAGCATTTCCTCTCTCCACTTGGGAAAGCTCCTAATTCTTCCATTCTCCTCATTTCTTCTTCAGTGAACTGTGGCTGTGCGGTGACCACAGGTGTATGGGGGGAGAGGTGTAGGAGTTTAGCCTCACTCTCTAAGGCGCCTTCTTTGGCTGCTTCATCAGCAAGTCTGTTGCCAACTGCCTCAGAGGAGCTCCCCTCCAATGGCCATTGACATGTGTTGTTGCCATTTCCGCGGGGAGCAACAGATTTTCTAAACCCTCTTTAACCAATTTTCCATGGATCAGTTCCCTTCCCTTGCTATGTATAAGACCTCTCTCTGCCCAGATCTTCCCAAAGGTATGGACCACTCCAAAGGCATATTTAGAATCTGTATAGATGGTGCCCTCTTTATCTGCAAGCAATCTCAGAGCCTGATTAAGGGCGAACAATTTGCAAGTTTGTATAGACCATTTATTACAGGTAGATAACTGGTCTCTATCACACAGGTAGACAGCTGGTCTCCATCAATAACGGCATAGCCCTCAATCACTTTGGAGGACCCGTCTATGAACAGCTTAATGGCCCCATGCAGTGGCATTTCCCCCAAGTCCAGTCTGACTTTGGTTTGGTATTCAATAATATCTAGACAATAATGACCTAATTCTTCTTGACTTTTTACCTCTCCGGCACTTAAGAAGCTAGCCGAGTTGAGGCAGGAATCTGTGGTTAGTATCAAATCATCCCTTTCTAATAATATTGCCTCATATTTTAGGATTCGAGAATCAGTCAACCAACGTCCGGGCTTTCTCCATCCCTATATTTAAACCCAATTGCATGATTAAATCTCTGCCTAAAAGAGTCACCCCTGCCTTGGGAACAAATAAAAATGACCCCTCGGTTGTCTCAGTTTCAGTCTACACAGTCATTACTTCGAATATAAGGTCTTTAAACCCTTCTTCTTTCAGGCCTGAAACTAGACGCTTCTCTGGTAAGCATTTGGTCCCTTGTGATTTGAACGTTAGGGAGGAAGCGGCTGTCCCTGTGTCAACCAGAAAGGTTTAATCCTCCCCTTTGGGCCCCACTTTCAAATTTATCAAGGGTTCCCAGTGGGGTCTAGCGAAGGGGAACCTCTGACTCACCTATTCTTCCTCATCTAAAGCCATGAGGGAGGTCACTTCTTCCTCCTTCTTCCAACAGGGGACACTCTCTCTTGAAGTGACCTGGTTTTCTATATTTGTAACATTTCTTCTTTCCAGAAAACTTGTCCTCTTAACAGAGAGAAAAGCCAAATTGAAGTTTTGCAACAGCTTACTTTTAAAATTCATTTACTCAACAAAATGTATTCTAAACTTAGTCAATTCTGACCATGCACAAAACTTTTCTCAGGATCCACTTTTCACAAACCTCCTTATCACTTTCTGTATCATTACTTTCCCATTCAAAAACAGCCACCTGTAATTCAGACCTACTTTCTTTTCCCTAAAATGATATTCCATTCCCCATCTCCTTGTCCCATTTCACAAACACTTTCTGTGCCTCTCTGAGGAATTCTTCTACCAGTTTTTCATTTTACCCTTCAAGGTTTCTTGTGTACTTGTTTACCTGGCTGGGGTGTCAGTCCGAGGCTGGCTTTCTGATGTCGCTTGTTCCTGTTTGAAAGGTCCTATCTTCTGATTTTAAAACTGAATTTGTCAGGGATAAAATTTGCTAGTGAAACTGGTGGGCCAGTGTGCTGTTTGTGATCTTAATTCCTCTGGGAGTCACCCAAGAGTCGTTTCAGCTCTCTTACATGTCTTGATTTTTCCCTTCGGTAGTCTAAGACCACCGCGGGTGCTCGGATCGCTGAATGGCCAATTCTTATTTTGCGACCCCTGGCGAGCAAGTGTTTTAAGTAATGACTGGGTTTCCTTATGGGACCACTGCACAGTATGAGGACTCCCCCTCTACCACTCCTGCTAATGTCTCAGTCACCCAAGAAACCCAGAACCGGCTGGGAGGAGTCTTTGTCCCTTTTCTTTGGAGCAAAGCTCTCATGTAAAATTCTCAATTTTTATCCCAGCAAATTCCACTGGAGCAGCTAATTTGAGGAAAACCATCAGGTCAACAGCCTTGTATCTAACTGTTCACCATTCAGCCAAGACCACTCAGTTCCCTGCAACTGAGCAAACCTCTGTGTTTTCAACCCAGCCCTTCCCCCAGTGGACTCCCCGGGGGCATATCCCAGGGAAAACTTCTGAAGTTTCCTCCCAATTGCCCTAGGCCTAGACTTTTTGTTTCCCATTCTCGTCTAACAGATGAGTGATTTAGTTCCCGAACCCCCCTGAAGTACTCAACCCCCCTTTATGGAGGTTTCTCGCACACGTCAGGACCCGCTTCATCTGCCTCCGACCATTTCCACTGCAGGAGAACAGAACCGTGGATGGAGACTCCGCACTCACTTCGTATCTAGGATATGTCTCAGTCACCCACGCTCAGCCTCTGAGAATTCAGGACCCCCAAGTCAGTCCTTACAGTCCAATTTTCCTACCTTGGCTCGTCCACAAGATTACCAGGTCGCCACCGTGCCTGTCTCTTTCTCCTTTCTCCCCACCCAGTGTCACCTTGGCTGTCTCCAAAAACAAGTCTCGGGTTCCATGGATCCGCAGAGGCCGGGAAACTCCCAAACAGGGGAGGACACCCAAAACCGGGGGGGGGGGGGGGGGGGGGGGGGAGACGTGTCTCCCTCCCCCGCAGGAAGACCCAGGCCCCACGAGTTGAAATAGATCCCAGATGAGCCTCCAAATTGTGAGAAATAAGGCCACTTGTCTGAGTACCAAAGAAAGGACATGGAAGCCCGGAGTACAGCAAAGTGAGACTTTAATGTCGGTCTTGCAAGAGCAGGTGTCTGCTGGACAGGCACACCCTAGGATGGCCACAGCAAGCATTTTATCCCTTAGTGTGCAAATCCCTCCCCTGGTTCCTCATTGGCTGAGTACTACAGGGTTCACATGCTTTCCCAGACGTCGCCTACCAATGAGGTTAAAATAAGTACTTTGTTGCTGTTTGATTGAAGGGTTTAGACTTCCTTTAAGATGACATGACTAATACCATGCCTCCCTTTGTTCTGTTACTTTTTTTGGTGCAAGCCTTTGGTAACATCAGCAAACTTTACTCCATTTTCTGGAAATGAATCATAAAATATCTATTGTCCCTCACAATTGGCTTCTCAGTCCTCCATGACCTGTCTGTGAAAACATGATATTTGGAGCTGTGGCAGCCATTTTGTGACCCTGAGTGAACAAAGATGAATAGTAGCACACTGAGGATGGTGGAACAGAAGGTTGGAAAGAAATGAACCCTCAGTGATATCACTGAGCTTCCAAATCAGCCCTGGGCCATGCCAAAGTCCCGCTCCAGCGGGTCTAGGAGTACCCAAGGGATGAGTGGCGTCAGCGCAAGGAAGAGACGAGGAGGCCTGTGTCTGCTATGTAGGATCTCTTTTTTTACTGTCAGAGCTTTGTGTGTTTATATAGTAAACATATCTCAGAAAAAATCTTTTATGACAGAGCATATCTTCCCTCAACATCTACCAGTTTCTTTCTTTTGTCAGGTTTGGCTTGTAAACCTTGTGACTCTGAGGTAAACATATGTAAATAACTTCTTAATCTTATATCTAAGCAAACTATAGCCCTTAGCACCCATACAAAACCTTGTGACTCTGAGGTAAGCATATGTAAATAACTTCTTAATCCTATATCTAAGCAAACTATAGCCCTTAGCACCCATACAAAACCTTGGTTCTTTCCTGAGGACATAGAAACAGGGAGGGGAAGTGGGTGGTAAGCATAGTATTACAAAGAAACAAGAACAGAACGTAAAATGGGTGGAGATGGTCTGGGGCCTGTCCTTGTGGAGCGGTCGCCTTGAGATCCTCCTGCTCCGAAATGCCCTTCCAAGGAGTTCTCGCCTTGCGGTCCTCCTTGGAGCCTGGTGACCTTGTCACAGCATTGGCTTGTCCAGACGGCTCCCGACAGGGCCATCTACTTCTGCATATATTTTTAAGTCAACAATAAATGTCTTCATGTAATAAGCCACCCTTAGTTTAGTTTCCTGCTACCGGTAGCCAAACATACCGTCATTTAGCTTAAACAAAAGCAATAGTCCTTTGTCTTCTGCCTGCTCATCCTTACTCTGCCGCTTACAGGGAACCACTTTCATCTCTTAGCTCTTTTCCTCTGCCATTCAACTAAATACCTAAAATAAAAAAATGAAGGTTTTGCTTTCTTAAGTCATCCTTTTACACACTTTCCTAATGTATCTTCTTCTATCTCCATTTAGCAATGTCACTATTTTTGTTCGTCATGACTTTGTCAATATCACTTACAGGTGAGTCATATAGTGTTCTAAAATTTCATTTCTTTTGCAACTTCTTTTCTTGGCATTGTTAATTGACTTGCGTTTTCATTTGCTTAGTTTTCTATGTGTCTATCAATAATTCATTCCCATATATTCCACTGGAGCCATAAAACTCTTTTTGTTCCATTTAAACACATGAAGTAATCAAATAATCCCTTTTTCATCTAGAAGCCATCTCCCCTGGAGCCTTCCATTCAACCCCTCCATGTGGACCGGTTGTTAACTCTGATTGCTGCACACTTTGCTGTCTCCAATGCTATCCTGGGATTCTTTTGGCCTCCTTCCTGTGCTGGAGTCTCTGCTCCTGGATCCCTCATTGTTTTGCTGCAACACATCTTCTCGAAGCTTTCTAAGAAAGAATACATTTTTGGTCTTTTTTGTTTTTTAAGATCCTACATGTCTGGAAATATCTTTATTTGACCTTTCCATTTGATTCATAGTTTGGCTGGCATAGAATTCTTGGTTGGAGATTATTTTTCCTCAGAATTTTGTAGTCATTGCTTTATTGTCTTCTAATTTCTTCTGTTTTTGAGAAATCAGATATGATTCTTCTTACCTGTTTTTTGTTTGTTTGTTTGTTTGTTTTATTTTGCCTTTTGTTTTCCTTCCTGGGTGCTTTTAGGATCTTCCCTGCTTCCCACTGTTCAGAAATTTCATGAGAATGGTTTGTGTCTCTCTTTTTGTTTGTTGCGTGGAATACTTGCTAGATTCTTTTAGCCTGGAAACATTTTAAATCTAGGTTTTTTAATTCCAGGAACTTCTTAGTATTATATCTTTGGTCATTTCTCTCTAATGAACTTCCTGTGCTCAATTTCTGGAACTTATATAAGTCTGATGTTGTATCTTCTGGATTGGTTCTCTGTTTTCTCATTTCTCTCCTGTTTTCTATCTCTTTTTGTTTTAATATAAGATGTTTTCCCAACTTGTTTTCCCACTTGTTTTCTAATTAATTGAATTTTTAAAATTCTGTCTTTACATTATATTACATTTTGTTCTTTATTCATGGATGCCTTATTTGGATCCTTTTTTCTAGCTTTAATTATCTTCCTCATTAGTTATCAGTTAAGTACAAGGTAAAAAATAATCATATATAAAGACAATGTAAAACATATAATCTTAACACACACATGCATTAGCACACACACAAACATGAAGCAAATAAAGGATAAATCTCTCTCTTCTGATTGCACTTTTCAGTTGCTGTCCCAGGCTTTTTCTTGACACTATATGAGTGCCTGTATCAATATCTTCAAAATAATGCTTTTTGAGTGTTTGAATTTTTCTTTTGTTCCCTGTTTTGTCTCCTTTCTTTTGAGTCCTTTTTCTTTTGTTTTGATATCTCTCCTTTTTGTTCAAAGTTTCTCTCAAATGGCTTTCCATTTTATTTAAGAGGGAAGCGCTAAAGAGATGATTGAAAAATGTACATGAGGGACAGGGATTGTACCAAGTGATGGCTAATCGCATGTGGACTTGACTATTTTTTTGGAGGACTCCTAAATACGACCATCTGTAGTTCTTTGTTCTTGGGCTGGTCAGTTTCTGTAAAGCAATTCTCTATATTTTCTGCCTGGCAGTATAAGCTTGGCTGCCAGAGTTCCAGGAATTGGCAGTGGGGTGGTGTCTTACCATTTAGGATGCTTGTTTCTATTTAATCTCCCCTTTTTTGTAGCGTTGTGTGTATGTGTGTGTTGTTGTTGTTGTTTCTTTTTTTGTTAAATTTTTCAGTCAATTTAACAGATTTACTGAAGTGTAATGAACATAACCCCTTGCATTTAGTGCAGTGACTCAACCCATCCTCTCTTGGGCAATCCTTTCCTTTCTCTGCCCTGCCTTCAGAGGTTCCTAGTGACTCCAAGTCAGTTTTTCTGGGGTCTGCAGCAAAGACCACTTGCCTTTTAGTTTAGGTTTCAGCTCTTCTGGTCTGCTAAGTCACTTACCGCTGTCCATCTGCTTTCTAGCATTCACAATTTAAGCATTGCCCTCATTTTCATGGCATTTGAGCAAAAGTGGAGAAAAATGCACAGGTTCAATCTGTCACGTTTAACCAGAAGCCCTATCAATTGTGTTTTACTAACATTAATATCCTCAGTTCCTACTACTCTGATGTGAGTCCCTTGAACTGTTTTCAGGGGCTGGGAGTCAGGAGTGAAGGATGTGTGTACGTGTGTGCATGTTGGGTCTCTTTGTATACATGTGAGGCTATGTATGAGATTCTGTGTGTATGTGTGTGTTAAAATGAGAACAATCGTGTTAGCTGAGGAACTATAAGTAGGCCTGGAGTACTGAGTGTGAGGTATGAGAAACATGGGGAGAAAAACAGGGAGGAGGAGGGACCTACAAGTTTTAGAGTAATATTCTGCCTCGATGGAACATTTCCTTCCTTGTCTTAACCTGGCTCTTCAGCTCATCTCTTTAAACCAGAAACCATGGGAGCAGTAAAAGTATGACATTCAACTTCATTCCCCTCCCCAATGCCTTTTAAGCTCTCTCTACCGTTCACTGGGTTACTTAGACTTTCTTTGGAGTTTTCTGGTTGCCCAAACTTCCACTTCATTCTTACCTTCCATGATGTGCTCTCTACTTCTTCCCCCTCCTTGAACAGAATCTGAAAGTACAAAATGTCTTGTTTTTTACATGCATTTGATATCTCACCTAATTTGTATATTACCTTATGAGGCAGGTCTAGTTTTTCCATGTGATAGATGAAGAAAGTAGTGCTTGGAGAGATGTGGTCTCTTTCCTAGAGTCATACAGAGAACAAGGAGCAGAACTATGATTTGAATTTAGCTGCTCTGGTTTTGAAGTCCATACTTTTACCAATATACTGCATTGCCTCAGTGTATTTAATTGCACAAATATTCATTCATAATTCTACATGAAAATTTTTACATGTAATGAGGATGCATTAGAGTCAATTTGATAAACACATTGGCATTTGATTGTATAAGGTACAGTATAGGTCCTTGCTGAGGGAGGAGTGCAGCTCTTAAGAAGAAAGGCATAGTCCCTGCCTCCAAAGAGCTTACCCTCTGAGATAAAACATTATCTTCTCAATGTCAATGTCCTGGTTATCGGGGAAGGCAAGACTTTGGGACTCCAGGCATGGTGTAAAATCTAGGTTTAAATAATAGCTGGGTGACCGTCAGCCAAATGTTTTCTGGCTTCACAGTTGTGAGGATCAAGATACATAATGGAAAAAAGGGTTTACTACCACCTTATAACAAGTAATGTAGGTATCATTATATATTAAGCATAAGGAAAATGAGGACTATGATATTGAGAGGTTTGCCCAAGGTCACATGACTAGAATCCAGTCTTCTGAAGGTCAGCCCAGAGCTTTCCCTTTTCTCACTAACATTCTTTTTAGTCCTATGTAGATGGAGAAACTGATGTGAAGAGCCATGTTCAAGGGTGCTTTGAATAAATGCTATTTTAGGGTGTACATGAATTAAGTCCCAAAATTCTGAGCAATTTGGGCCCAGAGGATGGGAGGAGGGTATGCATCTCTAGGAAGGAAAAACCAGCATTTATTGAGCTTCTATTGTATGCCACACAGCCAGAGACTGTACCAGGGGTTACACATGATCTTGTCTAATCCTCAGATCAGTACTGTGGGGTTGATGTTTTTGTCTTCCTTGTACAGATGGAGCTTAGAGAGGCTGTGAAACTTTCCAGCCATCACACAGACCATCGAGCTATTATTAAATAGGTCCATTTCATATAACACCAGACAAAGTCGATATTTGACCCCAGAACTATGTAATTTTAGAGCTCATAGGCATATGTGTTGTTAAACTTTTCCTCCGTATCTACAACTAATCATTGAAATTAGTTGGCTTCTTAGAGCTGAAACCAAAGATAAGCGTCTCTGCAACCATTTCACAGAGATTCCTCTGATTTAAAAGCGCCCACTCATGTCTTTTAGGCTCTGTTCTAGGAAAAGGACAAATCCTGTGTTTGAGGAAATGTTCCTTCAGTGGCTACTTTAATAAAGGCTTTTCTTTTTTCCTTCATTCCAAGTCCACAGATAATATTTTTAATTACCTGGTTGTTTCCCTGAGTTATAAAAGCCATGCTATGAAAGTTACAAATGTTAAAAATTTTATTCATCTGCTAAAATCTCTGCTTCAGAGTATATTCTGTTGATTTGGATTTACACAAAAGTATTATAAATAAACGATTTAAATAGAAAATGTGTTTGATATGGAAATTCAGTAGTTAAGAGGCCCACAAAACTTACCAGATGTTCCTGTGAGAAGCTAGCAGTTCAGGTGGGTGAGTATTTATTGCTTCCCATAGGGTAATACGAGCTGCCAGGGAGCCCTGAAGTAAAGCAAGAGACCTTCATCTGTGTCGGGGAGAGTGTCGTGGCACTGACTTCATAATCAGGAAAGAAACTCAATGTGAGGATACACCAACACACAGGTCTCCTGTTTTAGAATATCTTTTTCTTCAAAGGATAATGACTTTTTCCTTTTGCTTACGATGCAGTTTTTTCCCAGGGAGTTCAAACTTTGTGTTTAGAAGGTGACCTCAGGGAAAGTTCACTGGACACGAGTTTTAGAGTTTGTGAATTCCAGGTCCATTTCTGGAAGCACAGATTGGCTGTTATCATAGATGAAGTGAACAAGTTGCTGCTCACGTCCAAGGGCAGCCTGAGCCACAAGACCCCCTCGGGACCAGTGACTCTTGGTGAGATGCAAGTGGAAATTAGTTCTGCTCCCTTCTTGTACTTCACACAGCCACCCAAGCACACTCCCCAGCTTAGTGTATTAGAAACACTTCCCAATGGGATAATTTTCTTGTTTTTTTCTGCTTTATATATAATTCTAAATTTTCTTTCTAATTGTACTGAAATGACAGGTAGTTCTGGATTGGCCTACGTGTTTTTGTTTCTTATTTTTTTCTTTAGAACACACCAGGCACATTTTGACATACAGACATTATTTGATACTTTGCCTAGGAATTGGTTTGGCACTTAGAGAAATACGAAAGAAGTGAAAATCTCCTGTATTAGAGTAACAATGATGAGATGAATATCCTCCAATAATTCGAGGGGAAAACAAGGAGTAAGTACAATGGACACCTTTACCTGCAGTTAGTAGGTGCTCAAAAGTGTTCGTTGTTTGGGTAATTGAGAGAAGACCATGATCCAGGGGCATGAAATAAACAGAAAGAGGTTCAGGGAGGAGACAGGATTTAAGTTGGGTATTGAAAGATCAGCTGCATTTCGGTGGATAAGAGAGAAGTCCTACCTACCAGGGAGGAACATTGTATAAAATGAAGAGGTGAGCAGTGGCTTGATTCATGAGGGGGGCAAGTGAGAAGATCTCGCTGAATCAATTAGAGTCTCATGTTGGGAAGAAATGTGGAATGAGTCTATAAAACCTATACATTCCTGCTTCTGTCCCTTTAAATCACCGTCTCTTGTTAGTCACTGTTATCTTCTGTCTTTGGCACTCCTAGGCTCTGGGGCTTCATCTATTCTATATGTGACAGAGTCAGAGACACTCTTGTTTAGAAAAGGAACAGTATATAAGTAGAGGAGGTGACTTCGGGTCCTACAGGGTGAGTGGGGTGTTAATGGAGAGAGGAAGTATCTGAGTCCCTAAACCCCAGCACCAAACACTGGATAGCTTGTGTCAGCATTTCCTTGGCGTGAATTTCCTCCTTGCAGTCTTGCACTGTATTTCAAACTTATGCAAAGAGGTTTTTAGCAGCATAACAGGAATGCTTAGTTATCCCTTTATTGGGGAGTAAATTAGATGGTTATAAAGTTAAATAAAACCCAGAAAGTTCCTACTGCGTTTTCTTAAAATCCTTTGTCAAAACAAATAGCCTTGAAATGAACATAAAAATTTAAATGGCATTGACTCTAATGAAACAACAAGGAGCCTAATGAAGTTGAAGTACTGTGAGAGTACCGGGAAAGCAGGGCTGCTTTTATCTTATTGGAATGTTTATGTCCTTGCACGTTTCCTAATCACACTGTGGTAACGTCATTCCCAGAAAGTGCTTCAGGGAAGATTGCTAATAAAAAACAAAAATGATACAGCTTCAAGTTAACAGTCCCCCAAGTAGTCAGACAATCAGTTGTCTAGGATAGAGGGCTCTCGGCTGGAGGAATATGATTGGAAACACTCCCATCTATTTTGGGTTTGTGGATATTTGGCGCCATTGATAAAGCGGCTTTCAACTGTTACTGGGACAGCACCTCAAATTCTACATGTTGGAAATTAAAGTCTCTGCCATTCTCTTGGAAACCAGCTTTGTATCCACTGTTCCTTATTTCTACAAATGAGTCTGCATTTTTCCAGGTATCCAGACTTGGGGCTTTGAGTCATCCTTGGTTCGGTTACTAAATTTCATTAATTCTTCTCTCAAATGCTCCAGAATCCCTCTCGTTCATTCCACGGCTATAGCCACCAGCTCAACTCGTTTTCTTGATTCTCGTCACTGGCTTAGATGTCTCTCTGACTTCAGGCTCACCAGCTTCCACTTGCATCCTGCCCTCAGTGGTCAGATTAATCATCCTAAACCCCATGTCTTTGCGTCATTCACCTGAGTACCACCCACAGCGTAATCCTGATCTTTACCAACCAGTTCTAATCTGCTTTCCCAGCTCCATCTCTTGACATCGCCTCAGATGAGCATGGGACCACTGCTACCAGAAGATGGGCCTTGCTCCTTTTCCGCTTAAATGTGACTTGTTCATTCCCTCACCATTTTTTCATTTATTTGTCCCCCTATTTAAGATGCTGCTTTTCTTCCTCACTACCTATGCAATTTCTTGCAAGGTAATGGCTTGTAACTTTTTCAGCCACCCCTTTGAGAATCTGATGAAAGTTATTTTTTATCCCAGGAAAATGCATATCCAAAGGGTTCATTGACTCCTGAAGCTCGATTCATATATCCATTAAGAGAACATTGACCTTAAATTAAGAATTGTTGCCGAAGGGAAAGGTAAAATCCCCAGTCCTCCATAAAACCTTCGTAAATCGCTCTGGGTAATGATGAGAACTCCCCTACCTCTTCCTTTCTCACCTGAACTCCACTGAAATTGTCTCTTCTGTTCATTTGGTACTTACTGAAGACCACTGTGTATTATTTGTTTTCTTTCTATGCAGAAGCTGTGTTTCCCCAAATAAACTAAAAGCTTCTTGCTGGCAAGGCCCTGCCACATACCTCTTGGAATTGTATATAAATCAGTGTATGTTGCTTTGATTAGACAAAGAATATAATCAGGCATATATACATGAGTCCAAATGGACAATTTTTTCTTCTTCCATTTTGGTTGGTTGCTGTAGAACATGTTCTGGAAGGGCATCTAATGTACTGTGAGTCGTCCAGAACCTGATGACTCTGAAGACCTCTTGATCTGTAAATTTATTGGAGTGGTTACCAGAGTAGCCGCTGGCCCTGAGAACTCTGATCTAGAAGGAGTGAAAGAAACTGGCCGTGTTTGATATTTAAGGGTGTTCTGGGACACAGTGAAGGTATTGGCACTTAGTATGAGATCTTGGCAAAATTGTGAAGATGGTGCGTGTATCTTTGGTATACTTTCAAGGCTCTCTCTTCCCTATTTTGTGCCTCAGGTATCCCCTCTCCCAATGTAAATCTGTGCTCAGGAAAATGTTTCCTATAAATTATTTAGTCTGAATGGCAGCCTTTCTAATCTTTATTCCAAGATTATTTATAAAGTCTTATTTCTAATTATGGCATGAAAAACTTAATTTTTCTAGTAAAGATAACCCAGGGATCTGATAATATGAAAGGAATTTAGGGGGCCAGTGACTCATGCTGAAATCACACCATGTAATTTAACGTCTGTTCCATTCTTTTCACCCCCGCCCCCCCACCCAACACACATACACACACAGACACACAGACACACACGCATGCTTGGCTGGAACTGGCTTCTGTATGATGCATTATACAGTCTTAATAACACTAATCATTCATTGAGGAAACTCTCGTCTTCCAAGTACTCCAAATAATCTGAGCCATAAACACTTTACCACAACTCATTATGTTTTCCAATAGAGAAAGAGTATGCAATAGTAGGGAAAGGGTGATGAGAAGTTGGGTGAGCAGCATATTATAGGTTCAAGATTAAGAGTAGGTATGGGAGTAACAGCTGTAGGACTGCTTGAGTTACAAAGCTCAACAGCAGCACAGGCCATGTATATGTTACAGAGAGCCAAGAGCAGTCCCCCTCAAACTTGTCTAGGTGACAGAGCCCCTGGACAAGTTGATGCTCTAAACTTACATCATGTTCTTTATGGAGCACCATAAAATGTTGATATGTTTTACCCTAGCAGGCAAACAAGGAAACCTTGCTTATATTATACATATGCAATAAAATGGTATCAAAAGCACATTTCCACCAATACAAAACAAATCACGGCACCTCATTGGGGGATGAGGGGGATGCTGATGTCTCAGCCTGCTGATACAGAGACCAAAGGTCTTCAGATAACAGCCATGATGCCTGCAACCCTCCCCCAGCAGTGAACCTGATGGCAAAGTCAGTGGTTATGGCCAACTGAAGACAAAGGTCCCTGTTCTGATTTTTGTAGAACTACATAAACCTCCTGGTTCTGATTCAACCAAGGGAAAGTTGAGTAACTGCGATTAGATTTCCTGCCCTCCAGGTGGGACTGAAAAAGATTCGGTTTGATTTAGAACAGTAAAGAACTATGATGTTTCTCGCACCCAAGTGCCCATGAAGCAATTCATGTCACTATAGGTTTTTGGTCCTTATTTCACAGTTGGGACTACTCATTCTCAACAATGCCTTTATACAGCCTTGAGTTCAAGAATTCCTCCCATCACTGTCTTGGAATCTGGCTTAAATGTACACCCTGCTGTTAAACCTCTGGCGACCATATAAGCTGCCCTCTGTCTGGGTGTACTAACGAGCACGTGGGAATAGATCACAGAGGCTAGAAAATGATGAAGAGACAATTATGCCAATATTTTTTCCTGTGAAGTGAGTAAAAACCATCATAGATCAAGTTCAGGAAAGGAGTACCTGGGTTCAACTATCATTGGGTGATTCAAGGTTGAGATCTATAAGGACAGAGCAGTAATACTCAAACATTACTGTGCATGTGAATTACCCAGAGAACTTGTTAAAATGCAGATTCTGACTCACTAGGTCTGCGGTGGTGCCTGAGAGTCTGCTTTTCTCAGGCGATGAAGTGCTGTGGGTTCATGGACCATACTTTGGGTACTAGTTGTCTTAATTTCTGTTCTGTATCTACCTCAAACTTGCTCTCTGACCTTTAAAATTTATTTTACCTTTCTGGATCTCAGCTTCCTTAACTGTAAAAGAAGAGAGCTAGCTTTAATGTTCCTGAGAATGACATTTTATATATTTTTCTCCCCAGCATGCATTGCTCCTTCCTAATAGCACTTTTTCTTCTGGGGAATTTGCTCCCCTCCTTTGTGTGCAGTTGGGATAGGTAGGTAAATCTCAACTTTCCATTTCATCGTGGCAGCTGATGGCAGACTCTCCTGTCTCAGCTACCATGACCTTCCTCTTATAGCCCAGGTACAGCAAGAGGCAGAGTAGAACCTAAGCTTGGTTGGTTGGTTTCTCTCTCTCCCAGGACTCTGAATCTTGAGTAGAGTGAACCAAGTAGAGAGAAGCTGTTGAAATTTGTCATTCCAGCTGTGCGGCCAGGGTTCAACTGGCAGCAAAACCTTCTGGAGCCTCCTGTTCTAAGCTTGGTTCTCTAGTCCTCCCTTCAGTCTTGTGGCTTTTCAGAATATGCTCTTTTTACTTAAGTTACCTAAAGTCCATTTTGGTTGCTTGCAACCAGAGATGAATATAGTTTCTCTAAGCCCCTTCTGACTCAAGCATTGTAGGGTTCAAGTCCTGAGCAGCTTGTTGATGAGTCTGATCACTGTTTTCTATGAGGAAAAGGAAAAGGCACAAGAATATTTTCCCAAATGAAGGTCAGTTCCTTTGAAGTCTTGGGTGTGGGTTTGGGTGTAGGTTACTGGTGCCAGTGATGGTTGTAGATTACTTTCCAGTAAATTGACAAGTGTGGGTAATCAGGTTGTTTTCCTTTAGCATCAAGTGGAGGCTGAGATGCCTCCTGTGCCTCTGAACAAAGCAGTGAGGCTCCATAAGAGGCTTCTTGGATCTACTTAAACTTAGAAATGGCAGGAAAGGGTTATGTTTTGCTTGCTTTGACCCAGCTCATCAGTGCATGGAGTTTTCTGAAGGGCTTCAGAGTTTCCTGTCTGAAATTGAGAATAGCAGCTAAAAGCAGGCAGAGAAAATTCTGGAGAATAAAACCATTGCTAAGCAGTAACAGAGCTTATAGCTCAGTCACCTTAAATTGAAATTTGAAGAATGGAGTTACTTGATACCTGGCCTTCATTATAAGATTGTAACATATGCATATGTCCTTCCTTCCTGACTTGCACCAGCGCAGCCAGCAGCTCATTGGCTAATTTCAGCCACCCTCTTCCTGGTTTGGGTTTCAGCTGCTGTAACCATTTCCCGTTGTCTGTCATAGCCTAGTAGGAATGAACTTGCAGTTCATCAGTTCATTCTTCACCTTTCTTATCCCCATCCTACCCTGGGATTTTCAGAGAGTAGTAAGAACACCCTTCTGTTCTCAACCAGTTCTGAGTCATCAGGAAGATGAAGATCACGTGCCTGCTTTATTGATAAACTGTATTGAGGGCATACGGCTTAGACCACTGGTCAATAATCTTTTCTGAGCTTCGTTTCTGGTCCCAGGCTGGCTCTAGGTCCCTGCCAACAAGGGGCAGTGCCTGCTGTGCTAAGTTACCTCTTGGAGAAGAGCAGAATGTGTGTGTCGCCTGCAAAGACAAGAGAGAATTCAGTCAGTGTGATTCTGGGCTGAATTATGTTAGGGTTTTCTGTTCTATAGTTTTCAGTGACAAAAGAAATAATTTTTCCCCCTTTTAAAGCATCTTTGCAGTGTGAAAATGACCTGTTTGCCTCCTGGACAGTTTCTTCCTACTTCCATTAGCCTTAATCTCCCTTGCTGTCCCTTTGTATTTAGTGTCCTAAGAGCACAGAAACAAGTATCAAATATGTACCCTGAATATAATGTTACTACAATTCTTGATCACAACAAAACATGGCCTGCCTGACTACTGAGGCCTCATCAGCCATTTCCTTTGTGCAGTGGTGCAGTCTGCACTTGCTGAGGAAGAACCACGATCTGCCTAGCTGGTGCTCACTTGGCAGGGGAGGTGAGGGGAGGGGGAACCCTCTTTTCAGGTGCAGTTTTGCTCAGGCTCTTTGGTTTTCATAAGAGAATGTCTCTTATGAAAGAGACATATAGAGAGAATGTTCCCACTCAGCAGATTGTTAAAGGGTACAGATATTGGCCGAGATATCTGTACTCTAGGTCCTTGCCAGGGACTATGACTTTGAACTGTATTGTTCAGTTCTTACTGAAAGCTCAATTGCGAGAAATAAAACTCTTAGAGGATTGTTGCAAGGCTTTCAATTCCTCCAGTAGTCCTAAATGTATCCCCAGATCAAGCCAGACCGTCAAAGAAATATGTACTTGGACCACATTTTTTTTTTAATTTTTTTATTTTTTTGGGTTTCTTGTAAACTACTTTTACTGAGCTGGACTTTGGAGTGAATCAGTGAGGATGCTATAAGGAGAAGCCATATGAAAGTTGCCCATTGTACTTCTTGAAGGAGTTTTCAACTATATTACACTATGCCTCTTTATGAGGACCCATAGGAGACTTTTTTTTTATCAGATCTAAATACTAGGAAAGTCTGCCTTTCTCCTAAACAAATTGAATTTGAAAAATTTTTTGTTCATTGTGATTCTTATAATCAATAATGTTTCCCTTTTAAGTTTGGCTGCTGTGACGCAGGAGTAAACTTGGGACATTTAACCTTTGTATATGACATTCTGACATCCATGTTTTTGTATATTCAATTTGCTTATAGTTTCTAATACTATTTTACTCTTGTTTTATCTTTGTTCTGCTCTCTTTATCTATTTTCTTTCTTTACCAAATTGTCTAACATTTTGTAAGCTGCTTCAGACTCTCTTATTGAGAATGTTAGAATATCAGTAAATTAGTTAATTAAAAAACTAAATATGGATTTATATTCCCTCCACACAGGAGAATATTCTTACCACTTGTCCACATAGTTTTTTGCCATAATTTTTTGCCTGTTTTCTGTCACCTCCAGCCTGCTCTGAAGCTTATTTGGTTCACTGTCCTACTTAGGCCACCTCATCTCCATCCTAGGCCAGCAGCAGTCTCCTTCTAGGCCACCTCATGGTGTCCGGTTCTGTGGGTGACTCACAGATGCACATCTCTAGATCTGATTTCAGTTCTGTACCATTCATTCAAGAGCTCCAGTTCTGAATCTGTGTTTTCTCCTCAAACCTGTACCTCCTCATGTATCCCTGATGTAGTGAATGTGGTCACCATCCCTGAAGATACCCCCATCAAAGAACTGGGAGACACCCTAGACTTGTCCCTCCCTCTGTTCCTCCATATCCAATTCATCCACAAATCTGACCGATTCTCCCTTTTGGAGGTATTGTTAATTCTTCTACTCTTCTCCACCTCCACCACTAGTTCAGGTCTTGTCATTTCTGGTCTAGGCTATAGCTCTTCCCAGAAGTGCTTCCAGCCCATTCTCTATACAGCTTCCAAAGTAATATTTCTGAAATAAAAATCTGACTATACCAGTGACTAAAATACCTTCAACAGAACCCTGTTGTAAGGGGATAAAGTTCAAACTTCTGTGTATTGCATAAAAATGCTACCACAGGTTGTGATGAGAATGATTGTCTACTACTCCAATCTAATTTCCTGCCACACTTCTCTTCACTATCTTTATATTTGATTATTTTGGATCATTCCCTTGGCTTTCTTTGTAAGGATTAACTTCCTAGTGCTAGCTCTAAATAAAAGCCAACTTGGTTGCTCACTCATGGTGGGATTGAGGGGTAAGTAACCCCCTTTCCTATCAGAGTGCTTATTTTTTTTAAATTAAGTTATTTATTTATTTATTTATTTTTTGTCTGTGTTAGGTCTTTGTTGCTGCACACGGTCTTTCTCTAGTTGTGGTGAGCAGGGGCTACTCTTTGTTGCAGTGCGCAGGCTTCTCATTGCGGTGGCTTCTTCTGTTGTGGAGCATGGGCTCTAGGTGCACGGGCTTCAGTAGTTACAGCACATGGGCTCAGTTGTTGTGGCTCGTGGGCAGGCTCAGTAGTTGTGGCTCACGGGCTTAATTGCTTCACGGCATGTGGGATCTTCCTAGACCAGGGCTCAAATCTGTGTCCCCTGCATTGGCAGGCGGATTCTTAACCACTGTGCCACCAGGGAAGTTCCCCTATCAGGGTGCTTATGAATTCCTGGAAGATTAATAGCTTAATTCTTCATTAGTCATTATTGTTTTGTGCTAAGGTGAATCAGTTAGATCAAATAGGCACTTACCTAGAGGAGTGGGACATAAAAACTGAAGAAACAGAGAACAGATTGCTGGTTGCCAGAGGCAGGAGGTGGGGTGGGAGAAATGGGTGAAGGTGGTCAAAAGATAAGAGAAAAGAAAAAGGAGTGGGACAAAAATAGGTACATTTGGATGAGAGAAGAGGGGAAGGGAAAGTTCTGGGCATGGAGTTCTGGGCAACTCCGTCATGTCTCTAAAGTGGGGTTGCCTAGAGGGCATGATGAGGGCACAGAATGAAAGAAGGAGGGACACCTACAGGCAGTGAAGATGAATATGAGTTGTGCCACAACTTTTCCAAAGATTAGAATGGATTCTGACACTTTTACTGCATCCTAGAAGAAGGTTAGTTATTTGATGGAATAATTCTGTTGTGAACTCTGAGGAGTAGGTTGTATGAGGTTGCGGTGGGGAGGCATTTGATGAAGAGAGCCTAGACTAGTCATCATTAGCCTTACATCCGGGATAACAGGATGATGGGAAGCCACATCTCTATGCAGAATACCTTCAATTTAATGTGGCTCAACAAGCACTTGTGGGGTATTTTACTAGGCCTTGGAGGGGTATTTATTGTCAAGATGGTAGAAAGTCATCTCTAAGAAAAGTAGGGTATATCAACACAGTGTGCTAAATCAAAAAAAAAATCATTTTGAATTCATGAGCTCAAAAAGGAATGAATATCTTTTCCAGTTCTATCACCTCCAGAGTGGTCCAGCAGCAGCAGCAGCCCTTTTGGCCGCTACCAACTCTCTTATGCACTCCTAGCTTCCCAAGTATTGGCCCCCAGTAGGAGCCAAAGTTTCCTGGAGGGGAAGTGATTCCATGTCTTGGCACAGGAAAATTCAAGAATATTCTGTGCTTGCTGGAAAAAAGGCACTTTGAAAGGTGTCAGGTGGTTCTAAAAAGGAAGAAGGAACCAGGTTATAGAACCAAATTGTAAGAATTTGAGCATCAAAAAATCGGGGGGGATGAGGAGGTTAATATGTATGAGTATTTTGTTTCTTCTATTAAGTGTATATCTTATACACTTATATGTATATCAGCATCTTAGAGATATTGTTAAAAATACATTCCCAAATAGTTCAGGGAAAAAGAGTAGAAACTATTAAGAACAGGACAAACTGGTTAGTATCCATTGTCTCACATAAAAATGGCATAGAGGGCCCAGGCTTTAATTGGCACAATGATAACCCACAGTAACTAAGTTGAGAGAGAGGTTAACATTGTGTGGGCAAGGTTTTCAATTATCCAGATGTCCTAAGGAGAAGTAATTGCACAGACTCAATTTCTCATCTCCTAGGAAACAGGACACTGGGATGCCCTTACTAATCATGATAATATAGTAATTAGGAATATAAAGTTTTCTAATAACGCTAACAAGCCAGGTCACTATAGTACAGTGATAGGACAAAGGTTCATGCTGACCAAGTGAAACTTTAAAGAGTGTTGTATGTTATTTCAATGGGAGTTATTAAAACCTGTGTGAAAAGTGTGATCTTAGAGTCTTATTGACATAACAAAGGAAGTTTAATTCCTAAAATAGCTTAACCAGATCCCATGTCAGACAAAAACTCCAAACCAGAATGAAACCAAACCAAAAACAACAAAACAACCCCCCCCACTACTTCCTCCCCACCCGCTAAATCTCAAAAGATCAATAACACAAAACTTGCAAACTCACTTGACTAGTCTGAGATTTTTTTGAGAGGGAAGGGGAGTGGATTTGATATCATTGCTTACTCAGCCCTAGGAAGATACAGAATTTAAACTAGTGTTATAAACACTTAAAGTGATTTTAGTTTAAATTTAATAACAAGTTTTATAATATCTATGGTATTTTGTGATCATTTTGTCTACTTCTAATATGATTAAAGCATTTATGAGAATATGACATATTAGATTTGTGATTGTAATTAAATGTTTAGGAGAGTTTCAGCAAAAAAGTTTGTATTCAATGTTTGAATGTTTAGGAAAATCTAATTTGTTATGTCATAGGCATTGATTTATTATTTGCATAACTGAACTGTGAATTTTGAGGACTATCACTTCCTTTATGTTTAAAGGAATGTTAATTATTTTATAGATTTATAGATGTTATATATTGGGCATGAAACAATAGTTGAGGTGGAAGTTCCTCTCCATGAGCAAAAACCAGGAAAGAATCTTTTTTCATGATTCTGTAAGGTATGGGTACAGCTCTCAAGTTCCTCTCAAATTTATTACGAGCTCTAAGAGTAGTCTACAAATAATTATTTAGAGTTTAGCTGTGGTGAGAAAACAGAGTTCAAGGCTTGAGGCAGGTGTGATAGACACTGATATGAGGAAAAATTGTGCTGGATGCTTTTTCAGGCATCAGGACCTATGGTTGGAGAAACCCACATTTGTACAAAATAGATACATCCAATTCTGGGTGTTGGTTGAGAGAACTAAGTGATGACACTGATGCTAGAAAGATTACAAGATATGATCAAGTCCGCAGCTTGTTGGGGCAGAGATGAGGCTGTGCTCACTCTGCCAGCACTGCCTGCATCTGTGCTGGGGCACATGGGGCCATATATGACACGTACATAGTAAGCAGCCAGTAAATGAGATTAACAAGGCTATCAATAAATATAGAGGTAACATAGCAGCAGTAATATATCCCCTCATGAGAAGCTGATAGTTTGATGAGGAAGATTTGAAATCTATAGTTTGAGGCCTGCTGTGTGAACCCTGCCTGTTAATAATTGCATAGAAATGATTGAATAAGTATAAAATGTACTGTTCCTGCCTCTGCTCGCCTTTGTCTGAACTCCGGCATCCTGTAACCCCTAGCAACTCCTGCACCCTGTAACGCTTAGCAACCCCCGCGTTCTGTAACCACCTGTAATTTATAGAAACCGTGTAACCAATCAGTTAGTACCAACCGTAGCTATATGTCTTAATCTATAAAAGGAGAAAACTGGCCCAAAACGGGGCCCAGAATTTTTGGAGCGTTAGCTCATCTGGGTCTGCCAGCTCAATAAACCTGAGTTCTCCAACTCTCTGAGTGTGGTGCTTGGTTTAAGTTCAGTTGGGCAGATGAAACAAACTTATCAAGAAGAAAGAAGTCATGAAAACAAAGTTCTAATGTGTATAGGGAAGGAGGTAGAAGAAAGAGAGCCTTTCTGCTCTTTTAGATTACTCAAAGAAAAAAAAAAAAGATAATCTAACCAAAAAATGGACAAAGAATAGCAGCAGGCAATTCACAAAGCAAGATATCCAAATGGGCAATACACATATGAAAAGATGTTCAGCCCTACTAGTAATCATGGGAATAAAAAGAAAAGTTATAATTTCTCATCTATAAGACTGATAAATATTTAAAAGATTATGATATTCATTGTGGGCAAGGATGGGAGGAAACAGGTCTTTCATACAGTGTTGGTTGGAATGGGCTATGGTAAAGACTGTTAGGGGACTGATTTCTTAATATCTTTCAAAATTTAAATTGTACTTATGGTTGGCCTGGAATTCTAATTATAGAAATTCTAAAGAAATCCTTGTTCATGTTTACCAAGATGTCAATCCCATGATATTTAGTGCCATATTATTTTATAGTGGTGAAAATTTACATAACCCAAAGATTTTTTAAGAGATTAAATACAATATGGTACATCCACACTGTAGGATATCATGTGACAATTAAAAATTAAAAGTTAAAAATATCTCCAAGGACAGACATAGGCAGATCACTGAGGAATTTTGTTAGGTGACAAAAAGCATGAAAAATATGTATAGTGATCCCATTAATACAAAAACCAAATGTGTATATGTTTATATATGATTGTAATTGCATAAATATTTGAAGGAAATTCTTAATTGTCCACAGTGGTTATCTTTGGAAAGAAGAATGTGTTTGGAAGTGGGGGGCAGATAAGGGACAATATTTTGTTTTATATTATATATTTATATCTATATTTATAACTGTATCTGTATCTATGTCTGTGCCCATCAATGTCTGAGTCGATGTGATATCAGTCTCAATCTGTGTTGTTTCATTCTTTGAGTTCATATAGTACTTATATAATATGAATTGCCTTTTTTTTTTTCCTTTTTTTAAATAAAACAGTTCTAAGGCACTGGCACTCCAATTAAATCCTGGTTCCATTCTAAGAAAATAATCACTCAGATTAGAATGAAATGAATGACATGAATAAGCTTGAAATGAACAAACGGCTGCTTCTTGGCCCCGGTTCCTTCCCTCTTTGCCTGTTTTTCCAATACAACATGTGGAGGTAGACAGTATCCTGCTACACCTATATGTGCCCATTTGGTCTTTTCCCAACTTCTAGATTCAAAATACACCCGAGACTTTCACTCTGTAAAGGAGATGATGCCGATTTAAGATGTTTTTTCCAGTGTTTGGTTTTCCTGTGCTGGGCTGGCGTCCTCAGCACCCCCCAGGTGCTTACCTGCTCTCTCCAGGTGGAATAGGGGTTTGTCTTCAGCTCTGCTTTGTGCTTGCTTAGTGGAACCGCAAAGGAGACATGGCTTCATACGGGGGCCAGGACTGCAGACCATGAACTCAAAGACTGCACTTCATGTATCGAATAGAACAGTTCTGCTAAAGAAATCTCTTGGGGGATGTTGGCCTTTTTCCCTAGGAAAAAAGATGAATAGTTTGCTTTGAACACTTGCAGAGCTCTGCATTGGCTCGTGTTAATTAGAGGTTGGCGCTGGTATGACACCTGCGCCCCTTGGGATGCGATTCACAGCTCCAACACAGGAAGGCTGTTCAATAGACAAGCCAGAAATGACCACGTACCAGGTGCTGGGGACTGTCCCTAGCTTTTCCATTGATTATTCGTTTATTCCACAAACATTGTCTTTCTCCACTCTGGTCTGCCCATGAAATTCATCACCAGGCACATATCAAAGCTCACCACTTCTGTGATTTTCTCACACTGCCCTGTTTCTGGCCCGTTTTGATTCATTGTCCTTGGCTTTTTTCATCTTCCCTGGCTCTCTGCTCTCATGGTCCTGCACCTTAGCCCCTGATAGCAGTTGTTCCAGGACCAGCTTGCTCTGAGAGACTGCCTAGAAACAATGAGCCTGCCCTTACTCACAGCTCTCCCTGGATTATGATTTACCTTTGGTCCTTTGGCTTTGTGTTGGCCCATAGATGCAAAACAGGCTTGGCTAACCCTTTAAGATTGTCTAGACAGTGGTGGGGACCAGATGACTCTATAGCCAGGCATTGTGCTGGGGACTAGGTTGTGGGTGGGAGGAGTTAAGGCTCTAAAGATTCATTCATTCATTCATTCATTCAAGACAGAAGATTTTAAAAATATGTAAAATATATAGTCTGTCAGATTTTGAGAAGTGCTTAAAAAAATATATATATCTATCTAAAGGGGAGAAAGGGTATTGGGGTATGAATGGGGATAACAATTTAATAGGGAACTCAGAGAAGGCTTCACTCACCAAGGAGCCAGGCTTGTGAACTGCTTGGGAGGAAGATACTCTAGACAAAGGGAAGATCGAGAACAGTGACTCTTGAGGTGAGAGCTTGCCTGGAAGGTTGGAGAAGAGCAGGATGAGAACTGAGAAGAGAGGAGAGAGGGGTCCTAAAGCTCAGCACTGTAATACACGACCAGAGTGGGCAGTGATCTGTGGTCCCTTGTCATGGCTTCAGCGCTCACTTTTAGTGAGCTGAGGAGACGGTCGCTGCTAGTGAGGGAGTCTCGTGAATAGAGGTGGACACCCACTCAGTGCCCTACATTTTCATTGTCTCATTCAAAGTGATGTCAAGGCTGAGTGGGAACAGCCAACTCTGCCCTAGGGAGTTGGGAAGTCTGGAAGGCTGAGGAATTTTCCAGGTAGAGGGACTAGCATGGGCAAAGGCTGGCATGTGCAACGTCATGATATCTTAGGAGAAAGGAGAATAGTTTGCTGTGACTTGAGATGACAGTGCAAGAGTAGAGAGGCAGGAAGGCAGTGAGTAGGAGACTGATGAAGCAAGGGATGCCAGCTCAGAAGGGCCTTATTTGATGCAATAATGTGGTTAGATTTAACTCTACAGTCATGGAAAACCATGGGAGGTTTTCAAATATGGAAGTGTGACATGATTGTTGTGAAAATGAAAATAATTGTCACTCTTACGTCTCAGGTTTTCGTGTCATCTAACAATAGGAAAGCTCAGGATCTAGGGAAAGAGTTCTTACTTCTCATATAATCTGAACTTTCCTGATCTGTAAAGTGGAGGTTTTAATCTGTTTTACCTACCAGGCTTCTGCGAGGAATAAATGAGATAACACATACTAAAGAGCGTTGCAGTCTACAGAGCACCGATTATCTCCATGACCCAAAATGCGATGGACGGAGTCAGCAAAACGTGTGGACAGCGTGTTCACGTGGAAAATGCGTGGCTCAGGAGTTGTTCATCAGTTGGAGTCTTGGCTCCACTACACACTGACCATGTGATCTTGGACCATGTGCTGGGTCGTTCAGAGCCTTAATTTCCCCATCGGCAAAACGGGTTCAATTTTACTTCCCTGGATTGGTGTGCAGACTGGAAATAATGTGTATGAAATGCCTAGCCCTGTGCATGGTCCAGAGAAGAAGCTCGATAACTGACAACTGTTATTTTTCTGAGAGTGATCCTGGTGAACACGCAGTCAGATGGGTGCTTAGAATAGTCCCATCATGGGCACGTTACTGTGCCTGGTGCTGTTAGGACAGTGCTGCTGGTGCTGGTAGGATACACCATCTGAATCTGAGCTGCGTCTTTAATAGTGAGGGTGGGTTTGTGCTGATCCTTTAGCTCCCCTGGACCTGTTTGTTCCTGTGGCATGCTGTCCATCTGTGGGAGGGCATGATCTGAATGTGTGAAGGAAGTGTAGCTAACGGGCCCCCAAGAGCACGAGGCTCAGGGCTGACATGATGTAAACTCCAGGCTCTGTTCAGCTAAGCTAACTGGCTGCACCCTGACTTACGGCCATTGATTTGGACAGGACAAAGGGAAATAGAGGTTGGAACACGGGTTCATAGAACTAGCTCATCATTTTCTGCTACTGAGGGGAAAAGGCTTATTTTGTCTGAATTTAGGAGAACAATTATCCATGTTGATTGAATTCTTCAAATAATTTCTCATTTCCCTGCTCTGTTTTGTTTCAGAGCACATGGCTTCACGTTTAAAAGAGAGAAAAAGAGGCAAATTACTGTCCAGCTGCAATTTCTCAATTGGCAGGCACCCAGCCATTTTCTCAGGATTTGACGGACTATGATTTCTCGTTTAACTTGCTTCCTAATCCTGCCCCTGGGCAAGACAGAGTTGAATCAGACCCTGGTGCCATCATTATCTTGGCTAAAGATTCACACCTACAGTTCTTCCTATAGATTGTTCAGTGCAACCACAGTAGACTTTGAGAAAAACAATCAGAAAACAATGCACTTGCCAAACCGAAAGTGGGCTCACTGCTGTTTCCAACAGGGCTGCCTCGATTCTGCCTCTTAACAGCTCTCCACAGTCATTAGTCATTCATTCATTCAGTAAATAATTAAGCACCTACCATGGTGCAAATGCAAACAGTATAATCTATGATCTCTTCCCTCAGGGAACTTACAATTTAATAGAGAAGATAAGATATGCATAAATAACTAGGCTCTATAGGAGCAGTGTAAGTGGGTGACAAATAGAGTCGGTTTTGAGAGTGGGGGAAGATAATTTATTGCCAGGAATTATTTCATGGAGCAGGTGGAATGGTTTGGGTGGTGAGTTGAAGGAGTGGTGTATGCAGAGATAGAAATGAGGGGGGGAGTAGGTGAGTATTCCAAGCTTGAGTGGTGGGAGAAATAAGAATGTTGTGTTCCATAATGGCTTTTTGAATTGAATGAAAATAAGCATCATTTGGAGTAATGCAATAGCAATCCAACAGCTTGAAACTTTTAAAGAGGCTGCATAGAGGGAGCCTAGTTAGGAAGCTAGTGCAAGAATCAAGGTGAGAGAAAAGCTGATTTAGATAAACTTAGTAGTGATGAAAATGGTGAGAAAGGGTGGGATTCTAGAAATATTTTAGGCTTTCTGGTCTCAGCTTCCACATATGCTACCTTCCTAGAAGATCTGTGTCCTTCAGTTTTCAAAAAGAGATACTATTGAAGGCAGTAGCTCTCTTTGTATGACCAAAATACCTTTCCTCACCTTAGTCATGGCACGGCTGCCCTTTGAGTTATGGCTCTGTCTCATTTGCAGCTGTGAAAACTTGGGATCACAGATCCATAGAAGGGGAGAACTGGGGCTCAGGATCCTGTGGTTCCCTGGTTTACAGATGGGGAAACCAAGGCTTAGGGAGAGATGAACTGGCTTGCCTAAGACCCGACGGGTGGTCAGTAGTGGGACTGAAATCGGGTGTCCTGATTCTGAGTCCTGTGATCCTCCTAGATGACCACTTCCTTGTGGCAGAGACTGGCTATCTGCACACCAGACTCCTTTCCTCTTGCTCAAACTAGTCTGCATTTCCCAATTTCTCTTGCAATTTGGTATGACCGTGTGACCGAGTTCTGGCCAGTGGAATGTAGGTGGAAAGTATGAATCCTTACTCTCAGGCCTGGCCCATGTAAACCTCCCTGCTAAAGCCTCTACCTCTTCCCTCATTTCCTAACAAGGTATTGGTACCCAGGGAAACCTTGAAATCAATGTTTGAAGATGGCAGAGCCTCCACTACTTTGGAGCCTCGAATGACTTCATGGAGCACACACTCCACCCACCCATGATTATAAATTCAACTGTGTTAAGCCACTGTTTGTGAATTTATTTGTTAAGGTAACTAATATTAACTTAAGTAATTGTATCTTGCCACCTTAAACCTAGAGAGAGGGACTTAAGTAAGACCACCTGAAGAGGTTAATATATGCTCCCTGTAGTTGGTTGGCACCATGGACTTGGGTTTGATTCTTGTCCTGGAAATCTAGAGGACATAACTCTTTGGCAGCAGAACAAGAATAGAGGATGGATGGGTCGAGGTTAACCTGTACTCTCAGAATTTGTCAGGGCAAAAGGAATATGGACTAGACATTGGTCATGCAGTACAGAAAACCTGCCTGGAACTTTTTCTTTTTTTTTTTTAAGTTTCATACTTTTAAAATGAGGTGTAATTGATTTACAATATTATATTAGTTTCAGGTGTATAACATAGTGATTCAAATTTTTTTTTTATTATACTCCATTTAAGTTACTATAAAATATTGGCTGTATTTCCTGTGCTGTACAATATATCCTTATAGCTTATTTATTTTATATATAGTAGGTTGTACCTCTTAATTCCCTATCCCTATCTTGCCCCTCCCCCTTCTTTCTCCCCACTAGTTTATTCTCCATATTTGTGAGTCTGTTTCTCTTTTGTTACATTCATTTGTATGTTTGTTTCATTTTCTAGATTCCAAATATAAGTGATAACATACAATATTTGTCTTTCTCTGTCTGACTTATTTCACTCAGTGTAATATCCTCCAGGTCCATCCATGTTGTTGCAAATGGAGGAATTTTTTTCTTTTTTGTGGCTGAATAGTATTCCATTGTATATATGTACTACATATTCTTTATCCATTCATCTGTTGATGGACAGTTAAGTTGCTTCCATATCTTGGCAATTGTAAATGATGCTGCTACAAACACTGAGGTTTTTGATGATAGCCATTGTGACAGATGTGAGGTGATATCTCAGTGTAGTTTTGATTTGCATTTCTCTGATGCTTAGTGATGTTGCACATCTTTTCATATACCTTTTGGGCATCTGTATATCTTCTTTGGAAAAATGTCTGTTCAGGTCTTCTGCCCATTTTTAAATCCAGTTGGTTGTTTTTTTGATATTGAGTTGTACAAGCTGTTTATATATTTTGGAAATTAACCTCTTATCAATCATATCATTTGCAACATTTTCTCCCATTCAGTAGGTTGTCTGTTTTGTGTTTGTTTTTGATGGTTTCCTTTGCTGTGTAAAAAGTTTTAGGTTTAATTAGGTCCCACTTGTTTATTTTTGCTTTTGTTTCATTTGCCTTAGGAGATCCAGAAATATATTGCTATGATATATGTCAAAGAGTGTTCTGCCAATGTTCTCTCCTAGCAGTTTTATGGCTTACAGTCTTACATTTATGTCTTTAATCTTTGAGTTTATTTTTGTGTATAACTTGAGAATATGTTCTAATTTCATTCTTTTACATGTAACTGTTCAGTTTTCCCAGCACCACTTATTGAAGAGACTGTCTTTTCTCATTGTATATTCTTACCTCCTTTGTCACAGATTAACTGATCTTAAGTACATGGGTTTATTTGGGGGCTCTCTATTCTGTTCCATTGAACTATGTGTCTGTTTTTATGCCAGTACCATCCTGTTTTGATTAGTGTAGCTTTGTAATATATTCTGTGACCTCATAGAGTATACTAGCTCTGTTCTTCTTTCTCAGGATTGCTTTGGCTATTCAGGATCTTTAGTGTTTCCATACAAATTTCAGAATTATTTGTTCTAGTTCTGTGAAAAATACCTTTGCTATTTTGAAAGGGGTTGCATTGAATCTGTAGATTGCCTCGGGTAGTGTGGTCATTTTAACAATATTAATTCTTCCAATTCGTGAGCATGATATAGCTTTCCATCTGTTTATGTTGTCTTCAGATTCTTTTAGTGTCTTATAGTTTTCTGAGTACAAGTCTTTCACCTCCTTGTTAGATTTTTTCCTAGGTATTTTATTCTTTTTGATGCAATGGTAAATGGGGTTATTTCCTTATTTTCTCTTTCTGATAGTTTGTTGCTAGTATATAGAAATGCAACAGATTTCTGTGTATTAATTTTGTATCCTACAACTTTACTGAATTCATTGATGAGCTCTAGTAGTTATTTGGTGGCATCTTGAGGATTTTTTGTGTATAGTATCATGTCCATGTCATCTGCAAACAGTGACAGTTTTACTTCTTCTTTTCCAATTTGGAATCCTTTTATTTCTTTTTCTTCTCTGGTTGCTGTGACTAGGACTTTCAAAACTATGTTGAATAATAATGCTGAGAATGGACATCCTTGTTTTGTTCCTAATCTTAGAGGAAATGCTTTCAGCTTTTCACTGTTGAGTATGACTTTAGCTGTGGACTTACATATGGCCTTTATTATGTTTCACTGAGGTATTTTCCACTTTGTAGAGAGTTTTTTTTTTTAATCACAAATGGATGCTGAATTTTGTCAAAAGCTTTTTCTGCATCTATTGAGATGATCATATGTTTCTTATTCTTGAAGTTGTTGATGTGGTGTATCATGTTGATGGAATTGAGGATAATGAACCATCCTTGCATTCCTGGGATAAATCCTATTTGATCATGGTACAATCCTTTTAATGTATTGTTGAATTCAATTTGCTAATACTTTATTGAGGATTTTTACATATATATTCATCAGTGATATTGGCCTGTAATGTGTGTGTGTGTGTGTGTGTGTGTGTGTGTGTGTGTGATATCTTTGTCTGATTTTGCTATCAGGGTGATACTGGCCTCATAGAATGAGTTTGTAATATTCCTTCTTCTGCAATTTTTTGGAATAGTTTGAGAAGGATAGGTATTAAGTCTTTTCTAAATGTTTGGTAGAACTCACCTGTGTAGCCATCTGGTCCTGCACTTTTGTTTGCTGGGAGTTTTGTTGTTGTTGTTGTTGTTTGTTTGTTTTTTAATTACTGGTTTAATTTCATTACTGGTAATTGGTCTGTTCATATTTTCTATTTCTTCCTGTTTCAGTCTTGGGAGATTGGAATCTGTCCATTTCTCCTAGGTTGTCCATTTTATTGCTGTGTTGTTGTTTGTAGTAATCTTTTATAATCCTTTGTGGTTCTGTAGTGTTTGTTGTAACTTCTCCTTTTTCATTTCTGATTTTATTGATTTGGATCCTCTTTCTTGTTTTTTTTCTTGATGAGTCTGGCTAAAGGTTTATCAATTTTGTTTATCTTTTCAAAGAACTAGCTTGTAGTTTCACTGATATTTTCTATTTTTTTAGTTTATGTCATTTATTTCTGCTCTGATCTTTATGATTTCTCTCCTCCTACTAACTCTGAGTTTTGTTTGTTATTTTTCTAGTTCCTTTAGATGTAAGGTTAGATTGTTTGAGATTTTTCTTGTTTCTTGTAGTAGACTTGTATCGTTATAAACTTCCCTCTTAGAACTATTTTTGCTGCATTCCATAGATTTTGGATCATTTGTGTTTTCATTTTCAATTGCCTCCAGGTACTTTTTGATTTCTTTTTTGGTGATCTATACCTGGAGCTCTTTTGACTCCTGTACAAGTAGACTACAGTGCAAGGAGACATTGATGATGGAACGAGTGTCTGGATGGTAGAGACAACCAGAAAACCTGAGGTTTAGGGAGAAGAAGCATCAGCAGAAGAACCAATGGCACTGCCCCCATTATCAGAGTTGCAAGTCAGGGGATCCCAGCTGGGGAATCACCAAAGAACCTGGAAGTCACTCACAAAGAAAGAATCAGATTTAAACATTAGCTTGGCAATGTTAAGATTATACCAATCAAGTAAGAATCTTCTGAGTCCTTTCCCATTCTCTCTTCTTGATGTTCCTACTCCAGAGAGGGAACAGAAGGTGAAATCAACCATATGCCCTTTCTCTAAAGCAGGAGGCCTACCTACCATAGGTTTCTAGCTGGTGAAGAAGTGGAAAGGAGTCTTAACTATGAATGAAGATAGAAACATGGATTAATAGATTGGAGTGTAAATTATACTTTCTCAGTTGAGGCTGTACTTCACTACTTAGAGTGAGCAAATTACATCTTGTTTTCTAAAAGGGATGAAAAAAACCAGAGGGCCTGCCAGAGTTTTCATCCAGTAGCAGGGAGAAAAACTTTCTGATGATAAATACCTTAGGAGCATAGAGAACCAAAGAATAAAGGTGATTCATTCATCAAGTTGTGTTTGTTCAAGGTGATATCAGTGGTTCTAAACACTATGATAAACTCTTGGTTGGTAGTAAGTACTCAAATGCTAAGGAAGCACATGGGAGGGGCACTGAACCCAGAACTGCTGGAAATGACACCAAAGGTGAAAGCTAAGGGAGGAAGCAGACTATGAAGTGGAGAAGGAGTAGACAGAACAGTGAGCAAGCTGGAAAAAGAAAAAAAGACACTGAAAACTGAAAAGTGACAGGAATACAAGAAGTGGGACAGTGCAGAAGCCAGGTTGTGAAGCCACATGATGGTAAACATGTTGAGAAATGAGGCACTTTGGGAACCCTTGGAAGGTTTATTTAAACAGAAGAGTGACGTGATCAGATTTATGTTTTAGAAAAATCACTCTGCCCTATGTGTCCAGGGGCAGGATCTTACCCCAACCTTCTAAAACTTTATTGTATAGAACTCCCCCCCTCAGTCTCTGAACTTTAACTACATAGGTTTACTTTCAGTTTTGCAAACACACCAGGCTGTATCCTACTTGAGGCTTTTGTACATGCTCTTCCCTCTGCCTGGAATACTTTTCCTTCATCTCATGGCATTTATTCATTTTAGGGGTCTATTTTAAGTGTCATTTCCATAGTAAAAAGCTTGCACTATCCACTCTATCTGAATTAGTTTTCTGTTGCTGACGTAGCAAATCCACACACAATTAGTTTAAACAAAGCAGATTTATTATCTTACTGTTCTCGAGGTCAGAAATCCAAAATAGAGGTTTTGGCAGGGATGAGTGTCTTTTGGACAATGTGCTTCCTTTCCTTTCCCAACTTCTTCAGGTCATCTGAAGTCCTTGGCTCATGACATCTTCTTCTATCTTCAGAGCTGGAAGCAGTGAATTATGACCTTCTCACACTGCCATCTTTTTGGATATATAATGCTCTCTTCCACCTTTAAAGACAGGTTAATCTCCCCATTTTAAGATAATCTGAATAGCGATATTAATTCCATCTGCAGTCTTAACACTTTCACAGATTCTAGGTATTAAGACGTAGACATTTCTGGTGGGCGCTGTGTGCATATTCTACCTACTACACTGTTTAAAGTAGATCTCCTCGATAGTCTCTTGTTTAGCTCTTGTTTGCTTTCATGGCACTAGTCACAAATTTGAATTTACTTATTTTTGCTTTTTTTTTTTTTTCTTTCATCTGAATGTATTCTCTATTAGGGCAGGAACTATCTGTCTTTATTGCCTTTGTGTGCCTGACAAATAGATGCTCAGTAAACATTGATCAAATGAATTGATGAATGAGTGAAGAGTTGTTGAAAGGATGGATCATGGAATTTAAGTTGGAAGGGGTTTAAAGTGAAACCCTGAAGAGGAGATGGAGCCTTAGCCATCAGTGGAATAGCTAAGGAAAGAAGATGGAAAAATGGGAGGCTGTGGACAGGTGAAAAACACTAAGGGCAATTTTAATGTCTAGGAAAGTTATTCTTAACTATCTTTGGGGGAAGTTATGGTGTATCTTGAGAATAAAAAGTATAGGCTCCCTCTCCAGGAAAATACGTAACTAACAAACACAAAATTTTGCATCTACTTCAGGAGACCCAAAGCTATCCAAATCTTTAGTGATTGAGGGGGTGACTAGCAGTCAGGAAATGTCAGTATAAGGAGGATAGAGAGTTATAGAGGTTACTGGCATGAGCCTTAAAGGATAGTTCCTTACAATACTCCTTTACAACACCTTAACTGATGCCAAAATTAGAGGGTTGCAAGCAGAAGACTCATGGGTCACTTGGAATTGGTTATTGGGCCAAGATGGGGCAAAAGGGAATGAGACTTCCTCCTTCTCTTTATTTTAGAATGGCAACTGTAACTCATGCTATTAAATAATAAAAGAGCTACTCAGGTTGTCAACGCTATTCTCTTGGGACCACACGCTCTTTGAGGATGAAGCTCTGGGGGGAATGGATAAGGTAGCTGCTGTCATAGGCTCATACGGGGGGATGGTAAATGTTGAGTCTGGGCCCAGGTTGATTTCTCTGACAGCTCTTCTGACAAGTTCATATCTCACAACTCTCACCACAAAGCAGAGAATGAAATCTGCAGCTTTTATGCTATCACAATGAAAGAATATTTTATTGCTGTTAACTCTACAAGGTTGGGAATGTTGAAAATGAAACACAGAGATAGGCAGTTGCTGGATTAGAGTATCAGTTAGATTGACATCTTTGGCAGTGCTCTGGCTATTTAGAACATTGTTTGGGAAGGAGTGGAAACTAGGCAACTGACAGGGGGACCTCCAAGAGGATCTTGGACATTTGGAGAATCTAGATCTCCACACTGCATCCCATCACTCCTTTCCTATGGGAGAAGAATAGCAATTCCCATTCATTCTCAGTGGCAGAGACCACTGGTTATCCCTGAATATCTCTTTTTCCTTTCCTCTAGATAAATAGAACTTCTGATTATTATGCAGGGCGTATGGCTCTACAAAATAAAGATTCCATTTTCCAGCTCCCTTGTAGCTCAGTGGGACTGGGTGACTAAATCCTGGCAAGTGGGATGTGAATGACTAGTGCAGCTTTCAGGAGAGGATTTTCTCTTCTCCTTCTCCTTTCTCCTTAGTAGAATTCAGACATATTGGCTTGGACCACATCAATCTATTGGACCATCAGGAGCCTATTAGACATGACAGAGCATCATGATATCCATGACAGCAGCCATGGAATGCCATACTAGCCCTGTGCTACATACCTGAGAGAAATTTACTTCTTTCTTGCTTAAGACATTGTTATTTGAAGTTTTGTTACTCTCATCTGCCTAATTCTCTCTCACCCTTCATTGTTGTTCACCCAGTGAGCGGGGAGGATCTAATGACTTTATGTAGTAACCTGCTTTCTGAGTTTTGGTCCTTGTTCTTGGGAATCTGGCTTTTGCTGGTTTAGAGGTCTTGGTAACCAAATGCAAGATTCTTTCATCAGGGCAGGAATGGGTCCACTGAACTGGAAGTTGAGACAGACCATGTTAGGCTCCTCACGCCATTTGGGAAAGGGGAAAGGTGGTGATGGAATTGGCTGGAGTGACTCACCTTGATTATGAAGAAGTCAGGTGCCTACTACATAAAGAAAATGAGTACAATCTAAGGAAAACCTTATTGTGCCATAAAATTCAATGTGTATTTGCTCTGTCCCTCTACAGCAAGACCATCAAGGGCCAAGATCCCTTAGAAGTGTCACTTCTCTTGTCATGACAGAACCTCAGCTGGTTCTATCAGAAGTTCTGTTCAAAGATCAGAGGAACGTGAAGCAGATATTAGAGGTGGTGGTGAGCTATAAACACCGGCTGTAGTTTTATGGCCAGCTGGGTAGGTGAAGTTATAGCCTCTACTTGCATCTTCTTGCTTACTGTATTGCATGTATATATGAAGATCTTGTTTTCTCTCTTCCTCAGGTTATTTGGGATTATTTATCATTTAATCTGTAATATAGACAAAGAGGTGTGGTCATTATGAAATTTTCCAGGTAGTTTTAGAGAAATGTGTGTGCATGTGTGTATATTTGTGTCCTGCGCAGCTACCAAGCTGTGGACGAAGGTAGCAATTTATTTTTACCTGTCTCTTCTGTTTTCTGGACCCCTCTTCCCGTCTCTTCTTCTGCTAACAGTTGCTGTATCCCTGACACTGTTCCAGGCTGAGCCTCCAAATAGTATCCCACATCCTGGTTCCAGAAATAAGTTGGGCCAATTGCATTCTGTGTCCTGGAACTTCTAAACTCGAGCCAAGGTACGGGAGGTTGAAAGGCTGTCAGTGTAGAATCACCCCACGATAATACCCTTGAGAGAAGGTCTGCAAGTTCTATGCTTGGGATTTCCAGCACTTCTTTGGTTTGTGTCTTCCTTAGGCCTGACAGTTCAGTTCTTTCTGCAATTTTGTAAGTGATCTCAGGCTCCTTCCAATTTTGTATTTATTTACATCAACCAGAGTAATAGTTTGTTGCTTGCAACCAAAGAACATTAACACAGGATCCATAAACGCTGAAATAAATGGGCTTCACACCTGTCCTGTTAAGTTCAGTTGTACCCACTTCACAGAAAAGAAAAGGCACGACTGTCTAAGGCAATCCAGAAAATTGGGGAAGGCAGCACTAGAATCAGATTATTGGAGTCTTTGTTGAGTATTCTTTGGACTTGTCTATATTATCCTCAATCTGCTTCCTATAATAAAAATGCAAACAGTTAATCTTTTCCTTCAAAGTAAAGGGAGCTTTGCTGATAATGGTACAGGTTATGAAACAAGGGAAAATGTGAAGCATTTTTGTCCACATTGGGCTTGGAAGCCAAGGAGCAAAAAATAAAAAAATAAAAATAAAAAAGAAAACGAAAACTTCTAGTGTTGATGAACGACAGAACAAATTGTCCCCAAAGTTTATAACATAAAACAAGACAAATCCTGAAAATTAAGTTGACAAGCATACACAGCAGTGTAATTTTTTCTTAATTAAACTGATAAAGATCCCCAGTGCCACATAAATCAACGAAAAACAACAAACCTACAGTGCTCAAAGGAAGGAAATTAAGAGTTGCTGAAAGGAGAATGTAAGAAAAAATGTAATGAAATAATTCATGCTTTGCTGACCTCCTTTCCTTGGGGTAGGTGATTGATTGGGAGAGGGGAAGGGAAGTGAGGAGGAAGAGAGAGAGCAGGTTCTACAAGTTAATTTCTAGGGTTGTCCCAGGTGGAATGTACATCAGGCAGGAACAATGGCTACCTTCTTCCACCTTGGGAATAAAAGGAGCATAAAATTAGAATAAAGATGAAAAGAAGCATTGATTCTTGATTCTTGGGAGGTCCTCTTGAGGTATTCTCTTCATGGCCCTGTTGATACATTACACAAGATAGGTGTGCTCCTGTAATTTTGTATAAAATTAACTTTTACAAATTCAAACCGTTAAAAAATTTTTATTCCATTGTATATAAGAAATAGCTTAATTTCTAGTAGATGGATGCCAAAATACATGCCTCCTGTTCTCACAGAGTCATTGGCAATCAATAATGACACTGTTTCCCAGCGAGCTTGTTATGGCATCAGAATCCTTCTAAACACAGCTTCCAGGGAACCATACCAGCCAGTCAGAGTGGGCCCACGAGGTAAAACCTGCTTGCCAGCTCTGGACTAGTTACAAGGGTAGTTTTGGAGGCAGTTAGATAAGGATTTATAGTATCTTTGCCTGCTGTGTTACCTGAGGCAAATAATTGAACTGCTCTGAGCCCCATTGGTAAGAATTGAGGCATATGTTGTCTTAAAGTTTAAAGAAATATATGTCAGCTGGATCATATTTTGAGCTATTAATTTATGTCTTTTCCTGCCTAGATTTCTCCTTCTACATCCCTGCCTCCCACCCATCGAAGCACAGTGCAGTGTCCAAGAGGAGCTGGATGGTTAGAAAGGAAGGAGAAGTAGCCTTCAGAGATACGCCACCTTTTGTTTTTAAAAACCGAAGCCTGTCAGAGACTGTAGAGATTCCAGAGAAGGTATAAGGGAGAAGAGGAACTGTGGAAGAAACAGAGTGGTTAGAAAAAGCAACAGGAAATGAGGCTTTCCTCAGACTGAAGGAGATTCCCCAGATTTCTTGAGCAGTTCTGCATGTCTTTGGGCAGCAGGGACCCAGGTCCTACTTTCTCGCAGGACCCCAGAAAATAGTAGCCACAGGTGCATGAGACTTGTTGAGGTTCTCTGTTTTAGCAAAGAGGCCTGGGTCCCAGCTGGTGTGTCTTCATATATGGAAGGAGCCACTGGATCTGAAAGGCCATGCCAGCTGGGACAGTGAATATTCCTGAGGGAGACTGTGTGCACAGGTGACTCAGGCTAGAGGGCCCTTGGACTGTGTACCATGGTACCTTGGCACCTAGTGCCATGGCCTCTTGGGTTGGCAAAGCCCAAAAGATGACTGAAGTTTCTTGTCATTCTGGTAGCATAAGAGCTCAAAATAAAAATTAAATTTGTTTATAGAAAATAAAAAGGTCCAATATTTCTTGCACCCTTGAATCTGAACTGAGGTTCATACCTACTACCTCTGTGTACATAGCACCTAGAACAGTGGCAGGCCCACGGTGATCACCTTAAAGCACAGTTATTGTTATTAGAAAAGGTACTAAATAAATCCTTTTGGAAAAGTGAAGAATTCATTTACACTGTGCATATCCATCCCAGTAAGACCACATTTTTCTCTTCAGGTGGATTATTCTCAGCTTCCCTATGCCCCCAGTCCAGACCCATTCACTCCCTTCCCTGCTCTATTCCATGCCCCAGGAGGCTGACCTTTATGAGTTGCCTGATCCAGGCTCTCTTGCTGGCAGGCTTCTGGTTGGGTCTGAGCAGAGGGAGGCACCAGCAGGAGCTGGGAGTGTGGGAGAGGAAGTTGGAGCTTTCTTGCCAGTTCCCTTCCTGCTAGGCACCGAGGGTCTGGACGTGGCTGCATCCCTGGGAGGACCACAGCTCCTGCTGGTGGCCCCTCCTCCACCAGGCGACAATCACACCACTTTTCCCTTTGCCCCTTCAGGTCTCAGGGTGGGAATGGCTTCCTCCTGTCATTAATTTCTCGGAGCTCCACATCCCTTGCTGGTTCTCTAGCCCTTTCCATTCCTCTGAGGGAAGTCCCTTCTTTATCTTCATTTCACTCATCTGAGCAGAATTGTTTCCTGCTAGGACCTTGACTGATAACATAAGCAAGATCATTCTTTGGGTTGTTTTCTCAGCGCTGGAAATGGTTATAGTGATCTGGTCACTTTGTCCAACTCAGATTTTATTAGGACCACAGTTGCTATCAGTCAGCGTGAAGGCTGATGGGGACTATGGGTCAGTCGGTGGCTGGCACCATGGGGCGGTGCTCTGTTAAAGATTAGGAAGATGTGGTCAGGGCCTTAAAGGGTGTTGACATCACTCTGACCTGAGTTCAAGTTTCATTTCTACTTAGGAAATACTTGCACTTGGGTAATTTCAATAACCTAAGTATTCATTTCTTCGTCTGTCATGTATGCTTGATGTGAGCATTCACCTCCTAGGGCTGTGGTGAGAGTAAATGAGATAATGAAAGTGCTTAGCACACATGTACTGGCTCTGAGTACGTGAATGTGGTCAGAAGTGTCGCTCTTTGGCATCAGCAATTCGTTTCTGCAAAGTCAAGCCGTTGCTTTAGCTGTGTAGGGTTCTGCTCAGTTCTAATAATGGCAAAGTCTTTACTGTGCAGGAATAGGAATCTAGGTAGTGATTGTTAACCCTGGCTGCACATAGGAATCATCTGGGGAGCTATAAAGAATGCTTACGCCTGGGGCCCACCTCTAAAGATGCTAGTTTAACTCACTTGGAGTGGGACCTGGGCGTCTAGATTTTTCAAAGCTTCACAAATGATATCAGCTGCAGCCAGAATGAAGAACTGCTGGTCAGGACATGACACTGTCTTTCTAAGTTTGGGAGTGAAGGTCTCAGCTGTGGGCATCTAGGGACTCATCAATGGAGAGAGATCCACACTGAGTACCTGCAGTGGAGCAGGTACTTTACATACTTTGTCCTTTAATCCCCTCAGCAATCTCATGGCATTTCCATTCCCACAGTGAAGATGAGGAAACTGACTCAGAGGTTAACATTCCCAATGTCAGACTCCTGGTAAGTGACAGAGCTGGGATTAGAACCCATGTCTTTCTGACCCCATGGCTACATACCTCTGGGACCTTTGGACATCTCTTACACATTCTTTTAGAGTTAATTCATACTTTGTAGGCAGGGCAGGTATCTCAGGATTTGTTATTATTTTTTAATTTTTTGGTAAACCAGATGGCCAGAAAAAAATTAATTATATACTCAAGATTCTCCTGTGACAGGCTCATAATTTTACAGTAGTCCAGCTTCATTTCAAGTAAGCCGCCACACCTTTCTTCTTTTCATCTGGAATTGTATCAAAGGCCTCCCCTTTGATCATATGGCACATATGCACTGTGTAGTGTGTATGTCTGAAAATAAGTTTCCTAAAGTGAAAAACATGTGTGAGACGTCCTCCTCATTCTGATGTAGCCAGGGACTTCCAAATGGACTCAGGAAGGTTTTAATTTAAGAATCTGAAGCCTCATCACATGCTTGTGTATATGTGTGTGTGTGGCTGTGTACACACGTGCACATGTGCCTGGACATGCACTGGTGTCCATTGTGGAGGGAAGTGGGGAAGGTGTAGTTGGTGCTTGAGATGGTCAGTAGCCGGAAGGCAGAAATGAGGCAGCCCCTCCAAACCCATACATCCCATCATAGTACCAAGAACAACTCAGTTCACTGGAATATTCCATAAATGGAAGTCTGGCTGACCATAGTTTTGAGGAAACTTAGAGTTAAATGTTATAAGCTGGAACACATGGGTTAGAATCCTTGCTCTGATACAACTGCATGACCATAAACAACATCTTTCATTGTCTACATCTCAGCTGTCCTACATTTACAGCAGTGATGTAAAAACAAAGAACAACTACAAAACTTGGTCTCACAGGATTATAGGCAAATTAAGCTAGCAGAGTACCTGGCATGTAATAGGAACTCGATCGATGCTAAGCAGTCTTAAAAATCTTGGTTGTTAGAAATCTTGAAGCCTTGTTTTAATTGACTGAGACTATGGCAAGGTGTGGGGGCCCACAGTAATAACGCTCTTTGCAGTTACTGGGGAAATACTTTCAGGGGAGGAGGAACCGGAATGGGCCTGGGAGGATGAGGAGGATTCAAGTTAAGCCTGCTTTTGAATCTTAGCCCCACCCTTCGCATTTGCATCACTTTTTGCATTCCCCAGCCTTCCTGTGCTTCAGTTTCTTGAGGCAAAACAGAGTAGAATGAGCTCTCTAGCCCATGCACAGGGCTTTTGTGAGGGTCCGATGAGATGCTGCTCATACTGGTAAACTGTAAAGTGCCATAGATATGTGAATAGTCATGCATGTAAGATGCATGTAAGTGGTGATGGGAAGTGTTCCCAGTGTTGTGAAGAGCTGAGTTGGGAGGAACTGAGGCAGCCCAAAGTGTTCTCTTCTTAGCGCAATTCCTTTAAACCATTGGCCTGTGCTGCTTATTGGTCATCCAGTGCCCTTTCCTTCGTTGCTGGCTTTGTTTAGGTCCCTGTCTTATAATCCCCTGTGCCCCCCATTCACCCACCCAGTGGACTCAAAACTCTTGGAGGGCAGTGACCACATTCTATTATTAAATAGTATTTACCCTGATTAGGGTCCTGAAATATTCTGTTTGCATTTCAAGTCTGTTTCTGTCCCCTTAACAGGAGGGGTAGGTCTTGTTTTAGGGGCTTACTGACTCCAGATTACACCAAATGCTCAGCAGGTTCTAAGGGAACAACTCTTGCCTTGGCGGGGGCTTGCCTGGAAATTGTCAGGCTCCTCTTCAGGCTTCAGAACAGGCAAGACAGTCAGGGAGGATGGGGAGGAGAAAGAGTTTTGTGATCTGCCGAGCATTAGTCACTCCGTTATCCTTTCCTGCTTGGCAGGGACTTCCAAGCACAGAGGCCAGCTGAGCTGGTGGTCTCTGCACTGGCCCTCCTGCCTCTGGGCATTTCTTTGATTTGAATTGGTTTCTGGGTTGTGGCTCGAATAACGTCTCCCTCTCCTCCCATTTCCTCCTGCCCAGCTCCTTCCCTGGATTTAGCAGCCCCCACCACAGTCTCTGGTACTCAGCAGTGAATGAGAAAGTGAGTAAGTGAATGAAACAGTGAATGTATACCTGTCGTCTTTGCTGGGGGGGCTTTCAGGGGGCTGGGCTCCCATGAGTCACTGCCCTCCTGTGCAGGGCTTTTCTTCACCAGCATATAGATTCTCAGCAGGAGCTCAGCCCCCAGAAGGAGCTTCCTCCTTTGGAAGTCCTTGTTCTCTGCTCTGGTTAACAGCCCGTTGCCCACTGCCACAGCTGGTCACTGTGGCCAGCCCTGCCAGGTTGAGGCCCTCGTCTCAGTGGGCCTTTGCTAGGACAGGGAAAGTGTTTTCATTTAAAATGACAATTTGGGACCAAAGTAGGAAGTAAAACCAAGCCTGGCAGTCAAGCTGGGATTTTGAGCAGTGTGGGTGGGAACTCTCAACTCTAGGCAAAACTCTATCTCTGGCTAAATTAGCTTGTGTAACCTTGGGTGAATTGCTGGGCGCCTCTGGGCCTCAGTTTCCCATTCGGCACATTTACGGGAATGAAATAAATGGTTTCTAAGGACTCTCCTGGTATTTATTCTCTACACTGATCGCTGACTATACCTCTGAGACAGCAGTTGCCTCGCTGGCTGCTAACCACCAGCGGTTCTCTCTGGAGCCCAGGAGCCTATGGTGGGAAAAATGCCTGCAGTGCCCTGTTGGGACCTGAGTACAATCTCTGTCCACTGTTGGAGGCCGTGCATACCTGTAATCTCTGTGTCATTCTCACCTCTCAGCCTTAGCCCCTTCTTTAAGGGTTAAATGTTCTTGAAAGGGGGTCATTTCAGGCACAGGGGCTGAGCTGAGCTAGGAGGGTGACTGGGTTTACGGAGCAGAGCTGGGCTTGGAGGAGAGCTAGGGCCTCCCTCACCTGTGAAGGACCTCGGTTCCTTCATCCATCCATATCTTTCCTATGACACAGGTGGGCCAGTGGGGACCAAAATCCAGGCTTCATATATCTTGTTTTTTCTCCAAAGATGCTCTGGCAAAGACCAGGTTACAACCCAAGCATCCTTTTGAATGGAGATAGCATTTGGCAACAAATCTTTCATAAATGATGGCATTGACATTATACCTCTGTTTGAGTAATTTACTCCCCACAGTAATTTTGACTTAGTTTGTTCTACACAGAGGGTTATTTTAATCATCCTTTCAGTTGTTATTGATGAGGGCTCTTGGAAAAATGATTAGAAGATTAGTTTAAAATTATCCCCAGCGAATTTAAAACAATAACAGGGATGTGAATACAGAGTAAAACAAATCAAGGGCTGTCATAGATGTATTAAAAGTCTATTGTTTGATAAATTGCAGACATAATGGCAGCACTAATGGCAAAGCTTGGATCCACCTTCTCTTAGTCAACTTGTCCCTGGTGTTGATCCTCCCTCTCCCCATCTCCTGCCCTCCTGCCCTTTTGTGGTGCTCATCTTTGCATCGGTGCCTCTGCTCTTCCCTTTTTGTGCCCTGCTTGGCCCATCCGGATCTTTCCAGCCCAAAGAATCCTTTTCATTCCCACCTGTCCCTGGAAGCTTTCATTAGAAGCAACGTTGCTACCTTTAAGGGAGAGGTCAGTATTATCTGTAAAAGTGCCAATTATAATATTTTAGGAAGGATTTCTATTGGTTTCCCAAGATACTAATAGTTATTCTGAGAAAGAAAGTGGGGGTGGGGTATGAACAAATTTCTTTGGGGAATGTTGAGTTAAAGGTAAAAAGGTTTGATTGTTTTTTGCAAGATTTATCAGAGCCTTTAGTATAGTACTGAGCTTTGTGAATCTCCCAATAGAAAGCCATAGCGTGAAGCTTTCTCCAAAATCCCTTGGTTTACCTCTAGTAGTGGGGTTGTGTACTATAAGGATACATGGGAGAATAAGGAAAATATGAATCTCTCTAAAAATTAGGGCAGTCGCACTGCTGGACCTTATGGAGATGGTGATGTATTCAAGACCTGGGAGGCTCCAATGAAGACCAAAGTTGCTCACATCCAGAGTTCATGGACTCTGGTGTGACCATAGATAGGACCCACATATTTGCTGCAGTATACTCCTCGCTACTATAATGACCAATTCTCTGTGTATTTCCAATTCAAATTCATGAGAAAGTTCCTCTATCCGAACCAGCTAATGACTACTGTCCCTGGTTGGGCAGTCTTATGCCAGGCCCTGCCGCAGGCCACTGCAAAGAATATGAGCATGCTGCCCTGTGGGCTCTAATGCAGTCAGTGATTACCTCTGTGCAAAGTCAGCTTTAGCACCACTTCCCCGGAGCAGAGGCTGCAGTTGGGTCCCTTGAGCTGGAGGGGAAGCTGGAAGAGGCGATCTCGTGAGTGATATATCTGATAGTTCACCTCTTGAGCACCATGCATATACCTCCCGCCCCCGCCCTTTCCTTTATATTCATTTCCAAAGTCACCACACTGCATGTGATCTATCAAGTCTACAACTTCGAAGTCCTCTCACCAGCACATGGGAGGCAGCACAGGTCATGGCAAAGAGCACAGGGAGGGTCTCAGTTTTTCCGGAGCCTCATGTGACCATTGAGTCCACAGTCTTTTGATAATTTGCTAAAAGTGAAGGATCTCAGCCTGGGGAGAGTCTGTGCATTTTGGCGTCCGTGTTGAAACGCATCTCGTCTCCCACATAGTGAGGGCGTTGATTGCTAAGCATATGGGTTAGTGGGTATCTGGATGGTTCTTGCAAATGTGCAACAAAGTGGCATGGTCAGACATACCTTTTTCTGCCAGAGCAAGAAGCCGCTCTCTAGGTTTAAAGGAGAGAAAGGTGAGTTATATTGTAGATTCTCTGGTAGATGAGTGCTTCACTTTGGAGCATACTGTCAAGAGTTCAGCTGAGTCAAATGCATCTTTGCTTCTTTACTTCCATATGGTCTGTGCTGACTCTCTAGGAAAGCTTGCTGCCAGAGAAAAACCAGCTACACATGGTGTTTCTCTTTTTAAAAACAAAGTCAACCAACCCAGTGCTTAAGCTTTGTAACAGCAAAGTTTCTAGTAGTCATGGTTTTAGAAAGGTTGGAGAATGTGGGTTTGAATTCATGGAGGAATTTCCAGCTCTGTTATGGGTGAAACCATCTTACGTGTCATAAATTGCCTATTCCTGGTTTCTTAGTGTGATGGGATAGTCATTGGGGGTTGTGGGTGAATTAGCATCAAGTGCCAACAAGCACAGGTGGGACCAGGAAAGATGACCAAGGCAGCAGTAGTCAGCACTCCTCGCCGGGGAATCCAAGGCATTCTGACCATCCCCTATTTACAGACTGATTTACAGACTCAGGGGTGGCATCAATACTGCTGGGCAGCAGTGATTCTGGCTGATTCTCTGGGTTAAGTATGTGCCTGATAGAAGCCATATAACAGAGTTGAAGGTGAACACATTTGGGAAACAAACAGACTTGTGGTTGAATTTTGATTTTGCCACTTACTAGATGTTTGACCTTAGGCTTATTTTGACTTAAATTTCTGTGAGGCTCAATATTCTTGTCTGTGAGTCAATATAATAATACCTATTTCTCAAAATTTTTGGGTATATTACAAGAGATGATGTATGCAAAGGTGTGGAAAAATACCTGACACTTTACTAGCTCTCAGTAAATGTCTCTCTCTCTTTTTGAATCAGAGGACAAGGGGATTTTTCTCTTTTACTTAACAAAACCAATGGACTTACCCTGGCACACACATCTCCCCACATTGCTACCTCATTCCTCTTTCTCTTTTATTAAGCAGGAAAAAAAAACCCAGTTTTCTGAAGGTGATGAAGAGGAATTTGAGTCAAAAAGCTCAAATTCTGTCTGGTGTGTTTCACCCTTCCTTTGGGGATCTTATAATTGTTATTGCTGGTACCACCCTGCCAGCCTTAGGAGTATATTCTCCTCTCCATGCTCTGACTTTAAATTACTTATACCAAGCATGGATACACTTATCACTCAGCTCTGAAGTTTGACTTAGATGTGACCTAAGTGCACATTCTATGGGAAGACATCTTTCCCAAGAGAATAAAAATCCTGTCTCTTGCTTCTTGTGGTTCAGCTGAAGCAGCTGGCGTTTTCAAGCACTACTAAATATTATGGACCAAGTAGGAATAGTTTACATACTTCATATTTATGATTCTCCCCCAAGTCATTTGTATTCAAGCCTCTCAGGCCCTGTCCTGTGATCCTTCCTGACAACCTACACTCTAGGGGTGTGTGTGGGGGTCTTGGGTACAGGGGGCTAGGGAATAGTAAGGGAGGGGAGGATTGGCACAACTTTGCAGGCACGAGTTCCTCATTCCCAGATCCTTGTTTCTCTTCACTAGGAGGTGACAACTAATGCCTTCCTCCAAGACAGATCACAGCCACCTCGCTACTTTATTTGTAGTTCCTCTGAGAGTTCAGGCTTCCAGTTTAAGAGCCAGTCTGTCAGCTGAGGATCAAGATGGCAGAGTAGGAGGACATGCACTCACTCTGTCTTGCAAGAGCACTGGAATTACAACTAACTGCTGAACAATCATCGACAGAAAGACACTGGAACTCACCAAAAAAGACACCCCACATCCAGAGACAAAGGAGAAGCCACAATGAGACGGTAGGAGGGGCGCAATTGCATTAAAATCAAATCCCATACATGCTGGGTGGGTGACTCACAAGCTGGAGAACAGTTAGACCACAGAAGTCCACCCACTAAAATGAGGGTTCTGAGCCCCACATCAGGCCTCCCAACCTGGGAGTCCAGCAGTGGGAGACGGAATCCCTAGAGAATCAGACTTTGAAAGACAGTGGGATTTGATTGCAGGACCTCCACAGGACTGGGGGAAACAGAGACTCCACTCTTGGAGGGCACAAAAAGTGTGCTTACCAGGACTCAGGGGGAAGGAGCAGTGACCCCATAGGAGACTGAACCAGACCTACCTGCTGGTGTTGGGGGGTGGCCTACAGAGGTGGGGGGCAGCTGTGGCTCACTGAGGAGACAGGGGCGCTGGTGGCAGGGGTTCTGGGAAGTGCTCATTGGCATGAGCCCTCCCAGAGTCTGCCATTAGCCCCACCAAAGAGCCTGTAAGCTCAGGTGCTGGGTTGCCTCAGGCCAAACAACCAACAAGGTGGGAACACAGCCCCACCCATTGGCAGAGAAGCAGATTAAAGTTTTACTGAGCTCCGCCCACCCAGCCCTACCCACCATCAGTCCCTCCCATCAGGAAGCACACAAGAGCCTCCTAGATAGCTTCCTCCACAAGAGGGCAGACAGCAGTATCAAGCAGTATCAGCAGTATTTCATCTTGTGGAACTGAAAACCACAGCCACAGAGAAATGAAAAAAATGAAAAGGCAAAAGACTTTGTACCAGATGAAGGGACAAGATAAAACCCCAGAAAAACAACTAAATGAAGAGGAGTTAGTCACCCTTCCAGAAAAAGAATTCAGAATAATGATGGTGAAGGTGATCCAGGACTTTGAAAAAAGACTGGATGCAAAGATTGAAAAGTTGCAAGAAAAGTTTACCAAAGACCTAGAAGAATTAAAGAGCAAACAAACAGACATATGCAACACAATAACTGAAATAAAAAATACACTGGGGCTTCCTAGGTGGCGCAGTGGTTAAGAATCCGCCTGCCAATGCAGAGGTCACGGGTTCGATCCCAGCTGCAGGAAGATCCCACATGCCACGGAGCAACTAAGCCCGTGTGCCAAAAAAAAAAAAAAAAAAAAAAAAAAATACACTGGAAGGAACCCATAGCAGATTAACTGAGGCAGAAGGGCGAATAAGTGAGCTGAAAGACAGAATGGTGATAATCACTGATGCAGAAAAGAACAAAGAAAAAAGAATGAAAAGAACTGAAGACAGCCTAAGAGACCTCTGAGACAAAGTTAAACGCACCAACATTCACATTATAGGGGTCCCAGAAGGAGAAGAGAGAGAGAAAGGACCCAAGAAAATATTGGAAGAGATTATAGTTGAAAACTTCCCTAACATGGGAAAGGAAAGAGCTACCCAAGTCCAGGAAGTGCAGAGAGTCCCAGGCAGGATAAATCCAAGGAGAAACATGCCAAGACATAAAGTAGTCAAACTGACAAACATTAAAGACAGAGAAAAGTTATTAAAAGCAACAAGGGAAAAACAACAAATAACATACAAGGGAACTCCCATCAGGTTAACAGCTGATTTCTCAGCAGAAACTCTGCAAGCCAGAAGGGAGTGGCATGATATATTTCAAGTGATGAAAGGGAAGAACCTACAACCAGGAATACTCTACCCAGCAAGGATCTCATTCAGATTCGATGGAGACATCAAAAGCTTTACAGACAAGCAAGAGCTAAGAGAATTCAGCACCACCAAACCAGCCCTACAACAAATGCTAAAGGAACTTCTCTAAGGGGGAAACATAAGAGAAGAAAAGGACCTACAAAAACAAAAGCAAAACAATTAAGAAAATGATAATAGGAGCATACATATCGATAATTACCTTGAATGTAAATGGACTAAATGCACCAACCAAAAGACATAGATTGGCTGAATGGATATAAAAACAAGACCCATATATATGCTGTCTCCAAGAGACTCACTTCAGACCTAGGGACACATACGGACTGAAAGTGAGGGGATGGAAAAAGATATTCCATGCAAATGGAAATCAAAAGAAAGCTGGAGTAGCAATACTCATATCAGATAAAATAGACTTTAAAATAAAAAATGTTACAAGAGACAAGAAAGGACATTACATAAAGATCAAGGAATAAATCCAAGAAGAAGAGATAACAATTATAAATATATTTGCACCCAACATAGGAGCACCTCAATATATAAGCCAAATGCTAACAACTATGAAAGAAGAAATTGACAGTAACACAATCATAGTGGGGGACTTTAACACCCCACTTACACCAATGGACAGCTCATCCAGACAGAAAATTAATAAGGAAACACAAGCTTTAAATGACACAATAAATCAGCTTGATTTAGTAGATATCTATAGGACATTACATCCCAAAACAGCAGATTACATGATCTTCTCAAATCCACATGGTACATTCTCCAGTATAGATCACATTTTGGGTCATAAATCAAGCCTTGGTAAATTCAAGAAAATTGAAATCGTATCAAGCATCTTTTCTGACCATAACACTATGAGATTAGAAATCAATTACAGGAAAAGAACTGTAAAAAATGCAAACACATAGAGACTAAACAATACGCTACTAAATAACCAAGAGATCACTGAAGAAATCAAAGAGGAAATCAAAAAATACCTGGAGACAAATGACAATGAAAACACAGTGATCCAAAACCTATGGGATGCATCAAAGGCCATTCTAAGAGGGAAGTTTAGAGCAATAGAATCCTACCTCAAGAAACAAGAAAAATCCCAAATAAACAATCTAATCTTACACCTAAAGAAACTAGAGAAAGAAGAGCAAACAAAACTCAAAGTTGGTAGGCAGAGAGAAATCATAAAGATCAGAGCAGAAATAAATAGAAACAAAGAAAACAATATCAAAAATCAATAAAACTTAAAGCTGGTTTTTTGAGAAGATAAATAAAATTGATAAATCTCTAACAAGACTCATCAAGAAAAAGAGGGAGAGGACTCAAATCAATAAAATAAGAAATGAAACAGGAGAAGTTACCACAGACACCACAGAAATAAAAAGCACCATAAGAAACTACTACAAGCAACAATATGCCAATAAAATGGACAACCTGGATGGAATGGGCAGATTCTTAGAAAGGTATAATCTTCCAAGACTGAATCAGGAAGACATAGAAAATATGAACAGATCAATCACAAGTAATGAAATTGAAACTGTGATTAAAAATCTCCCAACAAATAAAAGTCCAGGACCAGATGGATTCACAGGTGAATTTTATCAAACATTTAGAGAAGAGCTAACACCCATCCTTCTCAAGCTCTTCCAAAAAATTGCAGAGGAAGGAACACTCCCAAACTCATTTTATGAGGCCACCATCACCCTGATACCAAAACCAAAGATACTACCAAAAAAGAAAATTACAGACCAATATCACTGATGAATTTAGATGCAAAAATCCTCACTAAAATACTAGCTAACAGAATCCAACAACACAAAAGGGTCATACACCATGATCAAGTGGGGTTTATCCCTGGAATTCAAGGATTCTTCAGTATATGCAAATCAATCAATGTGATACACCATATTAACAAATTGAAGGATAAAAACCACATGATCATCTCAATAGATGCAGAAAAAGCTTTTGACAAAATTTAACACCCATTTATGATAAAAACTCTCCAGAAGGTGGGCATACAGGGAACCTACCTCTACATAATAAAGGCCATCTATGACAAACCCACAGCAAACATCATTCTCAATGGTGAAAAACTGCAAGCATTCCCTCTAAGATCAGGAACAAGACAAGGATGTCCACTCTCTCCACTACTATTCAACATAGTTTTGGAAGTCCTTGCCACAGCAATCAGAGAAGAAAAAGAAAAGGAATCCAAATTGGAAAAGAAGAAGTAAAACTATCACTGTTTACAGATGACATGATACTATACACAGAAAATCCTAAAGATGCCACCAGAAAACTGCTTGAGCTAATCCATGAATTTGGTAAAGTTGCAGGATACAAAATTAACACACAGAAATCTCTTGCATTTCTGTACACTAACAGTGCAATATCAGAAAGAGCAATTAAGGAAACAATCCCATTCACCATTGCAACAAGAAGAATAAAATACCTAGGAATAAACCTAACCAAGGAGGTAAAAGACCTGTACTCAGAAAACTATAAGACATTCATGAAAGAAATCAAAGACAACACAAACGGATGGAGGGACATACCATGTTCTTGGATTGGAAGAATCAACATGTGAAAATGGCTGTACTACCGAAAGCAATTTAAAGAGTCAATGCAATCCCGATCAAATTACCAATGACATTTTTCACAGAACTAGAACAAGAAATTTTATGATTTGTATAGAAATGCAAAAGACCCCAAATAGCCAAAGCAATCTTGAAAAGGAAAGATGGAGTTGGTGGAATAAGGCTTCCTGACTTCAGGCTATACTACAGGGCTACAGTGATCAAGACAGTATGGTACTGGCACAAAAACAGAAACATAGATCAATGGAACAGGATAGAGAGCCCAGAGATAAACTACGGTCAACTAATCTATGACAAAGGAGGCAAGGATATACAATGGAGAAAAGGCAGCCTCTTCAATAAGTGGTGCTGGGAAAACTGGACAGCTACATGTAAAAGAATGAAATTAGAATACTCCTTAACACCATACATAAAACTAAACTCCAGATGGATTAAAGACCTAAATGTAAGGCCAGACACTATAAAACTCCTAGAGGAAAACATAGGAAGAACACTCTTCAACATAAATCACAGCGAGATCTTTTTTGATCCAACCCCTAGAATAATGGAAATAAAAACAAAAATAAATAAGTGGGACCTAATGAAACTTCAAAGCTTCTGCACAGCAAAGGAAACTATAAGCAAGATGAAAAGACAACCCTCAGAATGGGAGAAAATATTTGCAAACGAATCAACAGACAAAGGATTACTCTCCAAAATATATAAACAGTTCATGCAGCTCAATATCAAAGAAAACATACAACCCAATCAAAAAATGGGCAGAAGACCTAAATAGGCATTTCTCCAAAGAAGACATACAGATGGCCAAGAGGCACATGAAAAGCTGCTCAACATCACTAATTATTAGAGAAATGCAAATCAAAATGACAATGAGGTATCACCTCACACCGATTAGAATGGGCATCATCAGAAAATCTACAAACAGTAAATGCTGGAGAGGGTGTGGAGAAAAGGGACCGCTCTTGCACTATTGATGGGAATGTAAATTGATACAGTCACTATGGAGAACAGTATGGAGGTTCCTTGCAAAACTAAAAATAGAGCTACCATATGACCCAGCAATCCCACTGCTGGGCATATACCCAGAGAACACCATAATTCAAAAAGACACATGCACTCCATTGTTCATTGCAGCACTATTTACAATAGCCAGGACATGGAAGCAACCTAAATGTCCGTCAGCAGATGAATGGATAAAAAAGATGTGGTACATGTATACAATGGAATATTACTCAGCTGTAAAAAGCAATGAAACTGGGACATTTGTAGTGACATGGATGGACCTAGAGACTGTCATACAGAGTGAAGTGAGTCAGAAAGAGAAAAACAAATATCGTATATTAACGCATGTATGCGGAATATAGAAAAATGGTACAAATCAACCAGTTTGCAAGGCAGAAATAGAGACCCAGATGTAGAGAACAAACACATGGACACCAAATGGGGAAAGTGGGGAGGATTGGAGGGGGGAATGAATCGGGAGGTTGGGATACCAAATTGTACACTCTAAGTACATGCAGTTTATTGTCTGTTAACTATCTCAATAAAAGTTTAAAAAAAAAAAAAAAAGAGCCAGCCTGTCACATCCCCAAGTAGTTAAAGCCAAGAGTGACTTAACCTGTAGGTGCCTCCCACCCCTTTCATGCAGGGAGGGGTCTTTCTTTGTAAGACCTGACCACATAATGTTCACTGCATTCACATAATGACAGTACCCACACACAGCAGCTGATGTCTCTCCCATGAGCTCTCAAGCAGCTGACAGAGGATGGTAGACAGGAAACCCAAAGTGGAGTGCAGTCAGAGGAGAGGCTGGCAGGGGTCCGAAGGCCAAGGGCTTACCTGTGGGAAAGCTGAGGTTGGAAGGGAAGCTTCATAGGCCACTCCCAAGAGTGCAGGTGTGGGTGCTTGCAGCTTGCTGCTCACGTCAGTGTGCAGGGACTAAAAATTGTCACCTCCAAGTTAGAGGCCAGCTGTCGAGGAGACAGACCATGCCTGGATGCCACTTGATGGTAGAGGAGGGGCTCATATAGGATCAACAGGCCTGGCTCTTGTGGGCACAAGCCTTGGCAGAACTGACCTTGAACCTGCAGAAGCAGAGCTTGTTAAAGGCAGCTGGGGGAGGTGTGCTGGGGTAATGACTGGGACCTCTCTCTTGGTCTTGCTCTCAGCTCTCTGTGTCTCCTTGTCTCTCACCCTGGTTTTAGCCTTTTCTCTCTTTTCCAAGCTTGTTCTTAGATGCATAAGAATTCTCTGGGTGCCTGTTAAAATTGCAGTTTCCTGGGACACATCCCCAGTGATTCTGATTCAATAGGTCTGGGCTGGGGCCGCAGAACCTGAAATTTTAACAGCCACACAGGCTTATTCTGAAACGGGTCTATGGACCCCGCTTGACAAATGTTATGTTTGATGACTACATAAAATCTAGAACTGAGTTTATTTACCCTTATCTGAAGTGGTATGAAGACAATCTGTTCTGAATGTCCACACACCATTGATAACTGTTGACTAAACTTGAACTTGCTGTTGACTTTCTCAGTACATCCTGGGCATTAGCCAGGAGATAAAGCTAATGTAATGAAAAGCTATAATTGTAATTCACCAGACACATACATGTATAGGCGTATACGTCACAGCTCTGCGCTTTCTGTGTGCACACACAGAGTTCATTTATCTTGACTCTGAGTGGTAGGATTGCCATTTAGGAATTAAAACCCATTTCCATAAATTGAGTAGCTGCTGCTGCTCCTGACTATGGACTGAATGAACAAACAGAAATGCTAATGTTCCTCTGTGTCATTATTGCTGCAATGTGATGTTTTTCCCCCAAACCCTAAAAGCCTTTGCAATGTTTTTGTCTAATGAGGATGTGAATCACAAATGTTTCCAAAATAATAAGATAATGTCTATGCAGGGCCTCAGAGTTTAACCATTTCTTCTCTCATGTGTGGAGCAGAAGAAATGTTTGAGGAGGCTCACTCTTTGAGTGTGTGGTGGGCAGCATCTAGTTTCTTTCCTTGGGACCCTTGCTGAGGATGGCTCTGGAATGTCAGCGCTCTTCCGGTGGAGGGCTGTGTTGCTGCTGCAGCCAGAGAAGGTGGTGCTGCTGGCTAGTCGTGCTGATCCCAGATTAGCCTCAGCCTTTTGTTCCTGTATTACTGTTATTTTTGAGGTCTCTGTCATTAGGTTTGGAGATAATACATTATGTGGTTGGAGGAGGCCAGCACCACGGACTTATTCAGTGAGTTCTGATATTTGGGATCTTGTTTCTGTCTGTCACCAGCCAGCTGAGTGACTCTGGAAAAGACACTGACTCTCATAGTCCTTGGTTTTCTTATCTGTGAACTGGGGATGTCTTGCCTTCGAAGTCTTTGAGAGGGTCAGAGGAAACTGGGTGCGGCACTTCTGTGGGAAACCTACACCTATCCAAGTCCAAGCAGTACTATTATTTTAGGCCTGGTCTTCATACAAAGCCATGGAGGGAAAATGCATCATGGTGTATATCGATGCCCACCTTTCTGAAACCCAGTTCAAAAATCAATACTACTCTTTATAAAGTTTTAAAAAGAAAAACCAGCAGCATATGGGATCTTCTCTCTTTTTTCTTGACAATTATTTATTTTTTAGTTTTCAAAATTGTGTGATGACCAGGAATCTTTCATTGGGGAAGCTCAACGTATACATGACCCCGTTTACCCATACCACAGGTAGTCAATCACATCTAAAGCACACTGCAGAACCACAGCTCCTGGGAGACTGGTAGTTCCAGGACCACTGGTGGATGGCAGAAGTTAGGAACTTTCTGTGGCACTGCCAAAGCTGTCAATGTCCAGTATCAGGGGACACTTGCAGCAGGAATCATGAAGCCATGAATCAGCTCAGTGAGAGGTGGTTCCACACACACCCCTGAGACAGCTTACAGATGCCTGTGACAGCATTTACTAAGAGTCGCCATTTTTCTGTTCTACAAACAAGGTTCATGTTGGCAACTCAATCAAATTCAAGAATTGTTAGCACACTGAATGTGAGATAATCTAGGAAAGTTTAAAATGAGAGACAGATATAAGGTATTATTTTGATGTTTCTAAGGGTTCTACATCTCTGAATTCGTTCTTTTTGAAACAGTTTGTTTATTGAGATACGACATGTATTCCATAAGCAGCACACATCTCAAGCTGCACGTGAACTCATTAATTCCTTTTTTAAAAATTCTTTTCTATCCTTTTTTAAAAATAATTTTATTTATTTGTTTATTTTTATTTATTGGCTGTGTTTGGTCTTTGTTGCTGCACATGGGCTTTCTGTAGTTATGGAGAGCGGGGGCTGCTCTTCATTGTGGTGCCCAGGCTTTTTATTGCGGTGGCTTCTCTTGTTGCAGAGCATGGGCTCTAGGCACACGGGCTTCAGTAGTTGTGGTGTGTTGGCTCAGTAGTTGTGGTGCAGGGCTTAGTTGCTCCTCAGCATGTGGGATCTTCCCAGACCAGGGCTTGAACCCGTGTCCACTGCATTGGCAGGCAGATTCTTAACCACGGTGCCACCAGGGAAGCCCTCATTAATTCTTAAAATTTTAAATTCTTAAAGAAGTCTTCTGTGTCTTATATGCTTGACCAAGAAGGTCAGAAGTTTGTTGCAGCGGGTTATGTGTTAAGATTGAGTTCATGCAGGCAGTAAAGCTGATATAATAATATTACTGGAACAGAAACTGACTCCTCGCACACATCTCACCAAGCAGGAGTGTGCATATGTGTTTCAGTGCATTTACATATGCATATGTAACATGAGCACATGGATAGAAGAACAAAGTATTAGTTACATGGCTGGGGGGTGTGTGGCACGCGTGTGTGTATGTGTGTGTGTCTAATAAGGCTCTGCTGGCTACAAGGAGCAGAGCCCCAGGGAAGAAGAAAGAGGATAAGGCCACAGGTACCTGGACCTCACCTGGAATGGAGAATACCCCAGGGTCAGGGTACCAGGCTGCATGGTTTCCCCTCCTCTATGTGACATCTTCACCTCCCTCTGTGTGACTGCTCTACCTCATCCTTGTCACTAGGTCCTCTAGTTCTTACTCGTAGTTTCTTCTTCCTCATAACTGTGGTTTGCACATGTCTTTGGCATGCCCTGGCCCCCCCCCCCACATTAAGGCATTTCCTAAGTTTTGGCTCCTACTAATGATGGAGCAGTCTTTCCCGTGTTTCTTAGTTTAAATTGCAGAGATAGAAAGTGTTTTGCACAGGCTGCTGACCAGCCTGCTGTTTGGTTATCTTTGGTTCAAGGGTTCACCCCTGGCCCCAGGGGGTGGGTGGAGAGGGCACTTGTGGGACACAACATGGCTCCCTGTGCCTTTCCCTTGAGCAGAGGCTGCAGGTTGGGCAGTGTTACTTAGAACCTAGAGGTTGACAACCTTAATATAGTGAAACAGGAGACTGTGGAGACGTGGATACCTTAGGGTTTCCAGTGGATATTGGGACTCTCTGACAACAGAAGGGAAGGACAGAGAAAAGACAGCACACTCCTGTGAAGGGGATTAAATTTCTCCCACCCATTCTGTAGCAGCCAGATTTGTTCTATGATGAAAAATCATGAACCAAGATAGGCAGCTAAATAGGTCACCATGAGGGCACGGCTCTTAGGTTTACCAGAAGGTGCTAGCTACAGCAGAGAGGAGCCCATGTTGAAAGGGATGTGTTGGGCCTGGCAGACATCACTTCTATAAAGAAGCCTGACTCACAAAGCAGGACGCTTCTGCCTCTTTCCGAGGTGAGTGAGGGCAATGGCTTTTCCAGGCTGATGTATCCCAGGAATTCACGTGTCTTTGCAGCAGCATCCTCAATGCTGGAAACATGTGTAATGTATTTTCCACTAATTGTCTTAGTCTACTTTTGTGGAATGAGGGCTTGTCTGGTGTTTTAGATGTACCCAGCGGGAAGAGGAAAGAGACTAAGCTGGAGAAAGGGTAATTCTCCTGGCATCGTTACACGACACTGAATGCCTGGAATGTTAACATGTTAACATGCCCCAAGGTTAACATGGAGGGAGTGCTGCCAGGTTATATTTTCCAAGGAAGGCATCCAGATTTGACACTGAGTTAACCAGAGGCTGTAGCAAGTGACAGATACTCTGAATGTCTGCTCAGCCTCAGGCAGAGAGGTACCTCGTGAGTCTTTGGTCTCTGAAATCCGGTTTGGGTGTCAGGAAGAGGAAGCCCCTCCTGTCCTGTCATAGAGCTTTGGGGATGGCGGTGCTATCTGGAGCAGTCTGAACTTCAGTTCACAAAACTTCTGAGTCCTTGTTTCCAGCCATGGGGCTCGGTGCCCTATTCTTCCGTCTCAGCTTGCCTAAAACCCGGCACCCATTCTTGCTCAGAAGAAATAACCAGATTAACAGCTTGGTCTCCAAGTCTGTGCTAGAAGCAGCTCTGGATGCCACATAGCTGTCTCCCTGGTGGCATGTGTCAGGAGGATTAGCCACCTCGAAGGCCTTCAGTTGCCCAGAGCCCTGGAAGATTCTCTTCCCAAGAGCATCAGGGGTGTCAGGGGACAGGGATGAAAGAAGTGGTTAATAATATTACCTGTGGTCAGAGGCATTTCCCACCTGTGAATGTGAGTGCTTTTAAATACACGAAGCCACGTGGGGGTGCTGTGGTTACAAGAGATGCCTGTTCCTTTCCTGAGCCGGCTCGAAGTCCACAGTGGGGCTGGGCACTCACGAGCAATTAGACCACCGACTAAGTAATGGCTCCTGCAAGCCACGAGATGTGGATGGCAGAGTGGGTTCATCGTTTTGAAGATCTGGCCAAGCCTGTGTTTTTTTCTGCAAACCCCAGAGCGCTCAGTGGGAAAGCCGTCTCATGCCAGCTCTCCAGCTGGACCTCTGCTCAAGGGAGAGTAGGGTGGGCTACTTGGCAAGCATTTCCCTTAGCAATCACAGGATGGGTTTTAGACTTTATTAAATACGCGCTGAGGAGCCTGGCTTAGTGAGGCGGCTCTGTGATTTTAAATTGTGGGCTGAGGAGAATTTGGAGACAGGGCAAAGACTCTGAAGGGAGTGAGGACCCTTTCAACTCGAGAACTGCAGTGAGTAATAAGCAGTGATGGGAGTCCTCAGTTTTGAAAAAATGCTGCATAATCTGTGCCACTATTTTATCTATATCCCTCCTCTTCCTGCTTTGTGCTGCACTTATGCCACAGACCATGGTCCTGTTTCACAGACCCTGTTGCCCACGTAACCCTCGCCTGTGTCTTATAGCTGCACTGGCTTGGTGACCAAATTTAGCATCAAGTATCTTGCAACTGGGTCACTTAGTCAATGTGCGTAGCTGTCTATTTGTTCACAATCACTTTTAAAAAAAAATTTATTTATGTATTCATTGGCTGTGTTGGTTCTTCGTTGCTGCACACGGGCTTTTTCTAGTTGCGGCCAGTGGGGGCTACTTTTTGTTGTGGTGCATGAGCTCCTCATTGCTGTGGCTTCTTTTGTTGTGGAGCACAGGCTCTAGGCAGGCGGGCTTCAGTAGTTGTGGCACACAGGCTCAATAGTTGTCGCACACGGGCTTAGTTGCTCTGCGGCATGTGGAATCTTCCTGGAGAAGGGATCTAACCTGTGTCCCCTGCATTGGCAGGCGGATTCTTAACCACTGCGCCACCTAGAAAGTCCCGCAATCACTTTTGAAGGAGTTGAATGGTTGGCTTATCCAGGCCACTCCAGAGTCACCCAATTAATGTTCCTAAGATCCTCCTGTCCTCATGTCCCTCATTGTTCCAGAACCCACCACAACCTACCCATGACTGTGCCCCGAAGTCCACTCTCCTCCAATCTTTCAATGTCTCCTCCGATCTACCCTCCCCATGCTTCTCCAATCCCCTTTCCCCTTCTCCCCAGATGGCTCTGTCCTTTTCGGTTATGCCATCCCCACATCTGATCTTGGTAGGGGCCCACCCCTCTTCCTGCATCCGCCCACCTAGTTGTCTCCTCCAGCCTGCAAAGTCTGCTGCAAATCTCACCTTTTTGTGAAGCCGCCTCACTGTCTTCTTTTTCCTATACTGTTTCTTCTTGCCCTGAGGTTTTACAGAGCCAGATGCTTAAGGAGAAAAGTATCACTGTTTTTAAGTTCTTAAAGCTTTGAGTATGAAGGGAGGTATGTGAGTGACTTAAAGAGGTGTTTATAAATCATAGAGCAGGAGAGAATGCATGTGATACTGAGTAGTTTTTGGACATAAGAATCCTTTCTGGGCTGCTGGCGAGGTGTTTTGGGGAGGGAACTGGGAGAGGAGAGCAAGAGTTTAGAGCTGCTGTTGGGCTCTGTTTAGTCTCTGGGTTTAGAGGGTGGACACAGATGCTCCTGGTTGGGTTTGGGGTCCAAGGCTGCAGCGGCCACACACCTCGCTTCCTGAGGCGAACTTTGTGGGGAGGAAGCTCAGCAGGTGCTTTGCCCCAGCTCAGTGGCTTCTGAAGCATAGAAATGCTGCACACTAATTTTGGGCAGAAAGAGGGCCTCTTTAGATGTCCTCCTTCCCTTTCCAGCCAGGTCTCATTTGGCTCCTTAGAGGCACGGAGACGCTTTAGAGAGTCTCCTAGGTAACTGGTAGTTTACAGCCTAATGGGTTTGGCAGGGATTCACCTTGGTTTAAGTTGGGGAGCCCAAAGCAGATGCTGTTGGGTGGACATTTCGAGTCTGAGAATGAATGGAGGGAGGAGCGGCCAGGTCCGAGGGGGTCAGCGGACCCAGGGAAAGCCACGCCGCAGGCCGAGCTGGGTGGGGGGATCTGAGTCTTTCTCGGAGCTCTCCTGAGCTTTGCTTGTGCTGAGGGAACCAGTGACAAGTTACTTCTGAGGAAAGTGAGCATGGCCCCTCTGTGACTAATCGTGATGAAGGAAATGAATCGTGTGGTGCTAGAAGATCCCAGGCGTGATGGACTGCAGAGGAGGTGTCTGAGTTGGATGCAGGAGGGGAAGGAGATGGTCACGCAGGAGGAAGGGGTCTAGATGGAGAAGCAGTGTGTGAAGGCTCTGGGAGCGGAGAGTAGGTTGGGTTTAGGGAACTGAAAGGAGGTCAGAGCACTGGACTGTGGCATGGCCAGAAGACAATGTCATAAGGCAAGGTCTGGAAGGCGGCCAGAGGTCCATCACTCAGGCCTTGCGGCCCTGGAACTGTTTGGATTTTTGTCTTCAGTGCAATGGGAAGCTATGGAAGGAATTGAACAAAGGATTGACACCATCTGATTGACTTTTGAAAGGTTATTGTGGTTGTTCCTTGGAGCCCAGATTGGAGGGGGGCTCAGAATGACAAAATCCTCCCACCTACCAAGAAAAGCCCAGCATATTCAGTCTCGATCTCCTGGTTCCTTTGTCCTGAGCATCCTTTCTGTCCTGGGGTTTGACATGGGACTGAAATGTCCTAAAAAGCTTTCAGGAGCTCGATTCAATGCAAAGTATATATGTATATTATTGACTATCTGCACGTGCTCACCCTTGAGCAAGGTACTCTAGGGGATTCAAGAGACAGGACCTGATTTCTGTCGCCCAGGAGCTTTAAAATTACCCAAAGAGAAAAGACATTTGTTTATTGATCAAATAGAAAACCATCCTCTACCATCCAGGCACAGGACTTCAGGGAAAGCTAAGATATTATCTTTGCCTTTTCTTTGGGAGACAGTTTTAAGAAGAGTTTGTACAGTGTTACATAATAGTGGTACATACTGAATGTTAAGGAAGGAAGGGTGGGAGGAAGGAAGGAAGGGAGGGAGGGAGGAGTTATGTCAGGAAAGCTTCTCACAGAAAGTGAAATATGTAGTGGGTCTTAACCAGGAATAGGGATGGGCTGGAGATGAAGATGCATTTGAGGCTTAAGACTAATCTTTTTCAAAAGTAGGCTTGCTGGATGCTACACTCAATATAAGTCAACAGTGTGAAGTGGCTGCTAAGGACGTGAATGCCATTTAGGTTGTATCAATGAAAGCATAGTTCCTAGAATGAAGAAGGAGATGTTTGTGTGGTGCTGTCCTGATTACATAGCTGTTATGTATAGATGAGGGATGTACCTGTGGAAATGGATGGATGTGTTAATCTGGGACCTCTGACAACTAGATGCAAAATGAGTAAATGTGTAATGATTTTATTAAGGGAAATTCCTTGAGAGAATAATAGGGAGAGAGCCGGGGAAGGCTGGGAGAGCCATCAGACCACAATATAAGTCTTACCCCAGTTGTAGGAGAGGGGAGAGAAAGGTTGGGTGGAAGCATTCTAGACTGTCCTGCAGGCTAAGCAGGGGTTGGCAAGGGCCTCAGGGAGTCCTCCAGCCAAAGTTAGCTGTCTGAGCATCCTATGTTTTTCCAGGGTTTAACATCCCTAATGCACTTGATCATTGCCTGGGAGTAGCCTGCTGGGAGGGTGCCTTAATGCAAACATGGGGGTGGATTTCTGAGGCAGCAGACTGGGAGACTCATGTGGCTGCCTGTAGGGGATGCCTGGGGCAGCAAGAAAATTCAACACCATACATGGGAAAGAAGAAGCCTGAAGAAGTCTCAGAGGTGACCATTTTTTAAAAAAGTTATTTATTTAACATTTATTTATTCATATGGCTGTACGCTGGGGATACCTATGGTAACAGACCCATCCCTCAAGGAGCTCATAGTCTAGTGGAAGCTGCAGCCCAGTATGCACTGTGATGACTGTATGAATACAGAATGCTGGGAGCACAGGCTGCTGATGATGCTGGTGGTGACAGGGTCACTAGAATCCTGGAGGGGCTCACGCTGGGTTTTAGGGGCAAACTGCAACTCTTTAGGTAGAGGTGGGGGAAAAGGATTCCACTAATATTCGAAGAGGCATGGCCTATGGGACGAGACTTAGTTTTCCTGTGAAAAACATAATTAGATTGTTTTGACCCCAATGTGTGGAAACTGTGGGGAGATAAATTTGGAATCTGAATAAGCAAGAACTCTCTGATGGATGGAGCTTTGCAAAAGTGGGATCGGGTGCATTTCCAGTGCTACTCAGATCTAGTGGGGCAAGCTGTTAGTAGGGGTGGAGTCAAGTCAGTGAAGGTTGGTTGTAATTCTCAAGGTGATTGTTAAAGTCCGTCTTATCCTTGAGATTCTAGGGTTCTAAGGACCCCTTTTTGCCCTACAATACCTGGAAGGCGCCCACTAGGGTAACCCTCTGCACCCTCTCAGCCTCAGGCTGTGAACTGCTCTGCAATTTCCCCTTGACCAGGGATGGGAACAGGGGGCCCTATTTCTTAGAAGGGCCAGTTTCAGTGCCCAACCCAAGACATACAAGAAAGGCCAGGAGTCCCAGGCAGTGACTTTCTCTGGCTGATGGCTGGGGTGGGGGGGGATTTCCATCAGCACTCTTCTGATTGGCCTCTCCAAAGAAGGAAGCCAGGTCGTGAATATGCATGATGCACTGTAATTACTGCAAAGGCTTCTCAAAAACTATGCTTCCTGGAGAAGCCCTCCCTAGAGGCTTGATAAGTATCTGAGAGAAAACAGGCTGCTAATTAGCAAAGAAGTTAGATTACATATTTTCCTGACAATATCCACTTTTAATAGAGTTGGATATTAGTTGTTTAAATCTGATAGCAGAGCCTACAATCAAAAAAGGTGTTCGTTTTCAGGAGAAAAATCAGAGAAGGGATAGTTGCACAGACTATTCATAAGACATTACTTACTGGAAAATCTGAAAACTGAGTGTTACGGATAAAGCATTAACATTAGCCCTCACCTAGCCACATGCTGCTTGTGGGGCCTTGGGAAAATGTCAGTCTTCTTGGATCTAATTTTCCTCATCTGTAAAATGGGGATTCAAAACCTACCTGTACCTGTTAGAGTTCTCTGCTGAAGACCACAGGCACAGACTTTGGCTGATGGATGCAGAAAAACATTATATTAGAGGGTATAGGTAGCTCCTAGAATTCATGGGGAAAGTGGCAGAAACCAGGAGGGACTACGAAGCAGAGATCCTAGCCGAGGTCACAGCCAGTAGCACTCTGGTGAGGATGCCCCTGTTGGAACTGGCTTTTCTTGATGCTCTTCACTCATTGCTGTCCCCGAACGACCCTTCAATGTCTCCTGTATCTGTGAGTCACTCCTCACAGACTCAAAGGCCCAGGAAGGAGCATCTGATTGCTGCATCTGGACGCTGTGTTAGGCCGAAGCTGGTGTGAGTGGGAAGAATGTCTGCTCTTTCAGCCTCTACAGTGTCTCCTAAAAGTCCCAGAGAGGGGAATTCCCCTCAGCAGGAAGGTTTTTGGATACTAGGTGGTCAAATACAAAACGAAGCAAATGGGCAAGGGCCACTCTCCATAATTTGTGAAGTTGATGATCGTGTATTAAACTGTCTCATACATGCTAAAGTGCGCTGCAAATGCTGAGAGGTTAGGATTCTCATCCTTCCACGTGTGGCTTTTCCTCCCAGGTACAGCTCGTTATTTCCTGCTGCTCCATTTCTTTGCTCTAATTCACCTTTCCCAGACAGCCCTCCAGAATCAGCCATCTCAGCTTCCAGCTCTCCCTGCACTTCTTCAGCACTCCAGTCCTCTCCTGTTTAGTTTGTAGCATTGTCGCCTTTGGACTTCCAGAGGCATCAACAAAATGGTTTTCACACTGGGTTCCATGGAGCGCTAGGGTTTAGCTTAGGCAGGAGCTGTTGGGGGTGGGTTGTGGGGGAGATTGAAGGACAGGTTGCTGACCTCTTTGTAGCAAGTTGGGTTTCCCAGGAAGGAACCCAGAGGTAGAGTTTAAAGCGGAGGATGTTTTTCAAGGAGTAGCCTTGGGATCCATCCCTATGTGGGGGTATGGGAAAGCAGGAGTGCGCAGAGGGAGAAGTCAAGCTGAGATGCAGCCCAGCAGCAGTGCTGGTGAATGTCGCAGGAGCCTGGAGCTAGGATGGTCCTTCATAGTTTTCCTGAGTTGGGCAAGATGGCTGGGCCATCATTGAATGTGGGCCGCCCAGGGAGGGGAGTGTGATCTTGGTTGAGAGGGCCTCTCTGCAGCTGAGGCCATCCCTGAAGCTGCAGCCGAAGGCTGTCTGTTGCCCTCAGCCACAGCAGCTGCTGTGGCAACACGTTCTTCCTTAAAGAGGTTCTGGGTAGCATGTGACAGTGTCTATCACAGTCCACCTCCTTGCGTCCTCACCCAGCTTCACCAAGAGAGAAGCAGCTGTGCTTTGACCTCTTTTATAGTTAGGGTTTCTACACAAGAGCCCCTTTGAAAGATAGATTCTATTGCTAAAAATTTTAGACATCACTGTTCTTGTCCAACCCTCTGATGCTTTAGGGGAAGAGATGGAGGCCCAGCTTCCCTGATTCCTAGCATAGCATCATTTCTATTATACCAGGGCTGGCACCTCTTTATCAGTTTCCTTTCTTTATATCTAATACCCCTAAGGATAGACTGACTGAATGTGGCAGACACTGTTGGTTTCCTAGTAATATTTATTCTCTCTTCCTGTGGAACCTTGGTTTGTGCTCAGTGGCATGTGCTCAGTTAAAGAATCTCATTTCCCAGCCTAGTTTGCAGCTAGTGGTATTCATGTAACAAAGTTCTGGCTCATGAGAAGTAAGCTGAAGCCTTCTGGGAAAGCTTTACATCCTTAATATAAGCACCGCCACTTCTTGCTTTCCCTTTGACTTCCTTCTGCTGCTGGAAGGCAGACGTGATGGATGGAGACCCAGCAGCTATTCTGAGAGAATGAGGACAAGGTTCTTATCCTAAGAATGGCAGAGCTGAAAGCTAAAAGTGCCTGAGTCTAGACAGGCTTTGTGGAGCTCTCATCTGTTTCCCCTGGACTTATGTGAGGGAAATAAAAATCCCAATCTATTTAAAGTGCTATTTGGAATTTGGGTTGTCAAATCCAGTCTCAGATGTATAACACTGAGTTAAACAGAAAAAGCAGAATCTTGGACATGATGTGTTCAGATTAATATCTTCTATTGCTCTGGTCTCAGAGACATCAAAATCTTAGACCTGAGGAATCCTTGGCTTCTTGCATGAAGACTTAGTGAAGGGAAAGGACATTAAACTGGGAACTTAGAAAACTGGGTTCCAAGTCCATTTCTGCCATTCACTAGTGTAATTTGGACAAGTTGGGTAGCTTTGTAGGGGCTCAGTTTCCCCTAATTGTAAAGACAGAGAGTAGGAGTAGATCTCAAAGTTTCCTTCCCTTGTTCTAAGTTACTGTTTCTCTCAACTCATGTCTGAGTCTACACTGGAAGTGAATCTGTGTAGAGGCACATTTTGGGGCAATTACAGGTTACAGGTTAGGAGTTACAGGTTAGGAGGTTGTGGATGGGACAAGTGTGAGAAACAGCTTTGCTGGCTATTTCTTGCTATGTATAATCCACTTTACTAAGGATTTTCTTCATATAAAAGTCTTTGTATTTTTCTGTGGGTTGATTATTGGCTTAATTAGTGTATTTAAGCACAAAGTTAGTGCAGATCTCTGTAATCAGGTACTAATAATATGTAATTAAGTAACTATCTTGTAATTAGAGACTTGAAAATGCAATGCCACTTTAGAGTCTTTGTTCTACTTTGTCAAAAAGTTGTCCCAAATCTATGTACAGAACGTTTAAGACGTTCACTTTATCCCATAGTTGAAAGCGTGTTTTTTATTCCTGTAACTTATTAGCAACACCTTTTTTCCCTATTATGTAGTAATAACGTATTTTATTTTCAAATCAAGCATCTTTTTTGGGGGCGCTCACAGAGTTAAAATAAATTTTCTTCATATGGAAAAAAAGTAGTTGTGACTCAAAAATCAAGTAAGGGGTTTGAGAAATGAGAGATGCTGGTTTTATTTTAGAGCATATGAAATAGAAGCTGGCAGGCTTGGAAAGAGTGATTTGAATTCTAGAAAAGGAAATCCAGAATAACGCTACATGGATAACACTGAAGTCACATCATTAGTTGTTGGAAGTAGAGTTGGACTAATTTTCCAGGTATTTTATATACAAGGGTGAGTCAAAAATTATCTGCTCTCCGGTTATATTAAAACTTCCGTAAATTCTACAGCCAGAGTGTGGATAATTTTTGTCTCACCCTCGTAGATTTTATTTACATCCAAATTTTTAGATGCATAATATTTTTTATTGTTTGGGAAATTCATTACAGGGGTTCCAGGATGATGGAAATACTCCAGATGTGTGAGAGCCCTAGTTTTTTCAAGTGGATTTGCAAGAATGGTCCTCCAGAGGGCACCCACAAAGCTTCAAAGGGAAGTTTTTCTTTTCCATTGTAAAGAACAACATGTCTTGTTGCTATGTGAATGGGTTAGAAGCCGGTGCAGTCATCATATTGGTGGAGTAGAAAACTGTAAATAGTGACTCACATTTGAGGCGTATTGAAGCCAAATGGTATGGCCTCTAATGCTCCCCTTCCTTAGAACTTGAGGGTTGTAATTTCCTTAGAACTTAGAACCCCTAAGAGGTAGATGAAATGCCCTGGGCTGGGAGTTAGTGTATATTTAATTGTGGTGCCAGCTCTGCCTTTGACTAGTCTTGTGATTTTTCTGTTTCCTCACCTGGGATGTGTACCTAAAAAGTGGTTCTTTTAGTTTATCTAATTGTCAGGGTCAAATGGACAAAGGGTATGGAAAATAGCAAAGACAGTTATAAAGCATGTCTTTGCATCAGGTTTTATTTCCTATTATTATTTGGGGATATGGGAGATTTGGGGGATGCCCTTCCATTTTCTTCATGTAGGTCACTGGTCACTCCTCTCATTTATACACGTGTAGCTTTTTAAAGCTGGCAGGGTTCTTTAATGAAGCACCCTCATTTTGCACATGAAACTGAGGCCCAGAGAAGTCAGGTGGTTTGTGTAAAGTTCAAAGTTGGCTAGTAACAGAGCCATTTTTATTTTTATTTTTATTTATTTTTATTTTTTTTATTTTTTTGGGGGTACACCAGGTTCAATCCAGAGCCATTTTTAGAATGCAGTTCTTTTGACTTCCCATCAAATGCCCTTTCCAATCCCTCATTACTCATGGCTAATGTTGTCCTTGAGGACTGATGGGAGTTGGGTTACCATCTTCCCTCATGGATACATCTCTAGGAGTAAAGCAGACCCTTACCACGTTGACATTTTCCCTAGAAGAGATCTTGTAGCTCTCAGTAGCTCTCTTCCTGATGCTTCTCAGCAGTCTCTTCCTGAAAGATAGGAGGAGGCAAGAATTACATTTGGTGAACTAAGACAACGCTCTCTCAGGTGAGTTATGAAAACTTGGGATGAAGAGGGAAGACAGAGGGTGAATTGGCCCTGCCTTATACAGTGTGTGGGGGTGGTAGTCTGGGGACTTGTGATGAGAATAGAGGGGGCGAAGCTGTAAGGGCAGTAGAGGGGATACTGGGTGTCAAGTAGCTTTCTATTCAGTAACGGAGGTAATTTTGTGGCTTTAGGTAGAGCGGGTTGGTGGTAGATCCAGAACTATGGTGTATAAGTACTCTAGGTATCATGTTCTTATAACACAAGTTAAAATGTGCTTTTTTATGTCTCCAGTGGTTACCATTTGCTAACTCTTAACTGAGATGGTTGAGTTTGTGGATCTGCTTCAGGACTTTCTCTTACAGTTGTTGGGAAGAGTGCTTTTCCCTTAAGATTTGATGAAAAGATTCATTTTGGATGACTGAACCCACTCTGTGGAATGGATATATAATTTACAGAGGACTTACATATAACTTATAAGCAGAACTACAATTATGATATAGTGTGATTTTTATTACCTTCTCTCTCCTTACTAAGAAGTGGAAAAAATTTGACACATTTATAGTTTCTATTAAGCTTCTCTTCTTTCAACACCTTAATTTTTAATTTCTTGTCTGCGTTTCCCTGCAGTTTGCATTCCATACTAAACTGCCTTAGAATGTTTCTTTTTAATTGAGTGATTGACTTTAATATCAATTGGGGAGACTACTCAGTGTCCTTACCTATAGTTATTCAAGTTCAGACTGGATTTCTAAATGGACCACTTCTGTGAAGCTCTAGCTACCTTAATTCCCATTCCTAATATCACACTAAAACTTCTAATTCCCACTGTAAACAATGCTTGCTACTTCTCTGGCATTGGAAAAGTCTATTGGGTTTTGTATCTCTGCTCAGACTTGTGCTGTGGCAACAAGAAGTTTCCCAACCCTAAAATTTGTTGACCAGATGAGAACGATGACCAGGAAGTTTAATCAGTCTGTAGAAGTGCATCAAATTATATGAAATTCCTTTATCATCTGGTATTGATGAACAGGACATCATATATTTTATCTACTCTGGGTCAATGGCATTGTGTTTTCCATGTAATTATTTTAAGCCCACTATGTTAAGTCAGAAACTGTGAAGGGTCTGAGATTTTTATTCTACATGCAAGCTAATCAGTTATCCTGCCATTGTGTGTTCTGTGTGTGTGTGTGTGTGTGTGTGTGTGTGTGTGTGCCCACTAACAGCAAACAGAAGACTTCTGGGTCAGACACAAAGACAGTTCATTATGTACAGAAAAACCTTCAACTTCTTAGCTCTAGTTCTCCAAGCCCCAATCTGTACATGGTGATGTGGTGAGGGCCCAGATAGTAACTGTGTGTGTGGTAGGGTACATTACAGGAGGGGAAGCTCTGATCTTACATAGGGCTGCTGGCAACTTGCCCATTCTTCACTTCCAAAAGAAAGAGACCTATCTTTAGACCTTTCTTTAGTAAGCCACTCTTCTCCAGGTTGGGAAGAAGTCTTTGCCTTTACCATCCTGGAATGTCTCTGGAGAGGGGTCTCTAACGTTACTATATTGGTCAGGAAACAGATCCTTCCTCTGACCTGGAGGGATACACTGTCTCTAGTTTCCAAAGTTGTTTGCTACTCAGACATCTTGGAAGAGAGAGCTTAAGATGTGCATACACATCAGACTCATGAAGAATTATCTCTTAACGTATATGCAGACAATATCTTTCCCATAAATTCATCAAAAACCAAAAGTACATAAACATTTGAGGCTCCTCATAAACTTTAGGATAAAATCTAAGCTTCTTAACTTGGCATTCAAGGCCCTTCTCTCTCTATCTGCCTTCTATAACTCCCCATCTCTAACCCTCTGCTTGGACATAACTATCTTCTCAGTGCTGGCTTTTCCTTTCTACATAGTCTTTCTCATGGCCTTCATTCTCTCTTTCTCCTGCTTTTGGAGTGCCCTCCATCTCCTTTCTATCTTCATTAATTCTTTCCCATATTTCAAGAGCTAGTTCATCAAGGATGCATCACAAATCAGGCACTCATTCTTTCTAGTTGTAGGATAGGCACATCTTCCTATCTGAGCTAATATGAAAACCTGATGTTACTTGTATGCAAAAAGAAGAGTGTGACCTGATTTTCTTGCAAGGAGACTATCACCCCAGGGCCCACCTATTTTAAGGTTAGAATGCAGTTGGGGATAGAGTGGATCATACTGGTCTGTGTCCTAGTTAGACTGGTACCCATACCTCAGTCCCTCAAAGGCCCCTTAGATTAAAAGCAGGTTGCTGAGAAAGCCAAGATTGTGGATTGTGTTCTGATCCCCTAAATTCAGTATTAAAGTGTGCCCCCAGCCTCTTCAACTATGTCCCACTTCCAGCTCCAATCAGCCTTCTAGCGAAGGGCTTCTCAAAGCTTCACATGCGTGAGAAATACCTGAGGAACCTTATTTAGTAGGTATGGGCAAGGACCTGAGAGTTTGTATTGTGTTTCTAGAAAGCTCCCAAGTTATACGGATGCTGCTTGCCCATGGATCACACTTTAACAGGAAAGTTTCTAGATAATTTTTAGTGATCAGGGTATGTGTATACATACATGTGAATCTCTGCGAATGTGGTTTAGCTAGCAAAAGAATCCAGGAACTGGTATTTCTGAGCATATTATATCAGAGGCAGGATTTTTTTCTTTTCCATTTTACAGCTGAGAAAACAGAGATTAGAAGGGATGAATCTTTCTGATAATAAGCAAAAGAGCTGGAATTCACACTCATTCCTTCTCTTTCCAAATCCTGAGTCTGTCCACCACACTGAGGTCAAGGTATTTCAGGCCTGTTGACTGACACATGGAAATAACACCCTAGGCAGGCCACAGGCCCTGAATAACCATGCAGTGCTTTCAGTTGAGGTGTGCTGTGGAGCGGGCAGGTGGGGTGTGTGGTCAGCTTGGATCCCGTTGACGAGAGCCCCTTGGAAGACAAGGTACTTTGTATACATAAGCATGTTGGGAACTTCACAGAGTTGTTTACTTGCTCTGTAATTTTCTCTGAATTATCCAGACCATGTAATCTTCTGTATTTTCCAAAACCTAATAGCTTTTATTTTGTTTATTTATTTATTGAAGTATGGTTGATTCACAATGTTGTGTTAATTACTGCTGTACAGGAAAGTGATTCAGTTATACACATATATATATATACACATATATGTGTGTATATATATTCTTTTCCATTATGGTTTATCATAGAATATTGACTATAGTTCCCTCTGCTATACAGTAGGAACTTGTTGTTAATCCATTCTATACATAAAAGCTTACATCTTCTAACCCCAACCTTCCCCAACCCCCTCCCCCTTGGCAACCACCAGTCTGTTCTCTCTGACTGTGATTCTGTTTCTGTTTCACAGATATGTTCATTTGTGTCAAATTTTAGATTCTACATATGTGATACCATATGGTATTTGTCTTTCTCTTTCTGACTTAGTGTGATAATCTTCAGTTACATCCATGTTACTGCAAATGGCATTATTTTGTTCTTTTTTATAGCTGAGTAGTATTTCACTGTACATACCACATCTTTTTTTATCCATTCATCTGTTGTTGGACATTTAGGTTGTTTCCATGTCTTGGCTATTGTGAATAGTGCTGCTGTGAACATAGGGTGCATGTATCTTTTTGAATTAGAGTTTTGTCCAGATATATGCCCAGGAGTGGGATTGCTTTTAACACCTTTTTCCAATGTTTATTCATTGCTCTCCTGACTGGGGTATTTAGCTTTTGGCATATACAGGTGGGAAGTGAATACCAGGAAATAACCTTGTGGGGCTGGGCAGAGGTGCTTCCCCTCCCTGGCCTCCTTATCCTCCCCTCCCTGCCCCAGCCCTACCTTCTCCTGCCCACACCTGTGGTCTCTGTGTGGTCTTGGGGTAGAGTCTGGCCAGTGAGCCATAGGCAGGGCTGTTTCAACCCTCATCTTCTGGTACTCCCTTCACATAGCAGGGGCTCCCTAAAAGCGCAGGATTCCTGGGCCATCAGTCCCAGGAAGGCCCAGCAGGAGCAAGTGAGCTTAGTGACTCTCAGACTTAGCAACATGTCACAGTCACTTGGGAAACTTTAGAAAAATACTGATTCCCAGCCTCACTTGGCTCTAGTGATTCTGAATCTCTGTAGATGGGGACCCCATGCTCTGTCTTTATTTATTTTATTTTATTTTTTTTGCTCTGTCTTTTTAGAAGAGCTTACTGGGTGGTACTGATATAGCTGGTTCTTTGACCAGCCTTTAGGACCCTTGTGTGTAGAAGGGAAAAAGCCCTCACACCAGGTTGGCAGTCAGCGTTGATCCCTATCACTACTTATTCCTGGGCCCTCTGGCAGAATCATTTCCCCCTGTCCTAGGTCTCTGTTTTCATGTCTATAAAGTGAGGGGTCAGGTTAGGTAATTTATTTGGCTTCCTATGGTTTTGAGTTCCAAAGACTCCATTGGGATTGCTGTGGTCCTAGAGAAAGCTCAGAGTAGCCTCAGAATTGCAGTCACCAAAGCTCCTCTGGAGTGCGGCTCCTTGTTTAGCCTTGCTTCTTCCCTTCTTTAGGCGTAAGACAGAGTTCTTGCCCCCCAGGGCTCTGTAGGACAAGCCACTGCTGGTGTTTGTACCACTTCCAGAACTCACCTCCTTCCCCACCATGTGGAGACAGTAGATATTATCATTTGGGGAGTAGTAATATTTTAACTGGTTTAATTCAATTTTACCTAAACTCACTCAGCATTACTATGTGTCTAGCACTCTGCAAGAGTTTATGAGCTATGATTCCTATAGATGAGTGGCTTTCCATCTGGCTGCAGCAACATGATGTCCATATACTGAACTCAATAGGGATTCCACGTGGGATCATAGGCATTCAGGGATGGAAAGATGGGAATGGGCTGGGAAGTTGGGAAGGCTTCATGGAGAAGCTGGTACAGCTTTAACTGAGATTCTAGGCACAGGTAGAAGTCCCAGGTGGGCAGAGAAAGAAGAAGGAGGAGGCTAATATAGGAAGACGGATCATCCTGGGCACACATCTTGGGCTATTTCTAGAACAAGCAGGAGACTAACTGAAAGGGACTTACTGGGGAGGGTAAGATGAGGCCAGGGTGGTAAACTGACACACTGAAGAGTTCAGACACTGTCCTGTGGCAACAGGGAGCCATGGTAGACTCTTGAATGAGTTAGGGATGTGATGAAAGCATTGTTCTGGGAAGACAGTTTGGGTAAGGGTATATGTAATAGTCTAAAGAAGAGAGAAAGCTATTGTCGTATTAGTCAAGGAGTTAATCCGTGGCTGTGGCCGCTGTCCTGAGAGCCCAGTTCTGGGGCTGCCTTGGTTCTTCAGCCTGATGAAAACCCTTCACCTTGGGCTGGATTCCCCTGGTGCAATGTGACCTCAGTCAATTCAGTGCACATTTACTCAAAGACTTCTTTGTTTGCAGCGTCCATTTAGGTTCTGTAGAGGATATGATAATCATCAGGACAGCAGCCCCCCTTTCAAGATTGTAGTCTAGTAAATAGCTGTGTACCTGACTTCTAGGTTCTGGCCCCATGCCACTGAGAGTCAGGAACTGTCTGTCCTGCATCTGTTCCCGTATCCATTCTCTGAGCAACTTATTGTATGCTAGAAACTATAAAAGGCACTAATGAGAATTAAACTCACTAAAAAATTCTCTCCCTACTGTTGTGAACCTCGGAGTCTATATGGACAAACCTTTGGATTTGGGGTGACAAAATTAACAATCACCTGCTGAATGGTGAGGTCTCCATTTTTAGTGAAATAGAAGCCAAAGGAGGAAGAGAAGGTGGTGATGAGAGAGGCCAGAGAAGCCTTTGTTACTGAGCAAAGGGCCCATGTGCCCACGGGGCAGAAAGCCAAACTCTGATAATAAGTCTCGTATCCACTTCAACTTGGTCTATGAGTGAAGGGTTTTTACAAAGGGGAAGAAAAAAGAAGCTGTGATTAATCATCTTCTTGTGACATTTCTTAATTGTAGTTTTGGGGGTCAGAATGTCTATGGTTTACAAGTCTCAGGTCTGGTGGCCCATGATCTAGGGGGTCTGTTAGCTCATCTTGCCCTGGAGAAACAAACCAAGTCTGTATGTTAACACACAGACATAATGTTATTGATAACAGCAATTTCAGTCCTCTGACTCTGTGATCATTGTTCAGTTAGCACAGGATTGAGGTCAGAGGCAACAAGAAAGGGAATAAAATTTTGGATAGAGAGGTTAATCATAAACTCTGCAGGGGAACTTGGTTTTAGGGGGACTCTGTTTCACCTTCTTGGAGAGGGTGAGACTTCATCAAGCAAGCAGAGAGTATGTGCCCAGAACAGCACAGTCCAATAGCAATATGATGTGAGCCACAAATGTCATTTTAAGTTTTTGAGTAACCACATTAAAAAACAAACAGGTGAAATTCATTTTGATATGTTTTATTTAACCTAATACAGCCAAAATATTATTATTTTAACATGTAAGCAATATAAAAATTATTAATGAGGTATTTTACAGTCTTTTTTTTTTTGTACTGAATCTTTGTTGTTTTGAGGTGTATTTTACATACACAGCTCATCTCAGTTTGGACTAGCCACATTTCAAGTGCTCAGTAGCCACATGTAGTGGACATCACAGGAGGGTTGGTAGACGAGCAATTCCATGTAGCTCTATTACCCCGAAATGTATGCGTCTCAGTGCAGCTGGGCCCAAGGAAGCAGACACGCTACGGGAAATTGAGGAATGAAAAAGTTAAGTTCCAGGGACTTAAAATACTTGGCGCAGGGAGATCTCACGTTTTCTGACACAACAAACAAATTCTAAATGGCTCTGGGAGAAAAGAGGCCCTGAATAGGAGCAGCATTTTCAGAGAAATGAGAGTCCTTAAAGCTGTCTGAATAGAAAATAAGGTTATCATTATGCCTTATCATTAGAAGAGAGAAGAATATTAAAAGGACTCAGTTCAGCTTGAATAAAAAAGATAAATTTCAAGTAAACTGGCATACAGTTTATCCATGACTGGATTTGCTATAATAAAGTCAGCCAGGGAATAAGCTGGGTGATTTACAGGGAGGCTGCTTCTGTAAAATTTACAAACTGCTGTGATAAAATGTCACCTTTTATGATGCATTCCACCCGGGCTGCATATATAAAGGGCACTGCAATGGAAAGAGTTGCAAAAACAAAGCAGTGGCCTGGATCCCCAGCTGCCTTTGTCTGCTTTTCCAGCAGAATTGGGGATTTATGGAAAGATGACCCAGCCACTCTCCTTTTATGGTTGTGGATTGCAAACTGCCAGGGAAATGGCATCATTTCCTTTAGTTTTATTTTGACACCTCAGAGACTGCTTTCAATAATTTCGACTAGGAAAGCTTGGGGTGGGGTGCAGAAGGTTGGGATGAGGGAGAAAAGACCCCTGATGCCAAGGGTTTCCAATCCCTGCCCCCAGGTGATTTAACACAAATGTGGCAGGTAGGAATGTTTAATACAATCCATGTCATAACCCTTTGCTTTTCTAGATTGGAATTTATCTGCTCTGAGTCTCCATCTGCCTGTTTGGTAGGAAAGTAAGTCTCAGTCATTACTGCCATTCCTTCCCTACTCTGTGAGGTCATGGATGAATCCTGGGCTTCTATGGTCCCCCAAACCGGGGAGGGCCAGGTCCTCCAGCCGTGGTTTGTCCATCTTCACATTTGTCTTTTGCCTTCACCGTGGCGCTGTTGAGAGAGATGCTCTGCCTCCCAGTCCTGATGCTCTGGGGGAGTCACAGAGATAGCCCTCTGGTACCTTCCCCAGTGACCGCAGCCAGCCACCCAACAGTCCTGATCTCTGTTGATCTAAAAAATATTCACAACCTAAAAGCTGAGTTACGTTTTATTCAGTGGGGATTTTTAGGACTTCAAGCCCGGGAGGCAGGCGTCTCAAGTAACCCTGAGAGAACTGCTGCCAGGAGGGGAGGGGAGGAGCCAGGATATATAGGAGTTCTGCAACAAAGGGCAGGTAGTAGGAACATCAAAAGATTATTGTTAATTAAAGGAAAACCAGATATCTCACGTTAAGAAATTTAGCGCTTTTCTTCGTATGGGAAGATGCAAGAGTCTGGGCTCACTGAAGTCACTCCTTTGATATGCACCTCAGCTATCTGGGCCAGTATCCTGTGTTTTCACATCCTGAGTTTCCTCAGGGCTCACCATAGGGAGTGGCTGCAGTCTGATGGCTAGATGGCAGGTATTCTCTCCTTCCTGAGTTCCCTCGAGGCTCACGTTGGAGGGCTGCAGCTGCTGATGACTGTGACGTCCTTTGTTTACTGATATGGCAGGAAATAGTCCATTTCTCACATCCTGTCTCCACTGACCCAGGGCACTGCCTCTAAGTGAGGCCATTGGCACCTCGCCTTAACACCTGTCTCAAAGGAAGCTTCACTCCCACAAGTTGGTGGCTTCTCTCTCCGCCCTTAGCATTCAAATCCATGGCTCCTTTACAGCAACCCCAGCTCTGTCTTCCTCCATGGGTCTGAAATGTAAATTCTGTGTGTGTGTGTGTGTGTGTGTGTGTGTGTGTATGTGTACACATATGTGTATGTACGTGTGTAAAGATCAACTTAGATCTTGAAAAAAAAGCAATGTTGGCTCCTTTGTCCAGAGGTGGAAGTAGGGAAAACAATGTTCACACCAACTACTTTCTTTTTTGGTAATTTGTTCGGCTCTACTAGGTAGACAAGGGAGAAGTTTGCTCTGTAGTCAAGGTTAATTAAGGCTTGAGCTGGGCCTGCAGTGGAGGAGGGTTGGGGATGGGCCAGGAAGAGGACACTTGGTTTGTGTGTGGGTGGGGTGGGAGGCTGGGGAGGAAGAAGTGGGGCGAGGGTTTGGACACGAGGAAGAGGAGTGGCGGCTGCTGTGTGGGTGCTAAGCAGTGTGAAATGTAACGTGATGCGGCTGTATCAAGCATTTCAGCTCATCCTTGCCAACTCTCAAGTAGTGGAAATAATTCAGCTCATGAAATTGGATATATGGGTGGCACTGGAAACAAGAATACATTCCTGAAATGCTGCCACAAAAATGCTTATCCATCAGATACCAGTAAAAAATCCAGGCTGTCATAGCCAAACAGGTACTTGGATTACTCTATCCAAAGTGTGCTCCTTTACATTAACTTACCCAATACCTAATTCATCATTGCACTGAGGGCCTGGGGCAGCATGGGGCACTGAGATCCCTCCCAATACCCTAATCCCTGCCTACTCCCCCTACCCCTCTTTCTCTGTTGTGCAGGCACTGATGTCCAGCTCCTGCCCATTAGACCCTGCAATCCTGGAAGGAGGAGGAGGAGGACCAGTCTCTCAGGAGGCAGAGTCAAACAGAGGATCCTGGGGTCGCATTGGCCAGGGAGGCCAGCAGCTGGAGATAGGCTCTCTGGAAGGAGAATCCCAGGATATGGTAGTGGGAAAACCACCATTACAGTCAGTAGCAAGTTGGGAATAGACAACAAAAGAAGCAAGCAGTCCATTTAGAGGCAAGGAGAACTGAGAGTAAATCAGTCCAGGAATGGAATCAGGTAAGTGGTTCAGAATCCAGGCTTAACCAGCAGCAGCATGCTGAAGTCCTCGGTTACGTGCTGTTTGGTATATATAATGCTGGGTGGACATGGGGATTTGCAGGGACTGTAGACCTAGTTTGCTAAAGAGGGAATGGAGCTGGCTGCTTTATACTGCAACTTCCCCTGAGATCTGAACCCTCTTAGCTGGAGAAGGGAAACATCAACTTCCTTGTTCCACTCTTCCTTGGCTAGAAGGTGCCAGGGGGTCTGGTAAAAGAGTAGCCTGGACAGCTGGATAGCGTCCCACATCCAAACTGTCGGGCAGCCCTTCTGTGCCTGGGTTCTCTGCATCCTCAGTCATCAGCCTTCGGGAACTGGCCATTAAGGATCTGTCACTTGCAAAAGATGTATCTCCCAAATTAAGAGTTTAACTAGATTTTATGCTGGGAATTGAGCAAGAATTGGCAATAATTTAGCTTATAAAACTGTAGTTTAATGAAAGTATAAGACAATAGGCCTGGAAAAGGCTTTTTACTATCATAAGACGAGAGTTTCTATGGGTGTTATGACAGATTTACTGTTGTTTTAACTTAATAAGCTATTTCTGTTTTAGCGTTGTTATTGTTTCTGTGGTTATAGGACACTCTATATTGTTTTATTATATTATCCCTCCTCCTTAGTTTTATGGTGGCATTTTTCTCTTTACTTAGCTTGTAAATATACACATTTCTTCTGATCCTCCCAACTCTTCCAGGCACATGTAGACACAGCAGTTTGTCAGTACATAGGGTGGAATTTGCCCCAACCCACGCTTCCCTTCTTCCTTCTGTCTCATAAGGGCAGATTCGTCTTGAAGTCAATACCCTCCTCCCAAATTGTTTTCATGTCTTGCCTCAAGCCATCCAAATAGACATAACTGTTATAAGGTCTTATGCTTATAAAGCATTTTTAGCTTTAAAATCTGTTGTCTGGTGTAACCTTCATGATTGTCTGTATGATGGGCCATATGGAGGATGGGGATATATTACCGTCTTCATTTTACTCATTGAGAAATGCTGTTCTCAGAGGATAAATAGGATGCTGAGGATTGCTTAGCAAGTCAGTGGTAGAGCCTGGACCAGAACTCAGGTTTCCTGGCTGGTGGTCGAGGCACTTCCCAGGCTAGAAGGGCCGTGTGGAGGCAGAAGGATCAATCGTCAAAGTGGTAGCCTGTTGGCCATGAATACTCCATCACTGTTCCATCACCCACTCAACCAATGATACAGAGCCTTAGTGTCCTCTTTTTTCCTCTTCTTATTTCTTAAGAGAGAAATCGCTGCTAGGAAGGAAAAGCAAATTTAAACCTATCTCCTTCATTATCGCTGGCAGAGCCCATCAACATTACATGTACAACAAGGTGGTCAACATTACGTAGAGGAGTTAGGACTGGCTGAAGGGAAAACCAAATCAAGTAGGAAAGGAGTGGGAGAGAACCAATACCTGTGCCCCGTACCTTGTCTCAGTCAACTCTTTTAACAATCCTGCAAGGTAGGTGAGTTCCAAACTTCAAAAGAGAAATTTGGATAAAAAGAGTCAGGGACAAAAATGGGGGTCAAGCACCCAAGTATGGGATAGCATTAGATTCAAATTTTTCTCTAAAACCTAGAGTCTTGGGCCCCTGTCCATTTGTCCACCTCTATTTTTACCTTTTTTCCTCCTCAGTACCCAGGAGCCCATATCTCTCATGAGAGTCCCCATTCTCTCCCAGAACTAGGGGTTTAAAATTTAGTAACATCTGATTAGAGTAAAAATGTTAAGAGATAAGGGGCCAACAAACCTAAACCTTTTGTCTATATTTGAATTTTAGAGATTAAGTAAATTATTCTCTTAGATTAATCTTTTTTTGGAGGGATGATTTGGGATGGGAAAAAGTGAAATGACTGTTCCTGGAGCCTCTGGCAGCCAATCAGGATGAAACTGCAGTCCTCATCCATCAACATCCGTCAGCTTCCGGTTTCTCAGATATAATGCAAAGATCTTTCCTAGTTCTAACACTCTATGTTTCTATGATGGAATTCACCTAAGTTGGCCTCTCTCTGGGCCTGGACCCTTTGCTGCATTCACCAAGGGCATGCACCAAGCCTGTGCTGCTCATCTAGCTTTTTATTTGTTGCAGCTAGTCCCTTACCTAGTTCGCCTCCTCCTTCTTGTGGATAGCCTCAATTAGAGCCCTTGGAGAATTTCCTGCCCAAAGTCCTTGACCCAGCTGAAGATTCAGAGTTTGAGGGAGAAGGAGGCTTCAGCCTATCAGGGTTCACATTCTCTACTATGTCTCTTTTTGTATTCCCTTCCTCTTAAGTCTTAAGATTTCTGGGATTTGAATTTCAGGATGATAGGGAGTGAGTGCTTTTCCCAGAGACTGGGCATTCTCCTTGACCTGAAAAGGTCCAGTTTAGCTCCCTAATTTACTGAGACTTCGTGCAGTGTCAACTTTTTCTCTCTTCTTTTCCTTTTCTTCCCTCCTGTTCTTATTTTTTTCAAATTCATTCATAAGGTTTTTGTTGAGAGCTCTCCTTTGGGGTGCCTATCAGAGGGAATGCTAAGGAGGATGGATGAGGGAGGTCCCCCAAGGAACCATTGTGATATTCTTAGGCTCTGTACCCTGCCTCGCTCAGAAGTGCCAGAACTGCTAACTTGGGGTTGAGCTGCTGGATTTCTTATATTCCAGGAGAGTGTTTTTACTATTATTATTAGTATTCTTTTTTTCTGCTCTCTCAGCATGAGCCTTCCTAACTCCAGGTGACTATCTGGTTTATCACCAATATTTTAATTTTAGCCAGTTCTGCTATTTCTCTGAGCTCCAAGTCAGCATCCCAAGTCTCAGGATCATAATTCTGAGAGAAGGTGTAGGGCATGGGCCCAGGCTCTGATGTGGCTGGTTACAACTCACAGTAATTATTATGTAAGCACAGAATTGAATTTGCACTAAAAACCAGCTGCCAAGGCCAAGACAGGTTTTGGGCAATGATTATGGGTCCCTGACAATAAGGTGCTGCCAAAATTTTTTGGAGGAGGGGACAGATATAGCCAATACATTACTTTATGAAGTATTTACAGAGATATTGAGATGCTTCAGGTCAGTGACTATGTTTTATTCATCTTTAAATCCCTAGTGCAGAGCTCAGCACTGAGAATATAGAGGCATGAATACTTTGAGTAGGAGTAATGAATAAATGAATGGATAAATATGTGCATGGCACTGATTGTAGACAGGTGAAATCAGAGGCTGGGAACATTTTCAAAAGGCCTTTGTAATCGTAAGGTAAAATAACGTGGTGATTGATCACATATGGAGGGAAGGAAATAATAAAAACTGATTTTAAGTTTATTATTAAAACTTTCAAAAATGGAGACATGTCTTTAGAAATAGAAGAGATAGATAAGGCAGCTGGATTGAGGTGGGAAGAGGAGCTGTCAACATTAGTATAGGCATATTGAGATTGAAGTGTTCTTGGGACCTCCAGATGAACACACAGAGCAGGCAGCTAGAGAAAGGGTGGGAGATCAGGACAGAGGTCAGAGCTTGGGGTGGGGATGCTGGAGTTCTTTTCTAGTAGATAGTACTTTCTGTGGGATAAAATTAGATATCTAAGGAAGGGGGTACAGAGAGGATAAAAAAATGTCTGAAAAATGTGTCTTGATGGGAAACTATTAAGTCCTTATATGGGGCTGATGGGTTAATCTAAAGAATGCTTCAGTGACGTAGAAAACTAAAGTAGTTATGGTGCCATTTCCAATGCTATACACCAGTTCCTAATGAGCACTGTTTAAAAGTACTTCTGTCTGAAAGCAAAGAATGAATCTTTATATGTGGTATAGAGACCCACCCATTCCATCCATCCGTTAATCCATCCATGTCTGTTTACCTCCCCATCCATCCATCTTTCCATCCTTCCATCTACCTATGCACCCAACCACCCACCTATAATCTCCAACATTTATGGAATGATTTTCTAAGATAGGCTAAGGAACAGAGACTTCAAACACTACTGATAAATCTTAACACCCAACCCATTTTCACTGAGTCTGCCCACATGTGTGTCCCAGTAGTACCAGCTTCTCACTGTGTCTACCTCCTTTTCCTTCTGCTCCAGATCATACAAAAATGTGACACCCCACAACCTGCAGTGCCCTTGTGGTAAATTTCCCTTCTATACCACTTCTCCCTCTTGAGCCCCCTTGTTACCAGCTCAGTGTAGCTCCTACCCAAGCCTGCTCTTCCCAGATGATTCCTTGGTTTCCAGTCCAACCTCCCCAAACAAAACAAAACTTAGGACAAAGTCAGTAACCCCAGAGTTCCATTCTCTGGTGATCCTTTTGCAGCTGGCCATCTGTATATTAGTCGGTGGGGAAGTCTCTACTTTATAGAAGGAACTTAGAGTGAGATACCTTTCCCTGAAGGGCTAATAGCAACTGTGGTTGGCTCACGGGGAGATATTTGGGTAGGGGGTCTTCCCAGAGCCCCTTCAGCTGCTCTGTGATGCCTACTCTGCCAGAGCTGGTCTTTGCATAAGTCATAGTGGTTAACAAAATGGACTTTGGTATTGAACAGGCTTGATTTGAATCTGGCTTTGCTGGTTCCCATCTGTGTGACCTTAGATACCTTCTTTTACATCTTTAAATCTCCTTTGCTACATTACCAAAATGCTGATGGTCCCTATCTCATAGGGCTGAGGTGAGGGTTAAATGGGCCAGTAACGATGTAGCTATTTATCTGTGGATGCTCTGTGTGTACCAGAAACCAGTCTAAGTGATCTCTATGGGAATTACATCGTTTAATCCCTTACAATAACTATATTATTCCCAACTGGTAGCTGAGGCTCAGAGGGGCTAAGTAACTTGCCCAAGGTCGCATAGTTAGCAAATAGCAGAGTTGAGCATCACTGACAGTAAGATTCTGGAGCCATGCTTTTAACCAGTTCACCATACTGCCTCCTAGATCATGAGGGTTCAGCCCTTGACATGTGGTTAGCACTCAGTAACGTCAGCCATTACTGTACAAATGCACCCCTCCCTCCTGGCTTTCAGGCCTAAATTTATTCAGTGCTTCTATTTATTTATTTATTTATTCACTCATAACTCCATGTGGGCAGGAATGGGATTTTTGCCTGTTTTATTTCCTGTTGCATTGTCAGTGTCTAGAACAGAGCTTGGTATAGAGTAAACACTCAATAAATTTGTAAACAAATGTGTCTACTCACTCATCCAGCTGTCAAAAAGGTGTATTAAGCACCTTCTATGTGCCAGACTCTGTGCCAGGTGCTGTGATAGGTTAGAGTCTCTGACCTCAGGGAGCTGATAATCTGACAAGGGAAACAGACTTGTGAGTCAGTAAATCAATTTCAATATGATGTATCCAAGTGTTACTGAGTGCTGGGGTGAGTGAGGAGACAATTCTTTTCCTTTGGGCTGCTGCCTAATTTTCATTTAGTGTTGCTCCCTGGTATCCCTCAAGTCAGCAAATTTCTGTCTTTTACAGTGAGTTTACATTTAGCTGGGTGAGGTACAATTCCCTGCAAAGAGCAGGAAGGGGAGGCAGGGATGAGGCTGGAAATGTTTTGCTGTGCAGGCTGTGCACTGCACAACTCTAGGGGGTGCCATTAATGTAGACTCTGATGGGAATGGTGCCATCATAGTTGTGCAAATTGGCCGCCCTGTGATAGCAGCCTTTAAGGCCAATACTGAATCATTTCTTTCACTAGGGACCTTGGAGATTGGAGATGACAGATAAAACTTTTGAGGCCCCTTCCCAATGCATTTTCTTGGTTCCAGTGACCTGTGTGAAGAGCCAGGACACAGTCTATTAAGCAGTGTGAACAAATTGCATTGCTAAAGGGAATGAACCCTATTGGGGTCCCATTGCTGTTTAAGCCTTAGTTGGGTGTGGGCCACAGTGACATCATTGACATCAGGGACATGACTATGACCTTCAGGTTTCTCCTTATGCAAGCTTGGGCCCCTTTTATTTGCCACAGACTCTTTACTCAGTACCATAATGTCGCCTAAAAGGGTAGGCAGTAGGTTCAGTCCTTGGCAATCTTGTGGAACTGAAATGAGCAGTTTTTGTTTTTTTTTAAACAAGTTTTTCATGCTTTTTCAGGTCTCTCCTACTGGCAGTTGGGGGAAGCTTCTGAAACTCATTACCCTTGGAATGGCAAGAACTCAATGCCAAGGGGACCCTAGGGTTGCAGCAGAAGACTTTGAAAACCAGTGATATTTGTAGTATCCCAAAGGGAGGAGGATGCTCCAGTGATGGGATTTTTATCTTGCTGAGTGAGGCTGCGTGCCTTACATTAGAACTTACAAACTTGCCCTGTATCTGGGCATGGGCTCCTAGTAAGGTTCATACCAGATCCTTCATTCCAGGATCTAATGCCACCGTACAGGGTTTTGAAGCAACCCCAAAATTTGGCCCTCTCCGTGGCAAATTAATTCCTATCTTCTGATCTGGGAGTCCAAAGCATGGGTCAGTGTTTCAGAGTGTGGTGGGAAGGTTAGAAAACTGAGATCTAGAACTTGCCTCTGCTGCTCATTGGCCATGTAAATTTGGGGTAAGTCAATTTCCCATTCTGGGTCACAATTTCTCCATCTATAAATGGTATCATCACATCACTTGGGTTTTCCTCCTTGAGCTTTTTGAGAATGAAGCAAGATAATGAATGAGAAGGTATTGGAGCAATATTTGTGCTATAGGAATGAATCCTGTTGCATGTTTGCTCTTTCAGCATAGTTTGGCTTGTTAACATGGGCCACTGGATGCAGACAGGTGCCTTTTAGCTTCCAGATATCAGGGATTAAGCCTCATGGTAGGTACCAATGAGAAGCATCTTAGGTTTCCTTTGGAATTAAAAGTAAAGTCTGGATTTTTAATGGGTTACATTAGTTAGAGTAATACTGGTGGCTGTAAGAAATGAAACTCCAAAGTATCAGTAGCTTAAAACACGCTAGAAGTTTATTTCTCGCTCATTAACAATCAAATGTATATCAAATTCATGTGTTTATTGTCAGTGGGTGGGTTTTCTCCTTGTATTGTTTAGAGGTCCAGGTTTCTTCCATCTTGTGGTTTCACCATTCCCTTAGTGGTTCTCAATCTTGGTTTCCTGTGCAGCTTTAAAAAGGATTCTCCCAGATAGCATGGGGTACTCTGCTTGGTGTTCTGCGGTGACCTGGATGGGAGGGAAATCCCAAAGGGAGGGGATGTGTGTATACATTTGGCTGGTTCACGTCGTTGTGCAGCAGGAGCTAGCGCAACATGTAAAGCAACTATACCCCAATAAAAAATTAAATATTAGAAAAAAAACCTTGGTTCCCACCCCAGAGATTCTATTTAATTGGTTTCTGGTGTGGCCCTCACATTGGTTTTTTTTTTTTTAAAGCCTCAGGTGATTCTAATGTGTAGCTAAGGTTGGGCACGCCCACAGGTCGTGGAGTCCTCTCCTTTCGACCATGAGAAGGAGAAAGAAACAGAGAAGAGGGTGCATTTACTTCTTACAAATGTCAGCCCGTGTTCGGCAGACATCACTTCTGCTCACATTCCGTTGGCAAGAGTAGCTGTCTCATCACCTTGGGTGCAAGGTAGGCTTTTAGATAAGGTCCCAGGTCAGGTGCTGTTTCCCAGCAATGGCTGTATTCTTTGGAAGGGGAGCATTTTGGTCGGTTATTTATCTGTGTCCCAGGGGCCAACAGATCAACTTCGCCAGTTGCTATGAGACCTAACCTGTGGCACAGAAGCTTCAAGCTGTTGTCAATTCAAAGAGGCTTTCCTGAGGGTTGGGAGAGGAATGGGTATCGCCTAATTGTCTTGGGTTTGGGAGCCGTGGTCACCCACATTCTTGTCTATAGCCTGGTATTAGAGGATAGTTTCTTGTTGTAAGGAGCACAGAGTTTGTAGACAGGAGAACTTGGTTAAAAACCTCACTTATTGTTACTAAACTTGTGATTTGGGGCATGTTAATTAACATCTGTAACCTTCACTCTTCCCAAATGTAAAATATATATAATTACGCCTAAGTTGAAAGGTTTTATAATAATACAAAAATGACTACTTTGCCTTAAATAAGATAATGTCTGTTATGGTGCGGAAAATGACAGGCATAGGGCAGGGGTGAGATCCTTGTAGAATCTTCTCTCCTAGCAGAAGTGGGGGTTGGGGCTCCCTGCGGTGGCGGGGAAGCCAGGAGTGAGGAGAAAGGCTGCATTTCACTGCTAGGCTGAGAAGCAGCCTCAGGACCACACTTGCTTGGTTAGGTTGGAATATGGGACTGGCTTTCCTCAACAGACGGGACCCCCTGGATCAGGCTCCCCTGCTCAGTCCAGGGGCATCAGCACCTCTTTCTTTTGCATCTCCTCAGTTCCAGCTCCCCTCCCAGTAAGGAGGAGACCTAACTTCTAGAGCCCTAAGCAGCTTGGGAGTGAGACTCCCACCCAGGAACAGGAACGTTGCAGCAGGGCTGGAGCTCATCAGAAGCCCGCCTGGGCTTCCTGCTGGGGTTGCCGCATCTGCTGCCTGGGGCTGTTGATGAGGACGATCAGGAGATAGCAGGATGCTTTCCTGTTAGTGCCTGAGAAGAGCCAGCCAGTGCAGATACAGCCTGTCAGCTCCCAGCCTGGAGTGTGACAAGACTGGCTTTGTGTGACTCTAATTAATTCTGTATGTGTCTGGTTGGTGGTGGGGGTGGGGAGGACAGTGTCAGTGGGAGGAGAGAGGGCTGGGCAGCCCTGTGGAAACTGACAACGATGGTTTTGGGGGGCTTTCCCATTTCCTTTCTCTATGGCTTTTTCCTTTTCAGCTACTCAGCCCCTTTGGTTTCTGCCAGAACCCCTTCCTACAGTGGTTGACCTGGATGAGGTGGGGCTGGGGTTATTCCAAGTTATTTGAGGTGCCTATCTCCCAGGATCCCAAGACAGTAAGAATGAAGCAGCTTCTGCTGGGGGTGAGCGCGTGCGGGAGTGGGGGGCCTGCCTGACAGCTCATGCTGATGGGTCTGCCACACTCCAGGCTAACGGCAGCAGGACTGCAACATCATCAGTATCCCTGGGGAACACCCCTGCTCACCTTATATTTTCTCTTTTGGGATCCTTAAGCCCTCATCTTTTTGTTTCTCCTGGTATGCAAGTCTGCAGATAAAGCTTCTGTGGTCCTTCATACCAATTGCTGAAAATGACATCAAGCACCTCGTGTGTGCAGTGCACTGTGCTTGACACATTTTCTAGTGATGGTTCAAGCTTCACAGCAGACATTCAGGGTATCTATTTTTATCCCATTTTTACTGATGAGAAGAGAGTACCGGAGAAGCTAAGGAATGTGCCTAGGGTCATGTAGCTTGTTAAGAGGTGCTGGACTGTCTGGTTTCAAAGCTGCCTGCTCTGTGCTCTGATCCCCAGCTGGTTTTGTAAAACACCTTTGTAGATGAACAGTGAATTATATAGTAAGAGATGGGATAATATTTTATGAGGCAGAATTTTACAGTCCCGAATCCAAACGTATTGTTTTTCTATCCTCTTAAAAAAATTATAGTTTTGCAGCGGGAGTTAAAAATTAAACCGTAAGGTCCCACATGCCTCCTGCGTCTCCTTGGCCAAGATTGCTTTTCCAGATGACACCCCATTTTTGTGGTACAGTCATTGGCAAGCCCGTCCCCATTTCCCCCCACACTCTGACCAACCAGTACTACTAAGTTTCAGGTTTTTTTGTTTCTTAAACTATGTTCTCAGCCAATTTCTAAGATGGGGCTCAACCAAGATGGTGGGATGTGGTGAGTGTGTGAGCCCTCTGAGACAGAAGGATCGGAAGTTCTGCAGGGCATGTGTATTTTTTAAAAAGCGTATTCAATGTTATAATTACTTTGATTTGTTTTAGTCATGATACTTGTGATAATGTTAAATTATAGTCATATGTTAAAATTTTGAGAAATATAAAAATTTACAGTAATGTGTGAATGTTGAACATGAAATGACCTGTCTCTGAATATTTTAATTCTAACATGTGGCTCTGACAAAGGAATGATGAGATTTCTACAATAAGGCAGGCCAATGAGAGGGATGAGGGGGAGAAGTTTTAGGAGCAGGAGAGTTTCTGGGAAGCACCCCCACATCATCCCCCATAGAGCCCAAGGACGGGTCTGAGAGCAGGCTGGGGAGATTAGAGTCCGCAGTACCCTCCTTGACCCTCCAGGTGGTAACTGTCTCCACGAATGCTTTTTATAAAACTGCCATCACGTGGTGCATTTGTGGTGGGGATGCGGGAGGTAAGGAAGGGCAGAAGAACTTGTTTGGAATGGAGAGAAAACCCACTGGACCATTTTGTTCTAATTGTCAGGGAGGCCATGGTGGCGGATATACTCCCACTCCCAGTGTGTTGATTTATAATTAGTGTGTGGAGGAAGTGGGACTTGTGTGGGAAAGAGAACACCACATCACCGACCTTCAGATGTCACCCTGTGGGGAGCTCTTTTTCTGTCCCTGGAGGACTGTTCTGGAAAGCTCCATGGCTTTTATGCTCACCCTCAGGAAATATAGCCCAACAGACTCTATCAGTTAACACTACTCAATTCAGAAATCAGACTATCCAGTGCAAAATATGTATTAAGTCTTGAACTTGACCACATGAACTATTCTCCTGCAACACCCCCATGACTGGACCTGTCTCTGTCTGGAAGTCCTCATGTAGGACTTGCCTTGCACTCCTCCTCCCCTCCCTTCAGCCTCTGTTTGTTGGTGTTTTGATCTCCCAGGGATTGGCATGAGAAGAGGGGAGGGGATAGCTAGTTTTCATTGGCTGGGCGGCTGCATTCTTTCTGGGCCTGGAAGGTAAAGAAGCTTTTCAGTGTTGAGTACAGTTGGTAAGCTCTTTGGGGTTTCCCTGCTGGGTCCCTGTCCTGCTATTCCAGGTGTTTCCTTGGGGTTCCTGGACGTTGTGTGCACTTTCAGCCTCTTTCGGCTGAGGTCTTCCTATCCTTCCAGGCCACCTCTCAGGGCCCGTGATGACCCCATGCCAGTTTTCACCTGTGGGTGGCACACGTGTGGCTCACGGGGAGACCGTCCATATTCCTTGGGAGTACAGGCGCATCCTAAAGCAGTGACTTCTCTCAGCTCCCACCAAACAGTTGCTCTTTCTTGACTTCTACGTTTCCTGGGCAGGAATAAGACCTCAGTCCACAGTCCCTGTGATCTTCCTGGAAGTGAGTCAGGCACCAGTCTTCAGCATCGCCCAGTTGCAGCAATCACACTTCAGAGCATCCGAGTGGTTACCTTGGGGCGCTTCTCTAGGTGAATGGTTAAAGGCGGCACATCCCTCTTCCTGAACAGAGCGGGATGGTGGGGAGTCACAGCTCACAGCCCCTCTCTCCAAGGAAATCTCTCAGCCACCTTCTCTTAAGATCCTTCTCTGACCCAGTTTTGTATTCTTGATCTTGTGGGATCCACACATCATGGACTAGGTTCTCCTTCATTCTCTGTAAATTCTTACCCTGTGCGTGTCTGCTTGGGAGGTCCGCTTCACACTTCCTTTGATATCCTGATATCTATGGCACCTCTGTCAAAACTGCAGCAGAAAGAGCGCTGCTCTAATATCCTGTGCATGATGCATCTGAACCTGGCTGTCATTCTTCAAGTAGACTGTTTTGTTGCTTGGAGACACAGGAGACTTGATGGTAGTTGATCTGAGGGTATCCACTATACCAGCCACATAGCAGTAGGGTTTGGGGGTGGCACAGTTCAGAAGAGCACAGGTGAGCAGGGGGAATAAGTGGATGGAGGAAAGGGCAGCTGACATCCCCTGTGATGATAGAATCCTTTGGCTAAGTCTTTGACCCCATGTGAGAACTGCAGTCTCCTGTGGATGGGGTATAACCCTTGGACTGGCATCAGCCCAAAGTCCTAATCCACAGGCAGTTGGCAAGGGCACAGGGCCTACCTCGGAGCAGGGGAGGGCTTCCTGGGAGGCTAATGCTTTGACTTCCTGCAGAGCCTCCAAAGCATGTCCTCCATCATGGTCCTGACAGCTTTTTCTCAGCTCCTTGTGCATTATATCATTGTGTCCTGTTGAAGTCGGGTATAAAAATGAGCTGAATTTATGCAGCTTTGGGGGCAGGACCCAGGGAGGCGTGCAGGTTGCCCGACTCCTGGGGCTGACAAATCCCAGGGGATGTTCCCATTGCCGAGAAATGCCTCCTGCATTGCAGGCACTCCGCCTAGTGGAGAGCTCCATTCTGAATGAGGACCTCAGTGCAGAGCTCTGAAGAGGCTCAAAGTCCTTCAGAACCTCCATGCTGTAGTCTCTTGGCTCCTTGTAGTGGAAGGCAGGACCACGCAGGGGTTAGGAACCCTATCCCTGGGGTGAGGCAACTTTGGTTTGAATCTCTACTATTTAAATTGCAAATTGTATAATGTTGAGCAGTTCATTTTTTCCTGGGCCTTAGTTTTCCCATCTGTAATGGGGGAGTAATAGCAATGGGATTAATTGAGAAAAATCCCTGTAAAACACATGGCACATAACTCTCTCTCTCACCATTATTCTTGTGAAATTACATTGTGGAAACCTCCAGAAAGGTAGTAGTTGGTACACAGAAACACTCAACTCCTTCTGAACTTACTGTGTTATTGGCCTCATGTCTGTCCTCCTTTTTGCCGCTCCCCCCCCCCCCCCCATCTCTTCACTTTGGCACATAGAACTGTTGCCAAATGAATTGCTTGAAATGAAAACATTTTAAATTATTTGAACTCTCAAAAAATTAAAGTGCCCAGTTTTATTTATCAAAACTAACAAAAACACAAAACAGCAACAATGCTTCTCATCACTGCCCAGCTACCCTCACCCAAAATGCACACACAGCACTCCACAGGCAACCCAGGTAGTGGGAGAATCTTTCTTGGGGACAGATCCTTAAGTTGTCAATCACAAAATTAATAATATCCACGCTTCCATGGTTTTAGCACAATGACATGCTGTCTCATTCCATTGGAGGGCAGGTAGTTCTGTCTTTCTTGGATTTGCATTTCCCTAAAAGCAGCCTGGATTAGTGAGCAAGGGGCAATGAAAAGGAACTACCCAGTAAACTGGGCAATCCTGTTTAGGAACCATGTTTGAGTCCAAATTTTCTGTCCCCACACCCCCAGCCCCATCTACCATCTTAGTAATTGTAGTCGCAATTTGCTGCTCCAGTAGAAAAAGCCAGCGTGTTCACAAATTGCCTCATAAAAGAAACTTCATTTAGAAAGTCTTATTCACTAAGGATTTATTAGCTCTTCACACTCTGGAAGCCTGGAGCTTTATTTTGATTCAGTTAGTTGTGCACCCAAACCAGCTGAATAATTCCACCCTGGAGACAGGAAGGCAGTTGGAGGCAAGAGCTTTTCAGCTGCCAGCAACTTCTCCTTAGGTTGTGGTCTCTGGATGGGTTGGGGGAGGGTCCTCTTTCCCCAGGGTACAGCCACCCAGGTGTGCCACTCCATACAGACTGAACCAGAAAGCCCTAAGTTTTAATTACTTAAATAGATGGTGGAGGTGGTGATGGGGCCAACATCTCTACAAATTCATTGTCCAAGAAGATTAACAGTAAAATGTGCAGGTAGTGTAAGCTCTGTATGTGGCCAGAGACAGGGTGCAACAATAAAGAAAGGTTCTGGGACTTCCCTGGTGGTGCAGTGGTTAAGAATCTGCCTGCCATGAGGTGGATAGAACTTGAATCTGTCATACAGAGAGAGTGAAGTAAGCCAGAAAGAGAAAAACAAATATTGTATGCTAACTCATATATATGGAATCTTAAAAAGAAAAAAAATTGGTACCGATGAACCCAGTGACAGGACAAGAATAAGGATGCAGATGCAGAGAATGGACTGGAGGACATGGGGTTGGGGGGGTGGGTAGGGGGCGAAGGGGAAGCCGAGACGAAGTGAGAGAGTAGCATAGACATATATTTACTACCAACTGTAAAATAGCCAGTGGGAAGTTGCTGTATAACAAAGGGAGATCAACTCGATGATGGCTGATGCCTTAGAGGGCCGGGATGGGGAGGGTGGGGGGGAGTCTCAGGAGGGAGGGGATATGGGGATATGTGTATAAATACAGCTGATTGTCTTTGGTGTACCTCATAAGCTGGTACAAGAGTGTAAAGCAATTATATTCCAATAAAGAGCTTAAAAAAAAAAAAAAAAGAATCTACCTGCCAACGCAGGGTATACGGGTTTGACCCCTGGTCCAGGAGGATCCCACATGCTGTAGAGCAGCTAAGCCTGTGTGCCATAGCTACTGAGCCTGCATTCTAGAGCCTTCCAGCCACAGCTAGAGTCTGTGCTCCACAAGAGAAACCACCGCAATGAGAAGCCCACACACCACAGTGATGAGTAGCCCCCCACTGGCCGCAACTAGACAAAGCCCACACTGAACAATGAAGACCCAAAACAGCCAATTAAAAAAAAAAAGTGCCACATGAAGAGTTAAGGTCCAGATGAGTAACTGTGAGCTGAATGGCATCATGGTAAGAGCCAGATCTTCAGAGGAGGTTTGGTCAGGGTACAATGGGCTGGTCAGGGAAGTCTCCGTGGAAAGCAAAATTGTAACTGGGCTTGCAAGCATGAGTTTTATTTAGACAGCCAAAGAGGACGGGGAAACACTTCAAGTGAGGACAATTAAAAAGACCTCTCTTTGCTTTGGATTTCAGCCAGGACTTGTCTGTCATTGAAAGGGAGGACTGTTACAGTTTCAGAACCATACTCAGTATTAGCTGTAAGTGCGTATACCAGGTATTTGGGAACATAAGGAAAAAGGGTAATTATCAGAAAGCTGTCTCTTTCTTCTACTTTCTATCTCCCTCCCCACCCTGCCCCCAAGGCTTAAGAACTGAGCAACTAATGCAGGTCCAAGGGAAAATAAAAGTTGGAAGTTGTTTAGTACTAGAAAGTACAGTCCAGAGAAATTAGGCAAGAAAAAGCATCCCTATGTTTTCAGGAAGAGGTGAGGTAAAGGAATTCTGAAATAGTTATGTGCAGTACAGTTTTGGAGAGTCTATTTTAAAAAGGTGTAAGTTATATGTGTATTCTGTGTATTCAGCAATAACCATGGCAGGTGTCTCCTGATTTTTTTTTTTTGGGGGGGGGGGGGGAGGCACATTTCAACAACCTGAAAAACATCCACAAATAAGGAAGTGGGATCCGAAGTCCTCTGGGGACAAAGGAGAGGAGCTGGCGCGGAGCCTATGCATATCACTCTGTAGGCGAGGCAGCGGGGGCATCTCCTGGCCAGAGTCTATTCTGAGTTATAGTTTTAAGAAAATTAAGGTTTGCTGAGGCAAAGCAGGAAGGGGAAGAATGGAGGTGAAGGGAGTGCTGCTTGAAGCTGACACTGAGAAGTTCCTGAAAAGAGGAAGAAGATAGGACAATTGGAAGCCGCTCTGTGTAAGAAGCAACGTCTTCCATCTCGATTACGATACCATAGAATAATCTGTATCAAGATTAGGCTAAAATCAATAAAATCAATATCACGATTAGGGATATCAAGAAAAGCTTAACAGATGTACTTTTTGTTTTCCATTTAAATTGGGGAAGAATTTTAGGTTTCTCTAAAAGTTGATCTCAATGGGATGAGAGAAATAGGTGAGGGAGATTGAGGTACTAACTTCCAGTTAGAAAATGAGTCTTGGCTATGAAATGCACCGTGTGGGGAATAGAGTCAATAATAATGTAATACCTTTCTATGGTTGAAAAAAAAGTTGGTCAGCAGTGTATCAGCATGTAAAGGGGGAGTGCTGGATGTCTGCTTGGGGAGGAGGGACCCCTCTCCTGGGGACTTACTGTGTTGGGTGCCTTCAGCCATTGTATCCTTTAATCATTGCAGCTCTGGTGAGATATTCTATTTTAGCTTTGGGGAAACTGAGGCTCAGAGAGATCAGGTGACTTGCTTGTAGTCATACAGCTACTGAGTAGTTGAGGAAGGATTCAAACCCACTCCTTAGGCCATTATAAATCCTACCACCAAAAAAAAAAAATCCTACTACCATTTATGTAGAAACCTTGTTTTTCCATAATGCTCTTGTCAAAGATTTTGTTGTTGCATTTGCTGTGGGTCCTCTGCTGGCAACCTGAAGTAAAAACCATCTGAGGACAGGCCCTGCCTTGGTTTAATGTGGAGCATCAGTGCCTGAGCCGTCCGATATGTAGTAAAGCTTTTCTAAGAATAGGAGGATGAGCTGTGATAATTCACAGGTAGTGCCTTGCACATAAGGATTCATAGCTCTTATCTATCATGACAATAACGATGATGGTAATGAAGATGATTAAACAGTCTCTGCCCAAAAGGATTTCCTCTGGCAGACTATTGATTTCTGCACAAGAATTGGCCTAATAGGGTAGAGATTGTCATCTCCACATCATTAATTATGAAGCATTTATCAAGTGGAGATGAGGAAATAGGCTCTGGAGCCCAGAGCTTAACTTCTTATTCTGCCGCCTCCTTGCGGTGCTCCGGGGCTCTTGTCCTGTGTAATAGAGGACAGGGTACATTTTGTTTCGATTTTTTGAGTCATTGAGAAACATTGGAGGTGTCTCTCCTCTCAGAGTTAACTTGCTAAGTGAGCTTGCAGAGATTTTCCTTTAGGGATATTCCCAGCTGCTTCTGCTGAGTGACAAGTGTCCTCTTAGCCAGTAATGCTCTAGCTCTCCTTTTGCATGCCTGGCTCATCTTCCCTTGCCCTTCTGTACCCTCCATCCCTTTGTGATGACAGAATACTCTGCCTGGTGAAGACCCTCATCCGGGCCTGAGGGAAGGAGAGGGGACACCATCTTTTGTCCTTGACTTCCATACAAGAACAGATGGGGAATTAATTGCCAAATAAATTGTACTAAAGATATTTGCTAGAGGACTTCAGAGGAGGTGCAGGATTTATATCTGGGCTGGGGTGGTCAGGTAGGCTTCTTGGAGAACATGGGTCCCGAACTTGTCCTCCAGGATTGACTGGTCCTTAAAGCCATACTGCTTAGCGTTGAATCTCAGCTCCACTACCTACTAGCTGTGTGACCTTGGTAGGTTTGTTTTGAATCTTTCTGTGCCTCAGTTTCCTCATTTGTAAAATACAGATAATAATGGTACCTGCCCCGTAGGACTGTTGTGAGGATTCAGTGAGTTGGTAGATCTCAAGTGCTGAGAACAGTGCCTAGCATCTAGGAAGAGTCCAATAAATATTAGCTGTTTTTACTGAAGCCTGGGGGATTTGGATAGTCAGAAGCCAGATCTTAGAGGCTGGAGAGAGAATTCAGGTCAAATTTATGTTCCTTCCCAGCCAGGGCAGGAGGCCTGACTCATCCTGTTTCACTAGTGACACAGCTGAGGACAGAATGTTTGTTTGTCCTCCCTGAAGGTATAAGCGTCTCCTTGGGTGGCTACAACGTGGAAAACAGTTTTCTGAAGAGGTTAATTTGCTCTTTGGGAATGTGTTTGGGCCTGGGAAGATGCTGGCCCTGAGGGGGGACATTTTGTTTCTTTTAGGGAACGTGGCCTGTTGGAAGTTCAGAAGACTTCCCTGCTCAGCTGTTGGTTTACAGGCAGTTTATAGGGAAGACCTGGGTCTCGCCTGATCTTGCATCTATTCTGAGGCAACATCTGGATTCTTTTCAACACTCAGTAGGCATTTATTGATCATCCTCAGTGTGCCACGCTTCTGCCTTTACAGAGCTGACAATTAGGTGACAGACAAGTAAAGAGGCAATTATGTTGTAGTGTGACAGATGCTCTCATGGGGGAAGTATAGAGCACCACGGGAGCAAGTGGGAGGGGACAACCAGTCTAGTCCAGGACAATGAATGAAGAGACCTGTAAATTAAACACTGAAGGAGGAGGAGGAATTAGCTTAGAGCAGCAGGTTTGGGGGTAAGAGACAGCTGGTGCACTGGCCTGCTGACATGGGCCAAGGTTAGTACTGGGTGTGTGAGCCCAGGTGTGTGTATGAGGGAGAAGAAAGATGGGAGCGGGACAGTCTGGGATAGTGAAGAGAGACCTGATCTTGATTAAGCAGAGGAAAGTAGTTTTTGCAATATTTTACTGGCTGACTTTGGGCAAGTCACTTCACCTGAATGGAACTTAATTTTTGCATCTGTGAAATGGAAATGGTAATATAAATTTGACCTATTTCCCAAGGCTATTTCATAATAATGTGTATGAAAAGGCTTAAAACACAGTATTGCATACTTTTAAGGAATAATCATTGTTATCATATGATTTCATTTTGTGAGGCTGATGCTACTTCTTTCATAAATCCATGGTACTGGGGGTATGTGAAAGTGAGTGATTAGGAATCACCATCAGGAACAATATTCTTAATGTTTCCAATGCCATTATTAGAAGCAGAGAGTAGAGCTTCTGGTTAGGGTGGTGACAGTGTTAGTCTATTAGCAGAGAGAGTAAGTGGTCACATATGCTGTCCATTCTTCCTGTCCCACAGCCATCCTCCACTTACATATGCCCCAAGAGTGGTGATTGACAGGATATACAGAAAAGATGGAGACTCTGTCTTTCTAAATCCCAGTTACAGAACATTAATTCTTGCTATCACTTTTCCATTACTGGTTTACAAAGATTACTTGGTCATGTGGCTCAGCCGATGGTGGGAATATTGTAGACAGTGGAACAATATGATACAGGAGGGGGACTTCTCACTCAACAGAGGAGTGATGGGAGGATTTCAGAGGCAAGCTCTAGGAATTGGGCATGAGGGTGGTGATCTGGTGATCTGGTAAGGCAAGTAGTCTTCCATCCCAGTCCTAGTTTCAGGGTCACTATGTGACCTTGGCAGGTTACTTTCCTTCTTGAAGCCTCAATTTCTTTATAAGCTGGTGATAATTATAGTATCAGTTTTATAGAGTTGTAAGAATTTATTAAAAAGTAAAATCATGACATACAAATATAAAATGAACATGTGTCAAAGATTGTATGTAACTCATTAATTTAAAAGGGAAGCAGTAAGATGATACCACTGGCTTAAAGGAGAATTCAAAGAATCACAAATGACATAGGCAATAAGAATGCTGAAATGAATTTAAAATAGGTGCAAACTAAGTTAATCTACAAGGCAGTAATCAGTTGCATTCCACTGGACACATTTCATTTGCATTTCAGTTGAAAAACTTATTTGCATTGTTATCAGTTTTCTACATCTCACAGAGTTGTAGAATAGCCAAAAAAAAAAAAAAAAAAAATCATAACCCAGCTCATTCCCAGTTTTCTATTGAAAAAATCTGGTAATCTTTTTGATCCATTTCAAAGTCTTTCTCACAATTAAATAGAAGTAATGCATAGAGTGCCTGGCAAAGAGTAAGTGCTTAATAAATGCTAGCTATTGTAAAAGTCACTGAAATTAATAGTAATAATAAAAATCTTTTGCACTGCTGGTAGAGTTATCACCCTGAAGTGAAGCTTTGGTCATGATACCTCCTTCTGAGAAACTTTCAGTGACTCATCATTGTCTCTGAAATAAATTCTACACTTCTTAGTTGGACATTTAATTTTCTCTGATCTGTCCCCATCCAAACTTGCCAGTTCATTTCCTAAACCTAACTCCCTGAAAGATCTGTCATGGTGCCTGAAATTTCAGCCATAGGGATCAAGGTTTGTGGATAATGAAGACTTCGGGGTCTCTAAGTACTCCCTCTGAAAACATAAATGCCACCAAGGGAGAATTTTGCCTGGAGATGATCTGGCAGCAACACAGTTGTGCAATTGGTGAGTGTATTAGTCTGCTCAGGCTGCTATAACAAAATACCACAGGCTGGGTGACTTAAACAACAGACATTTACTTTCTTATGGTTCAGGAGGCTAGAAGTCCATGATCAAGGTGCCGGCTGATTCGATTTCTGAGGAGAGCTTCCTTCAGGGCTTGCAGACAGCTGTCCTCACATGGCCTTTCCTCTGTGCATGAGGAGGGAGAGAGAGATCTCTGTTGTTTCTTCCTCCTCTTATAAGGACACTAGGGCTATCGGATTAGGGCATCACCTTTATTACCTTTTTTTAAACTTTAATTACTTCCCTAAAGGCCCTGTCTCCAAATGCACTTACGTTGGGGGTTAGGGCTTCAGCGTATGTATTTTAGGAGGATACAATTCAGTCTATAACAGAAAGGTAGAAGAAAACAGAAGGTGACCAAAAATGGAGACTGGGAAGTCTGGCTTCATCATTATGCCACAAACCTGTTCTGCTGAGTTTTCCTTGTGGTAAGACCAGCTCTCACCTGGATGACCCTGCACCTCACTCCCATATCTCAGAACACCAGCCCTAGCTGGGGAAGATGGTGGGTGGGTGGAGTGTGCTCTTTCTTTACGCCTCTCAGCCTCCAGTGGGTGTCTCACTTAATCTAAAAACCTAGGACAGCTGCCTAGGTCTGGCTGAGATTTTCACTGGGAGAAAAATATCCAGAAATGCTACCAGAGTCTCTTTACAGATTCTTAACATTATGTGGTTTGCTTTTCTTGGCAGCTAAAACATATGATTTTCTTTGTTCACACATTTGATTTTTTTTTTTTTTTGGTCCAGACATGTTTGTTTCTTTCAAAAAGGTCTTTCTTTCATACCACCTTTTAGAGATATTACAGGGAATAATTTGGCTTCATCACAATAATCTAGCCCATCTTCATGCTAATAGGTGAAAAAAATTACAAAATGTACATATGGCTTTTCGGTAGCCAAGCACCTCAGTTTTTAATGAAGTTTTTGATCTTGGGAAAAGTATTATTTTTCAAAGTGTATTGTATGCCAGACTTAATGACCAAGGTTTTCAGGAAGATATTTGCGTCATTTCAGGAGCAATTTTAGGGTAGGCACTATCATATGAAATTGTTTGCTGAGTGAGTGCAATATCACTTCCTATTATTATGGTTTATTAATTGGAAGCCGAGTAGCATGAGAGTTTTAACTGGTATGTATATTAATTGAGGCAGTGAGACATAGTGAAAAAAGGGGGGAAAAAGGTGGCATGTTATATTTGTAGCCTAACAGATCAGAGCTTGTCACTTACTAGCTCTGACATTGGGTAAGTCCCTTAATTTTCTAGGCCACAGTTCCCTTATGAATGTTGATGACCTCTAAGGCTCTGTATGAGGATAGTTTTAGCTGCTGTTACAGACTCCACAATTCTAGTGCCATAACGCAATAGAAATGAGGATACTTAAAAAGATAAAAATAATTTTGACTAAATTTTTTTTTTTTGGCTGTGTTGGGTCTGTTGCTGCTCGAGGGCTTTCTCTAGTTGCAGTGAGTGGGGGCTACTCTTTGTTGTGGTGCACAGGCTTCTTACTGCGGTGGCTTGTCTTGTTGAGGAGCAAAGGTTCTAGGTGCACGGGCTTATTTGCTGCAAATCATGTGGGATCTTCCCAGACCAGGGGTCGAACACGTGTCCCCTACATTGGCAGGCAGATTCTTAACTGCTGCATCACCAGGGAAGTCCCTTGACTACATTTTTATCTTTTTAAAATCAGCTTTAAAAATTGAAGTGTAACAAGCATGTTGAAAAATGCACACATCAAAAGATTATAGCTCAATTAGTTATAAACACTTATGTAACCTTCAGTAACCCAGGAACACCTTTTTTTTGTTTTTTGCCCCTGACCACTCCCCTCTCCAAATTTCTCAAAGCAACCACTATTCTGACTTCTGATACCTTAAGTTAGTTTTGCTTATTTTTATATAAATGGAATCATATAGTTATACTTTTGTGTTCAACTATTCTAAGGAAGATTCAAGTATGAGATTCATATATATTGTTGCATGTAGCTGTAATTCACTAATTTTGATATTGTGTGAATACATCAAAATTTAACCATCATTTGATGGTTATTATGAATAATACTGCTATGAACATTCTTGTACATTCTTTAAAAAATTTTATTAAAGTATAATTGATTTACAGTATTATATTAGTTTCAGGTGTACAACATAGTGATTCGATATTTTTATAGATTACACTCCATTTAAATACAAAATAATGTAATATACTTCCCTGTCCTGTAGAATATATACTGGTTGCTAATTTATTTTATACATAGTAGTTTATATCTCATAATTCCCTATCCCTATTTTGCCCCTCCCCCCTCCCTCTCCCCGCTGGTTACCACTAGCTTGTTCTCTATATCTGTGAGTCTGCTTCTTTTTTGTTACATACACTCATTTGTTTTATTTTTTATATTCTACACATAGTGATAAAAGATATATACCTTTTTCTCACTTATTTCACTTAGCATAATACCCTATAGGTCCATCCACATTGTTGCAAATGGTAAAATTTCATTCTTTTTTGATGGCTGAGTAATATTCCATTATATTATTTATTCATTCATCTTTTGATAGACACTTAGGTTGCTTCTGTATCTTGGCTACTATAAATAATGCTGCTGTGAACATTGGGGTGTGTGTATCTTTTGAATTAGTGTTTTCATTTTCAATGGATATATACCTAAGAGTAGAATTGCTGAATTGTATGGTAGTCCTATTTTTAGTTTTTTGAGGACCTCCATGTTGTTTTCCATCGTGGCTGCACCAGTTTACATTTACACCAACAGTGTACTAGAGTTCCCTTTTCTTTACATCCTTACCATTTGTTATTTGTAGACTTTTTGATGATAGCCTTTTCGAGACGTGTAAGTTGATATCTCATGGTTTTGATTTGCATTTCTCTAATAATCTGCAATGTTGAGCATTTTTCCATATGCCTATTGGCCATCTGTATGTCTTCCTTGGACAAATGTCTGTTCAGGTCTCTCACCCATTTTGTAATCAGGTTGTTTTTTTTAATATTGAGTTGTATGAGCTGTTTATATATTTTGAATGTTAACCCATTACCATATCATTTGCAAATATTTTCTCCCATTCAGTAGGTTGTCTTTTCGTTTTGTTGATGGTTTCCTTTGATGTGCAAGAGCATTTAAGTTTAATTAGGTCCCATTTGTTTATTTTTGCTTTTGTTTCTTTTGCCTTAGGAGACAGATCCAAAAAACATTGCTGTGATTTATGTCAATGTGTTCTGCCTATGTTCTCTTCTAGGAGTTTTATGGTTTCAGGACTTACATTTAGGTCTTTAATCCATTTTGAGTTTACTCTTGTGTACGGTGTGACAAAATGTTCTAATTTCATTCTTCTACATGTAGCTGTCCAGTTTCCCCAGCACTACTTATTGAAAAAACTTTCTTTTCTCCATTTTTATATTCTTGCCTCCTTTTTGAGGACTACTTCACTGTAAGTGTGTGGGTTTATTTCTGGGTCTTTATTCTGCACCATTGATCTTTGTGTCTGTTTTTTTGCCAGTACCATGCTGTTTTGATTACTTTGTAGTATAGTCTGAAGTCAGGAGTGTAATACCTTCAGCTTTGTTCTTTTTTCTCAAGATTGCTTTGCCAATTCAGGGTCTTGTGGTTCCATATAAGTTTTAGGATTATTTGTTCTAGCCCTGTGAAAAATGTCATGGGTATTTTGATAGATATTGCATTAAATCTATAGATTGCTTTGGGTAGTATGGCCATTTTTAACAATATTAATTCTTCCAATCCAGGAACATGGATATCTTTCCACTCCTTTGTATCATCCTCAATTTCCTTCTTATTATATAATCAGTCATATTTATTTATTATGTTATGTCTTTTATAACCTTGTTCTTTTATTTCTTTATTTGTCATGGACTGAGATTAGAGTATCCTAAGGCTGATGTGTTTTTTCTCTACTTCTCTTTGACTGGGCTAGAGATTTTTTTTTTATGAGTATTACTCTAGAGTTCATAGATGTTCATACTCTTTTATCTTTTTTGAGATTTGCACCCTTTGGCATTATAAAATATCCTTCTTTGCCTTGTTAAATACTTTTTGGCCTGAATCTGACTTTGTATAACATTCAGATTGTGATTTAAAAAAAATTTTTTTTAATATGTTATTGGGGAGGAAGAAATTTTCCTCTACCCTTCTAGGTTCTTCTGGCTGCTCTAAGAATTAAATTTACATGAGACAGGTTAACAGAAAATCAAACAAAAGCTTAATAACACATACATGGGAGGGACCCAGAAAAACTGAGTAACTTGCCAAAATGACCAAAGCTCTCACTTTAATTACTGTCCTCAGCTAAAGACAAAAATGAACGTTGAGAGTGGGTAGAGTCAGTTATTGGAGGTTACAGGAAAAGCACAATAAACAAGGAACAAGGAGTAATGCAGATTTAAGACATTGTCTTCTCTACTGATAAGAGTTTCTAGAAATTTGGGCATCCTTTTCTTCTTAGTAAAGCCAAGGAGACACCCCTACAAATGAAGATTTCCCTTATAAATGTGAATGTTTCTTACAAAAGGGTAACTCCTGCTTGGTTTTTAGAGTTTTTCCCATGTCTGCTGTTTCTTGGAAAATAACCAGCTTTAAATATTACACCAATGACACATTTTGGGGTGGAAAATTTTGCTCTCCTACAATGCATTTGCCTAGTATATATTTGTGTATTATTTCCACCTTTTCTGAGACTCTGTATTTAACATAGACTTGAACTATATGTTGTGATCCAATCTGAATGTATTTTTCTCTAAAGAGGTAACTTTATCCCTTTCACATTTATTGATATGATAAATATAAAATACCTCAATCTTCTATTTCTTTATATAGGATTATTAATTTTCTGATGGCCAATGGATAGAATTAGTGTATTATCGTTTTCTCTTTTCTCCTGCTACTCATCCTAATACTACAATTATATTATCTTTCTTACTGTTTGACTTTGTACTGTTCTGTATAATATGGTCTTTGTCACTTGATTTTTTTTAAGCTTAAATAATATCCTTTATTCTCAGCTGAATCATTGTATCTACTTACCTCTCATCTTCTTTCTTTTTTCCTCTGTCAGTTTTTGTTACAATTCCACATTGTCAGGACACATAAAATTTACCTTTTGCTCTGTTACATTATACTCACATTTGTTTAGACTTAGCAATGCATTTAAGCAGAGGAAACTGCTCTCCACCAGTCCTTCTGCCATCATTTTTTTAGTAATCTCTTGGTTGGATTAAGTGTAGCTTCTACTAAATTCCTTAAGAAGGGTTTATGCAAATGGTCCTATTTGTTTTATTTAAACATAAATCACAATTTTATTTAAACAAAAATCTTTGAGTCTCACTTTCTTTTTTTTGAGGATTTCATAAGTGTTATGCCATTCTTTTTTCTACTACTGAATTTGCCGTGAAGGTCCAAGGCCAAGTTGTTTTTCTTTTGACTTTTGTGACTCTTTTTGTCTAGCCACCCAAAAGATTCCTTCTTCATCTTTGATGCTGCTGCCAAAAACTCAGCCTCTGTGCAGTGGTGCCTGATTGAATCTCAGAGTTTTGGGTGAAGTAGAAAAGAATAGCTTTATTGCTTTGCCAGGCAAAGGGGGGTACAGTGGGCTCTTGCCTTTGAAACTGTGTACAACTAGGAAGATTTAGTGAAGAGTTTTATAGCAATGTTTCAAGGGCAGGGTTGCTGATAAGATTAGGGTATGCAGGGCCTGCACTCCTTTAGTCTGCTCTCACGTAACCTCTTGATGAGTTTCTTTGGTTCCTTTAATCTGGCTTCAGATAGTCTTCTCTGGAATGAAGAATGATAACTCCATTTATTGGGGGGTTTGGTTCTGTAAAGAGCTCAAAGTTATTGTTATTCATATCCCTTGAGGCAGAACCAGGACCCTGCCCCAAGGCTGCACTATTGTTTCTTGGCTGCTCCTCCCTTGTCTCTGTATCCCCTCCCTTCCCTAATTAGCAACTGTTTGAACCTGCCCTTTGGAACTCAGAGAAAGTCATGGAGGCTGGACAAAAAGGCTCCTGTCCCCAGGAACCCTACAGGGTCCTGCTCGGTTTTAATATCTGGAATATTTATTAGGATATGTCTTGGTATTGGCCGTTCAATGTCACTTATCTCTAAGATATGGTATGCCCTTTCAATAGGTAGATTCAAGCTTTTAAAAATTATATCTTACAGTATTGTGGAAATAAACTCACACCACCCAAACAACAACAAGCAAAGGCTATTTATTCAGAGCTTGCTATACAAGGAAGTCAGTAAACATCATTTGTGTTTGACAAAACCTCAAAGTAGGCAGAGGAATGGGAAAGCTTTATGGTGGCATAAAGGGTAGACTTAAGGTGTGCCCTGACTGGAGGAATGTTTGGGCATGGGGAAACTTTAGGTAGTCTAACTATAAGCAGGGTGTCCTATGTGACTGGTTTGGGGAGCATATTTTGCTTTCTCTGATTATTTCTAATTGGAAGTGTGGGCAAAGTTAAGGAGGCTGGCAGTTTTGCTCAGGTCCTGGTCATTTTGGGCTACTTGCTAATAGGAAAGTTGTTTGGGTTCCTGGGCTGCAGAGAGAAAATCATAGTTGTATTCTCATATGTGGTCTGAATACTGTCCGTTTGTATATTCAGTCTCTCAATTTTTATTTTTTCCATTATCTACATTTTCTTCCTTGGCATTCTAATTATGCTTACTTTGGCTATCTTTCATCTTCATATCAATCATCTTCTCTGAAGTCCTTTTAAACTTCCACTTTTCCTGTCTCTTTTTTATGTCTCATATGGTGTTCACTGGTGTTTATTTTTCCTATTGCTTCTTCTGATTTTGCCTTTCTTTTTGTGATTGCTTTATTTCTATTTGTTCTACTTCATTCCCAAATGCTGCCAGTCCATATTTAATCTGTATTTCTTGTGCTATGTATTCCCTGAGCTCTTGCATCTGTGCTTAGTACTCCCATTTAATAGAAGGAATGGCTTTATTAGGTATTTTAAATTTCCATCAGTTTCCCTTTTCTCCTTGGAAACACTGTTCTGTGTTCCTCATTGCCATTTGCTTTTCTTGATTTTTTTCTTCATTTTAAAATTCTTATATTATCTTTGTGTAAATCCTATGCTTAAAAAAAATCATTCAACTTTAAAAAAGAGGCAAGTTATTCTTGGTCTATTAAATTTTATATAAGGGAGGAGGCAAGGCTATTTAGATTAGTTGATTTTTTTTTTTTAAATGATCCAGGGCCTTATGTGTGAGTTTATTGAGACTTCTCTTCACCTAGTGAAGACAGTCAGCTTTGTTGCGTTTTATTTATTATGTATTTACTATTACTATTATATGTATGACTCTCTTCTCCTCTGATGCCATAGACACAGACTGAAAACATGCCATTGATTCCAGCCTCCTCTGTTTCTGGGGTCTCACTGGTGCAACCCCAGCTTGTATATCCCTTTCCTTCCTATTACAAACTAACATTTACATCACAGTGTGTACCCCTCATGGTGTACCCCTCACCTTTGAGAAGTATATGTTGTCTCATACTTTAGGGAAGCTGTGGTTGAGTCTTCCTTTGCAGAATCTTTTTTTTTTTTTTTCCCTTCTCCTTCCTACGTGGCCCCTTCTTAATTGCAATGGTTGTTTAAAGCTCTTGCATTTTGAGGGGTGGGGGTGAAGGTGGGGAACTGAGGTTTTAACTGTCTACCAGCTGTTGAAAGTGGGCTTTGTTTTTGTTTCTTTTTGTTCTTGCCACTTTTGGATGATTTTGTATTGTTTTTTTTTTGAAAATAAGAGGGAAATGGTGATTCTTTGCCATCACATTGATATCATTTCAGAGTTGCTCCATAAGGGACACAGGGAAGGATGGCATCTGGCAGTGACTAGGAACGTCCCTCAGCATGGCAGACTCAAAATAAGGGATCCCAACACTGCTGTGGCCAGATCAGTCTCTTACTCTGATCTATTCCCCCACTTCAGCTGGCATTTATATTATTGCACAGTAGTCCTCATTTAAAAAGAAAAATCTTAATTATAAGATATAACAATTAGACCTCTGGTGTCTGCCTTTAGGAAATAAATACATCTTCTTTACCTTTTTACTGTCAAATGGTGGAAAACAGACTGCAGATCAGTGTTTGAGTTAGTATTTTGGGGAGAAATTGGGAAATAAAGTTTAGAGTTTGGTTTTACTTAATTGGTAGCACATGATAGAGAAAATATTAAAAACATTTTTTTCTCCTTGAATAAACTTTTCTTATAAAATCATCCCAGATCTGGTCTTAGAAGAAGATGAAAAAACGATAATCTCTGGGATGTGATTTTGAGAGGAAAGCCCCCTGGAAAGACCCCCTCCTTGCCACCCCCCCACCAGTGTGTCACCCAGGGGCTTTTTTTCCTGCTTGAGTTTGCAAGGACAGCCATGAATCCCTTCAAGCCTGCCCCTTCAGTCCTCTTCCAGATTTCCATGGGCAAGGCAAAGCACTCAGGATGCATTCTAATCAGTACTAAGCTATTAGTCATTCTTTTCATTTGATTCTGTTAAACAAAATTCAACAGAGTTAATTTGAAGATCTATTTGGTTTTATACAATGATACATGAATTGGGTAGCATTACATCTAGCAACTAGAAGGGTGCTCTGAGGGGTTGTACAAAATGGGAGGTTTTTTATAAGAAGAAGGGTGGGGCAGGGGAGCTATTAGCAAAAGAAAAAAGAGGATTATTTTTAGGCCAGGACATCTTCTTTTTGGGAGGGAAGGGATTGGTACAGTTTTTATCATGCAGATTGCCTCTTCTTCCTCTGGGGGATGGAGAGGGCTCACATGACAGATTACTTCCAAACTGGTTAAGTTTATATTTCTGGGGAAGGTTGAAACCACAATTAGGTTAGGTATTAAATCTAGGCTTGGTATGATAGGCTTTTAGCATAACTGACACCGTTTTGGGCCTGTGGTTTATCTCTCTAACAGTTCTCACAGCAGTCCTTTGAACAAAACCTCCCTGAGAATTTTCTGACTCTTCCCCTCCAGGGTGACAGCTATTGGAGCTGAGGGCGGGATGCCCCCAAATATACCTCAAGGGCATATTGATTCTTTTGAATTAAAGTTCCTTAAGAAATGGCCAATGCAAGAGACCTACTTTGACCTTCCTCTCTGTCTCCCTGAAAATAGGAAATCTCTCATGTGAAATGTGCCCTCCCTGTACCAGGAGGTAGAAGGACATCCTTATCCTCAGAGACAGGGAATTAGGGGATAAGAAAGCTGTATTTAAAAACAAAACAAAAAACAAACCAAAAAACCCCCTTCTTACTTCTTTAATTTACTATCCCAAGCCTAAACTTTGCTTAAGTTCCTTGCTAATTAATCTCCCAAAGCCTAATTTGTCCTGTCAATTCCTCACTTTTGTTTTTGTCCTGTCAATTCCTCACTTTTGTTTCTTTGTGTGGGGGAACAAAATTTGCCACCCCAAAATGTATTTTTTTAGCACACAGAGTCTTTTGAGCTGAAAATAATCAAGGCCCAAAAGACTCAGGAAGAAACTGTGACTTTAACTGCCTAAGAGATAGATAGAGGGTCTGTTCCTGGAATAGAGCTATCACCAGTGATATTTGCAAAGAATATGGGCTAAATGTGGTGGTGGTGGTGGTGGTAAACTCAGCAGAGCCTAAAGATCAGAGTCCACTCTGTGTCCCATTCTCTGCAGGGCTCAGCAAATATTTATCAAACATTTGCTTTTCCATCTCCATGTGAATTGCCTTCCTTCTCTTTGAAGTCCCAAACTACTACCCCCAACGTCATCTTTTGTCTTTAGTTGAACATTGTATTTGAGGTGAGGGTTTGGCCATTTTGGTGAGTCCCTACCATGTATACATGTCATTAAACTTTTGTCCAGTTTTCTCCATTAATCTGTCTCATGTCAATTTAATTCTTAGGCTAGCCAGAAGAACTTAAAAGGATAGAGAAAATTTTCTTCCTCCCCAACATTTGTCTAAAAAATATAAAAGTGCCCTGCTTTGGCTACTTCCTAAGTCCCACTTCTATGAGACCTCTGTGCACATGAGTTAGAATTTTTTTCTCTTGTTATTCTGTTTTGTGTCAATATTAGTCCAGCCACAAGACCTCAAGAGGAATAGAGGGGTAAATTCCCCCTCTCTGACCTAGCCATATTTCTGATTCATATTAGATATGGTGGTCATACCATGGATTAAGATACAGCCCGAAGTATGGCAGATGAAAGTGAAGGATGGATACTTATGCCTCTCTCCCTTTGTCAGGTCTGAGCTTTTAAGCAGAACCCCCTTCTTCTAAGGTGATTGGTCAGAGCTGAGGTCTTTAATTAGGTCTCAAAGTGGGGGAGGTGATCGTTGTGCCTAAAAAGGTCAGAATCCAGTCTTTACCTTTTTTTTTTTTTAATGGGCTCAGCCATTTCTTTTATTCCCAACTGACATGTCTGAGCATCTCCACTGCGGTGTTTAGAATTGGGAGGGAAAGAGCAAATAGGAGGCTCTACTCTGACCTTGAAACTTGATCCAACTTAGCCTTTAATCAGAGCTGCATTGTAAGGTGTGCTAGTGCAGCTAGGAATAAAATGGCACTATGACTTTCATTCTGCATTGTTTCTTTGTGAATGTCTCCCTAGAACTTTGCTGGGAGGGGAGAGGGATAATTAACAAAGGCAAGATTAAGTCATTCTTTGGTTTTTGGCCATAATATCATCATAAGAAGATCTGACACTCGCACCTTAACCTCTCAAAAAGTAACCTCACTGGAATGTTGTAAAGACCAAGGGCAGGGAATACTCTATAGAGATGGGAGAAAAAGCCCACCAGCTAGTAAAGAAGAAATGATTCTGGGACATGGGACAGTGGACTAGGAGAGCCTTTGGGCCAGAAGAATGTGTGTGAGGATGTGGGTGAAGAGTGGTTGGTGGCAGCAGAGAATGATTTTGTGAAAACATAAATCTGATAGTGTAATTATCTTGCTTACAGTGCTTTAGTGCCTCCACACTGCTTACTCTGTGGATGAAGTCTAATCTCTTTAGTCTTATCTCTGCCGTGTGTGGTACATCTCTACTCTCTTCAAGGAACACTGACCTTTAATTCCTTAAACTAATCAAATCCTGTGTTGATTGAAGGGCTTGGCATCATGTGAATTGTTCCCTCTTGGAATGTTTGATCCACCTGGCAGATACCTCCTTATCGATTAAGCCCCCACTTAAATTGTCACTTCAGAGACATTATGTACATTTAACCCACAAAACTCAAGTGTGCAACAAATGTTGTTTCTTCATTTTTCTATATCTCAACTATCTTATTCTAAAGCCCCTTTTGTCTAAGGGCAGAAAAAACTGCAATCTTGTTAATCCATTAAACCTAATTACTTTTAAGCTTTTCTCTAATTCCAGAATTAAGCTTAGTCACTTCAGATATTTCTCTTCCTGTGGGGTCTCCAGGGGCTGCTTGCAAGTTGTAGGGATGCTTGCAAGTTGTCAAGGCATTTGCGAGGGCATCAAATCCTTGGTCCCTAGCTGTGTAGTATCTGTTTCTGTGACAACCTTTTGGCTCATCTCTCGTCATGCCTCTGGCTTCTGTCAAGGTGTGCCCTCTTGCCTGGCCAAGGGGGGTGGTCATTATCATGAAGGAACTAACCATGTCCTCATAGCATCCATGGCAGGACAGTCCACGACCCAACCTCTGCTAACATACAGCTTTTCCTGGTCACAAGATATCCACAGGTGTGCTGACTTTCTCCTTACACCTAACCCTTGGGGGAACAAGTATATATGTAAACTGACTCTTTAATTATCTTCATTTTGAAGAATTGGAATGGAATAATCTGATATTCTGACTCCTTTAAGGTTTTGCTATTGATACTTAAGTCTAGGCTTTTAGAGCTCAAAAAGCCTTTTTCTCAAGAAGCCTAAGAACTTACCAATGAAAGTGTTGGTTTTTTAAGTTAGTTTGCTCTGATATCAGATTTTAAAAATCTGTTTTGAAAGTTAGCAACTGGTAAGACTATTTTGTCTTTTTATTAATTCTATTCCTTTTAAAAAAGTATTGGATACCTTTGACTGTATAGGGGAGGGTTAGAAACAAGAGATTGTGGAATATAGAGGGAAGTATTTTGATCAAGAAATTAATCCACCACAGAAGGCTTCTTCAATGTCAGGACCAGATCAGGCCCCACTGTTACAGGCTGAAATCACATGCTGAAGTGACTTGTGTCTATCATTGCAAAGTCCATGTGTTCCCACCAAACTCTGAGCTTCTAGAGAGAACTCTATCTGTGTCTATCTTGCTCACTACCAAAGCCCAAGCTTAAAGCACAGGGCTTGACAGAGAGTAAGTGTTCTACTCATTCTCATTAAAGTATTGAATAATCTGGGGAGAGAGTGGAGATTAATATGGCAGCAGGAGGGTTCTGGTATCCAGGGACACAGGGGGAAATGAATGGACAGATGTGGGGAATGGTTGCTAGTTCCTCTTTTTTGAACCAATGATGCTTGAATATTGCTGTGGAACCTGTTGGTACCAGAATTTTTGTGCTCTGCATACATTTCAGGTAGACATTGAGTTCAGTTGGGAACTCATTCTGGGCAGAGTAGCAATGTGAATGTGATGAAGGATGATGGTGGGGTGGGGAACACCTCATCTGCATGTGGGTAGCACTGTTTGCATCCAGCTTCCTTACCTGATTACTCCCCATCGCCCCTCCACATCCGCCAAACACAGGCTGAGTATCATTCTGGCTCACTACAGAGGGGGCTCTATGTTGCCATGGTAAGGACAGGGCGTTGTGAAGTTCTGTGCCTGTATGTGCTGCACTGGGGTTAGAGAGTCCCTGTAGAACCAGCACGCTTGCTTGAAGAAAACAAATGGGTTAAAAGTAACAATTCGCTTTCTCATTTTATCAGGTTGTCAGGAGCTTTGTGTGTGTTGTATGTGTTTTTCTAATTTGAAAAGCATATCTGAATCTTTCTTGTCAGAACTGATTATTTTGGGACTTCAAAAGCAATACACTCAATCAGGGAGCAAAACTGTGCAAAACCCTGACTTGAAAGCAGATGGTGAGATTTCTTACTCATTTGGAAAGAAATTCTGGCACGTGATTCCCACTCATTTGGTAGGGAATCCTGGCACGTTACTGGTGCTCCAGAAAGAGAGAGAATGTCATTAGGGTCACTGAGTCAGTTTCTCTTCTCCCAAAAAGGACACAGGAGGAAAATGTAAGCAAGCTTAGCTAAATCTCTGCATGACCCAAGCTCCAGAAGAAGTTGGCGACATGTCATTAACTCTGGAGCTTGACATCAGAGAAAAAACCTTTGTAAGGTAGATTCAAAGACCAGGAGAGACCTATAAGAATAGTGACCTGACTTTCTTATTTTATAGATGAGGAGACTGAGGCCTGGAGAAGTAAATTGACTTGCTCAAGGTGACAGTAAATTAGTGGTAGAGCTGTGATATGATGGCTTAAACCACAGCTTCTCAGACTTATATTTTCATATACATCACATAGGGACCATGCTAAAAATGTGGATTCAGTTCAGGAGGTCAGAGGCGGGGCCTGTAGTCTCACATGCTCTCAGGTGATGTTGATGGTCCCATTTCCTGGGCAACACTGATTTATTAGGGAGCAGGGACTTAATCCTAAACCATTCCTGAGTACCCCCTTCAGAGGGAATGCTGGTTTAAGGCCTGGAAAAAGTCTCAGGAAAACTTGTCCAGTGGGGGCTCTCTCCTTGGGGCAGGCTAAGTTCACCAAATAGGGTGTGGCCTGTAAGGTGAGGTTTATGGGGCTTCAACAGTTCAGAAGACTTTTCTTTCCTTCATCATTGACTCTGGCATTGTTTTCTTGCTTCTCCCATGGGACAGGGGCTTGGAAAAATGGGCTACCTGTTAATTAAGGGAAAATTATGGAAAAAAAATACTGGGTATTCTATGCAATTTTAGGTGTTGTCTAGCATACCCACCTGGATTATCTGATTTTATAATGGTCTACTCCCATTGTCTGTGAGCTTTTTTTAAAATTTAATCTCTGTAAATCGTAGAATTCTAAGTGTAACACAAATGGTTGTTGTCTGTAGAAATGCAAATAACATTTGTTCCATGGAATGCAATTGATTATTGCCATGTGGATATTGACCATATGTATCTGTGAATTTATCTTAGCATTCCTGATTGTCTATGTTTGTGTGTTTGAGTTCTCCTTTGAATTGATTATAACACTGCTACTTCCATCATTACTTAATAAGTTAAATAAAATATATGATACATGTTCATTTTCTATTTTATATTTGTGCAAGAATTATAAATTTTATCTTTTAAAAGTTATTTTTCTTTCAAAATCAGTTGGATTATTTGGTTAAATATTTATCTTCTCCCCAAGAGGTAAGACTGAATTTACTCTTTAATGTGTGAATTTAGGATCTAAATTTTTAATATTTATAGGGCACTTAGGGTCACACCATCCTCAAAGGATCCTAAGTTACTGATGAGGCACCTAAAGCTTCAGAAAGTAAAGAGATTTACCCAGAGACATGCCACTAGGATGTAGCAGAGCCAGGAATTCCCCTAATCTCCCTTTCCTGGTATTACCTTTTATTTAGTTATATTCAAATAACCCACGTCTTCACCATTGCCTCAGTGAACTGGTCAAAGATAGGAGGAGAATTGACATATGGGAGGGAGCCTGTTGGAACTGGTGTTGTTTGCCTGTTTGGACACTTCTGGAAAGGGTTCAAGGAAAATGTAAAGGTTTGTGTCCGCCATGAATAGGCTTGTGTCTTCTATTGTCTACTTGCAGGCCTGTAGCCTGCAAAGACACAGAGAGTGCCCATTAAAAGTCTCTCTGTGTGAAGTAAGTCAGAAAGAAAAACAAATACTGTATGCTAATGCATATATATGGAATCTAGAAAAATGGTACTGATGAACCTAGTGACAAGGCAGGAATAAAGACAAAGATGTAGAGAATGGACTTGAGGACACAGTGGCAGGGAGGGGAGGCTGGGATGTATTGAGAGAGTAGCATTGACATATATACACTACCAATTGTAAAATAGATAGCTAGGGGGAAGCTGCTGCATAGCACAGGAAGATCAGCTCAGTGCTTTGTGATGACCTAGAGGGGTGGGATAGGGAGGGTGGGAGGGAGGCTCAAGAGGGAGGGAATATGGGGATATATGTATAAATATAGCTGATTCACTTTGTGGTATAGAAACTAACACAACATTGTAAAGCAATTATACTCCAATAAAGATGTATAAAAAAATAAAAAAAATCTCTCTAGCTAAGTGGCTCAATGCCACTGCAGGTGAGCATGGCTGTGGTGACAATGATGGAGATGATAGAAACTCTTGGAATGTTGCAATGAGCACATGCTTTGGAGTCAGATTGACCTCAGTTTGAATTCTTTGTCATTTACAAATTGCTCTACTGCTGGCAGAGTTGCTTAACCTCCCTGGAGGTTTGTTTGTTTTTAATCTGTAAAATGGGGTGGCACAATTTCATAGACTTATTGTAAGGAATTCATGAGATAACATGAGAAGCGCAGTGTAGTTTCTAGTCAGTATTCACCACACATTATTATTTTCTCTTGTTTTCCTTTTCCTTTTGCCATAAAATGTATTCATTTACATTCAACTCTGTTTACCCAGAAGAGAGTAACTGTTCAGTGGCATTTTATTGAACACTTATTATGAATCCAGTCTTGTAGAGACTAGGGGGTCTACAGAAATATAAACATTCCTACCCCTGCTTTGGAATCATAGTCTAATTAAGGAAAGGGTGGTAACAAACCTGGAACAAATAAAGATGTCAGTGCAATAAGGGTTTGGAGAAGCAAGGCATGAGGGAGGGTTGGGAAAGGTGATTGTGGGCACAGCAGGAACAAATGTGAGCTGCTGGGAAGGGGCCTGGTATGGGGAAGGAATTGATTATCCAGCAGGGAGGGGTGGTGGGGAGTACAGATGGGGAAAGCAGGCCTGAAGAGGACCTTGGGTGCCAAGCTAAGCAGTTAGGGCTCGATATAGTAGGTGACTGCCAGCCCCTGGGGGGTTTGGAGCACAGCAATAAGGGATGTGCTATGTGAGTCTGGATGTTACCTTCTGGGGCTGCTTCTGTGGGGTCTGTTTGTTGCTGTTGAGTTCCCTGTCTTTCCTGGTGGTCAGAGATGTCACATGCTATTCTGACACTGACTCAGAGGTGGCCTCTGAAGAGTGGGGAGGAAGAAGCTATGGTGGGAAGAGATGACAATTTAAATGTCCCATTTTTGCACACCATGCTTCTTTCTCTGAGTGTCTGCACTTTGGATTACTTTGAACAGGAAGATGTTATCTGTGATTTTTCATCATAAATCTGTTTAATTATCTCTATTTTTTGCTCTCTGGGGCCCCAACTTAATGAAAGGTATAATTTTGACTGCTAAAAAATTGAGCTTTGCTACTCTAGTCAATATTTTTCATTATCATTGTCATTTCTAGGCAAGCCTCTTGATAATGGAATTGCGTATGAGTTCTTTATGAAGATTTTGACAAATGTCTATTCAAAACCAAGGCAATTTCAATGGCTCAGGGACCGGATGCCAGGGGCCTTTGATAAAAGGAATGGGGCAACTTTTCTTTTTATGGGTGCATAACTGCTGAGGGCTAGAGGGCTAGCGTTGGTGCAGGTATGTGGTACAGTGGGCAGATCATCAGGACTGTGTATATATATTCATCAGCAAGTGGAGTAGGAGACGCTGATCCTAGAGCAAGGGGAGATAGGAAGCATACAATATACATGAACCACCTGGGGGGGGGGGGGAAGATGTGAGGCCATTTATGGAGATGAGATGCAGAATGCCACTGACTCATGATAGTGATGGCAGCAAAGCCAGGGCAGCTACCAGCCCCTGGAGTGACCAATGTGATAATGAAAACTTAACAGATACCTTTACTGAGTATTTTACACACACTGTTTCATTTTTATCCTCATAAAAACCTCAAAAGGTGGTGTTATTATTCTGATTTTAAGCATAGTAGTAGATCTAGGATTAAAATCCTGGTCTTTCTGAGGCCAGAGGCTGAGCTCGCCACAGCATTGCACTGAGTCTCTAGGAAGATGCTTCCAAGGAGAATGGCTTGAGGTGAAACTGTTCTTACCTTAGGATCCAGATGAGTCGCAAGGAATGGTGGCTTTTACTTGCCAATATATATTTGCAGGGGAGACCAGGGAGCATCTGGGAAAGAAATTCTTGGGAGGAACACAAGGAAAGGAAGAGAGGATGCATTGACTTCTATCAGCCAGGGTCAGAGCCTTCCAGATGAACCAGAGTGATGATTTTGAATAAAGCTAATGGCAGACACTCAGGCCATCTTCTTGTTCAGTCCTCATGGAATGATATCTAGATGTTAGGAGGACAGGGCTAAAAATAAAGACTGGGTGAGTTATGTCATCAAGACTACCATACACCATTAGAGGAAAAAGGCATCCTCTCTTAGGGACTTATTTAGCAAAATGTACACAAAGTTCAGGAAGTGGAGCTCTTCCCTGCTTTTTTGGATAGCGTGGTGGGACTGCGGAGTATTTGGGGTGCTGGTGAATTCTGCCAAGATGAGTGACAGCTCTTTCTATACCTGGAATGGCCAGTTTGGCATAGAAATCAGGGAAATGCTAGCAGAAGAAGGCTTAGGTAGGTAGCAGCGGGGACAGCAGGAGTCTCGTCAGTGTAGAAATGCTGGACCTTGTCAGGAAAAATGGAAACAACTTTGAAATGGGGAAACAAAGAATTATAGGGTCCCTTCAGTGGACTACTAAGTGTTGTATAATACCCCCTTCTGGATTATCTGATCTTCTTGAGGTTTGTATCTTTCATTGTCTTTGAATTTGCATCATAGCAGCATTCCTGATAGCCTATATATATGACCTGCTCTTGATTCTCCTTTGAACCTGCTGGTTCCCTCATTAATTAATAAGTTAAATAAAATTTTTCATACAGGCATCTCTTTTATTTGTACAAGACTCATGCTTTTACCTTTAAAAAATATCCTTTAATAGCTTCAAATGTTTAGCAAACATACCCATATCTCACTTGTGATAGATTAAACTTATTCATGAACAAGAGTCCATTCTTTCTTGCACCTATTCTGCTAAAGCTTGAGGGGAGAGTGAGGTCTGCTTTGCTGGTTCAATTTCTTGTCTGCTGTTTGAGAAACAGTGTTCTACCCCTGCTGGATGGATTTTATAGACTTTTGTGGCATAGTTGGGTGGAAAGTACAGTGATGAGGGAAACAAGGGAATGAAGCTGGAGGAAGAGGGTTTTTTTTGTTTGTTTGGTTTTTGGTTTTTTTCCTTAAAGTTTGGATTAGAGAGCTACTCTATGGACTACTCTATGGGCTGAGGAAAGAGATTGGAGAAGGAAAGGAACGTCATGAGATGTGTCCCCATTCACAGTGTTTGATAAACACAAGAAAAGCTATTTTGAAAATACATTTTGGTTTACTGGACTATGTCTGTCTAACTGTGACATCTTTCTGAGGAGTCCTCTGGGTCAGTCATGGTTCTGTAGGTTTTACACCAACAAACTTGTTATTGGCCATGATCACATTTGGGGTGACGTGCACAGGGCACATTAGTAAACAGGTATTTTTAACCAGAAAAATGAGGCTGGTTCCCAATTAAAAGGTGTTACGTCTCAGCAAAATATAGAAAACATAATCCTGTTGTTTTTAGTGTTCTATTCATAATTTCCAATTTTCCTTTCATTTCTAATAGTGGTCCTACTTGATGTTGTAATGTAGTAGCAAACTCTGAATGTTTGCTATTGTTTGAAGTCCATCTAATTGCTGATTTTATTAGCCACATCTTCTTGCTATGGATAAGAAGAACACTTTTGTCCTTTTCTTGGACTAACCAAGAATAAGCAGCCAGGGCCAATATATTTTTCTCACAAATCTTCTAGCTCTGCAGAAAATATAACCTCTGTAACGGAATAGAGAGTTTTCTAAGAGATGCAGGAATGAGTGATCCAATGTCTTTAGGTCACTTTTCCATCCAAGCACCAACTTCTGTGCCTCCCTTCTTGACTGTACACCACATGCTAGACCTTTGACAAATAACTGTGCATTGAAGGCAAGAAGAGACCCTGATGGTGGGTCAGAAGAAGCTCAAGGTGGAACCAATCTCTTAAGTATCGTATATGGCATTCCTGTTATAACAAATATCCTTTTGTTATAATTATGTGAATTTGGGTAACTCTCTCCCTAGATCTCTGTTTCTGTATCTGTAAAATGAAAGGGCTAGACTAGACTTCTGAACTATTTTTCAGCTTTTAATGTTCTAAGTGTCCATGGATTTCAGGCATAAACAGTAGATGATGAATGTCTCCCTGACATCTCTGCATTAAACCACAACCCACTGCAATTCTGACCCGGGTTTTGAATTCTCTGTTTACTAGAGAATCAAATTAACTCAAGTGAGCAGTTCTCCCCTTTTTGAATATTTTGGCTGGTTAAGATTTCTCTGTAAAGAACACCTAACTGCCCAAATCTCTCTTGGGCCCTTAACGGAAATGTGGGTGTGCATGAAGGACAGGACAGATCAAGACCAGTAGAGTCTAGTGAAACGATGGCAAGGGATGGGACCATTGGTACGAGGTAACATTGCTCACTTTCCCATTGATTCTGGGGGCAGCTTGGGAACTCCACAGAAAAAAAATAAAAGAACAAGCAGGCAGTAGGCACCTGGGACAGGACATGCCACAGAGGGTTCAGGAAGAAGGCAAACAAAGGTGTTAAAGACAAGATCCCTGTCATGCTGAGGGATGGCATTAGCTGGATCCAATGATCCAGGACATTCCTAGGTACAAGTGTCCTCTCTCAGTCTTTTCAGGCCACCTCTACCTACCTAAAACCTGGGGCGAGTCCAGATCTCAGTCACCTTGAACAGAATGTCACAACTTCTTTTCCTAAGTCCTATGGTGGTCATTGAAAAACATCACCCAGGTATTGAGATGCCAAAATATTGTTGAAAACTAACACTTATTTTCTGGTGATAAAAGAATTGTCTTTCTTTCATCATGGTTCCATCAATTCCAACTCACAAAAGGGCTCAGGTTTCCAAGAGCACTCACATAATTGCCTGCCCCAGCAATAAAGAGGTTATAGTCTCCTCTGTTGTGATGGCAACAGAACGTTTTAGAACTTCAGCTCCCCTCTGGCTTCTCCACCTGTGCTGTGTTTGTTGGAGGAGACAGTCTGCATCTGACTCTTTGCCAATTTTCTAAAATTAAATTCCCCTGTAAAGTTTGCTCCCAATAATTTAGAAGAAGGGTCAAAATCCTGTGCTAACTGGTCGATAGTAGTCAAGTTTCTCTCTGGTTTTGCCTGGAGGCCCTTTTAAACCACTTTCTGGGAGAATCAGGGGTTTTGCTGCTCTATTCAGTTCAGACTTTCAGAAATACTTGCCTCTCCCTTCAGTCTTTTTCCCTTCGTTTCCGGTACTGGCAGCACCTGCCCTTAATTCGGTTTGCCACTCATCATTCTGCCAGTCTACCCTTCCAGAACACACTTGCACAATCTCCAGGCCCTGGGGACTTGGCATAGATTCTTTCTGCAGCAGAAAGCAGGTGGGTGGGAAGTGGGGGGAGGTGGCCACAGTCTTCGTCTCTCCATATAACTTATCATCCAAAATGGAGACACTGTTTGACTGTGTCTGTTGATGGAGTTATTGATAGTTGCCCCTGGACAACAAGAGCAAGTCAGGGTCATCCCAAGGCGAACAGGGATTATGATCACACACCAATGGATGAGCATACTTTGGCCCTAGGCCTTCGTATGTGCCATCTGGCTGTCCAGAATGTTATTCTCTTACCGTCCCCTGGTTAGCTTCTGTTCACTCATTCTTTAGGTTTTGGTCTTTTTTTTTTTTAATTAATTTATTTTTTTAGCTCTTGATTGGAATATAATTGCTTTACACTCTTGTACCAGCTTTTGAGGTACACCAAAGTGAATCAGCTGTATTTATACATATATCCCCATATCCCCACCCTCCCACGACTCCCTCCCACCCTCCCTGTCCTGGCCCTCTAAAGCATCACCCATCATCGAGTTGATCTCCCTTTGTGATACAGCAACTTCCCACTAGCTATCTATTTTACAGTTGGTAGTATATATATGTCTATGCTACTCTCTCACTTTGTCCCAGCTTCCCCTTTGCCCCCACCCCCCACCCCTGTGTCCTCCAGTCCATTCTCTGCATCTGCATCCTTATTCTTGTCCTATCACTGGGTTTATCAGTACCATTTCTTTAGATTCCGTATATATGAGTTAGCATACAGTATTTGTTTTTCTCTTTCTGGCTGACTTCACTCTGTATGACAGACTCTAGGTCTATCCACCTCATTACATATAGCTCCATTTCATTCCTTTTTATGGCTGAGTAATATTCCATTGTACATATGTGCTACATCTTCTTTATCCATTCATCTGTTGATGGGCATTTAGGTTGCTTCCATGTCCTGGCTATTGTAAATAGTGCTGCAATGAACATTATGGTACATGTTTCTTTTTGGATTATGGTTTTCTGAGGGTATATGCCCAGGAGTGGGATTACTGGATCATACGGTAGTTCTAGTTTTAGTTTTTTAAGGAACCTTCAAAATGTTTTCCATAGTGGCTGTACTGACTTACATTCCCACCAACAGTGCAGGAGAGTTCCCTTTTCTCCACACCCTCTCCAACATTTATTGTTTCTAGAATTTTTGATGATGGCCATTCTGATTGGTGTGAGGTGATATCTCATTGTGGCTTTGATTTGCATTTCTCTGATGATGAGTGATGTTGAGCATCTTTTCATGTGTTTGTTGGTGATCTGCATGTCTTCTTTGGAGAAATGTCTATTTAGGTCTTCTGCCCATTTGTGGATGGGGTTATTTGCCTTTTTGGTATTAAGCTGCATGAGCTGCTTGTACATTTTGGAGGTTAATCCTTTGTCCATTGCTTCTTTGGCAAGTATTTTCTCCCATTATGAAGGTTGTCTTCTTGTCTTGTTTATGGTTTCTTTCGCTGTGCAAAAGCTTTTAAGTTTCATGAGGTCCCATTTATTTATTCTTGATTTTATTTCCATGATTCTAGGAGGTGGGTCAAAAAGGATCTTGCTTTGATGGATGTCATAGAGTGTTCTGCCTATGTTTTCCTCTGGAAGTTTTATAGTTTCTGGCCTTACATTTAGGTCTTCAATCCATTCAGAGTTCATTTCTGTGCATGGTGTTGGGAAGTGTTCTAATTTCATTCTTTTACATGTAGCTGTCCAATGTTCCCAGCACCACTTATTGAAGAGGCTGTCTTTTTTCATTGTATATTCTTGCCTCCTTTGTCAAAGATAAGGTGCCCATATGTGCTTGGGTTTACCTCTGGGTTCTCTATTCTGTTCCATTGATCTTCCTTTCTGTTTTTGTGCCAGTACCATACTGTCTTGATCACTGTGGCCTTGTAGTATAGGAAGTCTAATTCCACCAACTCTGTCTTTCCTTCTCAAGATTGCTTTGGCTATTCGGGGTCTTTTGCATTTCCATACAAATAGGTTTTGGTCTTGATAGTGATATTTTTTTTATTTTATTTTATTTTATTTTATTTATTTTATTTATTTATTTATTTATTTTTTGGGGGGGTACACCAGGTTCAATCATCTGTTTTTATACACATATCCCCATCTTCCCTCCCTGATAGTGATATTTTTTAAGGAAGACTTCCCTGACTCCCCGGGGCTGGGTTAGATGTCCTGCTTCTAAAACGTCCCCTTCCCCATCAGAGCCATCGTGCCATCTTGCAATTTCCTGTTTAGAGCTCTCTTTCTCCCTTTTGAGTGTGCACCTGGGGCTCAGTGCTGGGCACTGTTTACCTTGTTTCTGTAGCACAGCCCCTTGCTTGGTGATCACAGCTCAGTAAATATTTATTGACAGCTATACCATTTTTCTTCCCTTCCCACCCAGTTCTGGGGCCTGGGGTCTTTAGTGTCATCTATGGTATTTACCTGTATTTAGTTTAGTGTTGGTTTCTCATATCTGGTGCTCCCCATCCCCTGATTATCTTCCTGGCCCTTTTCACGTCCATCAAGCTTATCCTAGTCTTCTCTCCCTCCTGCTCCCCAGCTCTCATTGTGCCCTGTGCCAGAAGCTCAGTTTCTCTTTCCACTCTTTATTCATCTTAAAACTGCACCTAAGGTGAGCAGGTGGCTCCTGCGAAAGTGCCTCCCAAGAACAAACGTGTCTGTGCTCCATGGCTTTGGAATAAGAGGAATGGGAGCCCAGGTCTTGCTGGCCTAGAAAATTTCTGATTCTATATGAGTTATTGATGAAGTCCTTTTAGCAGGCGTGCATGCATGTTTGTAAGTCCTTACCTGCTTCTCTACCTCTGCAGTCTAGTCCTTTTCATGGCAGTAGGTTTGAAGTAGGATTGCCGCCAGAATGATTTCTATTGCTAGCAGTGAATTTACTTTGAATCTTTAAGAATTCTAGATTTGAGAAGTGGGTGACATTATTTATTTAAGCTCTTTATTGGAATATAATTGCTTTACACTGTTGTGCCAGTTTCAACATTGTTTATTGTTGGTCTTCTTGGGCACCAGCAGTCCCAGACCTAGGTGAAGGGATCTTATTTGATGCAGGCGTTCCTCAAAGATGAGGCTAAGTTGGAAGGCGGCTATTCCATAGGAATTGAACTTTTTCCCCTGTGCTGCCCTTTTAGGTTCCACTTTCTTCCTTAATTGGCCTTCTCTATTTTGGACAATGTTGCTGTTAGCATGTCTTCTGTTTTCCTGTCCCAGTTCAAAGCCACAAATGAATTCTATATCTCCATTCACCTCTGGCTTATCTGAGCTTCTTTGCCACCTCCTGTGCTTTAGCTCCAAAAACTGCAGGGCAGCCATTGGTGTGCTGGAGTTGGCAGGCCCTGGCCCCTCAGAGACAATTTCGTGGCTCTCTTCTCAGTTCTGCGTTTGGTGGTTTGAAATCTACTACAGTGGGAGTATTTACACCATGGAAATCAGTGAACTTGGCAGAGTTACAGATCAAGGGGTGTGTGTGTGTACACGTGCACATGCACACGCACCTGCCTTGTGTTAAGCATTTACCAGCACTCCACTGGCCAAGGCATCAAAATGCTAGCCCTGTGGTGTCCAACATGACAGTCACTAGCCATCTGTGGCTGTTTATATTTAAAATTGAATAAAATTAAGAATTCAGTTCCTTGGTCCCCCAGCCACATTTTAAATGTTCCACAGTAACATGTGGCTAGTAGCTGATGTGTAGGTTAGTGCAGATATAGAGCGTTTGCATCATCACTGAAAGTTCTATCCCATGGCCCTGACTAGCTGTTCTGTTCCTATTGGACATTTGGTGTCATAGTTTGGTCTGAGGGATTGGGGTTAGAATCAGGTGTTTACAGTTCCTCAAAGTAGCTTAAACTAGAATCTGTACACTAGACAGGTTACAAGGCTGGTGTGAACTCAGCAGCTGTTAAAATTCAGAACCCTCTTCTTCCCCTCTCTTCTGCCTCTCTCCCGCCTTCCCTCTCTATCCCCTACTTCCATGGAAGGTCTCAAGGATGGGCTTTCTTTTGGTGAAAAGAATCATAGAATCAAGGTTGGAATGGAATAGGGCCTTCATGAGCACATAGTTCAACTCTTAGCAGTTACAAGTGATGAAGAAAAGCGCTCAGAGAAATGAAGTGATTTACTCAAGGTCACACAGCTAGAATGTGACAGCAGGGCCTAGAGCTGAGTCTCCTGATTCCTAGTTGAGTATTGGCAAAAAAAAAAAAAAAAAAAAAGATGCAGAGGAGAGAAGGCTTGTGTCAAATTGCCACTCTTTCTTTCACTTGTCCGAGTTCCATTCACTTGGAACCTCTCTTGCTTTTAACTATTTACTTATTTATTTATTTATTTACTTACTTATTTATTTATTTTGGGCTGCATTGGGCCTTCGTTGTTGTGCACCAGCGTTCTCTAGTTGCGGAGAGCAGGGGCTACTCTTCATTGTGGTGCGCGGACTTCTCATTGCTGTGCCTTCTCTTGCTGTGGAGCATGGGCTCTAGGCGTGTGGGCTTCAGTAGTTGTGGTACTTGGGCTCAGTAGTTGTGGCTCGTGGGCTCTATAGCACAGGCTCAGTAGCTGTGGTACATGGGCTAAGTTCCTCCGCAGCATGTGGGATCTTCTCAGATGAGGGATTGAACCTGTGTCCCCTGCATTGGCAGGCAGGTTCTTAACCACTGTGGCAGCAGGGAAGTCCCTGCTTTTAACTATTAACTGTTTCCTGGCTAAGGCAGTGGCTAGTGACTACTGATGATATTACCTCTCTCAGAAAAAATTGTGTTACGATAGTGGAGGCTTGGACATAAACACACTTCCTTGATGCTAAGGAACCAGTGGGGCCTTTCACAGACTCTCTCTGTCCTGCTGGCTCAAACCAAGCTCTGTGAATGGAAAACCTACACCCTTCTTTCCCCCGCATACATGTACAGATACTGCTCTACTGACAGAAGCTTCTTACAGCTGTATGATAAGCTTCCTAATAAATGCTTCTTGATAAATGCACCTCACGCCCTCCATTCCCTGGTCACATTTAAACTTCAACCCAAGTGGCTCCCTGTGTCTCTGGACTTCTGTTTCATCAGAGAATGATTCTCAACCAGCAAACCTGATGGGGGAGCTATCCCTAGCATCCTACACTGTTAAAACATTAAGCAGATTATGTCTCTTCCCTGCCTAAAACCCTTCAAATACTTTCCATTTCCAGTGGAATAAAAGATAAGCTCCTTCACCTGTGCCTGCTGGGCACTGCTCACTTCTCCATTCTCCTATCCTATACGCTTCTCTTTGCAGTGGCAACGTTGAATTCCAGGAACTGAAGTCTGGTCCCATCTCAGGGATTTTGCACACACTATTCCTTTGCCTGGAGCACTGTTCCCTTGACTTTTCTACTGACTGGTGTTTACATTTCAGCTCAAATGTCACTTGCTCAGAATAGCTGTCTATAGCAGATTCGAAATTAAGCTGCTTTTGTTAGGCTACATAACACATTCTTGTTGTGTTTTTGCTGATTTAATATTTTTCTCTCCACCTAGAAAGTCAGCTCCTTGAAGAGAAGGACCACAGTTCATCACTAAATACCTAAGCCTACCATCATGTCTGGCATGTGAAGTTAACCAAATGAGCAATGGTTAAATATGTTTTCTAATTGTTTCTTATCTAGTATCTATCTGTCTGTCTGTCTATCTCTAATTTTTCCTCCTTCCCAATCATCTTGCAGACTCTCGGGGACCAAGATTTCTGCTTCTTCTGTTTCTACCACAGCACCTAGTATAGGGTACAGTCAATAATTATTCTCCTGAAGCAGTGTTTTCAATATATACAGAAGGGACCTTGGGGAATCACAGTTCCATGAGAGGCTGTTCTTTTAATTTTGTAGTTTTCTTACATAGGATATAATTTTTTTTTTTTTTAATTTTTTATTTTTTTTTGGGGGTACACCAGGTTCAATCAACTGTTTTTATACACATATCCCCGTATTCCCTCCCTTCCTTGATATAATGTAGTTTTTAAAAATAGACTTTATTAGTATTTTTAGAGCAGTTTTTTAGAGCAGCTACATCACAGCAAAATTGGACAGAAAGTACAGAGAGTTTTGCCATATACCCCCTGACTCTGCACATGCATAGCCTTCAACACCTCCCTTCAGAGAGGTACACTTGTTGCAGTGGATGAACCTGCACTGACACATCATTATCACTCAAAGTCTGTAGTTTGTGTTAGGATTCACTCTTGGTGTTATACATTCTGTGGGTTTGGACTAATGTGTAATGACATGTATCCACCATTACAGTATCATACAAGATAGTCTCACTGCCCTAAGAATCCTCTGTGCTCTGCCTATTGATTGCTCCCTACCCTGTAAGCCCCTGAAAACCACTGATTTTTACTGTCTCCAAAGTTTTGCTTTTTCCAGAGCATCATATAGTTGGAATCAAATAGTAGGTAGCCTTATCAGATTGGCTTCTTTCACTTAATTGCATTTAAAGTTCTTAATATAGATTTTTAAAAAGCTATAATAGTATTTAATTCAATGTATCTTTCATGGTCCCTGCGCCTCTAGATGAAAAATTGGTCCGTGGCCAGTTAGACTGGAAAGCCTGAGTATCCTCTCCTTAGGGAGGGTCAAGTTCACATTGCATTATTAGCATTGTTAACCCACTATTTGCCTCAGAGGCTTTTCTAGTGAGAGCTGTTAATTCTTTGCCACGAGATGCGGTCCATGAGACGCTTTTGGAACCCAGTCCCTTGTCTTACTCCCTCTTCTTCTATTTTGGTTCCTCCTCAGAGACAGTGGCTTATTATGTTATCTTTAACTCTTCCAGTGGAAATAATACCAGAAAGTAATTCATAAAGCAATATTTTAGCAGTACCACATGTTCTGTGTCCACCTGTTGCTGTGGTAACAACAAAAACAGCCAAACACTAGATAACACAAACCAGCAGGCAGAACTAAAGTTTCTTTTAATAAATTCACGGTTGCCTTGGGAAACCTGGGCACACTGGTGGCATGTTAACTTAAGTTCTTGGAGGAATAGTGATATGACTCAAGGCAGAGTCAGTGGCTGAAAGTTTCTGTCCATATAACATGGTCAAGGTCATCTGAGTACATGTCAAACAAGCTAATGTCAGAAACTGGCTAATATCTGCCAATTTTGTGCAAGTATGACAAGTATTGACATTTCGGTTCAGGTTTGATACTGATTTATTCCCCTTCAGTTATCCAGAGTTGGGACTCTCATGTCAGGTGCTGGCAGTTGTCCCAATGCATGTTCTGTTGTGTCACACCCCTGGGTACATCTTTTTCCTTCTCTCTGCAATATGCTTCCCCATCTCAACTGAAAAACACTCATCACTCAAGACCCAACCTAAGTGTCTTTTCTTTTTTTTTTTTGGTGAAGCTTTGTTTGACTCCTAACCATCCTCTTCCCACAGAACTTTGAGTTTCTGTTAAAACTCTCACCTCTCTCACTATTTCACAAAAATTCTTGTCATCCTGGACTGTGAATTTCTTGAGGATAGTTACAACATCATATTTCTCTACTCCAGAAACCAGTCCCATGTCTGGCACATAGTAGACATTCTATAATAAATGTTTGTTAAATGAAGGAAAGAATAAATCAATCATTCAAGTATATAAGGCCTTAAAAATCAGCAATTAATACCGAGGATATGAACAAACACAATTCTTGATTGCTTTTTAGGCTTAATAAGCATCAATTTGATGGGCTAATACCTTTTAGTAAGGACAATAAACATAATTTAGACTTTCAGGTTTCCAACTAAATGATCAAAACCGGCACACACTATTAATTTTGCCTCCAAGTAACAAAAGTTGTTTCACAGTTTTTGCTATATGGCAAAGCACATGTAGAGTTTTTGCCTAATTAACTCTGAGAAGTTTAGAAGTCGTTTCTTCATTTATGAAACTGATTTTAAAGTTAAGCAAGAGTTTAACATTTAGGGAAACAATTGGCTTTTGCTTTTCCCCCTTTTGCCATCAACTATGCAACTTGGAATTTCTCTGAGTTTCATTACAGGTCACATACAAAAGGTAGAGCAAAATAACTAAGAAATTAAAGGTTCGAGATGATGATAAAGATCTTGTTCTGTTGAATCAAGGAGACAAGGATGAAAATGTTGAAGTTTTTTCTGTGCCTTTCCTCATATTTGTTTTCTGTTTCTCGACAGTAACAAATAAAACCCATCAGAGTAAGGCTGCTGTCTCAGTTGGTCCCTGCTATATTCCCGGTGCCTGGTAAATGCCTGGTATGTGGTAGGTTCTCAGCAAATATACATACAACAAATAATAGTTGAAAGATTGTGGTCAAAGTGGAAGAGAATGAGGGCCTGAATCAGAGTAGTGGCCTTGGGAAGAGAAGGGAGAAAGGGATGGTGAGAGATCAATGTGGATCCAGACCTAACTGCCCCTGGAGATAGTTAGATGAGAGCACATTGGGGAAAGAAGGAGTTAAAGGAGCAGTAAAGTGTGGAGACTGGTGGATTGAAATGGTGAACAAAGGGAAGTGGAGTTGGAGGGGAAGTTGCTGATCTCTGATTTAGGCATGTTGAGTGTGAAATTCCAGTGGGGAGAGGTCCAGTATGCAGTTGAAAATGTGACACTAGAGCTTAGAAGAAAAGTCAGGAATGGAGATTTTGACATGATAGTTGAAGCCACAAATCTGATGGATTGTCAGGATAAAGTAAAAAGAATGAAAGGAGTCCCAAGCTAGATCTTTGGGGGATATATCCATAGCTTTGGAGGCATGGGGTCAGGGGGACTAAAACTAGAGGCATGATCAGAGAGCTAGTAATATCGTCAAGAGAGTATATAGGTCAAGGAATTAAAGATAGAGAATTTGAGGAAGAGCACTTGGTCGAGGGTGCTAAAGGCTGCAGAGACACTCTTGTTTAGGACCTAGAAAAGATGACAGAATTTAGCACTTAAAAATATTTGTTTAATAGGAAGACAGCGGATTCTGCGGAATAGTGAGTGCTCTGCATAGGTGGGCTTGCTAGAAGACTGTTCAATACTTATCTAACATACCTCATGTTATTTTTTAAGCCTATAGCATGTGTTCAAAAAATACTTGCTCGAAGTGAGAGAGTAGCATAGACATATTTACACTACCAACTGTAAAATAGATAGTGGGAGGTTGCTGTATCACAAAGGGAGATCAACTCGATGATGGGTGATGCCTTAGAGGGCCAGGACAGGGAGGGTGAGAGGGAGTCGTGGAAGTGAGGGGATATGGGGATATATGTATAAATACAGCTCATTCTCTTCGGTGTACCTCAAAAGCTGGTACAAGAGTGTAAAGCAATTATATTCCAAAGGAAGTTGCTAAGATGGTTAGAGGTCCTTTAGTGAGGTAGAATCTAGCACTTACCCTAAGTTGTGGTCATCTACAATGATCTGCTGTGTGGTTTATATCTAGTCTTCTCTTAAAGTCTCTTTGTATGTCAAGCTCCAGGCTGCTGAGAACAGTGCACTGGCAGGGCAGATCATTACGTATATATGAGTCTAAGTGTTATTGAGAGTAAATGCCTAAATCTTAAAATAATTTTAAAATTACTTTATGTTTTATATAGTTGGAAATACCTTATTTCCTTTGTAAATTATTTCTGTATGTTTGATGGAAGTAACGATGGGAATGAGAGGTGGGCCTGGGAAGAGGGCAGAAGGGGTGCTGTTATGTGCTGCGTAGGCTGTAGTTAGTAGCTCTTACCGCTAGATGGTGACCTTGCATTGGCCTGGTGATTGCCTGTTAACAGAGGGTGGCAGAAAGTCAACTGTAGGGGGTTGAAGCCCACTACAGTGAAATAGAGAAGCTTTTTTGAGGTTGTGAAATAAAATGGTTGATGAGATTTGAAGTGATAAAAGTTGAGAAATACCAGTGTCCTCCCAACTCTTTGCACAGGCTATGATGTGTTGAGAATACTTGGACATCTGGTTAAAACCCAACAATGTTGAGTGATGGGGAGAAGATTTTTAAGTACAAAAACTTCATTCTAGTTCACCTGTTGCCGCTCACTTGTGGTATATTTGGCAAGTCGTGTAACTTCTAGGAGTCTCAGTTGCTTCATCTGTAAAATGGGAGATGATGATAGCTAACTTGTCAGAGCCTGGGCCAGTTTTCCCCAGGACCTTCTCCTGCTTTGTCAGTGAGGGAGAAAGAGGTTGAGGTTCAGTGTCTCTTTGAAAGAAGGAAGAAGGGACTAAAGAATCTGGGTTGGTGATTGTCTATGTTTTTCAATTTTTAACTTTCCTTTTTTGGTCAGGTGGATTGAGTCTTAGTAGATATTTCTCTCCTTGGGAGAACCATATGTATAAGTTTTGGCTACAAGTTGGGAATAGGGAAGGAAATAAAGGCAAAGGCTGAGAGGGGAAAATATTCTATAATGGTATTGTGGGAGGGGTGTGTGTGTGTGTGCACGTGCGTGTGCACGTACGTGCATGCGTGTGTGTCTACTTAGAACCAGAGAGAGGAGGAGAAATTTGAAATGTTTATTATTGCTGGGAATTGTATTATTATTGACCTGTCATGATGGTCTTGTGTCCCTGTTTTACAGTAGAGGGACTTGGGGAAAGTCTTGTGATATTCAATATGCTGAAGATTTACTTTCAATCTCACCATTAATATAATTCATAATGACAGCATTTTTATTTCATGCTTATTCAAAGGGCTTTGTATGAGAAACACTTTAACTCTTTATCCAGAAGTGATTTGGCTTTTAAATTGATATTATCTCATTAGGAGAAAATAATATCTCCAGCAGGGCAAATTCCCAGGAGGCTCAAGTCATGGCTGCTTTTCTCAATTTTCCATGGGAAACTGTGCAGATACTGAGTTGACTTTGGCAGAGAAAGGGAGCTTGATTCTGTCATCTGTAACCCAGAATTTCTGTAGTTGAGCCATGGGGAGTGTCTTGCTCAGTCTCAGAGTAATTAGTGTTTATCCAGAATTCACTGAAGGAACCAGGTTATAGCCTTTCTGATATGAGAACCCGTGAAACCCTGAAGGACTCTCTGTCTCAGCCATTGTTCATATCTTTTCATTGGAACAAAATAAATAAAATCAGAATAGATGAATATTTGATATCAGAGAGGGAAAGGAGCAGAGAGCTATGAAAGTTTAAAAAGATGTGTTAAAAGTAAAGGTGAAATCAATGAGGGCACAGACTATGTCCTATAGGAGGTATTTCTGTGACTGTGTATTCATTCCCCTCAGGAGTTATTGCCTTTGAGCAATTATTGAAAGCAGTCAGATGTTCTCTCTAGTGCCCCTGGTGAGCTTTGATTAAACTAAATTGATTCTAAAGTTCTCTCTTTGGTTTGAGGATGGTCAAGAAAGCTGTGCAGCCTGAGCTGGGAGCTGACATGTAATCTAGCTCTGTACTCACTTATCCATACCTTTGTCTTAGTGTATTTTTAAAAAATTTCTCTTGACAAAGTTTTTATTTTATAGCCTAAACATACTTAGAGTCCCATACGTCTTGGTATTTGCATGGTTATGGCTTTCTTCTCTGAACCCAACAATGGAGATGTCACAGGAAAAAAAGATGGGTGGATCTCAGCCATTTTCATTAACTAATGCAAAAACTGTGAGAACCCCAGGGAGATGAATGTGTTTTGTTGCCAGACTGGAGAGGAAGAAGGCCAGGGACATCTGAGGGATTGACTGGCAGACTTTGTGTATGTCCTTTCTCTTCCCCACGTTACTCTGGTGATCCATTTCCTGCCTTCTTTGTGGACAGGAAAGCAGTAGCACCAGGCAACAGTGCAGAGTAGTGCCAGGGCAACAACCCCAGAGCTAAAGTGAGAAGCCAGTAGCCACAATACCTGTGTGCCCCCAAGCACTCCCTTATCATGTCTTCTCCTCCATCCAGTGGACTAGGCAGTTATACAAGAGACTGTCTATGCTTAAGAGAACATGTCTAGTGATGAGATATTCCCTAGATGATGTTGTTTTTGGTGGTGGTGGTAGCCAGGAGAGGACTGAATTCAGGTTGCAACTTTTGAGACATTTTTCCTTGAAGACCATCTTCCTTTAACTCACCTGGAAAATAAGCAAAGCCTAAGTTTTTATGTCTCTCTCAGGTATTAGCAAAACAGTTGATAGTCCTGAAGGAATGAAAGATGAGCTTACAAGGAAAAATGGTGAGATATGTGAGGAGTAAAAGTTCTGTGAAGAAATTTAACAAGTAAGATAAACCAGAGGAAATAGGATGAACAATAATTTAAAAATTAAACATGGTAATTATCCTTAGCGATAAGGGAGAATATTGAAAAGAAAAAAGGAGAAGTAAATAGGAAGAGGAACCAGTTGAAAATATTGGGTACCTAAATATAAGTGTTGAAATAAAGAACTCAGTGGATGGGTTGCACGTGGGAATGGATACAGCCGAAGACACTTTAGTAGGCTGAAATGTTGGAATGAGGAGTTTTCTCAGAAGGCACTGGAAAAGGATGAAGAGATGGCAGTTTGAGAAAGACGAAGGACTGAAGTAGAAGTGGAAATTTGCCTCAACAGAATCACAGAAGGTCCTGAACTGACAGGACACGGCGTGTGGAAGAGGAGAGGTGACCTCACACAGAAACGTTCCACAGTGACACTAAAAAATATAAAGAAAAAGAGAAAATTCTAAAAGCTTTCAGATAGAAAAGCACATTACCCAGAAGGAGCAAGGAAATCAGATTATAATCATACTTATATGATTATACTTATATACCTTTTATGATTATATGTATAATCAACAGCTGCGCCGGATATGGGAAAGCAGTGAATTAATGCCTTCAAAGTGTTAAGAAAAGACAGTAAAATTAGAATTTTATAGTGAGTGAAATTATTATTTAAATGTGAGGTTGGAGGACAAAAGCACAAGGGGGTTTTTCTCCAGCGTTCACTGTGAGGACCAGCTAGAGCTCCTGGAGGGAGAACCTGGCCCCAAAGGAGACCCTGGTGAGAAGAGCCACTGGGGGGAGGGGTTGCACCAGCTACGCGAGGCTTTGAAGATTTTAGCTGAGAGGGTTTTAATCTTGGAAACAATGATTGGGCTCTATGGCTCTTAGCTTACAGAGCTTCCTGCAGCAGCAGGCTCAGCTGGAGCTCCTGGCCAGACGGGTCACCCTGCTGGAAGCCATCATCTGGCCAGAACCAGAGGGGTCGGGGTCAGACCCTGCCGGCGCGGGAACCCCCAACCTCCTGCGGGGCAAGAGGGGAGGACACACCGCCAACTACCGGATCGTGGCCCCCAGAAGCCGAAATGAGAGAGACTGAGGGTGGTGGCGGCCCCTCGGGGAGGGCCAGGCCAGGCTTCCCTTCCCAGCCTCGGCTTGGCTAGCTGCCTCCAGGGTCCGCCCATCTGTATTTATTCATATCCTCAGGGTCCCTTCTGCTACCTAGGCCTTTGGGGTGGGCAGGTCTTGGTCCTGGCACCCCGTGTGCATCTGCCTCCTATGAGGCTGAGCAGGGACTAGGGCCTGAGGGGGAGGCATGGCCCAGGTGAGAGGTGAGGCCTTGCTCAGGGCCCTGGGCCTCAGTTTCCCTCTGTGAAATGGGGTGATGCAGGCCTGCAGGGAGTGGGGGAGGGATGACAGGTTTGGAGCGTCTCTCTTCTAATCAGGCCATCCAGGCCCCAAGCAACGAGGGAGTCAGAAGCTGGAGCTCTGCCCGTCCCTCAGCACACACAGGGATGAGGAGGGCGGGCAGTCTCGCCTCCCCTCTCCCCAGCCAAACCTGGGGGCCCACCTGTGCCCCTCCTCCCCTTGTTTTCTGGTGCTGCATTCCTGACCCTGAGGTCAAGCTGCCTGATCTGACTGGACATTCAGGGCTTCTTGTCTCAGTTCTGACCCTTGAACCCTCAGTCCCTCCCATGGCCCAGGAGGAGGGGGCATGAAGAGGGAGGGGCCACCTGCTCCCACAACCACTTGTGTCAGACACCAGGAGGTAGATGTGTATCAGCCAATAAAGGCCCCCAGCCCGAAAAAAAAAAAAAAAAAAAAAATAAATGTGAGGTTGGAATACAGATAATTTGGGGCATACAGTGTCTCACAGTAATTACTGCCAAGGGTTTGCTTTGAAAGAAGTGAAAGGTGTATTCCAGCTAGAAGTGGAGTGAATCTGGGAGAAGCAGTTAAATACAGGAAGAAAGGTAAATAAGTAATGAACAAACACAGAATGCACATCATTTTGAGTAAAAAAAAAAAAATTACTTAAAAAAATTGGCCATGAAACTAGAACACAAAGCATTTATCATTAAATTCTAAAGAATCAACTTTATTCAGACCAGTTCTCCAACTATGAAGAAACAGTTCAGCAGTAAAGTCAACTTATGTGTTTATTGGTGTTTTGAAAAGGATGGTGCAGTGTTCATTTTTGTACATTTTTTTTTTTTTTGCATAAGGATAAGACTTTTCCTTGGAACATATTCCTAGAAGTCAAAATTCTAAGTTTCATGATATGTGCATCTTTTTTTTTACAGCCAAGTTGATTTCTAAAGTTCCATGAATCTCTACCTGTGAACTAAAGCTGGGGATTTCATTGGAATTGCATTGAATTTATACAGTCATTGGGTGGGAGGGGAGAATATCTTTACAATATTAAAAGTTTACATTGGTGAATATTATTTTTTCACTTAGATCTATTCTCAATAAGGTTTATAATTTTCTTTGTGAAAAGTCTAACACTTCTTATATTAACTCTTGTGCTTTATAGGTTTCTTTGCTATCATGAGGGTTGTTTTTCCATCCTCTACTATGTTTTCTAATTGTTGCTAAAGGAACACATTCAGGCTTCTTTTGTGAATTGTCGAAAAATTGAGGTGTAATTTACACACGATAAAATTTACAGATCTTAAGTGTTCAGTTTGGTAGGTTTGATAATCATTTATATCTGCGTAACCACCACACATACCACAGACTGTGTCCATAACCATAGAATGTTCCCCTTTCCAATCAAAGCCTCATCCCAAGTCAATCACTTTGAACTTTGGTCACCACACATTAGGCTTGCCTGTTCTTGAACTTTATGCAGATGGAATCATGCAGTATTTACTCCTTTGTGTCTGGCTTCATTTACTGCACGTAATGTTTCTTAGATTCATCAGTGTGTGATATATATCAACAGATTACGCATTTTTACTGCTGAATAATAGTCCATTGTTTAAATATACCCAAGTTTATTTATCCATTAACCTTTTGATGGATATTTGGGTCGGGAAACGTTTTTGGTTTTATGAATAAGGCTGCTATGTACATTTTCTTTTTTGATGTATTTTAAAAGAATTTGTGTAAATATCTGAGAATGGAGTTGTTGGGGCATATGGTAGATGTGTTTGTCATCCTCTTATTTCTTAGATTATCTTTTTATTGTCCATTTGTAGGAGTTTTTAAATGTATAATCCTTTGTCAGATATATGTTTTGAGAATATTTTTCTCTCAGCCTTCGGCTTGTGTTTTAATTTTCTTAATGTGTCTTTGAGTGAAAATACTTAATTTTGATCAAATCCAAAATTATCATTTTTTTAAATAATTAGCACTTTTGGGGCTCTAAGAAATCTTGGCTGACTTTAAGGTCATGAAGATAATTTTCTATGCTTTATAGTTTTAGCTTTACAAGCTAAAAGTTATATTGCCACTTTTATTTTGTGGTGTTTCCATTAAGTGATTATCCTTGTATTTTAAGCATACACTTTTTTTTTTTTCTTTTTGGTGGCAAAATATTTTATTGCTGCCATTCCCATGGTGGACCACTGGGGATTATGAGGATTGAAGTTGGTAAGCATACATTCTTAACTAAATTTTTTTCTCCGTCTAAAGTTATTTTATTTCTTTCCTTATCCAAGACATAAGGACTTAACATCTTGGTATTGATTTTTAAGCAATGAAAAAACAGTTGTTCCTAAAAGAGTCAATAGTTGATGTTGACTCCTGCATGTTGTTTCTGTGCTTACCATTACTCCTCATACCCTCTATTTCCCTGTGGATTTACTTCTTCTCACAGGTTAAAGGTGGTCAACTCTCACAGTCATTGTAGTCTGGAAAGTCTGCTTTACCCTCATACTTGAACAATGTTGGCGAAAAGAGTACAGAGTTGTGCATTTTGAAGCTACAGCTGAGTTTTACCAAGTATTGATTTCTGTTGATAATCACGCCTTCCTGGTTGGTCCTCTGTGACTGACTTTCCCACTAGGGCGCCTGCTGGGCTCTGGCTGTCTTATGGGCTGTGCCCTGGCAATGGAGGTGTCTGAGTCATGTAACACGGACTGAATTGTTCTTCAGCAGTCCTTCATTTCCTTCCAGCTGTTTCTTCTCCTCAAGCATGCCTTGAATTTGCCTAAATCACTGAGGATGTATGAAGGCCTTGAGTTTGGTTAATTTACTCTCTCACAATTCTCATGCTGTGCGTCTGTCTTCCCAATAAGCTTTCATTTTTACATGGGTCTCCCGTGTCTCCCCAGCACCCTGACTCTCTTTCCTCTATCAGACAAGCCTTTGTGTGCCCCATTCTCTAAGAGTAAAGCAGTAAGAGGCAGTAGGGGCTCAGCTAATTAAATCACTCTGAGTTAGACACTTTTCCCAAGAAACTTTTACATTTCAACTGGACCAATATTCATGCTGTTCAGTTAGTTTTCGACATTCTTTCACGCGTTCTAAATCATATATTCTTTCCTGAAATAGGATACTTCCCCTATTTACATTTGCAGAAATTGAGAATCCTAGACAGAAATTGAGAATCCTAGTGATTTCCTTAAGGTCACAAAACCACTGAAAGGTTTAAACTTCAAACCTAGGTCTTTGGACATGTTGTTCCTTGCTCTTTCCACCATAATGCATCTGGTTGATAGGGTGGGGATTTCAGGTATTGCAGGACACTGGTAGGGATGAGACTCTGAATGTGGTTGGGGAGAGGGTTGTGGTGATGAGGGAAAGAGGTGAGTGAGCCTTAATTTCCTTCAAATCACATCATGTGGGGGACATTTCCACCCACACATGCAGCCTGCATATCATAGTGTCCTAACTAATTATCCATAATCAGCAAAGCATACACTAATAATGAATTTTCTTATGATCCTTCATCTTTGTTCATGCATCGATACAGGCACAGATCTCCCATTTACTCTATTGAGGGTGAGAAGCATGTTATGAATTCTGCAACATCTTAGGCAAAGATTCCAAGAGTCATTGGCAATGGTAAGTTTTGCTAATATTTGCTGGACTTGGAGTTAGTTGTTGAACATGTGGAATGAAAGTGGACTGTCACATAAACTGCAGAGGCACTCTGGAGGGATGGGAGAGGTGTGGAAAGAGTTGTGCTTTGCAACTAGACAGATCCTTTATCATCTTGTCTCAGATAGCATCCATCCCCTTTCCAGATCCTCCTGATTATATCTTTCCATTTATTTATAGCACTGTACCAATCTGTCTTTGTGTTGCTTCTTTCTTGACTTAGTTGTTCATTGTCTGTCTTCCCTGTCAGAAGGCGATCTTCATTTGGGCAGTGTTCATGTCTGTATCCATGGAATCTGGCATAATACCCAGCACATACTAGGAGCTCAATAACCATTGGAGGAAGGGAAAGAGGGAGGGAGGAAGGGAAAGAGGGAGGGAGGAAGGGAGGGATGGATGAATCAATCCTGGCTCTGCCACTTGCCACTTAATGTTGGATTTTTTTTTTCCTTTTCCCTCCCAGATTTATTGAGATAAAATTGATATTATAAATTTAAGGTATACAACATAATGATTTGATATATGTATATATTGAGAAATGATTATGATACTGCTTTAATTAATTAATTAAGTAGCTTTGTAATATAGTTTGAAATCGGGAAGTGTGATGCCTCGTCTTTGTTCTTTCTCAGGATTGCTTTGGCTATTCGGGGTTTTTTGTGGTTCCATATGAATTTTAGGATTTTTTTCTATTTCTATAAAAATGCTATTGGAATCTTGATAGAGATTGCATTGAATCCATAGATGGCTTTGGGTAGTATGGAAATTTTGACAACATTAATTCTAATCCATGAACATGGAATATCTTTCTGTTTGTGTCTTCAGTTTTTTTTTCATCCTTGTCTTATAGTTTTCTTTGTACAGATCATTCACCCCCTTGGTTAAATTTATTCCTAAGTATTGTATTGTTTTTGGTGCTATTGTAAATGCGATTGTTTTCTTTTTCAGATAATATATTGTTAGTATATAGAAATGCACCTGATTTTTGTATGTTGATTTTTGTATCTTGTAGCTTCACTGAATTCATTGATTAGATCTAACAGGTTTTTGGTGGAGTCTTTAGGATTTTCTATATACAAAATCATGTCATCTGCACACAGAGATAATTTTACTTCTTTTCCAGTTCTGAATCCTTTTATTTCTTTATCTAGCCTGATTTCTCTGGCTTGAGGCTTCCAGTGTATGTTGAATAGAAGTATTGAGAGTAGGCACCCTTGTCTTTTTCCTTATCTTAGAGGAAAAGCTTTCAGCATTTCACCATTGAGTATGATGTTACCTGTGGCCTTTATTATGTTGAGCTATGTTTTTCTATATCCAATTTGTGGAGCATTTTTATCATGAGTGGATGTTCAGTTCTATTAAGTGCATCTATTGGGATGATTAGGAGTTTTATTCTTCAGTCTATTCGTATTATGTACTACATTTATTGATTTGTGTATGTTGAACTATCCTTGCATCCCAGGGATGAATACCACTTGATCATGGTATATGATCCTTTTAATATGCTGTTGAATTCAGTTTGTTAGAACTTTGCTAAGAATTTTTGCATCTATGTTTATAAAGGATATTGGCCTGTAGTTTTTGTTTCTCATAGTGTCTTTATCTGGCTTTGGTGTCAGAGTAATGCTGGCCTCATAAGATGAGTTTGGGAGTGTTCCTTCATTCTCAGTTTTTTTGGAAGACTTTGAGAAGAATGGTAATAATTCTTCTTTAAATGTTTGGTATAATTCACCAGTAAAACCATCTAGTTCTGGGCTTTTCTTTGTTGAGATGTTTTTGATTACTGATTCAATATCCTTATTGGTCTATTCAGTTTTTTATTTCATTTCATCATCAGTCTTAGTTGTTGTATGTGTTTAGTAATTTATTTCTTATGGGTTGTCCTATTTGTTGGCATATAGTTGTTCATAATAGTTTTGTTGTCCTTTGTATTTCTGTGGTATCAATTGTAATGTCTCCTCTTTCATTTATAATTGTATTTATTTGGGTCCTCTCTCTTGCTCTTTTTTTTTTTTTTTGCTTAGTCTAGCTAAAGGTTTGTCAGTTTTCAAAGAACCAACTTGTAGTTTTGTTAATCTTTTCTATTATTTTCCTTTCCTGTCTTTCACTTATCTGCTCTGATGTTTATTTCCTTCCTTCTTCTAACTTTGGGCTAGTTCTTATTTTTTCAGTTCCTTGAGGTATAAAGTTAGGTTGTTTGAGAGCTTCTCTTTTTTTCTTAATGTAGGCATTTATTGCCATAAATGTTCCTTTTGTAACTGCTTTTGCTGCATCTCATAAGTTTTGGTATGTTGAATTTCCATTTTCATTGTCTCAAGATATTTATTTCCCTTTTGATTTCTTCTTTAATCCATTGGTTGTTCAGGATTGTTTTTGTTTAACTTCAGTGTATTTGTGAATTTTCCAGCTTTTCTCCTGTTATTGATTTTTAGTTTCATAAAATTGTGGTCAGCAAATATATTTGATAAAATTTCTATCTTGGATTTGTTGCAACATTTTTGTGGCCTAGCTTATAATTTATCCTAAATAATGTTCCATGTGTACTTGAGAAAAAAAATGTGTATTCTGGTACTGCTGGATGGAATGTTCTATATATGTCTGTTAGGTTTATTTGGTTTAAAGTGTTGTTCACATCCACTGTTTCCTTATTGATTCTCTTCTGTATGATCTATCCACTGTTGAAAGTTGAGTATTAAAGACCCCAACTATTATGGTATTGCTGTTTATTTCTCCTTTGAATTGTTAGTATTTGCTTTATATATTTAGGTGCTGTGATGTTGGGTGTATAAATATTTACAATTGTTATATTTTCTTGATGGATTGACCCCTTTATCATTACACAATGGCCTTATTTATCTCTTTTGACCATTTTTAGCTTAAAGTCTATTTTGTCTTTTGTAAGTATAGTTACCCCTGCTTTCTTTTAGTTGTCATTGGCTTGGAGTATCTTTTACCATCTCTTCACTCTAAGGCTGTGTGTGTCCTCAAAACTAAAGTGAGTCTCTTATAGGCAACATATAGTTGGTAGTTTTCCATTCAACCATTCTATGACTTTTGTTTGGAGAATTTAATCCATTTATGTTTAAAGTGATTATTGATAGGTAAGGACTTAGTATTGCTCTTTTGTTGTTTTCTGTTTCGTAGATCCTTTGTTTCTTGCTGCTTATCTTGTTGTTTTCCTTTGTGATTTGTAGCAGTATGCTTTGACTCCTTAATCTGTTGTGTATCTACTACAGGTTTTTCTTTTGTGATTACCATGAGGCTCACATAAAATATCTTATATTTGTAACATCCTATTTTAAGCTGATAACAACTTAACTTTGTTAGCATATAGAAACATTATACAGTTGACCATTGAACAGCATGGGTTTGAACTACATGGGTCCACTTATACATGAATGTCTTTCAATAGTAAATAATATGGTGCTCTGTGGTCTGTTGTTGGTTGAATCTGCAGATGCAGAGGAACCACAGATATGGAGGGATGACTATAAACTATACATTGATTAACCCCCATGTTGTTCAAGGGTCAACTGTACTTCTCCCTCTCACACTTTAGGTTATTGATGTTACAATTTGCATATTTTTATATTGTATATCCAAAGTGTAGTTATTATTTTAATGCATTTATTTTTTAACTTTTAGACTAATTGTAGGTGAATTATGCACCGCCATCACAATATTAAGGAATATGATTTTGTCTATATATTTACAATTACCAGTGAGTTTTACACATACATTCATGTATGATGTTAATTAGCATCTTTTTATTTCTTCTTGAAGAATGTCTTTTAGCACTTCTTATAAGGCAAGTCTAGTGGCAATGAACTCCCACATGGATGGAATTATATGTTCCTTTGTCTGTTTCCTGAGCTATTCTGTTTAGGGAAAGGAAGACAGTCTCCTCTTTTTTGTAATCCTGCTGCCTAGCGCATTGCCTCCTCCCTAGTAGGTGCTTAACCACTGTATGTTGAATAAAAAAAGTGATGTTTGAGCTGAGTTTTTATTGATGAGGTGGTTGTATCAGGCAGACAAATGCAAGAAGAGTCTTCTAGCAGGGAGCACAGCATATATAAAGGCATGGCAGCCTGAAAGACAAGACAGGTTTCAGGAAGAAATTTGAGAAAGGTAGTAGAATAGTGAGGGAGTCAGGGAGCAGGCTTCTGAAGGGGAGGACTTCAGAGGGATGGAGGGTATTTCTGGAAATCAAAAGATCAGAATTGTGGTCACATGTGGCTAAAGTCAATGAAGGTGTAAGGCACTGCAAATAAATAAGTCAAAGCACTGTGAAGCTGAGGTCCAGCCTGGGGATCCACGAAGGTGCTGAAATCACCAGGAAGGTGTAAGACTGGGAAAGGACATGGAGACAGAATTAGGTATCAAGGGTTTTGGTAAATATGGTTCTTTGAAGGGCAGAGTAGGGTCAACATGGGTGTCTCACATGAAGGTAACAATACTGCTTGCCAGCTGTGAAGAACTAAGACAATTTTTAGGTCTTTTCAATCCAACAGCCCCTGGAAAACTCTGTTCCCAAAGGTGTGATCAGAAGGATGCTGAGGAATGATGGTTGATTATCCTCTCAGTCAAATCTACCTTCCTTTACCTCCTAACTGGATCTGGCTTTACCTAAAGACTGCTCTGCTGGGGAAATGGCATGTTGAGGGGACCTGCTTTTCTCCCCCTTGGTTGATTTGTCTTAGTGTCAGCATCAGGGCTACTCTGGCTGCCTTGATCTGCCCTCACAGATGTGAGACCTCATGCTCTCACAGACCACAGAGTGATTGTAGGCAAAGGAAGCAGTCGGGATGCTGAAAACTTCCTTCCCTTCTCCATGATTCCCACTGACAACCTATCCCTTCATTACTATATGGATACTGTTGTGAATGTAGTTTGTATATTAGAGAATTTTTGTATTAAAATGCTTGAGCTAAAAATAAAAAATATTTTATCTAGGGAAAAAAAACCCTTGAAAACCTCGAGTAGTTTTCTCAGTAGGGATGGGGGGTGTCAGTCCATCTCCATTTCTTCTTGCAGACCCATCATTAACATCTGCAGTATTCAGGTAAGGGTGCCAGTGGAGGTGCTGGCTCCTAGCTCCTCCCTTCTCCTCCTGTGCTGATTCTATCCAGCATGGGGCCACCCCAGCCTGCACCTCTGAGCTCCATCCACACGCTGTGAACAGTGACTCTCAGGCCTTGTGGTATGCACATTGGGGGTGTGGTTCACCATGGGGAGGACAAGGTAGACCCTGAATATTTGGGGGCCCCAAGTATTAGCACATTTGGTGTAGGCTTGGGTGGTCATGTTCCCTTGGACGTGGGGACTCCTAGACCTCTTGGCTCTCCAGGAGGCTAGAGGGGGGCCCTCTGCAGTGTGCTGTCCAGGGCAGGGACCTAGTCGCCCAGATCTAAGGGCGTTTCTGTCTCCGTATTGCTTTGTTGTGAAATGACTGATGTGGCAGAGAAAAGGGCCCGGGCCATGCACTGGTCTTATTCTTTTCAAACAATGAGCCCTTTTAGGGAAGAACAAAAATACACTCAAAGTAAAGGTTGTTCCCTTCTTGAGGAAATAATTTAGAGTTTTCAAACTCCTTCTTAACTACCTTGGCCCACAGCCAACTTTGGCCCATGAGTTGGGGCTCTCCTGGGTTAGAGTACACTTCATGGACTTCCTTTTTTTTCCTTCTGGCTTTTGCTAAGCTCAGCTGCCAGTCATGGGGGTCCTGTATTTGAGATCAGGAGGAGAAATGTTACACGGAATTAGTAAAAATCCTACTCACTTGAGTGCTGGGTTTTGCTTTGTGATTCTGTTTTTCCTGTTCATTGGATTAAATTCACACCATCAAGGCTTCACTGTGACCAATGAGCACCAGCTGTGAGAGAACTTGGTTGCTGGTTAGCTGTTGGCCCGGTCCTGCTGCCGTAAGTGTCTGATTTAGGCCACTGGCCTTCAGTCACGCTGAGACTGGTGTTTCCAATCTCTACTTTTATGTAACTCTAGGAAAAGGACAGCAGGAGACTTGAATTCTAGTCTTACTCTGCCTTGCCTTAGCTATATGACTCTGGATGGGTCACTGAACCTCTGAATGGTAATTTCTTCTTTTATAAAAAAAGAACCCTTCTTACCTCACAGAAATGTTTTGAGGATCTAATGAGCCAATGAAAGTCAATGTCTTCTAGAATGTGTAAAGCCCATTGAAGTTTAAGAGATTATTATCACTATGGTGTGAACCATTTATCATCTCCTTTACAAAGTGACAGCTCTGCAGGAGAGCAGCTCTGTTGTAGGGAGGGTGGAGAGACAGTGGTGGAGGATGTAAAGTGGGGGCTGGGGAAACCAGAAGGATGGGGGCCGAGGAGGATGAGGTAGAACACGCTGTTAGAGGAAATGAGAGTTGCTGAATTCAAGGTCTCCTAGTGTTCAGCGAATGCCAGGCCAGGCCATCTGCATACAACAGCTCAGTTAACACTCACTACAACCTTCCTAATATTTTTCTGCCACTTCACCTTCTTAGAAGTAAAGCTGTCACAATGATCTGGTGCTCTGTATTTTTTGTCCTTGTCCCTCACTACTCTCTCTCACCCCCTTTTCTCTGCTCCAGCCACCCTGACCTTGTTTGTCTAGAGCACAGCCAGCTTATCCTAGCCAGAGGGCTTTTGTGCTTGCGCTTCCCTCTGCCTGGACTAACCTTTTCTCAATATCCACATGTCTCACTTTCCACTTCCTTACTGTCACCTTTTTAGGGAGGCCTTTAATTATTCCCTGACAATGTATATCATATCCTGCACTTTGTCATGGGTACTTAGCGCTGTCCACCATTCAGTACATTGTACTTATTTAACTTTTATGTCCTCTGTTCCCTCTACTAGAATGTAAACTCCATGAGGGCAGAATTTTTGTTTGATTATTTACCACTGTTTCTCCAGTGACTGGAATAGTGCTTGGCTTACACTAGTCACTTAATCAATATTCTTGCAATGAGTGAATGAATGAATGGAAAACAGAACCGTGTGGGCTTCTGCACAGTTAGGTGTTGATTTCTAGAGGTAGCTACCAGTGATATAATTTATCCCAACACCAAATATTTATACAGTTCCAAATGCTAAGCATTATCTCGTTCGATTAGACTTCCTCGAGGCCACAAGTAAATTGGCTCTTGAATTTTCACCTAAAGCGTTTCACTGAAACACACAGAAAACTAAGCTACCTTAAACACTCCAGACATCCTAGGAAAGAGGGATTAACATACCAGCCAGACGGACCCACAGCCAACATTCTGGTAGCTTAAGGTGGCTGGGGGTCTTCCAGGGCCGTTTCTTGGAAGCATTACCGTGGCCTGTGGCACTGGGGAGCCTGGGCTGGAAGCAGCTCGTGCTGTACGTGGACTAGATGGAGAGGAGAATTTTGTCAGGATTTCTGCAGGGATGTGGCCTATAAAGGGTTCTCATCACTTTATAGACAGGAGCCGTGTATTCTTATTGGTATTTTTCAAGTTTTCTTCCTTCCTCTCCTTGCTTCTCTTCCTCCCCATCTCCCCTACCTAAAGGAAAACAGAAACATATAACCATTTGGTAGATTGATTTTTTGGGAGACAGGAACCCTGTGGTACAGCTTCTGCTGTTTATGAAACAACTTAAAACCTTTTCTACCCAAGCCTAATCTTTATGCACCTCATTAATACCTGGAAGTTTAAATGACCCTAGCTAATGATACATGGGGGGAAAATTGCCTGAAAGTTCTTTAAATGCAGAGCTAAAAATGTTCTTTACCTCTTATGTGGAAAATATCACTAAAAATTAAGGTGATTTTTATGGTATTCTCTTTTTGTATTTGTTTATAAAGAATGTGTCCAGACTCAAGGAATCCTGTGTTGTAAAGAAAACAGAAGAAAAGGAAGCAAGAGCACACAAACAGTGCTCTTACAAACTTTGGGATTGAGTCCATTTTTGAGACTTTTCCATCCCAGAACAGCACACTCAGGGGCTGTGGGTAATGCTATTGGAGAGAATAGAATATTGTGAAGACCTAGGGTCCCATAAAAGGTTGAGCTGTCCTTATATTGATGTCTGAAGTGAGGAGGCTTTGAAGACCTTCCGAAATATTTTTCTATGACTCATCCTTTAAACTAGATCTTGGGGATCCAGATCACGGTGCATGTCTAAACATCATGGTATGAGCAGTGGACCTTTCTACTGGAATCTAAGACTGAGGCCATTCAGTGTTTTGAGTTGAACTCTTTACAATATGATGAAAGCATTTTAAGCCTGAGATGGGCAAGTTCTAGTCCAAAGAGACACAGTTTGGGCCTGGCTCCCTTCCACAGTGCTCCTTTGTTTAACTTGTCCTGCCCTGTTCTCTCTTCTCCTCCTCATGTCTTCATTCTTCCTATCCTAGTGTGTTTCTTTTGTTACTTTTTTTTTCTTTTTTCTACTCTCTTTCTCCTTTTTCTTTTCTACATCTTGCCTCAAACAGGGCATTTCTTGGGCAATGTCTGACTCTAGTGGTTTCTATCAGATCTAAGAAACTTTTAAAGTTTGTTCCAAGGAAGAGTAGAAAAGACTAACATGGGGAGGAGGAGCCGGACTAGGTGGAGGGAGAGAGGAGGGAAGGATGAAGACACTGAATGTGAGCTGTGAAGGTGCCATGTGCATCCTGACCTTGAGCCTCATGGTCTTCATCCCACGGGAGAGGATCTGGATTGACTCAGGGTGGAGGATGAGATTGGTGGCATTCCTCCCACGCAGCTCCCTCTTCTGCCTTCCTGGCTGGCAGAGCCATTCTTCTACCCTAGAGGCAGGGCTTCCTTCTCCCACCTTCCTTACAGCCAGCATCGTAATCTTCAATAATGTGTAGGAAGGAATGCTTGCTGAGGATCTTTGGGGAGAAATTTTCTCCCCTTGAAAAGAGAGATGCATGGATGAAAGACCTCTCCTCTTTGTTTCTGGATTTGTTCATGCCTACCTGTGGTGTCTGGAACTGCTATAGCAACCTTGCTACCATGAGGGAAGCATGGCTGAACACTCCAGGGATGGCGGGGCAAAAGCATTGAAAGGTCCTGGGTCCTTGAGACTGTTAAGCTGCCTATCCAAGTCTGGAGCATCTTATATAATTGGCTTTATTATTTAAGGCATTTTTAGTTGGAATTTCTGCTACTTGCGGCTGAATGAAAACATTTGGATGAGAACCAGCAAGCATGACCTCATGGCTGGGCTTTATTTCATGCTGACTTTTAGTTAGTTTCTTTAATGTTATATATTAAACAGATAAAGCTTTCTGTATATTTGTTCTCTTTCTCTAATGCTTTCTTCTGTCTCTATCGGGGTTACTATCCAGAATTGGAAACTTCATTCTTTGTTTGTCTCTATAAATTTTCCTAATAAAATGAAATACTTCATAAACTCAAAGCTTGCAGCTATCACACTAGAATAAAAAAATCGGTTTCAATGATCTTTGATTTTATAATGAATGCCATATGATGCTGGCCTAAATAAGGCAGAGTATCGCTTCTGATATGATCTGTTACATCTTGCTGATGCAAGCGCAAGAAGGGCTTTTCCTCTCGTTTTATTCCCCCCTCCATGTATCCCTTCCAGAATCAAGGTCTGAAGGGTACCTTATATTTAACACTGTGTTTCCCTGTAGTGAAATACAGCCTCCACTGCCATTACCCCTCCTCCCGTTATTGCTTCAGTATGTGGCAAGATAAAAATTGTTTATTAATCCATATACCCAGTTCATCATTTCACTCTGCTCCCTAAGAGCTTCTGGATTTACTCATTGTGTCTCTTTGTTTTGACCCCTCCAAACAGGATCCTATATTGTCTGACAGCTTCTTGGGGTTCGGTGAAGGAGAATCTGGAGGAAAGGAGGGTGGAGGAGGAAGGTGATGTGAGAGGCTGGCCGGGATGGAACTGAGGGAGTTTCTGGTGGATTAAAGTTTGAGGAGAGATACATGGGAGTAGGTCCAAGTTGAGGCCGGGGGCATGGGAGGTAAACATGCAAGGCTGGCATTCACCCAGTTTGTACCAGGATGGCCCAGTGGGTTGCTCACAGCCAGGGTTTGTTCTGAGATCAGGTACAGTTGTACCAGTTGTTAATACTTTGAATATCACCTCTGGAGATGTGTACTTTAAGAAATCTCTGAGAGATATTGGCCCTTTTTATGGTATTCAGGATTACAACTAAAAATTTTAGGAAAAGGACAACTTGGGAAAACATTTTGACATTTCTTTTGGTTGTGTTTCTTTTCTTTTTTTTTTCTTCTCTTTTTCTCTTCCTTTTCCTTCCTCTTCCCCCTTTCCTTTTCTTTTCTTTTCCTGCATCACCACTCACACTGAAGCACCATTCTGGGAGGTGCAGACTAGAGGTGTTAGCTGAATAATCACTGTTTAGGGGGAAGAGTAACTGATACACTGGACACCAGTTGTTTTTTATTCAAATACAGGAAGTAGAGAAAATGTTTTCCCCTTAGGACTTGTCTAAATTGTTTAGAAACACTGACTTTAGCTACTATAAATATATTTGCTTATTTGAGAAACATCTTTCCTCTTACCAGGAAGTGTAGTGATAGAATAATGGAACAAAAGTCTTCTGAGCTCCTCTTGGTGTGTGTTTATCTTTGAACATATTCTTGACTCTCAGAACCACTATCTGTTAAACCATTGGGTCCTCAACAGCACTGTTGTGAAATAATTAATACTATATCCTATTTTTAATTTAGCTGCTACTTGCTTTTGTGTCCAAATTCAGAAATACATTCCCTCTGGCCACAAACAAGGAAGAAAGATGATTGCAGATGGAGTTGGAAGAGCCCAACAGTGCGGCACTGTAGGGTGGGGACCTGGGGAAGAAAATGCTAAATGAAAATGCTTTATTTTCACATAACTCCAGACCCGTGCTCTCCAATAGAAATATAACATGAGCCATAAACATGATCCACTTAGGTAATTTTAAATATTGTAGTAGCCACATTAAAAAACCTAAAGAGAAATAGGTGAAATTAATTTAAAAATATATTTATCTCAGTATGTCCAAAATAATAGTTTCAAGATATAATCAATATAAAAATTATTGAGATACTGTGATTCTTTTTTCTTTGCACCAAGTATTTGAAATCTAGTGTGTCTTTTACTTATAGCATGTCTCAGTCCAGGCTAACTGGATTTCAAGTGTTCAATAGCCACACGTGGCTGATGGCTACTATACTGGCCAGCTCAGCTCTAGACTATTTCTACAGATACTTATTCCACTTTTCACTCAATGCTTGTAATAGATCAAGATGGTGCCAGGTCACAACAGCAGAGATGATTGCTTTTCCTTCAGCCCTCTAAGGGCTCCCTTGTTAATGCCTTTGGGACCAACTTTTGAAATGCTTGCCATGGGGCAAGAGGAGGAAGGATTGGCTTTGACGTGGAAGGAGGATACTCTCAGAGGAGACTCAGAACTTTGTGGGCTGGTCATGGCATAGTGCTTGATGGGGATTTGTGGTTGGTATTTATGATCCAGATTACCCAGATGGGGTCATTTGTGAAAATAAATAGGGGAAGTATAGTTATTTATCAGGAATAATATGATGTGATGGAATGAGTTCTAGATCATCGTCAGGAGAACTAGGCACTAGTCCAGGCTTTGATCTGGGAGGAAAGAAGTAAACTGACATTCACCAAGCCTGTTAAAGCATTAGGCACTTTACACCCATTTTCTTTTCCAATTCTATAGTAAGCCCAATAGTCAGATATTATCATCAATTTCCGTGTACAGAGGAAGACACTGAGCCTGGGGAGGAGTCCTGGCTTGTCATGGAGTAAGAATAAAATCTCAGCTCCGATTCCACAGCTGCTATGTTCTTAACAGTGTAATTCACACGCACGCCGTACAGGTTGTATCTTCTATCAGCGCTCAACCGAAGAAGCAACAGCAGCTCTGCATGCATGTATGATATATGTCGTAAGGATGTGTTACAGGGAATTGGCTTACATGACTGTGGGAGTGGGCTAAGTGGTCTCCGTAAGGATGTTGTCTCTACATCTGATGCTAGAGCCTGACGTCCATAGGGCAACAGTCATAAGGGGAAGATCCTGAGCGTGCTTGAAGCTGCAAGCACGAGACAGAACCCCACAAGGTCACTGTTCTTGTTGCTTCTGACCTTGGTGACAAAAGTATTCTGTAGCAGGTGGGTTCTTCATCATGGAGCTAAACACATACAATTGGCTTAGGAGGTGGAGAACCTGAAAAGATTCCAGGGGACAGTGGAGCCATTGCAGGCCCAGCCGCTGCTTCACAGCAGTGAGCTGAATCAGCAAATGAGCAGCAAAGCACGAGTGCCAGAATGGCTGCAGCTGCCCTTTCACCTTCCTATTTCCCTGAGAAGCATCCATGTGGCCCACCCTGAGGGGAAACATATCAGAAGGGGAATTCTGGCAAATGACGTCCACCTACTCAAGTTGACACATTACAAAGCCATCACATAGGTGCTCAATAAATATTCGTTGAGTGAGTGAATATTGTGCTACCTCTTTTGGAAGTTCTCTGGGAGTCAGAAAACTTAATTTTGGCTCTGCTTCTTATAAGCTAAGCAATTTTGAACAAGTCACTTAACCCTTCGGGTCTTGGTTTCCTCATCTACACGTATAAAACTCTAAGAATAATTCCTTTTCTGCCTATTTAATAGGACTTTTATAGGGATCAGTTGAGATGATTTGAACAAAAGCACTTTGAACATTATAAAGGATAGAACAAACATGATGTAGTATTACATTTTAATTATTAATGTTGTTATTAATACTTCAGCTTCCTAATGAATCACATGGAGTTAATAGTTTCTGACTAATTTACCTTATGGATGTGCCGGGAAGATGAATTAGATGAAGTACGTAGAAGTTCTCTGTCAGCTATGCCACGGCATATTCTTCAAAGGCAAGATTTAATTGTCATTCAACACTCAGAAACACTTGTACATTGTGTTTTAGTTCTGGGCTAAATGTCTTAGGGGGATAAGTGTGTAATTGGAACCATTGGTAACCCTGGGAGCTGGAGGGCAGTGGCCATTCCTTGGGTGAAAGTTGTGGGCAGTGGATGAGGTTTCTGTCCTATAGGTCTGGGCTTGCATTTCATAGCAGCCAAACTTGCTCAGCAGAATGAAGAAATCCCTGCGGAAATTCTTGGTAAAGATGGCATAAAGGAAGGGGTTGGCACAGGAGTTGATGGGGTAGAACAGGACCAGGAGGATCTTTGACTTGGACACTGTGATGAGGGGCACCTTGAGGGAGGCAGAGATGGCAAAGAAGGAGATGGGCGCCATGCAGAGGAAGTCGGTGAAGATGAGCATGGCCATGCGCTTGGCGATCTTGGTGTCACTAGAGGAGGACGTGATGTTGGGGTTCCTCACCGTGACGTAGATGTGAGTGTAGCAGCCACAGATGACCACAAAGGCCAGGACATTGAGCACAAGGAGGGACATAACATAGAGCTGTGACAAGGGGCTGTCAATATCCATGGGCAGGCAGATACTCACCTTCATATAGCTGCTGATGCCAAAGATGGGAAAGAGGGCGACTGCAAAAGCAAAGATCCAGCCCGCCAGCATGACACTGGCAGCATGGCGGAGCTGCACTTTGCGTTCTAGCTGCATGGCATGGGTGATAGTGTGCCATCTTTCCAGTGTGATGGCTGTCAGAGTGTAGACTGAGAGCTCACTGGCAAAGACAGTGAAAAAGCCGGCCGTGTCACAGCCTGCTCCAGTTTGCCAATCAATGGCATAGTTGTGGTACTGGCTTTTGGTGTGGATATCAACTGATGCTATGAGTAGCAGGTAGATTCCAATGCAGAGGTCAGCAAAGGCCAGATTGCACATAAGGAATCGGGGGACTGTGAGTTTGTATTGGCTGGTGATCAGGATCATGAGCACTAGGATGTTGCCAGTGATGGCCAGGATGCTGATAAACCATATCAAGACTCTGAGAATATCATACCCCATGATATCTTCACAAGGATTGAATGCATCTGGCTCGGGGGAGCAAGTCACATCAACCGCTTCATTGCATAAGTCATAGTCAAATTCACTGTACATCATGTCAAATCCTTTGGCATAACTGGACTCATCATCTTCTGCCAAAGAGACTCTCTGACCCCTAGCCTGAGTCATATCATCAGCTTCTTGCCTTAAAATAGATTTGTTGCAAATTGGATGAAGGTCAGAGCTGGAAAAATACAAAAAGGAATAGAATCAATATGTTGGATCCAGAATGGCAAATATATCACTGTCTTATATCAGGTAGAGAATGGGGTTTCTTTCTGAGATTTTTATTTTCTTCTGACAGTTTGTCTGCCCTTGAGGCTAAGCTCAAGGGTTAATGCTGCTTACTGTAAGTGAACAGAACAGCTCGTGTATCTATTCCTAGAGTTGGATGGCCCACTGGGGAAACCATCTGGCCACAACCTGAATGTGGGTAGGAAGGCGCCTGGGACCAGCTAAGCCTTGCTGTTAAGTGCAAATAATTTACGGACCTGATATCAACTCCATCCTCGCCCTTCCCCATCTCCATTCAGCTCTCTCTTCATATGCCTGAGTAGGAAATACCCCCTTTCCTCTACTCTAAACTCCAGTCCTGGAAGCTCTGGACTGTTCTCTGACTCAAATGAGAGTTTTTTTAATCTACATAAATTAGACGATCAGAGTCTGTTGTTGGTTCCCTGCCAGCCCTGCCCCTGGCTCTTTGGTACTCAGGCTACCAGGAGGTCTGCTAATTTGCCTGAAACGTTAAGAAGGGGCCTAATATTCTTTATTCTTTCACTCCCCGGGGGCCACAGCAGGCCTCAGGCATGTATTTATCTGCAAGGTAAGCCTGGCTCTCTCATATTCAATAGTTCCATAGTGAGTGCCCCAAAGGGCAAACGCAGGTTGCAAGGGGGCCTAATTTCCTCCAAGATTGTAACTCATTCCCTAGGGAGCTGGCTCTTCTTGGGCTCACGTTTCTGTCTTAGTTTTCCCTTTAAACCCCAATGTATAAGAGGCCTCATCAACAGAATAGAGGCACTTACAAAAGAGATTTGAATGAAAGCCAGATGATAAATATTCCATCCAGACAAGTGGATAGTGTATGTAGAGAGAGAGGACAATAATTCTGTTTTGAAGCAAAGGCTTAAGGAATGGGAATGTTTCACATTGTGGAAACACACACACCCCCATTCCCTCCCTCCCTCCCTGAGGGGCAAGCTCATAGCAATGTTAAGTGACTGCATTTCTCTCAGGCCTTAACATAATCTCCTAAGTGAGTGCGGAGGTGAATGTTGAAACTCTTCAAAGATATTCCGGCCCCGCCCCACCCCCGCCCCTGCCTTATAAGGAGAGAGTGGCTGGGGCGGGAGAAGGTAAAGATTGCTTAGGTACTAAAGGATGAGGGTTGGCCAAGTGTGCCAGCAGACAACAGACTGAACTTTTCCCCATCACCATCTAGGAGAAGGGGCTGTTAGTGAGACCCCTCTCCTTTCTCTCCCCTCCAGAAAGTGAATTGAATTGCCAGGAAGTCATTTTCCCTTGGACCAAGGGACTCTTCCCCCCCCCCCCCCCGGATAATGTGCCCTTTTTTGTTTTAGAGACTTCTCACATCAGTCACAGTTTACACTAAGGGGGTTAAACAGTTAACATACATGTAATTGAAAATGCGCAGAAAATCTTTTGGTTCAGTCAGATCTTACAAGAGAGGTGAGGCAAGCCCAGAGATAGGCAGAGAGAAGACAAGAGAATCACTCTGTGTTTCTTATTCTGACTCCTGACTCCTAAACCCGGTCATTGGATTAGTGGCAGCCCAGTTGTAGGAACAGGAAGTAAGTAACCTGGTGCCCGCAGAATGTGATTTGGTTCACTGGAACAGAACTGACTAACCATCTAGACCCAGCCTCCACTTCCCAGGGCTTATGTTGGCTTTTGGGAAGATGCTTATTGTTGATACTGCTACAGTATCAACATTTTAAATATTGATGCTTCCCTTTCCTGAAACAGAAGTGACCCAATGACATGAGTGGGGAAAAGGTAAACAATGTATGTCTCTTAGAGAAGAATAGAAAGAAAAATGGAAGCGGGGAAGTAGTCTTGCCTCTGCAGTACCTCAGCAAATCCTAAGTATTATACAGAGCTGGGAATTCAGTTTGGGTTGAGGTTAAAAAGTAGTACTCTTGGACCCCAATAAATCAATGAATAGATACTTGGGAAGTGCCTGGCAGAATGGCCCAGAGCCTGAGCTTCGGAGACAATCAGACGGACCAGGGAGTTTGGATCTGAGTTTGTTTGGTGTTGGTAAAGTTACTTACTGTCTCTGAGCCTCGGTTTCTGCCTTTGTGAGAAGGGAATAAAAATGGTGCTGTTACCTTTGTGAAAATTAAATGAGATAAAGGTGCAAAGTATTACAGTGCCTGGCAGTGAGTACTCAGCAGGTATCAGCCATACGAAGACAGAGGATGGTGGTTACTTACTGAGTTCATGTTGGGGTCTAAGCCCTATGTGAGTACTTAATGAACATGCCACAGTGCATCATCTTAAAAATCTACCTGGGAAGGAAAGGCCTAAATACAAGAAATAACAAAACAGGGGGCAAATATCAATGCAAGCTGAGTATAGAACTATGACGAGGACATAACTGGTTCAATGACAAATGAAGGGTGTGGTTAGTAAGGTCTTTCCATGAGCATCCAGGAGCTCCATTGGCCAAAATCTTACAGTCACAAGGGCCTAACATTTACAATTTGGGCATTATTTCCAAATGAGGTTTGGAGGAACAATTTCATCACACACCTTTAACCTCAGATTTCATTACCTAACCACATCTACTGTGGTACACCATGAAATGACACAATTAAAAAATGAATCCTGCAATTATCTTCCGAATGGCATAACCATATTGTTTTGGGTTTGTGACTTTGTTAAATATAAAGTCTGGACAGCACTGTGATTTTTGTTACTCCATCTTGGCACGTCTTCCTAGAAGAGGCCTGAGCCTCTCCTTTGCCGCACCTGACAAGCCCTGATGTAAGTTACAGTAGGGACCTAGAGAGGGTGAGAGCCGGATAGTCTGGAGGGATCAGGGAAGTCTTCAAGGCGTGGTACAATGCAAGGCAGACCTGGAGATTTCTAGTCTGGAGAGCCCTGAGGCTAGTCCACACTGCGGAGCGGTGGTGAGACCAGAGGAGTCTAAGCAGCAGAGTAAGAGAATACAGTCCTCTGATGTGTGAGTGCTGACCCAGACAGCACATGATGTGCAGCTCTTTCAGTGGTCTTAACGTCCTCTGAGATTTCTCCTGGGGGAATTTAACTCCAGGGTTTTGGCAGTGAAATTGGTATCTTTCTTGCCCTGGCTGGAATATCTCTTTCTGGAATATAAAAGGCAGGCCTTTCTGCCTTAGCCCGAGCCCTTAAGAATTCTAGCTCCTAAGAAGAAATCCCCTGGCCCTTGAGCTCATCGGTGAGGAGTGTCTGATTCTGGATAGTTCCCCAATGATGTGTGCTAATTCTGAAAAGTAGCCCCTTTTCTGCAGATCCTATAAATGGGTCTGAGTGTGGACTGCTAATTAATTTGAAGGGTGTGTCCTGTGTGGTTGTTTCATTTTGCTTTAGAGCAGGGGATGTATCTGCATGTTAAGGCTGAATAACAGAGACTGTGTTCAACAGTGAAATAATGTCATGGAAGCTGTATGCGTGCTGGGCTACCCTGTGAGTGGGAACGAGGCATCATCTGATTGAGTGAGGACGCGTGGCATGAATTGTATCCGTGAGTTCAGAAGAGGCAGAAAGCTTTGAGAACTCCTGATACCCAATAAATTGTATCTCTGGTGGATCCTTTAAATGTCTGGAACAGGTAAAGTACTTCCTCTCCACTCTCTCCAGAACCTCAACTTTTTAATCAGTTACCCACTAAGACTTGGCTTTATTTGGTTACCCTCTTTAATCTGGGATTCCTGGAACCTGATCAGCCTTGAAAGCCAGAGTGAACAGATGTTGCAATCTTTGTCCTCACTGTGACGTGCTAAACTCTAAAGATGGGTTAGAGAGGTTTAGAGTGGTTGGGATGTGCTGTAGGTGTGTGCGTCAGTCTCTGCTATGGCATTTATGCATTGTCCCTCCAAAGTTGACTTTGATAGTCCCTGGCACATTTATGGGGTGCAGCATTTGGGACTTGGAGGATAAATCCATGTTGGTATGAAGGGAAAAGGGAACAAATTTGTATTAAGCATCAGCTATGAGTCACGCTTGCTTAGTGTTTTTCACGTTATCTCATTTAATATTTGATAGGTAGCCTACCATGTGGGTAGCCCTCTCCCGTGATCTAGCGTATACTTCCTTAGGCATAGTTCATCACGGATCCCTCTGCAAGTGGATTCTCTTCATGTCACACGTGCAGAAGTTGTGGACCAAGTTCTGTGTTGAAGAAGTACCCACGCAGGGCTCAAGAGATAGACATGAGAAGACTCACATTTGCCGCCTCCAGTTTGCGAAGGCGCAGCAGTGGCTGGGGTAGGTGAGGCTGGCCTCCACGAGAGTGACAAACTTTTCCAGACTGGGAAGCTTTTTTAAGTTGTAAGTTGACTTGGCCCGCAGCTTCTTAAGATTTTCTAAGCCATAGCTAGGCAGGGAATGGATCCTGGTTCTTGAAATATCTCTATAAGGAGAAAGGTAAACATAACCTGATTACTATGGGCCTAAAACTTTCTTCTCTGTTAGTATTCAAAATAGCAGGCACAGTAGTGATATTTTCACATGGGTGAGGAGGAGACTCCAATTCCTCCAGCACAGCTTGGTCAGATCAGTATTTGGCTAAAGGAACAGTTGGCCCTTATGTTCACGGTAGGAGGACCCAGGTAACATGTCACTCTGTATCCTGGATATGCTTTCTGGCTGACCTGGGGCTTAGCTGTAGCCCTTTCCCCTTCCACAGTCTTTCTGTAGCATAGATACCCACTAATTTACATAGGACCGAGGAAGCGAGACTATTTCCTCCTTACCATAAAACCGGATGTAAAAGTATATCTGATGAGCTGGGGTGGACTCTATAGCCATATTTCAGAAAAGAATGCAACAAGAACACATCGTAAGGGGAAGAGGTGTCTGGTGGGCAATAGAGGTACCCCCGGCACAAAGTCAAAGCGGCAGTAGAGCGTGGTGGTGGTGAGTGTGGCATCCACAGCCAGACGTGCCTGCCTCTCTACCTATTAGATTGGCGACCTTGGTCAAGTCACCTCACTTCTCTGTGTGTCAGCTTGCTCACCTATAAGACAGGAATGGTAATAATCATACCTACTTCAGAGGGTTATTTTGAGAATTAAATAAGTGCTAAAGTACATAGAGAACTTCCTGACCAACAGACAGCACTTGATGACTGGCAGCTGTTATCAGGAAACATCTCACACACACAGGCAGTTATTCTTGTTTTGTTGAAGACTCTCTGTCTTGGTGAACTAGGAGGTCTATATGGAAACCATCATAAATAGACACTTTAACCAGGTCCCTGTCCCTGGAGGGTTCCCGAGCCCCATCCTTTCTGGCAGCAACACCAGTGACATGGGCAATTTTCTGGCAGCACTGTTGGCAGCTGCAACCCTCAAAACAACCTGACCAGCGGCTGGGAGCAAAAGATTTAAATGGTACTGGCTTAGACCTGTTGGGGCCAGCAGGTTGGCTGTGAATGAGTGCTTCTGATGTGAGTGGTAGCAGGTGATGACCAGGATGGATTCATTTCAAGCACCCTTGGATATACTTGGTGAAGGAGAATCATCTAATGTCTGTATTTCCTGTACGTCAAAGCAGTGGGCACATGGACCAGTGCAACTTGGGGATGGGAATATATATCTGCTACCCTGTATTTTCTCCCAGTCTGGTGAAAATTACTTTCTCAAAGCCTTGTTTTCATTATGTCATTCATTTTCTTGCTCAAAAGTTTATAAAGCTTCCCGTTGTTCAGTTAAACCCACTTGTAGCTGGTGCCCTATAGTTGCTTCCCTTTCCCAAACTTCTTTTTTTTAATTTTAATTTTTTATTTATTGGCTGCATTGGGTCTTTGTTGCTGTGTGTGGGCTTTCTGTAGTTGCGGAGGGTGGGGGCTACCCTTTGTTGTGGAGAGTGGTGGCTGCTCTTCACTGGGTACGCGGGCTTCTTATTGCAGTGGCTTCTCTTGTGGAGTACGGGCTCCAGGCATTCAGGCTTCAGTAGTTGCGGTACATGGGCTCAGTAGTTGTGGCACATGGGCTTAGTTGCTCTGTGGCATGTGGGATCTTCCCAAACCAGGGCTTGAACCCATGTCCCCTGCATTGGTGGGCAGATTCCCAAGCACTGCACCACCAGGGAAACCCCCAATCAAACTTCTTATACTAGTTGTCCATACTTGGTGTCACTGTTTCCTCATTTCCTAATCCAACTCAATTTCTTCCCAATCCCTAGAGAAACAATATACACTAAGGTCATATCTCAGTTCTAACCTTCTTGATTTCTCAATTATATTTCACCTGTAAAACTCTCCTCCTTCCTGAGACACTCTTTTCTTGGCATCACTTTTTTAAAATTTCTTTGGATGTTTATTTTGGCTTATTTCCAATTTTGTTCTCTTTTTCTTCTATCTATTGAAGTTCCTCTAAACTCAGGCCACTTTCTGACTATATGTAATCTTCCCAGGTAATCTTACCCACCTCCTTGGTTCCAGATACTAGGTATATGCTGATGGCCTCCTAATGTATATCCCAGTTCAGATTCTACTTCTGAACCCCAAGCCCAGATAATCCATTGTCCATCAGATGCCACCCTTTTGATGACTTGCAAGTATCAAAACTGAATTTACCATCTTCCTTGTAAATATGTCCCTCCTTTTGTTTTCTTACCTCAGCAAATGACTCCTCTATTTCCCCTTGCTGTTCAGGATAGAAGCCTGGGAGTCATCCTTGACTCCTCCCCCTCCCTCCCTTGGCCTCAGTTTTTGTTCTCGCAAGCTTAACTTTTACATTTGTTTCAAATTGTTCCCCCCCCCTTTGTTTTTTTTGCCACAACTTTAGTCTAAGTGACCATAATCTCTGCCTGGAGAGAAAGGCAACAGTCTCATAACTGTTCTTCTCATGACCACTGTATTAAGGTTCTTCAGAGAAACAGAACCGTTAGGATATATAGAGATAGATAAGAGGAGTTTGGCTCACATGATTTTGGAGGCTGAGAAGTCTCGTGATATGCCATCTGCAAGCTGGAGACCCAGGAAAGTTCGTGGTATAATCTAGTCAGAGACAAAGGCCTGAGAACCAGGGAGGCCACTGGTTTAAGTCCCAGAGTTTGAAGGCCCAAGAACCAGGAGCTCCAATGTCTAAGGCCAGGAGAAGACCGATGTTCCAGCTCAAGGAAAAAGGAAGCACATGTGCCCTTCCTCTGCCTTTTTGTTCTGTTAGGGCCCTCAGCTGATTAGATGATGCCCACCTGCGTAGGGGAGGGTGACTCTTCTTTACTCAGCCTATTGATTCCAACGCTAATCTCTTCTGAAAATACTCCCACAGACACACTCAGAAATAATATCTTACCAGCTATCTGGGTATCCCATGGCCCAGTCAAGCTGACACATAAAAGTAATCATCATGGCCATCTAGCTCTCTAATGCAATCTTTACACTGCAGCTTGGGTGACATTTTAAAAATGCCAATTAGATTGTGACTTCCTGCTTATAACTAGTCAGTGATTCCCCACTGTACTTCCAGTGAAGTACAAAGCACTGGATATGATGTGCTGGTCATTTGCCTGGTTTTTCTCATGTTCATTCTGTGCCCTTTTCTGTGTTCTGCCAGAGAGATGGTCTCTAAAGATTCCATTTCACAGGTAGCATCTTGTCAATCAGCTTTCAATTGGGTTCAGCAAATAGCACTGGTGGGATTGGAGAGTGGGAGGAAGGGTGAAGTTAGGCATTTCTCATCCCTCCTCTACCTCAGGCAGCAGCTCCTCTGTGACTCCAGCTGTCATCAAACAGATCTGCTGACGATCCAGCAGCTACCAGTCATCCCAGTTCCTGTGCTCCAGTAAGACCACATCCTCACCTGCCCCTCAAGTCCTAGGATTAGTAGCAATTACCTACCATTGTTAATCTCTGAACTGCTAATCCCCTGCTTGATATCTAGGCAAATTCACATTTTCAGAGTTAATGATTACCTTTATATAATACCTATGTATATTTTCCTTAGTTCCCCTCCTCTTTGGATGCCACATAGATCAAATTTGTTAATGCTGTTGTTCAAATACTTCAGTGCGCTTGCTGATTTTTTGCTTGCTTGTTCTATTACTCCTGTGAAAAGTACAGTAAAATCTCCAACTATGATTTTATATTTGTATACTACTACTTTAAGTTTTGTCCATTTTTGGTTTATATATTTTTGATGATAATTTTAGATACATACAAATATAGAATTTTTACATTTTCCCGGTGACTTTCTTTCTCCTTCCTCCCTTCCTCCCTCCCTCCTTCCGTCTTTCCATCCTTCCTTCATTTTTTTTGCACCACATGGCTTGTGGGATCTTAGTTCCCCGACCAGGGACTGAACCCGTGCCCTCAGCAGTGAAAGCTCAGATTCCTAATAACTGGACTGCCAGGGAATTCCCTGGTGACTTTCTTTATATCGAGTAATATTTGTCTCCTGACACTGGGAGACAAATGGACATTTCTTCTTTGTTGGTTCCTTCCTTACCTCCAATCATTGGAATACCCATGGGCTCAGTGCCTAGCCTTCTTTTCTCCATTTGCACTTACCCTGTAGGTGAACTCATCTACTTTTATGACTTAAATGCCATTTATATGCTGATGGCCCCCCAATTTTTATCTCTAGGCTGCTCTTCTTTCCTAAACTCCAGATTCCCATATTCAGCTACCTTCTTATAATCTCTACTTGGATGTCGAATAGGCAGGTGATGCTTTAGATATTAAAAATTAAGCTCCTGATCTTTCCCCAAACCTTCTCTACTTGCAGCCTTTCCAGTTGTTTATTCAAAAACTTGGAAGTCATCCTTAACTCCTGTTTCTCTCACACACCATATACAAACCCTCAGCAAAATAACTTGGCTTTACCTTCCACATATATCTGGAATTTAACTACTTCTTACAACATTCACTGCTATCATCTTGAGGTAAAAGTTCTTGGTGTTCCAAGGTCTCTTTTCTAGGTCTTGCCTACGCATTCTAATTCTTTGGAGCTGGGGTCCCTGGTGGTGAGTCTGATCCATGAACCTTTGTCCCTGTGGAGAGTCTTTGTCCTCTGATGCCGAAAGATCCAGCTGTCCTGGCCTGTTCTCCACTTAGCCTTTCCATTGTTCCAGAGCCTCTCAACTTTCTTCTCTGCCCTAAAAAAAAAACCTCTCTAGTTTCTCTCTTTAGGCAATTGCTCCTCTGACGAGTTCTACTTTGACACTCAGTCTGGTCCCTGTGACCAAGTTCTTGTTTGGCCTGGTGTATGGGGGTCTTCTTTTTTCCCTCAAATATGGAAGGGAGCAAAGATTGCCTGGTTTGTCTAAAACAGTTCAAGGCTTCCGCCAAGTGAATGAGATGAAGGCGTAAACAAATGCCTTCAGGAATAATTTAAACCAGGGCAATTTTTTGTTACTTGCCGTTAACATTTTTCACATTTCTAAAATCAAGCAATACAAAACAGAAGACTGTTTTTTCTTAGCTATGCCTTACTGCCTTGATTTTACAATATACAAAAGTCACATTAATGGAGATTTCTAAAAATAAACAAATTTTTGTATTCCATGCAATACCATCATATTCTCTCAGTGACTCTGTAGTCAATTAAAGATGACTGCAAATTCTTTATACTCTTCCTTCGAGGGTCTATTTGCCCTTCCCTTGAATCCAGGCTGAAATGTGATGTCTTTGGACTATAGTAGAGTATGATGAAAGTGCTGCTAAACCCGTTTTGGAACTTGCCTTTAAGAGAACTGACAGCTTCTAAATTGGTCTTATGGAGCCATAAGCTGCCATGAAAGAACTCTGCCCTGAGAGTGCGATGCTGGAAAAAGTCTAGGCCATGTACAGAGGGTTCTGGAGGAGGAGATGCCGGTGTGTGTGTGTGTGTGTGTGTGTGTGTGTGTGTGTGTGTGTGTGTGTGTGTGTGTGTGTGTGTGTGTGTGTGTGTGTGTGTGTGTGTGTGTGTGTGTGTGTGTGTGTGTGTGTGTGTGTGTGTGTGTGTGTAGAGACAGAGAGGTACCAAGGAGCACAGATGCACCAGATATGTGAGTGAAGGGGACAACCTGGAGTAGACCCTCCAAGACCCAGCCACCTGAACTGACATCACATGAATCAGACAAGCCACCCAAACTTCTAAAACATAAAACCGTGGGCAAAATAGAATGATTGTTTTAAGCCGCTGAGTTTAAGGATAGCTTTTACGCAGAAATGAAGAACCCAAAGAGACTCTCTGTTATTTTATGATCTCCATCGTTTTTAACAGCTGTAGAGGTATTTTTCCTTGAAAGCCATTGAGTGCAATAGCACTATAGTCTGTATACTTTCTGCCTCTCTCACTTATATCTTTTGCTTTATATACTAGCTTTTTGTATTTGCCTTTTCTCTCTCCTGGAAGACAGAGGATTCCTTGCATTCTCAGCAGTGCCTTTCATGTAGTAAGCACCCAAAGAATTGTTGCTTTGTCCGAAGATAGGCTGGGAAGTGGCATTGATGGAGGATTGGGAAAGGAAATAGATCACCCCAGCAAGCTGTGATGTCTTCTGGCCTCTAGGACTTGCAAAGACGCTTATGTTCTCTCTTCTATTGTTTCATACTGTTCAACTTTTCATGTATATTTGTTTTGTCTCCTCAGCCAGATTTCAGATGCTCTGAGAGCAAGGATTATCAAGATATGAGGGTGAGTCAAAAATTATCCGCACTCTGGCTATAGAATTTATAGAAGTTTTAATATAACTGGAGTGCAGATAATTTTTGACCCACCCTTGTACATTTGTGTTCCACATGGTATTTGACACAGGGCTGGGCTCATGAAATCTACTCAATGGATAGTTGATTAGCAGAGAAAATGAGAAGTTGAAGCAAGTCTTATAGGAGAGCAAGTCTAAAGGGAGAAGTGTGCAAGGCAGACTGAGACAGGAAATCTGGATTTAAAGGAAGCTCAGCAAAATGGTGCTTCTGCAGTAGGCAATCATATGTGACTGAGAGTATCGAAGAAACTAAGGAAGAGAGCATCCTTGTGCACGGTTTACAAGGAGATAGACACAGATTAAAGAATAAGTAGACTAATGTGTTGGGGGGGAGGGGCAGTGGTGACCTGCATGCAATCTAGTGACTAGGTGTTGGATGGGGAAGCCTGCTTGGGAAGCGTTGGTGCCTTTCTGTCTGCTCAGTGTTCTGGAGATACATTCTATTTCCTCCTTATCACAGCTGCAAAATATGTGAGCTGCTGTCATTTTCACTAGGTAGCTTTGCTTCTGGGGTACTATGGCATCTTGTCAGTGTCCTGGAATCCAGAGCTTCTGCTGGTGGATGTTGAGGGGAGGGAGTGGTTGGTAGAAGAGAGGTGCAGAGTCATTTAGAGTTTGGTAAAGCAAAAGTCTTTAGCAGAAGTGGTTCCTGGGTGACAGGGAAATAAAAGTGTAGAAGTGTTTACTTCAAGCTTACTGGATACTTGCTGGGGTGAGCAAACGTGGAACCTATCATAAGACTTCCATATTTTGGACTAGCAGAAAATTGTTTCTCTGGTATCTCCACGGATTAGGAAAAATCCATAGGCATTTATATCAGCAGGGACAAAGAGGAGGTAAGTATGTTCTGTTCAGTGTGGTTTGAGACTTAATTACAAATATTCCCACTTTTGCTCTCTGTTCCCCTAACATATAGACACAGACACACAGAGTATAATCCCTGACTAAGATTCTCCCATGTGGCCTGGAAATCTAATGTTAGATTTTAATTCCTTTGTAAAACCACATTCCACTCTTAGGATGCAAATATCCCTAGGGGGAGTAACAAAACAAGGCATTATCAGTTATTCACATCTTCATCAAAGTGGGTTATTGTGACTGCTGGCTAACAGTAGGCTTGGAGAGAGACCCAGAACACAAAGCATGGCAGTGAGGGGTTTTTAGAAAGCTAAGTCTGAGCAACCATATTTTGAGGAGTCAAGGGAATCACAGGATGGGATTTGGTCTCTGAGCCTTGAAAGCCGGGCAGAAGAGTTTAGAATTTCTATGAGCAGAAGAATAACTTATTGAAAGCTGTGATTTTATAAGATTAGTCTTCAGAGCCTTACACATGGCATATAGTAGGTGTTCATTATTAAATGATTGGGAGGAGAAAGGATTGAAGGTAGGAAGGGGACGAAGTGGCTGTAACAGAAATTCAGGCATGAGATGAGACCTTACCTCCTCACACACTGTCACTTTATCTGTTAAGTCACTGTATCACTGTATCACATGGCAAAGATTTATTGGGTATCTGCTCTGCTACTATAGCCTCCTGTGAAAATTTCTGCAGAGATTATGGTTCTTGGAAGTAAAATTTGTCCCTCTACTAGAGTGAGAGAAGTTGGGGCAGGTACTGTTTGTTTTTGAGTCTCTCTATCCCTCACATCTAGCAGAGTACCAAGACACACAGTAGATGCTCAATCAACATCTACTGAATAGATGACGTGTAAGCCCTACTACGCTCAGTGAATGGGTGAGGATGTTTACTTTATTACTGATGTTGTTCCTGGGGCTGGTGGGCTGGACAGGGGCAGGAGTAATCGTGGGCTTGTGTTTTTAATCCTTGTCTTTCAGACCGGTCTCATGATGGCAGCCTTTGTTTTTAAGGTGCCACTTTGGTTAACATTTCAGCATTTGATTAACATTCTGGCAATGAATGATTTTGAGAATTTAAGTCCTGAAAAGTAGTACCAACAGGAGACATCATAAGGCAATGGCTGAAAAGATTTAGTAATTTTGAATGGTTTCAGCATTGTTAGGATTCTTGATTTTGAGATACAGAGTAGAAAGGGAAAGAGCAGTCAGTAATAAGACGCTGAGTCAGGAGAGGCAGGAGTTAAACTGCTCCGTGTCCCATTTAATAAAGTGTGTTATAGCCAGTGCCACAAATTTGATTTGAACAGTTTCTATTTTTCCCAGCAAAGATGTTATTACAGGTCAATCATTTCCATAAGTGAGAGCACATTTCTGGTGTATACTACACTGACAGATGGCTAGAAGACCTCTCTTTCATGATCCCAGGCGGAATAAAAAGGCAATTTACTATCTATAGGACTGTGGGTACACTGGTAATGGAAGAGAATCATTCTTATACAAATAACTCAGTGTTTGAATCTGAACTATCAAATGAATCTGAGCTATAGCCAAATCAATTTGATAAACCATCAGAATATGATTGTACTGGCTCCAGCCTGCAAAGGCAATGCATTAAATTTTCCCCACAGGAAGCGGTTTCCCAAGGAAACAGCAATTGCTTGATTGCTTAAAAAAAAAAACAAAAAAAAAGAAAACTTGAGTGAGTTCAGAATATCAGGTGAAAACTCAGATGGCTGCTGATGTTCAAGGTCAGGACTCACGAGGGGGAAATCAAGATGCGAGACTGCTCCTCGGAAACTCAGTGGAGCTTGCCTGTGTGCCCCTGGCTGTCTCTGCATCTGTTTCTCTTTGCAATGGAACATCTTATCCTGGCACCCTCAGGTGTTCAGAGACTCCCTGTTTTTCACTCAACTAAAATTTTTGCCTTCAGGAAAGGAGTTATGATTGGTTTGGGTGCCCTCCCCTTAACTCCTTTAGAATCCCTTGCATGTATCTACTGGGGAGAAAGTGCTGAGCCTGTTGGGGAGGAAGATTCACCACAGCTCTTGGAGGAGATATTCTGGAGACCGGGCCACGCTCCCCACTTCCCAGCATTGGTTCTAGGGCAGTGATTCTCAGTGTGCTTTCTAGACTAGCAGCATCAGCGTCACCTGCAAAGTTATTAGAGATGCAGGTGCTCAGGCCCTCCCCTGACCTGCTGAAGCAAAAATCCTGGGGGTGGGGATCAGCCACCTAGGGTTTTACAAGCATGTGGTTCTGATGCAAGGTCACAAGCTGCCCACAGCTTGAGGGCAGCTGGGGACCTTTGCCCTTGCCTGACTTACCCAAGACTTGGCTCCTCCCCGGGGCCAGCCTGCACGCAGTGACTGTTGATGAAAAGGCCTGGCCCCTTGCCTTAATTCAGTCAACTTTGAAGGGCCATCTTAACTCCAGAGCTCCCCATAGGATCAGCAGAAGCTTCTGCTGAAAATGCATTATGGTTCAACTTCCCTCTTAGCCTGATTCTGCTTCCATCAAGCACTCCCCACAGACTCCGAGAGGACTCTCCACTAAACCTTCTGCATGCAAATATTCACATCACAGTCTGATTTTCAGGGTGGGGAATCTGACCCAAGGCACAGTCATAGCCTGAGCAGCCTGTACTGTGGGCTGAGTGGTCTACACACACTCCTTCACCAACCCGTGAACCCACAGCACCAGCATGGGCTGGCCCTCTGCACACACTTAACAAGCAATTCTCAGGTTTAGCTGGGAGTCGGTGCATCAGGTTGCAGAAGTAGGGGATGGGATAGGCCCTAGAGTCCCAGGTTAGCAGCTAGAGAGGCTGGTAAGACATCTGCGGACTAACCTGAAAGCCCCAGAAAAGGAGGCTTGATGTTAACCTGATCAACCCTCTTGCCTCTAAGGGGAGGAGAAGGAGACCAGCAGTTATAGGCTGGACTTTCGGCCCGGATCTTGCATGTGTATCCTCATGCATTGAAATGTAAAGATGTGGGAATGTATTATCACTCTCTACCTTTTTAAGTCATGGGAAGTGCTTCATAATTCCTTTGTATTTTCTGTAAATTTTACTCCCTGTTCTGTGGTAAAAGGGTGGAAAATGGGTCTGTAACTTGAGGACCCTGCAGAACCATTGGTGATGGTGGCACCCCTTTTCTTGCTGGCATTTGTGGCAAGGCTGGCTGGGGTTCATGTTTGTATTTTCCACTGGACACTCTGATCAGACACCCTGCACAGTACCTTGGCCTGGGACCTGCTTGTCAACTGCAGGGGATGTTCTTCTGTGCTGTGTGTGTATCACTCACTAGTGTTCTTGGGCTGGGAGTCTGGTGTTTATCATTATTTCCTCCTCTATTTCAGTTCACAGCCAATTGTAGGGCCCTTACTGAATAACTTTTAGATGTTTGATTGGATGTGTTATGTACTTTAGGCAACATGGTATGGTGGGAACACATGGGATGAAAGACAGGAGACCTAGTTTCTGGTTCAAGTTCTGCCACGTATGGCGGCAGTGTGATCATTAACGGGTCACTTCCCATTTTGGGCTCTGGTTTCCTCAGCTGGATAATGAGCTGGTTGGGGATCTTGTCCATCTTGAACGCTCTCAGTAGCAGACAGTGGTTAAGGTGCTGTGATTTCCTGGCGTACCTGGTACAGGTCACATATGGAAACCTACCCCATCACAGATACGTTCTGACATAACAGATAGAGGTGCCTATTCAGGCACATTCAAAACCCTCATGACTGTTAGCTAAGTGAGGTTAGCATACTGCTATCCTGCTGGTCAAAGACATCAAAAGCACTTTCACTGTCTGATTTTCTCTCGGGTGCTCTGAGAATAGGAAGCATGGACGAAGCATTACAAGGTCTAAGGACTCGGTATATCGGAGCACAGGGACTGTGTGCCTGTCACTCGCTGTGTGTTACGCCGTGTCCCGCTTGGTGCTTTATAGTGCACGTCATGACTTTATATATGAAGCTGACTCCCCCTTACAAGGGTATAAGCTTTCCGTGAGGAAGAACTTCTGTTTCCTTCACTATATACAGTGCATAGCACAGGGCTAGTGCTTAAACGCTATCTGTTCAATGAGTGAATATATAAATATATAAAAATATGTATACACACAATTACATATATAATATTGTTTCAAACAATATTAGGAAATAGGTATTATTGTTTTTGCCACTTTTTAGGTGAGGAAACCGAAGCTTAGAGAGGTGAAAGAACTGGTTTTAAACCTAGGTAGTCTGGACTGGCGTCTCCGCTTTGATCATGTGGACACTCCCTTCTTTGGTATATATTGCTTGTCTGAAACCAGGCATTCTGGAATAATCTTGAACTTCTTCAGAGAGGCAAAGTCCCATCTAAGGGTCACAACATATCCTTTATCATCAGTGATAACCATTTATGGAGGTTCTGCTCTGCTATACAGGATCTAATTCTAGAGATGCATGGGTTCCAGCCGGAAGGAGAATACAGTCACCCCTCAGTGTCTGTGGGAGACAGCTTCCAGGACCCGCCACAGATACCAAAGTCTGTGGATGCCCAAGTTCCATAGCATTGTTCTTATCCACGATTCTGCATCGAGGATTCAACCAACTGCAGATAGTATATATTTATTGAAAAATATCCACATATAAGTGGACTCATGAAGTTCAAGCCCATGTTATTCAAGGGTCAACTGGATGAGCTCATTGGTGAAAATAAAGTGATGTTGATAGATGGTAGGTAGGTAGGTAGGTAGGTAGGTAGACGATCAATCTATATACTGACTGCTAAATAAGAGGGGCAGGCTGGTGGCTCCCAAATGCCCGAACTGACTTTAGGCTGGCTGTATGAGGATCCTCTAGCAGACCTTTACGTGTATTCACGTTTACCTATTTCTTTACTCACTATTTCTTCTTGCATCTGCCTCCTTCCAGATTCCTTTCTTCTTCCCGAAGTACGTTTGTCAATAGATATAGTACATCTTGCTTAGAGCCCAGGAAAGCACATTTTAAAAAACTTCTTGCAGATTTGGGCCCCTGCAGCTGTGAAGGCTATGGGAGTCGCAGGAGGAGGCATTCACTGTTGGCTGAGATTGTCAGGAGAGAGGTGGCGTTAGAATGATCCTTGTGGAAGGGCAGGGGCAGATGAGAAGAGAATAGGGGAAAGTCACTCCTGGGGGGAGAAGTGGAGATGAGGAGGCAGTGACAGGAGGAGAGGTGCTGATGCAGGGCTGTGATGCACTGGATGCATCCCAAGAGATCTGGAATTGAGGCAGAGAGCATCCAAAAAATAAATGTGTGTATATCTCACAGTTTGAGGGAAACTCCTGGACATTGAGGGGGAGGAAGGAGAACTGTGCTTTCCCTTTCAGGGGAGAGATGTACAGCAGAGTGGTTAAGTGTGTACTGTGCGTCAGACCAGCTTGGTGTTGAATCTGTGCTCTGAAATTTCTGTGACCTTGGGTGAATTGACCCCTCCAGGGAAGCCAGTTTTTTCTTCTCTAAAGTGGGCCTAATAGCTCCTACTACAGAGGTTATTTAAGGTTTAAATTAGAAAATGTACCTTAAGTTTTTAAAACACTGTCTGGGACTTGGTAGGTGCTCATTAAATATTAGTTGTTGTTGTTACTGTTGTTACTTTATTGAAATTTAGAATGTGGATCAGCCCTAAACTGTCCTATAAATCTTGACACAAAATTTGATCTTAATTGCCAGCCCTGTCTTGGAAGCTTCCCTGAATTGGAGAAAGCTGACGTCTAACTTACATGCTGATCTCTTGCACGTGGAAGTGAGGGAGGCTACTCACAGAATGACTGGTCCAGAGGCTCCCTGGAAAACATCATTAGGCAATTCTTCCAAATTATTGTTATCACTTAGATTCCTGGGGATGGAGTTGAGGAAAGAAGAGGAGAAACACAAAGCCACATAAACATCACTGTTGTGAGACCCATTTCCCTCTAAATGGCCTGGAAGAATAGTCAGGGCTACTTACAGCTCATCTAGCTGGGTTCCATTGAATGCACAGTTGTGTATTTCTTGAATCCCATTCTTACTCAGCCAACTGAAATAAAAGACCCATTAAAAAACCAATAATGTCAGATGCAAACAATACACGGCTTTCATAATTGGAAGCACTGGGGCAAGGTCAGACAGTGCAGGTTAGTGGCATAAATAAAACACCACCCTTAAGGCTCGGGAATAGGGTGGAAGGGAGACAGATTTATCGCTGTATAACCTTTTGTAACATTGGAAGTTTGCATTATGTGCATGCATTACTTATTCAGAGAAATAAAAGAAATTTAATTTTGAGAAGGCACTCTTAGGCATAGCAGCCTGGATCGCATAAGGTCTTTGCACACATCAGTCGTGTGCAGAGACAATGCCATGGGGAGAGCAGACAAAGATCTTTCCTGTCCTGAAGAACAGAAATCATACAGTTATTGAGCAAATGTTTATAAGACAGAGAAAGAACATATTGTATCACCTTTCTCCACGGCCTTAAGCCTCTCACTCATGCTCATTCACAGCAGCAGGCCTGGCTGTCATCAAAAAGTGATGTAATTAAGCTGTCAGACAACCTGCACACCTCCTGTGACCCATAGGGACTTGGTTATTGGAGGTTTGTGGAGGTGGCTCTGGGTTAAGCCAGAAAGGAAGAGAAATCAATTACAGAGACGGTGGGCTATGGCAGGGTGAGGCGGTGTGAGTGGGCGTGGGAGGAGGCTCTGGGGAAGTGGGGCTGGGTGTGGAACAGTCATCCTGATTGTGTCAAGAAGGTCAGTGCGCAGGTTTGCCTGGACAGGGGAGCCCCAGGACACCTTGAGCTGACAGCTCTGCATTGCTGTGCTCCTAGATGGATCTGAAAGCAAAAACAGAAATCCAGGGTCGGGAGAGCTTAGCCTGAAGAGCCTCTGATCACGTGCTCTTGATTTGCTGTCAGGTCCTGTCCCTTGTCAGGCTCAGTGGGTTTACAAATAACACGGTTCCAAAAGCTGACCCCGAGAAGCTCCCGTGTGTCGATGGCTTCCCATGCTGCCGTGGGTAGCTGAACACTCTTAGAATCACAGGAGGACAACTGTGTGTGTGTTTCTTCCTCCTAAAAGCCAGGTAGCTAAAAATCCACACAGGAGCAACGCAAGTCTTTCAAAACATTAGCAACCAATTGGTGGATTCTGATGGCCAAGAGGGGGCTGTGCGCCCCAGGTCCTGCCTGCTCCACACCTACCCGAGTGCTCCCAGCACACCCAGCCTCCTGACGGACTTGCCACCCTATTCTCGGGGGGCTGGCAGTCGCTGACGCAGCTGCCCCTAACCTGTGGGAGGTGGACCCTGGGGGGTTTGCATCAAACAAAGGCGTCAGCAAACTTTTTCTACAGAGGGCTCAAGAATAAATGTTAGGTTTTGTGGGCCAAGAGGCAAAATGAGAATTTACATAGGTGCTTTATATAGGTACTTATAAAACAATTTCCACAAAATTTTTATTGACCAAATTTAAAGTATAATAGTAATAACTGAGTACAATTTTTTTTTTTTTTTGGTAATATAGGTCTACTATCAACAATAATGGATTTTTTTCTTTTGTTGGGGGTAACATTTTGCTTCATTTAGGTTCAGCATTTGTGTTCCCTATCATCAACATCTTCACTTACAAAAACTAGTCCTAGGTCAGGGACCAGATTTACCCCATCAGCGGTAGTTGGCTGACCCTTAATCCAGCAAAAATGGTGTGCAAATCCATGTGAGCTCTACCTATATTTTTTTCTATAGAGTAGGTAATATTTTCTGCATGTATAGGTCATGCAAATAGATGTTGCTCTGATTGGGTAAAATACAGACTAATTTAAAAGAATTGTATTTAAAGTAGCCGTTTGTCTTTACAGATTTTCTTAATCAATAGGTGCCATCATACAGGGAGCTGGTGGCATTTTTTGATGTCAACAACGGGTCAGCACACAAAAAACAAATCACGCCCAGGATTGTTGCCCTGGTTTTACATTAGGCAGTAGGACTCTCAAACTACTACCAAGCGCACGCATAGTCTCTTAAGCGAGGTAGTGCTGGTCTTAAGACCAACCTCATGGTGATGGTGATGGCAAACAGGGCAGGGTATCAGCTAAGGAATAACCCAATCATGGTTTCCATAGTCTTTTTGCTTTGTCCCCTCCCCAGTGTGTTCACTCAGTGAAGGCTCAGGAGGCTCCAGAAGCAGAGTCTGCCCTCATCCTTAAAGAATGAATGTGCTGGGGGACCTGGCCCATGAAAGCTCCTTGAGGGGCAGGCAAGTGGGATGGAAGCCAGTTGAGGAAGGGAGGAAACACACATGAAGTGAGCAGTTCCTGTGGTCAGGGTGTGCTGGGAGCTGTCACACCTGTAACCTCATTGTATCTCTTCTGAATTAGTCCATTCTGCTGGTTGACCATAGCTAGGTACTTGCCTGTTCAGACTTCCTAGTTGTGGGGGCAGGGTAGGAGTGGGGGAGGGTTCAGAGCCCTCCTTGTAGTGGGCTTTTAGTCTGCATTTCCCTCTGAGCTGCTAACCAAGTGTCTGATAATCCTTCATTGTTGGGCTGTTTTTTAAAAAATATATATTTATATAGAACAGGGCTTCAGGATTTTGAAAGATGCCAATGTATAGAAAGCTTTTCCAGTTATCAGAGCCATTTTGCCAGACTCTTTTTTTCTTTTCTTCCCTGAGTCCCCTTGGATGTCCCTAGGGGGAGAAAGTGCCCCTGCATCCAGACCTTGGGCCTGGACTAACAACACCTGGAGGCTTAAACGGTGGTGAGCGTGGATCTTCTGATTCTATTATCTATGGATTAAGGGCCATCTGAGGTTAAAAACTACAACAAAAAAGATGCTTTCCTCATAAATGTGAATCTGTCCTTTAGAGATGTGTCTGAGAAGTGTTGACTCTAAAGAAAGCTGTCCTCGCTTGGAGAGTATGTTCTCAATTCTGGGGAAACACACAGTATCCGTGGACAGGAGTCAGTGAAGAGTGGCTATGATCTCTTTGCTTCTTTTGTCGTTTCGGGTTTGCAAGACTGTGTCCAAAATTCTTATTTCCTCAAATTCTTTTCCTCCACTTGTGAAGAGTTAAGACTAGGTAGGTCATGATGGCTTGCCTTCTATCTTATGTTCTGGACAAAAAGGATGTTTGTCAGTGTGCAAAACTGTGAGAATGTTATTAGCACACACCCCCCTTTTTTTTTTAAAAAAATGAGATAATTGAAATCTAGCATTATATTATTTCAGGTTTCCACTTGTGTATTTTCTATAAAAATACTCTGGGAGTTCCCTGGTTGCCTAGTGGTTAGGACTCTACTGTGGCCCAGGTTCAATCCCTGGTTGGGGAACTAAGATCCAACGAGCCATACAGCACGGCCAAAGAAAAAAATTCTATTAATACACTTGCCGCGTTAACTAATTTTGAATCACTATATTTAAAAATAACACATGTTTAGAAGTAAGATTTAAAGAAGCAGAGCATCCAGGTATAACTGATTACATGTATCCCTAATCTCCTCCCTCCATTATGTAGCCCAAGAATCCTTTTGCTGCAACACACCAGGCCAGTATTACTCAGGTACGCACCATTTTCCAAAAGTTCCTTTTTATCTTTTTTTTTTTAACCTTCTTGGCCTTGAAGATTGTGTTTCCTCTGCTCGTCCTTTGCCAATGCTGTGGCTAAATCCTACCCGTCTTTAAAGGCCCATCTTCAACCCAACATCCTTTCTACCCAACATCCTTTCTCAGCCGCCTTCCTTCCTCATTGAACGCTTCCTTCAACCCTCATGTCCAATCACATTAGTCCTTCTTTATGCTTAGAACAATTGCTTTTATTTTGCACATATTTCATACTGTTTATTTCTTTTGCTTTCCCTTTCTCTCATACATCTCACACTCTGTCAACTCATTCCAACACACACACACATGCTCGCATGCACAGATTCCAAATATCATGAACATATTAAGTGAAAGGATTAGGTATTACCTGCAATTTTGTCCTAGTACTATGTACTCTGAATACACGCCTTTGATTTTATTTTTCCTTCACATATCCTATTTCTCTGCTAGTGTCTTTCAAATCTTTTCTTTTGTTCTCTGTAATAAATTTACATCAAATACCATGCTTATCTTTATTCTTCAATGTGTCCTCACCTCTGCTGACTATTTCTCTCTGCCTGGACACCCTCCCCCCCGCCATGGCCCTCTCCTTATCATTTATTTATTTATTTGTTTATTTATTTGTGCGTGTGTGTAGATGGGTCTCTAAATTGTATTATTGCTTTGAAAAGGACTAAAATTCTTTCTGGACTAGAACTTACCTTTTGTATATATCAGCATATTGAAACACACATGTATTTTTTAAAAAAACAACAATTTGTGAAACATAAAGAGAAAATGCTTTTCTTACAGATGTAATTGCAATTACCAGTTCCCCAAATGCCATTCCATGAATCTAACTACCATGGATCCACAAACACTTGGGTAACCCCTAGGGCCCTATTTCCTGACCACCTTGGGAAGTGGGTAAACTGCCATGCAGGCTAGTGGCTAAAACGATCAGGAGGCAGTTCATTAACAATGCAGAGTGCATTTAAAAACTTTCCCCAAAGTCAGAGAGAGTAACTCAAGCTCATTAAAAAACTTGATTGTTCCAAGAAACTGAGAAGTCATCTCATATGCTCAGCGTGGGGCTGAGCAGGAGCTGCTTGGCGTGGTTATGAGGGACTATCCATATCTTCCCGATTCAGCCTCCTTCTTGGTCTTTTTCTTTGGGCAACAAAAGCCTTGCCAGGCAATAACTAGCTTTACTGATGCATGAGTTATTCTGTCCCTCAGAACAGATGTTGCATCACAGGAGACCATCATTCAAAGAGCAATTTTAACTACTTGAATTGCACCACAGAATCATAAATTATTAACATGGCTCCATGTTGTGATTTGGAAATGTAAAGACGGGAAATGAGAGAAAAACACAGAACCCAAGAGAAAGTGGAATGGTGAAATGCCAGAGTTACCCAAACAAAAAAAGGAGCATACCATTATGAGAAAGAAATCATTACATGACAAACCAAATGTTACTCCATTGGATTTTTTTTCCCCTTTACTTACAGAATCATACTTTCAAAACTTAGCCCCACGAAAGAATTTCTTTCAACTGTATGGATGTTTATATTATCTTGAATGTCTCTAGAAGAAAGTACAGACGAATTAGGTATTCATGTCATTCCCCACATGTAGTCTATTGGCATGGTGTGGTCTTTAACTGAGGTAATGTTTGGATAGCTATTGTTCTGAAGGATGAGGAGCTCAACATTTGGGAAGTAAATGACATCTAACTTATCTTTAGTGTATCCATTCTTCTTAAAAATGGAATTGCAGACATGCAGTCTTTACCCTCTCTGAAAGTTTTCTTAGCTAACTCAACTGTGCTGAGGTGCTAACGTACTCATTTATCATCCTTGCCACCACAGTTGGTACCTGCTCAATATGACAAAGTCACTTAAGCTGACCTTTCATCTCCATACCAAACCTCTCCATTCACCTTAGTTGGGTCTTCATCTTCCTCCATCTCAATCCCTTTCTTAAAGCTAGTTTCCTTCCTCTGTTCTCCTTGGGTCACAGAAAAGTTTTATCATTGATTTTTCTCTTCCTGACTGAAAGGATGAAGAAAGTCTCATCCTTTGAAGCTTCCCTGTTGGGTCTGATCTAACATATTCATGCAAAAGGAGTAAACTGCTTGGAACGATTTGAGAGACTGGGGGAGATTCTCTATTTTTCTCTCTCCCTCCCTATCTCCTTCCTTCCTTCCTTAGTTCATTACATCTCTTCCCTGCCTCTTCCTTTTGGGTCTGTCCTGATTCTTACAATTTCACTATTGAAAGAAAACTTGCCTTTATAAAATAAAATATAAATAAAATATAAACATATTAATAAAATATAATAAAATAAAAAATAAAATATAAATTGCCTTTTCTCTTGCTCTTTTGAAATACAGATACCTTGGGAAAAGGCAAATACATCGTCATTAACACTTCAGTGTGGGTTTGTCAGGTGGTTTCTTTGTGCCTAGGGCAGTGTGGGAATTCTGGAAGGAAAAGGAGAGTTTGGTGGAAGACAGGGGAGTTACAGGAGCGAGGTATGTAAGGCACTAAATAGTGAAGAAAGGGGAGACTTCCTGATTTGCTACAAGCTGGCTGTGTTGATAACTGTCTTATTGAGGAGCCTGCTGACTTTCTCCAAACTGAGATTAGCTGATCTTTAGGTAAAATCAAGGACACTTGCTGTTTGCCTTCCTACTTCTGCTCACTCAGAGCAACATGTTTGGAGGATGTAGACTACACAATGCATATTACAGGCCCAGAGGCTGTTGGGCAGGACAGCTATCAAGTAAAGAGTTGGTAACAACTCTTGAAACTTACAGTAAAACCTTTTGGAGAGATTGAATCTTGTGAACAGCTGGCAAGTGCTTAATACCTGTGTTGGATATTAACCTAAAAGGAGACAAAATGAGAGTGAGTGAAAAATGAAGCTGGCTATTTTAACAATTGCTAGAGTCTAAGCTTTTCAAACACAAAATATGAATTTTGAGCTTTAAGAAAAACCTACCAGAAAATCTCATAATGCACCTGAATCATGTTTATGTTTTCTATTTTAAGGCTCTCCAGGGTCTAGGAAGTTACTTATACCTTAGAGAAAAAAAAAAAAAACTTACACTTCAGGCACAAAGATGTGCTAGTATGCCACAATACACACCTTTTTAAAAAATATATATATATAAATTAACATGATCTAAAAGCAGCTTGCAACTAGATAAAGAATTTTCCTAAATCATTCCCTGTTTCCAACCTCCACACTTTTGTAAGAACTGCCTCTCCTCCAAGTGATCCTGTTGAGATTAGCACAAGAGTTATATATCCTTCGGCCCCAGAGTATGCATGTGACCTATGCTGGGCCCATCAGACTCTCTCCTGGGAAGAAGTGGAAGTTAGTTAGTCCTGAGTCCGCTGATACCATCACTCACAAGAGATAGTTCACACATTTCTACAGCTGAGATTTCTAGAGCTATATTGGATTATTCCCAAGGTGTTGGCCTGGGTTCCCCAGGAAACAGAGCCTGAGAAAAAGGCTGGCTTGTAAATAGTATATTTAATAATATGAATTCAGAGAGTTTGGGATGCGGGAATGAAAGAGAGATGGAGGAAAGATAATTAGTACAAGAATGAGTTATTGAGTTGGCCACCACTACTGGTGACTGGTCTTTAATGGCAAGGACCTGACTTAGGAGATTTTCAAAATGGGTATCAGAACTATTGCTCGGAATGGGGGAAAAGGGGAGGCATTTATCCACAGACTATTATTTCCTGTTGGTCGAAGTTGTCCCCATGGTGTTAACTCCACTCTGACTTGCAAACATGTGCATGCCCAGCAAGTTTCTACTGGGCATCACTTACAGTGGTGTAGAAGAAGCCTTGAGACTGAAAACAAGAGGTACAGAAGGCCAGAGTAGATGCTGTTTAGTTGAAATTAAGCTGCATTAAGCTGGTTGAAATTTGGGTGGAATTGGCTTCCACAACAGTGGTGAAGAAGATTTTCAAGTTGTCCCATGAGAGTTGTCTGACACATTGTTCTTCAGCATTTCCCGAGCTCCTGTGAGTTACTCAGAATCCTTCCAGTTCCTCCCAACTCCCATTTCCCTTTTCTCTGTGTGCCTTACCTAAGACAAAGTTGGTCTTGGTTGCCTGCAAACTAAGGAACCTTCACTGGTACACTCATCATTGTGAAAGATCATGTGTCTTTTTGGGTATATGATTCTGGAGTGGACTTTAGTGTCTTGTTCTTTGCTCTGTCTTTAGAAAGTCAGCATTCTGCCTACAGGTTCTCTGTTATTGTTCTCAGATGTTTTGTTCCTTCTTGGTTCCCAGTGACAAGTCACACAGAACCCATCTTGGTCAGTTCTTCCTTTGATTATTTCAACAGCCCTTGAGATGGTCTCCCTCTGTTTTACATTTGTGGGAAAGGGCTGTTAACGTGCTTTTAGTAAGAATTTGTTGTTATTTACTTAAAAAAATTTTCACACTGAAAAATTAGCTGTTTTGTGTAGGGACCTGAGTGAACACAAGCATACACAGCTGTTTAACCACCAGGACACTGAAGATACAGCTCAGTTCCAGAACCCTCCAAATTATACTCTGTTGCCCTTTGCAGTTACTTCTCCTTCTACTTCCTGTCCCTACCAACCACGATTACTTTCTGTATTTTTGCCTTTTCCAAAACATCATATCAGTGCAACCATATATTATAGAACTTCTTTCACACAATGTAATGCATTTGAGATTCTCCCATGTTACTGTGTGTATCAGTAGTTCACTGTTTTTTTAAAATATTTTTTCTTTATTTGAGCTGTTCTGGGTCTTAGCTGTGGCACATGGACTCTTAGTTGCAGCATGCATGTGGGATCTAGTTCCCCAGCCAGAGATCAAACCTGGGCCCCCTGCATTGGGAGCACAGAGTCTTACCCACTAGACCACCAGGGAAGTCCCAGTAGTCACTGTTTTTTATTGCTGATTAGTTTTCCATTGTATGGATATACCACAGTTTGTTTATTCATTCATCAGTTGAAGGATACTTAAGTTGTTTCCAGATTTTGTGATTATAAAAAAGCTGCTTTAAACATTTGTGGGGTGTGTGTGTGTGTGACAGAGAGAGAGAGAGAGAGATACACAGAGACCAAGACTGACAGAGAAAGGGATGGAGGGAACTTTTCTACTTTTCTTGGGCAAATACCTATGAGTGGAATTACTAGGTCGATGGTAAGTATGTTTAACTTTATTAGAAACTGCCAAACTGTTTTCCTAAGTGGCTGTACCATTTTGCATTCTCACTAGCAATGTATGAGAGTTCTAGTGGCTCTACATCCTTTGGTTATTTTAAAAAATACATTCTTTGAATATAAAATTAATACATATTTATTGTGAGACTTATGGAAAGTATGGAAACATCTACAGAAGACAGTAAAAATCACCTCTGGTTTCACTACCCAGAGATAGCTTCTGTTAATATTTGAAGTTTGAAGTTTCTAAACAAAACAAATAACTTTCATGATTGCTCTCCATCACCTCTGAGATTCTACTTAGAGAAGTTCCAACAGAAACATTGCTGTAACTAAATGTCTACTAGCTTGACACAGTCCTATGCTACATTTGTTATTTAATCATATCCAGCCTTCTACTATTTTTAGCTCTCTTTCCATGGGTCTATGCAGTATTAAATTTAATGAGATATCAAAGCAATGACCATACTTAATATTCTTTGACAATCTATACTACTATGTGCAGATTGGGAATACAGTATATGCTCATAAAATATTAGGTTAATTGGTTGTTGTTTCTAAAACATCTCTTGCTTCTGTCACCAAGAATGTATTAAAACCCTTATTCAGTTAATTTACTTGTCAGGTATCATGGCTACTTGGAGTAATTAATCTTAAACAGAGGCAGGGAGGTCTGGAGGCAGGAATCAGGAGAACGTACATGCCAACTCTGGCATGAACCAGCCATTTCATCTTTCCAGACTGGAAAGGATGTGGAGTGTGTGAATATCAAGGTGGACATTATATGAGACACTGCTGTGCCCTGCTTCGCATTCTCTTGTTCCATCTTTTACTCTAGTGGTTACCATAGCAACCAGCTACATACAGATTTAACTTAGCAGACACTGGCCTCAGTTATACTGGGTATCTCTCATTCTCTATCCTGGGCTCCTCTACCACCTCTGAGTGGGACACTTATAGGAATCTGTCCAGCTGTTTTGAGGCATAGGGCAGATTGGGAGGTACAAGGGAATTATTAGCACCCCATAGGGCAGCTCTTCTAGTGGTGAACTCTTCCACTCCTTGGGTGAACAATTCTGAATGTACTCTAAATGACACCTTAGATGGGCTCTAGCATAATTGGACCTTGATTTCCTGGTGGCAGTCAGCTGATAATACATGCTTTAGTTGGTTTTCCCTAATTCCTTCTTTTCTTCTTCTTATCATCTAATCTCTTTTCTCCAATTTGAATGTAAAATAAACTACTAACTTAAGTCCTTGCTCAGACATATTTTGGATCACCTAGACCCAGACAGATACTAACTTGGACTGAATTTCACATTTTACATAGACTCACTGATGGTTGCTATCTGCCTTTACTCCAAGTCTGTCCCCAGTTGCAGCCCAGCCTTGATTCTCTGCCTTCTTTTACAGTGAAGTTTCTAGGAAGAGTTGTCTTCATTTTCTCGTGGTCTATTTCTCTTTAATTTGTTGAGGATGCTCCAATTTGTTTTCATTCTATACCTCGCCACTGAAATTACTTTTGTCATGCCCCAAGTCTACCAACCCATAAATAATAAATCTAATGAACAAATTCTCACTTTTTAGGCCTTTGAGGAGAATTCAGTACTCTCTGCCAGTGCTCTCTTCTGTTAGTTTCTGTCCAATTGTACTTTTCTATTATTCCACCTCTTTCTTTGTTACTCCTTTTAAGTTTTTTGTTTTTGATGCCCCCTCCTCTCTCTGTACTCTAAGCTTTCTGCCTTTTTTCTGTATAGTCTTGCTGGGAAGATCTCATTTCCCATGGCTTCAAGTAGTATCAATATGATGATGATTCCTAGATTTATACTTGACTTCTGACCTCTCTAGTCTATCCCTAATTAAAGTTTACTTCACATATCCTCTTTTGAATGTCTCATTGACATAGCAAACTATTGATAAACTAGTTCCTCCCATCACTTTCACAAAACTGCTCCTTCTCAATCTTCCTCATAAACAGCACTTCCTGTATATCAACTATTTGTTAGAAATGTGACATTAAACTTGGCTTCTTCACCCTTATTCCCCAACATTCGGTCCATCTCAAAATCCTCTTGGATTCCATTTCCAAAATACTTCTTGATTCCATACAATATCTTCCATCTCTACTGACACCGTTCTAGGACAAGCCACCAGCATCTTTCCTCTAGATTTCTGTGTGTCTACTGCTTTCCCCACATTTAATCTCGTCCTTTTCAAACCCATTCTCCGTATAGCACACAAAGCATTCTTTTAAAAATGTAAGTAAGATGGCATTAATCCTCTGCTTTTCTTTAGTTCTTTCCCATAGTAAAAGTTATACTCCTTACTGCTTACTCTTGAACCCTCATCTCATGCCATTCACCCAATTCACTTCAGCACCAGTTCCTCCCTGTTTCCAGGCATTTGCGCATGCTCTATCTGGAAGGCTTACCACCCACGCTTCACCTGGCCAACCTCAACTCATCCTTCAGGGTTCGGTTACAAATGTCATTTTTTCAGAGAAGAGCTCCCTGATTGCCAACCTAAATTAAGGTTTCTGATTTATTCCCAGTATAATCATATTCCTTTTAGTACTTTTCCCTTATTAGCACTCATCAAAATTCTCAACTGTATATTATTTTGTGTTTATGTATCTATTCGACGTCTGTCTCTTCAACCAGATTGTGAATGACATAATGATGGAAATGATGTTTTTCCTGAAAACTCAATGTTGACACAGACGTTGGCACATGTAAAGTGCTTGGTGTGTATCAGGCCAAGTAGTGTGTTATGTGCTGTCAAGAGATGAGCACAAAAAAGGAGTCATTTACTAGCTGTGTTCATCATACCTAACTGATATGATGTTGTATGGATAACAACCTGGCTCGCTCTCTTTTGGGGAATGAGTAAGAATTTTCTATGATTGAAGGAGGGAAGAATTTATGATTGTCCATGAGAGGAGTACAAGTACATTATTTAATATCAATAGGATGAGCTCCCAAAGCCACTATACTTATGGGACATCTGTAAATGTCTGTAGATGCACACTGAAATTTTTGGTCTTTCCAGAAAAGAAAACACACAGCAAAAATGGCTAAGATTATTCCAGTAGTTCTGAGCTTAAGACACTTAAAAAGATCTAGTGACCATCTAGTGAGATGGATTATTGGTGATAACTCTATAGCTAAAACTCTCCATAACCCCAAGATAACTCAGGAAATGGAGTTCAGATGAACACTTAGTTTTCAATTCATTTTTCCCCTTTGCTCAATAAATTCATGTCTGATGGAGGCTGGAAGTGGGTAATCAGCTAGGAGCTCTATGTCTCAATGGGTTTGCTTTGGTCAAATGACTGTTTGCTGTGAAATTATTTTGATGCACTCAACCGCAGTCTATCTTCAAAAACAGGTAAAGGCCTGAGGGTAAAATGTCCTCAAATTTAAGTTCTGCAAATGGATCTTCTAAAGAAAGGCAACTGGCTCACAGTCCTCTCTTCTCAATAGTCAGCTTTACACTCTGAGCTGGTATTAACACCTTTCATGCCTGACTGTCCCCAATCTTGAGGTTACAGTGATGAAAATGGGTACTTCGCCTGCCAGGATGAACTTAGTGAGGTCCCTTCAATTTATGGGAACCAGTGCCACTATGTCCAGCCACCTAACTAGATAACATACTTGCTTTCATGAACAATTGACCCCAAAGCTCTAAGGCTCATTGTCCTAAACATCATTAGTGCTTTCATGAATCTTCAACAGTGCTGTTGGGTTGTTTTTTCTTAAATTTACGTGTGCGTCTGTGTGTGCTCACTTGTCTTGCATTGGACTATACACATTCCATCCATACAACCTCTATCTCATCCAATAGAGGACACCAAAGACCATGCCCTGTCTTCAGGGAGTTTGCAGGTGAATTGAGGAGTTAAGACTAGTATAGAGGAAATACTCAGACAGGTCTAGTACTAAACTCTATGTTATTGACTGTGAGTGTCATTAAAGTTCACGGAAGGGGAGAACAGTATGGGTTAGATTAGTCATGGAGGAGTTCTTGTAGGAAAAAGAGCAAACCAGATTTCTGAGAGAGTGTAGAGCTTACTGGCCTGAACTAGGGAAATGAGTGTGTGTAGCTTAGACCACAGGAGGGTTGTGGGAAGTGGGGCGCAGAGGAAAATAGAACAGAAAGGGAAGGAGGAGGCAGTATCTCAAGAACCTTTAAAACTAGGTAAAGAAGTGTGGACTTGATGGCTAAGTGATTAGAAACCACTGTCAAGTGCTGTAACAGGAAGTAAGAAGACTTGGGGACTCCCTGAACAGAGGTGGCCCATAGCTTCCCCATCCCATAACCCTGACTTCACAGTAGCGGTCAGGACAGACCAATGGGTTGTTATTGAGAACCTACTACATAACCCAGTGAACTGAGAAAAGCCAGGTAGAACAAGACACCCCTCTCCATCACACGTGCTAACCAAGAGTGTAATTCATTATCTCTCTTCCACCCAGAATCCACCATGGCAGGGAACAATCAATTCTGGGACTACGTGAACCAGTTTTCTTTTAGTTTGTGAACTGAAGCAGAAACAGATTTCAATACCATGGCCTCAATGGCCCACTGAGATATTTTAGGCAAATTTGATTTAAGAATGAGATGCTGCCAGTTGTGTGTCTAGGTTAGGATTTTATTATTTTTGCCAAAGCACATTTCTTAGAAACCAAGACTGAGGGTTTGAACTTGAACACCTTTTTCTATCTTCTAATTGGTTTTCCGTGATATAAAATTTGTTTGCACCTAATTTAAGTCTTTTTCTTCCTTATTTTTTTACATTTTTAATTACATTTTTCCATTTCTTAGATAAAATGTACTTTTTCCTCCTGACCACTCTGGGAGAATTTAGTTATCCAATGATAAATAAGAAGGAGAAGCGTGGACTACACTTTATTAATATATGAGAAGACTCCTTACCTTTTGAGGCTCACTGATATTGAGATATCTATTAACTGTAGATCCTTATAGACTGGGAATTTGCATCTCTACATACACCATTAGAAAAGATGCTAACATATACTTTCCAAATCATTAAATAAAGATTTTATTAGGAATGGAATATTACTCAGCTATAAAAAGGGATGAGATGGAGCTATATGTAATGAGGTGGATAGAACTACAATCTGTCATACAGAGTGAAGTAAGTCAGAAAGAGAAGGACAAATATTGTATGCTAACTCACATATACGGAATCTAAAAATGGTACTGATGAACTCAGTGACAAGAACAAGGATGCAGATACAGAGAATGGACTGGAGAACTCTAGGTATGGGAAGGGGCGGGGGGTGAAGGGGAAGCTGAGACGAAGCGAGAGAGTAGCACAGACATATATATACTACCAACTGTAAAACAGATAGTCAGTGGGAAGTTGTTGTATAACAAAGGGAGTCCAACTTGAGGATGGAAGATGCCTTAGAGGACTGGGGCGGGGAGTGTGGGGGGGACTCGAGGCGGGGGGGAGTCAAGGAAGGGAGGGAATACGGGGATATGTGTATAAAAACAGATGATTGAACTTGGTGTACCCCCAAAAAAGTAAAATAAAAAAAAAAAAAGATTTTATTAGGTGTAAAATCACATAAACTAAGAGTTAGATGGGAGTGTGTGTAATAAGCTGTAGTTCAATGAAAAGGGCCTTAGACTTAAGATGAGGAATCCTGAATTTAAGCGCTTTCTCTCTCATTAGTTGGATGGTGCTGAGCAGTTCACTTACCTTTTCACAGCCTCAGTTTCTCTTTCTGTAAAATGATCCTGGGTAAGGAATTACCTGAGACAGTAGGAGAACCTTGTTTCCTGCCTCCCCAGTCTCATGTCTTCAAAGCTGGAAATATTTATCTCATATTCAGTTCAAACTTGCCTCAGTCTCCATGGAAACCAAATTCCTTAGCAATCTGGGGGAATTTAATGAGCCAAAAGGCAGGATTTTGAAGATTTCAGCCTTATTAGCCTGGCTGAAGATTCTGTTTTGACCTAATATTCTGGTTTAACCATCAGGCTCTGGTCCTATTCTCAGACAGGACATGTAGCATAGCTTCAAACTAGCAGCTCTGATGCTAGAGGATCTGGGTTCAAGTCCTGACTGTACCATTTTTTTAAGATATACAGTCTTAAGGAGTTAGTTGAAGTCTCTAGGACTCAGATCCTTTATCTTTTACCCACAGAAATAATAAGATTTACCTAACAGGAAAACTTAGCACCATGTCCAGGCACTGTTATTGGTCATGGTCCAGTCTTATGTTCCATTGCTATAACTGAGACCTTGTCTGATTTCTTGGTTTCCTTAGAACCTGGGCCATGCCTTGCTTTCCCCCAGTTCTCTTGGGCACTGAGATGCTGTTTCCATGTCTGGGTCCCTGTTGTCCTTGTGGGACCTCCATAATGCCTGGGCAGGCAGGTCTGTTCTCTGCTGCCTGAGGCTCTGTGTGCCCTGTTGCAGCCACTGGAAGCCACAGTTGAATTTCCCAGGTTTCTCCTGCCCCCTTTCTCTAATTTCCTCCTGCTTCTTTAGACAAACCTGCCTGGATTACCCTTCTTGCCTGTCTGATTCTGTTTAGTCTCTGGGTCCTGATCATACTATCACCTAGAGGCTTGTTGGTCATCTCAAGGAAAATTACTACAAAGAGTTGACAAAACTGAAGATGACTTACAAATTAAAAGAAAATACAAGTGACCCAAATTGGCTGACTTTTTCTATGATGACAAATGACTAACAAAATAATGCTACAAAGCAGATATTTTTCAATTAGACATATTTGATTTATCTCTTTAAAGGAAAGGTGATGTATTAATAATGAAGAGGAATACAACAGCATTTCAAAGGAAGGAATTTGGGGAAAGATGGAAATTAATTTATTGCTAAAAATGATGCATATCATTTATGAAGTCACATATTGCATATTTTAAGAACAAGGATATGCAACTTTATAACTCATTTAAATTTTTTCACTGGGTTTTGAACACTTTGATTAGAACCATAAAAATGCAACATCTTTCACATTTGCAAGAACATCTGATTGGCATTAGGGAAGAAAATTTACTAGCTGAATTTCATAAAAATATTTGCATGAAAGAATAGGATTGAACATGAAGTCTGGGTGACTCGGAGTGGAGCTATAGGCTTGTCTTCTAGTGAATCTATTTGTTTTAGTGAAGTTTTGTTCTCAGCTTTGACAGCCGTTGAAATCTAGTATTGATATGAACTGTGAATTGCTTTTCTGAGTGTTAAGCTAAGGGGTAAAAAATAATGAAACACATCCTATGATATTGCTTTCTCTAAAATATTGTACTATAAATACATTTAGTGAGAGCAAACCAGGCTTATTGTGCCATATAAAATGGTATATAATAAGGCAAGGTGTACATGTAAAAGCATAGAATTTATTCACCTTTATTTCATACTTTAAAATATTTTTGTGTATATTTTTATACTGCACACATACATTAATACTGCAGTTGTATATGTATCTACTTTATAAACTTATTTTGAGATATACATATATATACATATATGTATGTAGATATGTATTTTTTTTGCTGATAGGGTGAGGGATCAAGACCGTATTGTTCACTATGTAGGATATTTTGCTTGGGGAAGAGAAGCCTGTGATTCTGAAGAACTGCCAGGTGGACATAGTAATAGATTTGTGCTGTGCTGCTTCGGAAAGTAGGTATAGGATTAATAATAATAATGGTAAACATTTATTGAACACTTCCTATGTACCAGGTACCGCCTCAAGCACTTAACATTGATTATTTTATTTATTCCTCTCCTCTACCTTAGGAGACAGGTATCATTACCATCCTCAGATCAGAGTGGAGGAGGCTCAGCTGAGAGGTGCAGTCACTTTCACAAAACCGCACATAAGGGGGGCAGAGGTAGAGGTTGAATCCACATCTTTCTGACTCTAAAGTTTGTGCTTCTACCACGATCAGACAAAAGAATGAATTGTACTGCAAAGCACATGGTTCTCTACCTTTGTAAATGTGTCTCTGTGGTGATATTTTTATTTATGATAAGAAATACATATTTTGTCTCTGTTCCCCTTCCTGGCACAGAACTTCTGGGTGGGGAGTGTGGTGGGCTTGGAGAAGGCATAGAAGCTCTAAATCCCTTCCCCATACCTTGCCTTATACATCTCTTCCATTTGGCTGTTCCTAAATTGTATCCTATTATAATAAGCTGGTAATATTGTGAGCAAAATGTTTCCCTGAGTTCTGTGAGCTGCTGTAGCAAATTAACTCAAGGAGGGGTTTTTGGAACCTTCAATCTATAGCTGGTTAGTCAGGAGCACAGGTGACAACCTGGACTTGCAATTGGTGTCTGAAGGGGAACAGTCTTATAGGGCTGAGCCTGAAATCTGTGGGATCTGATGCTGTATCCAGGTAGATAGTGTCAGAAGTGAGTTGAATAGTAGGGCACCCAACTGGTGTCTGAGAATTGCTTGGGTGTGTGTGAGGAAACCCCACACACTGAAATTGGGTGTAGAATTGGAAAGGGAAGTTGAACTCTGTGACCTCTAAGATGACTTCCAACTTGACATTTCTGGAGAAATGCTTTGTTTCTGTTTCCAAAGGTTATAAATGCTTTGCTCACAAGTGAAAGGCTACAATCATCAAATAAGTCTAGGAAATGCTGGATTAATAAGGTTAAATCATTTCTTTCCTGCAAGATTCTCAGAGCGTTTACCACAATATTATTCATTTTAAATGCCCAAGAGAAGGAAGTAGTGTGCTGGCTTTCCCCAAACACACTGGCCTTGGATTCTTCCTTTATTGTAGAGTATATCCTGAGTTTGGTATTTTCTAGTTCAACCTTGGAAGCCCTGCTAGAAGCTAGAGTATTTATGCTGATTTGTGCTAATTCTCTGAAAATGCTGTTACCATCTAGGACATGGTTAGCAAACTCTCTCTTAGACAGAGTGTTCTATTAGTTAACCCCCTCTATTCCTCTACCATGATATAAATCAGAAAGTTTACAGGACTGCACTGGTGAAAGGGCACCTGGCATCAAGTGAACTTTGATCCAATTTCTACCAGCATCTTCAGGCATTTTAGGATGGGCGCTTTTAGGTACAACCTAAAGAGGGAAGGTAAGAGACTCTCAGTAACTCCCCTGCAGCTGTACAGGGTCTGTCAGTCACAGGATCAGATTCACTCCTAGCCCAACAATTAACCTCTCTATACACCATGTCTGGGTAAGAGGAAGTCATGTTCTCTGATGACCAAATGAATCATAGGAGGACTAAACTAAAGAGAAATCTTTGATAAAATGGGCTTGAATGTAGAAAAAAATAAAAAGTTTGTGATGGGCTACCGAGAAGCTCTCACTGCGGTTTTATTTGTCCTTTCAATTGGGAGCCTGCTATAGGATGCCTTCGTGGCTAGGGCAGGTCTCAGTGTAACAGGATGTCAGAGCCAGAGTTTTTCCTGAGATGCCGAGGTATGAGACATGCTATATTCCAGGTTTCTAGAAACCAGTTACACAAATCTTAACCTCTCATGCACAGTGGTCATGAAAAGTGTAGGAAACGTGTGAGAAGGGTTCCCGGAGACACCTGAGAATCTGCCCTTCCCAGCCCCCCACCATGGGGAAGGGTAGGAGCTGTTGTTGTGTCACTTAGGTTGAGAGAAGGACTTTAAGAAGACCATGTGGCAACTTTCATCACTGTCTCCTCCTGCTTGGGGGACACAGTGACCAGTGACTGACTTGGGCCCAGGTGAGAGGCTGCCTAAAGTGGCAAGAGACCAGAGGACTGGTATTTGGGAAGTAACTGAAGTCCTAGGAGCTGGTTACACAGGTTCTGACCCAGACTTCTCAGAAGAAGAAACTGGAAAATCGCCTTGCTTTGTATTTGTGTAGCACAAATGACTGACAAAGTTATTTCCTATTATCTCATTTGACTTGACTGTGAGTTTCCAAGATGATTATAATAATGATTCCCATCTTACAAAAAAGGCAGGCAGTGTTCACAGAGGTAAATGAATCACCGAAATTTCTAAGCTCAAACCAGAAAGAATCATAGTTAATACATTCTAATTACCTTATCACATGTCTGGCACTATTATACAGGCCTTGCCTGTACACAGTCATTTATTCCTGCCCACAACTCCATGAAGAAGATGATTAGCTCCATTTTATAGATATGGAAACTGAGGCTTAGAGAGTTTCAGTTAACTTGTCTACTAGCAAGTGGAAGAAACGGGATCTGAACCTGGGCCCTCGGGCTCCCATGCCTCTCAGTGATCTTCTTTCCACGATACCACACTGGCTACATAAGGACTTTTATAAACCTAAAGATCTCTCCAAGTTAGATTCACTGCTAACAGAATTTTGCCAAGAAGTAATCTTTGGGGACCTTCTTGAATGCCGATGTACCAATAACTTTAATCAAACTACCAATTTGTGGCAAGCAGTTACTTTTAAATTACATAGGGGAGTTGCAAAAGAGTTAATATTTTAAACAGTTTGCACACCCTTCCCTACAATGCATTTCAAGCATTAATTATTTAGAAAGCTATTTCTTAGGTACACTTCAACTTAGCTGCGTAGATGATCACAAGTTCCAAATGGCAAACAGTTATCAGGTGTCACTCTTGAGCCCAGAACACGGAGTACGTTGACATTGGCTTCACCCACACTCCACACCTTCCCAGCCGTGAAGCCCCAGAAAACAGGGTGAACAGGGATGGAGTCAGTCACTCCTGGCCTTAGTCCTGAGTTCTGCCAACTACAGAATCTCTGAGTTTCAAGTTCCTCGTTTCTAAATTGGGCAAAATACATGCCTCACTGTTTTGGAAGGGTGGAAGATGAATTGTGAAAGCAAAATACCTAGTTTAGGGTCTGCCATCTAGTAGATGTTCACTTAGTATCAGTTTCCCTGTTTCTCCTGCTCCAAGATCCTTTCTTTTTTTTTTTATTTTTTTATTTTTATTTTTTTGGGGGTACACCAGGTTCAATCATCTGTTTTTATACACATATCCCCGTATTCCCTCCCTTCCTTGACACCCCCCTCGAGTCCCCCCCACCCTCCCTGCCCCAGTCCTCTAAGGCATCTTCCATCCTCGAGTTGGACTCCCCAAGATCCTTTCTTAATCCCAATTTGTGAGTTTGGGCAATTCAGTCATCATCTCTGAACCTCAGATTTCCCATCTGTGAAATGCAGCCATCAGTAAATATCTCAGAGGGCTCTTGTAAGACTGCGTAAATTAACATAAAGTGAAAGTACTTTCTAAATTGTGTTTTCTGTGTCCCACCTCGTATCTGCCAGCAGTGCACTATCCAATTAGCAGCGCTTACACTTGTTTGCCGTTTTGAACTTTCAAAGCATCCCCCACACGCACTCATCTTCTCCCTTCCTTTCTCTTCCTTACAATGTTTTGAAGGAGATGGGGCTGTCCTTTTCCTCTCCATCTTACACAAGGCCCAGAGATGTCTAGTTATTCGCATACACAAGCAGGATCACGGCTGGAGCCTGGTCATGCAGCTCTCCTGTAAAGAGAAGAGCTTTTCCTCCGTGTCTTGCCGAGTGAATCTGTGTCCAGGTGGCTCCTGTGGTTTGGCCCTTGCCCAGAGGTACCGTGATGGGTGAATTTTGTGAGGGAGGCTGCCTAATTTCTTCCCTGGCACGTCCCCCAAACACCCTGCTCCCTCTTCCCAGCACTGCTATCTTTGAATCCCAAACTGGTAGGGGAGGAGCTCACTGCCTCTTGAACTAGACATTATTTGTGGGGTGTTTGCTGTGTGTGAGCTCATGATTAAACTGCAGCAGAACATTTTTGTAATGTCTGCTGGGAATGAAAATATTCTTCCTTAGAGCATTTGTCACTGCAGTGTTCACACTGTGTAATGCCCCAAGATATTTCTCTAAAAACAGCAGCTGCTTCCCTTCCACTACCCAAACAGAAAAGTTCAAACCCAGGCTCTTATTTTCATTAAGGACCTAATGTGTGCAGACCCGTCACTCTGTAGGAGCTCAGAGATGAGCTGGACACAGTCTTTGCTCTGGATTGGAGGTCAGTACGATCAGGTGATGACCTCTCCTGCCACTTCATTGCCCCCCAGTCTTCAGCCAGCTGATCTGGTTGGCTGAGGAGCCCCCTGGAATGCCTTTCTCCTATAGCTGTGCCCACGGGAAGACAACATCTTCCCAGATGGACAAGCCAAAGGTTTGGGAGCAGCGGGGCCATTTGGCTAGAAGATGCTTGTGTTCTTAGCTTACAACCTAAGATCACACACGGTGAAAGATACAGCAGATGAGATGAATGAGAGCAGCAAGGAACAAATGGGTCTCTCAACAAGCATTACAGAATGAGGTGAGAACAAGGTACACAAGAGGTGTGTATCACAGCCAGGTTTCTCTAAAAGGAGACATAAGTAGCTGAGGACCTTTTTTTTTTTTTTTTTTTTTTTTTTTTTGTGCCACACACTGGGGATGTGGCTGTGAAGATAACCTGGTCCCCATCCTGGAGGAGTACACAGTCTGGTAACCAGAGCTGACTGCATGATGCCCTCCCTCTCATTGTCCTGCCCACCCCTGTGCCCACAGCACTGCCCAGCCTCCTCTGGCCCATCTCTGCTTCTAGGGGCTGCCTCATTCCTACAGAGATGGTAGCTGACAGTTCTTGTGTTCGTTCTAATATCTTAATATGTGGCCTCTCCCAGGGATAATTGCAAATCTAAAAGGGTCAGGAAAGACCAAAATACTCTTGAAACCTCCCAATATTGAGGCTGCCGTGGTGAAAGAAGAGGCAGCAGTTTATTTTCCACAGAGGTGGGGCTTCACTTGACGCCCTTCAGATTCTCGCTGGCTAAGCTGTCCCTCCTGCCTGTGCCTGGGGCCAGCCCTGCCATGGATTTGCGCTCCCAGGACAGCTCCAATGGCTGCTGGGTGCCGCCTACCTCTGAAGCCTGACCCTAGATCCAGTACCTCTCAGGTGCCACCAAGGCCGGCTGTGCTCATTTGTGAGGGACCAAAGTGGCAGGGCTCATCCTGCAACTCTCCTTTAGCTTAAGAAGCCGAGCTTCTGCTGTGCTTAATGTAAGAGTAGTGTACACTGGTTTAAGTTTCTGATGCATCTGAAGGATCTCAGCATTTAAAAGGTCTCCTTGAATCCTGGGGAGGGGGAGCCTGATCTGGGAAGTAGAGCGGTCTGCAGGGGGCTGGATCCTCATGTCTTACAGAGGGACTTTCTCCTTCCATGCGAGGCCCTCTGTGCTAGATCTGAACACGATGAGCTCGGGACAGGGCAGTGACGCTGGGATCCCCAGATTCGTGAAGAACACAGTTCAGACAACAGGCACCTAGGGCTAGACGAGATCTAAGAGGACGTAGAGTCCCTTTTCTTCTTTCATTAGCCTCTTGAAGCATATTTTATGATTTCCATTTTGTAGATGCAGAAACCAAGACTGGGGGGAAGCGGGGGTGATATTAGCAATGAGGAAGAGGGCAGGGCTGAGCTTCACGCAGTTAATTGGAGACCTGTTTCCCTCTGGACCCTCTCTAGACTTGTCTTTACGTCTGATTTCTGATGATAACAGAGGCAGGGCTTATTTCAGAATTAATGAGGTGAGGACACACCTACCTCGTAAGAGGTGCAGCCTGTGAAAATATAACCCAGAGACTCTGCAGGCGGGTGTTAGTAGGTGGTTACCTACATGCTATTTGAGTGGATCCTGTTGGACTTTCTTTCCCTCTCACAAGCCCCCATGCCTGGGAGTCTATCATGATCAATTCTTGGGTTTCACATTGCCTTTTCCAGGCTCCTTTTAAAAAATATGCCACTTCCCTTGGGAAGAAGAATACCACGATCTGAACATATGGATCTGAACTGAGAGATACAATGATTATCTAGCTAATAGACAAGGCCTGAACTGCCTGGAGGAGAAAGCACTGAACAGATGAGAGGAATGAGGAGGAGAAGTTAGCAGCATGAAAACGTCACCATCATTACAATCAGGCCCCAAGACAAGAGGAGGTTCTTGCTCTCCTGGGGCTGACGTGCGCAGGCTGAATTCTCATCCCGAACTTCAGTGTTGCACAAGGAGAAATCTGGGTATCTTTTCCTGGAGTTGACAATGGCAGGCAAAGCTGGCTCTGCTAGACAGATTACTGATAACAGAAGCAATTGTATAATTTCCATTGTGCCCAAACATCCTTGTAGTCATGACAACATCCTTAGAGACTTACAACACTGACAGCCGGGGAGATGGCTAATAATTTCTTCCCAATAATCACAGCCTCTGTGTAAGATGACTTCTGGCCCAGGCTGAATTCTTGATGAGTGCTGCCTGCAGGATGATTCTGTGTGGGAGTCACTAGGGGGAAGGGAGGCTTTGGGGGTTGGTAGAGGTGAGTGGGCAAAAATCACTGCATTCACTTGGGTCCTTGCCTGACCTACAGGGAAAACATATGCCAGTGGTTCTGGTTTGGAAATGTATCCCCCATTGAACCATGCCTTTCAATTCCTCCAGGTGCCACCATTACTGTACCCCTGGATTGTGGCAACTGGCCCTGAGCAGGTCTCCTTTGAGTATAGCCTATACCCTGCTACCTGCCAGTCTACCATCCAGAGCACTGTCATCCTGTCACTCTGCTGCTTAAGAAGCTCTTTTTTAAAAAAATGAAGTATAGTTGATTTACAATGTTGTGTTAGTTTCAGGTATACAGCAAAGTGATTCAGTTATACATATATATATATATATATATATATATATATATATATATATATATATATTTCAGATTCTTTTCCCTTATAAGTCACTACAAAATATTGAGTATAGTTCCCTGTGCCCTACAGTAGGTCCCTGTTGGTAAGACTCTCTTATAGCTTATTCTCTGGTACTGTGTGAGACCTAAACTTCTTGCCTTAATTTAGTTTTCCAATCTTACCAAACCCAATCCATCCTAATATAGTCAAACTTCTCGGTGTACACCCACTTTTTATTTGAGACTCAGTGTCTTGTCATCCTCTGCCTAGTCATTGACCCTTTTATGTTCTGTGTATTTATTTACTCACCTCTTTCTTTCACAGAAAATTCCTTTTCTGTCTTTCCAAGTTTTATTCATTCCCCCAAGTTGCAGCTAAATTCTCCCGACCTCCCAAGAAGCTTTCCCTGACTCATCCAGCCCAAGGCATTGGATCAGTCCTCTTATCTATGGCCAGTGCCACACAACTTGACAGATGTGTTATTTTCAGGGGTTAATGAATGATAGGCTCTTCTCCCCAAAAGACTGAGCCCCTTGTTTAGGGAGCTGTCCATAGATGTCTCTGTATCTCTCACAAGGCCATCTCCTCTATCATTTCTCAGCCACCCCTTCTAAACCCTCACTCTTCTTCCCCTGCTTTATTTTTCTTCATATCACTATCACCACCTGGCATTATACAACATTGTTTGTCTCTTCAATGAGAATGTAAATTCCATAAGGGCAGAGGCTTCACCTGTCTTGTCATCTTTTGTACACCCAAGAAACATCATAATAAAACCTGGGATATAGTATGGCCTCAATAAATGATTGTTGGATGATTGGCTGAATGAATGATTCCTTACTGGTTAATTCACATCCAAAATGATGGAGGAGAAATGGGAAGGCCCCGATCTTTTCTGCTGTGCACGTGGCTGCAGTAACTTTGAAAAATGAGCCCTAGTATGGCTCTTTTCCCACCAATACAGAACCAAATGTTGCTGAACATCAAAAGTATCGGAGTAGTCCAGTCCACAGGGACATTGCACATTCCTATCAGAAGAGCTCTGTAACCAGGGAGTACAGGCATGGCCATCTGACCTGTATAAAATGCTTGTGCTTTTACTGCCCTGGTTACTCCTTGGATTGCTGTGAGGTTCAAGTGCAATGAAGTATGATAAAGAGTTAAGCTGTAAATCAGCATAAAAATAGGAAGCATTATCCAACCAGTTAGTTGATGGAGATGGCATGGGGTATGGTGGACCACTAGTGCTGAACATGAGCCAGAGGAGGGGTTAGGGTTATGCAGGATAATGTAATTTTGCTTGTTTGGAGGGACCTTTCTGGAGTTTTCAGGAGTTTGGTAAGAAGGATGCCTTTTTCTTTTGAGAAACACAAATGATATATTTCCACGTCTGAATGCTGATCAGTAGGTTCTGTCCAAAAGAAACAGTTAAGGAGGCCTCCAAAACCTTAGGAATATTGGAGGAGGAAGGAGTTATCACCACAACCAACACGTCAGCATTGTCATCAAATTAACCCGTACAAGGCTCTCAGAGATCGGTAGTCTTTTTTTCCCTTTGTTTTTCTTTTTTCTTTTTTCCTTAGCAGAGGAGGGAACTGAGATACATAGAGATGGAGTCCCTTACACAGGCTCCCTTAGCTAGTAAATGATAGGGTCAGGAATTTAGTAAGAATTGCTGACATTTATTGAGAATTTTCTAAATGTCAGTCATTCTCTTCAATACTTCGTTTAATACAGTGCAAGGATGCAGGCAATCCTATTCCTTATTTACAGAAAGGAAAACTGAGACCTAGAGAAGTTAAGCGAGTACTCAAGGTCACACAACTAAGACGGGCAGGAGCTGAGACCTGAGCCCAGCCAGGTGGCCCTGGAGCCTCTGTGCTTCCTTGCTCTTCTGTGCTGTCTCCTGAATCCCTGCCCTCTGTCCCTTTGGCCATGCGGTGTCCAAAAAATGGCTTAACTTTTATAATCAAAGGAGCGACTTTCATCATTCCTACCAAAACAAATGAAAGGAAGGCAGAAGAGAGGGGGAGGGACTTAGGGGCGGGAGTGGGGAAGAAACAGCCCGGGTTGCTGAGGTGAGTTGTAGTGAAGACTCTCCTAGAATCATCCCTGGCTGGAAAAAGCAGATGGCATGGCTGCCATCAACAGCCTCCTAAGAAGCTTTCACAGGCCCCCATGTGAGAGGAAGAAGCTGTCAGTTGGGGGCGAGGGCCCACCCAGCTGTGTGAAGAGTTTGCTAAGATGGAATTATGGTTTATTGTGTAGCAAAGAGCAACATCCAGCTGCCTGAGAATTACTCCGACAGAATGCAAAGGCGAGAGAATATTGTGTAAACCTTATTTACAGATCAATAGATAGTCTTTCACACACAAAAGGTCAGCTCCAGGAAGGCAGAGCAGTAAAGAAAGAAATATGGCTTGTAGATACTATACTGACTTGAAAAAATCCACCCAGATGAATCCTTTGATGTATATCCTTCTAGTCAAAGTACTTTTCTTTTTTTTTTCTTTTCTTTTCTTTTCTTTATTTATTTATTATTTTTTGGGGGTACACCAAGTTCAATCATCTGTTTTTATACACATACCCCCGTATTCCCTCCCTTCCTTGACTCCCCACCCCTCGAGTCCCCCCCACCCTCCCCACCCCAGTCCTCTAAGGCATCTTCCATCCTCGAGTTGGACTCCCTTTGTTATACAACTTCCCACTGACTATCTGTTTTACAGTTGGTAGTATATATATGTCTGTGCTACTCTCTCGCTTCGTCTCAGTTTCCCCTTCACCCCCCGCCCCCTCCCATACCTCGAGTTCTCCAAAGTACTTTTCTTTATTCATGAACTTTTCCCCCTAACCGTTCCGGGTTCCTCAGTGAAGAATGAAGGGAGTAATGAGGAATGCTGATTTCTAGTTGTCTTGAATTCTGTGCCATTAAATGATCGGCATGAAATGGAATCAACGCTGAGAATTTCAGAGTAACATTTCTAAGTGTGTGTGTGCGTGCGCGCGCAGCCCTTAGGGTTCTCAAGTCAAATGACAACTCAGCCCTACCCCTTGTAATTTCCCTGGCTTAAGGAAATAAACAACTACCCCATCCTACCGGTCCCCTCTGGAGTCCTTCATCCATTTTGTGTTTCTTCTTTGCCTTGAAGCAAGCAGTTCATCATTCCAGAGACTATCCGAAATCGTTGCCACCCACCTCTCTCTGGGTGCTGGATTGTGAAGCTGTTCATGACTGCTGCTCGGACACAAATAAGCGAGGAAGAAGAAGGAAGTTTAACTGGCCTTTGTTTCCATGATATAATCTTTCAGATTAGAGGACCAACTCTGAATGTAGGTGATTCCTCTTAGCAGTTTTGGAAAATATTTCAAAGGACCACAGTCTGAGAAGCCTCAATAGGTGTCTTGCTGGTAGAATGTTTTTGGAGTACAGAGTGGCTCTAGTTCCCAGGGTCACCCTGTGCTGCATCCTGGGAGGAGTATGCAGCTGGGAAAAGTCCACCCTGGGCAATATGTCCAAAGGCTTACGATGGACAGCTCTTCGTCCCAAGTTCCTGATGGGGACCAGCATGGCAGTGGATGTGAAAGGACTTGATGCTCTGTAGGATTATGTAAGTATATACATTTTTCAGAGTCATCGAGGAGGATCATTAAACAGTGACACAATTCCTTTAAACTGCCTACAAGTTCTTTTCTTTCTCCAGTTAGAAAGCATGTTTTAGGTACTCTGAGAACGATAACCTCCTCTTAGGAACAGATGGGGCTGGAATTGGTTGCCTCCCGCTTTGTCTGGACTCGATGGGGGAGCCAGGTGTGACTGAGGATTACTCAACACCTCAAAGTGAGAAAAGGACACAAAGGGGAGGCTGGACTTGATGACGGATTTCAGCCTCTCCCAGAGTCAAAGTCAGAGCTTTGTCCCCTTTGTTGTGCCAGAGTTCCCCCTTCAGTCTAGGGCTGTGCCTTCCACACCCGCATCCCCACAAGTTCCTCCCCAGCCCTCATCCCCTAGAGGGAGGGCTGAGGGTCCTTATTAACAAGAAGGAATAGTGCTGGCCATAAGGTGTGGGCTAACATTAGGGTCAAATGCTGGAGCTCTCGCTTTCAGACTTTGCAGTGATCCCCCATCCCTTGGTCTCCTGCTCCCAGTCCCCCCTTCTCAGACCTGCTCTTATCATCACGGGCTGTGGAATGTGAGTGTGAGGGGGCTGCTTTCTTCTTGAGTCTCTCCTCTGCAGGAGTGCTTCTCAGGAGCCACATGTGACAGTTTGTGAACGGGGTGTCCCTTTGCATATCCTAAAGTGCTTTTGTTCTGCTGTTGAAGGCTCTGTGGCCACACTTATGCCAGTCAGACTTTTTCTAAGAGGAAAGGGAGAGGAGGAGGAAGGGAGGGATGGCAACTGGGAGGGAAAGAAAAAAAGAAGGAATGAAGGAAAGTACCTGGGTAATAGGCACTAATGATTTCATATTTATATAGTCCTTGATGGTTTATATACTAAAAACAATTTGCAACGTGTTTTTACAGGCATAATCTTATTTAGTTTTTATAACCACTCAATTTACAGATAAGGAGACTGAGGCTTAGAGAAGGTAACGGTTATATAGCTAATAAGTAACAGCATCCCATCTGGAATCCAGTCCTTCTGACATCATATATAGTTTTTTCGTTTTCTTTCCTATACTGCTCCATTAAATGTAAAGGCATGTCCTAAGGTCCTTTTTTTTTTTTTAAACTTATGCCAAACACCCTGGGTAAAAGCTGAAGATCACATTGGCTACCATAACTCTCTATTAAACCCTTATTGGGGGCTTTCTAGGTGGCGCAGTGGTTAAGAATCCACCTGCCAATGCAGGGGACACAGGTTCAATCCCTGCTCCAGGAAGATCCCACGTGCCGAGGAACAACTAAGCCCATGAGCCCCAACTGTTGAGCCTGCGCTTTAGAGCTCGTGAGCCACAGCTATTGAGCCCATGTGCTGCAACTACTGAAGCCCATGTGCCTAGAGCCCATGCTCCGCAGCAAGAGAAGCCATGGCAATGAGGAGCCTGCGTACCACAACAAAGAGTAGCCCCCACTTAGCGCAACCAAAGAAGGCCCGCGCACAGCAAAAAAAGACCCAACACAGCCAAATAAGTAAATAAACAAACAAACAAACCCTTATTGGACTTCTTCTGAGGGTAGACTTGTAGACTTTGGCCAGAAATAACCATCCTACAAATATTTAGTATATTTATTAATATTTTTGATATTTGTAGTTTACAGTGTATTTTCATATGTAGACCTCACTTGAGAGTCCTATAAGCTATGCACATCTCAGAAGTCCAGTGTCTGGCCCAAGAGCAAATGGTAGAGTCAGGATGAGGTCCTAGAGTTTTTTCTTTTTATCCTGAAGCCCATGCCTTTTCTGTTGCCTCAGATTTCCTCTACTGTTTTGTACCTAACTCAGATTAGGTTCTGTAGAGAGTATAGCAAAGTCCGTTTAGAGAGCCCAGGCTCCTGAATTGCTCATAACCCTGACCTCTGAGCATGACTGGCTACATAATTTGCGAGGTGCAGTGCAAGATGAACACGCAGGCCTCCTTGTTCAAGACTGTTTCAGCATTTCAAAATGGTGACAGCAGAGTATTATACGTAGGGCGAGGTCCTCTGAGTGTGGGGCCCTTTTGGGCATGGAGCCCTGTAAGACTGCACTGGTTGCAAGCCAGCGAAGCTGGTCTTGCCTCTGACGTGAACTCAGGAGTGGAAGACCTTGTTTCTTTCTCAGATCCTTTCTGGGGCTTCTATCAGAGAGCAGAAGTTTCAGGTCATAGGGACTTTGTTCTGTTAAATCTTTTACTCCCTCAGTCGGTCTCCATTCAGAGCGCTAAGCCACAATGGCTCACTGTTCCTTATTATACCTGCTAACTCCAGGTCTCATGCATCAAAAGTTAGGGACAGAGTCACTAGTAGCTAATGTTTATTGAGCATTTACTATGTCACAGGCACTGTGCAAAACTTTTTACGTGCTTTAAGTTGATTGCAAAGATGGCCTCAATTCCCCATCCTTCCCTGTATCCACACACCTTGTGATTTTGCAGCTTTCCCCATCAAGTAGTGGAGTCTAGTTCTCCACCTCTTGAATCTGGGCTGGTCCCATGAATTGCTTTGGCTAATAAAATGCAGCAGAAGAAATGATGTGCGAATTCAGGGTTTAGGTCTCAAGAGGCTTGCAAGTTTACTCTCTTTCTTGGAACCCCAGGACTGCCGTGAGAACAAGCCTGTGTGAGTTGGCTAGAAATGAACATCACTTGAAGGAGAGCTGTCATCCCAAACGGAGACCATCCAGAGCATCCAGCACCCACTTCACCTGCCAACTAACTTCAGATACACGAGTGAGCTTAGCTGTGGGCGGGGCAACAGAGTCCAGCTCAGCAGAACCATGCCACTGATCAGCTCACAGATAGGTAAGAAATGATACATTGTTGTCGCTTAAAAACTGTCTTTTGGGGATAGGTGGTTGTGCAATATTATTATGTTAATAGATAACAGATACACATCCATCATTGTTTCCATTCTCTTGACAAGGAAACAAGCTTTGAGAGGTTAAATTCTTGCCTGTGATCAGTAGCTAATAAATGGACCCAGAAAGTTTGACTCCATAGGTCAAATTCTTATCTGCTATTTTGTGGGGCCGCATCATCGCACTCAGGGCTCTGTCAAGCCCTCAGCTAATTTGAAGTCTGTTTGAGTGGAAGAAGCACTGTTTACAGATGGAGGCAGGCCCAAGGGATGGAGCTCAAACACTACGAATCTCTCTACTGGTAAAAATACAATGTCTGTTATTAACTAAAACTTCTAATATACAACACTGTAATCTATTAAAGAAAAAATGTGTAAATGCAGAACAAGAGAGACGATGACTTTGAGGTCAAGGTCACAAGCTAAATGCTAGCAGAAAGTTTGGCTGTATCTCATTAACACTAAATTATGACTGAGTTCTGCAAGAGGTCTGTGTGACAATCCCATTAATGCAAATGGCATTCCTTATGATGTCTGTTTTTGTAAATGAAAACAAAATGCAATTATGTTAGTAGAATTCACTCATTAAACTAAACTAAAATCCGCCGGCAAGTGTCTCCCCACTTCCACTTCTGCCCCAAATCTTTGATTAAAAGCAGTTGCTCCCCAGAGTTGCAGAAGGATCTTTTGCTAAAATACAAGTGCACAATTTGATCATACAGGGGGCACCAGAATACAGGAGTTCTTACAGATATCGGAGGTTGGGAAGGTTCTGGAAGGCATCTGGGTCGATGTATAGCAGGTTGTTGGCCTTTTCAATTCTACTGTAAAAGAGGAAAGAACATGCATGTGACCTCAACAGTAAGGAATGCTATGGTATTTTTCACGTTATGCAAAGAGTATGTTCATAAGCCATCCACCCATCTATTTATCTATCCATCATTTCAACAAAAATTGAGCACACATGTGGTGTCTTTTACTATACTAAACTGTGCAAACAAAATATTAACCCTGTCCCATGTAACTCTCATCACTGAAGTCTTCCTGGAATCTGTTCATCAGAGACAAAGTACTGACTGGGTGAGTCATTTTCACCCTGAGCACAGTTGAGTCTTTAACCAGTAAGGGTCTCCTAGGGTCTAAGAAGGCTAACAGGGTATGAGACTAATGGGGAAACGGGCTTTTGTCCAGTTGGGAGACAAGAGAGACGGGGATGGAAAACAACAAAAGAGGGTGAAAAGATGGGAGGGAAGGATAAAGGCTGAAGAGCCAAAGGAGATTGGAGAAAACAAGAGTGAAGGGGCAAAGGAAAACAAAGATTGGGGGGAAACTAGTGGAAACCTCTGGCTTTCACTGTACAGTCCCAGCAGACAGCAGCTGGGAATGTGCCAGTGATTCCCCTCGTGCTGCAGACTGAGGCTGCTCTCTCACAGCTCATGGGAAGTGAAGGCTTCTGCCCTGGGTTGACCTGCGCCGTGTCCTAATCAATAGTCTGGAGGTGGGCATGTTCACATTTGGATTCCAACAGAGAGAGGCTGCCCTTTCCTCATCTTGCGGAATCAATGTATATTTGCAGAGATGCTCTGTTAATTATTTCCTCCCTGTTTCATTAGCTTTAATGTTGCAGTAACCTGTAGCTACCCAGATCCAAGTACCAGGTAATTAATCATTTTAAGTACAGTCAGTGCTACATGGGGGTGAGCACCTCTCCATGCAGGGAAGAGATGAAAGAGCCATCCCATTAGCTCCACTGCCCATTGAACTGCATAGAGGGATGCTGCTTGACCTTGCCCAGAGGGCCAGCTGCCCTTTGATTCATTTCTCTGATATTCTCTGTGGGTTCTGAGACCCTGGTCAGATCTCTTTTCCCAACCAGGCTAAGGAGGGGCCCAGCAGAGAGAGAAGTAAGGAAGGAGCAGGAGGGCAGTGGGGGGAGGGAGGGAAGGCAACAGCTGCAGAGGCTTAATGGCAACGAGGAAGAATGAGAGTGGGAGGCAGAGTGAATAGAAGAAAAGGGAGGGGGGAGTCTGCCAAAATGGACAGGCTGTCATTCCTAAACAAATTCATATATATGTATGTATGCATATATGAATTATGCATGTGTGTGTATATGTATATATGCTTGGCAAGTGCTAAAAAGTTTTTAAAAAGATACAAAAGAATCAGGAGATTTACGTTCAAGTCCTTATCCTGCTGTGGATTTGGCTGGGTGACTAGACAAGCCTCACAACTTCTCCCTGTCTTTCATTCCTCATCTGTAAAATTAGGAAAGTGGTTCACTGGCTTTCCTAACTGTGTTCCATGAGAATTTTGTGAGATATTAATCAATGCTTCACAGAGAAACCTTTCCAATGACATTAGCTGAGAAACTCTTAATACAATATCTTTCTTGGAGAGTCCAAGTGTATATCCGCATATTACAGGCTCTGAGTTTTCCTGTAGTGAGTGAATCTAACTTTATCTTAAACTTATTTCACCATAGAATCTTTTTCCTTTTTGGTAACACTTAGTAGTTCTCTGAGTGTTTAATGGTATACAGAATATACTTTGGAAAATTTTGGACCAGACAGGCTCTAAAGTCTCTTCTGGCTTTGATAACCTATGGTAATTATAGACTGGTATGAAATAGAGGTGGATCTGTGTGAGTATTAACATGTATGTAAAACTAGAAAGTCAACAAGAGAAAGTAAATTTGGTTGCAGTAGTAAAGGAGCCAGGAATTGTTATGATAACTTCCTTTATGCCAGCTGATGTGTTAGATCTGCTTAACATTTATCATCTCATTTGTTCATCACAGTGATCCTATGAGGCATGCAATTTTATTATTCCCACTTTACAGATAAGAAAACTAAGTCTTAACTTGATTTTGTATTTTGGCCAAGGTTTCATGGTGAGTATATGGCATAGGCTAGGAGTCAAACTAAGGCTGCCCATCTTCAACTACATCATGGGGGATTTATTTGGGACTTTGACTGTGGAATAAATTTGAGTGAGAGAATGCGATGTACGTACCTGCAGTCACAGAGCTAGGTTCTTGAGTCTACGATGCAAAAAACTCTGGGAGGGAAGAAGCAGGATAAGACCACGCTCTGGACTGGGCCCTGGATCACCAGGCAGAGGCACTGACAGGGCCTTCTGAACTGACTCGGACATCCCAAAATGAAATTCTAGGGGTCTGAGGACAGAGCAGAGCCAGGGTCTCCCAGAAATATAAGCGAACTTTAAGGCCATGCTGAGAAGAGCCATGAGCAAACCCCGCAGGCTCTTGCTTACATTTCATGTAGTTTGGGTAGGTTGGAGAACACCTTCGCCTCTATCACTTCCAAGACATCATTCTGCGAGATCTCTCTGCAAAGAAAGAAATATAATTCAAGTCAGTTCAGTTACACTTGATAAATGGATTTAGGGCTCAGCATAGAGCCTTGTGCCTACAATGATTCATGAGACACACAGAACTCTGTTCCTGCTCGCAAAAAAGTCAGCTGTAATGATGAGGCAAAGCTAACGTGTAAGACGCTAATACTTATAGAACAGTGAGAGAAAAAACCCAAGGCAGTGGCTCAGTTCAGAGGCTGTTCAGTCTACAGATGTAGCAACTGAGGCCCGGAGAGGGAAAGAGAGTTGATGAAAGATATTTAGGGAATATACAGGATGAGAACAAACTTTAAATTCCCTGTACCAGGGGTCAACAAACTTCTTCTACAGGACCAGGCAGTAAATATATATATATATATATATATTTTTTTTTTTTTTTGGCTTGTGGATCATTTGGTCTCTGTCACAACTACTTAGTTGATATTGTCCTGTAAAAGTAGCCATAGATATCATGGCAGGCTGGATTTGGTGTCATGGGCTGTCATTCAGTGATCCTGCCCAGATCACGGGGGCAAGTTCTTCTCTCTGCTACTTTGGCTTTGAGAGATGAGAACCTCAATTCAGTCTCCTTTAAATAAACATCCATGCTGCAAGACCTTTGGCATTAACCTTGTCTTGGCCTAAAATACCCAGAAAAAGTCCTTCAGGTCCCAGCTTATTTCCTCCTGGAGTAATTTGAGGGGAGTGGAGGATGAAGTCCACTCGGCAGAAGCCCAGAGCTTATGAGGAGAGAAGGGCGGCTTAATCACTTAATGTTTATAAAGTGGCTCCAAGATGAAACACGCTATTATTAGGCCTTCTGAGGAAGATTCTCATGCAGTTTTAATGTGGCAGCTGAGAGAGTCTCAGAAAATCTCCTAGGTGGCATGCATTCAAATTGGCTGAGGTGACGCTGTCTGCTGGCTTGGGATTTAGCTGAGGAAGCTCTAGAAAGGCTCTTGATCAAGCGAGAGGCCTGGAGGGCAGGGCAGGGACAAGGTCTGTTGGGGGAGGACAGGTATGGTTGTGAGCACCGTCAGCTCAGGGAGGGGGGCTGGTAACATCCGGGGCTTGTCAACTCGGGGGTGGCAGGGTCGTTTCCCACACTCCCCCACGAGTGAGGAGACATTTTGTGAGAGAAAAGCACCTCTTAGTCTATGGTAGCTTCCTTCATGATTCATTTGGTAAGTTGAATCGGTCTTCACAATTTTCACAGTTGAACATAGATAAGGGTGGGGTGTGTGTGTGTGTGTGTGTGTGTGTGTGTGTTGAAAGAGGATGTTGGCCATTGGGCATTTATTTTGCTCCTCTGTCCTTTCAGTGGAAAGAGTGCTGGGAGTTACAGGAGTGAGACGGAGTAGACAGAAGTGGTAGACCTTGGAATAGGAGACATTTTTTGGAACACTTAAAGGAGTCAAGTGAAAGAGCTGCACAGGCAGAAACTAAGCATGGAGGAAAGCACAAGGTGACAGAGAGGGTTTAAATGCAGATAGGCCCATATTGTCCAAAAGCTATTTCCAGGTTCACTTACAGGTCCCGGTAGGTTTGGTCCCCCTTGAGGTAATATCTCAGCCGAATACTGCCTAAAAGGTAGACATTTCTCCTTACCTGAATTCCTGTACTGAGAGTTCCCTTATATGGAGTTTTTTTTTTTTTGTCAAAGAGAACTAAAAATTATTAAACAAGCCAAGAAACACTTCTAAATTAATTATTTCAGAAGGTAGTTCATATTTTATGCCCTCAACTTCAAAGACAGGAGAGGGTGTTGAGGTTGGGTGGTGGTCGAGGGGGCCTTTGGCTGGAGGACGGCTGGGGGGAGGTGAGCAGCATGCCGTCGTGGAAAAATACCTCACCGGCAAATGCAGGGATCTTACTGCAGTCCTGCTTCTAGTTGCCTCTGTGATCATTGGCGAGGTTTCTACTATTTACCAGCCACTCTACATACATTCCCTGCAATCCCTTCAGTGTGCCTGTGAAGTCGGTATTTTAATCTCCATGTTAATAAACGGCCCCATCTGTATGCACAACCAGCTCTGACTGACTGCCGGGCTGGAACACCTTCTTCTACATGCCCTGCCTCCCAGGCCACAGTGGGCCTAATATCTCCACTCCTATGTATTTACTCAAGAGAAATAAAAATTCATGCCCTCCCAAAGGCTTGTACACAGATGTTCATAGCAGCTTTATTTGTGATAGCCCCAAACTGGGAACAACCAATGGATACACTGTGGCATATCCACACAACGGGGTATTAACTCATCTATAAAGTGGAACAAACTGCTGACCCAACATAGTTGAATCTTTAAAAACTTATGCTGAGTGAAAGAATGCAGACAGGAAAGAATGCATATTGTCTGATTCCATTTATACGAGGTTCTAGAAGAAGAAAAACTAACCTACGATGATAGAAATCAGAGTAATTGTCACCTGGGGCCTGGGATAGAGGTGGCTGACAGGGAAGAGGCAGGGGGAACTTTCTGGGACAATGGAAATGTTCTATATCAATATTGGGGAGATCGTAATATGAGTTTGTCTAACGTATTGAACTTTAAAACGAATGCATATATTTTATTGTATATGAAACATACCTTAATACAGTTATTTAAACAATGCCTTTCATTCAGAGGAAGGAGAGTAAATTCCATTTTGTTTGCATTTTGAGAACTCTGAATTATGAGAACTAATGGGAGAATGTTGGTTATATTGTCTGGCCAGAGGTGGTGTTCAAATCCTAGCTCTCTCCTGGAGACTCTATAGATATCATTCCTTCTGCTCCTGGCTGTTCTCCCTGCAGCCCCGCATCCCCTCTCTGCAGTCTGTAAAGTGGATAGCTGAACCAGGTCAAAGGATCAGAGTTTCTCAACTCTGACTGCACATTGCAATCTTCTGGTGGACCGTTAAAAAAAATACCAAAGCCTGAGTTTACATTGGAGAGTTGGATTTATTTAGTCTGGGGTGAGACTCAGGCGTTATTTATTTATTTATTTGTCTATCTATTTTTCCCTTTAATTCTCCAAGTAATGGTGAGTCTAATGTGTGTAAAGGATTGAGCACTGCTGGTCTAGATGATATTAAGGTCCCTTTTAGATCTATGATTTCTGTCTTAAAGTTTGCTTGAGGAGCAAGGGCAAATTTTCCCGGGGCTGCTAAGACAATAAAATGGGGAAATAAAGTTCTTGGAGCACAAGAGGAAATAAAAATGAGACAAAATAACAGCAAGAGAAACCTGGAGCTAGAACCTGGAAGCGGGCGTAAACTAGAGGAGGTACTAGTTAGGTCTGGTTTTTTATAAGTAAGAAAATTTAACCAAAAAGTCAACATTTCAAATGTTAAATGTGTAACAAGAGATATTGTGGAAAATATGTAAAAACACCTTAAATTTGGTTAGTATTGACAAATGAAGTATTTCTTTTCCATGCACAGCTTCTCTTCATTTTCAGTGTACTTATGTAAATTAGAGTTAGTGGAGCCAATACTTTCTGCAGTGAGGTCAACAGAGGTGACCTGGCTTGGCTAGGATAATACACAACTGTGAGGGTCACCCAACTGGTCTTGGAAGGAAGGATGTGGAATCTTTATATCCAAAGAACTTATACAATTAAGAAACCATTTCCTATCTCAAAAGATTCACTTAATACTTTTCTTTGCAATTGTGACAAATCATTTCAATTGGCGTAATTCAAGGTATGATGGTGCTTCCTTAGAGTCAACAGGCAAAGCGTTTATGAAAGAGGAGAGCTCTAGGGGCGTGATAGATCAGTGGTTCTGAGTGTGGTCTGGTGGCCTCTGTGGTCAAAACTGTTTTCATAATCATGCTAAAATATGATTTTTATCACTCATTCTATGAGCATACAGTGGGTCTGGGGCTAGGTGATGTGTGGATGCAGAAGCAAATATGAGAATCCATCTGTCTTAAGCAAGATGTTAAACGTGTTTTGCAAATATGTAAAAAAAACTATGGTACTCTGTTCCCTAATATTTTTTTGAATATGGTTATTTTGCATAACAACTGTTATTTATGTTAATATGTGGAGATTTATTATTGCTTTAAAGTGGACTAACAAAATATTTCCCAGTTTCAATTTCTAGAATGGTAAGTGTCAGTAGCTATAAGCCACATGAGCAAAATCTGTTTGGTGTCTTTAATAACTTTTAAGGGTATAAAGAGATCCTGAGCCCCAAAAGTTTGGGAACTGTCCAATGTAGGCATTGAATGCTGTCCTTCTTGGGTGAGGGATCCTGATTATTTCCAGAGATGAGGCTTTCCTCATCTTCTCAGACGATGCTTCTCAGTTGCTTATGTACATGTGAATCCCTGGGGATCTTGTTGAAGTGCAGATTCTCAACGGGAAGATCTTGAGTGGGGTCTGAGGTTCTGCCTTTTTAATACCTCAAGTGATAGGGGTGGTGCTGGTCTAGACACCACACGTTGGATTGCAAGGTTCTCCAGGAGAATGACAGTAACACCCTACCAGGCCTTTCTCCCCAACACACCCAGGGGTGGGTATGAAAAGCATGATAGAGGAGGAGTGAAGTACTTGATTTTAAAAACCCTTTATCCTCCCTGGAAACCCTTCCCTTACTCTCTTATTGAAGTTTTCCTGTCCTCTAGAGTCTCACAAGACTTCTTTCATTTCTCAGTTGAAGCAATTACCACATCGTTTTGTCATTGCTATTTTTTTTTTGAGGGGGAGGGTGTTCATTGTCAAATTCCCCAACCTGACTTTGAGTTCCTGGGTGCCATCTTATGCATCTATCTTTGTATCTCTAGCATCTACATCGAGCATGTATCTCTGGATACATCTTTGTATCTCTAGCATCTAGTGGTCCTTCCATGTTTCACTGAAGGAAGGGGAGATGTGCTTCCGTGAGGTGCAGGGGGTTATCAGGACGTTCTCTCTGGAGTGAGTTTCAGAGCTACAATCAAATTCTACTCCAGATTTGCATTCTTCTGGCCAGTGAAGTGGTATTCATACATAAGTGCACTTGTTAGGGGTGGGGGAGAGATCAGCTGGAGGGACTTCAGGGAGTGAATGAACGTGTAGCGTTCAGCCGGGTCCAGCATATATCATGCCAGCCTATCCTAGAGTGATATTCATTTGTCCACCATTTTACCTGACACTCATTTGCCAAATGCTGGGACTGTTTCATTCAGAGAAGAGTTGCTACAGGTTTGTAGGATAAGGAAAAACTGAAGAATTGTTACCAGCAATTCAAGACCTCACTAGAATTTCAACGACATCCATGAGTTGGAGAACAGGATATAATAAGAAATCAAACACTCACAGAAACGTCATCTTTGCTTTTATTCTGATATAGAAGATATTCTCCAACCAGGTTTCCTCCATCTTTTCCCTCCTCCCCTGACCTTCCATAGAGCATTTTCCTTCCATAAATCTGACATATCCCTCCCTAACTGGGCATTCAATTGCATTAAAATATTTTTAATACTCACTGAATCAGATTTCTTTCTTTTGTCTTTAATAACCTCAGACTAAATGTAGTTGACTATTTCTCTTCCCTGAGTGCCCCGTGGGACCCCCTCAGACTCTGTCAAGCCCTCACAGACTGCGCTGGGTTTGCGTTCTGGTTTCTCCTTCACCAGGCAAAGAACTCCTGGAGGATGGTGACATTGCCTTTCATCTTAGTATTTCTGCTCCTAGCCAAGTGTTGGCTGAATGACTGAATTATCTTTGAAAGATTATAAAAGATTTTCCACCTTTGCTCTTGCACAATAAAGCTATGTTCTTGAAAACTTGCAGTAAATAGAGTATTTGCAAATCAAAATGTGTATTAGCACAAGAAGGAAGCTTCTGGTTTCACAGAATCTAGGATTGAATCTTTAAAAGAGTGAAGAACTAATCCAACAAATGTTCAACAAATATTGATTAAGCAGCTTTTGTGTTTCAGGTACTAGGCTTCGTGTTGGGACTCTACAGATGAATAAAATGGGTCCTGGGTTTTATCAGTCATCTTTAACTCAGCAAGGCTAGTATTCTAGCCTTTTCTTAACTTGGTGCTATCTTTATTTGATGGGCTACATCTGAGTTACTAGAAAAAAATACAATGGATTGTTGATATGTTACATTTGAATGTAACTACAGATATGTAAATAATATACTTTCATTATAGTAGATATAATATATAATCATATATGTATTATATATGATTATTATACACACATATGTATGTGTGTGCATATATATATGTGTGTGTGTATATATATATTTCTACCACATGTCTACTCCCTTAATTCTTCTGGAAATGTGCCACATCACTTAAATAAATACAGAATAGTGCAGGTGAAAATTTCCATGAAAATGCATTCCAGAAAATTTCATAAATCTCTCCACATATATACTCCCACCCTTATTTAGAATTCCCTTAAGATCAGATCTGGAGATGTTACAGTAGAGACCTGAGTTTGAACCCTGCCTCCATTTCTTATGAGCTGTGTAACTGCGGGCAAGTTACAGAGTCTCTCTGAGCTTCAGTTTCCATATCTGTAAAATGGGAATAATTGCCACCTCACAGAGATGTCAAAGATATTAAATAAGATGGTATGTGTGAAAGCACAATGCTTCTCACATGGTAAACTCAAAGTTACTGTGCCTGCCTCCGTCTCTTTGTGGAGTTTAGGACTGACCTCCTCTGCAGCTGGGAGATACTGGGCTAGCTGATCACTTAACTGGGGAAAACAGTGCTAGCAAGTGTTCTAGGAACACTTCTCTTAACCCTACACATCATTTAAATACTTAAGCCAGGCTATGACATTATCCCAAACACCATTCTGAGTCTTACCCACAGTGAGACCCGCCATCTGGTCTGTTATCCAACAAAGGAGATTAGGCAGAGCACATAGGTGCCCCAACCAGTTTGTATCCATCACTAAAGTCGTAATCTAAAAAGGATGCTGGTCGCTTTGGGAGAGGGGTAATATAGAGTGGGGCATGTTGTCAGGGTGGGGTGAGGACATTGCTAACAGGCTCCTCTTACCGCCTCAGGTGGCAGCGGGTTGGTGCCTTGCTTTCCTGACATGTCCTATCTGCTTCCTTCTCCCTGGGCAAACTACATCTTTGCTAAAGATGCTCTAAAGATGTCCCCAAGTGAGACAAATAAAAGCACCCTCAGTGACTCTAATTCAACTCCTTCCTTTTAAATACATCAACAACAAACGTGTCCATTTTTAGTTTTGTCTTAATTTAAAATATTAAGTAATAATGTATATTTTAGAATATTTCCCTTGCTTCACTCAGCAGAGGAGAAAAGGAACTAAAAATCAGAGATAATAGCTAACGTTTATTATGCACTTATATGCCAAGCAATTTTTCTGTGCTTTACATTTATTAAATTGCTTAATTCTCACAACACCCCTATGAGGTAAGTACCATCCTTGACCCCGTTACAGAAGAGGAAAATGAGGCATACAGAGGTTAAGTAATTTCTCCAGTGCCACAGAGCCAGTGAGCAAAGTAGACCTGGGATATGAACTCACCATTCATGGGGCCTCAAAAAGATGGCAGAAATCAGATAGGCCATATTTCCAGTGACTCAGAAAACTGTTTCCACTTCAGAAGATCTTGTTGTTATTGATTTAATTTCCAATAGAGTAGAACACTTCAGCAGGGCAATATGCCTATAAAACAACTAAATACTCCCCCTTTCTCCATACTGCATGGTACTTGAGTTCTCACAAGGCAAAATGTAAGTCAACATGCAAATTCACCTTCCACAGGTAAATCAAAGTCCCAAGCAGTGACTCACAGGGTAAGCATTTTTTTAGTGCATTCTCTATGCAAGGGTAAAACATGTAAGAAAATAAAAAAGCAGTGCCCCTGCCTTCCAAGAATCTGCACTGTAGTTGGGTAGAAGCAACATGCCTGAGAGGTTGGGAGTGCAAAGTCAGTGAAAGTGGAGGAAAGTGTGAGAGGAGTGTCCAGCACAGAGCATGGTTAACAGTGGGCATTCAACACCTTTTATTTTCCCTCTCATACCCTTGCTGTGTGTCAGCATTTCTCAGTGCTGTCTTACTATCCCTTTAGATTTCCCTGTTAGAACCTCTCCGTTGATGCCTCACATGTCATCGGACAAGTTTCCCTCTTAGACTAGAGACCCGTGTCTGCAACTGCCAAAGCCATGTTCTGCACACCCTTGTTGAAAAGCTAGTCTAGAACAGGCTTATTATTTTCCTATTCCAACTCTCTGCCACTGGCGCCACCCTCCCCCCCACCCCCATCATAACCCCAGACAGCAGCTGCATTGTCATTCCTATTGGCTCATTGGACCAACCCAAGCTTTAAATCTCAGGGTCAACTCTGACTCCTCTTCAACATTTAACAGATTCTAAATCCTCTCACTTTTTTTTTTTTTTTTAAAGTGCTTTAGTCCTTTCATTTCCCACCATCCATCATTATCATAATTATGACTCTTTGCAATTTCCGCTGGACCAGCGGTCCTTAACAGTCATGTGATGACTCAGGATTTGGGTCTGATGTGGGTCATGAGTCATCTTTTTTTGCAGACAGATGAAATGTCCCAATGTGCAATGATTTCCTCAAAGATTTGGAGTAGATTCAAGGATGGAGATATATATACACATACACACACACACACACACACACGCACTTTTTTTTTTTTTTTTTTTAACAAGAAAATGAAGTGGCTAGTGGAAAAAAGGGTAGAGTAGAAAGTGAAGGCCTGGAGTTTACTCTGCCTGGATACAGGAGTGTAGCTAATATTTACGCTTGGGAGCCATGAATAAGGAAGGTAAATGGAATTGAAAGAGGATAAGAAGGGAAGGAGGGAGAAAGAGCAGGAGGAAAAGGGAAAGAGATTTTCTGGAGGTAGAATGATATTAGAAGTTAGAAAAGTTAGATAACTTCTTTATTACTCTGTATACCTGTCAGAAATTATTTAAACAGGAATTCATTAAATTCTAAGTGATGGGAGATGAGGGGTTGGGCAGGTAATAAGGGAGGGGACATTGACTGGGTCACTTGGCTTCACTGCAGCCTGCCAGCTTTGGCAGAGGACCAAGAAGGGGAGGTGGGATGGCTGGAAGGGCATCTGACCCACAAGGGCAGGTACATTGTCTGTAGGTTCGGGATCTTGGTGAGTTTGAGCTGTGTAACTCAAGGCAGCAGGAATAATGATGATGGTGATAGTTAACCTTTATTAGACAGTTACTGTGAGGCGGGCAGAGCGCTAAATGCTCTACATGGGTAATCTCACTAATAGCCTTGTCTTATCAGGGCCCTGATGACTTGTGTCTGTCTTAGTTCATATGCACATGTGAGTGGCAGCATGAACCTGGAAGCCAGACAGGCCTGGATTCAAATTCTAGCCTTATCATTGCCTAGTTGTGTGACCTTAGGTCAGCTAACCTCCATGAAATTTATTTCAATGAGGGTAATTATAGCTACCTTTTAGGGTTTATGAGAATTATGGATATAACACATGGCAGAGAAGAGGTTTCTGGATCATGCCCACTGCAATCTATTTTCCCCTCTTATTTCTGGGGCACAGCTTGACTGTGTTTCCTGGCAATCTTGCTGTTAAGTGTAGCCTTGCTGGGAGAAGACATGTCCCGAGGTATGTGAGCAGAAGTGACGTGCCGTGCCAGGCTTGCCCGTAACCTCTCACGTGTGCTCCTCCGTGCTCTGTCTGCCATCCAGCCTGGCTGGAGGTGCCAGGGCAACCTTGGGAGCCAGGATTGAAAATGGAGAAGCTGCTGGTGGCCTGGGGTCCTAAATCAAGTGCTGAGGAGCACCGCCCAGACTATAGGTGAGAAAGAAAGAAAGAAACTTGTTCTTCAGGTCCCTGACATTTTGGAGTTTGTTGTTGCCATCTAACTACTCTGATACCTAAGGTAGGATTCTAGCATCCTGCATCCTATCTAGTATTTGCTCAACATATGCTCCTTCCATCAGGGCAGGTATGAGATGTGCATCTACCATCTGCTAAAAAATGGGTATATACAGTAAGTGTCGAGTACAATTTTGTTGGCTGGCTACTTAGGAGTCATGTAGGAGTGTGGCTTGGCCAAACTGGAAGGAAACAACAACCAAAAAAACCCTCCTCGAAACTAAATCTGTATGTGACCTTGTTTACCTCTGTTCCTTGGTGACACAGTATTTACTACCTGTGATTGAATTGCTTGGCCTCTTGCGGGGAGCACACCAGGTGGCTGCTCCTTATTGAATTATGGGCCTTTGGCTTTTTTCTCTCTTTTTCAATTATTTCATGGAAAAAAAAAAAAAACACACCAGAAAGAACAACTTTTTAACAATGGGGACTAAAATCTATTAGCACACAGGCTCTGGGAGGGTGTTTGGGTTAAGAAATTTGAACCCTCCGCTCTGCAATCTCCAGCAATGCGGAGCTGCATGAGGCAAGGTCTCTCGAGTGGGTGAAAGCAAGTCCTTTGTCACTTTGGCAAATCACTGGCACTCTCTGAGATCCATTTCCTTCTGTCCCTCAGTACATTTCATACTGGACCCTTTGTAGTTGGCTGGGCTGTTGAAGATCATATGAATAATGCATGTCACGCAGGAGGGAAAAACACAGGGTGTTACGCTGAGGTCGTGCTGCTTACCGTCATTTTTATTACTTCACCGGAGTCAGGAGACCTCGGTTCTCGTCCTGACTCTGCCACCAATTAACCACTTTCCTTGAGTCAAGTCAGGTACCTTCTCTGGGCCTTTGTTCCTCATCTATAAAACAACACTGTTGCTCCAGGTGATCTCGTGGGTCTCTTCTAGCCCTAAAATTCAGTGCTTTTAATTATTTCTGTGATTCTGTTATTAAAAGGCAGCCCGTCACATCGTTGGCAGTCCATGACGGCCAGCTTCTGTGTCTAACAAGCTGGGGTGGAGGCGAGGGCTCCATGAAGCATTCCGATTAAGGAACTGCACCTGTTCCCTTAAGAGCAGGTCTGTGGGCAGACCCCGAAGGGAGCAGCAGGAGGGTAGCCCCCAAGGGCTCTCCTTCCTGAGCCCTGCACAAGGTGAGAAAGTGCTCTCCCTGAGCCATCATTCTCCTGAAGACAGTGCTTGTTTTATTGTCAGCTTAAAGAGGGCTTCATTGATCTTCCTATAAGTCAGTGTTGATTTCTTCCTTGTCATGCATCCTGGGCCTCTTTATCAAAGAAACACAAGTGTGTGTGTGTGTGTGTGTGTGTGTGTGTGTGTGTGTGTGTGTGTGTGTGTGGCGGGGGGGGGTGTTGGGTTGAGGTGGGGGGATCAGGGAGGCGGTTATTGTAGGCTTTTCTATCTACTTCTGTCACCCAGCAGCCGCTCGAAAGCTTCCTTAATTATTTTCTCTGGACTCTATTGTGCTTTTTGCTACCCTTGCCCCACCTGTAACATAATCCACCCCTTCCCAACTGGCTTTCATCCTCCTTCCAGCCTCTGTTTTCATTCTGCAATTCATAATTACTCTCTCCTTTATGCCTCTCCATTTCCACCTCATTAATTCTTATTCTCAGCACAAGAGTGTCTCCTTTATGGGCTGCAGTGAAGGAACTACAAGGAACTCACATTTGGCTGCTTCTGAATTTGAGTTGCTTTGATTGTCTTGTTTTCCTCTTTGGAATTGCTTGAGTTTGGTGCCCTCATAAGCACCCTGCATGCAAAGCTGTTATCCATCCTGTCCTTTGCTACTTTTCTGATTTTCTTTGAATTTAGAAATTCAGGGATCTAATTTCATCAACTCCGTAGCAGTAGGTTTCCCCGTCCCATCCTAAATGGTAGTCGAAGGCCCTTCTCCAGGGCCTCTTTGCTTCACGATGGTCCTGAAAGTGTCCCTATTTTTACAGCGAAGAGACCTGTATGGTCAGGAAAAAGAAATGAAGTTTTTTAAAAGAGCTTCCAATTTTATGAAACTTTGCCAGTGCCTGGAGAAATATGTGGTCATTGTAGAAAGGGAGGAGGAAAGTGGATTCTTTTCCAAGTCGAGTCTTCAGTTCAGCTGGTTAAGGCCACCAAGATGTCAGGAATCATCATCCTAGTTCAGTATATGTCCAGGCCTTTTCTGTACCTTGGAAACCTTTGTTTAAACAAAAGCTTAGAGAGTAGCAAAACAAATAACGATGGAATTGTCCCTGTTGAAGTTCAGGGCATTGGCTGTGTGGGGCAGAAGAAGACAACCCAGATCTCCTTCCTCATCTCAGCAGCTTAGGAAGACATCTTTTAGGAAAAGCTTTTTTTTTTTTTTTTTAATGAAATGAGAATTTCAGGATATCCGAAAAAGAAAGGACTTCAGTAGTTATCTTCTGAATTAAACTTTCCTACACATGCCTCCTCTTCCCTTTTCTCAAACAGATAAAATAACAAAGCCACAAGAAGCTATAATTACATGGGTAATTCATAATTGAGCTCATCCAGGTTGAAGTGTTCTTTACCTATGATGATAAGTGTGCATTTTCATTCATCCAGTCAAAGTCCATTGTATAGGTCTCCTTACTGGAGCTGTAGAAACAATATCAAGGCTAAGTGAGTTCCAGGAGTGGGGATAGCTATGTTAGAGCCAGAAAGCAGAGCTGGCATTGTAGATGCATACAAGGATTTGTAGACCCATTCAAGCTGTGTGAGGCTGGCAAAGTTACTTAACCTCTCTGAGCCTCAGTTTCCTCATATCTGAAAGGAGGATAATGGTGTTTATCTTACAAAATTTTGTGAGGATTAAATATTAAGTAATTACATGTTAAGTATTTAAGGCTTTATAAGTGTTAAAAAATATTTACTATCATTGTTATTTTTCTCTCAAGTCTAGTCTAGTGACTGCAAATCCCTTAGGGTCAAGGACTTTGTCATATTCATAGCTTGTCACCTGTGCCTCCAGCAGGCACTCCAGAAATGTGTGCTGAATGGACAGATGACATTTGCAGGGTTTGAAGTCCTTTGTCTTGTATTGATTCAACATTTATTTTTACCCTCACATTTGAATAGTTGGGCAGGAAGGAAACCCATTCCAATTTTAAGGCCCAATCTTTAAAGATTTCTCCAAGGATGCCTTCCCTAATGCTGCAGAATTAAGACATTTGCCTTCCTCTGAGCCTTCCTCCTGCACTCCTTGTGTCTTTATCATAGTGGGACTAACAGTCACGTTAGCTGTGCTTGTTCCTGTAGATCCCCCTGAGGACGAGCTGTGGCCCCTGTCGAACTTGCAATAGCACTAAGCTCGGGCATCACACTCAGCGGGCTTCCAAGTATATTGAGTTGGAGGGAACAGGTATTAACAGTCCTTTAGTATGTTGGGCACCAAATCTCAGATTCCTTTGCAGACCTCTTCTTCAGACATATTCAAAACAATACAATTCCTGCCTTCAAGGAGCTTTCAATGCAACAGGAAATTGCACTGTCATCTTCTCCCATGGTGACTGATTTTTAAGGCTTCCTGTTCAACAGGTGATTGTTGATTGACTAAATCAATGAGAGAAGCAAAGGCTGTGATCTTGTTTATCAGTGAGGAATGATTAAGCACAGAAAGTTTAGGTGATTTACCTCAGGCCACACAGCAAGTTAAAGAGATTTAAAACCTGGGTCTGCCAACTCCCAAGCTCATGTTCTTTGAAGCACACAGTGAGGCATCCTGGATCTCATACCTCATTTTAAGCTATGAATAGCCACCTCCTTCTTGCTTGTCCGTGGTACATTTTTCTTTCTTTCTTTCTTTCTTTCTTTTTTTCTAAAAATATATAAGTATTTGGAGGAAAAGAAAAACATTCTGACCAAATGCGCCTTTGGTAGAAATTTGGTACCAATTTATTATATCAAATCTGGATTTAGATTTCAGAATTCATTTGAATATATTCACTTCACAATTTGTATATCTAATTATGTTTTCCTTTGTCACCAACCACAAGCAATTTCCCTCCATTTAGGATCATTGTGTCTTTAAATGTAAGACGTAAGACACAGGAATTGCCATAGCAACTTGCTTTCCAATTAGACTGCAATTGCTGACAATCCGTATGATTAGACAAGGTCAGTGACAGAGTAAACTCCACAGTGTTTAGAGAGAGCTGAGGAAGTGCGGGGACAATGAGGAAATGCGAAAATGATTCAAAAAATTTCTCCCCACTGTTGAGGATGAGCTCTTTATTGCTTGCTGCTTGTATAACCTAAAGAGTGTCTCATAGTAGCAACAGTTTCTAACCTGCCAACATGAACTGGGGGATGGAGGCTGAGAGATGTTTGGTTGTTTTGGTTTTCCTTTCTTATGGTCCCCCAAATTTTACAAAACTAAAGACAGAAAATCACCAACTTGGAAGTGAGGATGAATAGTACCCGAAGGGGGAGGTAATGAAGAAGCAAACCAGGGGAGCTTTCAGCCCAAAGAGGAAACAAGAGGGTATTTGAGAGGAAATGGGATGGTCCACAACCAAGTTTGCCTGCAGGGGGGCTGTATGAGCTGGGGTGGCTCCAGGCATCATAGGAAGTTTTGCTGGCCTCCAACCCTGCACCATCTAAGCCCCTTTCTGTGGCTTTCTCTCCCTGAACTGGTCTCTGCTTTAAAGAAGAAAAACTCATTCACACCAAAGTGTCGGTATCTGGTAATTGATTAAAATTTGATTGCAGGGGAGAGATTGCATTTTAATAGGGAGCAAAGCTTAAGCAAAAGAGTCATTATGACTGTTAGGCACAAAGGAAGAGACAGAGAAGTACTTTTGGCACCTTTCTGGAGCTCCTCAAAATCACATCTGTGACCCACCACGATTTCATAGCAGGCTGGTTTAAAAAATGAGCTCCAGGTCCTCACCCACTTGAAAAGATGAGGTGATGGTTCTAGGGCTGGATTATAGACACTTCTCAGACACCAGGCAACACCATAGAAAGCAAATGCAAAGCCACACTCCCTGGGAGCATTTATGTGGAGGAGACAAGACCCGGCTTTGGAGGGCTCGCCTGTCTGCTATCCAGCAGGAGAGCCTAGAGTGACTAAGTTCCGGCCTGATTCTCCCCGTCTCCCTCTCCCCTTCCCCAGCTATTCTCTGCCTGAGGACTGAGTGGAAGGAAGCCAGTCCTAACATGGAAAGGATGAAAGCTGGAGCCCTTGGAAGGCGGTGAGGTCACGCCTTGGGTTATCAGAGTATTGCTGGACCCCTGAGAAGATCCTGGGTAGTTAAGGAAAGCTAACCTGTTAATCCTGTGGTTAACACTCCCAAATCTCTCTCCTCTAGCAGAGAGCCCCTGTGGCACATGAAACACTGTTAAAGCAAGGTAGTGGGTGCAGAATTCACAGCTGGCGTCCAGCTTTAGTCTTCCACTTGCTTATCAGTAGTGTGACCTGGGACGACACTCTTTAGTCTCCAAATCTCATGTGTGAAGTGAATAAACAATTCTCGTATCTGCTTCATATAATCAAAATCAAAATTAAGTGATGACTGTGAAAGCATTTGGCAAACTGTAAAGCATTAAACACATGAACACATTTTTGGAACGACGAGAGTGATCACTATCAGTGCTGTTATGACTGTGATCTTTCTTTGAGCAAACCCCCCCTCCCTGCCCCATTCTGTACTCCCTTCCCTCCTTTCCACTATGCTTTTCCTCCAGACACCAGTTTTTGAGGTAAAACGCATAACTCAGAACCAACTCAACAAATTCACCCCAAGAAATGTTACCCGGCCTTTCTCTCCTCCAGAGAAATAGATAGAGGGGTTAGATAGAGAGTGACTTTAATGCACAAAATCTGTTGGGAGGTAGAATTTAGGCATTAGGGATGAGTCAGAGAAGGAGTTTTATTTAAAAATTCTATTTTGTGGGGAATGACCCGTTCCGGTGCCCCTCACATAATGCTGCAGGCGGTGCTACTTCCTCTACTGACACAGGTCACATATGACGTTTGTGTCTTTAAGCATCAATTCTTGTCTTCATACTTTACACAATGTGTTGCTCTTTTAGAACATGGGATGACTGTGTTAAAGATAAACTATATGCTGATTTGCTGCTGGAAAGACAAATCACTGAGAATTGCAGGAGAAGGGAGAGGGCAGAGATCCCAACAATGCCATAAGGAGGTCCTTGTGTGCAACTTTCCCCTGTTGGCATAGTTTTCTCAAGTGCTTGATTTGATTTCATACTGCCTTTCATTTTTCAGAGGGTCTTTACCAGTGACAGAAGGGAACAAGGACAGTGAACATTTTATATATGTTAACTTCATGCCCATTTAAGGAGCAAAGCTGTGGGGTGTCACTCTTCGGCAGTATCCTCTTCCGTGCCTTTCACCAGGAAAGCATTTTTGAATAACAGAGGACTTCAGGGTGTTGCCTGTATTGGCTTTAACCACCCCTTCACCCCACCCATGCCAAGTGACATTTAAAGCTATGAATCCAGCCTGATTTCTAGTCTTCTATCAAAACTTATCTGCCTGTGAGTTTACCATATTATGGGATTTTAGAACTAACAGAGTAAATCCTGATAAGAGGAGAGACCCAAGAGATCATTTATTTCCAACTCTCTTGTGAACCTAAGACCACAAGAGGGTGCCTGTTTCCTAGCTGCTCAAGTCTTGCATGGGTGCTGGTACTTTATATTTCCAGGCATCAATTTTGTATTTTTTATGAAGGACTGCACTCTTTGAACCCTGAGTAAGATGAGAGTTCCAAGCACACTGGCAGGCCAGTAGGAGAGAGATTTGAGAAAATAGTGCATTTTAAATAGTCCTTAGATCACAAGATGTGGAACTTGATACCATCTGCCTGAGGTGAATATCACCAGCAAGTTCAAGCATGTAGCTTTCATTTTAAAAGTTGAACAACACTTCTCTCCCACTCATTCTCTCTATCCATCATCCATAATCAATTTGTAGACAGGTAGATACAGATACTATATATGCCAGATTCTAACAACAAGAAAGGTTACCATATGTTTTAGATTATCTGCTATGGACATTTACCAACATCTTTAGCCATGATGATTTATACCACGTGGGCAAGCAGCAGGGTTAATTATTGTTCATATTTCTCACCAGAACTACGTCCAAAAATTTTCATGAGGGAAACAGTGCTTGATATCTTGCTGCTCAGGAAAATTACTTTCTTTCTGTTTGGGGACCTAAAATTTATTACCACCAAGAAGGGATTTGTTACCTTTGATCCCTGTTTCATCATCTCCAGTCATCCTTTATGTTCATTGTTTTTTTTTTTTTTTTTTCTTTTTTTTTTTTTTTTTTTACACATATCCCCATATTCCCTCCCTTCCTTGACGCCTCCCCCTCGATTCCCCCCCACCCTCCCTGCCCCAGTCCTCTAAGGCATCTTCCATCCTCGAGTTGGACTCCCTTTGTTATACAACAACTTCCCACTGACTATTTTACAGGTGGTAGTATATATATGTCTGTACTACTCTCCCGCTTCTTCTCAGTTTCCCCTTCACCCCCCGCCCCCTCCCATACCTCGAGTTCTCCAGTCCATTCTCTGTATCTGCTTCCCTGTTCTTGTCACTGAGTTCATCAGTACCATTTTTATATTCCGTATATGTGAGTTAGCATACAATATTTGTCTTTCTCTTTCTGACTTACTTCACTCTGTATGACAGATTGTAGTTCTATCCACCTCATTACATATAGCTCCATCTCATCCCTTTTTAGAGCTGAGTAATATTCCATTGTATATATATGCCACATCTTCTGTATCCATTCATTTGTTGATGGGCATTTAGGTTGCTTCCATGTCCTGGCTATTGTAAAGAGTGCTGCAATAAACATGATGGTACAAGTTTCTTTTGGGATTATGGTTTTCTTTGGGTATATGCCCAGGAGTGGGATGACTGGATCATATGGTAGTTCTATTTGTAGTTTTTTAAGGAACCTCCAAATTGTTTTCCATAGTGGCTGTACCAACTTACAGTCCCACCAACAGTGCAGGAGAGTTCCCTTTTCTCCACACCCTCTCCAACATTTGTTGTTTCCAGACTTTGTGATGATGGCCATTCTGATTGGTGTGAGGTGATACCTCATTGTGGCTTTGACTTGCATTTCTCTGATGATGAGTGATGTTGAGCATCTTTTCATGTGTTTGTTGGCCATCTGTATGTCTTCTTTGGAGAAATGTCTATTTAGGTCTTCTGCCCATTTGTGGATTGGGTTATTTGCTTTTTTGGTATGAAGCTGCATGAGCTGCTTGTATATTTTGGAGGTTAATCCTTTGTCCGTTGTTTCATAGGCAATCATTTTTTCCCATTCTGAGGGTTGCCTTTTAGTCTTGTTTATGGTTTCTTTTGCTGTGCAAAAGCTTTTAAGTTTCATGAGGTCCCATTCGTTTATTCTTGATTTTATTTCCATGATTCTAGGAGGTGGGTCAAAAAGGATGTTGCTTTGATGTATGTCAAAGAGTGTTCTGCCTATGTTTTCCTCTAGGAGTTTGATAGTGTCTGGCCTTACATGTAGGTCTTTAATCCATTTTGAGTTTATTTTTGTGTACGGTGTTAGGAAGTGTTCTAATTTCATTCTTTTACATGTTGCTGTCCAATTTTCCCAGCACCACTTATTGAAGAGGCTGTCTTTTTTCCATTGTATACTCGTGCCTCCTTTGTCAAAGATAAGGTGCCCATATGTGTTTGGGCTTACTTCTGAGTTCTCTATTCTGTTCCATTGATCTTCCTTTCTATTTTTGTGCCAGTACCATACTGTCTTGATCACTATGGCCTTGTAGTATAGTTTGAAGTCAGGAAGCCTGATTCCACCAACTCCATTTTTCCTTCTCAAGATTGCTTTGGCTATTCGGGGTCTTTTGCGTTTCCATACAAATCGTAAGATTTCTTGCTCTAGTTCTGTGAAAAATGCCATTGGTAATCTGATCGGGATTGCATTAAATCTGTAAATTGCTTTGGGTAGTACAGTCATTTTCACGATGTTGATTCTTCCAATCCAGGAACATGGTATATCCCTCCATCTGTTTATGTCATCTTTGATTTCTTTCATCAATGTCTTAAAGTTTTCTGCATACAGATCTTTTGCCTCCTTAGGCAGGTTTATTCCTAGGTATTTTATTCTTTTGGTTGCAATGGTGAATGGGAGAGTTTCCTTAATTTCTCTTTCTGCTCTTCCGTTGTTCGTGTATAGGAATGCAAGAGATTTCTGTGCATTAATTTTGTATCCTGCTACTTTACTAAACTCATCAATGAGTGCTAGCAGTTTTCTGGTAGAGTCTTTAGGGTTTTCTATATATAGTATCATGTCATCTGCAAAGAGTGATAATTTTACTTCTTCTTTTCCAATTTGGATTCCTTTAATTTCTTTTTCTTCTCTGATTGCTGTGGCTAACACTTCCAAAACTATGTTGAATAACAGTGGTGAGAGTGGACACCCTTGTCTTGTTCCTGTTCTTAGAGGGAATTCTTCCAGTTTTTCTCCATTGAGAACAATGTTGGCTTTTGGTTTGTCATATATGGCTTTTATGATGTTGAGGTAATTTCCTTCTATGCCCATTTTCTGGAGAGCTTTTATCATAAATGGATGTTGAACTTTGTCAAAAGCTTTTTCTGCATCTATTGAAATGATCATATGGTTTTTATCCTTCAATTTGTTGATATGATGTATCACGTTGATTGATTTGCGTATATTGAAGAATCCTTGCATCCCAGGGATAAACCCCACTTGATCGTGGTGTATGATTTTTTTAATGTGCTGTTGCAGTCTGTTAGCTAGTATTTTGTTGAGGATTTTTGCATCTATATTCATCAGTGATATTGGTCTGTAGTTTTCTTTTTTTGTGACATCTTTGCCTGGTTTTGGTATCAGGGTGATGGTAGCCTCATAGAATGAGTTTGGGAGTGCTCCGCCTTCTGCAATATTTTGGAAGAGTTTGAGAAGGATAGGTGTTAACTCTTCTCGAAATGTTTGATAGAATTCGCCTGTGAATCCATCTGGTCCTGGGCTTTTGTGTGTTGGGAGATTTTTAATCACTGCCTCAATTTCTGTACTTGTGATTGGTCTGTTCATGGTTTCTATTTCTTCCTGGTTCAGTCTTGGAAGATTGTATTTTTCTAAGAATGTATCCATTTCTTCCAGGTTATCCAATTGATTGGCATATAGTTGCTTGTAGTAGTCTCTCATGATGTTTTGTATTTGTGAGGTGTCCGTTGTGACTTCTCCTTTTTCATTTCTAATTCTGTTGATTTGCATCTTCTCCCTTTTTTTCTTGATGAGTCTGGCTAATGGTTTATCAATTTTGTTAATCTTCTCAAAGAACCAGCTTTTAGTTTTATTGATTTTTCTTATGGTTTCTTTCCTTTCTTTTTCATTTATTTCTGCTCTGATCTTTATGATTTCTTTCCTTCTGCTCATTTTGGGGTTTCTTTGTTCTTCTTTCTCTAGTTGTTTGAGGTGTAAGGTTAGGTTGTTTATTCGATCATTTTCTTGTTTCTTAAGGTAGGACTGTATTGCTATAAACTTCCCTCTTAGAACTGCTTTTGCTGCATCCCATAGGTTTTGGGTTGTTGTGTTTTCGTTGTCATTTGTTTCTAGATACTTTTTGATTTCCTCTTTGATTTCTGTAGTGATTCCTTGGTTGTTTAATAGTGAATTGTTTAGCCTCCATGTGTTTGTATTTTTTGCAGTTTTTTTCCTGTAATTGATATCTAGTCTCATGGCATTGTGGTCTGAGAAGATGCTTGATATGATTTCAATTTTCTTGAATTTGCTGAGGTTTGATTTGTGACCCAGGATGTGATCTATCCTGGAAAATGTTCCGTGTGCACTTGAGAAGAAAGTGTAGTCTGTCGTTTTTGGATGGAATGTCCTATAAATATCAATTAAGTCGAGATGGTCTAATGTGTCATTTAAAGCTTGTGTGTCTTTATTTATTTTCTGTTTGGATGATCTGTCCATTGATGTAAGTGGGGTGTTCAAGTCTCCCACTATAATTGTGTTACTGTCGATGTCCCCTTTTATAGCTGTTAGCATTTGCCTTATGTATTGAGGTGCTCCTATATTGGGGGCATAGATATTTACCATTGTGATATGTTCTTCTTGGATGGATCCCTTGATCATTATGTAGTGCCCTTCCTTGTCTCTTTTAATAGTCTTTACTTTCAAGTCTAATTTGTCTGATATGAGTATTGCTACTCCAGCTTTCTTTTGACTTCCATTTGCATGGAATATCTTTTTCCATCCCTTCACTTTCAGTCTATATGTATCCCTTGGTCTGAAGTGGGTTTCTTGTAGGCAGCATATAGAAGGGTCTTGTTTTTGTATCCATTCAGCCAGTCTGTGTCTTTTGGTTGGAGCATTTAATCCATTTACATTTAAAGTGATTATTGACATGTGTGTTCCAATTACCATTTTCTTAATTGTTTTGGGTTTGTATTTGTAGGTGTTTTCCTTTTCTTGTGTTTCCTACTTAGAGAAGTTCCTTTAGCACTTGTTGTAAGGCTGGTTTGGTGGTGCTGAATTCTCTTAACTTTTGCTTGTCTGGAAAGCTTTTGATTTCTCCCTCAAATCTGAATGAGATTCTTGCTGGGTAAAGTATTCTTGGCTGTAGGTTTCTCTCTTTCAGGACTTTCAGTATATCCTGCCATTCCCTTCTGGCCTGCAGAGTTTCTGTAGAAAGGTCAGCTGTTATCCTGATGGGTTTTCCCTTATATGTTGTTTGTTGCTTTTCTCTTGCTGCTTTTAATATTTTTTCTTTGTGTTGAATTGTCGTTAGTTTGATTAATATGTGTCTTGGTGTATTTCTCCTTGGGTTTATTCTGTATGGGACTCTCTGTGCTTCTTGGACTTGGTGAATTATTTCCTTTCCCATGTTGGGGAAGTTTTCCACTAGAACCTCTTCAAATATTTTCACAGACCCTTTCTTGTTTTCTTCTTCTTCTGGGATGCCTATAATTCGAATGTTGGTACGTTTAAGGTTATCACTGAGGTCTCTGAGGCTGTCTTCTAGTCTTTTTATTTTTTTATCTTTTTCCTGCTCTGTGGCGTTTATTTCTTCCATTCTATCTTCCAACTCACTTATTCGTTCTTCTGCCTCAGTCATTCTGCTGGTTAGAGCATCTAGAGTATTTTTAATTTCAGTTATTTTGTTATCCATTGCTGTTTGTTTTTCTGAGTTCTTATGAACTGTTTCTTGTACTTTCTCTAATTTGTTATCGAGATTTTGTATCATTTTTACTATCATTACTCTAAATTCTTTTTCAGGCATTTTTCCTATTTCCTCCTCATTTATTTGGTCTTGTGGGTTTTTTTCCTGCTCCTTTGCCTGCATGGTGTTTCTTTGTTTCCTCATGGTTGTCCAAGCTTTTGGGGTTGCTTGTCCTGGTGATAGAGGTGTTTATAGAAGACTGTCCAAGCCTCAGACTAATGTCCAAGTATTGGATTAGACGAATATTCAGTCGGCTATGTCAGGTTCTCCGCAGCCCTTTCCGGTGTCCGAGGCCGTCTGCTGGTGTTCAGCTGGTTCTCTGTGGGAATGACTGCCTCCTTCCGTGCATTCCCAATGCATCTGTGGAGAGGGATGCACTCCACGTCTCTCTACTTCGCCGCCATCTTTTTCCACTCGACAAATTTATTCTTAATAATAAAACACCAGAGACATTCCTATGAAAATTTTGGAGCTAGGACTTGCAGCTGGCAACTGGGCAGTGATTCAGGAGGTAGCTGAAGCTCCTGTCTCCTTGCTGGTTGACCCGACAATAAACTTTTTTCTTTTCTCAAAAGCCTGTGCCACTGTATTGGCTTCTACGTCAGGCAGCAAGCTTTTTGCTTGGTAATGAGACAGGACTATGTTCATTGTTTGTGAGTATATTTACTCTCCACCCTCCACTTAAACATTGTACTATGTTGAAGCTTTGAATGTCCCCTAAAGATTTATTCAAAAAGGCTTGCACAGAGTCTCTTCCTAAGTATTCTTGCTGCCAGCTATCAGTTCAACATGATTTTACTTTGATACCTCTGCTGCTTAAAAGCCTGGTTGAACATTGGAACTTCAGATTCTATTATGATTCTGGGAGACTAAAATATGATTCTTACTGTTGTTTGTCCCCAAACACAAAGGCCTCATAACTATAACCACTTGGAGCTAGTGAGAAGGGAAAGCTGGAACAGGCGTGGTACTGGAGAAGGATGGTAGCAACCCGAAAATCATGATTAGAAGGGGAGCAACCACTTGCCAGATATTCTTCTGTCCAATCTTTGGATCAGCTTCTCTACAGTGGTGCCCATCTGTAAACTGGTAAAGCCAGTTTAATGCCCTGTGCTAGACACGGTAAACATTAGGAGTCATAAGAACTGTTCTTTACCTACTTTTTCTACTAACTAGCTATTGGCCCATGGGCTACTAACTTAAATGGGGTATGCATGTTCCTGTGACTTATGTGAAGATGATATTACCTATTTCATCACTTTTCTTGGGTGATGTGCAGATCAGCTTAGCAACATGTGCTGAATGGATAAATGAATAGTAGGTAGGAAAGTGCTTTGAAAATTTAGCTATATTTTTGAAAGGCAAAGTATATAGCTAATGCAGGCATAATGTTACCTAGCTTTGGAGTTGCTATGGTAATATGAATTGCCTAGTTTGTGACTGGACTCGCTCAGTTATCATTCTTAGATCCATTATCTCAACCCCATCTTCTCATTCCATAGTTTTAAGATATTTTTCTATTCTTTGTTTTAGATTCTCAGCTATTCTTACATGTGAATGATAAGATTTAGCTTGTTCAGTTTCTGTTGCTGAATACATCCTTTGATGTTTAGATATTATTTATATGGGAGCTTTGACTTCACAAATGTGTGTGGGGGGTGTGTGTGTGTGGGGGGTGTGTGTGTGGGGGGTGTGTGTGTGTGTGTGTTTGTGTGTGAGAGAGAGAGAGAGAGAAAGTTGCCTTTGGTGTCCTCAGCATCTTGTTTCTACAGCTTCTTCCCTCTTTCTATCATTCTTTCTTCCTCGAGATTCTCAGTACCATCAGGCAGCCACAGTTTGTCAAGGTAGAAGGTGATCTAAACTGTATCTTCCACTAATATGTTGGTTACCTCCTTCTGACATCTTCCTATTTTCAAAGGAGAGCCAGGGGAAGGTGATTTACTGCCATAAAGCATGGAGCAGTGATGTTGGGGGTTTGGGCTGACATGCAATTCTGGGATGAGGGTCTCTGTACCACCAGACACATAGAAATACTGGATAAAAAGGTCAAACAGCCAATTAAAAAACTATGTAAGTAACACTGTCTTCAATCTGGTCATAATGGTAAGTGTACATTGAAGCCAAAGGACGAAGGAAAAATTATAATTAGGTTAATGGCCTTGTCTTGGAGCTTCAAAACCCACTGGGGGAGATGAGCCCAAATTGCAGATATGTCTTTGTCTGAGAGGAGCTAGAACTGACCTACTTGCATAAAGTCAAGAGTCAGGAAAGGCTGCACATTAGTGAAATGGAGGACTCTAGAATTCCACTTAGTGACTAGGGAAATATTCAAACAAGCAGCTGGGGTGGAAATAGTCATTTGCAAGTATGTATACTACCAAGTCAGTAACACATGATTATATTCGATGAGAATTTACAGTGACTTCAAGCCAAAAAATTACTAGAAAATTCATCCCAAACTGGAGAAAATGAGAGTGGTCAATATCAGCAAATGAGAAACTGTTAGTGCTTCAACACTAGAGTACAGGGCTCCCACTGACCACACCTCACCCCTCCGTAGATGGATGGACTGAGAATAAATGCCAAAAATCATACAAGGAAATACCACATGAGACAGAGTAATTATACCTCCTTGACTGGAGATTAAAATAAGGCTGAAAGAGATTTAAAATTAAGTATTTTTAAATGCTCAAAGAGACAAAGGAAGAGACAGATATTACAAGATAAAACAGGATAGTGTGAAAAAGGACAGATTTGAGAAAAGGATTAATGAAAAATATTGATGTAAGAACATACAGTCAGGTAATTAAAAACTTAATTGGATTTAATAATGGATTAGATATAACGGAAAACAAAATGAACGAATTGGAAAGTAGATAAGGTAAACCATGCACAATGTGATAGTGTAAGAAGTTCCAACAAAGGTCTAATAGGAGATCCAGAAGGCGAGAAGAAGGAATAAAAAAGAGGGTAGAGATAATAATAAAAGCTTTTCCAGAGTTGAGGAACGACTGCCTTAATTTGAAGAAACCACTAAGCCACAAGCATAAAAAAATAAAAACAAGTCTACACTCAATAGTGAAATATAGACAAAGGATAAGAAAATCTTAAAACCTATCAGAAAGGAAAGATAGACTACTAACAATTAGATGGACAACACACTTCACATGAGCAACAACAGATACTAGAAGATAATAGATTTACTTGCTGAGTAAAAATTCTGGTCTACCCAGGTTTACAAATTCACCTAAACCACTATTAATAGTTCAGGACGGGGAAGGGGTGACATTTTTCAGATATACAAAGACTAAAGAGTGCTTACTACTCATCCATGGACAATTTGATTTTGTTTTTCACAATTAAGATAGGATTTTTTAATAATTGAAACAGTACATGCTTGCTGTAGAAAAACAAGACAGAAAGTTGTAAAGAACAATATATTATTAAGAACAATTTTCATCAACAGGAAGGAAATTGAATCCAGAAGAAACAAGTAGAGTTTAAGAGCAAAATTCCTGGCAAAATGATAGTAATATTGATCAATTATTCAATTAAAATAGTACTAATCTGGGGCTATTTAGAAACAAGATGGAACTAAAATGCTGGACAGAAATGACATGGGAAATTGCAAAGGGGGAGACTGGAGTTAAAACACTCAAAGTGCTATGTTATTCAGATAGAACAAAGTGATGCTGATTAATTGGGGAGGGGTTGATAAATATGTTTTAAAAATGATCCAGTAACTATAAAATAGAGCATATAGCTTCTAGAACAGTAGAGAGGAAAAACAGAGGCCAGATTGTGATGGTGACATTTTAAGCACTAACAGGAAAAGTTTTATTATTAGATGTGTAGATGTGTATATATGTGCATATGTACTGGATGCCAAAGGTCTTTTGATAGCTCACAAGTCTATTTCCATGAAACCCTGTACATATCCTAATTGTAAATCTAAAGCAAAGTTTTTAACACACGCATAGGCTCAGAATGGCAATTTTTCCACAGTGCTCTGTTGCCCAAGTACAATTGTACATGTTGCTGCAGCCAACTGATTCTTTATCTCTGAGAAACCTGGCTGCAGGTGCCTCTAGGGGCCCTTTTGCATCCTTGTTTTCTGGGGAGTCCAAGTTCTCCTTTTTTCTTGTGTTGCCAAGCTTGTTTTCTGGAGAGCTGCCATTTTTTGCATTGATTTCCGTCTAATGATACTCACTATCCATTGACAATAAGGATAACATATCCCTTTTAGAGAGATCTCTATCTACAGTGCTTTCTAGGTTCAGCCTTCATGGAGGAGAGCACAGGGCAACACACACACACACACACACACAATGATCTACTCTCATCTTCTTCCCAAAATGATTAACAAAAATGTACTTTTCTTGCGTAAGTGACTCTTCAGTATTTTTTCCTGCATTTTGCAAGGCTTTTCATTCAAACTAGAGGTGACATGTTCCTAGTAGGCTCCTACTTTTTCCCAAGCTGGTATCTGATCTCTTCCACTTGTCATAGTCATAGATGAGTTCTGATTTTTCTGAATTAGGAATTCTTACCCTTGTCTTTTAACACTTTAACATCCATCAGTTTCCTGTAAAACATTTTGTCAACATGTAATTATGTGAAAAAAGTAAGTTACAAGAGAGCATGCATGATATCTCATTTTAATAAAAAATGTGTATCAGCAGAGAAAAAATTGTGAAAGGCTGCTTACTGAAATGTTAACAGTGGATGTGTTATTGTAGAATTACGTGGAATCATTCTTCCTGCATCCTTTGTTTTTTCTACAACAAGCATGTATTACTTTTAAACTGATTGATTTACTGGCTGCATTGGGTCTTCGTTGCTGCCCACGGGCTTTCTCTCAGTTGCAGCGAGCGGGGGGCTACTCTTTATTGTGGTGTGTGGGCTCCTCATTGCGATTGCTTCCCTTGTTGTGGAGCATGGGCTCTAGGTTCGTGGGCTACAGTAGTTGTGGCACATGGGCTCAATAGTTGTGGCTCATGGGCTGTAGAGCGCAGGCTCAATAGTTGTGGCGCATGGGCTTAGTTGCTCTGCAGCACGTGGGATCTTCCTGGACCAGGACTCAAACCAGTGTCCCCTGCATTGGCTGGCGGATTCTTAACCACTGTGCCACCAAGGAAGTCCCAAGCATGTATTACTTTTATAATCATAAAAAAATCCTGTCTTAATGGTGGAAACCAAAACCATTTCATCAGGGACAGCATTCCTGGTTGCACAACTTGGAAGAGTCTATGGGTTGCCAAAGGCAGGGGGGCAGTACATAAGTACGCAGTGCCTTGTGAAACAGTATATGTTGTGAGTTTGGGGGAGCTACTTGGAAAAAAGTTATTGCCTGCTTTGTTTTTCCTATTCAACTGCAGTTAGGTTTATTCTAGGAATAGGCTCACAGAAGTGTTGCAGAGGTGACCAGGAATACATTATGGCATGGTAAGACCAACGTGGGATTTGAGTATCTTGTGAACTACTGAACTACAGACCAGGCAGTAAGTCTTAGAAGAAGCACGCTTGATCCCGCTTATGCTGCTTTAATTTTTCTCCCCCAGCCCCACCCCCCCACTCAGAATTTATCTCTATATGTTACTTGATCTCTTTGAAAACAGTTTATTGTTCATTTTCTGTCTCTTGCTCCAGGAATTTAAAATCCGTGAGGACAAGGATCTCTACCTTGTTCGGTGTTGTCTCTCTAGTGTCCAGCACACAGTAGGTGCTCAGTAAATATATGTGGAAGGAAGGAATACATGCTAAATGATTATGTATATGAAGAATGTGGTGGTAACCCTGAAGGGAGGGGAACAGCATGAGTAGAGATGAGAAGGCAAGAAAGGAGATAGCATGGATATGGGGTCCTGAGGAGGCTGACCTGGGGGTAAGTGGTAGCTAAGTTGGATGGTTGGGCTGGGTAGAAATGATTAAAGGGACTTGAAAATAAAATAGATACAGTCAAAATAAGGAGTGGGCACACTCAAGGCATGTGCTGAGAGCAATGCAGGATTTTCTAACATGGCATTAAGTCAGGGCTCTGGCATTGATACAGAGGAAATAGTTTCTCATTCTGATTTACTGTAAAGGGAAAGTGGACACTGGTACAAAATTTGGAATAGGAGTGGGCTAGATGGTTTCTTTTATTGTCTGTCTGTGATAATATTACCCGAGACAAACACTCAGGGTTTAAAGGCTTTGCATTTGGAATCATTTTCAATTCAAACCACCTGACAATGCAAGACAGCTATACTCATACAGAAACAGAACACTTAAGGAGATACAGACCTTTTTCTTTAGGCTTCTCTGAAACTCTAATTAAATGAAATGGATCTGTGCCTCGTGCTTAGCTCTGATTTTTTTTCATACAATGCATTTGAGAGGCACATTGTGAATATGTATTTGAACATTTTGGTAGTGCTCGTTTGTGATGAGTATGGATAGAAATGGAATTCACTCAGTATAAAATGTTTACATGCTACAGTGAGCACGCCTCTGCTGTTTCTGAAAAGAGACAGCACACCTTTTTGCTTAGTCCATCCAGCCTCTGAGGGTTACATGTCCTGGAGCTCCTCCTGCCATGCAGAAATCCTGAATTATACTAGAAAATGGAAATTGCAATTAGATGGGCAGAACTGAGACCCTGTCTCCTTTCCAGAAATGTGCATATCTCTTATAAGATTTCCAAGTTGCATGGAGAAGTATTTCAGTCCTCATGTTATCTTTGATTTGTGGCCCTAGCGAATTTTATTTAAAAAATGTTACTGGATTATTCTAAAGAAGACCCAAGATAGGGGTTACTGGGAAACAATGCAATGAAATATTCTAGAATTGAAAGAGAGTCTGGTCTGAGGAGTTCTAGACCAGGAAATGTGTTGTCACCTTGAGATTACCCCCTGACATCCTTGTCTGAAGGAAAGGGAATAGACTTTCTCAGCTTAAGAGGAGTTTCCTTCCTGCCTCATCATGGAACATTTACTTTTAAGAAGTGAAGAGGGAGATAGTGGCTTAAAGTACCTTCACCACCCTCCTACCATGTATATAGCAATTCATTTTGGAGATGCTTCCAGAGACATAGGCAAGGCAAATGCACATTCTTCCATATCATATTTCATAGTGTAGAGTTTAGAGCTGGAGCTTTTGAAACTTTACCTTCCCAAATTTTGCCCAGTGACCTGGTTCTGGGGCATTTAAGCTGTGGCTTTAAAGGTGATCATCTACTCTTGTGTTTAAGAATTATTTGGAGCCAGATTCAGGACAGATTAGCTGTTGATGGGGGAGTGAAAAGATTTTGAATGCCAAAGAAGGGATGATGGAACAAGAGCAGAGAAACACTGAACCTGAAAATAGGATTGTCAGAGCTGTGTGGTAGATTTCACAAGGGGGCTGTGGCAATCTGACAAAAGGTGGTTTTCAAAATTTGTCAATGCTCTTGATAGCTGAAAAATTCATTGCTGTCAACATTTTCTTCTCTATATAGGATGGCTACAGAACCCACACGTATGTTTGTTGCTGTATCTTTTGAAGTCTTTTAAATACATTGTTTTGCTTTTATTCATACACTAGTGAATATTGGAACAGCAAATTTCTTTTTTTAATAGCTCTAAATGTAGCATCTGAAGTTCTAAAGAGCCAAATGTATTTCTAGGGTTGGTCATCCCTAGACTCATGGGGCAGGAGCAGGAGCAGGTTTGGACTAAAAAGGTGGAGGTAATGAAGAAGGACTAAGGAAGTGGCATACTTAGTTCAGTCAGGTCCTACCATTTGCATTGTTCAAATAGAACAATTGCCAAGAGGCAGGGACCAGCTGTAGTATTATGTCACCCATGAACTCACTGATCAGACAAAGCCTGTTTTTTATCTTGACACTGACAACAGTTCATGGGGGAAAAAAGCAGAATATTGTAGATCTTAGAGCATTTTTAAAAGCACACCAAGACCTTCTCATATTTCCGCAATGGGGAAAACGTGGCTTGGGAATAGTGAGCATTCACTTGGCTTCCTCCAGAGGAGATCAGGAAAACTCTTGTGTTTGAACAGGAGAAGAATATTTCCCTTTCTGATTTCCTTGCTGCCCAAGTTTAGGGGGCATTAAGGCATTTTAGGGAGAGCCTAAGGGACATCTCTCTATGGAGAGTTGGCCTTCTTAACAACAGTTCCCCCAAATCAGTGAGACTAAACAGTTTTAGATGTAATTTGCGTCCATATATTGTATACCGGCCATTATGCTGTCTGGAAACTGATGGACAAGCTCCTAGGATCTTGACTACAGAATCATGGGTGGGGCATTAAAAATGTTAATATCCTGGTGAATTCAAATACAGTTATCCCAGTGCATAGAGCTTCTTTTCTTCTACTCCTGTTTGAACTCTCTGAGCTCAGTGGGAGCCCATTGTGCATAATGTGATCAAAAAGACAAGGACTGTGGGAGCCTGCAGACCTCTTTAGGGAGACCTCAGATCCCCATTATGACTCTGAATTTGTTTCATTAATATCTGCCACTCAGAACACTTTGCCCTCTCCTCTTTGATTATGGAAATCCTACAGTCTCCACAAAACCTTTTTTGGCTTCTCTGCACCACATTGATGTAACTCCCACCTCTTTGAACTGCTTTCAGCACCCAAGATCTGGACAGCAACATTTAGAGGTGGCTTCTGTTCTGGTTTGTGACCTCCGTTTCACATGAATTCCTCTTATTTCTATAACTACATCACAGACTTCTTGGGAGCTAGAACCAAATCCCGTCTTCTCTTTCAGCTTCTAATATGGAAGACTGACTGAGAGATGAATGGATAGATAGATTGGAAAGAGGAGCTTAGGAACTTCTAACAAGAATGAATCTGAGAGTTTGTGAAGTGTTTTCCGATTGCACAGAGTCATAAGCAGGTGGGGGAGATTCACATTTCCAGTTGGTGAAGATCACCTATTTTGTTTATTACCATTCCCTTCAGAAACCCTCTCACCCTCCCACCTTCCCTCATTCCTTTTATACACCACACTTAAAATTGGAGGCATAACCTTGTTCAAGAATGTGCAAAACAGGAACATGGTAATGAACTCTTGTTGCTGCTATAAACTTGATGAATGGCTTGTGGAGGAGGGGCATTAAGTGGCAATCTCAGTCCAGTGATTAGCTCTGCACCATTCCTCCCTAGGAACTTATGCAGACCAGCATAGCTTTTATCCTGCTTTAGGTTTCCTGTGAGCGTCATTGATTGTGCCAGGAATGTTTCTGGGTCTTGGCTGGAAGAGTAAGGAACAAAGAAGTTCTCTTTGTTTCTTTGCAGCACTCCCACTGTTTTCTTCCATCTCTCTTCCCCCAACCCATCTCACTCACAACTCTAGCTATGTTTGATCTGAATGAAACATGTGCTACCTTGACCTGCACTTTCCCTCTGACCTATGTCACTTCAGATTGCAAGAATGTAAATGCCTGTATTCAGTCTCCTACCTTTTGCCTGAGATATAGATATCTTGCCACAAGAAGGAGCACTGAAGCTCAGTTTGCCTAGAGGAAGCATACAATGGGTTTGCTCCTGAAATAGTTGTAAGTGAATTGCGATTTTCAGTTTCCAGCTGTGTTTCCAGAGTACCAATAGAGGGGCTTTCAGAAACTGAGACAATACTTTCATAAGTGACTAGCTATACTAAAAAAAGTGAGGACTGTTTTTACTATTAAATGTGATCTGACAATAACAAAGAGGATAAGAAAACTTTTCCGATGATCTGTCATTTGGTTATAGCAATGGAGCACATGCTAATGCATTTATTCTGTGCTTTGCTTTGTTTCATATGTATTTTATTGACAACTACACTAGAGCAGGGACTGTGGTCCATTTCTCTTGAATCCTCCACCATACAGCTCCTTACACAGGACTAGTATTTTTCAGATCTTGTTACTCCATCTGAACTGTGGACCAGCAGTGTTGGCATCACCTGGGAACTAGTTAGCACTGCAGAATCCCAGGTCCCACCCAAACCTCTTTAGTCAGACTCTCCAGATTAGTTAGATCCCCAGGTGATTTGTATGCACATTAAGATTTGAGTTGCCATGATGTAGGAGACACTTAGTAGAGATTCACAAAATGCTCATTGCATTTAACTGAAAGAAAAATCCTCTCTTGCAGAGGTGAAATTCTATATCTTGTCTAAGAAGTTCTGGTTGAATCTACATGTTACTAGAATGTTAATTCCAAGGAGAGACAAAGGAGAGTAGGGAAAAACAGGAAGAAGAAAAGCCAATAAATATAGCTGACTTGTGAAATTTCTGTTAAAAAATGATGTTTTGATGAGATAGCATGGGTCAGTTTTTAATAATGGTCACACCCTATTGGAGCATTTCCTCTTTGGCATGGAAAAAGCCAGTTTTACAGTTGGATTTTCACTCCTTGGACCAGACATCCATTCACTCCTAGGGCATCTCCCCCTCCCCCCGCTCCCCCCACCCACCACCAAGTGCTCAAGACTGAGTTGATGGTATGAGAAATATTGAGCACCTGTATATAAAGTTCGTGTATATTTGGCAGAAATATAAGGGTTACTTTTTTCTTCTGACTTGGACACTCTGTTACTATCCTACACTGAATTGACTGTAAGACTCTCAAGACTCTCTTTAATAAATGATAGACAGCATTGTGAAAAGCAAAGCATTATATGGAGAAAATGCACAGCATGTGACATCTGAGAAATCCCAGCTCCATCACTTTGTAAGTGTTGATCTCAGGCCACTCACTAAACTTCTCTGAATTTCATTTCCTCACCTGTGAGATGGGCTCAAATTCTTGCTCCAGCTGCCATTGAAGCGTTGGTGTGTGAGATTAAATGAGCTAATAGTTATACGAGGCATTTTTAGAGTTGTAGATTAGGAAACCAATGCAAAGATATTCAAACTATTGCTACAAATAAAATGGACAAGGAGTCTGTGACTTTTACTTCACTCCATTAGAGAGGAGATCACCCTCCAGAATCAGTTATTATCTGGATGACTTTGTTGCATTCATAGATATTACAGGATAGTAGATTACTGTGTGAGCATGGGAGTCAGAAAGCCTGGTTTCCAATCCTGGCCCCACCTCTTGTTAGATGGTGTGACATTGGGCAAGTCACATAACCTCTTTGACTTCAGTCTCCTCAGTGTAAAATCAGGATGATAAGGTTATGATAATTAAATAAGATAATGTATGTAAAGTGGCTTATATCACTTTCTGGCAAAATAATCACTCAACAAATGACAGCTGACTGTTGCTTTTCTCCTTGAGAACTCCTTGAGAGCAGGGACTTTGTATTGATATCTTCATATTTATCGCCCAGAACATCAAGCAGTGACTGGCTCATAAGCTTCATCAAATCATTCCTCATCTAATTAATATATTTTGTGACTCAAGAAGAATTTGTGACATTCTTGACTGATGGATGGATTATGCTTCAAGCTTGCCTGGGATCCCTCAGAGTTGCTCTGAGAACAGAACAAACACAACAGTACATGCACTAATCAGAGGAGGTGTTCCCGGCTTGAGGAAGCGTATTAGCTCCACAAGCCTCATCCTCACAGGTGTTAAGGGAGTGATGGCAGTCACAATCACTTACTCTGTGAACCCTGATAAATCACTTGATGGATTAGCTGGTGTCATCCATCAGGCTGCACTTGTCTTGAGTACTTGACTGAAGCCTATAAATCTCTTCTCTTTAAAAAGCTCCAACCAGTGATTTCTGATTTGTCCTCATTTCCTTGAAGTTAGTGTAGAACTTACCCTCTATGGAGGATTTTTTTTTTCTTTTTTCTTTTTTTTATGAAACTTTGTGCTGCAGTAAGCCACGATCCTTTTTTTCCCCAAAGCAGCTGTCTGCTTTACTAAATGAAAAATCACATCTTACGTGTCTTACCTGATTGGACTGAGAAGGTATATGTGTACTATATAACTTCCCTGAGAAGCAGGGAAGGCAATATAAGGGAAAATATAAGAGGGCACATTTTAAACAAATACATGAAGACTGGAACCCCAATTTTTAACATTCAGTAAAGGAAAAACAAAACCAAACACCAGCCTGAGTTCTCCACCTCATCATTCAGACAGTGGGGGGGGGGGGGGATGTGGGATGCCCATTCTCAGTGATGGAATCTTGGAGGCGCTAATGTCTGTGATTAGAGGAAGCTCATGTTTCCCTCAAATTTCTGTTTGTGTACACATGGACTTTGCAGTCCAAAGAAGTCAGTCTATATATGATTTTTCATGTATTAAATCAAATCTCCTTAAGCACATGTGCCACATTGACTAAAATCCCACTATTAGCAATTCAATCCTTTGGAACTGGCATTACCCACTTCATGTCTTTTTAAAAAGGCAAATTGTCTTGGAGTATCTAATTCAGGAACTCCTTAGAATTTTAATGCCATTACATTATTCAGATGTTGTTATCGTTACTGGGAAAGAAGAATGAACAAGATAAAAAAATAATGAGAGCCTGATTTGGGGATGAGATGCTGAAAAGTTGGGAAAGGACCCAAGAGGCAGAGATGACAAATTCACAAACTTTGTCTGCCATTGTCTTTCTAGTGTGCCCAGTCCTGTGCTGGGTGCGTTGCAGAGGAATATGAGAAGAGAGAAAGCAAAATCTGTAATCAGTATGTAGTTAAGCTGAGACACCATGAATGGGAAGCAGAACACATGTGGTCTCTTTATAATTTATACCTTGCATTTGTATGCACTTTTAACTTTTCAAAACACGCTGACATCCAAGTGCAAATTACATGTTTATAAAACACTTGGCATCAACAATTGCTATCTCTATGCCCAGACCCTCTCAGAATCTCAGACCCACTGGAGTGGTTAACTTCCACTTTATTCATTTAGGCTCCTGTGGCATTTATCCCTCACTCTTCTGCTTTTCCTGGCTGCCTGTTTAACCTCTGGAATAGTCTGAACTATAAAATCCCGTCTCTGATCAATTCGATTTCTATATTAGGCTAGCCAGAGTGGATCTGAGCACAACAGAAGAGGTTTCTGAAGTGTAAGATTCAGGTAGTTTATTTGTTGGGGACTGGGCAGGCAAGTGGGTCTGTATCCTATTTGAGTCTTTTGCTGTTTAAAGCATCTTATTAAGTCAAACAGCCCAGATGGTTGTGGTTGTGATGGGCATGGGCTAAATGAGGAAATAAAAATAAATAGTTTGTTCATCGATTGGAGCTTGTGTTTAGATTACATCTTTTTATTTTAATACTATTCTATTAAAAAAGAAAACCTAGCAAGAGTCTGTAAGGCAGAGCCACCAGGCTATTTTTTTTTGGGGGGGGGTACACCAAGTTCAATCATCTGTTTTTATACACATATCCCCGTATTCCCTCCCTTCCTTGACTCCGCTCGCCTCGAGTCCCCCCCACCCTCCCCGCCCCAGTCCTCTAAGACATCTTCCATCACGAGGCTATTTTTAATTTGACTGTTGTACTGCCTTAATTGTATCTTCTTTGAGTAGACACAAACATTGAGTTACTGGCAGAGAGAACAAAAGGCCAGTTCATTTTCTGGTATATCTGTGAGCCCTAACAAACGTAACACATTTGAAGGTCTTTCCCACAGCTTGCCTTGTCAAGAAAGGTCAGAAGTGCAACCATGGCTGAAGCAGAAGTCTTAAAAGATAGAGAAGATGATGTTGCTTGGCTGCTGACTAGAAAGTGGAAGAAGATTGTATTTGATGGCAAGCCAAAAAAGCCTGGCTTGAGTAACCTCTGTCAAGTCTTGACACCTGAAAGTTTTAGCTGCTGAATTAAAGGCACCAAGCAGAGGTCACCAGGAACATGAATGCCTTAGAGCATCAAGTAGCCAAGAGGCTGGAAGATCCTAGAGTTGGAAGATGTTAATGAGGGCATATCTGTGCTTTCCCAAGCAAGGGAGCATCTACAACATACACCTTTAGTACCATAAGCTTGCTAGTTCACAGTGGGGGCTGTGGACTGAATGTTGGTGTCTCTCCCCCCACCACCCCAAATTCATATGTTTAGGCCCTAATATCCCCAGTGTGGTGGAATTTGGAGACTGGGACTTTGGGAAATCATTGGATAAGGTGGAGGTGGAGCTCTCATGATGGGATTGGTGCCCACCTAAGGGGATAAAGAGACCAGAGCTCTCTCTTAGGTATGGGGATATATATAGAAAAGTCAGGGAGTGGGTTCTGACTAGAACCTGACCACGCTGGCACTCTAATCTTGGACTTCTAATCTGGGACTCACAGAACTGTGAGATTTAAATGTTTGTTGTTTAAGCCACCCAGTGCAGTATTTTATTACAGTGGCCTGAGCTGATTAAGACAATGGGGCTCTCATTTATATTCTTTCAGTATTCCCTTTTTTGGAATCACTTCCAGCAAAGGTAACCCTACACTACCTTCATGGTTAAAGCAGAAGGGACTAAGATGTGGACAATTACAATGAATATAAGGTTGAGTGCATCCATAAAATTACTAGATCACAGGAACTCTGTTTCCTTTATCAGACTCCTTCCCTTCATGAACGCATAAAAAGAAATCAAAGCAAAAGCAAACAAGCAAAAAACAAAACAAAACCAAGCATATAAATGCAAAGCTAATAAATTATTCTCTTTCTGATCTGGGCAGCTATTAGATATTGTAGAGTTTATTTTGAGGAGCCACCTAGAAACAGTTGAAAATAAGGAGACATAATGGAAACACTAAAACCACATCAACCCCAAAAATGACAAGAAAATGGCTTTTTGTGTTCTTAGTTGAAGCAGTAAATACAACAAAAATACTTATTTTCAGAATATTTATGGAGAACAGGAAATGAGAGAAGGACTTTCACCTTCTAGACACTAACTCATGTTTGACCTGGGTCAATAATGACAACTTAATTGGTTCAACTCTTATATTTCCCAACTGCTGACTAAGTTAATTTGCAACTTAACAGGCAGCCCAGTTTGCAAAACCTTGAACTAAAGCCAGTCTCAGCAGGAACTTTACTCAGAAGTGAGTTGGCACACTGAAACTTGAAGGTGAAAAAATAAAATACTCCAAGAAGAGGCTTCCTCTCCTCTGTGACTGTCCTAGTAGAAAATGTTTCTAGGTTCTGGTTTATGGCAATTCCAAGTGCTTAGGCATAGAAATCCTCTCTTCTAATTTTAAATGACATCAAAGGAAGCTTTCATAGCCTTAATTCTCCTCTTTGTCACTTTTTACTTTAGTAGAATGATTCTGGAAAATGGTAGATGCCAACCAAAAGGAAGCCTGTGTAGCAGAAAGGACCAGATTACCTTGGGTTCAAATCCTAGCTTCCCTGCAAAAGACCTTTCTGATACTGGTTGATTGCTTACTTTTTCTGAATGTCAGTATCCCTGTCTGTAAAGTGCAGATTAACTGAATGTGGTATTTAAAACACCTGGCCTCAAATGGGTGCTGAGAAATGGTTGCTTTTAGAAAATCAACTTTATTGAAGTGTAACTTAACAGATAATGCTATGCACTAGTTTTAACTGTTTGAGGAGCTTTTACAAATTTATATATTTTGTAACAACCATCACAATTAAAATATAGAACATCTCCATCAGCCTAAAATTTCCCTTTGTGCCCCTTCCTGGACAATCCCCGCCATCACCCTTGGCCCCAGCAAGTACTGATGTGCTTCCTGTCACCATAGATCATATTCTTTCTTCAGGTCTCATATAAATAGAATTATTTGGTGTATGGTATATACGTTTGTGTTTGGCTTCTTTGCTTTAGTTTAATGCTTGCGACTCACCCATGTTGTTGTATTAGTAGTTTATTCCTTTTTATTACTTATTCATACTCTGTTGTGTGACTAGAACACAATTTGTTTACCCAGTGCCCTGGTGATGAGCATCTGGATTGTTTTTAGTTTGGGGCTATTAGGAATAAATCTGTTATGAACATTCTTGAACAAGTCTTTGTGTAGACACACGTTTTCATTTCTCTTGGGTGAATACTTTATAAGAAACTGTCTAACTGTTTCCCAAAGGGGTTGTACTATTTGCATATGAGATATGAAGATACATATGAGAGTTTCAGTTACTCCATGGCTTCACCAATGCCTATATTGTCAGTCTTTCCTAGCCATTCTCATGGATATGGGTACGTAATAGTATTTCATTAAGGTTTTAAAATGCATATACATGATGACCATTGATGTTGAATATCTTTTCATGTGCTTATTGTCCATTTATATATCTTCTTATGTGAAGTATCTGTTCAGATCTTTTGCCCATTTGCAATTGGATTGCTTACTTATTTTTCACTTTTAAGCGTTCTTTGTATATTCTTGATACAAATCTTATTTCAGAAGCATGTTTTGGAAATATTTTTCTCCCTGCCTGTGGCTTGGTTTTTCATTTTCCTGATTGCTGCTCTTTTGAAGAACAGAGATTTTATTTTGATGAAGTCAAAATAAAATTTTATGCTTTTGTGTCCTATTTAAGAAATCTTTGCCTATCCCAAGATTGTGAAGATTTTCTCCTGTATTTTCTTCTGGAAGTTTTAAAGTTTTAGCCTTTACATTTCAGTCTACGATCTGTTTAGAGGTACATTTTGTGTATGACATGAGGTAAGGGTTGAGGTTTATTTTTTTTCCCCACATGAATATCAAGTTGATTCAGCACCATTTGTGGGGGGAAAACAAAACAAAACTATTCTTTCCTTATTGTAACAAACTCTTTAGGGATATAGAGGATGACGGAGCATTTCCCAACTCATTTTATAGCACCAATATAACAAAACCAAACAAAGCAATTATAAGAAAAGAAATATATAGACTAACGTCTCTAAAAATATAGACACAAACATTCTTAACAAAATATTAGTAAATCAAAATCTGTGTATGCAAGTGACCTTTAACAAATCCAAGTCAGTTTCACTTGGTTGTTCAAAGTAACCCATGTATTGGGTTGGCAGAAAAGTTTGTTTGGGTTTTTCCGTAACATCTTATGGGAAAACCGGAACAAACATTTTCGGCCAATGCAATAATTTCCATCACTTTCACTATGATACTCAAACTTGTCCCTATGGCCTCTAAAGTTGCTCCATGACCTTACCCCAGCATCTTCTCTGACCTCATCTCCTACCTTCCCTTTGTTTATTCTCCTTCAGCCACACCATGTAGACACACTATACGTGCGGTGAATACTCTTTCTACAAATTGGATTCAGACTTAAATATCATCCACTCAGTGGCTTTCAATTGTGAATGTATATTAGAATCATCAAGGGAGTTTTAAAAAAAATGATCAATGCTTGGCCCCACCCTAGACAAATAGAATGCAAAATCCCTGGAAGTGACAGTCCAAGCTTGTGGATTATTTTAAAAGTTCCCCAGAGGATTCTCAAGTACAACCTGAACCTCATTATCACGTTTTATTGCCCTGGGATTCAGATCTCCTCTTCCCATTCAGAGGTCAGCCACTCCAACACTGGCTTCCAGGTTTATACCAGGATCCTACAGAATCATCAGCCTTTCTTTTTTGCTTTAATTCAGTAAGTGGGACTCAAGACTTTTTTGCCCATTAACTCGCAGAATCACAGGTCAAAGTAGGAACAGACCTAAGTTATCTAACAAGGAGGTGTTAGGGAGGCAGAGCAGATTGGAACCCAAGTTTTCTAGCACCGATGCCATTAGGATTTTAGTTACCTGACTTATTTCCTTTCCCTTTATCTGTGCTGAATGAGCCCGAAGAACTGAGAACTGGGAGGATCTTCAACTCTTTTAGTGGGCTTACAACAGTTTTCATTCAATAAATCTCTTCCTCCTAAAAGTCCCTCTGTTAACTTTTCTTCTCCCAGTGATCTGGGGATGGAGGCTGGAGTGTCAGACTAGTATTTTCATTTTTATATGCAAATAAATCACTTGATTATATTTTTTGTCCTTATGTTATCATGAATATTTCAAATGAATTTTATATGGTTCATATTTATGGCTTGGGAGCAATTTCACGTTTTGGCTCATTGCTGTCTCATCTGCATATACCATATCTCAGCTGATGTTGATTGGTCTCATTTACATATTCATCATGTTCCTACTTTCAAAGATATTTTGTGATACACTGGCTTTTCTTCCCCCTCCAGTGTTATAATAACACGTAGATGTGTTTTTAAATTGCACTCATTTCCATACATAATTTTTCTGGTTACCATAAATCACCACATTGTCACCTCCTCCCCCCCCCCACCCTATTTAGTGTAATCTTCACACTTTATACCAAGCTGACATATGGCTCCGAAGTAATTAAAGACAATGTAAACAGTTTACAGTGCACTTTTGCAAAGCCACTTCATATTGCAGAGAGTTTAATGATTTCCTTTTCCTCCAGCCAGTACCAAAGCAGTGAAAAGATAGTGATGCTGATGAAAGCTAAGGTGTGACAGTGATCATTTCTTTTCTATTGGAGAAGCTCCTGCTCCTCTTCTACTAAAAGACTCCATTCCCTCTTGACTTCTGATAGAAGCAGAAGGGAGTGGGTTAAACTGGATTAATGAAAGAATGGATTAGCATGGATTGGGGCAGAGTTACTGGATTGTTTCAATTATTCTAACAGGAGGAAGGGGGAAGAATCAAACTTAGCAAATCCCCAACCACCCAGACCACAGAACTCTCTCTCTTTTGGATGAGAACAGGGCTCATTTTCTTTTTAGACATTCAGTGTTTGCCCAGCTACCAGCATCTAGTCCACTATTTTCCAGCAATGATGTCAGTTTTAGTTTGTGGGTCTCCCTCCCCCATTCCAGGCCCATGTGGTTTGGGTAGGTGTTTTCAGCTCTAGGAATGGAGCCCCTTTACCCAGGCTACGGCCAGTTCAAACATCACATTCTCTTAGCTGCAGCAGTTGGTCCAGGGATGGTTGTGTGATCTAAGCAAGTCAGACTAAATCTCAAGACTTTTATGAGATTGAGCAAGAAAAAGGGCAGCACTTTCCCCCTGGATAGAACCTGAGAGGATGTTTGAAGGCAGGACTGCTACTGCCTTCTTGATACCAAGGTTGGGCTCAGGGCTGGAACTAACATAATGAAGAGAGACCAGAGAGAGGAGGAGAGGCTGAGTCCTAAGGTCATTAAATCTGAATAGAGCTGTTTCTAAAGCCATTCCTTCTTGCTGACCATCAAGTTAAATGAGCCATTAAACTCCCTTCTTTTCTTTAAGCCTGTTTGAGGTTTATTTTCTTTTGCCTCTCACGACAGAAAGAGTCTGAACAAATACAATGCTTGTATCACTTATTTTGTACATATTATCTTGTACATTTTTGTCCTGGGTTATGTTTTAAACTCTAGCTATATAAGTGCCTAGATCAGAGTGGAGTCTCAGCCAGTGTTTGTGTGTCTATAAACTCCTCCACTAGGCATCACTATCATTCCTAGGACTGAGCATTTTCCTTGTATATCTGGGTATCTTCTCTCTCCAATTAATTATATTTGTTTCTTTATTTTTATTCGTGCATTTATCAGATGTGTATTGTAGGTACCTGACTCTGTGAGACACCATGGATCTAATAGTGAGTAAAAGCAATCCTGTCCTTGTGCTTATGGAACTTACAGTCCAATAGAGGGGTTAGAGGTTCATTCAAGTATTATGTACATAAGTGTAAGAGTGCTAAAGCGATAGGCACTACGTAGAGACTAGCGGTGACATGAGAGTGTATTAGTAGGGGGTTTTGTCCTAGTTGGGGCGGTCAGTGGGGGTCTTTCCTGGGCAAGTGACGCTGGTTTGGGGGTCTGAAGAATGAAGAGGAACTGACTAAATTGTGAGGGCAGAGTGGAAAGGAAGTGTCAAGCAAGGCCCATGGTGGGCGGCATAGCATGCTACATGTTACGAACTGAAAACAGGCTAGTAGAGCAAAGGAGAGAATGTGAGAGGTCTCGTCTCTTTTTCATGTTAAGAGCAGCAGTAAGGTAGAGTGTGTGTGTCTGTGTGTGCATGTGGGCGTGCAAGCGTGCAGACAGGTGTGGAAGGTGACATGGTTAGGTATGAATTTAGAAAATGTCCCCCTGGTTGCTGTGTAGAGAAAGGATGGGGTGAGGGGAGAGCATGCTGGCGGGTGGGGCGGCACAAGTAGTAGATGGGTGCAGTTTTCCAGAACAAGATTATGGTAGCTGGAGAGGGAGATGAGTGGACAGATTAGAGCTGTAGCCGGGAGATTAAAAACAATAGGGCTTGTACTTAATATAAACTTAAGTTACACTCTGACCTTGCTCTTACAGAATAACCCAGGGACCTGGAAAAACCTGTAAACTCCAAATACAATCTGATGAATATGCTATGGCTACTGCAAACACAGGATTATGGTTTAGAAGCACTGGGAGGCTTCTGGAAAGGCTCCACGGAGGGGTAAACATTTGATCTGGCTCCTGGAAGACAAGCAGGATTCTACCCAGTGGAATGTTAGGCAGAAGGACAGCATCTGTATAAGACAAGTGTGGACATGTTTGTTCACTTGTTCATTCACACATTCACCACCTATACTTTGGTCCCTCTATGTGCCAGACATGGTCCAAAGAACCAGCCATCACATTCTAAATAAGCAATATGATGTCTGGGAACGGTGGTGCTTGGGAAATGGCAAATCTTCCCACCTGGTGAAAGTGTGGGGTACACTGTATGATGGGAGATAACGAGCTTTGATTCCTGTGCCAGAGACTTAAGACTGAAACCTATAGCAGTGATCGTCCCTAGAGGTTCCTCTGCAAGGGGCTTTGAGCAGGGCAGGTCTAGAAGCAGAGTGGTGGGAGATTGGAGCTGAGATAGGCAGACAGCCTCATGCAGTAGGCTGTGCAAGTGAATGGCTTAAAGAAGGAGAAACATATATAACCCGGGGGGGGTGGAGAGGGGTAGGATTGGTTTAATCTTATAATGAAAAAAACATTAGCTGTTAGTGTACTTACTGGCATTTACGTTCTGATTCTGGCTGCTACTGTGGTGAAAAACACTTTTTGCATCCCTAAAAGCCTGGGGGATGGGATCAAGAACCTTCAAAGGCAGGGTGGGTTACCTTAACCATGAAAGAATTTGCTGTTTTTTTCTTACTCTACCCTACTTTGAGAAAAGCCTATTCGGGGAAACACCTATCTTAAACTAGTCCAATAAAAAGCAAATGTTTACATTAACAAAGTCTTCTCTTTTCAAAGGAAATCGCCCTCAGTGCTCTAAACTTCCCCAATACTTTTGAATGTTTATATATCAGTTACCACTTGTGAGCATGACTTAGGAACAAGAAGTCCAGAAAATCTGTAAAGCACAAATCTGAGACCCTGCTGTCAATTAAAAATTAATCAGAATTAATAGAGAGTATCTCTTAAAAAGAATGGATGTCAGCAGAGAAAATAGCCTTTGGTTTCTAAAAATTCCACTCGCAGGTACTTTGGGAGCAATACCTTATACCAAAAAAGTGAGAACTGCTTGGATTGACCTTATGCTTATTTCAGCAGCCACATGCTGAAAGATTCCACACTGCTGTTTAGGAACTGTGGTGAGGAAGTACAGTGGGACGAGGTGCAAAACCTTCACTCGGTGTGCCATTCTGGTTCCTAAGCAGAGAGAATCCTGCTAGATGTGATCTGAGGTTGCTGCCCACAGCCCATCTGAAGCATTCACACACTGCTCAGGTACATACATTTTCTCCAGGTCCCCAAATCCCGAAAATGCTCCTTTTGGGATGACTCGAAGCTTGGTGAGGACAAACCGCCTGAAAAGAGAGTGGACATAAAATATCACAGCCTGTCCATTCGTTGATAAGTCATTGAGCGCCTAATGTGGAACAGCAGATAACAGACAAAATATACGGAGTGCTTGCTATTTAGTGATGGTTACGATTGCTTCTCCGTGATCTCTTTTCACTCACACCACAAAGCAGTGATGGTGGCACTATTGTTATCCCCATTTTGCATAAGAGGAAACTGAGGTTTAGGGAGGTTAAAAAACTTACCCAGGGTCACATGGCTAATATGTGGCAGAGCTAATATACGAACCTTCTGGTCACTGCTACTCCATGTTGTCTCCTATAGCCCTGTGTGAGGCCCCTTCTCTTTCTCTATTCCAACTCCCAATACCTCTTCCCTATTAGCCTTCTTAGCTGACCTTGCTTCTTCAGAGAAAATGAAACTAGAAGAGAACTTCCTCCTCTCACATGGCCTCCAGCCGTCCTTCTGCCTGCAGCTGGGCTTATATATCTTGCCTTCCCTCCTATTACCATGGGTGAACTGTCCAGGATCCTGACCAAAAACATCATCTCTAATCCACACCACATCTCTTTCCCTGTCTTTTAATGAAGGTAGCCACTACAGCAGTTTCCCCCTTTCTTTCATACATTCCATTCACCTACTATTGCATCTTTATTTTTTTTTTTAAGCTCTTTATCGGAATATAATTGCTTTACACTCTTGTACCAGCTTTTGAGGTACACCAAAGTTAATCAGCTGTATTTATACATATATCCCCATATCCCCTCCCTCCCTCAACTCCCTCCCACCCTCTCTGTCCTGGCCCTCTAAGGCATCACCCATCATCGAGTTGATCTTCCTTTGTCATACAGAAACTTGCCACTAGCTATCTATTTTACAGTTGGTAGTGTATATATGTCTATGCTACTCTCTCACTTCGTCCCAGCTTCCCCTTCGCCCCCCGCCCCCCCAACCCCGTGTCCTCCAGTCCATTCTCTGCATCTGCATCCTTATTCTTGCCCTGTAACTGGGTTCATCAGTACCTTTTTTTTTTTTTAGATTCCGTATATATGAGTTAGCATACAGTATTTGTTTTTCTCTTTCTGGCTTACTTCACTCTGTATGACAGACTCTAGGTCTATCCACCTCATTACATATAGCTCCAGTTCATTCCTTTTATGGCTGAGTAATACTCCATTGTATATATATGCCATATCTTCTTTATCCATTCATCTGTTGATGGGCATTTAGGTTGCTTCCATGTCCTGCCTTTTGTAAATAGTGCATCTTTATTTGATCCTTCCCTTCAGTATACAAATGCCTTAATTTCTCCCATCTAAGAAGTGTCTTAATGTCAGCCACCTTCAGGTTTTGCCATTTTCTTCTGCTTGAAATATGTCTCATACTGGCCTCAAAATTCCTTCCAGTGGCTTCTCATCTCAGTCAAGAAAAATCCAGATTGTATGTAATGGTCTGCTGGACGCTATAGGATCTTTCCACTCTTCCTTCCATAGACTCTCTAACCTCAGTTTTGACATCTCTCACCTTTGCTTACCTCATTCTTTTCACAGTACTCTCTTGTTATTCTTTGTACATGCCAGGTTCCTTCTTGACTAATATTTTTGCATTTGCAATCCTCTCTTCCTGGAGCTTTCCTCTCCCAGATATCCTTCTGGCTTGCTCCTTCAGCCAGCTGCTTGCTCAAATGTCACTTACTCAGTGAGCCTTTCCCTAACCACCCTATTTAGAATGACAGTTTCCCCAACTCAGCCCCTAACCCCCTTTCTTCATCGTACTTCTGACATGGTAGACCTTCTGTTTACTTATCTATTTATGTATTCATGAATACATGAATTTATCTTCTACCCATAACTAGAATGCAAGTTCTGTAAGGGCAAGAATTTTTATCTGATTTGTCTACTGCTGTATACCAAATGCCTAGAACAGTGGCAACAGCCACGTACCATGGCTGGTACATGACAAGTATTCAGAAAAACATTTCTTGAATGACTGAATGAATGGCTATTGAAGTCTGAGAGTTCTGGGCTTGAGGGTACAATTACAAGTGACCCTTTGGGAATCTCTACAACAGAAATACTATTTCTTCCTCTGCCTTTCCTCCCTCTCACTTTCTCTTGCTTTGCAATTGGTTAAGAGGGATTTGATTTTCTTTCTATTTTAATCCTTACTTCTGCAAGGCAGTCTGTCAGTAGGAATTAAGTACTGCGGACTTCGATTGTTTCACAAATCTTCATTACTTTAACTCCTAGTATTTATTGGTATTAGTGAAATTCCTGTTTCAGATAAAGTTATTATTCAGGCAAACAATTCTTTTCTTCCATTTTGTTTGTTTGTTTGCCTGCCTTTGGCTGCCACGTGCATCTCTCTCATGATTCCTCTGTGATGAGGAATCATGAGAGAGAATCGTTTGCTGTTCTTGCTTTGGAGGAATTTATATACATGGGAAGGCAAAAACAGAAGCCTTGAAATCACCAGAAAACAGATGTGGATACAGTTGCTGTAATAACTAAAAATGTCATGCAAGGATTGAAATGTGAAAGATCCCTTAGTACATAAATATGTTAAGAGGAAGATTGGAAGGAGTGAATGAATTTGAGCCTGGGTCTCAAAACTATCAGATCATAATAAAAGCATAGTCTCTATGAAACTATTTGATCTAATTTAGGATTGAGTGTAATGGTTCTGCAACAGTTTAACTTCTAGAATGCTCATCTGAAAAGAATCAAGGTCAGTTCATACTCTCTTAATGTACTCTCTCAATCATAGTTAACATAGACAAGTTTCTTTTGTTCCTGTTTATCACAAGACAGAAAAATTATGAAAGCAAAGTGGTAAAAGAAAATAATAAAATTGCTTTAAACTACTCAGTCTAAAATTTCAAGGGAGTTGAAATATTAAGGTACATATGAGTTAATGACATGCAAAGAGTGGAATCTTGGATAATTGACCCTGATAACAAGTCAACTAGAGTTCTTTTTGATTCAACTGTAGTAGCAGGCACGTTTTCTAAAAATTTCAGCGTCTGTGCCTATATTCAGTGGTTCAAACTAAATAATATAATTAAATCTTTTTTTGAAGATTTAAAGTCTTGACATCTATTTCCTGAAATGCTATAAATTAAATAACTTGAAGCTATTTCCATTAAAGATCACCTAGAAGTCTTATATAAAACATAACCAACATTGTTTTATTTGCATAGCTGAGCTTATAAAAAAGTATAAGATATTCCTAGGGGCCTAGAGTAAAACAACTGAATACCAGATGGAACCTTGAGTCGTGAATGCAAACAGAATTTTAAGAGGGTTATTTAAAGTTAGTGTATTCCTGGGGGCAAAGGGGAAGATGGGGAAAGGGATGTCTGGACTTTGTAGACAAGGAATTTGTGTTTTGATTCCAAACTGGTACAAGAAGTGAAACATGGAAGATGGAATGCAAAGATCTATTTCTGTGTGTCATTTTTCTTTCTCTCTACCTACCTACCTACCTACCTATCTGTCACATGTGTATTCTAGAAAGAAAGATACAGAAAATGGAGAACAGCAATTTGCAATGAAATAACATCTGGAGAATTTCCATATGTTATGAAAGACATAAATCTTCAGATTCAGAAATGTCAACAAGTCTCAGGAAGGGAAACAAATAAATCCACTGCTAGATACCTGTGAATTAAAACTGTAGATCCCAAAAGGAAAATATTTTAAATGCAAACAGAGAGAAAAAAAAAGATATATTATCTTCAAAGAAAAAACAATTAGAAAACTTTGTAAAAATAATCTTCAAAATTATTAGAGAAAATAACTGCCAGTTTAGAATCCTATGCCCAGAAATAGTTATTCAAATGTGAGGGTAAAATAAAGACACTTTTAGACAAATTTAATTAGCCATTAACAAATTTTTAGCTAAAGAATTCCCTTAGAAGATAAGATAATTTAATCCAGTAGGAAGGCTCAAAAAACAAGAAGGAATAGTGAACATAGAAATTAATGCTCCTTATTGAATAGGTAGGTTTGCGTAATAGTTGGAAAACTCACCTATTTAATAAGGAACACTGATAAAATACTGACCAAGAAATGGATCATAAAGGAAAGCAAATTGTTATCAAACAAATCATTTTCTTTGACAAAGATGCATTTGAATTACTTAGAAGTCAGTAATAAGACATAATTATCCCCTCTGCCCTACCACACGTACACACACATTTGGAGAGCCAAAACAAAACCAAATTAAACAAACTAAACACTCTTTTAAATCATTCATGGGTCAAAGGATGAATTACATTAATAATTGGAAATTATTTGGAATTAAACCATGATGAAAATACAACATATGAAACTTATGAGATGCAGCTAAACTGCTACTTATAGAGAAATTTGTAGCTTTAAATTATTATACCAGAAAAGGAGACCAAAAAGATGGAAAATTAATGAGCTAACACAGGAAACTAGTGAAAAAACAAGAAAATTGTGGAAACAGAAAATTATAAAGCCAATATTAATTTCATTTCTGGCTAGAACTTAAAATGCAAACTCAAAAACAATTTTAAAAAATTGGTAAAATGAGGGGCTATTGATAGATATGTTTTGAGAAGATCAACATTCAGCTAGATATTACAACTTGATATACAGAGTTTAAGTTTAAAATTTTCATTTTAGAAATAAAGCAAATGAGAGTCTAATAGATTAACTTTATAACACATTGCAAGATTTAAGTTTGCCTTGAGAGAAGAAACCTAGAGAGACTAGAGAGAAAAAAAATAATAAAGATGAGAGTAGAAATACTTAAAGATAACATAAGAGGGGATCACTAAAATCAAAAGTTAACTCTTTGGAAAGATGAATAGACTAAAAAGAGATCTGTCCATATCCACCAAGAAAAAAAAACAACAATAAAACGAGTGACATGAAAAATGGCACTTAACTACAAATATAATAGACTTTCAATCAGAGAGCCCTAAGAACAATTTTATAACGTTAGAGTTAAAAACATCAGACAATATGGGTAATTTTCCTAGAAATATATAGCTACTAAAACTGGCTAATAAAGATATAGAAAACTGAATAGATCTATAACCATCAACAAATTAGGTTGGTAGTTCAAAAACTATTCACCAAAAAACAAGGTCAGCATCATGTGATTTTAGAAGTAAATTCTACCCCTCTAAAGTTATGGAAAAGCTCAATCTTTTACAAAGTATTCCCGAGATTAGCAAAAGATGGAATACTCTTCAACCTGTTTTATGTGACTAGTGTGACATCAGTAATAAAACTGGACAGGGACAATAATGCTTTTATTAATAGGCATAGAAAATATATTTGATAAAAACCCAAACTCATTCATGATAAAACATTTTGACAAACAAGAAAAAGGGGGAATATTCTTAATCTGATAAGGGGTAAAATCTATCAACCACTGCAATGAATGTCATACTCAATGGTGAAATATGAGACATATTCCATTTAAAATTAGAAATGAGGCAAGGATGCCTAGTATTACATTTTCCATTCAATGTTGTTCTAGATGCCCTAGCCCATACAGTAAGAAAAAAGAAAAAAGATATATCAAGATTGTTGATGAAAAACTTTCATTATCTATAAATAACAATTAGAAACTCTAACCTGAGATAAGTAAAAAATTTTAATTCTTATATTATTTTAAAGTATATCAATATCAGTGGCCACAAGACTTATGCAATATAAGAAATTAATCTAAAAAAAAAAGACAGGGATTTATGGTGAATAATCAAATACTTAATTAAAAATATTAAAAAAGTAAAAACCTTGAAACAGCATATTTAAGGGAAGTCTCAATATAACAAAGATATCAGTTTTAATCCACATTAATGTAGAAATTAAATGCAAGACCCATCTAAGACATAATAGTTTTGTTGTTGTGTCTTTTGATATGTGTGTATAGAAATTGACTAGCTGGTTAATATTCATATCGAAGAGCAGTTTTGAAGAATAGCCAAAACAATTTTGAAGAAGTAAAACAAGATTGGGAGAATTGGTATGCTAGGTGATATGATTTTTATAAAGCTATAGTGATTAAAATAGTGTGGTATTGACAGAGATTAATAAATAGACCAGTGGAAGAGAAAACGAGTACAGAAATAGAGCATTAAACAAAAGAAAATGACAAATGACAGAGTAGCATTAAAAATCTATGGAGGGAAAAAAAAAATCTGTGGAGGCCGACATATTTGAATCAATAAGGGAGGCTGAAACTATTGATTATCCTTGTGGATAAAAAAACAACTTTGCTTATTACCATGTTAAAATCTTAATTCCAGGTTTATTAAAAATCTAAATGGGAAAAATCAACACTTTAAAACTTCTAAATAAAACATTCTATTGAGAAGACTTTCTTTAAAAAGGACACAAAAACTGCACACCAAAATTGAAAAGCTGATAGATTTGACAATAGTAAACTTAAAAGTTTATAGATTATAGTTCATCTTTGTTTCTCTAAAACAAAGATGAACTGTAGACTGGGAAAAGATATTTGCAACACGTACAGCTAACAAGGGTTAGCACCCAGAATACAAACAACTTTACAAAATAATAAAAATATAAACAACCCAGCAGAAAAATAGGCAAAAGATATGAACAGGCAATTCATATAAGAGAAAATCCAAATGGCCAATAAACATATGAAAAGATGCTCAACTTCACTAGTAGTCAAGAAAATGCAAGTTTAAACAATAATTAGGTACCTTTAAACACCATCATATTCATATTGGCAAACATTAAAAGGAAAACCTCATAATATAACAGTTCTGGTGAGGCAGTGGAATAATAGGACATTTTCTACACTCTTGATGGAAGGGTAATTTGCTACAAGTACTTTCAGTAGCCATTTGGCAAAATGTATTAAAGTCAAAGAAACAAATGCCTTTGGATCCAGTTATTCCATATCTCCTGGCCACATGTGCACATGGAGACAGGTAACAGATAAACCACTGCAACGTCATTTGTAATAGTAAAAACTGGAGACAAATGCTCATGAACAAGGGGATGAGTAAATTAATATTTATTAATAAACTCATCTATTGATACAATGCCAAATTATAAAGCAGTGAAAAGGAACAAACATTGGAGCTGCATACAGCAATCTGGATAAATTCCCAAAGCATAATGTTGAGAAAAAAAAGTCAATTATATGTACAATATGTGCAGTATGATATGATTTTCATAAAGGTTAACAACATGCAAAATACAACAGGATATTGTTTTGTATGAATCATGTTTTTCCATTCTGTAGTTTTGATGTTTTGACATATTGGGGTTTACTGACTCTGGAGGGACTACTCCTCCCAGGGCTAATTCCTAGAGATAGCAAACAACTGGCCTGAGAGTGTGCCTTTCTTATGCAAAGCAACTAATCCATACCCACAAGCACCTCCTTTAAGGGGCCCTTACACTCTGGGCCACTGCTCCTCTGTCCTAATCACCCCAGGGAAACTCCAACACCACAGAGTCCACTGAGATTGTTTAAACTAGCCAATCGTGAACCTGTTTCCCAGTTTTTTGGAAGCCACAGTAAAGTGTTTTCCCCCAGCTCCCTCTGCCTTATGACCGACCCTGCTACTTCCCCATGTGCCCCCTTCTATTGGGAGCAGTGAGTATAAGAAACTGTCTTTTCAATGGCAGTTGTCTCCTAATCTGTTGGCCTCACCATACTTGACTAATAATAAGACCTATATTTCAAAACATGTTTAGAGATGCATATGTATTTATCAAAAGGAAAGTTCTGAGAATGACAACACCAAAACCAGCACAGTGTTCACCTCTGTAACAAGAAGAAAAGGAGTGAAACACAACTATACCTAAAATATTTTGTATTTTTAAAAGAGATCTGAACCATTTTGACCAAATGTTGAGATTTGGCAGAGCTGAGTGGCACCTTGTGAGTGTTTATGATATCATTCTCTATGCTTCATACTTGAAATGTTTCATAATTAGTTTTTCAAGATTGAAATTCTCACCAGGCTGTATCCCAAGCATCATTTATTTATCTGTTTGTTTTTAAGCAGAGAGAGCTATTTAAAAGTATCATCATACCCTTCATGTCAGATGGCAACTTTACCTCACTCTGTAAGGGGGCATAAAGTGCCTGAATGATTTCTGTAAAGATGCACAATTTATCAAGATGGCTCTGAAAAGAAAATTTTCTTCACTATATTGCAAGTTACTTAACGTCTCTTCCATGGTAAATGGGGTGGGTGTGATTTATTTTTGTTTTTTTTTTTTGTTTTTTTTTCTTTCCTGAAACAAGGAAGCTTTAGGAGTCCCTTGAACTCTGTCTCTGTTAGAAGCAATTCATATCTTGGGCAGTCCACTCACCCTTGGCCAAATTTAATTCCTCTTTGTGGATTACAGGAGAATAGTTTAAAAGATCCCATAAAAAGCTATCTGGCAGCCTGGAAAACAGCCAATATTCTTTTTGAGGAAGCTGCCTTTTTATGATGGCCCAAGTGTAAATGACACTGGGCTCCGTGTTTTTTGAATTTCATACGAGTTTAAAAAATTAAAGTGAGAACAGCTTGGCACAAGATATACAAAAAGAAATTGATCATCGTCCTGACCTCAAAATGCCAAGAGTTTTTGTGCTTCACACTCTTTAGGTCAAACTGCTACTCTAATTAACTTTCTGGGAATGTGTTTAGGAAAACTATCCAAGGGGGTGGATTGAACTAAATGAGGAAGTCATCCAGAAAAAAAGAGAGTTTAAATAGCTTGATTTGGCTCTTTACCATGACCCAGGAGATGACTACCCCACTGTCAAAATCATTTGGGCATCCAAGTGGTTGTATTTCTCGCATTGTTACACATGCATCTTGAAGCCAGTGAGACAGTGAATAGCAGGAAGGAAGAGGTGGGAAGGTAGGAAGAGGTGGCTTCCTTATATAACTGGACTTTAAGTCTCCACATTTGGCATGTCTTAACTGCCTAGATGTGGGATGCTATGTGGTGTGTAATATGAGGTGCTCTGCAAGATACAGAGAAATTGGTTCAGCTAGTATTAGCCATTCATCCACCGTCAGGCTGTGTATGAAAATGCTGATTCTTTGGGGTTGCAAAGCTTCCCATGGGGGTTTCTTGGGATAGAGCTGTCAGCATTCTTTGTATTCTTCTTTCATGCTGTGGAGGAGACTCTTGTCCTTCACCTTAAGCCAAATGTGGGAGGTATTAGGAGAACTAATTAAAGGGTTTGTCACTCATTTCCTGCAAGTCTGGTAGATTTAGAGCCTGGTTTATGACTCAAGTCTGACCTCTAAAGGTGAGAAGTGGCTAGCTGCCTTGGGAGAGAGCTGCAGTTCCACAGACAAAGGTGTGTGTGGGTTTCCCAGAAGCCAGACCTGTACCCAGCCGAAGGGAGCTGGGCTTTCCTGAAAAAAATGGACTTGCCTGAGTAGTGACCAGATCCCAAAAGAAAACCTGTCTGGAGTGGACTCCCGGAAGCCAGTGGGAGGGAAGAACTGCTCTCCTGGAACTACAGATGGAGGTCATAGGAATTAGCCTTGAACATTTGCCACACCCAGAGGGGTCCAAAGCCAGGTGGCCCCTGTGCTGTCAGTGCTGGATTCAGTTCCTTTCTCACCAGTCTCTCTGCCTCCTAGACCCAAGCCAGGCAAGGCCAGAAACAATAGCAAGTTGGGAGGGAGATAATAAGAGAGAAGAAACTCCCCCTTCCTCACCAGTTACAGGTTTCTGAGTTTGAAGTGGGCCCAAGCAGTAGAACAGGGAGGTTTAAATAGGATGAAAGAGTACACCTTTAGTAATAGTCAACACCAGACTTTGATGACATCTATGAGACTGGAACAGCTATGGCACCTGCCCCGAATTTCATCTGGGATGGGGAAAAATGAGTCAACAGAGTAGGTTTGCCTGGCAGTGGTAGTGAAGAAGAGAGCTGCTTATGGTTGTACCCTGTGAATTCATCTTGATCAATATGTTACGATTTCTGAGTTGGTGAAAAACTTCCCCAAGTCTTCCTTTGTAGAACTTTATCCATGAGAAAAAAAGTATTATGAACTTAAATAGGAGAAGGAATGGAAAGCATTCTTATTCCTGTTTCTTCTCTTGTTATTTAGCTCCTATTACATGGGCTATCAATGAGCAGTTGAGGACAGAGAGGGTAATTTGGCTTTTCCTTCTAGGGCAGTTTGACATAGAAGAAACATTTGCAAGTCAGAGCCCCAGCCACAGGGATTATTTATGTAATAGCAGAATGGCTGGCTAAAGGAGGGGAATTCTGATTGCCCAGGTGTCCAGTTTCCATTGACCCTCTATTTAGTTAAACTTTCAGATAATCTGTCTCATGTAGACACTACCACATGCTGTTGTGGCAACTCATAATACCAGGATGTTTTCTTTAAGAGAGAAAGTTTATGGTGGTAGGATAGAAACTCATGAGGCAGGCGCCACTCCAAACCCAGCTCCAATGACACCTTGCTGTCCTCTGAGTCTCCGAGGATTTCCCCTCATCAACCGTCCCGAGTGGTGATTCTTCATTTTTATCATCTTCCAGTGAACAGGGATTTCCAATAGCTGTTTTGAATCTGCTTTCCTTTTATTTCCATTTAGGTCCCCTTATCTCAACATCTGTGCTGGGCTGATAAAGGGGATGTAGGCTCTGCTGCTAACTGTATATCACTGCTGACTTTATCTTCTCCTTTGTATAACCTTTACATCAAGGTTGTGGAGACTTTTTTCCCCTGACTCTCCCCTTCCTTGTTTGCACTGAGTGGCTCTGGAATTACTCTCTACACCACGTTTTATCACCTGTTCACTTTAATTTTATCACCTGTTCACTTTTGTCGTCTTACCTGAGTCTGATGCTTGATTTATAACTAATTTATATGAAAGCTCAGGAAGAAGAAGCAACATGGTGAAGAGAAAAGATCACTAGGGTAAAAAATTAGAAATTTGGGTTCTCTTCTGGCTCTGCTAAAAAGTACGCAAGTAACTGAGAAAAATCAAGTCCAATCTGCAAAGTGAGGGGGCTGGGCCCGATGATCTCTAAAGCCCTAGAAGATAGATTTTACACTGTGGCTATATAGTAGAATCTTCTTCAAATGCTCTCCCATTTCAGTCACGTTCTGTTTAAAGCAAAAGAAATTATTTTACATTAAGTGCTCAACACAGAATGAAGCCCATCGTAGGGGATTACAGAATAATAGGTAGCCCTCCTTTTTCTCTACTCAAGATTAAGATCACTTGAGCCTGCCCTTTCCTTCCCATCCCTCTGCCACCACCCAGGCCAGACCCTCACCCCATTATGTCCACAGTCTTGGCTGTGACCTACTAACAGGTTTTCCTCCTCTGGTCTCTACTGTCTAGTCTTTTTCATCGAAGACCAGACTGTTCTTCCTAACAGTGCTTGCCACGACACTCTCCTACTCAAAAGCAAGACAAAACAAAAGAAAAACAGCCAGCAAAGATTAAACACCCACAAAGCCCCTTCAGTTGCTTACCAGTACCTCTAGGAAGCAACTCATTTATCAACCATTTGAGGCACTCTACAGTCCGCCTCCACTTCCTTTTCAGAGAAATATTCTATTACTTCCTGCATAGAAACTCAAACTAGCCAGGCCATCCCCATTAATACATGGTTTGTGTTGTATATGTATTAAAATCCCATGGGTGTATGTCCAGTCTCCCTAAATAAATGGAATGTTCTTATAGAGCAGGAACCATGCCACTTGTCTGTATTCCAAAGGGTCTCATCTTATCAGTGCTTTGTGTATTTCAAGCATTAATGCGTATTAGTAGATGGGGGATAATGTTTGTAATGGCAATAGCTCTAAGTTTTAGGCATTTGAGCATCTCATACTCTAAATCACAGAGTTTTTTGCCCTTTAAAGTTATTCCAACCACATCAGTCAGTTTTGTTCAAAATAATACCTAGAACATACGTGAATGATGAAAAAGGAATCTAGCTTTCTAGGTATTTAATACAGACTTGGTGAATAATATAGAAAGGGGCTTCTTAGGATATGGGAGAGCAGTTGGTAGAAAGTGAAAAATGCAAATTATTGGCCCATGAGTGGAATCCAGCTCAAGACATGTTTTGTTCAGCCCACACAGAATTTTAAAGAAATTTGAAAGGGTTGCCAGCACTTCAAATTGTGAAAGTTCATTTAAAATTGCACATTTATGGCTTCTCTTGAAGACTTAGAAGATCTAGCAACACTGGGCTACATTCCCACATAACTGCCATTGGCTATAGTTGAGTGATAGCTGACACGGCCTAAGCTACTGGTTGGTCACATTCCAGGCTGGTGTCTTCTTCTCTCTTGTGTCTTAAGACTGTGTTTGGAATTTCTGGTACTTGAAAAACTAGTCTGAATAGGTTTGAACCTTTCAGAACCCAGTGGTTCGCAACCTTGGGTGCATATGAAAATCACTTGGGGCTGTTTTTGTTGTTGTTGTTTTTTACATACTATAAATTCTTAAGCCCCACCTGTCACACACAAAATTTCAGTACAGAGTGTATGGTGATGATGACAGTGGTTGTTTTTAGTGCTTGCTGTGTCAGGCACTATGCTAAATGTTTCATTTGCATCATCTAATATAATCCTTAAAACCACTTTATGAAGTAAGTAACTATACTTGTGTCCATTTATAGTTAAGAGCGGTATAGTAACTTTATCAAGGATATAGTAACAGATCTGGCTTTCAAACTCAAGGCTGGCCCCCAAAGCCCATGCTCGCATATGTATTTGTGAATTCATATATATATGAGAGGATACGAGATTGGGACCAGGGCTAGTAAGATTTTAATGGGGGCAAATGGGATGAATGAGAACAAAATAGATCTGGAACTTAGATGTTTCTTTAAAAAGCAGTACCAGGTAAATTAATTCAAAGGGGGGACAGCAGTCATTTGAGATTGTGCTGGGAATTTGGGAAAACGCAAAGATGCCTCAAGAATGTGAAAGGGGAGATCTTATCAGAGATTCCTCTGAGGGCCAGTCTTATTAACTTAATTCAGAATTTGGTTTTTGTTACTCTAGATTCCAGGTCTTAGTCTGGATAGAATTCAGGGCTGCCCTTACTCTGTCGGAGTGAATAAACAGAATTCCACTTTAATGACTTGCCAGGGTCTCAGACAGCATCTGATAAAATGGCAAATATATTATGCCTCTAAAGCAGTGCTTTTGGTCCCCTTGGTTAATGTCAACCTGGTTTAACTGTGATTTTTATTGACAACATTTAGCTCAAGATGCAATAATGAAAGGCGACTGTCACATAAAGGTCAGTTTGGGGCAACTTCTGCTCAGATATAGGAGGATTAACCAGGGACAAACTTCCTTCTGGAATCTATGGGCTCCGCCTGACTGTAACAATCACTGAGAATGAAACTACAAGAACAGCACCAAAAAAACTCATCACTGCTCCATGAACCAAAGATAAATTTAAGTCTTTCATAATGCACTTAAAAGTAATTTCCGTTTTCTATTTAGGAGTTTCACACATTTAATCAGAAAGCATATGCGTTGAATAATTATCTTTTACTGACTCTGTAAAATGCACATGTCGAATGTTCAAATGAACTCTGTTAGAGGCAAGAACAAAAACTATTTAAAATAGATTCAGAGAAAAGTGAACAAGACAGTGCTCAGAATGCAGCTCTGGATCCAAAATCACTCCTCAGATAATAAATGTTATTTATTGTAGGATTTTGAAGAATAGTTTATTTACTCTTTAAGGCAATAATCTGATGATATCTATACCTAATCCTTAAGAGCAACATGTATTTTGACAGAGAAGAAGATTCCCTGAAAAATTTAATTTCCTCTGTAGGGATAAGAAGAAAGCATTATTTAGCATTGTTTCTTTTGAATATGGACCAGAGATTTTACCGGAAATCAAGATAAATACCTCTGCTTTGCATCAGAAGAACATAAAATAAATATTAAGCACACATTATGCTTCTCTAGATACTAACTGCTAACATAGACAGATCCTGAATAAATAGTTCCTACATTGTAATAGAAGCAACACATTATTTGTCTATAATATTAACTGGTGGAAATAAATAGGAATGGTGAGTAGAAACACAAAGACTCTTCCTTAAAAATATTGCAATCTATAAATGATAATTTCTAGATTAACTGTGTGACACAGTAACAGCTTTGCAACAATGACGTGATAGTATTGATACCTTGCATTTAACAAAGAGGGTCATGTCTCCAATTTTCTGAACATGAGATATATTTCATTTTACTCTAGGAATAAAATCTCTATCTTGGCTCTTGACATTTCCTGTTTTGAAAACACCCATTGATCTAAGAAATAAATGTTCCTGTTAAAAGGAACCTTTGCACTAATTGAAGACTAAAACATGGTGGTGAAGAGCTGGGTCACAACTGGTGGAATGCAGTCTCCACCAAACTCTTCCAATTCTGAGCTGTGCAAAGCACACGGATTCTAGCTTTTGGGGACACTGACCACTGGAAGGGGACTTAGGCTTGGCTGAGAGGAAGGAAAAATGGTGGAAGTGAACTAACATTTGGTGAAGACTTTCTGTGTACAAGGCTGTATACCACATGCTCTCACTTTTTAGTTCTCACTGCAGTGTAACAAAGTAAATTTGTTTTCTTCAAATTAACATACACTTTGAGTGTGTGTGTACAATTCTAAGAGTTTTAACACATGGATAGGTTCGTATAACCCTCACCACCATAATCAGGATACAGAATAGTTCCATTGCCACAAAACTCCCTGCGCTGCCACTTGGAAGTCACCCCCCGCCCCCACCCACTGCCCCAGCCACCCCAACTTTTAAGCCCTGGTAACCACTGAGCTGTGTTCTGTTGCTATACTTTTGCCTTTCTCAAATATTGTATAAATGGCACTATCCAGTGTATTACCTTTTGAGACTGGCTTTTTTCCATCAGTACTGGTCAGTTAAGTTGTCTTGTATATCAATAGTTTGTTTCTTTTTGTTGCTGAGTAGTATTTCATTGTATGTATATATCCCAATTTGTTTACTCATTCACTTGTTGAAGGACATTTGGGTTGTTTCCGTTTTTGAGCAATTAGGAATAGAGCTACTTTAAACACTGATGTACAGGGTTTCCTATGAATATACATTTTCATTTTTCTAGGATAAATACCTAGGAGTGAAATTACTGGGTTTTATGGTAAATGTAAATTTAACTGTATAAGAAACCTCCAAGTTATTTTGAGAACAGCATTACCATTTTGCAGTCTCACTAATTATATGTGAGACTTCCAGGTGCACTGCATCCTTGTCAGCACTTGGTAGTATCAGTTTTGCTTTGTTTTTGTTTTTAGCTGTTCTAATAGCTGTGCAATTTTATCACATTGAGATTTTAATTATTTCCTTAGTGGCCAATGAGGTTGAGCATCTCTTCATGTGCTTGTTTGCCATTCTTACATCTTCTTTGGTGACATGTCTGTTCACATCTTTACCCTGACTTTTTTGTTGTTGTTTCCTTTCTGCTGAGTTCTAAGAGTTTTCCTTTTTTTTGAATATAATCTGGATACATGTTCCTTCTTAGATATGTGATTTACAAATATTTTCCCCCAATCTGTAGATTGTCTTTCATTCTCCTGTTAGTATCTTACACAGAGCAAAAGTTTTTAATTTTGATAAAGTCCAATTTATCAGTTGTTTCTTTTATGGGTAGTGCTTTTAATGTTATATTAAAAACTCTTTGCTTAACTCCAGGTCACAGAGATTTTCTCTGATGTTTTCTTCTAAGAATTTTATAATTTTATTTTTTACATTTAGGTTTATGATCCATTTGGGTTTGGGGCTAATTTTTGTATAAGGTTTGAGGTTTAGGTCAAGCTTATTGTTTTGTATATGCTCCAACACTAGTTGTTTAAAAAGACTATCTTTTTGCCATCAAATTACTTTTGCACTTTTGTCAAAAATCAATCAGCCATAATTGTGTGGTTTTATTTCTGGACTCTCTATTCTGTTACATTGATCTGTGTCTATCCCCTTTTCATTGCCATATTTTCTTGATTACTGTAGTTTTATAGTGTCTTGAAATTTCATAATGTGAATTCTCTTTATTCTTTTTTAGAATTGTTTCAGCTATTTTAATTCTTTTGCCTTTCCAGATAAATTTTAAAATCGACTAATCTGTATCCATAAAAAACCTGCGGGGATTTTGATTGAAATTGTGTTAACCTACAGATCAGTTTGGTGAGAATTGACATCTTAACTATATTACTTTTTCCAATTATGAACACAATAGGGTATATCTCTTTTATTTAGGTCTTCTTTTGTTTCTTTCATCAGAATTTTGTAGATATCAGGATACAGATCCTTTTTTTTCATGAGGTTTATAACTAAGAATTTCTTTTTTTTTTAGTGATTGTAAGTGATATTGGATTTTATTTTTGTTTTCTAATTGATCATTGTTAATTTAAAAGTAAAAGTGATTTTTACTTGTTGCGTCCTGTAACTTTCCTAAATTCACTTCTAGGACCATTTTTTTTGAGATCACATGAACTTTCTATATAGACAATCATATCATCTATTAATAGAAACAGTTTTATTTCTTATTTGCCAGGCTGAATGCCTTTTATTTATCTTCCTTGACATATTGCACTAGGTAGGTTTCCAGTATTATGTTGAAGGGAAGTGGTGAGAGTGGACATTCTTGCTTTATTCCTAATCTCAGGGGAAAAGACTTTTATCTCTTATGATTAAGTATGCAATCAGTGGTAACTATTTTTCTTTCTTTTTTTTTTTTTTTTAAAAAGGAAGATGTTTATTGTTAAAATCTGATCAGAATTCATTATAATAGAATTGACGAGGAAGTTTGGTTATTTCTGTAACATGCAATATTTTAAGGTAATAACTAGAATTATGGCCAATAATGTATACCAAGACATATTGGATTTTCAGGAATTACACAGAATTTCTAGAACACTTATAACCTATACCTATACAAATGTAACATAAAGAGTGCTTATTATTACTTCTTCTTTGACAGTTCTTCCCATGTAATTTAATGTATCAAATAAGTCTAATTAGTTTAACATCTCTCTTTTTTTTTTAAAGTCACTGTGAAACAATACTGACAACTGAATACTTCACAAGCAAAAACAGAAAGGTAAATAGTTGTAAAAAAACAAATGAAGAAATCAAAAACCTTAGGTCTTTAAACAGAGAAGATTTAGCTTTCTAAACATTATCATTTTAGCAAAGAGAAAAAACTAATTTTCATTTTGTACCAATGTACTTTTGATATTAAAACTTATTATTAAATAAATTTATTTCAATCTTAGCCAACTTGACTATGCATACAATTACTTTCCCAAGATTTTTTTTTTCACGAACCTTCTACAACTTTCTTTTTTGCATTAAGATTCATCTTATGTTTTTCCTCTTTTATACTGAAATAACCAGCTTCACTTTAGGACAAAATTACTTTCTTTTCCCTTAATGAAAATATATCTCCATTCCTCATAAGTGGTAGCTATTTTTCTGGATGCTCTTTATCAAGTTAGGAAGTTTCCTTCTATTCCAAGTTTGCTGAGTGTTTTACCATGAGTGGATATGGATTATTTTCAAATGCTTTTTCTACATTAATTTATATAATCTTGTTGTTTTTGTTCTTTACTCTTTTTATTTCAGTCTGTAGGTTGCATTGTTTCATTTTCAAATATTAAAAGTCTTGCATTCTTGGGATAAACCCTACTTGGTCATTGAGTATAATTCTTACTATATGTTTCTGGATTTGATTTGCTTATATGTTGTCAAAGATTTTTCTTCTGGGTTCATGAGGGGTACCAGTCCCCAGTTTTCTTCTGTTGCACTATCTCTGTCTACTTTTGATATCAGAGTAATGCTGGCCTCATAAAATAAGTTTGGAAATGTCAATTAGATCCACTTGGTTGATAACATTGTTCACTCTAGATGCTTACTGTTGTTCTGCCAACTTATTATGATTACTGAGAAAGGAATGTCGAAGCCTCCAAATATAGTTGTAGATTTGTCCATTTCTCATTTCAGTTGTATCAGTTTTAGCTTCATGTATTTTGAAGCAATGTTGTTTGATGCATACACATTTAAAATTGTTAAGTCTTCTTGACCCTTTTGTCATATGTAACATGTCCTTTTATTCTTAGTAGTTTTTGCTCTGAAGTCTACTATTTCTTTACTCTGATGTTTGATATTAATGTAGCCACTGCTACTTTGTTTTGATAAGTGATAAATCTTTATTCATCCTTTATTTTCAACTTTCCTATACCATTATATTTAAAGTAGATTTATTTTAGTGTGTAGTTGAATGTCTTTATTTTAATTGCTGTGCTTAAATTATTTACACATAAGGTAAATTATTAATATGTTTAGACTTAAGTTTGTCATTTTCTAATTTGTTTCTTCTATTTTTTTTTATTACTCTGTTACCTCTTTCCTTCCTTCTTTTGGATTATTTGAATTTTTTCAAATTGTATTTGACCATATATCCTTATATGAATTATTAAGTGGTTGCTCTAGGGATTAAAATATTCACACTTAAAATTTCAGAATCCACTTAGAGTTAATATTTTATGATTTCAAGATGAATGTAGAAACCTTACCATCACATAGTCCTTTTAACCTTCTCCTTTCATGTTGTAATTGTCATATGCATTTCATCTACATATACTGAAAAACCCATCAGATAAAGTTATAATTTTTTCTTTCAACAGCCATATATATTTAAAGATCTTGAGAGGAGAATGAATCATTTGTTATATTTATCTACACATTTTAGATATTTTATTATTATATATGTCTATATATTATATATTATTTATTATATATTGTTAACTATTAATATTCTAAGTTTACTTTTGGAATAATTTTCCTTCAAACTGAAGAAGTTTCTTCAGAATTTCTTTTAGAGCAGTTCTGCTAGCAACAAATTCTCTTGGATTTCTTTCTTTTGATAGCATTTTATTTTCTCTCTATTCTTTAAGGCTATTTTCATAGGACATAGAATTATGGGCTGAAAGTTCTTTTCCTTTAGAACTTTAAAATGTTGTCCCATGAATGAAAAGAAAAACACAATACACCAAAGCTTATGGAATGCCAACAAATTAGATAACCTAATTGAAATGGAAAAGTTCCTAGGAAGACACAAACTACCAAAACTGACTCACGCAGAAAATCTGAATAGACATAATAAATCAAGAGACTGGATTAGTAAGCAAAAAAAAAAAACTTTTCACAAAGAAAAGCCCAAGACGAGATGTCTTCACTGGTGAATTCTGTCAATTATTTAAGGAAGAATTAACCCCTTTCTCACAAAATTCAAAAATTTAAGTCCTTCACAAAATTTTCTAAAATATAGAAGATGAATGAGTAGTTTCTAACTTATTCCACTAGACAAGTATTACTCTAATACCAAAATCAAACAAAGACATCACAAGAAAACAAAACTACATACCAATAACACTTATGACTACAGATGCAAAAGTCCTCAACAAAATATAAGCAAACCAAATCTAGTAACATATAAAAAAGATTGTACACCATGATCAAGTGGAATTTATGCCATGAATACATGATTGGTTTAACATGCAAATATCAATATGTCACAGAGTATTAATAGGATGGAGGGCAAAAATGATATTATTACCCCAAGAGGTGCAAAAAAAGCATCTGACAAAATCCAACACTGAACAAACTGTGAAAAAAAAATACTCAAACTAGGAATAAAAGCAGGCTTCTTCAAGCTGATAAAAGGCATTTATGAACACGTCACAGCTAACAACATACTTAATGATATAAGAGTGAAAACGTATCACCAAGATCAGGAACAAGACAAAAATGTCCACTTACAATTTCAGTTTAATAATACCGGAGGTTCTAGCCAGAACAATTGAGTAAGAAAAATAAATAAAAGTCTTCCAGATTGAAAAAGAAGTAAAACTTTCTGTTTTCACAGATGACATGATCTTGAATACAGAAAATTCCAAGGAATCCACAAAAAGTATTAGAGCTAATAAACAAGTTCATCAAGGCTGCAGAATACACGAGTACACAAAAATCAATTGTATTTTTATAGTTGCAATAAACAATTCAAAAATGGAAGGAAGAAAGCAATCCCAATTTACAATAGCATGAAAAACAATAAAATACTTAGAAATAAACTTAATAAAAATAGTGTTAAATTTCTACTCTGAAAACTACAAATATTGTTGAAAGAAATTAAAGACCTAAATAAATGGAAAGATCCTGTTTTATGAAATGGAAGACTGAAGTACTATTGATGTGAAAATACTCTCCAAATAATCTATAGGTTGAAAGCAATACCTATCTAAATATCAGCTGCTGTTTTTTGTTTGTTTTTTAACAGAAATTGACAAGCTGCTTCTAAAATCCATACGATAATGCAAGGGACTCAAAGTACCCAATACAATCATGAAAAAGAACAAAGTTGGAGGACACACTTTCTGATTTAAAAAGTAACTACAACATGAACGTAAGCAGTTCATGTGGTACTGGCAAAAGAATAAAGATATGGGTTAATGAAATAGAACCGAGAGGCCAGAAGTAAGCCCATAGATTTTTGGGCAATTGATTTTTGTCAAGGCATTTTAATGGGAGGAAGAACAGTCTTTTCAACGAATGGCATTGACACAACTGAATAGCCATATGCAAAAGAAGGAAATTGAACCATTACCACACACCATATACAAAAGTAACTCAAAATGGATCAAAGATCTAAATTGTAGGCGTGAAAGCTGTAAAAATCTCAGAAGTAAATCCCTGTGTCCTTGAATTAGTTCATTCCTTCTTAAATATGATACCAAAGCAAAAGTGACAAAAGAAAAATAGCTAAGTTGTAATTCATCAAATATAAAAATGTTTGTGCTTTAAAGGACACTATCAAGAAAGTGAAAAGATATTCCACAGATTGGGAGAAAACATTTGTAGGTCATATATATGATAAAGGTCTTGTATCCAGAATATATAAAGAACATATTATTCAGCAATAAGACAATCCAATTTAAAAATAGGGGATTTGACTATATATTTCTTCAATAAAGATATACAAATGGCCGATAAGCATGTGAAAAGATGCTCTACATATTTAGTCAATAGAGAAATGCAAATTGAAACCATACTGAGATGCCACTCCCACCCACTAGATCACTATAATAAAAAGATGGAAAATAACAAGTGTTGATGAGGAGATACTCTTACATTGCTAGTGCAAATGTAAAATGTTGTAGGTGCTTAGGAAGAATTGCTTTGGTGCTTCTTCAAAAAGTTTGTAGAGTTCTCATACAATCCTGCAATTCCATTCCTATGTATGTACCCAAGAGAATGGAAGACATATATCTACAAAAAAACAAGTACATGAATGTTCATAGCAGCATTATTCATAATAGTCAAAAGTGGAAACAACTCAAATGTCCATCAATGGATGAATGGATAAATAAAATGTGGTATAGCCATACAGTGGAATACTACTTGGGTATAAAAAGAAATGAACTACTGAGAGATGACATAACATAGTTGAACTTTGAAAACATGCTAAGTAAAGAGAGCAGACATAATAGACCATATACTGTGTGATTAGTTTTTGTGAACTGCCTGTAGTAAGCAGATACATAGAGACAAAAAGTATTTTGGGGTAAAGTAGATAGCCAGTGGGAAGTTGTTGTATAACAAAGGGAATTCAACTCGAGGATGGAAGATGCCTTAGAGGACTGGGACAGGGAGGGTGGGGGGGACTCGAGGGAGGGTGGGGGGGGAGTCAAGGGAGGGAGGGAATATGGGGATATGTGTATAAAAACAGATGATTGAACTTGGTGTACCCCCCCAAAAATAAATAAATAAAATTAAAAAAAAAAAGTATTTTGGTGTTTTCCTGGGGTTGGAAGGAGAAGGAGATAGGGCGATTACTAATGCGTATGGAGTTTCTTTGGGGGGTGATGAAAATATTCTGGAATTACACAGTGAGGATAGTTGTAAAACCTAGTGAGTATACTAAAAATAACCGAATTTTTCACTTTAAAAGGGTGAATTTTATGGTATATGACTATCTCAGTACAGTAAAATAATAATAACAGTAATACTGTTACTAATAACTGTTGCCCTTCTTTCTGGCTTCCATATTTTCTGATGAGAAATCCATAACCATTTGAATTGTTGTTCCCTTATATAAAATATGTTGTTTTTCTGCTTTCAGTAAGTTTTCTTTTTCTTTAGTTTTCATCTGTTAAATTATATTATTCTGGGCATGGATTTCTTTGAGTTTTTCCTGTTTGATATTTGCTAAGTTTCTTAAATATATAGGTTTTTGTATTTCATCAAAATTGATAAATTTTCAGCTAGTTTTCCCATTATATTTTCTGCCTCAACTTCTTTTTCCTCACCTCCTGGAACTCAGATAATACCAATGATAGACCTTATCATATTGACCCACGGTCCCTGAAACTCTGTTCATTTCTCTTCCATCTTTATTCTCTCTGTTTTTCAGGTTGGATAATTCCTCTTGATCTATCTTTAAGCTCTTGACCAGGAGCTTGGACTTTGTAGAAAATGGATGTACTTTTGGATAATTGAAATTGTAGTGGTTATTTGGGGGAATCTTTCACTTAAAGAAGATAATCTACCTTCGGGGCACTCTTAAAAAGAGAGTATTCCTAACCTCTCAGAGACAATGGAATGCATTCTTTGATTGGTATGCAGAAAAATAACTCCAAAAATAGCTTCTCTAAGAGCCCTTGTAGCAGGTAAATAAAAAATCTTTGGTAAAAGCTTTAGCCATATTAGCAGGCAACTAACTTATTCTATCTGCCAAGAACACAGTTTGGATCCAGCTTTTCTTTTGAGTTTTGTGTTATTGTGCCTGATACATGGCTAAAATTTTTAAATGAAAGGTACAAGATCTCTGTTTGTGTCTGTCTGTCTATGCACATCTATGTATGTATGTATGTATGATATTTTTATAAGTTGTATTCAATTGGTTTAAAAATAAGCCAATTAAGTATTCCTAAATTAGGTATTATATAAAGTATTCCTGAAACTCTCAGAAATGTAGGGACTAACCCAAAGATTTTCTAAGTTCGCATGATCTGGGATAAGCTTTGATAAATCAAAGCTAGTTTAAGTTTGTGGGCTTAATTACAACAGGCATGTCCTCAGAGTTGGCAACATAGACTATAATAGAAAAATGGTACAAATCAACTGGTTTGCAAGGCAGAAATAGAGACACAGATGTAGAGAACAAACATATGGACACCAAGTGGGGAAAGCGCGGAGGGTTGGGGGGGAAATGAATTGGGAGATTGGGACTGCCATATATACATTACTAATAAGAAAAAAAATACCAAATTTTACACTCTAAATATTTGCAATGTATTGTATGTTAACCGTATCTCAATAAAAGTTCTAAAAAAAAAATCCTTCAAACACTGCTTTTTCTACCTTTATTTACTAGTCAGACAAGCTCATGCTATCTCTATGCTACATAATTTGTCAGCAAAAAAAATGATGATGGTTAGCTGTTTAATGTCTAATCCAAGCACACTTATTTAGAAAAACAAGTAATTTAAACAGATGTAAATAAGATAAAATTTACTAAATTAATTGATGGATATTCATTGAATACAGGTCATTTCCGTACTAAAACATTCATTGCTAAACATACATGTATATACCTTTGGCTTGTTAATTTTTATAGACAAAAAATTCTTGAGTCTATTGATAAATATGTCTTTTGCCACATGAAAAATTATACTATAAAATATGTGTTTAAAAATTATAAATTTTTATAATTATATTTTCATAAATTTGCTAATCTAACTACAAGATGCTGATATATGACAGACAGTTCCTAATTGCCTGCTTCCTAGTTTTCACTGGAAAACATAGGTTACTAATAGTTAAAATTTATAATCAATATGTAAAAATAAAACTACTAGAAACAGTAAGAGTGAAGGAAACAGCTTTGTATACAAAGTAGGGCAGGAAAAGGGGATGTGTTTTTAAATGAAGAGTATGCAAGGAATATAGGATGTGTTTTTGTTAAACAAAAAAGAGAGTAATTTTGTCTTGAAGTAAAATGCCTGGTTGTTCCAGAATGAAAAAGGAAAAAAGAAATAGGACAAAATATAAATGGATATAGAAAGTTGTAGGAGGTTGTGGAAAGGAAATTATTTGTTGTGAGGTCAAGGCTAACTAAAATTAAATGGATTTACTTATGAGTTTTTAAAATGCGCTCAATAATGTACTGATAAAAAAAACCCTAAAGTTTAATTTTCTCTCTGTTAAAGAAAGAGAAAATTTCTTAAATTATTGGTCTGCTATTAATAAGAGATTATAAAAGGTTTTCTTTTTGTGACTTTCCTAGAAAACAAAGATTCTTTGTCTTATCAAAATAATTTTCTGTGCACATGGTCTTTATCTAGCCTTTGATTACTTAGAAAAACTGAGTCTTTTCACTGTTAAAAGAGTTGAGTTTTGTTTTTTTAACAATTATGTGACTTTCTGTATTTGCTTTTGAAATCTTTTAATTGTCACTTTGGTTGAATGAGTAAGTTTTATTTCACAGTGACCTATGATCCTATTTGATCAAGTATTTTAAATCTTTTGACATTATTAACAGACTTCCCCAAATCAATTCTGAATGAAGTCTTTTTTGGGTTTTTCCAGAGCGTCCCTGGAAGATCTCAAAAGATTTGTTCTCTCTTCTTAGAAAAAGAGAAATATTAAATTAATAGGCTTATTTGATAAATTATGTTGGAAACATTGTCAAAATAACCTTCTTTAGGTTATATTTGCATGGGTATTGTTATTAACGTTCCGAAAACTATACAAAGTTTGGTAAAATATGTCAATGTCCTTACTGTCCATATAATGTCATAATTCCAGCTGTTATCTTAAAACACTGTATGTCACAAAAATAACCACATTCCTTTGTCAATTGCGTTATAATGAACTCTCACGGGATCTCTAACCATGGCAATTTTAATTACAGACAGTTGCTGTTTTAGTTTCATGCTTTTCTGAAAGCTTTTGCAAGCAGCTATGATACAAATTTGCAAGAGATTAACGGGAAAGACCCTGAAAAGTACTCTAGAATACAGGTTGCTGATAACTTTAGATTGTAACGCTAACCAGGGTAAGGATTTCTAAAATTCTAATGGAAAAACCGATTGATTCTTAAAATTGCTAATCAAGCAAAACAAGAATTAGTTACATGGGACTGAATGAACTGAGGGAGGTTACAGTGTTTATGGCTTTGAAACATTACTGGTTCTTCAATGTTTTATTTTCCAGCTTTAAAGAACCCTCCTCCCTTCTCCCTTTTCTCTCTCGGTCTCAACCTCTCTCTCTCCCTCTTTCTGTCTCCTCTCTATAACTTATACCTGTTTGGTAAAGTATACTTTTATAAGCAAAATAAAACACTTTTTCTCATTACCTGATCCCTTCAGAATTCAGAAACTCTTATTGAGTATTCTCATTTTCATGGCAGTATAGGTATTTAGATAAGTTCAATAAGAATTTGTATTCCTCATAACAAGATACAGTTGGACAAGTCCATAACTTAGCTTCTTAGCCTAAAGAGACTTTTAAAGATAGAGTCTTAGATTCCTTATTACTAGACAGTTTTAAAGAACTGAGGCTGACTTTATGGAGCCAGTAAAGCCCCATGGATATTAACAAAACTTTGGCTGGAATATCATATTTGAGAATATGCATAGACTCACTATTGTTGCTGCACTATGTAAATAATCAGGCCAAATGCTAAGGAGACTACACTTATTTACAAACAAATTAGTCTTACTGTGATTGCCTTTGATGAAAATGAGATGACTATAGAAAAGAAGAGAATATAAAAAATAGAATAGTAGAAAACTATAAGTGCTCCTATTACCAGATTCTAGTTGTGTTCATTGACTTTGAGGTTTTGTTATCTACACGCAAACTTCAGAGAGATTGTAACAGATCATATTTGTACAGCCTTATGTGTGGTTGTACTTCTTTGTGGGCCAGAGAGTTCAACAGAACACCAGTGACATCATCAAGGACATTCAAACTGCAAGCCAAGAAAATCCATCAGATTGAAACTGCCATTCCCATTCTACTATCTAAAGATGCTTTGAGCTCAAATCTAGAAAATGTCTCAACTGGCTGCTCTCTAGACTTGGAAACAGAATTCATAATTTGCTCCAACTATTAAGCTTTATTTTCCTTTGTCGCATAGAAATCCCCCTTCTATAATACCAGAGTCCTCACACCAATAGAGTTCTAAACCAGAGGGAAGCTCGCCTACAACACTACCTCCTGAAATGGAACATCCCCATGTTTATTTTGCCCTAAATAATTATGACATGGTTCAATAACATAAGGCACCAATACAATATTCAAAGGCTTATTTCCAGCAAATGTAAAAAGCTTTCTATGATCTGCTTTCAAAAGAAGACAATATGTCCCATAGACTAGAACCTGGAGTCTTAGATTATTGAAGAAGTCACCAATGAAAGACTGAATTTAAACCTCCTTAGAAGAGACCTTATTTGCTGCAAAATCTCTACAGTTACAGCAAGAATCTATAAATTCTTTAGCCAGAGTTGTATTTGACAGTTGCATAACCTTAGACCATTTACTGGCTGAATGGGAAAGAATATATGTTATTGCTAATATGTCATGTTGTGTCTATGTAAATGACTCAGAAAAAAATGGAAACTTAATTACAGATTATCCAAAACACACAGATTGGCTTTGAAAAATAAAACTTGAATCTGATTATAACTTATTTGATTTTTTTAGTTGGTTAAATCTTAGTTCCTAGGAATATCTGGTCTGGGAGTTTTTCAATCCTTGGCTATTATTCTTGTCAGGGTCATGATATTAACTTCCCAAGTGCATTGAGTCCTCTTCAAGGGTTTTAAATGCCTTTCAGCAGTCATTCACACATCAAATGATATCCATCAGGATTAGACAGCTTGAAGAACGCAATCATTTGACTGCCCATGTCTACAATGGCTATACAGCTGTTGGAAACAGCGACTATATGTCCCAGCAACTATATTAACAGTGGTATGGAGAGTAATGCTATACTATTTGGTCACACCCTCAGCTTGCAAAAGAATGACCAAAAGGGAGGAATTATTAAAAAAACAAAAGGTGGAGACCAGGGCTGAAGATCCCTCAAGCAGACAAAACCAATTAAGCCACATAAGTGAAGCCATCTTGCATATTTCATGAATATAAGCAAATTTTAATTTAGGCTATTTCTTGCGAATGCCTAGAATCATAAATGAAACTTAAGACATCTTCCTAAAATTATACGTGATAATAACTTTTAATCTCCCCTGCCATCTGGAGATCCCCATTATAATAACCAATCCTTGTAAAGGTCCCCATTTTTACTTTACAAGCCATCCTGTAACATCTTGCTTCTGAGACTCATACCAGTTTCAGGTTTGCAGTAACCCTGTTAGTGAACAGTTTGTTTCTTGCTCAATAAAATATTCATATCAAGTAAAGCTTTATGAATTTTCTTTTGACAATAGAAATGGTCATTATCTAGGAAACCCTCACATGGAAGAAAATTAGAGCAGGTTTCATCTTTACAAAATGCTGACCCTGGGCCCAATGACCCCTTGGAGAAATGGGTGGTCCTAGAAGCTGGCAAATTGCTTTTCTCCAGACTCCCAGCAGGCTGATCAGATTAACAGGCCCACCTTGACTTTCTCGTCAGCCACTGCCATTCCGTTCCCATGGACAGAGAACTGCTATGCATTGAGTAGGAACAGGGAGTGCTGTGGAGGGGCCAGGATTCTTTGTGAAGGAGAGAAAAGGTGGAAACATGGAGGGGACTCTGCTTGGTCAGAGTTCAAAACAATCCCCCCTGGAAAGTTCCTCTGAGAGCCATTCTGCTTCCATTCTATTTCACATCCGTCAAAGCTTTTCTTTCACATAGAAAAAAAGGAAAAGTTTAAGAAAGAGAAAATGTTTCTGTTCAGCCTTGTCTTTGCATTCTTCGCAAGCTGTAACCTTTACAGAAGCAAGCTGATTTGCAGAGTTAATAAGGGAAAAATGGTTTGCAGAAAGGAATCGTGCTCCAGAGGGTGCGTGGCATGGCGTGAGAAAGGGACTCGAGAATGCCATGAATGTGAGGAGGACGGGAGTAGCTTCAGTGGGTCTTTCTTTTGGTTCCTGTCTACCTCTGACTATTGTCCTCAAAGGAGCAGGCTAGAAAGAAGTGAGCGGTCACCCCATCCTACCCAGGCAGTCCAGCTGGTCCAGAGGTGCTTGGCCCCAAGGTACAGGTGGTGGGGGAAGAAGGAGCACTCGTGGTGGAGAGGAGACCAGTCTTTCCAAAACTACCTGGGGCATGTGGCGGGTGAAGAGGGTTTGGGAGTGGGACTCCAGAATTAAAGTTTAGTGAATCCAGGTAACAGAAATATCTGTTTTGAATAGAAAACCCCACAGATTCGAAGACGTTGAGAGAAAGGGCTCAAGCCATCAATCCTGGACAAGATAAGGGTGGGGGTGAGGGTTTGGGGCCAATCATACTTTGTGCTTCTCAAAGAAGCATAACACAGGGCATAAAGATTGAGTGTATTTTCACCAAAGTAGTCTGGTTTATGTGAATATCAGGAATGACCTTGAAAAAGCAAAAAAGGCAGCCTGTATTGAAATAGCAGGGGCAGTGTCCTCTTTGCCTCTGTGTACTGGAGGAGGGCTGTTTGGTATTATAACCTCAATCATGTTGTGTTGGAAAGCTCCCCTCCTTCACTTTCTCCACCACCTGCTGCCACCTCATTACTCCTGAGACAGGATGCCTTATTTCCTAAGTTCAATGAAAGGGCTGTGGTCTTAAGAAAGCTTATGCATTAGAAGGCCAGACACTCCCCTTTTGTGCCAACAGAAATTGGCAATTAAACTTCAAAGTCAGGAGGCTGGGAAAAAATAAACAGAAAAGATTTAAATGAGAAAAACAAAGTTTCTGCTTTCTCAGAAATAGCAGGCTCTACAAGCCAACTCTCAATAAAGTGTCTGTTGGTTCCCACTCCCCAAACGCTCCATCTCAGTCTCAACACTGATACATTCGGTCCTTTGGGACAAAGCACCTCTGTCCTTGTGAGCTGCGCTCCCCTGCCAGCCGGCTGGGAGCTGCCAGACCCAAGGCTGCCAGGCGGACAAACAAAGCTCTGTGAGGAGGCTCATCTGGATGTACTGACCTTGATTCACTGTGGGGGGCTGGCTGGTTTGATCTGCTTCCAGGTGGAAATGGGAGTTGAGAACACTGATTCAGAAGAGTTTCATGGCAAGCTGAGGCTACTCCTCCCCTCAACCATTCAGCAAGCTAGAATCTACCCTGAGAGTGAATTATGTGGCCTTAAGCAATTCATTTGGAACCCCTCCATATCTCAGTTTTCTCCTCTGTAGAATGGGCATATCACCATCTGCTCTGCCTTCTGACCAGATTATTAGGAAGGCCAAATGAAGGGATATTTGGTAACTATTAAATACCATACAGGTGTTTTTAGAGACATCTTACTAGTGTGCTTTCAGGAGTGTGAAGATAAGGCTACCTGCCCACCTCTTCCTCCTTAGCCTAAGGCCTGAAATACCTTGAAAAGGAAGCAAGTTTTCATGTTTAATAATGAGATGCTACCTGACATGGGAATACTCCAGGAAGAAGATGTGCAATGATACATTTAGGCCCTTGCATGTGACTGCATCAGAGGTGCAGAGCCAGGTGTGATAGGAGGAGGGAAAGAGAGTGAGCTCTTATAGTTGGGATGTGGGTGCAGAGGGAAGGATGAAGATGAGGAAGACAAGACTCGCGGCATAAACCTCATTTATATTACAGTTTGGCTGTGGACTGATACAGCTCTTCAGAGCTTTTCTTCAAGATACAGATTGAAATTATTAAGAGGAAGAAAGATATATTTCATTCACCCAGCTCTTTAGGAGATTTGATGCTGTGGAAAGTGGCATTTTATTAAACTTCTCCAGACCCCAGGCCCATGGACACAGAGCCACATTCTTGACATCAGATCTATGCTCCTGGCCATTACCCATATTTTGCTCACTAGGACTCGCCCAGACACCCTCAGTGTAGTTAATTTCCTGAGATATTTCTTGCCTGACGAGCTAGCCTCTCCTCTAATGCAAAGCTTTCTAACCCATGTGCCACGTCACACTGGTGGACACTACATGTGTGCAAACCCTTTCAGCCCCCTGGGCAGCTGTGTGGAGCCAGAATAGCCTCTCACCTTAGGCAATCCTGGCATTGACCACAATGAGCCATCCCTTTATTGCTGGAGTATGTGTGTGCCGTGATGTGAAAAAAGTTGGCAAGCACTGATCTAGCCCACGTTCTACAATATCTAAAGAGAACGTTCTAAATGCAAACCCTACCCCATCATTTCCTTTCAGTGACTCCTTACCCGTAGAATAAAGTTCAGATTCTTCAGTAGGATAGTTGTGAATGAGCGCTGTGTAATCTGCCTCCTGCTTCACCTCCCAGACCTGCATTCTGGTCGCCTCAAGCTACCTGCTATTTCCTGAATGCATCTTGCTATTCTTCTCTCTGCTTTTTGCACGTGCTGTTCCCACTGCTTAAAATGGCCTTCCTTCCTAGTTCTCATGGGGATTTCTTCCCTTCCTTTAAGATTTGTCTCCATCACTTCCTCTGGGCAGGTGTCTCTGATCTCTGACCTCCTTAGGCTCTGCTAAGCCTTTATTTGGAAGCGCTCACGTGGCCTTGCACGTACCATCTTACAGCGTTTATCTTACTGCTGTGATCATTTGTGGACCTGGTTGTTTTACTCCATTCTAATTAGCCCCAGGAGGGTAGGCTCTGTGTTTCACTCATCTTATGTCTTAAAAATAATAGGTGTTAAGTAATTACTTATCGGAGAGTAATTGATCCATCTGTGATATTACAAGAGAAACTATTTGATTTTCAAATGAAAGCTGATTGACAATAGTAAATCACAAAATTCTTATTAGTGATCACGAACTTTTATTGGAACTGTATGTGACAAGCACACAGTATGGAGAATTTCAGGCACCTACTTTGTAGTCCTACAATGTGAAAACAACTATCTCCAAATTTCCAGATGAGGAAGATGAGGTTGAAAGAGATTAGGTGACTTTGCCAGGTTCACACAATTATTTAGCAGCAGAGATATGTTTCTGGTAAGGCATTTGTGACTTCAAAGATGGAGTTCTTTCTTCTCTCCCACTGTGGCATTGAAATACATATAGAGATGTATGTTCAGTACACGTTCCTTACCTGGACACTTCAGTACCTATCCATACCTAAGTGTGTTTGCTTCCAGGTCTCACATACATTTTGCTTCCCTCACCCCTTGCTCTGCTCTGTTTGGCCAAACCCAGCATAGAACTTTGGCCCCTTTGAATTTGGTCATAAACTGGGCAAAGGGCTAAAGAGGCTCATTAAGTATTGACTGTGTCCCATCTATAATTCTCCTCCTAAGAGTCTATTGTGTAAAAGCTAAGCATGAGAGTTTTCAGAAATGAAAGCGGAATAGAGCAAGGCATACTCTAGAGGGAGGGTAAGGGGACTTGTATGGCTAGTGTCAGGTGTGCTCGTGAGAACACTGAGCCTGGGCTTGCACGGAGGGGAATGTCGTGGCCTAAAGGTGAAGGTACCTGTCATAGTGCGAATGATGATGAGGAGACATACACCAGAGAGAGTTAAAAGAGTCAGAAGCTAGATGCCTTGTGTGGGGAGGGGGTGTATGGGAAATTTCTGTACCTTCCTGTCAATTCTGTTAGAAACCTGAAACTGCCATTCACACACAAAAAAAGGGTCTTTAAAAAAAAGGAACACTCAGTGTTAGGGTAGATATTTTTGGCAAAACTTTTGTTTCAGATACACACACACACATATATACACACACATGTGTGTGTGTTTGTTGGACTGTGATGTAAAATGTATTTTTTAGGTCAAAAATTTTTCAAGCCACTGTCGTTAAGTTATACTTGCCAATGAAAGCTCAGATTAACCTCAGAAAAAGTTAGATGCTTAAATAGATGTGGGACATTGAAGAGTCATTCATACATTTATTCTATAACATTTATAACCTAATATGTGCCAGATGGGGAACAAAGGGACCGTTAGGACCGCTGGGGGAAGGGGGCGAGTTTAGTTTTGGATATGTAGACCAGACATACTGCGAGCCGGTCAAATAAAGAGAAAACCGCCAGCCACAGAAAGCTTCCTGTACCTGTCACAATCCTGCACAGCTCAATATCACTTCTTCTGAGAAGGCCTCTCTAATCCCTTCGACATTAAGGACGTTCTCCTTCCTACCACCATGATGGGGATAGGCGAAGCCACTCTGCCACATTAGGAAAATGAAACTAAAATTTCAAATTAGGAAAGGATAAAATATCCTTCAGTAAAAAAAAGAAAATTAAGCTATTTCCATTTCTCCTGGGAAGTCAGGACAAATCTGTTCAGCTGGGACCAGTGGAAGGCGTCAGGGAAAGAAGCTGTCTAGGATGAGGGCATGGGCTCTACAGGTGACAAATCACACAGGAGCACCTGAGAGGCAGGCCAGGACAGCTGCAGCAGGAGAATGCCAAGAAGAGTGCATTTGGGAGCAGGATTTGCATGCTGCAAACCGAGTCATTCAAGAATTCTCATATTTACATGGGGTCTGCACCCTTTACACTTAATGCAGCATTACTCAGTAACAACAGCCAACATGAACTTGGTGATTACTGCCTACAAAGCATGATTCTAAGTGTTTTACCTGTATAACCTTTATAATCCATCTAATCCTTTCAATAACCCGTGAGGCAGGGACACTCTCCATCCCCATTTTATAGGTCAGAAAACGGAGCACAGAGCAGATACATGTTTTTGAAAGTAGCAGTCTCAAGACCTGAACACAGGCGGTCTGTCCCTAACGCCGATCCTTAACCACTTAATATACTGCCTCTGTTCATTAAATTCTTCAGTGTACATTTCGGTGATGAGTATTTGTCTTATAAATCGTTTATTTCTAGGCAGGTGTATGACATTCATCAATATTCCATAAAAGTAAATTAGCTGGCACAATTCAAGGAAGACAGAACGGGAGGAGGTTTAACATCTAGTTAGTTGTTCGTTGATTGCACATTTGTCACCTTCGTTAATTTTAAGCCTCTTGAGGATCAAGGGTCCTGTTTTCTCCCTTGATCTCCCTTATAAAAGGTGGTTTAGATCCTTGCACAAAACAGGTGATCGTAAACACCTTCAGTCAGTCCCCTCCTCCCTGCAGTTTAAGTTGTGTGTGGTTTCCAGCCATACCCCTGTGTGTTAGAATCCCCAGGCCCCTCCTTGTGCTACCCTCCCATTGCCTGGAGTTGTTGCTGGGAAGTGGCTGCCCCGCCAGGAACAGCATTTCCAGGCCCCTGCATCCCAGTGGGGCTGTACAGAGCTCTGGAAATGGAATCGAGTGAAAGAGCCACCCAGCCAGAGACTTTGCTAGAAAGAGAAATAAATGTTTGTCGTGTTAAGCCACTGTGATTTGGGGAGGTTGCTTGTTAACAGCAGTTGAGGCTACCCTTGTGAAGACACAGTGATTTCTTTAACTCAGGGGGAAAAGAAAGGGAAACGGGATTCTGAGACTGCATCACATATGGCTTTTGGCCATGTAGCTTGACTAGAGGCAGAACCCCCTGGGGACTTGTTTTTGTCTACATTAGTTATTTGTTGCTATCTTGTCCTCATCCAATCATCAGAACACAGGAGAGCCCCTGTTCTGAATGTCAGAGAGACTGGCAGCCCCAGAACGCTCCTCTGATAGACAAAGGGCCATTGTATGATCAACCGTTATGTCATCCCTTCTCAGTGCCTGCTCTGCCTCCTGTTCCTTTTCGGCTGGCCCTGTGAAGAACACAGGGGAGAGGAATTTTTGTTTTAATCCACTGCCCATTCTTCTCCCCTGGTGTTTTTGCCTTTAAAATGCCTTTGGTCTTTGAATGCAGACCGATCATGGTTTTTGCTGAAAGAATCATCATCTCCTTGCTGCCCAGCTGGTCACTTTGTCTCTCCGGCTGAAAGTATTATTATTAGACAATTTCTCATCTCTCTCAGGGGAAAGAGCAGTGATTTGTTCCTCTCTTCAGGTCTCCAAAGAAGGTGAGAAATATACTTTTTCTGGTGGCTTTTGTGTCTGAACACCCCACACAGTGGAGGCGGAGGCAGCCGCGGCCCAGGATGGCAGGTTTATGGATTGAGACCTTCAATGAGGAGGCCTCTCCTGACACAGTTTGGCAGCTGGCACTCCCCACGGCTCCTCAGCACGTGTCCACTACGAGCTTGCACAGAAGGCTCCAGGAGCCATAGCAGGAGAGTTGGCAGGGAAAGTCTCCGTACTCTTTATACACTCCCACTGAGCTCTGCTTCTGCGGTGTCTTTTTTTTTTTCCTTAGTATTTATTTCCTACACTTGAACAGTATATTGTCTTTACAAAGTGAGTCCACGTGGATCACCCCATGGGATTCTCACATCCTGGTGAAGTAAGGGGGGCAGGCTCTATTACTCCCAATTTATAGAGGAGGAAGCTGAGGAGAGAGAAAGTAATTTACTCAAGGTAGCGCAGCTTCTCAGCCATAGGGTTCCAGAGAGCACCTAGACTCTCTTACACATTCTCTTCACTGCATGCTATCACTTCTCATAGAAAATGAGATGAAGGCTTTGTGTGTGAGCCTCCTTCCATTGGGATCTTCAAGTCCAGCAAAGAGAAATATCCCACGCTAATCGTCACGTTTCCATTCACGAAACTGCAAATCCGTAAGCCCAAGGTACTTCAGGATAATGCATATGTATTGTAGTAAGAAGGCAAATTGGATAAGAGAAATGTCACTTTTTAAAAATAAAATATAGACAAAAATATTTATGGGTAATTAATAGTCTAGGATTTTCTTTAAAATAATGTGGTAGAGGAGGATTTGGAGGGAGTGGGGGACCTAGATGAAATAAGGTTGGTCATTTATTGATAATTGTTGAAGCTGAGTCTTAGGGACATTGGGGTTATTATGTTACTTTCTGCACGGGTTTGAATATTTAAATATTTTCAAAACAAAATACTAAACATACAAAAATGCATTCATAGGGTAGACAAACCCCTGTCTTTGGAATCTTTAAGTAGAAGTAGCAGACCCCTTGGTGAGCATATACAAGAGAGCACTCGATGAGAGGGCCCCCACCTGAAACCACTAGAAGCAAATTCTGGCTGCCACAGTATTTTTATTCTGGGGAGAGAAACTTCCCAACAGCACCTAAGTAAAGGAGATGGTAAGTCCTTCTTGCTCCTACAAACTTTTCTTATTGTGAACAATGCTTTATTTAGGTTTTCAAGTTGCACCAAGTGTTTGGATGAGCTGGTGCTCATGCTGTGTATTTAAAAGGTGCATTAATGCCAAAGGGGCCATTAGGGATCCAGCCCTGAGAACTTGTATTCCTGAGATATATCCCAAATGCCCTGTTGGGAGAAAGCAATTGGAAGGGAAAAGAAAAGCCCCCAGGTATGTGAGAGGAGAAGAGGGGAGGGTTGGTCGATCCTGTTTGAATGGCAGGAAGGAGGGAGGCAGGACCTTGCTCTGGGAGCAGTGGTGTAAGAGGTGGGGATGCATACGCTGTGCACAGGGTGCCCTTCAACACCAGCCTTAACTACCGGTGACCTTGACGGGATGCCAATGCCTCCAGGCACGTGAGGCTGGCAGCTCCCAGAGCCAGTTCTGTCTGACAGGGTTAAGCCATTTTAACACATTGCTTATTCTGCTGGCAAGGCACAGGTTAGAAATCTATAGATGGCCTTTCTGTGGTTCCGTGCAAGTCTGGAAGGCACGAGTGGTGGGGGATGATGGGGGAAGAGGCTGAGCCCTGAGAAGGTTAAATTCTGAGCCCCTGTGAGTTCTTGTCTCCTCAGTGCCGGAATTTAAAAGGATGATTATTTGTGAAAACGGTTCATCCAGCATTCCCACCTTATGTTCTGGGAAGCTGTGGATTCACACAGACGGGGAGAGAGCTGATGTTAGCTCAGCAGGTTAGGAGACGAGATTTAAATCGAAAACCATTCAAGCTTTTTTTAAAATTTATTTTCCTTTTGCCCAAACGTATTTTTTCCCCCTTTAACTCGAGGATAACTAAATAGGGCTTGTGAGAACAAGAGTTTGTTCATTTGACCCACTGCCACCCCCAACAACTTGTTTTAATTGAATCGTTTCCTTAGAGACATGGGTGCTGGTTTCCTATATTGACAGTGACATTTTGTGGGAGGTGGTTTCTGAACTAAACCTGTGCGGAAAGGGACCCTAGGACACACTAAGGAAGGCCTCAGAGCTCAGGTACATAGGTCCTGACACAGATGCCAGACTTACTGGCAGTAAATTTCTGCCTTTCCCTTGATTACATGCAAAGCGCCTTCAATGTTTTACACCCATTATCTCTTGTCATTCTCAAGTGACCTGGGAGTTGTCTCAGTGAGCCTTTTTACTCCCATTTAGAAGATGGAATAATTAAAGCTTAGAGATATGGCAGAGTTAGTTAAGAGCTCATTTCCCTAGATCCCAGATCACGGCAGCAAAGCATGCTGCTATTTCAGTCAGCAGGGGGGTTATGTTCTCACGCCTCTCTCGCTGCAGACTTGCTTTCCAGCAAATCCGTCTTTTTACTTCCCTCCTTGGTTACCAGAGGGTGACCCAGATACCACTGTGCAAACGAATAACTCTGGAACCCCAGCGTCACCGCATTGCCAGTACGACCACCTGCACTTATGGAAGCTTTGCTGAGTCTCCCATCACAGGGCTGAGAGTTATCTAAATGCTAAACATGGTGATTGAGGAACAATCACTTCTGCACCCTGCGGAGCCTCTGTGGACTCAAACATTCATTCTAGACCAAGACAACATTCTCTTAATGCATCGCTTTGACATAATGTGTCAGAACCAGCCTGCTCTATTTTCCTTGGTTTATAAACCGCACTCTTGCCTTTGGGGAAGTGCTTCAGAGACAGAATCAACAAGAAGGTTTGCACATTAGCTTGGAGTCCCATGTTTAAACTTTGGCTCCATTACTTAACAGCTGTGTGACCCTGGGTAAGTCAGTTACGGTTTCTGAGTCTCGGTTGCCACAACTCTAAACAATAAAAAGAGTAAGAAGCCTCATTGGTACTTAAAAGGGACAATTTTTTTGAAGATATCTTGGAAAGGGTAATAAAGATGAAAGCAACGATCAGTACTTTTATATTATTGAAGAAGTAAGAAGTTGGGATGGTTTTTCACTCTGCCTTGGGGAGGCTGAGATGCCCTGAATAAAAGCAGAAATTTTGTGGGGGAAGGAGCATTAAAAACATACTAGGCTCAGAGCTGAATGTTGTTACAGTGATCAAACAAGCCTTTGATTGTGGCAAAAACGATATGACATGAAGGAATATGGGTCCTTTGAAAGATATACAAAAAACACGAAGGACTAAAATTTAAGTCATTTGGTTGAAAACTTTGTTTGGCCTTCTTCCTGCTCTTAAGGAATGGTCCAGTGGGAGCCCGGTTCTAGGGGGCAGGAGGTATACAGGAAGCAGGTGGCTCCCTCCAGCCCCAAAGTGGTGAGTAAAGAGCACCTGGCTCATAGCAAGAAGGGCAGATGGAAAGAAGACTTGGCCACAACATGGCCCTTCACAGGGTCCAACCAGAACATCTGGAGGGATGAGAGCAGAGAGAGATCACTGCAGCCAGATGTACCTCCTTAATACCTCCAGACATATTTTGAATACCAGCTCTGAACCCAGCACTTTATACATGGGACACATACCAATCACTTGTGATATGTATCAATATCTCACAACAAGTTCAAAGAGGTAGATCATTCATTCACTCAACACATTTATTGAGCATCTTCTAAGTGCCAGACACTGTTCCAGGCTAGTGGAAAGAGGCAAGACCAGGGTTGACAATAGTCCCGGTTCGTGTGGACTGTGAAGACTAGAAGTTGCGATGATTGTAATTTGAGGAACGTGCTGGGGTGAAAACAAAGATGGGGCTGTTGCTGAGACGATGAGAAGAAAATGGCAAGGAAAAGCTTCTCTTGGTGAGGGCTCACTTTGGGGAATTGTTAGTAACAGCTAGGACTTGAAACTAGGGGGCCGCATGCCTTCCAGTAGGACACACCGCTCAAGACACAATCCCCTTAAATCATGCTGTATTATATCATGAAAAGGGTAACAGAACCATGCTCGTGGAATCTCCTGCCCTCTTTGCATCATTAGTAAGAGCTGGCCTTTAGCACTGAGGTTTCTGCACTCACTCTGTTGATTTATGGAAGGCCTGGTTTATGTCAGTCATGGTGCCAGGTTCAGGGGCTAAGACAATGAATAAGTTGTTGCTCTCAAGAACCCAATCTAGAGGTCAGAGAGAAACGTGATTTGGTGTGATGTGTGCAATGATACAGATGCAGGGGCAGCTCGTGGAGCCTGTGGGGTCTTGAAGACTTCTGAGAGGAGGTGAATCTGTACCAAATCCTGTAGGTGTATTTGTATTAAAATAAAATGTAATCAGAGCAGGAGAGGCAGGGACAAGACTATTTTGGTAGGCGGAGGATCTTGTACCAAGATCTGCAAAGAAGAGGAAACGTGGTGTTTTTCAGGGACTGTAGGAAAATCATTGTGGATAGGGCAGAAGACTGAGGAATGTGTAAGAACTGAGTCTGTATGTGAGCAAAGAGTCGAGTCAGGAAGGCTCTTGCTAAGCCATATTGGGGAATTTAGGGACTATAAGGAGCCCTGAGAAGGTTTAAACAGGGGTGTAAAGTGATCAAACTTGAGTTTCGGAAGTCCCCTCTGCCGCTCCGTGGTGATGGGTGGGAGGGGTTAGATTGAGGCAGGACACCATGATGAGTTCGAAGGCTACAACAAACACGTGGCCCAGAAGCGACCTAATGAGGTTAAGGGCATGGCTTTAGCATTAGACAGATCAGGGTCTCAGTCTTTGCTATGCTACTCATATGCTATGTATCCTTTAAACATGAGTTTTCCCTCTCTGTAAAATGAGGATAAAAATAGTGCTTCCAGGAAGGATGTTGTGAAGATTAAATGAGACGATGTGAATGCACGTAAAGTTCTTAGCGCGGTACCCAACGCGTAGTTAAGTGCTTGATAAATGGTAATTGAAAAGGCAAGCTAGAATTTTTTCATAACATCCAATTATGTCACCAATAGCTTTTTATGTACCCATATTTTGCTACCATATTTCCTAGAGTAACGTTCTTAGTTCAAGATTCTGACCTCCTTCCCCAACATCTGCTTCGTTGACTTCAATTAGAAGCCAAAAAGCAAACAAGGGAACAGTCACTCTGCCCTATTGTATTTCTGTCTGATACTGATAAGGGTGGAGTATTTTCAGTCCAGCTAGCTCTAGGAGTAAGAAATACACGCGAGAAAGGAGAGCTTGCAGAGGGGAAGGGTTCTTTCCTCTTTTCATCTACTGCTACGTAAACATGGCCCTGGTGCTTTGTGAACATCCAACTAGGATTGTTATTGTTGGCTTGGTCAGAGTGTGGAGGCTGCCGGCCCAAAATCAGGCCAAGAAAAAAGGTTCACGGGAGAGATCTACTTCTGTTTTAGATTAAAAATCACTGAGGGCAACTCTGGAATATGCAGCTTCCAGGTTTAATACTCACCCTTCCAGGCTGCCAGGATGCTTTTTCCAAATCATAGCAACCCCCCTCTCTCCCCACCATACACATTCCTTTGCATGTCTGGGGTGTCATTGAAGGAACTTCTCTGTTGAATGGGACATACCAGCTAACACCTTTCATTTGATTTTGCTTTCTCTGGCTCTGCTGAGTATCTGCATAGTGATAGTTCACTGATGACAAAGTAGAAGCAAAGAAAAATTAGGTTGTATGTGGATAATCATTTTACTTTTCCCTTCTCTGGAATTCAATCTGACTCATACAAACTAGCAGCTGCTCCTGTTTACCTGTGCTGAAGGCTAATCAGGGTTCTAAAGAGTAGAGTTCTATTCCAGATAATGGGCTTCCTTATTGGAAGCATTGGGCAATGTGACTGAAGAGGAAGATAAAAGGTTCAGAGATATTAAGAAATTAATAAATGTGTACCAATGAGTTAGACTGAGTATGGTGCCAAGAGGTATTTCAACCTTTTCACCACAGCTCTCTTTCTGTTCTTCAAATGTCTTTGCATATGTCCCCACCATCACCACCTTTACTGTTTACTTTGCTTGACCATTCTTAGAAGTGAATTTTTTCATCCCAACTTTTTCACCTGATCCCATGTTATTTTATTTACTACTCCCGTGGGCTCCATTTTGTGTCCATAGCAACGCTCACTCATTATAGCAAAGAGATAGAAAACCCAGTGCAAAGAAGAGGTGTGGGATTATTTTAGGAAAATATGAAGTGGCACTGCAACTTAATAACTTAGCAAATATTGCTGAGCCCTGGACTAAGAGCTAGGGTGATATATAGGTGTATGGGATCCAGATGATCTTACCATTTAGAGATTTAGAAGTGTTTGAGCTTAGTTGATGAACAGATGTGGCCAGTAGCTTTGGGGCATCTCTTTAAACATGTTGATTTGATGGATGATTGAGCGGGGAGAGGATGCCCCTAGGAACATGATTTGTGTGTGGAATGCCTGGAAACAGTCAGCTCAGGGAAAACTGAGGAAGATCTTTAACCTCTCGCAAGGCTGTGGATGGTGTCTGAGTGCCCTGCAGAGAGGACTCCAGGAGGAAGTTGAGGGAACTCTTTCCAAGGCAGGGTGAAGGGTGGAGGAGAAGTAGAGGAGTTGGGGAGGTGGAGGTGGGCTTGGGGTGTGTCAAGGACACTGCCAGCACAGGAGGCTTTGTTTGGTTCATGGTTGGCTGAATGGGACCTAGTGGGGTAAGAGATCTCACTTCTCAGTCCAACTATTGAGCTGGTGCCCGTGAGAGACGGTGGATCCACCCATGAGCCACAATGGCTCTAATTGTGGCAGCAGTGGGCCTGGAGAGGTGTCACATGGAGTGGCTTCACGGGCAGTGGACATTGGCAAGCTGAGCGGAACCAGAGGACCATGGCAGTCCACAGGTGATCCACCCCCAGAAACTGCCAGTGTAACTCAGGGACCCTTTACAGGTGAAGTGAAAGCTGACTTTATAAAGGGAGTGAGGGAGTTGGGCAAGAAATAAGATACTTTATAATTTGCTGTTACTACAGTATGAGTCGTTTCTACTATGCTGGTGGAATTTGAGGAAATTTAAGTTATGTATGTTGGAAAATAATGCATAGTTTGGCCAAACATTCAGATAAACATCCTCTGGGTTGGTGTTGGTGTTTTGTTTGTTTGTTTTTTATTCTCATTCCCATCACCTTCTTTTTTTCTAAGTTTCGTGCTGAAAACCTAAATTATTTCCTTAATTTCCTTTTCTAACCCATCAATTCTACATACCTCACACCTACACAGTTTTCTTCCTTTTTTTGCAATGGCACATTTAAAATCACTGGTTTGGTTTGGTTTGGTTTGTTTGACCAAATCTGTTAGCACCGAATTATCTTCCCAGATTCTTGTGCAAATAGTATGCAAACATTTATAATACATTGTCACTGAAATCCCAGGTAACACACATTGCCTGTGGACGCTCTCCCTTTGCAGCTGTTATGATTGTAAGAGACAATTTTCAACATAAAACAAGTGGACAGAAGTAAAAAGTGAGCAAAGAGCTCAGACTCAGGGTTTGTGTCCTGTTTCACTCTTAGAGCTGTGTGAGCTGGCATGTTGTGGAACCTCTCTCAGCCTCAGTTTCCCCATCTGCACACTGGGGCTAATAATACTCTCTACATCGTAGGGTCACTGTGGGGATTAAATGAGAGAACATGATCACAGCACGCAGCTGTGGCTCAGTGAAGGAAACCCTTACAGTGCTGTGCTCTTGGTATGGAATTTCATCTTCTAAGTCAGGTTGATAGTGGAATACATTTTGAATCAAAATTGGAGGGAAAGGCGCTGTTGCCCCCCTGAAGATGTTACTAAAGAATTCTGGTTTCTGTTCTTGGACAAGGTGGCCTTTTGTGGTTAACTGACACTTCAACATAAGTCAGCAGGGAACCTGGCACTTTGAATTATATAGATGCAGTGATGTAACATTATGTCCTTGAAAGAGCAAGATAATTTGATGGGGTTAAGTAGCACTCAACCAAATTCTAGCAATTTCTAGAATCAAGAGATCTGTGCTATATTTGAAATCATATGAACTTGGAGGCAGACATACTTTCTGAGGTCAAATCCTGGCTCAGTGATGCACCAGTCACACCATGGACAAGTTTTACAGGCTTCCTGGGCTTCACTGTCTCCTGTACCAAGAGGCTGTAATGCCAGCTGTCTTACAAGGCTGTTTTATAAGGGCTAATTACAGTTCCTGACCTATGGTAGGTGCTGTGTAAATCTTGGTTTCCTTTCCATTGTGCCTTTTAAGTTCTACACCAACATTATACTCAGTATACATTAATTGAGTATTAGAATATGAGAGCAAAATGCATTACAATGTTCCAGGAAGACAGTGGTAACTTTGGATTTTTCTTCTTTGCTTAATAAATGAGCAGGAATTAGACATCATTTAGAGACTTCCAGACAGCTAGTAATAATGAACCAAATTATTCTACTTTGTCTGTGTGGTCACCCTTTGAAGGAAGAATTGCTAAAGTACTTGACAAGTTGTTTTGGTGAAGTTCTTGTGTGTTGTGGTATATATAGGTGGTACTATTTATTGAGCAGCATCTATGCGACAGACCCTGGACTGAGTAATTTACATAACCTGCCTTTGGTTTTCATAGCAACCTTGGATTTAGGTTCTGTTTTCATTTTAAAGTATATACTTTTGGGCAAGTCATTTAACTTCTCCGACTCTCAGTTTCATCAACAGTACAGAATAATAACCTCTATATTGTTGCTATGATGTGAATGTTTGTGTCCCCCTACATTGTCATGCTAAAATTCTAACCCCCAAGGTGATGGTATTAGGAGGTAGGGCATTTATAAGATGATTAGGTTATGAGAGTGGAGCCCTCATGAATGGGATCAGTGCCCTTATGAAAGAGGCCCCAGAGAAATCCCTCGCCTTCTACTATGTGAGGACACAGTGAGGAGGTGCTATGAACCAAAAAGTAGATTCCCATCAGACACTGAATCTGCCAGCACCTTGATCTTTGACTTTCCAGCCTCCAGAACTGTGAGAAATAAATTTCTGTTGTTTTTAAGTCACTGGGTCTATAGTATTTTGTTATAGCAGCCCAAATGGACTAAGATACTTGTACATTGTGAGAATCGAATGCGATAATGCCTGTCAAAGTGCTTTGTAAACTGTCAAGTACTCTGTAAATGTTAGCTATTGTTATGAATTGAAAGAGCCAAGGGAAGGAACAGGAGGTTGGGCTATTTTGATGTCTCTGATGTCTCTAAAAGCCCATAGCCCTTTGCATCACTATAGCTAAGAGCAGTACAGGAAGGAACTAATCTTTTGGGAGCTATCTACTATATTCTAGATGTTCGGTGAGGGCTTTTGCATACAAGTGGCTGGAGTTCTGGGTATCTGCGGCAGACTCCTGTATAACTTCCTTTGCCTTCAAGTTGTCATTTTGAGTGCCTCAGTGCATATGAAAAAAGCAGCTCAGGGACAGAACTTCACATATAGCGATCAAAACTCCAACATTGAAGTCCGTCACAGGAAGACTGAGGACTGCCAAGTCAAAATCTCCAAGTCTTTCATTTTTAATAACAAAGGTCTTTTTTTCTTAAGAAAAATATCCATAAGGTAACAACTCTTCTCTGCCTCATCCTTTTGTAATCTGTGTCTTCAGGACAAAAATGAGGCCGATTTCTCTTGAACAGGATGCTTTTCCAGTTATTTATTTATTTATTTGAGAAAATTGTCATCCAAAGCACTTCAATCAAATCTCCTTTTGTATTTCCCCTCCCAGTGCCTGCTCAGCCAGGCGACATGCATGCCACTTTAAATTGCTCCTAACTAAAGAATCAGAACCTTCGCTGCAGCTTGTTTTCTTTTATCCATTTCTTGGCGCTTTCAAAATCCTGGCATTGATGGCGTGAGAGGTGAACTTTTTCCTTTCTCAGCTTTGGGATAAAATATGCTTTGCCTAAAGCACGCTCTGAGCATTTTCCTTTGTACCTTCGTGATGGAAAGAAAGAGCTGGGAAGAGACTGACAGACCCACATGGGTGTGTTCTTGGCTGACACAGGAATGAGCTGGTGACTTTCTGATGTTGCTGACAGAACTGTCATCCTCCTAATGCAGGGGTGGGGGATGAGTCTGCCCTTCTCTAGGAATGGAGCCACAGAGTGACCACAAGCTTGTGAAACAGCAAGCCGGCCTCCGTGGTTACGACAGTCGGGTTTGTCTTTGACTGTCTTTTGCTCTCAACCCTCATTACCCCAAAGTCTGATTGCTTCTTCCTTGGAAGATTTCTAGTTTTATTCTGGTCCAGAGTCTTGTTCACCTCATGACTGAATAGCTATTGAGTATAATGGCCTAGGCTCTTGTCTCCATTTCACCAGTTTCTCTCTTTTCCAATTTGTCTTGAACACTTACTTTCAAGCCAAGGCTCCAAAAGCATGACTTCACCCTCCTGCTTCCAGGCCTACAGTGGCTTTCCGTTGCCTGCTCAATTGAACCTACAGAGTCCTCACTTTCAGAGTCCCTCCTGGTGAAGAGGTCTTACTTCTGCTGAAGATCAAGGTCCAAAATCTTGGGTTCCATTCTTAGTTTTGCCAAATTCTGGCTCTAGGTCCCTGGGAAGGTCGCCTCACCACTTTGGAATCTCAGCTTCGACATTTATAAAATGAAGGATGTAGACAGAGCTGGTGGCTGGGGGGAAATCGCACAGTCCAGAAAATCTCTCCTGCACCTCTGTGTCAGATGGGGACTGTACAAGAACATCTTCTGGAATCGTTGCAAGAAATGGAATAGGTATTCATACCACTCCTAATAGGATTGCCTACACAGGAAGCTGGAAAGATGACAAACGTGGAAGGTGAAGGACAATATACTCATATCCAAGGACAAGAATGATGGGGTAACTTTCATTTCATAGCTGCTGCAGGCCTGAGACTAAAGCTTCACGTGTAGATATTCTGCATTAAAGTTTTAATGTGGTAATTGCAGCTTTTAGTTGTAAGGAAAACAACTAAATCTGTCATCTGAAATAACTTCATACACTACCTGTATATTATAATTTTGCCAATAAAACCATCACTCACTTAAAAAATAAATGAAATGAAGGACATAGTAGCTATGTTGGGGTCTATCTGCCTAGCCCAGTATAATCCTTTTCTCTAAGAACTGTGCTCTTTCTCCCTACTCATTTCCCTGAGTGCCTCCCTCCTTCCCTCCTTTCCTCCTTTTATACACATTTTGATTTGAGACAGAAACATTTAGGACATGAGGAATTTTAAGTGACTTACATACTTGAGTCATATAAACTCTATCTTCCATATTGTGTCTGTAAAATCTGTTTTAAAAGGAATCATGCCCTCCAAGCCAGGTTCAGATGTCAGGGAGCTCCACCCAGAGTTGCCTTCTGGGGGAGGGGGCAGGAAGGGAGAGGGGAGATTGGGTAGAAGCACCAAGGGGCAAGCCAAAGCAAAGAGTGTTAATGATAAAATGAACAGATGCAGCAGTTTTCTTCAGGGGACAGAGGGTCCTCCGTGCATCATCAGTAAAAAAGAGGGTACATGGTTTACGTCTGTAGCCAGAGGGAAATTGCTTCGTTATTAAAGGCATTTTTAAAAGCCAATCCTGAGGTACTGATATAATGTAATTATTCAGAAGCTCTTGAGGTTTTTTTGCTTATTCTTGGTTTTTTTTTTTTTTTTTTTTTTGGCTGCACCAGGTCTTAGTTGCAGCACATGGGATCTTTCGTTGTGTCATGAGGGATCTTTTTTTTTTCTTTAGTTGTGTCATATGGACTCTTAGTTGCGGCATGCGGGATCTAGTTCCCCAACCAGGGATTGAATCAAGGCCCCCTGCGTTGGGAGTGTGGCGTCTTACCCCCTGGACCACCAGGGAAGTTTCCCTGTTTAAGTGTAAGTTTTTAGTGTAACATTCTAAGAGCAAGGGATAGGCATAAGTTTAGCCTGGGCAGCGTCAGAAAATAAGAATGTAATTAAATATCCAAACCACAATCTGTAGGCTATGGAATTATTTTTGAGAAGAAAAAGATCTGTTTTCTTCAGAGTCATGTCTGTCTCATAATCTTTACTGCACCTCCCCCCCCACCCCTGCCCCACCAGCCTTCAGCCTGGTTTCTCCTGCATTCTTCCCCAGTCTGAGAAAAGCAATTCCCTTTTTCTAGCTATTCAGGTCTATAACCTATAGCCATCTTTGACACTGTTTTCCTTCACACCCCATGTTCAATTTGTCAATGATCTTATTGTCTCTGCCTCCAAAAGGTGCCCAGAATCTGACTGCTTTTTATCACCTCCACTGTTCTCCCCTTCCTATGAGTCCTCATTGCCTCTCAAATGGATTACTGTAGTAGCCTCACAACTGATCTTCCTGCTTCAGTCTATTCTTAACAGTAATTCTGTTAACGCTTCCGTCAGATCACCTCCCTCCCATGGCTTTCTGTCTCACCATGAACAAAATCACGTGTCCTCACAAGGGACTACATGCAAACTTCTCTGTGACCCCCTCCAGTCACCCATTCACTCAGTCTGACTTCTTTGATGTTCCTCGTACATGCAGATGTGTCCCTGTCTCTTGCTGGGCCCTCTTCTGGAACATTCTTCCCCTAGATGTCCACGTGGCTCAGTCTGTCACCATCTTTCGTTCTTTACTCAATTTGTTGCTTCTCTGAAGGGTTTCCTGGCCAGTGTGTACATCACCTCTGACCTTCTAGAATCCCTTTCCTTGTTTTACTTTTCTTAGCACCACACATAACACCTAGCATCCCACACGTCTTATTTTTCATGAGAGCTGTAACGTGTCTTGTAACCTGTCTTATTCTCCACTGTATCTCTAGCATATAGAGCATAGTCTGGCACATAGGAGGCTCTCAGTCAGTATAGGAATGAATGAATGAATGGTTGCTCACCAATTTTGCTTTCTTTTTTCCTTAGGAAATAACATTCAACTACCTGAGGAATTTTGAGGCCATCCACTGCCTCAAATTTGCAGGACTCTTGGTTTTAAATATTGGACTTAGGAAAGGAAAGCCAGGAATGATCTCTCTGTCTCTCTCTCTTACACACACACACACACACACACACACACACACACACACACACACACGCACACACGCGCACGCACACACACACACACACACACTGAAGTGGCCCTCATTCCCGGTGGTGCCACTCGCTGCAGTGATGCAGATGAAATGTCAGTTGCTAACAGACCTAAAGCCTAGGAAACTGCAGATGGCTGATGGGCTCTGTTAACCTCTGCTCCTCCTCCTCCTGGGGCAGGGTCTACAGGGCAGACTGTCAATAAAAAGACACCTGGTCCTTTAGCTTTTTCCTGCTGTCACTTAATCATGACAAGCCTGAAGAAAGAGGCTGGGAAAAGATGCAGGACTTTCACTGCACAAGTGAGATTCCTAGAATAACAAATGACAGAGTTGGCAGGCCCTCTGGAAGTGGTAGGCTGGGAAGGACAGTGACCGTGTCGTGAAGCTGGTATGATTATTAAAGGGTTGAATAACTTCAGTCAGAGTTCATTCCCGGGGCTCAAGTTTTCCTTCTGTTTAGTGGGGAGGGAACTGGCTTCAGGGATCCTCATGTTCGGTTCTGTGACTTTATGGGAGAGTAAAGTGAGGCCCAGAGATGGTTTTCCTAGGTTGAATAATGAGGTGCTCTTGGGATTAGATCCATATCCCAGGTCTTCTCACTCCTAGTCCTGGGATCATTCCATGATGCTTTTTGGCCTCCTTGCCCTGTGATAGGTGGAATATGAGGGTTTCAGAGATGGCCTGCAGGCCTATCCCTCAGGGAGGCATCAATCCTTTCTCTCTGTTTCCTGGACTCACCAGAAAGATTGTCAAGCTGCCAGAGACATGATGAGGGACCAAGGATGGGTTTGAGCCAATTTGTGGAAGCCAAGGGACACTAAAGAGCTGGGATCTTCAGAACTAGAATACAGTAATTAGAATCATGTGTGTGATTCTGATTCGCTAGGATGATTAGAACACCTCTATGTGTGGGACTCAGTGGAGGCACTCAGTCACACCTCACTGATGGGAGCAGGAAATTCAGCAGTGGACAGGCCTTTTGGTGCACACAGGGCAGGGAGATAATGCCATGTCAGGATTCCTGGTCATTCTGGAAATATGAACATGGTGTCTAGCACTGACTAGGGCCTCCGTGTCCCAAGACATTTAATTGAACATTTTCAACATTATGGGGCTATGTTTTGGATTGTAAAGGATAGATAAATATAAATACAAGATTATGTATTATTTTTTTTAAAAAAACCTTTTACTTTATGATGTTCCCAAAAATTAGAACCCTAACCCTACACGGCTCTGCACAGTATGGTTCAGCAGACCTACCAGGGTCAAACTTCGGGAAGTCCAAGAGATGTGAAATCCGGATGTCTTAAAAATGTTTACGTGAAGGAGATTGGAACAGGTTTATAATTGCAAGTCCTCAAGAAGAGAAAAAAATTCCTCTTTTCTGCTGTTTCTCCATTTCCTTAAATTGTTGTCATTTTCCTTTCTTAAAATTTTTGTGTAAGCTGTGTTATAAACTATTTTTCTCCCCTGACCATGATGTCTTGAAATGGTTAGCAGCAGTGTCTTGGGGTCTTGCTTCCTGAGTCCAAATCCTGAATGTGCCACTTGGGCCAATTACTTAATTGCTTGATGCCTAGTTTCTTTATCTGAAAGTGTGGATAATGGTGGGGCCTGCCCTGAGGGGTTGCCATGAGGAGTAAAAAAGATGATACAATGAGATTTAGAGCTGTGCCTGACATTCTACATTCACGATACACATAAGCCTAATTATTTGTCTTTATTGTTATTATGTCTGGAGTCTCTGCTCTGCTCCCATTTTCCTATCTGTCCTTGGGAAATCACTTAACCTCTAGTCCTCAGCAGCCAGGAGGGCCTGGACTCCCTGATCATTCCAAGTTCTGGCCTTGATTAGCTAGTGAATGGCACATACTGACCTTCCTCCTGTCTTCGTGATAGCTACTCTGTCAGTGCAGAGACGCCCCATTCAATTCATTTCAATCCAAACCAATTCAGTTTAACTCATCAGTTCAACTTAGTGCAAGTCATTCATTTCATTTATTCAGAAATATTTCTTGAGGTCTAAGACATGCATGATACTTGCCAGACCTAAGACAGAAATGAGGCATGGGAATCCTTGTTTTTGAGGGTCTTACAAATCTAAATGCTTTCTGCAGCTTCACATCTTTCTAAGTGGAAAGAAAATGAGAAAGACTCCATCCCTTTAGGGGGTTAAAGCAGTTTTCCTTTAAACAATCTTGAGGAAAACAACATTGAACCAGTCTCTAGGAAATGCAGTTCTGATATCTAAGTGGTTCTAATTATTCCCTACTCAAGGAGGGCAGTTCCTAAAGGCTGGCAAATCTTCCCCAGAGGCTGCAGGAGACAAGCTATTCAGCTTCAGTGAAAACAAGACGGTGGCTGTCTCAGGGTTCAGACAACAGCAAAATAAACAAAACCCCAATTATGATTTGAGGGAGGTAGACCAGGCATTTCTATTTAGTCAAAAGGAATTGATTTCCCCTGAAGTGTCACTTACACTGTAATGATTATTGGAAGGGAGACAGCTGAACAGAGTGATGCAAAAACAAAAGTACATGGGCTGCCCATCAGCAGCTGGTCACGACTTCTCTCCTTGAAGGCAGAGTTAGAAAAGTACAATAGATGGGGAGGCAGGATATTTGGGACATTTTCTTGATATTTATTGTTTTATGCTCATTTATTCATTTATTTATTTTTCCTTTCTTTTTAAAAGTAAAGTGGGTTGGGGGTCAACAAACAAAATGGCTAATTTCAGTTAATTCTAGGAAAAGTTATCTAGATCTAATTGGGGTCTATTTGCTTACTGTGTGAAAAAGTAAATTAGCCCAATGTTTAAGTAAGTTTCTCTGAAGGAATTATTTATTTCAGAAACATGTAATTTTAGATCCAAAGATCTCCCAGGCATCATATGACCTCAGCTGGTCCCTGCTTCAGGCAATTGAAAAAAATAATTGAATAGAAAACTGATTCTATTTGAAAAGACTTCCAGTGACTTAAGTACTTTGTATTTCTTAACTGCAAAGTCAGGCTGGGTCTAATCTGTTCTTCATTCAAAGAGATTTTTAAAGCCATTTAATATCCTCCACTAAGTTTCTCTGATCTATGCCTTGGTTCTTTCTACCCAAACCTCCACTAATTATTAAAACAGAACTTCATTTTTTTTTCCCCGCTAGATAATCTGTCTTAAATTTGGAGATTTGGAATGGAAATGCTTCAATTTTCCCTACTCTCACCCAAATGCTGTACTTGACATGTTTTGAGAAATGAAATTGATAATTCAGAAACAATACTATTTCCTTCAGGAGAAAAAGCTATTTCTTTGATTTGCTGCTGTTGGGCTAGCTCTCCAGATATTCTTTCTAGCTACTAAGCATCATCCCTCACTGTTAATTTTTTTCTTTTTTATAAATTTATTTATTTATTTATTTATTTGTTGGCTGCATTGGGTCTTCATTGTTGGGTGCGGGCTTTCTCTAGTTGTGGTGAGTGGGGGCTACTCTTCATTGCAATGTGCGTGCTTCTCATTGCAGAGACTTCTCTTTTTGCAGAGCATGGGCTTAGGTGTGTGGGTTTCAGTAGTTGTGGCACGTGGGCTCAATAGTTGTGGCTCACAGGCTCTAGAGCACAGGCTCAGTAGTTGTGGTACTCATGCTTAGTTGCTCCGTGTCATGTGGGATCTTCCCAGACCAGGGATAGGAGCCATGTCCCCTGCACTGGCAGGCGGATTCTTAACCACTGCACCACCAGGGATGTCCCATTGTTACATATTTAAATCATTGTTGTTTTTTTAAATCCAGCACATCTCAACTCTTCAAGGAAGTGCCCTTGTTTGTTTATTGCAAACCTGGGTACTTTTCCTTCAAGGAATTTCTCCAGTAGTCAAATTTTGTCCTGCACTTCCTGTCCTTATGTTATCACATGATCACTTGAGAAGACTTGTTCTCTTTTCCTGTGTCTGTGTCTACTCTCTTCAGCTACATTTAAAAGGTCTATATGTCAGGGCTGTAAAGTTGGCTCTTATATCCCAGCAAATGGCTGTACACAGTAAGTATTCAATAAAGGTGTGATACCTATAGTAGCAGGTTGTGGATGATGTACTGCTTTGTTTAGGGTCTCAATGATTTTTCAGGGAAGATGCTGAACTCAGGATTTTAATATTACGTTTGGCTTGTTTTCTGATTGGTACAACTTCATGCTCCCTGTTGCTCAAATTACTTCAGTCAAATGGTCAGGACTGTCAGTACACAGGAAGAAGGTCATTTTGTCTCCAGCCTGCTCAGGAGAAAAGAAATGCTTTTCTTCTTTGATCTAACAAACCAAAGCAACACTGAAAAGCATCCTTTCAGTTTTAATTCTATCTCTACCTGTTCTGCTCATCATATGACAGTGTTTAAGAAACCATCATGCCTGCCAAGAAGAGCAGTTAGTGGCCTTATTTGGTAGGTGATAGAGCCATTACTGTTCACCAGACCAACATTTAGGATGTGTGTACTGAATTATTTAAAACTAATAATGCACATGAAAAACATTAAAGTAAAAAATGGGATGAAAAACTTCATTGTGAAAACATTTATTTCTTCCTGCCTTGCCCAGCTGTTCTCCTTTGTTCAAGGTCACACCAAGAACTTCAGAGATGATAATGCTGGGTACCTAACTGTTTTTCTGCTTTCAGCTACAACCCACTCCCCCTTTGCTTTGCTTGATCAAGAACATAGTGGTGGGACTGATTTTCAGCATGACTGTGTGAGGAGGTCAGCTGAGCAGCTCTGTAGTGAACCTGGTGAAAATTATGAAAACAAAGCAAAACAACCAACCACACAAAGAAAGAAAACTGCTCAAAGCCTCTGGAAATGTTTCTAAGGGCAAAGAGCAAATGAGGAAACATCTATTCAAGAAAATCTATGAAAATCCAGTTTAAAAAAGGCAAGAGTGTGTTACTTAAATCAAAACTACTGTCTGCCTCTCCCCTCCCACCTCAGAGAAGTAGAGACTACTCCAGAACGCTGCAGTCAGGAACACAGGGTTTCCTCTCCCCTCCAACTTCCAGGTGGAGGGCTTTCTTCCAGGAGAAGCAGGACTTCAGCATTTCTTATTCTGCCTCCAGCTGCCTGTTGCTGAGATTGTGTCCTGGGCAAATGTGTTTGGGAAGTGGGGCTCCTTTCTTTTCACCAAGGCACACTTGTGCACCAGAAGCTCTATCTTGGGTATGGTCTGCTGAGCATATCGGGGACCCAAAACTCTTGCCAGGGCTCATGAGGTGGTAGTTCCTAGCCAAAATCAAGCCAAGCTGGACTGGTTGCTACCCTACCTTCCTTTAAGTGCTTAACTCCTAGAATGAGGGTCTCAGAGAGAAGTTTGCCTTTGAATCCACTCCTGGCTCCAGAGTCCTGGCTGAGATATTGCCTAAAGTGAGAAACAGACTATGAAACACATATCTGGTATCTTCTTCCCAAAGGAACTGATTTCATTTGCAATAGAGGATGGAGAAATTTAAGCCTGAGAACACTCTCAAGAACAGCAAAAGTACAGTAAAGGCAGTTGGGATATTTGTGGATCTACTAGATATATAATGTAGGACAATTAGTTTGCAGGAGAGAACCAGGGAAATAAGACAGCTGGAAGGAGCCACCCTGGGATCAACGATTTCAAACATTGACCTCAAGAGTGATTTATTTGAAGGAACCACAATTTGATTGGATTAGTTTGTAGAGGAATTTATGCCCTCAGGGAATTGTTGAAAATAGTAGCATAATCTGCCTGCAAGTAGTAAAGTTTAACATCTGGGTGTGGTCAGGAAAGAATGGAAGAAAGTCCTGCCAATACCTTGTCTTCCCAGGGTGACTGTGGGCGTATTCAAAGCCATGTTTTCCTGAGAATCAACTTCAAATGCTTTCACTAAAATAATCTAGCTAGTAGTAACTAAACAACAGGCAAACAAACAAATAACACTATGAGTCATGAAGAAGGAGCCAGTACTCAGAATGCTACAACGGACTATCTGAAATGTTGTTTCTAGAAAGAAAGAAAAAAAATGACCTACAAAGAAACAGGAAAATAAAGCAGGCAACGGAAACTGCCTGTGAGAGTAACTAGATGTCAGATGTAACAGAAAAATATTTGAGCGTAGGCATTATAAAAATGTTCACAGAAGTAAAGAAAATCATGATTAAAGACATAGAGGAATGTATGCTGGCAATATTGCATCAAATAGAGAATATAAATAAAGAGGTGGCAATTATTTTTAAAAATAAAATGGAACAGTACAATAACTGAAATTAAAAAAAAAATCACAAGAGTGTCTCCACAGTAGATTTGAACTTGCAGAAGAAATAGAAAAATTGAAAATAAACCAATAGAGATTACACAAGCCAGAAAAACAGAAAAAAGAATGAAGGAAAATGAAGAAAACCTCAGAGAAATATGGGACAAAATTGAGCACACCAACATGTACAAATGGAAGTACCAGAGGAGAGGAGAAAGAAGGAGGAAAAAAAAATTTGGAAAAATAATGGCTGAAAACCTTTAGATTTATTGAAAAATGTCTAGCAAGCTCAATAAGTACCAGTAGGATATACACAAAGAGACCCATAAACACACACATTATAGGAAAAATGCTGAAAATCCAAGACAAGGAGAAAATCTTGAAAGCAGCATGAAAAAAATGGCACATTACTTACTTACAATGGACCTTCAATAAGGTTAATGGATCACTTTTCTTCAGAAACAATGGAGGCCAGAGGTGGTGGAATAACATATTTAAAGTGCTCAAAGGAAGAAAAAACAAACAAAAAAAACAAAACCACATCAACCAGGAACACTATATCCAGAAAACCTGTGTTTCAAAAATGAAGGCAAAATAAAGTTTTTCCAAAATAAACAAAAACTTAGAGAATTTGTTGCTATTAGACCTGCTTTTTTTTTTTAATTCAAAATTTATAAGAAATACTAAAGGAAGTTTTTCAGACTGAAACAAGTGTTCCTGGATAGTCATTCAAATCCATACAAACAAAAAGCTCCAGTACAGATAATTATGTAACTATAAAAGACTCTGTAACTGAATATATTTCTCTTTTCATCTCTTAACTGATAGGGAGTAGAGCTATTTAGGTGTAACATTTTCCATACCACACCTCTCACTTTCCCTCTCTCCTTCCCTCTCTCTCTCTCTCATATTAACCTAGCTGATTATGATAAGATGTATATGATAAACCTTACAGCAACCACTAGTAAAACAAAATCTCAAAAATATAGTAAAAGAAATCATTAAAAAATTAAAAAGTTGCGTTAGAAAAGATTCACTTCATGTGAAAGTAGTAAATGAGGAATAGAGGGGGAAAAAGACAGGAGACACACAGAAAACAAAAAAGCACATGTATATAAAACCAAAGTCAGATGAAACAAATTTGCAAATGTAAATCTACCTATATCAATAATAATATTAAATGTGAATGGATCAATCCAGTCATAAGACAGAGATCATCAAACTGGATGGAAAATATGATTTAGCTATATGTTTCCTAAAGGATGCACATCACATTCGAAGACACAACTAGATTTTAAGTAAAAGGAATGAAAAAGTATATACATCATGCAAACAGTAGCCATAAGAAATCTGGAGTAGGCATACTAATACTAGCTATACTAATACCAGCCACAGAAAATCTGGAGTAGCTATACTAATACCAGACAAAAGAGACTTTAAAACAAACAAAAAGATATAAAAAGGGACATTTTATGAGGATAACCATGTCCATCCATCAGGAAGATGAAACAGTTGAAAACATATATACATCTAGTAACAGAGCACCAGGATACATGAAGCAAAAACTGACAGAAATTAAGAAATTGGTTATTCGACAATAATCATTGAAGACTTCAATACCCTGCTTTTAATAGCAGAACTAGACAGAGGATCAACAAGTATACAGGAGACTTGAACAATGCTGTAAACCAACGAGATCTAACATGCATAGAACCCTCAACCCAACAACAACAGATTATACAGTCTTCTCGATTGCACATGGAATATTCTCCTAAAACAAGGCAGTGTGGTACTGATACAAGGGTAGACATATAGATCAATGGAATAGAATTTATAGTCCAGAAATAAATTCACATCTCTATGGTAAACTAATTTTCAACAAAGGTGCCAAGACTATTTGATAGGAGAAAAATAGTCTTGACAAATGGTACTAGAACAACTGGATATCCATGTGTAAAAAATGAAGTTGGACAATTACCTGACATCATGTACAAAAATTAAAATGAATCAAAGACCAACGTGTAAGATGTAAAACTTTAACTCTCAGAAGAAAACATAGAAATAAATTTTCATGATCTTGGATTTGGCAAGGAATTCTTGGATATAAAACCAAAACCAAAAATAACAACAACAAAAAACACACTGGATTTTATCAAAATTAAAAAGTCTTGTGCTTCAAAGGACACCACCAAGAAGGTGAAAAGGCAACCCAGAGAATGGGACAAAGTATTTGCAAGTTATACATCTGATAAGGGACTTGTATCTAGAATGTACCAAGAATTCCCACAACTCAATAATAAAAAGATCTTGTTAAAATGACCATACTATCCAAGACAATCTACAGATTCAATACAATCCTTATCAAAATACCAATGGCATTTTTCACAGAACTGGAACAAATCATTTAAAATTCATATGGAACACAGAAGACTCTTAAGAGCCAAAACCATCTTGAGAAAGAAGAACAGAGCTGGAGGAATCACATGCCCTGAATTCAGTCTACACTTCAAAGCTATAGTAATCAAAACAGTGTGGTACTAGCACAAAAACGGACACATAGATCAATGGAACAGAATAGAGTGTCCAGAAATAAACCCACACACTTGCGGCCAGTTATGCTTTGACAAAGGAGACAAGAATATACAATGGAGAAAAGACAGTCTCTTCAATAAGTGGTGCTGGGAAAACTGGACAACTACATGTAAAAGAATGAAATTAGAACATTCTCTAACAGCATATTCAAAAATAAGCGAAAAATGGATTAAAGGCCTGAACATAAGAGCAGAAACCATAAAACTCTAGAAGAAAACATAGAACACTTGTTGATATAAATCATAGCAATTTTTTCTTGGATCTGTCTCTTAAAGCAAAGGAAATAAAAGCAAAAATGAAGAAATAGGACCTAATTAAACTTAAAAGTTTTTACACAGGAGGAAACGATTCACAAGCCAAAAAGACAACATACTGAATGAGAGAAAATATTTTCAAATTATATGACTGATAAGGGGTTAATATCCAAAATATGTAACCAGCTCATAGAACTCAACATCAAAAAAAAAAAAAAATCCTTTTTAAAAAGGGGCAGAAGATCTGAATAGATATTTTTCCATAGATGACATGCAGATGGCAAATAGGCACATGCAAAGATGCTCAACATTGCTAATCATCAGGGAAATGCAAATCAAAACCAGAATGAGATATCACCTCATACCTGTCAGAATGGCTATCATCAAAAAGAACACAAATAACAAATGTTGGCAAGAATGTGGAGAAAAGGGAACCCTCATACACTACTGGTGGGAATGTAAATTGGTGCAGCCGCTGTGGAAAACACTATGGAGATTTCTCAAAACACTAAAAATAGGACTACCATATGACTCAACAATTCCATTCCTGGATATATATCTGGAGAAAACAAAAAGACTAATTCAAAAAGATACATACAGCCCAGTGTTAATAACAGCATTATTTACCATTGCCAAGATATGGAAGAAACCTAAGTGTCCATTGACAGATGAAAGAATAAAGATGTGGTGTATATATGTACAATGGAATACTACTCAGGCATAAAATAGGATGAAATTTGGCATTTATAACAACATGTATGGACCTATTGAGTATTATGTTTAGTAAAATAAGTCAGGCAGAGAAAGACAAATATGTATGATATCACTTATATGTGGAATTTAAAAAATAAAGTAGTGAATATAACAAAAAAGAAACAGACTCACAGATACAGAGAACAAACCAGTGGTTACCAGTGGGGAGAAGGAAGTGGGGAGGGCCAATATAGGGGTAGGGGACTAAGAGGTACAAACTATTATGTATAAAATAAGTTACAAGGATATATTGTACAACACAGAAAAAGTCAATATTTTATAATAACTATAAATGGAGTATAATCTTTAAAAATTGTGAATCACTATATTGTACACTAACTATACTTCAATGAAAAAAAAAAGACAACCCAATTAAAAATTGGGCAATGCATCTGAATAGACATTCAATAAAGAAGAGATACAAATGGCCAATGAGATGAAAAGCTTGACATCATTACTCATCAGGGAAGTGCAAAGGAAAACCACAATGAGATACCTCTTGCTACTCACTAGGATTCCTAGAGTCAAAGAGTCAGGTAACAACAAGTGTTGTTGAGGATGTGGAGAAATAGGTAACTTCACTCCCTGTCTATGGGACTGTAAAATGGTTCAGCCACTTCGGGAAACAGTTTGGTGGTTCCCCAAAGAAATAAGCATAGAGTTACTACATCTCAATTATTCCACTCCAAGGTATATACTAAAAGACGTAAAAACAGATGTTCACACAAAAATTATACATAAATGTTTAGAGTAGCATTATTCATAATAGCCCGAAGGTGAATAATCCAACATCCATCAACAGAGGAATGAATAAACAAAATGTGGCTTATCTATACAAAGGAATTTTTTGACCATAAAAAGGAGTGTTGATACCTGTTACAACCTGAATAAACCTTGAAAGTATGCTAAGTGAATGAAGCTAGTAACAAAGATCTCATATAATTCCATTCATATGAAAGTCCAGAATAGAGAAATCTATAAAGACAAAGCAGATTAGTGGTTTCTTAGGTCTGAGTGGAGCATGGGTAGGCAGGGGAGTGATAGCTAAAGGGTTAGGTAATAAAAATGTCTTAAAATTTTTATTAAAATTTTATTTTAATAAAATAAAATTTTATTATCATTTATAAAATAAAATTATTATTATATATAAAATATTTATTATGATTGTTGAACATATCTGTGAATATACAAATACTACTGAAATGTGAACTTTAAATGAGTAAATTGTATGCTATATCTCAATAAGCTTTTTTTGAAAAGCAAGCACAGGTAAACAGAAAATAGTTGTGGAATTCTAATGCTCATAATGTCTGAGAGGTGTTTCCTTGGGTGTGAGGGTGTAAGAAGTGGAAATGTGTGTGTGTGGGGGGGGGGGGGGGCGGGGGTTGTCTATTCTTTGTGGAAATAGAGAGAAATGTTTTATCACTAAGCCTGACACAGAAGCTTGGAAATCTAGCACTTAAAGTTTGTGGCTTTGGAAACAGTAGATAGAGAATACCATTAGTTACATATATGTCCTAAGACAAATGATTTTACTGGGCGTCATTTCTCATTCATAAAACAAGTAAGGGGAAGGCGAAAGTGTATGCTCTCTTAAGTTCATCTAGCAAAAAAAATTCTCTGATTTGAAGAACAAGGCAGGTTTGCATAGAGGAAGACTTGGCCTACACAGAATTTTAAAATATGTGTCTACCACATATTTTGGGTTGTATATACTACCTTTCTCAACCCTTCAGTTTCTGTGGGTATATGTGGAGACCTATTCGCCAAAGCATAGTCTTAGTTAAATACATCTCACTAAACCAGAGTTTCTTAGTGAGTTCTGTGGAACAGTTATGATCTACATAAGAATGGGACACCTCTGAAACCCTTTCATATGTTATAGCCATTGTTAATCACTAAGATGGGGGTACAGCATGCAGCGTTTTGCAAACTGATTTAATCATGTTAGACCTTTGAAACGTTTACTTTTTCTAGAGTGTCTAATGAAAGTCAGGGTGTAAAGAATGTCCTTCAAACAAAGTTAAAGGGCCAGCCTTTAAAAGCGTAAAATATTTCTCCTCCAAGAGGATTTTACATTTCAACTATAGAGTCTTAGAAATTAGGGAAATCTTTAGGACTCCAAGGATTAAGTAATTAATGGTGGCATTGTGGCAAGTAGCAGGGGAGACATTTGGGGGCAACTGAGCGAGCCTGATGTCTCTCAAATCATATCACATAAAGAGCTGTGGACTGGTTGGAGCAGCCTTGGTCCAGACTTTCAATCATATCCAAAATGAGAAAGCAGAGGTGCAGTTCCCCAAGTCTAGAAAGAAATCCTGCAAGAGTTTTGGAGATCGTGGTAGATCAATAAGGATTTTTGTTTTCTTTTGGAGCTCTCTGGAACTTTTCAAACATCATCACAATTCATCTAATTGTGGGTGGACCATTTAGGGAGTACTATGTACAAAGATCTCCAAGCCTGCATCTGCACACCATGTTCACATAGCAGTCACTTCCGCTAGGCCTCTCCACCTGCAGAAGATCAGTTACTCAATCTGCTGAGAGTTAATTATGAATGGGGAGCCATCTTCACTGGAAACGTGTAAAAGTCAAGAGTTGGAACCAGTTCTGCCAACTCCTCCTCCATAGGCTTACATATCATTCAAAGAGCTCCTTAGAACTATTAGACAGCTTCCAGTTATTTTGCAACTTATCACTGAAAATGGCCAGTGACATCTACTTTTCAGTCCTTCTTCTATTTCTTCGTGATCCCAACTCATTCATTTTCTGTCTCTGTCTGCCTTACTGAGTAGTTACTGAGTACCTAACCCTGCTGAGTGCAGGAGAGGGGTGCAGTGCTGGCCCTAAGAGAGCTTACTATATTTAAGAGGCAAGATAATATGTACGTTTGGTGTTATAGCTGACTCCAGTATTGTACATATTTAAGCTCAGATGGTTAGTTCACATTGTTTTGCTTTAGGGGTGGAGTTCAGAGGATAGAGGTCCTCTTTCTCTTTTTACATGGTTAGTGTAAAGACTAGAGTTTTCTAATCAGGTATATCAGGAATCTCAATTTCAATCCTGACATTCAGAGTTGATTGATTCCATTTTTCTAAAATGGGAACAGTATTAGCTACAGTGCAAGACTATTGGTTGAGATAGTATAAGAGGCATACAGCGTGATGATATAGTAGGATTAATACGTGTTTGTTACATTCAGTCTTTCCTTCTAATTTTTATTTTCTTGAAGGGCTCTTTCATTTATTCATTCAATTCATGTACGTATTGAGCATCTACTCTGTACCAGGAACTATTCTACATACGAGAATCCTTGCCATCATGAAACTGTAGTTCTGGTTTCTGGGGTGGGGGTGGGGGGAGATAAATAGGTAAACAAATAAAAATATTCAAATTGCAATAAGTTTATGGAAGAAATAGCTCATATGCTAGAGCAAGGGCAGGGGGTGGGTGGCTACTACAGTGGAGTTGTCAAGGAAGACTACTCCCAGTCGTTGGCATTTGGGTGGAGATTGAAAAAAGAGAGAGAGAAAAACATTCTAGACAGAAAGAAAAGCAAATGAAAAGACTTAAGGTAGCTGAGAGCCTGGTGTGTTTGGAGAGCAGAAAGGGGTCCAAGGTGGCTAGAGCATAGTGGTGATGGGAAATGATACAGGATATGCACTAAGCCTATGGAAAGGCAGGCAGAGGTCAGATCATAGAGTACCTTGTAGCCACGACAAAGCACGTAAGCTCCACAAGGGGAGAGATTTTGGATTTTTTGCTCAATGCTGGATCTCTGACACCTAGAGTAGTGCCTGTTATAATAGGTAGTTGTGAACGTGGATTGAATAAATTTTATTCTAAGTGCAATTCTAAGTAATTGTATGCCGTCCTCTTTTTCAGAGTCTCTCTAGCTGCTGTGTGGGGAAGGGATTTAAGTGGAACTAGCGGATAGAAGCATTAGGGACTCTTGCAGTAGGTGAGAGAGGATGGTGGTTTGAGCTGGGGTGGTGGGAAGGAAGGCGAGAAGTAGAGACACTTGAGCTATATTTTAGGGGTCTAATCCCCAGCACTTGGATTGGATTTGACAGTGAGAAGTTGGTGATGTGTGCACTTATAGAGATGATGAAGCCTGGGAGAGAAGCCTCTGCGGGGTTGAGGGGAGGGCAATTACGTATACTATTTTCTGCTTGCTGGTTTTGAGGTGCCAGCCAGAGATCCAGTGGAGATGTCAAGGTTTCAGATGGGGATTGCTTGTCTAGGACTCAATGAAGAGGTCAGACATGACACATGGATTTTGAATGTAGGTGGTATTTAAAGCCATGGGACTGATGAGATCACTATAGAGATAGTACAGGTTCATGCGAGAAGAGGGTCTAGAGGAAGTCTGGGGAATTCCAACATTTAGAGACTGGGTAGCAGAGAAGACCAAGTCTGGCGTGAGATGTAAGAGGAAAACTAGTATGGTATCACAGAAGCTGGAGGTCGAGAGAGAAAAGTGTTTCAAGCAGGAGGATGGTCACTTGTGTGGCATGTTCCTGAGAAACAGGTAACATGTAGGTGGGGAAGTGCCCTTGAATCTGATATCCGAATGGTGGGCTTTACTCTCATATTCAAAATTTTATTTGAAAAATAATATAAACATACACAGTGTAAAACATACTTAAAGAGAAGTTTGTTGGTACCTGTGACAAGATAACTTTTAGTGGAACAATAGGCAGGGAGCCGGATTGAGTGGGTTGAATAATGAAATGGGGATTCCTGGAAGATGAGGCAGCATAAACAAATAACTAAATAACTGTTGGTTTCCTTTTAAAACCCCACTGAGAAGACAGTAAGGGGACTTTTTCTTTCTTTCTTTTAAAGCCATAAAGCCATAAGGACAGAGGAACAGGAGTAATAGAATTTTAGGGTTATAAAGAACGTGGGTGAATGTGGTTCTGGCACTAGTACAGCCAGGGTATCCTGGAGCTGGTTGGTATCTCAGACCCCTCCCCAGACTTACTGAGTCAGAGTCTACATTTTCCCAGTATATTCATCTAATTTGCTTGCACATTAAAGTTTGAGGTTCGCTGACTTGGCAGACGCTAGAAAATGGAATCCTAAACCAGTGTCATTTATGCCTCACCATCCCTAAAGTGCTCAGGAATTGGAGGCACTGGTGTCCCCAGAAGTGGGACTGGGGGGTGAAGAGGGTTGAGGTGGCCAAAACAAAGAGTTGTTTAAGAAACAGCCATACTACCCACAAGTCAGGCCAGTGCTCCTCCCCACCTGAGCGAAACACCAAAGGTTTATTCTTTAAAGACAGTAGAATAGAGAGTTTCTGAACTGGAGACCGCAGAGACCATTTATGGCTGCTGGATGCTGAGACCCCAGCCCTTTTCACCAGCCACCAGAATGCTGGCAAGAAGGGCTTCACCCTCCGGGTAGGAGCCTGGAAGAATCTCCTCCAGGGCCTTTGCCCAGCTCAAGAGGCAAGGCCTAGATATTGACACAGTGTTTCCTCAACTCAGTGGCCCAGCCCTTCCTTTTATTTATACTTCTGTGGCTCTTGTTTTGTTTCTTCTTAGCCTATAGCTTTGCTTCCAGAGCTACTTTGTAATTTTCCTATCTGGTTGTCATAACTGTTTGTTCTTTTCCCTCTTGTCTCTAGTATTTGTTTGGGGGAATCAGATGCCATCCTGAGACTGTATGTTCTGATTGAAGGAGCTCAGCAGATTTTCACAATCAGGGGCCTGATAAGGAATTTTGCTACTGTGTGCAGGATTCCAGATGACCTCTTTGCTGGTCACCATAAACCTCATATTTGCTTTCATTGCCTTTCCGGTTTGTTTTCTAAATTAAGAGTGTTTCTTGTTGTATTTTCTCCTGCCTCTTCCCCCAGTATATTTACTTACAGAAAGTCTACACTGCTTGCCTGGAAAAAAAAATTAAATGAAGGTTTCATTCCTTCCTGCCCTGAGCGGAAGTTAGCCTTGGTGGGCATGTGGCAGTGGCAAGAGTTTGGGGCTGACTGCTGATACTTGCTCAGGCTGTGATCTGATGATGGAGAGTGCTCATTCTTTTGCATTCATTTTGTTTTTCTATTCTAAACATAGGCATTCAAAAAGAGTTTGAAATTTAGAAGAAATAGAAATTGCTTATAAATTTAAGAGCATAATAAGAGAATTTCTTATTAGTGTTCCGCTTATGCCAAAGCAGACATTTTTAAGGTGTATCATTTTCAGAAGAGACATCTAGGCTTTAAGACTAACTCTGTGTGATTACCAGATTTCATAGATGGCATTCAGCTGCTCTGAAGGGAAGCTGTCATACACAGTCCACTGACATAAACTCCTTTTACTCACTGTCTCCCCAATATCCACTGAACAGTATTTATGGACACAAACAGCTTTGGGAAAAATTATGAGTGTAGCAAAGAAAACAGTGCAGCCCAGGCTTCCACTTTTGGTGATGTTTTCCATCCTCTGTACCATTCTCCTCTATCCCAACTCAAAGGATCCGGACCCTTGTATGTGTCCAATTTGAAAATTTCTAGTCAAACTTAAATATTTGGACATCTGCCAGCTAAGCCTTATCATAAATTTGCTGGTGTTCATTTGTTATTCTATTTTATTTGAGGGCTGTGTTTTCCATGGAAAATAAAGCTAGGAGTTTCTGACCTTTTTAAAAAATAGGGTGTTCTGGAAGTGGCCCTGCACACCTCCTGAAATCCACCCTAGGTGGTCAAAAGAGCAAATTTATTGTAGATGGGACAGGCAGACGCCTGTCTGCATCAATTTTTTTCTGGGATCAGGCAGGCAGACATCTCCTCATTGGCTTTCACTAGGCATCTGTTTCTTCCAGCTCTCACCATCTGTGATTTCAGATTGCACAAGGCAACGTGCAATTCATTGTCAAATGAGTGGTTTTGACAATGACCATTCTGGGTTCTGAGGGGGATTTTTATCGTTGTGGGTAAACGTGAGGAAAAGCATTATTGCCGTTTCCTGTTTGACGCGCTCTCTTTTAGCATCTCCGTGAGCGCGGGCACCAGCATTATTGTCGTTTCCTGTTTGACGCGCTCTCTTTTAGCAACTCCGTGAGCGCGGGCACCGTGCTTCGCCTGTTGACTCTTTCCTCCCACGTGTCCAGTGTAGTGCCTCGTACAAATATAATCAGTAAATATCTGATGTTGAAAGAAAACTTCACGAAAAATGAGGATCTTTACTTGGTCTCAAAAGCTGACTATATTAGAGTAGGAGAATTCATTTCAGGTTGGAGAAAATAATAGTATTTAGATAGGGGAATATAAGGTATGTTTGGGAGCTGGGGATTAGGAAATAGTCTATAGACCAAAGTGTAGAGAGGATAGAAGGTGAGAGAGAAGACAGGAGAGTTAATTTGAGGACAAAATATGGGGGAACTTGTTGTCAAACTTATGACTCTGGACTTTTGTCCTGAGTCTGGGCATTGGAGCCCACAGAGGAATTAAACCAGAGCCAGGACTCAGAGCAGGAGGTTGGGAGGGGAGAAGGCTGAAGGCACAGAGGCTGATTCAGAAGCTGTCCCCCTGAGATGATGAGTGAAGCACAAGTACATGCCCCCTGTCTTCTAGGGAAGGGATCCTACCTTCTGAACCAACATTTAGTAGACTTTCTTAGAAGGGACATGATATTTTAAATTGGGGCCACTCCTGAAATCTAGTGCTCCAGGCTCTGGCTTTTTTTTTTTTTTCTGTTTCAATGCCCTTGTATTCCAGGAGGTTCTGTCTGAAATCAGCCTTTGTTTATCCAGTTACAAAGTTATTGTTGGAGCTGAGATCCCTCACAAAGTCTTTGTTTAAAACTCCTCACCATGTATCTTTTTGAATTATGGTTTTCTCAGGGTATATGCCCAGGAGTGGGATTGCTGGGTCATATGGTAGTTCTACGTTTAGTTTCTTAAGGAACCTCCATACTGTTTTCCATAGTGGCTGTATCAATTTACATTCCCATGGACCTACAGTCTGTCATACAGAGTGAAGTAAATCAGAAAGAGAAAAACAAATACCATATGCTAACACATATATATGGAATCTAGAAAAATGGTACTGATGAACCTAGTAGCAGGGTAGAAATAGAGATGCAGACTTAGAGAATGGACTTGAGGACACCAGCAGGAGGGGAAGCTGGGACTTAGTGAGAGAGCAGCATTGACATATGCACACTACCAAATGTAAAATAGATGGCTGGTGGGAGCTGCTACAGAGCACAGGCAGATCAGCTTGATGCTTTGTGAAGACCTGGAGGAGTGGGATAGGGAGGTTGGGAGGGAGGCTTGGGAGGGAGGAGATATGGGGATACATGTATACATGTGGCTGATTCACTTTGTTGTACAGCAGACACTGACACAATACTGTAAAGCAATGACACTCCAATAAAGATTAAAAAACAAACAAACAAGCAAAAATTCCTCACCAAACTGAAAGTAACTAGAGAGAAGTGTCTGTGGGGAGGTTTTCCATGTTGCCTTTATAAATAACAGAACTTAACAGAACTATCTATTAAGCCTAAGAACCACACCTTCCTTCAAAATCCCATAGCTGAAATCACAGAAATGTAGGAATTACATACATGTTGGACTCTGGAGGCCTAGAAAAAGCCTATTGGTTTGGGGAAGTTTGATGCCTGAAGACGTTTGTAAAATCAAAGCATTTTAGAATTGAAAGAAACCTCAGCACTATTTTACTTCTACCTTTCACCAATCTACTGATGAATTTTCTCTCCCATATCCTCAACTGATCTCTCTGTTTCATTGAATCAGCTGAACTTTTAGGGTCCCTATTTCTGAGAGGTTTTCATCAATCTTAGCTTAAGGAGATACAAAAGTTGGCTCATGCTGTACATTTTCCAGATTTGTGATACAGGATTCTGTGGTGGCTGTGTGTTGGCTCTTGCTGCAAATGTCTGGGAGAGGGTATGAAAGAGAGTGGACACTAGCCACTCTTGAGACTAAAAATATAATTGAGTTCAGGTCTATGGCAAGGGGTTGGTTGCTTTACTCAAAAATTTTTTTGAACATCCCTTGAAGACTTTCAGATCAGTTGGCATATTCCATATGAAAGAACAACGTAATGGCATATTCAGGTCCGAGACATAAAATGTGCTCGGAGATACTTCAGGGAGAGGTCAGATTAAGAAGGAACATCCAAATGTCATTATAATCAGATCCTAAACAATTAAAAATAATTACTCTCTTTCCTAGGTGACCTTTTGGGATATATAAGCTAGAATCTAGTCTAAATAAAGGTAAATTGGAGAGTTTAAATCTAACAGCTTAAAAAAAAAGTCCAATCAACCACAGTGACTGGATAACCCAGCTAATGGTTTTGGAGAGGGATAATCAAACGTTAAATGAATTTTCCATTTGCTGCCAAGATTTCCTGCTTCTGAAGCTTAGGCTTCTTTGATAGAGGACTTGGGTGAGGAAGGACAGCGCTGACCTTTAGGTAAACAAGGGGATTTTATATCACCGAGAAGTGCAGTTCTACACTATCAAACCCTTACTCTTCAGTAGCTGAGAATGACTATAAGTTATAGCTCTTAGCCAATTCTCAAAGCTCATCTTCTACTTTAAAGAATTTTTTTCCCCTGCAATATAATTTTTACTTTTTCCCTTTCAAGTTACTGCATTGTATAGCTGTTCCTTTTTCTGATTCCTCGGCAAGAAATATAAACCTTCCTTACCTCAGTCCAACTAAATTCCAAATGGTGGGGGAGGGGAAGTTAGGATGTAGTGAGAGAGCAGCATTGACATATGCACACTACCAAATGTAAAATAGATGGCTAGTGGGAAGCTACTACAGAACACAGGGAGATCAGCTTGATGCTTTGTGAAGACCTAAAGGGGTGGGATAGGGAGGTTGGGAGGGAGGCTCGGGAGGGAGGGGATATGGGGATATATGTATACGTGTGGCTGATTCACTTTGTTGTACAGCAGACACTGACACAATACTGTAAAGCAATTATACTCCATAAAGATAAAAACAAATTCCAAACGTTGGACATAGACATATCATTTCTTACTAAAGTAGGTGCAGGGTTTTGTTTTGGGAGGAAAGATTATGTATGCATTAGCGTGAAAACTGTGCTGTTTGTTACTTTCAAAGAAATATCTAAACAAGGCAGTAGGAATCTCCAGATATGGGCACCCAGAGCAATCTGCACAGTGGGGTGTTTGGTTTTGATATCCAGACAGAGTGCAATAATCAAAGCACATCTGGGAAACACAAGAAACCTAACATTCAGGGTTTGGAATCTGACCTTAATTGGCAAAAAATTATATTTCTTGGAACATTTTTGCCTTGTTTAAAGTGATTTTATTTAGGTAATTTCACTCATCCTTTCAATATTCTTTTTAGAAGTAGAGAGGCAGGTATTATTACTTAAGTCAAGAGAATTGAGTGGGGTGCCTAAAATACAGAATATTCAACTTTTAACTTAGTAGACTGTTTCTAGTCTATGTATCTCTCCTTCTGAATAAATTAATGGATTCCAGAATGACATACAGGCATTTTCTTTAAAACAAACACATAAAAAAACAAAGAAAACAAGGAAAGTATTAAATCCTAAAGTAGTTCACTGCAGGGAGAGCAATGATCATCTTTTAAAAGAACCTTTTCTTCAATACTGAAGAGCAGAGCAAATAAACAGATGTAATTCCCCCTTATTTATTGCATCATTTGTTCTACATGTAATTGAGGGCCCAGAACCTACATTGCATTGAGCCAAACACAATAAGGAGTACAAAGGAAATTTTCACTGCAGTTGAAGAAATAAGACACACATGAAAAATTAAGGGCAAAGAAAAATTGTAAAATGAACTGCACCAGCGTTCAGATTAAATGAAGGTGGAATGGCTAGGGAAGTTTTCATTAAAGAGGCAACCTTTGAGTAAGCTTATGATAAGTAGGTTGGATTTCAAGAGACGAAGAAGAAATTGAAGATTATATAAGCAAGAGGTATAACATAAACATCCATGGACATAAACTGAGCTGGAGAGCAAGTCTTTATCAGCCTTGCAGAATAGACCGTGCCTTTTGGAGAAACGTGAGAGGTAAAGTCAGAAAGATGAGCCACTGAATGATTTTTAACTGGGGAATCATAACATGATGGCAGTGGTGTTTTATGGAGAAAACTGGAATGAGGGTGTTCAGGCTGGTTTGGAGAAGAGAGAGATTGGTAGTAAGGAGATAAATTAGGACATAATTATTTAATTCAGACTTTAGGTGTTCAGATCCCAAGCAAAAATGATGGCAATGAAAAAAGAGAATTACTTCTTGTAGCAGTATGAAAGGAGTTTGTAAAACTGATTAGATGTGGACAATCAGAAACATGAAACCTACATGATGAAGTGAATTGAACTATCAGTATTCAACAAATGAACAACTCAACAGTGACTTTAGTAGTTTTGTAATCCATTCCTTTCTGCACCTCTGAAAGAGTAACACCTAGTTCTGTCATGGCTTTAGTCTGTAGCTCAGAACCATCTCTTTCATGAGGATACATGGTGATCTTAAATAGCTACATGACAGCAATGAAAACCAGCCAAGGGTCCATTTTTAGCTGTTATTGAGCCCTGAGTTGGGAGTTAGGGGATCTGGGCTGCAGTTCAGACTTTACAAGGAAGCCATACTGGTGGCTGGGGTTGGATAGATCAGCTTTGAATCAGCCTTTCTCAAATTGTGTTCTATAGAGTATTAATCCCCGAAGGCGCTCTTAAAGAAAAAATTCCACAATTGAAATTTTTGCAAACATCAGAAAGCCTGTTTCCCTCTTGGAGATCACAGAACTTTATTGGCATAGTGAAAACCTTTCCTTTTGGCTTGCAGTACTGATAATCCCTCAGAACGAAGGACCTACTAAGAAAAGACTAAACTAGTTCCTAGCTAAACAATAACCTGTGGTTATGGGATATGGGTAATGATCTAAACCAAAGCAGCAAAATAAGGAATATATAGCAATGGAAGAAAATAAAAGGGAAAATATAATTAGACAATCAGAAGTAAATGCTGATCAGTTGAGTTGGCAGTGAGATACAGGAACTTGCTGTGAGGAGAGGGGTCAACACAACCAGCCTATAATATAATCTCAATACAGATCTCTCTACGCCAAGAATGACCATCAATGGAGTCTTTTCTTCTAGTATCGTGGTCATCTGACCTTGCTGAAGAAAAAGATATCTGTATCCATACTGTCACTTAGACTTAAAATTTCAGGTTTTGAGTGAGTATTCACATTCCTCATAGAAATTCTAACCCCAGGAAGAATAAAGCAAGATCATAGGGTCCTTTCTAGATTCATTGACTGCCTCCAGGTGAAGCTGAATTTCTAGGGTAAGTCTGAAATCAAAAATCCTTTGCCCATCGTTAGAATGAAACCTGCTCTCTGCGTTCTTAGCATGTACTGAAAGCCTAAAGGAGCACATTTTCTTACTCAGAAAGTAAGTGCACGGAGAGGAAGTGCTCCAGCCACTGGGAGGAGGAGGAGATTTTTAAGTCAGTGGGATACTATAAACTATCTCAGAGTTATGAAAATCTTTACATCAGTTTGTCAAAGCATTCTCACTCCTGTTAATTCCGTTGATCATCCTGCATGCCCTCTGTGGAGTTCTTTCGCTAGTGTTTTACAGAGGACAATGGCAACAACCCCCCACCCCTTCACACACCCACTTGTGCTGTGTGTTTTTTCCTTCCATTTAATCCTCATTGCAACTCTGCAAAAGGTACATATCAGAAGTTGCATGATACAGCCACGAGCCCACATAATAGAGCAAAAAACAGTGTCATAGCCTGGGGTAGAACCCAGGTTTCTTGGAATTTAGAGTCCGCACTCTTCCATTTCTGACTTGCCATGATCAGTTAAAGGCCTACCTGTGAACATGACCTTAGAATTCCCTCCATTCCTGACTCTGCTCACCTACTTGGTTACTTTCCCCACGGCTCTATGTTATCTCGGGCTGCCTAAACCCCACTGAAGCTAGAAATATTTAGCCACTCTCAGCTATAGTCTAAACCAAAAGCGGGCATTCTGCAAACTGTGGCTCACATCTGGCTGCTCCCTATTTTTCTATGCAGGATGAAAAACTCCTCTCTTCTAGTAAAGAGACAGCAGAACGCAGATATCCTAGCATAAAAGGGAGTTTTGGATAGAGGAGTATCACCCTTAAAATTAAGCCTTGTTAGAGGCTGTCTTCTTTAGTGACTGGTTGGCACTGCTTGGCCCATGGGGAAATATTGAAAAAAGAGAAGGGCCAGGAAAGATAGAAATGTGTGTGTGTATGTGTGTGTTGGGGGGTTGTATCATTTATCGTTCACAAACATCCAACCAAGCAGGTTGTATCAAAACCTCTAGAAGTTACGAAGCTGAGGCTCAAAGATATTAAGTAATTGTTCAAAGTCACTTAGGAGTGAGTGACTTCTTACAGGAGCTCAGGTACACTGGCCTTCTCCTGTGTTTATAATCAGCCAATAAAGCAGACTGTGCATAAGTGCATTCTTCCCTGTAATCAGGGATAACTGTCTCATCTAAGGCGGTGTAGCCAGAATACAGAGCTGGCCACTTATTTTCTGTCACTGTAGCTGCCTCTCGGTCAGAATGGAGGGCTTGTGATGTCAAGGAAAAAAGGGGCAAGCAGAACCAAGTCGGTCTAGAGTCCATTTGTCCCTGAATGAAAATCTGAAATGCAACACCATCGTGTTGGAGTGTAGATATGGTAATTGGTAAACAAAAAGATGGCCACCTTCCTCAGTAAAATAAGAGTCATGTATAACTTTGGGGGACCAAGATTAAAACAGGCTTCCAGAATAGCAGCTTCTGTTTAAAATCCTTGGGCTAAAACCACTGAGAATATCTACAGTCTCTCAGCCACCACTTGCCAGTTCTCAGGGGAAATAGTAATTGGACTGTTAAACAGTCCTGCCTTCCTCTTGCTCTAATGCAATAGACATGGGACTTTAAGGAAAGAACAGTGGACCATGAGTCAAAAGGTCCGATTTCTAGTTTTTGGCTCTGCCTCAACTCATTGTGAGAGTTTGGGCAATTCTCTTTACTCTCCAGATCCCAAATTCCCCAATTGCAAAATAAAGACAGAGTGAAATGATGTCTAAGATCTTCTCCAACTCTAAGTCTATCTACTTCTTATTAAAATAGTTCAGTAAAAATCTAAAGTTGGAAAACAGTATGAAAGACTATCCTGTCTCTCTCCTTCCCTCTCTGCCTCCCTCCTTCCCTCTCTGCCTCCCTCCTTCCCTCTCTGCCTCCTTTTTTCTTTTCTTTCTTCCTTTCTTTACACCCCTTCCCTCTCTTACAATTCCTTTTTCCCCAGAAAGCAGAATCTCAGTTCAGGAATTACTTGCTGATACCTCCAAAGCAGCAATGACTCTCGCCTTCTTGAATTCAGAATCCACAGGAAACACATATTGTGCCCTCCACTTAAATCAAAGCCATCTTTCTGCCTCCAATCCTAACTCTCCCAAGTTTCTACTTTTTCTTAATTTTGCTTTTCTGGTTTCACCAAAGAGAGTATGGCACCCAAGAGCAAATGTGTTGAAAACACTAAAAAGTCTTCCTTTTGCCTTTGGATTCGGGTTTCTATGCTGTCCTTCCCTGACAATTCTGAGACAAAGCCTTACTAAGATCCTTAGAAAACTGCAGGCCGGGAGTGTTGGAGCTGGGGGAGTTTGTTTTATTTAAGCCTTCAGTCGGGGCAGAAATATTTTAGCCCAAGAGTTATCAGCCTAATGTGAAAATAATAATAGCACGCAACACACAAATATCAGCCACGCCAGTGTTCCCGCTGCCTCTAATACTCACAGTTCAACCGCATTCCTGGGGAGGTCGGAGGGGATCTCCATCACATTGCTCTCCTGGCAGAGGAGAACCCTGTTAGAGCAGTGACAGATCCGATGATGACATCCTGAGCCCAAGCTCAGGAATGCGAGCAAGGCCGCTAGGAGCAAGGCCATGTTTATTTATCCATCCACCTGTTTTCTTTCTGCATCTGCAGAGAAAAACCTGCACAGATTTCAGTGGCTCCACACTGAGCCCTTATGGGAAGAGATCTGCTTGGGAGCTGGTAGGGTCACGTGACCCACCCAGGGATGCTTCCCACTCAACCCTTCGGTCACTTCCAGACAAATAGCAAAATTCCTGTGTGCCAGCAGTGATTTTGGGGGGAGCAAGATAAGCTACTCCCTTATCTTTCTTGATTGAGTTTATTACATCATGACCCAAGGAAGACAGCAAATAGAACCTTGATGGATGTCTGGAATAGTTTATATTAATTTTTCTGTAGAAATGTCCCTGCTGGCCACTATGTTTTTCTCAAAAATGGTATTGATGAACTCAGTGACAAGAACAAGGACGCAGATGCAGAGAATGGACTGGAGAACTCGAGGTTTTGGGGGGTGGGGGGTGAAGGGGAAGCGGAGACGAAGCGAGAGAGTAACACAGACATATACACACCACCAAGTGTAAAATAGATAGCCAGTGGGAAGTTGTTGTATAACAAAGGGAGTTGAACTCGAGGATGGAAGATGCCTTAGAGGACTGGGACGGGGAGGGTGGGGGGGACTCGAGGGAGGGTGCGGGGGAGTCGAGGGAGGGAGGGAATACGGGGATATGTGTATAAAAACAGATGATTGAACTTGGTGTACCCCCCAAAAAATAATAAATAAATAAAATAAAAAAAAAAAAACCCTTCACTTGTTAAAAAAAAAACAAAAACAACAGTGACATGATTGACTTCCCCAAAACAGACACAATCTGCAATGTGAAATACCACTAAGAGTGTCACTCAGTGAAGGGCAGGGACCTGATTCCAGTCTTGGCCTCAATGTCTTCCTCCAGCCCACTTGATATAAAACCAGAACTTCTGGGTTGTAGTCATCATCCTCTTTCTTGTTGGAGTTAATAACCAGAAATGCTGTTGCTCAGAAGCCAGGCAGTTAGTAAGCCTCAGGCAGATCGTAGTAGGTAGGAAGCGCTTCTGACAGGGGACTCCACAGAGATAACTGCCTCATCTGAGTGACCTATGGAATGGGCTGGGTTTTCAGTGGAGTGTAGTAAATGCCAGCTGTCCACTCTCTATGGCATATCCTTTCTGGCTTCTCTTGTTTCCAGGCTCTGAAGATTGCCCTTGGAAGCTGGCACAAGTGAGTTTACTTAATCTATGCTTTTAACTTAGTTTTAAATGTTCTCTGTAGGTGAGTATCCTGGTGCTTTTGTTGGCACTCCCCATCTCCTTGATGGCGAGGGATCTGACGAACGTTTGGCCACACTTTCAGTAAAGGGGGCTTCTACTTTCAACTGCAAAACCTATGAAGCTTAAAAGGCAGAATATTCTCTAAGATCCTGTCTACAACTTATTACTTGCTAAAATTAGTTTCAACACTATCTTTAAGTAATTAGTTGCATAAAATTGAGTTATGTGAAAATGCTACACAAGTGTATGTCAATCCCACTCCCCTCTTCCTCTCCCCTACCTCACCAAGGAATAATGATGACATGTAATGAATGGATTAAATAATCTTTAAGGGAAAAACAGAAGCAAGGGGGAAGTTGTTCCCTGGCTTCTTCTGTGAGCAATTGATTCATTCTAACTCCAGGACCAGAAGATCAGGGCAGTATCTATAGACTCTCTATGCTCGCAATTTTGCCTAACATGAACAGTTAAATTATTTCATTCAGCAATTGATGCATGGAATCATAGTCTTTCAGATGTGGAAGGGTCTTAATTCAATAAATTAACTAAGTCTTAAGTTTACTTTGAAATATCCACATTGATTTAAAGGGGTTGACTTACCTCTGTCTGAGTAATTCCACTGACCAAAAAACTCATTACCAGTTGAACCTCTCACCCATACCCCTACCCTACAAAGCCCCACTGAGATGTTGGAGAGCTCCAGTTATAACTAAATTAGTCCTTGTATAATAAGCTGAAATTTTTTTAAATTGAGATTTTGATTTTAAAACTATGTCCTCCTCAGAACTGACAGATGACATGTATAACCTAAATGTAAATTATTAAGCAAAACAATAAAACAGTTGTAGACTGAAGAAATAGATGCCAACAACTTTGCATCTATGTCGCTGTTTCTCCTGTATCCCTAGCGTGTTCCTATGCCTAGAAGCGCCCCTAAACCTGAATTTTGTGTTTATTATTCCTTTGTTTTTTAAAATTAATTTTATCATCAAAATATGCATCTCCAAACAATGTATTGCTTAATTTTGCTTGTGTTTGAGTTTTATACAAATTGTATTACTCTTCGCTGGTTTTTGGTTACTTGCTATTTTACGCCATGACATTTTAAAGAATCATCCATATTTCTATATGTAGCTGTAGTTTATAAAATTTCACTCCTGCGTAATATTCCATTGTATAAATATACTACCATTTATGTTTTCATTCTCCAGTGATCTTTCTTTATTCTGAGCCCATGGAAATATTCTCCTATGTTTTCTTCTAAAAGTTTTATAGTTTTTCTCTGCACATTTAAGTCTAATTTATTAGGTATTAATATTTATGTGTGGTAGGAGTCAGGAACTCAATTTCAGTTTTATTCAATGGCATATGGTTTTTATCCACATGGATAAACAATTTTCCCAGAACCACTTATTGAATAGACCCTCTTTTTTTCTCTCATTTGTGAAATTATCACATCTCAAGTAACTACTATTTCGCATAGGTTTGTGTTTAAGCTCTTTTATATCCCGTTGTCACTTTTATCTGCACCAATGCTATACTGCCTTAATTACTAGAACTTTAAATCATCTTGACATGGGGTAAGAAAATTTCTTCTTTTCCAATTCCTTCCTTCCTCCTTCCTCCCTTTCCCTCTCCGTCCCTCCCTCCTTCTCTCCTCTCTTCTCTTCTCTCTCTCTCTCTTCCTTTGTTTTCTTCTCAGGTTGGGGTACCCAGTGCAATTATGAGTAGAAGTTATGATGAGCATTCTTATCATGTCCCTGATTTTAAAGAAAATGTTTTCTAATTTTTCACCTTTAAAATGACGTTTTTTATAGGCTTTTGATGCCTGCTAGGTTAGATATCAGGTTAAAGGTCTTAGAAAATTTTCTAAGAATTTTTTCTTACCATTAATAGAAATGAATATTGTCAAATGCCTTTTCTGCATTTGTTCTACTCCTAACCTATTAATTTGTTGAGTTATAATGAAAATTTTATACTATTAAAATTCCCAGGATTAACTCATGTTCCTAGGATTAACACATTTTAGTTATGTGTTACTGTTACTTTATACGCCAAGAGATTTGACTTCCTAATATTTTATTTAGAATTCTGGCATCTATGTTCATAAGCAATTTGTAACTTAGTAACAAGTAATGTAATTTCTAATTTTCCTTTCTCTTGTTGTCCTTATATGGTTTGGTATCAAGGATGTATTTACCTCATTGACTGAGGCAATAATCCCTCTTATTTTGTTTTTAGGAAGAAACTGTTTCAGCTTGGGATAATCTGTTCCTTGAAAGTATGGATTTACTTGCCTGTAAACCATCCAAGCCTGGTCTTATGGGGGCGGGGCGGGGGGGGGGGGGCGGGGTGTGTGTGTGTAAAGATTTAAAAAATATTCGTTGAACTTCTTTACTTGTTATTGGGCTATTCAAGCTTCCTATTTCTTAAGCTTTTATGCTCTAAATTTTCTAGGAATTTTCCATTTCATTCCAGTGTTAAAATGTATTGTGATAAAGGTTTTTAGTATTCTCTTTTTAAATCTTTTAAAAACTATTCCTAGTGTTGTTTATTTCTGTCCATTTTCTTGGAATTAGCCAACCTTGCCAAATTTTTTCTGTTTAATTGTCCTTTTAAGGACTGACTTTTGCCTTTGATGATCATATTCTATATTCTCTTTTTCACAATTTTTGTTATTATTTCCTCCTCTGTTTTCTTTTTGCTCTTTTTTCTTTTTAACCTCTTATTTGGCTGTCAGTTCATTAGTTTTTCAGCCCTTCTTCCTATCTTATATATATATGTGTATATATATATTTAATCTATACATTTCCCTGTAATCTTTGCCTTAGCTCTATTCCACAAATGTTGATGGGTAAATTTTTCATTATAGCTTAATCCTAAGTATTTCTCAATTTTGCATTATGATTTCTTCTTTCACTCACAGATAATTGAGATGTACTGTTTTGAAATCTACAAAATACAGAGATATTTAAATGTATCTCTTTGTTATTGACCTCTAAATTACGTAATGGTCAGAGAATGTGGTATTGACTTTTCCTCCAAACATGTTGATATGTGTTTTATGGCTTAGTATAGTTAATGTTTGTAAATATTCAGTGTGAGCTTGAGAAGAAGCGGCATTCTCTATTTACTTGTGACAGGCTGTAGATTTGTCCCATAAATCCAGTATATTATTATTTTCCTAAAATTGTCTGTATATGAATATTTACTAACATTTTAAGTTTTAATTAAAGTAATGAAGGGATTTCTGTTGAAATTTCACATGATCAGAATGACAAAAGCTGTCCCTATATTTTTCTTTACATGTTAATGATATTTGGGGCATACACGTTCAGAATGGAATCTATACATGGTGAATTAAACTTTCTCTAATTTTGTAGCATCTTACTGTACACATAGTATTGTCTTTTATCTTACACTCTGTCTGATATTAATATAGATATACCAGCTTTTCATTTGATAAATATTTCTCTAGTAAAATTTTTTCTAACTTTGTGCTTTCAACCTATCTCTTTCTTAATGTTTCAGGCAGGTCTTTTATAACCACTGGTAGAATTTTATAACCACTTAGCTGAATTTTTATGTTTTAATACATTCTTACAATCTCTTTTAACAGATGACCTTAGTATTTTACATTTATTCTGATTATTGATCCATATGGATGCTTTTTCCCTACTACGCAGCTTGCTTTCTACTTTGTTCTAATTTTACATGCTTCATTTTTCCCTTTTTTGTCTTTCATTTGCAGAATTTTGTGTTTCTTTTATTGCTTTGTTTTGTTTTCTTATTCTGTTTTGTTCCATTTACTGGTTTTGATGTTATAGACTCTCCTTATTAATTTTAATGGTTACTCTGAAATTTTTACCTTATACTTTTAGCTTATACCTTTTATTTTAAAAGTTTAATTTTGTCAGTATTTAAAATCCCTTCCTGAAAGATGCATGGACTTTAAATTTTTAAGCCTACTCACTGGCTAGATAAAATGTATTTTTTGTTTTCTAGTATTTTAGTTCTGTCATTATATATCTTCATTATTGTATACATTCAATATTTGCTTAGATTCTCTGCCACTTTGGACATGTTACTGGATCACTGAGGAGTTTGTATTCTTATTTGCTTTTGTCAATACTGCATCGGAAAGCTTTGAGAAGCTCTGCTTATGACCAAATCCAAAGATAAACCTCACAATAATGCAAGACAGCTGTTTTCAGGGAAATGCTGATAAATGTTTAACAATCAGCTTTCTAGGGACAACAAATCCACATTTATATCATTTGTTAATTTCCATGGTGTAAATTCTCCCACCATACCTTTTATCAGGCTACCAATGTGATGTCAGCCAGCTTGCAAAATTCCTCAACATTTGTCTCTCTGCACTTATGAGTTGGTAAGAGCTGGTCCTAGCACATCACTGCCTCTTTTGTAGCTCTTGAATCATCTTTTTACTTGTTTAGATGATCCCCAATTCCTTCAAACCATTCCTTACCTGACATAGCTTTGAGTGTGTGATAGTTTATCTGGATCTTCACTTTAGAATAATCTCCAACATGGGTTGCTTTATCTCAGCGGCCAAAGCCTAAAGTGTTATTTGGGGTGGTTTAACATCGTCATGAGTTTTGCGAGCTTTATGAGAGTCTGGCTGCACAGAAAGTGTTGTATGGTGTGAATATACAGACATACTCTCAGAAGCAGCTATCTGGATTTGCATTGTTCTCAAATGAAGATAAACGGATACTCATACCATGATCAAGAATCGGATATAGCAATTGTGGCAGCAGTGTTTGGCTCTGGTATTGGCTACCATAGGGAAAAACCCTTCTCTAACAAAAAATGGAATCTAATATGGAAAATGAGGCTCCAAATGAGCTTACCAGGAGATTAGTGGTGATAAACCTGAATTAAATGCCTTATTACTGAGTGTTCAGTCCTGAAAATTATGTGGGATATAGATGTTTTTCTGCCCCTGTAAATCTCCCACCTGACCCTCATCATCCTTTTAATCCTGTCATTAGTGTCCCTTGCCTTTTCTTTTACTTATTCTATTTCAAGAAGAGCTTTCTTTTGAGGTCATTTGCCAGTTTTTCCTTGCGTCAGAGGACACCTTGTACTCGGCACTGCCTCCAGGTTGCTCAGATTTCCCTGCAGACTTCCTAGAGATTAAGAACTATGCAAACATCAGGTGACAATGATTACGTTATGGTTGTTGTCTTAAGAATATGTTCTTAGGAATCTCTCTCTTAGGAAGTCAGGGTCCCTTTTAGCTTCTAGATTTCATAACTTAAAGTTTGTCAGATCACAAAGATCTTGAATCTCAGAGATGAGGTAGCCTGTCTGCACCATTAGAATGGAGGACTGAATCCAGTTTCTTTTGGCGGCTTTTATTCTGTGGGCTCTGATGATCTCACACAACTATGTGCAGTTCTTCACCGAGGAAGGTTTGTCACAGGTTGGAAATTTGAAGTGGCTTGTAAGTGTATCTGAAAAATTAATTTCTAAACCAATTTTCTTTTCGTTTCAGGGTAGTCATTTGAAGACAGGGTCTCTGGGGTCTCTGGGAGAACCTCTGTGTGACTGCTGGTTGGGTAGAGGGCTGTCCTATTGATGGAGATAACTTCTGCTGTAATCTGTTGGTCATGCCCAGTCACAAGGCTAGATCAGATTTAAGGGCTGGGAAACAGACTCCACCTTGGTGAGAGGAAGACAAAGGCACACGGCAAAGTGGCATGCACGCACAGGGGAAGTAATTGCAGCCACTTCTGCCAATATTTATTGCAGGTATCTAAGCATTTAGAGAGGATATCATTGTTTATGCTAGGTAATTTTTGCTTTTTTTATCTTAATGTTTTCCGAAGTACAAGTTAGGCCAACTAGTAGAGATACTGATGATGATAATGCTGAAAGATTCACTTTCAGGCTTTAGCAATGTGTTCTCTTACTAACTAAGCGTGGTGCTACCCCAAGAGGGACAGTACTATAAGTGGATTATTCTAACAGTATGATGTTTTAAAATAACCAAAGGGATTTATCTTCCATTCAGAAATTCGTATTTGGTAGGTTTGTATTTATTTTTAAAAAACTAAATTCCTTTTCTCTTGTTGTACATTCTCTTGCTGTGATTTCGGTTGTTCATGTGAATCTAATGTAGACTAATATTAGTGACCTTAGTGAAATATACTATGAAACTTCTGGCAGAAATAAAAATTCCTTGTGATATGACAAGAGCATAAAGGTATAGTTTGTGAATATGCAGTAAAACATGATAGATAAGCTTTGGACACTAAATCTTTCAAGTAGAAGCCTTGAATCCACTTTATTGTCAATATTGTAATCTTAATTACAGTTCCTGTTATACTTTTTTATACATTAAGCTGTACTTATTATTTTATTTTGTATCATATAATTTGCAGTAACATTTAGATGGGATTATGTAAACCTGGTAGGGCATCACATAGGAGCCTAACACACCAGCCCCCCCAGTCATACCTGGCCTGATGGGCCATAGCACGTGTTTTGCATATTGAGACAGTCATTTAGGCCATAATGTTAATGAACCCGCCTGGATTGAGCAGTGCATGACCCGTACAACTGCACCTGACAGTTCTACACCAGGGACTCAGGATGGGTGCCAGTGATTCGTGCTTGGCCTGGTGAGGGTAAGTTTATGGGGCACTAGCAGTGGAGGCTTAGGAGAGGCACTGTGTTAGAGTACTCAGAGTGCTGGGGTGGTGGTCCAGAGAAGCATCCTTCAGGACATCAGGCAGCTGATTGTCTGCATTACCTGTTCCTAAGGTCAGCAAAGGAGGAAGCAATGCGCTGGAGTTGGGAGACCTGAGCTCTGTCCATCACTTTGTCACTCTTGTGGCATCTCTGGAGATTTTTAAGCATCGAGAAGTCAGTTTCTTCTCTTCCAACGTGTGCATGTAAACACTTAACTTACAGGGCTGTTGTGCACACAGCCTGGGATTCACACGTGAAAGCACTGTGACAGAGCCTGGGGTCAATGTGTGATAGTCTTCTCCTCATGGCTGTTGTGATGAAAAGGAAAGGTAAACAGCTCACCACTGCAAGAATGAATCTTTTTCAAGACGATTTTTCATTTGGTTTATGTGGTGAAGTGGTAGGTAAACGACTTTGGCTGCATGATTATTTAAACCTGTGTGCCTGAGGTGGTCATCACAATTATGCCATTGGCAACACCGACCTTCACTGACCCTTGTCTCCCCTTCTTGGACCCTTTCTTCCACTCAGGACTTTGGGAGTTCAAGGCCAACCTGTTGTGGGCAGAGAGATGATGTAGTTTCCCGACGTGTCCTTGACAGATTGGATAACGAATTATACGGTCAAAACAAAAATGTTACAATGAAGACTAATGATAGGTGAAGGGGAGGCATGTTTGTAAGGCTGATGGCCAATTGGTGCCACTTTGGAACAAACAAAGTAGATTTTGAAATTCTTGCATTCGTTTAATTTCTCATAGACATAGAATGTCTCAGGCACTTTTAAAAACACAACGAGGAGAATCCAAATCACATATTAGTCACTGCAAATGACCTTTGGGTCAGTGTTTTGACTCCCAACATTTCTAGGCTTCAGAGTAAGTAGAAATTGAAAGCACACTTGGGAATTGGGGTGCATTGATAGGGGGGTCAGATGCATTGTATGTTCAGACACCAGGCAGGGGTTGGAGGAAGGGGGGTAGTAGTGGTTGCATCTAGTTACTGGTTTGATTGTGGGAAGTTTCATAAAAAATTCAAGGCCAATTCATGTTTTCAGGAATGCTTATAGTGAAGCCAGTATTAATATTAATCTATACCTGATATCCTCTAAAATTTAGCCCTAGGAGTTGCTGTGTACCAAAGTCTAGAATCCTGCCCCTTGCCTCAAGGAGCTTAAACATTTGATTATAACAACGTGACTGTATACCATATGACGTTCCTTACTTCACAGGAATGTAATCAAGAATTAAAGTATTGCATTATACTTAACTACAAACTACGTAGGCTGCAGTGCTCCAGGAAACACTGATTTTTGAGCTGAGCCTCCATAGTAGTGAAGATAAATAACTCTGGCAATTTTCTGACTTAGCTGGTTCCTGCACCCACTTAGACCTTTCCATCAAACCCCCCGTGAAACGAAATATGTTAAATATGAATATATATATATGCCGTATATAGACATATTCAAAACAGCAGCATGGCAGAGTAGGGTCACTGTTTATGAAAGCATGAGTGTCAGTTGCCAGGAACACAGCACTGCAGGTTAAAAACCCAAGGTCTAGTTTCTGTTTTTCTGCTTTGGAATGAAGAAGAGTAATACTGACATTCCATTATGTCTGAACATGGTTAAAGAAAAGAGAAGCAGTGAAATTTCCCTGCTTTCAGAGGATAATTTATTTTGATTCCACATACAGCCCCCGGTCTTTGCCTCACAGTGATGTCCTTTCCCCTGTTGATACCTCGGGCAGCCCTGGTGCTGTGATGTCTCAGTGCCTTCCAGGGTGAGAGAAAAAGCTGGCAGAACCTAGCTGTCAGTGTTCACTGGGCGTGGGAGACACCTGATTAATTGATGAGGAATGTATGGAAGGCCTGCTTTGTGCCGTGCACTCTGGATCGCTGGGTGCTGTGAGCAAAGCTGAGGTAGGAAATGGAGACTCTGTTCTCAAGGGATTGCTGATGCACAGGATTGACGGGAGCCGGGCATATGAAACTAGGGACCCATTTATGAGATGTGGAGTCCTGTACTAAATAGCTCAGAATGCAGAGCACAGCTTCTGTTTATTTTGCACTAACTTTGCTCTAGACCCCAGGCTAAATACTTGCATAATCTCTGATCCTTCTACCAATCCTACAGGGTAGCTGTGATTATTCTTATTTTGTGGATGGAAAAACTGAGGCTTAGAAAGTTTAAGTGTATCTGCCTTGGGTCACACAACTGGTAACTGATTAGCCTAGAACTGGAATATAAATGGGATCCCTCTGAAGTCAGCTACCTCTGCTTGGGTGCAGCACTGCCTTGGATAGCAAGGCAGCCTGGGATGGGGGACCAGAAGCAGCAGGCTGGGGCTGGTTGGCAGGCAGGCTGACTGACACAGTGACTTCTGCTGAGCTGTGCTCAGCCACCTTCCTTCCAACAGAGGAACCCCTCTCTCTGTTGTTCCTTGGTGACCCTGGAAGGTGGGGGACCCTTGTTTGTTTCTGCCAGATAGTCCTGCTGAATCATTCCAACCAGGTTTTGGCCAACTTACCTACTACATTCGTGTTCTATTTTTATTTATTGTGGCTCTCATTTAGCTGGAAATAGCTCAGCTTCAATGGCAGCTTTTAGAGTGAGGTTTTTAAAGAAACCATTTAATTTGTCACGTAAACTAGGACAATTTTGAGAGTGAAAGGGAACTCTGTTAGTAATTATGTCAGGGCTTCCCTGGGCACCCAGGGCTTATGATCACCCTACCAATATGGGATCAAAGGATGTGGTTACCATGGAAATGAGCTACATTTTCAGACAAGAACATCTTTAGAATAGGGAGCAGCCAAATGGAAGTAAGCTCCTTCTACTACAGCAGTGTTATCTCCTGTCTGATGTTAGGGCATGAATTTGGACAACTTAAGTCCCTCAACCTTCACCCACTTTGGACCAAGCCAAGGCAGCTCTGATTTACCATGTCAGAGTGACATTGTTATGTGGAGACCTCTTGCTTACTGCCAAACTTAGTGAATCCGGACTGTTCTAACTTATAGGAATTAAAGAACTTCTTATTCTTGAAGATCTTTGAACACTTTTGCTTAAAATTTATAAATTGGACTATAACAAGAAATTCTGGGGTTTCTTTTAATAGGTCATCTAAGCAAAGACATTGTGAGAATCTGGAAAATATCACATATTGCTTGTCCGGGACTCCGAAAGAGGGGAGAAGAGGAGTGGAGAGGGGGAGAGGGAGGGGAGAAAGGAGGAAAGAAGGGAGGGAGGACGGACTGGATTGCTTTAAGACAAAAAAATCCAGAATATGTTGTGGCAGTGGACTTCTAGCCCAGGCTCGTCCTCTTTACAGTCCCTGACCCTCTTGTCATTTGTTCTCTTTGGGATGACAAATGGGTGTTGATTCGTGACAGCATCATTGATCAAATGACATGTTGTCTTGTATCATGCCTGATAATAAAGAAACATAAAAATCCTCTTGGATTAACTTGACAGTATCCATTTAGATGGTAGCATCTAGTCTAAAACTGTCCAAGAATGACAGAAAATTCCCTTTGTCTAAGACATGAGTGTTTTGCATCACTAGTGCCCCAAATAATTCTTGTTCTGAGACCAGGCTCCTGAATAATTTCCATCAAACTGCTACTAATACGGGGAGGGGTGGGTTTCCAAAGAGACCCTCAATAAAGTCAACATTGCTTTGAGTCTCTTATTTTATATTTTGAACATATGCAAATATTATTCGATTTTACAATATACCCATGTTTGTTATAGAATTTGTCAACATATCTTTAATAAGAGTTATATGCAAAGATGCGCCACTTTTATTCTGCAGTTTCACATTGTCCCTGATGTAAGACTGACAGTAGGGAGGAGTTTATTTTTGGAGTCAAAGATCTAGAGTTTTGCTTGTGGAAGTCAAATAAAAACCCGGACATATGAATTTTATTTCAAAATTTTTTTTTCCAAATTCTTCAGAAGACCAGAAATACAGTCCCAGATAAACAAGTTACTCTGACCATGTTATTGCACACAATATTGACCTGCAAGGAACCAGGGAGAGGAAACAAGGAGAGAAATATCATAACACAATTTTGGTACCAATCAAATAAAACCCTTAGTGACTCTTTTTCTCCCACATGGCTCTATCAGCCCTAAACAGTTCACTGGCTTTTTATAAGAAGGAGAGTTTACAATTTGGAATTTCAGGGTAAAGTAGGATTAAAATAAAGCCACAAAATTCAGACTCAACTCTGAATTTTCCCTTCTCTCTCTCTATGTGTCTCTCTCTCTTTTTTTTTAATGGAGATGTATTTGTCCTTCCCTGAGGGAAGGACAGATGAGTATGAGATTTGGTATTCTTGGATTAGACTTAAAAAACAGATGTACTTTCAAATTTTTTTGATGTTCTGATAAGAACACAATTAACCTCAGGATAAATCTGTCAGTGTAATATAGTCCTTCCCTATACATTACTTTCAGTACCCTAAAAACAATAATAACAACAAACAAAAAGCAAGAAATAAATGACCTCCCTAAAACCAAAGCAAAGCAATAAAACTGAAGATGCTGATAGCATTAAAGGAAAAAAAGCCAATTTGATTTTAGAAAACATTTCCCCATTTTCTTTACATTTTAAGTACATGTGTTGATGTAGATAATCTAATTTATCTTCCACAGTAGAATCCTTCTATATTACTTAGTTCCTGGAATTCAGTCTTATCACATGAGAGATTTGATCCCGAGAATGCCTGATACCATTCCCACCATCTGCTCTGAGAATGATTGAACACAGAGGCCTTCTCAGCTGCATTAGCACCCTTCATTCATTGTCTAGACCTCTCTTTTAGGCCCCGTGCTTGATGCTGAATAGTTGAAAATGAATTGAAACATATTCCCTGTCTTCTGATATCACAGTTCAGACCAGAGATAGACAGGTACGGTGTGCCTGGACTATGTGAGGTCAACTTGGCCAAATCTGGGAACTATGTTTCCCAGGAAAACCTTGTCTGACTCCTTTTCCCAAAGAAAAACAAACAAACAAACAAACAAACAAACAAAAAACTTGCCCGTGGTTTGGCTGTCAGAAATGAAGCCGAATCCGTTGCCCTGAGGTCTTTGTGGCCCACCACGGCAATGGACAGAGGCACAGGTACCTGGTGGGCTCCAGCTGTTCTCTCTTCCGTTCCTCATCCAGCTTGTCTTCAAGCAGTGGCTCCAGGCCCACCCCCAGGCGCTTGGCTGGGGACCTATCAAGACTGCAGCTGTGCAGAGGCAACTCTTCCCCCAGAGTGGGGAAGTTTCCAGTGACTTCCCCATGAACTCTCCTTCTGTGGTCCCACCTTGGTGGCTTCTTGGATTTCTCTTTATGCTCCCACCCCTTTGCTGCAGGGAGCCTGGCTAATGACTATTTTTCTGACTCTCTGACACTCCCTTCCAGATCACCTCTTCCCCAGCTCCTTGCATATTTGTGTAAAGTCTAACTCCTATAATAAAGCCTTTATTTCCATAATACTTGCAGTGGGCCTGTTTTCCTGCCTGAATCCTATTCAGACGGAAACTGTGCACCTCAGATTGGGACTTGACACGTGGTCTTTTAATTAGAATCACTCACTTGGTGTCTGGACTTATTGAGGCTCAGGTTCTTTGTATCTCAGAGCAGAAGGAATTCAGCAAGAGGCAAAATGATAGGCAAGATGTAGATTTATTAATATAGGATGCTTGTGAGAGATGCAAGCAGGCAGGCGAGGAGGCTCTTCCCCGAGCATTAAGTGGGCTACAATTTTATAATCAAAGAAAAGTGGAGGAGGGGAAAAGACCGCCTTCTTAGAGGAGGCATCAGGCTCACATCACTAGTACCTCCTTCGTATTGGGCAGGAGAGTCTGACCCTATGAGGTCAAACTAAGACTGTCATAGCGCTTATTCAAATCAGTAGAAGGGTGCTGACATTCTTCTTTCACCTGATGACCTGGGGCATATCTTGTGCTTTTATTTATGGCTTTATAGTTAAGCAAGGCTGCTTCCTTCCACAACGTTCCGATAGCTTTCTTGAGCAATCATTAACTTACAGTAGTCTCCCAAAGTTTCCTAGGTTTCCCTCTCTATCTATAATCCCCGACTGGGACTTCTACAACTGCCTCTATAACTATCCTATTCTATGCCTATCAAAATCACTGCAAGAGGAGGCTATAATGAAGGCAAGTAGTGGGCACAAAGGAAGATCAGAAAGGAATAGTGTCTCACCCAGATTGGCTGGTGCTACGGGTATGATCAGAGGAGGTTGCCTGGGTGGGGCTGGATGGGCAAAGCAGAGAAGGGCATTCCGTAGAGAAGGCATGAACATTTTGCAGTTGCAAATAATTCTGGATCATACGATATACATTGAGAGGTGTAGTGGGAGGTAAATTTGGAGAAATTAGTCAGGAGCCAGATTATAAGATCATTTTACGCCTGGCCAAGGAGTCTGTGTTTGTGGATAATGGGGACCTTGGAGTGTTTTTAAACAAGGAAAAGTTTGGTGAGATTTACTTTGGAAAGTTTCTCTGGCAGTTAGGTAGAAGCTGAATTGGAGAGAAGCAAGGAGACAATTGCATCAGAACAAATTAAAACAAAAACGTTAACGAAACAACCTGGGCTCACTGATGCAGAGGAAGAGGGATCAGAGAGAAAGAGGGAACGTCACCCTATAATGGGCTAAAGGGAGAAATTTGTGAAAGAAGCTGTTGAGGAAGGGCCAGAGAGGTTGTAGGATAATCAGAAAAGAATGTGAGCGAAGGGAGGGGAGGACCTTAAGAGAGGGAAGTGGTCAACAGTGTAAAGAAATTGAAAGGACAAGAAATTGCCTTTTTTTTTTTAAACCATGTATACGTTATTGGTAACCATAAGGTGAAGTAGTTCCAATTATATTTGTTTTATTATCCTTTTACTAGCTTTCTGGACACAGAATCTCTTGAGAAAATTGTATTATATGTATAGCGAACTTCTGCAATTAAGGGAACAAGGCAGTCTTAGCTCCAGTGATCAGCTAATTTCCCTGGTTCACAGAGTCCAGCTCATCCAAATAAGAGAAAATGTGCTGATCAAGGTCTTAGAAGCCACTTCCCCCCACTATCCCTCAAGAGAAGTCAGTTCTGATTCTTATAAGTGGTAGGTCATTTCATATCTTTCAATAACTTGTCAATAACTTGAATGATGATGAGAGAGGGGTAGGAAGTGAGATGGCTTTTTCTAAATCTGACGCTTGCTTTGTTTTTGCCTCTTCAGTCAGAAAACACATTTTTAGATTTCTCTGAGTGATTCATCATCTTTCTTCATGAGACAAAGTGCACGGGGTGATTCTCCATCAGTCTCCGCTGTAGCCAGGGTGACCCGAGGAGGAAGTTAAAGCCACGTTGCCACGTTGATAGGAAAAGCCCACAGAGGCCGAAATCTAGAGTACAGTCGTCCTCTTCCTTATTTGCAGATGAAGTTAATTATATGTTACTGTCTTTGCTCCTTTTTGGCATTCAGTTCACGGAGATTCATTTTTTTCCTCGGCTTTCTCCTGATGTTTTGAAAAAATGCTATTTCTTTCTTTTGTTAAATCTGTTCATTTACTTTATAAAGCGTGGGATGAACCTCAGTCCCCACGGAGCAGTTCCTGCCTCCCAGGGGCTGTGAGTGAGGAACGTTGCTCCAGGTTAGCCAGGGCTTGTTACAGAGAAGGAATGTTGAGGCACCAAATCCTTTCCTTTTATACAGATTGATTACAGACCCGGAAATGACTTCTCATACTTTGACCTCCTGTTGTTAAAAGGTAACCTTCCCAACCTGCCTGTCACCCCTCACCCTCCCAACACACACGCGCAAATGACCACCCCTTAGATTTTAAGACCCTTGAAGGCTGAGGCCACGCTTTGTTTTACTTCTGTGTCTCCAGGTCTAGGCATCGTGTCCCGTGTCAATGAGGAATGTAACAGGGACGTCTCATTTATCTTGCTCTGGAAATGGGTGCAAAATAGTAATGTTTCATGATCAAAATTTTAGAAAAGCTACTCTTTCTCCCAAGTTTCTCTACCAGTGGGGTCCCCAGTGAGTGCTTAGGTGTCCCTCAAACTAATGTTAGTAGTCACTTGTCACTGTGTCCACCAGCTTAGCTCTAAACCATTGCTGCCGCCACGTGCCACCGCAGATCATGTTAGAATTCCCTTCTCCAGGCTGCTGGCTCTCGCTTCACTGAGGATGGGCACTGCCTCCTCCACTAGAGCTTCACCAGCACAGCTAAGAACAGCCTCATTTATAGATTGCTTCAAGTTTAATATGCGCTGTTATCAGCAGCGGTCACCCCTGGGACCCCACCCCCACCCCTCCATCCCTGAGCCTGGAGAGGGTTTTATTCCTCTAATACAAACACCCATTAGTTTCAGGGGAACCCTAGAAAAAGCAGTGGAAATAGTCAACAACATATTTCCCCAAGTCTGAGATATTCTAATTTAAATAATACCACTTAAGGAACATTAACTATTAATCTTACTTTAGAGCAGTTATTTAAATCTTTGGGGTCCCGGTCTGCCTTACAACAAATGCACCCAATTTGCCCAATCAAAAATATGCAAACTTCAGCCTACACCATCTGCATTCACATTTGTGGGGAAACCACAGTTTTCTCCGAGAACAATTGTTGGTGTTGACATCTGCATTTTCTGTGTGTAACTGAGAGATCCATACTGTTGATTTCTCCCAAACCAAGGAAGTCTGTTTCAAAAGATTCTAACAATTCCCAGACAGAAGTCTTCCCATTAAAATAAAATGAAAACATTTAAAGTTTGTCTTTATGGGTACCCTACTACATGAGTATTTGTTGAATTAATAAATGAATTTTGGGGAATTCTCTGGCAGTCCGGTGGTTAGGACTCAGTGCTTTCACTGCCATAAGCCTGGGTTCAATCCCTGGTCAGGGAACTAAGATCCTGCAAGTCACATGGTGTGGCAAAAAAAAAAAAAAAAAAGGATTTTAGAGTCCTCTGATATTAAAAAAAAATTACCTTTAATAATTGCATCTCAAACCAATGGCAAAGAGAGTAAGTAGCAATGGTGGTCAGCAGAGAAGTTAATCTAAAATTCTGCATCATAAGCAGTATTGTTATTGTTGTTGCTATTTGTAAAATAAGAGGTTCCAGTATTATATCTTAATAGAAATGCATAATAGCTCCTTTTTAAAAAATTTGTTTCACTGAAGTATAGTTGATTTACAATGTTGTGTTCATTTCTACTATACAGCAAAGTGATTAAGTTATACATATATATACACATTCTTTTTCATATTCTTTTCCATTATGGTTTATCACAGGATATCGAATATAGTTCCCTGTGCTCTAGAGTAGGACCTTGTTGTTTATCCATTCTGTATATAATCGTTTACATCTGCTAACCCCAAACTCCTGATCCATGCCTTCCCCCCCACCCCATAGAGCCTCTTGATTCTTCCTTTGTTCTTGTGCACCCTCCTCCCTCTCTAGTCATATTAATAATGTAGGGGTCCCCTGCTACTGCAAGGTGGGCAGGTCTATTAGTCAGATGAGCCCATGTGTTTTCATGAGAACAGTATGAACCAGGAGCCCGGGAATCATGGGTTCACAATTCTGGATCTGTAACTTCTTCCTTCAATGATGTCAGACAAGTCAATTCTTTCTGCTACAATTTCTTCATCAATCTAAAGAGGGTGATGAGATTTGTCTCCCTACAAGGAAAAGCATAACAAGTCCATGCAGGGATCAGGGCCATTGCTTTCTTTACTGATGTACCTCTCCTGGGGAAACCTGGGCACCGGGAAACAGGAGTTTCTTTGCCTGAGAGTGGGGCATATAGAAACAGGAATATGGGGCTGGGTTTAGGGTCCAGTAGAAAGGGGCTGAGAATGGAGTCTCTGCATATATTTGAAAGGTAACTCTAGGACCAAGGTTTTTTAGTAGCAGAGAATTCTTCAAAGAGCTGTGCCCCTCTCTGTGCACTGAATGCTGGGAAATCAGCAGCCTTGGTCCATGTTTCTCAAACCGGAACCCATGAGCAAATGTCTCAGAAAAGAAGTTTTAAAAGCCAGTGTGGCATTTCAAAGATAATCTAATAAATTAACAGGCATATTCTGAATTATTTTAACATCATTTATTCCAAGAACTGCCACATAGTGTCCGTGTGGATATTTTAATTTGCATTTGTTTTTAGAAATTTCATTTTGATTAAGTGAAGATCAAATGACTTCAGAGAGGGATGCAGTAATAAAAGTATCACAGGAAGAAACATAATGGGAGAACTGAGCCATTAGAGAGTGAAAGGGCCTATATGCCCATCAAACTCAAAACAGGGTACTCCTGGGCAGCCCTCCCCTTGATTACACAGATACCCACCACAGAACCCATCACTGGCAAGCCTTACCATCCATGCTCGTTCCCTTTAAACATGGCCAGACACATGAAATGAGACCTGCTTCTGGCAATCAGCGTTTATATAATGAAAATTTCAGAAATGCTGCAATCATAACCCTATTTTCAAGTAAATAAGACAGCATTACAGAGTTATCAAATGACAATTAAAATTGACACTTGAAGATTGTTCGTTGGCAGCATTTTGGAAACACATGAGGTCTATTTATTGTGAACCAGCAAGCAAAGCCTTGAAATAATTAATAACATACTTATGCTAACAGGCATTATCTGAATTACTGAAGCCAAAATACATGCAAAAAAATGTATTAAATGCAGAACCTGACCTGAGGCTCATCTTTCTCCTATTAAAACCCACACTGGCAATCCAGTTTCAGCAGAACATTGTTCATCACATTGAATTAATGTTTTTAATTGGAATGTTATGGGTCTTATAGTTTAGTTATTAAATGTTTCTAATATATATGGTTTGGTTTTGGTTTCGTTATTTTAGAATGAGTTTAGAGCTAGTTTTACATTCACATTTTAATAAGATTGTAATAAAAGTAATTTAAGTCAGTACTGGAAGTGCACAAGATTTTTTGTTTTTTCTTTAGAGGGGTCCGTGCATCCTTCAAATTTAGGAGACATTGTTAAAGAGGTTAAGAGCATAGCATTCATAATCAGGGAGACCTGGGTTCAAATCTAGGCTTTGTCCCTTAAAAACTGTAAACTTGAGCATGTTATTTAACTGAATTGTGTTTCACTTTCCTGCTTTAATAAAAATGTATAATAATAATAATACTTCATCATGGGGTTATTGTGGGGAATAAATGAGATAATAGCTTCTCAGGATACGATCTTGAGCACATAGTAAGTGCTTAGAAAAAGCCATTATCTTCATCCTTACCATTTTTAAAAAATATATATGTATGGATGGATGGATGTATTTATTTACTGGCTGCGTTGGGTCTTCATTGCTGTGCACGGGCTTTCTCTAGTTGTGGTGAGCGTGAGGGCTACTCTTCATTGTGGTTTGCAGGCTTCTCATTGCGGTGGCTTCTCTTGTTGTGGAGCACAGGCTCTAGGCATGCGGGCTTCAGTAGTTGTGGCATGTGGGCTCAACAGTTGTGGCTCACGGGGTCTAGAGCACAGGCTCAGTAGTTGTGGTGCATGGGCTTAGTTGCTCCATGGCATGTGGCATCTTCCTGGCCCAGGGCTCAAACCTGTGTCCCCTGCATTGGCAGGAGGATTCTTAACCATTGCACCACCAGGGAAGCACATCATTATTTTTTCAGCTTTGGTCTGAGGGACCCATGGGATGGCAGAGCCAGTCAAGTAGATAAGAAAGAGTTGCTGCAGGAGCAGCTGCTAGGAGCCATTACTGTCAACAAGAGCAATGTCTTTTAAGGAGTGCTGGGCTAGAGCAGCCTCAGCAACTCTCAGAGGGAGTGGCTTTCACCCAGGTAGCCTCCTGATAGGACCACTGTCTCTGGGAGCTGCTGAAGCTGTCAGTCTGATGAGACCTTATTACCTGGAGGTCCCATCTTCTCTAACAGCCCTAAAGTGTAGGCCACCTTTGAGGAAGAAAACCATGTTTCAGTCCCTGTCACTTTGACTGTTAATTCCAGAACTTTCTTGACATGCTCAGCATGGCTGCCTGCCCTGTGCTCTCACAGTCCCCTAGCATCTGACCCATTATATAGTTTTTCTGGTCTTGGTTCTTGAGTTTGTTCAGATGATGTCTGTTGTGGCCATTCATGGGACATCCAGCCTCACCTATGCTGTTTTCTGGGATGCCTGTGGCTGTCATCCCCTGTGAGTTCCCTCAGATCCTAATCAGGGAAACCATGGACTTGCTATAGGCGTGAGATGGCTGGTGGGAGCACTTCATAGTGTCAATTATCTTCTACCATTGTTCTCCTTTAGTGTCTGGAGGTTTGTTGAAATATACCTTTGAGTCCAAGACCTAACAGCAATCCTGATTAGATCATCCAGTGCGGTCCCTCCAACTCTAGCTCCCCCTGCAGTTGTTGGATCGTGAGTTTTTCAGATTTGGTCCAGATACCTAAGAGATATTGCCCTGCAAGGCAGGGAGGCAGGGTAGACACCGATGGCTTACGCTGACCAAGAGAGAGAGGAGGCAGAAACCTGCATAGAAAAGAAGAAAAACGTCCGGCTGTTTCAGCCTTGCAGACCACACAGAATGTTCACTGTATGGTGATTTTTTAAAAACCATTTGCAAAGCTGGTTGAACTCCCACAGAAAGCCAGCCTGATTCCTTATCACATGAACTACAGCAAGATTTGCTGATCTGGATACCTGGATGGAGTTGCATTAACATGTAGCACACACAGCCCTCTCTTCCCAAACCCACAAACCCCTCTGGACAGCTTTTTTTCCTCCTGCTTCTTTTTCCTAGAGCATCTCAAAGCCTTTCTATGATCCCAGAGAGCATGAATTATTCACTATAAAGAGCATCAGCCTTCAAAGTATACTTTTTAAAAAGTAAAACTGCCTAAACCATCCAAGGCTTTGCCTCTGCCTTCACTGTCATTAACTGGATGGTCATCTTTAGAATCATTACCCACCTTCCTTCCTGCCATCTTGTTGGCTTGGTTCCCCTTCCCACCTCCCCCCACCTTTATAAGTAACACAGGAGCTCATCCTATCTTGCCTCAGGCGTGTCCTGCCCAAGGCTGTGGTTTACACATATCGCCCTGTTCCATGTAAATATCATTGTTTTCATTTTAAAGTTCTTCGTAATCACAAGTGGAAGGATATAATCTCTCTCTCACACAGTGTCAGCCCAGCTGCAAATTCTACTGACTGAGGCATTGACCACCTACCTGCATGTCTTTAGCATTTATTAAGATTTAGGAAGCACCCATAGCTTAGGCTTGCTTTCCAGCACTGCCGTTAATTAAATGTATAAGCTTCCTTCAGTCAATCATGTAACTTTCTGAGGCTCAGTTTCCTTATCTGCAAAAGAGGATCTAGCAACAAGGTGAAAGTTAAAGACCTGACATGTACCCAGCATCTAGCATAAAGAAAATACTTTTTTTTTTAATTGATTTATTTTATTGGCTGTGTTGGGTCTTTTTTGCTGTGTGCAGGCTTTCTTTAGTTGCAGTGAGTGGGGGCTACTCTTTGTTGTGGTGCGCCAGCTCCTCATTGCCGTGGCTTCTCTTGTTTCGGAGCACGGGCTCTAGGCACATGGGCTGCAGTAGTTGCAGCACATGGGCTCTAAAGTGCAGGCTCAATAGTTGTGGCGCAAGGGCTTAGTTACTCCGCGGCATGTGGGATCTTCCTGGATCAGGGATCGAACCCCTATCCCCTGCATTGGCAGGCAGATTCTTAACCACTGCCCACCTAGGAAGCCCAAGAAAATACTTAAGTAGTGGGGTAAGTAATTTCCTTAATCAGTGGTAATTTGTTATGCATAATCCAGGTTCATGACATCTTAGCCCCTGGCTGCAGCAGTTATAGCTGGTCCAGACATCACATGTTAGGAACTCAGGCTCTGATATTTATCAGATTTGAGTTCAAATCCTGTCTTAGCTATTTGGCCACATGACTTTGGACAATTTGTGTCATCCATGAGTCATTTCATCTCTTTAAGCTTTATTTCCTCATGTGTGAAATGGGGACCATAAAAGTGCCAACCCAGTTGTTTTCGTGATAATCAAATAAGACATTGGATATAAAGTTTTTAGTCTAGTGCTTGACATTTGATAAATATTTGTTTTTAAACTGCAACTTAAATACATTAATTCTGGCTATTCTGTCCTTTCTCCACAGCTATAGAGAAACATGCCTTTGAGGACTGGGGCGGGGAGGGTGGGGGGGGCTTGGGGGGGTCGTCAAGGAAGGGAGGGAAGATGGGGATATGTGTATAAAAACGGATGATTGAACCTGGTGTACCCCCCCAAAAAATAAAAAAATAAATAAATAAATAAATAAATAAATAAATAAATAAAAAAAAAGAAAAACATGTGACCCTGGGGCGGGGAGGGTGGGGGGAGTCGAGGGTGGGGGGGAGTCGAGGGAGGGAGGGAATACGGGAATGTGTGTATAAATGCAGATGACTGAACTTGATGTACCTCAAAAAATAATAATAATAATAATAATAATAATAAAAGAAAGAAAAATGTGATGGGAAAGAGGGAAATGGCCATAGGCAAGGTGATCTGGTGTTTTCCAGAACAATCTATTTTTTACCTGCATTTTATTATGAGGAATTTAATACATACAAAATAATAAATATACCATACATGAGATATGAATCAGAATACTAATAGGGTCACTTATGAAAACACCACAAAAAATGAAAATTTACCTAAACCCTTGAAACTACTGTGGATTTTCCTGATTCCATTTCCCTGCCTTCCCTCAGAGGCAACTACTATCTTCAACTGTTTGCTTTTATTCCTGTATTTTCCTTTATAATGTTACCACATATGTATGTATCTCTAAACAACATATTGTCTCGTTTTGCTTTCTGTGGGGCTTTATGAAAATGGTATTATACTGTATACATTCCTGTGAAATTTGCTTTTCTCATTCAGCATTTGTTTCTAAGATTCGTTCATATTGTGTGTGGCTGCTGTTCTTTCATTTTTATGGCTGCATAGTATTCCATTATCTGAGCAGTCTGTAACTAAATGTAGCCATTCTCTTGTCAAGGTGTATTTGGATTGTTTCCATGTTTTTTCTGTTGAGAGCAATGCTGCCATGAATATAAACATTGCTGTACATGTTTGCTGTGACTCCCTAAGTTATGCTGTCCAATATGCCAGGCACTATCCACTTGGCTATTGAGCACTTGAAATGTGGCCAGTCTGAGTTGATACATGCCATAAGATTTAGTACAAAAAATGTAAAATATCTAGTTAACATTTTTTATGTTAGTTTCATGTTGAACTGATATATTGTGTTAAATAAAATATATGAAATCTATTGTTAAGAGTAAGTTTACCTTTTTTAAAAACTATTTTTAATGTGTCTATTGGAAAAATTATATTAAATATGTGGCTTGCATTAATTTTCTGTTGGACAGTGCTGCTGTAGGGTATAATTAGAGTATTCTTAGGAGTGGAACTTCTGGGCCATAGGGTTATGCTTATTAGCTTTACAAGATGATGTCAGTTGTACTTCCAAGTGGTTACACTAATTTGAATTTCCATCCTAAGTGTACAGTCCTTCATTGCTCTACATTTTTATCGTAATTGGTATTGTCAGACTTTAAAATGTTTGTCAGATTGGTGATTGTAAATCACATTTCATTGTCTTATTTTGATTATTCTTATTACTATTTAGTGTGAATATTTTCCCCACCTACTTATTAGCCATTTGTTTTTCTTCTTCTGGGAAATGCTTGTCAATATCTTTTGAAGATTCTTATGTGGGTTTGTTTGCCTTTTTCTTGTTGATTTTTTGAAGGCATTTAAAAATATAATTTTTGTTCTGTTCCTTCTCACAGACTATGGCTTATATTTTTATTTTCTTCCTGGAACCTTTTGATGAATAAAAGTTCTTAATGTGGTCATTAAAATTTTTTAAACCTATTAAAACATTTTCCTTTTATGGTCAGCTTTTGTTTCTCTGCCCTAAAGTCATAGAATTATGTTTCAGAATGGTGTCCTTTACCTCTAAGTCTTCAATCCAATAGGAATTGATTTGTGTATAATGTGACCTTGGAGGTAGAATTTCAAATTTTCCATATGGATAACCAATTTTCCTAGCATCGTTTATTTAACAGTTTCTCATTTCCCCACATCCATCAAGATAAACAAATCACTTACATGTAACACTGTTCCTGGATTTTCTTTTCTGTTCTATTCTATTTGTCATTCAACTGATTCTCATTATTTTATTGCAGCTTTGTGGTGAATCTTTTTCTCTGGTTAAGGCCTCCTTTTCTTATGAGTGTTGGCTCTTTTTGGCTTTTGGCCTATTATATAGATTTTAGAATCAGCTTGTTGAGTTTGTTTTAAAAACTTCTTGGGATTTTGATGAAATTGTGTTCAAACTATAGGTCAATTTAGGGATAGTTTATATGTGTTCATGATATTTAGTCTTCCAATCCAAGATCATTGTATTATACATCATTGACCTCGAAGATGATTTATTTAGACTACTTTAATGACTTTAAATCAAGTGCTGTAATTTCCTTCTACAAATGATTTTCACATCATTTGTTAATTGTATTCTTAGGTAAAATACGTATGTTTCATTACTGTTGTTAACATACAGAAATATTTTTTTAAAATTGCATTTTCTTAGTGTTTTTGTTGTATAAAAATGAACTTAATTATATATCAATCTTTTATCTAATTATACTTCGACTCTTATAAGTGCTAACATTTTGTCTGTAGACTGCTTTTGATTTTCATTGTAGACAATTATATAATAATTCTTAAATAATATTTTGTCTTTTATGCCAGTCCTTATACATTTGACATTTTATTCTTACTAAGATCATTAAGACTGTCTATACAGTGATTAACAGAATATATTGACTAGTGAGTACCCTCACCTTAGGTCTTTTGTTTTTAAAAGACTGTTCCACTATTTGAATATCCAGTAGGTCACGGATGTAGTTTTTTAGTGGGCACCGTTAATCAAGTTAAGAGATATTCAGTCTTCTACTAGTTTGGTGGAAACATTTATAAATTGAATTTTATTAAATGCTTGTCTGCACCCTTAATGTGATCACTTGATTTTCCTCTTTTAATGCTAATATGGTAAATAAGTAAATACCCTAATACATTTTCTAATGCAGTATTAGCCTTGCATCCCTGTGATAAATCCAACTTGATCATCATATGGTTTCATTTTTAAAACCCTGCTGAACGTAATTTGCTGGTACTATTTAAGACTTTTGTATCTATATCCAGTCTTTATTCTGCTTAACCTATCAACTGCATTTGATGCCCTTGGTTCCTCTGGGATTCTTCCTTCATGTCTGATCACTCCTCAGTCAGCACTGTTAGCTCCTTCTTAGTTTCCTAACTCACAATGTGGGTTGACCCCCAAACTCAGTCCTCGGACCTCTTCCCTTTTCTGTCTATACTTACCCTCTTGGTGATCTCATCTTGTCTCATGGCTTTAAAAACCATCCATATCCTGATGACTGTCAAGCCTTTAGCTCTAGCCTATACCACTCCTCTGAACTCCAGACTCATGCCTAACTGCCTATATGATATCTCTCCTGGATGTCTATTTGACATCTAAAGGTTGATGTGTCTAAATCTGAGCTTCTGCTCCTCCGCTGCTCTCCCCTTTAGGAACTGGCAATTCCATCCTTCCAGTTGTTCAGACCAAACACCTTGGCACCTTGCTTGACTCTAATACTCTGCATCCAATCTGTCAGCACATCTCCTAGGCTTTCCCTCGAAATGAACTCAGAAACGAGGCATTTCTCATCATTTTTACAACTACCACCAACTTCCATGCCACTGTGATTTCTCACTTAGTTATTGTAGGAACCTCCTAACTTGTTGTTTTGTCCCTTCAGTCTATTCACAACATAATAGAGTGTTATTATTAAAATACAGATCAGATCAAATCCTCTTCCAATATTGTCCTTTCTCACTCATAGTAAAATACAACATTTCTTACAATGACTGTGAAGCCCTACCCTGTCTGGCATCCCTTATCTCTCTGACCTGGTCTCCTACTACTCTCCCTCAGGTTCATTCTGCTCTAGGCTCCAGCCACACTGGTCCACCTTATTGGAACAATCTAGGTATATGTCAGCTTCAGGCCTTTTTCACTTCCTGTTGCAACTGCCTGGAATGTTTTCCCTTGAGATACTACATTGTTCCCTCCATCGCCTCCTGGTCTTTACTCAGATGCTTCTTTCTCAGTGAGGTTTGCCATGGCCAACCTCCCTAAAATTGATACTCTATAATCCCCCTCTACTCTCTTGCCTCATTTCCAGTTTTATTTTTTCTCATTATTTATCATTCTCTAATATACTATATACTTTATTCACTTATTTAATGTCTGCTTTCTTTTAGGAGAGTATAAGCTCTGTGGGGTGGTGGCCTCTGTTAACATTTGTAGATATTCCATGTATGCCTGAAAATCAAGCGTTAGGCACAACTTTCTTCACATATTTATTATTGAAGCTTGGGAATAGTAATATTCAAATCTTTATGCTTGCTGATTTTTGTTCTGCTTGGTCTGTGAATCACCAAGAAAGGATTTAATACCTCCCACAGAGTGGTAGGTGTGCCATTTCCCGCTTCATAGTTGTTTCAGTTTTATTCTACATATTTTGAGGTATCTTGGGGCAACACAAATTTAGTATTATTACATCACCCAGGAAAACTGAATCTTTTTTCACTGTGGTGTGAACTTCTTTAACTCTGGTTTTATATATGTATAAAGCCTATTTTGACTGGAATGATGCAGATGTACTAAATACCCGGTATCTTTGTTTAATGTTCACTGAGTATGTTTATTTCATCTCTTTATCTTCAATATTTCCCTGTCTTTCTGTGTGAGGCTTGCTTCATCTAAAGGGCATATATTGCTCGATTTCTTTGTAATCAAGTCTGACAGTTCATGCCATTTCCCCAGAGAGCTCAGTCCATCCTCATTTACTGTAATTTCTGAAATATTTTGATTTCTGTTTATCAGCTTATTTTTAAGCTTTCTATTTGTCCCACTCTTCCTGTCTTGGATTTTCCTCCTTTCATGGTTTCTTTTGAATTGATTGAGTCCCCCCCGCCCCCATCCCATTGTCTATCCTCCTTAGAACTATTTGGAAGATATATACTCTACTGTTTTTCATTTCAAAAAGTTCAGCATCCACACTTTATATACTTAAGTCTAAACTTAAAGGAGTTTTACTCTCCTTCAAAACTATAAAGCCCCAGAATAATTTTCTATTTATCATAAGATAAATGAATAGGAAAAATCCATGGACTGTGTGATAGATACAGCGGAATGAGAAGGCCCCTCAGCTCGTTTGTTTGCTCTCCTTTATTTTTCTCTAGAGACTTTATTATCCTCTGACTTTATCTGTTTGTTTATTGCCTGCTTTTCTATACTAACATGCAGATTTCACGGGGACAAGAATTGTTGACTGTTTCATTCACTCTTACCTACCTAGCGTGTCAGATAGTTCCTGCTTATAGTAAGTGCTCATGAAATATTGTTGAATGAACAAGCGCTTCAGTTACAAACACACACTCCAAACTTACATGATATGATTGCTTGGCTTTTTAATGTTTTTATTTATTTTTAACTTCATTAATTATTTTTATTATTTTAAAATAATATTGATTTCAATATTTTTAATTATTTTTCTTATTTTGTACAGGAATTGTTTGTTTAGTTTAATCTACATGACTAGCATTTTCTTTACCCACTATTTGTCCTTAGGGTCATCTTTCTTTTGTCTTCAATAGCGTCCTTTATAAGCTTTAGCGTAGGTCTATAGGTTGCAAACTTTTTCATTTACCGTTTATATGAGTATATTTTTATTACATCCTTGTTATTAAAATATAATTTTTAATGGGATACAAACGTAGGTTTGAGATGGGACACAAATGACAGTTCTCTCACAATTTGAAAATATTGGAAGATAATCTTCCTCAACTTTCTGGCTTTTATTTTCCCCATCAAAAAGTTAGGTGTCAATCTAAATACTGCTCTTTGTATATAGTCTATCTATTCTCTGTAATTACACTTAAGAACTTCTCTTTGCCTTTAGTGTAATTTGATTGCACTCTACCTAAAAATGGATTTTTTAGTATTACTCTTCTTGGAGTTTAATGACTTCCTGGATTTGGGGGTTCATGTCTTTCATAGAGTTTGGGAATTCTGGACATTATCTCTTTGAATATTATCCATTCCTCATTTTCTCTTTTATTTCCTTCCACCGCTGTACTTAGATATGTGTTGCTCCTTTCCCCGTGTTCTTAACCTCTCTTTCCTATTTTCAGTCTTTTTGTCTCTCTGTGCTTCATCCTGTTCAGTATCACCTTCCAGTTACTTAGCCTCTTTTTAAACATGTCTCTTTTAGTGTTTAACCCTTCAATTGCATTTTTTACTTTGAAGATCATATTCTTCAATTCTAAAAGTTCTAGCTGAACCTTTGTCAAACTAGTTTGTTCATTTTTGATAGTCTCATGATATTCATTCTTATTTTTATTTTGTATGTCTGATTTCTTTTGTGTGTATTTCCACTCACAGTCTGCTAGAGTATAAGAAGCCTATGCTGAGATGTGTTCCTCCTTAGGGAGGTACTGTTGATTCTTCAGGCATCTAAGGGCACTACTATAGAACCAGGTTTACTTTCAATTAAAATTATCAGGTTCTGGTTTTTTCAATTTAAAAAAAAAGGGTAAATTCAGACCCAAACTCAGATGGATTTCAGGGCGTCAAGAGCAAAGGGCATCCTTGTGTTTTGACTCTGCTGGGTAGGTTTTCTTCTGAATCACCACGTATACCTCTTCCTGAGCCCTTGCTTGGTGTGGGGTGATCAAAGATCCAGTGCCCTGTGATGCACATGTACAGGCTGAGTTAACCTTCCCCCTCATGCTGATGCTTTGGCCCAAATGGATTCCTGGTTGTGTCCTGGGTATGCAACAGCTACAGTGCTGGTGTATCTCCCCAGACTCACATTCTCATTTTTTTCTGAAGTTAGAGGAATTCATTTGCTTTATTTTAGTTTTATTTATTAATTTATAAAGGTCCGTTAAAAATACTTTGGCTAACATTTTTAGATTTTTTGTAACAGTGTGTTGTAGGATTTCTGATCTGTTACGTCGTTGGAAACAAAACTGTGGAACAATCTTTCTTGATAGTCTTTCCCAGAAACTAATTACCGTCCAGCAAAGCAGGAGAAGAGCAAGATAAATAGCCTTGTCCATGTGCTCTGTGATCGTAAGATCAGGGAGACCAGATGAAATTGTTGGCCTCTTCCCTCAGTTCTGTGACTTTGTCTCTGCTGTACCTTGAATCACTTCTCTATTCTCTTCTACAGATCTCAACAAATCTCAGCTCCTGCACAATGCACATGCCCCTCTGTAGCTTAGCATGGGGTATGATGTAGCATCTGGAGTCAAACAATGACCTTTACAATTCTTGTTGATTTAAAAGCTTACTGTGTCATAATGTAACAGCAGCAGCCAATACTATGACAGAGCAACAGAAATGGTTGTTTTCTCTCCCCATTTCAGGAGCTATGTTATTTATTTTGTGGCAGTTCACCTGTGTGTGGCTGAATTCTTGCTTCATTCATGCAAACAGAATATAGCCTGGCAGGGAGTGTACCACAAGCCTATAAAGGTTGTTGCAAAATCCATAGTTTATTGCTCCATAACGGCTATTCTGAAGTTTACTGTTTTTATCCCCCTCCTCTGTCTTATAACTAGAAGAAGAGTCTATGCAGTTGTAGGGTTTTAGCAAAGTTTTGGGTAAGCACTTCTAATGGACACCCTGGTCATCATACACTTTCTGTCTAGAGGCCAGCTTGTTGAAGTGATTAGGATGAGGTTAATACTCACCAGAGGGCCATCGTGGTTGATCTGGGCATTTCTCAGAGTCACAGAAGTAGCTAACAGATCAGAAAGAGTAGTCAGAGAGACCTCTGAACATATGTCCAGAGATGGAGGCAGGGTAGAAGCCACATCCTATGTCTACATTGTCTGAGACTTGTCTTCAAGAACAGATGTTCAAGGTAAAGCCATAATCTTTAGAAAACACATGTGAAGAAAAGCAAAGTGTTAACTTAATCCAGCTCTTATCACTATATTAGAAAACTGATCTGTGTTTTATATACTGAGCTCCTCAGAAGATTGTTGGAGGAGGTCTTCCAGAGGATGTGATCACCGGTTGACCACAAACTGGACCCAGACAATGAAAAGTTCCTCCCTGCCCTTGGAATGTATATTCTGCCCACCATTCCCACACTACGGGCTGTTTCAAGGACACAGCCTTGAGAGAGTACTGTTACTGAGACTGAATCCAGTTAAGGCCTCTATATAAACTTTTAAGATTCTGGCAGATGGGTATGGAGACCTACTCGTCTTATGGTGCCCAAGACAAACCTCACATGTAAGTTCCCTTGCTTATTACACCTGCCACCTATCAACCTGGAGTGGTCTGCCTCCTTCCCCGGAGTTTCTCCTTGTCCTCCACGTACTGGGGCCAGTTTCAGATTTCACCCGGAAAGCTCCCCTGGTTTCAAACCAACAAAAATCAGTTCCAGTTTTCCTGCTCAAAGGTAGTAATAAAGTTTACAACTTCAAAGACCATAGAGGGAGGTAAAAGATGAAAGAGTTAAACCATTTATGGCAGACAATCTTGTAATTAGGACTGAGCTTAAGGGAACACAGAGAAACGGTAAGGATTCCTTATGTCATGGCAATCTTGATTTCTGTCACTGCATTTATGAATTTTATTTGGTTCTTTTCAAATCTGTCTTATTCTTTTCTCATATTTTTATTCCTTCTTTTATTTCTATAATTATTTGAAAATACTTATTTTTAGTTTATATTTGATACCTGTTATTTGAAATTTTGCGAGGATCTGATTCTATTTTTGCCAGCTTATTCATGATAGATTGTTACCTCATTTATTTTGTAATTTGGGATTCTGAGCTCATTTTGCACGGCATTTTTCTGTAGAAATCCCTGTGTGATGTGAATTGAGGCTATATCTTCAAGGGGTGGTTTTTAATTTGTTTGTGTCAGTCACCTGAGAAGTGTTATTAGTTTAAGATCAAGTTTATACATATTCCTTGGCCTCCCCTGCCGAGTTCTCTGGGATGCTCCAGCCAAAGTGAGGCAGGAACTTGTCTGTCTAGAAGGAGAGAAGAGAAGCTGGCTGGAGGTGCTATGGGGGTCACACACAAAACGGGAAGCCAGCAGGAGCCACACACTTCTGTGGTGATGTGCTGGCACTTTACATCGTCTAGAGGAGGTGCCCAACAGGAGCCCCTGCTGTTGCTGGTGTGGACTCTTATTTCTAGTCCTGCAGGTCCTAGGCATTGTTGACAACACCTCTATTCTATCCAACTGTTAGACCACTAATCAGTTCCCATCAGTTGGCTCTGAAGAAACCTTGGCATTTTCAAATTGCAAAGAAGAAAAAAACTCTCCTGCTCTCTTTATCGCCATGTGTCCACTTATTTGTTCCTGAAATGTAGGTAGAGGGATTGGTTTCCTTCCTCAGCAGCCCATCCTAAAAGGGAAGGTCAAGGGGCTAAAAATATTTGCATAGTTAACACATGGTTAGATTTTTGGAAAATGCCTTCTTTTATTCTCCTACTTCTTGCTTGTCAGAGTGACTCCTGGGTGTTTCTTTGTGTGCTACGGTTGGGGCAGTCAGGGTTGCGTGGTCCAAGTGACAAAGCTGTGTGCTGAGCAAGCCACGTGTTCTCACCTGTGGCAGAAATGGCTGCAGCCCATGAGTGTTGCTTTTTTTCAGAGGCCATTCCTGCTGCCCAATCCCCTGTGACAGTTGAACTCATGCAGGAATGATTTCGCAGGTTTAAGGTGTGAGGGACAAAGAGCTGGCTGAGGTTGTGTAGGCCATCACTGCCCAGCTTTGTAACTGGGGAATTCTTCTATCTTCAGAGCTGCTTTTAAAACACAAGGAAGAAAACACTCATCGTTTATCTGAGTGTTGATAGAGGCTCACTCTGTCACAAGAGCATCTCAACACTGAGGTGGATATTTTGGCAGTGGATATCCTGGCTCTTGGGGACAGAAGAACTGAAGAGAGAGTGTTCTCCTATCCTGGCTTCCTTGCCTTGCTTTCATGTGTGCTTATGCAGCTTCTGCCCCAGTCATCTGGTGCCAGAATGTTCCAATAGGAAGAGATCCCTGAAGCCATCATTAGTTTAATGTTTCCCTTTTATTTAAGAAAAGTCAGTTCTGCTACATAGAAAATAAAACAAGCAAATGCATAAGGTGAAGATGTGACTAATTAGAGACAGTAAGCAAGCGAGTAGCTTGGAGTCATGGTGAAAACTCATGGAGGGTAAGTTAGTAACCTGTGAGGCACAGTCAACCCAGCTAGAAAAAATGGAATATTTGTACCAGGTGAACTCCTGCAATGCGGGGTTGGTCCCTATCTTTTGCTCAAATTTGACACTCACCTTCAAAAGCTTCTGTAATGTATCTTATCGTGTTTACAGAGGACCCAGTTTCTTTATGGGTTCCTCTCCTATTTTTCCTGAAGATAAACTTCCTCACATTCACCAGGGTGGTCTACTCACTGTTTGTGCCTCCTTTGCCCCTACTTCCTCATCCCCCATGCTGGGGTACAGCACATATATTTGGAGCCTTTTAAAGCTGTGGGGTCTCAATTCTCTGGTTCCAGTGTAGACGCAACCAAACACATCCACCACACCTTATGATGCAATATAGCCTCCCAAAGACCTGACATGTGGCCTCAGGGGTTAGAGAAATGGGTCATAGCAGCTTTTTCACAAGGGCTAACTCTCTTGCTTGCCTTACTCATACACTGTGGGGGCTATCTGAGCCAGGAAGATTCCCCAGAAGTGCCAGTCCATAGTTCTCATCTTCCAATTCAAAAGACAGATTATATACTTGCCTTTAGTTTGCTTATATTTTAGTCTTTCAAATAGAATACTGTCAGGAAGTCGCTCTTAGTAAGAAAAGGTCATTACTTCTCATTGCTTCTCTTCTTCATTTGCTAGCCCCCAAATGGTTCTTTTAAAATTCACTTTCATTGATCTTTCTTCTCTGTTTCAGCAGTGAGGAATTTGGGCTATGAGTCTTTAGAGTCAGGTAAATGGAAAACTGGGAGTTCCATAAAGCTAAACATGTCAGATGTTAAGGTTGCAGACATTGGGTATCCATGGCTGTTCATGCCGACCCTGTCCAGTTCAGCAAAGAGTTGTGAGCCTTTGGTGAGGTGTTGGGCTGCACTCATGCTCTCTTTTCAGGGAAAACTGCTCCCGCTATACTCTGTGATTCTGGTGGGGCTTCCTATCATAGCACCTAGCCTCACCAGACATCGGAATGGATGTGTGATCAAGATCAGCAATTTCCATATCTTTTCTTGTAGCATCCATAGGGCCTGGTTGAACTGGAGAGAGAAGGGGGCCCTGCCGCTGAGTTCATGAAATAGGAACAGTGTGAGCTGAGGTTTGATGCTCCTACCTTAGGGGGGATCATTGTCTAGAGCAGGAGAGAATGAAATCTGAGACAACTAGAATTGAGAGATGGATGAATAAGGAGAAGATCGTATCAGTGTCAACTCCTTGTTTTAATTCTCAGTGGTACCAGATCTGTCCTTGTCTTCGTAGCTGTCCTCATTTCTATGAGCCCATTCAGTTAAATGGGACAATAAGCCCCTTTTGGTAAGCTAGTTTGTGTTCAGTTTCTTTTATATATGTGGAGATTCCTGAAAGAACAGACATTAATCATTGGAAGGGGAGCATTACAGATATGAGGCACCAGGATTCAGAACTGGTTAATTTCAGGCAGAGTGTGGTTAATAAGGTTGCTTTCATCTGGGCAGGGAAAACGGAATTATTGTTATGTAATCTCATGGACGATGTAACTGTTGTTATGTAATGCTTTCTTGTCATCTCTTGAGTCATAGATCAATTGTACATACTGAGAGGGCTTTTAGAACTTGGAACTTAAGTAGGGATGGTAGAAAGTGTTGGCTTCCTCTTACGGTCATCGAGGGGTTCTAATAAGGGAAAAGTCTTATTACCAGCTGACATGACAAAGAAAGAATTCAATATTGGTACAATAAGTCCTTTCACCTGCCAACAGCATCCTTCTTGGTCCTGTTCAAGTTCCACCTCCTGCACAAGGTCTTCCCCAACTACTCCAGCCCACTCATTTTCAGTTCTTCATGCGTTTATTCTGCAAATATTTATTTAGCACCTACAGAGTGCCAAAAGTTGGGCATGGTGCCAGACATTTCTACTGACCCTACAGTTTCTAGGATGTGATTTGTTAATAATGCAATTTATTTATTGATTTAAAGTTGTCATTTAAAACCACAACTCGGAACCCTAAATCTATGGCATTTTAACAAGGAGTTCCAGCCATGTGGTTTTCCCCAAGGAGGCACCACAAAAAGCAAGATGCATATTCAGCAACATTAATTGAGTGCCCATATGAAAATTTGACATCACTTCATCTTTGGGGAGTTCATAGATTCCTGGGAACAGTGTTAAGTCAATCCATTAGGATCATTGTAGGCTATCAAGGAAACCAGGTGTTGGGTTTCCCTTTACAAAAATTATATTTTCATTCTTTCCTAAAATTGAATAAGGCCAAAAGAAACTATGATATATTCTGAACACTTGGACAAATGCCAAAGTTACAAAATCACCTTGTGAAGAGGATGAAACTTTTTACTTTTTTTTCTTTAATAAAGTTGCTCCAGAGGGGTTGGTGTTCATATCTCCTTGCTACACATTTCCTGTTTCTCTTTGCTCTTAGAATAAGATGATGGGCAGTCAGCTGTCATCATCAAATGAATTTGTAAGTTTACTATTTCATTTATTCATTCACTTGTTCATTTGTTTGTTCATCAAGTATTTTAAACTCATGCTCTGTAGCAAGTTGTGTACCAGGTGAGACCAGAGGCAGCATCAAGCTGAGAGTGAGGAAATTTGAATTGCAGATCCTGTTTTGAACTGAATGACTGTGTGATCCTTGGTGAGTCATGAAAATTCTCTGTATCTCAAATTATTTGTGGAATGGGGATTAAAATCTGTACCTCACAATTACAAGATGATCTATCAGCATAATCAAATAAATATCCATGAGTTCATATTGTTGTAAATTAATGGTCAAATAAATTAATAAGGGGAAAGGAGCAAATCAGAATTCAGAAAATACATGTGGAAGGAATTAGGGAAACAAAATTGCCTTCAGATAATTGCTGCAGGCAAGATCCCCAGTAAATGCTAAAAACAGTGAGTAAAACTTTAAGGAGAAACAGGATATTTGTACAGTCTCCAAGTATCTCCCCAAAATATTTATCAAATACTGTGGTGGTTTTAACATGTCTACAAATTATTTGATAGTCCTCTTTCCAGGAAGTGGGGCTAATCCCCCTCTCCTTGAATGTTGGCTGGACTCAGACTCACTTCTAACAGCACATAGAAAGGAAAAAAATACCACTTTGCCCTGGCAGACCCCACATTAACCACATGAGCAAGGTTGCCATCCCCAGTAACAATTTTGTTGATAACAGGTACCTCATATGATGCAATGAAAAGGGCACATTGCTTCTTTGTTATTTCCCCTCCAAAATTCATAACTGCAGCCTAATCATGAGAAAACATTAGCAAACCCAAACTGAGAGGTATTCTGCAAATACCTGGCCAGTATTCTTCAAATGTGTCAACATCATAAAAAAATAAAGAAAAACCTCCAAACTGTCACAAATTGGAAATGTTTAAAAAGACTAAATGCAGCGTGGGCTCTTGGAAAGGAAATCAGAAAAACGATTAATAGATATTAGTGGAGATTTTTGTGAAATCTGAATTAATTTGTGGTTTAGTTAAGAATATTGCACCAGGGCTTCCTAGGTGGCGCAGTGGTTAAGAATCCTCCTGCCAATGCAGGGGATATGGGTTCGATCCCTGCTCCAGGAAGATCCCACATGCCGCAGAGCAACTAAGCCCGTGCACCACAACTATTGAGCCTGTGCTTTAGAGCCCGTGAGCCACAACTATTGAGCCCATGTGCTGCAACTACTGAAGCCCACGTGCCTAGAGCCCATGCTCTGCAACAAGAGAAGCCACGGCAATGAGGAGCCCACGCACCACAACAAAGAGTAGCCCCTACTCACTGGAACTAAAGAAAGCCTGCGCACAGCAAAAAAAGACCCAACACGGCCAATAAAATAAATAAATAAATTTATATAAAAAAAAAAAGAATATTGCACAAAAATTTAATTCCTCAATTTTGACAAATGTCCCTTGGTTATGTAAGATGTTAACACTGGGAGAAGTGAGGTGAAGGAGCTGCTTGAATTCTCTGAAGTATCTTTGCAACTTTTCTGTAATCTATAATTATGTCAAAATCGAAAGTTAAAAAAAATGCTGTACCTCATGTTGTTGTTTAAGGAACTCCTGCCAAAATGTTTGAAAATGCCTAGAAAAGTATCAACTATCATACTTACATAAAATGACTTTTCTTTTTACTGTGGGGGAATAGAAATAGAGAGGAGGGGGCACTGCTGGCTAACATGAGAGATGAAGGGAAATAGTTTGTGGCATTTTTAAAAGATCCAAAACCAATGTCTAACTCCTGCTTATCAGAATATCAGCTTCAAGAAGGGAGAGGTTTTTTTGTTAGTTTTGTTCAGGGCTGTATTGCAAGCCCTAGAACAGTGCCTGGCACACAGCAAGTGCTCCATAAACATTGTAGAATGAATGAATGAATGAATGAATGAATGAATGAATGCTGTTCTATATTGGTCATGAAGGGAGGCAGAGTTAGAATGTACTGACAGCAGTAAAAAGGGCTTATAAACCCCCAAGTAGTGGTTAGGATGCAGGAGAATCATCTGTTTCATGGGCGGGGGTGGGGGGGTAGTGAGGGGTGCAGTCAAGGTCAGAGCAAAATGACGGTTATCAAAATAGCGGGCGCAATTAAGAGAGATATCTTGGGAGGGTCAGGATTAAAAGCACCCGGGAGAACAAAAACAGCTAAAGTGCACAATCTGAGGTGAGCGACTAGCGTCTGGAGCAGCCCTCAGAGCCCTCAGGCTTTTCCACAAAACTAGGATTGCTCCTGACCAAGGTCTCAGTTCCTCTGAATAAGTTAGCCTACTAACTGGGGGCAGGAAGAGCTGGTTGCTTGACCAAAGCCCTGTTGTTACAACAAGATGGGGTGTGCCCAGGTACATGACACCCTTAATCCCAGGACAATTAAGACTATGGATTTATGCCCCCAAATGTGGGTTCCAGCTTCTGAATAGAAGCAACTTCCAACCCGTGTGGGGAGAGGTAGAGAGCACATTTCCCCTGGCTTGGTGTAGTTGTCTAAATTGTACAGCTCACCATGCCCTTCAGAGTTGAGATGTGCAGTCTAGCATAGCTAAACACACTGCAGACCTAGGCCGGCAATTCTTTAATTCTGGGGAACTTTTAAACTATGTTTTCTACTTAGTGACTGTTTCCCAGGGCTGGGGGGCTCCTTCCGCAGGCTGGCTGTTTGCCAGACCTCCACAGGCAGTCGTGTTTCCTGGTGAAGGCAGCCCTGTCCCAGACAGAGCCCATCACGAGCCTTAAGGAACCCTGGTCTGATTAGCTGAGGCCACACCGAGGGCAGAGCCGCCAGCATCTTTCTCCACTTACATAACACAGAAAAATTATTTCTTTCCTCCCCTTCTGCAGATTAATTTCATTTTTCCTAAATTCCCCAGGCTGAGCCCCATAATGTGGGCTAAGGCTGGCTTCCAGGCTTATGACCATTATTACTGTCGACCTGCAGTCTCCAGCAGAAAGTTAGTCTGTCCCAGAATTGGTAGCTCAGCTGTTTCATATCATAATGGGGAGGAAAAGTGGCAGGCGGGCTGTCAAACCTGATGCAAATGATATTTTATAAAAAGTAGTTTAAATTGGCTGAAGCTGTTTTTAGAGTGATCAGTTAAAAAAGTATGTAGGGCATCTTTCTGACTTGCAGAAACACAGCTCTCAAGAATTAGACGTTTCATCATACACTTTGGCAGAGGTTTGTAGGTGGGCACAGGCTCCTCTTAGAAAGTAAATGAGGATTTGTTAATGTGGACATATGTAAATTAGGTTCAGGCTGCCCTCAATTAATTGGAAGGAACTTGTGAGCTAAGTGGGGAGAAAGGGAAAGAGATATTGGAAGAATATGCTTCCATGCCCTGGAGAGCTAAACTTTGTTCTCAGTTTCCCCTGGGGCTATTTGAAGAGTTGCAAGAATTCTGCCCCAAGACACCAGAAGCTGGGCTCCTTAACTCCTTGGGATTACAATTATGGGTTTCTCCCACTATCCGAAAAGTAGCTGGTTCCTGTGAAACCTTTCTAAACCAAAATGGCGTAAAGCAAAGAAACAGTTACCTTAGGACGCATCTCACTAACAGATGCACAAAATAGTTTGAGGTAGAGCACAGATGCTCACAGACATAGATCAAAGCCATGGCGACTTGAGTCTAGTTCCCAGGAAAGAACCTGGCAGTGCCACTCTTGCTGTTCAGGATGTCTATGATTCTATCACAGTTCAGCTCTCGGCGAAGCAGTGAACACTGTTTTCACTTTTTGCCTTTTTTTTTTCGTGAATGTGAAAATCCTCTTTGGATTTTGGCAAAAACAGTTACTTATGTAGGTCTTTCATAAAAATGAAATGGTGTAAAGCAAACTTTCGAAAAGTGGAAGCTTGTCTCTCCTGTTCAGCAGGAACAGAAAAGGCAAGCGGTGTTTTGAGGCTTGATAAAGGGATTTCAGGGGTAGCAGCTAACAACTGGAGAAACAACTTTCTGAGTTCTGTGAAGATTACAGTCATCCCTCGGTATCTGTGAGGGGTGATTCCAGGACCCACCGTAGATACTAAAATTAGCGGATGTTCAATTTCCATAGTGGGTTCTCCTTATCTGGGGTTCTTCATCCACAGGTTCAACCAACCACAGATCATGTACTAGGTTTGCCATCTGTGGTTGTTTAAATCTGCTGACACAGAACTGATGGCTGTGAAATGTGAGGAGGGCCGACTGTATATTTATTGAAAAAAATCCATGTAAAGTGGACCCGTGCTGTTCAAAACCATGCTGTTCTAGGGTCACCTATCTTTTCCACTGAGGAACTTTGAAGTCTGTGATTTATATTGATATCTGGGCTGCCCAATTGCCCTTCTTCTCTTTCTTTCTACTCAAAACCTACTTTCAGCCATTTTCCTAATTCAGGACCAGCCCAGATACAGCAAGTATGCTCAACTCTCTAGAGCCAACCCCGCCAATCCAGGAGATGTGCCTCTTCTCTCTTGTTAAATCTATGGAGTTAGGCTCTTTGAAGTTCATCGCCAGTATTATCTATTGGGTTGACCAAAAAGTTCTTCGAGTTTTTCCATAACATTGTTCAGGAAAACTTGAATGAACTTTTTGGCCAACCTGATACCTGAGACAGAATATTGAACATACCTGGTCACTTTGGTTCAACCCAGAGATGTTGGAAATTTACTTGAAAATGATGTATATGAGAATGACTATAAACTCCCCCTCCTCCTGCTGGCTATCAAAAATTCTAAGTGGGTTTATTTAGTATCTCTCTGTTCCTCCCTGGATTCATCCTAGGACTTAGGGGATAATGAATTGGGGGGGTAGAAGGTGGGGAGAACCAGGGGGAGATAAGAAGAAGGTTTTGAGGGGTGACTTTAGGTGGCTTGAAGGAGAGGCCCAAGAGCAGGTGAAATTCACACACTGAAGAAGGAAAGAGATTTTAACAAGTGTTGCTGTTCACTAAAGTCCTTCTCATGGTGTTAGATGTTAGAGAAAAAATAAGAATTGGAGCTGAATTATTTTCATATTATTTCGGTTGCATGGATCATGTTTTTTGACTGTGGTACCATTTTGGTGTCAAACCATGTGGATCACAGCATCATAAGCATTATATTTGGTTCAACCTGTCAGCCAATCCATATATACAAATAGGTGTCCATGCTCTGCCTTCTACAAGACAAGCACAAGTTGTGGTTTGAGCCATGGAGGAATCTACTTGGGAAGACAGAAGATTGGAAACACATATAGAGTTGTTGGTGGTTCATTATGGTGATAATTATGAGGGGAGAGGCTAAATCACACAAGGGTTTCAATAGGTCCTATTTCCTGCTGGAGCTGATCTCATCGTTGTTTGGCTTTGTAGGGTATCTAAATGCTGACCTTGGTCTTTCTGGCCTTTCTTCATCTTATGGTCCAGTACTCTTGTTTGTTTCATTCACATTATTCTTCTCTTGACCTTGCATATCTCCCTCGATTCTGACTGCCTGCCTTTGTTCCAGTCATCACCCTCGCTTAGGGACATCCTTTCTTCTTTCCTTCATCTGTTCGCATCCTACCCATGCTTCAGGAGGTAATGAGAGGTTCTAATGATCTATGAAGCTTTTTCAAGTTCCCAAGTTCGCCAGAATCTCTCTGTGTTCGTTGGACTCCATTTTCAAGTATTAATTATTTTATGCAGCTTAGTCATAAGACAGAAAATTAGAATCAAAATATCAGAGAGTTAGAAGGACCCTTACAGATCATAGGTGACCACCTCCATTCAATTTTTCAGAGAATGCAACTGAGGTTCAATGACATATTGTTACTGACTTTAGAACATCCACTGGGGATATTTGTTAATGTTTATAAACTGAAAATTGCTATAGAAATAGTTGTATTCTTGTAGTGGCACACAAGTACTCTGACCCCTTCCTGCTCTATCCATTATATCAAGCTGCCTCTACCAAGTTGCTATCATTCTCTATAAGCCTTGTCTGCCCAGTTTGAGGTGGGAGATCAAAGTTTAGAGGGAAGCATCATGTGGCAGCTGCCATGTACGAACTGCATTTGTTAAAAACACCCCGTGAGATAATGTATCATCCTTAATCTTACAGATGAGGACACTATGCCTTGAAGAGGTTAAAATATTTGCCTAAGATCACACAGAAAGCCATAAACGAGCATTCAAATGTAGATCTGCCTAAATCAAAAGCTGTGTGTCTCTTTTCTCTATATCATGCTCCTTGAGGCAGAGAGAGATTCTTTTTTCTTTTATTTCCCTCGACATTTATCCCATCTTTGGCCTCAGTATATGATCAATCACAATGCTCTGCTTCATTGAGGGCTAAGTCCTCCATAGGAAGTCTCTATGAACCTTGCCTTTTTCAGTGAACAATTTCCAAGGATGATCCATCTCACAAACCCTATTTTCTAATGGTTCACAATCATTTAAAAAAAAAAATCATAGACTAAAAAGAACTTCCTATGCTTTGACTCTCTAGAGAAAGATGTGAGAAATTTGGTTGGTGCTTTGAACTCTTCAGTTAAAAGTTACTCTTGGAATATAAAGGACAATTCATCTTATTTTTCAGTGGGTGAATTCTGCATGATAATTGACAAGAACAGAAATAGGGTCAGGGTCTGTCATAGCCCAAACTGATGTGGAGAGTCGCACCCTACCCCAACACAAGATTGTACGTACTGATGACAACTCTTTTGGACAATGCGTGGATGCGATGACTTGGGTACCTACAGTGGGCTCTGGTCAACTCAGGAAGTTCTCTTTTTTTAAGTGTCAGTTTTCTCTTTGTCTCTCTCAGAAGTTTCTCTAACCGAGCCTGGCCCTATTTCCTCTGGGCCTGTTCAGTTGTCTTCATTAGATGAGATGCCCCACATGACACGTTATGCTGAGATAGCGCTAAAGAAGTATTAATGCCACTGTTCTTGGGTAAATTTATTCTTGAGGAGTGCTGTTAGAGGCTTAATGTCTTTAATCCCAAAGAGTGAGTATAATTTCGGATTCTTGGAGATATGGAAAGCTGGTAAGAAGGTTGTTTTGGCTGAGTATCTATAGATATTAGGTGGGGAAAAGGAAGGAATATATTTTTATTTCTTTCAGGCTACCTGAGTATCCATTAACCATGTGTTGAAAATGCATCTTAATTTGTAATGAGACAGTAGTGGCTGTGAGATGAAGCAATAAGGAGAAAAGGCTCAAATTAGGGGATGTTCACCATGAGACCAAAGTTATTTTGAGTTATTTTGACCTTCTCTCCTCTGTCCTATTTACAGACCGTACTCTTTGTGGCTATGGCTACATATGTGACTGCCATTTGCCTCATTAGGTACCACTGCTGTTGATTTAGCAGCAGCCACACATCCATCTGGCCTTCACTCAGCATCCTTTTATTTTCTTTTATTCTTTTCCTGGAAGCTATTGGTAAGTGATTTGATCTCAAATGGTAATCTACACACTCAAAAATGACCCTCAGGCATACACTATCCAGAACAGGGTAGCCTTCATCCAATTTTACCTGTCACTACCTGTCTTTTTCATCTAATGACGTGAGAGTCTATTTGCCAAACAATTGCAGTTTGGACTGTGGTTTTGAATAATGTCACTGGCTGATGGGTTTATTCAGCCTCTGGGGATAGCATCTCCTGATGGCCCTCTTAATTCCTCTGTGTTTATTCTTTTCACTGCCAAAATGCTCTCCCATTCATCTGAACCATCAGTTTTCCCAATACCTGTCTTTTAAATAGTAACCACTGTCTCTCTGAGTCCCTTGAGGATAGGAAGGTTAAAAAGCAAGTTTTCTGATTCTATAACCTGCAACTGCTGAGAGAGGAGTTCTTGACCAGCTCACATCGCCGTCTAAAGCAGTCTTACACAACCTTGGCTAATTAAAGACAAAGGTACAATCTGATGGCCAATGCATCCTCCTCCTGAAGGTTGGAAGGTTTGTCCCCTTGACATCTGTCACAAACTACTCATTCATGACTGCTGTGTTCTCTGCAATGTCTTGGGTGCTGAGGGGCTCTGGAGCAGTTTAAGGCACATTCTTGTCCTTAAGCAGTTTACAGCCTAATTCATCCATTCAAGAATCTGTGTGGATTACCTACTTTATACAACACATTGTGCCAGGGTATTAAATGAAAGATGTGGGCTGTGTCCTTGAGTGATCACAATACAGTCAGATTAGTTATATACAAAACACAATGCAATGTCTAATGTAATAAATGGCGTAAGAGTATGTTATAAATGTTCAGAGGCAAGGAGTATCTAGCTGTTTTGCAGCCATGCCACATTTTTAATGCACAATGCCAAACTCATTTGCTTTTATGTTTCTTTTCCTACCTTCAATTTTGCTCCTCTTTTTGTCTTCTTCAAATAGTGTCATTCTAGCCAACAGAACTAGAATAGCAATCTTTTCCTCCCCTCTTTTCTATCTCCGCCTTCTCGACCAGATGTTGTCAGTTCTACGTGGTAAATGTTTCAAATGCCTTCTCTTCACTGTCCCAGCCTTCCTCTCCAGTGCATTCTCTTTTCATTTGTAATTTGGGTTCTTGCCATAATTTCTAAGTGATTGATCTGTATACAGCTGCTTCTTCATCTAATCCTCTACACTGCTGTCAGAGTTACAATTCTGATTTTATTTGACTATTTTATGTTAGTGTTCATAGAGAAATGTTCAACTATGTGAGTACGGCATATGAGGACCAGCATCATGGGTTAGTAAACTTTTGTCCTTTAAAAAGTCAGTAAATACTCGATGATGGGTGATGCTTTATAGGGCCAGGAGAGGGAGGGTGGGAGAGAGTCATGGGAGAGGGAGGGGATATGGGGATATATGTATAAATACAGCTGATTCACTTTGGTGTACCTCAAAAACTGGTACAAGAGTGTAAAGCAATTATATTCCAATAAAGAGCTTAAAAAGAAAGAAAAAAGGCAGTAAATATTTTAGACTTTGTGGGCAATATGGTCTCTGTCACAACTACTCAACTTTGCACTGTAGTGCAAAAGCAGCCTTAGGTAATACGTAAACAAATGGGCTTGCTGTGTACCAATAGAATCTTATTTATGGACACATATTTGAATATCATATAATTTACATGTAATAGTATCCTTCACAAGAAGGACACATGAAGTAGTATCCTTCTTTTGCTTTTTTTCAACAAGCTAAAAATGTGAAAACCGCTCTTAGTGCCTGGGCCACACAAAACAAATGGCAGGCTAGATTTGGTCCACAGGCAAAACCCTAGCCTACAGAGTGATCCTTCCTTACCTTGCTGACACCTCAGTACCTCCATTCCTTCATCTTCTCTCCAATCCTTTGCTTCTGCCACTACAGACTATTCATCTATTCCTGTACATGCCATATGTGTTCTTTTTTCCCCCCCAAAGGATATTTCTTTATTTTTTTAATATATCTTTATTGGAGTATAATTGCTTTACAGTGTTGTGCTAGTTTCTGCTATACAACAAAGTAAATCAGCTATATGTATACATATATCCCCATATCTCCTCCCTCTTGAGCCTCCCTCCCACCCTCTCTATCCCACCCTTTTAGGCCATCACAAAGGACTGAGCTTTTCTCCCTGTGTATGCAACAGCTTCCCATTAGCTATCTATTTTACATTTGGTAGTGTATATATGTCATGGTACTCTCTCACTACGTCCTGGCCTCCGTTTCCCCTCCGCGTTCTCTATTCCATTCTCTATATCTGTGTCTTTTTTCCTGCTCTGCCACTGTGTTCATCAGTACCATTTTTCTAGGTTACATATATATGCATTAGCATACGTTATTTGTTTTTCTCGTTCTACCTTACTTCACTCCCTATGACAGTCTCTAGGTCCATCCACCTCACTGCAAATAACTCAATTTCATTCCTTTTTATGGCTGAGTAATATTCCATTGTATATATGCGCCACATCTTCTTTATCCATTCATGTGTTGGTGGACATTTAGGTTGTTTCCATGTCCTGGCCATTGTAAATAACACTGCAATAAACATTGTGGTACATGTATCTTTCTGAATTATGGTTTTCTCAGGGTATATGCCCAGTAGTGGGATTTCTGGGTCATATGGTAGTTCCATTTTTAGTTTTTTAAGGAATCTCCATACTGTTTTCCATGGTGGCTGTATCAAGTTATATTCCCACCAACAGTGCAGGAAGGTTCCCTTTTCTCCACACCCTCTCCAACTTTTATTGTTTCTAGATATTTTGATGATGGCCATTCTGACCGGTGTGAGGTGATACCTCATTGTGGTTTTGATTTGCATTTCTCTAATGATTAGTGATGTTGAGCATCTTTTCATGTGTTTGTTGGCCATCTGTATGTTTTCTTTGGAGAAATGTCTATGTAGGTCTTCTGCCCATTTTTGGATGGGGTTGTTTGTTTTTTTGATATTGATCTGCATGAGCTGCTTGTATATTTTGGAGATTAATTCTTTGTTGGTTGCTTCGTTTTCTCCCATTCTGAGGGTTGTCTTTTCGTCTTGTTTATCCATATACTTTCATACTTCTATACCTGTGATCCTTAACCTTGACTGCCACTGGGCAAGAGGATTCAATATTGTATCCTAGGGAATCTTCTCATATCATTGAAACCAGCCCATGGACTTTTGTACGTACTCTTCCAGTGACTATCCAACGTCATCTTCCAAATTATCAGGAATAGTAAAAAGCTGAGGTTTTCCCTGGTCTGCAAGGTAACAAATCAGTCTGCCACAGTGTCATGGATGCTGGTTTGTTACCTCATTTTGAAGTAGAAGTTGTCTGTGGATTTTTTGGTTTTCTAATGATCTGTCTGGTTTTGTTGGGGGCGGGGAGCGGATTTGAGGAGTTTCAACAACTATGAATGACCTCTTCCAGAGTCCTGCCATTTTTTTCTCTCACTGTTTTAATCTTATCTATTATGACCATCTGTTATTTTATTTTTTGTTGTCTGCAATTTATATTCAGCCTCAGGACCTTGCTTGGAACATATCTTGTTGCTGTTGTTGTTGTTCTTTCTTCTAGTTTCTAACCCAGATACCTTTCCCAGAACATGGACATTTTATGAAGTGCTACAACATATCATAATTGACAAGGTCTCAATTCACAAAACTCAACACTTTATGTTAATATTCATTTTGTACTTAAACTTTGTTTTTTAAAGAACGAAATAATGCCTTTTACAGCAACACTGGATGCAACTAGAGATGATCATACTAGGTGAAGTAAGTCAGAAAGAAAGACAAATACCATATGAATCACTTATATGTGGACTCTAAAATATGGCACAAATGAACCTACCTACAAAACAGAGATAGACTCACAGACACAGAGATCAGGCTTGTGGTTGCCAAGGTTGGGGGGCAGCGGGGAGAGAAGGATGGACTGGGAATTTGGGGTTGGTAGATGCAAACTATTACATTTAGAATGGATAAACAACAAGGTCCTACTGTATAGCACAAGGAACTATATCCAGTCTCCTGGGATAAACCATAATGGAAAAGAATATTAAAAGAAAAAAAAAAGTATGTGTAAAGCTGAGTCCCTTTGCTGAGGGACTTTGCAGTTCCTTTCTCTGCGAAGGGACAAAGCCAGTCCCTTTGCAGAGATTGGCACAACACTGTAAATTGGCTATACTTCAATAAAAAAAACAACATAAACTTTCTTTTGTAGATATGAATTTTGTAATCTTCTATAATGTATTTTACTGCCTTTAGATGCAGACTAAAAAATAGTCTAATAGCAATGACAGAAAAAAAAGGCAAGTTATAGTTAATGGTGTATATTAATGTCTTTAGCTCTTTGCAAAGTTAATGAATGACCAAATCACCTTTGAAAGGAAGTTGATACTGAGAAATATCATGGGTTTTTGGCTTCTTATCCAGCTATTGGAACCCATCTTACATGCAGAAGCTTGTAGATTCTGTCAAGCCTCATTTATGTCTTGAAGATGAAAGTTTTTAATATTTATATCATGAAGGTCCCCTTTTCAAATATAAGTTGCTATAATATATTGTTTTTATGTTGTGAAATTTCTGAAAATATGCTGGATCCAGTGGATCAGATTACCCATTCTGAGTCAGATAAGACTTTATTTTTATTTTTTTATAAATTTATTTATTTATTTATTTATTTATTTATTTATTTATTTATTTATTTATTTATTTAGGGCTGCATTGGGTCTTTGTTGCGGCACACAGGCTTCTTCTAGTTGCCGCTAGCGGGGCCTACTCTTCGTTGCAGTGCTCCGGCTTCTCATTGTGGTGGCTTCTCTCATTGTGGAGCACGGGCTCTAGGCTCACGGGCTTCAGTAGTTGTAGCTTGCCGGCTCTAGAGTGCAGGCTCAGTAGTTGTGGTGCACGGGAGTTGCTCCGAGGCATGTGGGATCTTCCTGGACCAGGGCTCAAACCCGTGTCCCCTGCATTGGCAGGCAGATTCTCAACCACTGCGCCACAAGCATGACTTGTTTGAATACCACATTAGTTTTCTATGCTACCATAGAATATACCACAAACTTAATAATTAGTTGGTTGCAAGTCTGGCTGGGCATGACCGGGTCCTCTGCTGAGGTTCAACAAGATCAAACTCAAGGCAAGAGCCTGCCTGCATTCTTCTTCAGGTTTTCCAAGTGTCCCTACACATGGCAGATGGAGTCCCTCTCCTTATTCTGAGGTCTCTGACTTCCCCTCAGACCACTTCTTTCTTGCCTCCAGCCAGAGACAGCTCTCTGCTTCTCAGGGCTCATATGATTAGATTTGGCCACCTTGAGAGTCCAGAAAAATCTCCCTATTTTAGGATTAGTTATCTTAATTACATTTGCACAGTTTCCATTTCCATGTCATACACATATTCATAGATCCCAGGGATTAGGGCGTGGATATCTTTGGAGTACCATTCTGCTTACTACAAATATTATTACCATTTTTATTCCTTGGTGTCTGGAAAACATACTAGGTTAATAAGGGTAATTAAACAATAACATGAAAATAACTAATTTATCATGAAACAAGGATTTCTACATTACCTCCTTCATATCTTCTTTGTTGCTCCGTTTCATACGTCTGTCCTGATGTAGAAAAGATAGTTAGTGATTGTAACAATAGGTACCAAGGGTAAGTTTATAGAAACTTTTAATGGGCCAATGCCAATCTTAAGGGCCAGGCTCAACCCTAGAAATACAGTTTTCTTTCAAAACCTCTTCCATCTCTGTTACCATGGGGATGGTATAAGAGAATTTTCAGGCAAATGACAAATTCACTTCTAGCTAACTTAAGGAATAATAACAATAGCTGACATGTATTCTACCATTAATATTCACTAGACTATTTGATTAACTCTTCACATACCCTATCACTTGACATCCACAACAATTCTGTGAGGTACATATGATTTCTCTGGTAGACAAAGAGACATTAAAGAAGTTCACTGATATGCCCAAGGCTTATAAGTGGTAGAGCCAACATTTTAAAAGTCAGATGCAAAGCCTGTGCTGTTTAAAAAAAAATAAATGCATGAAATACATGATACAAGTAATACATGAAAACATTTTAGAGAGTTATTATATCAGGTTTGTTACTGAAAACAGCAGTCTCCTGCCCACATCATTCCCATTTTCATCTCCCAAAGACAACTGCCTCCAGTGGTTTTATTCATTTGGTAACCTCCATAGCTCTAAATAATGTGCTTACACTAGTATTTCTTGGTTTTTCAGTTTTAGTACCTGTCTATTGGACTCTTTCCTTTGGAAGATGAGAATTTAAGTTTCTCATTTGCCTTACCTCACTTTCAAAACAACTCCATTTTTTAACCTTTTCAGTTTGCACAACTCTTTGGACAATTTCCCCAACTTTTTCTCCTATCCTCTCAATTGAATTTTTAAATGCAAGCTATCATAATTTCAATTTCCAGGAGATCTTTTTAATCCAAATGTTGCTTTTGCACAGCATATTGTTTTCATTTCTATGAAGATATTAGTGACCTATTTGTGTTTTATTATTCTTTTTCTTCTTCTCCCAAATTGCTTTCTCTCTTTGTTATGGTTTTTGCTCTGCAAATAGATTTTTTCCCTAATTTTCTGCTGATTCTTGGCTCTCTACTCATATTTAAGATAACGGACACTGTTTGCATGGACTAGTTAATTGTGGGTTTTATTACATAGTGTTATAGTAGGGAGTCATCAATGTTGTACAGGCATTTTCTCTAGAGCTGGTTAGATCTCCAAGAGTGATACCATTCTGAGGTGTTGGTAAGGAAAGAGGGCTGCTGGTGGTGGGGGCTGGGAGTGAGTATCTCAAGATTCTATATGCAGGCTTTCACATTTTCTTCCCTTTCTTGGTATCACATTCCAATTCTTACCAGTGCTTTCTGCCCTCCAGGTCAAAGACCCTCTGTTTTCTTCTCGGGAGAATAAATCTCTAGTCTTTTGATGGAGTAGAAGTGTTCACTAAATCAGAGGGAAGATCTTGAGGTCCAGCTGCTCTGTAAAGAGACTTTGAACCGATTCTCCCATTGGAGTCCCTTCTTTATCCCCACTTCCAGAGGTGACAGGCAAGCCCTGTTCTGAGCCTTGCATGGGGTTCATGAATTGAGTTGCTTCTCAGCATTCCCCACTTCATTCAAGATTCAGCTTTTGGGGTTTGCCCTTGTGCATCTGCTTCCCAGCTCTCTTAATGTTGTTGCTGTTCCCTCCTCTCCTTGTCTCTATCACACAAACTTCTAAAACATTGCTTTTCTATCCTCTCAATAGGTCTTGAAATGGAGCAGAGGTAAACACTTGTGCTCACTCTATCTGCCGTCTTTCACTGGCATCCAATCCAATTGCGTTATTGATCCAGGAGTGTTGTCCTTTCAGGCTCTGTGTTGGCGTTCACTTGAGTTGTTCATTCGGATGAACAAATAAGGGTGAAGGAGAAGGGCGATATAAAAGGGCTTTGCTTACTCCAGGCCCTCATGGAATACACGGGTGTGGAGTATGGATTTTCAGATGCAAATATCAACACCCACCCGCCCTTCCCAACAACAGCCTTCAGAAGCAGCTGCGCTGCTACCACTTAGCTCAGCTTAGAAAAGGATCCTACAAGGAGTGTGGGAATTGTGGTTGAGTATTCTCTAGGCTCTTTCAGAAAGAGAACCAGAGATGAAACTTTCTACTTATGTTCCCTCAAGAAGGAAGGAATCCAATTACCTGTATAAATCTGAGCATTAAAGCAAGATGTCCAGGTTTTTCTCTCCTCGGCAGTAACCATGCCATTGACAAGTTACCAGGGATTCTGAAGGCAGATAGGAAATAACTGTTACAGTAATAGATGGCAGACTGTGGCTTAATTAGAAAACCCTTAGTTCCCTTGAATCTGTACTTTCTCTTGAGCTGCTCAGTTGTTTGATAGCTACCCACTAAGCACTAGCTTCAGGCCAGGCAGAGTGTGAAGCTTAGGGTGTTGAAACTAAAAAGAGATATGGGGTATCACCTGCCACAGTGCTTGGAATATCTTGGTTCTTGGTATATATTTGCTAAAGTGAAAATATAGACTTTGATCTCAAACAGTATATTCTCTAGAAAGTGAGACAAAGGCATTTTATAAGCATGCATCGAAGATACAAAACTTTAGGTAGGTCTGAAAGCTAGAGTAAAAGTCAGGTGAAAATTTATTACTAACCTGTCTCCCTTCCCCCGCATGCCTGAAAACCTTTTTCAAGTTAAGGGGAAAGTAAGTAATTGCTTGATAAAATGTTATGCAAAATATTCAAGGCATTAAATATTGTCTGAGGTGGTCGGAAATGTCAGGGCTGCATATTTGGAATCCCAGACAATTTTGTGAATGAACAAGGGCAAGGAAAATATTTGGATTTTAAAGCACTTATGTCCAACTTCTATATTTTTTCTTCTGTATATCAAAGAAATGAGGTTATGTATCTAGGCATCCCAGGCTTGTAAGTATTGTATATAAGGCACTTATGAATAAACTGTTTTGACTAGATTAACCAAGCTGTTCAGTCAAAAACCCATACCTATTATAGGTTTGAATGACATTTTAAAATCCAGAATCCCTTAGTTTCATAGATGATGAAATTGATGTATTCATCCAGTTATCTTGTCATCATGTGAATACAGTGGTAGTCTGGGGCTTAATTTGTAAAACTAACGTGAAACACTTGAGGAATTTTGTACCCTGAATTCTTTTGTGATAGTTTTAGTCTTGACAAATATATGCCATCGCTCAAAGGGAAATATTTAAACTGTTTTAGTATGTGTGGCAGGTATTGTGTACTAGCACATAGCCACATACCCGCCTTTCTACTGGTGATACATTTTCCAGACCCACTTTGGGCTCAGGGGAGGTTCTGTTAGTGGGAGACATTCATGGAGGATTAGAGGAAGGAGGGCAGTAGAAGCTATTCTGCTTCTGCTGAAACCTAGGCAGAAGAACCAGCAGCGGTAGCAGTAGGTTCATAACTCTTGTTCAGAATTCAGTGGTACCAGCAGCAAGTGTAGTCCCTTAGGATGTTACAAGGGCACTGGCTGCTTCTTGATCTCTGGTCAATATCACCCTCCCTCTTTAGCTTCCCCAGAACTTTCAATACTTTTCTAACTAATTTCTTGCATTAAATCTCCCTCTCTCTCTGTGTATGTGTGTGTGTGTGTGTGTGTGTGTGTGTGTGTGTGTGTGTGTGTGTGTGTGTGTGTGTAGGATATGAAGAGTGATTTCTGTTTACCTTCTTGGGTACTAGCTAATAAAGAACAGAATTCCTTAAAACTACAATCAGGATTTTCCTATGTCTCTTGGCAAAGTGTTCTGTAATTTCTGGATATTTACCTCATACTCTGGTTTCTCTACTCTTGCCCTTCTGAGGACATTAGTTTAGTCTTATTTGGAGGTCATACATGTAACTCCATAGGTATTATTTCCATGTAACTCCATAAATAGTCTTTAACCTTCTCTTATTTTACATGGCATGAATGTACCACAATTTACTCTTCAATTGTATGTTATCTATTTAAATGTGTTTGAAAAATATTCATGAATTAATGATCTATTGTAGCATAACAAATTCCCTCAAAACTTAGTGGCTTCAAACAACACTTATTATCCCATGGTTTCTGTAGGTCAGGAATCTGTTGTGACTTTAGCGGAGTCTTCTGTCTCAGAATCTCTCTCAAGACTGCAAAGTATTGGCAGGTGTTTTAGCCTCATTTGAAGGCTCAACTAGTGGATGATCTGCTTCCAGCACACGATTGTTGCTCGGATTCAGTACCTCATGGGCTGTTGGACTGAAGGCATAAATTCCTCACGGATTGTTACCTGGAAGCTGCTCTCAGTTCCTTGCCACGTGGGTTTCACAATGGGGGAGCTCACAGCATGGTATGATGGCTGTCTTGGAGACATAGTCTTTTATAACCTAATCTTGGAAGGGACAGTCCATCACTTTTTCCATTTTCTATTTGGTAGAAGCAAGGCGCTACATGAATACCGGGAGGTGGGGATCATCTGGAGCCATTTCAGAAGGTGCCAAACACATTACTTTCTAAAAGAAATGGTGCATTTCTTGATATCTGCTTTGCTGCTTAGTAAAATATTGATGAAACTTAGGCTTTCATGTAGTGTAGAGACAGCCTAATTATTTGGTTTCAGTGACTGTATATATAAACTTATGAGCAGTAGAAGCAGGCAGCCAAATTAACCCACCTCCCTTTCACCCTGGGTTATATATTTATTTCTTGAGATTGTAATTAATACATTATTAGTTTTCACTTGTATATTGTATAAAATCACCACATAAATGAATCACCTTAGCTATTACCAGTTTAACTGAGAGGTTTTCTTTAGTTACAAAGAGAACTTTGCGATCTTCAAGTCAACCTCCACTCTGGAATCATCCTTTAATGGCCACAGAAATGAAAAACGTGCCACCTGCAGACTTTCAGATAAACTGATCCCCATTTCCAGTGGGTGTGGAAATGTCTACTTTTAATGGGATCTTTCAAAATTGCATCATGCTTGCACTTCAATCTCTTCCCTAAATCCTGATAAATAACAAAGTGCTCTCTTTGAATAGGGGCAGGTTTCTGCTATTAAAGTCGCTCACATGGCAACCCAGGACTCTCAGGAGTCCTGCCAGTGCTTTTATCATTTGAAATCTAAAAGGGGCTTAAAGTGGCTTCGTTAAAACGCTCTCTATGAAAAGTAAAAATTTTTCCATAAGACGGAATGAGATGCAGCTATATAAAGACTCAGCAGTTACATTACTTTCCAGGTAGAAAATGTATTTGCTATGCTGTACCATATTACATTTGAAGAAGAAAGTTTTTATATAAATCTCAGATATCAGAGATATGAGCACACAAGTTTTAAATATACACACTGAAATATTTGGTACAAGGCTTTGCCTTGCATGAAGGCAGAGACAGCATTACCCAAGAGGTGAGACTTGAAGAGCAAGGGACAAACCAATACCTTAGACAAACTCTACTTCCAGTTTGACTATGATGTCAGCTCTTCTGTTGTTTAAGAGTCACTGCTATGGGCGAATTAATTGTCCCCTTTCCAAATGCAAATGCCTCCAGAAGCAAAAACATGTAATTACCAGAACCTAGTACCTTGGGTAAATTAGTCATATTCTTTCCATAGGAGAGTCCTTGATAGATAGCAGAAGGTGGAGGGAAGGAAGCTGAGTACCTTCCTCACACACGTGGGTGGAGAGTAAGGGTCACAGGGCAATTAGGCCATTGGAAGAACAGATGACAAACCAGATAGGGTGAGAAAAACCCATGAATAAGGCATTTATTTGTGTGACAGATGCTAAAGTATCATATATACATCCTATAATCCATCCTCATATCTCCATTCATGGCTAGAAGTGGCAGAGCTGGGATTCAGGCTCAGCTCTCTCTGACTGTAAAGACTGTGCTCCTTCATCATAGTTTCTCAGAGTTATTCTGGAATTTAAGGTGGGAAGCCCCCAAAGATAGAACTGGCAACTTACTTTCTTAAGTGTATTTATAGCAAAAGAGAAAATGAGAGAGCCATCCTACACTAGAAATGAAATGGTTGTTACGGCCTTTAGAGAGATCACAGTTGGATCAGTTTCTCTTTCCCATGGAAATTGTTTGTTTGATTATCTTAAAATTTCTGCCTTGAATGCTCCAGGCCACTTGGCATAGACAGTTTAAGGGACCACATTTGCTCATGTGCCTCCTTTCCTTCCTGCAAATGTTGGACCAAACTACATCCTCAGAGACAGAAGCAAACAATGATTGATGGTCATTGTTAATAACCCTGAAACATCAAGAAAATGTCAAATTGTGTGCAGTGATCTATATATAATAAGGCAAAAATATGCATCCTATATTTCAGAAAGATTTTTAATACATTTATTTTTCTAAATATTGGTGCCTGAATCCATTAATGTCAACTCATTCGTTGACATGTTGCTTAATTTTTTAAAATGCCTAAGAGGTGTTTGGCATGGTTCTTGTCCTCAGGAATTTCTACTCTTGTTCATTCAACAAATATTCACTAAGTACCTACTGGATGGTGGGCAGAGGTCTAGAGGCTAGAGATAAAGCAGTGAATGAAATCATATAGAACTAGAAGAAAAAAAGACATTAAAAAGTTGGGGGATGGCTAGATGTAGTGTACAGACTCCTAAAATTTGACGATTCTACAGAGAAGGGAAAAGTGCGGTGTTTGGGGAAATTTGCACTTCGCCAAATAGAGGCAGATTTTAATTTCCTGAAGGTCTAAACTTTAATTTAAAAAGATCTGACTCCTCTTAAAATTGCTGTCTGGCCCACACATCCTTCTCCCCAGGGATTCTAGCCTTTTATGATCCATCCATCCACTCATTCATTCATTTATTCAACTTGAGTGCCTGCTACATGCAGGACAATAAGTTGGGTCTTGTCAATATATATGAAGAAAAGGGCAAGCCTTGCCCCTTGTGGGAAGATTTGTATGTTGCAAAGTGCTAGTGAGGAAAATAGCAGAGTTATTTGACAGAATACATACTGAAAGGCCTCTCTTAGGAGGTGACATTCATGCCTGAAACCTGATGCGTAAGAAAGAGGCAGACCAGTAAAGGAGTGAAAGAAGAGCATTGCGGGCTCAGCATTCAGCTTCACAGGGACAAAGGTGAGAGTGAGATGAGCATGTTTAAGAATGAAAACAAGACCAGTTTGGCAGGTGCATTGGGAGTGAGAACGGCAGTTTTATGGAGAGGTGGGCAGGGATCAGATTGTCCGTGCCTCAGAAGCCACGGTAAAGAACTCAGGTTTTATTTTAAATGCAAAGGAAGTGACTAATTGATTTTAGGCAAGGGGTGGTCCAAATTATGTTTATAAATATCATTTTGGCTACTTTGTGGAGAATGGATTGAAGAAAGAAGAGAATGATGAAAGACGATTAGGAGGCTTTAGATACATACCAGTGGAGACGTTACAAGTTTTCACTTGGCAAAACTAGCAGATCATAAAAATAGAGTCAGTTACATTTTGCCTTCCATTTGTCTGAAGCACTTACTCTTCTTTTGGTTTAGAGATATTGAATCAACTCAACAGTGGCAGATGGCTTTCCTCTGGGGAATCACTGACTCAATAAACTTTCAAAGCCAGTGTCCTGTTTAACTCACTTTGGGATCTTTTTTCCAAGATGTTCAATAGCCTCTTCTCCTCTTCTTTTATTATTATTGTTGTTGTTATTATTATTATTTTCCCAGTCCTCCTTGACTCCTGCAAGCAGTATTTGTCATCTCATGCCACACCTACTCTCCCTCATTCCAGTTCAAACAAGAGGCTTCTCACATTCTCAGTCATCCTAGTCGAGTCAAAAGGTAGATAATGACCACAGTATATACTGTGTACAGAGCAGAAGAAGAAACGGTTCTTGTGTGATTAAGGAGACTGTATCATGCTCACCATTAACAATATGCACATGGAAACAACTTAGTGATGAGAATTATGATTGCCAAGGGAGGGTGGAGTCAGTGAGAGAAGAAGGCGCTTGCTACAGGCTGGAGGAAAGTTGACCTTGACCTGGCTTACAACAATCGGTGCAGTTCCAGAGCCTGTAAGGGAAGTGGATCCTGGCCTACCTCCTGAGTATCTACCCAAGAAGGGAGAGAGGAGTGGATGTCAAGGATACAAACTCCCTAGACTGTTATTAGTCAGCTTGGGCTGCCATAACAAAATACCATAGACTGGATGGATTAAATAACAGATATTGTTTTTTTCACAATTTTGGATGCTAGAAGTCAAAGATCAGGGTGCCAGCATGATTGGTTTCTGGTGAGGCCTCTGTTCCTAGCTTGCAGATGGCAACACATACTGGAGAGAGAGAGCAATCTCTCTGGTATCTCCTCTTATAAGGACACTAATCCTGTCATTAGGGCCCCCACTCACGACCTCATCTAAACCTAATTACCCCCATGGGCCTCACATCCAAGTACTGTAACATTGGGGATTAGGTCTTCAACATATAAATTTTAGGGGACACAATTCAGTCCATAAGAGACTGTTTCAGGCCCTCTTGTTATATGTTATCACAGCCTTTTATACTTTCTTTTGTAACATGTATAAAATATGCATATTTATTTTGGGGTTATAGATATTGTATGAAATATTATGTATATGTATAATTATTTAATTCATCCCTGTCCCTTCCATGAGACTAAACTCCATAAGCACAGTGACTGAGTTGTTTGCGCATTACTTTTTCTCTAGCTGTTTAAATGATAGGTGCTTATTAGCTCCTATCTACCTAGTGAATGTTTATATTTAAAGTATAATGTAACTAATTTTAAAAACCCTTCTGTGATTTATATATTGGGGTTCTGAATTAATATCTCACATTTTAATGATGAAATACATTGTAATACATGCTGGGAAAATGCATGTAATTCATGCTAAGAAACTTTGAAAACATTGAATGCCTCTTTCTAAGCTCTTCTGTCATTTGCATATGGGCAAACTGACAGGAATTTATAGTGTTACATAAAACCCTGTGTGGCTTATCTTTGCTAGCTTCCCTTGTAAAAATCACTCTCAGTCCTTTGGTCCAGGAAATCTCAGCTAGGAACTCAGGACTCCCTGCAACCTGGCTTCAGTCAGCCTTCTAGTTTTGCCAGCTCTTCGTCAGTCTGCTGTCTTGACTAGAGACTGTCTGCCAGCTTATCTGTTTCAAAAACATGCCCTGCAGCTTTGCCCCTGTTGTGCACCTGACCCCACTGGTGGCATTCTGAGCTGAGCTTTTCCTAAGGCTTCACATACACAATCGTATTTCATTCTTACCATGATCCTATGAGGTGGGTATTGTACACATTTCAGCTGAAGAAGTTTGGGGTTAGAGAAGTGAAGTCACTTGCTTGAAATGACATGGCTAATAAGTGGCAAACTCAAGTCTCTACCCCAAGGTTTGTACTCCCCCGCATGATACCTTCACTTCTGAAAGGCTCTATCCATGTCCACCTAAATCTTCAAGGCCCAATTTGGATGGTGCTTCCTCTACCAAGTCTCTGCTAAATACTCTAGTTCAGTGAATCGTCCCTTCTGGTAACAAACATAGCTATCATGTTGAGTGCCTACTATGTACCAGGGCTTCCGTTAAGTTCTTTTATGTAAATTACCTTATTTAATGCTCTCATTGATCTTAGGAAATTAGTATAACATTATTATAGACGAGAAGCTAGCTTCAGAGTGATAGGGTATTTTGTTCAAGGTCACAGAGCTATAATATTTTAGGGAAGGAGTTCAAAACCAGGTCTTTCTGGCCCCTGAGCCAGGGCTTTTACCTGGTCATAATCTCCCATATTAGGAGTACCACCTTCCCCACCAGGCATGGCTGCTTATGGGATAATGTGCTACTGTGAATAATTTGAATGAAGTCATCCTGATTAGAAATAATGGCAAGAAGTGACCAACAAAACACAGATCCGTATAGAAGAGTATAAATTGGATGACTGTATTAGTTTCCTCCTGCTGCTGTAACTAATTACCACACAGTTGGTGGCTTAAAACAACACAGATTTATAATCTTACAGTTCTGGATGTCAGAAGTCCTAAAATCAAGGTTTTGGCAGGGCTGTGTTTTTTTCTGGAGTCTCTAGGAAAGAATATGTTTTCGTGTCTAGCTTTTACAGGCTGCCTGCATTGCTTGGCTTATCATTCTATCCTACAACTTCAAAGTCAGTAGTGTTGTATCTTCCAAACTTTTTCCTTTTACCCTTATACCTCTCTCTTAAAAGAACCCTTTTGATTACATTGAGTCCCTCTGGATAATCCAAAGTAATCTTTCCATCTCAAGATCTTCTACTTAATCACATCTGGAATGTCCCTTTTGACAGATAAGGTACCATATTCGTGTTCTTGGGATTAGGTCATGAACATCTTTGGGGGGGCCATTATTCAGCCTGCCACAGTGGTGATAGCGTACAGGACCTTCAGCTCTCAAGGGCTGGGGAGAGGGAGCTAAGGACTGATTGTCTTCATCCATATTATAGGTCTTTTTATTTTAAGGAAAAACAGAAATGGTTCATCCAAAGGAAAAAGCTCTAATAGTGAGATTTCAGGCACTGCTACCTGCAGCATTTTTCAAAATTCAAAAGGGAAACATTTTCCTATTGTACCAACACAGAACACCAACCTAGGAAAAATTCCTACAGAGGTTTCTCACTGAGGATAAACATATGAAGATCAAACATCATCTTTGTGAAACACTTTGATTCTATTGGAGTGCTATGAGTGGACATGGTCAGATAGCAGGGCAGGGTCTGCCTAGAGGCCCTGCCATGGGGATGACCACACCTGTTTCTAGATGATGGAGAGATGGCATCCGAGTGCCTGACCTACTTGTCTAAGTTTTCATTGCAAGTTAGTTGAACGTTTGGAACTAAATCTGTGGTTGTTTGAATCTCAGTCCAGTGCCCCTTTTCACTCTGACTCACTGAGATTGAGGGATGTTTTTAAAGGCTGTGGAGAAAAAGGGGGTGTCAGCTAGGAAAGGGCAGAATAGACTGTGGAAGGCCAGAAGCTCAGAGTGGTGAGTCAGTAGAGCACAAGATCTCTTTCCATGCTTCACATCTAAATAGCGCCCTGCTTTCCATTTTCTCCTCTTGGTTCCTTTGCTCTCTTTAAGACAATGTCAGGGTCTATGGTGGTGGCCCATGGTGTGGATGCTTGATGCAGGAAAGGCTGGAGGTGATGGAGGAGTATAGGCAATGCTTTTTCTTTCGCCTTCAATTCTGTTCCCATTGCTCACATGACTTAAAAGTTAAATGGTTCAAGAGGGAAATAGTTGTTGCAGTCGCAGAAAATGTTTCAGGTTGTTATACTATATGTATCCTGGTATCTATATTTCCATGTGAATAATACCTTTGAAAACTGGACTTTAAACTTGACATTACTCTTCCCCTCCTGATTCTGCAGCATAGGCAAAATTCTGCAGCACAGGCAAAATGCAGAATGCGGAGTGTTTTAATAATCAATTTACTGAGGTATGATTGAGCTATAAAAAGCTGTACATATTTAATGTATACAACTGGATGAATTTTGGGATAAGATACACCCATGAAACTATCACCATCACCACTATCAAGGCTGTGAACACATTCATCACCACCCAAAATTTCCTCCCATCTCTGTTATTATTATTATAATTATTATTACAGTTAATATAAGATCTACCTTCTTAGCAAACTTGAAATATACAGTATTGTTAGCTATAGGTGTTATGCTATATAATAGATATCCAGAATTTATTGATCTTATGTAACTAAATGCTAAAATTTTTGAGGCTACCAGATCAAGCCCTTGGAACAAACATATAGATGTAACGCTCACCTTTTGCAAATAGATATGCAAATAGTAAGAGAATAGATAGCAGACATTTGCAGAGTAACTTGAGGGAAATAAATCTCTTTACTGAGAGAACTTTAAAATAGTTAATTTCAGCTAAAGATGTATTCTTTTGAATTGAATATCTGTTTGTTGCATTTAAGATCTTGGTATACATATTTGGTGAACTTGGTTAAGATAACACTTTTTGAGGAATGTTGGCTTCACAAGATGTATTGAAGTCTCAAGATGCTATATATTAAGGCTTTCCACTCTGGAAAAAAAAAAATTTTGAAGCTACAACATAAGATTGGCCTTAGCCAGTACAATTTCTTCTTTGTCTATTTACCTCATCCAAGCTGACACCAGCTCTCCTACTCATCCACACGGACATGTTAGAATGGACGTTCTCCCCATTTTAAGGAATTTTGCTTTAAAGAGTCTGAAGTGAATGATACTTTCTACTATAACTAATACAGAATTGCAGCTAAAAGTGGAGAAGATATTTGGGAAAAAGGCTATTTTCTTCCTACAAATAACCACTGCATTTTATATCCATTTTAAATCTCCTTTACCACCAAAAGAAACTTGGATGCTCATTTCTCTCTCATTATAATATCTAAGTTTTCTTTTTTTTTTTTCCTAATGCTTCCATCTTTGGAATGCATACAAACCTATTAACGGTTGACTTGGGAATGGACATCCAAAGGTTGATCAGCTATCATTTCCCAGTGCCAGGGCAAAGGCCGAATCAGCAGCACGACAACCTACAAGCAGCTGGAACATCTGGAACACCCTCAAAGGTGTAAAAGGAACAATTTCTCATGGCCAGATCTCAGACTAATTCAAACAAAACAAATCCAATCTGATGATAAATTCACTTTGGCTCTTGCTTTTGTGTTGGAAGCATCAAGTCCCTGCCAGGACAACCAGTATGGCTGAAAGGAGAAAGTTGAAACAGCAATTAGATGGTACTAATGCGGCTCCAATATAATCCCTCCCCTGGTTTCAGGTCTTTGCCTGCCAGGGCTCTTGGCCACCATCCCAGGGCTTAATTGCATTTTGCAAGTAGCCATAGTACAATTGCCACTGTATCTCCCTAACTAATTTCAGACACAATCCTCATAGCCAATTCACGAAAAAGGAACTGAAATTCTTCTGACAGAAAAATGAAAGTATTTTCTAGCTTAAAGACTGACTCAATTAAGGGAATAGTTAGTTCTGAGAGGGAAAGAATGGGGGGTAAAATAGATGAGCAAATCATACCCTTGAATTCTAGAATTCTCTTTCAGTAAAGCATGATAGAATAATGGTTAATAAGATTTGAGACATTGCTACTCTTTAAATTTTATATACATTTTCAAGTGAAATGGCTTTTAATTGGAATTTGGCCTTATGGTAATTGAGGGGCAGTGGAGCTTAGTGGAGTGGGTACTGGTCTCATTCTGGAGATCACTGGCTCTAGGCCGGATGAACTGTGTTTTAGTCTTGCCTATGCTAGTTGCTAAATATATAAACTTGGAAAAGCCACTTGGAAATTTAATATCTCCATTTTCTCGTCAACATATTGCGGATAAAAAAGTGTTTCCCTTATCTAATTTTCACAATTGATTGTTAAAATAGTTAGAAAATTACAAAATGATGAGTTTAAGGTCTTATATTAAAATCTAACTAGTACATATTTCTATTAAAAATAAATAGATGTTTATCGACTACAGTCATCTATAAAATTGTAAGGAAGGCTGGAGGAAGAGTTTAAAAAAAAAGTATGAGTTTTAAGGAAGATGAACCAAAAGCGTCCACAAAAAGAGCTCATGGGAAATATTATCTCCTTGAGCTAATTCTAATCAGAATAGACAAACTCCATTTTCCCATTAGGCTACAGTACAGTGGGAATGGAGCTGCTCAACCACCAGTTGACACCTACGAGCACTTACAGAGCCGTTAACACTATGTTGGCCATTGTGGGAATTAGAACATCTCAGTCTCTTTTCTTAAGGGGATCATAATCTAGCTGAAGAAACAAGATCCAGATATGATGCCATTGGACAAGAAAATATGTACTTATAAATTGTTAAGTACACACTTAAAGGTCAGTAAGAGTTGAAGTCCTAAAAAAGAGGAAAAAAAGGAGTAAAAGAACAGAAGAGTTTAAAGAGGCTTCAGGGAGGAGACAGGATTTGAGTAGGGACTGAAAGATGGTTAGGATTTGAAAATAGAAAATAGGAAAAAGCTTAGCTATTTCAGTAGAGGGGAATATAATGAAGCAAAGTGTAGAGGAGGGAATAAAGATGATGAAAAGAGAGGTGGCTATGTTAATTGAAGTGTGATTTATAAACCTTGTGTATAGCTCCTACGTACGTACGTAAGCAAGTATGGCAAAGTTTCTCACCAAAAAAGGCATCATGCATTTAATACCCATATCAAACAGTGAGTCATGTAATTTATGTGTCTGAATCTTCCTGAAAGATGACAGAGACCCTAGACAAACAAGGCTCACCTGAAAATGGTGAGAACACTTCAAGTACAAAAGAATAGATGAAAATAAAAGGACCAAATTTAATAAGGACCAGAATCAGGTGTCAAAGTCAAGCTAGAGAATGGAGTTCAAAATCAAAGAGATGAGGTCAAACAAGAGCAGAATCTCTAGAGAGAGCTCAGAAAAGGGGGCCCTGAACTTTTGCCTCCAAGACCAGCTGGTCACCAGGACTTCCTTTTATGAACTAACAGAAGACATTCAAGAGTCTGACTCAGAGGCCTGGGGGTTAGGGAATGGACAGGAGGCCATTTAGATCAATGCAGTGACAGCTTCTTTCAATAATCAAATTCTACTCTGCAGTCCTGTTCCCTTAAGATCTAGTCATAGGAAGAAAGCTGATACTCACTAAGCCCAAAGAATCACAGAACATGAAAGAGGCTTTAAATAGGTTTTATTTTATTTTAGCTGAATTGTTAATACCAATAAGTTTGGAGGAATCTTTGGGAAGATTTGACTTTATAGGCTGGAAGAAAAAAAATAAGATTAATTGTATTTTGAAACATTAAATTTTGACTTTCAGTAGTTATAGGGGAAGTTCATCCTATACTACTTGAGACAGCAAGAGAGACTTAGGGAAGTAAAATTGAGTTTTCAAAGTACTCTAATCTGAATTTGTCTACAGGGTAGTCTCGTGTAGATTTAGTAATTATCTCTGCAGCTTTCTCCAGAGAAACCAGCATACCTACATGGAGTATCAATGCCCACTTTTGCAAAGGTAATGCTTATAGTGCCTGTGGTATTCTTATAGCAACCTTAGCCCAAAGACCAGGCTTGGCAGAAGCAAAAAGGGAACACAATCAGAATCGTTGTTACAAAACCCATTCACTTTATTAAACTTTATTAATAAGTTTAGTGAAGTCAGGTCAGAGTCTATGAATTAAAGTGTTGCATAATATTGGGTTGGCAATAAGATCTTATGGAAAAACCCAAGTGAACTTTTTGGTCAACCCAATATAATGATCTAGATTTAGTTAGTCTGGTTAACCTTTTCTTCCTGGTACTTTTGATTCTATTTTAGCTCATCAATAAAATACCAAAGAATAGAGGTTATGAGCAGGCAACACAATCAATTGAATTAGCATGTGAAAAAATCTAAATGCTTACTGCATGCCTTTAACCAAAATAAATGCCAGATGGACTGAAATTTTAAACATAAATAATGGAAGCCTGAGAGAATTAGAAGAAATAAGTGAATGATTATGCTTGGTAAAGGAGAATTGCCTAGGCATAGTCCCCAAAACCAAACTCATAAGGGGAAATATTGGTAGATTTGATAACATAAAATTTTTAAATTTGGTAAAGCAAATAAACCCATAAACCCAAATTTAAAGGCAAATCACGGTCTGGAAAAGCATTTATAATACATTTGACAGATAAAGTGTTAATTTCCTTATGGCAATCTTATAAGTCAGTAACAGAGGACAATCCCAGTGGAAAAAATAAAATAATAACCATAAGAAAAATGTTCATCATCAATAGTGATGAAATAAATCTAACGTAATTAACAATAAAAAACACTGAGCTTGTAAAAGAAAAATACCCAGTGTTGATAAGGATCTGGGGGAAAGATAATCCCATACACTGAGATAACAATGCTTAAATTTTATTTAATACATGTTATATATATCAGAACCCATTTTACATTTTTATGTAAATTTTCACATTTAATCTTCAGAGCAACTCTACAAAATAGCATTATTTTTACCTATTTTTTAGATGTAGAAATTAAGCCTGAAGGGGTTCAGTAAATTGCCAAGTACCTTCAACCAGAGGTCATTAAGCTAAGATTTGAACCCAGAGTCTGCCTCAGAGGCCTTAGTCTTACTCATCACTGTGAAGTTATCTCTGTTTAAGGGGAATATAAACTGATAATGCCTTTCTGGAAGACAATTTGGCAAAAACCAATTCAATTGCAAAAGTTGTTAAACTGTTCATATCCTTTTACCCAAGAATTCTTCTTTTAAAAACATAGTAAGTGTTGTGAGAAGAATGCAAAATTATACATGCTGTGATATCTATTAGAGTATGGTCCACAGTAAGAAGATAATCCAAATAGCAAAGATACAGGAAATGGCAGTGCAACTTTAAGGGACATCTATGGTGGAATGTTATGCATATATTACAAAAGTTGATGTAAAAATGTAATGAGGACCAAGGAACTATGCTTTATTTGCATTCAAAAAGCCCAGTACAACAGCTCCTATATTCAATTTGTTATTGAGTCCAGTTACAAGCTCTGCTATGGTAATAATATACTTTTTATTATTAACATTTAGAGAGAGCCCTCTAGGTACTGAGTATTTATGACCAAAATAGACAAATATCTTTGTTGTCATGGAGCTTACATTCTAGTAGGGGAGACAGACTATAAGGAAGAATAAAAAAAGGAAAATACATAGCATATCAGAGGGTAAAGAGAAAAAACTAAAGCATATGCAATGTTTGTAGGAGGGTGACAATTGAAATTTAGGTGGAATGACCAGGAAAGACCTCACACAGAAGATGACTTTTTATCAAACAACACATATCCCATGAGGAAATTGAAACAGAGAGTAAAGAAGTCATTTCCCTGAGGTCTGGCATCTGGTTAGTACAAGAGGCAGAACATTAGCACCCTGATTCCATTATGCTATAAATAAGAACTTTAGAGTTGTATTTATAATTATTAATAGTAATTATTTATGAGTGGTGAGATGTGTTGATTTTTTTTTTAAACTACTATGTTTGCTAGTGTATAAGACACATGGTGTCTTTTAGTGTTGATTTGTGTGGCTGCAATAGTGGTGAAGAAATAGAAGAGTAGCCTATTAGCAATCTTTAGATGATTTTTGAATGGATTTCAGGGCCCACTAGACCAACTCACTTCTCTGGCTTCTACTGTAGTTGCTGTGCTTCAATGCAACAGCCGTCATGATAACCTTTATCTCCCAGATACGGGGTCTCCAAAGTGGCTTCTCCTCTGGCCCACCTGTATGATGGTAGCACCACTGTCCAAGCCACTGGCTCTCTCCCTCTTTTAATTCCTACTCCTCAGGTCCCACATGTAGTTAATGGCCAAATCTAATTGATTTTTACATCATAATTTTCTTCCATATGCCCTCTTCTTTCCATTGTTGTGACCATGGCACCAATTTAGGGTTTAATTCTCTCCCTCTCCAGGAGACCAACTTCAGGATAAGAGCTGAATTTAAGCAAACCCCATCAGGTCACTCCCCTGATCATCCACTTTCAGTGGTCCTCCCAGTCCCTATTAAGGTAAGCGCAAATTCCTCATCCTGATGTTCATGGCTAAAAGTGACAGACATTTCCCATCTTCTATTTTACTCCCAATTGTATATATTTTATAGTCCAGCCATGACTGGGATAGTAACACTCACCAATAACCTACTTTTCGCTACATTTTTCAGCTCTTTGCAGTTAGGCAAGACATATGGCTAGTTCAGGTTAATGGGCTGTGAGTAGAAAACATTTGTGTCATGTCTGTGCCAGAACGTAGAGGAAGAGGTGGGAGTTCTCCATGCTTCTTTATTCTCTGGAAGCAACAGGGGAAGGTGCGTATTTCAGATCATGCAGCTACCAAATGGTAGCATCTGAGTCACCACTGATCTCTGACAGATTTGCAATGTGAGCAAGAAATAAGCTTTTGATGTGTTGGTGTGTTATGTTGAGCTCCTAATTTGTCACTACAGCATAATCTAGCCCATCTCAATTAATGTGAATTTACCAGTTCCTGCCCCACTTTGTGCTTTCCCATATCCTTACTTTTGCCTTGGTTTATCTCTCCATTGGGAACCTCTTTCTTTAATCAATTTCTTCCTCCCTTCATCACCTCACTAATTCAAATTTTACCCATCCTTCCAGAATCGTCACAAATGCCAAACCTGCCTTGGTCCTTCTCATTATTTCCCCGATCCGGTGCAAGTTATCTTTCTTCTGATCATAAAGAAACTTGGTAGTTACCTTTTTGATGGCTCTTCACAAATTGTCTTGCATTGTCGTAGTTATTGGTATACTTATTTTTCCTCTCAGTTAGAAGAGCAGGCCCTTCTGAGGGTCTGAATCGTATGTATGTATCTAACCTTCTCCGCTTCTTATATCCAGTAGTTTTCTGAAAAAATATTTGTGAGACTGAGTTGAAGACTCAGAATTGTACAGTGTAGTTTTCAAAATTTCTACCATTATGGCTAAAAGAAAATATGATTGGGGTGTTTGGGGAACTTTTATATAATGATTTTTTATGCAAATGCTGTTAGTTTCATATTTCTCTTCTATTTCTATCATTAAATGGTGAACTTCTTTTCACTTTTGTCCTCTCAAGACCTAGGACATTGCTTGGTACAAATTTAAGTACTAGAAAACATGTCAGTGAATAAGGAAAGATTCAGTACATAAAATATTACTGTATTAAAAATTGAGTTAGCTAAGATTTAACTGCTTACAAGACCTCTAGACCTGCAAAGAGCCATCGACACGTAAGATGAGAGAGTTTTAAAGCTAATAGTGCAATCAGAATAAGGGAAATGAAAACTAAATTTTGAAGGTGTTACATTTTGAAAAGGATTCTCATGTACAGTATATCATCATTTCATTGTTGTAATCACTCTCTGAAGTAGGCAGGTATTATTCCCACTTTGGACATAAAGAAACAAATCCCAGAAAGGTTAAGTGACTTGTGCAAAGTCAAACAGTTGGTTTAAAAATGAAGTTCTCAGACGTCTTAATTCCTGGTCCACTGCTCTTTATTCTGTATGTTATTGCTTTTCCTATCAAAGTTCAAGACAAGGAACATCTTTAGTATCATCATTATGCTTGTTTTATGCGTTATTTTGGCAGCATTAAGTAGATAAGTAGCTGAAGAAGGCACATGTGCGCATACACGTGCGCACACACACATATACATAATTATACAAACCTCCTCCAGTCTAGGCTAAAACAGAATTAATCCCGTGTTCATTGCTGGTGAATGCTGAATCCTTCCATATCTGTGTTTGTGTTTAAGAATAAGTCAGTATACACACTCTGTAATTGAATGTCAAGAAATATGAAAATATATTGTTTTATTGCTACTGTTCATTGATTTATCGAAGTGATTTATTGTCGATGGACATGCAGTACAACAAATCACTTTGCTGACACCATCAGCTGCCTTAACTAGGTTGTCAGTTCACGACATTAAAGGTAATGGATGGTGATTATTTTACAGTAATGGGTTTAATCAGCGCTTTGAATGACTTAGCAGTCATGTCAGAGTAGAGCCAACTCATCATTCATCAAGGCAGCATTTTGTTTACCAACATCATCTATAATTCATTTGATTGTTGACAATCATCAGCAAATACCTCTCAGGCAAAGTTTTATCAGAGATGGAAATCTGCACAGCTGCAGCATGCTAAGTCACTCCGTGGGGCTGTCTCAACAGACACAGGTGGGGAGGGATGTCCTTGCTGTAAGCCCCCAGAATGGAGGCTCCCACCAACTGGGCTTCCAGTCTTCTCTCCATTCCCATGGATTGGATTCTTTCATTTTCATCTCTTCAACCTCCTGATTTCATAGGGCCTTTAGTCACCCAGAAAGATTTCAGAAAGACCTTCAGTCTAGGTAGGAAAATGTGAAGCACGTGATCTTATTGCTTGAAGTAGCTCAACACAGCTATACACATGGTCTTGGCTCTACTACTTGTAGCTAGTCACAGTGGGAGCCACAGTGACAGTGCTTCCAGTATTGAGGTTCCAATGTCTCTGGGCAGGTTTGGTGACCCAGTGGGATAGATGTGGCAAGTACCTAATTTTGTAAGAGATTGTATCAACATAAAGCTAGGACCTATAGGCTTCCTGTAGGGCTCAACATAAAGCTAGGACCTTTTTGACCCTTTGAGCATTTCATATTTCTTGCCAGAAAAAATTATATACATGCAACATTTCTATATATAATTTTAGTGAGTTTGCAGACTCTGAAGCCTAGCTATAGGCAGTAGAGTGGTTAGGACCTTGGATTCTGGAGGCAGCTACACTTGGCTAGAGTATCTGTTCTGCCCTTTACCAGTTGTGAGCCTTTGGGCAAGTGACTAAACGTCTTTTGGTTTCATCTATAAATGGGAGTTAATAATATTGCCTTTGCCATGTGGTGGTTGTGAATATGAAATGCATTTATATGGATAAAGGGGTTAGCACCATGCTCTACACAGAGTAAGTTCTCAAAAAAAGTGTTGGTTCTTATTTTTGTTATTGCATTTTACTTATGAATTCAGTTCCAGAGGCCCCGTCCTAATGGATGAGAGAATTAGAAGGCCAAATTAAAGTAGAAACAAAAGTCTTCGTTGTCTGAATTCATTCTTGTGTTTTTGTCCTGCTCATCTAGTCAACTTTCAATGCAACCCCAACAAGAGACACAGGGAGGAAAACAGGAGGCATAAGTAAGAAACTGAAAGAAAGAGTTGTTCTGAAATTTGGGAGCAGGATGCTATATAAGTTGCATTACCTTGGTTTTCTGTGTAACAGGATGTACTACACAGCACATATCCTTGGTGCCTTATAGATCCCAGGGCATCAATAGAGGTACAGTGCTTTAACTGAATGGATGACAAATTTGCTTTTCGCCTAATGTTGGAAATAAGACGTGACATAACTTCTTATCATGTTATATATGCACTAATAATACCCTCTTTAGTGCTGAAAGGAGAAACAAAATGTGGGGCAGTCTGGCTAGGGAATCACAAAGGAACTAGACAAAGGAACTAGAGCAGACATCTGAGCCTGGAGCTCAGAAGACAACTTTGTCTACTTTGAAACTCCATTGGGGACAGGTTACACTCTTGAAACCTAGTAAACTCCTTTTTGGCTTGGATAAGCAGTCCTCTCTATACAAATCTCACGGAAAGAGGATCACACCAAGGAAGGAGAGACCATTGTGCATCCCCACCAGGATGATGACACCCCCACCATGTTCCTGTGGCAGCATCAGGACACAAATGTGAACAATGAACCCCAAAGAAGTGGAAGAGAGGAAGGAAGATAGGAGGAAGAGAAGGAGGGAGGGAGGGAGGGAGGGAGGAAGGAAAGAAAAGAGAAAAGAAAAGAAAGGAAAAGAGAAGAAAAGAAAAGAAAGGACAAGAGAGGAAAAGAAAAGAAAGGAAAAGAGAAGAAAAGAAAGGAAAAGAGAAGGAAAAAAAAGCTCCTAAAATCCTAGTTTGGATGCCAGTGGAAGAAAGTGATGATGCACCTCTTTCCAAAACAAATTTGCTTATTTAATAGCATGGACTTTATTAGATAAACATTCTTTCAACCTATTTATCACTGCAAAAAGCTAGGAAATATTCAGATTTAAACAACTAGTATAAAAAAGAGGAGACTATAAAGGAAACTTTTATTGCTTTTGAAACAACCCCATCTCCTTATATCTCCATAATGCAACCAGAACTATCTGCCTCCACTCAGACTCCAGGAAATATAAACATGCAGGTCTTCTCTCTGCCAAAATCATCTTCTCTCATCTCCAGGTGACACAACAGATACTCAGAAATTGGGTAGTGGGGAAGGCAAGAGGGTCTTCAAAAATGAGTTTGTTCAATTGGTGATGAGTAAAAGCTACAGAGATGTTTCTTCATTTACTAAAATGCCTTCTCGCTAAATGCCCTTGACAAATCTCCAAAACGCAGGCAGACCTCCTCAAACACCAGAACTTTCCACTTGTAAGGAGCTTTCCTTACCAAAAAGTGGTGTCACAGCTCAGGAGAAATGACAAGTGCTCGTAAGCAGGAAATCTATACCCCTTCTCTCCTGCTGCAAGGCGAAGGATGGAAGGTGAAGTCGCTCTTTACATTTGAAAACCCAAAGGCTCAACTAATTGAGATTTGAAGGCACTTAAATAACTAGTGTCTCATTCAAGTGCTGCACACAAAGCTCAGAGCTTCTGAGAGATTTCAAACATTAATCGAGGGCCTGCACAAGTGTAAGGTAAGCCATTAAATGATAATGCAAAACAGAACATAACCAAGTGATCAAATCAACTGTGCAAGAGGAGGTATCAGTGTGGGCTGAGCTAGTTAGGTAAGTTAGGTGAGGCTCGGAACACAGTGGGCCTTAAGGAAATGATGGACTACAAAGGAGTGAGGACAATCAGAAGACAGAAAGCACATTAGTGGGGCTTTAGAGATGGGAGGATTATTGAAAAACAAGGTGACCCTCATGAGTATAACTCAATTTGGCTAAAAGTATGTATGTATTTAAATCACTGTCTGAAAGCATGCTAATATTACAGTAATTTTTGATGCATAGCATATGACTCATATGTAATTTTCAACCCTTCAAAACTAAATGGATGGGTGACACCTAGCAAAGTTGTGAAAAAATAGCATTGGCAGTGTTGCAAATTTCCTTCCACAAGAATGAAGCAGAGAAGGGAGATAGTGTCTTGAAGTGGTGCTTTTGCTTTGCAGTGTATATCATTCAGCTATGTTAACGGTTCAGCCAAGTCTATATTGTTGAGAAATATCCACAGATAATTTTATCTGCAATAATTTTGAATCTTTAATAGAAATAATGCATCCTATATATGCTCATTGTAGGAAAACATTTTAAATGTAGATTAAAAAATAAAGAAAAAATTCTTATAACCTCACTGTTGCCTAGCACTTCTGCATCAGTGGTCCCAGAAGAATCCAGCAGAAAGACTCCTTAGCCAAACAAAAGATTATAAGATATGCTATATTGTTATTTTAAGCCATTAAGTATTGGGGTATAACTGATGCAGTATTTTAAACCTGATTTTTCATTTACTATATTGTGAGCAGTTTCTTATGTTCTTAAATAGAACTCAAGAACTCTATTTTTAAACCATTTCATCATAATCCATTACAGCATGTACCATAACCCATTTAGCTAATGCCTTATAGTTTGACATGCTTACATTTAATTTTAATGTTCAGTTGGTACCTCCTTAATGCCACTTCCATTATATGTGGCTCAGGGAATGTAAACTTATTTTGAAACAAGTTTATATATCACTACGTTCTAAACTGTTTGAGAACAGTAGCCATGAATCAATCAGCCTTTTTTTCCCCTAAGCCTTTGCACTATGCATGGCAAATAGTGCTCCAAATATTTCTTGAATAAAAAAGAATAAACAAATGTTATATAAATACACTTGAAAAATAGCAGTTAATAGCCTATAAATTTCAATAGTGTGTCATATCCAGGCAAAAGGTAATGGGGAACTCTTGGTATTGGTGGTCTGTCTTCTTCTACCTTGGACTTTTATGTTATCCAGAAGCGCTGACAAATGAATGTTTCCATTGAATTCAGTGTTGCCACATCAACATTTATAATTCCCTTGTCCTCTTCTCTCATTGTCCCTCTTAGAGTGGAGGTGACAACTAGAAAAGCTGATGAACATTAATTTGTACAAAACTGATGGCTTACTGTGTTTAGCAAACCCAAAGATATATATGTTCATAAAGAAATAGTTGGCATTTCCTCAAATCATATGACATTACACATATTCTGACCTTTATGACAAGAAAATAGGCAATCTGCTGTTTTAGGGATTTTGTTTCTTTAGTTCCCTCTGCAAATAAGGATAATTCAGAGATGGCCACGATGTATTTTTCAAGAAATTACCATCCTTCACTCAGGCTAATCCAATATTCAATTTAGGTTTGAATTGAAATGTTTTAGAAAGGTAAAAGCATCAAGATAACAAGTTCTTTTTCGTATTAACCTCTAGGGCAACTTCTTTTGTATTTCATTTCCTTTGGATAAGGGGAAGTACATTGTAATCTTCATTTTTAATTAGGTTTTAAAGTATATTTAATCCCCAGGTTAAAGAATATTATTCATGTTTAATAGAGAAAATAAGCAATCTTAAGGATGTCAGCTTCAGATTGAAGCTACTTGGATAACACGATCGGGGTTAACCAAAACTTCAAAAGACATTCTTGTAGTTTCAAGCTTTGACCCAGAAAACTCTTTTCCTTTACCACTTTTCATGGTTAACCATTTTGAATATCCACTCATTTTACTTCACTTTCCCCATCATAGCATTCTCTGTCTTTGGCAGGCAAGGAAAAGAGAATCAACTTTCCTTGAGCACAGTCTGTGGTCCCATGAGATAGACACAATTATTCACATTTTATAGCTAACAAAATTGACACTCAGATGACTACAGAGGAAATTGGTTTATAGAGCTGGCACTCAGATCTCTCTAGATCCAAAGCATGCTGTTTCTGAAACTGAACAATCAGAAGGCCTAGATTCTAGTCACAGTTCTTGCAATGCTTGTGAAGTCTTGAGCAAATACATGAAACTTGATTTCCTTATTAGCAAAAAATTTCTACTTTTCAGAGGGTTAGCATTGCTTTTCCTACCTATCTCATGGGATTGATGTGATACTGGTTGGGAATATGTTTTAAAAATGGAAATATATCATAGAAATATATTGTCTTGAGCCCTAAATTATGAATGAGTTTAAATAATATAATGTGGCCCACATGTGGTACATGAGCATCTTGGCCAGCCCCGTGAGTGAGAAAGTGTAGCACTCTTCAAAGTGTCCCTTTGAACTGAGCCTCCTGGTCCTCCTTTTCATGACATCTCATTGATTTTCTTTTCTTCCTGCCTCAAAGCAGTCTTTGGGATTTTTTAAAAACTTATGTAACAGGGCTGAGATCGACTCAGCAAGAACAGCTTTTGAAGGGAGAAAAAGTGACAGCCATAGAGAGGCACCATAGAGAAGCAGTGTCTTAGGAACACATATTGTGAATCTGGTGAGAGAAGAACTGCGATGAATTGGATACCTTCTAAACGTAGTGAGAACTTTCTTTTAGTCAGTGATTGCCGTGACCGAATTCTGCGTTTGATTTTAGTGTGTCAACACCCCCTCCACTGTCCCCTAAACTCTTAGGTACCTTCTCTTTTCTTTCACAACTTTTGTTTCTCTACAACAGTTTTCTTCCTATTTTCTCATTCTCTAAAATTTTTTTTGTGTGTGCCAAGAATTGAACACTAAACGATGAGGAGCATTTTGGCCATCAGTTTACATTACAGTTGGTCAGTTTCTTTTTAGTGGTCCTTTAACTTTCCTACCTGCAAAATGGGCATCTGATATTTTCTTGAGTCTCTTCATTCTGAATATTGAAAAGGGTTTGGAAAAATTTGGGGTTCCTCAGAGTCACACTGATTGCCTACGGTGTCTTTTTGTGACGACAAATATCAGTTCAATAATTCAGCGCTTTTTTTCCTCTAGAGGCAGTGTGTACTTAGTAATGTTTCTATTAGTTTGAACTGTATGAGATGGTTGTGTTTGTAGGGAAAAATGGTCAAATAGCAGCATTTTCATATAGTTCAGCCTAGTATCTCAAATGATTATTTTTCTGCATACATGTTTACCTTTTATTTAAGTGGACTAAACCATATCCATCCTGCTTCCCTAGAAGCACCCATATCCTCATGGGTTCTTATTAATAGATATTGTGAAGTAATAAAGTTTTCCTCTTCTGCAACCTAGTGTGATTATTCACCCAATAATACAGCTCAGGAGTTTGATACAGATGATAAGAGTCGTGAGGAAATACTGTATCGCCATTCTGCAGGTGGACACGTTTGTGCCATTTCAGGGCTCTGGAAAACAGAAAGTTGTGCAGACCATTCTTACGAATGAAGAGGAAGAGATAGGGAAGCAGGGGTAGGGTTGTGGCCTGGGCCAGGTAGCACTGGGAGAAGCGGTACTGGGAGGATCCCAAAACCTTTTCTCTAGGAAATCGCTTTGTTTTGCAGATGAGTTTCTAACTGTTAGAAGATATGCCCAGAGAGTAGGGAAGCCCAAACTCTGGGAATTACAGTCTTTGCCTCCAAATCTTACTTTACCATTTACTCCAAGTAGTATCTATATTCTCATGATGAAAACAGAATTTGGTCATTTCTTTAACTGTGATTTGTAATCTCCATATTTAAAGTTTAAAAATTATATGCTTTTTTCCTTAATTAAATTTCTTTCTATAAATTTGTTCTCAAAATTCATGTTAGAGGACGGTATTACAATGCCCAGTGGGGTAGCTATTTCCAGATATGTTAGTGAACCATGCCAAGAATAGTGATCTCCTGAAGCTGTGGGCTAGGTCCAGAGTGGCAGCTGTAACCTCAGTCAAGGCAGCGGTGGTTGACCCCAATCAGTCATTCCATTAAAGGGGAATTCACTGCATTTTACACAGCGAAGAGCTTGGGCGGCAATTACATATGGCAGATGTGAACACTACATTTTTAATTTCTTTTCTCAGTTGATTATGCTTTGAATACCATTGCACTGTTTTTCACTCATAGACACTGCCTGTATAGCAATAACGATTATAAAAACGATAGCAAACATTTGTTGAGCACTTTTTACGTGGCAGGTTCTCTACTAAAAGGTTAATATGCTTATCTTATTTAATCCTTACAAAATTCTTGCATGCCAGGTTCTGTTAGTATTCACCCTCATTTACAGATGGAGAAATCTAAAATTAAGAGGTTTATGAACAAGCCCCAGCTCATACAATTAGGAAGGGCAGAAACAAGAGTAGTTATGATTTGCCCGACAGCAAAGGCAGGTTTGTCTATGACCTGCAGGTTTGTCTACCACTCCAATGAATTTATAAAAGGACAGAAGGAAGAATCTGGCCAGCCACTTAGATGACTTCTGATAGAGGGATAAGTGCAGATAAGGGCACTGAGATGGTGAAGTAGCCAACTAGTCTCAGCATCTATAGCCAGGAATAAAGCACTGCATTCCCATAGCCATATGATCAGGTAGTCTGCTTCATTTATTCCAAACTGACTGCCCATTAATCTCCAAGTGACCCTCTGTTCTTCCATTTAGAAACCTGAAGTATTTCCAAGTGAAATAAAATGGAGATCTACACAAACCTTCACGCTCTTTCTCTTCAAGTTCGAAACACTGGCATTCAAACTTAAATATTCCACTGGCCTTCACTGGCCTAATATTTCTTCTCTTACATTGATTTTGGTCACCTTGGAGAGGAATTTGAAAATCGATTAAATAATTTCAGAACCTATGTTACTATGGTGACCCAGGATGGAGCTTGTGAGGTTTCTTCCCTTTATATCTTGATACTGAGTAGTCTGCTTATTTGTCCCTGTCTTTTACAGAAGCTCACCATGTATTAGAAGGGATAAGGTGTGGGGAGAAGTGTTATTACAGACACCTTGGGAGAAATGCAGCCATGGGACTGGCCTCTGTCTGCTTCTGAGAGGTTCAGGTGTGAATAATTCTGTAGCTCATGTTCAAAGGCTAATGAAGTCTTGGATAGTTTGAAGCTTGATAACCACACTGTGCTGTTTTTTTTTTATGAATGTGGCCCCAAATCATATTCTCAGGTCTTGTCCCTTTTCTATCCACTTCTCATCCCTAGGTGATCTCAGTCAGACTCAGTTTTTAAGCGCCATCTATGTAATGATGATTCCTAAATCCCCACCGAGAACTCTTCCCTGAACTCTGCACTTGAAACGCAAATGCCTTCTATCAACTAGCATTGCCAGATAAAATACAGGACTTTCAGTTAAATTTGAATTTCAGATACACAATGAACAATTTTTTTAGCATAAGTAAATACAGTACTTGGGACATACTTATGTTAAAAATTATTTGTTGTGTATCCGAAATTCAAATTTAACTTGGGCATCTGCATTTTACTTGCTAAATCTGATAACCTCAACACAACACCTCTATTTAGACAGCTATGAAATGCTCCAAGTATAGCATTTCCCAAGAGAAACTCCCAAGTTTACTCACCTAAACGTGAAACTTCTCTCAGTCTTTTCCAAACCCCATTCTTCTGATTACACACGCCAAACCAATTGACTCTTCTCTTTTTGGCACTGAATCCAGCTGTAAATGATGCTGATTCTACTGCTATTATCTGTCCAAAATATGAGTACCATGACCTTGTTCATTGCTACTACCTTGGACCAAGTCACAACCATCACCTGTTGGACTTTTGAAATAGTCACCTTGCTTTTGCCCCTATAGTGCCTTTTCTACACTTGATTGATTGATTCTTTTAAAGCATAAGTCAGAGCATGTCATAAAGCGCTAATTTTGAGTAAAATCCAAAGTCCTTGAAATTGTCCGCCAAGCGCTGTGTGTCCAGCTGTCCTCCCACTGTCATATCTTCTTCCTCAACCCCAAACACTCCTTTCACTTTCGTCGTGCCATGCTTCCTTCTTCATTGTTCCACAAACACACCAAGCAAACTTGACCTCAGAGCCTTTGTACTAAAATCCCCTTTGTCTGGAAGTTTCCTTGCCCCATGCATGCATGGCTTGCTCCCTCATTGCGTCCTTCAGGCTTTCGAATGTTGTCTTATTGAAGCTTTCCCCACCTCTCTTCCACCCCTCCAGCACCCACTCTTCCATTTGCACTGTTTCATTTTTCTCTGTTGAATTGTTTACCACCTGACATGTATTTATTTATTTGGTTGTTGTCTGTTGATCCACACAGAATGTAAGCTCAGTGAGGGCAGGGACCTCCACTGTTGTAGCCCCAGGACTTAGGACGGTACCTGGCTCGGTGAAAATCTGGTGAATAAGTGAATGAAACCAACAATCATTTTGCAGTAATCAGTTGCAGAAAAAACTCACAGGAGAAAAAGTGGGATATGCACATTTGCGTATAAGGAGACGCACGTGGGCATGTAGGATTTATCATCTCTGTGTGTATGGGAGGGTCTCATAATCTTAGTATGCTTGAGTGACAGAAGACATACCTTTCCTTCCCTGTTCTCGCCTCTTTTATTACCAGTAATCTATTTATGTCTGTTGAATGCTTTGTGTGTGTATAATCAGTTTATTTTTTTGCTTACGTTATTTAGAGATGAGACTAGGGAGCTTATTCTCTTAATATTTTGGATAATGCCTCCTTGCATCATATATTAGCAGTGATAACTCTCTATCTGGGCCATCCCTCTTTCTGCTGGCATCTGATGATTTCTTTTAATCACATCCCCATTACCCTCTAATTATGTAAAATTATGTTATATTAAGTATAATTTCTGCTGGTAGCCACAGGGTGGCATTCATGTTCTTTGCTATCACTTTAATGACTGAAAGATTACAAGGTCACTTTGAGTAGATAAATAGCCTATAGATCCTTTCCAATGAGGTTCATGTTCTGATTTTTCATATTAACACTTGTAAATTGCAGAACTTATTATGCTTTCCCACCTGCACCTCATTTTGCTTCTAGCACCTTCGGTCCCTTCCTCCAGGATGACTCTATCAGGTGGCCTTGTTTCAGTATTCAAGTCAGTCAAAGGGTATCTAATGAAAGCCAGCCGCTGACACCGCCTTGGTATTCATTTCAGCTCAGCCATCATGGGAAGATTTGCCAGCAGCCGTTAGCACAGGGCTCTGACTGGACGTTTGCTGGTAAATACTAATCTGAATTAACAAGTAGGATCATTCACCCCAACAGGTCTGTGCCAATCTAGGTGGATTCTCCAGACTAGTCCTTGAGGTGGTAAAACCATCTCTTTAATATTTAAACATGACTTTGATTATTAAAGGAAAACACACACAGAGAAACGGTTTCATGGGGAGTTTCAGGTCTAATGTAACATCTGAATTGGGTTTCAAGGTGCAGAGCTTAGCCTTTCTTCCCTCCTAATTTTACACTGGAGCCAGGCACTCATTCATTCATTTGTTCTTTTAGATAATTCAGTTTTATTTAACGTGTAGTGAGTTAATCTATCATTATATATTTTATCACATTCATATCTCATTCTCATATGACATTCATATTTTTCTCATTTTATAGACGAGGAAAGTGAGGATCAGCAAAGTTAACAATTAGTTGAAGACAACTGTATATAGAAGATTTTGATTAATTTTTTTCTCTCTTTACATCCCCACAGTTATTCTGGGGGTGACACAAATACCTCTCATAACCACCAGGTCCCCCAAGCCTGAAAGGACTCCATTCTCTCACTATCTCACATAGGATTATCATAATAGTGGCTTTGTTAGCATTTCGGACTTTAACCTCTTCTCCATGTAATCTATATTACTTTTCCCTCTGGAGTCATCTTACTGAAACTGTGATGTCATTTATTTCTTATGCAGAAAAGTGGAATCTCATCAAAAACTCAACTTATTTTTACCTCCCATCGACCCTTTAAAATTAATTCACTGAAAATTTCTTTTCTCCCCCTCTGATCGAACACCTTTGTGACCTCCCTGAATTTTCCAGTGACTTCTAGGTAATAGAAAGCCCTATGGTTTCCTTAAGCCACAAATATAAACTCAATACAGAAAGCAGGATGTCCAATCTGAAATATTAAGCAGACTTTAATCTTCAATTAATGGAAAGATTTCTCCCGTTCACCTGCAGCTGAGGCTTCCTGCCTTCGAGGAGCAGAATGCAATCAGATCCATTCTTTTTGTTTGCTCACCTGTTCTCTTACCTGCTAGATGCTGTTCCTTTTCAGGGTTATAGTGCATGTAAAGAAGAGGAGTAGTGGAACAAACAGTTCTTATTTGACTAGTACAATTAGAGGACAGCTTTGCCTTCCCGATGCCTGCAAGATGCATAATGTCTTTCTTATGGCATTTGTGGATTCTTCAGAGTCTCCCTGGCTAGGTCCTCAGACTGCAGCTCCTTTCATTTGGGAATTACCTCTTCTTTGACTTGCTGTTCCTTATGCCCCTCAAACTCTGGTTTTCTGGCAGTCCACTTCACATATACCCTCTGTTGGAAATTCATGGGCCCCAGAAGCAACCCTTTGGAGGCAGGATCACTTTAAAAATGATCTTAAGCTCGTATGTTTACCATAGGTTCCATATCTAGTCCCCTGCATTCTTGCATATTTGACCATCACTGAGAGTAGTTATTCCCCAGATAAAGCATTTACTCTGCTACTGTGAGATGCTTTAGCTGGCCTCTCATCTTTGGATTCTTTCAGATTGAGTCAGCACTGTTCTTCTGTGTTCTAGAACTGCAGAGGATGTTTCTCAGACTCTCAGACTAGTCTTATAAATCCTTTCTCTGGGCTTGAGAAGATCTATGCTTCTGATGCATTTCTTGCAGCACCTTTTTGTCTTCTTTGTGGGCCAGTTTTTCCACTGGCTCTCTGAAACCTATTTTGAAAAGCCTGCCTCTCCATCACCTCACTTTTGTATTGTCTGTTGTTTGGGGCTTTAAAGTGAAGTCTTATTATAAAAATTTCAAAAATATTATTTAGATTCCAATCTTTGGAACCAGTAGAATAAGTAGTTCAGACTAATCCCACTGAGGATAAAACATAGACCAATGTTTGTTTTTTAACCTGCTGGAAGGTCTTGGGAAACTAATAAGTTTGTGTGGAATTATTACAACAGCCTCTTGAAGATCCCAGTATCTGGGGTCCACTTTTGCCCAAGAGGCATTTGCTGATCAAAGACACAACTAGGAACTAGAATAGCCCTTTGGACAGCTTAGAAGGGCCAGCGGAACACATCTGAATTTTAGGAGTTTCCCTGAAAAACTTCTGAAGAGTTGCACCCTAGGTAGAAGGATTACCTTGTAAATCAGCTATGGCATTGACTGTAGAGTTTTGAATCCTCTCGGTAACTCGGGAATTCTCAGGCCTTATAGTTGTATTAAGGGGATTCTGATTCTAGTTCTCACAGGCACTTGGATGAAATAAAGTTCCCTGTCAAGGAAGTTAACATCATTCCAGGACCCAATTAATTCCATAAATATTAAAAAAAAATAGAACACCTGGCACAAAATCAAAGAACGAGGTGTATGCAGATAAGGAAACATAAAAGAGAATTAGTAGAAACATCAAAGATAGAAAATAGGCCCACAAGGGCTTCATATACTGGAATTTAAAACATTTTAACCTATTATCTTCAGAAAGACAAAAGACGAGATACAAAATATTGGCAGAAAGTGTGACACTCTAAAAACTGACACAACAGATTTAAAAAGGAACTGATATAAATTCTGAGACTGAAAATGCAGTAAACAAAATTACAAACTCAATGAAATTGTTAAACAGCATATTAGATGTAGATGAAGATAAAAGTAATGGCCTGAAATGTAGGCTGGAAGAAATATCTGTTACAAAGCACAGAGAGACCAAAGAATTGAAAATATAAGAAAATGGGCAAGACAAAGATGACACAGTAAAATCCAATATGTAGTTATGATGGAGAGAAGACAGTGGGCTGTCGCATATTTGAAGTGCCCATGACCAAGAATCTTACAAAGGTGATGAAAGACTGAAATCCATAGATTGAAGAAGTCCAAGGAAACCATAGCACAGTAAATAAAAACAAATCAGCACCTAGACAAATCACAGTGAAATCACATGAAACAAAAAGAAAGATCATTTTAAAAATAAATAGAAGGCACAGTATTGAAACTGAAAGCTGATTTCACAAAAGCATTACAGCTTTTGAAAAATTGGAAGAAGGCAATGCAATAATGTCTTTAGTGTGATGAAAGAAACCAATTGTCAACCTAAAATTTTAGCCATTGGAATACCCTTCGATAATAAAGGGGACAGCGACAACTAAATGCAGATTTGATCCTGGGTTGATTCTGCATCAGAAAAGGTAATGCTCTGAAGGGTATTATTGACACCATCAGAAATATTTGAATCTATGCATTACATAATTGCCAATCAATGTGTGATCTGTTGCCTAGGTCTCACCTGGGAGCTTATTAAAAATGCATAATCATTGACATCCCAAAACTACTGATTTAGATTCACGGTTTAGCAAAATCCCCAGATGACTTGAATCCACACTGAAGTTTGAGAAGCATTGTATTAGTTAACTGTGTTTTATTTATGTTAAATTTCCTGAATTTGATATGTCCGACAATGTGGTGTTATCAGAAATTGCCTTTGTTCTCCTGCGATGTATACTGAAGTATTTAGGGTTGAGGGGTCGTGATGTTCGCAATTTAATGTGAAGATCTGAAGTGCTCTTTACAATAGTGAATGACAATAAGAAGTAAACATACATAGTGACAATAATAAACGTGTATATATATAATTATTGTGAGGAAGAGTACAAAGTATGTGGTAAAGTATTTATAATTAGTGAATCTAGGTGAAGCAACAAGTGTTTATTGTACTATTCTTGTAATTTGGAATAATCTGTTTGGAAAACATTTCTGTTAGGGTTGAAAATACATATAATCTATATTCCAACAATTCTACTACTAGATATGTATCCAAGAAAAATGTACATAGAAGAATGTTCAGAGTAGTATTGTTTGCAATGATCCACAACCAGAAACACTAAAATTTCCACCAGGAATAGAATAAATAAATTATGACATAAACACACATTAGAATACTGTATAGCAATAGAAATAAATCAACTACAGCTACGGACTATAACATTCACGATACAAATATAATATTGAATGAGAAAAGCAGAACTAAAAGAATGCAGACTTTATAATTCTATTTTAGTCGACAGATGGATGATTAAGTGATAAAAGTATTTTAAAAAGTAACTTATTATTGTACAGGTCAAGATAGTGGTTATCTGTAGGAGGGAGGGAGACGGTTGGGGTTTGGAAGGAGATTGTTTAAGATTTATGTGCTGGTAAGATTCTATCTAGACTTTGAACTTGGGGTGGTTCCATGGATATTTGATTTTTATTGTAATTCACTGAGCTGAACACTTATGTTTTATGTTCTTTCTGTATATGTGTTTTATTTCAGGACAAAAAAAAGAGGTTTAAAAAATAAGAAAAAATGATCACTCTGGTTGCTATATGGAAAATGGATTTGAAGAGATAATGGAAACAGGGTGATAGGGAGAACTTGCCATAATCTTTGAGATAGATGGTGGTGGTGTGGAAATAGAGCTAAGTGGATGGATTCCAGACATGGTTTGGAGATAGACTTATTAAGACTCGTTAATGGAATCTATGTGTAGACTAAATTCTATTCCCTCCGAAAAGAAGGTATGAAGAGTAGCATCTCAGTTTTTGGACTGAGTAACTATACAGTGGTGGGGCCACTGATTGAGATGGAGAAGAACAAGGAAGGAAATCTAGAAGGGAGAAATCATGAGTTTATTTTTGGAGTGTACAGAGAGAAGACAATGGAGACCAGATCTGAATCTCAGGGCACTCTGGAGAATGTGGTATCATGAAAGGAAAGGAAAAGTGTTTTAAGAAGGAGCGATTAGTCAAGCAAGATTAAGACAGAGAAGTGACTTTTGAATTTGACAAGATGAGGATTGTCATTGTTGCAAGAGAAGTTTTGGTGGAGAGGTGGATAGAGGATGTGAGCCTGTTTGAAGTGAGTCAAAGTGACAATGGGAGTGAGGAAGTCTAGAAACAAGAACTAAAAACTCTTAAGATACTTTGTTGTGAAACTGAAAAAGGTAAATAGTGCAGTGGCTAGACAGAGACATGAGGGTCAAAAGTGATTTTTTAATCAGGAAGAAAGAAGGGCTCATTTCTAGGTTGATGAGAATAAATCCAATGAAAGGAAAATGATGCTGCAGAAGAAAGATGGAATACTTCCAGGCATGAGGTCCTTGAGCAGAAAAGAGGTTGTGGGTATTATTGAGCATCCATAATGTGGCAGGCATTGCTCAAGGAACCATGTGAATTCATTTTCTGCCCTCAAGGACAGCACAGAGCAGGGGTGGGGGAGGGGAGAGCCTAATAAACTAGAAATTGTAGCACACTATGCCATTAACGTACAGAAATGCATGGAATATGCCAGGAGGAGAGCCCTCATAGGGAAGCCTTGGAAACAGTGAAGACTTTCTCAAAGAAATTACACTTTAGCTGACCCTTAAAGGATTCATTTAAATCTTTCCAGATGTGGGGGGGGGGTGACATAGTGAAAGTTCTTTTATAAGTTCACCACTGCTGAACTCCCCAGCATTATCATTTGTCACAGTATCCCTGCCTCTAAACATGCATGTCTGAAGATGCACTCACAACATACTCGTCATTTGCCTAACACGTCATGCTATTTTGTGATGCACATGCTTGTTGGTGTTCTGTGAAATGCTCTTTGCTTCCTAGTGAACTTCTGCACATCTCTAAGACTCGGTTAAAAAGCCACTTAATCTCCGGTACCCTCCAATACCCTTTCCAGAAAAGATGGAAAGAGAGGGCACCCAGGATAAAAAGTCCAGTTCTTGCTCTTGCCTCTGTGCTCCTGTAGCACTTTGTAAGTGCCTCTACAGGGTGATTGTGATTTTTCTTTTTTTTTTTTAGGGAGGGAGTTAGCATAGTGGTTACAGGTATGGACTCAGTGCCAGGCTCCCTGAGTCAAATCGTGGCTCTGCCATTTACCAGGTGTGCCACCTGGAGCACATTCCTTAATCTCTAGGTATCTCAGATTCCTCCTTTCTAAAATGGGAGTAATGAAACTAGCCTGCTGGGCTTGGAAGTGAGAGAAAGCTCAAAACAGAGGGAAGGTGCAGAGGATGTAGAAGCAAGGCATGCCCAAGTGAAGATTCCAGACCTTGTGGGCCTGCCTGCAGGTCTGCCCTGCTTCCCCTTGACCTGCCTCGTTCACCTCCCCTGGAGGAGAGGTGAATATACATGTTAGGGGGACAATTGCTCCTGGTTTCATGACTGTCTTAACTATGAATTATGTGTGATTCTAGAAAGGAATGTGGTTTTATTTTTGACAACATTTTTTTTTGTCCTCTGCATTCTCTCTGTTTTTTTCGAGTGTACTGTCCATTTTGTCAATTTGTTCCCATAGAAACCACTGAAAATTTACAGCTTGTTTAAGTGGGCCTGAGAAGAGGCACAGGTTACTGTGGGTATAAAATGAGTTTATACTGCGAAACACTTAGAGCAGCATCCGGCACATGAAAAATGCTCGATAAATTTTAGCTATTATTACTATAATCATGTATGTTTTTCAACTATGATGATAAGAATAGTTCTTACTTATACTTATTTTTTTGTATCCTGCCACTCTTCCAACACCCACCAACTTGCCTTGCATGACATGAAGAAACTCAATAAAGACATATTGGAAGGGACACATGAATGGATTTCCCTCCCCTCTCCCCTAACTGGTTTTATAGCAAGGCTCTTTTCTCGGTGTCTCCTTTGGGCTTAGCATACATTTGGACATAAGGCACTCATGACATAGTGCTGTTAGAATGATTTTTTAAAGTATTGGCCTCTAAAGTTTTCTAAAACTGCAGGAATATCAGGAGAGATGGTGCATTAAATCCTTAACACATGAGTACAATTGCTAACAAAGTCAAAGGTTGCCAGAATGAAACTTATAGCTAAAACAGTTGAATTTCCTTCTTTGTTAAGGGCATCCCTTCTCACGTCCTTAACTGAGAGTTAGTCATTTAAGCTTTACTTAAAAGTAGGTAATCAGGAAACTTCTCTGTGGGGAGAATGTGAACACTGGATGCCAGAGCGGGTGTAAGAGAGAACCAAAGAGAGGGAGAAAGAGCAGAGAAGATGGAAGGGGGGGATACCCAGGGCAAAAAGTCCAGATCCTATGAATTTGCTTGTAGGTCCTGCCCTACTTCCTCTTGACCAGCCTTGCCCAGCTTCCTTAAAGAAAGAGTCAGGTACACACTAGAGGGAAAATTGGTTCTGACTTTTATCTTTTGAAATCATAAGTGTAATGACAGTGACCTTTGTGTGATTTTAAAAAGGAAACTGGTTTTATTTTTTGACAGGGTCCTTTTTGTTCTCTGTGGTTCTCTCTCTCTCTCTCTTTTTTTTCCGAGTGCATTGTCCATTTTGCCAATTTGTTTCCATGGATACCATTGACAATTTACAGGTTATTTCAGTAGACTTGAGAAGAGGCAATAGTAATAAATAAAACCCTGACATGGGCTGTAACTAGCAAGAGTGCTCTGGACTGCCCATCTTCCACATGTCTACTTAGCAAATCAAGTTTACAATAATAATTTAAAGAACATTAGAATTTTTTTTTTCCTGGACTTGAGTGGTAGGAGGGAGGAGAAGGCTTGTCAATCTCCATCTCTTTGTATATTATAATGAAAGTTGTGGCCAATCTAAGGAGAACAGAGAATTCTCAAAGGAACAGCTGAATCATTAGGCGGTGTCTGGCCCATATGCAATTCTTAGCATTTACTCTTCTCAGGACACCTAGGGCAAATGCGGCTTCTAAAATGATTGCAAACAGCAGGGAAGAAGGAACTTGGGATTTTTGTCCTTTTCAGTGATAGTAAAGGAGGTCAGCGGAGCAGGGAAGAGATCATTGCTGAGAGCTCAACAGACAAATGCCAAGAGTAGGAGGCAATTTTTGCAGAGGACCAGTTCCACAGTATCCAACACGAGGAGGCAATTCAGGGAGAGCAGGAGGGCTGAGCCCCAAGGGACTGGCTGGCTCAAAAGGGGGATTTGCTCCATTCAGATAGGTGCACCTCCAGCTCCATTTCCAACCTCTGCACCTCAATAACCATGATGCTGAGATACCATTCCCTGTTGCTCAGGTCTAAATTAGGAGAGAGACTGTAAAAAAGGCTGTCACATAAGAAATAAAAGAGAAAAAGGAATAAGGGTGAGGGAAAAGACAAGACTGGAGATACATAGGGAGATTTAGAGATAGCGAATTCAAGACTATGTTGAAGGAGGAAAATAAATCAATAAGTTGTAACAGTCAACATTGTAAGACTGACTAATGAACAATTAGTGATTGGTCATCTGCCATTTTCCCGCATTCTGCTATGGCAAAATCAATTAAAACATGAAAGCCAAAGTTTCTTCCCTAGAGCATTTATGACAGATGAAGGAGAGCTTGAATGTCAAAATACAGTTTGTTTCCCCAAATCCCATAGGTCTTCTCTGTGGGAGAAGAAAAAATTAAAGCTGAAACAGTGGTAGACGGAAAGTCATGCTTTGCACAAGGCCAAACAGCCCTAGAGAATGCAGCCACTCTTGTTGTTGGGGATTAGTGTTGGATCAGTATCAATCAAGATGCCAAAATATCCTCTGGTCAAATGCTTTGGAAAATAAAGAAGTTGAGGAAGTTAGTTTACATTTATGGAATGGTAATGAGCTAATCAGGTTAGCTTTTGCCATCTCCTCTTCTCCCCAGGCCTGAGCCAAATACTTGTTGTAAGGCTTACTTGAGATATTACTTCTCATCACCAAGAGGTGGAAAAATTGGGGAGCTAATAAGAGGCTGATTACCGTGCTGGATCTCTTAGAGTTCTTCTTACCAGCTAAATGTTCTAATTGGTTCAGTGTGGAAGAGAGTGGAATCTAGGAAATTCTTTTCTGACTCTTCTCTATATACACACAGATTAGAATCTCTAGGAAGTATGGGGATGGCACTCTTACAGTTTAGAGTGCTGACACACTTACAGTTGGATGGAGTGTTTTAAATGATACTAGAATATCCATTCTATTTATTGATTCCAGTAGCCCGAAGTTGCTTTGTGATTGTATGAGGTAAGGGGCTCTAAGTGAGATAACAGAAAAATAAAAACAGGGACTTGTGACCTTGGTGTACATCAATGACCAGAATAATTAGATAGAAATAAAGGTCTATTGGGGGCCTAAACCTCACTAAGGAGCAAGAGAAACCTCTCAAGCAGGGCCGGTAAAGGTGGGCCATCTCTTCAAGAAACCCAAGGGACAAGCCAAGTGGACCAAATGGATAAAATGTCCAGTGAATGACATATTCTTGTACAAGATGCCAAGAACTTTGTCTATTGACAATTCCACCAGCTAGACAGAAGACACGCAAACAGATGAATAGCCAGATAAATATTGCATACAGTAATTATGCACCAGCTATAAATATGGTGAGTTGATGTTTTCTGCCCTCAGGGAAGTGCAGTTAAAATTGGGATAGCAATTTTGATGAGAAGGGAATCAGAACTCAGGGAACTTGAGTTCAGAATTTTAAACAGCCCTGGAGACTGGGTCATCGTAATGAAGCATTATACACCACCAAGGAGGATTTCATTTTTCTGGGTCACTCCCATGAGGTTTGCATGCGAAGAGGTTACAGTTCTTTCCTGCCTGTTTGTTTCTAGCAGCAGGATTCCTTGGGCTGTGATGTCCATTCATGTTACAGTCTTTAGCCACAGGCAATCTGGCCTGGTTGCTTTTTTCTTTGCTTGAATGCTCCACTGGAGTAATAATAAGATTAGCTCCAAAAAAACCCCAAACATCTTGACCACTGTCTTTGCTGAAACTTGTTCTCAAACATTAGGGAAGTGTAAATTCCGAAGCTAAATCCTGTGGTATAGGAAGGAAAAAACCCTAAGTGCACCTCAGAAGGTTATATCTCTGCTAGTGATTTATGATTTCTGCTTTGTAAGCTGTGATAGAAATATGGTCTTAGACATGAGGATAAAGTTTAATATCCTAGTGTTGGAAATATATATCCCCAGCGCAAACTTTCCCCACGCTGAGTTGCTGTAATTTTGGTTAACTGTTTTTCTTTCTTTTATTTTTGAAAAATCTTTGTTTCCTGTTATTATATGACACTCATAGGTCAACAGTGATTCTAGAAAATGGCTGCCCTCCCTCCATTTTAGTAAAAGAAACAAGTGGAGGAAGTGATTCCTGTTAGTGTGTGCTTTTATCTATTTTGGGTTAGTCCAGACCTTGTGGTGAAGGGGAATTGGGACCCTGAGGCTCGTAATCACATTGTACATTCTTGTGAATTCCTCTGCTGGAGTTCTTTAACATGAAAGTGCTCAGGACACATCTCTACTCAAAAATATTTCCTCGGTTCCCTATCACTTGCTGGTTTGAGTATTTTTAAGCATGGCATCCAAAGTCCTTCATAACATGTCCCCAACCACGCTCAGCCTTACTGTTCCTCTCTGTTCACGGATCACTCATTCCTAGAACCACAGCCAGTCTAGCACACTTTCACTTTTTTTCTTGCCTTTGGGTATTCTGCCTTCTCTGCTTGAAATGCCATTATTTTGATATCTCTATTATACCCCCTCTTCAAGTCTTCTTCCTGACCTACTCATTCTCAAAGATCCAGCTTAAAATTACCTTTGTGAAGTCCTCCTGAATAACTCTCCTGATACTGATGTGGTAAAATGATCCCTTTACTTCTCTCTTTGCTAACAAACTGGCTCTCTCAAGGTCAAGGATGTTTTCTCATTAACCCCTGTATTCCCCAGTATGCCCAGTAGCACATACTAAATGCCACTTGGGGGGCAGGGGGTGGGGGTTAAAAATGACAAAACAATGGATAGATATTAGTGAAATATTGCTGAAAGGGAACAATTACATTTAAAAATCACATAATGTCTTTCTTAACATGCCAATCATATTTTAATTTACACATTATACTATGCATGTTGATTTTGTTATGGCAAAATCAACAAAAACTTAAATTCAAAAGAAAATCACAAAGTCTGATCTTTCCTGTTAGTCCATTATCTAGTTTGGTGTTTTGATTATCTATTTTGGTATTATAAGCTACCTTAATACCTAGAGGCTTTAAACAATTATTTTAAAAAATTTTCTTTAATGTATAGTCTTTTTTTTTTAACTTATTTTTTGGGCTCTGTTGGGTCTTCGTTGCTGGGTGCCTGCTTTCTCTAGCTGTGGTGAGTGGGGGCTACTCGTTGCGGTGCGTGGCCTTCTCTTTGCGGTGCCTTCTCTTGTTGTGGAGCGCGGGCTCTAGGCTCGTGGGCTTCAGTAGTTGCAGCATGTGGGCTCAGTAGTTGTGGCACATGGGTTTGGTTGCTCCATGGCAGGTGGGGTCTTCCTGGACCAGGGATCGAACCCATGTCCCCTGCATTGGCAGGTAGATTCTAAACCGCTGCGCCACCAGGGAAGTCCTAAACAATTATTTTTAAAATTTCATGGGTCAGGAATTCAGGAAGGATTTGACTGGATGGTTGGGTCCTTCAGTTGGAGGAGCTCCTTCATGGTAGTTGCTTTATCCCCGGGCACTTCGGTGCTTCTTGGTTTCTCTTTCTGTCTCTCCATGCTACATCTCATCCTCCAAGCCCTCTTACCTGGCCTGGACTTCTTACATGATGGTCTCTGAGTAGTTACACTGCTTACCTGGTGGCTGCCTCCCAGAGGCAGGAAGGGGATGCTGCCTGGCCAGCTAAGAACTATCCCTGGAACTGGCATGAGTCACTTCCTGCAGACTCTGTTGATCAAAGCAGACAGAGTTCAGCCAGATTCGATGGGGTGAAGAAATGGACACCACCTGTTAATGGGATGTGACAAGATTATATTGAAGAAAAGCATGTGAGATGCAATATGATTTTGCTGCCATCTTTAGGTAATATTATCTGTGACATAATTAATACACTTTTGACAAATCAGTGCCCATGGGACCTTGTCATAAAAATCAGTTGACTCTCTAGAAATGTTCAATGCCTCTTACTGTGATAAGGTTTAATCCAGTGTAAGCTGCTTTTTTTCCATCTCTCTGTCATAGAGATGAAATCTCAGGAAGAGAAAGGAAACCAAGCCTGGTGTTCTTCATTTAGACCTTTTGATCACATTTATCTTATCTAACATCCTACAGAATCACAAGCAAGAGAAAGTTCTACTATACTATGAGTACTCATGCTTGTAGAACTAATTTCCCCAAAACGTAGCTTTAGGTAAATTTATGGGTAATAGATCCTCACTAGGTATAAGAAACAGAAGTGTTAGAGCTGTATCCCTAGCCTTTGAGGCTGACACCATAGAGAGCAGTTTTTCAAGTTGTAAGTTGTGACCCTATTAGTGGATCATGAAATCAGTTTAGTAGGTTGGGACCAGTGGTTAAAAAAAAAAAGGAATTGAATGGAATACACAGTATCAGTTACACATAACATAAGGTATATATAATATACATAAGTATATATAGGTGAGGTTTTTTTTTGCATGTGTGTGAGTTTGAGTACAGGATTACAATATGAATTCTATTTCTAACTGGGATCCACAGTTAAAAATGTTTTTGAACATTTTAAACATAAAATAGAGTATCTGTGTCCTCTTGTGAACCCTCTCTTGGTGCCATTTTCAAAGGCAAGACACCAAACTAGAGGGACCATTGGTTTGATTCAGCATGGCATTTCTGATGTTCTTATGAAAAATATTTTGTTTGGGGCCCAGAATGACAAATAGCTCAGAGTCCAATAGAAACATCATTTTCTAAGAGAAGAAATTGCTTTACAGACAGTGTACAGCAAAATAAAATATCTCACCTCCGCAGCTTATGCCCTCTGTCGCCTATAAAGAGTGTTTATAGAAGGCTTTTTTTTCTTTCTCTCTTTTCAAACTTACATTTGGTTGAATAGATTTCCCACGAGCTTAATTCTTCACCTACCCAATGTTTCTGACCCTTGACAGGCGACAAGATATAGCCCAGGTTAGATCCTGAAGTGCTGAGAAATGCCTAGTTGTACAGTGAGGGCTGCATCTGATGGGACTGGGAAACTTGGGCACCATTCTCAGCACAGGTGTGGAGGGTGCGCCACAGAGATGTTGTTCAGACTTGATCTTTCACATGCCACTCAGTCTCCTTCCCTTCAACAGAATCTTTCCCTACCCCTGTCTCGTCCACACCTGGAAAAACACAATGGTATATTCTAGTGTCTATTTTTGACTTTCCAAATCAAGCCCCTTTAAAATTATAATTCATTATGAGCAGGAGAGAAAAGATGGCAGCGAAGTAGAGGGACGTAGAATGCATCCCTCTCCACAGATGCATTGGGAATGCACTAAAAGACACAATAATTCCCACAGAGAACCAACTGAACACCAGCAGACGAGCTCGGACACTGGAAAGGACCGCAAGGATCCCGACATAACCAGTAGGGAGACATCTACAACAGCTCAAAGAGGGTGAAGCTGCGGAGCTGTGGCAGACAAGAGGGAGTGAGAAACACAAGGAAGGTCCGCACCGCAGCTCAGTGTTCCCGGACTGAGACGTCGATTCATAGCTGAACAGAGAGTCCGGGAGCGGGAGCGTGGGAACCAGAGATCTGGTTCAGGAACATTGTTGCCAGTAAGGTGACGGACCCAGAGGACAGGAGGGAAGAGGTCCGCGAGGAAGAGAGCCTGCCCCTGAGAGCTGCCCGGCCATGATGGCAGCTGGATGCTGCAGGCTCACGGGTGGCGGGGAGGACCTGCGGGCATAGCCTCTCTCTCTCTCTCTTTCAGCACCTGCAAAGGGCAGTGGAGGGATCCCTGTGGGCCCCCTAAGGCACCCAGGGATAACAAGGACCCTCAGGCCCTCGGGCAGGGCTAGCTGAAAGACCCAGCAGGCAGCAGAGAGCAGGCTTGGAACACCAGCAGCAGGGAGGCTGCCAAGAAAAAAAAAAAAATACACGAGAGAGGCCCAACTCTGAGACTTTCTGTTTACACCTGAGTCACTGGAGTCCCTCTGCAACAGGCACCTCCAAGCCAGACTGAAATGACAGTGCACCACTGTTCACTAACTCCCAGGGGAAGGAGCCACTATTTTACCCCCTCCCTCCCCACACACCAATGCTTACAGACGAACAATAAAGGAAGCTCTGCTGGTCACAGAATAATGCAAAAAAAACCCAAGGCGAGTAGAAGGACACTTACAGCTGAGACTCGAAGGAAACAGAAATATTAGTATCAATTCTATTGAACTGGTCCATTCTGGGATCAGTTCTAGGTTTTTTTTTTGTTTGTTTGCTTTTTGTTTTTTTTTCTTTATTAATTACGATCTTAGTCCTAAGGGATCTACAAGTTTTATAACATATTTTTTATTCTATTTTTATTTTTAGCCTTTTAATATACTTCTATTTCTAGCTAAGTTTTTGGTAGTGTGGATTATATATCTCTCCTACCTTCCTTTCATCTCTATCTTTTGTACATGTCTATTCACTTCTTTTTATTTGCATATCTCCAGTCACACTACACTCTTCTGTGCCCCTGTCTTCCATCCATTTTTAGTTTATTTTATCTTAACACACTTATAAGCAACACTATCGATCTGCTCAGACTCCTTGCTCTATTCCCCAGATGACACACCGCCTTGGTATTTAATATTAGGTTTTTGTCTTTATCTTAGTTCTTAGTACAATTGTCTAATCTCATTCTGAGAATCTCCATTCTGTCTGGTGGTACTCCAGCTCTTTTTTATATTTGAGCCTAGCCTACAATATCTCCCTGGATTAGTGTTTGTATGTGTAAGATGTTGTGCATTTGTTTGTTTTTGCTTTTGTTTCTGTTTTGTTCTGTTTTGGTTTCCAATTTCTGTTGGTTTCCTCTTTCAATATCTGATAGCATACTGGGGTTCTTCTGTCAGGTCTTTCCAGAGCCTTATGTCCTAATGGATTCAGTAATTGTGTGTCTTATACATATATGTGTTGCCTAGACTTAGTATTTGTTTAACCCAACACTCAGATTAGTCTGGGGCTTGGACAGTCTTCTGTAAACCCCTCTATCACTGAGACAAGCAACCCCAGAAGTCTGAACTACAATGAGGAGACAAAGAAACACCATGCAGGCAAAGGAGCAGGAAAAAAACTCACGAGACCAAATAAATGAAGAGGAAATAGGAAAAATGCCTGAAAAAGAATTCAGAGTAATGATAATAAAAATGATACAAATCTCATTAACAAAATAGAGAAAGTACAAGAAACAGTTCATAAGAACTCAGAAGAACTAAAGAACAAACAAACAGCAATGGATAACAAAATAACTAAAATTAAAAATACTCTAGATGGTATAAACAGAAGAATGACTGAGGCAGAAGAACGAATAAGTGTGTTGGAAGGTAGAATGGGGGAAATAACTGCCACAGAGCAGGAAAAACAAAAAGAATAAAAACAATAGAAAACAGTCTCAGAGACCTCAGTGATAATATTAAGCATACCAACATTCGAATTATAGGCATCCCAGAAGAAGAAGAAGAAAAAGAAAGGGTCTGAGAAAATATTTGAAGAGGTTATAGTGGAAAACTTCCCCAACATGGGAAAGGAAATAATTAATCATGTCCAAGAAGCACAGAGAATCCCATACAGAATAAACCCAAGGAGAAATACACCAAGACACATATTAATCAAACTAACGACAATTCAACACAAAAAATATTAAAAGCAGCAAGAGAAAAGCAACATAACATATAAGGGAAAACCCATAAGGATAACAGCTGACTTTTCTACAGAAACTCTGCAGGCCAGAAGGGAATGGCAGGATATACTGAAAGTCCTGAAGGAGAAAAACCTACAGCCAAGAATACTCTACCCAGCAAGAATCTCATTCAGATTCGATGAAGAAATCCAAAGCTTTCCAGACAAGCAAAAGTTAAGAGAACTCAGCACCACCAAACCAGCCTTACAACAAGTGCTAAAGGAACTTCTCTAAGTAGGAAACACAAGAGAAGGAAAAGACCTACAAATACAAACCCAAAACAATTAAGAAAATAGTAATCAGACTACACATGTCAATAATCACCTTAAATGTAAATGGACTAAATGCTCCAACCAAAAGACACAGACTGGCTGAATGGATACAAAAACAAGACCCTTCTATATGCTGCCTACATGAAACCCACTTCAGACCAAGGGATACATATAGAATGAAAGTAAAGGGATGGAAAAAGATATTCATGCAAATGGAAGTCAAAAGAAAGCTGGAGTAGCAATACTCATATCAGACACATTAGACTTTAAAGTTAAGACTATTACAAGAGACAAGGAAGGACACTCCATAATGATCAAGGGATCCATCCAAGAAGAACATATCACAATAGTAAATATCTATGCCCCCAACATAGGAGCACCTCAATACATAAGGCAAATGCTAACAGCTATAAAAGGAGACATTGACAGTAATACAATAATAGTGGGAGACTTGAACACCTCACTTACATCAATGGACAGATCATCCAAAGAGAAAATAAATAAAGACACACAAGCTTTAAATGACACATTAGACCATCTCAACTTAATTGATATTTATAGGACATTCCATCCAAAAACGACAGAATACTTTCTTCTCAAGTGCACACGGAACATTTTCCAGGATAGATCACATCTTGGGTCACAAATCGAACCTCGCAAATTCAAGAAAATTGAAATCATATCAAGCATCTTCTCAGACCACAACGCCATGAGACTAGACATCAATTACAGGAAAAAAACTGCAAAAAATACAAACACATGGAGGCTAAACAATTCACTCTTAAACAACCAAGAAATCATTAAAGAAATCAAAGAGGATATCAAAAAATATCTAGAAGCAAATGACAATGAAAACACAACAACCCAAAACCTATGGGATGCAGCAAAAGCAGTTCTAAGAGGGAAGTTTATAGCAATACAGTCCTACCTTAAGAAACAAGAAAAATATTGAATAAACAACCTAACTTTACACCTAAGACAATTAGAGAAAGAAGAACAAAGAAACCCCAAAGTGAGCAGAAGGAGAGAAATCATAAAGATCAGATCAGAAATAAATGAAAAAGAAAGGAAAGAAACCATAAGAAAAATAAATGAAACTAAAAGCTGGTTCTTTGAGAAGATAAACAAAATTGATAAAGCATTAGCCAGACTCATCAGGAAAGAAAGGGAGAAGATGCAAATCAACCGAATTAGAAACGAATAAGGAGAGGTAACAACAGACACCACAGAAATACAAAAGATCATGAGAGACTACTACAAGCAACTATATGCCAATCAATTGGATAACCTGGAAGAAATGGATACATCCTTAGAAAAGTACAATCTTCCAAGACTGAACCAGGAAGAAATAGACACTATGAACAGACCAATCACAAGTACGGAAATTGAGACTGTGATTAAAAATCTCCCAGCAAACAAAAGCCCAGGGCCAGATGGATTCACAGGCGAATTCTATCAAACATTTTGAGAAGAGCTAACACCTATCCTTCTCAAACTGTTCCAAAAGATAGCAGAAGGAGGAACACTGCCAAGCTCATTCTACAAGGCTACCATCACCCTGATACCAAAACCAGGCAAAGATGTCACAAAAAAAGAAAATTACAGACCAATATCACTGATGAGTACAGATGCAAAAATCCTCCACAAAATACTAGCTAACAGAATCCAACAGCACATTAAAAAAATCATACACCATGATCAAGTGGGGTTTATCTCTGGAATGCAAGGATTCTTTGATATACGCAAATCAATCAATGTGATACATATCAAGAAAATGAAGAATAAAAACCATATGATAATCTCATTAGATGCAGAAAAAGCTTCTGACAAAATTCAACATTCATTTATGATAATAGCTCTCCAGAAAATGGGCATAGAAGGAAATTACCTCAACATAATAAAAGCCATATATGAGAAACCAAAAGCCAACATCGTTCTAAGTGATGAAAAACTGAAAGCATTCCCTCTAAGAACAGGAACAAGACGAGGGTGCCCACTCTCACCATTATTATTCAACATAGTTTTGGAAGTTTTAGCCACAGCAATCAGAGAAGAAAATGAAATAAAAGGAATCCAAATTGGAAAAGAAGTAAAATCATCACTCTTTGCAGATGACATGATATTATACATAGAAAACCCTAAAGTCTCTACCAGAAAACTGCTAGCACTAATCAATGAATTTAGAAAGTAGCAGGATACAAAATTAATGCACAGAAATCTCTTGCATTCCTATACCCTAACAATAAAAAAGCAGAAAGAGAAATTAAGGAAACTCTCCCATTCACCATTGCAACAAAAAGAATAAAATACCTAGGAATAATCCTGCCTAAGGAGGCAAAAGACCTGTATGCAGAAAACTATGTAAGACACTGATGACAGAAATCAAAGACGATACAAACAGAAGGAGAGACGTATCATGTTCTTGGATTGGATGAATCAACATTGTGAAAATGACTGTACTACCCAAAGCAATTTACAGATTCAATGCAATCCCTATCAAATTACCAACAGCATTGTTCACAGAACTAGAACAAGAAATCTTATGATTTGTATGGAAACACAAAAGGCCCTGAATAGCCAAAGCAATCTTGAGAAGGAAAGAGGGAGTTGGTGGAATCAGGCTTCCTGACTTCAAACTATACTACAAGGCCACAGTGATCAAGACAGTATTATACTGGCACAAAAATAGAAAGGAAGATCAATGGAACAGAATAGAGAACCCAGGGGTGAACCCAAGCACATATGGGCACCTTATCTTTGACAAAGGAGGCAAGAATATACAATGGAAAAAAGACAGCCTCTTCAATAAGTGGTGCTGGGAACATTGGACAGCTACATGTAAAAGAATGAAATTAGAACACTTCCTAACACCGTACACAAAAATAAACTCAAAATGGATTAAAGACCTACATGTAAGGCCAGACACTATAAAACTCCTAGAGGAAAACATAGGCAGAACACTCTATGGTATACATCAAAGCAAGATCCTTTTCGATCCACCTCCTAGAATAATGGAAATAAATTCAAGAATAAACAAATGGGACCTAATGAAACTTAAAAGCTTTTGCACAGCAAAAGAGACCATAAACAAGACAAGAAGACAACCCTCAGAATGGGAGAAAATACTTGCCAACGAAGCAATGGACAAAGGATTAACCTCCAAAATGTACAAGCAGCTCATACAGCTTAATACCAAAAAAGCAAATAACCCAATCCACAAATGGGCAGAAGACCTAAATAGACATTTCTCCAAAGAAGACATACAGGTGGCCAACAAACACATGAAAAGATATTCAACACCACTAATCATCAGAGAAATGCAAGTGAAAGCCACAATGAGGAATCACCTCACACTGGTCAGAATGGCCATCATCAAAAAATCTAGAAACAACAAATGTTGGAGAGGGTGTGGAGAAAAGGGAACTCTCCAGCACTGCTGGTGAGAGTGTAAGTTGGTGCAGCCACTATGGAAAACAGTTTGGAGGTTCCTTAAAAAACTACAAATAGAACTACCATATGATCTAGTAATCCCACTCCTGGGCATATACCCAAAGAAAACCATGATCCCAAAAGAAACATGTACCATAATGTTCATTGCAGCACTATTTAGAATAGCCAGGACATGGAAACAACCTAAATGCCCATCAACAGATGAATGGATATCGAAGATGTGACATATATATACAATGGAATATTACTCAGCTATAAAAAGGAACGAGATGGAGCTATATGTAATGAGGTGGATAGACCTAGAGTCTGTCATACAGAGTGAAGTAAGTCAGAAAGAGAAAGACAAATATTATATGCTAACTCATATATATGGAATCTAAAAATGGTACTGATGAACTCAGTGACAAAACAAGAACAAGGATGCAGATGCAGAGAAAGGACTGGAGAACTCGAGGTTTGGGGAGGCCAGGGTGAAGGGGAAGCTGAGATGAAGTGAGAGAGTAGCACAGACATATATATACTACCAACTGTAAAATAGATAGCCAGTGGGAATTTGCTGTATACCAAAGGGAGTTCAACTCGAGGATGGATGATGCCTTAGAGGACTGGGACGAGGAGGGTGGGGGGGAGTCAAGGGAGGGAGGGAATACAGGGATATGTGTATAAATACAGATGATTGACCTTGGTGTACCTCAAAAACTGGTGCAAGAGTGTAATGCAATTATATTCCAATAAAATAAAATAAAATAAAATTATAGTTCATTATGAACAGTACATAGAGTTTCCAAAACTACTTTTCAAATATACTCTTTCACTTAATATTTGGAACAAACTGGTTATCATAAATATGTTCATTTTAAAGTTGTAGAAATTGAGGCTCAGAGAGGTTGAATTGCTTTTTCAAGGTTATACAATATGTGAAGCAGCAGGCCCAAGACTTGATTTTGACTCCAAATCCTACACTTTGCTGCCCTCAGCCAGAGAAAACTGGGCCTGAGCTAGGTCTCTGGACTTGTGCAATGTTCTTGGTTTTATTTTAAGTTTCTTTCCTAAGGATGCCTTAAGGGCATTTATTCATTTACTAGTCCAGCTCTCAAAATCAGGAGATGGTACAAATTTTGCCCTATTTCTAAAGTCCATATCACTGTAAAAATAAAATAAAATAAAAGTGATATAAGGGAAAATAGCCAATGATGGCCAAGGAGAGGTGTTTAATAGAGGTACCTTGTCTGTCTTGGGCTCATCAGATTTTTGTACCTTGTTTGACTTTTGATTTGGGTATGTGGCCATTGCGCCCCCTGAGTATTGGTATGTGATTTAGAAAGGAGATACCATGTGACGCCTCTGTGTTGTTCTTGAAGCTGTACATTCTTTAAGGGTATATGATACGTGTAGAAGAGGTAGAGACTTTGGTTAGACATTTTTTTGTATTGATTTTCTAGGCACCTCGGGAACTTGCCAGTTTGGTTTAGTTTAGTATAATAAACTTGTTTAGTATAACAAACAAGCATTCTTGTATTGATTCTGTTCTATGGGGTGAATTATATATAGCTTGTTAGCTAAATAACTTAAGCATAATTATAACGTAACAAGCTACATTATTATACATCGTGTTCCAGTACTAACTTCCCTTTCTCAACAGAACACTGGTGAAACTCTCATTCCTATGTGACCCAGGGAAATGTTTCTGTTTTCACCTTTTATATATTTCATGCTTTTTTTTTTTTTTTTTTTTTTGTATCTTATATCAATGCAGACCACATTCTTATCTGGGTAAATGTAAACACTATCATGTTTGTAGGCCTGATACCCTAATTATAGATATAATTTATGTGTCACAAGCCTGAATGGTGTGAGCCTATAAAATAATGACACAATTACATTGATATCCAAATTTTTATAGAGAGTTCTCATCCAGTTTAAGTTCAGGAAATCTAGTCTAGTCCTCCTCAGAGCCTCTTCATACTTCCTCCACGAATCAGCCTGCTGTGCTCTCCCTCTCTCAGCCAGCCTCCGGCTCCTGACTGCTACTCTGACCTTCTGCCTGTCACCAATTGCCTTCTTGAGCCTGACTTCCTTTAGCTTTGCCTGCTCCTTCTGTACCCCAATCTCCAGGCTAATGGGCATTGCCAGCACCTCTGCTCTGGCCTCCAGAAGGGTCATGGATTTCTCCTGAGCTACTTCTTCTGAAGTGTGGCCAGATATCCCAACTATTACAAAAAGAGACAATTCCTGAAGAGACCACATATCCAAATCAGATTTCAGAGTTCCTTGGAGGTTGCATTCCCTGCTTAGTTCCCTGACGTTAATCACATGACAGGAACAAGCTTACACAACCTCCATTTTCCACCAGTTACTAACAATCTCCCAGGTTCTCTACACTGTAGAGTCTAGACCCAGCAGAAATTTCCTTATCCTGCTGCCCTTATGCCTAATGCTTGCTTTACATCTGTGTGATCAAATGGACTTTGCAAAACATTGCCTCCAAGAACAAACTCCTTGCCTTAAAGGTGAACCCAAGAAGCACAAATGACTTATCTTTCAAAATAGAGGTTTTCCTTGCTCTGAAAAAAAAATAGTTAAGGCTTTGTCTTTGCTGGATAAACCATTATGCAGAGAATTCTACATCTTGCCATTTGCAATTGTCCAGAAGTTCAAAATCTTCACAACTTTTTAGGCCATTTTTTATATTTTTGACTCAAGTTGAGTATTTAAAAGTTGGGAGAACTAATTTCCCTAAAATAGGCAAAGCGGAGAAAGAATATACATGTCTGTAAACCTGTTAGTACCAATCTTAGGCTATTTACATTTTTGAAACCTTCTTAAAAGATTCCATTTGACTTTATTTTTTATTCACCTCCTGCCCCATGCACACAGCCTCCCCATCTTACACTCTTAAGTTGTATAACATATTGGCCTCCTATAGCCACAGGCACATCATTCCTATTCTATTGTCTCTTCCCCCCAAATTCTGGAGCCTGAAGATGAACCGGGGAAATGGTTTTTCAGGACCACTGCCTGGTCCAAGTTCTTCTCTAGGCCTGTAAGTCCACCAGCAAGCCAGTGCTTTTGCTCAGCTGCATATGTTGATCAGATTACCCAAAGAACAAAGGAAACGCCAATTCATTTCTGTCAACCTTGTTCCTTGCTCAGTGCAAAGCAGTTGGAAGGGGTTCAAATTGTCTTCCCTAGCATGTATGGTAAAGGACAGATGTCTCTGTAACTTCCAATCTTGTCTCTCACCAGCCGAGTTGGAATCCTGGGCCAAATTCCCGTGTGCACTTACACCAGCTAGTGTCATTTTGCTGACAGTTGACATTTCCCACTGCCAATCATTCATAGATGCATTGCCTATTCAGTTAAAAGGTAGTAGGTCTTGGGAGAGGAGGATGAATAGGAATGGATGAGTGAGGAAAAACATTTTGGTTCTATAGATAAAAACACGGATTAGAAATGACCGAACACCTAAGAGCCAGGATTGGGGGATTGTATTTTTAATATGTCTGCTTTATCATGTCTGTCTGTCTATCTGTCTTCCTTCCTTCCCGCCCCCCCCCAACATGCACACACGCACACATGCACACAAACACAGACCTAAACATCAATCATAACATGTTGTGTCATCACATAAGGTCACTAAACCCACAGTTCTACTTTACAAAATAAATTTGATATTGTCATAACATTTTTCCTTACTTACCTGTAATCCATCATGATTTGCATTAGATGTGTAGCATTTTGTGTGAGTTACTAATATGAATGAGGATTTGATTGGGTAGATTAGAATTTGCAAGTGTTTTGTCAGTTCCACCCTCCCTCCCTCTCTCTCTCCTTCCTTCTTTTAAAAGCAAGTCATTGAATGCCTACTACACATACAATACTAAGTTTTGTGAAGGATTTCAAAAAGTGTAGATGAAATTGTATTTGCCCTCAAGGATGCTGTAGCCTGGGAAAATAAAACAAATGCATAGAGTGTGAACTGTCATATAATCACCACCACCACCACCATCATCATCATCCTACAATTTATGTCACAAGTTAGAGTAGAACCATTAAATGCAAGAGGGCAAAGCAGACTAGGTGTGTTTAGAGGAGAGAAAGAGTGTGGGCTCAGGGAATGTTTCACAGAAGTGGTGGAACCATAATAGAGCTTTTATGCAAAAGTAGGTTTGGAATAAATGGGAATAAGGTAAAGGAATCCATTGAAGGTGGAAAACGAGTATCTGCAAAGCTTCTTTCCTTTGGGTGAGATCTGCTGGTGAGCTCCTCAGGGCAGAGACTTTGCCCTTTACACTGAAGGTGCAACAAAGAGCCTGGAACCTGGGAGTATGTGGTACAGGCTGAATGAATGCTGAGGGCAAGGGTGAGATTCCAAACAAAACCAGAAGGGCATTCACACTTAGCCTCTATACCTGAGGCTGTGTATTTTAATATGGAAGATTTAGGGGACAAAGTGTTTTATTTTGTTTGGCTTGCTTTGCTTTTTGAGTCTATGACAGCCACTGTAGACAGAGGTTATATGCCACTCTCTGGGAAAAGAGTTATTTTAGGGAAGATGGGTGATGAAGACAGGGAAGTAGATTACTCATGACATGCGATTCCAGCCCCCAAACAAAAAGCCTCCCATGGCCCCCTGTTCTCCAGCTCTCCTTTCAACTAAAGTAGTTCTTGGTGGTTTGGATATTCATAAACTTTTCAATGAATAACATCCTTACTTTCCCTTTATAAGTGCTTCTCATAAACTTGGAATTAATATTTCTTTTATGACAGTCAAGGGACTGTAAATCAGGACAAGGTGATTTACTCAATTCTAGCCCAATACCACAGCCAATGAGTCTAGGAGGGGAAATGGCCCAAAACCCACATCTGTCCAAGTTTGCAACTTCTGAGTGAAAATTAAGAAACAGCCTTTTAAGATGTTCTCTTTTACATAAGATTACAGTTGCTGCATATGAAATAAAACAATGATATTCTCTACTCCTGAGACTTTTTTGTTCCTGTGGTGAACTTGGTTCAATTTAGATGGAGGAATTGTCTTTCATCCTTTCTGCTTGTTAGGAATGTGTAATCTGATTGGGTCAGCTATCAGTAGTTTGACATTTCTTCCCCAACAGCAGAGTTGCACGTATGCCCCAAAGTTTGGATCTTATTGCTAATTTACCAGATTTATTGGGTTATTTTTTTTATTACACTCTTCGGGGCAAAAGTAGAAAAAAAAATCTAATTTCTGATGCAGCTTTAATCTAGTGAATACTGTTGGGAACTAATAGAAATGCAGCCATAAATTCCAAGTGCACGAAAGCGCTAGTTGGGGGCCGGAGGTGGGAGGGAGATGTGTTTGTGTCACTTCGACTTAGAGAGCAGCATCCATGATCTCAGTGATAAGGGATGCAATGTAACAGGCAGCTACAGAGATGCGCAAATGTCAAGGAGTTTTTAGAACTAATTCTATTCATTTTCTTGGATCTAAACAATTATTAGGTGAGCTTGATCTTATGTTCTTTAATGATGAAGCTTCAGGGCCCAGAGTGTCCAGGGAGTGTAGCTAGCTGGATAAGACTTGGATCAAGTGACTGCTGGTATCTTCCCAGCCTGCAGTCCTGGGCAGCTCTCCCCAGTGATGGTGGCTGCGAGGGTGCATGTGAATTGAAAAGATGAGTCATCCGCTCAGAGGTCTCACAGCATGTCTCACTTGTTTCTGTATCTACAGTGTCTAGAACTGTGCCTGGGACAAAGAATTTTGTCATAGACAGCATGCGTATGTCTTTTATTGCCTGGTGTGGGCTGATGCTGTGACTTTACCTCTAGGAATTTATCAAATATGCATATACCAAATCGCCAGAGAAAATGAAAGTACTATTCCACTTCCCTTCTTCTCTAACTTGGGTGGAAGAAATATAAAGAAGAGAGAAATCTTTCTTTGTTTTCTCTACCAGGGCTTTCTGTGAGTCCTGATGAATTACAAATCCTCAAAAATTCCACTGACAATTTTTTCCCCAGTTTTGTTGAGAAATAATAGACATACATCATTGTATAAGTTTAAGGCAAACAGCATGATGGTTTGATTACCACAATAGGTTCAGCGAACATCCATCTTCTCATATAGATACAACGAAAGAAAAAGAGGAAAAGAATAAAGCAGAAAAAAATTTTCTCCTTGTGATGAGAACTCTTAGGGTTTACCCTCTAAACAACTTTCCTGTACATCATACAGCAATGTTAGCTATAGTCATCATGCTGTGCATCACATCCCTAGCGCTAATTTATCTGTTAACTGGAAGTTTGTACCTTTTGGCCACCTTCTTCCAATTTCCCCTCCCATTACTGCCTGCTTCTGGTAACCACAAGTCTTATCTCTTTTTTTATGAGTTTTGTTCCGTTTTAGATTCCACATATAAGTGAGATTATACAGTATTTGTCTTTCTCTGACTTACTACACTTAGTATAACGCTTTCAAGGTCCATCCATGTTATCACAGAGGGTAGAATTTCCTCATTTTATATGGCTGAATTATATTCCATTGTGTGTAAATATGTATTTATACCACAACTTCTTTGTCCATTTATCCATTGTTGGACTCGTGGGTTGTTTCTCTGTCTTGGCTATTGTAAATAATGCTGCTAAGAACACGAAGGTGCAGATATCTTTTTGATTATTGTTTTTGTTACCTTTGGCTATCTTCCCAGAAGTGGAATTGTTTCCATTGCCTTTCTAAAGTGTTTTTCAGTACCCTTTTCTAGCCCTGATCCTTAATTTCACTCACTGAAATTACACATTTGGCCATCTTTAAAAATCCTAAATTGATCCCAATGAGATTGGATTTATAATGTTCATGTCCAGAACACCCAGATGTAAGTGGGAGTGGGAAGATATGCCATATTGAGGCAATTCCCACAATGCTCCATGCTCTCTCCTTCCTGTGCCTTAGAACAGGCTCTGCTTAGAACCCCGGAGTCTGCCGGTTACTGCCTACTAGCCTCGCAACACTCAGCACAGGGCTCGTGTCATGTGGGAAGCTTTTACTGCATCTCACACTGCAATAGTGTTCTTCCCTTGAGTACCCATAAATCCCTACGTGTTCACCAACTGTAGAACTTGCTTCTCTATCTTAGGCAGCTGACTTCAAAACCCCCTGCCCCCAACACACTAAATTATGAACTTCTTAAAGACAGGGAATTCATACGTTTGATTCATCTCTGTTGTCTTTTTGCCTAGTACAATGACTGGCAGATATTAGGGATGTGATACGTGCTTTTGAATAAATGACTGAGGTTGTTCCAATGAAATTATCCAATACAATTTGGCAAATGAAAGCATGGTGGAAGATGATGAAGGGTGCAGAGGTTGTTTCAGGTACTTCTTGGATTGATCTAGTTTGTAAAAATCAACTAAAGTCCTGGATCAAGGATGGTAGGACTGGGTTCTCCAGTCACTGGGGTGATGAGTGCGATGCCTTCCCCCCTTTACACAAACTGTTCCCCTGAGCATAGATACAAGCATCTGAGTCTCCTCGCTCCACCACAGACTATTCTGTGCACAAGATACTCAAAAACCACATACTCAAGATCAGACTCACAGTAAAGGGGAAAAATGCATCATTCTCGAGCCCTCAGTCCCTCACCATGAGCTTGAGTCTATGGCTGCACGAGGCCTGCCTAGATGGGATGATTGTCACTTAATGGAGAAGAAGGTACAGTGAACTTTACAGGCCCCAAATCTTTTACAACACTGAAGGGAAAGTGCTTCCACAAGCTGTATTAATACTTACTGAGACCTTCTTATCCAAACCTGTATCAGATGCTAGTCTATTATTTGTGTGAAGTTGTATGAATGAGCAACACTAAAAGGATATGTGACTCTATTCCTTCCCTCCTGGGGTCCAGAGCTTTCAATATGTCCAAAGACGGAGGACAGTGCAAGGCCATATTTGTTGACATGCTTTTGAAAAGCCAATAAAATTAAAGTCATAAACATATATTCAGCAACTTACTGCAAGTGGTCCGAGGAGAAAGGTCAGTAATGACTGAAGTTATTAGAATTGAAAGGTGAGATTGTTACAGTCTTCAGGTCCCAAGGACACTCTTCAGATCCAAGGCCCCTTTTGGTTCCTACTATCAGGCTGTCTCATCCATCCTCCAGTGTACCTTCAGATTCAACAAGTGACCTGAAACCTGGTTCACAACTGCTCTCTTACCCCCTTGTCTGCCATGTTTTAAGTGATTTCAAGGTCCATGTGAGCAAACCTTGGATTCTTGGTTTCTTAATCTACTTAATCTTAGTAACATCCCTACTCAGATCCATCTGGAACCTGACATTACTAGAACTGTTCCTACTCTAAAATCCTGAATCCAAGCTCTGTCACCCAGGAAGGAAGAGGGGTACAGATGGAGAAGAGGGGAAAAGTAGAGCTCTGGAAAGGACAGTGAGATTGGAAGAAAACTAGAAGGGCATGGTGTCACAGGAAAGCAGAACATGTTTTTTGGGGGAAAAGAGGGTCAACTGTGTTAAATGCTCTTGAGAGGTTCATTAGGATAATGAGAGAAAAATGGCTGCTGACGTTAGCAATATTAATATTACTAGTACTGTTGATAAGTGTATGTTAGAGCCTGAGCATGGTATCCTAACCAATGCCAGGCTCTGAGGAAATACTTCCAGGAAGGTGGAGGTGACTAGAGGCAGAGGGAACCACAGAAAATGAATTGGCTTGTGCATCATTGGGAGTGTGAGGTATGAGAAATGGGAATAATTAATCAACTAGGGAGCAGATTCTGGAGATGATATGAAGTCTTTAGCTAATACTCTAACTATTGAGAGACAATAAGTAACCTAGAGAGAGCCAGAGAACTAAAACAGTGATTACTTGTGTAGAGACATCCAGACAGAACCAAATAGGAGTTCAAGGGATTAGGGACTAGATAGAAATGGCACTAAATATTTCCTGAACATATGCTGGGCATTGCTTATTAAATACAGAGGCGCTGAAAGCTGGATCAGAAAGGAATTTCAGGGAGAGAAAGGAATGTCATACGGAAGAAAAATCTGGGGCTTCTGAGGAACCTATTGGGTCAAAACTAGACACAACCTAAATGGGTTTTGTCAGGAGGCAGAATAAATAGATGGAATGCAGATAATCTCTTTAGCTGACCACAGGGCTACCTGTGTTCAGAATTTGCAGCATATTGTAGAGAGATAAGAGGGATTAGTTAAAGCATTCTGCCTAAACAGAGCAGGACAATCACAGTCTTTGCTAAATTACAATATACCCTCAAGTGCGAAGTTGCTCCGGACCGACTATGAGTTCTCTGAGCCTCAATGTCCTCAACTGTAAATTGAGGCAGTTTACCGGGTGAGTCATAGGAAACCATTTACTTTCCCGTCTTTCCACTGACCTGCCTATAGGATAATGAGTATCAAACTGACCCAACCCAGAACAAAGTTTGTTTCGGATGAGGCATAAATACATTGCAATGGAGCTGTGTACCCAGCAGAAGGAAGCTTGAAATAGTAATATCCAGAAAAGATGTGCTGCTGAGACTCCATCTTTAGCCTTCATGCATTATGCCTTTGTTTTAAAAGATGCAGAAATCTGAGCAAGAAACTGGAACAATTTGCTCCGGGCTGGTGACAAATCCTGTGGGCTGGTACGTGGCAAAAGGAGTTATCTCATTGTCAGCTCTCTCCTCTCTCTTTTCTGATGTGTCAAGACAATTCAGAGACTGTTTTTTAACCCATGTGATCCTTTATTCAAACATGAATTGAGGACCACCTGTATGCTGGGTGTAGAAAAATTAATTTGGGTCATATGGTCTCTACCCTTAAGGAGCTTATGGTCTGATGAAGGGGACAGATACACGTAACAGAGTTAAAATAGTTGTAGGTGCTGTAACACAAGAATAAAGCATATGGTGGGTGTCTCTCCAATCTCCATTCTACTTGCCCTTTATTGGGTGGTGTGGAGGATTGACTTGGCCTTGGGAGTGGGTTTCATCAACCCTGCCCCACATTTATGTCTTCATTGGATTATTTTTATTTCAATATTTTGAGTGTGCCATCTGTAATTCTGAAAGGACCGATGGACTGATATAGGTAGCAAACATTTTAATATACCTGCCTTGAGCCATGGGTAAGCCATAAGGCAGGTTATTGGCAACATTTCTTAAATGGGTAAACTGAGGCTTCGAGAGATCAAATAAGGTGTCTGATTCAGTGTGTTTCAGAATCAGCTAGGAACTTGCTAAGCACAGACTGTTTAACTGCTGTTATCTATCTCCAAAGTTTCTGATCCAGTAGGTCTGGAGCAAGACGATAGAATTCACATTTCTAACAAGTTTCCAGATGGTAGTAACTCTGCTAGCCTGAGGGCCACACTTTGAGAACCACTGCTCTAATATTTGTTAGTATCTGGTAGGGCGGAGTTATAAGCCCAAGTCTGTCTGCCTGTAATAACTGTGCCCTTTCCACTACATCCCCCCTTTCTCCTATTGCACAAGTGTTATTCTTAATAGCTCCTTTATGGAAGCTTAGCTTAACAGCAGCAACAAAAATTACATGGAATGAGTTTGGCCAACACAGACATTGTATTGCCTTTGCAAGTAGGGTGACCATACGTCCCAGGATGCCTGAGATAGTTCGGTTTTGTGTCTATTAATCTGGCATGTGGTTACTAGTTCTTCCCTCTTCCTCTAATAAGGGTCTGAGGTTGGCTAATATGTTATATGGCCATCCTACTTTTTAGGGATCCACAACTGAACAACTTATGTCCACATTTTAAAGACTCCATGAAGAATTTGAAAAGGTTATTGATCTTTGTTTACCTCAGTGTTCATAAACTTACTTAAGCATGGGAACTTTTTATTTTACTCAGGTAATTCCTTTTAACATTTTGGTGAATGCTGACCTATGTGCATTTTCTCATGTTGTTATGTTTTTGATGCACGTGTCCAACTAGGAAATGGACTTCTAATTCCTTTATGTCTTACACTCTATAACCCTCCATAGCACCTTGCTGGGCACCTGCCACCCTCTCAGCCAATGATTGTTCTTTAAGCAAAGAATACATATTCTCTGAGTAGAGACTTTATAGGGCAGGGCAAAATTTTAATGTTTACGCACACATATTGAGACGTGAACCATGAGTAGAGTATTTGTTGTTGGGGGAAAGCAGACCTAAGGGGCCATGGAATCTTTCAACTCAGCCCTGATTGTCTGAGATGAGACAGACAAATAAGAGCTTCCTCATACCAATGAACTTGTAATTGTGAAACTTATCACCCTTGGAGCTCCCTCTCTTTGCAAACCAATGAGACAGGAAGCCATGCCTATCCAGAGTGCATTGCTTCCTGAGTGGCCTTGCTACTGACAGATGGAGACAAAGGGTAAGAAATACTGTGGACTTAACACACTTGGGATTGGGGTGGGGTATGTTCACTGATGTTGCTCCTAAAAATAAACTAATAAATATAAGATTTCAAGTATTGTTCAACTAATGCGTTGCTTGCTAGGCATCTATTGCTGTGAAGAATTGATATCACACACAGACATACACATAGACACAGACATACACACACACCAACCTCATTCTCCCACTTATAAAAGTGGATTTTTAAAAGGTTTTTATTGTATACTTACTGTACACGTAAGTCAATTATATCTGTAAAAAGAGAAAACTCTCCTTGTTCCAAGTCTATCTCCTGATGCCCAACAGAAATCTCAAATGTCTGTCTGTCCAAATGCCAGGCATAATTCTAGCACCAGTCCAAAAGCCACATTGTCCTTGAAGATAGGTTTAACTACCCACCTTAACTTATCTCAACTTCATGACTAGCACACATGTCTTCTCTAGGATGTCTTCCTTCAACTTTCATCAGGACCGACCATCCTCCTCTATGGAATGAGGGCATCTTTTTGCTCGACGCTATTTTGCAGCTTCCCATGTTATGCTGGAATGATCTCTTGATTACTCTGTCTCCCAGTGAGTGCTGGAGAGGGACAATGTGTTACTCATTCATGTACCTAGTGCCACCAGGTCTAGCACAGTGCCTGATACATAATTTGTGCTCAGGGATTATTTGTTGAACTCAACTGAGCCATCTATGGGGGTCTCAACTGTCACTGAACCCCTAGAACATGGGTGATATCTTAACAGGGGCAAAATGGACCCCCATGGGGGAGCATATTGGTTCTTGGAGGATGAAAAAAAATATACATTAGTTTGTGGCCCTCCAAAGGGTCATGGTACATAAACAGATATACAATATATCTGTGGTATTCAGTTTTCATGAAGGAGTATGGTTAGGAAAAAGTGTCTAGAAAGGCTGCTCAGTGAGTAATAATTGAAAAAAGAGTTGAGAAACGCTGCCCTCCAACTGGTTCTGGAACAATGGCCAAAAAATCATGGCCCCGGAATCAGCCTGCGCGTTTGCTGAGATGCAGATTACCTGGCACCACCCAGGTATCCTGCTTCAATCACTTGGAAGAGGACAGAGATTGGCACATAGCAAAGTGCTCAATAAATGTCTGCTGAGCAAATGTTTGCCCTCCCAGCTTCTCATTGTCAGTACCATCACAGGATGTCTTTTCTGGATAGATTCCCTCTTGTCAAGTGAGGTTTGCATTTTTACCGACTCTCATATCCATTGTATTTGGTACTGGAGGAAAATTTTCACCGACCATTGGAAAACAAAGTAGCCCCTATGGAACAATTTTTACAGCATAGAACGCATCCAGCTTCCTCAGTTCTGGCTGGGTCAAAGTGTTTAGCTGGGATAGGCCTCACTGTTAACTTCGGAATGTGTGGCATCTCAATTCTAGAGTGAAGTTAAAATGCCTTTCTTTCCATCCTCAGCCACGATCCTTGGGCCACTGCTTTCAGAAGTCCCTGTCTGCCCCATGCTCACATGGCTTTGTTCCGAAAAGTCTCTAACTGGGCCAAAGAAACAGGCTTTCTGAAAGCACTGCAAACCAGTATGAATCAGAAGAAGCCACTACCAAGGGCCTCTTCAGAGGGTGTCAAGAGATTATGAGCTTTTTTTTTTCTTTCTATTCTTTATCTAGTAATTAGTATTCCTGCCAGGACCCAGCAATGCCGTCTTGCGTTTCTCCCTTGGGTGATCACTTTCATCTCCTTCTTCTTTCCACTCTGGTTTTTCCTTCTCTTATATACCTTTTTTTATTTCCTCCATCCCAATTCAGTGTCTGTTTTCCTTTGGGCAGTTGTCCTGAATTACTTAATAGTTGTTCTGTTATTTTTTTCCTGTTTACTCCTTCCCCTTTCTTCTCTTTGATGGTTTGTCTAGATTTCCTTCTCCTCTTGTATACATCTCAACCAGCAGTCCTCTTCTTTCTAAACCATAAATCATGGTGGGGCAGGTTGTGTGTGGACATTAGGCAGGAGAGATGGGTCCCCAGGTGGGTGGGCAGGGGAGGAGGCTGCATCAGTGACTTGCTTAGTGGGTAACAGATGTGATCATTTTTCAGGGAACGCAGCAGGCAGCATATAATTGGTAATGAAGATAGACTTTCTATCAGTTTTGCTAGACTGTACAGATCTTGGGTACCCTGTATCTGCAGTTTGCAGACTTTTCCACTAAGATTTTCTCCTAGCAGCTCTGGGTCAATGTAAACAGAAAATAATTTTGTTACTAATTTTTATTCTAATTTTCCAATGTTTTCATAGTTATCAAGTGGCTGGAAAAAGAGCTTTCAAGAGGAGAAAACCCTTTTACACATAGGTCTACACAAATACACATACCCACATATATATTTGGGAAACTTGTGATTTAAATAAGGTAGTCCTTTGGTGATCTTTTTCTGAATACTTTTTTTCCCCATGGCCCTTCCATGGAAGGCACTTATTTTCTCCTGTGGTCCTCTCTCCAACCTGGAAAAAGAGGACCATAGGGTAAAATTGTTAGGCATACATGAGAGACTCCTACCAGGAAGATTTCAATTAAGAGGCACAGGGAGGGCGCCTAAGCCTTAACAAAGAACTTCTATAAACATTTCTGTCTTCTGGCAAGCCAGTGCAGGAGACACTTTTGGGTAATGACAGGCCATATTGATATTTCCTAAATCTTTGCTTTTATTTTCCCCTACTTGTGCAGTAAACTGAGGAGGACTCAGCCACATACCTTGAGATGTCCTCTGCCAACTGCTGCTTAGACTGTTCTTTGGCTTAACTTTGTCGTAGGGATGCTACCTAGCTGGATACTTGCAAATGAGTGCTTCCAAAAGCAAGCTTTGTGGAAGGTCATCCAGAGTTTACACTCTGTCTGTGCACTTAGGTCCTCTCTACTCAAGTATAAAACTAGTTATTCATGTTCATTCATTCATTCAACCAATATTTTCCCAATTCCTATTTGCAAAGCAATTGGTAAGTTGTGCTGAATGTTACAGAGATAAAATCTGATCTTGTGTCTCTGCATCTGTGGTCAAGGGGGGGATAATACATTCCAGTATTCCCTAAATTGTGGTCCCTTTGGAACACTGGAGCCATGTGATATTAATGGGCATTTGGGGAATATGGGTTCTGGGGTAAAATTAATGAGGGTAACATTGGGAAAAATAAAGTATGTTTGTTGCTAATCGATATTGTCATGGTAGGACCAAGTGAGTAGAGTTCTTCCATATTCTGTCTTGGGAAAGCCTGCCTAATTCAATGTAGAAAGTGGTTATGTGCTGTAAGAGAGATGCATATAAAGTAGTTTGAGTAAATAGAGTGGAGGACTTTTTTTCAAGCCAGGAGAATCAAGGAATCCACAAAGCAGACTGCATTTAAGTTGAACCCTAAAGGATGGGTAGAATTTAGAATTGAGATTTGTGAAGACATGTTGTTTAGAAGAAGGGTACTTGAAAAAAAGGCAAACAGATAGAAAATAAGACATGTATGTGAAAGGCTAGGTGAAATGGACAGAAAAATAGCTCGTAGAAGAGTTAATTGTGGTGCAAAAGGGCTGGAAAGGTAGATTAAAATTCTGGATGATTTGATTCAAATGAAGGAGACTTTTTTTTTTTTCAGTAGAATTGATAAGAACTTCTTTCCTAGAACGACTACCAACACGGTAAGAGATTGAGTAGTAGAGAGAGACTTAGTATCTTACGTCCTTGAACAAGTTGCCACATGTCATATTGATGCTCTATTTTCCATCTGAAAAAATGGGGACAACCATATTGATTTCTTGGGTTATTGTGGTCACAGTGGATGCCCCATGAAATGTGTTTAGTACAGCATCTGATATATAGTGATTACCTAATAAATATTTGTTCTTTAGTTACTAGATCCCATGGAGAGAGAAAAATATAAGCAAGAATTACATGCATTCTCAAAAATATAGACCACTGGTCAATTCTACCTACTTTGACCAGACTCTGTTAATTGTTTCAGTGTTTAGATTTTCTGCAACCCAGCTCTCCATCTGTTCTACATTTTAAATATGGAAATTTGGTCATTTCAGGCTTCATTTTCTTTGTTTTGGGGGATTTACTTTTAGTCCTATCTCCCTTGTCCTCAGTGGGTTTGTGGCAAGTGTCTAACAATTGGCATACCACACACACACACACACACACTTACTATGAATTTATTGATACAGGGGATGTGTAGCACACAATTTGCAAATAATAGTAACATGAACGATACTCTTTGCATCGGTACTCTTTGTGCTCTAGTATCTGCCTTCTCAAACTTGAGATCGTGATCTTTGAATCAATCATCCAGCGTGGAGGGCTAGTTATGTACCATATATTCATGTGCTAGATCTTCTGGAGGATTGAGGAAAAAATTACATAATGGTCAGTGCTTTGAAATTTGCTCTTGCCATATTCTAGTCTTTGCTTGGGCAAATGGATTTACTAAACTGTAACCCCAAAATGCCAGACTTGAATTAAAGAGATTAGAATCCTGTTCTCAGGGCTCTTTCTTATTCACAGGCTGATTTAGCAACTTGATCGTTTAAGATGATGTCAAGGCAGGTTGGCAATGAATTAGCTGAAGGTGGCATTTATGTTTTCTAAGGATATTGGTACTGAAAAATCATTCTCATTGGCAAGATGCTGGCACAGCCCTTTCTCCTGCTTTCCCCCTGCACCTTCTTGCATTGAAAAGGAAGAATGTTCTGCTTTAATTTTCCCAGCATAGACCTGCCTCCACTAGTGCTATTTTAATTTGGTTCCAGAATACCCCTCAGTCCAGCCTGCTTTAATCGCATCACAGCACGTTCCAATAACATTTCTCAGCTCATGTTTTTCTACTTGGCATCAGCAGCTCTAAAATGAATGCTGTATTTTATAGGGAGTCATGTGATTAAGCACTAGGTAAAACATCACAACTCTGATCACCATTTCAGGGGGGTCCTCTGACAGGCATTAAGTTTCTAAAACAAATTTCATGCATAGAGATTTAATTAATTTACCAGGATTACAATTTTGCTTAATGATTAATTTGTAGTCCTAATTTATGTCACCAAAATATATCCTCTTGAAAATGTCAATGAAAACCTGCCATGATCTATTCTTAGGAACTTCTCTAAAATCCTATACATAAATGAGAAACATCTAAGTCTGAGGGCATTTTTTCTCCAATTTAATATTTTTTTATAGAGGTTACTCTTTATGTAACTTTTGAGTAACTGAGGCTGAAATGCAGAAATTTTTCGAAGCCATGCTACAGGCATGGAAAATAAAATTGCTGTATAGCAACCACAACTTGCTGAGGTTAGGGTTAATTCTAATTACTAAAAATGGAGCTGTGAACAGCAATTGCCAATTGCACAGGTGTGGCTGTCCTCAGCACATTTAAATTATGTAAAGATTAGTCCCCAGGTTCAAATATCTCTATATTTCCTCCCAGACCAGTCTTTGAAATGATGCAGCTGGATATTGGGACCTATGTTCCTAAGCTGACTCTCCTACTAGGATATATTTAAAGCCGTTTTCACTGACCTAGACTATTGCCATTACTTCCACTGAGATCTACTGAACTAATCTTTGTCTTTTGTTTTTTAAGCTCTTTATTGGAATATAATTGCTTTACACTCTTGTACCAGCTTTTGAGGTACACCAAAGAGAATCAGCTGTATTTATACATGCATCCACATATCCCCTCCTTCCCGCGACTCCCTCCCACACTTCCTGTCCTGGCCCTCTAAGGAATCACCCACCATTGAGTTGATCTCCTTTCGTGATACAGCAACTTCCCACTAGCTATCTATTTGACAGTTGGTAGTGTATATATGTCTATGCTACTCTCTCACTTCGTCTCAGCTTCCCCTTCGCCCCCGGCCCCCCCAACCCCATGTCCTCCAGTACATTCTCTGCATCTGCATCCTTATTCTTGCCCTGTAACTGGGTTCATCAGCACCTTATTTTTTTTTTAAGATTCCATGTATATGAGTTAACATACAATATTTGTTTTTCTTTTTCTGGTTTACTTCACTCTGTATGACAGACTCTAGGTCTATCCACCTCATTACATATAGCTCCATTTCATTCCTTTTTATGGCTGAGTAATATTCCATTGTATATATATGCCACATCTTCTATATCCATTCATTTGTTGATGGGCATTTAGGTTGCTTCCATGTCCTGGCTATTGTAAATAGTCCTGCAATAAACATTATGGTACATGTGTCTTTTGGGATTATGGTTTTCTCTGGGTACATACCCAGGAGTGGGATTATTGGATCATATGGTAGTTCTTAAGGAACCTCCAAACTGTTTTACATAGTGGCTGCACCAACTTACACTCTCACCAACAGTGCAGGAGAGTTCCCTTTTCTCCACACCCTCTCCAACATTTGTTGTTTCTAGATTTTGTGATGATGGCCATTCTGACCAGTGTAAGGTGATACCTCATTGTGGCTTTCACTTGCATTTCTCTGATGATTAGTGATGTTGAACATCTTTTCATGTGTTTCTTGGCCACCTGTATGTCTTCTTTGGAGAAATGTCTATTTAGGTCTTCCGCCCATTTGTGGATTGGGTTATTTGCTTTTTTGGTATTAAGCTGCATGAGCTGCTTATACATTTTGGAGGTTAATCCTTTGTCCGTTGCTTCATTGGCAGGTGTTTTCTCCCATTCTGAGGGTTGTCTTCTTGTCTTGTTTATGGTCTCTTTTGCTGTGCAAAAGCTTTTAAATTTCATGAGGTCCCATTTGTTTATTCTTGATTTTATTTCCATGATTCCAGGAGGTGGATCAAAAAGAATCTTGCTTTGATGGATGTCATAGAGTGTTCTGCCTATGTTTTCCTTGAGGAGTTTTATAGTGTCTGGCCTTACATGTAGGTCTTTAATCCATTTTGAGTTTATTTTTGTGTACGGTGTTAGGAAGTGTTCTAATTTCATTCTTTTACTTGTTGCTGTCCAATGTTCCCAGCACCACTTATTGAAGAGGCTGTCTTTTTTCCATTGTATATTCTTGCCTCCTTTGTCAAAGATAAGCTGCCCATATGTGCTTGGGTTTACCTCTGGGTTCTCTATTCTGTTCCATTGATCTTCCTTTCTATTTTTGTGCCAGTACCATACTGTCTTGATCACTGTGGCCTTGCAGTATAGTTTGAAGTCAGGAAGCCTGATTCCACCAACTCCCTCTTTCCTTCTCAAGATTGCTTTGGCTATTCAAGGTCTTTTGTGTTTCCATACAAATCATAAGATTTTTTGTTCTAGTTCTGTGAAAAATGCCATTGGTAATTTGATCAGGATTGCATTGAACCTGTAAATTACTTTGGGTAGTACAGTCATTTTCACAATGTTGATTCATCCAATCCAAGAACATGATATGTCTCTCCATCTGTTTGTATCATCTTAGGTTTCCTTCATCAGTATCTTAGATAATTTTCTGCATACAGGCCTTTTGCCTCCTTAGGCAGGTTTTTTCCTAGGTATTTTATTCTTTTTGTTGCAATGGTGAATGGGAGCATTTCCTTAACTTCTCTTTCTGCTTTTTCATTGTTAGGGTATAGGAATGCAAGAGATTTCTGTGCATTAATTTTGTATCCTGCTACTTTACTAAATTCATCAATTAGTGCTAGCAGTTTTCTGGTAGAGACTTTAGAGTTTTCTATATATAATATCATGTCATCTGCAAAGAGTGATGATTTTACTTCTTTTCCAATTTGGATTCCTTTTATTTCATTTTCTTCTCTGATTGCTGTGGCTAAAACTTCCAAAACTGTGTTGAGTAATAATGGTGAGAGTGGACACCCTCATCTTGTTCCTGTTCTTAGAGGGAATGCTTTCAGTTTTTCATCACTTAGAACGATGTTGGCTTTTGGTTTCTCATATATGGCTTTTATTATGTTGAGGTAATTTCCTTCTATGCCAATTTTCTGGAGAGTTTTTATCATAAACGGATGTTGAATGTTGTCAGAAGCTTTTTCTGCATCTAATGAGATTATCATATGGTTTTTATCCTTCATTTTCTTGATATGTATCACATTGATTGATTTGCATATATCAAAGAATCCTTGCATTCCAGGGATAAACCCCACTTGATCATGGTGTATGATCTTTTTAATGTGCTGTTGGATTCTGTTAGCTAGTATTTTGTGGAGGATTTTTGCATCTGTACTCATCAGTGATATTGGTCTGTAATTTTCTTTTTTTGTGACATCTTTGCCTGGTTTTGGTATCAGGGTGATGGCAGCCTCGTAGAATGAGCTTGGCAGTGTTCCTCCTTCTGCTATCTTTTGGAAGAGTTTGAGAAGGATTGTTAGCTCTTCTCTAAATGTTTGGTAGAATTTGCCTGTGAATCCATCTGGCCCTGGGCTTTTGTTTGCTGGGAGATTTTTAATCACAGCCTCAATTTCTGTACTTGTGATTGGTCTGTTCATAGTGTCTATTTCTTCCTGGTTCAGTCTTGGAAGATTGTACTTTTCTAAGGATGTATCCATTTCTTCCAGGTTATCCAATTGATTGGCATATAGTTGCTTGTAGTAGTCTCTCATGATCTTTTGTATTTCTGTGGTGTCTGTTGTTACCTCTCCATTTTCATTTCTAAATTTGTTGATTTGCATCTTCATGCCTTTTTTCCTGATGTGTCTGGCTAATGGTTTATCAATTTTGTTAATCTTCTCAAAGAACCAGCTTTTAGTTTCATTGATCTTTGCTATTGCTTCCTTCCTTTCTTTATCATTTCTTTCTGATCTGATCTTTATGATTTCTTTCCTTCTGCTCACTTTAGAGTTTCTTTGTTCTTCTTTCTCTAATTGTTTTAGGTGTAAGGTTAGGTTGTTTACTCAATATTTTTCTTGTTTCTTAAGGTAGGACTGTATTGCTATAAACTTCCCTCTTAGAACTGCTTTTGCTGCATCCCATAGGTTTTGGGTTGTTGTGTTTTCATTGTCATTTGTTTCTAGATATTTTTTGATGTCCTCTTTGATTTCTTTAATGATTTCTTGGTTGTTTAAGAGTGAATTGTTTAGCCTCCATGTGCTTGTATTTTTTGCAGTTTTTTTCCTGTAATTGCCAAGTAGTCTCATGGCGTTGTGGTCTGAGAAGATGCTTGATATGATTTCAATTTTCTTGAATTTGCCGAGGTTCAATTTGTGACCCAAGATGTGATCTATCCTGGAAAGTGTTCTGTGTGCACTTGAGAAGAAAGTGTATTCTGTAGTTTTTGGATGGAATGTCCTATAAATATCAATTTAGTCAAGACGGTCTAATGTGTCATTTAAAGCTTGTGTGTCCTTATGTATTTTCTGTGTGGATGATCTGTCCATTGATGTAAGTGAGGTGTTCAAGTCTTCCACTATTATTGTATTACTGTCAATTTCCCCTTTTATGGCTGTTAGCATTTGCCTTATGTATTGAGGTGCTCCTATGTTGGGGGCATAGATATTTACCATTGTGATATGTTCTTCTTGGATGGATCCCTTGATCATTATGGAGTGTCCTTCCTTGTCTCTTGTAATAGTCTTAACTTTCAAGTCTAATTTGTCTGATATGAGTATTGCTACTCCAGCTTTCTTTTGACTTCCATTTGCATGGAATATCTTTTTCCAACCCTTTACTTTCAGCCTATATGTATCCCTTGGTCTGAAGTGGGTTTCTTGTAGGCAGCATATAGAAGGGTCTTGTTTTTGTATCCATTCAGCCAGTCTGTGTCTTTTGGTTGGAGCATTTAATCCATTGACATTTAAGGTGATAGTTAACACATGTGTTCCAATTACCATTTTCTTAATTGTTTTGGGTTTGTATTTGTAGGTCTTTTCCTTCTCTTGTGTTTCCTACTTAGAGAAGTTCCTTTAGCACTTATTGTAAGGCTGGTTTGGTGGTGCTGAGTTCTCTTAACTTGTGCTTGTCTGGAAAGCTTTTGATTTCTCCCTCAAATCTGAATGAGATTCTTGCTGGGTAGAGTATTGTTGGCTGTAGGTTTTTCTCCTTCAGGACTTTCAGTATATCCTGCCATTCCCTTCTGGCCTGCAGAGTTTCTGCAGAAAGGTCAGCTGTTATCCTTATGGGTTTTCCCTTATATGTTGTTTGTTGCTTTTCTTTTGCTGCTTTTAATATTTTTTTTTTGTTTTTAATCATCATTAGTTTGATTAATATGTGTCTTGGTGTATTTCCCCTTGGGTTTATTCTGTATGGGACTCTCTGTGCTTCTTGGACGTGATTAATTATTTCCTTTTCCATGTTGGGGAAGTTTTGTGCTATAACCTCTTCAAATATTTTCTTAGACCTCTTCTTTTTTTCTTCTTCTTCTGGGATGCCTATGATTCGAATGTTGGTGCACTTAATGTTGTCACGAAGGTCTCTGAGACTGTCTTCCATTCTTTTTATTCTTTTTTCTCTTTCCTGCTCTGTGGCAGTTATTTCCCCCATTCTATCTTCCAAATCACTTGTTTGTTCTCTGCCTCAGTTATTCTCCTGTTTATACCATCTAGAGTATTTTTAATTTTGGTTATTTTGTTGTCCATTACTGTTTGTTTGCTCTTTAGTTCTTCTGAGTCCTTATTAACTGTTTTTTGTATTTTCTGTATTTTATTATTGAGATTTTGTATCACCTTTACTATCATTACTCTGAATTCTTTTTCAGGAAATTTTCCTATTTCCTCTTCACTTATTTGGTCCTGTGTGTTTTTTTCCTGCTGCTTTGCCTGCATGGTGTATCTTTGTTTTCTCATTTTGTCTAATTTATGGGATTTGCTGTCTCCTTTTCCTCTGCTGCCTAGTAATAATTCCTCTTGTTTCTTCCCTTTGCCGCCTGTGGCGGAGTTTGTCCAGTGTCTTGAGTAGGCTTTGTGGTGGTGGTGGGGGGGGGTGTCTGGTGTCTGCTTTCTGGTGTGTGGCTCTGTGTCTCTTCTCTCTGATGATCAGGTCCATGTCAGGTGGTGTGTTTTAGGTTATCTGTGAGGTTAATATGGCTTTAGGTAGTCTGTGTGCTGATGGGTGGGTTTGTGTTCCTGTCTTGTTTGTAGTTTGATGTGAGGTGTCCGGCACTGGCGGTTGCAGGAAGTCGGATGAATCTGAGTCTTAGACTCTGATACAGGGCTCTGTGAGAGTTCTCTGCAGTTAATCTTCCCTGTGTCTGAGGATGCCCTAGTAGTCTAGTATCCTGGATTCAGTGCTCCCTCCCCAGAGCCTCCTACTTGACTTCTGATGGAGTAGTCCAGACTTCAGAGGTTGTTTGTCCCTGCAATAAAGGGTTTTAAAGAAGATAGTCCAAGCCCCAGACTAATGGTGGAGTGTTGAGTCAAACAAATACTAAGTCAAGGAAACACATACATGTATAAGACACACAAATACTGAATCCAGTAAAACATAAGGCACTAGAAAGACTTGACAGAAGAACCCCAGTATGCCATCAGACAATCAAAGAGAAAACCAATGGAAATTCAAAACCAAACCAAACAAAACAAAAAAGCAAAAACACCACACACACAAATACAAATCCAGGGAAATTTTGAAAGCTAGGATCAAATATAATAAAGAGCAAGAGTACCAGCAGACAGACTGAAGATTCTCAGAATGAAAGCAGACAATTATACTTAGAACTAAGATAGAGACAAAACAATAATAAATACCAAAGCAGTGTGTCATCTGGAGAATAAAGCAAGGAAACAGAGCAGACAGATAATATTGGTTATAAGTATATTAAGATAAAATAAACTAAAAAAGGATAGAAGACAGGGCAACAGAAGAGCATAGTGTGACTGGAAATATGAAAAGAAAAAGGAAAGAGAGAAACAAAATAGAAATGTATAAAAGAGAAAGAAAGAAGGTAAGAGAGATAAAGTTAGCACTCCAAAAAACTGATAGAAATATGTAAGAAGTCTAAAAATAAAAATAGAAGAAAAAAAGAATAAAAGAATAAAAAAATATATTATAATATGTGTAGATCACTTAGGACTAAGATCGTAGTTAATTTAAAGAAAAAGAAAAAACCACACACACACAAACACATATCCAGGGAAGTTTTGAAAGCTAGGATCATATATAATAAAGAGCAAGAGTACCATCAGACAGACTGAAGATTCCTAAAACAAAATCAGACAATTATAATCAGAACTATGGTAAAGACCAAAGCTAATAATAAAAACCAAAGCAGTGTGTCATCTGGAGAAAAAAGCAAGAAAACAGAGCTGAGCAATAATATTGGTTATAAGTATATTAAGATAAAAGAAACTAAAAAAGGATTGAAGACGGGCAACAGAAGAGCATAGTGTGACTGGAAATATGAAAAGAAAAAGAAATAGAAATGTATAAAAGATAGAGATGAAAAGAAGGTAGGAGAGATACAGTCAGCACTACAAAAAACTTAGAAGTAGAAATATATAAAAAGGCTAAAAATAAAAATAGAATAAAAAATATGTTATAAAATGTGTAGAGCCCTTAGGACTGAGATCATAATTCATAAAATAAAAAACAAAACAAAAAAACTAGAACTGACCCCAGAATGGACCAGATCAATAGAATTAATAATAATATTTCTGTTTCCTTGGGGTCTCAACTGAAAGTGTCCTTCTACCTGCCTTGGGTTTTTTTTGTATTACTCTGCGACCAGCAGAGCTTCCTTTATTGTGCATCTGTAAGCGCTGGTGTGTGGGGAGTGAGAGGGTACAGTAGTGGCTCCTTCCCCTGGGAGCGAATGAGCAGTGGCACCCTGCCTGGGTCATGGCGGCTTGGGTGGCTCAGGCCGAGAGAGCGACTACTACTGCGACTCCTCCCCCTTGCTACAACTCCCCCGGGGCACCCTGCCTGTGTCACAATGGCTCAGTCAGCCATGGTGGTCTCTGTTGCAGGGGGACACCGATCGCTCAGGTGTAAACAGTATGCCTCCAGAGCTGGGACACTCTGCAGGCTTTTGGCTCTCGGCTGCAGGCACTCTAGCCCAGCCCCACCTGGGAGCCTTTGTTTTCCCTGTGTACGTTAGACAGGCCCACAAGGGTCCTTCCTTTGTCCGTCACAGGTGCCAAGAGAGAAGCTACACCTGCGGCTCTTCCCTGCTGCTTTTGAGTCAGCAGTACTGAGCCACCGCCATGGCTGCCCAGCTTTCCACAGTAGGCACTCTCTACTGTAGATTTCTTCCCTCCTGTCCTTTCAGTCCGTCTCCCAAATGCCAACAATGTTTCTCACCCTGAACCAGTTCTCTGGTTCCCACCTTCCAGCTCCCAGACTCCCTGTTCAGCTGTGAACTGATGTCTCAGTCCGGACATGCTGAGCCATGGTACAGACCCTCCGTGTGTTTCTCACTCTTTCCCATCTGCCACAGCTTAGCTGCTTCACCCTCTTTGAACAGTCCCAAATGTCTCCCTTCTGACCCAGGGAAATTCCCCATTGGAGAAGGGGTTTCCCTGTCAGATAAGGGACGTATCCCTGAATTCGGCAATACCCCCTCTATTTCAGATCGCCCCTGCCCCCGGGTGTGGGACCAGTCCCTTTCCTTTCTTCTCCTCCTCTTTCTCCTTTTTTTTTCCCCCTGTCCTACCCAGTTATGTCAGAATCTTTGCAGGCCATTCTGGTGTCCGAGGTTGTTTGCTGGCGTTCAGCTGGTTCTCTGTGGGAATTATTGCATCTTTTGGCGTATTCCTGATGCATCTGTGGAGAGGGATGCATTCCACATCCTTCTACTTCACCGCCATCTTTCTTCTCCTGATCCTTGTCTTTATTCCTTAGAACATACTTGTGGTTTTCAATTTGAGCTTTTTTTTTCTTTTTTTCCCCCTCCGGTTCACTACTACAAAGGCTTTACTGCAAAGTCATTCCAGACCAAGACACTCACTATTTATGTCATTGACAGCTTCCTGGGGCCCCTGAATATCTTTGTGTCTTTTCTTTCTCCTCCTCCCACCTTATGCAAAGGCAAACGTCATCCTTCATCTTAAAGGTTAATGTGGATGGAGAAATCCCATGGTCTCAAAGGCAGTGCAGGGATTTTCATGAGTATTAATACCTGTATTGTTTACAGAGGACTGATGGACAGGTTTGCTCACCGCCACATGCAGGTGGAGAAAATTAGGACAAGTACATGCTTAATCATTTCCCAGAGAAATAGAAATGCTATCTTTTTCAAATGTGCATTTAAGAAGGACATGCTGAATGTTAAAAACACAGGTCTCCAATTACCAAATAATTGGAGCTACATGCTACATTCATTGTATCATTTCTCCTAAAAAATTCCACTCATGGGGATATTGCTGTCTTTTCCTTCCTTCTTTTCTTCCCTCTTTTCTCATCTTTCCCTCCCTTTCTTCTTTCCTTCCACACAAGTAAGTGAATTCCCTATTGGCAGTTCAAGTAAGCTTTTGGTAGAATAGAATCATCTGCTATAAATAAATATGCCCAAGGTTGCCTCCAGGGTCCATAGCTACAGGGGGTGAATATAATAAGAGACAATATTCAAATGTAGGAGTCAAGTATTCACTCATCTCCTTGAGATTTTTCTCTGACCTATCTTATGTGACCCTTCTTAGAGATTAAAGCATCGGCCCCTATAAAAGTCCAGGATATTGAATGCTTATTTTAAATCTGTCTGTTTCTCTCAGTCTCAATCACCAAACTACCATGATTTTTCACCTGTATTACTGCAGTAACTTCCCGACTGACCTCTGTGATTCCATTGTTACTGATTCTATACAGATGGTCCTTGACTTACTATAGGTAGACTTTACTCTGGTGCAAAAGTAATACACATTCAGCAGAAACCATAGTTCAAATTTTGAAATTTGATCTTTTCCCAGGCTAGCGATACATGGTAGGATACTCCTTCCTGATGCTGGGCAGTGGCAGCAAACCACAGTTGCCAGTCAGCCATGGTATGGAGAGGGTAAACAACCAACATACTTACAACCATTCTGTAACCAGACAAACATCCTGCTTTTCACGTTCAATGAAAGTTGAAAATGAAAGTATTCAATGAGCTATTCAACACTTTATTATAAAATAGGCTTTGTGTTAGATGATTTTGCCCAACTGTAGGCTATTGTTAGTGTTCTGATCATGTTTCAGGTAGGCTAGGCTACACTATGATGTTCAGTAGGTTAAGTGTATTAAATGTATTTCCTACTTATAATATTTTCAAATTACGATTGGCATATAGGGACATAACCTCATTGAGGGAGACCTGTAATTCACTCTACGGCTTACAGATTGAGCATTTATGAACACAGACCAGATCATATCATGACATGTATACTTAGAATAAAATCCAAATGCTTATGCTGGTTCACAAAGCTCTATGTGATCTGGCTCCCCTTTACCTCTCTCATCTCATCTGCTCATCTTATGCCTCAGCTACCATGCTGCAGCTACTCTGGCCTCCTTTCCATATTTATCACAAATTAAGTGGGCTCCCAAATTGGGACCTTTGCATGCGGCCTTCCCCATGCCCAATTCACTTTATTCTCTCTGAGATTTACCCGACTGGGTCATTCATGCCATTCAGATTTCACCTTAAATATTGCCTCATCACTGAAGCTTTTCTTGACTACCCTAAATGTGTTAGCTGTCTAATTAATCATATCACCCAATTTTAATTCTTTGCATAGCTCTGAGCATTATTTGGTTTGTTCTCATTTTTTTTTATTTGCTTTTATTTCTTTTTGGTCTATGATCTGCTTTTCCCTTATCAGAACGTAACTTAATGATGTGAGGGAATTTTTCTATCTTGCTCAATATTGTATCCTAAGTGCTTAAAATGGTGTGGCACATATGGAGGCACTCAGTAAATGTTTGGAAAATGAATAAATAAATACATGCAAGAAATGCAAATATGTCACAGGCCAAGAGAAATCTGTCACAGTGCCATGTCCTCACTTCCCTCCTTACCAAGCTTAGATTCCATCACCATGATAATCTCTGCCTGCATACCCTGCAGCTCCCTTGCCCCCTCTCCTTTCAACCATTATCCTCTGATAAAACTCCAGTGCTAGGTAAATCCAATTATCTACCTCCTCTCAGCCAGCTAAATATGGGTAGAGAGAAACACATACTCATGCTGGCCAGTTCCACTTTGAATCCATGATCATAAACTTTAGATGGGATCTTAGTGCAGCCTGGAAATTATGCTACTGTTTTTAACCTATTCTAAGATTCATAGTTTTTCACATTTTAACATTTCGGAAATCAGGGATTTCTGAAATCTGACTGTAATTTACAGTCAGCGTCAATACCTGTCATTAAGATGGCAGTCGTGATGTCAGAATTTGGTTGCATTCCTGGGGGTATGGCCAACTGAATGGCAACCCCTCTACTTTTTAGTCAAGAAGCTCTTTAAGGATCATTTGAAGAAAAATCATGAATCCTGCTTCTGGTTTGAAAACCTTTCATTAATATCTTCTGGTAGCAGAAAATGCATGTGTCGAACTTGCAGAAAGAGTATCTGTGTTGGTGCTCCCCAGTCCTCTCCTCTCATTCTCTAAGAATTTTCATGGAAGTCTTAATGGCATTTTTTGAACAAGTCATATATTTATTTGGCTTAAAAATCAAAACAGTATAAAAGTTTGCAGTGAAACAGCTTGCTTCCATCTCTGTCCTGTCCTCCTCGTTCCTTCTACCCCTCCAACAGGTAACCTGTTTTATTAAATTTCTTATGTATCTTTCCAATGACCCTTTATGTAAATATGAGCCAAAATAAACATATATTCTTATTTTACTCCTTTATTACCCAAAGGTGTCATACAATGCAAACTGTTTTCACCTTTCTTTTTTCCATCTAACAGTGGATACCACAGATCAGTATAGAGTTCCTTAATCATGTCTTCAGTTACACATATTCGATCATACAGATATGTTACAGTTTGTTGAAATGGCCCTTATTGGTAGTCACCTGTGTTATTTTCAATCATTTGTTGTTACAAACAGTGGTGCAATGAATAACTTTATACACATGTAATTTTATAGAGATATAAACATATAAGATAAATACCCCCCGATATGTTGCTAGGTCAAAGGAAAAATGTATGTTTTGGGTCAAATTGTGTCACATAGAAAGATATGTTCAAGTCCTAACTTTTGAAACCTGTGAATGTGACCTTATCTGGAAGTACAGTCTTTGCAAATGTTACCAAGTTTAAATGAGATCATTTCAAGTTAAACTGAGGTTAAGTTAAAATGAGGGGCCAAACTAATCCAACATCTGTTATCCTTATAAGAAAAGGGAGTATAGATAGAGATACCCAGGGAAGAAAGCCATGTGAAGGTGGAGGCAGAGATTGAAGTGATGCATCTATAAATCAAGGTATGCCAGTGATTGCCAGCAACTACTAGAAGTTAAAGAGGCAAGGAAGCATTCTTCCCCAGAGCCTTCCCTGTGGCCCTGTCAAACACCTTGATTTCAGACTTCTAGTCACCAGAACTAGAAAAAAAGGTCGGTTTTAAGTTACTCTGTGTGCGTCTCTTTGTTACTGAAGTCCTAGGAAACGAATACAATGCATCTGTATCCCTACCTGGATATTTACCACGTGCCCTGTCACCAGCAAAGCATGGCCGTGATTATTATCCTTTAGCCTCAGCAGCAGAAAATATTGTTAAATTTCTCAGTTGCTGCCCTGCTGATAGCTGATAAATGATACTTCAACGTAGTTTTAATTTATATTTTCCTTTTCATGAGAGAGTAATTATCTTGTCATATGCTGAAAGGCTATTAATATCTCTTTTTCTGTGAATTCTCTGTTTATGTCTTTTGTTGTTTTTTTCTGTTATTGGCATCTTTGTTCCAATTCATAATTATATTAGGGGATTGGTACTTTGTGATATGCATTGCAAATATCTTTTCTAGTTTATTATTTGTCTTGCAAAATACTGATTTGCTAAATTTTTGTTTAGCGTAATTTATTAAGCTTTTGTGTGGCTTCTGGAATTTAAGTCATAGTTGGGAAAGTTTTCTCCACTCCCAGTTTGTAAAGGATTTCACTTAGGATTGCTTTCAGAACTTTTTTTTTCCCTTCATCAAAGCAGTTCATTGGAAATCTTGAAAGGATAAAGTTGGACCCAATTTTATCTTTATCCAGATGGTATATAGTTTACTTCAACACCATTTATTCTTGAAATGTTACCTTTATCATATACTGAATTCTCATATATATTTGGATCTATCTCTGGAAATTCTGTTCTGTTATATTGGCCAGTCTTTCTCTTCGTGTGCCAGTAAACCCTGTCTTAATTTTTGAAGTTTTGTAATGTATTTTAATAGGTAGGCAAGCTAGTCAATTTTGCACCCACTTTCTCTAATGAACCCACTCCAGTTAAGCCTCTTTCCCTACTAATTGACCCTAATTGCTCTTATCAAGATTACCAATGATCTCTGTGTTGCTAAGGCAAATGGCTGGTTGTCAGTCCTCACCTAACTAGATCAGATTTGACATAGCTGAGTAGTCCTTTCTTCTTAAAACACCTTCCTCGGGGACAGCCTTCTCTTCCTACTTCACTGCTTGCTTTTTCTTACTCTCCCTTGTACGTTCTTTCTCATTTCTCTGAACTGCATGTGCCCCGTGTGTCCCGTGGCTTAGCTTTCTGACCTCGTTTCCACCCTCCCCATACTCATTTTCTGGATGATTTCATCTGGGGACAAGGTTTTAAATACTATCTGTATCCTAATGATGGCCACATTTTATAACTCCAACCAGCTCCTCTGTCATGGACTCCAAACTCATATACCCAAATGTTTAGTTGGCATTTCTACTTGTGCGCCAAAAGTCCTTTCCCCAAAACTGAACTCATGCTTACCCTCTACCAAATTTGTTCTTCTTCAGCGGGACAAGTGAACAATTTTGGAGTCATCCTTAACTCTTCTTCTTCTTTCTCTCATACCTCACATCCATTTCATCAGCAAGTTCTCTGAGCTCTAACTTCAAAATATTTCTGGAATCCAAACTCTTCTCAGCATCTCCACTGCTGTGCTCTGGTCCCAGCTGCAGTCATCTCTTGCCAGAATTATTGTAATATTCTTCTACCTGTTCTCTTCCTCTTCTATAGTCTATTCTTTCCGTAGCGGTCAGAAGGATACTCTGCACGGAAGTATCCCATCTTACTCAGAGCAAAGATCAAAGCCTTTATCATGACTCAGAGGCCCTAAATACTGTCATCTCCATGATGACCTCATCTCCTACCACCCTCGCCCACCCTCTTCCGGCCGCAGCATACTCTTGTGTTCCTCAAACCTGCCGGCACATTCCCATTGCAAAGCCTTGCCACTTGATAGTCTCTAACATTTTATTTCAGGAAATCCTCACGACCACATGCTGTGATGGTTACTATCCTCATTGTGCCCATGAGAAAGTGAAGAGTGGAGAATATATAAAGTCCTTTCCAAGTGGGTACAGTTATTAGCAAAATGGGACTCTAATCCAAATCTTTTTGGTGGCCAATTCTGTACTCTTTTTGTCATAGAAACTTCATGGTTTCTCATCCCAGCTCTGTTGTTGTGTCATTTGGAGCACCAAGCTGGGTAACGTATCTTGTCCTTAGTCTGTTCACCTAAGAAATGAAGATTTTGGGCTCTGGGTAGTGGATGATTTCTGGAGGGCAATGTGTAACCCAAAGAGAGGTCTTTAAGAAAGTGAAGAATTCTACCAAAGGACAAGGAATAAGAAGATGGAAACACCTGAGGCAGAGAATTGAGGCAGCTGAAAAAAGAACATCGGGCAGACGGGAGGGAGTGAGAAACATACGGAGGGTCCGCAGCGCAGCTCAGCGTTCCCGGACCGAGACATCGATCCGCGGCTGAACGGAGGGTCGAGGAGCGGGAGCGTGGGAACCGGAGAGCTGGTTCAGGACTTAATATTCGTTTAATCCAATACTTGGACATTAGTCTGAGGCTTGGACAGTCTTCTATAAACACCTCTATCGCCAGGACAAGCAACCCCAAAAGTTTGGACAACCATGAGGAAACAAAGAAACACCATGCAGGCAAAGGAGCAGGAAAAAAACCCACAAGACCAAATAAATGAGGAGGAAATAGGAAAAATGCCTGAAAAATAATTTAGAGTAATGATAGTAAAAATGATACAAAATCTTGATAACAAAATAGAGAAAGTACAAGAAACAGTTCATAAGAACTCAGAAAAACAAACAGCAATGGATAACAAAATAACCGAAATTAAAAATACTCTAGATGCTATAACCAGCAGAATGACTGAGGCAGAAGAACGAATAAGTGAGTTGGAAGATAGAATGGGGGAAATAACTGCCACAGAGCAGGAAAAAGAAAAAAGAATAAAAAGATTAGAAGACAGTCTCAGAGACCTCAGTGATAACCTTAAACGTACCAACATTCGAATTATAGGCATCCCAGAAGAAGAAAATAAGAAAGGGTCTGAGAAAATATTTGAAGAGGTTATAGTGGAAAACTTCCCCAACATGGGAAAGGAAATAATTCACCAAGTCCAAGAAGCACAGAGAGTCCCATACAGAATAAACCCAAGGAGAAATACACCAAGACACATATTAATCAAACTAACGACAAACACGAAGAAAAAATATTAAAAGCAGCAAGAGAAAAGCAACAAACAACATATAAGGGAAAACCCATAAGGATAACAGCTGACCTTTCTACAGAAACTCTGCAGGCCAGAAGGGAATGGCAGGATATACTGAAAGTCCTGAAAGAGAGAAACCTACAGCCAAGAATACTCTACCCAGCAAGAATCTCATTCAGATTTGAGGGACAAATCAAAAGCTTTCCAGACAAGCACAAGTTAAGAGAATTCACCACCAAACCAGCCTTACAACAAGTGCTAAAGGAACTTCTCTAAGTAGGAAACACAAGAGAAGGAAAAGACCTACAAATACAAACCCAAAACAATTAAGAAAATGGTAATTGGAACACACATGTCAATAATCACTTTAAATGTCAATGGATTAAATGCTCCAACCAAAAGACACAGACTGGCTGAATGGATACAAAAACAAGACCCTTCTATATGCTGCCTACAAGAAACCCACTTCAGACCAAGGGATACATATAGGCTGAAAGTAAAGGGTTGGAAAAAGATATTCCATGCAAATGGAAGTCAAAAGAAAGCTGGAGTAGCAATACTCATATCAGACAAATTAGACTTGAAAGTTAAGACTATTACAAGAGACAAGGAAGGACACTCCATAATGATCAAGGGATCCATCCAAGAAGAACATATCACAATGGTAAATATCTATGCCCCCAATATAGGAGCACCTCAATACATAAGGCAAATGCTAACAGCTATAAAAGGGGACATCGACAGTAACACAATAATAGTGGGAGACTTGAACACCCCACTTACATCAATGGACAGATCATCCAAAGAGAAAATAAATAAAGACACACAAGCTTTAAATGACACATTAGACCCTCTCGACTTAATTGATATTTATAGGACATTCCATCCAAAAATGACAGACTACACTTTCTTCTCAAGTGCACATGGAACATTTTCCAGGATAGATCACATCTTGGGTCACAAATCAAACCTCAGCAAATTCAAGAAAATTGAAATCATATCAAGCATCTTCTCAGACCACAATGCCATGAGACTAGATATCAATTACAGGAAAAAACCTGCAAAAAATACAAACACATGGAGGCTAAACAATTCACTCTTAAATAACCAAGGAATCACTACAGAAATCAAAGAGGAAATCAAAAAATATCTAGAAACAAATGACAACGAAAACACAACAACCCAAAAGCTATGGGACACAGCAAAAGCAGTTCTAAGAGGGAAGTTTATAGCAATACAGTCCTACCTTAAGAAACAAGAAAATGATCGAATAAACAACCTAACCTTACACCTCAAACAACTAGAGAAAGAAGAACAAAGAAACCCCAAAGTGAGCAGAAGGAAAGAAATCATAAAGACCAGAGCAGAAATAAATGAAAAAGAAAGGAAAGAAACCATAAGAAAAATAAATAAAACTAAAAGCTGGTTCTTTGAGAAGATTAACAAAATTGATAAACCATTAGCCAGACTCATCAAGAAAAAAAGGGAGAAGATGCAAATCAACAGAATTAGAAATGAAAAAGGAGAAGTAACAACAGACACCTCAGAAATACAAAAGATCATAAGAGACTACTACAAGCAACTATATGCCAATCAATTGGATAACCTGGAAGAAATGGATACATTCTTAGAAAAATACAATCTTCCAAGACTGACCCAGGAAGAAATAGAAACCATGAACAGACCAATCACAAGCACGGAAATTGAGGCAGTGATTAAAAATCTCCCAACACACAAAAGCCCAGGGCCAGATGGATTCACGGGCAAATTCTATCAAACATTTCGAGAAGAGTTAACACCTATCCTTCTCAAACTCTTCCAAAATATTGCAGAAGGCGGAGCACTCCCAAACTCATTCTATGAGGCTACCATCACCCTGATACCAAAACCAGGCAAAGATGTCACAAGAAAAGAAAACTACAGACCAATATCACTGATGAATATAGATGCAAAAATCCTCAACAAAATACTAGCTAACAGACTGCAACAGCACATTAAAAAAATCATACACCATGATCAAGTGGGGTTTATCCCTGGGATGCAAGGATTCTTCAATATACGCAAATCAATCAACGTGATACATCGTATCAACAAATTGAAGGATAAAAACCATATGATCATTTCAATAGATGCAGAAAAAGCTTTTGACAAAGTTCAACATCCATTTATGATAAAAGCTCTCCAGAAAATGAGCATAGAAGGAAATTACCTCAACATAATAAAAGCCATATATGAAAAACCAAAAGCCAACATCGTTCTCAATGGGGAAAAACTGGAAGAATTCCCTCTAAGAACAGGAACAAGACAAGGCTGTCCACTCTCACCACTATTATTCAACATAGTTTTGGAAGTTTTAGCCACAGCAATCAGAGAAGAAAATGAAATAAAAGGAATCCAAATTGGAAAAGAAGAAGTAAAATCATCACTCTTTGCAGATGACATGATATTATATATAGAAAACCCTAAAGACTCTACTAGAAAACTGCTAGCACTAATTGATGAGTTTAGTAAAGTAGCAGGATACAAAATTAATGCACAGAAATCTCTTGCATTCCTATACACGAACAACGGAAGAGCAGAAAGAGAAATTAAGGAAACTCTCCCATTCACCATTGCAACCAAAAGAATAAAATACCTAGGAATAAACCTGCCTAAGGAGGCAAAAGATCTGTATGCAGAAAACTTTAAGACATTGATGAAAGAAATCAAAGACAACACAAACAGATGGAGGGACATACCATGTTCCTGGATTGGAAGAATCAACATCGTGAAAATGTCTGTACTACCCAAAGCAATTTACAGATTCAATGCAATCCCAATCAAATTACCAATGGCATTTTTCACAGAACTAGTTCAAGAAATCTCACGATTTGTATGGAAACACAAAAGACCCCGAATAGCCAAAGCAATCTTGAGAAGGAAAAATGGAGTTGGTGGAATCAGGCTTCCTGACTTCAAACTATACTACAAGGCCATAGTGATCAAGACAGTATGGTGCTGGCACAAAAATAGAAAGGACGATCAATGGAATAGAATATAGAACTCAGAAGTAAGCCCAAACACATATGGGCACCTTATCTTTGACAAAGGAGGCACGAGTATACAATGGAAAAAAGACAGCCTCTTCAATAAGTGGTGCTGGGAACATTGGACAGCAACATGTAAAAGAATGAAATTAGAACACTTCCTAACACCATACACAAAAATAAACTCAAAATGGATTAAAGACCTACATGTAAGGCCAGACATTATAAAACTCCTAGAGGAAAACATAGGCAGAACACTCTATGACATCCATCAAAGCAACATCCTTTTTGACCCACCTCCTAGAATCATGGAAATAAAATCAAGAGTAAACAAATGGGACCTCATGAAACTTAAAAGCTTTTGCACAGCAAAAGAAACCATAAACAAGACTAAAAGGCAACCCTCAGAATGGGAAAAAATAATTGCCTATGAAACAACGGACAAAGGATTAACGTCCAAAATATACAAGCAGCTCATGAAGCTTCACACCAAAAAAGCAAATAACCCAATCCACAAATGGGCAGAAGACCTAAATAGACATTTCTCCAAAGAAGACATACAGATGGCCAACAAACACATGAAAAGATGTTCATCACTCATCATCAGAGAAATGCAAGTCAAAGCCACAATGAGGTATCACCTCACACCAATCAGAATGGCCATCATCACAAAGTCTGGAAACAACAAATGTTGGAGAGGGTGTGGAGAAAAGGGAACTCTCCTGCACTGTTGGTGGGACTGTAAGTTGGTACAGCCACTATGGAAAACAATTTGGAGGTTCCTTAAAAAACTACAAATAGAACTACCATATGATCCAGTAATCCCACTCCTGGGCATATACCCAAAGAAAACCATAATCCCAAAAGAAACTTGTACCATAATGTTTATTGCAGCACTATTTACAATAGCCAGGACATGGAAGCAACCGAAATGCCCATCAACAAATGAATGGATACAGAAGATGTGGCATATATATACAATGGAATATTACTCAGCTCTAAAAAGGGATGAGATGGAGCTATATGTAATGAGGTGGATAGAACTACAGTCTGTCATACATAGTGAAGTAAGTCAGAAAGAGAAGGACAAATATTGTATGCTAACTCACATATACGGAATCTAAAAATGGTACTGATGAACTCAGTGACAAGAAGAAGGACGCAGATACAGAGAATGGACTGGAGAACTCGAGGTATGGGAGGGGGCGGGGGGTGAAGGGGAAATTGAGATGAAGCGAGAGAGTAGCACAGACATATATATACTACCAACTGTAAAATAGTCAGTGGGAAGTTGTTGTATAACAAAGGGAGTCCAACTCGAGGATGGAAGATGCCTTAGAGGACTGGGGCAGGGAGGGTGGGGGGGACTCGAGGGGGGGGAGTCAAGGAAGGGAGGGAATACGGGGATATGTGTATAAAAACAGATGATTGAACCTGGTGTACCCCCAAAAAAATAAAAAATAAAAAAATAAAAAAATAAAAAAAAAAGAAATGAAGATTTCAGTGATTCTCAAAGTTCAGTTGCTCTGTGACTCCATGACTCTAGAAGAGTCCCCAGCAGTGCTCAAAATGAGAATAGTAGTGATTTGGGTGAAAAGAGGAGTGTTCAGTGAAACATGGGTGTCATTAGAAAGGAATTCTGACCATTGCAGCATTGAGATGGTACTAAAGACTTATTTAGTACCACTTAGGAATATTCTTCTAGGTCTGTCCCTCTTGACTGTATGTTGTTTCAATTCAATGCCTATGCGTAAATAAACCACCTTGTCTTTACAGGGTACTCTTTTCGCCATCTCCATTGTCAAATCAGATAGTCATGGAGACAGATAAAAACCTGCTCTTCCCTAAACTTGAGCTCTAAGGACTTTCTCTTTCCAGGCTTTAAACTTAGGAGGCTGGTCTAGCCACTCATCTCCCTAATTCTGCTTATAGTCAGGACAAAAGTTGTCACCCCAAAAGATATATAACCCACTGTGCCCAAATCAAACCAATCAGAGGGTCGGGGAGATGATACATTAGCTCCTGACTCTGAAAGCGTCAGTGTCATCACACCAGCATGCCTGCCTCCCACTCACCTGGGCCAGATCTTCCTCACTTCTCCAGAGCTTAAGTGGCCACGATATCACTCCACCTGGGCTTAATGCTGCTCCTGCCATTTTCTCGTGAGGGCATCTGCTTTGCCTGTAGCTTGTCCGCTCTCTCCTAAGGCATGACTCTCGGGGCCTTGGAGCCAGGTCTTCCCCAGTTTCCTCCCATCTTCCACCTGGAGTCTCCCACAGTGCCATTAATGCTCCCACTCTTCATTTACTCATTATAAATTCTTTTTTCCCTCTGGGAACCTGGGTAAGTTCACCAGCGACTGGGCCAGAAGACAGTTTGATAGCAGATAACATCACTGCTTCTGTGGTAGAAATGAAAGCACTTAACTCTGGGAGTCACAAAAACCACTACATTTCTTTATTGCCTTGCTGTTGGATTAAATCCCCTGCAGAGCCTCATCCCACCAAGATGGCAAGAAATTAAAACTCCGTTTTCATTTGGGATCCCTGCTCACTGTGAAATAAGCAAAGTTCCATGCTTAGAGATGTTCCATGACCAAATGAGTACCTAGGCCCAGCCTTCTAAGATTCACGTGGCTGCCACACGCAACTGATCTGGGAGGGGCATTCCCGTAGACTGTGATGTGAGTGGAAACTCTGGGAATGAGCAATTATTTAATAAAACTATACATACAGTCATAGATAAATCATAGATAAAGCAGGAGGGAAAGAAAGAAATGCAGATAGTCTTTCCTATACAATTGTGATCTGTGATCCACACTCCCCTCTGAATTTAGTCAGTTGCCCCGCGTCTGTATTTTCTGCTGAATGCTAAGTGACACTCTAACCTAGGACCAGAGAGCTCTGCGTCATAACCCAGTTAGTTCTCACACTACCCTGTCGATAGGGGCTACTGTTTCTCCCACTTCACAGAGATACAGTTTACATACTGAGTAAGTGGCAAAGCCAGGACTTGAGCTCCAGCTCCAGTGTCCATGCTCTGAACAAATGGTGCTCTGTGTTAATCTCGTATAAGCCCAGGAAGTCAGCGATTTTATGACTCCTACTTCACAATAATGGAATAAAGGCAGGAGTGGGTTCTGTCCCCTGCTCATGATTACTCAGCTATGAAAGTGAGAATGGAACACAGACCTTCCCAGTCCCATAGCCCTCATTCTTTCTCTTTCATCCCTGCCTTCTTCTTGGTTCCTCTTTTTTTAAAAAGCAGATTACCCCAAGAGGGTAATGGGATGCCCTAACTGTGTGTTTCTCAGCTTGCTTTTGTGTGCAGGGAATGTGGGAAATGTGGGCAGTGGAGAGGCCTGAAGGGATGCAGTGACTAAGGTCACCTCTGCCCATGTAACTAGGCCATGACTCTCTCTCTTAACACCCGTAATCAGATACGGACCAACGTGATGTAGACAAAAACCTAGAGAGATGGAGAGCCATCCGTTGCTGAGCACACCAAGAGAGAATATTCTATCTCAAGCCCAGGCTAAAAATAAACTGTTAACAGTACACACATCCTCCCTCAACCTGCAGTGTCTCAGGAACAGAGGCAGAATTTAATCATTTCACCCTCTGAAGTGAAGGCCTCTATGGTTTAATACGCATACATCACAGGTTTCAAATTCTGCTGTTGAAATTCAGTCTTCAACAAAAACCTAGCTGTCTCTTTGACTTGACTGTATTCTAAAATGTATAATAAAGGTCTATTGCAACCAATAAAGCATCTCCGGAAAATGCTGGTTTAACCCACACAGCCAATTCTCTTTTTCATAAAATCAATTTGTACTATTTGGTTGAAGAGACTGTTCTCTGAGCCCTGACATAAGTGGGTGCCGAGGTTGACACTCATGCATGGAAAAATCTTTGGGAAAAATCACGTAATTGATCTCATTTGTCAGGTTTGTCAGACTTGCCTGCTTCCAAGTCTCTGCACGTCTTTTCTGCTCACAGTTAAAAGTGCTGGACCAACAGGGTTGGCTTTTCTCTAATCGCTGGATCTAAGTAACTGCAGCCTAACTCTGATGGATGGACTGGGTGTGGCGGGAGATTGGGCCTCTGGGCCTTCGTGCTCCTGAATAGACTCATATGCTGTTTCTTTCCAAGACCTAATCCTTGTATCTTGCTTCTAGTGCCGAATTCTCAGCTCTTCAGTTCATGTCTCTGCTCACCTGTTTACTAAGTGCCCTGATTCTTCAGAGAATGGAGAACCTCACTTGCTTATGCTAATCCTCCTTGTCCTCAAATCTAGGGTTTCTCAGCCTTGACACTGTTACTGTTTTGGTTCTAATAGCTCTCTGTTTTGGGAAGCCATTCTGGGCTTTGTACTATGTTTAGCAGCATCCCTGGCTTCTTCCCCCTAAATGCCAACAGCACCCCCAACCCAGCCACGGCAATGAAGATGTCTCCAGACATTCAAATGTTCCTTGGAGGAGGTGGAGCAAACTGCCACTGGTTGAGAACTAGTGTTTTATTTCCATCCAGTGGAAACAAAAGGACTGATGCTCTGTCCTTGCACCCCAGTATGGTTGTTAACGACCTTCAAGAGACTCCCGTGACTTCCATGCTGCCCAGTAGAAATAGAATGTGAGCCTCCAATGTGGGTCACATGTGTCATGTTAAATTCTCCAGAAGATAGGTTGGCAAATGAACAAGAAACAGGTGAAATTAAGTTTGGTAATATGTGCTGCTTTATCCAATATTTCCAAATTATTATTTTTATGCTAAATAGTTGACATCTGATGTGTATTTTGCACTTACAGCACATGTCAGTTTGGACTAGCCACATTTCAAGTGCTCAGTAGCCACATGTAGCCAATGGCTTTTGTATGGGCAGCACTGATCTAAATTTCTAAAATATCCCCTGTTTTTCCATTTGCTCCAGGACTCAGAATAGTACAGTGATGTAAGCATGGGGCTGGGGTGTCACATATACCTGGTTTAAATATTTCTGTATCTCTTTCAAACACTATGGCCTTGAAATAATTATTTAATCTCTGTGAACCTCAGTTTTAATATTTGCGCTGGAGAAATAATAATATTGCTCTTCAAAAAATTTTTATGAGGGTTACCTCTAATAATGTATATAATGCCTAGAGCAGGTGCTTAATGTGGGAATAGTCCATCTTCTGTACTCCTACTATCTTCAGCAAACATTCGTATGAAGTTCCTCCAGTGCTAGCCTCTTGCTTGAAACAACACCAATGTTCCGTCCTTTGGACACCATGCTCTGGGCCTAATTGGACATTCAGTGGGCATGTAAAACACTGACTCATCTCAGGGAATCCAAGTTCATCCCACTTTGTCCTGCCCAGCTGCTGTTAATTAAGCCATGTTTAGTGGTGTCCACAGAAAATGACAATTTCAAAAAATGACCCAACCCTCTCAGTTTCTTATGATTTCAACTGGCATTGTTCCAGCTTTACTGCAAGTCAGTAATGTGGGGTAGAAGAGAAAGCATTCTGGGATGCATCTTTCCCATCAAGCAGGGTCAGCTGTATAGCATAGTCCTTTAAGCCATAGTGCTGTAATGCTGGCATGTTTCATCTGCAAAGACACCACGTCAACATTTTGGTCAATGTTAAGAAGAGAACAAATGCCTAGACCAGTTTGGCTAGACAAGTGGCTGGTTAATCCATCCTAACGGATGGGATGCATAAAAGGTAGAAGTTCATTATCATGGCAAAGACAGCCCATATTAGCTATTATGTGGCCATAAATAGTCATTTAGTTCAGAACTCATATCCAGAAGCATTGAGGTGAATTGTTTATGATGGAAAGCTGACAGTTTTTCTGTACAGAACTGATTTCTTCATAGTTTTCCTACCTTCGTGGGGGAATTCCTCCTCCTGTCAATCCCCTTAAACCTGTGTGTAAACCTGCGTTGGCCAACACAATATGCTAATTAATACTTTCCCATTTGGCCCTGGATTGTCTTTGTCAAAGCTTTAAAGGAGGTCCTGTTTTCCCGTAATCACCAGGAAGTTATTGTGAGAAGTCTATCAGCATTAGCTGAGAGATGTATTCTAAGTATCTAAGTATGTGTCAGCCACTAAGGATGCCAGATGATTAAAGGAGTTTCCACTGTTCTGGACTTCACAGCCTAGGAGAGAACAGCATGTAAATAAATGATCACAATCAGATACACAACTCATACCATATAGAAGTTTGGGAGCACAGAGAAAGGAGAAATTTTTCATTTATTCATACATTTATTGAGCACTGTATCTCTGTTATATCGTGTGATTTTTAGATTGTACCTTTTCTAACTGCCATTGATTCCAAATTTATGCACATACTCAATCAGACAAGTCCACAAAAAGACTCAACAATTTAACTAAGCATTTGTGACTATTACACAAACTCATTTCTCTGGCCAAATTAATGATGGGAGTGCTCTGGTTAATAGAGTTGCTGCATATATGCATAATATAATTTTAAGATTAGTTTTCACTTAAAGACTAACACAATGAACTCTAAATTTGTTTTAAAATTAGTTTATTCTCTTGTTGCTAATTTAACTGTTCTTTAGTATCTTTCAGGGTCTTATCTTTACTGTATATATCAACAATAATTTCACAAAGAAATGTGAACTTATGGTGAATTGTTCACATATATATACACACATATATACATATATAAATATATTTAAATAACATCAGCTAAAATCGTAGCTTTTCACATCAAACTTTTCTTCTTCAAGTGTGTTTTTAATTCAGTATCACAGAAGTCCTATAAGGGGGAAGTATTATTACAGTATTATTTTTTTCTTTTTACAGATAAGGTCAACTGAACACAAAAGATTGACTTGCCTGGCCTTATGTAGAATAACTTTACCTGCAATGCCAGGACTATAGCCCATGTTTCCTGAGTCTCAGTCTTTGAGCCTAATCAGAGAATTTTTGTTTGGTTTACTTAAAATGTGTCCAACTTTTAAAGGATGTTTCTCAACAAGTTTGCAGCCTTCTAAATGTTCTAACATCATTCTTTATTTATCTATTAGTTGAGAAGCTTCACAGTTTGATATAATCAATTCTTATTGACTGTCTACTAGGTATAAAATGGACAATTACAAAACAGGCAGCAAAATTGCTCTCCTCAAGGAACTTACAATGTAAATATTGATGCATAAGATCTCCTTAGCATGGGGTAGAATAATTTTAATAGTTATCATAAAAATGTGTTGGTTGTTCTAACCAATGAAAGTACTATTGGTCAGAGTTCACTGCATGGCATTCCTGGTCCTAGTGTCCCTGTGATGTGTCAGCAAGAGGATAGACATAAAAAAGCCAATGGAACAGAATATAGAATCCAAAAATATACCTACATATCTTTAATCATCTGACTTAAAGCAAAGTTGTCACTAAATTCAAGAGGGAAAAGGATGGTATTTTCAATAAATGGTGCTGAGTTACATGGATATTCATATGAGAAATAAATATAATGTGATGCCTACCTCACACCATACAAAAAATTAATTTGAGATGAACCATAGACCTAAATGTGAAAGGCAAAGCAATAAAGCATCTAGAAGATGACACAGGAGAATATCTTCATGTCCTTGGAGTAGGCAACTATTTTTAAAATATAACTCAAAAACATTAACCATAGAAAAATTGCTAAAATGGTCTTTATCATTACGTAGTTATAAAAAGCAGCTGGAGAAACATATCCTAGTGTGAACCACAGAGAACAGATGAGTTAAATGGATAATTCAGTTAATTCAATACAGGAAATAGTAACTTGGCATTCAACTTATATATTCCAAATATTCACTCCTCCACACACACAAAAATGTCAAGCCTAATAAAATACAGATTACAAAAGTGAAAACAATTGATCAATTGATCAATCAATAAAATGGTCTTTATTAAAATTAAGAACTTTTATTCACCAAAAACAATCATTAAAAGAGTGAAACAGCAGTCACAGTTGAGAAATATATTGCAAGTCATATATCCGACAAAAACCTCTTTTCACGATATATAAAGGACATCTACAAATTTATTTTTTTAAAAAGTCAAATGACTGAACTAAAAGTAAATTGGGCAAAAGACTTGAAGACAATATGCAAATAATCAATTAGCCTGAGAAAGGTGTTCAACATCATTAGTCCTCAAGAAAATGAAAATTAAAACCACAGTGAGATACCACTATAACCCTACCTGAAGCCCCCAAATCAAGAGGTCCGATAATATGATTTGCCAGTGAGGATACAGAACAACTGAAACTCTTATTACTGCTGGTAGGAGTGTAAATTGTTACAACTGCTTTGAAAATTCTTCAGTGGTATCTACTGAAGCTGAACATATGTATACATACGAACCAACAGACATGCTAAAGAAAGTTCATATCTTTATTCACAATAGCCCCAAACTATAAACAATCTAAATGCCTAACAGTGGGAGAAAGGGTAAATATGGAATATGCACGTAATGGAATAACACCCAGAAATACAAAAGATAAATTAATGTTATAGTTGTATAAACACAAATTAATCTCATAAAGTATTGAGAAAAAGAAACCCAATGCAAAGGTAGTACATATTGTTTGATTCCATTTGTATGAAGTTTAAAAACAGGCAAAACTAATCAGTGGTGATATAGGTCAAAGAATGATTATCTTTGGATGAGCATATGGACAAGACGGGGTCACCAGAAAGCTGCAGAAAATGAGAGGGTTGAAAGTGTGTAATATCTTTTCCTAGTGGTGGTTATAAGGGTGTAGACACATCAAAATTTATCTTAAGTTGTATACTTAAGATTTGTGCAATTTACTGTAAATTTTATATTATGTAGTAAAGAGAGTAATAGCCCCCCGAAGATGTCCACAACTTAATCCCTGGTATTTGTGAATATATTCCTTATTTGGCAAAAGAGAGTTTTATAGAAGTCGTTAAGATTAAGGACACTCAGGAGGGAAGATTATCCTGGACTATTTGAGTAGACCCGATCTATACATGTCAACCCTTAAAAGTCAAAGAGAATAAGAAGAGTAGGTTAGAACACTGAAGCATGAGAAGGACTCAGTCTACTGATAATGGCTTTATTTTAACCCAGTGAGACCCATGCCAGCTTCCTGACTCACAGGACTGTACCATGATACATTTGTGTTGTTTGAAGCCACTGAGTTTATGGTAATTAGTTATGGCAATTATGGAAAACTAATATACCTCAACAAAAAAAGTAAATGGATATTAAAAACAAAACACTCTTATTCCTCCTTTTAGAAAGGTCTTAAAAGCAACACCGTATCGACTTGCTAAACCTGGTTACTCTGTCCCTGGAGTGCTCACAGCATTTCATTTTACTGCTCTTCACTGCCGAGACCAGCTCGGCGACTCAAGGTGAGTGACGGGTGCCTCAAGCTTAAAGAAAACACAGATACAGATTTAAGAGAAAGATGGGACCAGGGGACTCAAGACCTCTAGGATCAAGATTGATCCCACATTGCTTTTATTGAGTTCTTGGCATAGCCTAAGGGTCTAACACTCCCAGTTTAGTCCCACAAACAAGGTTATCTTTGAAACAGACAAACAAAGGCCTCACATGACTGGGGCAATGATCTTTGTTTGCCTCCTGGGTCCGATTTGAGCAGGGTGTGGATCTGAGCTGGGCATGGATTTGAGCTGGCAGTGGAGAGCAAAGCAGCCCTGGGGGCAGGAGACCTCTCTCAGAAGGATTAAGGGTCTGTGCCCCACCCCTGTTGGCCCCTCTGCGACTGTGCCTGTCTTAGGTTGTTCCTCCCCTGAGGAATCTTACCCGTCTCTGGCTAACCAGCCATCCTCCAGGGCCAAACAGGGTGATATGAGGTGTGCAAGTGAGAAAGGGGCTGCGCCCCCAGAGAGGGTCAATATTCTGTTTCCACGGTAGCCTATGCCCCCACGTTCTCCACGCCCAGGACCCTTAGTTCCTCCACTGCTCAAGCAGGACATTCTGCATCCAGTCACTCGGCCCACATACTTTAATTACTTTTAGTAACATTTACAAGGTTTCAGAAAGACTTCTGAATGTCTTCCCACAGTTCACCTGTCTTATCTTCCATCCCCACTGGATTGTGAGTTCTCTCAGTGCATCTTCATATTGCCTACAATGCCAAGCACTGTACATGTGTGCATTCTACAGAGTGGATGCTCCATACATGCTTGGTAAATTAAATTACACTGAACCGTTTATCTGTGTGAGAGGCAGAGACCAGGACAGGTGGGATCACACTAACGTGTTCTCTGAGTCGACATAGCAAGCCCTCCACTGCAAAGACACAGTAACGTTAGTGGTTCTAAATAATGAGGCGGAGGTTGTTTAAAACAGCAGGCTGCCATCAGATGAAACATTTCCATGTCATTCTAGATTAAATAAAACATTTACCATTTCATGCTTTCTTTCCTGGTAATTTTTGCCTTGTCTTTCACGTTAGTGATTTGTTCCACATGACCACTCATTTAGGATAATAGCAAGCCAATAGGCGTGACAAAAAGAGACGGGGCCATACCTGATCGCTAATATTCCATTATGCTTCCTTGAGCTGTTATCCTGGTAAAACTGTCAGTGTCTTAAAACAAAGGAACTGTGCCCGAGTCTACATATTAGGAATTCAATGACTGCAGTAGCAGTAATCAAATTATATAGTAAGTGGAGCGACATGGCTATAAAGGGAGGCTACCATCACAAGGAACTGTTTTCCCTGTGTCCAAACAACACGTATTTTTTAGCATGTATTATACGTACAGCCCTGTGATAAGTACTGTGGGGGATATGAGAGAAGATAGGTTCCTCATACTTCAAAAATGTATAATACAATTGGGGAAATAAAACATTTAAAAAAAGTAACATTTGTAGAGACATGGATAGACCTAGAGACTGTCATACAGAGTGAAGTGAGTCAGAAAGAGAAAAACAAATATCATATATTAACACGTATATGCGGAATACAGAAAAATGGTACAAATCAACCGATTTGCAAGGCAGAAATAGAGACAAATGTAGAGAACGAACATATAGACACCAAGTGGAGAAAGCAGGGAGGGTTGGGGGGGAAATGATTTGGGAGATTGGGATACCAAATTGTGCACTCTAAATATATGCAGTTTATTGTCTGTTAACTGTATCTTAATAAAAGTTCTTAAAAAAAAAAAAAGTAATACAGGATTTCCTAGGTGGCACAGTGGTTAAGAATCCACCTGCCAATGCAGAGGACATGGGTTCGAGCCCTGCCCCAGGAAGATCCCACATGCCGCGGAGCAACTAAGCCTGTGTGCCACAACTATTGAGCCTGTGCTCCAGAGCCCGTGAGCCACAACTATTGAGCCCATGTGCCACAACTACTGAAGCCCACGTGCCTAGAGCCCATGCTCTACAACAAGACAAGCCACTGCAATGAGAAGCCTGCGCACCACAATGAAGAGTAGCCCCTGCTAGCCGCAACTGAGCAACGCAGCCAATAAATAAATAAATACATAAATAAATATAAATAAATAAATTTTTTTTTTAAGTGAAAAAACAAAAGTAACATAGGGACAGGACCAATACATAGTATAAAATTTCAGGAGAGGGAGGGAGCATTTGTAAAGGCTTCGGGGAGTTGGTAGGAGTCAAGGCAGGAGTTATACCTTGGAATTAAAGGTGAATGGAAAACTGAGGTTGTATGGTAGGGAGTTGTGCACGGAATATTCCAGGAACAACTTCAGCTCCATTTATCTAGAGCAGGGTTTCCCAGTCTCAGCACTATTGATGTTTGAGACTGTAATTTTTTATGGGGGGTTGTCTTGGGTATTATAGGACATTTAGCAGCATCCCTAATCTCTACCAGCTAAATGCCAGTAACTTCTCTCTCCTCAAAGCTATGACAACCAAATGTGCCCTCTGGGGGTAAAAGTGCCCCTAGCTGAGAACCACACTGTGCTGGAGTAAACATTCCCAGAGGGAACTCATGGGAGTTACATGGCATGGCAAGGAATTTGAATTTTACTTTACATATAATAGGGAACCACCGAAAACATTTGTGCTGAAGGCTGGCAGGCTGAAAACTGTAGTTTGAAGGGAATATATCTGATTGAGATCCCCTCCCAAAATTGGAGCAAGGCATTGTGGGCAAAAGGAAGAACAACCCAAATCCTATCACAATAGTCCAAGCATAGAATGGTGAGGATTGGTGGCCGCAGGATTAAAGAGCACTCAGTGCCTGCAGGTGTTTTTAATACCCTACAACTTTAAAGTAGTTTTATATTTAGATCAGCATTTCAACATTGCATTGCATATTTCATTTGAATATGAAGTTCTCAGAGATACTTCTCTTTTAGTATGATAAAGCAGCGGAACTCCCTGAACCCACACATGGGCTTCCCTGGAGAGAGGAACAGCCACCAGCAGCATCTAAAGCAGTCTAGCTTGGGAAGATTGGCTGGGAGCACTTCACTACCTGATGGCTAGGAAAAGCAGTGTAGGCAGTACAGGACCAAACATGTGGTGCAAATCCTCTGGGACCATCCTCGAGGCCCATGGAAAGAAGATAGCAGCAATTTAGAAGCCTCCAAGACAATAACTTTCTTGCACTCCACTCTATACATTTCAAGTTTATACCTAATTATGGTAAAATAAATTTTTAGCAAGTGTTTTATTTTTTATTTCTTTTTTTCCTAGTGAAACAGCAGCGAGAGGAAACAGGGAAATAAGTGTATCTGGGGCTCTGTGTTCTGATGGCCATTTCCTAAGCTCACGGAACCAGGCTGAAATACTGAGAAATCCATCAGCATGACTGAACTGCATGGAGGGCCACTTTCTTCATGATTTAAAAAAAAAAACGCTGTGATGCATTTAGAGGAGTGTTTAAAAACGTATGTAATGAAGATGTTTATAAGACAAAAAAACACAGTCTTAGAAAGATTACTAAAAATAGAGAAAATTTGTGAAATATAGCATAATAATATAAAATGAGTAATTTGAAAAACAGTAAATACTTTAATATTTCAATTCTCAAACTTGAAAAAACAATTTATCTCAATACTATTTTAATAAGAAATTTGAAGAAAACTTCAAGTGTTATTGATAGGTTTAAAAATAAACTCAATTGAATGGACGCAAGAGCATAAACCTTAGTGGAATGGTTAAACCGATATATTTTTTTTTTTTTTTTTTTTTTTTTTTGGCACACGGGCTTAGTTGCTCTGCTGCATGTGGGATCTTCCTGGAGCTGGGATCGAACCCATGACCTCTGCATTGGCAGGCGGATTCTTAACCACTGCGCCACCTAGGAAGCCCCAGTTAAACTGATATAGAAGGTGTGATTTCTTCCCCATTCAGCTTACTTAATTCTGAATATTTGGGGGAATACAGCAACATGATTTTAAAGTTAATTTAGAATTCTTGTACAATTGAGATTACCTTCCCTCAAAAGTTCTAAAAATGTGTGAAATGGAACAGGAATACTGTAGACCTCCCAAATGTTAAAACTTGAAAGAAAAAAACAGAAAAGCTAAGTTAGTTAAAATAGAAGTTATGACTGCAAAAACAGATTTCTGGCATAGAATAACTTAAAAAATATATATACCATTGCAAAGTGGTATTTCAGATAAAACATTTTCTAAATAGTGAAAAAAAAAGCAACACTGAAATTCAATAATAGGTGTTCATATTTAGGATACACTGATAGAATTCAGGAAATCTCTTTGAATAGGTTAAAATTTCCTCACGGATAGTACCTACATATACTCTGTCATTCTCCACATCTTCACCCCGTAAAGTGATGGGCAAATGACAGCTCTCAATCAACAACTGTCTGAAATTATATTCACCAGGACCCATGAGTAAAATGATTTGTCAAAGGAATGAGGTTCATGGTATCATATCACAGGTTGAGGAAATGTTCTCCCCGAGAGAGAGAGAGAGAGAGTATATTGCCTTGGAGCATGAGCTCGGGACTCATGGGGTTCAAATCCTGCTTGCACATCTTCTAGGTATATGACCTTAGGAGACTCATTTATTTTCTGTGCACCAGTTCCCTTGATTGTAAAATGAGGCTAAAGTAGAATCCCCTTACAGGGGAATTGAAAAGAATTAATGCATTATATATAAATATATACAAATACTTCATATATATATACTTGATCAATAAAAAATATTGGAATGGTGAATGTAAATTAAGGTAAATCATTTAATATTTTTAATATTAATATTTTAACTATCAGAACTTTCTATGTGCTGACTATTTAAAGGGACCTCCTAGGAAATCCTTTCGCACTATAAAGGCACCTTCTAATTTGTTTAGTGGCCAGGGATTTTAATATATTGATTTACTGAAAGCAGGAACTTTCCCTCAATCATGGGTCACTTAGGAGTCAGCAATGGGTAGGAAAAGCAAGGTCTGGGATCAGATCTCTTCAGTGACACTGATTCTGTCTGTGATCTTGCTTCCCTGAGCTTCATGCCCTTGTGTATAACAAAGAGATGATGTCCACCTCCCTTGTTAAGAAAATTAACAAGACCTACTATAGGGTCTGGGCCACAAAAAAGGTTAATGTTCCATTTACCTGTCTCAAGAAAAGAGACTGTGGTCTGTATTACCATGTGGGGTCCTCCCTCATCCTAGAAAATATCAAAAATCTGAGAACTTCTGATAAAAAAGTTTTCATTCTTCATATAAATGCAAAAATATTTCCATGTCAATGACTGTCAATCCCAAATTCATGTCTCTCAATTAGCTTTACTTTTCCCATCATATGCATCAAGTAAATGGGCTTGATTCAAGTGGGCTTCAAAGCTATCTGGGGAAGGATCAGCCAAAACATTACAGAACAAGGTCCTACATGATGATTTTCGAGGATGAGGCATATCTGCTTCGTAACAATCACTTCTTTGGCCCATGAAACTCTATTTTTATTGACTACTGAATGTAGACATACTGTCAAAGGATTTAAATCAATTTTATACAATAGCTTTCTTGAACTATCATTACTCCAACAAGATTCATATCTGCAGCTGATTTGGAGAGAATTGTGACTAAAATATCAGAGCTGTAGCTCGTATTGAAGAATTCCTCTCTGTAGATTGTTATTTTTCTGGCACTTAAAAGCCTAATACCAGAAAGAAATGAAATCCCATTTGCATCTGCCTTTTTAAATGTAGGCTTTTAACTATCATAATTCCTAAGCCAAGGTTCATACATATCACCTTACTCCAAACAAAACGTTGGGATTAATGGTCTGGTATTAAAAACAGAAACAATAATGCAATTGCTTTGGGAGGCACTTAAGTACAGTGATACCTGGCAGAAGAAAAGGGCTTGATACAGAGCTGAATATCTAGCTTTGCATTAGTCATCAGTGCAATAATGTTGAAAAGTAATAGATCATTCTTCCATTTACTGGTATTCTGAAACTGTGGATGTAATTCATGTGTTTAACCCTTGATAAATTGGGTTCATTTACTGCACCATTGAGAATCAATAAAAAAGACCAATCCAGGTGTCTTTCCCTCTTCACCTCTGCTAAACACTAAGCTTCCTCACCGCTGGGATTCCAAGTTATTAACCTTCATAAAAGCCATAACATTGAACCCATATCAGGTCATCAGTCTCTCCAATACTGTACAGACACTGGGGACACAAAAAAAGAAGAAATGACTCTTGCCCTCAAATACTAGAAGGAAAAAGAGATGTAATCAATTAATAGCAAATAAAGATGTCTTAAAGTACAAGTAATAGAAAGTTGACATTTAGTTCTAGACCAGCTGGAGAACAAGTAAAGACTTTCTTCCTTCCCTAGAATCTTAGAATTTCCATGGAAGGGAAAAGGAGGTTAATGTGCTTCAAAACAAGTTTATCAAAAAAAGTAAAAACATTGTGAAACACTTTCAGGATAATGTGATTTGACCTCTGGACTTGTGTTTGTGGAAGGAGTGCTGCTGAAGACCAAGAGAAGGATTAGGGAATAAAGAGTAGACTACAACATGAGAGGACTAAGGGGACATTGGGGGTTGCTAGAAATAGTTCTCTAGTCATGCCCTTTTCTCTCTAGTAGATCATCTGCACAACAACTACCATGGGAGAGAGAAGCAGCAAATCCAGTCCAAATACCAGCCATAGGCAACAAGCTCATATCAGCATGGAAATTGAATGGGGATGGATAGATGCTCACATCAGTAACCACAGACATGCTGATCTGTCCCAGAGCATTCTTCTCCTTGCTTCCTAATCCTTCTGTCTACTATCAGGGGACCAATTAAATATGAAAGAGAGTGGAGGATCCCAGAAAAAGAGTACTACCTGAGACTGAGGTATAGGAAATTCCCTGGAGTCAGGAGAGGCTTCTGGGCAAGGTGAGGGACATGTAAAAAGGAAAAGCTAAACTGTAATCTGAGCTAATGTACTGGAAGGTTGGATTGAGAAACTGTCTCAGAAGACATCAAGACAAGATAGATCAGGAGTTCCACCACTAGGATGCGGGCTTTAGGATCTCTGAGAACATGTTCCCCCGAGAAATAAGCATAACTGGCGAGTATTTCACATGTATCTGAAAGATGTATGTGAAGTGTATGTAATATAATATATAAGAGAAGCCACTTAAAATCTCTAGAAATTGGTCTAACTGCATACAGCAAATGAAGAAGCATTCACTCAAGAAAATCTGCTAAATCTTAGTAAGAACAGCCAGAGTGTGGCACTTGAGTCACAACACACTCCTTTTCTAACTGCACCCCAGTATCCCCAGCTCAGTATGATGGAAGCTCTACTCTGGCTAGGTGTGGCCAAGAAGACATGGTTCCTTATCCTTTCAGCTCATAGTCAAGGTGTCTCACTGAGAGGGGAAGGTCCTAAGCATGTCTCATCACCCCTCACTCCAAGTTGCAGAAGCTGAATTCCTGGCAAGTGTGGCTTCCTCCATCCAGCTTCTACTTGTAAGATGGAAGCTGTATGCCTGGGGTGGCAGGTCAAGAATATGGGACCCACTTGCCCTTACCCTGACTTGCTTGGAGAGCAGAGGTTCCCACAGTGGGAGAGGGAAGCTGAAGACATCAGAGGCTAGTGCCTTCACCCAGCTCCCTCCTAGTAAAGCAGGGTGCCACTCAAGAGAAGCCATTGCCCCCCCACCTCAGCTCCAACACTGTGGCCCAGAGCATTTTCCCAAGCAAGATGACATAAGATAAACTCCATGTAAGAAAAAAAAAAAGAGGTCCATACCTAGACATGGGATAGTAAAAATGCTAAAAGTCAAAGACAAAAAGAAAAATTTGAAAGCAGTGAGCGGAAAAGGGCTCCTTACAAAAAAAGAAAACCTCAATAAGCTTAACAGCTGACTTCGCATCAGAAATGTTAGAGACCAGAATGCAGTGGGTGACATTCAAGTATTTAAAGAAAAGAACTGACAATCAAGGATCTTATATCCAGGGGGGAAAAAATGTTTAAAAATGAAAATGAATAAAGATATTTTCAGATACACAAAAACTAAAATAATTTATTACTAGCAGAGCCATTTTAGAAGAAATAGTAAAAGGAAGTTCTTCAAGCTGAAAACAAATCCAGATGGAAACTCAAATCCAGAGGAAAAACAAGGAGCATCAGTAAAGGTAGTTACATAATTATAAAAAAAAAAAAATAGTATGTATACATATTTATTTTTTTGTTCTCAACTGTTTTAAAAAGAATCTTTATAAAGCAATATAGCTTGTTTGGTCTATAACACATAGACTAGCTTGTTTGGTCTATAACATATAGAAATGTAATATAGTTGACAATAGTAGCACAAAGAAGGTGGTGGGAGTAAGTTCTATTGGAGGAAGGAAATGACAAATGAGCAAATGAGGAGAACCAGACATGATGCATAAGGTTAATATAACAAACTCCATAAATATATCCTTGCTCCCTTTCTCTTCTCAGATGCTGTAATAGACATGAAAATATATAAAGTAATTACAACAATGTATTTTTAGGTTTGTTATCTATATAGATGCATTATGTTTAACAATAATAGCACAAAGAAAAGGAGAAGGGAAGAGGAACAGAGCTGTATGGAGCAATGCTTGTATATCTCACTGGAAATAAAGATCCTCTTGTCAGTTTAAGTCTGGTTTTGCCATTATGTAGAGTTAGGGTCATTCAGTGCTGCTGCTGAAAGCTCTCAGTTTTCAGCGATTTTTGAATTTTTGAATTGTGAATAAGGAGCTATGGACTGTATGATTTTAATAAATGGAAAAGATACTGCAATATGTTGAACATAGGAGATGTAGTTAGAAAGTGGGAAAGTATAAGAATGGAAAAGGTATGCCAGGCAAATCAGAAATGAAATAATTCTGACAAAATTAGATGAAGGGAAATTATCTGTTATAATAGATAGAGAAAAGCATATACTACTGTTATATGCTCAGAAATGGAAAAGTAGAATAAATCAAAATAAAACACATGATTCCCCATAGACTCAAATATAAAGAGACAATTGACAAAATTATGGGGAGGTAGATAAACCAGCAATTGCAATTATAGATTTTAATATGGCCTTCTTGGTAACTATTAGGTCAAGCAAAGAAAAAATAAGGTAGGATAAATAACATTGGAATAATGCAATTAATAAATTCAACTTAAAAGCTAAATATAAAATTTAAAATCAGTAAAAACAAAATTCATTCTTTTAAATTATAATAGTCACAGCAATTGATGACATGTTAGACCATAAACGAATAGAAAAAGAAAGTATCATGAGATGTAAGTTATTGGTAATTTTCTAGTTCTTGCACTGGAAGGAGGGCTACAATGTGCCCAATATGTTGTACATAATAAAAGAATAAGTCAAAAAGATAAAAACAAATATTGTATATTAATGCATGTATGTGGACTCTAGAAAAATGGTACAGATGAACCTATTTGTAAAGCAGAAATATACACACAGACATAGAGAACAAACGTATGGACCCCAAGGGGGCAGTGGGGGCGGGGATGGGAGATTGGGATTGACATATATGCACTACTATGTATAAAATAGATAACTAATGAAAATCTGCTGTATAGCACAGGGAATTCTACTCAGTGCTCTGTGATGACTTAAATGGGAAGGAAATCCAACAAAGGGGAGAAATATGTACACATATAGCTGATTCACTTCACTGTACTGCAGAAACTGACACAGCATTGTAAAGCAACTATACCCCAATTAAAAAAAAATGCTACTCTGAAAAATTACCAAAATAAAAGATCAAAAAACGCTAAGCCAGCAAATTAAAAAATGGGTCATGCATAGAAAAAGTTATAATGTGTTATGAAGCAAGAATTGTAGTTAATCAAAATCTCTGCACCTGAGGTACAAAAAAAAAGTAGAAAAATTAATTGTATTTTTTAACTGTAAGTCTTACACATCAGGGAAGATAGAGGAATAAGGAGTGCCAGGAATCTATCTCCCCCTCCTAATCATGCTCCCCAACCTAATCATAGGGGCAGAATTTGTCTGATGTAACTATTTTGAAAGGCTGATTGAAGTAGTTTTCAGGGAATTTAAAGGGCCAACACCTTTGTTTTTCTCTGCCTTCATTTCCCCCTTTTTCTTCTTTTTGGAGCCAGACATATAAAGACTAGGATGTTCAAACGGCATGCATAGGGGAAATTAGAAAGTGACTTCGTATCCCAGGGAAATGTATAGGCTCAAAAAAGACCTGAGAAGACTGTAAGTTTACACCTCAGGCTGATTCTTGGCACAGACACATCCCACAAAAACTGAACAAACAGAACAAACAAAAAGCAAACCCTGGAAAAGAAAGAAAACTTTCCTTTAAGATCAAGAACAATTCAAGGATGCCCTCTTTTACCACTTCAATTCAACACAGTATTAAAAGTTCTTACCAGAGCAATTAGGCAAGAAAAAGAAATTAAAAGCATCCAAATTGGAAGAGAAAAAGTAAAATTCTCTCTGTTCACTGATCACATGATCTTATATAAAGAAAACCCTAATATCTCCCCCACAATTGGTTTGGTTTTTTTTTTAATTTATTATTTATTTATTTATTTTGGCTGCACCGGGTCTTAGTTGCAGCACGTGGGATCTTCATTGTGGCATGCAGGATCTTTAATTGCAGCTTGCAGACTTCTTAGTGTAGCATGCGGACTTCTTATTTGCGGCATTCGGACTCAGTTGCGGCATGCGAACTCTTAGTTGTGGTGTGCATGTGGGATCTAGTTCTCCAACCAGGGATCGAAACTGGGCCCCCTGCATTGGGAGCATGGAGTCTTACTTACCCACTGGACCACCAGGGAAGTTCCCTCCCCCCCACACCCCACAATTGTTATAATTAATAAACAAATTCAGTAAAATAGTAGGACACAAAACGAATGTGCAAAAATCAGTTACATTTTTATACACTAACAATGAATAATCTGAAAAGGAATTTAAGAACAATTCCATTTACAATAGCATTGAAATGAATAAAATGCTTAGGAATGAACTTAAGTTGAAAGACTTGTACACTGAAAACTACAAAACATTGCTGAAAGAAATTAAAGAAGATGTAAATAAAAAGACATCTCTGTACACAGGTTGAAAGATTTAACATAGTTAAGATGTTGATAATACCCAAAGCAATCTACAAATTTAATGGAATCTTTATCAAAATCCCAACAATATTTTTTTTTTGCAGAAATAGAAAAATCCATTCCAAAATTCAAATTCCAAGGGATCCTGAATAGCTAAAATAATCTCAAAAAAGAACAAAGAGTTGAATTCCACTTCTAGATTTAAACTTTTACTGCAAATCTAGAGTAATCAAAACGGGGTGGTACTGGCATAAAGACAAACATTCAGACCAGTGGAATAGAATAAAGAGCCCAGAAATTAACACTTGCGTATGTGGTCAAATGATTTCTGAGAAGGAACCTAAGACTACTCAGTAAAGAAGGAAGGAAGACACAGATATAAAGAACGTGTTCCCTGACCAAATGCTATAAAATTTTAAACTGGTAACAAAAGCATAGCTGACAAAAAATCCTATTTTTCTTTAATTCAAATAACCTTTTATTAAAGAAAGTTTGGTTAAAAAAAAAAACAAAAATAAAATAAAAAACCCCATAGCCTAATGATAACTACAGCACAATATGTCAACTTTTTAGAACACAGACAAAGCTGTTATCAGGTATTGGTTTGAATTCATACATTAGAAAAATAAAACATTGAAAATAAAACATTGAAAGCAAATGGCCTGAGCTTTCTATACCAAAAACTAGAAAAAGCAAAAGATAAGAAGGAAATATTAACGTTAAGCATATAAATCAAGAAATAAACCAAAAAGAACCACTAAAGAAGATGAACAAATTAAGCTGATTCTTTAGAAAGATTATGAGATAGAAAAACTTTGGCAAGACTTACAGAAAAAAAATTGATACAAATAAATATTTAGTGTATTAAAAGGTAGAAATATCTACATACATGAAGCAAGAAACACAATATTACAATTCATTTGAAAAACCTAATTAATATAGATAGACCAATAAACATTTGTGGAATTTAAATGGAAATCAAAACATTGGTTTCCAAAAAGACTAAACCCAGATAACTTAATAGTTGAGTTCTATAAAAATTTCAAGGAACAGATAATCTTTTTTTAAATAAGGTTTTATCACAATAAACAAAGAGAGGGCAATGTGACCAAGTTAAAAAAGTCCAAGAAAAGAAAGGTAAAGCCAATTTTATGTATGTATATAAGTGAAAAAATCCTCCATGAAATATTAAGTACTTGAGGATAAATGTTCACATATATATAATGATCAGGTAGAATTTATCCCAAGAATGCAATAATAGTTCAAGTCAGAAAGTGTACTTAAAGAAACTTTGGACATATTCCCTTTAAGGTCAGGAATATGACAAGAATGCTTGCTACCATTTTTACTGATAAACAGAACACTGAAGTGTTGGTTAATGAGCTCCTTCTCTCTCTCTCTCTCTCTTTCTCTCTCTCAGTCTCTCTATATGGGTATGTGATATATATGACTGAGAAGTGTGGTAAACATAGAGATTGGCTGCTCAGATTCCCCTTTATAAAAGGAATTGCAGCCAGCTGCACGGAATGCAGTTGGCTGATGGCCCACAGTTCTCTGCTCCTTCAGGGCTCAGCACATTGGGAGAGAATTTTCTCCCCCAAGGGCCTATCCTTCCCAGAACACCTATTACCTGGTGATTGAACAAGGCAGTGTATAAAGGCCTGACTGTTTGGACCCAATATGACCCAACATGGGGACAAGTCTGATTGGTACTCATTCCAGAACTCTTGCTGAGATGGCTGAGGGGCTCTATCTGGTCTGCATAACAGTTTACCTTTTCCCTCTTCCCTCTGCTGATTCCTCTCCTTTCCTTTCATAGGTATTGATTCCCCAATAAACATCTTGAACACTCACACCCATCTCCTACAAGAGAACCCAATCAGGGGCAGAAGGGAACAAAGATGACCATTGATACAAAAACATAATGGAATGAATAAGAGAGTTCAGAAAGGTTGCTGATTAAAGGATCTGTATTTTTTTTTTAATCAATTTTTTGGGTATGCTGGACTGGTAACCCACAGGTCAAATTTCTCACCAATAACACCTAAGAAGTTTAATTCTTCTAGATAGTTCTTCTAGTTCTTCAAACAATGGGAAACTTTGAAAGAATTAGAGAGCTGAAAAGACAGTCAGGATTTGAGGAGCCAGAAAAGCCAACTTTCCCTTTGATGTGTTTGCTAATTTTTACTAGCACAGCAGTGAGGGAAGAAGCAAAGTATAAGTTAGCCATTAAGAGTTGGAAAATCTCAACAGAAATTTTAGCATTCCCACTTTTAGGAAGAAAAAAAAATAGCAGATATAAAAATCTATAACAAAGACATAGTTAAAGAAACTGTGTGTTGCTAACCCAAGAACCAATCAATAGGCAATGGAATAAAACAGAAAACCTAGGATCAGACCCATATATGAATAGGAGACATCACACATTAGCAGGGCAAAGAATGGATTTTTGAAGAAATGGTATTGAAAAAATAGGTTCACTGTATTGAAAACCATAAAAATAAATTTTTTCCTCCACCTCCACTCCTAAACTCCAAATAGATTAGAGGCCCAAATGATTAATTATAAAGCCAATAAGAAAAACATAGAAAATATTTGTCATCTTGGGATGATGAAGGAATTCTTAAGTAACAGTTAAAATGAAAAATACTTGCAAGGAGAAAAATTGATGAATTTGGCTGCATTCAAATTACACAATTCTTATCACTGAGCTACTCCATAGACAGTTACCAGGTTTGTGACAAGATTTGAAGGTGATATTTGCACCATTTAAACAGACAGAGGATTGATATCTATAATATAAAAGAAATTTCTTTACTTGGAATAAGTAAAGAACAGGAAACCTAATAAAATTTTTAGGAAAATGTACAAACAGTTCACAGAAAGAGACGAAATGACTAATATGTAATAATGATGAAAATATTGATTATAATAGAACAGCTAATACTATATTCCCAAGAATTATGTTTTATATATATTACTTTTTTTTAAGCTCTTTATTGGAATATATTTGCTTTACACTCTTGTACCAGTTTTTAAGTACTAATGACAATTTCCTGAAGTAGGTATTATTTTAAATATATAAATGAGTATCCATCTTTATTAATCTCCTCAGAAATATAAATTAAACCAATTAGATACCATGTTACAAGGATCATGTTAGAAAAAAATAAGAAAGGTAAAAAATAGCACGTGTCATTGAGGATATAAGTAAATAGAAATGCTTATGAACTGCTGTGGAAATTTTGATGAAGGGATCTATTCTGGAGAAAAAATGGGTCAGTACTCAGTCAAGGTAAGTATGTGAATACCCTATGAACTAGTGTCACAACTCCTCCATTTATATCACAGGTCCACACTGAGATGTAAACAATAATGCCCATTTCAGAGTTAAGGTACAAATTAGGGTAAGGAGAAAGTAGGTGGTCTTCACTGTAAAATGGTCTAAGAAAATACAGTATGCTTATGTGGTAGAATATCATAATACATACATATATACACACATACACATATGCACAATATGTGTATATACATACATACGTGCATATATACAAACACTTATACACATACATGCATGCATATGTATATATACACATGCACATATGCATACATACATATACCATTATGTAAGAAAGTTGAAACAGAATAAAATCACACACACAACACCAATTTTAAGTTCACATGTATATTTAAGTATCTGTATAGATGGATTTGGTGATTATATACTCAAAGCACTGGCGTGAGTGCCTAAGTAGGAGGAGAATGAGAAAAGTGATAGGAAATGAATAGGTGCTTCATTTAAGGGGGAGAGGGATTGAGAGAAGACTATTACCATAATTTTGAGAGTGTAATCAGTTCAGTTTTGTAAACTTAAGGTCCTAAGATGACGGAGGGAGGGAAGAGGAAAAGAAGGACGGGCGGGAGGATAGGAAGGGGAGAAATCCCATCACAAACTCTTTTAAGCAGTTAGGAAATTTATTCTCTCACATAAACCTAGAAGACTTAATCCAGTGGCTCTGTCTGCTTTTCTCCAGGAGTCTCTTGGGAAACTATGATGGTCTACCCTACTTATTTTATTATATTGGATTATAGTTGATCTACAATGTTGTGTTAGTTTCAGGTGTATAGCAAAGTGATTCAGTTATACATATACATAAATTCATTCTTTTTCAGATTCTTTTCACGGGTAGATTATCACAGGATAATGAGTAGAGTTCCCTGTGCTATACAGTAGGTCCTTGTTGGTTATCTATTTTATATATAGTAGTGTGGGTGTGTTAATCCCAAGCTCCTGATTTATCCCTCCCCCCATGTTTCTGCTTTGGTAACCATAAGTTTGTTTTTGATATCTGTAAGTCTGTTTCTGTTTTGTAAATAAGTTCATTTGTAACATTTTTTAAAGTTAGATTCCACATGAGTGATATCATATGATATTTGTCTTTCTCTGTCTGACTTCATTTAGTATGGTAATCTCTAGGTTCATCCATGTTGCTGCAAATGGCATTATTTCATTCTTTTAAATGACTGAGTGATAGTGCATTGTATATATGTACCACATCTTCTTTATTCATTCCTCTGTCGATGGACATTTATGTTGCTTCCATGTCTTGGCTATTGTAAATAGTGCTGCAATGAATATTGGGGTGCATATATCTTTTCAGATTATGGTTTTCTCTGGATATATACCCAGAAGTGGGATTGCTGGATCATATGGTAGTTATATTTTTAGTTTTTAAAGAAACCTCCATACTGTTCTCCATAGTGGTTGTACTAATTTACATTCTCACCAACAGTGTAGAAGGGTTCCCTTTTCTCCACACCCTCTCTAGCATTTATTGTGTGTAGACTTACTGATGATGGCCATTCTGACTGGTGTGAATTGATACCTTATTGTAGTTTTGATGTGCATTTCTCTGATAAGTAATGATGTTGAGCATCTTTTCATGTGCCTCTTGGCCATCTGTATGTCTTCTTTGGAGAAATGTCTATTTAGATCTTCTGCCCACTTTTTGATTGGGTTGTTCAGGTTTTTTTGACATAGAGTTACATGAGTTGCTTATATATTTTGGAGATTAATCCTTTGTCAGTTGCTTCATTTGCAAATATTTTCTCCCATTCCATGGGTTGTCTTTTCATTTTGTTTATGGTTTCCTTTGCTGTGCAGAAGCTTTTAAGTTTAATAGGTCACATTTGTTTATTTTTGCTTTTATTTTCATTACTCCAGGAGGTGGATCAAAAAAGATATTGCTGCAACTTATGTCAAAGAGTATTCTGCCTATGTTAGTTTCTAAGAGTTTTATAGTATCCACCCTTATGTTTAGGTCTTTGATCCATTTTGAGTTAATTTTTTTGTATGGTGTTAGAGACTTCTAATTTCATTCTTTTACATGTGGCTGTCCAGTTTCACCAGCACCATTTATTGAAGAGACTGTCTTTTCTCCATTGTTTATTCTTGCCTCCTTTGTTGTAGATTAGTTGACCATAGGTGCGTGGGTTTGCTACTGGGCTTTCTATCCTGTTCCACTGATCTACTTCTGTTTTTATGCTAGTACCATACTGTCTTGATTGCTGTAGCTTCATACTATAGTCTGAAGCCAGGAATCTGATTCCTCCAGCTCCATTTTTCTTTCTCAGGATTGCTTTGGCTGTTTGGGGTCTTTTGTGTTTCCATATAAATGGTAAAAATTTTTGTTCTAGTTCTGCGAAAAATGTCATTGGTAATTTGATAGGGATTGAATTGAATCTGTAGATTGCCTTGGGTGTTATAGTCATTTTTAAAAATTTTTTATACATCTTTATTGGAGTACAATGTTGTGTTAGTTTCTCCGGTACAACAAAGTAACTAGCTATATGTATACATATATCACCATATCCCTGCCCTCTTGAGCTTCCCTCCCACCCTCCCTATTTAGGTCATCACAAAGCACTGAGCTGACCTCCCCGTGCTATGCAGCAGCTTCCCACTAGCTATCTATTTTATATTTGGTAGTATATATGTCAATGCTACTCTCTCACTACATCCCAGCCTCCCATTCCCCACCTATGTCCTCAAGTTTTTTCTCTAGTCTGTGTCTTTATTCCTACCCTGCCACTAGGTTCATCAGTACCATTTTTCTAGATTCCATATAAATGTGTTAGCATATGGTATTTGTTTTTCTTATTCTAACTTACTTCACTCTGTATGACAGACTCTGGGCCCATCCACCTCACTACACATAACTCAATTTCATTCCTTTTTATGGATGAATAATATTCCATTGTATATATGCCACAATTTCTTTATCCATTCATCTGTTAATGGACATTTAGACAATATTAATTCTTCCAACCCAAGAACATGGTATATCTTTCCATCTGTTTGTGTCATATTCAATTTCTTTCGTCAATGTCTTATAGTTTTCAGAGTACGGATGTTTTGTCTCCTTAGGTAGGCTTATTCCTAGATATTTTATTCTTTTTGATGTAATGGTAAGGAACACTCCCAAGCTCATTCTATGAGGCCAATATCAACCTGATAGCAAAGTCAGACAAAGATACCACGCACACAAAAAAGAAAATTAATGCCAATATCACTGATGAACATAGACACAAAAATATTCAACAAAATACTTGCAAACCAAATCCAACAGTACATTAAAAGGATCATAGACCATGACCAAGTGGGATTTATCCCATGGATGCAAGAATTCTTCAATACATGCAAATCAATCAATGTGATACACCATATTAACAAATTGAAGAATAAAAACCATGTGATCATCTCAATAGATGCAAAAAAAGCTTTTGACCAAATGCAATACCATTTATGATGAAAACTCTTCCGAAAGTGGGAGCAGAGGGAACTTACCTCAACATAATAGAGACCATAAAAATCCACAGCTAACATCATTCTCAGTGGTGAAAAGCTGAAACATTCCCTCTAAGATGAGAAATAAGACAAGGATGTCCATTGTTGCCACTTTTATTCAACATAGTTTTGGAAGTCCTAGCCATGGCAATCAGAGGAGAAAAGGAAATAAAAGGAAATCAAATTGGAAAAGAAGTAAAACTGTCACTGTTTTCAGGTGACATGATACTATACATAGAAAATTCGAAAGGTGCTACCAGAAAACTGCTAGAGCTTATCAATGAATTCAGTAAAGTTGCAGGATACAAAATTAATAAACAGAAATCTCTTACATTCCTATACACTAACAACGAAAGATCAGAAACAGAAATTAAGGAAACAATCCCATTTATCACCGCATCAAAAAGGATAGAATACCCTATGTATTATGTTTATCCTCAGGCTGGTGGCAAGATAGCTACAGCAGCTCCAGACCCACCTGTACCAAATAAACTCAGAAGGAGAGAGGGATGATAGTCTTCAAAGCCTTTTTTTTTTTTTTTAAATAAAGAGCTTTCCCAGAAAAATCACAGTAGACCTCAACTCCAGTCTCATTGGCCCAAATTTGGTCATATGTTCTTTCCTGAAAAACATCACTGACAAAGTAATGAGATTATTCTTAGAAAATTATGGAGCTAGAAGGAAGATTCCTTCCCCTAAGGTGGTGGTTCTCAACTGGAGCAGTTTTGTCCCCTGGGGAACCATTGGCAATGTTTGGAGACTTTTTTTTTTCCCTAAGTTTTTAAAATCCAGTGTGTATTTTTTTAAATAAATAAATAAATTTATTTATTTATTTATTTATTTTATTGGCTGTGTTGGGTCTTTTTTGCTGTGCGTGGGATTTCTTTAGTTGCGGTGAGTGGGGGCTACTCTTCATTGTAGTGCGAGGGCTCTTCTTTGTGGTGGCTTCTCTTGTTGCAGAGCATGGGCTGTAGGCGTGTAGGCTTCAGTAGTTGCAGCACATGGGCTTAATAGTTGTGGCGCAGGGGCTTAATTGTTCCAAGGCATGTGGGATCTTCCTGGAGCAGGGATCGAACCCATGCCCCCTGCACTGGCAGGCAGATTCTTAACTACTGCACCACCTAGGAAGCCCTGGAGACTTTTTTTTTTTAATTATCACTGCAAGGGGTCAGTTGCTACATCTAACGTGTAGGAGACCAGAGATGCTGCAAAACATGCTACAGCACAGGCCCCCACAATAAGTTTCCCAGTTCAAAATGTCAGTATTCCTTCTCTATGGCATATGGGCTGTCTGTGGGAGGGATGAATTGCTGAAGAATGTAGACAGGACCTCTAGATAGTAAGAAGGAAGAGAGAAACCTTTAAATAATTGTTTCCAAATATAATGTTATGGAATGTCAAATAGAAAGGGAAAGAATTTGTGGGACAGTAAGATATTACTCTATCTGGTGGAGGATATGAACAGATGAATATTTTCAAGAATGGCTTGGGAAGGCTATTTGGGGGAATAGACATTGGTTTGTATCCCAACCTTGCAATTTACTAGCTATGTAAACTTGGTGAATTATTTAATGTCTCTGTAAATTTTCTAAAAACAGTGTCAATGTATAGAAATTAATTGCATTTCTCTCTATAACAACAAATCTCAAGTATTAAATTTAATAAAAGTGTAATTTATGATAGCAACCAAAAAACACTTGTAATCAAATCCAGAAAAGTATTTTATGATATCTATCTAGAAAGGAAAAAAATTATTGAGAGGAAATTTAGGAAACCTATATAGTGGAAGAATATACTAATTTCATGGTTTGGAAAACTCAATAGTGAACAGACTAAATACAATACCAATCAAAGTACCACCCCATCCCCTCTTAGGTCTACAATTTTAATTCTTGATTTCCTTTAGAATCTGTCATCTGAAAGTGGGAATAACAATATCCATCTCATGGTGGTGATGTTAAATTTAAATGAGATAATTATGTAAATAGATTAATATTCAACACATGTTAGACATTATCATTATTAGCTCCATGAGACACTGGTGATTAAAATGATTCTTGAAGGTGGGAGAAATTTTCCAAGAATAAAGTGCAGAGTTAGGCAGCATAAGAGCATTCCAGATCATAGGCAATCCTGGGCAAAATATTGAGCCATGAAGCAGTATTCATTAAGGGAACTCTTAGGATTTGTTGGGTTGGGGCCAAGTTTACACACAGAATAAAGGTGTCAGAAGGGGCTGAAGGGGTGTCAGAGGCCAGATCAGCCGACTTCTCATACCTTTACCATAAAATTCCTATTTGCTTTATTCTAATTGTAAATCAATGGCTTTCTCTTCCTTTCAAAACTTAATTCTAAGTCATCTCCAGTATCCTTGGATTTTTAAGACTGACAGAAGATACATCTGGTTTAATTTGAGGCTAACATGGTGGTTGTAAGGATAACCACAGATTTCTTTAAACAAAACATGCCTCATCCTGCAAATTCAGTGATGAAAGGAGATGTTCCTTGTTGTATCAGAAGTCCTTATCAAGAGATCCTACAGGAAAGTCAAATCTTAGGATGATCTATGGATTCCAAACCCATTGCCTCTTTCCTACGTGGAGATTCTCCAAGGCTTGCAAAGGTGCTGTCTGGAGCACAGCTGGAAAGAAGGATGCGAAATAATCCTCAGTGACCTGTTCAGCTTTAAAAGGCCTGAGAAGGATGCAGATGTTTGAAAGAAATACAAGGTCACTTATAATAATATGCCTTTTAAAGGATTTAAACGGGGGAGAAACAAATTACTAGATAAAGATTAATGTGTTTCATTTTTCTTCAAAATTCTACCTTGCAAGGATAAATAAAATGAGGAAAAAGGCAGCAGAATGGACATTAGCCTGTATTTTCTTCTCAGATAATAGAGAATACAAATTTCAGAGCTGAAGGCAAAGATATTCATCCCACCAGCTCTGTGGGGAAGGACAAAAAAAGGAATATGCTCTATATGTCATTTCTATTCTAACCGTCAAATCTCCAACAGTTTCCCCTTAAAATATAAAAATGAAAATAAATTGCATTCCAATGCACAATGAAAGATAAGAAGAATGTGGTTTGTTTTTGTTGTTATTTCTTTATAGTTCAAATACATCTGTGGCTTTTTTTTTTTTTTTTCCAGAATGACAAGTGCTCCTGATCTAAGCTGTAGTTGCTCTGTGTCTCCCAGGGGGCTCAGCAATCAGGAAGATGCTGTGCTATGCTCTGAGGGTAAGATGAGGTCAGGCAGGGCCAGGGGCCTGTCAGTGTTCTCCTACAGACTAAGGAGGGGATGAAACACACAAGCTGATTGGCATGGCGCTCCATACTGTCACTCATTGACGTGATGAAATGATACATCATCTTCTGTGGCTCTCCTAGAAGGAGCCCCCAGGATTTACACATGGTTCCACGCCATTCTCATCATTTTCTAAAAACATCCATTGCCACCTAACAGAGGAGACTGAGAAGAGTTGAAAATTTTGTCTCCTCTGAATAATTTCTTCTCTTTCCATGTAACCTTCCCAGCACCCGACTGGCACTCAGGGGCTATCCCAGAGCATTCATTTCAAGGAAGTAGACACACATTGTGTGTTCAATTGGGGTCCTGGGCGGCTACTGCCAGCAGAGATTAATATCCAAAAGACATGCCTCTTGTGTTCTCCCAGGGATAGAATGTGTATATTCACAAGGAAACGTGCTTCCAAAGCGCTAATAATGGCTATGCTATCTTTATCATTATTTTGCAAAATCTATACACCACCTAACCTAAATCAATCCATCTTTGTTTCTCTTCCCTTCTTTCTTTTCTTTCATTCTCTCTCTCTCCCCCTCCCCCCTTTCTTTCTTTCCTTCCCTATTTCTTTCTCTCTTTTTTTCTTCCTTTCTTTCTACAGATGAAAATTTAAAAAAGAAATTTTATTATTGGATTACTTGACCGTAAAAGTTAAAAAGCAATGAAAATAATTTTTGTTATTAAATTGCAGCCAGATTCAGCTGCCTGCCAAGGATCTAAGCCTAAGGCTTGTCAAGAGCCTTATTCTTCATGTAATCAGAAGAAATGGAAAGGAAGTAGATTCTTTCCAATATCACTTAATGTTGGTCAATGTTCTGTCCATATGACATTTAAAAGTTCACCTGTTAGCACCAGAACAAAAAAACACTGAATTAAGTGTTGTTGTTGTTTTTCAGTTGTAATCATGGTTGCAGGGTCAGTCATAGCAAACCTGTTTGTTTGTTTATTCCACAAATTCTTATTGATCATGTGCTCTGTGCTGAGCACTGTTCTAGTTGGTGAAAAAGCAGTAAACAAAACAGACAAAATCCCTCCCAACATTCTATGAGTTGAGATTGCAAATACACAAATAAGCTATAAGTAAAATACACAGGAAGTTAGAAGGAGACCCCTGCAATAGAAAACACTAAAGCAAGGATGGAGGACAGAGTGCTGGGGTAGGATATGGTTGCAATCAGCAAAGAAAGCCTCAGGCAGCAAGAACAGTGCGTACAAAGCACATGTGCTCTGCTGGAGAATTGGGGAGTGGGTGCAGGCCGGAGCAGAGTGGGTAAGAAGGAGCATAGGACAGGTGGGGACGGAGAGGTAAGTGGAGGGGTGGGCGGCTCCCGTTTGGCCTTGCAGACCACTTTGGCTTTTACTCTGCAGAGTTTAGTAACCAGCAGACTACAGTTTGCCTTGATTGCACGCTGTCTCCTTGTAGCACTCTTCTCCCCTCATTGGTGGCATTCCTACTCCTCTTCCCTCTCAGATGACCTGCAGTTTTTACTCTTGATTTCCTATGGGGTCCTGTTCTCAGGAGTAGATCTGAAAAACATACTCACAATGAGTTAGGGGGCTGCTATCTCTGGAAAGTTGGTGGGGGGCATTCTTTTAATACAATTTCTCTCCCAACTGGGTTTGTGTCAGAATTACTTAGGTCAGTGCCCTGCTTTGGTATCTTATTGCAGAATCAGGGAGAACCAAACCCTTTTGCAATTTCTATTTTCCATATCCACACTTGGGTGCATGGATTAGTTATCTAAGAAGAAGGACAAGGGAAAAACCGTAAGGAAAAACTGCAAGGAAAAACTGCAGAAAGGGCACATTAAAATAGCTCCGAATTTATGCAGACATATAAACTAAGTGAAACTATATATGATGAGTCAGAATACAGCCATCAACTTTGTGATTTCTGGGTTGAGAGGAATAAGATTCTTGCAGATACTAATTTTCCATGGATTTGGGGAATGAAGGAGCTGGCTGCATGTTGGGGTGGCTTGAGGAATGTTGAAAGTCTCCTGGGTGCTGAATGCTTCCCATATTTCATCATAGTGCGGGGAATTCAGATAAAAGAAATTGATTATTAACTGTGGGTTATCTGGGAGTAATGACTTAATACTTCATGATCAATAATTGATGCCATAGCTGGGATTAATCCATTTGATTTGCTTATTTTCCAGTGGGAAATAAGATCCACCATGTTTCATATATAGAAGAAAGGGTAGAATTCAGGAAAGGTCCAGAAAATGGAACTCTGTCTACGTGGGACTTCTTACTAAGAAGCCATGGCTAAAGCCTCTGTGTGTGTGTGTGTGTGTGTGTGTGTGTATGTGTGTATGTGTAAACACCATAACACTGTAGGCTTTGGTTTATCTTGCCAACTAAAAATAGCACCTGGAACATAATAGGTACTCAAAATATATTTTTTGATTTATTGAATAAATGGATGGTGAAAAGTTGAGAGTAAGGAAAAGCTAGGTTATAAATACCTCTCAGGAGGGAGTATTTTTGACTAAGGAGAAAAAGGGCTGCATGAAGTGACTTTCCTGAGGGCAGGGCTGACATAGTGAAAGGAAAAAGCATGGTGGGTGGTGGGGGAGGGGCAGTGTAAGGAATGGGGTAAAGAGATCACTCCCAAGCAAGCCTTGTCACCTTTATAATCTGTCTCAGATTTAAACAAACAAAACTAAAACAAACAAAATTTTGTCTACAAGTACCCTACAGACATGGCACTGATACCAAGAGCCTGAGGGCCAGGCCCTCCTCTGTGTCTCCATTGCCTCAGAGTAAAGGAGGGGCTCAGATCTTGTTTAAAGAGAGCATGTTCTTGTCATCCAAGGTACAAATGGGTTTTGGAAGGTGTTCATGTTTAGAGAGAGAGAGAGAGATTTCCAGTGTTTTATTTATTTTTATTTTTCAGCTGAACCGAGTTGCTTGTAGGATCTTAGTTCCCTGATCAGGGATCAAATCCTGGCCCCGGCAGTGAAAGCACAGAGTCCTAACCACTGGACCGCCAGAGAATTCCCTCCCTTAGTATTTTAAAATAGTCTACTAAGTTGAGGAAACAACACTGGCCTGGAATTGTACTGTTATAAATGAGGCTGACCTCTCTATTAGGCAAATCTGAATTTGTCTGATACTTGCATACTTGGGAATATATCAGAATCAACTGGGGAAACTTTTAAAAATGTAGGTCTCTAGGCCCACAGTGATTCAGCTCTACTGATTACAACTTGCTTTTTTGTTTATTTGTTTTTTTGTTTCAAATAAATTTTTCCAAGTTGGAATCTTGGGAATAGGAAGCTACCTGGGTAGGGGTCAGAGCCAGCTTTGACAAGTCTCTTAGACATAAATTTTATCTTCCTCCTTTGAAAAATAGAAGTACTAACAGTAACTTCCCTTATTGTATGTAACATTACAATGTCCAATACATACTGTACAGTTAATGTATAGTTTTGCCTTATTGTACATCAGCTATGTAACCTTGATTCCATGCTCTTCTTAGTTATTAACACTTTTTATGTAAATCATCCCCTCATCTCAAGGGACAAGATTTAGAAGTCAAAAACTTGGGTTTTAGAGTCAGGTATTCAGAATTCTGCACTGCCATCTACTTGCTGGGCAATTTGCAAAAGGTCTCTGAAGCTAGTTTGCACGTGTATGTGCGTGTGTGTTTGGGATTTCTTTTCATCTGAAAAAGGAAGATAATATCCATAATATATCACAGGGTTGGTAGAAGGACTGAGATAGTATGATGCCTTTAAAGCACTCAGCATCATGCCTGGCAGAGTGAAACCTCAAACATTGCTCTCAGGTTAGTTGCATTGCATTCCAAACCAGAGTTCACTGTGTGAAATGAAATTCTGTTTTAATTATGAAAGGAACATGCAAAAGAGGCATCAGTAGGGAGGGTATGATTTGAGACCATTTTAAGGGTAGGGACAGCAAACTAAGTTTCTGCAAATAATTTAGAGGTGGGAACAGGACAGAGGGACTTTGGCTATGCATTTGGAAATAAGTATGCTACTTATTTCCAAATGTCCATCTCGAGAAGACATTCTCAAAGCCTGTTCAGAACACTGGAATTTTAAACCTTAAGGGAACCCCAAAACCAAGGCTAAGCATGGTTAAATAGCTTGCCTGAGATTATAGAATGGCAGACTTAAGACCACCTGAATTCTAGTATGTTGTACAGACGTTTAATATAGTCCAAATGAGTGAAAAGTAGTTATAGCAAAAAGTTACTGAAAATATCCACATTTATGTTCCATATCCCCAATTTTTAAGGCTGCTGACCTTACCATCATGTAGCAGTCTAGCCTCCGTTTGGTTTATAGTATTAATGCAGTGATTGAAATATGTGAGTTTCTTCATTTGTGAAGGTTAAAAATGTCATCATCCAAGGAAGATGACTGTGGGGCTTACATTCAAAGGACTCAGCACGGTTCCCAAAGCACAGCAATTGTTAAAATTCGGTAGCTGTTAATATTAGTGCTGTTAGTTGCTTCCTTAGGAAATGTATTAGTGTTTTCCGCTTCCAAATGTGTGCATTTAGGCCAAAATTACCACCACTAATACAAAGCTCAGACTCTCTAGAAAGTATCAGGTACTTCTTAGGACCCCTGATATAGACTTTGATGACTCTAGAAATCTCCAAGGATGGAAAGGAACTAATATTGAGAATATACTTGCTATGTTCTTGCTGTTCTTCCAGGCAATTTATGCACATTTCTCATATTTTCCTTACAACACTCCCTTTAGGTAATCAACAATGATATACAGATGAAGAAACTGAGTTTCTGAGACATTAAATAACTTAGCACAAATTAGTTGTAGAGTGTGAATTCAGACTCTGCTTTGTCTTCTTTCTTCTTCTCATCTCCTCCCTCTCCCTTTCCTCCTCCCCCCTCTTCTTTTTCTTATTCTTCTCTCCTAAGCAGTTAAAAGTTTTCAAATTAAATTCTTTCATCCTTGCAATCAGACAACAATTACTTGTTAATCACTTACCCTATGGTAGGAATGGTGTTAACCTGTAGTGAGAATGATGATAAAAATTAAATCATGGAGAGTGGGAGATAAAGGTACTGACCTAAGTCACTCTGGAAATAAATGGAGTCTGCAAAACTAAAGGCAAAAGAAAGTGTCCATAAGCACTGTGCTCCAGGATGGGTTAAAAAGCCTGATAATTCTGTACAAAGTGTACTGGAATTGAACAATTGAGTAGTGAATGGATGATAGCTACTGGGAACCAGGGTTTTCACTGCTGCAGTGGGATTTTACAGAGGAGCATGAGGGGAAGCCATAATGGTCCATGTGATCATGGGTGACAGCTGGAGACATCAGTATGAACTCATGTTTAGCTTACCTTTGATGTAGGCAGTCACACATATAAATGTTTATAGATATGTACATATGCAGTAGTTAGGATACACTACACACATATATGCCCTTGCTGTGTCAGAGGAGAGGGGCTGGAAGTTAGGACATTTCAGTCACAATGAGCACATCTAGCTCCGAGATCTTTGATTCTAATACCATTCTATGATTCAAGAAATCAGGATTTCTTGGAGAAATAGCTGATTCTAGGACTATGGCAGAAAATATACAAGATAAGCTAGGTCTTAGAGAGTCAGGAAGTACAAAAGTGCTCAAAGAGAAAAAAAACAAAACATAGTGGTAGGAATATATCAAAGGGACACAGATGCCAACTTGAAAGAGTTCCCAATGACCAAAGATGGAAACATTGAACAACAATAAAGTAGTATTGGACTGTAACCTAAAGTGTAAAAGAAGTGTCCTTGAGTCTGTACTAATATGAATGGATGAATGAATGAATGGAGAGAGAGAGAAAGAAGAGACACATCTGAACAGAATTCCAAATAGTTTATGTAGCTGCCCCACCCTCAGAGATGGAGCATAGCTCTCCACTCCTTAAGTGTGGACTATACTTTGGGACTTCCTTCCAAAGAGTACAGCGTGGAAGAGGGGAAACAAGAATCACTTTATGGTTCAGAAATTTGATACAAATGCCTCAATCAAGGTGATCAAGATCAACAGCAACTGCAGTAAGTCATATGGATAGTATGTACCCTTGGTTTGATGGAATGCAAATGACTCTACCGTTGTGGTTTTCCTCCTCACCCCCCAAAAACCCCACAACCCCAGTGTAATCATGTTAGAAACATCAAACGAATCTCAGTAGAAGGATATTTTACAAAATATCTGCTAAATAATCCTCAAAACTGTTAAGGTCACTAAAATAAGGAAAGTTTGAAAAATAGTCACAGCCAAACAAACAAAACAAAGTGGTCACAGTCTAAGGGGACATCATGACTAAATGTAATGTGATATCCTGGAAGGCATACTATACTGGAATGGAAAAACAATGTTAGTAAAAACAAGGAACTATGAACAAACTATGGGCTCTAGTTAATGGGAATGCATCAGTATTGGTTCATTAATTATAACAAATGTACATTCTAATGTAAGTTGTTAATGACAGTGGAAACTGGGTGGAGAGTTTATGGGAACTGTCTCATCTTTGCAACTTTTCTGTCAATTTCAACTGTTTTTAATATAAAGTTTATCTAATGAAACAATGTAAGCATGGTGCCTGGGCCTCAGAGTGATTGCAGTCTACTGGGGAAGGTATACTGGATTGGTTATAAGGAGTAGAAGTGGCTGAACCAGTTAATAGGGTATTGAATAATACTACAGGAGATTACGGAAGTTTGGACTATGGTGGCAGTATTTTAGATGTGGAAGAGGATGGGTTTTAGATTTATTTAGGAGTAAGTGAGCAGAATAGGAGAATGTATACAGATAGCATTGGTTCAGTCTTGCACAGACTGATGAGTGGTGGTGGCACTGAGAAGATAGGAAAGATGTATGATTGTCAGGTAATGACCATGGTTTGGGGGCATATTTGGCTTGTGGTAGCAGAATAAGAGAAGACCATTTTATTCACTGCATATCTCAAAATCAAGGTGAAGATCTGGTTTGGAGATATCAACATTTAAAGCATCTGCCTAAGAGAGAGAATTAAATCCATGGGATGAGGTCAAAGAGAGAACAAGTGTAGAGAAGAAAGCCTAGAACAAAGCCTTGAGGAACTCTAAAATGAATTGTCGGAGTAGAGCTGTGTGAGCTTACAAAACGGATGGGCGAGAGCAGCAAAAAGATCAAGAGGCAACAATGTCACAGAAGCTAAAGGAAAAGACTGTTTCAAGAAGGGAGTGGTCAGGGGAACATCTCTGAGAAACAAAGTGAAATGAAGACTGGACACATCGGGATTTAGCACGAGGAAGCCTGTGACGGACCCATTGCTGCTGTGCTCAGACCCTTTGGGTCTCTTTTATCATCCATGTGCTCTTCCTTGCTAGAGGGCTCTTTTCTAACAACTCACACCCTTGACTGTCTTTGAAGCACTTGTATCAGGCTGGAATCACTTTGTCTGCACTTGCAGATCACTTTTTTTTTTTTTTACTTGCTGAATAGTTAATTTACAGTGTTGTGTTAGTTTCAGGTGTACAGCAAAGTGAATCAGTAATATATATATTCTTTTTCAGATTTTTTTTCCCATATAGGTTATTACAGAGCATTGAGTAGAGCTCCCTGTGCTATACATTAGGTCCTTACTAGTTACCTATTTTATATATAGTAGTGTGTATATGTTAATCCCAAACTTCTAATTTATCACTTCCCTGAACGTTTCCCCTTTGGTAACCATAAGTTTGAATTTGAAATCTGTGTTTCCTTCTGTTTTGTAAATAAGTTCATCTGTATAATTTTTATTAGATTCTACATATAAGTGATATCATATGATATTTGTCTTTCTCTGTCTGACTAACTTCAGTTAGTAAGATAATCTCTAGGTCCATCCATGTTGCTGCAAATGGCATTATTTTGTTCTTTTTTATGGCTAATATTCCACTGTGTATATACCACATCTTTATCTATTTCTCTGTTGATGGACATTTAGGTTGCTACTTTCTTACTTTATGAAATCACAATTTTAGAGTCTGGTTCTGGGAAACCATCCTAAGATAAATTCCTATTTTACAAAGTTTTCTGTTTTTTTTTTTAAACCTCACATTTGAAATGGGGGTAATTGAGAAAATGAGTCCTTTCTGCTAGAGATTCCTCCTTTTAAGGGGTTAGTGCTGTAGAACTAAAAGTCTAAGATCCCAATTTTCGAACCACTACACCACAATAAGCCACCTCTCTAGGAGGCCACTGAGACCTCTGGAGTCTTCATTATTAAGGACAGCCATGATATTCAGTGTGTTCTCTTTGTGGGAGAGGTGTATGTGTGGAGGCAAGTGTGGTACAGAGTATACATTTGTGGTTCTATGAGGGGTTGAAATATGAAGGGAATCATGGCAGATACCAAATTCAAGGGCTAACAAAGACAGAAAAGAAGACAGAAAGGAACCATGGAGAACTGTGTAGAAGCAAAGGCAATTCCACTACTTCTGGTACACGGTAGGGAGAAAGCTGTGGAGGTTTGCAGTGGCCATGTGGCACTGACATAAGCATACATACTTGCCCACACACCATGTGATATGTTTGAAGGCCTCACACATGTCATATATTGGAACGCTTCTTTTAAAGTGGGAGACTTTAACGAGTCAGGATAATATAATTTCAGAGAGACATGAGTCACTTCTGAGCATGTGAAAAGATAAACTGTCCATTTATCACTCTAGCAGAATCAGACATTTTGACCCAATTTCTCAAAATATTATCATTTATCAAGAGAAAGATTGAGTCATTAGCATTTTAGATTTGTGGTATTCATTAGATTATAAGAGAGGGTTTACTTCTCAGAGCAACATGAATCAAAGACAGCTTTCAGGCAAAGGCTAGATAAGTATGTTGATTTAAAACAATGATGACACCCTATGGCAACAGGGAAATCAATAAAAGGGTTTCTTTTTAGGATTAATTCCTATATTATGCTTAATTAGCTCTTACATTAGCAAAGTCTTTATGTTATGGATACGGCGAATGTGCTTTAAGTGCATAGATGATTTAAAGGACTCCAGGGTGAGGAAAAAGCAGAATACAGCCAAGGCGAAGGGTGTGAGGTCATCCATTAACCTACTTACATAAACAGGCTGCCTGGAAGCACTCACAGAGATGGTTAGCTGTGCACACGTGTGATGTCAGGGGACACGGGGGGATCAGATGCCCTGTCTTCCTCCAGCTGTTTCTCATGTCTCTAACAAAGCTTTAGTGCACACAGGCACTCATTGCTCTCTGCGTCCAGTGTGTGTTTTTGTCTGAAATGATTCCACCCACATTCCCTCCTCAAGGAAAGAAATTTTGCTCAGGAGCTGCTACTGATTGGACCAAGAGTGGATACTTCCCCAAGGGTGGTCCACCCATAGGATAATCAGTAAGTCAATAGGTGTCCTGGTGCAAAAGTCATTATAAGAATGAGGGTTTGGGTTATTAGCTAGCTAATTAGGCCAGGGGTCTGTAGAACTTCAATGGGAACATTTTAGAAGATTTTCTAGTTGGAAGGAGACACACATGAAGAAGACATGCAATGAGGGAAATCATGAGTTCTGTAAGAGATGTAGAACATAAGTACCTAACTATTTTGGATCCTAAATTCTAATTTCTTAATTAAAGCCCCATCTTTTAAAGATTTCTTGAGTCTCTACTCTTTGCAAATGAAAGCCCCAGTAGTATAGGGAGACATTTGGATCCAGAAGGAAGAAGTATGTACTTGCAGTTACAATATATGGGTTTACATCTTAGTTCTTTTATTTAATAAGAGAATGTGGACAAGTAATTTAGTCTCACCGGGACTTAGTTTCCTATATGATATTACTTTTTAGAGCTGCTGGTGAAGATTAAATGAGGTAATATGTATGCCAGTGCTTGGTAAATAGTAGATGAACGGTAACATTTTTTCCCCATACTCTGGTTTTAAAAGATGGATCTATGTAAGCAAGCATACCCTTGGAGAGGGTAACACTAGGTATCTAGTAATGATATGAGGAGAAGCCAGTCCCCATTTCCATGTCCCAGAGAGGTTAGGCAAGGTTAAAGATCAGAATGGATCGTACCTGGTAAAAAAATTTAATTGCTATACTTATTTTCTATCGACTTGAGGCATTTTTATTTTAAATTTTCTGAAATACTGAGCTCACTAAAGTTCCAAGGCTAATGTATGAGGGAAGAGGGGGTCTGAGTTTCTCATAAGACAAAATGATGTTTAAGCCTAGGTTATTGTTTATGGCAGTGAGGTCCCTACAAACCCACAGCTGGAGAGAATTTCAAATCAATTATGTAAGTACATTCTTCTTTTTAACCCTAGTATCATCTTTTGGAGAAGCCAAGAAATGTGAATAAGTTTGCCTGATTCTTTACACAGTTATGGAAAAGTTCAAAACCATTTTTTTGTTGTTGTTCAGATAGAGGGACTGGTATAAAGTCTTCTTTGTGACTGGCTGATACCTACCTAACATTTTTCCTTTAACTGCACCTCTGAAACATAGAACTTTTGATTTGGAGGTTGAGGCTGGAACTGAAGGCTAGAAGACAGAGAAGCAGATCTAGTTCTAAATTTGACTTCAAATCAAGGGGCCAAGTTAGAAAAGCGTAAATTAGTGGTCGTCCTTCTGCACTCTGCACTTCAAACAAACTGCTTTGGCTCATCTAGGCTGGCCAGTGTGTTGGCTATGGACTTAATATAGGCTTCTTAAACTGGGAAGTTTGTATTGCTTTTTTCCTTCTCAGTCTCATCCAAGGCAGTTTGAATTCTAGATGTACCGTATAAGGTTACTACTGTTTGTTTGTTTGTTTCCTAAATTGAGATTATAATGATTGCTGGAAAAGATAGAAGTGATGTTCTTCTAGGGGGAAAAAAAGGGGGAAAAAATATGAGGACTCATTATTACCCAGTAACACAGTGATGCTTGAATATGAAATTTAGCCCTCAGGCAAATTTTGCAAATGTTCATCTTCTTGGCATAAAATTTTTCTCCATTATGTGAGTCTTTCCTGTACTCTTTACCTCAAAATAACAGAATTTTAGAGTTAAAAGAACTTCTAAATTCTGGGATAATTTCCATCCTTGTTCAGATGAGACAACTAAGGCACAAAGAAAATACAGTTACATCACCCAGACATTTGGAGGCATAAGCAGAATTACGTTCCAGGGTTCTTAACTTGCTCCCAGGTGGACAGTCTTTTACAAATCACACTGTCTATAAGGCTGGCTCACCCAGTTCTACAAGAGACAATACTTCTTCTCCATTCCACCCATCTCTTTTGTGCACGCAGAAATCACTCCTGCCTTAGCTCAAACTTCTCACCCAAACAAGGGACACTGATGTAGAAATCATCCCAGGGCCTCCCAACTCGACCAAATATGAGGTTCTTAATCTGGGTCACCTGTTTAGCTTCAGGGGTTATGAACTTTCTTAAATTTAATTTAAAAATTTGGGCCCAAATACCTTCTCGCCTTTTTTTTTTTTAATTAATTAATTATTTATTTATTTTTGGCTGTGTTGGGTCTTCATTGCTGCACTTGGGCTTTCTCTAGTTGTGGTGAGTAGGGGCTGCTCTTTGTTGCGGTGCGCAGGCTTCTCATTGCTATGGCTTCTCCTGTTGCAGAGCATGGGCTCTAGGCATGAGGGCCTCAGTAGTTGTGGCTCTTGGGCTCTAGAGCACAGGCTCAGTAGTTGTGGCACACAGGCTTAGTTGCTCCATGGCATGTGGGATCTTCCCAGACCAGGGTCAAACCCATGTCTCCTGCATTGGCAGGCAGACTGTTCACCACTGTGCCACCAGGGAAGTTCCCCAAATACCTTCTCTTAAAGACTCCATGGATTTCATCAAAGAGTTTAAGAACCGTGGCTTTAAAGTATGGACTGTAAGCCAAATACTTGGCTTTCTTGAATTTGATGAATGGCATTCCTCCTATTACATTCCATTAGGATTTCTGTGCATCAGTTAGATGTGATACAATCTTCACAGAGAAATACAGATATTATTACATGGTTCATCAGTTGCCATTGAAACACCTACCCCTAAATACTTTTTGCAAATATGTCCTGCTTCTTGAATCTCGTGGTAGTTAGCACCTTGTTTCCTGATGAGGATAGATGGCAGGCATAGAGGGTAACAGAGAGACCAACACCAGGTGCTCAGGCATCCACAAACTTTGAATCAGACTTGTCAAATGAGCCCTACTTCCATAAAGTCTTTCGGGATAACACTTAGAAACAGCAAATCTAATCCATTTCCTCTAATAAAAAAAAACAAAACAAAACTGTGATGGTATTTACTTCTTCACAGCACAGAGCACAGCTATGTTTTATTATTGAGCAAGAGTTCTTCTGCACAATCAATTGGTTAACCACGTAAAGTGGTAGAATTTAAAAGATTCAAGGAAAATGTCCAGTATTCTCACTTGGCAGATGAGATGACTGGGGCCCAAGTCACTTTCCACCTTGTACCTGCATACCTCATCCTTCTTTGGAAAAACCATAGGGTCAAGTAAGACTACTTTTCAGTTCAGATTTGAGTTCAGTACAAATCCTCATATTGTTCACTTTCATCAAATCATAAGGCTGAATTCAGGAAATGGGCAACTTGCTTGTAAATGCTCAGAATGGGTTTGTGTAGGTTGAGGTCTGTCTGCAAAATCCCTGGGCTCCGACACCCCTTGTGGTTTGTTTTCAGTGTAGAAACAGTGTCCATATTAAGTTTAGGAGGACAAGCATTACAATAATTTATTTGCTCATGATTAATTCATTCAATAAATATTGGACACATATGAAGGGCCAAACATCCTGCAAAGTGTTAAGGAGCACGTGTATAAAACAAAACCAAACAAAAACGAAGGTCCCTGAATTAAGCAGTTCCTAATCTATCAATAGTATTTACTCCTGCTATATTTATTGAACACTCACTGTGTGCTGGAGACTTCCTAAGCATTTCAGATTTTTATTTCATTTAATTTTCTTTTTTTATATATATAAAAATTTATTTATTTATTTATTTATTTATTGGCTGTGTTGGGTCTTCTTTGCTGCACATGGGCTTTCTCTAGTTGCGGTGAACAGGGGCTACTCTTCGTTGTGGTGTGTGGGTTCCTCATTGTCGTGGCCTCTCTTGTTGTGGAGCACAGGCTCTAGGTGCATGGACTTCAGTAGTTGTGGCACATGGGCTCAATAGTTGTGGCGCACAGGCTTAGTTGCTCCGCAGCATGTGGTATCTTCCTGGCGCAGGGATCGAACCTGTGTCCCCTGCATTGGCAGGCAGATTCTTAACCACTGCACCACCTAGGAAGTCCTCTTTCATTTAATTTTCTTAATTTTATGAAATACTTTTTAAAGTAAAATTGGTTAGGCAAATTGACCTCAGGCACATGTTAAAGTTTTATTAAATGTGATAACATGGGAACTATGAAGAAATGTATTAAGATAGCTGAAAATGAGGTAAGGGCGGCAGGGAGAACTTATATAGTCTACAGCAATGCTGCTCAGCATGTTCTCAAAATCAGGGTCAGTCTGCAAACCGTTTGTTACCTGTCTGAGGCCAGGTACATACAAAAATTGAGAGAAAGCGTTTAGACACTTCTATAGAAATTTGGTATTGCTGCAACTTTCAGTGATTCATTGGTGCTCTCGTCCCACTGAACAGGGGTATAGATCATTTTATGGGTTTTTAGACGTACATCGTGCATTGTTTGTAGTGGTGTAAGGTCAACGAGTTCTCTAGGAAGAAACAAGCTAACAACAACAACAAAAAACTTCACTTTGATTTGTGGTGTTTTCTGATTTCTGGTGTAAATACTCCCATCATGGCTGATTTCAAGCTACCAATGTAATGTCAAATACTGAAAATTTAACCATCAGCTCTCCTGGGCTAGCACAAGCCAGCTCCAGTACATCAGTGGGTGGCGCGATCTGCATACTAGTTGTGTAAGGTAGGACCACATGTTAATCCAGGACAGGTTAGGGGAAAAAAATTAGTCCTTCTGAAATTACAAGGTACAGATTACTGGCTAGTTGCACATTATTGTAAATCCTTCCTGTTCTTATAGTTGATCCTTCCTGTTTTTGTTAGTTGGTTCTGGACCACCATGTCCTAGGGTGGACATGGTGGTCCAGAGGCACCTTCCCCAAGATGCCAGTTGTGAAGAGGAGAATTTGACACACTTACCAAGACCCATTCTTCCACTTTCTCCCTCTCCATTTTCCCAGTAGTTAATGTTGTTTATGTTAATTTTCATTGTTTACCTTACTGTCACTCAGCAGGTAGTTTTCACTGCTGAACCAACAAATAGACTAATTGGCATTCACTGGCTTTTTTCAATTGGGAGGACTCCTGACTTTCAATTCTGCTAATTTTTCTTTTCTTATTTACTTGGTGGTTTTCTCTCCTCCATTTTCTCTATACAGTTCTTCTGGAACACCTTAGATTTCTTATCATTTTTTTCTCCTATCTTTTAAAAACCATTTTAATAAGGTATAATTGATGTACAAAAGCTATAGGTATTTGATGTATACAATCTCATGTGTTTGGAAAGAATTATACATTTGTGAAATTATCACCACAATCAATGCTATAAACTTATTCATCACCTTCAAAAGTTTCCTCCCACCCCCTATGTTTTTATTTTTATTTTCCTTTTGTGGTAAGAGCATTTAACATAAGATCTGTCCTCTCAGCAAAATATTATTTTTGCTAAGTATTATTAGTATTATTAGTCATAGGCCCTGTTTTGTAGAGTAGATCTCCAGAACTTCTTTATCTTGAATAACAAAAACTTCTTGTTCTTTGATCAACACCTCCCTCTTCCCTCCCACCTCCCAGCTGATAGCAACCACAATTCTAATCTCCATTTCTATGAGTTTGACTATTTACATTCCAAATATGTGAGATCATGTAGTATTTGTCTTTCTGTGACAGGCTTATTTCCTTTAGCACAACGTCTTCTAGATTCATCCATGTTCGCATAAATGGCAAGATTTCCTTCTTTTATAAGGCTGAATAATATTCCATTATATGTATATACCACATTTTCTTTAAACATTCATCTGTTGATGGGCATTTAGGTTGTTTCCATATCTTGGCTGATGTGAATAATGCGGCAGTGAGCATGGGAGTGCAGATTCTGGTCAAGATCCAGATGACTTCAGGGAGTTTGTGTTTCCCAAGGTTAAGCTACTAAGACCTACCTAATACTCTGTGCAGAACACCAGTTATGCAGTCTGTATTGTGGTTGAGCTGCACCTCTCTGAATTTTTACTCTAGAGAGGCAAAGGGAGGATTAGCCTTTGACTCTCCTCTTTCTGTAGTTTCTTCTTTGCCTCTGATCAAGACAAATAATCAAATAAAAATGGGCAAAATCACACTTTACTAAAGAAAAGATAAGGATAGCAAAAAAATACAAAAACTTTGGTCATTAAAGAAGTGCAGGTGATAACCACAGTGAGTACCACTGTGTACCTGACAGAATGGCCAAGATGAAAACAGCAGCAGTAACATCAACTGACAATACCAAGTGCTGGCCAGGTTGTGGGACAATGGATCCCTAATACATCACTAGTAGGAATGCAATATGGTATAGCTACTTTGGAAAATATTTGGCAATTTCTTATAAAGTTAAATCTACACTCAACATATAACCCAAAAGCAATCCCTTTCCTAGGCATTTACCTGAGACAATTGAAACTATCCATACAAAGATCTGAGCATGGAAGTCTAAGTAGCTTTAGTCATAGCTGCCAAAAACTGAAAACATTCCAAGTGTCCATCAGCTTGTGAATGAGTAAAATTCCCTACAGTGGGATACTACTCAGTAATAGAAAATGAAAGAAGCCCAAGGCAAAGATTGTATAATACTGTATGATTTCATTTACATATAAATACCTTATTTATATGTAATTTAAGGCAAAACTACAGAGGCAGGACAGAAAGTGTCAGTGGTTGTCAGTAGCTGGGAGTGGGAGAAGGAATTGACTTCAAAAAGACATGCTAGGACTTCCGAGGTGGCGCAGTGGTTAAGAATCGCCTGCCAATGCAGGGGACACGGGTTCGATCCCTGCTGCAAGAAGATCCCACACGCCACGAAGCGACAAAGCCAGTGCGCCACAACTGTTGAGCCTGTGTGCTGCAACTACGCAAGCCCACCTGCCTAGAGCCCATGCTCCACAACAAGAGAAGCCACGACAATGAGGAGCCCGCGCACCACAACAAAGAGTAGCCCCCACTCGCTGCAACTAGACAAAGCCTGTGTGCAGCAACGAAGACCAAACACAGCCAATAAATAAAGAAATAAATTTATTTTTAAAAAAAAGATGAGAGAGTTTGGTGGGGGTGATGGAAATATACTGTATTTTGATGGTGGTGGTGGTTACATACTTTCATACATATATATATGAAAGTAGATACTTCAGCCCCAAACAGCCTTGAGATGACTATAACCCCAGCCATCCCTCGACTGTAACCTCGTGAGAGACCTTGAGCTAGAACCCCCAACTAAGCTGCCCCTAGATTTTTGACCAACAGAAACTGTAAGATAATAAGTGTTTGTTATTTTACTCTGCTGTTTTGGGGTAATTTATTTTGGGGTCGTATATATATGTTATGTGTTCTATTTATATGTGTTCTATCTAACATTTATCTGTATTCTGACATAATCTGCATAGGTTTAGAGCCACTGAAAGATATATCACTTTATGCAGAATACTTACAATGTAAATGTGAAACATCATTTGTATTATTTGTTTACTTCCTCCTCATGGTTGCCTTTTATCTGCCTCACCAAAAGGGCTTGTCAAAATGGTTCCCTACATAATTAAGAGAAGGACTTTTTTCAAAATCACTTACAGCATTTATCATAAAAAGCCATAGTTTTAAACCATTTATAATTTTAAAAATAGCAGTGCATGCATTCAATATAGTAATCATTTTTTGAGTCCTACCTCTGTGCAAGACCCCAAGCCAGGCACAGAGGTCATTTTGGTGTAAGAGATGCATGTAGTCTCCACTATCGTGGTCTTACTATCTAAAAGGGAAGAGAGAGACATTAAGTGAATAATCCAGCAACTGAATACAATTGTGATAAAATACCATGAAGAAGACATGTAGGATTCAGATTTTTCAGTTTGGAAAATACCTTATAGTATCTATCAGCACCTCCATATGTAGGAAAATATTAATTGATTCGTGATAATAAAATATATTCATGTTCATAATTGTAGACATTTAGAAAAATGAAGTGCTCATTATAGGAAAACAAATGACTCAAAAAGATTTAGGAAAAAAAGTGAAAATTATGTGAAATTGCCTTGTGCCCTTTTGAATGCCTTCATCCATGGAGGTGGTCCTCCCTTTTCTGTAGTGGGAGGAACTAGAGCTGTGGCTGAGCCTGCATATGAGATTCCTCCTAAGCACCAGCTGCTGCATCGCGACCTACATCCTGCCTGCACCTTGGGTCAGCTGAATTAGATATGTTGATCCTTCTGTTTGCAGCCACAAGGGTCTACTAACAGCAGCCAGCAGCCATTCCGAGGGGCCCTGGATGGCCTTGAAATTGTTTATGAGGTTGGTGTGAGCTGGTGCAGGATGGTGAGAAATCATAGGGGTGGTTGCCCTGGGACTGAACTGCTGTTGTCTAGGCAACTTTATTAAGAGCCTTCTGTTCCTCAGAAAATGAAACCTAAATTAACTCTTGAGTTCTTAGAATTACGGCTTTTCATTCTTAACTGGTCTTTGGCATTTGGAAACTTCCAGGTCTCTTCAATTGGGTCATTTTCACCTTGTTTGGGGCCCTGAAATTCTCATCAAATGGAATTGTTCATAAAGATCTCTTCATTCTTACATTACAATTAAAACAAATTCTTTCACCATCCAGATGGCAACCAATATATTTCTAGAATGAGATCGATCACCAAATTCAACGTTCAAATTCTGATTTGGCCTCCAATTCTAAGACCCTCCAAAGACAAAAACCCAGAGGGTGTGATTTTTTAAAAGCATGTTTCTTTACCTAAGTGTAAGGTGAAAAAAAAAAATCATATGCGTTTCCTGAGTTTCAGCTGTGGCAGCCTCACACCCATAATACACAGCATGAAGTGAATTATGTGCTGCCTTGGGGATCAATGTAGCTTCTTTCAATATTTCCAACGTGAAGAGTTTCTTCTTCAGTGTTAGAACAGACAGTTATGTGTTCAGTTGAGCAGGAGATAATAATAGTTGATCCTTTTATAAATACTTGCATTGTACCAGGGACTATTTTAGGCACTATTTTGAAGATATTAATTCATGTAATCCTCACAACAATCTTATGGGACAAATATGCTCATGTGCTTATTTTATAAATAAGGAAATAGAGGCACAGAACGTAAATAATTTGCCCAAGGTCACAAATGTAAAATTCAGAGTCAGGATTTGAACTTGGGTAATCAGGCTTCAGAGTCTATGCTCTTAATTACTGTTATAGCGCTTTTGAAAGAAGTCAGCTTGTGCTCTGGAGTTACAGTACAGGAAATATTACCATTTTAAACACTGGAATTACACTGAGCACAACAAATGCTCACACTAAGAGATGTATGCAGGAACTAAGACTAAATTACAAAATTGCAGGTTATAGATTCGCACCTCCCAGATAGGTAATTTAGGCTCACAGTATTAAATTTCATTTTATCTCTCTCTTGTTCTCTTGATCTCGAACTTTCTCTCTCTCTGCTTGAAAAAGCATAGGCTTTGAATTCCAGTTTGAATTTTGGCTTCATTGTACCTATTGTTTATCCTCCTATGCTTTTCCCTAAGTGTTTTGTTTTCCTCACTGTATGATCAGGCCACCCAAGATGGCTATTCGCTTGCTCTTTGTACATCTGCTGGACCCTGCTTCACCTACACCCTGCTCACCTGACTGACCTTCCTACATACTTGCCCCTGCCCCAGCTGGTGATTGATCTAAACTTTAGATCAGAACACCTGCACCTTGAGAGCTTATCAAAGGGGCGGTGAGGGGCATGCCCCTCTGCTAGTTTCCCTAGTAACCGATATGCCAGTCTGACCCTGGTATCCTCCCCCTCTTCCCAGGAGCCTTCAGAGGAGACAGCCGCCACAGCCTAACCACCTTCTGCCACAAGATGGGGTGTCGCTAAAGGCCTTGCTTCAGACTGGTAAGCTCCCCCATCCATTAAACCGTTAATGTCTCCGTTGCTCACTCTGGGCTCTTTCTTCCATCTCCAGGATGGGCAAGTACAGGGCTTGCAGGCCTGCATGGTGTGGCCCAAAAAATTCATCTGTAAAATTGGTGCATTATTTCCATTGCCAAGTTCAAAGAAGGTGGAGTATATGAATACTGTGTAAAATATAAAGCAGAAGGAATTTCAAACATTGATTTTTATTATCTATATGTGGAATAGGTGACCACTTATCTGGTGTAATTTGAAATCTTCCAAGGAGTTCTTGCTTTCTCCAAATATCTCTCACTCTGTTTTTTATCAGTGCTTGAAATCCCACCATTAAAAAGCAAATCTTTTAAGTTTAGGCGATTCTTACCTTAAAGATATAATTGTTTAGATGTAAATACCAATAGGAGACATAACTCTTAAACCTTTCTTGCTAATGCATTGGGGATGATCTAACTGATATTAGACTATCTGTCCCTGTGGGAATGAGACAGTCAGGTACTAGACTGAGGAAAGGGTGATAGGAAATAAATACTTTGCAGGTAGTATATTGTTGCTAAATCTCAGCCTTGAGCTATTTGAAAGCCAGTTATCTGTGCCTTTTCTTTAATGATGATGTCACCAACTATGATTATGTTTATAAATCTCTTACAGCAAGTTTGAGTGCAGTACTTTTCTTATTAGAATAGTATTTTTGTTCATTTATTTATGCTATATGCATGGAGCACCCACTCTATGCTATACATTGTTTAAGGTGGATTCCATGCAATGGTGAGGAAGACAATATCTAGAATTGGAATTTAAAAGGTAAATGAAGATAAGGTCAAGGAAGGCCTTAGAACTCACACTAAGGAGTTTGAATTTTATTAGTATTTATATGCTATTGAACTGGGGAGCTGAATCATTTATGTGGTTCCAGACCCTCTGATTTCTGTACCTTTCCCCTCACCCACTGTGTTCCATGCGGTCTACGCCCACCTTGTCTCCAAGTACAAGGGTTCTGCTTAAACCAATCTTGCCTCCAGATCCCCATCTCCTCATTTGTTTTAAGGTCATTGGCTGAGAGGTCAGCGTCTCAGTTCACCCTATATTTAAAAAATCAGTCCTCCTTCCTAACCTACTCTATCTCCTGCCCCCAGCTGCCTCCTTTTCTCATAGTATTTGCCAGTAGCTGATATACAATGTTATCTGTCTATCATTTGTCTAACTATATCATCTATTTACCTGTTCCCTACCCACCCTCACTAAAATGTAACCTCCCTGAGGGCAAGGATTTGAGTTGAGAATAGTTCCTGGCACATAGTAGGAGGTAAAACATGTACTTACTAAGTGAAAAACATAAAAGATTTCAGTGATCACTCTAGCTTCAATGTGGGGATGAGATTGGTGGCAGGCCTGGAGCCAGGAAGGCCAACTGGAAGCTGTTGCAGAAATCCAGACAAGGGCATGATAGTGACCTGCACCACTGATTCTAGAAATTTTTAGAGGATGAATGAATAGGGCTTAGTAATTGATTAGGAATTGATTGTTAGAGGTGGTGGTAGGGTATCGATAAGGGGAAGGAATAGTTTAAACTGATTCCTGGGTCTGATAGATTGAATTATTTGGAGAGAAAATATTACTTCCATCCCCACTGATGTTGGATTTGGTCATGAACTTGCTTTGGCTGATAGACTATTAGCAGAGCAACGTTGGCAAGAACTTTAAATGTCCATGTGTGGTTGGTTGGCTGTTTAATAATGCAGTATCTGAAGAAAATGCTCAGGGTAGCCCTTTGCCTTTTTCAGCCTGGGCCTCAGAGTCTACACATGGAGAGCAGACTTGGACCCATTTTGTTAACTTGAGCTAAGCTACTTGATCTGCAGAGGAAGCAGAGCTGCCTAGCCCCAGCCAAGTTCACACAATCAAATAAAATGATAGCTTTTATTTTATTATTTTTTATTTTTTTAATTAATTTATTGGTTGCGTTGGGCCTTCATTGCTGCACACGGTCTTTCTCTAGTTGTGGAGAGCAAGGGCTACTCTTCATTGTGGTGCGCGGGCTCCTCATTGCTGTGTGGCTTTTCTTGTTGCAGAGCACAGGCTCTAGGCACGTGAGCTTCCAGTAATTGTGGCACAAGAGCTCAATATTTGTGGCTCATGGGCTCTGGAGCGCAGGCTCAATAGTTGTGGTGCATGGGCTTAGTTGCTCCGCGGCATGTGGGATCTTCCTGCAGCAGGGATCAAACCCGTGTCCCCTGCATTGGCAGGCAGATTCTTAACCACTGCACCAGCTAGGAAGTCCCTAAAATGATAGCTCTTAGACCTATATGCATGAGAATGAATAACTGGAAACCACTGAGTTTTGAGGTAGTTTGTTATACAGTGTTATTATAGCCATAGCTGACTTAGACACCAAGGTTCTGGATTGGAATACTTGGAAGATAGTTGATATCTTCTATAAACATAGGGAATCTAGAAGAAGAGCATATTTAAAGGGAGAAAGATACTGAGTTCAGATTTGGACATGTCAGGTTTGAGGTATCTATGTGACATCCAAGCACTTTGGTCCAGTTGATAGAGAGATAATTGTGCCTGTAGGCCAGGAGGGACAGCTGATCAAGAACTATGATTTGGGACCCACTACCACATAGAAAATGTAAGAAGCAATGAAGGAGTGCATAGAATGAGAAACGACCCCAGGATAGAGACCCGAGAGGCATTTCATTTTAAAGGACAGCAACTAAAGAACCCTCAAAAAAGCTGGACTTCATAAGCAAGTTGAAGGCAGCAGGGTATAGGTGAAAGCAGTGTGTTTTCCAGCCCTGGTTTGGGGACTAGGTTCAGTATGGGTCTCCCAGACCCAGAGAGGGTAGCCCTGGCTGACAGCTTCTCTGAGTTTGCTTCCATTCTCTTGTCCACATCCTCCATAGCCCTCAACAGAAACAAATGGCTCCAGAGGACTCAGAAGACCATTTTATACTGCCCCTTCCTAGGCTATATGCAATGGCCATTTGTGAACCCCTCATTATGGAAACACATAACAAGTCACAAGTTCCCTCTGATTATCAAGAAGGGCAAGGAAGGGCAGAAGTGTTCTTCTCTGCTCAATGATCCGTGCAGCCAGAGCAATATCCATCGTAGGCAAATTCAAAGCAGAGATAAGTTGAGATGTACAGCCCAGCAGTTCTCATAAATGAATTTAGTTCAAGTTGAATTAAGGTGATCTGTGAAAATGTGTTCCAAAATGATTCTCTTCAATATTGAGGACACCAAATCATTCTGAAAAATGGTCTAGCACTTTTGGTAAATGTTTCTATTATAGCCTTGTAATTCTATAGAAGTTAGACTAGGGACCTCTAATGAGCTTATTGAAATGGTGAACACTACATGCTATTTAATATTTGCTGTCACTTTTCTGAAGGCAAAAAGACCTCTTCATTCTGTTTTTGCTGACTGCTCTCAGCTGAATTGTGAATGTGTAAAAAGACCATGTTTGCCAGGCATGGGAAAAACAATCTGTTGAAGCTGGAAATTACACGTTATTGTTCTTGGTGAAGAAGGGTGATGGCCTTTGAAAGAGACAGGGGCTTTTTCTGCTGGAGAATTCTTCCAGCAGCATTTTCAGATTTTAGGGGACGAGTCAGCCTTCTGACTTCTCTCATTGCTTCCTGATCAGTCTCGCCCAGACTTGACTTAGAACTTTTTGAATCCCGCTTCTTAAAGTGCTGCAGGGGTGGGGAATGTCAAGGGAGCCAGGGAAGGCTTCCGGGAGGAGCCACACCTGGAAGAGATTTGAAGGAGTATAATTTGGCTAGTGGAGGAGGGATGAGGTCTCTGTATTCAGTACACTGGGGAGCTATGAAATATTTCAAGTATTAGAGGTGAATGATAAGATTTATTTTGGGAAGAGATCACTTGGGTAGCTGATGAAAAAGAAGCAAGAATTGGTAAAGGTGAATTAGTTAGGAGGCTGTTGCTGTGGAGATGTCCACTTAAGAGATACTGATAGGTTGGATTAGGGTAAAGGTGGTGGCTATGGACCTGAGAAGGTGTATTTGAGAAATAATTAGAAGGTAGCCTAGCCAGAACTTGGAAATGGATACAAAGTGATGAAGATGAAAAGTATAAAAATCAACTCATAGGACTGATCAAAGTTTGGAAGAGAACCTACTCTTGATTTTGTTAGTTGGAGTGCAAAGTGAGGGGAGCTGGTTCAGGAAGATACTTTGGTTTGGGACATTTTAAGAATCAAGTATCATTGAGACATCGAAGTAGAGATGTCGAGTAAGCAGGTGGATATATTGACCTAGACTGCAGAGGGAAGCCTGGAGATAAAGATTGGTTTGTAAATTATATTGGTGGTAATTAGAGCTGAAGGTACGGATAAATTCTTGGAGGGAGAGGATACCAAGTGAGTAAAGTAGAGGGTCTGAACAGCACTGAGTAACTGCAGAATTTAATGGTGGGGGGGGGGAGAAGGGAGGGAAAGAAGATAAGATGTCAGAGAAGACAAAGGCAGGGGGCAGTGAGGAGGAGGAGAAGCAGAGCAATGAGATGGAACAGAGGAACAGAATGTCTCAAGAAGAGGGAAGTGGTCAGCAGCATCGGGTAGGATGAGACGGACAAGCATCCACTGAATTCAGTGGCATGGAGGTGTGTGGTAAGTCATAAGGAGAATAAACCACATTAGAGTGAAGTATGGCTATTGAGTGTATGTAAATGCACGTAAAGTTTGACTTTGAAAGGGAATAGAGAGACAGGGTATTATATGAATCAGGAGGGAAATGGCAGGTCAGAAGAGGTTTTTATTTGTTCTTTTTATGGGAGACAGTTGATCATGTTTAAAAGAAAATAAGATGATAAAGATGGTAGTAGTGTGGTGGGAGAGAGAAATTATTTCGAAAGTGATATTGTTAAAGGGTGCATCAGGGTCTACATTACACCAGGAAGTGTGCATGGAAGATGGGGAGGCAGTGCAGGTCACTAGAGGAGGGGGAGGCAAGGAAATGAATAGCCAGGGTGTTGGAAAGGGAATCCATGTGAAAGAATAAGTGTCTGCATTTATAGCGAGGCTTGGAATGGAGAAAAAGATTATAGGTTGAGTGACAAAATCTGTAGTTACTAAGAGGGTATAATCAAGGGTGTGACAGATGACAGCATCAAAGAAGGGATGGGTGGGATGCTGTAAAGCCTAGACATCAAAGCAGCAGAAATTTTTATTAGAGGCAGGGAAGTAGTGGTAGAGAGTGAGGAGGACCTCAACTCCACCTGTGGTCCCTAAAGTCACAATTGGAGAGGATTAGAAGTAGGTCCTGAAAGGGAGAGCATGCTCAGTTAACATCGGGCATCCTGGGAAGTGCTTGGGATGAAATTGGGGTTTGAGAAGATTTTTACTGGATATGGAATAGCAGACTCAATGTCGACAGTGGAAGGTTAAGCATTACCAAAACTAATAATTGATATTTTCATTACAATTTCTTCACTGAATATTTAAAAATTAAATACTAAAAAAAGACAAAGTAAATTTAAAAAATGAAATATCTCAAAATTTGTCAAAATCTACTTTTGGTCAGGTCTTTCCTGGCAGTCCAGTGCTTAAGATTCTGAGCTTCCACTGCAGGGGGTGCGGGTTTGATCCCTAGTCTGGTAGGGAACTAAGATCCCACAGGCAGCCTGACGTGGCCAGAAAAATAAAATAAGTAAATCTACTTTTGGTCAATTCAAATTGGGCCTTTTAAATAATAAATTTTATTTCTTTTTAGACTGTGATTAGGCAGCAAATAGTTTCTGGCTGGAATATTAGTGATTTCACTATTTTTTTTAATATCTAAAATAACCATAATTACATTTCCCCTGGACGTTACATGCTGAATATTCCTCTAAATAGTCAGGGATCTTCACCAAAGAGCCACTCTAACAAAGAAGACAATCTTTTATTTGAATGGGGCTTTTCAGTGCACACAACTGCAATGGGCACATAGGCTCTGCTGTAAAAATGTATTGCTTGCAAGACTGTGGTTTACCCTGAGTTCAGTGGGTCTTCTACATGGATAAAATTAAGTAAGTGTCCAACAGCCACACACGATAACCGAAGCCTCAAGCGCTCTTACCAGCTCAACCAGGCAGGAAGATTTAAGGTTTAGTGTTGTGATAGGAAAATCAAAATGGATATGGTATTGCTAAGAGAGCCCTCTAAAATGGAGCTGGGAGGCCATCGAGAAAGGGTGACTCATGCATGTCTCGGCCTGGATGGAATCTGATCTTTTGACCACTTGTTGTCGATGCAGGCATGCAGCACAGTGTTCCAGAAAACCAAGATACTTATTGGACCCTTACCCTAAAATAACTCATGACAGCCTACCTACTTATCAGACTCTTATCCTAAATAATTTGTGACAGCCCGTTCCTTAAGGACAAATATTTCTTTTCCTGCGTCAGAGTCAATCGTAATTCCTGCCAAAACAATCTTGTGGCATTTGCCTTTTTAAGCCCCTGACGCTTTCTTTTCCCTAGAACGCTCGTTCAATTTCGCCCGAATCTGTATGTCCAAAATTGCAATTCGGAAGACCACACATAAACTCTTATTTGCAGCTTTCTGCATTCCATGGTCGACGGTGTTAGCACCCAGACAAGCAGACTTTTTGTTACTATTACTTATCTGTCTGTATTCATTTCTGTTCCTTGGAATGTACTCAGCTCTATTTTGGGGAGCTTAGAGAATCTTATTCTCTGTTCAGAAAGTTGAGGAAGGCATGAGAGATACTGAGTAGAGGGTAATTTTCGTTAGAGACATTTTAATAACATGGAAACAGAAGACAATTTATATAATGAATTATTAGTTGAACCAGGAATGGAACCCGGGATTCCTGAGTCTCAATTTGCCGTTTAGCTTTGGGCCTTAGCATATCATGTAGTGTCATTTTATTTCCACTTTAAATGCCCAGAAGTGCTTTATTCATAGACACCTCTGTTGCCAACTATCTTTTTAGAAACAAGCTCCAAATTTTTTCCCTTTTCTCCAATATATAACAGGCATAAATGCTATAAATTGCCAAAAAAGGAATGGGCACCCATCCTTACAAGATTAGCTCTAAAAAGACACAATCATCACAGGCAGTGATAAAAACTTCTATTCCTAATTGGCTATGATAGGGAGTAGGGATATGGTTCTTGAGACCTGAAAGACACACAGACAGTGGAAAAATGAAGAGAATGGTAATTTTCCAATGTCCCTGATTAAAGCCATCTGTGCTTCCCTAGTGCTGTTCCCCTAATGCATTCTAATGCAAAATAGCCTCTTCTCTTGTTTATTTTGGAACACAGCTGTAGTCTTAACTGAGCCTAACAGATAATGGAAGCATTGTTGCTCCCCACTCCCCTTCTCCAAACAAGCAGTTTGTGGGATTTGAGGAAGATGGGAGGAGATCATCTTAGCAACTGGGAATCTGTATGTCTATTCTAGTTCTCTGAAAGCACTTATTTATTTACATTGTTAAAAATGGGAGATAGAAAATATATACAAATATATGTGTGTGCACACATGTGTGTGTCCTATTTCTCTTGAAATTTGAACTTGAATTTGTTTTTCCTTGTGTATTTTGATAGATTCTGTCCCCCACCCTCCACATTGTTATCATATGATACATCCAATGATTCAAGTTGAGCTTTCAAAGAAAATTTTTTTCTTGTGCTTACCTTCTCCAAACTGAAGGCATACAAATAATAGATGTAAAATATATGCAATAATAGAAAAAGGCTGGGAGTGAGTGCTAGTGGAATTATAGTATTGTAACGTTCTTACATTTGTCAAATGTGAAGATGAGTTAAAAGCAGTAAAATATGAACTGAGTCAATATTGATTCTATCTAGACTGTGATAAATTAAAAATGCAACTACTAAAAATAATAAAAAGTGTTATACAGTAGATAAAAAGCCAATACAGGGAATAAAATGGAATACAAAAGATATTTAAATAACCTAAAAATAACAGGATAAGAGGAGGAAAATCATAAACAAGTTAAAACATATGGGATGAATAAAAAACAATAGCAAATTGATACATAAATATAATAAGCTAAAGACTCCAATTAAAGTTAGATATTGTCAGACTAGATAAAACAGCAAGGACCAAACATAAGAGAGCAACACTTTAAATGCTAAGACACAGATGGTTTGAAAGAGAAAGTTTAGGAAACGAGAAAGTTTATGCCATGTTAATAGCATAAGAAAGAAAAAGTGTGTTTCATATAAAGATAGTCATTTCATAATGATAAAGGAGTTAATTCAATGGAATGACGTAATAATTCTAAACCTGTTTATGACTAAAAACAGAGCTTCAAAATTTATAAAGCAAAAATTGACAGCACTAAAGAAATAGATAAATCTATAATCATAGTTGGAGATTTAATGTTTTATTATCAGTAATTGTCAGACGAAGTTGATAAAAAAATGCACAAGGATATAGAGGTTCTGAATAACACACCAACCCACAATGTTAATTAGGCCTAATTAATGTTTACAGAATACTAAACTCAACAATTAAGTTTGTCTTGTCATTTTATTCAATCTTATACTCAAGGTTACCACCAGTGTAATAGGTAAGAAAAGTTTTAAAGATTGGAAGAAAAAGCATGATTTTTTTTCATATGGAAAATGTTAAAGAATCTGCAAAATTATTAAAATTAATGAGTGAATTTGGTAATGTCGCAGGATAAATGGGTCAATCAATGTACATAAATGATCAATTAGAAAATAAAGTTAAAAATAAAATTCTCCTTATGCTAGCATCAAAAAAACAAATATCTAATACTTAACAAAATATGTGCAAAACCTTTACATTGAAAACTCTAAAATATTGCTGAAAGAATTTAAAGATAACCTTAAAAGTAGCAAGATAGGTCATAATTGTGGATTAGAAGACATAAGATATCAATTATTCTCAAATTGATCTATTCAATACAATTCCAGTCGATATCCAAGGAGGCTTTTTAAAAATGGGAGCTGATTAAAAAATAAGTTAATTTGCATAAATAAGGTAATATAATAGAATTTTTCTGTTCTTTAAGAAAAAAAAAGCCATAAAAGTCCAGTAAAAAAAAATTAACGATTGACAATGGGTCTTGTTTTCTGGGAGACAATGGAGAGTGATGGAGCCTGTGTCACACTGAAAAGTATGCTTGTCTCAGGACGGCAGCACCTACTGAGCTAATGGTAACTTGTTACTACGTGGAAATGGTGGTGGCCAGTATTGCCAGGGCTTCTGAATTTTCAAAAGAAGCTAGAAATCAGGATATTTATGTGAAAGCTTCTAATTGTTAATTTTTGAAATAATTCAAACCATTTTTTCTAACTGTGAGAATGGGAAAGATAAAATATCTGAGGATCTGAGGGTCTTATTCCATCCCTATGTGCTCTGGTAAAGATTTTAAGACGTGGTAGTTCTGTAAAGAAAATACTCAATGGAGGATAGGGTTGAGTTTGCTTTTGAAGTCTTGAGACCTGTAATTTTTAATATTTGTTGAATACTCTGTGTCTGGCATTAACTTCAGAAACTACTTACATCCTACAGGAGGAAATTTTGAGCCTTTGAAAACTTAAGTAGCATATACATGGAGGAGCTGGCATTCAAGCTCAGGTTTGTATGATTCCAGAACTCAACCACAAAACTGTATTTCTCCCCAGTACGGAGTAGATGAGGAATGAGGGAAAGAGAAGTACACGTTGAAGAAGCAGCACAAGTAAGGTGTGAAAGTTACACCCCCACGCAAAGTTTGCCTCTTCTAATTCGTGTCATCTCTTCTCACTTTCCTCCCAGAGGAACAGAAAAGGTTTTTTGTTTTTGTTTTTTTGTGTGTTTTTTTAACCATGTCTGGACCTAGACAGTCAGCAAATCTACTCTACATAAAGAACATTTCTTGGAATGTCATTGTTTAGGTCTTACATCTTTTTTTTAAATTAATTAATTAATTTATTTTATTGGCTGTGTTGGGTCTTCGTTGCTGCACACGGGCTTCCTCTAGTTGCAGCGAGTGGGGGCTACTCTTCATTGCGGTGCGCGGGCTTCTCATTGCGGTAGCCTCTTTTTTTGCAGAGCACGGGCTCTAGGCATGTGGGCTTCAGTAGTTGCAGAACTTGGGCTCAATAGTTGTGGCGCACGGGCTTAGTTGCTCCATGGCATGTGGTATCTTCCTGGGGCAGAGATCGAACCTGTGTCCTGTGCCTTGGCAGGTGGATTCTTACACACTGCGCCACCTAGGAAGTCCCAGGTCTTACCTCTTTCTCTGCAAGCAAAGCTTATATTCTTGGCTGACCTTGATGAGCATAGTAATTTCAAGACATGGAACTAATAATCTGCTTGAGCATCAGTGAGTCCAGCAAATGAGCGGCATTATCCCTTCTCACGTGTGATTAAAATCAGACTGAGAAGGCAGGCTCAGGAAGGATGGTTAAGCACAGAGATACATGGGAAAAACAAAAACCACATAACAAAGGGGCACACCCAAAGGGAATACTGGGTAATCTTCCCAGCCTGCCTGCCCAATAGGGCTGCTGAAGCAAGTGCTCCCCTGAGCCAGCAGCAAGAGGGGCTTCCACTTGCATTACTTCCTGGGAAGCCCGGCCACTTCAGCACAATCCTTATGTGGATCAGGGGGTGAAGACTCAAGGACACAGAATGTTGTTCCAAATAAGGATGGGTCTTTCCTCCCAGAGAGCCGAAAGGGCAGTCATGCTTCCAGAGGGCTCTAAGCAGCTAAACTGAGTTGAGTTGGTTCTTTTTAGCATAACATATATGGAGGATTTCCATACACATGTAGATGCTAAGCCACCCCCAGTTAGTGCAGGTTCTTGGGCTCCCAAGCTAAATACTTGTACATTTCCTTCTCTCCCATCACTTGCCCTCATCACCTACTCATTCATTTCCCTCAATAGGTCTTACATGGGAAATACCAGGAACAAAGGCAAAGCAAAAGTAGCCATGAAGGGCTTGGAAAATGTCACTAAGGGGAAGGCCATTGAGTGTGTGTTAAAGGCAGACTTACAATATTTTTAAAAATAGTTTTAATCCAGTGGACATGCCCTCAGAACGCTCACAGCTAGTGGGTAAGACCCACACTTAGTCTAACATAATGAGTGCCACACAGAGATATATGCCCAGGACTTTGAGATCACAGAGGAGAGTGTGAACAATTTGGCCTGAAGCCAGTTGGGAGTGGGAATAAGGAAAGGCTCAGGCATTTAAGTGGGTGGTTTGGGCCACACAGCTTGAACTCTGCACAAGAGCACCCAGCCCCTCCCTCAACGAAGATGTTCAGGGCAACACTCTCTATAGTCTCCCACCTAAGTTGGAACCCTTTCAGTGGGAGGACTTCTCTATTTCCTGCAGTTTTTAGCACTCTTTGCCCTCCGCTCCTGTGAGATGCTTTCACTTGGTCCACCTTACCCTTGATAACTGGCATGAGCCTTCACAGGAGAGTTGCCAGACATCCTGGATTCAGCAAAAGACTGATGCATGACTTGCATGCGTCCCACTCTGATGAAGGGTCTGACCCTTTGTTGCTCCATGGCTTGCCTGAATCCTGGCCCCTCTTTTTGCTCTGTCTCTTTGCCTCGTCCCGGCTTCCCTTATGGTCTTTCCCGCACGTTCTCATTCTACTTTCCCCTGCAGACCTCCTGGCCTCCCAATTACTTTCTTTACTTACAACCCAGATACTGGGCTCACCTCTTTTTAGTATTTTTCCCCTGGACTTGCCTTAAGGCTTGACGTGACTTTTCTACTTTCATATACTTTGGTATGAAATGATTGACATTTTGCTAATCTACAGAATAGGTGTTTGCATGTGTTTATTCCTCAGGTCTATGGTCCGGCGCGTCTCATGTTTTATAGAATAGGAGCTAGGTTTCAGAGTCAGACAGGACTGGGTTTGAATCACATTTAATTGCTGTATGTCTTTGTGCAAATTACTTAAACTCTGAGTCTTAGTTCCGTCACTTATGAACTTGGTATGATAATAACACCTTCCTTGCTTAAGTCATACAGCAGTTGCAAGTAGTTAATGAAACAATGCCCATAAGCTATTTAGCACAGTGACTAAAACATACTAAATTTTCAATAAATCTTACTTATGGCGCCAATTGGTCCCCAGTCACATCTAAATAAATGTTCAGTAAACATTGTGCAAAATCAATAGGGAAAACAGCCAAAAGATCCAAAATAAGAACACACACAAAAATATACTTCAGAGTTGAAGTTATATTTATAAATCAGACTCATGACATATTTTATGTTCAAAGCCACATTTTCTGAGTGGGGGAGGCTGTAAAGTGTACCGACCAGGGGACTAAGGAACTCTCAGGATTCTAATTCCTGCTCCGTTAAAGGATGGAAACCTCAGCCTCAGTCATGCTGTCTGGCTGTGCAGGAATGAGATCCTGAATTTGTGAGCTCTGCCACCTTTGGATGCACAAATACAAAACACAACTCCATAATGCAGTGTGGAAATTAAGTATGACACGCTATATCAGTTCTAGGCACATTAGCAGAGATTGAAAATGGTTTCACACTTAGACATTTTCAGTGGATGATAAATAGGGTTAATGGACTGTGACTGAAATACTCCTGCCCTCTCAAATCTTGCAGGAAGCTTTTAAAACTGGTAAATACATATTCTTCATGATGGTTTGCAAAAATCTGCTCTAATTCAATTTCGAGCTGCTTAGGACTGTGTAAAAAGGCAAAAACCTGCCTGCAGAAACATCCAAGCTCTGACCCTTAAAAAAAAAAAAAAAAAAGACATTGAAAATGACGCTTTAAATCATCAGCCTCCCAGAATCTCTTTTGAAATCCTGCAGTTAGAGTTGGCCTGGTGTTAATCTTCTTTTAAGAATAAAATCCAAGGTCAGTATTTCATTTTGCATGTTTTTCTCAGGAAACTTTGGAATGCTCAGGGAGGTTCTTTAAATTGATTTGTGTATGTGTTCACATATATGAAAAGCAGGAGAGGGAATTCGGAGCCATGGATCTTGTCATCTAGTTGGATGCAATGTCCTCAGCTTTGCCATATGTAGCCTTGAGAGAACTAAGCTCACTTTAGCCAAAGGAAGAATATGACAGAACAACTAGGCTTCTGACACTGTGTGGTTAGCCAGCCTTGCTTCGCTAGTAACTCCAAAGGCTTGACAGATGCATTCCATGAAGAGCCTTGGCATCTAATTGTCTTCACCTAAGCGCTCAGCAGGACTCTGCAATGCTTCCCTCTAGTGGTAATGGCACAGTGGCGGTGGCGGGAGCTCCCTGACTGTGCCATCTCAGGGGGCAGCTCAGACACCAGGAACAAGGAATGAATTTGAAGCAGCAGCAATTTTCTCTAAGAAAACCTGGGAGAACCGGGGCACAGAGGCTGTTAGTAAAGGACAGGGAAACACTGGCGATGACAGACGTGAAGGACAACTCAATCTGGAACTAGATAGGTGGGTCTTACATTTCAGTTTCTAAAATGTATCACCTTTGAGGGAAAAAGTGAAATGAATCATCCTCTTTTACCCCACATCCTGGGCATAGGAGAAATTGTTTCACTGGAGGATCAACAAAGCTCTGCTATAGAGGAGAGTGCTTAAATTTGGGTAGAAAACCTAGAGTTTAAGCCACTTACTAGCTAAATGGTTTGAGGTTTTAATTATTTTTTTCTGTTTTGAGGTTTTAATTACTTCCTTTGAAAAGTGGGATAGTCAAATCTACCTCAAAGGATTATTTTCTATATTAAAGAAGATAGCAATATTTTATAAATTTTAGAGTGCCACGTAAATGTTACTTATCTCCATTAGCACTACCATTAATTTCTCAGGAGGTAATCTGACAAGATAGAGTTTCTTTTTCCTTATGAGGATCTCAAGTACAGAGACCTTAAAATAACATGACTACTGATTCCTAGTAGATGCACTGGGGAAGCAAGTTCACCTAGTTCACATTTACATCTTACTTTGATCTCGCTTCCATAACATCTACATAGTAAGTTAAATAAAATAAATATTTCTTAAATGATTTAGTAACAGTGATGGTGAATCAAATATTTGTTTGTCTTAGATTTTACTCCTAAGGGATTTAGAAGAATGAACTTTTGGGAGAAAGAAGGAACCAAAGCCAGGACCAAGTGTTATATAAATCTATAGATCAGTGGCTCTCATTTTTTTTTTTTTTTTTTTTTTTGAGATCTTTAACATCTACATCAACCTGGGTAACTAATAAAGAGTTGTCAAGTGCTTTGTTTGACCAAGTAAGGGCACTAATACAAAAGAAAACAGAAAACCACAACCTACTCTTATTCTCAATTCATAAAGGAAAGACCATTTAACCCCCTTCCTTCCAAAGTCAGAAAGACACAATCACAGGGTTTTGGAATTTTTTTGTTTGTGTGTGTGTTTGTTTGTTTTTTAATAGCATTAAGAAAAACATACTTAAAAATTCTTCTCATGTTGTAATAAAGCCAAAACATGGTCAAGACCAGTGGGATCTGCATGCCTGCATTTGGAAATCATTTATATGAGTGTCTCTGGATACATCAATATTCTGAAACCTCTCCTAAACCCAATTTATCCCTGCCTTCTTCTCTCCTATGTCTGAGTAGCTATGCCATGTTCAGAAGAAACAGGGACAGATGAGACTATAAAATTCATATTCTCAGAAGCTAGAATCTTTGTTATGGCACTTCCTGGAATAATTGCTTTCTCATTGCAACAGGCACTTGACAGACACACATTTTCCTTTGTATGTCTTTCATCACAGATGTAGAAAGCAAACCACTCAGGATAATGGAATAAAGTACCACGTTAGGATCTGTAAGCATATGTGCATTTATTCATAACAATGCTGAAAAGGATTTAAGGCATTTAAATCAATAGCACATGTATTCACCGTATAATTTAATTAGTACTTACGGAAGGCACCATAAGAGCTCCTATTACACTGTTTCCATTACAAATAATTACCAAAAAAAAAAAAAAAAATTTGTAGTATTAGGGACAGTGTTCTCTTTGTAATTACAGATGGGCAATTTATTTAAAAGCTTCACTGACGTCCTGTACGCAATAGCTATTTGTCATTTCAGCAAAATGCAACAGATAGATCTTTGCCAAAGGAAACAGTGTTTGTCATTGTAGCACTTTACATTATTTAAATATACATAATGAAGCCAGTAGACTTAGGTAGTCACTTAAATTGGCTGATTTTAAAATGAAATAGAAATTTCAGGAAAAAGGAAGGGGAATGGTAACCTCGATGTTTATACTGACAGCAATAATAACTACCACCATGTACTGAATCTTACTGGTTGCTGGGTAGGAAACTAGATTTAACACATAAAATGCTGCCAGTTCCCACAAATAACTAATTCTTACAAATAATCTCCATTTTACTCATGAAGAAACTGAAGCTCAGAGAGTTCCTTGGTAAATGGTACAGGGTCAGATCATCAGGAGGTAAAGTTGTATCAATGCCCATCTTATTCCCAGTACAGAACATTATTTTTACTAAGGTATAATGCTTTAGTGTAAACAATAGGTGAGAATTTACTGTAAACTATCTTAGCATCTCCTTGTAAGAAGACCCAAAGGAGTTTAAACTATATGCCGCTATGTCCAGATGATTCTGTAAACAGTGACATGAATTCAGACCCACTCAATTGTTTCCAACTTTCACTGTAAATATTTTTGACTATCTTAGTGAAAGAAAACAAAAATGGACTTTTTGTTGTTTTTGTCCTAAGTATTTTTTATAAGAAAAGCAAAAGATTTTTTTCTTCTTCCACAATCAGAGAACAAGGCGTAACCGAAAGACCTTCTGAGCACTTAAAATACAGCATCACAGGGAACCTCATTAGTGCAGAGAAATGCTGAACTTAAGATAGTCAGGATAGGACATTGGTTACGTCCTCTTTCCCCTTTCAAATAATTTTGATAACTTCCCCAAAGCATAGCAGGGCTCACCTCTCAAGCCATTTCTTCAGAGAGAATACCAATCCACTGGGTAAATATGACTGGTGAGCCCTTTAGAAGTAGACAGCTTTAAAAGACTCAACTGAAATTGCTAATTAGTAGGAAATCACATCTCAAAAGCCATCATAAGAGTGATAGCTACATCAAGAGCTTGCTTTTCTCTATAACTCTGAAACCATTCTTTGTGTTGTTGGAAAGCAGTACGTTGGTGATATATTTAATTGTGAGTATATTTTCCCCAGGAATAGGACTTCACTTGGGACTCTACCATTGTAAAAAAAAATACTATCACAATAGATCAGTATTTTCTCCAACTGGTATAAACTGAATAAAAGCATCTTGCAAGTCTCTTTTTTATTTCTCTCTCTAGGGAATCACATGCACATTAGCTTTATAAAGGCTCTGAGAAGTTCTGCAATAAAGAAATCTGTTTAGCGACTTCCCTCGTGGTCCAGTGGTTAAGACTTCACCTTCGTAATGCAGGGGGTGCAGGTTCAATCCCTGGTCAGGGAGCTAAGATCCCACATACCTTGCGGCTAAAAAACCAAAACATAAAACAGAATAAATATTGTAACAAATTCAATAAAGGCTTTAAAAAAAAATCTGTTTAAATTTCTTTAGCTGAGCAATTACAATTTGAAAGTGCATCAGTGTTTTCCATCACTTCTATAACATCCTGCAGAACAATTCTAGAGGATTCTGAGAGGTGCTATCCAGATACTTCTCTAAGGAAGGACTTCTTGCCCCAGCTGTCAGCTGCTTTAAGGTTTGCTTCAGTCACAGAGAGACTTACCCAATGGTATTCCTTTCCCAGTGCTCAGGAGGGAGGTTGGCCCACTTTCAATTGCATATTGAGGTGGAAGTGTAAAGGCTTAGCCATTTTGCCAAATGTAAGATAGCCTTGACTAGCTATACATACTCCAGAGCTTCCCATGGGGTTGAATGAGGTGTTGTTTGGCCTACATAGCAGTTTCACTTTTCTGCTTAATCCTGCTTCCAGTCTTTTCTTTTCCATAGGGTTAATCCCAATACATAGCTCAGACACCAAGCTCCATTCAGAACTATTTCTCGAGAACCCCATTTGTGAACTTGTTACCAGGAGTGGTCTGAGAAACCAGGCAATAAGATGGAATTTGGGAGCTAGATAACTCACTGCCCAGCAGACAATGGAGACCCCATTACTGGTGGTAAAGAAATCACAGAGGGCTTCTGGCACCAGATGGCAATAGAATTGTTCAAATTCTCATCGGTGATGAACTGGGTTGTTGGAAAGGAATGCAGTGGCTGGTGTGATTCATCAGGTGTTTGAGAATTTCAGGGTAAATAGTATCTATGTGGATGATGGGAAGGGGTAACTATTGCTAAGCACCACTGGTACTGCAAAAATGAAAACAAAGAGCTGTGTTTTGTTACCAGGAAATTGAAAGCCAATTTTGAAAGTCAGAGGGACTCCTTGGTAGCTTATGAAGCTGCTCTCATCTTCTGAAGTGGGAGAGAAGCGGAAGTTGAAGACCAGTTCTAGGATTTAATAGTCATAGTGGCTGAGTCCCAGAGAAGGTTAAATGCTCAACCAATGCAAGTCTGTTACTCCATGGTCAGAACATAGGCTGGGAAATGTATGAGTGATGGATATCGCTCCACTGTGGTAATTGAGCCAGATGAACAAGAAGTAGCTAGCACGCTGGAGGCTTTGATAAGACACATGAGCTCCAGAAGGTAGGAGATGAACCCTATGAAGATTTAGGGGCCTGCTACATCAGTAACATGTTTAGTTGTCTAGTGTTAAGGTGTGTTTGGAACATCTGATATGAGTAAAAGGCAAGTTATGAGACACCAAATGACCATGCATCTGGAACTTCCCACAATGAGCTGGGTTCTGCCAGAACCACCAAGTCACATGGTGAGGCAGGCCCAGATTTCCATCATGAGATGGAGTGGTATTTGGTATATCTGGGATGGTGCACTTTTGTCATGAGTGGGTCACAGGCAAACTGGTATTCTAGTCTCCCATGTCACTCCCAATGGTATTTCAAAACTCCTTCATCAGCTCACACCTGTGGTCATATGAGAACTTCCTTAAGATCAGGAACAAAAAACCCAAGTTTGGTTTGTAGATATGTCAGCTTGGTATATGACTGCAAGCCAAAAAGGAGTGGCAGCTACACAGCAGCCTCATTTAGAAGTGGCCTTGAAAGAGGGGAAATAATCTCAATGGGTAGAGTGGGGCACCAGGGTCTCAAATTATATAGAAAGAAAAGTGGCTTAAGGTTAGAGTATATAAGAACTCATGGAGAGTCATAAAATGTCTTGCTAGCTAGCCAGGAGCTTGAAAGAAGAAAAATTGGAATTTGGGAATGAGGTCTGAGCTAGAGGTATGTGAAAGAACATGTGGGACAGAACATGAAGTGGGATCTTTGTGTGATGTGTTAACACCAAAAAGAGACTGTCCTACAGGGAAGAAGGCAGAATGACTTACTCACCATTATCAGTCAGCCCAGCCATCAGCCACCCCAAGGTTAGCACAATAAGCATGTGAATGGAGTGGTCGTGGTTGGAGAGGTGGAGGTTAACCATGGGTCTAACAGCATGGTCTTCTGTTTACGAATACTGATTTGGCCACAACCTCTTTTCATTGTCTACCTGCCAGAAACAGAGGTAAACATTAGGCCCCCGATGTGGCAAATTCCTCAGGAAGACAAACCAGCTACTCAATGGCAAATTGACTAGATTAAAACACTTCCCTCTTATAAGGTCCAGATGTTTGTTCCAACAGTAATAGACACATCGTCCAGATACAGTTTTGCTTTTCTGTCTGTAGCATAACTCAGCACCACTCTGCCAGTGGCTTATGGGGTGTTCGATCGACTCACATGGAATCCCACATAACATTGTGTGTGACCACAGGACTCCTCTTACAACAAAGTAAATGTGGGAATGGGCCCGTGAACATGGGATTCACTGGTAGAATCACATGCTGTACCACCCAGAAGTTGCTTTCCTCATAGAGAAATGGAATGATCTCTGAAGCTTAGCAGACATGGTGGCTGAAAGTGAGGGGGTTTAGAATGGATAGTAGAAGAAGGAGCAATGAGTATCTCTTAGAGTTCTGAGAACATATACAGTGGTGGGGACTGTACTTAGCGCCACTAACTTTCCTCTTCAAAGTTTCACCCAGAATGAGTACTTCCCACTGGAGTACCAGAGGAGCTTCTTCCTGGAAACTGTGAAGTGGATCTGAGCAGCACTGAGGGGTAGATGGTGAGAGACACGGGGCTGTGCTGCCCAGATCTCCTTACAAGAAATGACTTTTTGCCCCAGCTGTCAACTCCGGGGTTTGCCTCAGCCACCAAATGCCACTTCTTCCAAAGGTTTATCCTTGCAATGCAGCCCCTGTACAATGAGGGAGAGGAGCTGAAATATAAAGGCCTGGCTGATTCAGGCAAATGCAGGACAACTCTGATGGGCTGTGTTGACTGCAGACCTCTTCCAGGGTAAACTGAGGCTTTGTTGGATGTAAATCACAATCCACCTTCTTCCTCTGCGCATTCTGCTGCTTCCACTCCTATTCACAGATAGATATTCTCAGATAGGTATTGATCCCTAATAAATACCCTGAATGCTAAACTCCATTCTAAGCATTTGCTTCAGGAAGCCCTACTCATGAAGCGTTCCACAAAATGCTGATTAGCAAAACATTGTACTAGGAGAGTGTGAGAATGAATTATAGTTTTCTTCTCACTTATTAGTCCTTTAAAGATAACAAGTATCTTAAAAATTACCACCTCTTTTCCTCTTAAACCTTTTCACTTAATTTTCTTTTAATTAGGTATATGATCATTAATTAGGTGCATGTGGATTAAAGCAAGCAAAAGAAAGAAAAAGGGGAAAGAAAACACCTTCATGCCAGGCATTACTATATCTGGAAACTATAAGGGAATGTGTGGTAGTATCAGATGCCATGGTCTCTAAGTGGCTTAGAACCCTATTGAGAAGTAAGAAACATATAAAAAACAACACAACATTGTAAATCATCTATACGCCAATAAAAATTTATTAAAAAAAAAAAAAGCAGTTCACCTTACAGTATGACATTCATAAGACTGGACATGATTAACTTCTCAGTGAGAGAGTATAGATAACATGTGCTCTAGGAACTAGAGTCACAAAAGAGTGGATGTAGTAAAAATACTAACAAAATAATTAGGATAAGGAAAAAAAAATCTCAGACATGAGTTTTTGGAATCTTCGGAGAAAAAAACAGGAATTTGAATTGAATTGGCCTCTTCCTTCTAAATATATGATTCTGCAAAAAATCAAAGTGTTCAAAAATTTTTTGAAAAAATCCCCATATTTATGAGGCACAGTGTTTCATTTCATAGATAGAAATTACCATGGACTGAATTGTTTTCCCCCCAGATTCACACATTAAAGTCCTAATCTTCAGTGTGAGTGTATTTGGAGATCAGGCTTTTAGGAGGTAATTAAGGTTAAATGAGGTCCTAAGGATGGGGGTCCGAATCCCATAGGATTGTTGGCTTTATAAAAAGGGACCAGTATGCACGTGCGTGCACCAAGAAAGCCCATGTGACTACGCAGTAAGAAAGCAGCCATGTACAACTCAGAAAGAGAACTTTCACCAGAAATCTCATCTGCCCTCATCTTGATCTCGGACTTCCTAACCTCTAGAACTGGGAGAAAACAAATTTCTGATGTTAAAGCCACCCAGTCTATGGTACTTTGACATGGCAGCCCATACTGATTGAGAAAGAAACTATCCTAAAAGGAGAGGTGGCCTGTTCCCCAGCAGATTTCATATTGTGCCAGAAACAGCAAACACTGGCAAGACCCATGTCAAGAAGGGAAATGTTCCAAATGCATTTGTTGTATGTGAGTAGGAGAGGAGAAAGATAAAATACATACATATATCTCACTTTATTTTAGTTTGATATACCATATTTATTTGATTATAAGATATTTATAATTTTATAATCCAGTAAGTACAAAATAAGCACACTGGGTGAGAGACATAAGGGAAGGAAAATATTCTTCGAGCAGGAGCGAAGACTGTACAGAGAATGTATGGCAGTTTGCAGGGTGGGGGTGGTGTAGGGTGAAAATTGATGATATAATCTTTTTATTTAAATAAGACAGAGCAAGTAAAATGAACAGAAGCCACTGCACCTAAATGCAGAGCTTCATTTACATAGAAACAGGAACAATTTTATGTTCAAGAAATGTCAGTTTTCTATAAATACGGAGGTTTAGTCATTACCACCAGAATTATTCATCACACTATGATTCAAAACAATGTGAATATACAGGGCCAACATTAGAACTCCGATCCCCAAAGTGGCCTTTCATGTATTTTTCAAAACTGGCTTTGTCCATCCAAAAATAGAAGTTTGCTGAGTATGTAATAAGGTCAGAAAATAAAAAAGAAATGAACTCATTTCTTTCCCAACTCAAGTGAGCAAGGACGAGTCAGTATGAACATTTGGGATGTTTAACTGACTTGCATAGATTACCGCTTCCTTAAATATTTTAAATTTTAAATTTGGTGATGGAAAAATATCAGCATCTGAGTTTCACATTGCAATTGTCTCAGCCCCTCTTCACCCCATCTTCAGCCACTTCTCTCTTGTTTCTATTCTTGACCTACGTACATCACATCCATTCTTTAAGCCCTGCGTGAGACTTAAGTCTTTTCTGATGACTTGCTTTTAGGATTTTCTTGGGGACTCCTGTGTGTGTGTGTGTGTGTGTGTGTGTGTGTGTGTTATAATATGTATGTATACTCTCATTTATCTTGCTCAAGGCCTAGTGGACACTTTAAAACTGAAATCTCATCCCTAACTTCAATTTCAGGATATTTCGGTCTGTTGTTCCTTTTGTAGTTTCTTTTCATCATTGCCTCTGTTCTCTCCATCTGGAACTCCTGTAAGAAACATTACATACATCTCAAATACATGCTCCTAGTTTCTGCATTTTTCTCTCATATGTTTTGTCTCTTCTCTGTTTGACTCATGTTTGCTTCTAGATCACACATTTTGTCTTCGACAGTGATCATTCTAATGTTACTTCAGTTATAAATACATGTTTATGTTTAATTGCTAAGCACTTTCCTGTTTTCTGCTATTTTGTCATAGCATGCTGAATTTATATTATGTAAACATTATCGTCTCTAATTTCACTGAGGCTCCATAGAATTGTTTCTAAAGTCTTCCTTTGACATCTCAGTTACCTCTGTTTCTTCCAGGACCAGTCTTTCTAGGTGTTCACTTTGTTCTCATTATTTCCTGGTGTTGGTTTTTCTCAGATGAGTGGTGATCCTTGTTGGTTTGTTCACGTTCGTGCAGGAACCGGATTCATGGAGCAGGTGCCATGGGGTTTCCCTGAAGTTCTTCCATTTCTTTCTTCCATTGACTCCTACCTGAATGGAAGGGCTCAGTTAGGTTCTGGGTGGATAGACATATTGTTTCAGCTAACACGCTACTTTTTAGCTGCATAGTCGTGGAGTTTCTTCAGTTTTAGATCTCCTTATTGCCAAATAAGATGAGATTTGTTCTAGGAGCAAAGAAATTCAGTTTTTCTCCTCATAGAGCTGCCTTTCGCTACCTTTTTTCTCTCTCTTCTCAGTCTTCTCTCACTCTCCTGGGAATTTTAAGTAAGCCCTTAAATTAAGTCTGAGACCTCCCCAGGAAGCATAGTTTCTTCACTTTTTGAATTTTAGCCTGGATTAAGATTCTTCTGCAATCCATTCCTGTGTGTGTGTGTGTGTGTGTGTGTGTGTGTGTGTGTGGAGAGAGAGAGAGAGAGACAGACCAACTAGCAGAGATACTTTAGAATCTGCAATCCATTCCTGTGTGTGTGTGTGTGTGTGTGTGTGTGTGTGTGTGTGTGTGTGTGTGTGTGTGTGTAGAGAGAGAGAGAGACAGACCAACTAGCAGAGATACTTTAAATACAGTTCTTTAATAAATAGCTCTGATGCATTGCTCCAGGAATCCATTTTGTTTTGTTTTGTTTCTGTTTTGTTTTATTTCGTGTGCTCACTTTGAGCTTGATATTTCCTTGTGTCTGTGATTATCTTCATGATGATTTTCATCTGCTCATGCTGTATGCTATGGTTTACCCTGTTTCATCAGGCCCAGTCCATCTGCTTTTTATGTCTCAGGACTCTTTTACAATAGCTTAGATTTTCTTATTTTCCATCTGTTGTGAACCAAGTCTTTTTTTTTTTTTCTTTAAGTTGAACTGAATTTACTGATTATAATTCTAATTGTTCAGCATACTTATAAATTCAAATTCAGATTTGAAAAATGTTCTTCAACCACATAAAATGAGACATATTTAAAAACAAATGGTTGTTTTGAATATTTGCCTTTCATAATGAACTATTATTAAATTGAACTAATATACTAGTAACTTGCTTTTTTTATATATATATAAAATTTTCTTTTGTAAATAAAATCTTGAGGAAGGCATAAAGATTCCATATCAAAGGGTAACTCAAATTCATACTTTGAAAATCAGATTTGACTGTGTAGACAAGTTTTTTTTGACCCAGGCTTCATCTTGATCTAATCTTAAAATGTGTACCCTGACAATTTATTTTACTGATTGACTAGAAAAAAAGTAGGTGGGGAAATTATACTTCTTTCTAGACGCTAAAATGTCAATATCTGAGTCTATTTGAAAAACAGTAACAGGGAGGCAACTTTTTAATCTTTTTTTATGTAGGATTAGATCTTGGCCATAGCTTAAAGCTATGTGAAGCCTCAGGTTGTTCATTACTGGTTAAGATGTTTCCTCTCGCACGGGCACTTGCATTTTAATAGAGAACTCTTGTAGCACAAAAGCCTTCCAGACTAAAAGGAATTAATCTCTAAAAGTGAAATTTGAGATATCATGAGAACTCTTGGGGCAAAGAAGATGGGGGAATTTTTAAATGGCAGTCCTTCCTACAACCTTCAAATATACATCATGCCTATCATAAAACAAGCTTTAGTAGGGAAAAGCAGGAAATCATATAACCCCATTTTTCTCATAGGAAGTGAAGTTTATTTTAAACAGTTAAAAGCACAAGAGGACTATCAGAATGCACCAAATCATTTACGTATTTTGAAAAACATACACCATGGCTCTTTTGATTTAGTGAATACTTGTATAAAATGTTACTTTGAATTAACTACCGAGTCTGAATAATCTCCTCCCTCCTAATCTCTACCAAAGAGTTGATTCAGATGATTTGTGTGAAGTGTACAATATTAAATGATATCCATGCATGGATATATTGATAGATAGAGTGCCTGGTACAGTATCAGATATTTTTGGAGTAAATAACATTGATGATGATAGTCTAAGCTGAGTGAACTGCCAAAATTCGAGATGCCCATAAAAGAGACTGAGGCCAAAATATACATCCAAAATGTATATTTTAATTGACCTCTCTAACTGAGACACAGTGGGTCAGATAAATGACATAGTATAGACCCTAGGTTATCCAGTAATTTTTCTTTTCTCTTTTACCCCACCATTTATAAGAGTAATGAATCTTGGTTTTCTTTTCCTGCTTATTTTCTTGTACAATCTACTTCTGAACCTACAGTTATGTGTAGAAGTTAGCGAGTAAATGGAAATGGTGGGTAGCACCCTCAAACCCTAGAACTGATGGAGACTATAGAAAATGAGCTCCTCCCCACCGCCACCCCCCATTTTGCTTAAAGAAATAAAAGAAAAAGTGGATCAAGGAAAAGAAATAAATAAGATTCCTATGTCCAGCTAGAAGAAACCTAAAATAAACTTTGACCCTCACACAACTGTAACAGTTACTTAGTGACAATGTGGCGATGCTGTTTTGCAAGCCAGGTTATGTTTTTCTTTTATTTAAACAATGTAGTTGTCTTTAAAATGAAGTTAAAAACTGGAGAAAGAGGTTTTTAGTCCTCAACATATAGCAAATATCAACTGGAGTATTTTAAGATTCTATCCATTAAAGAGGAAAAAACAACATATGAAGAGTCATCTACCTTCAAATATTTATATAGAAGAAAATTCTGGTCATCTTAGGCAGTCTCCTCTCTGAACTATTTGAGTCCTGACCATACCACTTTTGTATTTACATTGGTGGAAACAATAACTGATTTCATTCGACCTAGTAGCCATTTTCTTAGAAAAGTATCCCCTCCGTGAATGAATGAAATATCTTTGAGCAGAGCAACTAAATAAAAGTTTTAGAATTATCATTTTCTTTTTTCTAGCTAGAAAAATTATTGTCTCTCTGGCTTTTTTTTTTTAACTGTAAGAAACATTATCCCAGACTCCTCTGGAAATAACAGATGTCATACACAAGAAGAAACTCTTTAAGTCATGTGTCAGAGAAAGAGCAGGTGTGCCCTCAAGAAAAAAATTCTTGTTTTCATGCAGTTATCCTTTTTAATGAAAATAAATGAAGGAGAAAAACTCACAAGACCATATCGACATCAGTATCTTCTCTCTTTCCCCCTCCCAAACAGTTTCCCCTGAAACTAAAGTAGCTCTTTAACCTCCTCAATTCTTGAATCATCTACTAAGTAAGCACTCATCAAGATAAGTACTGAAATCTGAAAAGAATCTTACTGATTGGTTTCAAAAGCAGCCATTCAGCCTCACAAGAGTAACTCTTTTAAATTAAGAACTGAACAGTAGGTAGATTACAAGAAGATGGTAAAACAGAATCTTAGATAATAAATGTGAGAAAGCATTCTGAATACGATGGCCCCAAATGTATTTTATGCTATAATTCAAGAGATCAGATGAGGAGAAAATTAGAACATTATTGTCCAGAATAAGAAACTAAGATACTTGGATCAGAGAAGGGACTAAGTATTTCATAATTGCACTCTCGTTCCATTTATATAAAAAAGAACAATGAGAAAACTGCAAGGGTTTGTCGAGAAGTGTAGAAACAGCAGAAGCCTTGGACACCAGATGGCTGACATTATGGGAAATGCAAGTGTCAAACCCCCAATGAACCTAACCTGTCCGTGAGTGGGGTGAGTTGTGAAGTGCTGTGGACTATACTCTTCATTTTTTTTCTGTACACTTTAAATAATCTCAACTCGGCTCATTTATTCTCCCATTAGGAACCCCCCCCCCCCCCCCCCCCCCGCCACACACACACACACATTCTACAATACTTATTTATATCCCACCATTCTTTACTTCCTCTCTGTTCTTGGAATACTCCTTCTGGTTTTCTCAGGTAATGGTGTCAAAAGCAAAGGGAGGGGAAATTAACAGGAATTCACTTCTCAGCCATTGGATGCTTCAGGCAGGTGTTGTAAATAAGCAGACAGGGTGCTATTAGCCTGACCGGAAGACTAGCATAATTTTTTTTTTTTAAGGTACGCATTCAAGTTTTAAATTAAGTGTTATGGAAGTCAAGAGACAGAAAGGGACTCTAGTGCAGTTAGGAAGCATTAGTCTAAGAAGATGGGCTTGAGCTTTGTTTGGAAAGGTAGGAGAGATGTATATAGGAAGAAGAGGGACAGGAGGATGAATCAAGGAAGTAGAAAAACAAGACCTAAGGTACAGTAACAGGTGTGAGGCATTCTCAGGAGGAAGACAAAACTGAGTTTTAAAAATATAAACCAGATCATGGTCTTCCACCTCTTAAGTCTCTCCATGGTTTCTCATCATAACAAGAATTAAATGTAAATTCCTTCCATAACTTTCAAAGCCTTGCATGATTTAGTTGCTATCTACTCTTCAGATATTGCTTCCTGCCTTGTTCATTTTAATTCAGCCACCGGCATTCCCTTTTCATCCTGGGCCACACCAACTCGTTGCCACTTTAAGCATCTGGATTAGCTTTTTTCTCCACTGGCATGCCCTTCCTTCTCCCTATCTTTGCGTAGCTTGCTCCCTGATATCATTCAAGTCTCAGCCCAAATGTTAGCTCCTACAGAAGCTTTCTTTGACCCCTTCTGCAGGTCCTCTCTATCCCATTGATTTCACTTTCTTCTTAGCAGTTATTCCTAAAAATTACTAATTTGTTAACTTTTGAGTGTCTCCTCCCCAACTTCAGATTCAGGTAGATTATTGACTGATACTTTTTCTGGAATACTTAGCGTGGATTCTAGCATGGTGCTACGTGAGGTATTTAGACTGTGAATTGCTACCGGTCTACCAAAATGTGAATTGACAGACTGCCTCCATCAAGAAAGTTTTTCCACTAAAGAAAGTCAGCTAAACAAAACAGTGTGCCTCATGACACACTTGATTTACAGTCTGGCACAATCTTCCTATCTGCTCATGGATCCCTGAGCAGTCCATGGACTGTCATCGTCTGAAGATGATGCTTTGAGTAGTACTGGTGTAGTTTCCTGGAGAAGCTGGGAAATTTTCTTCCAGCAGAAGCTAGAAGGTAATAAAATATGAGTGGTTTTCTAAAATATATAATCATTTTGGTGGGTGTTTATAATTTTCTTATAGATATTGTAATCAGGGATAATTTGTTAGTGTGAAGGAAGTGCTTGTACCTAGCTCATGAAAAGATGGATAATGTCATCAGAAAAGCCGATGTGACTCCACCACCGGCAACTAAAGCCAAGAGAAACCACAGCCTGGGAGGAAAGGGCAATTCACTGGAGCAGTTGGCTAAGCTTAATACCAGAAGGCATTAGGGATGGGATTCTCACCTAGGACACACTGAAGTGACTCAAAGATAGAGAAGACATGGAATGTTCTAATGACATCTAGGGAGAATGTTATTTTGTCTTCCCACAAGAGATCAGCTTACTATGCACCAAATAGAAAATGGACACTACACTCAGAGAGGGTAGAGTGCTTGGGAAATAGCTTTTCTACACTCCAATAATCAGAGGCAATGAAGAATTACAGAAAGGAAAATCTAAAGTTTAAGATTCCAATGTCCTTAAAATACAATTGTTACAATAACCTACATGTATGGAGTGCTTCATATGTATCAGACATTGTGGCACACCCATTATGTCAAGTAATTCTCTCAACAATCCTTTGGGTAGATACTGCTGTTTCATTTTAACAGAGGCTTAAAGAGGTAGCAAGTGGCAAAATCAATATTTTTAAACACAAGAAATCTTAAATGAGAGCCGATGCTCTCATTATCTTTGCATATGGCCTTCCTTATATAAGAAGCTCAACTGCAAAGATGCACAAAAAGAAAAGCTAGAAAAGGGGTCCAGAAAAATTCTAAATATCCAGATATCATTGGTCAGGTCATGGATGAAGCATGATATTAAATACACTGCTATAAATGCTATAAAATGAGTTTTCATCACAAGACTCTACAATTAGGAATTCCTTTCCTTAGATCTTGACAAATTTTCAGATTACCAAGTTCTCATAATACGAAGGGAGGGATACTGGAACATCCTAGGTGGCACAGTGGTTAAGAATCCACCTGCCAATGCAGGGGACATGGGTTCAATCCCTCCTCCAGGAAGATTCCACATGCCATGGAGCAACTAAGCCCGTGTGCCACAACTATTGACCCTGAGCTCTAGAGCCCATGAGCCACAACTATTGAGCCTGTGTGCTGCAACTATTGAAGCCCACGTGCCTAGAGCTCGTGCTCCAAAACAAGAGAAGCCATCACAACGAGGAGCCTGCACACCATAATGAAGAGGAGCCCCCACTTGCCACAATTAGAGAAGGCCCATGTGCAGCCTTGAAGACCTAATGCAGACAATTAATTAATTAATTAATTTAAAAAAAAGAAGGGAGGGATGAAAACTTTCTACAGTTGAATCTTACTGAATCAGAATCTCTGAGGCTGGAAATCTGCATTCTTTTTAAAAAGCTCTCCAGGTGATTCCACTGAACAGGCAAGTTTGGAAACTATTGCCTCAAGTTAAACCCTTATTAAGAAGTGGTTGGAAGCCTGTTCAGTGCCAGACTGATACTTGGTATTAGGACAGTGGGGAAAGAAATAAGGGAAAATCCAAGTATTGAGGAGAAACAACACTTTCTACAACTTTTCCCAAGTGCAGCCCTATTGAGAATTCTTTTCAACACTGCCTTACCTTGTTTAGGGCTCTGAGGGACTTTACAGCAAACTGACCCAGTGTAGTAAACAGAAGCATGACAGCACATTCTACAGATCTGACTTGGTCCCTTGGAGGAATAAGTGTCCTGGGGATAAACAACCTGAATAAATATAATATCATTCGTTAGACAGCTAGAAGTCAACTCGAAGCAGCATCACATGTTGAACAGCACAATATCACATTAAAGTGAACAGACATGACTTCAACGAGCAAGTTCTTCATATCAGAATCACATGCATTAGTGATATTTTTTCCTAATGATAAATTGATATTCTGCCTGATGTTTTGGCGTGTCACTGTGACTCTTGCACTTATAAAGCAGAGAAATGGAACTGCATAGCAGGAATTTTTAGCATATAAACTGACACTGGGAAAATCTCAGAAAGCAAGGAGTTCTCAAGTCAAGGATCAGTTTCATGTTCTTCTATAACTCCTTTTGTGGCTTTGTACACAGCTTGATTTCATATCATCCCATGGTCATTGGTCATATGTATCTATTGAACTATACTGATGCTATGAGGGATCATAATACCTTATATTGTATTGTCAATATCCATTTTCTTCAAGTATTGGTTTCAAGTTAATTTAATCTCAGAGTTTAGGAGTAGCAAGACGATTTTAAGAGTCAGCGTAATAATTATTGCATGAGTTATTTATCTTTAGATCTGGTTGCAATGCAGGAAATCTTGAGTTATTTATACCATTAGGTAATGGTGATAACACTTCACATTTGATGAAAGTAAATCCTAAATGGAAGTATGAGAGGGACAGTCCAGAATATCTACGGTTTCCACTGAGTTTCAGTATTTACACAAAAATTCTTCTGTTACCTAACTCATAATTGTAAAAATAGAAATGAGAGGAGGCTGATGCCAGCTGTTTGCTTAGGTTGGCATATATTCATTGGAGGATTTTGAGGGTTGTTTATTGAGAACAAGTCTAGCTATTAGCTGTCTAATTTTTTTTAATGGTAAGAGTCAAAAAAGTCTACCTGTCTTAGGAGATTTTAAAATCTTATTTTTTGCCATATACAGGCAAAGGAGCAAGAAGAAGGTTTAACTGTCAACGGTTACTAAGATAACATTAGTACTTACACATATGGGGAAAAACAAACAAACAAACAACAGAAAAAATACACATATGGGGGAAGTGAATGAGGATGGTTCCATTCAATAAGTGTGCGCGCTGTCATGTTGCATGGTACTGAATGCACAAAACGTGAGATTCATTGCAATTAGTGTGGGTTAAATTCAGATGTTGCTACTCAGTGCCAGTGAAAGTGTGGATGCTTATCTGAAATTCATGTGCACAGTCTGTGCTTCCTAATCAGCAAAATGGTGAGGGGAAGAACTCAAATCAATTTCTCTTAAAATTGCTGTATGATTTGCTTCATCACTGATGAGAAAGTAGAGATGGGTACACTCATCAAGCGAGGAGAAAGACGGAGGAAAATAATGGATAAACGTTTGTAAACTTGGCAACTTTGTTTGGGGTTTGGTGCAAGTGAAAGAGTTTACGGTCATTTCTCATTTCATCCAAATAAATCTCTTTAGTCTGGGTTACACATTTAGGGGGATATCATATACAAAGCGCTCCAAATCACTTAACTTTCCTTCACCCAGATGAATTTAGTGTGGCTGCAAGGCTCTGCCCAGGAAATGAAGGTTGCTAAATTGTGCCTGGTTTTATCAGAGGGTGAATCTTCTCCCAAAGAGAGGGTTGGAGATGTGAGGCCAGGTCCTAGCCAGCAGCAATGGCAGACTCTGTGTCACAACACTAGCAGTGGAAGGAGAATTGAAATCTAAAAATGAAATGTGCTTTTTGAAGGGTGCAGCTCCTTTCTCTTTTCCCCTAAATGTGCTCTGTTCTCATTGGTTTAATATGCTTCCTTGGCTTGGCTGCCTGTAGTGAGGACAAGAGCTAGAAAGGAAAACTAAGACTTTGAGCCAGTTCATTAAATGCTTAGTTATTAGTAACGGATAGCTCTTGGGTTCTTATTGTTTTATAGAGGATCAAGGAAGATTTTGGAGATGATGGGTCTCTATTCCTTGCATCTGATCTCTGCCTAAGCAAGCATCCCTCCCAGAACCAATTTGGTGGAAAAATGGAGTCAAGGATGAAAACTAGCATGAAGGTGATTTATTTTAGCAAAACATGGGCCATGCATCTCTGTCACACTGTCACCTGTCAAAGTGCCACTGGCCCTTTTATTTACTTGTTTCAGTACCTACTCCTGGAAATCATTAATCTTTGGAATTGGCACCTTAATTAAAACCTAAAGGGAAGTGGTTGGCATGAATTTGTGCACGTGTGTAAGCATACATGTGTGAATGTGTACACTTATATGTTGTTTGAAGTTTGTGTGTGTGCATTTATGTTAACGTACTTAAAATATATACATACTTCCAAGTGGCATTATATATTTTGCATTTAGGGTTTAAGTCACACTTATGGTTTTGGAAAATCTTGTAAGCACATGGAGATGCATCTGAAATTGTAATATTATGAGTGTATATTTTAGAGGAGACCTATTGTAAATCTTGCAAAGACAAATATTTATTTCAAAAAGTGAATAATATACTTTTTGTAACTTTTATGCAAGCTTAGATGTTTATAGGTTGCATTTATTTTCAACAAGAAAACTGTAGATAATAGAAACAATTCTGGTAAGGTGAAAGAACAATTAGATCAGAGGCTGTTCTAAATAGACCAAACCCTAGAAAACCAATGTCTGTCTCTACCCAGGCGAGACCCCCAGATTTTTCCAAATAGAGTCCTCCTTCAGCAGGATGATAATATTGCTGATTTCATTCCCATATTCCTTATTAGTGGCATTTTCCAACTTGGGCCTGATTTCCTCCCTTTGCTATCCCCTGGGTAACCAGTCAGATCTCTACCATCTGCCACTCTGTTGAGTATGCCTTCTCCTAAAAGAAACTTCTCTCTGTAAACTCCAAACCCCATCAGAAGTCTCTTTTCAAGGAACTATCTTTAGTTAACTGTCATGTTGGATAATGTTAATTGCTACAAAAGGTTAGATAAGGTATTCCAAGGGGAATTTCCTTTTAACTAGGGCAAAACCATGAACAATAATAATGAACATCTAATGGAATGTCAAGTTCCAGTAACAGTCAATGAGACTCATAAAGGAAAAAAATTAATCTCTGTCTTCAAGGAGCTTGTACTCTTTTGGGGTTATTGCCCAACAGTGCAAAGAAACATGTGATGTTCTTTGCAGCAGTGCAAAAAAAGTATGTGGTTGGGAAGATTGTGTTCTGATTTCTATAAGCTGAAAGGCCAAGTTGACTATTTGTTTCCACTGTGTGCAGACTACATACCATGAACATTTATCCAGCAAACCCCCTTGTGTTTGCTAACAGAGGCCCTTGTTGAATAAGCCATAGACACCTTCACATGTTAGCAGAAGAACAAGTGAAGCTGGAAAAGAATAAATTGAAAGGGACAGTTATGATTGCCAAGAAAGTGGTCACCAGCTACTGGGTCTTCGGGACAACAAAGTGTTATGAAGTTAAGGATATGTGATATTTTAGGAGCATCAACAGAAAAAGTAACTCAGAAGTAGCAAGAGGGACTTCCCTGGTGGTCCAGTGGTTAAGAATCTGCCTGCCAGTGCAGGGGACACAGATTCCAGCCCTGGTCCAGGAAGATCCCACATGCCGTGGAGTAGCTAATCCTGTGCACCACAACTACTGAACCTGAGCTCTAGAGCCTGCAAGCCACAACTATTGAGCCCACATGCTGCAACTACCGAAGCCTGCGAGTGCCTAGAGCCCGTGCTCAGCAACGAGAAGCCACCGCACTAAGTCCGCACACCGCAATGAAGCATAGCTTCCGCTCGCCGTAACTAGAGAAAGCCTGCGCGGCAACAGAGACTCAACGCAGTCAAAAAAAAAAAAAAAAAAAGTAGCAGTGAAATAATTGATGGATCTTGTTTTGCTGTCTATTTTGGGGTAAAATGTGCTAGAATCAGGAACTGCTTGTTACAGTCTCTCACTCTCCATTCTCTGTCTCCCAGAGATGAATCCTATTAGGTAACTGTGGCATCTTGGCAATCATGACCTTGCAAAAATGTGCAGATAGGCCTGCTTTGGTGAACAGTGCGGAGGGGGAGCGTACCACAGTCTGTGAGAATGTCTTCCACAGGAGTGGGAGATGACAAGTGACCATGGGACTTTTCAGTTAGAGGAAAGGGAGAGAAAAACCTCGTGTAAGGCAAAGGAGGAGACTAGCGTCGGCACCCCACTGGGTTAGTTTGAGAGGGCTGCGGTAACACAATACCACACACCAGATGTCTTAAGCAACAGAAGTGTGTTTTCTCACAGCTCTGGACCAGGATGTCGGCCTGTTTGGTTTCTCCTGAGGCCTCTCTCCTTGGTTTGCAGACGGTCACCCTCTTGCTGCCTGTTCGTGTGGTTGTTCCCCAGTGCACGCATGCCTCTGCTGTCTTTTTGTGTGCCCATATTTTCTTCTAAGTCACCAGTCAGATTGGATTAGGACCCATCCTAATAGCCTCATTTAACTTAATCACCTCTTTAAAGGCCCTTCTCCAGACACAGTCACATTCTGAGATCCTGGGGGTAGGGCTTCAGCATGTGAATTTTAGGGGAACACAATTCAGGCCACAACACCCACTTCACCATATACTCCAAAGGGCTATTACTCAATCTGGGGCTTAGCTTGCTCTTGGTTTCCTACATAGACTATCAAATCTCCAAGGTTAGTGAGGGGTTTTTTTGTTTTTTGTTTGTTTGTTTTCTTTTGTTTTGTTTCTTTCTCAGTATTTTAGCAATTCCGGTTGTAAAATGATATATCTAGAATATAATTCCACGCATTTGCCATTTCCTCCATTATGTTACCTCCACTTCTAGTTATATTAAGCTATTACTGATAACCACCTGTAGAGTATAGCTTTTTAGTCAAATGTTCATTTCCCTTTGGTGTTTTGTTTAGATCGAGAATCATAAATTAAATGCCTATGGGGAGTGAGTAGGCAACACAGTGATGAAGCTGCCCAGCACAGGCTAAGAGGAGTGTGGGAACTATGGTGAACTGGAGATCAGAAAGCAAATGACTCTTTAAAGGGAGCAGGGCTGCACAGCTCTAGCTGGTTGAAGTGACATGGAAATTTTGGTGGTGCTAGATTTTCTGAATTTTCAAGAGAAATTGGGAATACATTTTTTAATTGAATACTTACAATTTTTAAATTTTGTAAACTATTTCAAGTAAACAAAATACTATGTAGTTCCCCAGTCTATATTGTCTCTTCATTTTCATCTATTGGAGATGGTCCTTCAGACCCAATGGGCAATATAGAAATCTCAGGGATACTAGGAAAGACTAGAATAGGATATTCATTCATGGAAGGAGATGGAGACATTTTTATTTTCCAGAATCCATCTTCGGTGAAGCACTGTGTGTATTTCATTGGAAAATGCTACTTAGAGTCAAAAGTCATTCTCAAGCAATAAAAAACTATATTGCTAAATCCTAAATCACAAGAGCCAGGAAGGCTAATGGATGAGGATGTCAGGAGAAGGGAAGCAGAGACAGGTAAGCTGGTGAGATGGGGGAAGGCTGTGTCTTAAAAGGGGGGAAATGGTCTGCAATCAGAAAGCCCTCATGGAAGTGGGGGCACTTGAGCTTGGTTTAATAAATGAATAGAAAAGCAGCTTTTTAATTTTAGGATATGGTAAAGGTAGAAACAATGTGTTAGTACATTTGGGAAATAGTAAGGAATCTTAATTATCTGAGAATGGAGACCATCCTTCTGTAAAGTTAAATGAAACCAACTGGCATCTTTAGTTTGGTGTTATTTCTGGCTGAGTTTCCTAACCTTTGATCTTTGCCTGACTAAGGAGAGCAGGCAAATGCAGAAAGGAATGAAACTTTAAAAAAGCCTTTGTCTAGAGCAGAGGTCCACAAACATTTTCTGAGGGCCATGTGATCCCTGGTGTAAGCATGCAACTCCGTCATAGCGAGGAAGCAGCCACAGATAAAGCATAAGCAAACGGGCCTGGCTGTGTGCCAATAAAATTTCATTTATAAATTGGGGTGGTTGTCCAGATATGGTCCACAGGCCATAGTTTGTCAACTCCTGGTCTGGAGAGAAAAGACATACATATATAGGCTAGGGGTAGGAGAGGAAGGAAGAAGCTTCCAGAGAGTGACTCTAAATAATGCCAAGCACAATACTGGACATCCTAATTAATATGTTTTGTTGAAACTCTATGCAGGTAAAAGGAAGAAAGCAAACAGTGTGGTAGGAAGATGGTGGATAAATGATTTTTACAGAAGCAGAGAGAAATGTGGGTTACCATATGGGAAAAAATAAGATCGAAATGAAATGAGAGACCAAGCCTGTTTAAGAAAGCTAAATGGAAGAAAAAAAGCCAGAGCATGGAGGTCAGATCATTCAGAGAAATATCAAATATCAGGGTAGAAAGGGTACAGTAGTAATAGAAACAATAGATGATGATATGAACTCATTGCAATAAAAAAGCTAGTAAAGGGGACTTGGGTTCTTAGTTCTACGGGGGCTGCTTCTTTGAATCAGGAGCCCATCAGCCTCATTAAGCAAGGCCTGATTTTTCTTTCAGTAGCTGCCTCAAATTTCTTACTTTATTCACTAATCAATTATCCCAATGCTGAGAGGCAGTTGCGAAAATGAGAAATGATGAGGGGAGATAGGCCTCTGTTGGTGTTTTTGTGCCCCTCCTCAGCACCAGGCCCGGTTGACATCTCTCCTGCTTTCTGAAAGCCCTGTCTATTCTGGCAAGGTATGGACGATCCCATAGGCACAGCGTGGTGTCTAATCTACAGAGTATTAAGCCTCGCAGGTGTCATTAAAGCAATGTCCCCAGCTGATATAACGAATGCAGCCAGCAGGAGGCTCAGAGAATTGAGTTTATCAAGGGGATTGTAGTAGTCTTATTATCTAGTTTAACAATTTGGGGATCACCAAATCACATATCATCCTCACTCCGTTTCTGCCAATGTTTTCGTCTTCTCTTTCAAGACCTGCCACTGAATCATTTCACAGTATGCTTTAATGACAGTGGATATGGGATTCACTGTGGTTTCATAATAAAGCTGCCGCTGACAGGCTTGTCTAAAGAATTACAAGGTCTCTTTTCCAAGCACAGTGAAGTGAATATCACATCAAAAATAACACCTAGGATTTAAAAATAAAGGGTGCTTGGATACAACTTGCAAGAACCAAATTCTCTTTTCGTTTTTCTTCCAGAGTGACTCCTGAGCCCTCAGAACATGCCCTTTGAGTGAAGTGAATGTGAGGTGAGGGTTTGCATAGGGTAGAACTAATCGTACCTGTGGCCTCCATCTTCAGCCAGCCCAGGTGACATCTTACTCACAACCATGTGCAGCCAGTACCTGGCTCAATGCCTCAATTTAAGAGATGCTCAGTAAATGGGAGGTGGGTTGGATGGATAAATAATTACAAATTTTCTTTGTGCTTCTCAGGTCTTGGTTGGAAGCTGGTTAATGTCCTTTTTGTTATTTTGTCTTCATTTTGCAAATCACCAGCAGGATTGGAATGCATTCCAGAAAGGGATTTTTATTTAGCAATATGAAAACTAGGTAACCTACTTTCTAATTTTCAGTCAAATTTGAACCATTGCTAAGGAAAAATTTTGAATTGGTATACCACTGGATCCTATTTCTGAACATCAGCCTACAGCCTCTGACCCTGAAACTTGAGTTATTTTTTAGAGAAGCTTATTAATGTCTATGCTGTGGTCAGTCCTAATCACAACTTTAATTACTTTATAATTACACAAGTACTATCATTGCTTAGATGTTTTCTCTTACTGAAGAGAAACACAGACATAGCCTCCTCTTGATCAACTTTCCTCAAGCTCCTCTTTCGTCATCTCTCTGCTTTCTCTCCAGGTAATTAAAATCTATGAAATTCAGGACCAAATCCAATAGTTAAATAACTTATTGTATAGTTAACAGACAAGCTGTACTCTTCCCTTATTGAAGGTACTATTAAAAACACATACAACTTAAATTCATACAATGTTTAATTGGTAGGTTTGAAGCCAATTATGGTACCAATGTACTCTTCTCCCAACTTTAACTCCTACATTATTTTTCATTAAAAATGTTAAATGAAAAGAAATTGTCATTAAGCATCAGGGAAAGCTGTCACTGAACCTAGCAGGTGGTATCTGTTAGCAAAGTTAAGTTCTTGATAACCACTGTCAGGCAACACACACACACACACACACACACACACACACACACGGCAATATTCTATACTAAAAGCTTAAGCATACATCCAATCCAGAACACTGGAAAGTATCGAAATATTTTTTTAAATCCATAATGAAATAAACATGAGCTAACACTTATAAGGCCATAAAATTAGTACTCTTAAAAAAGGTAAATATGCTCCTAAGACACAGGGTTACTCAGCTTAAAATGTTAAATGCTGCTGGTTAATATCTCCTTCCCATTTTTGGTCTTGTTCCCTTCACAAGAGATCTTTCACATATAAGAAAAAACTAAAAAAAGATAAAGCCAATGGTAAGATCGAACCCCTGATCTGAACCACAGAAGTTATCTTTGCCCCTTTCTTTTTCAGTATTTCCCAGGAGAGGGCTGTTGTCACCATTTACAGTCTTAATCAACGGAACTTTAAAAAAATTATACTCTCCTCTCCTTTTTGTTTTATTCCTTTTCTCCAATTTCTCTAGTTTCTGAACATATTTAATTAAAGACTCTGAGTGAAAAAAATATTTTGTACTGGAGTGAGGACCGTGCACAGTTGATATAGGATGGGGTAGAAATTATGCTGTCCCAAGGAAAAATGAAAACAATCTCACAATTCTATGGACATCTAGGTTTTTACCTGGGGACAGTGTTTTCTAGTGTTTATGTGCTAATGGATCCGTGAGTTCTGTCAAAACTTTATTGCATGTTACTTGATTCACCTTTCAGGGCTTCCTATCTTGTCTGTCTTTCCTAAGGGTTTCGTGTTGGAAGGAACCCTAAGTATTTTACTTTGTATGTTTCCGAGGTGCAGATGGCTTCCAAAAAGCTCAGCAGTGTCATCATTCAGCTTCTGTTTGAAAATTTCCAGGGAAAGAAAGCTTGCTATTAGCAGGCATCACATCCCACTTGTGAAAGACTTCGATTTTAAGGAAGAGCTTCCCTGTGATTTCCAGTCCTTATCCTGGATCAGGGGTCTGGTTATGGAAATAAGGACAGCGTTTTATTATCCTGGTGCAGGGTTTTTCAACTTCTGCAGTCCTGACACTTTGCAGAAGGTTTGGGGGGATGATTCTTTGTTGTGGGGGCTGTCCCTTGTGCGTGGGATCCCTGCCCTTTTCCTGCCAGGTAGCAGTAGTACCCCTCCATCTCTCCCTACCCACTCCCTTCCCCCACCCACCAGCTGTAACCATAAAAAATGCCCCTAGTTGTGTTGGAGGAGTGGGGTTAGGGGATTACCCTTGGTTGAGGAGCACTGTCTAGAGAATGAGAACACAGCTAGTTTGTGGCAAAGTTTGGGCTCAAACCCAGGCTTCTATCCTCTTACTATTTCTGTATTCCCTTAACATAGACTCTCACTTAAAAGAAATGGTTTTAGACGTATAAAGAGCACAGGGATTAGGATCCCCTGTTCTAAATGTGTGATGTCACCTGTATCACTCAGTGGACCTGCTTCTATAGTTCCATGACACCAAGTGCTTGCCAGACTGGGGCATTGGTTTAAAATCTATAAGAGTCTTTTTTTCACTAAAATTCTGTGATCTTACGTATTACATAATTAAAAGATTTAAAGATATGTCATCGCATCATCTTTGCCATGGCTCGGCCTGGCCTACTACTTTTTGGATAGACACTCTGGATATAGCTTTTAGTTGGTCATTTTGTTAATTTCACACCCTGCTGTCCTATTCTCCCACATTAACTTTTAAGATATGTGTGAGTTTATTGGAATTTTATTGAGGTTTTCTTTTGGTGCTTTGATTAACAAATTTGTCTAAGTTTAGAGTTGTCTTCCCCAACCGTATTTTTCTTCATGAGCCCTCTTATCTTTAGTGATCAATTTTGTGGAATGTAAGGTTTCTCAGGAATCTGTATATTATGTTATTACTGTTGTGACTTGTAGTTTAAAAAAGTAAAATAGTGCCAAAAGGCTTATAAAAATAGTGCTAGATTTCTGTCCCAAAACTTTAGAGCCTTTTCTTTATCCCCAGTGTTCTAAGATTTCATGATGTGCCTTTTTGTGGGTCTTTTTTCATTCATTTCACTGGACACTCAGTGGGTATTTTTATCTGGAGTTATATGCCTTTCACTTTGGAAATTTTTCTCATATCATTTCTTTGATAATTCTCCTTTCACCATTTTTTTCTAGAACTTCTATTAATACAATGAAAGTGGAAGAAGATTTAAATGAAACTTCCTCAGTTATATAATCCAAACTATAAAAATAGAAGTGAAAGGAGGCTGATGCCAGGTGTTAGCCTAAGAGTTGGTATATATTTGTTGGAGGTTTATTGCAAGCAAGTCTTGCTGTTATTTGTTTAAATTTTCAAAAGCTAAAAGTCAAAATTGCCTAAATAACTTAGATCATTTCAAAACCTCATTATTTGTATAGTGTGTTTGAAGGAAGTTAGACTATTAAGAGTTACTAGGAAGGGATAAAATCAGACTATCTACATGGGGAAAATGAATGGGAAAGTTACATTCAGGTAGTATGCTCTTTACCAGCCATCCCCTAGTTGCAGGGGCTGTGGACTGATAACTCATAGCATCCCTTTCTCTAGAGAATTATCCTGGCTAACCAGGAGCTGCCTCTTCTGAGTGGCTATGCACCTACTTCTCAGGGCTCAGAACTCAGACAATAACTGACAAGTCATGAGAATAAACAGGCTGGATGCTTGTTCAAATGGGATTGATTTAGTGGGGCAGGGTGTAGTCTACATTTTTCACTGTTAACCAGACTGAAGGAAGTCTTTAGTTGAGATCAGATTCTTGTGTAGGTTTCTTGCCCTGACCTATCCTGGTTCTCTCCTCTCTCACCAAAACTCTCTCTCAGTCTATTGCTGAAACAAGAATCCCTGTCTCAGGCTCTGCTTCTGTTACCAAACCAAACTTAAGTCCAGTTGCCCTCACACAGTAGAGCCAATCTACTGACAGTGGGTTGTGGTGAAGGAAAGCAGCGTTTATTGTAGGGCGCCAAGCAAGGAGTCCAGGGCAGCTAGTGCTCAAAAGGCCCAATCTCCTGATGACTTTCAGGGAAAGGTTTTTAAAAATAGGGTGATGGGGGAGTGTTGTGGGGTATGTGATCAGCTCATGGACATTCTTTTGATTGGTTGGTGGTGAGGTAATCAGGTAATTGAGGGTCAAGATCACCAACCTTCTGATTCCAACTGGTCTGGGGTCTACGTGCTTGTGGGCAACACACAGTTAACTTCTTCCATCTGGTGGGGGTTTCAATATTTGCAAAACAACTCAAAGGACATGGCTCAAAATATTATCTAAAGCTCTTGAAGAGTAAACTAAACGTCCTTGACTTTGCTTGATGGCTAAGCTATAATTATTTTGTCTTCCTTGACTGATTTCCTTTCTTTTTGCATTTTCTCATTTCTCTGATTAAATTTATTCTTTGGAACTCAGGGAAGGCCTGGAAGGCTATAGTTTTCTACAGATGAGGGGCTGGCAGAGGACAGAGTGGGGATCTGACCCAGGAAGGCCCTATAAGGTCCCACTTGGTTACACTTCCAGGGTAGCTGACCTAAGACAGAAATTACACCTTTAAATTCAAAGAATTTTTGCCCCCCTCTGATTATTGCCATTTAGAGTATCCTGTTCTTGTTACATGAATGTGATATTTTAAAAGGTTTGTTCTGTTTCCTGAATCATCTCTATTTTCTTTTTATCTGTTTGTTTTGGTCTCTCCTTCACAGTGAAGGCTTTCCTCAAATGTCTGGTGATTTTTGTCTATCCATTCCTATTTAAGGTAGGAACACCAAAACATGGTTTGGAAGCTCTCTGTAGGTGGTGGACTTGTCTCTGGTGGACATCACTTGTAAGAAAGTTTAATGGTCACTAGTTTATCTCTAGATGTGCCCAAATATTTTATCCTTTGAGTAGTTCAATTTCTCTGGGGAAGGATTCCCTTCTCTCTTACCTACGTTGTGTAAGTTTGGTTTCCTGGCAGCTCTTTTGGAGCAGTTGGGAGAAGGGTCTACAGAGTCATTATTCAGTGAGCTTTCACTTCATTCCCTTGTTTCAATCCAGCTGATCATCCTTGCCCATTTTAAGCCTAACATATTTGCCTCCAGAACCTCTTTGGTTCCATTTTCCTAGAAAATAAACCCAGCCATCTCCTGGCAAGAGTCAGGGAGGCGAAAAGATAACCAAATGTCTGGTTCTTATTATAGGTACTTTCAAATAAGCCTCCTGCTTTTTTTAGTCTTATCACCTTAATCATTTCCCCTGGATAGCCTTGAATTTTATCAGCCCCATCAGCACACATAACATCTGGAATAGATTTTTCTACAATATTTTATTTAACAAAAGCTTATATAGTGTTTACTATAGGCTAGTGTAGGTCTGAGTACTGTGCAGATATAACTTATTTCAATAATGCAATGATCCTATGAGGTAATATTATTACCCCATTTTACAAATGAGGAAATTGAGCACAGTGTAACTTTCCCAAGTCACATAGCTACAAAATAGCAGTGCCACACTTTGAATCCAGGCAATTTCATGCAATAGTTTTTTTCTGAGCCACCATGTGACTGTTGCTTTAATGTTGGGTTACTTGTCACTTTGCCAGATCTTATTATGGCTTGGGGTTACAAATATCTGAGTTTTATTGAAGGTAGAATTTCTATTTCTAATCATATTGTTTTGGGGTAAATCTCAAGAGGAGGAGCTCACCAGTTTTCTTGAGTTCCTTTTGTGGTGAAAGTCTTAGATTAGGCACAGTTATTTTCCTTAAAGTCCTAATATCTGGTTAGAGGGACTGTAGTATTAGAACACTATAACTTGGATGGTAAGATTTGGGGGTTTTTGATAGAATCTCTGTCTGGGAAAGTCATCTGATTTTTTTAATAGTTGTATTTAGGTATAATTGTAACAGTTACATAAGTAAATTATAAACACTATATATTTAAAGAGTAGGATATGATAACCTCATGACACATCATGGTTAAACCATCATCAAAATCTAGATAATGAATATATTTATCATACCAATAGTTTCTTTGTGGCCCTTGGCCATCCCTTCCTTGGATTGACCCCAGCCAACTTCCCACTCCTGGGGCTCATGCCCAGGAAACTGATCTGCTTTCTGTCATTACTGATTAGTTTGCCTTTTTGAGAATTTTATAAAAATGGAATCATGGAATCATAAAGTATGTACCTTGTCTTTCTTCTTTTCCTCAGAATAATTATCTTGAGAATCATCCGTATTTTTGCATGTATCAATAGTTTGTCCCTTTTTAGTGCTCAACAGTGGTCCCTTGTATGGATATGCCACATTTGTTTATCCATTCACCTATTGATGGACATTTGGCTAGTTTCCAGTCTTTAGCTATTATAAAGAAAGCTGCCATGAACATTTGTATGTAAGTCTTTTTATGAACACATGCCTTTATTTCACTTGGATAAAATCCTAGGAGTGGAATAGATGGAACATGTGGTAGATACACATTTAACTTTATAAGAAACTGCCAAATTGTTTTCCAAAGTGGATGTACTATTTTACACTGTCATCAGCAGTGTAGGAACATTCCAGTTTCTCCATACCCTCATCAATATTTGGTGTGGTCAGTTTCAGACGTTCTGATAGGTGTATTTCATTAAGGTTTTAATTTGCCTTTCCTTAATGATGTATGATGAGCACTTTTTCATGTGCTTATTTACCATCTATGTATCTTTTTGTGTGTTGGGGTGAAGCATTGGTTGAACTTTTTGCCCAAATATTATTTATTTTTCTCATCATTGAAATTTGAGAATTATTTCTTATATATTTTGAATGCAAATCTTTTATCAGATATAGGACTTGCAAATGTTTTCTCTCTGTTTCTGGTTTATCTTTTTTGTTTCTTTAATAATGTGTTAAGAATGAAGTCAAATTTAAAAGCTTATTTTAGTGCTTATACTTTGGTATCATGTGTAAGAATTTTTTGTCTAACTCAAGTTCATGAGATTCTCTCATATATTTTATTTTCTAGAAGCTTTACACTGTACATTAAGGACTATGATACATTTTTTTAAATAAATTTATTTATTTATTTATTGGACTTATTTTTTTATTGGCTGTGTTGGGTCTTCATTGCTGCACACGGGCATTCTCTTATTGCAGCGAGCGGAGGCTACTCTTCATTGTGGTGCGTGGGCTCCTTATTGTGGTGGCTTCTCTTGTTGTGGCTCATGGGCTCTAGAGTGCAGGCTTAATAGTTGTGGCACACGGGCTTAGTTGCTCTGTGGCATATGGTATCTTCCCAGGGCAGGGCTCGAACCCATGTCCCCTGCATTGGCAGGCAGATTCTTAACCACTGCGCCAGCTAGGAGGTCCCTATGATACATTTTTAACTTATTTTTTTATATGATGAGAAGTATGAATCAAAGTTGATTCTTTTGCATATGGATATCAAATTATTTCAACTGTCACTTTTTGTAAAGGCTCTACTGAATTCAGTTGTCAAAAATCAATTGAACATATATTTATGAGTGTATTTGTCCACTATATTCTGTTTTCTTAATTTATTTGTCTATGTTACTACCATTACCTCACTCTTCTGATTTATTGTAGCCTTATAAGTCTTGAATTCAGGATCTGTAAGACTTCTAACTTCATTCTTTTTCAAAGATATTTTGACTATAAGAGATTCTTTGCATTTTTCATATGTTTTAGAATCATTTTGTCAATTTCTGCTAAAAAATTTCTTCTGAGATTTCAGTTGAGATTGTGTTGAATCTATTAGATCAATTGGGGAGAAGTGACCTAGTAACAACAGTGAGTCTTTTGATCCATGGTCTTCCCATTTATTTTAGTCTTCTTTAATTTTTCTGAGCAATATTTTATAGTTTTCAGTGTAAAGATCTGATAGATCTTTGGTCAGAATTATTCTAAGTATTTCATATTTTCAGTGACATTGTAAATGATGTTTTTCATTTTCAATTATTTATTGCTAATATACAGTGAATAAAATCATTTTTGTATATTGATCTTATATTTTGCAACCTTGCTAAATTTGGTTATATAGAGTAGCTTTTGAAATATATATTCCATAGGATTTCAGTGTAGACAATCAAGTAGTTTGTGAATAAAGACAGTTCTGCTTCTTCTGCTACTGACACATTAACCTTAACTGTTGTTCACTCCCAGTCCATAAATTAATATATGTGGAAACTAGGTCCAAAGAGAATGAATTCACCAAATTAATGTTACCTGTGAAAGATAGATTCAGAATTGAATTGAAGTCTCCTGACATCAAATCTGGTGTATTCCCACAAATTATTACTGCCTTTCAGGAATAAGTCTCACTCAAGCTGTCCTAAATAAAAAGGTACTTTCTTTCCTCTCATCTCAAGAGATATCAGAAAGGATAGCCCCTAACTCTCATCTTCAAGTATATTTCTGCTAGTCAATTGCCCACCTTGAGGTAAATTTCCAAAACAAATTTTGGGGAAATCTTATAAAGGACTTTGCTTTATCTAGTCTCAAGCCCCATCTTAGGCTCAAATTGGTTCTACTTTTTCCCCCCTTTTTTATAGGTTTCAAGGAAGTGGGTTTCATCCCACATTCATCTCCTTTATAAATTGCTTACACCCCTCTACTTTTTTGGATCTTTCTCTTGCAAGCCTGCCTGCAGAATATGAAGCTATATTTCTGCTTTCTGCTTTCTTAATGTCCTGAAGATAAGCACACAGACCCTTTTTATTTTAAGGAGTTTAGTGCTAATCACTATGGGGAAACAGATGGTAATGGCAAAAATAGCATTACCAGGAAAGTTACAAAGGTTCTAGAAATTTTACAAAATTCTTGCAGTTGTATTCTCTGGTCCATGGTTCTGAGCTCCCCGGAAAGGGATAAGGATCAGTCTTTTGTTTACTGTTTTCATTGTTTGTAGGTAGGGCTCCTCACCCACTTCTAGCAAAGGAATTTTCTTTTACACTTGCCACTCCTTCTAATCAGAGGATGCAATGAATCTAAAGGTTTAATAAAGGGAAGCACTATATTCCTTCAAGTGGGAGGTTTGTATCTCTGCAGCTGTTCAAACTTGGTGATAGCCATAGTCCTGTCCAAGAAGTGAATGCCTAGGATATTTCTACACCAAGACTCTGGGTTTACACAGTTGAATTCACACCAGGAAGTTCTGGTAAATAAAATTCAGACGCAGAGTCCCATTAGGTGAGTTTCCAGAGGCTAGGAAAACAGAGAGGCCAACTCATATAGTTCTCAGAAATCAGTGAATGGGTTTTAGGGTTTTCCTGTTTCCTGGAGTTCAGAGAGCAGGTAAGGATAGGGAGCCAGTCCAGAGTTATAACAACCAGAAACAAAATATCTTACAGAGTAGACAGCGGAGAGTTAAACACAGATGGCTGGCACTGGAAATGAAGTGAAGACTTGAGTCAGATAAGAGAAGGCAGTAATGCGGCAGCAATACTGAAAGCTGAGTCAGAGTGGTGACTTCTAAGCTGAACAGGAACCAAAGGCAGAATTCCTTCAGTGTCACTGATTATAAAAGGTAGTGCCAGAGAGTCAGGCCAGCAGCATGGCAACGTGTCTTTGAAGGCTTTTGACATTTAGCTACATCTGGTCCTGACTTTTCTTTCATTTGGTCTGGCTTCAGGATGACATCCTTTGCCAATTGTCCACATGTTCTCAGCTCACTTGAACCTGTTGTGTGAGTTCATAGATAGTTAGAACTGGCGTAAAACTGAGTGACCCTCCAGTGCAGCCCCCTCACTTAAGGCATAATGAGAAAGACATAAGTTTATGAAAAAAATAGACAACTGTGACATTGTGATGGTCTGCGAGGTATGGGAGAGAGCACTCAAAACAGATGTCCACAGGCCTTGAGGGGATTCCTGCTCAAGTCCTCTCTCCATTGTGGTCCCATGCTCTACAATACCTGCCTTCCTTGTGCAATGTCATACTTCGGAGATCAAATGAGATGATGCTTGTGGAAGCTCTCTGCAAATTATGAAGACAGCAGAAAAATAAAGCCCAAGCCTCAGACAACAATGCATACACAGTTGATATCACAGCCTGGGTAGTCCCAGAAACCAGCATTTGGAGAATTTGTGGAAGATTGCATGTAGGCACATATAAGGAAAAAAGAAATGACCAGCAAACATCTGGAAGCTAGGGCAAAAGGACACAAATAACAATAATGATAATGATTACCATTTGCTGAATGAATATCATCTTCTCATCTCATTTCATTCTCACAGTGACACTTCCATGATGACCTCTGTTTTATGAATGAGGTAACTGAGACTCTAAGACCCTAGGCAAATTCTCCAAGGCCAAGCAGGCAGCTGAGGCAGGCTTGGAACCCATCAGTTTGATTACAAGCCCATGTGCTTAACTAACCACACTGCCCCGCCTCTCTAATAAAATAAAAGTACTTGGAAAGTGTTTGGCCACAACGTATTATAAAAAGTGATGGTCTCTTGTTCGGCCTGCTGCTCCTGAACAGGCAGTAGGCCTGACTTCAGAACTTGCCAGGCGATTTCTGAGAGGTGAGTACGTACTTACCAAGGTGATGATATCCTGGGAGAAAGTGGGTGTTTCAAAGAACAAAGTAGGCTTTCCAGGGGAGATCTCAGTCAAGGGAAGAGCGAACTCTCCAATTAACTGCCATCCACAAATTTAAGGAGAAAAAAGAGATTTCCTCTGACCTACTGTTTGGAAAATAGGATATGAAGTTGCCTCATTAAAAGGAGACAGTAGAGCCTTCTATTTTACTGATAATACTTTAATGAGGGCTGCTGAGGCACTGGCCCCAATGTCAGCGAATAAAGCTAATTAAGCTTGGAAATGGCCTTACTGGATTGGAGAAGCAGAGAAAACCAGTTCTCTCTCCCAAGCTACTGACTCTCATGCAGGAATATCTCATTAACATCAGGGTTCTGATTATGTAAGAGCCAGGGATTTGCTGTCCAAGAGAATGCAGCAACTATTTTGAGGTTCCAGTGAGAATAGAATTAAGAGGAATGAGAAATTCCACCAGGTGGGTTTACCTTTGCTAACAGCAGAAACCAGGACTAACAGATTTTCACAAAAACTGATTTAGACCCCACCACTAGATTTATTAAAAGAAGATTGAATTGAATCTTCTGGAGGTCTGGAGAACCTAGCTTGGTGCTCACATCTTGGGATGGTTGTAAATACTGAATGATTTAACGCAGTGATTCTAAATGGAAGGCTATTTCACCCTCCAGCAGGTGTTTGGCAATGTCTAGAAAGACATTTTTTTATTGTCTACCTTTTATGGCCAGTAGGGTACTACTGGCATCTAGTGGGTAGAGACCAGGGATGCTGCTAAACATCCTACAATACACAGGACAAACTCCCTCCCTCCCCGACCCACAAACACAAAACAAAGAATTATCCACCCCAAAATGTGTATAGTGCTGAGACTGAAAATGACTAGTCCTGGAAATGACTAGTTTCAAAGGAAACTCTTAAGACAGTACCTGGAGCATAGTTAGCTCTCAGTAACTGTCAGCTATTGCTTTCATTACTACAGAGCTGGCACAACACACACACACACACACACACACACACACACACACACACACATATACACATGCAAATATGTGGAGGAGAAAGATAAATAATGGTGTCTGTTTTAGACAGGTTTATGTTGAAATGCCTTGGGATAATCAAGTAGAGATGATAAATACATAGTTGGCTATACGGGTCAGTGTTTGGGGGGGAGACCTAAGGCAAGACATTAAATGCAAATATCATTCAGCTTTAGCCAGTAGTAGAACCCATGAACACAGACATGATTAATTACAGAGTAATGTGTACAGAATTAAATACAGAGTAATTAAATACAGAACGTGCAGAGTAAAACACACACGATCCTAAATAACTTTAGGATTTAAGAGACAAGAAGAAGGAAATTTAGCCAAAGAGATCAACAAGGGTAACTCAGAAATGGCAAGGAGACCTCTGCTGCTACTGCGCCTCCCGAGAAGCTGTTGACTTTTCAATGGTCCCAGCTGTTTAGTCAGGAACTCGATCTGGCTGTAACTACTCCTGCTTCCAGAGACTGACTCCTACATGGTTCCTGATGCTTGGCATCATTAGCTCCTGGGTCAAAGTCTGGTGTTGGTGGATCCGATTGATGAAATGTAGATCACTGATCATGTCTGAGCTGCAAGGGAGTATGGAAAAGAGAATATCTGACATTTTCCCCTTTTGTAACGGGAGGTGGGACCTGCTTCTCACTATGCGTCATAAGACGGAGATTCCCCACACGTAGGAAGGAATTCAGTTAGACAAAAAGAATAATAAATGCCCATTACACTGAGATATTGCAGTCGGTGGCTCTGAAAGGTGATAGAGTGCATTACCATGGAAATTACCAAGAGAAAGGAAAACAGTTATCTTTGTATGCTCTTCTAAAACAGTAGAGAGTTTACACTGAGGAGTTCAACTAGAAAAGAGCCATAGAGAAACCTCTATTTTAAGCTTGTGTTCTTTTCACTCCACTGAAGTTATTAGTACCCAAGTTATTCTTAACATTTCAGGTATCATATAGTTACTTCTGGCCTATGTCTTAGCAACTTCTCTGCAGGATTTGATACTTTTGATGCTTCCTATTGTTTAAAATTCTTTATTCTTTTGATTTCTAAGTTACCCTTGTTAATCTCTTTTGCTGGATTTTCTTTTTCTGCTTGTCTCTTAAATCCTGAAATTATCTAGGGTTTAATCCTTGCTCTTCTTTTTACTCTGCACATTACGTAGTTGATCTTATCTGTGTCCATCGTTCTACTACCAGCTAAGACTGGATGATATTTGCATTTAATGCCTTGCTGTAGGTCTCTTCCCCAAACGCTGACCCATAATAGCCAACTACCTACTTATCATCTATACTTAACTATCCCCCGGCATCTCAACCTCAACCTGTCTAGAATGGATATTGTTCTTTACCTTTCTCCTCTATTTTTACCCATATTTTCTATTCTTTTTAGTGTTGCCAATATTTGGCAAAACATCCAAGTAAGAAATGAAACATTCTAGATTTCCCCTTCCTCACTGCCCATTTCAATCCACAATTATGTCCTTTTAATATGTCTCTGTCATATGTTATATCTGCTCCTTCTTCTCCAACCAAAATTATTCACTTATATGTCTTTTCACCCACGATAGACAGTAAGTTCCTTGAGATCAGGAATATCTTATTCAATTTTATAACCACAAAACTGAGGAGTGGGACCATCTGTGTCAATATGCCTTAACCGTAAAGATAAGACTATAAACTAAGTTTGGTGTTTGTTTCAGGCAATTCTGGCAAACTAATTTATTTAGGCAAACAGTTTGTTCATCTGGGCAAACAGTTCTCTTCTTGGCCAACGTTCTTCTCACTGGGGCAAATAAGTCATTTATCAGACTACTGTTTTCTCATCAAGAAACTTATCTGTTCACCGATTTTAAACTATTGTTATGCATTTGGCCCAGTTCTAATAATCTCCCCCATGGGAAGACATTTTGAAACCTTGAAAATGTTGAAGTATGTGGGCCGAGCGATGGGATTCAGAATGTCCTGCTTGAGCAGTGGAGGAGCTGAGGGTGCGGGGCGTGGAGACTAATATCACCCTGTTTGGTCCTGAAGGATGGCTGGTTAGCCAAAGACGGGTAAGATTCCTCAGAGGAGGAACAACCTAAGACAGGCACAGCCGCAGAGGGGCCAACAGGGGTGGTGCATAGAGCCTTCCTTATATCACTGTGTTTGGCCCTGGAGGATGACTGCTTAGCCAGAGACGGGTAAGATTCCTCAAGGGAGGAACAACCTAAGACAGGCACAGCCGCAGAGGGGCCAACACGGGTGGGGCACAGACCCCCAATATCTGAGAGAGGTCTCCTGCCCCCAGGGCTGTTTTGCTCTCCACACCCAGCTCAAATCCACACCTGCTCAGCTCGGACCCAGGAGGCAAACAAGGATCATTGCCCCAGTCATGTGAGGCCTTTGATTGTTTATGAGTGTAACCTGAGAATGTTAGCCCACGAACTCAATAAAAGCAACCTGGGATGAGTCAGCAGGGCTCTTGATCCTAGAGGTCTTGAGTCCCCCGGTCCCATCTTTCTCTTCAGTCTGTGTCTGTGTCTTCTTCAAGCTTGCGGCACCCGTCACTCACCTCGAGTCGCCGAGCTGGTCTCGGCATCCCCACCTTGAAAGACTCACCTTAGATCATTCGCATCCAATCTCTAAAACCCTATAAAAATCTTTCCCTAACTTCTCCTTTGAGACAATAAAAGACTATCAATGTGGTTTTCTCCCTTGTTGCAGGAACATCCAATAAATTTAACTTTGCCTGATCAACACATTTCTCTGGTGGATTCTGTGGAGTCAACAGTAAACAAACATAGTTTCTGACACATCATGGGTTTTTTTCATTAAGTAACTAGGCAGAAATTTGGGTAGGGTTTTGTAGAAGAGAAATGTAGGAGAGAAAGGTGTATGTTTCTGCTCATTTGTATTGAAGGGATCCTGCATGACCTGGCAGAAGTATTTCATAGTTCTCATGTAATAAGAAAATGTTGATTTCCTATTAGCAACAGTAAACCCAGGTGCTGAAGGTATATGCAATTTCCCATTGCTCAATCTGAAATAATTATAGACATGAATACCCAGTATTCCTTATTTTCACTTTACCCTGGGCCAGACTGTGACAAGTAAAATGAATCCTTGTTCTCCTAATCCATTTTCTACTTCATCCATCGTTCTCCTTCTAATACCTCTGCTTCTAAGACTCTAACCTTTTAACTGACAGTCAGGATTAGAAATTTTTATGATGCGCTAATCTTCATTAAGGTATTACCTTCAATAGGAGATGTTTGATCATGAAAATACCTTAATGTTTGGAATAAATAAATGAATCAATATGCTTTATTGAATGAGCCAAAAAACAAGCTTTACAGAGGGTAGGGGAAGGGAGGCAGATAAATTATGCATAGTTGATCCTTGATATTCCGAACGAATTGTCATGAGACCCTAAATCTCTGAATTCACAAATACTAACATGCCTTGCTATTTTGCCTCTGAGTTGTTTACCAGGTAAGAAATAGTGGACAAAGCACATCCCCACTGAATTGCAGATGCTGACTTGATGAGCAGTCTGCTTGGCTAACTTCCTAGCTGAAAGAGTCCCCTTCCAACCCTCTCCATACAGATCCCAGAATCTTATGCATCATAATTCAAATCCATGCCTCTGCAAAATTACAAATTACTCTATGTTATAAACTTTGAACACATAGTAACTATTGAAGCCTGTATATTAAATCTAGGAATGACAAGGTTCTACCGTATAAGCTATGCTCTTATTTACTCAATTAGTTGATGATAATCTTTCTGAAATTAAAATCCTGAACTTAAAATGTCTTTATTTTCACCTTGACAGCATGCATGATGCTGAACAGAGTAGGTATTAGATTCACGCGTTTACGGAAGACGTATAATTTCCCTTGGTGAAGTGAAATATAGAGATGACAATAACTTTCCTCAGGTCACACAAGGAGCCAATAGGGCTGTCTGATGTGGTGACTGCACATCGGTTTTCCCAGGAAAGTCCCTGCCTACACCTGTTTTCCCATTCAGTCCTACTTAGACTTTTTTAAGAACAAAAGTATCCAGATTTGGATGGTAAATTGTAAAGTTACCCTCTGTCTAACTCTGATCTTCTCTCTCTCTAAATCTGAAACTTGTTAATTGGTTGTTTTCATTTTCTGTTTGGAAAGTAGTTTTCCTGAAGTTCAAAAAGCAGTCTTTCTCTGGGAAAGACAAAGTACACAAAGCGAACTCATATTGTGAGAAGTTCTCACAACTTAATCCAGTGGGTACTCTACCCCACAATTCAGAGACTCTGAGTATTTCATACCTGTGAACTGCTAGACTATTTATATCATTTTAGATAAGAGACTTTTTCTATACTTGCCAATCTTCCCTGCAGATATTTCAATGAATGATCTTTCCTTGTTCTCAATCTGGTTAAAAGAACAGAACTGGTCCCCCGTTTTAAGAATCTTAGAGCTCAAGGAGATTGACAGTTCATGAAATTGGCCAGTTGGTAGGTGGACATATATGTTAGTTTCTGCAGGTTGTCACAGAGAAGGAACAATGAAATTATCTGATAGATCTTGCAAGAGACAGTGTGAATCTGCCAACACTTTCTGTTCCTAGAAGAAAAGCTTCTTCTACACTTCCAGCTTTTGCTGAGGCTCAAGATTTGCCTACATGGGCCGATAGAAGATAAACATTTATTTATTCATATATTCAGTGGTATTTATTTAGTATTTGCTATGTTAACAAGCACAATTCCAGTTTCTAGCAGGCACTGAGATAGATAAAACAGAGTATCAGTTTTCAAGCATCTTTTGATATATGGATGGGGCTGAAAAGCTAAGATTCTATTTTCTCAAAGAGAAGCGAATGAAAAGAAATAACATTTTAGAGCTACACAATTTTAAAAGGTCTCATGTTCATAAGTTTTCAGATAATTTCCTGTTGATCCTCAAAGGTCCCTATGAAAAGCAAAATCATCTCTCCTGGGAGGGTTCTCTTTATGTAGACTCACATTAATTTAGGAAAATATTGTGGCTTAGAAATTATGGTCAGTTGCATTTTTGTTGCAGAGGGGGAAAAGCAAAACTTTTTGTTTGTTTAAAGGAGTGGAATATCACATAATTCTTGAAATGGAAAATGACTCTTCAGATACCATTTTAATATCATTAAAGCCTTCACCAAAGACAATGTCCATCAGGCCAAATTATTATTAACACTCTCCAGTGTGGTCGATCTAAAATACCACTTGGTCACTTACGCCAGCATATAACAGCTTTTAGTGGTAGTAAATATTTCTTAGGAACAAATGTTAAATCTTCTTCATCTGAATGCTAGGCCTAATTCTCTTCTTTTTGGCTCAATCAAGATAGAGACAACAGGTTGTTCTCCTAGGGAGAAGAATGTTAAGCTTTCCATTAATTAAACCATTGGCACGTGTGTTGACGTTCACAAGACACTGAATTATACCTTAGAAATAAGACGTTTGCAATAAACAGAAAAGTAACAATTCCAGGCTATAGAAAGGCCAAAAATATGGTCCAGGCAAAAAAGGACAGAGGAACAAGGGAGCCAGGAAAAGGATCTTGGAGAGAATGAGACTTGTTGAATGGTAGGCGTTGAAGCGGAGTAGCTGAACAGAAGCTGGACAGAATGGAGAGGTCATGGAGGGGAGGAAAGCGGCATGGGTAAAGTTCCATAAGAGAATGATTTTTAGGGCAAAACTCAATTTTTGTTTATTCCTAACATCAGAGATCATATGCTACCTAAGAATATTTATGAAATAATTATGATAACAATACATTCTTATTAAAGAAAATATTAATGTATTTAAGATAGAAAGAACAATTACCTCTAATCATGCTATCCCTTCTCAGCCATTATTGATGTTTTAGTGTAGTTGATTCCAGACTTACCTGGGCATTTTTAAAGCATGGTTTCTATCTGCATCATGTGGATTTTTTAATTTAATGCAGTAATAAGCACTGTCCACATCAATTATGTCTTTATTTTATTCCATGTACATGTACCATGGTTTTATTTTATAATTCATATATAGTTATATCTGAATAATATCATTTATTATTATTATAAACCATTTTGCTGTTAACATCTTTGTACATAACAGTATTTTTCCATCTTGCAGTCATCTAGGTGGGGAGTTTAGGGGAGTGGACAAAACAGACTTTGGAGTTAGATCTGATTTTGATTTTTATTTCTACCACTTATAGCTTATGAAATTAGGCAATGCATCTAACATCTCTTGAGGCTTGGCTTCCTAAAATATAAGTTGAGCATCACTATGGTTACTTTGTAGTACTATTTTGAGAACGAGAATTAAGAATTGCAAAGTGTGAAGTGCTTAGAACAGTTGCTGGCACATAGTGGATGCTCAATAAGTAATGACTATTATTTTTAACATTGTTATTTAGTATTAATCTTGATATTATATGGCTCCCCTTGAGGATAAGGGGATTATTGCATAAAACCATCTCTTGGAAGGTGGGGGGATCCTGTAAGGAAAACATGAGAAATAAATTCAGAGAAGTTCGTAGCCTGATTTAGTAGGAGTTGAGTATCTGCTCAAATCCTGCTTCTTCACCTCTGGAAGTTCCTCTTAGTTCCTCTTCTAGGAGCTGTTTATGATTCTAAACAAGAGAGTGTTTTAATGAAAGAAATATTTTGAGGAAATCAATAATTAGTCTTGTTTTTTCTCCAGGTTAAACAACCCCAATGTTATTAACCTTTCCCTATCAGACTTTATGCTTTCCAGACTAATCCCTTTGAATTCTCCCTGTAGCTTTCCACTTAACGTAGATGTGACTTATATTTAAGTCTGTGACGTGATTCCTCCCTTGCCAGTCCCTACCCTAATACAGATAACTTCTAGTTTGGGACAGAAAATAAAAAAGTTGAAATTGCCTACATCAGAAAAACAAGAACAAGAATAAAAACAAAAACTCCATAATTGAATCCCGATTCCATACCTTGGTCTAGCAAAATTAATTAAATGCCCAAGACTTAAAAGGAGACTGCATAAAATACTTTGGTAGGTATTTTATTACTGAACTCTGAATATATATATATATTTATATATATATATATATTTGCATTCATGTAAGTCCTTCAAAGATTTATTCTCTCAATTACCTATCAAAAGAACTCATAAAGGTAGAATCAGTGGACCAGGCAGGATTAGAGCTGCCTGGGAAGACGGATGCACTCTCCACAGCATCTGAGCTTTAAACAACCTCACCTGCTGTTCATTCCTGGACCAAGTGACAGCTGACAGAGTGTCTCATGATGACCCATTTAAACTTTTAAAAAGCCACAGTTCCTGCTCCTTAGGATTAATTAAGATGGAGAGTAAATGGATTGATTCTTAAGTCTTATTTGTAAGAAGTCAGAAACTAATTCTTTTAAGGGGAAAAAGCACTGGCAAAAAACCTAAGCAAATACACTGTTTAAAAAGTCATTGAGCTATTCTTTGCTTATTTTCAGGAAAAAAGAAACAGTTAAATAAAGGACATGACCTCACTTGAATGTGGGCACTTTTATTGAAATCTATAAACACTGTTACTGCCTGCTTGGAATTGGATTTATTTCACTTCCTTCTTAGGCATGAATGGCAGTTGTGAAGGGTATTTATGGGGTTTTGTAATATTCTTAATGAAGGCTTTCAGTGGCCTTGCACTGTCTATATTGATTTGCTTTTCCACAGATATATCAAAATTTCATTGAAGTAATTAAAATAATATTTACAATATTGTTTTACTACGTATGGTTATACATAGTAAACATTAAAACACTATGCGCTCAGGAAATTAACATATAGAAATCATATAAAATACCTTCTCATAAAAACACATTCTTTTTTTTTATTTTCCTAATATTGAAGTAGAACTACATCATTTTCTTCTTACATTCATCTTCCATTGAAGGTGTGTTCTGAAACTTCAGATGGTTTCCTGTCCTGCCATCTGTTGCCAATTATCAGCAAACAAACATTTAAATACAATAAGGGAACTTCTATTTAAATTCATCCGATGTTGAATTACTTTAAAATGTTTATCTTTAATAAAGTAAAAGAAGTGAGGAAGAAGGGACCAGAACAGGGTGCAGGCTATGTAAGAGGGGTAAAAGGGAGGGGGCAGGTGTTTGGGAGTTGGAATGTGATGTTTGATGTTTAAAAAGAATCATGGTTAGGGGATATGTCAATTCTACATGTCACCGTTTATTAACAATTTTTTTTATTACCACCACCTGAAGCTTTTTTTTTTTTTTTTCCTTTTTAGGCATTTTTTTCCCCTATCACTGCCTCCTCCCTATAAAATTTTAGTGCCTGGGGGGGACTCGAGGAGGAGGGAGTCAAGGAAGGGAGGGAATACAGGGATATGTGTATAAAAACAGACGATTGAACTTGGTGTACCCCCCAAAAAATAATAAATAAAAAAAAAATCAAAAAAAAATTTTAGTGCCATAGATATACTGTATATCTGTTTTTGTACTATATGTACTTCTGTGCTTTACACATTACAAAATTTTTTTTTTTTTTTTTACCTCCCACTCATGTTTACTCCCTTGGGGATGATATTGAGAATTCACATTCTATGTGCTTAAGAGATAATTTGTGCATTTAATGTGGCTCAAGAGAAGTTGTGTATATCATAAAGAATTGGCAAAAGTCAGAATTGAAGCAATATTTGAATGGAAAAGATGAGAGTCACAGTCCTTTGGGGTTTATATGGAGGAGGAAACTCCAAGGTTCTTTCGGCAGGAACTACCAGGTGCTACTCTGGCAGCATGAGGTCAGGTTTGAGTTCATCTCTTGTCCATGGAGAGGGACTTTCCCATTACCCATGAGATCCACTCATTCATTCCACTAATACTTATTTATCAGCTTCTATGTTGGAGGTTAAGGTGGTGTTTATCACCTGACTGTGGAAATGTTGACACTTTCCGTAAAATAATAAAAATGTGTCATGTACTAGTATTACTAATACAGTTTTTCAAATAATTCTATTCATTAGGCTTTTGCTGGTGTCTTTTCATATAATCAAGGTCAAATATTGCTAGTATCTTTTTAGTAGTCTTACATGACAATTTAAAATTTAGACTTTCTGATTTGAGGGTTCTTAATGAGTGAGAAGTATGTTTCTGATTTGGTGTCTGTTATGAATTGTACCCCCCCCCCCCCAAAAAAAAAAACAAACAAAAAAACCTGATATGTTAGAAGCCTAACCCTCATTATCTGAGAAGGTGACATTATTTGGTGACAGGGTCTTTACAGTTCAGATGAGGTCATTAGAGTGAACTCTACCTAATCCAATATAACCAGTTTCCTTATAAAAATTTGGACATTCTACTGGTCTGCTTGCAATGCTGAAATGAAATACCAGAAAGTGAGTGGTTTAAACACCAGCAATTTATTTCCTCACAATTCTGTAGCCTAGAAGTTCAAGACCAAGGTGCCATTAGGGTAGGTGTCTGGTGAGACCTCTTTTGCTGGCTTGTAGATGGCCATCTTCTCACTGTGTCCTCATGTGGCTTTTCTTCTATGTTCGTGCAGAGAAAAACTGATATTTCTCTGTTCCTCTTCTAAGTCCTACCAGATTAAGATCTCACTCTTATGCCCTCATTTAACCTAAATTACCTTCTTATAGGGCCTTTCTCCAGATACAGCCACACCATAAGTTAGAACTTCAACATATGAACTGGTGATTGGGGAAACACTATTCAGTCCATAACAGACATGAAGACACACACAGAAAGAAAATGATGTGAACTGACACAAGGAGAAGATGGGCATCTACAAGCCAAGGAGAAAGGCCTCGAATATGGCACATAAGCATTAGATTTTTATCCTCCAGAACTGTGAGGGAATAAATTTTTGCTGTGTAAACCATCCAGCTTGTGGCATTTTTGTTATGGCAGCCATAACAGACTAATACAGCATACCTTCATGGTCTCATAAAGTAGAAGTGGTCTCAGTTAACCTCATGGTCATTGTAGTGAGCCACTTGAGGACAAGCTCAAAGGTGCAGAAGAGAAGTAAATTGAGCCCAAGTCTTATGAAATAAATTGTGAAAGTTTTTTATCAAACTGTTATCTGGTCCATCATTCTGTTTTAGGCAAATATTGGGTTAGCCAAAAAGTTCATTTGGGTTTCACCATAACATCTTATAGAAAAGCCCAAATGAACTTTTTGGTCAATCCAATATATTTAGACTTTGCTGTTCCCGTGAGTCTACCCTTCTGGTGTTTGGGAGCAATTGTTATGAGGACAAAGGAAACTGTGGAAGCTGAAACTGAAAAGCCAGATGAGGGTCAACAAAGTCAGGGTGGCGAAGAAAGGGTGGCCCAAAGGATGAGGCTGCATGAAGAGTAGGGATTGGAGATAAGGTTGACTTAAGAATGCTAAAGAAGATAATGTTTGGAATGGAGAAATGAATAAGAGTCCTGAAAAGTAATGAATTACCTAAAAGAGTGGTAGTGAGAGGAAAATATATTTGTAGAAAGTTTCCAGAGAGCATAGGGATCTGATGGTGAGGACTGATCAGGAATGAGAAAGTGAGAGATTAGCAAGTGAAACACATATTGCATATTTCCAGTAAAGTTTATTTACTTCATTTTATCTTTCAAGAGCAAATGTTCCTAGCTGCCCATGAGGCCAAATTACTGGGATCCTTGGTCTCCCTTTAGTAAAGTGGGTTCTTTTCTGCTTTAGCACACTGTTTGGTTAAGAGACAACCTCTTTTACACTAAAACATGGAGCCAGAATTGACTGATGTGATAGTGTAGGATTAACAGAAAATAACACCATAAGGCTTCAGAGATTTGAAGAGGAAACAAAATGACTTTTAGCCATCTTAATACAACTCATTCTTTTTGTAGTAATCTTTAGAGGTCTTTTAGAGGACTCCTAATTCCATTTTTCTTGCATTTTTCTATGTCTGGTAGAAAATATTTATTTTCCCCATGTTATTACCACTTAAAAAAAGAAGAAAAAAACCCAGCATTTTGCCAAAGATCTGATTGTGCTGTGGGACAGCAGAATTTTGGCCCTCTATTTCAACATGTAATTTCACCACTCAAAGTAGCTTTTTGTTGTTGTTGTGGTTGTTGTATTAGGATATAATGGAAGTTGTTTGCTTTTGCTAAAGTAAGAGAGAAAAAATGGAGTGAAATCAACCGTGATTTTTTTTTAATGTTAGTTTCTCCTGCAGAGATTGTTACTGATGATATGGCAGAAAACATATTGCTGTATTAACAAGGTCACTCAGTCACAAAATCCTATTAATGTGGAAAATGACAGAACCAAGCTGTGTGGTGACAAATGAGGCAAATTTTCACCTTGTATTCTTAAGATTCCTTGTTTAAATTGACACGGATGGCAGGGAAGCTGTGAACAAATTCAGGAGCTGTGCATGACTGTAAGAAATATAATTTATATATCATCAGTATTGACTGTTTTCTAATTTTTTTTTTTTTACTTTTTGCAAAAATAATTGCAGCAAGTTAAATCAAGAAATATATTTTCTAATTTATGTTCATATTAAAGACATCTACAGAAGTATAAAGGAACCTGCTGAGTAGAAAATTTCGAACTAAACATATACATTCATAATATCCCTGACATGTTTACTTATTTTAGAAGTAAAAGCACCAAATAGTCATTTGCATTTTGAACGACAGCAAATGCATTTCAGATTTAGTTGTCAATTTAATGAAGCCTCAAATATTGATTTTAGCAAAAGAGTAAAGTAGGATATAAAATAAAAAGGATCATTATAATGGTACCCCAGAGGGAATAACTATGGTCACTTCAGTCAATGATATACTCATTTTAGTGGTGTGGACTAGACAAATAAAAATAAAGATTATCTTGATTTAGCTTAAGCTGGAAAAGAAATCTTGCAGGTTTATGGCTTCATAAATTGTTCTGAATGTTTAACATCCCATGAAGAAGAAGCAAACAATGAAGATACTTCATTCAAGAATACAAAATCAGTATACTCAGGCAAAAGCCTTGTAATTCAGATTTAGCGTCTTGTTACCCATGTTTGCATTGCTGAAGGGCCTTCTTTGATTATTCTCAAAACATTTCCATGCAGACATTACCAAACTAACTGTGTTTTAAACACCTACAAGTCTCTCTGACTTAATGGCATTGTAGTTAAATGACATCTTTGTATACTAGGTTATTTCCTTTAATGCTTTATGACTTTTTGTTGAACACAGATAAATTATACACATTTTGAAAATAAACTATTCTTACATAGAGTGGCAACAATTAACTGTATCCACCAAATACTTTCATTTCATTCCTCATTGGAAAACATTAGGAAAATTAAAATTAGATGTTTTAGATAAAAGAAAAAAAATAGATGTTTTATTAACTGTAAGGCTGACATCAAGCAGAATCACAAAAAAATTAAGAGTTTTACATCTATTTCCCAGTCAGTAATAAGCATGCCATGGCAAGTTTCTCTTGAAGTCCAGGAATGCGTCAAACCTGTCTTTCAGCTGAACTGGGAATTTCTCAGTGAATGCAGCATCACAACAGGTCCCATATAGGTTAAATCTATATCAACCCTTTATTTGAATATTCTATTCAAATAGAATTTTTGGAATAGATAACTAAATAAAAAAGATTAATATATGCTTGTCAATGGTTCATTTTAAAAATTCTTTGTCGACTACTGTGCTAAATTGTTTTGGAAGTTGGTTCCTATTTCCAGTGAATTCAATTTACCAGGAGAGAAGAAGTGAGATAATACAAAAAAGTCCAGATTAAGAAATAATATTATATGTTTAAGGGCAAGTGATTATTCTAAATGAATTTAGCCTAAGGAGGCTGTGACATATAAAATGGCCCATGAAGGACAGTGGAATTTGACTAGTTGAATTTTGGGGGAGACAGTTTATGAGATGGAATTAGCATAAATCAAAGAAAAGAGTCAGAAAATAACATATTGGAAGTTCAACAAATTAGAACCATCCCCAAAGAGCTAAGAGTAAACAGAGTTGGTTGAAATAGAATTAGTTTTTTAAAGAAAAATATATTCAAATAAACCATGAATTAGTAGATAGAAAAACTGTAAAACTGATGAATAAATTTAAAAACTGGTTCTTTAGGTACAACAATATTGTAGATAAACCTCTTACAAAGATAATTGAAAAAAAAGAGATGAATTAAAAAAAACACTAGAATGAGGAAATGGATACAAATCACAGATACAAAAGGGCTTATTTCAATGAAAATAAGATACCATCTGCTCAACCAGAAATAAATCAAATTATAAAGTTGCAATAATTAAATGGAGACAAATTAACATGAGAATAAACTTATAGACTAATAAAATTGGGGAAAATATCCATAAAGAAGTTGATACCCATATAAATTTAATACTTTATAAAGATGGCAATTCAAATCAATTAGGAATAGAAAAAATATTCAATAACTAGTGTCAAGCAACTGGCTGATCAGTTAGGAAGAAACTAGTTATTTTTTCTTACACCATACACCATGTAGGGAAATGAGCAAAATCTTAAAAAAATAAAAATTTTAAATTGTTAAAAAAAATATAGGTACATATCTATACATTCTTGGTATGGCAAAAAGTCATTCTGAAAATGACTCAAATTTTATTTTTTTTATTTAGAAAACAGCAGAACAAGAACTGCTTTGTATAAATGGTTAAAGAAGTAAAAACCATTTGTAGCCTCCACTTTTTAATAGCTAAAAATCTAAAGTATGTGGCACTGGCACAATATACTCACACACATACATACATATTTGTTTTTGAAATGTGTTTTTGGATGTGTGGGTGTATATGTGACATGAGTGTGCACACAATACATACACACATACAAATATACCCTGAGTTTTTATTTACAGCTTTACACCCAAAAAAAAAAAATTTTTTTTTTGAGGAATGGTTGAAAGGATACTGATTTGGTCGCAGATTCCCTAGGAGGCTTGAGCAATAAAAGGTCTGGATTCAAGCACTACGTGGTACAAATTGCAGCCAAAATCATGTCCAGGAGCCTTCCTCACTGCAGCGGTTACCCACCCTCTTGGATCACGTGGACCCCACTTGGGTCCTTTCCTTACCAGGTGCTGCTCATGAGAATTAAACCGAGACCAAGTCCGGCAAAGCAGAGCAGAAACTTTATTGTTGATCAAGGAATAGGGAAGGAAGGGCTCATGTTCTAAAGACGCCTTCTCCCCGAGGGGAAGGAAGCCAGAAACTTCTAAGAGGTAAGAGGTGGGTGCGCCATCAGAATTTGGGAAAAGGGGGGGCAATTTCTAGAACAACTGGAGCACGCGCAGTCCTTTGGGCCCCCCCTCTGCCACGGAACTAATTGGGTGGAGGTCTCAGTGTGGTCATGAGGCAAAGGCAACTTTCCCACACCTTGGGTCTCTTCTGCGCAGGCGCTACCGTCGAGGTCAGACTGGAACCGGTTCAAGGCAGTTGACCTAACTTGGCTTGCTCTGGCTCTGGCTGCTTCCGCAGTTTTGCTTATGTGGGGACTGCCTTAGTTTCTGTTAAGCAAGCACAGCAGTGGGCATAGACTAATGGACTGTGGTGCGGAAAAGAGAAAGAAAAGTTAGTCTCTGTACCAGGGTGGGTCTCTTCCCGGTGCCCCCACCACTGCCTCCAGAAACGTCCTTACTGCCAGTGCTGGAGAGGATTCTCCTATGCTTGCTTCTTTGCATCACTTCTGATTAGCCAAGCCTGCGTTCTGGATCCTTGCTCTGGCCACCCGGTAAGTGAAACAGCTACTTGATTGTGGTTCTGTAGTGAGAGGCAGCCATGACTCACAGCGACTTTTCCCTCAAAAACGGGAAGAACCATAGATTTGCATGTGAGAGTCCTGTGAGTGTGTTTCTGTGTCCTTGGGTAGAATTTGATATAATTTTAAGTGTAAATCATACTGTCAATGACATTGTGTCTAAAATATACTGTGGTTTGCTAAGTATTTTGGTGTATACACCAAATACATAATTCCGTTGGGTGCAAAAGGTTTTTCTCGCACTCAGGAATGTGTAGTCTCGGAGATAAAACTAGCCTACGTGAAACTATCTAAGCAATATGGTAAGACAGCCTATATTGAGCTTTTCAATTATCGATGCAATTGATAAATGCTGGGGGAACTTGGAAAGGAGAGTGATTTAAGCGTTTGGAAGAAAAAGTACTAGTTGAAAAGGACTTTAAAAGATGGATGAAATGTACTACATACTGTCTACAAGTCAGTGTATGGACAAGTATGCTTACATTAGTTATTATGAATGTATTGTCATCCGAGACAAGATGCACTTGGTTAGTGAGTGAGTTGGTTAGTAACTGTATATATCGCATTTTGTGGGTGGATTCAATTTTTCTCAAATAATCCATTGATTTTTGTGATAAGATTCTGAGCTGAAGTAACTCCAATTATTTTATAAATAAACTTTTTAATGAAGTGTATGTACATAAGAAATAATGTACAAGTTATGTGTATACATCTTGATAAAAATTCACAAAGTGAACAGACCAGTACACAGATTAGCAAACATAGTATTTTCAGTACCCTAAAAGTCCCAGTTGTGCACCTTCTAATCACTGCCTTCACAAAGGTAACTGATATCCTGACATCTCTTGCCATAGAGTCTATATAAATAGAATCATGCAGCATGCATTCTTTTGTTCTAGCTTCTTTCACTCAGGATTATATTCCTGAGATTTATCCATGCTGCATGAAAGTGTTTATTTTCCCTCACTACTATGTAGTACTTACTCTGTTGTCACAATTTATTTATCCATTCTATTCAGCTCATTTTCATTGTTGCCAGATTTTGGCTTCAATAGTATTGCTGCAGTATCCTTCTTGTGAACATATGCATGCTATTTTTTTTTTTTTTGAAGAATGAAAGCTTTATTGCTCCAAACTGAAAAACACTGAAGAGAAATGCATGCTATTTTTTAAGTAAACGTTTAGGAGTGGGATTCCTAGGTCATCGAGTATGAATGTTTTAAGTTTTAGTGGATGTTAACAAACGGTTTTCAAAAATGGTCCCTCGAATTTCGCTTCCTCCCACTGTGTGTGAGGATTCTGTCCTCCAAATCCTTGCCGGTGCTTGTTATAAGCAGCTTTTTTGTTCTTGTGTCTGTTTGTTTTAACATTTATCATTTTAGTGCTTGTGTAGTGGTTTCTTCCTGTGGCATTAGCCTGGATTTACTAAGATAATTAATGCGTTAAAATGGTAACGAATCACACTTGGGTCTGCTTGCCTGCGCGTAGCATAGTAAAGCCAATCTGCTGACACCTGGTTGTGGTGAAGGAAACTGCAGTGTGTATTGCAGGGGGCCAAGCAGGGAGTTCAGGGCAGCAAGTGCTCAAAACACCTGAACTCCCCTCTGGCTTTCCGCCAAGCAATTTTAAAAGCAAAGTGAGGGAGGGGAGTTGTAGGGTGTATGATAGGTTGGTGGCACAGTTCTCTGATTGGTTGATGGTAACAGGGCGGTGTCACAGTCCTCAGACTCCAGTAGGCTGTGCTCATGGTAATCAAGGAGTTTCTTTCATTTGGTGGGGGTTTTGGCATCTGTAAAACAACTCAGGAAATGTATCTAGGTACTTCAGAATGGAACTAAAGTAGAGGACATGGGGGGAGGGGTGTGTCCTGGGAAGGCCCCATATGGTCCCGCTCATTTATAAAAACACCTTTCCATATGCTTTTTTTTTTAAGCTCTTTATTGGAATATAATTGCTTTACACTGTTGTGCCAGTTTTTGCTGTGCAACAAGTGAATTGGCTGTATTTATACATATATCCCCATCCATTCCCTCCTGTGACTCCCTTCCCACGCTCCCTATCCCAGCCCTCTAAGTGATCACCCATCACTGAGTTGATCTCCCTGTGTTATGCAGCAACTTCCCACTAGCTGTCTGTTTTACAGTTGGTAGTGTATATATGTCAATGCTACTCTCAGTTCGTCCCAGCTTCCCCTTTGCCCCCCCACCCCGTGTCAAGTCCGTCCTCTACGTCTGCATCTTTATTCTTGCCCTGTCACTGGGTTCACCAGTACCGTTTTTTTAGATGCATATATGTGAGTTAGCATACAATATTTGTTTTTATCTTTCTGGCTTACTTCGCTCTGTGTGACAGACTTTAAGTCCATCCACCTCACTACAAATAACTGAATTTCATTCCTTTTTATGGCTGAGTAATATTCCATTGTATCTATGTGCCACATCTTCTTATGGAAGCAACCTAAATGTCCATATGCTTTTTGAACACTTGTATATCCTTAACTTTTTTGGTGAAATTGGCTGTCCAAACCTTTTGGCAATTTTTTATATGGTTGTCTGTTGTCATTGCTTTATCATTCTTTCTATATTCTGAATGAGTTCACCTTCTGTTATTTGTGTTAGAAATATTTTCTACTTTTTTACTTTTCACTCTCGTTTCTTGATAACAATGGTTTCAGTTTAATGAGGTCCAATTTTTCCTTTTTGTATGTTGGTGCTTTTGTGTGTATTGTATGTTGGTGCTTTTGTGTGTATGTTGGGTGTGTGTGTGTATGTGTCCTGCTTAAAACATATGGATATCCAACTAACCAAGCTTCAATTTTTGATAAAAATGTAATCTCACCAATGTACTATAGTGGAATTTTTTCATAAAACAACTGACTGAGTTTTTGTGGGTCTCATTTTAGTCCTTCTGTTCTGTTCCGGTGGTTAGTTTTGTGGACAAAAAATTAATCAGTTGGTCTAAGAAAGAAATGGAAAATTTTATCTGAGTCAAATTTGAGGATTATAATCCGGGACAAGCATCTCAGAAAGCTCCAAGAACTGTTCCACCCATTAGATGTCACGGCACAGGTTTTTAAGTTTTTTTGAGACAGAGGGCTGTTGTGTTAAATGATGTATTATTGACAGTTTACAAAATCCAGATCTAAGTGTCATCATGGCCCCTTACAAGATCAAGAAAGAATGTTATCTTTTAAGGAGTTATCTTGTTGATGCTAGGAGAATGTCGCTCTTTATGGTTGAGCATATTTTTGCTGATGGGGAAGCTTTGGTCAATGAGTAACACAGATATACAATGCACAGTACAGGGGAGAGAGGAGGCCAATGGGCAGAGAAAAAGTTTTATGTTTAAATTTTTTTGTCTTGGCATAAAATATGCATTTCACCTCACAGTTTGTATATGCTTGCTGGTATAGAAAACTACTAGCCTCTTTAGATGGCAAATGATGATAAGTCCAGGGCACTCCCAGGGGACATGATCTAACGGTAACTCCAGAAGCTTGGTTGTAAAATCATTCTCTCACTTTTCTCCTCTAATCACTTGTTAAATACCTGTTAAGTCCATACTGTTTTGTTCATTCTTATTGCCATCACTAATTTGCCCATGTTAGTTCCTGCCTAGGTTATTTCAGTCACCTAGTTCTTTTTCTCCCTGCCTCCCCCACTGTTAAAGAATAGTCATTTCCTTCTTTTAGTCCTTCCAGTTACTTCCTTTCTTACAAAGTGTGGCCCAGCCTCTGAATATGAGAAGCAGGACCATTGCCTACAACACTATTTTATCTCTTTTCTTTCTTGCATTTATCTTACAGCAGAGTCAATAGTAGTTGCCCAAACCTTAAGGTTTAGTTCCACAAATCTGTGTCTTTACCCTTGTGTTGCCTCTGTGAAGAATTTTCCACTCACCTCCTGACAAGCTCTTACTCATTCTTAAAGCCCCAGCTCAAATTATAAATTCTATATGAAGCTATTTCTCATTCCTTCCTGACAGAAGTTAATCATTCACTTCTATTTACTGCGTGCAAACTGTTATCGTTTCTACTGTATCATATCCATCTTCGTATCCCAAATACCTGGCAAAGATTAGATGCTTAATAAATACGGTTGAATTGAATTAAATTGATGAATTTTGATTTCCCCTTAACATTATTCATGCCCTTCCACACACAAACACACAAAGCCCAAATGGATTGGAGTTAAATATTAAAGCTTAGAGATGGTACAAGTTAAAATTGAACATTAAACTTCAATATTTAGAAAGCTCAGAAGAAAATCACAAAAAAGCATGTCTTTTTAAAATATTTATTATGAAAAATTTTTAGTAAACCTTCTTTAAAGGAGCACACTGGACCTTTACATACCTATCAAGATCTTGTAATATTTGCTTCATCTGTCTCTTTTTACATTTCTTTTCCTTTGCTGAGGAGTCTTAAAGCAAATCCGTGATGATAGGTCATTTTACTTTTACCTCTATCAGTACATATTGTTTTAAAGATAAACATTTTCTTACAAAATCAAACTGTCATTATCACACCTGACAAAATAATTCTTTTTAAGTGGCACTTAATATTCAGTGTATAATCAAATTTCCATGATTATCTCAAAAATGCTTTATTATAGTTGGTCCACTCGTTACTTCTGTTCTTTATGTCTCTTGAGTCTTTTTTATTATATCTTTAGCCCACCCCTTCTCCCTTTCTTCCCCTCATGTTATTGAAATTTTGCAAAAGCAGGTTAGTAGTCCTAAAGAAAGTTCCACATTCTGAATTTGTTTATTCACTTTTTCTTTTTAGTGTCATTTCACTAACTTTTGTTTCTCTCTTATAAATGAAGTTAGCTGTGAATCTTAATTAGATTTAGGTTCAGGGTTTTTATTTTGCTTCGTTTTGCAAAAGCACTTTATAGGTAATGCTGGGTGTCATGTTGCATCACATTTCAAGACCACAATGACTGCTTGTTCCATCTTTAGTGATGTTAAGACTAATCAGTGGATACAAGACCTGGTAATCCAACCCTATCATTATGAAGCATCTTATAACTTTTAATCTACTGTTTTCATTAATTTATAATCATTGCCTGAATCTACTATTTATGTCATTAGGAGTTGCAAAAAAAAAAAAAAAAAAAGATTTCCTGTTCTGTCAATCCTTCTACATTTCTAGCAAAGGAGAACTTTTTTCATCAACTAGAGATATTTGATTACCTTGAAATATATGAAACACAGGAAAGGCAGGATAACGTCCTTTTTAAATGGCTGGTTTTCAGAGTTATTGTCTTAGTTATTTCCAGTGATGTCCAATGAGGCATTTTTTTGAACTCATAGAATTTTATATATTCAATATGTTCTAATCAGTTGTATTAATCAGATTGTTGGTGTTCAAACTGGTTTTCCTTTGAGCAAAGGGGGCCTTTGAGTTTGTCTCTCTTTTTTTTTTTTCTTCTTTTTCCATTAACCCATTATTCTTGGAAACTTTCTTGCTTCCTGGCACAAGATATCTCAGCCTAATCCTGCATATTTCCAGCTGTAGACTTGGAATCAGGTAATCCTCCAAGGAGCCCTGGGTGCCAAATTACTCATTGCTATCGTGTTGTCACTGATCCCAGGCTTTTTCAGTGGACAAAGCTAGAAAATACAGTTTTAAAAACAAGGCAAAATAATCGAGTCCATACTGTTATTTCCAATTCATATGTAATGTTATAGTATTTTTACTTAATTTCTTTGATTTTATTCTTATATCTATTTTATTTTATACTAAACTTTTGGCTCCTAAAAGCAGTAGTATGATTTCTAACTTGGATTTTTCTATACATAAAATAGATTTAAAAATTATAATATAATTACTAACAATTGCACTGTATAATAAAATTTAATATATAAATATTACTAATAATGCTGTTAAACATAGAATAGAATTTATCCAGGAAGAACATATAGAACAAAATCTGTGTTGTAAAGTCACTTGAAATAATTCTTATCTCTGTGTTTATACTGCAACTTGATATGTAGCCAAATTCTCAATCAAGTAGGATGGAAGAATAAAGGTATTTTTGACATAAAATGACTCAGGAAATTTATTTTCCATATACTCTATATTAAGAAATTTCTTGAAGATTTCCTTCAGTAAAAAAATAAAATGAGAAAGATTTAGGAACCATGAAATAGTGCATTAACTTTAAGAGCACAGAGTGGAGACTTCCCAAAGTGGCAGACAGCTGGGGTCCTAGAGAGCAGCCAGTACAGACTGGAAAAGAATCCTCAAAGTTTCAGACAGGGAGATAGCTGTTAAGAACAGTATATATTTCATGCACAGTTCAGTAGAATGCTTGAGATGTTGGAATAATTTAAAGATATAATTAAGGTGCTATGTAGAAGAAATTGAGAGGGCACTTAAAAACACTAAAAGCCTATGAGAAGGGAAATGTGATTATACTACTTTCATTGGTTCTGTGGTGAACCTCTCAAACTGATACTAATTTGATGTTGCTTAATGATTTTTAACTTTTAGCATCAATGTATGGACAAAGCATAGAAGATTTAATTGTGGTTATGGAGAAGAATATAAATATCAGTAGCATTGACTATATAATAATGCAGATAGCAGAATTTAGAAGGTAAAGGGATGGGGGAGATGGGTAAAGAAAGAGCAAGTGCATTAATATCTTCCTCTTACAGAAAATGAAATCAAGAGATTCTAGCTATGAAGCAGATTTTAGTGTATTATTTGACTACACAGAGGAACCTTATAATCATAAAAAGAACTGAAGCAGAAACTATTAAAATGTGTGCTCTTTGGGAGGATTAAGACTGAGGAGTGTAGGGCTGGGATTGGTAACTGTTACATTTTTGGTAAACCATTGTATAGTAATGGATTTATTTTAAAATGTAATGGAATACTTTGATTTAAATATATAATATTAATATTTACAATAGTAATGTTAGATGGCAGAATCACCACTTCAGGAAGTGTATTTCACGGTATGAAGCTGGGGATAGTCTCCCAGGATGCCAGTTAATGTTTAAATTATTGAAAGTGGTGAGAGAATGATGGTCAATATGGAGGCCATAAAGTAGAAATACCATCTGTGAGTAATTAGTGTGCCTAAATAGAGATAAAATGATATAAGTGAAATAGCTATATTCAAAGAAAGATGAAAAATGTCTGTGCCTGACAGAACTCTGAATCAAAAGAAAGAAATGACTTTTATTTAAAAGATTTCTTTAATGATGTAGACCATTTTTAAACTCTTTTTTGAATTTGTTACAATGTTGCTTCTTTTTTATGAGGGTTTCTTTTGTTTGTTTGGCTGCAAGGCATGTGGGCTCTTAGCTGCCAGATCAGGGATCGAACCCACGGCCCTTGCATTGGATGGCAAAGTCTTAACCACTGGACCAACAGGGAAGTCCCAGAAATGACTTACTCTTTACGAGAAACCAATTTTACAAAAAGCAATACTTAAACATAGCTACAGATTAGAACAAAGTTATGAAATTAAAAAAGAGATTACAACAAACATCCAGTCAGGCTTCCTTTTTAAGTTGATTTATAGAAACAAAGACATTGGGCTCTTCTAGGACTTCCCTGTCCTAACATTTGATTAATATATGATCAGCTATACAAAAGCTTGTTGACAGATGGACAAAGTGTATTGAAAAGCAAGGCAGTTATGTTGAAAATGATGTATTTGTCTTTTCTGAAATTTAATTAAAATAAAGTCTGTAGCCAGAGTGCGGGTAATTTTCGACTTACCCGTAGAACTTCTAGCTGTTGGCCAGAAGCAAGTAGAATTCCTCTCTGTAGAATAACATCATATTAAGCTACAACATATTGCTAAAACTTTCATATGAAACTTTAAATACATGATTAGAAATAGCCAGAACGAAGGCTGAAAACACACACATACACAAATTAAAAATACAGAGAGAGAAAGGTGGCGGCGAAGTAGAGGGACGTGGAATACATCCCTCTCCACAGATGCATTGGGAATGCACCAAAGGATGCAATAATTCCCACAGAGAACCAACTGAACACCAGCAGACGGCCTCGGACACCAGAAAGGACCGCAAGGAGCCCGACATAACCGGTAGGGAGGCATCTACTACAGCTCAAAGAGGGTGAAGCGGCGGAGCTGTGGCAGACGGGAGGGAGTGAGAAACATACGGAGGGTCCGCAGCGCAGCTCAGCGTTCCCAGACCGAGAACAGAGGGTCCGGGAGCAGGAGCGTGGGAACCGGAGAGCTGGTTCAGGGTGAGAAACATTGTTGCCAGTAAGGTGATGGACCAAGAGGACAGGAGGGAAGAGGTCCACGGCGAGGAGTGCCTTCCCCTGAGAGCTGCCCGGCCATGATGGCGGCTGGAGGCTGCAGGCTCACGGGAAGGGGGGAGGAGCCGCGTGCATAGCCTCTCTCTCTCTCTCTTTCAGCGCCTCTGCAACAGGCAGTGGAGAGACGCCCGTGGGCCACCTAAGGCGCTCAGGGATAACAAGCACCCTCAGGCACTCGGGCGGGACTAGATTAAAACCCCTTGTAACTCTGGCAGCAGGGAGGCTGCCAAGGAAAAAACAACAACAACAACAACAAAAACCCGAGAGAGGCCCAACTCTAGACTTTCTGTTTATGCCTGAGCCACCGGCCCTCTGCAACAGGCACCTCCAAGCCCAACTGAAACAACAGTGCGCCACTGCTCACTCACTCCCAAGAGAAGGAGCCACTATTGTACCCTCTCCCTCCCCACACACTGACGCTTACAGACGAACAATAAAGGAACCTCTGCTGGTCACAGAATATTGCAAAAAAACCCAAGGCGAAGAGAAGGACACTTACCGCTGAGACGCTAAGGAAACAGAAATATTAGTATCAGTTCCTATTGAACTGGTCCATTCTGGGATCAGTTCTGGATTTTTTTTTTTTTTTTTCCTTTTTTGTTTTTTTCTTTCTCTCTCGCTCTCTCTCTTTTTTTTTTTCTTTATTAAATACGATCGTAGCCCTAAGGGATCTACAAGTTTTATAACATAATTTTTTAATGATATTTATTTTTTTTGCCTTTTTATATACTTCTATATCTAGCTAAGTTTTTGGTAGTACGGACAATATATCTCTCATACTTTCCTTTCATCCCTATCTTTTATACATTTCTATTCCTTTCTTTTTATTTGCATATTTCCAACCACACTACGCTCTTCTGTTCCCCTTTCTTCCAGCCATTTTAAGTTTATTTTATCTTAACATACTTATAAGCAACACTATCGATCTGCTCAGACTCCTTCCTCTATTCTCCAGATGACGCACCGCCTTGGTATTTAATATGAGGTTTTTGTCTTTATCTTAGTTCTTAGTACAGTTCTCTAATTTCATTCTGAGAATCTCCATTCTCTCTGGTGGTACTCTGGCTCTTTTCTATATTTGATCCTAGCTTACAAAATCTCCCTGGATTAATGTTTGTATGTGTAAGGTGTTATTTGTTTGTTTGTTTGCTTTTGCTTTTGTCTCTGATTTGTTCTGTTTCAGTTGTCAATTTCTGTTGGGTTTCTCTTTGAATATCTGATAGCACACTGGGGTTCTGTCAGGTCTTTCTAGAGCCTTATGTCCTAACGGATTCACTAATTGTGTGTCTTATACATGTATGTGTTTCCTAGACTTAATATTCGTTTAATCCAATACTTGGACATTAGTCTGAGGCTGGGACAGTCTTCTATAAACACCTCTATCGCCAGGACAAGCAACCCCAAAAGTTTGGACAACCATGAGGAAACAAAGAAACACCATGCAGGCAAAGGAGCAGGAAAAAAAACCCACAAGACCAAATAAATGAGGAGGAAATAGGAAAAATGCCTGAAAAAGAATTTAGAGTAATGATGGTAAAAATGATACAAAATCTTGATAACAAAATAAAGTACAAGAAACAGTTCACAAGAACTCAGAAAAACAAACAGCAATGGATAACAAAATAACTGAAATTGAAAATACCCTAGATGGTATAAACAGCAGAATGACTGAGGCAGAAGAACGAATAAGTGAGTTGGAAGATAGAATGGGGGAAATAACTGCCACAGAGCAGGAAAAAGAAGAAAGAATAAAAAGAATAGAAGACAGTCTCAGAGACCTCATTGATAACATTAAGTGTACCAACATTCGAATTATAGGCATCCCAGAAGAAGAAGAAAACAAGAAAGGGTCTGAGAAAATATTTGAAGAGGTTATAGTGGAAAACTTCCCCAACATGGGAAAGGAAATAATTCACCAAGTCCAAGAAGCACAGAGAGTCCCATACAGAATAAATCCAAGGAGAAATACACCAAGACACATATTAATCAAACTAATGGCAATTAAACACAAAGAAAAAATATTAAAAGCAGCAAGAGAAAAGCAACAAACAACATGTAAGGGAAAACCCATCAGGATAACAGCTGACCTTTCTACAGAAACTCTGCAGGCCAGAAGGGAATGGCAGGATATACTGAAGGTCCTGAAAGAGAGAAACCTACAGCCAAGAATACTCTACCCAGCAAGAATCTCATTCAGATTTGAGGGAGAAATCAAAAGCTTTCCAGACAAGCAAAAGTTAAGAGAATTCAGCACCACCAAACCAGCCTTACAACAAGTGCTAAAGGAACGTCTCTAAGTAGGAAACACAAGAAAAGGAAAAGACCTACAAATACAAACCCAAAACAATTAAGAAAATGGTAATTGGAACACACATGTCAATAATCACCTTAAATGTCAATGGATTAAAAGCTCCAACCAAAAGACACAGACTGGCTGAATGGATACAAAAACAAGACCCTTCTATATGCTGCCTACAAGAAACCCACTTCAGACCAAGGGATACATATAGACTGAAAGTAAAGGGATGGAAAAAGATATTCCATGCAAATGGAAGTCAAAAGAAAGCTGGAGTAGCAATACTCATATCAGACAAATTAGACTTGAAAGTTAAGACTATTACAAGAGACAAGGAAGGACACTCCATAATGATCAAGGGATTCATCCAAGAAGAACATATCACAATGGTAAATATCTATGCCCCCAACATAGGAGCACCTCAATACATAAGGCAAATGCTAACAGCTATAAAAGGGGACATCGACAGGAACACAATAATAGTGGGAGACTTGAACACCCCACTTACATCAATGGACAGATCATCCACACAGAAAATAAATAAGGACACACAAGCTTTAAATGACACATTAGACCATCTCGACCTAATTGATATTTATAGGACATTCCATCCAAAAATGACAGACTACACTGTCTTCTCAAGTGCACACGGAACATTTTCCAGGATAGATCACATCTTGGGTCACAAATCAAACCTCAGCAAATTCAAGAAAATTGAAATCATATCAAGCATCTTCTCAGACCACAATGCCATGAGACTAGATATCAATTACAGGAAAAAACCTGCAAAAAATACAAACACATGGAGGCTAAACAATTCACTCTTAAGCAACCAAGGAATCACTAAAGAAATCAAAGAGGAAATCAGAAAATATCTAGAAACAAATGACAACGAAAACACAACAACCCAAAAGCTATGGGACACAGCAAAAGCAGTTCTAAGAGGGAAGTTTATAGCAATACAGTCCTACCTTAAGAAACAAGAAAAATATCGAATAAACAACCTAACTTTACACCTAAAACAACTAGAGAAAGAAGAACAAAGAAACCCCAAAGGGAGCAGAAGGAAAGAAATCATAAAGATCAGAGCAGAAATAAATGAAAAAGAAAGGAAGGAAATAATAGCAAAAATAAATAAAACTAAAAGCTGGTTCTTTGAGAAGATTAACAAAATTGATAAACCATTAGCCAGACTCATCAAGAAAAAAAAGGGAGAAGATGCAAATCAACAGAATTAGAAGTGAAAAAGGAGAAGTAACAATGTACACCTCAGAAATACAAAACATCATGAGAGACTACTACAAGCAACTATATGCCAATCAATTGGATAACCTGGAAGAAATGGATGAATTCTTAGAAAAATACAATCTTCCAAGACTGAGCCAGGAAGAAATAGAAACCATGAACAGACCAATCACAAGTACGGAAATTGAGGCAGTGATTAAAAATCTCCCAACACACAAAAGCCCAGGACCAGATGGGTTCATGGGCGAATTCTATCAAACATTTAGAGAAGAGCTAACACCTATCCTTCTCAAACTCTTCCAAAACATTGCAGAAGGCGGAACACTCCCAAACTCATTCTACGAGGCTACCATCACCCTGATACCAAAACCAGGCAAAGATGTCACAAAAAAAAAGAAAACTACAGACCAATATCACTGATGAATATAGATGCAAAAATCCTCCACAAAATACTAGCTAACAGACTGCAACAGCACATTAAAAAAATCATACACCATGATCAAGTGGGGTTTATCCCTGGGATGCAAGGATTCTTCAATATACGCAAATCAATCAATGTGATACATCATATCAACAAATTGAAGGATAAAAACCATATGATCACCTCAATAGATGCAGAAAAAGCTTTTGACAAAATTCAACATCCATTTATGATAAAAGCTCTCCAGAAAATGAGCATAGAAGGAAATTACCTCAACATAATAAAAGCCATATATGAAAAACCAAAAGCCAACATCGTTCTCAATGGGGAAAAACTGGAAGAATTCCCTCTAAGAACAGGAACAAGACAAGGGTGTCCACTCTCACCATTATTATTCAACATAGTTTTGGAAGTTTTAGCCACAGCAATCAGAGAAGAAAAAGAAGTAAAAGGAATCCAAATTGGAAAAGAAGAAGTAAAATTGTCACTCTTTGCAGATGACGTGATATTATATATAGAAAACCCTAAAGACTCTATTAGAAAACTGCTAGCACTAATTGATGAATTTAGTAAAGTAGCAGGATACAAAATTAATGCGCAGAAATCTCTTGCATTCCTATACACGAACAACGGAAGAGCAGAAAGAGAAATTAAGGAAACTGTCCCATTCACCATTGCGACCAAAAGAATAAAATACCTAGGAATAAACCTGCCTAAGGAGGCAAAAGATCTGTATGCAGAAAACTTTAAGACATTGATGAAAGAAATCAAAGACGACAGAAACAGATGGAGGGACATACCATGTTCCTGGATTGGAAGAATCAACATCGTGAAAATGACTGTACTACCCAAAGCAATTTACAGATTCAATGCAATCCCGATCAAAATACCAATGGCATTTTTCACAGAACTAGAGCAAGAAATCTTACGATTTGTATGGAAATGCAAAAGACCCCGAATAGCCAAAGCAATCTTGAGAAGGAAAAATGGAGTTGGTGGAATCAGGCTTCCTGACTTCAAACTATACTACAAGGCCATAGTGATCAAGACAGTATGGCACTGGCACAAAAACAAAAAGGAAGGTCAATGGAACAGAATAGAGAACTCAGAAGTAAGCCCAAACACATATGGGCACCTTATCTTTGACAAAGGAGGCACAAATATAGAATGGAAAAAAGACAGCCTCTTCAATAAGTGGTGCTGGGAAAATTGGACAGCAACATGTAAAAGAATGAAATTAGAACACTTCCTAACACCATACACAAAAATAAACTCCAAATGGATTAAAGACCTACATGTAAGGCCAGACACGATAAAACTCCTAGAGGAAAACATAGGCAGAACACTCTATGACATCCATCAAAGCAACATCCTTTTTGACCCACCTCCTAGAATCATGGAAATAAAATCAAGAGTAAACAAATGGGACCTCATGAAACTTAAAAGCTTTTGCACAGCGAAAGAAACCATAAACAAAACTAAAAGGCAACCTGCAGAATGGGAAAAAATAATTGCCTATGAAACAACAGACAAAGGATTAACCTCCAAAATATACAAGCAGCTCATGCAGCTTAATACCAAAAAGGCAAATAACCCCATCCACAAATGGGCAGAAGACCTAAATAGACATTTCTCCAAAGAAGACATACAGATGGCAGACATACAGATGGCCAACACACACATGAAAAGATGCTCAACATCACTAATCATCAGAGAAATCCAAGTCAAAGCCACAATGAGGTATCACCTCACACCAGTCAGAATGGCCATCATCAAAAAATCTGGAAACAACAAATGTTGGAGAGGATGTGGAGAAAAGGGAACTCTCTGGCACTGTTGATGGGAATGTAAGTTGGTACAGCCACTATGGAAAACAATTTGGAGGTTCCTTAAAAAACTACAAATAGAACTACCATATGATCCAGTCATCCCACTCCTGGGCATATACCCAAAGAAAACCATAATCCGAAAAGAAACATGTAGTATAATGTTTATTGCAGCACTATTTACAATAGCCAGGACATGGAAGCAACCTAAATGTCCATCAACAAATGAATGGATAAAGAAGATGTGGCATATATATACAATGGAATATTACTCAGCTATAAAAAGGGATGAGATGGAGCTATATTAATGAGGTGGATAGAACTACAGTCTGTCATACAGAGTGAAGTAAGTCAGAAAGAGAAAGACAAATATTGTATGCTAACTCACATATACGGAATTTAAAAATGGTACTGATGAACTCAGTGACAAGAACAGGGAAGCAGATACAGAGAATGGACTGGAGAACTCGAGGTTTGGGAGGGGGCGGGGGGTGAAGGGGAAGCTGAAACGAGGTGAGAGAGTAGCACAGACATATGTATACTACCAACTGTAGGATAGATAGTCAGTGGGAAGTTGTTGTATAACAAAGGGAGTCCAACTTGAGGATGGAAGATGCCTTGGAGGACTGGGGCGGGGAGGGTGGGGGGGACTTGAGGGGGGGGAGTCAAGGAAGGGAGGGAATACAGGGATATGTGTATAAAAACAGCTGATTGAACTTGGTGTACCCCCCAAAAAATAATAAATAAATAAATAAAATTAAAAAAAAATACAGAGAAAAACACGAGACATGTAGATCATGGTGAAAAGGTCTAACATACGTGTAAGTAGAATCCCAGAAGGAGTACAGAGAAAGAATGGGAAGACCAAGATTTGAATAAATAACAGTTGTTTTGTTTTCTTTATCTTGCAAAACACATAAAGTCATGGAGTCAAAAAGCATTACAAACCCCAAACAAGATAAATACAAAGAAGAGAACACTTAGGCTGAGCATAGGAAAACTGCCAAAAGCTGAAGTAGAATGAAAAACCTTAAGGAGGCCAGAATAAAAGGACCTAATATGTAGAAAGAAAGAGAGGGAGAGGGAGGGAGGGAGGAAAGAAGGAAAGAAAGGAAGAAAGGAAGAAAGGAAGAAAGGAAGAAAGGAAGAAAGAAAAAGCCTATCAGCTGATATCTCAAAAGTAACCTTAGAAAGCAGATGGTAGGATTGTATCCACAAGGTAGCTGATACAAAATAGCTGTCAATCTAGAGGTCTGTGCCCAGCAACTGTAGCCTATAAAAATGATGGTGCGAAGACATATCAGTATTTTCAGACACTAAAATTATGAGAATTAACCACCAGCAAATTTGTAACAAAGAAAATATACTCCAGGCAGAAGAAAAGTGATACCTGGTGGTAACTTGGAGGTGCAATAATGAATGCAAAGCAATAAGGGTAAGTTTGGATAATTCTAAAAGAACATTAAATATATAAAATATCATCATCATCATCTTTTTAAAATGTAGAGAGAATTAAAATTCCACAAGCAATTTCTATTATTGAAATAACGCTGGTCCCCAGTTCCCAAGAGAGCCAGCCTATTTCTTTATATTTATGGCCGATGTATAGCCTGTCAGCACCTTCCATTCTTGTTGACAACTGCCCTTTAATTTTTGTCCCCCTAGAGCCTTGCATCTGTTGAAACAGTCTTCTTCTTAGCCTCTCAGCCACATCTTCTAGAATCAGTGGGTGCTCCAGGGGGGATAAGAGGTCTCAAATGTTGCAAATCCTCACAGCCTTTGTAGCGATCCTGATTCTTCATTTTAGTTTTTAAAATTTGGTCCAGATTTTCTAGATGTTGTCTATAGGCAATTTGGTCTAAATTACATGGTCTGCTGTTACCAGAAATGGTGTGTGCTTTTTAAAACTTAATAATTACCCTCTTTGTAGGATGTGAAATAAATAGATATAAAATACAAACTCCAAGATATATAAAACTACTTAAACAAGGCAACACAAGAATAAAAAACATAAAGCAAAAAAGTTGAGGTAGTTTTAATAAAAGCCTATCTGATAGAATAATCAATAGGAATTCAAAAACTCACTTATAAGAAGAGAAAAAATAAGCAAACAGGATTAAGAAATAAATCTATTGATAAATGTTATTTATAGGAAGTATACATAAAGAAGCATAATTCAGGAAGTTTTAAAGAATGAAGAAATATTAAGTATACACGTGCAATTAAAAGAATAGAGGCTTTGATTTTTTTCTTTCTCAAAGTAAAATGTATCATTAAAAAGAAAGTATTAAATCAAAAGTCTACAAGAATGGTTTCTCTGAAATAAATGTATACTTATTAAATCATGTAACTGTGAAATATTTAAGGAAAAATATATGACAAAAAAATGACTGTAACATAAAATTAGTAGGAGATTTTAACATATTTTCGTCTGTTTTTAGAAAGAAAAAAAAAAAGGTAACATAACACAAGAAGGGATGTGGAGCACTGATTGCACCACACTATACTAGCATCACACTCAGGGAGCTCTAAATGTGCAGATATCTGGCCCCACCTACACAGATTTTGTTCCAGTTGGTTTCAGGTGTGTTCCAGGCATTGTTGGTTTATGAAGGCTTCCCAGGAGATTGCAGTGTGTAGCCAGAGTCAGAAACTGTGTGTGATAACACACAGTCGAGAATCTGAGTCTTAGTCTAATAATATCACATATATATTAAATTCTGTATCCTACAGAGAATACCTCTTTAAAAGAATACTCACAAATTATTTATAAAATTGCTCACATACAAAGTCACAAGGAATACTCAGTAAAATCTGTAATGTAAAGATGTATAGTCTATAGTCTCTAATAACAATATGATAAAGTTACATTGGAAATAAAAGTACATTCTAACAATTCTTGACTCAAAGGAAAAATCCAAACTATTATTTAACACAATATTTAGAAAATAGAATAGTGGTAAATTATAATTATTACATATATTAATATGATTTTAATTATTAGTTATTATAATATGAGCATATATAATATATATGGCTAATGTATTCCTTAGAGAAAAATGAATGTTGCTGAATTATTTCATTGCTAAATGAGACAGAGAGTGGAGAGGAAAGAACTAAAGCATCTGGCTTGTGATTCATTCACTCCTTTTAGTTAAGGGACATTCCCATGGGGTGGAAAAAAGCAGATGATTGGGTTAATCTTGTCAACTAGACTTCTGGATAAATGGACTAATAATATCTGTTAGGAGGAAGAACCTTATCTATAGAATTCCATTAGGAGAATATCACTAGCTAAGGGTTAGAGTAAATAAAGTCAAAATCTATAGAAATATGAGGCATGGCTCATTGGAAAATGGCATGTAAGCTACACAACTCTTTGGGTATAAAGTAGAGATTTTTACCTAATTTAAATGTTCCTCCTGTTATGTGAAGTAAATTGTGAAGTCTGTTTGGGAACTTTATCTGTTATTTTGGACCAGAAAGTACACATTTGATATGGGAAGAAAGTGTCTGAGAAAACACCCTTAATGCCCCAGGATCTATCCACATTGAGCCCTTTGGAGTCCTTGTGTTACCAAAACTCAGGTTCTGTTGCTCACTGCTCGAAAGCCAGTACTTGAGAGGCAGGTATTGGTTGGAAAAGGAGCGGTTGCAACCTGCGGAGAAGGTGGATTCATGTCCCAGAATGAACTTCCAAGATTCTGCTTGGTCACAAATTGTTTTAAAGGGAAAAAAGGGAAATAATCTCAGTCATTAAGATAGGGGGGTCAGATTCTTCATCATTTTCCATTGAATGCAAACTTGCTGACTCCTTGCTGCTGTCTTTTTCTAGATGCTATCTTGTTCACATAGTATATGCAGGATTACTGAAGGGAAGACTGGGGAAAAGATCTAGTCATCTGTTAATTACTTATTCTTTATTCCTACTTCTTTAAGAAACGAATCAACAGGTTAAACAAGGTATTAACGCTCACCTTAATGCTCATCTCATTGGTCACCTCATTTGCTTCCTTTTCCTCCCAGCACTCAGTCCTGCTGTCCAGTGTCTGAAAACAGATGTGTCCTTTGCTTTGTCCAGTTTATGATGCGAGGACAGGTCTGGTACTGAGGCAGGAGACAGATGGGCCCCCAGGGCAAACGGCTTGAGTTTGTTCCCTGTGGACCGATACTCTGAAATAGGAATAACAGGACAATTGGGAGAGGAGGCTTGGCCCTGCCCAGATAGAAGAGAAGAGACCACATAGTCCTCATTCTCCAAGTCAGCAGACCTCCTCCGACTATACATACGCAGAAAGCTTCCTTGGAGGTCAGAAAGGGAGTGATACCAAGTGGCCAAACCTACCCATAGACCTCTTCAGTGGAACCCATCTTGGCTAAGAGATGCGCATGCACATGTGGGAAAATCCTGAGATACACCAGATATGGACTTTGAATCAGGCAAATCAAAATGATTGGTCAAAGGAAACATGGAAGAAATGCCCCATATAAGTGATTCAAACTGCCACAAGAGCGTGACTCTCTCTCTGAGCCCTCCCCTCTCTCTGAGCCCACCCATGTGTCTGTCCACATGTATTCTGGCCTTTTTTTCCCTAATAAATACTTCACTTGTTTCCCTCCTTTTCATCTTTGTGGGAATTCTTTTCTGCAAAGCTGTAGGGCCAGGGCCTTGTGCTCTCACCGCCGCTACCTGACCTCAATCACTGACCTGGAGCTGACACCCCGCTTCAAGCTGCTGCGGGCCAAGGCCACCAGGGATCAGTACCATTAGCTTATTCATGGCATGGAAAAGTATATTTAAAAGCAAGAAAAACATAGAAAGGAAGGGAGCAGGAGAAAAAGATAGTTTGCAAAAAGGGAAAGAGGAAAAGAAACCCTCAGATGTCATATTCCAGTGCAAGTAAAGGAGTAATAAACGTCCTCAAAAAGAGAAAAAAGAATAAGATTGTTTCAAAAATTCAACTAATGAAAATAGATAATCCACTACCTAGTTACACACACACATACACACAGACACACACAATTAATTTAGAAGGGGGGAGGGTGGTTATTACAACTTATCTTTTAAATATATGAGAAATATTTTTACAATTCTATAACTATACATATAAAATGTAATAAAGTTAATTCTATAACAATACAAATTGCCAAAATTAACTCAAGAAGGAGTAGAAAAACAAAAATAACCACAGACTTGGAAGATATTGCAAATATTTAAAGAAATAAAAAAACAGAAAAGCCTATGTTCTTATCTTTTCCATTTCTTCAACATGATGGTCCCAGATAATTTTGCAGACTAGTTAAGTAAACCTACAGAACTCCAGATCTTAATCGACTTGATAGTTAAAGTGAATAGGAAAAGAATGAAAACTCCAGAACTTATTTTTGCAAAGCTAGTATTTATCTGATGCCAAATATATAGTAATGGTTGATCAATAAAAGAAAATGGCTATGTAAAATTCATGAAACAATAAATATAAAAGTTGCTTGGGAAATTTTACCAAAACAAACAAAAAAAATAGAATATATATATAAATACTACATATAAATGTCAGAAAACACAAACTCATTAGTGAAACAAAATTGTGAATCTTAAAAGAGATCTAAAAGTACTTGTAGGAAGTAAATTAAATGACAATAGTGACTTTTTTTAAACAGAAAAGAATGAATTATTAAAAAATGTTTTAAAAGTAACCACAAAGATATATATAAAAATCTCACTCTACCTAATACTTTACAACAAAATTCCTAGTGGTTTAAAAGCTTTATTTTAAAATGGACTTATGGAAGCCTAGGAAAAATGGTGGAGAATATTTATGTAATTTTACAGAAAAAGATGTTTTCTGTCACCAAAATATTTATTTTGATTGATAAATTTGACTAGGGAAATATTTGTAGCTGTAACACATTAACAGGAAACTGGCAACTTTTGCTGCTGACCATAATGGAGTAACAGGGACTGGGACTACCTACCATCTTACAAATTTGAAAAACAAAATAGACAACATTTGTGAAACAGTGCTTTTGCATACGCTGCACAGGAGAGTGGCTTTGAAAGAAGGGGAAAAAATGAGATGAGCCCGGCAATAGCCCAGTTTTCATTGCCTGCAGAGAGTTGCCAGGTTGCAAAGCAGAAAGGGGGAATCCGAACAGCGCCAGGTGGCCTCCCTGGGTTAAGCAAATGGTTGGGTATTCAGGGAGGACAAAACAGGTAGAATTCACAGGGCAGAGTACTGGAGAAGAGACAGCAGCAGAGTGAAGGGCTCTGGACGTAGGCAGAGAGCTCCCCTTGTGTGTGCCCTGGTGTCCTAGCAGCACATGTCTGTGAGGAATTACCCAAAGCTGGAAAGAACTACTAGAGAGGAGTGATGAAACAATTCCTAAAGTTTTCACAGGGCTGGGAATAGTTCATAATCACAACCGCAGTTAAAAAACGACAGTTCAGGCTATCAGGTAGGAGTCCTCGGCAGTGGGAACAAATTAGCTCTAGACTCAAGTCTCCTCTATTCTGATCAGAGATTAGAAGCAAATCTAAAAAGGGTTAAACTTTTCCAAGTAACTTCACTGTGTACCAGAGTAAAGCTCAATATTTAGAAGTTTTTTTTTAAGTTAAATAATAAAAAATATTCTTAGTTGCATATTAACTTTTATATATTGCTTTCCAGTTCACAAAATGATTCTCATAAACATCCTCTCACCTTAGATGTGGCTTCCTTGTATTACAAATGCAGATATGTGAGTGAAATGGGATCAAGGTGATCTAAACATCTGAGGGTCCTCACACATAGGAGACATATCTTGGTACTCTTGTTTGTAAAACTCAGTTTAGAGATGGTTCTCTTGGAGGTGGACTGACAAATATTTACAGAAACTGAATTGCAGAAGGATGTCATTTGTGACTGCATAAAGCACAGGATGTATTTATGACTTAGACTTGTCTCAAATCTCACCGCAAAGATCAAGTTTTCACTAATAGGGGTGGTAATTATTCAAGGAAGTAGCGAAACTATTAGGTAGTTTAATTTGGTGACAGGTTGCTTTGTGTTGCAAAATGCTTTAAACTAACATACTAACAGCTAATTGCTGTCTGCCAACTGTGCTAGTGCCAAGGTCAACTGACTAATATAGTTGGGACTGGAGGAAGAGGGGAATATCCAAAACCTTAGGAAGTTGCTTTGGGGAAGATACTGTTGATACATGTGCAGTTGTTCACTCATCAGAAAGAAAAATGGCAGATGTTGTGTAACTGCTTAAAGTTTTAATGTTTATTTAAGGCATATTTAATGGTCTCATCAATTTAAGCAGTGAAATAAAATACATTCATTATTAATAAATTTACAAAAGCATTAATATATACAAGGACTGCCTAAACAGATTCTATGTGCGAAGTGTAAAATAACCAAGCTGGACTAAAAAAGGTCACACTTTTATAAATCACCAATGAATCTTTTCAAAAGCTGACTCCTTGCTAGTATTTAAGTAGTTTTCATGTTATCAAGTTGCCTTTTCATACATAATATTGTGTGTAGTTAAATAAGGTTCTGTTTGATATTAATCATTGGTGGTTAGTTTTCTCCTTGATAGTATCTTAATATTTTTAGTTCATTTAATGAAGCATAAACTCTGCCCTGTTGCTTAACAGAGGCTTACATCAATGAGTCTTTCAGTCACTCTTCAAAAGGGCACATGATCAATTTTTTTCATGATCAGTTTTTTACAAAGAAATATATAAAACACGACTACATGTGGATAAGAAATAAATGTGCTTTAGTCTTCTTAAATACCATGTTTAATTAGTGAAGAAAGATATATATTATTATTCTTCATGCTTCAATTATCAGTTTCTTCTTCCTAGAACTAATCCTTAATATCAGACTTATGACAAAGATAATTTTGAAAGCCATGGTAAATTCATTGATTTTTGTCTTTGAGTAGAGGTGGAGTCAAAACCTGTGTTCCTGGCAATTTTGCTTATCAACATCTTCCTGTGTATTCCTCTCTGTTCAGGTTTACTGCCTGTCACTAATGAAGTTGTGAGCATAAATAGCCTTAAGGCTTTTGTCTTATTATCTGAAAATAAATGGTGATTTTCGTCTTCTCAAGAAACATGCTTGCCACAAGATAAGGGTTTTATGGAGAGAGACGGACAGTCATTAATTGCTTCCCATTTCTCCTTCTTTGTAAGGGGTACAACAGAAAGGTATTAGAAAACAAAGCAAAAATAAAGCCCTCTGATGCAGAATGAGATCAGGTTTAATTGACTAGGGTATCTTCCTCTTGGTTTCTGTAAAAGTATTTTCCCTTCCAAAGCTTCTCAAGAAATGCATCCCAAAATGATCTATCTCTGCTTCTAATATGTCAGACTCAGAATATGTTTTTTTGCAACGAGAGATGCTGGGGAAATTGAAAGTTAGAATTAAAAGGAAGTGAGGCTTGCCGGAGCCGAAGCGAGCCGAGCACCCGCCGCTGGCCGCCGCCCGCTGCGTGCGCCTCCGCGCCACAGCTGGCCTCAACTCCCTGGAGGCGGTGAAACGCAAGATCCAGGCCCTGCAGCAGCAGGCGGACGAGGCGGAGGACCGCGCGCAGGGCCTGCAGTGGGAGCTGGACGGGGAGCACGAGCGGCGCGAGGAAGCCGAAGGTGATGTGGCAGCTCTCAATCGACGCATCCAGCTCGTTGAGGAGGAGTTGGACAGGGCTCAGTTCGGAATGACTGGCCATGGCCCTGCGGAGGCTGGAGGAGGCAGAAAAGGCTGCAGATGAGAGCCAGAGAGGAATGAAGGCGATAGAAAGCCGGGCCATGAAAGATGAGGAGAAGATGGAGATTCAGGAGATGCAGCTCAAAGAGGCCAAGCACATTGCTGAGGAGGCCGACCGCAAATACGAGGCTGTAGCTCGTAAGTTGGTCATCCTGGAGGGCGAGCTGGAGAAGGCAGAGGAGCGTGCTGAAGTGTCTGAACTAAAATGTGGCGACCTGGAAGAACTCAAGAATGTCACTAACAACCTGAAGTCGCTAGAGGCTGCATCTGAAAAGTATTCTGAAAAGGAGGATAAATATGAAGAAGTTAAACTTCTGTCTGACAAACTGAAAGAGGCTGAGACCCGTGCCGAATTTGCAGAGAGAACAATTGCAAAACTGGAAAAGACAGTTGACGACCTGGAAGAAAAACTTGCCCAGGCCAAAGAAGAGAATGTGGGCTTACATCAGACACTGGATCAGACACTAAGTGAACTAAACTGTATATAACCAAAACAGAAGAGTCTTGTTCCAACAGAAACTCCAGAGCTCCGTGTCTTTCTCTTCTCTTGAAAGAAGTTTCTTTTGTTATTGCCTCTTTGCTGGAAATGTCAAGCAAATTATGAATACATGACCAAATATTTTGTATCAGAGAAGCTTTGAGCACCAGTTAAATCTATTCCTTCCTTTTTTCAAATGGCACCAGCTTTTTCAGCTCTTATTTTTATCCTTAAATTGCATTTATTCCTAAGGTAGGCAGGGTATTTCATACTGAACATACTCTCTTGAGACTGAGGGCATTTGGTTCCTGGGAGAATAGACAACCCCACACTTTCAAACCACAGATTCCAATGTCTAGTCATGGGTCAATTTAAAAGACTGAAGAATATCCACCATTGGTCACACTATAGGAGGCCAGGGACCATCACATTAAAATGGGTGGGGATTTTCCATCCAGAGCAAAAAAGGAGGATGGGGTGGGGTTACCATGGGAAGTCATAAACCACAGAGAAGTTAACCTAATCATCCTGGCTCTTTTCCACACTCCACCGTGCAGAACAAACATCCTCTGAGCAGTCAGCATGAGAATACTCGGAGAAGAGTCATAATAATTACCCAAATGTTTTCTGGATAGATTCTTGATATGCTCTTCTCTATGTTTCTTTCACTGTAAAGTGGTTCTCTGAGGAGCTGATGTCTTATTCCAATAGTGACCCATGCTTATCTGCTCTGATATGAGGCCATCCACTCAGCAGGAATGAATGTTGTAGAATTCAGGCCTATTCAGAGAAGCCGTATCAAAAAGACTGCTAGCCATCAATAACTGAGTAAGACTGTTTTTCTATAAACAAATATTGGGCAGAATGGCTCTCTCTGACAGATAAAAAAGTAATTGGCCTAACTTCATCTCCTGTATACTCCAGGGACTGGTAAATTAGAGCTTTACTTATTTGGAATTTTAATTCCTTCTTTAGGACCAAGTTAATAAAAGACCAAGAAACTCCTGATTAAACTGGATATGGAGTATTTTGTAGACAGGGCTGCACATTTTGGCTTTGTTATATTTCTGCTTTCTCAGTTAACATCTCAGAGCTGAAACATTCCACATTCCCCAGCAGTGTGGGGGCCAACTCAAGTTTACAATTCTGACTTAAAATCACCCTGCTTCTAGCTTATCCAAATCCTCTGCCCCTCACTTCTATTTATTAAGCATCACACTACCCGGGAGATACACTAGCAAATTGTGCAATTGAATAAAACCGACACTTTTCATTTAGATTCTTGCAACTGTATCATATGTAATAGTGTCACTTTTTCTACATTTTGGTCAAATAAATTTTTACATAAACTAAAAAAAAAAAAAGGAAGTGAGGAGGGAAATTAATATTTTTGCTTAGGGTCATTCATAAAATCTTTTCTTCTTAGGAATAATGAAAAAACAGTTTTATTTCAAGAAATAGGAATTCAATATCAACCTTTGTTTAATGTCTTAGAAACAATAGAGAGGGCAAAACCATCCATCACATATGACCCACAATAAAACCTTTTGAAGTAATAGGAAGAGCTTTTGCTCAGCCAGTCATTTCATGGAAGCTGGAAAATAGAGACTTGAATTAACCACTAAATAAATAAAACTAATTGTTGGACATCAATATTTTAAACAACCAAGTGCTATTCAAACCAAATTTCTGGAAAAATACTTCACGATTAAAATCTGCTTATTGGACCAAACAGGAAACCAGTTAGCAGAAAATCCAGACCATATGAAATGGTACAATTTTAAGACTACTACAACAAAAGTAACAAAAAGTTCCATAGAAGGAAGCTTAGTCCCTACATGTCATTCAATTCATTGCTTATCATGCAGTGTGCATTACCCTGTCAAAACATTGTTCTTCGAATATAAAACTTCAATTTCTATTGAGGGGAGTTTGACAATATTTAGATAATTTATGCCTTTACTTTTTGGCAGCAATCCCACGTCTAAGTATCTACACCAAGTTACAATGGGAAATGTATGAAAAGACTTGTGTTCAAGTATTTATTCTGGCATTATACATAATAGTGGAAGATAGGAAATGACTTAAGTATGCAAGAAATAGATGAGGACTGAACAAATTATTACACCTCAACTCATTGAAATATTATGCAACATCATATAAGAATGAAGATTTTCATTTATAGATATGGAGTGATCTCTATTAAATATTGTTAATTAAAAAAAGCAAGGCACAGAATAGTATATGAAATATGATCCCTTTGGTGAAAGAAGGAAGTTATACATAGATACATATAAGCATGGTTTTATAAAAAAAACACTAAGAGCATATACCAAAAAATAATAAAAATTGTTACCTATGGAGAGTAGGAAGAGATAGGGTAGAGAGGATACAAAAAGAAGAGTTTTAAAAAAATAAAACTTGTTGTATGGTTTTGCATTCATAAGTGTTTTAAACACATAAAATAAAAAATAGTAAACTATATTTAAAAATTAAAAACAAACCAAAAGAAAAAAGAGCTTAACTGTAGTAAAGCACACAGAGATACAACTTTTTTTTAAAGCAAATTTAAAATACATTATTTTCACTATATGGAGTTAGTAGAAAATCCTCTAAGAACAAATAGAACTACAAAGAAATCTTGGATTTTAATCAGTAGTCTAATTGAGAGTGATCATATTAATATTATTATTCTGAAACTATGTTAGATTAATGAAAATAAGTAATTTTGTTGTTAAGAAACAAAATTCAGCTTAGAAAAAAGATACAGTTGTATAATCCTAATGTTGAATGAACGTATTGCAATATTAATTTTGAATTGGAAATGTATGAACTCTTTTTTTTCTCATCAATACTTATTTCTTAGTAATTCCTTAAAGTAATGACTGCTCAATAGCAGTGAGCACATCTAGTGCCCAGAATGTTGGCTTTAAATACTGTAAGAAACCAGAGCTCCTTGGAGTAATGAATGATTCCACATCTGGGGTGAAAAATATACAAGATGACCTTGGAATATCTAGTTGTGACAGAGAGTAAGAAAACTATCAAAGATAAATGGATTCTGTCAGAGGGATACAGGAACAAACCTAGAGGAAATATCTTGGCCAAATTTGAGACAATTTGCACATGAAGAAGAATAATGAATGCAATTGATTGTGAAAGATCGAATATATAAAAATCCTTATATATAAATATATAAAAAGGATGGAGAACACAAAATAGAAAACACAACCAGCAAGGATATAGTTGGAAGCAACTAGGAGATCAACCCTTTAATCAGAAAATTGATAAGGAAAGGTTTAAATATTTTAAATATTTATTTATGCTGTCTTTCCTTTATAGATTGTATTTCTTAGTAACCAAATAGCCTAAGCTAAAGAGGGACTATATATACACATATATGTGTATACAAAGAATAATAAGGCTTTGTGTGGAAAGGATAATAGAAGTAGAAAACACCATTTTTCAACCTCTCATGAAATAATTAGATTCAGGCAGTCATTATGAAGTGGGTGAAAAAATATGATGAAAAATTGATAATAAACGTCATAATGGTGGGGTCAGTCTAGCACCACCTAAATCTTCTAATCAATCTTAACATTACTGAAAGTGGGACAAGCAGATACTGCTTTTCTCTTTATATAAGACAATGTGAAGTACCTAGCACCATTTTTGAAGATTTCATGACCCCTTCCCCCCCAAAAAAAGTAAACTTGAACCTAATCAAGACTCTGTCATTTACTTGTATTCGCAGGAAATGTAAAGAATAGGGAAACAAATTAAACCACACCAAAGTGAAGTTAACAGACAAATCTAAATCACAGGCACTCAATAGGAAAACTGATTCCACTTCTGCGAAAAGTTAATAACATGAAAGAAAAAAAAGGAGGGGAGGTATCAGCTTTTGATTAAAAAATCTTGAGAGATATGACATTCACAAGTAAAGTGTGAACATTGTTTTCATCCGAATTGGAACAAACCAGCTATAAAAGATACTGTTGTTTAAAAAAATATTATAGAAATATGGGCATAAACTGCATATTGACATCATGAAATTACTTTTTTTATGTTTGACAACATCATTGTGGTTGTGTAAGAAAATAGATGCCTATTGAAGAATGTATGGGTAAAATGTATGAAGTCTGGAATTTACTTTAAAATACTTTAGCAAAGAACAAAAGAAGAAAAAGACAAATGAAGCACATACGGCAAAATCTTGATAACTTTTGAATCTGAGTTACAATCATATAGGGGTTAGTTGTACTATTCTATTATTGTGTATGTTTAAAAACTTTCATAGTAATTTTTTTTAAGTTGCGTAACTTTAGTATTTCCTGACCACCCATGTAATCAGTAATTAAGCTCCCTGACTTGAAAAGTACCCTGACTTCAATAGTAAGCATGTGTTTATAGATATGTTTATAAGTGAATGGGTAGATATTGTACTTCATTTTTTGTCACTAGTTTTGAAGTTTTTGCATGTTGAGTCATGCTTTAAGCACATGTAAGAAACCATCATATTTTAATGAAAATCCATCACACTATAAATACCTAACCTTTCTCAAACATTTTACATTTTTATGTCTTTGCAGAAAATAGATTTTCATAAGTTGGTTCCACCTCCACTAATAATATTTGCTAAATTTTGTAACTGTGAGCAACTCAAGACAAAACTGTACATTTCTATACTCACATAAAAATTTTTAGGACATGAAAGAAGAGTTGTCATAGCACTGAAAATAATTGTTAAATATCAGAAGGCAGTGTTCCAGAAGTTAGTTTTCTAACCAATTAAAACTTATATCCAAAAGTATCAATATATGGTTAAGACTATCAATTTCTTTTAGATATCAGTGTGAGATTTTAACAAGGAGAAATTTAGTAAAGAGGTAGAAAGTCATGAAGCAAGAGATTAAGTGTTTTTTAAATTATGGAAAAACTTTTAAGCAAGGATCTCATAAGATGTTTATTATTTTTTTCATTTTATTTATAATTCTGTATCCATTTCTTATTGTTGATTGTAACATTTGAAACACTGAGCATATATTTCTTCAATTCTGGGCCAATTCAAAGAAGGCATTCAAACAATGGATTTCCTGGCCTATGTCTCAATAAACTATAAAATCAGACTGATGTTTTCTACTTAAATATTCTCAGCATTCAATCCATGAGGGGAGTCTAGTAGTTAACAGGTCCATTTAGCGGCATTGCTATAGAGAAAAGCATAACTGTAAATGTTAAAAAACTCATTGGGTTAACATCAACTGTTGAAAACATCAACTAAATGTAAAAGCTAAAGTTGATGGCTTACAGGAATTCAGTTGGGGAAGAAGATGGAGAAGCAAAACATAATAAAGTTAAGACATTGAGGATCAAATAGCTTTTGTGGTTTTTTATTTTATCTTTGGTTTGGTATGTAGGTGTGCTTTTAAAGTTTTATACATTGTTTTCAGGAATAGTTTTAGTGCTTTAATATAGAAAGCCTATGGCCTAAAATGAGACATATATTAATGATAAAATAGTGAGTTAATTTCAAATGAACCTCATCTTGAGTGTGTGATAATATGTTTTGCTGGATACGGAGGCAATTACGGGCTTAATAGATTTGGTGTTGGACATCAATCTTGCTAAATCAATCACTAAATTATCTCACAAACATACCTGAAATTCAATGGCACAGCCTCAAGTAGAAAACTAGCAAAATTCACCCAACAAAAGTGACACAGATTTGTTTTATTGTTGCTTAAGGATTCTCAAAGATTATTCAGAGTCCATATATGATGATCAATACTTGCTACACTAAACCCTCTGTGCCTCATACAGCATATAATGGGCTCGGTAAAGACTTACTAGTATACAGTTTTTTAAAAATCTGTTAGTCTTGGTCCCACTTATTGTATTATGGTGTCTTCATTTTAACATTCATAGTTCTCTTCAATGTAAGTTTTTGCAATATCATTGCATCCTGATAGGCAGAGTGATTTTTATACTCATATGAAAATGAGAAAGTGTATTGTATTTCTGTAGACTTCCATTCTAATGAATGTTTTATCTTTAAAATTTTTTATTTTTATACAACTTTTAAAGGTTACTTTCCATTTACAGTTATTACAGAATACTGGTTCTGTTCCCCGTGTTGAACAGTACATCCTTGAGCCTATCTTACACCCAATAGTTTGTACCCCTCCTCCCCCAACCCTATATTGCCCTTCCACACTCTCCCCACTGGTAACCACTGGTTTGTTCTGTATATCTGTGAGTCTGCTTCTTCTATGTTATATTCACTAGTTTGTTGAATTTCTTAGATTCCATGTATAAGAAATATCATACAGTATTTATCTTTTTCTATCTGAGTTATTTCACTTAGCATAATGCCCTCCAAGTCCATCCTTTTTTTTTTTTTTTTTTTTTTTTTCAGTTGGCTGCGTTGGGTCTTTGTTGCTGCACACGGCTTTCTCTAGTTGTGGCAAGTAGGGGGCTACTCTTCACTGTGATGTACAGGCTTCTCATTGCTGTGGCTTCTTTTGTTGTGGAGCATGGGCTCTAGGTGGGCGGGCTTCAGTAGTTGTGGCTCAGTAGTTGTGGGCTCAGTAGTTGTGGTGTACAGGCTTAATTGCTCTGAGGCATGTGGGATCTTCCCGGACCAGGGATTGAACCCATGTCTCCTGCATTGGCAGGTGGATTCTTAACCACTGTGCCACCAGAGAAGTCCCCAAGTCCACCATATTGCTGAAAATGGAAAAAATTCATTCTTTTTTTATGGCTGAATAGTATTCCATTGTATATGTATATATATATACTACGGCTTTTTAGTCCATTCATGTGTTGATGAACACAAGTTTTTTCTATGTCTTGGCAGTTGTAAATAATGCTGCAGTGAACATTGGGGTGCATATATCTTTTCAGATTAGTGTTTTTGGTTTTTGAATATATACCCAGGAGTGGAATTGCTGGGTCATATGGCAGTTCTATTTTTAGTTTTTTGAGGAACCTCCATACTGTTTTCCATAGTGGCTGCACCAACTTACATTCTCACCAACAGTGTAGAACGGTTCCCTTTTCTCTCCATTGTTGCCAGCATTTGTTATTTTTAGACTTTTTGATGGTAGCCATTCTGACTGGTGTAAGGTGATATCTCCTTGTGGTTTTGATGTGAATTTCCTTGATAATGAGTGATGTTGAGCATCTTTTCATGTGCCTGTTGGCCACCTGCATTTCCTCTTTGGAAAAATGTCTATTCCGGTCTTCTGCCCTTTTTTAATTGGGTTGTTTGGTTTTTTTTGATGTTAGATATTAATCCCTTATCAGTCATATCATTTGCAGATATTTTCTCCCATTCAGTAGGTTGTCTTTTTGCTTTGTCAGTAGTTTCCTTTGCTGTGGAAAAGCTTTTAACTTTGATTAGGTTCCATTTGTTTATTTTTGCCTCTATTTCTTTTAGGAGATGGAGCCAAAAAAATATTGCTTTGATTTCTGTAAAAATGTTCTGCCTATGTTTTCCTCTAGGAGTTTTATAGTATTCAGTCTTACATTTAGGTCTTTAATCCATTTTGAGTATATTTATGTATATGCTGTTAGAGAGCATTCTAATTTCATTCTTTTACTTGTAGCTGTCCAGTTTTTCCAGTACCACTTATTGAAGAGACTGTCTTTTCTCTGTTGTATATTCTTGCCTCCTTTATCATAGATTAATTGACTACAAGTGCATAGGTTTATTTCTGTCATTTCTATCCTGTTCCATTGATTTATGTGTTTGTTTTTGTGCCAGTACCATACTGTTTTGATGACTGTAGCTTTGTAGTATGGTCTCAAGTCAGGACGCGTGATTTCTTCAGCTCTGTTCTTTCTCAAGATTTTTTTGGACTATTCAGGGTCTTTTGTGTTTCCAAACAAATTATAAAATTATTTGTTCTGGTTTTGTGAAAAATACCATTTGTATTTTTTTTTTTTTTTTTTTTTTTGTTGCTTTATTATTATTTTATTTTATTTTTTTGGGGGGTACACCAGGTTCAATCAACTGTTTTTATACACATATCCCCATATTCCCTCCCTTCCTTGACGACCCCCCCTCGATTCCCCCCCACCCTCCCTGCCCCAGTCCTCTAAGGCATCTTCCATCCTCGAGTTGGACTCCCTTTGTTATACAATAACTTCCCACTGACTATTTTACAGTTGGTAGTATATATATGTCTGTACTACTCTCCCGCTTCTTCTCAGTTTCCCCTTCACCCCCCGCCCCCTCCCATACCTCGAGTTCTCCAGTCCATTCCCTGTATCTGCTTCCCTGTTCTTGTCACTGAGTTCATCAGTACCATTTTTAGATTCCGTATATGTGAGTTAGCATACAATATTTGTCTTTCTCTTTCTGACTTACTTCACTCTGTATGACAGATTGTAGTTCTATCCACCTCATTACATATAGCTCCATCTCATCCCTTTTTATAGCTGAGTAATATTCCATTGTATATATATGCCACATCTTCTGTATCCGTTCATTTGTTGATGGACATTTAGGTTGCTTCCATGTCCTGGCTATTGTAAAGAGTGCTGCAATAAACATTATGGTACAAGTTTCTTTTGGGATTATGGTTTTCTTTGGGTATATGCCCAGGAGTGGGATTACTGGATCATATGGTAGTTCTATTTGTAGTTTTTGAAGGAACCTCCAAATTGTTTTCCATAGTGGCTGTACCAACTTACAGTCCCACCAACAGTGCAGGAGAGTTCCCTTTTCTCCACACCCTCTCCAACATTTGTTGTTTCCAGACTTTGTGATGATGGCCATTCTGATTGGTGTGAGGTGATACCTCATTGTGGCTTTGACTTGCATTTCTCTGATGATTAGTGATGTGGAGCATCTTTTCATGTGTTTGTTGGCCATCTGTATGTCTTCTTTGGAGAAATGTCTATTTAGGTCTTCTGCCCATTTGTGGATTGGGTTATTTGCTTTTTTGGTATGAAGCTGCCTGAGCTGCTTGTATATTTTGGAGGTTAATCCTTTGTCCGTTGTTTCATAGGCAATTATTTTTTCCCATTCTGAGGGTTGCCTTTTAGTCTTGTTTATGGTTTCTTTTGCTGTGCAAAAGCTTTTAAGTTTCATGAGGTCCCATTCATTTATTCTTGATTTTATTTCCATGATTCTAGGAGGTGGGTCAAAAAGGATGTTGCTTTGATGTATGTCAAAGAGTGTTCTGCCTATGTTTTCCTCTAGGAGTTTGATAGTGTCTGGCCTTACATGTAGGTCTTTAATCCATTTGGAGTTTATTTTTGTGTATGGTGTTAGGAAGTGTTCTAATTTCATTCTTTTACATGTTGCTGTCCAATTTTCCCAGCACCACTTATTGAAGAGGCTGTCTTTTTTCCATTGTATACTCGTGCCTCCTTTGTCAAAGATAAGGTGCCCATATGTGTTTGGGCTTACTTCTGAGTTCTCTATTCTGTTCCATTGATCTTCCTTTCTATTTTTGTGCCAGTACCATACTGTCTTGATCACTATGGCCTTGTAGTATAGTTTGAAGTCAGGAAGCCTGATTCCACCAACTCCATTTTTCCTTCTCAAGATTGCTTTGGCTATTCGGGGTCTTTTGCGTTTCCATACAAATCGTAAGATTTCTTGCTCTAGTTCTGTGAAAAATGCCATTGGTAATCTGATCGGGATTGCATTAAATCTGTAAATTGCTTTGGGTAGTACAGTCATTTTCACGATGTTGATTCTTCCAATCCAGGAACATGGTATATCCCTCCATCTGTTTATGTCATCTTTGATTTCTTTCATCAATGTCTTAAAGTTTTCTGCATACAGATCTTTTGCCTCCTTAGGCAGGTTTATTCCTAGGTATTTTATTCTTTTGGTTGCAATGGTGAATGGGAGAGTTTCCTTAATTTCTCTTTCTGCTCTTCCGTTGTTAGTGTATAGGAATGCAAGAGATTTCTGTGCATTAATTTTGTATCCTGCTACTTGACTAAACTCATCAATGAGTGCTAGCAGTTTTCTGGTAGAGTCTTTAGGGTTTTCTATATATAGTATCATGTCATCTGCAAAGAGTGATAATTTTACTTCTTCTTTTCCAATTTGGATTCCTTTAATTTCTTTTTCTTCTCTGATTGCTGTGGCTAACACTTCCAAAACTATGTTGAATAACAGTGGTGAGAGTGGACACCCTTGTCTTGTTCCTGTTCTTAGAGGGAATTCTTCCAGTTTTTCTCCATTGAGAACAATGTTGGCTTTTGGTTTGTCATATATGGCTTTTATGATGTTGAGGTAATTTCCTTCTATGCCCATTTTCTGGAGAGCTTTTATCATAAATGGATGTTGAACTTTGTCAAAAGCTTTTTCTGCATCTATTGAAATGATCATATGGTTTTTATCCTTCAATTTGTTGATATGATGTATCACGTTGATTGATTTGCGTATATTGAAGAATCCTTGCATCCCAGGGATAAACCCCACTTGATCGTGGTGTATGATTTTTTTAATGTGCTGTTGCAGTCTGTTAGCTAGTATTTTGTTGAGGATTTTTGCATCTATATTCATCAGTGATATTGGTCTGTAGTTTTCTTTTTTTGTGACATCTTTGCCTGGTTTTGGTATCAGGGTGATGGTAGCCTCATAGAATGAGTTTGGGAGTGCTCCGCCTTCTGCAATATTTTGGAAGAGTTTGAGAAGGATAGGTGTTAACTCTTCTCGAAATGTTTGATAGAATTCGCCTGTGAATCCATCTGGTCCTGGGCTTTTGTGTGTTGGGAGATTTTTAATCACTGCCTCAATTTCTGTACTTGTGATTGGTCTGTTCATGGTTTCTATTTCTTCCTGGTTCAGTCTTCGAAGATTGTATTTTTCTAAGAATGTATCCATTTCTTCCAGGTTATCCAATTGATTGGCATATAGTTGCTTGTAGTAGTCTCTCATGATGTTTTGTATTTCTGAGATGTCCGTTGTGATTTCTCCTTTTTCATTTCTAATTCTGTTGATTTGCATCTTCTCCCTTTTTTTCTTGATGAGTCTGGCTAATGGTTTATCAATTTTGTTAATCTTCTCAAAGAACCAGCTTTTAGTTTTATTTATTTTTCTTATGGTTTCTTTCCTTTCTTTTTCATTTATTTCTGCTCTGATCTTTACGATTTCTTTCCTTCTGCTCACTTTGGGGTTTCTTTGTTCTTCTTTCTCTAGTTGTTTGAGGTGTAAGGTTAGGTTGTTTATTCGATCATTTTCTTGTTTCTTAAGGTAGGACTGTATTGCTATAAACTTCCCTCTTAGAACTGCTTTTGCTGCGTCCCATAGGTTTTGGGTTGTTGTGTTTTCGTTGTCATTTGTTTCTAGATACTTTTTGATTTCCTCTTTGATTTCTGTAGTGATTCCTTGGTTGTTTAAGAGTGAATTGTTTAGCCTCCATGTGTTTGTATTTTTTGCAGTTTTTTTCCTGTAATTGATATCTAGTCTCATGGCGTTGTGGTCTGAGAAGATGCTTGATATGATTTCAATTTTCTTGAATTTGCTGAGGTTTGATTTGTGACCCAAGATGTGATCTATCCTGGAAAATGTTCCGTGTGCACTTGAGAAGAACGTGTAGTCTGTCGTTTTTGGATGGAATGTCCTATAAATATCAATTAAGTCGAGATGGTCTAATGTGTCATTTAAAGCTTGTGTGTCTTTATTTATTTTCTGTTTGGATGATCTGTCCATTGATGTAAGTGGGGTGTTCAAGTCTCCCACTATAATTGTGTTACTGTCAATGTCCCCTTTTATAGCTGTTAGCATTTGCCTTATGTATTGAGGTGCTCCTATATTTGGGGCATAGATATTTACCATTGTGATATGTTCTTCTTGGATGGATCCCTTGATCATTATGTAGTGCCCTTCCTTGTCTCTTTTAATAGTCTTTACTTTCAAGTCTAATTTGTCTGATATGAGTATTGCTACTCCAGCTTTCTTTTGACTTCCATTTGCATGGAATATCTTTTTCCATCCCTTCACTTTCAGTCTATATGTATCCCTTGGTCTGAAGTGGGTTTCTTGTAGACAGCATATGTAAGGGTCTTGTTTTTGTATCCATTCAGCCAGTCTGTGTCTTTTGGTTGGAGCATTTAATCCATTTACATTTAAAGTGATTATTGACATGTGTGTTCCAATGACCATTTTCTTAATTGTTTTGGGTTTGTATTTGTAGGTGTTTTCCTTTTCTTGTGTTTCCTACTTAGAGAAGTTCCTTTAGCACTTGTTGTAAGGCTGGTTTGGTGGTGCTGAATTCTCTTAACTTTTGCTTGTCTGGAAAGCTTTTGATTTCTCCCTCAAATCTGAATGAGATTCTTGCTGGGTAAAGTATTCTTGGCTGTAGGTTTCTCTCTTTCAGGACTTTCAGTATATCCTGCCATTCCCTTCTGGCCTGCAGAGTTTCTGTAGAAAGGTCAGCTGTTATCCTGATGGGTTTTCCCTTATATGTTATTTGTTGCTTTTCTCTTGCTGCTTTTAATATTTTTTCTTTGTGTTGAATTGTCGTTAGTTTGATTAATATGTGTCTTGGTGTATTTCTCCTTGGGTTTATTCTGTATGGGACTCTCTGTGCTTCTTGGACTTGGTTCATTATTTCCTTTCCCATGTTGGGGAAGTTTTCCACTAGAACCTCTTCAAATATTTTCACAGACCCTTTCTTGTTTTCTTCTTCTTCTGGGATGCCTATAATTCGAATGTTGGTACGTTTAAGGTTATCACTGAGGTCTCTGAGGCTGTCTTCTAGTCTTTTTATTTTTTTATCTTTTTCCTGCTCTGTGGCGTTTATTTCTTCCATTCTATCTTCCAACTCACTTATTCGTTCTTCTGCCTCAGTCATTCTGCTGGTTAGAGCATCTAGCGTATTTTTAATTTCAGTTATTTTGTTATCCATTGCTGTTTGTTTTTCTGAGTTCTTATGAACTGTTTCTTGTACTTTCTCTAATTTGTTATCGAGATTTTGTATCATTTTTACTATCATTACTCTAAATTCTTTTTCAGGCATTTTTCCTATTTCCTCCTCATTTATTTGGTCTTGTGGGTTTTTTTCCTGCTCCTTTGCCTGCATGGTGTTTCTTTGTTTCCTCATGGTTGTCCAAGCTTTTGGGGTTGCTTGTCCTGGTGATAGAGGTGTTTATAGAAGACTGTCCAAGCCTCAGACTAATGTCCAAGTATTGGATTAGACGAATATTCAGTCTGCACTCCAGCCAAATGGGGACTCTCCTGCTGGAGCCTTCTCTCTGGTTAATACATCAGAAGATGAGGCCAGGGTGAGCAGGCGCCTGGAGACAGAGTTCGGTTAGAGAAGACATCTGACGGAGCAAGTCAATCCAGGGAGGTAAGTAAGCCCCAAGGTCTCAGAGTTCAGTCAGGGAATCAGAAACAGCAATCTGGCAGGATTTTTTCAGAGGCCTCTTACTCTCCTCTTGGGGGCTTCACGGCACTTCCCAATTCTTTACTTTCATCAATTTCACTTTCCGTGAACCTTCGTCACTCAAGCCTTTCGTGCCCCACGTTGGGCGCCACTTGCCGAGACCAGCTCGGCGACTCGAGGCGAGTGACGGGTGCCGCAAGCTTGAAGAAGACACAGACACAGACTGAAGAGAAAAGTGGGACCGGGGGGCTCAAGACCTCTCGGATCAAGAGCCCCATTTGTATTTTGATAGAGATTTCATTGAATCTGTAGATTGCCTTGGGTTGTATGGTCATTTTAACAATATTGATTCTTCCAGTCCAAGTACATGGTATATCTTTCCATCTGTTTGTGTCATCTTCAGTTTCTTTTATCAGTGTCATATATTTTTCCAGTAATGAATATTTTGATGGTAGAGAAAGAGTTCAAGGATCTCCATGGTACCTGAAATGATATATGTACAGCTCTTTGATTTCTCAAGAATGCAACCTATAAGCTTACTCTAAAGGAGGAAAGCAGCTTCTTCTAAAAATGGAAAGATCTCCTTCCCATCTCTTCACTACAGGATTCTTTTTGCCAACTTCTCAAATGACTCAATGGCATCATTGTTATTTTGCAGCAAGATTCCTAAAATAAGTCATTTCTATTGTACATAATCTTGTTATATAAATAGAAATTTCTAATTAAAGTTTTCCAGTTAACAAGATGGGAGGAATCCTTTCACAATTATACATATATCAAATCATCACATTGTACACTTTAAATATCTTACAATTTTATTCATCAATTATACCTCAGTAAAGCTGAAAGAAAAATACTTGATTTTAAAAAATATGTAAAAATAAATTTCCATCTTTTCCTATGTATAGATAATTATGTATCAAATGCACATATTTTTCTCAATAGATGAATAGTTATCCTCTTAGTCTAACAAATGTTGGCTTTCAATTTCTTGTCTTTAGTACTTTTAATTAAACAAAATTGAGCTGATTTCAGTAGAAGATATCTTTCAGGTATTAGAAGGAGTAAGATTTGAATCCTGGTACTATTACGGTGAGTTATTTCACCTGCTTTTGCCTTGAAAGAGAAGACCTGGTAAAAGAATGTACATTCATAGATAGAGTCTAAATATGTACATATATCATTAGGCTTGAAATCTCTATTTTCCTGATGTGTAAATCTCAAAATATAAAGAATATAGTAAACATGACCCTCCTGTGGTATGCTTAATAATATAAATGCTAAAAAATAATTACAATAATACTGTAATGAAAGACACCTTCATTGATCAACATGCTGACATACTCTGGCTAAATATTTCCATTTGGAGCTGGTGCCTCTGTAAGTCATTAATGGTGTTCTCTGGCTGATCATGCTCCTCTGACATTTCAAACGGTCATCTAAAATGGCTACATAATGGGCTGGCCTGATGACTTCAGGTATGAAAACCTCTTTCAGCCTATTACAAGCTAATCTTCGTTAATGGGCTTTCATATCATGCTGCTCCTCTAAGCTGTACCCTCCCCCCACCCCTCTGCCCACCTCCAGCCCCAAATCCAAGTCACCAGACACAAATATTTAAAAGCATATGAGCCAACTTGAAACTACTTGCATTTTAATTTTATATAAAACTCACATGGACAACCTAAGCACCCAATTTGGCTTCAGACATTATCATAATAATGAACAACATAGCTTAAAAGGAATTCTAATTTTTTCTAACTGGGCTTCATGGGAAAATGAAGTAAGGCTTTCAGCCTACTAAATTATTCAGTGGTAGTACGCATTCTCTAAATTTATTACTCTTGGCTGATCTGTAGTTTTAAACATAAAATAAATGTTAGAATCTGAACTAGAAATGCAATAAATAGAATTGTTTTAATCAGCTGTGGCTATGAAGAAAATTCCATTTTCATAATTCATTAAATTATGAAATAAATATCAAATTTATTTTGATAAAAAGTTTAACAAAGTGAGAGAAACAGGTCTAACTAAAATAGCATTCAGTACTCTAACTTCAGGACCACGTGAGGGCAAGTAATCACATATTTTTGGTTAATTGCTTCACACATATTCCTGTTTTTAACACTTCTGCAGTAAATTAGACAAGACTACTAAATGTGTTATGGAAGTTATGTCAGAGATCACATATTACTCCACTTGGTTTTTGCACTAGTATAGCTTATAGAAAAAAAGATAAGCAAAAGTAATGCATGTAAAATCAGATGCAAAAAAAGCAATTTTTTAATTTGACCCTTGCTTTCACTTATTTTTTGAAATTATTATTTCAACAATTAGATTATTATCTATCATATAATCCATCAGTTTCTTAGTCTTCTCCATACTTTCTGTCACTGCATACTCTGACACAGTTGTCTTCTCCCCTCGTGAGGTTTTTAGTAGGCTTACTTAATAATAGTGATGATTATGCAAAAATGCTAATAAAAAAAAACTTTAAAGACTGTTCATTGAGCATTTAGTATGCATGAGGTATTGTGCTAAGAGCTTTACCTGAATCACCTTTTGTAAAATCTTCTCAACATCCCTATATAATTATGATAATTGACCCCTTTCTGCGTGTGAAGAAATAAACCCAGAGCAATTAGGTAACTTGACAAATGTCTGAGGGCTAGGAAACTCATACACAGGCACCTGGCTCCAGTGCCACACATGTAGCATTTTAAAATGTAAGTCAGGTGTTATTCCCCTGCTCAGAACTGTTTATCAGTTTCGCATCACAGAAGTAAATCCATGCCTTTGCCACGTCCTACAGGTTGTTTTATGATCTGAACAAGTGTTTCTCTCTGATTGCATCTCCTCCAATCTCACACTCATTTACTCTTCTTCAGCCTCAATGGCTTTCTTGATTCTTCTAATGTGTGATACACACTCTGACCTCAGGGCCTTTGCATTGCTGTTACTTATGCCTGAGCCAGTTTTGCCCTCATGTATTTGCTTGACTTATTTCCTTACTGCATTCAAGTCTCTGCTCAAATGACATAAAAAGAAAAATTCCCTCAACATCCCCTCTAAAATGGTACTTCACTCCTACTTTTTAGCTCTATTTTTCTTTTTTGGACTATCTGCCATTATGTTACATATTTGTGTGTGTGTGTGTGTGTGTGTGTTCCTCACAACAGGGGAAGCTGCAAGAGGGCAGATACTCCTCTTCTGTTCTGTTCACTGCTGTATCCCTAATGCCTGTGTTGTATATGGCACATGATGGGTTGTCAACTAACAGTTGTGGAAGGAAGGAAGAAAAAGAAGAAGGAAGGGAAGAAGAGGAAGAGGGAGGGAGGGATGGAAGAAAAGAAATTAGAAATCACAAGCAGGATACAAATTTAAAGTCTGATCCTCTGTTCCCAACTGAAAGCATTGAATCAAATTTCTAACAAAATAAAACACACACACGTTAAAAAAAACAAAGCATGACTGTTGTTTAAGTTAAGGGAAAAAACCCAATAATTATTCAGGGAAAAATATTTCTCAAAGGACATGATGATTGGATATTATTATGAAAACATATATAATACCACATCTGGGCTAAAGTGAAAAATATGAGATTTATGGTTATTTAATTTCATAACCCTAAGCATTCCTGGGAATTGTTCATTTTATTCTATTTGATTGAAATTCTACTCCAAGGTTGTGTATATACTATGCTAGACATTTGCTTGCAAGCCATGATATTTAATCACTATCCAGATGTTTTCAAACACCCCAAATGGTAGACATTGTGTCTGAAAGATCCAGTTTGGGAAATTTTTGAAATTTTTATTAAGCTTAAACTTCTCTCCAATGCATAAAGCCAAATGTTTTTGTCTTTGTTTTGCTATCTGTTCTTGCTGCTTTTCTTCTTTCTGTTGCCACTATCTTAAATCTGCCTTCTTAAGTTTCATTGGTAAATTGTAATAAGTATTCTCTAACAACTGCTCACACTGTCACTCCTAATCAGCTCTGGCTCCAAATGGAAGATACGCTTTCATTGTTTATAAAACCTTAAGCTCTCCATTGCTTACAAGAGAAATTCAAAATTATTTAAACCAGCTTTAGGGGCTCTCAATAATATAATAATACCATACTATTGAATGTCATCTTTCAGAATTCCCCCCATAAAAGAAGCAGCTATATTCATTGCTCCATATAATCTGAATGGGAAATAAACTCTTAGCTTAGATGAAAGTAAATTGTTGTAACAAATGCTCCACCCTGCCCCCCCCATCCCCAAAAGATTTATTTTTCATCGTGGGTCAGCATGTCTATACTCAGCCGTACTGTCACCCTGGGACTCAGGTTTGTAGAACTGTCTTAAAGATTTCAGAGTGGGAGTGTGCAGGTTACAGGGTCAAGCCTACCATCAATGGGAAGGATCCGCTACCCAGAGAGAGGCAGGGAATAATTTGAACAATAATACAGTCTAGCACAAAGAAGAATTCATTTTCTTTTTTAAAGGAATGTATCAAATTACTAAAACAATTACTCAAGAAAATGTAAAATTCTCAGACGTCTTCTTCCTGAAGCCCCACCCTTTTAAGGCAAGGAACAGAGTCTCACCTTTCTTGCTGAGTTCTTTAGTTCTCTGACTTTTCTTCCTACCCCTACACTGTAGCACCTAGTGCCGTGTTTCCAAATAACACACAATCCGAACACATTTCCAAACTGGAATGATTTTACATACCAGCTCATGGTAAGATACTGTGTTTCAGAAGTGCATTCTAGATATGTTTTTTCCTTTTTCCTCTCCTTCCTTATTTGTTTTTCCCCAAGGGAAAATAATTTCTAGAAATCAATAAGAAAAAGATATACTTTATAAATGAAAACAAATGTGACCAATGGGTTCACTTAAATTTTAGAAGGCCCATAAACTTATAAAAATATGCTCAACTATGACTGTTATTAAACACATTCAAAACAAATTGGGATAGTTTTCTACCTTTAAAATCATCAAAAATTAAAAAATTTTTTAAACCCAGAGTTGGTGTTAGGCAGAATATTGATAAGTGTGACTAAATCCTTACTGCATTTTCTTTTATCATTTTCTTAATTTCATTAATGTCCCTTTGTTCCTGAAGTAAGTCGAAGAGTAATTATTTAGAACAATGTAGATTTTATTTTAAGCTCTACAATATGCCGACAGTGAATGCACTGAGCTTATTGCTTTGCCAAATAAAAACAATGGTTAAGAGAAACATACTGCATTAAGATTGGTGGGAGTACAGCCACGCCCACCCACTGGGTAAATGTGACCACCACCTGAAATCCAGAGATTTCCGATGAATAAAGATAATTATGAATAATACTGCACACCTCGCCTGGTTGGGAGCATATGGCAGTGGTTCTGCATTGCCAGGAAAATAATGTTTCTGTCTGCAATGTTTCACTCAGAAGCTTTACCTGCAAGTGACTCACAAAAACATAAGAAGGGCTTTGCTGTACCATGCTGACTGAATTCACTGCAAAGGCTGATATTCTAAACAAAATCACCAGGAGTTGCATAGAATTATATTTTAATCTGATGCTGGAACTGCAAAAGCAGTTCAAATACATACAGTATTTCTAAAGACCATGCTTTTGTGCACTCATAAATATGAAATGCTAACAGCCCGCATGATTCAATTGCTTGAATTTCTTCCATGAAATTATTTGAGATTTTTTTCAAAAATGTATTTTTTCTGACTGATATTAGTCATAAATAATTTTTATTTCTGAGTACAGGTTTCTCCCTACCATTAGGAAATATTCACCTTGGAGAAGCAAATTAACTCTTTCATTTATCCTGTTCAAAACCAGTGAGATGAAATAAACATTCACTCCCTCCCCTTGTCTGGTTCCACTAAATTTCACTCTTAATATAACTCCTCCCTCTAAGAATCTAATACCTTCAAATGTCTCAGTCCTCTACCATCCCCAGTGAGCAAAATTTCACCCTGGCAAAGCTTCCCTGATTTCCTGAATCAGTTCTGCGTTATCAAAACGTTATTATTCTCTCTCTCAGCTTCTCTAGATTCCCCTCATTAAAGAGATGAACAGCTCATTTTATCCAGTAATGACAAAATTGTGAGTGAAAGATTTAACCTATTATTCTTTTCCACTAGCCTGTTATTATTGTGATAATGCTGCATAACAAACTACTCTCTGAAACCCATTGTCTTATAACAATAAGCATTTATTTTTCTGACTCACAGATCTGATGAACAGCTAAGGTGCTCTGCTTCAGGGTAGGCTGGGCTTGGCTCTAGGCTCTGCTTGGGTTTAGATCTGCTTCACTGAAATCTTTCTGGGGCTTTGGCTGAAGGGACAGTAGTTTTATGGAACGTGCATTTGTCATGACAATCAGAGGAACACATGAGATCAAGCCAAATTGTAAAAACATTTGGGGCTTCTGCTCACATAGTGTCCACAAGTATTTCTTTAGCAAAAGCAAGTTGCGTGACCAAGTTTACTATAGATGGGGTGGTGAAATATACTCTACCCACTGGAGTGCGCTGCAAAATCACATGACAAAAATAGTGAAGAATTGAAAATCAGCATAGCTTCCAAGGAAATATATTTGCTCTTTAGTGGGAATTTCCTAGAGATAATGCAGTAGCTTAATTTAAAGTAGAATTTGTATTGGCACAAAATGTTGGAATTGTAATTTAAAAGGCAGTTGAAGGAATATATCCTATGAATTGTATCCAATAGATATTCCTCTATTCTCTTGAACATATAAAAAGGTAAAATTCTAATACTTATGTGTTAGGCACTGTTTTAAGTGCTTTACATATGTTAACTCATATAATTATCACAATCATCCTATAAATTAATGAATATTCTAATTCCATTTGCCAAGTTAGGGAACTGAGGCATACAGAGATTTACCCACTTGCCCAAGGCCACACGTTTAGTAAGGAGTATACTCCAGCTCCAGCCCCTGTGCTTCTGAGAGACTGAATATACAAATGGACAATATAAAAGCAGAACTCTGACTCATAACTTGAAGCACTCTGTACAGGAAACCAACCTATTATCTACAGTAACCAGTCTAGGAAGCCATCTTGCTATAAATCAAATTTGTAGGCAGTCAGATTACTATCTCTAGCAGTCATCTGGGAAGCCAGACTGCAGTGCCTGTAACAGTCAGCCCCAAGTGGCTATGACTTGACAACTTACCAAATATTCGTCCCTACTTTGGACTTAGGACCAACCAGAGAAGGCCAAATAATGCACCTTAACCAATCACTGGGGATGCCCTACTTCAAGTTAGTGCGTCTACAGCTGCCCCACTCCAACAACCTCCAATCAGGGCACACCTGAAGCCTTCCCATTTTCTCGTTATAGAGCTTTCCCTTTCCTCTGCCTGCCTTTGAGTTTCTGCCAAGACACAAGTGATGGTGGCTGACTTCCTCGCTATAGCAAACTCTAAATATCAAATAGGTTTTGCTTTTCTTATTTGGTTAATCTTCATTTATCTCCACATAACCAGAACAATATCCATCATATCCAGTGCAATTGAATTTGTTCATATCTAACATAAATACTAAGACTGTAGTTAAAGCTGCTTAAAGGCCAATAATCAACTCTTTCTCAGTACTTAATTTTGGTAATATGGCCCCACCAATACCTGGTATTTAGAGAAGTTTGTAGATATATCTACAGAAAGTCCAAGTTAATGATAATCACAATAGTAGTAATAATAGTGTACAAGTCAATGATAAGAACAATAGCAATAATAATAACCGCTCTTTTATTAAGTACTTATAACCACCACACACATTACTAAAAACATTACTTTAGATTTGTTTGTTGCATACTCAAAGTAACCAAATAAGTTGATTTACTGGGATCTCTCCATTTTACAGATGGGCTTACAGAAATTAAGCAACTTTCTGATACCTACATTGTTTGGATATTGTTTGGATATATATATGTGTACATACATACACGTATATATATCTACACACACATACAGTAAAACCTTGTGTTGCAAGTAACTTGTTCTGTGAGTCTTCCGCAAGACAAGCAAACATTTCTGATAAACTTTAACTTGATAAACGAGCAATGTCTTGCAATATGAATAGTACGTGATGCCAAACGTCACATGATCACAACTGAGCCAATGGAGCTGACCACCGACGAACGGATGGATCTGCTTTGCGAGCAACAGCAAGAAGTTATGGAGGAGATCTCGTCTGCAGAGGAGGAGCAGAAAAAGGCAGAGGAATCCCTCACTTCAAATAAGATTAGGGAGATGTGTAAAATGTGGGAAACTGGATTCCACTGAGCCAATAGATAGCAGTGATTCCGTTAGTGATAGTGAAAGTCCTCCTACACAATAACCCTCCTCTCTCTTATCTCCCTCACACCAGCAGCGAAGGTTTTAAAACGTAAGTGCAGATTAATTGGTTTATTTTTCTTTATCTTTTGTATTTTCTTTATTATTTTGTATTATATTACAGTACTGTAATCATTTTTATATGAATATTTTTGGGTTGTAGAACAAATCATCTGAGTTTGCATCATTTCTTATGGGGAAATTCGCTTTGATATACAAGTGCTTTGGATTACAAGCGTGTTTCCAGAACGAAGTATGCTTGCAAACTAAGGTTTTACTGTATGTGTGTGTGTGTGTACTGGATTTTCTATAAAAACATCTTAAGAGCATACACTCATTTTTGCTTTTTCCTTAAGGGTTTAATTTAACTGTGGCATGATGTGAACACTCAATACTGAGGAGAAGCAGACCCAGGACTCTGTGCTACCCACTTGCATCTGTACCTGGTGAATCTATCAGAGACTGTTGGTAGTGGTTGCTCTGGCCTCTCACTTCACTAAATCTAAAGGTCCACAATCTCTCTGTTAAGGAACCATCAAATCTTGGCTGACTGTTGTGTATGCAAAAAGTTGCAGTGAGGAGGTGACTTCCAGCAATCAAGTCTCATAGTCTTAGCAATGAAATGTTAGAAATAACCTGTTTTTCAGTTCTTCAGCAGGACACTTAAGGAAATTGTAATCCCCATGTGCATGTGAATTAGAAGGTACAGCCCATTTACCTTGAAGAGCTTGAGCTCCATTGTAAGGAAACACTGAAATGATGACTTAAACTTCACTGCTAAACAGCAATGATATGAGGAATGAATTCAAGCAAAATTTATTTAAAGAGAAAAAGGTAGCAAGGAGAAGGTATGATTTGCAGTTATGAAAAATTAAAGGCAAGAGAAAAGGGAACATTCCACTTGTGGGGAATAATATGGCCAAAGGCACAGCAGTAGGAAAAAGAGGTATAGAGGCATGTGATCTACTACTGTCAGTCCAGTGGGGAAAAAAAGTTTATGCAAGGAAATAGTGTCCCTCTTTTCTGTTATGCCTTCAGTGTACATGAAGAATGTCTGACCTTTAGTACGAGATCAGAGTGTAATGGAAAGTAACACAAGTGCTTATTTCGGAACTAGAACTTCCAAATGGCAATTCTGCAATTTGCATTTTTAGGGGATGAGTTATTATGACTAAATGCCATTTTTCTTCATATGTGGTGATGCCTGTTCTTGTGAAAACACAACATTATATAAATAACATTTGGTACCATCCTTCAGTGTTTCAAAGGAAGTATGTCTGCTGTCCACCCCAGTTTTCTTGGTATCTCACTGCTTTACCCCTTAATAAGTTAAGTTCCGTTCCAAGGGATTATACCCACAGCTTTTTTCTTTCCCCCAGAAATATCTAGTAAACCATTGAACTCCAGTCGTCTTTTCTGAAGATTCAAGGGTAAGCTCACAGCCCATATTATCATAACACAGGGAGGATTTTTCCATCTCTCTGCTGTTTATTAACACACTGAGCTTATCCTTTTTATTAGTCTTTTTTTACTTTTTTTTTTTTTTTCCTGCTTGGGCTATGACATTTCTCACATCAAGCATCTCCCTATCATTATCTCCAATTCTGTTATCTGGATTTATTTTAAGTCCCTGGCACTTACGCATCTCAGATATGTGAAAGTCTGTGAGATACTTCCAAAGACCTGGCAGTTGACTATGAAAGGGCTTCTCTCAGGGAATGGTGACAGTGCAGACCCTGGAGGACGAAAGCTCCACGTGGCCTCCTCCATTCATATACACAGCCCGTGTGGCAGAATGGAGTCTGAGAGAGAATCTGGGGCCAGTTTATCATGTTCTATAATATAAAGAGCTTCATTCGACCGTTGTTACTAACTGCCTTTTTTCACAAGGCCCTATTCTAAGTACTGTGAGGGTACCAGGTTGGCAAAGATTCTGTTATTGCCATCAAAAACTTACAGTCTGGAAGATGCCTTAGAGGACTGGGGCGGGGAGGGTGGGGGGGACTCAAGGGGGAGGGGAGTCAAGGAAGGGAGGGAATACGGGGATATGTATATAAAAACAGATGATTGAACTTGGTGTACCCCCCCCCAAAAAAAAATAAAATAAAATAAAAAACAAAAACAAAAAACTTACAGTCTAACATATAAGGTTAGATCCCAGTTATATTAGAGAGTAATGGGTATTGTAAGAAAGGTAAGAGAGAAAGCTCCATGGGAGTTCAAGGAAGAGGAAGATCCTTTCTTACTGGCCAAAGGCCAGTCATGCTTTCCGAAAAAAAAAAAGATGCAATATTTTACCCTTGTCCTAATGGTGAGGCAGGAAGCACATTATGATAAAACTGTACAGCTATGCACTTTGAGCTGTAGAGAACTGGTCAATATCATCTGTCACAATCAAACCGTCTTTTCTCCTTCCTAGAAGTGGTTCTATTTAAGTCTTTTCTACCTGATCCCAAGGAGCTCAGGCAAATACACATCAGCAGTATAAAGTGGCCTGCTTGCTTAAGTTAATTTCAAGGTTTTACTTTTGCTCGCATTGCCTACAACTGTTCTATTCATTTGGATAATGGTAAAAAAATAACCTAGAAAAATAATTAAGTAATGGTGCCAATGGTTCCTTTCCACTGCGGCATTCTAGTCTTCTCATTTCATCATAAATCTTAAATTTGCTTTAAGACTCTAACTGCACTTTAGTGAGCATGAAATGTGATTATAATTATGAAAGTAACTGGAAAAGAAAACATTAGCTGACTAGGTATGTTATTCTAAAATATAAATGCTTAGGGATGGCGGAAACCTCAGACTTGGAAATGCTAAGATTCTTTGAGGATGTAAAATTCATCATCAAGCTGCAAATTCTTCTTTCTTCTTTTCTTTTGTTACTTCTCTTTTGCATTACGTTATATGTCTGTGTTATGAAGTAGCCTGCGTTTTTCAAATTCAAAGTTTCTAATACATGAGAAGTAATTAACCTTATAATAAGCTTAATTCTAGATGCCCGGATGGTCCTTTTTCTTATTAGTTATTTTAATTTGTATAACATTTATTGGGATCCTGACAATAAGCAGTCCAAATTTTAATTTTAATAGACTATAATCTGTTTGGAAGAGAGACCTGTCTCAATCTGTAATAAAACACTGTAATTTTTAATGTGTGCATTGCTGAGTGATATATTACTGTGTTTCACCCATCCATGATCATTTTAAATAAAAAGTTATCGCTTTTTAAAAAAATTCTGTTAAAAAGTAAAAAGAAAAAGTTGCTATCATTTTTTCCTACATTATAAAAATATCACCCAATGCACAAAATTTATTTTTTCTCTTTTTGCCAGCTTTTTTGAGATATAATTGACATCTAATGTGTAAGTTTGTTTACTACACACTTATATATTGCAAAATGATTACCACCATAGCATTAGCTATCACCTGTCACCTTGCATAGTTACCATTTCTTTTGTGATGAGAACATTTAAGATCTACTCTTAGCAGCATTCAAGTGTATGATACAGTATTGATAACTAGTCACCATGCTGATTGTTAGATCCCTGGAACTTATTCATCTTACAGCTGGAAGTTTGGACTCTTTAGCTAATATCTCCCTCTTTCCCCCATTCCACAGCCCCTTGTAACTACCATTCTACTCTCTGTTCCTCTCAGTTGGGCTTTTTAAGATTCTACATGTAAGTGATACCATGCAGTGTTTGTCTTTCTTGCTCTGGCTTATTTCACCTAGCATAATGCCCTTAAGTCCATTCATGTTATCACAAACAGCAGGAAGAACTTTTTGCTCATGGCTGAGTACTATTCCCTTTTTACTATATATTTAGCATCTTTATCCATTGATAGACGCTTAGGCTGTTTCCATATCTTGACTATTGTGAAAAATGCTGCAATAAACATGGGAGTACAGATATCTCTTTGGGATCTTGTTTGTATTTTCTTTGGATCTGTACCTAAAAGTGGCATTGCTGAATGATATGGTATAGTTTTTGTTTTTTTTTTAATTTTTGAGGAACGTTCATACTGTTTTCCATTATGGCTATGCCAACTTACACTCTTACCAAAAGCACACAAGAGTTCCCTTTTCTCTTCATTCTCCCCAACACTTGTTATCCCTTATGTCTTTGTTATGGGCATTCTAAAAAGTGAGATGATATTTCATTGTGGTTTTGATTTGCATTTCCTGATGATTACTAATATTGAGTGCCTTTTCATGTACCTGTTGGACATGTACATGTTTAATGAAAAATGCCTATCCAGATCCTCCACCCATTTTTTAATTAAATTGTTTGATTTTATTGTTATTGAGTTGTATGAGTTCTTCTGTATTTTGGATATTAACCGCTTATCAAATATGTAATGGGAAATATTTTCCCCCAATCCATAGGTTGCCTTTTCATTTTATCAATGGTTTTATTTGCTGTGCAGAAGCTTTGTAGTTTGATGTAGTTCAACTTGTTTATTTTTGCTTTTGTTACCTTTGCTTTTGGCATCAAAGCAAAAAAATTATTGCCAACCCTGAGGTCGAGGAGCTTACCCTCTGCGTTTTCTTCTAGGAGTTTTATATTTTCAGGATGCACATTAAAGTCTTGGATTCATTTTGAGCTGGTTTTTGTGTGTGTGGAAAGATAGGAATCCAGTTCCATTCTTTTGTTTATGGCTATCCAGTCTTCATAACACCACTTATTGAAGAGATTATTCTTGCCCCATTTTATATTCTTGGCTCCTTTGTCATAAATTAATTGCCCACATATGCATGAGTTTATTTCTGGGTTCTAAATTTAACTTTGATTGATTATTATCTAAGTATAATGTGCTGTACCAAAGAGTTTTGTTCATACGTCAGTGCCTCTAATTCATTCGTCATTTGCTGTGAAGGTGGGAGTAACATTTGAGATTTTCTTTTTGTTCACATGAAATTACTATACTAGTGAGATAGAAACATGGAAATAAATGTATTTCAACAGGGACAAATTAATCTATTTCTTGGTATTCATTGCAGAAAAAACCTGTTTCCTGTGAAAAAATAACCCAGAGGGAGCCAAAAGGTATATTGAAAGTTAATTTTTCAAGTGCTAACATAAAATACTCTCACATATAAAAAATCTCTTGTAATTACAAGCAGAAAAAATGTTTCTGATACTTTGAATAAAATTGAGAAGTAACAGAGATCTTAAGCTATGTGTGCTGTTTGATTAAGAGCTACTACATGGGCTTCAAAATTATGGTGATTTTCAATCCTGAGGGTTTGTTTCTTAAATGTATATTTTAAACAACAGCTAGGCACATTTTATAAACTGCATCACTAAGAAACCATCTGTACATTTTTATATAAGTCACTTAGATTTTGTTGAATTTGTCAGCTGCTGAGCTATGGTTTCTGAAATTGTTGCAAGGTAGCTCTGGAGACCGAAAGCTACTGTGCTTGTAGGCGAGAATATACCCAGTGCCTGTTGTTGCTTTAATATGCATCGAGAACAATTAAGAGTGTAACTCAGTTAAAAGGTTGTATTTACATATGGCTAAAATATCCTACAAATGTGAAGGATTTGGGTAGTCAATTAGCCACATGCTGTTATGGCCTAGAAACCACCAAATTCTACAGGGTTAACATTACTTTTCACATTGATTTACAAATGGTATTTGGTGAAGGTCATGCTCCCCCAACCCCAGCATATGCTTGAGTGTTCTTGGCTGATTTATTACTAGGAGTACCTGATAGGAATAATCATGTTGTACAAAATGAGCCCAGGACACATGGATTATCCTCACTTTGGCTTGCAACTGAACGAAGGCAGCTGCAGTCAGCTGTTCTGGCCTCAGCTTGCCTTTTGAAGTGCTTCTCTCCTGTCAGGGATACAGGCCAACAAAGTGTTTCTTTAAGCCTAAACTCTCTGGGCCAGGTTTCTGACCTGGGACTCAGACCCCCATGAATTTCTGTTTTCTTTTGTGGGTGGCAAGGAAGCTTATTCTTGCCCAGGATGTCTAGCAAATCGTGTCTAAACTTTTAGTTTAGACAGTGTACCCAGAGTAGGTCCTTAGTTAAAATTCACTCTGAGTTTTTTTTTTTGAAGCTACTACTTTATCTTTTCCCTCTTTATTGTATGTCGTTATTTCGTGTTGTTAATATTGTCCTTTGGAACTAAATTGTTTCATCTAATTGATTGATAAACAGCAATGACACTAATAAGTAACCTATGTTGAACTTGTGTAATATACATATTACTTTTTTTCTGAACTATTTGAGATTATGGTACAGCTCCTAAATACTCCAGTGTGTGATTGTTAAGAACAAGGACAGGTTCTGGTATAACTACAGGAAAACTATCAAAATCAGGGAATGAACATGAATACAATACTGTTCTCTAATTTGCAAGACCTAAATTTCACCACTTTTTTCCCACAATGGCTTTTGTAGTCAGTGTCTCCGACCCGCGCCTTCAAGTTTCAGTCTAAGATCCAATTCAGGGTCACTTACTGCATTTAGTTTTTATGTCTGTTTCATTCACATAATCTGGCACATTTCCTCAGTCTTTTTTCCCCCTTTTATGATTTTTTTTATGATTTTGAAGAGTAAAGGCCAGTTATAGTGTGAGTTTGTCTGATGTTTCCACATAAACTAATTTTAGGCTATAAATTTTGTGGTCAGGAGTAAGAGAAGTGATGTTATGTCCTTCTCAGGGCATCATTTCAGGTGGTGCAGGATGTCATTTTATCCCATATTACTCGTGATGTTAGCTAGCCTAGATAGCTTGGTTAAGGTAGTATCTGCCAGGTGTCTCCACTGAAAAACTCCTATTTATTGTAATTAATAAGTATTTTGTGGAAAGATACTTTGAATCTGTGTCAATATGCTCTTTCCTCATCAAACTTTTATTTAGTAGTTTTAGCATCCATTGATGATTCTTAACCTGGGTCATCAGTTTTTACTATGTTGATGGCCATAGTGAATTCTTTCTGCATTTATGAATTGGCATTTTATTGTAAAAGATGAGATTTTCATTCTCCATTTGTCTATTTATATAATTATATCAGTATGGGTTCTTGGATTTATCTTAATTCAGTGGATTATATTTTGTATGATCATAGAAATGCACCACTCAGGTCTCCTTTCACAAGAATGTATTCTGTGAATGTGGGTGTGTCCAGAACAACCCACATCCACAACAACCTCCCGTTGCTACACCTTCAGATTCACTGCCATGTTCACATCAAAGACATGCCCTCCCAGAGCTCCTTTTGATTGGTGCTTGAGTGTGGCACAGGTACTGTTAGTCGGGGCACTTATGCCCAATATTAGATTCCTGTAAATAGGCAATCTTTTCTAGGGCTCTCATCAGCCTGGACAAGACTTGCTCAGAGCTGCACAGTGTGGACTTTTTTCCATTTTGCATACTCTGCCTCATTCCTGGGAGTAACAATCATCCTTGATTATCTTTCATATGCTTTTGTTTATATGTTTTTGGATAGAACCATGTATTCCCTAAATATATTTTTTATATGCTTTGAGCTTTTTTTTTTTTCCCCCAAAGCACCATGTGGTATTTAATTTTCTTCTTTTCATGAAGAAATGTTTGTGAGATATGATTCATTATTTTTACTGTTGTATAGTATTCCAAACATACACAATTTATCAACAGCTTCTGCGTGGATGTTTATTTAGGTTGTTTCAATTTTTTTGCAGTTACAAACAGCACTGCGATAAAAGTTCTTGTGCTTTCTCCTTGTGCTCAAGTGCAGCAGATTCCTAGGGTCTTCAGAGAAGATGTGCTGGGTTGTAAAGTACACACATCTTTAACTTCATGCAGATTTGAGGAGCTTTTCAAAATGGGTCTGCCAATTTACACTCTTATCAGAGCTATGTGAGCCTTCCTGTGGCTCCACATTCTCACTGATAATTGCTCTTGTGAAACATTAAAACTTTTCCCACTGAAATTTGTAAAATAATATCTGATTTTAGTTTTTATTTCCATGAGTATGAGTTAAATTGTCATCTTTTTGTATAAGTGTTTCCTCCTCTTCAGTTGCTGGTACACATCTTTTTTTCCCTATCTTGAAATTTTTTGAAAATCTTTTTCTCTTTGATTTGGAAGAGCACTTATATATCCTGAATTCTAGTCATTTGATAATTAAGTTTTGCACATAGCTCCCTCTAATTGATGATCTTTTTTCAATTGCTAAATGGTGTGTTTTGGTGGACAGAGTAATGAACATACTCATACCTAAACCATTTTCATTTGTATTTTGTGTTTTATGGGTCTTGGTTAAGAAATTCTTCCCAATCCTCAAATCACAAAGATATTTCCTTACATTATGTTTTAAGATTCACATTTAGGTTATGCGATCACTTTAAACTGATTCTGGGTATTATATGACATAAGGATCATTTTTTATTTTATCTCTATATATTGTTCTAGAACAATTTCCAGAATCCTTTCCCCATTGCCCTGTAATACCACTTATTTCATATATCCAGTTTCCATATATGTGTGAGTATGGTTTGGGGCTTTCTACTCTACTTCTTTGTTAATCTACTTTTATACCAATATTCCCAATCTTCATTGAAATAGGCTTAAAATAAGATTTATTGTAAAATGAGTCCTATTATTCTGTTCTTTAGGAATATCTTATTATTCTTGACTGTTTTTCTATATTTTATAATCAGCTTGTCCAATTTCATTAAAATGCCAGTCAGGATTTCTTTGGGTTTTTATTGAACATATAGATTATTTTAATGAGAATTGCTGTGTCTATGATATTGAAACTATTAATGAACCTTATATTTCTTTTTTATGTAGGTCATTTTTAATGTGTTTCAGTAAAGTTTTACAATTTTCTCCGTAAAATTCATGAGCATCTTTATTTATACTAACTCATAATTTTTTTTATATTTGATGCATCTACCAATGATAGATACATATTTTAAATTACATTTACTGTTGTTGCTGGTATATAGAAATGCAATTTATTTTTTTATATAGACCTTATATACCTGGTCGACTTCTCATTAATTCTAATCATTTGCCTGTAGATTCTCTTGGAGTTACCTATGTAGGCAGTCATAACACAATCTGCAAATAATGGAATCTTTGTTTCTACTTTTTTTAGATGACATACCTCTTAATTGTATCATTCTGTTCTTTCCCTCTTTTTTCTTTTTTCTTTTTTACTATAATGGTAAGAACACCTAGTGCATTATTAAATAGAAGTAGTAATTGCAAGTGTCTTTGTCTTATGCTTGCTATTAAGAGGAATGCTGATTCTTCCAGTGTTTACATTATTATTAGGACTTTGCTGTAGGATTTGTTAATACCCTTTATTATGAAAAGAAAACTTTTCTCAGTAGTTTCCTAACTTCATTTTTTTCTCTTTATTTGTGAATTGGTGTTGAATTCTATTGAATGCTTTTGTTGGCAACTGTTGAGATGATCATGTGTGTCTTCTCCTTTAATCTGTTTATATAGAGAATTACATTAATAGGTATTTAAATCTAAATTCAACTCTTCATTCCCAGGATAAAACCAACATAGTTTTAAAAAGTATTCCTATATACGGTAGCTAATATTTTATTTACGAGTTTTGCATCAATATTCATAAATGATACTACCCTATAATTTTCCTTTTTAGTTAATATTGTTCTTCTCTGTGTTAGTTCCAAAATCATATTAGCTTCAGAAATAATTGAGGTCTCCCTCTTTCTATTAGCAGTGACCAAGACAGTCTTAGTTTGATTATAGTTTAGAAAGATTTATTATAGATTATTGACCCCTGACTGCCCTTTTCTTAGAGCAGTTATTTAGAAAGTTGCAACTATAAATTCTTTGCCCCATTTGAGATGTAAATCCTCTACAACCTAGGAATGTCTTTTTCAAGAACTTAGAGCCATCTCTGAAATAAAATAAATAAGCTTATATTGATACTTCTGTTATCAGTTTTTAACTTTTATAGTTAATCTGTGCAAACTTCCCAGTACCATTTACTCATATCACCTCTCCCATCCTCTCAAAAAAAGTTATGTTAGTTTCAGGGAGGTAACATTTATTTATTTAAAATTTATTTAAATTTTATTTATTTACTTACTTAATATGTATTTATTCAATTTACTTATTAATATGGCCAAACATCAGGTAAGCTCTTCTTTTTTTTTTCTTTTGGATCGTGTCTTCTAGAGTCTTCCATCCTCCTATTCCTATCTTGTTTGATTGCTTTCTAGATCAAGTGCACAGCTGGCATCCTGGGTCTTCTTCCTTTCCCCAGTGTTCTGCAATAGGGATCCTGGTTCCTGGGTCCTGTATTTTTTTCTTCTTGGTTTATCTTTTTATTTTTTCACTTTAATTTCTTAAACATCACTTCTAGGATGTGAGGGAGATAAAATATTAATACCTCACAAGTGAGAATATCTTTATTGTATCTTATACTTGGTTGATAAATTAATTAAGCATAGAATTCTGAGTTGGAAATAATGTTTAGTCAAATTTTTTAAGGCTTTGTTGTATTACTTCTAGTTTCACGTGACCACAGAGAATTTTGAAGCCACAGGAAATCGTAATTCTTTTCCTCTGTAAGTATTCCCCACCCCCTAGAATATTTTAGAATCTTTTTTTTTTAATTAGAATTCTGAAATAGCTAGATGTTTCTCAATGGGGATTATATTTGTGTTATTTATTTATTTATTTATTTATGTTCATGACATTACCAGTAAAGGGCGTGCTGCTAGAAGCATGTAGAAGCCAATACCATGGCTTTTGAGAAAAGAAAAGGCTTTATTGCAAGGTCAACCAGCAAGGAGACGGGGAAATGAAATGGCTCAAATCTGTCTCCCTGATCAGGAGTTGGATCAAACTTTTATGAGTTAGGGAAGGAGGGTTGGTGTTGGAAGCACTGGCAGGCAGGTTTCATTTGGACCTTGGCCATTTATGATAAGGTATGGTAAAGAGGGCTTCAGCACCAGATCTTCCTGGACAACAGACCCTTATCTTCTGAAAGGGTTGTGGCATTCATATTCTGGTCCTTTGGTTCTGTAGGGGAGAGAAACTTTGGTTCTAGGTGTTGTTTGAGGTCAAAATTTTCTCCTCTGCACTTGCTTTGGCTACATGACTTGTGATTTTGTTCTCTTGTTTCTGAAAGACAACTCAATATCTTGTTAGAAAGAGAATAAGGCCAGTTTTGAGCTGGTTCTTTGGTTAAAATGATGCTAGACCCTTGGAGACTCCTTTCAATCTAGAAACTCAGGCTCCTCAATTCTAAGTAATATTTTGATTTATTAATTTTATAATTTTCTCCATTTCTTCTTCTTTCTTTTTCAGAAAATATTTCTCAGTTGGATATTGAATCTCTAGGAGAAATCCTCTAATTTAATATTTCTCTCCCCCCCTTTTGCTGTTGTTCATATCTTCATATATTTATTCTAATTTCTTGAAAATGTGCTCAACTTATTTAAGCAATCTATTAAACTGTTTACATCATATATTTTAATTCCAACAAGCCTATTTCTTTTTCTATAATTGTCCATTGTTCTGCTTTTGTTTCACATATAAAATATCTTTTATCTCTGATGATATAAATTGTACTTCTTTTAAAAAGTTTTCTATACCATTGCTTGCATTTTTTCCCTTTACTTGTTTTTCCTCTTTTACTTTGCTAATGATTTCCTTATATGTCCTATGATTCTTGCCTGTCCACCATATCTAAGAATGAAACCAAAGCACTGAAACTTTGATTGGAAACTGTGGGTATAACAAAGACTTTGACCGAAGAAATTTAGTGGAGAGTGATCCTTCAGGGGATCTGGAATTTCAATGAAGGAGCAAAAATGTCTGACTCTATAAGCAATATTTCTGAAGTAATTATATTTTTTAGGATAATAATCCTCCAATCTTTTGCCTGGGTAGGGGACTGATTACAGCCCTACTTGTAGATGAAAGAGAGCTGGAGGTTATCTCACCACTTGTTATAAATGATACAATTATTTTGAAAAGAGCAGAAGTCAGTAGGATATAATATAAAGCAATTTTATGGGGCACATTTTGGGTTTCTCAGTGAGTCCCCTCACTTGGAACCTGCCCTTTCATTTACTGTAAAGCTGCAGTGCATCATTTTCTAGCAGTTACTTTTACTTCCTCTATCAAATCTTGCATTTCTGGCAATCCAAAACCTCCTTGTGAGTCTCATCATCAAGCAGGTCTGGAGTAGGATTTTAAAAGTACCCCAGGCCTGTTCCCACTGTGGGGTCCTCATCTGGTCCTGATAACATGCCCCTTTGACTCATCGTCTAAGGACATGCATCTGTTTTCTTTCCAATGCAATTCTCTATTTTGCAGTTCAGAAACAGACATGGTTCTGGCACCAGTGGCTGCTTCCTGAAAAGTCTAGCAAAGATAGTCCAGATTCTCTAGGGAGTTTTCCTGGAGCACCTTTCATTCATCTTAAGGTGATTATTAAGCAGGTCTCTTCCTTTTCCCACAGGAGAAGTACTACAAAGAAATTTTCCCTGAAACTACAGCTCCTTTTTGGCATTTCAGATCTCTTACATATCCTCAGGGTGAGAGCTGAGCTCAGGAGGACAAACTAGTTTTCTATCCACTTCTTTTCCAAGTCTTGCTTAGGTGATCCAGCACCCAGTTGTTAGACATAGGACTTGCTCTAGGCGTCCAAAGTCTCAGACAAAACTGAAATAGAATCTTATTTTAGGATTGTATTACCTTCTCCTTTACCTCTTAAATAAATTATTCATAAAGGAAATAAAGGAAGGAAGAAAACATTGCCTATAGCTTAGATTCTGGCCAGAGTCCTTGTTTTTTTCGCATTATCCAGAGATTTATTATCTTGTTTCTGTTTTTGTTATGATTTAACTTGGTTTGACCCTTGGTACTTGTGGATCTTACCCATGTTGCTTCTTCTCTGTCAAGTTTAAGGTAGAGGGAATCCCACTTTAATATTGTGTCATATGGAAACTTTCATATCATCCCTGTGAATTCAACACGACAGCTTTATGTGGCTCATTTTTCTCAGATGCCCCATGATCTGGGCCTCTCCAAATTAGAGTCTGCAGAGAGCAGACTGTTTTTCTGATAAAGTGGAAGGATTTCCATCTTGTTGTGGCTGTTAAGGAAGAAATGCAAAACATTAATTTCTCCTTAAACTGACCCTTAACCAGTTTTTTAGCCCTTACTCTTCCTTCAGGTGCATCTGGTTCATGCATCTTCAGACATGACCAATGAGCTACCACCTTACAGCCTCTACCCGAAACTAACCATCCCAGACACTGACTTAACTCATTTACAGGCAAGCTGATTATACAATATCATGTTAGAGATTTTTATTCCTTTTTGAAATTCATCAAAATAATGGTGTCCAAGGTGAAGTTGAGTAGCCATCCACACTTTTTAAATAAAATTAATATACACTAGCTTTTCTACTTTTGAGAAAAATGTATTCCTCCTGATCATGGTCTCATTTCCTCAAGGAACTGATCAGATGGGTCTCCATGCACAGTTCATGCTACTGATATATTCTCAGTTGTCTAGAATTGTTTGACTGCATTTTGAACCTAATGTGTTTTAAGTATCTACTGGCACATTAGTTTTTTGTGAACCAAACAGCACGACTTGCAGTGACTCTGCCAAAGCTTTATCCACAGCAACTTCAACTAGAAAATTTTTTTTTAATCTTCCATACTTTCTTTAGGAAAGGTTTCTTGAAACCAAGAAGGAACTAATTCTTGTATTCACTACTGACCTACGAAATAAACTTAAGGGGAATTTCTTTTGCACATCTCAGGGCTGCCAGCCTGTGTTAGCTCATTAGCCCTCCATTCTTTCTGTCTACCCTGGAGATATGTATTTCAGACTGGATTTAAATTGATCATTTCCTCCTTTAAGTCACCTCCATTCTAAAACTAATTATAGCTAGAACCAAGGGATTATAAAATTAGAAAGATAAAAGTGAAGGGAGTCAATATTTACTGAATATTGTGCTGGGTACTCTCCTAGGTACTTATATCCGTTGTAAATGAAGTAATTTTCAAACATCTCTGAGAAATAGGTCTTATTCTTCTAATTTTTCTAATGAAAAATGGTAGGCTTAAAGAGCAGAGTCTTATAGCTAGTAAGTTGCGGTTCAAATATTAAAAATGTTTCTATTACTTTAAAGCTCACGCGTTGTCCTTTTGATAGCCCTGCATCAAGGTCAACATGGAGTGAAACACTCTTCAATTTCACTGGTAACCTCTTGAGGTATGACTCATTTTTGCAATCTGCTGATGACTTCTTTTGGGAGAGTTCTGTCCTCTATGAATGAAATGAACCTTAATTTCTTTGCCTGAACAGATAAAGAAGTTACTATAAAATCTGTAAAGATTGCCAGAGAACTAAAGAAAAATCTGAAAAATACACACACACACACCACACACACACACACACACACACACACACAATCACATTATTCCACAAAACAATTCTGTTATAATGGATTTGAATGGGATCTGCTCTCAGTTGTAAGGGCCAAAAATAAAGGCACATGGTAGATTTTCACTGTGACCAGTGGAATAGATCTTGTCATTATTTTCTGCTTAAGAATAAGTGTGTAATTTAGACTTGTCTGTGTTTGGGTTTAAATCATGACAAATCTTGGTAAAGTAATCAACTTTCAAGTCGTTACATAAATTTCAGTAAGCTGGAGTAGATAAACAAAATCCTAAAAGAAGTGAGTTCTGTTTATAAATGTTATCAAATTATTATTACATACTAATGCTGATTTTTTTCAAGGCCTTGATTGGATATTGTGAAAATCCGTTCTTTGGTAGATGAACACATGAAAGTGTATATAGACATTTTACTAATAAATGATTATTTAATAGTCTAAGCGCTTTTATTATTAAACTTACTCCTCATTCCCTGGAAATGCCAAGGAATGCATTATTATTAAATAAGCATTCTCTTTTTGTTCAAATCTCTATCTTAATACCCCATATTTCTTTGGCCATCAAAACTGGTATTTTTTGAAGCCTGGACTGGTCCAGTAAAAGACAATTTACTAGGCTCACTTCTTCTAAATAATAATTCTTCAGAGATGAGTAAATCAAGAATGAGAAACTAAGTTAATTATCCACATTTTATTTTATTTTTTAGTGGAGGAATAAGAAATATCTAAATGGCCTTTTGTTCTGCCTCCGCTTTAATTAGGTGACAAATTCAAACTATCTACCTGATAACAATGTGTCATCTAAAAAATGCACAGTAAGTTCACCTTGTTTAACTATGAAGGAAAGGCAAACATACAGACACCCACACACACAAACACACAAATGCACAGACACAAACATGCTTAGCATTTAAGTCAAAACTTTTAATTGTAAAGTCAGAAATGAAGGAGAATATATTTTAACAGAATTTCTCATCAGAGACAAGTTATAGCTGCAAGAACTACAGATGTGTAATTGGTCAATTTAATAAGAACAATTTTTCTATAGCAGTCTTCCTTTTACTACTCTTAAAATTTTATAATTTTTAACATTATTAATGTCCCTGAATTTAATACTCTGATCTCAGTTTTGCAAAGAACAGAATATCCTTTTGGTCAAGAGTGAAATTAACTTTGGAAATAAATAGCAATATATATACTTCACATTCAATTTAATCTTTATAAAAAGATAGCAATTTGTAAGATATCACTATGACTTTAGCCACCTAAGATGTGTTACATTTATGCCCTGCTTTAAATCTTCAATCAGTCTCTCCCATCTGTCAAAATTTTATAGCTACTGAAAGATAAAGGCTCTGTTGCTATGGTAATTATTCCATTACCTAGGTGACAGTATTCGAATGATGTCATTGTTAAAGTAATCTAACTCATGAAACATTTTTAATTTTAGTGTGGTTAGAGAGAAAAACTTACTAGTGATACAAAATCAGGAGGGCTAGAAGAATGCTGCTCTTCTCAGTAAATAGGGTGCCCACAAATGAGCATTAGAAGGTGAATGTTCAAATGAATTCCTTCAATTATCTCCGCTTTTAGTGGGGTCAGTACTCTCATCAGTATTTTGTAAAGCTGGATGAAGAAGGAGTGTATATGTGGGAAACATAGAAAGCAAGGTTTTCTAGTGGGAGAATGGTGGAAACGGCATCCCATTTAAAAAATATTTTTCCTTAGTTGTCTCTTCAGTTGAACCTTATGCTTAATAGTTACCACCAAAAAGAAAAACAAAAACCACGCTGTGCCCTTTCATTTTGGTACCATGATCTACTTATTAACCAGAGAGCTGTATACAAAGAGAAATGGAGAAGAACATAGAGGAGAAAAGAAAAACAAAAACCACGCTGTGCCCTTTCATTTTGGTGCCATGATGTACTTATTAACCAGAGAGCTGTGTACAAAGAGAAATGGAGAAGAACATAGAGGAGAAAAGAAAAACAGAAATTAGGTGAAGAAAACAGCAGAACAGATCAGAAGCTTGGTTGTAGGTCACTATTCAAATTATGATGAAAGAAGGATTAGAGAGAAAAAGGAGGTAGCAAGAAGCGTGGATAAGATTTTAAAAAGTTTATCAGACTTCAGTAGGATTTGTCAGGAGGTGACTGCCTTGTGCCTATACTGTTTCTGTTTCATCTAAAGGACTTTTAGATGTTGACAGAGACAATTGGCACACCACCCAAACTTATCATACAAGTGACAGGGAAAATGTCTTTTGAACTCAGAAGACTCTATAGCCAACCATGCTCTAATGACCCCAGGTGAATTATTACTCAGCAAATAAAAATCATGTGAGCATCTTCTTTATGACAGTGATGAAGCATTTCTTCAGAGATCTCTTCCTCTTTTCTCCTCTCCTGGTGTCCTCTCCCACATATTAGCCTACTCTATCCTCTCATGCAATAAGGGTTGAAATATGAAGCTTGAAGAGAGGGAAGAAATCTGGTCATCTGTTTTATAGGGAAGGTGAAAGATCCAGAGAGATTCCTCACCTTGTGCAATAATGAAAACTTGGCGCTAGAAGAATAATGTACACATTTAATGGTCTGATACCAATTCCAGTCCTGAATGCCTGTTAAAACCCTCTAGCCTCTTGCTGTGACACTTCACCATAGAAGAGTTCACCACAGCATGGAAGCAGTCCATTTCACTTTGGCCAAGTTGACATAATTCATTCATGGCAAAAGAATTACGTAAAGGGCGTATATGACAAACCTACAACCAACATCATTCTCAGTGGTGAAAAACTGAAAGCATTTCTTCTAGGATCAGGCACAAGACAAGTGTGCCCACTCTCACAACTATTATTCAACGTAGTTTTGGAAGTCCTACCCATGGCAATCAGAGAAGAAAAAGAAATACAAATTGGAAAAGAAGAAAAACTGTCACTGTTTGCAGATGACATGATATGATATGATATATAGAAAATCCTAAAGATGCCACCAGATAACTACTAGAGCTAATCAAAGAACTTGGCAAAGTAATAGGATACAAAATTAATGCACAGAAATCTCTTGCATTCATATACACTAACAACAAAAAAATCAAAGAAAGAAAGGCAACACTCCCATCTACCATGCAACAAACAGAATAAAATACCTAGGGATAAACCAAACTAAGGAGGCAAAAGACCTGTATGCAGAAAACTATAAGACACTGATGAAAGAAATCAAAGATGATACAGAGAGCTATACCATGTTCTTGGATTGGAAGAATCAACAGTGTCAAAATGACTATACTATCCAAAGCAATCTATAGATTCAATACAATCCCTATGAAATTATCAATGGCATTTTTTACAGAACTAGAACAAAAAAATTATACAATTTATATAGAAATACAAAAGACCCCAAATAGCCAAAGCAATCTTGGGAAAGAAAAATGGAGCCAGAGGAATCAGGCTCCCTGACTTCAGACTATACTACAAAGCTATAGTAATCAAGACAGTATGGTACTGGCACAGAAACAGAAATATAGATCAGTGGAACAGGATAGAAAGCCCAGAGATAAGCACACACATATGGTTACCTTATCTTTGACAAAGGAGGCCAGAATATACAATGGAGAAAAGGCAGCCTCTTCAATAAGTGGTGCTGGGAAAACTGGACAACTACATGTGAAAGAATGAAATTAGAACACTCCCTGACACCATACACAAAAATAAACTCAAAATGGATTAAAGTGTGAGGCCAGACACTATAAAACTGTTAGAGGTAAACATAGGCAGAACACTCTGATGTAAATGACAGCAAGATCCTTTTTTACCCACCTTCCACAGTAATGGAAATAAAAATAAACAAATGAGACCTAATGAAACTTAAAAGCTTTTGCACAGCAAAGGAAACCATAAACAAGATGAAAAGACAGCCCTCAGAATGGGAGAAAATATTTGCAAATGAAGCAACTGACAAAGGATTAATCTCCAAAATATACAAACAGCTCATGTAGCCTAATATCAAAAAACAAACAACCCAATCCAAAAATGGGCAGAAGACCTAAACATTTCTCCAAAGAAGACATACAGATGGCTAACAAACACATGAAAAGATGGTCAACATTACTAATCATTAGAGAAATGCAAATCAAAACCACAATGAGGTATTACCTCACAATGATCAGAACGGCCATCATCAAAAAACCTAGGAACAATAAATGCTGGAGAGGGTGTGAAGAAAAGGGAAGCTTCCTGCACTGTTGGTGGGAATGTAAATTGATACAGCCATTATGGAAAACAGTATGGAGATTCCTTAAAAAACTAAAAGTAGAACTACCATATAACCCAAGCAATACCACTACTGAGCATATACCCTGAGAAATCATAATCCAAAAAGATACACGTACCACAGTGTTCACTGCAGCCAGGACATGGAAACAACCTAAATGTCCATCGACACATGAATGGATAAAGGAGATGTACATATGTACAATGGAATATTACCAGCCATAAAAAGGAATGAAATTGAGTTATTTGTAGTGAGGTGGATGGACCTAGAGACTGTCATAAAAAGTGAAGTAAGTCAGAAAAAAATAAATACTGTATGCTAGCATATATGTATGGAATCTAGAAAAATGGTACTGATGAACAGAGTGGCACAGCAGGAATAAAGATGCATATGTAGAGAACGGACTAGAGGACACATTGGGTGGGGAGGGGAAACTGGGACATAGTGAAAGAGTAGCATTGACATATATACACTACCAAATGTAAAATAGATAGCTAGTGGGGAGATGCTGCATATGCAGGGAGATAAGCTCTGTCCTTTGTGATGACCTAGAGGGGTGGGATAGGGAAGGTGGGAGGGAGGCTCAAGAGGGTGGAGATATGGGGATATATGTATACATATAGCTGAGTCACTGTTGTACAGCAGAAACTGGCACAACGTTGTAAAGCAATTATACTCCAATAAAGATGTTAATTAAAAAAAAAAAAACCTGTAAGAACTTAATATGTTAGTCTCCCTTAATATTTGAACTTTCCAAAAGGTGCCTGGAGAGCACAGAATTATATCTAAAGCTCACAGGGCAGAATTCCAGACACCATGGTACTTGGGCTAGTGTTTGGAGGATGGGCTCGGGGAAGAGGCAACTCTTCCAGAGACCCCACAATTCACACTACTGTGGACCACTGTTTTCTGTATTTATATGTAATGCTAGATTGGGTTTTTTTTTTCCCTTGGGATGTGCTTACACACTGTGTACATATGCATTTCTTGGCAATAGTATGAATCAGGAAGAACAGGAACTGATGATGAGCCACAAGCTAAACCAAGGAAGCAGCAGCTGTTGGGGCATGCCCTCACTTTGTGAAAAGAGGTAAGTAGATCCATTAATTGTGGTGTTTTAGGCAACTCCCAGAGCTAACATGGAAGGCGTTTCTTGACTAATAATTAGTCTTTATTATTCAATTAACAGCTTCATGAACCTTGTTCTTGATATAGATTACATGACTTGACATCACATCTAGGAGGTAGTTTTTATAAGAAAATGTGGTCTGCAAACAGTATGACTTTACAGTGCCTGTTGGTTTCAGATTCCAACAGGTTTCTTTCTTTCCCCATGGGATGAGGGAGGACATACCAAAGGCTGCACTGTGAATATCTGAAACCCAAAATAACTTGTCAGGCTGAGCCACCGACATCATAAATCAAGCTCATTAACAGCATCTGATAAAGCTTATCTGCCTCATATCACCAGGGAGGCACTTGCTAGTAGGGCCTTTGCAGATAGAATTTTCAGCAGATACCATCATTAGGACTCAGTGAAATAGCCATCCGCAGGAACAGCTTGCAGCAGTAGGTTCCGTATCATAATTACAGAAATGATTACAGTAGCAAATATTAAAAAGAGCGCAGTTATGCATAATTCCTACAACACGCAGTCCAATTTACCAGCAGTAAAAACAGTAATAAAAGCATTGCCCAGTGATGGTACAAAGCAATTTTCAGTCAAGATGCCTAAAAATAACATAAGTTTTCTTACAGCTGGATTCATTGTTAACATGGTTTGCTTAGCATCCTGCTTGAGGGAGCTTAATCAAGACCTTGGCGATAACCATGTTAGCAAAAGCGTGATGCTAATAGACTTTTCACGCAAAATAGTATTTCTGGCTTCCTTGAAAAGCTACAGATAGCTTTGGCAAAAGCCATCCATGGAGGATAATAAAGTCTCAGAAGGAAGGCACCATTTCCTTATTCCTTTGAACCCCCATTTTCCTAACTGGCACTTTATTTCTCCTCTTGGCACTCACCTACTTGTTACTCTACTTATTTGTAGCCATACGAATGCCTTCCCTCCCCCCCCCCCCCCGCCCCGCCCCATCATAGTTTAAGCTCTTGGATACAAAAGACTATAGCTGATTCGTGTTTTTAATCTCTCCCTCCTCAGAGAGTCTATCACTGTGCTAAGCACAAAGTAAATGCTAAATATGTTTGTCAAATTAAAATGATGAGCCTGGGATGTTGTTATTCAATATAAATAAAGTATTACTCAGAAATATCACAATAAGGAAAACATAACCTGCAATACCTGAGCCCTAATAGAATTGAGTTTTTTTCATTTAAAGTAGTAATTCTCAACAGTGGCTGGTCGTTATGTCATCTGTAAGACTTTAAGAAAAACCTAGTTGCTAAGTACCACTTTGGGCCAGTTAAATCAGAATTTCTAAGAGCGGGTTCTGGGCATAGGGATTTTTAAAGCTTCCCCAGAAAAAACAGGTTTGAGTCTCCCTGATATAAAGGTGTGAGTGAAGACACACTGAGGATGTAAGCATAGAAAATATCTGATGTACTGAGATGAAGACATAACTTCCTTTGCTGTGTTTCTTTGGGCATGTACTTCATTCTCTAGGCCTCATTTGGTTCCACTGTGAAGTGAAGGGAGCTAATTACGTTGACAGTAATCCCTAAACTACTTTTCATAACAAAATTGCATGAGTATATAGCAACACCAGCACCACCATGCCAGTACCCACAACCACAGGCTTATTGAGTCACAGTTCCCAAGGGGGGGACCAGGAGTTTGTTTTTTTAAAAAAACTCTCCAAGTCACAACTGCTCTTTGGACAAAAATGACAGGACAGAATGATCTTTTGTGGCTTGCTCTTAGAATACAAGGTAAGCAATGGGGAAACAAAGTGTTCTCCGAAAGCATGTAGTTCAGATCTTAATTGCTCAATATCATTCTCTAAGACAAGGACCCAGGACTGGTTGGAGAAATGGCTAATTCTAAGGCAGGGGAAGATATTATACAAGATGAGCTTGGAGCATCTTCTAGGGTCAGAAAGTAATGAAGTGTTCAAAAAGCAAAATGATGTGGGCATGCCAAAGGGAACAGGGGCCAGTCTGAAATAGTCCTCAGTGGCCAATAGTGAAACAATTTGAGCAAAAAATAACATAGTATTAGATATGATGCAGTGTATACAATAAATATCCATGGGTCCATACTGATATAAATGTTTAAATAAATAAGTGGGGGAGAAGGGACAAATATCCCTTTAAAAAGAATTCCAAATAATTTATGTAGGTAATTCCTCCTCCAGGAGGTTAAACATAACTTCCCATATCTTGGATGTGGGCTGCATTAGTGACTCTTCCGAAGAACAGAGTATAGAAAGGAAAGATAGTTACTTTACAGTGGAGAATCATGGCAGACACCACCTTAAGCCATCATGGTCAGCATCCCCAGTTATGAGTCGTGTTGTCACGTATCCCCTGAAAGGATGACAGAGAAGGGCACTTCATCCCTGTGCTCTTCCTCCCCAAACCCGCAACCCCAGTGTGATCATGGGAGAAACATCAGAGTACTGCTGAATATAGCCAAATCAAGGTCATGAAAAATAAGAAAGACTGAGAAACTGCCATAGAGGAGAGGACACATAATGATTAAATGCAATATGGTGTCCTGAATTGTATCCAGAAACAGAAAAAGGACATTTGTGGAGAAACTGGTGAAATCTGAATAAAGTCTGTAGTATACTTAGTAGTAATACACCAATGTTAATTTCTTAATTTTCACAAATATATCATGGTTAGTATAAGATTAACATCAGGGAAACTGGATTGTAGATATATGTGAACTCTCTGTACTATGTATGTGTGTATCTTTTATGTAAATCTTAAAAATTCTAAAGTAAATATTTATTAAAAATTATATATAAAGAAATCAAATGTAGGCATGGAAAGAAAATATTAGAAAAATTTCTTATGTTGTGAGTAAAGATACTTAAAATGTCACGAGACATAAAAACTTTGCTACTGTTTCCCTGTTAGTTTGGTCAATAATTAAATATATATTAAATAAGCACATAATAATATATTCATATTTAATATATATTCAACTTTTAAAAATAATTTGCACTTCTCATTAAATCAGTGTGGACATAAAATCACCAGATTGAGTTGGCAAAGTGTACACTGTACTTGATGTGGCACCAGAGTGCCTTCCTGTACTTCTTCCTGGGAACCACTTAATGGGAGGCACCTTTCCTCATTAAAAAACAAATAAAAACCATGTCAAGTGCATCTAATTAATGGCCCAGAGGAGTGTCAGTTCTGCATGAACTCACCATATGTCTGCAATGTGCTATGAACACTGCATAGTTATTTACATAGTGCTTTTTTCTTGAGGCCTAAGTCCTGTCCCAGAGTAGAATGATGCCTGTGCTTACTAGTGAAGATTTAGAATCCTTTTGTTATTTTATTTTACTAAGTTAAAATTTCTCCAAACAAAACAGAAATCCCTTAGCTAACGATTTTGAAATAAATTCAGATGAGAAATTCCAGTGGCCGATTTTTTGCTGGTTTACTTCCTAAATATTTTTGGAAAGCAGCCTTTACACTCTTTATTTCTGTCCTACCACAGGTCCTTTAACAGGTCTCTGTCCCCCTGTTTTGTTCTGCTCCTTCCTCCTAGCTCTAGCACATCCATCTCACTCTTTTCCATGGTATAACACGTCTAACCCTCTAGAGACTAAAAAGGAAACAGCAGCCATATGCATCATAATAAGTTATACTCTGATATTACTAAAGTATTTATTTCCTATACACATCATACAGTTATATGCTTTAGTGTCTTTCTCTTGCTGTTTGTTTTGCTTTCTCCCTTCTTTAACTGGTAAATCCCTAATTATATTTCAGTAGTCATTGGAGATGTCCTTTCTTCTATGAGGTTTTCTTAACAGTACTTTTCCAACCATCCTCTTTCCCCTCTAAACCAACATTGCCTTATTACTCTCCTCCATGTCATGCTTGGATATACCACTCTGGATATACCACTCTTCTGACATGCATTATACCACTTTTTACTCTGCAGTGTACAAGTATCTTTCTTTCCACTAGACAGTAAGCATCTTTCAAAAAAATTGTTTATACTTGATTTATAATATTGTGTTAGTTTCAGGTGTACAGCTTCAGAATCTATTCCATTATAGGTTATTACAAGATGCTAAATATAGTTCCATGTGCTATACAGTAAATACTTGTTGTTTATTTTATATGTAGTACTGTGTATCTGTTAATCCCATACTTCTAATTTATCCTTCCCCCTCCCCTTTCCCCTTTGGTAACAATACATTTGTTTTCTATGTCTGTAAGTCCATTGTGTAAATAAGTTCATTTGTATCTTTTTTTTAAGATTCCACATGTAAGTGATATCATGTAATATTTCTCTGCCTGATTTACTTCACTTAGAATGATAATCTCTAGGTTGATCTGTGTTGCTGCAAGTGGCAATATTTCATTCTTTTTAATGGCTGAGTAGTATTTCATTGTGTTTATATACCACATCTTCTTTATTCATTTATCTGTTGATAGACATTTAGGTTGTTTCCATGTCTTGGCTATTGTAAATAGGGATGCTGTGTACGTTGGGGTGCATGTATCTTTTCAAATTAGAGATTTCATCTTTTCTGAATATATGTTCACGAATGGAGTTGCTGGATCATATGGTAATTCTCTTTTTCATTTTTTAAGGAACCTCTAGACTGTTTTCCGTAAAGGCTGCACCAATTTATATTCCCACCAACAGTGGAGGAGGGTTCCCTTTTCTCCACACCATCTCCAGCATTTATTGTAGACTTCTTGATGATGGCCATTCTGACCAGTGTGAGGTGATACCTCATTATACTTTTGATTTGCATTTCTCTAATAATTAGTGATGTTGAGCAACTTTTCAAGGTGCCTGTTGGCCATATGTATGTCTTCTTTGGAGAAATGACTTTTAAAGTCTTCCACCCACTTTTTGATTGGATTGTTTGTTTTTTTGATATTGAGTTGTATAAACTTTGTATATTTTGGGAATTAAACCCTTGTTGGTCTCATTGCTTGCAAATATTTTCTCAGTCTAGAGGTTGTCTTTTCGTTCTGATTATGGTTTCCTTTGCTGTGCAAAAGCTTATAATTTAGGTCCCATTTGTTTATTTTTGTTTTTATTTCTTTTGCCTTAGGAGAGTGGTTTAAGAAAATATTACCACAGTTTATGTCCGAGAATGTTTTGCCTATGTTCTCTTGTAGGAGTTTTATGATGTCATTTCTTATATTTGTCTTTAAGTCATTTTGAGTTTATTTTCATCTGTGGTGTGAGGGAGTGTTCTAACTTCATTGATTTACATGCAGCTGTCCAGCTTTTGCAGCACCACTTGCTGAGGAGATTGTCTTTCCTCCATTGTACATTCTTGTCTCCTTTGACAAAGATTAATTGTCCTTAGGTATGTGTGTGTGGAGGGGAATGTTTTCTGGGCTTTCTATTCTGTTCCATTGATCTGTCTGTTTTTGTGCCAATATTGTGTTGTTTTGATTACTGTAGCTTTGTAGTATTGTCTGAAATCTGAGAAAAAACAGATCTCCAGATTTGTTCTTTTTCCTCAGAATTGCTTTGCCAAGTCTGGGTCTTTTATTGTTCCATATAAATTTTGTGGTTATTGGTTCTAGTTCTGTGAAAAATGTCATGGGTAATTCAACAGAGATCTCATTAATCTGTAGATTGCTTTTCATAGTATGGTCATTTAAACCATATTAATCCTTCTAATCCACGAGCATGGGATATTTTTCAGTTTCTTTGTATCATTTTTAATTTCCTTTAGCAGTGTTTTATATTTTTCAGTGTATAAGTTTTTCACATCCTTGGTCAGGTATATTCCTAGTATTTTATGTTTTTTGGACACGTTTTTAAATGGGAATTTTTTTTTAACTTTCTGATATTTCATTGTCAGTGTAAAGATGCACAACCAATTGCTATATATTAATCTTGTATGCTGCTACTTTGCTGAATTCACTGTTTAGTTCTAATAGTTTTTGTGTAGAGTTTTTAGGGTTTTCTGTATAGAGTATGATGTCATTTGGTTAGAATGACAATTTTACCTCTTCTCTTCCAATTTGGATACCTTTTAGTTTATTTTTTATCTTGTCTGGTTGCTGTGACTAGGACTTCCAGTACTGTTTAGAATAGAAGTAGTGAGAGTCGGCATCCTTATCTTGTTTGAGAATTTAGTGGGAAGGCTTTCAACTTTTAACTGATTAATATTATGTTGGCTGTGGCTTTGCCATGAATAGCTATTACTATGCTGAGATATGCTCCCTCTCTACCCATTTTGGTAAGAGTTTTTATCATGAATGGATGTTGAATTTTATCAAATGCTTTTTCTACATCTATTGAGATGATCATATGGTTTTTGTCTTGCTGCTGTTTATGTGGTATCACATTGATTTATTTGGGTGTGTTGAACCAGCCTTGTGACCCTAGGATGAATCCAACTTCATCGTGGTGTATGATAGTTTTTATGTGTTGTTGGATTCTTTTTTGCTAATATTTTGTTGAGGATTTTAACATCTATATTCATCAAAGGTATTGGGCTGTAATTTTCTTTTTTAGTTGTGTGTTTGCCTCATTTTGATATCAGAGTGATGGTGGCTTCATAGAATGCCTTTAGAAGTGTTCCCTCCTCTTCAATCTTTTGGAAGAGTCTGAGGAGCGTGGCTATGAGCTCTTCTTTGTATGCTTGGTAGAATTGCCCAGTGAAGCCATCGGGTCCTGGACTTCCGTTTGCAGGGAGGTTTTTTTGTTGTTTTTAATTACAGATTCTATTTCACTTCTAGTGATTGGTCTGTTCAAATTATCTGTTTCTTCTTGATACAGTTTTGGTGGGCTGTGCATTTCTAAAACATGTCCATTTCTTCTAGGTTTTCTATTTTGTTGGCATATATTGATAACTGTTCGTATTAAATTCTTATGATTTTTTTGAAAATTTCTGCAGTATTGGTTGTTATTTCTTCTCTTTCATTTCTTATTTTTTATTTTGGTCCTCTCCCTTTCCTTCTTGGTGTGGCTGGCCAGAGGTTTATCAATTTTGTTTATTCTTTCAGAAAAACCAGCTCTTGGTTTTATTGTTTCTTTTTAAATCTATTTTTTTAATCTCTATTTTATTTATTTTCTTTCTGATATTCATTATTTCCTTCCTTTTGCTGCCTCTAGGTTTTGTTTGTTCTTCTCTTTCTAATTCTTTTAGGTGGTAGGTTAGGTTGTTTGTTTGAAATTTTTCTTGTTTTTTGAGGAAGACCTGTATTGCTGTGAACTTCCCTCTTAGGATGGCTTTTGATGCATTCCGTAGATTTGGTATGGGTTTTTGTTTTTTCTTTAAGAACATTCATTGAAATACAGTTGACATACAATAAACTGCATATATTTAAAGTGTACAATTTCATATATTTTTTTCTTATTAGCAACATATATATGGCAATCCTAGTCTCCCAATTCATTCTCCCCCATCCCCTCCCACCTTCCCCACTTGGTGTCCATATGTTTGTTCTCTACATCTGTGTCTCTATTTCTGCATTGCAAACTGGTTGATTTGTACCATTTTTCTATGTTCTGCATATATGTGTTAATATGCGTTATTTGTTTTTCTCTTTCTGACTCACTTCACTCTGTATGACAGTCTCTAGGTCCATCCATGTCTCTGCAAATGTCCCAGTTTTGTTCCTTTTTACAGCTGAGTAATATTCCATTGTATATATGTACCACTTCTTCTTTATCCATCATCTGTTGATAGACATTTAGGTTGCTTCCATGTCCTGGCTATTGTAAATAGTGCTGCAATGAACAAAGGAGTGCATGTGTCTTTTTGAATTATAGTGTTCTCTGGGTATATGCCCACTAGTGGGATTGCTGGGTCATATGGTAACTCTATTTTTAGTTTCTCAAGGAACCTCCGTACTGTTCTCCATAGTGGCTGTATCAACTTACATTCCCACCAACAGTGCTAGAGCATTCCCTTTTCTCCATACCCTCTCCAGCATTCACTGTTTGTAGGTTTTCTGATGATGCCCATTCTAAGTGGTGTGAGGAGATACCTCATTGTCATTTTAATTTGCATTTCTCTAATAATTAGTGATGTTGAGCAGCTTTTCATGTGCCTCTTGATCATCTGTATGTCTTCTTTGGAGAAATGCCTATTTAGGTCTTCTGCCCATTTTTTGATTGGGTTGTTTGTTTTTTTGATATTGAGCTGGATGAACTGTTTATATATTTTGGAGATTAATCCTTTGTCTGTTGATTCGTTTGCAAATATTTTCTCCCATTCTGAGTGTTATCTTCATCTTGCTTATCGTTTCCTTTGCTGTGCAGAAGCTTTGAAGTTTCATTAGATCCCACTTATTTACTTTTCTTTTCATTTCCATTACTCTAGGAGGTGGGTCAAAAAAGATCTTGCTGTGATTTATGTCAAAGAGTGTTCTTCCTATGTTTTCCTCTAGGAATTTTATAGTGTCTGGCCTTACATTTAGGTCTTTAATCCATTTGGAGTTTATTTTTGTGTATGGTGTTAGGAAGTGTTCTAAGTTCATTCTTTTACATGTAGCTCTCCAGTTTTCCCAGCATCACTTATTGAAGAGGCTGCCTTTTCTCCATTGTATATTCTTGGCTCCTTTGTCATAGATTAGTTGGCCATAGTTTATCTCTGGGCTTTCTATCCTGTTCCATTGATCTGTATTTCTGTTTTTGTGCCAGTACCATACTGTCTTGATTACTGTAGCTCTGTAGTATAGTCTGAAGTCAGGGAGTCTCATTCCTCCAGCTCCATTTTGTTCCCTCAAAATTGCTTTGGCTATTTGGGATCTTTTGTGTCTTCATACAAATTTTAGAATTTTTTGTTTTAGTTCTGTAAAGAAAAGGCCATTGGTAATTTCATAGAGATTGCATTGAATCTGTAGGTTGCTTTGCGTAGGATAGTCATTTTCACAAATGTTGATTCTTCCAATCCAAGAACATGGTATATCTCTCCATCTGTTTGTGTCATCTTTGATTCTTTCATGAGTGTCTTATAGTTTTCTGAGTACAGGTCTTTTACCTGCTTGGTTAGGTTTATTCCTAGGCATTTTATTCTTTTTGTTGCAATGGTGAATGGGATTGTTTCCCTAATTTCTCTTTCTGATGTTTCATTGTTAGTGTATAGAAATGCAAGAGATTTCTGTGAGTTAATTTTGTATCCTGCAACTTTACCAAATTCATGGATTAGCTCAAGTAGTTTTCTGGTGACATCTTTAGGATTGTCTATGTATAGTATCATGTCATCTGTGAACAGTGACAGTTTTACTTCTTCTTTTCCCATTGGATTCCTTTTATTTCTTTTTCTTCTCTGATTGCTGTGGCAAGGACTTTCAAACCTATGTTGAATAGTAGTGGTGAGAGTGGACAACCTTGTCTTGTTCTGGATCTTAGAGGGAATGCTTCAAGCTTTTCACCATTGAGAATGATGTTTGCTGTGGGTTTGTCATATATGGCCTTTATTATGTTGAGGTAGGTTCCCTCTGTGCCCACCTTCTGGAGAGTTTTTATCATAAATGGGTGTTTTGTCAAAAGCTTTTTCTGCATCTGTTGAAGTGATCATGTGGTTTTTATCCTTCAGTTTGTTAATATGGTGTATCACATTGAATGATTTGCATATATTGAAGAATCCTTGCATTCCAGGGATAAACCTCACTTGATCATGGTGTATGATCCTTTTAACGTGTTGTTGGATTCTGTTGGCTAGTATTTTGTTGAGGATTTTTGCATCTAAATTCATCAGTGATATTGGTCTGTAGTTTTCTTTTTTTGTAGTATCTTTGTCTGGTTTTGGTATCAGTGTGATGGTGGCCTCTTAAAATGAGTTTGGGAGTGTTCCTTCCTCTGCAATGTTTTGGAAGAGTTTGAGAAGGATGGGTGTTAGCTCTTCTCTAAATGTTTGATAAAATTCACCTGTGAATCCATCTGGTCCTGGACTTTTGTTTGTTGGGAGATTTTTCATCGCAGTTTCAATTTCATTCCTTGTGATTGATCTGTTCATATTTGCTATGTCTTCCTGATTCAGTCTTGGAAGTTTATACCTTTCTACGAGTCTGTCCATTTCCTCCAGGTTGTCCATTTTATTGGCATATAGTTGCTTGTAGTAGTCTCTTATGGTGCTTTTTATTTCTGCAGTGTCCATTGTAACTTCTCCTGTTTCATTTCTAATTTTAGAAATTAGATTTGAGTCCTCTCCCTCTTTTTCTTGATGAGTCTTGCTAGAGGTTTATCTATTTTATTTATCTTCTCAAAGAACCAGCTCTTAGTTTTATTGATTTTTGCTATTTATTTTCTTTGTTTCTGTTTCATTTATTTCTGCTCTGATCTTTATGATTTCCCTCCGTCTACTAACTTAGGGTTTTGTTTGCTCTGCTTTCCCTAATTTCTTTAGGTGTAAGGTTAGATTGTTAATTTGGGATGTTTCTTGTTTCTTGAGGTAGGATTGTATTGCTATAAACTTCCCTCTTAGAACTTTTTTGTGCTGCATCCCATAGGTTTTGGGTTGTTGTGTTTTCATGGTCATTTGTCTCTAGATATTTTTTGATTTCCTCTTTGATTTCTTCAGTGATCTGTTGGTTATTTAGTAGCGTATTGTTTAGCCTCCATGTGTTTGTGTCTTTTACAGTTTTTTTTTCCTGTAATTGATTCTAATCTCATAGCAGGAAAGATGCTTGATACGATTTCAATTTTCTTAAATTTACCAAGGCTTGATTTATGACCCAAAATGTGATCTATCCTGGAGACTGTTCCATGTGCACTTGAGAAGAACGTGTAATCTGCTGTTTTTGGATGTAATGTCCTATAGATATCTATGAAATCAAGCTGATTTATTGTGTCATTTAAAGCTTGCGTTTTCTTATTAATTTTCTGTGTGGATGATCTGTCCATTGGTGTAAGTGGGGTGTTAAAGTCCCCCACTATGATTGTGTTCCTGTCGATTTCCTCTTTCATAGTTGTTAGCATTTGCCTTATGTATTGAGGTGCTCCTATATTGGGTGCATATATATTTATAATTGTTATTTCCTCTTCTTGGATTGATCCCTAGATCTTTATGTAATGTCATTTCTTGTCTCTTGTAACATTTTTTATTTTAAAGTCTATTTTATCTGATATGAGTATTGCTACTCCAGCTTTCTTTTGATTTCCATTTGCTTGGAATGTCTTTTTCCATCCCCTCACTTTCCATCTGTATGTGTCCCTAGGTCTGAAGTGAATCTCTTGTAGACAGCATATATATGGGTCTTGTTTTCATATCCATTCAGCCAGTCTGTGTCTTTTGGTTGGTGCATTTAGTCCATTTACATTCAAGGTAATTATCAATATGTATGTTCCTATTACCATTTTCTTAATTGTTTTGTTTCTGTAGGTCCTTTTCTTCTCTTATGTTTCCCACTTAGAGACGTTCCTTTACCATTTGTTGTAGGGCCAGTTTGGTGGTGCTGAATTCTCTTAGTTGTTGCTTGTCTGTAAAGCTTTTGATTTCTCTGTCAAATCTGAATGAGATCCTTGCTGGGTAGAGTATTCTTGCTTGTAGGGTCTTCCCTTTCATCACTTTAAATATATGGTGCCAGTCCCTTCTGGCTTGCAGAGTTTCTGCTGAGAAATCAGCTGTTACCCTTATGGGAATTCCCTTGTATGTTATTTGTCATTTTTCCCTTGTTGTTTTTAATAATTTTTCTCTGTTTTTTTTTGTCAATTTGACTACTATGTGTCTTGGCCTGTTTCTCCTTGGGTTTATTCTGCCTGGGACTCTCTGCACTTCCTGGATGTGGGTGGTTATTTCCTTTCCCATGTTAGGGAAGTTTTTGAATATAATCTCTTCTGATATTTTCTCAGCTCCTTTCTCTCTCTCTTCTTCTTCTGGGAGCCCTATAATGTGAATGTTTGTGTGTTTAACATTGTCCCAGATGTCTCTTAGGCTGTCTTCAGTTCTTTTCATTCTTTTTTCCTTTATTTTTTTCTGCATCAGTGATTTTCACCATTTTGTCTTCCAGCTCACTTATTCGCCCTTCTGCCTCAGTTAATCTGCTATTGGTTCCTTCTAGTGTATTTTTCATTTCAGTTACTGTGTTCCTTATCTCTGTTTGTTCTTTAATTCTTCTAGGTCTTTGTTAAACTTTTCTTGCATCATTTTGATCTTTGCATCCAGTCTTTTTTCAGCGTCCTGGATCATCTTCACCATCATTATTCTGAATTATTTTTTGGAAGGGTGCCTATCGCCATTTCATTTAGTTGTTTTTCTGGCATTTTTATTTTGTCCCTTCGTCTGGTACAAAATATTCTGCTTTTTCATTTTCCATCTTTCTGTGGCTGTGGTTTTCAATTCCACATAATGAAATACTGCTGATCCTGTTTGATACTGCTGTCTGCCCTCTTGTGGAGGAAGCTATCTAAGAGGCTTGTGCATGCTTCCTGTTGGAAGGGACTGATGGTGGGTATGGTTGGGTGGGTGAAGCTCAGTAAAACTTTAATCCAATTTGGTGGGTGGAGCTCAGTAAAACTTTAATCTGCTTGTCTGCCAATGGGTGGGGCTGTGTTCCCATCCTTTTGGTTGTTTGGCCTGAGGCTACCCAGCACTGGAGCTTACTGGCTCTTTGGTGGGACTAATGGCAGACTCTGGGAGGGCTCATGCCAATGAGCGCTTCCCAGAACTCCTGCCACCAGTGTCCCTGTCCCTGTGGTGAGCCACAGCTGCCCCCCACCTCTGCAGGCAACCCCCCAACACCAGCAAGTAGGTCTGGTTCAGTCTCCTATGTAGTCACTCTCCTTCCCCCTGGGTCCTGGTGCGCACACTATTTTTTGTGTGCTCTCCAAGAGTGGAGTCTCTGTTTCCCCCAGTCTTGTGGAGGTCCTGCAATCAAATCCTGCAGGCTTTCAAAGTCTGATTCTCTGGGGATTCCTCCTCCTGTTGCTGGACCCACAGGTTCAGAAGCCTAATGTGGGGCTCAGAACCCTCACTTTTGTGGGTGGGCTTCTGTGGTATAACTCTTCTTCAGTTTGTGAGTCACCCACCCAGCAGTTATGGGATTTGATTTTATCGTGATTACACCCCTCCTACCATTTTATTGCAGCTTCTCCTTTGTCTCTGGATGTAGGGTGTCTTTTTTGGTGAGTTCCAGTGTCTTTCTGTTGATGATTTTTCAGCAGTTAGTTGTAATTCAGGTGTTCTTGCAAGAGGGAGTTACCACAGGTCCTTCTACTCTGCCATCTTGAACCATCTCCTCTTGTTTTAATTGTCACTTATCTTGAGGTATTTGTAAATTTCCTCTTTGATTTCATCATTGATCCATTGTTTGTTTGTTTGTTTGGTACCATGTTATTTAGTCTCTGTGTAATCACTTTTTTCTCATTTTTCCCCCATGGCTAATTTCTAGTTTCATGCTGTTGTGGTCAGAGAAGATTCTTAAAATAATTTTTACCCTCTTAAATTTGTTGAGGCTTATTTTGCACCCTAGTATGTGGTCTATCCTAAAGAATGTTCCATGCATGCTTGAAAGGAATGTGTATTCTGGTTTTTTTATATGTAGTGTCCTGTAGATGTCAATTAAGTCTAACTGTTCTGTTGTGTCATTTAGAGACCCTGTTGCCTTATTTTTTTCCGTCTGGAAGATCTGTCCATTGATGTCAGTAAAGTGTTAAATTTTCCTACTATTATTGTCTTCCTTTCCATTTCTCCCTTTATGTCTTTTAGTGTTTGTTTTATGTCTTTTAGTGTTTGTTTTATGTATTTAGTTGCTGGTATATTGAGTGCATTTATGTTGACAATTGTAATATCCTCTTCTTGTATTGATCCTTTTATCATGATATAGTGTCCTTTGTCTTTCTTTATGGCCTTTGTTTTAAAGTCTGTTTTGTCTGGTATGAGTATTGCTACCACTGCTCTCTTGTCATTTCCATTTGCACGAAATATCTTTTTCCATTCTCTCAATTTCAGTATATGTGTGTCTTTTACCCTAAATTTGATCTCTTGTAGGCAGCATATTGTAGGTTCTTGTTTTATTTTCCAGTCTGTCATTCTGTGTCTTTCCATTGGAGCATTTAGTCCATTGACATTTAGAGTAATCATTGATAAGTATGTATTTATTGCCATTTTAAACCTTGTATTCCAGTTGACTTTGTATTTCTTCTTTGTTCCTTTCTTCTTCTTTTGTTTATCCTTTTATGGTTTGATGGTTTTCTTTTGTATTATGCTTGAGTTCTTTTCTTATTCTTTTTTTGGGAGTCTTTTGTATGTTTTTGGTTTGTGGTTATCCTTGTTTTCAAGTATGTTAACCCATATCTGTATCTCCTTGTTTTAGACTGACAGTCATGTAAGCTCAAATACATTCTAAAAGATCTACATTTTCTACTCCTCTCTCCCACATTTGTGATTTTGATGTCCTATTTTATATCTTTACTTCTATCCTTTTGCTGTTCATTGTACTTATAATCACATTCACAAAATTTTTTATTGTTTTTTAAACTATGTACTGACTTATTTGTGGTATTCAATCATTTTACATATTTGCCTTTCCTATTGTTATAGTCCCTTTCCTATATATTCTTCCTTCTTTTCTATTTAGAGAAGACATTTCAATATTTCTTTTACGATAGGTTTAGTATTGCTGTATTCTTTTAGGTTTTGCTGGTCTGAAAAATTCTTTATCTCTCCTTCTATTCTAAATGATAATCTTGCTGGACAGAGTATCCTAGGTTGAGATTTTTCCCTGTCAGGACTTTGAATGTATCTTGCCACTGTCTTCTGGGCTACAATGTTTCTGTAGAGAAATCAGTTGATAGCCTTATGGGGTTCCCTTGTAACCGACTCTTTGTTTTTCTCTTGCTGCCTTTAGAATCATTTTTAACTTTTGCCATTTTATTTATGATATATCTTGGTGTAGGTCTGTTAGGGTTCATCTTGTTGGGATCCTCTGTGCTTCCTATACCTGGATATCTGTTTCTCTATTTAGGTTTGGGAAGTTTTCAGGCATTCTCTTTAGATACGTTTTTGATTGTTTTTTCTCTTTCTAGAATATTCTCTGGAATCTCTATTATGCATAGTTTGGCACACTTCATATTACCCCATAGATCTCGTATATTGCTTTTTTTTTTCCATCTGTCTTTCTGTCTGTTGTTTTGATTGAGTGATTTCCATTATTCTAACTTCCAGATCACTTATTCATTGTTCTGCATTATTTAGTTTGCTATTTGTTGCCTCTAGCTTGGTTTTTATCTTGGCAGTTGAGTTGTCTAGTTTTGATTGGCTCCACTTTATAATTTCTAGTTCCTTGTTACAGTGATAAGCATTTCTGTCATTAGTCTTTCTTAATTCCTTCATCATTTTTATTACCTTTTTGAACTCAGGGTCTGGTAGACTGACAAGGTTTATTTCATTGTTTGTTTTTTCAGGGGATATCTCTATTCTTTTAATTGGAAGTAGTTCTGCTTTTTTCATTTTACTTATATTTCTCTGATTTTATGAATTTATAGGAGAAACAGTTCTCCACTGTGGTCTTGAAAGACTGTTTTTATATGGGAGCATCCCTGTATAGACTGAGTCAGATATTTTTGGTGCAAGGGCTGTGTTTGTTGTGGATGCCTGCCACATTTTTCTTCAGAATGTGCTGGCCAATGTCACCTTGATAGGAGGTATGTTTGGTGTTGTGGTGACCAGCACCTGCACTGGATATTGGGTAGGGCCTTCTCTTTGCTCTGTGGTTGTCATAGCCTTGTCGGGCAGGATCTGCTCTCCACTTGTTGGCGTAGAAGCCCCCAAATCTGGTTCTAAGCTGCAGTATGGGGTGTGCACAACTGGAGTGCTCCCTCTGGGAAAGGAGTTGCTGCATGTTTCTCCCCAGGAGCTCTCCACCAGGAAGTGCAACTCTGTGATGCCACCTGTGACCCAATACGCGTGTCCACAAAATCAGACTCATCTATACTGCAAGACTTCCAGTAATCAACTCATGTGTCAGCCCTACCTGCCTTCCACACATGTACACTCACAAAGCATGAGTCCCCAAAGCCTACATAAGCCACTCCATGCTGTGAGCACACTGAAAATGAGGCTTCTGTAGCAGACTCATCCATACCTCACCCTTTACTTTGATAATGGTACTTCTCTGGTACACACATGCTCTGTCCTGTGTGTACCCCCAGTTGCAGCCTGGACCACACTCCAGGCCCTTCAGGCTATCTTTGAGCAGCCAAACCAAGTCCTCTCCCTGTGTCTGTTTGCTGAAGCCCAAGTTTCAGCATCCAAACCCTGTGCACACCAGCAAATGCCCATCTAGGGCTAGGAAGGTGATGAGAAGAAGCTCTCAGCACTGGTCCCTCTCTGTTTTGCTTTGCAGCAAGCCAGCTCCTGCACCCTCCTCTTTGGCAGATTCTATGCCCCTGTAGCTCCCTATCTGCTCTGGCAGACCTCTCAGCCAGTGAAGGAGGTTCCCAAGGTGAAGAAACCCTTCCTCTTTCACTGCTTCCTCACAGGGGAACAGCTCATGTCCCCAGTTCCCCCCTTTTTCCCCTTTAGTCCTACCCAGTTATGTGGGGGCCTTTCTTGGAGCTTTAGTTGTATGAGATCATCTGCCCAATTTCAGTTGGTGTTTTGTGAGAATTATTCTGGGTATAAATGTATTTTTATTATTTATATTATTATTTTTGGCTGTGTTGTGGGTCTTCTTTGCTGTGCATGGGCTTTTCTCTTGTTGTGGCGAGCAGGGGCTGCTCTTCATTTTGATGCATGGGCTTCTCAGTGCGCTGGCTTCTCCTGTTGTGGAGCATGGGCTTTAGGTGCATGGGCTTCAGTAGTTGCAGCACACAGGCTCAGTATTTGTGGCATGCAGACTTCAGTAGTTGCAGTGCACAAGCTCAGTAGTTGTGGCGCATGGGCTTATTTGCTCTGAGGCATGTGGGATCTTCCTGGCCCAGGGATCAAACCTGCGTCCCCTGCATTGGCAGGTGGATTTTTAACCACTGTGCCACCAGGGAAGTCCCTGTAAATATGTTTTTGATGTATGTGTTGGGGGAGGTGACCTCCATGTCCTTCTACTCTCCCATCTTGATCTCCCTAGACAGTAAGCACATTATTCATCTTTGTATCTCCAGGGAAGAGCACAGGGTCTGATGCACAGGAGAGAGTAAAAATTTTATGGAGCTATTCTAAACAGAAATTCCGGCTCATTTAAATTAAATATTTTATTCCTCAAAGGACTCTCTAATTACCTAGAGTCACAATGTATCTGCAGGGCTAGGTATAAGCATTAGCTCTTTTCATACACATTGTCTCCATAATCAACAATGGTTCAAATCTGTCTCTTGCCAACTTTTTCCATTTTAGTGTCAATCTCACATTTTTATTGAATGTCCAAGAGGAATCTTAAATTCATTTTTAGAATTCTTTTTCTGCTTCTTCTGTCATGCTTGCTTAAATTAGATCTTTAGTTATCTATATTCTAGGCTCTGTGCTATGAGCTGAGCATACACAACAAAGTAAGACTAATTCCTGACCTCAGGGAGTTTATAGTCTGATAATGGATAACAGGGAAGGAACCATACATACTGTGGTGGAGCTAAGCACCAGATGCTGCTGGGGAACATGAGCAGAGCTCCAAAGTCATGCAATGTTTCCCTAAGAAGATGGCACTTGATCCAGGATTTGAAGGATCCTTGGAAGTTACCTGCCTGAGGAGGGAAGTGAAGGGCATCACAAATGGAGAGAGAAACATCTGAGAAGGGGCAGCAAATGAAAGTGGTGGTGGCAGGAGGTAGCTCAATATGTTTAGAGATCTTAAAACATTTGATGCGCATGGGATGAGGGGTGCACATGACATTGTGCAGGGAGATTAGGTCAGAGATAAACCTTGACGGCCCGCGCAACCAAGTGTAGATATTTGAATTTGAGGTTGACAGCAACCAGAGGGTTATTGAAGAATTTTAATCACCTTCATGTATTATCAGTAGAAAAGTTTCTGCAGATGCTTAGAGGGGGATGGAGTGGAGAAGAACAAGGCAGAGAGAAGAAAGACAAGTTATGTGGCAGCTACAATTATCCAGGCAAGAAGAGATTACAGCATGAATTTAAAAAGTGGCAGTAGGTGTAGAAAGTAGGGAAAAGGTAGAAATTAGAGCACGTGGTGACTAAGGAGTGAATAGGTGGAAGGTGTCTAAGATGACTCCCAGGTTTTTGATTTGGACAGTGGGGCCAGTGGTGATGCTGTTTTGAAAGACACGGAATACAGGAGGAGGAGCAGGTTTGAGGAAGGAGATAATGTTGGATTTTAAACATCTTTGGTTTATGACCCTCTGGGCGTTAAAGTAGAAATGGCAGTTGGATATTTTCTAGTGTTGGCAAAGTGGTCCAATGAAAAGTAACTCTTAGAGAAGCTGTGCATTTAGGTAAAATCCCTCCAAAATTAAAAAAAAGATGGAGGGAAGCTAAACATGGAGACCAAATAAACACCAAAATTTAAGGAAAGAAAAGAGAAAAAGGAACCCTACACAATTAGTGAGAAGGCACAAACAGAAGGTAAGAGAAAACCAGGAGAGAGTAGTAGAATGGAATCCAAAATATCCACATAAATAATTTTGAAAATTAAAGACGTGTAATCAACAGTGTCAGAGACCACAGAGAAGTTAAGTAAGTTAAGGTTAAAACTATTCCCCACTGATATGAGATTTTTAACTATTTGCTTAGTTTGTGTAAGAAACTTAATAGGTATTACTCAAATTTTGATGTGGGCTTTAACTTGGTATGTATGAAGGTCTTTATGACTAAAGAAGTAATTAATGTCATTACTTTTCTCAGCTCATTATAATCCAAAGACTTAGTCATCACAAATGCTTGGTATTCCCAGTGTCGGTATGTGAGATATCATGTAATTCCAGATCCTGATTTCTATGTGTTATCTATTAAAAAGGTCTCTGCAGAGGCTGAGAGGGGAACATATACAGTTCAAAACATCTTAACACTAGGATATGCCCCCTTGGTTTTTATAACCTCATTTCAGTCAGAAAATCTACATTCTGGACCTAAAGATGTTACTAACTAGTTGTATACACTAGGGAAATCACTTACTCTCTTTGAACATTTTCATTAATGGGTAAATTTACAGGATTAGGCTCTTCTGCTATGGATAAATTGAGGTAAATCATGGTCTGGCAGATCTAAACCATGCTTCTTTATTGATCACCTCTACTGAATTTTCACTGGGTACACATATCCATCCTTAGCATTTACTTCCCAGTCTTGGTGGGAAAGGGCCACCTTTCACACTTTCTACCTCCTAAACGCCTGTTTCATCTTTGCTTTACTTTTCTTCCTACTCTATGTATTAGGCAGACATCCTTCTTTCTCTGTACTTCAAAAATTTATTTTACAAATCTTTATTATAGCATGTATTGTATTTTACCCTAATTATAAGATGATGTGGTCCTTGAGGCACAGACTTTAATTATGTTTGAGTGAGTATCCCATACATAGCACATATCTGACTCAAACTGGTATTTAGTAAACATATAGGCATTGTGCAGGTAGAGTCAGGTATATCATGGTGTCTTCCTACCAGCGGGGAGAAAGATGTCTAGTTCAATTTGCCCAAGACTCTGAATGAAACTGCAAGTCTGTGTATCTGCAGTTGTGCACAGAGTGGCAAGAGTTCATGTGGCTCGGGACTCTATAAATGGTTTCCAGAGAAGCTTTATTGGGAAGCTTTATTTAATTAAATGGTGAGGCGGGATCACTGACAATGAGATCCTGGAGGGCAGCCATTCTATCCACTTTGAAGCAAAGCATATTGAAGCATAACTCTTCTGGGTAGGATATATGGGGAGATGGATGACAACAGAATACCTAAACAACTGCCGGCTGATAGGCTGAAAGGCAGCAGGAGGGATGCTTTATTAAGTGCCTGCCACAGCACAGTTACAAACAGGGCAGAACCACACTGTATACAGAGAGCAGTGGTAGCAAGCGGACTTACCTAGGGAAGGTCTGAAAGGCACTATAGAAAAGTGCAAATCTCAAAATGAGATCTGCCACCCTAAGCAAAGCCAGACTGAGCAGGCACATGCTATTTTGAGATCACTCATTTCCTGGTCAATTCTATAGGACCTTAGCTGGTGGATGGACACCTTTTTATATATAGTATTGTGCATTGCTGTGCCAGTATCAAGCTGTTAATAAGCGTTTATGGACAATGATATATTGATCTGTTTTATAATCCATCATATAACTGGATAGTAAACTTAAAGTGTCATTTTAAGATAAACAATAGATATTGAATAGATGCCATGTAAGATGTAAACTGTAAAATAGATTTTTTTAAAAAGGTATTACTTATTCTTGATCCTTTCATCAAGTAGAATTTAATATACCAATAAACTGAAATAATCTGACCTCATTTCTTCTCATAAACATTCTCATGTATATCAGGTATTCTTTGATTTTAATTGGAAATCTAGTTACAGATATCTATTTCTTTAAATGTTTGTAGCTAAATGTGGCAGGCTTATAACAGAAATTCTGATTAATCAAATACCATTAATCTTCCTTTAAGAGAAAATTTATAATGATGATAATGGAGTTTTCTATAAAAATCTTTAAAATGTGAATCATCATTATAAAAATAAAGCCAATACAGAAATAAACACAGTCAAGTCATTTAATATATCTTGAGCATCTACCATATGCAAAAGACTGTAAATGCAGGAAAAATACAAGAATATCAAATATTTAGTAGGACAGAAAAAGCTGGGGACATAAGTAACTGTGGTAAAAGATAGAATGGGATCTATGTGATAAAAGCTCTAACATTTTTCTAAATAAATCAAGTGTAGTCAAGTTACAGTGATTACTTGAAGTAGTGTAATTAGGAATTAGGTAGCCATTACTAGTTGAATAAACTTTTCCAAAGCAGTGCACAAGATTCTTTGGTGAAATATGGACAAAATATATGAGACTTATCCTTCAGAGATGAATTTATCTTAAAAGGCCCATTTTAATTGGGTAGAATCCCCAGAGAGTAGTCTTGATGCTCGGGAATTTTAGGAAATGGTGAACAGATGCTCTGGTGGAATCTAAACAAAATTTACTGACTATTACTTAAGCCAGAAATTATACTAATTTCTTGAGTATTAACCCTGAAACTTGTTTCATATACAAGTAGTTTAAGGGGAAAAAAATAAAGAAAATATCATTTAACATAGGAAGTAACAAATATGTGAAACTTGGTACTCTGGGTACGAATTGAAAACATTAATAAATAGAAAAAGGGACTTAATCTTCTAGAGCAGCGTACTTCACAGGTGTGTGGCATTGGAATGAGATTTCATTCAGGGATCATTGCTTATCATTATCTCCCGTTTTTCTGTATCTCCAACCACACTTTGTGAAGGAAAGTACTACCCAGCACGAATACATGTGTCCTTTGCTTCTAAGGATCCATGGAAGTTCAGCACTAAAAATTAAACAGGGGACATTTTCTTTTAGTCATTTTCAAAAAATGGGGACATTTCTAACTCTTCCTAAGAGCTACTCAGAAGCAGATAAAGACTGTTTCAGACCAAGGGAATAATAATTACCACTTCCAATCTTTTGACAGCCCTGCCTACAGCTAAAATGATGGCATAACTCACTTTCTGGCTGCAAGGTAGAAGGTTTTCATACCTGTCTATATTCACGCTGTGCTACATGACAACCCAAGATCTTGAAGCAACCTGGAAAATATATTCAATAAAGCAGATGTTTCTCTATGTGATATGAAACACCCATAAGCGTCAAAATGCCATCAGATTGATAGTTTTTCCAAGTGTAGACCACTGCCCTCCCATCTCAAACATTTTAGGGAGTTACTAAAAATACTGGTTCCTAGGTTCCATCTCATTTTTACTAAATCAGGTGTTCCCAAGGCAGAGATCAGTAAACTGAAATTAATCTGCTCCAAGTGTATAAGTTTGAGAATCCCTTATCAAATGTTCCAATGAAAAGATCAAAAATACACAGAAAATAATTGGAAAATTCAAATAGTGTTAACAGCAAAGGGTATTATATATAAATTATATGCCAAATAGCAAGCAGTTAACATTTGAGTATTGTTCATTTAGAACATTGCTACATTAGTCATTGTTCATCTACATTGTTCATCTAGAAATGACCCCCTTAGTTACTTTGTAGACAAACCAAATTGAGAAGGGCTTCCCAGGAGACTCAGCTTATGAAACAGAAGCACTATCAGACTGAAAGAACATATTAGATGCTTTCCTCACATAAACATGGTTAATTATACATCAGAGCCTTGGGTCCTTTGCAGATGAAAAGAATACTAGCAATAATCCAGTACTTTACAGAAGCTGCGTTTTGAGACAGCCAGAGCTCACCTGCCAGACCCCAGCTCTGTCTTCTCGATATTGTACTTTTTATATGCATTCTGGAGCCATCAGCTCCTAGAGGTGACATGTGACTGTTGCCTACTGTGACTTTGTGATTGATTCACAAAGAGTATACAGAGCATTGAATTGTGAAACTTACAGTGTTTATGAACTACTTTTGAAAAATAAGAATTTCAAACTATTTTCAACTATCCAGGAATAAATTTTCCTCATGACACTCTGAGAAACAGGAAATGGGAACAGGTGAATATCTCCTCACATTTCAGCAAAGCCACACTAGGTAAAGGCTGTCTAGATAATGCAAATTTGACGAAAGCCTGTGCACAACAGCTTGTCCTTGAAGTTAAGATCTAAGAACGTGGTTACTGATACACTCAGGTGACTGGTTATAAGAACCAAAGAGAATACAGAATACATTCACCCTGAAGTTTCAAATAGAACCTGCATACATATAGATATTTTTGTTCTATAAGGAGTAAAGAGAAAAAGAAAGACATGGAGCATGTAGAAGATTTTATAATAAAAAATGAGGGAAGCTGTAAAGGATAAGCATGCTGAAGAAAAGGATCTACTACAAGAAACAAAAGATAATTTTGGACTGCATATGCTGTGTGTCCTCAATGAAATCAGTCTAATAAATAAGACACAAAAAGTTAGATTAAGATGGAGTTGTCATAGATAAGAAAATAACGTAAGGAAATCCAAAAGCACAAAAGGAGAATGATATCTATTGATTATGTTAAGAGGAGATTTCTTTATTAGAGAAAGTAAATCAATAAGAAAAATTCAGTTAAGCTTTCAAAAAATAGGAAAAAAAACCCTTTAGAGATGCATTTATTGTGGAATATAAACACACTCCTCTCGGTCTTTGAGAGATAAGTTATACCAAGCATAAATAAGGAAAAGGATGGGTGCAAGTTATAACGAGAGGTCTTCTGCTCTGCAGTGTTAACTTGACATGCCATAGACTAGGTGTTAGCAAACTGAGATGCAATCCAGATTGCCACCTGTTTTGTAAATAAAGTTTTATTGGAACACAGTATCATTTATTTACCTGTTGTCTGTGGCTGACTGTATATTACAGCAGCAAAGTTGAGTAGTTGTGATACAGCCCATATGAACCAGAAAGCCTAAAATACTTACTGTCTAGTTCTCTATAGAATGTGTTTGCTGAGCTCTACCCTAGACCACTGGATACGTAGAAATGTTACTAAAGCAGCAGATCCCTGAGTTTTTATGGCCTTTATGTGTCATTCTGTCTACACTTCTTACAGGGGCATCTAAGGTGTTTGTTACCTCTTTCTCACCAGGTTCGATTACCATTTCACCAATGTAGTAGATAAGCAGCATGTCCTTTTGGATCCTAACAAGGATTCTTTTGAAACTAATGATCACATAGAGTGGGAGAGTTGGCATAGCTCTGAGGTAAAGCAGGGAAGATAAAGTGCTGTTTCTGCCAGTTAAAAGCAGATTGTTTCAGGTAGCTCTTTCTAATTGGTATAGAGAAAAAGTGCATTTTTCAGACAAAGAAACCAGCTTCAATTGGAGACACTTTCTAATTAAGTTTATTATAACTCATGGTCACTCTTTAGGAGCCATTGTTTTATATACTGGACAAATGGACATATTTGATGAAGATGTTTGAGGAACCATCACTATCTGCAAAGTTTGGGGGGTTTTTCCTAACATTTATTTGTTATGCTGCGTCTTAGTTGCAGGAGGTGGGTTCCTTAGTTGCGGCACACTGGCTCCTTAGTGGTGGCCTGTGAACTCTCAGCTGCAGCGTGCATGTGGAATCTAGTTCCCTCACCAGGGATCAAACCTGGATCCACTGCATTGGGAGTGCATCAAAATTAATAAATGCTTAAGATTAAATGAAGGAGGCAAAAGACTTGAACACTGAAAACTACAAAACATTGCTGAAAGAAATTAAGGAAGACATAGATACATGGAAATACATCCTGGGTTCATGGATTGGAGATTTTAATATTGCTAAAAATGTCCACACTACTCAAACTGATCTATAGATTCAACTCAAGCTCTATCAAAATCCCAGGGGTGTTTTTTGCAGAAATAGAAGAATTGATCCTAAAGTGTATAGAGGAACATAAAGGACCTTGAATATCCACAATAATCTTGAAATAGAAGAACAAACCTGGAGGTTTTATACTTCTTGACTGCAAAACAGATTACAAAGTTACAGTAATCAAAATGTCACCCATACCAGCCCTTAAGACCTAAAATATCCTTGCCTTGATTTATCTCTGTGTTTATTTCAAAAGCACCCAGTATTTGGCAGAGATGTTTCGCAGCTGTGCTTTTAAAAAAACAAACAAACATGTTTTGGTCAACCACCCTGAACCAGCTCTGACTTAACCACGAGAATGCACCTGTGCAGATAAGACCTGGGGGTGTCCGAAAGTGACCTTTGCTTTATTACCATGCTAAGATCTCCACTCAAGGTGGGGGTTTGTAATCTGCTAGGCACAATTCATTCATGCCCTATGCAAAGAAGCATCAAAGATTGCCCATGCCCCAGCTGCCCCTGGAAGTCTCCACCCCTTTCCTGAGAGCCCTGATGACGATGACGTGTCTGCCTCCTACCCCTTAAAATTCTCTTACTCCCCTCCCTTTGGAGAGAAGGTGTTTTTAGAGCAGAGCTTTCCCTTCTCCATTCCTTGATCCATGAATAAAGTTTCTGCTCTGTTATACCGAGCCTGGTTTCTTTTGATTGGCATTTGCAACTCCAAGCCAAAGACCCATTGAGGGGTCACTGATCCATTGGGGATCAGAAACAAAAACAGTATAGAACTGGCATAAAATAGACACATAAACTAGTGGAAAAGAATAGAGAACCCAGAAACAAACCCAGTCACATGCTCTTTGATAAGACTACACGATGAGGAAAGGGCAGTCTCCAAGAAATAGAGTTGGGAAAGTTCTATATCTATGTACAAAAGCTTGGACCCTTATCTTACACCACCACAAAAATCAACATGAACTAAAGACTTAAACATAAGACCTGAAACTATAAAAGTTTTACAAGAAAATAGAAGAGCTCTATAACATTTGTATTGGCAAGATTTCTTGTATACGACATCTAAAGCGCAAGTAACAAAAGCACAAATAGACAAGGGAGACTACATCCAACTGAAAAACTTCTGTGCGGCAAAAGAAATAACCGAGTGAGAGGGAGCCTATGGAAAGGGAGAAAATATTTGCAACCAATATATCCCATAATAGGTTAATATCCAAAATATATAAATATGTTTTAGTATATTTATAAACATACACACATTTATAAATATATTAAAATATATTAATATATTAATATATAATAATAAGGAACTCCTAGAACTCAATAGCAAGAAAACAATTTGATTTAAAAATGGATGAAGGACTTGAATAGGCATTTCCCCAAAGAAAACAAACAAAAGGCCAACAGGTATTTAAAAAGTTGCTGAACACTACTGGTCATCAGGGAAATGCACATCAAAACTATAAGATATTATCTCATGCCTGTTAGAATGGTCATTATCAAGAAAACAGAAAATAACAAGTATTGACAAGGGGAAATCAGAACCCTTGTGTCCTGTTGATAGGAATGTAAAATGGTGTAGCCACTATGGAAAATAGTCTGGAGATTCCTCAAAAAATTAAAAACAGAACTGACATAGGATCTGGTAATCCCACTTGTTGGTATTTATCCAAAAGAATTGAAATTAAACTCTAGAAGAGATAATTGTACTCCTGTGTTAATTGCAGCATTATTCACAATAGCCAAGAGGTGGTAACAACCTCAAAGTCCATCAAAGAATGACTGGATAAAGAAAATCTGTTCTATATGTATAATGGAATATTATTCAGCCTTGTAAAAGAAAGAAATACTGTCATGAGTTACAATGTGGATAAACTTTGAGGACATTATGCTAAGTGAAATAAGTCACTTACAGGAGGACAAATCCATTATTCCACCTAGCTATCTAAAGTAATCAAACTCATAGAAGCAGAAAGTAGAATGGTTGCCAGAGGCTTAGGGGAGGGGGAAAGGAAGAGTTATTGTTCAGTGAGTATAAGAACATTTTAGTCATGCAAAATGAAAATGTTCTAGAGATCTCCTTTACAATAGTGCTCTTATAGTTAACAGAGCTTTACTGTGCGCATACAAATTTGCTGAAAATAGATCCCATGTTGTGTGTTTTTTACCACATTAAAAAAAAAAGTGGATCCTGTAGTTCCCAGTTCTGTTGACTACTACTAATCTAGTTATGGCAAGGGGGTAAGTGGGAGATCAAGAACTGCAAGAAAGGGTATTTTCATTTTTTACTCTCTATGTAATGATATTTTCTCAAGGTTTTTCTTAAACAAGCTTTTTTTTTTATTGTGTTACTATGGAAATAAAATAATATGGTCCCAGTTAAAGAAAAAGATGGGTTCTGTTCAAGGTATTTTATTGGTTTTTTCTTAGTCGCCTTTACCCCTTAACTTGCTCATAAATTATACCTTTCATATCTTGCTAGTATCCTTAGAGTTATTTTCATCTGTGTTCACAAGTGACATTAGAATGTTGTTTTTATTCACAAAATGATCTTGTCAGGTTTGGTACCAAGGTAATGCAACTTCATCATATGAATTGAGTAGTTAGTGTTCCCTCTTATTCACTAGAAGAGATGGCAGAGATTTTGATTTTTTTCTTAAATATTTGACAGAAAACTCTGAAGAATCTGCCTATGCTTTAACTTTTCTTTGTGCAAATATTTTTGACTAATTCAATTTCATTGATGGTTTAGGTCTATGAACTTTTTTTATTTCTTGAATTATTATTGATGTTAATTTTTCTAAGAATATGGTCATTGTATTTGAGTTTAAAACTTACTGGAATGACATTTTTTATAACACATTCTTATTACCTTTTAATATGTGCAAACATCTTCTTTGTGTAAGTAGTAAATTCTGATATTTCGTCATGCCTCCCTTTTCTTTTTTACTTAATTTTACCATACTTTTGTCAATATTATTAGTCTTTTATAAGAAACACCTTTTGACTCAGTTGACCTCCTCTATTATTTTAGGTTATTTTCTGTCTAATATATGTCTCTTATTTTTATTTCCTTTCTTCTGCTTTCTCTGTATTCACTTTGGATGTCTGGACAGTTACTGAGAAAGATGTAAATATCTCTATTCTTTAATTTCCTTTATTGCTAACATTTACAGACTTGTATAATACAGATGGTACCTAGAAGAGCAATGCAACATTTTTAAAAAAGCAGTCCAAAGTATGTGGTTCTCTTTTTTGTGATTGCTGGAAGTCAGCAAGGAAAAACAAGCTGCAGAGTGGTAGACCTTTGTTATGCAGACACATATTTCATTACACGGTTGCTTGAGATACCATGGAAAGCAGACCTGCAACTAGAGCTTATAACTATACTAGATTTGGTTGGAAAACCTTAGAATATCACTCTGTGTTAGCTTCTTTTTGTTTATTTATTTATTTATTTTTAAAGTTCTCTCAGTGATATTGCAGTATAGGCTAGTTAGAACAGGTGGCTCTGAAGAGGCAGTCTTTGTAGTAGGTAAGAATGTAACCTCAAGTCTCTCCCAAGCATTTTCTATTAAGAGTTTTCTGCCAGGCAATGAAAGTGAGCTCAGGGGCAAAAATCAAATTCAGGTGTGGGGCTCTCAATCCGTTAAAGGTGGAATAAAAGAGTCCAGGAAATTAAAGACCAGGGTATTTAAGAATAAAAAACCTTTTGATGAGATTTTTGCTTACGATTACATACAGACAGAATTGACTAGAAGCCTACTAAACGTTTGTAAGAAATTATATTTCCAAAGAAACACAAGCTACCTACAAAAGCTTGTCATGTTTCTAACCTTGCAGCAAAACTCTGGCCTCAAATCTGTACCATCATAATGTGGACTGCACAAAATATCCAGCTTCTAAAAAGAATATACTCTCCAATGTTTTGATTATGAAGGATAAGGATAAGGAAAATCTCCCAAAGGACAAAACCAAGGACTACCGTTACAGTGTTACAGTATCCAGGGGCATTATAATGAGCTACCATATGCGTTAACCAAGGAACTTAATTCAGTGACAAAACAGATTTTCACTACTCTTGCCCAGTGGGATTTGATGGTTGCTATAGTTCAGTTACTGGTATGAATTTTCAATGCTTCCTCCCAAAAGAGAGTTTTCAGTGCATTTGTGCTCTTCCTATTCCACCATTTTATATTGATGTAGGGGTGGAAAAAAGTCATTTCCTTTTATATTTTAATATCATGAACATGATGAGATATGTCAAGAGGGATTCTTTCCTTTGGAACATTCACTCCCTCTACAAGGGAGACATTTCCAAAGCTGCATCCAAAGTCCACCTCTGGGTGATGTGCAGTCCTCTCCGTCAAGTCTTGGTGTGGCTCCTTGTGTTGTGGTTTGATGTGTGGGAGGAGGGATTGGCAGTGAACTGGGGAGAGATAAGCAGTGAACTGTGGCAAAGACTGATAGTTGCCCCTTAGATAGCCGTTCTGCCCTTCTGTAGGGACAGACTATTAGTGAGGCATAGGGCTGCACAGCTGTAGAGACAATTCCCAGCCTCTCTTGCATCCCATGTGCCTGTGCCCTGGCCAGTGGGTTCTAAGTCAAAGTAATCATAACTTCTGGATTGTGCCTTTAAAAGAAGCACCATGCCTGTCCCTTCCCTTTTTCATTACCTTTTCCCTCTGGCTGACTGTGAATGGCTTAGTAGGAGCTGAAGAGAAGTTATCTAAGATTGACAAGTGTGTAATGAGGATAATTTAGCAACAATAAATAAAGGGCGTTGGGCCTTGGTACAACAAAACCACCATAAGGGCCCTAGACCATTAATATTGGACTGCTCTGTGAGGGATATACAAACTTCTATTTTGGCCTTCATTACAAGAAATGAATCTATATCGTAACAAGTATAATACCAACGGAAGTAATTATGATATCAGTGAGTATGTAGCTAAAAAGTTCTTTATTCTTCTTTCCACACATTTAGAATCCTGTTATTTGAACTTTGAACAGCCTCTGAAGCTATTGATGAGGGTCAGCTCTGCTCCCTTTTGATGTGAAGTAGATACAATGTAAAAATCCCCAAGATTACTCCTTATAGGAACTGCATTTCTTTCCCTGGCATTCAGAGATCCTTGATACTATTTGAGTTTATGTTTCAGTGGTTATTGTAGTTATTGTTTTCTGCCTTATCTCCCTGAATTTAGTGAAATATCTATAGTCCTCATGGTACTGAATATAATAAATCACATACTCAAGCTATCTGGGAACTAAACCACTGGCATTTAAGATAATAGATTCCACAGCAAAGCCCTTTCCTCATCTCCCACTCATCTTTCTGCCTTCCTCAGTTTATGACTCATTGGAAATAATATCGCTTTGGTGTTGAGATTGCAGATGATACAGAAATTCAGGCTGTACAGGAGTTGATAAAAATAAATTTTATCAGGAAAATGAGAGAATGCCTTCATATAATGAACTTCAGATAGCTATAAAAAGATAATCTGGGTATTTAGCTGGGAGATGAATACTTAAGATTACTGTACTAGACCAGCAGAAGAAAATTTATTTTTTCTTTTTGGATTTTGTATTGCATGTAGAATTTCAAAACTCTTGACCTGCAAAGACCTCCCAAATGCATTGTAATACCTGTTGATTTTATGTGGTTTATTCTCTGCTTCCAAGAACATTTGTACTTTTTCGGGAGATGAACAAACTGAGTTACATGGCACGTACAAGGTCATATTTTGAGTCACTAGTGAAACCTGGACTTAAATTTTTGAACCATTGCTCAAACCAGTTTAATTCAATTTTCACTGCATTGTGTATGGTGAAAAGTTTTTAATACTTTATATGAAGAGTTATTTTACTCCCTGATTTTTCACATTTTTCCTATCCTGTTTTTTAGTTGGCCATGTTTTTCTTTTTTCTTTTTCTTTTCTTTTCTTTTATTATTTTATTTTTTACTCAGTCTAATCTTTTGGCATCACTTTTCTTGCCTCTAGGTTGTATGTGTGCATTGTACAGCTTATCACTTTTGAGGTACATGCACATGGTAAACCCAAACCACTGAAACTCACTGAGCATGTCAGTGTGAAGTGCTGCAAGAGGAAAGACACAAAGAAATTATTCCTGACACTAATAAGCCTAGATGGGTCCTTTAGAGATGTGTTCTTTGCAGATGTTATGCAATAAATTTAAAGGGCTATTTATGTGTGATAAATGTATGAGAAATTAAATGTAATAAATTAAAATGAGGTATTCACTTCCATGTAAATGAAGTGAAAACCCATTTTATAGCCAATCAGCTTGTTATAGATTGGATAATATTAGGGCTTCAGTTTTCCTTCTCCTGAGCATACAGCAACATATCTTACATTTTCTTTGCTATCATACTTTTTCAGGTTTTGGCTATTCTGAAAAAGTAGCCTGATAATAGGCTTCTCTTTATTCTTTCCCCAAATTAAGCTTTCTTTCTCCATATTTTCAAAGAAAACAGAGTTCAATCATTTTCCATCTCTTTTCTATCAGTGCTTGAGGAAAGATATATGTTCTCAGAAGTGCCAGTCAAACCAGAAGAGTTTATCAGTAGCTCAATGGATCAATCAATCAATACTGTACACCTTTTAAAATGTGTTATGTTGAAGTATTAATAAACAATAATAATATTGGTAGTACTAGTACTGTTATTACAGAAATGTCCAAACAAATCAACATGATGAGCCTAACACCAAATATTTGCTTTATTCTCTATCTGTTCCTGTCTTTCCAGTAACTGTTCATCTACTATTTAGAAGGTCTACTTCTGTGCTTCTCAGCTGTACTCATAAATAATACTAATAAATTATAAATCATTTCGCCACTGATTAGCTAAATGAAACTCATCACTTTCTGTTTCCTGAATCTGAGTCTGTTACCTTTTAAATTGCTATCTCGTTGTCCTTCAAATCAGTTGAGGCTAGAAAACTTTTGAACGTTCTGTATTCTTTATATATGTGTGTGTGTGTGTGTGTGTGTAAATATATATATATATGTATGTGTGTATATATATCCCCTCCCTGACCTCTGAGCTTTATCATGCTAGTGTGTGCTAATTTCTCAGAATTCTTATTTGGTGAGGTCCTTTGAGGTCTACTGTTTTTTTTTTGCTTTTTTATGCTGAGATTTTATTAATTATATAAAGCTTCAGCCAAATATATGTAAGCATCCTATATGATAGAAATATACAAGATCATAGAAGGATTTGACCCCTTCCTTTTTCTCATCTTGCAAAGGTAACTAAAAATAGGTCCTATAGTTTCTTACATTCCTTCCCCATTAGAACTTCTATACCTCTAATTTTGGCTGTTCCAGCTCCTGTTCTGACTTCCAAACTATTCCTCCCACCTCTGATTTCTCCCCACTCTTATTCACTATCCTAGGTACCAAAGTGATTTCAAAATGCAGATTTGATCATGTTACTACCCTGCCCAAACCTATATTGCCTTCAGTCTCCTTAGCATGGTACTCAAGGTGCTTTACCACGTGACCTCAGCCTACCTCATCAGCGTCATCCTTGCCACTTTGTCTGTTAGGTTTGCATCATGCAGCATCTTCTTATAGTGCACTTTTCTTTGAGGATACTGTTTGGGAACCTATTGTGGTAAAGAGAAACCAGTAAGACCACTACTTTGATTCTTAAATTAATAAAGTGCCCTTCTTCTCCTATCAATGCCCATTAAAAATTAAATTAAAAATAGGGAATGTACCACATTTCAGGACATCTCCAGTACCATGAACTTGATTATGGCAAAATCATCTAGATCAGCTGTTTAAGATACCATAAGTATACATAAAAATAATTGTTTCCATATTGAAATTTCTGGTTTTTTAATTCTGTTTTAAAATTCAAAGAAAATAACCTGTGTTAGATGCTATTATTGAAGAAACACACATGCCCACACACACACCTAATCAATGCTTTGTTCCCCTAGTTACTTCCAAAGTTATTCAACTGTGACTGCATTAAATTAGATAATTAACTTGAGAGTGCCTTATTTGGTATAAATGCTTTAAGTATAATATTATACAGAGCTGTTTTTTTCTCTGTATTTCTGTAGAGTTTGGCTTTAATCATGGCTTTAAAAATACTAGGTTTTTTGATAAATTTTGAATTAAAAAGTCATCCACAAAATTGCATTGGGCACCTCTGTTTCTCCAGTGTCTAGCACAGTGTCACACAGAAAAAGGTGTTCAATTGACATTTCTGGGAAGCAAATGAATAATGCAGACAGAGGTAAACCAACACATCAACTTTCAGTCAACTAATCATTTACTGTGTGTAAGGCATAAGAAGGGTAGAAAAAACTGCTGCCAGCCAGACACCAAGGTCCATACTATCTAGAGAAGAATAAACTTAAACTTGTAAAGAGAACTAATGGCAGGTGCCTATGTGAATGACACAGATTTCTACCCATGAACAATATAATAATAATAGTAAAAATAATGATGATTAATATTTATTGAGTGTTTCCTATGTGCCAGGATCTGTGATAAACTCTTCTAGGGAGTTTTTCCCAGGGATTAAAGTTCACCCTTGGTTAGACTTGGCGCTCAGCCAACCTTATTTCCACAATGTTTTGAAGTCTTGATGTATTAAGCTATAAATAGCATAAACATTGATAAATCGAGTGTGGCATATGCTTGAGATTTCACGTTTTTAAAATACTTCCTATATAATTTAACAGGATTAAAAAAAAGCACTGCTCAAGATTACAAAAGTTACCATGGTACATTTCAAGTCTTAATTCCAAAACCACATCAGCATACATGATCGTGTTACTGATGGATTCCATAGCAAATGTGGAGCAGGGTGCACGCATAAACATCTGCTTTGATAACTGAACTCTATTTTGAATAAACAGCAAACAGTGTATCTTAAGTTGTCATTACTGTGGTATTCAAATGAAAGGAGATTCATGAATGATTATGCAAATTTCCAGAAACACATTCAAAATGCAGTTTAAAAGCAGTGTGCAAAACATGGAAAGATTTCTATTTCTTGTTTTCCTAGCTGAGTTAATCTACTTGTATTTCAGAAATCTAATATTTAAGGAGGAAGAAACTGGCAATTTAGTTGTCATTGGCACAGATATAATGACAGGAAATTTCTATAAATATTTTTAGTCAGTTAGGGTTGGCCAAGACGTTTGAAAATTCACGATACAAACAGAACAATTCATAGGGAAAAAGACAAAGAAAATGGATTTTTCAAACCATGAGACAGTACATAAATTAAAGGGATAAAATAAAGGAATATGAGATTCATTCTTTCATTATTCATTCATCCACTAGGTTTTTATCAAGCACTTTACTGTTCAAGATACACCAATGGACAATAGCCTCTGCCCTCATGGACACTTTCTAGTGAGAGGTACAGAAATTTTAAGACTAATAATTCAGTTCATTATTTAACTACAGTTATGATAAATGCTTTAAGGAGACTTTAGAGTGACCTATGAGTGTAATAAGAGCTTGAGTGAGTGGGTGCAAGAGAACTGGGACATGGCAGGCACATCAAAGATAGATTCATTAACAAAGCAACGTTTTGGCCAAGGTCTGAATAATTAGGCCAGTCAACTAGAGAATGAGGCAGAAAGGCAGGTAATTTTGTGGTGTGAAGTACATGCCTACAGAACTGTGCTGGACATGACATGGGATGGAATAATAATGATAACAAAACCTCTAACACTTGTATAGCATTATCTATGTGCCAGACATCATGCTAAGAGCTGAACCTGTATTTCCTCATTTACTTCTTACAGCAACACCCTGCCATCAGTTGTATTATTATCTCATTTTAAGGATAAAGAACAGAGGCAGAATAACTTTCTCGGGATCATAATACTAGTCTGTGGTAGATCTGGTTTGAACTGAGGTCATATGATTTTAGAGACTGCACTCTTGGTCACTGTCTACCCAGATTACACATTCATCTGTAATTGTCCAGCATCTATGTGAGTTTCTGTACCAAGCTTTTTCGTGGTGTAGTAAGGTAGTTGTAGCAGAATTGAGTGTGATTTATGGTCAGGTGACGTTCAAGAAAAATGTTGTATTTAGAAGCAGTACTACCTGATGGTTAAATTTACTTTGGAATCAGCCAGGCTTTGACTGTCTGCCTTCCTCTCTGTGCAGATGTTGGACAAGTTTCTTCAGCCTACCAAATGCCAGTAAATAGCTACAAAATTGGAATAATAATGTTGCCATTATTACAAGCTCTCTATGATGTTTACATGAGATAATAAATGTTCAATATATTCCTGGCACAGAGTAATTCCTCAATATATATTAGCTATTATTATTAGCAGAAAAAAGATTGATAATGAATGTCAAAGAGGACTTTGAATGCCTTCCATAAAAGAGCGAATGTTATTTCATAAGCAGCAGGAAGCCATTGACATTTTCTGAAAAAGAATTACTTCAGCATATGTGATAAATTATTAGTGATAATCTATGGTTTATAAAGTGCTTTTGAATAGATTATTTAATTCAACCCCCTTAATCTCAGAGGGATGATATCTGGATTGTCATTTTACAGGCAAACTAAAATTTAGAGATCTTAAATGATGTGTCCAAGAGCTCGCAGGACTTAGCTGTGATTTAAATTCAGTGCTTCAAGTAAGAGGTGGTTGTAATTTTCATCATAGCACAGTTTGTGGGTGATGTTAAAAGACATTGTAAAGAGGTTCCATAGAAAAATTAAGGGGCAAAGCTGATTATTGTGATTTTTAAGTGGAGAAATTATAATTTTTTTAAATTTTAGAATGTTGATGGAAGGAACATAGGTACCTGGTGAAGGTTTGAGAAGCCAGGAACTTTGGTGTTGGTCCCATCTCTGCCATTTCTTGGCTTTGTGACAAGTCATAGACAAGTCATTTAACCCTAGTGGTTGTAGGTTTCTTCAACAAAGAAAAGGGAACTATAATCCCATTTCTTGGGATTTTCTTTCCTCCCCCGAAGGCCACAACCAACAAAGCAGAAAACTCAAGAAAAATACACTTGTAATTGTCACTTTACTTATAAAATGTTTCTATTACAAATCAGTAATTTAAAATCTTATAGGAAAAATACAGTCAGAGCTACTGGAGTTGAAAGAGAATCTATCAAATTTTTTATTATTAAAATGAAATTAATATCCAGAAAACTAGGTTTTTAATGATTTCTAATAAATGTTAACACGTTAATATGGCAACTCCACTTTTTTCCATTTACTGACCCTTCTCACATGAAACCTTCTGGGTGCTCTCACAGTTTGAACTGTGGACCTGCAGACCTGTCTTGGTTTGTTGCACATGTTATATGTATTGAGGGACATTTTTCCAAGTCTAGTCCTTTACCCAGATGTTGATGAATTTTTTGCTTTTATGGGTTTGCTTTCTGTATCCCATCATGTTTATAGACATAATCAGCTTCTTTAGAGAAGCAAGAGTAAAAGTCTAAGGTTCTGGTATATTCTTCTCAGCTTCCTTTATTTGCAAGACCCCTTGAGATAGTTTTATTTTTGGGGGGGGGGGTGATAGAGTTTAAACTTTCTACTCATTCCCTTCTTTTCCTATTCCATTCTTAGGATTTCCATCTCTTCTAATTATCCCCGATTTTATACCTGATTCTATTTGATGGAAAAATTTGAGATTTCTGAAAATGTCCTCAGATATAATGCCACGCATACTAGAAACTTCCATAGCATAAGATGTTTTTGGAGTTTAATAAAATAACCACCAACATATTGTAAGCCTTTATAAAATTAGTTTGAAAAAAAGGGACTGTGACCTGTAGAATTTTTGTAAAAGCTGGAGTATCTGAAATAATTTAACTGCTTAAAAGAATAACTGTACTAAGAATTTCCCTCCTCCCCCCATCCCTTTGGCTTAAATTAGATAATCTGATATTTTCCTACACGAGATCATAAGAAACCAATGTGGAAAATATGCAAAAAGTGTTGAAATAACAGATTGAAATATGTTAGAGCTTGGTTTTGTTGGAGTGTTAGAGACACCACTGTTTTATATACTTATAAGACAGCTTGAGCCACATGATAAAGTAATCTGTATGATAGAAAAGCAGTCAGCATATGAAAGAATTTTACTGTTCTACAAAGGTAGTTTTGATTTGATTTATAACTTTTTTTTTTTTGCCACACTAGCAATAACAACACTTAGAAACTTAGAAAACTAGAATAAGAATAAGCATTTGAAATCACATAGTCCAGTATCCTTATTTTACATAGGAGAATGCTGGTCTCAGAAGAAAGGTGAAATGGTTAACTAAGGTCATACAACTAGTTGGAAGCTCCAACTAGCACCCTGACATACTAATCCTGGTGCAGTATTTCCATGTTAATGCTTATTTCTTCCTCAGTGTGCTCCATGTTTTGCACACCTCAAAACAGAGAGACTTTATCTGGGGCTGGGCTTTCACGCACAGGCAAGAACAAAGCAAGAATCTAGCCTAGCCCCCAACACATGAGTCAATTTCAAGCAAATTGATGTAAGCCAACAATCTATTAAGAAAGGGATGTTGTGTGGACCAAAGAAGTGACCTTCACATGGGTAGAAATAGAAGCAATGTTGAATGCACTGTAAGATGGAGGAGCAAATGAATTATATATAAAGATAGTTCAAATTGATTATGGCAGCAAGAGACTAGTCAAGGACATTCTCAGGCAACCTTACTAAAACATTTCTCTATTGTTCCTTAAGAAAATATTCCAAATCCTTGACCTGGAAGAAAACGGCATCTGAATAGAGAACTCCTAAACCATCACACTTTGTCAATCCCATTGCTACTAAAACCCACCAAAATTCAAAAACTTAAAAACCATATAAATATGCTAGATAGGGTTCATGTGACATTATTGTGGAATAGAGGCAGCACAGATGATGAATGCAGGGCCAGATTACAATTTGAAAATCTGCATAATGAATGCTTCTTCATATTCACCGCCAAAGCAAAGGGGAGAGAAAGTAGTGCCAAACTGAGGAAGGCTTCCCAGCAGAAGGTATGAGAGAAATATGCTGGGTGTAACTGCCAAGCTTTATGCCAGGGGCTGAAGGGCACTGGGCAGTCATTGTGAATAAGAGTGACATGCTATTTTAGAATTTGCTCTCACAGGAGAATTCTAGCTGGGAGGTGGAGGGCTGTCTTCACAAACATAAGAATCATTGTATGTTACATTGAAAACCTTCACTCCAAAGGATACCTGGAATGGTTGTCCTTGATGCTTATATTTTCCCCCTATATAGACACCTTCTCTTCACTGTGAAGCAAATGATAATCAACCATCACAGGCTTAGGAAGTAAAGTGGTATGTTCAAAAGTCACTCTGCTGTCTCACCGGCCTCCTGTAAATTAACTCACTGAAGTGGAATTTCTTACTGGGAAGTTTTTCATCACCCTCATCCTATAGTTATCCATGACCTCTGAAGCCTGTCTTGTGTTTATATCATCACAAGTAGAGTCTCTGAGTAAATAATGGAGGAAGAGGAAGCAGGTGAAGAGTAAGGACCACCTGTGATGACAGATGAGCAAAGAAATCACCCAGGCAACTGAAGGGAGGCGCATTTGGAAGTCCTCAAAGAAGCCAAGAATGAAAGGGCTTCACTTCTCCCCCAGGAAGTGCACAGTTTCTATCTACCACCAGATGTTCAGTGCAGTGCTGTACAATCCCACTTCTCTTCAGGGCACAGTTATGTTACAAATATTTAAAATCTTATAGGTAGATAATTGTATGCAGTTGGACAAACGTTGTAATCAATTTTATGGTGTATAGGTTACTAAGTTAGAGTATCAATTATTCTGTATCTTTCCCCATCCCATTTCAACCATTTGGAATCAATGAGAGTTATTCAATTGAATAAACATTCCTCTTTAAAGACCCATTATTTTCCAGGAACTGTCTTAGAGACATAGAGAAATGAATTAGACACATTCCTTGCCCTGAGAAGTCTGTATCACATAGAATTTACAGACATGTAGCCAATTAGGTGCAACACAACAAAAGTGCATTGATAAAGGCCATGCAGAAGTAGTAACAAAGAGAGTTTCAGATCTGCCAGGACCTCACTAAAGGCTAGGATTTGAGTCAAGGGTGAAAGTATTCTTTAACAGGCTTCTGAAAAATAAGCGAGATGTCACCAGATAGGCTTGGAATGAGAGAGGACATTCTAGGTAACAACTGGAGCAGTTCTCACAGTAATAGGATGCTTTGTTTGTGAAATTACAGATAATGCTATTATTGAAGAGTAGAATTCAACTGTAGCATTGACAAGAGTTAAAGGTCAAGATGTAGGTTGAGGCAAGCTCTTACAGGTTATTAAGTGCCATGCTTCTGTCGTTATCATTATGTTTTTATTGCTTTTGTTTGTTTTTGTTCTCTTCTTTAGCAACAGATACTGCCCTCTCATGATAAAGAATAGGTGGGGACTTGGAATCACTAATATTTGCCATACTTAGAAGAGGAAATGAGTGAGAAAACAGTCTTAATCTTTCTGGGAGAAAAGAGCAGTCCTATTCTGAGAGAGGCTTATCACTGGGCTTGGTGATTATATTTCTGTGATGTGGTAGACATCGGACTCAGTCTTCCCAGCATTTGTGGGGCTGATTTGCATCTGAGTTACTTTGCCTGATAAATGAATACATTTATAGACCTATGGTACTTTCTCGAGGGCCTGTGACTGATCCTGTTTTGGGGAAGTAATTGTTCTCCCCATTACTGTTACAAAAGGTCTAGATAAAGAACCTGCCTTCACTACTGACTTTTAGACCAAAACGATAAGATCGACCTTACCCACTGGGGGAGTGCCGCATGGTATAGCCCAAATCTCCTGCAGAAGAAACTTAACTCTTTCCCTAATCTGCCAGAAAGACTCACCATTCCTGAGCCACTCTGGTGCAGCAGCACTTGTCTGCAATAACTGATTATCCTTGCCGTGTCATCCCCACGAGGCCAAGGAGATCACAAGAGTTTAACTGGAATATCTCCAGCTAGCCCGGCTGGCGCCTCTCCGTCAAGCAGACCACTGGGGAGGAAGCGTCCCTCCGCATAATATTTGTTATTACTGCTCCGTGACAGATGATCACGCTGCTTCATGACAGATAGCTGCTGTGGAAGATGGGATTCAGTGCATTTCTTTGCTTGGGACACAGATTGTCAAGCGAGTGAAGGGTAGCAGAATGTGTGACCCTAAAACATGCTCCTTGGGCATATTGGTTATTTTGAACTTAGGGATTTAAAAGACAGCTAATGCACGGAGGAACCCTCTCTGAACTCCTTCTATCTGCCTAAAGACAGATCCTGCAAAAGGAACTCAGTTATCATAAATCCCCTCCCAGAGAGTTTCATCAACCAGGGAAGATTGACTCTCACCGCAGGAGAGGGGACTAGAAGCTGCCACCACACCCAGACGAACTTTGTCGCAAGCTGTCATATCTCCCAGCTGTTATTCTAAGGCCCAGCTTATCTTTTCTAAAAGTTATTTACGCTCCCCTAAGAGGCCTACATTCCCCTATCTTTTCCTTATTAGGGTGGTATTTAAGCCTGAATTTGAAGCCACCTAGCTGCTTACTCAGTTTTCCCTGGGTAACTCCCATATAGCCATACATGAGGTCTACATGTGAATACTCTTATGTTTGTTTTTCTCTTGTTAATCTGTCTTTTATTATAGGGGTCTCAGCTTAGAATTCAGAAGGGTAGAGGGAAAATTGTTCTCCCCGAAAACCACTGATCCTCTGTCATCCATTCACTGCCTTCAGTGTAATGACATTGGACTGATCCAGTGGTGCTTTCCTGCATCACTCAAGGCACATATAAGGATCCCTGTCAAGGGGAGGGAAGGGGATATCCTTGGAAGAAGGAAAACTGGACTTTTGGATATCTTGTTATGACCTGTATGGGGAAAGTAGTCAAGGATTTTGCACTTTGGGGACAGACTGGGACAGGTTTTTTAACTCCTATGATCTGTAGGGCCTCACCCTGGTTTTATGCTCGAGGAAGAGATAAATCCGTGTTTATAGTCAAGGAAGATAGACACCATCAAATATGCTTTGTAGCAGTCTATGCTAGCAACGTAAGGTGGAGGACCAGAAGGGGTCCTGAGACTAGGTGACCTGCAAGGAAGCTACTGCAAATGTTCAAACCCAGACCGAGAGAAGCAGTAGTAATGGAGAGAAGGGAAATGGCAAGAACTCCTAACTGAGTATATCCATATACTATTAATATGTTTTTCGTTTTAGGGCATTATTTCTCAGGAAACATTTATTGCAATCCCAGTGTCACAGGTTGGTTCATGGTTCAGTGTATCATTTCTGTGAAAGAAATGGATTAGGCCATGTCCAACCATTAATGACTTGGTTTGGAGCCTTGCTCCCTGGGGACTGTCAGCTGCCAGCCTCCTTCTGACTTTATGACTTCTATGTAAAACTGAATCCTCCGCCTGTGTAAAGGTGTCCTAACCCTGCCATCCTCCTCCTGTGTGAGGAGTCTCGGTTTTCATCTTAAAAGAAATACCAGGTGCTGGCTCTGCATAGAGTGTAAGTTGCTGCCAAGATAAAGAAATTGCCTAGAAGCAGTAATTGAAGGGACAGACAGAAATGATGTTAACTCTTCAAACTGTGTTCTTATAAAATGCTCAGGAGTAACTGGTAGTTAAGAAAAGTTAAGGTTGAAGGCAAAAGCCAAAGGTGTAGTCTTGAATTTAATCCATTGATCCTGTTTAGAAGAGCAGATTATATATATTTCTCTGATTCTTTAGTAGCCAGTATATTTCGTGGCAAAATATTTTTCTGAGGCAAAGGATATACTTGTAAGACAAAGAAATGTAATCATTTGTTTAAAAGTATAATCCTTTCTTTTAAAGATGAAGTAGTTTGAGCCATTCATTGGAGTGAGGAAAGTGAACAAATGGCCAGAGAATTATAGTTTGAAGTTACCCAAGAACCACATTATAGTATTTTCATTGTTTCTGAAATTATCTTATAGATCTTAGGAAGGAGCACCACTCTGATCCACTGCTGGCAGAGATGCAAAACAAACAGCAAAACAACAGCAACAACAAATAAGCCCAACAAAAACTATAAAATGTATCTCATTCTCAAAGGGATGAATAAGGCCCAACAACCCCACCAAAGTTTCTAAATAAAGTTTCAGTGTAGATATTAAGCAGACATTTCCTTAGCAGAGACTTCAGTTAGAAATATTCTGTAGGCGAAGGGTGAGAAAAGATGAGCAGATGAAATTTAACTTACTTCTCTAGTACATGCTGTGAGAGCTACATTCTCACCTCCACAAAACAGTGAATCAAAGGTACAAAGGAGTCGAGCATTTTTCTTCCAGCAGTGGGTGGCCCAAGTGCCTCAGTTCAGCTCTCTTTTCATATCAGAAGGAAAGCTGAAATCATTGTCACTCGTATTGTATCTTATTTGTTCTGCTGCTCTCACTAAATTTTATCTGAGGTCTGTCTCCCATTAAGAAAACAAATTTGTGCTGCAATTTCTCTGCTTAAACTGTGGTATAACTCCTTCTTTCAGAAAAAGAAAAGGTAGAAACACTCATTCTTACAAAGAAGCCTGGCTTTGGGAGACTCTCTTTTCATTATGGAAATAAACTGCAGATGATTAGATTGTTCCATTTCATAAATTTACTCTGTAAATCTTAAAACAGTTTCTCTTGTTTTTGTAAAAAAAGATTTATCAGCCAATTCCTTTCAAAGATGACTAAATCATATGATTGCAAGGGACTTTTCCCAGAGTGGCCAACCATCTGGCAGTAACTTCCAGGGACACATTCCCTATGAGGGCAGGCATTCTTATGGGCAATCTGCCTTCTGTTTAGTGGTTTTGGCAGTTCCCTAACTCCCCACCTGGGGGGAGAAAGGCAGTGGAGGAGGTGGAGCTGGAGGGAAAAGTGGAAGTCACCTCACTAGGAATTGTGGGAAATTATTTTGAAACGTATTTTTTAAATCAATAATAAGCATAGGTTGACTTCCTGTGAATCCCAGGACTGTGCTGGGTGGGGCTAAAGAGAGGTACAGAGAGAAATTTAAGAGGCTATTTTTCCCTGATGAGACTGTCTGAAGAGAAGGATTTAGTTGAAGAAATTAGAGAGCAGTATATAATGGGGGGGTGGGCGTGGGAAGGCATGAGTAAAAGACGATCAGCAAAGTCTGCCAGCGCTGCCCCTCTTTCTTGGTATCCGTAATTCATGCCCTCCTAGGATCTCAGTACACTGTGGGTGTTAATTAAGACTCTTTCAGTTAGGGACTTCCCTGGTGGTCCAGTGGTTAGGACTCCACGCTTCCACTGCAAGGGGCACAGGCTTCATCCCTGGTCGGGGAACTAAGATCCCACAAGCCACATGATGTGGCCAGAAAAAAAAAAAAAAAGAGAGAAAAAGAGAAAGGCCTTTCAGTTAGAAGAAAGGCTCTTTAAGCAAAAAGGGAAAGGAGCTCTAAAAACAAAGTGCTATGTAATGGAGTATAAAGGTGAACTGGGCTTGGTTGGGTCCCATGCAGGAACCAGGACAACCAGAAACCTCTGTGTTCCTCTTTCTGTGTGTCTGTCTCTCCTTTTTCCTTACAGAGGATCCTGACCACCCCACACGTTCCAAGTTTCTATATTCGGTGCCAGAGAAGCTCACAAATGAATGACCTGCTCTTGTTCTCAGTTCTCAGTTTCTGGGAGAGAGAATTCGATCGTCTCAGCTAGGGTAATCATGTTTGGCCAGGGGATTCAGGATCACACAGTTTAAATTTGACCACGGTTGGTAGCGAAGTAAACCATGGCTCAGAGTTCAGTCATTGGAGAAAAGCAGATGGCTCTTGAACTGAAAAGTTATCCTCAAAGAGTGTTTGCTACACTAAGTTGGATAATTTACCAGAAAAAAATTTCTAAAATGCCATCTTTTATCAGGAGCCATATATACTACTTATTTCTCTCTGACATTTCCAGGAAAAATAAGTTAATCATTCTGCAACTGAAAAGATACACTGTTTTTATTTTTCAGTTAGTGTGCATGTGTGTTCAAGACAAAATTCTTTCTTGACTTCCTTCTATAGTAGAAAATGGAAAGGCAGTCAGCCCCAAGTCAGCTAGCTTCTTGTCCCTGACTCTACCACTGTGTCTACAAAATTCTCTCGCCATATGCTCTCTGCAGTGTTTAGGCAGATCTATATTATGGGGGAACCATATGTTGACTTTGCAAAAGCATATTTTCTGCTTTCCACATTTGAGCCCACCATATTGTGGACACAGGCAGTGGGAACCTCAATATCTTTCATTTGAATGCCAAGATGGCATTAAACGTGTATACACATGGTGCAGCTAGATGTATGATTGCTTGATCTGAGTAAGTGAATGTGGGCCCCTGACAGGTGATTCCCTGCCATATTTAGAATCCCACAGAAACATTTTAGAGTTCTATACCAAAGGAGAGGTCTTGCTTCATTTTGGGTTCTTCACTATACTTGGGTTTTTATTTAAAGGTTCTTGCTTTTTCCCCATGGTGTACATTTTAAAGATGTTTGGAATTGACTTTCAAAATCGCAATTTCCTGGTGTTCTTGGAAGAAAAGTAAAAGACAGCTTACTTTAAAACTTTTTACATAGGAACATATTTATTATATATATATATACACACACACACATATATATGTATATATCAGCTAATAATTATCTTTGTGTTAATGTGTCTAATGTATATTTTTCATGTATTTGCATACTTTTAACTACAGTAAGAGAAGTTTCTTTTTACAGAAATGTTATTCTATTTTGGTTAGGTGCCTAAAACAAAATCACTCTTCTGTACCCTAAAGGGTGTATCTCATGAACTAGTATGGAACATTGAGCATTCTATTTGCTTTTTAAAGCAAAAGAAGGTAATTCACAGAGATTTTTTTAAAAGGTCTTTTTTAAGGTTTTTAGAGAACTTGTTAAAAAACACCCACAACCATATTTCAAGTCACATTCCCTCTCCTGTGTCTTCTCCCCACAAAATGCTCAGACTGCCAATTTAAAGGAAAAACACAGTCAAGCCAGATAAAAAGCATCCAAATGAAGAGAAGGTTAATCGTGGATGGTCATGGAGGTGGTCCAGACAGTCTGTTGATTGCTTTGGGATGACTGCATTTAGCCTTTTCTTCCCCAGACCCCTGAGGCATGAAGACTGATATTCACTAGTCCCTAGACTTCAGGTATAGCTGTGTTCATCCACAACTGGGAATCTTCCTCATTGTTAACCTTCTTCTGACCTAAGAGTCTTGGGAGGAGAGCCTGAGAAGGAGGTCTTAGGGACTCATAGATAAGAAAATAAGCATAAAAATAAATAGAAACTTGAAAACCTGGATGCCCTGGTCAAGCAATGTTAAGTGGTAAGCTAGGTCTTCTGTCTCTTCACCTAATCCAAATAAATCCAGAGGAGAAGTGACTTTTTTATGTGGTCACCAAAGGCAGTTTTTCAGCTTCATTTTTAGCTCATGGCATGACAGCGCAATGAGTTGTCATGACAAACCAAAATGAGAACAAAATGTAAATTTCAAGCTGTATAATTGTTTTTTAGTCCTCCCTTCTCCCTGTGTGATAACAAAATCTTGGTGGCTACTCATAATTGTCATAGCACACAAACTGCCAGTGTCTATCTATGAAACAGGAATGGTAATGCTGCCTGCCTCACAGGGATACTGTAAGGATTGGATGAGACAATGGATATGTAATACTTCGTACAGGGTCTCACCTATAGTAAGAGATCAAAGAATGTTAGCTGTCCTCACGCTTGTAACTTTTGTTAGAAATATGAATTGTATACCTGTAATGTAAATTTAAAATATAATTATATTCTGCTATCAGAAGACTTGGGTTCCAGTGCTGGCTCTGTCACTAAGAAGCTAAGAGTTCTTAAATCAGCCACTTAAGACCTTTGGCCTCAGCTTATAAAATGAAAAGTTTGGATTGGGTGATTATTAAAGTCACTTCTGGCCCTAATATTCTTCTGTTTGACTTTTCTTTAGCAAGTGTTTTCTGCCGTAAGACTAGCTGGGCCAGGGATCTGTTCTCCACAACATAGTTCTCTTTTTTAGAAATGCACAGATCAGGAGAAAGGTTTTCTCCGAGGAACCAGTTTCATGATCAGAACTGAGTATCACTTTCTTGGAAATTTCTGAGCCCAAAGGAGAAAAGCTAAATTTCCTTGCCACTGAATATCTTTAGGAAAAAATCTGGTGTAACAGAAGTACCGAATAAGCAGGGGGTCTGATGGAGGTATGTATCATATCCCAGGACTTATGGAGCAGCACAGTGGTGGCCGAGAAAGGGGGAGGTTTGAATTGGAGCAGATCTGGGTGGTAAACAAATAATAACATTCCTTCCATGATGCCCAGGCACCAAACCCAAGTTGATATGTGGTTTTGACAATTACTGGAAGAGCCCAGGATCCCCAAAGGATTTTGACAGGAGATAGTGATAGGAATGGGTTAGAGGAACATGGTGGCTGGAAACCAGACGGTCAGTGGCTTTCATTCAGGAGAGTCGTCCACAGGGAGCTAACACGCAGACATGAATGTGTTTCAGGGTCAAGGTAACCCAAAGCAAAAGCCCAGTCCTGCAAACTGCAGCAACATTGGTGTGAAGGAGAGGAAAATTATAGGGGCAAATTCCTGAACTCCACTGATCACCACTGTGGCAACTGAATCTGCAACTGCAAAAAGAGAAAACAATCTGGAGCACTTCTTATTTAAAGAGGCCATTCCAATGGGAGTCCTCAGAAAAAGCTCCATATACCAGAGAGTTGTCCAGAGTGCGCAAACTGTTCTTCAGAAGAGAAGCATTGATCTTTATCTGACCTGTGCCACAAACCTATCCTTTTGCCCTGAAGCTAGCAGAAAGTAGACTGAATAACATCTTCAACAGGCTCTTTGTATTCTGAATCAAGATTTCAAATAGCACTGGAATTAAAGCAGTCACTGTGGCCCTGTCACCGTTACCTGCATGTGAAGATCTCAGCAGGATGTTTGATGTCCAGGTTAAAATCAGTTAAATTCTGGGGAAAGCTAAAAACCCTAGTGTGGATGGTGACCATGAGAGAAAAGCAAAGGAGAGTTGGAGGCAACTCTAGGCAGAAATGTGGTGGGATGAAGACGAAAAAGAAAAGGCAGAGGGATCAAATGGGAAATATGCTAATCCTACATTTCCAAAATAAACTTTTCACTCTGTTAAGATGGAGGACAGTCTGCATGTCTCCACACCTCCACTGAGCATCCCACAGAGAAACCTGCACCTCAGCAGACCCAGCCTCTTACATGGAGCCCATAGTAAGTCTTTCTATTTAGGGGAAAAGAGTATGGGGAGAATGGACTCACCAAATGGAGAGAAAACCAGAACCATTTATATATCGATATAGCAATCAAGATAGTTCTTATCCATAACTATAAATACACAACCAATGAACACCTGACGTTTGATAAAAATAAAACCAACAAAGCAAGTAAGACAAAAAGGAATAAGTGGAACAACTAACCATAGGATTAAATTAAATTAAATTAAATTTTAAGCAAATTATGTCCAAAAAAATAAGAACAAGCTGTCATCTTGTATCTTATCAGATAATAAGAAAAAGTTCTTGAAAATGATAGATATACTTGCTTTAAGACAAAACAAGCAAAATAACTGTTCTAGTAATCATGATTAAGAAAACATACCAAGATAAAGAACAAAACACACAGCTTGAAAAAAATAAGAAAAGATATGGAAAATCAATCCTGAAAGAACAATATCTACTTAATAGGAGGTCCAGGAAGGGAAAGCTGTATTAATAGATGGGAAGAAATTATCAGAGAGAAAAAAATGAGCTAAGGAGAGGCCCAGAATGCATTCAGATTGAAGGGATCTGCTGAGTGCTGAGGAAAATGAAATAATAGCTAATGTTTCCTGAGTTCTTTAAATGTGTTCTTTTAATTTTTGCAACAATTCTATATGTTTATTATTAACCTGAGTTAAACACTCATTATTTTATAACTGGACAAAGTGAAATATGATTCAATTTTTAACTTAGAGGAGGTCCCAGAATTTAGTGGCACACCCAGCTTTAGAACATAGTCTTGCATGAGAGACTTTCCTTTTAATCACAAATTGTGTTTGTAGGGAGAAAGAAGACTCACACCTGGATAGGTTGTTATGAGTATCAAAGATACAGAGATGGCATTAAAAGGCTTGCATTGAGCACATAGGTTGCCAATGAAAGGATAAGAATCTAATAACTAAAATAGTTAAATTAGTTTTCTTATTAACATACTTGACACTACTAGGAATTCTGAGTGAAAATGATTTAGAACTCAGAAATTACTTTGTGCCCCCAACCAAGGTATCAATAAATTTATGACGAAAACATACTTTAAAATCTGCAAAATCTAAAACAGTTTATCTCCCATGTACCTATGTTTAAAAACAGAAAGAAAAATTATTGCAGCAAAATTAAAGAAGAATCCAAGAAAGACATGGGATTTAACAAACAGAAGTAACCTAGGGGTTCGATGGACCCCCAGAATTATAGTTTTTCAGAAAGCATTGATTTACATGAGAATGAAGAATGTCTTCAAGAATAAAGTGAGTTCTAATTACTGGAAAAGTGGAAGATCTTAATATCTCTTCTACCAAAAATAGGAAAGAAAGGCAATTTAAAACTTTGCAGAAAGTACAATGTGGTAAAATCATGGTTTTGCAAAAAACAAACTATAATTTTCAACTATTTTGAGCAATGTTTTTGGAGCATCGAGTAAGAGAAACTATTGGACCTTGATGCTTGGAACATTCTTCAGGTGGCACAGATTCAGTGATATCAGATTATATTACTTTTCCCACAGATGCAATCATACTACTTGGTTGTACAACTAATCATTCCTACACAATTATATCATACATTTTAATCAGTGGTATTCAAGGTTTAGAATAGAACTAACGACATACAGAAGACTTTGATATCTTGACAGAGGAGAATATATATTATAAAATTTGGCAATATTAAATGATGGCATAGCTAATAGAGTCAGGAGGTAAGGAAGGGCAGGTATAGAGATGTGGGCATGCTAATTTTTCTCAGCTTACAATGTGGGAATCCAACTGAGAGAGAGTAAGATAGTGAACCCAGAAATAGAGAGTTAAGAATATTATTGAACATTATATTGATAAGTGTTAAAATGAGAAGAATTTAAAGTAAGGTAAATTGAAGAAAGAAGTGGAGAGAGGGTGCTAGGGTAAGTGTGCACAGTTCATCACATTTTATAGATGAGAATCAATAGTGTATCTAGAGGTGATAAGTCAAGAAGCACTAATAAGAATTAAGAGCAAACATAGTTGAAAGAGGGAGGAATGGGAGTCAAAAAAGGGAGAATTTGACTTTTCTTTTGAGTCTCTTCTGTTAATATATGTTTTATTCCTTTTCTGTGAATGCATATATAACATTTCCAGCTAAATTTTTTAAAAGGCATGTAAGTACAGGTGCAAGAAGTAATAATTATATAGAGGCCAGCTTGATCACTCTACTTATTCCTCTTGGTATAAAGATATTTGTCAATGACTCCTTTTGTTTGATATTGAACTCTTGAGATTTGCTCTTGTCACTGAGTTTCACAGATTTCAAATTATGATTTCATTTAATACTCATGCCCTGGAGAAAATACAGAAAATTGTCATTTAAGAAGATGAGAAAATTATACCAGAAAACAGAAAATAGTAAATTTAAGAAGAAAAAAAAAACTGGACTATCATAAATCAGTGGTAAGGTTCTATCAGTGGTAAGGTTCTACATCAATACCAGACTGTTCCCTCTTCTATTTCCACTGCATTCTTCTCAATCTGGATTGAATTCGCTCTACTGGATTTCAGTCAAAAACCACTCTAGAAAATTGAGAAGTTCTGACTCATGACCATTATTAAGGTTTTGGTCAGTCTACATAGAATTTAATCATGTACCACAGATAATATTTTAAAATACAAGCAGAGATATTTGTGTTGTTCATATGTATTTTTCTGTTTTGTTTTCAAAATAATACTATATCTAAGATATATTATTTGCATCAGGTCTGTACAGTTGAAAACTAATAGTACCTTTTGTATTTGAAAAAATTCTTTCTAAGGGTAAAGGTTTATTTGTGGTAGTCTTGAAAACAGCAAGAAATAAATGCTAGACTATGTGCAGTGGCAACTGTGGATGAATGTTTTACTGAATATAGGCTTATTTATATTTTAAAGAAACATATAAGCAGTCAGTAGACATCTTAAATCATTTTATTTTATATGATGATCTTATGCCCATTAATTGTTCTAACAAATGTAAAAAAGTTAGATAGTTACAGGTTTTAATTCTTTGATCTTCAATAAATTATTTTCCAGGGACAATAAGCTATAATGCTTAATTGTGAAATCTTTCTATAGTGTGCATAAGAAAATAGCATGTTTTCAATGATTGCTGTAGAGTGATGCAGAGGAAAACATGTCAGTATCGAAGTAAAAAATGGACATTAGTATGTTTTGCCAATCTTACCAAACAAATTTCTGATTCTTTAGCTTACTGAGTAAATGACTATTCCATTATACTTGGAATGGGGCTAGACAGCCACTGAAAAAGTATCAGAAAATGTTGCTGGGGTGGTAACCAAGACAGGACCAGAGAATCTTGTTGAAATAAAGGATTTCCAACAGACTGCATCCCTTGGTGGAAATGTTCTTCCAAGTCCACTGGGAAGATATGGCCCTTCTCTAAAGACTGTAAAACATGAAAAGTATTCCAATATCTCTAGCATTTGTATCCCACCAATTTCATCTCAAATGCCATACCCTTTTGTCTGATGTTTCTGGCAAGTGAACTACTTATTCTGACCATTTCTTACCTCCTTTTTCTTCCTTAGCTAGTGGGATAAATGGAGAAGTAAAAGGGGTATAAAAGAAGGAAACAGAATTAGTCAACCAGTTGCCAGCGCAGTTCAAGCACAGAGCTGTCAATGTCACAGAAAATATATATTTAAAAAAATATATTAAAACTTTTACCAGCAGCAGTGGATTTTCAGTTATGTAGTAAAGAGATGTACTGGGTTCTAGAGATGGCATTCCCATAGCCTCCAAAATTAGCAGGGCTCAGAAGGAAGATATTTATTTTTTTAAGTTTTTAAAAAATTTTTATTGGAGTATAGTTGATTTACAACATTGTGTTAGTTTCTGCTGTACAGCAAAGTGAATCAGTTATACATACACATATATCCAATCTTTTTTAGATTCTTTTCCCATATAGGTCATTACAGAGTATTGACTAGAGTTCTCTGTGCTATACAGTAGGTCCTCATTAGTTACCTAATTGTATGTATGGTAATGAGTATATGTCAATCCCAGTTTATCCCGCCATCCCTTTCCCCTCTGGTAACCGTAAGTTTGTTTTTTACATTTGTGACTCTATTTCTGTTATGTAAATAAGTTCATTCGTACCATTTTTTAGATTCCACATATAAGCCGTACCATATGATATTTCTTTCTCTGTCTAACTTAGTTCATTTAGTATGATAATCTCCAGATCTGTCCATGTTGCTCCAAATGGCATTATTTCATTCTTAATATGGCTGAGTAATATCCAATTGTATATATGTACCACATCTTCTTTATCCATTCCTCTGTCGACGGACATTTAGGTTGCTTCCATGTCCTGGCTATTGTAATAGTGCTTCAGTGAACTTTGGGCTGCATGGTTATGCGGAGATCTTTCTTGTCCTTTTAGGCGTCCAAGGTCCTCTGTGAGAATTGTTCCGTTTGTAGGTGTATCCTTGATGCATTTGTTGGGAGAGATAAACTCCACATCCTCCTACTCCCGACACCCTGACTTCTACCCTCAGTATTGGGTTTTTAAAAGGCATTGGTACAGAGAAAATTTTAACTTTTAAAACTTTATAGAGAATTTTAATGCATTTAGTATGTAGTCAGTTAATGTAACAGAAAATCTAGTGTTATTTGGGCACTCTTGCTTTAAAAAATGACATTATTAGAGCACTAGAGCCTGAGTCCTTTGAAAATGTTGAATGTAATGATGAATGCAATGATGAATCCTGAGTTTGCTTATCATTAGTCAAGTGAAAATATGTTAAAAATGCTCTTACCCTTAATTTATGATCCAGTGTATCTTTATTTCCAAAAAAATACTGGATGGTGGCCTAAAAGAAAGATATGGAAATCTCCAAAAATTCTCTCCTCTTACTCCACAATTCAAAAAGAGCTTATTGAGTAGCCTTTGGATCTTAGAAAATAAGTACAATTGTATTTTGTATCATATATACAAAATAGTCTGAATATAGCTGTTGTCTGAGGTAGCCCTATGTTGAAAAGATCAAACTGCCAACTGTTGGAAAGAATGGCTGCACTTAGTGTGTGGAGTTAGGTGTGGAGAAAAGAGGAAACTCATCACTGTAAGGGGTGGGGGCTGGTGGCAGAGAGCACTGAATTCTTGGAATAAAAGATCCAAAAAATAGGACTAGGGGACAGGGGACTGCAAAGAAAAACAGGTAAATAGGTGTCTGACAAATTCTCCTGCAGTTTATATTGAGTACAACAAATATACTTTAGTATGTACACTACATATTCTTATGTACACTAAAAATTCTCCTGCAATTTATATTGAGTATAACAAATATACTTTAGTATGTACACTAAATATTCAGTATTCAGGAGCACTGATTCTGAATTCTTGCAATACAAGTCTGTGTCTCAAAAAATGCTTCCTTTGTTAAATGAATGCATATCAGTTTCTGAGGTCCCTATGGTCTTTGTTAATGACCTCATTTTTGTTCTGAAGATGAAAATTACAATATTAATGTATTATTAATATTCTCAGTGTTTTGACCTATTGACAATCCTTCACTTTGTTTCTGCTGTCAACTGCTACTGTAACAACAACCCCCAAATCAAAACTATCTGTCACAGCCCAGAGTGGACCCCAATCAATGCCAGTAAGTTTTAAAAGGCAGTGACTGTGGTACAAGATTATTAATTTTTAAACAGAAAAACAATACAATAGAAAACTGCAGCCCCTAGGGCCATAGTTAACAATATTCACATTATGGTGCTTTGTTTAAGAAAAAATCATTACATTCCCTTAAACATAAATTTGTTTTCATTAGAAATAAATACTACATCTTCCATCAATCAACAAATATTTATAGACTACCAGCTGTATGTAAAATGAAGAACTAGGCATACAGTGGGTACCAGAGGTATAAAAGAGCACAAAAGAATGCAATTTTTTGCAAAGAGAAAACCTGGGGATACAAATGTTAACTTTATAAAAGAGGTGATATAATTACTAAATGAAATGTATAGACAATGAACACTATAGTATCTACAAGAGGAAAAGATTAATAACAGGCCAGGATGGTCAGGTAGGATTTTAGTTGACCCACAGCCTGAACTTGGTCTTGGAAGATGGTCAGATTTGGATCAGCAAAAATGTTAAGGGTGGCATCACAAGTAAAGTTGGTGGCATGAACAAAGACATATATAAGGAATGATTATCAGACAGTGAAGGAACAAGTCTGATTGGAGTAAAAGAATCGTGAATAGGAAAACATGGAGATAACCTGATAAATGTAATTCTAGAAGGGATGGTGAAAAGTCTCCAACTTTAGACTATCTAGCAGGAGATCCTGTCTGGATTTGTGTTCAATCTCATGAGGAATCCTGGTCATGAATATCTTAACCTTTGTGTTTCATCTGGCTTTTACCATCTGTCTCTCCTTTTTAGTCAGTCAGTATAACAGCCACCTCCACCATACACATATAAAAAAATTAAATAATTTAATAGTTCTCTGGATAAACCATCAACCATATGGTCCAAGTGCCTTGGTTTTGGGAATATGTATTTGATTAAGTGTTTAAGAATGACATCTGGACAAGCAGCAAAACTCACAGCAGAGTGGCAGGGGATACTGGCCATGGTGAGGGCTGAGCCCAACTGTTTTAAGCATTTAAATAGTAGGTTATTAAGTGTGATCTGCCAACAACTGACTTCGTTCAAATTTTCTCTCTCTGATTGTTCCAAGTTCTGGCTGTTATGCTTAGTGCCCAAAGAGTCCAGCCTATTTTGCTTCTATAAAACTCAAGGATTATTCATGATTTAATCTAAAATATCTTACCTATTCATTTAATTATAGCATAACTTTAACTAGATAATGGATTTTTTTTCAATATCAAACTTTTTTTAAACCATATTTTTAAGAAAGGTAAATCATGTGAAAATAAATGTATGCTATTCAGCTTTTTTTTTGGTTAAATTTTATACAGTTTTAAAAGGCTTCTATTTACAGTTATTACAAAATATTGGCTGTACCCCGTGTTGTACAATATATCCTTGAGCCTATCTTAAACCATACTTTGTACCTCCCATTTCTATTTGCCTCTCCACTCCACCCTCACTGGTAACCACTAGTTTGGTCTGTATATCTGTGAGTCATCTTTTGTTTTTTGGTATATTCACTGGTTTGTTGTGTTTAGATTGCACATATGTGATATCATACAGTACTTGTCTATCTCTGTCTGGCTTATTTCAATTAGCATAATGCCCTCCAAGTCCATTCATGTTGCTGCAAATGCAAAAATTTCGTTTTTCTTTTTTATGGCTGAATAGTATTACATTCTGGTGTGTGTGTGTTTGTGTGTGTGTATGTGTTTGTATGTGTGTATCACATCTTTATCCATTCGTCTGTTGATGGGCACTTTAAGTTGCTTCCATATCTTGGCAATTGTAAAAAATGCTGCTATGAACATTGGGGTGCATGTATCTTTTCAAATCAGTGCTTTTGTTTTTTTCAGATATATGTCCGGAAGTGGAAATGCTAGGTCACATGGTATTTCTCTTTTTAGTTTCTTGAGAAACCTCCATATTGATTTCCATGGTGGTTTCACCAACTTTCATTCCTATCAGCAATGTAGAAGGATTACTTTTTCTCCTCATCCTTGCCAATATATGTTATTTGTGTTCTTTTTGATGATAGCTATTCTGACAGGTGTGAGGTGATATCTCATTTTGGTTTTGATTTGCAATTCTCTGATGATTAGCAGTGGTGAGCATCTTTTCATATGCCTGTTGGCTATCTGCATTTCCTCTTTGGAAAAACGTCTATTCAGTTGTTCTGCCCATTTTTTAATTATGTTGTTTGTTTTTTTGATGTTGAGTTGTACAACATGTTTATATATGTTGGATATTAATCCCTTATTGGTAATATCATTTGGAAATTTTTTTTCTTACTCAGTAGATTGTCTTTTCATTTTGGCAATGGTTTGCTTTGCTGTGCAAAAGCTTTTATGTTTAATTAGGTCCCATTTGTTGATTTTTGCTTTTGTTTCCTTTTCTTTAGGAGACAGATCCAAAACAATACTACTGTGATTTATGTCATAGCACGTTCTGCTTGTGTTTTCCTCCAGGAGTTTTATAGTATCTGGTCTTGCATTTAGGTCTTTAACCCATTTGAGTTTATTTTTGTATATACTGTTAGAGAATGTTCTAGTTTTATCCTCTTACATGCAGCTTTCCAGTCTTCCCAGCACCACTTATTTAAAAAACTGTCCTTTCTCTATTGTATATTCTTGCCTCCTTTGTTTTAGATTAATTGACCATAGGTATGTGGGTTTGTCTCTGTGCCCTCTGTTGTGTTCCATTGATCTGTGTGCCTTTTTTGTGCCAGTACCATACTCTTATGATGACTGTAGCTTTGTGGTGTAGTCTGAAGACAGGGAGCATGATTCCTCCAGCTCTGTTCTTTTTCAAGATTTTTTTGGCCTTCCAGGTCTCTTGTGTTTCCATACAAATTTCAAAATTATTTGTTCTAGTTATATGAAAAATGTCATTGGTATTTTGTTAGGGATTTCATTGAATCTGTATATTGCCTTGGGTAGTATGGTCATTTTTATACTATTGATTCTTCCAGTCCAAGAACACAGTATATCTTTCCATTTGTTTGTGTTTCACTTCTTTCATCAGTGTCATAGTTTTCAGAGTACAGGTCTTTTGTTTCCTTAGGTAGGTTTATTCCTAGGTATTTTACTCTTTGATATGATGGTAAATGGAATTGTTTCCTTAATTTCTCTTTCTGATCTTTCATTGTTAGTGTATAGAAATGCAACAGACTTTTTTTTTTTAGAATTTTATTGAGATATAATTGATTAATAAAATGCATATATTTGTACAATTTGATTTTTTTTTTATTAGTAATGTATGTATGGCATTCCCAATCTCCCACTTCATCCCACCCCAACCTCCCCAGCTTTTCCCTTCTTGGTGTCCATATGTTTTTTTCTCTACATCTGTGTCTCTATTTCTGCCTTGAAAACTGGTTGATCTGTACCATTTTTCTAGATCCCTCATATATGCGTTAATGCACGATATTTGTTCTCTTTCTGACTTACTTCACTTTGTATGACAGTCTCTAGGTCCATCCATGTCTCTACAAATGACCCAATTTCGTTCCTTTTTATGGCTGAATAATATTCCATTGTATATATATACCACATCTTTATCCATTCGTCTGTTGATGAACATTTAGGTTGCTTCCATGTCTTGGCTATTGTAAATAGTGCTGCAGTGAATATTGGGGTGCATGTGTCTTTTTGAATTATGGTTTCCTCTGGATATATGCCCATTAGTGGGATTGTGGGGTCATATGATAATTCCATTTTTAGTTTTTTAAGGAACCTCCATACTGTTCTCCATAGTGGCTGTATCAATTTACATTCCCACCAATACTGCAGGAGGGTTCCCTTTTCTCCACACCATCTCCAGCATTCATTGTTTGTAGATTTTCTGATTATGCCCATTCTAACCAGTGTGAGGTGATACCTCATTGTGGTTTTGATTTTCATTTCTCTAATAATTAGTGACGTTGAGCAGCTTTTCATGTACTTCTTGGCCATCTGTATGTCTTCTTTGAAGAAGTGCCTGTTTAGGTCTTCTGCCCATTTTTTGATTGGGTTGTTTGTTTTTTTGATATTGAGCTGCATGAGCTGTTTATATACTTTGGAGATTAATCCTTTGTTGATTCATTTGCAAATATTTTCTGCCATTCTGAAGGTTGTCTTTTTGTCTTATTTATAGTTTCCTTTGCTGTGCAAAAGCTTATAAGTTTCATTAGGTCCCACTTATTTATTTTTGTTTTTATTTCCATCACTCTAGGAGGTGGGTCAAAAAAAGATCTTGCTGTGATTTACATCAGAGTGTTCTTCCTATGATTTCCTGTAAGAGTTTTGTAATGTCTGGCCTTACATTTAGGTCTGTGATGCATTTTGAGTTTATTTTTGTGTATGGTGTTAGGGAGTGCTCTAATTTCATTCTTTTACATGTAGCTGTCCAGTTTTCCCAGCACCACTTATTGAAGAGACTGTCTTTTCTCCATTATATCCTTGTCTCCTTTGTCATAGATTAGTTGACCATAGGTGCGTGGGTTTATCTCTGGGCTTTCTATCCTGTACCATTGATCTATATTTCTGTTTTTGTGCCAGTACCATATTGTCTTGATTATTGTAGTATAGTCTGAAGTCAGGGAGTCTGATTCCTCCAGCTCCATGTTTTTATTTCTCAAGATTGCTTTGGCTAGTCGAGGTCTTTTGTGTCTCCATACAAATTTTAGGATTTTTGTTCTAGTTCTGTAAACAATGCCATTGGTAATTTGATAGGGATTGCATTGACTCTTTAGATTGCTTTGGGTAGTCATTTTCACAATATTGATTCTTCCAATCCAAGAACATGATATATCTCTCCAGCTGTTTGTGTCGTCTTTGATTTCTTTCATCAGTGTCTTATAGTTTTCTGAGGTTTATTCCTAGGTATTTTATTCTTTTTGTTGTAATGGTGAATGGGATTATTTCCTTGATTTCTCTTTCTGATCTTTTGTTGTTAGTGTATAGGAATGCAACAGACTTCTGTGTATTAATTTTGTATTCTCAAACTTTACCAAATTCATTGATGAGCTCTAGTAGTTGTCTGGTAGCATCTTTAGGATTTTCTATGTATAGTATGTCATCTGCCAAAAGTGACAGTTTTAACTTCCTTTTCAGTTTGGATTCCTTTTATTTACTTTTCTTCTCTGATTGCTGTGGCTAGGACTTCCAAAAATATGTTGAATAAAAGTGAAAAAAGTGGGCATCCTTGTCTTGTTCCTGATCCTTGAGGAAATGCTTTCAGCTTTTCACCATTGAGTATGATGTTAGCTATGGGTTTGTCATATATGTCCTTTGTAATGTTGAGGTATGTTCCCTCTGTGCCCACTTCCTGGGGAGTTTAAATAATGAGTGGGTGTTGAATTTTATCAAAACCTTTTCCTGCATCTATTGAAGTTATCATATGGTTTTATTCTAAAGCTTGTTAATGTGGTGTATCACATTGATTGATTTGTAGATATTGAAAAAGGCTTGCATCCCTCTGATAAATCTCACTTGATCATAGTGTACAATCCTTTTACTGTAATGCTGGACTTGGTATGCTAGTATTTTGTTGAGGATTTCTGCATCTATATTCATCAGTAATATTGGCCTCTGTGTGTGTGTGTGCACACACACGTGCATGCATGATGTCTTAAGTTTTGGTATCAGAGTGATGCTGGCCTCATAGAATAATTTCAGAAGTGTTCCTTCCTTTGCAGTTTTTTTGGAATAGTTTCAGAAGGATAGGTATTAACTCTTTTCTAAATGTTTGGTAGAATTTATCCATGAAGCTGTTTGGTCCTCGACCTTTGTTTGTTGGGAGTTTTTAAATTACTAATTCAATTTCAGTACTGGTAATTGGCCTGTTCATGTTTTCTGTTTCTTCCTGGTTCAGTCTTGGGAGAATGTACCTTTCTAAGAATTGTCCATTTTATTGGCATATAGTTGCTTGTGGTTGTCTCTTATCCTTCGTATTTCTGTGGTGTCGGTTGTAATGTCTCCTGTTGCATTTCTGATTTTATTGATTTGGGCCCTTTTCCTTTTTACTTGATGAATCTGGCTAAAAGTTTTACAATTTTGGTTATTTTTTTTAAACCCCGCTCTTTGTTTCATTGATCTTTTCTACCTTTTTAGTCTCTATTTTATTTATTTCCTTTATGATCTTTATGATTTCTTTCCTTCTACTAACTTTGGTTTTTGTTCTTTCTTGAGTTGCTTTAGGTGTAAGTTTAGGTTCATTGAGATTTTTCTTATTTTCTGAGTAAGCTTGTGTTGCTATAAACTTCCCTCTTATAGTTGCTTTTGCTGTGTCCCACAAGTTCTGGATCTTCATGTTTTTGTTTTCATTTGTCTCAAGATATTTTTTGATATTCTCTTTAATTTCTTTCATGATCCATTAGTTGTTTAGTAGCATATTGTTTAGTCTACACGTGTTTGGCGTTTTTTTTGCAATTTTTTTCTTGTAGTTGATTTTTAGCTTTGTAGCATTGTGTTTGGAAATGATGCTTGATAAGATTTCAGTTTTCTTAAATTTACTGAGGCTTATTTTGTGGCCTAGCATGTGTTCTAACCTGCAGAATGTTCCATGTGCACTGGAATGTGTATTCTGTTGACCTCAGGTTGAATACTCTATAAGTATCAATTAAGTTCATTTGGTCTAATATATTATTTTTGCCCAGTTTTTCCTTATTAATGTTCTCTATGAATGATCTGTCCACTGATGTAAGTGGAGTATTAAATTCCCCTACTATTATTGTGTTACTGTAGATTTCCCCTGTTAATATTTGCCTTATATACTGAGGTGCCCCTATGTTGGGTGCATGTATATTTACAATTGTTATATCTTCTTCTTGGATTGATCCTTGATCATTGTGTAATGTCCTTCTTGTCTGTTGTAACAATCTTTATTTTAAAGTCTATTTTGTCTAAGTATTGCTACTCTGGTTTTCTTTTGGTTTACATTTGCGTGGAATACCTTTTTCCATCCTCTCACTTTCAGGCAGTATGTGTCTCTAGATCTGAAGTGAGTCTCTTGTAGGCAGCCTATATATAGGTCATTTTTTTAATCCATTCAGCCACTTTATGTATTTTGATTGAAGCAATTAGTCAGTTTACATTTAAGGTAATTATCAGTATGTATGTTTTTATTGCCATTTTGTTAATTGTTTTAAATTTGTTTTTGTAGGCTGTTTTTTTTTTCCCTTCTTTTGTTCTTTTATTATTTGATGACTGTCTTTAGTGTTACATTTGGATGCCTTTTTCTGTCTTATGTGTATGTCTATGGTTGCCTTGTAGTTTTTGTATAGCAGATCATATATATACATGATTGTTTTATGTTGCTGATCTCAATTCCAAATGCATTTTAAAAAGCCTCCATTTGTTCTCTCCTCCCCTCATGATTACTGTTTCTGATATCATATTTTACATCTAATTTTTTTGTATGTCCCTTAATGGCTTGTTGTGGATATAGATTTTACTGCTTTTGTCTTCTAACCTCCCTACTAGCTTTGTATGTGGATGATTTCCTATCTTTACTGTTTATTTGCCTTTACCAGTGAGCTTTTTAATTTTATACTTTTTTGTTTCTAGTTGCGGCCTTTTCTTTTTCACCTAGGGAAGTGTCTTTAACAATTGTTGTAAAGCTGCTTTGGTGGTGCTGAACTTTTTCAGCTTTTTTCTTGTCTGTAAAGCTTTTGATTTCTCCATCAAATCTGAATAAGAGCCTTGCTGGGTAGATTATTCTTAGTTGTAGGGTTTCCCTTTCATCACTTTACATATATCATGCCACTCCCTTCTGACCTGAAGAGTTTCTGCTAAAAAATCAGCTGACAGCCTTATGGGAATTCTCTTGTATGTTATTTGTTGCTTTTCCCTTGCTGCTTTTAATAATTCTCTCTTTATCTTTAGTTTCTGTCATTTTAATTACAATATGTCTTGGTATGTTCCTCTTTGGATTAATCCTGTATGGGACTCTCTGGGCTTCCCAGACTTGGGTGACTGTTTCCTTTCCCAGAGTAGGGAATTTTTCAGCTAGGTCTTCAGATATGTTCTCAGGCCCTTTCTCTGTTCTCCTTCTGCAACCCCTATAAGGTGAATATTAGTGCACTTGATGTTGTCCCAGACGTCTCTTAAACTGTCTTCATTTCTTTTCCCTCTTTTTTTTCTGTTCAGTGGCAGAGATTTTCACTACTCTGCTTTTTAGCTTACTGATCTATTCCTCTGTATAATTTATTCTCCTAATGGTTCCTCTTAGTATATTTTTTCATTTCAGTCATTATATTCTTTGCCTCTGTTTGGGTGTTCTTTATATTTTCCAACTCTGTTAAAAACTTCACTTTTTGCTCTGTGCATCTGTTCTTCTGCGTTCTTAGATTGTCTTTGTGATTAGTATTCTGAACTCTTTCTCTGGTAGATTACCTATCTCCACTCCACTTATTTCTTCTTCTGGGGTTTTATCTTGTTCCTTTATCTGGAACATAATCCTCTGCCACCTAATTTTGTTGAAGTTGCTATTTGTATTTTTATGTATATGGTAGGTTAGTTATGTTTTACAACCTTGGGGATGTGGCCTTCTGTAGGCAATGTCCTATTAGTCCCACTAGCACACTCCCCTTTCATTGACCTAGCTTTATGCTCTAGGGGTTCCCGCTAAGAGGGCTGCATCAGTTCTTTTGTTTTGGTGGGCTATGTAGGCAGTCTGATAGGCTTGGTGGTCCCTAGCCCAGTTGGTTGCCAGGCCCTGACTTATGTAGATGCTCCTGGCTGCTGTTTAATGGGACCTGGTCATGAGGCAACTGGCTCTGGAACCCTAAGGGGCCCTGGGGCTAGTGCTGGCTAACTGTTGGGCAGAGTCAGGGTCCTGAAGACTCCAGGGCTATTGCTCGCCCACTGTCAGGTGCAGCCCAGGTCCTGAGGTTAGTGACTGACTACTGGCAGGCAGAGCTGATTCCTGGAGTCCAGGGATTCTGGAGCTTGCTTCACATCAGTGGGGGGTGGGGGGAGCGTGGTTTCTGCCACAGTTGGGTATGGGGTCTGGGGTGTTCCGAAGCTTGGGTTAGCCTGCTAGTGGACAAGGCCAGTGCCTAGCTGGTTCCATGGTAGGGTCTAGCCTGCTGTGGCGGGTTAGGTCCACAGGCTGCTGATTGTAGTTTCTTGCATCTGGTGTCTGCCCCTTGGTTAGCGAGGCTGGTCCAGAGGCTAGTGCAGGTAGCCTGGAGGGAAGGGTTGGTGTCTGCCCACTGGTGGGTTTAGCTGGGCAGGGTATCTTAGTGGCTGTCTAGATGTGGCTGTGTGCTGAGGAAGTCTTCAGGCAGCCTGTCTGCTGATGGGTGGGGCTCTGTCCCTTCCCAGTTAGTTGTTTGGCCTGAGACATCCCAGCACTGGTGCCTACAGGCTGATGGGTGTAGCCAGGTCTTGGAGCTAATGAGTCAAGATGGAAGCCATCAGCAGCAGTGTTCATGCAGTAAAATGTTTCCAAATATTGCTGCCACTAGTGTCTGTGTCCCCATGGTGAGCCACAGCCACCCCCCACCTTTCAAGGAGACCCACCGAGATCAGCAGGTAGGTCTGATCCAGGCTCCTATCAAATTACTGCTTTTGCCTTGAATTCCAGTGCATGTGAGATTTTTGTGTGTGTGTGTGCCCTTTAAGAGTGAAGTTTCTATTTCCCTCAGTCCTGAGGGGCTCCCAATATTAAGCCCCAGTAGCCTTCAAAGCCAAATGCTCTGGGGGATTGTCTTCCCAGTGCAGGACCCTCAGGCTGGGAAATCTGACATGGGGTTCAGAACTCTCACTCCTGTGGGAGAACCTCTACAATATAATTATTCTCCAGTTTCTGGGTTGCCCACCCTGAGGCATCAGATTTGATCATATTGCGAGTCCAGCCCTCTTTTCTTCATGTCTTCAGTTGTAGAAGGTCTTGTAGATTCCATCTTTTTTACTGATGGTTGTTCTGCAGATAATTGTGGTTTTATTGGGCTTCTGAGAGGAAGTGAGCTCAGGATCTTTCTACTCTTCCATCTTGGCTGCTCTCCCCCTATTTAGTATTTGGTGAACAACAACCACCTCCTATATCCTGGGCTCAATACATACTAAACTCATTCTCCTGTACCTATTTTACCTAGAGCATTGATGATTGGAATTGATGTTCAGAACCATGACTCCAAGAACCTTTAGGACTATTATCAAATAACTATTCATTCCCTCATGGAATGAATGAAAGTTCAGAAAGTTGGAATGGCTCTCAACAACCTATAATTCTTTCAGATACCTTACCTTTCGTAGTTTCACTGCTTCCTCCTTTGCAAATGACTTTCTTTACATCCTAGACCTGGCTTTATTTCCAACTCTCAGGTCCACGTTTCCACCTGTTGACTATCTACCATCTCCAAGCTTCCCTCTCATCACAGTAAATTAAGCAAGCCAATTGTCTGCTCTCATAGAATTCACATGCTAGTTGAGAAAGGAATAAATAGGAGTATAATATCACATGGTGATTAATGCTGTGTGTGGGGCTGTCAGAGAAGCCCTTTTAAAGTATGAACATAATAAGGAAGAAAGACATGGAAATAACTAGGATAAATTTTTTCCAAGCTGAGGAAATATGTCAAGAGGTCCTGAAGTGGAAAATATTTTGTGAGTTTGACTAAGAGCAAAGAGGCCAGTGGGAAGGAAAACCAGTAGTTGGGTAGTACTGCCTTTATTAAATCTATTTTTTTTTTATTTTGAGGTATAGTCGATTTATAAAATTATATGTTTCACATTTTAAATGTTATACTCCATTTGTAAATTACTGTAAAATATTGGCTATAGTCCTGTGCTGTACAATATATCCTTATAGCTTATTTATTTTACACACAGTGGGTTTTACCTCTTAATCCTCTGTCCCTATTAAAACTTATGGGAACTTGGTTTGGTCTTTTCTTCTTTCAAACCATCAGTCATAACACTTTTACACCAACCTTTCAGTGTCTTCTTGTTTTCCTTAAATTGCTCTGTCCCCACACTGAGGGCATTAAATCCCAACTCCTAACATCTTCTTAATGAAGATTTCTCAGTTACCACCCATACTGAATGATTCATTTCCTGAATTTCTGCAGAAATATTGGCCTTCAGCACACATACTTTAGTACAGTGAACAGTTTTCTTATACACCCATTTTCTCTACTCACATTGTGAATTCCTTAATGCAGAAACATTTATTTTACTCTGTTAATTTAGAGAAAGAAAAGAGGATTCATACAATTTATTGATAACATTTACATATTACTTGGTACTATATAAGGTTATTATAATAATATAGAGGAATTACCTGTTAACTTTTAATTAAATAGAAACATGATTCATCATAACTCTGTATTTATTGAAAATCCAAAATTGGTAGAAATTTAAGTGTTAAATTCCTTTGGGTAAAAGAAATTTTCAACTGTCATATTTGCATTGTATATGCTATACATATTTATAACCATCTATGACAAATACACATTTATACAAACTTGGTATTCATTTTAATATTTTTCCAAATATCCAACATTTATTAAGCATTTGATAGCTTTCAAGGCATGTTCACATGTTATCATATATGAGCCTCAAAGCCGCCTGTGAATAACTAAGCAGGGTATTGTTTTGTTATTATCAGGCTAGTTAAATGACTTGACAGAGATCATGCCCCTGGCAAGTGCAGTCCCTATGCCATTGCTTTTTTCACTGTAAACCAGAAATGATCTCAAGGTCTAAGTTTCTTCTAATTATTCCATCATTCTGTCTTTTATATTGAGAGAGAGAGAAGCAGAGAATGAGCATGGGATGGGGGTTAGTTTAATTTTGAGCAAGTTTATTTTAGATAATATTTACAAACAGTGTCTGTAGTGGGTGAGTTGTGCAGTTCTTATAGATTGAACTGAATGTGGAAAACCCAGTTGCTGGCACATGTAGACTCTTAATATTTGTTGATGAATGACAGTGTTGCTGTATTTTTCTAACCTGAGTGTTTTTTGTTTGTTTCTTTTTTATAGACTTTTTCTCATTTTAATGACTGAGAATTCACTTATCATTTCCCACCTTTGATAGACTAAAAATAATCACATAAGTTTAAGGGAAAAAAAAACAACAACCCTGTATCCACTGATGTTTTATGAGGGAGCATAGAAAATATGCTTTTGATTACTGCCTGACTGTATCATGTCAAACATTGTGGTTACATTCTAGAAATTAGCAATGTCAATGTGGTATTATCCGTGCACTCCCTGGCATCAAGTTGTAGCTAATGTCAAATTAAAGTAGCTAAGCATGATGGATGATAATAAAGGGGAGACTTGGGGGGAGCTGTTTATGGGTTGTTCTCAGAACTGCCTAAATAAAAAAGGAAGAATACTCTCACATTGGCATATATTATACATCAAATGCACAGTCACCAATATTTGATAATTACATGAATATATCAACCCACTTAGAGTTGTAAAAAACTTCTCCCATCCTTGGGGATGCTGCACCCTGTTGTATCATTTAAGAAGCTTTCCAATGGAACCATTTAATTGCTGGTAAATAAGTTGAGGCCCAAGACTGGTGATTATCAACTTTCCTCTTTTTCCAACGTATGTAGTTTAATTATTGGGACCCATTATATATATTAACATAACGTTGATATTAGTTTTAATAGGAGCTGGGAAGTTGATTACAAAGAATCTCTTATCTGCTGCATACTCGACCTGGTTTCAGCAATATTGTCAGTCCTGCACACCACATCCATTATTTTCTACTTTTTTACTTTTTTCATATGTTCACAAATTCTAAAAACAATAGTGACTTTCAGCTTAGGCACCACTGGCAGTTAAGTAACCCCTTCTAAAAGGTCTGTGGTTGTACCTCAGTGGCTCTGCCAATTCGATAGGTCATTAAATTCCTGAAAACACTATTTCCATTTAACATCATGGCCTCTATGGAGAATGTGAGCTATTGGTACATTCTCCATCAAATACTTGAGGGTAACTTCTGAGCTTGTATCTTGATCAATAACTTGGGATAGATTCACATTTGATATCATGACATTCAGGAATTTCCAAAGTCACTAAAGCTCTCACTGAGCCCTTGATGAAATATGATCATCTATTGATTGATTCATTGATATATAGATCAATCTACCCATTTGTCATCTCTATGATTTCTTTTTTTACCTGAAACCAAATTGGATAGCTGTTTGTACATAAGTTTTGGAGATAGTTTTTAAAGCAGCGGGCCCTAACCTTTTTGGCACCAGAGTCTGGTTTCATGGAAGACAATTTTTCCATGGATGGGGTGGGGGTGTTGGTTTCAGGTGGTAAGTGTCAGCATTGGGGAACGACAGATGAAGCTTACCTGCTGCTCACCTCCTGCTGTGCGGCCTGGTTCCTAACAGGCCATGGATGGATACCAGTCCACCACTTGAGGGTTGGGGACCTGTGTTTTAAAGTCCTTGTCTTAGTATGCCCAGGCTATCATAACAAAATACCACAGACTAATGGCTTAAACAATAAAAATTTATTTTTGCATAGTTCTGGAGGCTGGAAGTCTGAGATGAGGGTACTAGCATAGTTGGGTTCTGGTGAGAACTTTCTTACAGGCTTATAGACGGCAGCCTCCTCACTGAGCCCTCACGTGGTAGGGAAAGCGAGAGCTCTTGTTGGCTCTTCTCATAAGGACAATAATCGTATTGGATCAGGACCCCACCCGTATTATCTTATTTAACCTTAATTACTTGTAGGCCTTATCTCCAAGTATAGTCACATTAGGGATTAGGGCTTCAACATATGAATTGAGAGAGGGAGGAATACAGTTCCGTCCATAGCAGTCTGTTATAGCTTTTGCACTTTAAAATGTTAGTTTATTAGTATGAGAAAAATATCCACAAACAGCATTCTGAAGAAAGTTAAATTTTCTTCTCACAAAACTTAGATGAAATTCAAACCTGTTGGTCCGAGGACAGCTCAACTTTATGTTTATGACAATTACATTTTTGTTGGTTACACTACATAAAATATAATTATTTCTCCACAATCACATAATTGTTCTATAGGTAAATTTGCTTCAAAATATTCCTTATGGCTTGCTTCTATCAAACCCATCATATATAAATTTTAAATGCACAAGTGAATTTCAGGGAGACTGAAGATGCATGTTACATATTTTATTAAATATACAGAGGGCAGGGATAAGCATATCATATTAATTGAATGTGTACAAGTATTTACCTGTCTGTATCCAGAGAACATTTATACAGATAAAGTATATCAAAATATGCCCTGAAACTTGTAAGTTACACCACCCAGTGTGGTGAAGAATTTGGTATAAATATATCAAGGTTTAAGAAAACTGAGTTTTATAAATCCCAGAATTAAAAAATGTTATAAATTTAATAATTACAATATGTTAAAGAACATGGTACAATTTTTCAAAGTGTATACTCAACAGTGCCTTAAAAATGGCGCTTAAGTTAGGAGAAAAATAGAGCTAATCAGTTTATAAAAAAGTTAAGAGAAATTTATAACTGCAAGTTATGAGTGCCTTGCACTCTCTCTCCTGGCATTTATAAGATGTTATCTAATAAATAGTGACAGTGTCATGGAGACAAAAGTCAGATAGACCTGAATATGAATTCTGGGTCTATCGGTTGACTTGCCACATGATCCTCCTTACTTAACTTTTTTAAGCCTCAATTTCTTCACACACAAAATGGTAGTTAATAAAAAAGTTGCAGAGCTTCTAGGTGGATTAATATTTTAAAAATCTGAAGTACCTAACTAACATTGTGCCTTGCACATAGTAGGTACTGGATATATATTAGTTTCCTTTCTTCCCTCTCTCAGTTACTATCATACTGAATTTACTATGAAGCCATGGTGTAGAGTACAGCATGTAGGTCATCAACAGTGCTCATACACACAAGCTCAGACCACCTGAGCCTATGGCCATAAAAATAGATACAATTACCTGCAAGGTATGGGTCCTGTCGACAAAGAATTAATCAATTGATCTAAGAAAGTAATGGAAAATTTTACTCAAGGCAAATTTGAAGATTATAACCCAGGAAGAACATCTGAGAAAGCTCTGATAACTATTCTGCCTGTTAGAAGTCAAGGTACAGTTATATAAGTTTGAGACAGAGGGCTGTACATTAAGTGACATATATTAACAGTTTACATACTTCAGATCTAAGCGGCCTCTTACAAAGTCAAGAAGGAATGCTGTCTTTTAAGGAGTTGTCTTGTTGATGCTAGGAATCGTCTTGTTGCTCTTTATGGTTGAGCAGGTATATTTGCTGATGGTTTGGTCAATGCACAATGCATAGTGGAGAGGGAGGCCAAAGGGCAGAGAAAATTTTAGATATTTCTTGTCTTGCCATAAAATATGGATTTCATTTCACAATTTCCCTCTGTTGATCATTAATCTTTCAATAGAAAGCATTAGGTAATCAAATATTTGGCCCCTTGAAGCCAAGGTGGATGCTTGCCTGCTCTAGGGTCCATCATGTCCCTCAATGCTGGGTCCCAGTAGCCCAATTCTCTGTTTTTTGGGGGGTTATACTAGCCGAATGTTCAGCAAGGATTGCCAGCCAAGTCTAGGTTGTCCAATAAGGGACTTAAGCCAGTGTTCCTTGAATGTGCATTGTGTATGACCATTATTTTGTAGCAAACTCTAGATGTGTTTTAAAGTCATTTAGACATCATTATCTTAGTGTGAGCAAATGAAACTGTGAAAGTCAAAAAGCTATCACCTTATAAGTTCTACAAACTGTAATTTAAGTTGCTAGTAGGAGCAACAACATCATTTTCCTAGTATTTCCCCTAAACTTGGAAGAGGATTTTTCAGAGAAGAAATTTGACACTTCATTGGTCATGAGTTAACAAATAGTGTGGCCAAATGGTCATACCATTGGAAAACTGAGTGCTCACATTGCAGATTGACAGGGGCCATTTCCAAGGCTACCTGCTGGTGACCTTAAGCCCGAGGGAAACCAATTATGTATCTTCCTAACCAACCTGTGAAGAGCTAGGGTCGTAAACTTGTTCCATAAATCCATTGCGTCAGGTTAGGAGCTACACAGTATTCAACATCTAATGAAGAGCAATATTTATGGCCAGGTTCAAAAATTAGCCATGTTCTCATTTAGTGACATTGGTGGTAACATTAGCTTGCATGATGTTAAAGTTTTTTTTCTTTTAAAATAAAACTTCTAAAGACCATCCAGTTAGAGTCTTGGTGAGGAGAAATCCACCAAGGCAACCTGGGAGTACTGGACATAGGTGACTGGCCACAAACCCAGCAATTGGATTGATTTTCTAAACTGATTGAGCCCAAGAAATACATTTAGCTTATAAGCAAAAATGTGAGCTATTGTGAAAGTAATCAGTATACAGGCCTGCTCAGGCATCTTGGATCAGCTGTCTACTTTAGACGTTGTCTTCTTCTTGTCCTGGTCTGGTAGTGCTGGTCTTAGTTGGAATCGGATGTCAGAAACAGAAGTTTGTAGTTCATTCAGGAAAGGCCTGATATGGTCCCTTCAAATGTGGCCATAAACAGTTCTTTATATCATGTCTTTTCCAGTATGCATAATCTGATTGCAGGTCTTGGCATATCTGATCTTCCTCCAAAATTAGATTACTGTGACAAATTTAGAGTGGCCATTCAATGACTAAACTTTACAAAAAGTTATCTGGGAAGTGCATCTTAGCCAGTAAATACAGACCTCAGTTAACAAAACTAGAACTTAATATTCACTGAAACATAGTCTTTTCCCTCTAAAATCACATGCATTACTACCAAATAGACCCAAATTAAGACTAATTTGTTTGCAAAATAAGTCTGGTTAATTGAGAGTCTTAAATTGGCTGCGCTGGAGCTTTCCATAAGGAATCTCAGGTTAAACTTTAAAACCTCAAGGCCAGGAAAAACATACCAAGAGTGTGTCATAGATTGTGGCTGTGATATCTATAGATTTGGGTGATGGGTGAACTCTTCTCGAGGTCCCTGAAATATCTTGAAATTCCTGCATCTGTTAGGAGGTGGCATTCCTTATATACCTGAGAAAGCTGCTGGGAACCTAAGAGTTTCCAAATTCTGGAGGATCAGGTAGAGAGAAAAGATAAATATTTCAATTTTACTTCCAGAGGTATAATTTAAAGGTTTCCATCTAGAAAACACAGATTAGAAACCAATAATATGAGACAAAAACCAAAAATTATAACCATACTCATATGTTTGCTCCATCTTATGTGACTAATCCTTGATCTTAATCTTCTGTTAACAATTTTAAGAAGCCATCAGGTTTTCCGTTAGAATTCTTTAACTTCTTACCCAGTTCAGTGGTATGATCTGAAAGATATCGGAAACCTGTACTTGGCAAAAAGTCTTTACTATGAATCTTCTTGAAGATGAAGCATTTTGCAAAAAGCATCAGAGTACAATGATAACTGTCTATAAATGACAAAAGACTTAAAAATCAAGGTTAAAGACTGATTACATTGCAACAGTGCAATTGAAAAGATACTTGGTTAATGCTGTGACATACAACATTTGAGGTAATTAATAAAATTATGACTGATACCATTTACCATGACATACCAGAGGCTAGGCATTCATATAATTTCTAGAATATGTACGTTAAATAATGTGTACCCATATGATACAATCTGAGAAGCTTTATCACCAGTTATTTCATAATGCCCCCCATGTAATTTAACACACCAAACAAGCCTAATTAGTTTAATAGTCTGAGATGGAGAGAAAACAAATACTTTGAAGTGTTCCAGGGACCCTTTGGAAAACCTCAGAGTTACCTAGAGGTCAAATGAATTTCATTTGAAATTTGATCTTTGGGAAATTTATCAAAAATATCAAAAAGTTTTAAAACAGTTGATCAAATAGAATCACAAGTCGCTGTGAAACACTACCCATTCACTTAAACAAATGACAGCAAAAGATCTCAATGACAAATACAGATCACCTAAAGGCAAAGACCCTCACACAGTCTCACACAAAAAAACTTTGTGTTCTTGGAGAGAAAACTAAATTCAGGTTTTGTATGACTTTATCTTTAAAATTCATTTTCTAAATTAATCTTATCTTAGCCAATTCTGACCATGCACAAAACCCTGTGTTCTTCCTCCACAAATCTTCCACAACTTTCTGTATCCATATTAATCTGTCCCTCACTTTCAAACAACCAGCTCTAGGAGAAAAATCACTTTTTGAATGAAATGCATTTCCATACTCAGACCTTTTTTTACTGAAAATACACATCCTACTTTCCTTGCATACTGAAGTGTTTCCCTTATTCTTAACCTTAAAACCTTAATCTCTAGTGAAAACCAAGAAGCAAGTAATTGTAAGCTATTTGTTATACCAGCATTTCTTTTTTTAAATTTTTATTTATTTATTTATTGGCTCTGCTGGGTCTTAATTGCTGCCTGTGGGCTCTTCTCTAGTTGTGATGAGTGGGGGCTACTCTTCATTTTGGTGCATAGGCTTCTCATTGCAGTGGCTTCTCTTGTGCAGCACAGGCTCTAGGCGCACGGGCTTCAGTAGTTGAGGCTCGCGGGCTCTAGAGGGCAGGCTCAGTAGTTGTGGTGCATGGGCTTAGTTGCTCTGTGGCATGTGGGATCTTCCCGGGCCAGTGATCGAACCCATGTCTCCTGCGTTGGCAGGCAGATTTTTAACCACTGCACCACCAGGGAAGTCCCATACCAGCATTTCTTGATTGGTACTTAGGAATGTATTTTATAACCTCTAGAAACATACACCTTCTCATAGAATTTCTTTCCTCAATGTGGTACAAGATGGATGTGTCTAATGAACCCAAACATCTTTATTTTCTCATAAGAAGACAAAAGTAGGTGAACTTAGACTTGCCTGGCAATTAATGTTCCAGTGTTTTATCCTAGTTGAAATGACCTGGATGGTGAATGAATTCTCATAATTTAACTTAGTTTAGTTTCAAGTTACCAAAATCTAGAGAGATACTATCCTTAAAGCAGATTTTCCCAAAACACAATTATTCCAAAGAGTTTACCTAAAAGCTCTTATTTTATTTACCTATGTTTCATTATTTAAAAGTTTTGTCATATGGTTATTTATTTTGCTGACAAACTTTGTAACAAGGAATAAGGTCTTATTTGATTTCTAGTAAACCTAGGTACAATACAAGCATTATACTTAATGTTGATAACTCTAGAGACATATCTATTAATCAAACCTATCAGCTTAAGCTAATTTTAATACCTGACATTAATTCAATACTGAATATTTCCCAGATCATGTGAACCTGAAGTTCATTTTGGCCAGTTTCTTTTATATTTCTGGGTATTTATATAAGCACTTAATTTCCTTTAAGCCAAATAACTAGAGCTCTTTTACAAGTTAATTTTGACAGTACCACACATCTACAACACACATACAGATTTGTACAAACACACAGAGACCTTATAGTTCCCATCCCCAAATTTCAGTCATGAATCAAGTACGATGATATAAAACCCATCAGTTACAAAAGAGATTGGATTCAAATTGGGTTTCTGGCTGATGGAATAAATCAAGGTCACCTGTCTAGATGGCTAAACCCTTTTTGAAAATATTTATGGAAAAGACACTTAAGATTTCTATTTGTCTTTGACAAATCAAGTTCCAAATTGCCTATCCTGTTTCCAGAAATTTGCATTTTAAAAAGATGGTGGAGATAAGGGTTCCAGGAGAAGAAAAGCAAGTTCCACCTAGGATGACTTTGTTCTCTTAAGGCCAGAAAGAAATCTTTTCCTCAATACTTACAAGCCTCTTAAGTAGGGGAAGTTTGGGGAGTAGTAAAAGGATTGGTGGGCTTTGTATTATTTCTGGAGCCACACCTCTGGTCCTGTAAATACTAGATTTATAAAAAGAAGGGGAGTTGGTTTTTTCCTCAAAGAATTGGGTGGCTACCTCCATGATATCAAAGGACTGACACACCCATTCACCTATATTGGAATATTTTACTTTCCCTCATTTAGCTTAAAGGAGAGGGCCCCCACCAAAAAAAAATTCCTCCGAATATCAGCTGTGGTCAGTTTAGTCAGACCAGTGGCCTTCCATTTTGGTAATCCATTTAAAACACTTTTGAGGATCCTCCCTGGACTTAAGAAATACAGCCCTCAGACCTTTGATCAGAAGAGTCTTGCCTACAGCCTCACATGGTCCCATTTCTAAAGGTAACCACTTAAAAGTCTCTTCAGAGTGTAAAAGTAATTCAGAAGATTACTACAAGTACTCAAAGAAATATAGAGGGGAGCAGTAAAGTTTTAGGTACCTTTTATATCATTACTCTTTCATCAGCCTTCTATAACAAATCTTTCAATAAGGCTGTTTTGGACTTTGAAGACTTTTGGGGCTGCCACATCCAATTAAAATATAGGTATTTTAGTTTAAGATGAGAGCTCTTTAAAATTTTTAACAATCCAAAAGATCCACTGAGATAGCCCTGCACATATTTTCCCCTCCTAATCTAATTTTAGAAAAGAGAAAAACACTTACGGTTGTTGTTTCCAGTAGCCCCTGCAGACACAGATCGGGAAGACCACTGGCTTTAACTGCACACTCAACATTGTTTTGGAGTGTAAAAAGAACCTCAACTTGGCCATTTCAGGGCCTGATTTTCTTTAGTTCCCAATTAGGTACTTATAAGCATACATAAACCCAGGCTGTATTTCCATAGGTAACTGTTTGCAGGGGCTCTTTGGCATTTGAGGCACAATTTCCTAGTATCAATTTCATAGCCTAATTCAAATGTGAGATATGATCTGAATGACTTTCTGTGGACAGTGTGGTGGATTGCATGTGTGCTGCTTCTGAGCCTAGCACCCCGAGGAGTTACCCGTGGGTCGGTTCAACTTCTTTTTACATGGCTTGTTTTTCTCCTGTGACAAGCTAAAACCATCACAGGTGCTCAGAGTGCTAGATTATCAGCTTCTGTCATGCCTCCTCATTCAAGCAGTACTTACTTAATGGTCATGGTGGGTCTTCCCTGTAGGGCCACTGCATGTTGTGAGGATTGATTCTCAGGTACTTCCGCAGGGTTCTCAGTTGCCTGAGGATGCCATGTGGCCAGAAGGAGCAAAATGTCCCTTTATTCTTTGTAGCTGAATAACTCAGTCTCTCACTAGCAAAAGTTTTGTCGAGACCATATATCAACTCATTTTTTTCAACATAAGGCAAATTAACAAACCCAGGCACCTATGTTTTCCTGGACCTCTTGCCCAGACCCCCTGGGTCCTGCCTAGGAAATGCACTGGTGCCCCTTAAGACTACAAGTATTAAGTAAAAACCAGCTCGAGTAAGATTTTTAGGATCATCACCCAAACAATGAGATCTAAATATAAGAAGAACTCACGGGAACATCTAAGGAGTACCATGAAGCCGGTGGGGCCCAATGGGCCCATGCGCCAGTTTCATATAGACTCCAGGTGTCCTCTGGCCAGTGTCTCTGAAATCCTGCCAGCTGTACCAAGCATATGTTGACGAAAAATTAATCAGTCGATTGAAGAAAGAAATGGAAACTTTTATTTCAGCCAAATTTGAGGATTATAACACAGGAAGAACATCTCAGAAAGCTCTGAGAACTGTTCCACCTGTTAGAAGTCAAGGCACAGTTATGGAAGTTTTTTGAGACAGGGGGCTATACATTAAATGATGTATTATTTACAATTGACATAATCCAGATCTAAGCAACCCCTCATAAGGTCAACAAAGAAGATATCTTTTCAGGAATTGTCTTACTGATGCTAGGAGAATGTTGCTTTTTATAGTTGAGCAGATATTTTTGCTGAAGGGGGAGGTTCAGCCGATGCAATAATGCAGATACGCAGAGCACAGCAGGGGGGAGAGAGGAGGCCAAAGGGCAGAGAAAACTTTTTTTATGTTTAAATTTTTCTTGTCTGGTCATAAAATAACTGTGAAATAACGTTATTTCACAGTCCCTTTTATAATCTGCTCATGACAGCTATCCTGGCCTGGATAGGAACAGCTCACTACCAGCCTCAGCCACTTCCTAACTAGTCACCATGTCTAAATGTGAGCCCCTATTGCTCTAGGCAACTGGCCTTCAAGGAGTAAAAGAAGTAGAATCAAAAGAGTAAAGTCAAAAAGATTCTCAGAGCTTTAAGTGTTCTCATCCTGGTCTAGTGGATGCTGATTAGGTATCTAAATAGTTACAGCCCTGATGATGTATGTGAACAGGTAGGTTCTTGAAGTCATTGCAGAGGCATTAGCTCTGGCAATGTTTAGACCAGGAGAGAAAAGGATGTTGTATTTGTTTCAGGGCAAACAAAACTTTCCCAAAAATCATACCTCATCTAATCTGTTAAGATTTTGGAAGAGAAGGCAAACTTAGTAAGTTGAATTTTGCACTGTAGAGAGGGAAGGATGAAGTTGAGCCATTTGAAAATACACATTTTATATCCTTATGAAGCTTTTGTTATATAAGAAACACTGTGGCAAGCACTGGAAAGAAAATGCTGAGTAGAATTGCCATTATCTTCAGCCCTCACCCAACTCACAGTCTATAGGGAATGACATACTTTTAAGTATTTCTTGATGCCAACACAAAGCTCATTTGACTATTAAAAGTGTTTTGTTTTCCCAAATGTCAAACTCATGTCTTCTCATATCTGTCCATGTGGCACCCAGCCTAGCTCACCTCAAATCCATTATCCCCTTCTCACACTTACTCCTTTGTGTGTGTGTGTGGGGGGGGTGTATTTCAGAATTATTATTATTTGGGCTCAAACCAAGGTGAATCATCACATTCTCTGAAAGTGAAGTTCCTAAAAGTCTTGCTTCTATAAACCATCCGTTGTCCAACTTGGAATCTTCTCTTGAGAAAAAGAATCAGTCAGCAGGTATTTGGGGAGAGTGTCTGTTTTAATTTTATGAAGATAAAAGTTCAGGCCCCTATGAATGCATTCTTTTTCAACTGTGAATGACACACTTTCATTTCAGAGATCCTTAATAAATTTAGTGTCAGGATGAGGCTATGGGAGCTAATTGATGAATTTAAATAAACTGCCTTGATGGAAGACAAACTGTACCTATGGTGTGTACCTTTCTTTCTTCTATGCCCATATATCCTAATCTTGATGAGCAGCCTCTCTTGGCACTATCTGGCCAGAGATTTCCACCTAATTCGTATGGTTTCTTTGAAACTAAAACCTCAAACCTCAAGAACATAATTTCCTCCATCTGACAGCCTGTGGCGTCTGAAGTGCATTCCTCTAAGGGTAAGACATCAGCCTGAGAGGGTGGCCACGCTAAATGAAGTCTTATAACAGATGGATCTAGGGAGAAGTGGGTGGACAGGAATAATGAGTTTATTAAACAACAGTGACTAGGTATTGAGCATTCAGTGTGTGCTTTATGTGCACACACACATGTAACCCCTACAACACCACCATGAGGCAGCTTGCTAGTATTAGCACATTTTACAAAACAGCCATAGAGAAGTTAAAAATCATATATGAGATCACACAGCTAGGACATAGCTGAGTGATTTTCAGTTCAGGCAGAGAAACTGCCCATAATCACTACACTGTAGAGAAAAGCTTTGCTCTAAGACTCAGAAATAAGACTAGCTCACTCAGTGCTAACAGGTTTAAAATGCTTTCTATCCTTGGTTTCTTGCAAAAGAGAGATCAGCTTTTAGTAAAAATTTTCATCTATTGAGTTTGTATTGGGAACCCTTGGCCAACCACGTTTCATACACACAGATAATAATAACATTTGAAAAACATAACTGATAAAGGACTTCAATGGAGAATACTCTCAAAACCAATAATAATAATTTAAAAAACCCAGTTAAAAAATGGGCAAACTATTTGAGCAGATTGTTCACCAAAGAAGATGCACAGATGGCCGATAAGCACAGGAAAAGATTCTCAATATCATAAGTCATTAGGAAAATGCAAATGAAAACACAGTGCTTTCCCCCTACATGCTTGCTGAATGGTTAAAAATTAAATAATCTGTTTTATACCAAATGTTGGTGAGGATATGGAGGAACCAAAACCCTTAAATACTGGTGTTTTGTAAAATGGTAGAAACATTTTAGAAAGTAACTTGGCAGTTTCTTGCACATTTACCAAATGAAATAGGCATTCTTCTCCTTGGTATTTACTCAAAAGAAAATAAAGCATATGTCCACATAAAGACCTGAACACAAATGTCCACGTCTGACTTATTTGTAATAGCCAAAACCTGGAAACAACACATTCAACAATATTTGTATGGCCAAACTGTGGTGTATCTATACAATGGAATACTATTAATCAACAAAAAGGCATGAAATATTGATACATTCCACAATATGGATGAATCTCAAAATCATTATATTGAGCCAAAGAAGCCAGACATGAAAAATTACATAATTTGTGATTCCAATTATATAAAACTCTGGACAATGCAAACTAATCTGTAGTGACAGGAAGCAGAGCAGTGGTTGCCCAGGGGAAGGGTGGTGGAGGGATAGGACTCAGGGAACAACAGATCTGTTCACTATCTTGATAGTAGTTATGGTTTTTGAAGAATTGTCAAATTGCACATTTTAATATGTGAAGATTATTGTATGTCAGGTATAGCACAATAATAAAGCTGTCAAAAAAAGAAAAGAGAAAAAAAATGGTTGAGAAACAAAGATTTGTCTAAAACTTTCACTGATGGTGATTTATGGTGTTAACATTTCTGGGGATATTTTAATTTTGAGGGATTCTGCAGTACTCAAAATATTCTAATTCTAGTGTATAATTCTACAAACTTTGATAGATCTGGAGAAAATGTTTTTGCGTGCAGGGAATTCACCCCTTTGTCCTTCAAATCTACCAAGTGGTTCGGCTGCTTTTCCTAATACAAATTTGAATTAGGCCTGACTACAAATGTAGGAGGTGATTTCTGGTGATTTTCCTGAGAAGTCATCTCATGGTGGAACCATTTGATCAAACAGTTCCCCAGGAGATGTACATCTGGATCATTTCAGGATACTATTTAAAATTGTCAATCATTTCAGGATGCCAGAGGAATCTGTTTTTCTAAGATACAGAAAAAGGAGACTCCTATTTATATCTGTAAGATCTCTTGCTTGGTTGACCTAGAATCTGAACCCCTGATTGCAGATACATATTTCAGTTCTCCTTAGTGCCGATGATTAACGTTCAGGAGTCATTTGGTTCTGTTATTGACAACAACAACAACGCTACAGATATTGAAGTCTTGATGAATGTCCACTTAACAGCTTCTTTCTACCAGGGGATATTCAAAACTCAGTAAGTAACATTCATTATTTAAGAATATCACCGCTTTAGGATCTTTGCCTATAGCATTTCAGTACCAAGAGTGAACCTAAGTTTTCACAGCCATTTTTCCTCCACATTATAGTACCATCAAGTGAAGGATTCTGTGATGTATTGTGCACATGTTTAAATGTGTATCAGAGCTCTGTAATATTCTATGGGGAAAAACAAACTTTGCAGAATGAAATCAAGCAAATTATGAGCGTGTATTACAGATATGCTAATATCAAAGTATATCTTCTCAAATCTACCCTTGGGAAGTACTTGAATTTCTCAAAAATAGAGATGATTTTTCAGGCAGTTTTATTAAACATTTCTTGTGATAGAATACCTTTACTTTGATATGTTATTATAAATAAATGCATTTATATGCATATTTATGTGTACATATATCCATGCACTATACACAATTGATGATCATTAAATATGGTTTCTTTATATTTTTCACCAAGCCCTAAACATATAAAAGTAGGAATTCTGAATTATAAGTATATTAGTAATCAAATGAATTTAATTTTTATATTTCATAGGTATGATTCAATATCATATCTTATTATATTTCACATCATGAATTCAGCCCTAGGCAGCATTTAATTGATGCCTATAATAGATTCAGAGTGTTTTATGACCTAACAAATCCTAATCCTTCAAGACAGAAGTGTAAACAGGACCTGCATTCATGAGTCCCATAATTGTTTTTTCTTTGCTGAAAATAATTTTTATTTGATCTACCACCATATGTGTATCTATATTTATTTACACACATACACTGAAATCCATTCACTCAGCCCTATACACACTCAAATGCAGAAGATCCATTAATTGAGGTAATCATTTGTAAACAGAAAATGATTCAAATATAGTGCATTATTCAATCAAGAAAACAGATTTTTTTTAAAAAAGTTTTCTCACAAAAAGTAAAATAATTAGTTTTCTCTGTTTTGTGGATTTTGGTGCCACAATTTTTTTAAATGAACTGCACTTAGGAAAATGATAATATTCAAAATACTGATGAGGTTTTTAAAACTCTACGTTAGATAATTTATATGAAATTAGAGATTTCAGGTGCAAAACAGACACTGCCCTCATACTGCTTTTTATGGACTACAAGTCATTAAATAATACTGTAATTTTACTCTTATGCTTTATCTTCTGTCAGATGATAATCTGTCCCTGTAGCCTGCCATTCAGTTTCCAAAACAGTATAAAAGGGGATCAAATTAAATAATGGCATTTGATAAAACTTTATTTTTCACAGAAAAATAACAGATTAGTGAATATTTAGAAGTAGGTTGACTGTAAGACAATATCAAATGTCCAGAAATGGGCTTATTTAAAAGACATATGGGTGGTTTTATTTCGTTGGGAATGGAATAGATGGAGCCAACCCAGCATGGAGACAGGAACAAATGTCCTCAGAAGGCACAGTGAACACCTCCTTCTAGAATTTCTTTTATTACACTTCCCTTTTATAAAATGGTCATGTATTCAAGCTAAATTAAAAGCACAGTTTTACATAATATTTAAGTATTTTTGGTTTTATTATAAATCAGTAATGAAGAGCAGTTTATACAATCCATACTCAAACTTCTAAAATATTCTAAAACATGATGATGGTTACAGAGAAAGTTTATCTTACAGATGACACTGAAAACTCTTCTCAGTCATACCTCTATATGCATCTTGGTACCTTGTTACTTAAGGAAAAAAAATCTAATAGTTCAAGAATTTAGGTCATATTTATTATAATATGCAGGTAATCCAGGTTATAGACTGAAACTGTCATATTTTGCTATCCATTATTATTTCAGATTAACCTGATGTAGTTTTTGGATTGGAAGAATTAATATTGTTAAAATGGCCATACTATCCAAAGCAATCCACAGATTTACTACAATCCCTATCAAATTACCCATGACATTTTTCATAGAACTAGAATAATCCTAAAATTTTTATGGCACCACAAAAGACCCAGAGTTGCCAAAGCAATTTTGAGGAAAAAGAGCAAAGCTGGAGGCATAACCCTCCCAGACTTCAGACAATACTACAAAGCTACAGTAGTCAAAACAGTGTGGTATTGGCACAGAAAGAGATATATGGATGAATGGAACAGAATAGAGGGCCCAGAAATAAATGCATACACCTACAGTAAATTAATATATGACAAAGTAGGCAAGAATATACAATGGAGAAAAGACAGTTTCTTCATCAAGTTGTGGTGGGAAAGCTGGACAGCTGCATGTAAATCAATGAAGTTAGAACACTCTTTCACACCACACACAAAAATAAACTCAGAATGGCTTAAAGACTTAAATATGAGGCATGACACCATGAAACTCCTAGAAGAGGACTTGGGCAAAACATTCTCTGATGTAAATCAGAGCAATATTTTCTTAGGTCAGTCTCCCAAGGCAAAAGAAATAAAAGCAAAAATAAACAAATGCACAGCAAAGGAAACCATAAACAAAACAAAAAGACAACCTATGGAATGAGAGAAAATATTTGAAAATGGTGCGACCAACAAAGGCTTAATTTCCAAAGTATACAAACAGCTCATACAGCTCAATATAAAAAAAAAAAAATCAAAAAAATGGGCAGAAGACCTAAATAGACATTTCTCCAAAGAAGACATACAGATGGCCAAGAGGCACATGAAAAGATACTTAGCATTGCTAATTATTAGAGAAATGCAAATCAAAACTAATGAGATATCACCTCACACAGGTCAGAATGGCCATCATCAAAAAATCTACAAACAATAAATGCTGGAGAGCGTGTGGAGAAAAGGGAACCTCCTCTACTCTTGGTGGGAATGTAAAGCCACTATGGAAAACAGTATGAAGGTTTCTTAAAAAACTAAAAATAGAGTTACCATATGATCCAGCACTCCCACTCCTGGGCATGTATCTCGAGAAACCGTGAATCAAAAGCATACATGCACCTCAGTGTTCATTGTGGCACAGTTTACAACAGCCAAGACATGGAAGCAACCTAAATGTCTATCAACAGATGAACGGATGTGGTATGTGTGTATACACACATACATACATACACACACACACACACACACACACACAGGCACACAATGGAATATTACTCGGCCATAAAAAACAATGAAATTTTGCCATTTGCAGCAACATGAAAGGACCTAAAGATTATCATATTAAGTGAAGTAAGTCAGCTGGAGGAATACGTGTAAACAGATGTGCCGTCATCCAGCACATCTGTTTTTCCATCAATAGGCTAAATCTACGCTGCCCATGCTCCAATTCTCAAGTGCCCTAGGACTTCTGGAATGGTAAATGAGCACTGGCTTCAGCTTGATGTCACCAGCTGCATTAGCCCCCAGTAAGAAAGTCAGCCTGTCCTTTGAAGTTTTGAAGCCAGGCATTGACTTCTCTCTAGCTATGAAGTCCTAAATGGCAACTACTTGCAATATAAGGCTATTCTGTCTACATTGAAATTCTGTTGCGTAGTGTAGCCACCTTCATTAAGTGTCTGAGCTAGATCTTCTGGAGAACTTGCTGCCGCTTCTTCATCAGCACTTGCTGCTTCACCTTCCACTTTTATGATATGGAGACAGCTTCTTTTCTTAAACTTCATGAACCAACCTCTCATGGCTTCAGACATTTCTTCTGCAGCTTCCTCACCTCTCTCAGCCTTCATAGAATTGAGGGGAGTTAGGGCCTTGCTCTGGATTAGGCTTTGGTTTAAGGGAGTATTGTGGCTGGTTTGATCTTCTACTCAGACCAGTAAACTTTCTCCATATCAGCAATAAGGTTGTAGCATTTTTAATTTCCTTCAAGAAATTTTCATTCACAGCTATTTGGCACAAGAGGTCTAAGTTCTTAGCCTATCTGGCTTTTAACACGCCTTCCTCATTAAGCTTAATCATTTCTAGCTTTTGGTTTAAAATGAGATATGAGTGACTCTTCCTTTCACCTGAACACTTAGAAGCCATTGTAGGTTTACTAATTGGCCTGATTTCAATATTGTTGTGTCTCAGGGAATAGGGAGGCCTGAGGAGAGGGAGAGAGACAGGGGAGTGGCCAGTTGGTGCAACAGTCAGAAAACAGTATTCATTGATTAAGTTCACTGTCTTGTGTTGGTGTGGTTCATGGTGCCCCAAAACAATTACTATATTAACATCAAAGATCACTGATCAGAGTTCACCATAACAAATATAATAGTAATAAAAGGTCTGAAATAATGCAAGAATTACCAAAATGTGACAGACACGAAGTGAGTAATGCTGTTGGAAAAATGACGCCATTAGAATTGCTCAACGCAGGATTGTCACAAACCTCCAATACGTAAAAAACAGTATCTGTGAAGCACAATAAAGTGAAGTACAATAAAACGAGGTTTGCCTGTATTTAGTTCTAGCCTTCTATGGGCAATGGTTCCAATGTCAGTTCAGTTTTCAGTGTTTTTGCAGCTTTGGTCAGGTCTGTCCCATGTGTGCACTACCCAGAGGTCAGCGTGGGAGCTGGGCAAAGGTATACACACGAGCTCAGGTCTCCGGGTTTTGGGATGCTAATAGGATCAGGTTCACGTATGTACAGTGTAGGGTTGAATCTAGGAATTGACAGACAATTTTGTGGTGTCCTTCCTCCTTACTTTCCATTACATTCCCAGTATCTAAGCTCCTCTTTTTGACTGTTCAGCCAGAACCACCTACTTTTCATGATTGTACCACCACATCTGGGGCCAATGAATGGGAGGTCAGAGAGAGAGAAAGAAAAAAGAAGGCAATTGGGTTTCGCTCCAGCCTCTTGGAGCCACAGCACCACTAAAAGGAGATAAATGTTTCCTACCTTCAGAGTTTTGGCTCTTGCAGAATTCATTGCCAACTACTGTCACTGCCACTGACATCTGCACTGTGACACTTACTGGTGAGTGGAGTGTGAAAGAACAGAGGGAAAAGGGAGAAGGTTGAGGGATTTCCTCTACTGTCTCTGAGCTTTAGGAATTTCCTTTCATGCCCCTTCATCCAAGCTTCTCCTGGTTCTATCACTCTCTGCACTACAATGCCCACCTCCGGGTTTAGACTGCGTTGATTTCAGACTGGGGGCATGAGGGGAAAAAAAGGGAAAATCATTGCTGGTTCAATGGTGCTTCAAATTCTGGTATCCTTCCCTGATCCACCTGTTGCTGTTTACTTTTCAGAGTTCTCAAATAACTTGGCCATGAATTTTGTTCAGGTTTTATAGCTGAGTTCAATGGAGTGAAACTGCTGACTTCATCTTGGGTTAATTCCGTTTTGCCTGGAATTGGAACTCTGTAGTGCATATATATGCAAATATGATTTAGACAATATATAATGCATGTAATGTGAAAGAGTTATTTTGGAAAAAAGTTGTCTTTCCTGGAATTATTAATGTATTTTATTCAGACATTGTAGAAACCTTGGCAGTAATTGACGATCACCAGTTCAGTTCTGCTTGGCCAGAAGTACTTTATCAAAGTATAAGGCATCAGACAAAATTTAAATAATAAAAATATAAACATATCTGTAAACAATATTTATTGATGTTTTGACCCAGCTTGGCATTATTGGAATATATATATATATATATAAAAATTTGAAAGAAGATATATGCCCTTAAAAAACTTTAAATGTATCAGAGAAAAAAATATAAACTAGTGAAAATGTATGTTATAGCAAGAGAATAAAACAATAGCATAACGATTGGAGGAAAAGAAGGCAATGCATGTCTACCTTGGCAAACTACATAAACAAGATGTTCTCAAAACCAAAAAGAAGGTTCAGGTCCACTCTTTGGGGGAAGATGAGATTTTAGCTGGGTCTAGAAGGACTGTCAGAATGTACATTGGTGGTAGAGAAAGTGGAGAAATGAGTCTAAGTACTGTGACATGCACAAAGTATGAGACAGGAAAGTACAAAAATAGATATGCCAGTGTGGCTGAAGTTAAAGGTCTGTGCAAGGAAGTAGGCAAATATGGTTGGAAAGAGAAATAGAAATCACCTATGAATGTAAAGCTTAAAAATATAATTTCAAGTCTGTATTTATTTATTGGTCTTATTTACCTTTTAATACTGTGTAATTGGTTCAATGAATAGAAATAATATATTTTCAGTTGCTCAGCATCGTGTGTGTCCTGCCTTTGGTGGGGCAAGAAGGCCTATTGTTAAGGGTACCCACATGGGCAAGAGATGATAAACGTTAAGGCCAGCACAGGGACTGTGTTCAACATGGTCTGTCAGTTTCTGGTGACAGAGCTAAGACTACGGGAGGTCCATTTCGCAGCTTCAGAACAGCCTTCCTCAGAATAAGCCCCATGTACTAGGCCACTTCCTGAATAAAAGCAGGCTAATTCTAGTGTCTGAGAAAAGAATCTCAAGCAGTCCCCTGGTAAGGAAGCTGCTCTGACAAGTTATTGAAATGAATTATGCCCTTTGATGTATCATGCCAGCTACACTCAGAAGCAAAGACATTTCAGTTATTAAGGAACAGTTTGTTGCTAAAGCTTGTTTAGGTCCTCAGAGTGAAAGACTGGGCCCTGTGGTACCCAAGATCTGTGACATCTAAGTTGTGCATCATGTCACGTCACTGTAGATATGTCTGCTCTGGAGAGGCATGTTCCTCATAGATCCCACAGGGGTGCCACCCTCATGGCCTTAATTCCCATTATCAGGTTCTTACTCTTCAATCCTGGTGCTAACATTAACCTCATTGGACTGATTGGTTCCTTTCCTCTTTCTTCCTTCCCTCCCTCTCTCTCTCTCTCTCTCTTCCTTTTCTAATAACCTTCAAATATTCTCTGCAATCCCTTCTTATGGGTCAGATTGCACAGTCTCATAGTGATTCTGTGTCTGACCCTCTGGAAGGTGAGACCACAAGGGTGAAGAACACCCCCTATCCCAACTCTGTATCACTAATGCACCAAACCACGTGATGGTCTACTTAGCAATCATGACAAGAAATGAAGAAAATCCACAAACTCTGTGCCCTTTTCTGTAACTGTAATTGGAGAAGAGAATAAAAGAAATGGAATAAAAGAAATTAGATGATTGAAATACTAAACAACAAGCAAAAACTGCATTGTGATCAATAACAGGAGCAGGATCTCCAAACATCTGTTGTAGGTGACACTCCTTCCTACAAACAATATATCTGGCTTTTTGCTTTTGTATGTTTCATCTCTCCTTACTGATTACATGACAATGGAAGGATAAAGAAATTTACCCCATGTGAATTTACCAGCCTCTGATTGGTGTGATTATTGGAGTGCATTTCATGGAACTATGTCAGCTTGTGACACTAAATTCCAAGGCAATTCCTCATACAGCTTTGAACAATACCTTATTACGTCTGATAACTTTTAAACATGTGCTCTCCATTTTAGCACAATGATATTTAGCCCATTGGTTAAAAAACTTGGTTTTCCTCTGTCCTCATGATTAGAACCTCCAAAGTAATCACATTCCTTACTCAGCCCATCCCTCTGCTCACTCTGCCACCTTCGTTCAGATATAAATTGATTTCTAAGGAGCTATTACTTCCACATGGATCTGTAGTTAAACAGAATCAGCACTAAGTGAAAAAGCTGTAACTGCTATTATTTTGGACATAGGTATGTTTGTTTCCTCACTGGCCTCCCCTGCTTCAAATATTAGCATGATGACCACACTTTTCGTGTATCTTTGTTCCTAATATCCTCATAGCAACTAGCATTCTAACTTTCTTGATTTTTTGTTTTATTTCTGTTTCCCAGTGGAAAATCCAATCTGCTATTATAGTCAGTGACAAAGAAAGTGCTAATTAGCAAATGAATGCAATTAGTAGTTACCGCAAATGTTTTCAGGTAACTTCTGTTTCTGACATATACTTAAAACAGTATAAGTCAGCATTTTTCATTTTATATAATATGAATTCAACAAAACAGTAAAACACTGGGGGAAAAAAAAGCCCATGCACCAAAACAACTCAACATGAGTATCAGAGGAGTGGAGAATTAAGGTCTTTTCTCCATCTTAGAAGATGCATACTTGTCCTCCCTGACCAGTCAACAATGGCCCCTTCTCAGTCTCCTCATTTTTCAGATAAGAAAACTGGGGCCCAGGCGGGAGAAATGACCTCCATCAAGAGCAAACACTCATCAGTACTATAATTTTTATTTTGTATTGGCTGACTCATCTGGATGTAGTGGTTCTTAAATCATGTGTATTCTATCTTTTCAAACAAATTTTACCTCTTTGGTCTCTGTGTATTTCAATGGCATTATCAGGAGTCTCCACTTATAGCAAATGCTCAATATTTGTAAGAATTGTGGTGAAAATATTGATTTTTATCTCCTCATACCACTCATCTTCTGGGGGGAAAAGACAAGTGCTCTCCTTTGAATTCTGTACCCCTCCCTGCTCCTCACATGATTACGGTGAGGGCCGAAAATGAGAATGCACCACCACTCTGGACCGGTGACTCGGGACAGTCTGTCAGATGCCTGGCCAGAGATTTTTCACATAGACACTGAGGGGAGAGATTAACTCCCTGGGGGCAGAGCTGGGAAGACGTGAGCCCATGAATAGTAGGCAGCATTGCTTCTTGGGTGAGAAAGTCAGATATGGAGAATAGAATTTTTATTCAGAGAAAGGCAAAACGGGGACTAGAAAACTGGCAAAATATTTCGTGAATGCCAAGCGTTCTTTCATAATTCTACATACCTTCTTTTTTAACCCTCATAAGAAATCATATGAGTAAGGCCACCGTATGAGCTAGCCCATATGTTGCCTTTGTGACCACGAGGAAAAACTGTCTTTTCCTCGGGGCAGAGATTCTTGTGCCTGGTTGCATGTCCTGGCAAGTGTAGGACCAGAGTCACCCCTCAGCAGATTCCTTGTACAGAGCACAGTCTGCACAAGTAGATGGTGACTACGAACAGAATTAGGAATGTGATTTCCATCTCAGGGATGGGAAACTTGAGGTTTCCATATGTTAGGTAAAATTGTTTTTAGTGCAGGGGATTTTTTTTTTTTTTAATGCCGTGGTTCCCATAGCTGGTAGGTAACAGACCCAGGATTCACACCAATGTTTCCACAAAGGCTTGTGCATGTCTCATCTACCTGCTGACTTGCATGCTGTCACTATCATGCTTGATCTCTCCCTCCAGCTCCTCTTACTCTCTTTCTTTCTGTAGGCATACATATATTGGGTTAGCCAAAAAGTTCGTTTGGATTTTTCCGTAAGATGTTACAGAACAGACCAATACATCTACTCTCACTTTCACCCCTCTTCCTCCAGTGGTCCAAGCTAGAGGCACAGTCAGATCACTTGCATTGAAACAGAGAAGACCATTTTTGGCACAGGGCCTCTCAATCCAGAGTAGATTGCCAGCATGTGCTTTAAAATAAGCAGATAGAAATCCTTAAAAGTGTAATACGTTACTGCTAACAAGCAAAAGTTGGTAATGCTTCTTCTATCCTTAGTCTTCTTACAATTTCCAATTGTAAACAGAGTGAAGATAGGGCCAGGAAGAGTAGCAAAGAAAAGTCCTTTCCAAAACAATGAGAAAGCATGCTACCAAAGAGCTTCAAACATCAGTTTGGGGGCTTCCCTGGTGGCACAGTGGTTAAGAATCCACCTGCCAATGAAAGGGGCACGGGTTCGAGCCCTGGTCCGGGAGGATCCCACATGCCATGGAGCAACTAAGCCTGTGGGTCACAACTACTGAGCCTGCACTCTAGAGCCTGTGAGCCACAACTACTGAAGCCCACGTGCCTAGAGCCTGTGCTCCACAAGGGAAGCTACCGCAATGAGAAGCCTGCGCACCCAATGAAAAGTTGCCCCCGCTTCACTGCTACTAGAGAAAGCCTGTGCACAGCAACGAAGACCCAATGCAGCCAATAAATAAATAAATTTATTTTAAAAAATCAGTTTGTTCAGGACTGGGAATTTCCAGTTCTGCCATAATGTGTCTAAATTCAATAGCAACATAAGGAGCTAAGTCTGTTGGGTGAGTTACACATAACTGGCTAAATTTGATTTGCTGGGGAGAGGTGTTCATTCTTTCAAGTTGGTAGGACAGATTTCATACATTGAAACAATTATTTACTGGATGCCAGAGGCCTAAAAGAGATAGCACAATTTCTAAAGCACCTGCATCTAACTGCAGGTGTAACTTGTGAAAAATCACTGATCCGGGATCTTCTGGTACCATTATGTGCTATGTTCACATTATGAAAAGAGAATAGAATGAGACCAGCTCCTGCCCTCCAGCAGCTTGTAATCAAAGCATAAAGCAGTGCCTACTTTTCAGGAGGACCAGAACACTAGGCACTTTTCAGGAGAGAATTAGGTCCAGAAGTAAAATGCAAATATCCAGTTTCCAAACTGAGAAAGGAAGTAGAGACTTGATTTTAGAAATAAGACAAAAACCTGGACTTTTAAACTGCGAGGGATAAAGGTAGTACAGGGAAATTTGATGAATTTGGGCAAGATCTGGTCCACTGCCCAGGGTAAGAAGGCGTTGCAAGAGTAGAGAAGTGAGGAGCAGGCAACCAGACTGGTAGCTCCAAATGAGCAAAGACCTGATTTCAAGGAGTTTTCATTCCCTGGGGAAGCAGACATATATACAATTAATTGCACCATGAAATGGAAATGTGTAATATCATTATTTCTCAAAAGGTGTCACAGATATAAATTTCTGGGGTATTTAAAAAATATATAGATTCTGATCCAATAGGTTGGAGATGGTACCAAGTTTGCATTTCTCATCATCCCAGCTGATGTTGATGCTGATGGCCTGTGGACCACAGGTTAAGTAGCAGTAAAGGAAATTGAGAAAATAAAGTACTGTGGGCATAGACAGTAAGCAGTGTTAAAGGGGAAGAATTCCCAGAAGATGGGAGTCCTGAGCTAGGCTCTAAGAAATGCAGTCCACCAAGATGTGGGTTTTGCGGTAATGTTCAGTAAGTTGGTGAGCAAAAATTAGATTTCATTCATTCAACCAATGTTTATGGAGACACATGGCATTCCGCAGCAAAACACCTGTTATCAGAAGCTTTCATATCAATTTAATCACAAGTAAAAACCAAACAAGGGAAGCAGCAATGATGAGAAATGAAAGGCCACAGCTATTCTATTTCAGAATACCAAACTTTAAAATGCTGGTAATGCTTCACCTTTGAAAATTTAAACTGCATTCTGGTTTTTGAAATAATGAGTTTTTATAAGGTTTAGCCCCAAATTTTCACATACACCTCTTCTCTAAATGGGCAAGCCAAGGAGTTTGTGTGTTCATTCTGTTAGGCTTTTGTTTTGCTTGCCTGTTATGGAAGGCAAGTTAAGGCCAAAGACCTTGTTTCCATTGACGCAAGCATCAAATGACCTGTTTCAAGAAGAGAGTAAACAGCAGTCATGGAGACAGCCATTAACTGTGCAGCAGGTGTTAACACATGTAGCTACTTAATTCCAGCCAAGATAATCACCTCTCTCTCGAGGCAGCTGGTTCATGTCAAGCGTTGTCCACCATGGCAGTTTGGAGATATTGAGTCATGGCTTTCCCTCAGATGTTGCAGCAAGAGACGGGGAGATTTGGATGCCAGGGAACCGCTTTGGTCAATAGTGCATGTAGTTAAAGCCACACCTCCTGGTACTCTGGCAGCCAGGCATGGAACACAGCACCTGGGCAGCAGGAGCCTGGGCCAGAAGACATCAGCTTGCAACAGGAGCTTTCTGCCAAGGGCTCCATCTAGAATTGGCTGGAGAAGTGCTGTCTGAGAGGAAAAGATGATAAGGCATTCTCAGACCGGAAGGCACTACATCAACACATTCTCTACTAAATTTAGCTAAAAGCAATTGGACCCTGCAACTGATTAATTTATTATTATTTAGGGTTTAAAGTGTGTGTGTGTGTGTGTGTGTACCTACATGCACATATATGGGTGAGTACTCATGATGCAAGCATGGAAACTCCCCCCACCCCCACCAAACACTACTTTCTTCCAGGTTGTAATCACTACAAGTAGGTTCCCGTTACACTGGAGATTAGCGGATGCTCCTTACCCTTTAACAAATTAGGCGTAAGGAGAGCCAACTGCTGAGGCATTAGCTCTCCCTAATGACACCAATGTGCCCTCATGCTTCAGGAACACTGCCCCGATTCTTTCATATTGCAGAAGACTCTGTATTTCACTCTCTACTCCAAGGCCTCAAACAAAAAACTTTGCATCTAAGGAATGTGTTTAAGGGACATTTAAAGCCTACTTTTAAATGAAATAACAATAGAGTAATAAGCAATCATAAACTTCAAATGTCGGAATAAATTGCTGAAGGTCAAATAGTTCTAGCCTTCAGGTAAGAGGATACCTAAGTAATTCTGGAAAGATGAGTACTCTTTCTACTTTTAAAATCTCCAGGGAAAAACAATCTCCTCACTTGGTAATCCAATTCATATATATATATATATATATATATATATATATATATATTTAAATGTCAGTGTCCATTTAGTCCACTGCAACCATTTTTAATGGAACAGATACTCCCTAGGTCCGGGTTTATGTATACAGTTTAAGACCTCAAAAATTGTAGATTACCATACAGTAAAAAATGTGTTATATTTTAAAATGTATTAAATATATTATCCTTATGTGTAACTCTATTAACAGAAAGAAGTTAAAGGCAGTTCACATACAAGTGGCTAAAGCTTCCCATATCCTTTCCTGAGCATTTTCTCAGTTTGTTCTTCCAAAACATTCATCCCAGAAAATGTCAAAACATCATTAAAAGCCCTCTTGACTACAATAGCCCTTCTAGGGATTTAAAAAAATTCTGCTTTTCTCTGGTGTCATCAACTGGAAGGGGCATTTAGAGATGACCTAGGTGGATTGGGAAGGTAGGCAAAGGAAATTTTCTACGTTCTTTGTCAAATCATCCTGTCAGACATAGGTAGACCAAATTATTTCCCTTTCAAGGAAGATCAGCATTGTGTAATATCTTTCCAAAATGCAAGCTTTTTCTCTTTTTTTAAAAAAATCATTTTTTTATTTTATTGGCTGCGTTGAGTCTTCCTTGCTGCACACAGGCTTTCTCTAGTTGTGGCGAGCAGGGGCTGCTCTTCGATGCAGTGTGTGGGCTTCTCCTTGCAGTGGCTTCTCTTGTTGTGGAGCACAGGCTCTAGGCACATGGGCTTCAGTAGTTGTGGCACACAGGCTCAATAGCTGTGGCTCACGGGCTCTAGAGTGCAGGCTCAGTAGTTGCGGTACATGGGCTTGGTTGCTCCTCGACACGTGGGATCTTTCCAGACCAGGGCTTGAACCCTCGTGCCCTGAATTGGCAGGTGGATTCTTAACCACTGTGCCACCAGGGAAGCCCCGCAAGCTCTTTTTAAATAATAAGTCATGATTAAGAAATTGGGGCAGTATTGCAGCTCTGAGCTTTATCACACATTTTTAGGAGTATACAGGAAGCTTAACTTAGTTGTTTTCCAGTGAAGTCATAAAAATAGGAAAATAGCAGACATGGCAAAGTAACTTATGTCTACTGTCAGGATCATGTGAGAAGAAATAACTTCCATAGCAAAAGCCACAGACTGTTCCCCAGCTGTAGTCTAAGAATCAGTATTTCTAAGGTCTACAGCATAGTCGCCCAGAGTTGTAAGCGTCTTGGAGTTGCTTTTCATTTTCCAGTGGATCATTGCCCGTTAGTCTGTCTCCACACAGACTGGAGTGACAGTTGCTAATCAGTACACCACAGGATGCCTAAGATCCCCGAGACAAAAATGGACAGTAAAAGTCATTCAGACCAATCATTAATTTTACAGCTAGGGAACTAAGCTGCAGAGATATTCAGGAAAACGTCCAGGGTCACATATCTTGAACTAAGATTTCCCAAATCCCAGATCAAGGCTGAATGGAACGTATCAAGAAAAACTGGTATTAAATTAGAAGTCAGTTTCCAGAAGATACAAATATGGCACAGGAGAAATAGATCTGATAGCAAATCAACATTAATGTATACATATTCAGAAAGAAAACTGGTTGTGGGGTCAAAACATTGGATTCAAGTCTCAGTTCTGCCACTAAAGAGGTAAGTACATTGGGCAAGTTGTCTTTCTCATCTTGAAAGCTACAGAATTAGACTAGATGCTTTGAAAGATCTCTTCTTGTTTTAAATAATAAGCAATTCTTGAACTCAATTTCTTGACTTGCTTTCACTGTTTATTTGTAATAAAGCGCAGTATCAGTCATGGTTCTTTTCTAGATTCTTCAGTGGCTCCTTTTTCTCTTCTTGGTTTCTTAAATATTAGGGCTTTCTCTAAGTTCAGCCTTGGCTTTTTTCCCTCACTTTACATTTTTATTTATAAATCTCATCAACTCATATCTGTAGTTGTAATCCATACACATCTGATTTACTAATTCCACAGTGAATTGCTAAGGCTGTCAGTTCTGCCTCAGAAATGCCTCTCAACTACTTTTCTTTTCTCCATCCCCAATTTTGCAGCCTTAATCCAAGACATTCAATATGCTTGGAAGATTTCAAATTTTTCCCTAATTTTTTGTCTTCAGTCCCTTCCTCTTCCAAGCTGTCCTCTCTACGGTTTTCAAGGTCATCATTTGAAACTGTAAACTGATCATTTCTCACACACCCCAATGCAAAACTCAAGTTTATTTATCCATTGATCTTCTATTAACAGGAGAATGTCTAATTATTTTTCCAATTTAATTTTCTACATTTCTTTCAGGCTATATCCACACCAACCACACCAAAGGATTTGCCCTTACCTAAATATACCAACATTTTCCTACATCACTACTCATAACTAAATGATTTTCCAAAGACTGTGAACATCAACTGGGATAGGTTACCTCTCAGTCATATCACATGTTCAAAGCCTAGCACAGCATTTTGCACTTAGCTGGAACTCAACAAATGCTTGTTGAATGAATGAATGAATTCAGTAACTAATTGAGGGAAGTGAGGGAAGCTACAATAAACCTGGAGTGTTACCTTGCAAACATTTTTTAAAAGTGTTGAACACTAAGAATGAGAAATGCAAATTACCTTTTTTAATGTTTGATATTGTTCTAATGCAAACTGTGGTAGCAAATAGAAATAGAACTATAAATATAGATCTCTGATTCACCTATCTATGTACTCTCCTGTCCTAAAATAAAGCAGAAAAATACATAAGCCTCCACAGGAAGACATCAATACAGTCGTGCTGAATTCTTAGCGCTAAACCAGCATTTACAGCTCTGTGTATTAGTTGCCCTGCATTATAAATCCTACCCTGGCTTCTAATTATTCAGATACCAAGGGATTCATTTGCTACTGCTGCATTATAGTATGTTAATCCGGCGCCAGTTTAACATTTCTTATATTTATTTTGTATGTGTTTTATTTCTTAAGGGACTTTAAACATTTAAAATCTTTAGAAAGCTATATATTTTTGTGCAGTTTTCTATGACTTCAAAGTTGTTTATGCTGCTTAGGTTGTTATCTAATATTACTAGTTAGCCCCTTACACAATTCAGTGGACATGTGGGCTGCATATTTAAGGTAGCAAATCTTATGCCATCTGGTTTGGGTACCTAGGATATCATTAGTAGTGAGCTGTACTTGCAAGATAATTTTGCAGAACGAGAGCTTCTAAGGCTATAACTAGCTTTGTATCCCACCAATTTGAGGCTTATTCCCAAACTCTGATCATGTGTTTCAGGGCAGCCATCTAAGAACAAAAGGTTTCAATTGGGGAATTTTTGCATTCATGTTCTTATTCTCTCATTATTTCATAGTTACATGTATTTTTTCTCCAACTAGAGAGTAACTTTTTTTTAAAATTTTATTTATTTATTATTTTTTTGGGGGTACACCAAGTTCAGTCATCTGTTTTTATACACATATCCCCGTATTCCCTCCCTTCCTTGACTCCCCCCTCCTCGAGTCCCCCCCACCCTCCCCGCCCCAGTCCTCTAAGGCATCTTCCATCCTCAAGTTGGACTCCCTTTGTTATACAACTTCCCACTGACTATCTGTTTTACAGTTGGTAGTATATATATGTCTGTGCTATTAGAAAGTAATTTTTGATCTTCTATTTGTTTTTGGTTTTCAAATCTCTCCCACTCTGCCAATACCAGCATAGAGGTAGATACAGAGTTAGAAGTTAACCACAGGGTTTCTCAAGCTGTCCTTATGGACCCTGAAGTGTCTATTCTGGAAAATGGCTCCACAGATGGATTCATGGCTGATGGAACACTCATGAGAGTTGACCACTAATGGAGTCATAGGCTATAGAGGATTTCTAAGTTTCCACAGTTCTCTTGTGGGGTTCTGTCTCCTACCCTCACGATGAAATCCCTGGAGGAAGAACCATATTCTCGTCCTTTAATCATTTATTCATCAAATATGCATGAGTGTGTCCTGTGTACTAGTTACTACACTAGCCTTTGATAATGGAACACTGGACAAAACAATGGCATCTTCACTTATCTCTTTATGATAGTTTATAGCTTTGAAAAATGTTCTTACAACTGACAGGAGGCCTTTCAATAACTGAAAGTAATAAAGGCCCATCTGGCACATTTCCCTGTGCTGAAGTGTATACTTTCTTCTCCTTTCTTTTCCTCTTCTCTCAAGCTCCTCTCGCTGTAATGGAGAGAAAAATCAGTTTTCTGCCTTATTAAGTTTTAGTCACAAAGATTCAGATACAGAAAACTTGTAAATTGAGCAAATAGGCAATTACCAAATATTTAATGAGCAGCTGGCATATATGGTTCATTCATTTACTAGTCAGGCCTTGCTGAGCAGGTACTATGTGGCAGGCACCCATCCAAGCACTGTTCTACAGTTAGGTAGGAGGAAAACAAGTGTGAAGTGAAGAAGTCCTGTGTTCAAAACATTTTCAACCTAGTCAGTCTGTTTTTCCACTCCAATTAATTGGAAACAATGGCCTGAATGGTATCTAATCACTACCACACCCAAGTCCTCCAAAGGGAACTGGGTGTACTCTTTAGCCAAGCCTCAGTTTGTCAATTTCAGTAACCTTTGATTTGAAGACAAGGAAAAGATACACAAAAAGCAAAATTTCCTCATCTATACTCTCTGGCCTTTGGGCTGAAATGTCAGCAGATTATTAATGCTACCTTGTTATTAAGTAGAAGCCTAACTACCTGGAATGGAAGGGCTGTGTTTGGGTAATCCAGGAGCTGGAAGAACTCCAGCATACAGAGCTGCCACTCCCTTTCGGGGCATTATTGATTCTGCATCTTCCTCATTGGAGGGTCAGTGTGCTGACTGAGCACATCCCATTTAGGATATTCTCCATCAGCACATGGGCTTGATCCTGCTTTAGGTTTTTCATATTCCTCATGCTCTGAAGAACAGTGAGTGGAAGTTTTTGAGTTTAATAACAGATGTAAAAGCTCAGTAAAATGAAATGTAGTATCTAAGTTCCTCAGCTTCCCTACAGCAAGAGAATATTGCTTTTACAGATTACATAACACTGCTTTCTTTGTGTCATTCTCCTGCTGAAGTAATGACAATGATTCTCCACCGTTTATTAGATCATGTTCAAGTGTATCCCCTCCACATTTGTGACCTTTGCATAACCTCAACCCACTCTGCACATTCTGATTATCTTTTGCCACACTGGGCCACACACCTTCCACTTTGGAAATCTCATCTTTTTGTTTTGTTTTCTTTTTTTTTCCTTCATTTTATTTATTATTTTTTTTGAGGTACACCAAGTTCAATCATCTGTATTTATACACATATCCCTGTATTCCCTCCCTCCCTCGACTCTCCCCCACCCTCCCCGTCCCAGTCCTCCAAGGCATCATCCATCCTCGAGTTGAACTCCCTCTGTCATACAGCAACTTCCCACCGGCTATTTCACAGTTAGTAGTATACATATGTCCATGCTACTCTCACTTCGTCTCAGCTTCCCCTTCACTCCCCGCCCTGTTTTGTTTTGTTTTTAAGAGCTGTCTAGCTAAAACCTATCTCTGTATTTCCTCCTCTTAACTGAATGTAGTTTGAATTCCTGTAGCATTTTATGTATGTTTCACACCTTTGAGTACTAAATTATATACTGTCTTTATTTTTTTAAGCTCTTTATTGGAATATAATTGCTTTACATATACTGTCTTTAAACTATATATGTATAGAGAATCCACCAGAGGATAATGAATTGGATTTCTTTCTTACTTTTACCTAAATGATCTAATAGTGTTCGTATACTTTGACACAGTAATCCCACCATGATGTAGTTATATAAAGAAAATCAGTAGAAAAAGGTAAATATACATGGATGCTCATTGCACCTGGGAATGGGCGCTGAGGCTAAATTTCCAACATTAGGGGACTGGACAGTTATTATGTATCAACTCCAAGGAATATTATTTTGACATTAAAATTGTAATTATAGAGTTTAGCAACATGGAAACTTAAATGAAAGAAGCAAAATAAAAAGTTATTGCGACTAGGTTGTTGTGACCACATATCATGTGTGTGTATATAGAAGAGAAATGTAAAGGAGGATAAAAAAGGAAAGCTCTTCCTGAGGGCAAGGATTTTTGTCTATTTCATTTAGTGCTCTAGTTTCAGAATCTAGAACTATGCCTGGCATATAATAGATGCTTAATAAATATTTGTTAAGTGAATAAATAAGGGTATATTATGAGTGCTAGGACTGTAGGTGATTGGTCTTTTATTATGTCCTTTTCTATTCAAATAATCTCTGTAAAAAAAAAAGAGGGAGGGGGTAACATAAGGAGAAATGCATTTGTAACTAAAACACATTCTTGGTTCTTACATGGACACTTCTGGGGTAACCCCTGGTGAGGGAAAGAAAGAACAATATTCAATGGCTCATATTATTCTACCTAGTTCTCATAATAATCCATTGAGGTGACTGTTGTTTATCATTTTATATATAAAGAGGCTTAGGCTCAGAGAAATAACTTGCTTGAGACACTCAAGAGTTTTCTCAATCACACTGCTACATATGGTAGGTGGTATAACTATTTAAATAAGTCTTTGAACACAAAACAAAACAGACCTAGGATATATCAAGATCACAGATCATATAAGGGATTGATAAAGTAGGATTTAAAATAGTGGGCAAGATGCAGAGGCCAGAGGGTTTACAGCACCCACTCACTGATTCTCTTTCTAGGCTTAATGAAGTGCAATGCACAAAATAAAAAATTAAAAAAAAAAAAAAAACTCCATGAAAACAGCACAGTCCCTTGAGCGGTATTTAGGTTAATATACCATTCCTCCTCTAATACTTGAGGATATGACTATCATAATTGATAGCAAATGCAGTGTCAAGGCACTGAATTGTGTTGTCTCAGTTTATGAAACTGTAATCTTCCATGTATTTGAATGCTGATGGATTGTGCTAAGTGATTGGGTTTAAAGTGAGCAGAGAAAGGTAATCAGCATTACCATTTCATGCAAGGATGGCCTTTTTATCCTTATATGTGTGGAAGTAAATGATAGTAATGGGATCTCTTCATTATTTAGTTCATCTAAGTGTTCTCCTCTCTCAGCTTCAGAGCAAAGAAAGACAAAGGTTTCATCTGTGTAGAAGGTGCTCAGTGGAATGTGTTACCAGCTTGAACTGCAGCTATTTCCATACAAGAGCAGTGGGTTGCCTCTGTATGAATATGTGTGCGTGTACGTGTGTGAGACGGATGGGGCTAGAGGTGGTTGACATGCAGACTTTTTTTTAGTCTCTTCTGTATTGCCTAAATTTGCTCATGTCCCAAGACCAACTCTAGAAAGGCTGCTGGTGGCAGCCTTCTCAGGTCAGTCTCTGAGAAGAACTCTAGAGATTCTCTTGCAATATTTAAACTTTTCTAGTAGCATGTCTCATACCTTAAAATAGTTTGGGTGCAAAATGACAAATAGGACAAAGTTAGCCTCTTCCATTCTTTTTTTTTTTTTTTCAATTTATTTATTTTGGTGTTCTTTCCTTTCTTTGGTAAGATTCCCTCTTCAACATGCTGAACTACCCACCTCTACAGAACTCCCACTATCCAACATCCACTGTCCAACACAGGCTTGCTTCTGCCCCTGAGAAGCTACGTAAATGTATGTAATCCTGTCTTTGTCATGTCTTCCTTCCTAATAGTTCTTATCTGAAAAAATGCCTTTCTCCTGGATTATTGTAAATATTGAAATAGATGCTATATAGAATATTTTGATAATGTAAAGTGTTATACAAATCTGATTTTTATTATGATGCCCCCACAGATTCAGGGTTCCAGACTCCAGTACATCCCATCAAAATCCCTTTAGGATCTACTAGGTAACAGGCAATAAAAAGAAACATTAATAGACGATGAAAACGAAATCAAATGGTATAGATGGGTCAATCTTGATGAAAAGTAATCATTAGATATAGCAAAGTACTAGAGGTTGTTAGTGAACTAAAGAAAGTAGTTTTGGGAGACTAGAAAGATGGAAAGCCTGATTGGAGTCATTTCATAAAAAAGAATGGGTGAAAGAGGAATCAGATATACTAAGCATAGGCAACTCTTACGAGAAATTTTGTTGTAAAAAAGCAAACAAATGAATTGGTAGCTGGACAGAGACATAGACTCCAGAGCAGTTTTGTTTGTAAGCTAATGAGAAGGATTCAGTAGAAAGGAAACAATGATAAAGGACAGGATTGCTGGAGTGTCCTTGTACAGACAAAATATAGGGTTAGATGGGATACCCAAAGGAGGTGGCCTGAACGGCACAGGCATTGCATCTACCATAACAGGGTAGAAGGCAGCTCTGATGCTAGTAGCTGGAGGGGGTATGGTGGTGGAACTTGTGAAAGTTATCTTCTAACAGATTCTTTTTTTTTTGTGAAACAGGAAGCGAGGTCATAAAATTGAGAGTGAGCTGGAGTAACCATGAAACAGGAAAGGGAGTGGACTATACATCTAGGATTGTGAAAGAGGAAATGGACTAGCATTCTGTGGTGATTTCTGGGCAGCATTAAGAGCCTAGTTGAGATTTGCACTCTTTAAAGAGATAGGTTATAGGTACAGAGTAGAAGACAATTTGGATTTCCCCAGGGCTGAGGTTTTACTAAATGAATACAGTGAAACAAGAGGGGCCAAGAGAATTTAGGGAGGTGCTAGGGAGTGGTGATAATGGTTGACCATGGAATTTAAAGGGAAGTAAGGAGCTGAGGAGGCTGAGAGCCAGAGAGAAGGGTAAGATCAATGTCAGATCCAAGGACTGCTGGAGTCAGGGAGTAGAAGGAAAGAACTAAAAGTATAGAGATGGTGGTCAGAGCATGGAGTTTACAACTGAGATTATGGAGGAATTACGGTTAATGGATGTAAATGTGTAAGGCAACCAGAGTCTTCCCGTGGACACATGCATGGCTTACTTCCCCACCCCTTTTGGTTTTTGCTTCCCAAACCACTTCTCAGGGAAACCTCTCCTCACTAGATTATTTCAAATTGCAACTTGTTCCCAGCCTCACTGGTGCTTGGTGTCCCCATTTTCTATTTTGTATTTCCTCAAATAGTTGTTTACATCTCATATTCTGTATACATTTATGTATTTATTTTGCTTATTGCCTTCCTCCATTTGTCCTCAGCGAGGACCAAAATTTGTGTCTGTTTGGACACATGTACCGTCTTTAGTGACCACAACATTGCCTGGCACAGAGTAGACAGGGCATTCAATATATTTTGTTAAATGACTTGAAGAAAGAAACTTTATATTTTAATTCGGGAATTCCAAAGAGTCAATAAAATTCACCACGTTCTGTTAATCCTATGGCTTCTTCTGGATAGTTGAATTTTCTGAACAGCTTATGATAAATTAGTGAAGTTTCTATTCATTCTAACTATTTTTGAACAGAAATTTAAATAAATGGAGACTATGGAGCTTTTTACTCTAAATAGGATTAAACGGAACAGTAACCTTTTTTTTTTTTTTTTAACCATTCTAGGTCATTATTATAAAATTAACTCTTAGACTCTCCTGAGGTGAGTGTGAATTTTGGTCCCTTTGCAAAGGGTTGCTAGTGATCTTGAGATCACAGTACTTTTAGTCCTTTTGTCTCCTGCTTTCTGTCAGAGCACCAGCTATTTGTACTCCTCTGTATATACATTCCTGTAACAGCTCATTCCACTACCACTCCTGCCCCTACCCCATAATTTGCTGTCTCCATGTACTTTGGACCTATTTTAAAGGATTTATGTGAAGTAAGAGAATGTAGACATTAAGTGAGGGCATGAGGGCCACTCTTACGGGCTTAAGGTCTAGGTAGCACAGTTTCTGCTGTCTTTATTGCCTATTTCTAGGTTCCTGTGTGCTTAAGAGGTGAGATTGGTCAACATTTGAATTATTGAGGGTTGAGACATTAGTGTAATTTAAGTCACATGATATCAAATCCCCTCTTTCCCATATGGACAGCTGCCTCCTCCATCTATTCCTGTGGTCCATTTTGTGCAGGTCGAGCTAAACACAAAATGCCTCATGAAGATGTAGGAGAAGGAGCAAGGATACCAATTAAGGTAACTACGATTGGAGAAACCCTGCTCTTAAAATGTGTCTATTAACAAAGCTCCATAGGCCCTTAGGACAAAGTTGCATTTGAAGACACATTCTTGTTGAAGCAGCAAATGGCAAAACATTTGAAAAAAGGGAAAAAAGCAGTGTATTCAACTGGTTTTAAATCTTGAATAATTCACCTGAGCTAGATTTAAACAGCACAGGTAATTCATGCAGCAGTAGACATTTGGTTACTTAACAAATATTCTTATAGCTGCAAGTAATACATTTATATTTTTTGTTGTGTGTGGTTTTCAGAGTCTCCATCCTACTCTGAAATTTTGGGGAAAATTAGGCATCTAAGAGTCCAGAAAGCAGAGTTCTTAGACTGATCTCTGATGTAAACTGCTAAGAGTCACAGCCTTGACCATTGTGCTTTCTGGATGTCAGTTTCCTCATCTGTAAAACAATCCCTAACGTCTCTCTTAGAGTTTAAATTCTACAACACCTTGCACTGGATTAAAGAATTGAGGAGGAGTTCTGGTTCCACCCAGTAGAGGGTAGTGTTACCTAGACAAGGTCTCAGCATGAGTCTGGGACAGATGGAGCAGTGGAAGCAGAATCTAGAATATGGAAAGGGTAGCTACCTACCTCTCTGTCTTGAGTCACCAGACCACAAATGCTTCTCCACAAAATAGCAATCTCCAGCAAGTGTAAAAATGCACTCCTCCTCAATCATTTGCCACTATTCCTAAAATGGACACATTACTCATTGCTACTGGAATATGAACAGGAATTTAAACTCATACAATCTGTGTTGTTTTCTGAAATTTAAAGTTTGTTCTATGAATACATTCATTTATATAAAATACAGCAGCTTGTCTATACATATTGAACATTTAAAAATTACAGTTGAAAGTCGCAGATTTTTCCTCTTGCAAAAATATTTAAGAAGTATTTATAAAGTTTGATGATGTTTAATAGCATACCAAGAAAGGAAACCTTAATTGCACTTTTTAATATATGAATAGGAAATTGGCCTGTCATTGGCCTGTGACAGACAGATAATTTTAAAGTTCTAAGAGCAAAATCCATACTCGTAGTACTGGACGAAACTCTGAATCTCCATCAGCCTGTGAAGTTTACAGAGTGCCTCACACTGGAATGGTCCCCATGTGAGCCACAAAAGCTGTCTAAGAATGCATTCTCAAATAGCAAAACCTGTCTGCTGGAATAAGATTGATGCACATAAAGTAAAATAGTGGCAGGATTAGATAGTTTAAGATGTTGTCTTTTCAATACAAACAGTAACTCAGTAAGAGATATGAAAGTATTAGTTGAAAAAGTGACAAAATGGATGAATTAAGACAGTATAAAATATAGTTCATGGAGAAGTCTCCATTAAAAGGGTATTGTTTAACAACAAAAAAAAGAAAAATTAGGCAGTACACGTAAAAATACACTAAAAGATCAAAGATAATATACACATATATTATCATCATTATTATAATTTTGGGGTTCAGGGTCACCTTGAGACCCTGTACTTGGGGACCTTAGAAAGTCACTTTGGTAGAACTTTCCAACTTCTGCTTCCTCTTTGATCTTTATTACTGATAGAGGACCTACTTACTTTTTTGTTTTCTTTTAGTATAAATGCTGAAGCCTAAAAGGAAAGAATGAATACAAGAATGTTGTAATCCTACCTGGGCCAGGAAAGTACTGTACCCTGTTTGAATCCCAGGCTAGAGAACTACAACCTGTCTTCCCAAGCAAAGCACCACCTATGCTATTCCTGGCTGTGAGACTGCTCCCTTTTCGGGGGAGTTAAAAGTTTCTCAGATCAGGAGGAAGCCTGCTATATGAGAGAAAATAAAATCATGCTCCCCCTGCCTCCTTCTCTTTTGCCTGTAGCAAGTATAAATGCAATAACATGTGAGAGTAGAAATGAATTGCTATGGCAACAAAGTGTACTCTAATGATGAAGAAGGTATCTAATAAGCAGGAACAGCTAGAACTTTAAGGGAGAGGGAAAAGAAGTACACCTTGAAGAGGTAGGAAGAAAAAACATTAAAAGTTTAAAGTTTTCCATTCTCCAGCTTACATATATTGGCCCATTTAGACAAGATGGATTTATATCTTGGCTAACTTCCTCCTAAGGGTAGTCTAACAAAGAAAGGTTTTATATTTTGGGGTAGAGGGTACCTAGTACTTCCTAAAAGCAGGCAGAAGGAGAGACAAACCCTCTGGTCTAGAAACATGGAACAACATGCAGTCGATGGGCAATACACAGAGGTCTATGTATGTAGATCCTCTGCTTCACCACCGGGCTTCCTGGAGCTTGGTCCAACTTCTTTGACAAGATGATTCTCAAGAAGCATTTCAGAAAAATGCCTACCAAGCTGGATAGGGGCCCAGAAACAATACAAACTCATCATGAGTAGACGGAACATAGAAGTCAAGGATCTTAAGGAAAATTAAGAGGGACTGCTGAGAATCAGACACTGGGTTGAAGTAGACTGAATTTATCCCACCTATTATTTCAAAAAATTTTAAATTAAGGTATTCAGAATTGGCTAGGCTATGCTGCAAAGTACCTCAACGCCAACATTTTTAGTGATTTAAGCAACAGAGGTTAATTTCTCATTCACAGTATCTGTCAATCACACCTAAGCATGGAGTTCAGCTCCGTGTCCTCCTCATTCTGGGAGTTCAGATGGATTTTGCCAGTTGTGAGGATCCTATGTCAGAATTAAATTCTCTGATGTAAAAGTGGCATATGTCAGTCATGTTACTTCTGCCTAACCCATTGGCCAGAACAACACTATCCAATTTCAAGAAGGGAGCAATGAGTGATAATCTTCCCACATGTCTGGAAGAAGAAAAGTAGATAGAGATACATATTATAAGTCTCTACCATAGTTTGAGTGCATTGGGAACTTTTATATGAGATGTGTATACCACATCTTATATTTAAAATACATGTTTATATTCTCTGGGAAAGTACCGGGCCATTGTGTTATGTAAAACAGCCTTATTCCCTTCAAGACTGTGTGGGTGTGAGGACAGGAGCGTGGTCAGCATCCTGGAAAGCATTGGTAGATGGTTGTGGCCATGTGGACTCACATTTAAAACTGAAGGGTGTTTCAGACTCTGACTACTGGCAAGAGTTCAGTGGCAGAATTATTCAAGGATGTAGGTTGAGGCCTCATCATCTTTCCAAGGGCAAAAAGATGGATCTAAGGATGAGGCTTCTCAAAAATCAGAAAGCTGCCAGAACCTCGTGATGGCTGTTAGCAGATCTGTTTCTTCTTCCAGATCTTTATTAAGGGTATCTCCCAAATTAACACAAAGTACAAAACAAACTAAAACAAAACCTATATTCCCCATTCCTCTTAAATTCTTCATGCTCAGTTCAAACCCCATTTCTGTTCATTCCACTCTTTGTACATTTATACTCAGCATGAGTTTCTTTAAAAATTTAATGGTTCTCTAACATTCCATGCATTGCACTTTTTCTCTCCACTCATTATAAGTCTTGTGACAACAGTAACCTTACCTCTGACCCTTCCTCTTTTGCAGTCTCTTCTAGCACTTAGCACACAGGGCTGTTACAAAGTTGGCTGACAATACACATTTATTGATTATACCAGTAATTGGAAAGGGAAAATTTTTTTATTGAGAACAGTGCCCCAGGCTAATGCAAATATACTTTAGGTAACTATGTTGTCATTGAAAGCTATATTTTAAAACACACCTCTCTGATTTGGCATCTGTTGTCACCTTAGTTCCCTCAAGCCTTCCAGTGAGGTGGAAAATGCAGTAAAAGAAAGTGAGTAGCTAGTGCCTAGTACAATATGGCATCGGGAAATAAGAGTTGAATTGGAACCTGCGTCCTGAATTCTAATCTTGATTCCACCACTCATCAGCTCTGTAAAGATGGGCCTCAACATCATCTATGAAAAGGGATACTTGCAATTGCCTTGCCTACTTCACAGAATGCTGAGAGAATTGAATAAAATCATATAAGTTAAAGGAATCTGAGACCTTTAAAATACTCTACAAATATCATTTTCAAATGGGATCATTAACAAGGACTTACTTGTATCTAATGTCTCCTGTGCTATCAGAGCAATTTCAGGATGGGTAGGGGATATGGGATAAACCTCTGACAACACATGCTCTGAACTGTTTGAAAGCTTTGTGTCTAATCAGCACAAGGTCCTGTTGCTAATTGCAGGGGGTTTCTCCCTGGGCATCCAGTTCAGTTTGTAAAGTGTCACATTTATAACTTTCTGAAGTCTCAGTCCCTCTCAGAATCCCAGGAAATAAGAGTGTGATCTGATTGTGACTGTAGATTGCAGGTTGATATTGCCAGGCTGGTGGTGATTTCTAACAAAAGCAAAACAGCAGGTATCTCTGAGAGTAGGGCACTAAAGCCTTCCGTATCTCTGAGAGGGGCCCGCTTCCACTCCCTTCATCTTTCTTTTCCTCCCTCCCATCTGGAGAGGAAAAGACCACAGCTGGAGCCAGAATAAGTCTGCTCAACTGCAGAAGCAGGAATGAGGCAGGGGCGGGGCGCGGGCCAGACAGGCCAGCGGGGGCTCAGATGGGGTTTGGAGCATGTGGATAGGATATAATGAGACTCCTCTGTGAATCGTAGGAATTCTGTGCAGGAGTGATGTTAATATGTGAAACCAGCAGCACACCCACAGAGAAGCTGTTATGGTGGGGAACATGGCAGATACACCAGGGTGAAGACAGGAGGCCTGGGCTTGAGTTTTAGTGCCAGCTTTATTAGCTCCACCCTTAGCTTCTCTGAACATTAGTTTTCTCATCTGAAAAATGGCAAAAGAGGAGGGAGAATAAGAGCTAGCTTGACGATTTGGTGTGAGAATTGAATAAGAATGCTTATAAAAGGGATTTCTTTTATAAGAGTAATCAGTAGGTCATGTGTAATTACGAAAGACTTTTGTGTTTGTATTCTGTACCTCCTCAAGAGAGCTAAGGCAATGAGGGTTGTGAACGACTGTGATACAGAACGAGAGAAATAGACCTGGGACCAGAGGAATTTACATCCAGCATCATGAACATAACACAGCCTGAATGCTCTACCATGGGGAACACAGTCAGAGTCCTATGATTGTATCATGGCAATTCTGAGACTGTAGCTGTGAGGCTATTCAGCAAATGGTAATTGTGGCCTGACAAAGATATCCACATCCTAATCCCCAGAACCTGTGAATATGTTATTTTACATGGCAAAAGGGAATTAAGGTTGCAAATGGAATTGAAGTTGCAAATTAGTTGATGTTAAAATGGAAAGATTATCCTAGATTATCTGGTAGACCCAATGTAATCAAAAGGGTCCTTAAAAGTGGAAAAGAGTCAGAGGAAGAAATGAAATGACGGAAGCAGGGTCAGAGTGATGCCATGTGAGAACTCAGCCAGACATTGCTGGCTTCGAAGATGGAAAAGGGGACCATGAGCTATAGGATGTGGACAGTCTGTATATGCTAGAAAAGGCAAGGGAACAATTGATTTTCCCCTAGAGTCTCAGGAAGGAATACAGTAAGATCCTCAGCCTGTATTTTGATTTTAGCCTAGTAAGAGTTCTGTCAGATCTCTAAGCTATAGAACTATGAGATAATAAATCTGTATTGTTTTAAACCACTAAGTGTGTGATATACAGCAGCAGTAGAAAACAAATGTAATACTCAAAACAAGATATTTGATACTGTGACGTCTTTTGAATGTTAATATCAAGAGGTTTGCACATCAGAAAGGTGAATTTGTAAGAGAAACAAAGAATTCAGAGTTAATATAAACTGTAAAAGGGACATGAAGTTGTCATTTTTAACATCTGTCCCACAGCCTAAAGAAACAAGATGAAATTTGAGAGAAGCACCAAAATTCATCCTCTTCACTGAGGCCTAGGTAGCCTTTCTATAACATAGATCTGATCTTGGCAAACCCTTGTTTGAAATCCTTTGTGGACTTCACATTGCTAAAATAATACATTTAAAATTTTATCTCTGTGCTCTAAATTCTTATTTCTCCAACTTCATCTCCTTTAACTACTCTACATACAATCTCATGATAGCAAATATGTTCCTGTTATTGCAAGTGCTGGGCTTTCTATGCCTCTGCACATAGAGTATGTTTTCCACTTAAAATATTCTTTGTTTCCAATAATGCCATTTGCAGCAATGTGGATGGACTTAGAGGTTAGCATAAGTGAAATAAGTCAGACAGAGAAAGACAAATACCATGTGATATCATTTATATCTGGAATCTAAAATATAATACAAATGAAATTATTTATGAAACAGAAACAGACTCACATAAAAAGAAACTTATGGTTACCAAATTAGGAATTTGGGATTAGCAGCTACAAACTGCAATATGAAAAATAGATATTCAACAAGAACCTACATACACCCAGCACAGGAGCACATCAATATATAAGGCAAATGCTAACAGCCGTAGAAAGAGAAATTGACAGTAACACAATAATTGTGGGGGACTTTAACACCCCATTTACACCAATGGACAAATCATCTAGACAGAAAATTAATAAGGAAACACAAGCTTTAAATGACACATTAGACCAGATAGACTTAACTGATATTTATAGGACATTCCATCATAAAGCACCAGAATATGCTTTCTTTTCAAGTGCATGCAGAACATTCTCCAGGATAGATCACATCTTCAGTCACAAATCAAGCCTCAGTAAATTTAAGAAAATTGGAATCATATCAAGCATCTTTTTCTACCACAACACTATGAGATTAGAAATCAGTTACAGGAAAGAAACTTTAAAAAACACAAACACATGGAGGCTAAACAATATCTTACTAGATAATCAATGGATCACTGAATAAATTAAAGAGGAAATCAAAAAATACCTAGAGACAATTGACAATGAAAACCCACAATCCAAAACCTTTGGGACACAGCAAAAGCAGTTCTAAGAGAGGTTTATAACAATACAATCTTATCTAGAGAAACAAGAAAAATCTCAAATAAACAACCTAACATTACACCTAAAGTAACTAAAGAAAGAATAAACAAAACCCCAAGTTAGTAGAAGGAAAGAAATCAAAGACCAGAGCAGAAATAATGAAATAGAGATGAAGAAAACAATAGCAAAGATCAATGAAACAAAAGCTGGTTCTTTGAGAAGATAAACAAAATTGATAAAGTTTTAGCCTGACTCATCAAGAAGAAAAGGAAGAGGATTCAAATCAATAAAATTAGAAATGAAAAAGAAGTTACAACTGATACCACAGAAATACAAAGGAGCATAAGAGATTACTACAAGCAACTCTATGCCAATAAAATGAACAACCTAGAAGAAATGGACAAATTCTTAGAAAGATACAACCTTCCAAGGCTGAACCAGGAAGAAATAGAATGTGAACAGACCAGTCACAAGTACTGAAATTGAAACTATGATTAAAAATCTTCCAACAGACAAAAGTCCAGGACCAGATGGATTCACAGGTGAATTGTATCAAACATTTAGAGAAGAGTTAACACCTGTCCTCCTCAAGCTATTCCAAAAATTTGCAGAGGAAGGAACACTCCCAAGATCATTCTACAAGGCCACCATCACCCTCATATGAAAACCAAAGGTATCATAAAAAAAGAAAATTATAGGCCAATATCACTGATGAACATAGACACAAAAATCCTCAACAAATACTAGCATTCTGAATCCAGCAATACACTAAAAGGATCATACACCATGATCAAGTGGGATTATTCTCAAGGATGCAAGGATTCTTCAACATCCTCAAATCAATCAGTGTGATACACCACATCAACAAATTGAACAATAAAAACTATAGGATCATCTCAATAGATGCAGAAAAAGCTTTTGACAAAATTCAACACCTATTTATGATGAAAACTCTCCAGAAAGTGAGCATAGAGGGAACTTAACATAGTAAAGGCCATATATGACAAACCAATAGCAAATATGATTCTCAAAAGTGAAAAACTGAAAGCATTTCCTCTAAGAGCAGGAACAAGACAAGGATGTCCACTCTCACCACTGTTATTCAACATAGTTTTGGAAGTTGTAGCCACAGAAATCAGAGAAGAAAAAGAAACAAAAGGAATCCAAATTGCAAAAGAAGAAGTAGAACTGTCACTGTTTGCAGATGACATGATACTTCATACAGAAAACCCTAAAGATGCTACCAGAAAAGTACTAGAGCTCATCAACGAATTTGGTAAAGTTGCATGATACAAAATTAATACACAGAAATCTCTTGCATTCCTATACACTAACAATGAAAGATCAGAAAGAGAAATCAGGGAAACAGTCCCATTCACCATTGCAACCAAAAGAATACCTAGGAATAAACCTACTTAAGGAGGCAAAGACCTGTATGCAGAGAACTATAAGACACTGATGAAAGAAATCAAAGATGACACAAACAGATGGGGAGATATATACCATGTTCTTGAATTGGAAGGCTCATCATTGTGAAAATGACTGTACTACCCAAAACAATCTACAGATTCAGTGCAATCCCTATCAAATTACCAATGGCATTTTTCACAGAATTAGAACCAAAAACTTTACAATTTGTATGGAAACACAAAAACCCGCAAATAGCTAAAGCAGTCCTAAGAAAGAAAAATGAAGCTGGAGAAATCAGGCTCCTTGACTTCAGACTATACTACAAAGCTACAGTAATCAAGACAGTATGGTACTGGCACAAAAATAGAAATATAGATCAATGGAACAGGATAGAAAGCCCAAAGATAAACCCACACATTTATAGTCACTTAGTCTATGGCAAAGGAGGCAAGAATATACAATGGAGAAAAGACAGTCTCTTCAGTCAGTGGTGCTGGAAAAACTAGACAGCTATGTGCAAAAGAATGAAATTAGAACACACCCTAACACCATATACAAAATAGGCTCAAAATGGATTAAAGACCTAAATGTAAGGCCGGCTAGTACAATACTCTTAGAGGAAAACATAGAACCTCTCTGACATAAATTGCAGCAATATCTTTTTTGATCCACCCCCTAAAGTAATGAAAATAAAAAACAAATGGAACCTAGTTAAACTTAAAGCTTTTGCACAGCAAAGGAAACCATAAAAAAAATGAAATGACAGCCCACAGAATGAGAGAAAATATTTGCAAATGATGCAGCTGACAAGTAATTAATCTCCAAAATATACAAACAGCTCATGCAGTTCAATATCATAAAAAAAACCCACAAAACACAATTAAAAAATGGGCAGAAGATCTAAACAGACGTTTCTCCAAAGAAGACATACAGTTGGCCAAAAAGCACATGAGAAGATACTCAACATCACTAATTATCAGAAAAATGCAAATCAAAACTGCAATGAGGTATCCCCTCACTCTGGTCAGAATGGCCATCATCAAAAAATCTACAAACAACAAATGCTGGAGAGGGCGTGGAGAAGAGGGAACCCTCCTACACTGTTGGTGGAAATGCAGACTGGTATAGCCACTATGGGGAACAGTATGTAAGTTTCTTAAAATACTAAAAATAGAACTACCGTATAAGCCAGCAATCCCACTCCTGGGCATATATGCAGAGAAAACCATAATTTGAAAAGATTATACACCCCAATGTTCCTTGCAGCACTATTTACAATAGTTTGTTTATGGTTTCCTTTGCTATGCAAAAGCTTTTAAGTTTAATTAGGTTCCATTTGTTTATTTTGTTTTTATTTTCATTGCTCTGGAGGGTGGATCAAAAAAGTTATTGCTCCAATTTATGTCAGAGAGGGTTCTGTCTGTGTTTTCCCCTAAGAGTATTATAGTATTCGGCCTTACATTTACATGGAAGCAACCGAAATGTCCATCAACAGGAATGGATAAAGAAGACGTGGTACATATATACAATGGAATATTACTCAGCCATATGAAGGAACAAAATAATGCCATTTGCAGCAACATGGATGGACCTAGAGATTGTCATACTGAGTGAAGTAAGTCAGAGAAAGACAAATATCATATGGTATCACTTATATGCAGAATCTAAAAAATGGTACAAATGATTTTATTTATAAAACAGAAATAGAGTCACAGATGTAAAAAACAAACTTACGGTTACCAGTGGGGAAAGGGGGAGGATAAATTGGGAGATTGGGAGTGACACATACACACTACTATATATAAAATAGATAACTAATGAGGACCTACTGTATAGCACAGGGAACTCTACTCAATACTCTGTAATGGCCTATATGGGAAAAGAATCTAAAAAAGACTGGATATATGTATATGTATAACTGATGCATTTTGCTGTACACTTGAAACTAGCACAGCATTGTAAATCAACTGTACAACAAGAACCTAGAATCAACAAGAACCAACAAGAACAAGAATCTTGTAATAAAACATAATGGAGAAGAACGTGAAAAAGAATGACTTTGCTGTACACCAGAAACTAACACAAAATTGTAAATGAACTATACTTCAATTAAAAAAGAAACTCTTCATTTCCTTCAGTTTGCAAACTCTGACCTGTCTTTCAGTTAAGTGATACTCCTTCAGGAACACATTCCTTTTAGCTCTGTTCTCTAATCAAGAAGACTGACTTAGGTTCTGTAAGCAGACATTTGTTAATTTTTTAGCTGATCACTGTCCAACCCACCACCCTTTCTGTTAGCAGTTTGCTCTTACTTTGGGGAATTCAGCATTGTGCACAGTATTTTGGGGAGGACTTGCAATGCCCACTTCTCACTGTTGGCTCCCCCTCTTAAAACTTGAAGTTAGCAAGCCCAGTTCTTCTTGTCCCATCCCCTACAGCCCAAGGACAAGTATGTGGTCTAAAATTGATCAAGCTCCCAGGACTCTAGTTCCTGGCACTTTTAATTTTGAGTGAATGATGCAAAGGAGTAAATTCACAGATCAATAAGAAATGCAATGGACAGCAGGCGAGAGTTTATTCTATAGCACGGTCTTTGCTTGCTTGATTTCTGTGCGATTTTCAAGCCTAGTTCTCCAGCCCCTTCATCTTTTCTTACTCTCTTTCCAATATTTTTCCCACCAAATCAAGCCAGAGTCAGTTTCTGTTTTTACATCAGGAGTCCTTACTGATAGATGAGCCTTTCTCTGGGTTCCCATACCACACTCTTTATGACATAGTATAATACCTATCACTTATACTGTTTATTTAGTTATTCATAATTAGGATGGGTTTGAAATAGTTCTGACCATCTCATGGCCAAACTGGACAGAGCAAAGTTTTGATTTATCTGATCAGTTAGATTTTTTAAAATAGGGAATAACTTTTGAAGTTTCTAAATATGTTAAGGGGAATCTTGCAGAGAGAAATCACATTCTCTTAAGCATATGTAGTGTGATAAAGCCTATGAAGGAAATATGGTGTGTCTATGAGGTCAGTCATGGATGCAGGAGATAACAGAATAGAGAGGCAGAGACTCATGAGGCAATGGATTGAAGCTTAGAGTAGATATTGACTTGGCCAAAAAGTTCATTCAGGTTTTTCCATAAGATGTTAAGGAAAAACCCAAATGAACTTTTTGGCCAACCCTATATGTGTGTTAGATTTGATATTTGCGTATAATTGCAAAGGACTATAAGAAATATCAAAAACAAGTTTGAAGTTTTTTGTGATAATTTCTTTTGAAATCTAAAATATTAGTATTTTGAAAACTATTTCTTATGGTTTTTTTGTTTTGTTTTTTGTGTTTTGTTTGTTTTGGTATCTCTGAGCTGTTTATACCTTAACCACTGGCTTAGTCTGCCTGTTGTCGATTTAGCCCTGCATATGCTGGACATTTAATTAATAAAAATCAGTGGATTTGACCATCTTCTGGTGAAATAAAGCAAGTTGTTTTGTTGGGGAGGGTGCTGGCTTGGGGATTAAGGGATGGAACATTTCAAAATACCAGCCATGAACCACGAGAGCTCATTTTTTCATCCTACAGTCTGGTGGCTGTATCTGTTTCAGTCTGAGCTTAAAAAAAAAGATCATGGATACGGTAAGTCTCCCATGCAGCTGTTTGATAAAGGAACTTTTGTATTATTGTGGTGTAGGTAGAAATATTCTTTTCAAATGAGATTTTTGGAAAGGATTTTTCTGAAGACTTATAATGAAAACACCTGGACCAGATTCTGAATGCAGAAGGCAAGTTTCACCTCAGGTGTCAAGCATTTGAATTGGGCCACGTCCTGTGGAGTAGTGCAATATCAAATGCTTTTGGAGAACTCTCTTGAAGAATTGCGTTCACTGACTAGTTCTTCAAAAGGGGTATCTTATTTTTAGCTCATTTTCTAAAAAATTTCATGAAGAAAATGCCACTATTTTGTAGGAGCAGAATTTAAAAGGTGGAAACTTTCCATCTATTACATGACTGTTAAGCTTCATAAGCCTCCCCCACTGCTAACCTATGTACTCTATCAATACAGAAAAGCACGGGTAACATTAAAATTAGCCATAAATAAAGTTTCCACATTAAAATACTTTCCTTTCTGTCTCTGAAATTATTGCTAAGCCCTATTATTAATGGAGAAACATTACCAAGACATACAAGGTGCACATGTGTATACATTTGTATATATGCATGTGTGTGAGCACACGTATGGAGGGGTGTGTATGTGTGTGTTTGGGGGTTCAGTAGTATGACACCTCTAAGGAGCATTCTGTGCACAAATTCTGGTTGAGCACTCACAGAAGGACTTTTATAAACCTTTCCCTAAATGCAACTCAGCTATCAAAAACAAAGTACAAACAGGGGGATTACCCTTGCTCACACCAGCTACATGCTTCGTTCTGAGCTCTGCAGACTTTTCAGATTCCTAGTGGACACCATTCATCTCAAATTATGTAGCTTAAATTCACTAGATGTTCAGTGTGCCAGCCTCCACGCATTGCCTCCCAAAGTTTTTTAGATTTACTGGATTTTCCTGCAGCTACATGAAAATAACTGTTTCATCATGCAATGATTGAGCTTTTAGTGCCTACCTAGTCAGGGCCTAATTCCTTAATAAACTATGCCTGCAGTAGTTTCTCAAGCAAGAGTACCAGGAACATTTGTTATCGAATGGAGCCCTTACCAGTCATTAGTTGCCATTAAGCCCCAATTAGATCAGGTTTCTACAAGCTGTAAAATCATTTTGGCATAACGGATGCTCAGAGAAATTTTTGCACAATCTCTTTTATTTTTTCAAAGTGAAAACTGACCCTATGTGTGCTAAGTGACCCTTGTTTTACCTATTATTCAATATGTCTCTATTTTAAAGAACTCTTAAGTTTACAGATGATCCCATCTTTACTTAATTTGTAGCCACTTCATTTGCACACTCAGACTTATATTCCCTACTTATATGTATGGCATATGAGGTGTGTGTGTACAGAATGTAAAAATGAAGGCTTAGAAATTGAAATGGTTTATATAAAGGCAAGATCCATTTATCAAATGCTTGATGTTTTAGATACTTTGGACAGGTTGCAGATTTCCATTCACTCTTTAAACCTGTAGAAATTATTTGGCTGGTATGTCTGCATCAGTTGTTACTAAATGTTAAGTTACAAAAATTCAAGAAGTTTCTAGGAAGAACTTAACGCTCTCCATTCCTGAGTCTGCCAGGAGAAAAAGTGAAAGATTTTGTATTATTGAGAAAGGAATGGTAAGGTGTTGAAATATCATTTTCCCCTATTTCTTCCTGTATAAAATGTCTAGGCTCTGAAATCTCTTCATTTAACATCACACAACCAATCAGTTGTGTAATGTTAATAGGGTAACAAGTTAGGCTAGTGTCTCTACATGAACAGGAACAGCTTTTCACTTTAGAAATGTCATGGTTTAAACGGTACATTATATTAACCTTCTAGATGTTTAGGAAATTATTTAAACATTTTATAAATTTGATGTCCTCAATTATGTAATAAAGATAATATTTACTCTGCAAACTCAATTAGTAAGAATTCACTATGCAGCTACTCTAGACACACATGAGATGCTGTGGGTACGCATGACATGATTCTGTCCCACAAGGAATTTGCAACCTTTGTGATTTAGTCCACTATAACAAATTCAACAGAGCTCTGGAAAAGAAATAAGAGCACTGATTGTCCTCCACAAATATAAAATAACAATGAGATGCCACAACTTTCTAGCTTTATGACCTTGAAAAATTTGCTTAACATCACTAAGCCTATTTCTCCATCCATAAAATAGAGAAAGATATAGGATTCTTCTTAAAGAACCGTGGTGAAGATCCAATGAAATAAAGTCTGTAGTGGGCTGAGCACAATTCTGGTCATATTGCCAAGCTGAGAAGATGCCGGCCAAAAATAAATAGATGAATAGATGGATGAATTAATAAGTACGAGGGTGAGTCAAAAATTATCCGCACTCCGGTTATACTAAAACTTCTGTTGGCCCCACTGTATTATCAGTGCTTTCCATTCGAGGCTATTGTCTCCCTAGTCACTGCTGTGCAGGTGTGAACATGTTACCTCAGTTCATTTGTAACTGCAGTGCGAGCAAAAGTGGATGCCGCACTTGCAATTTGCGCAAAAGAAGAGCAGCGCTCAGTCATTTGTATTTTGTGGTCTGAGGGTGTACCTGGTGCTGTTATTGATCAAAGACTGCACAGTGTGGAGAGAGTGTTTTGTTGTGAAGAAGTGTGTATGAATGGATAGAGAAGTTCAAGGAAGGTCACACAAGTGTTAGCCATCAAGAAGGACCCAGACACCTGTCCACATGAAGACAGCGGTTCTTTCATGGCTCTCAGCTCAGCCTAAAACATTTTTAATGAGGGAATACGAAAGCTTGTTGACAGCTGGACAAAGTATTGAAAAGCAAGGAGGTTATGTTGAAAAATTATGTATTTGTTTTTTCTAAAAGCTGCGGATAATTTTTGACTCACCCTCTTAGTAACTACTAAATAAATTCATATGTGCATTGACAGGGCTGAGGGTAGGAGAGAAAGGGGCAAGCATTCATTAAACATCTTGTGCTAAGCAATTTTATATTCTCTCTCCCCCCTCTCTCCCTCTCCCTTTCTGTACCTTTTTATCTCTTTTACTAGCTCTGTGACCTTGGGCAGGTGACTCAGTCTCTTTCTGCCTCAATTTCCTCACCTCTACAATGGGGAAAGAAATCGTTGTTGTTGTTGTTTTAATTTTATACATCAAAGCACTAGTGCATAGTAAGTGCTCATTAAACTGTAGTTATTGCTATTTCATTTAGCTGTTATTATTTCAGAAAAGGCATAGGATGATAATAGGAGGAAATGCAGACTTCTCTAATGAGAAAAATGAGAGATCACATTGAATCTCTCCATTACTGGGGGTTTGAAGAGGAATGGTTTGCAACTGAGTGAAACCTAGATTCTCTCTTAAGATTCAGTCTGGTACTCTTTTTTTCAGCAAGCTTGATTATTCACCATATGATTATTTGATAATGATTCACCACATGAATATTTGCCACAGCTAAAACAACAAAACTGAACAAATGAAAAAAGCCTAGGTAATGTGGTTAAGTCAGATTTGGCTACTGAACTACATGCAACCTAAGAGGTTCCTGCAAGGCCAAATCCAAATGCTTATAATTCAGAGTGTTTCTTCAAAAATATTCATGAACATATTCATGTAAGCAGTGCTTCAGAAACTTAAGTGTTCTTTATAATAAGCATCCATTCGTCCTAACATGCCTTAAAAGGAAAACTGATGCTATTATTCTAGCTCAAAAGATGATGAGACAGAGGGAGGTGAATTGCCTGGACTAAGGTCACACATTAAGTCAACAGCAGAGACGGACTCAGAATGAAAAGTAAAAGTAAACAATGTTTTCCCCCAGCTATAGTGGTACTTCAGTTCTAAGACTGTTACCTTTCATTGCCTTGACTTTAAGTTTTGGTACATTTAATTGCTTTTGAAAGCTGCAAGCTTTAAACTATTCTACCTACTTGGGTGAGTTTTTAAAACTCACAAATTTCTACTCGTGGTTAAACTTCAGCTAGCTGTCAGTGTATTTAAAGGAGCACTCTGTGAGTCTGGTCTATGCTATGGCCTAAAATCATAAAGGGCTTGTATCTGAAACCTGTCCACGTTATCTGAGCAGCTGGTTAACTCTGGGAGGGGCTTCTGACCCTGAAACCTGACTTCTCCAGTTAGCCGGGTGGTATGTGGCACTGGCTTCTAGGTCTCGTCACACATTTCTGTTACTTGGAAAAACAGTTTACCAAGTTGGATTATTATTACTTTCACTATTAATAAATGGCAGTACATCATGGAGTTATTTCCAAATATCTCACGTCAATGTGGAGGTTTAAAAGAGACATTAAATAAAGTGAACTATGTCAGCAGTTCCCTTCCAGTTATCTCAGAAGGAAGCCAAAACTAAAGAGCAGAGAGTATACCTAGAAAAGATGTCTTTGACTTTGTAAGATGTCTTTGACTTTATTTGGGATTTGTTCTGTTTGGGTTTTGCTGCTTAGCTGTCTCAGTGCAGTGACTAACATTGAAATGTGGGGTATCTCTTCTTTTCCCTGAGCAACAAAAGGGAGGAGAGAGCTGGGAAGCCACCCACCTTTCCACTACCAGGCTTCATGGAAGAATAGCCCAAAGGGCAGTAGTGCAATGCAGACAGACCCCCTGGGGTCTTTTAGCAGGGGACGTGACAATTCAGCTGGAGTGTGAAGTATGATCTTGGAGGTTTGAAGAACCTGTGGAACTGTTATATTGAAGAAAACCAGCCCTGCTTTTAGGAAACTGTAAAGGACTCCCAAGAACGTTGCCTAGTACCAACACAGCCCCACTGCCTGTAGGCAATATAGTCCAAGGCTACCTGTCCAACCATATGTACCATTGTTTCCTTTCACACTCACCATGCTTTATGGAAGCTAAACTATTTGCAATCTCCTGTACAAATCCAAAATATTCCTAGCTTATGCAATGCCATCCCCTCAAACCTATTTTACTCTCATGTCTGCCAGTGTTCTTCGTACCAGTATATAGAAACTCTGTTTACCAACACTACTAATTGCCAAACTACAAAGTTGAAACCACCCTTGGAATTCTTTTTTATATCTGCCTGTCAGATCCATCAACAAATCCTGATTCCAGCCACTTCTCACCCCTTCCATTACTACAGAGCTGGTGCAAGCCCCTGCCTCTCTTGCCTGGATCACTGCAATAACCTTCTAATCAGTCTTGTTGTTTCTTCCCTTGCCCTCCTGCTGTCTGTTTTCAACAAAACAGATGGTGATTCTGTTAAAATATAAATCATATTGTGTCACTCTTCTACTCAAAATTTTCTTTACTTCCCATACCAGTCTGACAAAGGCCAGTGTCCCAGCTGTGACCTACAAGACCTTCTATGATCTGGCTTCATCTCTACTACCCTTGCTCTCCACTCATCCTGTTCCAGTCAGAATGGCTTCTGTGTTTTCCCTTGTACAAACCAATCACACTTCCTCCTCAGATCCTCTAAACTGCTCCTGCATGAAAGTCTCTTCTCCTAGTTATAAAAGGATGTTTCTTCTGAACCCTTCTCCAGACATCTGCTTAACTGTCATACTCTCTGTGAAATTTATCCTTATTTTTTTTTCCTGCAGTATCCATCATTATCTAACATATTGCATATTTTTATTTGTATTGTTTTCTTATCTGTCTCCTATCATTAGGAAGAAAGTTCATGCAAGCGAGGAGTTTTATCTATTTTGTTTATCTATTTTATTTATTGTTGTGTGCCCCAGTCCCTAGAAGAAAATCAGGCATACAGTAGATTCTCTTTAAATGTATCTAGAATGGATGAATAAAGTCACCTCTTTACATTGCTAAAAGACTGCATGAACATCTCAAAAAATAATAGTTATTTCTCCCTTGAAGGGCCATAGTTTTTAGAGAGTCCAGAAGCATACAACTCCTGAATTCCAGATAACAAGGATGATAAAATCTTCTTTTCAAGAAATGACACTATTACTATTAAGTCCTGGTTACAATTCCAGAAAATCCCTGTGGGCACAGTTAATCTGAGGCCCCTTTGAAAAAAATGTCAATTACCTCTTTTCTCCTTTCTCAAGCACTGTTACATCCTCCCATGATTAATTCTTATTTCATTTTTCATAGCATCAACTGGAGAGCCAGCACTCATTCTCTTCAAACAAATTGCTAAAGGCAACATGATAACCTGGCAGAATTGTCTTAACTTCAGTTGTCTTTTTTCCTTTGACGTTAAATCCCCTCTGCTCTTATCAGATTATCTGAGTAGATTATATGTGATGTATTATTGGTTTTATTGTTCTATTTTAGTATAACATTGTAGTGTATTCTAACGAGAGGTGAAATAAATTAGCTAATGACATGAATAATTATAAGTATAAACATTAGTTGGGTATGTGACTACTGGGAGAATGTCTCAAAAAAGAAACAAATCCTGTGGAGGCCAACAAAAAGAAAAAGCGACAACTGTAATCAAAGTCTTTCTCCCCTTCTGGCAATTTATACTGCAGATAGGCTCTTGATTCTCAGTACAGGAGCAGAGAGGAAGGAGGAGGAGGATTCAGACTAAGTTTTCAGTTTACAGAGTTGGTAGATTATTGATGAAGGGTGGATGTGCACAGTGCTAGATTCTGAATTGCCCAGTGAGGAGAAGAATTGCTCAATTCATTCTAATTGCCTAATATGTATTATGGTCTCAACTTATAACAAGGCACAGTGGTAGGCATTTCCAAGGAAACAGAGTAAGCATCATCTCTGTTTCAAACAATCTTAAACTGAATAGAGAAGACAAGAATATAAATGATTATATTGGCAAAGATATAGTCACAATTAGGCACAAGGTATAGGCACAAATAGTCATCATGATAGAGACACAAAACTGCTATGAAGCTCAACTGATAAAGAGGTCATAACCCATTCATTTGTGTTTGCCAGGCAGAGGAGAATGGGAAATGTGTGTGGATGTGTGTAAATGCTGGAAAAAGTCTTTCTCCTCTATGAAGAGAGAATCTAGGATACATTTTGAAATATGAGTATGATTTTAACAGAGGCTCAGGAAGAACATTCTAGAAAGTGTAAAGTTGGAAAAATTCAGAATGCAGTAAGCAGTCCATCAGGATGAAGCATAGGGAAGAGATGGTAAGTAGGGCTGAAAGATAAGTGGAGACAATATTAATAAAATCCTTAAATATTAGGCTGTAAGTTTGTAGGGGAATGGGGAGCCACTGAAGACTTTGAGCATGAGTGGGACATTATAAGAGCTCTCAAAATAGTAAGATTCTTCTAGGAGTTTCCAGAGGAAATGTGAATGTGCTGCTCTTTCTTTTTCTGTGCTAGTCTTTTTTGGCCTCTCTTGACCATTGGCTTCCAAGGTCTGTATACAGATAATCTGACCCATTGTGAGTAATTTAGAGATTGAAGTTGAGAGTTTGATCAGTATAAGTCCTGAAATAGAGGAAAATCCTCACAGCAATTGTATTATTATTTTTCCCACTGTAAAGCTGAGGAAGCTGAGGAACAAAGAGAACCTGTCCAAGGTCACATAGGTAACATGGAAGAGAAAGACAGACAGACAAAAGAGACAGAGATTGAGAAGAAAACCAAACATGCATTGTTTAATTGTTACAGAAGTAAATACCATTAGACATTTGCTTAATGTATTATAGCCTTGGGTAAATTAATTTAAAGCACTAGAATTTTAATAGGGATTAATGAGTTGAATTAATAGTTAGAATTTTTAAGTATATGGCTGAATATTTTGGTAGTTTTAGTTAAATATTTCTCAATTGCCTTATTATATTGACTGAATAGTTCTAATCAAAGATGATTATGCAGAAATATTTTATGTATTCTGAGCTTTCAAGGCTGTGGTTCTCTCTGAAGAACAAACAGATATTTGAAGCATGAACAAAGAGAAAAGCTTTCTTACTTTAATTGCAGACAAATAATTTTCCTAATACATAGTGAACAGTAAGTAGATTTGGTTTTGGAAAGTAAGTACAAGAGTAATTCTGCAAGCTTTTTTTAAAATAAAACATTCTCATTAATGCAGTGAAGGTGTTCTTGTTTGCTCCATTTAACAGCTATTCAGCTGTATTCTCAGATGGTATGTGTGAAGAAGTCAGCTATAAAAAAATGTCGTAAGCACCCTTCTTAAGAAAAAGGTAGCATGATAGCATTCCCTCCACTCCATCATCTCACTCACCCGCATAGGGATAATTGTAGCTACATAGGTGCTCAAATAATTAAAAATGGGATATCATTCAGAGAATAATTGCTCAGGAAAAAGCAATAATATTTTTTCCTTCCTTCTAGTCTGCAAAGAGGGAAAGTTGTAATTAATATATTTTTCTACTTCTCTTCCTGGTAAGCCACTTAGCCTAAGAATAAATGTTTCTTCTCTATTCATCCTTTGGCTAGTGTTCCCTCCAGACACCTGAAGGGACAAGAGCCACGTCCCCAATCATATTGATTTCGCCCCTCTCTCTTAGAGCTAGACTGTCATAAAGTTAAGCTTATTATCTTTTGCCTAAGTGTACCCATATGTGTATACTTCATTTCCATAATTAAGCTGCAAAGGTCCCTGTAAACAAAAACCAGGAAACGTGTATTTGTATGTTATTGTTAGGACATTATTTGTTGCATGAGAATTAGAGAAAAATACAGAAAAATCGTTTGGACTCAAAAGTCAGGAAATCTTATTTTTCTGGAAGTTTTGAAGCTGTTGGATTTCTTTACTATTCAGTTATTAGATAGCACATTCATTATACTTTTGTCAACCAAATAAAATAAACATAATTCCTTTTATTTCCTCTACTTGAGGCTGAGCTTTCAACAGAAATTAATGTTGGGTCAAGAACTTTTAAAATGTAGATTATGCCTTACCCTACAATTATTCTAGAAATGTATTCCAAATAGAAAGACTGTCTTGGGTCAGACTTGAGAAGGACCCTCTGAAGTAAGAATTCATGTGTAAATGACTTTTTAAGAAAGTGCTTCAAGAACTGTGGAGAGGAGAGAGGAAGAATAGGGAAGAAAAGAATCCAAGCAAGATTGGAGAATCAGACAAAAGTCCCACTATGGACATCTCATCCTGATGATACAGGGGGACTCTGCAATGAAATTATGTCTCAATGTTTGTCCTGACCTGAGGCAGAGAACTGGGCTTTCATAGTCCCATGTCTGCATTGGCCAAAGGTACTTCCAACTGTCTCCTCCATGTGGGCAAAGCAGTGCCAGAACCCCAAAGGCAGGTCACAAAACAAGAACCGTAGGTGTCAGCAGTGCAAGCAAAGCCACTGAAACTGGGAGAGGAGATTTACTCACAATATGGAATACTACATAGACATTTAAAAGTTTTAATTAATTTATTAACAAGTATTCTTTTGAACTTGACTTATTTAGGGCACTGGGAATATATTAGAAATGTAGAAATATAGAAAATAGAAAACAGAACCTACCCACATGGGGCTAACATTCCAGAGGAGAAATAAAAATACATAAATAAGAGATGTAGTATGTATAAGGCAGTAAGTTATATGGAACAAAACAGAACTAGGCATGGTTAAGAAGGACTTCAAGGGCAAGAGGTTGTATGTAAGGGAGGGGAATATATTTTTTAAAATTAAAATATAATTGAAAAGTCAACTGAGCAAATATTTGAAAGAAATAAGTATTGCCACATGCATATTTGGGGAAAGATTTTTCTAGTCAGAGGAAATAGTGCAAAGGACATATGCAGAGGAAATATGCCCACCGTATATGAAGAATAGTGAGAAGATTAGCTGAAGGTAGATTAAGAGATAGGAACCCTAATACTATGGTGGTAATCATTTTACAATATATAAATGTATCATCAACATGTACACAGACTTACACAATGTTATATGTCAATTATATCTCAATACAGCTGGAAAAAATAAAAGTAAAAATAAATTAAAAAAATAAAAAACAGATAGAGGTCCTGTAAGTGATCAGGTCAGAGAGTTAACAGAGAGCCACATCATCTATGGCTTTGTAGTTCCTAGTGAGGACTTTGGCTTGAGGAAGGTGAGAAGCCATTGGAAGGTTTTTAGATGTGTGACATGATCTGAATTGCTTTCTTAAAAGAATCACTCTGGCTGTGTATTGAAAATAGATTATAGGGGGCAAGGATAGAAGGGGGAGATAAATTAGAAACTACTACAGTAATCTAGGCAAGTGATAACAGTGAATTGAACCAGGACTATTGCATTGGAAATGGGTGAGAAGTACTGGATTATGTTATAAATGTAGACAACAGAATTTCCTGGTATGTTAGACAAAAGGCATGAGACAATTAAAAAGAAAGGAGTGCCAAGGAGGACTTAAACTTTTGGCCTGAAAATTTGGAAGAACAGAGTGGCAATTAATTAAGATGACTTCAGTTTCCACCTAAAGCAAGTAGAACAAAAGAGTAAAGTATATCCAAAGTTAGCAGATAAAGGAAATAATTTAAATGAGCAGAAATAAATAAAATAGGAAAAAAGAAAAATAATAAAATGAATGGAATCAAAACCTGATTTTTTAAGAAGAGCAATTGGTAAATTGGTAAGCTTCCAGCCATATTACCAAGGAAAAAAGAAGAAAAACACCACTTATTACCAATATCAGGACTAAGAGAGAGAAATCACTACAGATGCTATAGTTACGGAAATAATAAAAAGGAAATGTTGTAAAGGGTTTTGTGCCAGTAATTCAACAATTTAGATGAAATGGAAAAATTCCTTATACACAGACTACCAAAGCCCACTCAAGAAGAAACAGATAAACTGGGTAGCCCTATATCTACCAAAAGAATTGAATTTGTAATTTTAAAACTTCCCTCAAGATAATTCCAAGACTAGATGGCTTCATGAATGGTTTCTACCAAATATTTAAGGAAAAAATACTATTACTATACAAACTTTTCCAGAAAAGTGAAGAGCAGAGAATACATCTCAGTTCATTCTATGAGACAGACTACCTTAGCACCAAAACTAAAGAAAATTAAAGATCAGTATATCTCATGGGCATAAGTATAAAACTCAAAACTTTAGCAGATTGAATCCAATGACACACACACATGCAATGATACAGTGTAGGGCAGAAAACTTTTCCATTCTCCCCTTCTAGGTTCTTTGGTTGGTCTAACAATTAAATTGACATAAGACAGATTAACAGGAGAAAAATTTAATTTCAAATATATGGGAATTCCAAAGATACGAGGCTCATTAATAGTCATGACAGTTGGGGCTTATATGCCATCCTGAGCTACAGAGAAGGAGGTATGGTCTGGGACTTCAAAGGGAGGAAGACAACTCACAGGAATATGGGAAAAGCAAATGTTTGGTTAAAAAAAAAAATGTATGCCATGCATGCCGGTAAGTCCCTCTGATATAAAGTTACCTCTAGCATTCTTCCTGTCTAAATTCTTTCAGGCAGTTAAGGCAGAGGCAAAAGCTCTTCTTCAATCTGTTGGGCCTTGATTGTCTTCAGCTCGAAATAATTCACATGCCCAAGGGGCACATTCTGTGGCAGCCCACCCTGAACCCAACCCACGTTACATGAGGCACAAGTGCAAGCATGCTGCCCTATAGCTCATCTACCCCTTGTGTACAGTAAACTATTCCTTTTTACTTGATAATTTGAGTTTAGTGAGCTTATACTGCAGGCCCAGTTTTATGAAGGGCTCTCTGATGAATAGACCATAATCACTGAAACATGCATTTACTCTGATACCATAAAGCACTGCACAAGCCTTGATATAGACTAAATTGTATCCTGCCCCCAAAATTCATGTGTTCAAGCTCTAACCACAATGTGACTGTATTTGGAGTTAGGTCCAGTAAATAGGTAATCAAGTTTACGTGAGGTCATGAGTGGGGCCCTGATCCTTAGGATTAGTGTCCTTGTAAGAAGAGGCACCAGAGAGCTCCAGCTCCCTCTTCCTGAGTGTACTCAGAGAAAGGCCATGTGAGGGCACGGTGAGAAAGAAGCCATCTGCAAGTCAGAAAGAGAGCTTTCACCAGAAACCTAACCCTAACAGACCTTGATCTTAGACTTTTCACCCTCCAGAACTGTCAGAACATACATTTCTGTTCTTTAAGCCACACAGCCTATAGGATTTTGTTATCACAGCCTAAGCAGACTAATACAAGCCTAAAATTAAGGAAGGGACCCACTATACCTCTTCCTGTTCAAGGACCCTCCCCTGTGGGATTAAAATCTGGAGAAACTTAGAAAATTAACAAGGTGCACTATTTGCCTTTGGTATTTACAGAGAGAAGCCATTCCAAAATGTCCATATAGTGGTTATCAGATACCATTTTAATAATGCATTAATATTCAATCCATGGGATAATCTCAACTACAGACAATTATCTAATCTACTTGTATAGGGACATTAACTAGGACTCCTCCATGGCCCTCTTTTGCCTTTAACTATGTGGAGGTTATGTGTGTGTCTTTGGAGTAGGGTAGTAGGAGAATAACTCTTGGTTTCAATAAACTCATCAAACAGCACTGAAGATGAAACACTGAAGACAAACTCAAGATTTCCTCTGTGGAGATATCAGTTTGTTCACATTGTTAAGGGGATGAAAAACAGATGAAGTATTCCTAAGTGGCAGCATAAATGCACATATGAACAGGTGGGTAAAAATCACTTACTGTCTACCCTTTAACCTACCTTTTTTTCCTTCTGTTTGGAGATCCCGTGACTTGCCATAGCCTGGAAGAACTAAATCCTTCACTTCATCTTTGAATCTTTATCACCTCATTTTTATTATTTCTGGTCACTTCCATAAAAAATGGTCAAAAATGGATATGTATATTTTCTGTTATTTTGAAAACGAGTGAGGAATACACTGTGCACACAGTGACAGAATATGCAAAAGTCTGTGACTAGGACCCACCTTCTTCTTAAGTGAGAGTCATCTTCATGTTCAAAAGCAAGGACCTCTGTGAACATAATCACACTAACTTGCATCTTATTTTCCACCTCCTTACAAACATTATGGTGCTGAGTTTTCATGAAACTAAATTTTCAGGCAATAAACAACTTCATATGGAAACAGTAATTAAAGGAGATGGCCTTACAGATGAATTCCTAAATGTGATTAAGCCTATTATCAACCTAGTTGGTGCCTTCAGTCTGCATTCAAGGTGCTAAAATTGCTAATTGGTCTAACCTTTATAATGATAACTATTAATTCCAAATTGGCCTTCAACTCTGCCCAGCAATGCCTGAGTGCTCACTCTTTGAAATTGTTATTTCACATCTTTTCTCTTCAAACTCCTAAAGCCTCCTTGGCTTGCTTTTTAAGTCATTATAAAAAAAAGGAAATAGGGGCAACTGAATGACCATCAAGTTTATTAATTTACCTGTATGGATAACCATTCTGTCTGACTTCCTTCCACTTAGAAGAGTTTTCTTACAGAGTGAAGTAAGTCAGAAAGAAAAAGACAAATATCAAATATTAACGCATATATGTGGAATCTAGAAAAATGGTGTGGATGAACTGGTTTGCAAGGCAGAAATAAAGACACAGATGTGAAGAACAAACATGTGGACATTAGGGGGTGGGGGGTTGTAGGGGGTGGGGAAGGGATGAATTGGGAGACTGGGATTGACATATATACACCAATATGTATAAAATAGATGACTAATAAAAAAAATAAAATTGTACACTTTAAATATATGCAGTTTATTGTATGTCAATTATATCTCAATAAAACTTCAAAAATAAATAAAAATTAAAAATATACTATTCAAAGACATTCAACTTCTTAAGAAGAAAAAAAAAGAGTTATCTTTCATTAAACTCCTTTACGTTTGTCTGGGATTCCACCCCTATCTGCCTTCACAAAAACTCTTCTATTCAATTATCACCCTCAGTTTGGTCATTTCTATTCTACATGCTTAGGTATTGGAAAGCATTTTTGAGGACATAGAAGTGGAATTAATATGAGCAAATTTTCATGTAGGTCTTATCCAGACCTAATTATTTTATTCATATTTCATAACAGATTTTATCATATAGTATCCTATTCATTATTCTAAGATCCTTGTGCAGCATGAAATATACATGTTTGCATAGTGTAATTATAAGATAATGCAATAAGTTTCAAATACTTATTTCAATATAGAGGTACTAGGGATATGACATGTAAGCAGAAACAGATAAGTATTGGAAAGAAAAAAGAAAGACAAATTTCCTGTCCTTTGAGAATCATGGGATGGGCTCTTTCACATTGGATGTGGGACATATCTTGACATAGTAACGATATATTAGCATCATTTAATGAACAAGAAAAAAACTTTAACATGAAAAATTGACAAAGGCTGATTAAAATATACACCCTTAATATTCTTTTACCTCACTTCTGACTTCAAGAATAAAACATTAAATTTCTACTTATCACTGAGGGTTTTTTTCTTCTACTTGATATTTCTGTTTTGTTCTAAGAAAAGTATGTGTATGTAGGTGCGTGTGTGTGACAGAGAGAGAGAGAAAACAGACTTGACCTCATCGCCAGTTAAAGAACATGGGCATTGATTATTGAAACCAAGTCAGAAACATTTTCTCTTGCTTTTTTTCTTTCTCCCCGATGCCCTCAAAGCTCTTCTTGACTCTGATCCTCTTGCCTTTGTCAGCTTGCCTCCTGGATGCAGGCAAGAGAGTTCACTAAACGCACCTCCACCTGTCTCCTGTGCACGCGCACGCACGCGCGCACACACACACACACACACACCCCGCTATTTAAGCCAAGCAGTGGCTGAGCAACGAGAACTACATGGAAGAGCTGGCAAGAGAGGAATAATAAAAGGCCACCAAGTGAAGCAGTCAGTGCCCATTTTGGAACACAGAGCTATTCTCACTGAGCAAGGATCAGAAAAACTCTAGAGATTCCCTGGACAATATCTTTCTTACTCAGAATAACAATGAGAGTCCTTTATTTTGGGGTGCCTCAGGCAGCACATCTGCTCTCTTTTTCTTTCTGGGCTTCCTAAAATTTCTGCAGCTATAAATACTCATGTTCACAGTTTCCCATTTCCTACTCTATCCAGCTAATAAAACACATCTTTGCTGATTTGGCTTTAATGCTTCCTATTTCTTCTTTGGCTCAATAGAACAAAAGAATTTTATAGCCAAGTATAATATTTCAGAGTTTTGGCTCATTAAACATCTTCATAAATGCTTTGGTTTGATTGGAAGCTACACATCTAGCTTATTTGTTATCCCAAGAGGCCAAAATTTGTCATTAATAAAGTAAAATATTAGATATAAGGCCTAGGAGTGATCTAAAATGTCCATTTAGAACAAGATTCCTGGCACGTGTGGCTCTATACATGTTCAGCAAATGCTGAAAACTACAGCAGAGATCACTCCACACTCAGATGCCCACAGGAGTACTGGAAGGGGCCAGAATGATAGGCAGATATGCATGCATGGTGTGAATATTGATGAACTGGGCGTGCTGGAGGCCACAGGCACAGCTCAAGGGGATGGAGCTACTCAGCCCCAATCAATTGTTGTCATTTGGGAAATAAGCCCTGTTTCTCTCCTGTCCTAAATATTAAGAAGAAATATAAGTTTTCTGATAAATGAATGCCTTTTGCATTCAAATTGCTATAAGTCAGTTGAATAGAAAGATTACCCTACTTCTTCTTAACTTGATGAATTCTTTCTCAATGATTAAGCAAAAATGTCAGAAGCACAATAGAAGCGAACAAGATGGCAGTGTAGTAGGATGTGAAGCTCACCCTCTCCCACAAATACAACAAAAAACATCTACATGTGGAACAAACCTCACAGAATATCTGCTGAACACTGGCAGAAGACCTCAGACTACTAAAACAGCAAGAAAGTCTCCACGTAACTGAGTAGGAAAAAAGAAAGAAAAAATAAAGTGAAAAAAGAATTGGGTCGGGACCTGTGCCCCTGGGAGGAAAGAGGAAATGTTCCTGCACCCTGGGAAGACCCCTCACCAGTGGAGAGGTTGGCTGGGACAGAAGGGGAGTTTCAGAGTCTCACATGAGAATGCACCAGTTTGCAGCAGCCAGAGCAGAGGGAAAACAGCACAGATAGTCATTGCTGCTGCCCTGCACTCCCCAGCCTGGCATGCACATCCAATGAGGCTGAGAGGGGCTGGGTGCCAGAACTTGAGCTTTGGACATCAGAACTGGGGAGAGGACTGGAGTTGGCTGTGTGGAGACAGACTAGGGGGCTGGGATCCAGTGTGATTACAGGAGGGATGTTTGCAGAGGAAGACTGGGCCAAACTTAGAGGCCAGCTGCCATTGTTTGGGGGGTATACAAAGGGAGGGCAGGACCCAGATTGTAGCCTTTTTCCCTGTGCATGTGCTCACAGAGTGCAGGACACTGATTTCAGGGGCTCCAGAGGTAGTTGCAAGCCTCAACTGCCACCAGCCCAGACCCCAGGAGTCTTCACAGGCCCCCACTGACAGCCCCCTGGACCCCAGTAGCAGTTGCCTGAACACCAGGAGTGGCTGTTAGCTGCCTCTACTCCCACTGCATGCCCCAGTGGTGCATCTGAGCTGCCCACCACCACCAAGAACCCCAAGACTGGGCACCAGCCACCACATCTGCAAACCCCCTATCAAGAGGCAACAGGTATCCATACTAAAAACAGCCTTCACACCAGATATATTAAACCCAAACAAGCTACACACGGATGACCCCACATATAAATAGCCCTCCAAGACCACAGTAGATAATTGTTTCTCATAAAATTACAGATTAAGAGGAATATAAGTAAAATTAAGAAGCGGAGGAACCACTCCCAGTTAAAAGACCAAGAGAATTCCCCTGAAAGAACAAGCAATAAAGCAGACCTCTTCAATCTAACAGACACCAATTTCAAAAAGGAGATAATGAAAATACTGAAGGAATTAAGAACGGCTATCCACAGAAATGCAGAGTACTGTAAAAAGGAACTAAAAACTAAAAAGAGGAACCAAGAAACATTAGAAAACTCATTTGCAGAGATGAAAGCTGAGCTAAAGGCAGTGAACAGCAGAATGAATAATATAGAAGAACAAATAAGTGACCTGGAAGACAGAAGAATGGAAATCACCCAATCAGGACAGCAGACAGAAAGCCAAATGAAAAAAAAAAAAAAAAAAAAATGAAAGCAATATCAGAGACCTATGGGATAATATAAAGCATGTCAACCTACAAATAATAGGGATTCCAGAAGGGGATGAAAGAGAAAAGGGGATTGAAAATGTATTTGAAGAAATTATAGCTGAAAACTTCTCAAGCCTAAAGAAGGAAAGATATCCAGGTACAGGAAGCACAGAGGGTCCCAAACAAGATAAACCCAAACTGATCTATACCAAGACATAATAAAAATGGCAAAAAGTAAAGATAAAGAGAGGATTCTAAAAGCAGCAAGAGAGAAACAAAGGGTTAATTACAAGGAAACCACCATAAGGCTATCAGCTGATTTCTCTACAGAAACATTACAGGCCAGAAGAGAGTGGCAAGATATATTCAAAGTCCTGAGAGGGGAAAACCTGCACCCTAGGATGCTCTACCCAGCAAGGTTATCATTTAGAATAGAAGGAGAGGGAAAGAATTTCTCAGACGAGCAAAAACTAAAAGAATACAGCAAAACTAAACCTATCCTAAAGGAAATATTGAAAGGTCGTCTCTAAATAGAAAAGAAGTAAGAATCTATAGGAAAGAGAAAATCATAGTTGCAAAACAAATCACTTAAATATGCCAGTACACAGATTTAAAAAAAAAAAATCAAAATCTACGAAAGTGGTGATAATCACAATGAACAGCAACAGGATGACCATGAAGATGCGGAAGAGGACGTCAGGTCATAGAGGTGGGGGGACAGTAAGAAAATGTAGGGCTTTTTTGCACCTGGAATGTGTTTGAGCCTATATGACTACCAGTCTAAGGCAAGTAGATATAGGAAGGGAATAACATACTTGAAAAACAGGGTAACCACAAATCATACAACAGACTCACAAAAACCAAAGAGAAGAGAACATAAGTATAATACAAAAGAAAATAGTGAAGTCACAAAAGGAAAAACAGAAAAAGGAACAAGGAAGAAATATAAAATCAAAGAGAAAACAAGGTTTAAAATGGCAATAAATACATATCTATCAATAATTACCTTAAATGTCAATGAACTAAAGGCTCTAATCAAAAGACAGAGTGGCAGATTGGAAAAAAAAAAAAGAGCCCTATGATATGCTGCCTATAAGAGAACCACTTTAGGGCAAAGGACACATACAGATGGAAAGTGAGGGGATGGAAAAAGATATTTCATACAAATGGAAATCACAAGAAAACAGGGGTCACAATACTCATATCAGACAAAATAGACCTTAAAACAAAAGCCAGGAGAAGAATCAAGATGACGGAGTAGAGGACGTGCACTCACTCCCTCCTGCAAGAGCACTGGAATTACAACTAAATGCTGAACGATCATCAACAGAAAGACACTGGAACTCACCAAAAAAAACACCCCACACCCAGAAACAAAGGAGAAGCCACAATGAGACGGTAGAAGGGGTGCAATCGCGTTAAAATCAAATCCCATAAATGCTGGATGGGTGACTCACAAGCTGGAGAACAGCTATACTGCAGAAGTCCTGAGGGTTCTGAGCCCCATGTCAGGCTTCCTAACTTGGAGGTCCAGCAACGGGAGGAGGAATCCCCAGAGAATCAGACTTTGAAAGCCAGCAGGATATGATTGCAGGACCTCCACAGGACTGGGGGAAATGGAGACTCCACTCTTGGAGGGCACACAAAACAGTGTGCTCACCAGGACCCAGGGGTAAGGAGGAATGACCCCATAGGAGACTGAACCAGACCTACCTGCTGGTGTTGGAGGGTTGCCTGCAGAGGTGGAGGGCAGCTGTGGCTCACTGAGGAGACAGGGGCACTGGTGGCAGGAGTTCTGAGAAGTGCTCACTGGCGTGAGCCCTCCCAGAGTTCACCACTAGCCCCACCAAAAAGCCTGTAAGCTCCAGTGCTGGGTGGCCTCAGGCCAAACAACCAACAGGGTGGGAACACAGCTCCACCCATTGGCAGACAAGCAGATTAAAGTGTCACTGAGCTCCACCCACCAAATCAGATTAAAGTTTTACTGAGCTTGCCCACCCAGCCCAACCCACCATCAGTCCCTCCCATCAGGAAGCACCCATGAGCCTCCTAGACAGCTTCCTCCACAAGAGTGCAGACAGCAGAATCAAGCAGTATCAGCAGTATTTCATCTTGTGGAACTGAAAATCACAGCCACAGAAAGACAGAGAAAATGAAAAGGCAAAAGACTTTATACCAGATGAAGGGACAGGATAAAACCCCAGAAAAACAACTAAATGAAGAGGAGATAGGCACCCTTCCAGAAAAAGAATTCAGAATAATGATGGTGAAGATGATCCAGGACTTTGAAAAAAGATTGGATGCAAAGATCAAAAAGTTACAAGAAAAGTTTACCAAAGACCTAGAAGAATTAAAGAACAAACAAACAGAGAAATGCAACACAATAACTGAAATGAAAAATACACTAGAAGGAATCCATAGCAGATTAACAGAGGCAGAAGGGCGAATAAATGAGCTGGAAGACAGAATGGTGATAATCACTGGTGCAGAAAAGAATAAAGAAAAAAGAATGAAAAGAACTGAAGACAGCCTAAGAGACCTCTGGGACAATGTTAAATGCATCAACATTCACATTATAGAGGTCCCAGAAGGAGAAGAGAGAGAGAAAGGACCCGAGAAAATATTGGAAGAGATTATTGTTAAAAACTTCCTAACATGGGAAAGGAAATAGCTCCCCAAGTCCAGGAAGCAAAGAGAGTCCCAGGCAGGATTAACCCAAGGAGAAACATGCCAAAACATATAGTAGTCAAATTGACAAAAATTAAAGACAGAGAAAAGTTATTAAAAGCAACAAGGGAAAAATGACAAATAACATACAAGGGAATTCCCATAAGGGTAACAGCTGATTTCTCAGCAGAAACTCTGCAAGCCAGAAGGGACTGGCATGATGTATTTCAAGTGATGAAAGGGAAGAACCTACAACCAAGAATAGTCTACCCAACAAGGATCTCATTCAGATTCGACAGAGAAATCAAAAGCTTTACAGACAAGCAACAACTAAGAGAATTCAGCACCACCAAACCAGCCCTACAACAAATGCTAAAGGAACTTCTCTAAGCAGGAAACATAAGAGACAAAAGGACCTACAGAAACAAAAGCAAAACAATTAAGAAATTGGTAATAGGGACATACATCTCAATAATTACCTTGAATGTAAATGGACTAAATGCACCAACCAAAAGACACAGACTGGCTGAATGGATATGAAAACAAGACCCATATATATGCTGTCTACAAGAGACCCACTTCAGACCTAGGGACACATACAGATGGAAAGTGAGGGGATGGAAAAAGATATTCCATGCAAATGGAAATCTAAAGAAAGCTGGAGTAGCTATACTCATATCAGATAAAACAGACTTTAAAATAAAAAATGTTACAAGAGACAAGAAAGGACACTACATAAAGATCAAGGGGTCAATCCAAGAAGAAGATATAACAATTATAAATATATATGCACCCAATATAGGAGCACCTCAGTAGATAAGGCAAATGCTAACAACTATGAAAGAGGAAATCAACAGTAACACAACCATAGTGGGGGACTTTAACACCTCACTTACACCAATGGACAGATCATCCACACAGAAAGTTAATAAGGAAACACAAGCTTTAAATGACACAATAAATCAGTTTGATTTCATAGATATCTATAGGACATTACATCCAAAAACAGCAGATTACACATTCTTCTCAAGTGCACATGGAACAGTCTCCAGGATAGATCACATTTTGGGTCATAAATCAAGCCTTGGTAAATTCAAGAAAATTGAAATTGTATCAAGCATCTTTTCTGACCACAACGCTATAAGATTAGAAATCAATTACAGGAAAAAAACGGTAAGAAACACAAACACATGGAGGCTAAACAATACGCTACAAAATAACCAACAGATTACTGAAGAAATCAAAGAGGAAATCAAAAAATACCTACAGATAAATAGTGAAAACACAATGATCCAAAACCTATGGGATGCAGCAAAGGCAGTTCTAAGAGGGAAGTTTATAGCGATACCGTCTTACCTCAAGAAACAAGACACAACCCAAATTAACAATCTAACCTTACACCTAAAGAAACTAGAGAAAGAAGAGCAAACAAAACCCAAAGTTAGCAGACGGAGAGAAGTCATAAAGATCAGAGCAGAAATAAATAGAAACAAAGGAAACAATAGGAAAAATCAATAAAACTAAAAGCTGGTTCTTTGAGAAGATAAATAAAATTGACAAACCTCTAGCAAGACTCATCAAGAAAAAGAGGGAGAGGACTCAAATCAATAAAATTAGAAAAGAAACAGGAGGAGTTACAACAGACACCGCAGAAATAAAGCATCATAAGAGATTACTACAAGCAACTATATGCCAATAAAATGGACAATGTGGATGAAATGGACAGATTCTTAGAAAGGTATAACCTTCCAAGACTGAATCAGGAAGATATAGAAAATATGAATAGACCAATCACAAGGAATGAAATTGAAACTGTGATTAAAAATCTCCCAACAAACAAAAGTCCAGGACCAGATGGATTCACAGGTGAATTTTATCAAACATTTAGAGAAAAGCTATCACCCATCCTTCTCAAACTCATCCAAAACATTGCAGAGGAAGGAACACTCCCAAACTCATTTTATGAAGCCACCATCACACTGATACCAAAACCAGACAAGATACTACAAAAAAAGAAATCTACAGAGCAATATCACTGATGAATTTAGATGCAAAAATCCTCAACAAAATACTAGCCAACAGACTCCAACAACACATTAAAAGGATCATACACCATGATCAAGTGGGGTTTATCCCTGGAATGCAAGGATTCTTCAATACATGCAAATCAATCAATGTGATACACCATATTAACAAATTGAAGGATAAAAACCACATGATCATCTCAATAGATGCAGAAAAAGCTTTTGACAAAAATCAGTACCCATTTATGATAAAAACTCTCCAGAAAGTGGGCACAGAGGGAACCTACCTCAACACAATAAAGGCCACATATGACAAACCCACAGCAAACATCATTCTCAATGGTGAAAAACTGCAAGCATTCCCTCTAAGATCAGGAACAAGACAAGGATGTCCACTCTGGCCATTACTATTCAACATAGGTTTGGAAGTCCTTGCCACAGCAATCAGAGAAGAAAAAGAAAAGGAATCCAAATTGGAAAAGAAGAAGTAAAACTGTCACTGTTTACAGATGACATGATACTATACATAGAAAATCCTAAAGATGCCACCAGAAAACTGCTTGAGCTAATCCATGAATTTGGTAAAGTTGCAGGATACAAAATTAACACACAGAAATCTCTTGCATTTCTATACACTAACAATGCAAGATCAGAAAGAGAAATTAAGGAAACAATCCCATTCACCATTGCAACAAAAAGAATAAAATACCTAGGAATAAACCTAACCAAGGAGGTAAAAGACCTGAACTCAGAAAACTATAAGACACTCATGAAAGAAATCAAAGATGACACAAACAGATGGAGGGACATACCATGTTCTTGGATTGGAAGAATCAACATTGTGAAAATGACTATCCTACCCAAAGCAATTTACAGATTCAATGCAATCCCGATCAAATTACCAATGGCATTTTTTACAGAACTAGAGCAAGAAATTTTACAATTTGTATGGAAATGCAAAAGACCGCGAATAGCCAAAGCAATCTTGAGAAGGAAAGACGGAATTGGTGGAATCAGGCTTCCTGACTTCAGGCTATACTACAAGGCTACAGTGATCAAGACAGTATGGTACTGGCACAAAAACAGAATTATACACCAATGGAACAGGGTAGAAGGCCCAGAGATAAACTATGGTCGACTAATCTATGACAAAGGAGGCAAGGATATACAACGGAGAAAAGACAGCCTCTTCAATAAGTGATGCTAGGAAAACTGGAGAGCTACATGTAAAAGAATGAACTTAGAACACTTCCTAACACCATACACAAAAATAAACTCCAAATGGATTAAAGACCTAAATGAAAGGCCAGAGACTATAAAATTCCTAGAGGAAAACATAGGAAGAACACTCTTTGACATAAATCACAGCAAAATCTTTTTTGATCCACCTCTTAGAGTTATAGAAATGAAAAGAAAAATAAGTGGGACCTAGTGAAACTTCAAAGCTTCTGCACAGCAAAGGCAACTATAAGCAAGACAAAAAGACAACCGACAGAATGGGAGAAAATATTTGCAAACGAATCAACAGACAAAGGATTAATCTCCAAAATATATAAACAGTTCGACCAGCTCAATATCAAAAAACCAAACAACACAATCAAAAAATGGGTAGAAGACCTACATAGGCATTTCTCCAAAGAAGACATACAGATGGCCAAGAGGCACATGAAAAGCTGCTCAACATCACTAATTACTAGAGAAATGCAAATCAAAACAACAATGAGGTATCTCCTCACACCAGTAAGAATGGACATCATCAGAAAATCTACAAACAGTAAATGCTGGAGAGGGTGCAGAGAAAAAGGAACGCTCTTGCACTGCTGGTGGGAATGTAAATTGATACAGCCACTTTGGAGAACAGTATGGAGGTTCCTTGCAAAACTAAAAATAGAGTTGCCATATGACCCAGCAATCCCACTACTGGGCATATACCCAGAGAACACCATAATTCAAAAAGACACATCCACTCCAATGTTCATTGCAGCACTGTTTACAATAGCCAGGACATGGAAGCAACCTAAATGTCCATCAACAGATGAATGGATAAAGAAGATGTGGTACATACATACAATGGAATATTACTCAGCTGTAAAAAACAATGAAACTGGGACATTTGTAGAGACATGGATGGACCTAGAGACTGTCATACAAAGTGAAGTGAGTCAGAAAGAGAAAAACAAATACCATATATTAACACATATATGTGGAGTATAGAAAAATGATACAAATCAACCGGTTTGCAAGGCAGAAATAGAGACCCAGATGTAGAGAACAAACATACAGACACCAAGTGGGGAAAGCGGGGAGGGTTGGGGGGGAAAGAATGGGATACTGGGATACCAAATTGTACACTCTAAATATACGCAGTTTATTGTAAAAAATAAAAAAATATAAAAATAAAAGGCCATAAAGAAAGATAAAGGACAGTATATAAAGATAAAAGGATCAACACAAGAAGACAGTTTTATACTTTTCAACATATATGTACCTAATATAGGAGCACCCAAATACATAAAAGAAGTATTAAGGGAGAAATTGACAGGAATATAATAGTAGTCGGAGACTCTAACACCCCACTCACATCAATGGACAGATCTTCCAGACCGAAAATAAGGCAACAGAGATACTAGATGATGTAATAGAACAGTTAGATAAAATTGATATTTTCAGGACATTACCTCCAAAAAATCCAGAATACATATTCAAGTGCATATGGAATATTCTGTACGATTGACCACATAGAAGGGCACAGAACAAGCCTCAACAAAATCAAGAGTACAGAAATTATCTCAACCATCTTTTCTGACCACAGCAGCATGAAACTAAAAAATAACCACAGAAAAAGAAATGATAAAAAAGAAACAATTACATGGAGACTAAACAACATGCTACCAAAAAACTAATTTAGCATTAGAGCTAATCTTCTTGGAATGTAAATGTGTTCACAAATCTGATACAGACTTTCCTTTTCTCTGAATAATTTATGAAAATTATAATTAAATAATTAACTGTTATTAATAAAATTTTCCTGCTAGAATATAAACTCCATGATGACGGTTTAACACTGCACCTAGAAAGGTAGGATGCATTTACAATAGACAGTCGATAAACAAATGCAATGAATTAGGTGATGAAATTTTTATAGATTTTCCTAGTTTTTACTTAATTTCTACATTTACTTTTATTATTTTTTCATTCTTACTTTTATTCTTAGAGTTTTGTCTTTTATCTTCATTATTTTCATTGTACTGGTTAAAATATTTAATATTATATAGACTGTCCTCTTCAATTTCATTTGCTTTACATATGACATTTTAGTGTAATATTTTGTTTTAAAATAAGAAAATGAAAATATAATGGATAGTAATGTATATTAAAAATATAACCTATGCAAAATGGAATATGTTGGATAAACCTCCATCCCCAACAAATTCTCTCAGTGCTTCCAGATGCAGTCAGTTTGTTCCTTATATTCTTCAAGTAATAATCTTTGCAAAAACAGTGTATTTTCATATATGCTGGTGATTATGTCTCTGTGTATAAATGTATTTTACTACTGTCTTCTAAAGATCTTTACATACTAGTTTATATAGACCTGTTTCCTTAAACTGCTTAACTTTTAAATAAAGATGCATTAAAATTAAAAAAAACAAAAAAAAAAAACAAAAAAAAAACCAGTGGGTCAATGATGAAACCAAAGAGGAAATTTAAAAATACCTCGAGAAAAATGACAATGAAAACACAACCACACAAAATTTATGGCAGGCAAAAGCAGTTATTATAGGGAATAATAATGATTATTATTATATTAATACAGGCTTACATCGATACAGGTCTTATTCAAAAAAACAAGAAAAATCTCAAACAGCCTAACCTACCACTTAAAAGAATTAGATAAGAAGAAACAAAATCTAAAGTCAGAAGAAGGAAATAATAAAGATCAGAGAGGAAATAAATAGAGATAAAAGAATATAGAAAAAGTCAATAAAACCAAGAACTGGTTCTTTGAAAGGATAAAAAATGAACAAAATAATACCATTTGCAGCAACATGGATGCAACTAGAGATTATCATACTAAGCGAAGTAAAAAAGACAAATATCATATGATATCACTTTTCTGTGGAGTCTAAAATATGACACAAATGAACCTATCTATGAAAAAGAAACAGAATCAGGGACATAGAAAATAGACTGGTGGTTGCCAAGGGGGAGGCAGCTGGGAGAGGGTTGCATTGGGAGGTTGGGATTAGCAAATGTAAGCTGGTATATAGAATGGATAAACATGTTCCTGCTGTAGAGCACACGGAACTATATTTAATATCCTGGGATAAACCATAATGGAAAAGAATATGAAAAAGAATACATATATGTACAAATAAGTCACTTTGCTGTACGGCAGTAATTAACACAAAATTATAATTCAACTGTACTTCAATAAAAAAATAAATTTAAAAAAAGATCAAAACAAAACAACAACCAAAAAACCCCCAAAGACTCAGGTCCTCCAGACCTTCCAGATCCTTGGATGGGAGGTGGGGCAGGAGTTGGTGGGGAGAGGCCAGGAAAAAGAATTTCATAAAGCACCCAAGGTGACCTAGGAACCACTACCTGGGGAATTCTTAAACTTGATGCTAAAAATAATAACTAACATTTCTTTCTAAAAAAAAAAGAAAAAGAAAAGGAAAGTGCAATGTATGTAAGCACCATATATAAGGACTACAGTTATGACCTAGAGAACTATATACATTATCTAACAATTATTTTAAGAAAAATTGGAGTTCATTCCTGGCCTGTGAATGGTCTCCAATATACAAGAAGAGACATGACACAATTCCCTGGATTGAGGGGGAAAAAATTCAGTTCTTTGCCTTCCTGTCCAGACTCTGTAGAGCAGGGGGTGGTGTGGTTTTCTTTGTAAAGAAGTTTTACGGACCATATGGTCTCTGTTGCCACTACTCAGTTCTGCCATTATAGTATAAACTTAGCCACAGACAATAAGTAAATGGACAGGCATGGCTGTGTCCCAACAAAATCTTTATTTATAGTAATGAGCTGTGGCCCACTTTTGGCCCAAAGGCTATACTTTGCCGACCTCTACATTAAAGGAAGGGTAGAGTGTCTTATTTGGAGTTCAAGCTAAGCAGTTTTAAAGAGGGGTTAGGTCTTGGGGCAGGAATGTTGAATTGCCTGAAGCAAAAGGTGAGTATAAACTTCATTCTAGGGATTTCCCTGACAGTCCAGTGGTTAGGACTGGGCACTTTCACTGCCATGGCCCAGGTTCTTTCCCTGGTTGGGGAACTAAGATCCCACAAGCCAATGTAGCATGGCCCAAAAAAACCCAAAACTTCATTCCACAGAGTTCAAGTGTAAGCCCGGGGACACCAAATCTGCCTTTGGGGCCAAGGAACACGCATACCACAAAGGAAAAGAGCAAAAATATCAGACACTAAGCAAATGCAGGGAGGATGTAATGAGGAAGAAAGGAATGGATGAGTCAGGAAGAAATACCTAAGCTGGTTTAGAATAGTAAGAGGAATGGGACACACACTGTTTTTCACAAGGCCCAAGGTAGACACAGATACTATGTCTCCATTCCCTATGATTATTAAGTTACAGAAAGGAATGCTTTTCATCCTTCCTCCACCAAAAACAGGACAAAGAAAGGATATTAGATCAAGTAGTAAACTTGAGGGAATTCAAAGAAATGGACAAAGAAATTCACTAGCTGTGAACTTCTCCTCTGCATTAGTACCACTTAGAGATGCCTGTGATGCAACTCTCACTATACAACACTTAGTGTGAAGGTCTGATCCAGCTGCCAGACCACGCAAGGCCATGTCCACCTCTAAGCTCATGTGCCAGTTCTCTTTGCTGTATACACGTCTTGTCAGATGAAGCACAATTGCAATACCTCTATGTGCTACACTGAGTGTGCTCAGCTGATCTGATGGACCAAACAGAGGAGAATTCATTTTATTGCTAGTTTTATATTACTAGTGTTTCTGAGAAGATTTTCATACTTATTTCACCCTAGGTACTTTCAGGCATTTAAGAAAAATGCTTTTAGCTAAATTCAAATGAAATAAATGGTTTTTCTTCACGAAATATTCAAAGGACTACATCTTCTGGTTTCAAGAAGCATTTATGTGTATTTTACTTCCTTATCTTCAGTAGCTATTCTATTTAAAAAATGAAATCTTGATTCACAGCACTGAACATGGACTTCAGTGGGTAAAATAATTTAAAAATTTAAGTTCAGGCAAGAGCTCTTAGGAAAAAAATTGAAGGTTAGACAAGCTTCGGTAGCCTGGACCTCAAAATGAATGAAGCTTTGGCACGTGACCATGTGGTATTGTTTGAACAGAGCAGTTGAAGAGGGCATGTGTGCTGTCTGTTAAAGGAGCAAATACACATGTTGCATTTGTCATTTAATGACTGGATAGTCTGGCCCAGGTGAGTCATAATTGAATATGTACTATTAAAATGCATTAATGGACTTTTACTTCTAGTTAACCCATCTGCACAAATGCTGTTTATCAACCTTTGCATTTCTTAGTGATCATCTCCTTTCATTGAAGCCATTTCTAAAGGCATTCTCTACTCTGATCACAGTTTAATATGGAAAAAAAAAAGACAGTTAAGAGGAATAACTTGAAATAGAAATGTAACAATATTTCAAAGCCCTCAGGTCTCTGATTAGACTATTACTCTATGCACATAATCTCTTACTAAACTGATTCTTTTTCAATATAAAAATAGTACAAAGTCTTTGAATTTTGAATGAGCAAAGTTTTGTGAGTTCTTTGACGAGCCAGAAAATAACAAATCTTATTTAATTAACAAAAGAATGAGATAGGGATGAAAAACATGATGTTAAGACACTAAGAATTGATTGGAGCTGCGTTTTTAGCTGTAAATTTGGTGAGTAGACTTTGCTTGTGAGACAGGCAACATTAATTACTCTGTTCCCATAGCAGATTCTATGTTTAAAAAAAAAAATTAGAGTGCAAAGAAGTAGGGAAGCATCTGTGAGTACATTCTTTTGCACCAATAAAATAATTTTATTGAACTCCATTCATGTGCATACTTAGAATTTAAATCCAGAAGATCTTATAGTCCTGTATTCATTAAATATTATGTACCATTTTATATGGGTATACTCATAAAAGGGGAATATGGAATACAATTAAAAGAAATAAATTCAGCATGGCTTTGGCACTCAGTCTCCTTGTCGCTGTGTGTCTTTAACTGACTCCTTAATACCAAGGCAGAACCAATATCCCAGTGATGTGAGAATCCAAAAGCAGTTTGTTTTCATGGTCAAAATTCACTGTATTTTAAATGAAGTTAATAGTCTAATTCCTATACAGCCACAAGGACCACACTGACAAGTATTTTATTGCCTATCATTCTTTGTTCCCAGTTATATTAGAAAACATATCTGAGTTCATCCCTGTATTTCCTTTCTTACGTGAAATTGGTCCAAACTCACCTTACGCCGGTTTTAAGTACCTCAGTTGGTGGGTAATTAGGGTTGCAAGAATTAGAGGTGTTAGAAAATTGTAACTTTTATACCAACTCCTCTTGCCAATAGTGGGTTTTTAGTGGTTGCATGACACAGGTGGAAACTAGAAGAGGTGAGAGAGCTAACCAGGTTAGCACAAGTAATTTGGGATCATACTTCCTGGTAAAAGATCAGGACAGGGACACTGGTGTTTTAGAAGCAGAGGATTTAGCCTGGCCTCTACAGATGGGCTCTGGGGTCACTAAGGACAAGCTAGATCTTGGAGGACTTAAGGACCTTTTCATTATATGGTTCATTATTAGAGAGTAGTCCGAAAATGTACCAAGTGCTCCTTCATTATATTACCTTACCTAAGACTCAGCGAGGGATTCCATAGAGGCAGTGTATTTCCTCCTTGTTCTGTAACTAACTCAAGGCAAGAAGACAAAACAGTAGGGTACAGCTCTGGTTCTAGTGGCTGGGAGGGCAGCGCTCTCCCTGGAAGGAAAAGAACTTTCACTAAACAACAAAGTCCAGAGAAACAGTTTAACTTTTGGCAGTTTATCTTCTGGCCCCTTGATTAATAAAATATGCACTGACACTAGTAATGGAACAATAGTGATGGAGCAGTAACTATTCTATCTCACAGAAAAATACCATGGATTGGCCCATCAAATCCAAATAGTCCTTAGGGGACTTAGTGTTTTTTCTGGAAATGATTCTATCAGTGCTATTTTAAGCTTTAAAAAAATAGTACTGGCATTATAAAAACAAATCAAAAACCCCAAGCACCTTTTCATGTAGGTTTCAAGAACATTCTGGAAATGCTTATTCATTATTCATTAATGTATTAGCATGTTTAGTCACCCCACGGGAGGCCCCTTATATCCTCATTCCTCTGAACATCTGTGAAGTTTCCTGTCTGGGTTCCCATGAATCTACTCTCCTGAGATCACCAACATGAGGTACCACCATTACTGAATGGTCTGTCTGCTTTTCCTTGATCTCACTATGCTCATGTAAACACTACTAAAAGAATTCCAGAACGCAATTTCTATCTCTGATTTTGATACTAACTATACACCTTCAAGCTGTAAAAAGGATAAAAGAATGAATTCCCAGGCTGGGCCTCCAGTTTATGCAGCATCTCCCCCACCCCCCAATATAAAGTCATGTGATTCTTAGCTGTCTTCTAAATCCCAGTTTAGGTTCTGGGAAAACTCTTTAGTGGGGGAAAAAAAAAAAAAAAGTCCTATTTCAGGATCCCAAGTGGCCAGTATTAAGTCAAACTTGCTGACAGTCTTGGCCTTATTTTTCAGTTTTAAGAACTGGAATTCAGCCTTACTCCTTTGACCACACCACAATCTTGTACATTCACACGGGTTACTGAATCTCTATCCTACTCTTCCCATGACAGTGTCTGACCTTGATTACAGTCCCATTATCCTGTGTCCTCCCTGATCGAAGCCAAGCTCTTGCCTGTCCCACTCATCATTATTCTCTATGTGAACCATAGTCCTTCTATCAGGCTACTTGCTCTCAGATATCCGTATCACCAACTGCCTGTTTCTAACGCTTATAGATTCTGTGTTTGATCAAGTCTTGACATCCTGACAAGATCTCTTTCTTTCCCTTCCTGATGCCCAATTTGTTCAAAACCATCCTGAACGTTTTCAGACGCTCACAAAATAATATTACTTTTAGCCACAACTCCATTTTTAGATGCTATTCTTCCTCAATGAGCACAGAAACACACTACATTGATTCTTCCTTTATATGATGAATCATTGCTCCTCAGTCACCATTGCTGCCTCTTGTTCTTCCTTTCACATAATAGATATAGGCCACCCTTCAAGGTTCTCTTCAATCATCTGCCATTTTCTTTCTCCATACTCTCCCTCAGAGACCTCAGTTATTCCCATGGTTACAACCATCATCACTAGGCAACTGATACCCAGGTCAGCATCAGTCAGGAACTCTAGTCCTTAACGTCCAACAGTCTGTCTACCAGATCCCTGGTTTAATAACTCCAAAACTAAACTAAACACCTTTTCTCACAAACCAGTGCTTTCCTCACATAATCCCAGTTTTATTGATTGCACCATCATTTTTCAAGGCATTAAGGCTCAAAGTTTGGCATCATTTTAACCCTTTAAACTTGCCAGCCACTTCAAGTTATCAATAAGACCTACTGATTCCCTATCACATCTCTTTATTCTCTCAGTGAAAACTCTAATACAGGCCTTTATTAACTCATAACTATATGTTTACTTTAATCTTCTGTTTTCCCAACTCCAATCATCTTGTTAAAGATAAGGTGAATCTTGCTAAAATTATCTGGCTGAAGCTTTAATAGCTGTTCATTAATTATAACTGTATTACTAAAGAATAAAACAACATTGGTAAAATGGAAAGATAATTTAAATAGTTATATATTTATCATAATGTGAATAAAAATTTTATTACTTTAAACAATGATGTGAATAATGTTGCTTAGGATGAATACAAAATTTTTAAAATGAGTCAATTTAAAGGAAAAATAAGTAAAATATAGTATAGGTTGTAGGAAAGCATGACATAAAATTGGGGTAACTATGACCTAGGGAATGAAATCCATACGATTTGGTCTCCTCTACTGTTTTTCCTTAATTTTTCAATCTTGTTTCCTTACTACCCAGCTACACAAATTTTTCTCTTCACGAGAGAATCAATTTAGCATTACTTGGACAAAATATATGCCATTCCATCATGATTATGAGTTTGCCAAAAGGCAACAGGACTGTGAGAAGGAGAAGTAGTTCAACCTTAAGTATTATAAGATTAAAAGTTATCAGAAACAGGAGCCAAGGTCAAAGAAGGGAACTAAGCAGGGCATCAAGCTGGCAAGGCAAGCCAAGGATGCATGCAAGAATCAGGAGGTGAGGCTGGTAATCAAGGAGGTCAAAACTCAGTTGTGGAGTGTGGCACCAGGTGTAGTTGAGGCCTGAAGGAATTACTCAAAATCTAAATTTATGACTGCTTGGAATGCAACACAAGTAGGCCTAGCTCCTTCAAGACTCCAAGTTTGATTAAATTATTTCATATTTGTGAATTGGCCTTGAAATATTGGGAACATGTAGTTCCCCATCTCTTAATATTTAACTTTCTAAATCCTACCAGGTTTTGCTGCTCAGATCAACTCCTACTTTTTCTAAGGACTCTTGTTTGATAAGCCCAACTCAAATTGATGCCTTCCTTCTTTGAAATGTTGTAGCATTTATTATCACTTTTAATCACATGAAGTGATGTCAGCAGGTTCTGCTTTATAATAACCACAGTGATTTACATACATGTTCTCTCTCTGCTACTTTGAAAGCTCTTTAAGAAGAGCAGCAGTGACTTGTATACATAAATCCAACAGCACCTTGTACAATTTTTTTTAATATGGTAAATCTGTAGAATACAGGCTTCTTTTGTTCTAGGTTTGTAAGGGAATGGCTTAATATTTATTTAGTTTAATATGTAAACAGAAGCCAAGAACACTTCCTGCAATGTCTTGGAGGTCAGAGAAATGACAGCTAACTGCAAACTAATTTGGGGGGCAGAAGCTTGTGTTGGTGCTATCCAATGAATGTTTTTTATGGGGAAGCGGGAACAGTGACATTGAATTACCTTCTCCTAAGGAATGGATATATATACATTTTTATGGATAAATGATTTTGAGACCATTGCTTGTACCCAAGGAAGTTTATCATGTAGCTATTTCAAAGTGGCTTAATAAAGTCCTCCCAACTGAAACATAAGATCTGTGTTATTTTGCATTTCCAGAGCCATGAGGAGGTAGGAAAGTAGAAATTTATATACATATATATTTTTTAAAGGAATGTAGATACATAGCAATAGAGTTTAGTAGGAATGTACTTGGGTTCATATGCTTTTACATGCTTTACCTTCTTAACGTTAAGAAGCTGGATCCTGTTATCTAACATTCCTCCTGCAGAAATCTTAGAAAACTCACTTTTATTGTAAGGAGTTTTAAAATGTTAGCCTTCCATTTGTCCCGTCATGAGTCATCACTCCTGACCCATGTAATTAGATTCAAAAATGGAAATATAACACTTCAAGTTTCTCTCATGAATTCTATTTCAAAAAAGAGAATAAAGATTTCTTTTGAAATAAAACTGCATCTTTTGCAAACATCAACACTCATAAAGTCTGGCACAATTTCAAAGAAAAATATCCAATATAATTGCTGCTGTTACACCTACTACACTAAAAAAAAAAAGATTCTTAATCTTCCATATTAACCCAGTCTTTGGTCCAGTCTGTCAAAATAAGCACATCTAGAGTTAGCCAACTCTTTCAGGTGCCATGGGGAAATCAAAAGTATAAAGATTGTTTCTTTCCTATCCTGAAAAAATTATCTTACAATGTCATCGTAGATATATGATAAATATAAAAGTTAAATTAAGTCAGCAATATAATTAACATTTCAGTAAAACTTTACATCTAAATACATGCTAAAATAGCAAATAAATACTATAAAGATAAGCATCACATATTAGATTCAGAATAAAAATATCAATGTGGGTTATATATTCAAGTCAGTTTTAGCGTCCTCTTAATGAACACTTGATTTTTATCCATTTGTAAAATATGGTTGTTAAATATGTATTTTAAGTTATCTGTAAAAACTACATGAAAGGCTTTTAGATTTTCTGATAGCTTGTTTGATAGGTTCAATTTTTCCTGTCAGTGTGAAAAAATAACTTAACTGGTTTCTTTAAATTAAAAAAAACATAAGCTTACTAACTCACAATTTCTCCCTGCAGATTTTAACTTAGTGGTACTGTTCTCACCCATCTTGCCCATTCCACTCTCTAACTAATATTTAAAATATTTATTATCTCTTACCTAAACTAACTTCCTAACTATTCCTCCTCCTTATAATACCTTCTCTCTCCAGTCTATCTTAGTGTCAAATTCACATTTTTATGGTATACTTCTGATCCTGTCATTACACTATTAAAAAAAAAAAAAAAACTCAATGACTTTTCTCTGCTTGTAGAATAAAATGCAAATGCCTTACTTTGGTGTTCTAATTAGATACTACTTTTCTGAACTTACTTCTCATTATACTGCCCTCTACTCCTTATATAGGTCTCATGTTTTCCCACTTGAAGTTGCTTCCCCTGCCTGAAAATCTTACCTGATCTTCACTTGCGCATAATCATTTCAAAATTTCCAAGTCTTTACCTTATTCCTTAAGATGCATTTAAATGCTTTTCTTACATAAATCCTTTCCGGACCTAATCCAACCTAATGAAATGAGCACTCTCCTGAAATCTGGCTGCAGACTTTGGAAAGTGATATATTTCTATGGAGGAGCAGCATTCTAGGGAGCCAAAGAGGACAGGGATTATTTCCTTTCGTTTCAGAATCTATAGCAGAATTCCCACACATAGAGGCATCACACATATACAGCTTATGACGTGGTACATTGCATCTCAAACATTTCTCCTGTGAATTTTATATAAGAGAGCATCATAGCACATCATTTTTCTTCTTCATTTCTGTAATATTTTCCTCTGAACTTTGACAGTCCCCTAAAGAAACTTTACCATTCAGCCTTCCGAAGTTGATAGCCTACGGAAATGTGTCAACACCATCCACTCTTTACAAGCAATATGCAGAGGATGAGTTTGAAAGGAACATTTGAATATTTTACTCTATAAAATGTAAACATACATTATGTATATATATATTTTTAGGCTTGCCTCAAAAACCATTATGATAAATAAGCATAAATCACTGTATGTTCACAATGTATTCAAATAAATCATGATTAAAGCAATTAAGGATAGGACAGTTGTAATTATATCTTTTGAAAGAAATGGATTGCTAGGTGATCTGTCATTTTGTAAAATTTGGAGTTGAGGGATCTCAAAAATCAAGGGCTTAATTTTCATCATTGTTGCAAAGAAGCATTAGGTATCCCCAACCCAAAAAGTCTCAAGCTTTCTCTCTCCCTGACAAAACATCAAAACTGGTCTTAATCAAAATCTGTCACATTTTCAGTCCTGCTTAGAACTGAAAGGACACGGAATTTTCCCTCTAAAGGTAGTTTTAAGAATTGGTTTTCTCGACTTTTGGGAATCTTTTTATTCACTCTGTGCTTTCATGCCTAAAAGTGTATCCTCACAAAACCTTGTTACTAGAAAAGTAAGTTTTTTGATGTTAAAATTTGGGATATTGGGGCAATCTCTTTGTAATCATTCCTTGCTTATTTTTATGAAGTTTTCCATCTGTAATTCTCCTTCCCTAGTTTCTGTTTCCAGTAGAGTCATTCTTTACAACCCACACGAGCTTTAGTCTTGGCCCAACTCTATGAGACATGCCATTATGTAGAGTACTTACTAGCAGTGCTAGTTTGGACAAGTCACTTAAACTCAGTTTCTTCATTTCTAAAATAGGCAATTAGGCAAGTGATGAGAGATGAAGAAAATAAAGTGTGTTAAGAATTTATTGGTAGCTCTGGTATATGCATATGGGCTGGGTAACAGTTAGTTTTTCTTTCCCCTTTGTCTGGCCAAAAAGAGAATGCCTGGCCAATCTAGTCTCCTATATTCTTCACACCTTCCAAGGCTACTATCAGGGACTGTCTCGGGCTTTTGTGATGAAGAGTCAAGTACAAAGCAGGACTACAAGAAACCACAAGGGGCTAGAAGGATTGGGACAGGGCTTAGGTGTGAGAGTAACCATTGTATATAAGGTCATTCAATAGGTGGGAATACAGAGTTTAAGAAATTTGACTGTGGAGTCACTGTCTTTAAGGTACTTGAAAAACACAGGAGACAATTTATTTCAAAATTGCTTTTGACAGATGAGCCAAACTGAAAGAGCTCCCCATGGCCAAAGCTGCAGTAATGTGAGCAACAAGATAAATATTACTACTACTAGATTATAACCCATAGAATAACTGTCCATGAGTCCATAGTGTAATAAGTAATTGACAATATTAATAATTTATTAATTAATAAATGGTCACTCTTGCTTCCAGTAATTATTGGTGTCTTATAGAAGAATTCTAATTAATAAGTGCAGAAGATATGAGGAAAACAGCAAACCATCATTAGAATTCCAGAGCACTTCTAATGAAATAATCCACAGATAGATGCTAAAATTAGTAAGCAAAAGTTTGAAGAAAATGGAATATTTGCAGGTTTTATTAATATTAAAGGGGAAAAATAGTAAATTTACTATGGAGAAACCCATCAGACAGTATCTTAACCACTATCAGTGCTAACATCACCAGTAATAAGGCAAATCAACATCATGTACTTCTTGATGTGATGCATTGAGAAGGGCATATCACTTACATGATATTCTTGCTAAAACACAACTCCTCCATCCAATAATTAGAAAATATTAGAAAAACCCAAATTAAGAAACATTTTACAGAATAATTGCCTAGTACTCTTCAGAACTGTCAAGGTCATGAAAGACAGGGAAAGACCGTGGAAACAGAGGTTCGGGGAGACTAAGAAGACATCACAATGAAATTACTGTACTATGCTATCCTGGATTGGCTCCTGGAAAAGGTAAAGGATATTGGTGAAAAAACTGGTGAAAACTGAATAATAAAGTCGATATTTTAGTTAATAATATTGTACCAATGTTAACATAGTTTGAATAATTAGATCACGTTATGCAAAATACTAACAGAGGAAGCTGCGTGAAGCACATACAGGAACTAGCTATATGTACTATTTTTGCAACTTTTTTTTAAGCCTATAATTATTTCAAAGTAAAAACTTAAAACAGTTATTTTAGCTGAATAAACTATATTTTTGTTTCCTACACTGTTCTCGGATAGAAATATGTGGGTGTTGCTAATTGGCCCCTCAATTTTCAGGGGCACAGGCATATTTACCGTGAAGCTAATGAAGCTTAAGCTTCAGGTTAAGCCCCTCACTTGCGTGGAGTCTCCTAAGGCCCTAAACTAAATTTTGCCCTCATAATTGTGCATTCTTGTTCTAAGAAAAGGCCCCTCCTATTGCCAGAGCTGCTTCAGGTTTTTGCTCGAAACCCATCAATCCCCACCGTTAGCTGGAGTGTCCTTGCTCAAAACCTGCCGACCCCCCACCTTTAGCAAGAGTTCACATAAACTCTTTTAAGTTAAAGGATCCAGAGATAAGAAAGGAAGCTACAAACAAACAAACAGATGGAATCAGCTGGAACCAAGATGGTGAAGAATCTGACCTCCAACAAACCGTAAGTCTCCTTATATGCTGATTTTACTACGTTAGTGTATTAAATGACACACCTACTGGTAGCCATGACCAGACATTAAGGACCAAAAAACGATGAAAAGGGGGTGGCACGCCACTTTCTTGAAAAAGCCACATCCCTTGCCCAGTAGACTAATGCATGTGCCTCCCCGTAATTAGCCTCACTCCTTTCTTTGTCTTTACTCTTTAAAATTAAATCATTCTTAGCAGGTGGGTGAGAAATTGATCTTTGAATTTAGTTTCTGCTTCTCCATTCTTTGGCCACTTGTGCTGTGTCATTCTAAGCTTCAGTTTTGTTATCACCTACTTGAACCTGAACAGGAAAAGGAACTCTCCCTGTCAAGGCAGAGCTCCTTGGCTGGTTAAGGCTAGGACCTGAGTAGGGTCCATACAGCTTCAGATTCCACAAAACAGGGATCTGTCTCTGCCCAATAGTAAAAGAAATTCTAAGACTGGTTCCTGGCTGTTAGGGAAGGGGAGAAAGCTTGAACCAGGCCTAAAACTTCCCACCCATTTACAGGACCAAGTGTCATGTGCAGGGGAAAACAATTAGCTTTTCAATGTCTAAACAGGCATGGCCAGCTATAGCTTACTCAGACCTGAGCTGATATTCAAGAGGCCCCATTTTACAGAGGAATTAAGACAATTATCAGCTTAAAGATAATATGGAATGTGAGGTCAGTGGCAGTGTGTTTGGAGATGTCTCTAGTAATTGGAGGAAAAAACCCAGACAAAGCAGGAAAATGGGAGAAAGCTTGGCAATAACTAGGCAAGATTCCAAATAGGGGTCAATGGTAGAACTTCATTCCTAATGAGGATACCAAGTGCTCAGCGCTAAAGAGAAGGGACGTGCCAGTGTAGGAGACAGGAAGGTTGTGTTTGGGTGATTTTGTGAATGGTCCACATCTTCTTATATGCTCAGAATGGGGATTGGAGTAATGGAGCAAATTCTAGACAATCCTTTGAGAGGGGAGCTTCTCCTGTTATTCTTGTCCTGGCCAGCACAGGTGTAGGAAATAGACTTAGCCTTCAGGTAGACATACCATAATTAAGACTATACAAACCCTGAGTGACTAGGGCACTTCTGTCCAGAGCAGATGCCCCATTCTTTTGGCTTCATTATTGATGAACAAAACATTCAGACTTCCTAGGTAGCACAGTGGTAAAGAATCCGCCTGCCAATGCAGGGGATGCAGGTTCGAGCCCTGCACTGGGAAGATTCCACATGCCACGGAGCAACTAAGCCCGTGTGCCACAACTATTGAGCCTGTGATCCACAACTATTGAGCCCATGTGCCGCAACTATTGAAGCCCACGTGCCTAGGGCCCATGCTCCACAACAAGAGAAGCCACTGCAATGAGGAGCCTGCACACCACAATGAAGAGTAGCCCCTGCTCGCAACAACTAGAGAAAGCCCATGTGCAGCAACGAAGACCCAACGCAGCCAGTAAATAAAATAAATAAATAATAAATTTATTAAAAAAAAAAAAACACACAAAACATTCATGCACTCTAGTCCTGAACCATGCTAATGCAAGGATTTTGTTTTGCTTTTGTTCTGGGGTTTTTTTATATATAGTAATAAAAATGATAGAATAATAATACAAACATATGCCATTTAAGAAGAATGTATTATATGCTAGACACACCTTGTTATTAATAATTTTATTTACTTAAAAAGGCCCTGTTTTTCTTTTCTAAGACTTGTCAACATTTGAGTCCCTGGAATCAGGGAAGTAAGCAGGGTAGTTTGTGAAGAAATTGGAGCAAGAAATGGAGTAGAATTTTGAGGTCCCAAGAGGAAACACTAAAGTCAGAACTGGGGGGAAAATGATTTATAGCATACTATCAACTTTGGGCTATTTTTTCTCTACATTTTGTAATTTATCACTCTAGATATAAACTTATTAAGGAAAAGAGTAAAACCTAGGCATGAATCAAACTATTTAACACAAAAATACTGTCAGTTGATTTATACATTTGCCAGCTGTTGACCCTGAGAAAGGAGAATCTGTGATAAAATAAAGAAATTGATAAAATAATTCAAATTCCACTTCTTAAACTCTCCTTCTTCACAATAGTTATTTCTTGCATATCAGATATATCCACCAGAATATTGAATTCTTCTCTTATGAATTCCCTAGTTTAAAATAGAAGGTGATGACTGTAAAGTTATCTTGAGTGGCTTTGGAGAAGTGAGTGGCTGGAATCATCTCGCACATAAAGAGTTCACATTAAACTCTGGGATGTATTTTTTTTCCCTCTACTCTTCCTCTCTCCCTTAAGGCTGAGATTTTGCATGTCAGATTTCAGCCCAGAGATTTTTTTCTGTAGTGAAGTTACAGATCCTGACAGGAGTCGGTTACTATAAAACTGCTGACAAGATACTCATCCTTAATGTGGCTAGTGGGCACCACTAAGGGTGCCAAATCAATTAAAACAAAACAAAACAAAAAAACTTGTATGTAATCTCTCCACCGAGTTCTAGCAGAAGTCAAAGGTGTAGTGTTGTTTTCTTTAAACAGCCCATAATCAAGGAAGCCCATTGATAGATGAAGGGAGATGCAATGCTCTATATGCTCATCATGGAAGCAAGAGCTGCCTGATGGTCTCTTGAATAATTCAGTGTTTGGGGCTCCTAGCTGATGAATATCCTCCAAAAGAAACACTCTGCAGAAAGTATGGGAACTCAAATCTGGTAGATTTTCTTTAATGCTTTAGCCAAGTATGACACACAGTGGACATCAGAATGTTTCAACAATCTGCCCAGCCTCCCAGGACTCTGACTTTAGAACAGACATTCTCTCAGTCTTGTCACTCTTTTCTTTCCAAACTCATACCTAAGAACACAAAGCATACATCCTTTTCAGCCACTTTCCCCACGTAGAATTAAAATAGCACCAACACGTGTCACTAAAATTTTACAAACTTGAAAAGTAATTGATCTGTGTGTTGATGTAAAGATAATAAAGGCAATGATTTTGCTATGCTATGCTGTTATTCACTATTAACTTGATTCAACTTAACACAGGTCAAATATTGTTGCAGCAGAGTGGAATTTACTCACATAACACTAAACCAAAGTTATCATCCTTGGTTAATAGCCTACTTACCTAAAACAATATTTAATTCTGTGAAATTCCTGAGAAACCAAAAATCTGAATAATCTCTTAGGTGTGTGTAGGAATCAGTGACATTAGAGAAATAAAATAAAGCATAATCATGTTTACTTTCTCAATTTGAGAAGCTGCATACTTGAAGCAAATGTGGTAATTACAATATTTGTTTTCCTTTAAAAACTGTTGTTAAGTTGGATATCCTAAGCTAATTTGACAAGACCTTTTTGAACATGAGCATCTTCCTTGGCTATCATTCTCTTATAGGGGATGTGAGTTTCCTTTCATAACCAACAACAGAGGACCATGTTGGCAGAAGAGATAAAAGGATCAGCTAGTCTGGATTAGTCTGGGTCTAATCTGAGACCTATACTTGATGATAAATGAAAATTCACTGTAATTGTTAATTATACAAGACCAGTTATAAGGATAGGCAAGGTAATTAGCTGCCTATGTATTGTCAGGAATGCTTTGTTGACTAAAAATATTGGTTTCTTCTTTCTCACAGTTCTCACAAATCTATCCTGTTATATTATTTTAATCAGGTAACTAGTAAAGATCAAAATTATTTTGTATCTAAATGAGTATTTCTAAGAGGGATAATTAAATAAACCCATATCTGATAGCATTTCAATGCAGAAGCTAAGTGAAATCTTTTCCGGAACAGGCAAAGATAAATAATGCATATGAACATTAATAAGGATCTGTCTGATGGCTTTCTACCTGTGATGACCGGTTAAAGGAAGAGAAACCTGAATATTTGGTGCTGAAGACATAGATCTTGACTAATTTATTACCTGAAAGTCTGTCATCAGGTTGTGGACAACCCATGCTTTAAGCAGGAATTCTTACTGGTTTCTCTGCACTGGGGCAGATTGAAATGTCTTCAGCATTTCAGGTAAGACCTGAGACACTGCCATGTGTGAGCAGCCTAAGAGAAACAGACTGACAACTTTCAAGAACATTATAGAGAGATACAAAGAGAACAGACTTTAGAAACAGGAAGGAAACAACAGTAATTTGGGTTTGCTTCATGGCTGTCTCAGTCTAGCTGTTCGTCCTTGAGTAAGTCATTTAACTTCTTAGAACCTCAGTTTCCTCTTCTGTAAATGGGAAGGGCAAGATTATCTTGGAGAATCTTTGTAAGAATAAAATGAGACTAGGTTTGGGAAATACCTGAGCATATATTAGGAATTCATGTAGATAGAGTCGCAGATATGATTAAGTATCTCCAATCACATATATTTTCTTTCATGCTACACATAGCTATTTCATTTTTCTCTCTTTGACTTGCCTTTACTTCATAAATCTTTCCACCACCACCCCAACAGATGTGCTAGTTAATCAAACTAAACCTGTCTAATTCCACCTTATGTTATAAATCATACCTAACCTGTCTAAAATCCTTTAACACATAATGGCTTCCCGTAAGTTGTTCAAATGAGTAAATCCAAGACACTAATTGAAAATGAACAGCACAGTAGATCTCTACTGCATTTCAGAAGGGGAGGTTGTAGGCCTCCTTGAAGTGAAAGGTCTTCATTTACAATGCATAGAAAAGAAAAAAGGGAAAAAAAAAAACTACTAAGAACAGAGTGAGATGTGTAAGGCCATGTTTCTAAAAGCTTGGGCTATAGATGATGCACTGATATCTTGGGGGCAGAGTTGAGGTGCCTGTGAAATAATCCAGGTCATTATATTAATTAGGATTGCTCGTGCATGCATTAATATATCATGACACACTAACAAGGACTGCAAGAGAGCTCATCTTCTCTTCCACCTGTTCTCAGGGCAAAAGTTACTTTTAAATAATGGCAAAGTATTGATAGTTACACAAATTGACATGGAAGAGACTCACTCTGTTGTGATAAAATTGGCTTAAGTATTCCTTCCCTTTCCTGCAAGGCAGAGGCATAGTCTGAAAGAAGCTGAATAACAACAATACTGATTTGTTTACTGAATAGCACTTGAAAGTTAGAAATGCCTTAAATATTTTTTCAGCAGGCAATATAGCACAAGTTGGCATATGGATAGAGTCAAAAAGACAATAGGAATACTTCCTCCTAATATTTTCTATTATATTATCTCTATCATTAAAACCAATTACTTTGAAGCCTAAAGAATGCATTCCTTATTCCCAAAAGGCAAAACTATGCCAAAAATTCCAAATGAAAGTAAGAGAAAATGTAATTTGATCATTGCTTTCTAAGGCTACAGAAGAAAATTCTCCATCATCATTCTTAATCCTTCTTAGTTAATGATAAGTACCAAACATCTTAAGTATTAGTAGAGAAATAAAAGGAATGTGACTTTAAACTTCAAGCTCTAAGGAGATTTTGTTTAAAAATGCACACTCTTCTTAGCCTGGGTACAAACCCTGCCAGTAAATGAATTAATTTTGGCAATTTTCTAATCTCATTATACCTTTCGTCAGGAGAATGATTTATCACAATTACAATGCCTAATGCTATATGTCTTAAGAAATATAGTCATCTGGACCAAGACAGTATCATCATTTGACTCTTTCAATATACGATATTTTCATTAGCGGCAGGATATTCATTCCTTCCCAGCTACTCAGCAGGGCTATAAATAGAGAGGCCAGCCAACCAAATCACACAATATTGAAAAGGTCAAAGAAGTACAGTATATTACTATAATTTACAGAATATTGTTCGTGAAGTATTACAACTCTTGACACCTTATTTACGTGCAGAGAAAATAATGAAAACATAAAGCAGTGTGCAGTGGTCACATTATCATTGCTGTGATGGTAGAGATAGTATTGAATGAAGCTTTCTTTTGCAGTTAAACAGGAACTAAGCAAGCAGGAAGGTTTATTTAGGTAGTCAATAACAAAATTAAAACTGTACTTCCTCCTATTAGATCAATATAGGATTTTAAAATAAAGAAAAGGAAAAGAATGAAAATAAAGTGAAGACGCACACTGCTCAGGATAAAGGCACAGTCCATTTTCCTGATTCCAGAAGAAACTAAAACTTACGGTCTAGTTGGCAGAGCTGGAAGACACCTTCTTTAAGAACACCTGTTTCAGATTAGGCATCAATGTTTCATTTTACCAGGTCATATCTATGATTTGGAGTGAGCAAAGAGAGACAGACAGTGTAATCTCATGCTAGATTTTTGTTTTAATTTTTCCTGCCTGAGTTGTCGGATTCTTTATATGACCAAGTTAAAGCAAGAACAAAAAGATAATTGCTCATCTGCACTTCACCAAATGTTGTTTGTGGGAAACATCCATAGAACTTCATAAATGAGATGCCGAGACCCAAATCTTGTTCAGAAAAAAAGAGGTTAAAGAGAGCCATATTTGAAACATTTTACTGCCTTTTCCCCCAGAATCTTTATACAAATCCTAGACATTCTACTGCATTTACTTAAGGGCATTTATTGGCAGATATTATGTAAGGTGCTGCAGAAAGAATACTTAATTCCCCATTCTACCATTTTTTTCTTCCTTCTTACCACTGTTGTCTTGCTAGGTCACTATTTCCCATCACCTAGTCTAACATATCTTTTTCTTAAATAGGCTACTATCCCTCCAATGTATTCTTCATATTCTTACCAAAGAGGACTTTTCCGAAGTTGAGATTTGATATTTTCTTCCCCATCTTAAACTTTTCCTTGTTCCCATTTTATCTAGAATTCAGTGTCTTCCACCTGCTATTCATGATCCTCCATGAGCTGAGACTTGCTAGTCTCTTCAAGCCCTTGTCCCGTCAAGTCCTACCCAACAGTCATACTAGTGGCATCAGTAGAAACTACTCCTACGGAGATCACTTAGAAAATCTGGTCAAGCCTGACCTTCTCAGCTCAGGCCATGTTACCGTTACCACTTTTCCTTCTTGAAAGAATAGACGGGTGTTAATACATTGTGGTCCTTCTTCCAGTTAACATCACTGGGCTTTCCTTGTTTAAAGCAGAATAAAAGCTACAAAATCGTATCAAAAATCACTACGTTTGTTTCAAGGTACAGTGAATAATTTGTGTAGATCTCCTTAGATCAATTTGTCTTATACTGATCTTCCCAGTATATTTACCAAACTAAAAAAGGAGACAGAAAGAAAAATGTTTAAGAGGAAAAAAAGAAAATTAAAAGGAAGGGAGAGAGGGTAGGGGGGAATGGAAAGAAAGTAACAACCTCAGATAAACTAGTCTAACAGAGTTTTTGCCCCTGAGTTGGGCTCCTGGCGTGGTTCTGATTCATTATTAGTGTTATTAATGTGTACATTTTGCCCATGAACATTGTAATCAAAGGCCAAAGCATGCCTTCCATTTTCTAGTACAGTTACTTAGAATTCTTCTACAGGAAAATCATGTTTTCTGCTACCCCAAAAAATTATCTGTTATCAGCTACCAAACATGAGAGAGGAATACCAATTCTGACACCTCTATTATGGACTTCTAGCCTCCAGAACTGTGAGGCAATACATTTCTGTTGTTGAAGCTGCCCAGCCTACGGTGCTTTGTTGTGGAAGCCCTAGCAAACTAACACAAACTCCCCCGTATTTTCTCACATATAAAATGGATCTTAGTAATACTGTCTACCTCACAGAATTTCTGTAAGGATTAAATGAGATGCTTTATATAAAATTCTAAGCACAACGATCAGTATATTCAATAAATTTTAACTATTCTTGTTATTATCCCCATCTGAGGTTTCCTTCAGTGGGCAAAACATTCTTTGCTGATCTGTTCTTATGAGCTTTTATTTATTAACCTTTAAGCTAAGGTAAAAAGCCATCTAATTTTCCTCATTATTAATTTTCTTTTCCCTCTTAGATTTAAAAAATATTTTGGTCATGTATTTAAGTTCTAAACTTTATTTTCCTGTACCTAAACTTAATTCCACAGCCTTATTTATATGTGGAACACACTCCAGGAGACTTCAGGTAAGAGGCATGTTTAATAATTCAAATATACCAGTTACTAAATGATATGCTGTTAATTGCTTTATACCCTAGTTATGAAAAGTAACTCAAAATTGAGTACCTTTGAAGAGTGGACCCCATTCATTACTCAAAATAATTTTGTCTGATGAAGAGGAACTGGTTCAGATGTACATGAGAGATGTGATATCATGAATTCCTCTAATATTACTAAGAGTTTATGATAACAGAATATAACTAAAATGTATTTTAAAGGAGTGCGATAAAGAAACTTGTAATATCTTGTTTCAGATATTAATAGGAATGACCCACTTTGCTAAAACTGAAACACAGAATTCTCTCTTAGAATATAAAATCATGTGAATGTTTTAAAGAGAATTATATCACCTTTCTGGAAATCTAGAATCCAGAAGAAAGAATCCATTCCTAAGTATCAAAATTGTACCTTTAGAAATAGGCCATTGTGGTAGTATTAAGTACACCTAGAAGGTATTAAGTGACCTAAAACTTTGAATTTGACATTTATTTATATAGAAGACATTAATGTGGCAATAGTTTTTTTGAAAGTTTTGCTTTTAAGCTAATGTAATCTACTCATATTACAGTGATCATAGCCTTATTGCTACCAAGATAAGTTTTACTAAGAATTGTGGCCATTGGACTCTGGAAAGAGTGGTCTAGACACCACGAGATACAGTAATGTGTTGGAGACACTGTTTGCCTTAGAATCAAAGGTTTGTTTCAGGAACACAGCATGAGCACTTTGTGTCTTAATTTCCCTGTTTGGCTATAGGGAGAATAATATCTGCTCTACTTTGATCTGCATCATTATAAGTAGTAAATGAGATATGTGCAAAATGCACAAAATATTTTATTTTGATGTTGGCAAATATGGTTTATCACAGCAATATCAAGTCCTTGTCTGGATATACTCCAAGCCAACCTAATTCCTGAGATTGCTGTGTTGTTACAAGAAAGGAAAAAAGGAAATGAGGGAAAATGTTTTTTTTTTTCATTATTATGATATGAAGTTATAATTAAAAGCTGGTATTTCTATAAAGTCTAACTGGCAATTGTTGGGGTGTTTTAATGGAGGGACCTTTTGTTTACTTAGATGACGAACTGTTTTGCCACTACTGGAGCCATTATGTGTACTGAGCAGTTTGCTTCTATGATATTTTATGCTGAAATAACAAACTAGGGTTTGTATTGATCTCTACAGATAAAACATATTAAAATCCCATTAACGGAATTATTCCCACTGATGAACTGATGTTCTGAACATTATGAACCTCTCTTCTGTGTTTAGACACTAGCGATTTGGAACAAATGACAATATTACAAGAGCAAGGGTCTATGTTTACTCTTAAGATGTCTGGGGATGAGGGATAGGAAAAAAACTTTCAATTTGGACAGTGGATGAGAAATGAAACTTGACCTCTGTTATGTCTCACTTTCCTCGTTTGTTAAAGAAGGGCAGCAGTATTTACTCCCTGGGCTGTCACACAAATTAACTTGATAATGAGTATAACGTCTATGAAGACTCAGAGCTCTCTGTAGGTTTCTTACTCACACAGCTCTGGAGCCAGGACAGACTTAGTCCATTTTAAAGACTCATTGACATGAGAGTCCATTACAGTCTGTGTTAAGATATCTCATAAGTATAGTTGGGACCGTCTTAACTACTTTAAGAAGTCCTTGGAAAACTTCTGTGAGTGATTATACTAAAATGCTTTTATGGACTTCAGGAACTAAGGATTTTTTCAAACAAAACTACTAACCATTCATTTGTGTGACAGTAGGAAGGTTAAAAAAGATATGTATGTATATATTTGGGTTTTATGCACCCCCAACTCTTTAATTAGGCATGGCAATCAGAGTATCAATCAAGGTGTAATGAGTTTATACATTTTAATTTATCTTTAGGCAAAAGAAATCTCTTTTTTTTATTTTTATTACATCCATTATAATTTTATTTAATGTTAGAATAAGACCACCAAGGATACGTGTTGATTATACAAAGCTGAGTTCAGTAAATTTACTGAACATGGGAGAACACCATCTTCACAGAGTCTGAGTGGGGTCTTAAAAGGGGAGAAGTAATTAGGGTACTTACAGTGTTAGGGGACTGGGGTTATTCAAGGCTGATTTTAGGTTGAAATTAGTAAGCATAGTATTGTGTAGGGATTGCTCAATATTTATAAACTATGCAAGTTTCTGAAAGTTATATTCTCTTTAAAACTCATAAATTTTGAAATGTGAAACACTAACTTGCTATGAACTGAATTGTGTCCTCATAAATTCATACATGGATCCCTCTTTTCCAATGTGATTGTATTTGGAGATGGGGGCCTTTGGGAAATGATTAATTTATTGTAGATAAGGTCATGAGGGCAGAGCCCTCGAGATGAGATTGGTGCCTGTTTAAGAAGAGACAGGAGAGAGCTTGCTCTGTCTGTTCCAGCCACATGAGGACGCAGAGAGAAGGTGGCCATCTACAAGCCAGGAAGAGCACTCTCAAGAGAAACCAGCTATGCGGGCACTATGAACTTGGACTTCTTACCTCTAGAACTGTGAGAAAATAAATTTCTGCTGTTTAAGCCACCCAATCTATGGTATTTTGTTATGGCAGCTAGAGTAGACTAAAACACTTTTTAAAGTGGAAACTTAAATTGTGAACTAACTTCCTTCCTTCCTCCCTCCCTTTCTCTCCCTTGGCATTTAAATCTCTGAATTTCCCTCAAATCATGTTTACCAGCCTCTCCACAAATTTGGATATGTTAGTTATTTTCTTATTGAGTTTTAAATATTTTTAAGTTTCCCTTGAGACTTCTTTGGATTATTCAAAAGTGTGTTGTTTAATTTTCAAATATTTGGTTATTTTATAGTGACTGTAGTTGATATCTATTTAATTATATCATGGTCAGAGAACACACTCTGTAAGACTTCAGTCTTCAGAAATACAGTGAGACTTGCTTATGATCAAGCATGTGATCTTAGAAGATATTCCATGGACAGTTAAAAAAACTTTCACTCCTATTTTTGTTGAAGTTGTCTGCAAATGTCAATTATATTAAGTTAGTTTATAGTGTTACTTAGATCTATCTTGTTACTATTTTTAGTAAAATTTTCTAATCATTAACAGAAGCATATTAAAATATGCAAATATAACTGTTAATTTGTCTTTTTCTCTCTTTAGTTTTGTCTGTTTTCACTTCATGTACTTTGGAGCTTGCTTATTAGTTGCATATGCACATTTGAGAATATTATGTCTTCCTAATTGCAATTTTATCATGAAATGTCCCCCTTTATCTTTAGAAATACTCTGTGCTGAGATTTCATCTAATATTAGTGTGAAGATACTGATATTGATGTATATTAGTATGGCCACACTGTGCAAATTCTCTTGCTGGTTGTCTGACATATTTTTTCCTAACCCTTCCTTTGAAATGTTCTGCATCTTTATATTTAATGTGCCTTATAGATGACTTATAATCAAGTCTTCCTTTTTCATCCAGATTTACATTCTTTGCTTTATAAGTGGAGTATTTTTTCTGCATTTAATGCAATTTTATACAGTTGGGTTTCATCTACTGTTTTGCTAATTATTTTTACTTTGTCCTTTCTAGGTGTGGTTGTTGCTTAGTGGCTGTGGCCCCTTCTTCATGGCTCCTTACTGTGTTCCCTACTATGTAGGGGATGCTGGGAGCTGAAGTTGAACATGGAATTACAGAGAAATTATGAGGAAAGAAGTATATATGCCATCCGAATGAGTCTAAATTGTATTGTGTAGATATTAAAGATGCATTAATTTTTTTGACATTTAAGAGTTTCTTTTAATGACAGCATGCTTCATGGAGAGTATCTGAATGAAACCTGGCCTAGAAGGAGGAAGATTTGTGAGGAATCTATGGAAATAATCTGTCAAAACATGGAGAGAGGAGATTAGTTCCTCTTAGTGTTTTTCCTAAAATCTTCAGAGCTTTACCATTAAGTTTATAATGGTTGTTAGTCTTAAGCAAATGTTTGCTTCATGATAGTATAGATTCTTTGCAGTAGCTTTTTAAGAGTATATCATTTATTTTTTTAAAAAATAGACATGGGGAGAGGAGAAAAGATGATGGCAAAGTAGAGGGACATGGAATGCATCTCTTTCCACAGATGCATTGGGAATGCACCAAAAGATGCAATAATTCCCACAGAGAACCAACTGAACACCAGCAGACAACCTCGGACACCAGAAAGGACCGCAAGGATCCTGACATAACCGGTAGGGAGGCATATACGATGGCTCAAAGAGGGTGAAACAGCTGAGCCGTGGCAGACGGGAGGGAGTGAGAAATACACAGAAGGTCTGCACCGCAGCTCAGCGTTCCCGGACTGAGACTTCGATTCACAGCTGAACAGAGGGTCAGGGACTGGGAGCGTGGGAACCAGAGAGCTGGTTCAGGGTGAGAAAAGTTGTTGCCAGTAAGGTGACTGACCGAGAGGACAGGAGGGAAGAGGTCCGCAGTGAGGAGTGCCTGCCCCTGAGAGCTGCCCGGCCATGATGGCAGCTGGATGCTGCAGGCTCACGGGCGGAGGGGAGGAGCCATGGGCATAGCCTCTCTCTTTCAGCGCCTGCAACAGGCAGTGGAGAGACGCCCTGTGGGCCACCTAAGGTGCTCAGGGATAACAAGTACCCTCAGGCCCTCGGGTGGGGCTAGCTTAAAACCCATTGGAACTCTGGCAGCAGGGAGGCTGCCCAGAAAAAAAAAACAAAAAAATACCCTGAGAGAGGCCCAATTCTGAGACTTTCTGTTTACACCTGAGCCACTGGCGTCCCTCTGCAACAGGCATCTCCAAGCCTGACTGAAACAACAGTGCGCCACTGCTCACTCCCTCCCAGGGGAAGGAGCCACTATTGTACCCTCTCCCTCCCCACACACCAATGCTTACAGACAAACAATAAAGGAAGCTTTGCTGGTCACAGAATAATACAAAAAACCCAAGGCAAGTAGAAGGACACTTACAGCTGAGACTCTAAGGAAACAGAAATATTAGTATCAATCCTATTGAACTGGTCCATTCTGAGATCAGTTCTGGATTTTTTTCTCTCTTTTATTCTTTCCTTTATGAATTACGATCTTAGTCCTAAGGGATCTACAAGTTTTATAACATAATTTTTAATGCTATTTTTTATTCTATTTTTATTTTTAGCCTTTTTATATACTTCTATTTCTAGCTAAGTTTTTGGTAGTATGGACTATATATCTCTCCTACCTTCCTTTCATCTCTTTTATACATTTCTATTCCTTTCTTTTTATTTGCATATTTCCAGTCACACTACGCACTTCTGTTCCCCTGTCTTCCATCCATTTTTAGTTTATTTTATCTTAACATACTTATAAGCAACACTATCTATCTGCTCAGACACCTTGCTCTATTCTCCAGATGACACACCACCTTGGTATTTAATATTAGGTTTTTGTCTTTATCTTAGTTCTTAGTACAATTGTCTAATCTCATTCTGAGAATCTCCATTCTGTCTGGTGGTACTCTAGCTCTTTTTTATATTTGATCCTAGCCTACAATATCTCCCTAGATTAGTGTTTGTATGTGTAAGGTGTTATTTGTTTGTTTGTTTTTGCTTTTGTTTCTGTTTTGTTCTGTTTTGGTTTTGAATTTCTGTTGAGTTTCTCTTTGAATACCTGATAGCATACTGGGGTTCTTCTGTCAGGTCTTTCCAGAGCCTTATGTCCTAATGGATTCAGTAATTGTGTGTCTTATACATGTATGTGATTCCTAGACTTAGTATTTGTTTAACCCAACACTCAGACATTACTCTGGGGCTTGGACAGTCTTCTATAAACCCCTCCATCGCCGGGACAAGCAACCCCAGAAGTTTGGACAACCATGAGGAAACAAATAAACACCATGTAGGCAAAGGGGCATGGAAAAAACCCACAAGACCAAATAAATGAAGAGGAAATAGGAAAAATGCCTGAAAAAGAATTCAGAGTAATGATAGTAAAAATGATACAAAATCTCAATAACAAAATAGAGAAAGTACAAGAAACAGTTCATAGGACCTCAGAAAAACAAACAGCAATGGATAACAAAATAACTGAAATTAAAAATATTCTAGAGGGCAAAATCAGCAGAATGACTGAGGCAGAAGAACGAAAAAGTGAGTTAGAAGATAGAATGGGGGAAATAATGGCCACAGAGCAGGAAAAAGAAAAAAGAATAAAAAGAATAGAAGACAGTCTCAGAGAGCTCAGTGATAACATTAAGCGCACAAACATTTGAATTATAGGCATCCCAGAAGAAGAAGAAAAAAAAGAAAGGGTCTGAGAAAATATTTGAAGAGGTTATAGTGGAAAACTTCCCCAACATGGGAAAGGAAATAATCAAACAAGTCCAAGAAGCACAAAGACTCCCATACAGAATAAACCCAAGGAGAAATACACCAAGGCACATATCAATCAAACTAACAAAAATTAAACACAAAGAAAAAATATTAAAAGCAGCAAGAGAAAAGCAACAAACAACATATAAGGGAAAACCCATAAGGATAACAGCTGACCTTTCTACAGAAACTCTGCAGGCCAGAAGGGAATGGCAGGATATACTGAAAGTCCTGAAAGAGAGAAACCTACAGCCAAGAATACTCTACCCAGCAAGAATCTCATTCAGATTTGAGGGACAAATCAAAAGCTTTCCAGACAAGCAAAAGTTAAGAGAATTCAGCACCACCAAACCAGCCTTACAACAAGTGCTAAAGGAACTTCTCTAAGTAGGAAACACAAGGAAAGGAAAACACCTACAAAGACAAACCCAAAACAATGAAGAAAATGGTAATTGGAACACACATATCAATAACCACCTTAAATGTAAATGGACTAAATGCTCCAACCAAAAGACACAGACTGGCTGAATGGATACAAGACCCTTCTATATGCTGCCTACAAGAAACCCACTTCAGACCAAGGGATACATATAGACTGAAAGTAAAGGGATGGAAAAAGATATTCCATGCAAATGGAAGTCAGAAGAAAGCTGCAGTAGCAATACTCATATCAGACACATTAGACTTTATAGTAAAGATTATTAGAAGAGACAAGGAAGGACACTACATAATAATCAAGGGATCCATCCAAGAAGAACATATCACAATGGTAAATATCTATGCCCCCAACATAGGAGCACCTCAATACATAAGGCAAATGCTAACATCCATAAAAGGGGAAATCGACAGTAACACAATAATAGTGGGAGACTTGAACACCCCACTTACATCAATGGACAGATCATCCAAACAGAAAATAAATAAAGACACACAAGCTTTAAATGACACATTAGACCATCTCGACTTAACTGATATTTATAGGACATTCCATCCAAAAACAACAGAATACACTTTCTTCTCAAGTGCACACGGAACATTTTCCAGGATAGATCACTTCTTCGGTTACAAATCAAACCTTGGCAAATTCAAGAAAATTGAAATCATATCAAGCATCTTCTCAGACCACAACACCATGAGACTAGATATCAATTACAGGAAAAAAACTGCAAAAAATACAAACACATGGAGGCTAAACAATTCACTATTAAACAACCAAGAAATCATTAAAGAAATCAAAGAGCAAATCAAAAAATATCTAGAAACAAACGACAATGAAAACACAACAACCCAAAACCTATGGGACGCAGCAAAAGCAGTTCTAAGAGGGAAGATTATAGCAATACAGTCCTACCTTAAGAAACAAGAAAATTATCAAATAAACAACCTAACCTTACACCTCAAACAATTAGAAAAAAAGAACAAAGAAACCCCAAAGCAAACAGCAGGAAAGAAATCATAAAGATTAGAGCAGAAATAAATGGAAAAGAAAGGAAGCAATAACAAAAATTAATAAAACCAAAAGCTGGTTCTTTGAGAAGATAAGCAAAATTGATAAACCATTAGCCAGACTCATCAAGAAAAAAAGGGAGAAGATGCAAATCAACACAATTAGAAATGAAAAAGGAGTAGTAACAATGGACACCACAGAAGTACAAAAGATCAAGAGAGACTACTACAAGAAACTACATGCCAATAAATTGGATAACCTGGAAGAAATGGATACATTCTTAGAAAAATACAATCTTCCAAGACTGAACCAGGAAGAAATAGAACATATGAACAGACCAATCACAAATACGGAAATTGAGGCAGTGATTAAAAATCTCCCAACAAACAAAAGCCCAGGACTAGATGGGTTCACAGGCGAATTCTATCAAACATTTCGAGAAGAGTTAACACCTATCCTTCTCAAACTCTTCCAAAATATTGCAGAAGGAGGAACACTCCCAAACTCATTCTACGAGGCTACCATCACCCTGATACCAAAACCAGGCAAAGATGTCACAAAAAAAGAAAACTACAGACCAATATCACTGATGAATATAGATGCAAAAATCCTCAACAAAATACTAGCTAACAGAATCCAACAGCACATTAAAAAGATCATACACCATGATCAAGTGGGGTTTATCCCTGGGATGCAAGGATTCTTCAATATACGCAAATCAATCAACGTGATACATCATATCAACAAATTGAAGGATAAAAACCATATGATCATCTCAATAGATGCAGAAAAAGCTTTTGACAAAGTTCAACATCTATTTAGGATAAAAGCTCTCCAGAAAATGGGCATAGAAGGAAATTACCTCAACATAATAAAAGCCATATATGAAAAACCAAAAGCCAACATCATTCTAAATGGGGAAAAACTGGAAGAATTCCCTCTAAGAACAGGAACAAGACAAGGGTGTCCACTCTCACCATTATTATTCAACATAGTTTTGGAAGTTTTAGCCACAGCAATCAGAGAAGAAAAAGAAATAAAAGGAATCCAAATTGGAAAAGAAGAAGTAAAATTGTCACTCTTTGCAGATGACATGCTATTATACATAGAAAGCCCTAAAGACTCTATTAGAAAACTGCTAGCACTAATTGATGAGTTTAGTAAAGTAGCAGGATATAAAATTAATGCACAGAAATCTCTTGCATTCCTATACACGAACAACGGAAGAGCAGAAAGAAAAATTAAGGAAACTCTCCCATTCACCACTGCAACAAAAAGAATAAAATACCTAGGAATAAACCTGCCTAAGGAGGCAAAAGATCTGTATGCAGAATTCTTTAAGACACTGATGAAAGAAATCAAAGACGATACAAACAGATGGAGGGACATACCATCTTCCTGGATTGGAAGAATCAACATAGTGAAAATGACTATACTACCCAAAGGAATTTACAGATTTAACACAATCCCTATCAAATTACCAACGGCATTTTTCACAGAACGAGAGCAAGAAATCTTACGATTTGTATGGAAATGCAAAAGACCCTGAATAGCCAAAGTAATCTTGAGAAGGAAAAACGGAGTTGGTGGAATCAGGCTTCCTGACTTCAAACTATACTACAAGGCTATAGTGATCAAGACAGTATGGTACTGGCACAAATACAGAAAGGAAGATCAATGGAATAGAATAGAGAACCCAGAGGTAAGCCCAAACACATATGGGCACCTTATCTTTGACAAAGGAGGCACAAGTATACAATGGAGAAAAGACAGCCTCTTTAATAAGTGGTGCTGGGAACATTGGACAGCAACATGTAAAAGAATGAAATTAGAACACTTCCTAACACCATACACAAAAATGAACTCCAAATGGATTAAAGACCTACATGTAAGGCCAGACACTATAAACCTCCTAGAGGAAAACATAGGCAGAACACTCTATGACATCCATCAAAGCAAGATTCTTTTTGACCCACCTCCTAGAATCATGGAAATAAAATCAAGAATAAACAAATGGGACCTCACGAGACTAAAAAGCTTTTGCACAGTGAAAGAAACCATAAACAAGACTAGAAGGCAACCTCAGAATGGGAAAAAAGAGTTGCCAACGAAACAATGGACAAAGGATTAATCTCCAAAATATACAAGCAGCTCATGCAGCTTGATACCAAAAAAGCAAATAACCCAATCCACAAGTGGGCGGAAGACCTAAGGAGACATTTCTCCAAAGAAGACATACAGATGGCCAACAAACACATGAAAAGATGCTCAACATCACTAATCATCAGAGCAATGCAAGCCAAAGCCACAATGAGGTATCACCTCACACCGATCAGAATAGCCATCATCACAAAATCTGGAAACCACAAATGTTGGAGAGGGTGTGGAGAAAAGGGAACTCTCCTGCACTGTTGGTGGGAATGTAAGCTGATACAGCCACTATGGAAAACAGTTTGGAGGTTCCTTAAAAAACTACAAATAGAACTACCATATGATCCAGTAATCCCACTCCTGGGCATATACCCTCAGAAAACCATAATCCGAAAAGAAACATGTACCATAATGTTTATTGCAGCACTATTTACAATAGCCAGGACATGGAAGCAACCTAAATGCCCATCAACAAATGAAAGGATAAAGAAGATGTGGCATATATATACAATGGAATATTACTCAGCTATAAAAAGGGATGAGATGGAGCTATATGTAATGAGGTGGATATACCGAGAGTCTGTCATACAGAGTGAAGTAAGTCAGAAAGAGAAAGACAAATATTGTATGCTAACTCATATATACGGAATCTAAAACTGGTACTGATGAACTCAGTGACAAGACAAGAACAAGGACACAGATGCAGAGAATGGACTGGAGAACTCGAGGTTTGGGGCGGTGGGGGGTGAAGGGGAAGCTGAGACGAAGCGAGAGAGTAGCACAGACATATATATACTACCAACTGTAAAATAGATAGCCAGTGGGAAGTTGCTGTATGACAAAGGGAGTTCAACTCGAGGATGGATGATGCCTTAGAGGACTGGGATGGGGAGGGTGGGGGGGAGTTGAGGGAGGGAGGGAATACAGGCATATGTGTATAAATACAGATGATTTAACTTGGTGTACCTCTAAACAAACAAACAAACAAACAAACATGGAGAGAGCTTGAAATTAAGGAATTCAGAATAAAGATGGAGAGGATGTATTTGAGAAGAACTCCGAGGGAAAATTGTCTTGGTGATTGATAGGCATGGAGGTTTTGATAGTGAGTGTTTCTAACATACTCTTAAATTTCTGTCCTGAGAAACACTGTTGTTGATGGTACCAACCAGAAGATAGGTAGACTTGAAGGTGCCATGAGCTTGTTTTGGGGCTTTGATGTGTTTTCAGATATATGTGAGGAACTTAGCTACAAATATTTAATAAGATGCAAGATAGTCAAGTTTGGATATTCAACAAAAGTTTTGGTCTAGAGAAAAACATTTGGAAATCATTCAATTATTTGTCAGTAGAATAGGAAGAAGGATGAAATTTCCTGAGGAGTGTATAATCAGAAATTTATATGTGTACAATGTTATTATCTGAATGTGGACATGTCCATATACACCAGATTATGCATGAGAATATTTTTAAGTGTTTGGTACAACATGAAATCTAAGGTCACTTTCAATACCAAACCCAACAAAATTAAAGAACATACACACTAAAAATTGATACTATGTAAATCAAAATTGATGAGTGTCATTCCCAGTTCATTCATTCTCTTTTACCTATGAAGTTATTCCATTTAATGTTCTGCTTTTTTAGGTTGCAGCTATTTTAACAGGATTGGGACTTTACAGCCTCCATTCTGATTGCATCTCTGTGAAGATTTTTAGTCTGTTTACTCATGAGAAGTTAATAACCAGCTTCATTGAGTAAATAGACTTAAGATCTACTTTAAAAGAAGGACAACTGTGTAGAGTCTAACAACAGTGCCTTAAATTTTAATGGGGCAGATCCTAATTACATCCAATTTCAGGAGGTTATAAAATGTTTTTTGATACTGAAACTTGGTTATATCGAATGATTCATAAACTGGTACCTTTCAAACATTTATCATGGATTTTTATTATAGCAATATTTGAAATATATTTTTAGACTTTAGGATTGCCTAAAAGAAACCGTTCAGACAACAGTTTCACTGGTAACATACTAGGTTGGAAGGGGAAGAAGGAATTAGCAATGCGGAACAATTAAGGAATGAAGATTTAGATAAAAACTGTTACCTAGGATACATGTGCTGCACAAAATGACCTTTTCTTGTCTAGTTATTTCACATGTTCTCACAGATGTCAGGTGAATCAGTTTACACCACAGGGCACAAACATCTGGACCTTGCTCTATTGCCTTCTTGCTGCATACCCTGAGCTCAAAGACATTTAAACATCACGGTCAGACTGACTTCAGGATAATGCACATATCCGGGAAGTGAGATGCAGATTATATTTATGACTCTAAAAAAATATTATTATTCAAAAATAGCACTGCCTTTGTTAAAGCCTACAATGTTATTAAAATATTTCCCATTATCATCTTCCTACAGGGCAGAAATAAATAGACTAGGAAAATAAGTTCTCTTAGGAATTTTTTCTCATTTCCATGGAAAATTCACACTCTTTGTATGAAATGTATCTGTTTTCTGTTCAGGCTGCAGTGTTTCTTACCCCAATTCACTGACACCCATTCTGCTAACTTCATGTTTAACTGCATATCCTCCTGCTATGGTAATTTACACAGCCTCTCCCTACACAGGATGCCGCAGGTCAGATCGTATTGTTGACAGAAAATGCACAATGTGCTGCTACCATGCTAATTCTCAGCTCATGGTCTGTGCCTGGACTATTGTACACGTATAAAATCTGTGTCCATCTAGGTAAGGCCAGGAGCTCTATAAAATCACACATGAGGGAGAGGTAATGTAGTCATTATGCAGAAAATAGAATGTCTACTTTTAGAGGGCAAGATTGTGTCCTTTCTATCCTGGCTCCGCCTTACTACCCATTCCTGAACACCTGATACATTGTTCTACATGTAACCGTTGCTTAAATATGACAGTGCATGACTGCTTCAAAGAAAAGCAAAACACCAATTGATACGTTGAGGGATAAAATATACACTGATTCATATTCTTCCTCAATATTTCTCTTAAAATGATTTGCTAATTTGTCCTATAAATACCTTAAACTATTTGTTCTTTATGTGTATGTATATCTTATTCCAAAGAGTAATGGCTTAAATTTATATAAATTTTAGTTCTGTTTAATATATTATTTGATTCTACAACCACCTTATCTCCACCATAATATGAGGTTTCTAGAACCAAAGTCAGTGTCTTAGGTTGACATTCTGTTGAATGACAAAGTCTTGAATGAGTGAATAAATGAATCTGTTTCATTGAAGCATCAGAGAGTATGTCATTACGGCAGGCCTGCTGTTGAATTCAACTCTGATTACTAATGAACAGTGGGCCAATGGAATGTTACTTATGAGGAAGCAAATAAATGGAATAGATTAAGTATATTACTTTGGAAATCACGAAAAGCAAATAAGCAAAAACATTCCCGGAGGCGAAGAGGAATAGACTAAGTAAAATCATAGAGTAAGGGTCAGAGTGGAGAAATGCAAACAGGCCCAAAGGAGAGGTCAAACATTGGTAGGGTTTGAGGTATTTTGTCTCTAAGAAAGTGTACTTTGGACAAGTGGAAATTCCAGTCTCAAGGAGAGAAAGTCAACAAATGAAGAATAGAGAAAGAACATACCTCTTTTTTTCTATTGTTGTGTAACAAGCTATCACTATCTTAGCCTTTTCCTTAGGTCAGAAATCTGGTCACGACATAGCTGAGTTTTCTGCCTAGGGTCTCACAAGGCTGAAATCAAGGTGTGAGCCAGACTGGGTTCTCATCTAGAGCTTAGAGTCCTTTTTCTAGCTCAAGTGGTTGTCGGCAAAATTCAGTACCTTGCACTTGCGAGACTGAGATCCGGTTTTCTTGCTGACTGTCGGCTGGGGGTCACACTCACCTTCTGGAGGCTGCCCAGAGTTTTCTGCCCTATGGCTCTGTGCATAACATGGCAGTTTGTGTCTTCAAGGCCAGCAGGAGGCTGCCTGGTACTCTTCTTGCTTCTTTTAAGGACGTACCTGATTGGGCCAGATACAGCCAGCTGATCTCCTTTTGATTAAACCTTAATTACATCTACAACATCCCTTTTGCAGTATTACCTAACAGTAGTACTGAATGCTATTCCATCACAGTCACAGGTCTAGCACACTGAAGAGGAGAAACCAGGGCCAGTAGACCAGCTGGTAGGGGTCTTGGGGGCCATGCTAAAATCCTACCTACCACTGAAAGTGAATTATTAACTCTGAGTAAGGGAGAAAATGAGGGGCACAGAAAGGGAAAGAAAAGCAGGAATGTTCAAAAGGCTTCCCAGTATGAGACTGAGAGCTGTTGATTCCCAGGCATTGTATGAGAGAAATGTCAGACTTGGGTGAGGAGAGGTGAACAGAAGCAGTCTCTGAGGGGAAGGCAGCAGAGAAAGAACTTAATAATTATCTGAAGGATGATGGTGCCTTGTCAAGAGAAGAATTAAAGGAGAGAAGTCAGAGCATTTACCTAGCGATCACATTGGGAGAACTATGATTATAAAATTACTGGGGATAGCGCTGAAAGACATGTTGGCAGTAATTCAGCTTCCAAAGATTAAATAGAAGTTTTAGAGGTGGAGTAATGGAGTATGTTTTGAAAGAAATATAGTTCAGAATAAAAAAAAATTCTCAAAATTGCTGGTTTGATTATGCAGAATTATAGTGATAAAAACTATATGAATGTTATTCAGAAATGAAATGACTGCTAGAAAAGACAAAAATCAATGACTAAAAAGGCACTAGAAATGTCATAAATTTCAACCAAATAAGAAAGAGGTGAAAATGAAAAACAGAAGTAAAAGCATTTAGAAAAAGTTCAGTGTCATATAATGTAAGGTATTATTATTGATGATACAGACAGGTGTGCTCCCCTGGCCACATGTGAGGCATCTGTCAGGTTTCTTTTCCCTAAGTAGAGAGGTTTGGGCTGATAGATAGGGCTGCCAGAGGTAAACAATGCAGTATTTTTTATTTAAGCACTTTAAATATGGAGAGGACAAACGAAACACACAGGTGCAGAAACAATATTTCAAGCCAATTATATGACATAGAAGGGCATAATGAGTCCAATTAGTCATATCTGTAAAGACTGTAAGAGAAAAAAAAAAAAAAACCCACAGATATATGGGAGGAAAAAGGAAAAAAAAAAAAATCACATTTTGTAGAGGACAGAGTTTGACTTGAGAGGTTGTGCCCTGCATCACTTAAATTAGAACCCATGGAGCTCAAACTGACCCTGGGAACAAGAATAACAGGGCTCAGGCTGAGGATAAAGCTGGAAAATTCCAGGGATGTGTGAATTCTGGGCTGGAAATGCACTTCATTCCCAAATAGGGTTCTTGATCTAAGAAACTAATATGAAGGAAAAGAAAACATACAGAAGCTCGAGGAATGGTGATACAGAGGGGAAGGAGGAGAGACGTTGAAAAGAAAATGTCTAAATGAACATCACAGAGCAACATGCATTGAAATAATTAAGTGTTGTAAATGGCAGGAATGTAGAATAGAATCAATTAACATAAATAAAGAAAAGGCATATAGAACGGAATAGAAATAAAAGTATTGTTTCCCAGGAAGGTAGCATTCCATCCGAGCAGAGCTTCTCACTAAGGCCATGTCTTTTGCTCCTGCCGGCCTCCACTTCTGCGTCTTGAATGGCTGACCCCGTGTCCTCCTGTAGTCCTTAACTCTAAAATCTCTTTTCCAAATCTTTCTTGGTCAATGCTAAAACTAAACTTGAAAGACCCTATTTTATCAGAACTATTTTTAAATCGGTTATTACTTGTTGCTGTTGAAGAGGGACCAAGTGAAATAGTTCACATAATGATGCCGTCTGATAATGCTTAATGAGATTTCCCCTCAGGAAATTGTACATTTTGTTACAAGGGAAGGATTACCTGAAGGTGGGATCTTCAGGCAACAAAATGGTTGATTTAGCAGCAGGGCCTTCTCATGTCTATTGAAATTAAAGCACATAGATAAGTGCCTAGTCATGCTGCGAATATTGAACACAACTAGCCCTAGATGAAAAGTCATGAAGTTTTGCCAAAAGAAAGTTTGGATCTTATGATTCTGTACCCTTTATTTGTATCCTGCATATTATCAGTTGTGATCATAGAACAAAGTCTGGGCTAAATGTTGCTAATGATACAGTTTCATTTTGTGTCTTTATTTTTTGGACACATTTAACAAGCAGTTACTGAAGAATCCATTATGTGTCAAATAGTACCCTTGACATTAGGGACACAATATTGAGTCACGTGTCCCACTATCACGGAGCTCAGATTTCAACAATTTAGGCAAAGAAGGCAGTCCTATACACAACTACATCATTTCATTAATTCTAAAACACACCTTTTATTTATATTCCATCACCTCTGAAGTCGAGATGCTTCATAAAATTGATGGCCCCAGAGTTTAATGTGAGCCAGTTTTCTTTCTTTGTGGTTTATAAAGTAATGGGACACGCTACTATCAATGGCGTCTTAGATGTGAGAAATATAATGACTAATTACAGTGATATAAATGCTACATAGATCTTATTAAAGAACAAGGGAGGAAATGGAAGAAAACAATGTTGAACTTCATAAAGAAGTTGATTCAAAGAGAGTATTGATAAAGATTCAAAAGGATTTCACCAGGTAGGAAGGAGGAAGGCTGGGGAGACCTTCAGGGCATAGGGAATAGCAAGAACATTTTACATTTTAATCTTAACACAATTGAGTGATCCAGTGTGCTGGTTTATAGAGATCCTTGGAAACATGCCGTAAGATGAAACTGGAAAGATAAGTTGTGATCAGAGAGTAAAAACCTTTAAATGGCTTTAACTGTACATCTCTAAGCATTAGTGTGATATTATTTATCTGATTTCTTTGGGTTTGTTTGCTTTCTTTCTGTCTCAACGATAGTGAGTGTGTACTAATTTTCCTGACTACCTGGCAGTTTTAACTAGCTTAAAGGAGGCTTGTAGAAGCATTAGCAGTACTCAAGGTTAAGTTGTCTTGGAAGGCAGGTATTGATTTGATTCTTAGCTAGGTGACTTCTTAACCTCAAATAACAAGAAATACACAAAGGTGGAAAAGAACAGTGATTTTTTTTTTTAAGTAAAACTACGGAGATGGGGTTTAAAAGCCTTCTATTCTTTTCTATCTGTGAGTTATCTATCCATTAACTGGTTTGTTAGAGTTTTAAATTTTTCTTTGGGGACTTTTGTGTGTATGTTCCCCCTTTCCTATCCCTAGGAGAGGATGACAATCAGTTAATATTAATATTTCTGCAAGACAGGAGCACATTTGACAGTGATTAGTTTATTATGTTGACTTTTTTTTATTGTTACTGATTTAGTGTTCTACAATTCCTGAATTAACAAGAGTCAGGATTAACTTGATTCTTAAAGTCATTTCTCAGGCACCACTGCAAAGCCAGGATTATTTCTTTGTCTAAGAAATATAAGAAGTGCATGGTATATGTTAGGCCAACATGTTCCAGAGAGCTGGCTATCAGTAAGCTAGAGTGAATCTGGATCTGATCCTCAGACCCAGCCTGGGCTGCAGAGGGCAGGGACATGTTGCTGGCTGAGGATGAGTGAGGGCAGCCACTGGGCAGAAAGAGAGCGGCCCCACTTAGCCACACACTCCAAGGCTGTGAGTTATGTTAATGTGTATTCTTTCCAGGCCCTGTCTGTCCTCCCACCAGTGACCATCATGCCAGATATTAGGCTATTACTTTTCAGTTCCAAACCCACACTTCTAAACGTGGCTTCCCGGTGCAGGACCAGGACTCTGCAAACACGTTTTTGCTTTGACATCTGGCTTCCCATTAGGCTCAGCCAAAAGAGGACAGTGGAGGGAATCAGCAAGGCTGCAGGACAGAGAAAGGATTCAGTTGTTCCTTGTTTACTTCCTGTTTGCTTGCAGTTCTTGTCACTGTTGCCCCAGAAATACTTCTTTATCCCACCAACAACAGTTTTCCCATAGCAGCAGGTGACTGCCAAGAGGTCTGGGTCTCAGTCCCATGGGGAGGCTCTTCTAAATTTCCAGGTTTTGTACCATTCCAAGGTCTTCCCTTCATTCTCCAGTGCCGGTACCTGTTTCCTTATCACTTAGAGGGTTTTTGTTTTGTTTACCATCTGTTTCTTACTTAGTAATTTTATGCCAAGTTAATTCTTTTTGGTATTAAATTTTCCATCTTAGAATCTTTTTAAATCATTGGTTTAAATAATCATTGATTTCTACCATCTGACTGGGCTCTGACTGGTCCTGTCTCAGTGATCTGCGTTTAGTTCCTACATCACAGGGCTCTAGCTTGTTTGTTTTGCATTTTACTTTTATCAGAAACACAACTAAGTAGGTTGGAGGGACACGTCCACACATGTCCTCTTCATGTTACTTATGAAGAGTTTAAAGGTAGCAACTAATGTGGGCATAAGCCCAGCCTTTTTCTTCTGGGCAATTTCATATTTATTCTGGTTTTCTTCTATCAGAAAGAATGCCTTGTTTGGCATTCTTACATTATCTACAATGATTTTTGAGACTTTACTGTGGTATAGCTCAGAATGAGTTTGCATCAGTGTCCTAGTATCTCAATTGTATACTAGATTTATGCTTCTATTTCAGTTTAGCTCATTATATTGGACACACTTGTCAGTAGTTAATAGGCAGCATAAAAATGTTAGAGATCAAAATCATAGGTAAGCTAAAAAACATTCTTAACAAATATTATTGACATAAATATATAGTTAGTTTTGCAACAAAAATATTACATGGAAAGAATTACCCTTCTTTATAAATCAGAAGCAAATATTATATAGGAGACATTTAAAATTTCCACATGTTCTAAAATTTCTTCATTTGAGTATTATTGCAGCCACATACTTGTACAAAGGGTCCGTGATGTTCTTGGTGTTGCCCCAAGTCCCGGAAATGTTTTAAAGAATGAATTAAGAAATGTGCCAAATAGGTGAGTGAGGCTGAATGTGACAAGTATTTGAGTAAACTCAGAAGAGGGGGTTTCCACCTTTCTCGGCATATGGGCAGAGACAGAAGGAGGGTTCCAAGAAGACTAAATTGAGTCATAAAAGGTCTGTAGAAAGGGACAAGAAGTGGACGTTCAAAGAGGAGAAACAGTATATACAACGGTGTGGAGGCATGGAAAAAGTGACAAACTGTGTATTATTAAAGCAGAAGGTGCAAGATTGAAGGTGTAGAGTAGTGGGGGCAGGAGTTAAGGATACAGAAGGAACACTTGACAAGACGTGGGGGAGCTTTATGTCATCTTGCTTAGTAAGTTGTGCTTTGTTCTTTAGGTGCTAGGGACCCACCAAAGAGACTGCCATGAGGAGATGCGCATCTTAGAGAGGCACTGCAGTGGCACTCTGGAGAATGTCTTGAGGTGAGATACTCTAGAGATAAACTGATTAGGACACCATCTCCATAAGCCTTTGGGAAATCAATACCCATCCCGCTAATAACATAAGCTTCCACCTTTCCTCCTCTTCATCTGGATTCTTTTATATTTTGTTGTAAATAAGTGAGCTGGAGATTTTTGGACTGTCAAGTGCAGGGGCTGTGATTCGTGCATTTTTGCGTGCCCAGTATCTAATATGATGCTTGCCACAGAGTAGGTCCTCAATAAATGTTGCCTAGTGAATGAGTGAATGGACCTGAATTAAGGCAGAAGGGAAGGGAGGTGGTGCGGGGGGCACTTTTACCAGAAGAATTGCTTAGTTGTGGAATGTGAGGAAAAGGAGGTAAGTAGAATAACTCTAGAGTTTTTTTGACAAGCTTGCTAACTGGACAAATGGTAAAGGTATACAGAGACTAAAAAGAACAGGCAAAGCATGGGATTGGTGAGGTTTAGAAGTAAATAGTCTCACCCTAAATACTCAAGCATTTGTTATGCCCTTTAACCGTGCATACAGGCCTGAGGCTGATGAGGAGGAGTTTACCCTGAAAATAAAGCCAGGTTCAGCCCCTGCTTCACTGCACACAAGGGACAAGGCAATGAGACCCTTCCTGAGGTTTAGACCTAAGCCAACCTTGCCTCATAAAATTCTGGTACCTAATATTTGTCTATCAGACTGTCACTGGATTCTTGCTAAATAATATTCTGAGATGTTATTTAGCTTTTTTTTTTTTCTTCATCTCTGATTTTTTGGGATATCAGCCATCTCTGCTAAAATCTCAACCAGTTCTGAGTTTTACAAAATTTCCCTTCTCAAGAATACACAATGGAGAAAAGACAGTCTCTTCAGTAAGCGGTGCTGGGAAAACTGGGCGGTTACATGTAAAAGAAAGAAATTAGAACACCCTCCAATACCAGACACAAAAATAAACTCAAAATGGATCAAAGACCTAAATGTAAGGCCAGACACTATAAAACTCTTAGAGGAAAACATAGGCAGAACACTCCTTGACATAAATCACACCAATATCTTTTTTGATCCACCTCCTAGAGTCATGGAAATAAAAACAAAAATAAACAAATGGAACCTAATTTAACTTAAAAGCTTTTGCAGAGCAAAGGAAACCATAAACAAAATGAAAAGACAACCCACAGAATGGGAGAAAATATTTGCAAATGAAGTGACCGACGAGATTAATCTCCAAAATATATAAACAGCTCATGAAGCTCAATATCAAAAAAACAAACAACCCAATCAAAAATGGGCAGAAGACCTAAATAGACATTTCTCTAAAGAAGACATATAGATGGCCAAAAAGCACATGAAAAGATGCCTAACATCACTAACAGAGAAATGCAAATCAAAACTACAATGAAGTTTCAACTCATACTGGTCAGAATGGCCATCATCAAAAAGTCTACACACAATAAATGCTGGAGAGGGTGTGGAGAAAAGGGAACCCTCCTACACTGTTGGTGGGAATGTAAATTGACACAACCACTACGGAGAACAGTATGGAGGATCCTTAAAAAACTAAACATAGGACTACCATATGATCCAGCAATCCCACTCCTGGGCATATACCCAGAGAAAACCATAATTCGAAAACATACATGCACCCCAGTGTTCATTGCAGCACCATTTACAATAGCCAAGACATGGAAGCAACCTAAACGTCCATCGAGAGATGAGTAGATCAAGATGTGGTACCTATATACACTGGAATATTAGCCCTAAAAAAGAATAAAATAATGCCATTTGCAGCAACATGGATGGACCTAGAGATTATCATACTAAGTGAAGTCAGGCAGAAAAAGACAGACATATGATATCATTCATATGTGAAATTTAATTTAAAAAAATACAAATGAAGTTATTAACAAAACAGAAATAGACTTACAGATATCAAAAACAAACTTATGGTGACCAAAGGGGAAAGGTGGGGGGAGGGATAAATCAGGAGCTTGAAATGAACATACACACACTACTATATATAAGATAGATAATCAACAAGGACCTACTGTGTAGCACAGGGATCTCTACTGAATATTCTGTTATAACCTATATGAGAAAAGAATCTAAACAAGAATGAATATATGTGTATGTATAACTGAATCACTTTGCTGTACATCTGAAGCTAACACAACATTGTAAATCAAGTACATTCCAATAAAATTAAAATATAAAAAAAATTTCCCTTCTCAATTTCCTCCTAAACATACTTGCTGCCACTTCTTACATTTAAGAGTCGAGAGTAATTCTTAACTAGCTTTTCACATCTCAGCTGAAGAGTATTTTCTGCACCCTGAGATTTTACTGCTGCTGGGAGAGAACAAATACCAGTTACTTTAAAATAAAGAGTAAAAGATAGGACAGTCAGCACCAGATGCATTAGATTTCAAGATTACACAAATTTGGAGTTCAGATATTTAGTTTATAAAAATGAAACCACTTATTAACATATAAGCATAATTAAAATGCCTGGGTTTCTGACTCAGTTACCAGTTAGAACAAAATTTATAAAAATAATACATCTCAAACTAAATTATAATTAATTCAACCCTGTTAGAGTAGAAATGCCTAAAGTATAAATTGAAGAAACTATATTGTATATCTTTAAAGTCTCTTCCAATTCCAACTTTTTTTTTGTTTTTATTAATTTTGGCAGTCTGAGTTACTGATTCAAAATTCAGCTGCAGAACATAGCAGAAACTAACTCCTAAGTATGGCAGTTTCTGCCATAATAAGCATAATAACGTTTCCTCTGGCTAATACATATAATAGATGTTCACTCATGTTCCACTTCATCCAAAATATAGTTCCTCACTTAATTTTGGAGATTTTTCTCCTCTGACTGACTTGCCATATCGGGTATATTAATTTCTCTGAATATTACTTCTTCTCCATGTTAGTGTTCTCTAACCTTAATCTTTTTTTTTAGTGACCTTCTATCATTTAATTTCAAAGCTGTACTTTGTCATATATCTTCTCTGACAGTTTTCAGTCTCAGGGAAGACTCACTGTTATAAATGACCCATTCTCCAACAGCAGATTTCTTCAAAAGTCATTCTAACTCATACAAGCGTTAATTTTAAAATTTGTATTTTAATAAACTATAAAATATAAATACAAAAAGATACACCATGTTAATAAAAACCCTTACCCCATGGCATTATGTGCTTTACACAATGATTTCCCTTTTTGCCCCAATTTGTTTTTCCCACTCAACCAAGACACGAGGAGAGAGGACCACACCAGAAAAATCAACTCAGGAGGTGATTTCAAAATCTCATGCACTCAGAAGATAAGTGTTGATACTAGAGAGTTGAGGAGAATGTGACAGACACTGATGTGGAATATAAACACTTATTATACAAGAGTCCCCTGTACCATGATGGCAGCCCCACCCTTGGATCTGACTGTAGGCTCTGGTGACTTGGGCCCTATGCTTTAGGGGACACACATATTGTAAACACATGCTCACAAAAATGTGCTAAAGATACATGGGGCCTTATGCCACTTAGAATTGGGTGCTCAAATCTGGCATAGCACAATCTATAATTCCAAACATTAATTCTTATAACTAACACTGTTCAGGAAAAAAAAAAGGCAACTCATCCAAATACCATAAATGTTTATGGGTCATGCTACCACCTACATGGAGTGTAGAAGTGCTTAGGTTAAAAAAAAAATCAAATTAATTAAACTCTTAAATACCTCCTCTCAGACGGCACAAATGTAATATATTTTTTGCTTAACAAAGTTCTATTTCCCAGCATTGCCAAGCATCCTTTTTCTTGCATCTTTTTGGGGTTTTCCAACTGGTGGTTCTGAATATTCGTGTTATTAGAGTACTGTTCTTCACAGTTACAAGGGAGGCTGAGAATCACTTTTCAATATGAAATAAATCATATTATACTCAAATTTGTATATATGTGGGTTAGAAGTAACAAGCATAAGCCTAACACTTACTGATTTCTTCCATTGTCAATTACATGAGCATTGAACACCAGAATGGAAAAACTTGTTATTTGTATCTAAAAGTTAGTAAGGTTAATTACTACAAAAAGTTAAATTAAAAATCCCATTCTTACTGATATAATTTGATTAAATTTCTTACATCAATTATTTCAATAAAAATTTTTAATATCATAGAAAAAAACTCAAAAACATGCAAACAATTTTACTTTTTCAATCTTTTCCTTTACACTATTGCTGTAAACATATTTACACTTTAGACATATTGAATACATCTAATTTTTTATCCTTTGTATTACTAGTATTATTAGAACATAAATTGTGTGAAAATCCTCATTTTAAAAACAAAATCAATTACTTTACTGAAATTAAGGCAAGGTAAATAAATTTACCAAAATAAAGATGTACTAATTTATTTTTTTTGTTGTTTTTACTCACCCAAGCATTGCCATCCCCAAACATTCAGACATGTCCCAATGGTAATTAAGTTCATCACTTTTAATATTTTAATGCCAAATTATAGGCATTCAAATAAACATAACTTTATTCCTTTTTAAAAATCTTGGGACTTTCCTGGTGGCAGAGTGATTAAGTATCTGCCTGCCAACGTAGGGACACGGGTTTGATCCCTGGTCCAGGAAGATCCCACATGCCACGCAACAGCTAAGCCCATGCGCCACAACTGCTGAGCCTGCATGCTGCAACTATTGAAGCCTGTGTGCCTAGAGCCTGTGCTCTGCAACAAGAGAAGCCACCCCAATGAGAAGCCCACGCACTGCAATGAAGAGTAGCCCCTGCTTGCCATAACTAGAGAAAGCCCATGCGCAGCAACAAAGACCCAATGCAGCCATAAATAAATAAATAAATAATCTTTAAAAAAAATTCTAAAAGATAAAATAAATAAAAAATCTTTTCATTTTGAAGCAATTTTTGTTGTTGTTAAGCTAGCAGTGTAAGGTAGCTGTTAAGGTAGCAATAACAGATTGCTTTGTAACTCTTAAATATGCAGACTTACGTTTTGCTGGCCTCTGTTGGTACTACTGTCTGGGTCCTAGGAAAGTTTGAGAGGAGCTCACATGCCATGCCATTGTCTGATGAAGACCTGTAGAACTTCTTTTCCAGTCTGGGACCTGGGGACACAGTATGAGGTAATCTCTTAGTGCTAAGCTTGGTCATTCTGCATGGATATCAAATACACAGAATTTTAGAAATTAGGGAGACTTCAGTGATCCTCTAACCCTTCACTTCATGGGTGAGAGCATTGAGACCGAGGATAGTCACGTGATTTCTTGAGTCCAAACCTGGTGCTGGAAAAGGAGGCAAACCTTTTCCTCCAATGCATCACCTTATATATCATATATTTTCTGAAGGCATATTTAGGAGTTGTTTCTTCACAGATGTTTTGATCCTCTTAATAATACTAATTTAACCATGGAATCACAGCCAATTAGCTATGGAAAAGAGGGAGGAAGGAAAGAAAGGAGGGAGGGAAAGATGGAAGAAAAAGAGGAAAACAGAGCAGAGCAGAGCCAATAAAATAAAACCTTCACTTTTTGGAAATGTGACATGGTCTTGCTATAGGAAAATAAAAAAAAAAAAAAGAAAAACCAAACAAAAAACCACACCTCCCCAGGACCCTCAGTGACATTGAGTCAAAGTTCAGAGATAGTACATTAATTTAGCAGCAGCTTAGATGCTTTGCCTTCATTTCCATCTGCATGTTGCAGATTTTTTTAATACAACATAGAATAAAATGTGCAACTTCTGAAGCAAATGGAGATCTTGCAGTCCAAAGCAAATCATGTTCCTTATGCATCAACAAATCTGAAACTGTCCTTCAGAAAATTAGAAATAACGTACTTTCATTTAAAAAAAAATATTTACTTGTACATTAGGTGTTTACGGAATTACTGTGAGATATTATGCCTTCCATCTCCCTCACTCCTGCTGTCAAACTGACATGAATTTCTTTCCTTAAGTCATCAAAGAGTGAATGTAAATAAATGGAGAGGAAAGCAGCCATGACCTGAATTTCAGCCTTAAATGCTACTGGGTGCCAGCTTCCAACCCATTATGATTAGTAGTGGTTCAAGAAACAGCCTGTCATAAAAACTCTTCTCCTCCTCCTTAATGATGCTGTAAATTCCTTCACAATAAACAAAATCAAGCCACAAATGCAAATATGCTAAGATAATCATGTTAAGCCCTTGCTTAAAAATAAGTGTGGTCTCTTATTTGCGGTAAGGCAGGGTCTCAACTCCTTATGTTATCTCTCCTGGGTCTTAAATTTCTGATCCAAACCTAACTTTCTGGCCTGTGTTCCAGCCATTTGACCCACAAATCCTAAGTCTCTGCCACACACCTAGTTATCATTCCACCAAAATCAAGGTCTCACCCGCTGTACCTCTGCCTATGCTGTTTCATTATCCCAAAGGACCCTCCTGAGTGGAGTGCATGTGGCAAAGTCCTATAAGCTTCAGATCTGTTTTTTGTTTTCCCTGTAGCTTTCCATGACTCTTAAGGCTACACATTCTTTCTTCATCTGTTATTTCCTGACTGCTTACAACCCTTACAGCATTTACGTTGAATTTTAACTGTTTACAGATCTCCCTCCCCTGCTAAACTTTGGGTTCCTGAGGGATAAAGTAGGACAATACTTTATTCATTTTTATGTGCCCAGCAACTAGTAGGGCACCTGCCACATATAGACCCAATAAATGTCTGTGAAATTGAATCAACTCTTCCAGAGGGCCTATTGGCTTCAAATTACACCAAGGTAGACATTACTAATATAAATCTTTCCTGAGGGCAGAGTGTTTTGGTTTTGTTTCTTTTTTAGGAGAGAGTGTAGAGAGTGCTTGAGGACACCCAGGGTGAGAAAAAATATACAACATATTTTGTGACATTTTCTCTCAATATATATTTCCAGTTTTAGCGTGTAATTATACAATGCAGAGGAAAACATCTTTTTTTGTTGTTTATTTCAATGTTGATGTAGCATTTGGCCAGCAGAGGGAGAAAATACAGTATGAAATACAAGCAGCAATGTTTAGCTCTCTCCGTTACAAATGATGTAATTTCATATTTTTAAAAAAAATTCAGAGTATATATGACTTTGATCCAAAAATAGGTAGTTACCCAGGTAATCTCTACCAACTCCCCAAATTTAAAGTCTTAACCTTATTTTTCCTCTAGGTTTAAAGAACTCAGCAGTGTATTTTAGTTGAGAGCCAGTAAGCTCTCATCTGAAATTAATGGAAAATTATGCCTTTCAGAGAGACCTTCAATTTCCAGATGCTCATTCCTTCTCTCACTGCACACTAATGAAATGAACTGGAATATTGAGGCACTAGGTATTCTGTTGCATGAGTTTGAGGGCAGTTAGCCAAGATCTGATGATGTAAGGTGGAACTCCTTCTCCCCTATAGTCAGAGACGTGCTTATAAGATGAACTGTTGTGGGGGGAGGTGTGGGTAGAGTATGATTGCCCATGGTGTGCCAGGAATGAATATATATATATATATGTATCATTAGCCACACATAGTATTAATTTGGAAGGCTCGAAATATATATATATAATTTAAATATATATTTTATAAATATATAAAAAGAAATATTTTCCAGCCTGCCAAATTAGCACTGTGTGTGGCCAATGAAAGCATAATATATAAAATGCATTTTAGCAAAATAGGTAAAGTGAGGATGATTATTCACATCAAAACCTGATTCTTCCAGGAAAATATAATTCATAGCTCTCATTAGTGCGTGTCAAATAAAATTAGATCTTTGAAACAACAAGATGCATAAAGTTTTCACACGCATTGCAAACATCGACTATTTAGGTAATACAGCTTGTAATGAAAACAAACAAAGCTGAGTATTGGCAGCAGTTGCAGATAGTTTGTGATAAATGTAATGTACCATCCTCCTTCCTAAAATTGTACAGATTCTGTAGCATCATTTTCTTCATACTCTCTCTGGCCATATCCTTTTTTGCTCGGCTTCTTCTCCTCCTCCCTTTGCCATGAACCTGCATCTGTTTCTTTTTTTAATTTTAAAAGTTATTTATTATTTATTTTGGCTGTGCCAGGTCTTAGTTGTGGCACACAGAATCTTTGTTGTGGCATGTGGCATCTTTAGTTGCACCATGCGGATTTCTTAGTTGCAGCATGCAGACTTCTTAGTTGTGGCAAGCATGCAGGATCTAATTCCTGGATCAGAGATTGAACCCGGGCCCCCTGCATTGGGAGCAGAGTCTTACCCATTGGACCATTAGGGAAGTCGCCCTGCTTCTATTCTTAAATCAACTACTTTAGTGAATATCAACACTATAATGGAAGAATAAATTCCTGTGAGTGGCATAAATTTTCTGTGTGGGGTTTTAATTAAAGATTTGCTTTAAAAAAAAAACAAAAAAAAACCACTATCCAGCCAATTATCCAAACCCCGAATTTAGACTTCATCCATAACACCTTCTTTTCGTTTACTACCACATCCAAATATCCAGGAAGTACTATTGATTTCTTACCACCTCCTTATGTTTCAAATTGATACAGTCCTAACAAATAGCACTGCCACTGATTCAGTTTAAACTACATCTATTCCTTCCCTCCGATAGTTCATCACCTCATCTTACTACAGTCTTGCTTTTCTAGAACAATATTCTATACTGTATCCAGATGATTCAAAATTTTTAATTTGAGATAATTATGGATTTATGTGTAATATAAGAAATAATACAAAGAGGCCCTGTGTACCCTTTATTCAATTTCTCCCAGTAACATCTCCCAGTGGTAACTCCCATAGTACAATATCTCAACCAAAATATTGACAGTATATTTCTATCACCACAATACTTCCTCCTGTTACTCTTTTATAACCACACCAACTTCCCTTTTCCTTACCATATCCCTAATCTGTTCTCTCTATAATTTTGTCATTTCAAGAATATTACATAAATTGAATCATATATTATGGAATATTTGGGGATTATTTTTCATTCTGCCTAATTTTACGGGTTATTGGGTATACTAAGTGTATGTTCCTTTTGTTGTCAAGTAGTATTCCATGGTACGGAGGTGCCACAATCATTTAGTCACCTATTGAAGGAATCTGGATAGTTTCCAGTTGTTGGTTATTGTCAATAAAACTGCCATAAAAATGTCTGTATAGGTTTTTTTGTGAACCTAAGTTTTTATATTTCTCGAATAAATGTCCAGGAGGAAATTGCTGTGTCATATGGTAGTTGGTTATTTACTTTTAAAGAAAATGCCAATCTTTTCTGGAATGGCTGTGCCATTCTATATTACCACCAGTAATGTATAAGTGATACAGTTTCTTTGCATCCTCACCAGCATTTAATGTTTTCATTATTTTTTATTTTAGTCATTTTTATAGCTATATAGTGATATCTCTGTGGTTTTAATTTGCATTTCCCTAATGGCTAACGATGTTGAACATCTATTCATGTGCTTATTAGCCATCTGTATTTTCTCTTCAGTGAAATCTCTTCACTTGTTTTGCCCATATTCCAATTAGACTATTCATCTACTGTTGAGTCTCAAGATTTCATTATATATTCTAGATACTAATCCTTTTTTGGGTATGAGGTTTGCAGATACATTTTCCTACTCTGTATCTTGTCTTTTCATTCTTCTAACAGGGTCTTTCACAGAGCAAAACTTTAAAATTTTTCCTTTTATAGAACATGTTTGTGGTATGAACTCTAATAGCTTTTTGCCTACTTTTTGACCACAAAGATTTTCTGATAACTGCATAGTTTTATGTTGTATATTTATGGCATGATCCATTTTGAGTTCATTTTTGTACAAGATATGGGACTGTGATCAAGTCTCATTTTTTTGATTATAGATGTCTAACTGCTCCAATATCATTTCTGGAAAATGGTATTTTTCCTCCATTGAATTGCATGTACATTTTGTCAAAAACCACTTATGTATTTTTGTATGAATCTATTTGTGGGTTATCTAGTTGGTCGAACTGATCTGTGTCTAACCCTCAGCCAATGCTACACAATCTTTATTACTGTAGCTATATAAGAAGTTTGGCATTTTCTTAAAAACAATGGCCATTAATAGGACTAGAAGGATGATATGGAGTGAGCTGAAGGAAAGTGTAAATTAAAAAGTTTGGCCCTATGAAAGCGTGTGAGACCAAACAATATGACTTGAGGACACTGAGACAGAAGGATGTGAATGACAAGTCAAGATGCAGGAGTCTATAAAAAGGGCAGCTCAGAGCAGCAGACTTCAGGAGCCAATTACCAGGATAGAGAGGGTTCAGAGCAGAGATATCCTGTGGGAAGAGTCCATAGAACTGTCATTCACTTAAATTTCAGGCTTTTTTTTTTTTTTACCTAGTCCACTCTTTTTAAGTAAACACAGTCCCTATATTAGGGTGCACTGGGACATACAAAAAGTTGCCTTGAACACAGAACCTTGGTCTCAAACATGAGTCCAGACAATTACCATTCACTGGCACTCTCTTCTGACTAGGCTGATTCTCTAGCCTGTTTTTAGCTTCTAATATAGACCTTCAGCCACTGCTTACCCACTCCTTATCCATGCTCTGTCCCACCTCCTTCCCTCCCCAGAATCTCAATAAATATTAGCTATTGGTATCATTAATGTCTTCCTCAACACACACACACACACACACACACACATTCTTTTGCTCTGCATACACAGATTTTATGTAAGAGACCCTCTGTCTCAGGTCTGAGATTGACAGGTTGACTAATGCATCACTTCTTGCCTGATTTCTCACTTGGAGAAAGGAGACAAATCCAGCCACATTCAAAGATAAAAATGTCAGTCTGGATTCAAGGATAAACATGATATGTCCAAACAAAATAATTTAGATGTCTGGTTACCAAGAAAGTTAAAAGAAATAGCTCAGCTTTGGACTGACAGTGGACATTTAAGCAGGTTGAGCAAAGATTGGCAATGACCCCAAAAGGTATAGTCCCATGTACTTGGGACTAAGACAAAAGTGAAAAGATTAATATTTTAGTTATCCACAACCCATTTTTACATTTTTTGCCATATCCATCGCCACTTGCTATGTTGTTTGCTTTTTCATTTAAATCGACTTACTTTTTAACTTAAATTTATTCATAAAGTAAATTTTATATCATTCCCATCAATGAAATTCCAGTATTTTCTCATACGTGTCTAATCACTTAAATTGTAAATGTTCATTGCTGTATGACTTAAAATTATATTCCATAACAGTAGGGGTTCCCGTATCAAAAATAACATGTGTATCACACAGTGATCTGCCTCCGCTTTACAACTAGCTAAGTGAGGAATGACAGACTAAGTACTGGGAATTATCATATCTATACTGTATGTGATTTGTGCTAGTGGGTTGCCTTGCCGTGAAGAAAAATATCTTATGTAACTTGAAATAACTCATTCTGTGACCTAAACTCTAGAGAAAAGATAATGCCACAACATCTTTTTATGAGCTGCCCTGAAGACTGGCTTGCCACATAGGAATGTTGATATCACTTAATCTAGAATGTTATCATGATCTATATTTCTGTAATACAGTGTTTATCTTGCTCCTATATTTTAATATAAATAGCTGAGGGGAGGGTGACAAAAGAAAAGAGGCAAAGAATCATTAAATATTGTATGGGGATAGTGAAATTTAATATGACAAATTTAACTTGACGGAAGCTGAAATAATATGGAACTGGCTATTTCAGGTTAGTGAATGAAGCATTACAAGGACTAAAAGAAGGTTAGGGAGTGCAGGTACAGAGAAAGAAGGGCAGAGTCTTAGAAATGGAGGATGGAGATAAGGACATGTCTCAGATCTTACAAGGCATTATAGGACATGTTAAAGATTTTGGTCACTGTCCTCAGGACAAGAGAAACACACCAGCTTTTAACTCAACCAGAAAACTAAATTATAGTACTGCCTGGTGATAATCCAGTCGTTTTCAAATCAGACCCCAATGACCAATTATTCTGTCTGTAAATATTTTCCATCACCCATTCAAAAAAAGAAAAAAAAACCTTCAAAATATTGATGTCTGCCTACATTAGTAAATGTGGTTATGTTATATATGTTTATTTCTGAGCTCTTAAGTGTACACTTAAATCAGAATTTGAAAAATGCCTTAAATGAACGTTAAGAGTGACTTATGGTTTGGACTAGCTTACCTTCATGGACATCCTTTGAGACAGATAAATATATTTAAAGAACCAGTTGGTTTGAAGATTCTTTAAGATTCTATTCAGCCTGAGTTTTCCTAATCGTTGTTCCTGATTTTGGAGCTAGAGAATGAAAATGTTCATTTAGCTGTGTGGTGGTGTGTGACAGGCCAATTCATTTTCAATTTCTGATTGAAATGATTATAATATGAAGCTAATATTTAGCAAGTAAGCATCTTTCTTTCCATCACTTTACTTGGCCACGTATTTCCCATTCTCAGTGCTCAATACACTTGTGAATCCTTAGGAACTCTAGAGTGAACTGATATGGGATCTATCATGCAACTTTGAAAAGTTAGCTAATGTAAAATGTTCTTAGGTATATTTGTCCATGGTGCTTGTCAGCAATTTTTCAGAGGCCTAATATAGATTCACTATTTCAAAATCCTACAAGTATTGCTCACTTCAGCTAAAGCCAGGTAGATTTTTGATAAATGGCTAGCAGGTATTTGGGGAGGATAATAATCAGGTAACAAAAGTATGCCAAAAGTTGCTACCCAAACTCCTCAGAAAGAAAAAAGGGAAGCTAGAATTTCATTTCATATAGGTCAGTGTCTCCAAAGGAATGTCCTTAAAAATTCTGCATTGTCTATTTTTCAGCTTCCAGTGACATTACTGCTTTTTATAACTTGCTATTTCATCCCAGCTTACATTTGAGTGGGACTGGAATCCACATAAAGAGATAACAAAGGTGAAAAGGTATCACATCTTTCTTCTTTCCTTTTGTATAACATGGAGCTGATCTTTAGCCCTTTCTCCAATCTGAGAAAAATATAGGTCCTAGACATTTCAAAGGTTAGGAATTTAATGGGCCAGAGATAAATATGTTCTGTATCTTCTGCAGCTGGATATTACCCTGTGGGTGATCTCATAACTAAGTATCATGACAGATACTTAGAAGTATGAAATCAAGTTTGCCTAGAATATCTGTTCACACTTTTCATTAGTGAGAGGGTTACCTCCTAGATTCTCTTGTTTGGAAGTGCACCCCTTCCCACCATAATATCTGAATAGCATAGGTAACTCCTTAAAAACAGCAATATCATTCAAAGGGAGTAGGGCAGTGTTATGTAGAGAAAATGCACCTCAAACCACACTATTTGTACTTAAAGTATCAAAACTCCCCAGAAGATAGAACAATGTGTAATATGCACCTTCCATCATCAGAACCTCTTTCATATTCATTCATTCATATGTCTGTTCTCAAAATGTATCTAAGTCCATCATCTCACATGATTCTTACAATTTTTTTTAAGGTCCCCACATTCAGACAAGCCCAAATCGTAAAAGGAGCGTCTGATGAGCAGTTAAAATTCCTTGGAAATCAATGTCTATTATTTAACTTCACAGGAAACCAAAAGCCTATAATTGATTTTCAAATCTGCTTGGGGACATGGCTCTCAATGTCTCAAGATAATGCCTTGCTAGAAATCTGTGGTTACTATTATAGGTCAAGGGGTAAACCTTTAAAGCCCACATCAACTATGGAGTAGATAAACTAAACCTGAGAGATCACAGGACACCATTACATTCCATTTAGCATCCCCTGGAGCACCTGGTCCACTGTGCACTCCCTTCATGCTGACTGGGGCCTAAACAGAATGGCTCAAATGGTTGGATATGTCTGGGACAGCTCTCCTGAGGTAATGTATCTCTGCGGGTTTGCTCCTGGCTGAGGGTTGGGTTTCTTGATTCTCCTTCACGTTGCAGTCCCTGAGGCTAGAAGGTCTAAACAACATCTTCATTCACTTGTCTGGTACCTAAGATGAGATGGTTAGAATACCTGGATCTGGCAGGTTCCTTTTCTCCTGTCCTTTTGGCCTCTCCAAGTGGCTCGCTATGGCTTCCTCACAGAATGGCAGTCTCAGAGTCACATTTACAAAGCAGCTGGTTTCCCCCAGAGTGACTGGATTAAGGCTGGGCAGAAGCTGCAGAGCTTCTTACAAAGGCTCAGAAATATGAGACTACTACTTCTGCTGCATTATATTGGTCAAGTAAGTCACCCAGGTCTAAGGAGAGGGAAGTTAGACTTCACCTTACAATGGATAGATTTGCAAAAAATTTGCAGCATCTTTAATATAGTATCTCATAAACAAAAACATTCACAATGAGAAGATATATACATTTAATTCTCTTCCTCTCTTACATACTTTGGAAAAGCCACGCAATTTTTCTATGCTTCTGTTTTTTCCATCTGCGAAGTACTAAGGATGATTCCTACCCCTTTCTACTTACCAGAAATAGAGATACAATAAAAAAGGTGAAAAATGTGGCAGCATATTAAGTTAAAGAAAAATAGCATAAGAGTTAATATCATTATCTTTGGGGTAAGACAAAACTAAATTTAATATAACTCTGCCGCTTATTGTTATAAGGCCATAGGCAAACTACCCAATATCACCCAGCCTTAGTTTCCTCACTTCTAAAATAGGGAAGCATATATAAGTCAAATCATTATGCTGTACACCTTAAACTTATACAGTGCTGTATGTCAATTATATCTCAATAAAACTCAAAAATAAAATGAAATAGGAAAAGATGACAGAGCTAACCTCATAGTATATAATATTTAGCATGTGTAACACAACTCCCAATACACAGCAAACACACAATAAATGTGAACATATAGCTAGCGTATGTTCTTCCTACCAAATGTGAATTCATGAAGGTGAATATTTGATAGAGATTTCAGGATCAACCTTTAGACTTACTGATAAAGACCAGACTCTAGTCAATATCCTGGAGATGTCACTTTTGCAAAGGCAGTGTGCTAGCAGGGATTTTTCTTTCCCCTTCTCTTTATTTTTCTAATCAGTGCACAATACACTTCATGTTACTGAGAGCTGCCAGTAGGGAGGCACAATGTAATTAAAAGATTGATCTTCTGGAAACAATGCTTAATAACAGGCATGAAAAAGTGAGAGTAATTCTGCATTTTCAAACACTGTCTTCAAGTTAATTTAACCTGAGCTGTTTGTGAACCACCTAGAAAGTCTGGGATCAATATGTCCAGGCTGAAATCAATGGACCAGACAGGAGAGGAGAGAAACTCCAATTGGCTAGTTCATTCAGATCAGTTGGAGCCTTGTGAAAGAAGCACTTGATGGAATATCCATTTTATATGCTAACAGCTCAGATGTGCAAGGACAGCTTTTTGTAGTTTGCTTGTTCTCTAAAGGAAAAAATCACACTTTATGCATATATGTATAGATATGTGTGTGTGTTTGCAGATATACATAAAAAACATTTTGTATATTAAAAAGTCAAAAAAAGGAAAGTAGTCCTGAGAAACTTCTTCCTTCATATACTTCAAAACCTACTCTCCTAAACCAACCAACAAAGAGAAACCAAATACGCATTGAATAACCATCTACTACATTTGTTCTCAAACTTTCTTCACCCAAGAATCTTTGGGACATCACATTTTCATTACCATCCTTTTGATGTGTTTATTTTATAACCTTTACCTATGCTTCTTGACCAGCTTTTCCATGCATCTGATCTGCCTCCAATACAGTTTCTCTTTTTTCTATGTCTCTAATAGTTGACTATTTTTCTGCAGAAACTATTTCAGTTCAACATTCATTGAGAACCAAGCATGAGCAAAGCCTGCCACAAAATGTCATTCATTATATTAGCTCCTGTATTCCAATATTATAGCCTCTTGGGTACTTTCTCTCCTCTTCCTCAATGAAAATTTGCCCTAAAAAACACAGTAAGATAACACAAACATCAGTACATCAAAAGGAATGATAAAAAAAAAAGAGGTCAAAAGAATTTCCTGAGTGGTCATATGATTCAGTTTGTAGAAAATGTGAAAATTTTCATTTCTGAAAATCATTCAAGCCCATAATAGCCTGGGCAGAAATCAAGCAAAAAACACCTAACCCAAAGGTTTCAGTGATTTTTGCTAGGTCATCCAAATTGTGTGAAAATAAATAGTGCTGAAAGTAATACTTCAGTTTCAAAAATAGCACAATTTGTGCTTCCTCAACACTTAAAGAAAAAATTTGATCACAGGAGTGAGTGTGAGTTTGTTTGCATGCAGATAGAGCTCAGCAATGTATAAGCATTTATTTTTCGTGTTCTAACATATCATATACGTTAGAGCATATCTAGTCTCCCCAGTAATTTTATGTCATCTTAACTTCCAACTGGCAGCTCAGAAATGTGTAAGGAATCTAAGAGCCAAGCTTAGAGGTTGGGACCAGAGAGCAACATCATAGAATGATCTTACAGAAGCTCACCATATGCGAGCACAGCCACAAATTGGCCATTGGGAAAATAGTTAAATTCCGCTTTTCTGATTTATTGGGAAAAAATTAGGTTTTCTACTATTACATTTTTCATTAAGAATATAGAAGAGAAAACTACCTAGGGACAGAATAAACTCTTCTTCATGGAATGAAATGGGATGTTGGGTAATTATACAATTTCACAATAACAATTTAACCATTGAGAATATTAACATTAACCTTTATTAAATATCTACTTCATTGAATCTAGCAGACCATATGAGAAACACGGGACACACACTCTATAAGCTTCCCAAAATAAACATCAGCAAACAAAACACACAAGATCATTGTTATATGGTTTAAAGGGTTCTATTAACTTGGTATTTCCCACTAGCTTTCACTTTGTCCCTGCGGAATACCCTAAATGCTTATCACCTTATTCACAAAAATGATAAGATCTAAATCAAGTGAATGATTTTGACTTTCTTGGACAAAATGTGAGAAGTCAAAAACTAAGTAGAAAAGGTTTTCATTTTTTAAGGTAAAAGTCTTAAAGCTACTCATTTGTATTGCTATTATGATACAAAATGTTGCATATTCTGTAACGTCGAACATGCCTGACTTTAAAGGAATAGTATATGAAAAGCTGGATAGTTATTAGTTTCACGAAACGATTTCCCATAAGATGCCTCTAAATAGCATATCCTAATACATTTAAAATTGTATTACCTCTACAAAACTTAATTCACAAACAGTATTCCAAAAAAGTATTAAAAAGGTATAACTAATTTTTAAAAAGTATATCTATTTTTTAAAAGTAAATCTCTTTTCTCAATAATCCTTTACATTTGTAGAACTCATTACAGCTGAACGTATTTGAAACTAATTTCATTTTGTATATTTGAGACTTAAAAAAACCCTTAAATTTGTCTGGGAAATTATTATTTGTTACCCATTTCAAAGTAAGGGAATCAGGGCTCAGAGAAGTGGATTTGCCCAAAGTCAGTCAGTCACTAAAAGGCAGAGCCTATGCCACAAACCAGGTCTTCTACGTTTAGACTTCTGCTTCTTTCTATCTGTCACAATAATACAAACCTCAAAATTTCGCAAGGTCCTCTTTCTAGTAATAACATTTTTTTGGTAAATGAATATACAATAATTCCAAATCTTTCGTAAACATTTCTTCTAGGGATTTTGTTTGATTCCAGACTAGACCTACTGTGAAATAGTTGGACTAGAACTGTGTGCTAGATCAGAGAGATAAATCTTTTCTCATTTTAAATAATGTAGTGCTGTTTATTTCATGTAATTTCTGAATCATCAGTGCATTGCTTTTCAGTAATCATCATTTGTCTCAAAATATTACTGAGTTCAAAATTTCCAGTACCTGAAATGCCACCCATCAAGTAAAATATCCAAGTTTTTAAAAAAATGATAAGAATTCATGAAATTAGTCATTTGAATCAGTTTCATAATTACATATTTTTTCCTCTTTATACTATTCAAACCCACCTTGCTTATATTAACTTTCCAGGTGTTTATGTTTTCTGTGGTACCATAACACCTGTGTACCTATACACACACACACACACGCATACACATGGGTGTGTATGTGTATGTGTGTGTGTGGTCTGTGGTCTCTGAACACTCAGAGATATGCTTAACATACTTAAAATTCCTCTCAGGAATGTAAGATGCTAGAAATATCCTTCTAGTATTCCTGCTTTTATTCAAAATGACTTTATATATTCTCATATGTAGTATCTTCACTGCACTCAATTTTTCTGGGCGATAAATGTGATAGAGATGAGGAAGATCTTTTTATCCCCTTTTACTATAAAGAAAACATGACAAAAGATTTTGAGCAATACAGGTTTTAAGACATATGAAGGAATCGCATTTACTTCACTCACCTTCTCCTGACTCAGCAATACAAGTATAACTTCACATTTAGTTTTCATAATCAAAAAGCAAAGAATTTTCCCATAATACCCCCCACATAATCTAATGAAATGAACATATGCCTAATTATGGAAACCACTAATTTGAAACCATGACATTATTGGGCACTCACAGCGATTCTGGCTTGTGATTTTTAGTGTTTTCCTTCTTTGGGAAGTAGCATTTCCAGGCGGTCAGAGAATTAAGAGTTTCTGTATTCTACATGATAATTAGCACACCCGATTCTTGTATTAATCACTTGGCTTTCGATTGTGACAGGGACTGTCAGAATGAAGCCCCTTGAGTTATTAGCTAATATTTCAGATTTAATCTTCCCCATATCACCCATAAGTGGAGGTCAGACTTATCTAGGAGTTCATTTTCAATACATCCTTAACTTTCCCAGCTTTCTCAGGCTTCACAAGAACCATTTCCTTTTTTCTACTCTGCCCATAATATTCCAACCAAATCATTATTTTTAAGGTGCCATTAAAAAAAAGTTATAACGAAGTCAAGAGCCAAGGTGTTTATATCATCAAGTTAGTATGGCCCAAGTTTTAAGTGTTCATAGTATTTTCTTGTTCCCCTCTGTTGTCCCTTCTTTTAGATGTCATATTTCCACCTGGGTTACACACCTCCCTATTGGACTATTCCCCATGACTTCCATCCTGAAATACTAAGTCAAGTAACAGCATTTAGCTACCTGTTTGAATCTAAAGAATTAAGAAATTTTATATTCTGGCTCTCTGGGTTCCTGGTACACTTTGCCTATTTGAATGACTAAGATTCATTTCATTCCAGACAAGATATGTCAATCGCACTTCTACTCTTTACCAAAGTACAATGTGTGATTTTTCTGACAAGTGTAGGTGAAGAGGAAAATTAGAAGTTTGCACTCAGCTAGAAAGTAAAGCTCACCCTGAGCTCGGGGCCCCAGAACTTTAGAGCGTTAGCTCGTCTGGGACTGCCGGCTTAATAAACCTGAGTTCTCCAACCCTCTGAGTGTGGTGCTTGGTTTCTAGACAGACCGATTCAATTTCCGCAACATAGGGAGAAAAGTTGCCTGTGAGTTTCCAATCACTTTTTGGGAAGGGAATGTTTTATCTCAACAGCCTTACTAGAGCACTTCGTACTTTTAAAGAAGATTACAAATACATTATGCCATTTGATCCCTATAAAAACCCTCTGAGATAGGTTGGACACTTTAAAGACAGAAGAAATAGGCTCAAAGAGATTTTCTAACAAAGCTGGTTAGTTAGTGGAGAAATTAGATCTCCTGGTGCTTAGCATGTATTCTTTCTGCCACAGTGCAGGCTTAGCTGAAAGAATTGAAAGGAAAATTTTCTAAGGCTTCAACACATCATTTTTTAAAGTTTGTTGGTTTCTTATTATTTAAGATTTTTTAAAACTACTCACTTTGATAATTTAGAAAACCTTGAAAGTATAAATAAGATGAAATTTACCAATAATGTCAATGCCTTAGGAAAAAATTTTTCCTGATTATGTTCTTATATATTTACATAGTTGACATCATGCCAAGATTATATTTTAATTTCTTATTTATAGTATCAATTTCTAATTATATCAGGAACATGTTTGCATGCTTTCAATATTTTTCAGAGATTTTAAAAGATGATAGATAGTATTTTATCATCTGGATATATCATCATAACTATTACTATATACTATTATCAGACAATCATGCTTGTCCTAATTTTTCACATCATTAATAATAATGTAATAAACAACCTTAGAATTACATCTATGATTAAAAATTAGAATTACTAGTCATAGGATATGAATGTTTTTAATATCATTGCTACAAACTTTCAAATGTTTTCCTAGAGATTTGTATCAATTTAACATTCTTCTAACAATGTAGGTGAATACACAGCATTAAAATAGTCTAATTTAATATTTGCCAATTTGATCAACTTGTTAACTAGTATTGGTTTGCATTCCTTTAGTTATTAGTGCTTTTGTTTCCAGCCTCAGGAGAACATTTCTGTCTTTTCCCTCCATCATATTTTAAGTATACTTTTCCTGTTTAAATCTCCTGTTTTTGCAGATCACTCATTGTTCCCTACTGTGTCCAGAGTTCAGTGAGTTTTCAGCCTATGCAGTTGGAAAAAACTTCCAAAAGAGAAGTTATCAGATTATCATAAGCCATGTAGTTCTCCAGTGTTCTCTTCTTCTTGGATGGTAGCATTTTTCCAATTTTCCCCATGAAGAATTGATACTTTAATTTCCCAGATTTTGAAGAGAGTGATAACTCACTATGATGAAGACTTATAGGTCAAAATGCTGACTTACTTCAATTCTATCTCTTCTTCCTCAAATTTGGAGGAATTCTCACTCTTCCTAGTTAAGTCACTAGGGAAAAATAAAATTAACTCTAAACACTATTTTGCTTTCACTTGTTTTAGAGTATTATATCAATAGAAAACAATGCCATATTTTATAGAGTCTTCTGGAACTTGCTCCTTCAATTAACAAAACACTTCAGCTATGTAGATGAATGCATCTGTAGTCCCTTCATTTTCACTGCTGTATTCTGTTGCATAAAAACATAAGTTATTTATTGATTAGTCTGAACATGAATACTTGAGCTGTTTTCAGTTCTTTGTCATTAATTCTAATTCTATGAACATTCTTGTATGTGTTTCCTGGTGCATACTTGCAAACATTTGCATAGGGTAAATAAATAGTTGAATTATTGGGTTATAGCAGGTCACTCTTGAGAAGAAACATAAAACCAGTTTAAAATAATTATATTCTTATTCATAGAACATGGTACTCACAACTTTCTTGGTTGCTGTATTTAAGATAAGAAGACAAGAAATCCTTCTCAAAAGGCTTGGTTGAAAAAAAAAGAAAAACAATAACAAACAAACAAGCTATACTTAGGTTTAAACTAGTTCTCATTTCCTTTGGATTTTGTTTCCAAATTGTATTTCATGTCATTAGAGCCTAGCTGTAATGTATGTGTTCTGGACCATGGCATTAAAACATACCCCCAGATGCCTTCTTAGCATAGCAAAATAGCCTAGGAGAAACCCACTCTGCAGTAACCAGACCATGTATGGGATTTCTGAAGCAGAGAGGGTCATGTGGATTCATCATTGATTATAAATATTTATGGAACATTTTCATGGTGTCAGAACTTGGACTGAGGAAGTTGAATGAAGTAAGATGAATGAAACTGGGAAAGGTGAAGATCCACAAGGTGATACAAACACCAGGTATCAGAACATGGAATCAAGGAAAGGAGTGAACCATTTGAGAGAAGGGTGCTCGGGATTAGTGACCAAATGAAGGCTTGAGGTCAGGTAAGTTTCCAAATCACACAGGCAGAATGGTAATGTTGTTAGTTAAAAGACTACACTGGTAAAGATCTAGAGCAACTTGCTATTCAGGCAAAGTAGAGGAATAAAGGGGAGCCCACTTGAAAGGCAACTTGGAGAACACGAGGAGGTCGTGTGTGTGAATTGTAAAAGCTTAGAAACAGGTCTCATGAGTGTAATGAAATGGAGAAAACTTTATTCACATAAGTGCCTCTGAAGGAGAACACTACTTACTTGAAAGACCAGCAGCGACATGTTCTTAGGAAAAAAGCTCAGATGCTAAAGGCATCAATAATAGCCAAAATTTTAGAGAAAGGAGTTAATCCTATTCGACCTAAGACAGGAAAAAAAAAAGAGAATGAAAAAATAAAAATAAATTGAGAGAAGGAGACATGTAAGGAACTAGGGGGAACAATGTGTAGGACTCAAAAATTCTTTCCACAACTCCTTCTATAAACCTTCAGCAAAATTATTATTCTCATGAAGTGTAGATGTGAGTAGAGTTTTCAATCAAATCCAGTAAAGGGTCGAGTTTTAAATTTGGGTGAAGGCAGAGTGGAACCAAGAAACGACAAAAATACGTGGAAGCTGGAAATGGATGTAACCAAAGAAAATAAGCGCTAGGGATCTTTACTCTACCATGGGAATAACTGTGGTCTATTGTCAGCTGCAGAACTGGTAGGTAAATTAGTTCACTTACATCTACAAGGAGTCAGGAGCCCTCAGCTAATACCTGGTTTGCACAGGGAAACTACAAGAACCCCCAAACTACATGGAAGACTGGAATGTCAAGATTAATAGAGCACCTTTAGCAAGACTGAGCTTAGATTGCCCTGATGAGCTGTCTACAACTAGTTTCTTGTGTACTTTGTGCTTGGATACAAAAACTGCTCCAGGGTCCAAGTTGGTTTGAGCTCACAAGGGCAGAATGGAGGAGCTCAGCGTGTTTACATGAAAATATTTCCAGCAAGGAGTCAAATTCATAGCACATGTGAGTCTCAACGGACATGTGGAATCAGTTTAAATACCAACTACTGCCTAAAAAGACACTTGGCAAAGAAGTAGTACTGAGGATGATAATAATAATACCTACATCTATATTATAGGATATGGATCGTTTTGAAGGTCAGCCTCTTGAGGTTTTGAAATAGTCTTCCTTTTTGTTAAGTTTGTGTTAATGACTAAACCCTTGACATCTGAAGCAGGTGAAGGCATTAAAGAGAAATTGTGGAGGTGTGCACCATGCAGAAATTGAAAACAACTCAAAAGAAACTAGAAAAGACAGAGATGTAGAGAATGATGTGAAGTCATGGGGAGAGACCAGGTGGGAAGAGAGAGCCAAGGAGATTGCTGCATCCAGTACACACCCAGCCAGAGTGTAGATTTCTCACGGATTTAGTTTCTCTGCCTTTCCATATCCTAGCATGCTTTTTCTTAAGTGTTACAAATGACCTTCAGTATGGCTAGGTTAAAAATGAGGGGGAAAATTAAAGGTAGTACCTAGCTTAAAATCATATTCTGTTTGATCAGAAGATGTTTTTAATCATCAGAAACCTTTCTCCTCTGTTGTAAGAAAAAAAAAATTAAGGCCATCTTCTCTGTCCTTTGTGTAGTGTTTTTCATTACTAACTGGCTGTTTCTTTTCCCTTCTCCTTCCTCCCTTTGTATCTTGATCATCTCGTTGTCCTGTTTTGTTTTCAGTCTGATGCTGGGGTATGTGTTTTCTCCACTCACACTTTAACAGGGGTATTCCTAAAGCTTCTGGCTTTGGATTTATCTCTTTCATACTATACTTTCTCTTGAGAACAGCAGCGTGTCAAGGTTAAGGACACATAGTTTGAAGCAAGTTTGCCTGGGTTCAGATCCCGACTCTACCATGTAGAGAGAAGTATGGCCTCTGGCAAGTACGAACTCTCAGTCTGGCCCACAGTTTGTAAAATGGTGACAATATGAATGCCTTCCTCTCAAGGTTGTTGTAACCATAAATGATGTAAAGGATAACAAGTGCTTAGAACAATGCCTGGCACACAGCCCTATTAACCCATTGGTATTAATATGATAATGCTAGAAAAATTACATCCACTTCTGTGTCTTCATCTTCTTGCCATCATGAGATGACCTTTGATTCTCTTTCTCCTCCAATTCTTCATCTGTAACCTCGCCCCTGCACTGCTACATTTCTGTGGATGTTGCCATTGAATTATTCTGCCAATACCTCCACCTAACATGCCCCAAACTCAAATCTTCATATTTTTAATCAGATTATTTCTCTTACTCTGTTCAATGTTTTTAAAATGATATCACAATCTTTCCATTCACTCAACCTCAAAACTTCTTGGTCGACTTTAAACTGCTTATTCTTCAATTTTCACATCTCATCTGTCTCTACGTTCTAGCTATCCTTTTCAGGTATGCCCCTCATATGTCTTTTGTTTTTCTTTCATTTCCTCTTCACTGAGTTCAGACACTCATAACTGCTGATTTGAATTACTGTCATAGCCTGCGAACTGGTCTCCCTACCTCTATCCTCTCGTCCTTTCAACATAACTTCTATGTGAGCAGTAAATCATCGTGTTAAAACCCTATCTGCCCTAATCACTCCCTTGTTTAAATAGAGTTAAACTTATCACCGTTTAAGAGTACTTTAAAGATCATTAGGTGGATTGTCAAGATGCTTTCTGATCTGCCCACAAGGCATGTTTTCACATTTGTCTTCCACGACAATCCAAGCTTTCTCTGCTCTAGTCACGTCCATAGCTCAGAGCTCTCAAACCATGCCTAGTTTTCTCATTACCATGTTTTTGCTGACTAGAAAATATTTCTTCCTTATCTTGGTTTATCGAAGCTTTTCCTCAACATTCAAGACCCAATACAGTTTCCCTTTCCTCATAAAGCTTCTCTGATTTCTTCTCTTGCTTCATCCAATTCAGAATTTCTTTCCTCTCTCCAACACTAGCACTGGTTTAGAATTGATAAAAAAAAAGCTTCCATACCATATACCTGAGAGCACCTACTATGTACTTTAGACTGGTCTGGAATATTATTTATATTACCTATAATAGCCCTATAATGTAAGATTGTCTCAATTTATATATATATGGAATTTGAAGTTGTGAGGTTAAACAAGTTTGCCCAAACATATCCTGATAACAGGCAGAAATAAAGAGACATGGTAAATACATGTCTCTTAAATCAGTGCTCATTTCATTATCATTTATTTCAGCATTCTTTGAAGCATCACCTTGAGGTGTTACTAAAACATAAATTCCTATTTATAGGACTACCAGGGAAGGGATAAGAAATCTGCATCTTTAATAATTTCCCCAGGTGATTCTCATGCACTGGCAATTTTCAAAAATAGTGCCATAGTTCATAGAACCTCTCTTTTATTATCTCAGTTATTCTATGTACTAAATTCAGTGATGAACTAGTTTCTTGAGGATAAGAATCACGTCTTATTTCCCTCTGTATTTGCCACAGTTTATAGCACAGTGCTTTATACATAATATATACTCAATAAACTTTAGTTGAATTATTGCCAATTTCTGTGTTTCATCACAGCAAAAATTACTATGAACTTGTTAATAGTCAGTAATATATTTTCTTATGCAGTAAGCTGTGGGAAATATTTTCGAAGCTTTGATTTAACATACACACACAAACAGTCACTTACATATGTTAATTGAGAACATCTGGAAGAAGGCAAAAAACAGAAGAATGAAAAAAAATCACCTAAGGACAATGTATTTTGTCATATTAATGTATTTCTTTAAGTATTTCTTCTATGTATATTTCACATCTTTTAGGAAAATTACATACATCTGTATATTTGTGTATCTGTCTACAAAAGTGAAAATATTTTTTATCAGTTTTATTTTGATGCAAGATCTGGTATCACTAATATTTAAGTGTAACTATCTGTACAGTGATCTTTTCTTTGAAAATCATTTCCAGCTTCTACTGGGGCTTCCAACGCAACATAAGTACATACCTGCCCTCTTTCGAGAGGAATCACAGAATTTCAGCAGTGAAGCAGACTCAGACTCATCTGTTTGACTTCGAGCAAGCTTTCACCATTGTGTTGAGATTTTTCCTTGGTGATAATAGGAAGTTCTGCACAACACAGCATCTGTTAGAAGGATCTCTTTCATGTAAACAAAATGCAATACACTGCCCAATTAATAAGAAAAAAAAGCTTCATGAGGGTTTTCAGTAGAGGAAGAAAACTGCAACTTTGCACCCTGACGCTGTGTATATTCTTGAGGCTCTCTCTTTGTTTGACAGCTGATGTCAACAATACTGACATGTACACACTGCTATATTTAAAATGGATAGTCACAAGGACCTAATGTATAGCACAGGGATCTCTGCTCAATATTCTGTAACAAGCTAAATGGGAAAAGAATTTGAAAAAGAATAGATACATGTATATCAATAATTAAATCACTTTGTTGTACTCCTGAAACTAACTCAACATTGTTAATCAACTACACTCCAATATAAAATAAATAGTTAAAAAAATAATACTGATTCCAGAAGGATAGGTAATATGGTTTACATTTGAAACTTTAACTCAAGAATGAAATTTGGGGCTGGGACAAGATGGCAGACTAGGAAGATCCGGGGCTTGCCTCCTCCCAGGCACACACCAAAATTACAACTACATGCAGAGAAACTATCTGTGAGAATGACCTGAAAAACAGCAAAAAAGATATTCCACAACTAAAGAAAAAAAAGGAAAAAGGTACCTTGAAATATAGGAGGTGCAGAGGTGCAATCTGGCTAGGACCCATAACTCGGTGTATTGCATTTTGTTTACATGAAAGAGATCCTTCTAACAGATGTTGTGTTGTGCAGAACTTCCTATTATCACCAAGGAAAAATCTCAACACAATGGTGAAAGCTTGCTAGAAGTCAAACAGATGAGTCTGCTTCACTGCTGAAATTCTGTGATTCCTCTCGAAAGAGGGCAGGTATGTACTTACGTTGCGTTGGAAGCCCCAGTAGAAGCTGGAAATGATTTTCAAAGAAAAGATCACTGTACAGATAGCTACACTTAAATATTAGTGATACCAGATGTGGGAAGGATATCGTAGCTTCAGAACTCCCCCTGAGGACCAACAGCTCCAAATCCCATATCAGACTCCTTGGCCTAGGGGAACTGCACTGGGAAGATGAAACCCTACAACATCTGGCTGTGAAAACCAGTGGGGCTTACATCCAGGAGAGCCAAAGGTTTGTAGGAAAATGAAACTTTTCTCTTAAAGGGCTCATGTAAAAACTCACTCACTCTGAGTCCCAGTGCAGAGACAGCAGCCTGAAAGGAACCTGGCACATACGGGAGAGATATTTATTGACTTATTTTGGAGTGTGTGCCTAAGGGGCAGGGATCCCTTGGGACTTTCTCTGAGTACAGAGGGGCTGGTGGGCACCAGATTTTTTTGCTTTGATTGTTTTGTTTGTTTATGGCTTACTCACTACCTAGGTGGCCCAGCACTGGCAAGAGCCATTTCTGACTCTCCCCCGCTAACCTAATAAGACCACTCACCCAGCCCAGGTTTACCTGTGGAACCAGTACAGTTGGTCTTCCTCCAAAGTGGCTCCTCCTCTCTGCCAGACCCAGTAGGTACCCTTGGTCAGCACCAAAACCTATCCAAAGCACCACCCCACCCTTCCAGTCCCAGCAGGCTCCCACAGCTGGCACCAGAGCTTCTCCAAGGTGGTCCCCTGCCTTGCCAGACCCATGAGACATCTTCTGCCAGCACTGGCATCTCCTCAAAGCAACTCCTACCCTGGGTTCTCGCCTGCGCAACAGGCCCCACAAAAGTTGCACCAGGCCTTATAGCCAATTGCACTGAGAGCCTGTCCTGAATACTAGCATGCTCACAGCAATCACAGCCCATTCAAAACAGGAGGATATATACAGCCAATGCTAGGGATAATCCTGCAGCACCTGGCTCTGGTAACCAGGACAACACTACTCGGTCCCACAGGACACCTTCTACACAAAGCCACTCCTTCAAGACTGGGAGACATAGCTGATCTACTGAATACATAGAAACAAAAGCAGAGAGTTAGGCAAAATGAGGAGACAAAGGAATATGTTTCAAGTGAAGGGACAAGACAAAAACCCAGAAAAATAACTAAATGAAAACAGAGATAAGCAACCTCTTAGAGAAGAAGTTCAAATTAATGGTCATAAGGATACTCAGTGAATTCAGAAGAAGAATGGAAGAACACAGTGAAAACTTCAACAAAGAGAGAGAAATATAAAAAAAAATCATTTAGGGCTTAAGAATAAAATAATGGAATTTAAAAACACTAGAGGGAACCAACAATAGATTAGATTATGCAGAAGAAAGGATTACCTGTCTGGAAGACAGGCTAGTAAAAAAACATCAAGCATACTAACATTCTCATTATAGGGAATTCCAGAAGGAGAAGAGAGAGAAAAAGGATTAGAAAACCTATTTGAAAAAAAAATGACTGGAAACTTATTAACCAGGCAAAGGAAACAGACATCTAAGTCCAGAAAGTACAGAGAGTGTCAAAGGAGATAACTCAAGGAGACCTACATCAAGGCACATTATAATTCAAATGCTACAAGTTAAAGATAGAGAGAGAATCTTTATCCTTTCCTCTGTTGTTGGCCATTTAGGTTTCTTCCATGTCCTGGCTATTTTAACTAGTGCTGCAGTGAACATTGGGGTGTATATATATATTTTTGAATTAATGGTTTTCTCTGAATATATGTCCAGGAGTACAACTGCTGGATCATATGGTAGCTCTATTTTTAGTTTTTTAAGCAAACTCCCTACTGTTCTCCACAGTGGCTGTACCAATTTACATTCCCACCAACAATGTAGGAGGGTTCCCTTTTCTCCACACCCTTTCCAGCATTTATTGTTGTTGACTTTTTGATAATGGCCATTCTGACAAGTGTGAGGTGATACCTCACCGTAGTTTTGATCTGCATTTCTCTAATAATTAGTGATGTTGAACATCTTTTCATGTGCTTTTTAACCATCTGTATGTCTTCTTTAGAGAAATGTCTATTTGAATCTTCCACTCATTTTTTCATTGGGATGTATATACAATGGAATGTTACTCAGCCATCAAAAAGAATGAAATAATGCCATTTGTAGCAACATGGATGGACCTAGATATTGTCATACTGAGCGAAGTAAGTCAGACAAAGACAAAAATCACATGATATTGCTTATATATGGAATCTTAAAAAAAAAGTGTACAAATGAACTTATCTACAAAACAGAAATAGAGTTACAGATGTAGAAAATAAACTTATGGTTACCAGGGAGTAAAAGGGGGAAGGGATAAATTGGGATATTGAGATTGACATATACATACTACTATATATAAAATAGATAACTAATAAGGACCTACTGTATAGCATAGGAAACAGTATTCAATAATCTGTAACGGCCTATATGGGAAAAGAATCCCAAAAAAAGTGGATATATGTGTATGTATAACAAATTCACTTTGTTGTATACTTGAAACTAACACATTATAAATCAACTATACTCCAATAAAATTTTTTAAAAGAGAGAATCTTAAAAGCAGCAAAGGAAAAACAACTAGTTACATATAGAAGAGCCCCCACAAGACTGTCAACTGAATTTTCAGCAGAAATTTTAGAGTCCAGAAGGGAGTTGAACAACATATTCAAAGAACTGAAAGGAAAATACTTACAACCAAGAATACACTATCCAGCAAGATTATCATCCGGACCTGAAGGAGAGACAGTTTCCCAGTTAAGCAAAAGCTAAAGGAGTTTGTCACCACTAAACTGACTTCACAAAAAAATGTATAGGGACTCCTTTAAACAAAAAAGAAAAGCCCATAACTATAAATATGAAAATAAAAAATCTCAACAGTAAAGGGAAAAACATGGTAAAGGTTGTGAGTGGATCAAGCACCTTTATATCTAGCATGAAGATTAAAAGACAAAACTAGTAAAATCATATACATCTACATAATCAGATAAGGGGTACACAAAATCAAAAGATGTAAAAGATGATATCAAATGCATAAAAGGGTGTATTTGGGCAAGATAAAAATGTAGTGCTTTTAGAAGTGCTCAAACAAGTGACAATCAGCTTAAAAACAGACTGCTATACATATAGGTTGTTATATAAGAATCTCACAGTAACTATAAATGAAAAAACTGATACTTGATACATGAAAAAGAAAAAAGAAAAACATAATACTGAAAAAATCATCAAACCATGAGGGAGGAGATAAAGAGAAGAAGAAAGGAACAAAGAAGAAAAACAAATGAACAAAACTCAGTTAACTAAATGGCAAAGAGTACATGCCTATCAATCATTACTTTTTTTGGGGGGGGGGGTACACCAGGTTCAATCATCTGTTTTTATACACATATCCCCGCATTCAATCATTACTTTAATGCAAATATAAATGGACTAAAGCTACAATCAAAAGACACAGAGTGGAAAAATACATTAAAAGACAACCCATCTGGGACTTCCCTGGTGGTACAGTGGTGAGGAATCTGCCTGCCAATGCAGGGACATGGGTTTGATCCCTAGACTGAGAAGATCCCACATGCTGCAGAGCAACTAAGCCCATGCATCACAACTACTGAGCACATGTGCCACAGCTACTGAAGCCCACCCACCTAGAGCCTGTGCCCCACAACAAGAGAAGCCACAACTAGAGAAAGCCCATGTGCCGCAACAAAGAACCAATACAGCCAAAACAAAAACAAAATCAAAAACATCTATATGCTGCCTTGAGAGACTCACTTCATATCTAAAGACACACACAGGCTGAAAATGAAGGGATGGAAAAAATATTCCATGCAAACAGAAACAAAAAGAAAGCTGGGGTAGTAATAATTATATCAGATAAAACAGACTTTAAAACAAAGACTGTAACAAAAGACAAAGAAGGATATTACATAGTGATAAAGGGATCAATCCAAAAAGAAGATATAACACTTATAAATATATATGCACCCAATATTAGAGCACCTAAATATATAAAGCAAATATTGACAAAGGGAAAATTTGACACTAATGCAATAATAGTAAGAAACTTTAACACCCCATTTTAATAGTAGGAAAGTTTAATACCCCAGGTTAATGGACAGATCATCCAGACAGAAAATAAATAAGAAATACTAGCCTTAAATGACATGTTTGATCACTTGGATTTAATAGATCTGTACAGAACATTTCATCCAAAACAGCACAATAGACATTCTTTCCAAGTGTATATGGAACATTCTCCAGGATAAATCACATGCTAGGCCACAAAACAATTTCAAAAAACTTAAGACTGAAATCACACCAAGCATGTTTTCTAACTACAGTGGTATGAGACTGGAAATGAACTGTAAGAAAAAAACACAAACATGTGGAGTCTAAGCAACATGCTACTAAAGCCAATGGATCATTGAGGAAATCAAAGAGAAAATTAAAAAATACCACAGACAAATGAAAATGGAAATATAACATTCTAAAATAATGGGACACAACAAAGACATTTCTAAGAGGGAAATTTATAGCAGTACAGGCCTAACTCAAAAAACAAGAAAAAATCTTGAACAATTTAACCTTATACCTAAGGAACTAGAATGAGAACAACAAACAAAACCCAAAGTTAGTAAAAGGGAGGAATTTTAATGATCAGAGTGGAAATAAAGATTAAAAAAATAGAAAAGATCAATGAAATGAAGAGCTAAGAGTTGTTGACAGAATAAACAAAACCAATAAACCTTTAGCCAGACATCACAAAACAAAACAAACAAAAAAAAAAAAAAACAAAAGAGAGAGAGAGTACACGAATAAAATCAGAAGTAAAAGAGAAGTTACAACCAATACCATAGATATCAATATCATAAGAGATTACTACAAAAAATTATATCCAAAAATCAGACTACCTAGAAAAATAGAAAAATTCCTAGAAATATACAATCTTCCAAGACTGAATCATGAAGGAATGAAAAACCTGAAAGGACAAGTTACTAGTAATGAAACTGAATAAATAATTCTAAAAAGCTCCTGACACACAAAAGTCTACAACTACATGTCTTCACAGGTGAGTTCTACCAAACATTTCAAAGAAGACTTAATACCTATCCTTTTCAAATTATTCCAAAAAAATTGAAGAGGAAGGAGCATTTCCAAACTGATTCTACATGGTCAGCATCACCCTGATTAAAAACAAAAAACAAAAAACAAACAAAAAAAGACAATGAAACTATAAAAAAGACTACAGACCAGTATCTCTGATGAACATAGATCCTCAACAAAATTTTAGTGAACCAAATTTAACAATACATTAAAAGGATCATATACCATGGTCAAGTGATATTTACCCCAGGCATGCAAAATGTTTCAATATCTGCAAATTCAGTATATTTAATTTGTTAATGTGATACACTACATTAACAGATTGAAGAATAGAAATCATATGATCATCTCAGTAGATGCAGAAAAAGATTTTGACAAAATTCAACAGTCATTCATGATAAAAAGTCTCAAAAAAGTGGGCATGGGGGAACATATCTCAGTGTAATAAAGGCTATATATAATTAAACCCACAGCCAACATCATACTCAATGGTATGACTGCATTTCCTCTAAGATAAGGAACAAGATAAGGATGCCCAAACTTGCTACTCCTATTTAACAAAGTATTGGAATTCCTTGCTAGAGCAATCATATAAGAAAAAGAAACAAAAGTAATCCAAATGGGACAGGAAGAAGTAAAACTGCCACTGTTTGCAGATTACTTGATAATATACATAGAAACCCTATAGACTTCATTTAGAAGAAAACCTATTAGAATAAATGATTTTAGTAAATTTGTAGGATAAAAAAATTAATATACAGAAATATGTAGCATTTCTATACACTAATAATAATCTATGAGAAAGACAAATGAAAAAAATTGTATTAAAATGAATTAAATACATAGGAATAAATCTAACCAAGAAGGTAAAAGACTTGTACTCTGAAAACTGTAACACACTGATGAAAGACATTGAAGATGATGCAAACAGATGGAAAGATACACTGTTCTCATGAATTGGAGGAACAAATATTGTTACAATATCCATACTACCCAATGCAATCTATACATTCAAAGCAACCTCTATCAAAATAACGTTTTTCAACATATAATCTTAAAATTTGTATGTAACCTCAAAAGATCCCAAGTAGTCAAAGCAATCTTGAGAAAGAAAAATAAAGCTAGAGGTATCACACTCCTAGACCAAACCATACTACAAAGCTACAGTAATCAAAACAGTATGGTACTGGCACAAAAACAGACACATAGATCAAGGGAACAGAATGGAGAGCTCAGAAATAAATCCACCCTTACATCGTCAATTAATCTTAACAAGTCAGGCAAGAATGTACAATTGGGAAATGACAGCATCTTCAGTAAATTTTGTTGAGAAAGCTGGATAGCTACATGCAAAAGAATGAATTTGGACTTCTTACTCATACCATGTACAGAAAAAAAAAAGGAAAGAAAAGAAAAAAAAACACTCAAAATGGATTAAATACTTAAATGGAAGTGAACCAATAAAACTCCTGGAAAAAAATCTATAGGTGGTATGCTCTTTGATAGCAACCTTGGAATGATATTTCTAGATCTATTGCCTTGGGCAAGGGAGACAAAAGCAAAAATAAACATATGGGACTACATCAAACTAAAAAGTTTCTGTACAGTGAAGGAAATCATCAACAAAACAAAAAGGCAAGAGAAAACATTTGCAAATGATATATCTAATAAGGGGTTAATATCTCAATTATATACAGAAATCACAGAACTCATCAAAAAACAAACAATTGATTAAAAATGGGCAGAGGAACTGAATAGACACTTTTCCAGATAAGACATGCAGATTGCCAGCAGATACATGAAAAGATGCTCAAAATCATTAATTATCAAGGAAATGGAAATAAAAACTATAATAAGACATCATCTCAGAATGGGCTAGCATCAAAAATATAACAAATAACAACTGAAAGCAAAAATGTGGGAAAAAAGGCACCCATGTGCATTGTTGGTGGGAAATGCAAATTGGTTGCAGCCACTATGAAGATTTTTCAAAATGTTAAAATAGAACTATCATATGATCCAACAATTCCATTTCTGGGTACTTATCACAAGAAAAAAACCCTTATTCACAAAAAACAAACACTCTTATTCAAACCCTTTGTTCACTGCAGCATTATTTGCAATCACCAAAATATAGAAGCAACCTAAATATTCATAGATAGATAAATGTATGAAGAAAATATGATTTGGAATGTTACTCAGCCATAAAAAAATGAAGTTGGGCCACTTACCATAACACAGATGGACTTGGTATCATACTAAGTGGAATAAGTAAGACAAAGACAAATACCACATGATCTCATTTTTATGTGGAATCTAAGAAACAAACCAAACAAAAATAAAATGAAAACATGTTCATAGATACAGAAAACTAACTGATGTTTGCTAGAGGTAAGGGAGTAGGGAGTTGGGTGAAACAGGTAAAGGGGATTAAGACATACAAACTTAGTTATAAAATAAATAAATCAGGAATATAATATACAACATAAAGAATACAGTTAATAATGCTGTAGTAATTTTGTATGGTGACAGATGGGTACTGGACTTGTTGTGGTAATCATTTTGCAATGTACTTAATTGTCAGATCACTAGTTGTACACCTAAAACTAACATAATATTGTACATCAACTATACTTCAATAAAACATGAAAGGGAAGCACATAAAAAAAAACAGGAAAAAGAAGTCAGAGTATCATGCTCCATATATTATCACTGTTCATATGTTTTGAGCATACATGTTTGAGTGTGTGTTTTTCTCTCTATATATATTTAAATATATATATATTTGTCTATGTGTGTGTGTGTGTGTGTGTGTATATGGAATCATACCACACGTGCCATTTGGTATTCTGCTTTTTTCATTTAACATCATGGAAAATTTTCCAATTTACTAAAATTCTTCCAAAATGTAGAAAAAAAGAACAAAATTAATTTTTTTTCTGATTCTCTTCACACGTTTAAGAAAAATTCCATCCACTAATTGTGAAAAAAGCACATTATAGTGGTAAAACATGAGGAATCTTTAAGCAAAAGATGGCAGATTCAATAACTCATTATCTCTTCCCTCTCCAAAAAGTTCATTACAAGGATAGTTAAAGGGATTAAGGCATAAAACCAAAAGAACAAAAATAATAGTAAAGGAAATAGTAGCAAAACCTTTTTGGAAATGGTGGAGTAGAAAGACAAATGATAATTGACTTAACAGATACAAATAGCCAAGACCCCAGGCCAGCAGTAAGAAAAATTAAGAGGCAACATAAATTGTGCTAAAGGTCTCAAATGTTCAGAAAATATTCATTTCAAGTACTTCTGGCAATAGGAACAAAGGTGAAGGTGAAAACAAGTGGATTGATCAAAGTCTCTGAAGATAGACCCCCAAATCCTTTCCAAGAGCCCACACAGCAGAGTAGCAACATAACTGCAACCTCAGCATAAGATCAGAAGAATATACTTTTAAAAAGAAATACCCTGAGAAAACCATAATTCAAAAAGACACACGTACCTCAATGTTCATTGCAGCACTATTTACAATAGCCAGGACATGGAAACAACCTAAATGTCCATCGACAGATGAATGGATAAAGAAGATGTAGTACATACATACTATGGAATGTTACTCAGCCATAAAAAGGAACAAAATTGGGTCATTTGCAGAGATGTGCATGGACCAAGAGTCTGTCATACTGAGGGAAGTCAGAAAGAGAAAAACAAATATCATATATTAATGCATATATGTGGAATCTAGAAAATTGGTACAGATAAACCTATTTCCAGGGCAGGAATAGAGGCACAGACATAGAGAATGGACCTGTGGACACAGGGAGGAAGGGGAGAGTGGGATGAATTAGGAGATTAGGGTTGACATAAATACACTACCATGTGTAAAATAGATAGCTAGTGGGAACCCACAGTATAGCACAAGGAGCTCAGCTTGGTGCTCTATGATGACCTTGATGGGGGGGATGTGGGGGAGGGGGTGTGAGAGAGGTCCAAGAGGGAGGGGATATGTGTATTCATATAGCTGATTCACTTCTTTGTATAGCAGAAACTAACACAATGTTGTAAAGCAATTATACTCCAACAACAACAAAAAATGTATTAGTCAACCTAAAAAAAAAACAATCAAATGCAATGATAAAAAAATAAAAAAAACACAAGTTGGAGCCATGCCTTACACCATGTATAAAAATTAGCTCAAAATGGATAACAATCTAAATATAAGAGCTAAAGCCATAAAATTCTTAGAAAAAGATATAGGGCTAAATATTCATGACCTTGGGTTCTGAGATTTTCAACAAAAGCATGAGCAACAAAAGAAAAAAATAAATGATTTCATCAAATTAAAAACTTTTGTGCAAAAGAGTTTATGAAAAAAATGAAGACAACTTACAAAAAGAGGAGAAAATATTTGCAAATCATATATCTGATAATGATTTAGTATCCAGAGTATATAAAGTAGTCCTTTAACTAAGCAATAACAACAAAAATCCAATTTTAAAAATGGGTATAGCACTTGAATAAACGTTTCGCCAAAGAAGATATACAGATGGCCAACAAGCACATGCAAAAATTCTCAATATCATTAGTCATTGAAGGAAGTCCAGTCAAAACCACAGTGGATACCACTTCATACCTTCTAAAATGGCTATAATTTTTTACAAAGGAAACAAGTGTTGGTAAGAATGTGGAAAATTTGAAACCTTATACATTGCTGGTGGGAACATAAAATGGTTCAGCTATAATGGAAACAGTTTGCTTAAAAAGTTAAACATAGAATTTTCATATGACCGGTATTCAACACCTAATATATATTCCTAAATATAGTTAAATATATATTTGAATCTACATAAATATACATGTAGGTATATACCAAAAACAATTGAAAATAAATATCTGTATGCAATTTTCAATGTAATGCTATTCACAATAGATAAAAGATATAAACAACAAAATGCCTGTCAACAGGTAAATGAGTAAACAAATTTTGATATATACATACATTGGAATATTAGCCATAAAAAAGAGATTAAGTACTGTTAATGGTACAACATGGATGAACCTTGAAAACATTATGCTAAATGAATGAAGCCAGACACAAATGGTCACTTACTATCTGCAAATATTTTCTCCCATTCTGTCAGTTGTCTTTTGGTTTTGTTGATAGTTTCCTTTGCTGTGCAAAGCTTTTAAGTTTAATTAAGCATTTGTTTATTTTTGCTTTTATTTTTATGCCTCAAGAGACAGATCGAAAAAAATAATGCTATGATTTATGTCAAAGAGTGTCCTGCCTATGTTTTCTTCTAGCCGTTTTATGGTTTCAGATCTTACATTTATGTCTTTAATCTATTTTGAGTTTGTTTTTGTATATGGTGTGAGGAAATGTTCTAACTCATTGCATTAAACAGAGATGTCCAGTTTTCCCAGCACCACTTACTGAAGAGACTGTCTTTTCCATATTCCTGCCTCCTTTATCATAGATTAATTGATCACAGGTACATTGGTTTATTTCTGGGCTCTTTATTCTGTTCCACTGATGTATGTTTCTGTTTCTGTGCCAGTACCATGCTAATTTGATACTGTAGCATAGCTTGAAATCTGAGAGTGTGATACTTCCAGCTTTGCTGTTCTTAAGATTGCTTTGGCAATTCCAGTTCTCCTGTAGTTCCATATGAATTTGAGGATTATTTGTTCTATTTCTGTGAAAACTGTCATGCGTATTTTGATGGGGATTGCATTAAATCTGTAGATTTCTTTGGGTAGTATGGCCATTTTGACAATATTAATTCTTCCAATCCAAGAGCATGGATATCTTTCCATTTCTTTGTATCATTTTCAATTTCCTTCATCACTGTTTTATAGTTTTCAGAGCACAGGTCTTTCAGTGCCTTGGTGAAGTCTATTCCTGGGTATTTTATTCTTTTTGGATGCAATTTTAAATGGGACTTTTAAAAATCTTCTCTGATAGTTCATTATTAGCATACAAAAAAAACAACAGATTTCTGTTTATTAATATATCCTGCCACTTTGCTGAATTCATTTATTAGTTATAATAATTTTTGGATGAAGACTTTAGAATTTTCTATATAAAGTAACATGTCATCTGCAAATTGTGATACTTTTACTTCTCCCTTTCCAATTTGGATGCCTTTTATTTCTTTTTCTTGTCTGATTGCTGTGGCCAGGACTTCCAGTACTACATTAAATAGAATGGGCAAGAGTTGTCATCCTTGTCTTATTCCTGAATTTAAAGGAAAAACTTTCAGCTTTTCACCACTGAGTACAGTGCTAGCTGTGGGTTTGTCATAAATGGGCTTCATTATGTTGAGACATGTTCCTTCTATATCCACTTTTTTTTTTTAAAGAACTTTTATTGAGATACAGTTAACAGACAATAAACAGCATATATTTAAAGTGTACAATTTGGTATCCCAATCTCCCAATTCATCCCCCCCCCAACCCTCCCTGCTTTGCCACTTGGTGTCCATGTGTTTGTTCTCTACATCTGTGTCTCTATTTCTGCCTTGCATTTCCTCTTTCATAGTTGTTAGCATTTGCCTTGTGTATTGAGGTGCTTCTATATTGGGTGCATATATATTTATAACTGTTATCTCCTCTTCTTGGATGGATCCCTTGATCTTTATGTAATGTCCTTTCTTGTCTCTTGTAACATTTTTTATTTTAAAGTCTATTTGATCTGATATGAGTATTGCTACTCCAGCTTTCTTTTCATTTTCATTTGCATGGAATATCATTTTCCATCCCCTCACTTTCAGTCTGTGTGTGTCCCTAGGTCTGAAGTGGGTCTCTTGTACACAGCATATATATGGGTCTTGTTTTTGTATCCATTCAGCCAGTCTGTGTCTTTTGGTTGGTGTATTCAGTCCATTTACATTCAAGGTAATTATCGATATGTATGTTCCTATTACCATTTTCTTTATTGTTTTGTTGTTGTTTTTATAGGTCCTTTTCTTCTGTTTCCCGCTTGGAGAAGTTCCTTTAGCATTTGTTGTAGGGCTGGTTTGGTGGTGCTGAATTCTCTTAGCTGTTGCTTGTCTGTAAAGTTTTTGATCTCTCCATTGAATCTGAATGAGATCCTTGCTGGGTAGAGTATTCTTGGTTGTAGGTTCTTCCCTTTCATCACTTGAAATATATCATGCCACTCTCTTCTGGCTTGCAGAGTTTCTGCTGAGAAATCAGCTGCTAACCTTACGGGAGTTTCCTTGTATGTTATTTGTCGTTTTTCCCTTGTTGCTTTTAATAATTTTTCTCTCTCTTTAATTTTTGTCAATTTGACTACTATATGCTTTGGCGTATTTCTCCTTGGGTTGATCCTGCCTGGGACTCTCTGTGCTTCCTGGACTTGGGTAGCTATTTCCTTTCCCATGTTAGGGAACTTTTCAACTATAATCTCTTCCAAGATTTTCTCGGGTCCTTTCTCTCTCTCTTCTCCTTCTGGGACCCCTATAATGCGAATGTTGGTGCCTTTAAAATTGTCCCAGAGGTCTCTTAGGCTGTCTTCAATTCTTTTCATTCTTTTCTCCTTATTCTTTTCTGCATCAGTGATTATCACCATTCTGTCTTCCAGGTCACCTTTTCGCCCTTCTGCCTCCGTTAATCTGCTATTGGTTCCTTCTAGTGCATTTTTCATTTCAGTTATTGTGTTGCATATCTCTGTTTGTTTGCTCTTTAATTCTTCTAGGTCTTTGGTAAACTTTTCGATCTTTGCATCCAGTCTTTTTTCAAAGTCCTGGATCATCTTCACCATCATTATTCTGAATATTTTTCTGGAATGGTGCCTATCTCCTCTTCATTTAGTTGTTTTTCTGGGGTTTTATCCTGTCCCTTCATCTGGTACAAAGTCCTCTGCTTTTTCACTTTCTCTATCTTTCTGTGGCTGTGGTTTTCAGTTCCACAAGACGAAATACTGCTGATACTGCTTGATCCTGCTGTCTGCCCTCTTGTGGAGGAAGCTATCTAGGAGGCTAGTGGGTGCTTCCTGATGGGAGGGACTGATGGTGGGTAGGGCTGGGTGGGCAGAGCTCAGTAAGACTTTAACCCAATTTGGTGGGCAGAGCTCAGTAAAACTTTAATCTGCTTGTCTGTTAATGGGTGGGTCTGTGTTCACAACTTGTTGGTTGGTTGGCCTGAGGCTACCCAGCACTGGAGCTTACAGGCTCTTTGGTGGGGCTAATGGTAGACTCTGGGAGGGTTCACGCCAATGAGCACTTCACAGAACCCCTGCTGCCAGTGCCCATGTCTCCTCAGTGAGCCACAGCTGCCCCCCACCTCTGCAGGCAACCCTCCAACACCAGCAGGCAGGTCTGGTTCAGTCTCCTATGGGGTCACTGCTCCTTCCCCCTGGGTCCTGGTGAGCATACTGTTTTGTGTGCCCTCCAAGAGTGGAGTCTCTGTTTCCCTCAGTCCTGTGGAGTTCCTACAATCAAATCCCACTGGCTTTCAAAGTCTGATTCTCTGGGAATTCCTCCTCCTATTGCTGGACTCCCAGGTTGGGAAGCCTAATGTGGGGCTCAGAACCCTCACTTTAGTGGGTGCACTTTTGCAGTATAACTGTTCTCCAGCTTGTGAATCACCCACCCAGCATTTATGGGATTTGATTTTAATGTGACTGCGCCCCTTCCTACTGTCTCATTGCAGCTTCTCCTTTGTCTCTGGATGTGGGGTGTTTTTTTTGGTGATTTCCAGTGTCTTTCTGTTGATGATTGTTCAGCATTTAGTTGTAATTCTGGTGCTCTTGCAAGAGGGAGTGAGCACATGTCCTCCTACTCCTCCATCTTAATCTATATCCACTTTGATGAGAGTTTTTATCATGAATGGATTCTGAACTTTGTCAAAATCTTTTTCTGCATCTATTGAGATGATCTTGTGATTTTTATCCTTTTATTAGTATGGTATATCACATCAATTGATTGGCAAATGTTGAACCATCCTTGCATCCCTAGAATAAACACAACTTGACTATGGTGTATCATTCTTTTTACATATTGCTGGATTCAGTTTTCTAATATTTTGTTTAGAATCTTTGCATCTATATTCATCAAAGCTATTGGCCTGTAATTTCCTTTTTTTGTAGTGTCTTTGTCTGGTTTTGGTTTCAAGGTAATGGTGGTCTCATAGAATAAATTTGGGAGTTTTCCTTCCTCTTCAAACTTTTTGGAATAATTTGAGAAGGATATGTACTAGTTCTTTTTTATATTTTTGTAGAATTTGCCTGTGAAGCTCTCTGGTCCTGGACTTTTGTTTGCTGGGAGTTTTTTTTAATTATACAGTCAATTTCACTATTAGTGATCTGTATGTTCAAATTGTCTCTTTCTTATTGATTCAGTCTTGGCACGTTATACATCTTTAGAAATTTGTCCATCCAATATATATAAACAGTTCATAAAATATCAAAAAAAAAAATTACCCAATGAAAAATGGGCAGAAAACCCGAATGGAAATTTTTCCAAAGAAGGCATACAGATGCCTAACAGGCACATGAAAAGATGCTCAACATCACTAATTATTAGAGAAATGCAAATCAAAACAATGAGTTATCACCTCACACCCCTCACAATGGTTATCATCAAAAAGAACACAAATAACAAATGTTGGAATGTATGTGGAGAAAAGGAAACCAATGTACACTGTTGGTGAGAATGTAAATTGCTGCAGCCATTATGAAAAACAGTATGGAGATTCTTCAAAAAACTAATAATAGATTTATCATGTGATCCAGCAATACCACTCCAGGATACATATCCAGTAAATACAAAAACACTAATTTAAAAATATAAACCCACCCCAAGGTTCATAGCAGCACTATTTACAATAACCAGGATATAGATGCAACCCAAGTGTCCATCAACTGATGAATGGATAAAGAAGATACAGGGTGTGTGTGTGTGTGTGTATTAGAATATTAGCTGTAAGAAAGAATAAAATTCTACCATTTGCAACAATGTGGATGGACCTAGAGAACATTATGCTTAGTAAAAGAATTCAGGCATAGAAAATTACTGTGTGATATCATTTATATGTGGAATCTAAAAAATAATACAAATGGGTGTATATAACACAACAGAAATAGACTCACAGATGTAGAAAATAAACCAGTGGTTACCAGAGGGGAGAGGGAAAGGAGGAGGGGAAAGTTAGAGATATGGGATTAAGAGATACAAACTACTATGTATAAAATAGAGAAGCGACAAGGATATATTTTATAGCATAGGGAATTATAGCCAATATCTTGAAAGAACATTTAATGGAGTATAATCTATAAAAACACTGAAACATTATGCTGTATACTTGAAACTATTATAATACTGTAAATCAACTACACTTCAATAAAAATTAATTTTTAAAAAGTTACTTGTGTAATTCCATTTCTAGAAAATATTCAGAATAGCCACATCCATAGAGACAGATCAGTGGTTTCCACAGCTAGAGCAAGGGGGAAATGCTTCATTGGTACTGGATTTCCTTTGGGAGTGATGAAAATATTTGTTATATAGAGGTAGCAGTTACACAACATGGTGAAATGTGCTAAACACCACCAAATTGTTCACTTTAAAATAGTTAATTTTATATTATGTGAATTCTCCCCTCAATAATTTAAACATTATTTTAAAAAAGATAATCAGAATGGGAGGAAATATTTACAAACGAATCAACAAAGGATTACTTTCCAAAATATATAAACAGTTCATCCAGCTCAATATCCAAAAAGCAAACAACCCAATGAAAAAATGGGCAGAAGACCTAAATAGGCATTTCTCCAAAGAAGACATACAAATGGCCAAGAGGCACATGAAAAGCTGCTCAACATCACTAATTACTAGAGAAATGCAAATCAAAACAACAATGAGGTATCACCTCCCACCGGTGAGAATGAGCATCATCAGAAAATCGACAAACAGTAAATGCTGGAGAGGGTGTGTAGAAAAGGGAACGCTCTTACACTGCTGGTGGGAATGTAAATTGATACAGCCACTATGGAGAAGAGTATGGAGGGTCCTTGCAAAACTAAAAATAGAACTACCATATGACCCAGCAATCCCACTCCTGGGCATATACCCAGAGAACACCATAATTCAAAAAGACACATGCACTCAAATGTTCATTGCAGCACTGTTCACAATAGCCAGGACATGGAAGCAACCTAAATGTCCATCAACAGATGAATGAATAAAAAAGATGTGGTACATATATACAATGGAATATTACTCAGCTATAAAAAGCAGTGAAACTGGGACATTTGTAGAGACATGGATGGACCTAGAGACTGTCATACAGAGTGACGTGAGTCAGAAAGAGAAAAACAAATATCGTATATTAACACATATATGCGGAATATAGAAAAATGATACAAATCAACCGATTTGCAAGGCAGAAATAGAGACCCAGATGTAGAGAACATATGGACACCAAGTGGGGAAAGTGGGGAGGGTTGGGTGGGGAATGAACTGGGAGATTTGGATTGCCATATATATACATTACTAATAAAAAAAAAATTGTATGCTCTAAATATATGCAGTTTATTGTATATTAACTGTATCTCAATAAAAGTTCTTAAAAACAAAAAAGAAAATATAGAGGATCCTTGGACAGAAGTACACCAGGCATAACTGCAGTTTGCTGTACCATTGTGAAAACAGGGAAATTAAACTAAATTTAAATACTAAATTAAATTTGTTTCTTTTCCCAAATTTTGTTCCAGAATTCTAACTTTTTTTAAAACTTCAAGCAGGAGTATGAAGGATTGTGTGTGTGTGTGCGCACGTGCGCGTGTATGTGTAGCGGGGTGGGCGGAGGGGGGGAGTTGAGCAATCTAACTATCCCTAGAGAAGAGACCTAAAGATGCGCAGGAGGCCCACGCAAAAGTGTGCAGCCAGATCATCCTACCACAAAATCCTCAGTTGATCCCACTCACAGGCAAGTAACTTACAATAAAAGTTTTAGGGCCTTACTCTTAAATATGCGCAAGAAAAATGAACAACCTAACATATAGGAAAAGCCTTTGACATGAAAAATAGGAATCAAATCACAGAAAAAGGAAAAGAAAACAACTTGAAGAGATATAGACCATGGAGGGAATGAAAGATAAGACATGATATCTCCTAAAAGATCAGATACTGCAATGACTAATAAGGTGATATTTTTAAAAACAGGGAAATATACAGAGCTTTGGAAACAAACAAAATACCACGTCAGGGTAGATGAAATTCTCAACAGAAGTGTTGGACAATAAAATTGAGTAAAATTCCAAGTAAATAGATACAATTAAAAAGAAGTAGAAGATAGAATAGGAAAGATAAACTATCTGAAAAGTAGGAATTTGAGACAGAAGTGAGAAAATGGAGGGGAATAATCAAAGACCTAATTTAAAATACATGTACTTCAGAATTAACTCCTCTTTTCTCTTGCATGCACTTTCCAATCAGGCTTTATTTCCCATTACTCTATTAAAGCATTTCATGTCAAGGTCACATATCATCTCCAAGTTGCTATATTCAATGTCCAATTCTCTGTCTCGATTTTTCTGTACTTCTTTACACCATTTGACACAGTTGCTTACTGCCGCCATCCTAAAATTCTTTCATCATTTGATGTCTAGGAAACCACTCTCTAGGTTCCTTTAATACCTCACTTCAGGCCTCCACCTTAAGTTTGTTTTGCTGATGCTACACTCTCTGGGCTGTAACTACATGTTGAAACTGGGATCTCTGATTATACTGTCCGTAGCCCTAAAAAAACATTGAACATCTATCTATACACTCAACAAGAGAAATAAATAATTATTAAAAATCTTGTTTAAGCTTGGAGTTTGTTTTTGATTGCAGCTGAAACTAACCCTAACAGATAGCCCCCCTCCATTTTTCCCTCCCTAACCCTCTCCTTACTTCCCCTCTGGTCACATCTCTGCATAATTTCATGCCATTTTTCTTCATTTGGCTCATGCTTCACAGCTCTGTTCAGGCTTGTGTTCACTGTTATATTCTGTAGGAGACATTTCCTTAATTCCCTTCAGAGACCTCTTTGGTTTGCTCTCTGAGCTACCGCCTGTGAGCAGGATTTTGTGCTTTGTCCGTCTATTCCTCTGTGCCTGAGAACTGGAGCACGTGTGTGGCAGTGGGATCATCTGAGGCAGTGTGCCATCTTGGGGACAGGGAAACAGGCAGTGGCATTCAAATGCTGACTCTACCATTTGCTAGCAGTGCAGTCATGGGTAGCTTATTTAACTTTGCTATACTTTCAGTTTCCTTGATTTTAAAGAAGGATACAGTTAATACCTACATTACAGGGTTATGAAAACCAAATAGGATAGTAAAACAAAAGGGCTTAGAAGTTCACGTGGTGCATTTAGAGAGCTATGTTTGAGTGTAATCACCATTTTTATTGTCATCATATGTGAACTTTGATGCTTCTTCTTAGTTTTTGCTAAATGTTAAACACTGAGTACACTTTACCTAGCACCTCATTTTACTAGGATAGGTACCCTTGATCTTTGGGGCTTTCTATCAATCCAGCGTGGGTATCAACCTTCATCACTCTATGCCCTCCACAGAGCCTAGTCTTTTATTGAATTGCATTTGTATATTGTTTATCTATCTCATAGGCACTGAAATCTTTCTGATCCCCTTTGCTTCAGGTTCCAGTTGGGGAGCAGCCTGGAAAAGGGGAAGCTAATCTCTATCTAGTAGTCCTTAGCCTCAATAGCAGCAGGAATTTTGCAATTATGTCATAAACTATGGGTAAATATTAAATTATCTTTGAGGCTCATAACTTCTTTCTACTTATGTAACATTCTACCAACTCTATATCACAGAGCTATAATCTTGACTTGCTTTTATGTCTTCTATCATAGGTCTCGAAGAACTTCTACTAAGTCTCCCTGCATCTCAAGGTTGTTCATCTCATTTGAACACTAAGCACTTTGAAGTCACAGAGGTTAAGAACAGTGTGGGAACAGAAGGAACTGAGTCCACACATCCTTATTCCAGTCCAGTGCCCATTCCCTGATGGATCTTTCACAGGTTCTCTCTGAGGCATGCTACATTTGTTTGATAGCTGCAGAGCCTGAAACAGTGAAATTAACAGAGGTAAAAACAATGATACAAAAATCCTAATCATAAATTGTAATATTTAACCATTTTTACCTGCTCTGTAACTCCCTAATTAATTGAATCTGCTAATACTCCTTTTCAACAAACAAGGTCTTTTCCTTTCTTTAGGAAAATAACTATAGAACAACTCTGATGATCCAAGAACAACTGGCACAGATTTGAAGGCACATTTGCAGTGAAGTATTTTTAAATTGTAGATGAATTCTCTCTTCACTCTGTTTTCCTGACCTAGAAAACATAAACTCTGCTTTGTTATATATTAAGCTGTCAGCTTTGACCCCATTTTATATTTGGTGGTGGGTTGTTGTCATTACCCTTCCATTTATTTTTGAAGTGGGAAAGTGTTTTTTATAAATTGGATATTTATGAAAATTCATCAAATAACATTTACCTTAAAAATCTAGTATATAAAAGCTTGCAGGTTGTCTCTTACCTGCAGTGATAAATACTGGGAAGATTAGAATAAGGTGGCCTAAACTGTACCATACTCTCTCTTCCATTAATTCCGCTCAAGCACACACAGAGAGAGGTGACAGATGACAGGTGAAATTGGTAGCAGAAACAGAGTTTGCCACACTTCCACAGGCTAGACTCTACTAAGTGAGGGGAAACAATGGAAAGAAATGGAAATGTCTTGACTTATTCTGACAAGATGATCTCTGCCATGACATTCCTGGAAAACAAAGAAGAGGTGTATATTTTGCACCAATTATACGCCCAGGTTTTATTAACTTGAAGAACTATTACCATGATTTTCCTCTTTTGAAAAAAACAAGACATCCTATAGCCTTAAAGAAAAAATAGCAATAGAAATGGCCACTTAAAATTCTTTCCAAACTTTATCATTGCAATAAGTACTAAGAAAAATAAGACAAAGGAAAATGCCATTACAGAAAAGAGCAGAGTTGATTATGGTTATGGGTATCACTTAGGAATGCAGTTATATTAAATTGAAGATATGTTAGCTACTATGGATTAGATACAGCAAACATGAAGTAGGTAGGATATATCCCACATTCTTTTCTTCAAATTGTAGCTGGCCTTGGTAACAGAATGCTTTCATTTTTGAAAATTCTCAACATTTTAAAGGTTGATTAAATAGGCCAATTATAATTATATATGTGTATATATATACATACATTTGTATATACATAAATGTGTGTATAAATATATATACATATATGTATGTGTGTGTGTACACACATAAATTTCTGTTTACCTCCCAAATACTTATTACAGGAAGGTTAATGGAAAGGCTTTCCTTGTTGTCAAACTTGTTAAGATCTGATTTTCATACTCATCAAAATTGTACAACATTGTGTACAATTTTGACACTCATAAAAAAATGAAGATAAAAATAAGAACCAAATAACAATTACTGATGACTTAAATTGTGCTCAACTATGTATGTCCTACTTAGGTAAGTAGCAGTTATTGACATAATATCACATCCACTTAGTAATTAATTTTTTTTTCTTCTGGCTTTGGCCACATAGGAAATTTTAAAAACCATGGGAACAGAATTGTCAAGTTTGCACTTAAGGTAATTAATCTGCAACTCATATCTATATTAAAATGAGTCTGGTATTATCTACCCACTTCCTCTGAGACAGCTTTCTCCTTGATCTTTTTCAGTCTGGCTTCCTCCCTACATAAAATACTCAAACCACAGTTTCTTCGGTCATTCACAATCTTCCTTATTTCTCTAAAATCTACCCCTATGTCATGTATGTTTTCTAGTGGTTTCCACTCTACTGTTGTCTAAGTGTTGTCACCTCAAAAAGTGAAACCCCCTCAACCTAAAACACTACACACACACACACCATGTATTTTTTCATATTTTCTGGATTATAAAGTCATAACATTGGGAATATTTTTAGCTACACGGAAGAAAGATCTAACTTAAACAGCAATATAATTAATTGACCCAAATAATAATGTCCAAAGATAGGGCAGTTTTCAGGATTAGCTAATTGAGAAAATCAACAATATTATCAAGAGCCCAGGCTTTAGTTATTACTCTCTCTGCTAACTGCAGCAGTCATTTCAGCGCAAAACTGTTTCACCTAGCGATCTTAAAGTGGCTATGAGGAAGAAGAAAGTCTACATGTTGTGTTCTTTATCTACATGATGTCTTCTTTATCTACATGATGGCCTCTTTATCTACATGTCGACATGATAATTGTACATGTTCCCTGAAAGCTATCCCTGAATGGTTTAAATGACTCTACCAAACTTTTGCAAATATCTTCTAGCATCTCATTGGCTAGAACTGGGCCACATGACCATTTCTCAATTGTTCCAAGTAAGGGAAGGGAATTTTGCTTTTCCAACTGTCATTTACATATATTTGTGATCAAAATTTTAAAATTTTATGTTTTCATTCTGTAATTTTTATTTCATCAAGGTCCATTTTTCATATTTATATCACAGTTTACCACCTTAAATATATATTATATTTTATTTATATTTTATATTTTATTATCTTAAATATAATTTTATATAAGTAATTTGGTGAGGAGTAAAATGGCTGATTTACAGGGATGGTTGTTTTAGAAATAAATGGAAGAAAAAAACATGAATGAATGACAAAAATTAAGTTTAAGAATTATGAATTTGCAGAAGTTACCATGGAAGCTGGTGATACTTTAAATTTTTAGTGTGGAATGGGAACTGCGCTGAGATAAAATTTATTTTAATGAAGAACAGAGATTTGATAATCACCAAATTTAATAATACTGAAACTAAGGGGATTCCCTTGACACTTGAAAGAATTAAAGACAAATAAAGAACACTTTTTGACAAAAGATCAAATGAGTAAGGATTTACAAAGTGCTCAAAACACCATAAACATAGGAATTGTGAATAATAAAAGGCCTAGAACACAGGCCCTTACCACAAAGAAGTTTACACATGGAAGGTTTAAAAAATTATGTGAAAGATTAAATGGCAATAGAAAAATAAACAAGAGCTGAAGACAGCCATAGAAGATGTCCTATAATTAAATACATTATAATTTGCCAACTGAACTATCCTGATAATAATTTCTACTAGAGATCACAGGGAGAAAAATCATTAAATGAACATAAGAAACTCATTAATAAGAAGTTACTATACAGAGCAAAACATAAATTTACCTTTATTGGTAATGCTATCAAACAGTTAAGAAAGAAATAAAAATCTTATACAAATTCAGAATGTAAGAGGAGGGAATATTACATTACAAAGCCAACATATCCCTGATACTAAAAAAATGTACAAAGATAATATAAGAAAATTGCAAACCAAACATTTCTCCAGAATGTAGATGCAAATATCTTAAAATAATATTCACAACTCCAACCTAACAACATATTAAAAAAGATAATACATCATGACCAAGAGGAGTTTACTTCAGGTATGCTAGGCTATTTCAATATTTGAAATTCTATCAATGTAGTTTACCACAGTAACAGAATAAAAGAGAAAAATCATGATATACACAGAAAAAGCATTTGAAAAAGGTTATTCATCTATTTGATTTTTTAAAAATTCTCAGTAAATTAGAAATAGAAGGAAACATCCTAAATCTGATTTAAAAAAAAAAGATATCTATGAAAACGTCACAACTAACATCTCACTTACTGGTAAAATATTGAATGATTTCCACAAGGCAAAGATGTGTTCCTGCAGGTTCTAATCAACATTGTACTGGAAGATTCAGCAAGTACAATAAGACAAGGAGAAAAAGCAAAAGATTTATAGGCAGTTAAGATGCAAACTGCCTTTATTTAGAAACAAAATGTTTATATAGAAACTCTAGGGACACCATTCCCCACCACCCCCAGGGCCTTTTCTAAGTGTAGGCTCTGCCCATTGCTTAAACCCACCTGCCTTGTCTAAGCCCTGCCCCCACAGCCAGTGCCTTTTCTGGCTTTTTTTTTTTTCTTCCACCTCCTCACTTTGGCTATTGAAGTTGTTTTACCTTCCAGTTGTTGCTCCATCTTTTTTTTTTTTTTTTCAATTTTTTCATTTTCCTGCTCCTCATGGCTTGTGGCATCTTGATTCACAAGCCCAGGGTCAGGCCTGAGCACCTGAGGTGGGAGCTCTGAGTCCAAAACGTCGGACTAACAGGGAAACCCAGTTCCCAGGGAATAATCATCAGAGTGAGGTCTCCCAGAGGTTCTCACCTCAACACCAAGGCCCAGCTATACTCAAAGGCCTACAAACTCCAGTGCTTGAAACCTCAGGCCAAACACCCAGTGGGACAGGAACACAATCCCTCCCATCTAAAGTGGGGGGAAAATGAGATGACAAAAAAATATGTAACAGATGAAGGAACAATGTAAAAATATAAAAGACCAAATAAATGAAGAGGAAATAGGAAAATTGACTGAAAAAGAATTCAGAGTAATGATAGTAAAGATGATACAAAATCTCGATAACAGGATAGAGAAAATACAAGAAACAGTTAATAAAGACTCAGAAGGACTAAAGAGCAAACAAACAGTAATGGACAACAAAATAACCAAAATTAAAAATACTCCAGATGGTATAAACAGCAGAATAACTGAGGTAGAAGAAGAAACAAGTGAGTTGGAAGACAGAATGGGGGAAATAACTGCCACAGAGCAGGAAAAAGAAAAAATAATAAAAAGAATGGAAGACAGTCTCAGAAACCTTGGTGACAACATTAAGTGCACCAACATTTGAATCATAGGCATCCCAGAAGAAGAAGAAAGAAAGGGTCTGAGAAAATATTTCAAGAGGTTATACTGGAAAACTTCCCCAACATGGAAAAGGAAATAATTAATAGAGTCCAAGAAGCACAGAGAGTCCCAAACAGAAAAAATCCAAGGAAAAATACACCGAGGCACATATTAATCAAACTAACAAAAATTAAACACAAAGAAAAAATATTAAAAGCAGCAAGAGAAAAGCAACAAACAAAATATAAGGGAAAACCCATAAGGATAACAGCTGACCTTTCTACAGAAACTCTGCAGGCCAGAAGGGAATGGCAGGATATACTGAAAGTCCTGAAAGAGAAAAACCTACAGCCAAGAATACTCTACCCAGCAAGAATCTCATTCAGATTTGATAGAGAAATCAAAAGCTTTACAGACAAGCAAAGTTAAGAGAATTCAGCACCACCAAACCAGCCTTACAACAATTGCTTAAGGAACTTTTCTGAATAGGAAAAACAAGAGAAGGAAAAGACCTACAAAAAAACAAAAAAAAACAAAAAAAACACAATTAAGAAAATGGTAAAAGGAACACACGTGTCAACAATCACTTTAAATGTAAATGGATTAAATGTTCCAACCAAAAGACACAGACGGGCTGAATGGATACAAAAACAAGACCCTTACATATGCTGTCTACAAGAAACCCACTTCAGACCAAGGGACACATATAGACTGAAAGTAAGGGGATGGAAAAAGATATTCCATGCAAATGGAAGTCAAAAGAAAGCTGGAGTAGCAATACTTATATCAGACAAATTAGACTTTAAAGTAAAGACCATTACAAGAGACAAGGAAGGACACTATATAATGATCAAGGGATCCATCCAAGAACAACATATCACAATGGTAAATATCTATGCACCCAAAAGAGGGGCACTTCAATACATAAGGCAAATGCTAATGGCCATAAAAGTGGAAATCGACAGTAACACGATAGTAGTGGGAGACTTGAACACCCCACTTACATCAATGGACAGATCATCCACACAGAAAATAAATAAGGAAAGTCAAGCTTTAAATGACACATTACACAATCTCGACTTAATTGAAATTTATAGGACATCCCATCTAAAAACGACAGAATACAATTTCTTCTCAAGTGCACATGGAACATTCTCCAGGACAGATCACATCTTGAGTCACAAATCAAGTCTCGGTAAATTCAAAAATATTGAAATCGTATCAAGCATTTTCTCAGACCACAACGCCATGAGACTAGATATCAATTACCTGAAAAAAACTCTAAAAAATACAAACACATGGAGACTAAACAATACACTATTAAACAACCAAGAAATCACTGAAGAAATCAAAGAAGAAATCAAAAAATATCTAGAAACAAATGACAATGAAAACACAACAACCCAAAACTTATGGGATGCAGCAAAAGGAGTTCTAAGAGGGAAGTTTATAGCAATACAGTCCTACCTCAAGAAACAAGAAAAATATTGAACAACCTAACCTTACACCTAAAACAATTAGAAAAAGAAGAACAAAAAAACCCCAAAGTGAGCAGAAGGAAAGAAATCATGAAGATCAGAGCAGAAATAAATGAAAAAGAAATGAAGGAAATAATAGCAAAGATCAATAAAACTAAAAGCTGGTTCTTTGAGAAGATAAGCAAAATTGATAAACCATTAGCCAAACTTATCAAGAAAAAAAGGGAGAAGACGCAAATCAACAGAATTAGAAATGAAAAAGGAGAAGTAACAATGGACACCACAGAAATACAAAAGATCATGAGAGAGTACTACAGGAAACTATATGCCAATAAATTGGATAACCTGGAAGAAATGGATAAGTTCTTAGAAAAATACAATCCTCCAATACTGAACCAGGAAGAAATACAAAATATGAACAGACCAATCACAAGTATGGAAATTGAGACTGTGATTAAAAATTTCCCAACAAACAAAAGCCCAGGGCCAGATGGCTTCACAGGTGAATTCTATCAAACATTTAGAGAAGAGCTAACACCTATCCTTCTCAAACTCTTCCAAAATATTGCAGAAGGAGGAACACTCCCAAACTCATTCTACAAGGCCACCATCACCCTGATACCAAAACCAGGCAAAGATGTCACAAAAAGAGAAAATTACAGGCCAATATCACTGATGAATATAGATGCAAAAGTCCTCAACAAAATACTAACTAACAGAATCCAACAGCACATTAAAAAGATCATACACCGTGATCAAGTGGAGTTTATCCCTGGGATGCAAGGATTCTTCAATATATACAAATCAATCAAAGTGATACATCATATTAACAAATTGAAGGATAAAAAAATATGATAATCTCATTAGATGAAGAAAAAGCTTTTGGCAAAATTCAACATCCATTTATGATAAAAGCTCTCCAGAAAATGGGCATAGAAGGAAATTACCTCAACATAATAAAAGCCATATATGAGAAACCAAGAGCCAACATTGTCCTAAATGGGGAAAAACTGAAAGCATTCACTCTAAGAACAGGAACAAGACAAGGGTGTCCACTCTCACCATTATTATTCAACATAGTTTTGGAAGTTTTAGCCACAGCAATCAGAGAAGAAAAAGAAATAAAAGGAATCCAAATTGGAAAAGAAGAAGTAAATTGTCACTCTTTGAAGATGACATGATATTATACACAGAAAGCCCTAAAGACTCTATTAGAAAACTGCTAGCACTAATTGATGAATTTAGTAAAGTAGCAGGATATAAAATTAATGCACAGAAATCTCTTGGATTCCTATACATTCACAACAAAAGAGCAGAAAGAGAAATTAAGGAAACTCTCCCATTTACCACTGCAACAAAAAGAATAAAATACCTGGAAATAAACCTGCCTAAGGAGGCAAAATACCTGTAAGCAGAAAACTATAAGACACTGATGAAATTAGTCAAAGATGATACAAACAGATGGAGGGACATACCATGATCTTGGATTGGAAGAATCAACATTGTGAAAATGACTGTCTTACCCAAAGCAATTTACAGATTCACTGCAATCCCTATTAAATTACCAACGGCATTTTTCACAGAACTAGAGCAAGAAATCTTATGAATTGTATGGAAATGCAAAAGACCCCGAATAGCCAAAGCAATCTTGAGACAGAAAGATGGAGTTAGTGGAATTAGGCTTCCTGACTTCAAACTATACTATAAGGCCATAGAGATCAAGACAGTATGGTACTGACACAAAAATAGAAAGGTAGATCAATGGAACAGAATAGAGAACCCAGAAGTAAACCCACACACATGTGGGCACCTTGTCTTTGACAAAGGAGGCAAGAATATACAATGGAAAAAAGACAGCCTCTTCAATAAGTGGTGCTGGGAACATTGGACAGCAACATGTAAAAGAATGAAATTAGAACACTTCCTAACACCATACACAAAAATAAACTCCAAATGGATTAAAGACCTACATGTAAGGCCAGACACTATAAACCTCCTAGAGGAAAACATAGGCAGAACACTCTATGAGGTACATTGAAGCAAGATCCTTTCTGACGCACCTCCTAGAATCATGGAAATAAAATCAAGAATAAACAAATGGGACCTCATGAAACTGAAAGATTTTGAACAGCAAAAGAAACCGTAAACAAGACAAGACAATCCTCAGAATGGGAGAAAATACTTGCCAAAGAAGCAATGGACAAAGGATTAATCTCCAAAATATACAAGCAGCTCATGCAGCTTAATACCAAAAAAGCAAATAACCTAATCCACAAATGGGCAGAAGATCTGAATAGACATTTCTTCAAAGAAGACATACAGATGGCCAACAAACACATGAAAAGATGCTCAACATCACTAATCATTAGAGAAACGCAAGTCAAAGCCACAATGAGGTATCACCTCACACCAGTCAGAATAGCCATCATCAAAAAATCTAGAAACAATAAATGTTGGAGAGGGTGTGGAGAAAAGGGAACCCTCTTGCACTGTTGGTGGGAATGTAAGCTGGTACAGCCACTATGGTAAACAGTTTGGAGGTTCCTTAAAAAATTAAAAATAGAACTACCATATGATCCAGTAATCCCACTACTGGACATATACCCTGAGAAAACCACAATCCCAAAAGAAACATGTACCATATGTTCATTGCAGCACTATTTACAATAGCCAGGACATAGAAGCACCCTAAATGCCCATCAATAGATGAATGGATAAAGAAGATGTGGCACATATATACAATGGAATATTACTCAGCCATAAAAAGGAACAAAATTGAGCTATATGTAATGAGGTGGATAGACCTAGAGTCTGTCATACAGAGTGAAGTAAGCCAGAAAGAGAAAAACAAATACCGTATGCTAACTCATATATGTGGAATCTGAAGAAATGGTACTGATGAACCCAGTGACAGGGCAAGAGTGGAGATGCAGATGTAGAGAATGGACTTGAGGACACAGGGCTGGGGTAGGGGGGCAAAGGGGAAGCTGGGATGAAGTTAGAGAGTAGCATAGACATAGATACACTACCAAATGTAAAATAGCTCTTGGGAAGTTGCTGTATAACAAAGGGAGATCAACTCAATGATGGGTATTGCTTTAGAGGGCCAGGACAGGGAGGGTGGAAGGGAGTCACGGGAGGGAGGGGATATGGGGATATATGTATAAATACAGCTGATTCACTGTGGTGTACCTCAAAAACTGGTACAAGAGTGTAAAGCAAATATATTCCAATAAAGAGCTTAAAAAAAAAAAAAGAAACTCTAGGGAATCTATTTTAAAACTAGTAGATTTAATAAGTTAATTTAGCAAGATCAAAGGATACAAAGTTAATATGCAAAAATCAATTGTATTTCTAAGACCAGCAGCAACCAACTGGAAAATTAAATACCATTTATATTTGTACCAAAAACCCGTAAGATACTAGAAAAACATTCACATAAGAAGTGTAAGATCCCTACACTGAAAACAAAACATCACTGAGAAAACATTTTAAAACCCAGAATAACTAGACAGGTATACAATATTAATTTGAAGACAATAGTATTTTCAGTTTTACTCTGACTTGCAGATTGAATGCAATACAATAAAAATTCCAGTTATCTTTTTATAGAAATTGGTAAACTGAATCTAAAATATATGTGGAAATGGAACCTAGAATAGCCTAAATATCCAGAAAAAAAGATGAACAAAATTGGAGGACATACATACCTCGTTTCAAGATGTACTACAAAGCTACATTAATCAAGACTGTGTAGTCTTGGCCTAACAGTAGATGTACAGATCAATGGAATAAAATAGGGAATACAGAAGTAGATTAATACATGTATGGTCAATAGGTTGTTGACAAAGTTACCAGTACACCTCAATAGAGAAAGTTATTTTAGCAAATAGTGTGGGATAAGAGTCTAGAAGATTAAAATCACTCTTAACCCCAAACTCTTGTTAACCACAATAATTTATTTGAGATGATTCATAGACCTACACAGAAAAGCTAAAAATATAAAGCATCTAGAGTGAATCATGAAAGAATAACTTTATATTCTCCAGTGTGCAAAAATGTCTTGGGCACAAAAAGCACTAATCAAAATATAATAAGGGAAGGATTGAGTTTTATCAAAGCTAAGAACTTCTGTTCATCAAAAGCTGCCCTTAATAAAGTCAGATCAAAGGCTTGGAGAAAATATTTTCAAAATATGTATTTTACAACAGATTTACAGTGTATTCAGAATGTACAATGAACTCCTATGAATCAATAACAAGGAAAACAACTGGATTAAAAAATGGCCATGAAACTTGAATAAATTTTTCAGAAAAGAAAATATAAAATTGACCACTAAGCATATGAAAAATACTCAACATCATCACTCAGAAGGAAAATGCAAATTGAAACTTTAATAAGATACTGTCTCATAGCCTCCAAAATGGTTCAAACTTAAAAGATTGATAATGTTGGGAGGCTATGAAGCATGTGGTAATCTCATACATTGCTGGTGAGAGTGTACAATGAAATACCCAGTTTAGAGACTTATGAAGTTAAACATACACCTTTGATTATAACCTAGCAATTCCATTTCTAAGTATTTTCCCAAGATAAATGAACACATGTCCATAAAAAGAATTGTACAAAATAGTTCTTAGCAGCTTTATTCATAGAATAAATAACTGTTAAAAACCTCAGTGCCCACCAGGAAAAGAATGGATAAGCAAACCATAGTATATTCAAACAATGGTAAACTACTCTGCAATAAAATATAACAATTACTAATATAGCCAATGATACAGATGAATCTCAAACACACTATGATGAACAGAATAATCCAGACACAAAAGAGTATGTGACATACATTGCATATGTATGAAGTTATAGACCAGGCAAAATTAATCTATAGTGATGGAAACCAGAAGTGGTTGCCTCCAGTAGAGTTGAGGGTGGGGTGGAGGGGAACAGGAAAACATAATAGAAATATTCTGTATTACAATGTGGCTGTTGGTTACCTGGCTGTATACACCTGTCAAAACTCAAACTATACACTTAAGCTATGTAAAGTTCTTTATATATTAATTTTACCTGAAATATATATATACATACATATATATACACACACTTAAACACATATATAAGTTGTTGATGGAAAATCCATATATTTCAAGGGAAAGCCATAGAGGGCAACTATCACCATCTCCTATAGAACATGGACCTTTGTTAATAATTAGGCAAATATGAATCTAGGGTAACTGAGCCAGGCTAGGTAAAAAAATGTACAAAGTGGAAGTAAACATATATGGCTACAAATTTAGGCAATCCTAGATGATCATTACCTACACAAGTACTTTGCCTTTACTGAATTTCAGTTTTCTCATCTGTAAAATTAACATGATTAGATGTCAGGGGATTTTTCCTTTTTTAAAAAATATTTTATCTATAAATACAGCATATAGAAATAAAGGCAGAATTTCCCCTAGTTGAAGTGGAGTGGGTTTTCAGTGCACACCCATTTAGGCCTGCCTGTCTCCACTGCAGTGGCTCCCAGTGCATCTCTGGGGAACCATATGATTCTGATAAAGACAGTTCAAAGCTCTGGATGTATAGTGTTAGCCTCAAAGTAATTAATCTGCAACTTATTTTTTAACGTAATTATATAATCGATGTTCTATTTTAATGATATATTGTTTAATTATATAGGCACAAAGCACTGTATAAGTCTAAGGTGTACAGTATAATGATCTGATTTACATACACCATGGAGTGATAATCACAATAAGTGTAGTGAACATCCATCATCTCATATGGATACAAAATTAAGTAGAAAAACAATTTTTTTCTTCTGATGAGAATTCTTAGGTTTACTCTCTTAGCTTTCATAAATAACAAACAGCAGTGTTAATAATGCTGTACATTACATCCTTAGTACTTATTTATCTGATAAATGGCAGTTTGTACCTTTTGACTACCTTCATCCAATTGCACCTCCCTCCACCCCTCACCTCTGGTAACCACAAAAATGACCTCTTTTTCTATAAGTTTGTTTTGAAGTATAATTGACCTACAACACTATGTTAGTTCCTGTTACAAGACATAGTGATTCAATATTTCTATACATTTCAATCTGATCACCAACATTAAGTCCAGTTACCATCTATCAACATACAAATATATTACATAGCTGTTGACTATATTATCCACACTGTTTTTTTCATAACTGTGACTTATTTATTTTGCAGCTGGAAATTTGTATGTCATGATCTTGCTCACCTATTTCTTTCCTTTCCCCACTCTCCTCCCTTCTGGCAACCACCTATTTGTTCTCTATATCTGTAACTTTTTCTGTTATGTTTGTTCAATGTTTTATTTTAGATTCCACATATAAGTAAAATCATACAGGATTTTGTCTTTGTCTGACTTATTTTGCTTAGCATAATACACTCTAGGTCCATCCATGCTGTTGCAAAAGGCAAGATTTCATTCTCTTTTATGACTGGGTAATATTCCATTATGTGTGTGTCTTTAGATACACACATATATACATATATGTGTGTGTGTGTGTGTGTATATATATATATATATATATATATAGAGAGAGAGAGAGAGAGAGAGAGAGAGAGAGAGAGAAGACCACATCACATTTGTATCCAGTCATCTATTGATGAGCATTTAGGTTTTTTGCATATCTTGGCTATTGTAAATAATGCTGCAATGAACATAAGGGTGCATATATCTTTTTGAATTAGTGTTTTTGTTTTCTTCAGATACATACCCAGGAGTGGTATTGCTAGATCATATGATAGTTCTATTTTTAATTTTTTGAGGAATCTCCAGACTGATTTCCATAGTGATTATATCAATTTACATTCCCACCAACATTGCACAAGTGTTCCCTTTTCTCTACATCTTCCACCAACACGTATTTATTGTCTTTTTGATAATAGCCATGCTGACAGGTGTGAGATGATATCTCATTACAGTTTTGGTTTGTATTTCGATGACCATTAGAGATGTTGAGCATCTTTTCATATGCTTGTTGATCATCTGTATGTCTTCCTTGCAAAAATATCTATTGAGATCTTCCACCCATTTTTTAATAAGCTCTTCATCTTTGATGTCAACTTGTGTAATTTGTATATTTTGGATGTTAAGTCCATATCAGATATATCATTTGCAAGTATCTCCTTCCATTCAATAGGCTACCTTTTAGTTTTTGTTAATAGTTTCCTCCATTATGCAGAAGTTTTTTAGTTTGATGTGGTCCCATCTGTCTACTTTTTTGTTTTATTTCCCTTACCTGAGGACACATATCCAGAAAAATATTATGAAGACTGATGTCAAAGAGCATACCACCTATGTTTTCTTCCAGAAGTTTTATGGTTTCAGGTATTACATTTAAGTCTTTAATACATTTCAGTTTATTTTTGTGAACAGTGAGTAGTCCAGCTTGATTATTTTGCATGTAGCTGTCAAATTTTCTCAACAGCATTTGTTGAAGAGAATCCTTTCCCCATTGTACATGCATACCTCCTTTGTCATTGATTAATTGCTCATATAAGTGTGGATTCATTTCTAGGCTCTCCATTTTGTTCCATTGATCTATCTATGTATTTGTTTTTGTGCCAGTGCCATACTGTTTTGATTAATGTAGCTTTGTATTGTAGTTCAGAATTGGAGTGTGATACCTGTAGCTTTGATCTTCTATTTCAAGATTGTTTTGGTTATTTGGGATCCTTTGTGATTCCATACAAATTTTAGAATTATTTGTTCTAGTTCTGTGAAAAATGCCATTGGTATTTTGATAGAAATTGTACTGAATCTGTAGATTGTCTTGGGTAATATGGTCATTTTAACAATATTAATTCTTCCACTACATGAACATGCTATATCTTTCCATCTGTTTGTGTCATCCACAGTTTCCTTCATCAGTGTCTTATAATTTTCAGAGGACAAGTCTTTTACCTCCTTATATTTATATCTAGGTATTTTATTCTTTTTTGATGTGATTGTAAATGGGATTGTTTTTTATATTTCTCTGATCATTGTTAGTGTATCAAAATGCAACAGATTTCTGTATGTTAATTTTGTATCCTGCAACTTAACTGAATTCATTGTTGAGTTCTAGTAGTTTTTGGTGTTATCTATAGGATTTTCTATGTAGAGTATCATATCATCTTTTTATTTTGATGAGTCTGGCTAATGGCTTAAGAATTTTGTTTGTTTTCAAAGAATCAGCTCTTAGTTTCATCGATCTTTTGTATTTTCTTTTAGTCTATTTTTCATTTATTTATGCTCTGATCTTTACAATTTCTTTCCTTCTATTAGCTTTGGGTTTTGTTTGTTATTCTTTTTCTAATTCCTTTAGATATAAGGTTAGGTTCTTCGAAATATTTTTTTATTTGTTTCCTGGTAGGCTTGTATTGCTATAAACTTCACTTTTGCTATATCCCATAGATTTCAGATTGTTGTTTTTTTGTTTTCATATGTCTCCAGGTACTTGATTTCTTCTTTGATTTCTTCCATGATCCATTAGTCATTTTGTAGCATATTATTTAGCTTCATGTGTTTTTTCTTTTCTTTTCTTTTCTTTTTTGCTGCATCTTTTGTCTTGTAGTTGATTTCTAATCTCATAATATTGTCACTGGAAAAGATGCTTAATATGATTTTACTGAGACTTGTTTTGTGTTCTAGCATATCATCTATCTTGGAGAATTTCCATGTGCACCTGAAGAGAATGTGTATTCTGCAGTTTTGGATGGAATATTACCTGTATTATATGCCTATGTAGATATAGATATATATCTATGAAGTCCCTTTGTTCTAATGTATTTTAAGGCCAGGGCTTTCTTGCTGGTTTTCTGTCTGGATGATCAGTCCTTTGATGTAAGTGGGGTGTTAACATTCCCTACTATTACTGTTACTGTTAATTTCTGCCTTCATGTCTGTTAATATTTGCTTTATGCATTTAAGTGCTCCTATGTTGAGTGCACATATATTTATAATTGTTGTATATTCCTCTTGGACTCATCCCTTGATCATAATATAATGTCCTCTTTGTCTCTTGTTCCAGTGTTTGTTTTAAAGCCTGTTTTGTCTGATATGTACTGACATTCTTATGATTAATATGTCTGGGTTATTTTTATGATTTTATGAGATCAAATTGAAACTTTCAGTGAGATGAAAAAAAATGAATGACCTCCGGTCCAAAGCATTATAGGTAAGTTGGTGGGTTTTTGGTTTGTTTTTTTGGGGAGGCTGATGTGAAGAGTACACACATAAGTAGTTTTTTTTTAGATGTATTGACTATTCTTACTTTTCAGTTGGACTTTCTTCAAAAATAATGGGCAAAGGGTGCAAACATTTCACAAGGATGGAACAATCCTAAAAATCCTCTTAAAACATTGATTTTTATAAAGAGACAAACAATACTATGACACAAAGTAAGCTATATAAACAAAAACAGCTATATGCTGTTATCTGGAAAAAGGAATACGTACTTCAAATAAAACCTGAAAATAGACGCTGCATTATAGAAATAGGTTTACTGTCAAACAGGCATTTAAAAACTAAAGTATGGTGAGCCAAAGACACATTCATTTTCTAAAGCTGGGATGAATAACAAGTGGACTCTTTCCATTTCTTTTCTCTTTCTTACAAATAAAACAGGGATAGAATTATTTCACATATGGTGGAGTACATATTTTCAGACAACACTGACACATCTATATTGCTCAATCTGTTACTAAAAAAAATTACACCTGCTTTTGCAGTTTGTGGACGGTTAGTTTGGCTGCACATGTTAATAGCCTCTACCTGAGTTAATTTACCATTTAGAGTTATGTGAGTGTGAAAGTAATCCTTGAAGTAAATAACATGTACTCAATGGTAAACATTACATTATCCCCAAGTGGAATGAAGTCAACTCAATAAATACAAGCTCTGGCAGTAATTCCTACCTTTTACAATTAAAAACTAATTATTGGTTGAAAATAAAGAGTGTGGTAATTTCATTCATTACCTGCAGCAAAGCCCTACAAAGCTTATGTATTTGAGAACCTGTTGTCTTTTGGTTAATGGACATTAATTTTTTTCAACTATAGCTCTTGACCATTTTACAAGGGCAATTACAGCATAGGCACTGGAAGATTTGTGTGAATAAATTCAGTTGGCTAACGTGTGCACCACAAGAAACTATTACTTGCCCAAGGGCTCTAGGACATTGGTGACAAAGTTAGTAAAGAAAAATAAGTTTTCTATTGCTGAGGCATTTGCTTCAAATATAAACTTTAACCTGCTTTATTAAATGCAAACTAAAGATACCAGTAATGTGGCTGGCTAGAAAAATACTCTAATGGCTAATATTTATTAATGCATCTGTAGTATTTATCAAGAGGTATTAGCCATACTGCACATAAATCCTCTTGTTTAATTTTCACAAGTCATGAGGTAGGCATTGTTCATCTTGGATGTGTTAGGTTCATTTTTATGAAATTAATTCATGAACAATTCATAATAAAGTTAGCTTTTTTTTTTTATAATGTTAGCTTTGAGGCAAGGTGGATATTCTATCAAATCAAAGGCTGCAGTTGATATCAAAGGCTACAAGAACATTTACATATATACACACACACAGTAATTTCACCACTGGGAACTTAAACCAATAAGTAATTATATATGTTGTTTCCAAAACAACTTTCAGAAGCCATGGAGGGTAAGAGATGAAGAAATCAAGGCGAAGTAAAAATTTAGAGTAGTAGAAGAAAGTTCCTGTAAATCCTGTATACAATGGTTAGAGCTGGGTCACAAATTCAACTCTAAACAGAGATCAAAGCTAAGAGAGAAATCAATGACAAGATTCAGTGTCCCTAATATAAAACACCAATGCATAGAAATAAAGTTCATATTTCCCTGCCTATATTAAGGTTTGAGAAAAATTTCTCCCATGGAGCCTCATAAAAGTGATTCTCCTTAATGAACTTGAAAAGTTCTTCAACAGCATACTTACAGCAAATATTGCAAATCCAGAGTTTTATTCTAAAGTGTAGCTCAGTGAAACAATTCTACCAGACCAAACAATGACAAGAGTACTGAAGTCTCTGATGGTCTTATTTGCACCAGGAACAAATTTAGAACATATGGAAGATTGTGTGAAATTTAGTTTTAAAAACTGTGTTCCCAGAATCTGGGCCTCTGCTAAAGATGCCAGAGAAAGGATGAACAGGGGTGTGTGGCGGGAGTTCAGGATTCTATTCCTGCTTTTACACAGAGCACCTCCTTGCTTATCAGTTTCATTATTGGGCTTTATTATTATTTTAAGAGAAGATTCATTGAAGAAGGAAACTCTGAGGTGAGTTTTTGCAGCATTAATTATACAGGTGAAAGAATTACAACATAAAATCACAAAAGCACCATAATGACTCATCAGTAACACAAGTTTAGTTCTAAAGGAAGTATTGTGTTAAAGTTGGGCCACACACTTCAACCTGATTTTTACAGAGAGAAAAGCAAAGAAGGAAATCAATTACAAGATTCAATGTCAGCATTAGCCAACATATTGATGCCACTGCAGGTGATGATTATGAAGATTAAAGGGAAATACAGAAGATTTTATGTGAAAGAAGGAAATACACAAAGACAAAATCCTATTGGTATGATTTTAAGGGCTTTTTCTTTTCATCTTTAAATATTCCTTTAGAAAAGAGCAATAATTTTGACCACACAAAGTTTTTAAATTAAAAAGCAAATCACCGGATGATAGAAATCATTTGCTGCAAATGCAACTATAAAGATTTAATATCCTTATTGTTAAACTGATAATTATCCAATGACTATAGGGCAAAACACTGCAATTCCAAATTTTCCAATTGTAATAATTTGGACTATGACTTGATAAAAATAATAGCAACAACCATTACATAGTAATTACAGTGTGCCAGGGAACCTTTTAAATTACTTTATATATGTAACATTTAATCCTCACAACCCTTGTGAAGTAAGTAGTATTTAGAGAAGTGGGGAACCTATATCACCAGAATTTGAAGTCACTTTCCCAAATCACCTGACTAGTAAATGATGGTTCCAGGAGTCAAACACCAGTCTAGCTCTAGAGCCCATGTTCTTAACTAAAACATGAACTGCCTCTCGATAGCAAATTGCTAAGCTCCTCTCAGCCCCACCACACTCCACAATACTGCATCATGCAACAACAATGCGATCATCTTCCATCTGCCTGCTAGTCTCCAATTTCCAAAATGTTGTCATATGCATTATCTGTTCCCAGGACACTTCTATAAGCAAGGACACTATCTCTCTGGCTTTGATCTAAAATTGCTATAGCACTTCATGGTTCAATGTGTGCTGCCAATTTCATAGACTTGAATTCTTGGTCTGTAGTCTCACTGGACACATTCAAGTCCAGGGGGTTTGATTATCTGATTCCAAAAAGGATCCTGGGAGTTGTTACATTTCATAACTATAGATTGTTACAGAAAGAAGGGAACAAGCTCATCTACTATAACATTCTAGTTTATTGGAGCATTTCGACATAACTAAGCTTATAAAGCTAATGAATGGCAGACACCAGACTAAAATTTATATTTTTCTAAGACACAGCATGTAAATGTAAAAGTGGTCACTAACAGTATCAACCAGGCACTCTAATATTAAATCTAATGTGAATAAATAAAGAACTAAAAATGCTCAAACTGTGATTTTAAACTATCATTTTCTTATTGAAAAAAATTACACATATATAGCTCCCAGCATGAGGCAAGAAACTCAGGCTTCTAAGCCAAGGCTGTGATATGCTACAGACAATCACATCTGAGAGAAATACAAGAAACATCAAAAGCCTTTGTGTCCATCAATGTTTAGAATTTGCCCACATATAGAAAACAAATTACTTTATGCCTAAATTTTTTTAGAGCTCAGCATTGTTAGTCTATTTTACAGTTGAGACCCAGAGAGTTGAATAGCAAGAAAGTGATAGGTCATAGTAACAGATTCAATATTTAAAACCCTTTCTACCTAGCAAAAAGCTAAACCCAACTAATACTGAATAGAGTATTTGCTTTAATAATAACTAAAAATTGCTTTTTAATAAAAGTATCTTAAAATTCACAAGACAGAGGAAATTTTTGAACAGAGAACAGGTAGAGAGAATACAGAAAAAAACAGTTCATGTGACTACCCTTGAAGGTGTAAAAAGGGTCAATTATAATCTTTTCTTAGTATTTAATTCAGAAACTAATTTTGCAGTTGATTTTTTATTATCACAAAATTTGAACTTTGAAAAATCAGTATAGTATATAGCAGTAATTATTTAGATTAAATGTGGCCTTCACCTCTTGGGGATTAAAATTAGCAAAATCATCTCAGTTCTTCAGATGAAAAATAGTATCATCAAAACAATCAGCAAGCAATTTGTTTTTGCTTTTTCTTGTTTTTAACTGGGCACATGTTTACTTTAGAAAAAAATAAAGAAAATACAGATATTTTGAAGAAAAGATAAAATTGGCTATAATCTCACCAAGAAATAAAAAATACAATTATACTAATAATGTTCATAAAACGCTCACCATGTACTATTGTTCTAAAGTATTTTTTATATGTTGACTCATTTAATTCTCATAACAAAGCTTTGAAGCACAGACTCAAATTTTATGGCCTCCATTTCACAGAAGAGAAACTGAGTCACAGAAAAATTAAAATGACTTGCTCCAAATTACAGAGCTACTAAAGTGGCAATCAGCCTTCAAGTTCAGACATTTTGGTTTTAGGTTAGTGATTGTTACCCACTATTCTCTATTGCTGGAAACTGATTTCTGCACCACCCACCACACACAGATCATAAGCATTAAGGAAGCAAATGGCTTCATGGAATGTAGACTGACATGTTAAATATTGTACAAGCTGTGCAAGGGACAAATTTCAGGCAGACTTATAACCTGAAAATATCTTCTTTGTATTTTAACATTTTCATGTTTCACTGTCTACCAAGTCAACCAGCTATCAGAAAAAAAACTGAAAATGAATTTCATTGTATGAGAAAAAGTATGTCCTGAAAATGAGTTTAGGAGAAAATATAATGATACCATTATAGTTGGATTTGATAATGAATCGTCTTATTTCCATCATTTCAATATGTACTTCCACACTCAAAGGAGTGTATTCAAGTTGAACAAAATAGGCATTTTATGTAATTTCTTATCCATGCTATCGTATCCTAAGACAAAAATCAGTGGAGATCTAGCTACAAAATTAACAAGTTCATTTTTGAAGCTGACACATGGAAATTTGATCAGAATAAGATGTAACTTTATTTCACTCTACTTCACTACTGCCACTTTAGTATTGCACTTTAGTAGAGCTACCAGTGAAACCTTTTCTTTTTTTACTTCAGATATGTCAAATCAATCCTTATCACAAAATGATTTCAGTTAAGAGAGACAAATTTCAAAGTTAAAATACACTTCAAACACATCTTGATTTCTAGATTTGAAGAAAGTGCTTCAATAGTTAATAGAAACTATTAAAAGGTTGTTTTATGAGTAATACATACAGGGAAATTTTATCAAGTCATAATCAAAGACAACTATTTCTAAAATTACTACACAGAAACATGTTCAGTCCACATTCTGTATTTTCAACTACAGGCAATCACTCAATCCTCCCCCAACCCCAAGTACATATAAGATCAAGTGTTTGCATTATTAGGGGACAGAAAACTGGAGATTCATAGTCCTGTTTTTATAGTATTTAACAACAAGAGGTAGTCCTGGGGATCATGCAGCTGTGGCAGAGGCAGGCTTGCTGTTCATGTGACCCAGTTCTGCGTCCTCCTGGGTATGCACACCACATGTCACAGTCATTGTGTGTGACTGAATTCTAACCAGAAGATTGTAAGTGATCACGATAAGATCACGTTCAAGGCCTGGCCCATAAAAAATCCCCCACACATAATTTTTCATGCTTTCTTCCCATTCCAGCTGATTGGAATGAAGAAGACACCCTGTTAGTGACACTCTGGAGCTGGATTCTACAACCCACAAAAGCCCATTCTTAAATATTCGATGATGTTTTTGAGCCAGCTGTTAAATTGTTGGCAGTTTGAAATTTACCATGGTGAGGATATTTACACCAAAGAAATCAGCAAATGCTACACATTAGGGCTCTTTTTTTTTAACCTCCTTCTTCTTTTTTGGAGACATGGTTTACTGGCGTATGACTGCCATTGTAATCCACAGGCAGAAGATGACAGGGCCAAAATCTAAAAGGAACTTCATCTCTGGTTCACTACTGGAAAAAAAAAAAAAAAAAGGCGACCTGACCAGAAACACCTGTATTAGATTGTTATGACTGTGAGAAACAGGGTGCCCAGGTTTGCTGTGGATAGTCTCTGTGCCCATATTGCCAGTCTAATTAATAGTGTTCCCTTTCACTCACAGAAGTGTCTTTCTTTTTCTTTTAAAAAGAGTTTTGGTTGAGATATAATTGACATACAATAAACTGCATATAATTAAGTGTACAATTTGATATCAGAAGTGTCAATTTGAATAATAGTCACTCCAGCAAGATAAAATCTTTAAAAATTTTTTGAATTAAGCCACTGAAAATTTGAAGCTCATCTGTTACATTCTTTGTAATTAATATCTTAATACACTAGTTTAATCCCTTCATTGTACAATAAAGACAATGATATTTGATCTTCATAGTAATCATATGAAGAAAAGTAGTTATCTGATATACATGTACACTTTCACATATTTGTAAAATAAGGCAGAGAGAATAAACTTGCCACATTTGATACAGGCAGAACATTACAAACTCTCTTGACTTGGAATCTAGGGCTATTGACAATAGCTATCTCTAAATTCCCAATAGTCTTTTGAACATAATTGTGACTTAGATACCATGATACGATTTTATTTAGAAAACTATTTCAGTTTGTGCTTTCTCAGCACATAGCAATTGGAGAAAGGATAAGATGGTCCAGATGTATCCTGGCTGAATACATAAAATTTATTTAACGGAGCTGTTATGTCTCCTGGGGGCATTTTGTTTCTCAGTCAGAACCATAGTGGCTGCTTCAAAATGTTAACAAATTAAAACCATTTGGCTTGACATGAAATCCAACATCCCAAAGCTTTTTGCCTCTGGCAAGTATAGTATAGAGAGACCTATGACTAGAAAAACAATGCTGCATCTAAAGTCAATTCGAACTATAGTTAAATTGACTTCAGGCATGCAAACGCATGCCTGGATATAGACGTAAAACCTACACCAATGCCCTTTCATAAAAGCCTCTGGATGCAAGAGGCTGGTTGGACACTGGTTAAACAACAGAGTTTCTATTGTCAATCTTAGTTTCTGGATTATTTCCACTCACTGGTTATGTCCAAACTACTGTACCTTAATATCATTATCTTATAACCATTCAGTCAAAATCCTCAACAATTGTTACCATTGTACATTTTAAAATTTTAATTAACATTTAAATCAAATGTGTGCTTTTCATGTTATATAATTTGGTCCTCGTAGGAAACATATAAACTGGATAGGGTTGGTATCACCATTAAAAAAAATTGAGGGGAGAAAAGATGGCAGTGAAGTAGAGGGACATAGAATGCATCCCTCTCCACAGATGCATTGGGAATGCACCAAAAGATGCAAGAATTCCCACAGAGAACCAGCTGAACACCAGCAGATGACCTTAGACACCAGAAAGGACCGCAAGGATCCCAACACAACTGGTATGGAGGCATCTATGATGGCTCAGAGGGTGAAGCTGCAGAGCTGTGGCAGAAGGGAGGGAGTGGGAAACACATGGAGGGTCCCTACCACAGCTCAGCATTACTGGACTGAGACGTCGATTCACAGCTGAACAGTGGGTGCGGGAGCGTGGGAACCGGAGAGCTGGTTCAGGGTGAGAAACATTGTTGCCAGTAAGGTGATGGACCGAGAGGACAGGAGGGAAGAGGTCCGCAGTGAGAAGTGCCTGCCCCTGAGCTACCCAGCCATAATGGCAGCTGGATGCTGCAGGCTCACGGGCAGAGGCGGGGGGGCAGGGAGGAGCGGCAGGCATAGCCTCTCTCTTTTGGTGCCTGCAGCTTGGGCAGTGGAGAGACGCCCTGTGGGCCACCTAAGGCACTCAGGGATAACAGGGACCCTCAGGCCCTTGGGTGGAGCTAGCTTAAAACCCCTTGGAACACTGGCAACAGGGAGGCTGCCGAGAAAAGAAAAAAAAAAACTCTGAGAGAGGCCCAACTCTGAGACTTTCTGTTTACATCTGAGCCAGCTGCATCCCTCTTAAACAGGCAACTCCAAGCCCAACTGAAACAGTGCACCACTGCTCACTCACTCCCAGGGGAAGAAGCCACTATTGTACCCTCTCCCTCCCCACACACCAACGCTTACAGACGAACAATAAAGGAAACTCTGCTGGTCACAGAATAATACAAAAAACCCAAGGCGAGTAGGACACTTACAGCTGAGACTCTAAGGAAACAGAAATATTAGTATCAGTTCTATTGAACTGGTCCATTCTGGGATCACTTCTGGTTTTGTTTTTTTTTTTCCTTTATTAATTACAATCTTAGTTCTAAGGGATCTACAAGTTTTATAACATTTTTTAATGCTATTTTTTATTCTTTTTTTTTTTTTTGCCTTTTTATATACTTCTATTTCCAGATAAGTTTGTCACAGTATGGACTATATATCTCTCCTACTGTCCTTTCATCTCTATCTTTTATACATTTCTATTCCTTTTTATTTGCATATTTCCAGTCACACTGTGCTCTTCTATTCCCCTGTCTTCCATCCATTTTTAGTTTATTTTATCAACATACTTATAAGCAACACTATCAATCTGCTAAGACTCCTTGCTCTATTCTCCAGATGACACACCACCTTGGTATTTAATATTAGGTTTTTGTCTTTATCTTAGTTCTTAGTACAATTGTCTAATCTCATTCTGAGAATCTCCATTCTGTCTGGTGGTACTGTAGCTCTCTTTTATATTTGATCCTAGCCTACAATATCTCCCTAGATTAGTGTTTGTATGTGTAAGATGTTATTTGTTTGTTTGTTTTTGCTTTTGTTTCTGTTTTGTTCTGTTTTCGTTTTGAATTTCTGTTGGGTTTCTCTTTGAATATCTGATAGCATACTGGGGTTCTTCTGTCAGGTTTTTCCAGAGCCTTATGTCCTAATGGATTCAGTAATTGTGTGTCTTATACAGGTATGTGTTTCCTAGACTTAGTATTTGTTTAACCCAACACTCGGACATTAGTCTGGGGCTTGGAAAATCTTCTATAAACCCCTTTATCGCTGGGACAAGCAAACCCAGAAGTTTGGACTACCATGGGGAAACAAAGAAACACAATGCAGGCAAAGGAGCAGGGAAAAAACCCACAAGACCAAATAAATGAAGAGGAAATAGGAAAAATGCCTGAAAAAGAATTCAGAGTAATGATAGTAAAAATGATACAAAATCTCAATAACAAAATAGAGAAAGTACAAGAAACAGTTCATAAGAACTCAGAAAAACAAACAGCAATGGATAACAAAATAACTGAAATTAAAAATACTCTAGATGCTATAACCAGCAGAATGACTGAGGCAGAAGAACAAATAAGTGAGTTGGAAGAGAGAATGGGGGAAATGATGGCCACAGAGCAGGAAAAAGAATAAAAAGAATAGAAGACAGTCTCAGAGAGCTCAGTGATAACATTAAGCGTACCAACATTCGATTATAGGCATCCCAGAAGAAGAAGAAAACAAGAAAGGGTCTGAGAAAATATTTGAAGAGGTTATAGTGGAAAACTTCCCCAACATGGGAAAGGAAATAATTAACCAAGTCCAAGAAGCACAGAGAGTCCCATACAGAATAAACCCAAGGAGAAATACACCAAGGCACATATTAATCAAACTAACAAAAATTAAACACAAAGAAAAAATATTAAAAGCAGCAAGAGAAAAGCAACAAACAACATATAAGGGAAAACCCATAAGGATAACAGCTGACCTTTCTACAGAAACTCTGCAGGCCAGAAGGGAATGGCAGGATATATTCAAAGTCCTGAAAGAGAGAAACCTACAGCCAAGAATACTCTACCCAGCAAGAATCTCATTCAGATTTGAGGGAGAAATCAAAAGCTTTCCAGACAAGCACAAGTTAAGAGAATTCAGCACCACCAAACCAGCCTTACAACAAGTGCTAAAGGAACTTCTCTAAGTAGGAAACACAAGAAAAGGAAAACACCTACAAAGACAAACCCAAAACAATTAAGAAAATGGTAATTGGAACACATGTGTCAACAATCACCTTAAATGTAAATGGACTAAATGCTCCAACCAAAAGACACAGACTGGCTGAATGGATACAAAAACAAGACCCTTCTATATGCTGCCTACAAGAAACCCACTTCAGACCAAGGGATGCATATAGACTGAAAGTAAAGGGATGGAAAACGATATTCCATGCAAATGGAAGTCAGAAGAAAGCTGCAGTAGCAATACTCATATCAGACACATTAGACTTTATAGTAAAGATTATTAGAAGAGACAAGGAAGGACACTACATAATGATCAAGGGATCCATCCAAGAAGAACATATCACAATGGTAAATATCTATGCCCCCAACATAGGAGCACCTCAATACATAAGGCAAATGCTAACATCCATAAAAGGGGAAATCGACAGAAACACAATAATAGTGGGAGACTTGAACACCCCACTTACATCAATGGACAGATCATCCAAACAGAAAATAAATAAAGACACACAAGCTTTAAATGACACATTAGACCCTCTCGACTTAATTGATATTTATAGGACATTCCATCCAAAAACGACAGAATACACTTTCTTCTCAAGTGCACACGGAACATCTTCCAGGATAGATCACATCTTGGGTCAAAAATCAAATCTCGGCAAATTCAAGAAAATTGAAATCATATAAAGCATCTTCTCAGACCACAACACCATGAGACTAGTTGGCAGTTACAGGAAAAAAACTGCAAAAAATACAAACACATGGAGACTAAACAATGCACTATTAAACAACCAAGAAATCATTAAAGAAATCAAAGAGGAAATCAAAAAATATCTAGAAACAAACGACAATGAAAACACAACAATCCAAAACTTATGGGATGCAGCAAAAGCAGCTCTAAGAGGGAAGTTTATAGCAATACAGTCCTACCTTAAGAAACAAGAAAATTATTGAACAAACAACCTAACCTTACACCTAAAACAATTAGAAAAAGAAGAACAAAGAAACCCCAAAGTGAGCAGAAGGAAAGAAATCATAAAGATCAGAGCAGAAATAAATGAAAAAGAAAGGAAGGAAGTAACAGCAAAAATTAATAAAACTAAAAGCTGGTTCTTTGAGAAGATTAACAAAATTGATAAACCATTAGCTAGAATCATCAAGAAAAAAAGGGAGAAGATTCAAATCAACAGAAAGAGAAATGAAAAAGGAGAAGTAACAATGGACACCACAGAAATACAAAAGATCATGAGAGAATACTACAAGCAACTATATGCCAATCAATTGGATAACCTGGAAGAAATGGATATATTCTTAGAAAAATACAATCTTCCAAGACGGAACCAGGAAGAAATAGAAAATATGAACAGACCAATCACAAATACAGAAATTGAGGCAGTGATTAAAAATCTCCCAACACACAAAAGCCCAGGGCCAGATGGATTCACGGATGAATTCTATCAAACATTTAGAGAAGAGCTAACACCTATCCTTCTCAAACTCTTCCAAAATATTGCAGAAGGAGGAACACTCCTAAACTCATTCTACAAGGCCACCATTACCCTGATACCAAAACCAGGCAAAGATGTCACAAAAAAAGAAAATTACAGACCAATATCACTGATGAATATAGACGCAAAAATCCTCAACAAAATACTAGCTAACAGAATCCAACAGCACATTAAAAAAATCATACACCGTGATCAAGTGGAGTTTATCCCTGGGATGCAAGGATTCTTCAATATATGCAAATCAATCAACATGATACATCATATCAAGAAATTGAAGGATAAAAACAATATGATAATCTCAGTAGATGCAGAGCTTTGACAAAATTCAACATCCATTTATGATAAAAGCTCTCCAGAAAATGGGCATAGAAGGAAATTACCTCAACATAATAAAAGCCATATATGAGAAACCAAAAGCCAACAACGTTCTAAATGGGGAAAAACTGAAAGTATTCCCTCTAAGAACAGGAACAAGACAAGGGTGTCCACTCTATTATTATTTAACATAGTTTTGGAAGTTTTAGCCACAGCAATCAGAGAAGAAAATGAAATAAAAGGAATCCAAATTGGAAAAGAAGTAAAATTGTCACTCTTTGCAGATGACATGATATTATACATAGAAAGCCCTAAAGACTCTACCAGAAAACTTCTAGCACTAATTGATGAATTTAGTAAAGTAGCAGGTTACAAAATTAATGCACAGAAATCTCTTGCATTCCTATACACTAACAATGGAAAAGCAGAAAAAGAAATTAAGGAAACTCTCCCATTTACCATTGCAACAAAAAGAATAAAATACCTAGGAATAAACCTGCCTAAGGAGGCAAAAGATCTGCATGCAGAAAACTATAAGACACTGATGAAAGAAATCAAAGACGATACAAACAGATGGAGGGACATACCATATTACTGGATTGGAAGGATCAACATAGTGAAAATGACTATACTAGCCAAAGCAATTTACAGATTCAATGCAATCCCTTTCAAATTACCAATGGCATTTTTCACAGAACTAGAGCAAGAAATCTTATGATTTGTATGGAAATGCAAAAGACTCCGAATAGCCAAAGCAATCTTGAGAAGGAAAAATGGAGTTGGTGGAATCAGGCTTCCTGACTTCAAACTATACTACAAGGCTATAGTGATCAAGACAGTATGGTACTGGCACAAATACAGAAAGGAAGATCAATGGAATAGAATAGAGAATTCAGAGGTAAGCCCAAACACATATGGGCACCTTGTCTTTGACAAAGGAGGCAAGAATATACAATGGAAAAAAGACAGCCTATTCAATAAGTGCTGCTGGGAAAATTGGACAGCTACATGTAAAAGAATGAAATTAGAACACTTCCTAACACCACACACAAAAATAAACTCAAAATGGATTAAAGACCTACATGTAAGGCCAGACCCTATAAAACTCCTAAAGGAAAACATAAGCAGAACACTCTATGACATCCATCAAAGCAAGATTCTTTTTGACCCACCTCCTAGAATAATGGAAATAAAATCAAGAATAAACAAATGGGACCTCATGAAACTAAAAAGCTTTTGCACAGCAAAAGAAACCATAAACAAGACTAGAAGGCAACCCTCAGAATGGGAAAAAAGAGTTGCCAAAGAAACAACGGACAAAGGATTAACCTCCAAAATATAAAAGCAGCACATGCAGCTGAATATCAAAAAAGCAAATAACCCAATCCACAAATGGGCAGAAGACCTAAATAGACATTTCTCCAAAGAAGACATACAGATGGCCAACAAACACAGGAAAAGATGTTCAACATCACTAATCATTAGAGAAATGCAAGTCAAAGCCACAATGAGGTATCACCTCACACTGGTCAGAATGACCATCATCACAAAATCTGGAACAACAAATGTTGGAGAGGGTGTGGAGAAAAGGGAACTCTCCTGCACTGTTGGTGGGAATGTAAGCTGGTACAGCCACTATGGAAAACAGTTTGGAGGTTCCTTAGAAAACTACAAATAGAACTACCATATGATCCAGTAATCCCACTCCTGGGCATATACCCAGAGAAAACCATAATCCCAAAAGAAACATGTAGCATAATGTTTATTGCAGCACTATTTACAATAGCCAGGACATGGAAGCAACCTAGATGCCCATCAACATATGAATGGATAAAGAAGATGTGGCATATATATACAATGGAATATTACTCAGCTATAAAAGGGAATGAGATGGAGCTATATGTAATGAGGTGGATAGACTGAGTCTGTCATACAGAGTGAAGTAAGTCAGAAAGAGAAAGACAAATATTGTATGCTAACTCATATTTACGGAATCTAAAACTGGTACTGATGAACTCAGTGACAAGACAAGAACAAGGATGCAGATGCAGAGAATGGACTGGAGAACTGGATGTTTTGGGGGGGCGGGAGGTGATGGGGAAGCTGAGACGAAGTGAGAGAGTAGCATAGACATATATATACTAACAACTGTAAAATAGATAGCCAGTGGGAAGTTGCTGTATAACAAAGGGAGTTCAACTCAATGATGGATGATGCCTTAGAGGACTGGGACGGGGAGGGTGGGGGGGAGTCGAGGGAGGGAGGGAATATGGGGATATGTGTATAAATACAGTCGAGGGAGGGAGGGAATATGGGGATATGATGTACCTCAAAAAATAATAAATAAATAAATAAAATTTAAAAAAAAAGAAAAAAAATTGAGGTTCAGTAAAGGTAAATAAAATATCTACAATCTTTTTTAGACTCTCAATTATAACCACTATTAAAATGTATTGATAAATTATATCTTCAGTTTAGAAAGCAACAGAAACCCTAACTTCAAAACTTCTCTGTAAACAGAGAAGCAAAAGTCTTATTTTTTTTTTAATGACATCTCAGAAATTTAGGTACTAGACAAGAATAGTTAAAATAAATCTTGCTGGTGAATATAAATGCAACAGTTCTAAATATATTAGGAATCCAAATCTAACACCTTATTTTAAGGATTATTTCAGAAATATAAGAATTGTTTATCTTTAGAGTATTTAATGATGTAATTTGCTTAAGCCCATTAATGAAAGTTAAAAAAACATGATCATATCAATAGCTTCAAAAATGATTTAATAAAACTTTTTTTTTGCTTATTTCAAGACATATTTCCTTTTTTTAAATCTTGCTACAGTTACTATCATTCAAATTAAGACACTCCTGTGGGTGAAAGGGGATGCTATTGGGAAAGTGGGCACAAATACTGTCCAAAGCAAACCATGGCACCCTATTTCTCATTGACATAGCCTAATAGAGGTCAACAAAATTATGACAGAAACATTATTATGAACTATATAAACAACCAAGAGCCTAACAAATAAGAAATAATTCTTAGCAAACCAGAATAGTAGGAGATTTACCCAACATTATGAAAGATGTTTACCCCAAGCCTTTAGCATATAAAATACTATTACACACCCCCAAAATTATATAAGTCAGATAACAAGAATCACAGAGTATGTGGAGAAATCAGAATTCTCAAACATTGACAATGAAATTGCTTTGGAAAGCAGTTTACCAATGTCTAACAAACTTCAAGATATACTTACACTGGGATCCAGTAATGTTAGTTCTAGATATGTGTTTGACAATCCATCACATGGGTCCAAAGATGTAAAGGATATATGCATGATTTCTAATAAAAAAAAAACAGGGTGAGGGGGATAAATCCAAAGGTGGTGGATATGTATGATATATTCTTATAATGTATTACTATTCAATAAATTATTTTGATTATATTTATCTGTAAGAATACATCTCTAATACACACATTTAAGTGAAAAGCTTAAGTTCTGTTCCTCCAAAAATCAAGCTACTTAAAGATATTCACAGTATAATAAAATATTTTGTAAAATATAAAAATAATGTGGATATAAAACACATAGTCAAAACATTAAAAACTGGACCAAAAATATATAAGCCAATTCAAAGTAGTAACTACTTAGTAGAGACATGCTTGACATCTCATAAGATAAAGATAGGGGTGTCAGGAGAATGTTCTGAAGAAGATAATATACCTTCCATCTTCAAAGGGTTAATTAGACACACAAGGTTGGTGTGGACATGGCCGTGGAGAGAGTATCCCAGGTGAATGGAAAAGAATGTGAAAGATCTCAGAGACATAAAACATACAACATTTTCAGGAAATTCAAAGAAAGTCAATGAAAGCAAAGTTGGAAAGAACAGAAAGTACCAGCTCTGAGAGCTGGCTAAAGCAGAGCTTTTTTATCCCCCAGTTCTACCGAGGTATAATTGACAAAACACATTGTGTAAATTTAATGTGTACAATATGATGATTTGGTATACTTATGTATTACTATTAGAGAGGGAGGTTGAGAAGGAAGCATTGGAGGATCTAACTTTGCCTGTAAAGTTTTATATTATCCAAAAAAAAATATCTGAAGTGAAAATTACAAAATAGTATTAATTCTTGAGAGAGAATTTTTACATAAAATAATAAAATAAAGTTTGTGCTATGAGGGACCATAAGCATCAACTAAATCCCTTGTTTTTCTGATATGGAGAAAAAAATCGAGGTAGTCTATGGACTGTAAGATCAGAGACACAGATTACCAGCAGAACAAGAAAAAGGAATCCATGTTTGCTGACTCTAATTCAGTGTTCTTCCTATGAATTACACTGACTTTGATCAGAAATATTGTGTGTGGCATTTTAATTTGATTCAACAAAAATATTTTTACCTCTACTCATTTTATTTTTCCTTCCAATAAAGTTTCCTGACATTTCTCTTTTTCATTTGTTTCATTCTTTCCTATAATAAGTTTTTTTGCCTGTTTGGCTTTCCCCCTGTGAGAGTTTCTGGTTGTCAGAGGCTTATTTTGGTCATCTTTTTATTTCCATTCATCATAGTGTCTTATGCACAAAAAAACATTCAATGGGTGTTTGAAGAACTGAATGCATTTGTTTATTCTTTCAAAAAGCTGAGCAAATATGTTTTCAATAACTGTTTTATGTCATACATTGTGACATGCACTGGTCAAATTGTCATCACAAAATGGATGACAAGTTTAACATTAAACTGAACATAGGCTCTAAGGAGTTAAATGTTCTTCAGTTGACATTCATCTTGAAGTTTCTGTGACCATCTCTAACCCATTTTGATAGGAATAGTTTTAAACACATAGGAACAGTAGATAATGCTGGGCTTTTTAGTTAGAGTGATGAGCTACATTTAAAGAGAAGCCAAGTATTGACATGATTACCCCTCAAATAATCAATTTGTTTTTGCTGATTTTACAGCATGAAAGAGTTCAGAGCAGCAAAGAAAAACTAATCAATACCAAAAAGGAATCCTTCATGCCTTTTTTCCACCAGCTGCTTTAAAAATAGTTATAAAGTCTATAAAAATAAGATACCAACAGCACTTAAACACCTACATTAAAAAAATGTTTTCCATAAGAATTTGTTTCTAGGTAAAAAGAAGTAAGCACATTTCATTCTGTCTCTCCCACTAAATGTTATGAAAACTGGACAGAATGCATGGAACAACTATTTAAGAAATATGAAATTAAATAATAGTATAATGGGAAGAAGATCAGAATTCAAAGTACTATCAAAATATTGGTTACTGTAACTTTTTTTTTTCCTTTAATATCCATGATCTTAACTGAACACAACCCAAAAAGACAGAAAGAGCTCCAGAAGTTCTCCAGTTCTGGCTCAAATAGAGACAAAGTATCCCCTAATGTCAAAGAAAATGAGTGAAACACCTCCATTTTTCTTTTCTTTTTCTCCATTCTCACACCCCAGCCCCAAACCAACCTGGCGATGGTGGCACCAACAGTGACAGAAACAGGGGCTTGTGGAGGCTAAAATTCAGAACAAGCATGACCTTTCTTTATAAGAAAAACTGTCTTACAAAAAGAATGACACAAAACTCCATTGTCTTTTTCCTCTATGTAGCCTTCTATTTTATGGTGCCAGATGCAGCAACAACCATGGGAAACATGTGGCATATTATGGTAAATAAAATTCCAGCTTTCTGGTTGGAACATAGAAAAGAGGAAGCTCAAAGAATCATAAAGTATGAGGAGAAAAAAAAAGAGAACTTATGAAAGTGACTCCATAACACTGTTTATAAATTTTCAGCCTTACTCCCAAGCTGAACATGCATGAATCTGATCTTGAAAACACTCCATAGTCTTTGAGAAATGAACAACGGGGCAGATCACTACCCAGGTCCCAGACTAGCCACTGAGTGGTCCATTCATGGAACAGATATATTTAATATTGCAAAACCTTTGAAAGTAAAACTGACATTGAAACCACATCACACAAAAGAGAAGTTAAAATTTGTGGCCTGAACCTAAATAGGTCAAGTGTCTGCTAAGTTAACATTCCCCATAGGATTTAAATAAGATCCAGAGTTTTATAAAACAATATTCAAAATGTTCAGGAGACAACATAAAATTACTTGGCAAACCAATAACAGGTGGCAACACTAAGAATACACAGATGTTGGAAGAGTTTAAAGCAGCTATTATAGATATGTTTCAATATTTTAGAGTGAATGCTCTTGAAATAAAAAAGTACAGAAATCTCAGCAAAAAAAAAAAAAAAAAAAAAAAAGAGAGAGAGAAAACATGGAGAACCAGACAGAATTTTAAGAACTGCAAAAAATGAATACTGAATATTTTTTAATGGTCAAGTTCAATAGCAAAAATTGAGATGGTAAAGGAAAGAGTACTTGAAGATAGGTCAATAAAAATTATTCATTCAGAACAACTGAAAGAAAAGCAATGAAAAAGAATGATTCTGTGAAACAACAAAAAGCTTACTATCCATATCATTGTTGTCTAAGGTAGCAAGAATAAACTTGCAGTGCAGAAAAAGTTTGAGGAAATAAGTGCAAACTTCACAATTCAGTGAAAGATGTGAATCTACTGATTTAGTAGACTGTCTCAAACTGGATAAATGCCAAGTAACCCATACCCAAACACATAATAAAACTGCTGAAAACTAAAGATCAAAAAAAAAAAATCATGACTACAATTTTTTTTTAAATGACATATTACCTAGAGGGGAACAATGATTAAAATGGATTTGGATTTCTCATAAGAAACTATACAGCCAAAAGGAAATGGAATAGTATTTTTGTTGTATTAAAAGAAAAAAAAAAGAACAAAGAAACTATCCACCAAGAATTCCATATCCAGCAAAAATATTTCTAGAGATAAAACTGAAATAAAGACATTCTCAGATGAAAGGAACTTAGAGAATTCACTGCCAGTATACTCTCTAAAAAAATTGCTAAAGGTAATTTTTCAAATAGAAGTAAATGATAACGGAAGCAAACTGGGAACACCAAGAATGAAGGAAGAACAGAAGAAACAGCTAATATTTGCTAAACAGAATAGAATATTCTTATTTTAGGTTTTACAAAATGTGTTTGATGGTTAAAAGCAACAAGTATAACATTGTCTAATGAGATTTTCAAGATATATAAAAGATAACTACAAATTAAGTCCTTTCAATAGTAGAAGGACACAAAAAGTAGTTTTCTACATTGCACATTAAATTACAAAATATTGATCAGACTGAAAATTTAATATGTTGTAATTTCTAGAAAAAAACACTAAATATACAAGGAGAAATAGTAATAACAAAAATTCTAGATGTAAACTAAAATAGAATATTAAACTATATCCAAATAAATAAAAAGGCAGAAAGGGGGAAACAGAAGAATTGAAAAGAGATTAAACCAACAAAAAACAAATTAAAAATGGATCTAAATATGCTAACAATTATATTAAATATAATTTGGAACATCATTTAAATATAGTGATTATCATAATTTTAAAATGACTAAAAGGAAAACTTTCACAAAGTGACTATATGGAAGTTAGACAAGTAGACTTCAGAGCAAAGAAAATGACCAGGGATAAAAATGGACATTATATCATGATAAAAGTCAGTTCACAAAAAAGACAGATTTTTAAATGTTTATGCAAACAGCAACAGTTTCAAAATGCATACTATAAAAACGGACAGAACCGAAAGGAGGAATGATACATTAAGGATTGTTGAAGATTAATATTTCTCTTCCAGAAATCAAGAGAAATAATTTAAAAAAATCAGTAAAGGCACAGAACTGAACAGTACTATGAATCAAGTGGGTCTGACTGATATTTATGTAACATTCTGTACAAAGACAGATTATGCGTTCTTTTTAAGTGAGCATAGAAAAGTTACCAAGATAGATAACACTCTTGGTCAAAAAACAATCTTACTAAATTTATAATTTAAATCATTCACTGACCATAGTTGATTCAGATTGAAAATAAAAATAAAGATAAAGGAAATTTACAAAAATATGAAAATTAAACTACACACTTTTAAATAACCCATGGGTCAAGGAAGTTTCAAGGGAAGTGATAACATACTTTGAACTGAATAAAAATGAAGATACAACTTATCAAATTTGTGGGCTGCAGCTAAAACAATGCTAGGGGAAAATGTGTATATAAAATTCTTATAGTAGAAAGGAAGTCTCAGACCAGTAATATATGATTCTATGTTTAAAAGAACAGCAAAACATACCCACAGCAGGCAGAAGAAAATAAACAGCAAAATTCAATAAATGAAGGAAATCAATGGACTCAATAGATCAATAAAATTGATAAATCTATAGCAATATTAAGAGCAAGGAAGACAAAAATTACCAACATCATAAATAAACAAATGGGACCTAACTAAACTCAAAACCTTTTGCACAGCAAGGGAAACCGTAAATAAAATGAAAAACAACCCACAGAATGGGAGAAAATATTTGCAAATGGTGCAACTGACAAGGAATTAGTCTCCAAAATTTACAAACAGCTCATGTGGCTCAATATCAACAAAAAACAAACAAACCAAATGAAAAATGGGCAGAAGCCCTAAATAGACATTTCTCTGAAGAAGACATGCAGATGGCCAAGAGGCACATGAGAATATGCTCAACATCACTAATTACTAGAGAAATAAAAATCAAAACTACAATGAGATGTCACCTCACATCAGTCAGAATGGATATCATCAAAAAAGACCTAGAGACTGTCATACAGAGTGAAGTAAGCCAGAAAGAGAAAAACAAATACCATATGCTAACTCACATATATGGAATCTGAAGAAATGGTACTGATGAACCCAGTGACAGGGCAAGAGTGGAGATACAGATGTAGAGAATGGACTTGAGGACACGGGGCTGGGGTGGGGGGTGAAGGGGAAGCTGGGATGAAGTGAGAGAGTAGCATAGACATATTTACACTACCAACTGTAAAATAGATAGCTAGTGGGAAGTTGCTGTATAACAAAAGGAGATCAACTTGATGACGGGTGATGCCTTAGAGGGCCAGGATGGTGGGGGGGGGGGGAGGGGGAGTTGCAGGAGGGACGGGATATGGGGATATATGTATAAATACAGCTGATTCACTTTGGTGTACCTCAAAAACTGGTACAAGAGTGTAAAGCAAATATATTCCAATAAAGAGCTTAAAAAAAAAGTCTACAAACAATAAATGCTGGAGAGGGTGTGGAGAAAAGGGAATCCTTCTACACTGTTGGTGGGAAAGTAATTTGGTGCGGCCACTAAGGTAAACAGTATGGAGGTTCCTAAAAAGCTAAAAATAGTTATCATGTGATCCAGCAATCCCACTCTTGGACATATATCTGGAAAAGATGAAAACTCTAATTTGAAAAGATACATGCACCCTGATGTTCATACTGGCACTATTTGCAATAGCCAAGACATAGAAGCAACCTAAGTGTCCATTGTCATATGAATAGATAAAGAAGATGTGGTATATATAGAAAGTGGACTACTACTCAGCTATCAAACAAAATGAAATAATGCCATTTGCAGTAACATGGATGAACCCAGAGACTGTCGTACTGAATGAAGTAAGTCAGACAGAGAAAGACAAATATTATATATCATTTATATGTGGAATCTAAAAAATGATATAAATGTACTTATTTATAAAACAGAAATAGACTCATAGACACAGAAAACAAACATGGTTACCAAAGGGGAGGGGGGGAAGGAAGAAATAGGAGTTTGGGATTAACATATACATACTGCTATATATAAAATACACTACAAGATTCTACTGTATAGCACAGAGGACTATGTTCGATATCTTATAATAACTTACAATGGAAAAGAATCTAAAAATGAAATATATATATGTATATATATACATACACACAACTAAGTTTACTGTACACCTGAAGCATTATAAATCATGTATGCTTCAATTTAAAAAAAAAAAAGAAAGAAATAGAAGCAGCAAAATGGTCTTTTAAAGGCTCGTTTGCTTAAAACCCTTTCACATATATGATAAAGTTTGCTTGTAACAATAGCTCAGGTGTATAAAAACTGTAATATCTCCCATGATCCACAGTTGGTTATAGTAACAGAAGCAAATCCAGTTGTGGATCACTCCAAGTTCAATTACTTTTCCCTCGAATCATCAAAATGAATCTTACATAGTGGTAGAGAAAGTGATCAGGTGGTATGATTTCAAGTCCATTTTATTGCCCAAATTCATATTTCTTTCTGGCTTCTGAAATGTCGTTGGCAAGAATTTTCTTCTCTTAACCTAAATCTTTGACTCTATTTGATGCAATGTAAACAACATTTTAAGTTATCATAAGTAATTTACATCTTAGTGACAAAGAAAGATCTGAGACCAGTGCCAATGAGAAAATTTTATATTTTTTATGTATTATCTAATGTGACATGTGTTTGCATCAGCCTAATCAATGCATTTGCTCCTGTAAGAAATTTACATGAAAATCTAAGGTATAAAGAAAAGACTTCTGATGTGTGGAAAATGAGCAAAGGGCGTTAGTTTTATGTTTCAATAATTTAAAAATCACAATAAAAATTAGAAGATATTTGGCTAAATGGTCATTAAAATATGGCATATGGAAATCTGTGAGATACAGTTAAACTCATGGGAAGTGGTTATAGCCTTAAAAGTATATGTTAAAAGTGAAGAAATGCTTTAAAAATGAACGGTCAAATAAGCCATCATAAGAATATAGACAAGGAATAGCAAATAAAATCTAAAGGAAATAGAAGAAAATAAAGAGCAGAAAGTAATGAAATAAGAAAGCACCCAATCAAGAAGACCAGCAAAAGTATTTCCAAAAACCCATTTGAAGTTGGTGGTTATATATATATATATAATGTCAGTGTGAATGTATATTTTCCATTAAATACAGTTTCTCAAATGCAACCAATGAGCAAATGAAGAGTTGTCTTTACCTAATGTTTTTCCAAAAAAGAAGAATAGAAAGAGGAGAATGACAAGTAGAGAGGGAGATGGTATATAAAAGGGAGTTCTGGTACTGAGACCATTATAGGTAAAGCAGGTAAGGATGAATATAAAGAAATGAAGGGGGTGGATAAGGGATGTAATTAATATCAGTGGACTGAATGAAGACAGCAGTGTGTGAAAGTAGAGGGACTTCAAAGTGAGTCATGAATGGAATAGAGTAGTTTTTAACTAATGCTTTTTGTGTCATGACTCTGGGAATACACTGAGTCACAATGAAAGGGTATGATGGCTCAGAGTAAAGGTATGAGATTTAGCCAAAAGTACAGAATACTTAGTATTATAAAGAGTTAAATATTCATAAGGACATCATCCCTTCCATAATCACTGTAACTTCAACCATAAATTGTACAAATTGTACAAATTAAAACTCTCAGATAACATCAAAAAAATATATATATGTATATGAGTGCATATATTTAAATAACTGAATCACTTTGCTATACACTTGAAACAAACACAATATTGTAAGTCAACTATACTTTAATAAAAAAGGCAAAAATAAAATTTCAGATAACATAGACATCCTTTATATTTACTCCCCCAACCCCTTTACATATATCCTAAGGATTTTATAGGACATATCCATGGCTTCTTTCAAATGTATATTAGCAGTGCCCCTGTCAAGTAGTCTTTATGAAGTCTTCTAACTTAATGACTGACTACAAGATTCCCTTTCCTTTCTCTGCTTAGCTTCTCAGTGTCTCATTTTCTATACCTGAAAGTTCATGAGCATGATTTGCTTTCATTTTTATAAAGGCTTACTAAAAAATACTGAATAAGACTTCAAAATAATTGTTATTTATTGCCACCATAAGATGCAATAAAAATGCCTTTTAAAAAACTACCGTTATTGGTTTTATCTTGTGCAGTGGCAAATGATGTTCCTGGATTTATTTATTCATTCATGCAGTAAATATTTATTGAGCTCCTTTTATATACCAGGTCATTTTCTAGATAATAAGGGGTAATAGAGAATAAAACAGACCAGAGTTATGCTCATATGATATTTTAGTTGGCAAAGACCTGTGATAAAAATAAATAAAAATCAGTGGAGTTGAGTGCTATAAAGAAAAGTAAAAGGAACATAAAGGGATAGACAAAAGAGTTAGTGTCTTCTTTTAGATAAGGTGGTTGGAAAAGACCTCACTGAAAAGGTAACTTTAGAATAGAGACCAAAATAAAATGGGGTAGTAAGTCATGTAGATAAGGAGGAGCTTGTAGGTCAGAGAAATGTCCCCAGGAGATGCAAAGACCTGAGACAGAAAAGTGGTTCACCGTGTAATGAACGGAAAGGAAGCTAGTATGGCTGGTACAGTGTACTCAAGGGTGAGTGTTAGGAATAAGGTAAGAGAAGAGAAATTGGAGTCTGGATAAATAAATCATAAATGACCTTAAGGAGGAGTTTGCGGTTTATTCTGAGGGAGCTGGAAAGGTTTTAGAAAATTTCAAATAGAGGAGTCACTTATTATTGCATTTTTTAAGGAACTGCTCTGGCTTCTTTGGAGAGATTAGATTGTAAGGGGACAAAAATGAAAGGACTGGGACCATTTAGAAACCTATTGCAGTAGTTCAATTGAGATAATATCTTGGTATCAGGAGAGGTATGAAAAGTAAGGAGATCCTAGTTATATTTCAAGAACAGACACGTTTGACCACCAGATGACTAGGACTGTGAAAAGAGAAGATGAATTGAGAGAAGGAGAAGAATCAAAGATGATTCTTAAATGTTTTTGCCTTGAGCTACTGCATGAACAGAATTTCCTTTTACTAAAATGAGGACAATTCTGAGACAAGCAGAGTAAGAGACTTCAGGTTTTGGTAGACTGAATTTGAGATGTCTTATCAATTCAGGTGTAGAGATTGAATGAGTCTGAATATCATTGGAAAGATCGGGGCTCAAAATTATATTGAGAAAAACTAGATTTGATGAAACAACACAAAGAAAAATCTGATCATTGAGACTTGGGAATCTGTGATATTGACAGTTTACAAAGGTGAGCAGATTTACCAAAGGAGACTGGGAAGGAACAGTGAGTATAGGAAGGGGGAAATGTCCTGGAGACTAAAAATGTATTCAAGAAGGGATGACCAAGCATGGCCTTTGCTAATTACACGATCAAATAAAATGAAGATTATAAATAAGTCAATGGAATTGGCAATGTGAAGTTTATTGGTGACAAAATTTAGTGAGTTAGTGGGGGAAAAAAACTCACTGGAGTAAGTTCAAGAGAGAAATAAAGGAGAGAAAATAGAGACAGTGAGTATGGACAAGTTTTTTGAGGACATTTTCTCTAAAATGGAGCAGAAAAATGGGATATCTAAACAGAGATATGGGAGCAAGGTAATTTTTTAAATAAGAGGCTGATAAGAATGATCAAGTAGGAAGAGAAAAATCAATTCTTCAGGAGGGAAAAGGAACAACTGCAGGAACAATGTTCTTGACTAGGTCCTAGAAAATGTCATTCACTGCACGAATGGAGAGATGGACATCAAATAGGGTAATGAAGTGTCATTCATTCTAACTGGAGTAAGGCAGAGTACATGGGTTCAGATATAGGTATGGAGTTTTAATGCTGGGCCTAGATAAGCATTCCTTCCTTATACTTTGTCTTTTAATAGTAAAATACAAGTCAAGGACATCAGCTCAGAATGGAGGGGGTGTTTTTAAAAGTTTGAGGAATGAGAAGATATGAAACATTTGTCTCAAGGTGAGAGAATCAAGTAACCTGGGAAATATGAGAGGATTCCTAGACAACCCTAATAACCCACTTGAGGTTGTGGTCATGAATTTAAAGTGAGACCAGTCTAACTGGATGTTTTTCTCCAGCCATATTATAGGTAGTAGGTAGGTGGGAGGTTAAATGTAACTCAGTGTTGAGGTCTTGTCAAGTTGGTATGACTGAAAGGAGAAAGGGGAAACTAAACTGAGAGTGATGATTGTGCTTGGCCTATTAAAGCAAAGCCAGTCATGAAAGAACGTGAGAAAATTAGTAAAACAAAGAGCTGAGGTGGGACTGTCAATGGATTGGAGCTCAGAGTGGAGGATCAAATGGATGAGTCAGCTGTAAACATGGTAGTCTATGCAATCCTTGAAACTGAAATTTTAAAGAATGCAGCTATTGCAAATGATGGTATCTATGGTCTGATCACAGAAAGGGGTAGCTGATATATAATTTTACTGTACATCTGCTGCAATAAAAATAAAATAATCTTCAAAAAAATGGGTAGCTGATATGGGTTAGAAGACAAGATAATTGGAGGTAAGGAGACCCAGGATATGGGAGAGATCCTTTTGTGATGGTAGAGGATTAAGTGGGTACTAAAATCTTCAACAAAAAGAGTAGGAGCACTCCCCAAAAGGACAGCAGAAAACTGCAGCAAAGGTTAGTGCTGGTTATTATTTGATTATATGCATTCCAATGGAACTGGTATATGGGAAGTAGGAAGAAGAACTGTCTGAAAGGAGTTGTGAAGAGCAAGCAGGTTATCTACTCAACCTCTATGTCCAGTGGCACGTGGGTTGAGAGAAAATACAGCCACCATTTGAAAATACTACAAGGGCAAGTAGTGCCTTCAAAGAAAAGCTAAATTTTAATTCAAGCAAGAAGGTAAACTGAACCTTAAAAGAAGAGGATGAGGAAACAAAGGGCTTTATTAATGACAGATCCTACATTATGGAGAAAGAATTTGGAGCATCAAGCTTGAATGTATGAGCATGTCAGAGTAGAAGGTTGTACAAAACTTATGGAGTTAAGTGTTTAGTTAACAGAAGGACGAGCATTGAATCCTGTGCTTTCAAAGTCCAGAAGGGACTGTGTTTTTGAAGGACTAAAGGGAATGATGGGATTAGTCCTGATTGCCTCTTGGAGAGAGGTGGATAATTAATTCAATTATATACTATTTAATGGGTGACTGGTTTTAGGAATTTTGATGTGAGTATTCCTTGCACAGGAGATAGTGGTTGTCTTGCCAGGAGTGATGCAGCACAGAGAGTCCTCACCTTTAATGTATCTTTGACTTAACTGTTTTCCTGTAACCAACGTGACCTCAACTCATTAAATTTTAAAATTAATGTACATCCCAAAGAGAAGTGTCCTAAATTAAATGACCCAAGAGGACATTGAATGCTTTCCAACTTCCAAACTGAAGAAAAACTTAATACTTGTGTTTCTAATTCCAGTTTGGCCAAAGGAATAATATATTTGTTCACCATGTTTCCTCTATCTTCCCTTGGTTTTCTAAGATAACAATTTCTAACGAAGCTCCTTGAAGTAATTTGGCCTCAAATTAAAGTGAAAAAAAAAATCACTTGACATTTCTGAAGCATCCTAGAAACTTCATTCATCTTCTCTCTACCCTCGCCTTTTTTCTTTTCTTTTCTTTCTCCTCTTTGAAGAGGACAATGATTGAGATTTTCTGATTTTGAAAATTTATCCTAAGACTTTACTGTGTTGTTGTTCTGGTCTTTGTTTCAAAGGCTAGACATTTAAATTAAGCATCCTAATCAATTAAAAGCTTCTGACCCCAGGAAGAAAAAAATACTGTTTTTACCAAAAATCATCAAGAGTTTAAGAACTAAGAACCAGGAAATTGATGATTAAAAAGACAACTTTGAGCAACTAGGACTTTCAGTTCATTTGGAGTAGCCCTCATGAACTTAAAGCACCTCCAATCATTTATATCTTGTTGTTCTCCAGGGACAAGGTGATCATCACAGAGCAATATATTTGCAAGCTTTTACTGAGGATTCACCATTAAGTATATAGATTTTCTTTAGGTTATTTTTATGGTAAAAGGTGGTACTTCTCTAAGTTTAGGAGAATCTCTTTGTTGTTCCTTTTGTTTTTGGTATAAAATACAATTGACTTTTTGATGGATTCAGTTTCTCACTAAAGTCTTGCTTTCCCTTGAAAGAGTGTCTCAGATTGGTTCCCCCCATCACACCCATGATTACAGACATAATTTTTGCATAAAATGTAGAGTAACACACAGAAAAAACAAAAATAAGTACTATATATATTAGCATTTATTTTTAACTTATTTGTTGCATATTTCCTTGATGATCATCCTAGGAGTGAAAATAGAATCCCATATTTTTGATGACTTGTACATACTGAATGTCTCCTCATTCTTCTCTATACCCTAATCTATTTGTTAATATCTTGTATAGAATTGTTGTATTTGTTTCAGTTCATTATACACTATTATTTTCAGTCTTTTCAAAACCTCTGGTTAGCTACTTATTGCATTTCTATTTCTTTATACCATTTTCTCTTTCCCTTTCCAAAGCCTGTTTCCATCTTAACATGAGTTTTTATCCTGCAGTGTATTTATAAGTTTCAAATGTTTATTTGTATACATGTATATAAATAAGATATGGCATTGATTTATGTGTTTGTTTTAAATTTAATTTTTACTTTGATATCATTCTGTTTCTCCATCAAATCTTAATGAGATTCTTGCTGGGTAGAGTATTCTTGCCTGTAGGTTTTTCTCTTTCAAGACTATCTCCTGCCACTCCCTTCTGGCTTGCAGAGTTTCTGCTGAGAGATCAGCTGTTATCCTTATAGGTTTTCCCTTATATGTTATTTGTTGCTTTTCTCTTGCTGCTTTTAATATTCTTCTTTGTGTTTAATTTTTGTTAGTTTGATTAATATGTGCCTCGGTGTATTTCTCCCTGGATTTATTCTGTACGGGACTCTCTGCACTTCTTGGACTTGGTTTACTATTTCCTTTTCCATGTGGGGGAAGTTTTCCACCTTAATTCCGCAAATACTTTCTCAGACCCTTTCTTTTTTTCTTCTTCTTCTGGGATGCTTATGATTCAAATGTTGGTACACTTAATGTTATCCCCAAGATCTCTGAGACTGTCTTCCATTCTTTTTATTCCTTTTTCTTTTTCCTGCTCTGTGGCAATTATTTCCCCCATTCTATCTTCCAACTCACTTACTTGTTCTTCTGCCTCAGTTATTCTGCTGTTTATACCACCTAGAGTATTTTTAATTTCAGTTATTGTGTTTTTCATTACTGTTTATTTGCTCTTTAGTTCTTCTAGGTCCTTATTAAATGTTTCTTGTATTTTCTCTATTTTGTTTATGAGATTTTGGATCATCTTTACTATCACTACTCTGAATTCTTTTTTCAGGCAATTTGCCAATTTCTTCTCCATTTATTTGGTCTTGTGGGTTTTTATCTTGCTCCTTTGCCTGCAAGGTGTTTCTTTGTTTTCTCATTTTGTCTAATTTATAGTATTTGCTGTCTCCTTTACCTATGCTGCCTAGTAGTAAATCCTCTTATCTCTGTTCTGTTTGGCTTGAGGTGTCAAGCACTGGAGCTTGCTGGCCTTTGGTTGGATTTGGAGCTTGGTGTTGAGAATGAGAACTCTGGGGGAGCACTTGCTGATTAATATTCCATGGGGTTAGGAGTTCTCTGGTGGTCCAATGTCCTGGACCCCACTCTGCTGTCTCAGAGGTCTAGGTTTAACCCGTGGCCAGGGCACCAAGACCCTGGAAGCTACACAGCTGGGAGAAAAAGGAGGTAGAAGAAGAGCAAAGAAAAAAAGGAAGAAAAAAGGGAAGAAGGGGAAAGGACAGACAGATCCCCAAGACTGGTGGTAAAAGCAACTCTAATCAGTCAAAATCACACAAGGAGATGTGTACACTTGCACTTGCAAAAAGAGAAGAGGAAAACCAAAGAGAAGAGAAAAAGAGAGAGCAAAGAAATGAGAGAGTACTCATACCAATTACAAGCAAATCCACATACAAATATATACAGTAAAAAGTTAACTAACAAATACCTAAAACCAGAAACAAGATAAGCACACCAAGAAGTCCTCCAATACTTCTAGGTAGGGCTCTGCAGCTGCTGTGGAGAGGACTGTGGAGACCTCAGACTGTGATCTGGTATTAGTCCTGTGTGTATTTGTCCCCACAGTCCCCAGTTGTCCCCTATGTCTACAGTCTCTATTGTAGAAACACTCATCTATTCAGGTGATCCACAGATGCAGGGTCTATCAAGCCTATTGTGGGCATTAAATCTGCTCCTCCTGTGGCTGTTTCTCTTTCTCTTCTTTGGTCCTGCAGTCCTTGGTGATCAGTTTTGGTTTTGGTCCCTACTTTGTATGTGAGTTGCTCTCAGGAGTCGGTTCCCCACCCAGGCAAGAGGGGGCAAAAGAGTGTGATTGGGGCTCACTTGCAACTTCAGGTCGGGAGGTAGGGAGGGATATGGCAGTCTAACTGAACTCTGCAGGAGTGCTTGTAGCAGCAGAGGTCAGCATGAGCCTGAGGTGTGCTGTGTGTTCTCCCAGAGAAGTTGGTCCTGATCCCGGGACCCTTGGTGTTGGTGGGCTTCACCTACTGCCAGGCGGGTGTGGCCAGTGTCTTGCCTTACACACAGGACCTTTGGTAGCTGTGAGTGGGTGGGCTGTGGGGCCTGGTGATGCAGTGGTGGGGCACGGGAGTGGGGTGGTGGGAGGGCTTTTCGATCCAGCAGCTGCAGGTCAGTGCAGCTTCGCAGCTTGTGAATTCTCAGAGAGGGAAGCTCCTCCAAAGCACTCCAAAACAAAGATCCCCTGCCTCTCTGTCTGGCCCAGGATTTCCCCCAAACTCCCTCCTAGTTTGCTGGCGCACCTGCCCCCCAGGCTGTTCTCATGCAGCCAGCCCCAGCTCTCTTCCTGTTCTCGGAAACCCAAGCCTTGGCACCCAGCCCCATGGCCACCCTGGGTGAGCAGGTTAGCTTCTCTGGCTGGAAAGTGCTGCCTGAATCCTCTGTGCAGGGATTTCTCCACTCTGCCCTCCGCACACCAGCCATTGCTCTCTCTTCTGGGGGCTCCGAGGCTCCCCCTGTCCTTCCCTGCCAGTGAGGGTGCTCCCCAGTGTGTGGGAGCCTTCCCCCCCCTCACAGCTCCCTCCCAGAGGGGCTAGTCTCCTCAGGATTCCTTTGTCCCTTTTTTTCCCCCTTCTTTCCTTTGTGCTACCGAATTATGTGGAAATTCTCCTGCTTTTTTGGAGGTCTGAGGTCTCCTGCCAGCATTCAGAAGGTGTTCTGCAGAAGCCACTCCACAAGTAGATGTATTTTTGACGTATTTGTGGGGAGGAAGGTGATCTCCACGTCCTACTCCTCCACCATCTTTTTCGAGGTTCTCCATTCTGTTTCTTACTTTCTTGCATGTAACATTATTTTTAAGAACTCACCTGTGTTGCTATAAGTAAATCTTGTTAATTTTTTTCTTACTTCTGCATAGTATTCCATCTTAGGTGTCTACCACATTTTATTTATCCTTTTTCCTAAATGGCTACCAGGTTGGCTTCCAATCTTGATAAATGTTTTTTATGTTTCTTTGTGCTCCTTGTGAGAGCTGTTCTGAAATACAAATACCCAGGAGTGGAATTTTAGGCTTCTAGGAAATACACATACTTAGTTTCACTAAGTACTGCTAAGGACTCTCTGAAATGACTATACCAATTATATTCACACCAACTCTGACAGAATTTTAATATTAGTGATTTATAACAACATTGCAACTGCACATTATTTTCATTATTTCAATAGAAAGACATTCATTTTGATATCAAAACTCTGGAAATTTTTAATGTGAATGTGGACCTGAGTAAGAAAGAAATTCTTGGTTTTTATTTTCCTTATTCACTATCTGCAAACCAGACTTTCACTCTTTGCTTAAGTCAATGCGTAATAGTTAAGTTCAAACTCCTGTTAATTTCTTATTTTCAAGTTTATGCATTGTGCTTCTCTTTTAGTTAAATGTTCCTTTAAGCCAGAGTTTCTGTTTTGATTACAGTTGTTAGCATGTGCAAATGTATATGCTGTGTTAACTTCCCCAGTGTCAGATAAGATTTAGGGAAATGCAGGCACATTAAAGTTGTTTGAGGACTTCAGTCATGAGAGAAGACTTTGCTTATAGAAATAAAGAATTCATCTTTGCAATTTATAGCTAAATATAAGCAAATAATACAAAGGATTCCATTTTTTTCTTCAGAAATTAATAGTAATATAACTAAAGTCTGAGATCTCTAGTTTGTAAAAGTATCACTTATCTTCAAAATGTGTGTTTTCTGAACTGTGGCTTTTACTCTTTTAGATGCATTCACACCAAAATCACCCTCCAAATGGAAAAAAAAATGTTTTCATGTGAAGGTTCCCCTAAAAGAAAGTTGTTTTGCAGGACAAAGATGGCCCTTTGATTTTGATTAATCGTTTGGGGTTACAATCCTACAATTCATAATTCAAGTACTGATAGGAGGGGCTGGAAAAAACGGGCCAAATTAGAAAAATTAATAAAAAGCAAATTGGATACTCCAACATTGCTCCACTATTGTTTTTTGAGAATACTTTTTGCTTTAAAATTACCATCATATCTTGCATAAGAAAAGTATTTTTTATAATGGCTACAAGTCAGGTCATTTTGATTCATAATATGATTCTTGACATTAGCACAATTTGTTGTAAGAATTGAGATTTTAAAATTCCTAAATTTCTGAGTTAATTAATCTCAAAAATTTTAGAAATTTTAGGAATCTGACAGCCTTTATACTGCAATTATATCAGTGTGTGTGCCTGTGGGGGTGGGGGGTCAGCATAGAGAAAAGAAATAGGATAATTTATAATGCCTTACACAAAAAAAGGTAATCAATAGCCATTTGTTGAATAAGTAGAAGTCCTTTATACCTTATTTAAATATGTATGTGTGGTGATTGCTAGTGGGGTGTTATAATGGGACATGGTTAAGACCAGCATTAGAGTGTTAATACAAGGAAGGGAGATGGGGCTTTAGTCTTGTTAATCCTTTTAAGGCAGCACTCTAATGGCACAAGGGACCCACCCACCAAGAGAAGGTTCAACAAGGTTTTTGTAGCTTCCTGGAATCTAGGTTTTAATAAAAAGTCTCCCATGAGGAAAAAAAAAATGGTTCACACCTTGTAAAAATTTTAAACTTCAAATTTATATCAATCTCTTGGTATCAAAAATACAAATCCAAGAAACTAATATAAGAATATCCCTCAGACACACAGCAAATATAAACACAATTGCATATAGAGGGCCATTCATACACCCCAAGCCACATGACGTTCCTTCAGAAAAAAACTTGAAAGCAAATTTGACCTCGAACATTACCAGGCAAAAACAAAAGCAGCTAACCAAATACAAGCAGACAAACTTAAGAGGAAAATTAAAACACACTAATAGGGACTTCCCTGGCGGTACAGTGGTTAAGAATCTGCCTGTCAATGCAGGGGACATGGGTTCCATCCCTGGTACTGGAAGATCCCACATGCTGCCAGAGCAACTAAGCCTGTGCACCACAACTACTGAGCCTGCACTCTAGACCCTGCAAGCCACAACTACTGAGCCCACGTGCCACAACTATTAAAGCCCACATATCCAGAGCCTGTGCTCCACAGCAAGAGAAGCTACTGCAATGAGAAGCCCGTGCACCACAACTAGAGAAAGCCCATGCGTAACAGTGAAGACCCAATGTAGGCAATAAATAAATAAATTTAACAAAAAGAAAAAAATTTTTAAAAACACACATTAATAAGTTTGAATGAGAGAGCAACTTTTGTAAAAGGTTATAAAATGAATGTTTTAAATGACTTATTCTAAAAGAAAGGCCTAAATACATATAAGGCAAATTTTAGAGTTAAAGGAAATTTAGAAATAATTGATACAATAATTGAAGTTTGAAACTCATTGAAGAATTAGAAGCTGATTAATAACAGCTGAAGAGCTAATTTGTGACCCAGAGCTAGATTTGAAACAAAACAAAAAAGCAGACTAGAGCACATGAGATAAAGAGATTTTAAAATATTTAAAAGAAAGATTAGTAGACATGGATGTTGAGTGACATAGAAGAAAGAATGAGGAAATAAAGTCTAATAGATTTCCCAGAAGGAAAAAAAAATGGAGAAAGATAATATTTGAAGAATTAAATGAAATAACCTCAACAACATGTCTGTTACTAGAGTCAAAAAATGCTAATTCCCTGTCCCTCTTTCCCACTATTTCTTGTTTTCTAATTAAAAACTAAATTAAAATTTAAGATTTTTTTATACAAGTTCCCACAGACTGGTATCATAGTTTATGCCCAGGATTCTATGTATTTGTTCATCTACATGAGGATGCTAGCAAATTGCTTTATTTCTTCCATTTATCAGAAGTTGAGACTAAAATTCAGAGGGGATAATAACTTGCATAAAATGACAGCTGGGATTCAAATCTAATATATTTACTCCAAAGAATTGTTTTTTTACCTTTCTTTTGCAATTTTCTAATATTAATTACCATATTAAATAGCAAGGAGGTTATCTCATCAGATTAGGCTCATGGAAAAAGGACTTTTATATAAAACAATGCAAAGTTCTTTACTGGATGTAGAAATATGGAAGAAAAAGAAACATGGACATGTATAGCACATGTTGAATTTATAAAATATTTTTAATTGCTGTAAAGTTGTTAACTGAGAAAATCTGCTTTCCAGATATTTCATAAGAAACAATTCATCCTGAAGCAATTTTTACTTCATGTCAGAATTATAATGTTCTATAAACAAGGTTTCTAATGGATTTGCTGGCAGCCCCTTAAGCCATTCAGTGAATGCTACAATAGTTTGTATTCTGGCTTGCTTTAATCACTTATGAACATTTGTTGTGTTTGCTCAGTGTGGCAAGGTTTGCTTTCCAACTGAACACAAAACAAAAGGCTTGTGCGCAATCCTATATGTTATTAGCCTCCCAGCTCTCTTGTGAGAGTGTCCCTTTCATTGGTTCATTTATTTCTTTAATATTGCAAAACTATTATTTATATGCTAAGCATTGCATTTATTCTTGAGGAAATTACAGTCAACACGAAAAACAGTTTTTGACCTCATGGAGCCTATCATCCAATGGAGTGACAGGAAAAATATCAATAAGTTAAACCTAATTATAAATTTTGATTAAAAATAAAAGAAACAAAGAAGTTGCTGATATTATTTGGGTTTGACCTGCTTTGGATAAGATGATTAAAGGATGTCTAAGTACCGGTGGTAAAGACATGAAGCCCATATTCTCTGAAACTTTTCCACATCAGTGGATGTTACTCTGCCAGCCCTGATAATAATGGCTTACTAACCCTATTATGTGGATGGGGCAGCTTCGTCACATGGCCATCAAATGCCTCTAGGCAGGCTGGACTTTTAAATGTGGGAAGATCAAAACGTAGCATTTTGCAATGGGCAACATATCTAGATTTAATTTTCTCTCTCTTCTCTTGCTCCACTTATCTTCCTCACCATTGCCTTATATTCCTCCACCCAAAATACCATGCTTATTACTTTCTACTTCACCACTCACACTCTAAGTCTGATTTCAGTCTTGGGACCCACCTCACCACTCTGTGGATATATGTTAACTGTTCCTTCCTACCCCCATGTCTTTGCTTACATGTTCTATCCCACCTCAAGGACTCCTCTCTGTTTAGACCAGTCCTATTTTCCTTAAAAGGTAAATTTACCTAACGAAACGTGACAAGGTGGAGTTCATTCATTCATTTATTCAACACACACCTAACACGAGACAGTGTGCTAGATTCTAAGAAAATAACTATGAAGAAAAAGTCAGTGAGGAAGTCATCCTCACTAAAGTTAGATGCACTTTATTTACACAGCAATAACTGAGGGCTTGGTCATTTAAATATTTTGCACAGTCATGTCTCAATATACAAAAGAGATTATAGACCCTATCATCTACCAAATTTAGGAGTTCCTAGTGTAATAGGGAAGAAAAAATCTGACTCCATATTAAATCTGTTCTATTGCCTGTGCTTAGTCATGCTGGCTCTGCACCTTTTGTAAAGGAATGTTGCCTATAGCCTGAAATATATAGGATAGCCTACTCTCAGGGCTCTGAACTTTAAGAATCCATTCAGACATAAAAAGTTGCAGAACAGAGAATAACATTTGTTTTACTGGAGGTTTACAGGAACATCATGACCTGACTATGTGGACAGCTACAAGAACAAAGGAGTCCAACATCAAGAAGTTTGCAAAGACTAACCATGGCCCTCCCTCACCTTGCCTTGAAAAGTGCTTTGCTGAAACCCTTCGAGGAGTTCGGGGCTTTGGGGGTACAAGCCACCCATCTCCTTGCGTGGCCCTGCAATAAAGCTTTCTCTGCTCCAAACTTTGACATTTCGGTTTGTTTGGCCTCACTGCATTAGGCGTAGGAACTTGTGTCTGGTAACACTAGTGACACAAAGTTCCTCCACTCAAATTAATTAAAGGATACAGTCTTTTAACAGTCAGTAAGCCGAAAGTTGCACTATAAGAATAGTTTTTTTGTTGTTGATGGTGTGCCGTTAAGGAAGACTGCACAAAATGACTATCATCAATTGGAAACTCTGTTCTCACCAGCTCTATTGATCAGCTAGAGCTACATGGAGGCGGGACCTTGTCTTCTTGCCATACCCATCGTGCCCACCACAGTGCCTGCCACTGAGTAAGTAAGTAGTGTTACGTGAGAGACTCACTCTACCAGCTCACAGATTATGAAGTTTTTTTTTCCCACAGTGCTAAAAAAGCCTAAGCTACTTAATATTTTCTTTGTAATCTATATTATATGTCATTTAGCTTTGAGTTCAATTCAGAGTTAGTATGGGGGTGTCTAAACTAATAGGTTTCAATGTACGTACTGTACAAACATGCAGAGACAATGGGCAATGGCCAATGCAAAAGTCACATGGAGCTCCTAGATAATATATGGGCCACAGCAGGCAACTGATAAGTGTTTGTTGATTCGATTTTTGGTTTGACAGGTGAGTTAGAGAGCAAAGGCACTTATGCATTACAATCCATTTTTACATATTCATCATTCTAATCAGGAAGAATATGTCTCTGGTCTCACCATACATCTAATGTTTATGGGCTTACATAGTTGAAAATGCTTGACTCTTTTAACTGGTTTAATAACCAAAGTTAAATACAAATGCACCTTTTAAGTCTTAACATACTGCCCTAAAATTAAAAACAAACTCAATATATCAGGGTGCTCAATGTGGTTCACAAATAAGCTCCCTGATCGTGATCCTTTTGTTTACACCAGATAATTAACTTTCTCTAGCACCCAGAGAAAATGCAGAGTATCAAACTCTACCTTCTGTGCTTTGCAATGGTCAAGAAAACATTTCCTCTGCTACTTTATCATCTGAAATTCAAAGAAATGGATCTAAAAACCCTAACTGGAAATGAATATGACTGACCTAGTTTGTGCACAAGCTGTTTACCGTGCATCATTAGAGCAGCCAGGGAGAGACACAATATAGACAGTAATCATGAGGAATGTTCGATGCTAAGGATGAGTGCAGAACTTCCTTACATGCTAAGGGGAAAAAAACTATGCGAAAGGCCATTTTGTGACCTAGAATATTTTATTTAGGCAAAAACATATGTGTTGATTCTTATTTGTTGCAGAGTAATCCTTCTTTTTTTTGTATTGTACTGCATGGGCTACTCTTAAGAGGTGAAAGGAGGAATTTAATAGTGCAATTTTATATGTGTTTCTTAAAATGACAGGAATTTGATAAAGGGAAATTAAAAGGATTGAGCGGTAAACAAAGTTTTGAGAGATGGAGGGACTGGGCAGTAAGACAAAAGTTTAGTCATATAACTGTACCTAAAATCTCACTAGCTTAAACATACTTGTGGCGCGAATGACATTGAGAACAAACGGCTAAGTATTACTGTGAAAGAAACTGCCCTTAAATCTTGTCCTATTCAGAGTGGACATGTTCGTGCTGGTCTCTGCTCCCTCTTCTACCCTTTCCAATCCAGAAAACATTGAGAATTAAGGGTAGAAAAGGCCAAGTTTAAAGACATCCTCAGGCTACACACTGCGATCTCTTTATTTAGGTGTTTTTCTGTCTTTTAGGCTTACTCTTCTAAGGTAAGAAAAAGAAGAACAAAGTCTGATCCTACCTAGAAGCTGCCTTGGCCAATAAAAAATGTCTTGCTTCAATGAGCTCCTTTCTAGAGTTTAAGGAAGAACAAATTTCTTTCCTTAGCATTGTTTTCTCACACCTGCCTTTGGGATATGAAATGAAGCCCAGCACCAAACCCAAGGAACGCACAGGGTTTGGGATATGAGCATAATGGTAAGACAGAGCAGGCTTTCCCTGGTTTTGCCTTCAGCTCTGCCCAGTGCTCTGAGGGGCATTTAGAGGTAGCTGCAGGAAGACAGAATGTGCTCACTCAGCATCTGAGGTCTTGGCCAGATATATCTTCATTCCCACAGAGATCCAGCCATTCTCTCTATATCTTTCCCGCAGCACTGCTAGCAGCTTCAATAATCTGTTTTCCCTTTAGACTATACACTCAACTTGATGCCCAAGAGGGAAATAGTTTCTGCTGTTGTCATGAGGGGGCTGGTAATTGCATGTAAACTGCCTAAAAGAATGGCATATATTCTTTAAAGTGTGTGTCTATGAATAAAATTGGGTATTTTGATATAAATGTTCTTTTGTTACTTTTAAATTCCATTCAAAAGATAAAACGGCAAAAGTGTATTTGAGGAATATATAGTATCCTTAGAACTTTGTTCCAAATAGTTCCATTGTTACTTTAACATATATATATTGTCTTTGCAAGATTTGCAACAACTGTCATCCTGTAGCCTCCATGAAGGTGAAGAGCCATTGAGAGTATGTTAGAAGCTATTTCTTTAGGGCTACAGTGATAGCCTTGAATAAATTTTTTCTGTTTGCATGATTTGTCCATCCAGTTTGGTTAACACCAATCTACAAAAACACACTCTAAATAATATATAGACATAGATTGTACATGCATATGTACACTGTTTAGAGTTAAGCAAACTGGGTATATATGTGTGTGTGTATATGTGTGTGTGCATACACATACACATACACACACACAAGTACACAGAGGAAGTTTAACATTCAAAATATGGCATATTTTTGATAAATTTTAAGAAAACATTTTTGAAGTTCGAAAAAACCTTGTTACATAGTTTTATAAGAACAAAAACATACCTTATTCTATGAAGAGTTGGCCCTGATTATTTGGTATAAAGAATACCATATAGAAGTCAGCTAATACGATTAACATCTTAAAAGCTTTCTAAGTATCAGTTGTTGTTCTAAATGTTTCACATATTTTATTAAAACCTCCCAACAACTGCATGTGAGGTAAGTGACATAATTATTCTCATTTAACAATTAAAGGAATGAGGTTTAGAGAGGTGAAGTAACTTGCTCAAGGACACATGGATGGTAAGTGATGGAGCTGAGGATGGATGTGCAGTCTAGAAAGCATAGATTTGAGCACAGGATGCTCAGCTTACCAATCATTTGACCTTTAGTAAATCACTTTTTTTTCCCTGAAGCTCAGGTTTCTTTTTCAGAAAATGAAGATGTTGTGAGAATTGAGAGAAGGCATAGGAAAGCACTGTAAAACCTCTCAGCCACACTGTTAGAAACTAATATATCTGAGATGTGTCTATTTCTACACTACAGTATCATGATTTTTTTTCCTGAATTCTTTCATTCTTGAGATCCTCAGGGATACTTCTTCCAAGAGTTTCAAATGCAGTACAAGCCTATGAAACTTACTGTGTGCCTTTGAATCTCAGCAAACAGGCAAATTGCATGGAGTACATAATAGGTTTATAGATTTTTGGCTAGTGTACTAGGCTAGGCTGTCTTCCATTTGCAATGGGAGAGGCAGGGAAGGAAAGTATAGGAAGGAGAACAAAAGGGGTAGCTATTCTTCAGACAGATATTAAAGTAAAAACCTCACACTCCATGTTTTAATACCTTTTTTTCCTTCCACTTTCAATGATACATTTTTTATTCCGAATTTGAGACTATTCTAGGATTCTGCCCAGTAGGTAGATTCACCTATTCTGGACTACAACTTTATCATTTTATTTAATCTGGTAACTGGTTCAATATTTTCTATCTTCCAAAGATATATTAAAATCAATTTTCCTTTTATGGTAACCTCCCTGCTATGTTTATTGTCATGGAATTACCTGTATTATCACATTTTCTTGGAGTCTATGAGGCAGGGGAGACAAACACTTGGACTCCAACCACAAATTTGAAATGAAAACTCCTCATCTGTTTTTAAAAACAGGTGACAAAATATTGATTTTAGGAGACAAGTTGATAGAACTGAAATAGCACCAAAATATGCCACTTTGGCGTCAGGATTATTTTGAGCTAAAGGCACTTTAAAAAAAAAACAAACACACAGGTATAAGAAGAGCCCTCTGACCCTCCCCTTTTTCTTCCTACAGGGAAGAGATAAAACCCTCTTACAGATGTCCTTCCTATTCTAAGAGGAAAGGAATATTCTTATAACCAAGGACAGGAAGCTAAAGCTCAGAGAATTCTGTACAAACAGACCTAGCTAAAATCTCTTACTTTCCTTTAGCCTTCCCTTATATTTTGGTACTTCTCCACAACTGCCTCTCTTCTCAACCAAAAGCATTCAGATTTTTCCATTTCTTTCGGTCTCCATTTCCTCATAAAGGCTCCCGTGACATGTAAAACATTACATTTGTAAGTGTTTCTCCTGTTAATTTGTCTTATGTCAATTTACTTCTCAGCACCAGCCAAAAACTCCAGGAAGGTAGAGGCAAAATTTTGCTTCCCCTATAGCATCAAAATATTGTGTAGCATACCTGTGTTCTGTTGCATGTGGCTTGGAAAACACTGCATGCCTGCCTAGAGCTCTGGTTCTTTGTGGACAAGTCATTTTGTCAACATGTGAGCCCCTCAATGGCCGGTAGGATGTCTTACTTTACTCTCTATCATTTGGCCCTAAAAAAAGTGCACATTGAAAGGTTTCATGTTTTCTGGTTAAATGGATGAAACTAAAAGGTAGAATAACAAGTAACAGCAGGTTTTGCAAATCATAGAGAATCATCACATTTTCCCATTATAGTTCTGCAAGTAGCCATCATTTAGTTCCTCGACTGTGGTTGTGGCTTATTCAGTACTTCAAGCAGTGACCTTTTCCATGATGCAAAATAGGAAGGTTAAAGACTTTAAAATACTATGTATCTTGTTACTTTTAAGATATCTGAGTGTGTTTCCATAATAATTAACACCTTGACTATGTTTTTTTAAAACATTTCTAAATACTCAAATGTAGTCTTGAATCTAACCTCAAAATAATCCCAGAAAGTAGAACACCTATTTTTAATTCCAACTCATAAATGAAAAGGTTGGTGACTCTGCCAAGATTTTCAGTTAGTGGTAAATCTGAGATTGAAATAAAGTCTTTTAACTCCCGGGACATAGGTTTTTATACTAATCTATGTTTTTGTTCAACAATTAAACCTCATATCTTGTGGATAATTTTTCTAGTTTTAAGCTTGAATATAGGAAGGCTTTATATAGAGGTGTGTGTGTGTGTGTGTGTGTTCGTGGGAGTCGAAAGGCTGTCAGAATGGAAAGAGATTCAAATAACAAATTATAGAAAAGGCTATAGGAGAAGCAATCCTATATTGTAACTGCAGGGACATTTCAGGCTCAGATGGTCCCTTCATAATCATGGAAAGAGAGTCATAAGAACCATAGGAGATATCACTGCCCAGCTTCAGAGCAGCCCATAAAAGGAAAAGACCTCTCATCAACCTCAACTTAGCATGAGTGTTAGGGCAGCATCTCTGCTCAACCTGCCCATCACCCTCCTTTGTTTTCTCATGATGTGAATTTCAAGGAAAGCTATCATATCAACCATGTGATAAATGCCTACTTCTTTTTTATGCCTATCCCAGCTGTTATGTGATAATGCAAAAAGAACAAAATACAGATGTCTCTGTCTCTTGGGGGGTGGGAGGAAAGAGTCAAACTGGGAGAACATTTAAGCATCGATCAGCAGGGGAAACCAATTATGTGACTGTCCCAGATTTTTCTCTAATTATCATCAAATTACAAGACTTTGGACTTGCCTTAAAGAAATGATAGGAGAAGGTAGCAAAGTAAGCAATGGTTGAGGTATCTGAAAAGCGAAGCTTTTTGAGAAAAATCATCTTGCCCTTGCCCTTTACTGGTAAGACAGAGAGAAGCAAAGAGAGGAAAATGAATCAAATATTAATTCAGAAAAAATAACTACTGTGCCTTTTAAGAATTTTTCTATACTTCAGTAGACAAGAAAACTGAAAATGATATAATCTAGAAACTTTAAAGTCTCTTTTTCCATCATTTCAGGACCAAAAGTAAAGATACTTAAATTGTGTTATTTCAAGAACTATGCTAGGGAAGTGAGAAGATAGATAAGAAATAATATATATTTTACCTTTCATACATATAGGTATCCATGATGCCTTATTTGATATAGGTGTATCCCTTATCTTCAGTAGAGATTTTTTAAAAAAGAAAAAAAAATTCTAACAGAAAATCCTTTTTAGAGAACAAGTTTTGGGGGGTGGTAATGCTTTAGTCGGTAAATTCATGTATATCACATTTTAATAAACTACTGCAACATTTAAAAAAAAAAGTTTAGCAGACAAAAGGACTCTTGAAATTCAATCATAATTCACATAATCCTTGTTAGTTAACTTTTGCATTGGATACTGTGTCTAGCAAGTTGTCAGATGTGAGATAGAATTGGAAGAGAAGAAAAGGAAACAATTACCAATGCCTAGTGTTTCTAAAGCCATATTATTGAACATCATGTTTTTGCCTTTAGAAGAATTCAGGCACCCTGTAATCTTGGTGGAGATTCTATAGATGTGGCCAAATGAAGCTTGAACGTATCAATAAAATTGGTAAGACTCTAGCCAGGTTAATTAAGAAAAAGAGAGAAAGAAAATAAATCACTATTATGAGAAATCAGAGGAGACATCACAGATATCATGAACATTAAGGGAATAATAAAGGCATAGTATGAACAATTCTATGCTCACATATTTGATAACCTAGGTGAAATGGATTGATTCCTTAAAAGATGAAATTTGTTAAAATTCACACAAACAGAAATAGAAAATCTGAAAGTCCTGTATCTATTATGGAAATGAAATCAGTAATTAATAACCTTCCAAAACAGAAAGCACCAGGCCCAGATGATTTCACCAGTAACTTCTACCCAACATTTAAGGAAAAAATACGAATTCTCTGCAATCTCTTTCAGAAGACAGAAGTAGAGGAAACCCTTTCTAACTCATTCTATGAGGCCAGAATTACCATAATTCTGAAACTCATTAAAGAAATTACAAGAAAACAGACCAATATATCTCATGAACATAGCTGCAAAATCCACAACAAAATATCAACTTGAATTCAAAAGGTATAAAAATAATTATATGACCAAGAGGGATTTATACCAGATATGCAAGGCTGGTTCAATGTTCAAAAGTCAATTAGGTGGAGTGGTAAAGATGGTGGAATAAAAAGAACCTGAGGGACTATCTGCATGTGGAAAGATGGTCCTTGGAAGAAGCACATGCAGACCTTAAAAGTGGATCTGGGGACATGTGTGTAGCAGATCCTGGATACCCAGAGCTTGGTCTAGAAGAGGTATCTCCTTGGCACTGTGGACTTCTCATAGGGAGTGGTGAGAGAGCAGCTAGAGGATGGCCGGGGTAGAGCCAGACCAGGGAAGGGACATTGTGTGCTCAGGTCTGTATTTTTCCCATTTTCTGAGGTGGCTGGGAGGGAGCAACTAAGTTTCCTTAGAAGTTCTGTTTTGTCATTTGGCTCTAGTAATTGGCCTGTTTTACTTTAAGGAGGAAAGTTAGCCTAGTATTCTTATTTTCCTAGGCTTATTGGAAAATGTTCCTTATAACCAGGTAACTTTTAGGCAAAACTAGAAATTCAATAGAGTTTTTCTTCTTAATATTTATTTTTAAATCCTCACTTTTATCTTACTTTAAGAACTCTGTGGAAAAAGGACTAAGTTGAGATTAAGAAGCATAGATTATATTTTCTGATTCTTCTTCTTAGTAACTATGTGACACTGGATCAGCCATTTCTAATCTATATGCCTTGTCTCCTAACTCACAAAATTTAGATAATTGGAAAGATTGTTGTGAGGATTGTTGTACAGATAAAAATATGTCTTAGATCCCAAATAATAGTGGGTGTTGAGGGAGGCATAGTAATCAGATTCTTAGGTCACTGCTCTAGACTGAATGTTTGTGTCCTCCCTAAATTCATGTGTTGAAACCTAATCCCTAGTGTGATGGTATTAGGAGATGGGGCCTTTGGGAAATGCTTAGGTCATGAGAATGAAGTTCTTGTGAATGCGATCAGTTTCCTTATAAAAGGGACCCCAGAGAGCTCCTTTGCTCTTCCTCCAAATGACAGAACAGCAGGAAGTCTCTGAACCAGGAAGTGGGTCTTAACCAGACACCCAATCTGCTGGCACATTGATCTTGGATTTCCTAACCGTCAGAGTTGTGAGAAATAAATGTTTGTGCTTAAGCCACACACACACACACACACACACACACACACACACACACACACACACACACACACACAAAGAACCTGAGCTCACCTCCTCTCAGGAGCAAAGCAAAATCTCAACTATCTGCATAACAATCATCAATGAAATAGTCTGAAACCTACCAGAAAATGTCTTCTACAGCTAAAGACATAAAGAAGGAACTGCAATGAGACAAGTAGGAGGGGGTGGACTCATGATGTAATCAAATCCCATACGCCCAGGTAGGCAACCCACAAACTAAAAAATAATTATACTGCAGAGGTTCTCCCACAGGAGTAAGAGTTCTGAGCCCCACATCAGGCTCCCCAGTCCAGGAAAATGAGCCCCCAGAGCATTTGACTATGAAGGCCAGTGGGACTTAATTGCAGGAGCCTCACAGGACTGGAGAAAATAGAGACTTCAGTCTGAAAGGGCACACAAAAAACCTCACATGCACTGGGATATAGGACAGGAGAAGTAATTTAGCAGGAGCCTAGGCCAGACCTACCTGCTGGTCTTAGAGAGTCTCCTGGAGAGTTGGGGGGTGGCTGAGGCTCATCCTGGGCACAGATACTGGTGGCAGATATATTGGGGGACATTATTGGTGGCTGACATTTTGGCTCATTACCTCCAAGACCTGGTCCCACCCAACAGCCTGCTGGCAAGAGTGCTGGGAACCTCAGGCCAAACAATTAACTGGGCAGGAACACAGCCCCACCCAACAGCAGACAGGCTGCCTAAAGACTAATGAGCCCACACCCACCTCTAGGCTCACCCTTAGATACAGCACAGTCCATCAGAGGGCCAAGAGCCAGCTCCACCCACTAGTGAACAGGCACTTGCCCTTCGTACTAGGAAGCCAGACCAAGTCTCTAGATCAGTCTCATTCACCAGGGGGGAATAAGCCCAGAAGCAAGAAAACTATGATCACACAATGCAGGCCAGACCATACCCTGGGGCCAGCTGAGCACTAACCTGGCCTACTAGCAGGCCAACACAACTTTTGGGACACCCCGGAACCCATCCCCAACTGTGTCAGGAACTGACACCACCACTCCCCCCACCAGCAATTTGATATGAGCTCTGGGATTCCTGGGCCCTGCACTCAGACTCCAGGAACCAGCTCTGCCTGCCAGTAGCCTGGCACTAATCCCAGGATGTGACTTCCTCTGCCAGTGCATAAGCAACAGACCCAGAGTGTTCAGGACCCTGACTCCACCCACCAATGAGCCAGCACTAGCTCTGGGGACCCCTAGGATTCCACAACCAGCCACCTCATGACCAGGCCCCACTAAACAACAGCCATCAACATTGACACAAGGCAGGGCCTGGCAACCAACCAGACAAGGGCCCTAACAGACTGCCCACATAGTTAACTTGCCACAACAGAAGGACCCATGCAGTTCTCTTAGGATAAACCCCTAGAGCCTATAGTTTGGATGATGGGAAGGGAGTGCACTGCTGTGATGCATAGGATACCTACTATAGAGGGCCACTTCTGCAAGGTCAAGAAATGTAACTAATGTACCACATGCATGAAAGTACAGAGAGCAACTTAGACTAAATGAGGCAGCAAAGGAATATGTTTCAGACTAAGGAACAAGATAAAACCTCAGAAAAACTAAGTGAAATGAAGACAGGCAATCTACCTTGGAAAGGGTTCACAATAATGATCATAAAGATGATCAAAGAACTCAGGAGGATAATAGATACACAGAGCAAGAAGTTAGAAGTTTTCAACAGTTAGAAAATATATAAAAAAAACCAACCAAACAGAGATGAAGACTACAATAACTCAAATGAAAAATACACTAGAAGGAATCAATAGTAGACTAAATGATTTACAAAAATGGATCAGTGAGCTGGAAGAGTAATGGAAATCACTGCTACTCGACAGAAAAAAAGAATGAAAGGAAATGAGGACAGTTTAAGAGACCTCTGGGACAACATCAAGCACATTAATATTCAATATATTAATGATAATATTGCAAGGGTCCCAAAAAGAGGAGAGAGAAAGGGCCTGAGAAAATATTTGAAGAGATAGTAGCTGAAAACTTCCCTCACCTGGGAAAGGAAACAGTCACCCAAGTCCAGAAAGCACAGAGTCCCATATAGGATGAACCCAAAGAGGAACACACTAAGACATATTATAATCAAAATGAAAAGATTAAAGAGGAAATATTAAAAGCAGCAAGGGAAAAAGTAACAAAGAACATACAAGGGAGTTTTGCATCCCATAAGTCTATCAGCTGATTTTTCAGCAGAAATTCTGCAGGCCAGAAGGGAATGGGACAATATATTTAAAGTGATCAAAGGGGAAAAACCTACCAAGAGTATGCTACCCAGCAAGTCTCTCATTCAGATTTGATGGAGAAGTCAAAAGTTTTACAGACAAGCAAAAGCTAAAAAAAAAATTCAACACCAGCAAACCAGTCTTACAACAAATGTTAAAAGAACTTCTCCAGGCAGAAAAGAAAAGGCCACAACTAGGAAGAAGAAAATTACACAATGAAAAAGCTCACCAGTAAAGGCAAACATACAGTAAAGGTAGGAAATTATCCACACACAAAGCTGGTAGAGAGGTTAAAAGACAAAAGTAATAAAATCATCAGTATCTACAAAATAAAGTTAAGGAATAAATAAAATCATTAGATGTAAAATATGACATCAAAAACAGTTATCATGAGGAGAGAAGAGTACAAATGCAGGGTATTTAAAGTGCATTTCTAATTAAGAGATCAGCAGCTTAGAACAATCACATATATACATTGACTGCTATACAGAAACATTAAGGTAACTACAAAAGAAACTCTATAATAGATATACACACAAAAAAGAAAAAGGAATCCCAACATAACACTAAAGATAGACATCAAATTACAAGAGAACAAAAGAAGGGAAAAAAAAGACCTACAAAAACAACTCCAAAGAATTAACAAAATGGTAAGAACATATTGAAAATTATCTTAAATGTTAACAGACTGAATGCTCCAACCAAGGACATACACTAGCTGAATGGATACAAAAACAAGACATGTAGATTTGCTGCCTACAAGGGACTCACTTAGGATCTAGATACACATACAAGCTCAGTGGATAGAAAAAGTTATTCTATGTAAATGGAAATTTAAAAAAAGCCAGAGCAGCAATGCTTTTATCAGACAAAATAGACTTTAAAATTAAGACAGTTACAAGAGAAAAAAGAACACTACATAAGGATCAAGGAATCACTACAAGAAGATATAAAAATTGTAAATCTATATGCACCCAACATAGGGCCACCCTAATATATAAGGCAAATATTAACAGATATAAGAGAGAAATTGACAGTAACACAATAATAGTAGAACACTTAAACACCTCACTTACATCAGTGGACAGATCATCCAGATAGAGTATCAATAAGGAAAACCTGCTCCTTACATAACACATTAGACCAAAAGAACTTAATTGATATTTATAGAGCATTCCACCTGAAATCAACAGAGTACCCATTCCTTTCAAGTGCACATGGAACATTCTCTAGGATAGAATACATGCTAGGCCATAAAACAAGCTTTGGTGAATTTAAGAAAATGGAAATAATATCAAGCATCATTTCCAACTACAACACTGTGGGGTTAGAAATCAACTACAAGAAAAAACTGCAAAAAACACAAACACATGGAGGCTAAACAAAATGCAACTAAACAGCCAATGGATCACTGAAGAAATCACATCAAAAAACACCTAGAGACAAATGGAAACAAAACCACAATGATCCAAAACCGATGAGATCCAGAAAATGCAGTTCTAAGAGGGAAGTGTTTAGTGATACAAGCTTACCTCAGGTAACAAGAAAAGTATCAAATAAACAACCTAATCTTACACTTATAGCAAGTAGAGAAAGAGGAAACAAAACCCAAAGTTAGTAGAAAGAAAGAAATTATAAAGATCAGAGGAGAAATAAATGAAATTAAGACTAAAATATAATAGATCAATGAAACTAAAAGCTGGTTATTTGAAAAAATAAAATGATAAACTTTTGGAAACACTCATCAAGAAAAAAATGAAGAGGACCCAAATCAATAAAATGAGAAATGAAAAAGGAGACATTACAATCTATACCACAGAAATACAAAGGATCATAAGAGACTGCTATGAGCAATCATATGCCAATAAAATGGACACCCTAGAAGAAATGGATAAATTATTGGAAAGGGACACTCTCTCAAGACTGAAACAGGAAAAAATAGGAAATATAAACAGACTAATTACCAGTACTGAAATTGAATGACTAAAAAACTCCCAACAAACAAAAGTCCAGGACCAGATGGCTTCACACATGAATTCTATAAAACATTTAGAGAAGAGTTATCACTCATCCTTCTGAAATGATTCCAAAAAAATTGTAGAGCAAAGAACACTTCAAAACTCATTCTATGAGGCCACCATCACCCTGATACCAAAACCAAACAAAGATACCATAAAGAAAGAAAATTGCAGGCCAATATTATTGGTGAACATAGATGCAAAAATTCTCAACAAAATACCAGCAAACCAAATCCAAAATACATTACAAAGATTTTAAACCATGATCAAGTGTGATTTATTCCAGGGATGCAAAGATTTTTCACTATCTGCAAGTCAGTGTGATATACCACATTAACACATTGAAGAATAAAAACCATAGGATCATCTCAATAGATGCAGAAAATTTTTCAATAAAATTCAACATACATTTATGTTAAAAACTCTCCAGAAAGTGGGCATAGAGGGAATATACCTCAACATAATCAAGTCCATATATAGGACATATTCACAGCTAATATAATATTCAATGGTGAAAAGCTGAAAGAATTTCCTCTAAGTTCAGGAACAAGAATAGTATGCCCAATCTCACCATTTTTATTCAACATAGTTTTGGAAGTTCTGGCACAGCAATCAGAGAAGAAAAAGAAATGAAAGGAATCCAAATTGGAAAGGGAGAAGTAAAACTCACTGTTTGCAAATGACATGATGCTATATATAGAAAATCATAAAGAAGCTCATCAATGAATTTGATAACATTGCTGGATACAAAATTAATATATAGAAACCTGTTGCATTTCTATACATTAAACAATGAAAAACCAGAAAGAGAAATTAAGAAAATAATTCCATTTACCATTGCATCAAAAGGGTAAGATACCTAGAAATAACCCTACCTAAGGAGGCGAAAGACCTGTACTCTGAAAACTTTAAGATGCTGATCAAAGAAACTGCAAACCACACAAACAGATAGAAAGATATACTGTGTTCTTGGATTGGAAGAATCAATATCCTTAAAAGGAAAATACTATCCAAGGCAACCTACACATTCAGTGCAATCCCTATCAAATTACCAATGGTATTTTTCACAGAACTAGAACAAAAATTTTTTTTTTAATTTGTATGGAAACACAGAAGATACCAAATAGTGAAAACAATCTAGAGAAAGAACAACAAAGCTGGAGGAATCACACTCCCTAACCTCAGACTACATTACAAAACTACAGTCATCAAAAAAGTATGGTACTGGCACAAAAACAGACACATAGATCAATGGAATAGGATAGAGAGCCCAGAAGTAAACCCACACACCCATGGTCAATTAATCTATGACAAAGGAGGCAAGATAAACAATGGGAGTAAGATAGTCTCTTCAATAGGTGGTGCTGGGAAAACTGGACAGCTACATGTAAAAGAATGAAATTAGAACACTAACACCCCACACAAAAATAAACTCACAATAGATTAAAGACTTAAATATAAGACTGGATAGTATAAAACCCCTAGAGGAAAACACAGGCAGAACACTCTTGGACATAAATTGCAATATTTTTTTGGATCCATCTTAGAGGTATGTTAAGAAAAACAAAAATAAAAAAAATGGGGTCTAATGAAACTTACAAGCTTCTGCACAGTGACCAAAAAAATAAACAAAATGAAAAGACAACCCACACAGAATGGAAGAAAATATTTGCAAATGAAGTGACAGACAAGAGATTAATCTCCAAAATATACAACAGCTCATGCAGCTCTATGTCAAACAAAACAAAAAGAACAACTCAATCAAAAAATGGGCAGAATATCTAAATAGACATTTCTCCAAAAAAGACTAAAAAGATGGCTAAAAAGTATATGAAAAGATGCTCAACATCACTAATTATCAGAGAAATGCAAATCAAAACTACAAAGAGGTATCACCTCGCACCAGTCATAATGGACTTTATCAAAATGTCTACAAACAATATATGCTGCAGAGGGTGTGGAGAAAAGGGAACCCTCCTACACTGTTGGTGGGAATGTAAATTGGTACAACCACTATGGAGAACATTGTTGAGGTTTCTTTAAAAACTAAAAGTAGAGCTACCATATGATCCAGCAATCCCACTTCTGGACATATATCCAGAAAAGATGAAAAGTCTAATTCAAAAAGACACATGCACCCCAATATTCATGGCAGCACTATTTACAATAGCCAAGATATGGAAGCAAACTAACTGTCCATCAACAGATGAATGGATAAAGATGTGGTGTTACATATACAATGGAATATTAGCCATGAAACAATCAAATAACACCATTTGTAGCAACATGGATGGACCTAGAGATTACCATAATAAGTCAGACAGAGAAAGACATATATCATATGATATCACTTATATGTTGAATTTAAAAAGAAATGATACAAATAGATAAGCAACAAGGACCTACTATATAGCACAAGTAACTATATTGAGTATCTTATAATAACCTATAATGGAAAAGAATCTGAAAAAGAATATATATATATCACGCATAGCTGATTCACTTTTCTGTGTACATGAAACACAAATCAACTATAATTCAATAAAAAATTTTAAGTCAATTAATGTAATTGATCACATCAACAAGCTAAAAAAGAAAAATCATATGATATTATCAATAGGTGCAGAAAAAGAATTTGACAAAATCCAACACCCAATCATTTTAAAAACTCTCAACAAACTAGGAAAAGACAGTAACTTCCTCAACTTGATAATGAACATCTACAAAAACCCTACAGCTAATATAAATCTTAGTTGTGAGAAACCAGAAGCTTATCCATTGTGATAAAAAGAACAAGGCAAAGGTGTCTCCTTTCACTACTTCTTTTCAACATTGTACTGAAAATGTTAGCTAATACAATAAACCAAGAAAAGGAAATAAAAGATATACATATGGAGAAGGAAGAAATAAAACTGCAAACTGACTGATGAAATGATCATTTATGTAGAAAATCTTAAAGCATCAAAAACCTCCTGCATCAGGAATGCAGATGCAGATGTAGAGAATAGACTAGAGGACACAGCGGGTGGGGGGGGGGGGGAACTGGGACATAGTGAAAGAGTAGCATTGACATATATATGCTACCAAAGGTAAAATAGATAGCTAGTGGGAAGCTGCATACACAGGGAGAGAAGCTTTGGTGCTTTGTGATGACTTAGAGTGGTCGGATAGGGTAGGTGAGAGGGAGGCTCAAAAAGGAGGGGATATGGGGATATATGTATACATAGAGCTGATTCACTTTGTTGTACATCAGAAACTAGCACAACATGGGAAAGCAATTATACTCTAATAAAGATGTATTAAAAAAGAAAACTCCTGCATCAAATAAGCAATTATAACAAGGTTTCATTATACAATGGTTACTATACTAAAGTCAATTTTCATATATACCAGCAATGAACAAATTAAATTTGAATTAAAAACACATTACCATACACATTAGTACCTTAAAAATGAAATATTAATACTTAGGTATACATCTAGTGAAATACATACAATATCTATTTTAAATATATCAAAAGAGAACGAAGTACATGGTGAGATATCCTATGTTCATACATAGGAAAGCTCAATATTGTCAAAATATCAGTTTGTTCCCAATTTGATTATAGACTCAATGCAATTCCAATCAAAATCCCAGCAAATTATTCTATGGATATTGACAAATTGACTCTAAAGTTTATATGGAGAGGCAAAAGACCAAGAAAAGCCAACTCAATATTGAATGAGAAGAATAAAGTTGGAAGACTGATGCTGCCTGACAAAGTCAGATTACTATGCAGACACAGTAACCGAAAGAAAGTAGAAAGAATAGCCTAATAGATCAATGGAACAAAACAGAGCCCAGAAACAGATCCATGTAGATATAGTCAACTGATTTTTGGCAAAGAAACACAGGCAATATGATTGAACAAAGTCTTTTCAACAAATGATGTTGAAACAGCTGGACATCCACATGCAAAACACAAAACAAAACAAAAAACCCAAAGAAATGAACCTAGACATGGACCTTACACACTTGACTAAGATCAAAACAAAATGAATCACAGACCAAAATGTAAAACCCCAAAAAAGAAAACTAGAAGACAACATAGAAAAAACCTAGGTGAATTTAAGTATGACAATGACTTTTTAGATACAACACCAAAGTCACAATCTATGACAGAAATAATTAAGCTGGACTTCATTAAAGTTAAAAACTTCTCTGTGAAAGAAAATGTTCCAAGTATAAGAAGATAAGCCTTAGACTGGAAGAAAACATTTGCAAAAGACATCTGATAAAGGACTATTAAAATAATTTAAAAGACCACTTAACTCAGCAATAAAAAAACAATGCAATTAAAAAACAGGTCAAAGAACTTAACAGCTACCTCAAAGAATATACAAATGGCAAATAAGCATATGCAAAAAGATGCTCCCCATCATATTTAAACAACAATGCAATACCTCTACACATCTATTAGAATGGTCAAAATCCAAAACCCTGACAAACGAAATGCTGGTGAGGATGTGGAGCAACAGGAACTCTCATTCACTGCTGTTGGGAATGCAAAATGGTACAGTCTTTTTGGAAGTAAGTTTGGTGGTTTTTTACAAAAGTAAACATAACATGCTTTTACCATAAGATCCAGCAATCACACTCCTTTGTATTTACCCAAAAGAAGTGAATATTTATGTTAACACAAAAACCTGAACATGGATGTTTATAGTAGCTTTATTCATAATTGCAAAAACTTGGAAGCAGCCAAGATGTCCTTCCACAGAGGTAAATGAATTATTAAACTGTGGCCAATCAATAAAATGTTAATCCAGCACTAAAAAAAAAAAATTGAGTTATCAAGCCATAAAAAGATTTGGAGGAAACAAATGCAAATTACTAAGTAAAAGAAGCCTATCTCAATAGATTGCATCCTGTATGATTCTAACTATATGATATTCTAGGATTGATAAAACTATGGCTATAATAAAAAGATGGGTATGCTAGGGGATTTGGATTGATGAATAGGTAGAGCTCAGATGATTTTTAGGGCTGTAAAAAATTCTGCATGATACTACAGGGGTGGATATACATCATTATAAATTTGTCCAGTGGAAAGATGGTGGTGGAGTAGAAGGACGTGTAGTTCATCTCTCTCCATGGATGCATCAGGAATACATCAACAGATGCAACAATACTCAAAGAAAACCAACTGAACGCTAGCAGAAGACTTGGACACTGGAAAGTACTATAAAGATCCCTGCATAACTGAGTCAGATGAAAAAAAAAAAAAAAGGAGAAACAAGAGGAGAAAAAAAGGAATGGGACCTGCAGAGGAGAGATTCCCAAATTCGGGGAAACCCCCCTTATCTGACAGGGAAACCCCTCTCCAATGGGGAATTTGATTAGGACAGAAGGGAGGCATTTGGGGCTGTCCAAAGAGGGTGAAGCAGCCAATCTGTGGTAGATGGGAAAGAGTGAGAAACACACAGATGGTCTGTACTGCAGCCCTGCATGCCCTGGACTGAGATGTGTGTACACAGGAGTACAGGGGTGTGGGAGCTGGAGTGTGGGGACCAGAGAACAGGCCCAGGGTGAGAACTGCTGTTGGATGTGGAAAGACAGACTGAGGGGACAGGAGAGAAGAAATCCACAGCAGGGAATGCCTACCAGGGAAGTTTGGGCTCCCATGGAAGCAGGGCTCTACTGCCAAGTCACATGCAGGGGGAGGAGCCACTACTGTAGCCTCTCTCTCAGCGCCCACAATGAATAATAAAGGAAGCCCCCTCTAGGCCTGGCTGTTGAGCGCCAGTTGACAAGTAATAGAAAAAGTCCTCTCAGGGAGTGGCCCTAGCATGCCTGCTGCCAAGAGCCAAAAAATGTCTGGCGAGGGCATGCCATCCCTAAGGCTATTCCTCTTACACCTGTGCCTACCAGCTTCCCTGTGCAACTGGCACTGCCACGAGGGATCCTGGGATCCAAGCAGGGTGCTACTGCTGACTCAGAGGCAGGGGGAGGAGCCACTTTTGTACCCTCTCTCTACCCACATGCCAGCCCCTACTGCAGACGAACAATAAAGGAAGCCCTCTCTAGGACTGGCTGTCACAAAAACAAGATCCATATTTACACTGTCTACAAGAGACTCACTTCAGACCCAGGGACACATACGGATAGAAAGTAAGGGGATGCAAAAAGATATCCCATGCAAATGGAAGGCAAAAGAAAGCTGGAGTAGCAATGCTCATTATATTACAAGAGACAAGGAAGGACACTACATAATGATTAAGGGATCAATCCAAGAAGAAGATATGACAATTGTAAATATCTATGCACCCAACATAGGAGCCTCAATACATAAGGCAAATACTAACAATGATAAAAAGGGGAAATCAACAGTAACAAAATAACAGTAGGAAACTTCAACACCCCACTTACACCAATGGACAGATCATCCAAACAGAAAATAAGGAAACACAAGCTTTAAGTGACACATTAGACCAGATGAAGTTAATTGATAGTAATAGGACATTCCATCCAAAAACTACAGAATACACTTTCTTCTCAAGTGCACACGGAACATTCTCCAGGATAGGTCACAACTTGAGTCACAAATTAAGGCTTAGCAAATTTAAGAAAATTGAAGTCGTATGAAGCCTCCTTTCTGACCACAACTCCATGAGACTAGAGATCAATTACAGGAAAAAACTGTAAAAAATACAAACACATGGAGGCTAAACAATATCTATTAAACAACCAAAAGGTCACTGAAGAAATCAATAAGGAAATCAAAATATACCTAGAAATGAAAGACAATGAAAACACAATGACCCAAAACCTATGGGATACAGCAAAAGCAGTTCTAAGAGTAAAGTTTATTGCAATACAATCCTACCTCAAGAAACAAGAAAAATATTGAATAAACAACCTAACATTACACCTAAAACAATTAGAGAAAGAAGAAGAACAGCAACAAAAAGGTAGCAGAAGGAAAGAAATCATAAAGATCAGATTAGAAATAAATGAAAAAGAAATGAAGGAAACAATAGCAAAGATCAGTAAAACTAAAAGCTGGCTCTTTGAGAAGATAAACAAGAATAAGGATGCAGAGAATGGACTGGAGGACACAGGATTGGGGGGGCAGGGGGCAAAGGGGAAGCTGGGACAAAGTGAGAGAATAGCATAGACATATATATACTACCAACTGTGAAATAGAGAGCCAATGGGAAGTTGCTGTATAACAAAGGGAGATCAACTCAATGTTGGGTGATGCCTTAGAGGCCCAGGATGGGGAGGGTGGGGGGGGGAGTCACAGGAGTGAGGGGATATGGGAATATGTGTATAAATACAGTTGATTGACTTTGGTGTACCTCATAAGCTGGTACAAGAGTGTAAAGCAACTATATTCCAATAAGGAGCTTAAAAAAGTTGATAAACCATTAGCCAGACATCAGGAAAAAAAGACGCAAATCAACAGAATTAGAAATGCAAAAGGAGAAGTAACAACAGACACTGCAGAAATGCAAAGGATGATGAAAGGCTACTAGAAGCAACTATATGCCAATAAATTGGATAACCTGGAAGAAATGGATAAATTCTTAGAAAAGTACAACCTTCCAAGACTGAACCAGGAAGAAATAGAAAATATGAACATACCAATTACAAGCACTGAATTTGAAAATGGGATTTAAAATCTTTCAACAAACAAAAGCCCAGGGCCAGATGGCTTCATAGGTGAATTGTATCAAACATTTAGGGAAGAGCTAACACCCATCCTTCTCAAACTCTTCCAAAATATAGTAGAAGGAAGAACACTCCCAAACTCATTCTATGAGGCCACCATCACCCTGATACCAAAACCAGATAAAGAAGTAACCAAAAAAAAAAAAAAAAAGAAAGAAAATTACAGGCCAATATCACTGATGAATATAGATGCAAAAGTCCTCAACAAAATACTAGCAAACAGAATCCAACAGCACATTAAAAAGATCATACACCATGATCAAGTGGGGTTTATCCCTGGAATGCAAGGATTCTTCAATATATGCAAAGCAATCAATGTGATAAACCATATTAACAAATTGAAGGATAAAAACCATATGATAATCTCAATAGATGAGGAAAAAGCTTTTGACAAAATTCAACACCTGTTAATAATAAAAACTCTCCAGAATGTGGACATAGAGGGAACCTACCTCAACATAATAAAAGCCATATACAACAAACTAATAGTCAATATCATTCTCAATGGTGAAAAACTGAAAACATTTCCTCTAAGAACAGGAACAAGACAAGGGTGCCCACTCTCACCACTATTATTCAACAGTTTTGGAAGCCTTAATCACAGCAATCAGAGAAGAAAAAGAAATAAAAGGAATCCAAATTGGAAAAGAAGACATATAACTGTCATTCTTTGTAGATGACATGACATTATACATAGAAAATCCTAAAGATGCTACCAGAAAACTACTAGTGCTAATTGGTAAATTTAGTAAAATAGCAGGATACAAAATTAATGCACAGAAATATCTTGCATTCCTATACACTAACAGTGAAAAATCAGAAAGAGAAATTAAGGAAACACTCCCATTTACTATTGCAACAAAATGAATAAAATACCTAGGAATAAAGCTACCTAAAGAGGCAAAAGACCTGTATGCAGAAAACTATAGCACACTGATGAAAGAAATCAAAGACAATACAAACAGATGGAGAGATATACCCTGTTCTTGGATTGGAAGAAGCAACACTGTGAAAATGACTATAGTACCCAAAGCAATCTACAGATTCAATGCAATCCCTATCAAGTTACCAATGGCATTTTTCACAGAACTAGAACAAGAAATCTCACTATTTTTATGGAAACATAGAAGACCCCAAATACCTAAAGCAATCTTGAGAAAGAAAAACAGAGCTGATGGAATCAGGCTCCCTGACTTCAAACTATACTACAAGGCTACAGTGATCAAGACAGTATGGTACTGGCACACACATAGAAAAGAAATGTAGATCAAGGGAATAGGATAGAGATCCCAGAGATAAACCCATGTACATATGGTCACCTTATCTTTGACAAAGGTGGCAAGGATATACAACAGAGAAAAGACAGCCCCTTCAATAAGTGGTGCTGGGAAAACTGGATAGCTACACGTAAAAGAATGAAATTAGAACACTTCCCAACACCATACACAAAAATAAACTCAAAATGGATTAAAGACCTAAATGTAAGGCCTGACACTATAAAATTCTTAGAGGAAAACATTGGCAGAACACTCTGACATAAATCAAAGCAAGATCCTTTTGGACCCACCTCCTAGAATGAAAATAAAAACAAAAATAAACAAATGGGACCTAATGAAACAAAAGCTTTTACACAGCAAAAAAAACCATAAATAAGAAGACAACCTTCAGAATGGGAGAAAATGCTTAATTGTTTTGCCAATGAAGCAACTAACAAAGGATTAATCTCCAAAATGTACAAGCAGCTCATACAGCTCAATATCAAAAAAAGAAAAAACCCAATCCAAAAACGGGCAGAAGACCTAAATAGATTTTTCTCCAAAGAAGACATACAGATGGCCAACAAACACATGAAAAGATGTTCAACATTATTAATCATCAGAGAAATGCAAGTCAAAGCCACAATGAGGTATCACCTCACACCAGTCAGAATGGCCATCATCAAAAAATCTAGAAACAACAAATGTTGGAGAGGGTGTGGAGAAAAGGGAACTCTCCTGCACTGTTGGTGGGAATGTAAGCTGGTATAGCCACTATGGAAAACAGTTTGGAGGTTCCTTAAAAAACTAAAAATGGAACTACCGTATGATCCAGTAATCCCACTCCTGGGCATATACCCAGAGAAAACCATAATTCCAAAAGAAACATGTAGCATAATGTTTATTGCAGCACTATTTACAATAGCCAGGACATGGAAGCAACCTAAATGCTCATCAACATATGAATGGATAAAGAAGATGTGGCATATATATATACAATGGAATATTACTCAGCTATAAAAAGGAATGAGATGGAGCTATATGTAATGAGGTGGATAGACCTAGAGTCTGTCATACAGAGTGAAGTAAGCCAGAAAGAGAAAAACAAATATTGTATGCTAACTCATATATACTGAATCTAAAAAAAAAAAAAATGGTACTGATAAACCCAGTGACAAGACAAGAATAAGGATGCAGATACAGAGAATGGACTGGAGAACCCGAGGTTGAGGGGGCAGGGGGTGAAGGGGAAGCTGGGACAAAGTGAGAGAGTAGCATAGACATATATATACTACCAACTATAAAATAGCCAGTGGGAAGTTGCAGTATAACAAAGGGAGATCAACTCGAGGATGGATGATACCTTAGAGTGCTGGGACGGGGAGAGTGTGGGGGAGTCAGGGGAGGGAGGGGATATGGGGATATGTGTATTAAAAATTAAAAAATAAAAATAAAAAATAAATTAAAACATTAAAAAATAAATAAAAAGATGCAGATACCAAAATGTTCACTGCATCACTATTTGCAATAGCTAGGACATGGAAGCAACCTAAATGTCCATCAACAGATGAATGGATAAAGATGTAGCACATATATACAATGGAATATTACTCAGCCATAAAAACGAATGAAATTGAGTTATTTGTAGTGAGATGGATGGACCTAGAGCCTGTCATTCAGAGTGAAGTAAGCCAGAAAGAGAAAAACAAATACCATATGCTAATGCATATACATGGAATCTAAAAAAAAAAAGATGGTACTGATGAACTCAGTGTCAGGGCAAGAATAAATATGCAGATGTAGAGAACAGATTTGAGGACATGGTGCGGGGGGAGGGGAAGCTGGGATGAAGTGAGAGAGTAGCATTAACATATATACACTACCAAAGGTAAAATAAATATCTAGTGGAAAGCTGCTGCATAACATAGGGAGATTACTTGATAATTGGTGATGACCTAGAGGGGTAGGATAGGGAGGGTGGGAGAGAGGTTCAAGAGGGTAGAGATACAGGGATATATGTATAAATACAGCTGATTCACTTTGTTGTATAGCAGAAACTGGCACAGCAGTGTAAAGCAATTATACTCCAATAAAGATCTGAAGAAAAAAAAAGAAATATTCATCCCTGTAGCACCTAAAATCATCTCCTACGTCATATGAATCTTATTTTTTGAAAGCAGCCAATACATTTTAGTTGACTCACTCCTTTTTATTTATTTTAAATAACTGGAATTTAATATATAAAGTAATAAATACTGAAATAAACATACAACTTTTAAAATTTAAAAAAAAAATAAATTTGTCCAGATCAGAAAGATGGCCACGTAAGATGCCCCTCATTTATATTCTTTCTCAGCAATAATTTATCCTCCATCTGTGAACAAATGTGCTTTTTTGGAAGCTTTGGGATCCAGGTAGGAGACTGTGAAAACCTGGTGCAGTTCAAGACCAAGGAGAGTTATTTTAGGAAAGCAGGCTACTCCTTTCCATGAAGTTTCTCAAACTTAACCTTTTAGAAAGCCCTGGATGATATATAATAGATAACAGACTGCTTAGGTGACTCCATTTTCCCTTCCTGTGTCCTAATTCCTGCTCTTATATCTTTAATTCACCATGAAGAGTTAACTCATGAAACCCTAGATACCGCATCCTCAGACTCTAATAAAGACAGAGTCCCAGGCTCATACTTCCTTCCTATCTATTTTCAACCTCACCATGTGGCTCTTTGGTGTGCTGTATATTCTCCAGGACCTATGAGAAATAAATATTTTCTTAAGTTCCCTGATGGTTGTTGCTGAGGTGATTCCTGCAGTAATAATAACCATAAGAGGTGATTCAGCCACAACATTGACTCTGAGGAAATGTCTGTGGGGCTCTCCACAAGTAGCACGGGCCCGGGGAGTGCATCAGGAATTTCTAGCCAATAGCATCACAATCGATATGCTGAGACCAACAGAACAAGTGGTTTTGTCAGTGGGTGAGGGAAATGGGGAGATGTTGGTCAAATGGTACAAAACTTCCAGTTATAAGATGAATAAATTCTAGGGATTTAAGATTCAGCATGGTAACTATAGTTACCAATACTGTACTATATACCTGAAAGTTGCTAAGACAGTAAATCTTAAAAGTTCACATCACACACACAAAAATTATAATTATGTAGGGTGATGTGTATATTAACTAACCTTATTGTGATAATTAATTTGTAATACATGTGCATCAAATCATCACATTGTATACCTTAAACTCACACAATGTCACATGCCAATTATATGTCAATGTCTAGAAAAATAAGAATAAATTTGTCCAAACCCACAGGATGTACAACAGCATGAGTGAACTGTAATGTAAACTATGGACTTTGGGTGATAATGATGTGTCGATATAGGTTCATGAGTTATAACAAATGTACCACTCTGGTGTGGGATGTTGATAATGTGTGGGGCATAAGGGAAATTCCTATACCTTCCTCTTAGTTTTGTTGCATGAGAACCTTTTGCACTGGAATCTCTTGGGATACTTAAAGCTTAGATAACTGGAGTCCAGCTGAAACCTCCTGGATCAAATCTTTGCGGTATAAGCCTAGGAATTTGCATTTTAGTAAGGTTTTCAGGTAATTCTCACAGACACTAGTGTTCCCTTGGATGCCAGCATGGCTTTCTTTCTTAACTTAGGTCTTTACTGATATAAAAACTTCTCCAACATACCTTCTCTCACCACCTTACTTGAAATTGTAGGCTCCTCATTCTGAAGCCCTGCATTCCTTATGCCCCCCCTTCTCTACCTTATTTTTATCTCCAGAATTGATGACTATTGTAAATATATTTTATTACTCACATATTGGTTTATGTACTCTCTTGCGATCCAATTTTTAACAACTAGAATGTAAACCCTATGAAAACAGATTTTTTTTATTATGTTTTATTTACTGCTGAGTGCCTAATACCTAGTAAAGACCTTGAACATTAGTACTCAATGTTTGTTATATAAATGAATCATTCCAACAAGTGTTTTAAATTTATATACTTAAAATACTAACATTCTTGTACCTTTTTCTCTGCATCAAAAATAAATCTCAATTCTACCTCTTGCTCTCAAAAAAGAAAAAGCAATGTATAATTTGGATCTAAAGATGAAAGATTCCTTGAAATATGTCTTGTTTGTGTTCTTCACATCATAACCCCAGCAGAAAGCTTTTGTATTCACCATCTTCATGTATTTCTTTGATGTCAAGATCTGGGGTCAAAGACTGGGTGAGGATGAAAGTAAAGAAAATTCAAGGAGTGTCAACCTTAATGGTAGCAATAAATAATGTTTTGCTAAAAGCTGACTAAGAATAGATGGCACAGTCTGTGTAGGTGTATGTAAATGATATGCAAATCAGAATCTAATTTTAATGCAAATGTATGTGTGGTCCTCCTAGCTATTTCATGCACCTGGATAGAGCCCCTAAGAAAATTTTAGTGGAGAGAAATGTGCTCTCAGCAATGTTTTAATGACTGGGTGAATTGGAGAGCAGAGGGTGCCACACCTGGCATGCATTATAAGGTCTGCTAGGTAGCTGCTAAAAACAAGCTTTTATATAGGAATATTACTTTGCAGCTTTGGTGAACTACCAAAGCTGAATTTGAATTGTGAGCACCTTAACTCACCTGTTCTATAAGTGAGTATGACCTTGCTTTGCCCCAGGCTAGTGGGAAGTGTTATCACTTAACAAATTGTTTACAGCAGACACATGTAGGAATTTTTGAACCAGAGGTACTGCCAAATATAAATTATCCCAACTCAGTGCTATGGTCATGTTTCATTACAAAACACAATCCAGCTGTTTGGATTTGCATCCTACTTTGTAGTATGAGTTCTATTTCTACAAAATGGAGAAAAACTGCTGGAAAAAAATTTATGGTAAAATAAGTTGAGGTCACTGTAACAATAGCTTAAATGTAAGCAAAGTTGATAGGAGAAACAAAGACCCAAAGGAAATGTCTTAGTTCAAAGATGGTAATGAAATAAAATGACCGAGCACCATTTTGTCTTATGACAGCACTGCATACTTTGCCCATTTCAGAGAATCACAGATAATCGTGAAACATATCAACTTATATTTTTATATTTCTATAACCCTTTACTATTATCAACACTCTTCCAACTCTATTATCTCCCCTGATTTTGATGACAAGTAGCTAGTATTCCATTACAAACTATTTTTTTAAGCTTTTAAAAAGTAAATAAAACTTTTGTTTCTGGCATTATGACTAACTGGTACTCTAGGGACCTTCCTGCAGCAAGACACCATGTAGGAGACATTTTGAGGTATCACTGGTCTAACAAGAGTAACTTAATATCCCCTCTTAAAAATATTCAGTAGTGTGAGATGGGCATGGAGCTGGAACAGATTTGCATGTGGGAGATGCAGGATTTTCCAGAGAGCAACTAACAGTAACCTTAATGCTATCAAGATACTGAGCTTTGAGCTAATTATGCAGTAGGGCAACTTCCAGTACTCTTTCAAGTCAAGGGAGGTGGAGGTTGATGTGAACCCAGTTTCTGGGTAGAAGTTTCTGACCAACAGCAGAAACTTGAGCAATTCTTCTAAGCCCATGCTACTCAAAATGTGTTCTATGGACAAACAGAAATATTATCATCTGGGAGCAGAGCAGAAACCCAGAATCTCAGACCCCAACCCAAATCTATTGAATTATAATCTGTATTTTAATATGTTCCTTGGGTGATTCTTATGCACATTATAGTTTGAGAAGAATTGTTGTAAAGGGAAATATTTCCTAATATGGCCCATTAGACTGCAATTAAAATAAGACAATGAACTCACAGTTATAGACAAACAAGTACATGAGAAAAAAAGCCACTGTGAATAAAAATCGGCAGGAAAAAAAGCAGCATATGTAGTCCTCCAAGGACTGAATATTAAAAATGTCAAATAGCCTAGACCAGATATGTATGAACCCTTTAAGACACAAGCAAACAAATCAGTGAGCATGCAGAAGAACATGTCAGGTGATGAACAAGTACATTAGAGCTCAAAGTAAGTAAGTTAGTACAGGAAAGGAAGTAACAAAGATTAGAGCAGGAATACATGAAATAGAGACTAAAAAGACAGTAGAAAAGATCAATGAAACAGAGCTAGTTCTTTGAAAAGATAAACAAAATTAGCAAACCTCTAGTTATACTCACCAAGAGAAAAGAGAATACTCAAATAAAATCAGAAATGAAAGAGGAGATATTAAAACTGATACTATGGAAATACAAAGGAGCATAAAAGACTACTCTGAAAAGTTATACACCAACAAATTGGACAACCTACAAGAAATGGATAAATTTCTAGAAACATACAACCTACCAAGACTAAATCATAAAGAAATAGAAAATCTGAAGAAACTGATTACTAGTTAGGAGATTGAATTAGTCATGAAAACCCTCCTAGGACAACATGGCTTCACTGGTGAGTTCTACCAAATATTCAAAGAATTAATAACAGTCTTTTTCAAACTCTTCCAAAAAAATAGAATAAGAGGAAACTCTTTCAAATTCATGTTATGGGGCCAGACTTACCCTGATAGCAAAACCAGACAAGGATGCCACAACAAAATTGCAGGCCAATATTGGTGCTTATAAATTAGAAAAGTAAGTATTTTTAAAATGTCTACACTACCCAAAGCAATCTACAGATTCAAAGCAATCCCTATCAAAATACCAATGGCATTTTTCATAGAACTGGAACAAACAACCCTAAAATTTGCATGAGACCACAAAAAACCCTAAATACTCGAAGCAAATTTGAGAAAGAACAAAGCTGGAGGCATCACATTCCCCAATTTCCAGTTATATTGCAAAGTTATAGTAATTTAAACAGTATTGTAATGGCATAAATACAGCAACATAGATCAATAGAACAGAATAGAGAGCTCAGAAATAAACCCATGTATATATGGTCAACTAATTTATGACAAAGGTGCCAAGAATATACAATGAGGACATGATAGTTTCTTCAATAAATGGTGCTGGAAAAATTGGATGGCCACAGGGAAAACAATGAAATTGGACCACTATCTTATACCATACACAAAAGTTAACTCAAAATGGATTAAAGCCTTAAATGTAAAACCTGAAACCATAAAACTCCTATAAGAAAAAATAGATGGTAAGCTCTTTGGCAAAGATCTTGGTGATTTTTTTTAAATCTGATATCAAAAGCAAAGGCAACAAAAGCAAAAATAAAGTGGGACTATATCAAACTAAAAGCTTCTGAACATCAAAAGAGACCATCAACAAAATGAAAACACAACCTACTGAGTGGGAGAAAGCATTTGCAAATCAATATATATGATAAGGGGCTAATTTCCAAAATATAAAAGAACTCTTACAACTCAACAGTGAAAAAAACAGTCTGATTAAAAAATTGGCAGAATAGCTGAATAGCCTTTTTTTTTTTTTTTCAAAGAAGACATACAGATAACCAACAGGTACATGAAAAGATACTCAACATCACTCATCATCAGGGAAAGGCAAATCAAAACCACAATGATATCACCTCACACCTGTTAGAATGGCTATTACCAAAGACTACAAATAACAGGTGTTGGTGAGGATGTAGAGAAAAGGTAACACTTGTATACTGTTTGTGGGAATGTAAATGGGTATAGCCACTATGGAAAACAGTATGGAGGTTCCTCAAAATATTAAAAATAAATTACCATATTCCAGAAGCAATTCCACTTCTGGGTATTTATCCAAGGAAAAAGAAAACATTAACTCAAAAAGATATATTCACCATGTTCATTGCAGCACTATTTACATAGCCAAGATGGAAACAACCTCAGTGTTCATTGATGGTGAATGGCTATAGAAATTATGGAATATATAAATATATGTGCATATATTTATTCCATTATATATAATGGAATATTATTCAGCCATTAAAAAGAACAGAATCTTGCCATTTTTGACAACATGGATGAACTTCAAGAGCTTTATGCTAAGTGAAATAAGAAGTCAGACAGTATGTCTTTCTCTGCTTGTCTTACATTTGTAATCTAAAACTAAATAAATGAATAAATAAACCAAGCTCAAATACAGAGAGCAGATTGATTATTGCCAGAGGCAAGGTGCGAGGGATGAAACAGGTGAAATATTTTTTTTTCAGTATAAATACACTGAATTATCCTAAAAAAAATTAATAAAAACAATGGATGTATTAAACAGATTAAAGACAAAATTAATGAGTTGGAATATATATCTAAGAAACTACCCAGAATGTAGCACTAAGGGAAAACTGATTACATGAAAAAGAATCTAGGTGATATATAGGACAGATTCCATCTATTAATGCATGTGCTTGGGATCCTGGAAGGAGATATTAGAGATTATGGGGGGAAGCAATATTTAAGGAAGTAATGGAATAAATTACCCAGCATCAATCAAAAATAATAATTTCAAAGGTCTTAAAAAAACTGCCTATAGAAATTTAATAGAAATTGAAAATAAGTAACATAACACTAAATACAAACTATCTTAAAAGACCCCAGAGACCAAAAAAAAAAGAGGCTGTATAGAAAAGAGAAATACAATGAAAGATTTCTCAAAAACAAACAAACAAAATATTTAATGGAGTGTCAATCAACTTAGAATCATGAAGCCAGCAATACAGCTATACAAAAAAAAGTATAAAATTGAAATACAGGAAAAATTAACTTCAGAGAATTTTCAATGGACTGAAAGACAATCTGTCACTATACTCCTATACATTCAATGGGCCCTTTCTCCTCTAACCATGATCCTTGTTCTTAAAACAAGATTGTATATCTAAACTTTATTTCTCTGCAGTGGGAATGGAAGTTCATTACTTATCAATCACATTTCTTAACTATCTTTTTTCTCATCAACACAGGAAACTTTTTCTTACAATCCATTGCATATTTTTGAATTCATTTGCCTTTTTTCATGAGATTTCTGTATGACCAACCCACTAATCTTCCATATTCAAATATACCTAATCCCCAGTGTGTATCTGACTAAGGAACTTCTACTCTGTGATCCCAATAAGCTATGTACACATGGTTTGTGTTCTATAGGAATTTAGGGTGGGGCTGTATTTTGAGTATTTCATAGTGTTTTTACTTCTTTTGTTCTTCCTTGATGAATAATGTGGTATACTGAACAGAAAATCAGGATGCCATTGGCAGAGAAGACTATTCTAGTATGTAACAAACTTCTAGGCGAGGCATCAAAATAGTTTAGTCTAAAATGCTCTTATGCTCTTGCTTCCCACCCAGATCTTGACTCTGTACCCACCTGAATTTTGGAAGATCACTTTTTTTTGCCATTCTTGTTTCCACCTGTATTATTTTTATGTCCAACCAATGAAGATAAATTTGTCACATTTAAAACACTGTGCAAACATCAAGGCTTTGAATCCAGGCCAATATTTCAGAAATCTAGAATTTTCCTGGCATCTCATTCCCAATTTCTCCCCCTTGGAACCTAGGGTTGCCAGGAATTATTGTGATTCTCAAACCTGCTATATCCACAGCCTTTCCACTCTGATCTCCACTGGCCTTAATCACTTGAGAGCTTATTTCTAATGGATTTTTGCTCATTTCACTGGCAGGGCTTTTGACCGTCTCCACACTGGAAACTTTCAGTTCTCTTCTCCCTTTGCAGAGGGCAAGCACCCTGCACTTCATATGGCCAGTGCTGTCAGGGGAGTTCAAAAAAGTGAGCCCTAGTGCAGAGATCTTCCCCTTGGACCAAAGCCCACTCATTGTTCACCAGCAAGCACTGGCACACTGCAGGTGGGAATGAAGGAATTGGTCTGATGTGCCTCACACTCTATTTAGAACCATTGCTTTCTTTTACATCTAAGCTCTGCTGTTAAAGCTAGTTTATTTTTCCAGATTCTTTAACTCATGGTGATATTCTCTTAGAGGCCTCATTTTCTTTTACTCCAATTCAATCTCCTCAGGGAAAACCAAGATTTTCAGATGGATTTGTACATGTGTGAATACCACATGAGAGATGGGTTCAAGCTCTCTCCCACTGTGCTCTTTGTTGCTTACAGATAAAATTATGGGGACTAGCCCTCTATTTCAAAGTCCTAGAATGTTTCAGAGCAGGTAAGAGGCTCCTGAATGCTTGACCATTAGAGGCTGGTTTACTATAAAGACAGAACTTTACTATGATATCAACAGATGCCTGATTTTGCCTTGAATTCTCTCATCCTCATTTGAACTGTGATTTCCAACTCCTTCTCAAAGATAGAAAGAATCCCAAGTAACTGAAGCATTCCACTTACCACCACTGCCTATGTTGGCTACCAATCGGTGGGCAATTTGCCAGGTGAGATGGTTACACTGCGTTCAGTCCAGTTTAACTATGTAGTATCTAGTCTCATTTTATTCTTCACTAAAAGAAAACTCTCTCCCCCATTTTGACACTCAGTTTCCCAGAATAAGAATACATTTCTCAAAGCCATTTTTTTGCTAGGTGTGGCCATATATGACAATGTTCTGGCCAATAGGAGATAAGCAGAAGTGCTGTGTGTCATTTTAAGAAATTTTTCCTTAAGAAATATTGCCTGTGCCCTTCATGTCTTCCTCTGCTGGGAACACAGAGGACATGATCATATTACCAGGGAGAATGCAAGATAGAAGAATCCTATGCCCCATACCACACTATACCATGTAAGCGTTGGAGTGCAAACCCAGACTTTTATTTAAAGGAAAAATAAATTTCTAACCTGTTTCAGCCACTGTTATTTGGGGGATTTCTTTCACTCACACACCCATCAAATTTTATGTCCTAAAAGCTTCACAGAAATGACCTACTGGATGTTTGGAGCACAAACTGCCTAATCTTACCTGTTCCATCCCACACTCCTCTTTCTGTTTTCTCAATCACTTGTGCTATTGATCCTGATAATCTCCACTTAAGCCTTGCTTCTTTGTTTTAGTTTGAATTGTGGGCCTGTTTCCCTAGGTCTCTGATTTCAGTTCTCTGTCCAGCTATGACATTCAATTTTTTTCTCCTTAGGTCAGTGATTGTATAAACATTCTTCCACCTATCATCTGACTCCACTCAGCTCTGGGTCTTCTGGACCCATGAGACATCTTCTCAGACAGAACTGAACACACCATACAAGGCAAAATGTTTATAATTCTCCAGCTTGTCCCCTGTGTTTCCTTGCAACTAAAGGCTTTGCGAAACTGTTATTCACCTCACCTTTCTAGCTAGGACAGATGAATGAACACACACACAAAAGTGAATTTCCATGGAAAGAGTATATTGAAAGCACACAAATAAGTAATATGAAAGTGGGAAACTTCATATCTGTCAAACACATCTTCCCTCCTCTGACTCAAGGTCCAGCCAAACACGTTTGAATGGAGGGATGCTATTTCTGTTATGCTGAATTGACCTTCCCTGGTCACCTTCCCCAAGATGCTCCTAAATTCTCCCACATAAATGTCTATTATTTTCAATAGCATCAACGGTCAATAAAAGAGTATGCCCTTACCTCAGTCCCAGAACAGAAAGTCTATTATCATTAATGATGATCGTAACCTGAGAAGAGAGTCAATTGACCTCTTAGCGTATGCCCTTAGGTGAGATAATCAGGCTTCCCTGGGGGTTTGGTATGCATTTGATAGGACAGGATTAATTCACATAACAATGTTCTCTGGCCTATCTGAACTTAAAGTAGAATACAAAATGACCTACTTTGATAATATATTTAACTTCCCTCACAGTTACTATTTTTTTCTCTTTGTTCATTACCTTCCCAAAGTGTTTATGTGAAAGGATTCTTAAATGCTTACACCTAAGCCTATATTAGAATGTTAATCCTTTTTTTTTTTACACCATCATATTGTCAAGGAACATCCCCAGCAGGAGGTAAGCAGGAGATTGGTATTAGCGAGAGATGAAAAATGAGTCTGAAATGGAGGCTTGGGATTCTACTTGGCAAGGATTTCTCATCAGTACACTTAAAGAAGGAAGAGGCTATCCAGGAAGAACACAATTTATAAAATGGAAGATCAATGCTTTAAAAGGAATCAAGTTAAACTTTCATAACAGAAGCATAATCATTTTATTAGGTAATATTAAAAAATTGATAATTTCATGAATTGTGTGTACTCCTTATACCTCCAAACTGTATATAATCAAACTGCTAATGAAAAGGCAAATATCGAAAAAAAAAATCAACTCTACTGGTATTGTTATGGTTCAATTTTGGTGAGTCATCATCACTTACTTAAATAGCTCTTCCACCTTAAATATGTTCTGAGCCTATGAAAATCAAAAACAAGTCATTGTTTGCCATGTCTTTGTTTCATATTCTTAACAAATTTTAATCTTGAAGGAAAAGCTATCTATAGTTCTCTTATATCACTCACTGGCTATAGAGAAGTGCTAGACCCACATTAGGTACTCAAATTTTGAAAGGTTAAATCATATTTAAGATTATGTGGCATTTATTCAATATCAGAGATTAGATCCTTGAACTATATCACAGATGAATCTATTATAAACATAGGTCTTATCTATACAATCTTAAAATAGTCAGGATTAGGGGGGAAATTATTACAAATAACTATTTAGCACTGGTGACAGAATTAATAAATTAAAGATGGAACTTTTAAAGAAAGTTTTTTTTTAATTTTTAAATGTCAAGGTAGGTTTATTCACAACCCTTGATGTCATCACTCCTTCCAAGCTTGTTTATAAACAAAATGCCAAGACTAATTACAATACTATCTAATGACAATCAACGATGCATAAAAACTTTAAAAAGCATAATTTAGACAGTGACAAAGTAAGTTAACTTTAGATATTTCTAGTGACACAGGGTGGGAAAACTTAAAGAAATCTGTCATGATATAAGCAAATAGGGTTTATTCATTTCAGCAAGAGAGAATATAAGGAATTAATTGTGAATTGACATTTCATCACAGGAAGTGAATGCACAACTTTTATTGCTTATGGATTGCACAAAGATCCTTAGGTTGGGATATAAGACGGAGTGAGTCTTTGAGTTGGTTGATTTCTTAAAACAAGGACTTACACAACTAGGTGAGAGATTCTGAGTAAAAATGCAAGTATTAAGTAAGTCGTATGATATTCTATGGTTATAATTTTGTAATTGATTGCGGGGGGTGGTTCTAGTTCTAAGTCACACGAGCTTTTGGCCATCTTCTGGCTAGTCTGAAGGTTTGGCAACAAAAAAGCAGCCTCGTTTCAGATCTACAGCATTGTGATGATCTGAAGTCATCTTTAAAAAAAAATAGTTTATAGTCAAGTCAGGGTATGATCTTTTGCTTCTTTTGTTAAAGGATGAGTTGTCTGATCATCTAATATGACGGTGGCTACACAACAATATTTAAGACTGGAGACGTACACAAAGTAGAAAAGATGACTGGATTTTATAGAATGCTTCAAAGCCATGTGCAGAAAGTACTGAACTCAGCATAAGAAAGTATGACCAAAAAGTATTAGAATCTACCTTGGAGAGTCAAGGGGCCGACTCCTACAGTTCAGAGGAGTGTGCTACTTGACTAATAGTATTTATCCAAATGCAGCACAAATTGTTGGGAAAGGTACACGTTGATAGAAATCTAAAGCTACTAGATTTTCTATTATCACTAGGGCCAAATAGTTTAGACTTGTCTTTTGAGCACTGAAGCTGTGAAAGTATCATTTAAAACTTAAGATTAAAAATCATCCTTTCCAATGTTACCATACCCATTGTAGAAACTATCACCCAGATGATGTGCTTAAAAGTCTATCAGTAGCGACTTCCCTGGTGGCACAGTGGTTAAGAATCCACCTGCCAATGCAGGGGACACGAATTCAATCCCTGGTCCGGGAAGATCCCACATGCTGCAGAACAGCTAAGACCGTACACCACAACCACTGAGCCTGCTCTCTAGAGCCCGTGAGCCACAACTACTGAGCCTGTGTGCCACAGCTACTGAAACCTGCGTGCCTGGAGCCTGTGCTCCACAACAAGAGTAGCCCTTGCTTGCCACAACTAGAGAAAGTCCGTGCTCAGCAACGAAGACCCAACACAGCCAAAAAAAAAAAAAAAAAAAAAGTCCATCCATCAGTATACTCTGAGTAATTCTTCAGAACAATCTATAGTGGTTGCATTTTTTAAGTTCCTGGGCACACATCTCAATGAGACATTGTCCATAGAGGGCTCAAGGATCTTGGATTTCTAAAGCCTCTGACAACTACACTGCAGACTCAGGATAGGTTACAGTGAGGGAAACAAGCAGAGGTTTGACGTACATATAACAACAGTACTCCACTGGGGTGTAGCTGTCATTCATAACAAGAGAGTGCTAGTTAACTCTTCCTTAAGGAAGGCAAATCCCCTGTGTATAGGTTAATAATTTATAATAATCTAGAAAGAAAATAAGTGAACCAGAAAGAAGAGCCCTGATATTGGTTCCTAGTCCTGTTGTGTCTCCAACTCTATAGAGAGTGTTGTAGGAAAATCTGGAGTAAAATTTGGGGCCCCAACTGTTTATTTGTACTGTGTCTGTTGCTTTCAGTCTAAGCCAGCAGTGTTTCTATTGATTTAATTCATTCAAAAATTTTTTGAGCCACCTATGAATCTCATTGAGGTTCACTCCATTAGACAAGCCATACTCATGAATGTCTTCAAGAGAAGAGTTGCTTGGGGGGTTGTTTTGTTTTTGTTTTTTATTGAGAGAACCTGTGAGGCACACACTTAATCTCTCCATAGGGCCTTTCACAGGATGGAACAGTGCTCTAGGGCACCTCCTTTAATCAGATGGAGCTCTTAAAAGATTTTAGAATCGTACCCTTGGTCCTATCTCTAAATTATATTTTCTGGACAGCATCTTGGATTCTATTTATGCCCAGAACACATTTCATAATTTTAGCATCACCTGCCTTTTAAAAGTGGTGGAGACTTTTCAAAAACATCAATGCCTGGCTCCCTTTAACATCCCTTCCCTCCATTCTCTTTCTCCCATTTTATTAGCAGCAGAAAGAAACCAGGCGGCGCCTTCAACACGTTGCTTGGAAGCCTCTGTAGCTAGATCACCCCATTTACAAGGCACATTTTCTACTTTCCATGTTCCTACAGGCAATAGAGTTGTCAAGCTTCCCACTGCTATAACAAGGACTCCCCCTCCCAACTTACTATACTTTCTAATAGCACGTTTGCCACCTCCCTCTGAAGCCTCACTGGTGGTATCCCCAAAATATATATTTCTACTCAAACAAGTTCAAGGTAGTTTAACCTTTCACTAACCCTCTTTTCAAAGCCCACCACCCAGTTCCAAAACCACTCGCATAATTTAGGTTTTTATATGCGGCATTCCACTTTGAGGTATAAAAGCTGTATAATATATTAACAGGTAACAAGCTATCCACCCACCCCCAAAACCAGCAGCTTAAAACAACAAACATTATCTTACAGTTTTTGTCAGTCAGAAATCCAGATACAGCTTAGCCTCTCGTTCAGGTTCTTTCACAAGGTTGCAGTGGACTTGTCTACTGGAGCCACAGTCACCTCGAAGCTCAAATGGGGAAGGACCCACCTCCCAGCTCACTGAACTTTTAAGCTCTCACTGGCTATTGGCTGGAGGCACCAGATCCTTGCCACCTGTGCCTCTCCATAGGGCAGCTCAAAACATGGCACCTGGCTTCACTCTGAATTAAGTGAGAGACCTGTCTCTCCTTTCTCCCTCCCCACCCCCCTCTCTCCTTCCCTTCCTCCTCCCCTCCTTCCCTCTCCCTCTCTCCCTCCTCCCTTCCTATCTCTCCCCCTCAATAAGTAATGATTTTATTATAACCTACTTTTGGAAGTAACATCTTACCACTCTTCCATATTGTGTTGATTAGAATCAAGCCACCATGCCCACCCACTTTCAGTGGAATGGGACTCCACAAATACTAGGAGGTGGGGATCACTATGGCCAATGGAGATCTGCCTACCACAAAGACAAGTCTCTTTAGGTAAATAAGGGCTGCAATGAGCAAAATCTAATTTTCACAGAATAAAATAAACTCAGTGTTCTAGAAACTTTTTGTCTTCAACAAAATAAGAGCTCAGACAGAACATGTGACTTGCCATTGACTGCCAGAAACCTTGAGCTGAGCAGGTGCAAATGGCCTTGAAAGATAAGTGCTTAAGCAGACCTAGTTGACAGGTCTCGGCTGAATCTTGTTGAATCTCCAAACTGTGGAACACTTGCTCGCTCCCTACCTAAATAAAGAAACCTGTTAATATGTAACCAATATGAGTTTTATTGACTTTCTTCAGCATGGAAAAAACACCACAAAGACAATTCTGAAATGGAGTTTCAGTAGAAGTAAATAAATGCACAGATCTTGTTGTTTAGGGGTTAGACTGAGAGGTCGTTAGAAGGGGCATATTAGGAGGGGGATATGTGAAGTCTCTGGATTGATTGATGTAAGTGAGGTGCGGTTTTGAGCAAACGAGTGTTGTGCATGAAACATTCTGCAGTTACAACTAAGTAAGGGGGTGGTTGTTCCAGTTTTCAACAGCCACCCCTTAATTTGAGACACATTAACAATATCATTGCCTAATGGAATATATTACATATCTAGCCCAAATGTGTTATATTTATTCTGTGAGATAAAAATGGGAATGTGACTAGAGAGCTCATTGCCAAATGGATAAATTCAAACACTGAAATGGCAAGTAGCATGTGTATGTATATATTATATATATATATAATTTAAACTATGAAGCCAGAAGTCTGTGTTTAAATCCAGCTCTGTCACTCCCTGAATACACGACATTGATCTATTTGCTTTACTCTCTATACCTCAGTTTTACATGTTTAAAATGGAATAAAAATAGCACCTCTTCAATATAGTGGTTCTGAGGATTAAATGAGTTAATATGTGTAAATCACTTAGGTAGTGTCTGGTACATAGTTAGCAATGAAATAAATCGTAGCTTTTGTGATTCTAATAATGATGATGATGTCTTACTGTTCATATCAAAAAGTACTTCCTGCCTATTTCAACCCACTAAATCAATCAAACTAAGGACACAATATTTTGTAAAAGAAAATAGCATTGCTATACTTATTATCCATAGGATGCTATAAAGTTATTTCGCTGTAGCATTGGATATTTTTGGTATGGGGTAAATTCCTCTTTGTGTTGCCTGGGTACCAGCCCTGAGTGCTCCTAGATACAGTTTCCCAGCCTTCAGGGTTAAATTTATAACAAAGCATACCCAATAGCAGTGTCTGTCTCTAAAGTTTCATTTTTCTCTTAGCTTGAGAACTCAGGGGTTTTAGTGTATTTTAGAAAGTCTTTACTTATTAACAGATGACTTCTATTAATTTGTGGAGAAAATTAGATATTATGACAGGTAATGCTGAAACCGTATAAGCTATACCTCCAGAAACCTGATAGAAAATCTCACTTCTTTGCCTGTCCTCTTCAATTTTTCATTCTGTAGTGCTGCTTCTAGTGCGATATCACAGTCAGTAAATTTTTCACTTCAGGTCTTGGCAAGAAGCCAGGTGGTTTTAAAGTCACTTGCTCAGGCAAAAGAAGAATGGTACATTTGGAGTAGAAGTATCCTGGAGGGCATTGTTGCAATTAGATAGACGAATGACCGTGGGTTTTAATTAGAACACTAGGTACACACTCCATATCATTATTCTAAGAAACTGCACTAACGGAGTCAGGTAGTGTAATACTACTGAGTCAATAGCCTGCAGATCTGTAAGCACAGTTTCTGGGTAGGAGCCATTTTAATTTCATTTATTTATACCTTTGCTATTTTTAATAGACAGAATCATTCTTGATTAACCCTATAGGACAGTTCTATAATGAAATTAATTTTTAAAGTCAGTCAGAGGAGGGAAAAGAATGAGCATTATGAAGATGGATATTAATGTTGTTTTTTATGTCCTACACCTAGTAATGATGTTATTACCCTGTTCTTCTTAACATAGGACCTATGCTCTTAAAAAAAACTACAACAGCTTTCTGCAGACTTGCTTCACATTACATGCTTATAAAATCAAGATGAACATGTTATTTCTCCCATCCATCTAAAGATTGCAAACCAAAACTTGAAACAATCAAGTTCATAAATATAAGGACTTACAGGTAAAATACAATAACAAATAACACTAAAAATTAAATCTCTTCATAATAAAACTACTCCTATGTCTTCATTAATATACTTAGCCATTGAATCATTCATTCAACAAGCTTTTATTGATAATCAACACCATACCTCTACTGGATGCCTCAAAGCCATTATGAAAGAGTCTAGAAATATAAAGGAGAATAGAATATGCTCTTAGTAATTGCCATGGTCTCAATGTTTGTGTGTCCACAAAATTCATATGTTGATATCTAATGCCCAAGGTGCTGCTATTAGGAGGTGAGGCCTTTGGAGGTGATTCGATCTCATGAATGGGATTAGTTCCTTTATAAAAGAGACCCCAAGAAAGCTCCCTTGTCCCTTCTACCAGTTTACAGTGCAAAAAAATTGTCATCTAGGAAGCTGACTCTCACCAGACACTAAAGCCTCCATCATCACGATTACGGATTTTCCAGCCTCTAAACTGTGAGAACTGAACTTTTGTTGTTTATAAGCTACCCATTTTATAGTACTTTTTTATAGCTGACTGAACAGTCTAAGAAAATATTCCCTAGGTAATTCTTAGAAAAAGAGAATATAGAAATTTAACAATATAAGTTTAAATTATAATAATATAGCAAAGCAATTTTATCTATGAAACTGGGCTTCTTGGATAAACAATGAAGCAATGTTTCCTTCCATGTTTTATCCCTGTACATAATTTGCTCAACACACAGCTGCTCTGAATTTTGAAAATAGAGCTAGAGATTAAATACAGACAGATCTTTTGGACATCTGGGGAGCATTTATAGAAATTCTGTCAAAAGGGTATTTATTGTCCTAATCTTGCAAACCAGGGTCTTCCCAAACCCCACTAGAAAATTATCTTGGCCCTTCTGCCAATTTTGACTCCATACAACTTTACAACAGTCATGGAAATCTAAAGCCCAAATACACCATCCATGCCTCTCAGGCACAGAATCAACAGGTTGTACGCAGCCCCCTACCCATTGCCTACTTTTTTTCTCTCCCTTCAAACCTCTGTCCTCCCCATTCCCAAAACTAAACTTTGATTGACTGCAGGCCCTATTTCAATGCCTATACTGCACCCACACCACCCATTTCATCATCCACATCTCAATCACCTCTTTTTTCCTAACAGATATTCTAAAATTTGGTTGTATTTTGAAGACATTGTTTCCCTTGCAACTGCCTGGAATGGAAATCATGGTTTATTAACAATAACAGTGATCATTTATTGAAAATTTTGTCTAGGAACCTTGCTAAGCAATTTAAAAATATTACATTTTTCATTTTTGTTAATTCTCACAGTAACCTATTATTTCTAGCTTATAGCTAAAGGAGGTAAGACAGAAAGAAGTTATACAATTTGCACCAATCATAAAGCTACAAAGTGGCTCAACTAGGATTCAAATCAAGATTGTTTGCCTCTAAAACCTTACTCTTCCTAAAAACAATGTTTTTATTTTGATGTAAATCCAGACTTATAGACAAGTTGCAAAAATTATACAGTGAGTTCCAGGTACCCTTTACACAGAATACACAAATGTGAACATTTTACTATGAGTACATTTGTTTTATCCTCCTTTCTCTCTCTCTTTCTTTCCCTCTGTCCTGAAACATTTGAGGGTAAATTTCAGACATGATGTTCTTTTAATCCTACACACATCACTATTTACTTTCCTAATATAAAGACCACTCTCTTTCATCCTTTATGCTAAAAGAAAAGTCAGGATTGCATGATGCATTTAATATTATATCCATTTACTTTCCCTAACCTGGAACAGTTTCTGGGTCTTTCTTTGTATTTCATAATATTGACATTTTAAATATTTCAGGGCATTTTTTTGGTTTAATTTTTTAAGAATGTATCCCAATTTGGGTAAGTTTCATGCAAAAACGTACGCTCAACTACCTTATCTGCCACATTCTCACTCTCTCATCACATATGGTACAGCTGTTTTTCTAAAGGCTCATGGTCACAGGTTAGAATTAGTATTAACTTTTTGAATTTTTTCTTAAAGAGGTTTCCAAAATTGTATTAGCTTCAGCTCCCACAAAACCTGGGTCCACCTCTGCCACAAATATTTCACCCCAACATATTCAAATGGAATAAACCAACTCCCTTCAGCACCACTGCTAATAGTCAATAATGCCAACATCCACCACCAGTCAGAAATTTAGTGCCAACTTAGGTGTCTTTGTCTCTCCGCTATGATTGTCACTAAATCTTTTCCATATTACTTATCAAAGTTTCTAGAATAAGTCTCCTTTTCTTTTTTTCGCCCCTTCACTGAATTTTCCCAGTCTGTTATCTTCTCCTTTCTGGACCACAGCAAGTCTACTTGTCTCCCAATCTCCAGTCTTGTTCTCTCCATCATCCATATCGCTTCCACTGTTCTTTTTCAATACTACAAATTGGATTGAACAACCAATTGCTCAAAAGAAATCAGTGGCTTAGCATATACCTATTAGGATGGTGTCCAAAGTCCCTGGAGTGTCATATAAAACCTCTGTGATTAGCCCCTGACTGCTTGTCCATCCGCATCTCTTATTGTTTCAATAATGCTTACTGCTACCATGCCCCTCCCCCATGCCTTCTGCCCATATCTTAATTATTCCAAACCCTCATTATTTCAAAACATTCATCAAATGCACCAAGTAATTTTATAACTCTAAGTCTTTGTATATGCTTTTGTTTTCTTGCCTGAAAAAATATACCTTACCATCCCCATCTGATGGATTTCTATTCACCCTTAAAATCAATCGAGTCTCTTTGTGGGAGTGTTTGTTCTCAACTTTATTTATCTATAATTTCTTGTATATTTGGACATTATTATGTTCTTGGCACTTAAATATTTATCTTTGTAAATATTGCCTTTGCAGCCCCACCCATCCCAACCCTCATACCCCCAGTAGATGGCAGACTCTTTGAGAGCAGGGGTTGTGTCTCGATTATTTAATATCCCTGTTGCCTGGACGGTAGTAAATATTTGCTGAATTAATGTAAATCCTGCTGCTTGGGTCCCAACTTTTTCCTAAATTTAATGAAACCAGCTTTTGCTGAAAAGAAGAATTTGCAATGTGTCATTCCAGGTCCACAGCAGTAAACAAAATTCCACTCTGATGGTTCAAGGGAAAAGAACTATCACAGGGACTACTTTCAGAGGTATGGACAGGGTTTGGGGAACCAATGAGGGGTGTTGCATCACCCAGTCACTAGCTACAGGGGGGCAGGAATAGTGTTAGTAGAGCCAGTGCTGGCTAAAGACATGGAGGAGGAAATATGAGCAAAGCGATAGACAAGGAGGGACGCAGTCACTGCCAGGCACTCAGGATGAAAGCAGAGAAGGAGGGGGCATACCCTGCCTCCTCTATTCTCCCATGCTCTCAGCTCCTGCTGGAACCCCCTACTAGCTGAACACATTGAAAAGCCAGTTGTCAAGGGAGTTCAGATGATGCTGTCTCTGGGAGTCAGCCTTCTGGGCTAAGAATGGATCTAAGTTGGATAATGAAGAAGGTCAGCATGACAGCTAAGAAAAGCCATGCAGAGGCGAGGGTTCATACTTATTGTGCTCTGCAATTTCCAGATATTCATACAAGCACTTTCTATCTATCTCTTAATCTTCCCCACAATCCGGTATTATAGGTATGTTATTGTCTCCTCCTCCCTAAAAACAGAAAACTGAAACTTAGAGAAATTAAAATGACTTGTCACAGTTCACCCAGAGCTAATCATGTGCTGTCAGGCCCAACACCGTCAGAAGCCAAGAAACATTTTTTCTATGAGCTAGATTTGCTGCTGGATCACAAGGCCCTCCCCTCAGGACTAGTCACTTTTTTTTTTTTAACTTTTAATTTTTATTTATTTATTTATTTATTTGGCCACGCAGTGTGTGGCTTGCTGGGTCTTAGTTCCCTGACCGGGGATTGAAACTGTGCCTCCTGCAATGGAAGCACGGAGCCCTAACCACTGGACCTCCAGGGAATTCCCCAGACCAGACACATCTAAGGTAGATCTCAAGGAGAGAGAGGTAGATGATCCAATACCACAGTGCCTTATAATTTTCTTATGATGAATTTTAACCTCACTCTTAAATCCATTATAGTTTTTGCCTTGTGAATAGAAAAATAAAGAAGGGAGATGGTATGAAGTTAAGGTTTTCATGGCCCACTATTATCAAGGCTCCTTGTCTTTACTTCCAAATCGAGCACACCAAAACAAAGCAATTTCCTAATATCGTCTATATTTTGAAAAGAAACTTGCCAGTTTTAGATTTTAAGCACTCCTTCTCACTAGATAATTCTTTAACATTGGAGTTGCAAGCCATTTTGCCTTCAGATCCTGAGTCTATAAATTTAATTTTTAATAGAAAATTCACTTTATTCAAATCCTCCCCCAAATAATATGAAAACCAGAGAGTTTGTTTATAAAGGGATTTCACATGTGTGTACCTAAGACGATATCATTACTGGAGATTTTTACTTAATAATTTAAAAGGAAGTAAACTATACTCCATTTCAGGGAAGGGATATAAAGACAACTAAAAGATAGTAAATTAAGACCCAGGAGAAAATTTGAAGAAACTGACCTTATGTATCCCATAAAAGAAAAACCTGAGTAGAGTCTAAATAAAGGTTTCTAAGAGTGTGAAAATACAGAGAAAGGATGATAAATGCAGCTCATCCTGTCAATCTGTGTGTAAAATCCAGTGCTAGTCACTCTAAAAAATGCAGAAGTGGACAAGTGTAGTCCCTGCTCAGGATGGGGTGACATCCTTGCAGACAAATACCCAAAATGCAAAGTGCAGTGTTTTAAGTGTTATAATAGGGGCTTAGTGCAAAAGAGGACATTGATTCCACCATGATGTTAGACAACCATTATCTCTCAGTGGATCACTGTAATAACCTCTCAACCTGTCTCACTAGTTCCACTCTTGGCCACCCACCGTCTAGCATACACAGTAGCCAGAATGATCCTCTTAGACTGTAAGTCCGATCACATCAGTCCTTTGCTCAAAACCCTCCAATGGCCTCCAGCACCTTCTTCCCACGGGCGCCAAGGCTCTCAATGTTTGGCCCCTCATTGTGTCTCCTACATTACCTCCTGCGCTCTCTCCCTCATTCAGTGTGCCTCAGCCTCGCTTGTCTCCATGTTTTCCTTCTTATGCACCATGTAGACTGAGCATGTGCACTTTCTGTTCTCTCTTCCTAGAAGATTCCTCCTCCAGGTAGTTGGATCCAGAAGGTGGATGTCTTAGCTCAAGCAAAGAGAGTGAATTCAACCTTTACTTTTTGTTCTATTCAGGACCTCAAAGGATTGGATGATGCCTACACACTTTGGGGAGGGTGATCTTCTTCATGATGTCTACTGATTCAAATGCTATTTTCTTCTGGAGACACTCTCACAGACACACCCAGAAATAATGTTTTACAGCTATCTGGGCATCCCTTCGCCCTGTCAAGCTGACACATAAACTTAATCATCAGATATAGTTTATATATTCACTTCACTCAACTCTCCTCTCCCAAATATCAACTCCTCAGAACAGTTTTTCCTGACCTCCTTACCTAGAAAGGCAGCTTCTCACACTCTCTATACCTTTACTCTGCTTTATTTTTCTCTCTAGCAGTTACACCAGTTGTCATTACCTTTATATCCCTTTTCATATTAATTTATTGTCTGTCTCCACCCTCCACACACTCTTAAATGGAAGGTCCTGAAAGCAGGAACTTTGTCTTCGTCATGGCTGCATCTCCAGTACCCTAAACAGTGTCTGGCAATAGCTGGGGTGCAAAAATGTTTGTTGAGCAAATGAATTCCTGATATACATTGCAGGGGAATGTAGCATTATTTATTGCTTAGAATAGTGTTTAGTTTTCAAAGGGGGGAAATATTTGAACCAGGCTCTGCAAAATCAGTGAGGCTCTCAATAGGACAAAATAAGAGAAAAATAAGACAAAGTATCTCAGTGTTGGATAGTATTGGAGGTGGGGAAGTGTAGTTTTAATAAAAATGAGAAATTGAGATAGATGGGAGCAGAGGAAGTCTAAAGAGGAACAGCAGAGAGAAAATTAGAACAGTAAGGTGTAATGTGATCAAGAAGAGCCTTAAATACCACATTGTACATTGTGTATTTAGCCTGGGGCATGACAAGATAGCATCTGTCTTTCAGGAAATTTAATTTTGCCTACGGCACATGGGAAAAAATTGGGGGGAAAAAAAAAGGAAGATGAGATTGAGAGCCATGGCAATTTGTTTAGACAGGAAAGAGTGAACTTCTAAAAAGGGAGTTGCAGTAACAACAAAATGAGATCAGGAAGTAAAGGAGGATTACAGGGTTTAGGGGTAGGAAAGATATGTTTTACTTTAAAGACTGAACTCAATGATCTGGTGAAATATTCCAATGAAAATAAACAGTGAATCCTTTTCTGAAGTGGTAGCCTAAGACAATGTACTGAATTGCAATTTTCAAGGAAAAAATGTATAGAACAAATAAGAGACACAGCTCAAGGGCTGAAAATTCTGAAATGCCTACATTTCCGACGCATAATGAAAAAAAGAAGGCAGAGAATGAGACTGATAACAGACAGTCAGAGAGGAGGTGAACAGCGAGTATTCAGGGACTTAGAATCTAAGAAAGGAGATTTTTAGCACAAGATAATCAAAGAAGCAAAAGGATAGAAGAGTCAGTGGGATGAGACAAAGGAGAGGCCCTGGGATTTGACGAGTAGGTCTTAACTGATAAACTTTCCTGGAGTAGGTTATGCAAAGAGGTGAGGTAATGGTGCAAAGACCGCAGGACTGAGCAGTAGAAGCTGATGGGTGAAGATTAGTATTATTACTTGTGTGGAAAGGAAAAGAAGGTATGAGATAGAATTTTCATCAAGGGAATTGCCTGGTAAGAGGTGACAATGGCTAGTTTTTTGGGGGTGGGAAGGGGTTTTTTTTTGTTGTTGTTTTTTGTAATAGGTGCACACAGGGTCTAACATATGTTAAGTAGAATTTCAGTAAATATTTTTTGAATAAATAACTTGAATATGTTTGGCATTTAATAGGGAAAGGCTGGAAGTATGATAGGACAATTTGTAAAAAATTCTAGTAGACTTTGGGTACAACAGTTGACCCTCCCAGATCTTGCTGATACAGAGGGCGGATAATAGTGCATCATCTTATTTAAAGGACTTGAGCACCTGTAGGTTTTGGTACTGGGGTGGGGGTAGGGGTGGGGGGGGTCCTAGAATCAACCCTTTAAGGATACTGAGCAATGACGGTACATTTTTTTTCCCTGAAGAAGTTGCTAAAAAGAGGAAGGGTGAAAATACAGCAATATCATTCTTAAAATCAAAACTCCTAGCGGCCTCTCAAGATCGTCCATAAATTGCCCTACGTTTACCTCTCCATCCACTCTTTCTTCTCTCTCTACTCTCCCCTTGCTCGAGCCACACTAGCTCTCTTAAGGCTCTTCACACACCCAAGGTCTCTCCACTATTTGCAATTTTCCTGGCTTGTGTCTCTACCTGGAATGTTCACTCCCAGCACCTCCTAATGGCCAGCAGATTCCCACAACTGAGACTCAGCTCAAATGTGACACTCTTAAAGAGGCTTTCTCTGACCTCCCAATGTGATGGATTTTCTACTCAGGTCACTTTTTCCCACACGTCCCTGCATTGATTAACAGGGCACATACCACTCACTGAAATCATCTTCCTCAGTATGTATGTGTTTATCATTTGCCTCCTCTGTTCTCCATAAGAACAGATGCCTCATCTTACTCATTCACTGATTATGCTCCTGACACCTGGGAATAGTCTCTAGCACATTAACAGCAAGACAAAACAAATGAAAAACACCAATAACTGTTTGAAAACAAGTTAATAAAACCTGAAGTGGAAAAAAGGAAAATTAAGGAAGCACATTTTAAATAACCTTAGTCATTTATATAAATTACATGGTAAAGCATTTCCTCAAATAAGTCTCTTTCTTCCTTCCTCTCTTGCTCCTCTCCTGCTCAGGCCACCAGAAATTCTGACCCAAACCACTGCAGTCTCCCTGCCTTGTCCCGCTCCAATATAGTTTCCCAACAGAAGCCACTGTGATCTTCCTAAGATACATATCTGATTGTTTCCCTATCCACCTAAAGTATTTCATAAGCTGCCCACTGCTTTTAGAGTACAATTCAAACTCCTTACCTGGCTTTAATGATCAGACCGATATGGTCCTTGTTTATTTCTCTAGCTTCACTGCCTCCATGTCCTACCTCACTACCTTCACTGTATTCCTTTGGTCATACTGAATTCTATCCATATGCTATGTTCCCTCACTTCTCAACTATGTCTTCTTCCTGGAAACTTGTCCCCTTCTTACTTCATTTGAATCAACCCTATGTATCCTTTGGGTCTCAATGTGAATGTTGATTTTTCCAGGCAATACTGAACAGCCTACTCTCACCCAAGTTATGTGTCCCTCCTATATACCTAATAGATACTCTTGTATCTATTAGAGTTTTAGCTATTACCAAAAGAAATTAGATGGCTTAAGCAGAAAAGAACCTTATTAAAGAATATTAAATAGCAGACAATATATCAGAGCAGAGGGCTAGAGAATCAGGCTTGTAGGCTGTACAAACAGGAAAAGAAATGTCTGAATTTCTTCTGAGGAACCCCTACCTTTGTTACTGCTGGTATTAACCTCAGACTCCTTGAACTGTCACCATTCAGTCCTTTGTCATTACTCCTTGAATGGTGGCTGCCTCTTTCCCATCCTTGCCACATGAAGTTCCATTCAGCTTTTTTCTCAAATCAGTCTTTTCTGAATTGACATGTTGGTAGATCTGATTGGTAGACCCTGGTCACAGGCATGAACTTTAAGCTGCTGGGAGGCAAGGAAAGCCCTTTTCTAGCCTTTAATTTGATAAAGCCAAACCTAGGAGGTGGGATGAATTGTGATGCAAGTCTACTGTGTAACTGTTCTCTCTCTATTATTGCCCTAATCACAGTGTATCTCAGTTGCTTGGCTTCTGTCTGTCTCACTAAGTCCATGAAGGCAGGGGCCATGCCTATCTCATTCACTGCTGTTTCTCTAACAGCTAGCATAAAGCCTAACATATAGTAAATGCAGAAAATGTTATTTATTGAATGAATAAATGGGTTGAAATTGGGGCTTGAAATTAGTGTGGAACAGATGTTGGAATTATAATGCAGGAATTATAATTGGGAATCAATGAGAGAAGAGTAAGAACTGCTGCGTTGCATTTTGGATCCTGCCAAGTTTAGGGAGAATGCGTTTGTGATGGAATTGATCATCAATGTTTAGTGAATTTCTCAAGAGAACTTAAGAAGCCAGGAAAAGAAAGCTTAGGGATCTAAACCAGTTTGCGTCTGCAAAAGGATTTGTGAGCAGAAGGCTAAAGAGTTTGAGCTCAAACAAAATATACATGAAATCACTGAACACAGAATTTAGATTGCTTTAGGAACAAACTAAACCAGGAGAGGGATGGAGAGCCTGTGAGACTATGAAAAGATTAAATGACTAATGATGATGATAAAGGCAAAGGTACAGTTTAGAACCTCCTCCCATTCTCAGTGCTGTCCATTTTTACGCACCAATCTTAACAAGAGGAGTCATAAATTACCATCCTCCACAGCCCTTGTTCTTCCACATCTAGAGTTGCTGGGAATTAAATTGCCCAGTCAGATCCACTTGTGGTCCCCCTTGTGTTTTTTCTCTTTGTCAACAGGAGCCAATGTCCATAGAATTAGCTACAGTTGTCTGTTTGCCCTCCATTCCTTTCCTTCTCCTCTCCACATCTGTCTGCAAATACTTATCTTCCACTGCCACACCCATCTGTTCAATATTTAGAACCGGTTATCTGTTTTAGGTCCTGTCTCTTACTCTTAACAGATTGCCTCTGAAATGCTGAAACATGCTCAGAATGCTGCCCACACATTTCAGGTTATTTTGCCCTGTACATGCCTGTCTTCATCCTAAAGACCAGAACATTGACCTAGTTATTAGTCTAGCAAAGGGCTTCTATATGATCTCACATATGACAACTGCCCATCATCCTGACTCTTTAATCTGGGCCACCACTGGGTGGCCTAGCATTAGGCTACATGATGGACTGAATATTTGTGTCCCTTCAAAATTTATATTTTGAAGCCCTAACCCTCCAGTGTGGTAGTATCTGGAGGTTGGACCTTTAGGAGGTAATTTGGTTTAGAAGAGGTCAGGAGGGTGTGGCCCCCATGATGGGATTAGAGTCTTTATAAAAAGAGGAAGAGAATAGAGCTGTCTTTTCCCCCGTCCCCTGGTGAGGACACAGTGTGAAGGCAGCCACCTGCAAGTCAGGAAGACGGTTTTTACCAGAGCTCCACCATGCTGGCACCCTGGTCTCAAACTCCCTGACTTTAGAACTATGAGAGATAAATGTCTGTTGTTGAAGCCACCCGGACTATGGTATTTGTTATTGCAGCCCAAACTGGCCGAGATAGGTTGTCTCCCCGCTACTCACGCTGATTTTGCCTGAGATGTGACTGAGCTGCCTCTATTGCGTGGACTCTGTGCCTTGCTCACTTTGTTTCTCCTCTAGAGTCAGGTCATTCTCTACTTCAAGGTCACCTCCTCCATCATATCATCTTGAAAACAAATAATATTGTGATTTATGCTCATTTCTTAGGCTATAACCAAATACAAAGAAAGGAGTTACCAAATGAAATGATGGCCTAGTTTAAGTTGCAGTAACAAATGTCTCTGAAAGCTCAGTGACTTAAAGCTAGGTCCGAAACTTTTTCTGTAAGGACCAGATGGTAAATATTTCAGGCTTCATGAGTCACAATGTCTGCCTCCACTACTTAACTATGCCATTGTAGCACAAATGGCACCGTAGTCAATACATAAACAAATGAGCATGGCTGTGTTCCAGCAAAACTTTACTCAAAAAAACAAACAAATCAGACCTTAGTTTGCTGACCACAGACTTAAAGCAATGAGGATTTATATCATGTTCATGCTTTCTTTTCATTACAAATTAGATGGATGCTCTGTTCAAATTGTCACTGTTGGTACTCTGGAACCCAAGCTGACAAAAGAGCCAAAATCTGCAACTCTGCTTTTAATTGAAACAAAGAGAAAAGTGAACTTAAACGTATCCACTTGTTCTTAAAGCTTCTGTTCAGAAGTAGAATACGTCATTTTCACTTGGATTTCATTAGCTCCTGCATATCATATGTTCACTCCTAAGTTTAACAGGGCAGGGAAGACTTAAACTCCTACAGAGGAAGGAAACTAAGAATTGACAAAGAGTGATACAATGGACAATAAGGATCTGTGGTCAGAGATGGGAACTTCAAGCTTGAAATTCTTGATGCAGTTTTAGATAAAGAAGAAGTTCAAAGTCACATTCTTTAAGACAACTGAAGAGAAATGGCATGGCATTGAAGCTAACTGGACTTGAGTAATTCTGAAATCTGTATACTTCAAAGTTCATTAGTGTGCATACTGAAATGGAGACTAGCTGTCCTCTGTCTCAATAAAAAAAAAAAACAAGAAAAATAACAGCACAGTATATAACTTAGATAAGGTACTAGATCTGTGTAGGTCTTAAACTCCCTTCATATATTTGCCCAGTATTTGGAGGCAGGAAAAGATAATGTAAAAACCATAATCTAATCTTAATATACACCAGAATATATCAGAAGTCAGAATTGGTTGATCTAATTATTTATTTTATAATTATCTATCCATCTATCTACCTATGTTCACAATATATGATCTTGAAACAACCAGCTGTGCATTTGAAATACCATCAAATCCATTTGAAAAATGAAAAACAAATGGTACGAATTCGATGTGAAAGTGTTTTACCATTTTATCAAGCATCAGCAAAGACTAATTTGTTTTGTTTTGTTGTTTGTTTTTTGCATATTGGAGCAAGATAGGACAGATGAAAGCAAAAGAGTAAGCATGGATTATTCCAATTGTTCTGACAATTTTTTTCTCCAAAATGCACTGGAAAAATAAAGGTATTGTGATCAAAATTTCTGAAACAATACTTCTTAATACACTCTTGTGCATTCATAAAACCACATCAAAATACAAAGATGGAGAGTTAAAGTGTATAGAAATAAACTTGAACAGACTCAACTCTTATTTTTTTAAATAAAACAGTTATAATTATTGTTTGCCTTTGGTTGCTTTGTCAACTATTATTGGTAATAAGCTACTTGCAACAAACCTCGGAAAGGATGGAGGCATGCTAACGTCATCACATCCAGAATGGCTAAACTGAAATGTTACCAGGGCAATCTAACTGAAACACAGTCATGATTCTAGCACCTATTGTACTGAACATTAGCTTCATGGTCTAACTGGTAGAGTTAAACCCAACTGGTGTTTGTTTGTTTAATCAGGTAAGGGCCAACTCTAGGAGAAATTTGTCTTGGTCTCTGCCTCAAATGTATAATTCTGGGAATACAGTTGCCTGTTGAACAATGAGGAGGTTAGGGGTACCAACCCTCAACAGGAAAAAATCCACATATAACTTTACAGTTGGCCCTCCATATGTGTAGTTCCATACCCACCAATTCAATCAACATTGGGTCCTGTAGTACTGTAATACATATTTACTGAAAAAATTCTGTGTATAAGTGGACCTGTGCAGTTCAAACCTGTGTTGTTCAAGGGTCAGCTGTAATTAGCTTATGAATCTAGAGTGAAAAAGGGGAAAGAATGGGACAGGTCTCTCATGTAAAGGAGCTTGGCTTTTACATTGTTTTATACGTTTTGTTACTTTGTTTTTATTGCTCATGAGAAAATGTGTGTGACGTAAGGGGTCAGGGTATGGCATGATTAAAGAAAAATCAGGGAAACCAAAAGAAGTGCCACACAAAAATATGATCCTTAATTTCCTGGGCATTATGCTTACTTTACAATGAAATAGAGAAAACAGAGTTGTTCAGGGAAAGCTTATCATCTTTGTTTACCATTAGACTGCATTTTTCATTTTGAATTTTGAAGTAGATTACCTCTAATCTAATTGCAAATACTAATCTGTCCCATGATTTAAAATAAATGTTGTTACTGTAATTGTAGAATGCTTTTGCCTGTACGTTACTACCTTTGCATCTTATTGATTGCATTGTTGGTTTCTACGGGAACAGTAGTGGAGAAGTTAATTAAGATCAGGAGGTTAGAAGTGAAGAAAAATAGAATTTTCAACACAGTTCATTTATCATGTACATTTAAATTAGTTTCCTTAATAAAATATCTATTGGAGTAGAATGGTGATGGCAGAATCACTTTAATAAAAACAAATGATACATGTTAAAAGTTTAACATCACTTATTTGTACTCAATTCATCCCATTAAGAAGCATTTTGGCCTCCGTAATCAGTTAACAAATCATTAATAAAGGTTTCTGTGTCTCAATACTTACTCTAAGATTTTAGTCTTGAGCAAAGAATTTTATACATTATTCTTATTATTTACATAGAATAAACCTGTGGTTGTTATTGTTATTATCTTTTTATTCCAAATCTGCCCTTTTATACCCTGCTTCATGATGCTCTTCTGGGACTATGCAAACTGCATGTCTCAGTTGCCAGTAGCTTCCTAGGTTCTGCCAGTAGGGGGCAACAAGGAGCGATTAGCAAGTAGGAAGACGGGAGAGGCGACTTTTCTATTGACTTTCAGTTCCTGTCAGGATGAATTCAGTAATAATACTTCCCGCAGGCGAGGCACTTAATTCCAGCCTCTAACACCAAAAACCTGTAACCAATCCCCCATGTAAAGTCTTACCTTTGACATGACTAGTGTGTTTTCGCTTTCCTCACTGAGATAAAGTCCATGATTGTTTTTATACGCAAAAAGTAGAATGGCAGCTTAAAAGAGAATACATTCTATTTTTTTCATTATAAAAATTTTGAGAAATATAGAAATGTAAGAAAAAGAAAGAATATTACTCGGTCCCATCATGCACATAGAATTTATACTAACATTTTGCTTCTTTTCTCTATAATATTTTTTTGCAGATAGGTACAAGCTTTTCTCAAAAACATACCTATCTATTCTTTTGTCTCCTGTGTTTTATTTTACTTTAAATCAAAACTATGTTTCTGTGTTATTACAAACTCTTCATAAACATCATTTGGACAGCTTATGTAACATCCCATAGCCTATTCTACTCATTCAATAGACATTTGGGTTGCTTTCAAAAGCTTTATAATTATAAATAATGTTACAGCAATACCTTTGTGCTTCAAGGTTTGCCTTCCATATTTTGGTTTATTTCCTTAGAATTTAAACCTTTGTTTTCATATTCTGTGCCAGTCCAGAACCAGAGCCCTTTTCAATCTGTACACCAGAAGGATTTCTGGAATTTCTGAGGTTGTCTTCCAAGGACTTACAAAGCATTCTTCCGAGCTTCTTCCTGTGTGTGTGTGTGCATGTGTGCGTGTAGGTGTGTTTTTCTTACTTATTGTTCTTACGGCAATATTATAACTGAGGTACATAGGAAAACTCTTTAGACTGCATTAAGGGACTAATTACACCAATCCTGCCTTGATAAGAGAACATTCATCTTTAATACACACTGAGAAACTAATTTTTAATATATTTTCCTCAAATTGATGCTAATATTCCCATAATAAAAAATATTGCTCTCTTATTCAGTAGGAGGAAGGAAAGAGTAATCATAATGTTAATTTTTGAGTCATTAATTACAAGCCTATTTGGGTTATGAACTAAAATGGTGATATTTATTTTTTTATTTTTATTTTTTTAGAGAAATATTTCTCTTTTAATTAGATTAAAATATTCAACAAAATAACAAATTGGACCCAGGAATATATAAAAATAATTATATACCAGGAGCAGTTTCTTCCAACTATGTAAGGTTTGTTCAGTATTTGAATATCAACGTAATCCATTATATGAACAGGCTAAAGAAAACTCACACATCCATTCATGCTGAAAAAGCACTTGAGAAAATTCAACACCCATATGCAAATTTCAATAAAGCCATTTTTAAAAAGCCTTAGTTAAAGAAGGATAGAAGATAACTTATTTTGTTGAGGATTTTTCCATCTATATGCATAAGGAATACTGTTCTCTAGTTTTATTTTGTGTAGTATGAAGTGCTTGGAAACATTTGGCATCAAGTTAATACTGGTACCATAAAATCAAGTTGCAACTGTTCCCTCCTCTTCTATTTTTTGAAGAATTTATATAGAATTGATATTAATTCTTTAAATGACTGGTAGAATTCACCAGTGAAGTGATGTGATCCTGGGCTTCTCATTATAGGGATAAATTTTATTGAGATATAATTCACATAACATAAAATCCAACCTTATAAAGTGTGCAACTGTGAATTATTATGTCTACAGGGTTGTGCAACCATCACCACAATGAATTTTAGAACATACTCATCTCCCTTAAAAGCAAGTCCATACCAACTGGTATTCTCCTGCCCACCTCATCCCCTCATCCCTATGCAACAAGTTTTCTACTTTGTACCTCTATGTTTTTGCCAATTATGGACATTTTGTATAAATGGAAAATTAAATATTTGGTCCTTTATGACTGCTTCTTTCACATAGCATAATGTTGTTAAAGTTCATCCATTTTGTACCATGTACTGATATACTTCACTGCTTTTATTTTTTTTTTTAAGCTCTTTATTGGAATATAATTGCTTTACACTTTTGTACCAGTTTTTGAGGTACACCAAAGTCAATCAGCTGTATTTACACATATATCCCCATATTCCCTCCCTCAACTCCCCCCCACCCTCCCCGTCCCTCTAAGGCATCACCCATCATCGAGTTGATCTCCCTTTGTTATACAGCAACTTCCCACTGGCTATTTTACAGTTGGTAGTGTAAATATGTCTATGCTATTCTCTCACTTTGTCTCAGCTTCCCCTTTGCCTCCTACCCCCTCAACCTCGTGTCCTCCGGTCCATTCTCTGTATCTGGATCCTTATTCTTGTCTTGTAACTGGGTTTATCAGTACCATTTTTTTAGAAAAATTTTTTTAGATTCCATATATATGAGTTAGCATACAGTATTTCTTTTTATCTTTCTGGCTTACTTCACTCTGTATGACAGACTCTAGGTCTGTCCACCTCATTACATATAGCTCCATTTCATTCCTTTTTATAGCTGAGTAATATTCCATTGTGTATATATGCCACATCTTCTTTATCCATTCATTTGTTGATGGGCATTCCGGTTGCTTCCATGTCCTGGCTATTGTAAATAGTGCTGCAATAAACATTATGGTACATATTTCTTTTGGGATTATGGTTTTCTCTGGGTATATGCCCAGTAGTGGCATTACTGGGTCATATGGTAGTTCCATTTTTAGTTTTTTAAGGAACCTCCAAACTGTTTTCCATAGTGGCTGTACCAACTTACATTCCCACCAACAGTGCAGGAGAGTTCCCTTTTCTCCACACCCTCTCCAATATTTGTTGTTTCTACATTTTGTGATGATGGCCATTCTGACCAGTGTGAGGTGATACCTCATTGTAGCTTTGACTTGCATTTCTCTGATGATTAGTGATGTTGAGCATCTTTTCATGTGTTTGTTGGCCATCTGTATGTCTTCTTTGGAGAAATGTTTATTTAGGTCTTCTGTCCATTTGTGGATTGGGTTATTAAAATGGTGATATTTAAATGGTAAATATGAACCAATCAGATCTTCAATATAAACCAGAATAAATCAATGCATGCCTTCATTTTTGTTTTCTCATATGTATAATGGTATCATATTTGCAACGGTACTTGCTTCAAGAGGTGCTAGAAAGTCAGATTGTATACCTATGTCTGTAACCATATTCATATCTATATGTAAGTGCCCATTTCTTCTGCTGCTTCTCTCAATTTCTTGACTTAGCATTTTCAAAGTGTACCCTTCTAACTTTAAAAGGTAATAGCCAGTTATAATGTGATGAATTACCCCATGATCTACAGGAATACTCTTGGTTATAGTGTGGTTTTCTGGAGACCACAATGTATTTGTTCAACTGTAATAATAAAAATAGCAGGAGAGAAGACCTTTAAAAAAAAGAGAATTTTCCTTTTGATAGGACCTTCCAAAGTCCTATCTGTAGCCTGATACTTTTCACAACTCAAATTAATTTCCTTCCATTAAAACAACAACAAATTTATTGAACACGGGCAAGATGCTAGGTGCTCTGTGTGATCTCATTAGCACCTCAGAACAACCATGTAAGGTATTCGTTATTAACCTTGTTTTACACAACAGAAAGCTGGGGGTAGAAATGCTAAGCAGCATTTCCATGTTTGTGCAAAGTGACAGAATCTGCATTGAAATGTCAGTTGGCTTGGCTCAATGGCTCATTTCTTTCATGGAAATAGTTATGATATTTTTAATAGCAGTCAATAAGGATAAAGACTTTTTTAAGTGCCTGTCACTGCCTAGGCACTGAGTTTTAATGTAGTAGTTCTTATAGAGGCTATTTTAGAAAATTTCCTAACATACAATTATAATTAAATTGGACAATTTGATTACAAGCATCCACTAACGTTGGTTTGCAAATTGGCCTCCAGATACAGAGGGCAAAGAAAGACAGAAAAAAAAAAAAAAAGAGGCAGGACATTCCAGACTAGCAGGTGGCAAGTTTAATAAGCCAGGGAACTTACATGGGAGGTCTGGGCCCCACAAAGATGAGCAGATCTCTGTGCATGTCCGCCACAATCATAGAATTTTATATAGAGACCCTAACTGGGTCAGTCTCAGTAACACATTACTCTCTCAAGGCTGCATCCCTGAAAACGGCTTCCACTGTGGGAATAGTGGGCAGAACGTACACTCCCAGGACAGGGGAGGGGTGAGGAGCCTCTGACTGCCTGAGTGCAGCTTGAGGGTCAACCAGTGGTCACGTCCTCTTTATGACCTCCTCCCACAGCTAACTTTGGTTTTTTTTCATGGCTGTGAATTTCTTAGTTCTTAAAACTCTGAAGAAAAAATAACTTTCCTCCCAAACTTCTAAATCCAGAATCATTGCTCTCTTACTCTCTTGCCCTTTATAAAGTCTTTAGCGAGTCAATGAATACTGAAAAGTTATACCTGAAAAAAAATATTTTGCTATATTATAGAAAAGATTCATGTGTTGGAAATATATAAATCTATATATGTTTTTTCATAGAATACTCTCTCCTGGTCTCTCTCTCTCTCTCATAGAATTCTTTCTCTTTCCCTCTCTTTCTCTACACACACGCACACACGAGGTTGAGTCAAAATTATGCGCACTCTGGCTGTAGAATTTACAGAAGTTTTAATGTAACTGGAGTGCAGATAATTTTTGACTCACCTCATATATATATATATATATATACACACACACACACACACACACACATATATATGCATACATATATATATAACTGACTAAATATTTGCCCACTGTGTATAATAAAAGATTATATATAAATATTTCATTGAACACAGTGGACAAATATTTGGAGTCAATTCTTTCCAATTATATTATTTGGTCTCCACCACTTTTTTCTAAGGTATAAAGGCAAAAAAACAAGGTTAAATCTGTCAAATATTATGTTACTATTTAGTAAAAACAGGAAACTCAAGCTTAGGTGAAAACTTTTCTTTCTGTGTGTGTGCACATGTGTGTATGCTTCCTGTAGGTTACTGCAGGACACCCTCACTGAAATGATGTTAAAAAAAAAAGTAAATAAGAAGAAAGCTTTTCTTTCAGAAACTTTCAAATGTTGGTCGGTCTTCCTCAACTTCCCAAATACTAAACATACAACATATACCTTTTTATCATCAAAGTGCCTTAAATACTTAGAAAATAATGAAGGCTGTTAACTTGAATCCATAAATTAAGAAAAGAGAAAATGTAAATGCATGCAATACAATTTAACTAGAGTATTGGGGTGCTTCTTATTCATCTACAATGACTTACTTGATAATATATGTTCCATCAGGGGTCTTGGAAAAACTTTCAGAAAGTCAGACAGTTAAGTAGTCTTGTATAGTCACCCTTTTAGAAAAGTCAGAATTGGATTGGATTTTACATTTGTCCTAAATAATGAATTTTGTGCAGTCAATTTCAGTGTCAATTTAGTCAATCACACACATGACATTTGTCTACTAATCAATGTGACTATATTTGTCATGGAGCTAAGTATTGTGAACATAATGCTGACAGGTCCAAAGATGTTTCAGTTGACTAATATGGAAATGGGGTGAATTATTACAAATATTCTCACATAGAGCTGACAGTGTCTAACCAGCTATTAAATCTGTACACACAGTACATTTGTATATGAAACAATCAGATTGAATTAAATGGTTACTGTTCTTAAAACAACAGACTGCCATCCCAGATTAAAACTATAAATGACTTGGAGAATGAAAAGCAGTTTATCCCACTGATTTCAAAACAGGAATTTAAAAAACAAAAATACCAGGAGAAAGTTTGCAGCTATATTTTCTTACATTCTGTAGCTTTACACCTACAAGGAAATCTGTACTGCTCACTTGCATGAAAATGAATCATGTTTTGGGTCAAACTCTGGGTTTATTTGAATAATTCTATGGGTTGAATTAAGTTTATGTGACTCTAAATGTTCACTCTTCTAACATGAGAATGACATGGTCAATGACATATTTGATTATATTATGGGCATATGTGTGGTTACCAAACTGCCTTTTAGTACCCTTAAACAGTATGCAATAGAAAATAACTAGCTACGAGCGTATTTTACCTTCTGATCATCATGGATCTTGAGATGTCTGCCACCTAGTTCAAAACTTATTACAAAATCCTGTCTCCCTAAAATTTTTATTCTATTTATTTCTTCTGTCAAGGGCAGGGCATTGCAGCAGGTGTGTAAAGATCTTGGAGTAAGTAGGCTTGAGAGGCAAACAATGGTAATTCTGTATAGATGGTAGGGGAGGATGGAGAATATGGGAAAATTGTACTTCTTTTTAGCTGGCTTCCTCTTCAAATATGACCATACGTATGTTCATTTAAGGAACATGCATTGAGAAAGCACACTAAAGTTTTTATTATTCCCACAGTTAGACTTTTCTTTAGCTATTGTACTGTATTGTAACTTTTCTGTTAGAGACTTTTGTACCTTCGATTAATTGATTTTTTCTTTCCTGCAGTGAATATAAACTTTCAGAACTGAAGAAAAGGGATTCTTCCAGATGTGACCCCAATATTGACCTTCTTACGTGCCATAGGGATTTTCTCTTTGAGTGACTAAGGCCTGATACTGATGTAACAATGGCTCTGCCAGACCTCTGCAAGCACATCAACCTTTTACATTTACTCTGGTCTGGGAGATGATTCCCTGTATTGGGTAGAGGGCATCAGTATTTCTTTAAATAGAATTTCCTATCTGTCTTCTTTCTTTCCCCATCCTCTCTTCACTGTTATAAGTGACTGCCAAAATTGTCCCTGCTCTATTTTAAGTCAATATCGTTTGATTCTTTGCTTTACTGGAAACATGTGCTCAGTCATGAGCTGTAAGGATTGTACTGTTTGCTGTTTGCCTATTTAAAACATCCTAGTGGCATAGTCTATCTATTTACATAAACTTTGAAATCCTGATCGTTTCTATGACAATGCTTTGACTGTCTCAGTGCATTATCACCCCAAATATTCTATCAAACACCAACATATTCTTAAATGGCAAAATAAATCTTAACATGTTTGCAGGGATGGAGATACTTTTCATACAAACTTTTTGGGGGAAGAATGAAGTTTTGTGTGTAAATTTAGTTGAATACAGTCCTAAAGACAAATATTTCGAGCATTTGAATTTGTTATGAAGAGTGAGAGTCCCCAGTGTTAGTAGCTCACTGCAATCCATTTAAAACTCAGTTAACCCAAACCACATTGGGTCTCAGCAATATGTATCTCAATAGACCAGGACAGCTGTCTGCCTGTTACAATGAACCCCTGAGTAGCATCAGAGCATCTACCGCACCCATAGACCCTTCTGTATGCGTTTTTCATGCATAGATTATTGTGACACAACTAGTTTGACTAGGAATGGGTGACTGGTTACATATGCAGCTATTTATAGCCTGGCCAGCATCCTAGGATGTGGCATGAAGGGACAGCTTTGGACAGGTATTCTCGGATGAAGAGAAAGACACTCATCAATCAGCTCTCTTTTCAAGGAGATTCATGAGTGAAGAGATATTCATGATCCTTAAACAATAGTTATGGGACATTAGGAGCAGAAGGAAGAAGCAGAAAGAAAAGCAAAGTAAAGATGGGTAGAATCACAAAGTTATCAAAGATGAAAAATGATGCTATGATGATTGAGCTACTCCACTGCAACTGCTCTGTATCCTGAGCTATGGCCTTTCTGCTTTTAAGATTGTTTCCCTTGTTTTTTTTTTTTTTTTTTTTTTGGTTTTGTTGTTATTGTGGAGGGACCTGGGGATGTAGGGACAGGGTCTAGAAAAGCTCTCCAACTCTTGAAAAAAAAAGAACTTCATTTCTACAAATTAACACAGCCAGTATGGTAGGTCTCTAAAGATTATTTTAGACCTAAGAGGTATTTTGCAGTTATCCTTGAAAGTAATATTTTTTCTTCCCACAATATGATTTCACAGTGAATTCCATAGCAATAGGTCTCATATTTATAACATGCTTTAGCAGCAAGGCTATCTTATCACACACACAGGCACAAATAGGAAATGGTTAAACTATTTAGTACTAAGGGCTAAACTGAGACACCTTAAACATTCCCCTAGATAGCACCGCTTCCTTATGGAATAGGCAACAGATATGCCATATCAAGAATTAAAAGAACGACTCTGTCCATAGGTACTATATGAAGGATTTCAGCAGAACCCAAAGTGGTTAAAAACAGCTACACTGTGGATATGGGGGAAAATACAATCTAAGTAAGGAATGGTAGCTAGACCGCCTTACAATTTTTCAAGGATGCCTGAGATGCGCATTCGAGAAACTGATCAGTCACGCAGGTATAGGCTCTGTCTTAAATGAGAAATCAGATAATAAAATCTTTAATAATTTTTTTTCCAATTTGCTTTAAAAGGGCCATAAAATTTACTCTCTTAACCATTTTTAAACGTACAGTGCAGTAATGTAAAGAACATTCACATAACTGTGCAACCATCACCACCATCCATTTCTAGGATTCTTTTCATCTTGTAAAACTAAACCTCTCTAGCCATGAAACAATAAGCCACCATTCCTCCCCGTCCCCAGCCCCAGACAACCACCATTCTACTTTCTGTCTCTATGATTTTAATGATTCTAAATACTCCTCATGAGTGAAATCATAGAATATTTGTCTTTTTGTGACAGGTTTATTTCATTCAGCATAATGTCCTCAAGGTTCACCCATGTTGTAGCATGTCAGAATTTCCTTCCTTTTGAGGCTGAATAATACTCCATTGTATGTATATACCACATTTTTCTTATTTATTCATCCATCATATATACTTGGGTTGCTTCCTTGTTTTAGCTATCATGAATAATGCTAGTATTGTAAATAAGGGTAGACAAATACCTCTATTTTTGGAGTATATACATTTGCAATTTAACAGTTTCTTAACAGAAATATCTTATAGTTGAAAAATTAATTTAGACTTGAGATTTTTTTCATATAGCAATCACTCATATATACTTAGAAGAGAAAAAATATTATATTTATTATAAATTTATCATATTTATGTAATAAATGGCTAAGGTATTACCAAAATGTGGAGTAAATGACAGAAAATCCTTTCACATATATCTGAACAAAGTGTAACACAGTATCCTGTACTTGTATCTCTCCTCTCTGAGTAACCCATACTGTGGTTCATGGCCCAGGAGCATGGACAATATTTGGAATCTTGTGAGGAATTTGTAATGTCAGGCCCCAAACCAAACTTATTGAATTACAATTTTCATTTTAATGAGCTTCCCAGGTGATTCTTACATATAATAAATTTTGAAAAGTACTGCTATAAAGCACTTGATTGTTGCTTTCTAAGAAAATATGAAATTGTTGTTATTCCTCTAAGAACAAGGAATTTATTTTGCTGACTATTAAGTTTACGCTACATCATTTTGTTTATTTGCATTTCTGTGAATATAGTAAATATTGTTTCAATGCCAAATCACAAAACTTTTGGAAGATATTTTAAATAGCAACTAAACTCAACATATATAATACTAAAAATGAAACAAATTCAGTTGAAATAATGACAACCTAAAGAGTTATGTCCAAGTTTACAAATGCATAGACCACAGCAGTTAACGCCATTTGGCCACGGTAATTACAAAGCATCGTCTATAAGATTAACACTGATTTTAGCAATGTCCGGATTGTTTTTTAAGTGTGTACCTTAGAATAAAAATGAGGTTGTTTTCAGAGTTCCAAGTGTGAGGAATAGTGCTGTTACCAAGGAGAACCTTGTCCTCAATCTTGAGAAGCTTTTCTCTTTAGAAAATAGCAATGAAGTAAGGGAAAATCACAGTCCCTCTGTCTAAATTATATCAGTTTTTCTAGGAAAACTGGAAGTAGCTGTTAGGAAGAAATAAAATTTAAAAATTTGAAAATAAATAAATAAATAATAAATCTTAGAACAAAGATTAGAGCAGGAATGAAGCATAATCTATATTTACCAATGTTATCAGTATTAGTCAAGGTGGGACCTGAATATCACATGCGTCAATATCACCTTGAGGCCTCTTTTCAAGATAAAAATTCCTGAGGTATACCCCAGACCTATACCACAATTTCTAGGATAGTACCTCCTCAATTATGCTTGTACTAAGTGACTCAGATGACTCACATGTACACTGAAGTTTCTTATGAAAAAAATGACTTGATTTTATATTTCCTCCCTCCTTTGCACAAAGGATGAGAGGTCATTAACAAATGATATTGATCCACCAAGGGAGCTGTGAGCCAACAGGTCGAAGTTTACCCTACAAATATGAATTTTTTCATTTACAGACGTTTTCTTCTTGGGGAATAACCAGGGACTTATGTTAACAGAACTCGCTTGTTAAAAACAATCACAGCAACTTTTCATCATGTGTAGGATTACTAAAGCATTAGCTTTCCTTAAGTTCACTTAGGAACTCATTTCCATGGACAGTGTGGTTGTTTGCCATCACGAGGTCCCTAATCCTACTTGATTCCTCAGGATTTTGCTTGGTCTGAAAAAACTTAAGTATATTTGTTTGAATTTGAAAATTTTGATGCAGATCACAGCATGCTCAAACACAACTTAGGTTTGATTTTTTTTCTGCATCAGTGATTATCACCATTCTGTCTTCCAGGTCACTTATTTGTCCTTCTGCCTCAGTTAATCTGCTATTGGTTCCTTCTAGTGTATTTTTCATTTCAGTTATTGTGTTGCATATCTCTGTTTGTTTGTTCTTTAATTCTTCTAGGTCTTTGGTAAACTTTTCTTGCAACTTTTCGATCTTTGCATCCAGTCTTTTTTTCAAAGCCCTGGATCATCTTCACTATCATTATTCTGAATTCTTTTTCTGGCAGGGTGCCTATCTCCTCTTCATTTAGTTGTTTTTCTGGGGTTTTAGCTTGTCCCTTCATCTGGTACAAAGTCTTTTGACTTTTCATTTTCTCTATCTTTCTGTGCCTGTGGTTTTCAGTTCCACAAGATGAAACACTGCTGATACTGCTTGATACTGCTGTCTGCACTCTTGTGGAGGAAGCTATCTAGGAGGCTTGTGGGTGCTACCTGATGGGAGGGACTGATGGTTGGTTGGGCTGGGTGGGAGGAGCTCAGTAAAACTTTAATCTGATTTGGTGGGCGGAGCTCAGTGACACTTTAATCTGCTTGTCTGCCAATGGGTGGGGCTGTGTTCCCACCTTGTTTGATGTTTGGCCTGAGGCCACCCAGCACTGGAGCTTACAGGCTTTTTGGTGGGGCTAATGGCGGACTCTGGGAGGGCTCAAGACAATGAGCACTTCCCAGAACCCCTGCCGCCAGTGCCCCTGTCTCCTTGGTGAGCCACAGCTGCCCTCCACCTCTGCAGGCAACACTCCAACACCAGCAGGTAGGTCTGGTTCAGTCTCCTGTGGGGTCATTCCTCCTTACCCCTGGGTCCTGGTGAGCACACTTTTTTGTGTGCCCTCCAAGAGTGGAGTCTCCATTTCCCCCAGTCCTGTGGAGGTCCTGCAATCAAATCCCACTGGCTTTCAAAGTCTGATTTTCTGGGGATTCCTCCTCCTGTTGCTGGACCCCCAGGTTAGGAAGCCTGACGTGGGACTTAGAACCCTCACTTTAGTGGGTGGACTTCTGCAGTATAACTGTTCTCCAGTTTGTGAGTCACCCACCCAGCATTTATAGGATTTGATTTTAACACGATTGCACCCCTCCTACCATCTCATTGAGGCTTCTCCTTTGTCTCTGGATGTGGGTTGATTTTTTTTTTTGGTAAGTTCCAGTGTCTTTCTGTCGATGATTGTTCAGCATTTAGTTGTAATTCCGGTGCTCTTGCAAGAGGGAGTGAGCGCATGTCCTCCTATTCTGCCATCTTGATTCCCCTTCATGTTTGATTTTTTTATTCTTTTATCACAAATAATTGCAGTTGAGTGCATTAATAAATGGAGCTTTTAAATTTATTTGATGAATTTCAATGAATCTATTGCTTAACGTAATAATTTTATATGTCAACTTGATGGTACTCAAGGTACCCAGTTTTTATCAAGAACCATTCTAAATGTTGCTGTGAAGTTATTTTTAAGATGTGATTAAAATTTAAATCAATATACTTTGAATAAAGTAGAATATACTTCATAATGTGGGTTGGCCTCATCTAATCAGTTGAAGGCATTAGATACAACAGACTGAGGTCACTCAAGGAAGAGAGAATTCTGCCTCCAGAGTCACTTTGGACTTGACCTGCAACATCAAGTCTTCCCTGGGCCTCCAGCCTGCTGGCATGCCCTGCAGAATTCTGACATGCCAGGCCCCACAATCATATGAGCCAATTCCTCAAAATAAATCTTTTTCTCTATATATGCATACACCCTATTGGCTCAATCTTTGGCAGCCCTGATCAATACATTCAACTATAGTAAACAGAATGATGTGGCTTCACTCTGAAAGATTTACACCTCAAAAAAATGTTTTCTACCTCTGACATTATTCTGTGCAGGAGCTATGCTAAACTTAAACTTAAAATTCTCTTTTTATCAACTATTATGACTCACTGGTGCTCACAACTAGTTAAGATATATATATAGCTATCATACAATAACTTACTATTCACTTATTTCATCACAGGAGATCTGTCCTTCAGCTCTGTCAACTCACATAGTATATGATTTCAGATAACTTGATTTTATAATGATTTGCCTTTTGCTTCAAGTTGCCAAATTATTTTATCTACCAGTTCTATGAAATTACTATTGTAAATTTACAGCAAAATTCCCCCCAAAACTTCAGTTACAGTTTAGGAAAATAATTTTAAATGAGTACAAGACAGTGTACCTTTTGAAGCCCAAATGTTTATAATTACCTTTTTAGCCACAGCATTACAGAAATGGACCTAGCAAATGACTAAGCCTTTTTCAATTTTCCATAGAAGAAATGTATATTTTTCTTTCTCTAAAACATGAGGATGGGACTCCCCTGCTGGTGCAGTGGTTAAGAATCTGCCTGCCAATGCATGGGACATGGGTTCGATCCCTGCCCCAGGAAGATCCCACATGCCATGGAGCAACTAAGCCCATGTGCCACAACTGCTGAGCCTGTGCTCTAGAGCCCACGAGCCACAACTACTGAGCCTGTGTGCCACAACTACTGAAGCCCATGTGCCTAGAGCCTGTGCTCCACAACAAGAGAAGCCACCGCACTGAGAAGCCCACACACCACAATGAGGAGTAGCCCCCGCTTGTCACTACTAGAGAAAGCCGGCATGCAGCAACGAAGACCCAATGCAGCCCAAAATAAAAACAAATAAATTTATTTCAAAAACAAATACATAAATAAATAAATAAATCATGAAGATAACTGTGCATCTCAGTATAGGAATATGCAAATCAGGCTTGAACAATTTGATAAGCAAACATGCTTACTTTATATAAGAATTTGGTAGGCAGAAAAGGCACATGAAAAGATGCTCAACATTGCTAATTATTAGAGAAACGCAAATCAAAACTACAATGAGGTACCACCTCATACCAGTCAGAATGGCTATCATTAAAAATTCTACAAGTAACAAATGCTATAGAGGATGTGGAGAAAAGGAAACCCTCTTACACTGGGTTCCCTGGGTTGGTGGGAATGTAAATTGGAAAACACTATGGAGGTTCCTCAAAAAACTAAAAACAGAGTTGCCATATGATCCAGCAATCCCACTCCTGGACATATACCCAGACAAAACTATAATTCGAAAAGATACATGCACCCCTGTGTTCAGAGCAGCACTACTTACAAAAGCCAAGATATGGAAACAACCTAAATGTCCATGGACGAATGAATGGAATATTACTTAGCCATCACAAAGAATGAAATAATGCCATTTGCAGCAACATGGTTGGACCTAGAGATTATCATACTAAGCAAAGTAAATCAGAAAGAAAAAGACAAATACCATTGGTATCACTTATATGTGGAATCTAAAATATGATACAAATCAACATATCTACGAAACAAAAACAGATCCAGAGAACATACTTGTGGTTGTCAAGGGGGAGGGGAGGTTGGGGAGGGAAGGGAGTGGGGGATGAGCAGAGGGAAACTATTACATATAGGATGGATAAACAACAAGGTTATGCTGTATAGCACGGGAACTATATTCAATATTCTGTGACAAACCATAATGGAAAAGAATATAAAATATATATATATATATATATATATATATATATATATATATATATATACACATGTATAACTGAGTCACTTTGCTGTACAGAAGAAATTAAGACAACATTGTAAATCAACTATACTTCAATAAAATTTTTAAAAATTTAAAAACTTTAAAAGAAAAATTAGACTTTGATAGGCAGAATTGCATGGTAGTTAAATATTCAGACTCCAGAAACAGTAGGTCAAAGTTTAACGTGTGAATTTGGACAAGTCATTTAATCCCGTATCAAGTTTATCTGGAGATAACGAAAATAAATGTATCTACGTTACAGAGTTGTATTAAATGACATAATCCATGTAAACGGCTAAGCAAAATATCTGATTTATAAGGAGTGCTTATTAGTGTCATTTTATTGCCGTTACTATATACACACATAACAATGTACAAAGGAAAAGATCTTGCCTACCATGGCTATCTTTGAATGCTAGACTATGATTGGCTTTTATTTTCTTCTTTATACTTTATGTATCTTCAAATGTGGCACAATCAAATAGGTAACATAATCAGAGCAAAAGCTAGTTTTAAGAATAATAGAAAGAAAAAGCATTAATGATGGAATAAGCACCACTGACATTGGCCAGGGTGGAGGTGGGAAGGTGGAAGCGCAAGGGAGAGAAAAACACATTGAGAAGACACAGCCACCTAGAGGGTAAATATGCATTGGAAAAAAGTAGGCAATAAAGAGGAACCAGGGTAGATTCTAAAGCTGGTGAGTGGGATGAAAGCATTCGTCCAAGAAGGTTCTTTTGAAAGTGACATATGGGATGAATAGAGCGGAGGATTAGAGACTGTGAAACCAGCCAGGCAACTGTTGCAGTAATATAGCCAGGAGGTGAAGAAGGCACAGGTAAAATCGTAGACTTCAGAACATAAAAAGTGCTTAATATGAGAGGTATTTCCAAAAAAGCAGCATTCAGACTTCATAGTAAGTTAAATGATAATAAGAGTCAAAAATGACAGGAGGTTTTTACCTCTGGCAATCTATAAGGCTACAACAAAATGGAGTAGTTTAGAAGTTAGAAGCAGTTTTAAGGGGAGGATCATATGCACTCGGGGAAAGGACAGTTTGAAATGGCACTGGGGTTAAACTTTAAACTGTTAGAAATTTCATATCAATAAAGCCTATCAGAGCTGAAGACCTAACCCATATCCCTCATTTAAGGTTTAGGCAACAAAAGGATATGCCATCATCCCACAGCTGGGTGATGAAGAACCAGGGTGGAGACCCAGTCGGCTACCACCCAAAAATGGGTTTGTTATACCTTATCCTGCTAAACCAGCTTGCACAGAATCTTAAATTTAAAGATGCCTACAATCTCAATCTTTTGGACTGATGAGTGGAATATTTTAAGATGGCATAATTTTATTTTTAAATCCAAGAGTATACAACATCATGCATATTATGTAACCATTCTTGAAGCTTAAATGACAGCATAGCTACATATCACAATAAGGATGATTTTTAAATATAAAGGAAACATATTTCACAGACAGTTGGTAATTTTTACTATTCTTATCTAAATGTCAAGGTAGTCTACTTTTATCGGTGTCCCATTACTTTTTCTTTTCTTTCATTTTTGGTCACATCTTCCTTTTAGGGCATTAAATCTGTCTGTATTACTTGGAGATGGAGGTGTTCTTTCACAATTTCTCTTAATGAGGCTAATAATAGCTGTTTCTTAAGATTTTTATTATCACGTTAGCCACAAAGTGTCATCATTTTCTGGCATTAAACAGAGAGACAATTTGGTCACAAGAAAATCTTGCTAGTTGGGGGTGTTGGAAATGTTCAAACAATGGAATAATCTGATCATGGTTAACACCAGATTAAAACATAGATTTTATTTTTGAAAGATTGCCTTTTTCAGCTTAAATTATTTTCTACCAAGGTCATGTCGCTGTCAACTAGTTGAAATTTCTGAAATTAGACAATTCTGAAATATTCCAGCAGTAGAAGCATTAGTCCAAATATCCATGAATTCACACTTAAACTTTCAAATAACTTTCCTTATCTATCTCTAGAGATGAGAAAGCAGGCTGAATATATACCAATTCTGTCACAAAATATTTGTTAAGTTCATAGTATAAACTAATATAAACCAGGAAGTATTATGTGTATAGAGGATAATTAGTGAATAAACCGAAACAAAAATATTTTGAATTTTACTCTGAGAGATATAAAACCATTGGAAAGTGTAGAGCCATGTTAAAATTGATTTCCAATTGATTGGATTCTAAATAGAAAATGAAGTTTACACGATTTGCTGATAGCTTGAATATGGGCCCTGAGACTAGGGAAAGTGTCAAGGGTAATACCAAGTTCTCAGTTTAAGCACCAGGAAGAATAGAGTTAACATTTGTTAAGGTGGATAAGACTTGGAGAACGGCTGGTTTAGGGAGAAGGTTCAGGAAAATCTTGAGAAATACACAAAGTTTCAGCCCTTTTGGTTTAAATAGAATATCGGTTTAAATTTCCATAGTCTAGATGAGAAAGTATAAAACCTCAAGTTCCCCTTTACAACTCTTTCTTAAAGGTGACATTATAGAATGCACATTTTGTAAGTTTCTTCCTGTTTACTGCTCATATTCTGCTGTCTAGCCAAGAACTGAATATTACTAGCTCTCAAAAGCAACTTTCCAAGCCTTACCACAATGTGATAGCTCAAAGAAACGCAGGAAGAGAAAATGATTAACTTTTTTCCTTCTTCCAAAATACTACCCAGTCTCCACGCCATTAATCTCTTCACACATCCCAAGTCACTTGGGTTGGAGGGCTTATTTGTTTTTTCTGTTTCAAATATTTATATTGTAGTGACTTTTATGTCTTCCCTACGTAAGAAGTTGCCTTACCCCGATTTTCTGGAAAACAGAACCTGAAACAGGGCTCACATACTAAAGCTTTCTTGAGAGGTGGGCTCCCAGCACAAGAGTGAGTGGAAAAAAGGACATGACACGAGGACAAATGACAAGAAAACACATGTTGAATTAAAAAGCTGGCCATAGTTTTGCAGGAAAACTCATGGTGGTAACGAGCAGAGGCCACATGGAGCCACCTCTTCTTGGGAGAATCTGCCCAAAGGAAGGAAAGGGGAGGCATTTTAAACTGACAGCTCCTTCTTGAATTCTGTTGCTCACTGATCAAGGGTCAGCCCACAATGCTTTAATTTCTCTGTACTTCTGGGCATTCTACTTGGCCCTTCCAGGTAAACTGCTGGGAAATGAGAGTCCCAGCAGGTCCAGTCAGGTTGAAATTGGGCACTGGAGATGCTAAATGGCTCCCACTACAGCTAGCACTTGAAGTTGCTCTAAGGCTCAGCTCTTGTCTCAGGGGGAAACTGAGTCAACTGGTAATATCTGAAGATGAGGCAGCAACAGCAATGGCCAGGGCACAAAGGTTATAAGAGCATTTTGAATAGGACTACTTCATCTGAAAAGACAGGACAAATGACTTAGGTCTAGGGGCTAAATAACACTGATTACATCAGCAGAGGTGCATAGGTTGAATCTGGCAGAATTCGCTTCTTGCACTGCTCCGATCTGCTTACATCCTCTTTTGCTTAAGCATACGATGCCTTCACCTCTACTCTGAGAGGGATGGTACAGGCCCAGTTCTTCTAGGAGTGCACAATTGCAATAACCTAAAGAGACTTAAGGAGGATAAGCAAAACAAACTACATCCCCTAAGGCTGCAGTTGGTTCTAGAACAATAATTAATACTTATCATCTCCCTCTTCTACTGTCAACTTGGGGTTCTTCTTAACCAAGACTTTGACTAGCCTTGGTTACTTCCCTGGTGAAATGACGCAGCCCTCTATCCCCAAGGGGTATAAGCTCTTACTTACCTTACCGTCTGGGGGCCGTGGTTACTGCAACTGTCCATTCGCAATGATCACTGGACACTGAAAACCAAAAGACACCCCAGTAAATCCATGGTTCCAGATATACTCCTCTGCCTTAATTGTGTAATATCTACCCCAGTTTAGTATGGCAATTATTTTTTAACTCAGAACAATAGCTCTTTTATTTTCCTGCTGGTCCACTGGTAGTGGCCAGATGGCAATAATAGCTTCCAATTAAGTGGAAAACTTTTCTGTTATCTGCTGGTGGAAATATTGGAAACCAGGATTCCAACTTGGCAGAGACTAATTTTGCAGAGATAGAAAAAAATTCTGCAAGAGGCTCACTGACAATGATGGTGGGAAGGCCCAAGCGTACTTCCTTCCTTTTCTTCCTGGACTTCTGCTGTTGTGGACATAACACCATGTATCAGCCATTGCTTCAGTGTACATACCACAGCCCGTAGGACAGCCCCCTCAACCTACAAGGTGTTGTCCTTGAGCTGACAAATTAAATGAATCTTCAAAATACCATTCTATTTATGAATGCTTCTTGCTGATGTAAGGCCAGTGAATCCCATATTTGTAACTCCATTTCAAACCTCTTTACATTAAAATTGGTTCTTTTTGTCTGAGACAATATTCTGTGGGTCGCCACGTTGATAGCTCAGCCATTCTATAAGTCCTTGGGTGACAGTATTGATTTTGATTAGGAAGAATTTCTACCACCTCCAAGGTCCGATGGAATGAACCCATCACCAGGAGGTATCTCGTATCACTGAGGATGGTGACATTTTGAGGGCTTAGAGTTGGACCTGGAAAATGACAAGTTGAACATTTAGTAGTGGTGATAGCTGTATCAGCCAGCCTGATGGAATGAAATCCCTGTGGTGGAGCCTATGTGCAACTTGTAACTGTATCTCTCTGTTCATGTACCTACAACACAAGCATCACTGTGGCTAAGAATAGGCTGGCTAACAATCACAGATAGTTCATGATGGAACCTGACTGTTGAGAACCTTCTCTGCAGTAGATGCTTTCTTGTGAATAAAAGCACAAAGATCCACACACACATTTAGCCTCTACCGATAGGGACATCCACTTAACACTGCTACAAACCTTCTTCCCTCTGTTCATTCCAGGCCTTTAACCAGCATGTTAAACCACTCATTCCACTGCCCTGGAGTCAACGCATATCCATGTATCTATCACCTTTTTCTCCACACCAAGTAGACAAGCAAGTGTGTTGATTGCAGATCTGCCTACTCAGAGAATTATTTCCCTTCCCTTTTCCTTCAGGACCACTTCTGAATGGGATGTAATAAGACACTCAACGCAGATATGAACAAGGCCTGATACTTACCTTCTCCCTCAGTTGTATGTAAGAAACCCAAAGGAAATATCCTGCGAGGCCATAGGTGTGAGTTGAGGCAGAAGTATTAGTTCAACAGAGATAGGTGACATGTAATTTACTAGTTCATATAATTTACTTGTGCCTTCAAGACTTGCCTCAGCCAGTGCTGAATGTACCACCTTCATCCTAGAATGGATGGATGCTGTGCTTGCCTGATTTTATGAGTTCATGGATCTGTTAACTGCTGGTTTATAGTGAGTAGTTCAAGTTGCACTGACTTTTAGTGTCCCAGGATCTGGTGTTCAGTCTCTGTCAGGGTCCAGCAACATGCAGAGAACTATTATTCCAATGGATAGTAGTTTTCTGCCACAGAGATACTGTTTCAGCACCCTAAAAGTCTGTGTTACCTCTTTCTTAGTTGTAGGAGATGTGAAATGGAACAAGTTGCCACCTACCTTGTAGGAGATGTCCCAGCATGCATCAGAACATCCCTAAAAACTTACTTCCTTGAAGTCACACAAATTATTGCAGGATGTATATCCTACATTCTGGAACACGTGTCTTACTAAGGTTTCTAGGGTAGAGTCATTGTCTTCTGCTCTAGTCTAATTAGCATGATTTCATCACTATAGAAGACCTGTATGCTATTCTGTGGCACATCAATATAATAAAAAGTTCTGTACACTGTGTTATGAGGTTAACAGGAGATGCAACTTACCACATAAAGATTAATTCCTCTCACCAAATGCCTGAGGTTGTAATTAAGCTGTCTTAGTAAAGACAATATATCTCATAGCAACTGCAATTGGATCTGTCATGTGGATAAATTTGTGATAGTCTGTTGACATCCACCTCAACCAAGCAGGTTTTGGTAGAAATCAAACAGGTGAATTAAATGGGGCTGTGACTGGAACCACCAACCCTGTCGCTTTCTAGTGTTTGATTCTGAGGCTAATCTCTGCAAATTTCTCTCTAGATATAGTATTTCTTCTAATTTACTATGTCACCTGAGGGAGGAGGGAGTTTCAGAAACTTCTATTTTCCCTTCCAACCGTAGTGGCACTTACCCACAGATCAGAGAATCAACGTGGAGCATTTTCCAGCTGTTATCTTCACAATTAAATATTTGAGGCTCAGGAAAATGATCTCACAATAAACTTAAATACCCATTGGATCAGCTATTAAGAAATTTAGACAAAATTTCATTTATTTGGCCTCCAGAAACTTGCACTTTACTCAGAGAATCATAGTAGCATTTTGTTGTTGTTTTTGTTCACTGGTGTCAGTATCATGTCAGATCCACATATTATAAATCCTAGAAAGCTCCCAGAAAAGCACAGTTACCCTAGAAATTGTAAGTCTGCTTGGAGAAATACTATAGGAATATTTACTGTATAAACTTATAGCGTCTTTGAGGTCCTCCTCAAGAGATTTGGCCTCCCCATCAATCAATGAGCTACCCCAATAAACTGTGAAACCTGGAACCTGAGTGAGAAGCTATGATTTTTCCATCTTGACAGTTGATACCAGCTGGCCTTCTAGTTAGACTTCATTTGTTTTATTATACAAATTAAGCATACCCCAGCTAGCTAAGAGCCATTGCTCTAAATCTCTATGAATTGAGGTACCCTTATTGCTAATCTGGCTTTGCTGTCCATTTTAGCAATTGCATTTACTTTGTCTCTGATAGTTACATGCTGCCACTTGGCCTAAAATGCTACTTACCTATTAAGATCCGGAATGCAAGTTCCATGGCAGTATCTTCCTGCAGAGATAGCCACCAAAGTGCTTCTCAAAATATATCTTTAAAGCCATAGTGAAAGCAGTGTCTTTGGGGTCCTTACTGGGAACAGAGGCAGGTGGTAGTTTCTGTTATACTTATTATTTAAATCCATTCCAACATCCTAGCATTACCAACTCTCTGTCTATCCCCTCTCTCAATACTATACCGAGTATACTGAAACTTCCACGTCATTTATCATAGGTCATTGTTATATCCAATCATCAAGGAACCATTAGAGTGAACTGCTATGACCAGCGTCAGGTATACTTGCCAGAATGTTGAACCGTTAGTGTGAGGGAGTGCCCCAGTGTCAATGAGTTCTCCCTTATTCAGTCTTATATTCCATCTCCTTGGGTTAACACCTTCAAAATACATTCCCATACATAATTCCTTAGTTCCTGACAGTATATATATGTACAATTCCTTTTGTGGGTATGTTTTTTATTCCAAGAACAGTGCTTTTTGCTGGCCTGGAGGCAAGGAGGGATAATGGCGGTAAGTCTTAAAGAAAACAAGCATCGCCTTTCTTTCAGGTGCGGCATTGCATTTTATTCAGATATAGGGAAAACTGGATGTTTCTACGAGCCAGAAGGTTTCAGTAGAATTTGAAGGTTCAAGACTCTCGGGTTTATAAACTGAGGATGCCATCACATATTTCACGGTTCTGTTCTTTCCAAATCAAAGGCTATGCATTCAACTTCATTTTGCAACTCTCGCACCATTATGCTCAAATACTACCTCATTTTTAGTTGAAAATGCCCAGTGCATCAAGGAATAAGAATCTTTTTTAGAGTTGCATTCAAGACATCTGGTTTTCAAAGTATGCTTTAATTTGCCCTCCAATGCTGTTAAAACTAGACATCCCATCCCAATCACAGTCATATAATTATCCATCAATCAAGTGCATTAAACACATGCTGTCTCAATGCTTTGTCTTTCACCAACAACTCAATCCAGTTAACCATAGGTGAAAACTTGAATAATTGTATATGTCGTAGGTTATTACCACCTTATTTTCCACTAGTGGTGGGGGACCTATTACCTTCCATTGGCGGGCAATTCAACTGCAAATTGCTATCCTGAGGGTCTGTTTTCCAGATAGGGGCGCCAAAAGCATTGCCCAGGTTTCTAGAAAGCAGAGCCTGAAATGAAGTTTGCATGTAAATATTTTATTGGAGGAGCACAATCCCAGGGAATTGGGAGTACTCCCCCAAGAGTAAGGGATAAAGGGAATGGCGCAGGGTAAAAAGGAAAGCAAACACAAGGGAATGTGTTATCAAGTTGGCACAACTTTACAAGGAAACAAACCTGGTTACTCAGTCGCTCAATTTATCTGACAGCTGCCTCCTAAATACTACCTTTCTTTGGTCAAGTTTTATTCACAGGGCATTACCTCTCCTGAACTTCCAGGTTGTTTTATTTGGCTTCTCCAGGCAGCTGCTGAGAAAGCCAGAGCATCCTTGGACTAGACTGACTGGACCAGAGCATTGCTTTGGCTCCTACTGCAGAGAGTGCATGGGAGCCTTTGCTAATACCTGTTCTTTGTCACTAGAAGACAGCTAGAGATGTTAGAAGCTGTGATAAGATTCAGAGATGGTGGCCAGGCTTTGCGAGCACGGGAATGGCCTGTGTATCACTGGGGCCACCGTGGTTGGGAAGCCAAGGAAGTGACCAAGGCCAAAGAGGGTGATAGGGCCAAGTGAATCCGGGGAAGGCATAAGTCGAGTTTACTGAAAGAGCCATCATTTTGTCATCTCTACTCAAGGATGATGGCCACCACCTTAGTGACTGGAATTTTGGGCTCTTCGCGGAAGCATGACAACTTGGAAGAAGCTAGAGAAAAACTAGATGATCCAAGACCCTAACATACAATAAAGAGAGTTTAATTTACCAAACACCAGAAGTGGCAACATGCAGGGAACAATATTAAATAAATGAAAAGATGTTATAGGAGTCTGTCCCCAATGAAAAGTTGGGATATTAATAAAAATTCTCTAACACATCTACTATGTACTAAAAAAAAGCAAAAGGCAAAAGTAGAATGACAGTTTTCTGCAGGCAAACTGGAGACATGAGAAGTTTATTGACAAATTTCAAGGTACTTCTTTATTTTCTGAAAATAGTCCTTTGTCTTTTGAGGCTTCATAAGACAGTAATTGCTTTTGTTGAATCACCCATTTTCTGAATACAAGTATCTATTCTTTCCCCTCAAAAATGTCTTTTCTTTTACTATGATCTTACCATTGATAGAAGTAACTTAATGTTCAGACTCTCCCTTGAAATAAATTTGACAAGGAATATCAGTTTTCTTATCCAAAAATAGCATTAACAACTGAGATAGTCTGTCAATCACCTTGTGCAGTACAAAGTACATAAAAATAGTATATTAAATACAAGATTGATTCAATAGGCATTTTAGTGATTATTATATGCTCAGTGCATTAGTACAAAGAATTTCTGAGTATGTTGTGAGTAGAACAAAGGAGGTGGACAGGAGTAGAATGTGAATAACGCAGGAGAAAGAAGAAAATGAGGCAGATTGTATATCAGCTTCAGGAAATAAACACTTGAAAAAATACTGCTGTTTAGTCATTTTAATCAAACAACTAGTCCAATTAGTTTCGTCCTTTTCTAAATATATGCCTAGTTTTTATTAAAGTGATGCATCCTCATGATGAAAAATAACACAAATGAGCTTAAAATGAAAAGCAACAGACCCCTGTCCACCACTCCCATCTCTAATCCTGTTCAAGTCAACTGGTACTTCTACTTCTTTTGGTGCATGTCCTCCTATCTCTAGTATGCTTACAAGACATATAATTAATTTATTAATGTTGACATTAGCTACTGAATTGCTACTGTGATGGATGTTTTAGTGCATGTGCACTAAGACCACCTCCACCTATACACCCACTTCCCAAGTTTGATAGTTAAATCAGTATTTTTAGTTTATTATGTACATAACTCAAAATAATACACAAACCTCTTTTGTGTTCTGTTTGATAGTTTTTTCTTGACTGCCATTTTTATAAGACTGCTACACTCTCTCCATCTCAAATGTCTGCCTCACCTACACATTCTAACTTGCATTATCTATACCTTTATTTTTATGTTCTCAAGATATGTTGGAAGGGCTCCTTGGCATAATTCTCTTTTACAGAATTCAGGGCCCAACAAGGGGGGAAAAGGTGTTTTACAAGTCTTTCTTGCTGTGGTCACTAAGCATTCTCTTAAGGTCTAGAAGCCTTGGAAAGAAGCACAGTCTGAATGCAAATGCCACTGCTCTAAATGTAAGCAAGAGAATAGCTTTTAGTGACATGCTTTGGAAATGCCAATTAGTTTCTGGCTGCACGAGTCCCTAATGTAACCCCAACCCCTCTTTTTTTGACCACGACTTATGGCTGATTAGCATATAAGCAGCTGGCCATCCTTATTACTTTAGGCTGCCTATTACACCCAACTAAGAACACTTTCTTCAAGACAGCTTGAGGCAACAGTGCAACTTCTTGGACAACTCTTGTTGCAATGACCTCATTGCTGATGGAATTCCTCCGGAATGAAAAGGAACCATATTTTTGATTCCTTATGGCCATCTGAAAAACTCCCACCCTTTTCCTGCTTTCAGCTTGAGCATTACTCTGCCTGGAGTGGTAAGCAGCTATAAATTTTAACATCTATCTTTGTCTGGGAATCTTATCTCTTCCTCACTGTGGCTTGCAAGGAAAGAGGGATGGCACTAAAGCTTGGTTTTGTTCTAATAATACTCAGTGGGTCTGAGCCTGTGTAAAAATTCATGTTCTAATCCCCACCTCTGATACTAGAAAATTAATCTTTATTTAGACATCTGGTAGTAATATTTATATATTCTGCAACAATGAAATCATCTGAGGGTTGTCTAAACATTGATTGTAAAAGTTGAAAGACCAAAAACAGTGTTTACATTATTATGACTGTGTAAATATTGCTTATAGAAAGCCAAATAGAAGTAGATGATTATCACACTTTTTCTATAGGCTTCAGGTTATAACCTAATTGCTAGTCAAAGAAAAACATTAAATAGGATCTCCTTTATTATACTCTATCAAGTGCTTAAAATCATGTCATGGCTGAATTTGCTTTATGTGAGGACTATTATTTTCTTGTACATTTTGTTTGGAATTTCTTGAAATAACTCATAGCCTTTATTTCTTTGAGAAGAAACATAAGCCATCTATAATATCTTTCAGCCTCTTGCCTAGCCTTCATTTTGAAGATATACTTCTTAGCAACCACTGATTTCCTTTTGTATCATGTACAATTGATATTTCCTGTTATTAGGATCCTGTATTATTCTTACCATTTCTCATATCCCACGTCTTCCTATTTTTTTCACTTTCATTTTGTTGGAGTTCATCCTCAAGAAACAGCCTCAGAAAAGGTTCACTGGATATAAAAATAAAAGGTGCTCACACAACTAGGAATTATTTTATTTTCTCCCAATTGCCATTGATAAGATGATTGACTAAATACAGACTGCTTGATCAAAATCAGTTTTCCTCAGAACATGTAAAGGCCATACATGCTCATCCTCTAGCATTTATTTTGGTGATGGAAAGTCTGATGCCAGCCTGATTTTTCCCCTTAGTTGGCAATCTAGTCTTTTAATTGTTCACACTTTTTCTTCTTTGGAAGCTTTTAGGATCATTTCTTTCCCCAGGTATTTATAAGATGTCCTCATTGCTTCTTAGACATTAGTCTTTCTTATTTCAATCTTAGTATTCAATGAGTTTTTTCACCTAAATACTTGTATTTCTCTTTACTTCTGGGAGATATTCTTGTTTTGTTTCTTTGATAATTTTCTCTCTGCAGTTTCTATGATTTCTCTTTGTGAAGTTCTGGTCTGAAATGTTTGATAATCAGAACAATTCTCTATGTCTCTTACCTTCCTTCTTATATTTCCTGTCTCTGTGCTCTCTGGAATATTTCTAAGATGCTACCCTTTGTGTCATTACATTTGATGCCTTTTTGTGAATTGAATTTAAGGAATCATAGTTTTAGGCTTTTTGTTATTTTTAGATTATAATTTTTATACTACCCATTCTTTCCTTATAGATGTCATATGTTTTCAAATGTCTCTGACAATAACAAAGGGAATTTTGTTTCTTTAATTTCTTTTTGTTTTCTGATATATCTGTTCCTTTGAGTTTAGTGTTTTAGTTTGTTTATTCTAATCTTTTCTTTCATTCTGCAGGCTGTCCTCAAACACTTTACATTCTTGGGTTATCTGTATTTTAGAGTAATTAAATAGAAAGACTGACTTGGACTTCAATGCACTTTGGTGTGAGCAGACAAAGCAAGACTTTATATGGTCCTTTCCCTACTTCACACTCAATGCTGAAATTGAAAGTCTTTATTACTAAGTGTAGATACACACATAGGTGGAATAGAAGTGCCCAGACGTTCTCTTCAGTTTATTTTCAGAAGAACTGTTCATTCCACGCCCCCTCCAGTATGAGAGTAAATACATTCCTGACTGCTTTCCTTTTGGAATAGAGAGACAGGAAGGGGTTATGGTGGAAAGAAAAGTTGGGATAATCATCATACTAAGCTTTTTGGTCCCACGTTTCACTCTGGGTCTCTGTTATATATTCTATTTCCGAGTCCAGGGCTCTCTGAGGTCTGGGGACTTAAGGGGAGATTAGCTCTCTTATCTGCTCACTTTCTCCATGCATAACCTAAACTATAGATTCTGTTGCTTTATTTCACTTTTCCACAGGTTTTCATTCAATTTCAATATTCATTTGAGATATTTGTTGAAATCTCTCATCTACTGAAATTCATTGTTCTGTCATCATTGTTACTGACTCTATCGTTTTTGCATGATATTTACTTTATAGATTTACCATTGTTTTGGTTCTCAAGAGGAAGAAAGACCAACAAGTATTCTGCCAGCCATCCTAAACCTACATTCCAACTATTCTAATAAAGCAACACAAATTATTTACGAAAATTTTATTAGCTGCAAGCTAAACTGATTTATCAATCAGTAAATAATTGTTCTATAAAGAATAAAGAGACAAACTATAAAAAGAATGGGTAAAAATACAGTCTTTTTTCCTACTAATGAGTAAAATTCTAGTTAATATCTAGTCAATATCACCTCTCTGAATTTCCTGGACTATTAAAAAAATTCCTTCCGGGGAGGAATATTTTTCAGGTGCTTCTTCCCACCTGCTATGAGCTCAAAACCTAGCACTTTTGATCTAATCATAAATTATATCAGTTTTTTAATGCCCATTATAGCTAAGAATTAATTTTATTACCTTGCTTTGCCATTAAAACTGTGATTCCTTATTAATGTCAAAATATGGCCCTTTACCCTTTAGTGAATGTCACTAATTTTTAAGGGAAATTGATCTATAGTTTTACAGGACAGTGAAAAGATACTATGTTATCCTGTGGGCTGGCTTGCATGTACAATTTCAATCACACTGGTTTCTAAGAGGCCAATCATCTGTAATTTAGTAGAGATTGTAGTGTTGGAGCCTTTTGCAGACTCCATTTCTCTTCTTTTTGAGAGTACTTGTCTATCTGATAAAAAGAATAAAAAGAAAAAGACTTTACCTGTCTTGTTTCTTAAATTCAAATGAGCAGATAATGCTGTTTGATTTTCCCCCCTCTGGTGATGGGAGTCAGTCAAGAGTTTAAAAAGAGAATGTGTCTAAGAGTAAGTTGATTTTACTGTTTTAGATTCCTGGACATCAGCTATCTTTTCCAATAGCCAGCCAATGCAATCATAAGCAAATCTCCCTAGGACTACCAATTTAGTACTAGCTTATGTTTGGTGGCAACACAGTGTGTTTAAAGACAAATATGTCCTTGAAGTTGGTATGTATTTTGGGTAGTCAGAAGGCTGCTGGATACACTTCCCATCAGTCTTTCTTTTGCTTTGCTTCTCTTTTCTCTCTCTGTTTTTTAATGACAGAATGATCATCTTGGAACAAAACCAAATGTGTCCTGTGTTTAACACAGTGCTCAGAGATGCAGTGGAGGGTTTGGTCATGAACTCTTCAACCCCTCGCCATCCTTCCTGCCTTATCCAGCTTCTGCTCTCAGCCCATATCTTTACTATCTTGATGAACTGGGCTGAGGCTCTCTTTCTGCATCATTCCAGAGAAGTTAGGAGGAGAAAAGAAGAAGGGAAGTAGATAAAATTAGTTGTGAGTTCTTTAAGGCTGATAAGAGTTGAGCCTATTATTTGAGATCCTCAAAACAAAAACAAAAACAAAAATAAAACAAAACACCTACAGGATTTAAGCTCTTTTTTCCTTCTCCCTCTCCCCATTGTACCAAACCATAGAAGAAGACAATTCTGGTAATCAAAAAACAGTCACCCTCAAAAACTCACTGAAAAGTGAAAGCAGAAAAAAAAAACTGCTTTAAAATACAATTAAAGAAAAAAAGGGTTAGGAGATAAGAAAATGTAGAGAATAAGAATTAAGGGGATTTTTTCTTAAGTACCAGATGTGTATACCATTTTATTTTTACCATTATCACTTTAAAATGACTTTACCTCTCATTCAGATCAGAGAGCTATGGAGATATCTTTACAGGTATATACTTTTGCTTATAAAATTTATGCTGTAATGTATTACTTTACTAATCAGTATACGTATAATATGCATATGTGTATATATTGGGTTGGCCAAAAAGTTCGTTTGGGGATTTTCTGTAACATCTTATGGAAAAACCCGAATGAACTTTTTTGACCAGCTCAATATGTTTTTCTCTGTAACTGTCTAATAGGATAAAAGAAAAGCTGTTAGTTTAAACTGTTAGGCATTTATGAAGATAGTGATGATGTAGGGGAAAGAATTATTACTAATATGAAATAAGAAATAAGGTCTATCATGACAAGGAAGCCAGAAGAGAAAAGATCGGTCTAGAGGCCCCGTGGAGAGATGTGAGAAAAAAACCCTCACCAAAGATGTAGAGTTTGTAGCTGAGTCCTATACTCTAGGCACCTGGGATTATATTTTCCATTACAGGTAATTATCTTCAATGGGGTGGCTTTATGAGTCAATTTCTCCCCTGAACTGTGAGAGGAGTACCCTTACCAACTCATCCACCTAGATGCTCAGTAAAATTCTTGATACAAAGGTCACTAATGGAAGTGAGTGGGACAGAACTGATTTTTCACCAACCATCAAACTCAAGAAGCCAAATAAATGTCTTGGGAAAGATCACTTGTTCTTATTCTTCTCCTTCCTACCTCTTTTTTATTATGTATATATCCAGAAAGGAAAAAGAGGAAGAAACAATAAAGCACAAATCCAGGACCCGCTGGCCTTCACTTTTGTCCTCAGTTCATTTCTAAACAACATTAGGTAGAAGTTTTCAGGTGTGGTTAAAGTATCTAGGAAACCTCAATTAGGGCTCAAAGTTTCAAACCCAGACTGGAGAATGGAATCATGCTTGTAGAATTTTCAAATCAAGATTTTGTTTTTTAAATTGCAAAATCTGCTGCCTGACTGTGCATTTCCCATTAAAGGTCTGAAGCAAGGACCAGTACATTTTTCATAGAAGCTTGTGATTGCTTGCTGTTACAAGTAAAGGCAGTACTCATATCCCAATTTGTGAAGTAATTTCACAAATCCCTATAGAAATATAAAGATATTTCCCACTTTAGACTTATGACGTCTATTTTGCGTGTATTGATGTGCTGCACTTTCATATTTAATGATTTTTTTCTATTCTTTTTATTATTCATCCATAGGGCAGCACTCTAGAGAAAATAATTCTTCTTCCTGAGCATTTCATTTCATTTCTATAGCTCTTCTACTCATCACTCTTCTCTAGCCTTCTGGGTAATCCTTGTTTTTAGGTCAGTGACTCGCACCTCTTTCTTTTGGCTAAAAATATTAGAGTAGTTCCGTGGTTTTGTTACCTGTGAACTGAATCATTTTTCATGTTTCACCCAAGATTCTTCCCACATTTTAGTTCTGTGAAACCTTAAATCCACTGGAAAACTACTTTTACACAAAACCTTTTCCCAAAGATTTATTATAAAATTCTAATCTGCTGATTCACTTTGGTATACCTCATAATCTGGTACCAGTGTAAAGCAATTATATTCCAATAAAGAGCTTTAAAAAAAAATTCAAATCTGCCTTTCTTTATAAGTTTCAGTCATGATTCTTGTGCTTCTTTTTATCATGCATGTTGGCAATTAGTATCTCCCATCTTTTGTTTGTTTGAAGTCAGAATGATGACCAGACTCTGAAGATAAACAGGAGAAATGAGAAACAATTCAGCCAAACTGTAAGAAACTGGGATGATGCAGTAACAATGAGCATGTTCTAGATACCAAATTTCCATTCTCTTCCCTTCCTTATCAGCAGGACTCTGATTTTGTAATGTGGCAATCCATCCCTTAAAAAAGTAAAAATCTAAATTAAAAAAAAAAATCTCACTTTCCTGATGTCTTGTAGCTAAAAATTCCCATGCGATACCCTTCTGGCTAATTAGATGCAAGTGGATCCAGTTTCCAGGCAAGATTTTCTAAACAGAGAGACTTAACCCTCTCTTTGCCAATTAACTCCTCTCCTCCTTCCTGCCAGGAGCAAAGATGCGATGCCTAGAGATTCAGCAGCCATCTTGTGATCATGAAGATGAAATCCACAAAGGATGCCAGAGCAGAGAGCTATAAGGAGCAGCTGTATAGACCTGGAACACTTATCTCTGGCTTTGTTATTGGAAAAGAACTAGTGTTGTTATTTAAGCTGCCGTAAGTAGAGTTTTCTGTTATTTATAACACATTCATTACTGGTCTAGGAGTTTTCTGTTACTTACAACACATTTGTTACTGGTATAGAATAAGTATCAGCACTTCAACTGACATAACAACCTGAGTTCACAGCGTTTACTGCTGTCTAAGGCACCCAGCTTTCATATAACTCCCTGAGTTGAAGCAACATTTCTGAACCTGTCAGAGCAATCCCCCTTTCCCTCCGAGGCACTCAGTCTAACTAGTGTAGCTGAGAATTAAAACACATTTTCATCCTGACTTACAGGGTTGACAAGCTCACCTTTTAGCTTTTTATGCAGAACCCTATAATGTGATAATCATTATATATATATATATATAATGTGTGTATATATATATATATAACTGAGTAGCCTTCTGAATAAGGCAAAGGGGCTTCTGAAAGAATGTCAGAGCTCACAAGAAAAGGTTTATTAGTTTTAAAGACAAATAATAGATGCTTTAAATGTAATTTCTTCTTTTTGATTAAGAGCAAATTATACTTGCCATTTCTAGGAACTGACATTATTCCTTAGACGGCAGCTTTCTTCTTTAAATGATAATAGCTGTTTATTTATTTTTCTTCATTGGGAAGAGGCTTCCTTATCCCAACACCCCCTCCAACAAAAGAAGTTCAAAGTCATTCACACATTGTCTCTATGAGCACAATATTGTACCAAATTTCTTTCAAGCTATTCTGCTACTTGTGGTTACTGACACAATGTAGCCAAGCATTTCTATTAGCCAGCTGGTCTGATGCAGAAGTAAAACTTCCACTCTTTCAAATTCCTGTGAAAATGCCAAGGATATGCCTGTGTTGCCTATACTAGTCCTTTCACCTTTTGAAAAGGTGGATCCAGTTTCCATCTCATTAAGAATAACCTGTTTCATTCATATAAAATACATACTGTCTTTAACAGAAACTAAGTCCTAGTGATCTCCAGGTAATCCTCTCCATAATTTAAACCAGGAGCCACTTTGAGAATTTGAATGAGCTCCTGAATTCTCTTAAAAGAGTAGTTTCATCAGACATTGCATTTGGGAGTAATTCATACCTGGTTTCCATCACATATTTAAAAAAATATAAAGCTTACTGATTATTAAATGGCATAATATGATGTGAAGTAGAGCTTAGCTAAAGTTTACTTGAGTTCATTAGCATCTCTTTACAGTGAAGGTGAGTTGTTTAAATAAAACTTAGGGGGTCACAGAAGAGTAAGACATTTTCAAGTACTACTGCATTAGAGAAGTAGCTATTTACAATTAACATCTATTTACAAAACTTGCCTTATCCAGTCACTAAAACAAGTGCCCTGACCACCTGGTTAGGCATCTATATTATTGAAATTAATGCATGTTTTTGTGCAACACTTTCTGATTAACACCATTTTTAAGAATAGCTCCCTATCTACCCCTCTCCTTTATTCAACCCAGTCTTTGCCCTGGACCATCTGTAATATCTTCTCTGCTATCTTTAGTTCAGAATGATAGCATTCACTTTTGAACAGCTATAAGTGTCCCTGGGAGAGAATTAGAAGTAGGAGTTTTACGGTGACACATTCAAATCCCATCTTTGCCACTCTCAGTGACCTTGGAAAGTTCATTTCCTCTTCTCTGAAATGAGAATCATCATCCTCATAGACAAAGTGAACATTAAGCTCACAGGACAATATGCGACATATGGTGAACCAGCAAAACGAGCTATGTTTGTTTATAGTCTTGATTTTTTACTTCTCTGTTGTCCTCAGTCGTATATATCCATGGATATCTTATCTCTCCAATAAGAAGTTTCACTAACTGAGCTCAAGGCCTCTGGTTTTGTTTGTTTGCTTGGTTAGTTTTTTTTTTTTTTTTTTGCGGTATTCAGGAACACCTAGGAGGCACTCAATGTTTGTTCATGGACTGAGATGGTAAGTACAGTGCAAAAGAGTCATCAGCAAAAGAGACCACTTCAAAGCTGGCAGAAAATGTTTTCATAAGTTTCTGATGAAGTGAAATCTTTTGGTTCTCACCTCAAAAATCTCTGCAAAATGAAAGGCATATATCCAAGGCAAGAAAGTGTTATGTTTCACCCAAAGTCTCCAAGCTGAAATTGAGTAGTTTAAAATAGCTGAAGAAATGGAGGAGTATATTTACAACTCATTTTATTTATTATCTCATCTTGTCTATCAAAAATATATTTACAGAAAGCTATTTAATATGCAGGTTTTATATCATAAAATCCATACAATATTGCTGGATATATAATATAGGCAAATAGCAATATTCTAAAATAGGCTATAAGAAATAATACTAATAAATCAGAGCATTTCAAATTATAATTTCATTGTGCATGTAATAAGTATCACTTTGGGTCTACAGGTCAAAATAAATAGTAATATCTTATGGTAGATAAATTAGGAAGAAATAAGAAACTCTTTGGACAAGATAATGTTGCTATGGAAACCTTAATGTTCACAAGCCTGCTTTTGAAGGCTCTGCTGCCTTGCCAGACTTTTTACATTTAACTTTCTTTTAAGCTTTTTATTTAAGAAAAATAAAAAAGTCCTTTTACTGCTGAGACCTAAAATGTGACAGTGACAATCTACCGTCTAGCCTTCTAAGATCCGTGTAAATAACGTGTCCTGCACACTGCCCCATCGCAAGAAAATACAACTTAATTGGGGTTGAAAAGAAAAAAAAAGAAAAAAGCAGTGTGTTCATGCTTGATTTGAATTTCCTTCCAGAGTGGGGCTGTGGGAAGAAGCTGGAGCACGAACTTGCTTCACTGAAGCAATTTTTGTGCCAGGTCACAGAGCTGACAAAGACAACTTCTTAAGCACAAGTTTAAAGCCATCTTGAAATGTTTCCTTGGCACAGAGCTATCGAACCCCAACATCAGTGTCGTCTGAGACAGGGAAAATGGTGTATTCGTGGAATTCACAAATAAATCAGAAGTGTCAGAACTGAGCCTAGAAACTTTTGGCTCCGAACTTTGTAAATTTTATTTATTTTATTCCCCAGGCAACAGAAACTTAACACAGCCACCTACGTGTCTGGTAAGCTGAGACTTAATGAGGCTTAATCGACTTCTGCACTGCGAGTCTTATCTGCATTCTTCAGTGTGTGCCTTTGCTCCTCTCTCTGCCCACACACTCTGCGGCAATTTTCGGTTAGGAATGATTTTTCCTTATTTGGGGGCCACCACGGTTGAGCCTCAAGACAGAGTCAGGCCAGACTCAGAGGAAGTAGTCAGTCTTGGAACGAGAGTCCTTGAACAACCTACCAGACTGTACATGAGACCCCAGACCTGTTCAGGTCTGGTACTGGCGTCATTTCCTGGAATTATTATAAGTCAACAAACTCCCTGCTTACCTTTCCCCAAGAGCTAAGAACCAGAACACTAACAGATAAATGGACACAAATAAATTACAGGGGCTTTCAACTGCAACTAGTTTTCTTTAGATTGAATGGCTCCCCACTTACAACAATTTGCACGTACTGTGTGCTTTCTATGTGTTATGACCTTGGTATTACCTATGGGAACATTACAAAAGGGAATATAAGGCTCCCATGTCATTTTTAAGAAACGGACCCTAAATTTAAATGTAACAAAGAGCAACAGCTTGACGTCTCTCTTGAACTACCAAGAGGAAACACAACGAAAATGAGAACATAAAAGCTTTTTATTGGATTCGTAGCCATAACTGACTTTAAAGTCTTACTCCAAAATCTCCTAAAACGTGCTTCTTAAAAGCTCCCCTGAGAAAATTCTCTGGCTTCTTTCCACTAATTAAGAGTTCATCTATTTCCATAAAACAAGATAGGAGTTACACAATAAATTATATTGAATGCAACTGTAATGATTGATTACCACATGGTCTAGTCTTGTGAATTAGCATCTACTTTAAAGAACTGCTCTTGAATATTTTGCTGTGCATATTGGTTAAATTCATCCTTAAAAAGTTTGGCATCATTTACTTGGATGAGAATGGTACTTTAATTTGTGTTTCTGTTAAAAATTAGATGAATTATATAGATCTGCAATTTTTTTTTTCTAAAAATCGAATGGGCTCTAAATGTAAACTCAATTTCTTGTTTTGAAGAGAGAGGAAGTTCAAAAGAATATTCAGGTAGGATTGTCTCAAGAAAATGCTAAGCCTACAGAATCAGTTGTCTTAGGAATTTTAGTTCTTAACAGTTCATATACCTTTAACTTGGTTAGCATCTGCCTTAGGTAAGGAGTGGTTGCATAATTTTGGATAAGTAGTGTAAGTTGGGAATAAATGATGGAAACCACTTAAACAGAGAGATGCTAGTAGTTCATATTTTATACTGAATAAAAACCATCCCTTTATTATGAAATTTGTACTATTAACAGATTCTTTTTGCTGGTTTATCTTGCTTTCCTCTTTCTAGATCACCTCAAGATATGTTCATAATCTCTGATTCTGTTTTCTCAGTTTGTACTCAGTTGTTATTTAAATACTAGGTGTTAATTAACACCTTGCACCTGTCTACCGTTTAATTCTAGTGAGAAATATTTCATCTGGATCTGTTTCTTCCACATGAATTTACCCACAGTCACCTCTATTTCATATAAGATCATTTAATCACCTGGTTTCTTAAAGACCATTCTGAAAATATAGACAGAAAGGGGGCAAAATCAAATTTAAACGGAATTTTACTTACAAGATGACAGTTGATATTTATTTTAAAATATATAGATAAAAGTAATATTCTTAGTACCTGAGCCTATTTTTGATCTGGTGCCAATCCTATCACCTAATCTTCCATAGTAAAATGAGGACATTGAATCAGATCAGACATAGCGTAGTACACATGATGTATCTCCTATTGCAAACCTGCTCAGGAAAAAAAAGTGCAACAATCAGCACTGCCAAGGGCCTTGAATGAGGCTGTAAATGTGTGAATAGGTATTTCCCATCTCTGAATTTCACATTCTTTAAAGATTTTTTTCAGTTTTGTCACTCTTTAATTACCATGTTGCTTAATAAGAGTGCCATTTCCAAATCCTGGCATTCAAAAAAAATATTTTAGACTATACTGTCTACTATAAATAGACTATATTGACTATTATAGGAAAGATAGGCAGTATGTGTAATAAAGTTTCATAGCAAGCACTGATGGTGAAAAAAAGGATTATCTGATTAACATTGAGCTGTTAATTTAATATGTTTTAGTTTATCAACTTCTTTCGCAATATATTAATTACAAACTGTTTCATGGAGCAATTCAGGGACTGGGGATAAAAAATAAATAACATACTGTCTTGCTCTTGTTTAAGGTACTCATTAGTTTTCATAACAATCCTATGGAGCTCTAGGAATTATTGAAACAATTTTACAAATGAAGAATCTGAAAATCAGAAAAAGCTAAGTGAGATACTCAAGTAATACAGTCAAGACTTGATCATGGGTCTGTTGACTCCATTGAACTGAAGAGTCAAGGACCCAGATTTTCTAAGTAACAAACCACATTTGCAAAATCCTGTAATTCTCCTACCTTAAGAAGAACCGGTCTTATTTATCACATATAATTAATGACATAATCAATGTGAGATATTTTGAAAATTGCAATGTACTTAAAAATACTGATTTTTCCAAGACTGTGCCTCTTAAAATGTGCCCCCATCTTTTACACTATTTAGTTTTCTGCTAAAAATCTTATCATATGGATTTAACGTTTCCAAGTATATATTTCCTCTAAAAATAAAATTTAAAAAGAGTGGTGGAGCTTTCCAACAATGTGAGTTCTCATAGGGTGGCCATTAAGGAAAATATGTTACCTTAAAATTAGATGGAATTTGGGCTATTAGAGCAAAATTTAACAGCAGCTTGTTTAACTAGCAGCCTCTATATGAATTATATTTCAACCAGAAATTCATATCTTGGACTTGGCTTTATTAACCCTTCATAAGGGAATTCTTGAAATTTCACTCGACAGACAACCTACGGAACTCCTGTTAGGTGGTAAATGCTCTAACACTTTACAAATAGACAAGGGTGGTTTGACCCTAGCTCTTTCGTGTCCTATGGCATTTTTATGTCAACAAACTTGGGAATTAAGAAAAGGGATATATTTGACACATACTCTCTCTTCTACACAGTTTCATTTAACCTATGTATCAGCTTCTTTTCTCCTGGAAAAATCCCAGGCTGTACTAAATTTATTAAATCAGAAGTACTGAAATCTAATGAAAGCATCCTTAAATACACAGCCCCATATTAGCCCCTGGGGAAATAAGCAGGGCCATGTAAAATTACTTTCTTTCCTTTTCTGAAGCCTCTGGCCTTGCTGAGGGATCTAATTTCTTGTTGTTTTTATTTCTTGTTGTTTTTTATTTGAGTCCATTTGTTTCCAATGTTCCACGTTTCTCATGTTCCCAATTGACTTTTCACTACTTAAACTTTCTCTCAATGGCCTGTTTAATGTTTTTGCTGATTTGGAGCAAATATTACTTTGGTCTCTTTTATTCCAGAAGAGGAAAACTTTGATCCTATAAGCAAATCCCTAACTCACTTAATTTGGTCTGAGAATTACTATACTTTTGGGGGCAGTCAGATTACCTAGGTCTGTGCTTTGTATTTGAGACTATAAATTTGGGTGTGAGAAACTTGCTGGTGTTAAGATCTTTCCTGTGTCCTTTCTTAAGTGGACGTGATCAAGTGAATGATTAGGATTGTATCAATATCTCGTCTTGCCACACATACAAGAAAACTCCTGACGGGGTGAGCAAAATCATCTTCACTAGCATCACCACAGTGGTGAAGACAAGCTAAAAGGAAGAGGCAGTGCAATGGCTCTTTTATCAAAGAGGAAGAGAATTTCTGAAGAGTAAGGGAAGAAAGTGAAGGAGCACAGGTAGATGTCCAAGGAGAAGAAAGCAACTTTGGGAATATGGTCATATGAGGAGATACTTGACACACACTGAGAAAAACTCAAGGATTATTCACTACTTTATTTCCATAACATTAATAGATGCACATAGCTTAAAAAAAAAAAAAATTCAATGCACATTTTTGCTTTTAAGGAAACAAAAGCAAAAATGAAAAAAACAAAAAAAACTGTGATTCCTTGGTCCAACCGTCTCAATTCTACAGAGGAAGTGACTTTTAAATAATTTAGATGATTTTTCTGGTATTTTTCTTCATGCTCATAAATATCAGTGCTTTTATTCTTATTCCTTCATTTATCAAATTTAGACACCTTCTATTAACTTGTAATGGAAGTGATTCAATTATTTTGAATAACTTCTCCTTCCCTACCCTATTGTCTTTAAAGAAGTGACAAACTTTGGTTGGCGTGATAGAATTTGCATTATCCAAACTATGTGTATGTTGTTCAAGTCATTTATCATGATTATATTCTTTTTTTTTTTTTTTTTGGCTTTTTAAGAAATTAATAGTATCTTAAATTTCATTTATAATCTCCAAAAATGGGGGGAAATTCAAATATCTCTCATCTGGCGAGTGGATAATCACACTGTGAAAAATCTGTAAAATGGAATATTACTCAACAATAAGAAACTAAATAACAATAATGGAGGAAAAGGGAATAAATTACTTATACAATAACAACATGGATGAATCACGATGCATTAAGCTAAGTGAAAAAAGCCAGACTTGAAAAGCTACATACTGTGTGATTCCATTTATATCACACTTGGAAAAAGGCAAAACTATGGAGACAACAAAGTTAGTGGTTTCCAGAGCTGGGAGTTGGGGGAAAGGGAGGTATTAACTATGTGGACAAAAAGAACTTTGGGGGATGATAGAACTAGTTTAGATCTTGTGGTGATGGTTATATGACTATATGCATTGTCAACACATGCAGATCTATGCTACTAAAAACAATGAATTCTACTGTGTATAAATTACACACCAATACAAAATGGAAAAAAAAAAGCCTTAAAAATAACATATTCATTTATTGCATAATTCTTCAGGTGCTTAACATTTTTTTCTTAACCCCTAATATATCTGTTAAACAGCAAGAAATATTTTTGTCAAACACTCAGTACATCACATAATCTATCCATTCCTTTTATTCCTGTAGTTCTTCCACCGATTGCCCTTAGTCTTGCTACTCTGTTGTGGATTGATTCTGCCTAGACCTGATACATAATTGTTAACTCTGGACCTTCTGTTCACCAATGTTCTGAGCTGGGTACCTTGTTTCTGGACCCCACTGTCTTTCTCTGTATTGTTTACTGCTTCCTTTTACCAAAGCACAGTTGCTTAACAAATAAGGATGTAACTCTTATTACCTTAAAATGCATTTAAGTTTACATACAAATGTAAAACTCAGGTGGGATAAATCAGACGGGCTTGAATAGGAGACCCAGAACCTGAGGGCACAAAAAATTGAACATTGCAATTGCCCACGAGATGCTCACAAAGGGACTTCCCCTGCTTCTCCAGAGCATCATATTCTTAGAGAAAAAGGAAGAGGTGGGCTGGGGAAAGGACTGCTTCTCATAACCCACATTTGAGTCAAACAATGAAATAGTCATCAAAGAGCTGTAGGGAAATAAGTAAGATCCTGAAAGAAATGATTTATCTTTGCTTATGGCTTTGGCCTCAGGTAGAGAACCTTGTTCTGTTGCCTAGGAACCACACTGAAATTCCTCAGCTTTTGCCTTTCTTATTCATTTCCTCAATTTGAAGTACCTTGCCCTCTGTTCCCTCCACCTCTACCTTCTAGAAAGCTTCCTCTTCCACCGAGGCACAGGTTCATTACTTCCTTTCATTCCAAGGCAGAATTCTCTCCTGATTCCCTGTCCTCTCATGGTGCTTTGGTTATAACTATGAGTCAATGTATAATTTAAAACACAACTCAGATGTAGAAAAGTTTAATTTTCTCTTGTCTCAAAAAAAAAAAAAAAAACCGAAACAAAAAAAGAAAATGTTTAATTTTCTTTTTCTTTCCCTTTCCAGGAGAGGGAACAACAAAACACTTTTACCCTTTCAAGATGACTGAGTCACTTTCCTTTTAAAATTTTATTTTCTACAATTTACATACACTCGGTGCACTTGGTACACTCCAAGTGTTTCCTGGTTTCTCCTCCTCTCCTTTAATGCTTCTGCTTCCCTGCCCCCCTTTCTCCCTGCCCCCTCATCCGGGAGGATATAGATCTCTGTTCCTCTCTGTGTGAAATTCAACTGATTTCCACTCCCGCTGGGCCTCAGTTTTTGCACCAAAATCACAAAGAGATTTACTAGTTAATTTTGAAAGCACCTCCCTGGAAAATGTAAGTCTTTTCAGAAAAAATATTGACTATAAACTGGAGAAATCAGCAGTTAGCTTTCTTAATTATATGGAATCTAGAACTACTTTACCCTTTAGGTGTTTTAAATTTCCTTTCATTGATATACAGTGAAATTTCCATCCACTTTGCAAAGAGCTAGGTATTTCTCAGGAACATAAAAATCGTTTCCCAGTTCAGATCAGGCTTTCTAATCAGAAACTCCATTGTTACTATGTTTCTTTGCCCTCCAACATGTTTCTGACTCTTGGAAGTGACTCCAATTGCCTCTAGAACCTTAGAATAAAATTCAGATCCATATCTATGAATGGTTATAGTGTCTTAAATAATGAGATTCCTGACTTCATCTCCAAACTTAGGATGCCACCTGCCCTCTGTTTGCTGTGCTCCAGTCACACCACCCTCTTTCTCACATCTGTTCTCTCTTTGTGGATATACTTCAGCTGTTCACTGGTGTTGGGGAGGGGGAAATTTCCCCCTACCCCTCTCCAGTTCTTGTAGCTAGATTAATAATAAAATTGACACAATACATATTAACAGGAGAAAAAGCAACAAATTTTCATTTGTGTCCATGGAGATCTCATAGAAATGGTACCTAAGAAGTGGCCAAACCAGGCAGCTTTTATACATTTTAGACAAAGAAACAATAAATTCGAGAGGAATTGACAGGATGAAGAAAGTTAGGTTTGAGTTCTTAGTTATTAAGGAATTTAGGCAATGTTTGGGCTTGGGGAGTAAATTAGTAAAGAAGTAACAAGGTTTATTTATACAAACTTCTTGGTCCTAAATTCCCTGCCTCTGGTGATAAGGATGTCTTTCACTTCCGGGTACAGGGAGTGCATCTTTCAAATGGGAGGTTTATTTCCTGCTTTCAGGGAGAGGGAGAGGAGAGTCAAAGAGACCCTGTTGAGCTGGCCGTTTCTTAAGTAACTTTAATTCAAAATAATCAATATGCTATAAAGGCATATTTTGGGGTGGCCTGCCCAGGGCCCCAAAGCCTGGCTGCTCTCTTTTCATTCTCCTATCTTACCTTAAAAGTGAACTCCTTAGAGAGACCACCCCGACCACACTATCTAACCTATAATATTCCTGTTATTCCCTATAACTGCACTAAATTTATTTGCCTCATAGAACTTAAAGCACTGGAGGCAATATATACCTCATTTGGGAGTTGCATTCTGAATAATTTGCCAGATAACTTAAGGTTGCCATCTTAAAATGGGATTCAGAGAAAGAAATGGCTCACACAACCGTCTGGGCTCTAGAGTCAGAAGCTCTGCCACGTGGCCCGTAAGACTAGAAGGGTCTGTGGAACATCAAGATACTATATGAAAGGTACAGAAATCTCAGATAAGACAATCATGATGCAGGCTTTTAGGGCTTGGGAACCAAGCAAATAACATTTTTACTGTTGATTAACAGTCCCTGTCATACCACTAGGTCCTGGTAAACACTGATCATCTGACCCTTACATACCAATGGGTCTTCTAATCTGAGTTGCCAGTCCTGGTTACTGATTTAGCATCTGTTATCTGATTTACCAGCATATAGAGTCAGGCATGCCCCAAAGCAGTTCATCATTTTGTAAAGACATATATGAGATCTGGAGTAAGCAGGTCCAGGAAGTACAAGACTGGCACATGCTGGTGGCGAACATTCCCAGTGTATCTGCTTCTCACCCTCAACTCACACCCAAGAGATATGACATTCAAGAACTAAAATATGAAGGAAAAATAGGAATGTTCCAGGTAATTGGGACAGCCTAGAGGTTAAAAAATAGGAGTGCTACTTTGGAAGTCAAGTCTGTCAGGAGTGGAGAGAATAAGAGACAAATGGTGAAGGATGAAAAAATAGCAGGTATTCAAATATGACACAGCTTGTAATATACGGTGAAAAGTTTTCTATCAGGAGCAGTGGCAAGGCAGTGAAAGATTTTAAACTGGGACTGAACAGCATAGTATCAACACATTTGCATTTTTAAAGACTACTCTTGTAGTTTGGGAACTGGATTAGAGGGGGCAAATAAGACCTGTGATAAGACTGTTTTAGTTAATTCAGTGGGGAGAAGAGAATATTCTGTGTGAACATAGTTGCACTGGGATAGAGAAAAGTGGATTGCTCCTAGAATTTATTCAGGAGACAGAATCAACAGGACTTGATGACTGACTGGATAAGAGAAATGAGGGAAAGAGCAAGTAGGTAGTTCTGATTTCTGACTTGAGAAAGTTAGTGGATGGTGTTAGCATTCACTAATAGAGGTCATGAAGAATGGAACAGAATTTTTCTTGTGAATATGGAGGACCGGGACACGTTAAGAGAGATGACATGTCCAGTTTTACACATATTGTGATGAAGTGTCAAAAGGACGTTCAAACCGAGGTACTTAATAGGCAGCTGGATTCACAGAGGTCTGATGGGTTTAGGTTGCATATACTCGCTTAAGTCTTCGGCATTCATGCGCTCAGTAAAGCCATGACAATGAATGGGATGATTTAGTAAGAATAAGAGTAAACTATGGTGGGGGGGGGAATGAATTGGGAGATTGGGATACCAAATTGTACACTCTAAATATATGCAGTTTATTGTAAAAAATAAAAAATTGAAAAAAAAAAAGAGTAAACTAAGAAGAGAAAGGGATCTAGGGGAGAACATAAAGAGGTTTAAGGGCAGGCTTGACCATACTTAAAGTTTATAAACTGCTCATTGAGTTAGAGAGATACTCTCCTAGGAAAAGTAGAGATGACAGTTGTCTTTTTATTAACAATTTCTGAAATAAAAAAAAATATGCTTATATAATATGCCATTATCATTGAATTCTCTCTTTTACTGTTTATCCAGCACAATAAGAAAATAACTTTTGGTTTGTTGACAAAATTTAAAAATTATCCTTAATATATGCACAAGAGAATTTTCAACGAGACTGAGCAGGTTACAAGCAATCAAAAGGGCAAAAACAAATCAGGGAAAGATTTGTATTTAGCACGTGTGGCTACAGAGTCAGGATTGCAGTATTTCCTCATCAACAATGGCTTCACCTCACTACTTTGGGCATTTTTATCTCACTCTCTAAAGGATTATCCTGCATGAAAATCAATCTGAAGATTTCACAGCAGCTGCAGACAAGTCTTTCTGAGTATAATAATGCCAATACATGGCATTCTTATGGAGTCTCCTGCAGTATCTACTTGAATATGCCTCGTCAAAACTGCAGAAGAAAATTTGTTAGCTGTGCTGTTACCTCAAAGTCAAAATTAGTAGTTCATGTAATAAAACAAGAAGGAAAAATAAAGCACTGTGGATGTAAATATAAGACTCCTGGCTAAGGTACATTCTACTTGAATTTGGCATTAGTCTGTTAGAGTTAAAGAGCCTTTCTGTTATTCTAGTGCTTGTCCTCCAGACTTTTATTGTTCGGGGTCTGTATTTAAAGAAATAGATTTCAGAAATGCCATTTCATAGTTCAGATTTTACTACCATTCTTTTTTTCAGGACTGACTGCCAGCTCCTTCTTTAATTCAACAACCACCTCAATAAAAATAAAAGTACATCACATATCTCCTAAAACAGAGCCTTATACATGGAAAGTATTAAAGAAATAATTGTTCAGAAAGCAACTGATAAGTTCACTGTAAGTGTATAGTTTGCCCATCTCTCACCTATTCCTATTGGCAAAAGTCCAGCATACTCTGTTGATGAGATTACATGGAAATGGACACCGGCACATGGCTGGAGAGGATGATGAGTGATACGGTACCTCTGTGTGGGAAATGCAGATTAGCATTCTAACAAATCAAAGGAGGCAGCCATCGCAGGTATGATTGTAGGGGAAGGACATTCACAGCAGGAAGACCAGAGGAAGAGCTGTTGGGAGAGTGTAGGGAGGCACAAGAGAGAGGAAGTTTTTTTAGCAATGATATTTCAAAAAGAGATAGGTATGAGTTCACTTTCGAAATAAGATCATGTAGCTTGAGGCAGGACAGATGAGGAATTTGAAGTCTCACATACCTGGGTTTGAATGCGGTCCACCATGTACTATTTGTTTGATTGTGAGCAACTTAATCAGCTGCTCTAAACCTTGGTCTGCTGCTCTATAAAGTGGGGATATTATGAGCTACTTCATGATCTTTTTTGTAAAAGACAGTGTCTGACATAGAATCTAAATATGACCACTCTTCCTTCCCCTTTGAAGATTATTTTCCAAACAAGGCAAAGGAGGAGACAGGCAAGGGGGTTGGCAGGGAGAAGTTGATCTGAGGGACTCCGGCTGGAGAACTGGGATTTCATTTCCTGAAACATGATGTGTGTTTCTAGGAGTTTAATCGGTAATATATTTAGTGTATTTGTCAGACTCTGGCCTTTTCAAACCAAATAAAAGCATCCTTTTAGTATTTTTGGAAATATAATTATTCTCCCTTTTAGGAAGCCATCTGTGGACCATTGCAGCATAACAAGATGAACAGTCACAGCAAGCCTTTCTCTGAGAGAAGAAGGTAGAATGGCTCTTCATTTTTATGCTTAAAGATGTGAGGTAGTCTTTGTAAGACTCACTGCTATTATTGGCTGCACTACTGGAAGGCAAGCTGCTTTCAATTGGTTTTACTTGGAGAGATTCTCAGTGATGTTCTCCCAAATGTACCACCAAGAAATCCGTATATAATAAGGCCTCATCATGGTCAAAAAGAACACAGACAGCTGGAAATCACTTTGTTCTGAGCTGCTTACCTCATCTCAGAGCACTGAGCTTTCAAAACAAGGCACATGCTTGCAACCACAGGATGGCCAGGGATTTTGATTCAGGTCAGTGCTTGCTTTCCCCTCCACCTTATTAAGAAAGAAAGAAACAGAATGTGAAGGTTACCATTTGTTAACCACTAGGTGATCAGGGTGTCTTGCTGAGGGAAAAGGGTTTGTGTCTCCACAAGAATTATTCATGTTCTGAGCCTGCTGTCAATCTATGGACTATTCCAGTTTCCTGAACATTTTCTCTCTGAATGCCTTCTTCTTCTAGATTGTATACTATTATGCCCCCTCCCCCAACTCTTAAATATGCACAGGGCATCTCTGTAGACTTATGTTCTTTGGAAAAACTGTTTGAAATGATGTCTTAAAGCCCAATTGTCTCATTAACACACATCACCCTGCTGTGTGTGTCTGTGGTCTGTGTTCTGGTCCTCACATGAGTCTTATGGTCCAAGTCTACATTTCTCAAACATGGTGGAAAGATAACTGTATCAGACTCAACACAGTGCTTATTAAAATGTAAATTTATAGACTGCACCCTTGCTCTTTGCATTAGAACCCCATTTCCAAAAGATAAAACCATGCAGCTAATGCTTGGAGAGACTCCCTCTTTAAATTAGGTTTAAGTCCTTCTGAGCAAACTTAACAACCTGTCTAAGTGGCCCTCTGGAGGGATGGAAGGAATTACCAGGGGTAGTTAGGAATGCTCTCTCAGTAGCAGCTGACATGAAATGTGCATGTACGTGTAGGCTCATGTATTATTTAGGACAGTCTGATCACAAGAAACATCCTTAACACTAATCCAGAATGCTACTTTGACTTCTGTTGAAAATCTCACGGGCACAAAAAGAATGATGTGCATGCTGGAGCCAATTTCCCATTGCTTTTTAGCACTGATTGTGTTAATATGGTAAAAGGAACCCAGCATTCCCCAAGAAGCAAATAAATAAGCTTCTAATTATAACTTTTCTTGATAGGCTGATTATACAGAGATTTTGTTGGCCATTCATGTGTAACAGTAAGGAATGAGGATATCTTCACAGCCTAGCTTGCTCTTAATTCCTATTATATACTGCCATTGGAGATTCTCTGGCAAATTAGGAGTTAAGCAGTACAGCTTCTGCATCTATTTGCCTAACCAGTTGTCCTGGAGAAAGCATCAGGAAAGGAGGTGAACTGTTTGGGGAGGTAAGGGAAATGGTTGCAACTTTAGGTTTCTCACAAATATTCCAGAACTGTGCTGCCCAAGATAGTAAACACTAGCTACAAATAGCTATTGAAATGTAAATTAAATAGGATAAAACATTCAGTTCCTCAGTAGCATTAGACACATTTCAAATGCTCAGTAGCCCTGTGTGGATAGTGACTGCTATACTGGGCAGCACAGATAAAATGTCTCCATCATCACAGAAAGTTTTAGACAGCTCTATTTCACAAGATTTTCTAAATTAATATAGTCTTTTCAGGAAAATAACTAGGAAGTACAATAGGGCAGGGATTTATTTTTTATTTGATAAATCAAATATAGCAATATAAAACAGTTCATCTTAAGCTAGTACATTAAGAGTTGACTTTCTTTGGGTAGGAGAAGAGCTGGGGAGAGAAGTATTTAATTTTAAAAAGCTTTGATACCTGATTTGTATACAGAACACCAAGAAGAATCTCATGCATCTCTCCAAACTTTTTTTGTGTAAAGACAGCAGAGCATATAACTAAGAGGAGGTGGTGGGTATTAAAGACTTACGCAACTTTGGGTTAAATAATATAAGGAGAAAGAGGAATTTTTCAACTTTTGCTTCACAATTTTTTCTTCCATATTCTCCTTGTAAAATTTCCACTCCCTGTTCTCCAATCTCGTATTTTTGTCCTGTTTTTGAGGCTTTATGTACGCTACTTTCTTCTCTCTCTCTCTAATTTGGCTCCTCACAGCTTGCAGAATCTCAGTTCCCCGACCAAGGACTGAACCCCAGCCACGGCAGTGAAAGCACCAAGTCCTAACCACTACACTGGCAGGGAATTCCCTGATACTTTCCTCTCTTAACATTTATATCTTTGAGGTCCATTTTCTCCTTGAATCTTTTCCTTAAAACCTATTCTACTGTGTTCTATGATATATGATTCAAAGAATATTATGGAAGCATAAAAGCTGGGAAGCCAGAGAGCAGCTTCCATGCAAAAATAATGTTTGAGCTGAGTTATGGAGGAGGAAAGTATTCCAGACAAAGATTGTCATGCACAAATGAACAGATGCATGAAAAAGCACGGTGAGATCACTGGTGCTGAAGCAGGAAGACACAGGCATGTGCATCCAGCAGAATATAAAAGCTTGTGAGTCCAGCTAATGGGTGTGAATTCCAAGTCATGAGAAACAGAAACAGCTATAAAAATTACATTACAAAATGTCACACATACTGCAGTGTATCTCAATTTAAGGTCAGAAATTCATTTCTTCAGATTAGACATTTTAGGCAGAAAGTTTATCAGGAGCCTGTGTTCCATTATTGGACATGTGAAATTTTGTGTCATTACACATTACACATTAACCTCAAATCCTTACTCAATTTCCTAAAACACATACGTATTATTACATACCTATATACAAGAAACCTACATTTGGTCCTTCATGTGAATTCCATATTCCCAGGTTTTGCTTCTAGGGATTCAACCAACTGTGGATCAAAAATATTTGAAAAAAAAAATTCCAGAAAGTTCCAAAAAGCAAAACTTGAATTTTTGTGCCTTGTGCCACAAACAACAGAGCCCACATGCTCTGGACCCCGTGCACCACAAGTAGAGAGAGAACCTGCACGCCACAACTAGAGAAGCTCGCACACCTCAACAAAGACCCTGTGTGCCGCAACTAAGACTCGACTCAGCCATAAATAAATAAGTAAATAAACATATATAAAATAAATAAAATGTCCATATAACCCAAATCAATGTACAGATTTAATGCAATCTCCATCCAAATTCCAATGGCAGTTTTTACATAACTAGAACAAACGATCCTAAAATTTGTATGGAACCATAACAGATTCCAAGTAGCCAAAGCAATCTAGAGAAAAAAGAAAGCTGGGGGCATCACAATTCCTAACTTAAAAATATATAACAAAGCTATAGTAATCGAAACATTATGGAACTGGAACAAAAACAAATACATAGATCAATGGAAAAGAATAGCGATCCCAGAAATAAACCCATGCATACGTGGTCAATTAATTTACAACAAAGGAGCCAAGAATATACAATGAAGGAAGGACAGGTTCTTCAATAAACAGTGTTGGAAAAACTGGACAGCCACATGCAAAAGAATGGAACTGGACTACTATCTTTCACCATACACAAAATTTAGCTCAAAATGGATTACACACTTGAATGTTTTATATTTTTATCTATTTAAAATTTTAATTTCTGTTTTTTTGAATAGTAAATTTAGTACATGGTCCTTTAATACCATTGACATCAGTGGCATTTTCTCAGAATTATATTGCACAAAAAGGTTATTACTTTTTTTTTTTTAAATCATTTAGGAAGAATTGGCTTTTTTTTTTTTTTAAGAACTTTTATTGAGATACAGTTAACAGACAATAAACAGCATATATTTAGAGTATACAATTTGGTATCCCAATCTCCCAATTCATTCCCCCCCAACCCTCCCCGCTTTCCCCACTTGGTGTCCATGTGTTTGTTCTCTACATCTGTGTCTGTTTTTCTGCCTTGCATTTCCTCTTTCGTAGTTGTTAGCATTTGCCTTATGTGTTGAGGTGCTCCTATATTGGGTGCATATATATTTATAATTGTTATCTCCTCTTCTTGGATGGATCCCTTGATCTTTATGTAATATCCTTTCTTGTCTCTTGTAACATTTTTTATTTTAAAGTCTATTTTATCTGATATGAGTATTGCTACTCCAGCTTTCTTTTGATTTTCATTTGCATGGAATATCTTTTTCCATCCCCTCACTTTCAGTCTGTATGTGTGCCTAGGTCTGAAGTGGGTCTCTTGGAGACAGCATATATATGGGTCTTGTTTTTGTATCCATTCAGCCAGTCTGTGTCTTGGTTGGTGCATTTAGTCCATTTATATTCAAGGTAATTATCGATATGTATGTTCCTATTACCATTTTCTTAATTGTTTTGTTTTTGTTTTTGTAGGTCCTTCTCTTATGTTTCCCACTTAGAGAAGTTCCTTTGGCATTTGTTGTAGGGCTGGTTTGGTGGTGCTGAATCCTCTTAGTTGTTGCTTGTCTGTAAAGCTTTTGATTTCTCCATCAAATCTGAATGAGATCCTTGCTGGGTAGAGTATTCTTGGTTGTAGGTTCTTCCCTTTCATCACTTGAAATATATCGTGCCACTCCCTTCTGGCTTGCAGAGTTTCTGCTGAGAAATCAGCTGTTACCCTTATGGGAGTTTCCTTGTATGTTATTTGTCATTTTTCCCTTGTTGCTTTTAAGAACTTTTCTCTGTCTTTAATTTTTGTCAGCTGGACTACTATATGTCTTGGTGTGTTTCTCCTTGGGTTTATCCTGCCTGGGACTCTCTCTGCTTCCTGGACTTGGGTAGCTATTTCCTTTCCCATGTTAGGGAACTTTTCAACTAGAATCTCTTCCAATATTTTCTCAGGTCCTTTCTCTCTCTTGTCTCCTTCTGGTACCCCTATAATGCGAATGTTGGTGTGTTTAACATTGTCCCAGAGGTATCTTATGCTGTCTTCAGTTCTTTTCATTCTTTTCTCCTTATTCTTTTCTGCATCAGTGATTATCACCATTCTGTCTTCCAGGTCACTTATTTGCCCTTCTGCCTCAGTTAATCTGCTATTGGTTCCTTCTAGTGTATTTTTCATTTCAGTTATTGTGTTGCATATCTCTGTTTGTTTGCTCTTTAATTCTTCTAGGTCTTTGGTAAACTTTTCGATCTTTGCATCCAGTCTTTTTTCAAAGTCCTGGATCATCTTCACTATCATTATTCTGAATTCTTTTTCTGGAAGGGTGCCTATGTCCTCTTCATTTCGTTGTTTTTCTGGGGCTTTATCCTGTCCCTTCATCTGGTACAAAGTCCTCTGCTTTTTCATTTTCTCTATCTTTCTGTGGCTGTGGTTTTCAGTTCTGTAAGACGAAATACTGCTGATACTGCTTGATACTGCTGTCTGCCCTCTTGTGAAGGAAGCTCAAAGGTTATTACTTTTTAAAAAATTTTTATTGAAATATCGTTGATTTACAATGTTGTGTTAGTTTCAGGTATACAGTAAAATGATCCAGTCATACATATATACAAATATATATATGTATATGCCAAGACCAGCTCGGTGACTCAAGGTGAGTGATGGGTGCCACAAGCTTGAAGAAAACAGACACAGACTGAAGAGAAAGATGGGACCAGGGGACTCAAGACCTCTAGGATCAAGAGCCTTGCTGATTCATCCCACGTTGCTTTTATTGAGTTCTTGGCTAACAATTCCCAGGTTAATCCCCTAAACAATCAAAGGCCTCACATGACTGGGGCAATAATCTTTTTTTGCCTCCTGGGTCCGATTTGAGCAGGTGTGGATCTGAGCAGGGTGCAGATTTGAGCTGGGTGTGGAGAGCAAAGCAGCCCTGGGGGCAGGAGACCTCTCTCAGAAGGATTAAGGGTCTGTGCCCCACCCCTGTTGGCCCCTCTGCGACTGTACCTGTCTTAGGTTGTTCCTCCCCTGAGGAATCTTACCTGTCTCTGGCTAACCAGTCATCCTCCAGGGCCGAACAGGGTGATATAAGGAAGGGTCTGTGCCCCACCCCTATTGGCCCCTCTGCGGCTGTGCCTGTCTTAGGTTGTTCTTCCCCTGAGGAATCTTACCCGTCTCTGGCTAACCAGCCAACCTCCAGGGCCAAACAGGGTGATTATGAGGAATGCAGTGAGAAAGGGGCTGAGCCCCCAGAGAGGGTCAATTTTCTGCCTATGCCCCCTTAGTCTCCACGCCCCGCACCCTTAGCACCTCCACTGCTCAAGCAGGACATTCTGTATCCAGTTGCTCGGCCCACATACTTTAACATTTTCAAGGTTTCAGAAGGACTCCTGAATGTCTTCCCACATGTATATATATAACTTTTTTACATTCTCTTCCATTGTAGGTTATTACAAGATATTGAGTATAGCTCCCCATGTTATATAGTAGGTCCTTTTTGGTTATCTTTTTGTGTATAGTATTGTGTATATTTTTAATTTGAGAATCTGAAGTCTTTATATGTCTGAGTTTGTTTTCCTTTCCTCTGCTTTTCGTTTATTGTTTCCTTCTGGTTTGTTTTTTTAAAATACTTGTTTCTTTCTAAAACTTTACCTATGGAATTTCTTTCAGAACTGAGTTTTTAATGTGTTCTTATAAAGAGGATTGGCATTGATTCTTTTTTTAACTTTATTTATTTATTGGTTGTGTTGGGTCTTCATTGCTGCACATGGGCTTTCACTAGTTGCATCGTGTGTGGGCTCCTCATTGCAGTGGCTTCTCTTGTTGCAGAGCATGGGCTCTAGGCATGTGGGCTTCAGTAGTTGCAGCACACAGGCTTAATAGTTGCGGCTCATGGGCTCTAGAGCACAGGCTCAGTAGTTGTGGTGCACTGGCTTAGTTGTTCCCGGCACGTGGGATCTTCCTGGAGCAGGGACTGAACCCGTGTCCCATGCATTGGCAGGTGGATTCTTAACCACTGTGCCACCATGGAAGTCCCTGGCATTGATTCTTATATGTACCATGGTGCTACTGACCTGAGATTACTATAAATTAGACTGGGGGATGTTTTAGACTATACAAGTTATGTGAATAACATCCCATATCTTTGTTAGAGCTGGTTTGTGTTAAAGACATTTTATTTTCTCTCAACCATAGGCAGTCATGATAACCGTTTCTTACCATATCTCCATGGGCTACAAGTTTTGTTTGTTTTTAATTTTATCTGGTATTGATTTTGTTTTGTTTTGTTCTTTTCTTTCACTACCACTGTTTCTGTAGTAAGTGAGGGCACGTCATATCCGTACATGAGATTCTCTGATCTGACATCTCACTTTGCTCAAGACCTAGATTGGGTCTCCTGTTGCCTGTGCAACCCCTTAATCTGACACTGTGAAGATCTGGGTCACCAGGGATTAGAAGATGACACCAGGGTCTGCTTCTGTGCTTTCTTAAATATCTAGAGTCATGCTTTCTTATTGATTCGGTTTTAGAAGATATTTAAAATTATTTCCTTTCCTCTTATCTATGCATTTAAAAGATTTTTAAGTACTTCATCCAAGACTTTGTTTGTTATTAACCAGATGGGTTTTTAGAGATTTCTAATAGGACATGTTACTGGAAATAAATGATTTGTAAGCAGGGGTAAGACATAATTAGATGTCCATTTCAGAAAAATCACCAAAATAGAATTGGAAAAGATGATATAAAATGTGGGACTGTAATGGTAAATAAGACCGTTTCTTTAAGACACTTTTATAGAAATCAATCATGAAATAATGAGACACTAAACTAAAGCAATAATGCGGAGGGCACAATGGAAGAGTTAAATACTAGAAATATAGTGGGGGTGGAATAGACAGACCTTTTCAGCCTTGTTATTGTAAGCAGGTATCAGCTATCTTGAATGGCTATAATTTTTCAGCTGTTTTGTACACTGCAGTTGTTGATAATGGCTTTCATTAGAATAGGTAGACCATTCTGAGAAGGTCCAGGAAAACATTTCCCCTTGTGTATTATACAAATATTAAATACCTGTGGACTAGTTAGAATTAGAACAGACACTCACGTATTCTACTACTCTTGCAGTACCACTTTTGTTGGAGGGACAGGGGGCAGGGGAGAGATGCTCGAGATGTTCCTTTACGTTTCCACATGCTAGCCCAGCAAAGATGCGGTACTATCCCCAGTGATTGGAGGAGGGAGGAAAGGCAGAGCTAAGGGTGGAGTAGAAGGCTGAAAACTGGGAAATATTTACTTATAGGAATGCTGACCAAAAAGACTGTTTGTAATTTGGTGTCTGTTTACTTTTTTTTTTATCTACTTCCTCCTAAACACCTCATTCAGCCCAAGAATTAATGATAAGGGAATCTTCCAAATCAATAAATGCTAACAATAGTATATTCAATATTTTCCTATAATGATGAAGTAATCATTAGCAGAAGGATTAACTATCTCCTAGCTGAATAAAGCAAGAAACAAATTAGAGAAGAAAAATTCTACCTTGATTCCTAGTTTTATGTCATTGTAATTTAGCTCAGGGTTTTTTTTTCCCTTCTCCATGAAACCTTTATAATTAAGAAACAATTTCCAGTCCACTTTTTCTCTGCTAAGATCTATTGGATAATTTAAAATTCAGTTTGCTATTGCTTCAGAAAGTAAAAATTCCAGACGCTTTGTGTGCTGATTAACATCTAAGAAATCTATAAAGTTTAATTAGGAAAAAATGAACAATAAAGTTTTTTTCACCCTGCTAAATTTTAGTGGTTAATACACTGCTTTATTTTCCATAGCTTTATTTCTTTGCAATCCTAAAAAGTCTTAAAAACTCTCATCAGAGAAACATGTTCTTTGCATATGTTGAGTGGTGAAAAGTAAAACAAAACCTTTAGATTTGTTGTTTTTATTTCCTTTTTTAAGTGCTTAGGATTAATTTAAGCAATTGTTTTCAATATTCAGTTTTAATATTTTATTATATCCAGTCTAACATTTTTATTTACTTGTATGTTTAGGTATCATCTCCAGGATATTCGTGGACAGACTCTCTGAGATAGTAGTATACACACACACACACACACACACACAATATATATATATACACACTGTATATATATACACATATACATACACTATATATACACACACACACATACATATACTATATATATATGTATCTGCCCTCAGTTCCTAGAATAGAGTTCTTGAAACTTATAATTTCCTAGGTAATAAGAGAACTAGGAGCATCTTTTGCTCTAATATTTGGTCTTTGACCCAGGTTCCTGACACAGGGCTCCTGAAACCCTTGTAATTTCCTGGGTGAAAGGAGTATCTTTTGTCCTAATGAGGTGACTCCTCGGAGAAGGGCTGGTTGGCTCCTGGATAAAGGCTCATCACCAGAAAGACCAAACCATGATTAGAAGCTTTTCAGCTCCACCCCTCATTCTCTTGTGAAGGGAATAAGGCTGAAAATGTATTTCACGTTTGATCATGCTTATGTGATGAAGCCTCCATAAAAATCCCAACAGTTTTGTGTTTGGAGAGCTTCCAAGTTGGTGAACACATCCACATTCCAGGAGTGTAACACACCCCAACCCCATGGGGACAGAGGCTCCTGTGCTTGGAACCCTCCCAGAATAAAAAGATAGCGTCTACAACTATCTTGTATCGTGTATCATCATGATACGTCTAATAAAAGAGAATGAGACTGTATACATCTCTCTACATAAATTATGCACAGTACATGCATCAGCCTTAGAAAGATTTCTCTTCAGAAAAATATATTTATTTTCATTATCTATGTTAAAATTCATACTTTCTAACTAATTGACAATATTGACTAAGGTCTCAGAATCCCTAGTCGTCAGGTTAGCACTATTTAGTTTTACTCAATAATCCTGGTTGCAGTTCAATTTAAGTCAAATAATGTTTCCTGGGTGCCTATTACAACCAAGATATTAATAAACGATAGTTTTAACATGCATTATGCCCCAAAACTCTCATAGTAACCGAGAAATTAGTTTCATTATAAAGCCTGGCTCATGATTCCTAGGTGTCTTTCTGGACCTCTTCTATTATTTCTTTGTTTTAGGTCAGTCAATACACTTGAATAAATGCATTCTGTGGCATCTTCTTTTTAAATTACAGAACCACACAGGCACATAGCTGTCAATCAACTAGTTGTAAATGTTTACAGTAGTCATATTTCAAATTGACTCAGCATTAAACGTAGTGTAATATATTCTTAAGTGATCATTGCTTAGTATCTCATATCTTCAAAAGCTGGACCATATTAGGCTTTTTAAAAAAAACGATGGCAACAGTTAAAACAAGATGACCTCATCGAGGATAAATTGCATAGTAGAAAACTTTGTTCACACTACCAACTTAAAAACACAGTATAAAGGAAGTTATGAGATAAAGTGTTATAAGTTTCATATATTTAGTACTCAGTGATGACAAGATCATTGTGTGTCCACTCATTCACTGTGACATTATAAATTTACATAAATTTTAAAACTAGAATAATAAAACATATCAAGAACTGTGATAATTTCTATACCTTTTGGATTGAACATTTGTATTCTTATGCATTAATTTTAATGAAATAATTCAATAAAAAGAAAAAAGTGTCTGAAATGATTGTAATGCAATCTGAATGGAAAAAATAGGGAAAAACTAAGTGTATAACAAAAATTACTAAGAAATTCATTATGTCTAATACAAATAAAATGATTCCAGCCAACAATAACTATAATAAAGTATATGAGAACATGATCTTAATGATTTGTAACACAGCCATGAAAGGGATCTAGAGCCAGGAACAAGTGTGTGTCCACTGTTTTAGTAAAGGATTGAACCCCGTGGTCTATGTTACCAAGAAGTTCTATTCACTGAAACTTCCAGCTGCATTTAGGGTGGGGTGTTTGCCATTCTCCTACGTTGATTTCTGCCTTCCTGTCCTGTATCACTACAACAGTTTCTTAGCGAATGCTCTGTCTTCTTCCTTCTTTGTTTTCATGTGCGCAGCCTTTAAAAATAATAGACTCTCCAATAGAGCTTAAAAAAAAAATAGACACACCAAACATGCACTTGCACAGGTATGTGGTCTTAGCTTGAGGTTAGATCTCCTCTTCCCTGCCTGCCTGCCTGCCCGCCTGCCCATGAGAAAAATGTCTCCTAGTACAGAGACAAGCAAGCCCTAGATGCTGGTATTACTCCGAGAGCCCATCGAGCAGTGTACAAGCCCTGACTGCTGACACTAGCCTTCCAAAGAGATTCTCTGTATCTGCTGCTGCTTGGTTAGTCCAGAACATTGCTGTGCCCACAGTGCGTGGCTATCTCAGCAGTGCTGCGCATGGCTTGTCTCCTTGCCTGACTCCACAGCAAGCAGAAAGGCGGGCAAGTGTGATCAGCTGGGTATGAGGTCAGAACTGAGATTACTTAAGAATCACGAAACACATGAAGAAGCAAGTTGTTTTGAAGCTTCTGTTTTCCCCACCTCTACAAAAATCACTGGAGTTGATCTCAACTAGCAGAGGATGGCAGTGTTCTGTGTTGATTTAAGGTGTTACCCCCAGGTATTGTGGTATTGTCATCAGAGATTTCCCTCAATCACTAAAAAGAGAGATATCGAACCAAGAACTAATTCTCAGCACTCAACAAGTCAATCAGGAAACCCCATGGGGAAAAGGACTTTTTTTCATTGAAAGTAGATAATGCCCTGAATTTCTCACTGTGAAAGAAAAGGAATAAACAGATTAAAAGGAAAAGATTTCTGAAGAGTAACATAATCTTCACTATGGAGAAGAGGACAGGAGGAGGAGGAATTATAACCTGTAGCTGCCTCCTTGCAGTGTTTCAGCAGGAAACACAGCTCAAAACCTGTCAGCACTTTTCCTAGCAGAGCTGGGCTTATTTTCTTGACCTCGTTTCCATCTTTGACCCATTCCTTTTATGAGTCAAAGGACCTGGTAGGAAGCAAGGATCACTTAAGAAGTCTCTTGCTTTCCAGAATGAAAGTTTCACAAGGAGAGGAAAGATTCTTCCCTGCGCCCAGTGCCTAAAAAGGGCCTGGTGTTTAACGGCTTAATAAATATTTGTTGGATGAACGAAAGAATCTGTTATTAGCTGCATCCACCTGCAATTCTGTTTCAACCATTTATGCCTTAATAATGCATCAGTCAAGTCTTGAAGCAGGTAGTGAAAAGAAATGGAAGCCCTACCCCTTCCTTCAGCCACTTAGGGCAGAGTGAGGTGGGGAAATGAGATAAAAAAGGGAAAAAGAGAAATTGGTAAAGGGAGAGAGGAGAGAAAGATAAGGAGATGAAAAGGCAAAGAGAACACATTTTCTCCTTAGACTGTAGAAGTAAATCCTTAATGGATGAGTCAGTACAACCCCCTGGACGCTCTCTCCATCCTTAAACATGTTTTTAACTGGGCAGTCCCATGGCAAGAGAGATTCATGAACACACTGAGGCTACCCTTTACTGTAGCCCTGTCCTCACCATCACAGGTAATATTCTGACACTCTCACCTGGATACAGGCAACCTAAGCCACAATGCTCTTTGTGACTTTGATTTATTAGATTCCAATGAAACACATTTCCACTTTAGCAGGGCTTGAGCCAAAGAAGATTTCAGCAATGTTCATGAAATGATGCGGACATGGCTTTCTCTTATTGAAGCCAATCACAAGATACACATTTTTCTCTCTTTTCTAAGAGACAGGATATTCCCTTTTATCTGATTCTTTGCCCCATCCTTGTGCCAGATTTAATTTAATTATGACATCCACATTTTGTATCCCTGCCAAGAACCCCTAAGGCCAGTGGCAACATTTTTAATAAATCAAAAGGATCAAATCAAATAAACAATTTGGGTGGCAAAGGGCAGAAAAGTTCCAGGTGAAACTCAGACAGGGTCTTGGCTCAGTTCAAATGAGAAACTGCGTAATCAGCAGATTTCTGGAGATTTCCAGCTTACAAGGTTTTTTCACATTGAACTAATTATGGCTGGAGTTAGAGAAACATAAAACAGAATAAAGCAAAAGCAAAAAAAAAAAAAAAAGTGATTGGAAAGTTGGCCACAGTTATCGCTCTCTCAAGCCTCATTTCTCAAGACAAAATGCCAGAAACATGTGCTCTTTGTGGTGAGCTTGTAAGACTAGGCAATTTAGGAAGATCTGTTTCTGGTTATTTTTTTTCTTTTTACCATAGTCATTCCTTCTGCCTCAGGGGGAAAAAAGGTTTTTTTTCCCCAGGGCAAAGGTGGTTGATGGCTTTTTATTTCTTCTAAAGTCACTGCTGTGTCCTTGAACCATTTCTTAAAAGAGTCCTTGGTGTTTTCTTAACACACACACATACTGTTTAGGGACTGCAAATGCCCATTCCACTATTCCACTCTGTGAATTTGTTCACTATCCAGTGTGCATTAGCTCTTACAAGTATGAAGCGACCGCAGCCATACGGTTCCATTTATTGCTTCTCAAGTATTGCCTTGTTTAAAAAAGTTTCAATCTGTTCAGGCTTAAGCCAGAGCTGAATGAAGAGGATAAACTTTCGCTACTTCTTCTGTTACTATTGTGGTATTATATTTTAGGAATGTGGAGGAGGTGAGAAGGCAAAATAAATCTATATAAAGTCTCTAAGAGAATAGAAGATAAGTTTTTTTTTTTTTGGCAATTAGGGGTTTTATTTTTGAACGTGATCATGAAAGCTACTCCATTCTTTTTGGTGAGTCCCATCAAAAAGATGTTGAAATGGACTCATGAAAATATCAGTAAGTCAGTCACATATTTGTTACATTTCTTCTGAGTTTCAACATCCAACTGCCTTCTGTGGTGCTTAAAAGAAAGATGTAAAACTTAATTGCTGCCCTCAAGAAACTCACATTGCAGTGGGGATGATGAGAAATATGTATATGGAATAAGTTTTTTTAAAAGACTGTCCAAATTAGAGGCAAAGACATTCAGACACAGTAACCATAACTCTGGCCATGAAACAGAAAAAGGTTTCTATACTGTCAGCCAGTTATTGCTTATGACTGACATTATCAGGTGTATGCATTATACTTTCACTCATATTATTTTAAGCTATGGTTGGTAGTATACATAATATGCAACTGAAGTCCTCTGATTTTCATCAGGATAAGCCAAAGTAAACTCTGTTTATAGCCTAAGGATACATGGACAGATTATTCCAACAGGTATCTTCTGTGATCCATCTTAACTACTGGTGTCCATTAGAACCACCTAGCAAGCTTTTATAGATTAATAAATGGATATAACTAATCAATTAGTAAATTAACTGATTAGAAAATCCCTAAGCCCTATTTAAGCCCCCAGGGTAAGTCCTGGGCATTATTGGTTGTTAAAGTTCACCAGGTGAACTTAATTGTTTTTTGAAATACAGCTGAAGTACAATACTGTGTTAGTTTCAGGTGTACAACATAATGATTTGACATTTGCATACATTATGAAAACAATTACCACAAGTCTAGTAACCATCTGTCCCCATACAAAGTTGTAAGATTATTAACCATATTCCTTATGCTGTGTATTAATCCCTGTGGCTTATTTATCATATAGCTAGAGGTTTGTATCTCTTGATCCCTTGCAACTATTTCTCCCAGTCCCCCCATTCCACTCCCTTCTGGCAATTTCGTGTTTGTTTTCAGTATCTAGGAGTCTTTTCATTTTCTTTGTTTTTTTAGATATTACGTATAATTGAGACCATGTGGTATTTAACTTTGCATAGTACCCTCTAGATCTAGTCATGTTATCACAAATGGCAAGACTTTATTTTATGGCTGAGTAATGTTCCTGTGTGTGTATCAGTTAGGTTGCGTCTTGGCTATTGTAAATAATGCTGCAATGAACATTGCGGTGCATTCATCTTTTTGAATTAGAGTTTGTTTTCTTCAGGTAAATACCCAGAGGTGAAATTGCTGGATCATATGGCAACTCCATTAAAAAAAACTTTTTTAGCTCCACTCCCCCCCCCCCCCCCGTTTGTTTTCTTTCTTTCTTTTTTTTTTTTTTTACTGCCATACGCTTTAATGGGGCAGTGTTTTATTGGTTTGCTTTTTGGCCGCACCAAGCGCATGTGGGATCTCAGTTCCGCGACCAGATATTGAACCGGTGCCCCCTGCAGTGGAAGCGAGGAGTCTTAACCACTGGACCACCAGGGAAATCCCATCTATATTTAATTTTTTAAGGAAACTCCAAACTGTTTTCCATAGTGGCTGCACCAATTCACATTCCCACCAACAACGCACGGGGGTTTCCTTTTCTCCACATGGTCCCAGGTTCCCTTCAAACTACTGCCTTTGTGCTGGGACTTGGAGAAAGACAAATGTTACGAGTGCCCTTTAAAAGCGAAGTCTCTGTTTTCTATGGCTTCCTGGCTCCCTTGAACAGAAGCCTCACTGGTTTTCAAAGCCGGACTTTCTGGGGGCTCGTCTTTCTTTCCGGTGCAGGACCCGGGACTGGGGAGCGGGGTGTGAGGCTGGTCCCCTGGCTCCTCCGGGAGGCCCTCTGCGGCTGTGACGTTCCCCACCCCCGACTCCTGCTTGTGGGTCCCGCCCTACCTAGAGGTGTGGGTCTAACTAGACAGACTCTCTGCCCCTCTTACCTGTCTCCTGATGACTCCATCCTTATACTTTCGCTGTGGGAAATCATTTCTCTGGTCCTGAGGTTGTTCTCGGAGACGCAGCTCTGTAAGAAGCTGTAATTTTGGCGTGCTCCTGGGAGGAGGTGAGCCAGGGTCTTCCTCATCGGCCATCTCGACCACTCCCCCACCAGATGATTTTAATGAGCTACCAGGGTTGAGAATCCCTGTGTTAAGTAGTTAGAGCCAGCCCTTATCATTTGAATTTTTCCTTTCTCTCTTGAACCTGTGAATTAGTTTTTTTCTCTTACAGGTTTGCTAAAAGAAAATCAGTAATTCCAGGCACCTATGAATCACAAAGGAGAGTTGTTTGTTTGTTTTTATACTTTAACAACTAACAAAATAAAATACTCTTCATCTTCCACTTTCTTTTGTATTAATGACACTATGTTCTCTGGGCATTCCTGATACCTGCATGGCAAGTTTCTTACCCATAACCAATAAATGTTTGAGGTCCGCAGATTTTATTCCCCCTCGCTTTCCCCTGTATCTTGGGTAATGGCACCTGCTTGCATGACTTTAGATACCCCAGGTGGAAGGATAGCTCTTAGGTTTCAGTTTCTAGCTCAGGTAATCTTCTGAGTTCAAACATATGCATCCAATTGTCTGTTTACCACCTTTACTTAGGTGGCTATAATTGTCCTAAGTTTAAATTATTACAAGTCTGCTTATTAGTAAGTTTTAAAACAAGTGAAATGGACAAAGCTACTAATATCCTCATAACATCTTTTTATCTCTGTAGTATTTATAATTCTGCTTCAGTTAATAAAAATTCTTAATATTTTTTTAAATTTTCTCTCTTTTAGGTTGACCATTCCAGAAGTTTTCTACTTGATGAATCTTTTCCAAGGCCAACATTGGGCTTTATTGTCCTATTTTTTCTGTTTATTTTCAGTGCAGCAGGCAATCCTACCCACATGCTCTAGAGCCTTATCATTGTAATGCCATTGTCAGTCTGAGCCATGTGATTCCAATCATATTTGGGGGGGATCATTTTTACTATTTGTGCCATATTAGAACCAACTAAAATGGTCCTGGGCTATTTATTCATTGGTTAGCTTAAGCAAGAGTTTCTCCAACAGCTAATAATCACCAAGAGACTGAAAAGTCATACTGGTTATTGGTTGTTGCCTCTTCATGTTCATTGGAATCACATGCACCCTAGAGGCGGTCAAGGGCAAGATATACTCTGTTCCTTACTGAATTTTTTCCTCTACTATTTTTTCATGGATTACTATTTCTCTTGTTATAAAAATGTTTTAAGTCAAGATAGGTGAATCATTCCATATTTTCATAATGACAGATATCAAATTTGGGAGGGTGTGTGTGTGTGTTTGTTTATTCTTGGGTTGAGTTTAATGCAGTCCTTGACTACTACAAGGCCATTGCTAGTCATTTTCACTATATTATTAATATGTATAGGATACGGACATTTCCTATAAACAGAATTTCAACTATAGGTGCTATCTTTTTAAAAATATAACAAGAAATAAAAATGTAAATAATGTGAATCATTTAGTTCTCTGTTCTGCTCAATAAGCATAAGCCTGGAATGAACATGAGATGGACATTAGAAAGCTGATTTGCTCTCAGTCTGAATTCTTACGTACTTATTATATGTTCAGAGAAAATAAAAATATGGGTTTTCATTACAGCATGATCCCTAAACACAAGGCAACCTCTACATTTGGTGCTCAAAGAAAAGGTGATTTCTTCTAATATTGGATGAAGATCAGCTATGTATGACTTAATGAGTAACAGAACTATAGTATAATAAAATCAGAGTCCAAAGAATAGTGTACCAATGAGAACTGATGCTCAAGGTAAGTGAAGTGAATGATTTATACATCCCATCTTCAAAAGTTTATCTGTTCACATCAAGGCCAAATACAGTCCAGAGAACTTTAACGTGATCACAGAAATTATACTAGTTACTTTGACATTTTTAGAAAATGAGAAGTGACACTAGGAGAATGGAGGAGTCAAGTTTTGCCCTAATTTTAAAAGTAATACTCAAAGTCTGTTTTAAATTCTACAGTGATGAGCTTGAAATTAAAATTGGAATGATTTTTAAAAATAGATGCTTTGTGGATAATTTTTAAAATAAGGTGTAATAATTAACAAAAACATTATGAATTAAATTAATTCCCTTTCTCAATACATTCACTGACACATCAGGAGGAAATTATTCTGTATCCCGGTTGCAAGAAGGCTTAGTTTTTCATGATCTTCCTCTAGACAAGATACACTGAGTGAATCTCTACTTAAAGATGATTGACAAGTGGATAGGTATTATCCTAACTAGTCTATATGTACTATGCCTTTCAACTTTGATGATGTTAACATTTTGGGTAAATAACTGTTTGGGGGAGGCTTTCCTAAGCATTATAAGTTGTTAACCAGCACCCTGGTCCCCAATCTGTACACACCTGTAGCATTTCCCACCCCATCATGTCAATAAACACTGTCCATGAAACTGGTACCTCCGCTCCTCCCGCCCCGCCTCGCCAAGAAACATTGTTTAGAAGGCGGTCTCTTGAGGCATGCATAATATCTTTCCTAGTGAACATATTTTCACTAAATATGTCTAAAATTTGCCGATGACGTTGTGTCAGAGGAACACATGTGAGAGATGCAAGGTAAAAATTTATCTCAGCTGGCTAGTATTCAATACAACTGAACTGAATGCAATCAATACAACTGAATACAATGAATTTCTCATGGATAGAGTCCTGCATTTAAATCAAATAATCAATTTCATAAGTACAGGTTAAGGGAAACTGGTCTTGGATAGAAATCTAATGATGGTAGTTGATCTCAAATTCATTACAATTGAAATAAGTATTATAAGATTTTTCTTTAAAAAATGAAACCCTAAGTGTTAGTATTATAGAGAATAAAGTTCAAATCAAGGAAGGTGATAAACCCATTGCAATTTGGTCTTAAAAACACTATGGTCATTTCTGTATCACATTTTAAGAAGAACAGATGTTCAAGAGAAGGGTATTAAGATTATGAGAACTTTAGCATCCATATAATTTAAGTAATGACCAAGGGAAACTAGAAGGTTAAGACTCAAGGAGAGAAAACTCAGGAAAGCATGGAAGGGGATGACTATTGGAAAGGCTGTCATGTGAAATATGGGGTACATTCTATTTTGCACAAAGAGAATTAGAACCAATGAGTGGAAGCTATAGGAATCTAGAAATAAGGAATCACAACTAAGTAAATTTAATCACAAATTTACTTAACCTGAATTACATTGCTTTTTAGAGAGAAAACCATATTTATGAAATCAGCATGTTGGTGGTTTCACACATAGTTTGATGAACAGATGTAAACAAAGGTACATTTAGTGGCTGTATCTTTAAGTGTATCAGTATAGAGGTGCTTAATGAATATTAAAATCCAGAAGACATAGTCGGTATTCTTCGTCTGCTTCTCTAAGGATGGGTTTTTCTTTCAAATGCACTCTTCCTTATGGTGCCACTTTGTCCCCAAATGGTGTCATGATTACTATTTTAAAAAAATCAATAAATCCACAGTTGTATTAAGAAATATTTTATTAACAAAACAGTAAATTCCACTTGCTTAGCATTTCCAATAATGGATAAGTTGGCCTTGCAACAGAAAAACAAAACAAAACAAAACCCTTAGATACCCAATCACACAAAGCACTAGAAGGGTAGGGTCATGTGGCCTTTCTTTGATGTCTTAGGGATCAACCACCTCACACATTATTGTAGTATTTGTTTTTTTTTTGTTTTTTTTCAAAAAGGCAACACATTACATGGATAAAAAAAAGAAGCATACTCAATCAGAAAAGTTACAGTCTAGAGATGTAATCAAATTTATGCCAGGTAGTGTGAAATCCTCTGTTAACTGCCAACTACGCATGGAACCCTGATATACTTGGTATGAAGATACTTGGGATTTTATTCATGTCTTTTCTCTCCCTAGCTCGTGTTCCTCTCTTTTCTTTCTCCATTCACAAAGAAAGAAAGAAGAAAAAAAAGAAAAAAAACTGCTAGATTTTGTGTAGGCCAATAATATCAGAAATATTTTTACCGACAATATTGCATGAAATTTTAGAATTTATGCTGGAAAGAAACACTGAAATCAATTCCAAACAACATGCTTCAGAGATATACTGCTTTAAAACACCATTATTTAAGTTATTTTCTATCACAATTTAGAATCTTTCCAGATGGAAACTAGTTCGAGTTCAACAGATCAAATGGAAAAGCAACTTTTTTTTTAAACCTCAAGATGTAAATGAGTGGTTTTATATTTACCTTCTATTTCACTGGCTTTCCCTGAGTAAGACTGGATGAGAGGAAAACAACAACTACAAAAGAAAAAAAAAAAAAGTATGAATTCTTTAACCTGGCAAATTAAACAAGAAGAAAATCTGAAACACAGGTAATGGACATTAAATTTTAGTTTTATACCTCTACTTTCTGGGCCATGAAAAGTCTTTAAGACTTTTGTACAACAGTTACTTGGCAACCATAGATGGTGATTTGCTGTGAATTATACATATATGGAAGGTGCTGTATGTCTGAAATCCAGGCCACTTCTTGGCTTTTTTCACCAACTAAAGTATCACAAAAGATGTTTTGCATCTTTTGTCTTTTCTGATTAAAGCTAATTGTAAAAGTATTCTTCTCGTCTATGAAATCTAATATGGTTCTTTTAGGAGATGTTAAAGTAATGCGACCAATTTCTACTGAGGCATCAACTTCCAATCTAATATTGCATTTCCTTTGCATTACCTTCTCATACTAATGATTTATTGCTATGAACATCATTGAAACAATATGCAAAAACAAGTGTATCTATACGTTTCCACTACTTAATGCGTGTTAAACTAAAACTACATTTAATGATATATATGTAAAACCAGGAAAGTTAAATTATAGTCAATAATCAACAGATGATTTTCTTAAATGGATAGTAATACAGAATCAAAAATTACTGAAAATACTTTCTTAGTTGAGAAAGTGTTTACTTTCCAAAAATGTTTATCATGCACATCAGGTTCAGAGTCTATATATATATATATATATATACATATATATATATATATATATAATTTTATTGGAAACAAAGTTTTCAATTGCAGCAGCCAGGGTTAAGGTGTAGATCAACCAATTTTGCTTCCATAACCTGCCCACCTAATGGTTCATATACATGCAGCAATATACCATTGATAGTCTACTTGATAAGAAAATGTTCCACTTCATTAGGGACTAAAATCTTCTGGAGATTTCCTGGGAGCATAATCTCAATGAAGCAAATCACCCCATTTGTCATCAATACCTTGGCACAACTATCTTCCTTCCCGCTTTCCAATTTGTCAGTAAATATTTGCTATTATATGTACGTTTGGGTCTTCCATCCTATCTGATGGATTCTTCTGGATTTCTGTGTGTGTGTGTGTGTGTGTGTGTGTGCATGTGCGCGCGCATATTTGTGATCATGAATGCAGAATGTATGTGGGAAATGTGAGTATTTGGGGGAGCAAAGAAGATTATAAGATACATATGTATATAGTTTACCTTCTAATTCACACCTTTCATACAAATATTAAAACTTAATTGCAACAGAATGAAGGCTGTACATGTATGCGAAAAAAAAAGTAGCTGAGTCTTTTTATATACATTCATACATATCTTCCTTAGAATAAACACTACATTGTAATTTTTTTAAAAAAAAGTAATTGTGGCAATTTATAATGATGGCAAAAAAAAAAGAAACCCTGAAATAATTGTTGATCTGATGTCATAAAACTCCCTATAGTTAGCAACACTTATAACATTGAATTTACCAAAAATGGCTGAAGAGCAGAGATATATTTTGCATTTTCTATACAACAGGCTATAAAACGTCACTTATCACAGTCCAGAAAGCACACAGAGATGGATTTTATATAAACATATGTAATAACATATTAAGCGTGCATGAAAATTTCCCAGTGATTGCATCTATACCCTCTTGTTTTTTTGTTTCTGTTTTGAAATTTTACTGTGAAAATTTGCCTTATCTTTCATATTGTTGAAAATAAGGCCTCCATACTTTGTTTTTTTCCCTCACAACCAGAAAGGGGCTTTTTGAATGTGTTCCTACACAAGTCTTCAAAAAAAGCCAGCACTTTGTTTCAGTGCAAGTTCCAGCCACTGCTCCAGTTGTGCCAGGTGGCGAACTCTGAAAAGGTTTGCAGGTTGAGTCACTCAAAGTGACAGTCTTCTCTGGCAATCAGACTAACTGACTTCTCAGGAAAGCGCTAGCACTTTGGCTAAATCCAGGATCATAGGTAGCTTCTTTTTCTGTGTTGTGTTTTGTGTTGTTTTTGTGTTGTGCCTCCCGATGTTGTAATACTCCTTTGCTTTATGAATGCGTGCAGTCATCACTGTCTTTTAGAAATGTTCCAGCAACATAAAGACAGGCAGAGTAAATTAAAACACTGTGGATGTTAGGGAATTTATTGGCCCCTGTTTTTTCTTTTTTCTTTTTTTTTTTTCTTTTTTCTTTTTTGGAGAAACAAGAGCATGAGATACTTGTTTTTATTTTTTAAAAAGTCTCTCCTTCCTGATTGCATTCCCTGTCTTCTTTTGTATGTGCTTCATAAAAAGGAAAGTAAATAAGTTTATATTATGTCTCAGATAAAATGAAGACTATTTCTATACAAGGGTCCTTTTCATGTTGAGATCAGACGTAATACTCTTTATCCTTGTTTTTCTTGTTTTTGTTGGCGCTTTTCGCACTGCTGGGTTGTTTCTCCTTTACAACAGCCCCATTGGACTGTGCTGAGTTACTGATGTAGTTTCGACTCTCATCCACGTGGTACGAGCCTTCATCCCGGTTTCTGTACTTGTACATGGCGTAGAGGAGGATGAGGATGCACAGGGCGGCAGCGGCTACGATCCCCACAACCATGCCTGTCGTGCTGCTGGACTCCCGAATCACTTCTGCTGAGCCTGGGTATGGCTCTCTCCCACCCGCTCGTGTTGGGTTGGCTGTAGGAAAGAGACAGAGAAAAAACAAGTGATTATGGAGTTTCCTGAATGCCAGAGAGCTACATTTATCATCTATTTCCATGCCTAATGGAATAGCATCCACTGCTTTAGGAAAAGCATACTGATGCTAAATGTAGCAATTCCTATGCCTCATAGTCACTAAAAACTAGGGATTATGAATCAAAGTACTGGGAGAGAGATTTGTTGCCATCTTTTCTTTTTCACAGATCAGGGTATTGCTCCATGTAGTTCTAAATAAGCTCCATGTAGTTCTAAAGGGCCATGTTGATGTGTTAGGTGAAAAACAATAAACCCAATGTGGAAAATAAAACCATAACATCATAATGACTCTACCCTATAATATTAGAGGTTATCATTTTAAGCATCAAATTGATGTTGATACAGAACGCTTATGGCTAACTCTAGACTGAAACAGTATACCTAAATTTAGGATTACTTCAGAAATCATATTGCCTCCTATTGCAATGACCATATTACTGAACAATAAGGTAATCCAGGCATTTTGAATAGTCTAATTGTCTGCTTTTAAAGGTGTTATTTTAGTCACAATTCTAAAAACTAAAACAGAACTAATTTTCTTTTCTGTTGGAGGTTCATCTGCTTACGTATGTGTGTATGTTATTCATTCACTGTCAGTGGTTGAGTGATCACCAAAGCTAAATTTGAGAGCAGAAACTAAGAAAATATTTTTTTAATATTTTAAAGGCCATCTAGACTGGTTTTGAGCTAAAATTCAGGACCTTGTAGATGATCAGAAATAAAAGACTGGCTGCCCCACTTTTATTCAACTGACAAAACCCTCCTTCAATCTTTCCAAAGTATAAAGTTCTTCTTTGGGTAAAAGAAATGGACCACAGGTGCATTAACATTTTCTCCAAGGCCCAGGCAGGCACTGAAATTGATGACAGACGGGGAGGAAAAGTCCCGGGATTTAGTTTGTAGATAGGAGGAGAGGGGAGAGGCTCTCTTCCTCTCTGTAATAAACTTATTATTATTATTATTTAATAGAATTTGAAAGAAAAGGAACTGTGGAGAGAGAAGATTCTGTCCCATCACTGATCCCAGGTCATTTTTCTCTAAGGATTGTGTTCTCTCTCTTTCTCTAAATCTCCATCCTTTCCCTTGTCTTACAGAAAAAAAGATAACTTTTCAGAAGTAATGAATTAAAACTGCTATAATTTTCAAAACATTATTATTTGTAAATTATGCAGAATGAATTTAAACAATCTCAAGATTGCATAAAGATTGAATATATATGTATGTGTGTATATGTGGAAGGTATGTGTATGTATATACACACACCAGAAATTGAACAGTTCAAAAGGCTAAAATGGTACTTCTGTTTCACTATTCTTAGTAATTATTATATATATATATATATATATATATTTTTTTTTTTTTTTTTCAAGACGGAAAGGGGAATTTTATTCCCACTAACCCTCAAACTCTTCAGTGGTGCTCCAGGTGGCCAAGCAAGAGGCCTTTATTTTTTCCATTTTTGGCCTCACTATGCGGCATGTGGGATCTTAGCTCCCCAAGCAGGGATTGGACTCGTACCCCCTGCATTTGGAGTGCAGAGTCTTAACCACTGGAATGCCAGGGAAGTCCCCATTTTTTATATTTCTACAAAAGTTCCTATTAGTTACTGGGAATCATTTATCTACCATATGGCACTGCTGCTTTGTAATTCCGTTTTCAAACATCACCAAGATTTCATCTGCCTAAATGTGGGTTTCTTGCTGTCACTTTCCTTTCCTTCCCCAAATAAAGCCTTACAAATGTAGTCACTTAGAGGAATAGCTCAGTCTCAAGGCAGCAATATGCTCTGGAGTTACAAAATGTAGCAGGTGAAACCTCTGTTCGCTGAATGTATCCCTGCTTGTTTTACAAAATCTCGTTTAATGTTGCTGAATAAAAGGCCTTGACGTTGCTTCTGAGGTCAAGGAGACAAAGATTATACTCCACAGCATTTGATTACAGGAAATTAATTTCCTCTCAAGAAGAACAGAACCTACTGCAGGAGCTCTGTCACTACCTGACAAACCAAAGGCGGCACTTTCTCTTTCAAATACAGGCATCTTCGCCAAAGTCTGCCAATTAGCTCAGCTGCTAACTTTCACTAAATGACAACTTTCTACTTGCTCATTTCGTGGAGCATTCTTTTACCATGGTGTCTCAAGAGCTGGAAAAGGGGTTTTATTTAAACTTTACCTAAATCACTTCCCCCCACCTGATGGAATGCTTTCATTTGAAACACATTTTCATAATTACCTCACTTTGTCAGAAAAGAATGGGGAGAATGGAGATAAAATCCTAATCATATAGCTCACGGTAGTCAGACTTGAGAGTTTTTATGGAATGCAGGGCTTACATTTTCTAAACTAAGAATATATATGTACTTTTTTTTTCATTTAGGAACTGGTATTGTAAATGGACTACCTTATCAAAGAATTTTAATTTTCTTTTTATCTGCTCAAATATTTCTGATATGTTTTCACAACTGTAAAAGGAACACACCAAAGCCAAATTGAGGGTAAAACTAGACTGAGATTACAAAGAACAAAGCAAAGCCTCAAATGCTCCCATTTTGCCATAGAGCCATTTGAGAAACACTTCCTGTTTAAGGAAAATGCTTGTCTTTTTTGCAGCTCCAGCCAAAAGGTTGCTTTGCATGCAGGCCTGACACATCTCTGTAACCCATATATAAACAAAGGTTCTAAATATCATAAAAATAGCCTACCAAAAGAAAGCCCCACAGACCCAATGATGAAACATTTTTTCCCTCTGATGTTAAAAATTAATAACCACAGATATTATTATAAGTCTATTCAGAATATGCAGTTGCTTCCATATCTAATTGGTTATTTAACAATTTTTTTTTGCTTATGCTTCCAATCTGAAAGCTAAGTGATAATTTTCTTAACTTTTGTGCTAAGCTCAGAGTATTTATACACTTAAGAGTTAATGGGACATCTCTTCCAGATGTGCAAAAGGCTGGAGAAATGTAAACATTTTCATGAATCATAAAAGTGGTTCCCTTATGGATTGTCATTACGGTTTATTTTGATGATCACTGACAAACCTCTGAGGAATTCCATATTAATTTAAATGTAGGTAATGGCATAAATGGCTAAAGAGGCTGAATGGCTTCTTACATAATTTGGTTAAATTTTTTAATTAAAAAATACAGTCATCTCTTCACCATTCATGACAATATGAAGAAAAGAATTTAGAGACCTCTATAAGAAATTCTTATATTAATATTTCATGGATTTGAGTATTTTGCACTCTCTTTACACTTCCTTACACATAGTTTACGTGAATACTACAATCGGTTATCTTACCTAATCAAAGTTTTCCCATGCAATTCTATCCTCATTTTACCGAAGGATTCTGGTCATCACGTACCCTTCAGAAAAACAGAAGGGAGTGCTAGGTCTGCTATGTGTGGGAAAAGTGCACAGGCACACCTTAACGGCAATATGGAGGCTTTCGATTTTTGCTGGTACTTTTGCCTCAATGACACGAAAGCTACTGATTATAGTGGTGAGGACAAAAGGCTATCACAAGGGTTCTTACCTTTTTCATATAAGCCACTTCTCAGCCAAATGGCTATGGAAATATTCCTGGGACTTGTGTACAGATAGTGTTATCTTAAGGACAGATGAAAATTGATTTTTAATTCTCTCTCTTTCTCAAATGTTTGGCAAGATCTGACGGTCTCTAATTTTCCACATGGTCTGCTTTGGCCCAGATTTATCAAGAATCTTATAAGCTAGCTCTATGAATTTTCTTGTTTTTCGTTGTCGAATTATTACTGTGATTACTTACAAAGGCATAGTCTTTCAGGTGTTAGGACAGTTATTAACATGTTCCCACATGATACCCTAAACCAGTTTACTCATATCACATAATAATTTATTATGAAAAATGCAGAGTAAGTGCAAAAGATATATTCCAGGGCCTTGTCACATAAAAAGAATAATAAATGTATTTGTTGCTCTGCACACAAAAAAAGTGAAACATTTAACATTTTAACTTGTCCTTAAACTTGCTGAATATTTTAAAACTACCACCACAGAAAAAGAAATTGTCCTGTATGTTCCTTCTTTATTTTTGACAGTCCTTGGCACTGTATCTGTGAAAGAATATGATTTCCCCAAATAGGAACTAATTTAGATTCAGTTAAGAAGTACCATAGAACAAACATGTTTAAGACACAATAGGCTGTAGTACAGTGCGGAGAGGACCACATGGCAAGTCTCACTTCTTACCAGCAACTTTGGTCCTCTGTCACCCCCTCCATGCCCCTGCCTATTCTTTCTCCTACGTCTTCCCCCTCCCTACCTCTTCCCCCTCCCTACCTCTTCTGCGCATCCCTCTCCCAGTTCTTGACATCCTTCTAGGTGGCCCTCAGAGAGCACAGTGGGTATGTCCCTCCCCACTCAGTAAATGAAGGAGGCCAGGCCAGTGGGGGTTGGGACTCTGCCTCTTGGAGGCATTACTCAGCCAGATGTTCAATGAGGGACAAAACCTATTGCCAAGTTCCTGATTTCACACCACACTTTAAAATTGTCCCTACTGGCAAGAAAAGAAAAGAAAAGAAAAGAAAAGAAAAGAAAAGAAAAGAAAAGAAAAAAGTCTCAGTGTGATTGTTTCATTAGAATACAGTCTCGGTGCTTTATATTGGTCCACTTTAAGATTTAACATTCTAAATTTGTTTATAGAATGAAATTCTATGCTTTATCAAAAGAAATAATATTTTATCACCAATTAAAAATAACTTTGATTATGAAGATGGGAAGATGAGGAGTACATTGGGCCATTCAGCTTTGCACTGGAGCCTGTGTTTAACAGTTTGCCACTGTTTGTGTTTGGTCATAACCTTAGTCGATACACATGGGGAGAATAAAGCTCTCATTGACTTAGCAAGATGATTCACAACTGAAGTTCAAAAATAACTCTGCATTTTGAAAGGTAAATTTTTGAACATTAGTGAATTTTTCCAAAGAGGTTTGTTTCACTGTACAATGGAAAACACGTGACATTCTTTACTTATTCTTTCTGAGACTGGAAACAGAGCAATCAAATACTGTTATTAAAAACAAAATTGCTCTTGGTTTATGTTTTTACATAATGTTTCACACGAGAAACGATGCTTAAAATCCTAATTCCTGTTACATAAAATGAGGGTTTGGTGGATGGTGGGACCTTGTATTTCAGACGATGCATTCACCAAGGCAATAACCAGGTCATCAGATGCTCTTTTTATCACTCAAATTGTCACTTTTATGAAACTATTTTGTATACGTGGATGAGCTGTTCTTTCACTGTAATCTTATTATATTTATGTTGTTTCCAAAGTTAGCTTTTCGGGGTGAGATTGTTGTTTCCAGGCCATTTGTATTGCTGGTTTTATTTCTTCAATATAGACTGTTAGTGTGTAGGTACATCATCGACCATGACCCTGTCACATCAAGGATGAAGCAAGTGTTTTACTAAGAGTTATTCAGCTTTAAGAAAAAAAGAATTGTAAGAGATTACCAATATTAAGAAATAATAAAGAATAAAATATACCAATGATAAAAAAAAAATGGAACCTGAGCTATATATTTCAGATCAGGAGGGGTAGATAAAGGATCATATAACTCCACTATGCTCAACATATATCATTTTGGTACCCTAAATTACTAGACCTCCTACCTTACAATAATCCTTTTAAAAAACTATTGGAAATATGCATTTATTGATTTTTTTCTCGGTTAAGAGTCTTTGGCCAGCCTTTCTAGTTTTATCACAGATAAAAAGTCATCAATTTTAAATTTCTGTCTCCACCCCCACAGAAGAAAAAGAGTTGTCTAAATGATCTCATTAGACCATAGTTCTGCACTGTTTCAATAGATGTGGAAGTTATTATAATTCTAGGCTAGCCTTGAAAATGGTTTCAGATTTATAAGGGGAGATTTGACTTTTCCAGTACCCAGTTTCATCAATACCGTGAAAAGAAAATTGGAACTGTAGGCTCCTGTGGTGTTTGTGAATTGATATTAGCAGGTTTTCTCCCCATCACCAAAAAATATATATATTATTTTTTTCATTTTTGCATTTCAATAAAACATAGGCCAAAAGAAACAATTATGATGTAATCACATAAGAATGCATGTTTAAATCCAACAGTTGCAGGAAAGCAGATAGGCAGTGATTTATATGATACGCACTAATTTCAACTCACACGGTGGTTTTTTGAGAGGTGATGAATGCTGGATGTTTCAAATCCCGCCCAGCTTCATCTTCCCTTCCCACCAACCACACCCATGCCCTGCACATTTTGATGTTTGCTACTGCAGGTCAGACAAAAGGCTTGAGGGAGGTCAGGTCTGATACACCTCAACCCCTACCCAATCAATTGGTGATTCAGAAGGAACTTGGAAATCAGTAAACCTTTATCACCAGCCTGGCTGCTGGAACTAACATTTTCCTCTGCTACTTTCAAAGCCACCAAAGTGCGTGTTTGAAGGTAAATGCAGGGGCCATCACTGTGGGATCGAGAGGATCATTTATCTTCACCAGATATCTAGGCATTGCATAAGAAGGGGTGCAATCCACAGAAAAATTCATCACGGGCCTGGAGGACAGGGAGCACCAACTAGGACAGCTGCAACCTCAAATGGCACCACTTAGAACAGAAGAGGCAATGGACAATCACACCACGTGTGACTTTGGTGACACTGAAAATGAATAGACAGATAAACACACATTCTCCCTCTTCTCGGGGGAAGCCAAAGGAACATGGCTATGTGTCCACAGCTTGGTCATTGCAAGCTTGATAGACTTTACATGGTCATTATTCCCATAAGGTCCTATTATAATCTCTGAAATTGTCATGGTGTTTACTAAAGTACTAATGTGACTACTGTTCCCACAGGTCTTCAGGGTCTGCCCATAGCTACCTACTCAAATTTGTCTTCCATTTCTCTCAAAGAAAGGGACAATCATTAAATTTTATTGCCATCTCCTAGTTCCCACATACCAATAGAAGTTTTTACTTCATGCCTCACTCATCTGACCTTTTTTTTTTCCCCCAGCCTGGCTGAATATTACTTATTTGTCAAGACTTAGCTTAAATGTTCCATATTTTATGATTTTTTTTCTAAGAATATTCAGTCCTGTGGTCAACCAATTACATGGTGAGCTATAGTTATGTTCCAGGGACTATACTAGGTCCTGGGGGTAGAGGAGTTAACCAAACACATTTGACATCTGCCCTCATGGACCTTGAAATATAATGTGGGAAAGAGACATACAGCAATGCATCACACAGTTAAGCTTAAAGCATTAGCTGGAAGGTGTGTGATGAAGGAAAATGGCAGGTACCATCGAAGAGAGGTTTCTGATTTAGACTGGGGAGTCAGATAGACCTTTCTGAAGTTGTACCATTTATGCTGAGACCTGGAAAATGAGTATAGGGTAGTCCAGTGGGCAGAAACGTGGGCAGAAGAATCTTCTAATCAGAAGGAACCACAAGTGGAATGACCTTGAGGAAGAAAAGAGTTTGCTTTTCAGGAGCTGAACTAATGCTAGAGTGGCGGCAGCATGTTGAGCTTTGGGGGAAAGTGAGAAGAAATTTGTAGGTGGACATGAAACTTACATAGATCATAGTCAGTGGAATGAAGTCAGACATGAAAAGATCATCATATTTGACTCCATAAATAATACCAATTTTGTGTGGAAAAAGGTGTCACTAACAGAGTAAAAATGCAGATGAGAAAGGAGAGGAGAAATATCTGTAGTACATATGACACACCAAGAATTAACACCTCTAAATTCTAAACAACATATATCAATTGCTATAAAAATAAAGGCAAAAACCCACTAGAAGAACAGACAAAAATAAACACAAGTGAGATGCTTAATTTCACTAAAATGTAAGTTAAAATAAAGAGGTTTTGTTTTTTTTTTCCTTAACAATATTGGAAGAATAAAGTAGAAAAAAAGAAATAGTGATAATTTGGTTAGGACATTTACTTGGGAAATGGACAGTTGTGCTGGTGAGAATATGAATTCTTTGATACTTTTTAGGAAGTAATCTAGCAACATCTATTAAAATTTTAAAAGATTAAACTGCAGTTGGATGATGGGTGCATGTGAGTTCATTATACAATTATTTCTAATTTAGTATACGTTTGAAATTTACAATAAAGTTAAAAAATACACAAATATTTTAATCAAGCAACCTCAGTTTTGGGAATATAGTCTAAAGAATTAAATACACCCGCAGGCGAATATATAAATACAGGATGTTTGTTATAATGTTGAGAGGAGAAAAGAAAAAAGGACAACTTTAAAGATCATTAACATTTATTGAATAAATAATGTATTCGACCATAGCCTGGAATTTTAACAGAGTTAAAAATAGGAATTGGAGTCCATTCTGTTGACCTGAAAGATGGCCATGATACATTAGCAAAGGAGAAAAACAAATTTAATTCATAGAGTGTGCTTCTATTTTTATATGGCAAGAGAGAAAACCCTATATTTATACATGTTCATAGGAATATGGTGAAAGATGTATGAAAGATTCATGCCAAGCTGTTATCATTGGTTAATGTATGGAGGTGGGAAAGAAGGGAAAAGTAAAATCAAGTAGAAAAAATTAATTTAAAAATTTCAACAAATATGTATGGAGTAACAGCAGTTTATCAGGTACCATGTAAGGTGTTCAGACCAAGATACACAAGACACTCATGGGTTCCACCTTATTAGAACTTTCAGTATATTCAAAATAAGACAGAAAATATAAGGAAACGAAGAGGACAATTTTAAATTAAAAAATACAATAACACAAGAAGGCACAAAAATTGGGTACTAAGAAACATAATAATGAGGGTGGGGGGTCTTTAGACAGGGTCATCAGCAAAGGGCTGTGTCACTAGAAGTTATTTGGGATGAGCCTTAAAGGAGGAGAAGGATCTAGTCCTTCCAGTGTGAACCCTGGAAAGCCATCAAGGATTTCTCAAGAAGAAAGGCATGAGATAGAATGGCCTGAAGCTGGCAAGAACAGAATCAAGAAGACATATGTAAGAATTTGCAGGAAACCCATCTTTATCCCAATCCTCTCTCAACTACATATTACATCAAACATTTTAGTATGGATCATGTGGTTTTGTGTGATCTTACTTACGTTTCATTTCTATTGCTGTTCCTTCTCTTCCAGACTAGACGGCGAGTCCTTTGATAGTTTCCTGTGATTCTATTTCTCTCTCCCACCAATTCCCTCACTTCCAATGAAGACTGAACACACGAGCTGCAAAGTGTATGTTTTCTGACTGATTAGAGGGCGAGTTTTTTGTAAGTTCATAAATTTTCAGGAGTGGACTGGGGTGAATGTAACCATTAAGAAAGTGTGCGAGATCTCTGATTTCTAAGTTTTGAGTAAAGGTAATAATCAACAGGTGGGTAAAACATTGAAGGTAACTGCATACTTCTTTATAAAACACTTTTACCTCGATGCTTTCCTAACTCCCACCTCCTATAACATCTTCAGTAAAAGAGGTAAAGATGGTATTTATTTAACTAAACTAGAAAGCATTTCTCTGCTTAAGTGCATTGGGATTAAGATGCATCAATGTGCAAGCATCCTATCTGCATGTGCTTTCCCTATGCCTCCGAGTATAGGCTGCTTAGTTCCACTAAGCGCCAAGTTATTTAAAGTCAATCAAGTTAGCAGTCTTCAGTCTGATCTTTTTGGGTGCCTTATTTACATTAACCGTATCTGATACCCACAGCACTACAAGTGGTTGAGAGCTAATTTGGAGCTCTTTTCTCAAATTCAGCAAAGCAGCTGCAGAAGTTTCTAGGGCACTTTTTATTCCTGTTGCTATTAGAGTGAGAAAGTTGAAAAGGGCCTCATTGGTCATGTCAAACTTTTCATGACTGTCAAGTAGAAGAAAAGCCACATAGGCAATAATTGAGACAGTCAGTTTCAAAGCTGGGGAGCCTGGCAATTCTGTATGTGTTTTTCATCAAAATGTACCACATTACAGAAAATGCAAGAGGAGCCATATTTTGAAATGGAGATGATACGCTCTGTTATTGATTTCTACTCTACTCTTTGATAGCAAAATAGCTTTTTTTCCTGGGAGTTCATTGACTAAAACACCCAGATATGCATATACCCAGCAACCACTTTTCTTAAGATGTATTTTACTTTTTTACATATAGAAAGTTGAACACAAAACCAGGGGATTCATTCCAAGGAATCCTCAAGCCTGGAACAAGGAATTTGGGAGGAACCTGGTTTATAGGAAGACAGAAATGGCACTATGATTACAGCTGCAGCAATGAGGAGTGTGTGAGTATGTACACGCACGTGTGCATGTTAATACTGCAGCATTCCTTCCAATTCTCTGACAGAAGTTGCTAGAGTCACCTTTATTTTCTCATAATTTATAGGTAAAATCAGGCTTCTGAAGAGCTTCAGAGAAGATTTCATCATACCTTGGGATTAACTTACTTAAATATATTGAATTATTAAAACTCCCTTTGTTAACTTCCTCCCAAATGGTACCTGGATTTACCCTTAGCAGATACAGTTTCATGTGACTTAACTGTCAACTGATGTTCAACACGGCTACTATGCCTTCTGACTCACTGCAAGGCTGAAATTTTTTTTCTTATGTTGTTTAGTTAGCAACTGTTACCTTTATTGAATTATTACTATGTGGTAGGCTCTGGACTGTGCACTTCACACACATTATCTGACTTATTCCTCCTAACAACTCCGCGGTTGTTATCACAACTTTACAGGAAAGGAAACTAAGCCCAAAGAGGTTACACTATGTATGCTTCACGAGCGGCACAGCCAAAATTCAAACCCAGGTGTGTCTCGGGCTATTACAGCTTCATCCATTCAATGCGTCTGCACCCATGACTGTGGAACAATTTGCTAGTATTCCCAATTTTTCCCTTTCCTGTAGAACTGATCCCTTTAGGCCTCTCTTCTAAGCAGCTGTCCAGTTCTAGCCCTTCCAGCCACATTCCACCTCACCTCCTGCCACCTACCTGTCCTTTCCAGTTTGCATTCCCACAGAATCTTAGAAAAGCATAGCAAAGTGGTAAAAAAGAATTTTTTTTAGATTCTAGTTCAGGCACTGCCCCTAACTTGCTGAGTGACCCTTAGCACCTCATTATCCTCTGCTAACATTTTTTCATCAAAGACAAACTGATGACACATTATTTATCTCCCAGGGTTACTGCGAGGATCCCATCAGGTACATAAATGTGCGAGTGCTCCCAGAAGGATAAAGTGCTATGTAAAAACAACAATGGTCTGATATCTTTCCTGCATCTTCCACACAAAAGGTATTGAAGCGGTATCTTTCCAACAATGAAACAATTCTGTGATATGTACAGCACACGATGGCTCAATCAGTCATGGCAGTGCCCACCACGGATGTTATCTCCAAGGGGGTCTCTGTATTCAGGGGCTCCCCTTTCAAGAATGGAGGCCCCGTGGATTCAGGTGGCAAAATGACCATTTACACTATGCAGCCAGTTGTTCCAGGCCATTAATTGTTAAGCTGCGCGTGGAGCTTGTTTCTGTTTACCTGTGAAACATTCTATCCTTATGGATCAGTGTTCTCTGGTTCTCATGGTTGGAGTGAATTAAATTTCTCCTTCTTTCAAAATTTTATTATGAGAATTTATGTTTTTAGGTATCAAGAAATCAATCACCTGAGACTACTCTTTGGTCTTACCTGACAGAAAGGCTTATTAGCACGGAAATAACTCTTTTGATTAGGTGTTAGGGTTTCTTTCTAAAATTGTTAGGTCATTTTTTCTTGTCCTCCTTCCTTTCCTGCTCTGGAATTCCATGTTGCACTCTGGATGAAATCCACAGCAGAGTCTCTATACAGAGTTGTATGCCAGGTTCTAGGGGCACTGCCTCTCACCCTGGGTTTCTGTACAGTTTATACAATTGCAGGTCATTCTGGGTAATGGGACAGTGTGCGGTTTTCCTGACCTAAAACTGGGTCTCCTCACTTTGGGTGATCATCTTTATATTCCTGTCATGAAGCTATTGCTGTCTCAATTTTCTTTTGTTGGGAAAAGTCATATTCTTTTTGGTGAAAGTGCAATAGCTAAGGTGAAAGATTAGACAGCTTCCCCACTGAGCCCATTAGAAGGAGGCATGTCAAGCCTAGAATTGGGAAGCACAGAAGACAAGCCATCCATCGTGGGAGGAGGGGTGTGGTGGCTCTGCCCCGTTATGTCATACAGCCCAGAGTGTCCCCGAATGTCTTAGGAGGCAGAGCAAGTTGATTACAATAGCACGCAGAAAAGCGAATCAGTTCTTCTCTCAAAAACTCTGTGGGGCAGAGACCTGCATTCCGCCCCCCCCCAAAATAAGAATAGCAGACGATATGTGCCCTCTTCCCATCCTATCAACCTGCATTCATCCAACTGAAGCACTGCTCTTGTCTTACTAGTCTCATAGTGGCTACTGAGAAAAGTGTGATGCTGCTAGAATTCAGAAAGAGTTTAAAAAGCTTTCTAGATGCTAAGGTGCCAACTACTAACATTTCCCTTTCTTGCTTGTGGCTATAGGTTTATTTCCATTTATAATATGGTTTACCCCTCAGTTAATTTGTTGGTACTACTAATAAAAGCTAATTCATATTATCAAAGCTTCTAGGTGTCAACTCAGTGCTAAGTGCTTTATGTGCATTGTCTTATCAGCATAACAATATGAGTAGTTAACATCATTCATGCCATTTTACAGATGAAAAAAGTCAAGTACACAGAGGTTCAATGTTCTGCTTCTGATTACACAGCAAGTGGCTGAACTGAGATGTGAACTCAATCTGATTTCCAAAGTCAGGTCAATGAAACGTAAGATGTTACTGTGTTCATAGATGTGGTCACATTGCTACTTCTCTTTCTACTAATTTTCAAAATGTAATTGATGGCTTCTGGCTGTACTGGCATCTTTAACACATCCTTTTTTTAAACTTGACAATTTAATAAAGTATTCTTATCTTTCTTATTTTATTACCAAGGCCAGGCTTCTCATAATACTGAGGCTAGGTAAGGAGCTACTAATGATGAAAATGATCTGACCAACAAGTCAGATGACATGAGATGAGACCTGCAAACTAACGCCTATTGTAGCATTTGCTGCTCCTTGGAGCACGTGAACAAACAAAGAAAGCATATCGGGGACTTCTCTGATGGCTCAGTAGTTAAGAATCCACCTGCCAATGCAGGGAACGTGGGTTTGATCCCTGGTCCGGGAAGATCCCACATGCCACGGAATAACTAAGCCCATGTGCCACAACTACCAAACCTGTGTTTTAGAGCTCGCAAGCCACAACTACTGAAGCCTGTGTGCCTAGAGCCCGTGCTCCTCAACAAGAGAAGCCACTGCAATGAGAAGCCTGTGCACTGCAATGAAGAGTAGCCCCTGGTCACCACAACTAGAGAAAGCCCACGTGCAGCAATGAAGACCCAATGCAGCCAAAAAATAAAATTAAATTAAAAAAAAAATAAAGGATATCTGCTCTTCACAGGGGCTACACGCCCGGTAGTGCAGTATTCAGACTATGCTGCCTTACCTCTGATACTATCTGAGGAAATGTAATTAATAAAATACCAAGAAAACTCCACAGGAAACAAATTTCATTATCAAAGCAGATACTGGACACAAATTACAAGAAAACATAATTTCATTCTTCCTGCATTTCATGTTTCCATAAAAGGTAGACTTACCCTATATTTTTCTAAACCTATGCTGCATTTCTTTCTGCAAGGTTGCTGAATGTTTTAAAGCACAGCAATATATCTCATTGTCTCCTTCCAAAGCTCAACAGGAAACGTCACACTCCAGAAAGGTTCTTATGGTACTTTAGCATTTTCTAAAAAGGACTTGTGAAAGGTTATTAATGTTTTAAGGCTGGATACATGTAGGCTGCCTAGAAATTTATTGTGTATACATGACTGAGTAGATTTTTCTGTTACTTACTATAGGAGAGTTCTGTATTAGTAGCTATGCAATTTTTGCAGACTTTGAAGTAAATGCTTAATCTAACTCAGCAAACTCACTTATTTGGTAAGTAATTACTGTAAGTGGCCAATCACAGTTAGCTTACATGTGAGACTTCAGCCCACTCTCTCTAACAGCAAAGGGACTGTGCTATTTTCCACCCGGATCAAATCTGTCTGCCTTGGGAGGGGCCTCACTACGAGGTGGGATAATGTGTCCACTGGCACAGAAACAGTGCTAGTAACAACAGGTCTTCCATTCATCACTGGGTTTATGATAATCATGTGTTACGCCCTTAGAACATGCCAGGCACTCTGCTAGACACCATGCGTGCATCTTCTTTCAATCTGGTAAGAACACCATTTTTCCCATTTTACATACAAGGAAATTGAGCCTCAAAGATACTAAGTCCCCAAGACCAAGAAAAGCTGCAACTCAAACTAGTTCTACCCGTCTCCAAAGTTACAGACATAACTAATAGTCCCCCCTGTTGCATATCACAATTCTTACAAAACACCCTTGAGTTTTCCCAATGTGGGGCAACGATCCACTCCATTACATTGTTAAACAAAAATTCTCAAATCATAGAAAGGTCAAAATAGTTCACGTTAAATAAAAATGCTTGTATTCTGAAAACAGACAAACAAAACCACCTTTTGTTTGTTACTTTGTTTTCTACTCATCTCCTGGTAGGAACTAATTTTGGTAAGCGAAACTGGTTGCCTGAAAAGGTGGAATCGCCTTCACTGACCATCAAGACCTTTAACCTTCTCCACAGCTTGGCCAAACTTCAGACAGGCTTCTGCCTGCCTCTTGGGCCCTGGCCTCCCTTTCCTTAGAGCATTTACTTAATAAAACTTGTAATTCCAAATTCCTTCTCTGTTCCTTTGATGTGTAAATATTTTTAAAGCTTCTTTTCAGTATTACAACCCAGGATTATTTTTCTCAAGGACACAGGAGCCCTCACTTTAAAATATAAACTTCAAGGAAGATAGCTCCCCATCTTCCAATTTCTGTGGAGAGAATAGGATCCTACCTTGAGGGGGTGCACTTTGTTCCAATTCGTAAAACTGCCTTCAGTCTTGAAGCTATTCAAAGGAGAGGGTATACTTTTCCTTTGGGTAAAGCCAATTAGCCAACACAGAAGGTCCCCCCATCCCAGTCCTTAGAACCTCTCCAGGTTTGGTTTGTTTGTTTTTCTCACAGTGAATTGAGCTCAGACTGAATTTGGGGCTCCTTAGCTGCAATTGTCTTGAATAGCTGTCCCTTGCCTGTTTAACTTTGTCCAATGTAATTTTTGTTTTGACATTACTACTCCTCAGAACAACAGGAGAAAAAAGTACAAATGATGTCTGACTTTCTTCCATTTCAACAATATAGCATTTCATTTCTATTCCAGCTCTCTGGAGAATTAACTTCACATGGATAAAGGCAGTTCCTCCACCAGCATGTCACACACTGAAAGCCAGCTAGCCTGTCAGGGCCCAAACTCCAGCTGCCCTGTCCTGCACCCGCATGATTAGCTGGGCCCTTGCCACTGACTCTGGTCTGACTCTGCTCAAGCGATGCTTTAGATCTTTCCAGAAATGGAGCACACATTACTGCTGTTTTGCTGGCTGCAGCTCAAAATTCCCCATTTTAACAGCAATGTGTTGGCTATTATGGGCTAATTAAACTCGCTTTTGAATAATTACATAATAAATACCCCAAATTTAAATGTAGCACTAAATTATCTTCTAATCAGGCCCTAAAAATATGATCTAATAAGTAATATATTCCTTTAAATGATTGTGATTACTTATTTAATAAAAAGATGCACCTTGTTCAATATACATATCTTTATTCTTAATGTGGTTAATGGGATCAGTTCAATAGAAATCCTTTGATCTTTTCTCAAAATAGCATACTGGAAAAACCACACAAAATTGCAAGGTAATTGCAGCAAATTTAGCCTAATGAATAGTAATACATGTAAAAGACCTTTTGCCATCAAATTTAAATTTATGCCAGACATGGAAATTATTTAAATGAACATTTTAAAAATTAATCTTATATTTGCGAGGTGCCTGAATTCGAAAAGAACAACCTTCTGCGTTCCAAGAAATTAAAACCCCATTTTTCCTAAACTAGAGAGCATACTCTCTCTCTCGTATTACGAAAAGTAACTTAATCTCTCTGAATCTCCTTAGCTATGAAAAATACTTCAGTTTGGCCAAATAATAAAATAGAATAATATTTACAAAGTACTGAGAACAATGATGAACACAAAACAAATCTTCACTAAATATTAGTTATTCCTGTGATCTATCATTACTCCTGTAACCTGAATCCTGATCAACTGACAGGCAACCAGTAGTATTTTTTGAGGGGCTGTACAGATGACCTCATCCTCATTGGTTCAACTAATGTTTAAGAGCTTGCTCCCCAAATGACAATCCTTTTCTTCTATAACTACACCAATTTTATTTTTTTATTCTTTAACAGAGCTTTTCTTTTTCTCCTTTGGCAAAGGTTTAACTGATTTGAGAGTGGCCCAATATCCCCGCCCACATACATACACAAAGGGAACAGACATATTATTCTAAGCATTATACAACTAAGAGGAAATTATCTTTCCTAAATAGGGCTCCCAGGAAACGGGAAGCTGATCCTGTTCTCTTTGTAACAAATGACAAACTAGTTTTTCATCTGGAAGCTCCCACACCAGAGAGGGTCATGATCTTCATCTAGGTCTCAGATCAACATACAAATCACCTTTCCAAATTTCTTCAGGAGTTTTGAGAAAAGGATCTATTTAGACGAAGCCCTCAAAACTAAGATGTACTGACATGGTTAAGGGTCATAGTGGAACTTCAGTGGTTTGTAGTGTTGCCATCGTTTCAATTTATTATTCAATCAAAGCAACCTGTTTTACAAAAACATGTTCCTGTGAAAAAAGAAGTCTTGGAAAATATGTATATTTATACAAACAAGTAGTAATAACAGCAAACACTCATACAGCACTTATTATGAGCAAGGCATTGTTCTATAACATGCTTCCCATACATTGATTCATTTAATCTAACAACCATATCTCTAGGCTGAGGGAAAAGCACAGACGGAGCATGTGTTTTTGACAAAAAGTGTGAAGGAAAAGTCATCCACTTGTCACATGTCCAGGTAGCTGAAACCAGGCACTTTAGGGCAATGGTGGCTTGTGACCTAGTTACCAATAGCTGCTTCTGATTTTCACCAGTCGACTAGGAGTTGGGGTTCAGTTAGACCTCCTGAATTGAAGAGCCACCCTCTCATATTCTAAAACACTGTTTATACCAATGTGAAATTGTCATCCAATGCTAACCACACAGGACAGTGAGGCTGGAATCAAGTATAATTGAGTTCCATGTGTTCCCTCCCAGGGGGTTGTGCCTGATCTAGTTTCAACATGTACAGTTCCCATCAGGAGGTCTGAGTGGTTTCATCAGTTGCCCACCAATTTTCAGCCAGGAAAAGTAACAGCATTATGTAAGTGGGAAAAAATAGCTTGAATATTCTTTTTTATATAACCGAATTGGGAAAAAGAAAAGCCACCATTTATGCTTACTTTATGCCAGGCATTGCAGTTGATGCCTTAAATATATTAGTTTTAATTCATGCAACAACCTGAAAAACAGGTGATATTTTAATGTCAAAGATAAAGAACCTGTTCATCATAAAGAATAGATGAAAAAGCATCTGGGGTAGAATGAAAGATGTCCTTTTGTAGAATGGAACTGAAGGTGCAAACTTTCTATTTTTTTTTTTCTCCCAGAGCTTAACGGAGCAGTGGGTGCACAATAGTTCTCAACACTATTTGGTCAATGGTGAAACTGAAAATCCACCAAATATACAATGTCCCTCTTCATTAAGAGATCTGGATGGAATTACATAATTCAAATTTATCCAAGCACTTCAAAAAAGGTATTAATTTACTTGTGTTCAAGAAGATGCCAGATTTTTCCTGTTTGCTTCATTAATAGCCTTAGGAAGGTACCTAAATGATAAGCATAGCACATTTTCAGAGAAGAAAAAGCCATTTTTGGAAAAGTTTGGCATCAGGGTGATTAGAGAAACTTCACATGTAAATATTCAGGGAGACCAAAGACACTAGTATGAAACACATAGTGTTTGGGCAATCCACCTGTAAAAATAACTACACATCTCTTTATAAAAATATCTGCTTTCACTTGCTTAAGGAGTAGCAAAAGTGCATAGTAGGTATATCTAGTTCTAAATATTTAACCTAATATATTACTTTCCTAAAAAAGTCAGTTTCTGAAAATACAACCTGCGGATATCTGACATGATTTTCATTGAGACATACCTAACAGTATCCAAAGTCTAGTAACATCAACAATTGCAATTTTTGATCATGTTATTTTCTATTTGTGTTCAAGACACGAAGTAAGAAAAAAGCTATTTAAGAGAACCGGTACATAGTATATTGAGAAACAAAGACCTAGAGGATGGCTATCCTAGGAGAAAACAATATTCAGATTCAGAGAAGATAACAAAAAACAACTCCTCAATTGCAAAAAGAAAAAAAAGTTGGAAAATAGGAAAAAATCACAAGAACTAAGAGTTTCACAGGAAGCTGCCACACAGAGCCAATTATGCCAAAAGAGCAACACTGCATAAATTGTCAAATATGCACATGAAAAAAATCATAGGGAATTGGACAGAAAAACCCACTGTAGAAAAGAGATCTCACTTACAGAATGTAATATAGAAAGAGGAACCATTCATGGACTACGCCATCGAGACACCATCAAGGGGAGGTAAGATCACAAGAAAACCCTACGGTGGAAGATGCCATTAAAGTAACAGAATCTGACGTTTAAGCCTTACAAGAAATTGATAAATTGAAAATTAGGGAGTAAGGAAGGAAACACTGCGGGAGGATGAGACGTTAAACGAGGCTTGGTATGAGAGCGCTGTAGCTATCATCAGATGGGGTCAGAAGCTGCGTGCCTTGTACATCAGACAGCAGACTTTGGGGCTGTGGGACAAAATGAAAATTCATGCAACAAATCTTGTGTAGAACAACACACACAGGATTCCTGCTTCATGGAGATTTTCTTCTCATACGGCTGGCATGCAAGCTATACATTAATAAACAAGGAACAAATAGAAAAGCAAACACAAGTCTTTCAGATAAGTGATAAATGAGTAAAGAAAAGAGAGGCAAAAAGGATATCGGAGTATGGTTATTAATAAACTGCTCCTTACTTTCCATGGTGTTATAATATTTAACAAAGCCAGGTGAATAAAAAGAGGAGGAAGATGACAAAATGGTAAAAATAAAAAAAGGTAATCTCTCTCTCTCTCTTTCCCCACCCTCACCATCCTCTTCTTAGGGCCAGTGTCCCTATAGAAAGGGAGAGACAGTAAAGTAGTCTATAAGGAATGGTTAGTAAGACCTAGAAGCAATGGCTAGAAGAACTGGATCATTTAACTGTGCTCAAGAAGGAAAATAAAAAGTGACAATTTTAAATGCAATTAGACTTCTTATACCAGAGTTACTAGGTATTCAAGGTGAGGACTCTATATAAAGAGGATGATAGCCTCCACTCAGACAGCCAAAGAGGGATTCAACTCAAAGGAAAGCCAGCAAGTACTATAATTAGTAAGAACCTACATTGTTTTCAGCATTGTGTTAATAGAGTGGAAAATATTGAAAAAAAATCAACTGTTCTCATGCTAACTGGGAAAACAAAAGCAAATATAAATACAAATATAGACACACACACATATCAATGGATAACAAACACCAGATTCCGTTTATGAATGATCCATGCTGGAAGGTCTCAGAGAAGACACAAAAAAGACAGTCATGGCTGGGCAGGTGAGAATAGGAGAAATGGGGAAAGGAGAAATTTGAGGGAGGGAGAAGGCAAAGAGATGGACTAATGTAATGGACAAGAAAGTAGTAACTTCTTTTTCCTTTATGACTAACACAGAGAGAATGAGAATACCAGTGAAAACAAAGGCAGGATCTTGGCAAAAGGGCCCAGGATGGTATCGTGAAGGGACCACATCTGTCTAGAAGACCAAAAGGGAATGGTGCAGAGATCAAGAAACTGGAGGAATGGAAGGGATGATTATCAGACAACATTAGATCACATTCTAAGAACTGTGTATGAAAGATGGTTCTGGAGGCTGAGAATTTTGATATGTGGGGTGGAGTGAGAGAAAGAAAGGTGAGAAGACAACCAGGATGGACCTCCCAAACCTTCCCCTGCTGAGAGATGACAGCTGAGCTTCTGCTTCTCACTCAGTAGTTGCTCTAAGTGCTGAGAGTAAGTAGCTATCATCAGTGGGGAGAAGATATTCAAAAGAAGATGCAAGATATGCATCCTGAACCATTTTTTTATCCAAATATCAGGATGAGTAGACTAAAATGATATTATCCGCTAGAATCCCAAATTAGTTACTTTACTGTGACATGGTACTCCTGGGATTATAGGTGACATCTGCGGAGGTCATGAGTTATCCAATACTGGTTAGTCTATATCTACCTCAATGATTTTGTTAACCTAAACAACACAACTACTGAATTTTAAGAAATACTGCTGACAAAGGAAACCAATGGAAATGACCCTAATCCTTGGTATTATGAATATTTGGAATATTGTTCTTAGGGCATTCTTACTCATTTTCAGGGTCCACAGACACCACTTGATGGTATAGGGCTGTAGGGAAGCTGTATTTATGTGTTAGTCACACCATATCACAAAGAAGGAGGAGAAATTATACATCGCCTAGAGTTAAAACACATTAACTTGAATTTTAGGGAGACATGGGAATACTCAAATATTTCTCTATTAAATGAATCAAGGACTGTATCTGCTGTTTGTTTTACTACTGCCATAATACTCTCACTTCTGAAATTCAGGAATTTATCACTTAAGATAATTTGCTGGCAGAGTGAGTGGTGGGGACTTTTTGTCAGTAGAAAGGTCAAATAATTTTCCACAATGCAATGCAATTTTTAAGCTTTACAATTTTCCTATAGGTGACTCAAGGGAGATCCCCTTATATGGTTATACTGAAAATTATATTGTAAGCTAATGGACCATGAACAGTAAGATACCAGCCTTGCGTTCTGTCCCTCACTGCTTTTTGTGAAATACGTAATCATAGTGGACTTTAAGAATTATTTTTTCGATAAATGTGGGGAAATGTACCCATGAAAAAGTAAGAACTCATCTCACAATGAGGCATTTTTCATAGGGTGGATTTCTAGACGTAAATGCAATGATCTTCTGAGGACTATAGCATGCAACAAAGATTTACAGTAAAGCAAAGAAAGTAAGAAAAAAAGTCGACTAACCTAACCCACCTGAGCTCGGCTCACAGGGGTCAATGTCCTCATCATCGCTGGGACACTCCGCTGAGGCCACAAGGATATCATCTGTGGTCTGTAAAAGAATCACATTCAGTAGATTAATTGAAAGGGACCTAACAGATCTTTTTGTCTTTATCTTACAGGCTAGTAAAACACCATTTGTGTTTACCTGCTAGATCAAGAAACCAAATTCAATAATTCCCTTCCCAAGGACACAGAGCTTACATTCTTCAACTTATTTTAGATCCCTCATGGAAAAATTGGCATATCTGTGAAAATGTGATTCTAGCTTATTTTACATGAGGATATGTAAATGGTGGTAGCCAACTTGTAGATACCCATCCATTTAATTGCACAGAGAAGCTGCACACAGGAAAAGACAGAGGTTTAAAACAGCCTGGCAGAAAGATGATTTGAAATTTATTACAGCCCTGGAGTGCTACAAGGTATGCATCAGTAGGCTTTATGCAGTACTTGTGCTTGGCTTCCTAAAATCAGAAGAGCTATAACCTTTTATATTCACAACCAAGTAGAATTTGATGTATCTTTGAGATATAGCTTGTCTTTATTAGGAAACACAGATTAAGCAGAGAATATCTTTCACTGAAGCAAAAAGGGAAGAAAATATATCCCATTGAAGGTATTTTTTTAAATCTGTGTTGAGCTTTCACACTCAGTTCTCATCTTTGTAATATTCAGATAGCAGGTACTGTTTCCCCATTGTCCTTTCCATCATTAAGCTTTCATTAATAAATGAAGAGTGTATTGGGGGGATGGTATTTTACAGTAAATAGGATAGAGGTGACAGTTTTCTTTGTGACATTCTAGTTGCTTCATTGCACTTACAGCTAGGAAGATAACTGTCACTGTCATAAAAAGCAGAGTGTGTAAATCCAAGCAGTTAGTCGCATAATCAACACACATGCAAGCATCAAAGGTCGTTCTTCACTGCCACTTATAAGTGGCAGTAAACTCAGCATAGATATTGCGTGGAAACTGTGAAGTTTGCATCAGATTTGGCTACTGCTACACTAATACAGAGAGAATTCATGGTACAAGAAGGAAAATATCTCATTATATGGGTGAAGGATTAAGGAGATTATCATTGTTTAGATGATACTCAGAACGTCAACATTGATGATGTCATTATTTAAAAGTAGAATTACAATACTAAAGGACTTAAAGAAAAATCAGAAATACGATATAATAGACTTTTATTAAGGGAGTATCTAATAGTCAGACAGTAAAGTATAAATATATAAATGTTAAGAGAATTGTGTCATTTTGAAAAGTGGAGACAAGTGCTAATGCATGTTTGTGACAAAAATTAGGTTCAAAAATGTTTTAAGTACAAGGTCTTTAATTAATCAAGAATAAAGAATTTGTCCAGATGCTAGTGTTTCACAATATAAGTGTAAATAAATGCAAGCATTTAATAGTACTTTGAGATGGTTTCATGTTATTTTGCTCTTAATTCCTCTGACACAGTTGGGAGACTGAATTCATTTATTTTGCTCTGTCATGTTAAAGGAAGAAGTTCAAATACTAGTTTTCCTGGAGTTGTAACTGTTAATGCCAGTAATAGCCACCAGCAATTGGTGTGATAGTCACAAAGGTATCTTTCATTAAAGTGAGCTTTAAAAGGCAAGAACCCATTCTCCTTTTGGCACACGCACATCTTTCAGGATAACATCCAAACTGACTTGATAATAACAAGTTATTGGATTATGAGGTCTGGCAGGTCAATTGTTCCAATTCACCCCAGAGCTGATAATCTGCTTTTTAAAAGCCAACTTCATGTAGAAAGCTACTTCTTCTTCCTTTTTTTTTTTTTAAACCACAGTGGATAGTCTTTAAAATTAATTTCAAAGTTACAAGAGAATTTCTCATTTTCCTTGAGGAATTTTAACTATTGACATACTGATGAAATCAGGATAGGGATGTTGTTGTTTTGTTCTTGGTCGGGGGTGGCGGGTGGGCACAAGGAGTTTGTGGATAAATTATTTAATCTATTGTTTCTCATCTTGGCAGTGATGTTGCCCTCTCTCCCCTCCTTCACCTGGGAAGACATTGGGCAATGTCTGAGACATTTTAGTTGTCTCAACTGGGCTGAGGGTGGGAATGGATGAGCTACTATTGGTGTCTAACGAGTGGACACCAGGGATGCTGCTAAAAAATCCTAAAATCTACACGATAGCCCTCCCTCCCACAGCAAAGAATCATCTGATTCAATATGACAGTAGTGCAGAAGTTGAGAAACTCTGCTCTAAAAGCTTAAAAACTATTCTGTGCCTTGTTTTTCTCATCTGAAAAAAATGGAGAGTGTAGTCAATGTTGTTATAAAGATTAACTCAGTACATGAAGAGTACCTAGAATAGGACCACCTTTTAAATATTTATAAAAGTTGTGATATTATCAACATTATTTTTGTTTCACAAATGGAGCACCAATTTAATATTTTTGTACTATATTTATAAATAATATAACTTTAGATATTAAACTGATAGTTGTACATGTGAATTATTCTCAACTTTAGATCTCATGGTAGTTTTTATATCAAAATACAGTTGTTCTCTTGGTACTTTGTTGAACTAAGTTTCCATCTTTTGCTGCCTAGGTTCAAATTCTGAATTAGAAGTCAAACATCAAATATAAATAATAAAGGTTGCCTCCTAAAAGAAATTCATGGACTAGAAATGTGTAACAGTGTAGTGTTTCATGCAGACTAAATTATTTAGGCCACACAAGTTAAATTTTCTTTTAAAAGTTGACCTATTTTTTACATTCAACAGCCTTTTGCAACTATTCCACAGCAAACAGCAAGTGTTAGAATGTTCTCAGTGTTATCTTTCACAAAACACAGTACCTAAAATAATAAAAGACATCATACAATAAATAGTACCTCCTATGGCCCTTAACAATAGAAAAAAATCGCCGTACAGATACGACCCTACTGTACAACTATATTTTAGTTTTTAATGCACTTTTCCTGGTATAATGAATACACATTTTTTTCATATTTTTCTCTCAGAAATTAAAATCCAGAAATAGTCTTGTGAATAAGAGATCTCAAATCAATAGATGACTTGATAGAAATCATCACTGTATGAAAAATCAGGAAGTGGCTCAAGTGTAGGGAGAAAAATCAAATTACATTTCAGAGTCTGAACTAACAAAACAATTTTCTAGCCAAAGCTGTGTAATTTAAATTTAATTCACTGTGTTTGGAACTGCCTCCCTATGACATGCTGTTGAAGAGTGGTAGAAAGAAACTCAAATATGTCACATTAATCAATTCTATTCTTCAATATAATTTTCCCTGATGTTTATAACCTTTTTCAGAAAAGAGACAACCTGCTGAAGGAGACAGAATAGTGATCAAGCCAAAGCATTAGCTTTACATAACTGTCCATTTAGATAAGTGTCCCTAACTGCATTTAACCACTCACGGGTCAAAGTGCATGCTGTTCTTCCCTAATTCAGAGTGGTCTGGATATCTTCATGGCAAACATGTTCTTGTTAAAAATGTCTACTAAAACAACTTAGGTCTCCCTACCTTTAGGAAAAAAAATGACTTGCACACAATTCAAGAAATAAAGGCACTGAAACTTAATCCACATGTTTTATGGATAAACAACCTGGTACAGGGTAGGCAAATGTAATCAGAATGGGGGAGAAAGGATGTTCTTAATGTACAGTAAGAAGTTAGACCAGTTTATTTAATGTCCAGGGTTCTAAGGCAGAGACCATTTGGTAGGTTAGAAAGTAGAGAAACACTGATGAATTTTTGTTCTTTGTACTTTTGTTCTACAAAGAGCCATTTTCCCTACAACCACCTTTAATGGTGGAATTTGCAGCATATCTACTTTTTCAAATATAGCACAATTGCATATCTGTGTGGTAAAAAGATATGATGAGAGGATAGATAAACTTAGTCTGTAATATTATATCCTTGCTAAGAATAGCATTCCTAGACTTCATTCCTCATGGTAAACAGCTTTTCTGAAGACTGATAAAGACCTACAAGAAAACTCTACCAGGACAAATCTGCTTTGTGAGAAAAAGAACACATTCCAACTGTGCAAAAGGATTCCATTATGAATTTGATGCCCACAAAGAAATTCTTGATTTACTCTAAAATTTTGATTGACACTTTGTTTCTAAACAGAAATAGTCTATCCCGCTATAATCGAAATAGAATGTAAAAAAAATAATTGTCTCAAGCAATGGCACTCACTTGTGTACCAGTATTTAGCCTAATCTCTCATTGCTGTGATGGACATTTATACTGGGCTGATTGAGACAACTGATGGACGGAGTATGGTGCTAGCTGACATGTGATATGTTTGGCTAGTTGTCGGACACTTGTTCTGACTGATACTTTTGTCTACATGAAGTTGGTCTGGAAGAGAGAGAACGTTCATGTCTGCCTTTCAGCACTGAATCTGACAGTCTTTCTTAACAGATTCATTGCTAGGTGTTTTCCTTTAAAAAAAAAAAAAAAAAGGCCAGGATTCACAAATTAGTGACACAGATTCCTCAAGCTAGGTCTGAACCACTGCACTGATAACTCACAGGGCAAGAAGTTTCTAGGAATTGGGGGAAATCACAATTTTCACCAAGGAGGTGGGAGGAAGTCACAGTTTTCACCAAGAATTCCCAAACAGTGGGCCAATTTGATCAAATCAAATCACTAAACAAATATATCAAATTGGTAATTTTAGTTAATCCTAATCAAAATGTAGAAGGAATTTAGAGACATTGCATAGATCCTATGGTAGTTTCCATTGTCTCAGTGAAGCTTTTGGTTCTTCTTTGTCATCTGTTTCTCTGAGTAGCAGATGCCACATAAAATTATCAATCCCAGTACTTCCCTGGTGGCGCAGTGGTTAAGAATCTGCCTGCCAATGCAGGGGACATGGGTTAGGTCCCGGCTCTGGGAAGATCCCACATGCTGCAGAGCAACTAAGCCCGTGTGCCACAATTATTGAGCCTGCACGCTAGAGCCCATGAGCCACAACTATTGAGTCTATGTGCTGCAACTACTGAAGCCCACATGCCTAGAGCCTGTGCTCCACAACAAGAGAAGCCACCGCAATGAGGAGCCCGCGCACCACAATGAAGAGTAGCCCCCAGTTGCCACAACAAGAGAAAGCCTGTGTGCAGCAATGAAGACCCAATGCAACCAATAAATAAAGATAATAATATATTATTTAAAAAAAAGCTATCAATCCCATGCTCACTAATCTAATAAAAATAAAAATAATAAACTGAGATCTAATATGTGAAGGATGAATTTTAGCTTCAGCACATGAGTAACAAAGAAAATGAAGATCAATTAGTTACCAACAAATTAGTCACTCATCTATGCATAGCATTTTCTGATGAGCACAAAGTATGGTCACTAATAAATCGTAATTCCTACCCGCAAATAACTTATTGTGCCCATCTACTCTAAAGCATAAGAACAAATTACTCAATAATACAAATAACAACAATCAATTCTAACAGCTTATTTTGTTTGAAATGTAACAGTGCTCTCATCCCTACTACTTCATTAAATATTCACCAACAACATGCTTATGCAGAATGTAGATGGAGGTACTATTATCCTGAGTGTTATAGTTAAGTGCCTACTCAAAAATACATACCCATTTGTATACTTATTTACCCAATTTGAATGTTTGAACATTGGCATTCATGAATATTTAGGGCAAAACTGAAATATCCCTGAAAACAGCCAGCTTTCACATTTCTTTAATGTTTTTTTTTTCTCAGTTGATGCCTTAGGTTATTACAAAAAGTGACCATAAATCAGCTGTCTGCTTGGAAAAAGACAGACTTGAAAGCCATTCAATTTTCTTTAGAATTTCTTGGCTGTTTAAAATGTATGCAATGGTTTCAGAACAGTGCAAGTGAGCTGGACAGAAAAACTCACCATGTAAATAGATCACAAATGTCTTACTCATTCTAGCACACATTTTAATATGGATTTGATACTGGTCATCCTAACAGGAAAAACTCTAAGGGATGTAGAAATAATGCCCCAGAAGAATGAAATGATGAGAGAAAGAAATGAACTGAATTCCTGCTTAATGATATGAAAACATTATATTTTAGCAAAGTTATGCAAAAGAGTAAACCTGCAAAATAAAAACCTAGCGTCAGGAAGCTTGAAATTAAATTTATCTTTTAAAAAAGATAAATTCTTATCTTTCTTTGAACTACTGATGACCTCTATGCTTATACTGCATTTCCATTTTTACCCAAAGCAAGTAGGAGAGCTGGCCAAAGAAAAAGTTAAAGTGAAGTTTAAATTTTCAGGGAGGAACTGGAATAACTTATTCTCTTTGATTTTCATGTAAGACCTCCAAAGAATGCTGGTAGTGGAGTGGAGATGCTGAGAGGGAAACTAGAATATGCATATGATTGAATGTGTTCCCTCTCTGTTTTGTTTTTGAACAAAGCCCTTTCTGAAATGGGTTTGGCCATTTCCAAATTAAATAAATACTGTCAGATGTTTACAATGCAAATCTAGGCTTCCAGCTGTGTCAGTGTGAATCCTTAGTCTAACTATTGTGACTGAATGGACTAATCAGTCACACAGGTTGAACTGAAAATCCTTATTGGTAATGAGGCCAAAACATTTTATAAGTGTAAAATGTCAATGACGGGTAGTTTCAACAACATGCCTCCAAAATCCAAGCTTTCATTGTTGGCATCTAACATGTTAGTGAATGGAATCCATGTGTTAGTCAAGCAGTTATATATCTCCTTGTGCTGAGCCAGACCCTAGTGATCATTAGTCTAAGCTCTTCATTTTACATATCAGGAAACTGAAGCTAGAAAATTAAGTCTTTTTGTTTGACCACAATTATACTGCTAATTAATGGCAAGGCTATGAGATTATCCTGACCTTCAGTAGATTGTGATTGGCCCTCATCCCAGGTGACTTCTATCCATCCACTCATCACTCATCCAGCCATCTCCCATTCATTCACCCATTCCAAACCATTTTGTTCTTTAAAGGATTTGATGTGATTATAAAGATGCACAATGAAATAAATTTAAAATAAGTTAAAAGGTGGCAAAGCAGAGTATTGGATTTTAGGTAAGTAACCACTAAAATTATCACGAAGAAAACACACACAGATACCAGGAGACATATCTACAGCTATTGCACTGCTTGATATGGCAGCACATTAAGTGGCACTAAAAAAGGAATGAAACGAATGCTAGAGTTTAACGTTTTTACTCCAGTTATAAAAATTCAAATATTGATAGAACTGTAGTTACTTTCAAATGGAGTAAACCCAGAAAGTTATTTATTTACTTGTGGTAATCTTTTCTTATTTTTTTAAAAGACTTTAAACATCTTGTCTCTCATCTCTGCACATAAATGCATAATTAAATTCTTGGGGACAGAAAGAAAATGTAGATTATTGAATCTTTTCCTATTTTTCCCTTTGACTTAGAACATTGTAGACCACGCTGGCTACAAAATTAACTCAATGAACTCTGTCTTTCTTCTCATTAATCCACTGATGAAAATGTCCAAGTTCTTTCTTATTAACTTTTGTTTTCACAACGTAAGTGCTAATGAGATATTTATCCTTGTCTCTCTCACACAACCATCATTTAGGGATTTGTAAGATTATCTCATTATATCCTGGGGATAAATAAGTGGAAGTGACCACTTACTAATAATACTGGTTTTCTCCAGATATAATCTAGACATGCATTCATTGATTAGGACAGTCTCGTTTACACCATGGCCCTAGAATTGGAGGTTTACAATCAAAGGTATTGAAGGAGCCACAGGCAGCTAGTTCTCCAGAACACTTCTTTCCCACTGGGCAGAACCCTGACCAATGCCCCATTGATAGAGCTTTAACCCGGAGATATATGAAAACTTCTATCCCACACAAGAAAGAGGGATGTGGTTGGACATTATGTTGATATAGTTGACAGACAGTTGGTTTTCTGACTTTTTGGACCCATTTATTGAATATATGCAAGGTTCTATACCAATATCTTAGCCAATATCTAAGCAGCACCTCTATGAGTGTTTCTATCAAGGCGAGATTGAGAGTAAATGTGATCTGGCTTAAATGTTACAATGTTATTTTGATCATGCATTAAGAAGATCCAATCCTTGCTGGTCATAGCTCAACTGGAACTCCAAGCTTCCACAGCTGACTATTTCATTCCTTATGGTGTGTACTTTGGTTCTTTAATACATATTTGGAGTGTTGTACTGTTGGACCACTTCAGTCTAATTTGTTGCATACTAATCAATAATGGAAAATATATATCCAGTCTCAATCTGGATCTCATAAGTAATATGTATCATCTTGAAATGGTTTCTGTGCTCTCAACAGTACATAACTAAATATATATACTATATACATAAATATATACACTATAGATGTATGTAGCTACTATATATGTGAATAAATGTATATATAATCATTTGTATATAATAAAATAACTTCTCTGTCTCATAAGGATATTATGGGGATCCACTTGGTATGTGTGAAATCAGTTTATAAATATGAAACTTCTCACAAAGCAATGTTTATGTTATTACAATTAATACAGAATTATTTTTGTTCCTCACATGACAATATGAAGAACAGTTCTGGGGAACGCCTAAGGAGGGCAGCTAAATACCCACTTAACTGAATATATTTCCTTTTCACGCCTTGAAATCCTCTAGTGCCCTCAGTTGAACAGGATTTATATCTCTCACTCCAGTTGGCCCCTCACATAAACGCTGCTGTTCCTGGGAAGATCCCTTTTACCCCAGCATATGATTCACGTCAGCACTGCTTATTGAGTGCCCATGTTTCAGTCTCACTGGTAACGTACAAGGTGGGCAGTGCCAATCCACATCTGGCACAGTGATTCCCTCTTCTCCAGGTCAGAGCTCTGGGAGAGTTATTGCACAGATGCAGGGCTACTGGAGTTCTCTCAAAATTTTCCTCCTTATTCACTTTCCTGGGACTTAGAAGATTGTGACAACTTGATTTATTTTCTGCCCGCCTCCAGAGTTTACTCTAACTCATGCCCTGTTATATTTAGAGCATTAGAGCATTTAAATGAACAGAAAATAAGAAAAAGAGACCACTTAGCAAACGCTGCTCATTTAAGGAGAGAGAGAGAAACAGAGAAAGAGACAGAGAGAAGGAGCAGTAGGGAGAAGAAGAGGAGACTGATTCTAAGTGTGATCCGTGCAGCACAATGCTTGCTAATATAGTGGTTGTATTTATAGTTATAACGTAACATTGCCCATGGTCGTGTTCCCTATATGGATTAATAATATGTGAATTAACTCTTGAAAGATACTGAACAATATTTTTCTTAGTGCATTAGAATTGTAGAGGTATGTACTTTTCCAAATTGTATATACATCTAAAAGTTTGGGAACTGCATAGGTGTATGTTTTATCTTATTTCATATATTTCTGTGGGACAGAATTTATGTCTGTGTTTTATAGCCTTCAAACATCTATCACATCTACCACAGTTCAACAGAGTTGATTTAAAATGTCATCACCATTGATTGTGGTGATTATTTCACAGTGTATATGTATATCAAAACATCGACTCATATGCCTTAAACAATTTAAATTTGTCAATTATACTTCAATAAAGATGGAAAAAATGTTATGATCTAAAACCTGGCTTATCTTCTTTAAGTATCTGCAATTTCAATAAAAGCACTTGATGAAAATAATAATGATTGTGAAAACAGAATTAGTAAAGTTGAGTGAAGGATTCATCTTGACTTTAAAAATAGAAGAAATATTATATGTGACACTTGAATTGATAGAATCATTTCAAATAATCTTATTCCTGATGCTCACCCTCTCTAAGTTCACTACATCTAGGTGTATGTTTGTCACCATTGCTTATTAATAACAGCTCATTAAATCTCAAAATAAGAGTGAGCAAGTATAGATTATTTTCCAGGAGTATAACTCCTAAGAGTGGGAGATGAGAATTGTGGCAAAACTCATATTTTTTCAAAGATTTTATCTGCCTTCTAACATCTCTAGAAGTGACAATGAAACTTAATAATTTGGTTTTACATTATACCCCATGGTTGGAAATTTATGATAGAGAAATAGCAAAAAGTGACATTATCTTTAACTGCAAAGAGAGAATGACTGAAAGTTAGAAGGAAGGAAAAGCTAAAAATGTCTTGCAATAAGTTGGTCTGCCTGCTTTTATGAAGCATCCCTGTCCTTTGAGAAAGCAATAAGATATAGCCTGCTTTAGAGAAAGGTCTGAGAAAAAAAAATAGTTGACTGTCATTCTGGGTTTTTTTTCCCCTATATAATATACCCCCAACTCTTCCAGTCTCCTCTGAATTCTATTGCAATAGTCTTACCTCATAAATACTTTCATTGGATTGTAAGGAAACTATGCCTTTATAATGTTTTCCTTCAAAATCTAACTACAGGATGAAAGTTTTTCATGAAGATAAGGGCTGGCTGAGACCAGCTATCAAATTCAGACCCAGATTTAAGTGCAGGATAGAATGCTCTCATGAAATTTGTATCTTTTGATTGATTCTTCCATGCATGCACTCATTCATTAATTCATTCATCCATTCACAATCATTTATTGAATACGTTTGATTAATAAGGGGTTATGCAGAGGAGGAATACAATATGCAAGCAGACTTCCCTGCCCTGAATTGCTTGGAGAACTTCAGGTGTAAGACAAATGGAGGCCATCTCTGAGCAGAAAATCCTCTTTCACACCTGGGCGTGGAAGGACCATGGGCATTAGAGCTGGGCAGACTGGGCTGAAATCCCAGCTCTGCCACTTTTTAGCTGTATGATGTAGGGCAAATGATCTAGCTTCTTTAGGTTTCTTCCAATGTAAAAATGAAGTTATTTACACCGACTTTGCAGAATTTTTATGAGGATAAAATTCTCTAGGGCTAGATAGGCACACTGTCTAGCACAGTGGCTGGCACTTAGAAGACATTATCGAGAGTATTTACTATGTAGACACAGCTGGCTCTGCACACATTCTCACTTTGCTCTCCTTGCAACGTGGAAAGAAAAGTTTATCCTAGCCCTGGATTTCTGCCATCTTTAGACACAGACATTCCCTTCACAAAGGAAGCATACTTTCCTGGCTTAAATACACACTTCCATGTTTAAACATCCTACAAACAGAGTAAATTACATATTTGAAATGAGAGCTCTTTTTAAAACACCTCAAAAAACATCATAACTATCAATGTACTGAAAAGCCAAAGGGCTTTTCTTCTCTTCTCCCTAGCTGTATGATGTAACCAAACATTTGTCAAATCCTACTGTTTCAGAGTTTGGAGACTCTTGAGTTATTTGTTCCAGTTCCCTTATAGTAAAGAGAGGGAAACCCTAAGTTGGCATGGTCAGGTGTGCAGTATTAAATCACTGTACCAATAGTGTCCGGCTTAGGAATAGATTCTGACCTTCTGGCCCTCCATCCAGTTGGCATCCAACTCATTCAGTTTTATAGTTGGGTATAGGGAAGATAAAAGGAGAAGCAGGATTAATTTCCCACTTTCCCCAAGTTTCTCAAACGTGATTTGTCTTTTTCAATTCTTTCCTAGGTTTTATTGAAAATGTTAAGCAAGGCCTTTGAGAAATACCAGGGAATGGGGTCTTCTGACGTCACCTGGAGCTGCTAGACTGGTGAGCACTCAGTAGCCCCTGCAAAGCCCACTGAGGACCACCTGAAGAACGCACATTCAGAAGCTGAGGGAGAATTTTGCTGTCTTCTATTGAGGACTGGGAGCCTCATGAGAGACTCTGCCTTTGTGTACACGTCATCAGATGGCATCTGGATCTGAACACTTCCCACAGGTATTTGAGTGTTTTACTTAGTTATGCCACTGCTAATGACCCCTTCTTCAACCACTGTTCATACACATTTTTTTTTCTGCCATTAAAAGCGTTGTGATAAGTGAAGGTCACATATAAAACCCTTTGATCTCTGAGTGATTAACCATGTCCTCTTCTGGATAGCTTTTCTCTCTCCTGCCTTGCATTTACAATCAGTTCCTCTCAATTCTGACAAGTTTCCTCGAAGTTTCTATCATGCCTCTCCACCTGAATGAGCCCTTTTCCTCCCCCACACATCTCTGCAATCCCTTAATCTTCTCTTCATTCTCATTACTGGAATGCCTGCTGATTAAGAACAAGAATTAAGCCTTCTATTCACCAAAAAAAACCAAAACAAAACCTGTCACTTGTCATTATGAGAACTTTTGGAAGCATGTAATTGTCACCATGTAAACACAAAGATAAGCCTTTCTTGTTTGGTAATGTTATTATGAGCATCAGTGCTACCTGCAACACAGCAGTGACCTCAGATGCCAAAGAGAATAGCACCACTGCCCTGGTCCACATGTCCTCAAACTACTCTTCCACTTTTTAGCTGATGCCTACTCTTTTTTTTTTTTTTTTTTTATTATTTTATTTTATTTTTTTTGGGGGTACACCAGGTTCAATCAACTGTTTTTATACACATATCCCCATATTCCCTCCCTTCCTTGACGCCCCCCGCTCGAGTCCCCCCCACCCTCCCTGCCCCAGTCCTCTAAGGCATCTTCCATCCTCGAGTTGGACTCCCTTTGTTATACAACAACTTCCCACTGACTATTTTACAGTTGGTAGTATATATATGTCTGTACTACTCTCCCGCTTCTTCTCAGTTTCCCCTTCACCCCCCACCCCCTCCCATACCTCGAGTTCTCCAGTCCATTCTCTGTATCTGCTTCCCTGTTCTTGTCACTGAGTTCATCAGTACCAATTTTAGATTCCGTATAAGTGAGTTAGCATACAATATTTGTCTTTCTCTTTCTGACTTACTTCACTCTGTATGACAGATTGTAGTTCTATCCACCTCATTACATATAGCTCCATCTCATCCCTTTTTATAGCTGAGTAATATTCCATTGTATATATATGCCACATCTTCTGTATCCATTCATTTGTTGATGGGCATTTAGGTTGCTTCCATGTCCTGGCTATTGTAAAGAGTGCTGCAATAAACATGATGGTACAAGTTTCTTTTGGGATTATGGTTTTCTTTGGGTATATGCCCAGGAGTGGGATGACTGGATCATATGGTAGTTCTATTTGTAGTTTTTTAAGGAACCTCCAAATTGTTTTCCATAGTGGCTGTACCAACTTACAGTCCCACCAACAGTGCAGGAGAGTTCCCTTTTCTCCACACCCTCTCCAACATTTGTTGTTTCCAGACTTTGTGATGATGGCCATTCTGATTGGTGTGAGGTGATACCTCATTGTGGCTTTGACTTGCATTTCTCTGATGATGAGTGATGTTGAGCATCTTTTCATGTGTTTGTTGGCCATCTGTATGTCTTCTTTGGAGAAATGTCTATTTAGGTCTTCTGCCCATTTGTGGATTGGGTTATTTGCTTTTTTGGTATGAAGCTGCATGAGCTGCTTGTATATTTTGGAGGTTAATCCTTTGTCCGTTGTTTCATAGGCAATTATTTTTTCCCATTCTGAGGGTTGCCTTTTAGTCTTGTTTATGGTTTCTTTTGCTGTGCAAAAGCTTTTAAGTTTCATGAGGTCCCATTCGTTTATTCTTGATTTTATTTCCATGATTCTAGGAGGTGGGTCAAAAAGGATGTTGCTTTGATGTATGTCAAAGAGTGTTCTGCCTATGTTTTCCTCTAGGAGTTTGATAGTGTCTGGCCTTACATGTAGGTCTTTAATCCATTTGGAGTTTATTTTTGTGTATGGTGTTAGGAAGTGTTCTAATTTCATTCTTTTACATGTTGCTGTCCAATTTTCCCAGCACCACTTATTGAAGAGGCTGTCTTTTTTCCATTGTATACTCGTGCCTCCTTTGTCAAAGATAAGGTGCCCATATGTGTTTGGGCTTACTTCTGAGTTCTCTATTCTGTTCCATTGATCTTCCTTTCTATTTTTGTGCCAGTACCAAACTGTCTTGATCACTATGGCCTTGTAGTATAGTTTGAAGTCAGGAAGCCTGATTCCACCAACTCCATTTTTCCTTCTCAAGATTGCTTTGGCTATTCGGGGTCTTTTGCGTTTCCATACAAATCGTAAGATTTCTTGCTCTAGTTCTGTGAAAAATGCCATTGGTAATCTGATCGGGATTGCATTAAATCTGTAAATTGCTTTGGGTAGTACAGTCATTTTCACGATGTTGATTCTTCCAATCCAGGAACACGGTATATCCCTCCATCTGTTTATGTCATCTTTGATTTCTTTCATCAATGTCTTAAAGTTTTCTGCATACAGATCTTTTGCCTCCTTAGGCAGGTTTATTCCTAGGTATTTGATTCTTTTTGTTGCAATGGTGAATGGGAGAGTTTCCTTAATTTCTCTTTCTGCTCTTCCGTTGTTAGTGTATAGGAATGCAAGAGATTTCTGTGCATTAATTTTGTATCCTGCTACTTTACTAAACTCATCAATGAGTGCTAGCAGTTTTCTGGTAGAGTCTTTAGGGTTTTCTATATATAGTATCATGTCATCTGCAAAGAGTGATAATTTTACTTCTTCTTTTCCAATTTGGATTCCTTTAATTTCTTTTTCTTCTCTGATTGCTGTGGCTAACACTTCCAAAACTATGTTGAATAACAGTGGTGAGAGTGGACACCCTTGTCTTGTTCCTGTTCTTAGAGGGAATTCTTCCAGTTTTTCTCCATTGAGAACAATGTTGGCTTTTGGTTTGTCATATATGGCTTTTATGATGTTGAGGTAATTTCCTTCTATGCCCATTTTCTGGAGAGCTTTTATCATAAATGGATGTTGAACTTTGTCAAAAGCTTTTTCTGCATCTATTGAAATGATCATATGGTTTTTATCCTTCAATTTGTTGATATGATGTATCACGTTGATTGATTTGCGTATATTGAAGAATCCTTGCATCCCAGGGATAAACCCCACTTGATCGTGGTGTATGATTTTTTTAATGTGCTGTTGCAGTCTGTTAGCTAGTATTTTGTTGAGGATTTTTGCATCTATATTCATCAGTGATATTGGTCTGTAGTTTTCTTTTTTTGTGGCATCTTTGCCTGGTTTTGGTATCAGGGTGATGGTAGCCTCATAGAATGAGTTTGGGAGTGCTCCGCCTTCTGCAATATTTTGGAAGAGTTTGAGAAGGATAGGTGTTAACTCTTCTCGAAATGTTTGATAGAATTCGCCTGTGAATCCATCTGGTCCTGGGCTTTTGTGTGTTGGGAGATTTTTAATCACTGCCTCAATTTCTGTACTTGTGATTGGTCTGTTCATGGTTTCTATTTCTTCCTGGTTCAGTCTTGGAAGATTGTATTTTTCTAAGAATGTATCCATTTCTTCCAGGTTATCCAATTGTTTGGCATATAGTTGCTTGTAGTAGTCTCTCATGATGTTTTGTATTTCTGAGGTGTCCGTTGTGACTTCTCCTTTTTCATTTCTAATTCTGTTGATTTGCATCTTCTCTCTTTTTTTCTTGATGAGTCTGGCTAATGGTTTATCAATTTTGTTAATCTTCTCAAAGAACCAGCTTTTAGTTTTATTTATTTTTCTTATGGTTTCTTTCCTTTCTTTTTCATTTATTTCTGCTCTGATCTTTACGATTTCTTTCCTTCTGCTCATTTTGGGGTTTCTTTGTTCTTCTTTCTCTAGTTGTTTGAGGTGTAAGGTTAGGTTGTTTATTCGATCATTTTCTTGTTTCTTAAGGTAGGACTGTATTGCTATAAACTTCCCTCTTAGAACTGCTTTTGCTGCGTCCCATAGGTTTTGGGTTGTTGTGTTTTCGTTGTCATTTGTTTCTAGATACTTTTTGATTTCCTCTTTGATTTCTGTAGTGATTCCTTGGTTGTTTAATAGTGAATTGTTTAGCCTCCATGTGTTTGTATTTTTTGCAGTTTTTTTCCTGTAATTGATATCTAGTCTCATGGCGTTGTGGTCTGAGAAGATGCTTGATATGATTTCAATTTTCTTGAATTTGCTGAGGTTTGATTTGTGACCCAAGATGTGATCTATCCTGGAAAATGTTCCGTGTGCACTTGAGAAGAAAGTGTATTCTGTCGTTTTTGGATGGAATGTCCTATAAATATCAATTCAGTCGAGATGGTCTAATGTGTCATTTAAAGCTTGTGTGTCTTTATTTATTTTCTGTTTGGATGATCTGTCCATTGATGTAAGTGGGGTGTTCAAGTCTCCCACTATAATTGTGTTACTGTCGATGTCCCCTTTTATAGCTGTTAGCATTTGCCTTATGTATTGAGGTGCTCCTATATTGGGGGCATAGATATTTACCATTGTGATACGTTCTTCTTGGATGGATCCCTTGATCATTATGTAGTGCCCTTCCTTGTCTCTTTTAATAGTCTTTACTTTCAAGTCTAATTTGTCTGATATGAGTATTGCTACTCCAGCTTTCTTTTGACTTCCATTTGCATGGAATATCTTTTTCCATCCCTTCACTTTCAGTCTATATGTATCCCTTGGTCTGAAGTGGGTTTCTTGTAGGCAGCATATAGAAGGGTCTTGTTTTTGGATCCATTCAGCCAGTCTGTGTCTTTTGGTTGGAGCATTTAATCCATTTACATTTAAAGTGATTATTGACATGTGTGTTCCAATTACCATTTTCTTAATTGTTTTGGGTTTGTATTTGTAGGTGTTTTCCTTTTCTTGTGTTTCCTACTTAGAGAAGTTCCTTTAGCACTTGTTGTAAGGATGGTTTGGTGGTGCTGAATTCTCTTAACTTTTGCTTGTCTGGAAAGCTTTTGATTTCTCCCTCAAATCTGAATGAGATTCTTGCTGGGTAAAGTATTCTTGGCTGTAGGTTTCTCTCTTTCAGGACTTTCAGTATATCCTGCCATTCCCTTCTGGCCTGCAGAGTTTCTGTAGAAAGGTCAGCTGTTATCCTGATGGGTTTTCCCTTATATGTTGTTTGTTGCTTTTCTCTTGCTGCTTTTAATATTTTTTCTTTGTGTTGAATTGTCGTTAGTTTGATTAATATGTGTCTTGGTGTATTTCTCCTTGGGTTTATTCTGTATGGGACTCTCTGTGCTTCTTGGACTTGGTTCATTATTTCCTTTCCCATGTTGGGGAAGTTTTCCACTAGAACCTCTTCAAATATTTTCACAGACCCTTTCTTGTTTTCTTCTTCTTCTGGGATGCCTATAATTCGAATGTTGGTACGTTTAAGGTTATCACTGAGGTCTCTGAGGCTGTCTTCTAGTCTTTTTATTTTTTTATCTTTTTCCTGCTCTGTGGCGTTTATTTCTTCCATTCTATCTTCCAACTCACTTATTCGTTCTTCTGCCTCAGTCATTCTGCTGGTTAGAGCATCTAGAGTATTTTTAATTTCAGTTATTTTGTTATCCATTGCTGTTTGTTTTTCTGAGTTCTTATGAACTGTTTCTTGTACTTTCTCTAATTTGTTATCGAGATTTTGTATCATTTTTACTATCATTACTCTAAATTCTTTTTCAGGCATTTTTCCTATTTCCTCCTCATTTATTTGGTCTTGTGGGTTTTTTTCCTGCTCCTTTGCCTGCATGGTGTTTCTTTGTTTCCTCATGGTTGTCCAAGCTTTTGGGGTTGCTTGTCCTGGTGATAGAGGTGTTTATAGAAGACTGTCCAAGCCTCAGACTAATGTCCAAGTATTGGATTAGACGAATATTCAGTCGGCTATGTCAGGTTCTCCGCAGCCCTTTCCGGTGTCCGAGGCCGTCTGCTGGTGTTCAGCTGGTTCTCTGTGGGAATGACTGCGTCCTTCCGTGCATTCCCAATGCATCTGTGGAGAGGGATGCACTCCACGTCTCTCTACTTCGCCGCCATCTTTTTCTCTAGTGGCGAGAACTGGAGAGTAGGTTTGGGTCTGAGGATATCATCCGAGGGTTGTCACTCTGGGAGGGAAGTTGTGTGTCAATTGTGGTCTTTGATCTACTCTCAGATCTTTTGTAGCGTTTGTCCTTCTTTTTCTCTCTCATCATGCGCACTCCTGACCATCAGTCCAATGCCGCCTCCTCACAGATCCCCCTCCTCTTCCATGATGCCTACTCTTATTAGTTTTTCTCTTCTATCACTGTCAGCCTTTACAGATGTCCCTTTCCTTTTTCAAACTTGCTCCTTCATATCTGTTTTGAGCTGGAAATCTAGATAATCAGATAATAAATGTTCTCTATCTTAGAAACAGGGTCAGAGAGGCTCTCAAACAAGAATGCCCAGGTGCTTCAGAGTCAAAGCTCATGGCTTAAAACACACAAGACTTGTTAGTTTCCTCAGAATGCAAAGTTCCTTATGAAGGTACTGCATTTATTGGTAAGTGAGCACCCAATAATATTTTTACTTTGATAATTCTCAAATAGGCTTTTCCTCCTTAATTGCAAGAAACACTATTGGAACTAGACTCTAAGTACCTCAATCTCTATTTTCTAAGATTTAGTCAAATAGAAGCCAAGCTTCCTTGGTGTTCTGAGTTTGCAGGAAGGGAGATGAGCAGAGTGATAAGAAAGGTGGCCGCTTTACTGTCTTTGACCACCTTGCTACCTGAGAAGATGGAGTGGGGGTACCTTGGCTTGTACTGACAGGTAGAACCTGATGCTAACACGCAAGGGTTCAACTACATTTCTCCAGAGTGAGTGATTCACTCAGTGTATCCCGAATAGAGGGATCCTCTCTGTGCTAGCCCCTTTTCTGGTTTCCCACGACCAGCTTTTCACTTGAGAAATTGAGGAGTGCTAGTATTGCTCCCCAGTGACTCTGTGCATGGATATTAGAGTCAGACCCAAGTTTAAATCTGGAGTTGTTAGAACTTGGGTGACTGACAACATCTCCTTTATAAAAAGGGAAGGATGCAGTACCAACCTTGGCAATGTAGTTGTAAGAACTAAGAAAATCATGATCAATGAAGTACTTAGCACTGTTCCTGGTTGTGAAATAAAAGTTATATTTTTATGGCAAGACAAGAGAAATTTTAGCAAGAATCTTCTCTGCCCTTTGGCCTCCTCTCTTCCCACAATGTGCTTTGTGTACCTGCATTACGCATTGACCAAACCTCCCCCATCAGCAAAATTAACCTGCTCAACTATAAAGAGCAACATTCTCCTAGCATCAACACTACAACTCCTTAAAAGATAGCATTCCTTCTTGATCTTCTAGGGGGTCACATGACCCACCATGATGATGCTGAGATGTGGATTATGTAAACTGTCATTACTACCTCATTGGATGTATAGCCCTCTGTCTTAAAAAACTTACATAACTGTGCCTTGCTTTCTAACCAACAGAACAGTTCTCAGAGCTTTCTGAGATGCTCTTCCCGGGTTGTAATCCTCAAATTTGGCTCAAATAAAAACTTCCATTTCTTTTTTAATCATGTTTGATCAATTAATTTTTCATCAACATGGTACATAAGAAACACTAAATAAATCTTAGCTCTTCTCACCTTTGTTATAAGACACGCATGTATGTTACCTCTAGCCTACAAGGAGGCAGCACATTTGTTAAAGTGGGCAAACCCCCAACATCCTAATAACCACAATAGGTTGATGATCCACATCTGCCCTTGCCTAGAATAATATCAATATCATGAAGTAGGAGGGGAAAAAAGCTAAATATTACATGAGGAATGCAAATGTACTTTCTCCCTGAATATTCTATTTTGCTTTTCAACTTTTAAACTTCACTGTATTTCAAAACATACTCCCGACCATTCCAAAGCATTTTCAAGTTGGAAAGCCTTCTTTTTGTTTCACAATAAGCTAACTGCAGGTGCAAACTCGAGGGAGACAGACCTTGGAAATTTTAAGTATGTTGCCATGGCAATGGCTTGCAAGAACGTGTATGAGTTTCATCTTAGCTCTCAAGCATTCAACTGAGTTCATATGTGGAGGTTCAAATCACTAGGCACACAATGTTTGCCATTCATCCTGTCTTGAAAGGTTTAGAAATAACTGTCTTTGTTGCTTATAGCAACCAGAAACCACAAAATTCTATCTATCTATCTATCTATCTATCTATCTATCTATCTATCTATCTACGCAAATGTGGAGATCTAGTCATTCATTATCTACTCTTAGCTGGCCAATGTCACCAGTTTGGCTGCTTTAAGGGACGCTGTATACAGAAATTCAACCATAATCATTTTTGCCATTGTTACACACGAAGAGTTGCAATCCCAATATGAAATAGCTATAAAATTTTTCTACTGAATTTCAAATTAATGTCCTCATTCAAAATGGATGTATCCTTAAAGAAGCATGAACATTATTTAGGGATGGTCAGTTAAAGCAAACTTTCAGTCTAATGAATTGTGCAGGATCTTTTTAAAAAGGTCCCAAGCTGTAATGCAGGAAAGATGATTAAAGTGTGTAATTCTAGTCATTAAATCAAATGCCTCTACCCCTAGAAAGCAATGCCACCACCACCAACAAAAAACATACAAAAGAAGTAATTTTATCTTATTTGAACCATCACTATCTTAATTGCTCTTAAATGGTTCAGTTGATGCTTCTGAATTCCAAAACCCTCACAATGAACTCATGATTCATTGCCAATAAAAGCAGTGATTCTTGACAAAAACATTTTCCTTCCATGAATGAAACCTACAGAACACTAAAATATAAGAAATAATTCTTAACAAATTCTCTCCAAATTACAAGCCCTTTTCCATCTAAATTTGTACTATGAAAATTAAGTCAATAATAAAAAGATTCATTCACCAGAAAAAAAAAATGGATTTCTAAGAGTATATATTCTTTAGTTTTCCTAGCAAAAGCTTTTGCTGCAAATGCTCCATCATGATACAAAGTGCCCCACATAAAATGAGACCACAAGGGACCCTGTTATGTCCTGCATTTGGTTACTGACAAAATCTTCACAAAACTGTTATTAGCTACCAAAGCCTGGCAGTTATTTAATATTCACTTTGCTGCTTTAACTTTGACCCATCTTCCAAAAGATACACACACACACACACAATCATTCTCTCTGCCCCTCATGCTCCTTGATTTAACAGCTAGTTGATATGCTTTAAAAATACAGTAGCACTCCCCCCTCCCCCATTCTAAAAAGCCTACAGCAGTGCTGGAATTAAACCAATGAGAACACAATAATTAGCTATGCAAACTGTCAAGTAGATCTAAAAAGAAAAACAACCCAGAAAACACAACAATCAGCAGTTTGACGCTCTAACAAGAATCTATACTAAGTTCCCATTTATTTTAAACAAAAATAGATGAGGTCTTTGAAAAATGTTCACTGAAATTTCCATGGAAATAGGGCAAATCAGCTAATGGGTCTTTTACATCCCTAATTTCTATGATGTTGATACAGTAGAAAAGTCTTTGATCCTACACTCTTTCCAAAAACCTTCTGTCCTCCTCTTCTATATCCAGATTCGTTCCCAAAGTGAGTAGCATCTAAAATGGTTCCAAAGTGGATGTGGAACAGGTCAGCGGGTCAAATCACATGCTGAGGCCCCCCAGTTCCCAAATACCCACCAACCTCACCACAATAGTATTAAAGAGGTAATGAAATTAAAGGGCAAACTGGAAAGAGAAAATAATTAAGTTATCAGGGACACTTGTGTGTGAATGGGAGAGAGTAGACATTCAATTCTTAGGGTGGAGAGTGCGAATTACACACTTTGTAGCTAAGTCTCTGGGATCCTTTACTAGCTACCTTCTCCCTCTTACAACCATGTTGAGTCCCTATGAAGCAACATGGAATACTTCCAACATATACATGCTTTGTCTGAAATATCAATCTAATGCTTACATTGATGGTCAATGTTCCCTTAACCCAGTAATAGAATATCAGATTTTTAAAAAATCTAGAATTGTGATAAACACAATTACTTTGAAACTTGTGTTTGCTTCAAGTCTCTTATCTTCAAACTTGTAGAACAACTGCCTGCTTTTATAAAATTGAGAATGTAAGATGGGATGCCTGAAACTGGTCTAGAATAGGACACAACATTCTGAAATTCGACTAGGAGTTCAATCATTGTCTAACCCATATTGACCTGTGGCAAATCACTCCTCATTCCAATATAAGTAGGTTAGGGTAGATGACCCCTCAGGTCCCTTTAAAATCTAATAATCAAGGATAACACAAGAGAATCTTGTGGTACAGATAAGCCTTTTGATTTTGGTGATGGTTATAAGAAGCCACACATGTGATAAAATTGCACAGAACTAACAGACACACAGACACACATGCACACACACAAATAAATGCATGTATAACTGGCAAAATCTGAATAAGCTCTATGATTTACATTCTGATTTTGATATTGAGCTATAGTTATATAAGATGTTAACATGGGGGGAAGTTGGATAAAGGGCGCAGGGGACCTCCCATATCTTTCTTTGCAACTATCTGTGAATCTATAAGTATTTCAAAAAAATTTTTTTAAATATATAAGTACATAATACACACATATATACATAAATATAATAATCTTTGATTTCATGAAATGGCTTGACTGTCAAGGATAAATGCCAATATACAGGGCCTGATGCTTTAATCAATGAAGTGAAATTTATTGGTTCCAAACAATCAACTTTTAAGCTAAATGTGATAATTTTTACCTAAAACAATTAGTGGTTTAAAGGTAGTTAGGATATCGACTATTTCACCGTGATTCGAAGTAAGGAAATTGTTATGTGACAGGTTGTTACTAGTGACACCATTTTTGCCAACCCTTCTGTTATTTATCCTTGAATACTGAACCCTAAGGATTAAGATACCAAATAAATAAAAATTTCAACAACATGCCTTTCATTTAAAAGAGAAAATTAAAACAAAACACAAATAGAACAAAACCAATGCAATTCTAAAGGAAGAGTCAGGGAGTTACTAAAAATTGAATTTCTAATACTTATATCCTGAGGACTCTACAGTTTCTGTTCAATTAGCTTCTCCTATGATGAATAATCTTACTTTCTATTCCTAAAACCCTGTAGAATCCTATTCATCTAAGAATTAGGTTGCGCTCAATATATTTCCTTTCAACATCACAGAATCTAGTGGATTCTCTTGACCTCCATGAGGTCCACAAATAATGGCTAATGTCTTAGCAATTTTGTACCTATACGTTGCTCAAAGTTTGAGTCTTAAGTTTCATAAATGGGGCAAAAGAAAACAAAATAGATGCCTGTAGCAGACCTCTGTTAGAGGTAAAGTAGAAGAAAAGAAGCAAAGAAAGCAGGAAACTATAAAGAAAAGAGTGAGCAGAAGGAAAGAGAAAAGGTAAGAAAAGGCTTCCCTCACCCATGTTTGGAGAGTGGTGGGGAATCTCAGTCCATTTTACAGGTGAGACCAATGGTAGAGGTATTTCAGACTTAGAAAATTAGGACTACTGTCTCACCCAGTGAGATATAAAATAGGTCTTGGGTTTCAAAATTCTAGAAAGGGATTTGAAAGAAAAAGAAGCATTATAAAATGTATAAGTAAAAGTAAGTCAATCTATCAAATCACCTCTGCTCCAGGACTAGCCAAGTAAGCTGTGTTTTTAGGATTTAGCTGTCTTGTGGGAGCAAAGACTACACCTCTCTTAAACAGCAAAGCTTAAGACACAGAACAGAAAAGCACCTAGTAGAGGCTCTTGAACAGTAGATGTCCTGTCCTTGAACATCTGTCACCAAACAATACAAGGTAAAACACTTAGAGGCAGTTTCTCAGTCACTTTAATTAAAAAAGGCAAAGAATGGTGAGTTATCTGATGAAATCCTTTTAGAACCCGTGCATACTTCTCCCCTAGTTAATTCTACCAGCTACCATAAATTTAAAATGGTAGAAGAACTACTCTTGCCAGCTAAGGAATGTCACTCACTACCTGGTTCTACAAGAATTGAGCCATTAGCCACTGCAGTCACTGACCTACGGTACACCCTGAAAATAATTTAAGGCAGAGATCAGGAATAAGGCACTGTGTGCTTTGGGAAAACTGGCAAAACAAGCCTTCAGATATTTATATATTTTCAGGAGATAATGTTATGAATCCAGAGTCTTGCATCTTCCCATAATTAGAAAATCACAAAAACCATGAACAGAGACATCTCTTCCTCATGACGAAGCAGCAAGCTTCTGCTGAGACGCATGCTTGATTACATATATCTCTTCTCCAAGCTCACATAGATACTGGCCTCCTTGCCTCCCTCTTGGGAGCAATTTCTCAGAGCTATCTGAGAGGCCTCTGGGATACAGTCCTCAGTAAGTCTCCAAATAAAACTGAAACAATTCTCATGTTGTGCTTTTTCTTTTCAGTCAACACACACAGTAAAAGAATAAAATATATAATAGGTATTTAGCCAAGAAAGACACTAGCGGTGGTAAACGTGTTCCAAAGCTGCTGTAACAGAATCCAGGCCTTTACTTCACGTGGCCATAATGAAAAGAGCTGGTAAGGAGTGTGAGGTTGCCACCCTTCATGACACCTTGCCCCTCTTCACTCTTCCTAGTGCCACAATGCCACAATGCATTTTAAGCTTTGTGGGGTCCAGGTAATGCTTTAAAGTTGAAGTGTTTCAAACTCACTGTGTTCTGGAAGTCAAATCTATCATTATAAGATTACATGAAAAGCCAAGCATCTACAGCACATACCAATTTGTACTCCAAATGCTGGTTTCCCAGATTTGGTATCCAAAAAATCTTGTCTAGTTTTAGATGCTGATGAGAAATAGAAAAAAAAAAATTAAAATACAATCACTGCACCTCCCATATATGACATCTTAAACCTGTAAATGTCAATGTTCTAATTTCATTTCCTTGTGTCTACGAATATTTCCCTGCTAAATATTTCAAATTACAATAGAAACTCACAAGCTATATTAGTTTTTACAGCTAAATTATGAACATTCATAAAAATAATTTGTCCTACACATCTAACCTTTTGTTCTCGATATAGACCCACTTTCTTTTTCACATTTATAGAAAAATGCTTACAAAGTCTTGTTCTCTGGAATTGGTTAAATTTATTTTTCATAAATCTTTTATCTGAGAATTTTTCTCAGACTATGCTGTTGATTGCTTATGTTACCTCTTTCCTTACCACTTTCATTAGAAGCCTCATTGTACCTTGTTTCTTACAGAAGAATTTGAAACTGATTTTGGGATGAAGGACTTTTAGTTCAGAGTATCAGCATCTTATGGAATATTTATTGATATGAAGCCTAAAAATACACATGGTAGGTACAGCGTTCATGTGGGTAATTATTTAGTAGATTCAGCCCATAATTTTACACCACAGTGTTCTTATTAGGAATACCAGAAAGGGAATCAGAGTTTCTTGACACATGGTCATAAATATTTTCACTTACAATGAATAATTTAGCCTTTTTGGTATTCATTGTATGAAAAATAGATTTGAAATAATTTCAAGATCTCTTGGCAAAGGTGAAGGTTTTGGAACACAAGAAGAAAACAGGCAGTATGGGAACATCTCTCCCTTGTTTTCACAGAATTTTGCTTGTTTGGTGATACACACACAGCAAAAATTTCCCTCATCTGTCAAGATGATGTCAAAATGAAAAGATGATGTTCCTTCTATAGCATTTCCTGTTGTGAGATTTTAGAATTCCAAATCATTAATTATCTGAAATTTACCAGCCTTGCCCATAGAATGCTAACAAACCTCTGTATTCTTCACTATGGAAATGGAAAAGGAGATTTCCCTCTAATTGATGCTAGCCATGACTGGAATTATTCTCACACTAGTTTCAAAATGAAAATTCCATAAGAAAATCCCAGATGCAGATCCATCTAAAAATTCAGGGGAGACAACTCAACAAGATGAAAAGCAGTCTATGTTTTAAGACCACCTATCTTTAAAAACTTTTTCTTTTAAAGGAAAGTCACATTTATTCACACTCTAAAATTGTAAAGTATTAGAGCTGCAAACCCCTCACCTTACAAATGGGGAAGTCGAGTACCAGAAATTTAAGTAGCTTGTTTTCACCACACCAGTAGCAGGAAAACTTTCTCTAGTATAATGTCTTTACATAAATCTATTAAAATAAAATGTTTTAAAATTATATAAGCTCCAAAAAATAACCTGTTCACAATGGGACATGTTGAATTTGAGGTGAATTGGGGCAGTTGTAAGGATAGGTGTAAAATTTAGGAGGCTGTTCTATGCTGAGAATGGTAAAATTTCCCAAGGAAACAGAGAAAGGAAAAGAAATTCTGTAATAAACTCCAAAATAAAATCAACATTAAGGGTGGGAAGAAAAAAAAAAAAATTGTTCTTCTTCCTAAAATTCTTGACTGAATTGAATTCTTCTTAGTAGAAATTTTGGGTAGCCCAGTGGGGAGAACTCTCTTAGTTATTTGTGGGAATCAAACCAAGTGATGTTGAAATTTTCCAAAAGTACTTTGATGTCACTCAGTGGCATCTATGACACGAAAATTCTAAAAACAAATAATTTCTCAAAGGGCATACTGAATGTTAATTTCTTAACACTGACAAAAGTACAATGCTTACATAAGATGTTAACATTAGGGGAAACTGGATGAAGAGTGAATTCTCTTTAATATGTTTGCAGCATTTCTATATATTTATTTCAAATTACAACATTTATTTAAAAACTAAAAAATAAAAGAAGCATACTGATCTGATCAAGTCCTATATATTATATATAAGTTGGCAAAACTGGTATTTACAAAATAATTTTCTTTTAAAAAAGATACAGATATGTTTATAAAAGAAAAGAATACTACAACCATAAAAAGTAACCTATGAATTCCCCACTTTTGTAATATTTACAGACATAAAACATGTATTATCCTCATTTGAATGGCATCTTTAGAAATGATCTTACATTGTTGACTTTCAAATAAACCAAGCATATATATTTATATCAATACTTCATCTCATTTTAAACCCTCATCCCTCTTGTAAAGAACTACAAAGAATTAATGCATCATTGAGGGAATTGCTAGGTAGAGAGAGGGAGAGAGGTTAAAGTCAGTATTTATTTTGTTATTGCATCAGTAGTTGCTGTTTAAGATGACATCTATTGCAATTGAAATCCCACTGGCTATTTGAAAAACTACAAAGTCAGGACTCTTAGAATACTTGTTGCATGGACACCTTTAAACAGTGACCTGAGTTTACTGTCTCTAGCCTGAGACTTTGAAAAATAATAAAAAACTATTCAGTTTGCTATTTTACACCTAGGTATTATTTCAGTCAGTCCTGAAGAATGGTTTATGAAGATCCCCATAATTATTCACTATATTTTAAACTACTTACTGAGGAAATAATAGTATTGATAACCATTTCAGTAACATGAATAGACTACTAATTATCACTTATTTAAAATTGTTTCACTCCAGGCCAGACCTTTGCTTTCCGCCTATACCCACCCACATTCTATTTTCTTTTTGGTGGGTGCCCTTCAAAAAAGAAAACAGAATCAAAGATAGAGAAAGAAGTAGAAGTGGGCATACTGAAAATTATTGCTGGAGTATTTTACAAATACACTCAATTATACCCTAGTGGCCTGAGATAGTTATACTTACTCCAAAGTGTCTAATTTAGTATTGGAAAAATGACTCAAAATTCAAGTCATCCCATAAGTAAAAGGAAATCAATTTCTTATTTTTTTTAAAGGAAAACATTTAGCAACAAGGACTAATTTTAACGAATAAAGAAAACAAATACAAACTAAATATGCAGGTGATTTTTAACTAAAAAAGTTGTACACATTTTGTATTACTTTTATTATTCATAAAGCATGAAGACTGGCTTTTAAGAAATCAATATGTTGTCCTGAGAACATGCAGAACCAGAAACAACCACCTTGACTGATTTTGAGACAAGCTACTTGGGATCTTGGCTTCATATTCCAATACCCTCAGAGCCCTAAACACCACTTCAGAGGCTGGTATTCATGTTATGGGATATGGAGCCCACCTGATTTGACCTGATTTTGTGTTACCCTTTATTTTCTGACTGGATAACTAGGGCTGCTCAAACAAATTCAGAGAACATACAGCAGAAAAACATCAATGCAACTACTTAGCCCATATTGAAGTCTCCTTTCTCCAAACTACCATGAAGTGTATAACAGATGCTCAGCAAAAATGTGTTCCTTAATTGAGACTATAGGGTAAAATTGTTCAGCCTTCAATACTCTTCTAATTTTACATGTTTGTCCTTTCTCTTCAGCTGGAATTTTAAGGCAGCAAGTGTCTTATTTTCCTTTGCCACCCAAGACATCAAGCAGAGTTCTGGTATAGATCAATCAGTAGATATTTTAACAGATCTTAACTATTAAATGTACAAAAAAAACACTGAGATGGGTGCTTAGGAATTGCTTATGTATTATAATTTTCAACATTCTGGAAAGGTATGGTATACTTCCTGAAGGCTTAAGAAAATTCTTGGCAAACCCAAGAGTAGCTATTACCCTGAAATTTCTAGTTTTTCATATGTGTTCTTGAAACCTATTATGTAGCTGCTAAATATTTATACACACACTATTATAGACACACATATTTATACACACACTACAATCAACTCTGAAAATATTGCAGTCCTACTACAAACCCAAATCTAACTGTGCTAATTGAGAGAAGTCCTGGCACATGACTGAAAACAGTGATTTTTCAGCCTATGGGAGGTTGAGTGGTCTAGAAAACACATCTAGTCATGCAAGATAATCCATTATGTAGATAGTTCACACATGGGTCACTGAGAATTGACACCTGGGGCTATACCTATGCAACTCCAAAATAAGGAGCTTCAAAAAAATATCAAAATTCTGTGCAAAATTTTTGATTTGACAATAAAATAGTAGTGTTCTGAAGTCATAAAGGTAGTCTTAATCATATACATACATAGTACTTATATATGTAATCTATATTTTGTATATAATAAATAGTTTTTCATTAAAAGAAAATTCATTTCACTGGATGATTGATTGGGACGGCATTATCTTTGAAGCTGTAGTAGAGTTTTTAATATGAAAAATGTGAAGAAGTCAGGTGAAGGCATCTGCCCACACCACTAAACCCCCACATCATTTATGAATTTACTAGTAAATCTAGGATGTGAGGTTATGTAATTATATTTTTGGTCTGAAATATATTTAGAGTCAAGACTGTGGCCCTACCAAACCTGTTATATTTAAATAAAAAAGCCGTGGAAACAAACATGAGAGCATACAGACTCCAGGACTGATGTCTTTTGCAGACTGATTTCCTTTGGTCCCCTAAATAATATTCAAGTCATTTCCACCATTATATGAAGTTTTTGTCTTTTAAACTAAGGAATACTTAAGGTAATGAAGGCTGAAGCCTTTAGAACAAAAGATATTACATTTAGTCTTGGGAAAACAGTAAGAAAACGTTCTGAGCCTTTCTTGCTATTGGGAAAAAAATTGTGGGTTAATTTGCAGTCTCTGTCTCTCTCTCTATATATATGTATTTTTTCTTTTTCCCACAACAATGAAAACAAAAATGTATAATTGATTTTGATTTTTTGGGATGAAATAGTTCTCAGATAGCTTCCAATGCTTAATCAAGTGATCATCACACATAAATTTGTGACACAAAGCTAGAAAACCTCTCTCATATATTTTTGCTTTTTCATGGTTATTATTTAGTTTGGACTTACAAGCTATCTTAATTTTCTGTGAGACACTAGAGATACTCATGGATTTACATCTGTCTGTGACTCTCCTCAGTTATTCTGTATACTGGAAATTGCCTTACTCAATAATATTGTGCTTGGCTCCATTCTCTATCCTAGAGTAATGAGGAAAGGGAGTCTTCAGGAGACTCAAGTATCAGCTACCAAGTAAATGTAAATAAGATAGCAGAAAGCAAAATCAATCTTTCTGGGTCAATATGGTAACCTTAGTAGAAATCTTGATATTTAAAGCCTAAATATACACAAAATGTATAAGCAGAACTTGGTGCCATTATACTCTGCTGAATTTATATACAGTTTATTGTTTCTGTATATAGTAATAGAGGTCTGGAAAAAATGGCATTTGAGTCCATAAATGACAGATAAGGCAGCAGAGGAATAAAGTACTGGGTGTAGAGGAAATGAGAAGTGAAAAAGAATATTGAATTGATAAAAGGCACCACTTGGTCTAAGTATAATTAAATAGCCACTAACTGTTCACCTGTGAATTTTGCTAGTGCTCACAACACTAGAATTAACAGCACTAACTTTGACATGGCAAAATCTTGTTTCAGGTGTGTTATTTTCCAAATGGGCCAAGTGTAAGCTTAATTCTTGAAACATTTAAATTTAATATAGACAAGGACTTAAAGTCCTTGGCTACATGCTTTATTTTCCCATTTGAAAACTACAAAGTATAAGCCAAAAGGCCTTTCCCCATCAATTAGCATTCTGCCTACTGCATCCATCATATAGTTAATTGATTGCACTTGTAGTTTTATAAATGCACCCAGATGCTGTGGGATGAGCACATTTCGTAAATTAAAGGAGCATATGGAAGGCACACAGACAGTAACATTTCATCATAACTACCCAAAACATCCTTAACATGCAATGCTACATCACTAATTACTTTGTAAATATGTAAGCATTTCCTGGTTAATGTCTTAGTGAGAAATTTGCTTGGCAGTTGAGCCCAAATGCTATTGTGACCAGACATTTAATACCACTTCAGGGCTCTTCTAGTTTCGTTCCACAGAAGGAGAATGTGGCTCCCAGCCTATTAGGCAACCTTGATTATGCAAAGTCAGTGAAAATATTTACTTTTTAACCATGGGTTGTCTTGATTAATGAATACCAGTCAACTCTCCAAAATATAAATATCTGTACAAAGATTTGCCTGTAAGCACTATTTCTTTCTAAAAACATTAGAGGGAATTTGCCAAGTGAGGAGAATTTTGCTGCTTAGTGGATTCTTTAATTTCTAAGAACAGGGCATTGGAGGAAAAGGACTGGAGAAAGCATGTAATATTGGCTTCATTCGTTAACTCTGGGAAAAATCAATATTAAATGATTTGAGTAAATTATCTTAAATGTATCTCAGGATATCAAAGGTAAAGGTTTTCATTCACTTTATCTAAGTCATAATTCCTTGTCAAGCCAAGGTCCAAAAGGCAGTGAAAAGAGACATGCAACATGGCTAAACTTCCTTTGGAAAATGGAAATTCTCTCCATACACAAGGTGATCCACAGACTAAGAGATGTGTACTTAAACTTTCAAAATTTGTGTTTCATTGGTACATTTTGGCAGCATGATTTTGGTAAAATTCAGCTGTACTTAGGACTGGAAATGGTGTCTAGGTTCACCTTAGAATTTTGAAATAATCATTAAAAACACAGAATTCAGAAGTAATTCACTTTTCATTCTTTTCCAGTCTTATGACCCTTCTGGGCAAAGGTTGTGCCCTGTTCTCTGGGCCCCTGGGTGACAGAAGGCTTGACTGAGGATGCTGAGAGATTAATTTCATTGCAGAATTTGAACTGGGCATTGGTCAATCCCCCAGTCTTTATAATAAAATCAACAAATACTTAAATAAAACATTCAAAGTTATTCTAGAAATGAACATCTATTTATAAGCCAGAAATAAAATAACAGTAGATTAGTCAGCATGAGCTCCTAATGTTTTCAGAATTGAAAGTTTACTTAAGGCAAAAGTCAGTAAATCCTATTGATGCTTGAATCGTTAAGATCCGATAAATAAGTTTAGTAGTTATTGCCATATTTATACTTAGATACCACCAACTCAAATACTACCATAGCTTAATTTTAGTTTTGCTCCTATTGAACGCTATTCCTGAATAGGGCAAAGAGAAAACGGTTACAAACAACAAATAGCACACCATTTGTAATCTGGTAAAGTACCTTCCATGCATGGGATTTCTTCCCTAATCTATGAAGCAGGGGCTATGTAATTCAGTGAAAAATAGTTGTCACAACAGACATAACATTCTATCTCATAATTAAGGGAAGATGCAATCAGAAGTTCCCTTGAAAAGAGAGGCCAGGCTTCTTTCACTATTAACACAACTCCTCCCCTCCCCCTCCTTTTCTGAGATTCAATCCCTTCTGTTCTCCATCTGCTCTGCCCCCGCCTATTGTCTCCAGTCCCTGCCAAGCATGCCAATCCCATCTGGCCATACTCTTGCTTCTGTGGCTCCAATTCCCAGGGGCCTAGGAAATACCTGAATGCCAAGGCTTTTCTCCTCTTCAGGAGAACAAGGATAGCTAGGAGGCTCTTAAACACTTATCCAAAGAACTCACACACGTGAACACGCACAATGTCGCAAACACAAACAGCACTTTTAGAATCCTCTCCTAGGCTGAAATCAAAAAAATGTTTCTAATTCTCTCAACTTGGATGCATTTTTAAAAACTGAAATCTTACTATCTTTGAAATAATCAAAATGTATATTTCAAAAACAGAAACACATTTATTAATCCCAGACATGCATTTTTTTCAGTAAGCAGAATTAATTAGTGTAAATAAATGTTACTCAAATCTTACCATTATGAAATATTTCCATTAATTAATCAGGTTTAATAATCACAAATACATTTTCTATTGTACCAAACACACATTTAATTCATACATTCCACCTTTACGAATTTCTCAACGAAAACCTACACTGCCGCAAAAGCATGCATGGTCAGAATCTAAGCATATTTAGTCAAAATTATCACCATGTCATTAACAACAATAAAGCAGTCTGGCAAGTATTGAAAAGCAGCTTTTATTCATGCTTTTACTCAAACCAACTTAATACATAATACACATATATATAAAAACACATACACACAATTTTTGGTTGTTTCTGCCACAAGCATGCTCAAAAACCTCTGAAGCTCACAGAAAGCAGCAAACAAAAGTAGAAGCAACCATGCTCAGGGTTTAAGGACATTTAAAAATTTAAAACAACCTTTCTACATTTCATATAGAGCGTGCATAAATTTGACATGCAATCTCCAAGAAGTAACATTTTAATGTAAATCTTAAAATTAGTTTATCCAAAAGAGCTTATTCTTATTTTCATTATTATTTTTCTTAGGCTTCTGGATCTTAAACCCTGCATGCTGCAGTTCTAAGCTGTGCTGAGCACCGGCTGATAGAAGAAGCTACCTGCGAGTTTTCACAGTGCCATCTCATATCCATGTCTGTCTGGCTACCCTGCGTGCTTAGAGCTTTTTTCTTAATTCTTAATGGAAATCCTAGGAAATTTAGTCCATCCTCTGAAATCAATACTGGTGACAGGAGAGCTCCCTGACTCAGTGGGAGATCAAGATGATAAATTGCCTGCGCATCAGCCTGGCCTATCAGTGCCCTGCACACAGATGGGCGAGAAAAGACACAGAAAAGCCTCTATCAGTCACGTGTCACCAATGAGCCAATGGCTGAAGCGCTACTGCAGGAAGGGATGCTGCAGTTCCGTCTGCAGTTAACGAGGTTGTTTGTACACAGCCCAGCCCGCGCCCTGCTCAAAAAGTCCAGGCAGTTGCTGCTGTTGAATTTGCTCCCCTGCTGTGACTGCACAGGGAAACGGACCTCCCCCTAAACCCCTGACCCAAATAAAGCCCTATTTTCATGCACAGGGATTTTTCTCTGTGTTACTTTCTGATCCAATGTGATAGCCCAGCAGAAAGGAAACTACTTTTTAACACCCCAACCCTTAAACTCTTCTTATGTGTTTCCTTCAGATGATTATCACGTTTTCACCTAATATTAAATTAGAAGGCTTAAACTGCACAATTAGCATGCAACCCTCCTAACAGAATTGGCTCAAAGCTTTATAATTGTAATTATAATTTTATTTCCAAGTTAATGAATGGCATTTTTTTGAATGCCCCGTTTATAATGAGTATTTTTATGGGATAATTTTGGAAAGGCAATTATGCAACACTAAGAAGTACATTACTATGCTTTTTTTGCCAATTAGAACTGTTTCTCTTTAAAGACAATTTGAGTCCCAATAAATATGTCATTTTATAGATCATTAAAAATAAAAACAAACAAGCACCAAAGGATGTACATCCTGCTTCCTAAAGTCAGAAAAACAAATGAGTTACCCAGTGTTGGAAATGTGTACTTATTTTTTGCCTTTCCTCTAAAATTTAAAATAATTCTTTCGTGAGCAAAGGCTCCACATCTGGAATACCATATGGAAATATATCCCCAGTACATCTGCATTTATTGATCATTCTGCAATAGCAGACATGTTGCACAGTTCAAGGTAATTGAGATGATTGTATTCTGACAGGAAGGTTTTAAGTGATGAGACCATGGTGTGTTTCAAATGGCAGTATCATGTAGATATTTTTAAATAGCTCAAAAGAAACATTGAATGATCTTCAGAAATAACATTTATATTAGAAAGAGTACCTTTATTGTTCTTTATGGCCCAGTTTTCATTATCTCCATGCATTTTGAAGGATTAATTCTAACTCCTTTTAGACTCAATCAATAGTACTTAGAAAAAAATCTGAGAATAAATCCTGATAGGTGTGCCATCATAAGTAAAGTGCTACTGGGGTTTAGAATGCTGAAATTCCAAAGCTCATTTTGTCTTGGCAACTATTTTTTAAACTCATATTTGAAAGACTGGACTCTGTCAAGGTTTTTTGCAAATTCTTTTCCTCTATTTCCTTTATTTAATGTCGACCATCAGGAAAGAATAAAGCGTTTTTTTAAGTTCTTTAAATTATATATTGTTTTGTGCTCATTCTATCTGTTTAGCTTATTTATTCAATAATATAAACCTCAACAGTCAAACTTTATGCTTTTAAAAGAAAAGATTAAGGCTCAGAGCATTTACCAAGAAGAAAGCAACAATAATGAAACACTGACATTAAACCTATTTATTGAACTATTGTAACACTCAAAAACTAGAAACCACCTAATCATCAAAAACGAACTGATGAGATAATTTACAGTTTTACAGTCCAGATACTCTATAGCTGTAAAATAGACTGTGGTAAATTCAAACATGCTTATATGAAGAGACCTCTAAGTTGTATTGTTATGTAAACAAAAATTAAAGGTACAAATTTAAACCGTTTAAAGCCTATACACACACTGCACACATGCATTTACACACACAAAGACATAGTTGCATATGCAGAGGCAATTTCTGTAAGGACATAAAATATCAGTTAATAGTGGTTAAATTTGAGAAGGGGAGCTGACTTCAAAGGTGGGGACATGGCATAATTTTAATAGGTAACATTTTCTACCTTTATTAAATCAAGTCTATATATTGCTTTTCTAATTTAAAATTCATTAATTAACATAAATGATGGCATCTATGTTCATTTAGGTTTAAAAGGATGTGATTGGTAGATGTTTTGAGCAAAAATGTTGAGGGGAAAGGAGGAGAGACAGAGGAAAGGGTGGTCTGCTTTTTTTCATGCAAAGAAAATAGGGTACCACGCACCTATGCTCACCTAATCTGTGACAAAGGAGGCAAGATTATGCAATAGAGAAAAGACAGTCTCTTCAATAAATGGTGCTGAGAAAACTGGACAGCTATGTGTAAAAGAATAAAATTCGAACACTCCCTAACACCATACACAAAATAAACTCAAAATGGATTAAAGACCTAAGTGTAAGGCCAGAATCTATAAAACTCTTATAACAAGCAGAACACTCTTTGACATAAATCACAGCAAGATCTTTTTTGACCCACCTCCTAGAGTAATGAAAATAAAAACAAAAATAAACAAATGGGACCTTATTAAACTTAAAAGCTTTTGCACAGCAAAGGAAACTATAAATAAGACAAAAGGACAACCCTCAGAATGGGAGAAAATATGTGCAAATGAAGCAACTGACAAAGGATTAATCCCCCAAATATACAAACAGTTCATATAGCTCAATATCAAAAAAACAAACAACCCAATCAAATATGGGTGGAAGACCTAAATAGACATTTCTCCAAAGAAGACATACAGGTAACCAACAAACACATGAAAAGATGCCCAACATCACTAATTATTAGAGAAATGCAAATCAAAACTACAATGAGGTATCACCTCACACTGGTCAGAATGGCCATCATCAAAAAATCTACCAACAATAATTGCTGGAGAGGGTATGGAGAAAAGGGAACCCTCTTACGCTGCTGGTAGGAATGTAAATTGATACAACCATTATGGAGAACAGTATGGAGGATCTTTAAAAAACTAAAAATAGAAACTACCATATGACCCAGCAATCTCACTACTGGGCGTATATCCAGAGAAAACCGTAATTCAAAAAGATACATGCACTCCAAAGTTCATTGCAGCACTATTTACAATAGCCAGGACATGGAAGCATGTAAATGTCCTTTGACAGATGAATGGATAAAGAAGATGTGATACATATATACAATGGAATACTACTCAGCCATAAAAAGGAACAAAATTGTGTCACCTATAGAGATGTGGATGGACCTAGAGACTGTCCAAACAGAGCGAAGTAAGTCAAGAAGAGAAAAACAAATATCATATATTAACGCATGTATGTGGAATCTAGAAAAAATGGTATAGATGATTTTATTTGCAAAGCAGAAATAGAGACATAGACGTAGAGAACAAACATACAGATACCAAGGGGGGAAGGGGGAGAGGGATGAATTGGGAGATGGAGATTGACATATATACACTACTATGTATAATACAGATAACTAATGAGAACCTACTGTATAGCACAGGGAACTCTACTCAATTCTTTGTGATAACCTAAATGGGAAGGAAATCCAAAAACAAGAGGATATATGTATACGTATAGCTGATTTACTTTGCTGTACAGCAGAAACTAACACAACATTGTAAAGCAACTATATCCCAATTAAAAATTAAAAAAAAAATAGGGTAGGTGTGGGCAAGAAGAGAGCTACTAGGTATAAGTTCTGGCAGTCTTAGCTGAAGACCTCCACATTGCATGTTAACTTCCATTTCTATCATCTCTGAATGCAGATAACAGTATAAACTTACGTGTGTTAAGAGCTTTACAACTTCCATGATAATTCACCTAAATTTCTCTGATTCTTAGAGGTAGGAATGTGAAGGACTGAGAAATAAATGATTTGGCTAATTACCTAAATTTGGGTGAATTAACTCTTCCAAAATTTAGTTTTCTCAGAAGGATGCAATTGGCAGGAAGTGGCAGAGCTAAACTCGAATTTTAATTTAGGATATTGTTTACTGTTGCTTTAGGCAAGATAATGTGCATGTTTTTATCAATAATGGTGTAGGGTTAAAGACAAGATGAAATCCATTTTCTTCTGTTTCCTAACTGGCACAAGCTTACTTTATCCCCAAACCAGAACCTGGGTTATAGATTCTATTTTTGACTCTTTTGTTGTTGTTATTCAGATTCCTATAACTTTAAGAGATATAAACTTAAAAAAAATGAATTGGCCAAATTAAGTCAAAGGCTTATAATATGCATTATTAAAGAATTTTTTGTTTTACCCCCAAATTATTCTAAATCAGTGGTTTATGGGGGGGTGATTTTGCCCCCAATGGAACATTTGACAATGTATGGAAGCATTTCTAGTTGTCATAACTGGGGGAGGTGTTACTAGCATCTAGTGGGTAGTAGCCAAGGATGCTGCTAATCATCTTAAAACGTACAGGACAGCCCCTGCATCAAAGAGTTAACTGGCCCTGGATGTCCATAGTACTGAGACTGAGAAACCATGTTCTAAACACCAGGCTTTTCTACCTTATTTACAGAGGTTAAAAAAAAAAAGTATTCTGTATGTATTGTAATGTGGCAAGGACGTAAGTTGAGATGGAGAAGGGAGGATAACTAAGGCCCATGGCCATGGGTCACTCCAAAGTGAAGAAGTCAAGGAGAAGAGGAAGAAACAGCAAATGAGGATGAGGATAGGAGGAAAGATCAAAGTGTGGTGACCTGGAAGACTGTGTGTCAGAAAACACGTTAGGGTCAACTTGCTCGAATGCTGTTAATAGGACAAGTAATCCATTCTCCTTGGAGGTTTTATTTAAACAAAGGGTCTGAGAAATTAATGTCACTGGAATTAACAACACAAAGACTTGAGGTCTTTATTCCTCCTCATATTTGAATTTTTAAAGATGTGGCCATAAAAGGTAATCTTCATAGGAATCACAGGAGGGCTCTTTGAGGGAATATGTGCAGGGGAAGGGGCTTTTGTGACACTCAAATTATACTTCTTAGGCTACGTATGGTCTTAGGCTACTTTAAAGTCCACAAAGTTAGGCTTGTAAACAAGCAAGTGAACAAATTCTGTTTTGGATGCACCTCCTCCCCACCCTCCGCACCCCCCTGCCGCCCGCCGCCACAGTTTGAAGAAGAGGCAGAGTGTCACCATAGCCCCCTAGGAATAAGGTTAGCGGTTCTTGTCTCCAGGCCCCCACCTGGGCTTTCTGTCCATACATAAGGTTTCTAGGAACACAGTTCTCAGGACCAGCTTCAGGCACTTTCCCTCTGTGATTCCTGTCATGCCAATTTCCACACTTGGCCAAGCCTGTGGCGTTCAGGGTCAGTGCAGCAGAGCTGAGATACAGAGCCACCTGGAACACTCTGACATTGGAGCAGCTTCAAGCCAAATTAATGCCCTTTTTTACAGGCAAATATTGCAGGAAAGCAGGGATGGGGTGGGGGTGGGGAGGAGAGAGACAGAGAGACAGAGAAAGAGAAAGATAGATCAGGGAAAAGAGCCACAGATCCAGATATTATCACATACTCTGTGGTGGTGTGGGAGAACATTCCATGTCACAATTCTCTTCAAACCAGAAAGATTTTTACAACTCCAACAGTTCTTATGGCTTGCATAGTCCAACTCCTTTGTTTTACAGATGAAGGATTTTGAGGCAGAGAGGTTAAATAACTTGGCTTAGATTAAGTGACAGTGGGATTCTGTCCCATTCCAATCAAAGGATGAATATGATATTGGCACATTTCAAGATTTCAAAAATCACCATAATTATCAACCAGAGTAAAACTTAGAGGAAGGGGGAATTTTGATGTCAAATATGAGACAGCAAACGGCTCCAAAGCCTCCTCCCTCCCACGCTGAAGCTGGATTAAGGCATTGAAAGCTGCTGCTACCCAGGAGAATATGATCCTCCACTGGGCACTGATAGGACATGAAATACCAAAGAAGCAGCTTTGAGTCTCCTCCTTTCAGGAGAATATGAGTGGAGGCTGAAGTTTTTTTTAAATGCAAATTCTCTTGTCTGTACTTTCACCAAGTGATGATGAATGGGAAGTAGGATGCATGAGCGACTTTTAAAAGACATATGTCAGGAAGTAAGCTCTAGTTGTGAGAGAATATAGAATAGGGAAGTATTCTGGGCCATTTTCATTTTTTAAGAGAACAAATAGAAACAGTAGAAAAACATGGTGGATTATCTTAATTTTAAATTTTTATTATTTTTGCTTTTTCTCCTCTATAATGGCAGCCCTAGTTTGAGACCATGGAATACCACTAAATTCCTGTTAACTACTAATTTAATATTTGCAAGTACATGTTAGAGGCAGGAAGTGAATTAATGTTTAAATGAGCAAAATTTCGCATATTCTAAATTTTATGGTGTCTGTTTTCTGCAACTTTATTCTTGTGGGTTTTATTTTCTACACTGATTATTTCTCTAGTTATGCACACTTTTTGCAAAGTAAAAACACAAGCAAAACCCCCTCTGCCGCATATAATCTTTGCCATAACATTGTATTTGAAAATGTATTATACTAATGTTGAAAATAAAAGAAATGGATACTCAGAGGGATTAAATATCATCTATATCCATGAAGTTAGTAATGGAAAGTGTACTGACTACATATCAAATGTTCTTTCCAAATCAAAACTACCCATTGTGCTGCTCTAGTGTCACTGTCCTCAAAGGTTAGTATGCATAAGAACCAAGAAGGAAACAAGTTAAATATCCAGATTTCTGGGCCCTTCCCTGGAGACTAATTCTCTTACTTGGTTAGATCCCAAAAGTCTACATTGTTAATAGGCATCCCATCTCCATAATTTAAGAACCTCAAGATTATCTTAGAGTTTCAAATTCAGAAATCCTTTTCATGAAAAGCCATGTCAACAGGATTTCTAATGAATGGAAATGGGAAGCCTTTCTTTCTTAGGGAATAAAACTTTAAAAGTGGTAGGAATAGTGTTCACCAAGAGAGAAACTGGAACAGAGAGTGGTGTCAGCCAAAAAGAAAAATGCAGGTGCTTTAGAGTCATCCATGAAGGGATGGTTTTGCAAATTGGATTTTACAACATAGAGTATTTTAGCTGAAAATAATTTTGAGCAAGAAAAATTAATGTGCATATAAGAAATGTGCAGGAGATAGGATCAAAGTGGTGGAGTAGGAGGACATGCGCTCACTCCGTCTTGCAAGAGCACTGGAATTACAACTAAATGCTGAACAATCATCAACAGAAAGACACTGGAACTCACCAAAAAAGACACCCCACATCCAGAGACAAAGGAGAAGCCGCAATGAGAAGGTAGGAGGGGCGTAATCACGTTAAAATCAAATCCCATAAATGCTGGGTGGGTGACTCACAAACTGGAGAACAGTTATACTGCAGAAGTCCACCCACTAAAGTGAGGGTTCTGAGCCCCACGTTAGGCTTCCCAACCTGGGAGTCCAGCAACGGGAGGAGGAATCCCCAGAGAATCAGACTTTGAAAGCCAGCGGGATGTGATTGCAGGACCTCCACAGGACTGGGAGAAACAGAGACTCCACTTTCAGAGGGCACAAAAAACAGTGTGCTCACCAGGACCCAGGGGGAAGGAGCAGTGACCCCATAGGAGACTGAACCAGACCTACCTGCTGGTGTTGGAGGGTTGCCTGCAGAGGTGCGGGGCAGCTGTGGCTCACCGAGGAGACAGTGGCACTGGCAGCAGGGCTTCTGGGAAGTGCTCATTGGCATGAGCCCTCCCAGAGTCCACCATTAGCCCCACCAAAGAGCCTGTAAGCTCCAGTGCTAAGTAGCCTCAGGACAAACAACCAACAAGGTGTGAACACAGCCCCATCTATTAGCAGACAAGCAGATTAAAGTTTTACTGAGCTCTGCCCACCAAACTGGGTTAAAGTCTTACTGAGCTCTGCCCACCCAGCCCTACTCACCATCAGTCCCACTCATCAGGAAGCACCCACTAGCCTCCTAGATAGCTTCCTCCACAAGAGAGCAGACAGCAGGATCAAGCAGTATCAGCAGTATTTCGTCTTGTGGAACTGAAAACCACAGCCACAGAAAGATAGAGAAAGTGAAAAAGCAGAGGACTTTGTACCAGATGAAGGGACAGGATAAACCCCAGAAAAAAGGAACTAAATGAAGAGGAGATAGGCACCCTTCCAGAAAAAGAATTCAGAATAATGATGGTGAAGATGATCTAGGACTTTGAAGAAAGACTGGATGCAAAGATCGAAAAGTTTACCAAAGACCTAGAAGAATTAAAGAGCAAACAAACAGAGATATGCAACACAATAACTGAAATGAAAAATACACTAGAAGGAACCAATAGCAGATTAACTGAGGCAGAAGGGCGAATAAGTGACCTGGAAGAAAGAATGGTGATAATCATTGATGCAGAAAAGAATAAGGAGAAAAGAATGAAAAGAACTGAAGACAGCCTAAGAGACCTCTGGGACAATGTTAAACACACCAACATTCACATTAGAGGGGTCCCAGAAGGAGAAGAGAGAGAAAAAGGACATGAGAAAATACTGGAAGAGATTCTAGTTGAAAACTTCCCTAACATGGGAAAGGAAACAGCTACCCAAGTCCAGGAAGCAGAGAGAGTCCCAGGCAGGATAAACCCAAGGAGAAACACACCAAGACATATAGTAGTCAAGCTGACAAAAATTAAAGACAGAGAAACGTTATTAAAAGCAACAAGGGAAAAACAACAAATAACATACAAGGGAACTCCCATAGGGTAACAGCTGATTTCTCAGTAGAAACTCTGCAAGCCAGAAGAGAGTGGCACGATATATTTCAAGTGATGAAAGGGAAGAACCTACAACCAAGCATACTCTACCCAGCAAGGATCTCATTCAGATTCGATGGAGAGATCAAAAACTTTACAGACAAGCAACAGCTAAGAGAATTCAGCACCACCAAACCAGCCCTACAACAAATGCTAAAGGAACTTCTCCAAGCGGGAAACAGAAGAAAAGGACCTATAAAAACAACAACAAAACAATAAAGAAAATGGTAATAGGAACATACATATCGATAATTACTTTGAATGTAAATGGATTAAATGCCCCAACCAAAAGACACAGACTGGCTGAATGGATACAAAAACAAGACCCATATATATGCTGTCTACAAGAGACCCACTTCAGACCTAGGGACACATACAGATGGAAAGTGAGGGGATGGGAAAAGATATTACATGCAAATGAAAATCAAAAGAAAGCTGGAGTAGCAATAGTCACATCAGATAAAATAGACTTAAAAATAAAAAATGTTACAAGAGACAAGAAAGGACATTACATAAAGATCAAGGGATCCATCCAAGAAGAGGAGATAACAATTATAAATATATATGCACCCAATATAGGAGCACCTCAATACACAAGACAAACGCTAACAACTATGAAAGAGGAAATGCAAGGCAGAAATAGAGACACGGATGTAGAGAACAAACACATGGACACCAAGTGGGGAAAGCTGGGAGGGTTGAGGGGTGGAGATGAATTGGGAGATTGGGATACCAAATTGTACACTCTAAATATATGCTCTTTATTGTCTGTTAAAAAAAAAATGTGCAAATAGTAGCATTTAGAAGAATAGGATGACCCTTTTATAGCAGAAATGGCACTTGACTGAATTGGTCCCTATCTCCCTGCTACCATTAGAGACCATGAATGTGCAGCCATCTAGGCAGGGTCCTTTTGCATGTCCTAAGAACTCATTTGTATTGGGAAGGGTTTTCTTAGGATAGCTCTCTAGACCTCTAGAGAAGGTAAGCTTTCCTTTATGAGTTCAGAACTCATTAATATCACATCAAAACTTCTCTAATTGTTTAAGAGCATAAATCCACCCAGAAAGACATCCCCAATCTATTTTACACACAACAATGACACAAGAAGATGAAGGGAGAGTGCACTGTACAGAAATCCTCTGGTCACTGTTTTCTCCCAGCTGGCTTCTAGGTTGGCCAGTTTAAGGTCAAAGAGTAAAAATGGTGCTGAAAGGATGTCTGCTGCCAGTCCCCAACCTATTTTTTAAAAAATTTCTGAGCTTTTTAGCATACTATACATTTATTTTATTTCAACAGAAGGATGACTAACTGTTCACAATGATCCAAGCTCAAGACTCAAGGTACAAGTTTAATAAGGAACCGATTCTTCCAGGTTGTTTTGAGTAGGACAATGCCTTTCACCAAACAGATACCAGTGACCAAAAATATTTTTGGTGGCTGATTAATGCATTAATCAAAAAAGCATTAATCAAAAGTATTAATCAAAAACCCCATAGTCCACAGTCCAGTCTGTTAGAAGGAAAGAGGGAAAGAAGGGAGGGAGGCAAAAAGAAAAGGACAAAAAGAAAAAAAAAAGAGCACAAAACATTACATGTAGCTGAGGTACACTAATAGACCTTGTGAAAAATTTTTGCCTCTGAGTGAGTACAGTTTGTCAGACATTATAAAATGTGAGTCTCCTTCCTTCCGGCTTGCCCCACCTCTGCCACTGATAATGGGCTACACAGTAACATTTTAAGCAATGAGAAGACTTTGAAAAGATACCTACACTGAAAGTTACACATGACTTTACCATCCTATGCATGCACACAAGCACAGGCACATACAGAATGCACATACTTATTGGAGTGAATGTTTTCTATTAACAAAATTGTGAAACCTAAGCTGGAAACAAAGCTCATCATGGGCTGAATATAACACTATAAGAAAATCCGTGAAAAAGAGTTCTCAACTTCTCACTCATACAAATATACTGTAAAGTTCCATGAGCAAACTGCAGCTGGCAGAAGCACTTATTTCATGTAGACTTAATATTTTATAGCAATTCTTTCCCAAACTTACGATGCCAAAGAATTTGAGTGTTTGTTAAAAATGCAAATTTTATGGACCTTAATTATAATTTCTAGGGATGAGGGTGAAAAACTGCATACTTAACCTCTACTCCTGGGGATTCTGATGCAGGTTGTTATGAACCTCAGTGTGAGAAACACAATCTATGTTTCTCCTGCCTGCAGCCACTTCCCACTGTGACACCAGCCTTGGACTGGATAAGCCAATTCAACTGGATTATCCAATTGAACTTATACAGCACAACACCTTTCATTGTGGCGGATAGAGGTTGGAAAATCTAGAGAGAGCTTGGAAATGATGGGAAGAATAGATTCTGAAAAGATTTCCTGCAACAGACTGTGTTCAACTTAGGTCTAGAAAGATAGTACTTATTTTGAGAAAGGCATGAAGGTGTAAAAGTGCTTTTCTTTAAAAATTTAAAAATTATTGTATAAGTGATACGTTCCTTCATCTTTTCAACTGGAGGACCAAACAATGCTTATAGCACATAAGAAATGGTCAATACACATTAGTTGAATTAGAAAATATGATCACCACAACAAAGTAAATCTATAAAAAAAATTCAATCACAATCCCACTACCTTCACAAAACTTTCTGTTGCTGTTGATGCTGTTGCTACTGTTTTGATTTTCATTTCACATTCTTTTCTATTTCTTAACTGTACATGCACATAAGTTTATTTTATTTTTTATTGTTTTTATTTTTTAAAATTTTATTTTATTGAAGTATAATTGATTGACCACAATGTGTTAATTTCTGCTGTATAGCAAAGTGATTCAGTTATACATATATATATATATTCTTTTGAATATTCTTTCCCATTATAGTTTATCACAGGACATTGAATATAGTTCCCTGTGCTATACAGTAGGGCTTTATTAAATAATAAATATATCCATTCTGTATATAATAGTTTGTATCTGCTATGAAATGATCTGTTTTGAAAGGTGAGCTAGAAGCAGTTATAAAACCATCCACCCATTCCTGATACTTATTTCAACAGTAGAGATTAACCTAATTTGCAACTTCTATTTATATTTTCTCTTTTTTCTTGTAAAAATTTTGGTAGTTCATATTTTGCTCAATAATATCATATCATATCATAACATATTTTAATTCCATATCAGTGCTACGTCATCTTTCCTATTTCTTTTTTTTACATGCACATAATTTTAAATAGTTGCAATAAAACAGCAACGAAAACCATAAACAAAAAATGAAAAGACAACCCACAGAATGGGAGAAAATATTTGCAAATGAAGAGGCTGACAAGCTTGGTCTCCAAAATATACAAACAGCTCCTGAAGCCCAATCAAAAAATGGGTGGAAGACCTAAACATATTTCTCCAAAGAAGACATACAGATGGCCAACAAACACACGAAAAGATGATCAACATCTAATTATTAGAGAAATGCAAATCAAAACTACAATGAGGTATCACCTCACACTAGTCAGAAGGGCCATCATCAAAAAATCTACAAACAATAAATGCTGGAGAGGGTGTGGAGAAAAAGGAACCCTCCTTCACTGTTGGTGGGAATCTAAATTAGTATAGTCAGTATGGAGAACAGTATGGAGTTGCCTTATAAAAACTAAAAAAAGAATTACCATATGACCCATATGACTTCTGGGCATATATCTGGAGAAAACCATCATTCAAAAAGATACACGCACCCCAGTGTTTACTGCAGCACTATTTACAATAGCCAGGACATGGAAGCAACCTAAATGTCCACTGACAGATGAATGGATAAAGAAGATGTGGTACGTATATACAATGGAATATTAGCCATAAAAAAAAATAATAATGCCATTTGCAGTGACATGGATGGACCTAGAGATTGTCATACTGAGTGAAATAAGTCAGACATGGAAAGACATATCGTATGATATTGCTTATGTGTGGAATCTAAAAAAATGGTACAAATGAACTTATTTACAAAACAGAAATAGAGTCACAAATGTAGAAAACAAACTTATGGTTACCAAGGGGGAAATGCAGGAGGGGAGGGATAAATTGGGAGATTGGGACTGACATACTATATATAAAACAGATAACTAATAAGAACCCAGGAGTATAGCACAGGGAACTCTACTCAATGCTCTGCAGTGAGCTAAGTGGGAAGGAAATCCAAAAAAGAGGGGATATATGTATACATATAGGTGATTCACTCTGTTGTACAGCAAAAAGTAACATAACACTGTAAATAAACTATTCTCCAATAAAAATTAATTTAAAAAATAGTTGCAATGATAAAGATAGTTTTATAATTTAATATAATGGCATATACATTTTCCATCTTGACTTACAATATCATTATTATCATTCTAATAGCAACAGTAGTCAAACTGATGCGTTATAATTTACATAACTATTTTGAATTTTTTGGATAGTGGATTCATTTCTATTTTGTATTTCTCCTATTATAAATGATGGTTTTCTTCCTTTGTATTCCTTTTATTTTCATAAGATAAATTCCCCAATGTGGGATTATGGTCTAAAGACATAAGTGTTTTTATAGATCTTGAAACAATCTGCCAAAGTACTTTTCAAAAGTCTTGTTCTAATTTTCACATTGTCTCCAGCATGCTATGTTCTATTACATCTTCACTGGTGTGAACATGTTGTCTTTTCTATCTGCAGATGCCCTTTTCCCATTTAAAAAAAACTTTTGGTAAACTCCTACACATCGTTTTATATCATGCTCAAATGCTACTCTTCCTTGCAGGCTTCTCAAAGTTCCTAGGCAGAGTTAGTCATGATTTCCATCCTGTTCCCATGATACTTTGTAATAATACCATTTTTAGCACTTAAATAATTCTGTTTGTTGTAGTTGTTTCTTTTTCTTCTTCCCAGATTATTAGCAACTATAAGGTTGGACCTCTGTCCACTTCATCCTTAGAACCTCTGGCACAGGGCTTGGCATATAGTAGACATTCAATAAATGTTTGTAAAGTGAATGAGGAATGAATGAATGAATAAAAATGTCAATGTGATGCTCACCCAAGCCTCCTGCTATATCTCTGGGTAAAATGCCTTCTTTCACCAACTCTATTACAGGCCACCTAGTCCTAGGAACGTTCGTATTTTTGTAGGTCTGTTTTGTAATATTTCTGTATTTTTTGTGTTTGTATATTTTGTAGCTCTATATTTTTACATTTTTACTGTTCTACTTTCAGGTCTTAGTGGCACAATTCTGCGACTTGTTGTGAATTAATTCTCTGAATCCTTTAGATAATGGCTTCTGCGTACACCAGAGTCAGAAGATGTTTCTTTCCAGTTCAAAAAGAAGCACCTTTTACGAAAAAAATGTTAGGATTAGTGAACAGGATTACAAATCACCTGTGGAGACTATAGCATGTACATGGCCCCACTGTAGAGAGAATGAAAATTTAAAAACAATCACTGATACTTGATTATTTAATAATATGTAATCAATAATTATTCTTATATATCACTTTATGCATTTTGACACATTTTGACATACACACTCTCATTTTATCCTTACCAATACCTGGTAAGAAATGCAGACAAAGCAGGTATATGTTTAAAATTTGGAAGATAAGGAATCTAAAGCACAGAAATGTGGTTAGGAGGTGGAAAAAGCAGGGCCAGCACTCACATATTTTGAATCACATTTTAGCCCTCATTCTCATAAAACCATGAGACTCTGCTGAATTTTGTTACTTAATAAACCACATTGAGAAGATGAGCTTTTAAACAGCATAAACTAGACTGGTTATTATAAAACAAACAAGCAAACAAACAAAAACTTTAATGGCAACAGAAACATTTGCTCCAAAAGAAGGCTTAAAAATAATTCCATGTGAAAAATAAATAATATCAGAGGACTCTTACTGAAATTGGTGGCAGATGGAGTTGGCTACTTTCCCTCCTACCTGGTGGCTCCTGGTATTTTCTATAATTTACACTCAGGAGGGCATCACAGTGGACCATTCACTCACTCATTCATTCAACTAATACATATTATGGCCTAACTAGGTATGAAGAACTGCAAAATACACACACACACACACACACACACACGGCAGAGTCCTTCTCCAAGACCCCACACATACACACACACACACACACACACACACCTACATTCTTTCTCTCTCTCTTTCTTCCTCTCCCCCTCACCACTCTCTAACACAGTATATTATAAACCCAACAGAAATTATATTACATAGTAAACATTCTGAAAGTTCAGGGACAAAAGATAACTTCTAGGTCTCTACCCTGTATTGAGTTTCAAATGTCCATGTAAGGAACAAAGTGAAGGGACATGGATTTTGTTTCTTATTTTGTGACTTTGTATTGATATAAACCATTTAATCTGCCTATGCTGATGTGTCCTTGTCTGTGAAATAAGGTTCTGAATCACTTTTGCCAATCAAATGCATGTACTATGTGACCACAGGGGAGAGCATAATTCAGTGGTAAGAGCACGGGCAGTGAAGTTAGATCTGGTTTCATGACCTAAGCTTGGGGCTTAGAGCAGCTGGTTAGCACAACCTTTCTAAATCCCAGCTTCTTCATCCATAAAATGAGAATAATGGCAATACATACTTTTGAAATTTCCCAAGAGGTTTAAGTGAAAAAATATATAACACTTAGCAGAAAAACTGGCACATATTCAATGATCAATAAATAGTAACAATCATCAGCTATTAATATGAAGAAGTTGGTCCTAGGTACGCACAGACTGCTTCAATTCTATGGTTCTACATGATTTATTTTTGACATGGCTTATTCACTATGGAAGCAATTAATGTTCTATACTAAATAAAGGCCAAAGACTTTGGCAAGGTATATATGCACTTAGAAATTTTCAAATTAGGTATAGATTCATGAAAAGCCTCGGCTAGATGCTACATTTCATTTTGCAATGTGCTAGATTTGTCTGTACTCTTTGGAAACGGCTAGGCTTTTTCTCAGTTGGCATTTGTATGTGACCTCCAGTTTAATCAATCAAAACCAATGAAGTCATTAGTGTGCGCTGAATTTAGTCACTTCCATAAATGCTGCATCAGTTGCCTTAGAGATTCTGAACTTCATTTCTACTGTGACAAGCGTGACAAATGGACTTCACAAGCATGACACACTCCCAGGCACATTCCCAGCAAGCTGGCTACAACCTCATCCTTTCTCTTTCACCTAAGAAGGCACATGGGCATGCAAGTGAGTTAGAATGGTGTTATCATGGACAACTTGAATCTACTTTAGTGATTATTTAAGACAAACAAAAAACTTAATTATTCAATCACTATGGAAGTTAATCCATTATTATTAACACATTACTTACAACATACTTTACACCTGATCGGGACATATCAATATGTAACAAATTATGATGCACAATCACCCCATGGCATGACCCAAAGAAATGTGCTTGATGTGCGGAAAAATCAAAAGCTCAGTCACTCTGAAGAAAATGCATTATGTTCTAGAGACCACTATCATGAAAGAAGAAAAAGATCTAGTATCACAAATTGTGTGAAGTTTGAAAAGATGTTTACTTAATAATCTGCTCCTTGGATCTCAATGTAGTGATAAATTGTCTAGAATCCCAGAAGAGGCAGGACACACGTGTGCATCACTAGTAATCTAGCATTTCTCTGAAACAACAATTCTTAAATGTTTTAGTTTCAAGGAACATTTCACTGAAAAATTATTAAAGATCTTTTGTTTATATAGATTATATCTTTGGATATTTACTCTATTAGAAATTAAAAGTGAAAAAATGTTAAATATTTATTACCTCATTAAAAAAATAACAGTAAATCTATTACATGGTAACATAAAACATACATTTAAAAATAACTTTTTAAAAAAAAAAATTTTTGAAGAGCACAGCATTGTTTTACATTTTTTCAAATATTTAAAATATTCAGTTTAATACAGGACATTTGGGTGCTGATACCTGTTTCTGCATTCAATCTGTTGCAAAATTACATCAGTCTCTGAAAAACTCCACTGTACTCTTGCAGAAAAAATGAGAATGAAAAAGGCAAATAAAATCTTAGTATTATTATGAAAATAGTTTTGACTTCATTGAAAAGGACTTACAGATCCACCCCTACTCCTGCCCTAAGGTTTTGAGAATCACTGCTCTAAAGTTTTTACAATATTTAGAAACTACATTCATTATTACCTTCTGGTATGTTATTATTTTCAGTACATCTATGTGCTATTCTTGTTTCCCTACTTGAAAGCTTCCTGATGGAGAAGACCATGTCGCACAAATCTTCGGCATCATTTACAGTATGGTAGGCCTGCCCAGAACCATAGTATAGCATTGCTTTGTAACATGTTATTAACTGATCTACTGATTGATTGAAACTCATGATGTCTTATGGTTCCTTTAAGGACTTTTAAAATATTTACTGTGGTAGCATTTGTACAGTTCATCAAATTTTGAGTCCATTATGTCAACATGCTACTTAAGTAGAAGGAGAGGCTAATTGCTTCAGAATTTATTACAAATGAGACAAAGGTTTTTTGTCCCCCTCAGGAAGCACGTGTGAATTTTGGAAGACAAATATAAGGTGAGAAGATAGAATTGCACAATTCTAGGGACATCATTATTACATTTTTTCCCCCATAAAAATTGTCCGGATGCATCAGAGAGACAATATTTCAAGGTCTAATTAATTTGCATATTTACTTGCAGTTTCATAATTAGAAAACAATTGAAAGCTAATAACATGGAAGGAAATGGCAGTTTGAATTAATTAAAAGCTAGAGTTTCATACCTCTCTGAATGGGAAAATACCAACAAATATCATTATTATTTTTATTTGTTTTACTTCTTCAAAACTAGATCCTTTGAGAGACACCCACATAGTAACTCAGGAATGAAACATTTATACGTTTATCCCTGCTGAATCCTTGCAGAGTGGGATGGCTGGCAAAATATATATTAAAGAATGAAACAGTCCTCCTAAATTAAAGGCTTTATTACATAATAAATAATTTCTTTGACTCTTACAAAATGGTTCTTTTATCTTCAAATCTGTGAAAACTCACGGAAAGAGAGTGCCTGCCATTGCCTCGGTAAGCAGATAACTGTTTTGACTATTCTGTCATAAAGACAGTATATACCAAAAAAAAGGCTCTTCCCTGCTAAAATCCGGGTAGATAAACAAAATAGCTGCTAGACTGGGAAATGAAAAGAGGGGTCACCCATCTGAATTGGCTTTTCCTTTGTCATGATTTATAGGATAGCAGATATGCTCATCTGGTTCTCTTTTGCTTTCAGAGGAAGTCTACGTTATCTAAACTCATGGCTGAATCACAAAGCACAAGGCCTCAAGGCTCTGTGGCTCAGTAAACAGAGTTCTCTTAAGTATTTCACCTTAAACTGATTTTACCTGTGACCCATGTAGGTAGAAAAAGGAGCCTCAAATCCTGCCTATCCTACCCGTGAACACTTACAATGGATTAAAGCGTCACTGTACCAGTAAATTTGGAAAACCAGGGATGGGGGGAGATTTATGGATGATTGATATTTGAACTGTAAAACAAATGTCTGAAATTCTTACTGACAAATGTCAGTTGACACAATTATGTGTCATTCAACAGAGTCAACCAAGAAACTCAAACTAAATTATAAATTTTGAAACTAAACAGATTAATTTAAAAAGCAAAACTGTTATCAGTTGAAAACAACACCCAACACAAGTCAGGTAGGAAATCCTACTACCCCTTCACATGCATGTGCAGTGGCAGCTTGGAAACATTGCCTAGCAAGATGTGGCAGCCTGACTCTAGATTATTCAGTTTAAATTTTGAGTAAGTGTAATTGTATGATATTTTTAGCTGATAAATGCCAAGTTTGCTTAATTCTTAATAATCTGGTAGGTAGCCCTAATCGTATTATGAAAATCCAAGTTCAATGGCTTGTGTGTCATTAGCCTATGAAAAGCAAACAAAGGATGTACATTACTGGTTCAGGTTGCAGTCCACCAAGTGGAATCATGAGGTCTTCGGGCCAAGGATTTGTATGTAAAAATCAATGCTCTAAGGCTTATTAAATCTCCATATGAAAAAGCTCAAGTCATTCAAGAAATATGTGTTGGGTCTACTAAACTGCAAACCTGCTTAATACTCTGGATATAGTAGTGAACAAGACAAGGCCCTGCTCTAGTCCATTTCTAGTTAGAAAAAGTCAGAAAACCAACAGCCAACCAATGCACCACTGTCAATGCCCTCCAGCCAGAGATCAATAGAAACATGCCTTCTGTTAAACAAGTTGGATTTATTAATTGTTGTAGCAAGACAGAACACACATCATAGGGAACCATGAAGCATCTCAGTAAGAGGGTGTTAGAAAGACTTATTAAAGACTTTGGGCTTCTATTAGTTGACTTGGGGCAAGGTTAAGAAAGTATGGCTTTGTTCTGGATGGATGTTATCAGAAAGTAGAGATAATTCTACAATTGTTTGGTATCTGAATAAATCTTGTCTATAGCAAGAGCAGACTAGAGTTAGGATAGACCTATGCTTGGTAGATAAGTGGTAATCACTCATTTTAACCAAAAGATGGTTTGACATTTTGTAGGTTGCACAGTGACCTTGATTTTAACTGTTTTTAAATATAATAATAATGTGGCCTTGTTTTGTTCCACTTGATCATGGTCTCAGAGTGACCTGCCTCATGTTGGTATTCTGTGAAACAGTATTTGTCCAACAGGCGAAAATCATGATCCTTCTGTGAGCTCTAAGACAGCTTCTAATGACACTAAGACCTCACTGTGTGGATTAGGCCAGTTCCCAGATTTCAGGGGCTGCTATTCTCTTGCAAGTATCTAACCAAAGAAGCAATAAACAAACAACAACAACAACAACAAACAAACAGTGATAGAACAGGGTAAAACAGAGGGCCTTTATATTGGGTGTTTGTGGAAAGGCTCTTGGACTTGAACAACCAAAAGAAGCCTATTTGTGACTACCTTGAGGGAGAGTGTAAACGTTCTAGGGAACAACTATGTCTCGGCCCTAAGGTTGAAAACAGTCGAAGTGTTTGAGGGACGAAAGAGAGATAGTTTGACCCAAGAATAGTCAGTGAGGAAGAAAGAAGGCAGGAGAGAGTCAGATGGGAGCTTTGAAGTCTAGGTAGGGGACTGAGACTTTATTCTAAGTGTGATGGGAAATCATCAGAAGCCTGAATAATGACATAGTTTTACATACATATTTAAAAGATCCCCCCATAGGGGACTTCCCTGGTGGTCCAGTGGTTAAGAATCTGCCTTCCAACGCAGGGGACGCAGGTTCGATCCCTGGTCAGGGAATTAAGATCCCACAAGCCGAGGGGCCACTAAGGCCGGGTGCTTTAGAGCCTGCGCGCCACAACTAGAGAGAGGTCCATGTGTCACAACCAAGGAAATTGCACACCCCAATGAAGATCCTGTGTGCTGCAACTAAGACCAGATGCCGCCAAATAAATAAGTAAATATTTTTAAAAAATAAAATAAAAAATAAAATGTCCTCCTGTATGATCAATGAAGACTGTGTTACAGGGATTGAAGAGTAGATGAGAAGCAGAGAAACATCTTAGGAGGTTTTGTAGTGTAGGCAGGAAATGATAGTGGCTTGCGCTAGGGTGGTGGTGGTAGAGATGCATAGAAGGGACTATGTCGAGGTCAGTGTTTTCGGACTCACTGGTGAGTTAATTTGGGGGTGAGGAGGAGGGAGGAATATATGGAGGATGATTTTACTGCTTATTGGATTCTTAACGTCAGAGATAATCTTACTCACAATATCATTCTTACTCTCGGATTCACAGAAGGCATTGGGTATTGAATGAAAGAATCCATGTTGTCAGGAATGTTAGCACAAATAGCAAGCTTCAAAACTGGACACGTTTATTAACTTACGGTTGAGGTTTCGTTCCTAATTCTATTAACTTGTAGGTAACTCAGTGATCACAAAGTACAAAATAAACTCCAGTCTGGACAGAACAGCTCAATCGATATAGTATAGTCATAAATGAGTACTAAGTAAATGTCTCCTACCTACTTAGTAAAAACATGCAGAAAAGAAATAAATCCTAAAATAAATAGATTTGGAGAAATTTTTAAAAAATAAACAGAAAAATAATTGGTGATTACTTACAGCAGGTAAAAATCCCAAAGATTCTGAATTTTGTCCCCAAACACCTTTGATAGGATATCTAACCTCACCTCCTGAACTCAGGTGAATGGTACATTGGCTTACCTTGAAGGAGTCTTAGAAGAATCGGCTGTGATATTTGCTGCCTCATGCCAACCTCTGAAAGTCACTTGCCCATCAGATGGCCTTATCTAATCTCCTGAGAGAACCATCCTCAAGAACACACAGCAGCCGGGTAATGAAGTAAGGGCAATAAACCACCGCTTCTACAGAATCACACTGGGGTGCCCTCCTTTTCTCTCACAAGGGAAGCCCCTCAGGGAGCAGTAAGGAAGCGTAGCCTGGGAGTTCTCCTCATTAATGACTATGGAGGCTCACGGGTGGAGCCCAGACTTTCTTTCCTGTATGGTGATGACTCCAGCAGAGGAGCCAGTGCCTCTACGGCATGCTTTCTTATTTTGGAATCCAACAGTTCAAAATTTTATTATATGTAAGCAGAATCGGGTGTGGAGTATAAGCAGGAAGTTTCTTTCTTTGTCTACTGATATATTTAAAGCGGTATGACCAATAAAAAGGCAAAAACAGTCTCAATTTGGGAATCTTCTCGTAAAGCTCTAGAGGAATATCTTCAATGAACAGATAACATGACACCTAGCATAATACCAGATGATCCAAAGTTTACTGCACGGAATCTATTTATAATATCTTAGAATCTATTTCTTTTCTGCATGTTTTTTATTTACTAAGTAGGTAGGAGACATTTACTTATTACTCACTTATGACAATACAACCTTGATTGAGTTGTTCTGTCCCGACAGGGGTTATTTTGTACTTTGTTACCACTGAGTCACCTACAATTTGACACACTTTCACTTTGGAAGGTTAGCGTATACTTAAACTACAGTGATGAGAATTGGGAGAAATTACAAGTATCTCAGAGGTCACGTGGTCACAACCTGCCATGGGGGCGCCATGTAAAATCATCACAGCTAAGGGAACTACTTCAAGAAACCAAAGATAGAATGTGGTCATCCTACGGCCCAGAGGCAACCTCACAGCCATTAAAATGACCCACAACGGGGGTCAGTCATGCTCACCCACTCGCATTCAAAACGTTTATTTGATGATATGGGCAAACTACAAAGTACTCTGCTTTGTGTAAGGCAAAAGGTGAGAGCGAATTTCTAGAAGTTAATAAACATGTTAGCAGTTTTCTTTCACTCTGCTCATAGCACCGAGCAAAAATCACTGAAGTGTGAAAAACAGGATTCTGTCACACCAGTGTCTCACATCAAATGCTGCAGGAGAATGAAATATCGACATATTTAGGTGTAGTTCTCATAATTTCACCCAACTCAAAGCAATGACTGAACACTCCCGGGTAACATGAAAACACCTGGAGAAAGGAGAGAAAATGATCTTTCTTTCCAATCTCCTTCGTACCTTCGGATTTCTTATAGCTAAGGATACACATTTCTTGCAGTGATTGAAGAGGGTGGTAACATCTGTCAAATCTGTAAAGTCAAGACATGAAACTCATTTTTAAGATCTCAGTAGAGGAGAAAAATGAGACAAAGATAACTTGTAATTTCTGCCAATTAGATATGCAGGAGTAACTAAGGGAAATGAGTACTTTAAAAAAAAACAAAACCCTTCCTTGACTTTTTAAAAATTGAATTTTTACATTTCAATAACATTGTCATTTGTAATTATAGGAGTGTTGAAATTTTATTTCCCCTTTTCTGAGTCCTAAGTTTGTCTTCTGAGACAAAATTAAATCTTTTAAATGTAATAATAGATTTAAAAAAGCAGTAAAGCTTAGTACTTTTCATAATATTTTCAACAATCAATATACCTGAAAAAGAAAAAAGAAAAGAAAGAAAACAAACCTATATTTCAAGTATGGACGGCACCATGCTGGATAGTAAAAAAAAAAAAAAAATTGAGAGCCTGAGTGCATGTCCCTTGGGTCTCATGACTCTGCCAAAACGATGGGGTGATTTCTGGAAATTCATTAAACCTTTCAAAAAATATTTACTGGGCATCCACAGTGGGCAATGATCTGTGCAGGGAGCTGGGAGTGGGGTGGGGGTGAGCATGATGTACAAGGATAAATGAGATGCAGAATATGCCCTTGAGGACCTCACAGTCTAGAAGGGAAGAAGGCATATTGTTTTTCACCTTGTACTAAAATTATTTGTGTATAAAAGTCATAAAAAGTAGAGGTAAGTATTATGGAGTTTGAGAAGAGGAAGAAATTACTTCTTACAAGGGAGAAGCAGGAAGGAATTCTAGAAGCAGACGTAACTTACTTTGCCTGGAAAAAAGGGAAATCTTTGGATATGTACAGAAGGTGAAAGGATATTTTCTGTGTAAGCAAGAACAGCGTGAATAAAGATGGAGAAAGAAAGCACGGTGGACCAATACATTGCGGGGAAGACTAAGTGGAGAGACAGATTGGGGATTTATGGTAAACAGCAAACTAAATAAAGGCCACCTAGAGATGTCCATTTCTTAATCCCTGGAATTTGTAAATATGTTACCTTACTTGGCAAAACAGACTTTGCAGATGTGATTAAATTAAGAGTCTTCAGTTGGTGAGATTATCATGGATTATTTGGGTGAGCACAAGGAAATCACAAGTGTCTTAATAAGTGAATGAGGGGTAGTCAAGGTCTGAGGTGATGTGATGAGGGAAGCAGAGGTCAAAGTGATGCAAAGAAGGGGCTGTACATCAAGGAATGCAGGTCGCTTCCAGAAACTGCGAAAAGCAGGGCAACAGTTCCTCTGCTAGAGCCTCCAGAAGGAAAACAGCCTCACCAACTCATTTTAGACATTTCACCTCTAGAATGGTAAGATAATACATTTGTGTTGTCTTAAGCCACTATGTTTGTGGTAATTTGTTACAGCAGTAAAAGGAAACTAATACAGAGCAGATATTTAGAATACGCTATGTTATAGCATCAATTATGATCTATCTGTCCAACCCTTGGTGGTGGTCCCATACTTTTACTCCACTCTTTGATTACAACACTTATGTTGTATTTTTATTTTTTTAAATATATTTACCTGTCTATCTTGCTTGAGTTACCAAGAGTATAAAAGATTTTGTTTTAACAAAATAGAGAAAACCCGCAAAGAGAAAAAGATTTGACAACAAGATGGTTAACTCTTTTGTGAACACAGTACATTTGAAATGTCAGTGGGTCAACGTGGTGGGTGGAGAGTTAGAAATGGAAATTTATGCCTTCTACTTAGAGAGAAAGGTGAATAACCCCCAGAAGCAGTTACTAAAATTTATTATTATAGCTCATAAAATAGACTCATTGAAGTGTGGCTATTGACCATTGAGAAAATTTAAGTGGTATGTATTCATGAGAAGGGAATTATTTAATCAGGATATTTTGACATTAGTTGTTGGAAGAAGTGATTTTATAGTGTTATTAGCTAAAATGCCATCATTTTAAGTAGCTTGTGATTATTCATAAGCAAAGCATAAGGCAAAGTACTATAAATGAATTCACAGTTGGAGAAAAAGATCTTCTAAAGAGAAGTACCTCACCTATAAATTGCATGATTTCTAAAATATCTTTAACAGGACATTAATCCTTCAGCTACACAAATGTTTCTGAGTCCCCACTAGTGCAAGGCAGGGGTCTTTATTCATCTTTTACCAAACACAGTCTTTGCTTTTGAAAAGCTTATTATTTGCTTTTAACGTAAAGCTCTATACTTCCCCAAAGCACCACATAATTAGACAGAATTACCCCAAATTACTTTTTTCCCCAAGGGTATATAATTTTTAAGTCTCTCAAAAGAATACATGGCCTATCCTTATCTTGCAGTCTGTTCCTAGGGTTCACCTCTGTAGACTGGGGAGAGCCTGAGGACAACGTGTGCCTGGGAATCTCAGGAAGCTGGGTGATGGACCTGCAGAGAAGATGTCACATAGGGAGGGAAAAAACAGTAAAGGAGGCTTAAAGTAAGGACAGTGAAAACAAACTTTGCCTATTTCAAATCCCCGGTTGGCCCAAATTACCACCACTTCAGGGATTTTATAAAACGCTGCTGCATTGCTTTTGCAAAAAGATCGCCTGGTCAGCAGAGTGGGATGACCTCTATAAACAGAAATGCCATGATGTTTAGCCATCAAGTAGAAATTTCAGGGGCAATAGGACACTGCAGTCTCCACTCTCTGTCCCAAAGTGCAAACCACACAGGTCAACCAAATAAGTGAAGGCAAGGTAGGACTAAAGTTTAGCTGCCCTAAACTCTGAAAAGATGATGGTATGCCCCTCCCCAAGCCGGGGTCCAACACAACTCCACAGAACTATATTCACATGCTATTTTACAAATAGTGACTCTGAGTTTAACCAAATATTTTATGATCAGTGACCCCTGACATTGTGTAAAAAGGAGGAAGACCTTTACCACATGTAATTCTTTTTATTTATTTATTTATTTATTTGGTTGGTTGGTTGGTTGGTTGTGCTGGGTCTTAGTTGCAGCAGGTGGGTGAACTCTTAGTTGTGGCATGGGGGATCTAGTTCCCTGACAAGGGTTCAAACCCAGGCCCCCTGCATTGGGAGCATGGAGTCTTAACCACTGTGCCACCAGGGAAGTCTCACCACATGTAATTCTTATATACTCACGTACATTTTTTAAATTGTAAAATATGTGTAATGGATTTTCTTCAAATCATTTTCCACAATATGTAATAAGTTGGCGTTTTTTTTGGAAATATCAAAATTTTTTTCCAAAAACAGTTTTTTTGAAATCCAGTTTTTTGATACCCAAAGCACATGTGAATTGAAGCATACCTCTTTAAGAAACAATTAAAAACGAAAATGGACCAAATTTTGCTGAAAACCATTCTAAAACACATTATTCACTTCCCTGCCTTCTTAATCAAAGGATGCTGAATGTAATTTAACCTTTTTTATAATGACATAGGTTTCATTATTATGAATAGTAATTATGGTGCTGTGACACAGGGAGACTCTTGGGGATTATTACCTACACATGGAGTTGCCCAGCTGCCTTTTTTTTTTTTTTTCCATTTTGAGTTAGCACTTTATAAATTTTGTTAGGCCTTTCTCTTTGGCATGTTGTATACATTAGTTGGTTTTTATTTACTGCTCTCATTGTGGTTAGCCTACCTGCTTCCATCAACTCCTAACCAATAAAGCAAGACACTCCCTATGTGCCAACACTCTGGGAAATTACCTTGCACTGGGGTAGTAGACTGATGCTTATTGAACTTTAATGTGCTACAGTTCACTCTGAGGGCTTCTTAAAATGCAGATTCTGATTCAGTAGTTCTGGAAAAGAAACTAAAATTCTGCATTTCTAACCAGCTTCCAGGTAATACCCAGGCTGCCAATCTTCAGAACACATTTTGAGTAGCAAGATATTAGATGATCATGTTATTTAAGAATTATGTCCAAATTATAGGTAAACTAGTTCTGAGGGAAGGATTAAAGACTCCTCTCCTAAAAATAAGTTCTAAAAATCTAGAATATGGACATTAAGTTTAATATCCCCCAAATAATTTTTCTTATCAATAAGCCCATCCCCTGACCTGACCATACAAACCATATCTCACTTCTTCACACTAGCATAGAACTTAACTTCTGTCTCTCTATGGAACATATATCTTTTCAAATCGTTATTATTTAGATATGTCAGGTACTAAATTGGAGGAGGAACCAAGTCTTACATATCTATGTATTCCTTAATACTAAGCTTTGCTCAAAAATGATTTCTGAATAAATGTAAAGATTGGAGAATTAAGAACTATAAGGTTGTTTCTATATAATATCAGATTCTTTATTGTGTGATAAATAATGAGGAAGTGAATCAGGAAGTTATACTTCCTATACTAGATAAGTACTCAGATAATAAATCAGGAAGTGAAGCAATACTGTAATTAAATATATCTATGCCAAGTTCTAATAAACTGCTAAGAAAGTAAAGTTTGTTCTCAGAGTTCCTGCCTCCTTGTGCTATACATAGCCCTTCCTAGTTTCCCTACCCCCACAAACATACCTAATAGGACATACATGTACACACACACAGGCACAAATTTGAACATATATCATCTTCGCATTCTTTAACTTCCAAAACCTCCTGTGGAGAAACAGTATGAGATTAATTTATACTAAAATGTAAATAATTGACTATAGCTTAAAGAGCTATTTCTTACCCACACCCTAAGGAGAGTTTGAATTTTTAACAGAAATCAAACTCTATATGTAATGGAATGAAGCCATTAAAGAAGACTTTTGGGCTTTTAATGATAAAGCAAATGACAGGTTTAAATAGAGGCCCTATGAGTACTCTATATCATGTTATGCTAGCAGTGAACTTCTTCTGAGTAATTGCTAACAGCTTTCCTGTACCTGGGCTGTATGGTTTCTCCATAGTGATAAGCTGCTTCTAGCCTGCTATGAGGAACCAGTGTGCACAGAAAATAAGCTGCAGAACCAGTCAAGGCTAAAGCAGAACAAACACAAAAATCAATCTGGCAACTCATTTGAATCTATTGTACATTGTGCTTCTTTCCAAGGGCAGACAGGATTTATAATCTGGTTGGCAAAGAATAAAATGAAGTCCCAATTTCCATTAAACATCTGTGTAATGAAAAGAAATGGAAATTGTCTAACTAGAGATGATTCAAATATCTAAGTAATAGTATCAATGAAAGCAGACATCATGCTAGCTTTTGATACAACACCATTTTACTAATTTAATCTAGCACAACAATCTGCTACTTACTCCATACCTTTAATTGTCAGTGTTTACCTCTATGGATTTCTGAATGGAATCAATGACAGGTGCTCAGGAAGAAAAGTTAAGGCATAAAATAAGACAATCAACATAATTTAGAGAGATTTCTGTGAAGCCACTCCACCAAAATATTCCTAAATAACAGAGAATAAGAAGAAAATAGCTCTAGATGATATTCTATGGCAGGGGTCCCTAACCTCTGGGATCGAATGTCTGATGATCTGAGGTGGAGCTTATGTAATAATAATAGCAATAAAGTTCACAATAAATGTAATGCGCTTGAATCATCCTGAAACCATCCGCCCTCCTCAGTCCATGGAAAAATTGTCTTCCACAAAACCAGTCCCTGGTGCCAAAAGAGTCGGGGACCGCTGTTCTACAGAGTCTAGAAGCATTTCTCCCCATCATAGGACATTAACATGATGAAAGCCACACTAAGAGGGGAAGGATCTGATTTTCCTGACCCTACAGACTGTTCACTGCGAAAATGACTGGAAATCAGCTCAGAAATCTGAGCACAACACTGGTGAACAAGATACTCTGGGGTTACAGACGAGCTCAGGCAGGATGTGCGGCAGAGAGCCACAGAATGAAGTTCCCCCATTTGCTTTCTTGGTCCACAAGGAGTTGCCCAATCATGAAAGTCAGACAACAGAAGCTTGATTTCAGATAAGATTAAAAAAAGATATAAAATTGTTATTTTCATCCCACAACAAAACAAATCCAACAGGTCAGCACATTTTGCTGAAAAAGAAAGTACCAAAAAAAAAAAAGTACAAGCTTGGCAATGCCTTACAAATTGCAGACCACAGTTATTATAACCTGGGCTTCTGACTCCAAGGGAACTGGTTTTGAGACTCAGACAAAGAAAGCATGGCTATGTAACATCTCTAATTTCAGTGTCCTCACCACAAAATGTGAATAGTAATGAATAGTAATATCTACCTCCTAGAGAGGTTATAGGATAAATGAAATAACGTTTATGGATTGTTTAGCAAAATGACCACTCAATAAACGGCATTTATTACTATTTCCATGGAAAGCAGTCATATTCAAGTTTAAATTTTATGGTCTCTTTCAGCTTGTCTGAAAATTAAAGGGGATGAATTGGATGCATACTAAAACTGTGCAATCCCCAGAGGCTGAAACGAATTAAAATATGTAAAGCACTTAGAGGGTGCTATAAAGGAGTAAGCTATTATCACAGAGCGATGGATACTGTGTTAAGAAGATGGGCTCTGCAAAAAAGCAAATAACCCAATCCACAAATGGGCAGAAGACCTAAATAGACATTTCTCCAAAGAAGACATACAGATGGCCAACAAACACATGAAAAGATGCTCAACATCACTCATCATCAGAGAAATGCAAATCAAAGCCACAATGAGGTATATCACCTCACACCAGTCAGAATGGCCATCATCACAAAATCTGGAAACCACAAATGTTGGAGAGGGTGTGGAGAAAAGGGAACTCTCCTGCACTGTTGGTGGGACTGTAAGTTGGTACAGCCACTATGGAAAACAATTTGGAGGTTCCTTAAAAAACTACAAATAGAACTACCATATGATCCAGTAATCCCACTCCTGGGCATATACCCAAAGAAAACCATAATCCCAAAAGAAACTTGTACCATAATGTTTATTGCAGCACTATTTACAATAGCCAGGACATGGAAGCAACCTAAATGCCCATCAACAAATGAATGGATACAGAAGATGTGGCATGTATATGCAATGGAATATTACTCAGCTATAAAAAGGGATGAGATGGAGCTATATGTCATGAGGTGGATAGAACTACAATCTGTCATACAGAGTGAAGTAAGTCAGAAAGAGAAGGACAAATATCGTATGCTAACTCACATATATGGAATCTAAAAATGGTACTGATGAACTCAGTGACAAGAACAAGGATGCAGATACAGAGAATGGACTGGAGAACTCGAGGTATGGGAGGGGGCGGGGGGTGAAGGGGAAACTGAGACGAAGCGAGAGAGTAGCACAGACATATATATACTACCAACTGTAAAATAGTCAGTGGGAAGTTGATGTATAACAAAGGGAGTCCAACTCGAGGATGGAAGATGCCTTAGAGGACTGGGGCGGGGAGGGCAGGGGGGACTCAAGGGGGGTGGAGTCAAGGAAGGGAGGGAATACAGGGATATGTGTGTAAAAACAGATGATTGAACCTGGTGTAACCCCCCCCCCCAAAAAAAAAAAAAAAAAGAAGATGGGCTCTGCAGCCAGATTATCTGCATTCACGTTCCTGTTCTACCTCTGATCAACTGTGTGCTTTGGACAAGTCACTTGAGCTCTGCCTCAGTTTCCTCATCTATAAAATGAAGACAATAATAGTAATATTTACTCATTAGATAGTCATAAAAATTAAATAAGCTACTAGATGAAAATGAGAAAATGGCACAAACTAAGTTCTATTTAAGTACTAACATATCTTTTTTTTTCCCCCTTTTATAGTACACACATACTGTTGCAGACAGACCTTAGAGTGATCTCTGACAATTTCTGCCTCCTGGTGTCCAAGACTTTTTGTAATCTCCTCCCCTTGAATGTAGGCATGTCCCACAACTGGTTTCTAGCTAATATAAAATGGCAAATGTGTCACACCCCAGATTAGGTTATATTTTAAAGACTGAGTCTTAGAGGACTGGAGTCTTAGAGGACTGGCCTTGAAGAAGCAAGCTCCTATGATGTGAACTGCTTATGGAGAGGGTCACATGGCAGGGAACTGCAGGTGGCCTCTAGGAGCTGAGGGCCTCAGTCTTACAACCACACAGAATTGAGTTCTCTCAACAACTGCTTAAGGTGGGAAGACGATACTAAGATTTCAGAAGGGAATACAGGTAAGCCAAACACTGACTGCAATCTTGTGATAGCCTGAGCAGAGGACCCAGTTTACCAGGCCTTGACTCCTGACCCACAGAAACCACAAGATAATAAATGTGTATTGTTTTAAACCTATACGTTTTTTCCATTTGCTACACATTAAAAGAAAACCAATACATATCCCTTCACATAAAATTTAGAGAAAAGGATAGGAAGATGTGGAAAAGTTTGTATTTTTTCAGTGCCCTGGTGTATTTTTCTGATATCTGATTATACTAAGCATTGTGAATCCACCGTTAGTCCTAGGCTGGACAGACTTCACTTGGTCAAAGTCATTGCTAAGTCTATCTTTGTTAATTACACCAAGAAAGATCTAACTCTGGTCTACACTCATCCTCCAGGCCTGACGTTAGCTTCTGGCCTTCATGAATGGCAAGAGTATAAGGATTACACTGATGTTCATTTTTCTAGCTTCAGATCCCAGTTCAGAATTTTTAGCAAAAAAAGTATGAACTCAAAAGCCTTTTTGAGAGTGGGAACAGGAGATTGAAATATTTGCTGTATAATGTAAAAGTTTAGTAGGTTTTGCTGACAAAGCTTACCCTGAATATTACTGGTTTTCTGAGGCGTTTCCATTCTCCTTCCCTCATTTGTTTGCTCTGCTTTGCCATTCCAGAGAAACTCACTGAGAGTCAAGGTATTTGTACACTGGCTTGGCTTATTGCTGGTTGTAGGACTAAAGATGATACAGATGAGTTAGCTTAACTCTGTGCTCTACTAACCTCAGAGGGTTGGGGTCAGGGAAGAGATGAACAACAGTAAATGAAAATGAGGTTCAGGGGAAAAGTTACAAATGCAGAACAAACACAAGGCAGTGATATTACAAAAAGTCTGGAAAGCTCAAAGGAATTTGGCCAAACATTTAAAAAGCCTCAAGTTTTTTTTATCATATCAGAAGCTATTTCATATTGCCCATTCCAAAGGATGAGTTTGCTTATGATTTAGTTTGGACCAAGAGACTCACAGAATTTGAGAACTGGAAAACACGATATTTTTTCTCTTAGTCAACCCCTGTATGGGAGTTGTGGTTTTCTAGATTGTTGAGTAGGGTTCTGAGGCTCAGTGAAAGAGAATATTCTGATTAATTATCCATCAGTATCTACTCTGGGCACAGGAGGGGCTAGTGGCAGAGGTGGCATGCAGGCTACACATCTCCTGACCCTAAGTCTAGTGTAGCTGTTTTAATTTGTGCCTGAGAGCACAGATGTATGGGGGATAGAGCTTGTTAAGATTATGTAGCTAGGTGCTTTTAACTTTGGAACAAAATCATAAAAGGCAATTTGTACATTTGCTTATTTCTGTTAAGCATCCATATTCTTAATGCCAATCACGAATTTTGGTATTTCAGAAAGCCTTTTTTTTTCTCGAATTTCTGATGTCTCTATTATATTTTGCCAGTGTGAGGAAATGAGTGTCTAATCTTGTCAATGTAATATTTATTCTCAATCCCTGTAATATCCATCCATCCTTATTTGAAAGTTGATAAAATCTGTTGGCAACCTCCTTGAAGCTGCGAAGCAGTTATCCAAAACAATAATTTGCAAAATGTTCAGTATAAATGAGTACATAGGTCATCCTAAAAGAATGATGTACCTTTTTTGATTCACATGTTTACCTCAATTTTCCTAAAGTCTATTGTAAACTTTAAAATTGTTTATTACTTTTTTACAACCTTGTTTTAAAATTTACCAACCATAACATACTGATCTTTCAGGATTACATCCAAAACAGATAATGTTTCCAATAATCCCCGGGGACCTATGGGTCAAAAATGATAAGCAATTCTACAAGATATTTCTAGACAGAAAAGAGTATACATTTTTATGTTATTTCACATAGAATATCAAGGATGGAACATTTTGGTTTCCCTTGGCTTAACAGATGCCACCTCTCGTTTAGAAATATTTCTTGGCAAAATCTAGAAATGTACAATTTAAACACAATGCAATAAGAATTGATTTGCTCTATGAGAAGAAATCTAGAGGGGCAGGAAAAGGCATAGTGGATTTGATGAAGGGAGGGCAGGAGAGTATTGCTGGAGTACAAAGTTTATGTTGGTGGGAGGGCGGAGATAAAAGAAGATGAAGAGATAGGCAGGGGTCAGATCAGAGAGGACCTTCTAGTTTACTTTAAGGAACTGAGGTACCTTAAACCTTTTAAGTAGGGCAGTGACAGGGTCAGATAGGCATTTTATATAATCCCTTGCACCTGAGGAAAGACTTGTGTCTTTCAATTATAATAAAATATTTATTGTACTCAATAATAAGCTTCTGTCATTCAGCAATTCATTTCTTAGTCTTTCAAAACTCACAAGGACATACATTTAAAAAAATGTGGTACTCTCTGGTATCAATTTGTATGAGGCTTCTGGTTTGCTTTTTGGTTTTCTTTTTTTTTTGGTAGGCAGATTATTTTTGTGTTTAGTGATTGCTGTAGTTTTCCTGAGTCTTTTCACTATTCCCAGTTTAGGCTACTTGGCATATGAAAACTTGATGGCTCATGAAAATGGGGTCTTAATATTCACTCTTGAATTGCTTATTTATATTCTTCCTCTGAAAATTCAGAGTTTTTCAAAGCCATCTCTTCTTTACCATCCCTTCCCCACTTCCTTTGCCTCTCAAATCAACAACCTAAAGATAGGTGACGTTAACACGCTAGGTTGTAATAATAATGTAGGTAATTTGACACTACGAATTATAGTCTAGGCAGAGAATGTAGGTGCATTCTGTCTCCCAAACACCATCGCAGATTATTCATACTCATTTCTCACTATGTACATCTAAAGTGCAAGTTAAAATAACTCAGAATTCTGCAGGAAAGACAGGGGAGGTAAAAGCTTATTGCCCATCTCATTGCTAAAGTGCTGGAAACATTCTCAGCATTCCACAGACCCACAGCTTGAAAAGCTGATTGTTTAAACATGGCATCATGATGGCACCACAGTTTAGAAAACAGTGGGTCAGCCAGTCACCCTACAGCCAAGTAATAATCCACAGTAACCAAAGGAATAAAAAATGCTTCATAAAACCACTATCTTTTCTTAGTTCACTATTGCATATTTTAAAAGTGATTTAGCATTCCTGCTGCAAAGAAAATAATAAAGGATTACCAATCAATAGATCATGCTCTTATCAAGTGCCAGACAAAATAATCCTCATAATGTAACCACCCACTGTGAAAAGATAGTAGGAAACTGGCAGGAAGGAACCATAATGTTAACACAACCAAATGCTGTGCAGAACAAAAACATGACATACTGTGGGGAGCAGAAAGAAGATTATCTTTAAAGAAGAGAGACTTTTATACAAGTGTTAGATTTTGATTCCTAATACTTGAGAGGATGCAAACGTGCTTCACCTCTGAAATGGCTCTAAATTTTTCCCCTTTTTACCAGCCCACTGCTTTTCTTCAGGACATTAACAGCATTGCTTACCTGGACAATTGTGAGAATCTACTCACTTGTGTCCAATGCCTTCAGATTTCATACTATCGAATTGACCATCTACTCTTCACCAGTATTATCTTTCAAAAACGCAAAGCAAACAATTTCACATTACTGCTAAAAACAAAACAAACAATAACAACAACAAAACCACACTCTTCCAGAGCATCCCATTATCTAGAGAATTACAGTCTAACCTCTTTTGTGGCGTATCCAATATTCTCTAAACATCTGCTCTAAATTACTCCCATCCTCGTCTTCTACTATTCCCTGCATTCTAATTACCCCGTGTCTGCACCAAATTCTCTAAAACACTGTGCATGTTCAACTACAGACCTTTACTCATGCTGAAGCCTCTGCTTAGAATCCTTTCCTCCAATTCTTCACCTGAGAAAAACTTACTGCCTATCCAAGGCTATTTTCTTTTTTATCACAGTTTGACTTGTTTGTCTTATTGGAATCTAGTTTGCACATAGAGAACGTCTTGCAAGTATTAGCTAACCACTAGCCCTTGTGCTATTGAAATAACAACACACGCATGTTGAGTGAAGCTGGAATCACACCTCAGTTGTCTTTTTTCATCATTGGTGACTCACTTATACTTAACAGATCCTCAGTAAGTGCTTATGCCTGTGGAACTTCCTCTGTCTGCTCCTTCTCTTTGACACCCACCCTCTCCATGCTCAACCTTCACATTCAATTAGTGGGCAAGTCCTGTTGATTCAGCATCGTCCCCTTGCCTACACCCCAGTCCCACTGCCACTACCCTAATTCTGATTCTCATTACCTCTTTCTTGAATTATTGCAATTGTCTCTTCAGTTGTTGCTCGGCTTCCAGTCCCTCCCTTAGATCATTTTACAACCAGCTGCTGGAGTTGTTTTCCCGAAGCGCAGCTGTAATAATTCCATTCCCTGGGCTTGAAAAAATTCAATGGCTCTCTAATGCCCGAGGAACAAGTCTAAACCCTTTACTAGGTTCCCTATCATCTGCCCACCCTGCCCAGATGTTGTTATACATCCTCCTGTACACACTCCACACACCACCCTAACACTACTCTTTGCCATTTCCTGAACCTTTCTACAGATTTTCTCCCTTGATCTCCTAGTTGCTCTTTCCCTTGTCTCTACTTGTTGATATGCCGTCTTTCAAGGAATGGATAAAATGCCCTGTTCCATAATTAGGTACTTCAAGTACCTAATATCAGACTTTTTTTTGCTCATAGAGCGTATTCATTGTATCACTAAAATGGACAAATTTAATCTACTAATCCCATTTCACCGTTATTTCTACATAAAACTCTACTCGATAAAAATTTCTCTGCAGGGATAAGCCATATTTTGTTTATCTTTATTTATAAATATTCTATAAAAGTTCATTTTACATTAGTTAAATAAGACAAAACTTTACAATCAGAGCTGTTTAATAATGGAACAGGCTATTTTGAGTACTAAAAATATTTAGAAGAGTCTAGATGATTATCTATGAAGAATAGTGAAGGAAATTTCTACACTAGGTGAAACTACACGACCTGCAAATTCCCTCACAAAACTTGAAGATTCTGTGCCACCAAGAGAACAAAACAGAATTTACTCTAAATGTGAAATAAAAGTGATTTATAGCTGGCTGTTCAGAAACAAAGGTGACAACTTGGACTGGCAACTAGCATATGAAGTTGGGGAGAGGGACAGTCTTGTGGGACTGAACCCTTTAACTCTGCAGATCTGACGCTAATTCCAGGTACATAGTGTTAGAATTTGAGTTGTAGGACATCCACTTGGTGTCTGCAGAGAATCGAAGAATTGCTTGCTGTGGAAAACCCATACATTTGATGTCAGAAGTAAAGTATGGTAGTGAGAGAAACACAGGAGATTTTCTTTTGAACTTAACAGCAGCTAATTCTGGACTTTGATATGAAACTTGGATGCTGAACCCAAGAGGCCTATCAAGGATCCAATAAGAGAATTCAACTATTCTCTTTAAATCTGTATAACCATCAACAGGAGAATAGAAAAGATCATTCACAAATGAAGATATTTGCTCTATGAATTATGTTTTCCAAAGTATCTGGACATCCCCCAAATAAGAGGTTCAATGTTTTAAATAGTATTGACCAATCACGAGGTTTTCTAAGTGATTTGGAATAGGATGACATATCTGTTAGGCAAGAGTCATTGGAGGGGAAAGGAAACTTCAGGATTAGAGTTTAACTTTCTGGTCTGCTAATTATACAAAGGATACAAGATTACTCAACACTTTTTCAATCTGAAACAACCAGGTTACTCAACATTATAGTCACTAAAAGCATAGTGTCACTAAGGGTGTGTGTCTATGGTTGGGGAGGGTGTTAATTTTAATTATAAAAAGTGAGTAGAAGAGTTTCTGTTTTTTTTCTGTAGACCTGTATTTATTTTTGTCATTTCAAGTTTTTACATATCCTGTTATTTTTTAATACTCACTTCTTTCACTTTTTGAAAAAATAAAAGAAAGAAAACTGTAATGCTAATGTCTCACCATTTTAGCACATCAGGGAGAGAAGACTATTTTACAGTCATGCTCTCCTCTTCTCAACTATGTGCTATTGTGTAAGCCTTGACTTTAACCCAGGTAGGGACCATCTCACTCACTCAAACCTAAACTTTTAAGTCCTTGCAGAGTGTTTTTGGGTTCAGCGTTATGGTTCTTTCCCCAGTCTTGACATATTCATAGCTAGCTGGTTGATGAAGCAAACCGTTATTGGCTGAATACGCAGTGTCCATTGGTTTATTGCCAGATTTTTTTTTCATAATAAGTTAAAGATATAAAACCCCTCTGCAAGCTAGCAAATCACTGTGAGTCAGAAAGCTTAGCATGGCCTTAATCAATAATCCTGTGCTACTATTTTTTTCCAAAAAGTTCAATTAATCACTAAGAGTTTAGCTGAAAGTCCCTTTAGATAAGTATTGCAATCTTTAAATAATATTCATGAAAATAGCCAAATATCTTTGCCCTTAGCTCTACCTCATGTGCAGACTTTTCAGGAGCTCAGCAAAGTCACCATGGCTGGGAGAACTGCCATAGTTCTTGATCACCCCTTGTCTCAAGTGGAACTTTGGTGGCTTTGACAGAATCTCTATAGTCAGTGAGCTCAGAAGGTTCACACTAAAGACACAAAATCAAGAAGAATCTCTTGGATTAGGCTGAAAGAACATTAAAGATGGACGGCATTATAGAAATCATTAAACAATCCCTTCCTCTCTTCTTTTTAAACAAGAACACTCATATCAAGTATAGAGTTAGTTTGTAGCAAAAGGTCTCTGACCCCTGGCCCTCCAGTCCCCTGCAACATCTATCTCCATACCAAACTACCTTTTTTCACACACAGATCTCAGAATCATCCAACCAGTTCCAAAATGAAGTCAATTCTTCTTACTAACATAACGGAGAAGTCTTCAGATTGTTAAAGTCATTATCAGACTAGGATCAAGTTCAGATTCTCCAACTCTCTCATTCAGTAAATAGTATGAGAGCTAGAGTCAAGGTAACTACAGCCTCAGAGCACAAAAAATAACTTTTGAAATTTATTTGCTATGAGGAGGACACCCCACCTTTTAATGAATCTCAGAGCAGATACAAGCTGTCCTTAGTGGCTTTCATATGAGTTCCCAGAACATTCTTCCTTTAGAAATGCAAAAACGCTTTTAAGAATTTTATGCCCGCATGGAGAAAATTGCTATTGTGTACAATTAGCATATTTACTAAGGTTTGTCATTACTTTTAGTAATTAAAATCGTACAAAGAGAGAGACATATCCAATTCAAGAAAATTACACAGTACAGTAATACAATCATAATGGTTGCCTGACAATTATTAAAATACACCAAATTCTTCTTTACAGTAAAAGTATTCACTAGAGTAGCTTCTGAATAAGATCATTGCTGTGCTTTCTATTTAAATATGTTTTTCTGCACAGAAAATTATAATTACATTTGCATAACTACTATAGTCAATCTAGAATTATGGCTCAAATTTTTATTCTCCAAATCACTATTCTTTCTAAGACATCAGGAGCTCTGAGGCATAATCTGGGTTTGTGGATCATTATTCTAATTTGCAATGGGATTAAATATATTTTTGCACCTTCTTTACATGAATTAGTCATTCTAGGGATATAGTAGGCAATACAACTACTTTGTGCAATTTGTTTATTTCTGTCTTGAAAAATAGGCTTCAATTTCCCAAATCCATTTTGTCCAAAAAACAAAAGAAAATAAACCATGAGCAAAAACAATCATTTGCATTTACAGAAGAAAAACACCAAAGGATATTTGGATGAAATGGACTTCCATAGGCAAGCCAAACATTCATCTGTACATTCAGATGCCCTGTACTTACTGAGATTAGCTGGGATGGCCGAGCTAAATTCTGTCCCATCTTGGAAATACTGGCTACCATAAACCAAAGATTTCTTTTGAATGTTTCTCTTTACTCTTGATGAATTCAACAGGCTTCCATGGGACCTGATGTTACAGCTATACCTAGTTTTAAAATCCAGGTCATATCTGATGAAAATAATAAGCAGATCTAAAAATACCAATTTGCAACCAGCCTTCTAGAGCCATGCATCAGGAAGCTAACTCTATGAGAACTTCCTGCTAGTTCCTTCTTCTGACAATGTCAGACTCCCACAGATACTGTCTGTGTGGTTCTTGTCTCCGGAGGGCAGAGACTGAGGCACAGTAGCAGACCAGGGCACAAGGTATTCTAAAATCCAGTTTGCCTCTGGTCCTGCTACCCAATGTTTTTGGTTACTAGGCCCAGCTACTCAAGGGAATGTTGTCTCCATGGGCCAGGCCAGCACACAGCAAATACTCAACAGCACAGACAATATGTATTTCCTGAGAGGCACTGTGTGAAGTCACTACAGAAAGAAACTAAAGCCTTTCTCTTGCACAGGATTTCAAAATCATTTCCAAGTGAAACGACGTTAATCCTAATCCAATCTTTCAAACTTTTTTTTTATTTTGGACGGTTAGGAGCTTTGCTGAAAATTCTACATGAAACTGTTTTAATGACCAATTAATTCAGATTGGCAGACACACAGGAATAAACATGTTCAATGAGTAACAGCAAGGGTCACATGGATACCCAAAGGATTACACATTGACTTTGGAAGCGAAATTGAGATAAACTGAGGACAAACATTAAGTCTGCCATGGAATTATAGTATTACTTAACTGTGTACTCAAGTGTTTGTTTATAAGCACAGAAAATGCCTAGCTAGGAAAAAATGGAGCCAGCAGGTAACTAGACCTGTATTTACATAATTTTATAAAAATAAATTCTTGCCTCATTAGTGAGAGCCAGCCTCTATTACATTGCCAGCCTCTAGAAAGCACGGGGAACTCTAGATGTAGGCTCAGCCTTATTTGGAAGGCATGTGAATCCAAAGCAATGACAGTTTCAAGATTTCTTTCCTTTAAGTAGGGTAGCGATATTTATTGGAAAGAGAGAAATATAGTCAAAGATGCAGGCAAATAATCATAAGAAATTGGAGGTAGGTGGATATTAACTATGTCCTAATTTTGTTTAACTTTTTTCTATTCTAATTTTATATATATGTGAAAATTTATACACATGCAGGCACAGAATAAATGAAAGTTAATCATTCCTTAATTCGGAGATAAAGCAAACCCACATGAAGCAGAGATTACGTCACTTGTGTGCTAGTTTCAGTGAATGCCTGCCAGTGGAGGAGATGGAGAGGGGTAGCAGAATGGTGGAATGCTAAAGCCAGAGAGAGAAATTTTATGCGGAGCTAAGTCTTGAGTACAAATTTAAAGAGGAGAAGCTATGTGGATAAGCTAGTAGGAGACTGATCCAGGTATGGCAGAAGTAAAATACTGAAATTCTAGTAATTAGGGCAGCATAAACATGTGTCTAGTTTAAAGGGCATGTGTTTGGAGAAAAATGAAACAAGACATGAAAATGGTGAGATGAGGGTTACAACAGAACACAGATGGAGTTGAAGTGTTGATGGGGGCAATCAGATTTAACATGAAGATGAAGCTTATTTATCAAAAGTAAAAACCCAAAAATGCTATTGGAGGAATAATAGTCTCCAAGGCAACTAAACTTTATAATGAATAACAATGGCTAACACTTATTAAGTCTTTTCTGTGAGCTCTAAGGACTTTATATATGTCACATGATTTAATCCAGGATTTCTCAACCTTGGGAAAATTGGCATTTTGGGTGGAATAATTACTTGTTGTGGAAGGTTGTCCTGTGCACTGTAGGATGTTTAGCAGCATCCTTGACCTCTACCTACTAGGTGTCAGTAACAACACCCACACCCCATTACTTCCCAACATACACACAAGTCATGACAATCAAAAGTATCTCCAGTCATTGCCCAATGTCCTCTGAGGGCGACACCTCCCTAGTTGAGTGCTTTGGACTTATTCTTAAGAAGCTATGAGTTAAATCTCATCCACTTCATTTTCATTAACTATCTGTTCATAGATGAAGGGTGGGGATGTTAAATTATTTGCTCAGTGTCACCCAGTTAATAAGCAGTAAAGCCTGTTGGTCTCTGTTCCTGGATCCTGGCACAGAACTCTTAAAAAGTTTGTAATTTCCTAAGTGATAAGAACACTAGGAGCATCTTTCATTCTAATCTTTGCTGTCTGACCCTGGTTCCTGGCACAGAGCTCCTAAATCCCTTGGAATTTCCTGGTGACAGCAGTGTCTTTTGCTTTAACGAATCTTAGTGGGCTCCTGGATGGGGTTTGGTCACAAGGAAGACTAAGTCATGAGAAGGCTGGGATTTTCAGCTCATTTCCCATTCTCTAGAGAAGGAGAGAGGCTAGAAATGGAGTAAATGATTGATCATGCTTACATGATGAAGACTTCATAAAAATCCCAAAAGCACCAGTGAAGCCTGTCTGTGAACTTCAGCCACTTGATTCTAGGGGCTGGATTCTTAACCGCTGTTGTCTATTGCTTCCTCATCTTTCTAGGCAAGAATCTAGCATAAAGTCCTATTAAAAAATAAGAAATAACCCAACGTAATAGCCCTCATGTTAACTAAGATATTAAAAAATGGCCAGACTTCTTTATTCTAGTAATGATATCCCAGCCAGCGCAGTCAAGACTCCTGTCCCTTGTTTTGCAGTTTATCCAGTGACTGACTTTCTCATCTAATGCTTTTTAAGTGATATGTTCTACATCATGTTAAAGAGATTTTGTTGTATCTGACCTTAAACTGACATCAGAGAAGCTATTATCGGTGTTTCTCTCTTTATTTCTTTGAGGCTTTGGCTGTGTAAGGGGAATAAAAGGTTCTTGCTTGTCCACAACTATTTAAAAATGCAAGTATTTGAGCATATCTCATAGCTTCCAAGTGTACCTAGATTGTACAAAGTGCCTTAACTGTCCCAGCAAGAGGGGACGATCTGCCTGCACACTTTCTGATCAGAGCTGCTCCATCTTCCTTTAATGATAAGTGGAAAGCGGGGAAAAGAATGCTAGAAGGGAAAAAAGGTCTTCCTTGTCTTTCATATGGAAGTTTTGCAATCATGTAGTGAGAACTCCTCTGGCCTCATCTCACTTTAGGTAGGCAGGAGACTGTGGCTGGAGTAAGGAGGAGAAAATGGGAATAACTTAGAAGGAATAAATGGTCAAAGCCTCCCCTCTTCTGGAAAGGTAAACAGGAATTGCTGCTAAAGGAAAAAGACCTTGGCTAGGTAGGAGGGTGCCTGATTCTGTGTGTGTGGCCTCTGTTCTCCTATCTATATAATATATATGAATGGCTCTTCTTGACAAGGCTCCATGCATTAGTAATACTTAATGAAGAATAAAGAAGGATTTGTAGGATTCTTTTATTATTTTAAACCATTAAAAATCATAGAGAAGGTAGCAGGTGAGAGAGACAAAAAGAGAATCACAGATTTATATGGCCAAAAGTACAATGATTGTCCAAAGCCTGTCTTCTGATACCAGAAAGTTCTACCTGTGAAACCTCAGACTTAATCTGAGACTCTGCTTTCTCATCTGTGAAATGGAATAACATGATCTCTCTTGCAGGATTTTCTAAGACTTAGACTGAAATCTCTAAGCAGACAATATTTCAAACAGTATTTGGCACAATAGAGGCACATGGTAAATACACATTGGTTAAATGGAGGCTTAAAGTTTTCAAGTTAAAATGTAATTGTGCAACGAAGTTTATTCCCTTTCCCTTCTTGTACTTTTACTGAGCATGGAAAAAAAGTGAGGATTATATTTATTTTAAGAAGATGCACAGCCTAAAGGGAATGTGAAGACTAGTGCAACTCAAAAGACCAAGGCACCCAGGCAGGCAAAGCTCAGAAAGATGAGACACAGATAACAGGGATCAGGAGGCAGAGTGTGAGCCTTAAGTAAAGACCAACGTGTTCAATATTACTCAAAGAAGCCCACATGCCTTGTCCTACCACCTGAGGGGCCTTTGATTCCAGTCAACTAATCTTGACGTGAAAGCAGAATGTCAGAGTTGTTGGCATACATTTCACTGCCAGTGCTAGCGGTGAAGCAGGGTAAAGAGCTGAGGCTATATACATATAGACTAAATCAAGGAGGTTTATCTCCAGACACAGAAGCAAAGTCTGAGCATTCCAAACCACTCTGCAATGAAGTGAGAGGGTTGCCTGGAACAAATGAATGAGATTAACGAAGCCCGTCCAACCTTCCACCTGACTTCACTGACTATGGACATTTTTTTTTTCTTCCAGCTTTAGAGAGAGAGGACATGTCTCAGCTCGCAGAATTTTAGGCATAATACTGGAAACTGACATTTGATCAACATTTTATACAGTATAATCGTGTAAACTTTCAGGCCTGCTGTATAACAATCCTCTGCTGTGTGTGGAGCACTTCGGGCCCCTCTGGATGATAGATGCGGTATGAATGGGAAGCATTGTTATTACTTATGTTTTATAATGTGTCAACTCTATGTCCTCTGCCACAACAGACACTTCTTTCAAATGTGCAGTAAAAGCCCCCAAGTGATGCATTGTCAAAATATTTTTGAAATGAAAAAGGAAAATTAATCACAAACTGCCCCCTGGTCTCCATGAAAATAGCACTGCAACAGTACCAGGGAAAATCAATGTTAAATAATAAAAACTACAACCAAATAAAAACCTAAAAGATGGGAATGAGCCCTGGGTTTGGAAGAAGTATGCTTTTGTGAATCTCAACAATGGTAATTTTGCTTTCCAATTAAACTGTAATAGCGAAAGAACAAATCATCACCCAGAGTATTCTCAAGAATAGCTCAATAAATTTTGCTTTAAGAAGGAAAGTTTTCAGATGAGCCCTTTCCTGGGTGAAGATTTGAGCAGCAAAGACATGGGTTTTTTTTTTCCTACTTACATTACCCAAACCCAGATATCTTCTGATGACTCATCAATTCATAAAGACCTTTATGGTCGGGAAGCACATATTTAAATATATAATGGACAAGTAACAAATGATGGACTGCTAGTTTTTTGGTGGGTAAGATTCTTCTGCAACATCAAAGATTTTCTAAGAGCAGCGGGTTTACTCCCTATATCACTGAGTTTCCGTTTAGGGACAGTTCACATTAATCTTCAGGAATTCTTTCCAGAACGTTGTTTAATTAGTGTGACTCTTTTAGATTCCGAATCAGGATGCTATGGTATTTTAATACAGGAAGATGTCAACTTAAATGTGATAGATAATTGACTCCCTATAGTTTACCACACTTTTAAAAGAGTGTAACTCGGATGCTTTCTCTGCAGCAGGAACACATCAAAGGGCCCCCTGTGTGCTGAAAAAGTTAATGCACTTCTCTAAAGGTTTTGAGTTCTGGAGAATCAAGAACAATAAAATAACATTTCCTCATTAACATACTAGTCACAATGTCATTCCCATAAAGTGCCTCTGGCATAAAAGGTTGGCCTTTTTCCAGATGATCTTTTTGGGGCTGGTTTATTTTTCTTTGTCTTAATATTAATGAGCTGTGTATTCAGGGAAATAGCAGATTTCAATGCCTGTCAAATCACCCCTCAGATGCTTTTCTGTTGCTACAAGAGCAAGCAGGGACCTCTGGTAAAATGGGGGAAAACTGGACAATTCATTGAAAGGGGTCATGAAAATAAAGGTGAAGGCAGTAATGGACCTGTTCCAACCATGACTTCATAACAAAAGCTATGACTTCAACATTTTATTACTTGCTATATCCTCCTGTTTTCCTTATTGTCATACCTTTTTTTTTTTTCTTTCTGAGTCTCACATCTTTGGGGAAAAACAAAATAAAGATATATGTAAATTTTTTTATAGTTGTAAGGTATGATCCTAAAATTCAGAGACGGCTGATTTGATATAAAAAGTATGTTTTTATAGCTCAAGGCTGCTGGTTATTTACAAGCATTTTGGAGGAACAATTTCTTTCTTGAGCAATCCTAGTATATCATCTTCTACCACATCCTATTCTACCATAGTAGACTAAAGTTGACTGTTTCACCAACATTTTGCTTCCTATTTATGTGGAATAGGCAATATAACAAGAGGGGTGGGCACAGGAATTAGTCACAGCATCGTGAGCCTCAGTGGACATGAAGAGAATTTTATAAAAAACCAGGAAAAGAATGAGTTGGCAGGATTGAGAACATAGGGAAAATATTCCTGGAAAATACTTAGTGGGTAAATATAGATGAGGGAATAGGCGCAAGGTCAGGCAGCAAGCACACTGAACTTTATATTTCCTAATCACTCCCTCTGCTCTGCAAACCCTTCCAAAACATTACCTCATCTGTGCTTTCATCATCCCCAGTGTATAGGGTTCAATGACTCATCCTATCCCATTGCGCAGCTGAGAAACGTACCTTTATTCAGCTCTAGTTGTCCTTATAGTCATTTTCTCAGTTTAGCAATTACTATTTTGATTTTCTTATTTTGCTTTTAGACTGATCTCACTAACAAGTTTGGAAGCTCTTTGAGAACAGCTATATGTCTTTTCTGTGCTTCTCTTGAATCCTCTTTTGAACCCTCAGTCCTTAAGAGATAGGTCTTGATTGATTATAACAAGGTAGTTTCAGAGCATGTGGTAGATTATTGAAGGCCAAATTTATCATTTTTAGCATATGTGTGTATATTTGTTAACTATACATTGCAAAATGGGCATTTCATGGTCAAAACTCAAGTAGATGGGACACTAAATTAATTACTTATGATTTTGATTTATAAACAAAAGATAAACAATGTCATACATATTTTATAATCGAAGAATGACTGTGTATCATACCTTCTAAGAGGCATTTATAAATACGTTTGTCTTTTGCTTAAATGGTTTCATTGTTTAGCTATATTTATTCTAATTAAATTGTTTTAACACCATAATGTTAAAGTGCCTTCTGCAGTTTCATTTTTTAATCCTAAAATTCATAACTGTGTATTGAAAGTGTACTTATGACACATTCTTGATATGAAAATGCAAATGTTTCCAAACATAATTATTCATCTGTAAACACTGCACCCACCTGGACATTTTTTTCCAGCAAGGCTTATTCTCAGAGTATGCTTTTGTAGGTTAATACTCTAAGGAATTAAATATAATTCATATATGAACCAGTAATGGAAATTTATATGCAATCATATTATTTACTTGATAATTCCACATAAATTTAAAACAGTCAGAATGCCCTGTTTCACTCCTCGGCAGTAGTTCTATCAGATTTTAACAGATTCAGGGTGAACCAGTCATGGATGGGAGAAGAGCATTTAATTCCCGCTTTAGTATTCCAAATTTAAAGTAAATAAATAAAGTTGTCTTTTTGCCCCGTTTATATTACGTATATATGTATAAAATATATTTAAATATATGTATTCATATATATATACTTAACTACAATAGAAATTGAACAATCATTAAATATCTACCAAAATCCCTCCTGCCTGCCCCATTCCTTCCTCTTCCCACTTGAATAACTATAAATAACATTTTTAAGTTTTTCCAAAAGAAAAAAAAAAAAAAAACCATACACTCAACTTGATCTCAAGAAAGCATTTTTCTTATGCTGCCAAGTTAAGTCAGCAATTGTAAAATATACCAAATTAAGATTTTCATTTAATCATTTGGTAGGAGGGCTATGCACTTTAACAATATAAGCCTTTTCCTAACTATTAGTAGATACTGATTTCAACTGATGATGCCTGGTAGCTCTATCAAGCTTTTGAAAAGGGCTGAACACAAATAAGCACTTTGAGAAGGAATAGGAAATACACTGTCATCTACTTAGGTCTTAACACTACACAAATAGTGCTAATCTGAGATGTCTGCTGGAGTTTTCAAGCGCAGGTTGTTTTTTTCTAATTTGAGGACCAAGTTGCTTTGGAGTGTTCATTCTCTAAGATGTCTATGGCATATATCTGTGAAAGTTGACCATGTTGTTTGTGTAAGATCTGGGCAAGCTGGATATGGCCAGTATAGCAGGATGGAAAAGTATTTTGCTTTCAAATATGTACAGACTCAAGCCACAAAATCTAGGGTAAACAAAAACAGGCAGGAAGCATACTGCAACTCTCTTAGACAAGGAAAGAATCTTCTTATTGGTTTGTTTTTTGTTTTTTATATCTCCTATGGAATATTTCATATAGTTCCTAAATGCTTCCAGTTTAGAAATATTGTAAGAAGTAATTTTTTAAGAAACAAATTATTAGAGACTCAAATGTTAGCTTTAATTTCACAAAAAGAAATATAATTAAAGGAGCCAAGGATGTTAGTTAAAATCAAGAGGATTCTTTAGTGCTGTCTTCCTAGACTTTAGAATTCCTAAAATGTGTTAAATAATCAAAACGTTTCAAAAGACTTTTTAAAATATAATATGCAGTCCTCTTTAACATATATTTTGCTAAGTCATCTATTCAAGTGTCTCCTACTTTCTTTATTACCCTACATAAAAGATAATTCAAACACCACAGCTACAAAACAAATGTTGGCAGGTAATAAAAAATGACAAATAACTTTTCTAATTATTCCAATCCCGGGTACTGACTCTTAGAAAATGAAAAAAAAGTGTCATCTTACTGCTTTCTAATTTAGAAAGCATATTAATTCTTGCAGTTAATGATTTGATACATAGAATGCTACTAGATTTTCTAACACAATTAACTCCCTAACACAAGAATCCTGTCCTCCCCAACATAATATAAATAAAAGACATAAATGATTTCGAAAAGCAGAGGATTACACTTAGCACCAATTCAAAGTTCTTATGAAAAAAATTTAAAGGATATGTAGAGCATTTTAGAACTTGGATACACATCTGAAATTTAATAGGATCATTGCCAAACAATTACAGATAAGGGAATAAAATGTAGGGTTCCTTTCCCAGAAATTTGGAACATAATCAAGATAGTACAAAATAATTTCAAATGCTTTATTTTTAAAAACAAGAGATGTGTTATATTTAGTTGTGCCCTACATTTTAATTTTACTATTTTTCTGAAATCTATGATGAATAGTTGCGGAAATGTCAAGGAATGAAAACATTAGATTTTTATTCAGTGACCTGTAAATTTATTGGTTGTCAGAATCTCTTATATAGTAGGTAGAAATAAAGCTTCTATGGCAACCAAATTCTATCCTTAGCTAATGCTGGGGTTCAGTCTCTATGAGTATTCCCAATTCTTGTTGAAATCAAGTAGCACTACATCATTGTATTGTCTTCCAAGGGACTGTGTGTCCTTCCTTACTGATAGCAAGGGAAGAAACAAGGATACACCGAAGATAGTGATTTGTAGCAGGTGCTAGGTCTTGCTTGATATATGTACATATGCATGTCAGTCTCCACAATATGCTAAAATCCATAGAAGCACAAATCACTGCCAAGAGTTTCTCTTGTCCTTTTTGAAAAGAAGTCACATGACTTTACCTGGCTTAGTAAGTTTGTGTGCTGCTTCTCTAAATGAGATTTTGATTAAGAATTATTACATCAGAAAGTCTTTCTGCCTTCATCACTTATATTTTTTGATGTTATTTCAAATATGTGATATAAGTTATAAAGGAACACTGATGAGCTTATAGTAGCCTTGGCACTAAATCCAACCAAAAATGAACCCAAGAACATTAAAGGGGCTAGTGTCAATTTTTTTTTTTCTGTGAAAACTCATCATGTTTTCTCCTGTAAATGTGTTTAACCTGGTGACCAATGACAGGTTTGCAACAAAAATCTGGGACTGGTTTTTACTTACTTTGAATAAAAGGTTAATAGAGGCTTCACGGATGTTTAATCAGCATCACATTAAAAAAATGAGGGAGGCAAAGGCAAAGTTAATGGATTAACCTTTTAAAAAGTAGTTCAGTGGGATTATTGCTGTAGCACCATTCATTTCAGAGCCAAACTTGTTTAAATGGGTGGTCTCCCTTGGATCTTATCCAAGGAAATTTAAATAATCAAGTACCAAATCATGGTGGGGCAGATGGGATGGACAACTACATTGCATGCTGTTTAGTGAGTGTCATATAATTTTTAGAAAAGTAAAGTCGTCCTCTCATACATAATTTTTAACTTAACAAACTAGTTTATACATGTCATCTAGAAATCTTAAGGACAATATTAACATATCTGACATTTATGCTAAACACTTTACATTGGTTATTTCATACAGTCCTCAAAGCACTCCAGGAATTAGGTGCTATTATTCTCATTTTACAAGTGGAGCTAGGTCTCTCTATATATTGCTAGTTTTTGCTGAAATCAAGTAGTAATTCATCATTCTGTTGTCTTTCAAGGGACTGTGTGTCCTCCCTTCCTCACTGATAGGGAAGAAACAACAATACACCGAGAATCGTGATTTGCAGTAGGTGCTGAGGCTTGTTTGATATATGTGCATATGCATGTCAGAGGGGTTTAAATAATGTGCCTTATATATGACAGCGGATCAGATAAGAAACCGAAACTGTGAACTCAAGTCTAATCAAGACCTTAGGCCTTGAGTACTTAGGTATAATACCTATCAACATAAGATACAGGGTTTTATCTTGCGTGTTTTGCTAAAATATCTTACATTCAGAAGTATCCTAAGGTTAAACTAAAGAGAAATAAGAATTTCCCTTAGTCTTATGCCCTACTTTCCCTGAATATATTTAACACCTACTTTTGCAAGAAAATTACAAGACATGATCTATCGCATAGGATAATACTAACAGTTTCCTTTAAAGTGGGGAAGATAAGGCTTCTTATCAATTACAGCTCTAGCTAAAGAATTGAACACTGAATGAAGAGAACGAGTTCTAGTCCCATTTCTGCAACTAGTTTTGTCACCATGGTAAGTTGTTTAATTCTTTAGATTTCTCAACTATAAAATGAGGATTTTAGAATCAATGACATAGATTCACAGTAGTTTTAAGATGGTATGATAATTACATTTACTCAGACTATAAATTTGCAAACATTGTGCTAGGCACAAAGAAGAGGTTTACAATGGCTGAGAAAAGACAGGTCAGGTCTTGAAGAGGTTTAAAATTGGGGGAGCTGGGGGCAATGAGTGAGGTAGGGAGTGGAGGAGGCACCAAAGAAATATGTTCTTTCTCAAAGATGACCTTACTGACCCACTATAACTAGGATGTTCCTTTTAACTAGCTCTACAACAGACACATACAGGCAGTCTCCTAAGCAGATGGCTTGTGAACAAGGTGTGGGGAGCAGTGCAAACATATGTGGGTAGAGATACAAGGTTTTAAGGTAAGAAGACTGGCTGGTACAGAGACCTGGAAGTGGGGACAAGGAATCAGAGGAGTTGAAATGGAGAGGAGCTTACATTTATGTAGTTGGGGTAATTAGACTTGCAATGCCATATGGAACAAAGCTGATATAGGCAATGGAAGCCATGGGCTTCAGGCAAGTGGCTAAAGATAATGAAGTTGGGATGTGGAGGGTAAGCGAAGAGAAGAGCGTGTAAAAATGGGAAACATGAGAATGTCAAGTAGGAGGGAGATTTGAAAATGTCTAGTTGTGTTTACATTTTAAAACATTTTTCTGAAAATAATATTAGCTTCTTAAGTATCTATCAGTGCCAGGAATGTCCCATGCATCATCCATTGCACATTTCACAATCATCTTACAAACCAGGTTACAGTTTTCCTATTTTATGAATGCTTCATCAGGTTAAGCAGCTTGGTAAAGGTTACCTACCAGCTAGTTAATGGATAAGCTAGGAGGAGACTATAGGTCTGTTCTGCAGCTAACACTATGTCAACTCTCAGTCCCAAACTGATTTTACAAATATGCAAGGGAACAACTTTAGGCTAATCCCAACTGTGAACATTTTATAATGAATTCTTAGAAATTGCTACTGGCGCTTTCTCATTGGTTCTGTGGCAGGTGTCAATTTCCATGCTTTCAGTGTCCAGGCATATGACTTGCAGACATGGCATACTGAGTGCATAAAATACTTAAAAAATATATGGGGCAAACAGCAGGAATTACTGACTGCATTTATTAATTCAGTAAACTCGCCTCTCTGCCACCTCAAGCCCACTGTCTGCCTATAAGAATAGAAAATATCCACTCAATTTGAACTTCAACATCTCTTCAATTTTTGAGGCACATGCTACCTGAAACAGCAGGCTTTCTGTGTTTAAAAGAGACTTTTTCTTTCTCAAATCTGACCCTGAAATGTCCTCCAATTTTAATGTTAGGAGGCTTACTGCAGTGGTCTAGAGAGCCTAGTTCATCATGAAAATGTGCTCTGCTTTTCAACACCAAATAAATATCTCTTCCCTGCATGCTGCTTAAAATGGTCACTTCCTTCCCATGGCTATTTTTATTATTCATGTCATCAGATTCGGCAATGTGAGATCTATTTAGGGGGAACATTTCATCAATTACAAAACATAAAGCATGCTTCTGTCTCTCAAAGGGTTTAATGAAACCTTAAATAAGTTCTGAACTGTTGGAGGAATTACAAAGAACCCACTTTTCCTGAAAACCATTAAAACTGCATACTTGGAATAAAAAATTGAAAAGCTGAAGTTTAACAAGGGACACACTCCTTCTCCTCATGACTCATTAAATGTGTTATTATTTTTACTCCAGGAAGTGGATTCTTTCACTTCCCTTGAAGATTATGGCCCTGGGAACATATCATCCAAATGATGGAGCATGAAAAACAAGACAGTTTGAGAACAACTCACGGAAAGTAGCTACTTTCACGATTTTGTTGTGTTACCCGATAGCCTTGACACTCTCTCTCCCATTCTTGCTTCACTTAAATTTTCCAAACAGCATCCAAAATAATCTTAAGTTATAAATCAGATCTTGGCATTCCTCTACTTACTCCCTTCGTTGATTCTCCCTGTTTAGGAATAAAGCCTGAGTCCCTACCCTGTCCCACTGTCTTTGTTTATTCTAATCTCTGTCTCCTAAATAAGGGACATTTCTACCTTAATTTAACACCCTTACTCAAACTACACTAACGTCCCAGGATATCTTATCATGTGCACACCTATCACAGTCCTCCTCTAAGACCTATCGTGAAACCCACCTCTTCCATTCAGCTTTCCCTGATTGCTGCAGTGGTAAATAACTTCTCATTCCTATTAAATTGTATTGGTTTTCTGTGAGCTGAGACTGTTTTCAAGACCTTTGTGTTTATACCCACAGTGATTTGCATGCTGTCCTGAGAATAATACGTACTGAGACCATAGGGTGAATGCAAAAGAAAGGGAGGCTGTGGAGGAAAAAAAATCTGTTGGCCAATATACAAGTTCCTTTGCCTTTCTATCTCTAACTTCTCTTACTTCTATCCTTGCTCATGATGATATAAAATGTTTACCAGTTATTAAGAGGGAGTTAAAATGTTGTTCTTTAAAATTCTTTCATAGAGATACTGATGGAGCTTTTACAATTCTATAAATATAGAGAACTGTGTGTATATTTCTTCTTTAAAGACTAAATATTACCCAGTCTTTCTAGTTACAACAAGGGGACATCAGGCATTTTAAAACAAAAAAAACATAAAAAAAATCTAAAATAATAAGGTCTTTTTTATTCTCAAGATTCCAAACATAATCTGATTGTCCTTCAACAGCCTTGTGACTAGGCATACATAATCTCATTCCCTATAGAAAGTAAATCAACAACACAGTGTGTCCTACTGAACACTACACAGGTTGTCAGTATAAGAGTCAAAACAACAGATTCTCACCCTTTGGACATGCTTCAACCATCTGAGTAGGCAGAGCCACAGAGCACCACCTGAGCCTGATCACCTGCACTCAGCCAAGACCATGATGGTCCTGGCAGGTAGTGACAACACGAGCCACCAAATAAAAGGATAGGATGCCAGGCTGCTAGGTAGTCTCCAGAAGTACCTAACCCTTCCTCTTCCTTTCCTCATTCTACAAAGTCTAAAAATACTTCTAAAAAAAGTTTAGTATATCCTAGACACTTCACTGCCCCTCTTCTGACAGTGCTTATATGGCACAAAGTGGAGCTCATGGGAATCTTCAACTGTGATTACTTGATCAATGACCCTATAACCTTTATGACCAAGGCAGTGTGCGGAGTTCAGATATAATCAAGATATAGAACCCATCATCATGGACTTTGCAAGGCCATTAGTAAGGTAGTTACTGTGGAATGCATCGTGTTCCTCACAAACTCATATGTTGAAGCCTGTGATATTGTGATATAACAAGAAATATATATTTTAGTCTTTGTCCTTGGCTCCTGACCAGAGCCCCTAAATCCTTTGTAATTTCCTAAGTGATAAAGGTGGTAGGAGCATCTTTTGTTCTAATCTTTGGTCTGTGACCCTGTTTCCTGATATAGAAATCCTAAATCCCTTGGAATTTCTTGGGTGATAGCAGTAAATTTTGTTCTAAAAAAGCAACTCTTGGTGGGCTCCTGGAGAGCTTCTGGATGGGGTCTGGTCTGGTTACCAGAAAGACCATGATTAGAAACCTGAAATGTTCAGCCCCATCCCCACCCTATTCTCTGGGGAGGGGAGGACTAGAGATTGAATAATCAATCATGCCTACATAATAAACCTGCCATAAAAATCTCTAAACTATGGGCTTTGGAGAGCTTCTGAGTTGGTGAACATATCCACGTGCTGGGAGGGTAGCATACCCTAACTCCACAGGGACAGATCCTTGTGACTCTTCTGGACCTCAGCCTAAGTATCTCTTCATCTGCCTACTCATTGTTATCCTTTATTACTTCCTTTACTATATAATAAACTGGTAAACGTATGTGTGCCCATGAGTTCTATGATCCACTCTAGCAAATAACTGAATTCAAGGGAGAGGTTGTGGGAACCCCGATTTATAGCTGGTTGGTCAGAAGCACAGGTGACAATCTGGGACTTGTGATTGATGTCTGAAGTAAGAGTTAAAGACTTGTTTTGAGTCCTTAATTTGTGAGATCTGACCCTAAGTCTAGGTAGATAATGTAAGATCTGAACTGAATTCTGGGACATCCAGCTGGTGTCAGAGAACTGCTTGGTGTGGGAAAAAAAAATCCACACATTTGCTGGCCACAAGGATTGAGAGTAAAGTGGTAAGTAGAGGAAGAAAATAGAATTTTTCCTATCAAAGTCCTAATCCCAACATGAATGAATCTGAAAATAGGCTCTTCAGGGGGTAATTAAGGTTAAAGAAGGTCATTAGGGTGGTGCCCTAATGCAATAAGATTGGTGACTAATAAGAGGAAGACGAAGAGATATCTTTTTGTCTCTATATATACACACAAAGGAAAGATGTTGAGAGCATACAGTGAAAAGATGGCTGCATACAAGTCAAGCAAAGTGGCATCAGAATGAAACCTATCTTCCAGCATCTTGATCTTGCACGTCTTAGCCTCCAGAACTATGAGAAATAAACCATTGTTTAAGCTACCTAGACGATGATAGTTTGTTACAGCAGCCTGAGATGACTAAGATCGCAGTGGAGCACTTTGAGTTCTGCATTTAGTTTGCAGAGATTCAAGTACAGGATCTGCCACTTAATAGCTGTGACAAGGGAATTTCTTAACCTTACCGTTAATAAGTCACAGAGTCTTCTTCTGAATGGAGCTTATAGAAATATCTCCTTCAAAATATTATTGAGGATTTAAATGAGAAAATGCAAATAAAGTACTTGGCATCATGCCACAAATACTCCAAAGACACACATGCAACCTAGCATTTAACAAGTCTGGGTAACTGTGTCAAGTGAGTAGGAAAGACAAAAAGGGCTGTAGGATTTTGGAGGAGAAAGAGGGTCCCTTCACTTGGAAGAGTTAAAGAATGACCAAGACACTCTTAAAGTTTCCCCTCAGCTTGAGCAGTAGCTTAGATAGGTTTCTTTCTGACTATAGATCTCAACTTCCCTTTTCTTAGAGCATTTACATTTGAAAAACATAATTACAAATTCTTTCTTTTTCCCTTTTTAAATTTATATAAATCTCCTTAAAAGCCTCTTGCCAGTTTTATGACCTAGGGAATATCTTTCTCAAGGACCTGGGAGCCATCCCTTTGAAAGGTAATTATCAAGAAAGATAGCATCCCTACCTCCCAGTCTCTGTGCGAGGATAGGGGCCTATCTTAGGTGGGCATCCTCTTCCAAGTTGTAAAATTGACTCCTGTCATGAAGAAACAAGAAAGTTTACTTCCCCTTTGAGTAAGGCCAAGTAGCAAACAGGTGACCTATGATCCTCCACCTCGGCTCTTAAAAACCCTCCAGCTCTTTGATCCAGTGGAGTTGAATTCAGTCTCTCTCCCATATTGCAATAGTTATGAATAAAGTCTTCATGCCTGGTTGTAAACTTTGGTGCAATTTTTTTACTTCAATGGGAGACATCCACAGATAACATAAAACTTGAGATATGCTGTAAAGTGTAGCTTATATATTGATTTGGCCATGTACATAGATAGCTTAGAATAAAAAGTTGCATATATTTTATTAGTTAGCAGTAACTAGTTATGGCATATCTCAATGCTTTATTAAGGATTATCATTGAAAAATTTTATCAAGTATTGATATTTCAAGAGTTACTTAGAGAGTACATACTAAGTGTCTTTTGAGATTTTAAATTGCAAAACTCTGCGCTAACATTAGAAACTCTATGGCCCAGAAGTCTTGTATATGTTTCTAGGAAACTGATCACACATTTAATCCTTTGCACATGAATGGTGGGGAGGGAGAGAAAGGGGTTCCTGGCTCATAATTTTAAAACATTACCTACAGTGAGACTGTTTTCTAAAGAATTCTTCAGGATGTAGTATATAGACCAATGTGTAAAGCATCTCTCTTTTACTAAACAAATGTAAAGTTACATAAATCTAATATCTGCATGACTCTTAGGGAGGTATTAACACTCATCTGTATGACTACTGTGGAAAGGTTCACTCTATGTAAGAAAACCAATATGCTTAGATGAAATCTTTTGCTCACACTCAGGTTGTTATTACACTATTGATCTTGATGTATTTTAAAAGAATTTAACATATTTTTAATCAAGCACAAGTTACAAAAGGAATCCAAAAGGATATCTCAAATGACCATTTTTCTAAATAAACTCTGATTATTCCTAGTAGAATGTTTTCTTCCATTTTTCTTACCCATATCCATCTTAATTATAATTCAGAATCATCAGTATAAATTAGTAAAATTTAATTTCCTTAGTCAGATTTTGAGTTGCTTTTTCAGTTTAAAGTACAGTCACTTAGGCACCCAGAAAACACAGAATTTAGAAATCTTTTAACTCAATGAGAACAGAAAGAGTGAACAAATATCATTTTGCCAATTCTCCTGTTATCAGAGGCTAATTGCTTGCTCCTCCATAAACCAAATTGTGTGCTTAGAAAATATCAATGCACAAGGAAGAGTAATACAATTTATCTCATCCAAATGCATCATATAAAATGACCAAGTGCTGTTAAGTGCTAGAAGTGTGTCTCAAAAGACTCTCCATGTCTACACTATTTTGGGGTTGTTTAGAAGTTCAACTCTTTTAGTGAGAAGCATTGAAAGATAAATCTAGTTCCCATCCCTTAATTCACCACTTACAGAAGAGATATTTTTATTGCAGAACATGTCTCCTGGTCTTGCTAGTTCCTAATGAATTTCTCTGGCCTTCCTTAGCAATGCACTAATTCTAATAAAATGAAAGACATAATCACACCCTACCCAATTCTAAAAAGAGTGAATATATCATCTCTTGTAACAGATGAAATGTATTAAAAATAATTCAATGTAGGGCTTAAAAAAGAGACAGTAAGAGACACTATCTACCATTCAATTTGAATTCCTTTTGGAGAATAATAAAAATGATAGGTACACTATTTCATTGTGACTATCCAGCCATTACTATTAGGAAGAATATGAATTTCTACATATGCTGAAAGTCTTGATGGCATGTGCCAAAGAGAAAATGCACCTTTGCTCATTTGTAATAAATATTCTCTTATCCATTTCCTATATAAATTAGAACAGTTAAGATTTCCTTTTGCTGTCCTGTAGGATGGGAAATTTGACCTGAAACTTTATTGTGAGACTGCTATAATTAATTAGGTGGCAGTGCTTAAGACTGGAGACAGGACTGGTTGGGATATTGTCTTGTCAACATTCAAAATAGAGAAACAGTCTGATAGTGGGAGGAGAGGAAAGGAAATTCAATTTTAGAGAATTTTACAAAGGAAGTATAGTTAGGTCATTGAGATTGAATTTGTATGTTTTTGGTAATGTATACTAAAATTCCAGTTTGAGAACTTAAGTCTGTTTCAAGTTCAAGGTATGCTATGGTCTGAATTGTGTCCACTCAAAATCCACATGTTAAAACCCTAACAGTCAATGTGGCTGCATTTGGAGATAGAGCCTTTAGAAGGTAATTAAGATTAAATAAAGTCATAAGGGTAGAACCCTAATCCAATACGGTTAGTAGCTTTATAAAGACCATAAAAAGACAGTGAAAAGGCAGCCATCTATAAGTGAGGAAGAGAGCTCTCACCAGAAACCAAATCAGCTAGCACCTTGATTTTGGACTTCCCAACCTGCAGAACCATGAGAAAACAAATGTCTGTTGTTTAAGCAACTCAGTCTGCACTGTTTTGTTATGGCAGCTACAGCAGACTAATATAGACTGGAAATCACATTTTTTTACTGAACTCTTATTGTAATCATCTTTACAGAAAGGCAGAGTTCTTTCCAATCTGACATATTTTTGCTTTCATGTAAAGTCATTTGCTACCATCGTAGTGCAGAAATTTAGCAAATTTAAAGTGACTTCAGAGTTTTTAAACTGGGTTCTGTGGATGAAGTTCAGAAGATCTCTAAAATACTCAAATTGTATTCAGACTGTGCTGTGCACATATTGTTTCCTGGGGAAATAGTTTGTGTTCTTATTCCAATTAACAAAGGAGTGTGGACCAAAAAATGAATTCAAGGTGGCACAGACACTGTGTAGAGCTACCAGGAAGGTTTTATAAAGTCATGGTTGAAGCATTCACAACTGGAAATGAGTGATTCAGTGGTAATACCATCTAATATTGGACATTTTAAATGACTATTTGATGGTAATTAAGCTTGTCAAAGAAGGCCTTTCATATGGTTGTTTTTTATGAAGTTACTACATAGTTTCCTTTCCTAATATTCTTTTCTACAGCATTTACTATCATCTAACAGATGATATAGTTTGCTTACGAAATTTCCTCATATTCTTCTCCATTCACTAAAATTTAAGGATCATGAGGGCAGAGTTTTTAATCCATTATTTTTATTACTGTTTCCACACTGCATAGAACAACGCCTTTCCTATACTAGATGTTTCACACATATTTATGTAGTAAATGGATGAAATGATGCTAATGTTTGACTGTGGTTATATGTATTGCTCATATTCATATTCCCTTTCCTTTCTAAAAAATGTATTTTCTGTGTTGATTTGTTTGAATACTACTTCTAAAGTCCACTTGGATAATTTATACATAGTCTAACTAATGAGTAGATTTTAGTAGAAGCAAACTGGCCTGCATTAGAATGTAATTCAAAACTTCAATTTATTTTTTAAGTTGAAAATAAAACCTTGTTTCTATTTGTCTTAGAGTTGAAGTCACATCCCTTTTTAAAATATTTCATTCTTCCTTTTCATCACACAACAATGAGGGTATGTGATACTAAAATGAGAACATTTTATTGACTGCACATCTCAGGAAGGAGTAAAAGCCAACGTAACTTGGTTATTTGCCATAAGAGAAGCTATATATGGGGAAGTCAAATCTGAAGTTTGGATAGTTTCCAAAACATCTTTTTTAGCTTTGTGAGATTTTCCCCTGGTATCTGAATTTGAGTATCAGTGTTTCTGTTCTTCTAAGAGTTCATACCACCTGAATCAAGATATCATATTGTTTTATTCAGTTCAGGCTGCTGTAACAAAGTATTGATACCATAGCTTGGGTGGCTTATAAACAATAGACGTTTATTTCTTACAGTTCTGGAGGCTAGAAGTTTGAGATCAGAGTGCCAGTAAGGCTGAGTTCTGGGGAGAACCTCCTTCTGTGTTTCAGACTGCTGACTTCTTAGAGTATTCTCACAAAGAGGAGAGCAGAGAGGAAGAAAACCCTCTTATATGGGCAATAATCTCATTCATGGGGGCTCCACCCTCATGACTTCATCTAATCCTAATTACCTCTCAAAGACCCCACCTCCTAATGCCATCACTCTGGGGACAGGGTTTCAACATATGAAGTTTGGGGGAACATAAACATTCAGTCCATAATGCATATTTTCTAATTCCAACTATCTGGATTTTCTTCCCCACAAAAAGTGGAGTTTCACTCTCTCTACGCATTGACTAGAAGGGGAATGTTCTGTTTCTTAAAATGTTTTTAGACTGAGAAACAAAACATGCTGTTAATTTATGTCAGACATTTAAGCAGATTTTATAGGAATGTGACCTGTGAATTAAAAGCAAAATTCTGGAGATATATTGCAATTCAGATAATATTCTTATCCTCACAGGGGGAAAATAATGACCTTAGTTTAAGTTTTGACATCTTTTTAGCCTAATGGCTTGAATGAGAAAACTTAGTTAAAAGAGGAAAATTATGACAACTACAAAGCAAAGAAAAATAATGTAATATATAACATTGAGGAAATATGGAGGTATGTGGGTTTATGTGTAAAGGAGATACAGAAACAGTGACAACGGCAAGCTTATTTAATAAAGAACATGAAAAGTATATCTATATCTATATCTTTATACTTATATCTATATCCATGTCTATACTCCATATCTCAAAATAGATTCATCTACTTTGTGCTAGAGTGATCTTTGAATAATGTGATTTTTGACCATCAAAGTTTGCTGATGAATACCTCTAAGGAGGAAAGGGGAGAAAGGTAACTACAGGATTTAAATAGCACCTGCTGTCAGCTGAACAAATGAGCTGTTCTGATACTGTGTATGCCCAGGAAGGAATGGATAACAGCGCCTAAGACACTAGGAGACTGTCTTCAGAGGAGGGCGGGTAGAATTGAAATATACAGTATTAGAAATGTTAATCCAAATTTTTCAGATTTTCACAAATCTATGTACACATTTGTTTGTCTTCATTTGACTGTGTAGCTATTAAAAATGTATGTGGCAACGTGATTTTATCATTTGGTGGGCTGCAGCATAAATATTAATACAGGCCACACTCCTTAAGTTGTGATCAATTACAAACACAGCCACATTTCCTATAATTCCTCTCCTTGGATCTGGGCTGACCTTGTCACTTGCTTTATCAATGAAGCAGAAGCAGTGTTATGCAAGTTCTGAGCCTGGGCTCAAGAGATTTTGCACAGTTCCACTCTCATTCATGGAATTGTATGATTGAGCTGGCTTTGTGGAGCACAAGACACATGTGGAACATAGATAAACTGTCCCAACTGAGCCATCTTAGATCAACCAGTCCCTAGTCAACCCAGTAGTGGATCATCAGCTTATGACTAGCCCCACTGAGATCAGCCAAACCTGGCTGGGGTTAGAAAAGCCACCCAGCTGAGCTCAGTCCAAATTGCAGAATCACAGAATCATTAGCTAAATAAATGTTTCTAGTGACTAACTTTTGGGGCAGTTTGCAGCACAGCAAACACTAATTGATTCACAAAGTAAATGGGGAATGTTTAAAAAAGCATAAAACAAAATTTATTTTAATCCAGCTTAATTAAATAAATAGAATATTTTTCGTTAAGTAGGGAGGAACAGTTAACTTTGAAATGATAAAAAATAGGTGATAACTACATAAGGCTATTAAATGTCATATATGGTTAGGTTTGAATGTAAAATGTTTCCCTCCTTTGTTCTGTATTTGTGTTAGTTTCTGCATTTCTTTTTAGCCAAGCAAGCAGTAATTTTGCTCTAATTACCATCAGAAATAATTGGCAAATGTTTTTTGAAGTCAAAGTAAAAAAAAACTTGGAATGTTGGAATAACAAAAATCCTCCTCTCTTTCCAACACTATTCTAATATCTCTCTAATATTTCTGTTCCTGACTCTCTGGAACAAATTGAAATTGGATATCAAGACAAAACTATACCTGGCTTTTCACTTTGGGTTTTCTTCATTGATGAATAGTGCATTATGAAGTCAGAAATATAAGACCATTTCTTTCTAAGATTTCATTAAAGATAAGATATTAGAGAGAATGAAGGCTATTTTGTTGGCTTACCACATCATCTACTTCCAACCATCAAAAATGAATGACAATAAAATAATGCAAAAGAACTCAGGCCTTATCAACCACAGAGCCATTTAGAATTTTTTGCTCTTTGAGTCTAAATGATTATTACTAAACTTTGTTAAACTGGGAAGATTAAAAGATTCTTTGGAGTTATATAAATGCAATACTATAAATACTCAAGCAAGCAGAAACTGCTTCAGAAGGTCACATTAGTGGGGGGAAAGAGTAGGAAGCTCAGAATTCAGAAATGATAAAGAACGTTATGTTGTTTTCTTCATATTTCAGGATCTGTTATCTTTTGAAAACTCAGTTAATTGTGGGTATAGAGAAGACTTCTCATCTGTGTTTTGAATGCGAAAAGAAGTTACTTGGAAAGCAAAGGGCATTCTTTTTTACATAGTGACTAAAGACAGTTACCAAAACATTTAATTTCCTCTAGTCATAGTAGCAATCTCAATGTCCAGTTCAAGTTGGGGGAGAATCTGATGCTTTTGTGTCTCTTTCTCCTGAGGCCCCACTAAAATAAAAGCTAGAAGAACAAATGTGGTCTGTAAAGCCTATCAGTGAAGAGAAAAAGTTTGAGTCAGCAAAATAAAGAGATTTCCAAACGCTAGTGGAAGACTAGAAGGGGCTGAAAAAGGTTGATGAGTGAGATAAACAGAAAAATGCACAGCTTGGAATACAATGCAGAGAGATACAGGGGATAAAGAGTCAGTGACAGCTGATCTGGAGAAGATCTGGAAGAAGATCAGCAGAAAGTATACACAAAAGTCATATCGGTTGGCATCCCCCTACTCTTTGTCATTGTGAGGGGTTCTAAGGTAAGTCTCCAGAAATCCTCAGCTCCTAGCATTGACACCCTTGTGTTATTTCTGCCCCATGGGCATGGATGGGCTAGACTGACCACAGCCATGATGGAATGTCACTTCTAAGGTTAGGTTATAAAAAGTCTGTGGCTCTCATTGTAAGTGAGCCCCAGACACTACCTCCAACTCCTCTTCCTCTCTAGGATCACTTGCCTTGGGGGATGTGAGCTGCCCAGATTCAGGAAGCAGCCCCGTGCCCAAATGTGAGAGAATAAGGCCTGCCAACAGCCATGCAAATGAACTGGAAAATGAATTCCCACTCTCCATTCAAACCTTCAAATGAGACTGCAGGCTTGGTCAACAGCCTTTACTCCAGCTTCATGAGAGACCTTGAGCCCAAGACACCCAGCTAAGCTTGACCCAGATTCACCTAACCCACAAAACCTGTGAGAGAATAAATCCCTGTTACTTTAAGCTGATAAATTTTGTGATAACTTGTTACACAGGGATAGATAATTGATATAACCATCTAAAATATAAAGCAGAGTAGCTTTTTTACCCCAAAGCAAAAACAAACCAACAAATGAAAATCCAGATAATTTTTCTCTTAAAGCCAAGAAATTGTCCAAGGAAAGGTAAGGCTCTTTACTATGAATGTTCTCTTCATTCTGGCATTGGGATGTCTGTTCCCTACAGACTACATACTCTGACCACTCTCAACCTGCACAGGGTCTCTTACCACACTCAAGAACATGCGGTAACCTTGGCCTTCAAGAACAGAAAGCATAGGTAGGAGATCTCTGTGGGAGTGGTGGGGTTGGAGAGAGGACAGATTTGATAGAACTGAAAGAGTGGTTGGGAAGTTAAGTGATGAACCAATAAAGGCAAAGGAAGCAATGTAAGGAAAAAAGATGTTGAGGAACTTCTGAAAAAAAATATGGAAGACAGGTATAATCCTGTATAATATGAAGCAAAATAGAATGCCCTGATTGTAAGCAATTGACAGGATGGAAGGGAATCCATTTGACCCTGACCCTGAGATAATTCTCCTTTGAGCAATCCAGGGAATATAATATTGGACCCATAAGAAAATGAACGTAATATTAACACATAAGTGAAATGGGCATTGGACAATATTTACATAGTGATGGTAATGTCAGTGTGCTTTATTGCTTTCCTACTTTATACTCCTCATAGATAAAATATGGAAGATATGGTGGTAGTTGCCAAACAGTATGTTAAATCTAACATCTCTGGAAATATAATGAGATGGTGAGATCTATGGAAGCTAGAAGAAAGGTTAGGTGTACAATATCTTTATCTTACTAATGTGGATACTCAAGAGATACTGTTGTTAATTAATGGAATGAGAAATAGGGATATAAATATACTATTTAACGTGACAAAAGTAACTACTATATATACACAATTTCAGAGGAAAAGAAGAAAAGGAAAATGAAGGGATTAAGGCCAGGAACTAATCTTCAGTTTTCATTCTGGAGACTGCATAAATATTATACAAAAGAGATAATCAAATGGAAGTGTAAGCATATTATTTAGAGATATGGAACTAATTACCAGAAGAATTATGAAAAGATATCACCTCTGGGAAGTAAGACTGGGGGTGATCACGGGTTTGATGGGGGACTGCTACTCTTTATACATGTATCATTTTTTAAATAATATTGATTTCCTTTCTGATCCATGTGTTATCTTAATGAAAATAATTTAACAATTCCCACTTGTTTTGCATATATACAACAAAGCATAAAAGTAAATTTTGCCAGCATCCTGCTATTAGCCTCAGAACTAGTGTAAAAGAGCAGGTTATAATTAATGTTATTACTTGCAGTTTGAGGTACCACCCATTTAAATATATTGTATTTTCAAATAATCCACACAGCAAGAATAAATTTCTTTGACATTTCCTAGGCTTTGTCTAGATTTGTCCGTCATCAGGAATTCACTCCACTCCCCAAACTTCATTTAAGTCTTTATGTCCAATTAGTGTTATGCCAGCATGTTCCTCTAATCTCTTCTTTTAATTCTCTAGTTCTTTGTACTCGTTTCTCATTTAAAATTGCCAATGAAAATATCACAGTTTTTTACTTGCTTAAACTCGGCAATGACTATCTTTTCAGCACATTATGCACTTTCCCCAGCTCTGTTTTCCAGCAATAGTCAATGTCTAAGTATCAAGCCTATGCCAAGCTTTTCTTGAAGCCTTGTCAAGAGTCTCTGGTGCAAAAATGGGTCTGTAATGGGTCTCATGGTATGAGGCTTTCTCACTGGTTTTCTAGATATTTTCACCTGTTTATTCGGCTCTTCAAAATTAGCTAGAGACATATAAACAAACAAACAAACAAACAGACAAACTATTTGAAAATGTGAATTCCTCACTCTTCAAAATGGTCCAAATACCACACACAATTCTGAAGTGACTGTTAGCAATCTGATTGTGTGGGAGGTCAGCTTCTGGGGCAGACAACAGTGGGTGCTTTGCTGTAGACAATTTAAAAGCAATATTAAATCTTACTGAAAGTCAGCCTGCTTTTTTATTTTACAATGCATCAGCAATTCTAAACTATGCCAGTGATAAAATATTCCTCTAAAGAGGGGACTATCAGCACTACCCCTCCCCACCTAGGTAAACCACCATAACCCCCAAATGATGAGACTCTACTCAACCTCTGGCAAAGCATGTTACTTACACCCACTAATCTGTAACCTGTGAGTCAAAATTATACTGCTTTGTACCCTTGTTCTTTCCACCTTAGGGACAACTACTAGAGCATCCTTCTTGAACTAATGTGAATATCAGGAACACAAACTGAAATGAGAATGTGCCTCTTGTATATCCTATTCACACCTTTCCCTTAAATGAGAATGCATATACTTAAAAACAACACCCTTTGTTTTACTAACTGTGTATTTACTCTGCATATGAAGGTATAATTCTGTTATTCCCTTCTTACATGTACCATCTTTATTCTCTCCAACTATTGATCAGCCGAGGAAAATTCAACACTAAGCAACACTCAGTAATTGTCTCAGCACTGGGATATACACTTTGTGTGTTCATAGTCTATTTAGGTAAAAACTATTTACTAAGTGTCCACTTTGCAACAAGCAATTTAGGTGCTGAGCTTGCACAGGTGAACAGGGCATAGGTTTTGACTTTCTGGTGTTTGTCAAAAAGAATACTTAAGTAAAAGTTATAGGCTCTGATAGATAACTATCTACTTATCTGAATGTCTATTTATCTATTTCTCCAAAGTGCTATGAAAACAAGAAATGCATTCTGCTTAGGGTTGTTTGGGAAAGCTTCAAGTGAAATGCAAGGTCTAAAATCATCTCATACCATTAACATTAGCAAAGCTTTAAAGCTTCACAAACATAGCGTCAATTAATATTAATAAGATCGCAGGTACAGTTGCAGCACAGGATAAAAGGAAACAGGAACATTGCTGGCAGAGGGGGTAACACTGCAAAGATTGAAAATGGGAAGTTCCATTTTGCTTATTGTTGCTAGCGTACCAATGATAAATTTCAGATTAGATGCTTCCCCCCTTTTCTGAATCAAGTTTCCAAAGAATGTGGAATGTAAAGTCACCTGACAAGAGTATATATGACAATGAGGCAATTAAATAAAACACAGACAACTCCAATCACAAATGTAATTAAACCTCTATCTAAAACTATAATGAAAATTCTTACTTTGGACAGCAAAAAGCCATCAGTTCATAACACAATAAGTGGGTCATTTGGTTGTCCTGTGATGTCTTATTTTCTATCCTGTTGTTATGGGTTGTCATATTGACTCTGTCTAAAATTGTTACTAAGGGTCAGTTAATGCTGTGCATGGAAAAGTCAGATATAGGAAATTCACCACAAAATGTGCAAGAATCTTGATGAATCCTTTCATTTCTGAAATATGGGTGTTAGAACCAGAAAACCTCCCTTTAGTGGAATGTGAATATTTTCTATTTTCTTTCCAAAGAAATTGATATTCCCTTTGGACCCATGGACACAAGCACTTATACTATAATCTAGATGTACACATAGTCTTTTGACATATATTTGGGGATAGTTACCATAGAGGTAAGCTAAGAGGTGTAGAAACTATGAAAATAAGCTTCCCTCAAGTGTTCCAGGTCCAAAGTTTTCCTCATGGATTTTTAATGCTGGGTTACATTTAATGAAGATTTCATAAGAGCTGGCTTAACATGGTACAGCAGATAGAGACTCCTCATGTGGCTACCTGCCAGTATCTCGGGGAATCTATAGTTGAACACATTTGTTACCTACTCCTTGGATAGTGTTGATCAAATTCAGGCTCATTTCTCTTATTTGAGATTTGGGTCATCTTGTTTGAATCTATAATGCCTAGAATAGGGTCTAGCACACAGAAGGAAAAAAGGATAAATGGAGTAAACAGAGAGAAGGAAGAAGAGTAGTGGCAGAATGGGAATAAGGATGTTCAGGAAGGAAAAAATGACCACCTACTTTGTGCCAGATGCTATACTAAGATGTTTGCTCACGTAAAATTAGCTGATACAAAGAATCTGTCATCATGATAAACACAATTTTAAAGTTCCTTTTATTATTGTCTCATATTTTACTCCATACAATAGTCCAACATTGGGTTCACACACATAACAAACAGTATCCAGGCTTCCTCAATAGTATGGTATTTATTCCATGGAAAGATAAAGATGATTCAGCTCCCCCACACGCCTCTCAGGGGAGTTTCCAGATCCCTCTTGACCAGGAAAATCCTAAAAGAGGACAAAAGGGGCCTGCACCATCACCTACCCTATCAAACCTACAGACTGGATGATAACATTTATTTTAGAAGAAGTTTTTTATAGAACGTGGGTAATTTCAGACTCAGGGTTGTGTCTAGCACATTGTCAACACTCAGGACATGTGAAGTAATAAAAGTGTGTTGCTTCAAAACACTTGCTATTAAAAAAAGATTAAAATATCTTCCGTCCTTTCTATTTGTTTCAGTGTTTCAATTGTGTCCGTGATGCTGTTAATAATAGACTGTACATCTGTGATGTACAAAAGCTTTGCTACTGTTGATTTAGGGCACTTTATAATTCATGTTTGGATTCTCTACACATCTGAGAAATGGTTGGTTCTTTTTATACAACTCTGTATCTCTAGGTACCTCACCCTCATCCTCAAGAATACGATAACTTGCAAAGTGTGTTTTATGTGTTATGTACACAAAAGATATTTGCTAATTCATAATTTTAAATAAAAGCATTGCATATTTATAGGCATCATTCAGCACGGGTGAAAATTAATTAATAAAAATATACACTGCTATGTTTTGTTTTAATTATCATTTACTATTCGCCAACACTGGTGTTAATTGTCTACTTGAGCTCCTACATAAAGAGAACAGCAATGATGAAAAGACAGTGAAAGCTATTTGGTAAGTGCTGTATAAAAGCAGATGAATTAGCTACATCTCCTCTTGAGGTTCCAGCCTGATGATGTTAATATATTTTTCCTGTTGGGGAAATTTTCAGTGATGCTAATTGATAAGAAAAACTAATATAGGCACTAAATAATACAAATTTAAGAAATTTGAAAACTATAGATTCAATATAATCCCTATCAAATTACCAATGGCATTTTTCACAGAATTAGAACAAAAATTTTTAAGTTTGTATGGAAACACAAAACACCCTGAATAGCCAAAACAATCTTGAGAAAGAATGGAGCTGCAGGAGTTACGCACCCTGACTTCAGACTGTGCTACAAAGCTACAATAATCAAGACAGTATGGTACTGGCACAAAATCAGACACATAGGTCAATGGAACAGGATAGAAAGACCAGAAATAAAGCCATGCACCTATGGTCAATTACTCCATGACAGAGGAGGCAAGAATATACAATGGAGAAATGAAAGTCTCTTCGATAAATGTTGCTGGGAAAACTGGACAGCTACATGTAAAAGAATGAAATTAGAACATTCTCTAACAACATATACAAAAATAAACTCAAAGTGTATTAAAGACCAGATACTATAAAACTAAATATAAGACCAGATACTATAAAACTCCTAGAGGAAAACCTAGGCAGAACACTCTGACATAAATTGCATCAATATTTTTTTTGGATCCATCTTCCAGAGTAATGGATATAAAAGCAAAAATAAACAAATGGGACCTAATTAAACTCAAAAGCTTTTGCACAGCAAAGGAAACCATAAACAAAATGAAAAGACAACCTGCAGAATGGGAGAAAATATTTGCAAATGATGTGACCAACAGGTGATTAATTTCCAAAATATACAAATAGCTCATACAGCTCCATATCAAAACAACAAACAACCCAGTCACAAAATGGGCAGAAGACCTAAATAGACATTTCTCCAAAGAAGACATACAGATGGCCAAAAGGCACATGCAAAGACGTCCAACATTGTTAATTATTAGAGAAATGCAAATCAAAACTACAGTGAGGTACCGCCTCACACTGGTCAGAATGGTCATCATTAAAAATCTATAAATAACAAATCCTGGAGAGGGTGTGGAGAAAAGAGGAACCTTCAATACATTTGGTGGGAATGTAAATTGGTGCAGGCACTATGGAAAAGTTTCCTTAAAAAACTAAAACTAGAGTTACCATATGATCCAGCAATTCCACTCCTGGCCGTATATCTGGAAAACACAAAAACTCTAATTTGAAAAGATACACGCACCCCAATGCTCATAGTGGCACTATTTATAACAGCCATGACATAGGAGTAACCCAAATGTCCCTTGAGAGATGAATGGACAAAGAAGATGTGGTATACATATAGACACTGGAATATTACTCAGCCATAAAAAGAATGAAATAATGCCATTTGCAACAATATGGATGGACCTAGAGTTTATCATCCTAAGTGAAGTAAGTCAGACAAATACCATATAATATCACTTACATGTGGAATCTATTTTAAAAATGATACATATGAACTTATTTACAAAACAGAAATAGACTCAGAGGCATAGAAAACAAACTTTTGGTTACAGAGGGGAAAGTATAAATTAGAAGTTTGGGATTAACAGATACACATGATTATATATAAAATAAACAAACAACAAGGACCTACTGTATGGCACAGGGAACTATAGTCAATGTCTAATAACCTATAATGGAAAAGAATCTGAAAAAGAATATATACATATATAATCACTTCTGTATCTCTTTAACACAGCATTTTAAATCAAGCCTATGTCAATAAAAAATTAGAGATTTAAATGTAATCTTGACATCAGTTTACTGAACAAACCTTACAGTTTTACATATATGATGAAAGAAACACACATGCATATATACACAATTATCCTTTTTTTCCAGATGATGTGCCTCCTCCCCTTCCTTAAATAATTATTACATGTAAAAGAGGAATATATCAACAAGTATAACACAAACATACCTATGTATTTGAAAACCAGAATATTATGGTACAAACAATTCATAGTACTGACCAAAACAAAGACAGGAAGATAAGGTTATATTCTTGCTACTTACACATTAACTATTTAATAAAAGGATATTCCTTTGTCCTACAACTGAGACTCAAAATATCTGAAAGGGTGCCAACCTCACTAGTCCTTTCTGAGAAAATGCTCACTGAAATTACTGCCACTTGTTAATTAGGTACAGAGTCTTAAGTCATTCTATCTCTCCCATGCTAATAAAAATGATAGCAAAAGAAATTATATAAAGAATCATAAACCCAAGTTAGTTTAGCTCACAGCTGGGAGTACTTGATGATTTTCCATATCCAAGTTGAAAAAGGAGTATATCATGAATTTTTAAGCTCCTTAATCAAGACGTTATCGAGGACAGTTAGAGAAGTCATATTTGCAATGTTCAGTATTATACTATGAGCACGCTTCTGTCTGAGGAAAGCTGGGAAACAGGTATAGGAAATCTCTGGACTGCGGAGTCAACAGTAATTTGAGATTGTGTTGTGGTGGGGGGCAGTTGAGTAAAATTGTGCAGGGTATGGGGAATCAGAGGTCAGTTCTTCACTTTGCAGTATATCAAGTGTTCACGGTCCTCTCCCACTAAATGCCAAACACAACTCTCCCCCTGAATCATCTCCTGCCCCCCCACCCCCTCCCACATACTTGTTCTAGGGGAACGGTGCTGCCTCCCTGTGGAAAACACGTTCAACAGAGAGTTCAACTCAGTATATGCCACACGAATGATGCTTTGATTTAGAAACATCAATTCAGAGCTATTTTTCTCAAGGGCAGAGAAAATATCTTTAAAGGGAAGAAAGATGCTTTAATTTATACAGTGCACTTGAGGGATGCTTTTCAAACGTAACTATCCTTTGCATAATAGTGACATGTGTCAGACATTTTTTTACTTCTCTGTATTTTAGGGTGAACCATATGAAATTTTCTTTTTTTGGTAATAAAAATTGTCAAGCAGCAGTAATTGTACATATTGGTTCACTTACTATATTGACTCATTCAATCCTTGCAATACGCTTATGAAATCCTCACCCTCATGTGATAGATGGGAAACAGAGGTGTTGAGAGGCTAACTTGCCTGGGACGCATAGCCAGCATGTGGGGAAAGCAAGGCTGAGGTTTAAGCAGTCATTCAGGCTTCTGCAGTCGTTGCCCTTGACCCCTGTGCAACACTGCCCCCTAACAGCCCTTGCCAGTGTTGCCTCTTCAGGCTGTCAGCTCTCAGAAGGCAGAATCAGACTGAGAGAGATTGGGAAGGGTATGAAGGAGGGAAAAGGGTAGGTGAAAAAATGAAAGGGCTTTCCAGGCAGAGGACAGAGAGGTGTGAAATAGCATGCCCTCTAGAGGTTTCTGTTAGTAGTTCAATAGTATCAGGGGAAAAGGGTGTGGAAAAGAGTGGAGATAAAACTTCTAGTGAGGCAGACAGGAGGTCAGCTTTGAAGAATGGACCCTGACCATCATCCAAGGAATCTGCTCTTTATCCTCAATACCTTGATGTATGAAGGCCCATATTTTGCATTTTTGAAACAGCAGCCTGACACCTGGGTGGAGCTCACATTGAGCTAGTTAAGAATATGAGAAGGCAGGAAGTGATGAGATTCTGAACAGAGGCCGCATTTTTTTTTAAACTTTTTATTTTATACTGGAGTACAGCTGATTAACAATGTTGTGATGTTTCAGGTGCACAGCAAAGGGACTCAGCCATACATATGCAGGTATCCTTTCTCCCCCAAACTCCCCTCCCATCCAGCCTGCCACACAGCATTGAGCAGAGTTCCCTGGGCTATACAGTAGGGCAGAGGACCAGATCACCTCAATGTGTTCTGAAAAGGAGCTGGCTGCACAGCCTTGGGGAAGTTATTTAGTTTCTCTGTGCCTCAAGTTTTCTCATGTGTAGAATAAGAATAATAATACCAAGTCGTCCTTTCTGAGTCTTCATTTCTTCCTTACTCACATGTAGTGCCTAGAATTTGATTACGCCCCTGACTTAATTAACAAGACACTTTTTAGTTAGTGTCTTGTGTCCTTAGGACACAGGGCACACAGGACAGGGCATGCACAGTTCACACCCCACCCTTACCCCCCCATCCCGTCCCGCCCCATCGTGGCCTCACAGGATTGTGCCAGAGTCTATTCTCTGCACTTGGTCAGGCCCTGGGGCAAGGCGCCACCACACTGGGACCCTAAGTGGGGATGAAGGGGAAGCAGTGTTGATGAGGATTAGAGTTTGCTTGATAGGTGGTGTGAGCCAGACTCAGTACTGACGAGTCTGGAACCAGGGCCACCCAAGTGTTTCTCATCACAGCACTCCTCTGCCAGCACGGAGGATTCCCAAGATCCAAGAGATGGGTTTTCCTCTGGGGAGAGTCATCTCAGCAGCAGAGCCTCTGGCCTGATTTGGCCATTCTTGGAGCCACCCCTGACGCTCAGCGCATCCAAGCCAACCCTCTCCCTTCCCCTCCATCTGGACTCGCATTCTTGCCTCAACACTGAATTCACATGGCACACCCTGTGGGCTCCGGTGGGGCCTTGTTTGCCTTCCTGGGGAACTCCACACTCCACCCATCTGCACCAGGCTCTCACCCTGGCCCATGGGTGGCTCCATTAAAAAAGAAAGAAAGAAAGAAAGATAAATCCTAGTGCTACTTTTGTTCTTTTCCCTGCCTTCTAGTTCTATAACACAGGCTTTCTACACAGGGTATTATTCTGCTGGATCTGAGAATATGTCTGAATTTTAATACGCCAATGTTCTTCTATAATTGATACCATATCACTAACAATCTTTGCATGTCTGCTCAAAAAAGATTTCCATCTTATGCTTCCCCACCTCAACACACAAGCATACCCTCTCCTCTCTGCTCTTTGCCTATAGCACTTGACATCCCATGTATGCTGTTTTAATCTTTATTGCCCATCTCCTGTAACTAGAACGTGAGCTTTGTACAGAAAAGTCTAATTTTATTCAATGCTGTATTTCCGGTGACTAGAACATTGCCTGGTATATAGTAAGTGCTCAGCAACCATGTGCTAAGTGAATAAATGAATGGATGGATGGATAGATGAATGAATAGATGGACGGATGGATGGATATTTTTGTCTAGAATTAGCCTTGTTCAAAGATGTCTCAAAACCAAGGTTGCATCCTCCAAGAGAGCACCTTTTCATCCAGTGGAACCTCCAGACCCCAAAGAAAATGCACAGAACAAAATAATTCTTAAAATAAATTCTTTAAAATGTGTATATCCTAGAACTGTTGCTTACCAGCAATGAGGGGAAAAACACCTTCTAAATTGCAGTGCTTACCTATGTTTAAAATTACAATGAATTACACTTTTCTTACTGGCACCATTAGTTTCAGAAGACTAGGCCTTTGTATATATTTTCGAATCTACACTCAAGTGTTTTTCTTTTCAATATGCACTAAAACTTGTGGTAAAAATGTACATTAATTTAAGTGAATTCAGCAGAATGACTGGACTAGGAAAAATAAAATTAATTATTCATGCCACCAGTATTTTAAAATGCAGAGTGGTTATCAGGAACACACATAATTATAAGTATTTTTAATAATGAAGCCACAGCTAAGGTTAATTAATACTTTTACTAAAAAATAAAATTTTGTTCTTTGAAGTTACAAAATGTTTTTTGTTAGTTTTAGATATTTTTCATGGAAATATGTGTGCACTCTGCTTACGTTTTTCAAACAAATAGTATTAATTTTTTATGAGTATCTTCAAAGCTGCCGGGAAGCAATAGCAGTGTCCAACACAGTCAAATACTCTTTTTTGCTTGAACACTAATTGGGATTCTTTTTGGAACATTCCATTGGAAATCAAATGCCAATGGCTTCAGTAGGAAGTGAATATTCACATCCTGACAACCCAGCAATGTTTTAAAATCTTTAATAGTTCCTTTTCTTGAGTAGGTTTGCTACCTCCACTTTGAAAAAAGCCTAACTAGAACCACTAAATTGTTCCAATGCATTTCACTCATATTTATTGATTCTGCTCCAGTCTACAATTTAGTTTCTTACTAAAAGTTGCAAACTATAGTCCCTCCAGGCAAAACCCAGAATCTCTCAAAGCCTTATTCTCTCTCCCTTCGCAAAATTTTTGAAATGAGATGAAAAGAAGATGGAAAAGGCTATGGATTCTTGAAATCAGGTAAGGATACAAGAGTCAGTTTCTGCTCTGACTGTAAAGGACAGGGCTTCTCTATTTATTATTCTTATGAAGTATGATTTTCTTGCAAATATAGATTTTATATATGCTGTAAAAGTAGAGTGTACTATAATTTATAGGCCAAAATGGGATGCTTTTGAGAGTCAGAAAAAGATACTATTAATAATTACATTGGTACAACAGGTGCACAAGAGGACTATACAGGCCAACTGAGATGCATGCCACCCCATGTAAAAGTCAAGGGTGAAATCTATGCTTTACTAAATAAGCATCAGAAGACCTAATTAAGAGCATCATCAAGATTCAGTGAAATTTTAGAGCTGAGTACAATTCAAGAGATTCCTTAACCCACTTATTTCAGAGAGATAGCAAGGCCAAAGTATAGCAAGGTCAACCAACCTGTCCAAGTTACACAGAAAGGTAGATGATTGTGTTGAAACTGGAAACCAGGTCTCCTGATTTGCTGTGATCTTTCTATTATACCACACCTCCTCTAAGCAAAAGGCAGTACTATGGATCCATATTGTTTACACTATGTAAATAACTTGTAAAATATTCTTGAAGGAAAGAACCACAATATCACAAAATGTGATACAAAGCATAGACCAAAAGAAGTGTCACAATCTTGATCATAAAAGAAACAAGTTCCTCTCTTTACAAACTGGCAACCAAAGGGAAAGAATATTGCCCTTTGAATGTTGACTTACTTTTACTCACTTAAGTAAATCTACATATACATTTTAAGTGGCAGATTATCCAGAAGTGGAGGAAACACTTATCTATTGAAAATCCCAAGAAGCTCTAAGCATCCTGAAGAACTTTGTCAATTATCTGCAAATATTCACTTTCTGAGATTAGCCTTATAGAAAGTTTCTCTCTTTTAGGATGACTAGGTCTTATGGGAACATTTAGATATTAAATATCATAAGTAAAACAAAATTTTCTCAACTTTATATAATCCATGTAAAATACTATTAGTATTTTTATATTCAAAAATCCATATAATCAGAAGGGTTGGTAAATGTACTCATTTCATGACATAGATCATATCTTTCTATAGTAAACATCAGTCTTAAAATTAATCATCATTCAGAGAAGAAAAGCTTTCTTTCTTTTTTTTCTTTTTAAAGCATATTTACTTTTAAGTAGGAATGTAAACAGGATCTTACGGGGTGACATTTTGTGAGTATTCTTTGATATTCTCTGACTCTGCGAAAACTGAAAATACATTTCTCCCCTACTACTTGCCCTGCAGGATGGCTGAACAAATCTCATCTCATCTATCTGAAATGAATCCAATTTAATTCTGCTTGACCAAAAATCTGTTTCCATAGTTCTAAACCATGCAATCACCCTAAAGTACATTGCCATTGTAGCTTAAGTGGCTCTGTGTTATTGCTGAGGAAAATACACCTTGATTGAGAAAACAGTTCAGCGTGGCTTTTGAAAAATAAAATGACCCTCCCTGGTACACAATTTAGTAAAGCAGTTGATCAAAGCAGGATGATATGGCCACTATGGAAGGAAGATGCCTCATCCAGACTGCAAAGATGGGTCAAAGGTTACAGTCTTGGAATTAGCATTACAAATCACTTTCACATTCAAACTTTCAAGACTTTGACAATTCTAACAAACATTTAAATTCTACATATGTCAGTAATCTCTTTGTAGTTGGAGGGCAAGATAAAAATTAATTGTGATGTAAAGAAAATTTACAACAAATTATTCTGTTACTCAAAAATAAACATTTTGCACTCTTCCCTAGTATTTTCCCCATACATTCACATCTTATTACCTGTAATCACAAATATATCCTTGTAAGAGAGAATTTAAAAATCTTTTAGTATAACTTTAAAACACGGTTGCCGCAATTGAATATTTGTAGTCTATTAATCCAAATAATTTAATTGCTGTAATTGGTCTGTTAAAAATCTAAAGATTTAAAATATCTATTTTTTAATGAACCTAGTAATCTTTTATTTAAGTCAAAACCTCCTCAAATGAACCAAGTAATCACTATTTGGTCAGATCATTTACTTCCATAAACCACTGCTATGTTTAAACATGTTATAGCTTAAAATAAAAGAGACTTTTCATTGGCAATTAATGGGCAGTTAACTGTTTTCCTTTTATGTTAGTTAATATTATAAAATGCGTAAATTTTAATTTCTTCATTTCTAGGTGTTTAATTTGCAAATGAAATTGCTATTTTACAAATGTTTAGTTTAAAACCATAATTTCTTAATACATAGCAAGTACTAATTGATAAAATATATAAAAATAAGGCTGATAATTCTTTCCTTATTTTGGGATACACCTGGTTTACCTAGGAACTTGAGCAGCTGTAGTTTCATTAATGAAAAAACAAGACTACTAAGAAAAAAATCTGATCATTTCAAATTTTATGCACAAGAACATTTCTATTTCTGAATGTCCTAGAATGTCCTTTTATGAATCATTTTTCATAAAGGAAATAATCTATCATTGCTCTGTTTCACTTTCCTATATAGATTTGCCTTAATAATCTACTTACTGTTAAATAAACCATAAACCAATAACCACAATAACAAATCCTTAGTGAGGCATTAGAAAAGAATACCAAACAGAGCTGTTGGGCATGCATAAATCTGTCTAAACTCACAAGTCTTTATCCAAGAGGCTAAGTGCAATTATTAACAATCTTCTAAACCCCACCAAGACTGAGAAAATCAACAAAATGATTCTACTTTAAGCACACATTCTTACTAAAATGTGTATTTCATAAGGGTGGGGATTTTGTTTGTTGTTCCTAAAGTATCCCCAGTACCTAGAACACTGTATGGCATGTGTAGTGTGATCAAGGAATATATATTGATGAACATTTTACTTTGTGATCAAATGCATATTTTAAAAAAGGAGAGAGAAGAAAGTAAAAAAGATGCATATAGGTATATAACATGCAATACTACATTTATAACTTTACAGACTTTACAACTTTTGGTCATCTCTCCTCTTCTTCTATGACATTTTCTCTTCCTCTATTCTGTTCCTCCCACCCCCTCCTATTCAAAGTAAAAATCAGAATCTATTTTCTTCTTTCTCTGGTAAACATGTTAATTAATAGATAGGGCGCTGATCTGAACAGAATTCATCTTTTACTCTCTTTCTAAATGTGACACTTGATCTGTTTCAAACATTTGAAATAAAAGCAATCTAAAAAATAATTTTTGTCATTCTTCTTTAGTATGTCGTTTTCTAGAAAAGTAAGAATCATATATTTGGAAAGCTTTGTATGGTATCTACTAGAGACATTCACTAAGTATCAAAAATGAAACAAAAAAGGAAACTATCAAGCTTGGGCCAAGAAGAACACATAATTCTAAAAGCATTAACAACAGAATATGTACAAAGGCTATAAATGTCAACAGAGATCTAACAGAATTTAATAGAATTTCAACAGAATTCTAAAAGCCTTTATAAAACGTAAGCTCTGAGGCAGGTGGGTTTTTTTTTTTCTTCTTCTTCGCTGATGTAATGATGATACCTAAGCCAGTGCTTGACACATAATAGGCAGTCAGTAAGTATATCTTGATGGAATAAATATACTTCCTAGTTGTACAAGTGTGACATTTAAAAATTCTGTTTTTCAAAACTTTTAGACATGAGATTGAAAAATAAGCTCGCTGAAGTGAATTCTGGGTGAGGGCAGTTAGCTACGTAACGTACGAAATATGTTGGCCCAAGACAGTATTTAAGAACTATATTTTGAGTCTTTGTCCTCAGATAAACTAACAGTGTGTTTTTCCCATAGACAGTAAAAGAGTAGACTTATCATTCACAATGAGAGCCACACACCTACCAATTCAGAATTTTCAGACTTCAAAATACAATAAAAGTGCTGTAGGCAATTTCTTTTTTAAGATTTTCAAATTTGCTTTTATTTTATCTTGACGAAGTGCTGAGTTTGAACAAGGCCTTTCAGATACTTCATTAATTGACTTGTTCATTTAACTTAAAAAGTGAAAACGCTGTGTACTTAGCAGACAATCCCCTCAGCTTGGGCTAGACCAAGGTTATTGAATCAAGACCATCAAGACCATGCACAAACCAACACAAAGCAGTTCATAAAAGTTCACAAACCACAAACCAACAGCATATATACATTTCATCTTCAAACTAAATCCATTATATTAAGCAAGTCTCAAAAAAGCCATGATGCTTGAGATCAGAAGTAATCTGATTCTAGAAAAGACACATATGCAGAAAAGTCCACTTTCATAATCACAGATCCAAAATGAAGAAATGAAATCTGTGTACTCACCTGGCTAATAGGTTCTTTCGTAGGGGGCTTTCCTCTTCTGGCTGTGCTAGTAGCCAGGGTCGTGGTGGTCTCCATTATTGACGTGGACATCTCTGACTGCATGGCAGTGGCTGTCGACTCAGTTGTCATAGAGGAAGGCACTTCACCAACCAGTCTCACATTTCCCACTATGGCGATGTTGGCATCATTTTCGGCTGCCATATTCAGAACTTTCAAGCCATTGTAGTAAAGCCCAGAGAGCTGACCCTGGAAGGGCTGGCCCTGCTCTTTCCCGCCAATTATTATGGTTGCTTGGCTATTGAAGATTGTGAGCTGACGCCCTGTAAAAATAATATTACATACATGCAAAAATGTTGATTGTGAACTCTACATTCTACAAAGGATGATAAAACAGATCTTTCATGGGGTGGATAATGAGAGCAATAAACTATAAGAGAGGCATTTGACTCATAATTCATTGCTTATAAATGAGGTGTCCATGAAATGCATAATCATTGGCAAATACTTGTAAATTCTCAACTTATTGTAAATGTAGTGCTTTTGCTAAAAGTCCAATCAAACATACGTATTATAAATTAATTTTTCGTGGATCCCTTTCCCCTTTTACCTCAAGATCTTATACTGTTGGTCTCTTAAGTCTAAATTGTTAAATGAAAAATATGTGAGCTATCTAACATTTCAAGTATTTGTCATTCTAAAATTACCACTGGCAGAAACTAATCTATAGCAGCTGAAATCTAATTTGAAATTTATGGTAAAAATTTCATAATTCACATAATGGCCACATGTATCTATATGCTCTTTTTTTAGAAATGTTTATTTTTTGAAGGCAATAGTCCATTGTTATTTGAATTATTCTATTTTTCCGGCAAATACACTGAAAAGAAACACATGGTTTACACTGAGCGTGTCAGAGACAAAAAAAAAAAAAAGAAATCCAAAAAGATTTTTCTGATTGGCTTTCAGCAACTCTATTAAAACAAAACAAAATGAAAAAAATATAGCTTCAGATGTAAAAAGCGGCTTCAGGAATGATACACAAACCAATGGAGAAATTATGGCACATTTCCATCAAACAGCAATCCTCAGCAACAGTACCAATATCATCAAATTGAGTATCCAGTTTTAGCAGATTGCTCTCTGTTCATAAAAAGCATGCACACAACTTTAAGTTCAGTTTTAATTAGGGCTTGTTCCCAAATGCTCTTAGAAGGTTGCAAACGTTAAAGGGACTTCATTTTGACTGGCAATCCATATTGCCCACTATTTAAGATGCCTAGAGTTTAAACCAAGAGTTTTTTTTTTCAGGACCATAATAAAGATATCAGAACTACATATATTTTAGTTAATAATTTAGAGGCTGGAACATGTAATATAATCTATGAATGATTTATCATTTTGGGTTAATGCTTGCTGTGAGTACCTTCATAGATTGAGTTAGTGGATTATATTTAACAGTCCCTTTAACCTTAAGTTAACAGGGTAAGATTATTAAACAGCTGGTACATCTAAAAATGTATAGAAATTATTATACAAGGAATGCAAATATTACTATCTACATTTTACTGTTTTAAATTTGTTTTTAATTTAGTTTTACGGAAAATTTATTTTTTATGTTTATTAGTGTTACAATGAAGTACTACTTGGTTATGTTCAAATTATTTTTTTATTTGAAGTTTTAATCAATGTTTTTTACCTTTGTCGAGTAGCCATTCATCAACTACTCGACCAAGTCGATATGGAATTCGCTGTCTAGCAATCGCCAGGCGCTCGTTATCATTGTTTCCTTTAAAGTTTAAAGAGACATTTCATTGGTTAAAATCTGTAAGGTCAAAGGTTAAAAGTTAATACTTAAAGCTTGAGCTATACAGTTGCCACATGATTTTTTGAAATTTGGAATTTTAAAAAGTTCTACCTAGAACATTTCATGTTTCAGACTTGTCATTCATTCATTTATTTTATTTTAGCAAACAAAATTATTCCTATGTTAATTGAAAATTAGAAATCTGCATTTGAGCTAGGTTATTAAAACTTATGTTATAGACAGACCCGAACAACCAATTTAAACAGCATATAATAGCTTTACAAAAAAATGACCATTGATTTCAGGGTTTTGTCTTTTTGATGTTTCTTATTAACTAGTTAAACATGTTCAGGTGAAACAGGTTTAAGTTTTCAAAATACATTCAATCTCTTATTCCAGATTAGTAATTTATGAACACCAAACTTAATACCATCTTTGGCACACTGAAGCATCTAAAATAGGGCTAGTATACTTTATGTCCTATTCAGAAAAGAGAAATTCTTATTCATCTCATTTAAGGAAACCACAAAGTCTGAATAGTTCTTGTATATTCCACACAAATTGGTTGATCAACCACTTGGACATCACAAGGGAATACATCTTGCATCATCCAAATATGTTATGACAGGAAAAGGCTTTGACAAAAGTGACTTTATTTGCATGTCCTTCAGTTTCATTTAAAGCTTTGACAGTTTGAGGCTTATAACATTTGAAGAAAAATTATATACTCAAATATTTGCTTTTTATTAAACTATTCTAAAGAAGGCATGATAGCTTCAGGAACAAATGCAAGGCACAAACAGTGGTCCCTATTCATAGCTCTAAACTAAGCGGGAGACTTGATTCTTTGAACAAAAAATTATCTGATAAAAACATAGTTTAAATTGACCTTGAATAATGCTTACAAATAGATGAGTGTTTCTTGATCTATAAAGTACTTAGGAAGAATCTAGGCTGCCATCTCAGCACTCCATCCTGTATATTGCCAGAAGTTTTTCAATTCTATGAAAATTAACATGGAATTTTGAATTAAGACATTTTGGTAATAGCTCAGATGAGGACTCAGAGGTGAAAGAAAGGTTGAATATTAGTACTGCCCGCAAGAAAAGACTGGAGCATTTTACTAGGGAAGATAAAAGATAAATTTTTCTCAAATTTAGAATAATTAATAAATGTTTTCTTAGGCTAGTTTTATTATACACTATACTTACCACAATAAACCCACCATGATATTGGTCACACACTTTTAAAGAAAGACAAAAGAACTATCATTTAGTCATTAATTTGTTGTTTGAAGTTTTATATGACTGAAAATATTTCATACATTAGTATTTAATTGAAAATGTAGATACCAAAGTGGAACCAAATATAAAGTTTAATAAAAACACTGACGTATTTCCTTTTTTAATGAAATTATTAAAATGCTATAATATTTTATCCTATGGGAACATATTTTTGGTATATTGATAATTTTTTAAAAAAGATAAAATAGCTTAAATTCCAAGCCTATCTTTGTTTTCAAGAAGTATGTACAGTTTACATTCTCTTTTGTGTCCTTGTATACATATATATTTGGAAAAATATACTGAAATTTAATATTGGTTGTCTTATGATAGCACGATTATTGATGACTGTGTTTTTGGCTTATATGTGATTTGTGTAATGAACATGTTTATGTACATAATTTGATAAAAAAATTAAATACTTTCAAAAACACATACCCTTTGCTCTACGGAATTCTTTGTCGACCAACGCTAATACCAATTTACACTGTTATAACTCTCCTGACAACTTTATAATTATGTGGCTCCTTGTGCTGTTTTTCATGCTAGATTCTTCTCATCATCAGAAATGATTTACTATTTCCTCAGATACCACCCAAATCTAGGCTGCAAATCACCTCTTGCCCACTTACTACTACAATATAGTAACACATCTCTCTGCATCCTCTCTGCAATCAATCCCACCCATTATCCACATGTCAACCAATACCCAATCATGCTACTTGTCTATTATAACCCTCCCATTGCCTCTAGGATGAAATCTCAAGCAACCTGATGAGGCTTATGATGACTTCCATGATCTGGTCCCTTCCCATCTCCTCTGCCCCATTTCATGGTGTCACCACCCTGCTCTCCTCTTTCCATTCTTATGCCTTATGAGACTTCTTTGAATTCTTCTAAATCCCTCCTTTCACCTCTGGACTTTTGCACTTGTACTCTCCTCTACTTGAAAGACTTTTCCTCACTCCCATTCCATCCTCATCTTTCCTTAGCCAAACATGACTCATTAATGGAGTCTTCTTGGCAGGAACATTATTTCCTCAAGAGGTCTTCCCTGACATCCTCAAGTTAAATTAGGACTCTTGAATATATGCTTTCCTAGCATCTGATACACACCTTTGGAAACAAGCACTGACCTTGTAATTGCATATTCAATAAATATTTTCTCTCTGAACTCTGAAGTTCCATGAGGTCAGGTATTATGTGTGGCATTTATTGTTGTATTCTCAGTGTTTGCACAATACCTATCATAGAACCTCCTATGAAATATCTGTAGAATGAAGTAGTAAAGGAAATCTTGTTTTAAATTCTGATAGCTTCTGTGGCACCATTATCTCATCTCCACAGGCTAACAACATTCACAAGAAAGCAAATACTTGTGCCCAGAGGATAGATCACATGTAGCTAAGCTTCCCTTTGTACCTTCCAAAGGAAACATCACATATTTCAATTATAATTTTATGTCTTTAATGATTATCACTGATTAGAACATCCACACAATCAGTTGATTATTTTTCTAATAATAACTGCCCTATACCACAAAATAGATAATCATAGTTAGTAGGGAAAGTAGAGAGAAAAGCTTTAAATAATACAACTGGAGAAAATGGAAGGCTTTCGAACGATTTTGAAAAGAGCCCATAAAACCACAAGAATACATATACACCCACATGCATATATACATACAATTTGTCTTCATACCTTTAACTGGCACTCACAGAACAATTAAGATGATTGACATGGCATGATTTAAATCAACAATAGCTTTTGAAGATTCTTGATGAGACTCAGTTAAAAAAATAACATACACTGCATTCCCCGTGAACAAAGAGGTGATCTAACAACAATAAGAAAAAAATAGAGTAGGAAGCAGATACAGGTGTAAAAAGACATGATAATTTTTAAGAAAGGTAGCCACATGAATGGGATCATACATTCCCATAACTCATGAATTTCAGATGTCTTCTAGTTGAGAGTAATTTTTTAACTGAAATATTTGATTTTGAAATCCAAGGACAGACTTTATTCTTAGTTGGCATAATGGATAGGAAATCAGATGGCGCTTTCTTCACTATATGTTTACTTTATTCTCCAAATCCTTTGTTTTTCTACTAGAATAAAAAACTAATGACTTTTCTTGTGACAAAATTGTATATAAATACCTTGTCAACAAACAAAGGCACATCTAAATATAGTATCAATCTTCTAAAAGATGATTCCCAAACCCCTCCTAGTATTGGGTACAACATAGTTCTGATTGTTTAAGTTCATCAGGAATAAGCCCACATTTTGCCTCTACCTCATGGTTTTCATTAACCAGCTGCACATGGTAAGTCATAAATGAAGTACATGATTTTGAGAAATTGCCCTAAATACATTTCATTCCTTTACAAATTCATGGTGATATGTTATTTACCACATATCCAGCAACTCTATATGATTGTGTTCATTTTATCTAATTCTGTCCTTAGTATGATATACTTCTAAGCTTTACATGCAATATAAAGGACATAAAACAACCCATTTGATAGGGAAAGGTCAAAGATAAATATAATTTCTGATGACCTTTTCTTTTCTTTGGAAAGTGTTGAGATCTAATACCAAGCATGCTGGGATGTAGAAACACTACATGGATTTTCTGTAGGTGGTCAAAGGTTCCAGGCTCATACTGATAGAAGAGATTAAAAACAAAGAAAATGTACCTGAAAACTGAAATCAAATGAAAGGCGAGAAGCTATTTTCATCTTCAAGTATCCTAAATCAGAGGTAAGGATAAAGCAGTAATGACCCACTTGTCAAAGACCAATTCATTTTGGAAATATAAAAAGTGTCCGAGTTCCAACTTTTTAAAAAGCATGCAAATCAACTACAGTAATCTACTGAATACATAAATTAGGTTTAAAAAGCCAGAGCTTCTCACTGAATAAAGGATAAAAATTTATTTGCATACTTCCTTTACCCTAATAAAAGTGGAATGAGGTTTTCCTTTTGATTTACTTTCTTTTTCCTAGAGTTAATTTTATGTGGGTTAAAATTGTTGGTACCTGCACTGAAAATGTCACCAGCAATATATATCTCTGCTGAAGTAACTTTCAAGCAATAAAACAGTATGTAAAATTTGGTTTATTTTTCTTTGAATTGTTGAAGGATTCAGTAATTTTTTAAATTAATAAACTTTTAAAATTGAAATATAATTGATATATAACATGATATATAATATACATGTATCAGTTTCGGATTCAGTATTTTTGACAAGAAGCAGGCCCCATCTACTAACACTACTATCAACTGATAGGTTCTAGCTCTAAGTGGTGTGGTCATTTAGTTATAAGGTACTGTATATGATGGATATTTCAAATAAGGTTCCATGGTGAAGGAACAAAAAGGGAAATCTGACCAATCAGACAAAAGTGTAGCATCCTCAATTTCTATTGAATTCAGGATAGTTTTACTTTCCCAGCTAACCAATGATACTCGGTCACACTACAGCATATTAATTTTTTATAAATCAGTAGACGTCAAGGAAATAAGAGTAATTTCAAAGAATCAAGGTAAGCAGCAAGGAGTAATAAAACTCAAATCCTTGACTTGGAGTTAAATTTCATGGTGGGACTCAGAAAACAACGGGAAATAAAATTGTAATCATATTTTTATAACTATTGGTCATTAGAGACAAGCTATATGAACTTCACTAACATGTATTTTTCTCCTCTCATTTTCATAGATCTCCCCTGATGTGTAATTTCTCTCCAGAAATAAAAGTGGCAGTTTTTTATAAGATGTAGTAATGCTTTTGGAAAACAATAAGGAAAAGCAGTGCTACGAGGCCAACATTTGTTCAGAATAATATGAAAGTGAAAACAAAGATACTCGCTCCTCTGAAGCCTTCTTGTTTCCTGCTTTTTTAACACTGGGAGAGGAAACACAAAAGTGATCTTAAAAGCAACACATACTTCCAGAGAAGATTAGGAGTCAGTTTTTAGGTTTTTGTTTTTAAATGAGAACACAGCATTTAGATATGCCTAGGCCCATAAAGCAAAGTAAAAGTTTAACATAGTTTTGCAAAATTACTCTAGTTAAAAGCAGCATTATCACATAATTTCCAACTAAATGCTGTTCAAGTAGTTGTTATACAAACCATATAATACAGTAATACCTAACTTCGCTTAAGGTTCCAAATAAGTAGATTTTGAACAGTATTGACATTCCTCAAGGGACAAAGTGGTGAAAAGTTATGGCTTTCCTAATGCAAATATTTGTCCTGTGTATTACATGATTTGCTGTATCATTAAGATATGTACATAACAAACATATACATCCATTTGGCTCCCGCCTACTTCTCCAGTTTTGTCTTAAACCATTTATTTCTAACTCTTTAAATTCTAGTCACTCTGGACTTCTTTCAAATTCTACAACCAAGCTAATTCTCTTTGAAGATTCCATTCACCTTGCTTTGCAATTTTCCTGCATCTCTGTGTACATCTCAACACTCCCACCCATCCCAACACACACACACACACACACATCTGAGTCTGGCCAACTTATTTTTTCCTTTGATATTAGCTTATATGTTTCTCAAGAAGGCATTCTCTGGATCTCTCCACCAAATTAGCCTAGAGCCTTCCATTATGCAGCCTTGCAATAGTAGCAGTATCTATAATTGTGATGAAATGGTTTCATGTAATTGATTCTAGATCATGGGTTCCTTACAAATAAGGACTATGTCTGATCCATCTGTTCAGTGTTATATGTATTTTATATAGATAGATACAGATACGTAATATATTTGAAAATATATAAGGTGAATTTTGCTTAGATTTCATATTGTCTCCTTTTTTTCTTCCTTGCCCATCTCTTATCTCAGTTCTCATGCCACTCATCAATAACCCAAGGCACGCATCCATGTCTACTCTTCCTAGACATATCTCATGTCCCCAAAAGACTTCACCTTCCTTCTCAAGTTTCAATAGTCAAATCCTTTGTTTCTTTCGTAAACATCTTAGGAAAGCAATCTGACTCAATGAAGTTAACACATAAGCACTAACTGTGTACTCAAAGTATTGTTTCAGGCATACATCAAGACATCACATAGAGAATATCATTAAACAGCTTAGACTTTGGCTGGGGAGTCAAGGGCCAAAATAAGGAAAGTTAAATGGAAGTTCAAGACACTAGATAACTAGGCGTACATATACAATTAACCACCACTTGAACTGCAGTTGCCACAGAAGTTCAGAGAGGGCATTGGATTAGAATAGACAAAGAAGGTGTGATAGAACACAAAGGATTTTACCTTGATCACAAGCAATATAAATTTTATTGAAATAAAAACCAGATAAAACTGTGTTGTAATGTGAATATTAATATGTTCTCTAACAGAATATATTTTGACTCAAACCAATTGCAAATATGAATAAAAATGGTTAAAGCACTTATGCCATGCAAAGTGAAACATAATACACACACTGTTAAAACTATTAAATAAAATACTATGCCAGTTGGCAAGAATTTGAGGGCAATGTGCAAAAATGAAAATATTTGTGTTAGGATGGAGGGATCATGAGTGATCTTCACATTTTAATTTAATATTATTGGCACTATATTTATAGATATTCCAATTTTGCTCCCACTATTTCTTAAACAAAAAAGAAGCATTTTATACAAATTAATTGTAGCATCTTAATGCAATGTTAGAGCAAGAGAAGGTGGCACACCCAAGTGCCCTGTCAGTCAGCCCACTTACACAGCTAGAGAGAGGACAGACTGCTGAAGTAGGGCAATGCCCTGTTCGTGACTAATGCTTCAGAAGCCACCCCAGCTCCTTCTGTGAAACAGCAGCTAAACAGTATCTTCATGTGAGAGCTGTGATGCTGGGCATGGAAAACCACGTCTACTGCAGAGTTCAGCAGTGCTTTGGGGAAGAAATTAGAAGCTTAGTGCATTCCTAACTAATTTAAGAAATTTCTCCCTTCATGTCCCTCTGTTATGTGGAACTACAATAAGATATGTAGTGTGCCTTTATACGAAGATTTCTAAGAGCACGTGTTCCTATTAGCTACTTATATCCAAAAATTTTATTTTGGATATTGTTCCATCAGATGAATTAGAAATAAAGGTAATCTTGTGAACTTTGGGTCTCATTGCCTATGTGTAATGAACAGTGACTTATAGGTTCTTCCCTAAGCCTTCTAGGCTGTTGGGTTTCTAATGGAAAAAAAAAACAAAAACTGGAGTATCATATCAAAAACCAGCAGTGAGAAATGAAAAGCAACAGGGACAAGCAGATAAGAAAATACAGAACGTATTCTGATAAATTAAAGGTCAGACTTGGTTATCACGCATACTAAAGAGTTCTTTTGTGCAAGCTGTGTAGCATTTAAGACAGAAGAATGGTTTAACAGCTACAAAAACAGACAGGGCCACTGATGGATATCACTCAATGGTGAGAATAAGAAAAATGAAATGTAAGAACAGCCCCACATTCCCTTACAAATGGCATTTTGTCATTTTCCCAGATATGAGAATCCTAAGCCCATTCTAAATCGTAATGTCAACATTTAGGCTTATCCACCCTAATAAGAACTTACATATATACACTCTAAGACTTCTTTTCCCAGTTCTTGATTTCTGAAAATCAGAGAAATATGTGGTACAGATGGGTTTTCTACCTCCTCATACCATACTTTGACTTTTAGTCTATTCTTCTTAATATTTAGACTGGTCTATGGAAGAGGAAATAAGTAAATGTCTCATATATGGTCTGATATAGGCTGTAAATGCTATTGAGAAAGTTCTTCATTCTCCAGTGAAAAAAAATGTATGATTATTATTGCATGCTAACCTCATTTTCAATGGGCTTCAATCTCTCTCCTCTACTTGTAATTGGAAGACAGGAAGATTTTTTTCAATTAGAAAGATGGGGTTTTCAACTGCACACAAATTATTTAATATTAAATGCCCTGGAAGTGCAAAGTATAGGCTGAGATACAGCTGTTGAATCGATGCCAGCCTCTTCAATTTCATAAAATGGAAAACTTCTTAAATAAAATAACCATTTTTTTCTTTTGTAGACAAATTGAACAGTATGGATTTGAACTAGAAACCCTAAAATAACTTTCCTCCAATAAAATTTTGTTTTGACTGTCAGCAATTATTTCTTAGAAGAAAGTATTCATGCAGTCAGATTCACTGTGGAAAGAGAATCCTTGGTGATTGAGATACTGGGCTTTAATTCCTGGGTTCAAATCCTGACTTTACTATTAACTAGCTGGGTAACATTGGGCCAGGAGCATAATCACACCTCTGAATACCAGTTTTCTCATCTGTAAAATGAGTATTTGTAAGAATAAGTGAATAATATATGTAAGTCTCTTAGCACAGTGCTTGGCACAGAGTAAGTATTCAGTAAATATTAGCCACTACATCGTGATTGTGTCACTATTCATTATCTGGTATTGCCTTATACGACATGTCTAGAAATACAGAGATCACATAAATTGTTTCTCTGCCATCTAAGCATAGGAAAATAGTTGAGGTAGGTGTGAAAAAGAGTAGAAAATAAATCTGTTTTTCTCTCCTAGGACAAATAAAGGCAAGGGAACTAGACTTATTGTAAGTGATGTTCTGAACCCCATAGGTGCTTTGTCAAAATCACTGCATTTTCTCCTAAGCAATATCAGCTTCATTCTCAGAGGTTTACGCATAGCTACCCTTAAGCCAGTGGGAACAACTGAAAGGAGGCCATTAACTTGAGGAGGCCACACAAAAAGGAAAGCCAAAGGCACTTGTGTAGAGGGAAAAGAGAAGTTAGGGGACCACCACCTGTTCTGTGCAACAGCATGGTGACAAAGCTGCTCCTGGAATAAGAAAACTTTAGATATCACTGAGGCCTCAAAATGACATTTTCATCTGTATATTAATGCTTCTAAGAGATGCACTTCAACTAGAATGTCTTAAACTCTTCTCTTTCCCCCATAATGCTTGTGACAAAGAAGGGCCACAGAAACTGTACACAGAAGTGGATACTGCATGACCTAGAGCAAGTCAGTCCTATTACCTGTAAAATGAGGTCCGTGGACTGTAAGGCCCCCAAGACGATCTCCAGCGCTAATGACTGATGGCCCCATGGTTAAGGTAGGATCAAGCATTAGGCCATCTTGTTAAAACATGCAGTCTGTGGGTTTTTTAGATAGATTTAATTTTAGAGCCATTAAAAACAAAAGATCATCAACGTTTCTAACACTGCAAATATCATTAAAGAGTATGAAATCTTTTCTTTAGCAAGGTTTTTTTTCCCCTCTTCTTTTTTTTTTTTTAAACTGTCTCACAGTGTTTGGGGAAATTTATGAAGACTTTTGGTCATCATCTCTGGAGAGTTTATAATTAAGCCATTACATTTTTCTATGTTTAATGTTGTAAGCTTGTCTTCTTTCTTCTTTCAGCTGTACAGACACACACACCTCTCACCATGTAGACATTCCTCTTGCTTCTTTCTACCCACCCACTGAAGCCTGTCACTGCTCTGACAGCCATTTCAAGAGGAGAAAGGCAGGCAGAGGTTAGATTTTAGGAGATTTCAGTTTTATAAAAAGTGGATAAGAGGATGGGAGGGAGGGAGTACATTACGACATTTGAAAAGAGAAGTGGTTTGTCTCCTCTTCATTTTAAGTGGTTAGCACTAAAGAGATGAGAGGACAATTTTAAGAGGAAATCTAAAGGACTTTTTCAAATCAATGGCTGCTCTCTGTAAACCCCTTTGTCCGAAATTCATCTAGTAAAATCTTATTTTGGGTATCTCAAACACCTGTGATCTGGGGAACTGTACTTTGGGAGGTATTTCTGGTTCAGGCAACATCCTCATGAGACCTCCCATTCAGTGAAATCTGACAAGAACAAACTTGAAAACCTGTCGGTAGTGGCCCAAGTGTAACTCCCAGCCTGAGTGGAGATCACCAATTGAAATCCAGTCATCCTACAGGATGCAGTAGGTACAGTAGTTTCATTGCATCACTTAAATGAATTTCTCCACTGCCTGCAGTATTTCCCTTTGAACTTAAGCCATCTGTGGTTTCCAGTGGATCCCTAAATATACAGAACAGAATGGAAAGAAGAGCAAAAGTATAAAAATATCCTACCAAGTTTAAGCTGATGCTCCACTAGTAAGGACAACTGGAATTGATCAACTCACATGTTCTTCTCTGTCATTTTATAACCCAGCACATCTATAATTAGACAGTGTCATTTTCAAAGCTAGGGCTAAACAAAGTGGGCCATTCAACTCTGGCCTCATTAACACGTCATTTAAATTTTTTCCTGACGTCTTTGAAATCCAACTGGCGACTTGTGGGGACTTCAGTGAAAATAAAGTTTGTTGGCATCCTCCACACAAGAACCCTTCAGACACTTCGAGACAGTAATGAGCTGACTTGTGCCATCCCCTACCTCCCAAATTTATGTGTTGAAGCCCTAACCCCTAGTACCTCCGAATATGACTATATTTGGGGATAAGGCTCTTAAAGTTATGATTAAGTTAAAATGACTCCCTTATAATGGGCCCTAATCCAATATAGCTGGTGTCCTTATAAGAAGAGGTAACTTGGACACAAAAAAGGCACCAGAGGCATGTTCACAGAGAGAAGAGACCATGTGAAAACTCAGAAAGAAAGCAGCTATCTGCAAGCCAAGGAGATGGGCTTCAGAAGAAATCAACCCTGCTGACATGGTGGCCTCAGACTTCTATCCTCCAGAACTGTGAGAAAATTAATTTCTGCTGTGTAAGCCACCCAGTCTGTGGTATTTTGTTATGGTGGCCCTAGCCAACTAATACAGAGGTAATTTAAAACTATTTAAAATTATATATTGTTGATTTATTCGGACCTTTGATGTTCAGCAGATGTGACTGTATTTTGCCACTAACTGCCAAAAAGCCTAGAAATGAGTACTTTTGGATTTGCATCTTAATAAAGTACTACATTAATGTCAAAATCATATCGATTTTAATTTTTAATTTTGGTTAAATAATACATTTTGTCCTTCTCTGGATTTGCTGCAAATCATAATATTCTGCACCACAATTCTGGTAGTTAAGCACAGTTACAAAACAAACTCTACCAATTTACATTTTGCATTATTTAAGTTAAAAGATAATGATGAAATTGATTTTAGCATGAAATATATATATTTCAACATTGTCCCATTATGTCTATAGAACAACTTTTACAAAAGGAACTATTTAACCTTTCATATCATTAAATGAAATTTCTCAAGTTAAAAAAAATTAAGTGATTATACTACCATTTTCTTTAGTTTGTGGCCCCCTGTAGATTCATTAACACAGATCACTGCAGTACTATTACAAATTTAGGGTTGGTGTTAGATTTCTAAGTTATTTTAAAAATTTCCATGTGAAAAAATACCCTGCATAAAATAAATCTCTACTAATGTTAATGGTTAAATAAGGGGAGGTTATTTTATTGAAATATACTGGTTTTCTTCAATTTAGCAAGTATCGTGAGATCACAAAATGTTCATTGTGCCCACTTCCAAAACTCTAAAAACAAATTCTAATTCCTGGAGGACAAAGCCTATATCATTCATACCAATTTCTATTCTTAGAAATTGCCCGAAGAATCTTTTAAAATAAACACAAAAATGATTCTGCTAGACAGTAATTAGTTTTTTGGGACTTGCTAAATAGTCGAGCCAATGACAACAAAAAATAGTAACTTTCACTGTTAACTTGAAATATTCACCATCTACTCAAAACTGGATGGGTGTCTTACTCTGCTCTCATGCTCTTTCAGGGGTTACGGTTAAAGAATGATGCTAATTCCAAGCCTCTGTGAAGCAGCCCCACCGTAGGGTGAGATCCTCCAACGAAAGTGCCCAGGGACAGTGGAAGGCCTGACAAATAGATAACTATACCAATTGGTGCTAAAACAGATAGACTTGAGCTCTATATGAATGCAATCATCTCAAGGTCCCATCTGGTTCCTAAGAAATTAGACACAGCTTCACCACTTCTACCTGCAGAGCCAGACTTCACTATAGCTTTTGGTCTGCTTTTGACTTGGGAAGATGCTTGGTAGAAGGGAGCAGAAAAACTTTGTCACTGCCCTCAACTTCTCTTTTCTAATGTTTCTAGGGCCTGAAGAAGAGCCAAGCCTTCATTCTCAACACCAGTGTCTTTCCATCTCCATTTCCCACATATGGTCCAAGCAACCTCTGGACTGCTGTATCACCTCCTACTTTAACTCCAGACATTCAATCTGGCTCCCTGTAGTTTATTTTCTACACTTTAACTGGAGAGGTTATTTGAAATGTGTTTTCGCCAATAGCCTATAAACTCATGAGGACAGGAATTGTGTCTGATCTCTGTTCGGCTCACCACTGTATTGTTTCTGCTCACCACTGTATTCCCTGCAGACGACCAGGCACATGGAAGGTCTTAAAGGAATGCTTTTGAATGAATTATTAAATAAATTAATGAATACCTTCTAGATACTTGTCTCTTCCACTATCCCTTGTCCTTCACCATATCATACCAAATCTCCTTACCCTTGACTCTCTATCAGGCCCATCTCATGCTCCCAGCCTCTTCTCCATGATCCAGGCTTACTGAGTCTATCCTCCATTCCCTCCCAATCCTGCTTTTTTGCAGATGAAAATAGGTAGCCACAGTGGTGATCTGTTTTTCTAATCAACACATTAAGAAAACAGAAGAAACTCCATAGTTAATTCATATATGAAGTCAATTCCCTTCATGAAATTTGACACAATGACTCTCTGCTAACCATTTGTAGGAATACACAACAATTCTAGTTTGAATAGGAAAACTGGGAGTCAAGAAAAGTCATAGGTCTACTAATCTTTTTTAGGAAGCCTTTGGACATTCTGAGGAGAAACATCACATAAAAGCTCTTAGACATAAATGAGCGTATTGTATGTTTAATACTACAGTCAAAAAATAGACAAATGAAGAAAAAGAAGGCCTATGCTATAATAACTTGATATTTAATAAAATTTATGCCAAAAGAGGTCTATGCAAAATATGCTTTTCTCTTAAGTTGGCAGTATGGTATACTAAAAAAACCTCTGATCTGGGAAAAGCATGGGTAAAGGGTCCCTGCCTTTAATGACATGTATTAAGGCTTGCCACTAATGACATGTTTAACCAGAGATACTTTATTTGACTAGTCTTAAAACAAAAAAGATTTTAGGTCACCATAGTTTTTCATTCGATGACTAAGAAATTTTATCTCATGACTAAGGTAAGGGTCACAACATAGCATACCATCAAAAATACACAGATTTTAAACACTTTACATTGTCACAGTAATTTGGGTGAAAATTATAGCACAATGTAGCTGACATATCTCTTACCAAAAAAGAAAAGTCTCCTTTCAATATCCCCAAAAGAAAAAGTTTCCAGTTTGAAATTTGTGAAATCTTGATCTTCTAGATATTTAAACTATAAAGCTATTAAGATTTATGGAAAGAGATAATCAAGTCAAATGATTTTATGGGATCAGGTTCTATTCTCAGTAATGCACTTAACTCAGACATATTACTTAAACTTTCCAAGTGTCATCACATCTGTGAAACAGTGATAAATCATGAGATTATTTTTAAGAATGAGATGTAATTTGTGTTAAGAACCTGAGAACAGGTTCTAGTACATAGTCAGTGTTAACTCTATGATGGTTGCTATTGTTTTCACAGATTACACAGAATCACAGACCTATAAAAATGGAAAAGGCTTTACAGCTAGATTCTGGTCCAATTCCCAACCTATAAAGAATGGGTTTGATAACCTTGACAGATTGATCTCTCGAGTGCCACAGAATTAGAAGAGAGTAGGAAAGTTACCATGGCTCATCAAGAGTTGAAGTAAATTATCTCATAAAACTACTATTGTTCATGTTATTTCCTTTTTAAAGGAAATGAAAAAGTAGAAAGAATATCATCACACATTATGGGCAAATACAATAGATCTCTTGTTTTGATTTGTTTTGGATTGGCTATACATTGAAATACTCTAATTGCATTTAATCATTAAACTTAGTTTTTCTAGTAAGTGGCTTTTATGTATACTCAATACAAACAAATAACATTAAACTTCAAAGTATGAAACAAATGACAAATACAGAAAAATATAAAAAACAAACACCTATAATCCTTGGTTTCCTATTGCAAGGGCAAGAAATTGGTAACACTATGAAGGCTACTTAGAAAAATGTAAATCAGGAAAATCAGATTTTCAAAAAATGTCTATATGTGTAGAAACAAAAAAATGAAATATAAAAAATAAGATTCCAAAATGAAAAATATCAGACCTGAGCGAAAGGCATTTGATTCTACCATACAGCTCTCTTTATCCCCACAAATTCTACTCCTTCTACAGTCTACTTTGGGGAGCTACAGAAGAATTAATTAAGGAGCAGGAACATACACAATGAAAGCAATTTTAGAAAAATAAGCATCTAGGCTGTACACCTAATGGGTTAACATAACGAGGGATACAAATAGTCTATAGCTGATAATAGGAAAATTGTGATAAAGGTCTTACATAACTAAAACAATGCAAGTGCAGATAGAAAATGATGGAAACTGGGGAATCTCTGAAGGAAGAATTAGTGGAAACTAGTGCCTACCATTGGATTCAGTGCCTTGATGGGATAACTAGAAAGATTTTCATATATGGGGTAATAAGGTGAATTACATTGTTAATAACACGTTAGGAATTTCAGAGGATAAGATGGTTTGGGGAGATATAATTCGGTTATAGAGTAAGAATTCAATTGCAATCAGGAATATAAACTTGTAAAAATGAAACTCAGTTGTGCTCATCACTACCTATTCACTCAGAATTTATTAAAATTTAACAGGAACATACCATTAGCACCAGTTACAAGCCTTGTTCAGGTGGACACTGCTAATTTCACTTTATCATCATAGATTGAGAAACTGTGCTCAAATTCTCTTGAGAGCCCAGGGGAACTCAAGCTGGAAACCTACAGGATGTCCCTAACTCTAGGTCCATGTTGAAACTCTCCCACCCCCAAATATCCTCTTGTCATAGTATAGATATCCCTTAGAAACCCACACATTCTGGAAGAAAGTGGCTGTGCTTCTCCTTCCTTAATTACTCCCTTAGCTTTAGTTACTAGGATTGTTATAAAGTTATCACAAATACCCCATCATAGAGAGCAAGACCATTTTTTGTGCTATTTTGGAATCTTTAACCACCTGAGTTCTTGGGTTCCTTCTCTCTCCTGCTTGGAATAGGCCTGTCACCAATATATGTCCATTATAGCCAGACTCAGACTTTACTTCTTTTAAGCACTAAACATGTGTGTTCTCCTCTCTACTTCATATCTCTTCTAGCTCTCATATTTACCTTTTGCACTATGTAATCTCGCATTTCCCATACAATTCATGCTCCTCTAACTGATTTATCTTTCTACCAAGTTATACTTCAAACTCTTGTAGGGCAAAGACGGTGTTTTTTGATTCTCTGTTCCCCACCAGATTTGGCATAGCATGGGACAACCATAAAGTGGGTCTTAATGCACACCCATTGATGGATCAAAGGAGTACAGGAAGCTTTTGGCCTCCATTAGCTCCTCCACGTAAAATGTGTTAAAGAAATGGATAGGTCTAAGACTTGGATCTGTTGTTAGCACTTTACAGAATTTCATCCATTTTCTGATGCTTTGGAGTTACTTCCCTTTTCTGAATGCTTTCTAATTCAGCATGAGATAAATATTTGAGAAAAGTATCTTTAGGTGGAAAGTGAAAAACACTATTTTGAACCAAAAATAAACATAATTTATGATACATGAAACTTGATTAAGCAAAAGAGGATATTAAGCATAAGATTTATGAGTGACTGAGAATGTGTTGATATTTTAAAATGCTTTTAGTAGGAAAAATGGTAATAATTTCAAATCTGGTTAAAATTTCTGTTTAACCAGAATTATTTATTTTAGGATTATTATTTATGTAATGGTATTTAATTTTATTAATTTAATTAATATCTTCAGCTTCCCCACTGAATGGGAATAAACCCAGCCATCTAGCATAATAATTAACAGATTGATTCTAGCTTCTCTAGGTAAGAGACAAGCAATAGTCTCAGTTCTACCTGGCAGCCTATAGGTAAAGTGACAAATGTCCTGGATTGCCTAGGGTAGTGTTGGTATGTGTCTGTTATGCAGGAGTAACTATCAATAGTGTTTCTTCTCTCTCTCAGAATTGTGCCTATTTGAAGAATGTTTATGGTCTCCTAATTATAGGGCACCATTGTGGGAAACTGAATATGGAGACGCCCCTGATGATTAGAGCCCAGACTAGAGGTTTGGCAAGCTGCTTGGTGCAAAGGAGAAGACAGCTGATCCTTTAGGGGACATCCCCTGTGTCAGCACACATGGCTTGCTGACCCATGCACAGACTGGATTCCCCCTTCCACTCATTCCCCCGATGGAACATTGGTGACTGCGTATAGTTAACTCACCAATAGTAACTGCATAACTATATGCAGTGGCCTGTTTGTCCGCTAGCATGGATTCTTTAATGCTCACTTACTAAAATTCAAAGGATTTTCCAACACCTGATCCACTTTCCCATCCTACGTGAAATCTTCCCTGACCACCACACAGCACTCCTTTCCCTAAATTTAACCAGAAAGTATTTTCTATGTAACTCATTTACCTTGAATCCTGCCCTTCCTTACTGATGCCTCTAGAGTGTTTTGGCTCAGGGTGGGTTTGGAGGACACAAGGGGATGAGGCACTTACACATCTGAGGTTTCTGGAAAGACTTGTGTCCATGTATGTGAAGCCAAATCTGGCAGCCAAGACAAAATAAATTTGTTCTCAGAAGAAAATACACACATTAATATGGGAATATTAGTACCTATTGCAATTATAGAATTGTAAAACTAAACTACTTTGATTAATGAGTGAGGCTAACGTATTGAGTACTCACTACTCACCAGATTTTTTCTAAACACTAAGTATTTTGAAACTAATAACTCATTGAAAATTCAAACACCCCTATGAGGTAAGTACTATCATAAACGCCATTTTGCAGGTCAGGAAACTGAAGTACAAAAAAAGGTTAGAGAACTGAGCCAGAAGTCACATATCCACAAAGTGTTGTAACTAAGATTTGAACCCAGACAGTCTGACTCCTGAATCTTCTCTCTTAACCTCCACACTAACCCATCTTTAATCTTGTAGTAAGTCTATAGCCTAAGTCTAAAGTTTGGTCATTTGAGGAGTAGTCTACATTTCCTATGACAATTTTAGTGTTTAAGGGAGGTATACAAGTTGGATTTGGCACTCACTTCTGCATTTAGATAAACAATAACCAGGAAAAACAAGAATAACCAGCAAAGGAGGAGGACGTAATCCCAAGGGACAAATCCCAAGGGACACCTGAATGTTCTTTCAAGATCTGAGCAAAAGAAAGAATAACCATCGGTATCAGGACTAGCACAACAAAGGTGCAATCTGGTGGAACCAAGAAGAAATTTTTCCGATATATTTTTTTCTGATCAGGAATAAGAATAAATAGCGTAGATAGCATTGCATAACACTTCAGAGCACTAGAGTGAGCTTTGGAGCATGTGACCTTGGCAAGTAACCTAATTTCTCTGTGTTTACTCATCTAGCCAAAGGAGATATGACAAACTGCCTTATAAGATTTTGTATTAATGAGAAAATGTATGTTAATAAAACTACCACAGTTCCAGTATGGAGTGCCCAGCATAGAATACCTAACTCACTGTTGCTGATTCTTGATCCTACCAAAGACAGGAATTGAAATGAGCTCTGTGAATGTCTGGGATTTGGGGTGAGTCCTCTTTACGTCTTCACCCCAATCCCTGAGCAATACCAATTTCCTTTTTGAGTCAATGCAATGGATTTAATCTTCTATTTGAACTTCACTTCCATAAAAGCACAAGCCTCATCTAATTATCCCCAGGTCCGTTTCCTACTGTGATTGCCACCATACTGCCCCTCTTTTCTGCAAAGCAAACCTTTGCATTTTAAAAAGCTTCTATTTGTTTGTTTCTCCTCTAACCAGAAAATACACCCCCATCCAACTCCTCTGCCAAACTGAACAATAAAAATAATAAAAGAGAGACCTGAAGACTCCATGCGGACTTTTAAAATGCTCCAGCAAAGGTAACCCTGAAAAATTATTATGGCATGTTATCAATTAGTTGACACTATGTAGAAAAATGAAGCTAAATGTTCCTCTGTTCTGTCCAGTTTTATATCTCATAAATCTAGTTAAAATACTTCAATGCTTCACTGGAAGTACATAAGTAATATCCAGACAGACTTATGTCAGGTATAGTCTTTTTGGGTTCTCAATGGACATTTTAAATGTTCAGGCCACCACTATAGATAATATGCTCAAGATGACAAATTACTCCAATAATACTTAACATGGGGAAAGTTAGTCTCAAATTTCCAGAGTGGGGGTGGGAACCTCAGTTGCTTTCTACTGCAGTAAAACTCATAAGGCTAAAAACAAAGCAGACTTTTAAATGTTTAAGATGAAAGTCTTTCTTTGAGAAATATTCAACCCATGAGGCTAAATCTGACACAAAATATTCATCACCATAATTTAAATTTTAATATACGGCCTATTTAAAAGCCTCATACTTCAAAAAGTTTTCACATTTATTATGTCATTCTGTCTTAATTAAGACCTAACTAAAATATTAGATTAGGTTACACCTTTGGATTGTTACAGAGATTAGGTTTATATTCCTTAGGAATAAATGTACTTTCCTAATAATCATATGAACATGTGAATATATGATTTAGTCACAACAATTACATCCAACTTATCAGTTTCACAGACATGAAGTTTTGTGCTTTAAATCTTTTATTCTGGAGTAATGTTATAATATACAGAATTGAGTAAAAGGTAAAAGGTATTTTTAAATGGAAATCATTTAAAGATTTTTTATTAAAAAATATTAACTTAAAGAAAAGTTGTAAAAGAGTAATGAGAGTTCCGCATAACTTGCATCCAGCTTAACCTACTGTTAACCTCTTAAATAACCACTGGACAATTATCAAAACTAAGAAATTGATATTGTTACTTCACTATTAACTAACGTAAAGACTTTATTAGGTTTTACCAGCTTTTAATTAATGTCTTTTTTGTGTTCCAGGATCCAATCCAGATTCCCACATTGTATTTGTCATGATTAGATTGAGGCCACGAATTTTTGTTGAGAATACAAAGAGTACCAGAGAAACAAAGTGCTTTTCTCAGCACATTGTATCAGGAGGTGCATGAGGTCCATGTTTCTTATTACTCATGATGTTTAACTCGATCACTTAGTTAAGGTGGTCTGATGAGTTTCTCTGTGGAAAGTTTCTATTTTCCCCTTGCAGGAGACACTTTTAGACTACATACATTACTAGTCTCTACTCAAACGTCTACCCACTAATTTTGGCATCTATTGGTGTATCTTGTCTTCAACAATTATTACTTTGAAGTTCTAATGCTGAATTTCTACTTCCATCATCCTTCTACATTTGGTAACTGGAATTCTTCTATAAGAAAGAGCTGTCCCTGCTCCCCCACATTTCTATCTATCTATCTATCTATCTATCTATCTATCTATCTATCTATCTATCCGTCTACCTATTCAATCACTTAATATCGGTATGTACTCACAGATATTTATTTCACTATTTGGGTTGTAATCCAATACTACATTTATTTTGTTGCTCAAATAGCTCCTTCTGGCCAGTAGGAGATCTTTCAGATTGGTTCCTGTGTCCTTCTGCCATGCCTTTATATCAGGAGCCAATAAAATATGCCCAACAGGTCAAACGTGTCCCTCTATCTATTTTTATAACTAAAGATTTATTGGAACATAGCCACACCCATTCATTTACTTATTATCTATTGCTGCTTTTGACCTATAGTAGTAGAGTTGAGTAATTGTGACAAAGTGCCCTGCAAATGCCAGATATTTACTATCTGGCTTTTCACAGTAAAAGTTTGTCAGTCCTTGCACTAGATGAATCTTTTTTTAAATTATGAACTAAATAGACTTTATTTTTTCCTCTAAAATGTCAACCTCCTTAAGATCACCCAGTGCAGAGGTTCTGAATTCCAGGTTAATGGGTCATAAAGGTGTTGAGGCACAACCCCTAAAAATGATATGCATAACTGGGTGTACATGCAGATACATGTGTGTTTTTCTAAAGATAAGATGCCCTATTAGATTCTTATAGAGACAGAGATTTAAAGGACGTTAAGAAAAATTGATCTAGATTAATCTAAAACTGAAGATAGGTATCTAATTTTTATATTCCTATAGGGCTTCAACATTAGTGTATGAAATTTTTAGCTTTTTGCTGTTCTGCTACTGTCATTGTTTACTAGGAGAAAAGTGACATTTAATACCAATTCCTGAGCTAACAAGGTAAGAAAAGTAAGTAGACAGCAGACAATGGGAAATAGTATGAAAAATACGAGCCTTACTCATAGATGGTATTCAAATGCTGACATTAAGAGTTGAGAAGGTACAATCTGTCATACAGAGTGAAGTAAGTCAGAAAGAGAAAGACAAATATTGCATGCTAACTCACATATACGGAATCTAAAAATGGTACTGATGAACTCAGTGACAAGAAAAGGGAAGCAGATACAGGGAATGGACTGGAGAACTCGAGGTATGGGAGGGGGCGGGGGGTGAAGGGGAAACTGAGAAGAAGCGGGAGAGTAGTACAGACATATATATACTACCAACTGTAAAATAGTCAGTGGGAAGTTGTTGTATAACAAAGGGAGTCCAACTCGAGGATGGAAGATGCCTTAGAGGACTGGGGCAGGGAGGGTGGGGGGGAATCGAGGTGGGGGCGTCAAGGAAGGGAGGGAATATGGGGATATGTGTATAAAAACAGTTGATTGAACCTGGTGTACCCCCCAAAAAAATAAAATAAAAAAAAAAAAAAAAAAAAAAAGAGTTGAGAAGGTAAAAAGCAAATAGCAGGATGTAAAAAAATTGTTTAATCAGATACAAAAATACTAGTTGTTAACTCTATTTATCATAAAATACATAAATATTCCTTGGCAATTTAATAAAACCTCTTGATAAAATAAGGGGTCAGAGTGTTTGAGAAAAAATTAAGAGAAAGGCCCATCATTAAGTTGGGAACACGGCTGATCTTCCATTGAACTCAGGTAATTACAAACTATGCTACAATAAAGATACTTTTGGATAATAAGCAAATTATGAAAGCATTGCTACCAAACTAAAAATCTCTTCAAAGTCAACCAAACACTTGCATAAAACTGAAGTTTCTTGAAAGCCTAATATCCTTAAAAATGTAATTTCTCTGACTTTCAGCCTTTACCTGTTTCTTAAAACCTATTTCCATCTCAACGCCTAAAAACTAAATTTTCATTTATAGTGGCAACTATTTTGTGTGTGTGTGTGTGTGTGTGTGTCTGACATAAGTGATGCATTGTTTGTAACTAGTAGGTAGATTCATTAACATGATCAATACCTTTGAAGAAGAGTCCTTGAACCCAGTTCCTCAGTCAACATTTTTGGCTACATTTACTTGAAATTTATGATAATGCCATTCTCTGTTTAACCTGACTATTTTTTAGGAGTGGAATCAATACCTCCCTTTCTTATATTAAGAATTTAAATCACTAAACAAATTGGACTTTGGAAACAATAATGGGGAACAAAAAGATAAAGGGCGAATGTTCTGGAAACCATAAAGAAGGGCTGCTATTTATATACATTTATATTATCTGTTTGCCAGACTGTGTAGTCTAAATGATGCCAAAGCCCACCAAACCATGAGAGAAACTTTCTTTGTTTTGTCAGAAAATTAAAAATCCTAATATGGTTGTGTTACAGTAAGTGTAAGAACTCTTTGATATTAAAAAAGAAAAACTGCAGGTCACTAAGACCATATAAGAACGAGTGAGAAGTCTGAGGATATATCATTTCTTTCCATCTCCTTGGATACAATTTCTCTGAAGCTAAGCATTTTAGGCAGATGTATTTAATATACTGCTCAATAAAAAGTTCATTATGTTTCATCATTAAGAAAAGCCCCCAAAGTCTCAGAAAAACTGAACACCATGAAAGAAGATAATTAACACGGAAAAAGTCAGAGTTTTAGTCATTAATTCTATCTAATAAAGCTACGGTATTTGAAGTTTCAGATTTCTCACAGTATGTAAGCTTTGCTTTGGAAAATTTGGATTAGTAAACAGTTAACTATATCAAATAGAAAGCCAAACATTTATATATCCACATAAATATCCATGCATCTATGTATATTTTGGCTAAAAATCATGAGCAAAAGACAATGTTTTAACATTGAAGTTGAATGAGGAAATAGGATTTATTCAATAATTATTTATTAAGTAACCTACTATGTGCTAAGTCCTGATAATTATGTCTCTGTTGAAGCCTACCCCAGACTGGTAATTTATTTAAAGAATGACTCAAATCTGCTGTATGGTTTCTCAGTTTCGATGAGTGAGTTAGACTTTCACTGCCTTAGCTTTGTAGGAGGGAAACAAAATTCAGTCACACCTTTCCCACATCTCTACATTTAACCAAGACAGGGGCAAGTCTTCTATTAAGATACAGCTTTTCTCCTGAATAATACTTAAGAATTCTAATATGTGAATCCTCTAATGAACCACTCTTCTTCTAGCTACTGAAATCAATTAAGTTTCAAGTGATGTCACTGAGAAATAAATATAAATCAGTAAATATATAAGGTTTGAATTCATGTCAACCTAAAAGAATAGTAAAATAGTATGATTCATAATGGTTTCCTTAATTGCTAATACATTTTTTAAGTGAGGTTAAAAAATAATCAAAGCCTACTAATGAGTAATAGTATTCAAAACTTTAATGATAAAAAATTATGGTTTTGTAAGAAACTTATTTTTATTCTACTTGGTACTATTTTTTAATACTCATAAGATACTTTTGTGTGTATGCGTGTCTGTGTGGGTTAGCGGAAGCAGTAGGCTGTGACATGAACTAATTATAGACAGCTATGCCTGACCACGTAAGTCACAATGTTTAGTTAGGAAGAATATACCTTGTTATGTTGAAGGATACATGTAATGATCTCTCCTCATTTTGGTTTCTGTCTCCTAGACAATATAAAGGAAAGAGCTAGTAGATAAGAATTTCCAAGTGTAGTATTGGCTTTGCCACTAACTAGCACAGTGATCCTGCTCAAATTCATTAGCCTCTAACAGGTTTCATTTTATTGTCTGAAAACTGAAGGAGCTGGAAGAGAAGATCTTTGAAGTCCCTTCCCTCCTTCAAATTCTGTGATTATAAGCAAGATAGATTTTCTCAGTACAATCATCCATGTAGTAAAAATTCAGTTAAAAAGAAATAAAAATATAAAAATCCTCAAACCAATGGACACTTTAGTACCATATAGGAAACTTTCAATGATGGAGAGGCTTAAATACATAATCAATAAGTAATCAATGACAAACTAAAAATTAATCAATTAATCTAAACTGTGTAAAATTTAAAGGGAAATCATCAATATGATTTTCCCTGATCCTTGAAATATTTTACCAGCCTTTGAAGTTGAAAACAAAGTCAAGGTTTAGAGATAATGCCCATAAGATCTTTGACCCGAATTGAATGGTCATGCAAAAAGCATTTACATCTGCTCCATGAAGTCGTTCCTTGAGTTATTCCTGTTTCTTTCAAATCTTCCATCCCTAAACAATCTGCTTTGTTACACCAATCCAGATTGCCATTTTTTCTTTCCTTTAAACTCTAATAGCAACCAAATCATGTACTACTAACTTGGAAGCTAATCCATTTTATTTGACATTGGTAGGTTTATTAAAATCCTTCTTTGTCTCCCAAATAGACTAAACTCTTAGCAAACCAAAAGTATGTCTCTGACTTCTCTACTCATCATTGAACAATCAGTGGTTACGTTGATAGTGAGAGGGAGAGAGAGACAGAGAGAGAAACTGAAAAGTAGAAATGACTCTCCTTTTACTTAGTTGTTCACTAGGTCTTCTAATGTATTCAACCTCTTCTTTATTTTCTCACACCCTCACACCTTATTTTAGGCATTTTATCTTTTGACACCTGGGCTTTTTTAACAGCTTCCTAATTTTTTTGTCTCTATCACTTCCTGCTAATCCCACTAAAATATAATCTAGCCTTTCAATACCCAAATAAAATTTCCTACATTTCTCGTTGTCTTACTAGACCACTCACTCCAAAATGGCTCATCTTCCTTGGAACCAATTTCCCTGCCTTTTTTTTTTCTTGGCACGTCTTATTCAGAAATTAGCTGAATATGATATAATAACACTTGTATTTTCTCACCTAGTGCATTTTTAATCTTGAACATTTTTTTATGTATTTCTGTAAACAGACGGTAAGCCTAGAAAGTTCCCTTAATATAGTATATTTTTGTCGATTTGATGTATTAACTTGACAAAAATAAAATGAATATTTGACCTTCTATAGAACAAATAACATCTTTTTGGCATGCTGTGGTAGACAAATGAATTCAAAGGTTTATCCTCAAAGGTAACTGTGATTTATCTGGAGCAATCTTTAGTCTGGGCAAGTTAAATGATGTTAGGCTTTGTGGACTGATATGAGAAGGGAAAGTCTATTTTGGTTGAGAGAGAAAATTTTGCTAACTGTAATTAGGAACAAATCAGGGATTAATGATGCATTATACTCTAGAGCTTTAACTGATAAGCACCAAGAAATGGCTTTCTCTACTTTAAATGGTTTGCAAAATATTGTTTCTATACTTTTCTCCATGCACAGAAAATAATGAAAACTGGGTCTGCTACTCAGAAAATTCAATAGTTATTCTAACATATGAATTGTTGAGTTATGAGAATATTTCATACACTCCAAAAGAGCATAAAATCTACATCTACTAATTAGTTTCTCTATGAAAGACTTCTAGACAATTATAGGCTAACACCACTGGTCAATGCTTTAGGTGCTTTTCATTAGAGGTATAGTGTCGCTACCAGATGAATTGCTTCATATAAAAGCACTTACCACAAAGCCCTATAATGGAAGGTTAAATGCTATACTCAATTACTAATTTCAACCCCATTACCTATATTTTGTAGTGCAGGTACTTAAAAAGGAACCAAATATAGTCTGTTTGTTCCCCCTTCTCTGATTATAGGATTTAGTGGTAAAAGTATTAGTCTAGCTGTTTTTCTAATGAATAATAACAACAAAAAAACTTCTAAAATAAAAATAGTTATACCACAAACCAATACAAAAGAGATATAGTAGACATTTCTATTGAACTCATACATAAGATCACTTTGTCCTAAAAACTTTAATCTAGATGACACATACTTTTAAATTTGTATTCAGTCTTCGTGGCATTGCTGCAGATGAAGCTTTGAGAGAAAAAGGTGTTTGAAATTTTCATGGCTTATTCCCTACCTCAACATCATACTGAAATGCACACAGAGCAGATGACTCATAAAATGCTTGATGACAACCATGGTGACTCCCCTGAGTTCTTTACATATTGATCATTAACTTTTTATAAGTATAGATCAAAATTCCTCACAGCTGCTCTAATTTTCTCGAGGGCAGATTCTGTGTTTTACCCTTGCTTGTATCCTTCAGAATAACTGCAACTTTGCTCACTTTTGTTTTGTTAATAACATCTAAAATACTTTTTGGTGAAAGGACACTTAGAATCTTTGACTAAATATAAAAGGTGGCCTCTAAATAGAGTATTTCTAAAGATTTGTTCCTTAATTATCATGATTTGGGCAGCTTCTGATTTTTAAATATATTTTATATTGTTTCTTATACTGACTACCCATTTAATTGGTACATAAGACATTATATGTGTTAAACAACTATTAGTTGAGAAAAAAATACAAATATTTGTTGACTTAATTAATACTGCTCCAGTCTCAACTGCTAGTATTCAAATTGGATACTAGCATGCCACAAAAAGACAGGGATCATGTCTTTTTTGGACTACGCCTAGAATATAGTATCTGGTATGTGCACAATTAAAGGGCTGTTAATCAGATAAAATATATTAAAATAGTGAGGTAAAGAAATTTTAAAATACATAAATATTTACCTAATGCATTAATGCTTTAGAAAACTAGGTTCTGATTATTTATGCTTGGGAAATGCATAACATATTTCTCTTTTAGAGATTCATTATGGTATTAATATAACAAAGTCCAAGTATAGATATTTTTAACTTAGTTTAACACAGAATTTCCCAAACTAACTTAAGAGTGACACTTCCTCTCTCCTCTCATAAGGCACCATTAACATTCTCTAGAACAGAGTTCTTAAAGATACTAGTTTGGAAAGTATGTTAAGAATGAAAAGTTACTAAATGAAGATAATTTTAAGAAATTAACTGTTGAAACAAAGCTAGGCTTCAAGAGGCAACTGCCACACTGTAATAGTAACAGGATTTATCATTTTACATGTTCAGATCCTCTATGAGCAGATGACAACTTGGCAAGGGCAGAGTCTAGACCTTATCCTACTTTACATCTTCAGTGGTGTCCAGTGCAATGACTTCCTCTCAGTAAACAGGTATTGATTAATCTGGATTTTAGGAAATTCACTAGTTTACTTTTCCGTTATTTCACTAAGGCTGCAGTTATTATAAAAATTACTTTTCTACTAGGATTCAGTAGATGCAATAAGGAATTCGCAGGGGATATAAAACACTGTGTGCATATTTAAGTTACTTTCCTTCCAGATCTTCCATTCCTTCATCTTATTATAGTTGGTAATAGAAGGTGTGCATTCTCATAATTGTAATTTAAAATCGGGATAATTTCAAGGACATCAATTTGGCAAATATTTTTTGAGTGTCCAGTATTTGTATTATAAAAGGCACTGGGCATATTATTAATGTGCTTGCTTCTGAATTTTGGCATAGAGCAGGTATTTTTTTATTACATTTAATTCAGCAAATATTTGTAAAGCACCAGATTTATAGACTAGGTTTGAAATGTGGCTTGAAGATGTAGATGTTACAAATTATAAAAGGTCCAAAAGGGCGTCACAGACATTTCATTCCGTAATTGTGCATAAGTCCTAAGGAAAATTGATCTTTATTTAGTAAGTTAGTTACTTCCTCGAATTATTTCTTTCAAGAAACAAATACTGTAATAGAGTAGTTTATATATAAGTTTTGGTAATCATTTTTACTGTGCAAATGAAATTTTCTTTTTATAATCTTTCTTTATACTGTGCTATAAATCTGCTGTACAAAAAAGAGTTGTTTCTAAATGAAATGCATAGAAAAATGAGACTGATGTTTTTAGTAACCTCTTTTGTACTAAAATATGGAAAGGATAATAATTTCAGTAAAATATCTTTGTACTTGTAATTTGGATTTTACTTTAAAATAGCATTTTAAAAATTCAGATCGCAAGTAACACTGGTTTAAGTTTCCAATCTACTGCCTTTGTTTCTATAACAGTACTAACAAAACTCACTAACAATGAAGAAGATAATTTTTATTTTATCAATAATAGCTTGACATTCATTTTATAGACTTGAAATGACTAATACTACTGTTACAGAATCCATGTGAAACCCCCTGGTTATATGACAGTGAAAACAAAATTCATTTACTTATATGTTCTTATAAGTGCTGATTTACAGTGCTATATGTAATTCCCTTACTATTTTCCTGTTTGTCCCATGGCCCTCCAGCAGCTTTCATGAGTTTCAACTATGTACTACCATCAAAGGAACTGTCTGGTCCTATTTCCTTTCAGAGAAAAGTGGTATGATATTCCCTCCCTTAGTTTTAAATTTTAACTTTGTTACTTTTGACAAAGCCTTTCCTTTGTTCCAATGCAAGGATCCAGTAAAAAGAGCTTTGACATGTTGTGCCTTTTATGTGTGCATTTTTCTGGTTTCACTGATGTCCTGAATTTTGCAAACGATAACGTGTGCCTTCAAGTTCTCCTATAAAATGCCATTTGTACACTGTATCAAGCAAAGTTTAGGACAGCATTACATTCACATGACTCTAAAGTCTGATAAATACTTGCTGGTTTCTCAGAAAACCCACAACTGGGTGAAACGGATGCAAAACAATGCTGCGTTTTCCAGTTTGATTTTTCATAAAATCTTCCCCCGGTACACATGCACTGGCTTACCTGCAGGGTAGCGCTCAATCACCGGCCAGCTGTCCACCTGTAATGTGGCATTGCCACCACTCCTCGTGAAACGGACTACATGGTATTTCCCATCGTTAATGATTGCATTGGACTCTTCGATGGCGATGTCATCTGTTCCAACATTAAATTTAACTCCAATTTTTCCTTGATGCTGGAAGGGAGAAGGGGAGTAAAAAGAGTTGTATGAAGTTGTGCTGATTCATCAGCATTTAATAAGAACTACATACAGGGTATTGCTCAAAAACATGCTTCAGAACAACAGCTGCTTTCCTCCAATTTTACTTCTGCTTAACTTGTGTAAGGTTCTTGACATCTGGGTAAATCTGAAGCATCTCTTTCATGGATAATTGATATTCCAAAAGACACACTTTCAAGAGAATTGAGCTGCCTTCTTCCCAGAGGTTGCCACAGAGAAGGTACACAGCTGCCTGTATTAAAGCATATACTTTCATGTGTTTTAACATAGCTCCTTTAATCCACACCTTTCATTTCACAAGAAAAATGAGGCTTGAAATTCTCCCTTTTAATAACAGGCGAAATCAGAGTAATGAAATCTATTTCTAAATACAAAGTGGACAAAGGCTCACAATATAGAAAATCACTCTATAGGGTATGGGTATCTAATGAGTGCAATCATTATTCACACACAAATCATCATATGCTAAGAGTCTGAAATTTACTCAATTTCTTCATTTTGCAGATGATGAAACTATGACACAGGAAGGTGCAATGACTTGTTCAAGGTCATATAACTAAACAGAGGGGCGCTAGAGTTAGAATTCAGTTCCCTCATTCTTCATTTTTAAATAAGCTAAGATGAAGTTAAGATATAGTTATCTAAAATTAACTACCTCTCTGAATTATAGAAAGCTACATTACAAATCATTCTAAGTGCAAAGTTTGTGGCCATTAACTTTATAATTCCGTAATACAAGGCAGCAAAGAGAAACATGTGCTTATGTCCTCTGCCCATGAGAAGCCTTCCCTAACAGCAGGGCTGTCAACTCTACCATGAGTTCAGTTGATTTTGAAAGTATGTGGATTTGCCCTTAATCAGTAGCACAGAATACTTGTACTGCGGGTCCTTGTCAGAGTACATAACCTCAAACTGTCTGCAGCTCACCTTTTATCAAACTTCAGTTGAGAGGACTGACATGGGGGAAAAGGGAGTAAAGGACACATAGTCCATCCATTCCTGCAGAAATTTAAAATCAGAATATCGGAAACCTGAAGATTTGGACCACATCCTCTTGACCTCTTGCTGGACTCTCATCACTGAACGAAGCAGCAAGAGTGTGGCATCAGCTTCCCCTGAGAGTTATTGTAAAAAAAACACCTTGTATAACACTGCATTAATTGAAGGGAAGTATCTGAAGATGTTGTTTGGGGCACTAATCACTGTCACTGCCCCCTTCTGTATTTCTTAGTCCTGGTTCTTTGTGTCCATAAAGGATTTCTTTCTTTAATAGGTTAGTATTATTTTTATTTTTTTGTGTGTTTTGATTTGTTTTGGTCTTGTTGGATAATATGACATAAAATCACATTTCCTTTCTGACTTTGGTTATTAGGAAACTCAGAGTCAAAGTGAGTAGGGAAATTTTACAAGCTGCATAGACGTCTACTGTACTGTTTTCCCCAGGCTTCTTTTTACTATCTACCATATTTCTCAAGATCCTTACTTTTTTTTCTTAAGCTCTTTATTTGAATATAATTGCTTTAAACTCTTGTACCAGCTTCTGAGGTACACCAAAGTGAATCAGCTGTATTTATACATATATCCTCATATCCCCTCTCTCCCGTGACTCCCCCCCACCCTTCCTGTCCTGGCCCTCTAAGGCATCATCTATCATTGAGTTGAAGATCCTTATTTTTAAATATATGCCATTGTAAGGCATTTTGGGTTTCTGTAGACTGATTCAGGTGATAAACAAATAATAGGATTCTGATAAACACGAAATTTTTATCCAAGGGCCTATAAAGACTTTTTTAAACATCTTTTTAGCATAGGTCTTTGGTGAAAGCACTCATTTTTTCTTTTTTTTTTTTTCATTTTGCTAGAATTCCTATTTGCTCATTTTCAGTAAAATATTTAACATGGCCTATTTATATTTTAACACATATGTGATATAACTCCACAGGAAATTTTTTAAGAATCTTAAGAGGTCTATTAAGTTATCTTTATTTAAACAACATCCCTATAGTGTTCCAAGCACTTTGCAAATACTAACTCTGGTACTTCTCCTAACAGCCCCAGGAGAGAGGTACTATTTTATCTGTGTTTGACAGATGAGGAAACTGAAGCACAGAGTGATTAAGTAACTTGGCTAAGGTCATGCAGCTAGAAAGAGAAATCTGTGATTCAAACCCAGGCAGTCAGGTTCCAGAGGTTGAGCTCCTTATCATTACACTAGGCTGAATTTTAGGAACATTGGGTCATCCTCTAGCTGCAGTTAGAAGATTTGGTAAATCTGGTTGTTCTTTGTCACCTGTTTTATCTTTCCTGCTAGAGTAGGAGTACCATGGAGCCTCTTATTATGCTTTGCAGATTGTTTGTATGTATCAATCAATGTGTGCTCAAAATAATTTTATAGAGGATAGTAAGCAACTGATATGTGGATATAACAGGATATTAAAATAGAGTCTTTTCGTCTCAGTTTCAGCTGCAATCTTGAGATGTCAATAAGTAAAAAAACAAAACAACAACAACAACAAAAAAACACACACACATTTCTACTTCCAGTTTACAAAATGAGGTACAAGATTGTCTAAGCCACACTTGCAAAGACGAGCATTGAAAACTGCTTTTTGGGACCCTGAATTATTTACCTATTTGCAGCCCATTAAAGACACAAGAAAGACCAAGAGGCGATTGATAATTAGAAGATGTTTGGAGAGAATTGGGATGTGATGTGATTTGCACGTACCTCCAAGGTTGAAGGTTACTTTTCCCTTATCTGAGGGATGCAGGAGAAAGGGACTTTAATGGCATATCTCAGAAAGTTTGGCACTTGTCTCCTGGAACCTGGGGACAGTTGTTGGGGTAATCAGCAACCGCAGTTGCCCTTGCCTGGGATTTGACTCTTGCCTGACAAATCTTCAAGGGGAGAGACTGTGACTGGCTGATGCTCTGATGGCAGAGCAAGGAGTTATTACTGCACCAGGGCTCATCTGTGCATTAGTTTGTTAGAAGAAGGAACATGTGGGCATTAACATGGACCATGGGTTACAGAGCCAGCACAGTATTATGTTGTATTCTAGCCAAGAGGTCCCCTGGGGAGAGAGGTGGTGAATAGTGAAGACAACTCAAAGGAAAGAACCTGGAGTTGCAGTGATGCGTGCCCAGGGACTGAGGCAAAAATCCTAAATGACCATCTAAAGGATGTGGGTAAGAGCACGAAAGAAACCCACCAAAATGCCCCCCCCCCCAAAGTGCCCCTCAGTGTCAATGTTAAGCATGGGCTAAGCCCAGCTAGATGGTTACTACTGTATTAGCCAAGTAAGATCATTCCTGCCCCTTATCTCCTCTTCCTTCTCCTGCTTCATCCCTGGAGGAGTCAAGGAAGGGGAAGAGTAAACATCATGTAAACAAGAGGAGAAACAACCCTGTTCCCTCTCCCAGTGCAGATGGCAGCTCCAAGGCAGCCCAAGCAGGGGTAAAGGGGTAAGGGATTGGCTTTAACTGAAATTGCATTTATTATTACAAAGGAGTAGGCTGAAATTACTTCTGTCTAAACATAAACAGATGACTTTTTTATTATCTAAAAGTGACCAAGGTAGTGTTGAGACTTTTCCTAGAATTTATTGGGGTCAGGAAGAAATATTCGACAGAACAGGTTTAAATTCCTGTTGCAACCTAGGAATCAGCTCTTTCACCGTAACACAAGGGTATTTGTTACTCTAGAGTTGATTGTTCTAGTATCTCTTCTGTTATAGTCATGTATCTTACCCCAGGATAGATGGAAAGAAATTCTTAAATTTCCTACTTGTTCTGATAGGAAGGCAATAGTAGGCTATTTTCATCAGAGTTCTAATCATTAAGGAGACTCAAGTTCTGTGAATAGATGCATTACAATACTAAAGATACAAAATGCACCAAACTCCGAAAAAAAGTCTTTTATCTTATCCCTAAATGTTTCTGCAATATGATATGTAAAAATGCTTATTTGCCAGGGTAAAGAAACCCCCAGATTTCTCAAGGATTCATTTCTTGCAACATGGTAAAACAAACTATTAAGAAACAATGAGAATTGTTGATACTTGGGGAGCTTCTGCCTTTTAAAGGATGCCCATCTTTTCCTGCATATGCTGATTCTTCAACTTCCAACATCTTTGACATTTCATAGATTGAAACTCCAGAGTCAGCTAGACCAGAAATGAATACCACCAAAGTAGGTTCAAACAATAGACTGTACCCTAACTCGGACATTATTTACCCCACCCCAGGTTGCATCAAGTCCTTGAAAAATAATTGAAGCATAAATAATAGCCAATGGGCCACTTTTTTCCTAAAAACAAATAAGTTAAAAAGGTATATAAACTATAAAATATTAATATCAAGCATATTTAGAGCAGCAATATCTATAATTCCATTCAGAAAATGTAAATATTCTCAAAACACACCCCTCCCGTACTGACAGGATAGCAAGTCATTTCAATTATATAAACAATAAAACTTGCTAAACTTTCTTGCCAATGAATAATTACAATTTAAAAGAATTCATTTCAAATTCTTATTCTCTGGGATTAAATGTGATTGTCTCTGGCAAATTCTCATGAATACTGCATTAGCAAAACCAGCAGTAATTTCACTGGACATGTACTGAACTTTCAACATTGTATCTTCCTTGACATAGATAACTGACTCACACCATAATTTCAAAAATCTAATACGAGAATATCAGTAATGAGGCATTTATAATTTAATGAAGTCCTTCCATGGATTCATTAAATAAATAGTGACAAAGGTAATTACTGATTTTTTCACAAAAGCTCATTTCGGAATAAGGATTATATTATTAAATCAAGTTAAAAGGAAACATGAAAGATGACACCGGAGAGGAACTTGAAAGTTTTAGCAAGTGACACCATAGTTTATGCATCTCAATTCCATCTGCAATCACATATTCATTTGGAAAATACTTGTTTTAATCAAGATCAAGATTTACTGCTATACTCAATATCTTGGGCATACTTCAAGCAGAATGTTTGTGTGTTATAGATGCAGGTATATTTCAATCTATATGCATATGAAATAGATAAAACAGAATACACACATATAAAGCTTTAGACTGTATATGACACACACATATGTCCACTGCTTTTTTCCCCTACTTTGGGGGAAGTGTTTGGCTCAACTGTGTCCAGGAAAACAGTAAAAAGTGAAAAATTGTCCTCTTTTTTTATTCTTCATTTATTTATCATACTCTTAGAGTATCACTAAGCAAGATGAGCAAGTGTGCAACCCAGGATGGCATGTAGGTTAGCAAGGAGGCTTGTTTATGGTCTATAAGCCTCTGCTGTGCAACATGATACAGTGCTATACTCCAGGGCCCCACTTGGGACAAAACTTGACAATGTCTTCAAATGCACTCAATGCTCGTGCTCATTTCTAAGTATAGAACAACTCCTATGGTCCAAGTCTACATCGTCAACTGAAATCAGAGTCAGGCAGTGTTATGCTTTGCCTTTCCAGAACCTAATCCTCACCAAGGAACAGAGGTTTTAAGGCTGAAGGCGGCTCTGGGGACTATAGTTACTGTTGCTGGGAGTAAGCGACACCGCAGAGCACAAGAGTCAGAGGGCCACCTGCTCTCTCACCTCAAAACAAACACACTGATTCAGATAATTGCTAATTTAACCCCAAAACATTTCCAAATGAATGACTCAGGGGTCCTACCGGCTAGTAGAGATTGCCTTTATCAATCTAGATGGGCCATAATGTCAAGAAGCGGTTTGGGTCTAGTTATTTTAACCTGGCACTGAGCTGAAAAACCTCTCCCCCCCAAAAGAAACCCCACACCATTTCAAAAACAAGAGGCTACTGCTCCCCTGTCTTCCACTTTCAGTACTAATACTTTTTTATTCTCTCAGCTAATAAATAAGACTTGAATAACATGAATTCCGCATTTTCTAAGTGTGTAGACAATACAAACATGTAAAGCATGTTCTCTGCCCTTCAGGAAGTTTTCAATCAAACTGAGAAGATAAGTCATGCATGCAAATATATTCACACACACAAAAGAGGTGAGGGATTGTCAGGGAGGAGCAGAGCAGCACTGTGGGGGAGGGTCCCAAAGGGTCTCAGGGAGCCTCTGATGTGTGGCAGCAGTCAGCCGGTATTTGGACAGCTGTAATACACCCAGTGGATCCTAAAGACACCCAGGGACATAGAAGATATGTTCTCTCTGTCTCCCATGTCTCTTTCTAGGCCCTACATACCAGAGGGCTCACCGGGTGCCAGGCACTGAGAAACATACCTGAAAATCCCAGCTGACCTAAAAGGTAAGTGTTATTTTACCCATCTGCTCAGAGAGTTTAAACAATGTGCCCTGAATCATATAGCTAATAAATATCAGTACTGGAACCTCACCAAGTTGGAGGGACTTTGTAAAAAAGAATGTCTTCAACTCTGTTCATGTTCCAGAAAATCTTAAAACCAACGCATTCTCAGAGAACAGAGTCAAGAATAGGGCTACTGAAACGTACACCTCTCTGTTTAACTGATTACATTTCATAGTATCACACAATAAGGAACCAGAAGTGGCTGAGATTTAGGGTGATACCCCCTCAGAAAGCTCTCATTTAGGGGGTCATACATTCTAAGAAAATAGTATTTTCATTTGGTCATCAAATCTTAAGGATAGTGTACTGTTTCTAATATGTCCCCATTCTTCGGAATGCTATAGCTCCTTTGATTCCATGAAACTATATCCTGACAACGATATCACCCTCCTGGAGACTTATACTCATCTCTTGGTCCTCAGACTGTCTAATAAAACTTTGTAAGCTCACTACAGTCTTCCCTCACACCCTGCTTTAGGTGTTAGTTTTTATATACCTGTTTTAACTCCTCAACCATACTGTAAAGAACTTGAGGGTAAGAACCAAGACTGACATTCCTATTGCATCATTCACAGCACTTTGTGGACTACCTCTACATTTGTAGTTTTCCAAAACTCTTTCACATACACATTGTTTTTTTAATTGAGATCTAATTCATGTATTGTACAATTTGCCCTTTTAAAGTCTCCACTTCAGTGGTTTTAGAACATTCACAAAGTTGTGCAACCATCACCATTATTTAATTCCAGAATGTTTTCATCACGCTGCAAGTTTCTTTGGATGAGATAATGCATATAAAGTTCTTAGCACACTTAATGGCCACTCAGCACCGGTGAGCTCTATTGTTATTACTCTTATTATTGCTATCCTTACATTTGGAAAACAATGCTTTACTTCATAGCAGTTTGATGGAAGTTAATTAAAATAACGCTTGAATTATATAGCCATTACAGTTTCCTTAGAACACATAATACCTCATTGATCTTCACAACAATTTGTGAAGTGGCATATCTGTTTTGCAAACAAAGAAGCTAAAGCTCAGAAAAACTGGGAATTGATGAAAGTCAGAGCATCTATCTACCATTTGGCTTAAGAAGGAACACTCTAAAATCTAATCATGCTCACCTATGGGATAAACTGTCCAGCCATTGGTTGTACAGAAGCAGAGACTGCTTGATTAGAAAACCCTCTAGACCTCTCCCATCTCAATGATACATGCTTCTATGAAAAGCCTAAATGGATGGCTAAGCAGTTAAGTACAGAAGGAGAAGAAAGAAAGAAGGGGGTGGGGGGAGGGAGGGAGGGAAAAAGGGAAGAAGGGAGGAAGGACTAGTTAGTTTTCTGAAATGAATCAAAGGCACCTAAATTTGAATTTGAGTCCTATTTTTTTTCAAAATTTATACAGTAGCTGAGATCTAGGATTATATTATATATTTAAATCAGAAATTCTTCAATTTATGAGGGGAAATGGGATATCCCACTAGGTCGATGTTTCAGAGTAACCTAGGAGGCCTTTTATAAGCCATATGTGTTTTTTCCCCAAGAACTTAAAACCCTCCTCTCCAGGGGAGATGGAGAGGCTTGTCTTTGTGGATAAGAACCCTTGGTCTTGCCATGTACGTAGGACTTGATGATGGTTGTGAGAATAAGGGTCAATGAGTTCTTCTCTTGAGGATGGATAGACGGTGAGTTCTGGTGATAACACGGACTCTTCAATGCCTCCATTTCCTCACATTATCTCTCCTTAGATGAAATTAAATCAAGAATTAGAATAATGTCGGGATGAAACCAGCCCACTAAATGACTTGCAGGTGTGTCTCTGAAGGGGGTAATCATCCTAATGTTGATATTTTGAGACTATTTTGTTTGTTTTACCAGTTGAGCCAATACTGGATTATCCTTTATATTTTAAAAGACATCCTTGAGCCATTGTGAAGTCTTCCAGCATGGCCATGGGTTCAGAAACCTTTTTCATCATACTTTCCCATGGTTCAAATAGCACATCTCTGCATGGCGCCGTTCAATTCCAGAATGAAACACAGCTAATTTATCCTCTTGGGAGTCAGAGTCAGCTCATTAAGATCATTAATTCTGCATTTCCATCCACCAAAATAAATAGCAACCATCATAAAATAGAAATACTCATCTTTAAATGTGTCCTTATATATAAAGAATGTGTTCTATCATTTAGTGGGTTTTTTCCCCCTGAATAATCAAGAAGCAAAAACCAAACAGCAAAAAGAAAATGGGCATTGACTGGTGACCTATCTCAGGATCTTAATTTTTTCACAGGTAAGACCTCTGATTTGAATATTTAGTCCACTGGTCTGGCATCATGACAAACTTCTTGAGTTGCTGCATGGAGATCTAAGGTGACATTGGCTTTAAGTTAAGCCTTGTCAAAAGTTCAGTGGGCTGATCAGATATGGCTTGCATTTTTGGTTATTTTTTTAATTTGTTTTATTATTATTGCCTTTAAAACTCTTGGTTGGGTGTTACATTAGTTTTGATCATGTTTTATGGTCATTCAAGAAACTGTGTGCAATAAACATTGGGTTTCAGGTGCTGATGAAAACCATAACCCTTGTTTCTGTGCTTCTCTCTGATTCCTTGTCTTTGGGCCATTACATTGCTGGTTATTACTTCCACCAGGAACCGGACAGGAACAGGATAGTCAGCTCTATCAAATCCAATAATTGTTGAAATTTCTATGTAAAATAGTTTTCCTATGAAAGAGGTTTGGAATTATTTGTGGATTTCATTTACTTGTATCCCAGAACCATCATTTTAATGGAGAGCTGTCTATATAATTACAGTCTGACTCTAATGTTTCAAATTTCCATAGCACAGAGCACACTATTTTTCAGACAAGAGACAAAACATCTTTGGATGGTGAATTTAGTCCTCTGCATGGTAAATGTTACCTTAATAACTACGTAAATGTAAGTCAAACAAAATTAGCCTTTATGTTAAAAAAATCTTTAAATAACAAAAATATATTAACAAATAAATGCAATTATTCTTAATGACAGTTCGTTAATGCTTATACGATATACATGAAATAAAAAGGTTAGTTTGGAAGGGATATAATTTTTTAAAATTGTGTTTGTGAGTTATGACTTGAAACCAGAAAAATAATAGTGGGGTAATATTTTCAAGGTTGTTTGGTGAACTGTCTTTTAAATAATGCTAGGTTTGTTTTTACAAGCCTCAAGCAGAGACCTAACTGGAAATGCATTCCAAGACAAAAGCTGACAGTGCTTTCTCCTTTTCATTTTTGTGGACTTCTATCCCAGGACCACCTGTCTACATCCTTAGTAAAAGCAAATGTGTACATATGGGCAGAGAAATGCATTCACCAAAGACTATATTTTATAGAATCAGTAAGATTCTATTATTCCCAGTGTGGTAAGTAATAATTTCTGTAGCCATCAACAATAAATCTATGTTTATGTGTGTAATTTTGGCACAAAAGAGTTTTCAGAAGAGAATACAGAATCTCGAAGGCTGAGGCTCCTGGTGATTATGACCTTTCTTTGTCTTAATAAAACAATAATACTGCCACGAAAATAATGTCAAGAAATGTTTAGCAAGTACCTATTAGGTGCAGTGCACTTCGTGAAAGCACTGTACCACTCTTTCCAGGACTTAAAATTTTTAAAATGTATGTGTTGTTTGTATTTATATACAGTTATTTTCCTAAAATACAATTTTCTTGCATAAATGGCACCAATTTTGGAAATATTGAACACATGAGTTTAGTCTGCACATTTATTTATTCATTCATTCATTCAACAAATATAGATGGATTTCATACTATATTCCTGACATTCTGCTAAATTCTGGGTAAACTGTGGTTAACGAATAGTGTCACTGTCATTATGAAGCATTGTCTCATTTCTTTATACATTAAAATTTATATTAGCATATAAAGTATGCTAAGTGTTAAGAAGGAAAAGGGGAGGGTGTCATGAGAGGCCTTGAGTGATTAAGGAGAGCCTCTTTGAGAAGCTGAAGATGCGAAGAAATCAATAATGAGAGTAAGAGTTTTCCACGCAGAGGAAATAGTATGTGCACAGGCTCCGAGGAGGGAAACTATGTATGAATAAAGACAGATGCTTTTATATACAAATGCAGATTCAGATATAAATATATGGACTCTTTGTAGTGACAGAGATATGTAAATTACATACGAACATATGTAGGTATTATCCAGAAAGTTATCTAGAACATAAAACTAGATTATGGAATTATGCATAAAAAATCTAAAATATCACTTGCAGACATAAAGCAATTGCAAAATAGATAGCTAATAACATTTTAAAAATCTTCCAATCTAAGAATGGAAAATTGTTGATATAAATGTAGAACCTAACAGTATGTATCTTGATGTTCATCTAATTATTTGTTCCTAAGTTTCATTCATCAATGTGCTTTATGAAATGTAATATATAAAGCCTTTTTGAATCAACAGGGACTCACCACATTTTCCAAAAGTCATTTACTTCTACAATGTCAAAAAATGATTCATCATTCTATGCTTATATTTCAAAGCTAATGTAACATGTTTAGTTTCTTTGTGGGGTAGAATGTCTTGTTAACTCATATCTCCAGAGAGCTCTTTTATCTCAAGATGTAGCAAGAGTTCTCTATACACTTTTCACCTTAAAAATACTGTTTGAAATCATTTGACTTGTTTTTCAAGTACCCTCTACAAATTAGTGGAAGAAAGAAAAGTTTTCACCTTTGACCCTTTTCCCTCCCTGTTCACCTGGAAGAGAAAATCAACAAAGTTCAATGCTTAAGTCCCTAAAATGCAGGTTTCCAGGTAATGAAAAAGTCACTTTAAACAAGAAGAGAAAGTTTCATCCAATTATTTTCCTGGAAAAATTTTGAATACATGAAGTCAGGAGATAAATTTTTTCCTGCAAATTGGCCTAACATGCATTTGCTCAAATCCAAATAATTTATGAGCATTTTTAATTTGAGGTAAATATTCATTGCTAACTTCTCCAGAGCAGTAACCACTGGGGGTTCCCTGAGATTATCCCTTTTCATGGTTCCCCTGGAAGAGCCCGGGGGCATTTCGAAGAGACTTGTGGATTCTGATAACAGAGTAAAGCCAGACTGAGAAGTAAATATCCAGAGCAAAGTCAAGTTATCAGCCACTTATCAAAAGAACACATGTTGTCTCTCTCTCTCTCTCTCCTTTTCACTGCTTCGTCACACTGGACTTCCACTTCCATGAATGCAGCACTTTCTGCCCTATCTCAGGACCTTTGCTGTTCCTTCCATCTGGTTAGCTCTTTCCCTGCGTCCCCTATCCCAAATAATAGATCCCCTATATTAGGGGTGAAAAACAACCTTGAGAACTTAGGGTGGAGCTGGTCACTGAGTGCTGAGCAAAAGGACAATGCTTATCTTTGAAAAATGTTCTTTCGTGAAGCAAGCACTGAAGAGTGGACACCCAATGAAGTACAAAAGACTTAAAGGTCTGCCCTGACAACAGTTGAAAAGCCAGTGCCAGGAAGGCATGTCTCATTTGATTCTCTAGTGGACTTTGGGTTTATCTGTGATAAATCTTTAGTTATTAAAAATCACAGCAAGATTAATATGCTGTGATCTCATATCCAACTTATATGCTTCCCCTGCCAAACATATCCACTCTTTCAAAATGAACAAAATCTAAGCTAATTGAGAAGATAAAAATCCACTGAGAAATTAATCACAAATATCTTCTAAGGCAAAATGGAAACCATATCCAACTTACTCACTGTTTTATACTGTTAGGGCCAAAACTTCCTAAATGAGAGGAAATTCAAGAAAGGCTGTATTTGGCAGCAGATGCATGATAATGAATTGATGGTGATGGTAATGATGTTAAAAGCTGTCCTTCCTGGATACTTGCTATGTTGCAGGAACTCCTAAGCAGTTTGCAAGAAATACTGTATTAGAATATCTGTTATTATATGTTATTAATTCCATTTATTTGATGTGGAAACTGAGCCCCAAAACACATGCCTGATAAGCATCAGAGCTGTGACTTGATCTCAAGCAATCTGGTTTCAGAGTTTGTGTGCTTAACCATATTTAACTACTGTGATTCTCAGAAGGGGTCCAAAGTGCTCAAGAGATCGCAGTTTAGATGTGATATTAGTAAGCATCCTGGAAAGAGAGAGATGCTAGCATCCTTGCTATTGTACATACCAAACAATACATCAATTACTTTTCAAACCTTCACTCCTTTAATCCTCATAGTAATGTATTTGTCAGCCTTACAATTATCATGTGGAGGATGTCTGAAACTCAAAGCAAGTAGGTGACTTCTCTGGAGTCACAGAACTAAAATATCATCTAGTCACATTCAACCCAGCTTATTTAATTTCAAACTAATGCTTTTCACTCACAGCACGCTGCTTCCCTCTGCACACCTTTGAAGATCCCCTGGAAGTAGAAGAGGCCACATGAGAGTGCCTTGGGGCCTCAAAATCCTTATCACTTTATGAGACTTTGAACACTGACAAACTTGCCAAGATGGAGGTAGGCAGAGCCCAGCAACTTTTCTTTCATGGGTATTAAATGAGCTCAGATGTTCAGGATTACTCGTAGGCTAAATCCACCTGCATTAGGGTCAGAGAAGATTTTCTCATATTTCAGGAGCCCTGGAAACAGAAATGGATGCACAATACCATTTAGGTTTTATTATAATTCTGGGTATCACCAGATGACTGGATATCTGGATATCATCAGAAACTCTATAATGGAAAAGCAATTAGAGAAATGGCCAGTGTCTTTCCTCTCTCCTCCCTTGTCTGAATTGCTGTTTTTACCTAGTACCTTTTTTCTTCCCAGCTAACAGATTTATTTAAATCATTTTTAGTGTTAGTTGTCATTTTGGAAAGATGTCCTTAAACTTCCAATCAAATCCAATAGAATATATCATCATTGTAATATTTAAAAAGAAATATTAATAACTTTCCAGCAGATCAAGTCCGTGTGTTGCAATCAATAATCAAGTAAATATAGATCTGAATTCTGTAACTAGTTTTATTGTATCAAAAAAGTAATGTATAGTACTGTCATATGAAGGCTTTAAATGCTTTATAAGAAATGAAATAAACTATTATTAGCTATTTCTTGTATCACAATAATAAACATAATTTAAGTGGTAGAGTTGCTGAAATTTGAAATATGAATTGACACAGAAATATTTTTATTTATAATTTTTCAACTTTCTTAGTTAACTTTTGAGGTCATGATTAGAAATGTTAATATTAGTCCTGTTTCTTTTTCTAATTCATTTAACTTCTCTCTTAAAAACATAATGACCATGTCTTAGACCCCTTTAATACTCTACTTCCATAAATATTTCAGGGTTTCTATTTATAAATAAAAATTCTTCAAACTGTTTAATTTTTATCTTAGTTGTTTGAAAAAAGTCTTTTCAATCATTACCATCTTTTCTTTCTCCCTAAGCCTGTAAACAAAGGTCTAACTTTTAAAGATACCATTTTTAATTTGAACTATTTTTATCCAAGATGCTGCCCAAGAATGTCAGATCTAAGAGAATGCTTCATGCAAGGAATCATAAAGAGAGTACCTGTGCTGCCCTGAAAAATGTACAGAAAAATAACCAAAACACTTTCTCTTCAAGCAAAGAGCATATTTTGATGTCAAAAAAAGAAGATCAATATTTAATATTGGCTCTGGTTGTACTCCAGTTAACCACTAACAAGTACCAATCTATGATTAATTCACAAGATTCAACAATTACACTTAATGATAGATGGGTAAGAGAGGTGGGAAGCACTTAAGCTTGGACCAAGATGCAACAAATGTGAACCCAGCACAATTGGTTTGGTGACATTAAGCTTTTGATTAGCTTTCCTAGTCAAAACTGAATTATTCCACATTCCTTTGAAATAATAATACAATTTCCGGTTTTAGTTACCTCAAACTTTGCTATTAATGATAGAACTTTTTCCTGTTCTATCAGTTATCTCAAACTTTGCTATTACAATGTATCTTATACCTCAAAAATGCTGTAAAAAGAAATCATGAAAATATTTTCAAGGCAGATTTATAAATTTATTTTGTAAATTGAAATGCTATCAGCATTTTATTTTTATTTCTACTGCATTGTTAGCTCATCATTTAGCTTAAAACATCATAATGTCCAATCTATGCTATAAGAGCTGGACTATGTCAACAGATTTTCCTAACAAGTAACTATATTGACATTAGCATGGACCACCAAAATGCACTGATTATTAATGATATATGGTTAATGCATACCATATACAATTATTGATTAAAAAGTAGGCAATACTCAAGTCCTCCAAGTAAGTGCACAAAAAGAGAGAAAATTGATAACACCTAAAATAATCTTGCAACATCCAAAGGTTCATTTTACTATCTTTAACATATACACTAGCTGAGGGTTTCAAAAGTATTGCTGAACTTGTCCATTCCCAAGTTGCATATTAATTTTAATACAGCTTTTTTTTTTGGAAGAATATATATTATTGTTTACTTTCTAAAAAAAAAAAATGCCCCCTTTTCATTTTGTTAGCAAAACTCTCCTAGAAGTTTAAATGGTGTCATGCAGTCCCTCAGTCTACCCAGCTGAAAGTTGTGTAAGGCAAACCTCCCATTCTTTATTGTACTCACCACCTCTTTAATCTTTAAAGAGCCTATTAGGGGCTTTTTAAAATTTACTATTATTATTTAACTTCTCAGGGTCCTTAGAACTATTCTATCACAAATATTGTCACATGCTACTTTCTAGGACATAAGTTATTCTTTTTTTTTTTTACTTTTTTTTTTTTTTTAGGTATTTTTAAAAAAAATTTTATCTATTTTTTTGGGGGTACACCAAGCTCAATCATCTGTTTTTATACACATATCCCCATATTCCCTCCCTCCCTCGACTCCCTCCCCACCCTCCCTCGAGTCCCCCCCACCCTCCCCGTCCCAGTCCTCTAAGGCATCATCCATCCTCGAGTTGAACTCCCTTTGTTATACAACAACTTCCCACTGGCTATCTATTTAACGGTTGGTAGTATATATATGTCTGTGCTACTCTCTTGCTTTGTCTCAGCTTCCCCTTCACCCCTCGCCCCCTCAAACCTCGAGTTCTCCAGTCCATTCTCTGCATCTGCGTCTTTGCTCTTGTCTTGTCACTGAGTTCATCAGTACCATTTTTAGATTCCGTATATGTGAGTTAGCATACAATATTTGTCTTTCTCTTTCTGACTTACTTCACTCTGTATGACAGACTCTAGGTCTATCCACCTCATTACATATAGCTCCATCTCATCCCTTTTTATAGCTGAGTAATATTCCATTGTATATATATGCCACATCTTCTTTATAAGTTATTCTTATCCAATATTACAATAGATATTTTGTGCAAATTGTCAATTTCTTAACAAAGAAAGAATACCTACCCAGCTATCTACCTACCTATATTCATATTTTGTGAAAAAGCTGAAACTAATAAACTAGTACAGAAATAACTGAAACTGTTAAAACTAGGACAAAAATAACTGCACAAATTATCAGTGTAAAGGCTCTTGGCCCAGATAGTTTATACCTCAGTTAATAATAATGTTGATAATAATATAAACAATAAATTTTAATTGTCGATGGTCACGTCCTATGTTTCCTGTTTAATCTTTTTTAATATAATATTGAATGCAGTTCTGGCCCATGATGGTCACAAAACAAATATTTACTAAATATTGATTGAATCCTCACAACAACTCTAGAGAGCAGATGCTATTATTACCTTCATTTTTATAGGTAAGGAAACTGAGGCATAAAAATGTTCAGTTATTTGCCTAAGTAAGGTTCCTCTGCTAGTCAGCTGAAGGACCAGGATTTGAATCCAGATTTGTCTTCACTACTATCGTGCTCTATTGTCTTTTGGGTAAAACATCCTAGAAACAGATAATTCCTCATGATGAAATCTGTTTCAGAATATGGAAAATGATAGACAACCACCCATCTAACTTCATAAAATTAGAACTTCCTTATACAAAAGCCAGAAAAATGTACCACCCATACACATACAAAAATCTCAGATCCATAGGCCAATTTATATTATAATGATAGTTACAAAGATCCTAACTGACATACTCTGGATATATATTCAATAGCATATAAATGAGTAACCCACTCTGACCAAGATGCCTGCTGCATTTAGTGCCATTTACTGAGTCAGCCCCTGTGTTGATACTTTACACAATAACTGGTTTTAGCTTTACAACTCTGAGGTAACTATTATTATGATCATTTTACAGATGAGGAAATGTACCCCAGAGTTACACAGCCACTAAGTATAAACCAAGGACTAAAGTTTGATTCTTTCTGACTTCAGATGCCATGTATATATACCAAGAATACTGCAATATTTCAAATTTAGGTAATCCATTAACATGGATGATTAGGACAAATGAGGGAAAACAACAAAAATCACTAAGAGAGATCCTGTAAAGCTACTTGGTAACTCCAATGCCAGTCTTGATTTTTAAAAAATTCACTTAGTAAACTAGAAATAGAAGACTATTTCTTGGCATGATAAAACCAAATCTATCCTAAATCAAATACCAACACCATGCTTAACACTAAAAGCATTCCTATTAAAGTATGAAATAAATTTTTATATGTTAGCTTTGTCTTAGACATGTCAATCAATGCAATATGGCAGGAAATGGAAATAGTCATTTCAATTATTGGGAAAAAAGAAGAAAACAATCATATACTGCTTGCCACTAAAATGAAACTTCACTGATGGACATAAAAACAGGCATTTTGAATAACATAAAGGTGCTAGTCTTCAGAAGACTATTCTAAGAATGAGATGATCCAACATGAATGCACATTCTCATAAGGGATGGTAAAGGCATTCAGCAAAATACCTTAGAATAAAAAGGTAACTTATGAACTTAATTGAAGTATATAAACATTTTTTAGCAAATGATACTAAATGTTGACTCTAGGTGATAAGTTCATTGAAATCTATCATGTTATTTTCTATATTTGTGCTAGAGAAGTTCCATAATAGAATAAACAATGAATGGTGGCCTGAGAATCAAGGGGGCTGCAGTTTTTATCCCTAACTAATTTTATGACCTTGAACAAATTATTTAACTCTTCTGCCGTCTGTTTCCTCATTTAGCTCAACATCTTCATTTTCTAGCTCATTCTTTTCAGTTTTATAATTCAATTCTATTCTACAATAGTCTTTTCGTTTTTGTATAGCTTAATATATTTTAATTAATAACCATTCAATTTGTGAGAACTACTGTTGGACAACGAATGGAAAATTTGGCCAAACAAAAAGAAAAAAAAAAGGAAAGGAAAAGTAAACAATCAAATCTGGTTTCTACCAGGATGCTGAGATGCCTTGGCAACAATTACTGCAATAGATTGGTGAAGACCCTACACTCACAGTTGATTTCTGCCATCAGAATTGTAGGTATATTCACTGTGGTTGTGACTGGAGAACTATCCTGAGGTAGTATAGATGTATTCAGGGAACAATCTCTAACTTTTATTTTCATTTATTGATGTGTGTTTACTTTCACTTATTGATGACACACAGAATAATGTTTCCTGGGTTTCTGCTGTATAGAACTTATCAAAAAATATAGTCTAGAACACAAAAGAAGAATATATTCTGCATGATTATATTGACAATGGTTTTCATTTACAAGTAGTAATACGTCTATGATGTTGATATAGTTAACACAACAAATCTATGTTCACCCTTAAGGGGATCTTTGTTAAGCATAAGAGAGAGAGCATTGGCCATATGGGAGTTTCTTACCTCTTGTGTCAAGCTAAGGCAGATGCATAAGGCAAGTAACAAATAGGATATGGAGAAGAGCAGCAATCATTACCAAGAGAACATCAGATAGCCCGCCACACATAAAGATAAAGAATGTTGAGGAAGCAGACCCTTTAATTTGCATAAACTTCAACATAAAAAATAACTTCAAGTTTAATTCTTTTTCCAAATTCATATATGGGGTGTGTGTATATGCAAAGTAATGTCTTAGGCAATAAAAAAATGGATAGAAGGTGGTACCTGAATGGAGGGACCAATTCTAGCATCTCCTTTTGTCTTGTTTCTCCATTATTGGATAACAGTGGTTACCAAATATAATTTAAAAATACAGCTGAGTGGATATTCTGCCCCTAGGTTTTAATTTAGACTATACAATATGTATTGACTCATTCACATTACTCGTCATAAAAATGTTCTATTGTTTCCCTGTAGATAGTTTAAGAGAATGTCCATAAATTGAGTTTCCTTTTAAAACATCAGGACTCTAAAAATTGTCAACATCCTCTGCCTCACATTTCCTTTCCAAAACTTAGACCTCTGAATTGACTCTCATTAGGTATAATGCTCTATTTCCATTTATTTTCTCAGGTTATTTAAAACTTTAAGTTATAAACAGCTATTTATTTTGGAGACCATAAACACAGGAAATTCATAGGATTTCTCCTGGTTCTTTATTTTAGATTATGCCATGATGCACCAGGATACAACTGGTGAAAGAAATGATAATGTTTGCCAAAGATTGTTAAAATACTGAATAATAAAACAACAAAAATCTTAGAATAGGAAAGAGGTCTTAGGCCCAAACTCTCTCACGACGCAGGAAACTGTTCTAAAATATCTCTGACAAAGGGCATTTGAAATCTGTCAGTAATGTTACTGCTTCTCAGAGTAGCCCATTCATTTTTGAAGATCCTTTTGAGCTGAAAGTTACCTCTCTTTAATGTGTCTGCAGTATGGATCAATATAGTGTAATCAATATAGTGTACCCTTTTCCCATATGACAACCCTTTGCCTTTTTGCAGACAGTTATCCAGTCCTTTTTCTTACACCTTCAGCTCAAGTCTTCTCCTGGAGAGTCATTTCCATTCTTTAACTATCAATCATTAAGAGAAATTTTTCTAACCATTCTTCCTTCAGCTACCCAGCTTGTTAACAAACTTAGATTCTAAAGGACCTTAATCGAATACATTGGTTTAAATGCAATACATAAGATGGGTACTAAACAGTGTGCTATCTTCCTTAATTAAGGCATTATTCTCTCATCAATTTTGACTGGGTTTTTTAATAGTCATACTCTTTAGTTGCTGATCTGAGCTTTTAGTAAACTAAAATTCTCAGACCTTCACACACTGTTCATTAGCAAAACCTCTTCTCTGTATTTATTCTTGTGGATTTGAAAATGCAATTACAGGGTTTTAACCACCCTCTCCAGATCTTCCATCTGTGTTGCTTTTACTCAAACCTTTTCTTCATCCAAAATACTCCCTTCCAGCTCTGCTGTCTGAAAACACAAACTCTCTTTTTTATCTTGGACTGAAACTTCTTCAGATCCATATTCCCCTTTCTAGGGTATCATTCTGCTTGATAGGAGTCAAAACCCCCAGCTTTCTCTCTTCACCTGTCATTATATCCTCTCAACTAAGCAGATGCCTTCCTGGTCCACCATTTTCCAGAAAATAAAGACCCCATGTTTCACAAGACTGCTTATGCAGACTTTACTCTTAATGAATCCATATTGACTGGCTCAGCGCAATCTCTCTCTTCTCTCTCTCTCTCTCATCCTATTTGATTTTACAGCCATATCTTAAATATCCTTTTAAAATATTTTGAGTTTTGAACACTTTTGTGGAGACAGGATCCTGAGAGCTTGATTGTGGCTTTGAGATGCAGTGTAGAACTCAGTGTCAAATGTGCCCGCAGGTATGTCCCAATCCCAAGTGAGACAAGCCATTGCTTCCTTTAGTAAAATTGGGAATAAAAATCATATCTGCCTCAGAGATCTAATAAGGATTACATGAGATCTTTTTTAAAAAGTAAAATATTTAAAATAATGTCTAGGTCAAAGTAAGTTCTCAATAAATATAATCTATTACTAGTATGTTAATAATACATTCCTCCATATAAAATGATCATCAAAAGAAATCAGAAATTAGATTTTTTGTGTTTTGAAACATAAGACAGTCAGGTGCCTTTGCCATCTTTGTTGCCAGTGTCTGGGATGTGCTTCCCCTCGCATCTCTCACATCTCCAAAAATCCAAATCCTACCACCCCTTTTATGCCAAGTCCAAATATTACCTCTTCCAGAAGATTTTTCATCATATTCTTTCCTGAAGCCTTCACTACCCTTGGACCTGATTCTTGCACTGTGGGGTCTTTACAACTCACCCCTGTAGCCCATTATCCTGCATGAAACTTGAACCCCAGTAGGTGCTTAATAAATATGTGTTAGATGAATCAATAGCCCACTCGCTGATTCATAATTAATTTCTTACTCTCCTGATTTTGCACATCCTTATTACACATAACTATTTACCATGCACCATAATTATTTGTACATATGACTGTGCTCCACAGGACTTTAAAGCTTTTTGAGTACATATATGTCAAATTTATCTTTGGCTGCCACACAGTGCCTTAGCACATGGGATATACTCAAAATATTTTTGAATGAATTATTTTCTTCTTTTCACTATTACTACAGTATTTTCTGCCCATTAAAGTTTTGAAATCTGTGCCAAAAAAGATTAAGTCCAATTGCAGGAGAATCTTCTTGTGACTTTCTTTGCCCTTAATACTCATTTATAATCCATCTTAATATGTTGAAAAATGAAGCAGGAGGATCATATAATTTGTATCAGGCCCTGCCTGATACCACTCGTCTTGGGTCCCTCTATGGAACTCCTCAATTTGGGGTATCATTACACTGAAATGACTTCCACTGGACATTAGGCATTAACTTGGTCAATTAATCACTGAGTATTTCTATCTATGCAGGGGATTATATAAATCTATCAAGGATACAAAGCAAACTCAAGAGTGTTTCCTATTTTTGAAGATAAGGTCCATATACATATGTATTGATATATCAATGTAAGGTATATACAAACTGAACTCTAAAATTAGTGATGTAAAAAAAAAAAAACCCACATAACAAACTTAGGGAAAATATTTGCAAAAAACATATCTTATAAATGATTTTTTCTAAAATATACAATAAACTCTTAAAATTCACTGATATGAAAACTACCAAATTAAAAAATAGGCCAAAGACCTGAAAAGACACCTCACCAAAACAGATTTATAGCCAGCAAATATGCACATACAAAGAAGCTTCAAATCATCTGTCATTATGGTATCACAAGTTAAAACAATGAGATACCACTATACCTCTATTAGAATGGCCAAAATCTAAAACGTTGACACCACCAAATCCTGACAAGGTTGTGGAGCAACAGGAACTCTCATTCATTACTGGTGAAAATGCAAAATGGCACAGCTATTTTGGTAAACCATTTGGTAGCTTATTACAAACTAAACATACTCTTACCATACAATCCAGCATTAGCACTCCTTGATATTCAATCAATCAACCTGAAAATTTACGTCCACACAAAAACCTGCCCATGAATATTTACAGCAGCTTTATTCACAATTGCCAAAACTTGGAAGCAACCAAGACATTCTTCAGTAGGTGAATGTGTAAACTGTGGTACATCCAGACAATGGAATATTATTAAACACTAAAAAGAACAGAGCTATCAAGCCTTGAAAGCACGTGGAGAAAATTTAAATGCATATTACTAAGTGATAGGAACTAATCTGAAAAGCCTGCATACTGTATGATTTCAACTATACCACATTCTGGAGAAGACCAGTCTATGGAGACAGTAAAAGGATCAGTCATTGCCAGAAGCTGGGGGCAGGAGGATAAACAGGCAGAGCACAGAGGACTTTTAAGGCGGTGAAACTACTCTATGTGATACAATAATCGTGGAATTATGTCATTATACATTTGTCAAAACCCATAGGACATACAACACCAAGAGTCAACCCTAATGTAAAGTATGGAGTTTGAGGGATAACAGTGTGTCAATATAGGTACATTGATTGTAAAAAATGTACCATGATGTGGGGGGATATTGATAATGAGGGAGGTTATGCATATGAGGGGCACAGCATATGTGGAAAATCTCTGTACCTTCCATTTAATTCTGCTGTGAACCTAAAACTGATTTAAAAATAAAGTCTATTAAAAAATAACAGTAGGACTACAGAAAAAAACTAATTTCTGAGGTTACCCAGGAGTTCACCTAAGCTAAGCTAACAGCAACAGGAATCAATATTCCTTGAGCACTAACTCTCATCCCAGCATGGTTGAAGCACTTTATGTGCACTTTCTCCTTTAATCCCCACAACTACCCAGTAAAGGAAGTATCATTATTATCTCCATTTTGTTTATGGCCTGAGACTCATAATGGTCAATAACTTTCTCAAGCTCACACAACTAGTGTGGGGTATAAGGAAGATATGAATCCATGCCTATCTGACTGCACAGACTGGGTTAACCATTACTCTAGAAGACCCGTCTTGAAGAAGAAGGGAAAATCAGGTGGGCAAATGTAACAGGAAGAACAAACCTGGTAGAAGTCGGACAGGCTCCTGAAAATTTTGCATCTATTGCAGTTTTATGCCTCATTTTTTTAATTGAACATTTCTTTTTTTTTTTTTTTTTGGGGGTACACCAGGTTCAATCAACTGTTTTTATACACATATCCCCGTATTCCCTCCCTTCCTTGATGCCCCCACCTCGAGTCCCCCCCACCCTCCCTGCCCCAGTCCTCTAAGGCATCTTCCATCCTCGAGTTGGACTCCCTTTGTTATACAACAACTTCCCACTGACTATTTTACAGTTGGTAGTATATATATGTCTGTGCTACTCTCTCGCTTCTTCTCAGTTTCCCCTTCACCCCCCGCCCCCTCCCATACCTCGAGTTCTCCAGTCCATTCTCTGTATCTGCTTCCTTGTTCTTGTCACTGAGTTCATCAGTACCATTTTTAGATTCCGTATATGTGAGTTAGCATACAATATTTGTCCTTCTCTTTCTGACTTACTTCACTACGTATGACAGATTGTAGTTCTATCCACCTCATGACATATAGCTCCATCTCATCCCTTTTTAGAGCTGAGTAATATTCCATTGTATATATATGCCACATCTTCTGTATCCATTCATTTGTTGATGGGCATTTAGGTTGCTTCCATGTCCTGGCTATTGTAAAGAGTGCTGCAATAAACATGATGGTACAAGTTTCTTTTGGGATTATGGTTTTCTTTGGGTATATGCCCAGGAGTGGGATGACTGGATCATATGGTAGTTCTATTTGTAGTTTTTTAAGGAACCTCCAAATTGTTTTCCATAGTGGCTGTACCAACTTACAGTCCCACCAACAGTGCAGGAGAGTTCCCTTTTCTCCACACCCTCTCCAACATTTGTTGTTTCCAGACTTTGAAGGAGGCACGAGTATACAATGGAAAAAAGACAGCCTCTTCAATAAGTGGTGCTGGGAAAATTGGACAGCAACATGTAAAAGAATGAAATTCGAACACTTCCTAACACCATACACAAAAATAAACTCCAAATGGATTAAAGACCTACATGTAAGGCCAGGCACTATCAAACTCCTAGAGGAAAACATAGGCAGAACACTCTTTGACATCCATCAAAGCAAGATCCTTTTTGACCCACCTCCTAGAATCATGGAAATAAAATCAAGAATAAACGAATGGGACCTCATGAAACTTAAAAGCTTTTGCACAGCAAAAGAAACCATAAACAAGACTGAACATTTCTTTAAAACTACTAGTATACGTCCAATATGAAAGGAGTCAATAGTCTTCCTGTTACACTGGAATTATATACATATGTATATTTATATTCAATTTATAAGCAGTCTGTCTTATTAAGAAGGCTTATTAAGAAGAAATAATTTTCACAGGGTCAATCTTGGGGCTACACAATTATATTTGCCATCTCTTTAATACTAGCAGTTAGATTTCTCACCTAATTGATTTTTGAACCTTTTCAAATGTGCCTGAAGACATAGCTTGAAATTCTCCTAAGGTTCAACCTCTCTTTTCTACTGTGGGTAACAATTTTTAATACAAGGCAAACACATTACAGGCTGAAGGAATAATTGTTTGCACCTCTTGCTGGGATACCGTAAAAAGCTACACAATTCTTTTTGATCTTCCACCGGCTTGACTATAGCAATTGAAGTTTATCAAAAAGATTTATGATATGTGATTGCAGGCTCTAACAAATGACTTTGGAAAGCTGGGAAAACTCCCTGAAGTTGAAGTTATTATCTGAACCTCACAGGGGTAATTAGAGATATAATCTAAAGTGTTGAGTCAGCACTAAAAAAATACAACAAATGATCAACTAAAGCCTTTGTCTGTATTTGGGGAAGAAGGCAGAAAAATGAAAAGATGTGCCATGAAAAGAAACCATACATTCAAATAGGAAAGTCAAAGATTAGACCTGGAAAGCATTTCTCAAGCTATCTGGAGATTGGGATGGGGTCAGCTCACTACTGAAAAAGGAGATTCAAAGGGATTCTCACAATAAGTTACCAGAATTGCTTTGCATATCTCAAATTGGAACACTTGAATATCTACAGATGTGGGGCTGCAATACGGCAAGGAAAACCTCTGCTTCTTCCCTAGATCTCCTCTTCTGAGGAACAGGCAAAATCCTCCTCCTCCAAACAACCTCCTTGACACTGACATTTCTCAATATTTTCTGGCAAATTGAGTTAACAACAATTTAAAACACTTCATGGGATGAGCGTGACAGCCTGTTCTCAAATTCTGGGCTGTACCTAATGCCATTGATTATGGCCAGTTTTCCTTCAATATTTCTAAGTTGGTGCTGTTCTCTTCCTACAAAAAGGGACTTAAAAATTCCTGCACCTTTCTGGTATCTAGTGGGAAGGAGGGAAGAGGGTGGGATGCCAACAGTAGCTAACCATTTTCATGATTTCCTGAAATGAGTCACAAAAATGAAAGAAAATTGCCTGTACGGGTGTGTGTGTGTATGTGTTTAATGTATGTGTGCATGAAAATCCTTGAAAATGAAAGTAGACATTTTCAAAATATTCGGTAGTGATTGTTTTTTATCAGAATCTGTTTGGACAAGAAAATAAGAACTGAAAGCAGATATACCTTGAAATATTTTCAGTCCATATCCTGCTGCTTTCACAATGAAAACTGAAGACCATAAAACAATAAACACCCATTAGATTTATATAGTTCTTTTCAGTCAGCAAAATCCCTAAGGAGTTGTGCAAAATGACAGCAACCTTTGAATTACAGAATCATTAGGGGTCTCCAGGAAAATCCTTTAACCTGAGATAAGGGGAGTGGACAATAAAGAGAGCCAAGAGGAATATTTTCCATCCTGCTCTCCAATCCATAATTTTAATACCGGCATAAACTGTGAATAAGTAAAATAGCCGTTTGTGTGCAGCATACATTTGAGTCTGAAAGACAGAAGGCAGTATTTAAAAATACATTTTTAATAAAACATGTAATACAGAATAAATAAATACCAAAGTAAAGGTGGGTGAGAGGAGCAAGTATTAAACGCTTATATCTTCCTCCAAAACTTATTTCTTGCTATGTGGCTCAAAAAAGAACAATACGCTTTAGATAGTATTATAAGCAATAGACTAGTGTAATTGTCTTTTCACAGCCACCGGAAGAGTTTCAACAAATACTTCTCACTGATTCACTGAGCCAAATCATAAAGCCTCAGGCTGTCAGGAAAAAAAATTTTTTTCACCTGTAAATTTTGACAAGAACTTGACAAAAATGTATAAGATACTCTTGCCAGCAGTCCTATTGTGAAAAATATTAGAATTGGGCTATGCTCTCTATTGCTACGAAATCTAGTGTAGTTACTTTTTTTATGGCATTGTCTAGGCTCTACAGTATTGGCAGGATCTGTGTTATAAATTTATGCTGGAAAGAAATTAAATAAAGATGTAGGTGTTCTTTCTTCTATTGTAGGAACTGCACTGGACCAGCCACCTTCCAAAAGAGTGAATTTGGTTTAGCAAATGAACCTGAAGGTAAAGGTATTTACAGGAAAATGCAAAGCACGGTCTTCATGTTACTCGAACAAAACGTGTCCTCAAATGAGAACACTGAAAAAGAAGATTGTAGGGCAGAGATTCTCAGACTTTAATGTGCTTGTGAGTCATATGGGATCTTGTTAAATTGGAGACTGTGATTCAGTAGATATGGGGTGGGTCCTGAGATTGTAGATTTCTCACAAGCTCCCAGGAGTATCTCTGGAATACCCACAGTCTGCAGACCACAGCTTGAGTAGCAAAATATAATGTATAGAGAAGCTTGATGACTAGGATTAATCCCATAAAGAAATCTTTTAATAACATAAACGTAAATTAGATGGAGGATTTCTTTTCTCCCTTGTAGAAGAGAAATAGATTGGGCATATTAAGTACTTTTTAGACAAAAACTGGAATAGTAATTTGACTATGACACTCTTAATTGGTAAATTTTTCAGCTGGAGAAAGATTGCAATAACAGTAATTCTTCTACATTAAATTTTTCTTTTCTCTAGCTTTTAAAAGTAGCTCAACAAAAAATAGTGTGGTTCTGTGTTTGATTTTGTTTTTTTTAAATTCAAAAGCAGATTCCATAACTCTTTTTAGAAACCATAGTAGTGAACTGCTGAGCTACTGGTCTCAAGAAATCTGGGGTCCCTATGGTCTTAGTGGTTACTGAATCAGACAGTCACATTTTGCTTCAATTGGCTGTAAAATGGACCATGATAATCTAAGACAGCAAGTCTTTCTTTGAACATCAGTCTGGAATACATCTTAATTGACCAGTAGGAAGGATTTCTTTGCACGTAAGTCTGCATTACCCTATTTAAAGCTAGGTTCATTCTTGTTTGGCAAAAGACTCTGTGCATTTTAATAGGCATAGTACCCGTATGCTAACCTGTCATCTTTCAGCCGGTCTTGCAGACCTTCTGATAAGCTTTAGATTTATATTTGCCAGTAGACTTAGAAGACACTCCTTATGTCTCTGTGGCACTGGGAGCTTCATGCTGCCCGTCTGATCCAAGTTAGTATTTTCCCACATATTAATTTGAAAATTAGCATATAAGAACTTTAGCCAGAAGTAACCACTGCATCATTTTATCTCTAGGTTATGTTTTGTCAGAATTCTAAACATTATGTGCTTTTTTCCCTCATTTTTGGAAGAATGGGTCTGTTAAAAATCTTTTCTTCTAAACAAAAGAGTAAAAAACCTAAATCTCGATTTTTTATGGGATACTTTTCCTGCTAAATGTATTCCCTAGGGTAAACACCTTAGGGCCTTCTTTTACTTGAGAACTATAAGCAGAAGTCACAATTAAGTATGGATGTAAATCCTCCTGAAAAGTCCCCAAAGAAATTGCAAGTTTCCCCTTGTCTTTTATCTGAGCTTTCTTTGTCGTGTGTAAAGCCTGTGGCAGGGATTAGGGAGATGCAAAACTTTATCATAAACAGAAAAAGGTTGAAAGAGGAGTTTCATTTTTAAAAAATCTATCATTTGAATGTAAAATGTAGAAAATGTCTCTTCCAGGTTGAGTGGAAAATATAGTAAAAGAGTGTAATCCTAGCTCGAGAGATTTTGTCTCAAAATCCTAATTCAGCTAATAAGGCAAAAGGAACTAAAATATACGGATGTATATAGAAAGCTTTCTTTTCACATATCAATCCTTGCAATTGCCACCAAAACAATCTGTTTCAGTGCCATTTTCCTATATTTACTTGAGTCATTTTTATATTTGTTTTGCTCTTTTTAATGTTTCCACTGGCATTCAAGAATGATAAAAAAATACAATTCTTATAAGTATCACAAAAGGCACTTTCACGACTTTTCTTAGAAAAAATGTTTTGGGTTCAGTGAAAGAAGGAACCTGTTATACTTTTAACACAGGCACCCAATTAGTTCTTCTGGTCTCCATCATATGTTCTCCTTGGAGCAACTGTTAATAGATTCCTGTTCTACTGTTAATTAAGAAGCCAATAATAAAGAGCATACAAAAAGACAATTGAATATTATACTTGAGATGTTTCTCACTTTGTTTCTCACTTAAATGTAACCTCAATACATTCTGATTTGTAGAGTGCTTTCAAACAAAATATATATGAGGTAGAGGAAAATATCAATAAAATTTCAAGGTTAAAAAAATAAATACGCATTTATATATACATCTTTATAAAATATGAATAAGACATTCTGGAAAATGGTCAAGGACTCAAATACACACACACACACACACACACACAAATGCACATCAAATATATATGCACACACCCAAGCACACATACATATTATGGCTAAAGGTATAAAATAGGCCTAGGAAGCAGATACTTGCAAATTATTAATCACCATAGTGTTTACAGTTTAGTTTTGGGGGATAAACATATTAATTTAAATCCATCCTCATAACTTAAAAAAATTATTACTTTTTAAATTAAATTTAATTTTTTTTAATTTTTTAATTTTTTTTTTTACCTTTTTTAAATAAGCTGTATAACGGAGGTACAAGCTATCCACAACACGACATGGAAGTTCAGACATCCAATTTCACAGTCTTGGATTGCTATTTAAACATGAAAGTCTATTTCATTAGAAATAGGTAAATTAATGAAATCCTTGAATTTATTGATTTGATAATAAGACATATGTTCTATTTTCCTTAAATATTGTCCTCTGGTTGGAATTTATTACAATACAGATTCAGTGTTAAGTTATGAAAAACTAGTCCTTCTACATATTGCTAAAGAAAACCTTTCACTTATTCTATCCCCATTGTAGTAATTACTAATGCTACAAAACCTTTATTTCCATTAAAACACTTCATGGGAATTTTGGGTAAACTACTGATCATTTCATAATGATCAACTGCTGATACTTGAACTTAGAGTGTGTTAACAAATAACAGGAGTTAGCATTTATTAAGCACTTACAGTATGACAGACCTGTTTGAAACCCTATACTTATCTCATTTAATCCTCCCAATGACTCTAAATAGTGTAATAATCCCCATTTTACAGACGCTGAACTAAGTTACAGAGAATTTAACAAAGCTCATATAGCTAGCCAGTGGAAGAACTTGGAGTTAAATCTTCTTTGTTTTGTTTCAAAGTATTTTAAACACTACATTGAGCTTCTCACAATAAAGCCACTTATCCAGGAGAGTATAAAGTAAGCTACAAAATGGAGGCATATAGACTATGGTTCTTTTGACTGAGAAGGAAGGAATCATCCTAATGCTTTATTATTGGGCTAAGTGAGACTGAATCATTGATGCACTTAAAGTAAACACAAATATTAGACCCTTTCCTAAAGATTACCAAAGGTCAATAAAACTATCTGTTATTTATAATGCAGTACGAAACAACACACAGCAGGAATGTAGAAGCACCTATTAGATAAACAAAGTCTGCAAAGGCAATTTTCTTTGGAGAATCTCCTCAAAAATCTTTGGAGAGGTAGCAGTATAGTCATTGGATTTTCATAAAAACTCTGCTTGGTGATAACATATGCTGAACACAACTGAAGGCAGCCCTTCAAGTCTAGACAGCCAGGCTGCACTAGATAGGGCAGATACACTTGCTGTGTCAATCTCCCCTCAAAAAAAAAAAATCCATTTGTTTACCAAAATCTATTCACACTTATTGAGAAGCTTCTTTCTTCACTTCTCTGAATGTGATGATCAATCAAAGTACTTTCTCTTCTGTTACCAAATGTGATAATGGAGAAGCTCAGATCCTCGCCAGAGGCTTGAGGAGGTCTTTTCAGTGCTGCCAGAGAGGAAAGGCTAATTTTTCCAAGTAAAAATCCCTCCCTGAGGAGTTGTATTAATGAGGTCTGCAGCAATGCTTAACACTTGACTATGCTAATTATCTCAAGCAGACTGGCAAGAAGTTCTCTTTCCAGTGTCCTACTCTAAGGTGATCACTCATGTGAACTGTAATTCCTTCCTCACTTGCTATTTTCACATAACATGGGGTTTCATTCTTTGTGTTAAGCTGCTGTGAAGACATTTTAATCTCATCTGACAAGACCTGCTCGAATGGAGGAAGTATGCATAGAAACCACCAGCGGCAGATTGCTTGTTCTGAGTGTGTTCCACTGTACTTGTTAGGGCAAAGATTCATTTCTAGTTCCCAGAAACAGCATGCATTCACACATGTTCTTGGGAAATCAGACTTTTCTTTCCAAACATAGAGGAAAAAACAGACAAAAATCTCTGCCTTCCTATAGCTTGTGTTCTAGAATGGGAAAATAAAAAGTAACGATAAATGTATGACATACATATTAAGTGATGTGGTAAGAAGATAAAGCAAGAAAGAAGAAAAGGAAGTGTGAGTGGGTGGCACTGAAAAACACAGTGGCCACAGAAGACCTCCACTAAAAAGGTGACCTTATAAAGATCCAAAAGGGGTAAAGAAACATGTGAATGTCTGGGAGAAAAGCATTCTGGGCAAAGGAAACACCATGTGCAAAAGGCTCTGAGGGGGATGCAAGCATGGCATGTTTAAGAAGGCCAGTGTGGGTGGAATAAGTAATTAAGCAGTAAGTGAGTGTGTGTGTGTGTGTGTGTGTGTGTGTGTGTGTGTGTGTGTGTATGTGGGTGGGTGTTGGGAGGGGATCACAAGATCATATAGGAACTTATAGGTCAGTGGAAGGATTTTGGATTTTACTCAGGGGTGATATGGGTAGTGGTGATATGGGGGATTTCAAGCAGACAATTCACATGATCTGATTTAAAGTTTGAAAAGATCATTCTCAGTTTCTTTGGGAATAGACTGAAGTACAGAGAACAACTATCAGGCTACTGAAATGGTGCGCAGTGTTTAAACCCTGATTACATTTTAATTATAATCAAATCATAGTAAGATGGGGCCAATAAGATTTGCTGATAGATAGGATGTGATGTGTGGGATAAAGGAAGAACTCAGGATGACTTCAAGGTTTTTGGGAAAAGCAACAGGAAGTATGGATTGCCATCCTTTGAGATGAATAATATTGCAGAAGGCGTACATTTTTGAGAGGAATATCAGATTTATTTTGGACAACTGAAGTTTGTATAAGTTTGGGTAGTAAATGGGGGATGTGAGACAAATCTGGAGATAAAATCTGAAAGTATCACATATAGATGATGTTTAGGTCATGAAAGAATGGGATTTTCAGGGGAGTGAATATAAACAGAAAAGAGAAGAGGCCATTAGAAGAGGCCCATCTCCATTAAAGATCAGGGAAATGAGGAGGGACTAGAAAGAGTGTGAAGAAGCAATCAGAGAAAAGTGTGTGGCTCTAGAAACCAAGAGAACAATGTTTTGCAGAGGAGTAATCTGTCAACCATGTAAAATGCTGCTGATAGACCACGAGGATGGACTAAGGATTGACACTGATGGCCACTGTTGACCTTCATAAAACTACTGTATGTACTATTTCCCCATCTAAATTCTGCACTCCTGGTGGTCAGAACTTGTCTTAGGCAATTGAAACAGAGTTGAATTTCAAAGTTATTTTGTCCTTTTATTGTCTGGAACTCTCAACATCATTATTCATATAATTTATGACATTTCAATATAGATTACAGGTGACTTCTCAAGAAAGCCCACTTCTTCTCATTGTTAACACATGGAACCCAGACCAAAATAATAGGACCAAAAATCTTTAGAACTGAAAGTGATCTTAGAATCCATCTACTGGTCAATCTTATTACCTAACTGGATGAAAAGACAGGCTGACACAGGTTAAGCGATTCACCCAACAGAGGAGCGACAGAATCCAGCATGCTTCAGTCTCAATGTACTGCTCTTTCCCTTTACTACAGTGTCCATGCACATCAATCCTGATTAACTTAAATTAGCTTATAAGCTCCTTTAAGGCAGCCATTCTTTCTCATAACCATAGTGCCTAGCACAGCAAAGAATGAATCTCAGAACCTTATTGTTTTTAAAATCAGGTTTACTGAGATGTAATTTCCATAGAGGAAAATTTACCCTTTGTAAAGCATACCTTTTGGTGAGTTGTGACAAATGCATACACTTAGGTAACCACCATAGCAACATAGATACAAAACAACCCCACCAGCCCCCAAAAGTTCTATTTGTGACCTGCTGTGGTGAACCCCCTCCTCTAACAATCAGATAACCATTCATCAGATTTTTCTCCCTATAGTTTTGCCTTTCCTAGACTGTCTTACAAGTGGAATCACACATATTATTACCTAAACTTGTTTCCTAGGTAAATACTAAATTTAACTTAAAGTGTTTAACAAATATCTTTCCCTCCCACTACCACAATTTTGGTCTTTTAAGACCCTCCTAAAAGACCCCTTCATAATCTCTTGCTGTGACCTCACCATCTAGAGGTTCTTCAGGCCCTTTGAGTTTATTCAATCACTGATCCATAACACATCATATATTTATTAATTAAGCATTTATTGTCTTTAGCAATATTTAGAACTCCTTCACTGTTGTTGTCATTGTTGTGTGTGTGTGTGTGTGTGTGTGTGTGTAAATATACACATTCCTATTTTGGAACTGTCTCTATTCCTTTATATTCTTCAGAACACTCAGCACAGTACCAGTGACTATAATAGTCCTATAATCAATGGTTGATTTATTGGAAATGTGGCAGCAACATTAACCACCAAATCATGGTGTTTAGTCTCAGCAGTCCTAAATTTCAGCAGTAGTATTCGAATGTGAAATTAGCACACTTGAATAAAATCTACATTATCTTCTTTTTTCATTCAAAATCTCTTAGTAGCACAGATGTATATTTTCAGAATTTTCTCTCCCATGTGCCTTTAAGCATGTAAGATTAGACTTCTGGCCTTGCACCAGAAAGAGGGGCTGACAGGATACGAAATCCTGGGGATAACAGGGATCTAGCTAGTGCTCTTTCAAGAAATTTTTTCAGACTGAGCCAGAAACTGAAAAGACAGATGAAACTGGGACAACCCTGGGACAAGAGAGCAAGGAAAAAATCACATCTTTTTCCATAAAACATATTAACTATGATTCTGGCTTTAAAATTAATATTTTTGGTTACAGTTAAGCTTTAAAGTTAATGAAATTCTCATTTTTATGCTGATCTAGAGACATAAATACCAAGTTGCATGTGGGATGGAAATTAGCAATAAAGAAAATTAAAGAAGATGAAAAATGCCCACAGAGTTTAACACATATATGCCCACACTCATGCCAGGATAATATGAGAGAACCTGGAGATTTTGGGGGAGTGCCTATATGAAGAAGTTCAAACGATTTATCACTTTGCTATAATTTTCTGTGGTGTAACCTAACTAAGATTTTTTAACAAAAGATAGCTTTATGAGGAACTTACAAGGGGCCTGTTTATTACATTAGGGAATATGCTGTTTTATACTAGCAACTGTCGGAACAGAACAAAAACACGAACAGTAGCAAAGAAAGGAAAATTACAGTCTTACGAATAAGAATGTAATCCATCCATTTTGGCCCGAGACTGACTATGAGAAGGTTGCCACTAAGCCAGATTTTAAACATACACCCTTTTCAGCATACAATTTTAATACAAAAATTGATGTATTGAGCATAGAGTACATATGATAACATTGCTCTTTCTCTGCAGATGTTTGATTGACCTTGACTAAATGTCAAGGAAAACACCTTCCTGTCTTTTCCTGACTCTAATTCACCTTCCTTCGTATTAAGCAATGCTCCATCACTTAAAAATATGCTCTTTTTAAGCGGTAACTACAGCTACAATTCCGCAGGTAAAAGAAACATTGTTTTGCAATACACTAAGTGTGGGAGACCTTTGGTTGAATAAACAATTGGAACTGCTGATCCAACCAATATAGTTGTATTTTCTGTAGATTTTCAGAAAATATGACTTTTACAAAGCTAAGACATAATGAAAACAAAAATAAGAGGTGAAAAATTCCCTGTCTTTGGAGTCAGTATATTTTATTACTAAACATTCATCCTCAGCCTACACTGGAAAATACTTGAAGCAAATGAATATCAGTTTTCTTTTCTTTTTTCCTTTTCTTTTCTTCAAGAGGGCATCTCATTAACATTAATAGAAACTATGCCCAGAAAAAGCCATTAACATTAATGGAAACTATGCATAGAAAAAGCTCTAGATTAGTCTTTAGTCTTTTAAGGAGTTGTGCATTGCTGCCCATCCCAAAAAGACAGGATAGGAAGCTACTAGTCATATTTTGCCTCATCTCTTTAAATTATATATTTCATTAAATTATATTTAATAAATCCTGAGTTGGAAGCAGCACAGGGAAACTCAAGCTGCAATAATATTTACTCTCTCAATAAGCCAAGAGCTTTCACAAACCATGTATCTTACTGAAAGTCACTGGGCAAGTTATATGACCATGATTCTCATGAGCATCCTCTTTGTGTTTGCAATTAGGCTGTCTGCCAGGAGTTGAAATGATTAACAGTAAATATAAATTTAATAGCTCTGCTTTGCAGTTCCCCAGTCACTCTTGGTCCCTCCACCCACTGGGAAGATAATGTGAATCAGAGCCTATCAACGGAACATATGAAAATAACTAAATCTAAACTAAGATGTGGGGGAATCTTAAAAGGGTAAGATAGAGTAAAAAAAAATTCTTTAATATTCATTTCACCCCAAACCCTGCTCGAATTAAAAACAAAAAACAAAACAACAAAGCTCACAGAATTAAGTCTTAAATGACCTAAAATTTAAAAAAATCCTGCTTGAAAAGGTGTGGAATAACTTTCATTTGAAACAGGATTGTGAAAAAATTTTGATTTCAAATATAATTCTGCCCAGCTATTTAAGTTACTCAGAGTTGCACTTTCTAAGATTTAATCAGGATCTCTTCAGGTTTTTTTTCATATCATTATCCAGGGTTCTGCAGATAACCGGCAATAGGTTATTGTTTTAATATGTCTTCTTTTCTAGATATTTTACTATACTTATCACTTATCTCTCAATATAGGAAATACAAGAACTGGAAGACAGCAAAGACCAGGAAGTCTTATGACTCTGCTGTATGTTGTTGATGAAGGAAATAAAAATATGAAAGTCTTGATACTATTTTTATTTTTGAACCTATCAGAATAGCCTCCAAGTCTTAAACAGTAGCAAAATACTCTCTCACATTTTCTTCTAGATTCAATAAAGGTCAGATACGATACAAAGCAAAAGAAAAAGGGTCATCGAAGAAAAGAGCCATTTTAAGTTTGGCCTGATGGTGAGGGGCTTCTAAACACTTGCCAAGAAGCATCAAGCAGAGATGAGCTTAGTAAAAAGAACTTCTCTTAACTTTACTCCCCTGGTACTTTCATTCTTTTCTGTGACTTCTCTGATACTTTCATCATAGATGTCTTCCTTCATCACTATTCCATATGTACCATGGCTGAAAGACTGGAATGTTTGTCTTGCTCAACACTGCCTGGCACATATATGGTAGGAGCTATAATTGAGAAGATAGTACCTGAGAAAATGTGAGCTTGGTAATACCAGGTCAGGTATGAAAACACGGAAAAAGAGAAGGAGAAAGCCAATGATTCATGATGACACCTTCCATCCCCAGATTCACCTTTTCTTGAGTCCATTAGCCAATACATTTATATGCTCTGGTGCTTTAGCCAGGTTAGAATTAAGCCTCCTCCTGTTGCATTCAAAAGTATCCTAAGTAATGCAATAACATCAGGAAACATGTGAGAAGAAGCTTGACCAACTCACTACCTTTCACAATGGAAGGCAGGGTTTAAAATATATTTACATTGATGATGTTCCAAGAAGATGTGGATGATTTGCCTCTTAGGAAAATAAAAGGGATGCCACAGAGTAAAATTAATCTTGTTCTGCTTTCTGAACACATATCTGACGCTCCAAAAGAGGACCCCAGGTCAATGTGGGTTGCTTAACTCCAGATACTCTTAATAAACATAGTACGGAAATTAACTTATCACGAGCAGTAAACCAAACTGAAGTAAAGTAATCCTCAAGGTGGTAAAACAAAGGAAATCCCATGATTTTGCTGATCTCTTAGCTGATGCCACAGAAAATCAAACAAAAAAAGGAAATCAACCTATTTGAATACCTCAGTTTCACAGTATGTCTTTTGAATAATGAAGCATTTTTTCCTTGAATTAAACTGACGCTAAGCTAGAGGGAAGCAAAGTCAGTTCTTTTTGTTCAAAGCTGCTATTACCTCTGCTTAAATTGAATAACTGGATACAGTTCTATTTCACATACGTTCTCTCACTAAAACTGGGCAAAATTTAGTGAAGCAAGGTGCTGAGAAGTCTACTTCCTTGGCAAATGGCCACTGGCATATAATTGAAAGGGTAGTTTTTCTACCACAAAGAAAACAGAATTGTAGAAAATTAATTTCAAATTTATATAGGAATTTTGTATTAAAATAAAATAACTGTCAGATACCCAGAAAGGGTGGAGAATTAACAAGTTAAAGAAAAATTTTATTTTGCTTGAGCAGTATGCTGAACCACACTCCATGTATTGTAGGATAGAAACAAAATCAACGATTCTAAAGTACAGAGACATGGGATGAAATATGAAAACCAAGTGGATGGGCCAATCTAGTTGTTTCAAAAATAAAATAAAAGACAGTATTTATAAGCTTGCCATGCACAAAGAAGAGAGGGTCTATTTGGGGTCATGTTTGGAATATATGCTATAGTTACCCAGGTATTTAGGCACTTTGGGAACTCCATAAATAAAACGCCAAATAAAAAAATAATAAAAATATTCACTTTAATGCTAGAGAGAAAGGCTACGTGCGAAATTTTAGATTTCTTACCTGAACTGACCTCAAGACACAATTAAAGGGAATTATACTTGAAGGTTAAGTGAAACAAAATATAATTTATATTTTCCATATAAAGTTAATACTCCAAGCAACAAATGCTAGACACTAGGATAAGCACGAAGGTTGTCTCATTTATTTTTTCACACCAAATGTCTAAGCAGGTTACTATTCCCATTCTAAAGATTAGGAACCTGAGATTTAGAAATATCAATTAAGTTTTCTGAGGTCACACACAGTCCTGTCCATTCTTCCCACTGATGTCCTCCCAGACTTGCTTTGACATGCCCAAGAGTAAAGATTTCTTTTTTTTCCATTTAGAAGATATTCTTCTTCTTCTTCTTTTTTTTTTTTTTTTTGATGTGGACCATTTTTAAAGTCTGTATTGAAGTTTTTATAATATTGCTTCTGTTTTATGTTTTTTGGATTTTTTTTTTTTGGCCCCGAGGCATGTGGGATATTAGCTACCCGACCAAGGATCAAACCTGCACCCCTTGCATTAGAAGGTGAAGTCTTAACCACCGGACCGCCAGAGAAGTCCCTGGAAGATATTCTTCATGATTCACTCATTGTTACCTATGAAGGGAGCTCAAAACTTCCCTAAATTCATTTGCTCCACCCACAAAAGGAGAAACTCTGGAGATGGTCAGAGGCAAACAGCAAGAATTACAACAAACTAGGGAATATAACAAAAAGGAGGCAGACTCACAGAGACAGAGAACAAACTAGTGGTCACCAGCGGGAAGAGGGAAGTGGGGAGGGGCAATTTAGGGGTAGGAGAATAAGAGGTACAAACTACTAGGTATAAAATAAGCTACAAGAATATACTGTACAACACAGGGAATATAGCCAATATTTTATAATAACCATAAATGGAGTAGAACCTTTAAAAATTGTGAATCACCATATTGTACATCTATAACTTACATAATTTTTATACAAAAAGATATGTCAATAAACAAAAGTAATGCAGAAAAAAAAAAGACAAATAACCAGGGGTGAAGCTGTTAGTAGAAGCAAAAATGTTCTTCCTGAGGCTTCTGCTCCTCAGATGGCCAAGCAAGAACCAAGAAGCAGCCCCTAAAAACAGAACCTGCCATCCCTATTTTTCAGAGCTCAGAGAACCTATCCAGCTTCTCAAGTTAGAGAAGAGCAAAAAGATTTGGGTTAAAACCTTGACTAGGTATTAAGGGGAATAACCTTGATTTAAGTAGCTCCAAATTGTGCTGCAAGGAATCCCATTAGATAATATGTTCTGTATGCTGCCTCAATGGAAAAGGAAAATATGCCAAAGAAAATGAAAACAAAAACAGAGTACTATGGAATTGAACAAGTTTGGCAAGTGCTAGGTGGAATAAATTTCAGCTTGCTTTATTATTTTCATGATTAATCATTTATATGCTAATCAGCATTATGAACCTCAAAAGGTATTAAGTCCACTGATAATTGGCTGAAGTCTTTGGATGCACGGCTTTGTGTACCCTCCTCGTGGTGACTTAGAGGGAGTGGCTGCAGCTGAAGGCAGTCAGCTGAAAATTCTTGGGATCCCGGCCAATTCTTTTCTAGATATAATGACTAACAGTATTTAACACCACAGTGATCAGAAATATTTCTGCAAAAACACTGCCCGGTTTATTTAACTTAAATATGTCTCTAATTGATACCATATTAAGAAAAGCTAATTCCTTCTTGAAATCATCTTCAGGCATCAGTTGATATCTCTGAAACCCATTTTAATTTTGCAGAATTCTCAGATTATTTGGGAAGCAAATGTTCCATGGGGTAGACTTAAATAAGATTCTCAAAAATGTGTTTCTCAGCTTGGGTTGTAAAGTTGTAAACACACTCACTATTCATCTTCAAGATAATGGTACAGTATTTAGGCAGCCATTTCCCAACTTAATTAATTATTAACAACTTTGTCTTTGTCATGGCGCATCCTTAGAGGCTAATGTTTCAAGGATTCAAGGTGCCCGTTTGAATACCACTGACAGTCAGACTTTATTGTTTGAGTTTATTATTGTGGATAATGTGGGTTTTCTTGGCTAAGTTTATATCTTCAAGATATAACAAATCTCAGTCATGTAATCACTAACTAAACCCAACATTGAACTAGTTACAACCTCCTGATTTAGGTCTGCGTGTCAGCAAGATGGGAGCATCTCCCTTTGAGGACAAGGACCTTGCCTTGTACATCTCTAAAGTGCTCTGACACTAAGCTCAATAAATGCTTCGTCAATAAAGGAAGAAAGCTATGTTGCCACTTACAGTGTAAAGCAGTTTTCATCTTCAAAGCCCTTTATTCACATTAATTCAGCTATTTACATCTTGCTGATGGGTAAAGGCTGGAGGCGCGAAATGGGCTATTAAAGGCCAGAAAGAGTAAAGCTCTGTCCGTCACGAATCAGAAATTTGTACTTACTGATTTCCAGTCATATGTCCTTGGCTTTATCCAGGGGAAAAGAAAAAAAAAAAAAAAGGACAGACATCTAACAAAGGATGGTAGGTATTGGTTATTCTACTGTCAGGACAAGTCAATAGCAGTTAAAGACACAATTACACTAGATTGTCCCAACAGCTCTACTGAACAGGTATGAACAAAATGTTCTTTGTGTTGTGGCTTTGGGCGTGTGTGTGTTTGTAGAACTGTGATACAAACTGTGATATAGAAGTACCTGTTCCCATTTGCAATTCCAAAACGGCTTCCAGGTGCCACATGCTGCTTACACAGGAGTTGAAATACATTTGACTGAAACTTTATTTTGCTCTTGAAAAAGTGTGCTAATTGTGTAGACTCAAAGGCAGTAGCAACATCATAATTTCAAAATAGACATTACAGCGATTTAAAAAAAAACTATGGAAACACTGCAAATTAAAGCACCCATGGAAAGTGTCAGGTATGTACAGTTATGCCACTTCATATATTTCTTTACGAACTAGCTCACGTTCTGAACTCTTATCTCTTTTAAAATATCTTATTTTGCTGTGAACTGCAGAAACAAAAAAAGACTCCTTGGTCATATACCGCTTCAGCTCTCAGCTGTGTTTCTATTCCTTGGAGACCCTGACTGTCTCAGTGTAGCTTCCTAGAAGTAAAAAGTGATGAAAAGTTCTAGTGTTTACAGATCCAGCGAGACAGAGATACAGTGAGAAAAGTGCTCCATGTAAGTTCTAAACATCTAGCTTTGTGGACTCTTTTACCTTGTCTCTTCCTCCTTTCTACCCTGCTGAAATCTGTGCAATTAAGCCATAAAAAAGATGTCTGCCTTTTATTCCCAAAGCAATACTTGATGGGATAAAAAGGAACCTATTTCTACCTAGCTGATGACATTTGTTGTGTGCGTAACACTATGCTTTGTTTGGAAGTTGGCATCTTAAGGAGGGGGAAGGAGGAATTACAAGGGAGGTAGTTAGGATATTGCCAGTTAGGACCAAGAATGTAAGGACTGATCTAAACCCGTACCCAGTAGTCAGGTGTCAGACGCAGACAGCAGAGAATGAGATTTTGAGAAGTTGGAGATAAACTAACCACATAGCTGGCTTGAGCTTGGATTGGCAGCTACATGGAATGCAATACTTGAAAATGGGGAAATGGCTGAGGCAGGATGCTGGATCAGGGCAGGGCTGGGTCCACAGGAAGCCTTTGGTCCTGGGTCACACAGGGGCTGTGAACAGGCCTCAGGACAGTCTACTATATGGAAGGCTGAGACAAGCAGGCAATCTGGATGGCAGAGGAAGTCGGATGAGAAGTTGAAGTGAGAAAGTCTGTTAGATCCGAACAACTGAAAATCTCTGGGGCGATAACTGTGTTAATAACTTGGGTGGAGTAGACATGCCACAGCAACACCACACCCATAATCACTACCCAGAATGGTGCCAGATGGGCTCTTCTCTAGGTACACAAGGATATATTGAATTCCTAACAATTTGAACATTCTAATCCAGAGTGATACTTTCAGAAAAAAGTTAATAAATCAGTTGGTGCCCTGGAGAAAAAAAAAAAAAAAGCAAAATTAAAGCCATGGACAAGAGTGAAGGAAAACCTGTTCAGGGAGGGGAAGAAAGCCTCTTTCATGGGGGCCCTTTAAACACATAAATGCTCAAGAAGTCACAGACTTCTAGAGCAGGAAGGGGTCTTAGTTATTGACTCAACTAACATTTGCTTTTATTCTTATTATAGACAAGGAAACTGAAGCAATTATTTTCCCAAATCACACATCTACCTGGCAAAGCAAAGACTAGACAACACTTCTTTGCTTGTGTCTTGAATTTCTCTTTAATTTGGAAACCTCCAATGAAACAGAACACCTAATAAAAGTTAATTAGGAACAGGTACAGCTGAGGCCTCCTCTTGCCAGGTTATTGAAAGGTAACTAAATATACACTCTGATTCAAAGCGACAAATGTATTCATGCATGTCCTGGGAAGATGAGTCTCTAGATATGGAAAGCTCATACCTTCAAGGCAAAGAACTTCAAGGCAGTCCAAGATTAAATCAACCAATCAAGGAATATAACTAAGTAAAATCACTCGTTCGTTCTGATGTTAATTTTGAATTATGAATTTTTTTGAAAAGCAATAAGAATTTTGAGATATAATTGCCAATATTAATCAAAAGTAATCAGAATAATCAAACTATTGAGAGAAGATAAGAAGTCTTCCCTCACCACGTTTCTAACATAAATACAAAGCCGTTATCAAAGATATTCTGCAGAACTGCTTTAAGAAAGACCCCAGGTGGTAGAAAACTATATGAAACTTTCCTTATAAAGTCAGTTCCTTGTCATGGAATGGATTCCACAGTATGGAATGAAAATCACTAGCAAAGCTCTACGAAAACCCTCACCATGCCTCAGGAAGCAATTTGATAAAATACAAGTATTCATCACCAATCTGGGTATCAAAAGAGCAAATAACAGAAGCCAAACAGCAGATTTAGGTAGTCCCATCCCCAAAGTGAGGCAATGACACTAAGCCTGGAAGTCACTGATTTTTCTCATCCTCTTTCTCCCACCACACACACATTTTCCTCTTAAATCTCCTGGCTGCAAATGTTAGTCAGTGAAGTCAATTTTACCCCTTTCATACCCACAAACTCAGTCTTGGGTTGCCCATTTTGTGATATCATCATTGATGAAAGACCTCAATGGTGTTTAGAAAACCCTGAAATAACACAGCTGATATATACCTGGTGGGTAATTGCTTAAAACACTGGAAAAGATGGATGTTTAATCTCTTCTTAAAAATCTGAGCAGACAGCACTTCACCCCTATGCTATTTCCTCCCCATCCCCCCAAAAAAACCAATTCCTGCTAGTTCACTGGAGGGTTTCAGACGAGAAAGCAAAAAGGATTACATGCCATAATATAATGTGGACTTTCTTACACAGCTTCTCTTTGCAATCCCAAAGCTGTCATTAACAGCTTCAAGGTAACATGTTTACAATTATTTAAGATTAGGCTGAATTCTTGGTGAGAAGTAGATGTATTGATTCATTTGTTGAATAAATATTTATTGAAGTATTCTACTAAATACTGGGGAAAGTGATAAAATGAAAAAGAAACAGCTAGTAAGAAACAGTTTTTTATAAGTCATTATGAGAGATTTAAGCAGTAGTAATAAGGTAGATGAGGAAAGAAGACACATTTTAGGAGGAACTCCATATCCAAACTCTGCAGCAGAAAAACAAGTATTGATTCTTTTCTTACAAACTATAGAGTATAAACAAACTGCCTACTGATGTCTGATCAAAGCGAAGGCTATGATTATCTTGGTTGAAGTGTTTTAAACTTTCATGTAGGAGAGAAGGATATTTATGGATTCACTAATTGGTTTGCAGTCAAATAATTCTACTGCGGGTAAAAAAAGTATTCTTGCAAGAAAATTGAGACATAACATGGATAACGCAGCCTACATTTAATCTTGGCCAATTCCATTGTTTTGTATTTTGTGTAGATGTCAAAAATATCAATGAGAAGAAAATGGCTCACAAATGCCACCCAGGGAATTGCCCTACTTTTCTTACTTGTCAGTTTTCAAAACAATAGATCTTTATTCTCTTCTCATCTCCAAAACACTGACCAATTTTCTCTAACAATATCTTCCTGTTAGGAAGAGTCAAAGGAAGATATAGAAAGTTCATCTCTTAATTAAGTTCTTCCCTCATAAAATCATTTATTTAATTATGGAAGTTGTTTTGCAGCTATATAAAGATATCATTTTTTTCAGAAATTAAGTTGAGTATGGCTGGATTGCATGAAGAGAAGAAATACAATTTCCTGAGAAGAAGAACAAATTGTTCAGAACGAGTTGGGTAAAGTTCTCAAGTTAAGGAACAAGTTGATTCCAAGTGATTATTTAAGAAATCTTGAAAGTGATCTAAATTCAAATTTCATTTCATCTTGCCAGGAGGCCTGGCTTAGGGATAGAACATGATGGGTTCTTATGATACATCTTAACTCCTTACTTCATTTACTATTTTTAAAATATTTTTGTTTCTAATATCATAGCTTATAACTGAAAAGGCCCCAATTATTTCTTTATTGGTTGGTAAGGCACCACAATCTAACAGACATTTGATGCCTAGCCTCCTCCTTCAAAAAGGGTGCAAAGGAACACTTGATGTACCCCAGGTTGCTTACAGCATTTTGCCGGAGCTTTGAGGCAAATGGAAAGAAATGCTTTTGTCCTAATCAGGCATGACAGCCATGCAATCCTGTGTGCAAATTGAATATCAAACTGTTATTATTTTTACTGCCCCAAATGCATTATCTGGAAGATTGAATAGATACAAAATAATAATTTTTTATTTGTTATGGTTCCAGCTACTAAAAGTAGAAATCTAATAGAATAAATATGGAACTATCTATTTATACACATTTGGGAATGGAAAAATGACCCCTTCTTAAGTTTGAAGAAAAGTGAAGAATAACCTTTCATAACTAATAGAAATAATCTCTTTTAACTTTGCTTATTGGAATTTCAAATATCAAGATATTTCTAATTTGTGCTAAACAATGATATATACCAAAGAACCAAATAGAAAGTACTTATAACACTGTTACTTGAAAGTTTTGCTCTGATAACTTCAAAAGGTAAGAGATGAACCAACTGAATTTTCCTCACTTGGGCCAGAATGTGTTTATCAAACCCAACCAAAGCTAAACTTACGCAAACCAATGAATTATACAGTGCTCACCAAGCACATATTTTCAGTGGGTGATTGGTGAATATTTATGGACATGTTAGTTCTCAAACTTGAGCTACTACTATTCTGAAATTAAAGCCAGTATTGACAATCAATCTCCAGAAAGTTTACTAATAGGCAGATCAAGTCATTGGGTTGTCATGGATTTGTATTGAAATTCCAAACAAACCCTTCTCAATTTAGTCAGGAGCTTGTTCCACTTGACTGTGACTAGATTTCCCAACTGCGTCTGTCAATCAAAATTAAGAAGAAATGTAATAACTTTAATTTCTTTCTAAATCTAGAGCCAGGACAAAACTTCCAAGTCATTGTTAACTAGTACTCTACCAAGAATACAGACCTCTATTAGTCAATTCATCTCTTCTTAATTATTCCCTATGTCAAAAAATAGCCTGCCTGCCACTTGTAAAGTCATCAGCTGAATAGAAAAGTAGATTTGATTTTGACTGAGAGTGGAAGAGATGGTAGGCTGTTTATAAAAGTATGTTGCAAAGTGACCAGAAAAAAAAGTAAAAACTTTTGTTTTATTGTCCTCTGTTTACATTTATTTTCTAAAACAAATTTTTCCTCTGAGGAGGAGACACTATACTTTTTCATGTTATTTTGAATTACTTGAGTGAATTTGTAAAATTCTAAACCATCTTTTTCAACTAAAAGTTTTCATAAAAAATATCAATGCAGCTTTGAAAACAAAGAAAAACCACTTATTTTCATGCAAATCAATTTACTTGGAATTTTTTAACAATTTAAACAAGTATATAGGCTTTGGAAACTACTACATTAAGGAATCTCTCAATGTTGATGAGTTGGGCGGGGTGGTGCATGGGGATACAACTCAATCACTCTGGTTTCCAAGATTTTAAATCTCTCTATAGTGAAACAACACAAACCAAAAAGAGAGCTTCTCCACCTCTTTCAAGGAAACTTTGGTGGTAAGAGCAGGAAAGGAAAGGTAATTCAACAAGCCATTTGGAAAACATTAATACCAATTCCTTCCTGGTGTTTGTGGTTAAAAAGAGATTAAATAATACAAAGAATTTAGGAAAATCTATGACAATAGAATTAGAAGGTTACTTTCACCTCTCTGTCTGCTATCGAAAGCTGAAACCCCCTTGTTTCATTCCCCTTCTCATACCTTTTACTTATTCCTCTTTCTAAATTAGTGTTAATTTTGAATAGAATTTAATTGTAGATCATAATTAAAATAAGGTTGGCAATTCCTCAAACTGTTTCTTCAAGTATAACGAAATATTTAACAATGATCATCTTGTGAGCTGTGCTGCCCTCTCATTATTAGGCTTGAAGCCATCTTATTTTCTTGTTCCATTCTTTTCCACACTCAAAAGTTCCCCAAAGAACCACCTTCCGAAGAATAGGAACAAGGGTCCCATTAGCTTGTCATAAAACCAAAATGATATATGTGTTTAATAACACAGAATGTGAGCCATAAAAGTCTGACTTCTCAATTGGGATGGCTCTTGGAAATGCAGGCCAAGGAAATCAGATGAGAGTTGAGAAGGGAAGATAAAAGGTAAAGAGTCCATTTTGCAAATGTATAAGATTCTCAAAGTCAGGGGAGGAGAAATAGAGTTACTTATAGGCCATCACATGAACCTGAAATAATGTTTTTCCTTGTAGGACAATGACAGTCATATCATTAATCCAAAATATTCAGGACTTTCTCACAAGGAGATTAAGTAGACAAAATCAACAGTTATTTTTGCTGGGTAAAGTTATGGCAAAGATATGACAGATAGTTGAATAGTTCTAGTCCTTTCAATATCCAAGCAGATAAATTAGTAGCTTACTAATTATAGAATGCATTTTAAAAGAGAAGAAATCACTAGTAATGACCCAGAGAATATTATTAAACCTCACATTTGTTTCAGCACAAATAGCAAATGGTGATGGTTACGGAGTTACAGGTGTAATTGGAAATTTTAAACTTCACCTTATTTGACCAGTCGTAGATTTTTTTATCTATAGTAAGGAACCATTTTGAAAAACCCTTTTCCAAATCAACAGAAAAGAATCATCATGGAGAAAGTATAGTATTTTCCCAGTTTAACATTTTTTTTTAATGATAGAAAATGGAAGCAGCAGCTGAAAGTGTTAAGATATACAAGTATTTTTAGTTTAAGTCAAAATTACATTTGAAAAAAGTGAAACCTGATACATTTACTGATACACTCCTAAATAAGATTCGTTAGTGCAGTTTTTGGCTTTCTTTTTAAAAGGATTTCAAGGAAATCCATGCAAGAATTATTTATCATGGCAAAATATCAGACACAAAGTAAATGTCTAATAATAAGAATGTAGATAAAAAAAAAGATAGAACAAGAGATTATCTTTCCACCTCTAGGACTATGTACTTTAGAATGATTGCTATTAAAACTGAAATGATTTCTATCAGTGAAGGAACAGGTATGTCTGTTCAGACACCAAGAGGTACAAGTTTTCATTAAGTGGGCTCCAAATAACATATGCATCACCACAATGTGTTGTATGTTTGAAAAATGCAGATTCCCCAGACCTCCTGAATCAGAAACTTCAGCGTGTCATCAAGAAATCTTCATTTTTCAGAAGCTGACCATACCATTCTTCTTATCTTTAAAATCTGATAATCAGGGCAGCACCACGGACAGGATGTCAGGAGACGTTCTTGGACATCTTAAAGGTATTCTGAGATGGTCCAAGGAATTCCATATTCATCCAAGCATTTAGGACAGCATTCATAAAGTCAAGTGCCTAGAGAGGCCAGGCAGAATTTTAAAACAGGAATGGGGAGAAACCGGACTGTTACAGACAGAAGACAGTCTTCCCTATCTAAAGGCAGTAGCAGCAACTCACTTTCACTTGATTATTCTCCCACAAGAATGTAGACCACTTTGTCAGATATTCTGAATTTTTTTCTTGTGTTTTACATAATAGAGATCCTGATGCTTATGTGAAACATTCTGATTTTTAAATGTTGGCAAATAATTTAAAATACCTTAAATGTGCAGTCAGCCACTATATAAGCAGGAAAACATTTGCAACATCTGATTCTGGTAAACTATCTGAAAAATATTATGGAATAGTCTTCTCTGCCACATATATAATTTCTCCTCCATCTATGGTTTACATATATAGTGCACAGATAGAGCAGTTATCTCTCTACACTATCAGTGCAGTGTGTAGGTACTTTGGAAGAGTTAAGCATACAGCACTGGGCCTATCTAAAATGAATTATGGTCTAAACAACAAATAAGACTAATACTCTGTGACAGTGACCAAATTAACCATGTGTTTCAGAGAGGAGCATGGTCAGCATGGGATAGGAAGATTATAGAGGGCTTCCTAGAGAAGGGAGTATTTAAAATGGATCATGAAAGGTGACTATGCTTAAAAGAAAAAAAAAATAAGTAACTTTATTAAGACTGCAAAACTCTTTTCTGCTAGAAATCTTATCAGGCCAGTTAATACATACATTTTAGTGACATGAGCATTTTAAAAAACTTAGAAATACTGAAAACTTGAAAAAAAGGAAAAAAAAATCAGGATGGATTGGATTTAAAAGGTGTGGCATTAAGGTACAGCCAGGGATAACTGAACAAAATCAAGAAGGTGAGAATGAACATGAAAGCAAGCCTAAGCACAGAGCCTACAAAGAACAGAGTAGCAAGTCACTGGAAATGTTAACTAACACTGTTTGTTGTTCTCAATTATTATCCTATCCTTGGGACAGAGTCCATGAAGAAAAATAAGAAAAAAAATATATAAGTGCATTTTGTTTGCTTCTTCATAGGCCTGGTAGGGTTTAATATCATCCAATGTTAGATTGAGGATTAAACCAAAAAATATGAGCAGGGAAGAGAAGAAAGTAAGAAAAAGAGATAAACATGGATAGGTAGCCAGCTAGCTAGCTAGATAGGTAGACAGATAGCAAGGCGGGGGCTGGGGGTGGGGGGGGAGGGAGGGAGGGAGGGAGGAAAGAAGGAAAGAAAATATTAATCCATCATGGGAAGAAGAAGTAAGAGGAGAATTATCTATAAACATGTAAAGGGGCATGGGGAAAAGGAACATTGATCAATTCATCTCATTAGTGGGTACAGTTCAGAATGCAATGTACTTAAGCACAGTGGGGAGAATTTAGGTTAAATAATATGAAAGAAATTTATAGCTATATGAGGACACTCCATGAGCAATGGATCATGTTATCAAGGGAATTTAGAGACACTCTTGGCTGAAAGACACTAATTTATTATGGGTTGATTTAAGTATAATTAAAATCAACACAGATACCAAACAAGGGAGAGGCTATATAAGTTTTAGAAATCCATTTATTACCTAAGGACAGAGAGAGCAGCAAATGTGCAAATGCTCTGCAGCGAGATTAATCTTCCTTTAAAAAGCTCCCACTCATCATCTCACTCCATTGCAAAAATAACTTTAAATGACTCTACACGACCCATTCAATGTTGTAAGTCAGATATTTAACAGTTTGGCTCTATCCTGCTGTTCCAACAATTTTCCCACTCCTCCTAGACACAGGCCATCCGCTCTCGTTAGACTGATCTACTTCCTGTTTTCTAAAGCTTTCAGGACTGTGACCAGGCTCCAGCCCCATGTTCACCCAAGCTCAAATACCTTAAACCCTTCTCTTCAACAATCTCAATTCTTTTCATCCTTTAGGGCCAAGTTCCTCCTGGAACCCTGGATTCCAAACTAGTAATTTCTCCTTCTCAGAACTTGAACAGCAACTGCTGTCCATCTTCTTCATTTTATACGCACCATGTGACCTCTCTTACATTGTTCTATTTTATTATCAAATAATGATTGAGTTACCATGTCTCAGCTTCTTACCTAGACTACAGTGTCTTTATTGATGACCATCAATGTTTACACTTTAGGGCCCATGGCATTTTGCTCAGAGTACGTGCTTAGTGATTTTTTAATGGATTTACTGATTAACCTTCAAATCATTTTAAAGCTCTGTAGAATCCATACTAATTCTAACAAGACTCCAAAAGAATCCTACAAAAATATTTTAATGTTCTTCAAAGCTATGGCTATATTTTTTTTCTCATCTCCCATTTTCATCCTTAAGATAGATTTCCAAAGCAAAACATTGGCCTCTGAAAGCTACTGATATATATAATCTTGGTTCCTTCAGTGAGAAATAAATTATTCCCTACCATTTCCTCTTCAATGCAATTATAGCAGAATTATCTTTCAAATTATAGACACATAGATTTTGGAGGTTGATGAAGAGATAGTTTGAGGATCTGCAAAATTCTCCTCATTTCTGCTCTTTTTAACTTAGTAGCAATGAGGGGACATTTAATCAACAGTAAACTCTCTTCACATTTGCTGTTCTTTTTGCTTTAGTTTCAGGCCCTACCTGAGTCTTGCCCCTCTCTGCTCTGCCTATATCTTTGCTCCTTCATTTCATACATGTCAATATTCGTGGCCCACATGAGTTTTCCTGACTGCCCAAGACAATAGTCTGTCTGAAAGAGAAACCAGAAAGCCAGGGGGAAAGTACCACACAAAAGCTCTGGCAGATACTGCCACCTACAGGGATTATATGAACACCGTCTTTAAAATCATCCCCATTTCAGTCTCATCCAAGCAGCATCTCATGTTCCAAGCAGCATCTCATGTTTCACAATGAGGAGGAAATCAGGCACATTTGAACTATATGGATAAGGAAGAAGCCAACTCCATCACATTACAACCTTTGATTTAGAGTATGGAATAACTATATATGTATGTGTGAGTGTGTGTGTACATATACAATATATACAGACTTACGCAAAATGTGTAAATTACTCATTAAACTGGGTCAGTAAAAATTAATAGGGCTGTAAGATAGAAAATAAAAAGACAGAATAATATCTGATTGTACCATTGATGACTTTTTTCATTAGAAAAATATTTTTTACAAATATTAGAAGAGTTGTATATAGTCATCCCTCAGTATCTGTGGGGGATTGGTTGCAGAACTACCCCCATCCCAAGGTACCAAAATCTGAGGATGCTCAAGTTCCTTATAGAAAATGGCATAGTGTTTGCATAAAACCTATGCACATCCTCCATATACTTTAAATCATCGGTAGATTACTTATGATACTATACAATGTAAACGCTACGTAAATAGTCCCAGGCATATGGCAAACTCAAGTTTTGTTTTTTGGATCTTTCTGGAATTCTTTTTGAAATGTTTTCTATTCAGAGTTGGGTGAATCCACAGATGCAGAACCTATGATCTGCAGGGCTGACTGTATCTACTTTTGGTTCAACTATGCTACTTAAAAGTTTATGTGACACTATACACAATGTGATAGGACATATATCTATAGCCAAGATGTCTGGGGGTTGAAGGTTTTCTCCTCGAATGATATTTTAACTATTTGCTAAAAAAAATTCTTGAAATTAATTACATAGACATTGCTTTTTTTAAGTATGGGATGCTGAATATTTACTTGATAATTTAATACCATTGTTACAAATATAAGATATTGGGTAAGGGAATAAAAAAATATAAAAGAACTTACTTTGAGTATGTGCTGTGCAATGTCATGATTAAAAAGAAAATTTATCTGGAAATAATTTCAAACTTATTGAAAAGATGCAAAAATAAACAAAAAAAACACCACAAGGAATCCCTGTTATTTACTTCATCCAGATTCATCTATTATTAACATTTCCCGTTATTTTTTTATTGTTCTCTATTTTTCTTTATTCTGCTGTCTGCCCCTCTCTACACATACACACACACACACACACAATTAGTTTCTTTTAACCATAGATAGTAAATTATATATATCATGGCACTTTCCCCCTAACTAATTCAGTGTATTTCCTAATAGGGATATTCTCTTTCATAACCACAGTACAGTTATCAAGACAATGCAATACATTATTTGATCCAATCTACCATCTATATCTCCATTTTGTCAATTGATCCAGAAATGTCTTTCATACCATTTTCCCACTCTAGGACAAGATCCACTAAAGTTCTTGAATCTGCTTTCTTGGGTGATAAGAAAACAGTTTCTTTCTCCTTTAGCTACTTAGACTCTTAGCTGTTACTTACCATTGCAACCAAAAAGCCTGAATGTGGGCTGCTCCCATTCACCTCTTTTATTTGCTACTTCCTCTAACATATATTGGATCAGAAACAGGATAATAAAATACTCTGAAGCTATGGATGGGCTAAAATTAAATACCCAATATATGAGGGATTGAAGCCTTTTTCTATGACTAGTGGCAGGTGAATTTTTTGTACATATTTGACAGTTTAGCGGAATTTCTGTTTACCTTCTGGTAAGTTATTTATGCTGCCAAGGATAGGTGAGGTCTTACTTTATATGCTCTTAATGGAATTCTGTCAATAGTCTAGGGGACTTAAGGGAACTATGTAACACTTTCCCAGAATTGTTAAAAACTTTTTTGGAAAGTTGGAGGAATGATAAAATAGTGTCATATCGGTGAAATTGATAGTCAATAAGCATTTAGGTAACTGAAAAGATGTCTCTTTATGTGTAAGAGAAGAGAGAAGAATATTAAAATGGCAACTATAATCATAATTAACCCAAAAAGTACTAATCACAATAGTAGCTATACATTCCTAAGTTGATATTTCAAACTGCTAAAAGAACTTAGGAAAAAAAATATTATAAGGCAGTTTGAGATAATGTTTCAGACATATTAGCCCTTGTACTGTGAAGTACATCACTGCATTATGTCAATTTCCTTAAGTAAAAAAAATTTCCAATCAGGCTTTTTTTCTATATTCATCCAATGCTTGGTCAGTCTGTTGCAAAAATTAGATTTTCAATGGTTACTTAGTGCATTCAACAGTGTTTTAGGATTAAATCAGGAAGCCTATGCAAGGACAATAAAGAAAACTTCAACTGGCCTAAACACAAATGACCAAAACTTCATTAACTGATTTTTTTCCTAACTTTTACTTGTATTAAAAAATAAAATAAAAAGTTCATTAGGAATATATTCCAACATATTTACATATTAAATATATATATTCTGTCTATTTTCTTACAGCTTAGCACCTACGCAATAGTGATCAGTGACAGAATGGAATTTCAAAGTTTTACAGTGCCCTAAATCCTCAAAAACAATGTGAAAATGTTTGCTAGGACAATAAGTACAAAACAGAAAGATTTAATTGTATATAATAATTTCCAACAAAGCAAATATTTTTAAGTGATTCCCCAAGCATTTTAGTTAAATTAGATGCCATTGTACCATAATCTTTTGGATGAGATTTCTCAATGGCAAATACCAAGTTGGGGTATGCCCTTGAGGTGAAATAGATCCAAGATTATTATAACAGGAAACTCTGTTTTAGGTCATGTTAACAGAGAAAAAAAATGTATTTCCCTGGGCAAGTAAATTAGATGGCTTATCTGCTAATCTAAGTTTAGTCAGTGTGGTTTTCTATGTGGCCAAGCACATTACCACCCTCCACAAGTGGGACTTTTTTTCCCAGAGCTCATTTGGTCATAGAACACTTGTTCCTAGAAAGCAGATTACATTTACCCAGGCTAGTGTTTTCTGGACGACAGTTAGAGACAGCTGATCTAACGTAAAGGTTGGTTCTTCCCCTTCCCCAATGATGCACTAATAACACCTGGACCCTAATCGTTTACAATGTCATTACTGACATCATTAACTGAATCCTAGATAGGAACCTTGAAGGAGGTGCCCAGGGAGACGCTAAAAAGGACAGGCACCAAGATGAGATTCATTGAATTCATAAAAGCCTTACCATGTTAGTATTCTTCCACATTATTCTAGTTTTTGTATTCTTATATTACAAGTCCATTTAACTAAAATTTGAAGATAAAAACAGATGCCTACAATTAAAATAAATTCCCTTACTCAACTTGCAATTAAAATTCATGTCAGAAAGATAACCAGCCTGCAAAAGATAGAGGGCTTGCTAAATGGAATAAAGCTTTTGATACAGAAAATTCATCAGCCATGCATGTATAGCTCCTATTATTATATATCTAATATGTATATAATGTATTGATGATATATATAATATTATTATACAGTCGAAGTTCTATATTATTTTACGATTATACATTGAATTTGATAGCTTCTACCAATAGAGTTAGCCTTACAGCAGCTTCCTATCTTTGGTAAGACTTCACTGACCTCCCACATTGCAAAATGCTTCCCACACACTCTTCTGAAACTTAATATTCTGTTTATTTCACTTTTCGGAAATCAGTCTTAAAATGCAAATACCAAAGGGAAACAGGCACAATGTCTTAAATTCACACTAGAGTTAAAAAAAAAAGACAGTGATATTCTTTTTGAATCAAGAAGGGAACTATAGCTGATCAAAACAAAATTTTGATGAGACCCTGCCACCTCTATTGAATTCTTTGCACTATCAAAGTGACTGAAATCTGACCTTATTTTCAAATAAACATTTGGAGGAGTGGAAAGAACCTTGATTTTAAGTACTCTGAATAAGCTTTCAGTAAAAAAAGGAACAATTTTCCAGTTACAAAATGTAGCAATTTTCCATTGGAATGGGTGCAAGGACTAAATACTGCGTTCCTAAAGAATAAACATATAAAAGGCTTTTCAGTCATTTGGGGGAAAGAATTCAATTTAGGAAATAAAATTGAAGAGAAAAAAGTGTCCTGTTTACTAAAAGAACTCTGAAATACAGAGCTAGCTCTGGTCCCATTGAAAGTACAATACTGTTTAAAAAATATCTTCCTTTCTGACAGTTTTTAATTTAATGTTACAAGTCATAAATCTGGTTTAAATCAGAGGTCCTTTCAAGTAGCTAGAGGTTCAGTTTTCAAATTCTGTAACAGCATTATGTCCTGATGTCGCTTGGAAAAAAAATGTTGCAGACAGCAGACATGTGCTGCAGGAAAAGAAATACAGGGAAAAAAACGTGAGGAACAGTTTACACAATCAAGTTAACACAGGGAATATTTTCTTGTAAAATCAAAATTAATTGGGAACATTTACATTTATTGAGTTATATATAGTATGCTAAATACTTTAAGAGAGTAAGTCTAAATGATTATTATTCTGCTACCCAAGATTGCTGTGAAAATAAATGAGAAGAGATCTGGTCAATGAACAATGAGACTCAATTGAAACTTAAAATATTGAGCACACCAATGCCTACCTGTGGGAGAGAAGTATTATTCCTTTTCTGATTGGTATTGTAATAAAGCTTTCTGATTCCTCATTGTGTATTCTACATCTTTTTCATCATTAATTATTTTTCTCATATGTACTTTACCTTATCCCACTTCTTTGCATCATGAATCCCTTACAAGAGGTTCTTTGTCATCCCTTATACTACTCACACTTCCTTTCCTTGCCTTTTTTTCCCTAATGAGATCTCATCTAATACTCCATAGGAGTCAACATTTTTCTGCCAATACCTTATCACGAGAATCTTTCTCTGAAAATGTCATAATCTGCAAAACTACAATTTTATTTTCTCTGAGTTGTCAAGATGTACAGACATTTGAAGATTAAACATAGAATGGTTTCTTTCTAAAGTTACACTTTAGAATTACTTAGCATAACAGATTTAGACAAAGTAATTTCATTTGATTCTGCCTAGGGATATTTAGAGCAATATATCTATACGATATTTTTAGTAATACATCTTTATCCAGAGAGTAATATATCTTTAACTTAAACAAATAGAATGAGTTAGTGGTAAAAGGCGAATTTATCTCTAACATCTCTTGGAAAAAGTTTGTGGAAGTGTAAACTAAAATATATTGAAAAAAAATATGAGATGTGCCAAACTCAAATTACCATTGTAGAAAGACATGCAAATTTTAAGTTGGTCTGAATGTATGCAGTGGAGGGGGCAGTAGCTCTAAGAGCTAAAAGAACATTTGTACAATCCGTCGATAAATCCCTCAGCTCAATCATGTAGGCTTCCCGTCACCCTACAGACAAATCCCAACTGGCATGCCGATGTTTTCTTTGGTGAGGCATTTTACGATTCAAGGCTATCCTAATGCCAAGCACATAGCACAGGGCTGGACACATTTAAGTACTGAACGGATGAATATATTAGAGCATGAAAGGATGTGAGAAAAAAAATCTCATTTTGCTATTTACATGGGCCTAAATCCCAAGAGCAACAGGATGTCAAGCAAAAGTAGCTGATTATATCTTGATTTTTACTTCTATTGCTTTTATATTTAGGTTAAAAGTAGTTTATGTATAAATACAGCTGATTCACTTTGGTGTAGCTCAAAAACTGGTACAAGAGTGTAAAGCAAATATATTCCAGTAAAAAGCTTTAAAAAAAAAAAAAAAGACACACACACACAAAGTAGTTTAAATGAATAAAACTTTTATATAAAAGATATATATATTATACATATACATATAGGTATATATGTATAAATATGCGTGTGTGTGTGTATAAACACCAATATATACAAATCAAGTTCTCTTTGAATAACCCTCGTTTGCTGATGCATGTTCCATAACTTTGCCCCACCTGAAATTCCTCTCATTGTGCTTTTTATCCGTTGAAACTCTGTATCTCTGTACTTAAGTCAGTCTTCTGGACAACCTTTTCCTAACTTTTGAATTTATTGTCTCTACCATTCATTTCACTTATACTACTTTATATTGTGAACTTTTAAAATATGTTTAGTTCCTACATAAAAATGTGCTAGGAAAAATTTTGTTAGTTCTATCTCATTTTGTTTCCCCTATGACATTCAGCACAGATGCTCTGGGTACTGTGGGTGGGTACTCTATAAATACTTACTAGATAATTCACATGAATGATAAAAAACCCCTCTCACATCTGGGATCTTGAGGAGGTCAGAGTTTCAGCAAGCACTGCAGTTATCCAAATTTCAATTTATCAAGATTGCAATAATTGCACACAGCTAAAAGGAAACTAGAGTGATGATGATTTCTTTTAAGTAAGTGCCTTAACAGATTCCCAGGGAAAGTTCACTGCAAACACATAGTGGATAAGCCACATGCCTTATTTGTATCTATAGCATCTACCCACAAGGCTTTGCAAACAATATTGCAAATGAAGGTTTGTTGAACAAATAAATGAATAACTAAACACTGCATACAAAAGGATTAATCAAATCCTTTTGTGAATAGTTAATCCCCTCTAGCTGCACTTCCATCAGGTATAGAACTGGCAAAGTAGAAGCATCCTATAACTTTTCTCTATATATATATATAACTTTTCTCTCTCTATATATAACTTTTCTCTCTCTCTCTCTCTCTCTCTCTCTCTCTATATATATATATATATAGTCTATTTCTGGACACCAGCAAACCTAGTGTAAAAGAGAGCTAAACAGGGCAACTGAACAACAGGTGATATATGTGGCGAAGAGGTGATTCTTTGAGCTGTTTGTAAAACTAATACTGGCTGATGATGTGGTTGTAATATGAAATTTATAAGGCAAAATAAAACTCTAAACTACATTATCAACACCATCCTAGTCATACAAAATTCAGGATTCGTCCACTATACTTACCATTCTTACTCTTGAAGACTTCCTATATGGCTGCATTCATTCTCTAACCCACTTACAAAATAAGGAAAAAGTCATTCAATTAGTCTTGGTGTTACCATAGTTAAAACAAGTTTCTACCGTGAAAGGATCTTTAATCACAGGATTTCTTCTTTTAGAGAAAGCAAATATAAAAGCTTTAGCTGGAAATCCCATGGTGCCTTTGAAAGCACTGAACAATTTCAGCCTTTGTTGTTAGGCAGATGCACACGCGCTGCTTACCGTCTATAAAAGAAATCCTCATTTACAAACTGAGTCTGATGTGAAATGGATACTGGGCTGAAGTGGGACATTTGAAAGTTAAGGCTATTTCCAACTGTAGTGTTCTTTCTATAGATTTTCCACTCAGGGTTTGGGAGAATGGTGCTTGCTAACTTTCAGATGCCTCCATTCTCATATTCATTTTACTAATATATTTACCAAAGCAGATGCATGTTTAAAGAACAAAAGTAATATGGATGAGAATCTGATACCTGTGAATACTAAACTAATACCTTTTTTTAAAGTCATAAAAGTAATTTGGAAACCACACACTTATGGAAACTGTTAGGGTAATAATGATTTGTGCCCCAGAGGCAGACAGCGCCACCATTATTGACTATGTGACCTAGTAAGTCACAACTTCATGTGTGTCAGTTTCCTCATGAATAAAGCCACGGTTAATACTGGCATCTACTTCATGGAGTTGATTTAAGGAGTAAGTTTTCTATTCAAGCAGAGCCCTTGCTATATTGCTCAAAGAATGTTAGCTCTTCTTAGTACTATTATACAAATACATGAAGGACGAGAAGGTAAAGCCCAGCTTCTCCAATAGATGAAGTGCTCTCATCAGCATTCTCATCACTGTTTGGTTGAGTTTAGTTGTTTCTCTCTTCCTGCACACATGGCCAGTACTAGACACGCATCTGCTTATCCAGAGGGCCCAGCTGGCTTTCTGGAAAGATTCCAAACATTGGTATGTTCCTCTCTTTCTTTTTGTCTCATGATTTGGAATTGCAATCAGAAAATGTCCCTGATGCTAATGCTCATACTGTCAAAGGACAGAAAGACACAAAGCTTAGTAAATTTCTCAGTAGCAAAGTTTGTCATTTGGTATGATCAAATATCTGCCATTTTAAAGCCTGCTCTCTAATTGTCATCTGATGATTCACCCCAGTCCTGAGGAACATGATAGATCCTAGGTCCACAGAGAGCACAGACCCAGAGAGTGTGCATACTGACAACATCTACCTTTCTTTCTGTATGAACATGCCACAGGAGGGTTAATATACAGTGTGTACAATCATCTCCGGGTTAAAAGCCTGTTTTCCAACTTCTTATTAAGAGTATGTTTTCCTTAAGAGCACCACATTAAGTAGTAAAAATAGAAGTCTTTAAGCAACGCACAGCTTTTGCCTGAAATAGCAGAGCAGAAAGGAGGAAAGTCATTGCCATAGAAGTGGTTTATTGTTTGTAAAATGTAACTTTAACAAGTGATTGCTAGAGAAATTGATGTCATGGACACCACTGGCATCACTCAGTTATGAAATCCATTTAACATCCACTGGTGCCACCTGCTTGGAAAACGAATGAAGTGAGAATTCAGGGGATAACTGACCCACAAAGATAAAGGGTGGGCATTTTGTTTGCCACCAAGAAACTGCTGGTGAAGAAGTAGAAGTAGAGATGTAATCCACACAACTAGTCATCTCTACTTGGGGAAATAATTCAGAGGATCAACTTATATAGGTGGAAAATTAAAATGGATGTTTGTATATACAGAGGAGCAAATGATACAGGAGAACATGGCCCCTTATCTACAATAATTGTACAGATTTAAGAAAATAGGCAACTTTTTTCACTTTGTCAAAGCTCCCAGAAAAAAAAAATACAAAGGGCAGTGCTAGGATGGTTCTTGTATTCCCCAGGGCTTTCCTCAACTCACTAATCTATGCATACACTTGCTTCATTCATTAAAGATTCCTTGGGTATAAAATGATATCTTCATCAGAATAAAAAGAGAAAGCAGTTTAACAAAAGCTTTAGGATGGTTATGTATCTCCTGATCCAAAGACATTTTTAACTTATTTTAAAGGATTCAACTTCCTTGAATTTTCATCTTTTTCTAAAACTTAACAAACTCCAAGGACCTAATATCTATCACTTCTAGCTAAATATTTGAGACACTGAATTCACCCTGTCTTCCACAAAAGCTACTCTTCCTCTTTCATTTCTTTTTCTATTAAGTATTGGCATTCATTAAGTTTCTCAAGTTAAAGACATATGAGTCCTCTACAACCAATTCTCTTTATTTGTCACAGATGCTGGTAACCTAATTTTACTGATTCTACTTAAGAAATGTGTCCTAGACAGTATGGTACTGGCACAAAAATAGAAAGGAAGATCAATGGAATAGAATAGAGAACTCAGAAGTAAGCCCAAACACATATGGGCACCTTATCTTTGACAAAGGAGGCACGAGTATACAATGGAAAAAAGACAGCCTCTTCAATAAGTGGTGCTGGGAAAATTGGACAGCAACATGTAAAAGAATGAAATTAGAACACTTCCTAACACCATACACAAAAATAAACTCCAAATGGATTAAAGACCTACATGTAAGGCCAGACACTAGAAAACTCCTAGAGGAAAACATAGGCAGAACACTCTATGACATCCATCAAAGCAAGATCCTTTTGGACCCACCTCCTAGAATCATGGAAATGAAATCAAGAATAAACAAATGGGACCTCATGAAACTTAAAAGCTTTTGCACAGCGAAAGAAACCATAAACAAGACTAAAAGGCAACCCTCAGAATGGGAAAAAATAATTGCCTATGAAACAACGGACAAAGGATTAACCTCCAAAATATACAAGCAGCTCATGAAGCTTAATACCAAAAAAGCAAATAACCCAATCCACAAATGGGCAGAAGACCTAAATAGACATTTCTCCAAAGAAGACATACAGATGGCAAACAAACACATGAAAAGATGCTCAACATCACTAATCATCAGAGAAATGCAAGTCAAAGCCACAATGAGGTATCACCTCACACCAGTCAGAATGGCCATCATCACAAAATCTGGAAACAACAAATGTTGGAGAGGGTGTGGAGAAAAGGGAACTCTCCTGCATTGTTGGTGGGACTGTAAGTTGGTACAGCCACTATGGAAAACAATTTGGAGGTTCCTTAAAAAACTACAAATAGAACTGCCATATGATCCAGTAATCCCACTCCTGGGCATATACCCAAAGAAAACCATAATCCCAAAAGAAACTTGTACCATAATGTTTATTGCAGCACTATTTACAATAGCCAGGACATGGAAGCAACCTAAATGCCCATCAACAAATGAATGGATACAGAAGATGTGGCATATATATACAATGGAATATTACTCAGCTATAGAAAGGGATGAGATGGAGCTATATGTAATGAGGTGGATAGAACTACAATCTGTCATACAGAGTGAAGTAAGTCAGAAAGAGAAAGACAAATATTGTATGCTAACTCACATATACGGAATCTAAAAATGGTACTGATGAACTCAGTGACAAGAACAAGGACGCAGATACAGAGAATGGACTGGAGAACTCGAGGTATGGGAGGGGGCTGGGGGTGAAGGGGAAACTGAGACGAAGCGAGAGAGTAGCACAGAGATATATACACTACCAACTGTAAAATAGATAGTCAGTGGGAAGTTGTTGTATAACAAAGGGAGTCCAACTCAAGGATGGAAGATGCCTTAGAGGACTGAGGCGGGGAGGGTGGGGGGGACTCGAGGCGGGGGGGAGTCAAGGAAGGGAGGGAATACGGGGATATGTGTATAAAAAAAAAAAAAAAGAAAAAAGAAATGTGTCCCCAGCTCTTTCAGACTCACTGCCAATGCCCTTGTCAGGCCCATCTTATCTCTCAACTTGCCACCATCCCTTCTCTCTGTAATCCATTTTCTTTACACCAGTGCCAGAGCTGTGGTCCAAATAAATGAATTGAGCACCAAATTACTCAATCACAGACTTCTCACCATGACCCCAAGCTTCTTCTCTATCTTCCATAATTACCTAGGCCTTTGTCTATATCTCCTCTGTCCAATGTGGTAGCCACTAGTACCATGTATTTAAATTAAGTTAAATTAAAAATTCAGTTCCCCAGTCATGTAGTCCACATTTCAAGTGTTCAAAAGCCAATTTGATTAGTGGCTGCCATGTTGGAAAGTGCAGAAAAGAATATTTTGCAGAAAGTTCTGCTGGCTAGTACTGGATTATTTAGACATACTCTGGTCACACTAAAATTTATACTTCCTGAATAGTTTTGGATAACCATTCAAGGATTCCCACCCTTGCATACATTACAACCTTTATTTTGCCTGCCCTTCCTTACACAGAAGTATTTCCTGATCCTCTTGATGCAGGGTCAATGTGACCACCTGAGGAAAGCCATATCAGGTACCCTCCACAGAATTCATTCTAGTACTCCTCGGCTCCCATAGCACATTGTTTACACCTCTTTGATAAAGCTTACTGTACTGCATGCTAACTTTCTCCTTACCCAGCTAGCTTTTCCACTAAACCACATAGAGACTATTTGGACGTAGAAACTTTTTCATTTTTATCTAGCTAGCTAGCTAGCTAGCTTAGCTTAATGACAAGCACACAGTAAACATTAATTAGATTCTGAGCCTATATCTTTGGTGACTAGTTTGCTTGAAAAAATTGGTAGTTTTGCCTTAAGAAAAGACTTAGGCCCCTGGACTCAGTTCTTTTTTATTGTTACTTGCAAGGTCTCACAGTCTGTTAGCCACACCATTCAAATCTCCCCTTCACAAACCCACATGCTTATCAGTAGAAATACTGATGCCAAATGGAAGTAGAATTTCCAACTCAAACCATCGACTGGGTCTAAATTTGGTCTAAAACTGGTGCTCTTTATATTAATATTTTTTCTTCTGTTGAATTATTCCACTACTACTGGAAAACATTGATAATTCTCCTCTAAGTAGATTAAATTACTTTTAAAGAAATCATGCTTGATCACTTTGAGAAGATCTGAGCTTTGCTCAAACTACAATTCAGTGAACTGACCTAGAGTTAATCATCTTTTACCACTTCATTTATCAAAGAGACAAGCATAGCAATGGGTGGGTATTGACACACAGTCTTCAAGCATAAGCTGTATTAATTACTTCTTATTAAGGAGGTTTAAACAGCACTTACAATGGACACTGAATTTTATAAAGACAAACACAGGCCACATTCTTGGAAAAAATAGCACACACTCTTGCTGTTCAGTCTACATTTAGATGTCATTAGAACTAGTGAAGGATGTAACTAAAAAATGCTAAAATTTCCATTTTGGATATTTAACTCTATCCATTTTCTATATGAAAGAAAGCTCACTAGTTTGTGCAAAGCTCTTACTTATTGATAATTCCGTATTATGTTAGTTATGTTAGTTTCAATGTTTTTCTTAAGAGGCAAAAATATGCTACTGCAAAATGCGCCTACAAAGATTTTTACATCCTTTTGTACATCTGCAAAATTGCTGAAGCACAGAGAGATACCAGGTATTGTAGAAAAAAAGTCATTCAGGCATTGTGTGTTAGAGATCTTTTTTTGTTTCTACTCAGTACCAGCTCTATGTTCTGGGATTACTAAAATTACCTCTCATTTCCATTGGGGCCTATTCCTCCCCATATTTCATCGATATGGATCCCTTAGGGACTGCCACATTCTTCTGTGATTATACAAAATGCACCCAAATTGGGCCAATCATAGTACTATACCTGCCTAAACACATTTGATTGGTCCAGGGGTGGGTACTCCATTAGCTCTTTGAATCTAGAGCCAAATATCTATGCTCATGAGCCACCCAGAGATATCTGACCTTCAGAGAGCTCCCCAAAAATCTCAGGTAAATGCCCCACAAGGGCTAAAGATTAAGGCAACAAAACTAGGGAGCTATCAAAAACCAAGTTTTCTGCCACAAGGAAAAATGCAGTCTGCAGTGAGACAGAATGAAACTGACAACCTAAGAGAGGCAGAGAGGAAAACCAGATTGATTCCTGACAGTGCCTGAACCCCTAGGGCTGGACCTTAACACTCTTCTTTCTCCAGCTTGGTTATCCAAGGCCTCCTTCCATTCTGGGGGCTAGTAAATGTTCCTCTTTATTTGAATGATTCAATCTGCCTTTCTGACAATCACAGTAAAGAATTTCTCGTATTCATTAGCAGTTAGTGCACACTAACATGTACAGTCAAAAAGACAGTAACATTTCAGACCCTTTCCTGCCAAAAATTCAGTGAAAGTGACAGAGGTTTATTATGGGAACAATATAGACAGTAAGTACTATCCAACTGCAAGTGTAATTTAAAAAATACCTTCCACGGCTATTTTGGTAGTAAATGAAGTTTTCATGGAAAATTCCTCCAACATTCCCAGGTCTGTAGAGTAGTGTGGGCAACGTCCAACAAGCAATTTCTGGGGGGTGTACTCATCTACTGTTGTTTGGGGCCCTCATACATACATATATAGCTCTCTCACCTCCAATTAAAGAATCTGCTATCTATGGGCTAAAAAGAAAAGAAAAAAAGAAAGAAGAAATGAAGGATGGACTTTAGTACTTTAATTAAAATGTTGATACATTTATACATGTTGACATTCAAAGTGTTTCTCTCATACACTGCTTCTAGGAGTACAAATTGATAGGGTATAAAATGAAATGATCCTTTTGTAGAACAATTCATGTCTAAAACCTTAAGATTTGACAGTCTCTCTGTTCATGTTTTTTTGTTTTTTACCTCCTAGAATTTATCTTAATAAAAAAATAATGCATATGTCGAATATTTTACCTAAAAAGACATCAGCCATCTTTTTTCCTTACAAGGGAAAACCTGAAACTCCTTTGTCTACAGATAGGGGGTGGATTAAATAAGAATGGCATATTCATATACTGGAAGTATATGCAACTAATAAAAACGATGACAAAAGTTTTCACAGAAGACTGATAAAATTGTGTCACGAAAGAGTATGTGTAACATTTCTATTATTTTAAAGAAAACATTTTCAAATTAATACATATGTAAATAAATATGTCTGTAATTATATATATGAAAATGTTCTAGCATTTATCTCTTACTAGATAGCGACATTACAGCTGATTTTCATTTTGTTCTTTGTATTTATTTGTGTTCTATAAAATTCCTGCAATAAATACATAATGCTTTTGGAAACAAGAAAAAACATTAGATGTGATTTTTAAAGTTAAAATTAAAAAAAGAAAACTCATGTAATGAAGTCAAATTGGGTATGAAGATACCTTGGAAACAACCAAATCAGGGGATCTCTTTCTGGGTAGCCACTCCAAGGGCTATTTCTTTCTAGAGGTCCTTGTTAAACAAACAGGGTAGCAGATAATGTAGTATATGAGAAATGGCAAAGGGTTCAGCACCAAAGTGCCTGGGTTTTAGCTCAGGTTTTGCCATTTAATGATTGAATGACTTTTGGCAATCATTGATCTTAACATCTTATTTTATCTTTTTCACCTGTAAAAAAAAAATACTAATACCTCCTACCTCTCTATTCCTGTTACTGCAATGTCCAAATATGTGCATGAATGTGGATATATTTTATAAATATAGAACATGAATATAAGTTTATGATGAAATAGTTGTTACAAAACAAGGAGGAAATCAGAAAACCAAGTAAAATATAGCAAAATAAAAATAAAAATAAATCAATAAAATGTAAAGCTTTAAGTCACATTTTCTAATTCTTCTCTAGCTCCTTCTTTGATATGAAAGTGTAAGAATATATATGATAAATGTCAGATCTCACCTCTTCCCTAAAATGTCCCTGCCAAACCAGTCAGAAGTGAACTCTGCTACTTGAAGTTTAAGGTTTAAACTCCTTGTCACGTGTGGAGTGAGTGCAATTCACAAGCCACAAGACTGCTGCAGGAAAATATCTTTTTGGTTGTCTTTCAAAGTGTTACACACATACTAAGAGAAGGGTAACCACTAACACTTTCATTGAGTGTAATTATGTTCCAGGGGCTGTACTAAGTACTTAGTATGTATTATCTCAGCTAAGCCTCATAACAATCTCAGCCAAGTAGGTATTAAGTAGCCCAGTCAAGGACACGTAGCTGTTGAGAGCAGGGCAGGGATTAAAGCCTGGGTACTTGACCAATGCATTACAATGCTTTCTGTCATGCAATGTGGATGGCAATTGGGGTGGAGAAGATATAGGTCCTGACTCAAAGAATACTAACATTTAGCAGTGGAGATAAAACGTGCAAGCATTTCGAAATAAAATCAAGCTGAGATCATTTACACGTGGATTTTTCTCCAAAAGGAGTTGGCATTGTACTTGTGTCTTGAAGTTAAGCTTTGAACCAGTCATTTAAGCAGAGAAAACAGCATGAGTAAAGACATAACACAAAAACAGATAAGCATAGGTTTTCATAATATTTACATACAGAATTGCATATGTATTATACATATTATATATGATATATACTATAAATCATATACTATATGATTGCATATATTATATATGTCTGATATATAGTATAGAAAATACAGTCCTTGAGGGCAGAATATAATCAATTCAACATTATAGAACTTTTACATAATAAGCACTCAAATAGTTACTGCATTAATGCTTAGAGTTGTGTTTTTAAAAATATTTGTTTCAAGGTGTGTACAGGATGGATTTGGACATGGGGAAGGAGAAGCAGGGACAGTGTAAGTAGTATGGCAGAAGAGTGGGCTCAGCAGCCGAAATGAAGGCAGTAAGAATGGAAAGGAAAGTATGGATATTGGAGACAATGCAAAGAGAGTCAGTCAACCTTGGTGAGAAAAATGCAAGTCTGCAGTGAGAAAAACGCAAAGGTTTCTTTTACAGTGTCACCCTGAATTTCTGGGGAAAACACTCTCTCATCAACAAGTGTAGAAAAGGTATTGTATGGTGGGAAGATCTTACAGATATGTTAGGTTTGAGATGTTGTGGGGATCTTTTCATAGTTGGGTTAGAGCTGGAAATACAAGCTTTGGAGTAATCTGCAGAGAGTAGATAGATGAAGCCTTGCTGCTATTGGGTGAGATATCCAGGGAGGGGAATTACAGAAAAAGAAATGAAGCTGCTGGAGAGAGAGGCTTCAGAAACATTCACCAGAAGTGTGGGTAGGGGGAGAAAAAGTCAAAATAGGAGTCACAAAAATCTCTTCCTCTCCCACCACACCTTGTTCATCGTTTCTGAAAACCTAATGAGCATCTGCATCACCGGTACATTTGTCTTGGTGCATTTCTGGGCACCATTCTTCAGCCCAGCAGGATATGAATGTAGTACAAAGTGCACAGCTAAATATTTCCCAGCTTTAATCCATTTAAGTGTAACACATTTCCTAGTTAAGCCATTCATCACTCTTTGCTGACATTCACAGACAGTGCATTTTCTTACATACATTTACTTCAGAAAACACCAGAAGAAATTAAATTATGTTGGAACAGGGTGATGTCTAGCACAACTGGAAGAGGAAGAAAGGGTTCTTGACGTTATTATCTCAGTGTTAATGTCCTGATCCTGATTTTTCCTACAAAGCAAACGGTTTTCTTTGAGGTGTCTAATTGATTAATATAATTAAAAACTGAAGTTCTTGTGAAAGAAACAAAGACCTTCTCTTAAGAAACCCAAAGCTGAGTGTTAAGCCATTGATTTGTTTCTGACACAGCTGTATTTTGTTACATGATGGTATTTATGGCATCATTGGTGGAATATAGTTTGTAATAAGGGCAAAACTAATTGCTGGAAACTCAGGTTACCTTACGATGGAAAAGGTTAATAATTCCTTCTCCATCATATATTGGTTACACTGTTTATTAAAGGATAGACTTTTTTTGGCGTTTTGTAAGGAAACAATTGATTCTATAAAATATTACTAGGAGTCCATAGAGATAGAGAAAATTTCTTGTCAGGATAACACAAAAACTGTCCAAGATGGGGACAGCCAAAGATCATTCATCACATGCCAGGTAACTGCTTTCCTTTAAGTTCACTCAAGCAGAAAATGAACAGCGGCCAATGTTGATCAGCCAGATAGAAAACGCTGCTTCCAGGAATGAAAGTCTCTTTTTTCGTTTTTTAGAAGTTAAAACAATATGCTACATACTTCTGCTGAAACAACAAGAGGGCCAGACTTGATAAGATCACAGTCAAGGAACTGATCAGTGGTTTCTTGATGTGTTTACAGAATTTTGCAGATATAACCGGCAGATGCGCAACAGTAACCTCAAAACCAACAGAGACAAACATTCTGTTTTCAGTCTTTGGTGAATTCTTTTGAAGTTCCAGAGCATATTGTTCAGAATGGAATTTCACCCAGATAAGAATCTTCAGATCTTGACTATCTGGAGGATTGTAAACTGTACCAAATCGTCCTTCTATTATTGGAAAATTTCAAAGTATTTTTTGCCCGCCAAAAAAAACCAAAAAACAAAAACAATCAACTCTCCTTAAAATAGGGACCTATTTCAAAAGACCAACTTTTGTTTATTGTCTCTCAGTTACTAATGGGTACAATAAAAAATACAGCTAATGGTTCAAAATTAATTTATGTTATTAAGGCATAAACTGCTAGCATGGAAATTTTAAGTCAAATACATAAACTGTATGCTGAGTAGTAAGCAGCTTTAAGCATGAATGCTGGAAGAAACTATTCAAAGTTGCAGCCATGCCCTTCACTGGGGTCCTCTCTGCCTGTGTGAGAAAGCCTGTAAAAGGGGAGATGCAAAAGAGACAGAAAACTAGGGAAATCATCTTGGTAGAAAAAAGGGTGATCCATAGTTATAAAATAATGAGGACTTTTACTTTGTGGCTGGTTATTGATACTGGAGATAGCTCCAAAATTATTCTGCATGACATGATTATGCTGTGGAAGAAAAATATCTTCAATGTCTAAGACAGTGTGTTCGTGAAAAATCTGTCCTCATTATTTTACAGCCAAATATTCTAAATGTTTAAAAAGTATTGTTTTCACAATCATTATAATCTGATAGGTGAGATAACATGCAGGATTTGTGACTTGATTGTGAAATTCTGCATCAAGCTAAGCAATAAATAACCCGTGGGTCTGGCTACAATTCAAGCCAAACCTTTGTGGCTTTTTGGTATGAGGAATCAAAGGATACAAAATTGATTGTGATCAAGGGTAGGTGCCTTTTCTTATATCAGGTTAGATACAGCTGCTAGTACTGATGAGATGACAACCAAAGAAAAAAAGACTTTTCATTACAAAAAGACAGATCAGCAATTCGTTACAAAAAATTTTTACGTTAACAATAGGTGAACAGGTACACACACCCTAAATATATCTTTAAGAATTGCTCAAAAAGACTCAAGTGGGCAAAAGGACTTCTCACAGTGCTCTCAGTGATGCCTGTCAAACACCATCCAAAGAATTCTAGTTCAGATTTGTGATATTTTTGGTGGTGTTCATTTGTTGCAATAAAATAAATCACGCATTTTTGAGAAGATTAGAATTTTATAGAGTCCACTATACCTTTTAATATTAAACATAACAGTGTGAGATTATTTGTTGGGCTTTTAAAAATTAAAATTATATACACTATTTTTTGGAGAAAGCTTTTCATTGAATAGTGGCCTAGTGTAACATGAAAAATTGACTTAATATTTGATTACAGATGGCATGTGTTATGACATCTACAATTTTGAGCATTATGCTATTGGTTGGAAATGTAATTCCTGTTAATACCATTTTTGGGGAACAATTAGATTTGACATGCTTATTTCAATTTATACACCTATTCTAGAAACATAATCTGTCATAATCTATCATAAGTGCCAGGGCTGTCTGTAGTACCTCAGTGGTACTTTACAGCGAATGTCACCACTGCCCACCACCCATCTGTAATAACGCATGTAACTTTAAAAAAAATATTTGCAACTATTATCTTACTTCATCTTCAAAACGGTCCTATAAATTGGGCAGAGCAAGAATTATGAACTAAATTCCACTTAGGAGCTTATAAGGAAACTGAGGTAACAATAAATTAGTGGTAAAATCTGGACTAGAATTAAAATAATTTGGCTCCAGACTAATGTATGCTTCTCCTAGGAGCAGCCTGGTATTTTCAGGGACTGCATTTGATGGACAGATTCAAGCCATGGGTTAAAAACGTTGAGAATGTCTGGCTGACTATTACTGCATACACCCCTGAGGTGAGGTACATCCTTGCTCTTGTTTAAGCTGATTCCTTAACAGCAAAGGCTGAATAGAGGGTTTTGACAGAAAAACTACTTTTCCTTCCACACCCAGACTAGTCCCTTCTTGGTGAAACCTGCTTCTATGGTCAGTAAAGTGTTATAGCATCTGGACTATGCAGTAAATTTTTTTATTTATCTGTCTTGAGAGTCAGCAGTGTGTTAGAGAATAATCATCATAATGTCTGTTTATCTTCCTACTAGACAGTGGGCTCCTCAAAAGGAGAACATTGCTTACTTTTGCCTTTGTTTAGTGTCAGACACATAGAAGTTGCTCAGTAAAATTTGTTGAATGAATGAAGGAAGGAAGCATTTTTGGAACTTCCTTATGTAAATCACTCTGATTGAGTCTGTGATGCACAAGAGTTTAGAAGGAGGAAAAAATGTTTGAAGTCAGTGTAATAAAGGATTGTCCTGAAAACAAGTGAAACATTGACTTGGTCACTTGATTTGAAAATTACCAGTTGTTAGCCAGTATTAAAGAGATCAACTTTTTATTACAACTTGGTAACAACTGGGTAACTTGACCAGAATTGTATATAAACTGCTCCTCATCCATTCAAACTGATTTCTACATTTTGGTTTCATGGAACTGACCTATCACTCATAGCAATAAACTACTTAACAACTAAGCAGTGCTTCATATGGTATTAAGGAGAAAACATTACTGGCACTTGTATCGAATAAAACTGCTCTCTTTGGCAAGCTATCTTAAAACAGGAAAATAAATTTGTTGAAGATCTTCATAAACCTTGTATAAAGTTTGCAATCTTCTGAATGTAAAACTCTGCTTATAAATATTGTTAGGGTAAAATTTCATCTTAAAACAGAGTGATTGCTTCTAGTTCCTGTGATGTTTACACAGCAACTTCTGCAGGATTACTCTAAGAAAGAAATAGAAAAGAAAATCAATAGCAACATTGCTCTATGAAATAAACTTTGTGGCCAAAACAGAACCAGAAGACTAAGATAAGACCATAAAAGTATGAAATAATGAAAAGGGCACCAATCTCAACCCCATAAGAACCACTAAAGATGATTTCACATGTGTATTTCATATACACACAATGGAATACAGACATTTTGCTATTTCCTAAAGTCATTTTCAAGTAGTAATTAATACCATTCTGCTTATCCTTGTCGTACCTGTAAGCCTTAGTCAGACATTATTTGGAAAATAATTATTTTCAAAATATTTTTGAAATATTTTTCAAAACATTATTTATAGCATTATTACAAATTTCTCATTTTTCACAGAAATTCTTTTTAATGGTATTATTTTAAATAAAATTTAAAAAAATACATAATCTCTTTCCTTTAAAAATGCCAACCTGCTAATTACATAAGTAATTATAGCTGCATTTACTATTTGTAAGTAACATCCTTCTTCATATTTGTATTTCTTTTTTATTTCCTCAACAGCTCTGGAGATATATTTCTAAGACTGAAATTTAAAACCTTTGTCAATTATTATCTTAAATATTAATTTGAGTTAAAAATTAGACATTTTTATTTCAAATACTGAGCAACAAAAATGACTTCAACCGTATATATACTTAATCATACAGAATTTAGTATCCCGAGTAATTTGGGAGTTTACGTAATTTCCATATACTTTTTTAGCATAGTATGTCTTCAAAACTACATGGTTGAAAACAACTACCTCTTAGTCACCTAGTGTTAAAAATCAGGTCCAATCACTAATAGAACCAAATAACCTTCCTTCTATTAAATTACCCATGAGTAATACCTGAGTTGCCCCCACTCAAACCAAGTGGCTTTCACAACTGGCAGCAAGTCAAGGGGAGAAACAGATAGATTGACCTGATAATCTGAAGTTATCTGGCTCTCTGCTTGCTTTTGCTAACATGTTTTAATTTTTGAGCCTGGTCGGCCAACTTACATCTGCCTTAGTGTCACAATCTGCTTTAAGTCTTAGCTAAAGAAATAGCGTACACATTGTTTTGCAGTTGAAAACTGACACTTGCCTTTTGCTTTTTTTGGTAAACATTCTTCCAAAGTTCTCCCATATATAATAGATCCCATCAAAACCATATATAAATAGCAATTGGTCATTTTCTAAATGTAAACACGTCCAATAAGTATTTATTCTTTCTTAATGTGAGCCAACCATATACGCATTTCAGTCTACTCTTGATGTTGTTAATGTAGGAAGTACTAACACTGTACAAATACAGGACAACATCTAGATTTTCAGGGCTGAACCAAGTTCATAAGCAAGATGACAATGTGGAGACAACATACACACTCGATCCTATTGCAACATCACTTGGAGTCGTGTTCACAGAGTTTGAAAGTTTGCTTTTTGAAAGCAAATCCTTCCTCTCCAGTCTCATGGTTTTCCTTTCCATCTATTAAAGCATACTGATTTACATTGTATTTCAGTTTTGAAATCCACAACAGACCAATTTCATATGTTTAGTAAATTTTTAATTTATACTGTGTTAAGATTAATTCCATTATGACCAATGTTGTCATATCACTTAATTACACTGACATGTATTAAATTATTTATAATAAATTAGACATATTTAAATAAATTCTAGCTAAGAATGTAAATAAATGAGAGCCACCTGGCATAATGACAGAAAGAAATTGTACAGGAGTGGCAAAGGCATGTTCTATTCTCTGGGTTAAAATGAATTAGCTGGACTGATAGAACTTGGAGGAATTCATTCTGTGGTCAGGATATTTTCTCTTTTGCATAAGATGAAAGAAATCTGGAATGAAATTTAGTGGTGATAAGAAGGCAGAAAAGACCAAAAGAAAAGTGAGAAGTTGTTCTTTTTTCAATAGTTACTTAAAATGACACTATAGTCCTCAACAGCCATTTTCAATGGGCATTTATTGAGCACATACTATGAAACCTGCACTGAACTGAAGTATCAGATTATCAAATGGTACTTCTCTTATAGCCTTTGCCTTGGCAGATCAAGCATAATTATGAGGACCAAGAAGAAATAAACACTTCATATTCTAAATAAGATGGGGTCAGAGTCCCTGTCAGGGAGCCTCCACTACCCACCCCCAACTCTCCCCTCCCCAGCATACTTTCTAATCTATATAAGATGATTTGAGAGTCGTGAAGGAGACAATATTCCTAACAGGGAATGTGGAGATCTTGTTTTCTGTTTCCCACCAAACATCCAACTTAAATAAAAGAGACTCTAAAGGAGACGTTCATAGCAGCTGCCTAGGTGGGGACACTGCCAGTCTCTGTACTTACTGTCATAGGAGTGAAGCAGAACCCACTGAAGAAATTGTCACTGAGCTGTATACACACCCTCTGTGGCTTAGGGATACACAAGGATAGAGAGAGATGCCTGCTCCTCACCTGGAGGTTTCTGGAGGCAGGAGGCCTGCTGGAGCAGTCTCTGCTAGGGGTGAGAGAATCTAAGAAGTAAAGAAGAAGGGCCCCCCTGGTTCTTCTTGTGTCCCTGAGGGTACTGAAGACCTCAGAGGCTAACTAGGCTTCATGTGGAGGAACATGGAGTTGAAGATGGAAAAAGTATTGGGTGGTCCGCATAGCAGTCCTCATAAGGGATGAAGAGTGGTCCTTCTGAGGGGCACAAACTGTGTATAGAAGGTACCAGAAATAACAGCATGTAATGTTTAAGCATTTTGAAAGCAAATATATCTGGATTCAAGCCTCAGTTCTGACAGTATTTCTGACATGTTTGTCAATTCACTTAAGGTCTCTGAGGCTGTTTCCTCTTCTGTAAAATGAGAAAAACGAACTCTACCTCATGGGGCTTTTGTGAAGGATAAACTGGGCAATGCTTTTAGAAATAATTTTAAAGGATGACATCAAGTAAGCACTGTTATTATTAACTAACTCATACGCTACAGCCACCTTCACACGTTGCCCACATCATCTTACCATATCACACGCATTCTTAGGTCAGCTGGCGTCATGCACAACTTTATGCCTTGCATATTCCCAAGAGGTGCTGTAGTCCACAGATTTCAAGCATGACCTGCAATGACCCCGTCTTTGTACAATCCTATTCCTTTTGAGTGTGGGTGGAACCTTTGAACATGTTGATATATCACACCCATGAGATACACACACACACACACACACACACACACACACACACACAAAGGTTTTAGCTGGGTGGGACTAATCTAACCACAGAAGCCCTTAAAAGTCAGGATTTTTTCAGATGTAAAAGCAGAAGTTGGAAAGATGCAAGCATGAAAAGGTCTCAACGTACCTTTACTGCTTTGGAAATGGAGGGTGCCACGTGAGAAGGAATGTGGATGACCACTAGAAGGGAAAAGCAGCCCCCTGCTGACAACCAGTAAGGAAATAGGGGCTTCAGATCTACAGATACAAGGAACTCTATTCTACCAACAACCTGAATGAATATGGAAAGGGGTTTTTCCCCCAGAGCCTCAAGGTAAGAGCCCAGCCCAGCTGATGGTTTGACTTCAGCCTTGTGAGGCCCTGAGCAGAGAACCCAGGTGAGCCTGCCTGGACTTTTGACTCACAGAACTGTGAGATAATAAAGGGGTATCATTTTAAGCCACTAAATTTGCAGTAATCAACTCTATAGCAATGGAAAAAGCACACAGATTTGGTACCAGAAGTGGGGTGCTACTCTAACAAGTACCTAAAATATAGGGGTGACTTTGGAATCAGGCAGGAGGATAAGTAAGAGAGATGCAAAGCATGAGAAAAATGTGGCATGCCGTTGCTGGCTTGAAGACAGGGGTGCAAGGATGGCAAAGCTGCCCCTAAGAGCTAAGAATGATGCCCTAGCTAACAACCAGTAAGGAAATTTGGAACTTAGTCCTATAGCCACAAGGAACTGAATTCTGCTAACAATCAGAAGGAGGTTGGAAGCAGTTTCATCCCCAGAATCTCCAGTTAAGAGCCTAGTCCAGTTGACACCTTAATTTTAGCCTTGTGTGATGCTAAGCATTGAAGCAAGACTTCTGACCTACAGAAAAGTGAGCTAATAAATGGATGTTGTTTTAGGCTGCAACTTTGTGGTAACCTATTATGTATCAGCAATAGAAAAGTAATACAGATGGTACACCCTGTTTATTGAATAAATGCTATTTATTAAATGAAAGCCATTTATTGAATGCCCATGAAGCAACTGATATATAGTATCAGGAAGCATTTCAGATGGAGACTGGGCTGAAAATTCTCCTTAAGAATTCTGAATTCTAGATTGTTAGAATCTAAAAAAAATTTACTTTTAGGAGGCTAACTACAACTAGGATTAATTGGCAGACATGTCTAAGCATTCCTGGTGATGTAGAAAATATTTGTTGCTGGTAGTGCAATGGAGTTTTGTAAAAGATACAGTTAAATAGGATGGAGGCTCAGCACCAATATAATCTGATCATTAACTGCCAAGGTTTACTCACAAGTCAGTAACATACAGATTACTTACAATGAAATGCTAGTTTTTGTGGCATAGAGTGAAGTTCCAGAACACTTATGGGAAGGGGGTATATCAGTAGTTTAGAATGGCTTTATGGAGAAGGCAGGCTTGCCTTTAGTTGCGAGTGCTCAGTCAGTCTCAGCATTGAGTATAATGACTAAAGTATAACAACACGGATGCTGAACTAAAACAAAACTGCATCATCCCCTGCCTCTCCCCCCACGTATTACAATTTCTCATCATTGTCTGCCAAAAAGAGCATCCCTCTTATTTTAGTACATCTCTAGGGAAAAAGATCAAAGAACACTCTCTTGGGGACTTAATTATCCTTCCTTGGAGGCAATCCTCTCTTTCAGCATGAAGGCGAAAAGTAAAGGCCATTTCATCTTGTTCTGCTTCCATCCATGCCCGTTAATTTTACAACACATGTTTTGATATTAGAATATTTTAAAAATACAGCTACTGCACTGACATCTGGTACTATTGGCAACCAGAGCAAGATTAATAACCAATGGGAACTGAAAAATGCCTTTTCATAGGAAGGGATGGGGATACAAATGATCTTCTGGTTATCACTTTCTCCTTAATTCATAAAGAATAAACGAAAGTATTGTCAAATAACTAACTTACAAATCATTGGATTTATAACCCGTATCAAAGTTTTCTTAGAATAATCGTCCTCAACCTTGACTACATACTGGAATTAACTAGGGATCTGTAACAAACTCTGGTGCCTAGGTTTCACTCCTTCAAAGATTCTGACTTTGTTGGTCTGGAGTGCAGTTTGGACACTATGATGTTATAAAAACTCCCAGGTGATACTAATATATGGCCAAGTGGGATACATTTATTTATTGACTAGTCTTGGCACACCTGCCTCTGAGCCATGGCCAGGATCACACACCTGATCCACTCTTAGGGAAAGACAAGCACAAGTCCACTGGAGGACTGGATTCTAAAATCTCTCAAATACCAAAATCCATGAATAACTGCTCTGAAATGAACATGCCAGAGAACACTGCTTTTATTTTAGTGTTTTTGTTTTTCCAAAGGTGTTTTTCAATTTGTCTGATTGCACTGGGGCAATATCTTGTCTGAGTGCAAATTGAATCTTCCTTCTAATAAGAAGGATGCGTTTCTGCCTCAAGACCAGGTACAGTCTAGTGATGGCAAGCAGTGGCCCAGGGATGCTCATGATGGGTTGAGGGGGACAAGGACAACATTAAAACCATGCATCAGAAATCCTGAAAACTGGAAAATTAATAATTATAGCTTTAAAACCAACCTCAATTGGCACAGTAGCAAATCTTATCAATCACTTATCTACCTTCGACACAACTTGTGGGGAATTAAAACCCTCAGGCCAGGAATACACCCAACTAAAGGTAGCCTTACACTTTATCTTGGCTGAAAATTGGATAGCAACACAATTTGGTCTTTAAAAAAACAATTAGGGTTCATTTAAGGTTGCAATGATGTACAGAGGAGAGTAGAAACTTGAGTGAGAGAAGCTATGAGAAAGTGCATTTATTGGGGAGGAGATAGAATTAGTTAGTGGAAATTTGATTTTCTTTTTCCATCTTACATTTTCTTTTGTTTTCATCCTCATGTACATATTAATGATGAATCAATTGGAACATCTGTATGATTGCCAGTTTTCTGACCCTGGGGCATAAATAATTTTGTTTGCTGGAAAGCTTACTGATATATAGTAGAGATGGGAGAGCTGGAGGCCAAACCTACACTTTACAAAGTGCCTCTGGATTGGGTGGTTGACAAGCCCAGAAGTTACGTAAATATAGCCCCAGAAGGTGCTGCTTCAGCAGCTGGATTCATCCAAGACTTCTGCCCTGGAATTTAAGGCACCTGTTGATGATTTTCTTCTCTTTCCACAACTTCTTTATCTCATTGGCAGCTGATGGTTAAAAAGAATTTTGTGCCCTTTCCACCCCACTGTAAAAAGTTCACGACCTTAAAGCATCCACATAAGAGTAGACAGAAATATTGTTTGCCAGAGGCACCTTCAAACAGAAAAAGAATTTTCACATGAAAAAATGTTTATTAGAGGCAGAAGAAAACACACCACTATAATATAATACTCGTTTATATTTGTCGATCAAGTTCTCTAGTCTGTGCACCTATCATACATTAACTCATTTAATTAACCATTCTGTGGGGTTGATACTATTATTATTTTAATTTTACAAAATAGGAAACTGAGACACATATAGAATGTAAGTAACTTGTTGAAAGTCACACAGATAGTAATAAAAAAGTCAGGATTCAAGAACCGAGGCAATTTGGCTCCCAGGAGTCAACTCTCTTAATCATTGTACTACATTTTAGTTGTTGTGTAAAGGGGCTCATGAAATCAACAAAAATGTGCCCCACACAGGGAAATGGGAATTTCAGGGAAGTTTCTTGAGGAAGATTGCATCTGCGCTAAGCAAAAAATGTTAAACAGAAATTACATGGGTGAAGTAAATGAAGAAAGGAGAATGAAATTCATAGCAGAGGGGACAGTGTAAGTAAAATCAGAGGTTAAAAAAAAAAAACCTTCATACTGTGTATTGAGCAATTTGATATGGCTGGGAGATAGGATCTAAACTAGGGAGTAGGTTTGGAGAGGTAAAGAAGGACTGGATCATGACAGTCTTAGTATTAGACCGAGGACTTGGACTTTACCATACAATAAAGAAGCTCAATCATTTTTAACAGGACCCATAGAAATACATTTTACACGATAATCTAGTATATTTATATGTATATGTTTATGTATATACATACTCTTTACATTTCTATACACAATACATATATATATATACACTAAACTATATTAAACATTTATATGTATATGAATGATTTTAAAATTGGATGAAAGTTTCAAGAAAAAATAACTTTACTATGTACTCATATTTTTCTATTCTATTTTATGTCTATTGTAGTCTACTTCATTTGTTTGTTTAGGAAACTAGTAGGACCCTCCAAATATAAGTTTAATGGGATACAACCCACAGTTTAAAAAAAAAAAACTGTTACAGGTTTTATAAATATATGGAAACATGGTGGTCAGCAAATGATTTTGATCATGGCAGAGACAGGTTAAATTATCACTCAACCGGGTCACTTTGATAGCATTCATTAGGTGTTTGAGGGTGATTCTAAAAAACAGACGGGAAGCAAAGAGATGATTTTCCAAGATCAGGCAAAAAAGACCAGTGAATGCAAAACCAAGTCTAGATATACAGTAGGAAGAATAAATGCAATAATTTAGAGTCTCCAATAAGGGATGGTTCCATTTTGGAAGCATGATCAAAGGAATAGTTATAGCATCCTCATTCTTGGATTTACTGGTTATTTCGGTTGGTTATCTTGGTAGGGGTTCTGACACACTCACCCGAGGGACAGGAAATAAATAAGTGATATCCCCTTCTGACTCTAGATTTATCTTTATGGGCACTGACCACCTGAAAACCCATTTTACTTGTCTAAGAATAAAACCTTAAATGTACACAGTGTTGTTCTGAAGAGCAGCCTACAAAAAGTTATTAAAAGCAGATGAATAGGCATGGCTTTCTCTGCTCAATCCACTCGTATACAAATGTCTGCGCAACTACAAGAACTTAGTATTTCTGTCTCAATAATAGAAGATGAGACTGCTCCCACAGGTTTGAAAGAATTTTTCTTGAACTTATTATAGACAAGGCAATAATGCCTTACAAAATATTTTAAACTTATTAAGAATAATTATTAGTAACATTTTGGGTGCTGTTGGGTTATAACTCCCTAATTTTAAAATATTCGAGTATATCTGGACTCTCATTATTCTCCTGGTGTGTATATTTTTAGTACTGATTTTAAGTAAAAAATAAAAGCAAAAACAAAGGACGTTACATGCAAACAAATGAGTGAGCCCAACAAAGATACAGAGAGGTTCTTGAATGACTCCCCACCTGATTTTCTTCTTGGAATCTGGGACTGGGCAAAAATCCTAAAGTCAGTGTGTGAAAGATGGAGATGAACCAGGTTCTAGAACAAAGAACCTTTTGCCCTATCTGGACTGATCCACCTCCAAAAACAAAAACACAGACATACAAGCAAACAAGAAAACAAAAGTAGAAACATAGCCACTAAAACTGTCGATTCTGTACTGGGTTGTCTGTTGACATCTGGCTTTCAGAAAACCCAATTTCCCCATAACCCATTTATTTTACCTTCAATTCTAAAGGACTTACTCACCTTCTTCCCAGACAGGGTTTGCATAAACAAACACATACAATCTACAATTCCCCATTACCCTTCAGTCATCTCCTTGTCAGTAGAATTTTATTTCCTAGTCCATGAGAGAACCAATCAAGACAGACACTTGGGAATGTACCTGGACCACTGCTAAGACTATTGATTCTGAATTCAGAATTCAGCACCACAACTCGTAAGAGAACATCGGAAACCCATTTCGGACAAGATGGTGCATAAACAAATAAATACAATGGGCAAGTCACTAAGAAACTTTCACCAAGTCTGATAATGGAAAGATTTTGCTCCAATTGACTGTCATTGTTTTTAGTTCAAAATATACTAGGACTTATTCATGATAATACATAGCTAGAATGAGGAAAGTCTAGCTTTTCAGTCAATCAGCAGAGTAATGAGGACATAATTGTATTTAAGACTCCTACCTGGCTGTTGCAGATGGAATAGAGTACCCAAAACTGGCCTTAGAATAAGGCAGTGACCTTCAGCCCACAAAGACCCAGTTGAAAATCCTGAACCAATGACACAATGAGTATTTTTGTGATAATCATTTGGCATGCAAATTATTTGAAAGTCATTAGGAGGTAATGCATACCTACAATGCATAATAAGTCCATTTTTATGTTAGCATACCCCAAAGGACTTCCCTGCTGTGTGTTTTATACTACTGCTGCTTTATGTTTTATGTGTTTGCATTAATATTTTAATTTTCATATACACATCCCTAGGCCATTTTATGAAGGGCATGACTTTTAAAATTTGGTCGATATATTAAATTAGTGTAAAATAAGGTCATCTAGCAAGTTGTCCTAAATCAATTCTCTGTGTTCCCTCTGCACACTCAAACCTTCCAATATGGTTTATTTATTATGGGCAATGCAGAAGTAAGATCTGGGCTCTAAACTCTGACCATCTGTCAGATTAACGTGCATACGCACTGACTGTCTTTCTTCAGATGATGGATACTACCACAAGTCCTCCCTAAAAGAATATATCAATCCTCTTACCCATGAAAATAAACAAAAAAACACAATTGATTTATATCAACAATTCATACGTAAGATAGAGATTTGCCCTAAATTGGCCACTGTGATTAGAATGACTTTGTTGCCTCAGAAAACCTGTCTAGCATTATGCAAGTAGAAGGAATGTGACTAGATGTTAAAAAAGAATTAAAAAAAAAAAAAAGAGGCAACATAATGTAGTGATTAGAAATAAAGGTTCTAGAACCAGACAGTCTCTATAAGTCCCAGTTCAACCATTAACTATTATGTGAGTCCAGTCTAGCTATTTCACCTCTTTGAGCCTCAGTTTCCTCAATTTAAAATAAGAACAATAACAATTACTTACACAAGATCTATTATAAAGGGTAAAAGAACTGTGTAAAGAATTGGCATCTTATTCAACATTATTATTATTATTATTACTACTACAGAGATGACCTCAGAATTGCTATTAAAAACCAAGTAAGGATGTGGGTGGCATGCTGTATTTTAAATTCTGATACAACCTGCCACTATACATGACATTCATATCATATTGTCACCACAGAACACAGTACTTAAGAAAAAGGATCTGGCTTTAAATCCTAACTCTATGACTTATTAACTGTGTTTCATTCATTATCGTCTTAGCTCTATAAAATGGATAAGAACAATATTACCTCCTTTATAGTGTTTTGGGGAGGGTTAAATAAGTTCATATATGTCCAACTGTTAGGGAAAAAAAAGCCTTCAGTACTTTTAAGCACATGACAAATATTTGCTATTGTGATTATTCGGTTTAACTCCAAAGAGAAAATGCCCAAATATTTAAAAATCCAGAAGAGAAACAGACCTAGTCTAGTAGTCATTAAGATAATAATCATTTAAAAATCATAATAATAACCATTAAAATAATGATGCTATAGTTAGCTCAGATATAACATGCTATGTTCGCCTGTTTGTTCACATATGCTGTCCAACATGGACTTCTCAACAAGCCTGTGACGCAGGTGGGCTATGGACCATTATCCTCAGATTATACTTCATGAAACTGAAGCTCAAAGATCAGTGACTCGCTGAGCTACATAACAGTGAGTGATGGAGCCCAGGGCTAACATCTCGGGGTGGGCCTCCTGCTCCAGTGTCCATTCTACTACACTGCTTTTCAACAGCCACAAACTAAAATCCACAGCAAGGGTGTCCAACACCTATCCTGGTACAGAACATTCCTGAAGCAAAACACCATGATCTCCCAAGTCAAAAGCACAGTGCTTCCAGACTCAATAATTCTAGAGAAATTATAGGTAACAACCATTAAGTCTGTACAAACCAGAGGGTCATTACTACAGAGATGCCTTTTAGAACTACCAGTTCTGGTAGATTGTATTCATGTGAAGAGGATCTGGTTTTCCTTTGCATTTAACACTTCATATTCCCTTTGTCTCTCAAGTCTGTTAATGATTAATTATTTGAAGCTGGATAGGCTGTTGAAGGAACGGGTTATGTTTTTGTTTTGTTGTTTTTGTTTTTTGTTCTTTTCTGGCTGTGCTGGGAGGCTTGCAGGATCTTAGTTCTCCAACCAGAGACTGAACCCTGGGCCCTGCCCTCGCAGTGACATTGTGGAGTCCTTATCACTGGACAGTCAGGGAATTCCCAGGTTACTTTTAAAGATATCCTTTTGGACTTCCCTGGGGGCTCAGTGATTAAGAATCTGCCTGCCAATGCAGGGGACATGGGTTCGAGCCCTGGACCAGGAGGATCTCACATGCAGCAGAGCTACTAAGCCCATGTGCCACAACTACTGAGGCTACGTGCCACAACTACTGAAGCCTGCATGCCTAGAACTTGTGCTCCGCAACAAGAGAAGCCATCATAATGAGAAGCCTGTGCACTCCAACAAAGAGTAGCCCCCCGCTCACTGCAACTAGAGAAAGCCCATGGACAGCAATAAACACCCAACACAGCCAATAAATTAATTCATTAAATTATAAAGAAATAGATTAAAAATAAAAAATAAATTAAAATATCCTTTTGGTTTCCAAGTTTTCAAGCCTCTTCCATGAAAGTACATATTTTCATTTTGTTTTTAATTGCTGTTTTCCCCCATGGCTTAGATAATTCAGGATATTCCTAATTACACACCACAGTAAGGGACAGTTAATATACCTCTAGTGCTCCTGGCTTTGCAAATAACAGGTGGAATCTGTTTAACAGCAGGAAACCATCACCCCTTGGAAATTCTCCTTTATGCTTCTGATAAAATTCACAGCCATAAAAAGGATATATTATGCAAATATCCAAGCATTAGGACTTTGCCACCTTTAGTTTGTTTTTGTCATTATAAATGAAAGAATATACGTTGATACACACCCATGCCAAAAATACATATATAAACATATATATGTCTTCATTTATAACAAAGAAAGATGGCTTAATTTTATATATTTGAGAACAAGACCATTTAGCACTCAACCCAGAATTTACACAGTACTGAGGAGAGAGGAAAAAAAACAAACAAAAAAACAAACTGAAGTCAGTAAACACACAAATCTTTCCACTGACAAGGTGCCCTTTCTCAGCTTCCCTTCACTTTACCTCTGATTTTCTTCTCAAATTATGGGTTTCAGTCAATTCTGCACATTTTTTCCTCCTGGAGAGAGGTCATTCTCATGTCTTTTGGGGAAGAAGATGCTCATGAACACTCTTAGGCAGTGAGGGAGTCAATAAGCATTTACTGAATCCCTGGCCCACTGAACACTATACTAGGTGCTTAGAACTTAGTCTTTCCTCAGGAGAAGCAAAGAGGGGAAAGCTGTAACTTTTAGCATCACTACTAGTATGAATGCTATGGACTGACTTGTCCCTGCCCCCAAATTCACATGTTGAAGCCCTATCCTCCAATGTGATGGTATTTGGAGATGGGGCCATTTGGGAGATAACTGGGTTTAGATGAGGTTATGAGGGTGGGGCTGAGGCAGGAGATAGATGGGCTCCAGGTTAGACATTTACAGCCGGCTTCCTATTTACACTTCCACATAGAAAAAAAACAGGAACAGGGTAAATAGCTGGACTTTGCCTCCAGTGGACACTTTAAGAGAGGAGCTGAGCCTTGCCCAGATAAGAGATAAAAAGACCACAATATTTCTCATTCTGGGGGTCAAGGAGACCTTCCCAACGACACATGCACAGAAAGGCTCCTCGGGGGGTCAAAAAGCGTGGGGCACCGCTCCATAGTAGGTGATCTCAACCTACCCATAGGCCTCTTTGCTAGAATCCATCTTGGCTGAGAGATGTGTGCGCACACATGGGAGGACCTTGCGATAAACCAAATATGGACTCAGAACCAGGCAAAGCAAGATGATTGGCCAAAGGAAACCCAGAAGAAATGCCCCATATAAGTGATTCAAACTACCACAAAGGCGCGACTCTGAGTCAGCCCATGTGCGTCTATTCACACGTACTCTTTTCCCTCCTAATAAACACTTTATTTGTTTCACTACTTTCCGTCTCTTTGTGGAAATTCATTTCTACAAAGCCTACAGGCTAGGGCCTTGATGCTAGTGGCTAGGATGCAGCACTCTCAGTGCCACAGCCTGACTTCAATCTCTGGCAGGGGAACCGAAATCCTGTTGTAGGCTGAGGCCACCTAAGATCAGGGCCTACATGATGGGATTAGTGTCCTTATAAGAAGGGACCAGAGGGCTTGCACACTCACATGCTCCCACTCCGTCCCTCTCTCTCTGTCTGTCTCTGTCTCTCTCCCTGCCGTGTGAGGAATGAGTAAGAAGGTGGTCACCTATAAGTCAGGAAAAGAGCTCTCACCAGAAACTGACCATGCAAACACCTTGATCTTGGACTTGTAGCTCCAAGAACTGTGAGAAAATAAGTTGTTTAAGCCATCTAGCCTATAGTATTTTGTTATGGCAGCCAGAACTTAGACAATCACTGACCTCCGTAGGCCATGACTCAAAGGTAAAAAGGTTTTCTTTTTCTACCTCACAGTTTGTCAAAACAAACCGACAGAAACTTTGATATGTCTTCTTGGGCCAAATGCATTGTGGTGACATACATGTTCTGGCTCTGGACCAAATCTGTAGACCAAATGCTTCTGTGGTCAAGAAAATTTAAAAATTTATAAGTATACGAACTATTCAGCAAATTATAAAGATTTCCAACAGCTCAATATTTTGGATCAGAGTTTCTCAACCTCTTCACTACTGACATTTTGATGCAGATAATTCTCTGTTGTTGGGCAGTCCTGTGAATTTTAGGTTGTTAAGTAGCATGCTGGCCTCTATGTTTGATATGCCTGTAGTATCCCTGAACCCAACTGTGACAACCAAAAATATTTCCAGACATTGCCAAATATCCCCTGGGGGCAAAATCAGCCCCATTAAAAACCCCTATCTAGACCAAAACTTCACGGAACACACATAATTATGTTACAGAGATATCCTGTAATGATGGCATATGATGGCCTGGAAATATAATGACCTTAAACATAAGATAATAAGAATCTCTCTCTCCACCTCTTTCTCTCTCTCTCTCCCCACCCCCCTGACCTCACACACACACAGAAACACACACACACAGACACAGACACACACAGACACACAGACACACACACACATCAGCATTAAATAAAATGCCTGTTGGAAAAAAAAAAGCAAGGAAATGAGGCAGCATGGAACAGAGAAAGAGAGTACAAGCCTCAAGAGAGAAAGTCTTTACTGACTTGAGTTCTGAGCCTACCTTGAATTTTAGAAAAGTCTCATAATCTCTCCAAGCCTCAGCTTCTACATATGTAAAACTGGGGAGTTGGCTAGAAGATACATATAGTCCCTTCAATTTAAACAATCTCTGATCCTTAATGTATTTCAGATGAGTGGAATAGAAGGAACATTTTGAGTTTAAAGTTCTGAGAAAAATGAAGTGAGCTAAGCTACATTCTAGTATCAACTATATGAGCTTTAATTCTAAGAACAACTTGGCCAGCTATCCTGAGTATCTCTGGTGATGCCAGGAACAGATTGGCTGGATGGCACTGAATGAAAAAATCTCTTCAACACAGCCTGCTCAATCTGGACCATCCGATGTTCTGCTTAGGATAACTTTAAATTTGGGCAGGCTTAGAATTTTTCCTTGGTGTCTCACAGGCTGTAGGGAGGACAGTCCATGATAAATGCCATCTTCATTAAAAGTAAATTCTTGCCAATGATTTCATGCTACTTTTGTTCTACAATACTGCATATAATTTGAGACATGTTGCCCAAAAAACAGAAGTTACACGCGGTTGGAAAGAACATTCTACTCTCTTTTGGTAACTTATAACACCAAATAGGGATTGAAGGGAATGCATCCGAAGCTTGCTATGGAATTTGGATTCTGAATGCCCCACTGCAACGGTAAACCCTTTTGCTGGTTCACTGACTAGAAGTGGAACAAAAGGAAAGAAAGCCATCTGTAGATTTCTATAGAGGTAAAACATCTCATCATATCTTTGCTATAAAAAATGTGCCATAAAGTATTATTGTAAGATTTAGCCATGATTTACACTGGAGGTCTTCCATGAAAATAGCTTTAAGAAGTATGTTAGCTTGTAGCTGCAGAAGACAGAGGTAACATCAGTAGTTGGGGTCAGGCAATAGTTCTTGACATTATGGAAGATCCAAGGAGGAAGCCATATACCAATTTCTTCCTGTCTTCATTTCAGAGAATGTGTTCTTTATAATGAGAAATAAGAAAGAATATTTGAGAACATTTTATATTCCTAATGAAAACAAACAAAATACTGAAGACTGTATTCCCAGGCTCCTCAGTTCAAAGGAACCAACCTCATTGTTAACCTAGCCAGAAAAGTCATTCAGGATGACAACTGGAGAACTATGGCTTTAGGAATTAATAGAAAATACCTCATAAAATACTTCAGTAATATCAAGCTTCTCTCTTCACAAAAAGATGGAAATATTCTCTAATTCAGCATCTCTCCCAGGGAGAAGGCAGTAGATGTGAGCAGGTAAACATTCCTAATCTGTCTAGTCACATCAGCATATTAGCCACAGAGAAAGAAGATAAATAAATTCCGGGACCACCTGAAGTGATTTGTTGATCAACTGTGTACGTAATTACTGCTTTTGTTTCATTAATTTTAATTACCTGTTTTCCTTTTGTCCTTATGCCCTGAGGTGAGTTTTTCATAAAAAATGGGGGATGATTTTATGAATATTATATGCAAACAAACAAATTAGACTCACTGAAGTTGGGAGATCATTTATTCCCCTTCCCTCCTCTAGTGTTAGCTGCTATTTTCTGAAAGTGATATTGGTTCTGTGGTAACATGCACAAAGGCATTAATCAGGAGAACAGGAACTTTTGTGATTTCAGTAAAGCTTACTACAGAGTACCTCATTATAACACATTACCAATCTACAACACTAATAATAGCAATCCCTTAATTATAAATTACTTGTTTAAATGGTTGCCCCTTTTACATACTGTATATTGGAGCACTCTTTACAGTTTCCACAAGAGCTCTTAAGGAAGAAAAGAATAGAGAATGAAAAAGAAAAAGCAGCTCCTGATTAAGCGCACTTAACCTAGAGGCAGACATCCAGGCAGACCCAAGCCACCTATTGCTTCCCCTTCCCCTTTCATACACTGCCTACAAATGATTATTTTGATTTTCAACACCATGATTCTAAAATTGAGCACTGTACCCCATTATTTGTGGGTACTCAACAGTTTTTATTATTTTCATTTTCAAGCAATTATTATCAAAGTTCAATTTTTATATTTAATGATAATAGCCAGATTCTGGGGAGAATCTTGAAAGCAGATGCCTACATTTTGCTGGTTCCTGCAAATGTATATACCCTCTTCTAAAAGTCTTGTAAATACTAATAATCATTGATCCAGTCATTGTAATCATATGGAAGAATATGTCCTAGAGTAATTATCTTAAACATAAAAATGTTTTCTACTCACAGATGTTCAAAATAGCATTATTTATAATATTTGTGTTTGTGTGTAAACTCATTAGGGGCTTTCATTCTTGTATATTTTCCAGATTTTCTTTAAGGAGTATTTAGTATTTATAATTAATTTACTTAAAAAAAGCATTCTCTCTTTTAACAATGGAAAGAGCTATAAAGTATTCGAAGAGCTGAGTAGAAGAAACATTTCTTTTCCTTTCTACATGTATATGATATAAATGCATGATACTCACTGCTAAAGGAAAGAAAGAGAAAACACGGAGCTAAGTATTTTTGTTTGGTTTTTGTTTTTTAAATGCTCTGTCTTGCAATTGATTGTCAAATCAAATGTTCAAACACTAGGCTTTCAGTTCCTCTGAGGCAAAGAAAAAAAATCGTCTTATTTATTGTTTTGTCCCTTACTTCCCCCTAGAATACTATAAGCACAAAATAAATTCTTGCAAATATAGGAACACGCTCTTTCCATTGGTTCAGGACCATGGATAGCGAATCAGCTCATTTTAAATAGAACAAGCATTCGCTTAAGAGGGACCAGATGTATGTGTAGTTGCTGATCCTCATTTAGCTTCATATTGGTCTCATTACATAGGCAAATAGTTACCTTCTCTGGTCCTCATTTACCCCACTGGTAAAATAATTCAATGCCTTCCCTTTCCAGTAGGAGAAAGCTGGATCAGAGAGATACTGATCATTTGTAACTGAGGCCTAAATTTTTTACCTTCTCACATGCATACATGAATATTTATTTCCTGGCATTACTCTGCTGATGAATTTTATAGCTTTGCTTATTTGAAGAACAATAAATAGGAAAAATTGCTAGTAAGGTATTCATCAACATTTCTATTTCCCTACTGTCCTCAGCCCACAGTACTAGTAACAGCCGTGCCATGAATTTGATGACTTCATTAGGTTATGTTGGAAAATGAGAAAATAAATTGTTGTGAGAACTTTATTTTCAACTACAGGAAAGGTCAAGGACATGTCTGATTTTGTAACTTCAGAGAAAGATAGTATCAAAAATTCTTCAAAGCATAATACTAGGAGTGCATTATTAATTTTCTAAATTTAAAAAGGCAAGTTCTAGAAAACAAAAATGAAAAAGGCAAGATTTTCATACCTTTTTAAGAACTGCAAGGGAAAGGAAAAACAAAAAGAAAACATGCTCTCTCATTCCCAATTACTTTGAAATATTCTCCATGGATTACTATTTCCTAAAAATTATCACACACACACACCTTTTTTTAAGATTTAAAAAAAACTCACACAGCTATTCTTTGACCAAAAAAAAAAAAAAGTCACTCCTAGAGTCTGGCACAGGACATAGAACATGGTAGACTCTCAATAAATGCTAGGTCCTCTTTTTCCTCTCCTCCGATCTTTCCTATTTCTATGAGCTAAGTTTTATTTAATTAGACTTTTCCCTTGATATTCTGGATTCAAAAAAGATATCACTGATTGGGAAAGAAAGAAGTTTAAAATCCCAGACTAGTGTGAGTGTCAGTAACCATGCCTAGCAAGTCATCTTTGTTAGCCACACTTTGTTACTTCTAATGCTCTGGTTCCATTTCCCTTCTTGTGCTTCTCCTTGAATTTGTCTTTTTCTCTCTCTTTCATAACCCATTGCTCTTTGTGTGTTGGGATTTTTTCTTAAGTTTTACCCCCTATTCTCTGGAGCCATAAATCTCAATTCATCCAAGATGAATTTGCCCTTATATTGGTACACACTGCTCTCGGATCTGTGTTGTTCCCCTTTTGAGTGGCTCCCATCCTCTCGAAGTCTGCTCACCCCATTTTCTAGCTGACTGTTACCATTCACTGCAGAAAGTCACAACCATTAACATATCACAGAGAGACATCATAAAAATCTATATCTTTATTATATAGAATCAGAAGGCATAATAAGAAAGTTTTTCCAAGTAAGAGGTATAATATGCTATGTCGCATAGTTATTGGTAGTAGATTGGTTTGGGGCGTAGATCCCAGGAATAGTGCCATCACATAATTCACTTTGGATTAAAATTCAGTAAAAGAAATCTATTAATTAGAAACCAGGCAAGAGCCATTAGATGTAAAACATCTAGATGATCTTATCATAAGGCTGTTATGGCAGGGGGCATAAAAATGTGGTTCCAACAATGTATACATACATAGAAAGAATGATACTCAGTCTAAATCTACAAATAATGATTCAGATCATCAGCAATGCGCTGTGACTTATGTTTCAACCAATTCTAGAAGATATTTAGAACTAAGGATTTCCTGAAATGTGACTTTAGATGTGAGCAGGGAGAAAAAGACAAGGGATAAAGCTATCAACCATTTTTTCTGTCAGAACAACACTGAAAATTTGTCAGGAGCATCTGCTCCTAAAATAACACAATAGAATTAAAATTGGCAACTGAGGCTTAGAAGTTAATTTCAAAGGTTTATTATACTAGAGGGTTCATATTTAGCAGCTGTCAATTTGCTACCAGCAACTGTAATAAAAATCAGCAAAACCTGAGCTCTTCTCCTGCCAAACAGTCATTTGTGAGCGTTGGAGGTTTTCTGGTGATGTTGTTTCTTGAAAAAGCAAATGTCTATTTCATTGAAACAATGTCTTTATTTATTGAAAAATTTCATTTGACAAAAAAAAGGACTGAACCTCTTTTTCTACATTTTGAAAAAATTAGTATATGAAAAGGTGTGGGGCTTTGTTGCTGGTTCAATATTTTTAGGCAGTGTTTTTCAACCTGGGGTAATTTTGACCCCTGAGGGGATATTTGGTGATATCTAGAAACATTTTTGTTTGTCACACTAGGGATGCTATTGTCATCTAGTGCATAAAGACCAGAGATGTTGCTAAACATCTTATAACATATAAGGCAACCCCTATGACAAAGAATATTTGAGCCAAAATGTCAATAGTGTCCAGGTTGAGAAACTTTGTTTAAAGGAAGTGGCTTGACGGATTTAGACTAAAGGTGGGTTTGCATTTACAAACTTTCCAAACCATGGTTTCCATCAGAAGTTAGTGGTGGAGAGCTGCTGCAGGCAGACACTGACTGTGCTTTAAGTAATTGCTATTGGAACAATAGAGTCTAACTCTTTAGGTTAAAATTATAGCAAACACATTCACACTGATGTAATTAAGTTTGTGTCAGCACTTATACTTGATATGTTTCTATGTACAACATTTTATAACTGGGTCATAAAATTGCATCCTTAACTAAAATGGTACAGGAAGCTTCTTTGGATGATAATTATCTTTTAAATGTACCTTGGCTAATATTCCACACAGGCTCTTTAATTCACCATCAAACAAATGTTAAAGACTTGAATATAGTTTTATCCCAACATTTATCTCATCACTTTCTCAAATTAAAGGTATTTCCAAAAAGCATACATAAAATATTATAATTAGATTACTCATTTTGAAAATAATAATTTTAAGGACTCTACATAATAGAAACAGCCACTTTCAGCCCTCTCAAAGGGCTAAGGATCCATATTTTGTTCTATCTACTCTCTATTAAACACTGAGAAAAATATTTTATATTTAATACTGATTTACTGTAAAAACTGCCATCTAACATGTAGAAATATTTTAGAAAAACTATTATTTACCCCTTGAAAAATAAAAGAACACAGAATAGAGCAGAGGCAAATTGAACATATATATAGTTTATATATCTATGTATGTATATCCAATAAAATTGATCTTTGGCAAATAATATCACTAAGATATTTAAGGGGGACACACTCCATTATCAGCATGGTGATTTTCATTTAAATCAGAAAACATTTCAAAATTCAGGATATTAAAAACTTTCTCCTTCCTTTTGGATCCCCAGACCACTCAGTTCTCCCTTCCTCCCTTCCTCCCTTCAGTTTAACACTTACACAGCACTTAGAATATGCCTGATGTTAGTTTTAATTTTTTATAAGTATTATGTTTACTCATTTAATTCTCCTAACAATCGTGTGTGTGTGTATGTGTGTGTGTGTGTATCATACATTTTTATAAACAATGAAACTAAGGCATACAGAGATAAGGTAATTAGCCAAGTAAGTGGCTGAGACAGGACTTCTATCAAGGCATGCTGGTCCTAAAAGCCACACACTTTAGCCCTTTGTAGGTTGCTTCTCCTCTTTATCACATGCTACTATTCCTTAAGTTTATCTCAGGCCTGCCCAGGTAGTGTGGCCTTGGAGGAGAATGAATGTGTGTGAAAGGTTTCAGGTCAAGTCAAAAGGAAAGCTGTTGGAGGAAGGTGGCCTTATCAGCTGGCCCATCCATGGAGTTGCCCAGAAATTTCTTAGAAATAGATGTTGAGAAATAGAACTAAATTAAAAGCATCTGTTCTCTTACTGTCATCTGCTTATGGAATATATTTTATGTCACTAACAGCTCATTTCTTCTCCATAAGGAAAGCCAGAATAGAATGGTATTTAAGAGCATGGACTCTGAAGCTCTACCTCCTCAATTTAGTTCCTAAAATTTCTATAATTATGTTTCTATTGCATTTCTTGAATGTTGGGCAGCGACAATGCTATGTTTTCTTCTTCATGGGAACACTATCAGATCACATTTCCCTGTCTCTTTCTGTGTAAGTGGGGCCATATCTCTAGTTCTCTCCAATAACATGAGTGGAAATAATGTGTGACAATTCCAGCCCAAGATGCCTAAGAGCAAGTGTACCATGTCTGAGTTCTCTTTCCTGCCTTATCTAACACCTGGATGCAGAAGACCTGAATGCAGTGGAGGATTCAGAGGCCTTTAAAGGATGGTGGAGCCACAACATGGAAGAAGCCTGCGTCCTTTAATTACTACATAGAGCAAAGCTTCCACTCCTGACATTGAACTATGGTAGATCCTGCTGTGAGTCAAAAATAAATCTTTATTGTGTAAAATCATTGAAATCTTGAGTTGTTTATTATAACAGTTAGCTTTTATTATGCTAATGTGAATTTATATCATCATGTGACCAAAATGATCACTCCCTTAAATTCTAAAGTACTTTGGCTTAGAACTGCTTTACTCAGGCTGTGTTCCTTTCCAGAGGAGTTTTGACAAAGTCGCATTACCTATGTCTCATATTTCTGCCATTAATTGTCCTGTGCTACCATCCAATCACTTCAACACTTCTGTATAGATTCAAATTTCAAAAGTTAAAATAACTTAGTTCAGACACAAATATTTACAGCAGTTAAACGTTGATTTATAAACCTAAGGAATGCCGGTACAACTGATGGAAATACCCATTATCTAAGTAAAACATATTGAAACTATCTGCTATAATATCTGACTTATCACTGTGCTACCTGAATGAACAAAACAAATAAGATGGCTCATGTAGTCATAACTCTCATAAAGAAAATTATGCCTAATACTAATACTATCTCTTCCAATAAATATTATCCTGTTCACAACAAACAAGAAAATCTTTCACTTTGCTACCCCCTTAGCAAATTGGTGAATAAATCTAAGTCCTAAGTCTTCATGCCAACACTTCAAGAAGGGCTCCCTAATGCTTGTAAATTGCCAAAGCAATGTAATTCTAAAGGATATGACCTCTTAAAAGTACTTGGAAGAAATGCTATGTTCAGGATTTCAAATATGAATTCAGTGTGTTCTTTTAGAAGTTATGCCTTCAGGGTCTTCTGTTTGTGCTGGTTCAGTCCCAAAAAGGACAGGAACAATTTGTGTATTACTCAGCGCTGGCAGATGAGTAGATTCTCCTATAACCTTTTCATCTCCAAATGTCTCAAACAGTTTAAAAACTAAAGGATTATTGATTGATTTGGCTACACTCCTTGTAATCTTGACAGTAAGAAGCTCAGAAAAATTTCCTTTGCATCCATCACGCATACTTTGCTCAAAGGCTGAAAGACAAGAGTATTTCTTCTGAACTTTCACTTAGCCACCAGAGTTAATAAATATATATTATTCATATATTTTGTTAAGAAGATATAAGCAATATCTCAATCTGTATTTTTAATTGCCTATGAATAAACAAAGGCTTTGGAAAATTACAGAATGATTCAAATCAAATTTTTAAAAATATTATTTATATCAAGAACACATTTAAAATGTATTTCTTCTGCAACTGTTTGTCTACTAAATTCCCAGTTATTCTGAGTAGTGCTAGATTTATAAACGCAGATCAAATGTGGTCCTTGACCTTAAAAAAATTTGCAAAATACTAAGTCAGACAGAGAAAGACAAATATCATATGATATCACTTATATGTGGAATCTAAAAAAATGTTACAAATAAACTTATTTACAAAACCAAAATAGACTCACAGACATAGAAAAAACATGGTTATAAGAGGGGAAGGGGGGGAATGAATTAGGAGTTTGGGACTAACAGATACACACTACCATATATAAAATAAACAACAAGGACTTACTGTATTGCACAGGGAATTATATTCAATATCTTGTAATAACATATAATGGAAAAAATCTAAATCAAGTGCTGTACACTTGAAACTAACACAATATTGTAAGTCAACTTTACTTCATTTTTAAAAGGTTGCAAAATAATGAACAAAAAGGAAAGAGATATTTATAGAGGTAAGGTCTTACATACTTTCCAACATAAAGTCATAGGTAATAAAATCCTAAAATCATCTGCTGAGTCTGTTTTAAAATGAGGCGACAAAAGCAATAAACATTGCACCTAAAACCCAGGGACCATAAACATTACACGTTCTGAGAAGTAGCTGTCAGCATGGAAGTCTTGACCATATGTTCACAAACTCAATTTGGATAAAAGGAAAAAGGCTGAAGTCTTGGCACACCAAGGTCAATATGTAGATATATTCTAATTAGCACTTAAAACAAAATTGCCAGCATCTCCACAAAGAGCTCATTTCTTTTCTTAAGGGTTAGTAGAGAAAAAAAAATATTGACTACTATAAAATTAATAGCACTTTTTATTTTCTTTTTGACATCCAAATGCAAATACCTTTTTTCTTAAGAAGCAGTGGTGAAATAAAATTAAAATTAAAGTTCCTTACCCAGCATAGAATTAAGTACAGCTTGATGGCAAATGATCATTTGGAGAAGCCTCCTTGAATGAGTCATCTCAAAACTTTTAAGAGGATTATAATTCAGCATAGTAGGAAGGGAATATATATTTGGCAAAATATTAGAACAGCACAGAGGTTTAAGCATACTCCTGTGTTCACTTGATATATAAGGGAACTGAACTCATAGAGTACTGAAATCAAAGTCAAAGAATTAGTTTGTCAGTAGATTTTGGACAAGAATTTGCTTGAGTCTCAAACTGCTCTTCACACTATACATGAAAGATGTCTTGATAATGCATACTGACTGACCTCTCTAAGCTTCACAAACCAAAGGGAAACAAAGGATAATAATCTTGAATGAAGTAGGAACAGATTAGCAGAAAAAAGTTATTGTAAAAATCAGAAGTGAGTTCTAATTCTATGTCTAATCCTATGTAACTTCAGGTTATTAATTTTTTTTAAATGGAGACAATAAATCCTCATTTTGTCCAATCCATAGGACTATGGAGACACCAAAGTAAGATAATAAAAATGGTGAATATTGTAAGTTACTGTTATTTCCAATTATTATAGAAAGTTTTGCAATTAAATGTCATTTTTCCATAAAAGAGATTGACTGCTAACAGCTTTTTTCTAGACCTTTTTTTCTTAAGGCAGAGATGCAATTAAAATAGATAAATGAATTAAGAATGCTACACTGAATAGTTTATATGCTTTTCTTAGGGATGCATAAAACTTTCTTTGTGGATACATTCTAATTTAAAATAAATTTTGTCTAAAATATGTATGGCTATTTCAAAGGTCAAGTGTATACGCAATTATCCTAAAAAAAGTTTGAAGTTGGACTAACATGCAGTTCCCATATTAACTAAGGCACTACTGGTAGCAGCATATGCCTTAAAACAGAACAATGCCATTTTCTATTGATTTAGTCTCTCTTCTTTCAAACCACTCTAGGTCCTAACATTAAACTCTTAACAATTTTTTTTTAAATTTAAAACATTTCCTTCGTTTACTTTTTCTATTCATATATAAATTCACAGAAAGTTGCAAAAATGTACAAGGAGGTCCTGAGTATGCTTCACTCAGCCTTCCAATGACAATATCCTGCATAACAACAGCACAATATCAAAATGAGAAAACTGGCATTGGTACAATCCACAGGGCTTATTCCAATGTCACCAGATTTAAAAGCACTTGTGCTTGTGTGTATGTATGCGTGTGTATGTATATAGCTCTATGCTATTTTGTCACATGTGTAGATACATCTATGATGTATACATCACACATGTATGATGACATCAAGATCAGAACTATTCTATCACTGTAAGGCTCCTTCTTGCTACCTCCTTATAGCCATATGCACCCTCTTGCCCCATTCCAACCCTAATCCCTGCCCAACCACTAACCTCTTCTTTATAATGGTGTCATTTCAAGAATGTCATATAAATGAAATCATCCCGTACATAAACTTTTGAGACGGACTTTTTTCCACTCAGCATAGTTCCTTTGAAATCAGTCTTAGTTGTTGCATGTATCAATAGTCTGTTCCTTTTTTTTCTGCGTAGCATTCAAGACATGATTGGACCACAGTGTATTAAGTTTTTAAACAAATTGATGTTTACTTTTTTCAAACATATATTATAGGAAAAATTAAAACGCTGGCTAAAAATATCTACCTAAAATATAAAGAACAGTTTCTTCACATACTATATAAAGATGTTTAGAAAGAGAGAACATACTTCCATAAAGTTTGAAAAAATAACATTATAAAATAGAATTTTATCCAAAATAGAACTTGGTTTCTAAGATCTAAAATTGTCATACATTCTATGGAATGGCTCAATTTGTAGCTGCAAAATCTGTATCTATAACCTAGAAAGAGTTATAAACATTTTACTCCTAATTTCAGTGATTTATTTACATATTAGTCTAGGTTAGATTATTCAGTATAATAAGAGATCTGGTATAGATAATAGTTAGCTTTTTGTGGTTGATTATTATAGTATCATTGTCTTTGAAGCATGAAATGTATTTTTTTTAAAGACTGACTATAGATTTTAATGTAACATTGCTGTGATTACAACATTTGTCTTTCAGATACATTCTGAAAATAATTTGATTAAACAAATTAGTGAATATCCATTCAATAAAATACTATATAGCAATTTAGAATGATGATAATAGTACTCAATTTAATGACATGAGAATATATTCCTGAGCTATTAGTAACAGTTATAGAAGATTATAAAAACAGTTTATATATTATTTTATAGAACAATGCATATAAATGCACACAGACATAAAAAAACGTTTGGAATAGTATATACATATTGTGTAGTAAAAATAAGTATTTAAAAAGGGACAGTCTGAGCTATTGTTTGGAACATTACTTTTGAAATGCTTTTATATAAGAAACTTAAACCCAGTCTGACTCACAAGAACACTATTCTTATATAAAGGACAATATTTTCCTTTTGCTATGGAGTCAATGTCCTTGTACAGTAATATTATTTTCTTATTATTCATTTGTACTTAATTTAATTAGTTAATATGTTTGCTTTATTCATTTTCATAAAAATAATTCAATTTTTGAAGTTCCTTCATATCTTCACCAGCAACAGAATAGTGGTTGCATAACACTGATTAAGCAAATTGCTTCAATAATAAACTACAAAAATAAAAGACTTCAACATCTTAGTTTCTCTAAACATATCAAATACAGCTTTTCATCCAGTATTTAGAGTTGGTGCATGCTCCAGTATTGCCCAACTCACATCTTGTGATTTCTTCTTCCTTTACTTATTAAACAAAGCTGCTGTACAACTGCTCAGTCATTTACCATTTCATCCTATATCTTGTTTCATAGCAATTTTTAGTGATATTCATAAACTGTGGCATATTACTGATCAATATTATATATAGCCTTGGGTAGACTTTTCCCTCTTCTGCCACCACTGGCAACATATAAAAATTCTTCAATCAGTGCATCTGCTTCTATTGCCCTGAATAAAACTTGTAATTTATGGTGTCACCAATATCTAATTTTCTTTTAAGTTGGAAACTTACCTTTCATATATTAAGCACTAGGATTAGTACTTCAAAAGTATCTATTACAAAAATTTTCAATTAATACTAAGATACTCCTAGAATAATGGGGTCAATTACTGAAATAATTTTCTTTTAATATTTTGCATCCATTATCATTTTGTGACCACAAATGTATCTCAAGGACATAATCTCTTTTAATTTGGAAAACAAAGTCAGGCAATTTGAAAGTGACTGTATCAACTACTTCAAAAAAACAAATGTGGATCCTGCATTGTTGACTGTTCACCAGTTTAATTGGCTATCCTGGTCACACCATCAGAATATGGGAGAACTGCACTTGGACCCAGGTGGTCTGGCTCTAATTATGTAGTGCTAGAGTGAATGTCACAGAAATTCATCAAAATTTAAACTAATTTGAGCTAATCTATACCTGAATTTTGTGTTCCCAAGGTTCCTATTTTCCAACTTGTCCATGTCTGTGTTAATCATCCACAGCTTGAAAGCTGCACTAGTTCAATAGTTTTCCTGCAGTTGATGAAAGAGTACAGGTTTCGTGTATGGACATTCTCTTGATGCTTTAAGCATGACTTCACCATATTGTGAGCTTACCCTAAAGACTTATCATATACAAACAAAGTAATACAGACACATAATTTCTAGCTACGCTTACACCAAAGGTGGTCTACAAATTTTTCCTAAATTTTATTAAAAATTCAAGAACTTATTTCAACATCTTTACTCTTCCATCCTTCAACTTTAAAATAACATTAAGCGCCACAGTTTATACATGGACTAGCATTCTAAAGATGTGACATTTCCCTTTGAAAGAGAATATTTGGACATTAGAAGACTTGAATCTGAGTATCATCTCTGCTCTATGACGTTAGATAAGTTGCTTAACCTCTCTGGGTTTTACTTTACTCAATTTGGAAAAATGAATTATGTGATTTCCATGGCAATGGGCTTTTCTAGGAAATGTTTACAAGAATTTTCAAGATGAATCAGAAGTTCCTTTAGCTATGGCAATCCAAAGGGACACCCATGGACTACCCCAATTTAGAGAGATTTGATTGCCATCTGCTATTTTCCCTTCACTGTTCATTAAAAAATAACAATTAATTTTACCCGTTTTTACACTTCCTGAAAACAACTTTAAATGACAGAATGAAAGCTATAAAACTTGACTTTACGACCAATTTGAGGCCATCTTTGGAAAGAATAAAAGTGTCATGGAGTTAATATTGGCTCTGCAGATGAAGAGTTTACACATAACCATTTTTTGTGTCCACTGAGAGAGCAACTGGATAATCTGTGGAAGTCTATTTTCACCTGAACAGTTAAAACCTCAAACATATCCTGGATTGAAGTTCAACCCATGCATAATTAAAATCATTCTTATTCCATATCCAGTAAATATGCAGAAGATGCAAAATGGGAACCAAACATATTCCCCTGGAGAAGCTACTTGGATCCAGCCAAACCTCAACAGACATCACTTCAAAGATCAATTCTTCATGTCCGCAGAATCAAGTTTAAATGATTGCATGTGATCAGGCTGCCCCCTTTTTCCCACTGCATTATGCATGATCTTTGACTGCTCATAATAAAACAAACTGCAGTGTTCCAATAGTGATTTGCATTTTGTGCTAAACTTCAACGGCCATTTCCATTTTATAGACTAATGGTCTATTACGCTGCATATTTGTAATATCACTTTTTAAATTTCCTATTAATACTAGAGCTCTGTTTAGGTGGTGAGGAGAAATAGGCTCTTTAAAATATTTACCATTTTATACATAACAGGAGACAGGTAGTCTTACAAAGACAGCTTTTTCCCCTGGCATTATTTTTGATTCTTACTCCCCTCTCCCTTCCCAGCCAGATTTCCATAATTGCTTCTTATCTTGTTGTGTAGACTGAGAAACTGGCAATAACTGTGCCCGAATGACTGTTTTAAAGGAAAGACAGAAATATTACTTGATAATGGAATTGTACAATAATCCAACTTTCTATTACTGTTAAAGCAACTCGTTAATGACTTAAAATTTAATATTAGCATAGTTTCTATTCTAATTCTGGAGCCAGTAGAAAGGAATGTAAAGGCTGGATACAGCATCAGTGCTACTGTCTGGGGTCAACTCCTTAGCTGCTATTTTTTACTGTGTCTGTGTTTGTGGTAGAATCACTCCCTGAAGTTGAAAAGCATCCTAATTTCTACAGCTGAGAAGTGCCTTAAGATGCCATTGTTCTATAATGCTAAGACACTGTTACTTATTAGAAATCCAGAAGAATTTCCTAACACCGTCAAAAGTGACACGGCAAAGAATGTATGTTTACGTCATTTAAATTTTAGTAAAGTTTGGATGATCATCTAATGTGCTAGTTACTTTGTGATTCTCCAGATTGAATAATTTTCTGTGGTTTCTTTCTACCACGCTCCATCCTCATAATCAATCAACAAATACATTTAATATTGGCGCAATCAATACAGAGGTAAGACAAGAAAACACACACAGTACAGGCAGATTTACATAAACATATTTCATTTATATGAGCAGTGTATCTACATTTCCTCAACTAATAAATTTAATATGTTCTTTAACATCCCACTTTTATACATTAAAATGCTTTATCAAGTGGTGAAGTAACATGCACAGAATTTTCCTGGTAGACTTTCTCTCAGAAAATCGTACTGCACTTGATGAATACAATTTCAAAGAGAAAAAATCCTCAAGATCAAATAACCAATGCTTGTTGTCTGAGTGTAAACCCTTTCTAACCATTTTGTCATCTAGGAAAGTGATTGGACACTTGACTGGGAACCTGAAGTTCTGAGTGGGGACACCTTCTTATCTGCACATTAATTCATCAATTGATCACGGACACTTAATCAAGCAGCTTCTTTGGGACTCGCTTAGCACATCCAAAAATGAAGAAGTCGGAATAGATATTCTATAGGGCAGCTTCCAGCGCAAAAAACATAGATGAATCAGAGTCATCTTTTAATTCGCTTAGAAAGTAATGATGTTTTTTATGTCTATGTTAAAAACATTGAAGTAATGCAATCTTTCCTCTCTTGCTGGATTGTTATTTTTTCTTATATTTTGCTTTAAAAAGTTTTACTTTTTCATTAATCTCCCACACTCGCCTTTTCATCCTTGATGACTTCTTTCTAAAGATGATAACAGTGATGGGCAGTCTCCGAATTCTCTCTTGTAAGCTTTTTTTTCTCCTTTGTATATTTTCTCCCATTCAGCACAGACATGGTTTGAGCTATTTTTCTATTCCTGACACAATTCTCCAGTGGGATTTTCATCAATAAATAAAGAGACATGCTGCTATCACAGCTGCTCAATACCTACCAAACCCCTCATTAGCTGTGGGCTACAACATAAGAAAATGAAGATATTTTAAATGCCTTCTTGAAAGCCGAGTCACAAAACTACACTTTACTTTTCTTTTTAGCATTCCAAGTTAAAGGATCTAAAACTCAACTTCGTTGAAAAAAATTGTATCAAAGGAAACAACAGGGATTCATAGGTCCTTTGTTATTTATATGCATTTTATAGAAATAATAAAAATGCAAAAAATTAATCTTTCCACATATATTTGTAATCTTTTCAATAGAAAAAGAAATCTTGATTGGTTATTAAGCTAAACTGCTTGTCTTTTCATAGTTTTTTATCCAGCTGTACTAGAAGTTTTAAGACAGTTTCTTCTTCTTCATTCTATGGTAAATTGCCTACTCTCCCTATGCCACTATTCACCTGCATCATCACCGGACATGGTTTGCATAAACCCCAAGCCCTCGGATCATCATGAGGTACTGCCATCACCAAATAGCAATACTGCAGCTTTAGGTTTCCTGAGGTTTTTATGAAGTCTCCAAGGAATAAAGAATCTCATTCACATGAAGCCTTAGATTGTTAAGAAAAGAATGGGTCATTGAGACTATTTAATCCAGTCCACATATTCTACAGGATGAGGTACCAGGGTAACTTGTCCAAGGTCATAAAGCTTGCCAGGGTCACACACAGGGGAGAAACTGCTCTAATGTTTCATTCCAGCACTCTCCCTACTGCATCACACATCTTCCCAAAGACTCCTTTGTATTTTCTGACAAGCAGACAAATAAACAAACAAACCCACTCTAGATTATCCCTTAGTATGAATCAGGCTAAAATATTTGCTTCATGTTTAAGACAAGAAATTGTCTTAAAACTTCTAGTGCATGTCTCAAGGTTCAAATTTTACATGGTCTCACGTGTTTTAAAAATTCTAACTAGTTACACTGCATGACTCCTTTCTTTTGAAGAACCCTCTTGGGTAGGTGATTGTCAAAATATACATTCAGTGAATTTTAGAGCATAGGTATATCTCCAAAGACAAAGGACTTCCCTTTTCCCCAGAGCCACAGAGGTGCACAGACTGGCCAGTAGCCCCCAGTGGCTGCCTACGAATGATATGACTGCTGTGTTATCAGAATGAAGCATCACGAAGGCCCAGAGCTGAGGACCTGATTGGATGGAACAATCACTCCTTTCTGTGCTACTCTGGAAACAGAGCCTCCAATTAGCATTTGTCATTGAGGTATACCATTTCTCACAGAAATATATATTTAGAGGACAGTTTTATTTCACATTAGTTGGATGAAATAAAACAAAATTGCTTCTAGTCAGAAATATGTTTGAAGAGATCAAATCCAAAGGTTCACGTATCTATCACTGGCTTCCAGATTTAATTAGAATGACTTTAATCCAAAGATTTCTATAAAGACTTCTTTAAAAAACTAGTAGTTTAGAAATCATATTTTGAAACCAGGCTTGCTTCACTTTAGTCACTGCCTCCCAGAGAAATATATTCTTTAGGAAAACCAAAAAGAAAAAAGAATTTGCATTTAAGAATGTTAAAGGCTTATGGTTTACATAAGGAAATAAAACAAACATAAGAAGGAAGTACACATGTGCATGACATCTCTCTCTCTCTCCTTCTTTCTATCTCTCTCTTACAATCACTCTCTCTCTCTCTGACATTAACAAGTGAATGATGATTATATTTGTGTCTTTATTTAAATTTTTTAGTGGAAGCCAAAGTCAATGCTATTTCAATGAAGGATCTGTTCATGAATTCTTTCCAAGAGTGGCAAGAGAGCATGCAATCACATTTCTATAATTTATGATATCACTTTGAGGTATAGGAACAAGTACATTAACTAACCGAATGATACAAGACGGTCCACTTCTTTTTCCTAAAAAAGAGACACATTTCTCCCTGAGAGACTGCACTAAATGCAATTTATTCTCTTTGTCTAGGCAATCTCATAAAACAAAAGTGAAAAATTCATCCCAGAAAATCAGTCATTAGAATACTGTAATTTTATTACTGTTTCTGGACAAATTTTTCTAACATCCCTGCAGCCTTCTATTATGATTCACAATGTCTGCAACAAGAAAGTAGATGAGGGAAGAACCCATTAAGAGGCAGTTACAATACTGCTGGACTCAGCTAATAATCCCTTTATTTTTCATTTTTATTACTCTATAGTTTATAAATGACAATCTATTACCTATTGTTATAAATATTTTGATTTAGCAATGGAAATACACATCAATAAACAATACCTACTGGAAGCTTTCTGCAATACTTAACAGCCCATAAATGTATATCATATCATTTGCTGCCTACTAGACTTATTTCTTAGGACTCTAGATGAACTCTTAATCTTAGCTATAATAACTGCTTGTAAACCCAGCGTCATTTCTGCTGCTTTAACTATTTTGTCTACTGTCTGGAATTACAATGATCTGCCTCATTAATATTTCTACAACGGAATAAAGTCTTCTAAGTTATTAATATTCTTTCAGAGAGACTAGTCTTGACCTAAAACATGGAAGAGAACACCATAATTGTGAATCTTAACTTTTCTAACTATAACATAAAGTAAGCAATGCTTTGGCAAGCGCTGTGACAAGCCTGGAGATAGCGACGCAAAATTTACTGAGCGTAAATGGAGAAAGCTGAACAGGCTCTCATCTGTATAACCCTTCTAAAAATCTCATAGCTTTTTTCTCCCCCTAGCTAACATTAATGTTGAAAACATCCAATATATCAAAGGTTTTGTAGCAATCTGGAACACTATCATTTGGTTTCCTCTAGACCATTTCTATAAGAAGTAAATACAACCCAGACACAATGAATGAAATAGAATCTTGGTGAGCTGAACTATGGTTTTCAAAAGTAAGGACAACTTTAGAACGTTAAATTTAAAACCATTCCAAAGGACTTTCTGGAGACCATGAAACTTGTATTAGGTAAGCAATGTCTTGGCCCCCTCCCTTCTCCTTCCTTTTCATACTTGCTGTTTTATTTTCTTTTTTTTTCTTTCTTTTTTTTTCTTTCTATCAGTCCACACTAAATAAGAATGCACCACCTAAAAAGTGAAGGTATAGTATTTACCTTTGAAAAGCCCTCCCTTTCTTTCCCCGGTCCTCTTTTTTTACTAGGTCTTCTCTGATTTTATTCCTATTGCTAATGCTCACTGACTAATTTCTGAGAATGATATTTAATGTCCTCTCAAGTAATGTTTGCAAGATGCACTGTGCTGCATAAGATTGGTAAACAAATACTTATTGGCTTCCTACTGTATCCAAGGCACTGTGCCAAATGCTATGCAAAGAGGTAAAAAGCATGCTCACTGCTATGCAAGAATCTAATGGGGAGCATAAAATATAATCATCAGAAAGTAGTTCAGTGATTTTCAACCTGAGCTACACAACAGCATCACCTGTGAGGCACTAAACAATGGCGACACTAGGGTTCTACTTCAACCCATTAAACTGGAATCTAAGGTGGTTAATGACGAGGTCTACAAAAACTAATAGGGGCAATAATATTGTCAGAATTCAGTGAAAGATGTCATAAATGAGTGCTTACATGTAACTATCACCTCAATTGTCCCTAAACGTCAGGGCTCCAGTGAAGTTTTAAATCCATGTAACTCTAGGGACCATAATGCATTAGATACTAATAATCTAAAATTATTTACTGAGTGCTTTCTCTCACAACTTATTTCTTTTGCATTTACAGAAGATACTCCACATCTCATTGAACTAGATTCATTAGGAAAAGGGGCAGGTTAATTATCTATTGCTGTATTAATAAATAGAAAACTAAGTAGCTTCAAACTATAATAAACATGTATTATCCACACTGTTTCTGTGGGCCAGTAACTCAGGATCAGCTTCACTGAGCAGTTCCAGCTCAGAGTCGCATCAGAGTGCAGTGGAGTCAGCTTAAAGGCTTGAATAGAGTTGGAGGATCTGCTCCAAGGTGGCTGACTCACAGGGATGACATCACACTGTTTTCAGTTCACTGCTTTGTAGTTTTCTTCTTTGTTCCCTATATTAAATTGTATTTTCTCCCACCTATGATTTCTAAGACCAACAAGTTTACTCTTATTCAATAAATAATCACTGAATAGTTCCCTGTGCAAAGCACGATGCCTCCTATTTTTCAGTCTCGAAGATGGCATAAGTTAAATGGGACAAGAGAGATACTCATACACAGGTACTACACTTGGTGGACTAGGACAGATGATACACACAAAATAAAGGGTTACGGTGAGTGAAAGGAAGGAAAGCTTCATTACAAATGAATGACTACAGTAAGAATTACACAATTATTTAGCACTGAACTTGTGCACTGATGATAAATATCAGTGTTTGAGAGGTAGGCAGGGGAAGTAGGCTATTTCACTAGAGTCTCTTTTCTGGGACCACTGGTGCCTTTGTTATCCTATCTCACATGTTTGGCCTAATTAATATGTTTCTAGGATAAAAAATAGTTATTAAGGAAGAGCTTATGGATGAGTGTAAATAATATTTTTTAAATAGTCCAAGTGTACGTAATAATAGGTAAAGATGGAAAAAAGATTAGGGATGACAGATGAAATACTTTCAACCTCAATAGTAAAACTAAATACAAAGTCTTTGGTAGCAAGTGACAACAGAATGTGGAAAAGTATGAATTTTAACTGGAAACAATTACCATGTCATTTTAATTTTTTGGGAGGGGGTTTCCCCTTTTTTAAAATCCTATGGCAACACTCAACAATCTGGGAGTGGAGTTGAGAGAGTAAACAGAATGCAGGCTTAGAGATTAAAATTGGCTGGATATCAATGGGAGAAGGAATTGAAGGTCCCAGAGAGGGCAGCCCAAGAAATGGCAGAAAGATCTCCTGCAGCCTGAGAAGGTAGGATGGACTAAAAAAGTATGAAGAGCCTGAAGAACGAAGGTCACAGTGCAGGTGAAGAGCTAACAAACCTATTGTCAGGGTTTCTGATAACTGAATTAAAGTAATAATTGAGTTCTTAGGGTCAAAGATTGAAAACTCGGTATTCTTAGACTCAAGTCAAAGAGGAATAACTACTTTCCTTGAGTTTTGCAGAGGTAACAACAGCAAGTTAAATTGGCCTAACTTTTCCTTAACAATTTAGTGTAGGAAACACCAACTCTGAAAAATCAACAATCAAATCAGCTCTACAGTTTCTCTCGTATTATGCCTGAGTATTAACACTAAAATATCTGCATTATTTTATAACTACTATTGCAAATGACTTCTCATTCTCCTTTATGAGAAAGGTATCATATAGATTTTCAAACTGGATTGTATGTGGTTCCTATTAACCATACATGTCATTCCAGGATAGAAAAGGCAGTATGACAACACACTTGCTTTTGATTTTGTATGTGTTTTTACATATAATTTATGGTATGCATATTTTTGAGGAAGGAGCTATAGGTTTATTCTACTCTAATGATTAAGAGCATAGTGTTTGAGTAAGACAGTAGAGAGTTCAAATCTTAAATGTGCCATTTATTTTTTCCTTTTCCCCTTTGACCCTCTTACCTTTTGAACTGCTATATATGGATTTCTCCAGGGGTTATATTCTGAATGGTAGGTTAATTTTTGCCTTGCTTTTTGGATACTGTCTGTTGGCACGTAGGTGTAATCGTGCATATAATTCTACCCTAGACATCATGGAGATTCTGTTTTTAATTCACAAAAGATATAAAAATGTTGTAGAAGTCCATATTCTTAGAATGAAAAGATTAACTTTATATGTCTCAGCGTTATGGATGGAAGACAAGTGCAGATATTTTCTCTATTATTTGTGTTACATTATGTACATTATACTTTCAAAATAGTATTTCAAAGAAATACCTACAAAAATCAATAGTTTTCTTTTTTTTTCTTCTTTTTTTTCCTTAGAGCTGAAAGCTGTTCAACAGCTTCAGCACATGAAATAAGGCTTTCTTACTGCTAGCAGCAGTGACTGGGTCAGTTTTCCTCGAGAAAAAGAATTCTTAATTCCATGATGCTTAGGAAAAATACAACCTGAATCTGAGAAAAGAGATTGCAACATAATACTATGTGAAATGTTTCACAAAATATGCTTTTCACAAATTTTCAAATTTCTAATTATAGGTTATGAAGCTTTCAATCTAAAGATCACTAAAGTGAACCTAAATCTACATGTGGGAAATTCACCATGGGAGAACAACTCCCAAGGACCAGCTTTAATATTATGTTAATAAGGACCACAATAATGTAAAATGCAGCTACTATCAAGTTAATTTTAAAAAGCAGAATTCAAAATTGTAGAGCTGGTATAAGCCAATTACCTGCAATTAAAATTTGAAAGAAAATAAACAGCCTGATTTTGAGGGATGTTGTGGTCCATGGTTATCTTCTCCTTTTAATTTTTTTTCAAATTTCCTCTAACAAAGAAAGCATGCATTTAAAATTAAAAAATATAAGAAATATATATGTATATATGTATTTGTGTGTGTGTAAGAAATATAAGAAAAGGGCTAACAGATACAAAAGATGACCTTCTAATACAAGTATAGATTTGGCTCTGTTGGTCCTCCAAGCTTTCTGAGTTGTTTATTTCCATGAGCTCAGAGACATTAGATCACTGACTAATGAGCTGCTCCCTGGGTGCAGTGAGAACATCAACCTTTAAAAGGTGCCTTAAAAATGAAAAGTGCTACATGAATTGGTATTTTAGTTGTGTGCATGTGTATAAACCTTTTTGGATATGACTTGCCATTTGGTCGGGTACTTATTTTGGGCCACTCAATTTGTATATGGATGTGTGTGATTTCACGTATGTGAATAAATCTTGGCATTTGGACTATATTTGGGCAAACAGTAGGTGTGAAATTATACACACATGGTGGCCAAAAATAGCCAAATGACAAGCCAATTACATAAATGTAGTCTTGTGTACCCCCAAAATTCTGGATTAGTTATCATAAAATCAGAGTTTTAATCTCGGTTATTATTATTACAACTATTACTTCTGGTTCTACTATTACTTCAACCATGAATCTCTATTGTACACTTATTATGCATTAAAACTTAGAAATCTGTACATGAATTGTTCTATTTTCACCTAATAATCTTATATGTGATATAAATATTATCAATACCGTGGAAAGACAAGGAAAATGATGCTTGCAAAGATTAACAATCTCAGCCAAGTTGCACACATGTAAGAGACAAAACCCAGATATATTGAACTAAACATCAAACAATTGTAATTCATGGAAATTCTGCCCTTAATACACCATGTGACTTTGGGCACTCGTGAGCAGCTCTGCATATTACTTTTATTATCTGCAAAATGGGAGATGATCATATGTGCCCTAGAATGTGGGTGAAAGTGCCATAAAAATGGAAAGTGATGTAATGCACAAAAGATTGCTATTAAAATATCTTCCCCTTTCCTGTGATACCAACAGATAATTTACTCTTACATCAACTGTAAGAATAAATATTAATGATCAACAGAAAACTACACAAAAACACTGGCCCTGATATTAAATATTTTAGTTTAAATATACACTGCAGTTCATTTCAATTCTTTCAGAGATCCCCAAAACACAATGTACAGAATATGTATTATAAAATTATACACACACACACACGCATACACATACATAAGCTAAACACTATACATACAAAAACTTGTACATAAGTGTTCATAGAAGCATTCATAATAGCCAAAAAATAAATCAATCCAAATGTCCATTTAATTGATAAACAAAATGTGGTATATCCATACAATGAAATAGTACTTAGTGTTGAAAGGAATGGAGCAGTGATCTATGCTACATGTTTACATGGATGAACCCTGCAAACATTACACTAAATGAAACGCCATTTGCAAAAGACCATATATTGTGTGATTCTATTTATAGGAAATGTCCAGAATAAGCAAAGGAACAGAGTCAGAAAGTAATGGTAGCTTAGGGCTTGGGAGAGGGAGAGAGAGGGCTTTCTTTCGGGGAGTAGAAAAATGTTTTAAATTCACTGTTGGTTATAGTTGCACAACTCTGTGAGTATACTAAATAACATTGAACTGCATACTCTGAATGAGTGAACTATATGATATATGAATTATATTTCAGTAAGGCTTTTTAAAAGCAAACAAAATGTTAACCACCATCACCCAAAGGAATTTCTAGAAAACTTTCCTATTTGCAAAATTTTCCTCAGCAAAAATTATATGTGTGAATTCATATAAATATATATACAATGTAATAAATTCACACACACACACACACACACACATACACACACAGAGAGACACATAGACATTAATTTTTTTCTAACTAGGACTTTGAAAACCAGTTTTAGGGCAGGTCCTTGCAGTTAAAAGTCTTCATTAGGTGGTCAGGCCAATTTAAAATTATCCGCTTTTGGCATTTTCACTATTTCCCATGTGAGAGTATGTCAGAAGATAATAAGATCTCAGAGGACTTTTTCCTTCCTAGTCAGCTGAAATCATTCTGACTTAATTTCAGTGCACTTCTCCTTATTATACTCCTTTCGACAGCCTAATTCCTTTCCCTCCTTGGTGGCCATATCCTCTACTTAAACCTGAGTACCAGTACCAGTAAACAACATCCTCTGAAATAATCACACCTCACACAGGTGTAAAATTACCTGGATCTCCCAATAAGCCTAGACATTATGGGCTCTTAGACTAAGCATCTGAAATAATGTCTGCAAGGTTTTACTTGTTTAGCCTTGATCTAATTTTCACATTATGTTTAAAAATTTGTCACTCATTAAAATGTTACCAACATGAATTAATGTATAATATTTGTATTTTATATATATAAAAAAAAAAAAATATATATATATATATCCATGAACCTGGGTACTGCCCACTTTAGAGTCATTTGGCAATACTTAAATCTATATCCTAAGGTCACAGTAGGTTAAAAATAGCTTCTCTCCTAGCACCCTTTTCCCAGAGAAAATACATAGTCATAATAAATTCAGAAAAGTATTTTAGATGATGAAATTCACCATGAATTTAATGACAGAAAGCAAACAAGATTCATCAATGTAGAGTGCTAAATTTCAGGAGCAGTAAGATTGTGTTCACTAAAACTGAGCGCCACATTTTATCTGCCTGACATAAAAGATAAAAAATCTTCTCAGGTTAGAACAGATATATGAATCTATTAAGAGTATAAGTAGAAAAGTAACACTAAATTGCTGTTGAAATACTTTTCATATTTCCCTACTTCATCACCGGATGAACTTTTAAAAATAATCTCTCTCCAGCTCCACTTTTGAATAATCAATTCCTTGTGCACTTTGGGAAAAAACTCTTCTGTTTGCAGATTTGTATTATACTCCATTATGGCAGCTTAATTTATATTATTTCCGTTAATATTCTTAAAGGGGTTTGGCATTATTGTTGCAATTTTGCCAATAAGGAAACAGAGGGTTGCAGATATTAGCTTGCTTAAGATGCCATGGCTGGGATACAATACAAAATGAATTTGAATAAAGTATTACTCAAAGGCTAAGTTCTTTCAAGCATACCAGTTGTCTCCACAAAAGCATCCTGATTATTAAAGATCTAAACTCAAGAAACACATGTTAATGGTTTAATTTCTTCCAATAAGTGTTCCAATCTATACTTCTCTGAATCAGCTTCTCATTTAGTAAATCTCTCTTAATAGCATCTTGGCCCAAGCTCAAAGCTTTTCAGCCTCTCCAAAGCTCCTCTCAGCCACCCACCCAGCACAAGTTAGAGCCCTGGTTGTAGCCATGCAGGGTGGGGAGGGGCATGGACACACATCTGGGTTGGCATCCGACCTAGAGACCTCCTTCTCTCCCTTTCTCTAGGACCAGCTTCTTCTTAGACACTGGATGAGGAAGTTGGGGAGAAAAAAAGCACAGCTTTCTTTCCTGGACTTGGTCAGTTATCCTGCTCCTTCAGTTGGTGGGAGCTGATTTTCTGGCCTGCTGTGGCCAGCAGAAGAACCCACTGTCTTGCGCCCAAATGCTGGTATTCTCCTCAATGGCACTGCATGGTTCCCTCCAGTGGAAGACTGAGTTGCCATTCAACTACTTCCACACCTTCTCAGCCAGTAACTCATGCTAATGGGGGTGCCCTCACGCAGTGTGCAGAATTCCTGTGTGCCCGCACAACCGGCTCACTGCCAGAGACTTTCTGAGGTGCCCAGTGAGTGAATGAGAGCTACACCCCTCCTCACCACAGCAAAGAGTGAGTATGCGGGTGGCTCCCTGGCTGCCACCCCTCTGTCAGCTCATTTACTGCTGAGGAAGACAGCAAAGCAAGGAGATACACGTCTGGTCTCCTCATCTGATAGCCATCTCCAATTCGTTTGAATCCTTCCCATAGGGTATCCCATTCTGGCTTTGAGAAGGAAAAAATAGCTTCTCTTGAAGGACATGACACTCACTAAAATGTCATCTGTCCCAGTTTTCTCTTATTTCAATTTGGCAGGGAGGTGCCAGTGAAATGTTCTGGCTCCTCTCAAAAGTCTGGGGGGCTTACGGTCCACCTCACCTCCCAGAAGCCCTCTAACTTAGCACGTGCAGGTCCCGAATACCTACCATCCTCAGCTTTGGCCTGAGATACACCGAAGGACACCAAGAATAAGCTCATCATACATTCAACTGCACTTGATGACAACACAAATTTTTCTGGCTTTAACCCATATTTAAAAAATACCAAGCTAAGATATCTCTCAAAATATGCTAACATTCCTGTGTTGATAAGTTTGATATTAAAACATTTGGGCCTTTTTGTCTATTTTAATAAGCTATAAAGGGGGATTGGGGTTCTCACACAAATCTTATTTAATATAAAGACTAAATATATATAATTTCCATTTCAAATTTGCAGCAAACATGACAGTTTACTGCACACCACTTATTTCTTCATCCTAAATTATTCTGGCCTGAGCTTTAAGTCAAAAATATGCCAATTCATGTCCACAATCCAAACAGAAATGGGATTACAAGATTGTAAAGTATTGAAAGAGCAACCAATCTAACTATCTTTATAGCCTTCACCATTGAAGTGCTCCAGCTTTCTGACAAAGCTATGATTTCAGCAAAAAATTCCAGCAAAGTTAGTGTTTCGTTTATTTCAGGCTGAGGAAGGGAGTTGACCTGGACCTTAGTGATTCCTATGAGCACTGAGAATCTGACATACCAACAAATGCCAAAGACTCTAATTCAAGAGTCATTAATGTAAAATGATAATAGCTCCCATTTATTCAGTACTTATGGTGCATTAAGCATTATGCTAGGCCCTTCACAGGCCTTATTTCATTTCATTTCAGTCTAACCCGATGAGGTGGACCCATTAGTACAGTCCTTGTTTTACAAAAGAGAAGACTGAGGTCTAGAAACTAAGTAAGCCAAGATTAAAAAGAGAGAAACGACCAGGGCCATAATTCAAATTTATTCTTTACATTATAAAAATGATATTCATAACAGTTTTGGCCATCTACTATAATGAAATCTGCAAGTTCCACCCAGTGCTGACTGGCGCCATGACCAGCTACCAGGGCCAGTCTAGCAAGTATTCCATGAGATCAGACCCCACTGAGAAAGCAGGACAGAAAGGATGCATTTCTGTGCCTGGTGCTTGCCTGTTTCCCATTCAATTCTCAAAAAAAGAGGAGGCAGGAGAATCTGATATATAGAAATATTGAGGTTCTCCTGTTGGTCTTGTTTATTCCCAAACCCCAACCAGACACATTCACATTCTATTCTTCAAGATCCCTGTGCCCGGGCTTCCTAGGTGGCCCAGTGGTTAAGAATCTGCCTACCAATGCAGGGGACATGGGTTCCACCCCTGCTCCAGGAAGATCCCACATGCCGCAGAGCAACTAAGACCGTGTGCCACAACTATTCATCCTGCGCTTTAGAGCCCGTGAGCCACAACTATTGAGCCCATGTGCTGCAACTACTGAAGCCCATGTGCCTAGAGCCCATGCTCCGCAACAAGAGAAGCCACGGCAATGAGGAGCCTGCGCACCACAAAGAAGAGTAGCCTCCACTCACAGCAACTAAAGAAAGCCTGCACACAGCAAAAAAAAAAAAAAAGACTCAACACAGCCAATAAAATAAATAAATTAATTAATTAATTAATTAAAAAAAAATCCCTGTGACCCATTTTGTGGACAGAAAAATTAAGGCAGTATGTCAGAGTGCCCTGTAGGTCAGTGACACCTTACATATGAAGATCCAGGAGTCATGACTTTCAGGGACTGTGCTTCCCTGTAGGTCTGGCAGGACAGGGAAACACTCATTTCATCACCCATCTTCAGAGCAGGGGGTTTGCTGGGAGTTTCTGAGAAAACCTCACTGCTCTCTGTAATCCTAATTCTGAGAGCAGAGAGGAGCCAAGGCCCCAGCAGACAGTAACTACCAGGAGACAGGAAACATATGAGGAACCAGGGCTGGGTCTGCCTTCAGCCAGCAACTGTATATCAGAACCAAGACTTAAGTACGTAAAAAAATCAAAGTCATTGTCTTTGGGGATTTCTATTCAGCTCTGTCAGAACCCAATGCCTACATTCTTAACCACTGAAGTATGTGTATTAATCAATAAAAACGTGGAAAGTTTAACAGGGATTTGATTTAGTCTTAGTAACCAAATAATAGATGTTATTTAGTTTTTTCAAATTGTTTGTCCCATTAAAAATGAAAAATAATGAGAAATATCATAGATTTAAAGGTTAGCCATACTTAAAGACTCTGTAACAATGAACTGTGTGACCACTGTATGCATTGATTAATGATGATTAATGAATATTATAGTACTGTATTATAGCTTTATTAATGCTCTGTTTACTAATAATTATAATGCTGTATTAATGATGCTGTTAATATTATCTTTAAACTAATATCTTCCTTTATCCAAACAGAAAATTATAATTGCTTGGGTAAACATTATCATTTGAAAGCAAACAATAAGAATTTGAAGAAAATGAAATCAAAATTGGTCCAGTTCATCCTGAGCAATATGACCTGATTACAGTTTCATGCTTGTGTTGCTTTCTCATTCCATCCAATTTTTAAAATGTTTTAATTAGGACTTGAATATTGAGAATTTATTATATAAGTAACATATATCACCATCACCCTATTTAGTTTATTCAAAAAACTCGTAGTCATGAACTTCAAAACTAGAACAATCCAATTTCAATTTACTGGCATTTTTGGAGGTGAGAAAATTGGTAGTGCATTGTTCAAAAAGTTAAATCTGATTAATATTTAATTGTATCCATATTCAAAGGTATTAATTAGAAGTGTTCTCTATGAGTCATAGCTACTACTGGGAAACCAGGAATAATTCTGCAATTAGCATAAAATGCACTATAATTTTGAATAATCACTGATAGTGATCACTGAGTGGACCTTGTAAAAAAATAAACTTATCCACGTACCAGTTTCTATGTAGACTGCATATATTCATTATAATGATGCTTTTGAGACAACTAAAATAATTTATTCCTTTGCAAGTAGGAAGAAACATGTATTCATAGCTGTTTAACTATGAATAAAATCCTTCTTTGCTGAATATGTATTTATTTAATGTAGTAGCAAGAAATAAATTATTTACTAGTGATAAAATTGTATAAAGTACAATCAAAAACACAATTTTATTTCCACTTATGTATTATTATATGCTTATTTTAAGATATATCTCAAATAAAAATATTTAACTTTTAAAAAATAAAATTTTTAGTCATTACTTTCAGATATGGGGGATAGCTGACAGCTATATCTCATAAAACAGTATGGCATTTCACAAAAACATACACTATTCAAGTGGTTTAATCAAATCTAAATGATAGACAATTATTATTATCAGAAATTCCTAAACAACAAAAATAACTAAGGTAAGTGATATTAAGAATAAAACTTTAAAATAATTATTATTATCCATTGCTCTCAATGGCTTGTGATAAAATCTGGACATATTAAACTGATTTGAAAATAATTTAAGAGTGGCCATTAGATTCAAGCAAAACATTATTGTGGGAGAAAACTGGATGAGGAAGGTCCTTCTTAGACCCTATGTGAGAAAGGCCAATATTCCAATTAACCATTAAAACCACTTAAAAACTTCTCCCCAGATGGGTAGATGGGCTCAGTGAACACATAAACACACACACCCACACACCTGTTTGTACGTTATATATTATACAAAACTTTGATTTCCTGTTCAGAATATTTGTCTCTTAAACTTGATAGTACATATGGAAATCAGAATACAAAATAACAGTTGATGATTGGCTATTTGTAGTTAAAAGGAAAATATTAATAACACTGAAAAGATGATGAAACCTCTTTATCAACAGACTAGTAATCTGAATTATGCAATTTATAATTTCCACATTAGAAGATAATAAAAAATAATATGTTTATGATTTCTAGTGTAATAGAAAAAGAATACGGCAAATGCATAATCATGAATACTTTTATACGTATTGGAATTTATAAAGCCTTTTATATTTGTAAGCTCTACCTAAGTCTACTATTATGTATACACAATATGGCAGCATAATAAATATTAAAGTTTAGAAATAACTCAAAACATCAGTACAGTATATTTATTTATTGGCAAATTTCTGAAGTATCAATTATATACCTAGCATTTATCGCTCTGAGTTCTAAATACCAACTATCTCTTAGTCAGTCAACCAGAATTATTTTGATGTATAATAATTTTACCTCATCAAGAAGAAGGAAAGAGAAAAGGACACAGATTTAATAAACATGATGTTGGAGAATTTCAGGAAAATGCTGTAATTGGCAATGCTTGTACATTCTACATATCCTTTTTGCTCATTCATGGAAGCAAATCAATATGAAGGCCTTAGGAGCTACACTAAAAATTTCACTTACTGGCAAACTGAATCCACTCTATATTCCTGTCCCTTAAACTGTCCCCTTAGGATCTAATTTACAAACTTGGGATTCACTGAGCACTGAACACGTTTTCCCAGAACCAAAAAATGTAATTAAAAGAAAAAGTTTGTGAGAAATCTATATTTTTTTAACTCATACTACTAACGTCATTATAAATGTCACAGAAACTCTCAGAAATAGAAAATCAACAAGAACAGCAGTTTGAAACTAGCGATCAGAATACATTTTGAATTTGCAAAGAAAGAAATGAGTTTGCCTAGAAAAGATCATATCAGAACTTTTATCCCAAAGATTATTTCACTCATTACATGACTGTTCCTCTTCAGCCAAACAGCTGATTTTGAAGGCCTGTGTGTGGCCCTACAACATAATCCTTGTGAAGGCATGGATTTTTGTCGACTGTGTTCTCTGTTTCATGCTCCTAAGAAGGTGCCAGAACTTAAAGGGTCTCAAAAAGTAACCATTACTTGAATAAATGGCAAATGTATGTTTCTAGTATCAAAACTGGAAAAAAGTTGAGGGTGGTGCTGGGTATCTATAATTCTCTTATTTAAATAGAAGAAGCAAAGCAAGAAGAATATTCATAGGAAACAAAAATATGCTACATAGATAACCTGGAAAAAAAAAGTGGGGGCAGAATGAAATGCCTTTGTCGACACCACCTTGTCCCTTTAACCTTTCAGTCTGATTGCATGATATAAATTTCCAAGGACAAACAGAAGCCAAATGTGAATTGATATTTCTACAAAGGCAGGTTAGGGACCAGCTGCAAGTGTTTATGATAATAAAGTAGCCCTCAACGGTGAGAATTTTCAAACTCCAATAATGGTCTCCTCTAGTTCGAGAAACATTTATTAATGTTATTATGAAGACATTGTCTTTGAAATGATTTCCTAGTTGCTAATTCCTCTAAGAGTTTTGTCTTTATAACGGTTAATAGAAATGAACATCAATACAATGGCCAATAGGAGCTGATTGTTGCCATCTGACATTAGGAAAGTGTTGCACACACTTGAGAGACCAAGAACTCTAGTTTGAGTAACAGTGGACAAGCATACTAGGAAAGGTGCCTGACTTTGGACCTGGTCTGTAACAGGACACTCTCTAATACCGTGGTGGGAAAAAATATTTAACTGTAAAATTAACTGTAACTGCAAAATTAATTGTCAGATTGTATCTTTTTTCATTCTGTCTCTCTCTCTCTGTGTCTCTGTCTCTCTCTCCTTTGTGAAGCTTTCACATGATTAATACTTTACATATTGCATTCACTCAGCATTTTGCTAAGCAACACTTACATTTTGTTAAATGAAAGTCGTGAATGAATGAGTAAAAGCTATATGACTTTAAGAACATAAGAAAGGACAGGAAAGAAAAATTATGGTGAATGTGTGATTTGTAGAACAACAATGGCACATCTCATTCTCCAAAGTCTTAAGTTTGTAAATTACCTTTAGCTTGTTAGTTTCTGCTATAATTGACATATCTATTTAATATAATAGAATAATGAGAAAATATAATAGAATTTAGAGGTCTTTCTGTCCAGGAGCTAGCTAGTGCTTTAATTGTGTCCAGACTCCTCACCAAGGGGACCTGTAGTACTCACTACCTCTTGAGGCACTCAATTCCATCTCTAAACCCCTGTGACAGATATTTCTTCAAGTAAATTAATTATAATGTCTCCTTGAGCTGTTACCTACTTGTTCAAGTTCTCTCCTTTGGGACTTCTAACCAAGAATCCTGATTCCTTCTAATTTCTTTGATGATTCCACAATTTAACCTGGCTTCATGTTTTTTAGTTTTTTGTTTTCTCCTTTTAGCCTTTGAAGATATTCCATTTGGAAAATTGACAAATAGAACAGTACACAAAACTCTAGCAGTGTGATCAGTATAGATAAGGGAAATTCATCACATTCATCTTTTTAAAATTTAATGCTTCCTAAAATTGATTATTTTTACTTGATAGGCTCAAAATACTACTGACCTATATTAACTTTATGCTGATTACTAAAATATAAAAGTTCATTTATTTGCTGTTTATTTTGTGTTATACTCAAATGCAGGCCTTCATTTTTATAGTGTCAATGTGACATTTTGGATTTGATACTTCATCCCAGCTTGGGATACTCACACATTAGCCATGGCTCTGATACTCATCTCACAAACTGAATAACAATATATTCTGTATTTTATTAATGGTACTGGATAATTTTCATCAGACCAGGGTATGGATAAGACCCTTTAGGAAGAACTAGGGAATCTCCCGCTATGAGTATGACCATTCTTGAACATAGCATTATTGCCCCTGAATGGGACATTAGTACTCATGCCTGTGTTTTTCAAGTGGCTTGCATAAGAGAAACATCAGCAAATCACTAACACTAAATCTTTTCAGCTCCTTCCAATCCAACCTGCAACTTTATTTTCCATGCTTTCAGTATTCAGTGGGTAGATTATCAAATAATTTGGATCATTTTTGCCTAGGAAAAGACTGATGTCATCATTAACATGACTAATACAAGCAACAGCAACAATATCAGTAGGAATTATAGCAGGTATAGAAAAAACTCCATTACCTACTTATAAAATGGTATTTTTAAGGTAATTTGAATTCAGTCTTCATTATAGGCACTTCCAGCTTTTAAATATAGAAACTTAACTCTTCTGATTGTTCTGAAGAGTTTCTTAAGCATATCTCTCTAGATTTCATGCAGAAGTCATAATATATCCTACATTATATTTTCAAAAAATCTGACTATAAGATAATGAAACTGCTTTCTTGTATGATTTGGGGGAGCCATACAGCTTTATGTTGCACTTGTGATGCTTTTAATGTTCCAAAGTACATTCACATCCTCTATTTCATTTGATCTTCAGAATAATTCTGTGAGGTAGATAGGGGAGTACTATTAACCTGATTTTATAAACTGACGCAAGGTGAAATGAAATATGCTGCATAGCTAGGACTCAGCTCACTTTAATATATCCAGGTCATTGATTTGCAGCCAGACCATTACCTGAATTCTACATATCACAGAAATGAGATAGGCGGCTGTAACACTCACAAAATTCATTTCAGACAATACTTCATTTATGCAATTACCTTTCTATATTCTCCAAAGTGTTGGAATTATTTTTTTCTGATGAATATTTCCTTTACTTTTTCTTACAATGGCATTATTGTCCCTTTACATTCTACCTCCAACCCAATCCTACTCCCATTTCCCTATCTGATTGAATATGCTCGCTTCTTTCTAGCTTTGTATTAAAGGGAAAAGGTTATTATAAGGATTTCTAAAAGCAAAGAGTTGTATGCCTTTATTATACCATTGAGGTACATTTTAAAATAGAGACTAGTTATAAAAAAAGATCATATGTTATGGGTCAATGCGCTTCTTCAAGATCAACAAATGAATTTCATTCATATTAACATGACCCCTATCAAGTGTAAATATTACAGCTCCAGGTACCTAAGATGATCTCAATCAAAGAGTATTGGGGAGAAACATTTACAAATTAAAGTATGGTAGAAAAGTAATTGAATTGAAATCAGAAGACCTGAATTTCATCATTGTTCACCCTCTTACTAATCATGTCATTTATACTCTCTAGGCCCACTTTCTTATTCATGAAATACACACAATAAAAACTGCTTTCTGTATCTTTTGGAGTTGTTTTAAAGATTATGTATAAAATGCTTTGAACTATAAAATAATATATAAAAATGAGATCATTATATTAATAATAATAGAAAATCAAGACAATCTGAAATTAAGGGAATATTATTAATAAGATAATTTAACAGGTAATTATTTTTGCCTATTCTTCAGTTCAGCCACATGTATCCTATAGCTTGGCCAACCATAAGACCTTATGCAAAGTGAATTCTCCCACGAAAATTTTAGCAAGTACATAATTAGCATAGTTCTTCTGGTTCCTCAGTTAATATTCAGATGGTTTAGGTGCTAAAAGCAAGTGCAACAAACAATTCTTTTTTGGGAACAAGAGTTTTACAATTAGGACAGTTAAAAGAAGTTACAATATCAGGTATATTAGATAGGAAATCTGTCCAAATTTGTAATTTGAATATTTTAATTATATTAGGTAACTTTTTAGAGAATAAAACATCGATCAATAAGTTATCAAAAATAGAAGTTAATTGAACAAATCTGTGGCTAAACCTCAGATTAAACTGGTTAGATATTTTTAAAAAACTATGCTTCTAAGCACAAAAAAAAAAAAATAGAGGGAGTAGAAGCAGAGGGATGATGTCAGAAAAATTTTTTTAAATATTTTACAGCCAAATGAGTTCATAAATTGTGCCTAGATTTTTACTGTTTTGATGCTTATTATACACATTATAATATATTTATCCAAACTGGATGCCCTACTTTGAAATAGCAAAATGATATGGGAAAACTGGTCCAATTTAAAAGTTCTGATTTTGAAGTTGCATGAGGAGGTTGTATTCACAGGTTGCAAGCCATATGTCTTAAGTATTTACAAACTAGAATTAGAAAACAGAATTATTCATCTCTTTGAGTTACTTTTTATCTTCATGATACCAAATGAACATAAAGATCCACATTTTTAAAAAGGTAAATGCACAGAGATTAAGACATGCCAAAAGACATTTTCTTGTTTTTAGCTTTCTGTTTTCAAGCCATTAAAAAAAAAAAAAAATTCAGAGTGCTTTATTGAGCTCAGGAAGCCACAGCCTCCGGGAACAATAGAACTACCACACTAATTTTCTGCATATGTTGTAGAGTGGAAAGTTTAAGTCAGTTTTTAATGATCAGTGGCATTATGTTAACAGCTCTTCAAAAAGTGGATTTCAGAACCCAGTGACAGGGCAAGAATAAGGATGCAGATGCAGAGAATGGACTGAAGGACATGGGGTTGGGGGGTGGGTGGGAGGAGGTAAAGGGGAAGCTGGGACGAAGTGAGAGAGTAGCATAGACATATATACACTACCAACTGTAAAATAGATAGCTAGTGGGAAGTTGCTGTATAACAAAGGGAGATCAACTCCATGATGGGTGATGCCTTAGAGGGCCAGGACAGGGAGGGTGGGAGGGAGTCACGGGAGGGAGGGGATATGGGGATATATGTATAAATACAGCTGATTCACTTTGGTGTACCTCAAAAGCTGGTACAAGAGTGTAAAGCAATTATATTCCAATAAAGAGCTTTAAAAAAAAAAGTGGATTTCAGATTTGGGTGGTGCCAAATACATACCTGCTGTCCTCAAAGCCAAGAATTCAGGTCCAGAATAATTACAAGGTCTAAATTACACAGAGTGTATTGTGAAATATCAGTATTATTTTTAGAAAGTAAAGAAATATCTGTGACAGAATCTATTTTATGTGTTGGCAGCCTCCAAAAGATGTAGCTAAAAACAGCTTCTTAGTAATGTCTTGAAGGGTCAAAAGCAATGACCTTGTCATGTTCCTGGCAATTCTGGTAAAACACCTGGGTCAGATACTAGAAAAGATTAATATGGTAATTAAAAAGGGATCAGAAGTGTTATTGTAGCAAAACAGATACAGCATAATAAGCAGGGTCTCATAATACTACTGATATTCTCCATAACTTTTCTTCTAATCCTTGATCATGAGATCACAATAAACATACTTTCCAGGATAATTTTTGGTAATGTTAAGAATAGCAAAGACTGTTTAAAAAGTAGTAAATTTACTCTCAATCACATCTTTAAAAATCACTTTTCAAGGATGTCCACTCTCACCACTACAATTCAACATAGATTTAGAAGTCCTTGCCACAGCAATCAGAGAAGAAAAAGAAATAAAAGGAATCCAAATTGGAAAAGAAGTAAAACTGTCACTGTTCGCAGATGACATGATACTATACATAGTAAATCCTAAAGATGCCACCAGAAAACTACTTGAGCTAATCAATGAATTTGGTAAAGTTGCAGGATACAAAATTAACACACAGAAATCTCTTGCATTTCTATACACTAACAATGAAAGATCAGAAAGAGAAATTAAGGAAACAATCCCATTCATTATTGCAACAAAAAGAATAAAATACCTGGGAATAAACCTAACTAAGGAGGTAAAAGACCTGTACTCAGAAAACTATAAGACACTAATGAAAGAAATCAAAGATGACACAAACAGATGGAGAGATATACCATCTTCTTGGATTGGAAAAATCAACATTGTGAAAATGACTATCCTACCCAAAGCAATTTACAGATTCAATGCAATCCCGATCAAATCACCAACGGCATTTTTCACAGAACTGGAACAAGAAATTTTACGATTTGTATGGAAACGCAAAAGACCCCGAATAGCCAAAGCAATCTTGAGAAGGAAAGACGGAGTTGGGGGAATCAGGCTTCCTGACTTCAAACTACACTACAAGGCTACAGTGATGAAGACAGTATGGTACTGGTACAAAAACAGAAATAAAGATCAATGGAACAGGAGAGAAAGCCCAGAGATAAACTATGGTCAACTAATCTATGACAAAGGAGGCAAGGATATACAATGGAGAAAAGGCAGCCTCTGCAATAAATGGTGCTGGGAAAACTGGACAGCTACATGTAAAAGAATGAAATTAGAACACTCCCTAACACCATACACAAAAATAAACTCAAAATGGATTAAAGACCTAAATGTAAGGCCAGACACTATAAAACTCCTAGAGGAAAACATAGGAAGAACACTCTTCAACATAAATCACAGCAAGATCTTTTTTGATCCACCCCCTAGAATAATGGAAATAAAAACAAAAATAAATAAGTGGGACCTAATGAAACTTCAAGGCTTCTGCACAGCAAAGGAAACTATAAGGAAGATGAAAAGACAACCCTCAGAATGGGAGAAAATATTTGCAAACGAATCAACAAAGGATTAATCTCCAAAATATATAAACAGTTCATCCAGCTCAATATCAAAAAAACAAAAAACCCAATCAAAAAATGGGCAGAAGATGTAAATAGGCATTTCTCCAAAGAAGACATATGGATGGGCAAGAGGCACATGAACAGCTGCTCAACATCACTAATTATCAGAGAAATGCAAATCAAAACTACAATGAGGTATCACTTTACACCGATTAGAATGGGCATCATCAGAAAATCTACAAACAGTAAATGCTGGAGAGGGTGTGGAGAAAAGGGAACACTCTTGTACTGTTGGTGGGAATGTGAGTTGATACAGCCACTGTGGAGAACACTATGGAGGTTCCTTGCAAAACTAAAAATAGAGTTACCATATGACCCAGCAATCCCACTACTGGGCATATACACAGAGAACACCATAATTCAAAAAGACACATGCACTTCAATGTTCACTGCAGAACTATTTACAATAGCCAGGACACGGAAGCAACCTAAATACCCATCAACAAATGAATGGATAAAGAAGATGTGGCATAGATATACAAGGGAATATTACTCAGCTATAAAAAGGAATGAGATGGAGCTGTATGTAATGAGGTGGGTAGACCCAGAGTCTGTCATACAGAATGAAGTAAGCCAGAAAGAGAAAAACAAATATTATATGCTAACTCATATATATGGAATCTAAAAAAAAAAAAAAAAAAAGGTACTGATGAACCCCAGTGACAGGACAAGAATAAGGATGCAGATACAGAGAATGGACTGGAGGATACGAGGTTGGGGGGGACGGGGGGTGAAGGGGAAGCTGCGATGAAGTGAGAGAGTAGCATAGACATATATATACTACCAACTGTAAAATAGATAGCCAGTGGGAAGTTGCTGTGTAACAAAGGGAGATCAACTCGATGATGGATGATGCCTTAGAGGGCCAGGATGGGGAGGGTGGGGGGGACTCAAGGGAGGAAGGGAATATGGGGATATGTGTATAAATACAGCTGACTGACTTTGGTGTACCTTAAAAACTGGTACAAGAGTGTAAAGCAATTGTATTCCAATAAAAAAAAACAAAGTAGGATAAGGGATACGGAATAATATGATAAAAAAAAAAGATGTGGTATATATATATACAATGGAATATTACTCAGCTGTAAAAAGGAATGAAACTGGGACATTTGTAGAGACATGGATGGACCTAGAGACTGTCATACAGTGTGAAGTGAGTCAGAAAGAGAAAAACAAATATCGTATATTAACACATATATGCAGAATGTAGAAAAATGGTACAAATCAAGGCAGAAACAGAGTTTGCAAGGCAGGAACAGAGACCCAGATGTAGAGAGCAAATATATGGACACCAAGAGGGGAAAGCAGGGAGGGTTTGGGGGGAATGAACTGGGAGATTGGGATTGCCATGTATACATTACTAATGGGAGAGAAAATACCAAATTGTACACTCTAAAAAAAATAAAAAAATAAAATAAAACAATAACAACAAAAACACACAAACCAGAAAATTAAAAAAAAAAAAAACACCTTTGAATAGTGTGTTGAACATGCACGTCAGGTTGGGAAAATCTTAAGCATGATCCCATACCATTGTTATTGCTATATCAGTACCCACTGAATCAGCTGAGCAGCAAAGTGATTGGAAAAAACAAAGCCTGGAAAAATCCCTAAAATCACAGGACCTTCATTTATCTGGCTGGATCTATAATTACTTACTTTAAAACTCTTTAAGTATGTAATTATACAAAAACCTTCTATAAATAGGGGTTCAACTCTCACTTTGGATCATCTTTCAGAAATGCCTAAAGAGAAGGACAGAACTAATTATAACAGGGACCCAAAAATGTGTTCTGGGATAGCATGGAATACCACACACTACGTGGGTCTGTGCAACATATTTGTCACCAGAATGACTAGTTGAAGGTCATCCTTAACCTTTACAATCCAGAGTGCTGTCCTGAGAGCCACTTACAGTAAAGCTTTAGGATGTTACCTTAAGTCTCTTTGTAATATACCATCACTTGCATACCTGTTAAAATCTTTTGGCTCCTTTTCTTTCAGTCTAAGTTGTTGTTGTTAAAAAGTCAGATAAGATATCTCCCATTTAACCATTCATTCAGAAAACATTTTGTGATGCCTACTTTGGGCTATCTTCTAGGGCATACAATTAATAAGACACCCAATGCCATATTTAACCTTACTTTTTATTATTTCTGATGGTCCCCTTTGTTTACTTATGTATGTTTGGCAAACTCCTCACTCACACATGCCTTTTATTACCTCTTCTGCAAAGGTGTCCCTATGATGTCAAAGCAAAATTCATGATTCCTTCTTTTACACTACTACTGAAAGTTTATGTGCTTCTATTACGGTCTTTATTACATTATTTTAAAATTCTTTCTTTGAATGTCTGTCTTTACTATTCAATTTTATTGAAGCACATGCAATATTTTAACCACATTATATTGCAAGAAACTAACAAGGTTCTGTGCACTTTAAGGTTCTCAATACATGATTCATGAATGAATGAAAACGTCATACCTCCAATGGGGACTGGATGTCTATTAGCTCTAAACATCCCACTGGAGAGATCTACTTGTTCCTGGTATGAACCCCATCATCTCTATAAAATGTGATGATTCTCTCAGAATAGAATAATACCCATCATATTACTGTAGAGACTTGATTGCATTCTCCTTAGGTTCTCTTTTTCTCTCAGATCCCAAAGTCCTTCAGCATGCTTCATACCCACCTACGACAGTCATAGTCTCCTCCACTCCCAAAGTTTTGGATAGAAAGGCATTTGTTCATCTTGGAGACTGAGACAGAATCTAAACCCTCAGCAAGCCATAGCTTATAATAAACAGCATGGTCCATTTACTTTCTAAAACTTAGGGTATCTTTAAGTTTCTGATTAGGGGTTAGAATACAAGGGAACTTCTGAGTGAACTACCTTTCCAGGTCCTGAAACTTATCAGGGATCTAAAAACATCAATTTTGTATCTAGTAACATTTTAGACAATCTTGATTTAAAAACCTAGAGATTCTTGTTTTCTATATGCAAAACAAAGCAGGCAAAGGCACCCTTTCCAAAAATCTTCAATTTTACTCCATGTTTTTGAAATAGTTTTAAGGGAGGATGTACCAAGACATAGAATTACCAAAGGAGATGGGAGTGGAGATAAATTAGGAGTTTGGAATTAATATACACACACAACTATATATAAAATAGGTAAACAACAAGGACCCACTGTATAGCACAGGGAACTCAATGTCTTGTAATAACCTATAATGAAACACACACACACACACACACACACACACACACACACACACACACGGGTGAGTCAAAAATTATCCACACTCGGGTTATATTAAAATTCCTGTGAATTCTACAGCCAGAGTGTGGATACTTTTTGACTTACCCTCATATAACTGAATCATTTTGCTATACACTTGAGACTAACACAACACTGTAAATTAACTATATATCACTTTTAAAACAGGACATACCAACAGCCTTTAACTTTTTCCTTCTCCATTGCCAATGAATTTAGGTATCAGCTTCCTTGTAATGTTTCAAATACACTAAACTCCAGTAGCTACAGGTTTTATTTCTCTGAGCGAATAGTTACCATATTTCAAAGATTCATTTGGATTTTAAATAAGGGTGGCCTGTTTTCATTATATTCAAACAGGCTAAGATCCATCTCTCTATCAGACATAGCAGAAAACAGCTAGATCTAGCTCTCTTGCCATCTACATAATTCTAGAATTTCTTGAAGATGATCATTTGTTTTGTGCCTATGCTATATCTGTGTGTTATCCACACAGTTTTCACTATTTCAGATATCATCTTCCTATACACCAACTGAAGGGAGATAACATTCTTATTAGTACATAAGACTGTTCCTCTGGGTTTGGAAATAAGAACTCTTAGATACTCATAATATGAGCATTTTACCAAAAATAATTTGTCATCAAGCCTAGCTGATGATAAAAAGCCTAGTTTAGGTGTATATTAACTCCTTATTCTCAACAATCAAATCAAGTATAAAATAAATAATTATTGAGATACCTAAATCCTTAGCATATGTAAAAGGGAAAAACGAGGTTATATTAAGAGTTTGCAAATTCTTATTCTATTAGCCTACTTTGAAGATATAGCTCTTCAGCCCTACTGGCCAGAAAACAGATGTTGAAGTGACTACCTATTTAGAAATATTTTCTTACAGACAGGCTTACAGTGAAGCATCATAATCAGCTTTTTCAACTCCCCAGCCATGGCTCCCTGAGGTTCACAATTACAACAGAGTGAAATTTGAAGTGGGGGAAACACTTCATTCCTGCAATGGAAAGAAATGAATACTTCCAGTTGTGTAAGCCTAAAGGACTTCTCTGAATTCACTGAATTAGTGTGGACTGTTGAGGTAAAGATAGATTGTGCATAATGGCCATGGAGCCAGGAAAAGACTAACACTGTGAATGCTTAAACAGATCCTAGTTGACAATTATGCACACCCTGTTAAAGGAGATGGTCAGAAAAGATGCAGAACAGCTCAAACTACAATTGCTTTGTCTTGTCCAGATAATTGATGATTGTATTAGAACATTCCATATGATGTGAGCCAAGCTTTTTCACATTTTAGATCCAGGTTAGTATAATTCCCTCACCACACAAAGCACAACAGAAATCCTTAAAGTTCAATAAGATGTATTCAATTTCAACAATTTTTCAATTTTCAATATAGCTGGACAGCAACATTGGTAAAATCCATTTCAAATGGACCATTATCAATTCCACATCTTTCTGTGAATTCCAAAATACATTAGCTAGACAGTCACCTTATTTTAGCTTTAGAATGTATATCAAGTGTTTTTTTCCAGACACAGCAATTAATGGATTGTAAAATAGCTCATGGAAAGCTCCAAAGAATTGATCCTCAGAGAGCAAATCTTGCAACACCAAGCAACCCCAATTTCCCTTGGGCATCTCTGCTGACAAGAGTTATTGCTAGTTAAGTAAGGCAACTAGAAGACATACACACAAACCACCACACAAATAACCTGCTCACCACATAACTAATACTTACTGAGAGGTTGGTTGCTAGAATTTTCTTAGTAACTTGAAGCTGCCACATGACACATTGCAGAGCTTCCTTGAAGATGATACCCTACCCGTTTTATTTTGGGTACATGTACATTATTATGTAGTTATGTGTGTTGAGTGTCTTATCCAGTCTTGCCCAGTTATTTGATTTTAGAATCTCGTGGGCTTTGTATCTTAAAAGCCAAACAACCTGTTGGAAACAAGCAGCAGAAAACAGAACCCCTCCTATCTGCTTGCTGCCTAACAAATCAAAACACACTGAAATCTGAGATTGTTAGAGAAGGTTTTGGGATAAAGAAATAAAATAAAAACTGATGTCAAATGGGACTCCCTGCTGCTTGGTACCATGTGTTACCATGGCAAGATGCATCTGTTCTGCTATTAAATATGTTAGTGAATATGATATAGACAGTCATGGTATTATCAAATATTCTCAGTGCCTATTAAACTCCATAGTTACATACATTAATTTCACCTTTCATTAGTAAAACTCAAGGCGGTAGCCCCTTAGAAACAATTTAAAAAGTTCAAAGAAAAACTATCATTTTGGTTATATTTCACGTTTAAATTATAGTCATTCATTACTAATTAAAAAATTGGCAAGCTAACCAAAATATTCTCGAATTTTACATGTGGTTCTCTCAGCTATGATTTAGCTCACAATGGATGCAATAAGACTAAAGTGAAAAAAAAATCACATCACATGTAGAATTTGAAAAACTTAAATAGCTACATCTTTTTTTCCCTTCTGAACACCTTACTTCCTTTCAATTTAATCTTAGCTGTTATCAAATGCCACACAACATACGAGCCAGTCGCTTGATGGAAATCTGCTCTCTGAGCTCGAGAACTTTGTCGCTGAAATGGGCTATCAAGAGCTAAGACATCTATGCCTTACTAAATGCTTAACAGCAGAACACATCTGTTGTTACTCCGTTTGTTACATTGAGATTAACCACAATAATGTCGACAATATTAATACATTTAAAAGCCTGTCACATTCCACTGCTGTTGCACAATTCCTGGGGACTGCATGATCAAAATAAGAAGTGACTAGGGGTAAAAATAAGAATTATGGAATGTGTAGAAGGTGAAGAACACAAGGCAGACTTGAAATGAGTCGTAACAGTAACCTCTTGCCTGCCTGGCTCATCCCAGAAAACTGTGTAGCTGTTGCTTTCCTAAAATGAGTCATATGATTCACGAACTCCTTATTCCACTTCCTCAGCCTATTGTTATTCTGTCAATGCTGTAAGAATATGAGAAAAATTGTGACCAAAGCTAAGGAGGGTTTGGTACCACCTTTAAACCAGTGCTATTATTACAATGTAAACACACTCAAATCAAATAGGCCAAAAAGCAAAATCACTCTACAGAGTCTTAAGAAATAATCAGGCTAGTTTGTCTTTCTTAAAATGACCCAGTTTGTGACATCCATATATATTTGATGGTGGGAGTGTTCAACAGTACAATTTCCTTGAAGGACAACTCTGCAATAAATATGGTTCTGCTTGTAGGAATGTATCTTTCCAAAATATATATATTCATGTATGTGAAATATTATTTTTACAAGATTAAAATTGTTTTTGGTTTGTAATACTAAAAATTCTGAAACAAACAAAATATCCATCATCAGGGAAATGGTTTGCTAAATTTTAGTATGTCTATAGTAGGATCCTATGAGGTAAATATGAGATTACACGCTCTTAAATGGAAAGATGTCCAAAATATATTAAATAAGAATAATCAAGTTAAAGAAGAGTATGCATCATATAAAAACATTAAAATATTGTCTTTTTAAATAATGTTCAAGTGTGTCAGCATATACAGCTATTTATACATATATATAAAGGAAAAGAAATATATATGTATATGAGTAAAATTAAAGATTAGAATTTAGACACCACAGTAAAACGTTTGGTCATATTATAGTCAGTTCCTAATTTTTATTCTCATCATTGTATTTAAAATTTTTAATAAGTACTTTTATGACCTAAGAAAATAAAATTTATTAAAAATATGGTCTTTTTCTGGAAAGCAAATAGAGACATAGAACAACAGATAAAATTCAACTCCCTCTGAACAGCCTGTCATAAAATATTATTGGCCTTGCAGACCCAATTCTATGCATCACTAATCTGTTGAATCCAGCTTATGTCTAGACAGAAAAATCAAAAAAAAAAAAAAAAAAGCCAGTAAATAAAAAAAGAGCAGTTAAAAAACAGAAATACAGTTTACTGAAGAGAAAGTTCACTGAAAACTAGTTAATCATGAAGCTGATGGTTGCAATATGTTTGTCACATAATAATGAACAATATCTAGGTTGCAATTTCAAATACCAAAAAAGCACCCCCAGCCACTTCATTTATCCAACACCCATCACAATAGCCAGCTACAAATAAACTAACCACTGGTTGTGAATTAGGCATTGGTGGGGTAGCTAGAATTTACAATTTTTTCTTTCTACGTGTGAAATTTCTCTGCAATGCCTGTCTTTTAAAGATCAAACAAACTCAGTTCTGAAGCCTACATGGCAGGCTGCCTGACCTTACTTCACATATAACTGCTAAAATTTCAACCCCATTTCTCAGCTGATGTCCTATGGGATACAGAGCCCCCAAAGCCTTGCTTTTACTGCTAATTAACAATAATGAACAGGATGACATACTTTTCCTTTGAACATTTCTGTTGGGAAGATGTCCAATCAGCAAGAGATACAAGCAACAGATGAATTCCCTTTCCCCCCTCCCCTCATTTACATGCTGAGATACACAGAGACTCTATCCTGTCTGCTGGTAAAAAAAAAAAAAAAAAAAAGTAGGTCAAGCTGTCTAGGTTTCATGCATTAGCTTTAGAACCTGTGGAAAGGATGAAAGCTTTCTCTCCAGCCAGTTTCCAGAGTACTGAAGGTTATTTTTATATTCATCTACACATACCACCGATACTCTTGTGACAGTATTAGTTTAGTCCCACATTTAGGCACAACTCAAAAAATAACAATATACCTATAATTTCACCCATTAAAAGAATTTTAAAACAAATATCATGTGCTATGTCATGGCACTCTATTATTATTTAGTGTATTGTGTTGAGGGACACAGAAGTTCTAACTTGTGCCCATGCTTAAGGAATCTCATAATGCAATACACAGTAAAGACTCACTAATTTAGGATTGGTAATTTGGATTGTATGATCATTTGAAAAAGTAGCTGCGCTAGTCTGCAATTTTCCTTTGCACAAAAGAAAAATGGGGCTTTGCAGTCAGAAAAGTTACTTACTAGCTATGTGATTTGGGTCAATTATTTAAAAATGCAGGTTGCTCATCTATAAAATTGAGATAATAATTCATACCTCAATGGGTTATTGTGAACATTAAATGAAATATAATTTTTATGCAAAGTATTTAATGTTTGGTCCATAGTAAGTATTCAGTACATGCTAAACAGAATTGTTGTGCTATTATTTTTACTAAGCCAACAAACAGAGGGAGCCTGATTTCAAAGCGTTTAACCCTGCTTGAGGCAATTAAATGTTAGAATTTCAAACATTTAATATATATTAATTAAAAGTATTAAAAAAACTATTTTAATAAATTGAGAATCAATTTCACTTCCATCAATCTAACAAGTGTCGCTGTAGGAGAAAAAAAAAGGATGGTCACATTGCCAGGATAGTAGAGGTTAATTACTCTCCACAACCCTAATCAATTAGGATGGATTACCACAGGAGGTTTTTGTTGTTGTTGTTATTTGTTTGTTCTTTTTTCTTTCACTCTCCAACTGGATTAATCTTCTCTCATCAAGTCAGAATGCAGGGAAATTATCACAGATGTTTTTTTATAAGTACCCAAAATAATTATACAGACAGCAGATCAGAAGCATACTATATCTCAGGGAATTGACTACTTGGAGTATTTGAACCGGGAAGTGGAGCTGGTCAATGGTCTGATGTGAAAGAAGACTTCCTTTCCTAAGAAAAATAGCATGTGGATAATGAGTCCATTTCATGATAGGCCCCAGCTGTCTGGCCTCTGCCTTGACTGTGCAACCCCCTGTAGGCTGTAACAGGGGAGCCCAGGAGAGTGTCACATGCTTTCACCATTACCCTTTGGGAGTCTACCTCATACTGGGCCCCAAGGAGAGCACTCCTCACGTGAGTTCTTGCACCACAGTGGAAATTTACCAGCAAGAGGAGAAGGGAGGCCACAAGCCAAAAATGAAAGCGCCATTCACTCACGCTTGCATTCCTTCATTAATAAATATTATCACTATGTATTCATAAGTCCTGTGCTACTGCCTGAAAATACAGAGATATAAAAATACATGGTACATAGTAACTTGATGAGTTCACAATTTAATGGGCTGAAAGGACACATAAGGAAATAACTATGATGACTATGGTAAGTAATATAACAGAATTAAGGACAAAGTGCTATGTTACTACCAAGATGCGCATGATTAGCTTTTCCTTAGGGGACCAAGGAAGGCTTCACAAATACATGAAATATATGATCCAGGCCTTAAAGATGAATAGAAACTCACCAGACTAGAAAAGAGAGGAAGGCAAGCAGGAGCCAGAGGAAGTGGAATATTTCAAAGACAGAAATAAGCATGAACAAAGGCACTCTGGAGGCCTATCTTTGCTGACTGTCATTTCATTATTGGCACAAATTTTTTTCGAAAATTGTGTTTCTCTGCCCTTAAAATTATGTACACCCCAAATTTACAAATCTAACTAATTACAAAAGCTAGCTAGCTAACTACAAAATGTTTGAGGCAACTAGTCAACCAGATAACTTTCTATGTCCTTATTTAACTAGAGAAAATAGTTTATGTAGCTGATGTCTGGAATGCTCAGTAATTCAAGTGATGAGTGGTATGCTAAAAGCTGAGGTTGTTTGACTTCACAAAACTGCATTAAGCGGACCACAGGGAGAGTGGTGGGGTGTAACCAGAGGAGGGGCTGTCCCCTATACCTTCACCTGCATGAGGCCCAGAGGTTAAGCACATGGACTTAGGAGTCAGACTGCCTGAGTTCCAATCTTGGTTTTGCTTACTAGCTGTGTGACCTGTGCCTCCTTTCCTCATTAACTAAATCAGGATAATATTTTTTACTTGTGGTGTTTTTATGAATATTAAATGGACAACAAATGTAAAGTTAGAAGTTCTGTGATTATTGGTTGCTTTTATAAACATCATACTTACAGATGTCTTCATAGAGTTAAAAAACCTTTAATGGAGCTTCTGCAGTATGAAGGTTTGGAGTATCAGCCTATGCTTACATTCTGTGACTAATACGCCATAAGAATAAAATGTATCCATTAAGTTCTAAGATACTTGAGGTCAAAAGCCACACCTCACTCGACTGTATTCCAAGTGCCTTGAAAGGTGTTTTTTTTAAATAAAGTATGTTAAATACATATATTAAAATGAGATTATGTCTCAGTTGGAGTTGGGAGTAGCTGGAGATAGAGCTGGAAAATAAGCCCAGATTTTGCATTCACTGCAGGTCCAGCTAAGGAGTTTGGCTTTTGAACTATTTGCATTATAGACTAGTGGTTCTCCAACATAACAGGCGAAGGCATGGTGCATCAGAATCTTGTCTCAAGATACCAATCTATAAAGAAGCAACATAATGAATGTGAGACATGCTAGCAGCTAGCTCAGATTTGCATCTCTAACTCACCCTTAACAAGTTAAATATAAACCAACTTATGAAGGAGACCATGCCCTTGACTGGAGCAGCACTGACCTACTTATTGCCCTTGAACATTTTCAGAATTCACACAGGCAGTTTAAATCGGCAGAGCTTCTAGAACCAAACGATTATTTCAACAAATATTTATTGCTCATTTGCTAAATTCCAGGCTCCAGCTGGACTCTGGGAATACAAAGGTGCACGAAATAGATGGAAGTCCCCACCCTCCTGACACTTACTGCTGCCCAGCATCACGTTGTTCATCATAAATGAAGGATCTGCCATCGGAACTTAAACACTTTAATCTGAACCCCAAATTTTGCCTGGTTCACAACATCGCCACCAAAAACAGAAGTACAAGGACTATGAAAAAAATGATAAAGGGTTTGGGGTGGATTCTTTTCCAGACAATTGAGTTTGCTTTGTCCAGGTGAAGTAAATTACTAAGTGTCTATGTAAACAATTTTGAAAAATAGAAAATCAGCTTCTCCCCATACCCTAAATAAACATGGGAAAAAAATACTTAATGAATATGATGAAGGGACTTCAAATCGATAGCCTGAACAGGGAGTCCATGCCCATCCCTGAGCAGCCTTGCTGGCAGATGAAGAGCTGAGACACAGTCTTGCAGAGCAGAGCGGGTAGGGGAAGAGTGACGGGTTGAGTGTTAAGTTCTGTGCTACACTCTCCCTGCTTTTGTTCACTTAGGAGCCTTTTTTGCCTCTAAGTGAGCACAATTACTGATAGAGGTGGCTGAACATTATCAGTCAGATATGTCTTGAACTAAAAAAGGTTGAGAGACCCACTGCCATGAAACATTTAGAACCAGAGGTTGAAATAACCACGTTTTTACTTTACAACAATCGTTCCAGTGGCAGTGCAGAGACGCATTAGAAAGAAGAAACTTGTGAGCAGACAGATTAGTTTGAAGTCTGTGTAACAGTTCAAGAAGAGGACATTCACTTAAGGCAAGAATAATGGGAGTCAAAGAAAGCAGATAAATTCTAAAGCTCTGTTAAGCACTTGAAATGTGGCTAATGCAACTGAAGAACTGAATTTCAAAATGTATTTAATTGTAATTAAGTTAAATATAAATTTAAAACTGATAGTTGATTCAATTATGGAAAATTTTTAAGTATGTTTACAATAATTCAGATATGTGAATCTACATTTCCAACTGGAAATTTTATAAAATATACAGTATTTCTGATGCAAATTTAGATTCTTAATTGAGAGGTACTATAAGTGTAAAACACACAGATATCAAAAATTTAGTATGAAATAATAATGTAAAACAGTAAAATATATTGATTATATGTTAAAATGATACTTTGGATATATTGAGTTAAATAAAATATTAAAAGTTAATTTCATCTGAGTTTTTTTTTTTCTTTTTTAATGTGATTTCTAGCAAACAAAGTTACATACACAGCTCACATTACATTTCTATTGGGCAGTACTAACTGAGACACCTTTCTGGAATTTGGTGAGAAACAGATTCGTTCACAAAAGCAAGCATGGGAAAGATGTCAAGATTTTCATCTGTAATTGTGTAGATGGGTACGTAGTTGTAAGACGATAAATTCAGCTTTTAATGAAGTGCCTGCCTGCCAGACATCCAGGTGGAGATGCTGAGTCAGTCTTTGGAAATGCTTGTTGGTGATGACAGGGGAAGTCAGGACTGAGGATGTGTATCTGGGAGTAAGCAGTCTGCATTTGCTAGCTAAAATGTAGAGCAGAATTTCAGGAATGTTAACTTTTTTTTTTCATATGCCAAAAAGCATTAATAATCAATTAAATTTTGATCCTTCACCAAAGAGTTTTTTGGTCTGCCAATCTTGTATTTCCACTTTTTGTTGGGCAGGAAGGCCCGAAGGGGTAGGTTCAGGAGAATTGTTTCTCTTGATAGGTGAACACCACCATGAAGTGTCTCCTCAGAAGCCTGAAAAGCATGTTCTTCCAGGGCTGTCCTTTGTTGACAGAGAGGTTAAACAGCTTCCTCTGTCTTGTGACCTAAGCATCCCCAGGTCTAGTGTACTACCTCCTAAAGTAAGCTCCTAAAGATAACACCTTTGCATTTCACAGCTCTGAAAATGCTTATGTTTTCATGAAAAAAAATTTTCTCGGGCTCAGTAAAAATTATCTCTAGTTCTTTGCTCCTGATTTAAAATGTGGATTATTTATGCCTACTGTTAACTTGAGTGTCCCTGAGTATATTCACCTACATCATTTCCTTCCTTTCATTGAAACAAATGAAGTGGTCCAACATCAGCTTTCATAGGACTACAATGCCATAGTGTTACTTCCATCTTGTTTCTGGGTCTTTGGCTGACGTATTTGCTATGCTGTTTGCATTTTTTAACTACTACTCCTATGTATTTTGTTTATGACTTTCAGTGGGGTTTTTTTTTTTTTTTGGTTTTTTGTTTTTTTGGTGCAATAAAAGGAGTGTACAAATGACTCCTTATTCAGTATGCATTCCTCAAACTAGCTCTTAACCCTCAACCAATGTCTTCATGACTTTTTTCCCATCAATCTATATTGCGTTTAGACTTCTACAAAAGCTAGCATCCTTAATCTTAAAGCTGGTGTATGCTTTCATTGTTGCTCACCATCTCTTCCAAAGACACGTAGACTCTGTTTGATTATAAGAATGAACATACTGGATTTCAGATATGTTCTGAGCATGGGAGATCTTAACTATGTCTGCTCCTGAGAATCTCTTAATACCCTAACTCAGCTGCTCCTGGATTTCTGAGTCTGTATAAGATTATAAATGTTTGCTGTTTTAAGTTGCTAAATTGTGGGGGAATTTGTTACATAAAAATAGGCAGGTAATACATTATGAACTGCATTATAGGTGATCAATAATGATGTGTTGAATGGGCCAAAGGAATGTTTCTTGAAGGTGGGCTTTTGAAAAATAGTAGCTACAGAAGAAATGGAGGTGTGTTCAGTAGTCAGAAAGGATTCATCAAGCTTCGTGTTTTGGCATCTTGTCATAAGAAAAGGGCTTACCAAGGCAATTCATCACTGGCTAACTTAGAATGGATTTGAAACCATTCTGTTAAAATAGCTCGGGGTCCAACACAGAACAATACATCAAGAAGAGTAGTGATCATAGATTGGAGAAGAATCTATGTCCAAGATTTTCTCTACCTAGCTAACGTCCTGGCCATTGTTCCAGTAGCTTTTCCGAAGATACTCTGGAGCTCTAGACTTCTTTCTACTAGTTCAGGGGGCTACAAGATCCCAGGCCCAACCCTGAAAACACCCAACATTTGAATAGAGAAAACGACGGAGCCAAATCTAGAGAGTGAGAGAGAATGAGAAGAAACCTTCTGGACAGATTCAGAAATATAGAAATGACAATAAGAAGTTCATTTTTTAAAAAAAGTGTATCAATAAATTTCACTGGAGTGGAAAGATAAGAATAAAATTGTGGAAAAATGGACTGAAAAGGGAAATTAAGATCAGGATGTTCAAGACATTAACTGTTAGTCACAGAATGTGCCTTTACCTTTTTGTAACTGGGAAGCATCAATGTGTTTCAAAAGAGGGATAACTGAGGAATAATCAAACAAGCACTTTAGCAAATTAACCTGACGTAAGTATATAAAATGGGTTGGGAAATATTGAGAATAGAGACAGGAAGATAACTGAGAAGGTGTGGTAACTGTTTAAGCAACTAAGTGATAAGTACATGAAGTGAGGAGATACAGGTAAAAACAGTTGTTTTGGTTCTCTTTATTAAATTTCACAGCAATAGAATTTCAGAGGAGAAAATAATTCTAGAAATCTAAAACCAAATTCAGAGAGATTTACTTATGCTTAAAGGTGACAATCAGTAAATTAGAAAATGAGACACTGAAATATTGTCCAAGGGGAAAGGATGAAGGGAGGAGTTTGTTTTAATTCACTTGAGCCCATTCATCCCCAAATAGAGACTGTTTCAAGATATCTGGACAGCACTTAAGCCAATAGAAATATGATCATCATTTCTCCCACTTTGTTCAAAGATAACATTCATCCTACATACCTTAGAAACTTGGGCAAGAATTTTACAACACACAGTAAAAAGATATTGTTTTAGTCTTTCTTTTAAAATTCTAGTCAAATAGGCCACATGTTCTCTAATTCACGTAAGAACCAGGAAAACAAAATCAAATAAAATATCTACCGTGATAGGGAGGTGTATAGGCTTTAATTTAAATATTACATGGCAAAGAGAAATTCTTAAAATAGGTGAATCTGTTGGTTAAAAAGAATATTTCAGATGAAACACAGCTGAAATTCTAGAAAAACCTGTGACGGAATAATTAGGTTTTATCTTGTTGACATAGGTATATATCTGTATATAGGTACTGACTTTAAAAATATTTTTTAAAATTAATCTTCGTAAAGCATAAGATGATGAGAAATTTGACATGTCAACAATACTGATAAGTTATTTTGAGATGTAATATTTACTATAAATTCACTATGCTTCTAGTCTACACTAAAATTGCTGATCAAAAGGTGTATTTCTAAATCAAAATCAATTAAGAGCTTGGTTTCAAAAATAAGGCTTCCGGCCTAGGAAAGTACAAAGAAGAAACACAAGGCAAATATATACAACAATTCACTAATCAAATTTGCAATGCTCTTTCATGCTGCCAAGATGAAAGAATTTCAAAGAACACTCTCCACTCATCCTCTTCCATCCTCCACACATTTCCTCTGGTCAGAACCAATGCATGTGTTAATATTCATGGCAGTGAGTGAGCACACATTTGCAGTGCTTTCTTCTAAGTCAAAAGGGTTAAGTAATCTCCAATTAACGTTACCAGACTGATATATGAGAGATGTTTTCTCTAGAGTGACGACATTGGTAAAATTTCTAGATATATCTCATAAATTATGAAAAACTTGAATTTAATTTTTTTGCTTATTGCCTCTAAGAGATTATTTTATTCAATATTGATTAAATAATCATCATTACTAATTTAAGTGTGTATAACAGAACACTTTACAGTTCATGAGTCCCTTTTTATATATTCTTTATCTAAAAACCTATTATTTGTCCACATTCTTATAAATACTATGCAGATAAGAAAGTTAAAACTGCAAAGGGAAGAAATGGAGATATACCAAGATGGAGAAATAACCAAGAAACACTAGTCACTTTGTGACAAAGTATGTTTACTATAAATTATCTAAGCTACCTGGTGACCAGGGTACCAGCTGGCTTTTTCATTCATCTAACTAATATTTATTGAGAAAAGTACTAAGTGGTGAGCTCATTTATTTTTGTAGCCAGAGTGCCTTGAACATAGGTCTGGGCCATATTAGTTGCTCAGAAAATATTTCTGGACAGGCTCCTAGCATGTACTGACATAAATGTTGAAAGCCACATTTCTATATTATTTTATTTTTCTTATTAGTCACCTTATTATAAATTTTATTCTATGACATTAAAAAGTTTATCTCTATTTGAAAATAATGGACAGCTATGAAATGACCAGAGAACAATTCATGATAAAAGTGAGTTACAATAAATGAGGTATTTATTGAGAGAGAATCATTCCACAAAAATTCTCACTATACACTTTCTTTAAATAATCAACTACCATAATCAATTCTTAGCTAAAGATTCAGAAAACAACGTCAATAAAAATACGTAACTTTTCAATAATACAGCTTGTATGTGTCAAGTGTTACACTTTCTCTATATTGTAAACAAGAAGCTGGATGACTTTCTTCAGTTATGTAGAAACCAAACTGCATCTATGACTTCACTTTGACTACAGAAAATCTGAGACTATACTTAACGTAAGCCACAATATTTTCAATATATAATTCATTAATTCTTTTATTATTTCAGAAAACACTTCTGAGCACTTATATTCTAGGCACTGTGCTAATTAATTGCCCCTCACTTCATGTCTTTATCTTCCCCTCATTCCCGCCTAAAACCTTATACATTTCAATAACAATATCATGAGGTTAATAGTGGTAGCATTAATATTAATATGGCAAAAAAATCCATCTGTAAAAACTAGGCCACCTAAGTCAAACATCATTTTATTCTGTTATTATATTTTTAAGAATATAGTTAACCAAAATTTAAATATAATTATATTTTTAAGTAAAATGAAACATGATCATTTGAAAAAAATAGGATAATGTCAAATATTCACATCACTGAAATTACATGCCAATCACATTTTATAAGTTATCTAACTAAAGTGGCATTACACAATTCAGCAAGACTGGAGCACCTTTTAATGTGTGCAATCAACTTTCCAGCTTATTGGTTAATTCCATTAATTAAGGATATAAATGTGACTTTTAAATAAGATCGGTGCATAGTTCATACTTGGCTGACCTTGAAGGTTTATAGAAATTTTCTTGAAAGTTTAATGGATAACCAAAATTTCTAACTTTTATAGATTAAACACATCTGTGATATCATGAGGTTAATTTTTAAGTCATATTTCTAAACTAAACTCAAACAATAGTAATAATCTTTCTACAATTATTGTTTTCCTCTTATGTTTCCAATTCTGAAAGAAGCAGAAAAAATGATTTGGGGAAAATCAGGATACGCTCAAAGTTACATAAACCATTTGATAAAATAGCCTTTGAACATTCCCAAATCTTAGTATCATTGTTAAGAATACTTCTGCTTCTATCAGCTTTGGGCATCAGCTTTGGTCCCCACCCACTTCATGTTCCCTCCTTTTACTTTCTTCTTCCCTCCCTCCCTTTCTCTCTCCCTTTCTCTCTTTTTCTCACGCTCTCTCTTCCTTTTTTCAAATATCTAACTCCTTTTTCTCTTCCTCCTCCATGTACCCAACATTATAGGAAAGAGTTAAAGGTAAATTTTAGAAGTAAAAAGAAAACCACTGGCTTAATTTTGTTTGTATGTTGGAAACGGAAAAAAGTGAAAGCAACTTGCTGCGTCACTAATGGCTGACCACTGCTTGTAACCAATGAGAGAAAATGAGGGAAACAAAGTTTTAGTTGACTATATTTGGACTAAAACTGGGTCCTAGTAGTTGATATAGGAGTGAGTAGGGCTGACCAGGGAACCAACATGCATTTTCTTTTTTTTTTTTTTTTAATTTTATTTATTTATTTTTTTGCCTAGTCAAGGACAGGCTAGGATTAAGAAAGAGTTTGAAGACAGCAAATCCAAGAGGAAGGGTGTTAGAAACAAAAACTGAATCCAAAGTGAATGGCCAGACAAGACCAAGAGAAGAGACTCAGAAATAAGGAGGGCCTCACAGGACATCTATCAGTAATCTCTGGCTTTAGAAGGTACTGTGCTGGTATGGACACCTGAAAAGTCAACCCTTTACATATAAAAGGACTCTAAGGCCACAGTTGATCAGAATTGCAAAAAAATACCCATTCCTGTAAACGTAAAACAAACAACAGTGGTTTGAGTAATTCAATAACATGGCCCCTTACGATTTGAGAGTGATCATTGTAGAACCTTTTCTCAGGGTAAGTGTGTAATTGGTTATGGATCAATAAGTAATTTCTTTCAGGAGGAAAAAGCTCTTGTTTTCTTTTTTATTTATTTATTTTTTGAAGTAGCAAGGCTCTTAAATCAGAATGGAGCAAATACATTTGGAAAGTTGAGATTACTCTGAACAGCAAGATTCCTTACTGCATTAGTTCAGTTTTATCTCAGCTGATCACTTATGTGTGATGCTGTAAAAATCCAGATGCCTTCAGTTCTGATTGTTAGATATTTACTGAGAGGCAGCTGAAATTACCTTCCAAGAGTTCCCATTTTGACAACTGCATTTTGAATTGAAAATTTACGATGGTTCAATAATGGTTGTGCTGAGGTTTTTCTTTTTTTGTCTTTTGTCTTTTGTTTTTTTCATATTTTTTTGTTTTTTTCAACATTAGCAATGAATTCAGCTCTTGTGGTCAGTTGTAGACCCTACTCAGCTTATTGGAAATTCTGGAAGTCTAATGGAAAACTAAGATTAAGAAAATAAATGAATAAAATTTTGAGAATTAAGACCTGCAAGTCTGTGATAATGCATTTTGGTGTTTGGTGGTTCTCCTAATCATTTTAGGATGACAGCCTAAGGCCAGTTTCTAGCAGGAAAGAACATGTTGACCTAATCAAAGGTCTTCTGAGACACAGGTGCAGGTAAAGGGAGAACTTGCAGGGATAAACAAAAGCAAAACAAAACAAACTTATAAGAATCACATAAGGCAGAAGAGATAAACCATGCCTCAGGAATAGAGAGGCAGATGAAGAGGACCTTCCAGAAGATAGAGTTTGGAACAAGAACTATGATGATAAGAACCTTTTAGAGTTTTTGAATATATGACACTTTCCTATGGTTGCTATTTTGATATATCAATAAAATATTAATATCTCTTGATTATGAAAGATACTTATATATGTGTGATTCTTTGCAATATTGTGAGGAGACGAGAAGATAAAGAATTGCAACCATACCAATTAGTAACTCTTTGAATGCAGAGATACAGGGAAGAGTCCCCAAGCTAAAGTCAGTTACGACAACTTTAAAAGGTAAAGAAAGCTTTTCGTTTATGAACAACTATTTGACATTCACTAAGAGCTAATTAAATTCTTGTGGGAGGCTTAGAACTAAGAGGAAGAGTCATGGTACCAGGATATAAATGGGAAGAGTCCACTGTATTTTCTTAATGTGTATGTATCAAAATAAGTATAAGATGGCATAGAAGTAATTTTTTGCCTTTTTCTTTCATATCCCCAAATACATTTAAAGATTCCTTTTTTCATGCCCATTGCTTATAACTTTAGACAACTTTTTTCTCAGGTGAGAAAAGAAATAAGGACCCAGGATCCAGATCTGATGACGTCACCAGTATTACAACCTCCTGCTTCCAGCCAGATGGAATAGTATCTACTGAACCATAATGTTTTCTTTTATTAATTTGGTAAGACTGCCTAAAGTCACCAAAAACACACCAAGAATAATTCTTTGTGAACAGAGAATTGAGAGGAAAAAAGATCTATTGTCAAGAACATTTTTAACAACAGTAATAGCTATAAGGTCTTATTACCTCTAGAGCATATTTATATTTTCTGTAACAAAGTACTGGTTGTTGGGAAAGGAAACGTCCAAAAAGCAGAATTATACATTATTTACAAAAAGCTATTGGTAAAAACTAAAAGCTGAATCTTAGTTTAGAAGTACTTACTATATGCAGCTCTAGGTAGTCACCCAGGCCAGAAGAACTGTCCACTCGCACCAATACAGCTTCTTTCTGAACAGTGCTAAACCCTATGGCCAGTCTGTCTGCTCGTGTACTTGGCCGGTCATTAGGAGGCCACTTATACGTGATTTGTCCACCACCTTTGCTAAAGATATACGTTGTCCCAGCTGGAAAACAAAAACCAAAATCAATTAGTCCAAATACATCAAGGGCACACTTTCCTATGTTTGTTATGCTGACATATCAGTAAAGTATTAAATTTATACCATGGCAATCATAAATAAAGTAAAATAACAAGAACAAAAACAAAACACCTATGGCAAAGCAAATAAGCAAATAACAGATTTTAATCAAACATGCTCAAGAAAGAGAATAGTTTTTTTTTTAAAAAGAAGTATCAAGGCAGCTCCATTTTTAATACACTCATTAAATCTACCAGCAGGTGTTTCAGAACAAACAGGAGATTACTGCTTTTTCCACTGATTTGGACAACCATGCAATGTAATGGGGTTTTATTTCTTTCTGCCAGTTTAAAAAAATAGTTTAGTAGGAAACATTGACTTTGGATGCTTCAAAAGGGGCAGAAACATATATCAACTTGTTTTTGAAACAAGAGCTGCATGTAGATGTGACAGGGTCATACAGCACAGAGAAGCAAATTGCAAGAAGTATGCTACGAATCAACTTTTATGGGTAGAGGGCCTATTCATATGTGACAGATCATAACTAATGGATGAACAGCCATAAGACCCAATAGTCACGTCAAGAAAATACAGATAATAGATCCCATCCATAGAAGTCAAGTCTTATTTAACAAGCAACATCTACTAGCTGTCAAACTATTCAGCTCCATAAAAAGACCCATTTTTTCCCCAAAGGAAATGCTAGTCTAACAACAATAAGAATAATGTCACAGCCTCATTTGGTAAGTGTTCAAATTTTACTTTATGATGGTGATGTCAGTAAATTATCCATCTTGCTTTAAAAAGAGTTTTTTTCAAACAAATTTCCTAAGCATCCAATATGTTAAAGTCCCATTTCATTGCACCACTGGCATCTACCTCATTTAATGCAATAAAATTAATTCTTTGAGTCAGAATATTTGGAAGAGACATGCAAAGATACATATAAAGGAAAATGAATCTTCCTCCACACTAAAGGGGACTAGAGAAATATTTATTTAGTTATCCCAGGAATAGACCTTAAGATACAAATTTATAGCAGGGAATGTAGCCTTCCAATAACAAAAGATGCCAATACATATTTATTGTGTACCTACTATGTGCCAACATGGTAAGGAAAGCAATAAGATTAAATACTAAAATTTAGGCCACAAAGCATCTTGTGTGTATGGAAACATAGCTTCTACCAAGAGTAAGGGTTATATGTAAAAATTGAGTGTACAGCAGTATGTTTTCAAGATATCTACACATTAAACTTCTAGGAACCAAATTTACCAATTAAATGAAATCGACAATGTCACATTCATGTACATTTAAATAGCTGATAATAGCAATTTTTTTTCTCTTTTTATATTTTGGGGCCAAATATTATTTGTATTCTGTCTGAGACATTTCCAAAGGCCCCAGAGAAACTCCAAAGAACTCTGCAATATGCCTAATGTGCCTGGTTGGTTAAACAGGCCTTGGTACATAGACCTGATCCACGGAACATGTCAAGATTATACTGATGTAAAAGTGATAAAACAGAATCTTGTTAAAATGCAGTGGTAGAAAGGCTATTCATTTTCTTGAATACTAAGGCATGAAAGCAGTTTGTCTCTCTCATGTGAGAATAGGTGAGTTATATTTGAAAGGCACTAATCAGTGTGCAAGCAAAGAAAATTCAGAAAAAATATATATATATTTGTGTATTGGAAATACCTGAGCCTTCTAGGACCATTTATGTTCTATATCATCGGAAGCTTGTTCACCACAATACTAAGCAAGCACTATATGATAAATATTCTTCTTGGTAATTTTTGCAAACGATTAAGTATTAAATGTTTCAGAAAAGCCTACATTGATAAAAACAGAACAAGAACATATAAAAGTAAAGATTTCTTTAGAAGGAGGATGTGCTGGTGACCTCTGAGTGTTGGTACTTGATTGATTTTATTTTTTTCCTTTTAATTAACTTTCTCCTCTAATGACTATATATTTCATGTGACTTAAGAAAAATATTCAAGTACAGATGCTACTTAACAATATAAAACAAATCTAAGAACTCAGATGTTTTTTTGAATCACCAGAGTAAGGCAGTACTGTAAAACAACAATATCATACATTACATGATAATGTTTAACATTAAAAATCACTTTCACAATAATTTTTTTCATTTCCTCTACTTCTGTATGGAAAGTAGGGCAAGCATTACTCCCACATCACATTTGAGGAAATTTAGTCACAAGGATTAACTTGTTAACTAAAGTTGCAAACTTGGAGGAGCTGGTAGGAAACCTAGTATCCAGATTCTACTCCTATATATTTTTTTTTGTTACAGAAATGTTTCTGTTATCATAACAAGGCAGTCAAGAAAAAGTTAATTGGATATGTTGGTCTGAATTTATCAAGGCCAACTGTTATCATATCCGAATGTCTCATATCCATAAAGTGACATTTGCACCTCATGATTATATACTGTCCTTTCACCTCACAATGCTTTTAAAAAAGAAAAAAAATAACATGTAAATGTGAAATCACAGAACATTTAATATATGTAGATTAACATTTAGTTCAGGGTACACTTCCCAAACTTGTGGAACTATAAAAGTTTTCAGTTGCTCATTACAGAACTTGAGGATAATAATTTAAAGATTTATATTTTCGGTAAGATAAATGTCACAATACAAATACCATTACTCAAGATTTGATTTAATCTCTATTTCAATCTTTTCCAATAAATGTTAAGACTTGGCAAGTAGCATGCCAGTACCTACTCTGTCTTCCTTACAATGGCTTTCTAATTCTTCAGGTTTCAGCCAAAACCAAGCAAAAACAAGTGTACTACCATGTGCCAAATAATGCAATTATTCTGTGTCCTTTTTCTTCAGATACATCTGGAAATCAGTCTCTCTTCTTTTTTCTTTTTTTTTTTTTTTTTATGGCTGCTGCCTCTTTTCCTCCCATTGCTCTTTTTTTTTTTTTTTTTTTTTATTTTTTTTTTGGGGGGGGTACACCAGGTTCAGTCAACTGTTTTTATACACATATCCCCATATTCCCTCCCTTCCTTGACCCCCCCCCCCCGAGTCTCTTCTTTTTTCTTAGTATGCACAATACAGCATTGTATTGTACTCACAGCACAATTCTGGAATAAGCGAGAGAATTAGATGTGCAGCTCCCAACACATCTCTCTTCACCTACCTCTATAAAGCATCTTGGCTTAAAAAAAAAAATCACTTTACATCAAACTCTAAAAATCTATGTTCTTAAAGCCCTCCTTCCATCAAGACAGAAAATTACAATATACTCTATTTTGGTGACCTTAACAATATGAGAATACTCCCACAATAAAATATAGTGGATCAGATGACTAAAGTGTCAAAATCTGCTTCATTTAACATGCATCTTTCTCAACCAAGGACATGATGTATGTACTGAAGCAGAATAGCTAAGAAATTAAGGGTGTAAGATCTGGACTCAGACAGACCTGGGTTCAAATTCCAACTGCATCATTTACTAGTTACATGACACTGACCATGCTACTTATTCTAACTCTTGGGTTTCCTATCCTTGGGGATATTAACACTGCCTATCTCATAGAGTTCGGTCAGGATTAAATGAAACACTGCACAGTAACACCTCGCTCTAATTCCTGTCATGTGGTAAGTGCCCAATATATTTATTTTTCATAGTGGTATTATTTTTAATAGTCCAAAATAGAAAACAACCCAAATATCTATCAGTGGTGGAATAAACAATGGTATATTTACATACTGGAATACTCTACTGCAATGAAGATGAATGAACTACAACTACATTCAATAATGCCTTTGATTTTCATCAACATGATGTTGAATAAAAGAAAAAAAACCCAAAGATTGTGATTCCATTTATACAAAACTTAGCAGGCAAAGTTGATCTATGCTGTTAGAAGTCAAAACAGTGTTTACTCTTCTTTTTTTTGGTCTTTTTTTTTTAATTGTGGGAAAAAGTAACAGAATTTATCATTTTAACCATTTTTAAGTGTACAATTCAGTGGCATGCAATGAATTCACAAATTTGGGTAACTATTACCTCTCTCTAGTTTCAGAACTTCAAGCAGTACACCTGTTAGGCAGTCACTCCCCTTTCCTCCCTCCCACCATGACGTTATCTTCCAAGAGGAGGAACTAACCCTTGCGAGGGAACATAGTGGGGGGGGGAGGGGGCTTCTGGATTTGGGTAACGTTCTCTCTCTTTTTTTTTAATCTGGGTGGGACTTACGTGGCTGTGTTCATGTTCTGAACACTTATCTTCCTATATACTTATAATTTATACACTTTTTGCATATATGTTATGTCAAAGTACACATAGATAAATTTGGAGATATGCTATGGAAAAACGACATTTTTGGCCAACCCAATACATTTTTTTTTTTGACAATAATTGATCTTTATTGTACAGAAACGTGAAGGCCATATACATTAAATGAAAAGGTATTTTGCAGTGAACATTATGTAGATTCAAACTGAAGGCATCTTCATCTTATTGAGATACAATATAAAAATAAACACTGACCAAGAGTTGCTAGAAAGAACTTAACTTCTACTCCCCCAATCAGGCTGAAACTTGCCACAGGAAAACCTGGTTTCAATTCATGCCGAATTGTTCAAATGGAAAGAAAAACTAAGTCAGGTAGAGACATCCATGGACTGGTTTTTATACTTTTTTGAGAGAGCCAGACTGAATCTCTACTCAGCCTCACATTTAAGAATTTGTTTCACTTTAAAATTTATATCTCTGGTCACCTAAGTGATATCTAAAGTGAAAAAAGAAAGTTAATTGAGTTGGTGAATTTTGTGGAGCTAGACAGGTTTAGGCGAGGAGATGAAAATTACAATCATTCATTTAATTACTTCTGATCAGGAAGATCTGATATCAGGTCTGGGTCATCTGTATTATCGCTTTGATAGCCTGTTTCTCTGTAGTTGTCAAGAGGCAAGATCCATTAAAATCATCAGCATAACAAATGCTTGACATTAGCACAGTTTGGTGTCTGTTCTCTTTATATTCCCAAATACTGGACTTTATGTGGGGATGCTTTTAACATCTAATTGCCCTTATAAATACGATTTTACTTAATAAGTTCCTTTTTGCATTCACTACTGAATTAAAAAATGTTTTAGCAATTTGGTTAGACAGACATTGTATTGAGACAGGACGAATGACTAGGAAGATATCTGTGGATTAAATATAGATAAAACTACTTCCAGAACCCTTAAATATAGACAGAATCTATCAATTTATGTAGGAAGACAAAATAGGGAACCAGAAGATCTAGAGTTTATATACACCGTCTGGGCTCAGGATGCTGCTATTCAGCAATCGGAATTTACAGCTCCCTAAATTCAGTCAGAGTAGGGACATTTAAAGTAGTCTGGAGGAATCAGGATAGTCAAGTACTAAAGAGTGGAAATTCTGATGCCACCTCCCTTCTTTGCAAATTGAATTGCTGACTGCGTGAAGGAGGTGGTTGAGAGATACCCTTTTTTCTTTTAGACTTCTGTTCTAATGAATGATGGAGTAGGAAAATGCTGAGAGAGAATAGAGAATATATTTCTGGTACTAGGACCGTGAGAACCAGGTAATCACATTGGAATATTCTCACTAGGTTAGAAAAGGAAAGATGAGAAAATCACTAGCGGGATATGCATTTATATCCCAGAGACCATCTGCTCCAAAAATTAGTTTTGTTTCCATTGCCCCTTATTCAAAGAGATGGTTACTTCAACAAGCTACATTACTTAGCAGAGCCTGAGAGATAGACTGAAAACATATATTTAAGATAGAAAACAAACTTTAAAAAATGTGATAAATGGTTTGCTCTATCTCATTCACATTCTGTGGCTAGAGAAATCCAGATCTCACTTAGATATTCCTGCTAATTCAAAAGTACACTGGATGGAAGTAAACTGAGAAATGAGAGAAAATGTTTATTGGGTGTGTGTTGGTTCACCCAGTTTATTCACCTCTGGAGTGGAAGTATAAAGTCTGCTTATAATAGTCATGGTCTATGGAGGAGTCCTGAAGTTGCTTTCCCCAAATAACAGGTTTGATTCAAGAGAAGGAAAAAAAAATGATGGAAAACATCTCATCACATAAAACTCGATGATGTTGTCTCTGACAGTCACTGGACAGCAAGGGAAAAGGAGAAACCCACCTGCTGGCTTTAGGATTTATTAAAGGCTGCCAGCACAGCCCAGATCATCTCTGTGGCACTGTGCTTTGTCCCCTCTACCTCAGGGTCCAGTTCTACTAGGTCCTTGGCTCGATTCATTGCCACATCATACTTGTCATCTGTCAGAGAGGAGAAGACATTCTCTAGCACGTTGGAGGAGTGGGCTAGCACCAGTAGTGCTAGTGTTCGCTTGTCCATACGCTGAGGATCATTTACCCACCGTTCTAGGACACTATCTTGAAGTTTTTTCACTAGTCGCTGCTTCTCTGTTGTATTGGTCACTGGATGAGTAGTCATGTCAAATAGGAGAAAATTCTGCTTTTCAGTGGTTAGAATACCCTTCTCTACTAGGTTCTTTGCAATTCTCTCTCTTACATTTCTCAGCTGGTACTGTAACTTGAAAGGGTTCCAGGTCTCACCAGTGAGTAGTTCTATCCATGTTTGGACAGTTTCTGTGGGTTCAGTTGCTTTGATGTGTTTGAGAGTTTCATCCAGTAAAACATCACCTGTTGGGCTGTCAGACTTTAGCCGTACCTTTCTGTCTAGCAGTCGCTTCTTGCGCATGGTGGGGGGTTCTAGATAGATTCGACCTCTCATGGCCAGCTCTATCAGGGTGCCCCCTCGCAGGCCAGATGATATGCAGTCATTCCAGAAAGATGTGTAACCCTCTTTATCTTTTAGTCCCAGGAGCAATACTTCTTCCATAAGGGTGAGGCGGATATCCTTAGAATCTCCAGTGTCCTCATTGTCTTGACTTCTGTCTTGATTAGTGTCTTCCTCACTTTCCACCTTCTTTTCAGAGTTCTTCCCTACTTCAGTACGACGGGCTCGGTGAGTTAAAGTGGTCATTCTCACCTCTTTCTGACGTTACTCCTGCGTTACGGCCAAATTCAGGTTGTAGCTTGCGCTCTATTTTAGGGGGGCACCTGTCCCCACCCCCACCCCCCCAACCCCCGTCCTAGTAGGTGAAAAACTTCTCCCAACCCAATACATTTTAAAGAGAATGGATGATGTGTGTATATGTGTCAACAATAGAAAATAACTAACACTGCAACATTGTTGTTTCATTTTAATATAAGAGCCTTTAGAAAAGTTTGATTACTTTCAAAGTTGTGTTCCAACCAATGCCTTTTAAGAAATGGCTTTCCTACATCCTGATTTTTATTAATCTTTTTAGTATTTCATTCCTTGTATTAGCACTTTTGTCGCATAAACCCATTCTATTATTATTTACATTCACTAATAGTTGACAATGGGAAGGATATTAAATTGCATCACATGGCAGCTTTTGTGAGAAAAAGAATATTAGTTCATTGCCATAAAACATCTAGTATGGTAGGATTCTAAAGGGGCAAGTCTACACAAAATGAACTGTCATCTAGCTTCATTTTTTAAATTTTATTTTTATGGAAACATGTTTTACTTTATTATATAAGTGAATTCAATGTGCAGCAACAGTACATCTTAACTACAGTTCCAAGCATTATATCAACATGGAAAGGAATCTGGAGGAATGTGGCATCTTTATTATTTATGCATGTTTCTATATGGCAAGCACTAACATCAGTGCCATGACTACTAATGGATTTATTGCAAATTAATCTTGACATTCATCACATCACTAAATGTATGGATGACTCAAACTTAAAGTGGTGTTCAGCAATCTTTACATTTAAGTTGTGCAGCAAGTCTGTATTACTCACTCCAAATTCATTAACAAAGCTGGCTTCATCAGATGCAAATTTACCAGCGTCAACATACTTTACACTGCAACAAATGTTTGTAAAAATTATACATGGATTCTTATTTATAATGTTTGAACTGCCTGTGATGTTATAATAAACATATTTTTAGACTTTTACTTAATATCTATTTACATAAAGGGCTCTCTCCCCTCCTTTTTCTTGCCAACCATCTTTTCCCTAAATGTGTCCACTTCAGCCATACTTGTTTCTGCAAAAGCTAATCTATTCCCTCAAATGGGTTGAATCTTTCTGAAAATGAAAACCCATCAGCATGGACAGGTCTGCTTGATTATTGGTTGCTCAGGATCCTTGGTACATGAAACAATAATATAATTAACTTCCAAATAGATTAGCTTCTAAATCATAACATACGTATATGAAAAATAAGAGTAAAAGGTCCTTTCCTGAAAGCCTATAATTCTTCCAGTGTCTTCATGCAGCCAACATGAAATATTTAGGCCATTATGATTCTATTAAACGTAACAGGGATATAACACTTTTTTCCACTGAAACTTTGCCAGGCAGTCAGAAATGTAAAGTAAAACAGTTATAAACAAGGGGAGCTTTTATTTCTCCTACAACCTTGTTAAGAAGCTGTTGCTAAATTTAAATTTCCTGAATAATTTCTGCCTCCACGGAGGCATTCTTCTCAGTAAAGTTCACAAAAAAGCAAAAACAATAAGAAGGCCACTTTGTATAGAAAAAGAGTTTCAGGTCTAAAACTAGTAAAACAAATTAATAAATCTGAACAATCTTACTTGTATTCTAAAGCAACGAGAGTTCATTGTCTATGTTACTGTAAATTATTTGTACGATCACAAAGAATTATTTTGTGAGCACTATAGATTCCTAATTCCTAAAATTTCATATAAGAACATTAAAAACTCAGGAAAAGTGGGCATTATATTAGGAGTGATGAATGGAATTAGAGGAATAGGATTTCCCACCTATAATGTGTAATCAACTCTAAATCTAAAAATAATAACACCAATACTGAGAATAAGAGACAGCCCAATGCTACAGGTGTAAGGGTGAAAAAAATGCTAGGAGAGAAAAATAAGGACTATATATTACAATTTGAGACTCCTGATGGAAGATGCAGACTTGGTAGAAATGACAAATGCTAAAGTGACTGGAAAATAAGACAAGGTTTTTACCCATACATCTTTGAGAAAGAGAGCAGGTAGGTCCTTAATAAAAGAAACAGGGCGAGAAACATGGCCTGTCACTGAAATGGCACAGATACTGGCCCTGTAGACTGAATCAGACCAAAGAAAAGAAAGTCAAGAAGAGTTTAGATAATTCCCAAAGAACGAAAGCATTAAGAAAGTAGCTCATGATGACATTCAGGATAGAAGGAGCATTGTGAGGTTTTCCATATATGGCATGTTGCATGGTCCATCAGAACCCTAGACTCAGGAATTAAGGAAATTTATTGAATTTTTTAAAAAGTTTCATTTTAGCATTTGACATTTCCATATTTTGACATTTATGGAAAGAATACGCTACAAGGAAAAAAGTATTCAATCTTTGGAAAACAAGTGTGCTCTTCTTTAATAACTAAAGTAATTCTCAAGAAGATTCATGGCTGACCTATTTCCACATCCTAGACATTTGTTCAGGGATACCACAAATAGCTGCACAGACTGTGCACTGTACAATCAAAAAGGCAGTATTCACGTAAATGAGACAAGGATGATGTCCACTGGTGTCGTGCAAAGTTGAGACTTTACTTAATCACTGATGTCAACTGTAGTCATTTGGATAAGTCATTCTCTTTTTCTGTCTTATGGGAAATTAATTGGAATAAGAAACATTCCTAAGTTGACCTATCTCTTGATTGTCTAATATGTGAAAGGAGCTAGGAATATAAAACTGGAAACACACAACTCTTTTTCCCAAACAGGTAGGAAATGTGTATTAAAGATAAATATCAGGGCAAGATAGTTTATGAGAGATATCAGAGAAATGATATTCAACCATGTCACCATCTATTTTGGAAAAAAAAAAATTTATGAAGAGATGACAATGTTAAAGGCACTGATTAATGCTAACATAAAAAGAGCAGAAAAATGATAAACAAGAACAATTATATCTATATTATCTTTTTAGATCAAAGTCATATAAGTGTTAAATATTTTGAGGTAATTTTCAGTGAATAATATCTTAGTAAATCTATACAACAAGCAATACTTCACTTAGTGGTTTCTTTGCAATATACTTTATTTTAAAAACTACTCATTATTTCCCTCTCTAAACATGGTATTTAGAAAATATTCCCTCCAGGAAGAATTGAGTTCAATAGTTTGAGCTGCCCAGTGAGACAAGCTTGTTCCAAGATCAAATTCAAAGTCTTGGAAACTTTCAAAAAGCTCTTGGAATAAAAGTTATGTGGCTGAGAAGAAAAACAAGTAAATAGTAGTCCTTCTGCCAATCAGATTAGAAAAAAATTCATAAAGATAGCAAAATGATCTAGAGTTAAAAATAAAACCAAGCAAAGTAATCCCACAACCAATAACCCTAAGAACATCAAATGCTTATGTCTTCCCTTCTGAAACCAGACTCCCTCAAGCAGTAAGTGAACTTTATTAAAAAGTCTCTGGTAGGAAATTCAGTAATCAATTTGCATTAAGGCCATAGGCAGCATGGATGGAGAGAGAAGAAATCATACCTTCTGGTACTTTAAGAAAAATCTTATTTTAAAGAACATAATAATCTGTGTAAGTTCCTAATAAATTCTTTAAATTATTAGCTAGTAAGTAAATGTTGCAATTGCCTAGTGATGGCCATTAATCTACATTTTTTCAGAAATTGTTAAAATTGTTTTCATAGTCAAGAATTTACTAGAATTATGGTGTAAGAAAATTCATAGGTTAAAGACAACTGACATAAACGTAGCCTTAATGCTGAAACGCTCTTGGAGAAGACTAAAGGAAACTTTCCTTTTACAAATGAGAAAATGGAGGCCCAGAGAAATCAAGTGGCTTCTCAATGTCACACAGATGTTTGGGGGCTGCATCCAACTCTATTCCTACTGCTTTTCCCCTGTACAATGAAGAGCTAGGATCAAATGACTGCTTCTTGTTTAGAAAAATAAGCTAAAATTCACAAATCAAGGTCTCCTTACAGTCATCTCTAGAGGTTTTTCTAATGATGTTTCCTTGGTTTGGTTTCGAGAGACTCCAAGTTTCTGAAATGGCACTTAGCAGAAATGATTCATTCACATTCTGACATTTTCAGAGTCTGAATCTTTAAAAGGTGTGGGGCCTTTGCAAAGCTTTATTGCAAGCATCCTGCCTCAGAAGCCATCTCAGCCTTTGGCTCATTCTGAGGCTTCCAAAATGCTGAACAGAGATGTAGAAGCCAAATCTTTATTAATATCATAATCACTTTTATTCCACATCAGAAAGGCCATATAACTTTTCAGCAGTGACACCATTTCCTGCCTTTACCAGTGGAATTCAATCCTGGACACAAAACTGCATGTGGTTATTTTAAACTATTTTGAGGCCACCATATAAACAATAAAATTGTTAATAATTTTTGGCTAAAACTAGAAGTTTTGCTTTTGTTTATTAATCTTAGCTCCTCTCACTTACCATCTCCCTGCCTATCTGCTATATTTATGTCATTCTCCAACTGACTAGGCCCCAATTAAAACTATTCACTAGTAACTTTGGACTAAAACTGGATAGAATACTAGTTTCTGATTCAGAAGTCACTTCAAACTAAGCTCTAACTCTATCACCTAGGCCTGCACACGTGGTAGAATACACATTCTTCTCCTGAAGTGACTTTTACTTTTGCTGATTTATGCTTCTCTGCTGTAGCTGGTTTTCTTTTCAGTCCTGCTTCCCACTCTCATTCCAGCCAAGGTGAATTCCCTCCCTTTATTATCTACAGAACTTGTTTTTAACTTGCAAACTATTATATAAAATATCAGAGTTGTCTTTTATTGAAGTTTCCATCTTAAGAAGTATGTATCCTAAAGAAAGGGGTCTTGCTTTAATTCTTATTATCCTCATCTGATTCAGGTGCTTCTATTCATTTATTAATCATTAATAAGAGCATTGTTTTATGCCTGAACTAAGTCAGGACTAGTGATACAATGATAAATAACTTAAGGTTCCTGATTCTCAGACAAGTATAACAAATTCTATGCCTATATCCATTTCTAAGTAATCTGAATAGTTTTACTAGTCAAATATAGAAACTCAGATGAGGGGATAGATTGACTAGATTACCCTGAGAATGACCACCGTTCTCCATTTCATTATGTCTGTGTAAGGAACGATTGTGACGAACAGTCATGAGACCCTTCAACCAGGTAATGATGACTCTTTTTGAGTCAGTACCAAATCCCACAATTTTCTTTAATAACATGGCCCAAAGTTCTCCATATTTTAGTAAAAAGATGGATATGTCCTGCTAGTCCTTAGGCTTTAAGAATTTATTAATCATCAGAGAAACCCAGGAGACAGCACCATAACCAAGTGATCAATATTAACACCACCAGTAAGGAGACATGGAATTCGGGTCCTCCAAATGTGATGTGCTGAGAAGGGCACAGCATCATTTCTGTATTGTTTTTGCCAAAAATGCTTAGCCGCAATCCAATCATAAGAAAATATCCAAGAAACTCTAATTGAGGGGCATTCTACAAAATAACTAGCAGCATTCTTTTAAAAAGTCAAGGTTAGAAAAAACAGAAAAGGACTGAAGAATAGTCCCAAATTGGAGGGGACTAAGGAGACATGACAGCTACATTCAATGTGATATTTCCATGTGTGGTAATTAGCATATACTGTAGCTGTGACGAAAAACCTGAGTCAAAAGACAGGGAAGAGTGGGCATTATAGAGGAAAAATTCATCTCTCTTTTAATGTAACAAGAAAAAAAAAACTTACATGAACTTATTTTAGCAGTTTCTTGGAAAATTGAAAGCCAGATGGTTTAGTGAGGTGGTAGGGAAAGACTAGCTCAAAATAAGGAGTTGGAATTTGACAAAAGCAAACAAAACACAATGCTGAGACAATAGCAGAAGGATGCTGCTGGAGAAAGAGAATGAAAAAGCAATACAACAGTATAATTCAAGAATAAAAACATTCATATACTCAATAAAAACTAATTAAGCATTTGCTGTGTACAAAGCACCATGCTAGGCCCTGGAAACGACAGAAAGGTTTATGTTATAGCTCTAGAATCCAGTTTTTCCACAACTACCCATTTAATCAGTTGTGATTTCTTGAATTTTTCTCTTGTATTTCCATTCTTACAATCATTGTTCACATTGCATCACCTTCAATATTAAATATAATAAATACTCATCCTTACTGATTCGATATCTTCCTACCTCTCCCTAATTTAAATTTATTTTACAAACTATATCAAACTAACTTTGAACATCCTCCATACAAACCAACCCTCTGTCAGCCAAACTGGAGAACTCATTTGGTCTTCTGAAATACCCCCAAATTCTTATCAGAGGAGATAAAATTCAACATGGTTCTGGACAAATAAGAGCAAATGTATTTTTGTCGGCTGGATTTTCATGAGAAAAGTCACAGAGGCACAAAACAAGTTCCAGAAAGAGTAGATCCACTTATATTAATAACATTACTCTTTTTTTTAAAAAAAAAGATGCATTTTTAGGCACTATTATTTCCTATCTTTTTGTCTCCCGAATTAAATCTCTAGATAAATACAGAGAACGAATAATATAGTGGAAATTAGGACTGTTCAAGGTCAGTGTTAAAAGAGATTAGATCAGTTCCAGTAGTTCAGAATATTCATAAATCTATGAAATGCAAATTTCCTTTAACAAAGTCACATAACTTCACAAACGTAGAAAATGTGATATTACTGTCATAAGAGATAAATTGTATTTAATAAGAAGTGTCTTGGTGTTATCTGCTATTTACCATGAATCTTTTCATTCCATCTTTATCAAAAATGAAACTACTTCTCATTTCTCAAGTGTTAGTTTATGCTTAGCAGAAAAAGTAAGTTATAGCAATCTAAATTAAAATATATAAAATTTGGTTTATTTATTTTCCATCTCAGACTCTTTGAAACAGCTTATGAAGATGACAAGAAGAATAAATATCAGCCAGTTCTGAGAGGTAGCAATCTACCTATTTTCATAATAAAAGTTTCATAATAAAAGTTACAAGAAGCAAAAAATTGGGAAATTAGACCACTTACTTTGACAAACAATTTTTGGTATTTGAAAGAATTAAAATCCAAAGATGGAAGTTTTTTTAACCCATGAATATATTTAGTCAATGGAATTCAACAAAGGAAATGTATTTTGAAAGTGATGGAGAAGCAAAAAAAAAAAAAGTTCTCTACACAGATGTTTCTATTTCACCACTCATGTGAAGATATATAACTAAGTGTGAGAGTCATTTTTGAAGTTGAAATGATAGAAACATTAGAGGGTGGATTAAAGTGCCAAATCAGCCCCAGGACAGGGAAGTGTCAAGTTTTTCTTCTTTTATATTAGTCTTCCTAGACTAAAATTACAAGGTGGTTCCAATCTGCACCTCAGATCCTCAAATGCTCAGGTCCCCAATCTCAAAAGCCCCTCAGGTTTGAAATATAAGTCTTTGAGCTCTAGAGCCTTCAAAGAGCATCTCTGAAAAAGGTTGAGAAAGACCTATAAGACAAAGAGGGTAGAACACTATTAAGGGATAAAGTAGGCTTCAAACTTAAAAACACCCATATCTAAGTTCATCCTTAAAAATTTAATTTGTCTTCAATTGGTTACTATATTCAAATGAAGTTTGCCTTGCCACCTGTCTTTAAAGTCCTTTAAATTAAATTTAATGACTCTTGTGGGGAAAAGAGGCCATTTCTAATTCAGTATAGTCTGCTTACTACTATTAATCACTAATTAGAATTAATTGTTAACAATGTGATTATTTTTTCCTTGAATATTCTAAATAATCAAAGGATGACATGACTCTGTTCCTTCTTTGGTATATTGAAGTGACAGTCATATGACTTTTGGGTAGATACTACTGAAGTGATGATTTTAGTTAGATGTGTAACAATAATGCCATCTAAAAGCTGCATTTAACCAAGAGAGCAGTATTTTTGGAACAGCAGGCAGTATAAAAGTGCTTCGTGAATATTAACATATTCTAGCAAATTAGTTTGCACTCATTATCATAAGCAATTACTTACTGTTTAGATGCAGCTCGTATTAAATTGGCAAACAATTTGCAAGAATTAAAACATAACATAGAGAGCTTTCTGAAAATTCAAGGATACACTGAGACAAACGGTGCTACTCGGTTCACAGCCCAAGTACCAAGCAAGGTTACCCATTAAACATATTTAGCATTAAAATAATACTTGTTGGCTACATGGGCTTTTTAATGCAAGATAATTTTGTAACTATTGTTTAGATGCTATCAATGCAATTATGCATATCAGACCTTAAGAGGCATTAAAAAAAAAGCCTGAAGAGAAAGTAGGAAGGTTTTGTTTTCTGAGAAGGAACTAGCTGTCAATTTGACTAGATTTTGGTATTTTAATAACCCATTACATTTTCTTGAGTTATTTGGTACTACTTAATTTTCTCCTTTAAGAAGTTTCTGTTGCCTTGGTCATTCTCTCCTTTTATCTCTGTGGCAAGGGCTGCTGATGTTCACCACTATTCATTTCAACTTCTTTAATACTAACAGAACTCCAAGCTGGGCATACGGTTATGTTGTATATAAACTGAGCAAACAGCTATCCAGCTAGAGTCTACATTTCCCTTTCTCCTTTGCAGCTTGATAGGGCCATGTAACTAAACTCTGGCCAATGATACATGGGCAAAAATGATGTGTGATTCCTTCAGTTCCAGCTGTGAAATGTACCTGCACTTTACTGCTTATGTCCCTCTTTCTTTTTGCTGCATGATGACCAAAAACTGAGCCAGCTACCTTAGACCTAGAGACGGAAGCTGCAGATTGAGAATTGCACCAGTGAACTGTAACTACTATGTGAGGAGAGGGAAAAAAAAGAAAGGAAAAAAATGAAAACAAAACACCTTACATTCTGTTCATACCTGTGAATTATGAAGGTCTCATTTTTACAACAAAGAGTGTTTATATAGCCTTTAGGACAAAATGACAAAACGTTTCCAAGTATTTTTTTTTATACTCATGACAGTCAAGTAAATTTGATAGGGAAACTATAATTATCTCTATTTCACAAATTTAAAAGAAATTGGTTTTCACCAATTTGTGTGATTTGTCCATGGTCACACAAAGCAATGTGAACCTTTTCTTATCAAAACTTTCCACAGAAGGCTAGTAATAAACCTATTAACCCTTTTAATAGTCAGCCAATGTTACTCACCCTGGCAGATTCTTTGGGGGGTGGGGGGAGGTCCTGGATCTACCCAATTCCCTTACAAAATTAAAATGGCACATATTTGTAAAACATGATAAAGAATGTTGTCTGCGACCCTGAAGCAAAGTGAAATTAATTGACCCAAACTGACCTATTTGCTTGACTACAGAGCATTTACTTCAAAAAATTTGTAATTGTGAATTTTTTCTCTGCCTCTTTGAGATGTTAACCTTCTTCTAGCTTCTTGATAGTTTTATAACTCAGGAATGTCTTTCTCAAGAGCCTGGGAGCCATCTCTTTGAAATGTAATCATCAGGAAAGACAGTGTCCCTCTGTGCCAGTCTCTGTAGGAGGGTAGAAGCCATATTTGGATAAGCACCAGTTAGCAAACACCAGGACCTAATCACCTAGAGTAACCTCCCTCTCCCACCACCAATGTCCTCCACTAGTTTCTCACTAGCTCACTCCAGAGCTTAGAAAGTGTCCAGCCTTTTGTTTCACTGGAGTTGACTTCAATATCTCTCCTCTATTACAAAAGTCTTTAATAAATCCTTCCTTGCCAGTTTAACTTTTCTGGTGCAATTCTTCTTTGATACCCATGACCCATTACTCCTACTTATCATATTATTCTGCCATCTAAGCTAGCCAACCTCAGAAAAAACAATAGTAATCCAGTCAAAATAAAGACAGAAAATTGTTTCTTCATCTGAATTTCATTTCCTCATTCGCAGAGGAAAATCTCTACTTCTCCACAGAAAGAAAACAACGCATTATCAGGGAAGGTTAATAGTAGAGAAATTTGTAAAAATGTTCTTTAGAGGTATTTTTATACATTAATTCAAATGCTAAATAATTTTTATAGCAACATTCTGAGGAACATTTACCTGGAGTGAATTATAAGGGACTTCTATAGCAAAGCAGTGACCGTTCTATCTCCATTTCTTGAGTCACAGCAAAATATATATCTATAATTACAAATATAGAACAAATTCTACTTCTTTCATTTTGTATTAGTTTTATATTGTTTGTTTCTAATATTCTATCTTGAGGATAAGAACTAGTTCTCATGGTTCCTCGTATCTACCTCAGAGCCTAGAATACCAATAGATACTTCATAGATATATAACAACATTTGATGTGGTAAACCAAATACATAATATCCAAAACCATTTTGATGATATCTTTATTTTCATTTGATGTTTTAGAATCAAATACCTTGGCACTACATGCATAACAAAGGACTTATTAATGGGAAGTTGGGAACAAAGACAAGCATAATGTATCAAAATCTATATGTCAGCAACTTTTCTCAGTGTCTTGAACTATAATTTAGAAAATACCATCAAAAGGCTATATAAATGGAGAGTACTGAGAAAAAAGATTGTTAAAAAATCTAGTAGCTGATTTATTTTCTCCTCAAGAGTTAACTTTAAAATAAAAGAAAAAGTCTTAGTTTTATGTTGATACATATTTATCACATGCTATTTTGGAGTATACATTTGCATATTTCATGTAATCATATACATTTACACTCTGGTTTTCCTCAACTTTTATGAGCATATACTTAAAACTGAAATAAAATAAAGACTCCGTGTGTATTATACATATATGTGTGTGTATGTGTGTGTGTATATGTAAAGAAAATAAAATGCCATGTTCGCTGATCAGAGAATGAGAACTTTTAGATAACCAATAACACACTGGGGACAGATTAATTAAAATAACAAAACAGAACAAATGAAAGACCAAAGAATAACCTTTTCCTTCAAGAATGGTGCTACTCAAATTCATACTCTTTCAAAACTAAAATAAGCAGTCTCTAAATAAAAGAAGACTTCTCAAGCTGGAATTTCACTTATTTTTATGGAAATAAACATCTAAAATAAAGGGGCATTTTAAAGGATAGAAAAGTAAAACTTTTTTCCCAAAAGATATTACTGGTTTTTCAAGCAAGGTGAAAATTCTAATATCAAGAAAGGCTCAATCATGTATTATTCTTCTGTCATTTTAATATTTGTAACCAACACACTTCCGTATTCATTTACCATGTTCTTATCTATCTGGCAAATACCATTTCTCCTCCACGTACTATATAACACATTTTGAGGTGTAGATTCTTAAAACAGAAGAGCCAATTTCTCTTTCAATCCCACTAATGACATGAAACCATAAAACCCACACAGTCTCACCCATGAGTAAGATGTCTGAAATGAATTCAGAGTTGGAAATGACAATTTCCACTGTAACTTCCTAAGGCATCCACCAATAAGCTGATCAAATGTTTCTGTGCCCATGAAGAGGTGAGAGCCTGCTGGAATAGTGTGTAGGGAGATGCACAAAACAGCAACGTTCCTTCCACAACCTGGTCGTTCACCCTAGAGGAATCAGTTATGTTTTTACTATCGTCTGACTACTCTCTCCCCAGATAACCTTTACCATGTCAAAGAAACTCACGCCAAAGAGGATGGGGCTTATACTAGAGCAAAAGAGAATTCATCTGGAAGAATTTCATTGGAGAGATGACATGATTAGGTTTGAATTTTAGCAGGATTATTGAGGCTTCTATGTGGAAAATGGGATGGATGAGGAGGAGGTGAGGTAAGGAGGCCCAGTAGAAGGTTATTTCACAAAAAAAAAAAGAATAAAATATAAGGACCTTGAAAAGTAGACAGATGTGAGAAGCATAAAGGAGGTAACGTTGTAAGGACTTTTGATGATTGACTGGATGTACAGAGGGAACGGGGAAGAAATCAAAGGTCTCTCCTAGGTTTATGACCTGCAGAGGGGTAGATACTGTGCCATTTATTCACTGAGACATGAAGCATCAAAGAAGGAACAGGATAAGTGGAGAACATGATAAGTTTTATATGTTTGAATTCAATCATCTTCTTCCATAGGAGAATATGACATCATCTTTACAGTCCTGTAACATTTAGCACATGGAAGTATACATGGATGACATTTTCAGTATCCCGCTAACGTATCAAACATATAAGTTAAAAGGATGTTCCAATGAAAATCACTGTATGTGTTTTTTTTCTTAAAGCAAGTTTTGCAAGACACAGCTAACCTGTATCTCTGCATCATCTTTAAAATAGTCTCCAGATGTAGAAATACATAGCTCTCAACAAGACCTTTCCATGGAACTCACCTGAATTGCTTATATTTGTCATATGTACATTTATAGTGTTCCCTTTCTTCCACTAATTTTAAGAAATTGTTTTTTTGGAAAAGGTTTGGCTATACAATATTGTCCCAGCATGCCTTTTGCTTGATCGCTGCTTGGTTCTCTGCATATAATTGCTTGGTTAACTTCTTGTGCCTAGTTGATTTGCTTTCTCTGCTCAAAATTTTATTAACTGCTTCCTGCATGCAGAACACTTCATTAAGTTAGGATGTGTTGGTTTACGAGTTATGCCACATAGGTGAGTGATAATAGGGTCAAATGTGACAATATTGGCTATGCTTAGGTTCAAATCCCAGCATCTATAGATGAAGTTGAGTTTTCTGCATTTTTTTTCACATTTAAATAGTGGAAGGAGAGAAGCAGTGATCCACCACTCTCAGAAAGTATGTTCTGCACTGTTAACTTTGTTGACGCTCAGTACAAAAAATGTTAAAGCCTTTCCCTAAAGAACAAGTCTAGTTAGACATTTGATATTGTAACCATAACTTTGACTTGTAGACCCTCTGTTTCCTAGAACATAGTGGGCATGGTTACTTTTAGTCCCTATGATGCCCTTAGGCAAATCAGAAGAAAGCAAATCTTCCTCAAAACCTTTTACTTCCAATGGCTGGAAAATTGTTATAGTATACTGATTTTGTCAGAACAAGCCATTTGCTTGCTCTTTCCTAGAAAATTATCATATTAACTATGCAACTCCATGGAGGTAACAATGTAAATGAGAACACCTCCCAAGTCGACATCTTGAACAAGTGTACATGGCATCCCTTTAGTGAGATAGAGAAAACATTAGGGTTTAGTTCAAGAGGGAGATTCAGCTAATCTTGGATCCTACTGTTCTGTGGAATACAACCATGCTCCTTTGGGGAGAGGAATGCAAGAAACATAGAAAAAAACCATAATTCCTAGTCAACCACTTTCTTTCATGTAGCGCAAACACCACTGGCAAAAGAAGTTCAAGCTTTTTCTTGGAAAGAAGCAGTTTTGCACAGTTGAAATAAGATCAGTCACAGACCTAACTTGCGGAAATGAAATTCCTGAAAAGAAAGACAATATCAGAGCAGTGCTAGTCCAAGATGCACAAAGAACTAAACCACAGCAGCTAATCCCTCATATTTGAAGCACAGATTTTAGCCAGACAAAACTGTGACTTGTAGAAACTAGACACTAAGGATCCTTGGGAGATCATTTTCCTCTATGGTTGCTCCAAGGTACAGATTCAATTTTGAGGCAGGTTAAATTGGGGGTCCAAGTGGGAATATGTGGTTAATGAATTTTGTACAACCTTCCTTCTTTCCAATTAAAAAAAAAAGGAAAAAGCCTCAAAAAAGATTTGACAGTGTTTTACTGAGTCTTGCCAACTTTCTCCCCCTATCCCCAGACTGATTTCAAGCCATGGTGAAGACAACCAGACAGCTAACTAAACTATTAACTCTTTCTTTTAATTTGCAAAACTGTAAGCATTTCTATTCTAGAATCCACCCCCATTCTGGAGCTCCGAAGTACTCAGACTTTCCACAGATATTACTCTGGACCAAATGTGGCCCTGCAAATCAAGTCATATGCACAAACAAAATATTTAATGATTTTCCCAGATTTTGTTTAACAAATTTATGTAATAAGGAAAGCCTCCGAGGTAAGCCCAGAGAGGTTGATTCTTCCTGGAGTTAAATTGAAAGGTGACAAAAATGAAATCTCTTCTATGATGCTTTTGAATGCAGCAAGCTTACTTTTTAGCCAGCGGAATGTGAAATTGACACACAATAAGTACGGCTGAAAATAGGGGAAACGTTCTTAGGTCCAGAAGCCCCTATAGACTCAAGTTGAAAAAACATACATAAACTCACAGAACAGTAATGCCCTTACATTGTTGTCTAAAAGGGATGCCTGTGTTCAATTTTAAAACAAACAAAAAGCAATGTAGCAAATTCAGTCTCCAACAGATTTCATTAATTTTGAAAAGATATGTTTACAATATAAATACATGCAAAACATGCTATTTTTAGATAAATTGGATCCTTCACTTCTCTCATCAGAGCAATGTCTGCCCTATGAATTCATTAGTAAATTCTAGCTGTTCTATGTTAAAATGAATGAAAATAAGATTGTAAATGAACACAGCCAAAAAGCCATCATGTAATGTGGAAGCACCAACCTTGAATCAGGAAAGTGACTAACTTGTTGCTTTGACTTTGCCAAAATTATTGAAACTATTCAATAATCCTTATCTTCCTCTTCTGAAAATAAGGGAGTTGTTCCAGGTAACCTCTATGGTCATTTCAAACTCTATTCTCTGGTTTTAAAATATCACTCCCCTGAAGCTGGCACTAACCTTGAACTTGATCCCAGCATACACTGAATTGTTCCAGCTAACATAAGCATGAGGTAGAAAGGCATGTCCAATGAGGCACCGTAGCATATAACATGCAATAATTTCTTTGGGTAGATACTTTGGCCCTTTTTGATTTTGACTTTAAACAATAATTGTACAGAATGTTTGCTATATTTTATGATTGTAAAATGATATAGTAGAGGATATTTTATTTCATGTAGTAATTCTTCTTATGATTATAGAAAATTAAGACATGAATGCAGGCAAAATAGAGTACTGGTTAAGTACTGTTAGCAGTTAATGTTTTTATTTCCTGAAATCATATAACCCATATGACTGGTCTAGCAATTTCATCTGAAATCAATACAGTATAAAACCTACAGAAATGACAGTCTAAAATGAGCCCCAGATTTATTAAAACCTAGTTACATAATTACTGAGGTCTTCTCAGTCTAAAAATCTATAATTACTGCAGTTACTACTAAAAGGGTTGGGTTAAATGTTATTAAGTGAAAACTACCCTGGCTGATTTGTTTTGTGAATACACGGTAACATAATTCCTACTTACAAGAACAGAATCATTCCAGGAATGATTATGAGCCTTGGTAGGTTCTATTGTCATAAATGTGACTCAGACCCAGAAAGGGATTCATTATCCTATTGCAACAGTCAATTTAAGTTGTGACAACACGAGGAAAAGTGAAAGCATATTCTCTACAAGTGTAACTGCACTGGTATCATTTCCCCCCCTATTTCTAGTTGAGAAAGACGAGGCATCAACTCACTAGTCAAAAACATATTAATTCTTACCCTAAGGTAATCCTGCCCATGTTCACCAAGCCAGTTGTTTGCGTTCATGCATTTTGGCAAAGAATTTAAAGTCCTTTACAGATATCCAGCTAAATCACCACAGTGCTCATTCCCTGGTGGATTAATAGTACCATTTGAAATGCCATTAAACCTTTTATACCAGAGGGTAGAAAACCATGTTTTCTTCTGAGTTACGTGACAGTATCCTACACACTAGCTGAATTTCATCTACCTGTTGCCTTTCTTTTTTTCCAAGCACCTGTTGGAGGCTGACAAGGTGTGCTCATTTTTACCAAGGGAAAAGAAAAATACAACAAATAACCTGACCTAGGTCATAAAATTAGTGAGCAGGAGGAACACACAGGCATACTTTTAATAATTTATTTCTCAGATTTGAAAAAATCTGACCTTCACACAACAGTCCCACATTAACACAACAGAAATATTACACTTACTGTAATGTGGCACCACATGTACACTCAACAAATGCTGAATGAGTGAATCTAGGGCAATCTCCACTATTCACCTATTCAAGGACTCCAAATGAAACTGTTAGTTCTTCAAACACATATAGGCAATTCTGATCAGTAACATTTATAGGTTATATGTAACAGGTTTACTAATAGTTTGTGATTAAATAATATTTGTATACTGTAGAAACTGTAAAAGCATAGAAATGAAGACAAAGGGGACTTCAAACAGGTGACCAAAATTTTAAATGATTTGGCTATTCAGAAAATAGGAAAAGAAATGAAGAGAAGAATAAGAGCAGTAACACTGAACTAAGAAGTCAGAGCATGCACACTTCTAGAGTTCTCCAAGCTGTCCCTGCCACCAGTCTTTGTACCTAGTTCAACAGCACAGCTTGTTTAGGATGAGTGCTACATCCTCAGACATCAACTTAACTTTGCATCACTCTATTGACTGGATATTTGGCTCAGGACCAACACAGACCCAGAGTGGTCCAAAGGTTGCTCTCTTGGTTTAAAGACCATTTAGCAAGTGACATTGTGTGAAATCAATGGACTGTTATTGCTTTCATCTTTCTCAAATTCAATATTATAAGAGTCCTTAAGATTTAATGAACCTCTAGCCTGTTGAGTGAAGCTTTCAATCTGTTATATTTCTTCTAATGTACTAAAATGGCTTATATGGGAAATGAGTACTACAACCTGATGAAGTGGGACAACTGTAGTAACTAACAGATTTATGACATAAGGACAATATGGCAGAGTAAGATATATATTTAAACCAGTTTTCCATCAACAAGATTTGAGTTTATACGTGTGTGTATGTGTATCTGTGTGTGTGTATTTAAAGAAAATGGATGAAAACATCCCTAGTGATTAAAAAAACAAAAAGAACAGAAAATCAGCCACAATGGAATACACACATATCTACACCAGACAAACAGAATAGATAACATTGTAGAGCAGTCACTAGGTCTCTAGAGATCCATTAACATTTCATATCCAAGGAAACCAGCCACTCACTCCTAAAAAAAGAAAGTATTTTCAAAGCCAGATCCCCCAAACAGGTAAACAACAATGCAATCCTTTTGAAAAAAAGGTAAATTACGGTCAGACAGGTGGAGAAACAAAAAAGAAATATCAGGCATTCCCATTAGCAGTAAGAGGTAACCAAAGGAGAGAGAAGAAAACCAACAATAAATCAATGCAAGTAGGTCAATGAGAAGGAGACTATCGTGTACTCCAGCAAAAAGATGATTTCCCTGAGTGCTACAGTGAAATGGAGAAACCCAGAATATTAGAGAATAGATATATTTCAATTTTATTAACAGATTTTGAATGGTCTGGGCACATGATTGGATGAACATTGAGGATACATTTCAACAGAGTTATCCTCTTAGGCTTTTGTCTTTTGTTTTCTGTCTTTTGGAGACAAGAAGTGGCAACAAAACCATGTACCACTCCCATGTAAGAACACACATTTATTTTCTTTGCAATAATACCATCATCAGGACCAGCAAAAGTTTGTCCAACTATTTGTGAAATTAAGTCAGGGTCCCAGGCCTTCTGAAGAAAACAAGAAAAAGAGGAACATTATGGCAATTGATGAGATATACTAACCAAAGCATTTATTGTATTTATAAATGGTTTTAGAGAAAACAAAGTTTCCAGACTGATGCCATCCCAAACATTGCCTGAAAAGAAAATTCTACAATCCATATTAATCTACGGCTCCTACAAAACAATGAAACTTTTCAACTCAGTTTTTTTTTTTTTTTCTTCCAAATTTTGCTCTTTGTAGAAAAGACTTGGGTAAGGAAAACAAATACTGAAAAATAAAGTTTTCTCTGATCTGATTTTATTTTATTTTTTAAGTGTACAATTTGATATTATTTTTCTTATTAGTAATGTATATATGGCAATCCCATATTTTAAATTCTAGAAACAAGCAACTTGTTGCTAACTCATCCTGGTAAGTTCAGAAAATCAGAAAACAGTAGCTACTTTCTTTGTGAGATTAAATCTCTCTATGTATATTATAGGAACAACATCGGAAGAAACTGGTCTGAAGGCTTACCATGAAGAGACGACTCAGTGACTGCACTTGCCAACCTCTTCAATCAAAAGCACTACTATGATTAAATCACAACACTATCGCAACACTAGAAAGTTGTGGATGGTTCTATTACATTACAACATAAGTTATTAGTTCCTAGACAGAATGCACAAAACTCCTTGTTTCTGAATCATTGTGGGAAACTCCATAAGCAAAGAAGAAAAAACACAGAAACCCAAAACAAAAAAATACCACAATTCTCCAGGCACCCATTATTCTAAAAGGAAGGTCCACTGCCATAGTTAAAATAGGTAGGGCTTCCTAGGTGGCGCAGTGGTTAAGAATCCACCTGCCAATGCAGGGGACACGAGTTCGATCCCTGCTCCAGGAAGATCCCACATGCTGTGGAGCAACCAAGCCTGTGCGCCACAACTATTGAGCCTGCACTTTAGAGCCCGTGAGCCACAACTATTGAGCCCACGTGCTGCAACTACTGAAGCCCACGTGCCTAGAGCCCGTGCTCCACAACAAGAGAAGCCAGGGCAATGAGGAGTCCATGCACCACAACGAAGAGTAGCCCCCGCTCACCACAACTAAAGAAAGCCCACGCACTGAAAAGAGACCCAACAGCAAATAAAATAAATAAATTTAAAATAGGTAGAAAATATTCAAAGATGATTTCACAGAATGCATCCAAATATCAAGGTGCTATTGAAATTTCCTAATGAAATGTGGAATAATATTATTTTCCAACTAAAGGTTCAAGTTTTCATCTTATAAAAACAGAGATGGTAGTAAGACACAAGGCCAAAGAAAGTCATATTTCCATCAGATACCTTCTCCTCACCACTCTAATTCACACTTAAAAAATTAACATTTTCCCCAGGGGTCATGGTAGCTAACATTATTTCCACATTTAGAAATAATTTCTTTGGTTTAGATTGCTTACTCTTATTTTCTTCAAATGCACAAGAAAGGCAAGTTGAAGCTATGAAAACGATGGTCACATAGAGTTTTGAGCACCAATTTTAAACTCACTGACTCTACATGTTTTCAAAGAACCCTCCTGGAATGGACAGTTTTTAGTTCAATATAACTAAATAAGATAGAAGTAAATTCCTACAATTACTACAGAATTAAGGGGAAAAGAAACAAAATCAAAGTTGAGACTCTGAGACTGAGATCACCCAAAATAAAATGAAACATTTTTTAAAAAACCCAAGATGGTATTTGGTTTGGAAGAGGTAGTAAGAGTAAGGTGGCAATAAAGGGGGAAGAGGCAAGTTCGCTGCAAATGTCATTAGCCAAGGTGACCTCTGACCCTGTCCGCTTTCCCATCTCTTTGTCTTTCCTCATTACTGCTTTACCTAATAGACTCTTCCCTGTTATTAGTGAATCCATTATGATAGAGGGTGGATGGTTTCCAATTGATAGACGTGAAAAGCTATGTTTGGAATTTAAGAAAAGAACGTAAGGTGCACATAGTTCCATGTGCCTATGTCAAAATTACTTGGATAAATGAGCATAGAAAACATTACTTATTCATCCTTATTTTAGAATACTGATGGAACACTCAACTTAATCTCTGCATAGGGATAGAATAGCTACCTAGGGAATTAATTATTTGCCTCGTGCACACCTTATGATCGCTCTCTTAAAAGAACTCCCAAAGCAATCCTTTGTATACGTCCATTGCTATTCTGTTTTTCAGAGGCTAATATATTCTTTGAGGTTGTTAGAAAAAAAGGAAAAAAAAAACAGGTTGTTTCTCTGTTTAAACAGAGAAGCAAATGAATAAAGCAGACAGGAAAGGTACAGGGAAAAGAAGTTTAAGTACAAGTGAGTCCTGTCTCTGACTTTGGTCTGTCTTTGGCCCATCGCAAACCAATTTCCTTCTCTTTTTTTCTGAATTTTGAAGAAAGTAAACTGTATTCATATTGCTTTTCAGAAATACTCTAAGTGTTAAATATAATAGTATGTGTCCTTGAGAAAGACACTAATACTCAGAAGAATAATATTTATACTGTACATATTTCCTCAAAGTAAAAAGGAAGCATTCATTACAACAACACCTTAATTTTCAACTGAACCATACACCTTGAATAATACCAAAAAATGAAAGTAAAAAGCAATAAGAATATCTACCCTTTAACTTCTTCAGAAGAATGAAGGTCGTTATGTTTTCTGAGGGGGCACCTGCTAGTTTATTTTCCTATCTGAATTGCTACAGCATTGATACAATCTGCTGCTTGGTTAACAGCAACTAATCAAGAAGCATTTATCTAATACTCAAAGCACATGAGGCATTGTAGGGGAATACAAGAAAAGCTTACACACTGGATATATAAGAGCTATGTCCAGGGTGAGCCAAATTAGGAGTAACGCTACATTTTAAAAGCACTTCATGACTCTCAAAATCTGTTTTGCATTAGTCTCTTCATTTAATAGACATTGAATAATGTGAATTCTAAAAAGACAGAGCTCCAGAGGTCAAAGTGATAGAAAACCACCACTGGAACTGGCAAGAAAGAGGAGTTGAGTTTGAATAGGAAAGAAAGAATAGGACAATTATGACTGAAAACGGCATTGGTCTTAATTTTCATAAGCAAAAACCTCACTAATTCCTTAAGGACACAAATGTAAGCTTTCTTATTATCTTCCTTAGGCTTAGTTGTCCACCTAACAGTGACCTGAAGAGCAGTTGCTGAATTAACAAATGGGGAGAATTGGACTTTCTGTATCTGTCCGCATCATTAACACGATACTTTACAAAATAGCTGGGGAGTCCAGGCTATAGCCCATGGCTATGGAATATAATTGAGCTCACAGACTCAGGGAGTCAATCCCTTCACTTAAGGTTCATTAGCCTGAGTTCCAAGGATCCCAGGAGGTGATTCCTTCCTACTCTGAATCCCCACAGCCCACATCACCCAGACAATGTTGCACAACTTTAGCACTTCAAATGAAATATTGTCTGTGAGCTCTTTGTCTTCCAATTGGTTCATGTTATCTTTGTCTTACTTACCAATCAAGCCCCAGAGCTCCTTGAGGATAGGAACTATGTCATTGGGATTCTTTATCTAGGCCACAGAGCTTCTAGCAAAATCCCTGACATAGCATAGGTGCATAATCAGTGTTAGCTTTGTACCTTCAAGCTGTAAATGCTGTTGCATATTTATGTTAAAGAAATGACGCTTCATGCCTGGATTTTAAACTGTGACACTGGAGCAGGCGAGCAACATCAAACAGGCTATGTAAGTTCTTACGATTTCTGATTATCAGATAAAAGTTGCTTAATTTGGTACTGTGGCACTCTAGATTTGGAAAAGCTAGTAAAGGCCGTCTAGTCTAGACTCCTCAGTTTATATATAAGGAACCAGGTTAAGAGAGAGGCAAAGGGCCTTGCCTAAGATCACAAATAATGTTGTGCAATAAGGAAAGAAACCAACACTTGCTGCGGACTTAGCATATAGCAGGCAATTTTATTTCAATGAATGAAGAGGCTACCAGATATGGGTCACATGACCTCCAGGTTGAAAAGGCAACTTGTTATTTCTGTAAGAGTCATGGAGGGTGTGGAATACTATATACTCCTTTGTTTTCCTTTTGCTGTACGGTTTCTGCCAGATATCCAACAAAATATTTATATTTTTCTGTACAAAAGGAACACATGTGCTGGGTCACAGGGCCTGCTCTGGATAACTTAGTGTAATAAGTTGTTTGAATCTGCTGTTCACCACACATACTCTAAATAAACCTTCTGTTAAAAATAAAATAAAATAAAAAATAAAAAAAATAAACCTTCTGTTAGTTTTAATTGCTCCTAAAATGATGTAAAGAAGGAAGTTCTACATCACCTCTCCCTCCAGCTCTTGACTTAGTATTCTGAATTTTCTCCTCTGGACCAAGAAGTCATTGACTATTCGCACCATCCTCAGTGCTTCCTTTGTTCTCCTCACTGTCATCTTCTTTCTCAATCTCTCTAAATTGACTTACTTTTCTATTTATTTATCCTTTACAGGATCATGTTCCTTCTTTTTTCATCTTTCCATTTGTACATCACTTATTTTTCCAATGAAGCTTTCACTCTGTTTTCCTTGTCAGCTCCATCTAATGAATACGATGCTTGACCGAGAATAAGGTCATGGCTGCCATTGCACACTCCCTGTGTCTAGCAATACGGATGCGCAAATCAGTTGTTTACTTTTCGTTTTAACCAGTAATATATTATTGTCTTCACTTAGTTGCCATCAACAATATTTACTTCTATTTTTAAAAAAGAGAGATAAGGAATATGGTAATTACATCTAGCTGCCAATAATGGAAGAGATTGCAATTAAATTGAAATAAGGATGACAAACTACCATAGACTTTTTTTTTTTTTTAAGTAAATTCTATTTGCCTGACTACACAGTCAAAATACAACATTTAGTGATTATACCTGAGAGGAAGAGGTTAGATACCACTGGATTTAAGCCTTAATAAGGACTTTAGATTCATTACAATATAGACGTTTGAAACTTCTGGTATAAATGCCCTTTCCAGACCATCATTCATCTGATTCAGTTGTTGTTTCCAGGGAGTTAGACCATTTTCAACCCAGAGTGTTTTAGTGAATGAAGGCAATGCTGACATCCTTGAGAGCTCTTCATTAGGCAGAGGGTACCTTCTCCAGAGGTCAGTGGTCTTAACACCAGCCTTCCAGAAGCTGCCAGTGTATATTTCAGTGTAAATTTCTGTCTAGCCCTTTAATTCAAATTTCAGTTTTTTATTCTGGAATCCCCTTTAAAAATACTTATTAAACCAAACAATGCTCACTCACATTGAGTATAAAAGCAGATATAATGAATGGTATGTACTCTATCTCCCAACTTTGTATAATATATGTCATTATGTCTATATATTTACATATATTCATCTTAAAAACACTGAAAAGGCATACATCAAACTGATAACAATAATTATATTTAGCCAATGGAGTTATTGGTGATTTTAATTTTCTTTTTTTAACTTTATTTCTTATATATATTTGTATGTCATAAATATACAAACATTAATTTTATAACCAAAGGAAAATCCTATACACATTTTTAATAAAGAAAGGCACTACTTCTCCATCTGCCAAATGCCTAATGTTTTGCCAACCAATTCTTAAGTTTTCTAATGAGATCTGAATTACAGCACTATTCAAACTGTAAGTTTGAATTAATGTGTTTTAAAAAATAACTAGCAAATGGGAACCAGAGCCAAAGTAGAGTTTAACATTGAAACTTAAGCAGTAGGAAAGATCCAATTTGGGAAAAATTCTATTGTCCCTTAAATCTCACTCCCATTGTTCTTTTTTTCCTTACAAAGAGTTTACAGAGGCAGATTTCAAATTTTGTTCTTTGGACACATAAGATGTCCAAAACTTGGGGAAAAGAAGCCCAGCCTGCATGATGATCTCCTATTTCTTCCTCAAGTCTTGTACAGAACTTCCCCTATTTATGCTGATGGGGTTCAGGACGCCCCATTTATGTTGATGGTACCTTGGTATATTGATTGTCTTAAGCTGAAGGAGTTTGAGAAAAAGGCAGAAGCAGAAAGGTCACTGTGACCTCCCCTCTTTGCCCTTCTTCCCTGAAACAGATTATAAAACTCCCATGTGAAAGGTACCCTCCCTGTACCAGGGGGAAGGAAGATATTCTCATCACCAGAGAAAGGAATTTGGGGCTGAGAAATCTTATGAAAAAACCTTCTAAAACATACCCTTAACAAACCAATGAATTTTCCACTATTCATTCCCTCCAAACCAAACTCCTTTGTCTTGTCAATTCTTCCCAAATTTATTGTTTCTTTGTCTAAAAGTCACAAGAGCTTCCTTCTCAGGTCAATTCTTTGGGTCTTCATTCTTTTGTGAAGGCTCCCATATTCACATAAAAATTCAATAAAATTTGTATGTTTTTCTCTTGTTAATCTGTCTTTTGTCAGTTTAATTTTCAGATCCTGCCAGGGACCCTAAAAGGACTGAGGAAAACTTTTTACTCCCCTCAACATCAAAGGAAGTTTGCTTTTCAAGATACAAATAAGATACTCAGGAACCACGTGGGAGAATCCCAGGTGTCGCACAGATATCAGGTGGGTGTGGTGAAAAGAGACTAGGGAATAAATAAGATGCTTGTTGGTCACCATCAGCTCCTTATTTTGTATTGATTGGACTAACCTACCAGTAATTGCAGCACAAGTGGGGGGAAAGCAACCATGAATTACAGGCTATTAAATTTGTAAGCATATGAAATTCAATAATTATAGATACATGCAATCACTAACTAGACTGAGAAATACTAAATATTTCTAGAAGAGTCTATTTCTAGAAAATACTATTTAGCTAGGTGTGAGAATTTGCTTACACTTAGTAGTAGTATTATTTATATTTGGATTCTTCTGTGCTATTGAAAAATATTTAAACGCTGAGAACTTTACCAAGTAAATTGCTTATTAATCCTTTTCCCAGAAAAAGCAAAAGGTACACCTCAGTTCACCATAATTCAGAATTACCAAAACTTTGAACTCCAAAACAGATTTCCTCATTAGACAGTTTATAGACACCATAAAATTGTAACAGACAAGCAAATTATATATTTATATATAAACATGTACATAGATTTTTAAATAATTCTTTCAAACACTCAGGTAATTTGTGTATATTCATGTGAAATATATATATGCATATATATATAATTGCATACTTACAATGAGACAATGCACATGAAAACAATTCTGAATACCAAAAAGGGTTACACGTAAGTAATATAAGAATGCCGTATGAAAACTACTGGACAATATTTAGATAAAACACAAATAATGCCAATATTTTGCAATTAACTGTTTGGCTACCTAATTTAAATCACCTTCCAAAACTCCTGTGAAATCTAGTAGTTATATCTAATTGTCAATATTGAAAAGTATCATAATTAAATTTAAAGATGACAAACTACCATATACTCTGTGTATAAGGAAATTTTTATCTGCCTGACCACAGAGGACCATAAACAAGATTCAGCGCAGGAAAAACTGGTGATAATCGTCTCATTCCTCTCTTTCACCCTTAACATTCAAATGGCCACTCAAAATGGCTACTATTTTTATTGGTACAGTGTAACTAGAGAATATTTTAGGGGTGGTGATTTCCATAAAATTCTATTCTGTTTTCTTCAATCTTACCCTAAATGGTGCTTTATGTCTAAACCACTGAGGTGTTAAAATATTTTAGGACAAGTTAAAACCCAATGAGAGCAAGCAATACATTTTAACAAGATTTTTAGATCACTGTCTTGTAAATGTAAGACTCAAATTATATGTTTTAGCACATAGTGAGATTTCTACAAATTTATAGATTAATGGAGAAACCCATTCATGTGTGTTGTATTTATTTTAAATTAATTTTTTGCAACTATTTAAATTAATATTTGGCATTGCAAAAAATAATTTAGAAGTTGGACGTTCTGGTGAAAGATGGTAGAACAGTTGTACTTTTTCCCCATTTTTTCCTCTCAATCAATTTTTTCTAAGATAAGAAAAATGAAAATTACATCTCAATAAAACTAGAAAACAACAAACCTATAAAGAAGTGCTTCAAACTGCACTGAAAATTGGCCCTAGGTAACGGACAGAGCCACTGGAGTAGAGCAGTTCTGTAGGTAATGAACAGTGTGGTCTGAGTCCTCAAAGGTAAATCACACAACCTCCGGGATCAAAGTACTTGGAAGGGGATAGAGCTGGCTGTGAGGATACCATGCAGGAGAGTCATTGGACCAGTAGGCATATCTTAATTATGAAACATGCAGGCATGCTCTTTTGCATAAAACAGATTACAGATTTAGTTATGTGAAGGAGGAAAAGAAAGTAACAAAAAAACTCTAGCTATTCACTTTGGTGGGCTGAAAAGAAGTAAATGATATGGACCACAGGTAAGACATGTGACATTGGCAGTTCACTTTGAACCTGTTAAATACCTGCCACTGGAAGTGAAGGCTAAGGATAAAGAGACAATATATGAAAATGAAGCTAACTGCTCCCCTAGTTTACCACACCTGTATTTTCCCCAGGTTATCATTCAACAAAACTTGGTGAAAATAGCAGCCCCCTTTGGAAAATCAGAGATGAGAAAAAAGCAGAAATCGATGTGACAAAAAAAAAAAAAAAAAAGGTAAGTGAAGAAAAAACGCCAGAAAAAAATTCCTCCACAATTTAGATAAAAATGATGGACACTCAAGTCTCCATGAAATCAAAAGAAAATGTGGATTCTCTGAAACAAAAGCCAGAAGAAGAGACAAAGAATAAAAATAAGCTAGAAGAGAGCAGGGAGGGGGGTGGAGAAAAGACCAAATGAAACTAAGATAGAAACCGAATAAATTCCCTTTAAAAGTTAATTCTTCCTCTCTCAGAATGAGGAATCAATGGAGCCTAAAGGTGATATTTCCCCAATAAAGGGAATGATCACAGTTTTTGAAAACGAGACAAAAGAAACACTGATGCTTTAAACACCAAGAATATCAACTCATTTGTTCTGTTCCTTTAGAGGTCCTACCCAACTGGAATGAAGCTACCCATGAACAATGTTATCTTTTATGATGAACAACCACATTTAGATGTCAGAGTGATGGTTGAAGAAAAATCTAACTCTGTAGAAGTGAATGAAGTCAAAATTTAAAAACAGGCTTCAGTCCAACAGATTTTCTCTTTGTATGCTTAACTCAGGATAGAAGTGTGACATGTGTTACAAAATTGATGCCAAATAACTTAGAAGGCTCTGTATGTTTTGATTGACAAGGTATTGACCATGGTTTCTGCAAAACAGACTGGATAAAATAAAAACAGATTCTTTAGACACCAAGAATATCATCACTCCATTTGTTCTATTCCTTTAGAGGTCCTAAATAATTGGAAGTGGAGCTGCCGGACAACAATGTTATCTTTCAAGGATGAACTACCAAATTTAGATGTCAGAGTGACGATTGAAGAAAAATGCCTGAGTGGAAAATAAATGAACAGCCACAAAATAAAGCTTAGGCAAGTAGACTGGACTTGTGTTATTAACTAGAAGGATGATTACTGCAGCAAGAAGCTATAGCTTATAAAAATTCTATGAAAATCAATAAAGATTTGCAGACTGTAACTTCTACAAAGATTTGATTTGTCAAATATTAGTCTAACTTGCTTTATTCAAGCACATGTATTAGATTTCTAAAAATATTAAAGGCAAATATTCACATTGAAATCCAAATACAGTATTTTTAAAAATCCTTTTCTTTTTCAATATCCAAAGTTTCGGGCAGAAACATAAATCTCTGCATTATGGCTAGTGGTCCCCTTATAACATCACGCACAACATTGTCCCCCACCTTGACCTTGATTCAAAGGATTGGGTTCCTCACCTAACCTTTGACTTTCCACAACATATCAACCCTTTATTATGCCAATTATTTATTCGAGTCCCTTCTAATTCATTTACATGTCTGATTACTTCCCCATCTTGGTGAAATTCACCCTTGAAGTTTAGGTAAATTATGGAACTCTTGTTTGCTCCAAATATACCTCCTTCAAACTTAAAAGAAAACTGGCTAATCCTAGCCTCCTGGATTTTGGGTGCCAGGTTATCAAAGTGTTAAATATTAGAAATTAATTTACTGTATAACAGTAGTGTCAAAGGCCATGTTTGTTTAATGTGTCCTGCCTACTGCAAAATGAACTGAAGCCCTCAATCACTGTTTCACGATGACAGTAATAATCATATTATAGCCATTACTACCTTGCAAAAAAGCACAATTCAGGGATTTAAATTCAGCCAGTTTAAAATCAGAAGGGTAAACTGAAAAATGGAAGTATTTAAAGGAAAATGCCCTATGTATTCAAGCAGCACTTCCTCAACAATAGAAAGGGAAGATACTCAAAAGGAGCAGGAACTAAAAGGCTCCTTGATGTCCCCTTTGATTTTAAGGAGGTGGTATGTGTGCAACTTAGTTTTCAGACAACCATTCACCTTATGAAAATCACAAAACTGTTAAAAAAATAAACTAATACTGTATTCAGAAGATACATATAGTCTAACACTGTATTCAGAAGATAATAAAGCCAAGGAGTGACATGAGAACAGAGCTTGCTATTAAGAATTTTTACTTTTTCTCGACTGGAGAAAAATCTAGAGTGGAAGGCTAGTATTCTGCTGCTTGCTGGCTTTCTTAAGAATGTGGAAAGCTCATATTGTTTAACCAACAGTAGCCCAAAAAGGGTCTGATCCAACTTTACTGTTTTCTTTTTCTTTCTTTTTTTTTTTTTTTAAGCCAAGAGCTTATAAAATGCAGTGTCTAGGTCATATTTGTTTTGAGCACTATGTTCAAAAGAGAAATTAATAAATATATTTTTAACTAATTTAGAAGGATGTCCTCCGGATAGATCGGAGCTGGACCTATTTTGTAGCGTACCCAGTAAAGTACCAAGTGCCTTTAAGACCACAATGTCATTATATCTGCTTACACAGCTCCCAAATATGGATTCTGGGTTGGGGAGTACAAGGAAGGCCTCCATCCTTATTTTTCTTTATGTTTTAATGCACCCTTCAACTTACTCCACATCCTTCTATCCAGTCTACCATTATCAGAAAATATGTGCTTAGTACAGTGTTAGGGAAAAAAAAGAAACAACACTCTGGGTGGCAATTAAATTACCAGTATTCTTAAGGCATTGGTTATTCTAAGGAATCTGCCATGTGCTCAAAACATCAAATAGTATTGAAATCATACACATAGACCATGTACTGCACCTCCTGTTTAAAAAAATATCTCAATGAAGCACTTTAATCTGAGAGAAACAACTTAAATTGGGCACAAAGGGTCACTGAGGACCATTACGTTTTTTGAATAAAAGCTCTTTATAGGGGTTTGTATTTACACTGAAGAGTATCTTACCGAGGTATGATGACATTTATTTTACCATGTCAGAAAAAATTCTACAAAAGCATCAAAACTGAAAGATGAAAATGTGACCTTACTGAGCAAAAGATCATTTTGTGCTCAAAATAGTACAATGTAAGGTCCAATGAGAGTGCAGTGAAATACTGCAAACAGGCTGAGATAAGCAAGAGTACCAAGCCTTTTGGGGATAATTCTAGTAAGAAATTATTTAAAATACAGAAGAACTTAATGATGGCTCACCTGACAAATTATTCAAAGAACATAGAAGTACTATCTTAGCTACAAACAAGGTACACTCTTGAAATAATTCCTAAGATTAAAAGTGTCATGCATATCCAATTATGCCACAAACCATTCACTCATTCTTCTTACCAAGTTCAAGTTTCTCTGCCCTTATTTTGCACTTCAAGATTTAAAAGAATATGTGTTCAAAGAAACAGCCTGGTATCTGCGGCATCATTTGTCAGAAGCTATCAGCTAACATGCTTCTATTCCCTGGGAACCACCCTTCAAATCACTGGCCTGTCCAAAATAGAAATAATGGTGTTGGTGTGATGGCTTGTACCTTATCCACCAAATGACCCATCAGTTGCATGTCAAATGATACAACCATCTATAAAGCTACACTAAGATAATGGTCATCAAATTTATAATAGCATGGGTGTCAACATTTTACATTTAATAGGAAAACAGATCCAATCTAAACACCAATAGTTTAAAAATTATAAAATGTATCAATATAACATGTATCTTGATAATAATGAGCCCTCAGCAGAATATGCTAGCAAGGTATTTTTGATAGGAGTAAAGTAATATACAAAATTAAAGAATAAAGTACCAAAAAATTGTATCCATGTGACCTTTTCCACTCAAAGTTAACTCTTCTTGTTCTCTCCCCAGGATCATGGCGACTGTGAAGAATTATCCTTGGTTGGGTAAGTTATTAATAAGATAATGATTCATTAATTAAAATATTTACATGAATGACAAATGAAACAACCCTGATGAAGCTTTTTAAGTAAATCAACTGAAAATGTGTTCTACCATTTTACTGACTGCCACAAAACCCTAAATAGTACTTGTTTATAGACTACTTTGAAAGATAAAATATTTGCTTTGTAGCTGTCATTGTTGACAAAGTGCCAAGAATCATTTTCAAATTAGTAAAGATAATACAATATTAAGTGATTCATAAATCAGAATATAAAACAGAAAAGTTATAGCGAACATAGCTTGAAAACATTTTCTCAAAAGAGATTAATTTTAAAATAATTAAAAATGGCAATAACACTAAGCCACTTCCTTTTAAATTTAAATGTTAATTTATGGAATTTTAATTCAGGTTTCCTTCCCATTAAGAAAAAGTACTCTATGAAAAAGCTAAGCTTACGAAGCAGATATATCAGAAGTCAATTATTCACATTACAAAATGCATTAGGACTTATTGCTTTAAACCAATAGGACTTCAAGGTGTCAATCTCCAGAGATTTTCAGAAGCTACCATTTGTCAGGAGCACACTAACCACATGGCCATGTGGTGTGGGTCATGACAAACGTCAGCCTTTGGAGTTGAGCAGGCTCCAACTGAAATCCCAGCTCTGCCATTTATGAGTCATGTAATCTAAGGCTGCATTTAACCTGTTGTAACCTCAGTTTTCTCATCTGTAAAATAGGGATAACAAATATCTCCTCTGAAGAACAGTCTAAAGATAATCTAAGACAAACATGGTAGGTAGTTAATAAGTAGTGACTACTTTGTTAATATTAAGTCCCAGACTATGTCATAATTCAAACTCTTTGAGGCCCATTAATTAGTAGTTTGGGATTTCCAGCTCAATATTCTCCCAAGTCTGAAGTGGACATAGGATGCTTTTACAGAGCTTTTCCTCAGGGAAGAATATGATGGATGCAGTAAAGTGTTTTTTTGTTTGTTTTGGTTGTTATTTGTTTTTGTCTGTTTTTAAGCACTGGAGGTTGGGAACCCATTTTGAACAAGCATGAATTATGGGTTAAAAATGTTCTGGGGTCCATGATGAGTGGGGGCCAAAGCAAACTGCATTTTTATTATTTTGTATAAAAAATCCATAATTGTAAAACAACAACAGCATTAAAACCTTGTTCTGTCCCTTGTGGAAACATGAATGTGCTGAGAGCCTTAGTGAGTGAAAATGACCCTCTGTTTAGATTTAAGCCCTCTATCTTTATAACCATAGTGAAGTCATTTTAATATTTTTATGGGGCTGTTGAGGACCAAATGAAAAAATATGTAGGAAAGTCTCTAATTAATTGATAAAATATCATGTAAATATTAGACAGTTACTATTAATGACAAAAATGTGCTCCTGGTCCCTGCCCTAAGGAAGAAAGTGAAGAGGTCCCCTTTTACAAACCAAGAGCTTGAAGACAGACTGTTTCCAATTAACCCAGATATTCAGATAAGGAAGGTTCAAAAATTGAGATCCAATCTTAAATTATTTAGGTGGTATAGACTCTTTTAGAAACTGAATTTATACCATGCGCTACAAGTTTCAGGGCTCAAAAACATAAAGCAAAAGTAGTTCCTATTAGCAGAAGAATACCCACATTTTTTCCCAAACATCTTTAAAATAAACATATTAAAAAAGATACAGCTTTAAACCCTGGCCTAAAGAAAAATATTTACTACTATTGAGAAATGGATTCCAATAGAATTAGTTATTTACCTACAGCAAAGCTCTATTTCATCCTGAGGTATGAGGCACTGATATATTTAATCAAAATGTCTTAGAGTTACTACTTTTTTGAGTTTTATGGTCTTCTCCGTCTGTGTTATATACCAACAGTTTTAGAGCATTAAGTGAGAAGCAGGAAACAGAAGATGTGACTGGAAAGATAGCCAGGGCCTGTATCATAAAGAGCTTTATATGCCATGTTAAGGATTCTGAAATTTAGCATTTGAATGATGGGGATCCACTAAACATTTTTAAGCCAAGGAGAGAAACAGTTATATTTAATTTTAGGCAGATCACTCAGACAGCAACATAAAGTATTTTTAAGGCAGTCATCACAGCCTCAAACTAAGATATAATTCGAAGTGTGGCATAAATGATATAATTTTGGTCATATTGTTGACTTCCTATTTTTACACTATCTCCTCTCATAATGTGAAATCAGATGAATTCTTTGAAAACATGAATCAATTCCAAACAAAATCCAACTTAACATTTCTTTCACAATTTGATGACTAACTGGAGAATAAAATAATTTTGAGTAGGTGGGGCAGAGAGACGCATGTTTTGAGCATTAGCGGAATTTACCAATTAACAACATGATCAACCCTAATCTCACTTGAATTCAAAGAGTAACCAAATCAACATCTTCTTTGGCTTAAGCCAAACAGAACTTTTTTTATTATGGATGCTTGTTTAAACTCTTTGAGTTGTGGATAACTTATCTGTAACATGGGGGTAATAAGCTAAAACTCACGTGTTTCCTTGTATTTTTGAGACTGTAAGCTCGTGAAGGAAAAGACAAGCAGTGTGTGCCGTCTTCACATATTTATTCTATGTCGTCCAAAAAAAGAGTCACAGCCTCCAGGGCTCCCTGGCACATAGTAAGGGTGGGATGGATGAAAACAGAAAAGAATTGTCCGATGAGATAATAAACGTGAAATTGCTCCGCAGACCGTGATGTTAGTTATTACTGCTGTTTTCGTTTTGCCTACTCCATAAGCAGTCTCTAGCTTCTTTTAAAGACTCAGTTATTAGAGGATGCTCTGAAAAGAAAATACTTTTCCTTCAACAGAATAAAAAAAGCTACCATCCCTCAAGATGCATTTAAGTAAATTATTTTTATGGAAATCTTAAGGAATGAACAAGAGTCCTTAAGATTTACTCTGCTGGTAATCTTAAATATCGGTCTTGTTTAAAACACAAAATGCACATGCCAAAAGAATCAATAACGTCCTTTGCTGGTGCAGAATTTTAAGGCTCCAATTTGAACAAAGAAGCTTAACACTGGACGTCTTTTATAAAGATTGAAGGATGCATTGACATACTCTACTTGACGATGTGTTACTCTTTAAATGGAAGGCTGTCAGGTGTCCTATATATCTGCGATTATTTTTCTTAGCTTATCTAAGTTTTTCCTTTTCTACACACATAACTGCTACATATCTGTATCTGGAATTAGAGTGTTTGATTTACTATATGCTGTCCCTTGTGATATCTATATTTTCTGTCTAAATACCTCCTGTATCTCAACAGACATCACCAGTGGTCACTATTAACAGTCATTCTCACAAGAAACTCCGGGCTTATTATTCTCAAGGCTAGATTTGGAGAACTCTAGGCAAATGCCTTAAACTCTGTCTATCTCTATTTTTATCTCTTCATTCTACTTCTCTTAACCAGAGCAAAGTTTTTTGAGAGAAGAATTTCTTTTATTCACTCCTCTCCATACCAACAGAAGTATGAGGGATGCACAACCAATGCTATGGGTTGCTATGGTGCCGAGTTTTCACTGCATATACAAAATCCAGAGAGTGTTGCCTTTGAGGCTTCTCAGTCAACAGTCACTGATGAAAGGTAGCAACAACATTTCAGCTCCTTGAAAGTGTCATTTTCTCCCCATGCCTCAAGGCCTGTTCCTGCGCTGTACCATCAGCTGGAAATCTCTTACCTGGCACTTCTCCCCTCTCCAGCTGACAAACGCCCACTCATCCAGCAGATCGCAGTTCAAACGATGTTCCTCTAAGGAAGCCTTTGCTGGCCTCCCACACTAGATCAGAGTCTCCTATTACGTGATTTTACAGCACCTGCTTCTACGTTCTTCTTCTGTGACACTTACAGTGGTTTTAAAATTACTACATATTCTGTGTTTTTTTAAATAATGGCTGTCCCTTACAATGGCTATAAACTCCATAAGGGCAAAGACTATATTTTTTTTTTCTCCATTGTATTCCCACTGTAGTTAGTAAATGCTTTCTCTTCATTCTATTTTAACTCATCAACTCAGTTCTAGCCAGCAGCTGCCCTCATCTATTTAAAACAGGAGAATCTGTGGAGTGAGGCAGGAGATTGTTGTTATGTACTATCTGACATTTTCAAACCAGGTGAAATATATACATTTTAATTTTGCTCAAAAGAAAGCAGGTAGTAATTTAAGTGTTTCAGTAGGCAAAAACATCTTCTCAAATTATTTCATGAAATGCCACTTTATGAAATGTTTCTATAAATTTGGAGTTTGTTTTACTTGCATGCCACTTGCTACAGCATTATATAGGTTTTAGTCCTTCACTTATACTAAAGCCCGTATGAAAAGAATTTCAAATTACCCACACAGCTCACTTTTCAACAGTCAATTTGACATTCTATAAAATTGCATATTGGAGAACAAAACTTGAAAAATAGCATAAGAGAATTAAATATTCTCAACTGCAACTCTTAGGTAAAGCGATATAGAAAAATTTAACCAAAAGATTCCTAAGAAAAGATATATCTCAGGAGGAAGATTTAGGTAAGGCAGTTAACCAGTGAGCTAGTTAAGAAACCTAGTAAATGACCATGCCATGAATGTTACTCAGTAGAGTAGGAGACAAACTGCTAAAAATATCAAACAACCAAACCAAAAAAACTAGAAAAATCTTACATCTCATTGTTATCTGGGTAAGCACATTAAAAGATCGTGAGGAAAAGTGATTGCTGTATAATTGAAAAATACTTCAAAGGGCTCCTATAAATATATACGAATTCACATTATCTCTGAGGAAGTACTGACACCAAATTAAAGTCTGAAATTTATTTTCTTGATAATCCGGAAATTATTTTTAGCCTCTAAGAAACAGCATGGCATTTTGTAATAACCCCATTGCTGTTGCTACTTCTGCTTCTACTTATTCATTCATCATCCTCTTCCTCATCCCTCTCCTCCTCTTCCTCTTCCTCCTCCTCATCGTCCAATACAGACATATTGATTTTGGCATTCAAGTGCAACTGACATAAATAGAACTCTGTTTTATTGAAAGTACTTTTCAAGTTATAATAACTAAACATCATGATCAGCAATAGATACAGACTTGTAAATTACTTAACTACATAATTTTATTGAGCTTGAGCCTCAATACTTTTCAAAGAACAAGTAATAAAAACACAAAAAATCCAGGTGACTGCTAAAGTGTTCAAATTCAGTGCCTACATGTTTTGTGCACTTATGTCTCATTTAATATCTCTTCCTATAATTTTTTTCCTGATTTAAAAATTAATCAGTGTCTTCTCTTTCTACATTCTTCAGCCCCAAATGATAGGACAAAAACATTTAATCTTTCGCTATGATTTTTAATATGCCCTTAGCATTGGAAAGCATGAGAAATTCTATGGGGGAAGGGAACTACAAATGGATAGAGATTTGTTATCTTCCAAAAGCATGTTTATATAACTTTTCTCATTTAGATGTTAACCAGTATTGAAGGAATGTTTTCATCTTGACACTGCTCAGAGCTCACATTGTCTGAATATTAGCAAGTCTTATTTCCCTAAGATGAGAACTGCAACAGAGGGAAGATGACTAATTATAGAATGTTTCTCAAGATAAGTTTGCTTTCTACCATCTGACTGTAGGATGTAGTCTTTATTAGGGTACAAATTGATTATAATGGAATGGTCTGGTTTCTGTTTCCATATTTTATAATTCTCACAGTCTACCACATGTTAGATAAAACGACATCTTAAACAAATGAAAACAAGTGTTAGCTGCTGATAAGAAGATTCAAGTTCCCATATGTTATAGCTTGCTTTCTTCGTTTAAGAAGTGATATTCACAAATATTTTTGAAACGTATTAACTTCTTTTCTTCAATAACCTAGGAAGATTTCCAGACTCTCATTTCCTGAAAGAATCTTATAATTTGAATTTGAGAGGAAAGGTACTCTGCTGTTGGGGAAAGGACCTTAAACTGGCAGAGAGCAGGTGTAGACACAACAAAGAAGGAGGTAACTGAAATGAAAGTACGTATTATTGGTACACAACTTACATATGTCTTTGACGCATTACTTAATGTGTAATCCAAAAAAAACTCAAAGAAATCTTTCTCTTCGGGCTCCCCTGGTGATGCAGTGGTTAAGAATCCACCTGCCAATGCAGGGGACATGTGTTTGAGCCCTGCTCCGGGAAGATCCCACATGCCATGGAAAAGCTAGCCCTGTGTGCCACAACTACTGAGCCTGCACTCTAGAGCCCGTAAACCGCAACTACTGAGCCCGTGTGCTGCAACTACTGAAGCCCACGCTCCTAGAGCCAGTGCTCCACAATAAGTGAAGCCACTGCATTGAGAAACCTGAGCACTGCAACGAAGAGTAGCCCCCGCTTATCACAACTAGAGAAAGCCCGTGTGCAGCAACAAAGACCCAATGCAGACAAAAATAAGACAAATAAATAATAAAAAAAGAAAAAGAAAAAAAATCCTTCTCTTGGATGTTTAAATAATATGTAATTATGTTCCATCATATGAATAACTTTTCATCAAACGTTTACTAAATACCTCTCTACTAGGAGTTGTATTTAACAACGGGGCTAAAGCAGTGGTTGCCAAGTAGCGGGGCAAGTTTGCTCCCAGGGAACATTTGACAATGTCTGGAAACACTTTTGGTTGTCACAACTGGGAGAGAAGCACTACTGGCATCTAGAGGATAGAGACCAGCGATGCTACTAAACATCATACAATGCACAAATCAGTCCTATACAGCAAAAAATTACCCAGCCCCAAAGATCAGCAATGCCAAAGGAAGAAACTCTGGAATAAGTACTTAAGGATGATTTACAGGGGCACAAAACTGGAGAAAGAATATCTTTTAGGGAGGTGATTGTACTAGCCCCAGTGAGAAGAGAGAGATGATTGAACGTTAAAGATTGGAATGGAAAGGAAGAGTCAGATGAAGAGATACCAGGCAAAGACCGCAGACAGGATACAGCAATTATGAGCTATGAGAGAAGGAAGTAAGAAAGATGAGAAATCTAGGATGACTCCCAGATTTCTGACTTTGGTGATCCAGTGGTAACAGTCAATAAATTGGAATAGGGAATGTAGAAGGTAAAACAGGTCTGGACAGAAAGTAAGTTTGGCTTTGGAAATGTTGAGTTGAAGGAGACTGAGTAACACTTAAATGGAACCAATTACTAAGTGGTAATTATACAAATGAATGTATAACTCAGCAGAGCCCTAAGGTTGAGATTAAAAGGCAAGGATTAATCATCAAATAAATTGAAGTTTTACACATTAGGTATTATTATTTATTAAAAGAGATGGCTGTTAGAAATGCCCTTTTCACAATGCAACCGTGATGTCTGAAGCTGGGAAACAATTTCCCCCATAATGGTGAAGTTCTCCTCTAAGACAAATACGCATTTTGTGGCAGCGATGTTTCCCTCTCCCCCTCCAATATTATTCTCCACATTTATTCACTGTTCTTTTATATGAATGTGTGATACAAATCAAGACCGAGAGAAGAGACATCTCATTAGAAACCAGGAACTGTTTGATGTATTTGCCAAAAACTCTATATAATGTGGCTTCTTCTCCTGCTCCTTAAAGCGTCATTTCACTATAATTCTAAGTGCATTTTAATATTGGCTATGAATTTTCAGGGTAGGCTTAATTAATCAAGGCCTTATATTAAATTGAAATACATATTGCAAATATATGTATTACAAATACATTTATATAATTTATAAATAGCTGTGTATATAAATTACTTATCTATAAAACATACAGCATCTCACTGCTATTGATTTCAAATAGGATCAAGACACTTGAATTCAGTGCACAGGAAGGAAATGTGATATCTGTACCTTCCATAATCAGCTAACTTTTGGCAAACTCATTAATTTTTTACAAGAAAAGGAATATGCAGAATTCTAAACCTCAAATGGTAATGATGCTTCCTGAGCCAATCCAGCTATTGTTAGCACTTACATGCTAAGAAACAATTAGAAATTAATGTTTTAAATACAATTGGAAGTTTTGGAAGACAATTAAGGAAGATAATTAAATACAATAGTGAGAAAATGACTTTCAGATTTGTTCTGAATAAATAGTACCACACGTTTTCTCTATTATACATACATATTGAAAAGCCCAAACTCTCAAAGTTCACATTTAGAAACAAAGGAAAAATCAACAGGTAAAACTTACTTGTGCAAGGTTATTAATGACACAAGTAGCACCTCCCCTGCCCCAGAAAAGTTCATGTGGCATTTATTATTTCATTTACCCAGTACTTTATCACAATTTGAAGAAGCTCTTTTTCACCAACTGTAAACAAAAGCAATTTATTCAGTTGGGTTTGCTTTGCAGGAGTTGTTCTGTGTGTAACAAGAAAGCAAAAAAAATAAGGATTTTTAAGTGTCACACATCCCTCCAAATAGTCTCTGTGAATAGGTGGTTCCTTGCTAGAAGAGACAGGCATAACACCAGGCCTGAGCTTTACTGTAATCATTGAAATTGTCCTATTTGAGACGCCCTTCTGATTAATAAACTGAGGAAACAATGTCTGCGGGCAGCTAGGAAGATAGCACTAGTTTCCTGGCTTCTCTAGCCAGCCAGGCAAGGGGATTTTGGTGAAGGGAGGCAAAGGCACTGGTTCCCACTCCCACTGTGCAGGAGCAAGGAACAAAGGAGGCTGTTCCTTTGGGTGCCTGATAATCTATTGCTTTAGATCGTTGGGAATTAGGAGTGCTGGTTTAGACCAACAGTGCAATGGAATGAGGTTTTAAAGAAATAACACTGGCAAAACCAGCTCTCCTCTGGATAAAGGTGGGGGCCAAGAAATGAATGTAGTGGTTTAGAAGGCTTTTTGCTGTATATGTGGTTGACAGTCTGATGAATAATGAACGCTTTCTTCAAATGAGGCTGGCACAGGCACCCTTTCTAGGACTGCATTTTATCTCAGGGCCCATTTGCCTGCAGCTGAGGTACTATTACCAGTCGAATCTGGATGTAATGTAGCCACGTGATAGCAGCATAATTCTATTTCTAGAAAGATAGCAGAGAGAAACCCTCCAGTGTAATCATGTCGGTGTATGCCTACTGTAGGAGGGAAAAGGATGTTTCACTTTGCTCCTGGAGCTGAACCACCGAAGTTGAGAGAAAAAATATGGCCCTGAATTAAGGAGGGAAAATCTGACGTTAGGAAACATTGGCTCATGTGCTTTCCCACTCCTGGGAACTAAACACTTTTAACAAATAATGCTGTTTTGTTCTGCTTTGTTTTCCCAGACACATGCATCCATTAACACATTCCTCTTCCTCCAGGTACAAAAAGGAAATAGGAGGAACTATTTTAGAATAAGGGAGCATTTTAGCTTAAAACTGTATTCCCCAGTGGCTTGCTTGGGTACCTGTACTCCGTTAGGCATCAGAGGGCATTTGGCCAGATGTGGAGGAATTTATTAAATAGGCCGTACTTTGCCGAGGAGAGAAACCAGGGTGGGAGGATGTTCAACGTTGCCTTTGCAACCCATAAACCCACTTCTAGAGAAACATCCATCCCTGGAAGTCAGGAGCCCCCAGGAAAGCCACCCTCCTCTGAGTCACGTGGGAATGTCCCCACTACCAGCCAGAAGTAATTTTACCATGCCAGAGGCCTGTCGGATTTCCAAGAGATGAGTATCCTGCTCTCTCAGACATATTGTTCTGATATTTCTTCCATAAGGGCAAAGTCTCTAAATAAATCCAAACTGACTTTTATTTGAAAAGAGCAAGTGTAGTTGGTGTGTCCAGGAACTTTAAGTCACAAAAGCAATAAATTCTAGCACCCTGTTTCATCTAAACCAAAGGGGCCTCCGAAGGACAGCTGGTCCTCAGCGAGGACTGCAGAGCCTTGAGTAAGCATGTTCTCAGCAGCGGTGGAAGGTTCTAACACACACCATCACTGTTATATAGCCAGCTTATTAAACCTAATGGCACTCTTCAAATGCTTTACACCAGGGCTGCAGATAACTCACCCATAGCATGGCTCCTGGAAACTACCCCAGCTCTGTAGACACCCTGTAGGTTACCACCATTTGACCTGAAATTCCTAAATACTGCTTTCCTCATTTAAATCAAGGGTCAGCTAACTAAGGTCATGGGCCAAATCTGACCCCACCCCCATCTCCTTTTTTGTATTATCAGTAAATGAAGAATGTTTTTCACATTTTAAAATGATTGAAAAGAAGCCAAAGAAGAATAATACTTTGTGAGACTTGAAAACTATATAAAAGTGAAATTTCAGTGTCCGTAAAGTTATATTGGAACACAGCCACACCCATTCACTTATATATTGTCTAAGGCTGTTTTCGCACTACAGCTGCAGAGTAGTTGTGACAGAGACCTACGGCCCACAAACAAAACATTTGCTATCTGTGCCCTTTAGAGAAAAAGTTTGCCAACCCCTAATTTATAGCATTATCAGTCATTTTCATCCTTTAACAGGTTCTGAAATGTATTATAAAGGAGGGTTCCATGTCAGCTTCTTTACCCGAGGTCAGAACTGATCATTGCCTTACAGGCAGGTCTGCTGCCCCCACTTAAGAAAAGCACCCAAGGATTCTGGGTCAACCAACCAAGGATCAAGGACTCAAAATGATACCTTTAAAAAGTTCAAGAATGACTTAGGCAATGTGAAGCTTAAAAGTAATATGACAGATCTTTTTTCTCCACTAACCATACCAGAACTTACAGATCAAAATGAGTGTTGTTCCCTTCAAAGGAGAAGCTTTGAAATTTTGTCGCAAAGACACTGCCAGCGCTCAAAATGTATTTGGAGTGCACCTTCGATGTTGCCTTCAGAATCTCTCTTTGGATTACCTTTTAAATAGTCTCAATGATGCCAAATTTTGATCCATTAAACTTGGATTCTATTCATATTTTTAACCTTAAATCATCCAGAACTACAGTCAGTAAATAAAAGAGAGAAGCACATCGCCTGGAATAGAAGGGGTCCTAGATAAACATTTGTGGAAGGATCTGAGCTGGTTCAACATAAAGTGGGGCTAATGCAACTTAAAGAAATGAAAACCAGCTGAAGACTCACATGGACATCCATTATCTGTGCCCTCCACAAGCGCGTATACTAAGTCTTTCTGCTACCCTCATTAGGTCTCAAATATTTCTGGCTTTCAGGGCCCCTGAAAGATTTTCTCCCTTTTCTACTCAACTCCTCTCATCCTTAAGCCTGCCTCATTGTCCCACATCCAAGTTTGTCTCAGCTCCTGATTGACATCCAGCTGCTCACTCTGGACTTCTGGAGTCATATTTCTTCTCCATCACTCTGACCAGTTGTGATCAATATGCTTCCACAGTTGTAAAAAAAAAATTATACCAGAAATAGTCCTCGACCCAAAGTGCCTTCTGCATTCAAAGACTTTCCTGAGGGAAGTGGCCAAAAGGATTCCTTGCTCATAAGATGCCAACCCTGTCCAGGAGAGGCACACACACACCATACCACAGGCCAAGGCAGCCAGCCCTGCAGAGGGAAGAAACAAGGGAGGCAGGGATCTATGAAGCAGTATGGAGTTCTTCATGGAGGAACTCCATCTAGTTGAATTCTCTGTACTGAATCCAAGTAGAACTTCTCTTGGGGTCACAGGAGTAGGAGTAAAGTATAAGTAAAGGAGAAATGGAAGAAGGAGACATAGGATATGAGAAGTCAGCAGGAATAAGTAGGATCATTAGAAAGAGAAATATACCCTTGGAAATCAGAGGGACAGAAAGATGAGCCATTGGAAAAATGCCCTCTGGGGGGTGGAGGGAGATGGTAATAAAATGACCAGTTCATTAGATTTGCTATGATATTTCAAGTAGTATAATCATGTTCTAGTTCTTTATAACGTCTGGCTGTGTAGCTACTAGGAAGACTTCCTGTATTTCCTGACATTCTCACTCCTCACAGTAACCTAGGCGGATCTCTTTTTGTAACCTGAAAAAAATCTGTTCTTCAAAATGTAACTTATTTCCTATACATTGAATAACTTGGCTCTGATGTCAAGAGCAGAAAATTCTAAAACTGCTTTGAGTACCATCAGTATCTTTGTAGTAAGTGTATATTATCCCAGGTAACTTCCTAAAAGATAACATTCAGTTGGACCCACTGAAAAGATTTTCCAAAATGAGTTTCATGACTTTCTGGCTTCTTCCATTGAATGTGTCATTTTATGGAGTAACTTAAGAGCAAAAGAATTAATTTACAACACCTTAGAGAGTGATAAGACAGTCTGAGTTACCAGCTAGTTATCTGTACAGCAAATGTGAATTATCTCTAATCCTTATTTTCTAGGAAATGCTGTGTTTCCACTACATTTAGGTAAACAACAACAAGTGTATTCATTTACAATATCTGAAAAGAGTTACAACAGAAGCATTTTACAGATTTCTCTTGCAATGCTTCATATTCTGTTATAAAGGATAAAAAGAAACTAAGAAATAGCAAGTAGTCATTCCATTCATATGTTCATTAAGATTCACTATACACTAAGGACCGAAGATAATTTGGATAAAATATTGCCTTTGTCCTCAAGAAGCTCATGGTGAAGGACAAAGATACCTAAATAGAAAACACAACAAAGCGTCCAGGAGGGACACCTGCTCCAGCCTGGGGTGGGAAGGAGGCAGAGTTCAGGGGAAACTTCCTAAAGGAAAAGTGCTTGAGCTAAGCCAAAAGGGTGAAGCATTTCCTGCCATGTCTGGGCGGGCTGGTCTCTGTGGTTTGATGAGTAACATACATTAGGACCTCTTGACCAAAGGAGCATCAACACTGATCAGTGAAGAGAAGACATTGGGATGGTGAATCTGTTTCATTCTCAAAGAGCCCCTTTACTAACATACAAATTCTCCTGGGAAGGTTTAGACCTGGATCTTTGCAAGTAAAACCTTATCCCTAGCAATTGACGGCAGGGAGGATAAAGAAACTCCAAAGAAAGAGGGGAGAAGAATGGTTTCTTAGGAGTTACTGCTTGGTCCAGCCATGACTTTGGACTTGTAAGAATTTATATTGGACAAAATACATTAATGATTAAAACTACTTTGCCTGTGCATGTGCCTAGAAAAGGTGAATCACACATATTTCTCACATTCTACATTCTGACTGTGTTCCTGTTCCTCATGCCCTAAACTTTGCCCTACCCTCCACTGGGTACAACAGCATATGGTGTCAATTAGTGTTAAGTTTGAATCTCATGATTTCTGCTAAACTTTGGATCAGCACTACAAACCACACCATTAACTCAGATGGCCATATTCTAAATTCATGCTTTGATATAAGGAGCAATAGAGCTTGCACAGACCAATAAAAAAATCCATCCTTACTCCTGCAAAAGGGACTCAAAGTAAGTGTTTTCATAATAGAGAATATTAGTCAATATTGCTTATATATTCTATATTTTCTGTACCTAGAATTTAGTGGAAAAAATCACAAAATAATGAGGAATAGCAGATGGTCGTTAAATATTACCATTTGGGGAGAAATCTGTTTCCTAATGCAATTGCACTGAATAGAAAAAAATATGAGCAATGAAATAAATTTGAACTTGCACTCCAATGTTGTTGAATCCAATCTTGTCCAACTCTTCACAAATGTAGGTTCTGAATTTTGTTTTATTTTGTCATTGCTTAATATACCAAATTCCAAACAATCTTTTGAGAGATTTGCAGACTGACTTACGTCAAAAGGCAAACAGACAAAAATAACTTGAAATCTCAATGTGGATGAAGAATTATTCTGTAAAGAGTGAGTAAGTCAGTAGGCATAAAGGAATTTCTCACAAAACCACAGTGCAGACCACTTCACGAATAACTGAGCAAATCCTAAATTTTTATTCACTGAAAGACAATTGGGAGAGAGGACAGACCACCACTTACTTGTAAATAGCTTCATTAATTTATCACAATAATTTCCCTGGAAGTCACCTGAATAGAGTAGCACCTTTAAATCCGTCTTAATTACCAGCATGTGCAAAACATAGAATGATTGCTTTACAAAAGCCATTAGTCTAGAGGCTGCAACTAGGTGAATGTCCTCAGTGGGCACAGCATTTCTAGGTAGACTGTGTAGGAAAGACCCACTGTGACTCTGGAAAGATGAATGGAATGCTTAGTTCTCATACCTACTTGATATGCAATCATTTTAGATAAATTATAGCTTGATTACATTTAATTATAGAACCACCATGCTCATAAAGTATTCCAAGCCTTTGTCATTCATCCATCTAGCTTTCTACACACGGGAAGCCTGGGAGAGTAAGTGGAGGAAGAAAGTGCTTTAAAAGTTACTAACTTCGTGCAATTGCCACAAGGGTTTATGCAATTGCTTAAGGTCTTTGATGATGAAGGACCATGGAAAAGATCTGAGTTGTCAGTTTGGCTGTGATTACAGATAAGAACTAGTGTTCATTGGCTACCTACCATTTTATCTTTTAATTCACAGAACTACTCTATAAAATATATTTAATTGCCTCTATTTTCCAGGCATGAGAAATAAAGTCACAAAAATTATGGGTAATTTGTACAAAGTAAACATGTGAAGGATCCAAGTTTACATCTAGCTGTGCTTTATTTCAAAGTTTGCATTCTGCTTCTACTCTAGCATGACACCTCACAATAGGGGCCTCAAATGTCAAAAATCAAGAGAAACACCTGGTGGTAATTTAACTAAGATACAATTAATTCCTGGAATAGCTAGGCATACTATAATAGAATAATTTTTTCTCTTAAAGGGAAATGATTGTAATGGTGATATAAACTATTGACATAGGCACAGAAGAGGGGGGTTTACTTTTCCTTGCTGTATTGTGGAAAACCTCCCCTAAAGAAAACAATTTCAAACGGGTCTTAAAGGATGAGTAGGAGTTCAATGTAAAATGGGTGACCTCGGTAAAAGGTTATAGGAAACCAAAACTAGGCACTTGGCATACTCAGGGAATCAAATAGTTCAATGTGGCTCCATACTCTCCCATCTTCTTGATTAGCACATCTCAGTTCTTTAGCCTTTCCTAATAAGGCTGATTTTATATTAACACTAGAATTATTAGAAAAGGGCTTCCCTGGTGGTGCAGTGGTTAAGAATCCACCTGCCAATGCAGGGGACACGGGTTCGATCCCTGGACTGGGAAGATCCTACATGACGTGAAGCAACAAAGCCCGTGTGCCACAAGTACTGAGCCTGTGCCCTAGAGTCTGCTAGCCACAACTATTGAGCCCACGTGCCGCAACTACTGAAGCCCGTGTGCCACAACGAGAGAAGACACTGCAATGAAAAGCCCACTCACCACAATGAAGAGTAGCCCCCACTTGCTGCATCTAGAGAAAGCCCGTGCACAGCAAAGACCCAACTCAGTCAATAAATAAATAAACAAATAAATTTATTTAAAAAAAAAGAACTACTAGAAAGAAATGATTCTGAGATGACAACTAGTTCAATGATGAAGTTGCCATAGGTGCTAAAGTGCCGAAGAACTAAAATGAAGACTGCCACATCTCTTTTTTGATCTTTTTCCTTCTGGAACCCAAAGTCTTTACCACTGAAAATTAAAATTTTTAGGCACATATTTTTCAAGGAGGAAAGAATAATGGAATAGAATGGAATATGAATATAAATAGTTTGATGACCTACCTTTTTCTTGAACATTGGTTGGGGAATCTCAGGGAAATCACCGGTAAGAAAACCTAAAAATTGTGTGGAAACCCAAGCTAGTAATCAATACTCCTGCTAGACTTTTGCAGTACCTTTCTAAATTTATGGAGTTCTTTCAAAAGAACTAAACCAAGCTAAACCACGAACATAAAATGTCCACCGAACCTGAAAAAGATATTTCATCCGCCACTTCTTTTCTCCCCAAGACAGAGATTCTACTCTCAACAAGCAATTATCTTTCTATTGAATGGTTCCTCAGACCTGGGCTTCTGAAATTTCTGCTAAGTATAGCATTTTAATAATTTTTTACATAATCTATTTACAGTGCCTTATGCTACACGTAATGTTTGGAAAATGGATGTAGCTTAGTTGTCTGTTGATATATTCCTTGACTCCTGAAAGACTCTTAAAACTGATTTTTATGATTAAGAGGTGTCTCTGCTGCTAACCCTAGGACACTCAAACTTTTCTTTTGAAATGAACATTTATTTCAGATAATACATGCTCTCTATGGGCAGCCTGTCCACTTTTCAAATGTAATGATCCTGTCTTCTGTAGATATAAAAATTTCAAAAGATATTGGCATAATGCAGGAGAAAACACCATCCTTTCATTATGTTCAAAATTGATCTGACCCTGAGCTAGCACTTTGGGGAACTGGGCTACATAATCATGTAGACACTTTCAAGAAATGGCTTATTTATGGATTTCTTTTCATGTATGGAAGATTTCACACTTCTGGCTTTATACAATTACATCCTCTCTTCCTTTCCAATATGTTTCCAAAGTAGGAAAGCTATATATGGCAGGAGAGTTGAATTTCTACATCAGCTAGAAATCTGTCATCTGCTAAACATTGGCTCTAATGATGATGTATTAAGCATATATTTATTCCATATCTGCATCCAGTCCTCTCTAGCAGATTTTTACAGTTCTCATTTACCGAATAAAGTAACACTAAAGATGGTTTCATACCCTGGTCATTGCCCAATGTTTAAAAAAATCTGGCTTCCAAATTTATTTGAAAAATATTTGTCTTTTCTGAGGAATTGGAATAGCTCATCTTCTTGGATAATAATAAATAAGTCTGCATGTGTTTTTTCCACCACTTGGTCTCCACTTAGTAGCCCATCATTACTCTATTACAATTTTAATAAGTAAATCACACTAAGTACATAGTATGAATAATAAGCTCCATTTTAAAGAATGAGTTATTATTTGAACTTGTTCTCTATTTTTTAAAAAGTTGAAGAAATGTGATTAACCTGTACATCCATATAAAGCAATTAAAATTAGTCCAACCAACTTGCTGATTTTCTTTGCTCCAATCCTATTGAAATGGTTATGTTTTAAATAAAACCAATTTCCTTAGGCTAGTAAACAATCTATAATCCACTAAGCCTTTATGAGCAAATCTAAGGCTTCCAAAACTGTGCTTACAGAAGAGAGAGTCAGTAATGGATTTCAAAGAAATATGAAGGTGATTAGAGAAGACCCAGGATCAAACTCCCATCACCATAATGATTGTTAGAACAGAGCCTTCCAAATGGCCATTTGGGAAGTTTATATATTATCTAACCCAGAATATGAAAGAAGATACCAGGGAAGAAGGCAAGGAACAAAATTAACTTAGAAAGCACTTGAGATAGAGCAATAGAAAAAACAAAACTCAGAGTAGTTATTCTTTAGAGAAAGAAGAGCTTTAACGGATATTTTAAGCTAAAGAGAAATCAGGAAAGTTAACAATAATAACAAAGAAATGGTTGGTTTTAAAGTTTAAAAAATGTCATTTTAAGATTGAAAGCTGGGTTAAATAAACTGGGTAAGATCATTCTGATCCTACTGACACCAGAAATAGCTATAAACAATGAGTTGTACTTACTTCATATGTCTGAAAAAAAGCAGAAGTACTTTTCTTCCACATATTTGAGTGTACTAAGGAAAATCACTACTACAATCTACCAGCTCTGGGTAGGAAAGCCATCTCTGTGCTGACTCTATGTGAGTTTATCTATGGCAGAGACTGGGAATTGTCCTTCTAATAAACTTTCTCCTCTGCTTCTCTTGTACAGGTAACAGAACTTGGAGCTGGGCACATGGCCATGCAATATAAAGAAGGGATTTTCCAGTCTCCCCTGAAGCTCAGTGTGGCCATGTGGCTACATTCTGGCCAATAATAAGTGAGCATAAATGATGAGGTCTACTTCCAAGTCCTGCCTGTAAAGGTGAATCTGAATCTGGCCTTCTCCTTCACTTCCTATGAGAATATCCACCTTGGACCAAGCAGAGGAGAACAGCCCCTTAAAGTTACTGGAACTGAAAGACAAAATCATGAAAATTTTGCAGAGAGAGGCCACCTCACTCAGATTTGTTTGCTCTCTTATATGAGAGGCAAATAAACTTTGATTTTGTTTAAGCCATTTTTAATTTAGTCCTCTTTCTCCTGCAACAGAACCTATACAAAAATAGTAAGCACACTGTAGCACTCACCATGTGCCAGGCAGTATTTTAGGTGCTTTTAATATAGTAACTCACTAAATAATGCAATAATCTAAAAAGTAACCCATCATTACTTATACGTGTCAAATTCAAACACAGAGAGGTCGAGTAAGTGGTAGATCCAGGGTCTGATTCCAAGTAGTCTGGATTCCATATGCTTGGTCACTCCATATAGCATAATACTATATATTTATCAGATATTAAATTAATATCTGTTTGACAAATTAAGAAGTGATCCATTTGTTTAAAACTGTTTAACTATACTTAGAAATCTCAACATGGATGGATTTGTTAATGTAATCACTGATTTTCCTCTTCTACAGGGGAGAGATGATCACTTTATATGGTCAGGAGGTTTCTATAGAACACTCTGCATTCTGCTGCCCTTCCTGTAGCCAGTTCCTAGTGCCTCTGCAATGATCCTAGCATATCCGCTACTGCTGAGTAAAGATCCATCAATATAGGAGCACTAGAGAATTGAAAAAAGGCACAGATGTATAGCACAAAGCATCAAGGTGAGGTATGAGCATGACCCGTTTATTCTGTATTCTGTTAGCATTGTGCTTATCAAGTGTCAGGGACAAAGTGATTGGTGATAGTAGAAGAGTCATAAACATGAATGAGACATTTCTTGCCTTCAAGGAATTCAAAATCCAGCCTCCCTCAAGTACAAGATTTTTCCAAAGATCTCTTTTGTGTCTTTCTCTTAATATAATAGGCCTTTTGAGTATGATGAATCCCAGAAAAGTGTTTTCAGTGGAAAGGAGAAAGGGAATACTAACAAACATAATGAGATTTTTTTCTTTTTAATTTTTATTTGCGCCCCAGAATAGCATCTGACATTTACATGACAAAGAACAGGGCCCATCTCTTTGAGATCTTCTTCTGCCTCTCAAGTATCAAGAAATGAATCCATAAGGATTCTTTTTGCAGAGATTCAGGTTTTCAATGTTTCAATAGTGAATAGCTACCTTGCTATAGAGAAAGTTTCAGAAATGAACCAAAAGCTATAGGACATTCTGTGTTCTTGAAATAATAAAGAATTTAACCAATTAATACATAAAGGGAGCAAATGATAATTATAGATTCAAGACACAGTTTTGTCAATCGTTATTGACAGTTATAGGTTACAGAATCCACCAAACCAAAAGTCAAATGTCTTGACTGACAATGAATTACCAAGACCAATTCTATTAAGGTGACTTCTAGTCTCCATTTTCCAATTTGGAAAATGCACTGCAGTTGTGATTTGTAAATCTGGAAGTTGTGCTAACATCAACTTTAAGCTCTTATAGAAATGTGGTATATGTTAATAAATATTCTCCCAAATTAATGGAATACTTTCTCACAGGAGTACCCTACATATGGCTAAATGTGTCTTTCATTATGCCAGTTTCAAAGAGAACTCTATTTTACTGAAGCTTATAGTCCTTAAGATGTTTAGAAGTATTCTTACATTGTTTTTAATTTCATTTTAAAAGGGGAGGAGGGGGGGCTTCCCTGGTGGCGCAGTGGTTAAGAACCTGCCTACCAATGCAGGGGACACGGCTTCAATCCCTGGCCCAGGAAAATCCCACATGCCACAGAGCAACCAAGCCTGTGTGCCACAACTACTGAGCCTGTGCTCTAGAGCCCACGAGCCACAACTATTGAGCCCACATGCCACAACTACTGAAGCCCACATGCCTAGAGCCCATGTTCTACAAGAGAAGCCACTACAATGAGAAGCCCGAGCACTGCAATGAACAGCAGTCCCCGCTCGCCCCAACTAGAGAAAGTCTATGTGCAGCAACGAAGACCCAATGCAGCCAATTAATTAATTAATTTAAAAAATAAAAATAAAAAAAATAAAAGGGGAGGAAGGGGAGATGTAATAGTTCAGAATATTTGTTGCCAATTTGAAAAATAAATCTGCATTTGCTTACTGATTAGTCTGCCAGATCATCCATCTATTTACATATGATCTATCTACCCATTTATACAAAAATACACCCATACATATTCACTTTTAATAGTTGGAAAATAAATTTTATTGAACTAGAGTCCAAGAGTAAAGCTTCTGGACTCAGCTTGTCTAGAATACCGCCTCTGGGTCAAAAAGTCTGGAAGTGCATTGTTATAAGCTGCTCTGCTCTGGGTCTCACTGGAGTAAAGAGAAGAGTAATAATCAGTCCACATTTCTCCCTATAAGCATATATTACCCAGAGCATGTCCAATTTGTTCACAGCCATCTGCATCATTAATCAGCAGTCTTTATGTTCATTCCATGCTTAAATTTTCACATACCCACCCATGAACTGCATATGTACATTACAGTGTATAATTTTGGGAGAGAAGATTGTTACTTAGAATAATGAGTTTCTAGCAAAACTATGCTTATTAGTTTTCTCAATACCAAGAAAGTTTGACTGGTATTGAATTGACACATTAATTAAAATTCACGGAAGGTTTACTAATCACATTTCAAGGTGGCCACATTTCTCTTCTTCGGTTTTCTATTCTTTATACTTTCTATATTCTTAAGTTATTACCATGCATTAATGATGATATGTCTAACAAACCTAAGTACTTCCACAATTGGTTATCCCTCTGAAGAACAGCGCTTTGAAATCAAGCCCTAAACACTCTTTCTTGTAACTATTCTCTGTGTATTTCAGTTGTGTACTACTTTCTTGTAACTATTCTCATGTGTATTTCAGCGTAAGAAATGAAAGCTTTTGATAAGCAGACTATGGCACAAAAACTGGCATTTTTGTGATTAAGCCAAAGTTTACTGGAACACATCTTGACTTCTGTTATTTAATCTCACAAAACCAAGATCTACTCACCTCTAGATTCTTTTTTATATATTTAGGTAAAAAATAATTCCGTTTACATTCAATACTATCCTATGAAGTATACTAGTTAATTACATCCAGCATAGTTATTAATTTGAAGTTTTCAAACTTCTCTCTGATACTCCCAAGCAACCTCAGCAGTCCTGTGTTGCAAACAAATTTATTAGGAATTATAATATAGGAAGTCTCTGTCCAGATAGAGTCAGATAAAATAGCATTTTCTAGATCATAACAGTAATGTAAACATACATAACTTATCCCAATTAGCCAAAAGTCCTGACATGCAAGACTACAGCCATGGATCTATTAGAATGCAGCAGAAATGATACAGCATATTGAGAAGGTTGGTTACATTCATCATGATTATGGAAATTGAAAAATTGTTCTCCTGTTGTCTATTTTGGACAGAATCCTTTTTCTGATCTGGTACACTGAAACAAATTGTCAACCAAACCCTGGAGAGACAAACCCAAAATGTACCCATAACTCTGCATATTAAGTAAATTTATGACAGAATACAATATAGATTAAGGACAATGTCATTTATTAAATAAACTACAAAGGCTGAAAGGGCTAAAAATTTTCTAGGCTCTCTGGGGATCTCAACTAGCTTTGATTAAGCAGGAGCTGAAAATATTCCAAAGACCAAGGAAAACACAGGTAGTAGTAGCAGTAAACTATAGATCTGTGTAGTAGGTACTCCTATATGCAATGAGTCAAAAGTCCCCAGGAGCCAACTAAAGACATTTTCAGCATTAGTGTTCAGGGACTTCTTCACTCTTTGCAGCTGGGTAAGATGTAAACAAAAATGCCCCTTCTTTCTACTTGAATCCCAGAGGAAAGCAATTTTACAGAGCTACAGAAGCAGACCTTATTAATTAAAGCCTGTTTTCTGTACCTCTCTAAATTTCCCTCCCTTTATTATCAATGTGTTGTGTTCTGAAGAATGGGCTCTAAGTGAGCTTTATGAAATATGAAGTACTTATGAGTGTTCAGTGCATGCTAAATACATATTCATCCCCCATTAATACAAAGGTACTTGTTGACCCAATTGTATTTACAGTTTAACTCAGTACAATTAAATTGTATCCACATTACCACCAGACAAAACAAGACTGTTTTAAATATGATTTTAGAGACTCAAAGGTTTGATTCTTTTTAGCAAACTGAAGTTACAGAGATATCAGCTTTTATTAAATAATATTCTTCCTGTAAGGTTTAACCCAGAAGGAAGGTTAAAACAGATATGATTGGCAAATCTTTAAGAACTCAATGTATAAATGTCTATTCAGTATCCAAGGCCCTAAAAACCAAACAACAATCAAATTTCATAAACCTTAATTTTAATCTGTTTCTGTAATTCCAGTGATAATCCAATAGCTATATTTAAAATTCAACAATATAATAAACACATACTAGAGATAAGAAAAATGTTCTTTGTTAAATTTAAGATTCAAGTCACACATTCAGGCCAGTTGGTTCATAATATTTTAAATCTTAATATCAAATAACCAATGCCAAAAATCTCCTTCTCTACTAGATAAATTCATATGAAGTAACAAGTTGATATGCCAATGTTGGGCTGCACCCTATAGGCTGACAAGGCCTGCACTTGCCCATCTTTAAGACCGAAGAGCCTTCAGTCAGTAACAGAGACATCAATGGTTTAATGGATGGAGGAGCTTACATGTCTGAAGCAAGGTCCTGGAGCAACCGGCAGATGGCGGGCAGGACGTGGCCACAGTCTTTGCTCCCAGAGGAAGGGAAGATTAGCAGTTATATGGGAACTGATGTCAAGTAGGCTCACTAGTTACCAGGGAAACTAGTTGAAAGACACACCCCTCATTACCCCTCTGATAAGAACAATCACCAGCTGGGGGCGGGGGCAAGCATGTAGGAAGGTCAGTCATGTGCATAGAGTGTAGGTAGAGCAGGCACTGGTCAGGCAGGGATGTACAGAGAGCAAGTGAACAGCCACCTTGCGTGGCCTGACCATACAGCCAATAAGCATCGGTCACACATTTATGAAAAATTCTACTTGTGGCTTGTTTTTCTCAATACTATTACCAAAGTCCATACTTTGCAAAATCTGAACTGCTTTGTTGCAAGAAACACACAGCAAAGAGTTTCCCCGAAACTGGAGTCCCCAGTGATCCTGTCCCTGAGAGCTGCAAAGAAGGGAGAGACTATCTACCCAATTTCCTGTCCCTCCACGCAAGAAAGGGCTTTTAGAAATAACTTTTCCTTCATTCATGGTCAAATTGACTCTACCCTGATTTTTCTTGGATGAATTGGCTCCCACCTGTTGCCTCATGGTTGTTTATTTAAAATGAGACAGGAGAAAAGTATTGACAACCTAAGACTTGTTGATTAGTCAAGAATGATTGGTACTTTAAACATCAAACCTAATACCAAACAAGAAGAAGCCTCTAGACTTCTGTCTTACAAGATAATTAAATTAATCACTGAATAACTAGATTCATCTATTGAGGCTGTAAAGGACTGAAAGTAGGACACCCTAAAAAAATTCCTTGGTACAAATTAAGAGCAAAACATGACTGAATTCATTGAGTAGTCTGAGGCTGTTCTTTAAATTGCTATGGTATTGGACTTTCACTAATAAAGCAGATGACATCTGACTGATTAAAGCAATATTCACATTGGTTATTTCAGAAAGGTAGCACCGGTGACCCCTAAGAAAACAACCGTCTCTTTAAAAGCCAGCCTGAAGCTGGTGCTCAGGTGTGCGTGTGTACACAGAGCCTTTTGTCTTTAGACTTGGCAAACACCCAGCTCAAAAATAATTTTGTCATTCAGAGGAGAAGCTATTTTATGGATAAAAGATTATGAATTTCACAGCTGACTTGAGATCTACTCAAGCCAACAACATTGGTTTCTACTTTGAAAGAAGGATTTGTTCTGTCAATGCAGATTTCTAAGTAAGTACTTTTCTCTTTCAAAGGCCAAGTCATATTTCAAAGAAACATTTACATTTTTTAATACAAATCAAGTCACTGATTATATTAGCTCAAGTTCAAAACCGATGCATTCTTTGTGCCCCTCCTCTTACACTTCAGTTAAAATGGAACAGACTTGGTTTCTAACTTTTAATACTGACCTCCTTGAGTATAATCAAAATGCAGAAGCACTGGCTTAGATGGAGTACTAAACTGAAGAAAGAATTAAGGGCTGAAGTGGCTTTTGGTTGTTGTATATGTTATTGTATGTCTTTTAACAACCAGTTCTTTAGCTTCCTGAAAAATACATAATACCGATACCTTATATTAGACAATATATGCATGAAAAAAATTGAGGTACTGTCTACTCTAATTGGTGCATTTATTTTCTTCCTTTTATTTGGTTTCTGGTTTATCATTGTTACATGTTTTGAAAGCTTAAGCATATGTCATATTAGAAAAAGATCAAGAAGAAGCTTAACTTTTTGACTGGGGGAGTCCTCTAATTGTGAACATCTCTAAAGTCTGAAAGGCAACTTAATTAGTCACTAAGCGGGGAGAGTCTATTTAACAACAGGCCCTAATTGGCATTACTCCTGGTCATCTGAGTAGACCACAGAAAGGTTGCAAATTAACCAGCAATAGATTTAATTGCTCATTCTGAATATTTGTAAAAGTCTGAGACTTTGCCTCAAACCCAGTTTAGACTAAACAATTTCATTTTTCATTATAATTGGTGATCAGGCTCAATATACTAAAAATGTGTTGATGTAAAGACACCACCAAACAACTAATTTCATGATTCCTGTTTTACTTCCAAATGTTTCCATGATGACTTTAAACCATGATCCTTTGAAAGGACTAATGACTTCCAATGCTTCTTCATATCCTATCTCTGAATATATAAAAGGATCTCTCCAGTAAGAAAGTCATTAACTGGATCAGATGATCCAAGGTTCTTCCCATCTACAGATTTATTGTTTGATGCTTTTTTTTTTAAATGAAGACGGTTGACTACAATTTGGTTACACTAATTACACTTATTATTTGGAACTCAATAAAAATACAGCGTATACAACAAGATATTCTTATGAGCCCATATCGAAAAATATTCAAACATCAACATCTTTGAAACTGTATTATACAGTTTTTACTAAGCCACAGACTTTTCTCTCTAAATTGGTGGAAAGTCAGGAGTTCTGGCTCCCAGTGAAAACTCTGCCACTAATTGTGAAGGCCTCAGTCTCCTGCATCTGTAACATCAGCATTTGGACCTCTTAGGTCCTGTCAATGTGTTTGGGAGCTTTTTAGAATGTAACCCCAATGCAATTTGTGAGGGGAAATAAAAATCTTTCCACCTACATGTGATAAATCTCCATCTGTGACAAACTCATCTTCGTATATATGAAATTCTGGCCTCCTTTCTTCTGGCAGACCCCATGTTGACACTTTTTTAGTTATGCATAAAATCAGGCCAAATTGTCACCCAGGAAAGGCAGAAAGGCAACACACTCCCAGCCTCCGTCGTCTAGACTAATTTTCTTGTTCCCTTTGATGCCGCTACGGGAGCCTTGCCAGCTGCCTCTCTGAAAATAATTATTAATTGCACTTGCTCAAATTAGCCCTTCCTCAAAAGTCGCCTCCAAGATCACACTACCGTGCCGTCCTGAGATCCTGGGGAGAGTAACTCAAAACCTTCCCTATCTTTCCCCTTTCAAACAGGTTCCTGCAAATAGACTTATGGGTAAAACAGACTTCATGACATGTATGATTCTCGGAATGGGCCTCTTTTCAAGGCTAAGAGCCTGAGGGCTGCATCTAAATAAAATAAAGTTTGTCATGTTGTCAATGCTGGATGATATATATGCACTAATAGAGGAAAAAAATCCCCGAACCATTTACCTTCTTTGCAAGATAGCATTTTGTGAGTTTTAGCACAACGCTAGGCATATAGCAAGAACTTAATAAATACTCATGCTTGCTGAATAATAATTTGGCAAAAGGTTCACCTTCTTAAAAGTGTTTTCACTTAAGCTAACATCTATCCCACACTACAGTCCCTGTTTTTTTAAGTTGAATCCATCTGTCATTAAAATATTGGGGGGGGGGGGGGAGAGGGCAGGGGCTGCCCTGTAGGATATAACCCTATCTACTGCTTCTCCAAGAAAAAAATAGATTGGAACTCTGAAGCCTGTGTGTACACTTAAGAGCTCTCTTTGGCCCTTTACAGGCAAAGTTCCTAATTTTCAAGATGTATTGGCTACAGCTATGGATAAATTCAAGTCTGAGCTCTGTGAGTAGATTTCATTCCTTGGTTGAGCAGGATTAAGGATCAATAAGCATAAATCTGACCAGCTATGTACTAGAACGAGTTATTTATCCTCTCTAGGCCCCAGTTTCCTCCTCTATAAAGTGGAGAAAATGTTGGTACCTCACTCACAGAGTTATCGTGTGGCTTAAATGAATATACATGTAAACTCACAGAGTTATCATGAGGCTTAAATTAAATAACATAAAATATTGAGCATAGCAGCAAGAAGGTAGAAAGTATTCAGTGAAATTCTGCAGTTAGTACAATTATTGTGATTATTATGCAGAAGAAAGCTTCATATTAAAATGGATTCTTCTGTTTTTTGAAAGTCAGTGTGAAGACCGTCACCCTCACAGAAATAACATAGCTCTACAAATGTCAGCTCCCACATACCATAACCTCTCTGACTGCAGTTCCTGTTGATATGTTCTCAGATCATACTTTAAAAAATTCTATTCACAGAGCAGCGGGAATCTTCTCTTATTTAGTGCAGTTTGAGATTGAGGAGAGATTTACTAAATAAACTACTTTGATATACTGCAGTTCCCATGCCCATAGCCTTGTGTTTTAGGCCATACGAAGAAATGGAGGTAGAAACATGGACGGTAAAAGAGAGAAAAATAATCTCTCCCTTAGTTTTATTTACAAATATTTATCAAATTTAACTGTAATGATAATGGTACGCTTTTCTCAGCCCCATAAACTCTGCATAACATGTCCTCTGATATATTCAGGAAATAAATGGAAATTCCATATCATCATCATGCTATTAAATTTGATGGAGAAATAAATTTTTTTACTCTCATTGAAGCCTCCTGTTTCAAACCTGAGAAGAAATCCTGATTTGTCTTTAGATTATTACTACTGAATGTTCTGAAAATAGCTTAAGATTTACCCTTAACCTCCAGTCTTAGATATAGCTCTGGATTGGAATTTTACCTTCTCTTCTGATACCCTGTTTTAGCAAAGGATGAAAGAAAGCCTTCCTCAGTTGCCTTCAAGTACTAAAAGCATGGAATAAAATTTCAGTCAAGTCAATGATAGCAGATTGATTTACTAACATACAGGATCAGGACAACTTCTTTAGTCAACTTTTGTCAGGAAGGCTAAGAGTATTTTGGTTGCTAGTTATTTTGTTATTGGGGACAGTGTTTGTTTTGGTTTTTGGTTGTTGTTGGTTTGCTTCTCATATGACTAGTTCCTTGCTACTCAAAGTGTGGTCCCAGGACTGGTAGCATCAGCATCGCCTAGGAGCTTGGAGAAATGCAGAATCTCAGGCCCCACTCCAGACCATCAGAGAGATTCTGCATTTTAACTAGATGTCCCAGTGTGCCAATGCTCCAATGTGCTTTGACGTCTGAGGGCCTAAAATTAAGCCAATCTCAATGGTGAGCGTTATTCCGTCCCCACCCCCACCCCCCACCCCTGTCTAGCTAACTCAAACAAGGAATTAAGAATTTCTTTAACTCGTGAAATTGTGACCGTGGTGGTGAATGATTGATAAGGTGCTGTCCACCTTCCATGCCATCTGAGTCACGGCTCATCAAGCCTCTTTCATGGCATATTTCTTGCCATCTATTATAGCTATTTCCAAAACTGTCGTATTTCTGAAAGTACCATGAAAACTCCTCGTGCACAGAAAACTGCCTAGTGCTCTCAGCCTTAAGCAGAATAATTGTTTAATAAATATTTATTATTTAATCAAAATGATATATAGATTTCAAGGTCAGCCCACAAGTATTTATTCACTGCTAAGTGTAGCTAAAATATAGTTCTGATGCCTCTGGTTCCATCTTGGGATCTCAGAAGCAGGGAGGAAATGCAGTGCTGGAGGAAGGAGGCAGTGTCTTGCGCCTGTTAGTGCTGGGGCTATGCCCAGGCAACAGTTCCAGCTGACTAGTCTGCTCGTGGATTATTTTGACCAAGATTGCTTATTGCCCCCTGCTTTCACTTCTTGGATAACCTAACTGCCCACTTGGAACGATTCGCCTTACAATGGGGAGAATGAATTTCTAGGTCCTTTAACTCCCAGCATATATTCAGAGAAAACTAAAATTGCCAACACTGGAGAGGGAGAAAAAATAACCAACTGCCACTCAATATATTTCACTTAGAATAAGGCTTTGAAAGAAGCAATGATCCTTTGTGCCCAAGGCTGCTCAATTTGAGCACTGCATCCTGTACTCTCTGAAATGATATTTTGTTTCTATTTGGATTCCAGGCTGCTAAAATAGAGTCCTCCTCAGGCAAATGTACAGCATATTTTGTCCTCAAATGACTCTCCTTACAGAATGATCCATCAATTTGAATATTAGTTGTTATTACTTCAAAAATTAAACCTGCAACAAAGATTAATCAATGTAATATTTTTAAAATTATTAGAAAACACCTCCAAATTTAATCTATAAACTACATTTGGATCTCATGGTGCCTTTTCAAAAGTGCTTATATTTATGTGAGTATGTTTATGCATCATTATATGTTTATATAATTGATATAAACTAGGAGACAGGAGAAATGAGACTAACAACAGATAGATCATCACATCTTACTTTATAAGGTTGCATTTATAATTATGTGGTGAGATAATGGGTGATTTTTTTTTCCATTACTATGTTTCTTTAATATTTTTCAAGTTACAAACGTTGAGGAAAGCAAATGATAGTAGCCCATCATTTGCACAACATAAGGTCCATTTTTTCCTAGATAATGGCAAAGATTGCATGACTATTAAAACCTTTAGATAAATCTGTGCACCAAAAATAAACACAGCCTTTTTAAAATTTCAACATGGGAAAAATAAGCTAAGGAAAGTAATGCTATCTACTCCTCTATTGAACAGGACATTATATAACACATTCTTACAAAAAAATCATGATTGTCAAGGGTTATCTCATCCATTCTTTAAAACAAAGCTAATTTCAAAGATTGCTTAATCAAATCACAGTGGAGTTCCATAATGTTCAATTTAATAAATTATCTAAAAAAAACAAAAACCCGTATGCATCATGGAAGATCAAATGCTTCCAGATAATGACTTACCCAAAGGTAATTTTGGAGAGTTTCTATTTACAAGCTAAGAATGTTGATTTGAATATTTAGAGATATGCACTGTGGCAGACAGGAATCTATTTATGGAGTATAAGGTTTAGTTCCCGGAGGGCTCTTCAACCCCCTTGAGACCAAGAATGAAGAAGTCCTCCACTGACAATCTGAGCCTGGATAATCAACCAGGTGTGCCCTCCCCTTGCAACCACACTGGAAGTAGCCAGAGTTTATGATATTATTCACAGCGCTGCTTATGAAGAATTAAAAATTTGGGAGAAAAAGACATGATGGTGAAGAAAATAAGAGGAAATTTCTTCTCACTGCACAAAATTTACTTTTGAATTTTCAAAAATATTTTTCATTATAGAAAGAAGTGCCAAACAAATTATAATTTGGAATGCAAAAACATTTGGAATGCATAAACATCCAAATGCTTACATGATATGGATTACAGCGTCATGTCTTCAAATCTATAGAGATAAAGAGTAGTTGCCAGAGGAACATTTGCCTCTATGTCTTGAAATATAAAAACATATATCTCCAATGTTATTTATTCCCAGACCCAGAAGTAGTGAATACGCGTGTTTATATCTGTGCCCCAAGATACAAATGGAAACTCTTTTGGAAAAGGAGAGTCATACTACAAAAGTCAAAAGGAAATGCAGAAAATCTATAAACAACCATCAAACAAACTCACATTGAAAAGATGGACAATGCCTGAGTGTAGACAAAATATTGTGGTAATGTAAGTCTGTATAGCCACTGTGGGACATAGTTTGACATCATCCACTAAAGCTGTAGAAATACATACAACAACATTCCACATTCTACTCCTGCCTTATGCCAAACAGAAATATGTGCAAATGTGCACCAAGAGAAATGAGCATGGATGCTCAGAGACCAAACCAGAGAAAACACAAATGTCCATCCATAAGAAATTAGATAAATACATTTTGGCATATTTAGAAAACAAAATACTATACAGCAATTTTTGGAATGAACTATAGTTATACACAAGAATATGTATGAATCTTGCAAATGTAAAACAGTATAAAAGAGGAGAGGCAAAAAGAATATATACTATGTGATTCATTTATGTAAATTTTAATTATTTGAAAAACTACACTTTAGGGAGAGAAGTGAAAAGAGTAGTTAACTTCGGGATGAGAAGCTGGGAAATGACTGATCTGGGGCAGGAGGACAGGCTCTGGGGTCTGACTTGATCCACACGTGGTGTTCGCACAAGTGTTTATTTTATAGAGATTTACTTTATACATTCATGTTCAGTTCATTTTTCTGTATGTTTGATTATATTTCACATAAGCCAAATAGAAAACAGAATATATAAAATGCTATAGTAACCAAAATCACTGTCTATATAAATAGACTGATACCTAAACACCATTTGGTGACAAATACGGCTTACATGGGACTGTTATCCATTAACTGTGAGTGTACTTTGCACATAACAACTCACACTGTCCTGTGGAAACCATCAACTCAAGTGGACCCTAGAGTTATCTTTATTGCTATGTCATGATGGTCTTTAAATAGTGTGCAACCACTGCTCTTTGTATCTTGAATTACAATAAATAATAAGCAATTACATTACATAAAAAGTGTAGGACAGCTGCATTCTTTTAAAAAAATTAAATTTCTTTCACTATTATTTGAATTCCAGGGCAGGGAAACTGCTTGATGTATTTGAATTGGCCTTCCACCTACAGCTGTGGCTCCTTATTGCCAAAAAACTCAGGAGCATCCCAAATGTATAAATAAACATATATAAGCATAAACAAACACAACTATAAATAATAATAAATACCTAGGAACTTGGAGAAGGGAAATTGTATTGAGGAATCAAGTCACATTGGTTTAATTGTGACAGGCTAGGGGTAATTGAGGAATAGGAGTGAGCAGTAGGGAAGGCAAAAAAGAACATAATATAGTTAGACATCATCCTGGCCTTGATTAATAGAGGTTGATGCATTAATTCTTTATTAGTAGTATTAATCACTACATAAATTCATTTTTATCTGAGTTTGACCCAGTTCATCTATTAATGGAATTTCATTTGCTTGGCAATTTTTCCCTGGGCAAGGCTCCTAAATAAGTTTACCCTTTGCCAGTCCAACCAAATTCTGAGGTTTCTCCTTTATTGCTAGTTCACAAAAAGAACATGGATATTCACAGATTCAGGATCTCGGATTTCACCTTGAGTGAAGGGTTTTACTATTAGAAGCTGAACAGATATGCAGGGTTGGAGGGCAGTCACAGTATAGAGGGGGCAAAAAAGGAAAAGAGGATGGTGCAGGCAGAGCTGATGTGGCAAAATAGTGGTACATCTATGAGATGGCTGTTTGTTCTTTGTTTTCTTTCTGGTTTTGTTTTTAATCCTGGAAAATTTTGCAGTTTTTGTACATGGTCACAGAAGCATGATTTGAATTCATAATCTAGCTATTTTTTGACAGTGATTATGACAGTGCTTTTACATTTTCAATGCATTTGGTATTTTCCCCTCTGACAGTTCAGGTTATTCTTGTATGTATACACCCAAAATTCCCACAACTGGTTCCAGCCCTGCACACATGCTTAAACTGAGATATGTTTGTTTTAGGGGTAGGAGATCTGTTCTGAATTTTCTCAGAAGAGAATTTAGAACACTGACCTTCTGAATCTTTTCACTTCCTCTCATACAGTCACTAGAAAATGACTATATCATATTCACCCCTAAGGTGAGCCAAATAAATCTATTACAATTTCAGCTACCTTGTTTACCATGAACTAAAAACAAACAAACAAAATGATGAAAAAATAAAACACTCTCCACCACCTGGCTAAAGAATTTTTAGCTTTTGACAGAGACAGTGACTGTCAAACTTTATTGTGCATTAAGTACCACATGTGCAATTTATGAAAGCATGCCAGGGAACTCTGATTGGGTTCTCTGGACTCCCCTGAGAGGCACTGCCTGCAATGGACTGAATGCTTGTGTCCCCTCTAAATTCATAGGTTGCAGTTCTGACCCCCAAAGTGATGGTATCAGGGGGTGGGGCCTTTAGGAGATAATTAGGTGGTGAGGGTGGAGCCCTCGTGAATGAGATGAGTCCCTGATGAAAGGGACTCCAGAGAGCTCTCCTTCCCTCTTTCTACCATGTGAGAGCACAATGAGAAGTCAGCACCCTGAAATTCGTAAGAGGGTCCTCACCAGACACCAAATTTGCTGGCACCTTGATTGTAGACTTCCCAGTTTCCAGAACTGCGAGAAACAAATGTTTGTGATTTACGCTACCAGGTCTACAGAATTTTTATTACAGCAGCCCTAACTGACTAAGACAATGCCTTAGGCAGAAAAGATTGAAAGATTAATAGCTGAGGACACTGGTCATATATATTATGAGATAAACAAAAGTATAAGATAACATTATATAAGGTAATAAATGTTAGAAAAAATAAGTTCGGAAGAAAGTGAGATTTCTACTGAATGATGGTTTTTTCTGACAAAGTGAGCTTGAACTGAACTATGAAAATGTAGTATAGATTCCAATATATCAAGAATTATTGCATCAATGTCTTTAATCAGGGCCAGGATGGAGAATAACCATATTTGTTCTTTTTGCCTTCCATTCTGCTCACTCCCACTTCCCTAGTTCCCACCCTAAGCTCTAACAACTATACCATTATAACTTGGTTCCTCAATGCCACTAATAATCCTGGATGAGTATTTATTAGGTAGGATGCTTATGACTTATCTGGCAATCAGGAATCACAAAAATAGGAGGAAGGCCAGGCCAAATACCTCCTTCAAACAGTCCTCTTGCCTGGAAGCTGTGGGCCCTGAGGGCATTTGCTTGATACTCTGCTCTGTGGGTGCCAGCAAGCTTTAGTCCCTTCATGTGGTGATGGGTTAGGTGTGAGCAGAGGAAATCTAAGCAGACATCAAAATGCACAGAAGGAATTATATACTTAAGCAGATACAAAGCTCTCACAGATGTGTGCCACTACTTATGAACAGCATCTCATGAACAGCATCTCAGTCCAAGAATAGCCAGGTCAATTAAACAAAAGTGTTAACGATTGGTATCAGATGCTCCCTTTTGTAGAGGACATCATGTCTGCAGGGATATTTAACGTCTTCAGGGAAGAGAAAGGAATAAAGAAAAGGTAGCTGAGGATACTGAAGAGATATGTCTGACACTTCAACGATTTTCACCTTCCACTTGGCAGGCAGAAGCACAGCAAAGAGACTTTACCTGGCAGCTGTCATGTAGAGCTCTATTCTAAATGTTTTATACACTAGCATATAAACACAGAACACAGGGACTTTGTCAATCCAACACTATATAATGTAATTTAATCAATATAATTGTTGACCAAAAATAATTTCTACACAATTGTTTACATGGATAACTTGAGTATCTGAAAAACTTGTAGAGAAAAAAAAAATGTGCATTTTTCATATTCAAGATGAACATTTCAGAACAGGTAGTTTCCGGATATAGTGGAGTCCTTAACTGGAGACCTCAATCTTTGATGGCAAAAGCTAGTATTCACCTGAATACTAAGAAATGCTAAAAAAAAAAATGCTAATTTCTGCAGACATTTTTCCTGTTTCAAAAAGATAAACGTCACTTTCATTTATTTCCCATATGGGCTCAGCACAGTTTTGTTAGGAAGAAAATAAATAAATAAAAGGCTAGGGTACTGTCACTTTAAAATGAAAACAAAATAAAAAACAACTCTCTGAAAAACTAGAAAATACTTCACCCCTCATTTCTCTTTCTTTCTCAACTCAATCAGAAGCAACTCACCACAACTACAATGAAAAGGTGCTGCCTTCTCATTATTCATCACTCATAAGGTCAGAAGAGTTCTAATCCCTCAGAGAAAAAAGTTCATTTCATATAGTTATATGTGCATTGAAATCAATGCACACAGATTTCTGAATCTATTGTTTCAGCATGCCATTCTGTTCAGAGAGAGAGTGTTTTAGAAGTCTTGAAATGCCAATGAAAACATAAGATAGTTTCTCTGTAACTATAAGAGAGTTAGAATAAAAGATTCTGAAGACTGTATTTTCTCCACAAGGATCATGAAGACTAATGCCAAGAATCAGAGAAAACGAACCAATATTGACAAGAATGCTCACATGGGTCCTAGCCAGAGTCCTAGGAGGCTTGAAGCAATTCTGGAATCTCTCTGAGCCTCATTTTTCTCATGTGTAAAATAAGGGTGCTGGACTAGGTGATCTCAACTTTCCCAACCTAAAATGCTCTGATTTTATCCCCATTTGGAAACACTTTAAAAATTCAGATTATACAGTAACATCTATGCTTGGAATATGCTTGAAAAAAAAAAAGAATATAAATTATAGTATATAATAGTATATATTTGGTACATAGTTTTATAGATAATGCTCTGATTCCTTTACACACATACACACACACACACACACACACACACACACACACAACCACAAAGCCATGACAACCACAATAACACACAGAGGGGGTCTCCTTTCTGCTTTATCTCTCTGAAGAATATGTGAGCTCCTTTCCCGTTTTAGTATTTAAGTGCTTAACAAGTGAGGTTCTGGCAACTAAAACCGCACAGGCAGCAACTCCATTTTTCTCAGAATCAAGTGAAACTGAACAGGCAATTAAAAGTTACTGAACTGCAAGGTAAAATTACTTCACTGCTCTGCTGCTGGGTGACTAAAGAGGGGAGACAATGGAAATCATATTTAGAATTAAGATGGAATGATGGAACACAGCAGTCTGCTCTACTAAAATGGAATCTATAAACATTAGACATAATCAGCAGCACTTCAATCATGCTCTTTGCTCACAGTTAGATGGAAGATTACACAAAACAAATGTGCAATGTTCAAATCTGTGGCATTGATGGTTAACAGAAGGCATTTCCCTCCCAGCCCACATGGTGATCAAAATTCTCTCCTGTACAGCCAGTGCCCAGCTTACAAATGGGCTATATGCCAAGAGTCCATTTATAAGCCAGCTGTACCAAGCTCTGTGTTGTTTCCCATAGAATTAATGTTAAAAAGTGGTGTTTAGGTTTCTAGGATAGTTCACAAAGGCCAGTTTATTAAAAGATTCATTTTTAAAAGACAACATCAAGCATACTATGGAGACTAACCACCAAAGGAATGCTCCTTTGGGACTTGTACTCAGAGTTCAATCATGGAAGTACAGGAATAGATCTCCTCTTCTGAAAATTACTGGTGGTAGTTCCCATCCCTGGAGACAAATAGCAGAGTAAAAGGAAAAAGTTTAAAGAATTTCAGGAACTCCATCAGGAGGATGAGAGGCCAGAGATTCAGGAAAAGCATTGACATTGCAAATGTGAAAGTAGGAAATGATTTGAGGTGGAGGTAGGGTTTCCTTCTGAATGGCATGATCTTGAGCTCTTATTATTTAGAGGCTTTAGGGTTAAATGAAGAGAGAAGATGCAGTGGAAATCTGGTGCGGTAATAAGACATTTCTACTCCAACTGAAATCTTACATCTATCACCTGCTGCTCCACTAAAAACCCTATCCAATGACTTGAGCTTTGGGAATAAGTAGGAAGCCAAGAAAATGCAGAGGGATTGAAAATGAGAATCTCAAGGGCTTAAGAGGGTAGTTCAAACACCAAACAACAATGAAAATGAATAGGCATGTGGAAGACAGGCAAGGGAAGATCTTGCCAAATTTAATTGGTACAGCCAAAAAATAGCACATTAAGTTGGATTAAGCAATCTGTGAGAATCTCCTTAGGATAACATTTTAATCTAAGGAATAAAAACAGCAAATTTTATAATTGATGCCACATGATAAAATATGCAACCCACTCCTAAAAGTTATGATTCCACAGGTACAGGTAAGAACAAATATGCTGGAGATAAATGAGGTAGTAAAAGGTTAATATGTAAGAAATACATATTCTGATACAGACAATAAAATAGAACAACAAATGCGAAAATATCAATTAGAAAGGCTTAGGTGAACTGAAGGGAATTCTGTGGAATCCTATATATACTACAGGAGCTATTCCAAGTAAGTTTTATTCCTCAAATATCATCAAACCTCAATTAATCCATTCCCCAAAATTCAATTAGAAAAAACCATAAAAAAGAAAATTAACTGTTTTCAGCACATAAGAGGACATTTTAAACTAGTATATTGGAATCCCACTTCCTGCCCATATAGTGAACTCAATTTTCATAGAAACCCTTCCAGGTATACGTTTAAAAATGATGGATAAACTATTAAAGACAGGTTAAGGGACGTGGAGGAGATAATGAAAAAGATCTAACATACATACATGTAATCAGTGTTCCAGAAGGAGAAGGGAAAGAGACTGCGTAAGAGGCTGGTAATTCTACGTAACTGATGAGTGATACAAATCCTTATATCAGGAAGCACAGTGAACCCAAAGTTAAAAACAAACTAAAACAAAAAATAAAAAACAGAAAAAAACACCCTTACCTAGAGAGACATACAGTTGTGAAAGAACAGAACACACAAGAAAAGAGAAGATCTTTAAAAGTCAGGAAAAATGAGAGTAGCTAGAAATAAATGATAGATTCACAACTGATTTCTCAAAACTTGCAATGGAAGCCAAAGCCATGGAGTTATCTAATGGGATAACATCTTCAAAGTATGAGACAGCAGCTGTTCTTTCACAACTGTTATACCCAGTGAAATAATCTTTTAGAACGAGGTGAAAATAAGACATTTTCAAAGAAATAAAAATGAAAGAAGTAATTTCCAAAAGATCCTCACTAAAGAAACTTCTAAAGAATATATATCAGAAAAAAAAAAAAAAAGGAAAATGATCCTAGAAGGAAGATCTAAAATGGAACTGGATAAGGAAAGAAAACAGTAAACATCTGAGCAAATCTAAAGAAATACTCTATAAAAATATAAATAGTATCTAATTTATAGAGCTAATAAAACAAAAATCAAACCCACATGATCAAGGAGATCATGATGGAAATTAAAGCATCTAAAGGTCTTTTTATTATTTGGGAGGAAGATATTCATTAATTCTAGATATTGTAATCTTAAGTCTGCATGTTTTATATTTAATGACTTCAGAGTAGAAAAGTATTTCTTCAACAAGACATCAAGATGCAAACTATAAAGGGAAATAGTGATTATTTTGACTACATTAAAATAAAGAATCCCTTTTTACCACAAAAAAGAAAAAAGAAAAAGAAAACATAAGAAGAGTGAAAATTCTAGAAGAATATACCTAGAAAATATAATGAATTCCTAAGAATCAATGAGGATATGACAATCTAACAGAAAAAAATGGACCAAAAATATGAACAGATACTTCACAGAAGAGGAATCACAAATAGCCAAGAAACAGGAAAACATGAACAACTTCATTACTAAGGAGGGAAATTCAAATGAAATCAAAATGGGAAACACTGCTTATTCACCAAACTGGCAAAATTACTGTTTTGATAAGTACATGTAGCAATGGGGGATCCTGGACCCCAACGTGGGGAGTGTGGAACAGGAAGCTTTCACTGGGAAAGTCAGCATACACATTTGTATACATTAGAAAATCCTTCAAATTTGTTTTTTTTTCCCTCAAAAATCACATTTTAAAGAAACATGGCAAAACTGTAGGTTAAATTGGCGATGTTCTCTGAGTTATACATTTTCACAGTGTCCGTGGAATAATAACAACTCTAGTTACACCAACTGAGAGTTGAAAATGTCTGTTTGTTTAATTATTTTAGTTTGTGGCTCAGTTTTATAGCATTTCCTCATCATTAATTATATATTGCACCTGCATTATGCAAAATGAAAACAAAATTAGAAATGCTATGCTTCATAAAATGCAGCAAAAAGTTACAGTGGCTCAGACGACAGTCATTTTTGAATGTCCAATATTGTTCAGTGACTGCACTGAGATATACTGATCTCAAACTCCCTTGTCTCTAAAATGTCTGAATTCTGTTACCATAAAGTTTGGAATCCCCTGAAAGACTCAACCAGCAGCAAAATCATTTGTTCCAATCCAAAAGGAAAGCCCTCCTCTCTGTTACTTACCCTTGTCTCCTCCCCAACTACTTTTATCGAGCCTACTGAACTAATTTATGAGAAGGTGACATGAACAATAATACTTATTTACAAAATAGATTGTGTAATTCGCTCAATTTCCAGACATTCATCCGCATGTATATGGTATCACCTGCAGGAAGGAAACAGTACCAGGGCCAAGTGGGAGAAGGGAATAGCACCTTAGAAATGCAAGGAAGACCTCCACCCCCCAGGCCTGGAAACTTAGATACAGTCAGAGAAGCTGCTTCTAGCCATACCTATTGATGTCTCCTGGGTCAACCACCAACCTCCCCTCACACTTACTCCCTCTGTCCCCCAAGCACTAAATTCACTACCCAGTAACCTCTATCCTTGCCTCTTTCACTTTTAACACAAGCTGCGATCTTTCTTGTCAGAAATACAACACAGTCACTTTGGCAAGACCCAGTCCTCTCCTATCCAGACGTCAAAGCACTACAGAAACAAGAGGTATTCAGATAACAGACAATATAATCCAAACCTAACACTTTCCTGGGAAGACTGAGCTTTCTAACCATTTCCACCATATCTCCACCCTCACCCTTCCTAAGCTTTTCCTGTAATCAGGATCATCTCAAATTGATGGATGACTTAAAGATTTATAAGCAAAAGACTTCCACAGCATTCTAAAGTGTTCAAGTGACAAACAATTCTAAAGGGAAGGTCTTGCATGATGACATTGAAAACAACTTACTCTTAGATGAAAAATCAACAATTTAAAAAAGTATTCATTGTGCCTTGTACCTGAGAATAATGTCTAGCATGTGAGTAGTATTAGGTTGGCCTGGAGGTAAGGATGGATTTGTTTGGTAAAGGAATAGCAAAGAAACGTGGCACATTACAATAAGGATGTTATACTTGAGAAGATCTGCACTTGGAGAGAATTAGACAAGAGATGGAAAACAAAAGAATATAAAGTGCCAAATGATTTGGCAATGACATTAGGTGACACAGAAGTTCAAATGAGAGACAAATAATCATCAGTCTCAAGGGAAGGCTTCTAAGAGGAAGTAAGAATAGAGGTAGGATTTAGGAAATGGATGAACAGAGAGGAGCTAAAAAGTCAGAGAGGAGGGAGGAGGCTGTTCCTGGTTGTAGATAGAGAATACGGAATTAGGCTCAAGCCCGTGAAGATAAGCATGGGCTCCGACTGTGCCACGTGAAGGGGAGTTTAATGGCTGATCCCAGTAACTGCTCCGATGAGGATATGAAGTGAAGAACCACAAACAACCAGACGTCTGTCTGTTTTATTCATGGAACTAATGGAATGTGCATCGAACACCATCTGATTCAAACAGCAATGGTTTGTACTCTTCTACCCTCCAATAATTTGCTGGCAGCACACACCTTCTGTCATGCCAAATTACCGCAGCCCAGAAGTTGTGGAGGAAAATCTGCGGTGGCAAATTAAGTCCATGCCATCCTGAAAGAATTCAGGCACTCAGGATTGATTATTAACAACTGGGAAGCCAGGGAAGCAAGGAGAAAATCATCACCCTCGAAAGCCAGAGTCCCAAAGCCAGTAACCATGTAAATATTAACATTGGGCAGTCTCGCTGGAACAAGAGCCTTCTTTGGCCTCCAGCCATGCACAGTTCAGAGAGAGCACGCCTAGTATGTGGGCAAATCAGAACACAAAAGAAAATATGTAGCTGAAATGAAGGTCTCTACATCAAAGAGACACACAAAGTATCTAGTGACACCCAAGATCACTGTCACTAGTTCAACACTTAGTGATTTCCTGTCTGTATTCCTAAACCTAAGAAACCAAGAACTAATAGGGATTATGTTACTGAATTCAGTACTTCCCGTTAAGACAAGGAGTGAGCTGAGATTTGTTCAGTGAGAGAAATAAACTGAAGTTCATATTCTAAGGTAGGGAAGATTCACCTTTTCCATCCTATGAACCAGTGACACAGTTTATACCTTTGAAATTTAAACAGTTTAAACAGTACATAGATTTATAAATTGAGAGTGATAAAAAGGGAGACAAAGTTACAAAATGAAAGCTATTTTGTTTTTCAAGTACTAGTACTTTTCAAGAAATGGGAGGGACTAAACATGGGCTATCTTTCAAAAGACAGCAAATGGGAGAGGCGTGATGCTTCCTGTTTGATTTTGCTTCAAATTGGGGGAAATCACAGGGATTAGTAGTAATTAACCTTACTTTTCAATAACTCTAATACTGCCTTTCATTCCACAATAAGAATATAATATTCTATTCCACAATTAAACAATAATAAATAATAATAAACTACCTAAAAGTAGATTGTATCTATGAAAACATATGCCAGATATTACATTAAAATATTTTAAAACATTATCTCACTTAAATTTTACATCAACTGTAACATGTAAGTATTATCATCTCCATTTTACATACAAAAATTAGCCAAATTACAACAGATGCTTAGCTTGGTAAAGTGACCCACCCGTGGCCACAGAGCAAAAAAAGAAAGAAATGGTAAAGTCAAAAAAGAGCCAGGTCAATGTTATATATAAAATTATAAGCTATTTTATTCCTCTACATACTTGTCGATTAATTGATGTGCTCTTCAAGGCAGAATTGGGTTCATTCTAGAGGCTGAGCACTGACTTCTTGCCCAGGCATTACATCAAGAAGGGTTACCTGGAGACAAGGGCTAACGAGAAGCTTACCCCAAGGAACACTCAGGGTAGGGCCACTGCCCCTTTATCACCTCAGCTCAACAGAAGGAGAAGAGCCTCAAAACAATAATTAAAAAACAAAACACTTCAAATACCCCTTAATTGGTGGTATTCTTGCACAGGGTATGAACAGCGGAGTTGGATTTAATAACTTGGTCCATCAAGAACAATTCTGTTCATTTATGCATTGTTTTTATGGTAATGTGGTTTTAATGTACTTGATCACTAGGAGATACCCTCTTCAGTATGCACATATATCCTAAATAAGGAATTGACAACAGTGATTTCTTAGACAAGGAATTTTTCAAGTGATAATTCTTTTAGAATTATGCTACCCTATAAGTATCTAATCTATCAATCACTAGATTTGACAACTAATAAGGATGAGTAGAAGCAGGATATGAATTTAGATAGAGATTCATTCCTTGCCTTTGCCAAAGATTTACTTATAAGTCAATGCTACTTTATTTTTCTCACTTTTATTTTTATTTCTAGTCATTCATCCCAAATTATAAAAAATAGTAATTCTTGAAAAATGAAATTCTAAAGCTACAATTTAAAAACTAACCTCAAGGAATTAAAGGATACTATTAGTGCCGAGAACAGCCCATTCCTTGATACCACTGTTTTATCTGTAAGCCATTCTGTGCTAATCAGCCCACTAACATTTTAAAGCATGTTCTAAAATGATGATTTCCTCCCAACTATAACATAACTTTAGTATTATTTTTCATTATTAACTGTGATCTTAAAAAGTCAAAATGATTTAGTTATATGTTAGGCTATATTAGAATTTAGTAAAATGCAAGCATAAAAAACTATTAAACAACGTTCTTCCAAGATTCAGCTCACAGGTCTCACCCTCCATAAAACTTCATCAGTAATCTTCTTCCACCCAATTTACAAATCCCTGCAGGGTCACTGTACCCTCTACAGTTGTCCAGCGCCTGCTATTGTTCAAGAAATACATTGTAACAGTAGCTCTCAAACTTTATCATGCAGCAGAATCTCCTGGAGGGCTTGTTAAACTACAGGTGGCTGGGCCCCAACCTCAGAGCTCCTGATTTATTAGGTCTGGGTGGGACACAAGAATCTGCATCTAACAAGTCCCCAGGTGATGCTGATGCTGCTGGTCTGGGGACCACACTTTGAGAACGACTGCTTTTACAGTGTCTCACTTTCCAAGTCTGCCTCTCACTATGTGACTAGAGCCACTAAAGAACAGAGATGGTGCCTGACACCTATTTCTGAATAAAAGAATGCAAATAGGCCCCTGCAATGTTTGAGGGAAAACGAAAAGGAAGATGGGAGGAATGAATAATGTGTTTCAAGAAATGAATGGAGGTACCACCTATGAAACATTTTCTTCTTAGCCTCAAATTTTATTTACACCACTGTCAATATTCAGTATTCTGACCTTATAAGTGGTTTAATAAAAAGCATCATGGTTTTAAACAAATGCAACTTTTAAAATCAATACTTGATCTACCTCCCTCTATGTCCTTTTCTAAAATATGCCTGTCTGTACTTGCTCATTAAGCAAACATTTAGTGAACATATACTATAAGCAAGTCAATGAGCTGCAAAACATAAAAAATAACAAGTTATAGAAAACACTTCTTCCTCTTATAAAAGGGGATCTAACAAGTAATATCATCCAACTCCAAGTTTGGTGTGTACGTACTGCTAGAAATAAAAGAGATGTTCCAGAAGTTCAAAGTAATTTAGTGTAGCTTCTAAGATGGGTATCAGTTGGATAGTTATGAAAAGAGTTGAAAACTGGAAACATAGGAGGTTGGAGCTAAGGAAGGAATGGTTTTGAATGTAAGGCTTTGGAATCTGAACTATTTGAACTTACTTTGGAGGAATGGGGTGAAAGCAATAGTTAAGTGAGACTAAACTTCAAGCAGCGTGTACACTTGAGAAGACTAGATGTAGGAAGACTTGTGAGAATGCTGTTGAAATGGTCTCCACAAGGGACCGAACCTGGTAGTGGTAGTCAGACTGCAATACTAAGAAAGCAAAATCAACAATTAGGCAACTGATAACATGCAGAGCCAAAGAGAAAGAGAAACTAATTTAAAGGGTTTGCACCTTAGTGACCAAAAGAATTAGGGGTGCTGTTTAAGATTTAGAAAGGCCTTTCCTGGTAGCACAGTGGTTAAGACTCTGCCTGCCAATGCAGGGGACATGAGTTCAATCCCTGCGCTGGGAAGATCCCACATGCCACAGAGCAACTAAGCCGGTGCGTCACAACTACTGAGTCCACATGCTGCAACTACTGAAGCCCAAGCACCTAGAGCCCATGCTGCACAACAAGAGAAGCCACTGCAATGAGAAGCCTGCGCACCATAATGAAGAACAGCCCCCACTCGCCACAACTAGAGAAAGCCGATGTGTAGCAACGAAGACCCAACAGTGCCAAAAAATGAAATAAATAAATAAATAATAAAATAAATCTTAAAAAAATAAAAAAGATTTAGAAAGCCCAAGAAGATGGAATCAATTTACTTGAAGCTAATGAATCTTAAGCTTCAGGGTCACTTATCTGTAGGACTTCTTTCAGAACCGTGAGCGGCACAACCATTGCAGTGTATTCACATAGCATATCTTTTTGGAAAATCTGCCACAGTCACTTCTATCTTGATTGCTTAAGCTTCTATATCTTTCTGCTCCAGCTTTTCCTTGGTCATACCCTCCCTCACACCAGGTGGCAATGGAGGGATTGTGGTCATTTTTATTTAATATTTGGCATTCTTTTCCCTAACTGGCACTCCTTAAATTATATTAGCTTCAGACCCTAAAAAACCTCCATCTGACTCTGCAAGAAAAGTTTCTAGAGGTGGGGAAGGTGTGTTCACTTTTATTCTTGGACTTTGATGTGCTGCCCAGAAATTCAGATGGAAAAAGTCCAGCATGGGTTTAAAACTCCAACAGAACAGTTGGGCCTGGGGAAATAAATGAGAATGGTTGATGAGATCACCAAAAAAGAGAAGGTAGACAGAGAGGAGAGGACTTAAAATAGAATTTCTGCACCTTGGTGGCAGAGAGAGGAAGAAACTGGGAGAGAAGAAGAGGATGAAACAATCAGAATGGAAAGAAAATAGTATAGTTCAGTGAAACAGATGCCAAGGGAAGAATAACAAGTAAGGACGTCGGCTGTACCCTGTGCTGAAAAGACAAAGCATGGTGCTAATATGAAGTCACCAAACCTGTGGTTTTTAGAGGACAGGTCCTATGGATTGGTGATCACTGGAAAGAAGAATGTGAATAGATGGGGAAGAAGTTTGCAGTGTCCTTCACCAGGTCCCATGAGAGAATAAAGAGAAGCAGTTTTCCTAATCTCTCTAAAGAGGAGTGGAACTAAAATTTGCTCATGTGTTAGTAACCAGAACTTTACAGAATCATTCAAATATCTTAAGATGAGTTAATATGATTCCCATTTTACGGATGAGGAAACGTCTAAAGTCACACCACCAAGCAGAGCTGGAATTCAAATTCTGCGCTTGCCTAACTGCAAGTCCACTTCCTTAATGCTTATGAGCACATCTTAACAGCAATGTATTGAGCTGTTTGCACTATTATTAACAGTATTTTTCAAATAATTATCTGAAATTTAGAATTAGAAGACGTTTGGTTCTGATTTTAAGAATACTTTTGAGATTCCTCTTCAATGCCAAGACAAAAGTCACATACAAATTTACATTATAAGTGCGCTTGGCAGTCCCCCGGATCTGTCTCTTGCTTCAACAGTGTTTGGACGGAACAGACCCAGGGACGCCCCTTGCTCTAGCCTCTGACCACCCTCCAACCTTTTTTCCAGTCGCAACCTTCAGAGTCAGCCACTCAGCTATCCTCGGTCACTGGGACCAGCCAACACCATTTTTCGAGCTTAACTCCTTATTACTGATCAACCATGACCTGCCAGATTGGTCAGAATTATTCCACCGAGGTGGAGGCCGCCCTCAACTGCCTGTTCAACTTGCATCTGCAGGCCTCCTACACCTACCTCTCTCTGGGCTTCTATTTCGACCGCAATGATGTGGCTCTGGAGGGCGTGGGCCACTTCCGCGAATTGGCCGAGGAGAAGCGAGGGCGCCGAGCGTCTCTTGAAAATGCAAAACCAGCGCGGTGGCTGCGCCTTCTTCCAGGACGTGAAGGAACCATCTCAAGATGAATGGGGTAAAACCCAGGACACTATGGAAGCCGCCATTCTCCTGGAGAAGCAGCTGAACCAGGCCCTTTTGGATCTGCATGCCCTGGGTTCTGTCCGCGCAGACCCCACCTCTGTGACCCCTGGAGAACCACTTCCTAGATAAGGAGGTGAAACTCATCAAGCAGATGGGTGACCATCTGACCGAACCTCCGCAGGCTGGCTGGTCCCCAGCCTGGGCTGGGCGAGTATCTCTTCGAAAGGCTCACCCTCAGTCACGACTAGGAGCCTCCGGAGTCCAGCGGCCTTTGAGGAGCCCCTCTGGTGTCAGGGCTGCTGCCTGAAGCCCCTCTCTGCAGCCACTAGGCAGCTTTTTAACCACCTGGACCCCTCTCCCAAGCCTTGGACCAAATGGAAACAATAAAGATTTTTGCAGCAAAAAAAAAAAAAAAAAAAATTTACATTATAAAATTCACACTGTTGCTACATTAATATTTTACGTGTTTGTTATCTTTATTTTAAAGTTAATCTAATAAAATTTGTGGACATGTTAAAAGACTATGATTTCAATATATTACTTTTCCTGCTTTACGGTTTTCTAATCTATTGATTCCAATAAATAAAACAATTTCAGAATAAAATTTAAAAAACATGGAAGAAAGTTTCTAACTATGATCTATTGTTTGAATGTATTTTCAAAAAGAAATACAAAGTAAGCATTTTACTCTTCTCATTACATCTGTATAATGTTTATCAGTTTTCATCAAAACAAATTTTAATATTTAACACATTAATTAATGTATTGCGCATACTGTGCTAAAAGATGTATTGAATAAATGCCAGCAATTATTAACAAGTAATTTAAACTAAAACTATGAAACAATTTTAGCAGCAATTACCTTAAATGATACATTTTTCCTCAACTTTAAAAATAATTTTCTTCCTCAGATGTTTATTGAGATTATTATATTGTACTTACTGTATCTAAAGACAGCAAGACTTAGCATATATAAAATTAGAAAGCAATTTTTATAAGTATTTTAACCTCTTAAAATAACACTTAACTATTAAATGAAATTGCAGGCTAGCAGTTGCATGCTCAGGCATAAAATGGAAGAGAAAGAGAATAACCAAAGCAGGCCAGGAGGTTATAAGAGATGACCTTAGAATTTACTATGAGTGAAGTTTTCACATGGAACTTTATCTTCAAATACTATTTAGTGTTACTTATTTTTCTTTTTGTGTCCTTTAGACTCTTTAGTTTGTTACCTTCTTTAATTATATAAAATTAATACTATCTTTAAAAACGCTTTAAAAGCATATAGCCTATAATTCTTAGGCTTCTCTTTGCTAGGGAACTTCAGCTTGTAATCATTTATACTGTTTTTCATTTTGTTGGGACCAGCCAGAATATCATAAGAAAATTTTGAACACACCAAAAGTATGGATAAAATTAAAAAGGTTAACAATACTAAGTGCACATAAGGATGTGAAAACAACTGGAACTCTCATATATTGCTGGTGCAACTGTAAAATCATACAGCCACCTTGGAAAACTGGTACAGAGTCTAACAAACACATGCCTACTGAATGTCCCAGACTTTCCAGTTTCAGAATATACCCAAGCAGAAATAAATGCCTGTGTCCACACTGGTATAAAATAATCATAGTCAAAATAATACCAAACTGGAAACAAACCATAATGTTCATCTATGTGAGAACCAATAAACAAACTACAGTATAGCCACACAATGGAATTCTATTCAGAAATAAAAGAGAACCAACTAATGATTCATATTACAACATGGGTAAATTTCAAAAAACTACTATGCTGACACCCAAAGAAACAGACACAAAAGAGAACCTTCTTCATGATTCCATTTATATAAAGTTTAGAACAGGCAAAATCCTCTATGACAGAAGTCAGAATAGTGGTTTTGGGTTGGAATGGGGTTGGTAAGTTTTCCACTGAGAAACCCATCCTGTTATGATAGAAATGTTCTGTCTCTTGACCTGGACGAGGAATACAAATAGGTAAAAAAAAATTCCTCCATTAAGTCATGCACTGAAACTGCATACATTTCATTGTATTTAAATTATACATCAATTTTTTTAAGGAAAATTCTATAACAAAAAGAAAAAAAAAGAACTTCAGCATGCTTCTTAATCTTACAAAACAGAGTTAGTATACGTGTGTTCTGATTTTGGTCTTAGGCTTCTTGCTTATAAAAATGAAGCAGTTGGGGGGGGTGGGAGGAATTGGGAGATTGAGATTGACATATATACACTATTGATACTATGTATAAAATATATGACTAATGAGAACATACTGTACAGCACAAGGGACTCTACTTAATGCAATATGGTGACCTAAATGGAAAGGAAATCCAAAAAAGAGTGGATATATGTACATGTATAGCTGATTCATTTTACTGAAAGTAGAAACTAACACAACATTGTAATGCAACTATACTCCAATAAAAATTAATTTAAAAAATAAGTTAAAAGGAAGCGGTCAACAAGATTCATGCAACATTCATTCAAGAACATCTTGAAGAAAAGGCCATTGTATACCATGCATGTATAAAGAGTTCAGCACCATGGCTAGCAACAGAGGAGATGAAAGACAAGTAATACTATTTAGTTCTCTCTCTTGGCTGCAATGTTCTTAAGAATTGGACACACCCTAATCAGTTTCTCTTAATTCTGGCACCCCTATCCCACTGCTAAACTCCAAGACCTTATTATGCTGTTAATAGTTTCCTACACCTCACTCTTGATCCCTAACTGCTTGCTTGGTAAACCTTCTAACACACCTTGTCTCTTGTCATTTCTTTCACAGTTATCTCAATAGATACTGGCTCAATATCTCCTGCCTGTGGAAATATAAAAAAATGCCCCAACATGCAGAATCATTTCCAAGGAGGTGGAGGGTTAAAAAGAAACTAAAAATGGAATTAACAATAGAGAAAAATGCCAATAGATTTGACTACAGGAAAATATTAAAACCCTATACATTAATAGCACCATAAACAAAATTAAAAGACAAGTAAGTAACCTGAGAAAAAATGTTAGCCACATGTACAATAAATACAGTTGAGGATTAACAACATTTATAAAGAAATCTTGCAAATCAAAGCGAACAAAAGGAACACCTCACTAGACAGACTGGAATATGTAATGAAAAGGCAACTTGGTGAAGTATAATTGGCAAATCACCAATTCACATTTGATGAAGATGTTCAAACACAGCACAAATCAAAAAAGTATAAAAGAGTTAAAACAATGAAGTAAATAGTTTTGCTTATAAAATGACAAAAACTGAAAGTGGTAATTACAGCATGGGCTGGCCAGTGTGCCAGGAAATGGGGACAGCACGGGAGGTAATGGAAAGGGATACAATGGGAGATTGGGGGAATTCAGTTTAGCAATGAACACCAAAGCCCCCAAAATAACTATACCTTCTAACTTAGAATTTCCACACTTTGTACACAAATATTTATATTCAAGTATCATTTATAACACCAGTGTTTATAAAATTTTTAAATGGAAAAAAACTAAATGTCCAAAACCAAAAAGGATTGGTGAAATAAGCATGGTCCATTTAGAACACCATGCAGTGACTAAAAAAGTTATATTTAGGAAAAAATTAATTTCAAGAAAAGATGTTCTCCATATATTTTTAACTTTAAAAAGGGTTGCAAAACAGTATGTGCAGTAGACTTCTTTTTTTAATGTTTAAATATATAAAGACAACTACTAAAAAAATAGTTTCAATAGTGCTTATCTCTAGATACAATGATTATGAATGCTATAATTTTATTCTCTGTGTTTTCCAACTCTCGTACAGTAATACTGATAATCAGTAATAACAAATGTTATTTAAAACATAATTATCTCTAAATGTCTTAAGAGTTTGATAGAAAGAATTTAAAGTCACAGGTAGCCTCTTCTTTTCCAGGCCATGTCCTCTTGTTTTAACCTTGCATCCCCAAGGATATTCACAGCAGAAAAATCCTTCCTCCCAATACCTCCTTTTCCCTACCTCACCCAGCCCCCAATGCTATTTTCTCTCCATTTAAAATATCTCCATAGTAATATAAATTAAGCAAGGAAACGTTTTAAATTGCCAGCTTAATGGTGCACATAGGAGTTATGGTTGCTCTCAGTTCAAGTAAATTTTAATAAATAAAGTGGCTCAAAAATAAAAGATATTCTCAAACTATAAATGGAAAACTTGTTCAGTTTCTCAGCGCTTGTTTACTGCCATGGGAGTTGCTCAATTTAAAATTCTTCACAACGAATAGCTTGGATATGGTTAGATTACTCTGAGTTTGGGTAACTCATGAATAAAGCTGAAGGAAAAGTAGTACAGAACAGGGGAAGAAACGTACAGCTGAGTTTAATCTTCCTGGGTCTCAGAGTCTACATCTATAAAATTAGGAATAGGAATTAGTTAATCCTAAAATCCTTCTTCCTACTCCAAGTGTCTGGTTCTAGAGATATACTTGTCATCCACATAAAGTCAAAAAGAAGGAAGAATTAGAACCCAATAATAATGTCATTTTTCAGAAAGATATAGTTGATTTAGGAAGAAGACCAAGAAAGAGGAAGTTCATAAAAGATTTAACATTAAAACATCACAGCCCTTAAAGGAGTTGAAACTTGGAAAAGACATTACACAGTCTAAAACATTATCATAGGACATAATGAAATGTGTGCTGAAATAACACCTGCATCAAAGCTTTCTTGGTCAAAGGAAAAAAATGTTAACCATTAAAAGACTTTCTTTACTAGAAGGAAAAAAACAAAAACAAAGAAATGACACCTTAGTTTGCATTACAGACTAAAATAATCTTTTCTAAGGATACTGGGAATAGAGGATGAAAGAATGTGGAAATGGAAGGACAAAATGAGGTTGCAGACAGACTTTTAAATTGTGTGTGTGTCATGTCTCTATTTATATACACATGAAGATAACCCTCAAAAGTATAACTCTGCTGCAAAAACAGAGTTGGCTGAATATTGGTACACCCCATTCCATTGAAACAATAGCTGTAAGTCTTTATTGGGAGTCTGCTTGAGCCTTCTTCCTATATGAATATTTATATGTGTAACAGTCATTCCTAGGAGAAAGACAATAGACTTAACAGCTTGTTGGTATTGTTGCTAATATTTTATCAAGGGCAATTGAGCACTAACATGATGATGCTAGGTTTGAAATACCTTTCCATATCTTTCTCCCTGCATTCTAGTGATTTCCTACAACCTCTGGATGTAAAGCAATCACTTTCTACTTGTTCATCAGACAATATTTGTTGGGGGCTTAGAAAGATGGAGGTAAAAGCCAGCAGCTGAAGATATTGCTTGATAATGGTATAAAGTCTTATTCTCTAAAGAGTTGGCCTAGAACCATTTACATTACAGTCTCTTAAAGTGAGTATTTAGAAATGCAAATCGTGAGTCTCACCCCAAATTTACAGAACAGAATCTCTAGGGGTACAACCCAGGCATCTGCAGTTTCAATTAGCTCCCTAGGTGATTCTGATCAGTTTAAATTTTAAGAACCATCAGCTTACATCAGCTTTGTGTATTACTATTTCCTAAGTAACTGGGTTACATTTATTATTAAAATGTTTTTATTCTTCCTAGATATAATTTATATAGCACTTCACAAGCATTATGTCATTTTTTCCTCACATAACATGGTTCAATAATGACAGGGGTTGTCATTTTTATCCCATTTTAGAGAGATCACTCAGCCAGCAACTGGTGGACCATGACTCTAAATGTCATGCTCTTTCAACATACAACAAATGTTAATAAAAGTTATCAAGACACTAAAGAATGAATCTCTAACGGTGGAATAACAGGCAATGGGAGAAACATTTAGATGTTTAAGGCTATTTAGATAGCTCAAAAATCTTGCCTTGCTGACTGTAGCTAGCTCTAAAGTCAGTTCCAACTAACAGTATGAACATATCATGGTTTCTATATAAAGGAGGTCTTCTATGCATCATTCTAGAAACATTTCCGTATCTCTGAGTGTTTGCTGTTGGGCACTGCAAACACATACTTTGAATATATCTCAGCACAATCCCTAAATTAGCTGATAACACCTGGAAGCATTCCCTTTCACCTTGCTGGAAAGGTCTCTGCTTCGGGAGGAATGCTGACCATCGTGCCATCTGGGCATCATTTTTCATACCACTATAAGCAAAATACATTTTCAAAGTGAGACTCTCTTTGTACGTTTCTTTGTCATCCTTGTGAAGAATCAAATGCTTCAAGTTCTTGACAGAATATCTCAATTTTCCAAGTGCCCTTAAATAATTTCCTACAAGTAATTGAGTGTTTTAATTATATACAGCTTCTTGTCACTGTTCATCTAAAAAACATTACAGCATTAGTTAAATAAAGATGCATTAAGCCCGAGTGTTTTTGCAGGTTATTTTTTGAGTTATTTCAACAATGATCAAAGCCAGTGAGTCTGTCCTTCAAGTTGGAATCCTCATTTCTTTTCTAAAAGACAAACCCTAACAAGCAACAAGAAAATTAAACCATCACACTAACAAAATGTATTAATAGTCGATCTCTAATCATGACCATCTTACCAACCTCTGTTTTGTTTTGTTTTATTTTATTTTATTTTATCTTATCTTATCTTATAGGGGCTCGATCCCTTTTCCTATAGTCCCAGTAGGTCTGTAGAGACTGGGTCCTTTAAGTGGTTCTTTCCCAGAATCCCCTTAGGCTACTCATCTCCTTACCTGTGCTCACCTATTTGCATGGCAGAAACAGCACTGGACTCTGAGAACAAGTGTGCTGTATTTAAGTCCCAGTTCTGCCATTTATAAACATATGACTAAGTCAGGCTAGTTAAAGTGACCAAGCCACACTGTGTCCCCACCCACAAAATGGGGCAAAACCTGCCATGCCTAATTTATATGCTTATTGTGGGTATCATGTGAGATTAAAACAAGAGGAATCATTTTTTAACTTTAAGAACTCTACAAATGTGAAAATGGAAATGCAATCAAACATCTCCCCAAATACCACCAAGACATTGGTTGGTTTCCTATAGAAACTTGCAATAAAGGAAGATCTGTACGTCTAGTCCATCCGATGTGTGGATGGAGCCTCTGATGCGTAGATGGTAGAATGAAAGAGATGGCTCTCACCTTTCCTGCTGGTTACTCTAGGACACTTGGAAGACCTCCCTGAAGTGCTGTAAGAACACAGGCAGGCAGGTTGAGTTTTAAAGCCTGAGGCAGTAGAATGGATTTGACACCTCTTTCAGACCCTGTGTCCTCTGCAGACAGTAAGACAATGTCCTCCCCAAAGCAGCAGGCACTGGATAAACACTTGTTGATTGACTGGTCTCTGCATTCTTGGCACACAGGGAAGAGTGATTTGCCAGTAGAGAGTGTGTAAACACCCACATTTTGATAATAACCTAAATATCTGCATATTGTGAATGAGGAGGCTGAATGAAAGAAACTATGTAAAAACAGAAAGTCTCTCTTCTTTATCATCTTCTCTTGGCAGAAGCGGGACTTTTAACAGCGAGGATCTCAGGGCATCTTAAAGGCAGGAAATACTGTTTCTCTTACCTACACCTCTTTTCACTGTCTGACATTTTCAGAGGCTGATTGGGCCAAAAAAAAAAAAAAGGTGGAGTCATTTTCCTAAGTCTCTCCTCCTCATCAAAGCTCCCTACCCTATCTTAAGGAGTCCTAATCTAAATTTTAAAAGAATTTGCTAAAAGATAACAATACAAAATAAAGTCCAACATTAAGATGCATCAACACCCTTGGCAGTTAAGCCCTGATGCAGGCTTCCTGGTTTAACTCCCACATGGACAAAGGACATAAAAATTATTGATTTCCCACATTATATCCTCTTGTTAATATCTGTGTCATCCTTTTTTGGAGTAATCAAACACCAGAAAAGGATCTCAACTTCAACCCCTTGCCTTCATTCAAGGAATCCACCAAATCAATCTAGCAAGATAACAGGACAATCTGTTTTAGAAGACTCTGAGGATAGTTGTTTTCATAACTGATCTTAGTCCTTCCTGGATTTTTTCCTTAATTGAGTCCAAAGCAGAGAGGACCCACTGTTGGAGAGGTTAACCTATTACTTGAAGAGCAGCAGCCATCTATCAGGTCCTGTGTCAGATGATCACATAAAGTACCTAGACCCTACAACAACCCTACAGAGTACATATCACTCTTGAAGAAACTGGGGCTCAGAGAAGTTTAGAAACTTCCCCAAAGTCAGTTAGTGTATACAAAGATATCTAAAAGAATAATCCTTCATCTCGCTAGGGATTCCTAGAATCCATGTGGTGTTAGTAAAAACAGAATGAATGCAATGACCGTAAATAAACTGGAATGAAAATTCTGATATTAAATTGGAGAAATAAAAGAATCTTTAAGAAAAATGTAGCTAAGAAACTCAAACTCCAAAGCATTTACCTTCCTTTTTGGACGATGCTTTAATTCACAGCCTGAATAGAAATGAGTGGGAAAAACCCTTAAATTCTTTATGTAGTCATATAATACCATGCAAACATAACCAGTGCAATTTGACTTTTTAAGTTTTAAAGGTTTCATATTAAGAAACCATAATGAAAACTAGGAGAAATACTTAAAGTAGTTCATTGTCAGTCTTTTCTCTATACCCTGCATTCGGAACTATACAATTTCATTTAACTATTTACAGAGGGATTCCTTTCATCTCATGAGAATATAATCACGTAATCAGATACATTGCAATTGTTTCCTTTTAATTGTAAATCATGCCTGCACTTGCAAATTAGTCTATTATCACAGCAGATCTATCAATTTGGTGGGGAATGTGTTTACCAACTAGGAAAAAGTTAATAAGCATTAATAAGCATCTTAAATCAATCATTCCTTTATTCTTGATGTGGTGGTGGATATCAAGATTAATAAATCGGTCAAAACAAATAAAATGATGCAGAAGGGAGGCACAGAGAGGCTGCTTGATGCCCTGTGTAGTTAAGAAGCAGAATGCTTAAAAACAAATTGGAAGATAAGGATAAGCCACAAAACCTTCAGTGAAATGACTTGTAAATTAAACAAAGTAAATCCAGATAGTCATCCACAGTTAGTCCCTTATGTACCAGTGGTGATAAAAGCTGGAGGAGACAACAAAATGCTCAGTCAGGATAAATGATGTCTGTTGGCGGCACACTGTAGGTGTTAAGAGCATGGATGGCAGGGTGAGCACGCTCCGGTTTAAATCCGGGCCCCACAACTATAGTTCTATAACTTTGTCGTCTCTTAACTTTGCTGTGCCTTACTATCCTTAAGTGTAGAAGGGAAATGAATATTATGTACCTCACAAAGTTGTGAGGATTAAATGAGTTAATACTGTGTTAAGGGCTTAGAATAGCACCTGATGTATAATAAGCACTGAGTGATTGTTGAATAAATAAATGATGTAACTGGCCATTTGCTACCACTTTATATAGCCCTAGTTCTTTCTCTGCACAGCCTTTTTACTGGGGAGAATTGAGATAGTGAAATACCCCTGCAATATTTGTCACTTCCTTGCTATAAGCCAAGAGTTAAATTAATTTCTTGGGTAAAGATAATTAAAATTTTTATTTATTGTATTTAAAAAGAAAAAAACAAAGTGTTATGTTTAAAAATAAGATTACTGAGGCAAATGTTTTATTACTGGCAAGTACAAATAGACTGTTGTTATATATTTTAGTCATTACAAAGGCACACAGATAATCAATACCTTGTGTATCTACTAAAACACAAGGCTTTTGTATAAAGGTATTTATCGGAAACATCAGCAGTGTTCTACTTTTGATTAGTGTGTGATAAATTGTCCATAAAGGCATCAAAAACCCTATTATCTCATTTAGGACAAGTCCCAAGAAAAAGAATGGGGAAACCAAATACATTATTTGCATATACAACAGCATGTCCAATTAACCACTTTGCTGACAGAGATTCATTTATTATTCATCCTATTCCAGCACATGTTAATACTTTGACAGTAGACATGAAAAATGACTGATACAGCACAGTGCAATTTTGGAAATGTTACGTGAGGACTTCAAGGAAGTGTAGCTTAGAGTGTTGAGAAATGTTTTGTTATTTCAACTTTGGAAAGATGTAATGTAGACAATGATCAATTTACAATGAGAATATAGACTCAGTCTAAAATGTCAAGATGTTCAGAAATCAATATGAAATATAAGATAAGTAGACTACTAAATAATGTTCTGCAAAACAAATAGAAAGTTTAACTTCTATAATATATCTTCCAGGCAAAAATTCCCAAAGGTGTTTAAACTAGTCATGCTTCGGTATTATTTCTCTATACTAGCTTGTAATATAACTGATAATTAAAAAGTATAAATATATATAAAATGACATAGATACAAACTAGAGCAACTATCTTGAAAAGTTTGAAAGAGAAGTTCATCAGGAAAACTACACATTTCTTTAAAATGTCCTGCTACTTGCCCAAATAAAAGTGCTAATTGGATAGTATCTGAGTACCACAACAGTGAGCTTCCATATTTGCCCTAAAGGTATTTTTTTTAGAACAGCATCATAGTCACTCATAGCAATGAACTTTATGCTGTGGAACTAGCCACGCTTTACATAATTCAATCTTAATGTAAAATTAGACCTTTCAGAACTCAAAGCCATCTCAGCTTTAAGAAGCATCAAAAATATCACATCTTTTTCTTTAGCAGCTCTGAATCCTGTACTCATGATGACCACATGGTAACTAATAGCCAAGACAGGCTGATGAATAATTACATGTACCAATGTTAGTCCAATGGCAACTCAGATAATGAAAACAATGGTGCAGAAGTGATTTCCAAGTCAGCAAATGTCACTGCTTTGTATTCTACCACACATTAAAAATCACTGCCTTACCATTGACTGAAAAGTTCTGTTTCTTTCTCATTAATCATTTTCAGAGATATATCATAATGTTTTTTCATCAATTTAGTTACATGGGAAAAAAATCACCAAATATGTACATAAACATAAAGAGCGTAACTTTGCTTTTAAAAACTGTGGGTCACATTATATAATACATTTAAACTGGAGATCCCATAGCCAAAAAAGGTCTAATATTTTGAATGTCACAATGAAAATGTCTACAAGATTCATAGAAGCTTCATGTAAAACCTAATATGTACATAACCAAGTATTCTGACTGCACACTGGAGAAACACCTTTCTCCCTCAGTTCCAATTCACAAACCCCATAGATATTAAGTTCACACAATAGATGCAGCAGGTTCTTCTAAGTTGCCTGTATGCTTGGTGATGAAGAGGAAGTTTGTCCAGGAATCATCATTTTTAATCATAAAGTATGTTATTATGATTATTATTTGACTAATTACATTATTTACCACTGCCTGAGTATAATGCTTTAAGTTGAATTTGATAATGGCCCTGAGTTTTTAATCCATCCCCACCATATTACTACTTTTCAGCTAAATATCAAAATGCAATATTAACTAAAATTTATTCCATTAGGAGACATAAATTTCATACCCATATTCACCTGAAATTCTTAATAACTATATGAGTTAGCGACCTTTGCCTCTGTCTAGTTGTATTCTTAATGAAGAAACAATTTTTTGTTGCTTTTTTGGAGTAGGGAATTGGAAAGTGATGCCAGTGGGATGAAACTCAGGTTTTCTACATTCAAATGGCTCATTCTTTTCAAAACCTTGCCTCAGCATATTGGTGTGAGAAAGCAAAAGTACTGCAGCTCCTTATTAATTAAGTTACCCTGGAAGAATCCTTGCCTCTCTAAATCTGTTTCCTTGTCAGCAAAATGGTGATCATGAGCCCTGCCAGGGTTATGATGATGATGAAGTGAGACACTTTCCATGAGGGCTCTGTGGAAATATACTCTTAAAATACAGCTGTTTTTACTAAGTTCTGTCAAAAGCTTGAGGGAATTCACTGTTATATGATCAACACTGAAAAAACCCTTGCATTTCCTGAGAGAATGGAATATTTTAAAAGGCTATTACCAATTTCTCTGTGCAGAAATATTCTTCACCCTACATAGCCCAAAAAGGACTAGGCAAAAAGACCAAGTTAAAGGAAGCAGGTACTCTTCTAAGAGACATTTCTTAGGGCCTCAGCTGAAAGGCAAAAACTCAGCAAGTACCCTGAGCCTGACCCCCACAGGGTCACCTGTGCACCTAAGAAAGCCACCTCTACCTAATGATGAGGACAAATGGATGGCTTAAGGGACCTATGTGCAATCTTCGCAAAGATATCTCCAGTTACAGTATGTTTAGCATCAAGAAAGCTACAGGAACAAACAAGAGTGTGAGGATTTTTAAGAGATCCTTATTGCCAAAGGAATCTTAGAACTTCAAGGTTGGAAAGGATCTTGTCCAACTAAAGAAAAAAGAAAAAACAAGTATATGAATGAAAAAACAATATAAAAAGCCATGTTCCACATTACTATTGAGATCCTTGACAGCTCAAAAAAACAATTGTGTCCTTGGTTAAAAAGAGGCACACAATAGAGTATAAATGAGGCACGGATGACTGACTGTACAAAGATGGTTCTCTCCACAGGAACTAACTTCGGTTGCTGTATTCTCTTCTCAAAGACCAAGGTTCTAATCCTATTTAATCACCTAAAAAGAACTGCCTTAGGTTATAAAGTGTTCAGGAAAAACTCTGGATAAACTAGTGTAGCCCCTTTTCACCGCTGGGAAGACTATCCTAAATGAGGTAGAAGATGAGTAAGAAGATGTGGGTTCTATTTCCAACTTTGCTTCTAATTTGCTGTGACTCTATGAGTCCAGTTCACTTACATTATTTTGAGTTCGTTTTCACATCTATAAAATGAGAGGAATGTGTTCCTCAAACTTTAGAGCTAGGAGAGAACTGATGTTCAAAGCTGTAACTGAAATCCAGAAGTTGCACAGGTTGAATCAGAACTAGGACTCAGGTCTCCTGATTTCAAGGTCGGCTTTTTCCCACTATATGTGTCTTCTCTCTGAAATCTCCTCCAATTTTTTAAAATTGTATTTCATCATGGTAAGAAGACCTAACCTGAGGTCTACCGTCTTAGCAAAATGTTAAGTGTACAATACAGTATTGTTAATTGTAGTCACCATGTTGCCCAGCAGAGCTGTAGAACTTCTTCATCTTGTATAATTGACACCTTATGCCTGTTGATGAGCAACTCCCCATTTCTTCTCTTCTCCAGCCCCTGGCAACTACCATTCTGCCCTCTGATTCTATGAATTTGACTGTTTTAGATACCTCCTATAAGTGGAATCATGCAGTATTTGTCTTTCTGTGACTGGCTTATTTCACTCAGCATAATGTCCTCAAAGTTCCACCCATGTTATCACATACTGCAGAATATCTTTTTTTTTAAGGTTGAATAATATTCCATCGTATGTATATTCCACATATTCTTTTTATATTCAATCCAAATCACAATGAGGTATCTCCTCACACCTATTAGGATGGCTATTATCAAAAAGACAAAGTGTTGGCAAAGAAGTGAAACTGGAACCCTTATGCACTATGAGGAGGAATGCAAAATGGTGCAGCCACTGTGCAAAAGAGTATGGAAGTCCTTCAAAAAATTAAAAACAGAACTGCCATTTGATCCAGCAACCCCACTTCTACATATTTATCCAAAAGAACTGAAATCAGGATTTTGATGATATGTCAGCACTCTCATGTTTATGGTAGCAGCCTTCAGAATAGCAAGGATGTGGAAACGACCTAAATGTCTTTTTTTAAACAAACGTTTATTGGAGGCCTATTGTCATCTGGGCACTTATCAAGTTGAGGGTCTCATTTATTCCTCACTGAGATGTAACTCATTGCATTTTCATTTTAGAGACTGAAAAACACAATCTTAGTGAGAGTAAGGAGCTTAGTAAACCTACGCAATGCTAGTAAGTGGCAGTGGCCGCATTTTCACATAGATATGCTTCTGAGAATTATCTTCACCAGACCAAGCTGCCTCAATGACTTACACATTAGTGTGAATTCAGATCAATTAATCCCCTGTCTTAAATACATTTGCAAAACAAGCCTTATCTGTATTTGAAAAATAAAAGGCTCTATGTTTTGTTGGAGGAAATATATGCAGCAACTTGGTGGAAAGCAATTGCGCAAGGAGCGCTTTCTAGAACATTAATATTAAAGGATAATACAAAGTGATGTAGCTAAAATTCACCATGTTGATGTTTTTATCAGATCTTTTCATGCTGAGTCCCAGATGATTGCTACACATACATAAACTTCAGGTTTCTGTATTTATGCTCAGAGGCTACTTATTTTTAAAGGCCAAGTTCTGTTTGTTTGTCTGTTTAAAGATTAACTCTTTCTAACAATAGCTTGTATTTTTGGAACTGAGTTGAAAAATTTGTGATGTTCATGCTTGGGTAAAATTAGCTCCTCCTCTCTCACCTCTGCTCCCATTATCCCCCTTATTATGTGACCTTTCATGGTACCTGGTGCACAAACACAAAAACAGGCACATATTATAGTATTATATATTTATCAAATGAATGAATGGACAATCTAAGAAATCAATACGTTAAAGTTGAGGGCAACCAAGACCTTAGAGTCTTGGATTACCTGGACCATAATTAATTTAAAGATCCTTCCAGGAATATTACCTGACCATCTTGTCTAAAATATCATTGCAGTGATGCAGATTTTTTTGCCCAAGAAGCCAAAGTAAGGAAGAGGTGTGGGGTAGGAATATCTACTTCAGCAGAATATTCATAGCAAAAATGTTCTGGGTCACACATATGAATTAATTACCAGAAAAGCTAAATTTTTCTTCAACACAGTAAAGTCGAGTATATTTTGAAAGGTGTTGCTAACTCTTTTGGTTGCCAGACAAAAGAGCAAAGGGATCACTTTATCAAACAGCAACCTCCTGCCCCTGAGAAAAAACAAAAGAAAAAGAAAAACCTCCTCAGAATCAATGAAGCAATCCATGGGACACCAGGCAGGTGCCATCAGCCTCGCTCACAGTATTCACTCATGTTAATATGCGCTGGAAGCAAAATGTGAGGCCCTGGTCCTTGTAATGATTTCTACTTCAAGAGATCAACCATTAAAGCACATGGAGGACCCTCTCCGTTCAAGTTTCAAAACCTCTGAGCTCATGGAATTGCTCTGGGCAATGCGCCATGCAGAGCTGATTCCATCAATAATTCCTCTTTGACCCCGACCGGAGATTCGGCTCCATTTTTTGGTGCCTCTATGATGTACCACAATATCCCTACAAGAGAAAAGATATTCAAATTTCCTTCAAAAGCCCCCCTCCTTTTAGAAGTTTTGTATGTATGTGAAAGTGCCTAGTAAGAGAAACATTATAAACTTAAGATATAATTATTTTCCTTCTAGAATGGCATTGGGCTACCTCAATTATAAGCCACACTTTTAAAATCTGTTAACATTTCCTTCTGGGAAAGCCCTTTTGCCCTTTAATAGTATAAGCTAATCAAGGCAGTATAATTTCTGGAGCTTATATTTGTGGGAGGAGAACGGCCGGCACTGGTGTGCTCATTGCTCTCATGGTTTTCTCCTTCCTTTATCTCCTGAACTTACTGAGAGGCTCTGAGCTAATTTTTTGAAAGTATGCAGAGGTACTTAGGAAAGCCAGAAGCAGAGACGGACACCTGAGCATTGCACTGACATCGATCATTCTACGCTCAGCACACCTGGCACATCACTAAAGCAATACCAACTGAACACAGTGGTGTATTCCGAACTCTTGCTGGCTTCAAGTAGCCGTCTTAATTACAAGCAGGCTTACTTTTTATCATTTACAGTTCTCCGCTTATTTGATTAGGAAAATTCAGTTTTCCTATAGAGGTATTTTCAACCTTTATATTTTTAAGTACATGCAAGATAAAATGGGATCCTGCAGTGATCTCAAAACCTGCTTCTCATATGCATTTCTTAAAAAAATCCTCATCATAATCTCTGCAACTGGGTCAGCTTGCACAAAGATGCTCAGGGTAGCCATGAGTGCTTTCAGCACCCTGCAATCCTTGTAAGTGACACCTCATAATAGTGCAAATGAAGCATGGCATGATGAGAAAATGAAGAAGAATGGACTTGGATAGTCAACCCAGCAGTTTTCAAAACACAGAGGATAGACTAAATTTTGTTCCGTAAAATACACCACACATGATTTTTCTTTTACACATTTAAGCACATATATGCTTTCCCTACTATGAGAAAAATGTCTTATGACTCCAAGAAATTCTATTATAAGCAAACAGGGTAGTCCATGTGTTCACCCACATATGTATATTTGCCATAGTCTCAAATTTTGAACCAAACCTCATTTACACCTGCCTTGATTTTCGGCCAGGGAATTTATCATATTGTCATTCACCTTTGTGCTTCACTTCACCCTCATCTATTAGGCTCAAAGATTATTTCCTTGCGGGCCCTTTGTATAATTAGCTGAATATTCAGGGAGTTTATTGACCCAACAAATTCAACATCACCTCTTTCCTATTAGGTTTCTTTTAAGCCATCACCCTGCCTGCCCCGCTTTCAGCCTCTCTGCATCCCCACCTCACTCCCATCACTCCATCCCCCACCCTCAGAGGCTTATTTCATCCTTCATGTTCTTGGGTTGTTCTCCAGACAGAGTTTATTCCCTCTTTTCAAGGGAGGCAAGAAATGAAGTATGAAAAATTCACACCGGCTTTTATCAGCAGAGGTTGGCTACTGACAGGTAAGTTTGCTACTCTGATTTTTTTTAAGAAGGAAAAAAAAAAGAAAGAATCAGAAAGCTTCCTCCGAAAGTATATGTGAGGAGGGTGGGGAGAGTTTCAAAAAGAAACAAATGTGACAATACAATGGAAGCTTCAAAGGAAAGAGAAAGTTTTCTGACCCAAAAGAATAATACCAATGGCTGCTCACATACAATTTCCTCCACCACCCATCTATGCTTTCTCTTTCCCAGCCATAGATATGCCTGGTTTTTCATTCGCATACATAGACAATCACCATATTCTAGAGGGAAGGAAATGTTTGCAGAGACCAGCAGACGGCGCCTGACTGGGGTAGAAGCTGCAGAGGTAAGAGGACAGGATGCCTCTCTGCGGCAGGGCCCCTTTGGTCTTCTCTTTCCCCATATCCCCCAGGCGCTCTCCCCTTTGAGCTATATCCCTCGGGAGAGAGGCAGAGCCACAGAAAAGGAGAAGTTAATATGCATATGAGATTATTAGCCAAGCGCTTCCCACAGGTACAATTAATCGCTCCACCCCCTGGCATACCCCCATGTGGCTCACCGCACCCACCCATGCTCTGTCTGCCCCTCCTGCGCTCCGGCTCACCTCCCTCCCCCGGGACTCACACAATTTTGCACAAAGGCCAGGCAGTGGGTGAGAACTGCACCTGGGAAAGGGAGCAACAAGCTCCCAGAATACTGTAAGCAAGTGGGGAGAGCAACAGCAACTCCTTGCTGCTTCAGAGGGATCTATCCTTTCGTCACTTTTTGCAAAAAAGGCCCCCTTTGGAGGTGTCAGTCCTGTGTTCATCCTAGGCAGGCTTACCTGGAGAGAGTCCTTGAGAGGGAACTGGGAGGAGGAAAGGAAGGGATTCCCAGGCCCACTATGAGGTGTGTCTCGGCCACTCCTAAAGGAGGTGTCCAGGGGATTTGCTCTCTTCAGCTGGGTTAGGCTCTAGCCTCTCATATCTAACCAGAACTGTCCCCAGGTAGGAAGCTGGTCCCTGGGGAAGGGGGCCATCCCAGTATAACTAGCAGCTGCTCGGGGAGAGGAATTACCTAGGGGGGAGGGGCAAAGGTTCCAGAGAGGAACCAAGTCTGAAAAAGAAAGGGGCCCTACAAACAAAAGAGGGGGAAAGAGATGTTAAAAAAAAAAAAAGTGTCCATAACTTTCACTCTGCTTTTTAAAGTAGCGGACTTTTTACACTGGAGGAGAAGAAAACCGGAGAGTGGGGGAAGACTCACAAAAAACAGCTGATGTTTTATTTACTGGCAATTCAGGGAATCTGAAATAGGCATTTATCTGAAGATGCCAGGAACATGGCCTTACACTGCTGGTCATTCTGGAGAAGAAACCTGCCAAAAAAAGGCATTTCCTCACACTCTGCTCTTTACAAAAGATTTCCCGGTGAGGAGCACAGCTTCTCTCTGCTCTAACTTCTCCTCCTCCACGCAGACCTCCTGGCTTAGACCAGCCAGTGTTGACCCACCTGCTCTCTTGGGAAGCACTAAACTCTGAGGAAGCAGGAAGCAGGACTTCCCTTATCCCAACAGCCTTCAGACATGATCCAAAAAGAAGTGGTAAGTGTGTGGAATGAGGGAAAGGGGATGGTGTTCAGAGGTCCCTTCCAAACTGGGTGGGGGTTAGAAAGTAGGATGATGGAGGCATTAAAGAGGGTGCCTCCATCCTCCTCCTACTTCCTCCAATTAAGGGATGAGGCGGGGGCAAATGGAATTAACTGTTGAGTGAGTCCTGGGACCTGCCGCTTCAAGAACGTCAATGCAGTCCGGGCACTCCTTGGAGAAATGTGCGGGCTGGAACCTCTCCCTCCCCCAGACCAGGGAAAATGGGCAGGAGGTGGGGCAGCACACACAACACAGACAAAAGGTTCTGCAGAGCCCTGCTCTCTCAGGAGCTCAGGTCCCTGGGCTGAGCTCGGCTCCCCATTCGGCCACACCAGTGACCTTCTCGCTAGTAACGCCCCCTTCCCGCTGGGCCCAGGAGCCCGGCCAGGGATGGTCCGTTAATAGGTGCCCACGTCTCCCTCCCGGCACCCCTACAAGGAACGCCCCTCCCACCCCTCACCACAAACACCCGCGACGCCTTCCACCAACCCCTTTCTATTGTCTTCAAAGAGATAAGTGGCTCCCACCAAACACACCCAAATGCACCTCCCTTTCTCGCGCTCCCATTTCTCCGAGCCTTAAGGGCCGAGAAGCGAGCGCAGGTTGAAAGGGGGGAGCGAGGGAGTAACCCGCGAGAACTTGGCATCGCAGACCCACCGTGTCCACCTCGCAAGGATGCCGGTGACCTGTAGATTGCAATAGGCACTGAATGATGCTTGCTGCTGCCATGGAAATGGTGGATGTGGTGCGCTCCCAAACTGGACGCCCCCCATGCCACTCCTAGGAGGCCGCTGAGGGTGAGCGGGACTATCCAGAGCAGGGCCAGGCGCCCCCCAGCGCCGCCGCCGCCGCTGCCGCCGCCGCCCCCGGGCGAGCCCAGCTCGGCGCCGCACCGGAGCATCCTCTGGTACATGGCGGGGCGCCGGCCGAGGGGCAGCCGCCGCGGGAGGCAAAGTTTGGGGCGCGGTGAGGAGAGAGGGCTCCGGGGAGCGGGCGCCTCAGGGTGGGCTGCGGGGCCGGCCGCCTCACCGCGCCAGGGCACCCATCCTCTCCCTCCTTCGGACAGTCTTCTGGGGGTCCTGGAGTCCGCCGTGCCTTGCACCCCAAAGAATCCGAAACATAGCCGAGGCGAATGCAGCCGATGGGGGCTTGTCCGGAAAGGCAGCCCCAGGGAATAGCAAGCGCGGAGCGGGCGGCTGCTCCCAGATTTCCAGGGCTCCAGGTTCTGGAGAGATACTCCCAAAGAGTTTCGGGCGAGAGTGCGTGCCGGGGGGTGGGGAGCGGGGAAATGGTTTAAAGCTCCTCCCGGAGGGTCCTCACATCTACATGACAGCCATCCACCGCGAATCCACTAGGTAAATCCATCTAGCATTGTGTGTGGGGACTGGGGAGGCCACTTCGCCGGCCCAACCTCCTTTCAAGGGAGAAGCAGACCCCATGGACTCGAGGCGCCCCGTCCCTCCATTCAGCCCGGGCCAGCTCGCCCGCTCGCGCCAGCCTCCCCGGGGCAGCGCGCGGAGCAGCGGCGCGCATCGCCTGCTCCCGAGGCGATCTCCGCGTCTGCCGCCTCCTGACACGCCCGGCGAGGGGTTCAGAGGCAAGAGTGCACCCTTATGAAGGAAGCGGGGATCGAAAGGGGGAAAGAGAGCTGGGGAAAAGCAGAAACACACAAAGGAGTGGGGGAGAAAAAAGAAAAAGAAAAAGAAAAAAAGAAAAGAAAAGAAACGAAACGAAAAACCACACACGCCGGCGAAGCGAGGGGCTCTATGCAAATCTGCAGTCTCCAAACAGCAAATCACTGAAGCTCGGATGCAATGCAGAGGACGAGCCTATGTAACGAGGGAGGCTGGTCTAGCTTCCCACAAAAATCGCCCTGCTTTGCCTCTCTCAAGCATTCTCCACACATCAAAGGGACACGTGCACGGCGATGCGGGGAACACCTAAAAAGCAACTCTCCTTCCCTCTGCCAGGTGATCCCTCCGTCTGAATTACAACGGCAAATGGCACCCTTCTCCTACCCCTATGGTTTAGATGTAACCAGTGTCTTGAGAGCTCTTAAAAGGGAAAGAATTCGGCTCTTTTTATTGGACCAAACTTGTTCTGCCAGGTGTTCAAACCCAATCTGCTAAATATGGCCTGACACCATCTACTCAAGCATCAGTTTTGATGATCTGTTAATTACACACATTACTCATAACAAAGAGCCCTCTTTCCCACTACAATATCATATCTGATATAAGGCAGCAGAAGTGCAGGGAACCAAAATACACAAGGAGGAAAAAGAATGAGTGAATTTGGCAGCTGAGGAAGAGACAGAAAAAGAGAATAAAAGGGGAGGAAGAAGGAGACAAGGGAGAAAGAGGACAGCAGAAGAGAGGAACAGCATGAATGAGATTGCTTGTGTTGGTCAAATAATTTAGGAATCTTTAAGAACCCCCAAGATCTCTACAGAAGCCCAGCTATGAAGATCTTTTATAAGGGTGGAGTTCTGCCTTTCTCTTATCATGTTTCATAAGGAAAATAACATCAGGAAATAAAAATTCCTAAATCTAATGCCCCCAAAGAAGAGAGGACATTATATCCTATTGGTGAACTGAAGCATAGTTAACTGAAAGCCATGTGGCCTGGAAAAAGATCAGCAAAGCCAACATATACACCTAAGAGTAAAAATCTAGCCTGGCAAGTGGACTTAGCAAGGAGGACCACAGTCACTGGAGGCTAACAGATGGGATTTAGAACTATGATTAAAACAGTTCCCTGGCTTCTAAAAGATGATAAAAATTATAACATGACTAGTGGCTGGACATTTTTTTGTTTTTATTCCTATTTAAAGACAAAGGAAAACAACTCTGAATAGGCACTACTTCTTCATAGGCTCCTCACTATCTATATAATCCCTTATATCAATAAAGTCATGTACTGAAAAAGTAGTTCTAGGGAGGATTTGATACAAATCAGTCACTCACCCAAGTGGTCATTTAGACTTATATATTGCTTCCTAGTTCATTCAAAGAGTCAGCCCTGGGACTCTGATGGTCACTATGTTACCAGTGTCCAGAGGCCACTAACCAAATTTGTAGCAATCCAACATCTCACATCCTTGGCAAACATTTCTGCTATTCTACTAAACATTTAATACTTCAGTAGTTGACTAATTGAGACACTTAGCCATGCTACTAGAGAAGATGCTTTTATCTACTTAAATACGCCTGTGTCCCAACTTCCCACAGCTGCTCAAAGACCAACAGAACCCAAATCCTCCACTTTCCACTGTATCCTGTTCCCACCCTTACCCCCAGGCCATTTCCTCCTCATTTTGTTATTTTTTGGCATGTAGATTTCAATTTATTAGTCAAGGGTTGTGAATATTTATTTTTAAAATACCCAGTAAGCTTCAAAGGGGAAAAAGAGGAGTACTGGATTAGGAGGTGGGGAATCTGGGCTGCCTTCTTGGCACTGCCATTTACTGGTTATGTTACATTTTTTACTTAGCCTCTCCCCAAGGCTCCATGGCTTCCTTTATAAAATAGTCATGTCCCTGTCTTTCCTAACAATCCCACAGGGCAGGAAGGATATAATGTAATATTTAATGAGAGAGTACTTTAAAATATATCAAATGCTCCCCACAGTGCAGGCAATATATCTCTCCTTCCATATAGGTCTAACATATTCCAGCTGATTGGCCTACACCATTCATTTGGTTTCCTTCCATCTATAGACATGTAGAGCATTGCATTGTTCTCGGATACCCCTCATCTATGGTGGTGATCTGTCCTTCCCTCCCTAAGTAGATAGATTCCTGAAGGGGAGAGGAGACAAATCTTCACTTGTATTCCCTCTAGTGCTTGGCATTTGCGAAACATAAGTTGGTCTCTAAATACATACAGTCAATTGTCATTATTTGTGGCAGTTATGGTCTAAAAGGTCACTATGAATACTGAATTAGGGAATATCGAACCATTGCTCCTATGGGTTAGGTTCCTACAACCCTCTGGTCACAACATGTTCATCAACAGATTAATATATAACCTTACTTTATGTGTTTTCTGTTTAAAGACATCTTATTGAATATATACTATTGATTCATTAACATTGAACTCATAGCCAACATCACTTTAACTTAAGCCTGAATGAAGCTCACCTAATATATTTATTTTCCCTGTAAGACATACCATGGCCTTCTTTGCTCAGGAACATTAAACAGCACTTCAGCACTATGTTTAGGGACCATTTCAAACAGGAAAATCACCAACAAACAGAACAAAAATGTGAAAAATATGGTAGTAAATAGACCACACTAAGGACACTTGTTTATCGTATGAGCTGAAACAAGAAGGCTGAGCATTGCCTCGTTTGACCTCAGCTGGGAACATGGGTGTTGAGGACTCTTTTTGCCACTCTATGCATGTCTGTTAATAACCACCTCAGTGCCATGGGTATTGACTTGGGGGTTACAGATTTTAGTGAGGAGGTGAGGTCATACTCCTGGATAACAGTGATTGATGGTATCTGTTACTTTCTTGAGTTAATAGGGAAGGATGGGGCTGGGATAATTTGGGAAATGATTTGTATAAATGAAAGCCATAGGAATATAGTAAGTGTGGAAGATTCTGATGAACCTTTCCAAGAACAGTCTCTTGGAAGTAAATGATGAAAAGACTCCCCTGACTGTCTTATATTGTCTTGGGCCTTGGGATATGAAGGTAGGGTTAGGGAAGGCAGAGGCCAGAAATCTCAGTCTTACTGGAGTCTCAAGGGCTAAAGAGGAAATATTCACGGCTGCCTTGAAAGAAGAAATTGTAGCTGTCGCGTTTTCAGGCAGATGTCTAAGGTACCTTTGCAATACCTGAGAGGTTCTTGGGTGGATTCAGTGATACTGATGCTGCAATATTTGTTATAAGTGGCTGTCATGGTGGAACAAGGAACAATTCTCCATCTAGAGAGTGGAGAAAAGTCTTGTGAGCAAACTCATGCCTAATCTGGAATAAGCAAATAAAGCTTGTGCTTACTCTTTATGTCTCTTCAGCTGGTCAGTTCTTTGGCTGGAAGTGTATCATCTAAAGGAAACTGAGGGAGCACGGACAAACTGTTCTCAGGGGAGTAAAAAATTGGTTGGAGGAGACATGGTGCTCGGCTGCTTGTCATTTGCTCTTAAATATTTCAGCATGGACAATGTGATATAAATGTGTGTTAGTGTTGCCCTGTGTCTCAGGAGATTGGCTGCTTTCATCAGGAACGTATGCTTTAACGTTTCAGCCAGAATTACAGAAGTCAGAGGTGGCTTCTAGATGTCTTGAGTCATCATCTCCAGTCATGACGTGGCTTTGCTCATTCATTATCAGACACATTGGAAACAAGTTATCAGTGCCACAAATGGCTTGTCAATTGGTTCATAGAGGTTAGGAATGGGTTCTGTTTGGTGAAATCATTAACATTCAAGATATGTGGACTGGCCAAAGTTTTTATAAGCATGCTTTGCTTCTATTTGAATAGAGTATGTGAATCTAACAGACCTTTCACCCTTTACTATAAGGAATGGTGTCATAATATTAGTAATAATAATAACTAACGCATTCATAACTGGCACAACTCTGAGAGGTGTAAATGGATGAGCTCATTTAATCATCACAAAACGATATGAAGCGGGTGCTATCACGGATCCCTAAAAATCCTTACTTAATCAGCTAATTTTGACAGATGATGATCTGGATGCTGCCACTGAAATATTGCCATATTTGCGTTAAGAAAACCTATTTGCAAGACATTTGGGGATGCCTAAAAGAACCAAGAGCTGGGACTTCATCAACCTTCCAGAACATGCTGTAAGATTTTGTACCTGCTTATTATTAAATGCCTGTTTCTGTAGCAGAAGTTGGTCTGTGTCTTAAATCCACTAGGACCTGTGGGAACGCTTGGAAGAGTGGTTCACCCTCCCCTGCCTCTGACAACTATGGGTACCAAGATCTACCAAGAGAATCTAATAGCTGCACATGGGGAGTTTTTCTAGATGCTCTCACAGCTGATGATTTATAATGAACAAGAAGGCAGGTAGCCTACTTTAGACAACAGTGTGAAGAAACAGGAGATGGGTTTGAAAGCTGAGGGAACAAAAGAAAGGAACTGGAAGGAGAAAAAGGAAAAGAGCATGTGGAAGGCGGAGTGTGCACAGGAATGGAAAAGGACAGGTTATTTCAAACTATTTTTTCATATTCTTAAAATCACCCTTCAGTCTCAAGAAACAATCATTGTCAGGCAGACACTTTCAACCTTTTCATGTTTTTCTTAAAACTTAATTGGAAATTGTTACAGCTCAGTATTAAGCTTTTAAAATAGAAAAGTAGACACTAAAACAGCAGAAAGGAAGTATATTAAAACCCACAGGCAGCACCAATCTTTTAAAAATTAAAAACAAGGAGCGTGTCAGTCATGCATTTTGCATTTCTACTGATGTCAGCACAAGAAAAGGCAAAAAGACCCCACATATCCATCTACCTGCATTTATGAGTTGGGACTGAGAGAGAGTAAAGAGAGAGAGACTCAGGAGAAGATGCTGTTTGTGAAGTTGTAAAGAAAACCTCTGATCCCATTACCTTTCTGGGTTATTACACGTCCCTAAAGGTGTTCTGAGAAAAGATCAGAATAGATCACAAGAGTAAGGACATTGAGAGACAGAAAGAAAGAAAGAAAGAAAGAGAGAAAGAGAGGGAGAGGGAGGCAGGGAGGGAGGAAGGAAAGAAGGAAAGGAAGAAAGGAAGGAAGGAAAGAAGGAAGGAAGGAGGAAGGAAGAGGGAGGAGGAAGAAATGGATGGAGGGGGAGGGAGGGAGGAAAAGAAAGAAAAAAGAAAAAAAAAGAAAAGAAAAGAAAAAAAGATTCCAGGGCTAAAAGCATCCCTGGAGATTTTGTAGTTCCATCTCTTCAGATGATAAACTTGAGGCCTACAGAAGTAATAATGTTACCAAAAAGTCAGATTTATTTATGAAGTGTTTACTTATCTGGAAGTGCACTTTTATCTCCCGCCACCCATAGTCCAGTCACAGATGTAGACTGGGGAATTCAGTCAATGCACCTATTACCTTGAACCTCCACACTGATATAAACAAATGAGGGGGAGTAGTAGGAACCCAAAATAAGCCAACATGATGCCCAATTCACTCAAAATAAATTAAAGCCTGCAGTTTGATTTGTGAAATATGAATAGATTTATTCAATCACAATTAGTTGTGTTTAGGACTGAAGTATTTTATGCTATCTTTTCTCTTGCCTTTTTTAATAAAAAATTCATTTATAACAATCTACATAAAATTTGTTGCCAAAGCACCAAGGCTGGGTCATAGAAATTCCATTATTAACTGCCTCTTTAAATGTTGTGGCCATTGCTTTGGCACCACCCAATCATATGCTATCTTTGGATCACTAGCGTTTTATATTGTCTGTATAGTTTTTTAAACAAACTTCTGTCACTGACAAACTCCTCCCTAGGTTCATGCCATTTGATGTGAATGTGTTCATAGCGCAGACGGAGAACATGCGGCTTGAGTGCTGGACTGTGAGTTTGGATCTGAGTGCATAATTATTATCCATGTGACACTGGGTTTAATAGACGCTTGCCCCCATTTCCTCATCTGTAAAATGATTATAACACTGTGTAAAATATATTAAGCACTAAATATAAGTTATTGTCATTTACTCACATATACATATTTTAGACAGCTGCTAAAGACATACTGATAATGAGCTGTAATGTGACTTTTTAATTTAGCCCTTTTTCAGACTCTTCCCGTTCAGTCAAGTTTGGCTACCTCCCCAATTCTCTGTTGCTCTAAATCTGTGATGCTCAAACTTTAGTGTGCCTGAGAATCACTAGAATGGCTTGTTAAATCGTAGATTGCTTTGCTTTTGATTCCCATGATTTGTAAAGGGGCCTGATAATTTGCATTTTTACTAAGTTCCCAGGTAATGCTCATACTGCTGGCCCAGGAGAACTAGATTTTCAGAACCACTGCTCTGTCTGAATGTCAACATCTTTAACACAGGTTTCATTAACCAACATAGGGAGGGCTTTCTAATTAAGCTCCTTACCAATAACTTCACCTCTTTGGCTGTGTATTCTAAACATAGACAGCAGTGCTGTTCCCAGATGTCTTCTTTAAAGCATTCTTTAAAGACTTCAATATGACCATCATATAAACCTATATATTCTCATTTCACACCATGAAACTGTAAATTCCTTTTATTCTACTTAGAAAAAAATATTTTCTTTTTCTTCTCATCTTTTGAATTTGAGCTTCTCTTCAGTTAGCGTGGCCAGTGGCTAGAAGCAGGACTGAGTTTCTACAGGACTGAAGGCACTACCTTAGGATTCAAATCTGACTTCACTAACTTATCAGCCACGTGGCCTTATGCAGGTGAGAATATTTGTTTCCATATAAAACTTAATACTGGCCATCCAAATAGTCAGGCACCATTTTAAAAAAGAAAAGAAAAAATTTCCTTTCAGGTCCTGGTATATCAGGTCTTCAGTCCGACCAGCATTAGCTGCAGGAAAGATCAGTGACAAAAACTGACAACCTGGGATCTGTCACCTGCATTCACCAGCACAGTCTATCATACATGTGCATCACTGCAGAAGAAAGCAGCATGCGATTGTTGAGAATGGAAGTAGAGTTGGAAGGACAACTATAAGGCAAGTCAGGGTGATATAAAAACTGAGATATAATTTGCAAATTCCCTAGTAAATACAGATATTCAAATCCAGAACCAGACATCACACCCATACCATGAGTTCAATTTCCTGAATGCCGGAGCACTTACAGCATAAACCAACTCGATCTATCTTTACGGGGATATACATTCTGGAGCATATGTTGCCATTTGAATTTACTGAAAGGAATTTAATCATGCGATTTGAATTGAATCCCAAATAGGTTTATCTGGGATCTATAATTTAATCCCTATCCAATTCAGGACAAATATATTAGATTACACATTTTGTCAGAGTGATATTTTGAAGTTAGAACTATAGTAAAGTTAGTGTGACTATCCCACTACAAAGATCGGTTTTCCAGGTAAGTCAAAGTTCTTTACCATGGCACATTAAGCCCTTCAAAATTTGCCTCCATCCTGCCTCTGCTGTCTTATCTTTATCCCGACTTCGGCCGCTTCCCCCACAAATATCCTAGGCTCCAGCCACATGAACCTCTCTTCCCTAAATACACTGTATTTTTTCCCTTCTTTTGCCACTGCTCATGCGATTCCCTCTGTCAAACTGATCTTTTCTCCTTCCTATGTCTCTTAATACCCCATTCAGTCTTCTGTCAAATTGTTGGAAAAATTTCTGAACTCCGCCAGTTATTTGCTACTTTCTCAAGTATATACTATCACAAATACCTTTAAAAAATGCCCAGGGTATGTAATAGTATCTTCATATTGTTTTTGTGCTGAATGAATGAAGTATCAAAATAACTGTTTAAGTCTATCTCCATGTTTAGGGAATCTAAAATAACCCAAACCAACAAACAAAAGAAACAAACCCTCTTCAATTTATCCTTGCAGGCTTTCACTTAGCTCTTTCATTATCTAACATATATAAGAGATTTAGGCTGAACTTTGATTCGAATGCTAAATAAATGTTATGAAGAATAAGGGAATTCATTGTCATATTTTCCTCCTCATGTTAAAAACAGATGTCTTTCTTTCCCATACTATGTAAGAGGAAAATAAAATAACACCAAGCAAGGAAGCTTGCTGCCAAGTTGAATTGCAGAGCAAACATTTATAGCCAACTTATAAATCCTTGAAAATAGTGTTTTATAATAGAAATACTGGCACCATTTTAACTATAACCATTCAAACAATATCACTAGAGCAGAACTTATAATCTAATATACGTGTTCTGGGATGAATGAGAAACTTAGCTATAGATTTTGGAAAAACTTCCAGTGGCTCAATTCAAATTGAATGATCATTCTATATTGTTCAAATCTCTTAGAATATTTATATTTATTTCAAAATGTGTAGTATATGCTCAAAAACATTTATTCTTAAAAGATAGAATATATTTTTGATATTTGTATAAAAATATATGACCTCTCAGAGGCATTTCCAAAAAGCATTAATCTGTTTTTTTTCCAACTGTCTTCTTTTTCTCTCATGAAAGAATTACTTTCCTCAGGTTTTCTCTGTTCTGTTGCTGAGATGATTCCCCCAGAGACCTGTGTGTTTATCTTGACAGGTGTTAGTAGATCTGTAGACCTCTGTGGAATTGTTCCTAGTTGCGTTGAGGTACAGTAGAAAACATTACGTCTGCAAACTAATGAACTTACTTATTGCATTCTAAATAAAATAAACCACCCAGCGAGTGGAATTAATCTACTAATATCTTCCTAATGAAGCTTTCATTAGGCATATGGTGTGGTCTTCAATATTTAACGTCTTCAATATTTAACGCATGATAGGTATTAAAACAAAGCATATCTGATGATTTTTTAAATGCATACCTGATAATTGCCTTGTATATTATTTTCAAATGAACTAGTTTACCCTCAGGTTGCTTCAGGCACCTAATGAAAGAGATACAAGAAACATTTCTAGACTGAAGGGAATGGTTTATATCCAAATGGAGAGAAGAAATGTCTCATCTACCATTACCCTTAAATAATTAAAACCAGATTTGCTGTTCTAATTTTTAAGAATGGAGATATATAATAGCGTGCAATTTTCTGTGCAATGTAAAATGTCACTTATTAATGAAATTTAGCCAAATATTGAGAATGAAACTGTGTTAATCCAATTCACAGTGGCTTGCTTTAAAATAATGCTACTTCATAGCATAGCAAATGGCAACTTAAATTCTGATGAGAGCTGGATACTTTAATGGCCAATGGAAGATCAATTACAAACACAATCAGTATCCTTTCTTATTGGCAACATTTTGATTTGTCACTTGTCAAAGCAAAAATTCAAAGCATCATGCAGAAATACCTACCTACTTCAGAAAATCATCAGTTTGGGATCATGTGCTATCTCATTCCATCTAACATTTATAGTAGCGTGTAGACAAGCCACAAAGAAGTCAGATCCCCGTTGCTACACTATGCCCAATTCTTAATTTCTCATTTCAGCTTCCCATATAAATTATTTCCTGTTTTGGTATAATCGTAGGTGTCCAATTGAGACTTGAAGATCTTATCAGTCATGCACTTTACTATTATTATTGAAATTTATTCATTTCAATGATTACTTACTGTATGGCCTTTCAGAGGCCAGAAAACAGACATAGTAAAAGGAGAGTAAAGGTAGGTCTTTTCTCCTTCAGCTGTAGGAGCCAGAAACAGTATGAAAGCAATGGATCATGAAAAAAAGCAATTTCCTACTTGAGGGATTAGACAGTACCCTCTTTTGTACTGTTAAATCACAGTTTTAGTTATTTTTTCAAGTAATACTGATTTTTTTTTCAATTTACATAAAGAGTCTACAGAAATTGCAAGAGACCCCCAAACACAAACTCTCTCAACCAATCAATAGAAGAGATTTTTAAAAAGCTCTCATTTATGTTTATAGTCTTGAGCAAATCCTCACACAGCATAAAAAAATAAAAATAAATGAACTACACTGCTACACAAGCTAAAGATAATTAGCTTAACAAGGAAGACTTCGAACTGAAATGCGAGGCTTTTTTCTTTTCTTTCTTTAGGAAAAATATAGGTGATTTTTATTTTGAAGCAGCTCATATTTACCAGTATTAGAAAATTGAAAACTATGTAAATTTCAGCAAATGTTTGCTTTCCTTTTTAGGTTCACAACAATAACAACACTGCCATCAGTCAGTATTACATTCAGAGTTGAGAAAATATGTAGCATAAAACTGTGCTCTGGAATATCATGTGAAAATCTTAGTCAATTTAAAAGGCATTTACATTCAAGGAGGAGTAAAGCATACTCTTAAATAATAAAGGCAAATAATAGTTACATGTATAAAAGGGGGAAGGAAAATCATGAGCCTTTTCACAGCCCATTTTTTTTAAGGTTTATTGTTTATATGAGTCATATTTAAGGAAGTTGCACATTTTCTATGCAGAAGACTGTTATGTCAAATAATTAAGAACAAAAAGTCCCCATAGCTAAATAGAAGGATTGTGACAAAACCTTATAATTTATTTCAACTTATTGCTCATTTATCCGGTTTGCCTAGAACAGTACACTTCATACTGTTAATAGACACCTGAGATATGGTGGTTGATTGGTGGACAAAGTTCTAGGTTTTATGTTAATTGTCCTTTCTTTTTCTTTCCCCACTTTGTCAAAATAGTCATGCTAAGGCATTTTTGAACTCAGTAGCCTACGGAGACATTAAAAGCAAGAAAACAAGTATATAAACATAGATATTTCTTATTTTATATATAACTGGAGTAGTATTTTCTAATTTTGGTGGAACAATCTATTGTATAAACTTGGGAATTATTTATGAAAATAAAGGGAATAAGGACCTGTACACAGAAACCAAATTAGAAGAGTACAGATCTATAACCCAATAGAATAAAATTTGACTGTTACAATCAAACAATCTTGGAAGAAGTTTGAAGTTGTTCAGTATGGCTGAGATAAGTAGAATTTGCAGCAATGAATGATATCATTTTCACCCAGTATAAATTCCTCAATCCAGTAACAGAACAATTAAAAACAAGTTAGTTGGGTAAATGAAGTTTGAATTCGCTAGGTTTCCAGGACTGGGAATTAAAGAGAAAAAAAAAATCAAGAGTTGGATTACTAACAGGTCAAAAATGGAAAATAGTTACAAAAAATAGATTTAAAAAATAGCATAAAAATTATATGATTTGTAATAAGACACAGATTCGGTTTTAAAGAATCCAATAGTTTCCCATGACTTACTAGGTAGTCTCTATATAGGAATACCAATATTCATTTTAAAAATCAGTGACTTTAGTCACTGTAGATTTTTTAGGGGCAGCCCAGTAGCAGATACTTCTAATTTGTACTCAATATCTACTTTGCCTCCTTCCTGGTAAATTGAACAACCTATTTTTGGGGGCAGGAAAGATTAAAATATATAGAATGGCAACATGCCCCACTAAAAATACTTGCTTTTCCAAACTCCCCTACAGTCAGAGTGCCCTTGTGATCCAGTTAATCTTGAGAAAGTGTAAATGGAAGAACTTGGGAAAGGTTTTCTGCAAAGCCCTTCAGGCTTTCTGCCACAAAACCTTATTCCTCTTGCCCAAAATGCAGAATCACTGTGTATATAAGATACCCATTCTGAGACCATGAGGTCAAAATCATACTCTAATGATGGAGAAGCAAGAAGACAGAAGGAATCTAAATACTTGACATTTTCCTACTGGAGTTCCACTAGCCCTGCATCACCTACCTCTGAGCTTCTTACTAAATTTGAAAAATAAACCATCTCTGTTTAATCCAATGTAAGACAGGTTATCGGTTTAGGGAAGTTAACTACATACCTAATATATAACTAATTTCTAGGAAGGATGACTACTTAGGTGAGCAAGTTAGCCATCTTGGGCTCTGGGGGAGACATTTATCCTTAAGGGAAGTCAGTAAATATTGTCCAGAACTGTGATTTTAATGAGTCAGGATATGCTTTGGGTTCCTCCAGAACCATATGCATTTTAGAAAGTTAAAGTAGTTGCTTTAATACAGGAGCCTATTAAAGATAATAATTGGGAAATAAAGTTATCCAAGGCCCTTGAACAAGAAGAAAATGCCTTTGAGTAAAGAATGTTATGGGCCTGAAGGGAAGTGTTCTCCCTTCGTCCTCCTTAAGCATGCCAGGGAAAAGCAAGAGAACATTCCTTTTGCTAGAGATAAGGAATTAGAAAGACACAGACACACTTTCAATTAGGAGGTCTCTGAAGTGGGCTTATTGGTAATAAACTCCTCTTCCCAGGGAATATACCTAAGTGTGAGTAGGTGCAGCTGATATACATTTATTTGTCCATTTATTCATTAATGTATCAATTTATTTATCTAACAAATATTTATTGAGTACCTACTCTACAGCAGGAACTGTACCAGGCCCTGAGCTCATCCAGAAAGAAACATTTGGGCCCTTGGTTCTAGGTGAGGAAAGGAGTCTTTGGACTTACTGCCTCCTTATCTTGAACTGGGCTGATCCCAATCCTCTCTTGAAGTCCTTGAAAGGATGATATGTACCTTGTGACTTATTGAAACTGCCCTGTAGATGGGATTGAATTGGAGCTGAATAAGTATTCTTACCTCAGTTAACACAGTTTCATACTCAAATGGTTTCAAAGCAGCACTGTGCACGATTCAGACACGCTTATTGACTAGGTGCTTACCACCTATTTGGCAGATGCTGTTTATAAAGTTTTAAGAAACAAATATTGATCCAAACAATTCCCTTGCATTTAATATCCCATCATTCTGGAAGTCTACTATTAACTTTGATGTACACATGCAATTACCTGTCTGACTAAAGCGTTTCAATTGCCCTAACTCCTGGGCACCACACCATGATTAAATGCATAGAAGCAACAAGTTGTTGACTTGGGCAGCCAGAAAACCACTGTGGCATAAGATCAATAATTATATCACCTACCAAACAATGCCTCTGTCCTTGCTTCCTACAGTCCTCAAAGTCCCAGATAAGAATTTAAACCTGGGTTTTGTTCTTTCTTCTGTGTACATGTTACGTATGCAAATGCAAATAAAATTTATCTAGGAAGAATCCAAAGGGTCTACAAAGGAGTAAAGATTGCTTAACTTCTTGTAGAGTTCATAAAACACATTTTCAACTGGTGGGCATCCTCTTCATCATATGCTTCAAAGCAGGAAAAATTAACACGCATAAATGTAAAATCTTGCTTGTAGGTTTGAGAAAATCAACAGCATAAGCACAGGATGAGGGAGACCTGATTCTGTAGTTCTTAGTGTAAAAAAGTACCACGAGATTTTCACTGAATGAAAATGTAATAGACAACAGTTTGATGCAATTATCAGAAAAATTGTGTGAATTGAATTGTAGTATGAGTTCGTTTCCCTCCATTTTACATATGACACATACGGAGTGTCGTTTGACTTGCTGGGTTCCCTGTTTTAAAAGATACATTGACAAAAGAAGAATGACCAGATACTCAGAAAAGCCATAGGTATGCTTTATTGGCTTTGCAGCTAGAGGAAGAGCCAACAGGTGGATTAATAAAGAAGCAGACTTAAGTACTAACGTAACTGAAGTGAAGTTTCCAGAAAGAACCTTCTAGGAAGTAGAAGGGGATTTGGAACTAACGTGCATTTCCACAAGGTATTTTCTGATTTATTCCCCTGTCCTGGGATCTTGCCTGTGGACATGTCCTTAGATAAAGAAATAATGGAGCCTGTGAGAAATAATAAGGAGACCTTTGGGTCTAATTGTCAGCCAAGGAAACTGAAAGTAGGTTCCTATGCAAGAGTTGTTGAGAAGTGCAAAGGCTACCCTCTGATGTATATGGCTGTACCCTGGCTAGGCAAGTAACTCGCCCCCAAGTACCTTCTTGGGGAGCTAGGTAACTATCCATAGCAAAGTAGACATATTTATTATCTTACATATCTTCAATCATATGTCCTTAGCTCCAGGGAAATATATTCCATGTTCTTCAGGAAGGGGTGCAGGAGGGAAGTACCATAACACATGTAAAATAAATAAAATCATTCTAACACTAAGAAACTGAGAATGTGTGGCCACCAGTTTGGAAGCCTAAAAATAAATACTCTAAAACAGGGGAGGACAGGAGGCCTCAATGGAGAATATAGAAAGGCAAGGTCAAAATGATCTGAGAAAAAGGTAGTTGGTAAAGTAATCATAGCAACCGCAGACACCAGGGTATAAGGGCACATGTGAAATAAACCAAACAAACACATATATTACCTTACTGTATATTATGTATGTTTTATGTTTTTTCCATTGGACTCTGCTGTAATTAGACTGTACCACCCAAATTATCAACTTTTGACTAAGTTTATTATGTGCACTCTATTTGATCATAAGCATAAAGAATTCTATCAGTGCTCAAATTAGACTTGAATTCTTATCTTTTCATGCCAAATCACCTGGATAGATGTTATAGCAGGTTAAACAAACTCTACAATTCCAAATACATAAGCTCAAATAAATTTAAATAGCATGATATTACTTGTCTTCTGTTTTCTGGTAGAGTTGATGCACAGCTACCTTATGTATCCTTAATCTGAAAAAGCAGCCAGTTTTTGATGTTCTTTATGATTTCTGACTATAATTCCCCACCACAACATTCCCTATGGTCTCAAACACTCACATATCTGAAGCAAACTGGATTTCTATAGGAGGTGATACTGAAATAACCACTGACCCACAACTCCCACAGGTTGCTACTAGAAGTGGTGACCAGCATTCCTTCCTACTCATTTCTGTGAGCTCTGATGTTTCCTTAAAGTACACAGACCAATCATGATCTTAATCTCCCAGTGCTAGAGAGGAGAGGTGGGGGAGGATCATAAAACCACAATATAGAGGAGGTCGTATGAACTGAACAAATTAGAGAATGCAGATAAAAGACCAAAAGAAAGGTATAAAATGAATAATGGCCATGCTTAACAGGTAAAGATAAAGCTATCTCTTAATAGAAGATATGTATTCTATTTATTGAAGACCCTTCTCAATATCTACCTCTTCCACAATTTCAGCCACGATTTTAGCATGATCCTAGCCACCGTGCAGTTTTTCCTCTCTGTGTGTACAGACTATCTCTCCAGCCAGACTGCAGCCACATGAGGGTAGGGTCTCTGTCTCATGTTTTTTCTGGTTCTCCATTTCATAAGCAGGTGTTCCTTTCAAAATGCAGTCTGCCAACCCTGGACTTACTGAATTTCTGAGAATGTGTTTAGAAATCTGCATTTGTAACAAAAAACTGGACAACACTAGTGTCACAAATATTTGCCAGCCTAAGGCCTTGCACATAGCAGGTGCTTGTAAATGTCTGGTAGTGCTGTTAAGGTAATGCTTTCTGGCATGTCCGTATGTGTTTATGAGAAACAAAGAAATGCCGATTTGTTCAGTGTGTCTTCTGTCAGCCACTAGACAGTAAATGCCTTGAGGGTTGATGTCTTGCCCAGATGGTTCTTTGTATCTCCTTTTAAATTATTTTCTATAGCACTAGGCACTTCCTAGAATGCACCATAAATAATTGTTTATGATAAGAAGGAAAAAGAAAAAGGTGAAGGAGGAGGAATGGGGGCAGAAGACGAGTTTGCGGTTGGGAGGGATAGAAGGGGAGGTTATTCCCAAAATTCCTTTACTTCGATGGGCTGGAATTCAAAAGTGCTAATGAAGTTTCTACTTAATTTTTTCTACTTAATTCCTTTGCTCTACGCTTACTAATACTGAGAATTATCTTCTATGGTATTTTTGAGATTATTAAAGACAGTCTTCCTGTGATAAACCATAATGGAAAAGAATATGAAAAAGAATGTGTGTGTGTGTGTGTGTGTATATATATATATGTATAACTGAGTCACTCTGCTGTATGGCAGTAATTAACACAACATTGTAATTCAACTATACTTCAACAAAAAACAAATTAAAAAAAATGACAGTCTTGTGTGAATTGAAGATAGACCACACTATGAAGGGCTAGCATAAAACAAACCTGTACTGTAATAATAAGGAAATATTGGTCTCCATTTCTCCTCCTAAAATTGATTTAAAGGAAATCATTTGCATTTCTATATGCACATGTATGTTTGCATATGTATGTATATAGAATTCCTTCATGTGGATAAACTCAGCAATGACCTCTGCCAATTAAGGGCAGTGTTAATGAGCTGTAAGATGGACTCACCCAGTCACCCATGCCTTCCAATTGTCTTTTATTGCAAAAGGCATTCCTCATCCTTCACTCAGGTCTAACTCCCACACAAACCTTCTGCGCTCTTGCTTTATTATTACAAATATATAAAAGTTAAAATTGGATAGCAAGACTTGAGAACACATTTATTCCAAACCAATAGGGAAGTGAGGCTTTATTGCCTCTATTCTCTAGAATTCAGTTTTTCAAATTGTGAGAGGACCCCTGCTTTCCATTTCCATTTTGTCCTACTGAGGATGGGTCTCATACTCAAGAATTGCTTTCTAACAGAACATTCGAATACACACACACACACACACACACACACACACACACACACACACACACGAGGGTGAGTCAAAAATTATCTGCACTCTGGCTGTGTGGCCAACAGAAGTTTTAATATAACTGGAGTGTGGGTAATTTTTGACTCACCCTCATATATATACGTGTGTGTGTGTGTGTGTGTGTGTGAGAATGGAAAGATCTATCTATGTTAAAGATCTCTAATCACTACACGTTAATTAGGAGGATTCTGTGGCCTAGATGGGTTAAATGATTCACTCAGAATCACAAAGTTAATTAAATTACAGATCAGATTCTTTTCCAGGGACGTATGAATAAGCTTCAAGGGGACCAAGACTCTTCAAAATTATATGCAAATTGTTTGTATGCATCTGTGCATTTTTGTGAAGACAGGATCCATAATTTTATCAGACTCTCAAAATGTTCATCAACATAGTTGAGATAGTTACTGCTAGAACTGTTAAGTTACAAAATATTTGTAGAAACTAATGAAGAATAGAGCTGAAGGTCATGAAACCCAAGCCTCCAATCAATATTATTCTTAGGTAATATTTCTGGTGGAGAGCATGCAACCACTACCTGGGTTCTTTTTTTTTTTTTTTTTAAAGATCTTTATTGGAATATAATTTATTTACACTGTTGTGCCAGTTTTTGCTGTACAACGAAGTGAGTCAGCTGTATTTATACGTATATCCCCTCCCTCCCACGACTCCTTTCTACCCTCCCCATCCCAGCCCTCTAAGTCATCACCCATCATCGAGCTGATCTCCCCGTGTTATGCAGCAGCTTCCTACTAGCTATTTTACATTTGGTAGTGTATATATGTCTATGCTACTCTTTCACTTCATCCCAGCTTCCCCTTCACCCCCAACCCTGTGTCCTCAAGTCTATTCTTTACATCTGCATCTTTATTTTTGCCCTGTAACTGGGTTCACCAGTACCATTTTTTAGATTCCATATATGTGAGTTAGCATGTGATATTTGTTTTTTTCTTTCTGGCTTACTTCACTCTGTATGACAGACTCTAGGTCCATCCATCTCACTACAAATAACTCAATTTCATTTCTTTTTATGGCTGAGTAATATTCCATTGTATATATGTGCCACATCTTCTTTATCCATTCATCTGTTGACAGGCATTTAGGTTGCTTCCATGTCCTGGCTATTATAAATAGTGCTGCAATGAACACTGTGGTACACGTTTCTTTTTAGATTATAGTTTTCTCTGGGTATATGCCCAGTGGTGGGATTGATGGGTCATATGTCTACCTGGGTTCTTCACATAACTAATAACTTACCACCTCTCATGTTAGCAGTGTTCAAAGCTCTAATTATTAGAAAGGGATTCATATCTCTGTATACTTTCCTTTTCTCGTTTTCTCACAAAGGTCCAAGTACTGCCTTTCAGAGCCACAAAAAACAAAGCCATTTTTTGCCTACTCAGAATGTCTTTCAGATATCTGAAGGTGACAGTTATACTCCCTAGAATCTATGCTTCTCTGATCAGAATAGCCTCAAAGTTGCCATTTTAGACTCATAGACTTTAGAGCTGGAAGAAACACATTTCAGTTTGTCAATATTATTTAATAAACATGTCATCCAAAACTGAAAACAATGCTTCACTTGTGACCTGATTAGTCTATGACTATACTATCTCTGGTGGGTATTTTGCCTTTTTTTCCCCCCTCTGGGAGGATTATAGTATTTTATTGTTGAACTGGGAAGATCAGGGGTTAATGACTTTTACAAATCTGAAATGCAGCAGAGCAAAAGGCATGAACTTGGCCATTTACACCTAGCTCTAGATGGTTACATTTCCAAATTTAATAGTAATGGGGTTCACATAAATAAAACATTTGAAATTTCCAAAAGAGAAACCTTATACTTTCTTATTTTATATGAAAAATCTGTCATTTTTTCCACAGGTTGAGTCAGAAACAAAGAATGGACCACCTCAGATTTATAAAATGAGTACAGCAAGGATGACTTAGAATATAAAGTTTTCCCATTTCAAGTGTCAGAAAAATTACTGTCAGGTTTACTTGATTTAAAAGTTCCAAAAACTACCTCCTTGCGATGTATACTCACAGCCCAAACTTCAATAGTGTAGCAACAATCATGCAAATAATTTAAACCTAGTAAATGGACAAAATGAAAAATTCAGTCTCTTTCCCCATTCTGATATTGATTTTCTACATCAACATTCCCCAAAGACTGTTAAGAGGAACACTAATCCTAACAAATGTTCAGTGAAGATAAAAGACCGACAGCTAAATACGTTTCAAAAACACCTCCTACCATATCTGCTTCTTGGTGATTCCCACTGCAAGTTACACATTTCAGGCTCCAAGACCCGCCCCCCCATTTTAAAGACACCTATTAGCATCCCACAACACTAACATTGCCCAAAACACACTTTGGGAACGACTGTACCACACTGATCCAATGAATCCAATTTCTATCAATTTTCCATTTTATGTTTTAATATCCTAACAAGTGTGAGTGTATGCTCTTGGGTAGTAAGTAAGACTTCTGAGTATACATTCTCTCCTTTATGATAGACACTTTTGTGCCTGGGCCCCGGTAAGTCACAGCATACCCTATGGAGGAGTTAGGTTAGGCCAAAAGTCTTTTTTTTTTTTTTTTCCCTTAGATCTATGGGGATGAAGGCTCTAAGATCAGGCTGGAAATTGTTGATATTTCTCTTCTACTCCTAGCAGTAGATGGCTAAGTAAATTCACTGCTTTCCCAGCCTCCACATTCTCACTCACAGAGAGATATAAGAATGATAGTGATAAAGATTCAGATTTGTGAGGGAGATTTCACTTTGGCTTCAAATCCATGTGGGGTGCTTTAATTACATTTTCTAGAGAGTTCTGCATGGAAAGAATTTAGATACATATTTTGTGTTGTTCTCTGAGAATCCTGGGGGAGTAGGGAGGCCTGGAAGTATAGTACTCAAGACATTTCTAGGTCACAGCTATAATGTCATCATCAAAATAGCACAAAGTTACTGTGGTCATGGTTTCTCTGTCTGTTTTTGTCCAAATGTTTTAAAAATTCATACTGAAGTGTCTGCAGGTGAATGAGGCAATGTCCAGGATTTGCTTTCAAAACAATCCAGTTGGAGGGTAGAAATGGAAGGGGTTGAAGTTACAGATAAAACAGTATTAATCTGTTAGATAAATATTAGAACTGGGTGATAGATTAATTTGGATTCTCTCTATCTATCTGTTCTCTTTATTTGTGATTGATATGTTCTGTGATTAAATTTAAATAGTAATAATAAAGCACCAATATCTCACACAGAGCTTCCAACCCCTATAAATAAACTCATAGACATGAGTGTGAGAGTTGGAGAGTTTTGGCCAAGTGGTCAAGGCATTCACTATTGTAACTAATAGTTTTTGCTGAGGCTACTATTATCAACTGCAATATCCACATACACATAGTATTTCTGGGCAGATTCTCTTTATTTGAGTGATTGACCCCATTTGACCAAAGAGAAAACATTAAAATCATCATAAAACTAATTATTGATTGCATGGTAACCTTTATGTTGTAAAAATTATAACAGTCAATATCTAATGTAGAATCAAGAACCATATTCAATATTTTGAGGCAATGTTTTTAAAATCCATATCCTGTGAATTGCAAATAATTCTAGCTTGAATGCTAGTGAATGCAACAAGTTTCTGTAAAAGCTTTTGAGTTTCAGAGGCTTCCTTTTGACAGATTTCTTAAGTTATGGAATGCAGCCATCAGCAGTCTGTAGAAAAATGAAATACTGCAAGTCTATTTTTATGCAGCTGGGATCAAGCTACTAAATGGATCAAAAGAAATAATTTCTTTGAAGAGGTGGCTGTTGACACCAGTGCCCTAAAAATAAGTGCAATTTTGTGGGTACAAAAACTTGTTTATACTTCAGTGGAAGTAACTATAGATATAGTTTCCATATATACACTTGCACTCAAGATATATTGGATGCCACTCTGAACATATTTTAATATACATCAGTTTAACATCACTGCTATTAAAGGGAAAATGCGTGCTTGTTCGTAAATAATTGATGTAGCTAATGACAATTATTCCTACTAGGCTTAGCTTATTGGTTAATAATAAAAACAACCAAAATCATTATCCAACTCTTACTCTGTGCCAAATACTAGCCAAATACTTGCCAATATTATTTTATTTTCTCTTTGAATTAAATTTGATTTTAATAACTAGCTATTATTACCATCATTTTATAGATGAATAAGCTGACTCTTTGAGAGAGTTTACAGTGTAACTTGCCAAAGGTTATACAGCTAGTATGTTTCTGAGTTGGAATTTGAATGCTAGTCTAATTCCAAAGCTCTTAATCACTAAATTATATGCCAACATTTCAGGTTAGATAGCATATCAACTGATTCTAAACTGCAGGAAAAAATGTTAAGAAACAGCAGTATCTTTTTAAATCTCATTGATTGTGAAAGTAAGTTTGTTTACTGAAAATTTGGTAAATTGAACAACTATAGCAGTAAACAAGGGATGCTGAAAACTACAGAGATCAAGTGTAAGAAAGTGCCAAGATAGATAAATAATAATGTCACATAAAATTTTTCATCACAATAAAAAAGAACAAAATAAAACAGAAAGACTACTATAGACTACAAGAACGATGGTTGATCTAGGACTGCAAATGAAAAAAAAATTAAATAGTTTTTTTAAAGGAAACCATTTCAGGCTCTGAAGTAAAAAATAGATACAACCCCTTCACAGATAACAATAAACAACTAACCAGCAAGCTCTTGAAGTAGAATTATATACTCTTAGTTCTAGAGGACAAAAATTCCTCCAGGTAGCCCCTGACTCATTTAGAACTTCTTCTGTTATGGACAGACCAGAGGATGCTGGCTGTAGCAAGGCTGTCCCTTCAAAGTACTGCGGGAGAAACCAAATGACTAAAGAAAAACTTAGTTTAAAAGGTAATCTAAGTACAATAATCCTAGACATTATCTAAAGTTAACAAAATAAGATGCAAAGAGCAAAAAAAACCAAGATTAAATTTTTAGAGATGGTGTTATATTTGGAAAAAACTACACTCTGCTATTCAATATTAATTAAACATTTGGATATATGTAAACCTTCTATATTGCTGAGGTGGGAAATGTAAAGTAAATGGTGGAGAAGATCATTTTTATTATTTCATGAATAGATGGAGAAAATACATTTTACAAACTCCATTTGAAGCTGCTAAAAGCCATATAAAGAGTATAAGAATATTTCCTACTATGTAAGTCTGAACGAGAGGGAATCAGTTTTGATGAAAACTTGATACTTTAATGGTTTAGATTGTGAGTAAAATTATTTGTCTCCTTTGTGCCTTATTGGCAGCAGTTCTAAGACTTGCTCCACCAAAATTTGAAGCAGGATTGGAAAAAAAATATGTAGGGAAATTACAACAAACCTTCCAACAAAGATTCCTTCAACTTTACAACATACTGAAGCTACTCAGGTTCTGTTTGTGGATTGATACAAACACTGGTAAAGTGTGGGTTTGCTGAGTTCTGATGCTGTGGTTTCCAGATCCACAAAGTTGATTTTGGAGACAAAGAATGGTGAGCTAAGAGATTTAGCTCACAACAATACAATGAATTCAATTAATACAAATGACAGCAGTCCTTTGCAAGGACACATTCATGAAAGGACCAATAGTCGACCCAGAATAATTCTACACGGCTGATGGCTGAGCATGCCATTCGGCAGTACTTTGTTCCCTCGTGATCTGGAGAGTCTGCTGTAGGGTCTAGAATCACAGATTTTTAGAGCTGAAGGATAACCCAATAACCATTTCAATCTTCTCAGCTTACAGGTAAGGTGCATAAGTCTGAGAAAGATGAACTGATTTTCTCTACGACTCTCAACAAGTCACACAACCTCCCTGGGCTTTAGTTTTCACATCCTTATAATGAAAAGTTGGGACTAGTTCATCTCCAAAGCACCATCATGTGAAACACAAGACGGTTTCCTAAACTATCGAAAGGCAGAATGAGCTAATGGCAGACATTAAATTGAGATCTCAATCCCCGTCACCAAACCTCCTGGTCTCGTCAGTCCAGTTTGTGTTCTGACACTTGCTCACATATTTGACCATCGTTACACACTTAAGAGATGTGTAAGTGAAGAAGTGACGTGAAAAATATCCAAGAGAAATTCCACACATTTTAGAAAGGCCAATTTATGAGGAATGAGTAAAGTGGTTGAATCTGAACATTTGTGCTAATTCCAAACAAAGGTGATGGAAAGTGGGAAAGAAGAAGATTGCAGCTCTGTAAGGTATAAGGAAAGAAGGAAGAGTCAGCAGTGATCAGGATTTTTCTTTTTAATTGTTCAAGTTCAATGACAGCATCATTTAGCTCTATGACTCTAGGCAGCTGCCAAGAGTTGTGGAATCTTGGTCTCAAGAGTCAATTAAAACAGGCTAGACCACGTAGGCACAAAGCAAAAGAGAAGTATGCAATATAGGTATTCAGTATTGGTAAGCTAGATTGGCCATGTAAATATTCACTTGTCAATAAGGCTGCTACCTAAAGAATGTAGGCCTGACCTAATAACTGGCTTTTCTTCTTTTGGGGTGATTTTCACCTATGGTCACCTATTAATTTCAAGATAATTTGCTGTAGGTAGATGCTGGTAATCATTGAATATAATGATTTAGGGCTATTAGTAATATAGGCACAGAAAGAGGGAGAAAAATATAGCAATAAAAGTAGATGGCTGATTCCTAATTTTGTGAACAAAATAAAGCTCTTTATTCTCAAAAGTGATTGTGAATTTGAAATTTGTGAAGGGAATTCAAGATCAGATCAGGTAACTTTAGGAGGAAAACCTTTCCTGACCCAGTTAGACTATTATGTTCTGATAAGGCTCCCTTACTTCACACACATATTGTTTCCAGGACTTTCCTCTCATGTAATTTTACAAAAATTTGTGGGATCATTTGCTTAATGTATATTTCTCCATATTTTCCAGAGATGGCTCTGCCTTATTCATTGGTGTATTTCTAGCAGAGTATCTGTCACACAACAGACATTCAATAAGTGTTTGTTAAAAGAAGAAATGTCCACACTGTAATGTGTTTGAAGAGAGGAGAGAAATGAAAATAAGAAAAAGGACTATGGAGAAGAAAGAGAGAGAAAGGGGAAAAGACAGATGGACAAACACTGGACCGTCAGGATGACTTTCAAAACTGACCCTTTGTTTCACACACTGGTGAACCCTGGGCATACCCCTGAGGAGTCAATGTACTCACTTTCTCTCTCTGACCCATGTATATTTTTCTATCCCTGACACATATATATTTCCTTAGGAATATTTGCAGAGAAGGGCTAGACAAAAGAAGATGGAAAATGAATATTAGAAAGACTGACAGGGGAAAATAAAGAAACAGACACTATTGTATACAACTCCATGGTCAAAGATTTCCTACTTCCCTGAGAATCAGACTAGCTTGCAGGTAGAATATTGACTGCTAGGCAGAGAACCATGGCTATAAAACAGACCACTGAGCTAGGCAATAAAAAATAGAGAGAGAGAGAGAGAGAATGAGAGGTCTAATGTCTTGTTTATGTCCCCTTTATAGCATCTTTGAGATGCTCTGCAGTCCCACAGCTGGCTTTAGTTCATATGCTTTTCTGATTAAGGCAATACATACCAAAGCAATCTAATATTAATGTGCAATTTGGAAAAAAAAATAGGCTGGTGTAGAAAAAGAAGGGATCTTCACAACCAGCGTAACTAAACAATAACAGGATACGAGACTTGCTTAATTCTTTACTAAATACATGCTTTATTGTAAGTCTCTAAAACATTTGTAACTTATTTTAAACACTCAATTCTACCATATTGTGTTTAGTGACACTAATGCTTGTTTATAGCCTAATCCTTTGAGAATAAGATTATGTTCCCAGTGAACAGTTATAAGTAGTTACCAGTTTTATTATAACAGCCCTGATCACAGATTTACAAAAACAATAAATGAAAAAAAAGGAAGTGTAAATGACTAGGATAACATCCAATAGGAAGAAGATCTTTATTTAAAATGACGTGTAAACCTTGATTGATAAAATACTCTGAAAGTACTTCCAAGAAATGTTTTTGAAACTCTTCATGAAGAACTAAAGTACTGTTTTGAATTTAAACACTGCTTTTACATTTTGTCACTTTATGATTATACAATTTGCAAGGCCTGGAGAAGTTTGGATACTGCATGGAAATTTACTCAAGAATTCAATATTCCACATTGCGGGGAAATCTATATAGATAGATATATAGATACATGTTTTCCCCCCAAGAGATTCTATTTTAATTTTGCTAATATTGAATAACACATCATGACTATCCCAACTGTCAAAATAGTCCTAAGGCATTGGTACAATTGTTTCAAATAAGTAGTTGTTTTGGAAACGTTTCGACATATGTGGCTCCAATCTTTATATTGATAATAATATAGAGTGGTTAAGTGGAGAAATTTGGAAGACAGAGAGGATTATATTTCTGGCTCAGCCATTTACTGTCTGACTGAGCCTCTGTTTTCTCATCCATAAGGTGGGAAAAACACCCAAGCACTAGGGATTGTGTTAAGATTGAATAATGTGCTATGTGCAGAATACATAGCATGGTACCCAATACATAATGAGCACTCAGTAAATGGCAGCAATTTATAACTATAATAAGTGATTGCTAGTATTAATAATAAAAGCCACCCATTACCAAGTTGCATTCTTATCATTACAAAGCTTGACGTCCATCTCAATTCTAAGAAAAATCATTTTCTACCTCCCCTCTTCTGTGAATTTCTACTTATGCCATATTATCATCACCAATAACTATTTCTTGTAAGCCTAATAAGCACAAGGTATTACATTAAGCCCTCTAAAGAATACAGCCAGAATCAATCTTTCTCTCATGAGGGCCACTATCAGATTTTGTACTTCCTCTATCATGGCAGTAATATTCTATGTTTTGATTATTTATTTGTATCTTATTTAAGCTATCGAATAGAGAACTCTTCATGGATAGGGTTTTACTCTGTATTATCAGCACCTAGCATAATGTCTGGAACATTAGACATGTCCATCCAAAGTTGAAAGAATTAATAGAACATTTCTAACTTCAAAAAGTTCAAGTTGAGGAGAGACAATACGAATACTAGAAAAAAAAATAACCTACAGAATAAGACAAGGTTTCATATATTTGCAAGATAAGCAGTTTGTCCTCTTTGCACTGGTGGACTGCTATTGTTAATTTATGAGCATAGTAGTGTTCTATCATCGTGACAATATTCTCTGTGGTTACGTTCTATGCTGTGTATGAGGAATGGGTTGCAAGACAAGAGGGAGGAGGGAACTCTTGAAGAATAAATTACCAGAGAGTACCTGGGGGAAGAATGGCATCATTTACTGGGCTGAGGGCATGTTGGTCTTGTTAGTTTTGCAAGGAAACTGACAAGTAGAAATTGGAATTTAGTGAGAGGTCTAAAGGGGACTCAAGCTTTTAAACAGGAGGAAAATCTGCATTTGGCTGTGGAAAGGAGCTAAAATAATATAGAATGGCATCCAAGAGAGTAATGCCCATCAAGAGAAACTAGCAAGATATACTAATTTTAAAGGCAAGGTGAAGAAACCAAGCTTAACCTAATGGTAAAACCAACCTCTTTGGCCTTACCAATCAACTAGCAAATATGCTCCAGTGTCAGCCAACTGATCAGAAGGACCTTTGCCAGCAAGAGCGTCAGAGATTCCGAGGTCTGGAGCCATAGATTCATTGTGTAGGAATGACTTTAGATGGCCCTTCGAGCCAGTGCAGGACCCTACGTATTACAGTGAGGACTGTTAAAGGCAAGACAGAGAAGTTATTTAGTCTTCTGACCACTGGATCTGAGGTAGATTCTGAAAAGTAGATTCTGCAGGGCCCAGAGTAGCCATATAATTCTACATGGTAAAGCTTGTAGTCTGGGAAGGCAACATAAGGAGCTGATTCTCACATCTACGAAAGAGGACGGTTGGGATTTATTTGAGGCTAATGTCTGAGAAGATTGGCTTGGTTTTCAGTATAGGCAAAGTAGAGAGTGGTCCAATCCCTTATCAGAACGAAGAGAATTAGTTAAGAAGGGGGTTATAAGAAAGCTCTATAACTCATATTTCAATGACGATTAGGAACATTTACTACTAGTACACAAAGACTGGCACAGAGTAGGCACTCAATATCTTCTTGTTAAGTTAATTTCTCATTACTCTGTTACTTCCCCATTGTGTGATTTAAAACTTTAAAAACTTATGATTTTAATTTTGAAAAGAGATTCATTTTCTTATGATATTGGGTTATCAAGTGAAAAATAGCAAATAGCAATTAATTAACGTCAGTCTTTGAAAATCTAGCAAGAATTTTATAGATTCCATTTAGTTGTGAATTACCCTGGGACATGAGAGGGGAACTATACACCAGTAGATACTAGAAAAATGATAAGGCCCAAACTAGACTGCCCATCTCCAAAAGGACAGAGAAACAAGAAGGAAACTTTCCTCCTGGGCTTCATCACTTATTTTTCTTTGATGTTTATTAAGTGCATGCAGCATGCCAGATCTGAAATAGCCGATGGCCAGGAAGCTTTTCCTCCTGGACGGGCATCATTTCTCCCAAGGTAGTGATTTATCATCAAAGTCTAACACGGAAGGAAAAGATCAGCTACACAGGCATCCATCTGCAACTCCCCATGGGCAGACACTTGGATCCAACTCTGGATGGGAAGGGACTAGGCAGTGGGAGGGTGGACTTACTGTGGAAATCAGTTGACTCTGGATCTTTATTCTAATGGAAAGTCATGGCTTTCCTTGGTAATGCCCCAAAGGTTAACTTAGAGTTAACCTTCCCTTAGGAAGACTTCTGAAGTTGCCTTAGTCTCAGCATACTTTTTCTCTTACTCAGGATCTTCCCAGATTTAATCCCACAGTATTTAACTTACTCATTTGCATTTACTTACTTTTTCTTAGAATTATTTCCATGTCTTGTATGTTCTTGGTCATAAGCAACCTGAGGGTAGGTACTGCTCATTTTCCTTTTTATGTGATTTGTTCAGGGTCAGTCAAGGTGTGGAATGAATGGGTATTGTTAAATTAATTAAACAAGGAGGTCATTATACTCAGCTGGCTCTAATGCTATAGCAGCCTCCTTAAGCCTTAAGCAAACCCAAACCTATATTGCAAATGCCTCACGGTTAAGAAGTTGAAACCTAAGATACCCAATGACATTCAATGAGGCTTTAAGCTATAGCCAATCAAATTATTTCCTTTTTGTGCTTCTCTGCCTTCTATACATAACCCTTTTCCCTGGCTCCTAACAATTTCTGGTTTAGCACTGCAAAATTCGAATAGATTTTTGCTCAAAGAAACTCTTAAAATTTTTAATGTGCCTCAGTTCATCATTTAACAGTATGAATTTGGATTTGTCTAAAACTCTGAACCCCAAGTTAAGTCTCTTTAGTACAATATTGTAAGAATTTCAGTAGGGAAGAAATAACCAGGACAGAACGTGGTATGGTCTGATCATTCAGTGTTGAAACATGCTAGGAAATACTCAGGAAGGCATCTGGAACCCAGGGACCGTCTGCCTTGTTTCCCATTCAGATTCACCACCACAAGCTAGCTCAAGGTGAGTAATAATAATATAATAATAATAATAATAACAGCAGAAGAAACAAGAAAGAGAACAGCTGCTAACACTGAAAAAAGAATCCATTATCATCCAAATGGACGGAGACTTCCTAGACCCAAAACAAATGAAATTTTAAGCATCACTTTCCATTGTACACTGGCCACACTTTCCACAATAATGTTATGTTCCTCTCTCAGAGGAAATAACCCTGACAAAAGAAAACTGGGTTAAGAGAGGGAAGAAAATGGGTTCTGGTACTCCTTGAAAAAACCTATTTTATACATTGGATAAATATCTTACAGTGCTTCTTTCCTTAGCTCTAGAATCAAAAATCTTGGGCAGAATGATCTCTTATGGATCCTTTCACCTCTAATAGTTCATGTTGCTATGATTCTAGCTGATCAAATCTTCCGACACAGTTTCTACTACTGGGAAAGTACCACAAAAAGACTGATTGAGAAATGGCAGTTAATCCATTCTTCTGAGAGTTTTGTTGTAAAAGCCAATTCAGCTTGAGCCTACTTCTGCATGTTGGACTTGCCTAGACAACTGACCTTTGTCAGATTTTAAAGATAAGAAGGAAAGAGGGGGGGACCTCTGTATATCCAACTTTTTACTACACCTAAAATGACAGGTCAGCATGTAACGACCTCTTGGCGAGTTCTGTCTTTTGCCTCAGAATATAGATTTTCCTGAGTGAGATAAAGCTTAAAAAAGAAATCAGCTAGTAGATGTTTTTCTTCCTATTGACATACAGTAAAATTATGGTGGCTTAAAAAAAAACACATCTTCTCCAAAAATGCATTGTTCAGAGCCCCATTTAAGCATATGGCTGTCTCCTTTCCTACTGAATTCTTCTGGCCTGTAAATCACTCATCTTTCACAGAAAACCCCAATTCCACCCCAAACCAGAAAGCTCCATTTTTGGTGGCTTATTGGATAACATTTTCTTTAATTCTCTAAGTGTCACACTATCTTCCTTTTCTGTCCAATACCTTTCAAAAATTATTATTGCTTTTAGAGCCACACACAATCCTATCCTGTGTCTGTCTTTTTCTCCACCTATACACATATGTGGGCCACGTATATTTGTTTCCTTTGATTCTCCCAGGTCTGTCCCAGCTGCTCCTTAGTATCGTTCACCCACTCATCTCTTGGCAGTTTCTACATAGCTATCCCTTAATCTTGGAACAGCATTCCAATCAATGTGTTTTGAGCCACCTCCTATACTTCAAAAAGAAGTAATATTCCTCAAACTCCATCTGTTTAGAGGAATCATCTAGTTTCAATGATGTCTCTCCACCATTGCAAGAATTCTAACATTTTAAAATATAAGTATTGATTTTTGTTTGTTTATTATACACACAAATCAGCAAACACTTCAGAGTTTAACCCAAATACCCCCAAGGAACACTGAGGATGAAAATCTTCAATTCTTCCCCAACTTTCCCCTTTAAAAAATGGGTTTGTTTTTATGCTGAACCTCAAGCAATGACTCTCCATGGTGGTCTGCACATCACTGCATGCACGAATAAAGCAACATTTGCATTGCTTTGGGCAGTTTAGAGCCTGCACACTGTTCTTGTACACACAATTAACAATTTACTTCCGTTCTACAGTATTAAATCTTCTCATGTCAGAGCCTAATAAATCAAACATTCTGTAGACCACAGCATAGTTAACTTACTCAAATGACTTCCTTAATTCAGCACTGCCAGAACGCAGTTGAAAGCAGCAGATTTCAGAAGTCTTAGTGATTTCTACATTAAGTTAATGATATCAGGCATTCACGCTACCCGGGAAAGTTGGTGGCGTGTGGCTTAACCTCAAACCAGCACTGTTAGTGGGTAAACCAGCAGTGGCAAGATGCCATTTTCGTATTTCTTTTTCTGAGCTGTACATTACCACTTTGATTTCTACCACAGCTTATTCCCTTTCTAGGAAACTTTCCAAGCTCTTTCTCACACTGCCTAAGATTTGCCTTTTTTCCCTTGCCTCACTCAGAATACCGATAACCAATGTTATCATATATCTCCCATACTGTTCAACAATTTTATCAATGGATTTGATAAAAATAACAGAAGGCATGCCTCATAAATTTACAAAATGACCCCCAAAGTCAGCTTTGTGAAAAGTGAAAAGTAATCTGAAGATAATTAAATTCCACAGAGTTCCCAAGAAAAAAGTGAAATTATTTATTATTAAAATTACATAAACAAAACTTTCTCAAAACATGCATTAATAAAAGGTGGTGTAAAATACATCAAATACAAATAGTGGTTATAGTTCATCACTAAAATTTATATCTAAATATACATATATATCTTTGTACATATATAAATGTATATATCTATAACTATACTAATGCCCAGAGATAGATCTCAACATAGCCTGTCAATACTTTCAAATTTTTATTTAATCATGACTCCTTTGATGAAAATGTTATTTAAAAAATCCCTCATAATCAAAATTCACTAAAAAAAATATGAAAGATACCCATCAAACAGACTGATCATTGTAAGCAAAATATCACTTGACGAGATAAATTTAGAAATTTCTGCACTGAAGATTTAAAACATAAAATATATAAATGCAAAATATTGGCGCTTTGGCTTAATGGTAATACAGTTGCAAAAGACCTTAGAAGTGTTGATTAATGGTGATTTCAGTGTAAGCCAATCATGAAATCTGGCTGCCAAGAAAGCTGATGGATCATAGTACGTTAGACACATACATATGTTTATTTATTTTTTCAATTAATGAGTTTTATAGAAGAGTGGGTGAGCTATTGTCTCTCTTTTCAGCAAACTCAGGACGAAAGGGCAAAATTCAGGGTAGATTGCAGGTGAATAAGATTAAGATAACCAGTATATCAAGCACTTACAAAGCCCCCAAACAGAGGCATTCAAGCAGAAGGTAGTGACAAATTGTCAGGCGGTCTTCCCTGCACTGGATGGCTACTAGAGGGGGTTCTTGTAATGCCCTTGTAATTTCAAGTATTTATGATTCCAAGCTGCACCGGAAATGGGATGACAATTACTGTTTCCCACTGAGTCATGCATGTATCCCCAAGCAGGGGTTGGCTGATGTAGTGGGAGGCATCCTGGACAAGTCAGGAGAAATACTGGATCCAGTGGTAGCTTTGAGCACCGTGTCTACCTGCTGAACTCTAGTTTCTCCACCTGCTTCCACTTAGTGTTATGCCTCCCAGGAGCTGGGTACAAATTGAATGCTTCACATGCACAATTATATCTGTTCCTCACATGAGAGATATAAGGATCTTTAATTTATAGTTGACAAAACTGAGCCTCAATGATCTGGTAGAAGATGCCCGAAGTCCTTTCTACAGCTAAGATTCCTTGACTCCTTGTAAAGGGGGCCTTTACAGGTGCCTCTAGTTGCCAACCCAATCAGACAGGTTAATATTCCCTTTATCCATGAATAGCTTTCCCAGTATTGTTAATAAAAAAATAGACTTTATGTAAGGAAGGAAAATGAGACCGCAGGAATTGGGGAAAGATCCCTTTATTTGGAGCTAAGGCAATCTGCTTGATATTCCTCATATATTTTAAAATATATCCTATTTGTAACAATTGGAATGGATTTCAGGGAGAAAAAAAAGTAACCTTAAAAGAGATAATAAAACTATTTTACATGAAAAAAGAAAATCCATTTCTAATTAGCTGCTATCAATTGAATTTTTTCTCTCACAGGGGCAACATTCCCAGTATCCTCAGGCCCCAACCATTTAGAAAGAAGGTGAGTAGACCTAATAGCAGTCAGTTTCACCGTGTCTCCTTAACAACACAGGAACATGCTACCCTTTAAAAATATATAATTTTTTTAACCTTTGCATTTTCTATTTACTCATACCTAAATAGAGAACTTCTGCTAAGGCAGGAGAAATGAATGCCAAGTTCAGTTCAATTCAGTTACTTGTGCTAAAGGCTAAAATTACAGAAACAGTATGAAGAAATAATTGACAGCTGAAGTGCATGGTCCTATGAAGCCTCTCTTCGGGGAATCTGTGATTGCTCTTAATGGCATTTTCAAAAGAAAAAAAAAAAGGTCCTGTTAATTTTCAAGATATTTTTAAACACTCGATTACTTTTAAAACAATCAGCACCATTATGAACTCCCAGGAGGCTCTGAATTAAGAAATGAATACCTTTATTTCATAACACCTTACAAAATACTTGCTATGGACAATAAATATCAAATCCACCCGGGGCCTGGGTAATGCAGTACAAGTCTTGAAAAAGTGAAACCTAAAGGTGATTAGATAATTAATTACAATTAAAAATTTGACTTAAAGGAGCTAAATATAAGAGCAGTCTGTAGTTTTGTCTTCTCCTCGCAGCCTTTCACTTTCACCCTCTACAGATGAAAGGTACATGCTGCGTAAACCATTTTGGAGAAGAACCAGCCATGACAGGTGGGAGGACTACTTTTTTTTTTTTTGGACATGATTTTCAATTAGACCATTCATAACACAGTGAAGTAAAATAGCCTGATTATGAATAAGAAATGTCCTAGAATTGTCATTTAAGCTGCATAAGACTGGTATCAACCTTACCCATATGTTAAGTATAATGCATCTGTATTTGTGATTTACTTACAATCACCATCAAACATGGCCTGATCTTCAATCCCTTTAATGACCTTCTAGAGGTCATCATTCTGTGGAGGACCTGCCTCAGCTCTGTCAACGCTCAGAACCTGGTGTATGTGTATATTGGTTCTGTCATCGCCACTTGGAGCACATCCAAATGATGAACTTTATCTCTATTGCCCTATATACAAACCAGGGTTTGGTTTTCCTGTATCCTGACAGTGAAAACATCTTCCAGAAATGCTCCCCACCAGGGAGCTGGCAGCAACTCTGAAATCTGGCTTCTGACAGAAGGGCATTCTCTGAGGAGTGCTGTTGCTTTGGAATTATAATTTTATGCTCCTTCAATTCCATTCAATTACACTGAAACTGAGGATATTCGTTGAAACTGATCCTGATAGTCTGGAAATGGCAGGACATTCTTCTTTTACTGTTTTTCAGAGATGCCTTTCAATCACGCATTTATCTGACACCCTTTTATGGAATGTCTCCCACTCACTGAAGAATCTATACTAGGCTCCTCACTTACAACGGCAAAAAAAGAATGATTGCTACTCTTGAGAAGTTCATAGACAGTCTAGTTACTCATGTGACCACCACATTAAACAAAGAAAACACATCATGGTGACTTTAAGACTATGTCTACAAGCAGCACAGTATCTAACCAACTTAATGAGGGGGACATGCTTCAAGTTAGTTATTTCGTATCATAAGGCAAAGGACTATCAAAGCTTTGAATGAAGTGACCAGATATCCTGGTGATACACAGACAGATTTAGGCATACACATGAATAGATACACATCTAATGTCAGCACTCTTCATTAACTGTATCCCTAAAATATGGAATAAAATATGAACACCATTCAGTCCAATGATAATTCTTACACGGTTATAGTTAGAGAGAGTGAGTTGGGGAACAAGTTCTGAGACACGGTCCACCAGAGTACATAGCCAATAAAGTTGGATTTCCAGGTATCAGTAATATCTGAACACATCACTGATCTATTAAGTAAACCTCTTGATTGCACCCAAGGGAACGAATTTGTAATACTGACCCTTTCTCTTCCCCCTCTTCTCTAAGGTATTTCCAATTGTTATTCAAATTTCATCAAGAAGATTCCTTATCTGACTTCTTTGCCAACATTTTCCTGCGCTTAGGAGAATAACTGGCACTTAGTAGATGCTCCATAAATACTGTTGAAAAAATTGTTGAAATAACCTAAACCCCAAGGCAGGACCTCATAGTCGAATGGAATTTTAAATACTGAATTGCTGATTATAGTTGGTGATGTTATGGTATTTGATTTATTTTCTTGAAAAGGTTAAATCAACAAGTTAAAATTCTAGATTGCTATGTCAAACTCATCTTTAGAATCATTCATACCACGTTTGTCAATTAAATGTCTACCTCTTATAACTAACTAGTTGACACCTATAACCTTTTTTGTTCTTAAATGGCAGTGTTAGATTGTATAGACTATCAAATTATGTTGTGAGTATCTTTCCTTAAAAATGGCCAAATCAAGGCAGAGATAAGAAGCATGGGTTATTTACTATAAAAATCCCTTGTAAGTTAATAAGTCATGGGTATGGCTATTTAAAAGGATTTCATCTAGAGGAAAATGGGGTACCCAGGAAATATGGGAAAATCCTGAAAAGGATAATTAAGTCCTCCTAGACTTTCTTCCTACTCTGTTTAATTTCATTAATAAAAAAGTCAGGTTCCTTTGTTCATTCTTCTTTTAACTTTTTAAATCTATTCAACAGATTTGAGCGAAGACCTCTTTGTGAATTTAGGAACATTTTTTCTTACTCTTGAGAGTGACTGGTTTACACAGGCTGGTTCAGCTCACACACTGATTTAATAAAAAATGCAATACTGTGCTTACTGTATTATAACTACAAAGGTTGGTGACAAGTGTCCTTGATAAGCCATATTAGTATTTAACTACCCAGAGGACCAGGAGTTTTAAGAATAAGCTGATGAAGCAGAGCTGATGTCATTTACTCTAACACACTCTGGGCTGATTTTCACAGACTTTGGAAATGTGTCACCTTTAACTTCCACAGAATAAATTGGTGAATTTTGGGCCTCCTAGTAGAGCTCAGAGAGCTAGAGGAGCAGAATTAAAAGGCTTTGGGTGTGTGCCAGGATGAGACAATACCGGGAAAACTGACTTAAATGTATTTAGAGAGGCTCACAAGTGTGCAGAAAGAAAATGGTAGGAAGCGTTAACAGAAAGATAAAAGTAATTTATGAGAGAAATAAAGTCTGGAATGCAGGAGAAGGTCCTTGGATTGACTAAGCATTAATATGGAGTGGGAAGGAAGACTTAAAAATATAGCTTACAGAACAAAATCTTATTGGGATAGTACTATCATCTTGGTGAGTTTAATTACAACTAAATCTAATTCTATTGCTTTAAAAACAATTCTCTTTACTTGAGAAGAGACTCCTACTGTGTCAAATTTATATTTCATTTAAAATATAATAGCAGCAACCTCCTTTAAATACGCTTATTAGCAATTACATAATTTATTTAAAAAATCCAATACATGACATTAAAGGTTTAGAAATATAGATGCAATGCTGGGACTTTGTTAGAATGAAACTTTCTGGCGAGGGCTCCTAGTCTAGTTTAAGTTCCAATGTACTAATAAGACAGGCTGGCTTTTACCAAATGGATCAATGAGTCTTAATCCCAGATCTGAAACTCTCTGCTAGTTACTAAGCTTCCAATTTACACAGAAGAATGAGAATTAAGATGGCCAGGCAGCAATAAATGGCTTAGGGAGGAATGAGAAACAATTGAAAGTAATTTCCTCTATTATACCTTTTCTTTCCTCTGTTTACATGTTTCTGTACAATTCAGAGAGGGATATACAAGGGGACTGTCTCATTTAATAACACGTATTTCTGATAATTTTAAAAAATCTTATGAGCAATTAACTTCCTTACACTTGTAAACATCTCTGCAGATTAATTTTTGCTGCTATTTAATGAGGCAGATTATGAAACTTGGTTATCAATTTATCAAATAGTTGCCATCTCTGCTAATCATTGAGGTATCTCTTTCTTGAATTATAACCTGTTCACCACTGACAGAGCCAATCATGCATTTCCAAGATGACTTGATCACACGTTACTTATATAATAACCAGTGATAAATTATCAAACCAAACCTATTTAATAACACCAGAATGGACAAAAGTACCCTAGAGGAGAAATCTAAGTGCAAATACCTTCTTAAGTAAGCTTTTTGTATGGACTGCTTTGCTCTTTCCAATCCCCACAGCCACCCCCATCATCATTACCTGATAAAGAGAGGGCGGACTAAGATTAGATTATTTACAGAATTCCAACACAGAATGCTTTTCACTCTACTAGTGTTTTGCCGACACTACCTCTAAAAAATTGCTAGATGATAGGATCACAGAAGAGAAATGGAAATGTCAATTCGTCTAAATCATAAGGAGGTCAGTTAGATTGCAACAAGGGAAAAAAGAGATCTTTAAAACAAAGACACCTAAATATTAAATATTATAAATCAGTACTAATTTTTAAGATATATTCTTAGACCAGAATAATGTGATCATTAGGGGAAAAGAGAGAACTGAGATAAAGTAATGAAAGATAAAGAGAAAGCTAATAGTAAGAGTCACATTCTTTCCATCGGTCTAGTTGGTGCTTGATAAATATGTGTTCTGTGAATGAATGAGCATATGAAAACAAACAGATAGTAGAGAATAGATTTCAAATAGGTAGCCCTATAGTTAGATCAGGAGTACAAATTTAGTGGTTTGGCCCAAGTAACCTATTAAAAGCAACGTGATCAATATTTAAATATTAGCAGATGTTACTTAAAATCTTATTTCTTTAAAAGCTGAAAGACATGGCAACATTCCTGGGAAAGAAGAAATAAGGAGAGAACTATGATAGATAAATCACAGGGCACAGATAAACTCCAAATATTTTCAATTCAACAGGTGTCATCTCAAGAGAGAAGCCATTCTGTTGTCTGGATGTTATCATTTTCTAGGTTTTATAATTTGTCTAACAAGATAAAGTATCTGCACACTGGATAATTTCCTCCTTTAAAACCCTTAAAATCCTTAGTTTCCAAGATTCTACATATTACTTCCATCTTTCCTCTTTACTGCCATGTAATCTCAGAATTTAGCAATCTCTTTAGAGAAAGTTGAGCTTTGTGGCATTTGAAGTAGTAGTTCCATGAAATATTCCAGGAAGATGGATTAGAGGATAGTGTGCTATTTTCAAAACAGGTAAAACAGAAATTTGCCTATTCATTTAAGGGAGCAGATATCTTGGCTTTGAAAAATGTGTAGAAGGGATCTACAAAAAAATGATAAAATGAGTAAAATTAAGCTATTCCAAAGTAGATCATTTCTTCTTTTGGATTTTGTGAAAGTTTAGGATAAAAAGGCACATTATCCCTCAATTTTTTCATAGAAACTTCATTTTCCTAGTACTTTATTCTCTGGTTTGTTATATGAAGGCATTTTTTTTATAGCAGGAATAAGAGGATTTGAAAAATAGCCTTAATCTACTATTTCTTCATGACTTTGTACATGGGAACCTGACAGAATTACTGCTCACTTGCTGCTGACACATACAATTCCCAGGGAAAGAAGAAAATTATGCCCCACAAAGCACAGGTAGCAAACAGCCCTGAGACATCTTCAAATCAACAGGTATCACCTCAAGAGAGAAGCCATTTTGTTGTCCATGTTGCCATTTCCTAGGATTTGTACTTTGAGACCTGTTTCTCTACCTCTACAAATAAAGTATTTGACATAATAGATTATTTTCTGCTTCAAAACACTTTTTTTTTTTCTTGGTTTTTAGGATGTCACACACTAGTTCTATTTTTCCCACCTTGCTGGCTACTTATTCTGCCTCCTTTGTTAGATTCTATTCTTTTATGATCTCCAAATATCAGAAGACCCAGTTTTCAAACCTCTTTTCCATCTAAACTCCTCTTCTTAGTAATTTCACCTGGTCCTGGGACTTTATCTATATGTGATGGTCACAAATCTCAGTCTCCAGCCCCAACTCTTCCTGGAAATCCTGACTGACTTCTCTACTTGTACGTCTACTATGCGTGTCAAAACCAAATTTTGATTTTGTGTCTCAAAACCAAGCTTAAAAAAGCCACCAAACAACAGCAACAACAACAACAACAACAAAAACCCCTCCTCCACTGCACCCCTCCCCCACAAAAGAAAAAGCTCTTGACTTTCCATTTTTCCATTTTCAGTCTGGGCTTCCTCTAATGATACCACCATTTTCACAGTTTAGCAGATTAAAATTAAAGGATATATTTATTCCTGCTTTCTCTCCCCTGCTTAAAAAATGACTGAGAATGTCTGTCAGTAAGTGCTGTCTGCTAGGTCTCCAAAATGAATCTGGAATTTGACCATTTCTTGCGTTCAAATGAACATCACACCACTAACTCCTGTGTGGATATCCAGTAGGACAGCCTAACAGGTTTCCTTTTACCCATGCTTCTCTAAAATCTATTGTCTACACTGAAGCCGAGTTATGTATTGAAAAATAAAAGCCATTCCCATGATTAAAAAATGATCAATGTCTCACACTTAAGACAGAATTCAAATCCTTTTCAATAACCTGAAAGGTATGACAAGGCATCTAGCCACCTCTTATATGGCAATGGCTCCCAACATACATATCAGCTCCAGACAAAAACAAAACAGGGCCTTTATATGCTTGTCTTAAAATACAGTCTGATTTCATTCACTTCAATTAAATATGCAACTATCACTTTCAAGGTACTCCTACTCCATTGAAACCTGTGGAAGACAACAAAGTGAATCACAACAGCTAATGTTTATAAAACAACTTATACCAGGCAATATGCTAAAAGCTGTAGAGGTATTCTATTATTTAAATTCCTTGTGACAGCTCCATGAGGTCTAAGAATTCCTGCTTTAGAGATGAGAAACTGAGACTAACTAACTTGTCCTATATCAGACAGCTGTTAAAGGGGCCCTTGCCTTCCCTTTCTGAGGCTAGGTCTAGTCTACATTGGTAATTTTTAGAACAGAGCTCACAGCCACTAGCAACCCTCAAGGACACCCCTGCTGACCCTAAAGACTCAATCCAAGTATGTGAGGTCCTTAGGGATTAAGGGTGCAGATGGCCATTTAGCTATGTCCTTACTAGTAACCTATTAAATAGTTATTGAATTACTAAAATTTCGTCTTCATAAACTAAAATTAGTACTTAATAGAGTTTACTGAGAATTCTAATTCAATATCCTAATGTGAAATCTGGCTGCTGCCCAACATCTGGGAGTAATACAAACAGCACCTGGGATGTGAACACATGCAGGTAGCCAGAACTGCTAAAAATTTAGGAGGAAGATACTCGTTTATCAAAGCATCTTGAGCACTGAGAGCAGAGGAGGAGGTTTTCAAGTACCATTTATTCTTGCTTTAAGTCACAAATTTCTGTTTATTTAAACTTCATTATTGTCGATTTAACTCATTAACGATTCTTTGCCTAACCCTACTCTGTGTGATGACGTGTGTTTGAATCAAAACTATTGGTGACCCATAACTGCTTTAAGGCTAGACTTTAGAACATCTACACATAACAGACAAATATGAATCATCTACATTCCCATTACAAAGCAAATGATACACATACCCCATCTTGTTTAAATTTTCTGTATAGTGATGTTTCATTGTTATCAAGAGTTTTTTGTGTGGAATGGAATGGAATGGAATGGAATGAGATGGGATGGGATGGGATGGGATGGGATGGGATGGGATGGGATGGGATGGGATGGGATGGGACGGAATGGAATGGGATGGAATGCGATGGAATGGAAAGGGTCATGGGAATTGTGCTTAAAAAATGACTGAGAATGTCTGTCCAAGGTTAACTCCGCTTGTGTTGCTCTCATGCTTCCTGAAGAAGTGTGCAAGAGAGGCATGATCACAGGGCAGGGCAGGAAGAGATATGTGCAGCCAGGGAGGGACACACAGCTCGCAGTCCACATACTGCCCATGGACTTGAACATTCCAGAGCTGCGAGTGTTAAAATTCAGAAACTGTAAGGTGCTCTATCAAGCAAAAGAGCCATGAGCCTATGTTTAATTATTCTTCATATTTTTCCAGGGCAGCTTTCTGACCAATTTTACACAGAAAAGGTGTACTTTAGGTCCTTAAAGTTTTGAACTTCAGGTGAAAGTTGTTGGGCCTTGTGGCCTCTTGTGAGCTTCAGGCATGTTCTAAAAGGGGAAAGGGAAGACACTGAACTTCCCGTCTTGATTCTCTTTGAGGAGCAGCAAGTCCCAGTCCCGATCTACTCCTGGAAGCAGACACAGGACTTCAGGAGATGTTGTGCCAGGGCCCCACCCTAAGCTCTGATGACTGGTCTGGCTCTCTGGGGTCAGATCACAAGAGCCAAACTCTGCTTTTTGTATTATTGTGGCTGTGACAGCAACCATGGGGAAGCGGTGGCTGCTGCATTTTGTAGCCAACTCCTCAAATGACATGAGAAAATGAGCCAGAGAGGATATATTATTAGAGTGACAATCAGTGACACTGCTCCTCTGCCATCTGTCTCGTATGCTTTAGGACAGAAACACATAATGCTGACGTATCTACCTTTGCTACAGTAAAGAGACCAGTCTTCTAAGGTTCTCCAGTTGCCGTGATGACATGTAAGCAAAGAAAGACAAGGACAATGAGTATTTATTGTGTTCTTGCTGTGGCCATGGACTCTTGCATACCCTGACTTGACACCAGCAGCTACTCTGAGCAGCAGGTCCTGTTACTGCATCCGCGGTACAGATGAGGACACTAAAGCTTACAGAGGGGTTCACTGGCCGTTTCCTGATCAGGACACAAGCTCCTAATGTTCCTAATCTGAACTTTTCAACGATTGTTGATTTAAGAATTGATCTAGAAAACCCTTCACTCACAGCTGCTTTCTGACTTTTATCAGTAAAAAGGGTAGACTCAAAAGGAAACTGGTTGTGTTGAGAGCGGCGAAGGCAGAAAAAGTTTATTTTTCAGCTTTCAAAACTCCTTTATGAGTTTTACTGGTGTCACTGACCCAGTTCCATATTCCTCTATAGTAACAGGAATGTTTACGTATAAAATGGTTCAAAAAACCCTCATTCTAATTGCAATCAATTAATAGATCAATAAATAGAATAAAACTGAAAAAAAACCAAAACCCTGCAATGTTCTTAAAATACAGTTTTCACACACTCAAAACAGGAGATCCTAACTCTGCACATAAGGGGCAGATATTCTGAATTGTTTAACACGGAAATAGAAGAATGATGAAAAAAATCCCGATCATCATCTTAGTTCAAACACTGCTTTACACACAAGCAAAACTTGGTGACCATGAATTAAGAGGCTCTGGAATTTTTTAGTTCCATGGATTCTTTTGGTGTTTTTCTCCTATTAAATGATATTGATTTCTTGGCTAAGTTTCCCCAGTAACTCTCAGCACACACAGAACTGTTTAGCAAATCTGCGTTGTCTCCACTAAGGTCATTATTTTCATAGATTCAAACACCATAGAATTTTAAAATTTCAGCCTGTGCTAAAGCTTACTGGCTATTGTCTCATTATCTTAGCATTCTTATTATTTTCTCTTGAGGAAGTACAACTGGTAAAGTCAGGTAACTAAAGAGTAGGTACAATTTGAATGCAATGTTATTTAAGCATTGGAATTCTATGTAAATTTTAAAAAAGAAAAGAAAAATGAAAATATAGCCAAGGGACTTATTATGTTAGGCAATGAGAAAAAAAATAAATTGCAGAAAACACGTGCATCACATCTCATGTAGGATACATACGAGACCTCACACATACGTATGCTTGTGAAAATTATGAACAATTTATTGTAGTGGATTAAACTGGGAAGGAGAATTAACATGCCTACCGTCATCTCCCCATACAGAGAAGTCCAAGAGATACTTCCATTTGCGAGAGCGTGGTCACTGGGAATAATGGGAACTGCCTTTGGGCAGGATTTACTTACGTTCGTTGGTTTAGAAATTTACTTGTTTCCTAAATAGGTGGCTTCTGCATGTGTCTTCTATTCTCATTTCTAGAGTTCCACTATATCCAGCTTGGAAGTGTAAAGGTGATACGCTATCCAATTATCAGCCTAACGGTGGGGCTGAGAGACGCCCTGCATTTCAGCCAGCCATTTCTCTTATTGATGGTAGGGGGTGGGAGAGTAGGTGTACAAGCACATACACGAAATAAACTTTCTTTTCTACTCAGTTGGAATAAATTATAACGTGTCTGGGCAAATATGTGCATGACTATTTTCTGGACTGATTTGAGGCCATAATGGATTTTAAAAAGCACAACTCAAACAGAGAATAAACTTGATTCTTCTTCTCTCTCTCTCTCTGTTTTTATGTTTTTCACCTAGATTTTAAAGGGTCACATTCTTAGAGGACCAGAGTCATTTTTTTTAAATGACTAGTATATGTGAATTCAAGGAGAGACAGAAAAGCTGCTCTCACATTTTGCATAATACTGGGTTGACACAGAAAAAGGCCTGGAAGGAAATATTTTCAATTATTGAGCATGACCGCCTCTCAAGGAAGAATGGGTTATCTGCATTTCATTTTATTTTTCCATGACTTGCTCAATATTCTCAAAATTTTCTAGTAATGTTTTCCACTATGTTATAGGGGGATATATCTTCTCTAGCCCATGACAAAGGATTTTACTTTTTTTTCCCCAGTTTCTCTCTCTGCCTTTGATTGGGAAATTTGGCAAAAATAAGTAGGCAGGGTCCACTGTGTCCCATGCGTCTTCCTCTTGAGAGGACTTCCAGTGGGAACCCCAGGTCCCTGTACTCCTTCAAGGGCTCTGCTCCACGGGTGCCTCTTGCCCAGGGTCCCTCACCTGCATGCTTGGGAGTCAGGCTTGCCTACCCAGGGTTCAGTTAGCAGGTTCAGGTGGCTCTCACAACTTAGTCACTGTTCTTCAGATTGGTCTTGATCAGTTTATGTGTTCTTGAAAAACCTTGTATACGGCAAAAACTTACAGTACTGCAAACCTACACAACTGTGTAACTAGAACACTTGTAAAAAAATAATAATCCTATTAAAAATACTATCACTGGAAGACATTTAATTTTTAATAAAAATATGGTAAAGAATAGGTCAACTCTATGCTTGGTGATGACCTAGAGGGGTGGAAATAGGGAGGGTGGAGGGGGGCTCAAGAGGGAGGGGATATGGGGATATATGTATAAATACAGCTGATTCGCTTTGTTGTACAGCGGAAACTCACACAACATTGTAAAGGAATTACACTCCAATAAATATCTGAAGAAAAAAAACAAAGAATAAGTCAGTTGAAATTAAGAGGTGAGTGTTGCCTGATGGACAGAGAAAGAATTGAGGATGCTGGGTCATGGAGACATGAGCAAAGTGCACAAATGTCAGGAGAACGGTATGATCCACACTTGTAGGACGGAGCTTGTGGCCAAACTGCACCTCAGGAGAGCACATGAGTTGAATGGGCAACTGTACTTGGCTCCTCCAGTGCTTGATGTCTTGACCTGTCTGAATACTTTGCACACAGCTAGGCTACTTGCTGGTGTAGGATAAACATGCTAGGGAAGGGAACTCACAAGTGAAGGCTGCAGTGTGACTCTCCTTTATATTGACATATTTCCTATATTCCCAGCATGTATGAGATTTTCCACGTTTTAGAAATGAGACACATAGCAGAGCAGACTAAACCAGAGAGGATATTTGTTTTTCATCCACCTTTCCCCACCCCTCTTTTAACTGTCAAGACATTAAGAATCTTGGAAGGAAAAAAGGTGCTATATGGTGGGGACACCCAATTACTTATATAAAGTTAATAAAGTAGGGACATAATAAATAATACACAATAAATAATATAAAATTAACGATTGATAATACATAGTAAGTAAAGTATTTTTTAAATACTTAGATTTCTTGTTATAATGGACACAAGAAAAGCAAAACATTGAAAAAACTTAAATAAATAACAGACCAAAAGGCATCAATGCCTGGAGAACCAGATAAGATTCTCATTAGCAACACTGCAAGAACACCCTAGCTAGACCAGAGAGTTTCCAGGTAAAGTGGCATTAAGAAGATTCCATTGGACTTCACTGGAATAAATTAACGACCTTGTCAATGATGGAGTTCAAAACATAGTAACCCCAAAATGTGACACCTTGGCAGACTGAATATAAGCTGAAGGAATTTGAGAAGTGACATGTAAGAAAGACTTTCTGACCTTCCTCTGAAGTAGGTCATAAAACCCTTATGTGAGAGGTACCCTCCCTAAACCCAAAGGAAAGGAGCATCCTATTTTCCAAAGACAAGGGACACAGAGGAATCTGAAGGAACAGACCTTTCTAAATTCCCCTGGTTCACCACACTGGGCTCATATTCTTTATTCTATTGCACCTTCCGTGACTTTCTACTCCTCATCAAGCGTAGCATGGCGACACTAAGGTTTAACCATTTCTTCAGGTCTTAATTTCCTTATGAAGGCTCCCACGTCATAGAAAAGCTATATTAAATTAATCCGTATGCCTTTCACTTATTAATCAACAAAGTTCTGAATGAAATCTATGAATTAAAATTTAAAAAAGTGTGCCTTGGGCAAACAGAGGAGTGTTTTGCAAAGGGAAGAAGAGTATATTTTATAAGATTGGGTAGAAACTGAAGAAATGAATATATTTCAATAACGTGTAGATGAAAGGTCTGCAACTGATTATTCAGTTGTAGTGCTGGGTTGTAGTGCTTCCAAACAAAATTTCAGGCCAGTGAGTCTTGTGAATTGCACTGAGAGATGCTTCCTCTTAGACTGAAATACTGCAGTCCTTTCCCAATCCCAAGAAAAGTGAATTAACCAATGTTAATAGCTCAAATTTGAGTTCACTCCCAAATTTGAGTATCCCTGGCCTTGTTACTGGATTGTCCACACGTGTGATAGCAAGCATTTTGCTTAGCTTTTGAGGTTCATTCATCTCTCACCTTAACTTTGAGTTACACTAATGAGTTTTATGCTGCTAAAATGGGAATCGTTTTTTAAATCTATTTTTTTTTTTTAGCTGGAAAGGACTGCTAGTAAAATTATTCTTTTTTTTTGTTTTCTTCAGATCTTTATTGGAGTATAATTGCTTTACACTGTTGTGCCAGTTTCCACTGTACAACCAAGTGAATGAGCTGTATTTATACATATATCCCCATATCCCCTCCCTCTTGAGCCTCCCTCCCACCCTCCCTATCCCACCCCTCTAGGTCATCATTCTTAATGTATATGTTTAAATCAAATATTTATATTGATAGTACTTTGAAAAATCACTGCTAAAGAGTAAAACAACTGCAAGAGAGTCAGAAAATGAGGTTTTGGCCTCTGCCTGGACGTGTGCCCTTTAGCAAATGATGTGACAACTAGTGATGTGGCTTCCTCATTAAGTGGGGTGGGGGGGGCGGGGGGTAGGTCGGGGGAGGGGAGGCTGACTGGCTTAGAAAACAAAAATCTCTATGATTCCTTCAGTTCATAGTTTGATTATTCCACTCCTTCCTTAGTGTGACTCGTGGTATCCCAATGAGACACCAGATACTGGACTAGACCAAAGGCAGCTTGGACCCTACCTAACAAATCTTTAACTGGTTGTATCTAATGTCAGGCAAAAGGCAAAGGCACAGAGCATGATGGGGCAATTCCATACTGATACCATCTTGAGATGAGCGAGTTCTCAGGACAGCATATAATTAGTGTTTTACTTCCTTACAAACAAACAAACAAAACCTCATTTCAAAGTGACTTAGAACACAACCAGAGTGATTTTTCCAAAATCCCTTCCTGATATTTCAACATCTTGTTACTATATTCAAAGCTGGGGAAAAGTATGCAAACCAGCCACAGCCTTTTTAGTTCCAGGAGACCTTGGCTCAGATTATGTGCTTCTAAAGGTGACTTCTCTTCCCCTGCTGGCCTGGGGATGAGAGAGGCAGAAGCATCCCCGGGGAGCAAACTGAAGGTTTGACACGAGAAGCTGCTCGTCTTTGGACCTGCCTAGAACAGCAGCTTTTTATTCTGATTGGATCTGTAGAAAATAATAACCCTGAGGAACAAGCATTGCTTATCTTCTTTTATCTATTGGCCTGTTTGGAAGATAAAATTAATCTGCAGCAGAAGAAAAGTAAGCACAACAGGCATCTGCTATAGGCACCAGGGGATCAGTCACACAGCCTTCATGTCTTTCACTTTTTTCACAAATTCACTACACCCATTAAATTAAAAAAAAGAAAGATACAAGAAAAACTATTTTTATGGGAGAGCTGATATTTGCTGTATCAGCCATAACTTCTTCCATAGCTTTCATATACACCCCACCCCCGCCCCGTGCTTGTATGATGAACTCTTTCCAGGGATGAATATCAGCTGCTAGTCTAATAAATGTGAATAAGGATCTAGTGAAAGCACAAAGGGAGGAGGGGGCGGGGTGGGGGTGGGGGCGCAACTGAATAGAATGGAAAAAACAAAAAGCAAACAAAAAACCCCCCACCTTGGAGCCATAAACAACAAGCAAAGCTGAATTCTGATACCATAGTGCCCCCTGCTGGGAGAACTTGGAAGTGGTGTCTTCCAGAGAGCAAATCGGTCTCTGACCAGCTACATAAAAGGGGCTTTGGGTTTTTTAAAAAGCCACTTTAGTAAAAGGAATTTTTTTTTACATATCCAAGATTGGGAGTGAGAGGCGAGGGTAGGACTGGGTTATGTATAAACACTCCCAGAGTCCATTAGGAGAACTAGGCCTAGCCCTGGCTCCTCTGTATCATTATGTGATATTGATCAAAGCTCTTTAAGCCTCAGATCCTCATCTGTAAAATGCAAATAATAATAATTATTATTATTATTATTATCCACCCATTTACTGCACAGGGCTGTTGCAAAAATGAGTTTACACAGGAGAAAAAGCATTTTAAATGCTACAGCACTAAGCAAAATGAGTATGAATGTAAGGATGAGGGTGGGAGGGACACCTCCATTAACAATTCATCTAACTTCCCTTGGAGTTGTCAGAAGGTGCTCCAGGCTGGACACTCAGGCATTGCTGCTAGGCAAGCATTCAGATTCCTGTAACATCACCTAGTTTCCAAGGACTCACTGGCTTATCTTTGCTATCCATATCTATCACTCAAATTCTATTTCGAAGAATACAGTATATGCTTAAAGAGGTCACTACTGGTTGATGAGCAGAGAGATGGAGACAGGGGTAAAGGAGATTAAGATAATTTCTTGTTAACTTTGTAATCACTACTGCCTGGCGCTCTACCCCTGTGCCTGCAGAGCGGAAGCATCTGATCACCTGGAAGCTTGTTTGATACACAGAACCTTGCGTTTCACCCCAGACTACTGAATCGGAATCTGCATTTTAACAATCTCCCTAAGTAATTGTATACACATTCAAATTTTAAAAACTCCACTCTGGTCTGTTCAAGCTATAAATTCTCTCTGGCTATATACATCAGTTGATATCTAGGAAGCATTTACAGAATAGTATTTTTGGCTTGGCCTTCTTTTAACAGTTTATTGACAACTACTTGTAAAAATGAAATTGGAAAGAAAACTGTGGCAAAGGATAATTCACTTTCATGAGCCTTAAAAGGGAATATGATAAAATGACTTTTCTAAACATACATCGTATAATATTATGTCAAAATTTTTTATAGCTTTTTAGTGCAAATTGTAAGATAATTCTTGTATTGGCAATGATACATGCATACTTTGTATTTGCTCTTATTACCTGTGTTGATAGAACTTTAAAATGCCAATTATATAATTAGAAGAGATTTTAGAAAGTCAACTCAAGTCTAATCAGATTTTTGAAAAATCTATTAAGCTTTAGCTTTCACTAAAGATAAAATCTACCCAATCCATAAGATGCTCTTAGTTATTGGAACTAGACCATTGTACTAGCAACAAATAGGACCAGAATTATCTAGGCACAATTTTAAAGTTAACCAAACTTGGAAGATGAGTGGGCAGGTGTGAGAAAGGAATCCATTCCCTTTTTACATCCTCCCATGTCCCACCTGCCCCCCCCCCACCTCCCCACACACACATTTGCTCTGCCTTCTCCCTTTAGGTATTTTAGACCATAGCTGTGCTCTGTATAATAGGTTAAATGACTTTAATGCCAGTGGTTCAGCCAGGATAGTCCTGTATAACCAGCTTTTGCTATAAAATAACTCATTCCTCTCTTATGATTGAGTATACTGATTGCAGGTAAGTGAAGCCATCTGATTAAACCAGTAAGCAGTGTAGACTCAGTCTTCTGTAACCTCCTCATGGGGACCTATAGAATTTTCAGGAGAATTCATATACCTAAGTAAAAAGCTCATAAATGGAACTTCATGTACTTTAAGGAGTGAAGAGTTTTAGGTTTGACATGGGAGCAATTTCAGGATTCACATATCTTCTTGAGCCTGTCCAATCTTCTGTAGTCTATTTTCTATCTAAAATGGAGGCTCTACCTACACAAGTAATATCCATGGGTAACTTCCTTGTAGAACAGTAGAAATTCCTAAAAGTGTGGATTTCAGAATTTGTATAATTTCCTTTTCTGAGCTCTCGATTGGAAACATTAAAAAAAATAATAATATGTTCCCAGGCATTAAAGTTGGACATTGAAGATCAGCAAATGGTCTGAGGAGGGGATCTTAGACGTGCAGGAATTTTGACTGCCTGCTCAACTGGAAGGAAGCGTTTAGTAGAGGACAAGGAACTTGCGCTGAGAGAGTGCCAGGGGTTCCAATCTGTTCACGTCACTGAACAGAACCCAACACAGGCCCACAAGCACAGGGGAGCAGCTCTCTTAGGCTGTTTATATTGGCACCCTTTTCTCTTGCCAGGAGCTTTGCTTCCAGATACTCTGGACAAATGTTCTGGTCCAGAAAAACTACCTATTCCCCAACTTACTATGCTAAGAAGCGGAGTTTTAAAAAGAGGACAGGATGTGTGTGATATTTTCTATCTTTCCACCCTTCGCAAACCTTTTATGTAGACACTATATCAGGCCTGAACTACAAGATATACACAGTTTCCTGCAGCTTCCATTTAAAGCAAGATCTTAGGGATCTTTCCACTTGTACATTTACAGATAGATATCCCTCATCACAGCAAAGTTTCTGTGTCGATGTTCAACAGAGATGTTGGCTCAATGCAGGTGCCTGCCGAACACAGGAAGCAAAGATTTTTTAGAGAAGGGAATTAGGGACAGTATGGAAAAGACAATGCTATTGCAAACAGTGGTGTCCCTTCAGCTCAAATGTTACATTTGGCTTAGACACTGACAAACTCCAAGAATTGGAAAGAAAACTAAAATGCCTTAAGGGCAACACAAACTTCTAGGGATACTGGGATTTGCTTAGAATATAGAAAAGATTGCAAAGAAAATAAGTAAAAATTCCTTTTCCACAGTGTAAAAGTAATCCACATGTTGGTCAGCACCCAGTTTGGGGACTGAAACAAATCTGGTTTTCATCAGAGCAAATTTTCTATTCTCTCTCTGCTTTCTTTCTTTAGTACCTCTCTTACTTTTTCTTCTATCTCTTGGTACAGTGGGAAGCTTTTAAAATTGGGAACCAGAAGGCCTAGTTTTGGTTCATGTTGACTCCTGGCTCATATGACTCTAATTCAGTGCTTAAATTTCCAGAGGAATCAATCAGATTCACACGATAGAAACTGTATTCTAAATAAATAGTAATTATAGGAAAAATAGTAACAGCTAGCTCTTACTAAATACTTACTATTTGTCAGTCATTTTTCAAGGTGCTCTACATGTATTAAATTTAATCCTCATAAAACCTTTCACGGCAGGTAATATAATTATCACTATTTCACAGATGAGGAAACTGAGGCACAGACTGGTAAATCACTTGCCCAAGATTATGCAGCTGGTATGTAGTGAAATGAGAATGTGAGTTCTAGAGTCTTGCTCCAGAGCCTATAATTTTTCATGTTAGTTCTCCTTTGATACCTTTTCAATCCCTAATTTTGATTTCACATCATGTTTTCCCAATGTTTTCTGCTTTCTATAAACTCTTGATACCTCTGGCAATGTCTTTAAATAATGGTTTCACATCTATTGGGAGGAGAGATGATGGGAAAACCACCATAAAACATGATGGAACTTTCAGGAGAAACACAGTCATAAATTTGATCTATTAAATAAAGGAAGAAACAAAGAAAAAAAAAGTTAACTCCTTAGGAAAAAAGACATACTTCTAAAGTCTGTATGGATCTTTTGGGAAAGTTCAAAGGAAATGTTAAATAAAGATGGCTTTGATTGTCTTTTCCAAATTGTTCTTCCATACCTCTTAGATTTTTGTTGATAGCACCCAAATCCCACCCTGTTTTAATGACCTCCACTATTCAATGAGAAACCTGATCTTTGCATAAATTTTACTGTTTGACTCTGCAATCAAGAGGACCCCTCATGGCCATGTCTAGCCAGATGTCAGTAGGATCTGAATGAAAAGGCAGGAAAGGAAACATATTCATTATAAACTAATGACATACCAGGTATTAGGTATGTCCACATGCATAATTAATGACTTCAAGTTCAGCATTTCCATTTAATACGGAGAGAGTGATATTTATCCTCTGGTTCTTATCCGATGACTAATTCTGTTCCATGTACCTCTGAAACCATTAGCTAAAAGGAAATGATCTTTTGGGGGGCTAGTCTACCAACCGGGCTATGAGTCCAACCCTCAAATACAATTTTAACCCCATGCAGTGTTTCTTTCTTCACAGGGAATTTATGAAGTTCAACTTGTGCATTGATTGATCATTCTGGAAAACAGGAAGACCTCGGCTCACAGTCTTAAGAGCTTAGAACACTGACTCCAGTGCTTATAGCTTTAGGCATCACCTCTGGGTCACAGGGAATAAACAGGGAGGCTGTTTCCTGCAGACACTATGATAAACCTATGCATATTATTCATTACACATCTTTTTAAAATTACTAAATTCCCTATTTTTTAATTCTTAAATTCCTATGGTCTCAGTCTTCTAATCTGACACATGATGGGAAAACCTAGATTGTTTCTATAATCTTCCTCATCTCGATAAAGTTAAAAGATTTACTTTTAAGAACATTTGTGACATTTCCTTTCTTTGCCCCAAGATATCTTTAAAGGTTTTATAAGCTAGTCTCCTTGAACATTTCTGTTCTCAACTTGCCACTTTTCTGCTCAGAAATGCATCATGACTTCTCACAGGAAATGACAGCATTATCCCCTCTGCATATGTAAACTACTCAACCTTCAAGCCACAAATAAAATTCTGTCTCAACTCACTGTTTTCAGCCTCACTGCTATCATTCCTCTCTTTAACGCCATAGTCTTTATTCTCTGTACAAGGCTTGTGCTTCATTGTAGTTTTATTTGCATTATCTTATTTTTTTATGTTTGTCTTTCCCATCCAATGAGATTATATGCTAAATAAAGACAGTGGACTCAGTAAATACTTGCAGTCCTTCACATATTCATTTAATAAGTGTTGTCAGTTTCCACTGTCTATATGTCAATCTGGGAAATATAAGAATAGATAAACTATAATCCCAGCCCTCCAAGATCTCACTATCTCAAGTGAGACAGCCTGGCCAGAATAAGGGGATAAATTGGGTGACATAGTTTTAAGAGCTGCTGTGAGGAATACAAATTAGAGTCCACAACAGATTAATACAAGAACTTCCAAGCAGTAATGAGAGTCTGGTTGAGGCTGTGCCTGGCACATAATCACAGTAATAAAAAATATTTACTCAGCATTTACCATGCACACAAAATGTGTTATCTCATTTTGTCCTCACCACAACTCTAGGCACTGTTTCCGTCTTCATTTTACCAATGATGGAAATGCAGCTGAGGAGGCAAGTGTTTGCCCAAGGTCGCACAGCCTCCACGAGACCACTTGGGCTCTGAGGAGCAGTCTGGCTCTGAGCCAGCTTTAATTGCTCTGTGCTACTTCCTCTTGCTTAGTTGGTGCTCTTTAAGTGTTTGTTGAATGAATGAGATTAGAGAGTATGCAACAAGCCATGACAAATATATCCTTCAAGAGACTCCAAAGCCCAAGGCCCCCAAACATCTTGGACTAACACGTTTTGCGTGTGTGTGCGTGTGTGTGTGTGCACGTGCATATGTGTGCTGGAAAATAATTTGCAGTTCATATTGCACTTTCCTTTGCCCCCTCCCTGCCCAATAGCTAGAGCTAATGCATGGGAATGCTTTATGCCATTTCAAGTCAGGTGTCTCACCCCACCATCTCTCTCTCTCTCCATACATATGTATACATATATATATATTCTTAATCTGATTGTACCTTTTCAGAACAATATGAATAGAATGAGGAGACTAAACTGAAACTACTGACACAAAAACTGTGAACGTGAAAGACAATTCTGACGTGGAGTTTTTGGAGTGGCATTCTGGATTATCTTTAGGGGGGCGTTGTTTATGGACCTGTTTGAGTCTGGTGCGTGCCAAAGCCAAAAAAGCAGCTTTCCCCTTGATTTTTCTCCTATATAATCTCCATGTGGTCTCCAAATCCTTAACCCTTCCTGCCAAATGTTGTAAAAATCTGTCTTTTGATCTCACAGATGGAAAAGACTTATTAGCTTATGAAGCTCATGCACCTTGGGAGAGAAGCAACTCACCAAACACCATTCTCCCCATCCTTCGAGTTTCAAGGCCTTATAGATATTCTGACCAAACTTGTTTATCTTCCTTTGCTCTTATGACTTCCTAAGACAATGACAACAATAGCAACAGAACCCTCTGTTTCTGTCTGGCTCCTGATGGTCTTGGGCTAAGCCTTTCCTACAAACAAAGCCTGCTTCTCTAGCTGTGTTCTTATGTGGTGCCATAAGGTAAGAGGAAGTGGCCATTTGCATCTCTTGGTTATAACTAGGCTTTCCATTCCCCAAATCATAAGACTAAAGAGATAAACTTGAGCATTCTCTTTTTTCATTGTGACAGCATCATCTGGACCAGTTTAAACCTTCTGAATAATAGACAATTATACAGTTGTTAAAAGACTTAGAATAAGAAACCTCCTTTTTGATTTTCACTCTGCTACTACCAACTTATTTGGTTTTCCAGAGTTTAGCTTCCCAGATGACACAATTTTAAGTTCACTCCAATAGTCTCAAGAAAGAGAATAGAGGGGGCTTTGTCAACATATGTAAATGATTAAATCTGCTATGAGATGAAATTGTATGTTTTCTGACAGATATGGTTAGGCAATTACTTACAAGTGGACAGATCTTTTTTCAAAGTTTTCTCATGTTACTCTTCAGTTAAAAATATTCATTGCTTCTTCATTAGGAACAGGACAGAGTCCAGAGTCTCCAAGGCTCCCTCCATTCTGACTTGAAACGCCTGTCCAACCTTCTCTTAACATTCCCCACAGAAGCCCTTTACTCTTGCCAGGCTACTCCCTTTGTTCTGTGCTCCTCCCCTCAGTCCCTGACCGGACACCTCCCTTCTCTCCATCCCTCCCCTACCCCCTGCATGCAGGCAAGGATACAGAAGCTTCCCAATCCTATTCTCTGATTGTTAAATCAATTTTCAAGGCCTCTGCTAGACACTGAGGATAGAGCAAAGGAAAAACTAGGGTATCTCTCCAAATTACTTTCTTTCCTGACAACAGCTAACAGAACTTGAAGGCCTGGCTGAAATTCACTTCCTCTCCAAAGCTTTCCCTGCTCTCTGGCCTGTGTACACGCCCCCTTTTCTGAGTCCCTATTGTTCTTCTTTTCTAAAACACACATGTGATACTCCCTGTACCTACCATCTATTATGAGCTAATTTTGTACCCATTTGCCTCTCAGAATTATGCAGGATGTCACCTGCACAGATATATATATATATATATCTCAACAAACTCTTGTCATATGTTGTATATTCCCAAATAAACATCTGGAGGCAGGGACTATTCACACACGCATTTTTCTCTCACAAAGGCCAGCACAGTATGTACTCAGCAAAGCAAATGAATGAATAAATGAATAACGAATAATTGTGTTTTGAATTTCCATAAATATTATTTTTAAAGTGCATATATAATATACATAAAATTCACATATAATGTGAATGTAATAACACCAGGTATATCAATACACTGTAAAAATTGTGAAGACAGCCAATGCTGGACTTCAGCAAAGTTCATATGAGGCTTATTAACTTAACTTTGGAAACCATTCTTATATATACCAGAAATGATTTACAATAAAAAATGTTATTAAATCTCACAGACACCATTAACCTTGCCACCACTCCCTTGCCAATTCATAACTAAAAGTGGAGCAGATGCATTATAAATGGTTCTCCATGAAGAAGTAAAAGACAATGGTGCAAAACACGAATGACAGAAAGTGGCAGCTTCCTAGAAGCAGGGTATGCGATGAATTTTCTTATTTCTTAAAAATGAAAAGGAAGACAGTTATTATTAACTAGAGGTCTTTGTATGAAATCAGAATACCAAGAAAGTTCACATTAAATCAATTAGAGTTAGAGGTATTTTTAACTCCACAATTTAATCCATTTTCCCATTCACAGAACTCATTTCTTTGTTCTTTGAACTTTAGCAACCAGAACCCAGAGGTTACAGTAGAAGGTTTGTTTTTTCATGGCTTACATGGAATTTAATCACTGTATTTTCACCTCATTTGCTTGACAAAGTACCTTACGGATTGGATGAAACAAGCTGTTTCATAATGTGACTATCAGAAGCAGTGATGAAGATATCATTTGCTCCAACATGCCTAGTGTGTACTGCAGAGGTTCTGTGGATGTTCTGATGAAGCGTGGATAATGATGTGAATTGAATCTTCAGATCCATAGCATGTTAGGCTATGGTCTCACTAGAGGCATGTGGGGTATTAGACAGAGGGATGTCTCATCTGCCTTACATCTGTTTTAATCACAAGATTTAAAAAATCCGAACATGAAATAAGCTACTGTGTAAAAAAACATAAAGGTTTCTCTAACTGTAATTAGCTAAATAACATCATAAATAATCATAATATTGACTCCAGGACCAATATTTTATCACTTATAGTTAGACTGTACATTTTGTATTAATTCATGACAGTCTAATTACCTAAAAACATAAAGAAAGCAGACAAAATTTGGAGGATTTTGTTAGCTTTGTCACTGTGAATGACTTTCAAATTCCATCTTCCTACTTTTATGAGTAATTGTTACTAGTTACCCAATAGTATGGAAAATATGAGGGTGAGTCAAAAATTATCTGCACTCTGGCTGTAGAATTTATTTCAATTAAATTTTAGAAAAGACAAATATATCATTTTTTGACATAATCTCCTAGCTTTTCAATACACTTTGTCTATCTGTCAACAAGCTTTCGTATTCCCTTATTTAAAAATGTTTTAGGCTGAGCTGCAAGCCATGAATACACCACTGTCTTCACTTTTTCATCAGAAGTGAATCTTTGTCCTTGCAGGGCTGCTTTCATGGGACCAAACAGGTGAAAGTCCAATGGAGCAATATCAGGACTACAGGGAGGATGCTTTAACACCTCAAAATGAAGTAATCCACGACAGACTTAGGTTTCAAAAAGTTTGTGTGAGATGGGTACCAAAACAACTTATGGAAGAGCATAAACAGAGGTGTTTGGATAGCTGCAAACAAAATTTGGACCAATATTCTAAGAAAGGTGAAAGTTTCTTAAAGAGAATCATTACTGGTGATGAGACATGGATTCATCACTAGGAGCCTGAGAGTAAACAGCAGAGTGTGGAATGGAAACATCCTCAATCACTGACCAAGAAAATGTTCAAAAGTCAACCATCAGCTGGAAAATTGATGCTTACAGTTTTCTGGGATTCTCAAGGGTCAGTACTGGAACATTATCAGGAAAAATGTTCAACAATCAACAGTGCTCATTACAGTGAGATGCTTACTGAAAAGCCGAAGTCTAAACTTTGGGTTAAATGCAGAGGACTGCTATCCAAGGGCGTTGTGATCTTGTATGACAATCCACGTCTACACACTTCTGCCCACACTGTCGACACTCTGCAAAAACTTCCTTTTGAGGTGTTAAAGGATCCTCCCTAATAGCCCTGATATTTCTTCATTGGACTTTCACCTGTTTGGTTTCCTGAAAGCAGCCCTATGAGGACGAAGATTCACTTCTGATGAAGTGAAGACAGCAGTGCATTTGTGGCTTGCAGCTCAGCCTAAAACATTTTTTAATGAGGGAATATGAAAGCCTGTTGACAGATGGACAAAGTGTATTGAAAAGCAAGGAGATTATGTTGAAAAATGATTTGTCTTTTCTAAAATTTAATTAAAACAAATTCTACAGCCAGATGCGGATAATTTTTGACTCAGCCTCATAAAACTTAGAATGAATGCTATTGATTAGAAATAACTAAATCTATTCAATGTGAATGCCATTGATTAGAAATGAATACTACTGATTAAAAATAACCAAATCTATTCAATGCAAAGAATACGGACATGTTTTAAACAATTTTCCTTAGCTAGTTTATCATCAGAAAGTTTAATATCAAAAACTCCTTCTGATTTCCCTGAGCTCAGATTTTTGGGGAAAGTAGAGCCCACTGTGTGAGCATATATGTGTGTGTGTGTTTGTGTGTGTGTGTGTCTGTGATGTGCATACAAGCATGTACATGTGTGTGTATTAAACCACCATAGGGATACTTCAAAATCCAAAATGAGGTGCAAACAACACATTCAGAGTTGTAATGAATGTAACATTTTTAACTTGAAGATTGAACGTATCTTTATTTCTTTATCTCTATCTCTGTATCTATCTGTGTATGTCTTTGCCTCATTTTGTTTATTTCACAGATCAGGGATATACAAAAAACTGAGAAACTGAAAAGCAATGGGAGAAGTAACACAGAAATATTGGCTGAAACATTTATTTCTGAGATGAGAATAAAAGAAAAACAGAATAGACAGAGAACTGAAAGGCTTCAGATAGGACAAATACAAATCGGAAAACTGTAGACCAACCACAAGTAAGGTTTATGTGTTCATGCAACAAGAATCCGTTTAGTGCCTACTCTGTGGCAGCTGTGCCCTAGGCACTAGGGGTACCACAGTAGACAATATGGGCAACACTGCCTGTCCTCAATTAGCTTACATTCTAAGGGAGGGAGGTAAGCAGTGAAGAGAATAAATGAGCTATGTGGTAAAACAGGTGGTGTTCTAATCTATGGAAGAAAATAAACCAGTAAAGAGATAGGGAGATGTGGAAGTTGCAGAAGTGACTCTAAGTTTTAATAGCATCATTAGAGCAGGCCTCGTTGAGAAAATGAAATTTAACAGGGAGGGAGACAGAGGGAAGACAGGGGAGGGAAAGGTTGAGAAGAGGCTGTAAGGAGAAAGCTGGAGAACACTACTGTGAAGGCTGGCCTTCACATCTGTTTAGATAAATTGAGTTCCCACTATTTCTCCCAGGTGACCTCCCCAAATATCTCTTTTCAGATTCATGTCCTATTTTATTCACTACAGAGTAAATGATTTTTATTTTGCTTCTCTTTTAGGAGAAAGATGGAAAAAAAATTATAACTTTTCATTATTAAGATACATGTGCACCTTTCTCAGAAAGTTACTCTTGGCATTTTTGTAATGAATTGAGTCTGCAATGCTTAAGCAGTTTCATTTCACAATCTTAATCCAACAACAAACAAACAAAAAAACCAGGAACAGCTTGCTTTTTACTGTTGCAACTAAAATTCAGAGAGGGGCCTGCCCATTGAACCCACCTTAAATGAGGAAAGAGATTATGATTGAATTTCATTTCTGCCGCTAGTAATGTTACAAGGGCCAGAACCTTTCTTCCTTACAAGCAGATACCCAGCTGTGGGTCTGTTCCCTCTGCATCTGCCTGCCTCCCTACCTCCAAAAAGGAGAACTTAAAAAAAAAAAAAAAAAAAAAAAGAGCCATGTGCTTCTGATCTGCCTGGACATTTGAAACAAAAGAGATTTCACAAACAGAATGTTGAACTAGATATGGAAACATCTGAATATTGTGTAACATTCTATTGAGTAGAGGATAACAGGGGCAGAAAACCTTTTCATATTGTCACTGTGTTTACTGTTAAAATAAAACTTCTGCTTTTTTTTTTTTTTTAATACTGATAGACGGCAAAACTGCCCTGGTCTAGAGAAAGTTGCCACCCATGATTTTTGAGAATGTCTAAAACCCCTTGTATTCTGCTTGGTCCTAAAAACTGCCATTCTGCTTTCTCCCAAGAAATGGCATTCTGCTTGGTAGTAGGGATTAGCATCATACTTAGTTCAGAAGACAAACTCCACACTTAGAGGCTGATGGCTCAGAATACAACCTAGCAATTGTAATCTAAGTAAGTGTAAAACTACTTTGGAAGCGTATAGGAGGGCACAAAACTTGCATGGTGGGGAGCAGGCAGGCAAGGCTTTCTTAAGGCGGCAGCATCTGAGTGGAGGCCTGGAAAATGAGGAAAGATTAAAGAAAGGAAGAAACATGTTGAGGGAATAACATGTGCAAAGTCCAAAGAGTGCTTATCCAAGAAACGACAAGAAGTTCAGAGGTATAAAGAGGTGTGTGAAGTATGAAGAAGTGGTAAGGCACAGATAGGGCCTGTGATGTAAAAAGGCTATATGATGACCTTGGGGGTCAAGTAGAGAAGGACCATCCTGAAGGCCAGGTTGGGGCTGGGTATTGGGCAGTTGTAAGTAGGAAAATGAAGTGACATTTTAGAAAGACTATTGGTTTCAGAAGTCCACTTCAGAGATCACCTGGATGATGACCTGAAACACCATAAAATCTGGAGAAGGGAAAAAAATGGATTTTCCCTCTTGTATTCTAGAGTTATTTAGGAGGTAAAACCAGTAGTTGCTGGAATGTGAAGATGAGAGAGGGTCTCTGTTTGGACCACTGGAATGCAACCCTCTTTTCCTACCTTTAAAGCAAACAGGGATCGCCACTGAGCCTTGAATGGGCAACTTTGAACTACACCTGCCCACGAAGGATCACCCAGGATGAATTTGGTCCAGACTCATTCCTCAACGCATAGTCTCCCCTCTCTGCTGCCTTTCTCAATATGCAGATGTTTTATTTTATGTGTAATGGTATCACACATTTATCAATCATCAGACCTCCAAAATAAGATGGCCATTGACTGGCTGACATGCATAAGACACCTGAGAAAGGGAACTAACTGCTCTTTGCATTTGGCAGGTTGTTGGTAAATAGTCAATACTTTGATTAGGGCCTTCCCAGGAAGCCCAGTGCATTTTGATTAGCTTGATCCTCATTTAGTTCTTTTTTCTTTGATTTTATAACTGTCACTAAAAAAGTGAATTTTAAGGAAGTTATATCTTTGTACAGGTAAACCCCCTTTGTAATTCACCCCATAGAACAAAGTCATCCAAATAGTCAAGGGCAATCAATAATATTTTTACTCCATTATCAACTTTTACAATGTGACAGAGAAACTATTCTCAAATACAGGCCAAGATTCATATATATTTTTTAATATCTAGGATGCTATAATCACAAAGGAGTTACAATATATGCAGTGAATCCATTAACCTGCTGTGAATACACCTATGAACATGTATAAAGACATGAATAGTTTATTATATTTTTATCATAATCGAGTTACAAAAATTTTGTTAATTTCAATTTTTTAAATTTTGCTTTTATTTTCATCATTTTTGTTGCAAAGGTCTTTTGATTCTCCTTTGAAAATTTCCAAGTCAAGTCTATAAGTAAAGATAAAATATACAATTAACAAGAGGGCCATGATTTGCAAGGTTGTTATCAAATGAATGAACCCAATGATCTGAATCAGACCTAGAAATCAGATGTCACCACTTGATCAAGAAATTCCTTCCAGTTTTGAAAGAGAAGTATAAACCATCCTACTATCAAAATAGTGAACTAGAGGCTTGAACAAAGAGTATATATGAAAGAGATGCAGGGACACAGATACATCTTTCAGACGGCATACTCAGTAATGGGTTTGGGGCCTGGAATATCTATGCATAGACATAATACATGATGGTTTGGCTGCTTAGTTAAACTTCACACCCAGTATTTCATCTCTGCATCAACTTGATGCTAACCTGAAATCTCATCAACTTCACTGTGGCTCAGTATTAAAAGTGTTTTATGCCAATAGTACAAGTGTCATTATCATCCAAGTAACTGCTATTGACTTGTAATACCCTGCTGTTATTCTGGGTATTCCATTACATTTTTGTCCAGTTTTCTTTACTTCTCAATGTGCTTTCAGGGAGAAGAAGGAAGGAAGGAAGGGAGGGAGGGACATTTAAAAAGAAACAACTTTGTATGGATACAATAGTTTGAATAAATTGGAAAATACTTAAATTTTATTCCTTATAAAACACAAAAGTTGAGAAAATAATGCTCAGCCACAAAATCTACAGAAAGCATCTATTTGTATCTCCTCCTCATATATGCTCTTATGAGAACACTTTGTAAATTTCATAGTTAAGGTAAGGCACTTTTTGAAGCCTCAAGTTTATTTGGTATAAATAACACTGAAATAGCTCGCTTCTACATCCCAGTTAGCACTCCTACATTGCACCAAATAAATCTGAACACACTAATGAAAGAGAACAAGTGATCAGACTAGCCTCACATGTGTCATGGGAACCATATTAGAGAAAGCAAGAGAGCAGAGATAAAGAGGATTGGGGGAAGGAATAAAAAAGGCCAAACATAACACAGAGAATTCTCATCCTCCTACAAAAATAACAGAGCTAGAGGAGGGAACAGAAACAGATGAAGAAAATTAACCTTGAAAAAAGTAGAGGTAGAGAAGGTATCCATGAAAAGTAAGACAAAGACAAAAACAAAAATCATGAGCAGTTTCTGTTGCAAGCAAAAGTTGTTTTGGATTTTGTGGGATATTGCTGGAGTGTTTGTATTTCCCTGACTTTGCTGAATGGAGAAACCAATGTAGATGAGCCACCTGTATCCATGGACCTCACTTCATTTATTTTCTGTATTGAGCTGACCATCTGAAGTATCTCACTTAAGTGTACCCCAAGGATCAGATGATTTAACACTGTGTGATAAAGGAAATCCTATGCATATACCTTTCTGGTCACCAATAATATCCTTGTGTATGCACTAATGAATCTAGGTAAAGGAGTAGTAAGAAAGCTCGACCATGTAAGTTTGGTCCCTGTTTCGCTCTGGTGAATCATTATTAGTGTAATCATAATTTACCACACAAAAAGGAACTCTTGTGATGGTGAAAGGCAGTAGACTTCATAATCAGCACCAGTTTAACAGGAATAAATTTGGAATACTCGAAGCAAACAGATGTGTCTGGTCACCCTAACCAAAACAGATGAGGTGGGTTTTTTTGTTTGTTTTTTGCCATTGTTCTATTCCTCTAGCCTAACACATTCTTATTCAGATATCTTTCAGCTGATCTCTTATTGCTAGATGGGGAGAGAGTCTGATTTATGTCAAATGCAGAAAAGTCTGTCCCCCTCCCCCCATCCCCTGGGTATTCATAATATCAAAGGGCTTTTACAGTGAGGCTGTAATGTCACATTTCTACAAAGTTCATTATGGTGTCTGTTGTAAGAAAAGCAATTAATTGTGGTTTTCCACTTTGCATGCTAAAATAGCAATTTTCAATTTCGAACCTGTTGTACATTTCGGTAACATATAATTTTCATCCATTTTCCCCTCCCTCTTCACTTTCTAAGTGGAGCTACATTATAATATAAATTCATGCAATATTAGATCAATGAGAAAGTAAAGCCTTTCTTTTGCCTATTAAGCAAAGAATACATCTTAGCAACACCATAAATCATGCTTGTCAGAAGACTCAAAAGAATCATTCTGAATAGTTACCTTGTCTATTATTTAGAAAGCACAGACATGAAACAATATAATTCAGCTGGGCTGCATGTACCTAATTTGCATATGGCTGTCTCTTTTTAATCTGAGTTTTCACAAAATGAATATAATTAGCAAGTTTCAATTTATCTTCAAAACCACTGAACTATGTTGATTATTTCCAGGATGACATCACCCATGTGCACTAGCATATTTGGACTCCTAAATAGAGTGATTCAGTGGCTTTTGTAGCTAAACAAGTGAAAGTTGCAAGTTAAAAACTGACAAACTAGTCAGCCATGCAAGATGCATGATTCATCATGAAGAGATCAGCACTGAGCTCTACACTATTTCCCCAATTTTTTCTTTTAATGAAACAGGCAATTCAAGCAAGCCATAAATGATTTGGTGTGGCCTGGTTTATTAGTCTGTGACCACTGAATAAAAAAATTAAGTAATCAAACTCTTTGGAGACACTATATGGCTATATTCTCTGCACTTCTCCAATTTGAGCTCCTCATCTAACTTTCCTTTGTATATGCTCTCAAGTTACAAATTCCTCACATAATGAATTATCTCTGACCCACATTCTCAAGCAGCTTATTTGGGCTGGGATGTTTGACTTTAAATGAACGATAATGAGAGACATCACATTTACCTTGTCAGCTATAAAATAAAATGTATAATTTATAAGACAATACATTATTTAGTGATATCCAACTTTTTAAAAATTGTACAATTCAAATGTGTGGTTCTGGAATATTAGAGATGCTAATTGCACGAAGCGTAACATGATAACTGACATAATTTCCTCCCAAAATGCCAGTTTGTGTCACCGTGAATTCTAACTATAGCCTAGAGTTAAAACACAGATTAACCACTTAGTAAGGGACATATATTACCTCTGAGCTGAATTTTCTCCAGAGAAAGACAGACCATGAAGATAGACAACAATAAAACTGGTCTTCTTTAGAGCTGGCATGATTAGAAATATCTTAGTACATGTGGAAGCAAGTATCTGGACTTTGAACTGGCAAGCTCAAGCAAGAAATCTCATGATGACTCATTTCTCAACTGAAGTTACCATTTTAGTCTGGCTAATCCCATTTTGTTTGTAGTGTTGGCTGTATGTTGGTCTAGTCTAGATTTTGTATTCAAAACACACAAACACTGCAGGATATTTTGCAACTGCTAATCAATCTAACTCAATTACTTATCTAAGTGCAGATGAAGGTTTGATTCATGACATGCTGTTTCTCCGAGAACTGTCGGTTTGACCACAGCAAACCAGAACCATAAATATAATAAGTAACACAGCAAAAGCTGAGAGGCAGATCAGCTAATAGAAGACACACACCAGGTGGTTACACAGAACTATCTTTAGACATAAAATATGTGCAAAAATTTCCCCAGACTTCCTGACCACTCTCAGTTCTATATGCAAGTTTGCTTTAGCCTGCACACTGGTATTTTACTGATTGTCCTTAAATGTCACTTTAAACCTAGCATATACCTACTGAAAACATGGGCCTCACTAGTCAAACCACAAAATCCAAAGCCTCTCATTCAAATCTCGGCACAACCTGGCACAAATTAATATTTACAGCCCATTATCCCACACTTTTCTGCTTTGAATCCTCGACAACTCAGAATTATTTATTCACTCCTCGGTGAAATATATTCACTCCTCTCCTGCCTTTCTATGTTTGCTCAGGTTCTCTCTCCTTCCTGGAATTCTGTCTTCACTTTAATCACTGAACCTGTGGTTCTTTCACATGACTTATCTTACTCCTAAATCCAGAAGTAAGCCCTTGAAAGCAGAGATATGGGTGTATTCCCCAGCATGAAAAATGTATTTGTGAATATATTGGGAGTTCTCAAATAATCGGGGTTGATCAAATCCTTTCCTATCAACTCTCATTTCTTTTGGTTGTACCTGCTCCATCTCACTGACTTTCTCTCAGCAATAAGTGACTGGTGCTGCTCTGTCAGATTACCCATCAGTGCCATCTGGCTCTGTGCCCTCAGTGGGCTATCTTCTACCTTTAGCAACTGCAAGACAAGTCACCTTAACAAAGTAAACTACTAGAAATGAAGACAGAGATAACATGGTACCTGCTCCATTGTTCTGGAAATGAAACCAGAAATGGAATATGGAAAATTTTCTCATCATTAATTCCTTAATTAAAAATCTTTATGGAGCACCTAGTATGCCTATTAGGAGCTGAAGCTATAGTAATGAACAAGGCAGAGTCCCTGACCTTGAGAGCTTACATTTCTCTGTTGGAGGTGGTTAGTGGTGACAGGGAGACACACAGTAATGTAGCAAATAGTGACAACAGTCAGTGTTACTATCCAAAAGAAAATATATAGCCAAGAGTCAGAAAGGAACTCTCTGAAGTAGTGACACCTAGAGATCTGAAGATGAGAGCAAGCCAGTCATTCGGGTAGCTGGGTGATCACTGCGGTATCTGGCATAGGGAAAAGCAGGTGCAAAGGCCCTGAGGTGAGATCCAGTTTGCCCCATTCCAGCTGAAGAGTTAGGTTGGCTGAGTGCAGGGGTTTAGAGAGAGAGTACAAGTAAGGGTAAGGGCCTGTCCAACAACAGCCCCCCAACGATCAATGACAAAGCCCCAGCTAGGCCAGCTGTCATCATCTGTGATACTAAAGAATGTTTTCTTCATACACAACAGCATGAGCACTACTTGATTTAATTAATTGGGTGGCTTCTATTAGCACTTTATTTAACGCCCAATTCCAGGCTAAGCTTTATGGAGAATTCAAGAATACTGTACCCATCTCTAATGAATGTAAGACCTGGATTAACATTTGTCCAAAAAAGCTGCCTCATTGGCTTGTATCGGAGGCTGCTTCTTTGCTTGGATTCTAATTTTTTGCCCTTGTATGAAGTGGATGCTGACAGATTAATATCAGTAAAGACAAGTTTTTTTCCTATCGTATAACATATTTAATTTAGAAAAAGAGGCATCTCTTTTATTAATTCACTAACGCTCTTCAGTTTTTTTAGTAACAAGTGGGAAATCTTCCCACTTTGATTTAAAGCTTCATAACTATTTAGAAACAAGATACCAGGTCTCAGTAATAAGAAAAGTCTTGCTGAGAAACAGGCTGTAATTTATACCACTATTTCAGGCCATATCATGCATTTTGCTAGAAAAATTAAAAAATGCCAAACTTCAATGAGCATGCCACTGCCTCCTGAGCTCTTTTGTGATAGAAATAATTAGCTTTAACATATTCTGTCAAGATCTTAAGATGCACCACTAAAACACGATTGCTTCTATTGTATGTCAGTAGTTGCTCATAACAACTGGGAAGCTAAGACTTTATACTGGAACAAACTCCTTTTTGTTACATTCTGATCAATGTCTTGCCAGGAAGTATAAGCCTTCATTTAACCTACAGGCCTGGATATCTGAGAAGTTTGACCTTATGGCTTGTTTACATTATTAACAACCATTCCACCCAACAAACTTCCTGTCTTACAGCTCCTGTCTACATGCAGGCTTTATAGTCTGCAAGTTGTTGCTTGTCTTAAAGTCCATCCCCTTTCTCAGGAAGGCTTTGGAGGCAGGTAGAGGTAGGGATGGGTGAGGTAGAAAACACATTTGGCACTAAAGGTCAGAATGAGGATGTGGTTGTGTACGGCTTGATCTTTGCAAATTAAGTGTGTGATGTTGAATCCTAAACACTTTCTGTTCTAGGCTTCGTTTTTCTTTGTTAAAAATGCTTTGGCTAAAATCAATAATAAAAATAAAAAATAAAATAAAATAAAATAAAAATTTTAAAAATGCTTTGGCTGGCTCCCTGTGATACATTAAACACCTCTTTCTTCTTGTAAGTTTGATCTAAGGATTTCCAAAGAAGCATGATGTCTCTGAGATGAAGAGATGTGCTTGTCACAGGTCACCCCTAAGAGGGGTGCTCACCTTTCCAAGAAGCGCCATTCTTTCCTAGAGTCCCTTGAACATCACGTTAGTCCTATTTTTCAAAAACGGAGAAAGCAGGCTACAATAAAGGAGGCCCACTGGGCATGCCGAATGGTGGACGTCCTTATCACATCCCACCCTCTGCATCTCTCAGTGATACTGGTTGCAGAGACATTTTAAAATCCTTTCAGTAGGTAACTATTTGTACCTACAGCTTTTGTGGTGCCTGAAATAAAATGATATTATTGGAAGGCTATGAATCATGCGCTTCCTAGTAAACCCATCCTGCCTTTTCTGATTTTCTAAACAGTTTTGTGGAAATTCCAAGTTCTACTTTTCTCAGTAGAGAAGCTTATGAGGCTAACTTTCTGGGATAGAACTCTAAGAGCTAAAGCTTAGAGGGCTGCAAATGCCACCAATAGTGTTTTTTAGATACTGCATCTGCAAGAGACTGTCTAGGTGAATGATCTAGTTCTACTAATAAAGCCACATGGTGCAGATGGCTTTATCGGTTAAAAAAATTATTGTCCTACTATCTATTTTCAGAGGAAGACAAAATATTTTTTTAATTCACTTAATGTAACAAAAATCCTCCTTACAGTTAATCTAACTTTTGATTTATTTCATAAACAAATTTTAAGAAGCACACGTACTTTGCACAATTCTACAGCAACACAGTGCATTGCATCTTGTTTTCCACATTCACACCTCCCAGTACACAATGATATTTATTTGAAAATGGAGAGAAATTTCAGAAGCATAACTGAGTTCCACCAGGACAATTTCCACATCTAATGTACCAATTCTTTAGAGGTCAGTCTTGTAAAATCTTCCCTCTCATTTTCCCTGAGGGAAGCAGTTATTTTTGTTGCATTCAGCCTAAAAAATTCCACAGCAAATTCAGTCCCTGACCCATGCCAAAGAACAGAATATATTCACACAAACCTCAAGATGTTTTTATGGTATGATACATTTCAAATGGAGTCTATTTCCCATACCACAACCATAATTGACAAAATATACATTCTCTGTCTCATGCGGTCTTTCTCCAAGTTCACAGCCCTTCTTTCAAGATTTGAAAAGTAAAATTTGTTGTACAGTGACAGCATTTAATGTACATTTAATGTACATGTACGGGGGAAAGAGACATTTGGATGTTTTGGTCTTAACATATGAAGACAACATGTTTACTGCCAAATTTGCTATGTCTTGGTTTCCCCATCCTTTACTATAAGAGTGATATTAATTTTAGAGGGAAGTCTCACAAACTAGGAGGATGAATCCAAATTACAAGCTGTCTTGCCTAATAAACTAAATTAATGACATCATCCAAAGCCATTTTTTATGATAACAGTAAAATAACTATAATAATAAAGCAGTGTTCTCAGCAAGTTATAGGCTAATGTCCAAATTAGAAGCCATCAGTTTGTAAATATATAAAGCTGCACAATAATAACTAAATGAAATTAGTGAATGTTTCTTTAGGACAAATTATTGGTATGTAATTATGTAATAGTCTAGTTTGGGGAGGGAAGCCATGTAATAAATATTCTGGAAAAAAAAAAATTTGACAACCGATTTATACCTCTCACCTTTCTTGCCATAACTGGAAATAGCAGAGATGCCAAGAATTTTTTGTTCTGATCATATAGTTAGAGTACATATGAACCATTAGGCTAGTTTTCATTGTAGATTTCTATAACTGCAGGTTATCTTTTAGGGAGATGTCAACAGAGGTATGACATTGGTGGTTTAATCACTACCTTCAGAAATTTTCCCTTAACAAGTTGTGGTGATGCAATAAAAACCAAATGGGAGGTCATAAAGTTCTATAGCAAATTCAGAATGCTAAATCTCCAATCCAAATCAATCTGGCAGAAGTCCAGCTGCTCCCTGCCCTTGCTTCAGTCAGTCATTGTATTTCCTTTGGTTCTGAGGACATAATCCCAAGAGCATCCTCAAGTACATAAGAAAAACCTCATGTCCTATTCATTTCCATTTTCTTGATATTTTTTGCCATGAAAAAAATACCTGTCTTCAGAGAGAGGTCTTAGGTTTAAAATTTGAAATTTAGAATATTAAGTTGAAAAACTGATAGGAGGACAAGTAGTCTCTTTGCAGGAGGACAGAAGAATCTAAAATGGGTACTCTAAGGCCAGACTCCCTGTTTCACTTCCCTCTTCTCTACAGGCAAACTTCTGCTGCTTGCTTTCCCCAAAGAACTCAGTCCCCAGTTTTTTAGATCATTGTCATTCAAGAGAAGCCCTAGTAAGATGAACAATGAAGGTAGAGGCAAATTATAACTAAGAATAAAATAAGGGATACATTTTCATTGAGAAGAACGTATAAAACTGAGGTTTTAAGAATTTTTGTAAACACATTTAAATGACTCTATTTTGTGAACTGCTTTCATATACACTTAGATGTTCATGTAACTCTGTTTTTCCTAGAGGATGCTCCTGTAAGACTGTTGCATGTAAACTGCCCAGATCCCTGATTTGAGTGGTGTCTTGGCACATGATTAGAAGGGCATGGAAGGGGGAAGAAGATTGGCTCTGCTGACAATCTGACATGGATTTGAATCTCTGAACACTTAGTAGCTCCAGGGCTCTATAAAACAACAAGAAAATAATGGTAAATCTTGCTTTAGCACATTTACCCCCTGTTCTAAGGCTGATAGTCATGGTCTCATTTAACGTGAACAAAAATCCAGTGAGAAAGATACTGTTATTAAATCCATTTGAACAGAAAAGAAGAAAGAGGTTCAGGGAAATTTAGCAATTCGTCCAACATCACAGAACTTTTAAGTACCTAATTTATATATTTATGTTTGTAAACAGAGTATATTGCTTGTCTGAACAATACGCAACTCCATGTAAGTAAATAAAGGTGCATGTATTTAAATAAAATCTATGTCTACATTCTAAGACCTTTGTCTTTACTTATGTAATTTTTCCATGGAAGAACAATATTTGTGCCATGCATCTTTTTCCAGAAATTTAATTTTTATTTTCTTGAAATTTGGGCAGAAATAATTTTAAAGTTACCTGTTTAATGTTACATTTAGAATTAAAGATAATAATAGGATCATTTTCACAACTCTTTGACAATTAGTCACCTGAGAGCTTGTCAGAGTATACAGGCACACCTTGGAGATATTGGGGATTTGGTTCCAGATCACCAAAATAAAGCGTATATCACAACAAAGCAAGTCACACATTTCTTTGTCTGTTTCCCAGTGTATACAAATTTACTATACTGTAGTCTATCAAGTGTGCAATAGCATTATGTCTGAAAAAACAATGTACACACCTTAATAAAAAAATAAGTTATTGCTAAGAATCACTAACCCTCGGCTGAGCCTTCAGTGAGTCCTAATCTTTTTGCTGGTGGTGGGTCTTGCCTTGATGTTCATGGCTGCTGACTGATCAGGGTGATGGCTGTTGAAGGTTGGGGTGGCTGTGACAATTTCTTAAAATAAGACCACAATAAAGTTTGCAGCATTGACTGACTCTGTTTCACAAATGATTTCTCTGTAGCAGGCAATGCTGTTTGATAGCATTTCACGCACAGTAGAATTTCTTTCACAATCAGAGTCAGTCTTCTCAAATCCTGCCACTGCTTTATCATCTACGTCTATGTTATATTCTAAACCCTTTGCCACCATTTCAACAATCTTCACAGCGTCTCCCAGGGTGGACTCCATCTCGAGAAACCACTTCTTCTGCTTATCCAAAAGAAGAAATTTCTCATCCATTAGAGTTCTATCATGGGATTGTAGCAATTCAGTCACCTCATCAGGCTCCACTTCTAGTTTTTTTGCTGTGTCTACCACATCTGCAGTTACTTCTTCCATTGAAGTCTTGAACCCCTCAAAGTCATCTCTGAGGATTAGAATCAACTTCTCCCAAATTCCTGTTAGTGTCGATATTTTGACCTCTTCCCATGAATCACAAATAGTCTTAATGGCATCTAGGATGGTGAATCCTTTCCAGAAAGTTTTCAATTGACTTTGCCCAGATCCATCAGAGGAATCACTATCTGTGGCAGCTATAGCCTTATGAAATGTATTTCTTAAGTAATAAGACTTGAAAATCAAAATTATATCTTAACCTATAGGCTACAGAATGAATGTTGTGTTAGGAGGCATGAAAACAACATGAATGTCATTGTACATCTCCATCAGAGTGCTTGGGTGACCAGGTGGCTGATTTGATCTCCTATCCAGACCACTAAGACTATCTCTGTATCAGCAATAAGGCTGTTCTGCTTTCTTATCATTTATGTTTTCACTGGAGTAGGATTTTTCATTTCTTTCAAGCACTTTTCTTTTCATTCACAACTTGGTTGTTTGGTGCAGAAGGTCTAGGTTTTGGCCTATCTCACCTTTTAACATGCCTTCCTCACTAAGCTTAATCATTTCTAACTTTTGATTTAAGGTGAGAGATACATGGTTCTTCCCTTCCCTGAAACATTTAGAGTCACTGTAGGATTATTAACTGACCTAATTTCAATATTGTTGTGTCTCAGGGAATAGGGAGGCCCAAGGAGATGGAGAGAGATGGGAGAAAGGCCAGTTGGTGGAGCAGTCAAAACACAACATTCACGGATCAAGTTCGCCCTTTTATATGGGTGTAGTTTGTGGTTTCCCCAACCAATTACAATAGTGACATCAAAGATCACTGACCATAGGTCACCATAACGAATGTAATAATAATAACAAAGTTTGAAGTATTCCGAGAATTACCAAAATGTGACACAGATGCACCAAGTAAGCAAATGCTGTTGGAAAAATTGGTGCCAATAGACTTGCTCGATGCAGAATTGCCACAAATCTTCACTTTGTAAAATAATGCAATATCTGTGAAGTGCAATAAAAACGAAGTGTGCCTGTGCATAGTTTCTCCACTACGCAAATCATTTTTATTCAGCAAAAAAAAGATAATACTCTTGAAAAAAATTTTTGAAGAAAATAAAAATAGATCCATGAGAAACAGATTAGGAATAACTCATAATACCTTTGTAAAAATAGTAATAATTTTTAAAAAAATTCCTACTACAGAACAGTTAGTGCAATATCCAAAATTGTGCATGTAAGTACTTCCTAATAACTGAGGGAATAACTGAGGCCACCGACTATCAGCTCTCCCAAAGGAACCACCACCGTTTCTGAGATCGTGGGCTCACACATGCCCCATCCATGTAACTTCGGTTGTGGTCATAATGGACTAAGACAAGAGGGGCACAGTGATCAGGTAAAGGGCTATAAAACTAAAAACTGATCCAAATACCTCTTGTATTTGCTATCTCTTAAACACTTTCATTATATACCTATTATGAAAAACTGCATTGATTTACATATTAATGTTCTGCATTTTGGCATGTGCCCTTTATGTTCACACACAACAGAATACACTCTTGTCACACACATTTAACTTACGTGACTCAGCCATTAAGTGAAAATTTGAGAGTGGGAGAAAAAAGAAGCAGAACGAATACAATCGCCCCCATTGTTCTCTTCAATGCCTTGGCTTTTTAAATCCTTTACTGTCACTCAGTTGAACTCTATTTTTGTCAGTTTGCCTATCAGTCAAGATGGAGAGCTTAACTTAGGGTGACCCATGGGATTGTCTTGGAACTATTTATTTTCCAATGTTCTCGGGCTCCTGGGCTGGGGACCTTTGTGCAAATTTTGATTATCTGTTTATAGTTTCACTTTAATCTCGGTGATTTCTGGACAGGTGAAAAAAAAAAAAAAAAAGACAGAAAACTGTTCCCTATACCAGCGCTGTCCACAGAAATTTTCTGCTGATAATGATGGAAATGTTCTTTCTCTGAGAGGTCTAACACAATAGTCAGTGGCCAGGGATGACTACTATGCATTTGAAACTTAGTTAGTGCAATTAACTGGTTTTTAAAATTTTTCTTTAATTTTAATAAATTTAAATAAATGAATAAATAGCTACACGTGGTTAGTAGCTACAGTATTAAATCGCACAGCTCTACACCATGCCCTAACCATTTCTAGGTGACTGTGAAAGGGAAAACGCTGGAGAAGAAGGAACATGTCTATTTTTCTATATCAGGTTTGTAAATTCCTAATCTTACTTTCTGTTTCTTGGTTTGTTTTCTTAACATTGCTAAGAACATCTCAAAATCTCTGAGACTGCATCAACTACTACAAGTCAGGGTGTCTAATTCCTAATAGGACCCTTGTTGTCATTCAAACAATTCTTCTCTTTTAAAACTCGTGCATTGACCACAGCCCCCTATTCTAAATTATCTCCAAATTCAAGGCTCTTACTCCTTACTCATTCTCTTTCATGCTCAGAAAATACTCTATGCCTCATTCACAAAGGAACCCAAGCAGACATGATGATAGCTCCGCCAAAAGGCACATCACTACCACCACACATCAATTTCTCTCTGTTTTTCTATCCTCCACTCTTCCTGTCAGCAAAGATGCTTGCATTCTTCCAGGATCATACCCTGTGACGTAAATAATATACCCTCTCACCTCCTCTGGTCCTTTTTTCTTTAATTATCCCCTTTATCTTTTTGTAACTTCCATCTCTGTCTATCTGCCTATTATTCCACTTGATAAACAAGTAATTCTTTCTGGTCCCCTCCACTAATTACACTTAAGCTGTCATAATTATCATGCTTTGTTTCCTCATTTCCCTGACATTCTAGATTCTGCCTCAATCACTTCTCTGACCAGTGACTTGACAATCACTCAATGCAATCTTTTTCTTTATACCCCCTTGGTTCTTCTTGTAGCTCTTTAATTGATCATTCTTATTTGATATTCTCCATCATTCCATTTCCTGAAATTGACCATGACTTAAGATGAGGGATCATCAGTCTACAACCCGCCAACCATGTCCAGTCTGCTGACTGTTTTTATGTGGCATAAGAGCTGAGAATGTTTATTACATTTCAGAATACTTTATATTAAAATCAAAATAAGATTAATATTTCATAGCATGTGAAAATATTATGAAATTCAAATTTCATTGTCCATAATAAAATGTCACGGCCTCACTCATTCATTTACATATGATGTATGACTGCTTTCATGCTACAATGACAAAGTTGAATAGCTGCAACAGAGGCCATATGACCTGTAAAGCTGAAAATATTTACTATCTAGTCCTTTATAGGCAAAGTTCATTGACCTCTGCATAAGATGGCTCTTAACTTTCTTTTAAACCTTTTCCTTCAATCATCATATCTGCTTCCCATCACTTCTATGAAGCAAAGCAAGAATTAACAATTGTTGAATTCCTATTATCTGTCAGGCAATATGCCAGCACCTCATAGGCATCATTACATGTAATCCTTGACACTAAATGAGGCAGGTAAGGCCACTGTTAAATGTAAAATCTGATGCTCAGCTTAAATAACTTGCCAATACAATTCCCTGACATTAGCTAGTAATTTGTAGAGCAGACTTTCTAGTCCACTGCAGGGAGTCAATAAACATGTGCTGCACCCATGCTCACTTCCTAGTCCCCTTTACTACCACTGGCCCCTACATCCCAGCCCTGACTCTTCTTCCCATAAAATGCTTCTCTTCCTTCCCATTCCCTTCACCATTACCCTAGCTTGGAAAATAACAAACTCTTGCCTGAAGTAGTGCATATTTTCTATTACACTAACAGTACTCCCTTCTGTCTTCCATCTTTCCTGTATGCTATCATAACTAAACTCTCCAAAGGAGAACTTGCTAACCCCTCTCACTCACATACTCATATCTCTGTAAGGGTCTAGCAAAGTGCCTACCAAGTGCTACTCTTGCCACACCTCTGGGCAAAAGCCTTCTATGGCCGCTCACTGCTCCTCTTCTTCCTTCCACCTGAAATTCCTTTCCCATCATTTCAATTTATTTACTTGAAAGGAAAGTTTTTTATTCTTCCCCCACCCCGAGATACTCTTTCATTCATGTTATTTTTTATTTTATTGCCTTGCATGATGATTATCAGTATGCATGTCTAAATTCCACAATTCTACTATACCTCCTTGAAAGCATGGCCTCATCTTATTCTCTTTATATGGAATTCCTTACAGCTTCCATGAAGCAGTGCTTGAAGAGGGTTTTGTTAGTGGTCTGTCCAACAGCTATACTCTCTCTCTGCTTCTGACCAGCAGAACTTCCATCTTATCCACGTACTCAGGCAAGATACACTCACCTTTGCCAACAGCTTAGTCATGATTGGTCTAGTCAAGATAAGTGACTTAGTCTGCTCAGGCTGCTATAACAAAGTATCATATGCTGCGTGGCTTAACTAACAGACACTGATTTCTCATAGTTCTGAAGGTTTGGAAGTCCAAGATCAGGGTAATAGCATGGTTCAGTTCTTGGTGAGGGCCTTCTTCCTGGTTTCCAGTTGGCTGTCTTCTTGCTATATCCTCTCATGTCAAGAAGAGACAGGGTTTTGGTCTCCTCCTCTTTTTATAGGGAAATAATCCTATCCTGAGGGCCCCACTCACATACCTCATCTAACCCTAATTACCTCCAAATGATACCATCTCCAAATACCAACACATTGGGGGTTAGGGCTTCAACAGATGAACTGGCGGGGGGGGGGGGAGGGGGGCAAGAATATTCAGTCCAAAACACTGGTCAACTGAAAAACAAAGGGGATCTTCAGAGAAAGGTTTTCCTTTTTAATAAAAATTGATACATGGGAGGGAACACCCTTTTTTTGCCTAGAACAGCTTTAACCATCTTGCAACAATTAAAGCAGGTACAGTTATCACACTCAAGCTATCACATGGAAGGATTAAAAGCTTCTTGGTCTATGATGACTTAAACTTTTGAATTAACCAATCCAACTGTAGTCTTATTTCTAGACTTTTTATTAAGGGATAAAAAATATCCATTACTGCTTAGGCTACTTTTATTTGCATCTTCTATTACTTGCAGAGTCTGAGTCAGTCTTCAACAAATATTTACTGAAATGTAAATGCATGAGTGTGCATTTTATATATATGTGTGTGTGTGTATATATATATACACACACACATTTATATTGCACATATATTCTATATTCAGCTATACCATGTGTTTTTATTACTTTGCATTGTTACTTAACATTTCATTAGCATTATTACTTAACAAAGACATAATACGTCCTTGAAGATTTGTTGGAAGAAATATTTATTCCAAATATTTTCTCAGCATTAAACCCATTACAGATACCTCATATCTGCTTGTTGACTGAACACACTAATACATGTTGGATGAGAGGTAAATATACGCAGCTAGAAGGAGGGGAGGGTGAATTCTGTTCTGATTTCTTCCAAGGGTGTCATGTGCAGCAAAAATGTGTTGAAAGTTATCACTCTGATCACCCAGAAAACAGCGTGAAAAAGAAAGAAAGAGAGGAGAAGGGAGAGAGAGGGAGAGAGAGAGAGAGAGAGAAAGGGAGGGAGAGGGAGGGAGAGGGAGGGAAGGAGAGAGGGAGGGAGGGAGAGAGGGAGGGAGGGAACATGGTACATGTAAAGAACATTTTGTATGCAAATGATGAACAGGTTGCAGAGGTCAATCACCCAATACTGAGGCAGCTTCAGAAATAAAAGCAGATGGTAAAGCGTTTGCTTTTTCCTCTTGGCCACAAAACCCCTGCTAAATGAGGTAGCAACTGAACAAGCTGCTCTTTCATTTTGCCAGCAATATTTATGTTTCACAAAGGTTCTGCAATTCATATGAAACATCACTACACCTCCTGCTTACTCCTTGTTTCTGGCATCTAAGCCAGCTCCTGCTTTTCCACAGTCCTGCTCCTTTCTTCACAAGACTTCTTCATGAAGATGAACAAATGAATAAACTACCACCACCTCTCAGAGCATCTCCCAAGATTGAATATGATTCCCTGTGAGAATGACAGTGAGGTAATTTGAGTAAAAGTGACACATTCCAGATCAGAAATGGCATTCTCCTACAAGCTGGATGGATGCCAGGCTTGAGAGAAACAAAGTTAAATGGGTAGGTCCTCTTTAATAGTCCATTCTTAACTATAAAATGGGATATTTTTCAGGTCAATCAGAGAAGTTTTTAGTTTCTTTGTCCAGTTCATGAATCTCAAAACTGCTGAATAGAATTAATGTTACTAACAGCAATTCTACTGTCTATCTTAGTCTGCACTAAACAGTTCTGAATAGAACTCTCTCATAGCCATTTCCATAAGATTATATTTTTTGCCTTCCTGCAGTTCAGACTTGTTTTTCCAGCAATGGAAATATTATGGAAAGTGCTGAGAAATTTGCTAACCCAGCTTGCCCACATATTTATATCACTTTCAGGATACAGTATTGTATTTACCAAGATTAAATTATCAGCTGTCAAAACTCAGTGAAAATCATGGTGTGCCAAACCATACTTTAGAAATGTAAGCATCTATTTCAAAATGCAAATCACATAGTAAGATACTTGAGTTTACAGGGTTATACTGTACAAAATGGAAATAGTCTGAAATACTGGGCATTTCACAGATAGCAAAGAACAAAGTTACTGAGTTTGAGAGAGAGTTTCGGATATTAGATATAGAAATGGGTTCCAGTTCCACATCTGCCACTCACCATCTGTGCATTCTTAATAAAAGCCACTTAACAAATCACCTGTAAAATAGGGGTAATTCCTGCTCTGTCTGCCTCATTTATGATGAACAAATGAAAGCATGTATGAATGTGAAAACACTATCCCAACTCTAAGAAGATATACAAATAAATGGAAGAAACTTTGAAAGCTGGCATTTTTCAATTCACCAAAGACTTTAATTTCTGCTCTAAAAGTCAGTTTCTATTGCTGAAATCACAGAATTTTAGAAGTATAAGAAAACTTAAAACTCATGTAGTCAAGTTCCCTCATTTTATAGATAAATAACATAAACCTAGAAAATACTAATCACTTATCCAAGATTAAAAGTAAAAGAAATAAATATTTGACAAAGAAGTTTAGATTAGAGCCTGTTTTTTCCCCTAACTCTTAGTTCATAGTTATCCCTTACTGAAAAGCTTCACTGTCTGTTAAATGTAGAAGTGTTTACCAGAATTTACTGATTTAAAAATAATTTTACAGTGATGTGAAATCTTTCAGTTCTAAGACACATTTTCAATATAAAATCTCATTTTATTTTTATTATATCCTAGATGGGTTTCAAGGCAGATAGTAGTTTCATTTGAAAGTGAACATTTTCAGAACAAAGAGATGGGTAGCAGAGCCGAGCATAGAATCAATGTTTTCTACCTAGCCTGGTATTCTTTCCACCTTTCAGCTATCTCCATCTTATTTTGATTACAAGGGATTCTGTTTCTTTTAATAGTGCTGCATACTATATATTTTTAAAAGTAGGACAGAGTAAAATTAATTTTGCTGGAGGAGTCTTGTGATCCTTTGCGATGTCTGGAGACACCCAAGGGTATCTCAAAACTAGGATGAAGAATACCTATACTAGATTATTCTATCTCCCAAAGTAACTCGTCTCTTAATAACATTCATAATTACCTTCTACAGTATCCAGTCCCTACCCTCTCTACCAGACACTATTCACTGAATAACTATTCACTGAATTTAGGATCTCCACGGAAAAAAGAAGAAAAAAAAAAAAAAAACCCCTCAACACTATATGGCTGGAAACAGACTTTCATTCTCCAAATCCATTCTGGGAAAACCACATAGGAGTGCCAACTCCCAAGCTCTTCTATGAATATTTAAGCCCTGTTTCACTTTCACAAAACTAATCATTACAGAAAAGCCTAGTTAAATGAACTATTCTTTACTAAAGACAAGGAAAAAACATATAAATACAAACTAGACCTGCTTAAATCAGCATTTTGAAGTATTCAATGTATCTAAAAGATCCCAAGCACCCTTTTGTGCCCAATGGTTCTCTTTGCACCAATCCTATCTCACTTCTACCTGCACCCTACCACCAGCAAACTAGAGCTAACTTTCTTCTGTGAGGATGCTTCTCATGCAAGTCCCAGGGTTATTCTTATTTGAAGTCTTATCTACTACATTTAATAAAATGGCCTTGCCCTCTGTGAAAATTGCTTCTAGGTCAGTAAACACACAGCAGCAGTAGCACGTAGCTCTGCATGCAGTATGTCTGTGGATCTAGACTACGAGTTTGGCAGGATGGAACTGAGGGGAACGGGGAAAGAAAGAAAAAATGAGGCAAAATCTTGTATTTGATCTTGAAAATATACTAGTAATTCCTAATTACTTAACGGTAAAGGCAGCCTAAATGCTTATTTTCCTTCTGAAAAAATGAAATTTTTCTAATTCACTGATATCTTGGCTACTATAAAACTTTGGTCACCAAAAAGCCATGGATAAAGTGTGAATGAAATGCTTTGCAACCTCTGGAATGGAAGCTGCCAAAATCCATTCAAATTCATTTGAGGATGTTCATACCATAGCAATTATCACCTAAAAAGTGACAACAATTGAAGAGAAGAGGAGTCTTTCTGGGTATCAACAATGCAGTCAAGCTGGAGGATCCCATAATGTCAGTCATCATATCAAACCAGACTGACAGTGGCATCTTCTAAGATCTACAGCCAGAAACACCAGAAACAACGTTCTTGTCCTTCCACCTGGGTCTCTAATTTGCTACTATACGAGAAGATGGATTCCCTTTCCTTCTTCCCAGGGCACGGCTAGAAGCTAACTGAGTGCGGAAGAGCCCTGGCATTTTGCATCTCACTTTGCCTGATGTGCTTGTGAATATACAGTCCTGAACTAAGAAAACTAGGAGTCAGGTTTATTTTACATAATTCACTAGGGACAGCCACAGCAAAATGTCAAAAAATGAATCTTTGCTTCCAGCTTGTCCAGGAATAGGCCCCGGGAAGACCTTCGGACTCCACTGGAATTGGGGAGAGTGGACTTTTTCTGAGTTGACTCAAACATGCTGACAGCAAACGGCAGGTTACTGCCTAAGCACAGATGTCACTTCATTGTGTCAACTTGGAAATGCTCAGCACAATCTGCAAGTGCAATTTTCCTCACATCCTGAGTGTGTCTGGGCAGGTGCTATGCGTCACTGAGGTCATGCATTGTTTTAACATGAATTTTTAATTTTTTTTACTTACACCACAGGAGGGAAAAAAATTCTCAAATGCATATTCAGAAAAGACTGGTGCTAAGATTTAGTAAGGAATAAAAAAGGTTACTAAATATTTTATCAATAATTAGAATATGGGTAATTCCTATCCCTGGGGGTGTTGTTGCTACCTATGCTCTAAACCTCCACTAAATCCAGAAGAAGGAAAGACAGCTTTAAGGACAAATACAGAAAATATCTTCTAAAACAGATACTCCATGGCCTCTTCTATGGCCACGATGCATTTTGTTGTTATTTGCATACTGCCCTATTTGGCTACAGACGTTGACTTCCCTTGTCATTATGGAAAATTGCCAGAGGTACTCAAAGTAGGCTGTTATTGAAGGACTATACCTAAACATAAAATAGCACCTCACCGTCTGCAGGGGCCACTCTGGGTTCTGATGGCTAGCTTTAAAAAACATAATTATGTTGGTAAGATTGGTGGCTCTCTTGCCCTACTAAAGGACTAACATCAGGCATGTTGGAGAAAATAACTCCAGCATCAGGAGTTGCAGCTTGGAAATAAGCAACAGATTGTAGTTCTAGGTAGACCGCTGGGCAGTATGAGTGGTAGATGTGTGTCTCTGAATTTTTCGGGCTGGCTCTGTATTAAATGATACAACCTCAATCTGCAAGGAATACAGAGCCATGTTCTTTAGAGGATGTCACAGATAGTAAGCACTGGGTAGCTAGCAATGTGCTAAGTTCTGGAACATAAAGAAGTATAAGACATGGTCATTGCTTCAAGGAGCTCCAAGATGTACCTGGGGAAAACTATAGTCAACAAAATGGAAGAATATAAGAAAGCATGCCAAATACGGTGTTATAAGCAATATAGCAACTCTTACAGAGGCAGAGAGCCTGATATATAAAGCAGCTGGAAAAGCCTGACTCTTAGTAAATTTTATATAAGTATGTCTATAATCATAACTATAATTATCTTTATATTATTGTATACTACATATTTATACTTTACGTAACATTATAAATATAATAATATTATTACTGAAAGTTTATCATGTGCTAGGTCTTTCCCATAATATTATAGATGAAAGTAATTACCATAAATCTGAAGATTAAAACGCTAAGAATAGGCACTTTATGAATGATCTCAGCGCTAATAAGTTAGCAGAGCTTGGATTTGAAGCTGTGTCCAAAGATTTCAAAGCTCTCTCTGGATTACATAACGACAGAAGTCAGGGAAAGATTTATGGGGGAAGCAAAATTTTAATTCATCTTCAAGAATAATCAGAATTTTATTGGTTGGAAGGGAAAGAGCGGCGCATTTCAGGCAAGGATGCTCATAGAAGCAATGGCAACAAGGCAGAAATGAGGATGGCATATGATGGGCATGAGGATACAGGTGACTAGAAAGGGGAAGGCGAGAGGGGTGAAAGCACAGTCAAGGCTCCAGATGACATAGGGCCAGAATCTCCAAAGACATTCTCAGAGCTGCACTTAAGACTGGAGATGGGATGCTGAGGGCATGTGTAACCACTGAAGGTTTCGAACCTGATGAATTATTTGACTATAGTTTTCTTTTTAGTTTGTTCCTTTATTTGTTTGTTTAGAAAATATAAGCGCAAACAAAACATTATATTGCTGCCCTCATGGAGTGAAGAGAGTCAATAAATAAAATAAATACTAAAATAGGTAGTTTGATAGATGTTGATTAAGTTTAAAGGGGAAAATAAGGCTGGAAACAGGGTTAAGGAGTATCTGGTGAGTGGTATGGAATTTGATACAGGATGGCCGGGAAGAAGGCTTAATTGAGAAGATGAAATCTGAAGAACAAGACTCATAGCCCTTCACTTTTCCTATTGCATTAATGCCCCCTCCCTCCAACGTGATATGGGATTATCAAACACAAAAATCTCATGTTTCTTTAAGAGTTATTTTTTGTTTTGGACCGATATTTTTGATTTAAGAAAGCACATATCCATAATTTTCAACCTATCATAGTCTTTTTTTTTAAGCTCTTTATTGGAATATAATTGCTTTACACTCTTGTACCAGTTTTTGAGGTACACCAAAGTGAATCAGCTGTATTTATACATATATCCCCATATCCCCTCCCTCCCGCGACTCCCTCCCACCTTCCCTATCCCAGCCTTCCAAGGCATCACCCATCACAGAGTTGATCTCCCTTTGTTACACAGCAACTTCCCACTAGCTATCTATTTTACATTTGGTAGTGTATATATGTCTATGCTACTCTCTCACTTCGTCCCAGCTTCCCCTTCGCACCCCCCAACCCTGTGTCCTCAAGTCCGTTCTCTACATCTGCATCTTTATTCCTACCCTGTCACTGTAAGCTTGTATAATGCTTTTATAACTGTTCAAATACAAGTTTTCATTTGTTTTTGATTGATGTAAGAAATTTAAAGTCCATCCATTATGGTATAGGGGGAAAAATGAATCTACAGCAGACATAACATAATTCCATTTCACCCCAGCTCTTCATCAAGGGTATGCTCTCTTGTTTATTGAACTATTTTTAAAGGCATGTTCACTTAGTTTCTATACAATCCAAACAGAGAACACTGAATTTCTAGATCTTCTGATTTTTCTAGATTTGTACCTTTTCTTCTACATAATTCTTGAATTGTTTTTTCATCAAAACCTCATGGAAGATTATATAAGGAACTCTAGAAATTTAAAGCATGACAATCCTTATAATTCAGGCAATGTAGGTAGTTTCATCAAAATGTTGCCACCTGTCTCAATGGTCCTTAATTTATAAATTAGCTACTTAATTATCTACTTTATGGTAATGGGATATTAGCTCTCTTTTCACCTCTGTTTCCATTTATTCTTTCTGCTTTCCCCTAATTAGCTTATTTTAAAAGGATTTAGAATAAATGGATAGAGTTATATTTCTTATATCTTTTTAAAATGAACAATTCATAAGCTCACCAATCATATGAAACATTCAATGTAGTTTATTTTAGTGTAACATGAAATTCACTGGTCTCAGTTTAATTGGATAACAGGCATTTGTTCTCTCCAGCAGTCAGTGGGAAAGATTAAAAAAATCATTATGTGTTTCCCAAGAGTCTAATGGGAAAATAATGGGGTTGTGCATTTTGTCCAAGACTCCTACTCCATGGAAACAACAAATTGTCTGTACAACCTGTTCTGGGCTTTTGTATTTCAAAAATCAAGTATGGTAAATGTAGTTGTAATGTGGAAGAAACAGGAAAGACTTCATATAAAGACAAAACAGTTCCATATTATTTTGATCTTAGAATGTCAAAATAATGAAAATTTTATTGTGAATTTCTGAAAACTTACATGGAAAATAATCATCCATCAGCATCTGATTTGGTGGTTTCCTGTCCATAAGGCAGGAACACCTACTACTCAAGTCTGTGTTGTCAAAAAATTTGGAAAGAATCATAAGAGGATATAATAAAACATTAGTTCTTTCTAAGCACTGTTAAATGTTTACAAAGTTGGATCAGAATCCACGACTAATTTCTTCTAGTTGCATCCCTCTTCTCAGTCTTCAATGCACTGGCTTAAAGTTATATGTATCTATCACTGCCACCATTTCAAAGCAGCATAGCATCGTTTTTATGAGCAAGGACCCTGGAACCAGACTGCAAGAGTTCAAACCTCAGCTCTGCTACTTAACAGCTCTATGATCCGGGGCAGGTTCCTTGACCTCTCTGTGCCTCGGTTTTATCGTCTATAAAACGAAAATAATACTGCTACCTGTCAAATGTTAGTACAGTGCCTAGCACATAGGAGGACCTCTATACTGCCTTTCATTTCTATTATTTCTAAGGTCTATAAACCAGAAATATTATGAGACCCATGGATTAAACACTTGTAATGAAAGACAAATGTGATGCCACACATATACCTAAACTTTTCATTGTTTGAAACTTCTTCTCAAATAAACACCTATGGTTGAAGTTTCAAATTATATGAATTATCTCACAAGCTAAATTTACACATAGTTTACTAAAATGGGGAAACATAAAGGAAGGACAAGACATGGGGGAGATGGAAGAGGTGGGAGGGAAGTACTAAGAGTTAAATTTAAGACGTGAAGCTAGAGATATCTGTGAAATATCCAAGTAGTTATGTTAAATATAAGTTTTTATGCCAACATCTCAATATAACGAGTCTGGGCTGAAGGTAGAAATATGAGAGTCATGGGCATAAAGATAGTATTTAAGGACATGGGAATGGATGAGATTACTTAGATAGGGGAATATTAAATGAGAAGAACCCTGAAATCGAGAGCTGAGTAACTTCAACAATTAGGAGGTAGCTAGAGCGGCAGAACTAGAAGGTACCTGGATAGGAGAAGTCACAGAGGGAGAAGGACAACCAGGTGTGTGTAGTGTCATGGGTACACAATGCTTCTAGGATGACGGAGTCATAAAACATGAAAGAGAGATTAAGATGATAACTGAAAAAATGTTTAAAGGATTTGACAATGGGAACACTATCGGTGCTCTTAGAAAGAACAGTTTTGGCTGAGTTCTGCTGGGGAAATCAGATTGGAGTGAGCTAAATAGTGAATGTCGTGTTGCATTTATCATTAAAAACTTTCACAGAGCTTAGCCGTGAAGGAGAGCCAAGAAAAGGGGCATAGAATAGATGTTAGATCAAGAGGAAGGGTTGGGGTTTATTTGTTTTTAGGGTTAGTATAATCTAATATATAATGTTGAAGATTCAAGGCAAGAGAGGGAAAGAAACGAAAAGACTGAGTCCTTGAGTAGATAAGCAAGGTGAGACAGTAAAAAATAATCACAGAGTATAATGTAAGATGAATAAGAAAATGGAGTTGGTGGGAATATGAGTTTTCTTCTACAGGCTTCTAGTTTTCTTTTCAAGAATAGCCTTCAGTGGTATAGAAAGTGTGGGGCGAGGACTATGTCACTTGTGGGTTTGTGTAAGGACAATTCACAGCCAATATTTTACAGTCGGTTTTTAGCCCAAGTGGTAGAACATTGTCTCATGACTAAATAATGTCAGGTTACAGAGTGGAAAGGGAAGCGGTCTGAGAATGAGAATTCCAGGGGCCCTAGTTCGAGATGTGTCTCTAAATCAATATGTAATCTTGGGCTGAGCATTTGAAAAATTCTCTGAACCTCAGCTTTGAGAATGACCAGTGAATGACTGGTATCACTCTTTGTTTTATTATAGAATTTAAAGAGAGTCTTCAAAATTGCAACTACTTCACTGTCAAAATAGTCACATATAGACTTACTTTGTGTTCATAGACTAAACTTGTAAAATCCTCTAGGTTTTCAATATGCCCTTTATAAAATCTGCCCTCAGTTATCTGTGGGATGTTTTCTACTTCTTAAGTTTGTCATGTAGAAATTTTAAAGCAATTTTATTATTTAAGTGTTTAATTACAAAAATGTGCCCGGGGCATAAAATATAGAATTAAACACAAAAGTCAACTTGAAGTTTTGGTAATATGGATGGACCACATTTGAGGAGAAAACTACACTGCTACCCACGACATGTGCATCAAAGGTTTTCCACCTCCTCCTCCTCCACTGCTTTTGTGGTTTTAAGTGTGTTTATAAATTTCTATCCAATGAGAACACAAAGATGGGCAATGAATCTCTTCTTTCTTCTCTGACTAAAATCTTTGGTCTTAGCCAATGTGCAGTAAACGGCATTTAATTTTAGCCTTGGGGTATCCATTTTCTGTCACACGAAAAATAAACACACATAAAAGTAATAAGCTCTCATAGAAAACAGTGTGGAACAGAGTTGCCTGACTTTAATTTTCTGAAATGCAAGGGATGCAATTAACTCCTCGGTTGTGATTAGCCTGTTAGAAGCTGGGTCTCCTCAGCAAATTACAGCACCCACGGCACCCATAATGATGTCCTATGCTCAGTATTATTTATTTGTCTTTTGATTTACAGCCTTGCAGAAGAAGTCCTGGGACTTGTGGATTAATAATGAACAGAGCCAAGTTCAAGTTGCAGCTCTGTCTCTGCTCTAATTATGTGCCTGCCTCTTGCCCTTGATTTTAAAGTGGATATTTGCCAGGATTAGAGTGAAAGCACTTGCCTCAGGATCAACATTTAAGAGGGGACCAAAACCTCAGTGACCAAACAATATTTAATAATCAAGATTAATATTTTAAACATCAAAATTCGTCCATGATGGACAAAATGTCAACATTTTTTAAAAAGACAGGATAGGCAACAGTGGTGTGCTGAACTATAGTGGAGTCTGAGACAAAAGGAAAACTCAGTTATACTGATGCTTTCTTGATTTAAAATTTTGATATTTTGTTCATCATGGATTTTTTGCATTAATTTTTATTTTTTTAAATATTGCACTGATTACTGAGTATTCAGTGCCCCCTTAAATTTTACACCCTAGTGAATGCCTCACTTGCCTCACCCTAGTCTCACTCTTTTAAATTTACCCCCATAGCTGTCATCTAGGACACATTATACCCGTAACTTGTTTCTGCTGCCATGATAGAAACACAGTTCTTTGTGGACATCAACTACCATTTACCCCATCAAGTTCTCTTCCTTTTAGTTTCTGTAAAGGGATTTATTCATCTACTGCTTTAGAAAAATCCTTCTGGGTGGCCTTCATTACTTCAAATAACCAAAACGATCTACTATCCCAGGGAAAATAAAGAGTTATTTCCAAGGAAAAGAGAGTCCATATTTTTTTGCTTAAAATCTGGCAATAGTTGTAAGGAAGGTGGTTGCAAAGATATAAAGTTTTTCGACTGGAGGAAGTCAGTGAATCTCTCTGTACACATACCTAACAAATGTACTGACAGCTTCTGTCCATTTCACTCTTGGAAAGAATGAATGACTGCAGTCAAAGGAAAACAACTTATAAGGAGTCTCTGTCCAACCTCAAAAGGCAAGTAAACAAAATTCTAAACTCTGACATCTGATACCTATCTCTGTTATTCTCTCAGTGTGCAAACCATTCTCCTTTTCAGCACTTACTTGAGTTAAAATTTTACAATTTGACAGGGGGGTATTTGATCAGTGTCTGATACTCCAACTAGACTTTGAGCTCCATGAGGGGAAGAACTATGACTTCTGTTCGCTTATCTTTGTAAACATGGGAGAGAATCACTTTAGTGTAGATGGATGGGGATAACTGTCAACCCCAAGGAATGACAGATGAAAGGACTTTCATACCAAATAAGCCACTGGTATGGCAGCGAAAATGGGCTCACACCAGGGTGAGGACACCTGTGGCAATCCTTCTTACCTTGAGACTGCCAAGAAGAGGTTTCCTCAAGGGAAGGCCACCCAGAATTAGGGAAAGCCTTTGTTCTCTGTCCACCACTTCCCTCCACTGTTTCCCCAGAAGATAGATCTGGGAAGCAGGCACTGATATCCTCAACTTGCTGATTCTCTTAAATTGATGTAAGAAAATCTTAGATGAATGTCAAGGCCTAGCTTAAGTTATTCCTCACTTGTAAGGCTGCTGGGATTTATATTGTATCAGACCATGTGGCTCTTGATTATACACTTGCTCTGCAGCACATACGGTTACTTTGCATGAATTGAAAAAAAAGGCACAGCTTCATCAAGACATAGAGCTGCCAAAATATCTGTCAAAACAATGGTTCAAATATTCAGTGATCAATGACTATGGGGTGGACGGTGCCTCCTAGATTCTACAGTGTAGAAACTGTACAATACAACATAGTGGCTACTGTTGGTCATTGTTAGGTCACATTTTTGTCTTATATCTACAGAGTAAATTTAACTTCTTTGTTTCCTTTTGTTTTCTCTTTCAATAGTTAACACAATGTTAAACCCATAGAAAATACTAAGTAAATACTTCCTGGCTGTTGAATTGAAACCTTCCTTTTAAAGGGACAAAGCCTAACGGTAGAAATGCAGGTGGTTTTGTTTTGCCTTTTATTTGTTCTACATTTTCTCAAGGGTTCTATAAGTGTGTGTTGTCTTTATAATGAGACAAATATGTTTTAAACTTGCCCGAAAGCTGGAACCTAATTACTTATTTTATGGCCAAGCCTACATGACTGTGCCTTGTCTGATTTGAGGAAAAATGCCCTGCATCTTTATGAAAGTCAGTACCATACCATGATTCAGGGCATGCAATTCCTTTATTCTCTCCTTAAAGAAAAAGATCTCATTATTGTTAGGCTACATTTTAGATGTCTATGATAAGATCTGTAATGGTCCTGAAACAAGCAGGATGGACAATCTTTCAAATATCCATGCTAATAGGGTTGGAATCTTATATTTTGACTCCAAATTATTTAAACCAAATGAATATTTTGATGTATTTTCAGACCCTACCATAAATGTAGAAAGTAACCCTGTCCTGCAGAAGGTGAATCTGAACTCAAATATAAATATATATCTCAAAAGAGAGATCTATTGACAGTCAGGATTTTCTTTGATTTTGTTTTGTAAAATAATCAGGAACATCAGTTGGTCTCCATTAAAAATGCATTTAACTAATACTCACTTTTGTGGATGCTGGGAGATTAGTAGTGAAATTTAGAAAAGCCACACAGTGAGCAGGGGATATTACAGTTACAGATATTTCAAAAATTCCCTAAATCTACTATCTATTCTGAGTATGGCTTTTGTACAACTGAAATAAAAATCTCACCACAAATGAAAGAGAACTTCACTAATTTCCATTCACCAATGTTGGCAGAAGCCCCCCCATGGGTTATTAAGTCTGAGAAATGTGTGAACAAACATAATAATAAGCAAGTAAAATGTATCGTAAAATACACTGTGTTCATTTATTGTGACAATGAGGTTGTAATTATACTAGGAAATGTACTGCACTTTAGTCAGTGAAAGTAATAAAATCTGAACACCAGGAGACCTTCTCTAGTCTGTGCTATTAAACTACTTTTGAGAAGAAGGTGAACAATCTAAAAATATGGGAGGAATGTTCACTTTTATAGATTAGCAAAGTGGCAGTTGGTCAGACTCTCTTTGTAGTCTAATAAATAAAACCTCTCTGTTTTTTTCCTCATTACTTGTGGATATAGCACCAAAGAACATCCTCCATTCCGTGCAATTACAATGCCTAAATCTGCGTGGATTACTTATGCTATTCATTCTCCCATTCTCCCTCCAATTAAGGCAATAGGAAAAAAATAAATAAAACTGTATTGGAAGTGCCTCTACAAAGCTGTAGGTAGAAAAGCAGGAGAAAATTTATAGAAAGATAAGGAGACAAAGGGACCCCAGAAATGACAATGTTGCAAGATGTCGAGTAGGTGTAATGATTAAAGCATCAACGGAGGTCCCTAGGAAAAGTGAAAGGAACGTGTAATTTCAGATTAGGAAACCCAGGGCTTCCCAGAGTGAACTGCAATTTGGGAAAGTATAGTTAATTGAATTTTATGACACTTTTTATGAAAATTAAAATGCATATCTTTTACTACCCTAATAGTTTTATTGCTACTGTGAGATTTATGTGCAGTGATATAGCAAAAAGCATATGCAACAATTCACTAAAGACCACCGGAGTGGATTGCTACAGTTTTCTTTTGTGCTTTGGCAGCTGACAATCAAGATCATAACTACAGGACTGGAGCCACCTGCCAACTCAGTGCACAGAACCACGTGGCTCCACATAAAATAGAAGCAATTCTAACATTAAAAAGAAAATGAGTGTTAATCTAGAGAGGCCTTCAGGGACGGCCTAGGGAAAACTGGGTATTTATTTTTTCCTGAGCACCAAATGACTAACTCTTACATTATCCCATTTACTGGCCCAGAAAGAAGCAGTGTCTGCCAAGACCTGTGTGATTAAACTAGACTATCCAATGAAATGTCTGCATTCTGAGTTTCTTGGGAGAGGGCTTGTGGATTTAGACCTCTTATGGACAGGTTCACAGTAAATCCTAGATTTTAGAGCTTATTCCTTCTAATGCATTGAAGCAAGAAGCAAGGATTAGCCTCAGTTGGATAAAACTGTTGCCTTGGCACTCATTTCACCTGCTAAACCGCTGGAGATTACCAAAAGTCAACATGATGTAAAAATAGTGGTGTCAAGAAGGTGAATCCAAACCAAATTTTTCAAATCAGGAATTCGGATTTACTAAACAAGTTACTCCATTCACATGTAATATTTCTGTCTGAATTCCTCTGGATTTTGTTTTCTAAGAGAAGTCTCTCCTCAGTTGCTGAAGTCTACTTAGTCACTCTTTGCTCTGCCCTAGTTACATACCTCTATTAGAGCAGTGCTTCTCACACTTTAATGTGCACATGAATCACCTGGGATCTTGTTAAATGCAGATTCTGATTCAGTAGGTGTGTAGGGGGAGGGGAGGTCTGTGAGTTTGCATCTCTAATAAGCTTGCAGGTGCTTCTGTTTCTCAGACCACACTTTGAAAAGCAAAATATTGAAGGGAAACAAGACGGTGGAGTAGAACTTAAGCTCACCTCCTCTCACAAAAACACCAAACTCACAACTAACTGCTAAACAACCATCAACAAAAAAGACTGGAACATATCAAAAAAGATATTCTACATCCAAAGACAAAGAAGAAGCCACAATGAGATGATAGGAGGGGAACATTTGTGAAATAATCAAATCCCATACCTGTCAGGTGGGTAACCCACAAATTGGAAAACAATTATATCACAAAGCTTCTCCCAGAGAAGTGAGAGCTCTCAGCCCCACATCAGGCTCTCCAGCCTGGGGGTCTGGCATTGGGAGAAGGAGCCCCAGAGCATTCGGCTTGAAGGCCAGTGGGACTTGAGTGCAGTAGCTCCACAGGACTGGGTGACATAGAGACTCCACTCTTGGAGGGCACACACATGTACTGGGACCCAGGGCAAAGCAAGTGACTCCATAGGAGCCTGGGCCAGACCAACCTATGGATATTAGAAGGGTCTTCTGGAGAGGCAGGGGTCAGCTGTGGCCCACTACAGGGGCAAGGAATATTCCTTAGGAATATTCCTTGGTGTGAACTCTCCTGGAAGTTGCCATTTTGGCACCAAGACCTGGCCCCACCCAACAGCCTGCAGGCTCCAGTGCTGGAACACCTCAGGCCAAACAACTAACAGGTTAGGACTACAGCCCCACCCATCAACAGATAGACTGAGCCCATAGTCACCTCTGGACACATCCCTTGACATGGCCCTGCCCACCAGAGGGACAAGACCCAGCACCACCTACCAGTGGGCAGGCACCAGTCCCTCTTGCCAGGAAGCCAGCACAAGCCCCTGGACCAACCTCACCCACCAGGGGGCAGGCACCAGAAGTAAGAAGAACTACAATCTTGCAGCCTGCAGAATGGAGCCTACAAACACAGAAATTTAGACAAAATGAGATGGCAGAGAATATGTTCCAGAAGAAGGAACAAAATAAAACTCCAGAGGAACAACTAAGTGAAGTGGAGATAGGCAATCTGCCTGAAAAAGAATGCAGAATAATGACAGTAAAGATGACCCAAGATCTCAGAAAAAAAATGGAGGCACAGACTGAGAAAAATCAAGAAATGTTTAATGAAGAGCTAGCAGATTTAAAGACAAACAACACAATCACTGAAATGAAAAATACACTAGAAGAAATCAATAGCAGAATAAATGATGCAGAACAACAAATAAGTGAGCTGGAAGACAGCTTGGTGGAAATCACTGCTGCAGAACAGAATATATAAAAAAAGAATAAAAAGAAATGAGGACAGTCTAAGAGAAGCTTTGGGACAACATTAAACACACCAACATTTGCATTATAGGAGTCCCAGAAGGAGCAAAGCAGTAATGTTCTTACATATACCAGTCATTTCCTCTTGTCTCTGAGCTCCTTGAAAGCAAAGGCAAGGGCAGCATTGCAATAGATACCAATGCTGACCAGTTTGAGGTGCAGCAAGTATCTGAATATACATTACCTATAATCCTCAACACAACCTTGCAATATCTGTTATCATGGCCTCATTTTAAAGATGAAGAAGTCAAGTCTCAGATACGTTAATCAACTTGATGATGGCTACACAGGTACCATGTGCCAGTCAGAATGCAATTCTGTGTCTATTTGTTTCCAAAGTCTGTAATCTTTCCACGGTACCCACAGCCTCCTTTTGTTCATTTCTGTATACACAGAGCTTATCAGTGCACTTGATGTTATAGTGATGCTCCAAAGATGTGTTTGGATCTGTGAATATTTTATCTATAGATTCTCCTTTGCTCATATTATGTCCCTTGTAAGGAATGCCCTCCCTGCTTCCCTGTACCCAACTGAGATCCACCTCACTTTCATGCAGCCAGCCCACTACCCTACTTTCCCTCTCCTCTTCATGAATGGCAATTGTTTGCACCATACAATGAGTACTTAAGTTACTAGTTTGTTATTAGCAATGAATTTTATTCATTGCATAAATATTTATTGAGTATGTACTAAGCACCAAGAATTGTTGTAAGCACTTGTGATAGTTCATGAAACAAAGCAGACCATATTCCTTATTGCCCTGGGTCTTGGGAATCATTCTTCCAAGATGAAAACTCCTTTGCGGGCAAGGATCCAATCATTTCACTTTCCATATATCTCACAGTATTTTGTACTTAGTAAGTGCACAATTAATAATAGTCTCAGATTCAGATAATTTACCATGCAAATATGCTCCTAACCTACAGAAGAGTCTTAAGACCAAGGCCCTCTGTTTCTGTACAAGTGACCCTTGGAAGGTGGAACAATGCTTTCACACTGTTTCTCATTTCTGACTGATAGTGTTTCAGGCCAGAAGCAGATGTGTTAAAGTCTCCTACACAGTACAAGCATCAGCTGGAGAGACAGAGTTTACTAAAATTAAATCATAGTAGTTTCCAGCAAAAGGAAATTATCTGTTCAGAAGCATGGAAATTACAGGTGGAAGAGGCAACTTCATGAAAGTTTAGTTCCACTGTTAAAGATGATCCTTTTCCTCCTTACACACTAAAACTACAGACCAGAAACCTGTTAACTAGGAAAAATCATATGTTTATCATTTCATGAATGTTTTTTAACAACATCCCAAATTTTCACTATCTTAAATAGAGAAAACATAATTTCCTGGGTTATTCAGGATGTTCTATATTCTACGTCTTAAGCATCATTTTTAAAATCTGCTCATTCACTGAAGGATTTGCATAGAAAGGTTTTCCTCTCTGAAGCTCCAGCCTTTGTAAACTCTCATTAAGTGTGCTGGTCCTATGCATTAATATGTATCAGTACAGGCCTGAAGATGAGTGATTTAGATGAGAAAATAGGACTAAACATGATTCGTATCAGTTCTTCCTCATTTTTACAATTTCTTATATTGAGGAAGTTTGCATGTATTAATTCATTTTGTGTGTGTTCTAAAACATTTGAAATGGAAGTAAAGCATGTGAATCCTCTCAATTTGACTACTTTATTCAGTACTAAGAGACTATGATGTCATCTCTTGATGGCAGACCATGGAATTTTAAGTGAGACAAGCCTGAATTCTTATTCTTATTAACATGTGAACAGGGGAATACTTCTTTACCTTAGATACAACTTTTGTAACATAGATGTCATAATTCTTATGATAGAAGGGTAGGAGAATTAAAAAATTTAATATGAAAAACCCAGCACATAGTAAATGTTCAATTAGTAAATATTCTGATCATATTAACAATTATACACTCCTCGTTATATTGTTTTTTTATCACTGAAAAGTATTTAAGTACTATTAATAATTACATTCAACATTTAGCTAAGCGAGTACACAGGCATGATCCCTACATCAGTAAAATTTTCAGCTTAACAGATTTGATGTAAATAGATATCTAAAAGGAGCTGTAAATAAATAGCTATACAAACATGAAAGAAACAAATAGTGGATGACATTGCCTTGTGTTTCAAGACGAATTCAAAGTTTCTTTTCTCAAAGAGAAAGACATCCCATTAATCAGATTTCTTTTCCCAAGTTCCTCCTTTTTATAGGACTTGGCAGGAAAGGTCTTCGGCTAAAATATAGCTTAAGCTTAGGGTTGTGTGACTAACTGTAGGCTGTGACCTAGAAGAGCCTTAAACATGAGTAAAAATAGGTCTGGGGTTGGGGAAAAGAAGAGAAAAAATATGGTGACAACGAATCACAAACCCTTGGAGCTCCAGGGACCTTAAAGACCAGGCAAACCAAATCCCTCATTTTATAATGGGGAAATTGAGGCTCACAAACTCAAGTGACTTATTCAAGGTCACATACTGAATGATCCACACATGAATCATTCTTTGTGAGTAAAGATAAGGAAAAATGAAGATCTTACTAGATATGGGCTATTTGCTAATGAGAAGGGAAATGGGATCACATTTATTTAGAAGGTGGAAAGGGTAGGTAAGCATGGAACATTTTATTTTTTAAAATTAATTTTTATTGGAGTATAGTTGCTTTACAATGTTGTGTTAGTTTCTACTGTATAGCAAAGTGAATCAGCTATACGTATACATATATTCCCTCTTTTTTGGATTTCCTTCCTATTTAGGTCACCAAAGAGCACTGAGTAGAGTTCCCTGAGCTGTACAGTAGGTTCTTGTTAGTTACCTAACAATTTTATACATTGTATCAATAAACATTTTCAGCAATGGATAAAAGTTGCCATGTGAAGAACACACTATCTCATATGAATGGCATTTTTGATAGTGGTCTGTTGATTCAATTTTCTTTTAGGTGAAAATGTGTTTGCATGTAAGAATAATACTCTGTGTTCCAATCCAAACCAGTTATCAGAGTATTATTCAGAAGAATCCCCAAAAATATGAATAAAGAGATGTACACCTGGATTTAGTCATTTTCCTTACATTGCAGGGAAAATCTTGCCTTGAACTAGATTTTTCACAGCATGAGTAGTATGAATGGGAACTTTTCAAACAAGGTAGGAGATGTTCATCATTCTATTAAGCTGAAATTAGGCAAATTCTCCTAAAATACTGAACCAGAGCAGTAGGGCCAGGTGAGCCTCTTGTACTTGGTACAGCTATATACACAAATGCTATCTTCATCCTATCTAATATGGAAAGGAAAAAAACAAGAATATTTTGAATTCCATCTCTATAACATCATGTGGGCACTTGGCTCTTCCAGAGCTGTTGCAAAGGCAACATTTAGAGAATTCTTCAAGGACATTGGTGGACTAACTAAATCAGGGCACACAAGTGATATGCTATTACAGGAGAAATAGTATCATTTCCCCCTCAGAGAGTTCATGTGATTGCTATAAAAGCACCCCAACATCGCAAAATCGTAAAGCTTAGCTAGAAAAGATCAAATAAGCAGTGTAGCATTTCATCATGATGTGATTATTCCCACAGGTATCAACTAATTAATGAGAAAAAAGAAAACTGAACAAAAAAATAGTTATTTTGAAATACCTAAAGGTCTCAGAATTTGTTAGATTTAATGTGATAATATACAAAGCAGGATGTCAGCAGAATCTGAAGAAAATAAAAAGTGATGTTTTTAAATCCATCTCCCATGGTACATGCACATAGTACATGCACACGCACACAAACTTACCCACATCCCCCCAGATAAACACACACATCTTTACTCAAGGCACACTTTCTTCCTAGCTGCGTAAGATTCTAATTCCACATGGGTCTTTACTATTAAGAATAAAGATAATGAAAAATGTATTTACAGTAACATGATAAAACATAATACACTATCACTGACAGATATATAATGTGTGTGTGTGTGTGTGTAAAGAAGTTTAGGGATGGGCACACATATCAGGTAACTTGTAAATTACAGACTTTGGGTGATTATGATGTGTCAGTGTAGGTCCATTAATTGTAACCAATGTACCACTCTGGTGACAGGCTGTTGGTAATGGGAAAGCCATGCATGTGTGGGGATCGGCAGGGGAGTGGGGGGGGGGCATACGGGAAATCTCTTTACTCTCCTCTTAATTTGCTGTGAACCTAAAACTTCTCTAAAAAATAAAGTCTTTAAAAAGTCAGGTAACTAACTAGTGGAGGCTTCAAGGCACCAATCTTCAAGTATTGCAGAAGATCTACTGTGAGAAATAATATCAAAAACAGAAGAATGGGATGTCAAAGACAGCTGGGAAGTAAAGGCATACACACATAAAAAGACACCTGTTAGACAGGAACTGTTTGGAGACTCAGAAGCTGATAAATCACCCACTAACTGAAGACTGTCCTACTCCAGACAAACTTGATCTGAGCTGGGTCACCTTGATGGACTGAATTTTCTTAGGCAGAGTGGAAGTTGGGGAGGAAGAGGACAGTCAGAAGAGGGACTCGTTCAGCAGAGGTGAACACACAGAGAACATTCAGTAACTACACCTGTGTGTCTCTCTACATGTTGGTATCTAAGAGCTGATGTCTAAGCATACGAGACATGGTATACAGTTGTGTTTGTTGAGCAAGATTATGGAGAACCTAAAATGCTGAGTGAAAGAATACAAGAATTGGGAAATGAATGTCAAGAAAACCTACTGGTAACGTTAGAAAAGGAGATATTGTGGTTACAGGGAGAGGATTTTCCAAGTGACCTTAAAACCATAAATGACAGCCTGTACTGAAGGCTCCATTTAGTTTTACACCAATACAGCTTTCAGGGACTGAGCATTAAAGAAAAAGTATCATCATCATCTACCTTGTAGGCACTGAATTCCAGAAGAGAGACTGCCTTCACAAATCAGGCAGCAGCCTCTCGTACTGTACTCCATAGATCAATTTTAGTTTCACAAGATTTAATTTTAAGAACCTTAGGTTTTTATATTTCGCACTTCAACAACACTGAAAATGCTGCCAAGTTCTGATTTACAGAATTATTGTCACTGTCAATAAAAGGAATGTGCCTGACACACCAAAATCCAGTTTAATTACTTCTGTGATGTCTCCTGAGGCTGAGAGGAAATGATATTTCTCTGACACTTTTCTGTTTTTAATTTAGTAAAATGGAGCACTTGCCCTGAATAGGACCTAGGAGAGCAGATTCATGATTGATGTCATGGAAGATGGAAGATGGACCCCACGGTTTCAGAACCCAAAACACTCTGAGGGTGTGATGACTTCATGAATCCAGATCCTTGGTTCTGGATTCCTGCATGTTAGGCATTCAAATGACCATCAAGGACTTGACGTGGAAACATGGCTGAAATATTTATGCATCAAGTCACGACCTGGAGAAGTTTAGCAATCATATTCAAAGGCTTGCTTTTACCCAGCACTATTCCCAATTGCCCTGAGCTGCTGGAATCCAGATGAGGCCCTGAAAGCTTCCCAACAGGAGATGCCAAATATTAAAATACACCCTGTACCATTTGAGTGAAGAAACCAAGCAAAATGTATTCTTTATTTTCTGCTACATATTCCATCTGTTTCTCTCCCTAAAGGGTCATATGTTATATATTTATAAGAAGCATTCACACCTACGTGAACACAGTTTCCACTGTCTCTGTCAAACACAGCCTCCTCCTTGTTCACCACCCATTTTTTTTAACATCCTTCTATATCAGCTCATCCTTTTATGAAACTTGTTTCATTCTGAAACCATTTCAAGTTAAGAAACACCTTTGTACCTTCCTACCTCACCAAATCCTGGGGAGATTCAGCCTCAAGCTCTACAGGCCATATTCTGAGAGATGTGAATTTAGATCGTTAGGGTCATTAAAATCATATACTCCACAATACCCAGAGCTAACAACCACTCTTGTACTTTATGCTGCTGTAGAATGCTACCAGAGAAGTAACAATGTACAACAGCACTGAGCTGCAGAGGAGACCGTAATTCTTCCCCATAAAAGATTCCTACACTTTTTAATTGCTACAGTAAATCTTATTAAAGACACAGAATGCTTTGTTCAGGGAAGGAAGAAAGATGGCTGGGCAAGGTGCATTTTCTTCACAGTAATATTTTTTCCCTTACGACTAGAATTATTCGTTAATGCAAGCACAACATTATTTTTATCATGACCTTTTTTTCTGGACTCTGCACATTTCCCCTGAGCTTTCTTTCCCTTCCCTACAAAAACAGGGGGTCCTTGGTCTTTACTAGTAATCCTATAGGCACTTTTCACGACTTGGGCTTCATGCATTCTCTTGTGTTATCCCTGTGAATCTTCCAAAAACCTTTAAAAACCACACTGCTAACCTCTGACTTCCTTTTTTTCCTTTCCGCCTCAACACTGCATAAAGAGAAAACTGAGATGTAATCAACATAATCAAACACTTGGTACCTATTCGGTGGTCAGCACAATTCTGAATCTTTGCTCCCCCTTTCCCATAATACACACTGTGAATCTGACGCAAGTAAAAGAATCTTGGGAAGTATTTTACCTGACTTCGTTATCAAATATTAAATTATTATTTTTGAGAAACCCAGGCTGTCATAGAAACATGACAGAAAATTCCCATCTCTATTTCATAATCGGTACCTTTTTATAACAGAACTGAAAGTTAATGACAGTATGCTTTAAACAGCTATGAATTTTTAACTCATTTTTGGAAGCAGAACTGAGCAGTTGAGAGGAAGAGCATATTTCATGTTTAAACTTAAATATAAGAACCAAGAGTCAGAGGAGGATGGAAGAAAAATCCACAACGTTAAATATCAGTCATTAATAACATCTCTGGGGAATTCCGCATCCGGGGAATTTCAGCATCTATCCCCTTCCGGGAAGAATCGTGGGTTCAAGTAAGAACGTGGGCTTGAACTTAGACAAACTTACATTAAAATTCTTCCTCTGCCAATTACTACCATTTTCAGCCCAAAGAAGTTACTTAAACTACCCACGCCTCAATATCCTCACTTGTAAATTGAAAATAATATTTCGTGAAAAGTTAAGGTTTATAATACATAAACAACATGCATATAATACTTATTAATTATGTGATTCACATTAAAATATGTTGGTGTGATCTACATAGAAATATTCTGTAGTCCTTCTTATGTACTAGTCAGGTATATCCACAGTAACAAACTATATAAACAACTTATGCCTGATCCAACCGCTTCCTTCCAAGTTCAATTACGATTTCATTCTTTTTTTAAATCAAATATCTATTTCACAAAGACTAAACTTATTCTTTCTAATCTTACACTCCTTCTTTTAAAGATTTACCCACAATAATCCGGTGCTATAAAGCTGGAGAATTATCTAACCTTGTCCCCTCTTCACATATCTTCCTGGTTAATAAACGGGTGTTAAACTATTTATTGCTTACACTTATTTTGTATATGCAGGATTCTGAGAATTCACCATGATAAACCTTCAGTTTGTTCACAAGGGCTTTCAATGCATCATTTCTGGGGAAGTAAAATTCATTTAAAAAGTAAGAGTAAACCCAAAGGACTCAAGTTTCAAAAATGAGCAGCTCCGATTCAGGCAGTCTCCCACCCCAGCCTGGATTCTGCACCTGCTGTGTTGCTCTGCGGAACAGCAAAGTGAGATGCCTGAGCAAAATGCACTCACATGAAAAGAAAATTACCCAGACAGAGACTAGGGTCACAGAGCTCTCTGAAATAGCATCTAGTGAGAACCGGAGACACCGTAACCCTTTAAAGATAGTTAACAAAGGTGACTGGTAAAACCTTCTCTCCATAGAGCCCTGGTGTAGTTGGATTCTGGTGGGATATGACAGCATTACCACATCAAAGGCCACCTTCGTATTTATATAAGGCTGGCAATGAAGGGCACCAACGTAAGAGCCAAATCAAGATCCACAAAGTCAGATTTTTAAGCAAGCCAGAAAAATGAGAGAGTACTAGCAGGGGTAAGAAAACAAAATCAATTAGGCCTTCTTTCTTGACTTCTAGGGCCAAATTGGTACCAGTTACATAGAGCAAACGGCTTCTTAGAATCATGGCTCATTCAGCTGCTGTAAAATATATGGGACTAATCTAAATAATTCAAATACAGCAATACTCTACACTCCACTGTTTGGGGGTTTTTCTTCCCACTTAAATTTTCTTATATAGATACAGCTTAAAACTGTCATTTGATTGCCCAATTGCAATATGAAAAGAGACTAATGCTTCTTTTTATGCATTTACTTTTATGATGTCTATTACCAACCAGAAGAACAAAGGTAAATTCATATAAAATAGCAGAAGATAGCACTTCTATTATATAGTACATTTCTCTATCATACATTATGCTTTCTGTTCTGTCTTTTATTGCATTTTCTGACTCAGTATGAACAATATTTTAATCCTTTACGGTTTAACCTAAGACAGGTCTGACCCCAGATAGTTCTTCTAAAGCACTATCAGTAAATATTACTTATGAATTGCTTTCAACAACTTCAGGGCTGCCATTTAGAAATGCTTGAATGATTCAAGGTTAATAAGATTCATCACACTCACAATGAGGATCTGGTTGTGGACACAGCTAATTGCTGAATGTTATTCAGCCATAAATGGCATCAGTAGCAAATCAGCTCACAGCTGAACACTACTGGCAGCTCCACATGGGGGAGAAATAATGTTACTTTGATTAAAGTTATTTTTATGTATGTTATGATTCATTTCCAGTAGTTCTGAAGCTGATTCTCAGATACTGGGTATTGGATTCTCTTTTCAAACAACAAAAGGAGGTGAGAAACAAAGCTGAAGATATTTTAAAATGCTAAGGTAACAAGTCACACTCAAATGTATTTCATCCTTGTTTCAATGGACAATTCTAATTCTCATACAAAAGATACAATGAATTCCCATCAGGAAGATTTTCTTTTGGCAAAGTTTAGAATTCTGAGAATAATCTTTGAATGGCAGTGCTCCCACACCCTCCTAGCACCAAAATAATAGCACTATGATGTATTAATCCCTTATGGTAACAGACACCATTGAAGCTAAACTGTAATTTGACACACAACACTTCTACACTAATGTAATGTGACAATGTTATTATGTTCCCTACTTTCCACGTGGTTAAAGCCATATTCATCTTTCCCAACCTGACATTAAATTAGCTAGTATGGCTGCATTCTATTCTGGACCACAGGGTAGAAGCAGAAAAGGACTGTTGTAGCGTGTGTGTACGAGCACGAATAGGTGATATATAGATTTAATGTAATGAATGTAAACTTTTAACACAGACCTGGCACACAGCATGCACTCAGTAAGTAGGTACATCCAAGAGAAAGTTCACAAATCTAAGTGGTCAGTGCAAAAACTGATGCTCTAAAATTTCAGAAGAGGGAAAGTAAGTCCAGCTCAGAGGACCAGGGACGTGTCCATGGGATGAAACAGTTTCGGTAAAGACTGAAAAATGAAATTACATTTCTTCAAGCGGATATAGTGAAAGGAATGCATTCTAGGTGGAAGGAGTGCATTCCCCAGGAGGAAAACTTAGCATAAGCAATGCTGAGGAAATTGGGAAAGTATAACGTTGCTCAGACACCGTAAGTTAGTTGGTGGTAACATGCCACATGGACAAGGTTCTGCAATAGATAAGAATGAAAACGAAAGCTAGGGTCAGACCATGGAGGTTCATGGACTCCAAACTGGTGAATCTGCAGAGTATTGTTGGCCACTGAGGCTGTACTAGAAATCCTCAGGCAAGATTCATGCATCTAGTCAGCACTGATTTAGTGAGTTACTGTTATCACCAGTTACATGCAACAGAAGGTGCAAAACATTGGGCTTGCGACACCCCCTGCCAAATAAAGGATTATTGCTCCTGGGAAATAAGACCAAACATAAATAACTGTAAGGTGGAAAGTGAAGGCTGATAAAATAGCGTAAACAAAGTTCTGTATGGATCAGAGGAGGGAAAGCATTGCCTCTGGTTAGGAGAATCAGGAAGAGCTGGTGATATTGAAACTAGGGAGAACAGGAAGAAAGAAAAAAACTGGTAAGGAGGCATAGGATGGACTGGATGAGGGAGAGATAAGAAGGCGGAATCTCAACCAGGATATTGCTACCATGAGCCAGAATTATACTGGGGACCTAAAATATGGTACAGATGTGGAAGAACTGAGGAGTTGCATACACTACACCACACGCATGCACACACGCGCGCGCGCACGCACACACACACTCAGAGCAATTATTTCTGTCAATGAGTAGGTCCTTTAGATGGCAACTTTCCAGGGAAGAAAAGGTTTCACAAACACTTTTCTTTAAAAGTAGCCTTTGGCATCCCTTTGCCGAAGTACCTATTTTTTTGAAAGATTCCTTTAACTTCATTAATTAGTATGATTTACCCAAGACTACACTTACAAGGGAAAAAGCATTCCCTTCTTCCCACTGTTAATTATGTCTCCAGGCTAACGTAAATAAAATCTTATAGTTACTCTAAGTCTAAGAAACTTATCAGAGAGATGACATTTAGAAGGTCTATGGGGGGTGAGGGTGGGGAATCTCGTCCGCAATGTGGTGTCTTTCCCTTTCTTTAAAAAACATTTTGTTTCTATTTTCCTTTTTTTTTGTTTTCTGTGCAGTTGAGAACTGTAGCCACAGAACTTATGGATAAATATCTAAGCTGGAGAAGAAAATTTCATTAAGAAACAAAATGTCCTAAATGGTTTCATGAAAAAAAGAAAAAAAAAAGTCAACCTTTTTACAGAAAAGGAGCTCATTAAAATCCCAGGAATCACACTAATTTTATTTGTGCAACTTACAGAAAAACAGTGAGATGTAGAGATAAGGTTAATTTTGATCAATTTAAAAAGTGAAGAAAATGTGGCACGCTACTTTGATTGTCATATCAATTGCATGTCTTCAAGGTAGCTGTCACTATTGTACCTTATACAAATTAGAGCTGATATGAAAATAAAATTTGCTTTTAAATACTGATTTATACCTACATATCCTCACCACCAAAACACCAATGTACAAACCAAGAAAACGACTTCACATTTCCAGAAAACCCACAAAGAGATAATGATTTAATCAAAATGCATGTATTCTGAGAGCCCTCCAAAGTAATTTTAATGCTGATCTGTGCTAGAGGCATATCAGGAGACATATTTATTGAATGACAGTTACTTTATTTACAAGAAAATAACAAATCACCTTATCGTCATCACCACTGCTATCACCCGAGAGCAGCATTCAAATAATTTTCTATATAAATGATTTGAAGACAGCATGATACTTAAGGTGGGATCTTGCTGTTCCTTTAGGAAATGTCTAGCAAATACACAGAGAAAATTATATTCTTCATACTTAACTGATATAAGAGGATACGCAATCTGACACAACCAAATAACAACTGCTTTGTAAAACATGGAAACTAGACTAAGCACAAAGTTTGGCAGAGAAAGTTCTTTAGCAAAATGAAAACCAGTTTCATGCAAAAACAATGCTCTCTCAGCTACATCTGTCAGGATCATACTCAGCATTTTAAAATTGTCATAATAGAATCATAACAAATTATCAGTCTTCTATTTGTCCTAATGGAAAATAAGTTGATGTTATTTTCTCCAGGGCAGTAGCAACTGCAGGAAGTTACTATTTTATTTACATATATACATATCTTTATTAAAAGGATATATAGGTTCTTTGATTTGCTTTGCTTTATGTACACATAAGTATTTACTGAGTCTTTACATAGGTTATTTATATAACTTCAAATGTGGTTGAATGTTTGTAAGAGTGATTTGATTTGCAAAAATGTGTGATGCTTTGAATATATGTTTGTGGCTTCAAGTTTCTTGTAATTCTTGTAATGGAAGAGGTCACTGGTAGGATGAAGACTAAATATTTCTTCTGTGGTGGTGTGATCTTTACATGTCTCCTCCAAGTACTATTTACTTTGTATTAGTTGCTTATTCTTCCTACATTCAATATTTCGGATAGGAAACTTGAAGATAGCTAGGGAATTGTACTATATTGCCAGGCTGCAACAACTCAGTTCAATAACATATTTTAGTTTGACACCATCCTCAACCTTATGATACCCATATCTACTGACATGAACATAGTCTCAAATAGATAAAGGTCAAAATGAACAAATTCTAGCCTTTCTTTAAACCCATACTCAAGCTCAGCCTTTGCCTGGAAGCCCAAACCTTCAATCATCTCATCTGCCATCCCACCATCCTAGAGCATTTTCTTAAATGTTGTAGCATTTACAACGTAAGCATGGACTCTATTTTAGAACCAGAAGGCTTTGTCAGATATATTTTCTCAATAGAGTAGAAGGCACTGTTTTGTAGGAAATCCTTTTATCATTTTGATGAAATGTTATAAAGCAGTATCTATTTGAAAGTTAAGAAACAGAACTTCATCCCACATACCAGTTAATTTACTCTCAAAATTCACAATGCTATCACATAAATTAGGCACTGACAGATATTCCATAATATAAAATGAATGCTGTTTCTTTGTCATGCTTCTATTGTGAGAGTAAAGAGGAAAAATCACAAACACAAGTGGCTAAAATATGAAGGAGAGCAGTTGAAGGACAAAGTTTAAAGTACTGTTTAAAAGGCAGTATGGGCTTGAAGAGATGTAGAGAGAAAAACATAATGAGACCTGTCAATTCACTAAAATTCCAGCCCTCAAGATATAATCTTATGAAATTGAATATTATTTACTAGAAAACAACATGAAGTCTCTTTCAAAAACTATGGGAGAAGTGTCGTATACAGGAAATTAAATAATTACTTTCAACAAGGTGACCATTATCAATTAAAAAAATTCCAACAAAGAGTTGAAGACCAAAGAATCACCATCATCACAGATTTTGGCTAATGGCATCCTTGATTGATACTTTAGTATTTCAAACATGTCCTTTCTGTAGAACCAAATGCTTCTCCTGGGTATGGCAGTTTAAGTTATTCATGGATAATATAAAGACCCCCAACTTTAGACCCAGGGTATCAGACGGTAACTGAAAGCAATGACGAGCATTAGCCCACACTCAGAGCGGTACTTACGGTCATTGCAGAGTGGCCCGCTGAAGGAAGTCATGCTACAGTCACAGCTGAAGCCGTCCCACTGCTGCAAGCACACGCCTTGGTTAGAACATGAGTCCTCCTGGCAGGTTGTGCTGGGCCCTGCAAAACAACCCAAAAGAAACTTGGGTTCTTTAAAAAAATCCAAAAGTATTTTACACATGAGCTAGGTCACATATAGTAGTTGCCAACACCTCAAATTACGTGACCAAACTAGTTTGGACAGCTCTAGTTCATACACCTGAATTAGGAGCAGAGAAGCTGTAATACGAAGGTTTTCTGAAGTTTCAAATATAGGACAAAATACGTCATAATAGTAAACTAAACCAACAGATAGTAAAAGCAAGCACATAGCTTCCAGTATGATCCTGGTAGCAGGTAATCTCATTCCATCGTCAATAATTCTCTCTCACTGTTTGGATTTTAGAAAAATGCATGGATCTCCTTAACTTCTGACCAATGGGTAGAGACACCACGAGAGATGGAGATTATAACTTCATGAAACTGAGATAAAGATTGGCAAAAAAAAACTGAAGAAAGTTATGCAAAAATGTCCTACAAGTTTCTAGAAGTTTTCCTGCACAAACTATGAATAAAGTTATGATTGCTGGGTGTTTTGGATAGGTATGTTGGCAAGTATCAATTCACATGCTTCAACAATTACATGCAATTAAACATAAAATTAAAAACTCTGCATACTGACATGCCCCCATTTAACATACAAGTAAAAAGAACGCTAGTCTATTTCTAAAGAATCATAACTAGAACACGGAAAAACAAAGAACTAAAAAAAGGATGATCAAAGCACTAAAGATAATCACTATACAAACATATTCAAGACTGAAAGCCTTTATGAAAACTATGCTACAAAATGAGGTTTCTTGCACAACATTCGAGAAGGGGAGAAAATGAAAACTGCACCCAAATAACAGTTACTGAAAAAATGTAAAAAATGTTATTTTGAGGGTTTCTATTGTGTATTATGGGGTTTCAGTCTTGTTTTATACACACAGGGCTATCTACCTTGCAAGTCAGCTTTCATCAATGCAACTTTGTCAGCAAAATAAAAAAACAAAAGCAAAATATATTAAATGTTAGTAAGCAATACTGAAATGGGGCAAACACAGAAGAACGTTCAGATTCAGAAACGCATGCTGCTGTAACGGGGGAGAGAAATGCTATGTAGAGCAAACAAATTAATAATTAACAGCCATAAATCTTAAGAGAAGCCAGAGATGACAAAGCGATAATTGATCAGAATTTCACAATATGTGTATTTATATAATGGTTCATTGAGCCGATGACATGTAATGAAGGAAAATCAAGAGGGCTTTGGTGTTTTTTTCCTCTCTCGGGTTGATATGAATGCATTGCCAAAGTGACTGCATTGCTTGGTTGAAGCATGCAGCCACACTTGTCACGTGCAGGTACAGGACAGACGATGGTCATTAGCAGACCAATTATCCCTTTCTACTTTTTTCCCTCTAGGTCTTTTATCTTGCTATTGCAATTAAGGCTTAAAACTGTAATGCCAGCCATTCTCTGCCAACAGTTGACCTTACAGTGACACCAAGCTATCCAAACGTATACATCATTTGGAATAGATGAAAGAAAAAGTAAAGGCTAGAAGAAACAAATTGCGATATAATTCCCCATAAAGAAAATTCCTCTACAAGATTGCAGTGTAGAGTATTTATCTTTGCTTTTTACCAAACTGGATCAGAGTGACATCTATATTTTCTCTACCTTTATAATTGTCTTCAACTCTTACAAACTGCCCTGCGAATATTTATTACAGTAGAACCTCACTAATAAGGGTTATCGCAGGGAAGGGTGGAAAGGGAACACCATCTACCTCAATACCTTTAGAGTATAAATTGACGACATTTTCTAGTAAACACAATTTTAGGTTTTATGAAAATACAAAAATAGACACCAGACTAATTAGATGCTATTAACACTGAGAGCCTTTGCGGTAACTGCTCTAGTGAATACACGAGAATTATCTGCAATTAGATTTTGTACAGATAGATGTTTTTATAAACATCATTTTTAAACATCCTCCTTACAACTGTATTTTTATTATAAATTCTCAGTGATGGTACTCTTCATAAGACGTTCTTAAATGTAGCCTAACCCATATGAATTTTCATAAATTCAGAAATCATAATACTCCAAAAAAAAAAGAAATAATACTGTAACTACTAATTATATAATAATAATAGTAATAATAATAATTAGTATAGTAATAATAACAAAAATAATAGTTGTTTTTCATAATAATAGTAATCTCGCAGGCGTGGGAGACTTGAATGGATGTAATAGTTTTCCTCACCTATTGCATCAAAGAACTAAGAGCCACTAAATTGCTCAGTTTTTATTGTTCTTCCAACCTGTGAGAGGTAAGTGGTCCAGTGATCTTTATTCCATGGCATTAAAGACTGAAAATAATTAATGTTTGTTAAAAAAAAAAAAACTCTTAAAGCAATATTCCTTAGCACAGTCGTTCCTGTGGCACAAGTCCAGCCTGGGTCAGGGGCTATGTTATTAAAGGATTCTATTCCCCTCCCTCGCCTAGCAGAAGGAAAGAACAGGAGCAAGAACTGATGAAGAGCCATGTTTTTATTTCTCTTTTTGTTTTTGCAAAAATTATCAGAAATACAATTGCAAAATAATGCTGAACTCTAAAAATGGTAAAATTGCAATTCTAAAAAATAACCTGCCTGCCCATCTTGTAGAGCAGCCACTCAGAGAGCCAGCCAAGCCTTTCTGTGAGCATAATGACATGCTTTATTATTTTCGCATTATCACAACAGTCTTTATGTATTCAGGTATTGCAAGAGAAAGCATGCCTAGGCTTGACAAGTCACATTTTTCAAAGTACTCACCTTCTAGGACAATATTCAAACACTGACAGGCATTTGCATGAGACAAAACCCTGAATTTATTTTTCTTTTTAGTTATATAATGTTCTTTTTATTTTATCACTGAATAAAATTGGAAGCAAGCCACAAGGACATTTGTATTAAGTGGTTAAAAATAAGGATATGTTTGAAAAGGAAAGGAAAGTGAAGGTAAAACTACAGTGTGTGGAAACCAAAGAAACCAATAGAGGAAAGTGCTTAGATACCTGGGATTTCAAGTAAAGCAATCTTGGATTCAAAGCTTCCATCATTTACTTACTTGTTGTGTGACCTTAGAAAGGTCACCTTCCTCGCTAAGGCTCAATTTACTCTTCTAAAAAAAATTCAGTAATATCTAATTGATAGTTTTGAGAATTAAATGAAATTTTATATGTAAACTTACTGTTACCAGTGCTTTAATAATGAAATATTTCTGTAGCTTACAATGCAGTTCTAGGGCTGAATGTTATAAGTCCACGCAAGTGCCTAAATTAAAAATTGTTTCACTGGCTTCATGTACAGAAGTTATCTTGACTCAGTATTGAGCTTAACTGATCCTGATTACTGGTGGATTGCCAGTCTCTATTTTCTCTTATGTAAGCAGGTCAATGCTTTTCCAGGCAGCAATTTTCAAAGTTTGGTGTCAGACCAAAAGCATCAGCATCATTTAGGAACTTGCTAGAAATGTAAATTCTAGAGCTCATCCTAGACCTACTGAATCAGAAACCTTGGTAGTAGTGTCAAATAACACAAGTTTCAGCAATTCTCCAGGGGATTCCAACACTCGCTCATGTTGAGAAACATTAATGTAAAGGGAAGAGAATAAGGTTAGCTCCCTTTGCTAGCTAACATGTGTTGTGCAAATAAAACCAGCTATTATTCACTGAAATAAGCTAAAAAATGAAAGGCAGCAAGTGATTATTGAGAGAAGACCAATGACTTCTTACATGAAAGAAGCCTAGAGATTTGTGGGTCTTATTGGGTAGAAATGGTGGAAAAGCTTGACAAGATATTATATAGCGATGTCATGTTTATACTATTTCTATTAATACAAAAGATAAGCGATTCCAATGTGATCTGAATTCAAAATCCCATGAGACAACAATCTTTAGGGAGATAATTTATTGAGTATCTAGAAGTCGATCACTAATCCTAAAAATATGTGTGTCTCATCAATTACACCTATGACAGGTACATCTGAGATTATTCCTAGGAACCACAGATGATAGAAATAATCATAAATTAAAAATTGTTAATCTTGATGTTGAAATGAAAAAATCAGGGAAGTGTCAAGGCAGAAAGGCAGGAACATGGCAACATTCTAAAAATAAAGGAAAAGGGGGCAAAAGAGGGTGAGATTTATTAAAACTCAGATATTAAAGCAAACTAGATAAGGTAAGGAAGGACCCAATGTCATAATCTACTGAATGATTTCAGATGTTCAAAGCATAGTTTAAGATTACCCAAGAAGATGTACAATCAGTCACCTCAACCAAATTGCCTATTAGATTATGATGGAAAATAACACCTAATTTTATTTTTGTAAATACACTTTCTCTGTACATTTCTTATTAGTTATCCCTTCCACTCACATTATGTGCCAGTGGTGGGAGGTCATGTGTGTGTGTTTGCTTTTCTATCTTGTGAGTGTTTAGCTGTGAATGTGTCTGTCTGCTCTCACCATTTCTTGTAGGTGAGAAGTCACCAAGCAACTTGTAGAAAGGCCTATTTTTGAAAAATGTTTTCAGAAGAGTTTGTAGTACCTTTTTAAAAAAATACATATACTCTCACTTATTAGATCACCTCCAAGAATCAAACTTATGTTCCACATTTGTGTATCCATCAACTAGAGAGAATTTATTCACAACAATTTTGTTTCCTTTGCAAAACTGGTAAAAGGAGAAAGCACATAGTTTCCCTTTGTTTTACAAAAGTGTGTTATACCAAAATTTGAAATAAAGTAAATAAATACAGCAAAACATCACAAATGAATTCAACAAAGATTACCATTAAATAAACTTATCCTCTGGCATGATTAAAACACAGTTGGAATTTCACCTGACTTTTCAGGGAAATATATGTTGCAGAGAGAAAAAATGTATTTCCAAAAAAAAAATTTATATGTATATAGAGAATTGCTAAATCTAATAGCATCATTTTGGCTGAGAAGAAATGATTCATAATCTCCTGGGGGACAGGAATCCACGTCTTTCTTCACTTCTCCCATATGAAATTTCCTTATGAATCTAAAATTTTCAAAATGGCTGAAACTGTATTCAACATTAAAGGAGAAACAGCAACACATTCAGAGCTATAAAATTCAGGATAATGTGACTAAACTGCATTTATGGAGGAAGAATTGGCTCAAATAATCTGAGGTGCTGAAGTGAAAATTATCTAAAATGAAAGTAGCAATCAAAAAGTACTCCTACAGATCTTAGTCTGATAGGGAACACAAAAGAACAGAAAGATCCTTGAGCGCATTTCTGAAGTATGGAATATTAGCCTTGGGTAATAGAAGAAACCAATTTTTGCTAAAGCAAAACAAACTGATAATATATGGGAGACACTCTTGCTGCCAGGTAGACACAAACCAAACAGTGATTTGAGAATGGGTATCTGAATGTTAATCTCTTGTTGTAGCCTATTGAATGTAGATTTCAAAAAACAGGCTCAAGTTGATTAACATTTGCTGGTGTAAATATGTTTTTCTAGTCCAAACGGAGTATCTATTTAATGCTATAAAGCAAGCATTGCAGAACTGATCAGCACACTAATTAGGTGAACTATGGAATGCAAAGAAGCTGAAAATAACAAGACTCATAGATACAACTCCAGTTTTATATTGGGCATTTAGGTTTGCAAACAGTCCAGAAAATTTAAGATTTATGGGATGAAAAGGTAAAAACATGAATAAGGATTTTTAAGCCCTAAGTGGGGTTTTGGCCAAATTGTCAGAAATTAAAATTTTGCTGGCCAGAGAGATTTGTTCTCACTTATAGGTGGAATTGGAATTATTTTGGATATGGTAACAAAGATCTAGTACCTTCACATCCTCTCTCAATCTGTCCATTGCAGAAAAGAGCATCTGAGATGAGGTCTGGAAGCCGTCCATTTAGATCAACTGATGCCAGGCAGCCTTGAAAGCCCTCCTTGGCATGGACGAGTTTGGGCAAGGATTTGTATGTTTCTTTGGCCACTCCTCCTATATACAAGTCACCTGTGGGAAGACAAAAATTTTGGTCACAAAGTAACTTGTCATTGACTTTAAATAATAGTAGGACAGGAAAAAAAAAGCATGGTTTATTTTTCATTAAATTAATCTTAAAAAGTAAATTTATGAATAGTTTCTTAGAAGTACAAAACAATAGAAGTGTTTGAAAAATACATAAGCACTAGAAGAATTTTCTCGAAGCTATTTCCACAGAGAACTGAGCTTGATACCGTGTGGCCAAATGGAAGGAACATGGGCCATGAAGTAGCCCCTGAATTCAAATCCAAGTCATTTACCCACTCTATAACTTTGAGCATTTTATCTTTAGTTTCTCTGATCATTAGTAACCTCATTTCTTAAGTGGGAACCATAAAGCCTATTCCATAGGGTTGTGTGAGGATTAAATGAGATGTGATAATGGAAAGTATCTATCAGAATGACAATATGTAATAGATGTTAGCAGGTGTTATTATTATCAAATCTACCTTCTGCTTAGAGAATTCTAGTACTTTCTGTTAACTAGAAGCTCAACAAATTCTAAATGTCTAATGTCTAAAATTCTAAATGTCTAATGTCTAAAATTGCCTTACCTACTATGTTTAGACCTATTATCCTTGCTTGTACCTATTTTATTCACTAACTCACTCCCATAGTAGACTGTATATACCTGAATATTCCATCACTCTTCAAGTATTTCTTTTTTTAGGTAAAGGTATACCACTTTGAATTCTTTATGCTGTTCTGGGATCTATTAACAAGTTATCAATTAATTTTTCCCAATCTTATTACACTTTCTAGTGGGACACTACTCTGCTTTGTCATCTTCAAGTCTCTAGCTTTAAGATTTCCCAACTTTACAGACTACTACTTAAAGAAAGAGATTGCAATCCAAGTTTGATTCTGTTTCCTTTCTATTAAAGATTATTCACCATATATGGATAGCCCTGAGTAGACATAATTAACTCACTCTAGTAACACTTAATCAACACAGAACGTAAGGAGGGTGACCCCAAATTTCCATAATATACTACTCCTGTTTACTAATCCTGGTAACATTCTATTCAGCTACTTACTTCAACTTTGCAGTGTTATTTGGATTTTCTCTCTCACATTAACCATTTTATTTAATTTTCATGCCACCTGAGACCTTCTCCCACTGTAACACAAAACTCCTATATTCCCAATGTTCTCTGGGCCCCTCTGAATTGTTTTCATGGGACTTGTGAGCAAGGAGAACTGATACACATGCTGATGCTCACACTGTTTGTTGAGTCATGAGTAATAAAGTCCTTGGTCTCTGACCCAGGAACCTTGTGTCTCCTGCCACCATTCACAAAACAGTATATTAAGCTAACCTGGTAAGTAGGGTAAAATCAGACAACACATAGAACACTCCTGGACTGTACTGATGAGTAGAGCTTGCCTAAAGTCATTTAGCTATTAGAAAGCGAGAACTTGGGTCCCTGACCTACTAACTGAAGCTCTAGGCATTACACGAGGATGCCACTGATCCTGCATAATTTGCAGTGAAGGTACTAGATATGCATACTTCCCCCATCTCTTAAATAAAATAAAACATCTATTGACTATTAACCATCATTTTAATATTAAAGGATAGCATGTTTTTGATCTGAAATAGAGTACTATTTTTGAAATATTTGATTTTTTTCCTTCGATATTTCCTTTCTCGCCTTAGTCTTTTCTCTCACTTAAATTTCAAACAATTGTGTTTTACTCACCTGAGAGGAACCAAAGACATAAAATTATCTTTATGTATTTGACCCTTAAAATTCAAGATGCCTAGAGGAGTGCAATAGACAGAATATACAGGTGATTACACAAGAAGAGCGAAGCTTTCCTGCCTCTCATGTGGGCAAGCAGGAGAAAATGTTGGAGGAGAAGAAGTGTGAACACAGTCATTGCCAAAAGGAGGATAAGTGATCTGATTTGAGGCCTGAGCCCTGATGGGTGCCAAAACCTCAGGTAGGTTGAGGAAAGTAATATTGATCTGTGTGCATTTCCTCAAGAGAGCCCAGAGGCAGCAGTGAGATCCTTGAGAAGAAATAGCTGCATGGTCGATTCAGACATGCTGAGAGCTTAGTCCGCCTCACAGAAATTTCCATATCCTATTGTGGTGTGGCAGCAACAGAACAATTCCCAGAGTGGCACAGGAACAAGCAGAAAAAGGCTGGCCTGAGGAGGTCATGCACACAAGAATGAAGATCCTGGGTAGCAATTCAGAGGGCACCTCAGCTATGAATACAGAATATTTGAGACCAGCTCCCATGCAATCTCTCTCTACCTTCCAAAATATTGGTACAGTGGAATTCCCCAACCCCAAATAACCTAGACATAATCCCAGGGAAATAAGGGAGTAAGCAAAATTGCCTGCGATTATATTTTCACTAACTCAAAGAATCTGAGCTCAAAACAGAAACCAAGGTGAGTTATAGAAAAATAGAGAAAGTGACCTTTCTTGCTCATCTGAGATTGTGAGCTGAGATTTATACTGTTACATCTTAAATATCAATGCAAGAAAATGCTCCCTACATTCATTTACTGAACTGAATTTGTTAGGAAATTTCAGCTCTCCTCTGGGCCTAATGAATGTAGTATTAGAGAACAGTGGGAGTTGAATGAAGAATTCTTGGCACTGCTTCAGACTTTCCAGATGTAGAACTTAATACTGAAAGTTATGTATGTGATGCTATATATTTGATAACCCATCTCCCTCTTTCTGATTGTAACCTCCTGGAGGATAGAGATTGTGTCTTTGTTTTAGATTCTTCCATAGTGCCTGGTACTGGGCGACAAGCACAGAGGGCGCTCAATAAATACTGTCAATCAACTGATGGATTGAAGTCACAGTAGAAAAGAATTAGAAAGAAGAATGGTAAGGCAACACATGGGGAGAGAGCTAATTCTAAAATGCACTTACTTCCTTTCCCCACTTCCTGCTATGTCCTACTTTTTTCCTATGAGCACACTTACTTGCTCAAGTAACTTTTTAAAGCTTATTGAAGAGAAGTAGTAATCTTTCCTTTGTGTTATTAAAGAGCAGAAAATATTGATCCAAGCCATGCAGGATACAAGCCTCAGACATACCAAGGTGGATGAGTTTGGCTTTATAAGCTGGGGTCTCATTCTCATTTTCATTACTGAAGCTGCACTTAGCACCACCACTTAATATGGTCTTTATAAGCTCTTCATATAGCAGATAGTGGTCTCAAGTTCCCTGATGTTTTGCCATAGGAAGAGAACAAAGAAAACCTTTAAGTGGCCTGAGCCCTGTGTAACATTAGCACTTCATCAAAGATGCAGCTTCTCCTTTTGATCCTTGGGGTGATGGAAGGAAAATGACCCATTAGCACTAATGGGATCTTGCAGGCAAAATCCTGTGTGTGGAAAGGAAGCTAGGCTTTTTAATGACCCAGTGTATGAACGAGAGCCAGGATGGACATCCAGTAAGAGTCAGTTTCCTATGGACTTGAAGCCATGCTCTTACCCTTCCTTCAAGCTATGAGTGGTTGATTTTTATTCATATTCTTTAAGTAGACCATGTATGCAATGACAAGGAAATGATGAAACTGGGGCAGAAGAAGTTGCAAAGACCATGTAAGCATTGGGCATAGAGTGTGCTCAGGACACGGCTGCTTCTGGTCTGGTGGTGTTGGTGTGTGTGATAAGGACTATCTATCGACAGTGTGCCTCATTCTATGCTGACTGCACTGAGACATACAGAAGAATGAGAAGTCCATTGTTTCTAGCATAGGAAGTATAGAAGTCCCCTGTTTCTAGAAGTCCATTGTTTCATTGTCCCCTTGTTTCTAGTAAAATTAGAGTGACAAGATGTCAAATGTACACGTCTTATTTTCCTTGACTTAGTTCAGAGGCATTTGTGTACTTGAAGTGTACCTATAGTGCACTATGCTATAAGCAGCTCAAGAGGCTTCTCTGACATACTCAGTTTGAATCCCAGCAGCTTTGAACCTGGTAACATAAATGGGACAGTCGCTTGAGAAATATCTTCTAATTTGATATAAACAGACTGAGGAACAAGAATTCTGTGAAGCCCATGGGCCAGGTTGTAAGGTTCAGGCTAAATGTGCCTTATAAAATCAGAGAAATAAAAGGATTTTATGGACATTGATTGTAAGCTGGAGTATCATGAAAGAGTTTAGACCAGGAGAAAGTATAGGATATATTACTTTGTAATGACATACGTGAAGGTGCCAAACATGGGGAACAGCAGAAATATACCAGGAAGACAAAATTAATACAGCATTCAAGAAAGAGTACAAAAGGCCAGAATCAGCTGGAAAAGAAGAATTTTTCCAAAGAGACATGGTAAATAATGTTGGATAAGAAAAGTCAAATGAAAGCCTCGAGTAACATGATAGAATTTGTGACTACTGTTTTTTTTTTTTTTTTTTTAAAGGCAATGAGAAGTCCAAAAATATCAGCCACGCAGGCTAGGAGATGAGGGAGTTTGAAACAGTGATAATTTGGAGAGAGGAGATAAAATTGCATTTAACATTAAACATGTGTAATATGAGTAGGAGCATCCTGCAGGGATTAGATGATATGAACCCAGGGACTTAGGGATGCTGGGGCTGGAAGGCCTAGCTTGGGAGCCATCAACCAAAAGCAGATAAATGAAGTCGTGTAGGAGGTTTTCTCTTCTCTTAAAACAGGGAGCATAATGCAATTAGAGCAAGGACTCTGAGCTCTAGGCAGCAGAATGCAAGCGCCAAGGTAAAATTAGTTCTTTGACTCAGCTTTCCTGTTTATTCATATGTATTTTTTAGTGCCTCTTAAACATCTCAGTTTTATTTTAATTAAAAAAAGCATACATAAAAGGGACAACTGCTTTGTAGATTTGGATAGCTAAAACTCTAGGAAAACTTAAGGAGGCTCCCACAATCTCTTATAAGTGGCATTTGGAAGAAAACAAAAACAAAAACAAAAACCAAAAACCTGGAGCAATACACACTGTCTTACTCTCTTGCTGGCCAGACTGGAGAAAGTTCAATTCTGGAGGCTTTACTGAGAGGATTTGCCCTTGGACAGCAAATTGGGAGACTATGCTAACTTTCCTCCCAATTCTTGTTGTGATTGGCTAGTAAAAAAGGTACAATCAGGCTGGGCTAGTTTCTGAGAGTTACTCTGCGGGAAAGATGCCCTTCCTTACCTCAGGGAACAATCAAGCTCTACCCCCCACTCGATCTTTAATTTTAATCTTTTGTCTCACACCCACAAACGAACATCTGCAGGTTAGATCTTGACCATATAAGCTAATGCGGGCTTTCTTTGGGAGACAAATTAAACATAAACCTCTTTTTATAACAGGTGCGCCCTGTTAAATAGAAGAAAAATCATCTCTAGTCCTTGGAGAACAAACACGCACTTATTTACTTCATGTATCTTCTGGGGAGAAAGCTGATGTTACTATTTCCTGCGATTGCTTAAATAAATGATGTTAAATTACTGGAAGCAAAAGTATGGGAAGTCATTAATATTTTCCTAACACATTTGAATTTAAGAGAAGATAAATGAAAACTTCTATAACAATGAACAATTTGGACTGAACAACAAACACTATCTGAAACCACATCTAAGTTCAGGGCACATCAAACAGTCATTATTGAAGTCAAAGTTGGCAATTCAAGTGGATGTTTTGCTCTGAAATACTAGATCTGCGTCCTTCACAGATCTCTGTGCAAAATCAGGTTAATTTTAGAAATTGTCTCCTGAAGAGATGCTCAGTGGTCATCAGTTAGAATTCTTAGTTATCCTTTAACTTCTATACACCTTAGTCTTCCTCGGTGCATAAAGGGCTTAATCCTAGAATAATCTGTTTTTACTTCTGTGGGAAATACCTGTAAATCCTTATCCTTAGGCCTATCCTGGCTTTCTAAGTTCAGCCTAAAAACAAGCTATCATCTTTCCCCCCTCCCCCCACTGGGAAATTATTTCTAGACTTCCCTGTTTTATAGCAATCACATTTCTAGTCTCCCTGTTACCCAAACTGAAATTAATTTCAAAATCATTTTTTAACTCCATTCTACTTCTCATACTTTACATTCAACTTATTGCCGAGAACTTTGTCGATGACTCAACTTTGCCAATACATCTGACGTCTGTGCCTTCGTTTTCCTTTCCTTTTCTGGTTCTTATCTCCCTTTCCCCGTGTACACCTTTCATGCAATAACCCATTCTCTGGTGTCCCTGCCTCCACCCATCCTCCTCATTAATACCATATCTGTCGTCTCCACACTGTGTTCTGATTTCTTTAATACCTCCTGCTGTCTTCTAAATAAAGCGTGACGCTCAGCAATGGTCAAGATTTTGAGTTAACCTCCCTCAGTAACTTTTCCTAAACTTTAAACAACCTGTCCCCAACAATTTTTCCCAGGCAGAGAATTAGGCTAACATCGATCCTCTACCTGTATTTTAATCTTTAGTGAAACTGTATTTCTCCAACACTGCATGTTTATGCTGTCGCATCACTCTTCGCAGTACATTGCTTCCATCATGAATGTCTCTCCCCTCCCAGTGTTCCATTTCAAAACCCTACCCAATTTCAGGGTCTCAACTCAGATTCCACCTTGTTAGCGTGTTTTCTCAGTTATAGGCAAGTATGATTTCTGAATCCCCATAATATTTTGAACCTCTTTTCTGACAATTACCATTTCCTTCCCAGTTCTTTGTGTGGATATCTTATCCTCCCATTATTTTATAAATTCTGTGAGGAAATCATCATAAGCAAAGCAACTTTTTAGTCTCATTTTCACTTAGCACTCACTAATTACCTGTTGATTCACTGAATGAATGGATGAATTAGCAGTTTTCATTCAATAAATAATCATTTAAACGATAAGGACACAGTGAAGGTTCCCTGATTCCCTCCACCTGAGAAATAACGCATGAAGTTAATTGTGGGGAATTGTTCTTCTACTGACCCCTTCCTTGAAACCACCCAGCTCATTAAAAGGGTTCAATGTAGTGACATTTTTTTTCCCATCCTGACATTCAGGAACAATTTTAACTGGCGTGTTGAATTGATTTGCAGAGAGAGGCAGACAAAGACAGAGGTACAGAGACAGTTTAGGGTATCAATGTGTAGGAATGAGAACCTATTCATGAGTCTCCTCTGCAGTTAAAATAAGCGCCAAGATCTTGGTGGGAAATTAAATCTCAGCCTATCCTGGCCCTCTACCTCATTCTATCTCTGGCCATTCTGTCATTGTCTGTGTTGCCCCACATACAAATATGACCTAACTCCTGCAGCCTCCAGAGGCACACTCCACACGATGGACACGTTACACTATTTCTCCAGATGCTTCTACTTTGTTACACTGTTATCATTTCTCCAGATGCTTCTACTTGGTTACACTGTTATCATTACAGAGAGGCACGCATTCACTGTTTGTGGCCATATAACAGAGCCAAGCTAACTGCGTGGACCCCTGATGCTGTGCCCCAGTACGTCTGCTGATCCCTACGTACACTTCCTATGGGTTGCACACGTCTCTCTCCATCTAGCCTGCGGCCCACCACTCCAGGACTCCTGGGATTAGAGTCCCTCTGGTCTCCTGCTACTATCTCTTTGGTCCTTGCCAGCCACAGGTATTCCTGATTCCACAGCAGGCTCCCACATCCAACATTTCATATATTGTTTTCACTACAAACACACCGAATTTCACAAAAATCACTGAGACAACTGAATGTAAACGTACAGAGCCCTGACCAAGTGAGAGAGAACTTCCTCACTGCTTTGAGCCCTCCGTGATCAGTGCTAGCTTTGCCATGGTCAAAGCCAGAAAAGACAGCTCAGACTTTAACACTGTAACGATAACTGACATTGGTGTAGCGCCCTACGCTTTACCGAGCACTTGCACATATATCATTTGGTTTTCACCTGATGAGCTACGAAAGGAATAAAGGTTATCACGGACACGTGTCACAGACAAAGACACTATGGTTCAGTGCTACAACACTGGAAGAACATCAGGGTCCGATTCCAAGTCCAGGTCTCCTGAATCTATGATAATTTTCACTTAATTTGCACTGGTTTACACACTATAATCCAGGCAATGAGTGGCCAATTCGTACAGCTCCGTTGCTACAAAATACAGGAACGTTTTTGAGTAACTTGGCCAGTGGAGAAAAGTAATGGTAATAAATGTTCGCTGAGTCCAAGAAAAATAACACAGATTTTCAGGATGATGTGGGACTCATCTGCTCACTGAGTGATCTCACGAAAACAAGGCCAATTTGCTTCTATAATCATAAATGTTAGGTATCTAAATTCTATTGAGTGGATAGAACTCTTATGACTTCCCAATGTGATTTTTAGTTATTGCAGCTACTTTTCAACTGCCTCCTACAGAGAGATAAGTAAGACATCTGCATTCATCTGTAACCCAACCTAATACCTGTGTGTGAACAGGTTGGGGGACTCCAAGAAAACTGGAGTTGAGACCTTAATGTTTCCCTGTGTAAGCCTTTAAGAGTTAATATTGACCATAGAGTTATGGACAGGACAGAAAATGCTTTCAACATTCTGAAATTTCTGTTTCTAGCTGATATTTTTGAAATAAAATTGCCCAAAGAAGGAGAATTTTTGAAAAGTATGATTGTAAAACTTAGCATGAAGACAGATTTTGTTTAAGTGTTTGGCCAATAGACTGTAAGGCAAAGCTGGTGGGCATGTTAAATGGGACATGATAAAGTGAAATTGCTACGGAGGGGTGTGCGGCAATCCATCTTCTTTTAAACCACACGATGTCGGTGACACTGTGGCAGATGGGGTGCGAGATCAGGCGTAGCAATTCATGCCAAGCTAACTTTGTCTCATGCTTGGTAAATTTACCTTATGGTAAAACAGGGTTTAAATATTTTCATTACTTTTTCATTTCCCCATCCAAGTGACAGCCAGTTTAGATACCACAGACATCCTTTAGCAGCAGACAACCCTGTCACCGTTTCATGTTTCGTTTTCCACGCACTGGGTGTTGCCCTCTGGGACTGCATACGGTCTGCAGAGCTTCCCCATCTCACAAATACTGTTCCACCTGATACGTGCACAGCACCTCAGTTTGAACGGTGCTTTGCCATCTCTCGTTCCATTTGATCCTCATACCAACTCTTCACAATAGGCAGGAAGTTGTTATTATCCCCACCTGACAGTTGAGCAAATTATCTTTCTGGAAAGCTAAGTGACCTGCCCAAGATAATGCAACCAGTCCCAGGAGAATAACACTGGCACCCCAGCCTCCAAGTCCCAGGCGACCTCTTTTCCCTCTGTACCACACTGCCTCCAAGTTTTACTAAAAACCTTCTCAGTGAAGGAATAGAATATGTAGAGGAGTTTAGAAAATGACTGTTCTGGAAATTAATAGAGACATAACTAGGGGACCTATAAGAGGACCTACACAAACTGGTTATCTTTCCTGAGATTTTGAGGAGTTCGGTATAACAACTTCGCTTTCTTTTTCAAAATAACGTTTCTTATTTCAAAGAAATTTTCTTTTCCTGTTTCAAAATAAATGCACATTTATTTTGGGTGGGGAAGATCTAGCGGTGTATAGAGTAAGTATAAAAGAACAGCTTTTCCCCATCATGATGGCCTGTTTAATGCAGGTCAAAAATGGTACCTGCTCTCAACTTAGATATACGGGACAAAAGGAGGGAAAGCCACCAGGGTTTTCTGGAGAGCTTGAAAGGACAAAGCAATACAAAGCACACAAAAAAGCTCTACAGACATTGCCAAGAAGATTCTAAAATATTACGAGCTTCACAGAGTCAAATAAAACTCTTATTTTTTCCTTAAGTACCTGAACTTCTCTGTGTTTTTTTCAAAGAATGAATTGCCTCTGTGCTTGGAGGACGGAATAGTCTCAGTCAAGCCATCAAATCCCACTGGAGTAGTATATAAAATTCCCTAGGGCATGTCTCCAAATACTTTGTTCTTTCAATATTTCAATTATTCTTAAGGAGAAATGCAAATAGTTAACAGCAATGATCCAAAAGTGGGGCAAGAAGGTGTGGGGAACTTTCCCTAAAGTTAGGAAAATGGAGGGTTTTAACAGTTGAACAGATTTGCAAATAACCTACTGGAAGAAGCAGATGATGGACTGATAGGCCAATCTCCAATCATCCAACCAAGTACTATATTTGCCGGGGCCTGCTTTCAGCATCCATAAATGCAAGTGTTCTATGGAATACATATTAAGGACACACAGCAATTAAAATTGTTGGCTGTCGTGTCTGAGGAAGACTTCAGGGGCTAAGGACACAGAACCAATGTATAGGTTCTATACAAGATGTATGGATGGGAAGGGCAAGTGGAAAGTAAAAGCAGAAATACCCAGTTATTTTGTAATTACCGGAAGTGACATTTCCAGCATTACACAGGTGGTAATGTAGAAGTTTGAAGAACCACATTTTATACAAAGGAGGAAATATTTTCTTTTATTATGTGACAGCTTCCCCTAAGATTAAAATCAGTACTATTTTTCACTCTAGATAGGCAGAAGGAATAATGTTGGCAAATATATATAGTAGTATTTAAATATTTCTATGGACCTGGGTTCAAATTCTACTTTTGAGCAATTCACTTAGCCTTTCTAAGTCTCCATTTTCTCATCTGTAATATGGAAACGCTAAATCTCACTCATCTAATTGTTGTAAAGATTAAGAGATCACACTTGTAAAATAGAGTATCAAAATTAAGGTTCTGACTTAAGTGCCAACACAATAGATATATGATAATGTGAGTCTGTGGCAGATACTGAGACTCAAAAGTTACAAAGGAGATGATGAAATACTGGTTCTCAGCCCTTGAAACCCTCCGTTATATCAAGAACATCATCATCATCATCAAAGGGGTCCCAAATCGGAAAGAAAGACGTCCGAGAACACCTTTTGAGGTAAGTCCTACAGTGGGATAAGTTTGCACTACTGCCCCATAAAGGGGGGCTACATTCTAGCCCCAAGCCCAGTGTCAAGGCTGTCAGGTCTCTTGGAGAACTTGCTTTGTGTTTATTGCAGTTGAGGGATACAGAATTGCTGTGTAACAGATACATTAGTAGAGGACCTTAAAGAAGTCTTTTTTCAGTCCCTGAACTGCAAGGGGAAACCAGTGGTGAGAGATCTAAACAGTGTGTGAGTTGAGGGGGAGTGGGGGTGGAGGTGGGGGGTGTGGGGGGTGAGGACAGAACCTAACATGCTAATGACCAACCTCTCAGAAACCTGGGAACACCAGCTGGGCTGTCCTGTGTCAGGGCAGTTACGGGAAAGTGGCCTCAATATCGCCAGTGCCTGTCATATACAGGTGGGCCTTACTAGTCCTCCCTCCTTATAAACACTTGAGGTTTAAAGAATACACTGGCTGAGCTTGTGCATGGTTGTGAGAATTAAATGAGATCTTAGGAGTAAAATATTTATAAGTGTGCATGGGATGTGATCAGCCCTCAGAAATGGTTAAAATAATTATTATTACTATTTGATTTTACTATCATTACTGTTTAGGTGAGATGTGTAACCTTCCTAAGCCTCACCTTAGTTTCATCATCTGTTATGTGGGACTCAGTACAGCAACCTCACCAGCAGGCCACAAAAAATAAGGGGATGAGATATGCAGATCTCTTAGTGAAAAGCAGATGATGATGAAGATGACAGGATGGACCTTGCCTAAGGACACACAGAAATAAAGGGTAGAGATGCTCTTTCACCCAAGTCTGTCTGACCCCATGCCTGAACCTTAATTATAAGGCTGTATTGCTTCTTGCATTTTCCTGAAGAAAAAACCACAATAATTAATTGTAAAGGCCAAGAAAGGGCCCCTTTTAAGAGCAGACACAGAAAACCACATTAATGTGGCATTAACGAGAAAACCTGATTGACCTCATGTGGTTCCAAAGTAGCACTGGAAGTACCCTCCAGTGTATGAAAATGATGGGCCAGCAGCAGCACAGTGGCATTAAAATGTGCTTTCCTACATGAGTAAAGATCGCAGAATTGGCTTTGAAGCACCTCTGCAGTAGCAGGGGTGACTTTGTACTATGTCCACCCAATTTTCCAGTCTATTCCTATTTTGACCCATGGCTGAAGATGAATTGTTCAGGGTCAGGGGCAGAAGCTAGGTGTCCTCTGAGTCATAGCAAAAGAGGGCTAGAGCTGCATTATTATGAAACCCTAACTCGATGAAACAACTGCCTGAAAATAATAGTGATACTTGCTTTTAGGTTTACAATGAACAATTGTAACATTACCCAGATGCCAGCGAGGGCCGCCCTGTCCTTTATGGGTCTAGAGGAGCCAGGGTTGAATGAATTTTTCCAGTTCCACAGAGGATGGAAATCTAGTTTCCTTCCTCCTGTGTCCCTGTGAATTCCAGTGAGACTCTGACTTTTGCTTTTGTATCCCATGTGCTGCCTCTGACCTCCGATGAACACAGTCTCTGTCTCCACCGACAAAGTAATTTTGTTCAGCCAAGAATTTATGATTTTAGTCACCTGAACAAATGCGTGCCAAGCAATGCCCAGCTTCCCACCCTCTGATGGCTGCAGTCTCTGTCCCGACCTCCTGCTCAAGGGCAAGGCAAACCCATCCCCTTGCCTCTTGCACAGCAGCTTAAAGATCACCTTTTGGAGCCCTTGATGGTTCCACTTACACCCCAAGTAGACGGTCCAAATACTTCTTCAAACAAATCCAGAGCAGTCATATTTTTACAGTGTGATCCTGCCTCCTATCTCCAAACCCTGGTTATAGGTAGGATGAGTGTTCCAATCAAATTTACTTCCCCAAGAATTTGGCCCTAGGACTCCTAAACTCAAGTGACTCTCTCTTGGGTATTTGAATTGGTCAGGGCTGGAAGGCCAGGTCTGGGGAGGCCAAGTTTGCCAACACTGGTGAAAGCAGAGAAAGCCAGTGTGCAGAGAGGGAGGAGAATGAGGGCTCCCTGGGAAGCCAGGAGAAGGCAATTCTCAGCCCCAGTGGAGACCAGGAGAGGAGGAAACGCTGGCTTGTTGCTTTCCTGATAGGCTCTCATGAGCTCCAGCTGTGAATTTTCTCTTTCTTGCCCTTGGGTTCCTTGAATGCTATACTCTGCCCCACTTCCCCCTTTTTCATTTGTTAGTCTATATGGGTTTATGCTTCTTGTACCCCAGAGAACTTTGTCTTTTTCTCCTTTCAGAAGAAAAGAAGGAGGTCTGAGAGCTATGAAAACTGAAGACTTAAGGCCTTCTTCAGTGAGAGACATGATGCCAGCTTTGCCTTCCCAGACGGCCCTGATATAGGGAGCTCTTGGCCGAGAAGCTCAGCCTCTAAGAAGACAGCTCAGCTGCACTCCCGGTATGCCCTGAAGAGGGACAAGCACGGGAGGCCTAGCTGTGATGAGGCTGAGGTCTTGTGAGCAGTCACATGGCCCTAAGAACCCAGCTCTGAGGCCCTGCAGGCACTCTGTTCTCCACTGCATACATGGCACCGGCTTCAAGAGCTCATCTCATCGCATCACAGTCCCACTGAGACATGGGAAACTGGCACTTTGTCCAGAAGGCATGTGAGCACTGGACTCAGATTTCTAGGAGGCCATACTTTGCTGTGGGAGGAGAGGGAAGCTATTCCTCCTGGAAGAGGACCTCCCTGCAGATATTCCACGCAAACAAGCCAAGCCCTGTGGCTGTCAGAGCTCAGCCAGGTCAAGGGTGAGCAGGAACCTGTATCAGGGTTTAAGCAACTATATCACCTGCCCTAAAGCAACTGCAAATGGAAAAGATTGTTGAGGTCTTCAAAGCTGCACCACAATAAAAAGCTAATGGATGACCCACGTGCTACCAGGCTCTGTTTTGAGCCTGTGGCCGTCCAGATGAATTGACTTCTCGGTGAGTCCACAGAAGGCCTCACATTTCTTTTCAGCACGTGCTCCAGGCTGTCACTAGCACTCAACTGAGGTGAATCTCGGCAATACAAATTTTCCCTGGTCTATTGTGAAAAGTGTTAAACTGGGGATTAGAAGACCAGATCTAGAAGAGTAACTATCTGGCTCGCTGTACACAGTCTTTCCTGAGCCCATGTCTCTCATCTGTGAAAGCAAAGGGTCAGGCCAAAACGTCTCCAAGATCCCTTCAAGCTCTGAATTCCCAGGATCCTAATGGTGGGGAGAGAAATTTTAAATTATGGTTGGAGGTGAAAAATACTATGCATAGTAAAACTATGCCCAACGTAGAAGAGATTCCAAAACAAGTACGAGTGAAGGAATAAAAAAAAAAAAAAAAAAAAAAAAAAAGGATAAGAACACAGAGCCTCTAGTAAGGAATAAAGAACTTAAATTCTGCAACAGTCAGGGAAGCTGGTCCAAAGGTTATAAGGAAGCAGAAGGAAGAACTTCTAAGCCGAATGTTAGACAGCAGGTCCGAGACAACTGGGTCTGGGAAGGAAAGGATGTCTTACTCGGAGCGGGGTGGAGAGTGGGATTAAAACAAACTGACAAAGGCATTATGGTAGAGAGAAGAGACTGAGACTGATTTCTGCAAAGCCTGGGAATTCAATGGAGACGTCAGGAGAGAAACAATAGTTTCACACCTCTAATTGTCTTTCAATTCTTGTGTGGCAAACAGAGTAACAAAAAGGTCTTCTTACTTGGATGTAGTCAGGGCCTGACTGTCTCTGTTCGGTACTATGACAATTGCCTCCAGAGTGGTCTCTTTCCTCAGCCCATCTTCTGCACCGAAACCAAAGGAATGATTCTCAAGCCCACCATCAACTCCACTCTTCTGCTTAAAACCCCCTTAATTCCTTCTGCTTCACCTTCTGCCATGACCCTTAGGACCCTTCTGAATAAGCAAATCACCTTGCTCCCTTCTGAGAAGTGATGAGAGCCCTCCGGCCCACAGCTTCCTTCCCAGGGGCTGTCTTTTAAGTTCACATTTAATGTGAACTTAAAAGATGCAAATCTACCTCTGGGTTTACAGCACTTGGCCTGAGGAAGTGAGCAGGACCACAAGCAGCAGGGCAAAAGCCCATGCAGTTGTGTTCTAGACAGGTCCACGCACCATATTAGAGCACGTCTTTGGGGGAATCTGAAAGTGAGAGGATGAGGAGAGTAGACAGAATTGGAAATGCACACAGGAGCAAAAGCAATAGGCAGAGGCCATGAGGCAGAAGCTAAGAGTAGAAGAGACCAGGAAGCAGGAGAGGAGAGAAAAATGATCTAAGTGGGAATAGACACAGCAGAGAGAAGGTCAGCAGTGCAGCCCTGAATTAGGGAGCAGTGGGCACTCCTATCCAAGGGAACACATACAAGAGTTGCTCTTGAGTTCCCAGGATGACTATTAGAACAAAGTTTTTATTCTCTGTGTGGCCTCATTGTTCAGCAGCTGAAAGGATGTCTTGTCTCTCTTACTTCCTAATGGATCCTTAAAATAATCTCCCATTAACTGAAGTAATGTAAGTAAACCTCTTCCCTTACAAACTGAAAAAAAAAGAAAAAAGAATCTAATAAAGATGCCCTAACCAACACGACAGACATGTTCAATGCCATCTCCTGCCTTAAGGCTAAGCTTAAAGTCAGACTCTTCTCTGAAAGTTTTGTATTTGAGTACATTGTCTGGGCAAGGCAAGCAGGCTATCATATGTCACATGGCTGAGGACACGAAGCTTGGGTGTATTCAAACGTGATCAGGGCTTTGGAATAGAATCTGGATCATGGATGCAGTGCAGCAGTGATTTGTAATAACACTGAAGGATAGAAAACGTGGGGGTGGGGGTATGTGGTCTATTCAGGATTGGAGAGGGGAGGTAGGTGAGTAACAGAGACAGATGAGAGACCAGGATGAAAAGAGCAAGAATGCTATTCATCCTCAAATCTCTGCTTAGAGATTGAATCTGTTTGAAAGGAGAGACCTGGTGGGATTGTCTCTGCGTAGGGGAGCTCTCAGTGGCTTGACAACAGGGTACACAATAGCAGGCGTTTGCTCTCAAGGTAAGATTTAAGGAGTGATACGAGGAAGGTTAACGAGCAGACACTGGCCATGGTGGCAAGAAGGGGAGAGACAAGATGGGAGGACAAGAGGAAGAGCTCGCTCAGAGCCCATGCGGGCAAGGAACTGGGGTATGAGAGCGAGAACAAAGGGCAAATCTCTGCTTGGGCGGACCTCCATGCGGCCTGTAAACGCGTTATTCACTTTTCAGTAATTTTGCTAAGTGGCCACCTGAGGGCACTGTATCCTCCGCACCTAGGAAGCGTTTACTTTTCCCCCATGAAGTAAATTTTCTTCAATTTGTTGAAGAATAAACTTAAGTAATATCTTAAGTAAGGGGACCCACGGAAGATGGGGGCCAAAGACGACCCTTCCCCCCACCCCACCCCCCCATCTTTGTTTTTGAACTAGATTAATGAATGAGCAAGACTGACCTCAATTCAAATCCCTGGGTAATTGCAAGGATTCAGTAAAACAGCCTCATTTAAATCTGTTTGGTGTTTAGTAGGGAGTCAGCACATAAGAGCTCCTTCCCAGGTACACACACATGCAAACATACAGAGCTGTCAAATAGAGGAGCAAGAGAAGGAAGGGCAGGAGGGGTTAAGCCAGCCCCTTCTCTCTCTAAAGGGGGCAGGACTCAGAAGTTCCACCCGGAAAAGCAAGTACAGCTGTGCTAGCATCGCTGCAGACAGCCAATTTCTGAGGCTCTCTCCATGGCGGGCTGCATGCAGCTTGTACATAAAAGCCAGAGGGGATGGAACGCAAACAGCTGGGAAAGAAAGATGAAAGCAAAACTGGGCCAGCGGGGAGAGACATACAGTCCCCTGAGAAAGCGTCGGTGTCACGAAAAGACAATGTGAACAAGGTCACCGGCGTGGAATTCTTCTCAGACATCATTAGACTCTTGCCTATCTCTGACTACCTTCTTCCAAGTCAAACTGGGGGAGGGGATAAGCGGCCCCTAGCTTGCACATTTCCACACTAAACTCCTGTCTATATAATGGAACAGAGCCACAAAGATATGCATTATCCTCAGGGCGAACTGTGGAAATCTTAGCTGGGCGAACACAAAGAAAGTCGGCTTCCCAGCAGGTTCTGCGGCCTTGTGCTGCCCTCTAGTGTTCGTTTTAGGTATGGTACCATGAGAAATAAAAATACTCGCAAGGATCCCGAACGAACCAACAGTCCCTTTGGCCCAGGACTAGTAAAACAAAACAAAACAAAAGTCAAATTCTATCACAAAAGCAAAAGCACGATCTGTATTAAAATTCAAAACCGAGTTAGATATAGCCTCGATGTAGACATTGCATTCGTTCAGGGCTCTGAAATACAGCATCTAGATTAGTGAGCGCCCTTTAAAAGTGCAGACACCTGGTCTTCCCTGCGCCATTATTATCAAATGATCCCTGCCTCAGTCAGCCAGGGGGTGGGGGTGGGGGTGGGGGTGGGGGTGGGGGGGCAGAAATATGCAGGTCACGAACCCCACCACCTGACTCTGACCTCTTTAAGTAGGTTGACCTCACTCTGAGAGGAGCTAAAGATGGTGCTGCAGTGACTTACACAGAGTACAGGATAAATCTGATAATTTTCTTTTAATTCTGTAAGGGGAAAAAAAAATACATAAAATCATTGTCTAAAATCGGTCACCTTTCATTGTTCCTGCATTGAGAGTGGCTGAATCCTACGCGACTAGCATGCAAAGGAAACAGTGCTGTGAAATTCAGAGTGAAGAGTTCCTGTGGATGGTCTCCTGTCTCATGAAGCCCCCCTAATTCCAGGGGGTGTCCAGGTGGGAAGGAGAAACAATGGCCTCTCTGCACTTATCCTTCAGGTATCTCTGAAACGTTCCTTCCTCTCATACTCTACCTGGTGATGCCAGATTACTTTCAATGTCCTGGTGTAGCTCCAGGGAATCCTGTTCTCTGTCCTGTCAATGTTCCCTCAGTGTCAGTCTTCTCCATGGGACAGAAAGCTTTTCGTTACAGGAACCCTGCCGCCCTCTTGGCAGCTGTGCTCTCCACTCTGAGCACAGAGTAAGCGCTAAGTTAACACTCCTCATCTGACCAAGGCCCCTGGCCACACACACCACAAGGCGATGCTTATGGAAGCTGGGAGATGTCCACCCCAGGACCACGCTCTCTCCTCAGGCTCCCTTGAGTTGGGGACACACATGGCAAGGGAGCTTCTTGGGGTTATTGTTGCCATTGTGTCACACATCCAATTGACAAGTCCACAGCTTTGGCTTTTAATGTTTAAGTTTTAATTTTAGGAACTTGTTCTCACTTTTTAGCCTGTTGGTCTGTTCAGTCTGTAAACAGGAAGGCACTTCACAAGGTAAAGGGGGTTCGTCATCGGTACAAAATCTCTTTATTCATCTGGGAAATGCACCTCAATTTCAAATTGTGTTATTTTTTTAAACACAAATACACTCAGTCAGAATTCAATATTTAATTTATACAAAATGCTATTTTCAATTCATAGTTTTAGATTTTTATCATGGATAAAGCCTTTCTTATATTCAGAATCATGAAACACTCAAATGTTTTAATAAAAATCAGCTCTGAGGGGTTCTTTCGTTTGTAAAGGTCCCCTCCACCGCCAGAAAGAATCCTATAACCCGTCCTCCAATTACCCTCACTTCGATTTTTTAATGAACACTAAGCAAATACTCACTTATCAGGAGATAGCGCCCTAATTGTCCGATGAGACCTGCTGCCTGGCACTGCTTCTCTGTCCCGTCAATGAGTAGGTCTGCGCGTGTCATGTACTTCAATCCACCAGAAACTGCTTCTTTTCCAGCCATTTTAGTCTCCCACCTAGTGTTCATGGTTTCTCGTGAAGCTCAGTTTGCTTACTGGGGTCTCTCCCGACACAAACAGGACCCCATGTCGCTTTAGCTCTGGTGGCCGGCCTGACCAGCACACTGACTGTCACCATCTCTCCCTTTCCTTGATAATTACCACCTGAGCCCGCTGTGCAAACCAGGGGCCCCCACGAAACAGGCACAGAAAATGTCCTCTATTCACTTCAGTCAGAGAGAAGAAAGAGCATGCCGTTAAAACAGCATTTCCTTTGAATTTCATTTCACTTTTTGAGTTAAGCTATTAGACTTGTGGGCACAAACAGGCTCTCTTTGAAGTTAACAAGCGGCCCACTCTGAGAGAAGGGAGACAGCCATCACCACACCTTTTATGTGTTAGACAAATATAGTACTGGGATTGTAAATATATTCTGCAATTACAGAAAGCAAATCCCTTTTCTTTCTTCTTTCACCTTACTCAGAGCATTTTTCTCTAAAAAGAATTGTTGGATTTTCTCTTTCCAGTTCCCTAACCCCCCTATGTATTTATCTTTTAAACCAAAGGAAAAGATCCCATCAATACAAATGAACAGCTCTTACCAAGCAAAAATGTTACCACGACGATTGCTGCAAAGCTTTGGAATGCATTGGGTCAGAGCGGAAGGAGCAATGGACTGGGCGTGTGTCACAACTGGGGTTATGTTTTGTTCTCCTGAAGCAGTTGTTTTCACCCTGGGCAAGCCATTCAAAGCTCAGTTTTCCTATATTCACAATAAAGTGCTAATAACATCTTGTCCAATGCTTGTTGTCATGTTAAATGAGATAGGATATATGGATATGCTCTTAGTGAATCACAAAGACCTGTTCAAATAGAAACTTCTGTTGTTTTCTCCTATTATTGACATGTTTTCTAAGCATTTTGTCTTGCTTACTTGAGAAATCAAGTATCAGTAAGGAAGGGAAAAGTCTGTTAAGACATTCTTAGCAGCTGGTGAAAGAACATTCCCATTGGTGTTGGTGGGGCTTGGGAGGGATTCACGGTTGGGGACACAGCGTATAAGCCAGCCTCAGACCCCTGATAGTCAGAGCCTCTGTAAATATCTCGGAAACTTCACCAAGGAAAGAAAACCAACAAGCTCTAGAAGAAACTCGTTAGGTATCTGGTTACCTTGACTCCAAATCGATTAGAAGCTGTTGGGACTCAAGAAACTTGCAAGCGCCTACTTTTCTTTATAATATCCAGACTAAGAATACGTTTTTCTCACTCTTTAAATTTTAACCATGCGTGCATTCTTAGGTGTTGCATTTTTTGAGCTGCTATTAAAAATACATATGTTTCTGACACATTAAAGGGGGAACAGAGGCTTGTGTGTTGTATTATTAATTACATGCTAGAGATGAAATTCTGGTCAGCCTTTGCAGAAGGTACACACACACACACACACACACACACACCCCCCAAAGCAAAGGAGGTACCACATGCGTGCAGACCATGTGGGTTCCTGCCAGAGGCTCTGACGCCGCGCACTTACTCTTAAGGTCCAAGTTCCTGGCTCCTGCGGTGATTTGCGTTGTGATTTTCGTGTCAATCTTTACAGTGTGGAGGTTGCTGGTGTCCCTTGATATCATCACGTTGTGCCACTGATTGTCATTGAGAGGTTTATTTGAGCTCCCTTTGATGAGGTTAGCACCATTTCCCAAATCAAACACATAATGTAAGTACCTGGGGAAAAAGGGAAAGTGGGAAAGTGCCATCACCTTTGAAATTTTATGGAATCAAACTACAGATTACAAACAGAGATCTTTTTTCAGGTGGTGGCACCCTTGCTAGAAGTCAGGAGAGTGAGTTGTGTAGAAGCTCAGCTAACAAGAGGGTAAGAAACACTACTCTGTTTCAGCAAGGAGGATTCTTCATTGTCTTCAATAAAGGAAACATTGAAAGTTTTTTAAATTGTGGTCTACATTCCATTTCATCACTGGCACTACTCATTCCCTATTTCCTTCACTCTCTCCATCCTTTGCCAACCACACTAAACTGGTGATTCTCAGCTTCTTGCACCTGTTTGCCTCCATCTTGAATGCCCATTTCTCTACTGGAAATGTGCACTCATCCTTCAAGACCAGCTCAGGTAGCCACTCCTGGACTCACAGGTTTTCCTAATTTCCCTAAAGACTCTCCTGAACCTTTGCCCAAGATCATCTTAGGAAACTTCCTGGTGCTTTTCTGCTTAATTTATGTGTTTACCTGTATCCCCTCGGGTTGTGTGCATCTGTGTACATTTATATTTATATATATAAATTAGTGTGTGGCATTCTATCTAGCCAATTGTAAATGTGCAATGATATTCACTGATTGAATGAATAAATACCTAAATCAATTAAAAGATTTCAAATGTTCATCAGATTCAAGGAAATGTCATAAAAAACTTTCTAAATTCTTCAAGAAACACTGACATAGAATTAAGCTTCAGTTAAATGGGATTTTGTGGAGTTGAAGTAATCTGATTGCATGAATTAGCTATTTCACAGCACAAATTAGCCTACAAGTGTGTAGAAATTCTTTTTTAGAATTACCATGTGCATAGTAAAGAAATCCACATGTGAAGATTTATTGAATGCCAACAATACATTAGAACTCAACTCTATTTATACCTTATCTATGGAAATGTAGGTATAAAAAACTATACTGGATCCCTACTAACTTTATAAGATACCTAAGAAGTGATTTAAACAAATGCATTATTTGCAAACCACTGTCCTTGCCCACCACCTTCTCTTTATGTATAACTGTGGAAACTGAGGTTCGTTTTCCCAAAGCAGTATTTATTTGTCACTGAACAAACCTATACTTACCCTTTAACTAATTCAACCACAATAAAGTCGTTTCCATCCCCACTGTTATAAAGAATTAGTCCATCTAGGGATGTGGTCTTGAACTGGAAAAAAAGATGCATAGAAGTGTAGGCTTGCAGTGTAGCTAAGGCAACATAGCTCGATTTGGTCTTGAAGGTGACAGGGTCTGCTATGATATTCCTGAAGCCAAACCTGGCATTGAGCTCACAATAATCTATGTCGCCATTTTTACACAAGTCAATGTATGCCATTCCATTAAATGTCAGGCTCTGCAGGTGTCCAATGAAGTTGGAGGGAACAGAAGACAGATAGCGGCGTTCTGTGATGATGCCAGTCTCTATGTTATGAAACTCCAGCCTCGTATGATCCCCCGCCATTTGACCTAAAGGGGAAGATGGTGTATTATTATATTCTACATCTGAAGGGCACTTTCAACTTTAGACATTTTAAAATGCAAGGATCTATATACCTCCTTGATATTCAGTTATGTATAGTAAAAACAAAGAAATGACCACAGCCTTACAGGGTGAGGCTGAATTACATAATAAAAGTTTCTTAGGTCAAGTTTTAATCTCTGACCAAATTTTAGTCTAAACAAAAAATGATCCTCATTAACTAAAGTTGCAGAATTTTTTAAAGGCAGAAGAAGGAATAAAGGAAGGAAAAAATGAAGAAGGCAGAAAGGATAGGAAGGAGGAAGGGAGAGGAAGGAAAGGAAGGGGAGGCGAGGGGAGGGGAAGAGAAGGGGAGGGGAGGGAAGAAAAGGAAAGGGAAGCAGAAGGGAGAGGAGAGGAGAGGAAAGCAAAGGAAAGGAAAGGAAGTAGGGAGGAAGGAAGGAAGAAAGGAAAAGAGGGAGGGAGGGAGGATGCAGGCAATGACTGTCCTAAATCATCCCAGTAGAAAGTGATATATCCCAGCTCCAAGGTGATGTGATGTTTGTCTTTAGAACGAATGTTCTTCAAGAAAAACAAAAAGTAACCATATATTTTCCTATATCAATAGAAATAATGAAGAGCTGTTGACTATTCTTTCAATAATGAACCATGAAAATGTTTGAAGTTAAATGTGAACTTTTCACCTTCCCTTTTCTATACTGAATAATTCCCAGTCTTTCCTAGACCCACTCTCCCAATCAAGAAGAATTTCTTCTGGCTCTCTGCCATTTTCCTCACACTTAGGTTTTGGATACCTAAATTGAGCACAACACGCCAATTCAAGGCATGTACAACTTTGAGAACATCAGTAAAATTATTCCACATTACCACAAGGTATAATCTTCTTTAAACACCCTAATGTGAAGCTTGGTTGCCAATTTATTTAGTGATTCACTCTTCAACTCAACCCCATCCCTATTCATCTGGCCATATTTCTCTGCCAACTCTATTAAAAGCCTACTTAGTCCCTTCTTAACCTCCAGAGTGATCACTGTACCTACCTGCAAGGTTGAAGTCAAAATTAACAAAGATGTGAACTTGTTTTCTAAAGCACAGAGTAAAGTACTCTTATCATTGCTAGTGATTCACTCCCAGCATCCTCTTCTTGTCTAATTAAACTGTCATTCACTTTCTTCAGAAGCTCAAAAAGGTCATTTAAATTGCAATCAAGCTCTTCCAGGTGTTAGCTTCACTACTTAATTTGGCGGAACTGGAAAATTTATCGAGCTTACACTATCCCATCATCCCTGATATTAATGAAAATATGAATTAGAGCCAATCCCAGTCTCAGCCCTGGAAAGATGCACTGAACCTTCTTCCCAACTGTAATGAAGATTGAACACCTCCCTTTGTGGTCCTCCTTCAACCAGTCTGACAGATTTCCATTTCTTTAGACAGGACAATGAAATGCTAGGTGGCATTTTAAAGGAAGTATCTGTAATTAAACCATAAAAGGCATATTTTTTGTTGTGCAAGAAAAATTGCCTTCATTGTTAATTGATTTTGATGCTAATAAACTCATTGGTGTAAAAAAATTCTCCCCTGAGCTGTGTTTAACTATCCTTAATTTCCACACCTCTTTACTAGTCCTTGATCCTGACAGCAGCAGTCCTGTCATCCCTTGGCATGTTCTCTTTTCAGTTATTAGTTTGCTCTGATGTCTACTCCTGCAAAAGTGTTTTATTTTAATACAAAAAACACCACTGTAAATAGCTGTCTCTCCTCCCTCCTCCCCACTATGCCTCCTTCTTGTCTATCCCAAGCAAAAATACTATTAAGTCCTTAGCAATTCTGGTTTATCATATGACATCATTTTTCTCCTCTTCTTCAAGTTCTTTTCTTCAGTGACCTCAATACCACTTCATGTGGAACTACCTCTTTGGTACTAAATAAAATTAGCCTTTAATAATTTCCAAATATAAATCTCTAGAGACACTAGTAACATTGAATTAACAAGCTATATAAGATGAAGATCATACAAAGCTGAAAAAAAATTACTTGGGCTTTTATATCTCCTTGTGTTGATTATTTTATATTTTCATTATATTAAAATCTGAGTCTTAACTTGGTGAGCCCACCCCAATCCTGAAATTGTCATGTTTCTTCTTAAAACCCACGTTAATGAACCAACTGATAGTAAGGGAATATGAAGAAAAATATTTCTAAAACTTGAAATTAAATATTACTCCAAATTGGTTCTTGGCAGCTGTGAAATAGGGAAGCACATTTTGTTCAGCAGAACTGAGAAAGCAGTTCAGTGATAAAAATAACACGTATTGTCTGTTTTCTTTTCTCAAAGGAATAGAATACATATGCAGAGCATCAATAATAAAAAAGGAGTAAAACAGTATTGGAGCAGCCATGGCCCAGTTACAAGAAAAATCATTATGGCCCATGTCCAAGACCCTATTCTTTCCTTAATAAGCATATATAAATCACATTGACAGTAATGACAGATATGCTTGCTCACGAAGGAGAATTAGCACCTAAAAGCTGTTATCCACTAACTAAGAAAACATTAACTGCTGCCTTTTAAAAATCTTTTCTTCCTCAGAATTTATTCCGATGTTTAATCCTCACTCAGCAATATAGCCCCTCTACTACTGTAAACATATATCAACGAAGAAAAAAAAAAGGACACTGAAGGAGAAACATTTTTAAGGCTCTACTCATTAAAAAACGCAGCATCTTCCCTAGAGATTTAGTGGAAAAGAAGAATGTGAAATTCTCCTCGGAGAATTTGCAACAAAATGCCTCTGATCAAAGTGTCTGGGGCATCCAGGTTGATGATAATCTCCAATAAGAAAGAACCACCTGTTTGCATAGCAATCTCATTTTCTAAATCAAATATTTTTACCGAAAGAGATAGCAAGATCTGTTATTTTATGCTGAGCCTTGCTCTGAGTTGGGTTAAATTTCTACTGCAGAACAAAATGACCACCCTTCCCCAGACTTAGATCTACTTGTTAATTCACTTAAAGGTACTGAAAGTTACCAAGTGTGTGGTAAATGTGTGAGTCAGGTGCTGTATTTGGCAATTAAGATATAATGTTGAGAGGAGCAGACTTAGCTCCCATTTTCACAAAATTCATGGTGTATTGGAGTAAGGCAGACAAAACCAGGTAAGAAAATAATTAACTATATAATGATAAAATTCAGAAAAATGCCATGAATTTGATGAACAGCACGTTGTGTTGGTAAATACAGAATGGTGGCAAGTGCCTGAGTGGATATTTAAGTTACATTTGAAGGACTAAAAAGAGAAAGTCATGCTAAGAACTGGAGAACAGGAAGGGGGAGGTGGATTCCAGGAAGGAGAGACAGATGAACTGAGGCTCTTGCATGATAAACAGCCAGAGAGTATGGCTGAAGAGTCATGAGTAAGTGAGGTTAGTGCTCAGATGAGATGAGAAGAGTCAGGGGTCAGATATCACAGTGCCTCCTGATTATATTAGGAGCTATTGAAGGGTTTTAGGCAGACATAAGACATGACTCTGTGTGTTTGTGTGTGTGTCTGGGTGTCTGTGTATTCAATCTCTTTGATGTCACATTGTAGACAATATGAAGTAGAGTATTTATAGAATAAATGGAAAAAATGGACAAAATAAGATAACTTTGCTGATACAATTGTGGGGTTTACTAATAATGTACAGAACGATGGAGAAGACAGAAATAATGATGACGCCAGCTTCCAGGCTTGGGTAAATGGATATATGGTGAATGCTGTTCAACGAAGGACACACACACTAACATACACACACATACAAAACAAACAATTCCAGGTTTTTAGACAGACTAGGTGATATGTTGAAACCCAGGGACTCCCCACTTAGGGATCCCATATAGTGTGTAGAACACTTTCTCATCTGAGTCCTAGGGAATCTCTCTCTTCTTGGGCTTCTTTGCTGGCAACTGTTTACCCTTATGAGCCTCAGTGAGATGCAGACAGTCCCAAGAATGGCCTGAATATGTACTGTCCTGTATTCAACAAATACTTGACTTAACAATATATAGAACTTTGATTTGAAGATGCAGTCAAATGTAGGGCTTTGCATGAACAGTCTCCAGTGTTTTCCTTTAAAATTTATCTTTGTTCAGTGATTTCTGAACTTGCTGTAAAATTTAATAAGAAATATCCATTGCTTTCCTGATTCATGGCTGGCTTCATGTGGCCACTAGAGTGTTTCAAAAAAATCCCACTCCAAACTGATGCCTCAGTGACAAGGTTCCACTGCATCTTTGAAAACTTTTTCTATGCTACATAACTTAAGGCTGACTTTTTATTGTTATGAATTGTTGACTTTCATGAGATCTTTGGCAAAACATAATTTCCCAAATAGGAATCACCCTGATGAAAACTCACCAAGGTTAATTACTGTGAAAAACAAAAAAAAAAACACTGTCTTTAGTTCTGAGCAGCAAAGTGCTGAGAGCTGGGGGAAGGAAAGAGAGGGGATACATTATTGGGGGAGGTGCATAATTTGGGTGAATCACCAATGTTTACTCGGCTTATATGCCCATTCATCTTTAAACTCTGAGAAAGAACAAATTGGTTTCCACAGCTGAAAAAATTTTCAATTCCTACAAAATAGAGAGATGATAGAACAGAATTTCTGCTCTAAGGCCTTGGAAGTTTTGAGAAAGAGTAAATGGCAGGCTAATTTACTGAAATGCTAGTTTATAGTTTATTCTTCTTTCAATTCTAAGAAACTGGCCAAGTCCCTTGTAGCACTTTGCCTCAAAGGCTTTTACTTGGCAGAAAGTGGAGGACAACTTTCTGGAAAACAACGCCTTTTCCAATCTTCTGTGAAGGCCTAGTTTGCAAGGTGTTCAAGAAAGAAAAAAAAAAATGAGCAGAATACATCCTAGGGCTGAACTAGGTGAGGCAATTACCACTGACTAGCGGAGAGATGAATATCGGTGGGATTTAGCAGTGCAGAGTGTCAGCTTCCTGCTCTCTGGTCAGGTTCAGGGTTTCAGAAAGAACCGATGAGGTAAACACAGACGGCATGAACCATAGCTCTTAGGCTGCAGGAGTCAGCAAAGACCCTTCGCCTCACTTAGGACAGGAGCTACAGGGTTCTCATCATTCAAAGGTTAAACTTGGAAAGCTGTCTTTTTGGTGAGAACCAGTGAAGATAGAAGCTAACAGAAGCTTCTACATGATCCAGGGTGTGGATGGAAGGGGGTGTGGGGGGGTGACATGACTGATTAAATATCCTGTAAACCCAGAGGAAAGGCCTAAGGTCTGATTTACAATGATATAAAGACAATTAATAAATGTGCCATTTCTTGCACCCCTGAGTTGGTTGACTAAGACTCAATTTTAATAATACCTGCGGGAAAAAAAAAATGTTAAATAAATAAATGTGTTTGTCTTAAAAAGTTGGCAGTTTTGAAAGGGCATACCTTTTCTTTCAGATCATAAGCAAAACTTCACCAATAGTCTATGAATTCCTAATGAAGTCTTAGGTGCCAGAGTTTCCCAATATTAACCAGCCAAGGAGATGTGGGTGACTTCACCATGAAGAAATAGTCCATGCCCAGGAACAGAAGAGTAGAAACATGTGACATTAGCTAGGAATGATCCCCCAACAGAGTCAATTCTCTCTGAGTTCTCCTTTGAACCCATCACTTATTAGTTCCTACATCGATAAGCCAACTACATCCATATAAGTATCTGTCAACTCTACTTCCTAATATTATGATTGCTGGTGGGAGATAAATGCACGACCATTTAAGTAAACAAAGGAACGATATATTCACTGAAAGTTGAAGAAGGCAACTGAGATAAATAAAACTAATTGTATTTCAAATGAATACTACAACTATACTAAAGGGACAGAAAGGAAGGAAAAGGAAAGGAAATAAGGAAGAAGGAAACTAATCAAAGTTATTTATAAACTTAGCATCTGACTATGTACATTAAAAGTTAGGCAGTAAGGACTGAGAAGAATCAACAACTAATCCTGAATTGCTTTCAGACTGTTTATTACTTGTGATGGTATGGGCAATTTAAAGCAATTCTGAAACTACTGTAAATGTATTACTGGATTGGGCAAATGAGAAAATGACACCACTGGGAGCCAAGATTCCACCTTGGTAGCAGGGATATGAAAATATGGAATGGGGGGAAGTCAAGAAACAATGCTGTGGATATGGAGGTACTAGTGTGAACTCATGTTTTCTAAAATATGTGTATGTGGATGCTTGTGTAAACATGTAATTGATATGTATGTATGTATTTATATTGATGTGGAGAGACCGAGTGTTAAGATATATATATGTATATATGTATATATATGTATATACACTTGAGTATATATGTATATATACTTGAGTATATTTCCTATCTTTGTCTCCTGAAAAGGTCCCAGAGCAGCACAGAGCATACCAATACCAACCACTTAGATCTTGGTCTATAATATAATTCTCCACTAAATGGAAAGTAAATGTCTAAATCCAGGGCTGGGGCATGGTAGGTAAAAGTTGTGCCTGAAATATCCTATTATGACAGAAAGTAAGGAAGTGCTAAAAAAAAATGTTGAGGTGGAAGCGTGTCACACTATCACAGAGACCAACTTCATGGGATTCACACTGGCCCAAACGGGGACATTTTAGGCACCAAAATAATAAAGTAATTATAAACTATTTGAAAATATAGAAACTTGTGGGTCTATACCAATAAGGAAGGAAGGAATGAAGGGAAGAAGGGAAAGAGGAAGATGGGGAGAGAAGGAGGGAAAAAAAGAAAAGAAAGGGAAAGAAAAAAAGAAAGAAGGGAGAGCTCTTGTGTACAGTAGAATGCTAAATGCTGACTCTAAATGTAGAAAGAGTGATGAAGTCTGAAAATAATCACTTGTAACTACTGTGTTAAAGACTGGATCAGGTAAAATCCTCAGTGGATGATATATCTAGAGCAAATTTTTTGAAGTACAGATATTTTCATTGTCTTAATATATCTCTCCACAGACAGTTTATTAGTTGTAAGGGAGAAAAACATACTATTCGGTGGAGAAACAGAGCAACATGTTGACCAAGTTTTAAAATCAAGAGTCAAGGACATGCACATCATTCGCCTCCAGATGGGATACTATAAGAAGACCATACCATCAACAATGTGGCATCTCATCCAAGAATGTAAAACCTGAATTTAATCATGGCAAAACATCAGATAAGCCCAAAGGATGACTTTGCATTGACAAAAGGTTGGAGGACTATATATCTTTTTAATTTGTCAGTGTCATCAACGACAAAGAAAGTCCATGGCAATATTTTCGATTAAGGAGGCTAAAGAGACATGAAAGCTAAATGCAATGTATGACCCTAGACTGAATGCTCTGCTGAAGGTAAAAATGCTACAAAAGACAACACTGGGTCAGCTGACAAAAGGGGAATATGGATGAGGGAATAGATGAAATATATTGTATCAATGCCAAATTTACTGAAGTTGGTAACCCTTTGTTCTGTAAAGGGACCCTATTTTTAGAAAATGCACACTGAATTATTTCAAGTGAAGGGCTATTAAGTATGTAACTTGTCCTCAGTTGGTTAAGAAAAAGAATGAAAGAGAGAGTGAAAATATCAAAGCAAATGGGATAACACACTCACCAGAGTAAAAGTATCTCAGTGTTCTTTGTCCTTTTTTACTTTTGAAATTTTCTGTAAATTTGAAATTATTCCTAAACAAAACTTTTAAAAAAAATGCGTTGCACCAGTCTTTTATTTCTATACCTTCTTCATTCACTGCAGTTCAGGACTTTACTACTTTACATCCCGAAGCATCTAATACATTGCACAGGACTCATTATGCTCAAAAAATATTCTCTTAGCTTATTTTCCAGCTTAAATGCAGTGATTTCCAACTGCCTGAAAGCCCATGAAATATAAACTCATTCATTTAGATCACTGATCTATGGGCTCCCAAAGGCCTTTCGAGCCATGTCAACTGTCCCATGGTTACATGAAACAAAACAAACTTTCTCCATGCCCTGAACATTAGTCTGTCTAGCCCCATCCGAGCCATGCTTCCCTGCGTGGAGTACTCTCCCACATACTTTTATCTTCTGTATTGTCCTTTCTTTACAGCCTAGTTCAAATATTATCTATTGCTTTAAGCTCTTCTTGAAACCTTTAAGTTCTTCTGAACCCTAAGAACATGACTGTTTAGTACACTACCTGCTACTCTAGATGATCAGTTACCGTGTGATTTCATACGTGTGTATGTGTTATCCTCATAAAACCATGTTATGTCTGGGAAAGTATTCATCATAGAGTCATACATATATTAGGATATTAATAAATATAAATAAATGAACCATGAGTCAACAAGCAAAAAGTTTTTAAAAGTTAACAAATAAACAAAATTTAAAAATAAACCTAGGCTCTCTCTCAGTTCTGGTAACAATGGCATTTCAAAGAAACGTTAAGTCATTTAACCTCTTTGACCTCAGCTTCCTCATCTATAAAATGAGAATGTATATACCCTATCTACTTCATAGGGCTGTGTGAGATTTAAGACAAACTTAAGGGACCAAGAATGTTCCACTGTGATTCTCACATGTCTTTGTCCCTGGCAGTTATTTCTTCCCAACCTCTTGCACATGACCTTAGACTGTAACTGTTAGTTTCTACCCCTTTGGATAAAACCAAGATTGTCCAAACAATGGATGCTCACCTATAAAAACAATTCATTCCTCTTCTAAGAACTGCCTTTAACCAAAACTAGCTGAACTTCAGCTGACACTCCTGCCAAAGTCATATAAAAATTCTGCCTTCATTCCCTAAGTTCACACAGTTTCTTTAGAGACTTCTCATGCTTGCCAGTTTTGAATAAAGGCTTATGCTAATGGATCCTTGGTTGATCTTCTTGGGAGAATAAAATGACATAACATAGCAGTGGTTTTTAAATGCCAATTCATGGACCAGCGGCATTAGAGTTCTTTTGAGAGATTTTAAGGAAAAAAAGAAAAAGAGAGCTCCTCCCACACTTTCTGTGGTGTCAGGCCAGGAACTGATCTTTTTAAAGCTCTTCAGATAATTCTGAAACAAAGTAAGGCTGCCCCCACATGTAGAAAAATGTTTTGGAAAGCCATAAAGGGCTAATGAAATACAAGATAGTAAGATATCCATGAGTTGTTAATTTGCTTCATTTCAACCAGGAATGATTCAAGTTAAAATTCAAAATTAAAATCCCATACACAATATTTTAACATCCCTACGATCACCTGAGCTCTGAGTATGGAAACCCCCTTGAGACTGAATGTAGAACAGACACTTCTGTGCTGCACAAGGACCATCTTGTGCCTTGTACTAAAATAATTAACAGGAGATGTTCTCTAAAAAAGAAAAAGGAGCTAATACCCCAGCGGGTCATGTGCTTGAAGTTATTTTCAGCAGAGAGAATAAAGGTGCACGGATTCCTCTTTCATTCGGTTTCCCTGTGTCTCTGGGGTGGACCTTTATGTGGCTCACCTCAGTCAGGAATCTCCAAATCAGGGATTGAACTTGACATTCTTAACATTAGAGTTTAACCAACAGAGCTAAATGGCTAAAAATGATCTATTATAACTTAAAATAAAAAGGAATTCGCTTGACAGAATCCCAGCATATCTATCCATATACCCAGAAACTAAAAAGTATAACTTGCTGCTGTTCATTGTCTAAATATATAAGAAACAGAAATTGAACAGAAATTGGTATCCAAACAATAACTTCAATATTTTATGAAGCCCTAAGATATTTATCAAGCCATAAAATTAAAATATATTATAACTTCTTCCTGAATTATTAAATGGAAAAGAGCATGACAAAAAATTATTGCTCATTTGAGAGAAAAAAAAAACCACTTAACATGCTGCTTGTTAAATTTGTTGCTGGAAGAATTGGAATAAGAAATGAATTGTGTGTATCAGCTTCAAGTGGTCCACTTGGTTTTCAAAGCCATCTGCAAGAACTAGGAAAGTGTCAAGCTTCAACAAAGGCAAAGGCGATGGGGCTTTACCTGTCATGGCCTGTTGGTCGTCCACCGTTAACTTTAAACTTTTTCCTCGACGAACCACACGCACTGTGTGCCATTCGTTATCATTGAGGTTATAGCCAGCAAAAAGGGTCTCGGGACCTTTGCCTGTAGAATATGCCAAACAGTCATTATGGACACTCAGAATCGGTCAAGCAAATGAACCTCACAGAGAGTGAGAAAGAGACAAAGAAGGGGGGCGGGGAGTGAGGAAGAGGGAGGAGAGAGAAGAGAGGAAGAAATGAAAGAAAGAGGAGAGAAGAAGGAGACAGAGAGAGGAGAGACTGGCTGGATCAATTCTCAAGCCCATTAGAGTCATAGCAAGCAAGGAAAATTACAAGTTACCAGACATTCAGGTGTAACACTTTAAGAAGACTCTTTAATATTATGTACTGATCGAGGACAAACAAATGTACCTGTTGTCATAAATAGGCACAGCCAATATAGCCCTGGGAAGCCTCCCAAATTTGCACACATTTTCCCTCCCTCAGGAATTCTCTGATTTTGCACCATCCCTTTCTTGCTAATGAAGTAGCTAGCAGTCATGAATCCTCTGACCTTAGGGAGAGATCTGACCATAGGTCATTAGCCATTTTCAATGAATGGCACCTGGCTGATTAGACGTGTGAGGGGGCTGCTCTGGGTACTAGACTGTGTGATGGCTGCTCTCTGCTCTTACATCAAGTACCTCCAATGTTCATCAGGTTCTTAAATTTATGGAATGTTGTGTCTGAGAACTAAGTCTAGTGGAGGCACAGAAAGTGGGTGTAGGTAGAAGAATTGACTCTTAAAAAGTGAAGAAAGTTAATTAAAAACACTTCCAAAAAAGAGCCAAGTGTTGAGTAGGAGGGAAAAAAATAAGATTAAGCAGTCAGTAGAGGGAAGTGATTCCCAGCTAAGCACCAAAGTAAAGAGGACAGAAGTGTACCCTACTGGAAAAGTAACTGCAAGTGAACCTATGTAAACCTGTGCAAGCTGAATTTAAACTGGCTTAGGTCATTTCAGAAAGTATTTTGTGGAAATTACTGAAATGACGAAGTTAGGCAAATGTCTCTCTTTCACATAAAAACAAAGGAAGGGAAAAAAGAGCTTTTAATAGAACTGGAAATTTTTTATTAAAAAATAAGCATTGCTAATAATCTGATATTATGATTCATGAAAAGTGTTTTTAATGATAGATTTTTTGGTAATAGCTTTTGCCCTGTTTTTTAGGTACTGACATTTCTTGGTATACTAAAATAATTAAAGACATGACATTGAGTTGAGTTACATGACCTTCAACTGACTCAGGACAAGGGTGGGGTTCACAATTTCTTCCACCAAATTCTACCAAACCAGCCAATGTACAAGGATCATAGGAGGATGTACGAAAAGGCCAAGGAGGAAGAGAGAGAAAAGGAGAAAGAAAAATGAATAAATTAGAGAACCAAGTACCAGAAGAAACCTCAGTAGTCTGTCCAACAAGAGATCACTGTTTGCTTTTAATACTGCAGGCTACCCAGCCCCCTTATTTCTCTCTTAGGATGTTACTGATGATACACGTTCTGTCTTCCTTGGTTGGGGTTTCTCTGAGGCTTAAAATGAGCCAGTGACATAAGTTAAATTTTGCAGGATAAACTAACTCCTGTTTTTAAACAGAACCGTCATTAAGATTAGTAATCACCTGTTTCTTTAGAGAAGTTAAACTGCATCTGGATACATGAATAAAAACTAGTCTAGATAGAACAGTTTTGAGAGATGGATCCCTAAATAACTAGAGGAAGCCTGTTAGTTCAACAACTGCAAAAATGCTTTGAGACCAAATGTTGAAAGCAAGTTCCAGGATCAAAGGAACTCTTTCTAGTTTCAACAGTGAAGAAAGAAGTGTTTAATAACTCTGCAGAATCTTAGCATCCTACCGGCAGCAAGGGCCATTCTGGGTTTGATCTTTGAAAAGAGAATATATCATTTTAAAGCTATTTTTATAGGGCAGATCTTTTTTTCTTAGAAATGTGTGCTTTTGAAGCAGCTTCACTCCCATTCTCTTAAGTGTTTTGTCAAGAAAAAGAAGCATAAGGGTGATATCATCATTATACCCCATTCTGGGCTTGATCTTGCAGTAAAATCATAATGCTTCATCTATGAAACAACGATTTCCATAACAACAGGCACAGAATCCAATTAGAAATAACCCTTTGGTTCATAAAAATCTCTGTGGGCCAACTTCAAGCTCCTTTCTTGCATTATTAAAAATGTGAAGAGTGATTTTGGAAGACAGGTTTTTGTTGTTTTTTTTTCATGCACTTAATATTCTCAGTTCAAAACAATGTTACCTATGCAACATGAAGTGTTATGGAGAGTACACTGGACAGGGAGTTAAGAATTGTTGTTGCTAGTCCTTCATTTGCCACTAAGAAAGATGCTGGGGGCTGGCAAATGCTTATTTCATACCAGGCACTTTGTTAACTAATTGCGTCTTTACATTATTATCATTTTGCAGATGTGAAACAAAAGGCCTAGAAAGCTAAAACGACTTGTCCCAAGGTCACACAGCTAAAACGTCATAGAAAAGTGTTCCATTCTAAGTCTGACCTGCTCAAAGCCTACATACATTTCCCTGCATTATACTGCCTCCCAGCTAACATGACCTTTGGATAGCAACTCTACTTTTTAGTTTCCTCACGCCTAAATGAAGAGGCTGGAAAAGCTGTTCTTTGTCATGACTTCCAGCTTGCTCTACAGAATGGTCACGAGGTTAGGGAAACTTACACACTTTCTGCATGAGTCATGGCGGAAAGAAATCTCTAAAAAAATATACTGTATGTCTACTCAGGGATACTGAAATGGTTGGTACTAAAGGCATGATATAGATCAATTTGGTGCTGGACGCACCCACACACAGCAATTTGCTAAAACATGCAGCTTCCTGTAGTCTCAACATCTCCACTTACAAAATGAGGAGATGGTCTAGAGGGTCTCTGCAATGCCTCTGAGATCTCACATTCTCACAGACATTTAAAACATATGTAATTGGTAAAGGAAGATGGCTTAACTGTGGAAATTTTGAACTTCAGAGTCATTTGTCCCCATGGCAAAATTACAGTTGTTCAAACCATTAGTGATCTGAATTCCTTTTGAGATTTCTTTTTCCTTTTGGGACATCAAAACATGCCTCACTGGTACTAACACCTTTCTCCCAGCATTAATGTGAGTGTTATAGAGTGAATATCCACAAAACTGGGGCAGTGATTTTATTATTATTTTAAAATGGTGGAATTATTTTTTTCCACCTGTAATCTCACATAAAGAATATAAAAATCACATAAAGGGGAAGTTGCTCTGATGTTAAACTAACTTGTCCCCCAAGGCAACACCCAGAACCCCTGAACTCTGCAGAACCCTCTAGGGGACTCATTTCTCCCTTTAGGAAAATGATGAGTTTCTTTATCAGAAAACTCCAGCAAGGGCTTTTAAAAAACATTTGCAAGTAACCCTTTGCTTTTTAAAGTAGGATTTAAAAATAAAGATTTATTTCACTTATGAATTAAAAAAACTCCTATTTTTCGAGAACATCATTTATTACACATATCAAGGTCCAGAGTTATTCAAAGCTACCCTTTTTAGTCTATCTGCATTATCAGCCCTTTAGCATGCATTTTCAACACTCCTTTAATTACAAAGCCTGGGTTCATAAACTCTCTCCTGAAGATTTTATAGGCCATTTCCTCTTATGTCATGTGAGTTATGGAACAGATTACCTTTCCTTATTTCTATCCATCAAGAAACCAAGACTTCTGATTTGTGCTTAATTTCAGAAACTTGATTCTTTTCTTTCTTTTAAAAAAACCCTGCATATTGACTTCTCTCCCTAATTATTTTAAATTATTTTTGGTAATCACTTTAAATTCTATTTGCAAGTATTTGGGCATAAGTCAACAAATGATTTTATTTAATGAAGAAAAGAATAGCTTCCAAACAATGTAGAGATAATTAACCCAACTCTCCCATTTTACAGATAGCTCCATGGGATGTTAGTTGACGTATGTATGTGTGTGTATGTGTGTGTGTATATATGTATATATATATATATATATATATATATATATATATATAACATCATTGATGGATTTCAGGTTTGTTTGAGAGTGTATTTTTAATTTATTTTAATATTTGCTTGTTTCCTACTATTTCATGAATATTTCAAATTTATTTCATACTCAAGATATACATAATAGTAACTTTGGATCCTTTTTGGATGAAAGCCTGTGTGCAAATGTCCTGTGAAACACTTATATTGTTTTTTTGAATGTGGGGAAAGAAACATTAAAGGGCAACAGAGAAGAATAAAACAAAGCTAAGAAATCTAAGAAGCAATGTGATCAAAGATGTGTAATAGATTAAAATGACAGCTGTCCCTAGAGTTGAGGTGGATGCAGCTTGAGAAAATTAAACCCAGACCAATTATATATTGATTTTTAAAATTTTTAGACTTGAGTGCCACAAAGCTTAGACTCATTGCATACCCTTTAGGTAGCTATCTCCCTCTACTGGTATATTTTAAAGATGCTAACTACATAAATGGACCATCTGTATCAGGTATCCTATCTCTCACTATAGTTCAGACTAGTTGGTTCTAGACTTCCTTTTCATTGTCTTAAACATCAAATATAAGTAATTTCCATTTTATAACTATCTAGTGATTTGAGTAGCTAATCTGTTTGCTCGATTAAGCCATTTAAGCATGGGGATTTGAATGGGTACTTTTGCAAAGCCACAACCCAGCAAACTTCATAGATGATGGGCAGGTAAGAATCCGTTTAATTTGCCTTCTAGAAGTGATCTATCTCCATTTTATTAAGAGGTTGTGCCTTTTCAACCACAGCTATGTGGGCTAAAGGTGGGCATCACATGAAAGTGGATCCTAAAGTTTCCAAAGTTCTTCTACAAATAAAAAAAAAATTAGCATTGCCTTATGCATATAAGTTGGTTCTATCTTTATACATGATTATTCGATTATTTTAGATCATTAGGCTGCCTGTAGCACTCCTCAATTAAATTAGAAGTTATAGCACCATACATCTTAGAATTATGAAATTTTGAAACTGAATGGTCCATATTATATCTGTTGTTTATCCCACTTAACTAGTCTTATTTATTCTGGGTTATGTGGTACCCATATCCTACTAATTTAGTTTAAAAATTATTTTGTACCAAACACTGATCTCAGCATTGGGAATGTCCCGACTTAGATTCTCCAGGAGCTTTCTATAGCTTACATTCTAATAGATCTAATAGAGACCAAAACACTTCTGCAAGGGACCAAATAGTAAATAAATATGACTCTGCAGAATGTGGTTGTCATTGCAATTGCTCAGCACTGCTACTGTAGTCCAAAAGCACCCACAGACTATATGTAAACAAACAAGGGGGGCTTTGTTTCCATAAAACTTTTTAAAAATAGGCAACCAGCTTATAATTTTCAGGTCTCTGTAAGATACACATAAATAAATAGGCAACTTAAATTCCCTTTTCTCCTGAATCTTTATGTTGAATATTAAAGAGATAAATAATGGAAAAATAGTCAAGAGCTTGAGTCAGCTGAGTTTTAGATTCACGGTTACCGTTAAATCCAACATAACCTTAATCATGCTAACTTAGCCTAATTCTTCTACTGCTCTTGGTCTGAGTTTTCTTATCAGTAAAACAACAAACAACAAAAATTACAATTTTAAAAGGCTATAAATGGCATAAACCAATTGCAAAGTCCCTCTACTTCTAAAATGTAATCACCTTTCCTGTTCTACAAATTTAGAATAGCAGCCTTCATTAAAATGCATGACACTTGTATGTGTGTATAAAACTAGGTGTCTATCTATATCAACTTTTCCAGGTACTAACAAGTTTTATCTGGCAGTTGACTTTGAGGACTATAGCCTCCAGTGGGAGGCAGGACCCAGTGGGAAGCTGGAAACAAGCCTTGTCATTGTGACAATAATAGGAAGCAAGAAAAGCCAGGAGAAACAGAAGCAAGAGCCACCACTGCTGGGTGCCTGAGTCATAGTTCCTGGCAACAGTACTTATACCTGTAAATGACAGAAGGATGTGTTTCTCAGGCTGTAATTATGACACCTTCAGCCTGCTGTTTGACTTTGCTATTAGTTTCTGGTCTTAAAATAATTACTTTAAAAAATAATCGGACCTCTGCTTGAAAAACAAACCAACAAACAAACACACTAAAACCAAAGGAGAGTAATTCCTCATTAAATGTTTCTGTTTTATCTTTCTCAATTTTTAGATACTGGGCTGGGAGCAGAATTCTTTTGTTTTTATTTCTCACATGAATCAGCTAGGAAAGTTAATTACCAATTAAAATTAAAACATGTAAATGGCACTTCCAGATTCTTCTTTTGCTATTCACTAACCTTGCTAGGGGAAGGACTGAATAAATAATTTGTGAGTCCAGTGCAAAATATGAAGACATGGACTCTTGTTCAAAATGAAGCATTTCAGGACAGGGGTAGCAGAGCATTAATCCCAGCACAGGCCCTTTTAAGCACAGAGCCCTGGGTGACTGCACAAATTACATGCTATTTGAGCCACGCCTAATTAGGAGTCTAAGTTTTGTGCTTATTTTTTTTTTTTTTTTCTTTGTTGAAACTTTTTTTTTTTTTTTTTTTTTATTTTATTTTATTTTTTTGGGGGTTACACCAGGTTCAATCAACTGTTTTTATATATATACTACCAACTGTAAAATAGTCAGTGGGAAGTTGTTGTGCTTATTTATTTTTAAAGTTTCCTTTAGTTAGCTCTGTATTCAGGAATGTGCAGGGAAGACTTCATTTATCAATGTAAGATGAACAGTTGGGTCACCTTCCCCATACTGTCTGTCCTTAATGACAAGGCCTCTGAGGTATCAGAGAAGCTGTCTGTTTCAGAGCTGTCTTGCTGGCCAGGCCTGGTGCCAGTCATGACCTTGGATAGACCAATCACCCTAATAGCCATAAAGCTGAGCTACCAGCCCAGTCACCTAACTCCTCCCTCTTCTCTAATCTTCCTCAAGCTCTCCTTAATTTAGCGAAGGATACATCCTTGGTAAGTATTCAGAGTGTTTTTATAAAGAGCTATTTGCCTTTACTGTATAAGCAAAGAGACATTTACAGAGTCCTAAGGACAGACACACTTCTTTATACTAAAAATATTAGAAATACCCCTCCCTGGGACTCCTGTGGTGGTCCAGTGGTTAAGACTCCACACTTCCACTTCAGGGGGCATGGGTTGATGCCTGGTCTAGAAACTAAGATCCCAGGTGCCCTGCAGCATGGCCAAAAAGAAAATATCCCTGTCTAATTAAAAAGTACTTTGAGCAAATAATATAAAGTTAAACATTAAGCTTGGAGACGATGGTTTTTCAAAAATGAACAGTAACAACAGAAGAAATGCATTTTGTAAACTTTTAAAAGCCATTGGAGAAATGAAATAGTCATATGCTAATTAATCACACTGTATTTGCTTTGGTAGGATTGTTATTTAAATCTTTCCTTTTTTTTTTTAAACTTTCTAGAATGTGTATTTCTCAGTCTGGTGTACGTGTTCTGGATTCACAGATTGTCTGAGTTTTTACGCTAGTTCCGTGAGTTACTAGCTGTGTGACCTTGGGTAAACTATATAAGTTCTCTGTGTCTAGGTATTCCTACCTGTAAAATAAGCTAATAATAGAAACATTTTACAATATAAATTTAAGGCATTTTAATTATTTAAAACAATGCCTGGTACATGGTACACCCTCAATTATAGTAATTATAACATTATCATCAGTATTATATTGTTACTGTTATCTTCCCCTAAATGGGTTTAAAACCTCAGAGAAAACATCCTATGTCCTATCATTCAGTGCTTTGAACATAAAAGCCGCTCACTAAGTATTTACTGAATGGGTGTGAGATTTCTTTTTTTATAGTAGATAAAATACTTCTTGATGTTGAATTAAGCCAAATGGATAATGGAAATAACTTCATAAACTTTTAATGCCTATCTTCACTAAGAAGTGTCAATAAATATAAAATTTCATCCCTTTGTGTTCATATTTGGCAGCATGAAATCTAAGTCAAAGGACTGGAGAACTTGGGTAACTCAGTTATCTGGCTAATTATTTAGACAGTTTCTTTGCTTACTTCCCTTGAAAATTAATTTAATGATGTGTAGAGTCTAGGAGAGCAAAATCACACAAGGCCAGCGGTCAGTAACTTCCAAATGCAAAGAGAATAGTTGGCTTAGGAATTGGAGGATTCAAGGCTTCATGAGTATTTAATTATAAGAAAACATGGATCTTATCTGCAAATGGCTCTGACCTTGGAGAGCTGCTGGAAATACCCCACAGAGCTCCTCTGCCATTTTGCTAACTCATACCAAGCCTATTCTATTATCTACAAAATAAACTCCACTATATATAGCTGTCTCACCTCCTGTTTCACATTTGACTAAATATCATACCTCTAGGCAAATGAATAAACAAGGTTTAAATGATCGACTAAGAAACATTTAGCCTTTACATATAGCTTTGACATTGATTGTACCCATTTATGACAGATCAGGATAAATACCCCTGATGCAAATCACTTTCGATGTAAAAAACATACATTTTAAGAAATACAATTTACCTTTTAAGAATATAATTATATTTACAGCACAGTGAAAATGAACACAAATTATATACATATATTGCTAAAACAATGTTTTAAAAGAGCTCTCTTTAAATCTAGTCTAGCTCAAATGGCTGGTTTAGGAAGAAGCATAATAAAATAAACCTATTATAATGAAAGGAAAAATTTGGACTGTGACTTTATTTTAAGGAAAAAAGGTCATTTCCAAGAAATGCTTATCACATAATAGGATAGCGTGCATGTATAAAATTAAGTACTAAATAGTTAATGTGATTTTAAGTAAGCACTTTAAAGTGAATAATATACTCAACATTGGTGTAACATGAAAAGGATTATATTGATTTATATTGACACTTACTTAAACACGGCTTATGTAACACCTACACAATGCCAAGCTATCTGAACGAAAAAAATGAAAACGCATACAGATACTGAGCATTTGGAATATACACAAGTATTCAATTTGACATTCTATAAACAAAGCCATGGATTGCAGTCACAAATGCAAAGATTTTTAAATTAAATATATCATTTCTCACCCGAACACACTATTGTAATAGCTACAGAATTTATTTTTATGAGAAGACCAAGAAGAATGTACAGTTATGTAAAATTCAAGGAACATGGCTTTACTTGTGTGTTACTATAAGTGCATTTGAATATCATTAAACAAGAGACTAAATTAACAAAATTTTGCTGTGCCTCAATATTTGGGGGGGGGTATTCTTCTAAAAATCTTCTCCCAAATAAGAAGCATATTAGGAAAAAAAACTAAGTTTCTGGCTTTGTTAAGTTTATTTGTCCCCTTCTTTTCATTTCACTAGTAAGTCATATCGATGTTTGAAAATCTAGCTTTCAGTATTTGTTGTAAACATTACAACCTATTTTTTTTTTAAAGAAAATGCATTCTAAGGCATATGATAAGGAATAGTTTGTCTTTAGAATTTTTGCACTGTAGCATCTCATTTGTTTTGAACTTTTTTCTTTTTTTCCTTAGTGATTGGCTCAAAGAAGGCTATGGACAAATAATACAGGATAATTCACTCATCTAGCATGTAAAAATTAGAATGATAATATAAATTTTTTTCAAAGCATTGATACAATGATTTACTAAATTCTGTTTTGAATTTTATTATTGCAATAACAAATAGTGCTAACTTAATTTTTTCTTTTGTCATAATTAGCTTATTTATCAAGCTAACTTTTAGTCACTAACTTGAGTACTATGATTCTATTTGACTATTTATTTTAGTAATTGGAAAAATATTGGGATTACTCCTTTGTTTGAAGTTGTTCTGGGATCAAAGTCTCATGAAATGAGTGACCTGCCTCACTAAACAGGAGGTATTCTAAGACGGTGCTTGCCCAGCTATAACAATGACTACTAGCAATTAAATCTTACACCAGATTAATTTGGTGAATCTCAGAAGAGAGTGTTTGGTGGGTCCCTGGAGCTGGTCAACCAACTGCTAGAAGGATTGTTATATCTGTGGGCTTGCTCCTGGTCAATCTTCCTATGGTGAGATAGTGTCAATGATGATAACTTATGCTAACACATCTAGAAGTATCATTTCATTTATGGGTATTCCAGTCTGGTTTGTTTCTCAAGATTTTGCTCACAGATGCTTCCAATCAGTTTTCATTTGATTGCTCTGAGGTCACTGATGAATCATGATAGAAATTATTTTTGTACATATATGTTTTCTCCCTATTTTATCTTTCTTCAACTGGCTCAGTGACCTGGATCTGCTTTATGTCACTTAAGTATAAAAGCTGAAATAAGCAATAGATCAGATGTTAAAATACTGCATGTTATAGTCACATACTGGACATAATGTTTACAGTATGTTGCTGAAGTAAAAGAACCTGTTGCAAAGCATTTGCCCACCATGACTCTATATTTTTAAAGAAACACATATTACACATTTATTTCAATAGTACTACACATAAAATATTTCAAGCCTATATTTAGACTGATCTCCTGGGAAGGTAGGAGGGTGAAGAATTGTCACAACTGTATGAAAGATGCATTCAAAGAACAAATAACAACAAACAATCCAATATTAAGTATAATAAAAGTAATAGTAATTGAAATACTCTTAGAATTTCTTACTTTACCTTTGGGGAAACTGTATTCATAATACACTTCTTATCCAGCTTGCTCTTTGCTCCCATTGGTGACAAGTGAAAGAAATGGATAAGAGCTCTGAGCACACTGGACATTTAAATCTCCAAGTTTTTTGATGCTCCTATGCATCGTCCCCCCCGATTTAAAGAGCCTTGCACACTTGACTTACATACCATATGTTTGCCAGTAATGTGTTGAAGAAATTGTAATCCTCAAGAGTATTTCATGGTTGAAGTCAAAACATTTTTAATCAGACAGCCTGGAGAAAAGATGTTTGTGGGGAAAGCCTGCTGCTCCTACATCCCCTTGGAGGTGAGTATACTGTGTGGCCCCCGCTCTGAGGACACCTGATTGGGCCACCAGTGGGCATCTGCCCCCAAAGCTAAAATCTGGTTAGTGGCTTGTGAGGTGAAATGATTTGAAAGCTCTGCTCAACAGGACAGGGATAAGTAATGAATCCACTAGATTTTCTTTCTAGGGGAGTTTGACTACATAGCATACATTGATTCAACAGTTGTGGAGCAGCAAAAAGCCAAAAGACATGCATGGGAAGAGGCAGTGAACAGTAACTATGAGGTAGGGAACACTATGAGTAAGCAGAAGACATGAAAAAGTAGACGCTGTCACCAAGCAGAAGCAAGTCAGTAGACAAGAGACGAAGCTAAATGGCAGCTCAGTTAGAAGGCTTATATTAATCATGTCTGACCTATGGTTAAGTGGACAAAGCATCTTTTAAGTTATGCAACCACTGTAGCAGGTAGCAGATGCGTAATTCCTGTCTGGCAACTACATGAAGAATTGAAATCTATGATTATAGTATTTGTCTTCATATTCTCTGACAGGTGAGCAATTGATTAAAGTGTAAACTATGGCTTTATTTTGAGGAAAATTAGCAATGCAAAAACTCTTGAAAAAAATTCTAATCTATATTTGCCTACACGAGTAAAATGAGCTATTTGGCATGACGCTTTAGATCATCATTGGACATTAAGGCTGTCCTAAGGATGAGAGGCTATTTTAAACAGAAGCTCTTGAGTATTTTTTAGCCGTTATGATTCTTTAGGATGAACTCTCTATAAACCTGAATCATTAAAGGCAAATCAGTAAAAAGACAAAATGCTCCAAATATAAAAAAGATATTATTGTTTTCTTTAAAATGAATGAAATTCTAATCATATATCTTACAATGAGATCGGCTAAATGTAAAAAAAAAATCTTAATGGCTAGGAGTGTCTAATTCATATTTCTACCCTCGATTTTCTGGATCAATGATAGCATGCTAAAATGCTACCTGCTTATCTCTCCCCCCAGAAAAAGTAAAAAGAAAAAGAAAAGAAACTCTAAATATGAAGGAAATGGCAAATGTTTAGAAACCAGCTTCTCTAATAACACAGTAAAAACCTCCAACCAACAGGTTGTGGTCTCACAATTGGTGACATTTTGTGGCATAAAAGAAAATTTCCTTTTCACAGAAGCCAAGGGGATATCAAATTCAAAACGTTTCTTCTGAAACTTCATAGGTTTTTCTGACAATTTCTACTTTGGCCATTGTTATAATACTAACTTTCAACAATGAAAGAGAATTTGATTAATTTGGTCAAGGCTAATCTGGAATTTTGTATTACTTTGGGCACAGGCCTTTGCAATAGTAATAAGAAAATTTACTGAATAAATTAATACTTGAGCCTGATTTCAAGATGAATTCTTAACCTGCACAAAAGAGCAACCTTTTAAAACACTGCAGCATTTTATATTTGCATATAAGCAATAAACCAATTAATTATTCACTAAAATAGACCCAAGTCTTCCATTATCAAGCCCTCACACTACAATTTTGCACAATCTATGTAGTCATTAAATGTGTACTCTTCTTTACAATTCTCATAAATTTTGGATATGGAAAATCCAAATGGGTTTTCCTTAAATTTTATTTCAATTTTGATATTTGTTGAAAGACTCACTGTCATGTGCCAATTTCCTTTGCCTGTTTTAGCTATTTGTTGTTCATCAGAAATCTATGGTCTCTATATTTTATATGTAATTTCTTTTAGATTTTTGCTAAGAATAATCATTCATAAACTGTCTTTTCTTCCTTCGTATATACTTTAGGCTTTAAAAAATGACAACAACAGAAAACAAACAAAAAAAACCTCTTCTTTTCTGTACGTGTATATTCATCTTCCTTTATTCCTTGAGCAGCTCCTATCTTAGGTGGATGGACAGCACCAGTCTCTGAGAGGCAATGATTGATAGACCTCTACAAATCAAAGGATGGCTGTGTGGAGGCAGAGTCAGAAGGCTCCTTTTTGCAGTTCTCTGCTCTTCAGGCACAAGGCAGCTGCTCTGAACTGAATATTTGTTTCATGTTAACAAGAGCCAACCTCCAGAAATTTCCTCATATCTTTTTAAGTAGCCTGCCAAGTGGCAGACTGATCAAAGCAATCTAATATGGCTTAAGTGCCACTGGTTGACATTTTGCATTCTTTTATTGCTTTCCATTTTTATCTACATAAAAAAATTGGTGATAACTAATATCCAGTTGATCTTTTCATTCTTGTAATAAAATGATAATACAAAGATCTTATTATCCATTCCAGACATCCATCATAGTACATTTTCCAATAACATATTTCTCAGAACATTTCTTCACTATCTCCAAGTCAAAAGTAAGGTTAAATACTTGCCCTTAGATTCCCTTTCTCTCTGATCCTTAGACAATGAACTGTAAATAAAAGGAGCTGAACTTCAACCCTTGACACTCAGTCTACATTAATGTCATCTCCAATTTTGTTGTCTCTGTGTCTTAAATAAACCATTTTCTGTAAGAAGCCAAAAATAGTTGGAAGCTCTGTCTACTAAAATATTTTTTTCAGCATAAAAATAGTTTTTATTCTTGTAAGAAAACAGAGGAAAGAGAACAGGTGGAAACAACATTGGAAATGGAGAAGTAAGAAAAGAAAATCTTGGTAGGAAGAAAGAGCAGGTGGGCAGGAGAAGAGACACGTATAAGGATTAAAGAACCAAAAATAAACAAGCAAAATAAATATCAGAGATCATAGGTTTATTAAAATCTACTTTTTACATGAATGCAGAGGTAGCCCCAAACTTTCCTGTGGGCAAGAAGGATATTCCATAATCATATCATTGACTTGAAAAGACAAAAAACAAAAACAAAAAAGGAAATAAAACAATAAAAACAAAATCACAAAAGCCTTCTTGCATCCACTATGTTTTAGAGTAGTTTTACCTATAGGACAATTAGGACTCACCTATAGTTTAAAGGAGCAAGTTTAGTTTTCAAATTTTCAATGCATTTAAAACTTCAAAGATTATAATACTAACAATTTGTAAGGTTACTAGAAGACGAGAGAGAGAAAAAATGGGACTACTGAAGCATGCAATACAGTACTACGGAGGCCAAATTATCAGAAAAAAAATTATATAGAAACATATAGCCTAATGACTTTAGATGTACTGTTGGGAATTACTGGGCAGCAAATTTGAAATTAAGATTGTCTTGTCACTCTATCTCAGGCTACATACTTTGGCAGACAAAGAGAATGCAGAATAAGACCAATGGCCTTTCTAATAATAGTTACTATAGCCCCTACTAATAATGCACTCAAGAACATTTCACGAAAATTTCTTTTGTGTTCTTTATAGTTTTTAAAAGGCTTAAGTCAATTAATACTGTGTGCTAGACAAGAGACTTACTTTCTGATGCAAATAATTCATGTCTCAGTCACAAATTACTATTCAGTCTGACCTGGTCTCTTTTGGTAGTAACTTAATGATTAGTTGGTATTAGTACATATCTTAATAATAATTATTTTTTGTAATATCATCTATAACTTGTCTTTTTTTTAATAATTCAAATAATTGTTACGTTAAAAGAATGTGACTCGACAGTCCTTTCCTATCTACCTTTATTGAAATACCCTTCACTGTCTAGGGAAGACATTTATCTGCATTAAAAGATGGTGGTCCTTTCAGCAACTTCCATATAAAATTATTTTATGATTGTAGACTGCAGTTCTCCATGTTGGAGTTGACTGAGGAGGCAGGAATAATCTGAACATCCTGGACAGAGGAGGGTGGAGGCCGTATAATACACCTCTGCGTTCGCCTTCCTGTCTGTGAATCTGCAAATACTGACCCAATCTAATACCAAGCTGCAGATAACAAACATATTTTAGCAATGAAATAAGCTAATGGACATCAAAGAACTGAGATTGGTCTGGGATTGTGTGCAGAGACATTCCATTTGTAATCGGAGAGATCAAAGCATACATTTTGACACTGACATGACCGCTATTCACAGGGATGGTTCTTTTTAAAAAATACCCTCTCCACACATGAAAATAAGCTTTTGATTTTTAAATAAAAACAGGCTCTCTCCTTCCATTTAAAGATTCTTGACAGCTTTTCCTATGGTGGGGGGAGGGGGGGCAGGATGGTGGAAACAAAGAATCTGACAGAGATGGTCCCTGGAATTCAAATCGGCCCTTTCTCAAAAGAACCTTAACAAAAGGTTTTCCCCTGGCCTGTCCACGGAAGATTCCATTGCTGCATCTAAACTACTGACACAAGAAGGACTGAAAAAGAAATGTATCTGCCATCTCTGAGTCCCGCAGGTCTGAATACATGCAATGCAGCCAGACCGTCCCCCCTCCTCACCTACTACCTATTCTTCAGTAGCAAAGAATGGAGAGTCTGTTGCTTTACCTAGTTTATTTTCCATATCGAGTAATATCTGCCATAACTGAGGGAAGCGAGGGTGGAGTGGTGATGAGAAAGGATGGAGTGACTACAGGAAACAGCAGAGCAATTCCGAGTAAGTGTAGAGAAACTGGAGATTTCCATTACAAGTCAGTAATTTAGAATTTAATATTAATTCTCAATGTAAGATAATTTTTGTCTTACAGTTTGTATAATTCCTGTGGAAATTTTCTTAAAGACATCAATTGAGATATTTCTTACTAGCTCAAAAGACAAGCTCAAAATACAGTTGTTGTCTTAGGTATAGTATAATTTTTAGATGGTGGTGGTAGAAGGTTGTGTTCTAGTAAATGTACATTTTGGTTTCAGACACACTTATGGTTTACAGAGGATGAATATAATAAATCAATTTTTCATTATACTACAAGTTATACTGAGATACAAATATTTTATTTATATTTTTTATTGGGTACAAAATACAGTCCAGGTGGAAATCTCTGCTTATTTAATCAATGTGAGTTAGATTTGCATTATTTGAAATGTAACTTCCTCCCTATATCCTCAAAGTTGCGTAATAACATGAATTCTAGATGGAACTTGGAGTCCTGGCTGCATCTGCCCACCATTCCCCAAATAAAACAAAGGCAAAGGAAATGAAAACATTACCTGATCATTGAATGTTCTTTCCAGTGACTGCTGTCAACTTAAGGCATTTGCAGTCCTGTCCAAGGTGTGCACTGAAAGCTTGCAATCATCGGTTTAATTCAAGTAATTTAAGTGTAACACATACTCCTTAAAAATGGAAAAAATCCGCTAACCAGAAAAAACCTTTGTCCTCAAAAGTATTATTCTGCGAAATATCCAGAGAGAATACTATACCTAATATCAGTCTTACAATAATGAGCCACATGAAGGGAAGTAGCTAGAGAACAAAGAAGCACATTGGATGGGATTACTTTCCATTAAATACTAGAGTTTATGTAGTTACATTTTATAAATAAAAACCCATGCTTTATTGTGTGCCTAACATAAATAAAAACAAAGCAGAAGTCTAGAAAGAAACAGTTTCTTCATATGGATTTTCTAAGATCCAAGGAGAATCAAGAACATCTACAGCTGCATTGAGTCACAAATCTGGCTTTGGGAAAGGATTTTGTGAGTTGTCATTTTGCCTGCATCTATGCTCCAGAGCTGAAAGCAAACTGGACGATGGTATCAGGCTCATAAACCTGTGCTCCTTTTCAGAGAGTGTGGTAAAGATGGAGTTTGAGAGGAGATGATGTATGCTTGAAAAATTCTACTTGTGCTAGAGCTTTGAGAGATTAGTTCAGGAACCATATTCTGTTTGAGATTTTTATGCCTTGTATGATAGTATAATAATTGAATTTTTCATAAATCATGATTCAGTCACCTTTTTATTGCTATGATTGGAAAGGTAGCTTTTATGCTGCTTTAAAATAAATATTAAAATATTTTAAGACAAATCTGAGTTATAAGAAGCATGGTATGGGACTTCCTAGGTGGCACAGTGGTTAAGAATCTGCCTGCCAATGCAGGGGACATGGGTTCAAGCCCTGCTCTGGGAAGATTCCACACGCCACGGAGCAACTAAGCCCGTGAGCCACAACTATTGAGCCCGTGTGCTACAACTACTGAAGCCCATGCGCCTAGAGCCCGTGCTCCACAAGAGAAGCCACTACAATGAGGAGCCTGCGCACCACAATGAAGAGTAGCCTCCGCTCGCAGCAACTAGAGAAAGCCCATGTGCAGCAACGAGGACCCAACACAGTCAATAAATAAATAAAATGAATAAATAAATAAACCAAAATACAGTACCGAAAAGATCTACTATTAAAAAAAAAAAGAATAGTAAAAAAAAAAAAAAAGAAGAAGAAGCATGGTATTTGAAATAGCATATATTTAATTAGATAAAGCTTCTTGTTTTTGTAAGTTGGAGACCATCATTTTATTCCTCAGGGGATGACTTGTTGCCATTTGGAAACATAGCCGAAGGTTTTTGGGAGAAGACTCCATCAACTCACATTAAGCATTTTCCAAGGATATAAAAAAAATGTTTTATTGACTATGACAGTGAAAGATTAGAAGCGTGTTAGAACCATTTTTAATAGCTAACAATATTGGTATATTGGAGGAGATTCCTTAATGTGGTCAGCAAAACCTGGAAAAGAAAAACCTAAATATTTACGTAAAGAAATAAAATAAATTTACTCTTAAGGTAATGTTACAACTTAAAATAAAATCACAGTCCTTACATCCTTTCAAGTTGTCTAGTCCAAATCATAAAATGCAGTCCATGCATCTTTTCTGACTCATCATTCGGCATGCATATCACAGATCTGAAGGGTTTTGGTTATTTTTGCAGATATATGATTAGGATGTAAAAATTCATCATGTAAATACTCAATGAACAAGAAAAAACTCTTTGGATAAACTATTTTCTGTACATATATATATAAAACTTGGGAAAAACACATTTTCCAGTGTAAAATTTTGGTTGAATTTAGAAGGGTTTAATAGTAAATTTCAAATGAAAGGATTTTTTTTTCTTTGCTTGACTTAGATAAAACCAGAAAGTGAAGGAAATAAGACCCATAATATTTTCTCCTAATTGGTTGTGAATACTGGATCTGCCAGAATACAAATGCTGCTTGCTTTATCCAAAGGTCTACAGAGGCGTCTGCACCTTCTGTTACAAGATATTTGTCACCTCTTTTCCCACTTAGAGGTAGGAACTGAAGCAGGAAAGTCTTCAGCTGGACAGATTTCAAAATGAATTTTTACAACCCAGATGATGGACTGGTATACTTCAAAAGTGAATTCATGAGTTTTATAAACACCTTTCTCTTGCTCTCTTTTTTTCTTGACTAGCTACATCATAATGGAGGAATAACATTTTAAAAATTTTGAATAGGCACTTACTGGAATTACAGTTAATCCTGATACAATCTAGATGGGGAAGAATAGATGAAAAATGAAAATTTATCCTTCAAGGTAATAGCTGCAGACATCCAATAAAATCACAGTCCACCCTTCCGGGGACAGACACATGCAAATATGGCCACTCCATATCATATATTCTTTACATACTTCTAGAACCCAGATTGATTGTTATAAAACTTCACCTTTGGAAACAATAGAAGGTATTTTAAAAATGGCCAGTTCAAACAAAGCTACATGGTGACAAATCTAAGTGAAATAAAGAATTGTTAACTGTCAAAGATGCTTGGCTTAGACTGGCTGCAGCTTTCTCCCCATCTGTGAAAGAACAAACCATTGTTTTCAATATAATTAAAAAGTGCTCCGTCACAATGGGGTACAGTGCAAGCTCAGCTAGGCTCAGACATCTTGGACCTCCAAAATCTATTATCCCACAAAGGCCAAGAGAATCCTATAGAATTGTTGTGGTCAAATGCAAAGCTAGTTGAAATTATTCTCATTTCACCCTAATGTAATTATTATTATTATTATTATTATTTGCTTGGACAAAAAAGATAACAGTCAGATGTTAGCTGGATTCCATGCCTTGTATTAATTGGAGGAAAAAAGAAACAACTGTTTCCTTTAGAAACTCTAATGGCTAAGGAGTGGTGTCATTCTTGGGAGCACACAAGCCTATCCCTCTGTTAGGAACTAACAATGTTATCTCTACGTAATAAGTGTCATGGTAACTACTGTTATTGATTTTCCTTTTCTTATACTTTCTTCTTATATAGAAGCAGATTCCCTAAGAACAGAACCTCTAATCTGGATAACACAGATTGTGATTATAAGGGTTACCTTTAAAGGACCATGTGGCATGTTTTATGTTTATTTTATATATAGATAAATATTTGTTGGTTTTGGTTGTAGTATTGAATGCCTTTGGGGAACATGAAAAATACAAACCTAGATTCTGTTTCCATATAGCTGAGTTTGTCATGTGTCGTCAACCGCATCAGAAAAGTGGTTGCAAACAGCCAAGGATCAGCACCTACACAACTCTTTCCACAGAATGCTTTGCTGTTGGAAAATTCCCGTGAGCCAGCGTGTCCACCTCCTCGGACTAACAGCCCTTTTACTGCAATCAGGCAATTTTGATTGGCTTGTAGTAACCTATCATTGTCACTAGAGGGAACTCTAACAGAACAGTAAAAGAGTACTGTGTGTTCTTTAGTAATCTTAAAAAAAGTCTTAGTATTGAACTTAATTTAACTAATATTAATTGAATGTAACTGCATGCAACAAACTATCGAAGAAATAATTTTATATTTTATGAACTATTATTCTGCCCAGCATAATTTAAAAATCCTTGCGGGGTTTTCACAAATGCCATACCTCATCACATTTTATTACTCTTTTTGTAAACCTATGTAATCTTGACTTTTATTTTTCTCCTTCTGTTTATTCATTATTGTGTATGTTCAGCACTTCCAGGAAATACAGTAAAACCTCATAATTTGTACTCCTATTATTTGGAGTTGATAACATTGAAACTTGTTGGGCAGAATATTTGTAATTCTTCATTCGATATGAGCAGAGATCACCTGAGCAAAATTAAACAAATTATGAAAGGCCAAGTTTGGGAAGAAAACTGATTTCAAGTAATTTACTCTACACTGATGGCACAACTTACATGAAACAATGTGCTAATTATGGATAATTCTTAACCACCCATTAATATCAGCCTAGTAAGACCTTTCCTTAAGATTTTTCCAGCTATTAATTTGTGTTTTTGAATGTAATTGAAAATAAAACTGCTTATGAATTTTTTTAGTCTACAATTCAGATTTTTTAAAATTCAGCCTGGTATTTCCCCCAGATATCATCCAGTTTGGTGAGGTTTTACTGTAGTAACTCTTTCTGAATGTTACAATTAAGCAGGAAAGCATTATTTTTCTGTAGAAGAGTCTGTGTTTTTAGTGTTCTCATGGCTGTTTGCTGAGGGCCGCAGACTTTGGGCATTGAAGGGTTGTGTATTGCTGTTTGATAGCAAAATATCACCACACAGTATTTCCAAACAGAAAAGATGGAATACCACAAGGGTAACTATTCAAAGGAGAAGCCCAAGGAGTCGAGTAAGAGCAACTGTTGATCTAGGTCACTAAGTAGAAATTTGATGTTTGATAGCACGTGTTATCCAGTAAAAGTTGGTGGATTTTGTTTTATCTGAAAGGATGTCATCTATAACCAGTCATAACGTAAGTCAATATAAAAACAGGAAATTCAGTTTGAGGCATTGTTAAGCCTCAGAATTTATACTTTCAATTAACTTCATTCATACACATGGCTTCCCTTTTAAGAACCCTCAGTGGTAGGAATCATGAAACAGTAAATTATGTTAAACAAAATAGAAACAATAAAAAGATGTCCCCAAGACCTAAATGAATTTAAATAATGGAGATGAGACCATTAAGTGTTTTAACTTTCCATGGCAAACAGGCTACTTGATACATGTTTGCAGGCAAAACGAACAAAAAGTGAAAAGTGTTAGTTCAATGGGGGAAGGCGAGTTGTTACCTAGATTGACCGTCAGTTTCACACGCCCTGCGTCCAGCTCCAGGCGGAGGGTGTCTGCTGAGTCTCTGGAGGTGGTTGCCATGAGAATGCCATATGCGCGCTGGGATCGAAACCGTAAGGATACATCCTCAGCCTCCGTGTGCATCACCACCGGGAGCTGGATTTTCATAAACATACTCCCATCATAGCTCAGAACCGTTGCTTCTATAGACGGGAAATGAACATAAAAGCTCTTGGTCAGTTTAGTGCATTTATACTTCGAAAAGGAAAAGCATGACCTATAAGGTTTTCCAAATAGAACACAAGACACAAACTTGGCTCATCTTCCAAAATGAGCATTTTTTTAAAAAAAAACTGGAAGAGAAGTCACAGGAAAGAGAACTTCCTCTGTGAAGTATCTGATAAAGCCCAGAAGCAGAGGTGGCTGCACTTCCCTTTCTGTACCCAGAGCACTTGCTACCTATAGTGTTCATCATGTCAGATTATACATGTTCACGTATGCATATCCCTTCTCAAGAGTAGAGATCATATTTTTTTCATGTAGCCATAGTGTTAGCCTGGCTTGAACCACTAGCAACTATTTATGCATGTTTATATATGGCCAGGCCACTGATCAGCTCTGCGAAATTAAACTTGACTTTGAATCCTTCACCTGCAAATGAGAGGGTGCTAATAGAGCATCTCTAAGGCCTTTGCTTGCCCCAAAAGTCCATGATTCTAAGAAAAGTTACTATTATCATCTTTTTCATAATTTCTGCCCCAATACAATAAAAAAAGAAAAAAGAAAAATGTGGCTTAAATTTAGGAATCAGGCTAATACTTTTCCAAAGGTGATGTTCAAATGCAGAAGAAAACAGGGGCTTCCCTGGTGGCTCAATGGTTAAGAATCCACCTGCCAACGCAGGGGACACGGGTTCGATCCCTGGGCTGGGAAGATCCCACATGCCGTGGAGCAACTAAGCCCATGTGCCACAACTACTGAGCCCATGTGCTGCAAGTGTTGAAGCCCACAGGCCTAGAGCCCCCAGTGCTCCTCAACTGCAATAAGAAGCCTGAGCACCACAACGAAGAGTAGCCCCCGCTCACTGCAAATAGAGGAAGCCTGTGAGCAGCAACAAAAACCCAATGCAGCCAAAACTAAAAAATAATAAACAATAAAATAAATCTTTTTTAAAAAAAGCAGAAGAAAACAGAAGAAAAATTGATATTACCAAACAGCAGGTAATACTTCTTCTGAGTCATTACAGTTAACAAGGTAATTCTTTTTTACAAAGACACAAACTGTAACTTCATTTTAAAGCTCATTTGCAGATAGGGGGTACTTAAAGCATTATCTGTAAGCACCACCCTGGTTTTCTGAAAAAATTAAGCTATCACCAAAAAGTCAATAACTATGTACCTAGGTAACACTGAGTAAAGATGGGGGTGGGACTGAGGAGCTTGTGTGGGTATGTGCTACTAAAGGAAAGCGGATGGCTTTAACGGAGGCGTTGCTAAATTAAAAACATAGAGAAGCCAATAGCAAGACTGTTGATCTCGAACTGACTGATTTAAGAAATAGTCAGCACCCCTTAATGTTAAACACCATATGGTTATGGAACACTGCAAAACAAGTATGAGTCATTTTGCTTTCTCATGGGTTCTGATAACTCAGAATACCATTTAATAAAAGAAAAACTACCTGAAACTAAAGTAACTAGGAAATTCTCATTATCTTGCCTATTTACAGCAATTAACTTTACTGATACAACCGTGCTTATTATGAAGACTATATTCCTGAGTTGTGGTTTTGCAAGATTATCTTCCAAAAAGTCAGGAAAATCAAGCATTGCTTCTAACAGACTTTAATCATTAGTTATCATTGCAGGACTGATTGCACATACAGAACAGATAAGCGCCAAGTGTTCCCGAGCGCCCTCCTTAGGGCCCTTCTCTTTTCTCTCTACCTCTTAAGGGATCTGGATAAGCTCACATGCTCACTCCCCCTGATACTTATTAACAGCCCTGACCTCTCCTGAGCTCCATCAAACATCCATCAGTCATTGCCTATTTGGCATCTCCCATTTGAATCAGATACACACACCAAAACTGAACAAATTCAACATGCTCCTGCTCCAACGTTCTCCATGTCAGTAAATGGCGTAACACCACCATTCAGACCTTAACCTCTCTGCCTTCTCTCTTACCCTCTCTGTCATGTCCAACCTATTTGCAAATCTGCAAGTCTTGTAGGCTCTAATTCCAGTCCATTTCCTGGGTCAATCCATTTTTGCCGCTACAGTACCTTAGCTTCTGCCCTCATATCTCACCTAGACGACTGTGACAGCTCTCTCAATGGTCTCCCCTACTTCTACTCCTTCTCCCTACACACAGCAGCCAGGCTAAAGTTTTAAAGAAGTCAATCAGATTATATTACTTCATTGCTTCAACTAGGCACATCCACCCCACCCAGCCCCATCCTTCACCTCCCCACCCCTTGCCAACAGATTCCCACCGCTGCAGTTAGAATAAAATCTGTATTCCTTGTATTAACCTTTCAGGTTTTGTATGATTCAGCCCCAGCCCATCTCTCCGGCCTCAGCTTTTAGCATTCCCTCCCTTGTTTAGTAAACTCCAGCGACACTGATTTCATCTCTCATTCAAGTATTTGCACTTGTGGAACCTTCTGTCTTAATATGTTTCACCCCCAGATCTTTATATGGCTGGTTCCTTCAGCATTTAGGTGTCTGGTCAAAGGTTACTCCAGAGAGGCCTGCTGGAAGCATCTCTTTAATCCCCTCTCCAGTTATTCTATACCTACTTCTACTTACCATTTCTTTTTTTAAATTGCCATTTCTTATGTGTTTGTAGAATATAATCCATCTTTGCCCTTTAGTATGTGACTGTCATTACAGCAGAAGCTGAGCTCTTCTATTCATTGCTCTATCATCAGCCCAAGGGCACCGAAAAGTGCCAGGCACACAGTAGAGCCTCGATAAACACTGACTGAACTAACGATTGCACTTGATACTGAAGATATAGGAAAGAGCATATTTCAATTTGAATATCATGCATACATAAATAATCACTAATGTGATTAAGTATTTATTCTGTCTATTGTAAATGAATCTAATGTTGGTAATGCGTATGAACAAAATATCCTATAAAGTCTACATTGAAAGCCATAATTGTGCCACAAAAGACAGACTAGGAGAGGGGTCTGTTTACCAAAACAGGGGTCTCATGGCTAAGCACTGACCTAAGCACTGAGAAAATAAAGTGCAATCTCCTTAAAATACAGTGGTTTTACATCATATCACACATCTACATTATATTTTTCCAATAAGGTTTTCCTAAAAAAAATCTAGTAGGAGTTGCTCAAAAAATAATTAAAACATGATTGTAAAGTTGTAGTGAACACTAGAAAAAAAGTGCTTCTAGTATAAAGAAATTTGATCTCTACCATTTCTCATCCTAATTTACAGCCAATCGTCCATTTCTATAAAGAAACAAGTATATGAATAAAAAGTTAAAATCTATTATCGATTGTTCAGTTACTTTGGTGGTGTACAGAATAAAGGACTAAAATATTTTTAGTTTTCTCTTATTTATTTAATATGTAAATCGGTTATAATATTCAACAATCATTTTTTAAAACGATCTCATATTCTTCAATGAAATGTAGCTTAATTTGATTGAAAATTAAGTAGAGGGAACATCCTTTTAGACATATAGGTGACTGACAACGGATCATAACTATTATGTAAAATACAATCCAAAATAAAAAAAAATCAGTATTATTGGCCTTTAACATTCCCTGAAAAGCTGCAGGAATGAAATAACAGTAAAGCAATAAAATTCGAGTACCTCTGAGTGTCATTTTAAACAATTCTCAATGTGAAAATAACTTGCTGATAAACGACAAACGAATGCCTAAATGATTCCTCATAATTAGAGTTAATGCTTAATTAGACAAGAATGGGAAAATGCACACAGTTGTAGTCTAGAGTTGTCAAGTAAATGGTAAACAACATTCTGACATTTGAAGGTTATGCTATTTGGCAGCATCCTTTAGACATCAGTAAACTTATTTGATCACTAGAACTCAAAAGAGTTCTTTAAAAGGCTAATTTCAATACAGTACTGCCCAGTGAGAGAGAAAAAGTTTCAGTTCTGTCTCCTCTATCTGCTCCCCCCTTGTCGTTAAGTTTGATAAATTTGCTTTTCTGTGTTATTCCTTCTTGTGGTCTAAAGTGTACACCTGTGCTCAGTTTTTGCCGAAAGGCAGTCACATATTGTGATCAACGATGAAAATTAGACAGGGAGCCAAATTATACTGCTCTGACATCTGTCCCTCCATCTGCTGGAGTTTTCACAAACAAGCATAAAGTAGACCTCTGATGATACCATATACATAAAACCAAGATTTTTTCTATATGACCAAGTCTCCACAAATATTCAGTTTTGTAAAAATAAAGCAGGAGGCCAGCAAATACCCTGATCTTTCTTATAAACGTTTTTGCTTACTTAATAAAGAATGAAGATTTCCTATCATGTAATTGCAACATCATTCCCCATGCTGCACTGCCCAAGGACTTGAACATGCTTCTTTATAAATTAACATTTATTGCTCAATAATAGTAAAATAGAGATTTTACTTTATAAATGCCCTTTTTGTTTTTATTTCAAGAGTTGTCAGTCAATTCTTATGCGATCAATAGCCTTATGTGATCAGAGTGTACGTGAAGAAGAATCACAGTCAAAGCTCTCTCTTTTGAATTGGAAACCCTGAGGGTTGGACATGATCTTGTGTTGACTGAACTAGGGCAGAGCTGGGAACTGGACAGAAGCCAAACTCTGTGGCATTGAGCATGACAAGCAACCCACATCACCCTTGTTCTCGGGAGATGGCATAATGTGAGCAGGAAAATTAATTCTGAATAGCAAAGACTTCTCACAATACACTGCATAGTCCAGAAACAAAAACCACATAAAAATGACTATTTTTTCTCCTCAATACACAACCAACCTGGAGACAAAGAAATCTGCAGAAATTTGCAGCCACCTGTCAGATAAAAATGTATGTTGAATCCCAGTGATGAAGTTTGCTATTAAATTCTCATTTGCAAATCTGCATATGCTTGCCACCTCTCCTTCTAATTATTGTAATATGTAAATAGTTCCTTCCTCTCATTCTAGTTTAGGAAGCTCTACAATTTCCGTTCTCATTTCTGCTATATGTAGTAGCAGAATATTGCCACAGGGTGGTATACCATGAATATTTAACTGTAGGCTTTTGTAATTTGTGTGACAGTTCAGTTATACCCTTTTCTAATTTCACTTAAGCAGGAGGCATCAGAATAAATGACAGCTGAGTGATTAAAATGAAAACACAGTCTTAAATCACACAGGTCTGCTAATCTCACATTATACCTAACAGTATTATATCTCACAAGCTTTGTCACTTTGTTGTTGTTGGCTTTTTTGGGCAATTTCTAAAAACTATATTATACAAATAAACTGAAATTAGAAGGGAAAATGTACAGAGAATATACACCTTACAAACAAAACTATGCAGAAATAATTAACCTCTAATGACTAGTCACAGGAATTGCAATTAAGTACTAGGAGCATGAATGAATCTATGCGTTTAAAATATTTATCTACCTATCGACCTATCTCATCGTACAACCCAAAACAGTGATAGTATTTTGGTAGGTAATTTAAGATCATTATTAGATTATTAGGTTATTATTATTGATTTTTATATTGATTAATGTTATTAATAGAACTGATGAGCTGATGAACCTCTTTATTAAAATAAAGAATCAAAGTCACGTTTCCACTTTGGATTCTGAAAAGGAAACACTTTTTCTCTAGGAAATGTTAGCTTAAGTAAATTAAATTATTTCAGAAATGCAGGGGCAAGAAGACTAAATTTGTATGACTTAAAAAATAGATGGCAGGTACTTTTAGGCTAAATGTCTAAGAGAGCAATGTTATTTAGAGCATGAGAGGACAATGGAACAACACGTCAATATTTTTTCATATAGATTTTTTTGTTCCATTGTTGAAAATGAGTGGCAATAGGTATAGTGACTAAAGCATTTATCTGAAACTCCTGGGTCGAGGAAAGAACATACTTAGACCTATTTGTTCTGCTATTTCCTTCCTTTGGTCTGGTCTGCAGATGAGCGGTGGCAGCTGTCACGCTTTTCCTTTAACCCTTATTCTCCTTCTAATGGGAGAAGAAAAGAAAAAAATGTAGCTTTGCCTCCTGCTAGAGAAGGAAAGAGAGGCACCCTCTCAGGGCTTCCACAGACACACTAGGCCTTAATATCAAATCGGTAAAGGAACCTTTACCAATTGTGTCACTTGGGTCTTAGGCAAAGGTAAGTGCCTTTGAAATTAGGGTGCACTTCTGAAAATGTTGGTATAACTTAGATGGTTTAAAGTCACCTTACTCTTCAAATTTCAGACTTGAGAAGGTCGACTAAAGTGAAATGACAAGATCGCGCAATAGGGTCAGCGAAGTTGCAACTTACAGCTTCGCTTGCTTCGAATCCTATTTTTGACATAGGTATTAGCACTAGATGCCAAAGTATGTCTAATTCGTTCTTTTTTACTTTCTAGTGTCTTGAAATTAAAAACTGGGCAAAAGAGACACTGATTGTCTATGATACAGCTTAGGCCCACATCCTAGAGGATCCAAAAGACCCAACTATTTATTTACTCCTGCAACATACTTAAAGAGCTATGTCTTCCCAGAATCAGGCCCTTTGAAAATCGTTAAGGCCTCGTCAGTAACACACGTCAGGTGTGGCTGCAAGGCTTGCAGAGCATTTACGTCCACAGAGCATACGTCATGTTTCAACGGTCATTTAAGCTTTGAGGGCCACACTGAAAACGTTTTTCGGCTCAGGGGAGTCGGCTGTTTGGATTTTGGAATCCTACCTCTCTCACAGGACCTGCCAAGATAGCCTGTTCCGGAACAATCGCAGACATATCTGTTCCACCCATCCCTGCACATGCCGTTGTTTTTGCAAGGGTTGCTAAGGCACGGTTTTGCTGTTTCCCTTGAGCATGAAGGCTTCACTCCAGCAGTACTTTGAACTTCAGCCATTTGCCGGATATCTTTGCTCTGCCCGTCAATGAACAAATCTCTTATGCAGCCCACGTATCCGTAGTTGAGCAGCGCAGTCCACACCTCGGTGGGGAAGACTAGGCCGGCCTTATTTTCTGGCAAGCCCCCCAGGTACAACTCGTCATCCAGGTCCAGAATCTCACTCTCGCCAGGAGCAGTGTAGGGCGTGCGCAGCGTGTTGACAGAAATGGTACCTGTTGCAAAGACAAGAGAGCGGGCAGGTCTTTACAGAGTACAACCTATTCTGAATATCACCCCTTTTCTCCTCCATCTGCCTGAGGGTGAACTCCTTGAGGGCAGACATTTCTTATTTTTCTTTCCCTGGTGTAGTTCCCAGGGAAATGAGCAGAAATCTGTGGAATTAAGTACCTTTAAGAATAAGGCAGACTGTCATTAAAATGGTTCTATTTCACTTTGGGATTGAAAGTGTACAGACAAGAAAGAGTGTTTGTCAACCTCTAAGAATTCAGGGGGGAAAAGGAATGAAGGAAGGGAGGGAGGGAGGGAGGAAGGAAAAAGGAGGGAGGGAGGGAGGAAGGGAAGGAGGGAAGATAAAATGGCATTCTTAGCACTCTCTAACAGTTCAGCCAAGATGGAAAGAAAGGAAGGGTGGGAGGGGAGGGAGGGGAGGGTGGGAGGAGTGGGGGGGGGGGCTTAGGAGGGAGGAGAGGGAGAGAGAGGGAGAGAGAGAGAAAGAAAGAAGGAGAAGTTGGCATTCTACATCACTCTCTGGAATAAAGTCAGACTCCCTTTGGTTAGTCATTTCACTTTCAAAGCTAGTATGCATCTGAAAACCAGTGAAAGGCTGTGTTGTGCCCCCATTTTTAATTGACTTCATTGTTTCTAGTGAACATTAACAGATTATCTATGTCAAAACCTGACTTCATCACACTCAGCTGTATGAATCTATTGATTAGCCTCTATGGTCTCAGTTTACTCATCCATAAATAGGCAAAGTAATATGACCTACCTCATAAGAGTGTTAAATGAAATAATACAGGTAAAGTGTCTGATTTGTAGTAAGCACTACATAAATTCTGTGTATCATGACTTACCACAAGAACCAAGTCAAATTGGGTGTTGTGTTTAAAAAAAAAAAAAAAAAAACTAGTTTCTTATATAAATTGACAAGTTTTTTCTTCCTCACTACAGTATGAGTGGAAAATATCTCTATTAGTTTATAAATATTATAGGAACCCTAGCCTTAAGCATAGGATGAAGAGGTAGACATTCACATGGGATTATCTGAGGATCACAGAAACAATATATATATATTTATGGAATACATTAAAAGAAGAAAAAAGGAAAGACAGAAAGCATTTTCCTGATCAAAACTTCCATCCTACCACCAGATTACTCAAAATTCCACTAATACTCTATCTCCAGAAAGATCTTTGTGAAAATGCAAATATGATACCCGAAAAGGACACCACATTGACCCATTTCCAGATTATCCCAGATTTCTTTCTCAGGTCGAGAGCATAAAGCAGACTAGGAACCCAAAGTCTAACAAGAGAAAGTGGACTAGGAGCCTCAGGGATTTAGGGTGCAGATAAAATGGGAGAAGGCTGAAGAGAGAAGACAGGATACACAGATAGAGACAGAAAGGGAGAGGGTTGTGTGTGTAGAGGGTGGGCAGGAAGATGCATTTCACTTCTTTCTCCAACTAGCGAAGGCTCGCTCTGAATGGAACTATGGCCTGTGGTGAGTGTGAAATGTGCAGCTAAGCACACAGACCTGCAATGTGCCCAGGAGACTCCCGAATCCCAGCAGAGGGGTGCTCCTCCATACGGGCAGTGTAATGGGATCTGTCTTTGCGAGGGAGAAGGGCATGGAAGCCGCTGACAGAAACTGCGTGGCCGGCCAAGTCGTTAAGAGGACATTTGTCTCTCCAGACTTCCACAGAAAGAAATGGAAAAAGCTCCTAGGGGAGGAACACTCAAAGGCATTGCTATTTTGGCCTTCCAAAGAGGAAGTATAATAGGGATTTGGGAAGGAGGCAGCCCAAGGGGAAAGTGACAAAGTACTCGTTTTCCCTGTCCGCATTTGTGCAAGTCATTCAGGAACATACAGGAACCAGAAAATCATACTCAGAAAAATATTTCAAAAATCATTTAGGGGAAATGAAATATATAATATTAAGAGAGAATGGTGACACTTTGCTAAATAGAGTTTCCTTACATGCATTTTTAACTGTTCAAAATGCCCTAAGAAGTGAGTTAAGAGATGATCCCTAACCTCCGCGGCAGCTAATGTGAGTTACAGAATGATGAGAAAGAGCTAGGTACTAATGACAAAAGGTAAGGTGGACAGTAAACCAAACAAACCAACCAACCAAAAGAGACGTATGTGGAAAGCAAAGTGCCGTATGCAATGAACACAGTGACTTAGGTTTTTAAGATAAAAGAGAGAGAGGTGCCAGTCCCTGTTTTCCAATTAGTTCAAGAAGACTTCCTAGAAATGAATACATAATATTGAGAGACAGCTGTTAGGAGACACACAGCAAGGGAACAATGACAAAATTTTACAAGAGTGGGGATATATTTTTAAAATACGCAAATTTCCCATATGCCTTTTTATTCATGGAACAAGCCCGATTTAGCTCAGAGTGGGGAAAGCACTTGGAAAAACTGTCTTGTCCTTATTCGTGGTGTTATAATTCTGATGCTAAGGATGCTGGAGGATTCCTGAGATGAGGGAATCTGATGGCTTGCATAACACTTCACTCTCTGTCTCCTCTGCATAGTTTGCAGAGCTCAGTACCCTCTGGAGTTTCCATGTTCAGTGTGTCTACACTCTCAGGGCAAATACGCTGCCAAGTGTTTCAGATAATCATCTGTGAAGAGTTCCTCTGACAGAATGGAGTGACTAGGTCTTTTAATTTTTATTTATGGTGTGTTAGTGCCTGCTCTGAACAAAGTATTTAAGTTCAGATATGTCTTTATGAATGTGCTTACTGTGTCCGGGGTAAGATATTCACTATAACTTTGTAATTAGATTAGAGTTTTAGATCACAACACCTAAAATTAATCCACAGTTTTCATGCAGTTTACATGTAGCCCAGAGAGCGCACACACACATTGAAATAACCATTTAACAGGAAAATATTTACCTCTACTAGCTCTGAGCCACTCATAATGTTTTCTTATTATATGTTTATTAATACAAATGCTAGACATAACCCACCAAACTGATTTCAGAACCAACTAACGAATTGTAACCTATAGTTCAAAAAACACTGAGAGGATAAGGCTGTTTTTCTCATAGCTCCTTATTATCCCTTTGAGAGACAGTTTTAAAGTTCTCATGGGAAGAAGAAGCAATGAAAGGTGGGAGAGGAAGAAATAGAAATATAATCCTAATTTCAACTCAAATATAATCCAAGAGGAATTAGCACATTAATTTAACCCCAGATCCAAGGTTTAGAGTCTTAATGAGCAAATGCATGTCTTAGATATTATTCACTGAAACATTCTGCAAACAAAAATAAAAGGATGGAATGACCATGACCAAAAATCAACTACATGCTCTATATGTTTTGCCATTTCATCTGTATGTTAGAAAATCTTTGTAAAAAGGGTGGCAAAATAAGGGAAAGGGTAGAACTTGAGTGGGAACAGAAACAATTTTTTTTTTTATTTTGAAGATTCAAATAGTAAAAATTGATTTGAAATAATAATTATATTTTATTACTTAGTGAGACTCAAATAGAGATTGATATTTTAGCCTACACATGTGCAAATGTCCTGAAATAGTCACACTTCTGGTAAGGGATTTGAATCCCTAATTCCTTAATGATTTTATTATTGACATGAAACAAAGGACATTTTCACCTGAGCAAAGGACTCATCATAGAATCACTGAATTCATTTAAATCAATTTAACACTTACATAGGAGAACACTGAAATTTCAATATTAAGGTGCCTATTTCACTGTAATTGAGTTATAAAGGCAGTGCCTACCAAGAAAATACAAGATGACACATCTATAAGTGACTTATTCATTGATCATTAAGGACAATGTGTAGTTGCCACAGCTGTGTATATCAATAGAAAATAAGCATTTTCCAAAGGTTGAAAATGTAAATAAATATTTAAGAGAAAACAAAAATCTGAGTATGTTATTGGTTTATCCCTCTTTTTTCCAGGAACTACAAACACTGATATGTTCTCTTTGGAATAGCTTGATTATTTCATGTATTTTACCTTCTTTCATTATAATTACACGTGAAGTTTCTGGCAAATTAAACAAATATTTTATGTAAATATTGTTATATCTGAGCTGTTATAATTTGTAGATGGTAGTCATACTTGGAGACTTATTTGGATCAGTGTTTTATGCTTCAATATCTAAGAATCCAAAGCACCCTGCTGTGCTTTTTTGCTTTTAAAGAAAGGAAATTTCAGCTAAAAACAAATATATTTGTGCACATAAGACTTTTATCATCTTAACGTAGAAATCACATTAACTTAACATTTAAACCTAGTTGTTTTCATGGCATGTGCAAAAGGTAAAACAAAAGTGATAAATAGATAAGGTAATAATTATTTAAGAATATTCATAAGCATAAATAATATAAATTCACATTTTATGTAAAAGTATATGTAAAAGGGGGAAAACTGCTGAAAACGGTTCTTAGTTATAAAAATGGAAATCAGCTTCACAATTTGATCTGGTATTTATAAATTGTTAGCTTCTGCTCTTTTTCTCATCCAGTTTTTCTTGGCTATTCCATTTCCAGAAGATAACTTACAGGGTGAAAAGAAACATGAAGCAAAGGTGAGATTTAAAATGAGTTAATTTGGCTTCAAGTTTTAAATCACTGCAAAACTTTAAGTGATTGGGAAATGAGGGGGTAGAAAATAATGTTCTGTAATGGGAAATGATTTTGCCTGGTCAAAGGAAACCAGTTTTCATATTCTAGCTTTGCAACTAACTAGCTGAGAAGCTTAGCCAAATAATAGATTTATTAGGCCTCAGTGCGGCTCTTATGTAAAATAAAGGGCTTGACTGGATGGTCACTGAAGTTCTTTGGTGAATAAAAATTTTTGAAATTACTGCTTAAAATAATTTTTAGTTAAATATAAATTTTATCTATCTATAATTGTGTTTCACCTCTCACTGCAGAAGAGAATCAGATTCCACAAACATAAATTTACTTGTCAAATTTAGCATTCTATTAACAAAGCTAAACTCAGTAAAAAGGCATAATATAAGTGATAAAAGCAGAATGAAGCATTGGTTTCAAGGTATGATGCAAAATGCAAACTACATAAGTCCCATAAATGTCTTTTAAAAAAAAGACAAAATATTAATAATGGGAGTTTTGGAGTAGTGAGATTATGAATGGACAGTTTTCTTCCTTCCTTCCTCTTTCTTTTTTCTTTACTCTTTCTTTCTTTTTAGCTTTCTGTGTCTTTTTAAAAACAATTTCATGTATTAGGTTTATAATAGGAACTGAAATAAACTTTGCTAGAAAACAAAACAAAAATACAATTTAATATTCTGTTTTCTGCTTATTACTATGTGTTTCTTACTTGGGTTACTGCGATCTGGGAATTTCAGAAATTAAACAGATATATGAAAAAATAAATCTTGGAGCAAAATTTAAAAGTTTGATATTACTAAATAATGGCCAAGAGAGGGGAGAAAAGGGTACCTCATATACTGCAGATAAGAGTGTGGACTGAAACCGCCTGTTAGTAAAATAACCTGTCATTATCTTTAAAATTAAAAATGCAATTAACCCAGCAATTCCACTTTCCAGAATCTATCCTACAGAAATTCTGACCAATATGCATAGAGATATGATATGAAGGCTTTCATTATAAATTAGTTTAAAACAGTGAAATTTTTTAAAAAGTAAAAAGTTAAACGTCCATCAATAGAGGGGTGACTAATTCAACTCGAGGATGGAAGATGTCTTAGAGGACTGGGACGGGGAGGGTGGGGGGGACTCGAGGGAGGGTGGGGGGGGACTCAAGGGAGGGAGGGAATACGGGGATATGTGTGTAAAAACAGATGATTGAACTTGGTGTACCCCCCCAAAATAATAAATAAATAAAATTAAAATAAATAAATAAAGTCCAAAAAAAAAATAGAGGGGTGACTAAGTAAATACTGATTATGTTCAAATTAGGGATATATGATGTCACTACAAAGAAAGGCATAGAAAAATTTCTCAGTATTTTTTTGAGTCACCCAATAATTGGTGAAGAGTGATTTTGTTTATGTAAAAAAGAAGCTCTACATTTATTTTACTTTATATGTGTAATTATAGATATGTTGGTGCATAGGAAAATATCTGGGAATTTTTCAACACCAAATTATTTTCCCTATGGAGGTGAGAGTAAATTGGGTAGGGGAGTGCTCAGCACTCCACGGTAACAGCCACGGTGGCTAGGTGTGGTCAGCTAAATGCCTGTTTCCTAAGGATGCACCAGACACCATGGTCCAGGGTCTGCCCCTTGGCCAGGTAGGCCTAGAAAGGAGAGTTAGTGGATTTAGAGAGAGAGGTTCCACTTCTCAGAGTTTGACTGATATTCACCAAGCCCACAAGACCAACGTATAAAATAAGAATGCCAAGTTATTAATTCTCTATGAGAAAATTAACTATCACAGGATATGGAATGCTTCCTTAGGGATGCCAATTTATAACCCAAATGTGTATCCATTCATTTGATAGGAGTTTTAATAATATTAGCCTAGGATGGCCTGATACTCTCCTTCATCTCAATTAAGACGACCTGCCTCCACAGACGTAGAGAACAAACACATGGACACCAAGTGGGGGAACACGGGGAGGGTGGGGGGGATGAATTAAGACATTGGGATGCCAAATTGTACACTCTAAATATATGCAGTTTATTGTATGTTACCTGTATCTCAATAAAAGTTCTTTAAAAAAAAAAAAAAGATGACTTGCCTCTATCTCTATAGCAGGGGTGAAGTAGTCAAGTTCCTTGGCCAGTGCCTAGATGGGTACTACCAATGTTTGTCTCTGTGACTTTCTTTTCTACAGACACTGTATATGTTAATACATTTGAGTCCTATAACCCTGGAAGACTGGTTAAGGTGCCGCTGCAAGGCTCTGCTGATTCTTAGATGCTGTTTTCATAACTCCCAGAGAAAGACTTTCGTTACTTAGATACTTTTGAGTAAAAAAGAGTTTATGACATCATATTAAACAAATAGTCTGAAAAAGTAAGTTTGTACTTCAATTGCAATGATATAAAATATATGTACATTTTAACAAAAAGTAGAGGAAAATGTGCAAAACAAAATGTTTTGAACAGACGACTTTCTTCCTTTAAAACACATTCAGAATACATAAATAAATGGGTCAATTTAATAAAATCTAAAATAACTATGCAAAATTGACTCCATCTGGTCATTAGGATCATCAAATAATTGATAAGTTATTGATAAGGTATTTTAGTCTTACTGTGGATGGGTAGTGGTTTATGGACATGGGTACAAAATAAAGCATCATACATTTACTTAATGTTATTTCAAATGTATGCAACTGGCTACTAGGTAGAAGTATGGGAGGATTGTTTACAGTCAGGGGGCAAATTCAAATCAAGACCTAAATGGAGAAATTGTCTAATAGTTGTTCAAGTAGAAATGCGTAAGTGTGGTGATTCATGAATGGTATACACAGAAATCAGTGCTGGTAATAGATAGCTAGAAAGTGCTGTTCACATCAAACAGTGATTACTATAAACCTCTAATTATGTGCTCTGGAGAAAGCCTTGTGCTTTTCCCTCTGTAATTTCTAGTTCTTAAACTGGAACTCTATGACTTCAAATCTCAATGGCTTCTTAGCTGTTAAATGTAGGCTTACCCATGAATAACTGCTGATACAATCTGCTATACCCTGCTGTACACAAGTAGAATATGACAAGAATAATGAGTTTTTTCTTTGATTTCAATGTGTAATGATGGTTTGCAAAAAAAAAAAAAAGGCAGTTTCTATAAAAATACTTGAGAGGATCCCCTTGACTCAGCCAAAGAGAGCTTAACACAAATTTAAACAATATCCATGCCCCAAGAAAACAGTCATTAACCTCCTCCTAATTTTAGCACAATTCACACTTTAGCTAAATACCTAGGAAGCTGTCTTGTGTTGAGTTTGGGAGCAAAAGAGAGGCAAAAAGGAACCCTGGAAAGGCAGAAGGGGTTAGTAAGAAGCTGTACATCCTGCAAAGTTTGTAGAGTAATGAGCTCCCTCAATCATATTTATTAGCTTAGCAACTTAGGGGTTTTGCTCTTTTAAGTAGCTACACTATCTATGGCACATACCCACTTTTTGTGGCACTCAAGCCGTACATTCTGATCCACCAAATCAGACTGGCACTTTGTATTATTCCTCCTTTGCCAATTTAGTGCAGGATCTGAAAATGCCATTTGTAGCTTAGTCCACTTAGCCTCCCATGTCACCGGTCATAGACTAAGCAGGCGATGGAAGAAGCTACACTGCACGGGGAGAACAGCTGTGGCCAAACAGTATTAGTCAAAGTTAGGTAAGTTAGTCAAAGTGCTTCTTTCTTTCCCCAAGTCACAGAATGGAAGAAGAGACATATAACCCAATACAATTAATTGTGCTGAAAATGAAGTTCTGGGAAAAGTCTTCAGCTGAAGACAATATTTCTCACCAAGCAAAGGGCTCATGCACCCACCTTTTAGTGAACAAAGTACAGAAAGACAAATAACCAGAGACATGGACATCCTGAGTGACGGCCTCCCAGTAGCACGCTTACTGTGGCTACATATCCCAGCCCTCAGAAAGAAGTGAACGCCTTCCCCCAGGATGAATGTTCCTTCTACTTACGTTGTTTGCTAAATGATACAGGGAGCTCATGAACAAGGATGAACAGCAGTCCTGTCCTCATAAAAGGTTGTCATTTTTGTACTAAGCTTATCACAGTTCTCTACCAATTGTTTAACTTTCTCACTGCATTTTTTTTTTTTTTTGACGTCTGGGCTTATAGGATAGAACTGTATTCATAAAAGAAGAACAACACCTGTTATCCTATATTGTTTAAACTGCTTTCAGGAGGTAATGCCATTCCTTAAAAAGTTCCATTTACAACTAAAAGAGTGCTATTATTCTTTAAGAGTAATGCTGATGTTATTATTTTTAGAATATTGGGATGGGCTGGCACTGAGCCATTCAAGTTTTTCTTCTTTATATTTTCTTACACCAAATATGTATTGAGCAACTGTTATTGCATAAGAAAGAACCAGGACTGGTGGATATAAACATAAATAAGATAGTTCCTGTCACACATGGGTTCCCCTTATAAACAGGGGAATATAAAAAATTCAGTCTGTCCACCAAATATAGTTTTAACCCCATCTCTGAGCAAGACAGCCAAAATTTATTAGCATCAAATTAATAAGCATGGCTTTTAGTCCTACTTACTTTAGTATGGTCCATAGGAGAAAGAATAACTCCTAGCTCTGGGCTCCCTATACTTTAATAATGGAGATAATATGGCTCATTAAATGTTTTTAAATATTCATCTAAGGAGGATCCCAGGCAAAATCAATACATATGACCTTCATTGTCCACGAGTCAGAAATCAGCCCACATTGCCCTCTTGTCATATCAATATCGTTTCCCACATTATAGCAAGTCATTTTCATATAGCCTCTGAATATAACTGATGTGAAATGGATGAAACTAATTATTTCTTGAAATTCTATGTTTCTTTGATTTAACTGAGCTATAAATCTTAGTATTTCACCAAGCCTAACTCAGAAATATCCTTTAAGTAAAATAAAAGCTAGTATAGCTATTCATTCAATCTTTAAAAAGCTGCTTTATACCAAACCAATGCAGTGTGCAAATATAGAACTTAATTAAAATACTCTATATAAAATATTAACAGCTGCAGTTATTAAAATTACATTAAACTCCCTTGAGCTAGGCCAACATAATGAGCTCTCTCTTTTTTTTTTTCAATTTAGTAAAGACAAAACTTGGTTTAGTGAATGAGCATTGGTTTTCATATTGTTTGTTCCAATTCACTAACCTGAAATCATAATCAAATAAAAGTACTTTACCATCAAAACACAACCAAGTATACTAAATCTTTCCATTGGATTCTGACAAAAACCCCACATTTTGTTTATCTTCTTTCTTACTATAAATAACACTCTCTTAAGGTATCTCTTTCTTCTTCCCATCCAGTTTGAACTTTGTAAATTAAAGTTATTTTCTGCTCTTATCTTTTCCAATGAGGGTATAAACAGGGTAGTTAATAAACTTTTGGTAATTTGGATGAATTAAAGAGTTTAAACAGAAAAAGTAGATTTTCCTCGGCTTGAGGATTAAGGTATTTATCTGATCCTTATTGTAATAGGTCATCCAAGGAACTTCGGAAACTAATTAGATTGCATCACCACTTAAGACTGGCAAGAAATATCCAGGTAAAAATCATCATTACCAAATGAATAATGAATGGTTTTATTTTCCTTTTTATATTATTTTGAATTTACTAAAATTTTGACATTAACCATGTATTTCTTCATATAGTTAGAAACTACCTCATTTATCTGAAGAGTAGCATTTTTTGCCCCTCTGAACTTCTGAAAGATATCCACTTGATCAGCTATGTTTTAAATTGTTATAAAGTCTGACTACAATTATACATATTCTTGAAAGGCATTTTCAAAATTTTATTCTAGATGTATTTTAAGTCAAGAAATAGCATCCATATAAGTTACTATTTCAAAACACAAGATTAGTGCATGTTCCCATCCTCCTTTTAAGTTTTCTGTCTGAAGGCTCTTAAGTAGCAAATTAACTGCTAATTCTGGTACAAATAGGCTGGGGGAAGTCAAGGGAGGCCCTCTATTGCTATATTTCTGTACTCCTATCAATGAACTCTTCTTAGCTTAAATCAGAAAACCAGAGAAGAATCCAATTCCTAATGGAATCAGCATACTACAAGAGACAAGAAAAATATTTTACTATCTACTCTCAATCATCTAAGATCCTGGAAAAAATGACAATGTAGCACAGATCACACAGAACAGTAACTAATTTTCCTTTTGAACTTCTTCAGGGAAATGAAAGAATGTAGGGAGACCAAGTTTCCAGAGAGGGATGAATCAGAAACAGAGTCTCCAAGGTATCCTGGGGCTCAGAGAAATGGGTTCTGACCGTCCTTCAACTCTCCATTCTTACCCCTAGCTCCCTCCCAATTTTCAGAGATTTCATCTCTTTATTTTCGTGGGCAAAAAAGGTACTTCTAGGGAGGCAAATATGACCTTCTTGATCGATAAACAGGAAAAGGAGGCATGAATAATTGTAAAATAGGAAACTGCTCTACTGCAGGAAGCCAGAAATAAACAAGTGACGCAGAAAGCTGTGAAAGGTATGTGAGAAGGAGAGCTCCCCCCAGGACTTGAGCATGGCCCTTCTAAACTAGGATGGTAATCACAGATTCTTGGATCTGAAAGAAGCCCTAGGTGTCATCTGATCTGTGGTTCCCAAATTTGGCTGATCATCAAGTCCTCCCGAAAGCTTTGTGAAAATATAGAATGCTAATCCCATCGCTACTGATTCCCTGTCACAGCGTCTAGGATCCAGTGAATGCTGGGTCCTTCCCAATATACTTTACAGAGAAAGAAATCCAGGCCCATAAAAAAAGGCCTAGGCCAAGCTTACCCTGCTGTTTAGTGGAAGATCCAGAGTGGATGGTATAGCACAAAGCAAACAAGGGAGAGGGGGGAGAGAGAGGAGGAGAGTGGCTAGGTCTAAACTCAGCCCTCTTCAATTATACGAAGATAACGTGATCTGTAAGTGAGAGGCGCACAATCAGCATGAACGCTCAGGGTGAAGAAAGTAAAAGACATAATACACAGTTGTAGACCTGAAACAAATTGCTTCTCTCTCTCCCTCTCTCTCTCTCTCTCTGGGTTTCCACAAACGCAATTTCCTTTGCCGGGATGATTCTTGCCCCCACAAACCTAATGCTATGCAACTCCCTCAGCCCCCTAATCTACTTCCACATTTCAGAGTAAGTAAACGTTGTTTCTTTAGGCCTTCAGTACACACATCCCCTCCTCCCCCACCTCACACGCACAACTCCAGAAAAAAGAGTGCAGCAAAAGGAAGCCGGAGAAATGAATTCTTGTTGGTGGAATTCTAAATCTCTTTCATCAGAAAAGGAAGCTATTTGGAAGGCAGTAGAGTTTTGCCTGCATCCTTGAAATCCTACTATATTGATTAAAGTGTTTTTGATACCATAGACCTGCCTTGGATAAAAAGTGTACTGTATTAAACTAAGGATTTGATATATGAATCATTGAAATTTTTTTCATATTTTATATTTGCCACTTCGGGCACCTCCAAACATCCAATGATACAAGAGATAATTGGGAACATAAGAACCCTGAATTTTGTCATTTGCAAATTCAAGATAAAATTTCTTGCAAGATTTGGCACTTGATTATCCATTTAATGTTCATTTAAGAAGCTATTTTAGAAGCCATTTGAGCATTTGGGGTTTGATGCCCAACTATGATGATTAATTAGCTCCTTCTGATTCTTATATGATGTGAAACAGAAATAATAACAATTTCCTTTACCCTAAAGACAGAAGTGCAAGAACTCTTTAATGTCTTGGTTTTAATTCCTTAGGAATGGTGTTCCAGCAGATAAACAGCATTAAAAAAATGATAAATTACCTGACCGTCCGTCCCTCTGGAAGTCTACATGATACCATTCTCCATCATTCACTTTCTTCTGCAGGGCTTTGATTTTGATTGTACCTGACCCCATGTCCAGGAGGAGGTAGAGGTGGCCATCCAGCATCTCAATAGCAAAGAAGTCAACCTTTATCATCTGTGGGTGCTTGGCATCTTTTTGGTGTCGTGGCTTGCCATGACTAAATAAGATGAGGCCATTTGGCTCTGTTGTGCGGAAATCAAATGATATGGAGCCTGTTTTCTTTGCATTCCATTTAGGCAAAGAGATGAAAGATTCTGGGGTTTCAAAGGTGATTGGGTCCAAAGTTGCGACATTCTCACATTTAAATGCCACCACTCCATGGATCTTCATCTTTGGGTCTCCTTGCTTGGCAAGTCGAGATAATTCCAGCCTTACATCATTATTTTTATACACAACCTGTAGGCAGAGGATAGCAGTGAGAAACTGGGCCCATATTTTAATATTTCAAACTTTCCATCAGTTCATGTAACTTTCAAGTAGATCATGAAAAGACATCAATGTTTGGTGCCTTTTGATGTACAAGACAGCTTTTTCAGCCAAATAAAATCCCAGTATCAATTCATTGAACATAACTATTCTACTTTCATTCAAATAATGTTGTGTACACACACACACCTGTAAACTCAAATAACTTGATTAAATGTGCATAGAACTTTATTTCAAGCACGTGTAGACAAACTTATGAAACCATTTGCATTTGTTAGCTGGCTATCATGCTTTGTTTATTAAATATAAGTACTGAGGTTTTTCAGTTTCGCCATCACTAATATATTTGAAATTAGATACTTTTGTATACCAGTCCCCTAAAATAAAGGATGACTATTTTCTATGGTCTATATGTCCATGGTGCATATTAATTTTGTAAAGTAATCACAATTTGATGTAGAAAACATCTTGAATTTTCTCAGAAAAATCATCAAATATGACTTAGATACAGGAGCTCTCTTTTTCCCTGCCCTATATTAATAACTTTGAATAAAGTTAGCTAACTCTGGAACTTGGTGTTTACCCTAAATCCATTCAATCTATATTACTAATATTCTCTTTCACTTTTCATGTATACAAATGCAGAACAAAGTTTGTCCTGTACCCTCATTTCCAAAGGCACTTCATCTAAAGTGGCTGAGTAGTTCTCACAGCTTGTTAATAGTCCTAGGGCTTTGGGGGGACTCCAAATAGCACTTTGGACAAATCCCCTGGCAGAACTCACAATATCATGCATCTGTTATCACATCACCTTAATAAATCCATAACTATTTCGACATAAGAATAAAGAGAGATTCATACCCTTTCTCTACAAAATCCATATCATGGATAATTACACTTCCAAAAGACATAAGTCATACTGACTTAAGGATAAATTAGTGATCTATGTCCAGAAAACTACCTAAATTCTTTTATGAAGGCACTCAAAATTTCACAGCAGCCAACACTGTCAGTTTCTAAATTCATTTATCCATGTATAAAAATATACTTGTATAACATAAAAAATAAGCCTGTGTCTGCTTAGTGCTATAAAGTTAACCAGGTCAAGACAGCTGTTATTTCTTCCAAACCCATGGCCAAATTGAGCCAAACGTGTGGCTGATGAATTTCCTGATAGGATTTGTTAATGAATACTTTATTTTTCATAGTGATTGAGTGCCAGCTCTGGCATCAGACTCCCTGAGTTCAAATTCCAGCTCGAGTACTACATAACTGTATGATCTCTAAGCCTTGTTTACAGAGAGATAATACTTTACAGGATGATTGTAATGGTTAAATAAGAAAATCTACATAAAGGCAATCAATCTAATGCCAAGCACATTGTAAGACTTCAATAAATATCAACTACATCAAACTGCATGATAATAAATATCATCTCTTTATTATCATCTAGTAGACACAGAGATATTACTTCTAAATTAATCCATTATGAGAAGATGTTTAGAAATTAAGCACATTCATGTAATTGGTATTTTTTACATGATTTGTGCCAATTAAATAAATCACATCTTTTCATTGCTAGTCCTGATGTTTCAGTTTACCTTTCTCTTGAAGAAGGATTATTATAAAGAAAACCATATCCCTTATTCTTTGAACAAATACATATAAAGTTTTAACAAACATCTATTGACAGCAAAAGAAGAAAAAATGAACTTAAGCAATAATAAAAAGGAATTAGATTAATTCTTAAGTATACGTCCTTGAAAAGAGAAAGAGCTATTAAGCCTCAGGAAAGTTTATTTAGGATTGCCTTTCTTTGGGAATCTTTAGAAGTAGATAAAATGCTTTCCAGGGGTGATTTTCCAAGTTTTATGACCTCTCACCATGATTTTCAAGCTACCTAAACCTATTTATTTTTCATTTTTCCTGGTGATTTATATCTTAATATATGGAGATTCCTTTGACATAGATATTAATCAGGAATGAGTATTTTTTGACCCAAATGATGCAGATGATAATGCTGATCAATGCTAACACATTGCAGTGAAATAGAACCACAGCAATGGAATTGGATGTTTCTGACATGAGCAAGGGGGTATAAGACTGGGTATATAGCCTCAGGAGTCCCACATCAGCTACCAAAAAGTTGAACAATGTAGGGTTAGGGCAATTCTAGGTGTGGATTGTGAATTTCACTGAGAGATTTATAATCTCATGAGTGAATTGGGTGCCCTGTTGATTCAGGGAGGTTCAGGGAGATGGAGAAGAAACGTCAGGATTCTTTCGTTCATAATACTTAGGGTAAGCTATGCACAGCTTCCTCCCACCAAAAAAGGGAAAATGAAACTCTACCAGAATCTATGCTTTATGCAGGCAAAAGCCTTGCACCAAGATCAGTGCCTGGCACAGAGCAGACACTCAGTAAATACTTGCTGAGAGTTGAATAACATTTTTTCTTCACTTTTTTAACATAGTTCCCAGAGTATAGAATATTATTAATAATATTTACCAATATAGTTAAAATATACCAGAATGTGGTATTGTGGGCCCATCTCACAACCTGGCTATAATTTTTAGTCAGTTTTTCTAGGAAAATATGGAAATTTGCGTACATGTTCAGTTGAATATGGCAAGCTGACCTATCACTTTCAAACTCATTTTACAGGGTATAAACTACTTTTAGAGTAAAAACACCTGAGTTAAACTTCTCCAGCAGTAGAATAATTTTCTTAGAAGAACTATCTGGAAGAGAAGCACAATGTGGTTTTTTTTTCCTTCTCATTTTGTATTCTTTGAAAGGCAACTCTAGAAGACAGAAGAGCAATATTGGATAGGCAGGCTGATAGCTCTCAGATCTACACAACTGCTTCATCTGACCCAGATTTCAAAACCACTCTACTTTTCTAAAGTTAGACTTACTCTTAAAATGAGCAGAATATAGTTCAATTATAATAATAAGGAGTAGTCAGTAAGCACTCCAAAGTTTGGGGTTTTTTTGCTTCTTTCTGAGATAACATGGTTTTCAATCATTTATATATCTTTTTTCTTATTTATGTTAAAAGTTGTAATTTATTTAATATTCTCAACTTTCAACAAATCTCCATACACTTTATCATCTTAACAATCGGTGATACTACTACACACCTATTTGGATCTTTTTTTGGAATCAATATTTCTTTAGGGATATTGATTTTCATTTTTTTTGAAGAGTAATTCAAAATGTTGAATTTCACTTCCCTGCTTCATGTAATTATAGAGTAAGTCCCAAAGGAATACAAACATAAAAGGGGGTCTTAGGTTTTCTTGTTATTTAATTGCTGGGTTTTGTTTGTTTGGTTTTGTTTTAGGTGCCATACAACTTCCACACATTGCTATGATGATCTTTTCCTTTTCTTTCAACATTTGTTAGAATTTTCCAAATGTCACTCACACTTAAATAGGCAAGAATAAGAGTAGCATGTTTGTGTTTTTATATGCCTAGGCTTGAAATTTGAGGTAGACAGTCATCATAGAGTATTTTATTTGATCTTGATAATAATCCTAAAAAGGCAGGGGAAATAAATAAGCTAAAGAACAGAAGTTTGGTAGTCTGGATACAGACTTAGTTTAATAGCAAAGCTTTTACCTAAGTCAGGCTGCCTAACCTCTCTCTGTTTCATTTCTTAATTTCTAAAACAGACATCTAAAAAGGAAAGGCATGTCAAATCCATAAATCCTTGAGATTTTCCCCTCAGTCTCTGTGATTTGGAGCAAGGGTAAAATATGCCCTATTGTTCCTTCTCTCTTTGGCTTTTTCTGGTTGTGGTTCTGATGCCAATATATTATTCCCTATTCTGAGATGTATCGAAACCGTAACCCATTAGTAAAGAGAATGTTCACCACATCTTCAGGTAGACAGACATGCCTCAAGAATTATATCTATCTAAGGTTGGTACAGATGATATTGAGGAACTGGTGGCTGACAGATAAATCTCTTTCCACAAGAGGTACATGTGTGTGAAATAAGCAGATCAGTAGGAAAATATCTGCCACTCGGCTCAAGACTTTTGTTAGCAATACGTTTTCGCTTAGAAATTTTAATAGGGCTCTTGAATTAATTAAATTACTTAACAGTCATTGATCAAGACTTTTCATATGTTAACTATGAGAGTAGGAAGGGTGAAAAAATGAGCACTGAAGTCAGAGTCGAAGTTCTGCGCAGAGACTCGACTCTGACTTGACCCTCCCTGAGAGAACACGGATGACTCCTTTTAACATGAGTCTTGGTTTTCTCTGTCTTTCTTGGGAACAATCACAAGTGAGGTCTAAGAATCTGGTTCTCAAGTCAGATTTCAGAGACAATTCCAGCTCACCCTCTTGCAATCCCATGATTTTGTGGAAGTCCTTCAACCTTGCAGAGGCTCAGTATTATCTGTAAAATGGGATAATAATATCTACCACATTAGGGTTATTGTAGAAAATGAATACTCGTTCAATTCAAGTGCTAAGAACAGGGCCTGGCCCAGAGTGAGCACTCAAGTAAACAGTAGTTGCTCTTATTAATGTGGTTGTTACCATTATGAATAACAATATTATCATTCTTACAGTGAATTAATGGAGTTGTACAATCTAACAAGGGTAACAGCTAACAAGGCACATGGTAGATGATTGGTCAGTGTATTCAAGTAATTAATAGAGCTGCCACCAGCAGGATCAAAGACATCAGAACAGACTAGGGCTTTCTTTTTATTTTCTGATAGCCCTATTGCCGTTTGAAGTACACTGAAGGCTTGCTTTGTAGATGAGGTTTCTCAGCCAGAAAATAAATACAGGAAGCTGGTGATCCTGAGTTCCGCTTTCACTCCTGAGAGGGGTTTTACCTCATCAAACAAGAACTACCCACCCCACCACCACTTCAACAAGAATCAATTCAGATTTGTGGGGGGTTACTTTCTGCCAGGCCATGTTACAAGATATTTATTCATATTATATGTTTACTCCCCACAAGTATCCTAGGAAATAGGTAACATTATCCTATTTTATCAATAAATGTATGAAGGCACAGAGCTCATTGAATGTCTTTCATTATGACCATATCTAATACTCTGAATACCTAATGACCTTAACTTCAAATTTTGTCTTTGTCTCAGCAGGAAATTTCACTTAGTTTCTGATAGCAGTTGCAAGTAGGAGATTCACAACCCAACAGTTATTTGCCACCATGCAAAAGAATGACCTTGTTATAAATTACATGGACTATTCTAAAAAGAAAACAGTATTTTTCCTTCCATTTGTCCTGATTAAAATATCTCTAAATGAATTAAGCAGAGGAATTTTTTCATGTGACTATTGATTAAAATGTCTCTTCAATCCCGGTGTAGGCAGAGGGGCTAATTTCTCTGTTTCCAGGAGTATAATGTGGTTTTTAAACAGGTATGTCATTTAGGATATTATATATACATATATATACACACACACACATATATAGACATACAGTCCCCCCTCGGCATCTGCGGCAGAACACTCCCCACTAATCCCATATCAAAATCTGCAGATGCTTAAATCTCTTATATAAAATGGCATAGTATTTGCATATAACTTATATACATCTTTCCATATACTTTAAATCATCTCTAGATTACTTATAATACCTGATACAATGTAAATGCTATGTAAATAGTTGCCAGTGCATGGCAAATTCAAGTTTTGCTTTTTGGAACGTTTTGGTATTTTTTTTTCCCTGAATATTTTCCATGCTTGGTTGGTTGACTCTGTGGATGCAGAACCCACAGATAGGGAGGAACAACTATATTCTAGAAGTCCAGGAGGTTTAAGAATTAATCTAAAGTGACTGTTTTAGTTTTACTTTTTATTTGTTTTAAATGCACTTAATGCATTTACTCTATTAAAGAAAAAGTCAGAATAGTTCAAATATCCACATTTAATTCTTCTTTTCTCCTATCTGTGATCTGTCCATGCACCATCTATTTATATCAATGTGCTCATTTCAAAATACAACCAAGCGTGAGCCAGTAAGTGAACAGTACAAGGGCCACTCAGGCAAGTGGGAAGTAAATGGCATTTGTTTTGCTGTGACCGAGACAAGAAACAGCTGGGAAAAGGACAGGACCTGCATCACAACTTTCATCCCTAACATTAACATCTATTATTTTGAAATAATTTTTCAATCCCCACACTTTCAATATAATTAGATGAGTACTTGTTAGGTAAGATACTGAAGAAAATGCAATTTTACTGAAGAAAATGCAGTTTTAATCACTTCCCTGTATACATGCCAGTCCCATAAAACTTGAACCACTGAGAATATGCCAGTTTTAATTTCTCTTGAATATTTGCTATATAGGTATGTGTAAACTCTATGTGGACGCATACACACACAGAGTTTACACATTTCCCAATGTAAATGTGTTTAAATGTAGTACGTCAAACCTGCTATCACTAATGTTCAGAAAAAACATACATATATATTAGAATAGACTGTATATCTCTAGATAGATAAGCAGACAATACATATGTATATATACCATATACACACCAAAACATAAACACACATATATTTTATGTACACTAAATACATTTATATTAAATGCAAATATATTTATATATTAAATACAAATATTTAATAATTTCAGAAATTAGAGAGTTCTTGGCTAAAATATATAACTGGTCTTAATGTCTTGGGTCAAAAATGTCTTGGCCTAAAAACAAATTTTAGCACTTATAAGCTTAGTGCATTCCAAAGGAAAGTCTGGTAGCAAAAAAAAAAAAAAAAAAAAAAAAAAAGGAGTCTTTTATGATTAAGATTAAAAAAATTAAACAAACCTTCCTTAGTGTTCCTGCCACCATGAAGAGATAATTAATCATTGCACTCATTATTGTCCTATCATCTACCCAAGATCAAGTTTCTTATACTAGTTACTTTCTTACACTGAGAGCCTAGCACAGAACTTGCTTATAATAAAAAGGTTAAAAAAATGTTTGTTGAACTTAACTTATCAAGGGACTAATAGGATTTAGCTTTTCTGAGAATGTCACACCACAAAAGTTTTCATATAATGTGAATATGTCCATTGAAGCAGATAGGCATCCAGGCGCAGGGACTTCCGTATTTGAAGTGGATCAGAGAAAGGGCAGCAGATGGGAAGGAAAATGTAGGAGATGTAAAAGCCCTGTACAAAGTAGCTCAAAACCTCTTTAAAAACAAGATTTAGGATTGAAGAAACTCAATCTTAAGGAGAGTTACATAAGGCATTTTGAAAGGTAAGAGTCTTGGTGGGGGAGGAGGAGTTGGTGGTTTTTTCTTCTTCTAATTCTATTTAGAGATTATGTGTAGAAAAAATGTTCAACTAAATTGAAACTTTCCCCATACCAAAATATATTTTTTATAATATAGCAAACTAATTATGGAACATGAAAACAGACTCCAATAACATCATTTCTCAATAAAGGCATATGACTCATTTAATTTGCAACCAAAAATTAGTTGAAATGTAAAGAGAAAAAATATTTTGCTTAAGCAACGTAGGGAAAGAAAGATTTCTTTTGCATAGTTCCAATTAAGCATGACCAAATACATCTTATTCATAAAAAGAAGGAAAAGAAAAAGGAAAAGAAAAACCTACTTGCTTTTTCCTTCCTTCATTCCACCATCAGTGAACTGCCTCAAGCCGGTAGACAACATCGGGTACCATCTGTACATGTTAACCGTAGGAGCTAAAAGACTGCATTGTGCCTGGGTGAACAGCTCTATTTAATGAAGCTTTCAGTGGCATATGGGTGTGTGGCAAAAGAACTTGAGTTCCATTAAATAGGAATGTCTCTTTTTCTCACATTAAAGATACAGTAATTCAGTAATGCCTTTTGGAAAAAAGAAAAAATATATATATAGCAAAACTGAACCATGATTGTCAATAATGTGAGATTTGAGTTGCTGACTCGGAAAAAAAAAGTTGAAAATGAGATCAATCCTCTTTTTCCGATGAGAAAACTGAGGCTCAGATAAGCTAAGGGACTGTTCCAGTTGGCATCAAGCTCTGATCATGAACAAGTATTGGAGACTTCACTGCTCAGGACCCACGAAAACCTCCGCGAAAAAAATTAAATAAATAGAACAGTGAACCATCTCTACTGCAGGCACAGGATCATCAGAGGCCCTTGAGCAACTACAAATGAAGAGCAGCTGTCTTCTTAGCAACGTGGCAGAAAGGGAACCGTAACTGATTTAAAAGCAATTCTAACTTTAAAACTGTGTTAGCTTCACAATAAGCTGCTGCTCAAATATAAAAATAAAAGTCCTGAGGGGAAAACAACTTGCAGTTATTTCCCCCACTAATGGAATTTAGAAAGACACTGAAAAAGTTAACTAGAGACAATAAACTTGCAATGTTTACTGTTATTTTGCAACTAAGTGATGAAGATATTTTCAGCATCAGTCTTTCATGATCTTGCAGAATGTAACACAACATAAATTAGGCTTTAAAGCTTCTATTCCAAGCCAGCAGATGCTGCTAATAAGGGCAACGCATGTCTGCTTTATCCAAAAACTTTTTTATCGTCTGTCAGTCTCAACGAGGGGGAAGTAGCCACTATTTTTTTTCCCAAGGGAAACTATCTTCCCATCAACCCAAAATGGTATCTTCAAACTGATAGTAACAAAATGATGGCACCAAATGTTATGTCTAGATTAACTGACTCATGTTCTTTTGCATCTCTAGCCTCATGAGCTCAGTGACGCTTCCTCCATCATTTAATTTTACATCTTTCTGAGGCAGTGGCCATATATATAATGTACCATTTAGTGTATGTTCACTATATGCCTGAATACCATCTACTATATAGACTCTATTCTTTCCCCATAGATTCACAATGACATGGTATACCAGTGTATGTTGTTTTGGTTTTGCCAAAGTTTCAACATTTGAATCTATATCCCCCCTCCCTTTTTTTTTTTAATGTCTATTGAAGTATAGTTGATGTACAATGTTGTGTTAGTTTCAGGTGCACAGCAAAGAGAATCAGTTATATATACACATGTATCCACTGTTTTTGAGATTCTTTTCCCATATAGGCCATTACAGAGCATTGAGTAGAGTTCCCTGTGCAATACAGTAGGTCCTTATTAATTATCTATTTTATATATAGTAGGGTGTATATGTCAATCCCAGTCTTCCAATTTATCCCTATCCCCCCGCCACACCAGTAACCATAAGTTTTTTTTCTACATCTGTAACTCTATTTCTGTTTTGTAGATAAGTTCATTTGTACCCTATTTTTAGATTCCTCATATAAGCAATATCATATATTTGTCTTCCTTTGTCTGATTTACTTCACTCAGTATGACAATCTCTAGATCCATCCATGTTGCTGCAAATGACATTATTTGGTTCTTTTTTATGGCTGAGTAATTTTTCATTGTATATATTACCACATCTTCTTTATCCATTCTTCTGTTGATGGACATTTAGGTTGCTTCCATGTCCTGGCTATTGTAAATAGTGCTGCAATGAACATTGGAGTGCATGTGTCTTTTCAAATTATGGTTTTCTCTGGATATACACCCAGGAGTGGGATTGCTGGATCATATAGTAGCTCTGTTTTCAGTTTTTTTAAGGAAGCTCCATACTGTTCTCCATAGTGGCTGTACCTGTTCACATTCCCACCAACAGTACAGGAGGGCTCCCTTCTCTCCGCACCCTCTCCAGCACTTATTGTTTGTCTGCTACCACCTTCCGATTGTGTTCATCAGTTTTTAGCTTAGAAAGTCCTCCCTCAAGAGAGATTTGATAAACATATTTTCATATAAAATATTTACTACTTCATTTTATATGTTTGTATATAACTTTTTTTTTTGCAAATATTTGTCTTCTCTTTTAAGATGAAAATTCAAATTGAGTCCCCATCCCCAAACGGTAGTGCCTTATTTGAATCAGCACAATTATTAAATAATTCCTCTTTTTTTCTACTGATTTGTAAGGGCTATCACACATTAAATTCTTAAATATACAAGGTTCTGTTCCTGAGCATTCTATTCTGTTTTATTGCTCTGTTTCTTTTTGTCTTGATCCAGTTCCACTTCATTTAATTATCATAGCTGCATAATATGTTCTAATATATCTTTTGCCCCTCCTACCAAACCATTTACATTAATTATTCTAATAATATTTATACATTGTATCATACAGAGGTTCTTGTTTTCTGCATGGATGAGATAAATATATACAACAGAACTATTGAGGCTGTTCTGATCTAGCTTTCTAAAATGTAGCAAGTCAAAGCTGGTGGCAAAATTATCTATTCAAGCTCACTTAAGGAGACTTGAATAGCAAACGGAAATTATATCTTGCTTAGAATTACATACCTGTTATTATAATTATTTGTAAAGTTATCATTCATAAGTGATTATAATAATTTTGAGCTTAACACATCAATGAATCTGGCCTCATGCCAGAAAATTACATTATTTGTTAGCTGGAGGATAGATATACAACTATAGAGAGAAAAATCAGAAAAAAAACAAACAAACAGTAAATGTAATTATAGGCACACTAATTCTTTTCCAATAATCACAAGGTCCTGGCAGAGCTTCTTGCAGTAAAATACCAGGAGTGAGTCACCAGTCCATCAGAGATATTTGGAGGACCAGGTGAATGACTATCAGTGCAGCAGAAAGCAAAGTGCCCTCTGACTCCACTTTAATGTGGCTCTCTTCAAGAAGCAAGGCCACTTGCCTGAAGACACTCAAGCATGGAGCCAGTAAGTAGTAAAGGCAGAATCTGATTCCTGTCTCCATAGCCAGGAATATATAATTTTTTTGGTTCTCTTTCCCTGGCACTGTTTTCATGTAAATTCTCTTCAGCAATAAAAACTGCGTGACTCAATTAAGCCTCCTGGACCTGAGATTTCAAGAGCTGGTTATCTAATCTGTGATTACTGAAGCTGTATGAGTCCCTTTTTTTGCCCTGGCTGCCAGCCTTTACTTCTCAATCACACCTATACCTGAGAAACCTCAAAGAAAACAGAGGAAGCTGGCATTTTAAGCAGCCAAAGTTGTTGTTTTTAGCACCTGAGATGAAAAGATTTTGCAAAGTAGACTTGTTTCTGAGAAATTTTCTGTAAATCTCCTCTGTAATTTTAATATTATCTGATGAAGGCAATGCACTGAATGATATATAGATACGGATATGGATATAGATTCAAATGAATATAGATTCCATCCTTGCTCTGCTACTTAACTAGTTACACTGCCTTGGGCAAGTTCCTTAGTGTCTCTGAAGTAGTTTCCCATTTTATCAAATGAGGTTAATATTCATTTCGTAGTGTTATTTAAGCACATACAGTACTAAGTGCTTGGTCTTGGGCACTGAGTTAATAAAGAGTAGCCATCATTGTTACTAGTATGGTCTTCAATGTGTAAGATCTTAGATGTTATGATCTCAAATTATTAGAGGGGAGTGCTCGTCATTTAAGTAAATAAGTGACTACTCTAAAAAGCAAAGAAGCATTCTGTGAAGTAATTAATCACCCTCAAATCTTGTTTAAATGACTAATTCCCAAGTTACATAACTCTGTTTCTTATCTCCCATGAACTACACATTCTGAGAGATTTCCTCTACTAAACGAATAGTATTTATTAAGGAATTGTTTGGTTTTTTAAAATTTATCAAAGGCATCTAAATGAAAAAATGAGATAGCTTCTGTAATCCCACTGAGTTGATCGAATTATAGCCTGTGCAAATAGTTGTTTTATTTAGCTTGTGCTACGTGTAGATAAGTATGTAGCTTTTCCCGGGTTTGTTGAAATATTAAGCATATGTAACTGTTCCTCATTTCTAATTTTAAAGACCCTAAAAAGTATACAGACTCCAGGTTCAGAATTGTGATTTTTCAATTATGACTGCTAAGCATGAGGGTATTTCTTCTTAATGCATTCTTTAATTATTTCCTTTGGAAGGTCCCGAGTGCTTCAAATGTCAGATGGGTTGTGCCTTTTGCCAAGGGTTGCTTAGTTAATTGTTTATTTAATGAATGGGGTTTTATGTGCTGCTGAATTTCTCATGGCACATGTTAGGAAATTTTTGGCAGCATTTAAATTGGAGAACTGAGAAACATATTGGCTCTACGGAAGCTCAATCAGCTCCCAGGCAGAGCAGGATCTTTGCCAAGAAAAATTCACTAAAATAAAAAATATAAAGACCAAACTCACATATAACCCAAGGAAAACTGACTTTGGTGTCCAGGATTAAATGAATACTGCATCCGGGTATCTCAGGTAGCCCAAAAATGGAAGGGGGGGGGGGGAAATGCTTCAAAATTCTGGGAGAGAAATGGGAATGGGGTCTCCTTGCTTTGGAGGATGATAATATGCTTAAATTTCTTGACTGCTTGGAAAATTCATTAGTTGCTAATAAAAATAAAATGAAATCATGTAATTTCTCACACATTTCCTCCCTATGGAGATCAGTCTAAGCCGATGTTTATAAGTTATTGAACAATATACTCAGCTTATTCATTTCAGTGAATGAATAATCGATAATTGAATTTTCTTGTTTTGTTTTACTGAGCATCCTAGACCAAATATCCAGATGGCTGCATTTTTTTAATGATTCAGCCAGGTTCCTAGACATTGTATAAGCACTGGCTACCAGGTATGTTTTCTCTAAGGACTTGGAAAAGGAAAATGCCCTGAAATGTTATCTGGGCTCTGGAAAGTCCCAAGTTCACGAAAAGATTTTTTTTTTTTTTTTACACAACTGTACTGTAGAATGAGGAGGAGATAAGAGATTTTTAAAAATAAACACTAGTTTAAGAAAATAAAGATGAGAACGTAAGTATCTTTCAGCAGCTTAAGATGAACAGTACCAGCCTACAAGTCATTACTGTGAGAATGTACTGAGGTTTGTGTGTAATAAAGGCCTGTTGCAGTCATCACCCCCTAAGTACTGCTGTCAACAGCTCCTTCTCTCAGTTTTCTACATTCCGCCAGCCCAGGTCCCAACCCCTTTCTCTCTCTGGAAGAGCAGTTTTCTGAGTCAGCCCAGCTCTCTCTTTCTCTACTGGTTTGCTGAAGCCTCCCTGCACTCTTGGGCAACGAGAAGCCTGGCTAGATCCCTGGATTCTTATCTGTTTGGTGCCATTTTCTTGCTTTACTTAGAAATTAAGAGGGCTGGCTGGGCACACCAGCACATAGATGCTGATCTGACCCTAGGTTGGCCAGCTCTCAGGCCAATATGGACACGTATCCTTCCCTTCAGACCTAATCATTTAGCTGTCTCTTTATCCCTTGATTGGCTAGCATGCTGCTGGATATATGTTAATGTGAGTCATAACAGCACCAGTAATCACCCATTAAGCCCCTGCTATGCTCCCTGTGCATTTTTAGCTACTTACATAAACTCATGACAGCCTGGTGACATAGGCATATTAAGGCTCAGAGAATTTAAGTATCTTGTCCAAACTGCACAGCTAACAGATGACCAAGGAGGAGTGCAACTCAACATTTATCTGATTCCAAACTTGTATGTGGTTTTTAGTTCATGCTCCCCATCATCCCACAGGATACTGGCTGAGTTCCTTTGTACTTAGCCAGCATGGTCAACCTCATCATCCGTAAGTAAAGACACACCTTAGGCCTTTTCTTCCAAGTGGTTCATTTGACTAATTGTGGTTCTCTTAATGCTACCAGTAAAAAATTCCCCTTGGGTTTCATCCCACTCTCTTTCTCCCTTGATTTCAGGATAATTATTGTTCACTTGACTGCCCTATGGTACTTTGATTTGGTGTCACACTTATTTTGTGCTCATTTCACTCTTAAGACCAAATTGCCTGACCATGTTTTCAAGTGAGTACAAAACTTGTTTTGAAATTTAAGGATTCCATAAACTAAGATTTTCTAAGTTACCTTGTAGGTGGAAAATAAAAAAATGAGATTTAGCATTAGTAGCAATGGCATTCTAAGGGTCAGTTTCCAGGGTCTAGATTTAGATTTGGCTACTACAGCCTCCTCTTAGAGTCAGCAAGAGAATAGTGATATGCCAAGCACATGAAAATTGGGAGCAGTTTTTCCATTATAGCAGATGAAGTCAGAGCAGCAGGGCCAGGACTAGGGTAAAATGGGTAAAGTGAGTGAGGCATTCCTCTAGGATGTGGGGGGTGCTAAAAACTCAGTAATCAAAACAAATAACATTCCAATGCAATATTTTTTAAAAAATACAAAAACATCTATGATAAACAAAATATTAAAATTTTAAATAAAGATAGGATCGGTATTACTCATTGTTCCTTTTGCTTTAGGCTCCAATATAGCCTAGTACAGCACTGAAGTACAGTATTTTTCTAGGATTAAAGAGCCTAATTTAGTCTGTTAGAAACTTATTTATTAGAACAAGTGACAGTAACTAGAAGTAGTTTTTGGGAAAAATCATTAGATATCATTAAAATTAGAATCAGAACACATCATTAATTTTTAAGGGTACAAGTCATTAATAAAACCACTTTTACCCAAAGGATAATGATAGCAAACACGTATAGAGTCCTTAAACAATATTTTAAGTATTTCACTCATTTAATCCTCAGGACAACCTGCTGAGATAGAGGAACAGGCTCCCTGCCACAGAATTCCTCGCGGCACATTCATTAGACTACAATGTCCTAGGAGCTGCGCAACACGATGACTGGTAGAATTGGAGTTTCTGTTTCACAGATGAGGAAACTGAGCTCACATCATTTGAAACTGAAAGAAACAAGTTTCAAACCCAAGTGGTCTGTGCAAGGTCCTTGCTCTTAACAATATTATAGAAACAAACCAAGCCTCACAAAGACCAAATAATTTAGCTCCTGCCCGAACACAACCTACAATGCAGTTACCTTTAATAATGACAATTACCCCAAAAATAAAGATCCTGGCATTAACTTTCATGGAAACCAGCTAAAATTTTAAGGCATATATATTTTTTTTCAATGACTTGTCATTGAAATCACCTTGAGAATCAATCATATTGACTTGAGAACTACAATAGATCTCTGACATTCACCAATCTACAGTTCAAATGTGTAAACTAGACTACTCACTCAAGATTTTTTTTAAAATAGTGATGAATAAATAAAAATTAATTCGACAGCTCACAGGCACTGAAAGGCCAATAGAATCCAGCCTCCTAGCTTCTGCCACTGCTTGTGAACTAACTTCTACAGGTGTATAGCTAGTATTCTTGTATTAATCAGCCAGTGTGACCAAAATGGAATATAAAAATTATATAAATTTTGTCTCTTTGTGATCAACAGCACTGTAATTATATGATGAAATTAGAGCACTGTAAAGGATTATAAACAAAAGAATAAAGAATTCAGAGTAAAGCCTTTAGACCATATCTATTACAGGGACTCTTTCAAGTAATTACTGTCAAAATTCATGGTGTCCATACATGTGGATTTCTGATTCTCTAGTTTATTACTAAATTAAATAACAAACAAAAGTTAGTGGCCCTGTTAGAATATTTACTATTGATGTTTTCTCAGGCCTATAATGAGCCAGTATCAAAGTAGGAATATCTTTGAGGAGCAAAACAGAGCAAGCCTGGCTCTTGAGAAAGTGTTATTCCAGAGAGGAAGAAGGGTTAGGAGATGGGCTGGCAGTAGAGTACTAAGGCAGAAAGATCCAGAAGTAGAATATAAAATGCCTTTATTCCACAAAAAACTTGGGCGTTTCCATAGCACTGGTAAGTAGGCTGGGGCTATTAACTACATTAAATCTCATTAATTGAGATTTATAATCCCATTTAGAATTAATTTCTTATAAATGTGATAAATCAAATCATCTGCTCCTTCTTCCTCATGCCGAGGTATTACTGAGGAAAAGCTTTACTTTTAGTGGATTTGTAAGTGTGTTCATTCATACATGACTTATTTAAGAACTCTCACAATGAGCTTTTCACATGAGTCATTGCTTTGGTCCCTGGTTGACCTGCAGAAAGCAATCCTAGGCTTGGGCAGCTGTGTTATATGTGTGACCCATAGGTCACAAAAAAAATTAGATACAAAATATGGATAGATTAAAAAAAAAAATCCAGACCAAAAGTAAAACAGAACCACTAAATAGGCATGCTTGACCAGTGATGGGAGGCTCAGAAATATTTTTCTTCTATTTATTATTGTATATCTATTTTACGGTAAATTTATAATATGAAGCCCTTCATGATGTTCATATGATGCTGAGTCTTATAAAAGACTCAAAGTGATGGTAAGGGCCATAGATACACATTTATTTTAAAATCAAAGTATTTTCTGTAGCTTGGTCAATTTTGTGATTGGATCAGAGAGAGGTGTGTACTTTAGCACCATACTTCATGTGCTAGGCAGTTGTAAATCTCCCTGTATTTGTTGAATAAATATTGGTGGAAAAAAATATTGGTTATCTCATGAAAATAATGCAAGAGCTTTTCCTGGTAACTCTTAAATGAGGGCAGTAGTGTTGATGCTTTTCATTCTAACACATATCAGCAAGGGCATGGGGAGAAAGGGCCGGTGAAGATGGAAGAAGCGGTTGGGACGGTTACTCATGAATTACAATGTTCAACTGGTTTTGACCAGGTTAGGAGAAATCAGTTAGTAAATGAAGACTCTCTTTCAAGAAGCAGCTCTAAGTTCAAACCTGAAATCAGGATGTCTACACTGGAGCAAAAATTACATGTTTACTGATTATAACTTTAGCTGTAAACCCAAGGATCTATTTCTTAAAGAATCTAGTTGACACCAGGAAGTCTGTAAAGGAGATACTGGTTTAAATTATCACAATATAAAATATTTCCCACAGTGATGATTAGAGGATTAGAAGCACAAATGTAATAGCTGATTGCTTTAAAAAGGTAAAATTATAAATGCCCATTTAGAAAATTAGTTTTGCACAGGGAAGAAAACTCAGTCAATAAGTTAGAAATTTGAAGAATATTGTATTGTCTTGAGAAGGCCAAAAAAGAAGTAGCTTTTACATTCTTAGATACAGTGGAGATAAATTTTGTTAAAAGGTGAGCCTGTGTAATTTTATCCTGCATAATCTTAATTCCTAATTGTCCCAGGGTATTTCTGTTTAATTTCTCTTTTCTTGTTGTCTCTTGATTCCCTCGCCCACTAAAACTATGGCTGAACATATTTGAGAAACCTGTAGTTCTGCTCAGTTTGGAGTCTAAGTTTTTTTAAAATTCCATAGTGAAATCATAAAATAAGCATTTATTTTTTTTGTTTGTAAAAGCCACAATTTTTGAGAGGAAAAGTAAACATCTAAAAGAATTTGCACACTTTAACATTTCAGCACAGGGTAGGAGGTGCCCATGAACCACAGAGCAGCAAATTACAGGGTAAGTTCCCACCACACAGGAAGGAAAAAAAAATTTAGATGCTTGCAGGAAGAGCTCAGAAAGAGGGAAAAAAAAAGGGAAAAGAAGGCAGATGGAGTGACCCTCTTCCCCAACCAGAGCTGAACGAAGTGAGAGAGTAGCGTTGACATATATACACTACCAAATGTAAAATAGATAGCTAGTGGGAAGCTGCTGCATCACACAGGGAGATCAACTTGATGATTGGGAATGACTTAGAGGGCTGGGGTAGGGAGGGAGGGGATATGGGGGTATATGTATAAATACAGCTGATTCACTTTGTTGTACAGCAGAAACGGCACAACAGTATAAAGCAAATTATACTCCAATAAAGAGCTTTAAAAAAAAAAAAGACCGAACACCCAGATATGACTGGATAATTCAGAAACCACTGGTGCCAGTGTTACACTTCCCTGGGGGAAATGAAAGCATCTCAGAGAAGCTTTGATTTTGATAAGGTGCTCTATCCATCAAGGCCTGAGAGTAGAGGCGGTAACTTCAGAGAAAGATATCCAAGGAAACCTCAAAGACTGTAGCAGGTTGCAGAGAAGTTCTTGGGTTTTCCAGGTAGACCCAGAGACCCTAGGAGGACCAAGGGATCAGAAGAAGCTTGGAGCTCAAACATTGAGGCTTGTAGAATCTGGATCTAAAGGCAACACAAAATCTCAAGCCCAAAAGGGCGTATGCCCACACAGTGCCCTAATCACTAGCAAGGGCCACTCATGTCTCAGTCCACAAGGATGGTAGAGACCAGGCTGATGAGGGACACCTCAGGGAGTCCAGGGATGATTTCAAGGAAAGCTTTCAGAACAGAAGTCCCTCCCCCAGATCCTGGGGATGCAAAGAGAAATTTCCCCTTACTTAAGGGGGAGAAAAACCTCTGATAGAGAATTTGAAATCTGAGTTGACTGAACATTTACTTGAAGTACTTTTAGACAAGAGGAAAATGAGTGATCTAAAATTGGAAAATTTCTCTACTCCCTGCCCTCAAACCACCATCACCAGGAATGGGAAATTAAGAATAAGATTAGTACCAGAAAAATAAATCATTTTTCCCTGCATATCTTCTTTAAACTGTATAAACTTTTATATCCTTTGTAGGATATATCCCCATCTTACTGCAATAGCAAGGCTTTCTGTACAGTGAAAGCTTTCTGACACTTACAATGTGTGGTCAATACCAGACAGGTAATATATATGATGCTGTAGCAAATTCTGCTGCCAGAAATTGTTTCCAATGCACTTTGGGCAAAAAAGAACATCATTACTGTATACTATTTTCTTTTTTAAATGTAAGGATCTTTCTTGTCTGGTCTGGCCTCTTCTGCTTTTTCAAACACATCTTTTAGTGTGTTCTTTCATAAAAAGAGGCTTATTTAGGTCATCTCTTATGAGGGTAATATTGGTCATCTCATAGCTAATGACAACATTAATAGCCACCACTGATTAATGCCCAGTGTGTGCTAACCCGTATGCATTGGTAGCCATTAGGAGCATTACTGTGTCCACTTTCCAAGGCAGGTACTTTGTATACCCATTTTCAGATACAGCAATCAAAACTGAGAGAGTTTAAGTAACTTTCTCACAGTCACACAGTTACTGAAAGCTCATTTCGTTACATAACGTTAAATCCCAGCACATAGTTCTAACATATGAATAAACCCTGACAATCTCTGAGGAAAAAAAGGGCTCTCTGAAAAAAAATAAACTTTCTTTTTCCCTATCCAACACTAATCTTCAGGATTATTCATTTTCTCAGCAGACAGAACCTATTGGGCACTGGAATGAGTTTTAAAGTATCAAGCAATTTCAGCTCTAGTTTCAGCTCTGCCATTAATTGTGTGAATTTGGGTAAGTACTTTCCCAGCTTCCTCATCTGATTGGTAGGGATAACAGCTGTCTTACCTCCTTGGCAGCAATTATGAGTATTTATAGCCTTGTCTTTATTGATATAGAATTGGACAGTGTGCAAAAGTGCTTTTCTGGTGAATCTAAAATATATTATTACAGTCACATCTAAAATTTCTATCAGGTATGAGGATGACTTAGGAGACAGTTTCAATATGTGGACTTTGTGTCAGGGGCTGGACCAGGTGCTGAAGACATAAGGATAAAATGATCCAGTCTATGGACTTGAAGAGTTCCCAGCCTGATGGAGGGAGTTAGGAACATACACAGCTGATTAGAATGTGATGAGACAGAAACAGACAGAAACAAAAATAATGTTACGAATCTAAAGTCAAATTTGTGGATCTCTGTCTAGGACTCAGAAGAAGGACCTGTATGCGGACTTTTTCATCCACGGTTGTACGGTGGTGATAATTTTTGAATTTGATTGTGAGAAATATAAACATGTAGAAGGTATATTTACCTTTAGAGGTTCACAACTAAATATGATTATATTTTTGTACATATTATCAGCAAGTAAAGATTAGGAATGAAACAGCTGCTCATTGGAGATGGAGCCACAAAAAGATGTAAAACTGAGTAATTTCAGAAAAGTGATGGAGAATTTAGGTTTCTATGACAATTTGAGTTTCTCACTTGCATAATAAGAATAGCTACCATGTATTGGATCTTTTCTGTGTATCACAGGCATTGCACAAAGAACTCTGTAGGGATATTTTCATTTCATTTTTTTTCTGATAGCCTCATGTGGTAAGTAGTAATATCACCCCCATTTCACAGATAAAGAAACTGACAGCCAGAAAACTAAAGTGGCTCGGCCCAACCAAGCCACAGTTACAGAGTTAGTCACTGGAAGGAAGATTGGAACCCAGATGATGTGGCTACACGACCCTTACTCTTAGTTCCTAACCTCCAAATACTACACTGCACTCTGGGCTAGGACAATTAACTACAAAGTAAAAAGAGTAAGAGAGAATGGATGTAAAAGCTACTTTTGAAATCATGGGAAAGAAATAGCAGGGTGATTTTTCTTAACCGCATTTCTCTGCAACTACGCACGTAACAGATGGCTGGTCATTAAGCCACAGATCAAGCACAAGGATTGCCTCTCCTAATAAACTCTTCCAGTACTTCCTGAATACAAGAAGATAACACCCACTGCTCTAGCAAATCTAGCAACACTAAACTTACATAAAATACAATATGATTGGCCCAGTAAGAAAGATTGTATACAGTGCACTCCATCTTCAATGAAGGAATAACTTCATCAAGGGTTTTATGACAAGTGATCCCACTATAAATTCAGTGACTTCTGCTACAAGCTGCCCTGAAGAATTATATGTATAGATAATGGCATCATATTATCATATAGCAAACATGTCCTGTTGAAATTTCCTTTATTTGTGTTGTTACAGATGCAAAAACTGCCTCCAATGGTGTCTCCTAGTTATGTGTACATAGCACTGGGCCTTATAAGGCCTTAATATACTGATAGAAGACTTGTGTTTACCCTAAAAAATAGTCCACCTTTTTTATTCTTGTCTCCTAGTCAATAAATGAAGAGATTAGAAACCCTGTGCATGTAGAATGCCAGTAAAAGGAAGCAGTCCAAAATGCCATCTAACCAATAAAAATAGAAGAAACCGGTGGACATCTTACAAGTTCACTTAAATTGTCAAATGATCGTAAGAGGATGTTCTTCAAAACTGCTTGAGATATTGGCTTTTGTCAAGAAAAACGATCTAGAGTGAAATTTGGATATGCACCAAAAGTTTCAGTCTTCAAGCACTCTTCAATTTCCTCCAGTTTGCAAGTTTAGAAACTGAATGGTTGAGCATATCTCTAATAAAAATCATCTCCCAAGGCTCCTTTTCTATGCAGGTAAAATCAAATTAACTTCAAACAGAAGAGGTTAGATGCATACATAAAAGAAGTATCAAACTGTAACATCATCTTGCTCCAGCTCTCTCAGGTCTCCTAGTATCTACCCAGGAGAGAAATCCAAATATTAACTTCACCCAGAAGCACTCTGCAAAATCGAGCAAGAAGGGTGATTTCCAAAAGGGAATGGCACAAAGTGAATTATTCTACTGGGCTGTTGAGCATATTGAGGAGGAGACTATAGTCTTCTGGAGTTTTACTTAACATTTGCTGACAGCCAACAGGATCCTAGGTTTCCTTCACAGCCCACAAATTGTGCAACATCCTTGCCTTGATCGCTGGGTGGCCACTGCATCAGGGGATCCCCGTGCTTTAGCTTTAGGGTTGAAGTGATGCTCTGTACCTGCCAGGCCACAGACTGCTACGTGAGCACCACAGCCTCCCCCAGCGATGATGTATTGCACTAATATGCTCTCAGAGAGAGCTCTTTGGGATAGATTAGAGCAATACATCACCAAAACGCTTTAGCTTATATGATGTATTGCCACATGAGGTAGAACCAGTTGCCAGAGGCACATTTTAAAGACTTAATTTCTAATGTTTTGTATTAAATGATGTCTACATTCCCCTTTTGGTGGTTTGGAAGATATATTTTGGTTATGGTTGATCTTTGAGATTCAGTGCTTTTCCCTATCATAAAAAGCGTTCTTACTGCATATTGCGTTTAATAGGAATACTCAGTAATTGAGCTTCACTTAAGTGTGACGTGGAGTGAGTAAAGAGGTCTGTGAGCAAAGCTGTGCAATCAGCCCGAAACCATGAACCCTGGTGCTGGGCTACATCTTCTCCAGAGGGTACCGTATGATGTAGCAGTGGGCCCTGGGCAGGAAACACGGAAGCCATGTGGGGATGCTTCCTAGAGGCAAAAAGCTTTGTGCGGGCACCTACTTCCTGGGTTCCAATCTGCCGTGCTCTTTAATGATAGGTCCTGCGTGGCTATAGTTGTGTCGACCAGAGAATTCTGATCTCTCTTTTCACTGTCCAACTTTGCTGGATGAAACAGTGGAACAACTTTTAGAAACCTAGCAATTTACAAATTCTAAAAATATAGATTAGACTTTATCATTTTTATTTTTTGGATTATCCAGAATGTGTTGCTAGAGGCACATTTCTTGAGGGCAGAGCGCACAACTATTTTGCTTACCATTTTTTCCCTGTGCACAGTGGTTGTTCTGTAAAAAGTGTTCAATAAATATGTATTCAGTGAATTAATAGTCACGCTACCCTTTAACAGTAGAATTATTTCATCAGCAAATTTTTCTTTGGAAGCAAACTGTTACTTCCTTCAAATGTAATTGCCCTCTCTCATAACTAGAAGTTAAATTGCACCTAAACATGGTAAATAATGGCAGTTCTTTTTAAAGAAGTGGTTCTAACCCATAGACCTGGCTTAAAACCAGCATAAGAAAATAACCTTTATAAAACATGTGGAAAATAGAGAGGGAGAAAATGACAGAAACAGAGAGGGGTAGGGGAGAGAGGAAGAACAGGAGAGAGCAAAAGGAAAAGAAAGAGGGAGAGAAAACAATTTAATTATCACTTGGACTTACCAGTGCATTTTCCATATACATTTTTTCAGAAAACTATTTTCTAAAGAGACATCAGCCTACATAGAATTTAAACTGTGAGGGTAACTATAAATAGACAAGAAAAATTTATATATGGATTATAGAATTAGTGTTATTACTTTATAATCACATTTTGTATATTACAGGTTTTAGTTACTTTAGTGACAACATTCCTAGCATATTTCTTTCTTAGTCACAGACCTTATTGGCTATTTTTGACAATGTCATATATTCTGGGGTCTAATGCAAAAACAAAAAACGAAACACATTCAAAAGCACTTAATAGTACTTTTTATATATTCATTTCAAGCTAAAACCAGTGCAATCCTGATTGCATTCCTGTTAAGTCAAGTTTTTAATTTTCCTTTTTCTCTCCTTATATTGCACATCACAGGTCTCCAGAATAGCTTTGGTTTCAAGCCACCTGAAGAAAAAAGTTTTTTACTTGTAACTTTAAATTCAATAGCCTCACTTTCACTAATTACCAGACACACACACACACACACACATGCTCACAGACACATACACACACCTTCAACATGCCTCCATATTTCCTTCATATATTCTATGTAAGTAGATGCAGGTCTTGCCTTGCAAACACCGAATCTGTTTGCATCCAGCTTGGTCTGGAACTGAGTGACAGTACCTCTCTTTTTGGAAACACTGCCAACTCCTTCGCCTCCTCCTAAGAGAAGGCTTTCCCAGCGGCCTTTTTATTTTCTCATTCTCCTCCCTCTGGTCTTCTCTCTCCTTACTTCACTGCCTATCTGCTTTGTGATTAAGTAGCCTTTCTTTGGAGCTGTGACTTGTAAATGCCATACCTCTATGACAGAATTTATTACAGTCTTGCTAATCCTTTCTGCCAGTTTGATAATAAGCTCCTTGCGGCCAGCAGCCATATTCTCACCCAGAATTTGTGTCTATATGGCCATCCCAGCAAGTGATAAACTACTACATATTGGTTGTGAATATTCTGAACCATTATTACATTTCCTAATCTCAGCATTTTTTCACTTCCAAACCATTCTCAGTGTAATGTTTCACATACAGAAATCAATGAATAAATAATACCAGCTGAAGAAGAACTCCGAGAATGGTGTGGAGAAATAAGATATGAAATTCAAACTTGTTCATTTTTCTCTGTTACTAGCACAAGTGAAAGATCTGAGATCCCAAATAAAATGTTCTTAATACCTGTGAATATAAAATAAGCCTCAGCACTATAACAGATCATTATGAGCTGCATATATATTAGCTGAAGATTTATTTAAAAATAGATAACTGTTAAAAGTATCTCAGTGGACTTTTACGATTGATTTTGCTTTAACATTAGTGCCCAATAGCATTCCACATTTTGATTCCTAATATCACATGATGCATGGAGTTCTAGTTTAACTAAATGTTTAGCTGAAGAACATTAATAAGTAGTTTTATAACCTACAGCTAGGCTGAACAGTATATAAAATACCACTTAATGAGACTATTCAGGGTATTATATCTACTGTTATAATTGAAGATTTGGAACAAATATAAGGAAAACTGCCATAGTATATATGGAATGGTAATAGCATCTGACTGATCGATTTATTTAGAGATGCCCAATAGTATGTCTTTGTGAAGGAAAAAAACTAAATTGAAGACACAGAAATATAGAATAGTTATACATTATTGGGAAGCCCAAGTTTTTAGGAGATGGAAGAGACTGTTAGAACAGTTACTAACCAATAAGCTTGTCTATAGTATGCAATAATGTGATCTAGTTTGGGCATTTGTGCATTAGTAGGGATTATGAAGTCTGGCCTGAGTTCCCTAGACCATATTTAAATGTAGATTAAAAGCTAGAAAAATTGAAATCTGAATTGAGCAAAGAAGAAATTATTTTTTCTTAATTTTATAAGATCATCAAAGGCTAAAATTTGGTGCTACCCATCCCATGACAAGTTCATGAAGGATATTAAGAGGAACACAATGGCCTTGAACATCTCATATTCCAATACTGAATTCAATGTTCCAGATTTTCCTTGGGTTTTTCATTCTTAGAGCCCTCTATTTCTCATAAATCACTTTTTAAACAATGGTTTACAGCAGAAGAATAGTGTCCAGGGCTCAGGATGTCAGTTCCAGAATGTCTATAGAGGAAGGATTAGGGTCCACAATGCTTGAAGGGGGTGCTTAGCTTTGTTTCGAAGCTGCACTTGCATAACAAGCTCATAACTTTTTAAAAAATTTCGCTTTGAGATAACAGCAGCTTCACATGCAGCTGTGAAAGTACAGAGAGATACTACATACCTATTGCTCACTTTCCTATTGCTCACTGCTACTAACAGTAGCATCTTGAAAAACTTCAGTACAATATCACAACCAGGATACTGACATTGACGCAACCCATCTATGTAATTCAGGGATTTCCGACTCTTTTGTGCTCATTTCTATGTGTGTACCTGTGGGCATGCGTGTACTCAGTTCCATGCAATTTTATCAAATGCGTAGGTTCATGTATCCACCACAGTAATGTACTGTATGTTACAGTATACAAAAATAGCAAAATGTGCAACACATTTTCATTTACACTCTAGATACATATGAGAAGATGGAAATTGTTCAGATCAAGGAATTACACTATAATTATTTTGTTTTGAGGTCACTACACAGGTGGTGATGACAATTTTAAGAGGGCTAAATCCACCCTCCCACTACTCACCTTCCCAGACTCAGTCTCACCAGTGAGGGCATCTGGGCTTAGCCCTGGATTAGGTAATGTGAAACCATCACTTCTTTATCTCTAGCACATGTGACATTTTCAGATTTCTTTTCCCTTAAGCTGCATTTCCCATTTCGACATGCTCCTCAACAGAGATCAGTCAAGAAATTAATCTTTTACTGAAGTCAAATGACCCTAATCTTAATAACACAAACCCTACTCACCAAACTGTGGGTAGAGTGAAATGAGATGCCTAGTTTTATATCTGCTTCTAATGCAGGCCAGCTGCCATGCAGTTTACAGGGCTGGGAGGAAAACTGATTCTCAGCCACTGTCTTCAGAGACTAGATAGTCTGGGATGGGAATGATTTCATTTTATACTTCATGTTGCTAGGGTAGCACTGCTAAATAGGGAAAGTCTGTATTGTATTCCTAAAGAGACCACAAAGCCATAAAGAGCCCTGCTCTAATTTGGAGAATGAAGGTGGGGGAAGTGAGCTGGGAGCTCCATGTATGATGAATACAAGACTCACCCAGCTTGAGCTACTGTCCCCCAACTTTTCCACGAATGTGCATGCAATGTAAAGGAGAAACTAGTAGGAAAATATGACTGGGTTAGTATAAATAACTCCACCACTGGAGACCCAGTGCAAATGTCAGGCACATCCTTGCCTGAGATCTACATAGGAAAGAGGGCAGTGTAGGAACTTCAGATAACTAAAATTATCATGAGATGGTTATATTTTCTGCTGGTGGGTTTCTAAGACAAATGTTTCAATGTAAAAAGATGTTTTCTGCTCCAAGTCATTTGCTTTATTTTCCCTCTTGCAGTGCTCTTTTCCCACATGGTCTGAAAACAGATCTTATTCTTTAAATCCCCTGTAGATTTCAGACTAGCTAATTACATATAATAAATATTCAGTAAATACTAAGAGGATTAAATCATGCCTAAACTTCACATATCCAGAAGAAAACTCATGTTCACATTTTGAAAGAAAGTAAAGGAGTTAAAAAAACAGACCTTGAAATTAATAATTCAGAGATGAAAATTCCCCAAAGCACAGCTCTGGGTCTAATTTTTTATTTTAGCTCCGTTGTTTATTGATGGCATCCAATCTTCCTCTAAATGCCCCATGCCCATACCCATATACAAAGATAGTTAGAGGAATCCTGATTTTGATATGTTTAGAAAATAAGAGCATTTAAAAATAATCATACATTAATTCAGCACATTGGTGCTAATTAATTAATTACAGTCTGAAAATAAAATTATTTTTAGTGGTTGCTTGATTGACATAGGTAACAATATTATTTCCTCTAGAGATAAAACCGAGAGGAACGGTTTATAAGAAAATTCTAACTCACCAATTTCTCTAATAGATGCTGAAAGAGAGAGCTAAGAGGACGAAGAAATATGACAAGTGAAGGGAGGCTGGAAGAAAGGATGAAGATACACACGGGGCAAGAGGCTACCTAGAGCAGGAGGCAGCACATTCTGGGTATCTGAAACGGGCTTCTCTCTCATTTAGGTGAGAGCCTGGCTCAATGGTTCAGTGTTCTTCCTCTGTGGCTTCTTTCCCTCTCATGATTATGTTCCTGAGCAGAAGGGCTTGTGTCTTGGGCTATATTCCCAGTTCCTACACTGTTTAGAGCAATGTTAAGCTCAAATACACCTGTTAAAATGGCTATTATCAAAAAGACAAGAAATAACAAGTGTTGGTGAGAAGGTGGAGAAAAGGGAACTCTTGTGCACTGTTGGTGGGAATGTAAATTGGTACAGTATGGAGGTTCCTCAAAAAAAGAAAGAAAGAAAGGAAGGAAGGAAGAAAGAAGGTAGGGAAGGAAGGAAGGGAGAAAGAAAGAAAAAGAGAAGAAAAAGAAAGAAAGAAAAAAGAAAGAAAGAAAGAAAGAAAGAAAGAAAGAAAGAAAGAAAGAAAGAGAAAGAAAGAAAGAAAGAAAGAAAGAAAGAAAGAAAGAAAGAGAAAGAAAGAAAGAAAGAAAGAAAGAAAGAAAGAAAGAAAGAAAGAAAGAAAGAAAGAAAGAAAAAAGAAAGAAAGAAAGAAAGAAAAGAGAAAGAAAGAAAGGAAAGAAACGAAACTAGCATATGATCCAGCAATTTCGTTTCTGGGTATTTATCTGAAGAAAATGAAACCACTAACTCAAAAAGATGTATGCACCCCATGTTCATTGCAGCATTATTTACAATAGCCAAGATACGGAAACCACTTAAGTAACTTAAGTGTCCATCAAAGGATGAATGAATAAAGAAATTGTGTCACACACACACACACACGAATATTATTCAACCATAAAAAACGAAATTTTGCCATTTGCAAGAACCTATCCAAGTGAAATAAGTCAGAAAGAGAAAGATAAACACCATATGATCCCTCTTATTTGTAGGATCTAATCAAACAAACAAAAAACCAAGAAACAAAACCAAGCTCATAGATACAGAGAACAGATTGGTGGTTGCCAGAGGCAGGAAGTGGATATGGAAGAAATGGGTGAAAAATATCTTTTAATCCTTTTTTTTTTTTAAAGTGGAAAATGAGGGTTGTTAGGGGACCAGAGTTTTCTGTGACAACCTTTTTAGGTGAAAAAGGAATCAATAAGGAAAAATTGGTTTCAAGTGAAGTAGGAGATTTTGGAGGGATCACAAGAGAGGATGTCATGGTTACGAGGGAAAGGAACTAGCAGGAGTCTCTGGAAGTCTCTTGAGAATGCCAAGCACAAAGCAAGCAGCTGTTTGTCCTAGACAATAAGATACTAGCGAGGAATGTTGGAGCCAAACTAGGTTATATTTAAGAGCCCAGACAGGGTACTGATTTATCCACGAACGTACAGTAATTTAGAGGCAGACCCAAGACTTTGAATCAGGCACTGTAAACTAGGTACATTTTGGAAGTTGGGCTAGGCCAAGGTGGGCAATGACATCTTAAAAAAACAAAATGCTGTATACATAGTAAAATTTTACTCTGGTATGCCATCACAGAGAGGTTATGGTTGTGCTGATTTTAAAAAGTGATCAATTAATAAGATTCTCTTTGAGAACATACAAACCACCTGTTCACAATAATTAAATATTGTTACCATCCAGGAATTTTGTCTGATCTTCAAAATGTTTTCTTAGCTACAGGGCTAAAGTAGTCCTCAACATAAAATGCAGATTTGGCTTTAAATATTGATTTTATATGTGGCTAACAAAATTCTGACCCTAAAAATAGGGCATAAAAATAATTACTTAGCAGAAGAAAAGACAAAATAGGATAAAACAAACATGGCAAAAAGGAAACAGAGAAGAAAAAGGGAAAACCACTAGTAAAGCTAACACACAAACATAGTCTAACTAGCTTCTCCGTTCTTTGTTAACCATACTTTGGGATCTGTCAAGGAAAAAAAAATCAAAATACCTTACACTTTTAGAATTGTGTTTATGTCTAAAGTACTCATATAAATACTTCCACAGAAACACCTCCAGTAGCTTCCAGTTTCCCGGCTTGAATCATATGGGTTTAAGTTGCCTACTAGCTCTCACAATGGCCATCATAAATGATCCCATGTATCTTAATAACTTCATTGCCTGTTACTCACTTTCAAAAGCCCTAGAGTCCAATCACAATAAACTTATTCCCTACCAAGGAAGCCATGCCTTTGTATATGTTATCTCCCTTCCTCCATTTCTTTCTTCTCTCCTTTCTCTCTGACCCACTTATTTATTCATTCAATATTTTTCACCTCTTCCTTCTCCAACCTTTTAACCTGGTTAACCTACTCACCTTTCAAAACTCACTGGTATATCAAGGCTGAGAAGCCTTCCCTGACACCCTACTCTGGGTCTGCCATAGCACTTAAGGGTTCACCCCACCAGAGGACTTACAATGGAGTATTGCAATTACCTCTTTACTTGCCTGTTTCCACAACGAACCCATGTTTACTGAGGTTAAAGACTAGGTCATGATAACTGTTGTATCTTAGTGACCCTACCACAACACCTGGCATATAGTGGTACTCACCAAATGTCCAAAGGCTGAGAAGCCAAACTTTATTGTGCACTTCCTATTCACCAAGTATCGTACCAAGGACATTATGCTTAAGGTTCAAAAAATCTAGAATTTCCTTCTCCACAAGGTAAAATTTTATTTAAAGTTTAAGATCCAGAACAGACAACCCAGCCCTCATGATCTTCCAACTGTCAAGGCTTAGTCACTCTCCTGGCACATGTTAAAAAGTAAAATAATGACACTCAAAATATTATATTAAAATTATTATGAGTATCTCTCCCACTGTATTTTGTGTGCTCTAGGTCTATGATTCCTACTCCTCCCCTCTACCTCAAGTAGCTAGTGATGAGTTCAACATTCGGCTGGAGAACAATAAATGTTTGTTGAATGAAACGCATGGAATTGACGATATTCTAATTCTCTTCTCCTACTAAGTATACAGAAAGAAAAAGTCTACCCAGTGCACTACATTAATATGTCTTTGAAAATGTCTGATTTAGGGGTAACATCCCCATCAATCCTCATAGTCAATGGCTTTAAAGATCTGTTGCCCTAAGGAAGTTCTTTTACTTTTGTTCAAGGCAAGCCAACAATTATCCTTTAAACTCAATATGCTAAAAATGGAGAATACCAAGTTTTCTGGGTGACCATATGTTCCTATATTTCTAGGTCAGTCTTGATCAAATAGTCTCTTCCACGTACCCCATAAATACACTTGTACTCGTCAGCCCGTCTGTCCTGGTTTCCTTGGTTTGGAAAATGTGGTCACTGTGAATGTTCTATTTATTTCCTACCAACCACCCAACATTTATCTTTTATGTTTAACAATATTTAAATTATCTTAGCTCTTTTCTGAAAAAAAGTAAGGAACACATGGACAGCTATTGGCAGAGAAGATGAATATGATGAACTATTCTTATTTTGACATCAAATGCCTTGGAAATGTACTTGCTGGTGGTGGAACAAGGAAGATTAAGTTTCTCTCTGCTAAGTGAAGGGTTTTCTCTGACCTAAGGATGAAAGCCTAAATGAACGGGCCGTCTGGGCTTGGTAAGTAGATGGTCAGCATCAATACCGTCACCGTAGCTTGATGTGTTGCGTCAATCACAGTATATCTACATGAATGTGAAGAGAGTTCTTAATCTCAGCTCCACATACAAATGGGAAGGTCAACATGTCAAACAAAATTAATAAGTGAGGAATCTAGGATGGTCTCAGGTCTGGCATCAAGCCACAGGCCCCGTCACTTGAGTTTGGCCCTGCATTCCTCACACTGGTACAGTATGTGCACACTTTTAAAGGAAACAGAAAATTCCAAGATCCCCAAGAATACATCTACATACCTCACCCTCTTCCCACAGATTCTGAGCATTCTGGTTTGAGAAATAGTGGAGTGGTAAGTAGTTAAGTGCATGGGTTTTAGCATCAGACTTGGATTCAAGTCCTCAGTGCCACTTAGTAACTGAATGGCTTTAAGTAAGTTAATTAAAGTTTCTAAACGTTGGTCTCTTTATGTGTAAAACTGGGATTTAAATGAAACAATATTTTTTAAAAACCTGCCCCTAAGTGAAATAAGCCAGTCAAAAAAAAAAAAATACTATATAATTCCTCTTATATGAGGTATCTAAAGTAGTCAAATGCATAGAAACAGAACGTAGAATGGTGGTTAACAGGCACTAGGGAGGGGGAAATATAGAGCTGTTTAATGGGTATAGGGTTACAGTTTTGCAAGATGAAAAAGTTCTGAATATCTGTTGCACAACAATAAGAACATGCTTAACACTCAAACTGTACACTTATGCTACAGTGAAGATGGTAAATTTTATGTTATGTGTTTTTCTTAAAACTACAATTAACAACAATAAACCTGCCCTATAGAATTATAGTGAAGATTAAAATTTTATAGATAGATGCAAAGTACTTTATTCAGTACCCACTAGAGTCAGTGCTCTTTATAAAAGGGGGGCAGTATTTTTTCAACGAGACAATCAAAATTATTAAAAGTATCATGCACACAGACATTTCTACTGACTCAGTGAATGATTTCCTCCTCAGTCAGTGTGGTAGTCGGTGGCTGATGGGGCATCAGTCAAGAGAATCACTGAACTCATTCAGATGATTCATTCAATGCTGCCAACTTTAGTGATGATCTTGAGTCGTGTGTTTTAGTGAAGCATGAAGCGGTAACCTGGGGAAGCACCAAGCTCCTAAGAGAAGTCATTCAATTATACTTAGCAGCATCCATTCCGGCACTCTGGTAGGCAGTGACAATTCCTAAACATCTCTGAGAGCAGAGCCACACAGAGTTTTTTTCTGCTGGAGAAAACAGGCTGGTGACATACACATCACCCACATTACCGGACAAGAAGCCAAAGTCCTTCTCAAACAGACCCTCACCCTTGCCCCTGGGATCCACCTCCTCTCACTTACTTCGCTCCAGCCCCACTGGCCTTTTGGTTATTTCTGGAATCCCCCAGATGTGCGCATCCCTCAGGATGTTTGCACACTTGCTCTCCTCTCTGTCCAGAATAAGCTCCCTCAATGTGGCCACAGGAACACTCCTTCATCTTCTTCGGGTTTTTGTTCATGTCATCTTGTCAGTGTAGAACTCTGTGACATCTTATATGAAACTGATACCCACCTCTTCTCCTGGCATAGGGACATTGATTTTTCTCAAAAACACATACTATCCATGATTAATTACATATTTTTAAAATTGGTTTAGTGTCTAAGTCCTTCCAGTACTATCAGTATAAGCTCCATAAAGGTAAAAATAAAAAAAAAAACTTCCCTTTTTTTCACTACTGTATTCCAACCTAGAACAGTGTCTGGTACATAGTACAAGCATATTCAATGTTTTTTAACTGAATGAATGAATGAATGAATATATTGGTCAAAGCCTTATTCAATACAAAGAATCAACAATGGCTTAATGAAAAGAGTTCTCCTCACAAAGGAAATATCTAAGAAATCTCACTTAGCAGCCCCACAGCATGCCCCTACTAAAAGTCATTTTGCTTTAACCTCAAATTCCTTTCCACTCCAGTGAAAGTGGGAGTGTATATATCTGTTTTGCTACCATTTATTTCCCTAATGGGTTTGGGACACGCAGAGTGAGTATCCCAATGCGTATTGAAAACAATTTGGGAATTTAGAGGTATAGGTAGATATTTAATAAAATGTTTTTAATAATGTATTCATTTATTTTAACATAAATCACCTGTTATTGTAACTAGCTTTATGAAAATATACCTTGGGTTCTTGGCTTATGCTAGATAAATCAAATATTCATAAATTACTATACTTGCATGTGGTACCAATATATTGCTTCTGTTCCATATTAGGAGAAAGAACTTCCAAAAAGAGAGAGTGAGCTAGAAAGAATTTACAACAGGGAGGTATGCAGCCTGGGTTCCAATGCCAAATTTGTCCTCATCCAGCTCCATGACCTCAGGAGAGCCACAGGCTCTCCACATCTGGCTGTATAGACTATAATTTAGTATAAAAACCTTCTTAACTTCTCTGAGCCTCAGCTGTCTCATTGGTGAAACAAACATAGCAATCCTTGTTTCACTTGGTTCACAAAGTTGCCCTGTAACTTTGAAAATTGGGACCATACCCCTGGTGACATGCTGGATGATGTTAAGTGGTTCAAAAACTGTATTTAACTTCCAAATAATATTTATTTGGATGTGTACTTGGAAGAAAAAAGTATAACTGGCATATTAAAGTTGTAATTTTATGGATAATATTACTTTAAGATGAGATTAATTTCAAAAGTAAATTAAGTTTAAATGTAAAATATCAAATGATAATATAGGTAATATATAAATATGGTACAATTATGAATGTGATATATAAACAATTGAGGTTTGGGAGAGTCTTGTGAGAATCAGTTGTGATAATATATCAATGTTCTTTCCAAAGTTAACAGTGCCAACCATGGTAAGATAGTTTTAGTATTAAATAAATGTAAGTGAAATAAAGTATTATAATGATTATTCTGGCAAGAGTTTTTTTTTTTTTTTTGAGCATCTGCTACATTCTTGGCACTCAATAAAGACTAGCCATTTTGCCCGTAAGCAAAATCCCTGCAAACAAACCTGCTGGAAGCTGAGGCATATCACAGTAAACTGCTTCCCCATATCACACATCCAGGCCACAAATCCAGTTCTGCTGATGCTAGACTATGCTCTAGCAGAGATACAACTTTGGGAAATGACATCCAGAATTCAACAGACACTTTTTTGAAAACCAAAAGGCAAATCCTATAAGTGAGGAAGCCACCCTTCTACATGTTCCTTATGTCCCACTATGCAGTACTGAGAAAAAATAGAATTAGAGCCTTATGATCAATGCTGAATAATAAAAAAAAAAATAGCATTGCTCAACTCAAATAAAAACTGTGATATTTGGTCTTTCGCAGAAAGGACTCAAAGAATCTGCACCTGATGAAACCATATATTTTAAGGGAAGTGTGTAGAATGCGTATAATCTGTATAAAAATGTGAGCGTGCGCAGGAGACGTACGACCCTGGAGTGCCTGCCGTCTGCCTTGCTCCCCTTCCCGCATTCCTTACCATGCGATATGCCATCGCTCAGACACGGTGTCTCCGTTCTAGTCTCTTCTCAGTTACTCCCTGGCTTTTCTGCATTCACTTACCTACTTTCTCTTCATTTTCTCAGATTAATCAGAAATTCTTCCTATCTGCTCTGAAAATAGACAGGGGTCTAACTGCTGCTGGTTCTCTAGCCATATGTCTCTTGTCACCCATTCAATTGTAAACTCCATGCGAAGTCAGAAACCATTCTGCTTCATTCACTGTCATGTCTACAGCACCTGGCATACAGCAAATTCTTCGCAAATAGTGAATGTGTGGATATACGAATGAATAGAGGTCCTTATGGAGCACCTGTTACATGCCAATTACTATGTAAGGTTCATTGCTGCTCAAGTATTGAGCATAACAAAATAAATCTTAAAATGCTACAAACTTTATAGTCCCTTGTAGATGTGGAGTGTTTCAAAAGCATTTTTAGTTAATTTTTTAAATCGGTTATTCACATGCAGTTTTAAATCAGAACCGTTAAATTCTCAACCAGAGATTTTATCAAGATTGTATTTACTATTTAAAAAGATGGAATTCTACACTGCTGTGGTTACAAAATGTGCTTGTACAATACATGCACGGTTTCATGCAGCTTCATTAAATGCTGGTTCTTTATAATATTGCCTGTGAACTACTTTCTGTGATGCTGTTGTATCTATGAAACAATCCAGGGTATTCTGTTAGTATACACAGCTTCTCCCATGATCTGAACACTTCTACATCCCTAATCCATGAAAGCGTGGGACATTATATGGCATTCTCTTGGACAACCGGCATTAGCCCATTATACTCTAAATATTCTAATTCCCTGCCCTGAATCAAGGGTGTTCTGTACCAAATATGGTTTCTTCCATAGAGGCTTCTGTTTTTGGTGAACAGTTCTGACATAATGGATGGCAAAATATGTACAAATGCTAGTGATCACTGTGCTGTAAAGAAGCAAAGAAAGTGTCCATGGAGTTTTAGGGGTTTACCCAATAATCTGGTGGGAAGACAGTAGAGTCAGCACTTTGAGGTCAGAGACTGAAGTTGTTAACATTTTATTTCCAGCATGAAGCTTGATTTCTCGTCTAAAGTCACCATAATAAATGTTTGATGAGTGGATAAAGGGAAAAAATAGCTACATAAGGTAGGAAGGGCTATTTAGTATAAAGAGTCTGAAGCCCTCTCTTTTTATAAATAGGACAGTCAAGGAAAGCTCTACCGCATATATACATGTGACTCAGATCTTTAAGGAAAGACAGATTACGATCTGCAGAAAGGAAAAAGTGGGACAAAAGATGACAGTGACATAAGAAATGTAGGTCCAGGGAAGTTCTGGGTTATCTAATTTTAATTATCACGATGCCTATGATTTCCTTCTCCTTGATGTTTCACCGAATCTTTTTCCAGTTCCCTTCCTTGCTATTATGATTCTTTCCTGTATTCAAGGGCTCTTCCCAAGGGGGCTGACATCAGCGAGGTCTCTGTGCTGTGCTGGGGAGGAGCAAGTCTGTTAGGTGGGAGAGAGCATCTTTCTCATCCCTCGACAGATGCCCCAAAGCTGAGCCTGGAAGCCTGCCCCAGTTTGCCTGTTAAACGCAAGTCAAGCGCCCTTCAGCAAAGATTCCGGCTTGGCTTCCTTCCCTTGGCTATTAAGCTCCATTCCCACAGAATTACTACATGTCTGAGGCTTCTAAAACCCTTTGTGTGGATCTCAAACAGTTATTGTGCTGGATCCAAATTTCCACCTTGGTTAAGCAGGCCTCAAATCCTTTCCAACCCTGCCCCTGGCAGTGAAGGTCCAAGAACACATAATAAAAGAGGGGATAAGAATAACATCTACAGCTTAGTGACCACTTATTATGGGCCAATCACTGTGCTAAACTCTTTGAATGCAGCATCTCCTTACCATAAGCCCTCCCTGCTAGCTACGACAATTACTCCTATTACCTCTATTTTATGGATGAAATAAAGAAACTCGTTCAAGTTACACAATCACTAAGTATTAAAGCCAGCAGAGTTTTCAAGGGCTAGGGCAAGGGCAAATGACACTAGAAACACATAAACCGGCTTAACAAGCCAGCATGTAAACTGACACCTGCTGCAGTCTGCATGCCCCAGGAGAAGGAGAGTAATGGGTCATCTTCTTCATGCACTTGGGTAGCAAGTACGTGAGCCCAGAGAGCCTCTGTGAGATGTAACAGATGTTCTAACAATAACAGCATAGGAGGGTTTTCTGAGCTTGTGGCAGCAATGGAATTGGGAGAGGTGACTTTGCAAACAGAGCTTGTTCTCGGTTCAGGGAGCAAAGAGCAAGAAGACTTCCAGGACTCCCCTGGGTTCTCTCTTTAACCAGGATAGAGAGGGCTACTGGTTTCAGAGCATAGACTATCCATCTTAAAGACCATGTAATCTGTTGTGTCAAGCTTGACTCTTTGGATACTTTTTTTTTTTTTAAGCAGGAACCTAGCTCAGTGGAAAGGATGCTCATAGTGGGAAACACCTGTGTGTGGTGTGTACATGATCACAGAGGGATTTAGAGAAAAAAGTCTGGAAAAAACATGTCATCCAAGTGCCAAGGACAAAATTGGCATCAAAACACCAGCATCAGGAAGCTTGCCATGAAGATGGGGAAATAGAGCAGGTTGAGGGGGCACATTACTTAGGAAGGCATCCCAGCCAAATGGGCCAAAATCTGTGTATTGACCAAGAGTTGCCAGTCGTAAAAAGCCCCTGGCCTGGGCCAAAGAGAGCACACTTCCTCTGCCTCCACCTCCCGTTCCATGCCCTGCCCTCAGTCATTTCAAAATGAAATTATCTAAGATCAGATTGTTTGTGCCATTTATTTGAACAGAACCATGGGTTTCTGACCAAGTGTTACTTCTTGTGAGTCTTGTAAACTAAAGCATGATAAGGTGAGTAGCTGCGATGAGGGATAACTAAAGGGATAAATTTTATGTGAAAGCGCAAAAGATATGTAGAGAATATTTTCTTCACCCCAATCAGCCCAGCTCTACTTCAGTTCTTCGGCACTGACAAGTGGATTGCACATGAACCCATGGGGCCTGCGTCACCTGGTACTAATGGGAACTTCTATATAGATACTTAAAGAACACTGACTTTATAAGTATATGCATTTCTCCCATAGTTTCTCTATTTTTAAAATAATAGAAACTGTGCAGTATAAAAAATACAGTAAGATCGCTGAAGCACCAGCAGCCAAAATGAAATGCAATGCCTTTGTGACTTTTGACCGAAGCAAGAACCGTAAAAGGCACAGCAATGCACCTTCCCACATTCGCAGGGAGATTATGCCTTCCCCTCTTTCTAAAGAGCTGAGGCAGTGTTCCATCCATGCCCATCCAAAAGGATGACGTTCAAGCTGTGCAACAGCGCTACAGAGGGCCACAAGGTGGCAAAGTAGTCCAGATTTTCCAGGAAGAAATATGTCTTCTACACTGAACGAGTGCAGAGGGAGAAGGCTGATGGCACAACTGAGCGCACGTGAATTCACCCCAGAAAGGTGGTTATCACTAGACTAAACTGGACAAAGACCAGAAGAAGATCATTGAGTATAAAGCCAAACCTTGCCAAGTAGGAAAGGAAAAGGGCAAATATAAGGAAGAAACAATTGAGAAGATGCAGAAATAATCTAATATACAACTTTCATTAAAAACTGTAAAATAAAAAAAATTAAAAATATAGTATGACATTCAACTTTTCTCTTTAATACTATCAATTTTTAAAACGACTCAAAAAAAAAGATTTAGATGGTAGACATGAAAATGTTTTATGAATCAAACAGATCCAAATATAGATTCATATTTTTGGAGTATATCTGATCCCTATGGTTGGTGGTTCTAACAGAATAGATTTTGTATATTAATTGTACAATGTAATCTTATCTGTTGTTTGCAAAGAGGAAAGTAACCAAAATTCCCTTGACTTCTTCAGTAACGTTTTAAGTGGCAAGTGATAGTTGTTCTTATACCCAATACATCTATGATGTTGAAATATTGGATGATGCATATTAGAAACGTTAGGGAAAAATAGATATCATCATACACCTGGAGTTGTGTGACAATACCCTTGGCATCTCAGCCTACAAAACCTATGAAAAGACATTCTTTAAAAGGTGAAAATTGTGAAAAGGCAACATTAATAAATAGTGACACGTGTCTTTAAAATTAACGACTGAAAAAGACAATGTTTGCCATGTATCACAGCTAAAAATATTTCCACACCGATAAAGTATATTTGCACTTATAAATATATGTATAAAATTTCTTAGGTTTGTATTTCATATTTGATATAAAGGTAGATCAGGACACATGCTCATATCTAAGTAAACTGAAACTTTGTTCATATGTCTATCAATTTCTCAGTCCTAAGAAAAATATCAAAATACACATGAGAATTATCTGGCAACCTTCAATAACTGCAAGCATCAGTGTAGGAGAGCCACGGAGGGAGCCATTTGCTAAATATGGAGAAAGGCCTTCTGATAACTGTCTTAGACATGGTAGTGTGTATTATGCTAAAAGAGAATCATTCAGCCAAAAAATGAAGCCTTCTAAGACAGAGTGGAGGCTGGAGACAAGCGGCTGAGACGTGTCTCTTCCTAAAGGCCCATGGGAATGGTATAAACGGGCTGCGTGCTACTTAATCATTGAAGCAATTATTTATGTGTATGTTTTAGTCCTTGATTCCATTCAGTCTAGCACCATCTGAATCCTAAAAAAAAGGTGCTAAACCTGGGGTTCTTGGTTTCCCTTCTCTCCATCTTTCACCATAGGGTCCTCATCTCCCTTCCTCCTTTCATCCTGTCTCAACATTAGAGAAAACTCTCATACTGTTTAGGGCTGACCCCTCTGTGATACTCTATACCAATTCATTTGTTCATTTATGCAGCCAACCTGAATTTTCTGCCTATGTCCAAGCCACTCTCCAGGCACTAGGTGGGATTCTCTAATGAATAAGAGAAGACCTCTGCTCAGAAGGAACCAACAAAAACAATAATGAAGCATCCAATTTGGGTCCAATTTTCACATCCAGGTTGGAAATTCTGGTATGCTGGGGAGACTGAGCCTTGGGTGTATATTTTTATGAGGTCGCAGTGGCCATCTAGAATAAAATATGAAGAGGGCTTTGGAAATGATGGTGAGATGCTAGTGTGCCGAGTTTAAGACATGCAACCAAGAAAAAGGACGATTTTCTTAGACTGTGATCTGATTCGACAGAAAATATGTTCTGAGTTTTGAAAGCAGGAAAGAATTTGGTCTCTAATTAATTGTTTTGAGATATAAGAGATGCTTTGAGGGTTACTCAATTGTTCTCTGTATTATTCTCTCTCTCTTTCCTTTTTTTTTTTTTGTAGGGAGCAGGGCATGTTCCAAATTCTTTGACTATGATTTATCTGCCAGAGTTAAAAAAGAGGCACACCTCACCCTGCTCCTCCCCACCTCCTCGCCCCCACCCCTGTTCCAAGTGAGAGAAGCACTTAGCAAGGGTGTCAGGGTCAACATTTGAGACTATGAGTATGAATAGTTCTCCCTGGCAGACAAATGTAAGATTAATGAAAACGGATCAAGAATAGCACCTAGGAAGACTGGAAAGGCTGCCTCAGAGAATGCACATCACCTGGAATTCTGCCATAGGGAGGGAGGAGTTGAGGGGTAGGCATCCCAGCTATTTTTTCAAGTGAGGGCTCAACATCATTTTAATTTTCATCACTCTTATTAACTGTGTTCCTTAATAGTTCCCCTCCAGCCTGCTATGGCATGAATAAAATGAGGCCCAAGAGCTGAAACAATGCAAAAATAAATAAAGGCTACAAAATAAGAATAAACAACATGCTATAGAAGCTATTATCTTCCTGGCATTTTCAATTTCTCTCTCCTAATTTCCCCCTAAAACTCTTGTAGTGATTTCCTATAAGAAAACTAACTTTTCAAAAGCATATTTATTCCCAGCTAGATTAGAACTGATATTCACATTTGTTTTGATTTCACAGTTATGATCAGGAGTTGGAAACTTCCCTTCAGCGTTAGACTTCTTCCATCAATCCAAATAATCTATCTCTTCTGCTCATTGCCAATTTTCTTTAAAAAAAAAAAAAAAAGACTTTTCCTGTTTCTTCAGTATCCACTTTTTCCTTAAGCTCTTGCAATCTGAGTTCTTAGGACCACTGTCTTCCAGAACTGCCTCCATCACCTTTTCTCAAATCCTTGTCCTTTCTCAGATCTCCCATGTCTTTTATAATAATTGTTACTGTTTTTCATAATATATGCCATACTGTTTAAAACGCTTCTGTTTTGGGGAGCATCCCCTCTTTGTACTTTGATATACACCATTTTAAATTGTCAAAATAACCCTTTGTTACCCTCTCTCATTATACAAAAATTCACATACAAAGAGGTTGTATGATTCATCAATAGTGCTGGACTCAGGATTGGAGTGCAGATTTGTCTGACTCCAGATCCTTAACTCTCTTCACTCTTCCATTGTGCCTGGACTGAAATGCTGTGTAGTTCACAACAATTTCTTCACAACTACTAAAAGAAATAGCTTGGCCAGGTCAAAATTACAAAAGAGAAAGATCTGTATCTGGTAGAACAGATGGTAGACTTCGCCGGTTCTCCCTGGGAGGAAGGACCCATCTGCCCATCTGGTTCGGAAGTCTGCAGGGACTCCACCCTACACAGGACACTGCAGTAGGAATTCCCCTCGTCTGTCTGGAAGAAGGGTCCTGTTGACTTGCTCCTCAGGTCTTTACGAGGCCTATGGAAAATTCCCTAGGACTTGGTTCTTAATAAGCAAAGTCAAATGGAGGAGGCTGTCTTGGGAAGGTCATGGTTCTGTCCTAGACTTGATCTGGGTCTTTGTCTTAGTTGCCTCAGATGAGAATAATCCTCTAGCCATATCACAATCCCTTAAACCTTTGACTGATGTGTCAGCAGGCTCAGTGTCTCTGATTCACTGGAGCAGCCCGAGTATGTACTTTCAAGCATCTCCCTCATCGTCTCCAGCCATAAGGCCCCCTCTGAAGCTGTCCCCTCCTGTGGTCTTACCTGTGATTAGGTTCCTTCCCTAGACTCTGGGATACATCCCTTCCCTTCTGACCTCTTCTCTTCCCTGTCTTCTCTTCCGGCCCTTACTTCTTAACAAGGGTACTTCTCAAGGTTCAGGTGGTTCCATTCTCTTCCTGTCTCTCCTCGTTCCCTTCCCCGATGGGCATGTATATTCCCAAATCTTCTATACCTCCTCTGTGTGGCTCCTAATCTTTCTCTTGAGCACCCGCCCTGCATTCCACAGCAGCAGAGGAACCTCTCTGCAGGTTTTTCAGGCACGAAATAGATTTTCTTGTTTGCTGTCCAGCAGCCAGCACACACTTGGAATGCAGCTCAGTGTTCAGGACATGTTTTTTAAATAAAAAAATGAATGAGTCTCCACCTGTCTTCCCTCATTATCTTTGCAGATGAGCACGTCCATTTCTAAAGCTTCAATACCTCTTCCATGTCAATTTGTTAAACAAATGAATGAATGAGTTTAAAACAAAACTTATTTTTTCCACCTTTATCCAACTCTCTCCCTGTTGCTGCCCTGAAACAGGTTTTAGAATCAGACTGAATTTATTTGAAACTTTGTTCAATAAACTAATAGGATGAAGCCTCAGGCAAATTACTTAGCTTTCCTGAGCCATTTCTCCTTAGGGGGGAAAAAATCAGAGAATAATGATCACTCTACTTGTTTATTATGAAGATTAAACAGTATGTGTAAAATATCTCAGTGCCAACCATATCCATGCTTATCAGCTCTAATTCCTAACTTTCCTAAAGGTACATGAAGTATCTCATTTAAACCTCACAAATACCTCATGAGATAAAACTTTTATATCCCTACTTTATAAATGAGATGATGAGGAAACAGAGGGACAGAATGTGATTTACTTGCACAAGGTCGGACCAAAACCAAGTCCTAGGCAGTATTCCTCTAAGGTCCATACAATAAACCACTTTACTCTTAGACTACAAGCTCATTAAGAGGCAGGGTTCAGACCTTACAAAAATTGATAACCCAAATGGCTCCAAATAAAATGAGCCTTTAGAAGGTGATCACTAAATAATGAGGGATTAAACAAATATGTTCATCTTTTGAAATCTGACCTCCCAGTTTGATGGGAAGCTATTTTGGGGGAAAGACTGTGAGTACTCCCACAATGCTAAGTGCAAAATACTGAAAAAAAAAAATTCTTGACTTAAAAATTATTGTATAATAAAGAAAACATACTTGGTGATGCTTTTCCAAAAACATGAGGGGGTGGGTGTTGCATGAAAGAGGAATTTTAAGATAAGGAGAAATGAGAAAGAAAAGTAATTCAGAGCAAATATGCTTCAATGAAAGTTGTATGAGTCAACATCCCAGAAACCAAGTCATAATTTCTTCATCAGAAGAGGGAATACAGGATTGAAAAACTTGTCGTGCTAATTGGGGTTGAAGCAGTTGCACTTGATGAAAAGGAAATCATCAGAAACGGTTTGATGCTTTCTATAAGAAGCTGGAAAATGCATTATAATTCCAGTTGTGGATAGAAATTTAATGCATTTTAAACAGGGTGGAAAGGGTGAATAATTGTTTTGTCGGTTGGTGGAGTGGATTTTAGTCATCTCAATGACTATAAACCTAATTGAAGGAGAGCAGAAAGGCATATTGAAAATTGGGGGATGCAAAATCAAAGGTAGGAAAGCAGATTGATTGCTTATATGAGAAATTAATATTGCAAATTGCCTAGACAGAGTTTTAGATTAAATGAGGAACAAAGATAATAATTAGAAGAGAGGTACCTGACTCCAAAAGCAAGAAGAAAGAACTGCTCAAATACAGCAGGTTGTTGAAAAGCTTAAAAAAAAAAATCCTGAAGTAAAACTATATTTTTTCTGAAAATGATAAGAACACACATAATATAATTGCTTAATTAGAAGTCTATCACTTAATTAGGATGTAATTACAGTTACATCCTTGCAGTGATAGATATGGTATAACCTGTAGGGTTTGGTTATGATAGGAGACTAAAAATAAGGGGGGAGGGGGTGTGGAATTTCTAAGTGAAAATACTAAGATTTGCTTTCTGTGGCAAGGGATAGCAATAAATGTGAGATCTGTTTTATGGGCCCTACATAAGCTCACAGTTCTACTTAGAAGGAAAGTTTCTAGAGAAATAACTGAACTGCGACCTTTCTCCAACAGTTCTTGATAAACTTTTCTGTTTGATATGACAGACAAGAAACTCAAGGTTAATTCGAGAGATGCTTGTAGAATCATGTGATCATTAAAGTTCTGGTAAGAATAAGAAAAGAGAAAAATGACATGAAAGATTGTGACATTTAAAAAATTGGCAGTGGGAAACTACATTTTCACATTCTAAGTTTATTTGTAAATGAAAATTAGGGGAAAGAAATATTGAGTAATATTGTGGTTGCTTCTACCAACATGGTTACTATTTTGTTAAGCTGAAATTGTATTAGGTGCATCAAGAATACCCAACTTACTAGAGACATCTTTGCAAATAATAATAATAATAATAACAACTTGGGCAAAGTCACTTAATCTAAGTTTCCTCACTTGTGTAATTAGGGTTGTTTTTTTCTAACCACTATATATACAATGCTATATTTCCTTCTGATGTTAACATTTGATGTCTATGTCATGTTAGCATAACTCCCTAAGAAAGAAGTCATAGGTAAACTAAATCAGAGTGTTGCAAAGATCCAATATGCTTAGAATCTGAGAATTTAACTCTTAGACCTGTCCTTCAAATAGTGTGATTTTAGGTTTGACACACATGCTAGATACACAGGTTTTAGGACGCTACTGGAACAATAGAAATTCTGATAAATGGGGCCAGATATAGTATGTCAAAGGCTTGAGTTAAGTTAATTACGAGATTAACTCACAGAAATCATGAACTTGACTTCTGCAATGCAACTCTAGGAAAGTCAGTTGTTCAAGAAGGTCCAAAATGGTCATTTGGAAAGTGCTTAAGAAACAGGAAGAGTGGAGAGCACAGTCTGAGATTTGAAATTAAGCCACAAATTAAAAAAAAAATTTTTTTTTCATGATAATTTTACCACGCATTAACACCTTTTTTAAATAGACTTTCATAAGTTTACATAGTGTTGACCTGGAGGATTTAAAAACCACTTCAATTTAGTTACAGTCTGCCAGGTCTGCCATGCACATTATAGATTAGAGTGTATTTAAATACCATGAAAATGTACTGTTGCATAAGATAAGCTTAGCTCCTTCTTTGCTCTGAGGCAATTTTATCTCATTGGTTAGTGGGACACAAGCCAGGTGTTATCAAACAGAACTATGACATCTTTGTTACCTGCAATGCTCACTGGTTCCATGAAGTTAGGGAAGGAATCAATAATAAGATGGCAGCTGGTGGAAGGAGCTATAATGTGAAAGAGTCTGGGGCAAGAATCATAAGACCTATTTCTCTACCCAGCTCTACTAACAGTTAACAGTGAGGCCAAAACATGCCTCTTCAGTTCTCCCTTCATTTGGAATAGGATGAAATACCATCTTTTCTTTTTCTTTAAAATTGTATAGCCTTATGGAAAAGGCTGCAAATCTGAACAGCTACAGTTTAATGGATGCCAATGTATTTCATCCAGATTTGGGAAATTCATAAATTAGGTGGCACAGAAAATACAGAAATACAGACAACCACACATATACTGGGTATGGGATCTCAGGACCAAAAACATAAAAAAATAACATCCCAGGATTATGGATGGGAGAGTGGGAGTAAACATCTTCCCCTACCTCTTCTTCAGACCGGAATTTGGCATCCTGGAAAACTCCACTGAAAGCTAGATTAAATGATATCTCCTAATTTTTTTCTTTCAAGCCCCAGAGAGATCCTCTGTATTTAAGGATTTTTTGTTTGTTTGTTTTTTGGTTTGTTTTAATTTAATTTAATTTTTTTTCTTTAAGAACTTTTATTGAGATACAACTGACATACATAAACTGCATATATTTAACTGTACAATTTGATATTTTTTTCTTATTAGTAATGTATATATAGCAATCCCAATTAATTATGTTTTTCTTTAAAGATCTTGTCACCATTCGGAATTTTCTTCTTTAAATCATCATGTAACTTCTTATAGTTGCTCTTATTTTTGAATTTTGTATATGTTATTTTTCCCACTAAGAAAGAGGATTATCAAAAATAAGTTCTCCCTCTCTCCTTCTCAGTCTCCCCTCCCTCCCTTCCTTCCTTCCTTCCTTCCTTCCTTTCCTCCTAATAAAATTACTGCAGGTTCATATACACTGTCTATGCCTGACAGAATGAAAGGGAACATGGATTCTGGCAAAGAGGGAAGCAGACTATAACCCAGAAGCAGAAGAAAGCACTTCTTGAATCTCGTCTGTCTCTTCTACTGACACTTTCACCTCCCACGCTTACTCACTACTGAGCATGTGCGATCATAGTACCAACTGCAGAGACAGTTCCTCTCTCATTTCTCTTCTTTAATTCATTTCAGCCCTAGAGCCAGGGGGGATCGATTGTTATGAGTATTTTTCCTTCAAAGAACAGAAGACATAGTTGGCCTCTGGTATCTCCCTGCTCCATACTACAAATTTCCAGGCTAAAACTTTCCTCGAAGGCAATCCCTAATCATACCATTCTTAAAATCTACTTTCTGGTAGAGATCTCTCACCTGCTCCCAAGCACCATCACCCTCCTAGATTCAAACTGTCATTTAAAAATAAACTACAAGGCAATGACATGCAGAGCCCACCCACCTACCTTTGCTAGAATACAAGGAGGTATATAGTAGTGGAAGTATATCCGGTGTTTTGAATTTTTTAAAACACTGAGTGTTTTGATCATATGCCCTATGCCTGGACTGTGGGACCAGCTTCAGGTTTAGAGTGATGAAGCTTGTTTGACAGAAAACCACAAAACTTAATGAGAATGTTGGCCTCCCAGCATCAAGCAGGTGGTTGCCTCAGAAAGACTTCAAGGGCCTGGGCAGAGAAAGACTCAAATTTGTGCTGCTTCTTGATAATCTGATTCTGGAGGCTTTGCCAAACTTTCCTTAAGGGCGAGGTGAGAAGAAAGAAAGAAACAAATAACAAACTAAGCAGGAAGATAGGAATCTCTTTAAACTCACATTTTGTCTTAGATTATTGGAGTATTTTATTTGCTGTTTTGTTCTGATTTGCTGTTTGATCAGGGAGGTGGTGGTAGAAAAAAATCTTATCTTTTCTTATCTTTTGAGGAAAATGAAGGTCACTCAGAGTGATATGTTAGAACATTTTTGGCTAGAGGACTTCTGAAAATAGGACTTTCAGATAGCTTTGTGTAAAAAATGCTTATCTGTGTTTGCAATCATGACCACAGGAAGGGTTTTACCTCAAAACTTAAACCTTATTATTGTAGGAATGGACCTTAAAGTATACAAAGCTTAATCCTTTCACTTGACAGGTGAAAAACCCTGTGCTCAGAGAGGTTTAGTAAAATGCATTGTGTTACACTTCACATGTGCTGGCCAGCCTTCAGAGTTGTGCACTCCAAATGATCAAAAAGTGCATTCCGGGAAGCCAGTTTTCTTACTTCCTTCATGCTTCACAGTGCTCTTGTTCCCACTCCTTTGAGCTCTGATCTGAAGAAAAATATCTGGTTTGATTCCTTGGTTTTGGTAGAAATATATAGATTTGTCTTGTATTGGTATTTTTTAATTCTTTCTTCTCCAAAACTCATCAAATCACCTTGATTGTACCTTTGATTGTTTGTTATTCCCTGTTTTACCCTTGCCTAGATCAACCCTTAACATCTCTTCCTTGGTCTGTTTCAGTTTTCTCTTTTTTAAACTGGAGGCTTAGGGTCTTTTGATCCTTCATTCATATTAAATCCTGGCCTTATCACAGATCTTTCCAGAAGTATCCATAGCACCCGATAACAAATAGCAGTCTTTGTTAAAGTCCTTACATCATTTTCATCTGTATTACCTAAAATTTTTGTTTAAAATGCAGGTCTACTGCTAAATCAGAAGCTGTGAGAATAGGGATCTGCAGTTTAATAAACTCAGAGGTGATTCCTAATACACAAAATTTTCAACTGCTGGAGCAGTCATTTCCTGTCATCATTTTATCCATTTTCAACATCATCTCCTCCAATTTGTATCCAGCATCAGCGTTCACCTCCCTTCCATGCATCCATTCCTGAGTCACACTGACTGACCCCAGACATCCCCCCAAACATGGTTGTGTATTCTTTTACAACCGTGCCCTTTCTCCAACTTTCACTCTGTGTCAAACTTTGTAACTCACATCCTATTCACTTAGAGATATACTATTTTTCTTTCAATGCTAAGCTCAAATAGCATCTCCTTGGGAAAGTCTGTTTTTTGACATTTCTTGACCACCCTCCCTACACTGTGTTGCCTTGGAATGCAGCACAAACCTTTGTTGTAGAACTTATCTCACTTGAGTGTACTTATAATGAATCTACTCAAGGATTATACAGCACCAACTACTCCTCAGGTTCTAGCATGAAGGAAATAAAGGCACAAGTCCTGCTAGCAAAAGAAGTCTCCCCTAGTTTTCTCAACCACAGAACATAGAAAATTAGTTGAGTAACTATTTTTTTCAATTTTCCCATTGATGATATATAACTAGCACTATTACATACAATAGATGTCTTAGGGCATTAGGGCATAATCTTCTTGAGAAACCCTAGTTGATCAAACACTGACACAATTACATTAGCAATACTATAATAGAGATAAGCCCAAGGTGAGATGGAAAAGCAGAATAAGGTGACCTAATTACTTATGTGTTGTTTCAACTGTACCATGTCTTATTCTTTTTCTATCCTCACTTGGCATCTTGCACCGGCTCATTTCATAGAGGTCATTTGATACATTTTGTTGTTGTTGAATTAAAATCACTGAAGTTCATTTTAATGGTTATGTGTCTTCAGAATCTATCCAAGGCAACGGAAATCATCCATATTTGTAAATTCAGCATCTTCTCAGTGCTAGAGACATAAGCTAGCACTCAGTGAGAGCTTGGTGAATAAATGCACAAATTTTGAAGGATTGTTACTCAAGAATCATAAGTACTACAGTACTTAAAGAAAAACTAATATGAATGTAAAAATCTTTCCTATTACTTAAACTACATTTCTGGATACTCCACTTCAAATTTAATTGCTCCCTACCTTCCAAGACTGAACCAGGAAGAAATAGAAAATATGAAAAATATGAACAAACCAATCACAAGTAATGAAATTGAAACTGTGATTAAAAATTTTCAACAAACAAAAGTCTGGGACCAGACAGTTCCACAGGCGAATTCTATCAAATACTTAGAGAAGAGCTAACACCTATCCTCCTCAAACTCTTCCAAAAAATTGCAGAGGGCAGAACACTCCCAAACTTGTTCTATGAGGCCAACATCACCCTGGTACCAAAAACAGACAAAGGTGTTACAAAAAAAGAAAATTACAGGCCCATATCACTGATGAACATAGACATAAAAATCCTCAACAAAATACTAGCAAACTGAATTCAAGAATACATTAAAAGGATCATACACCATGATAAAGTGGGATTTATCCCAGGGATGCAAGGATTCTTCAGTATACGCAAATCAATCAATGTGATACACCATATTAACAAACTGAAGAATAAAAACCATAAGATCATTTCAATAAATGCAGAAAGAGCTTTCGATAAAATTCAACACACGTTTATGATAAAAAATCTCCAGAAAGTAGGCATAGAGGGAACCTACCTCAACATAATAAAAGCCATATATGACAAACCCACAGCAAACATTATTCTCAATGATCTCAAAGCATTTCCTCTAAAACCAGGAACAAGACAATGATGCCCACTCTCACCACTATTATTCAACATAGTTTTGGAGGTCCTAGTCATGGCAATCAGAGAAGGAAAAGAAATAAAAGGAATCCAAACTGGCAAAAAAGAAGTAAAACTGTCACTGTTTGCAGATGACATGATACTATGCACAGAAAATCCTAAAGATGCCACCAGAAAACTACTAAAGTTAATCAAGGAATTTAGCAGAATTGTAGGATACAAAATTAATACACAGAAATCTCTTGCATTCCTATACACTAACAATGAAAGATCAGAAAGAGAAATTAAGGAAACAATCCCATTCACCATTGCAACAAAAGGAATAAAATACCTAAGAATAAACCTACCTAAGGAGGCAAAAGACCTGTATGCAGAAAACTATAAGATACTGATGACAGAAATCAAGGGCAATACAAACAGATGGAGAGATATACCATGTTCTTGGACTGGAAGGATCAACATTGTAAAAATTACTATACTACCCAAAGCAATCCACAGACTCAATGCAGTCCCTATCAAATTACTAATGGCATTTTTCACAGAGCTAGAAGAAAAAATTTTACAATTTGTATGGAAAAACGGAAGACCTCAAATAGAAAAAGAAATCTTGGGGGAAAAAAAAAACAGCTGGAGGAATCAGATTCCCTGACTTCAGACAATACCTCAGGGCTACTGAAATCAAGACAGTATGGTACTGGCACAAAAATAGAAATATGGACCATGGAACAGGATAGAAAGCCCCAAGATAAACCCACGCACTTATAGTCACCTAATCTATGACAAAGGAGGCCAGAATATACAATGGAGAAAGACAGCCTCTTCAATAAGTGGTGCTGGGAAAACTGAACAGCTATATGTAAAAGAATGAAATTAGAACACTCTCTAACACCATACACAAAAATAAATTCAAAATGGATTAAAGACCTAAACGTAAGGCCAGACACTATAAAACTCTTAGAGGAAAACATAGGCAGAACACAGTTTGACATTAATCACAGCAACAACTTTTTTGACCCATCTCCTACAGTAATGAGAATAAAAACAAAAATAAACAAATGGGGCCTAATTAAACTTAAACGCTCTTGCACAGCAAAGGAAACCATAAATAAGACGAAAAGATAAACTTCAGAATGGGAGAAAATATTTGCAAATGAAGCAACTGACAACAGATTAATCTCCAAAATATACAAACAGCTCATGGAGTTCAATATCAAAAAACGAACAACCCAATCAAAAAATGGGCAGAAGATCTAAATAGACATTTGTCTAAAGAAGATATACAGATGGCCAACAAAGTGATGCTCAGCATCACTAATTATTAGAGAAATGAAAATCAAAACTACAATGAGATATCATCTCACATTAGTCGAAATGGCCACCATCACAAAATCTACAATCAACAAATGCTGGAGAGGGTGTAGAAAAATGGGAACCCTCTTACACTATTGGTGGGAATGTAATTTGATACAGCCTCTATAGAGAGCAGTATGGAGGTTCCTTAAAAAACTAAAAATAGAACTACCATGTGACCCAGCAATCCCACTACTGGGCATATACCCAGAGAAAACCATAATTCAAAAAGATACATGCACTCCAATGTTCACAGCAGCATAATTTACAATAGCCAGGACATGGGAGCAACCTAAATGCCCATCAACAGATGAATGGATAAAGAAGATGTGGTACAATGGATTATTACTCAACCATAAAAAGGAGCAAAATTGTGTCATTTGTAGAGATGTGGATGGACCCAGAGACTGTCATATAGAGTGAAGTCAGAAAGAGAAAAACAAATATTGTATATCAACGTATATATGTGGAATCTGAAAAAACTGGTATAGACGATCTTACTTACAAAGCAGAAATAGAGCCACAGAGGTAGCGAACAGACATATGGATACCAAGGGGAAAGGTGGGGGGTGAAAGAATTGGGAGATTGGGATTGACATATATACACTATTGATACTATGTATAAAAGATATAACTAATAAGAACCTACTGTATTGCACAGGGAGCTCTATTCAGTTCTCTGTGGTGACCTAAATGGGAAGGAAATCCAAAAAAGATAGGGTATATGTATACATATAACCGATTCACTTTGCTGTACAGTAGAAACTAGCACACTGTAAAGCAACTATATTTCAATAAAAATTTTAAAAAAATTTAATTGCTTCCTGTGTTTTGTGTATTTTCAAGACAGAAATAAAGAGTTGCATTAAAAGTGTAAGTAAAGTTGCATGAAGTGAAAAAAGGCTGCATTTCCCTGGGTAGGGAATGAAAATAAGTGGTGGTATTTTCAGTGATATTCTAATCTAATAAAGTCAAATAAACTTAGTTTCACTATATCTTCAAGAACAAATAGCCTCTAATTACAAATTGAGTTTAGAAGATAATGGAGAAAGCTATAAAGTGCCATAAAAATCTGGTGTACTAAAGAAATTTTGAAGGGTCTGTGATACCTCCTTCTTCTATTGCAAAGTCTGCAGCAACCTCACTTCAGATAAAGTTATCTTTTTATAAGCATTATATAAGTGCACACTTCACATTCTTCCTGGGGTTAATGGTTTTCCCACTTATGTCAGTTAAAGGCATCTCTGTTCATTTAATCACCGAGAAAATTTTAGGCTGAGGGTGCTTCAGTTTAAAGAGGTGTCATACTTCTTAGTTGCCTCTAGGGGGCTCTTACTAAAATTCTTGATGCAGAAGCAGCATTTCCCTAAATGGTAACAATGCCTCAAATCCTCAACTGTCTAATTTATATACAAGGAAGAGTTTACTTCCTTTAGGGCATAATCCATTATGTTTCAAAGTCGTTAAAATGTAAATAAATACATAGAAATCTGTTTAAGTTAGCAAACTGTGGTAAGGTAAAATAATCTTGAATAAACCATGGCCTAAAAAAATGTGAAAACTGTATATGGAAAATTCAGCAAAAGAATACTACCATGCAAAAATAATAATTAGCCCAAGTAAACCTGCACACAATGATTTTCAGCACTTTTGCAAGGGAACAAATTTTGCTATGAAAGCAGTACTTAAAATCAAATAAAGGTTAGGAGACCTAGTTTAAAACTGTTATTAAAACACACAGGCATTTTACTTTAATGGTCACAGGCTTAGTTCCAACTATTTCGGAAGCAAAAGCTTATTGCTTGGATAGTAAGTACAACTCATCCTAAGACTGTATTTGCCTCTAAATTTAGACTGTTGGGGAACTGGCCCTGCATGGGTCCTGTTGGTTTATCTGCCCTCAGTGTAACTGGACACAAAGACCCTGATAACCATCTCCCAAAAAAGGCCAAGACCATGCAGGGGCTAGGGGAGAACTGAACCTGGGAGAGTTTTCCCAGGGTCTTGGCGCTTTGAATGCTGAGGCTCTGGCTGTAAACCTCAGTCACTACTGTGCTACTAAATTGTAAATTGTTTTATATTTTAGTGTGTTTAAAATACAGATTCTAGTCAATTGTGGTGCATTCTAGCCTAGGTCAATTGGCAGTGTTTAATGCCAATCATAACATAATTGTGCATCTTATAGTCAACGATGTCAATAAAATATAGTGGCTGAGGTGCTCTAGCTTAGTGATTTTCAAACTTTAATTTGCATGTGAAATCACCCAGGGATCTTATTAAAATACAGATTCTGATTCAGTAGATCTGCGGAGAAGCAAGAGGTTTTTCATCTAATAAGCTCCCAGATGATATTGATGCTGCTGGTTCACAAGCCACGCCTTGAATAGTAAATCCCTAAATGGGCTAAGAATTGTTGCTGGGCTTTATTTCCTTTTAAACTACCTAAAAGCTACAGCTTTTAGTTGCATGCTATTGTTCACAAATTGTTCTATGTAAATTCTATGTAATTTTATATAAATGTGTTGATTAATCCATAATAAATCAAATGATTATTAAATAACAGCTAAAGGTAATGTTAATGAAGGATTGATGTCAGTAGTTGATGATCATATCTTTTAGCCTGGCAACCTTAGAGAAGAAAATGTTAACAAAAAGGTCAATTTACTCTTTCAAACAAACACTGAAGTCTTATACATACGATCTGCTTTGCCTACAGGTGGTGAGTGCAGGCAAGGAATACAGTGATTCTGTTTGAAAAGTAATGTTACATGAAATTTAATGATGATGATAAAATCCTTAAAAAGTAAAAAAAAAAAAAACACTATTTGCATTTGGACTATAAAAGTTAAATGATTATTCCCAATTATTTTAAAAAAATGATACCAATTTTTTTTAAAAATGCTGAGTTCCTCAGTCATCTTTACTGATTTTTGATACATTGGAAGGTGGCTATTATAATTCAGGGGGACAAAAGAGGAAAGTACACTGGCTAGAGTCAATAAACAGAGATTTTCTTTTGAATTATTTTACATATGAGTGATGTGGCCTGGTTGATGCTATAAATAATTTGTGACTTCCAAGTCAATTCAATTTCCTTCCAAAGCTGTTAGGACAGTTAAATGAAATAACTTTTAAAATGAGATAATACGTGCAAAATTTCATAAACTCATCTGCAATCCAGACAATCATACTTTGCAGGATTCAGTGCAAAATGAAAATGAGGGGCTCCTTGTTCAAAAGTGATTAAGAATTTCAAGATGGCAAGAAGAAGATATTAAACCAAGAGCAGGGTCCTTCTGTGTGTGGAGGCCCTGTGTGACTACATAGGTCACATGTCCATGAAATATATATGTATAGGTCACATTTCTATCTGCAATATAATTGTAGTTAACACTCACCATTTATTGAAATAGTACAGTAAAATAGGCACTATGCTGAGTGCTTCAATTACGTAGTTTCACTTAATCCTTTAGAGTGAAGGAAAAATGAATCAAACAACATTAAATTATTTTCCTCAGGTCACACAACTACCAAGTCTAAGGAGCCAGGATTTGAACCCAGGTCTGTCTGATTCTAAAGCAATTTGTCTTAACTATTTAATGGAATACCAATCTATAACTGGTTCTGTCATCCCATTTGACTCAAATTTAGAAACTTAAGTTCAGAGAAATATATATGTTGGATGCACAATTCATTTATCATGACCTGGATTAGATAACCTATGTTAACCTAATTACATATCCTGGTACTTCACATAGACTCTGGTACATACTAGATAGTCACACCACACATGTGGAACTAAACTGAACATTCAGAGTCACCAATTTCTCTGTATGCAGAATATTTACTCAACAAAGATAAAAATCTCATTTTCCTATTATTTAAAATCACATGCTTCTGAATGATAACAGAATTAATTTCATTTTAAAGTAATTAATTTGTTTTAAATGTTTCAATAGTGATGATTCTCCTGAAAAAGAGACCAATTATGATGTACAGGAATAATTTTCTTCCAAACACAGCACTTGATCCAAAGAACTAAGACGAGTATATCACCTCATAATAGAAATTAATATAAAAAAAATATTCACTTTGTTTTGGATGGATATCAGATTTCTGAAATATGGCTCAAACTTGGTAAAATACAAGCTTGTATTTCTATGGAGCTTTTCTTTTTCTTTGTAATGTGTTTTCTAATCCTTTATATCATTTTTCCTATTCTTTTTTTTTTTTTTTATTATTATTTTATTTTATTTTTTTGGGGGGTACACCAGGTTCAATCAACTGTTTTTATACACATATCCCCATATTCCCTCCCTTCCTTGACGCCCCCCCCTCGATTCCCCCCCACCCTCCCTGCCCCAGTCCTCTAAGGCATCTTCCATCCTCGAGTTGGACTCCCTTTGTTATACAACAACTTCCCACTGACTATTTTACAGTTGGTAGTATATATATGTCTGTACTACTCTCCTGCTTCTTCTCAGTTTCCCCTTCACCCCCCGCCCCCTCCCATACCTCGAGTTCTCCAGTCCATTCCCTGTATCTGCTTCCCTGTTCTTGTCACTGAGTTCATCAGTACCATTTTTAGATTCCGTATATGTGAGTTAGCATACAATATTTGTCTTTCTCTTTCTGACTTACTTCACTCTGTATGACAGATTGTAGTTCTATCCACCTCATTACATATAGCTCCATCTCATCCCTTTTTATAGCTGAGTAATATTCCATTGTATATATATGCCACATCTTCTGTATCCATTCATTTGTTGATGGGCATTTAGGTTGCTTCCATGTCCTGGCTATTGTAAAGAGTGCTGCAATAAACATTATGGTACAAGTTTCTTTTGGGATTATGGTTTTCTTTGGGTATATGCCCAGGAGTGGGATTACTGGATCATATGGTAGTTCTATTTGTAGTTTTTTAAGGAACCTCCAAATTGTTTTCCATAGTGGCTGTACCAACTTACAGTCCCACCAACAGTGCAGGAGAGTTCCCTTTTCTCCACACCCTCTCCAACATTTGTTGTTTCCAGACTTTGTGATGATGGCCATTCTGATTGGTGTGAGGTGATACCTCATTGTGGCTTTGACTTGCATTTCTCTGATGATGAGTGATGTTGAGCATCTTTTCATGTGTTTGTTGGCCATCTGTATGTCTTCTTTGGAGAAATGTCTATTTAGGTCTTCTGCCCATTTGTGGATTGGGTTATTTGCTTTTTTGGTATGAAGCTGCATGAGCTGCTTGTATATTTTGGAGGTTAATCCTTTGTCCGTTGTTTCATAGGCAATTATTTTTTCCCATTCTGAGGGTTGCCTTTTAGTCTTGTTTATGGTTTCTTTTGCTGTGCAAAAGCTTTTAAGTTTCATGAGGTCCCATTTGTTTATTCTTGATTTTATTTCCATGATTCTAGGAGGTGGGTCAAAAAGGATGTTGCTTTGATGTATGTCAAAGAGTGTTCTGCCTATGTTTTCCTCGAGGAGTTTGATAGTGTCTGGCCTTATATGTAGGTCTTTAATCCATTTGGAGTTTATTTTTGTGTATGGTGTTAGGAAGTGTTCTAATTTCATTCTTTTACATGTTGCTGTCCAATTTTCCCAGCACCACTTATTGAAGAGGCTGTCTTTTTTCCATTGTATACTCGTGCCTCCTTTGTCAAAGATAAGGTGCCCATATGTGTTTGGGCTTACTTCTGAGTTCTCTATTCTGTTCCATTGATCTTCCTTTCTATTTTTGTGCCAGTACCATACTGTCTTGATCACTATGGCCTTGTAGTATAGTTTGAAGTCAGGAAGCCTGATTCCACCAACTCCATTTTTCCTTCTCAAGATTGCTTTGGCTATTCGGGGTCTTTTGCGTTTCCATACAAATAGTAAGATTTCTTGCTCTAGTTCTGTGAAAAATGCCATTGGTAATCTGATCGGGATTGCATTAAATCTGTAAATTGCTTTGGGTAGTACAGTCATTTTCACGATGTTGATTCTTCCAATCCAGGAACATGGTATATCCCTCCATCTGTTTATGTCATCTTTGATTTCTTTCATCAATGTCTTAAAGTTTTCTGCATACAGATCTTTTGCCTCCTTAGGCAGGTTTATTCCTAGGTATTTTATTCTTTTGGTTGCAATGGTGAATGGGAGAGTTTCCTTAATTTCTCTTTCTGCTCTTCCGTTGTTAGTGTATAAGAATGCAAGAGATTTCTGTGCATTAATTTTGTATCCTGCTACTTTACTAAACTCATCAATGAGTGCTAGCAGTTTTCTGGTAGAGTCTTTAGGGTTTTCTATATATAGTATCATGTCATCTGCAAAGAGTGATAATTTTACTTCTTCTTTTCCAATTTGGATTCCTTTAATTTCTTTTTCTTCTCTGATTGCTGTGGCTAACACTTCCAAAACTATGTTGAATAACAGTGGTGAGAGTGGACACCCTTGTCTTGTTCCTGTTCTTAGAGGGAATTCTTCCAGTTTTTCTCCATTGAGAACCATGTTGGCTTTTGGTTTGTCATATATGGCTTTTATGATGTTGAAATCAAAGAGGAAATCAAAAAGTATCTAGAAACAAATGACAACGAAAACACAACAACCCAAAACCTATGGGACGCAGCAAAAGCAGTTTTAAGAGGGAAGTTTATAGCAATACAGTCCTACCTTAAGAAACAAGAAAATGATCGAATAAACAACCTAACCTTACACCTCAAACAACTAGAGAAAGAAGAACAAAGAAACCCCAAAGTGAGCAGAAGGAAAGAAATCGTAAAGATCAGAGCAGAAATAAATGAAAAAGAAAGGAAAGAAACCATAAGAAAAATAAATAAAACTAAAAGCTGGTTCTTTGAGAAGATTAACAAAATTGATAAACCATTAGCCAGACTCATCAAGAAAAAAAGGGAGAAGATGCAAATCAACAGAATTAGAAATGAAAAAGGAGAAGTCACAACGGACACCTCAGAAATACAAAACATCATGAGAGACTACTACAAGCAACTATATGCCAATAAATTGGATAACCTGGAAGAAATGGATACATTCTTAGAAAAATACAATCTTCCAAGACTGAACCAGGAAGAAATAGAAACCATGAACAGACCAATCACAAGTACAGAAATTGAGGCAGTGATTAAAAATCTCCCAACACACAAAAGCCCAGGACCAGATGGATTCACAGGCGAATTCTATCAAACATTTAGAGAAGAGTTAACACCTATCCTTCTCAAACTCTTCCAAAATATTGCAGAAGGCGGAGCACTCCCAAACTCATTCTATGAGGCTACCATCACCCTGATACCAAAACCAGGCAAAGATGTCACAAAAAAAGAAAATTACAGACCAATATCACTGATGAATATAGATGCAAAAATCCTCAACAAAATACTAGCTAACAGACTGCAACAGCACATTAAAAAAATCATACACCACGATCAAGTGGGGTTTATCCCTGGGATGCAAGGATTCTTCAATATACGCAAATCAATCAACGTGATACATCATATCAACAAATTGAAGGATAAAAACCATATGATCATTTCAATAGATGCAGAAAAAGCTTTTGACAAAGTTCAACATCCATTTATGATAAAAGCTCTCCAGAAAATGGGCATAGAAGGAAATTACCTCATTTTTCCTATTCTTTTCAAATTCTGAGAGCTGAACTAATTCATCGTGCTTTAATCCCATATAATATCATGCCCATTATACAGCTGAGCAAAGCAAGACAGAGAGGATAACTCAGGTTATTTTGTCAGCTCTCTTTGAAAGTATTATAGATTTCCTCTGGCAGATTAATGACAGCTTCTGCTGTATTTTTGCTGCAATTTTAATATCTCATTTAAGGAACTTGTAATTTTCTGTTTCTTTGTCAGGCTCTCCTTCCAGATTCCTAAGTGCATTGTCTTATTTATCTGTGCGTCCCCAGTATCTAGTACAGATTCTAGCACGTAGTAGGTACTGATTAATGTTGACTCATTGAATGCACACATGCATAAGTGAATGGAACAATTTAAACAGGGTACTCTAGTGGGTGCTGAAATTAAGAGGAAATGTTTAGTCTTACACATTATTCATTACTGCTTTCTGCTGGGCTTGAAAATGTTATATTCTATAAAATGCATCAATTCCTCTGAATTAAAATGTCATTGAACCCCCTACCAAACCATGTTATGCTAGCTTGATATTTGAAAGCACTACCATGCATTATGCCAACTGCTGATATAGTTCCAGGCTATGGGGCATCTGCCGAATATGATGGGAAATAAAAATCTGTGCGTCCCCTGGAAGGGAGGTTGCTATGTTCAAAAAGCTGAATTCTAGACAAAGACTCACCAGATGCTTTGGAGACTAAAGAGCTGAATTCCACTTCCTCGGGGACCTGAGCAGATGGGACTCCCTGAACCCAATCTCGAAGAAGGGTATCTATGGCAAAATGCCTGGTTTCTGCCCCAATTGCTTATTTCCCTTGTCCCCAAGGCTATAATGCACAGAAGCAAACTTACTCTTAGCAATCTATGAAGCCAATACTTTATAGAAGTCTAGAAAGTACTTCTAAATGTGGTTTTTTGTGTGCATCTTTGTTCATACAGTTGGCTACAGAGTACAGAAATTTATGACAAGCATTATTCTCTTATTTATACCCTTAGAGGAGGAAGAGTATGCAGATTTATAAAGTAGAGAGGTCCACAGGGATGACATCGTAGTACCAAGAGGCTCATGTATTACTGGGCATCCAAGAAATATTTTCTGTTCTTTCCCCTCCCACTTAGACACCCTCTTCTCCAATACTCTAGCAATTTAGGGTGCATTTTTGTATTTTCTTTCTCCTTAAGGTTTCTATAAAGTTCATTTCATTTAATTATACCTTAATAAAAGTACTGAGAACACAGAAAGAGAAGCAAGATTACATTAGGAGTAAAGGAAGCAACACAGAGGAGCAGTTAAAGGCAAGGGTTCCGTGGTCAGATTAATTGGGATTCAGTTCTTGGCTCTGCTACTTAGTAATTGTTTTCTCCTAGGTCAGTTATCGACCTTCTCCTGTCTCCATGTCCTCATTTGTCAAATAGGGATGGTATTAGTGTGTAACTTTTGTCATGTTCAGAGAGTTACTTTTGAAAATACAAAGCACTGGAAAAAATGATAGTGCACCCCCTATGCAATTTAATAAAGATAAAATGCCATAAGTCCACACACACACACGCACACAATATTTTTTTTTCCTTCCATGATTCCCTTGCTGCTATGTCTGAAATACTGAATATCTAATTATTTCATAAAGTTTCATTAATTTATTTTTTAGGAGTAAATTATGCTTGTGTGTTGCTGATACCCCTAGGTACAATGGGATAACTCACTGGATGTTGTAGAAATTACACGAGAAATAGAAAGTATTTAATATATTATTCTTACTATTCTGGAATATACCAACTCTCTTATCCTTTTATAATAGCTCTAACCTTAGCATCCCTTTTATAATACCTAGCATAATCCTAGCCACAATTAGGTACCATAGAGTTTATATCACTGGGATATGTTTGGATGAGCTCATTCAGGCAATGTGCTCTAACTAGGAAAAATACTCAACTTAGGTTATTACTACTATCTCACATGGGTTCTTGGAAAGACATCCTTAAAAAAGGAAAGGGGAATTTCTGACTTAAAAGAAGCCGTGATCTGCTGTCTTAAAAATGAAAAGAGGCAAGGGTAATTGACCTCTGTTTGCATTTTAGTACTGACAATTTATTACAGCAGAAGTGTTGAAACACATTTCAGTATTTCCAAGATCTGAAAGAAATTAGTCAGGGCTTATAATAAATCAGGTTAACGGTACCTAAGAATTTGTTAAATTCTTTGACATTCCCACAAACTCCATCATGCTTTCTTGTTAAAGTTTTAAAAGCAAACTGCCATCTTCTGTGTTTTAAATCAGGTAGAGAAAATTTATTTTCTTTCTAGACCAGAATTTTTGCCCAATGCTGTAAGTCAATTTGCCTCCTTTTCAGCTGGGCAAAACTAAGCTCTCTTATCAGTCACTGAACTAAGACCCTACCTTTAGGAAGGCAGCCCAAGCCAATGTGTGAGTCCTTGTGTTACAGGAATCCCTTTGATTTAGGTACAGTCTATTATTTGGGGGGCATCAGCAAAACCTATCTTAAAATGGTTAAGTTAAATTGAGGACATTTTGCCAAACATAATTAAGGTAGAACTTATTATCCTTAGTTATATAATAATATGGTGAGTAAAAAATATGTGGATCTGTATGGAAAATGGCTAGGAAGAAATGAAATGGGAATGCAAAAGGCAATTCTCTTTCCAAAAGAATGAATGAGGCATGTGGAAAGGTTAACATAAATGCATTGTAAAATACTACCAATTGATATGTAGACTGTGCCAATGTAATAAGAGAGGAAAGGCAGAAACTATCTACAGGTATCAGGGATCCCGACAGGGAAGAGTCTGGAGGAAATGAAAACCTGGGAGAAATGTGTTTAATCGTGACTTTGGCACCCTCATGAGGAGGTCCTCCCAGATAAAGAAGTCCTCTCTCTTCCCAAGTTGCATGATTAGAAGTGAAGATCTCCTTACCCTCCAAAGCTCCCTTGAGATCAAACTTCTCCAAAAGGTCACAAAGCCTTTTATTTCAAAATTGGAAAAATAACTTAAAATGCAAATTCTACCATGGATTTTTGTTTTTACATGTAAATGACAGGCACTCTACTCTCTGAGTAATGAGGGAAATAGAACAGAACACCTGAGAACCCACATTTGATGAGCTGGTTCTACCATATAAGGGGATAAATTCAGAAGCCTTCACAATCATCTAGAGTTCTCTGTGGTCCACAAGAAGAAAGACAGGAATTAAGAGGTATCTGCATGAAGGAACTATTGCACTTTTTCCCAGTGCTGATGCTGGTACAGTATGTGAATTAACAGCAATGCCACTGCAAATGGCAGAGGGGACCATGCTGATTACATGCAGGTATCAACTATTTTCCCACAGTGGGTGAAAATGCTTACATAAGAGGATATTTCCTGAACTTCATCCACCTCAAAGCCTCTTCCAGATTTTTTGTGCTAAAAGTTTCTCAGTGTAATTAAAGGTTGTGCTGATCTAATTAGGTTGATGAACTTTTCAGTAGGGATTTAATTCCCCCTAGCACTTCACTTATTTATTTTTCTAGAATCTTTCCTTAGGCTCATCCAAGCAGCTTGTAGTGGTAGCATTCTAAATTTCCTCACACAGGCAATGTCTCCACTCACACAACTCATTGTAAAACTCCAGTAAATACACATGGCTAAAAACAAACTTCAAATAAAGCATTCTAGGTCGTTTTATCCAAAGCAATTCTTTCCTCCCTCTTCAGTTTCACTTCCCTACTAACAAACTGTGTTGAATAATGTTCACTCTGCAGGAGGGAAATAGGTGTTTCAAAGCACAAAGAGGCACAAAGAGACTAAGAAATGCATAACAGCAGAAGGAGATTCTGAGGCAAGATTAATGAAGGACCATCATGACCCTTCCTTATAAGTAATATACTGCAGAAGCCCTCATGGTCAAAATATTGGGACAGAAGCACATATCATTGAGTTTTCCACCTGTTTTTGAATACTGAAAAACAAACACACAAAAACCTCTAATGAGCACCTTCGGAATCAACTGTGATACTTTTATACAAATAAATAAATAAATAAAATGCTTTCAAGCAGCCTAAGGTGAATAGGCAGAGCTGTAGCTGTCCTCAAATAGACTCCAACCATCTCACTTAGACACCATGGTTTAATTTTCTACAGCATCCCTTTCCTGTTGTAGCAATCACTCAAAAATTGCTTCCTGGAAAAACTAAATTTAATTTTAAATGATCTTCTTAAGCAACATATATTTCCGGTTTTATTCAATGGTATAAAAAATGCAAAGAATATAAACAAATGGTTCTGACCAAGCATGATTAGTATTGCTTTTGTAAAAATCAAATTAAAAAGGCATATTTTCAAAGACCTATTATCCTCTAGGAATTTATAGATGTGGGCTGTATATAATGGTAATTTATTATTTACAATTTTTCCTTTAACTTTTCTCAAATTTATATCCTTGAAAGTCATTTTCAGTGACCTCAAACATTTCTCCAAAGTCTTTTTATTTATTTATGATGAAAATATAAATACTTTTTTAAAAAAAACTGCTTTGATCCCCTTATTATAAATTCTTGGACATTCAAAGTTCCCTCTCGGTTTGAACAAAGTAATATATGAAGTTCAGGTTAGATTTTGCCAAATTATTTTGAAATAACTTTATTTTGAAATTTGTTAATCACTAAAAAATAAGTAAATTTCTTAATAAGGGTTGGTTGCTCTCCATACAAGCCAAGTCTTATTTCAAATAAGCATTATCAAATGCCATATAGGGAAAGCCCTAACTGCTAATTGTTTCTAATAAACATTAGATTTTGGGTTGTTTCATTATGAGGAGTATTTTTCTGTTTTACTTTAATCTTTAAAGAATGAAGATGTGAATTAGTGAGAGTGGTAGGCCACCTCTAGTTTTGTATCTTGAGTTCCACTGTTTATAATGAAACAGAGCCAGTCATTCAAGTATTATATTTTATCTGACAATATTGTTTGTTTTAATCCTGTTTCCCCTGCATTGCTCTTTGGTGGGACAAATAACCTCTAGGTCTGTTTCCCCATTTCCAAAATAAGGAGGTTGGACTTGGAGAATGACTTCTAGGATTCTTTCTATTTTAACACTCCAAAATTTCTCCTATGACTTCAGATATAGTGTTATTAATATCTCCCCCAGGACTGGTTATCCTAAGGGTGATCACATACTAGACTGAAAATAAAAATGTTATGAGCCACGGATGAAATCATAATTAAGATTTTATATAATGTGCTATAGAGCAGAAAGCCCTAGATAAGAGTTAAGGAAGGCTCACATGGGCTTAAGAGAATGTGGTGAGAATGAACGTGGGAATGTTCTTCTCTTTTCAGCAACTCTACAAAGCTCACCTATCTGAAATAAAGTGATTTAACTCAAAATCTATGATACGTTGTCACAATTTTATTTCAGTAGTAGGAAAAGCAGGGCATTCTAAATAGATACTAACTCAGACTTGGATGGAAACTATGAACTATTCCAAACCTCTCCAAGTAAAGTGTGTTTTGATTTACAGGCTGATTGTGCCTGTACCCTTCCACTCTAGTGTGTCAGGAGGAAATAAAGTGTAAGGGACTACACATCAATAAAACACTGGCAGGACTTGCTCCAAACACATACCCCAGGCTGTGAAAGAGAGAGATGTAGGAGGTGCCCTATTGGTAAGAGGAGCGATACCTATCTAAAACCTACACAGACAACAGCTTGAGTGAATCCTCATTGTTTGTGGATAGCTACCAATTAAACATCACATGGAAAATCACCCGACTTGGTTTTTATGGTTGAAAGACCAATTAAAAAGATAAGTAAAAAATATATATAAGCAACAAGGACGTAGCACAGGGAATTACAGCCATTATTTTGTAATAATCTATAATGGAGTAAAATCTGCAAAAATATTGAATCACTATTCTGTACTTGAAACTAATATAAAATTGTAAGTCAACTATACTTTAATTAAAAAAAAGATGAGTTCTAAACTGTATCAACTACTCACTAACACAAATATTAAAGACGTTAATCTGAAGTGCAGTCCAGTCTGAAACTATAATTTTGGATTAAGGCAATTCACTGAAGATTCATGCATACAGAAAGTTGCCTGGCCCAAAACTGAACTGTCAGGAGACAATGAGGCTCAGCTGAACTTGGGTGATCACTGCAGAAACTCTCATGTTTTTACAGGATACCCAAAAGATCTCTTTAGCTAGATTCCAGTTTCTGCTCGAGATCCTTGAATTCCCTTTCCTTTTCCCAGTGCACAGCAAGACTAACTTTCTGTAGATAAAGCAGGGCCTAAGGCTGACTGTAGGGTGGTCGGTTCATAGCAAAAGTGAGGAAATGGTGTGGATGGTTGGGGGTGTGATTCTGCCCCCACCCCAATTCCCATCACCAGAAGGGGGTTTCAGGCATCATATTGTGAAATCCAATTGTGTTTTCACCATGCTTCTCCCCAGCCTGAAACATGTTCTCCATTCCTGGCCTAGCCAAGTCATAATTATCCTTCAAGACATTCTGACTCTTCTGTGTGTCTTCTGTGTCTACTAGACCCTCACTCATTTCACGCTCTTTCGTACTCAAATGAGTACAACTGTGCCAGCCAGTTTAATACCTCATTCCTCATAGTCTGTTATACATTTCTAAAAGTTGTTTTGGTTTGTAACAAACTGGAGGGTTTACACAATCTTCTAACAAATATTTTTGTTACGACACTGTATATTATGGTGGCTAAGAGCACACAAGACTCTGAAATCAGACTGCCATGATCACGCTCTAGGCTTGAAGACTTGTTAGCTGTGAGACCTTGCTCAAGAAACTCACCTGCTCCAAACCTCAGTTTCTTTGTCGAAAAATGCAGATAATTACTATGTATGTTATGGAAATTCCTGTAAAGCTCTTAGGATTGCATCAGACACAAAATAAGAGCTCAGAAAATGCCTACTGTTATTACAGTAATGATAATAATTATTATTATTTTATTATGCTCACAGAGCTTAGCACAGTCCTGGGTCATGCTACATATTTGTAAAGAGTAAAAGTTATTTCTGGGAAGCAATCAATCCCTCCCACCACAAAGCATGGTTAGATGCAGGTTTTCACAACTGCATCTCCTTGTGTTTGTTAAAACTATAGCTTTTTCAAATCCCTCTTTGAATTCATCTATATATACTCACGTACTGGAAATGCAACATCCAGTATGTTTACATAAATGGAAAATAGGTAAGGATAATTTGAGCAGTGACTGTTTTTCACTGATGCTTAACTGAATCGATTTTATATGATTAGAATATATTCTTTAAAATAGACCAAAGTACCTTACTCCTTGCCAACAACACCTATGGCTAATCATTAATAAATTCAAAGTTATTAAATTTTACATTTTAGAGGTCTGCACCATTAAGCTACAGTCATATAATGCAAGAGGAACTTATGATTCTAGCAGCCAAAAAAAAAAATGGATTGTGCCTGAATGAAAACAGGCAGCTTTTATGGAAAAATATTCATACAAATTGAAATCCAAGGATCATCCTGATCTTTTTCATCTCATACCCTAACAAGGTCCAATCCTATCAAAAGTTAAAACCAACAATGACAGCTGAGAACGAGGGATGAAATTCTTGATAATTTTAGCTTGATAGTTTCACTCAGGTAAATATCAAGTAAGCTCATTAGATCACAAATGAAACATCTTTACTGCCTTCAGAATATATTTAAAATATAGGAACAAAATCATTCATTATACAGATTCACTTTGTGTTTGTTGCACTTGGTAGCTCTTGGCCTATTTTTTTTTTCTTCTTTTTTCCTGTGATGCTCAAATAAGTTACCACTGTGTATATGACACCTAAGGCATTTAAGTAGAAATGAACAGGGTGTTTGGCTTAACCCTAGACCCAATATTTCTTTGTGTCTGATTTTCTTTTATAGCTAATACACAACTGCCCAGGCAAATCTTAAATTGTGAATTACTTACAGACTATAAAGAAGAGGGTCTTAATTCCTTGATAACATTCTATGAGCTGCCCCCATCCCCCCAATCCTATATAAACGACAGTGGAATACTGAATTTAAGGTTGTGCCCTTCGACACCACAAACATCGGGTCTTCAGCAAAGGCGCTTTCAGTCCGGATCTGAAATGATGAGATCATGAATTAGGAATGATTCTGGTGATGGTGATAATTACCTCTTTGAGACAGCCCATAAAGTTGTTACTGACTGGTGACCCTGGAAGGTCTGCTGTGCTGGGACTGCCTCCAACATAGAAAAAGTCATCAGACCCCAGCATGGTATAATCTTCTTGCGTGTAGCCCGTTGTGGTAAGAATCCCATCCACTGATATTGTCACCTAGATAACAAAGCACAGGGAAAGGACACGCTATACTCAGACCTAGATACTGTAATCCTGGGATATGCCTGTTTTGTGTTTTGTTTTGTTTTATTTTTTCATTTTGCTTTTTGCTTTTTTTTTTTTTTTTCTGTTTGTTTGGTTTTTATTTTTAAACCTATGGCGGAACCCATTTTCATGTCTGTTTGAGGTTTATTCTTGGATTCTATTCAACTAGCCCTAAGAGATCTAAGCTAGTTAGAGAGTTAACTGATTATTGAACTAGTGTCAGCATCATCCCTACGGCAACTCAAAAGTTATTTAGCAGACACAAAAATGGTGTTAGTAAAATGCTTCCTAGGTTAGTTTTGCTGGTGTACATATTAGTAAAGTTTAGTCGTCTGTTATTAACTAATCACAACGTGCACCTTGTTAACAGAAAAGGCGCAAGCTCTTTCCAGCAACATCACTGTTTGCACTACTGAGCAGCAGCTGTCCAGCATGCAGGTGCCTGCGTCCATGCCAAAGGGGAGGGGAGGCAAAACAACCAGTGGAAGCAGCACACGCTGATGTGCACATGCAGGAGGGACAGTACAGTTCAGAAAGGAAAGGAAAGAGAACGGGGAGAACCGAAGGAAAACACAACTGCTCTGTGATGACGGAAAGATGAATGGGTGTGGCATCTCCAGCATTCCCAGATCAAGGGTGCATGCCATGCGTCATGAATGGTTCGAGGCTGGCTGAGCTTGCGGTCACTCGGGCCAGCCACCATTTTGTCTTATCCCGTGTTAACCACAGCTGGATGCAAAACGTTCGAAACGTTAACGATGCCCCTACAGGTGAGTTGGAAAACAGAAGTTGACAGGAACAGGTAAAAAATAAGAAGGTCAACAACAGATGAAAAGAAGGAGGTCAAAGTAAGCAGAAGAGTACCAACCGCAGTTCCTCTTTTGTTAATGATGTCTACAGTTAAAAGAAAGAAAGAAAACACACGGCAAACCCAAAATAAGAAACAATTAGAATGATATCTACCGAACAATGTAGTTTGTTTACCATAGCGTGTCCAATGCCTGAGTGCTTTGTGGAGAAGGGGGGAGAAAGGAAATTAAAAACTGTGAACAGAATAACGATCGTTACTTAAAAAATATGATGGTCTCTACCATGTTAGTACATTTTTTGATTCAGGTAACGGTTAGTAGAATGAAACATTCCATGAATGACATGTTAGTTATTAAGCATGTTAGTAACATAGAAAAAGGGCAAAATAATTTTACAAGAAAAAAGCAGACTAACAAATAGGCCTCCCACAGAGGTAATATTTTTCCTGCCAGTATTATTGGTAACTTGCTATGAGACAGAAACAGACATATGGCAATGTTCCTTTGTCTCCCTGAGTACATCTGACAGACATTTAAAAAAAGTCTAAAAGGGATTCAAAGGCCTAAAGCTCATCAGCTGACCACTGCCGCCTTCTGCCCATATGTGATCCCTCCCCCACCCTGGCCCACCCCAGCCCCAGCAAATGCGTAGGAATTGGTTGGCATTGCCCTACTACTCAATTTTACAGCATACAAGGACTCCTCCTCAACTCCAAAACTTCCTTCGGTCATATTGATGGACTTTAGGGTCACAGTTTACTGCAATGAAACAAAGCAAAGATCCTGACACACAGAATGAGTAGAATGGATTTGTTTTTAATCTGTCCTGCCACACATGCACCCCAGCTGTAGAACTGCAGTTTCCTTGGAGCTACCAATTCGCAGTTTGGTTTGTAACCTGAGCAAAGGCAAATCTAGAAAGTGGGCTCCTCAAGCCCCACCCTTCCTTCTGTGCTTCTCTCAAATGAGCCTTCAGCCTCTTGGTGAGAATCTGAGAGAAAAATAAAAAGGGAAAACCAAAGAGACACACTTACAGGAAATCCGTGACCTACAGCTACCCTGATGGTGGGCAACTAAACCCCGAGGCAGGTGTGAAGCATGCAGGGCCCCTCCCATGACACTAAGGCCTCTGAAAGGTCTTGGAGGGTCTCAAGAAATCCTTCGCTTTTACTGGTCTGCCTCAGCTAGACTGAATCTGCACTCCTAAAAATTCCTGTTTGCTTCTCTAGCTTGGATAGTTTAAGGCTTTCAGAAGTGGAAAAGAAAAGGTTAGACAGTTAACAGCTCAGAAAGAGACGGCTGTTTTAGTAAAGGAAAACCAGAGACAATTCGGTCATTCTGCAACTGTTTAGAGAAACAACAAATATGTTAAGGATATTAGTCTGAGATCAGTATGTACTGCAGAAAAATTAGTCACTGTCAACACTTAACAAAATGGTACATTGTAATATCATAAAACTTCAAATAATAACCAAAACTTATCATGTTCAGTATAAAAGGACAATCTATGCACTTTTATCTGTATATATATATATATATATATATACTGTAATAATATATCTCAGTTAAAAGCATACAGTATATGGGGACCCATAGATTTACTGAAAAATTGATATTTTCCTAATATGTAGACATTTGGAAGAACGTTTTAAAAATACAGTCAAATAAAAATGGGCACCTAGAGAATGAACTGGCCTCTCCAGAGACATTTGGGGTTTAACATAAGTGTCTGTGCCAAAAATAAAAACATCTTCATCAGCAGAGCCTTTAGGAGAGGTGGAAACCCCCAGAGTCATCTTTCCCCCTCAGGGATTCTTGTCCTCATTTCAGAGTTTGGGGTGGGGAGGGAGTAGGGATTGATACAATCCCAAATCAAAAACACACTGTTGTTGGATTTGCTTTTTTAACTACAAAAAAGGAACTGTGATTTAATGACCCCAATGTGCATGCTTCCAAATGATCACCATGAAAACTATAATTTAAAATCAAATAAACAAAAGACCAAAAACACAACAGAATCACACACATCACAGGAAGGGCAGGTCGCAGGGATAACCTTGCAGCCCTCTGGGAAACTGTCATATGTCGTTGCATCAAAATAGCCTTTGGGCCCCTGGAACTTTCTAGATATGCCCCTGCTCAAGTATGGCAGGAAGATTCATCTCAGAAGAAGAAAAAGCTAATTTGTAAGCGACTCTGAGGAGCCCTATATCATGTTGTTAGGGTTTTCAAGTACCACACACACAGCTGTAGCGAGAAACAAAGCCAGTTACTCTCTTAACCACTGCGCTGTTACCTGACGCAGATTCCTGGTGACTTTCACATCATGCCAGGCATTATCATTAAACTTTCCATTCACGGGCTCCACTAGTGCTTCAAAGGCCCCTGATCCCAAATTAATGACCAGAGAGACAGCTCCATTTTTCAGGGCGAGATTGACATAATCAGCTGATTTCCCGGTGTGAAGCATCAGTCCGTTCCTCTGAAGGGTTTTAAAGGACAGAGTTATTTCATCGCTGCTGCTTTGAATGGGGTTTTGAGACAAGTCGTAGCAGAAGTATTCAGATCCCTTGAAAGTGGCGATATATTCTTCTTTTCCTAGAGGAAAAGAGATACATACATGCGTAAGTAAAGGACTATACTATGTACATCAGCAAAGCTTAACAGAAACAATAACTAATCAGCCTCCAAATGAACTCTTTGTCTAGTTAACATTCATGACAAGAGCCCTGTCAAAGAGAGTTAAATAGTACTGTAGGTGGCAGTATATTTTTATAAACCTCAGCTATCGGGCTATCAACTGCAATAGCTAAAGCTGACATTCTTGCAAATTCAATTAATTTTTAAGTATCACTGCAAGAGCTCTGATCAGAGAAAGGAGCTTTGTGATATCTCGAGGGCACGAGTCAGGTACCATAAATACATACTGGATGGTTCTACTCTGCTGGCAACAATGGATTCCAATGTGTTTTCAACATTCTCTCCATCCAACTGAGGCGTTATTTTAATTTTCAGTGAGACATTTATATTCAAAGATCTTCTCAGTGAAGAGCCAAATGTTTCCACCACTGAGAAACCATAACAAATTATCTGGTGAGGGGAAAGCAAAGCAAAAATAATAGAATCTGGTCTGGGAGTAAACAGATCTCCCATAGAGCAAGTGCATTTCTCCTCCCTGGGTGGAGGGGGCAGTGATAGAGAGCCTCAGTGGCATCAGCTGGATTGTTGGTTCATTCCCTGCTCTCACCAAGCAGATGGTAGGGCTGGCTTTTATGAGACTGGTAAGAATTCTAGCACATCCTCAGGGGAACAGCATGGAAACGGAGTCTCAGCGTTTTCTACACATCTCAATCTTTACCATATTCAGGAGTAACAACGTGGATCCCACAAAATGTTAGATCAAACAGAAATGTGGCTATTTGGGAAAAGCAGACTTTTCCCACTAAGTGAGTTTAACCAAAGGAAGAGTAGAAGCCAAAAGCTCCCTCAACTTTCGAGGCGATTATGGCATTGTACCAAGAAAAATGAGACAGTATGGTCTGGACTCAGCTTCTGATAAACTATAAACATAGAATTATAAGTGGTACTTGAGAATCTTAATCTGTTTCCCTGGTAGTACAGCATCTCTACTACGCCTACTGGAGGGTTCAGATACCAACAAGGGTCTCACTCTTAGCCTGGCAATAGGATTTTACCTCAGGACTACTGTCATTCAATAGTCAAATAACTCATATCTTTACATCAGAGCGCAAATCAAGGTCTCAGCTCACCGGGGCTCAATGACCTGATACAGAAAGTACTATAAGCAACCACAGGTAGGCAAGGCATGGCACTGAGTTCAAGATAGTGAGTACCTAAGAACTTTCACAAGAGAGTGAACCCTTGAGGAAGAGTCAGTGTCTACTAGTAAACTATTAGTGAAGACTAGTGGTCAGGCCAAACCCACCACATTCTGAGAGTCACAGCCAGCACAGCCCAATCCATACTAGAGGATCCCTTACGTTCACACACTCAAAGCATTGGCTGAAATCCCCCAAGTGATAAGCCCAGTGCCAGCCTTTGGGGACAATGGAGTGACCAAGACTGACCTAATCCCTATCTCTGAAAGTCTATAGTTTAGGTGTTTGCTTCCCTGGTCAGTTCAATATGGCAAGTGGCTTGATATTGGGAGCCAGGACAACTAAATATTTCTGATATACTGGGGGAAAAAAAAGGAGGCTAAACTATGAATTTAGATCCTGGTTGGCCAACTGTTAACTGCACTGGGGGGCGATTCTGCATCTTTTAAAATCTCAGTTTCTAAAAATGGTTAGTGATACCAGTCTTTCAGGATATAATGAGATAATGCTGTACAGGCATCTGGCAAAGTTGGTGGCACTAGAAAATAGTAGATGTCTTCCTCCTTGCCTGCCTAATGTAACAAATGTGATAAATGATCTAAAACAAACAGCATATGTCATACTTCATTGTGAAATCTAGAATACTCTTTTTAAGATCAGAAACAGAACAAGGATGCCCACTAACAACGTACTGTGCTTAAAGTCCTAGCTAATGCAGAAAGACAAGAAAAACACATGAGCAATATCAAGAGTATAAGTGGGAAAAAAAACACATCATATTACAAATATAATTGTATACATTGATAGACCAAACATCTTTAAAAAACAACTTTTGGGTTTAAGATATTTTAGAAAGATTGTAGGTTCTATGTACCTGGGAAAATCAATATTTTAAACATATAAACAGACCTATAGATTCAATGAAATCCCAATAAAAATCTCAATGATTTTTTTAATGAATGTGAAAAGCTTATTCTACAAGTTCTATGGGAAAAACATAAAGCCCAAAATAGCCAAAATGCACCAGAGAAAGAAGATTAAGGAACTTTTCTGTGTAAAGATGAACAATTATTAGAAAATCATGATAATAAAGATAATGCATTAATATAGACAAAAGGGGGAGAATAAAGATAATAATCAAACTAAAAGTAATCTTAAGCATATATGAAAATGATTTGTATCTAGTCAGGCATTGCAAATAAGTGAGCAAAGTATAGATTATCACCATTTTCAATAAATGGTGCTGGGACAACTGGTTAGCTACATGAATAAAATGAAATTGGATCTTTACATCATTTTATTTACAAAAATAAATTCTCCATGGACTAAGGATATAAATCAGTGACGTAAATCTGTAAAATTTTTGTAAGACAAGAAATCACGATACTGAAGTATGGAAGGATTTATTAAATAGGCATCAAAAGCATTAATAAAATATTGATAAATTCAGCTGCATTAAAATTAAGAACACCTGTTCATCAATATTACCATAAAGAGAGTAAGAATCTAAATTAGGTTGGTGAAAAATATTTTCATACCATATTAATCTACAAAGGACTACAATACAGGATTTGTAAAGCATTCTGAGAAATCAATTTGAAAAAAAGATGAGCAATGGTAAAATGGGCAAAAGAAATATATAGTAATTTCACAGAAACACAGATATATGCTGTATGAATAAATAAAAAGATGCTCAATTCTATGAGTCTTCAGGGAAAGGCAAAAATCAAATTATATTCAGAAACTATTTCATAGCCATGAAATTGACAAAAAATGAAGTGAAAAAATAGAAAAACTCCAGCCTTTGTAAGAGCTATAGGAAAATAATAATTCTTATCCAATGCTAATGAGAGTGCTGCTGAGCTAAAAATCGACCAACTGCAATAAGCACTATTTCTATTTGGCCTTATGGTCTTATGCTATCCTGTGGGAATGTCACATATTATAAAGGTATCAGTCTTTAGAAAATTGTTACCATAGTCAATAAAAATAATATCCCCAATTCCTTTCGATTCATTTCTCTCTCCTCATTGTTTTGATCATTTGATGATAGGGAGTCAAGTGAATTCTGGTTCATATTTGTATACATACATCAGATATAGTGAGATTCACTTATCTAAAGATGATATTTGCAAAATTTTCATCCTCAATGAATACTCAGAACAGGTCTCTGAGCCAAAGGGAGTTTTAGAGACCCTCTCATAGTCCAAGCTTTTAATTTACATTATTAAGAAAGTGATGTCCATGGAGTTTAAATGACTGTCAAATTCGGAAAGTGTGCTAGTCATAGAAGCAGGACTAGAATCTAGCCTCTGACTACCCTTAAATACTAAATAACAGAGTTTGAGGGCTTGAAGAGGTTAAAAGGCTATAGCAGTCAAAGCCACAATGAGGTATCACCTCACACAAGTCAGAATGGCCATCATCACAAAATCTGGAAACAACAAATGTTGGAGAGGGTGTGGAGAAAAGGGAACGCTCCTGCACTGTTGGTGGGAATGTAAGTTGGTACAGCCACTATGGAAAACAATTTGGAGGTTCCTTAAAAAACTATAAATAGAACTACCATATGATCCAGTAATCCCACTCCTGGGCATATACCCAAAGAAAACCATAATCCCAAAAGAAACTTGTACCATAATGTTTATTGCAGCACTATTTACAATAGCCAGGACATGGAAGCAACCTAAATGCCCATCAACAAATGAATGGATACAGAAGATGTGACATATATATACAATGGAATATTACTCAGCTATAAAAAGGGATGAGATGGAGCTATATGTAATGAGGTGGACAGACCTACAGTCTGTCATACAGAGTGAAGTAAGTCAGAAAGAGAAAGACAAATATTGTATGCTAACTCACATATACAGAATCTAAAAATGGTACTGATGAACTCAGTGACAAGAACAAGGATGCAGGTGCAGAGAATGGACTGGAGAACTTGAGGTTTGGGAGGGGGCGGGGGGTGAAGGGGAAGCTGAGACGAAGCGAGAGAGTAGCACAGACATATATATACTACCAACTGTAAAATAGATAGCCAGTGGGAAGTTGTTGTATAACAAAGGGAGTTCAACTCAAGGATGGGAGATGCCTTAGAGGACTGGGGCAGGGAGGGTGGGGGGGACTCGAGGGAGGGTGTGGGGGGAGTCAAGGGAGGGAGGGAATATGGGGATATGTGTATAAAAACAGATGATTGAACTTGGTGTACCCCCCCCCAAAATAATAAATAAATAAATAAAAATTTTAAAAAAAGGCTATAGCATTTTATCCAAGTGACTTCACATCATTCCAAATATGATTTATTCAAAATAAATTTTTTTTAATAAATTTATTTATTTATTTTATTGGCTGTGTTGGGTCTTTTCTGCTGTGTGCAGGCTTTCCTTTTCGTTGCAGTGAGTGGGGGCTACTCTTCGTTGTGGTGCATGGGCTCCTCATTGCCGTGGCTTCTCTTGTTGTAGAGCATGGGCTCTAGGCACGTGGGCTTCAGTAGTTGCAGCACATGGGCTCAATAGTTGTGGCTCACGGGCTCCAAAGCACAGGCTCAATAGTTGTGGCGTATGAGCTGAGTTGCTCCGCGGCATGTGGGATCTTCCTGGAGCAGGGATCGACCCCGTGTCCCCTGCATTGGCAGGCAGATTATCAACCACTGAGCCACCTAGGAAGCCCCTATTCAAAATAAATCTTGACAAAGGATTTATTTGCCAGATAATGTGGCAGAGCCAAAGGAAAAAAATAGTAAATAGAGTTTGCAGTTCACTAGGTGGAAAGCTGTGAAGTTATATGAGAGTTGATGACATTTCAAACCATCATATTCCTATTACTTAAAAATGAAAATATATCACTCCTTTATATTGTTTAATATCAAATTTAGATAATTTAAATTCGCATTAAATGCAACCACATAGTTTTGGAAAAATTCACTCTGTAGAATATATCATTATCTCAAAAGGCCATAAATGAGATATGAATCTATGTTGGGAAAATCTTTTTGCTATGTTCTTTTTCAAGAAAGAATATGTTACTTATATGAGAATAAATAAGTCATTCTGTTTTCTTCAAGAGGACTATAATTCCAATTCTTTGTTACCATGCAATCCTTGTCATTAAGTTTTGTGCTGTGTCATATGCAAATACCAAGCAGCACAGTTAAGAGTTATTTACGCTTTCCTGTTGAACACAAAGAATGGGTCTATGACCATTTTAAAATATAAGTCCCAAATATCTTGTGCATTTCTAATATGTTCTAAAACAATAAACATCAAGAAGAAATTGGATTCACAGCAATATGTATATCAACAAATACTTATATCCAGGATACATAAAGAACTTACACAAATCAATCAGAAAAAAAAAAAAACACTAGACAAACCAACAGGAACAGACTCTTTTATCCATAATAAAAGAATATCCATTTGGAAAGATGTTCAACTTTATTAGTATTCAGAGAAATGCAAACTAAACCACAATAAAATATTAATACATTCCACTACAGAGAATAAAATGAAAAAGACAAAATGCACCAAGTGTTAGTGAGGATGTGGAGCAACTGGAACTCTCATGTATTGCTGGTGAGAACTGCTTTCTTGAAATTAGCAATATCTTTCTTTTTTTGGCTGTGTGGTGCAGCATGCAGGATCTTAATTCCCCGACCAGTGATTGAACCTGTGCCCTCTGTGTTGGGAGCGTGGAGTCTTAATCACTGGAAGGCCAGGGAAGTCCCATGAAATTAGCAATATTTTTTAAAGCTAAACACCTGCCTACCTTATGACCCAGTAACCCCCACTTGTAAGGATACATCCAACAAAATGGACAAAAAGATCATCAGAATAACATACCAGAATGCTTACAGCAGTACTCTGCATAATAACCTCAAACTGAACAGTACTGAGATACCAATCAACAGTAGAATGGATAAATTGGGATATAGTTACACAGTGAAATATTAAACAGCAATGAGATCATATGATCTACAACTATGTGCAAAAATATGGATAAATCTCAGAATAATAACATTGAGTAAAAACATGCTAGAAATAAAAGAGAACATATGATTCCATTTATATAATTTTTTTTTTTAAATAAGCAAAACTAATCTCCACTGTTGTAAATCAAGGTCATGGCTATCTTTGGTAGAAACAAAGCGGGGACTAGTTAGGAGGACTTTTGGGTGCTAGCAATGTTCTGTTCTTGATCTGAGTGTTGGTTATGGGTGTGATCAGAGTGCAGAAAATCATACAGCTGTACACTTATGATACGTGCACTTCCTAGTATTTATACTATATTTCAAAAAATAATTTAAATACTAGTTTAAATAATCTGTATGACTGAGAACAAAACAAATTCATCTGATAAAATCTTTTCTTCCTGATTAATAGGGTGATATGAGCAAGACATTACTCCTATTAATGCTACTTTTATTAGTAAAAATGAAAATAATAGCAACAGTAATAATATCAATTATGCAGCATTTAAAAACTTTTCAATGCACATTAATATCCTTTAATACCATTTGCTCTCTGGAGCAACCTCACAGGATTTAGAAAAAATATATAAGCTGCAGGGATGTAATTGCTTGAAGGACCATACTCCAAATGTGCTGATTAATGGATCACTGTCAAAATGGAGTCTCTATTACTCATCATAGAAATGCTATGATAGAATCAGAGAAACAATTTAAAGATAAACTGCTCAAAAGCTTGGAGCATTTTTCTAATATTCCATATTAATTTACTTTATATTGCAATACGACTGGAGGAAGAAATCTAATAGGGTGCAACTGGAGTTAGTCCTACCCAATTTTCATCCCCCTAATAATTTAAACAAAAATACACAGTTCTTGCTCGTCTAATTTTCTGAAGGAAATTTCAGTGAAAAAATTCGAATTGTATAAATTCTTGTTGTGCTGATTGGATGAGCTCATTTTGACAAAGTTAAATTTGATGGGAATAAACCTGAGTTCTATTCTCAAGTCTAAAACCACTCAACTGAACAAATAAGAGTATATAGGAAACATGACTTCCCAGACACATCAGAGAAAACAAACAAAGCCAAATCTCTAGAGCATTTAGAACATGAATCAACAGCGTGCTGGAGACCCTCAAAAAACCCCAGGTAAGCACAGGTTACATTCATGAAAGTTCTTAGAAGAGGGATGGGACGGTCTTGTGCTTTACTGCTGGGCAGCTGATGCCTGTTATCACACTTCTATTTAGACAAGCTGGAGTGTGTCTGGATATATGTGGAGATGATAAAAGGCTTCTAGACTATGTAAGGTAATGTTCAAAACCCTCTAAAGGAAAACTTTATATGCATCTTGAAACATCAGGAGGGATGTCCCCTAGAAGAGTAATTCCATTTTGTATGGAATCAGGGGTATAAATAGAATCAAAGCATGAAAGCAATGGGAAAATATATCTCAATATAATAAAGACTTTTTAAAAGAAGTATCCATAGATGGAACATTCCATTTGATAGAAAACAAATGACTCATCACAGAGAGAACTTAAATATAACTGAACCACTTAATTGCATATGGCAGAAGGTGTTCAATCTCTGGATGGTATTTGAACAAATGGATACTTTACAACAGCAAGAATTACTGATTTCTACTTAAGGAGAGGAATATTAGACAAAGAAAGGTTAAATGGCTCCCCAAGTTCACAAAGAAATTCTTTCTCAGGACAATGCCCCTTCCCATTGCCTATGCTTGGGGTAAAGTCTCATTCATTTGACCCTTTGTTTCCACAACTTTCAAGTTCACTGAACTTCTTTACCAAGTGAAGGATCTGTAAGGGAATGGCCCCAGTTCCTAAGGACAAAGATGTCCATGGGCAGAGAGAAGTCCCACTATTCCCACCTACGTGAAGAATGTCAGGCCATTTTCCTAAGCCAAGAACCTGACCTACATTATTGTTCTTGATTATCTTGCTTTTCATATACACAATTCCAAATCACACAGGTTTATACAGTTTTACTATACCTAAAATATATTCTAAGATTATGTTAAACTCAAACCAGAAACTAAAATCAACATGTGAAAAAAAACAAGTGAACAAAAACTTACATTTGAGTAAGAGACTTGTTTCATTTGTTTTACTGCTCTAGAAGTCAAATACACAAGAATATCTTGCCAAAAACATCCTTGACTAAACAAAGGTACACACTAGAAGTTTACTTTATTAAATTAAATAACATGCCTGATTGTCTCTGACTATAAAGATAAAGCAAGTGTAGAAAAACAGAAAAAGAAAGTCTGCCTATTGAAAATCACATCAGGTTAAATTCTCAGTCCCTAAGAAGTGTAACAGAAAACAGCATAGTTTTATCTGCCAAAGCTCCTTGTAATTTAGAAATTAAAAGAGTCAATTGACCACTATGAGGAAAAATAGCATTATTTTAAAGGGAGGTGACTCTTTCCTTGGATTTTCTACCTGATGCAATGCTGTAAATCATTCCAAAATTCCCAAATGTGATTCAACCTACAGAAATTCTGAGGCTGACTTCTATTGTTTGCAGCAAGAAATCAAGCTTCATAAAATATTTATTCTTCAAGGTTTTTTTTCACTTTAGATACACCTCAAGGCAACCAATCTGGAAATAAGTTGCTAAGTATCCACCAGATAATCCCCCAAAACAGGCACACTCTTAATGATGATACACGTGAGGTCATTAAATACGAAAGGTAAAGAAGACTTAGATATTATTTGGTTTAATGCTGTCATTTATTAGATGAAGAGAGTGAGGGCTTAATAGATAAAACTGTGATCACATAACTAATTGGAGTAGAATCAAAATGTGTATAACCCTTGCCCTCTTTATTCCAATCTCATGTTCTTCCTTATTTCGTAGATATTGCCATGAAATGAGCCTCCAATTCATGACCAAAAAATAAATGCAGCTTAAACTTGAACATATTTTTCTAAAAAAAAAAAAAAAAAAAATAGGACACAGCCCAACACTCTGGGACAACAATTTTCCAATCCTATTGTGCAACTGATTTGCATTTGTTTAAATAACTGCAGGTGCTGGGAACCAAACAGTCCATTCCACTCCGAACTGGGCTGATGACCATTCAGTTCTGCACAGGTCATATGACACAGAGGGAAAGTCATAAACAAACATTCACCAGGTGTGCAATATCTCAATCTCTGGGCCTGCCTCCAGCTTAACTCCCACAGTTGAGTCTATGACAACTAGACTCTAGCATCTTTTAACCTGGAGGATACCAGTGACACAACCAAAGTAAAAACATAGGTTGGTGGATACAGGCTTTATAAAGAATCTCTATATTTGTAAAGCCTTACATTTTCTTTGGGGGTCAATTAACGATTACCTAATAAATAAGTAAATAAATTATATATATGTATATGTAGTAAATATACTATTATATATATGGTTACAGGAAGACAATGATATTTACAGCAGATTTATAGATATCCTGTATTTATAAACAATTCTCATTTATACTAAGATCAGTATAAACTAAGAATACTTGGATTTTAGAGTACCATCCTTTGCACTAGGGGAAGAGACTTATGGCATGTCTTTGATCTTAAGCCAAAGAATACTGAATCCAAAAGTCACACATGTAAAGCACCTAGTAGTACTGAAACTGGAATTGAGAGGGAGATTAGTAATTCATTCAGGCATTATCTTGGTCAAACTTTTCAATTTTATTCCATGTACAATGGGAAGCCATTGGAGTACTGCAGGCTGGAGAGTGACAAGATTTGATTTACATTTTAAAAAGTTAAGTCTGGCTTCTGAGTGGAGTTTGGATTCTGAATATGCATAAAAGTGATAGCAATGAGACCAACAGTTATAAAGTAATAGATCATAGGAATGAGGGCTATAGAGTCATATACACCTGGGTTTGAACTCCACTCTCACATTGTGAATACTTAAATAAATAATCGTCTTTTAAAAACTCTGTTTTCTCATCAGCAAATGGAGACAATAACACTAGGAGCTACATGACAGGCTGATTGTGAGGATTAAGTAATATAATGTATATGCAATAAGTTCATGAGAGTCAAAGTCCATGGGATATGTTCATGGTATATAAACATGCAAGAATATTTATTTATGTATTCATTATATTTCTTCTGTTACTGATTTTAAACATGCATACACTGTCACTTCCTTCCCTCATTTAATAACATCTTGGGCAGAATTACTACATTTTTGGTCTTTTGGTTATTAAAAACTCAGGCTAATTTATAACATTCATCTAAGATTTGTTGCAAATTTCAGCCCTCAATTCATAGTCTGAGTCGAGGAAGAAGGGGAGGATGTGGTATGACCACAGACCTCTTATTTATTATCACCTGCCTTAAAACCTGATGCTTCCATTTTATTGGGATGGAGTCGATGAGAGGAAGAGAACAGGACAGTGGTCATTCTTACAGTCTCTTTCAGTTGGTTGTGCCTGCTTCTTTGGTTCACCCTCACTGACTCTGATGCCCTCCAAATGCTAGGCTCCTAAGTGCTCTGTAGGGCCTCGACACTGCATTTTCCAAACATAATGAGGAAGAGATAGAGATTGATTCTTATCTGGCTCAACCTGCTTCATCCTCTGGTTCCAACACACTGCATCTGCCTACTGTGATCCCCTGGCCCAGCAGCCCAGCAAGTGGGCTTTTATGAGTAATACTGGCCAGATGGCTCAAGCTCCAGACTAAAGTGGAGTATCTGCATGACCCACAGAATCTTAGGCATCCTGGCTACACCAGATGCTGAGAGTATAGGTTATACTCCTTTGTCTCTTTCCACCCTGCCAGCTCCCTCCTCTCCTCAGTAAGGCACGAGGCAGGTCAGCAAGTTTGATGCAGACACTGCTATGCATCTGGAATGTAGAACGCAGACATTCCTCTTTTGCAGGCATATACAGGCATGACACAGGGTTCTACAGTAGTCTCGCCTCTCAATTACCTTGGGCAAAGGAAGCACACTTCTCCTTGGACAGGATATTTTCATGAGGCCTATGATCTACTAACTCTCCTGCCCCACTCACCCATCTCCAGTGCTTAGGGAGATAAGGAAGGTGGAAATTAGGGAGGCAGGAATTGGGAGCGGTCAAAAGTTCAGTTTTACTGTCTTCTAGTAAGTGCTAAGAGAGATAACTGGCCAGTTTTTAGAGATTTTCTTTATAGTGGAGGTTACCTAAATTCTGTTTCAGGGGCCTTTAAGTCAACAATTCTATGAGAAAAATTTATCCTTAACATGCCGCTGTGAACATAAAGAAATAGCTGGCACATGGTGGGTAATCAACTGTTGGTTATTATTATTGTTATTATTAAAGTAACTACCATATTTTAATGGACTGTCCAGCAGTTTTAAAAAAATCAGCTTTTTACTTAATCATTTAATAACCAGAATATCATTATGCCCAACACCCTAATTCTAGGAAATGTTTGCTTAATTCAGGTTCATGGAGTAAGAAAGAGATGGAAGTATTATGAATAACATAAAGGAAGGAAAAAATACATCTCTTTATTGAAGCTTTATCCTTTTAAAGAGGTTTATACCCGGATGACTTGCAAAATAATTTCATGAGGTTTTTATGCTTTCTCTATTTTTATTTTTCATTCTCCAAGGGAAAAAAACATTGCACTAAGGATCAGGAGAGTTGAACACTGATTTCCACTCAGCCACTTTTCAGCTTTCTGCCCTTGGCCACCCCATTTAGCCTCACTGGGCCTCAATTTTTTCCCCTGGCAAAGTGACATAGCTGGACTAAGTGATCTCCAGTGTTTCTTTCAACTCTAAAATTTTATGGCCCTATAACATTCTTGATTTATTGAGCTACTGTTTCATTGATTCATTCAATAAACATTTACTGAGGCTCAACTCTGTGCCAAACTCTATCGCTTTCCTGCTGTCAAAATCACACAACACGCTAGAGTTAAAATGTCTTTAAAGGTTTCTGATGGCTGCTGCTTTTACAAGACTTTCCATAGCAACCTCTGTCTCCCTGAGCTTCTGGAACTACTTTTCCTCATACTGTAAGGGTTTAAAATTTAAGAAAAACAAAGCAACATGGAAGGTGTTCTGTTCACACCCTATCAATCAGAACTAAACTGTCTATTCTGATCACTTTTCTTCCTCAGACCAGAAAAGAATACCTTCAACAGACTTTCTGGTCCAATATATGCTGGGGTGTTAAAAGAATGTGTTTGATGAATTTTTTTTCTCCCAAATTTAAGGTCCTTTTCCATATAAATGAAGTTCCTAGAATAATAAAACATTTGAAGAGAAAGTTGATATTACTTACTAGAAGTTTATAATCTGGGAGCATGTATGTTTCTCTAATGAATGTATGGAAGGATAAATCAATAATGACTCGTGTTTTCCTATGGATAGAATCTTTATTTTGGATTTAGAAACCCTGGGTTCAGTTTCCCCCTTAGGGGCTAGTGCTACATGACCACGCAAGTAAATGCAGCTGAGACTGAGTTTACTTCAGTACAATGGCTATAGTCATGCTGTCATGCCACACCTTCAGATTTTTTAAAAGGACCAGTAACATGATTATGGAATTACTATCATTATTATTAATTACATACTGATTCTTCCATACATCCCCACATCCCATCTATCATAGCTGTGTTCAAAGCATCATAACTCAACATTGTCTAGCTCAGCATTTCTCAAACCAGGTTTCTCATCTGCTCTGAACACTCTTTTCTCAAGCCTCCCAAGGATGGTACAAAACTAGCACCTTTCTAGATACATAGAAGAAAAATTAGTTATTCTGTACAATAGATTCCTCAGGACTTTATTCCCTTCCCAACACCAGCAGAGCTCTAGATTAATGCAAACATACAGAATTTATGGGAAAGATTCTGGAAGTAGTTTACAGAATAGAGGAATCACTGAGCCATCACGTCTTGAAAAGGAAGAAACATGGGGAAGATCTAAGCTCCTCATAGTTTTTGGTCTCCTATAGAGTTGTGTCACTCATATAACTCAACAACAGCGAACCCTAGACTCAAAGTAATTTCATTCGAGTCCTGAATTCCCCAAAAGGGATGGAATTTGATTAGCTCATCTTGTATTGGTCGGAAATATTTACTCCCAGTACAGACCTTTATGATTGGAGTAGGGAAACAGGCAAGATTATAAAACAGAAGCAGGTGGGGGAATCACTGTAAGAGGACAGCCTACTCATTGATTAACACCTGACATTGTTAACAAGTCAGTATTGGGATCTAATATTAAAAGAGAATCCTTCCTATCATGTAGAAATTATTACCATTTCCTTTTTTAGTGTCACCTAGGATATAAACTTATGTCTTCGGCTTCAATTAAAAAAAAAAGGACTGGCTGATTTGTGATTAATTTTCTTTTAACTATGAAACTTTATCAGAAATCTCAGTGAATCACATAAATGTAAATTTTAGAACTGGAAAAAAGAGACTTATAAAGGTTATGAAATTTTCTCTGGCATTTATAGCTAGGTCTGCCTAGGTGAAGCCAAATGAGAAACTAAGCCTCTAGACCAGTTGATCCCAAACAAGGCTGGTCATCAGAATCACCTGGGAAAGAAATCTTTAAAAAATATAGTAAAACACAGGGAATATAGCCAATATTCTATAATAACTATAAGTGGAGTATAACCTTTAAAAATTGTGAATCACTATGTTGTACACCTGAAACATAATACTGTACAACAGCTACACTTCAACAAAAAGAGATGGGGAAAAAAAGCATATTTCTCACACCCATTCCCTTAAGTCCTACTTTAATAAGATTGAAGTAGTGCTTCTGATACTTTCTTATAATTTTTTACTTCCTAGTTACTTCCAATAACCAGTTAAGCTTGAAATTCAATGTTTCTTGTAAAATACGGGGCCTTCCCTTCCCTTACTCTCCATGGAAAGAACCTACTTCCCAACAAACAGTGAGTACAAAACATATAATAAAATAGATGAAATATAAACAAAGCAATCAAAAAGCAGAGCACATTCTCACTTCTTAGTTTGGAAGTAATTTGATTGGTGAGAGAACATTCTGGCCAGACTGAATCATACCACCTCTTGAATCAGTAGCTATAATTCACAATACATATGTTCATTCTCACACTGAGAATTCTCTGGTCTCAAGGATAAGACACATTTCCACATTCACAAGCTGTAAATGCTGTTTTTCCTTTTCTACCTGTTGTGAGTAGACCAAACACCCTATTGAAACAAGTCTTTTCTTTCTAAAGATCATTGGCCTTGACACCATATGGCAACAATGTGATATATTTTATATTCCATGCTTCCTGATAAGTAGCCCCCCCCCTCCATTCCCCACACTACATGCTTTACTCATGGACACTTCATAAAACCATAAGAGTTAAAGAGAACTTCTAATTCAAGGTCTTTTGAAAATTTCTTTCCAGTTACCCAGGATTCACATACTCTACAAAGATTTTGTTCTTGCAATGCACTCTTCTATTTTTTGTAGAAATGAGAATTGTTCTAAATTGATTTTATAAAAATAATGGTTCACCACTCAAATTTAAAAAACACTGATTTAATTCAGCTTTTTCATTTTACAGATAAGAAAACTAAGGTCTGGGAAATTTAGGAGACTTGGCAAAGAACACTTAGCCTGCGAATACCTAAGACTAGAATTTGGATCTCTGACTAAATTCTATGCTCTTTCTACTCTATTCTGCTGCAATTCTAATGCTATTTTAGATAGATTTGAATGGACACCTTCACAATTTCACAGGGAAGCAAATATTCATTTTGAAGAATATAGACAGTCTGGCTTTTTCACCATGACATTCAATACTAATTTAATCTCTTTCCCAGATACCTGGTTTTCATAACTCCTAGACAAAATATGCACAATTATAGCTTTATAGCTCTCGTATTACCAGTTAATATTACTATTATTTTTCTTAGCTATTATCTCAAAGTGAAGTAATCATCTTGACTACCTTACTATATTTGCACTAATTATGTTAAGCTTCTCAACATCAAAATATTAATTTTGTAGTTTATTTTGATTTATATTATAATGAAAGTCATTGACTTAAATGTTCAAATATTCCTACTTAAAAATAGAAAATGCATTTTATTTAAAATTGATAGTATTGCCAATAATGTGGGGAAAAATCTATCATTTTACAATACAAATAAACATAAATTGAATATATATAACTATATTGACAAGAAGCTAATTACTGGATAATTAGGTATATCAGGAAGAGGTGATCTGATATTATTTTTTATATTCATAGTGGTTCTCAACTTGGCATTACAATGAAATCACCTAAAGAGCCTTGGAAAATATTAATGCCTCAGTCCCAGCCCCCCCACCTCGATATCCTCATTTAATTGGTCCAGTGAGTGTCCTGGGAGTTGACATTTTCAGAAGTTTCCCAGGTCGTTCAAATCAAGGGTTTAGGAAAATATGAGCCACACATTTAACGTGTAACAATTATGCATCTATAAATGTACTAATTTAGTTATAATAATGTGACAAAATGTTCAGCTCTTTAAGCTATAATTTACACTTCAGACGCGACCTGCCTGTGTATAGTACTGCTTTACATTTGCATATTGCTTTAGTAATTAATAAGTAATCGGCATATTTTTCTCATAAAATGGGAACACAAGTGCAATTCCTCTCTCCCTGTCGATGTACATTATCAGACTGGCCTTTGCAAACCTCTGATTTTAAGTCACAGTTTTCTTTACAAAGGCCAGTTTTTATGTAAAACCACATGCATGAATCTTCAGCCCACTCAGATGCTGACATTATACATTTCCTTCCTGAAGGAAAATCATCTAAGACGCAATCTAGAGTTGTATCTTGCTGCCAATTCAGGCAATCACATTTGCCCAAACACAAAGAAATCCCCAGTTAGCTGAATTCAATTGTTTTCAGGGTTTTTTTTTTTTTTTAATTTAAAATTTTATCCAATTTCCAAAACTCTCATTATACAAATATATAAGGTTTAAGTATTTCTGGCAAAATTAATGCAAACATTCAAAGAAGGCAAACATTCCTTCTTGAACAGTGCTCTTTATCTGCTGGTCAGAATAAAACCTGAAGCTGATGAAAAGCCTATGGAAGCTAAATATCCCACCGTGGACATTAAAAATGAGGATGTTCTACTCTAAGGAGAAAGTCACAGAAGGAAGTGTTGGAATTAAAACAGATAAAGAAAGAAAGATGCAACACATGAGCTTAGTCCTGAAATAGTTAACAAGAAGAGCTGACACCCATCCATTAGCAGCTTCTCCTTGACAGGCCTGTCTTTCTTTAACAGGTTGATACCTCTGTACACCACAGGCTGAAATTTTAAGTGTCTAAGCTCCTCTTCCTTCTTATAGACAAATGCACAAATAACTGATTTTTGCTTCCCTTGCTGCTGTGCTATAATAAAAAGTCAGCCCGGGATTTTAACCAAATCAAACACTGACTAAAAGCCTCACAGAAGCCTTTTAATAAATTTCTGCTTGTGTTTTCTTTACATGTATTTCAATTTGAAGACAAAGAGTTTCTTCCCCATTTCCCTCATTTGCTGTTGCTTGTTTGACTAATTAAAAAGCACACTGTTTGAATGCTGAAAGGAGAGAAAACGGAAGAGTGGGCAGATGGGTCAAGATGGAATGTCCGTGGCTCTGGCAGGCCTTGTGATTCTCTCCATTAAAACAAATCCTTTATTCTTCTAGCTCAGATTCAAGGAAGGCACAGAAGCAGCCCTTCAGCCTTTCCTACATCATGTCAAAGTCCTTTTTATACTTGGCATACAACCTAGACGCATCAGAATTCTGTACAAAATGGAAAGTTTTATGCTTCCAAGCAATTCAAGTGCATTCTGCGGTCCCTGCGTCCTGTGGGCTGCCCTAGCAGATTTGAGGCATCTCATAGGGCAAAGTGGTTTGAAAGCTTTGAGGTTTTCTTGGCGACTGGAAAGAATAATTTGACTTCACTTGGAATAAGATCATATTCAGCAGAAAAGATCTGCTGTGCTCAAGGTCACGGACCTTGGCTCTGTGGATATTCAGTTATTCAGCAGAATAACCATTCCAAGCCTTCAAAGCACTTTTGGATGCTGCTGCAGGTGTTGCCTGCAGAGACCTTCCTGACAGCCGCTGAGTTCCTGCATCTGTCTGTCCCCTTCAAGATGCTGTCTGTTCTGCTCTCTGAAAACCACATTCCCTCTTTATACATATATATGCATGTATATGTATGCAATCCCAAAGGCCTTCAAAGAAATGTTTCCATGAATCGAGATCTGTATGCACATATATAAAGGACTAAATAAAGTTTCTAGGGGGAATAGATTTTTTTTTTAATTGATGCATTTCAAAGCCTTAAGTCTTAAGCTTAGAATGTGTTTGCAAAATAAGTCATGGAAACCCCAAGGAACTAAGTAAGTAATTGATTACAGAAACATAGTAAAGACCTACTATGTGTGAGGCACTACGTTAATTGCTTTGAGGGAAACAATGTTGAATTAGACAGATATCTATCATGTAAGATGCTTAAAATGCAAGGAGGACACATGGCATATAAGAGGCCAAGGAAATCCAAAAGACAAGATTATTTCTAAAGTGTTGAGATACATTTCTTAAAGAATGTAAAACTTAGATGACATCTTGAAGGATGACACATTTGAAATCTAGGGAATTTGGGAAACAGCACTCCAGGTGAGGGGATGAAAATGAGTGAATGTTTTGAGGTGAGGAGTCAAGCAATTAATGAAATTCGACTAGAACTAAGATGGCATGAAGAAGAATGGCAAATGATGTGAGAGAGTTTGGTTAAGTCTGAATTATAGAAGGCTTTGATAAAGGAAAGAGACATTCCTGACATTTTTATCATGAATATTTAGCTGAGAATGAATCGTGAATTATTGATTGGCACAGACTTAGGGACAACAGTTGCACCTCATACTTTTGTTATGAATATTAAAGTTTTGAGCAATGCAGTCTATCTAAAATGAAGGTAATGATTTCAATGTAAAAATAAGGAGACTTAAGCATTTGGAAAGCTATTCAGGTTTAGTTTGGGAGGAGAGAAGAGACAGATGGTTGGTCCATCCCTAGATATTTTTATTCTTATTTCCTATCAAATAGACGTTTGTGAGGAAAAAGAATTTGTGTAAAAAGGGTTTACTTTGCACTATCTATCAAGGAGGATATTGGTTTAACGACTCAAAGAAATAAAGCAAAGCTACATTCTACTTAATTGTAAGATACAATCTAGTGAGTTGCATTAAACATGATTAAATAATATTATGAAGAGACTTTAGAATCTTTAAAACTACTATATTGAACATATAAGAAATAACAGTCCAAGATACTCTAAATATTCTATGTGAATGCCAACTCTTCTGGTAGAATAAGTTTAAATGCAAATGAATACAATGCCTAAATACATTTTCTTTTGACTTTGTTCCCAGTGACGTGGTTAAGAGCCCAAGCTCTAGAATCACAGTAGACAAATCACCACTCCATCACTTATTAGCTTTGTGATTGGGGGGCAAGTTGCTTAAACATTGTAATTCTCCAATTTCTCCTATTTAAAATGTGGGTAAAAGTTATATTTACCCAGAGATTAATGAGTTGATACTTACAAAATTATTAGCATAGAGTCTGGCTACAAATGCCATCCAGTTTTCCTGGTACACAAGTTTTGTTGGTTTGTTCTTTAGTCTTATAAAATCAGTTCTATCAGTTTTACTTCATGGCAAGCTGCTTTCACTTCTTGAATAAGAAAACATATTCTACTCCCTAAATTATAAAGATATTTTCCTCTCTTTTCTTCTAGTATTTCTATAATATGCAATCCCTTTATGGTTTATTTATATGAATGATACAGAGGGGAACCTAATTTTACCTTATTTCCCACATGTATAATCAGTTCTTTCAACACTCTCTATTAAATATTACATCCTTTCCTCACGGTTTTTAAACACCACATTATCATATACTAAACTCTATATATATCTGATCTATTTCTAGACCTCATTTTTCTCCATATACCTGTTTGTCTGCTTCTATGCCAGAACCAGACTGCTGTACTTATAGTCATTTCACAGTACCTTTTAATATCATGTTGGTAACCTACCCAAATTATTATCTTTCTCAAAAAAATTTTAGCTGTTTTTGTTTGCACATTAACTTTAGAATCAATTTGTCAACTCCTCAACCCCCTCCCAAAAGTAAGATTATGAGTTAAATTGCCCTAAACCTATCATTTAATTTAAAGCTTGAATCATCCGATCCAGGAACACATGGTTTGTTTTTCCACTTATTTGGGCCCTATTTTGTATCCTTCAGGAAAGACATTATTTTTTTATGTAAGTCTTACACAAGGCCAGTATTTTGTAATGTTTGGATAAGCTTTTCATATTCCTAAAATCTTCAACGCAGGTAAAAATTCGAATGATTTAAACATGTACACTAATTTGATGTACATCAAATGATTTGAGAGAAAATCCCATTGATATTTTTGCTTTGCCTCTTTAGCCTTCTATTCTGATCTTGCTAAGTAACTGAAATGGTAAGAGAGATTTTTATTCTTTATATTACTTTTTCAGATATTAAAAAAGGATTTTTTCCACTAGACTTATATACACATGTTTATAGCTAGCTAGCCATACTATTTTAAAATTCTATCTTATGGAAAGGAATAAAATCTATAAATTCCAGAAGAAACTATCAAAGCAATCATAATAATAACAACAACAACAATGGTTTAACTGGAAAGAGACAAGCAGCCCCCGGATGGCTGATCATCATGACCCTATAGTCAGAAAGTAAGGTCTAAACCATCCTGACAGATGGACATCAATTTTAGTCTCATAAACTTATAGGACGGAATAAAATTCTCTTTTACCAGCTCACTGGAGGACATGCTTTCCTCTTAAGTCTGGTCTTCATTTAGTCTATCCTCCAGGTTGAAGGAAAATAATTCTTTGCTATTACTCACCAATAACAACCCTGAGGGACACAAAGGTACATTGAAAGTGCAAATAGTCACCTTCCTCTTGCAATTTCACTACTGAGGTACAGCACTTAACACATTAACTCAGGAAATGAAAATGCTGCAATTTAAGCCAATTCAGGCTGCTAGAGAGCATCTACAGGTTTGTTAAATAGAAATTTTTCTCTATAAAAGCACAGCAACATAAATTTCTTGATTTTGATACTGAAAATAACATGTCAAATACAGGTATATTCCAAATGTGACCCCAAATAAACATTCAAAGCCACACCCCGGAAAGCAGTGTTTTTCTATAAGCTATATAGAAAAATGTCTCTAGTTTTCATTTCCAAGAAAAAAAATAATACAAGAATTATTAAAAAAAAATAACAAGGCACCTCCTCTGGAATTAACAGCACCTACATCTTTTTCTTTATTGGGCTTTATTTTTCTTTCTATATAGCATTTATCACTACCTAAGTTATGAATTGTTTATTTATTTATTTATTTATTTACACCCACATGTCCCAATAAAATGTGAGCTCCGTGAAAGCGGGAGACTTTGGTTGCTGCTGTTGTCATGATGGTTGTGTATCACTGGATGTCAGGGACTGGGACAGTGTCCAGAACCTAGGGGATACTCAATAACCATGTGTTGCCTGTATTATTTATAATTACTTAATTTGCAATTTGCACGTGAGCACAGGAACTAAAAACTAACCAAATAAGCTGTGTTAAAATATAAGTGGAACTTTCTGTCATTATTATCGATGACCCTTTTAAGCTTTACTGTGCTTTAAGTTAAAAATCAAATTTGATTATAGAGCTAAAGGAAAGTTACTTCTTGAATGTGAGATCAGGAATGATTTTTATTTACATGACTATCTAAGGGGGGGAACAGGTACTTATCACACATTAAACAAGTCATTCAATTATATTTTTTCAAAGTGCCACCAAGGAAGGAAAACTGAAATGTGCCTTGAAGGCAGATACTCAACTGGCACTTAGGAAGGCATTCCCTGAAAAGGAACACTTCAGTGGCTGGGACCTCATGAAAGAGTAAGAGTTAAGGCAGGTAGAAATGGAAAGGAACATTCTAGGTGTCTACAGAGATATCTAGAAAGTTCTGAGGCCAGAAGATCTTGTCAAATTCTAGAAACTATAAGAATGAAGATGTACTAGAAAAGAATCAGGACAAAACAGGTGGAGGGCAGCTATTCTGATGGCAGACTTTCTTCTCACACTGAAATTTGCCAGCTGGAGTCCTTGGAACTTTCCTGAACTTTCCTGCAACCAGTAGCACTGTGTCCCTGCCAGATGCTGCATCAGTAACAAGTCGAAGCAGGGAATACTCTAAAATTGGCCAATTTGTTTAGTGATGAGGGTGACTCCTGGCTGGTAAAAAAAAAAGGGCATTTTGTATTCAGAAAGTTTGAAATTCCTTAGATGGCTTTCCAAATTTCATAAGCACACTGTGATATGAGATCAAACTGAGGAGAATCAGCTCTTTGGCTGAAGATCTGAGATCTTTTTAGGGGAGGACAAAAGGGAGCCAAACCTCATCCATCTATTTTCACACCAGTGACACAAACTAGGTCCAATTATTCAACTATAAAAAATTCAGCTTTCTTATGATTCCTCAAATGCCATAATTGTTTCTGACTCTATACTTTTATTATCTTTTTCTCTCTGACCTGTTCCATTGGCCACATATTTCTAGAATCACCTCAAGTCCTACCACAAGAATCCTACCTTATTTAAACCATCCCTCCTCTGATCTATTCAGTATTTTATACCCTTTATTATACATTTTTTCCTTCAATTGCATATAATTCCTGAGAAGAGAAGGAAGAGGGCAGGAGGGAGGTAGGAAGGTAGAAAGACTATAGATGTGAATATAGAATATTTTTATCAAAAGAAAATTTCCAATGAGGATTTAAAAGACCAATTCAAGGTCAAGCATTACATTCTTTGAGAGAACATTATTCAATCTGGGCATCCTGTTTTAATATTTCTCTATAGAATATCGATGCAATGGGAAGTCCTCCCAAACAATTACTTGCTAAACAAGTCATATCTATCAAACACATCTCAATTTTAGACATATTTGCTTAGGTCATTCTCTGGAGATAGTCCCAAAGAAGAAAAAAAAAGTTGAAACTTGTAGATAATAATCCAGGGGAAAAAATATACATTATTTCATTTATTAGCCAGCTTTAAGAGCCTCACATGTCTTGTTCTTAGGTGTTCAGAATATACATGTAAAGTATAACATTTTTAACACTGTTAAAACCAGTTCAGAAAATATCCTGAGCCCTGGAACAGAAAAATAGGTAAAGAACATGAATAAACAATCCATGAAATTGAAAATTAATGATCAATAAATCTAGGAAAAAGTATGCAACTTTATAAACATTGAAAGAAATGCATGGAAAAACAAAATAGAAATAGCTTTGTGTTTAGCTTACAATATGTAATACTGGTTGGGTGTAATAAAGAAAGCACTCCATATCATAACTAGTGGAAATGCAAATTGGTATAAACTACAGGGACTATAAATTAATTTATTTAAAGACTCAAAGAAAAGTTCTGCCCTTGTCCTAAAATTTGTGCTCCTAGATAACACATCTAAGGAGAAAAGTCAGACACGTGAACAAAAGTTTGTATACCAGACATCTGTTACAGACCTAAAAATCAGGAAAATTTGTAAACAATGAAAAAATTCAATTATTGGAAAACAAATAATGAAAGAACATGAGGATGGAATGTTTTGCATCATTAAAAGTCATGCTTTTATGTTCTAGTGATGGAGAAACTCTTCACATAAAACTAAAAATAACAAAGGGAGTTCAACTCGAGGATGGAAGATGCCTTAGAGGACTGGGACGGGGAGGGTGGGGGGGACTCGAGGGAGGGTGGGGGGGAGTCGAGGGAGGGAGGGAATACGGGGATATGTGTATAAAAACAGATGATTGAACTTGGTGTACTCCCCCCCCCAAAAAAAAAGGATGGGTAAGGGAAAAATAAAAAGGAACATAAGTATCGGAAAAAAATAAAAAAAAACTAAAAATAAAGCTAAGCCACACAAATTATAAATTGTATGATTATAATTATAAAGTATATGTATATATATGATATACATGTACATATAAATGCATTTCTGAAAGAAAATAGATTAGAATGTTACCATTTCTGTGTTGCATAAAAGTGTGGGGTTTTTTCTTTAATTTTATTTTTTTTATCTTCCACATTTTCTATAATAAGCATTTTTTACAACCAGGAAAAAGTTAATGTTAAATGATTAACAGACTCATTTTTCCATGTGCATAAACTATTCTACATAAATAGCTCCCTTTTACAAGTCAAGCCAAAGAGATGCCAAACCATATTGAGTTCTGCAGAGACTCAATCGCCAACAATGACATAATACAAAACCTCCTACAGAGACCCTCTTCTTTTTCACACAACACTGTATTTTTTTTTTAACAGTGTTGAACAGTTGGAAATGCTGAGAAGCTACAGATGAGATCATTAGCAGAAAGTATTTTCCATCGCGCTTTTGTCAGGGAAAACCCCTTAGTAGATATTTATTTCAGAGTCATGTTTTTACCTGAGCCGACAAAATTTAAAGCAGAGTACATAAAACATGTATTTGCAAGCATCCTCCTCTAGCACATGTAATTCACTTTGGCTATCACACTGATCGAGATAATTTGTCCTGGGCTTGTCCTCTGCATGACCCTGATTTGCAGGGTGTGAGAGACTGCAAGACAGCATGTGGTCAGGGCTTCAAAAGATGAGATCTGAGGAACCACTTCTAAAATTCACTAGAAAGGCCAGAAAGATAGCCTGATGGTGATTTACAATCCTTTATAGTCTGCATTTCAAGTATACTATATGTGCACCTAACCAACAGACTTAATGCATCAACAAAGCTCATGAAACCCCTCCATGAACTTGGGTTCAGCAGTCTGCTTCACTCCTCCTCATTTCCACTGCAACCCAGCATGCTGGACTGAGAAGCCAAGGATTTGTTTAAAGGAACAATCCACTTTCCTTATGGAATCTTGGGCCCTCACCTCTGTAAGCCACCTTCGCCTTGGGTTGCTGAGACCATCTTCTCAGGGGCTGCTCCCTCTTGTACAAATGTATATCCACGTAAATCCTCACAACTCATGGGCTCTGAGACTTCCTTATCGGTTAATCTTAAAGTTCCTCTCCCTCAGATTCCAATACCTCTGAGCTGAGACAGGTTTTCCCTGCTTTCCCTGACAATGAATTCAGCTTAATTTAACACCCAGTCTGTCTGAAAGTCTTCAGCCTTCCTTTATCAACCTATAGGACTGATGAACAATAGTTAGAAGTGTATTCAAATTTTGAATAGTTTGGATTGTATATAAATTGTGTGTGGGGGGGTCTTCTTTCAAGGAAAAAAACACAAAATTAGGTACATACACAAAGAAATCACAACTAATTTCTGAATGTGCCAGATCCTTTTCTTCTGAAGTTTCTTTAGGTATTTGCTAAAAATAACATAGAAGTGCTTCCAGATTACAACCTGGCTTCCTCTCCTTGCAGAAAATATTCTACAACTCCTAAAACGTCATAGAGGCAGGTGCAAATGAGGAACCCTGGATTTTAAGGTGAGAGAGTCAAATGAGAAACTTCTGTTTACAGAATCTGCTCAATCACTTACTTGATTGATTGGTTTTGCTTTTTATTTTGTGTCAGTCTCTCCTTGGGGGGTGGGGTGGGATCTGCTTCTGCTTCAGTCAATGACATTGGGACTTTGGCTAAGTTATTTAAATATCTCAAATCATGTCAGATGAGACTAGGAATACATATTTCATTACTTGATTTCTAGGAAGATTAAGTGCAATCAGAGGGAAATGGATTCATACCCTATTGTCTGAAAATTCTAATACTAGAAGATAACTCTTTTTCAGTGCAAGGAATTTCTATTGACTCCCTAGCACTCTTTCTGGCACACAATACATATTTCTCTGATTAGGGACTGATTTGTTTGATGGGTGGGAATGAATCATAGAGGTCATCACTGCCCTGCTCTGTCCCTAAAATGTAGGAAAATGAATCAGCTGTGGTCATCTACCTTCTCATTGTCTAATAGCCACAAGTGGTCTAAATCCAATAAAATAAAGTGGACACTGGTGGCATTTATATTTATTCTCCAGCTGTTTCTGTCTCACAATTTTATCAATTCCAGTCAGAAATGCCCTTGTTCCTGAGGAATTTGAAGAACTGCCTCCAATGTGCACTGTCCCCAGGGTGTGTGGATGTGATATACAGAATGCGCCATTGTATATAAGGGACTTGAGCATCTGCAGAAATAGGTGTTCACAGGGGGCCCTGGAGCCAATCCTGCATGGGTACCAAGGGATGACTGTAAATATCTACTGTGATAATTAACGACAGCATTGTTTTTATTTAAGCTATTTTGTAAGGTAGTTAGGAAAGTGATTCTGATACAAGAAAAGATCCCAAATGTGAGGTCCCTGCTTTGTGATGCTAGACCTTCTTGTTATTGCTTTATATACATATAAAGCATATATATATATATATATATATATATATAATGATAAAATGTGATTTCAGTAAGAGCAAGCAGTGTATGGCTTCTGATGTCATGTGATAGCACACTGTTTTCGTGCAGATGTCAACACAGTTATCAAAGGATGATTCACTTTCCGGTTCTATGCTTTCTTCCTCTGGATCCACTTAAGAATCTGCTCTGAAATTTAAACATCAAATAATAATGCTTCCAAACAATTACTGTGACAGCAAACACACCAATAAACCTATAAGCGGCAGCCCAGTATTTTACCCCTGTCTTTAATGTCAGGTTGCTTTTTTATTCCAGAGGTCAGGAAAACAAACACTCTGTGAGCTCATTATGTGCATGCCAAACCAGCAGGAAAACAGGCGTCTTTCCAAATGCCAGACAATGAAACCTAGGATTTTTCTTTGTACCCCACTGTAATTCGGGTGATAAAACACTTGCTAATACAAGCTATTAAAACAAACCAACAAACGGAAACCAGTCTCTCATAGTCTATTTTAAAAACCTCGCACTGTGTTCTTAATTAACGGCTGACTTTTAAAACAAAAATGTCAGTCAAGAAGTACAAAGTTATCTTTAGCTCTGTCTAACTTAAAATTTTAAGATCCTGAATATTTGAAGATGAAAAAAGTATAAAAATAAGTAATTGGCAACTCATTTTAGCCAACACTTTGTAATTAATTTTAAGTGGTAGAAAAACTACAAAATAGGAACCCATTTTTCTATGGTTTCTGGTATCTAGTGAAATTACATTATAGTAAACTTCATTACCTGGCACTCAAAATACATCGTTCAACCACAGCTCCTTTCAATAACTGGTAAGAAAGTAATTCATATCCATAATAATGATCCCCAAACACTACCATTCCTGGGAATTAGATCACAGTAAAAATAAGTAATTCTGAATTTTATTATTAGGTTTATTTCATTTTATTTTTACTTCATTGGAAATGAGTGACCTATCTGTTATGCACGTGCATAGTAATTCTTTCCTGTAGAGAATAACTTATGACCATGTTGAAAAAATAAAAGTTGACTCTTTATCCTTAGGAGCTTTTCTAAAGGAAAACTATCTCTATAAAAGTAAAGAATGTGAACTTGCTGACAAAACTTGTTCTCTTCCATTCCTCTTCCTTCTTTACCCCTACCCCTTCTTTTTTCCATCACTCATAACGATAGGATTAGTATAGCTTGTACTGGGGCTTTGCAACTGTAACAAACAAGGACAATTTTGTCCTTATTTTGACAATTAGCTCCTGTTAAAATAAGCCCTGCACAATAGTCTACCCAGAGTTGCACTGAAACAACAAGAAACCCTAACAGCCTATGTATGATGAACCCTTTTTAAATCAGCAGATTACTGTAGGATCATTATGGGCTGCTCTGTGACCACCGGACAGGCATTGCAGCCTGGAGTGATGGAGGGTTTCCCTGCAGACACCTGCAGGCTGGACTATCAGTTGATCGGCTTCACTGGTAAAATCACAGAACCAACCATGAAGTCTCTATTTTAATTTTTCACACATCTCTTCTACAACTGACACCACTCATCATTCCTGCTCTCCCTTAATACATTGCTATCTTTGACCTCCAGGTGTCTAGATGCATGGTTCTGCCTCATTTGTATCTCTAAGAAAATGTTTAATGGATTTTTTGAGATGTAGTTTACACATCATAAATTTATTCATTTTAAATGTACAACTCGACAAGTTTTGGTAAATTTACCATGTTGTGCCACCATCACCACAATCTAATTTTACATTTCCATTGCACCAAACAGAAACCTTGTGCCCATTTGCAGTCGCTCCCTGTTCCCACCCCCAGGTCAACCCAGGCAACCACTACTCTTTCTGTTGCTATTGATTTGCCTCTGCTGGACAGTTAATATGGAAACATACAATGTGTGGCTTTCTGTGTCTGACTTCTTTCACTTAGCGTAATGTTTTGGAGGTCCATCCATGTTGTAGCATGTAGCATGTGGAACACAATAGTATTCCATTGAATGGATATATTACATTTTTGCTTACCCATCTACCAGCTTACAGACATTTGAATTGTTTCTACTTCTTGCTATTATAAACAATGCTGCTATGCTATGAACATCTATGTACAGGTTTTTGTGTGGCCATGTTTTTATTTTTCTTGGGTAGGTACCTACGAGTGGAATTATTGAGTCATATGTGAAATCTATGTTTAACATTTTAAGAAGCTGCCAGTTTTCCAAAGTTTTACATTACCATCGGCAATGTGTGAGTGCTCCAATTTCTCATCTTCCCCAATACTCGTTATTATCTGTCTTTTTGATTACAGCCATCTCAGTGGGGGCATCTCACTGTGGCTTTAATTTGCATTTTCCTGGTGGCGTATGATCATGACTATCTCTCATTTGTGTCTGACTGTTCCTTCTCTTTTCTATTTTTTAATTCCTCTTCTTTTTATTGTTCTTTAAAGTGTTTATGTCCCCTTTTGCCTTTATATCTATTTCCTCATGTTGAGTCCAATCATATTTAATTAACTCCCATATCTAAATGGCTGCAGCTTATGGCTCATTCTCAATCTATCTCCATGAAGTTGCGGAGGTCACAATTCTATTTGGAAAAGAGGCAGGGAAGCCGAACTTTAAATTTATGCATAAATACTACAGAGAAGTTCAAGTTAACGTTGATTTACATATAAATATTTAAAGTATTAGTATAGCACAATTTGGATTTTAAGTAAATATGTTGACCACGTGATCAGACTGTCCTGTTCTCCTACTGCCTCGTGGATAGCGTGGATAGTATAAGATTCATTTGGTTGGAAACTGTTTCATTTTGGAACCCAGCTGTCAGCACTATCTTCTCCACCTGCCTCTTTTGTTTCCTTCCTTTTCCTCTGTGATGTAATGGCTGCAGTTCCTACTCCCTTTCTTTCCTTCTGGCTTTTTCATCTTCCTATCTAATCAGCAGTCAATAGGGTGACTCCAAACAAAGGTTCAAATGATGCTTAAACAAAACTTAGCCATTTCACCCTGTGCAACCAAGTGAACGTGGGGAAACAGAGCAAGGAACAAAAGAGCAAAAAAGGTCAAATTAATTTAAGTCCTTTGCAACCTGGGGAAAACATGTCAGATCCTGATGCAAAATAGAATGTTTGGAAAGCTGGGATTGTTTGATGTGTGGTGGCTTGGCCAATTTAAGAAAAACAATTAACTGAATATGACTAAATTGTAAATTGACTGACTAGTTTTATTCCTATGTTTCTCTTAGAAAGTAGCAAGCACTGGGAAAAGATATAGTTCTCTTTTGCCTCTTTATTTTTCTTCTATTTCTCTTTCAGAAGAAAATATTAATAACCTTTTTTCAGGCATTAGTAAAGAATCAAGAACTTCATCTGATGCATTTTTTATTTGCCTTTCAAACAACTCCTTCCATATTAGCAAAACAATTGCTTCTGGAACCCAGATTTATTCTAGCCTACAACTTAGGGATGAGAATATATGCTTTTCTATCAGGATGTGTTTAGAGACATTCTGATAAATAAAACCTGAACCAGTCCAGCTGAATAAGGTTGCAGTGCTTATTTGGATGTAAAATGACATTTAAATTCAACTGAAAATTATTTGCTAATAGCTAAAAAGGTTTGCCAGTACGACTTAGTTTAAGAGCTACATCTTGGCATCTTGTTGGGAAAAAAATACCTTTGAGTGGAGAACAGTTGTTTTTGGTTTTTGCTTTTGTTTTTGTTTTAGGAGAGCAGGAGAAAGAAAGAGGATAGAAGAGAACTAGGACTTTGGGACTTTGAAAGCTAGGACATCATCACTCACCTACCTACCACATAAATATAGCTGATATATATCATTTTAGATTTATAGTTGTATATATTAACACTTCTTTTTGATATTACATGTCTTATACAACGAAAAATGCTAGAGTAGAAGATAAGAAAGGAGAGAAAAGAATTCTTAAACCGGTGATTATTTAAGGGCAAATGACATATAAATGTGAAATTAAACTTGAACCACTTTTCAATCTAATTACTGATACAAAGAAATGGAAAGGTATTGACCTCTAGGCTTCAGAAAGCTTGGGTAAAATCATTACAAATTAATCAACTGTATCATCAAAATAAAGCTGATTCTAAACACATCGTTTTCCCTGCTGCCACCTTTGTCTGAGTCACCAGCGTCTCCCTTGGACTTCTGAAATAACCCCCAAACTGGTATCCCTGAGTCTACTCTTCCCTGCCTCCCTTCCCCACAAGAAATAAAAATGATCCTTTTAAAACTTAAAGTTGAATCACCTCACTCTTTGGCTGAAATCCCACTCCCGGGAAACTAAGCAGCCTTTTTGAGTTAGAAGCAGAAGTGTTAATTGAAAGAGTAAGTGGCACCTATATTCCAAAGAGCAGCTCAATCTGTACTAGGACAGGTGCAGCCAGAAGTCATGAAAATGACCTGACAGTCACAAGCTAAGGACAAAATAAAGTAATATTAAGAGAAACAGGAGTTTATAAAGTTCTAAATGTATCAGTTTTCTCCACTGCCTATAATTTGTTGCTACAATCTAAGGTACTGAGGTTTCTAAGTGGGAAGTGAAATTAATTTATCATCAAAGTAAATATTTACTTTATTTACAAATGCATGGTTAAATATACTCAGTAGCCTACCCTGCCTCTCTTGGCTATTCATAACTGACACCATAGCACCTCTCTGTGTTTGTACACTCATCGCCATTAATAAATTGATGGACAATCTAGCCCACAGCCCCAGATCCCCACCATTCCACCCAAACTCAAGGGCTAGTTGAGCAAAGTCACAATCTACAAAGAAAAGAAATTCTCAGTAAGAACATTGTCTCACTTGCACTTGAGACAAGATATATTCATTATAAGAGATGCCACCATTGAAATTAATTCATTAGTTTAAAAAATAGTAAGGCCATCCTAGAGCATTTGTTCTTTTTTTTTTTTTGGAAAACAAAGAAATTAAATGGAAGAGAAATTGCCAATGATCATCGAGAAATAAACACTACTAGTATTGTATGTTAGTTTTGTACCTTGTTTTCTTCACTGAACGTGACATGGGCACTTTCCTATCTCATTAAAAATTTCAGAGACAAAAAACAACAACAAATCCCCTCACAGCTCCCCATCTCTCTGAATGAAAGCCCAAGTCCTTAGAATAGCCTGTAACTACCCAATCTGAGCCCACCTTACATCTGTGAGCTCATCTTCAGTACCACCCAGGCCCCGACTGTGCTCCAGACAAAACCACCAACTGATTCTTCAACAAGCCAGACAGTTCTTTAGATCACCACAGTTCACTAGCTCTTTCCTCTGTCTAGCATAATCTTCCAGATATCCGTATGGCTTGCTCCCTCACTCCTTCTTATCTTTGTTCCGATATCACCCATACTTACCTTCCCTTGCCTTGCTTTATTTTTCTTCACTGACCTTACACACTTTCTAACATAATATATAATTACTTATGCTTAAATATTTGTTGTCTGTCTCCCGTAGTGGAATGTGACACAGGACAGATATACTTATTTTTTGTTGATTCAGTAGCCTCCCCAGGGCCTGGAGGGATTCCACACTTATGACAGGCAGTTCTTAAATAATTGATGTTGTTCCTTATTCTAGAAGGTCAGACATGGACTTGTAAAGCCCTTTCCTTCCTTGAGAAGTGGTGGGAGTCTTGCTTCCTATTGACTGGGGCTCAGTCCGGACTGGAGGATAGACATGAGATAAGTGTTCTCTGTTCTGCCCTCAACAAGAAAAAAAAAAGAAAAGAAAAGAAATTTTATGTCTTTTTAACTGTTTTACACTTGAAATTCTCATCTTCCTTTAAATCATAAGGATAATCTGTTGACCTTACAACAGCTCCGAGCTATTATTATCCCCAATTGAGAGAGAAAGAAAGAGGCTGTAGAGTTTATTGAAGCCCTAAGTGGCAGAACCAGGACTAGTAAGCTATGTTATTGGATTTCCTCTTCTATATAGTCACAATGAACTGCAGCCACATCTCAGATGACAGTAAATTAGCAAGTAGACAGGAATGTCCTTCTCCACCCTCAAGAGAGGCTTTTAGACTGTGTAATTAGCTTCTGAATAAAGATACCAGAATGGCTACGTTTTCCACTGGAATGCTTTCAACAAGTCTTAGTCCTTCTTTCATTTCTGTTGTGTGTTGCCTTTGTTTTGGCTCAGTGCACAGATGTTTAGCCTGAATCTTTGTTTTACTTAATTTTACCTTATAATATAAACCCTGCACTTACACCCCAGGGTCCAGAAAGCATTCACACCTCGTCCATTTGATTCAACGTCAAAACGACCATAGTTGAGGTAAAAGCAGGTGGGTATATCTTCACTTCAGAAGGAGGAATGACCTACCTTCCTGGTAATCCTCAAACCAGGACATAAAAACAGATCTTTTAAGTACAAGCCCAAAGTTCTTAACTTGCTGGAAATGTATTCACTGTTTTTGTTTTTCGGAGAGCACAGTTATATAATGGGAAGAGAAATTATCTAAATTATTCTTACTTAAAATGTCTTCTAGAAATATAAATATCATTTTTGCACTCCACTTCCATTTCCTGGCAATTATTCGGCCAGCATCATTCACAAACATTGACTCTTTGGAAGCTCCTTCCCTCTCCTTTCCCTATTGTCTCTATCACCTCATCACCCTCCTGTTTCTGAGCCTTTGCTGCTGTTCCCCCTCTGCCATCTTCAGTATCTCAGTGGCACTTTGCCCAGGTCCAGTGTTATCATCACTTCCTCTTCAGTCACACTAATGAAAGTGTGACGTTTATCCCCTCAATATCCACATGCTGCCCAATTTTGAGAATTGGGTAAATGATACATCCTGAGAGCAAGATGTATCATTTCATATTATCCAAAATACAACACAGCATAACACTTGTAACAGTCCCTTTTACACTGTGGGTAAGCCATAGATAATTGAAGAACGAACCATAAACTCAAAAGACAGCTTCAGGTAGATGACTAGGGAAGGTAGTGGCAGGAAGCATCTACTTGCCTCTCTTTACCAATCAGCTTCAGCACTCCTGGCCTTTCCCCAGGCCTCCAGTTCTCTTACCACTTACATGTCACACACATACAGGATGGATGAGCTACGGCTCTCTGGTTCCATCAAGAAGGGCAAGTGCTAAATGCATCAAGAACACATTGCTTCAAGTTTCAATTGCACTGTAAATGGATATATAAACAATTGTTCTTCTGCAATATACACTTCTTGATGTACTAAACTATTTTTCATTTTGCTGGACACTTCTTACATTTACCCATTACAAAGGGCTTCATTATGTTTAGTATATGTAGTTTCTCCTGCGTGTTTATTTGATAGGCCTATTACCTGACCCATTTTATTTGAATGTAAAGGATAATACATGTCCCTTTTTAAAAAGTTATTTTTCATCCAAGAAGCTTAAAAATCTGTTTTGGGGGGAGTATGCAGCATATTGACATATAGTTTGGGGTTAAGTTTGATAAATGGAATAAATCTTATTTAAAAACCATTTTGTGACAAATTATTAAGGGCTTTATAATTTTAAAAGGACTTAGAAATCCTTTAAAATTTAAGAACCAAACCTACCTCTGTAAATATGAAACTCATTTGGGGATATATTGTTGTATATTGGGAATTATATATTTTTCTTAAGAAAAATTAGTGGTTTATTCTTTAATCAAAATAAGTTATGGCTTTCATTCTTTTTCTTTTGTTTTTCTGAATCCACAACTTTAAAAAATCTGCAACAGATTTCACCCTCTGAAAGTTAGTCAATGCCTTGACTAATATCTTACAATCAAGTATAACCATCATTTATACTTTATTTTGCTTTGAGCTCATCCTAATTGTTTCTCTTTTAATAAAATTGGAGGTTTTGAAGATACAATGAACCCATAAAATTTACTTTATATTAAAAAAAAGAATTATCATTAAAACTGTTCCACCGGGACTGGAGTTTTTGTCTGTTTTGTTTAGTGATTTATCACAGCACCTAGAACAGTGCCTGGTATACAGGGGGTGCTCAACAAATCCTAATTCCTGAGCTTTACCCCACTGGAGAGGTAGAAGGTCAGGAGAGCCAAGGAGAGCCAGGCACTGTGTTAAGTAATTTAGATACACCATCTCCTGCAACTATCACAAACATTCTTTGTTGTAGGTACTATTATCCCTATTTTACGGATGAGAGACAGAGGCATTAAGAAGTTAAGGTGTTCATTCGAGATAACAGAGCTAATAAATTGCAGAGTCAGGATCAAAGCCTTAAAGTTTGTTTCTTTGCAAATTCTTGCCTCTTAAAGCTGCCATGTTGCTTTCCTTCACCCAAAAGCATTACAACTAGAAGGAACATCAAATACTTCTCCATCCCCACATCCTGTAACAATATTGAGACTGACTTGTTACTGAGTCATATCCTAGTATCACTAACCTGTTTGGGTTTTTAAGAGGGTGTGGTTCTTCCACCCTGAACATCAAAACCCATCTGGGAAGGAGAAGAGACTTCAGGCAAGGGTAACGTGTAACCTGCGGTTAGAATAGGTGAGGGGCTTTGAAATGTGAGCAGGACCCTTGGCCACTGGCTTATGACAATGTGGACATATGGTATTTGACTCCACAGGAAGCAGGTCAATACCATGTATCTGGCTGGTTGCTTTTGACTTGCACTGAGGGTCCCCCAAGAACTGGAGCCAGGACCTACCAGAACCTCAGAAAGTCCATTCATCAACAGATAATATCTAACAAAAATGTATGGTGTCTCAACTAGATGCTAGGCACTGGTCTGAGGGTTGGATACAGAGAGAGAAAGATATAAAATGAATAAGCTCTGGGGATCTCATGTACAGCATGGTGACTAAAGATAATAATACTGTCTTGAATACTCAAAATTTGCTAACACAATACATCTCATCACACACATGAAAGGGAACTATGTGAGGTGATGGATATGTTGATTAACTTGATCCTGTAATCATTTCACAATGTATGCATATATCAAATTCAATCACATTGTACACCTTAAACATACACAATTTTATTTGTCATGTATATCTCAATAAAGCCGAGGTAAAAAAGAAAACAAAGTTTCTGCCCTCAGAGAGTTTGAAATCATCCTGCATGTGTATGCATGCATGTTTATCTTAAAGTAAGGCTGCAAGGCTCTTTATGTAGTATGAAATCATTATGATGAATGTGATTATCATTTAGTCCTCATTTTTGCCAGCATCTATGCTAATACTTTTACTATCCACATTTTACAGGTAAACTGAAACATCAGGTGATGGCTTAGATTCCCTCAGCAAATAGTGGCAAATCCATGCATCTCAGGTCTCTGTGATAACAAAACCAAGTCCCTAACCCATCAAGGAAGAGGAGGTTCTTTCAATAGAAGGTTCACAGAAGAAATGACAATGAAATATGCCTTTGAGCCTATTTCTGATTTGCAGTGTTGCCCAGATTGCTTCCTCATCCTAGTCTCAGTTTAACGTGGACTACTTGAATCTGAAAACAAATTAGGTGCGTGAATTTCTCTCTCCTTTTTCAGAAACTAGTTTCATTCCATTTAGCGAATGTAAGTAGTGCTTTGCTCAACTATAGCTTATTCTTAACAGCCTCCACTTTTCCTTGCTTGTGCCTTAAAGGTTCCCAGTAATTACCCATCAGCTGTTTAGACACATAGCCCTAGAGGCCGGTTTGGTCTTCTATTTGTTACATTAGGAAAATTCTATGGTACAGTAACATGAGACACAGCACCAGTATGCCTTCATAAAATGATTAGGTTATGTACAGCAGGAGTTTCCCCTTCCTTCAGAAATTATTGTGCTTTTTCATGGCATTTAGAACCCAAACAGCATCTTTCCTTCTCTGAATGCATCATCTGAAGACCATCCCAGATACTTTTATATTAATTAAAAAAAGAATTGTTTGGCATGCAAACACTAGTAGCTGCCTCTTCCCAGGCAAGCCTGTTATTATATTTATGAGGTGCTTCCTAAAGGCTTCTTAGACTTGCAGAGACTAGGAAAGGAATTGTTTGGTCTGTCCATCACTGCAATTCCTCCTAATTGTTATTTGTATTATTCCTTAAGGCTTTCACTCCCCACAGATTCTGTGACAGTACTGATATTATAATGTACATAGCAAATATTTTTCAAGAGTCTGAGAGTGCCGTGTAAAGTCTATTTCAATTCCTCCCAACAGGCACTGAAATGCAACAAACTAAACAGAATGTCCTTACCATAGCTTGCACAAGTTAGAAAAGTATATCATCTGCAAGGAAAAGCTGATGGTTCTATTTTGCCTTCATTATTTTGAACACTACACCTGCCCTGCTATATTCAGGGTTAGATCTTTGCATAGGCAGAGCTGGTGGCCACCTACACAGTGTGTTTTGAGACACACAGAAATGATCATCTTGTTACAAACATATCCCCATTAGGCACCCAATGGTCTACTTTCCTGTCTTCCAATTCTAGCCAGGACAAGTATGAATGGTAAAAATATTAAGAGAATGAGGGAATTGTTCATACGGAATTCCTACAAAATGAGTCTATTATTTCTCCAGTTAATATAGATAGTAGAAGGGCTTGGAGTACTGGATAGAAAATTTTGATCCTTTTGTTTTTGAAACAGTGAAAATTTTGCTGAAGGAAATTTCTATGTGGGAGAGTAAATTTCAACCTAATTTTAATGAATGGGGCAAGATGAGGACACCAGCATAGAAGGTTTAGATCCACGACTTCCCAATTTTAGAGAGGATCCAACTCTTCTAGAGATTGTGAAACCATTGATTCTTGGAACTCACTCCCAGTCATTCTCACTCAGTAGATGAGGGGTGGCATCTGGAAAACCTCATTTTTTTAACAAACACTCAGGTGATTCTGATCGTTCATTCTGGTCCATGAATCACTCCTTGATAAATGATGATAAGGGATAATAAACCAAGATACAGGTGATGAAGGCCAGAAGGAGAAGACAAGTCTAGGATACCTTTATCTGCTTCCTTGGAACCAGAGGCAAATCTTCTTTTGGAAGATTTAACAGGAAAGTTTCTCTAGTTAATTGTGGCTTGCACAATGCCCTTCGCTGTCTGGGCATAGAGAAGCGAGCCATCTCATCTCAAACAGAAACTGTCTTGAGTTTAGAAACCAAATCACATACTTTGACATTCTCTCAAAGCTGAGATAAAGTTTTAGGCTCACATAATAGGAAACGAATTGATATTCCTTAAAAAGAAAAACAAATTGTAGGATATATTTTAGTCTTGTTTTGCTATAAAAATATCCCAATGCTATCACCCTTTGTGCAGAACAATAATTCTTAATAAAAGACAAAGAGATGTTTATCTTTCAAATAGAAACTCTTATGTAATTTTGGTTCTTTCACATATAAGCTTTATGAAGAGAAAAAACAAATCATGTTAACCTTTACCGCATCAAAAAAGTGATAAAGTGGAGGCGTAATTAACTTTGTTCTTTCGCGATCACATGGTTGCTTTGATAGATCCCAGCTTACTAGCATCTCCACAGGCCACTTTCTTTCTCAGTATGCACAGATGAATAAAGAGATTAAACAATTTCTGTGACCTACAGTAAGGTCAAACTTTAATTATTATGCTAATTTCATGTGCTAGATTCAATAGGTTTACTACTTTCCTGCTAGTTAATAAAATAGACTTTAAAACATTATCTGGGATATAAGGAGGGGGCCCTCCCATACCTTAAAATACTCTGTTTGAATAGATGTGAAGGTCAGTAGAAAGGATTTCTATCTTGTTATGGATTCCCAATCCTCTAACTGATAAATCCCAATTAGAATTAATTTATTTAGTGCAGTGACATCTCAACTGTCTATATTTTATTATTGAAGGAACCACTTTTATGAGATTTTCATACTAGTTAAATAAATACCCTGTCAAATCAAATAACTGATCTATTGACAATCTCCTCAACTGATCAAATAGGCTAGAACAAATTAATGAAGCAAAATGCTCACCACTTAAGGTCAGAAATGCAGGTTTTGTGCTTTCTTCAACTAATTCTGCAAAAGATCTTGAGTTCTGTACTGGCAAAGTAACAATCTGTGGCTTTTCCTACATAACCCAGTATATAGGAAAGGGAGTTGATTTCGCTATATTTTTGGAGGTCTGTATAATCAAAGTGGGGCTCCTTTCTAACTATATTTAAGAACTGAATCAACTCAAAATCCTTTTGGCTGGATCACATAATTTCAAATCAGGACCCTGCAGCGTACCCTAGTAGTGTACCCACCGAAAAAGGGCAGAGACCTGGCTTCTATTTGTAGCTCTTCCAATAATTAACTGAATGTCTTCCCTCTCTTTAATAACAGCTTCCTGAGATACAGTTAGCATTCAGTAAACTCTACATCTTAAAAATGTATAATTTCACAAGTTTTGATATCTGTATACACCCATGAAACTATCATTATAGTTAAGATAGTGAACATCCTCATCACCCCACAAGTTTTCTTGTTACAAAGGTATAACCCCTCTACTCATCCTCCTGGCACCAGGCAACTACTGATCTCCTTTCTGTCATTATATATTAGTTACATTTTCTAGAATTTAATGTAATTGGGATTATATAGTATATAGTTGTTTTTTTTTTAAATCTGGTTTCTGTCACTGTGATGATTAATTTTATGTGTCAACTTGACTGGGTTAAGGGATCACTGGTAAAATTTTATTTCTGGGTATGTCTGTGAGGGTGTTTCCAGAGAGATTAGCATTTGACTGAGTAAAGAAGACCTGCCCTTACCAGTGCGAGTGGGCATCATCCTTTGAGGACTTCAAACAGAACAAAAAAGCAGGGCAAGGGTGAATTCTCTCCCTTCTTGAGCTAGTAAATCCATCTTCCCCTGCCGTCAGACATTGGAGCTCCTGGTTCTCAGGCCTTCAGGCTCAGATTGAATTATACCACCAGCTTTCCTGGTTCTCCAACTTTCAGATGGCAGATAGTGACATATTTTAGCTTCTATAATTGTGTCAGCCATTCCCATAATAAATCTTCTCATATATTTGTATCTGTATCTATATCTACATCTATATCTATCTCTTCTTGGTTCTTTTTCTCTAGCAAATACTGACTAATACAGTCATTTGGTAAAATTATTTTGAGATTCATCCTTGTTACTATGTGTATCAAAAATCAATTTCTTTTTAATACTACTCAGCCATAAAAAAGAACTAAATAATGCCATTTACAGCAACATAGATGCAACTAGAGATTATAGTACTAAATGAAGTAGGTCTGAAAGAGAAAGACAAATACCATATGATATCACTTATATGTGGAATTTAAAATATGACACAAATGAACCTATCTATGAAACAGATACAGAATAACGAACACAGAGAACAGACCAGTGGTTGCCATGGGGGAGGGGGTTGGGGAAAGGATAGAGTGGGGAGGTTGGGGTTAGCAGATGTAAGCTTTTATATATAGAATGAATAAACAACAAGGTCCTACCGTATAGCACAGAGAACTATAGTCAATTTCCTGTGATAAACCGTAATGGAAAAGAATATAAAAAAGTATGTATATGTATAACTGAATTGCTTTGCTGTACAGCAGTAATTAACACAACATTGTAAATCAACTATACTTCAATAAAAAAATAATAAAAAGCCAATTCCTTTTTATTGCTTAGTACTAGTCCATTATATGGATATGTATCAATTTGTACATCCACAGAGACATTTTGGCTGTTTCTAGTCTTTGTCCCTTACAATTAAAGTGGCTATGAACATTCAAACACAAGCTATTGCATTAAAGTAAGCTTTCATTTCTCTTGAAAAAATACTGGGGAGTGGAGTGGCTGGATTATACGGTTTATACATGTTTAACTTTTTAAGAATCTGCCAAACTATTTTCCAAAGTGGTTGCACCATTTTATATTCTCATCAGCAGTGTGTGAGAGTTCCATTTCTTCATGGCCTTGCGAACACTTGGTAGTGGCATGATAATATATGCTTTATCTACTTCACCAGAATAAACTATTAGCGTTGTTTACAAGGCTGATATTTTACTTTGAAATTATGTTTGCGTGTTAGCAACTTATACAGGTTTCCTCTGTTATCTGAAAGTAGAGCACTCCCATGAACACTCTCCTAAGTAGAAATGGTATAAAGTGAAGAAGCTATCACCTTAGGACACATCTTGCACACAGATGCACAAAATAAAAAGAGATAAAGCACAGATGCTCACAGACACAGTTTAAAGCTATGGCGCCTTGGTGCTGAGACGTTGAGTGTAGTTCCCAGGGAGGGAGCTTGGCCGGTTTCACTCTCTCTGCTTGGGATGCCCTTGACACTATGTGGGTTCACTGCAAAACAAACGCTGAATGCTCTTTTCCCTTTTTGCCTTTTCTTGTAAAAGCGAAAATCCTCTTTAAATTTTTTTCAGGTAGCAAAAGCATGTACTAATGTAGGTCTTTCCTACAAGTGAAATGGTATAAAGTAAAACTTCAAAAAGTGGGAGATACCTGTAGTTCTTTTCTCTTTATATTACTTTCGAATAAATCTTATTTTCCAATCAGGAAAATAGGTGCCTATTAGGGAACCTTGATTTGATTAGGGCTAAGGTCATTTATTTGGAAAGACAAAAAGTGAAGCACATTATTAATTTCCCAAACATTTTATATATATACAAAATTAAAATTAAAGGTCATAAATGATGGAAATAAGAAGTAGCACACCCATAGATTAAAAAAATAAAAAGCTCTATCATTAAGAATAGATTAATTCAACATAAAGAATAATCAGAACTGCTTCAAGTATCAATGGTAATAGTTGCTGTAATATTTTAGACCTATTGACCCTGCATCCTAGGCCATATAACACAAACAGTATCCAAGTTCCACAACATAAGACAATAATTTTTTTTTTAATTTATTTTCTGTGTGTGTGAAGAGCATGTAACAAACTTACAGATTCTGGGTTTAGAAAATATGTGTATGGCATGGTGAGGGTATATAAAAGAAAAGGCTATGTCGCTGGTGTAAAATGACCTCATTTTGTTTTTAAATACTCAATGAAAAACAAAATTTGTTTGTTTTACTTTAATGTGATTTGCTTTTTTTACATAACATTCCTTCATTCCTCAAAATCAATTGGAATATTTTAATTATTTATAAATTTGTGTTTTCATCCTAAAGACAAAAAACAAAAAACCCCCCAAAACTAGACAGACTATAAATGTGAAATATAGAGAAACCCAGAAAGAATTAAGAAAAGCTAACTCCTTTTTGGAGATTTAACTCTCAAGTAAACAGAACTTTTCTTTTCCTGATAATGCATCTTAATTACATGTTATCAGCATGGTTTCCTATTCACCAGGGACAATTTCATAATTGCCATCTTCAGAGAAGTAAAATAAAAGAGGGCTTCTTCTATTAACATTTAGTAAAATGTTATAAATAGCACTGGGTGAATGAAGGGCTTCAAATTATTAGAAGGACATAATATTGATTATACATGTTCACAGAATAAGAAAGATATTTTTAGTTTCTTTCCATTTTTCAAATGCCATTAAATAAACTGCATTCTGCAAGCACTGATACATCCTAGGGCTGGTGGCTATTTTGCTACTGTGTAAGAATGAGGACAGAATGTCATACACACGGGATAACCAAAAGAAGTACACTGAGGTACATCTATTCTGAACTCTGAATTTTCCCTTCATATTCATCCTCTGCTCAAATTTTAACCTCAAATTTTAACATCTCTGAGGATTGTTCCCTGTTACTTCTGGTTATAAATGATATTTTCCTTCTTTAAACCACTGTATTCCTTCTAATCTTCTCCATGTGTATGTCTCCAGTGTCATCCCTAACCAGCCTTATATTCCTAGCTATTACTGCATCTCTGTATATCTTACCTGACCACTATGTTAAAAGTTCCCAGAATTCTGAAACCACATTCTAAAGTTAGTTATGCCCCATCCACAATGTTTACTATCATCTTTGTCATTATTTACACAAAAATTTTCAGAAAAAACACGGTTTTCAGAAAATTTTTACATTTTATGTAGTCTCTGGTATAACAAAATGCCTTGAACCAAGTAACAATACATTATTCATTTAACGACAGTTTACCCTTGAGCATTACGATGCCTTTCAGGAAAAAATGGAAACTGCAAAGAAGTGTGGGTGGGATGTTAGTCTTGGTAGTTAACATGGTGTCTAACACTTCAATTTCCCTCTTTTCTTTCAACTGAGTGCTCTGATTACTGCTATCCGGGGCCATATTTGATTGGTCAAGTCAGTGTCTTTTTGTTGTTTTCATGGAACACCCACCATAAACTATGTAGGACAAGAAAATAGAGAAATAGAGTGACTGTCTCCCTTGCTTAATCAGTGCTCTTTTGTTTTGAGCTTAAGTGAATGGCTCGAAGACTTGAAAAATAGAGTCAATGTGTGGACAATTTCTGTTTGCTTGTTTACAATCCACAAACCTATTAAACCACTTAACTTTAGGTTATCCGCAAGTCAAATACTGGTATCTCCAGAAATTAATACAAAAGGAGTAATTACATAGCATGCATCAGGGAAGAGGAAATGCACTGCCTGCAGAATTTGAGAAGAAATATTGCCCTGCAATCACCTTGTACAATTAATTAGTACCGTGAGCTGGGTTGTATTGAAAACTGGACAGTTGTGCTGTGGTATCAATACCTCTGTCTTTGAGCAGCTGGGCAAACCAGGGGCAAGCAGCTTCCTATTTACTTCAATGTGCCATTCAAACATCATTTTCTTGGGCATCATGATGTGAAAAAGGTTGGAAAGCATATAGAGCCTTGAAAGCCTAGGGATTTATCATCATCCAGGCCACGGGACATGCCTATGCTTTAGAATTATATCAGCATGAAATAGAGATTTCCAGAGGGAATTTCATAATGAAGAGCTTTCTTTGGAGTGAGAGAAAGGAAGGGGGAGGTAAACAGGAGAAAGGTCAGATTCAAAATATTTGGGTCTTAGGGAATGACTCATATACTGATGCTCTCGTCCACAAGTTAAAATAAAATTGGTTCCATGTGGGTCCCTGCAGTTGTTGCCCCAAAGGCAAAGACAGAAAAAGAAGGGATGGTTCCCATGCTGGGAATGCTGACTCTCCTTGAGAGGCCATGATATATTCAAACATAGGGGCACTGCTGCATGCAGGAAGTGCAAGCTGAGTTTTTCAGAGTAGAAACAGAGATGGCTGAGGACTGTGCTGGTCTGGGGATGCAGGAACTTCAGGTGACTGATGTAATGGGGTGCGTGGGAACTGAGGAGAAGGGAAGTTAAGTAAGAAAATAGGAGGGAGGGAGTGCTGGCCATCAGGAAGTAGAGTGTGGGCCAGCTGGTCTGGAAAAAGGGCTCACCAGAGAAATATCAAGGAATAGGTCTGGTGAACTAAGCTGCGAGCTCCTAAAAGACAGACCTAGTCTTATTCCCTTTGTACCCTAGTGACAGCCATGCAACCTGGAACATGGCAGAGCTTAGATGTTTATTAAATGAAGTAGTGACGAGATATTTGAATTTTTTTTGCAAGATTAGGGAGATTAAGCTTTATCTTGTTTAAGGCTGTGAAAAATCCTTGAAAGATTTAAGATAAATTTTTTTTTCTGAAATCATCATTGTGATAGAAATAAAGAGTAATATCAAAAATAGAAACAAAAATAAGTCATCTTTTCATATGATATTTTAAACTTGATAGGATGCTTTCATCATCATCATTTATTGCCCTCACCTGGAGATACCATGCAATTGTTAATCACTTAATTAGAGCTAAGAAATTTGAAAATACAGCAAGTTTTATGACAATTATTTTGGGTGACAATGCCACTTGATTCAACTGCTATACAATAAAGCATTTCTTCTAATAAAAATTTTTTAAAAATGTCCATCCCCTATCCATCATCAAATTTGTTACCACAGTTTCCCAGTGTAGAATCAATGTAAATTAATAGAGTAACCTCAGTTTACAGGTAGAGAAACAAACACAAATAGTGATTTCAAAGAAAAGCACATTGGCTTGCTCACAGTTACTTAAAAACACTGAGTCAACCAGACCTCAGTTTAGAACTATCTCCAAAAAGAGACACTTCTACATAATTTTGTTCTACACAGATTAAAGTTTTAAGAACAACTTTATACATCTATAATCAGCATTGTCTTACTGTATTCAATTATTTTTTTTAACTTATCCTATCTTAGTGTATTTATCAAGGGAAAACAGTAATTTTAACAAGAGCATTGCATCATAAATCTAAAGAACAAATACAGGTGTTTTCTTACTCTACTCAACTCCTAAATGTTGGTTCAAGCTGAGAAAACACCAGGCATGTTCCATAAGTTTTCTATAAAATCATGTAGGAAGCTGTTCATATTTGCATATTAACTGAGTATTTCCTTATCATTAAAGAAAAGGCAAGTGAAAACTTTACAAGAGCTCTTCCAAATCTTTTGTTACATATTTTTTCCATTATAATATATTTTAATGATATGGGTATGGGCTTTTGTTTTTACTATAAGGTAAGACATAATATAAAAATCACTTGAATTTTTTTAAAATTTGGAAATAATTTTAGATTTACAGAAGAATTACAAAGATAGTACAAAGAATTACCATATGTTTTTCACTCAACTTTACTTAACATTAATATCTTATACTATCATAGGACAATTATCAAAAGAAAATAACATTGGTTCAATATGATTAACCAAATTACAGACTTTATTTGGATTCTACCAGTTTTCTTACTAATATCTTTATTATGTCCCAGAACCCAATCAAGGCTCCCACATTATATCTTCTTAGTCCCCTTAGGAGGACCAAGGACACTGATACTTGAAGAGTACTGATCACTTACTTTGTAGAATGTTCTTCAAGTTAGATTTGTCTTTTCATGATTAGATTGAGGTTATAAGCTTTATCAAGAATATTTCAGAAGTGATATGGCCTTCTCAGTGCATTAAGTCTGGGGGCCAATGATGTGGCTGTGTCTTTCTACTGGTGATTTTAACTTGATGATTTGGTTCAGCTAGTGTATGCTGTGTTTCTCTACTGTAAAAATTATTATTTTCCCTTTGCAGTTAATAAATACCTTGGGGGAGACAATTTGAGACTATGCAAATATCCTTTCTCTCTTTAATTTTTGCTCACTAATTTTAGCAACCATCTGGATCTTGTCTGCTTTAATGGTATATTTTTCGTAATTCAAGATGTATAACTGAAATATATTTAAAAAGACCTGATTGCTACAAACTTTAGATTTATTTTCTTTCTTTCTTTTTTCAGATTTGTCCTGACAATGTGAACAAATCTTGGGGAGTTTCTCTCAAGCATAAGATTTTCCAAGTTGCTATGGAAACCAAGTAATGATAGAAAAGATTAATAATACTTTATAATAATATAGAATTATAATAATAATTCTGCATATTGTATAAGAAAATAGATTCTTCTCATTTTTAATCTATTTGGCTATTTGCACAAAAAACAAGACTTTTTTTTCCACTTCTATAACTAAAATTCACTTTTATAATTAAATTTCTTCTGTTTTCATGACAGGATTTTCTGGCTGCTGAATACAGTAAAATGATATAATTACCTTATATTCTTCATAATTTATGTTATATCATCAATCTTATTATTTTCAAAACATTTCTTTCTCCTGATAATATTCATTACACCAAATTTATTAAATATTCACAATGCCTTAAGTCACACAAATCATAGTTTGCTTATTGCACGCACATCTTGCAACTAAATATATATTACCAATAGTAAGAACCTGGAATGTAATTTGTTGTGGAAGAAAGCATGCTGGCCTTGGGGAAAAGCTTTTGTATTCCAATATGATGTTGCAATTTAAATTCAAAAATAAATACTTAATGGTTAAATAGAGCTTGCCAATTCAGCAGTATATTTTAACCATCAATATTTTTTGCTATTTTGTTAAACTAACAGAATTTAAGCTGCCACTAAGCACATGATAACTATAGCACAATAAAACTTTGAAGCAAAATGAGAATTTTTCATCTGTTTTCATGACAGGAAGAACCAAATTAAAAAAAAAATCTACAGAATGTGCTCATTAGGATTTAAAATTCTCTTTGTGTATCTTGTATTACTCTTAACATTTACCTGATTCTTTTTAGTTTTCAGTTTTCTATTCAAATTGTAAATATTCAACTTAGCACCTAACCTAAAATATAAAATACATGTAGATATCAATGAGAACAAAATCTCTTTATGATGACCCATAATACCTAATGATGGATGAATTAATTCTGAAAACATTTGTAACCATAATTTGCTATAACAGCCATTAACCTCCATTGCCTATTCATAGCATATCATTGGAATTTAAATAATTTTGACATTTCAAACAGCAATTTAAAATTTTCTTATTGGTTCTTTCGATCTACCACCAACTATAAGCCATACCTTCAACCATTAATGTTAAAGAAATACAATTCAAAGTTGGTCCAGCACAAATTTCTTGTGAATCATTTTTTATTTGTCTTTTAAATTGTAGCATAATCACTCAAGTTATTCTAAAAATGACTTCATTAAAATGTAGCTATACTTTTATTCTTCTACCATGGTCTTTAATTACTGTGGTCAAGAGGAGTCATATGCTTGTTTAACTTGATAGGTAATTTTAAACTGAACTTGATTTCCTTGAGGAAGAGCACAGAATTTGTTATAGAGGTCATAAGACAACAAGTGTGGAAATTCAGTGTTTCAAACATCCACTCTGAAGTTTTGCTTTCCCCCTCATTTCAGTTTTCTTTTGAGTAAAATGTGAATATCAATGGTTCGAGTAACAGAGATTTGAAAAAAATCACTAAGTGAAGCTAAAATGGTATTCGGTTGAATTTCCCAGCTGTTATGGATAAAATCCTATATAGTTTACACGATATTTATTTAAAAACTAGTTTGACTATTATCATTTAAGTTTATTAAATATATTTTAGATGGCTATATTCAGTGAAACTTTTTCATGAGGTCCCCTGAAATGGAAGATCCCTTGTGAAAAATTACCTATTAAACCAAACATGCTTTTGTGAGCATCATTATGTATTTATAGTTCAAACATATCGTTATAGTTGCAAAACAACACATTTAGATCAGATCCCATATAATGCAACCACGTTTGGTTCTGGCTTATTAAACTGGAAAATGAACTTTTTACTTACTTTGTATTTTTTGAACCTATACATATCTGCATATGTTACAAAGTAGGCAGTAAGGGTGGGCAACATGACTTTTGAAAGACCTTAACAAAATGAAGAGCGTGACAGTAATTAAAATTGAGGGTAGTTTAGAAAGCTCTTACCTCTCAAATCTGCCTGCTTATTTCTGAGGTCAGCTGCTTAAAAACACATTTCTATTATAGACCAGAAGTTTTATGCTGCATGGAAATTCATAATCAGAAAATTATTTTATAGATAAAGTGATTTGTTGGAAAATACTAACACATGAAGAAGAAGTGACCCCATCATTGGTTAAACACCTACTATTTATCAGGGTCTATTTTAGGTAAAGGAAGACATAGACCACCATCTCCAAAAACTGCCCACTAGTAGAAAAGACAGACAGGTAAATAACGAATTATAATAATGTGAACTAAAAGCCTTAAGAAAGATATAGACAAAGTACAGTGGCACTTAGAGAAAAGTAAGAAACTCTTGGAGATGTGGTCTAAAAAGGAAAAGGTAGAATGGAGGGAAGGGCATTCTCTGTAGAGAACACAGCCTGAATGAAAGCATACAGGCCTAAAACAGGAAGGCTCTGGCCAAGAACTTCAGGTTGTCTGGATGGCTGGAGCATGAGGAAGAGTGCAGGATGGTAAAGGAAGGCACAGTAGAGGGCTTAGGTAGGTTGAGGCCAAACCAAGCAGGCTTTTTCTGCTCTGCCATAAAGTTTGACATTTATTCTTAGGCCATTGGGATATATGGAATGAATTTTTAAATTGGAGTAACACAATCACATTTGGGTGTTACTAAATGTGGAAAATGGGAAAGAGGCAAAGAAGGAGTCAGGGAGGCCAGTGGGATGCTATTATAATGGTTCAGCTAAGGAATGACAAGTCTAGCCATGGTAGTGGCATAGAAAAAGAGGAGAGACCTGAGAGTATTTTGGAGGAGAAACAGCAGAATTTTGTGATCATTTATACACATAGATGAGAGAGAGGTAAAAGTTGAGAGTGGTTTGCAGGTTTTTGGCTTGGGTAAATAGGAGAAAATAAAGAAAGAGGGATATATTTTGGAGCAAAGATAATAAGTTTAATTTTAGATGTGCTGAATCTGAAGTAAAAAAGGCTAGCTATGGAAAAAAGAAATGAAATAGCCCAGCAATCCAATAAACCACAAATGCTATTTTGGGAATCAATAGAATTTTAAATTGATTGGCAATACTATTTGCTTCTAACGGTCTGCTCCAGTATTTTGGGCTACTAGTCAATAATAGAAACATAGACAGATTTCAAGAATGATTTAATTTGTTTTGTTAGACTATCACTGCTTTTGAAAAAATAGAATTTAAATTTATGCTGTATCAGGAAATCAACTAGATTTGGCTTGTCTGTATAAGCAGTATAATTAGGAAAAAATAAGCATTTGCATTTGGCCGGTGAAGTGATGATAAACTCAAAGATTGCTTTGGGGACAACAGTGAAACATGTTAACTCAACCTACTCCAATGCAATGTAGACAAACGATATTTATACATCATCTCAAAAAATGTACCAATTAAACTATGAATCACTTTAGTTATTACGGTTACTCCAGTTTGAAATTAGCATGCAACAAGTACACTTTAGATGTTGAACTCAATCACACCATTCTTAAAGAAATCTAAATTTTAGGAACTATTGTCAGAGCAATAATAAAATTGAAAGAAGTGCATTAGCTAAGAATATCCATAATTAATAAAGCAAGTATGTGTTAATGACCTGTACTGTGGTTAGCTCTATCAAGGGCACCATGCAGGATAAAGAATGAATTAAGAAGCTTAAGATCTAATCAAGAAGATAATATGCATTAATGAAAAAAAATCAAAGGAAATAACCCAAATGGGAGAGATAGCTTAGCAGTAAAGAGTAAGTCATAGGATAGACTGTTTGGGTTTAATTCTCAGTTCTGCTAATTACTAGCTATGTGATATTGGGTAAGTTACTTTCTCTGAGCCTCAATTTTCTTATCTGTACAATGTGAAGATATATGTGCCTACTTCACCAGTTGTTAAAAGAATTAAAAGAGGTAATACATACAACATGCTTAAGGCAGTGCAGTGTGCAGGCTAACCATTCAGTAAATCTTAGCTCTAATAATAATAGTAATTAGTATTTTCATACCAATTTATAACCAATCGGTGAGGATACATAAGTGCTAAAGAGTTTCATAAAAGGGCAAGTTCAATTTGTCCTGGACCATTTAGGCTATATGCTGAGGCTTTAAAAGCAAGATAAGCTTTGCGAGGTAAACACAGGAAACAAGAAGCCATTATAAGTCCCTGATACAATTCATTCATTCACTCATTCATTCATTTCAAAAGTCTGTGCAAAATCACTGAACGATCATTTGATAACCAGTGTTAAAGGCCATGACGTGGCAAATGTGACTAAGAGGAGGGTTTGTTTTGGAGAGCAGTGAGATGTAAGTAAGAGCAGGGCCCTCCATGAATAGCAGGGCCAAGGGTAGAACACCACTGTTTTCCTCTCAGCAGTCCTTTGCCACCCAGAAAGCGTGATGGGTATAATAAGCCACAGACAGGCACAACAGATTATGTATTTCCTTCAGTCTTTCCTTTTTGAGACATTCTCGTTAAAAAACTGTGCCTTAGAAATACTACCTTCTAGGCAGGAAAAAGCACAGGGAACAGCCAGTTTGGGACTTTCCCACCACGCTTTTTGTTCTAGCTCCGTGAAGAATCTCATGGTGAGAATTTCAAAGAGTTTTCAAAAGGCAATGTATAATTGATACTCTCTTCCAGAATTTAACTTTGGCAATGTCTCTGCACAGGCTATTAAAAGACTCTGGAATAAGTTAGTTGTATTGTAACTCAAGGATGCAAGTCTTAACTTGTCCTTCCTGTTTCCTAACACTGTCTAAGAAACTCTACTGTATTTCAATCTCTTTTGCCAACTCAAGGTTTTTGTGTTAGCACTCAGTTGCAAAGTCTATGGGTTTGACTAAATTTACTGGCCTAATTCAGTCACACAGACAATCAATTTAGTTAATTCAATTGGTCTGGCGAACCTTCCACTGAATTAATTGATTATTTTTTACCTCAACAGGCTGAGTGACTAGATTGGACTTCTGGAAATGTGTTTTCTGAGCACATACAAAGGACAATTGCTTCTTTGTTAAATCCTGATATCGAAGCCACAAAAATTTGCATGGAAAAAAGCCCAAAGACAAAATTGTAAATGGATATGCCCTTCCTCAGGTCAACATTTGGAAAAGCAGATTCCCTCTCACACATGTCTGTTCTGAAGCCCACTCCTGCTTCATGCACATGGAGTAGTCCACAAAAATTTATTATTAATGTTGCCTTTGGTATTTGGACAAATCATCTTCTACTTTTAAATGCCATCTCAGGAATCATTTTGAATCATATCTAAGAAGATATATTCTTCAAGCCATATTCCTAAAATTTATATATATTATATATTCCTATAGATCATATGTTCCTAATATTATATACATAAATTCTACTATCTTAATTTTTTTTTAAATGTCAGTTGGGTAAGGGTCTGAGACATTATCAGAGCAATTTGCTTCCTTCCTCCAAACAGCTAATGACATTTATTTAAAGCATTCCATTTTCTTTTCTGTCCAATGAATCTAATTTTATCAAGTCACATTCTAAGCATTGCATCTGGTGTTTTGTTTGATAGGACAGATTTGTGGGGCAAGTTCACCAACACATTATGATCAAGCATTGTTTGGATTAATATAACATGAATACACAAGCCTACATTAAAATTTAAATTTTATTTCACATGCAAAAAAAAGTTATTTATAGGATTTAGATGATTTCATGGTTCGTTACTGAAAAATCTTTAGAAAGTATTCTATTATTCTAAATGACATCCTTGTAAAAATGCAGTGCAGCTTTCATGGAAAGTGCAAAAGTTATGTAAAGGTAATTCTTTTTTGACCATGTATTTATTTTACACATTTTAACTGAAATCAACTGTTATGAACCTCTCTTCAACCATTCACTGACCAGCATTGGCAAATCTTGTTTTCACATTATCTTAGGAATGTGTTGAGACTATGGGCCACACAGAGAAGCATTAGAAACTTGAGTGACAACTGGAGGTCCAGAGTTGTAAAGGGGAATTATCTACTTGTTACAAGAGGCAGTGTCACTCTGGACCCCAGAGGCTGGTAGCTTTGGGGGGATGTGCAGACACATGCTTGGTATGAACTGGATCAGTGGCTGCATTGGTATTTTGTTCTTCATTATGCTTCACCAGCAGAAGAGGATACAGAAGAGCAGATTCCCAAGGAGGAGTGAAATAATGAGTGAACACCAAGTAGAGACTAAAGATAATGCAATAGTTTTTAAGCATGAGGGGGCAAACCTCTGGGAGGACTCTCAGTGTGTGGGGCAGGGATTGAGGTCCTCCCTCACTTGAGTGAGCACAGTCAAGCCAGCAGACACAACTAGGCTACACAGAATCAAACAGGCAGTGATGTTGTCTGTTCTTAACTTAGAGGAAGGAAGAAGCAAAGGTTGAATTATATAGACAAGGAAGAAAAGCTAAAAGTATTCTAGCCCTTCCAGAATCAAGACTGCAGTACAGTTTCATTACTTTGAAATACTATAAACTCCCCAAATCCACTGGAGTAAAGCTTATACCCCATATATCAAAGTCAGGTAGAGACGATTTGCGATTCCACACTATTGACCATTGAGAAGTGATGGTAGTAAGACACTGTGAAATAAACTCCTTTATTTGACTTATGTGAGCCTCACAAAAATCAAAAAGATAAATAAAATTATCTTCATTTTACTGATAAAACAATGTATATGTAGAAAACACATCTTGTAAAGCTTAACTAACTTGCCCTGAGTGATATAGTTGCTAAGTATTAGAATCAGGACATTTGTTTCCTATTTAACATCCAGTCTTATATAAGCTGTGCTGCCTCTAAACATCATTTAAGGAAACCCCTCAATGTGTTTTGTTGAAAATTTATTCTAGGAAATATTAATATCACATTTGTTTTTTTTCTTAAATAGACAAATAGTTCATTGAATACCTAAACACAATGTTCCTGATGCCTGGATGAATTAACCTAAGGGAAAAAAATTAAAAGTACTTTCTGAATTTATTTTGATTTTCCTTTTTATCAAATCTATTACCCAATCCACTCTAAGTACACTGTAGTGACCTATGAAGGATTCAGTTCTGATGAGAATTAGCTTTAAAATTTGAAAAAAAGATTTTAAAATAGCAGGTAAGATTTTTTTCCTTCCAAAGTCAAAAAAAAAAAAAAAATAGACCATATAAATAGGTAAAATGAAGTTCAAGAGAAACATTGCTGTAATGTTAATGTCAAATATATTAATAAAAAATAAAATGTCAGTCGACTGGATCCTCTTAAGTGTCTCTGCTAAGATCTGGAAGACACCAGATTTTTCCATCTTTAAAGTAATAGCCTATAGAATATTACAAAGGCTATTACATAGCTTATTGTGAGATGGAAATCATTTTAGCATAGGGAAGAAATTAGCAGATATCAAAATAGTATGCTACAGGTAAAGGAATTTCCTTTTTTGAGTGACTTTAGGCAAAGTTAAGTTAAAACAAAACAAAAAATTAAGCATGCAGTGGACAAAAAGGAAAATCTGCTGGAATTCAGAGTGATGCTATTCCAATTCTCGAACTGCTGGGCTGTATTTTTAACAAATGACACTCTCAGCTGTGTCCCACTAGAATATTGAGACCTACAGGAGGCAGCTGGTTAGCACTTAGTTTTCCGTTATCACAACAGTAACAGATAATTTTTAAAACACAATTCCATTGTCCATCTTTACTTATATCCTTGCTTCTTCGTCACTGCCTATGCAAACCCGAGGAACTTATTCATCTGCATGTAGCCAAGACATTAAAAAAACAGAGAAGCTGGTCTCAGGGAACTTGGTCTTTACAGCTGCCATATTTTAAGTGCATGAAAACAGTAACAACAACCAAAAAAAAATAAAGTGTTGTTCTCTACCTTTTACAATCAGTGCCTATTTTCCAATGTCTATGAAGCATAGAAGACTGGGTCAAATGGAAATGGAATGATCTTAACCTCTTTTAAGAAAAACAATCGGAACTAAATCTTCCAAGGAACAAAATAATTTGTGCTCTGTGTCTTATGCTCCTGTTTTGGAATTGAGGCCAGGCATAGGGCTGAACAAGCCATCCTGCCCTGGAGGACAGGAGCAAAAGGAACTGAAATATAGTAACATATGTGGGCACAAAAGAGTACCCTGGGGTCGCAAGCCATACAGAAGCAGCCTGGAATCAAGGACTTTGACTTGGGCTCATGTGAACTAACAGGCGTATCAACAGATTTTATGTTAGCAAACATCCCAGGAAAGACTAATTCATGTGTATTCTAGTAGACAGTAATAAGAAAAAGTCTACTATTCTAGTAGACAGTAATAAGAAAAAGAATTATTAAATACAAACTACTTAACACTAATCTAGATGTAATCTTCTAGTACTAATTAATTTCAACCCTTCCCCTCTACCCCACCAAGCCATAAAAACTTGGAGGAAAAAGGGAAATAGGAGCGTTGCTTTGTTGAACTATTTGATGATAATAAATATTGGTACTTAGCAGCTATGCCACTTTTATAACTAATCAAAACAAGTGGTTTGATGTTAAGTTGATGATGTTTATATAAATTTGACTTATTGGATGTGGTCACATTAACATTATGGCTGGAAATCAGCAGAGTAATTAAAACTGTGTTCTGACACTTATTAACTGTGTAATCTTGGGCATGGCACTTTATCTTTCTAAACCTCAAGCTGCCTCATCTATAAAGTAAAGGCTGATAATAATATCAACTTCTAGAGTTTTTGTGAAGATCAAATTAGATAGTGTATAAAATATAAAGCACGGTTTCTGACACAGAGCCAATAAATGGTAGCTATGAGCCATTAAATAAATACAAGCCCTGTTAACTTGTAGGTTAGTACATACTGACAAGGTCACAGGTTTGCATTCCCACCTAAAGTAATTAATTTCCCTTTTCCATGTCTTAAAGCTGCCTGTCTAATACAGTATCTCCACTTGTGAACTATGTGAGACCATGTGTATGCCCCAGTAAATTACCCAGATAGAAGACAATGACTAACATCTTTCTAGCTACAAAGAACCTTATAGTCTTTCCCAAGAAAATCTCCTAAACCTTTAGCCCATTTACTTATAATACACAACCAATCCATCTTTAAATTGCTGTCATTTACTTATACCATTCAATCTCCTCCTACTTTTTAAAAGAAGGTAAGAATTGACTTTCAACACAGAGTGCTGATTACAGTCTCAAAATTATGGTGCTAAACTTCTTGGCTTATTAAGATGAAACAAGGGAGAAGAAAATCCATTAGATGCTTCATGCCTTGGTTGGCACATGTAAGAGCACAAACTTAGGACATTTTTCAGCATTTAATAATGTTATAGCTTGGTGTCAGCCCAAAGGCAGAAAGGGTCAAACAAAAGCAAGTCATGGTGACATGCAATATTGTTTCATTATCAGGAGATAACACCATCCCACTCCAATAGACTGACATAGATTGCAATTTTCGGTAGCTAATATTTCCAAGGATCTAGCAAGACTCAGTGAAACAGTACGTGCCACGTCCTAAGGTCTAGGAAAGGAACAAAAGTAATCTCAGTAACGCAGGAGTAATTTTAAAAGATAAAGCTCGTATACCCATTTTTATTGACCTAAATAGCTGTATTAACGCATATATATGGAATCTAGAAAAATGGTGCTGATGAACCTAGTGGCAGGGCAGGAACAGAGACGCAGACGTAGAGAACGGACTTGTGGACACAGTGGGGGATGGGGAGGGTGGGACAAATTGAGAGAGTAGCACTGACATATATACACTAGCATGTGTAAAACAGCTAGTGAGCTGCTGCAGAGCACAGGGAGATCAGCTCAGAGCTTTGTGATGACCTGAGGGGTGGGATAAGGAGGGTGGGAGGAGGCATAAGAGGGAGGCGATATCTGTATACATACAGCTGATTCACTTCATTCTTCAGCAGAAACTAACACAACATTGTAAAGTAATTATAATCCAAGAAAGATATAAAAAAAATAGCTGTATTATTTACAAGACTTTGGGGGGAGGGAAGTGATCTCGATACTTTATAATGTAGCTTTGTATATAGTAACACATTTATACATAAATTTTACACATATATGCGCACATGTCTACATACAGATACAGTTATATAACTAAATTTAAACTTATTATTCAAGCACTGAGGGCCTACTAAGTGGTGTGCTTTAAAAACATAGAGGAGGCAACTTTCAGTTGCTCTGTGTACACAGATCACTTATCTTGAAGGTGTTTAGCCTGCTGTCCTAACTTCCCCAGAACATAGATAATAATCAGGAAGCAAATAAAGAAAGTATCTGAAAGCTGCAATAGCTATGGCATAATTCCTTCACAGAAGTTTATACACTTTGCACAGGGAAGTGCACTTTACAACCTCCTTTGTAATCTATTAGCTTTATCCTTGACAGGATTCTAAATTTTGTGCTATTTGGCTTTCCATCCTATCGCAACTCAGAAGGAAACAGTTGCTCTAACCTGGCTGTGGCGTCAATAAGCAGGCATAGTGGTGGTAACAACAAGCAATTGCTCTCCTAATAAGAGAGGAGGATTAAAAAAAGGAATTAACAGAAGATAGATATAGGAATTTAGAAAGCACACTAGCGTAGCATGAAGGCAACAGCTTTACACACCTCAGCAGCCCCACAGGAAGCGCTGCATTATAGCACAGTACAGGATTAAGGTTCATAATGATGACCTTGAGTTATCAAAAAGAGGTTAACTTATGCTAGCAGGTTCCACTCAGCAGGATAGGAAGTGTGCAATGCTTTCAAAACGGTGAAATGAAAAGGAAAAGTTTTGCGGCACAAAGTGGAAAGCATCACTCACCTGGAAAGTTCATTTTTGTAAAACAGTCTTCTCGAATGGTATCAGATAGTTACTATATGTACTCATCTATCCGTCCTATGTATCTCATTTCCTGCAATTTTCTGTTCTTTTAGTTTATCTAGGTTACCGACTACTCCTAACATTGCAAATCTCACCGAATATGGTAAACTAATTAGTACACTAAATTTACACTAACGGCTGAACTATATTATTTATAATTGTATTTTCAGACCAACTCTGAAATGTGAATGATAATTTTAAAGAATTTCGTAGAAATACATTCTTGAAAGTTTAGAAAAAATGAACAAGAAAATACATAGTATTGGGTAGTTTCTGTTTCACTATCTATAGTTAGATTCTTTCCCAAATCTCCCTTCCGGCCTGCAAGGCGGACATGAATTGACACACAGAGGCAAGCCCTAAGCAACTTCATGAATCATCTAATATATGTCAATATGCAGATTATGATACACTCAGAGATGGGTTTTTGCCCACTTCCCAGTTTATATCGACATTAAGTTGTTAAGAAAAAACTTTGAAATCCTACTTTCTGTTTCATTTCCTCTACCTTACTTTAGATAAGAATAAATTGGCATGTTTGCTTTTTTTAAACTATAAGATCTTGCTTTACATATTATTTTTTTATAGAGAATGTTGGGAATCCACCCCTTATTGACAAACATGAACAGAACATGAATCAGAGAATCTGAACTTAGATGAGCGTCTAAGATGACAGTTAGACCACTAAATGAAAAAGACATCAAAAACGGGAAGATACAATTGTTTCTCAAAAGACGATTTTCTAAGAATTACTGTAAATTACAAATTTTTATAAATGGATTTAATTTTGGTTTGTTTCCTTCTTAAAGTTAAATAAAACCAGTTTTTTTTCCATATTCTAGAAATGAACATCTCACTTAAACAAGGTTTATTATTATTATTATTATTGTCATCATTTTAATTCACTTTCTTCCACCTTAATTTTTAAGATGCTAGCTTAGTTGTTGTTGATATTATTGTTCACTCTTTTTTCCTGTAAGTGCTGCCACATACCACAATCTAGCCCATAGTCTTCTGCCCTTCTCCCAAAATGTTAGACACATCACTCTGTGGGGCTGAAATCAACACACTGAGAGCTGTCCAATATCCTTGTATGTCACACTCTTCTTTACATGGTCTTTTTGGCATTTCTGTCTGGATATCCTGTCCTTTCCAACTTGATGGGACCCACGTACAATCATTTTCTGTCTCACAAACTTGTTTCTTGACACTAGCCTGTGTCCACTGCTACGGTTCCAAAATTTTGAGTCATCTGATTCTCTTATTCTTTATATTCTCATTTGGACACCACCTTGTCGCTTCTTCTTTGGGAATATTTCTTATTCCCATCCTTTTATCTCTGTTCCCAACCTCCTTGAACTAGCATAGGACCCATTAAGTTCAGGCCTTTATTACCATAGCAGTCTCTGGTCTCTTTTTGCCTTAAATTCATTTTACAATTAATAGTCTTAATTTTGTTTTATCCTGTCAGTATCTTATTTAAAACACTAATGAGCAACTTGTTCCATTTTCCTACTTCTCACCTAAAAGCTGCTGCAGAAAGACAAAACTTATGATCTTTGCATCATTAAACCCCAACATTTCTTTTGCATTTGAAAAAGCATAGCAGATTTGTTTTAATATCTCTGTATTTTCAATGTCATCGTCAGGGGCTGCACACCTAGTATAATGCTCTGCTGTACTCTGCTTTTCTTCTACACTCAAGTTTGACCAAGTCAAAGACACAGATCCTGCTTCTAAAGACAAGTCTTGAAAGTAGACAGGTTTTCTCTAAAGTATACATTCAGTGGCTTGGGGCTACTTACTTCCTCTCCCTCCCAAATTCCTTCCTTCTTTCTGATGCCTACAGTTCTACAACTAGATATATACTCTTCTGGATGTAAAGCTGAATCCTCATAACCTTCCACATTTCCCAGCAAAAAATGCCTAAAGATATTTTGTATTTAAATTGGAGTTTGGAAACTGACTTGCAGAATGTTATATTTAGCCAATATAGAATTAAAAAAAAGGGGGGGGGGAGTGGTTGCCCCCATTTACAAGTATTAAGTCTCAAAAAAAAAATTTAGATGTCCACTTTTTCTTAAAACATCAAAACATCTAGTCTTACTGGGTCTTCATTCCTGTGTAATAGAAATGAAGGGGATTTCATTAAAACATCAAAACATCTAGTCTTACTGGGTCTTCATTCCTGTGTAATAAAAATGAAAGGGATTTCAATCATGAGGCAGACATTCTCTGATTCACAGACTGTATCCCTGCCTGGCATCTTACACAGAGTCAGCTTCACTCATCTACATCACCCGCCAGGCATTTGATTCTGAGACCCTTTACTTTATTGGTCATTTACACCTTATAAAGAACAATATTTGAGCTAGTTTCCTCAGGGCTGGGCTTAATAGGATTGAAATGGAGTGTGAGATGGCTGATATTTATGGAAAAAGAAAAAAGACTGGCATGGGGAGGGAGCATTTAGAGCAGAATGACTTGGGATAGCAAAGGCAAATATGACCCACTTCACTCTTTTGTGAGGTCTTGGCCCTGCTTGGTTCTCTACTATAAGAACTATGCCTGCAATAGAATGTTTTCAGAAAAATTCAATTTCCAAATTATATTAGGAAAGAGCTAGATAGCTACTGGTCTGGAGATAACTCAGAGTAATCAAAAAGGAACAGGCTACCCCAGAATCCACAGCCTAAGTGATATCAGCCAGAGGTATAGCAGTTTAGGTTTTCAATACGAATTGAAACAATGCATTCTTATCCACACAGGCTTCCTGGGGAAGCTATAATGTTTCTTAGGCCAGAGTCCACTTTTACCAACTTATTCTATGTACCTAGTTGAGGATGCAACTGGAAACCACAGCAAATTCTTCTTACATTCCTTGGGCCTTTCTAAAAGGAGCTCCCTTAGGGGAAAAATAACATTATTTTATACAGATAAAAAGGCATCTTATCACAATAAGTCCATGCCAGCCCAACTTAGGAAAAAAAAAAATCAGCCCACTTGGTCGAGGTCCTCCGTCCATCTGCAGAAATGCTACTGCTTGTCTTATTTAATAAATGAAAGCAATTTAAAAAAAAAACACACGATCTATAAAATGCTACATAAAACCACATTGAAACTACAAGTAAAAACTGACAACCAAAAAATCCTGCTTTCAAATCCAATTTCTTAGAAAGGCCTTGATTCTGCAATGTCCACCACATCTCACTTCCCTCCCCAGGGAGAGGATAATAGCGTTAAAGGTCACTGGTAGGGACTGTTGCCAAGACGATGAGACAAGGACTCTCTCTCTCCAGAGATACATTGAAAATGTGCAGTGATGGGTTGATTAGGTCAGAGCATCTTTTGTATTATGCATGTAAATGGGAATTAATGTCCACAGAGTGCCAGCAGCTATTTTGTTGAGTTTGGTAAAAATGAAACCTTGTACTTAACCCTCAAAGCAATTCTCTGAAGTGTGTGTTGGGAGGAGGATGCAAGACTCAATATTTCCATAATTAAGTAGTTGGTATCTGACTTATCAATTGCTTCAACTCAGACCTCAAAATGTTTAGCAATGAATAGAAAGAGAAAACATACTTCATTAGCATTTCTTTGGGTTTGTTTCCTCCTATAACAAGGTAATTGCTGAAAAACAGTGGATAGTGTGGCTATTTATGGCCAAATTGTAAGAGAAAACCAGTAGGTTATTTAAAGCTGAGATTAATAACACCTCATTTACCTGGGTATTTCCTGGGAAAGAGCAGTTCTGGAGAACTGATTTTTCCATGTACTTAAAGCTTATGCCCACTTAATACCTAAATTTTAGATAGTAATCTTTATAAAATATATTACCCACTGGTTTTCTGCCTTCTTACATAGATATCTCTAAACATATTTTTTTTTTTCTTGATGACTCAGGGGTCATCTTGGTGAGGATTCATTATTGCATCATATGGCTATATAGTTCTATGCCTACTACATCATTTTTCTCTCTCCTCCCTCAATGTCAAGCTTTCAGCTGTCACTTTGGCTGTCACTATGCCTCTTCTCAGCTTCTCCGTTGCTGTTTCTAATGTGTTGTGGGCTGAGAAACCAGATAACCAGGCTGATTAAGAATGACATGCTGAATAAAAGTCAACTGGGCTCAGAGTGAGGCACTAAGAAATAAAACGCATGTACTTAACATGGAGTTTTCATGAAAGCTATTTTGGACATGCAGAGCTTTTTCATTTAATTCTAGATTCCGGATAATTGCTTTAGGGTTGAGGTTGCTCTTTGAGTTGGTAGGATATTTCTGCATTTAGTGTCAAAGTATTTCTCCACAGACAGACAGTTTAGACAAGATACAAGCAAGAGAAGCTGAGTAGACCTTCTGGAAGTAAAGGAATCATATGGGACAATACTCAAGGACCCTAGTCTAAAACCTCAGAAAACTATGAAGATCAAAATCTTCCCTTGATCATTAGATGTTTATTTTTTTTTTCATGTAGAGATGAAGGGCAATGTCTAGAAGGACAAAATTGAAGGATAATAGGCAAAATGTATGGTTTCCTGTTAGAATCTTTCAGAATTGCACCTTTACCCCTTTTAACAGAATGTTGGGCCAGGTGAGATGGGAGTATCTGAGAAATGAAAAGGCCGAAACTAGATGTGTTTTCACATGTATCAATATGACGCTGTCCACTTCACTTCCATCTCTTCCAGAAAATGCCCAAATCAGGGCCCCTACCTAAAGTCTCTTTCCTTGTGTCTAATTCTGTCCTTGGGAATAGCCTATGGAGTCCTCAAATTTCTGTGGCATCCAGAGCCTCCCTCCTCATCTCCAAACAGCACCACAGCCTGGTGCTAAAACACAGACTCACCCATCCGCCTATTTGTATTCCAATGACTTTATCTTGATGGCTTAGCAACAACCAGCACTCTCCCTTCAGATCCCTCCACATTTATTTACAGCACACACAATCCATTTTTGTCCCCTTTAAATGCTTCCCTCAGTGGCCATGATACAGGGATTTCACATCTCTAAAACACATAGAGGGTGTGGGGCTGAGTGGGAAGGAGACATGAACATGCTTTTCCTGTCCCTCTATCCCTAGGGCCCAGTTGTAGCCAGGTATTCACTGCAATCAGTAAAGATTTCTTCGATTCAAACAAAGATGAGAGCGGAGACAGCATCCCTTATCTTGTCAGGGACTTCTTTTCTTTCCAGCGCTACAATGGGCTTTTGTTTTTATTTAATGGCAACCTATATGCAGGACAGCAAGGGCCTCCCAGACCCAAACACTCTCAAGAGTAAAATTAGTGTGAAATCCAGTAGAAGAATATTGATTACACAATTAGTCCCAAAGCTCAAAGGCCACAGGGCAACATCATGGGCTTGCTACCAATAATCATAGTGTTTTCCTTTGTAGAGGCATGTTGTATTTCAGGTCTTTTGTACCACACTAGGCTATGCCTGCTTCCTCCACATTGCAATTGGATTCTTTTCCAATCTGGAGACTTAACAATACACAGAAATACCCTCTTGACTATTAATAGTTGGGTTTTCTGTAATTGTATCTAAGTTATGTGAACATGAATCAGGGTAATCAACTTATTCTATTTGAAGACACTGAAATTGAGATCCACATCAAACTATTTTAAATCTACATTTGACTAAATTTAATATATACAAACTTATTGCAATAAAAAGCAAACAAACACAATATCACCACAGACAAACCAATAAAAAGTGTACAGCCTCTGAAGCCCTTACATTAGCCCTTCTTTCAGAAATGTTAAAAGCCTGACCAAAAAAAATAATAGACTTGCAAGCAAAACCAGTTTTTCAGTTCCATCAGGTTCACAGATTTCAGTCAGTATATAATGGTCTCCATTTAAAAAAATTCTCTGTATAGCAAAGCCCAGCTCAACATCACATCCTCTTAGAAGCCCATCCAGATTTCCCAGCCAAAAGTCCTTAGTTTATATCTTGCCCCTAAGTTTAGTATGGTTGCTTGGTTTCACCCTGTGGTTGTGGTAATTTTTACCATATGAACTCTTTTGTAGTAAATAATAAGCTCTTAGGTAGCAAAAGAGGAAGTTCTTCCCATTTCCACATTATCCAAAAGTACCTAGAAGAGAGTCTAATGTAGGAACTGAATTAGACTCAAGACTGCCATCCATTGTTTTGTCTGCAAAAAAAAAAAATATATTCTGAAATGAAGAAACAAAGGGTAATAATTTTATAAACCCGTTTGGAGTTTTTCATCAGCTTGTATTTTTAAATAACAACTACAAACAGAATGATGTGATACTAACATTTCATTTTGTCCTAAAATTCTAAGTCAAACTCAACTTTCCAACGGCTACAATTTGCTGCTAGACTAGTCAATAACTGTACATAACATGAAATGCAAAACACAACGAAAAACATGGTGCTATAAAACAGAATATTCCAGGCATTCATAAATATGCATTCAACAACCTCTTCTATGAATGCTTCAGCACACAGACCTATGAAATTCAGATGGTGCTCTTTATGTATAGAATAAAAACCATCCAGAGGCAGCAAAATGGATGAATTCTCTAATGCATCACACCATGAAACCATCAGAGCCTTGCATGTGAGACTTGTAGGGAATAGGGAAGCATTTGCAAGTCCCTGGATTTCTCTGAATCTTTACTCAGAGATGTCATGGACAACTAAATTCATGGGTGTGAGAGTGAGTGTGATAGAAATGAATTATAATGTGCACCTCCCTCAAAAAATATTGTTTCCTTTACTCTCCACACTTGTAACAGAAAATGAGTGGGGCTGTTTCCCACATCAATCAATTCCACAGCTCTCCAGACACCAACTGGGTTTCCTACAATTCAATTCCAACACTAACAACCAGGAGTTAGAGCCAACACCAAAGGTTAAGTCCCACAAGATTGTTCCCCACTTCGGGTGCCAATTTCAAGTCCCAAGTTGTCACCTGTGCTTCTGTCACCTGTATTTTTTTGTGTCCCATGTCCCTCTCCTCAAGTTTGATAATGTGCTAGAACAGCTCACAGAAGTCAGGAAAGATCTTACTTACTATTAGTTATTTATCATAAAAAATATAATTCATGTATCTTTTTGAAGTAGTGTTTTTGTTTCTTTTGGATATATACCTAGTTGTTGAATTGCTGGGTTACATGGTACTAATTCAAAAAGATACATGCAGCCCAATGCTTATAGCAGCATTATTTATAATCGCCAAGATATGGAAGCAACTGAAGTGTCCACCACCAGATGAATGGCTAAGGAAGATATGGTATCTATACACAATGGTGTCGACTATAAGTTGGAACTTGCCATCTGCCTGTACAAGAATTAAATCACTTTGTGCTGCTGTAGCTACTGACCTTCCACATCCCCTGAAGGGAATTCAGGGTAGAGACCAGGAATGAGGCACTCTGTGCTTTGGAAGATGGGTGGAACAGGTCATTAGATAGTTAGGTGTTTTCAGGAGCTGATTTTATGAGACCAACCCTTGCATCCCCTCATATCTAGAAAAGCACTAAATCCCTACACGGTGACGTCAGCTCCTCGTGACTAGCAGAAACCCCTTACAAAAAATATGTTTGACTGCATGTACTCCTCCCTTACCAAGGATACATATATACTAATCTTCTCCCCTGCCTCTTAGGAACAGTTTCTCAGAGCTATCTGGGATGCCATCTCCCAGATTGCAGTCCTAATTTTGCCCCAAATAAACCCAACTCGCCACTCTCACGTGGTGCATTTTTTTTAAGTTGACAATGGAATACTAGCTAGCCATAAAAAAAAGGATAAAAATTTGCCATTTGCAACAACATGCATGAACTTGGAAGGTATTATGCTAAGTGAAATAAGTCAGCCAGAGAATGACAAATACTGTATGATATCACTTATATGTGGAATCTAAAAAATACAACCAACCAGTGAATATAACAAAAAAGAAACAGACTCACAGATAGAACAAATTAGTGGTTACCAGCGGGGAGAGGGGCAGAACAGGGTGGGGATTAAGAAGTACAAATTATTCTGTACAAAATTAGCAACAAGGATATATTGTAAAATACAGGGAATATGGCCAATATTTTATACTAACTATAAATGGAGTATAACCTTTAAAATTATGAATCACTATACTGTGCTATAACTTATATAATACTGTACATCGACTATACTTCAATAATTTTTTTTTTAAGAATATAATTCAGGAACAGCCAAATGGAAGAGATGTGTATAGGGCAAGGTATGCAGGAGGGGCTGGAGCGACCATGTCTTCTCCAGATTTGCACCTTGATATGTTCACTAACTCAGAAGCTCTCTGAACCCCTTTGGTTAGAGTTTTTATGGAGGCTTTATTATGCAGGTGTGAGAAATTAAGTCATTGGCGGTTGGTGACTGAACTCAATCTCTAGCCCCTTTCGCCTCTCTCCCCAGAGGGTCAGGGGGAAGCGCTAAGAGTTCCAGGCCTCTAACCACTGATTGGTTCCTCTGGCCCCATTGTCCTGGAGTCACACCATTAGCATAAGGTTGAAAAGGGGTTATTACGAATAATGAAAGACACACCTCTCAACCCTACCTCCACAGGATTTTAGGAACTCTGGGTCAGGAACCAGAGAGGAAGACCAACCATATATTTCCTATCACAATGCAACAGTCTCTATTAAGAGGCCTTGAAAACATGTATTTGTGTACAAATACGTTACACACCTGTGCTGAAGCACTCTTATCCTAAGTGTCATCTTAGAACACAGATCTGATCAGTTCTGGAATTGAAAATGCTAATTTCTTTGGTCTAAGTGGCACAAACCAAAGGAGACAAAATATGTTAAGCACTTTCCCTGATTCTCTCTTCCACAAACACACACAAATAATAAATTAATCACTCTCCTCCCCCTTCTTTTCCTCTAACCATGAGAACTGCTTAACTATTGTTTCCTTGTTTTATCCACGTGAGATATCTGCCCCTCGTAAGGCACAACAGATTTTTTTTTACAATAAACTGCATATATTTAAAGTGTACAAATTGATATTTTTTCTTCTTATTAGTAATGTATATATGGCAATCCCAATGTCCCAATTCATCCCACCCCAACCCTCCCCCTCTACCACTTTCCCCACTTGGTGTCCATATGTTTGTTCTCTGCATCTGTGTCTCTATTTCTGCCTTGCAAACCAGTTGATTTGAGTTACAACAGATTAAACAATGTATTAAACTGGTGTTAAATTTGGGATGCTGTTTCAGTCACCTCACTGTCCTGGGGTGACATTTTTCTAAAGACATTTTCTTTTAATACTTCAAAAGTCAGTGATTACATTTTAGATGGAGGCATGGCAGGAGTCTCTAGTGGTCACACAAATATCTTTGTAGGCAAATATATAGATGCTTTAAAGATGTGAGGACAGTCATGTATAGTTGGTTTCACACACTAAGTGTTTTAAGAAGTGAAATATCTTAGCTTAAAAATACAAAAAAAAACAAAAACAAATAAAAGCTCTGACATGTGGAAAGAAAACCTCAGGAAAATGAACTGGGGTTGACTGATTGTATAGTACTTGAAAAACTTGTATTATATGTAAACGGAAATTCATGTCTCAGAATAGTTTTTATCGGCTTAACTTTGCATGAGCTAACAGGCTTAGATTGACCTTGTTATCTCGTAAGATATTTTTATAGCAATTCAAATAAATGAGGGTTTTTTTTAACATTAAAGTTGAAAAAAACTTTTAAATCTCTTTAAATGTTCATTTTATTTCATTAGGAGGGAGAAAAGTGTCTTATTTTCTTAAGTGGAAAGAGTATACATACCAGTTTTGTTCTGAAATGCCACTGTAAAGATCTGTGATGCTTATTTATTTTTATAATCAGGGTTGCTGTTTCTGCATTGCAGAATACCGCACTTTTATAGAATTGTCAGATTGGGCAAAAGAAGAAGAAGGAACACTGAAACGACCCAGTCCCCTTTAGGACTCTTGCCCCCACTGCACATTAATAACCCTCCTTGATCTTGGTCAGTCTTCTGGTGGCCATAAAACCGCTTGGACAGACACAGGGCTACTCCCATAGAAAACCTTCCCTTTGTTTTCTTCCTGTGAACTATAATAGTACCCCACAGCTCCTCTTCCTTATGAAGAAGATAGAATATTTATTTGCAAAGTCTTCCAAAATAGACTTAGTTTACTTCTGTAAAATTTGAAGCTATCTAGGTGGAAGTTACCTATACTCACCTGAAAAGCCTTTAATTTATATCCTATACTGATTCAAGCTGACTTTGGGAGACATATCTGGATATGAAAACAAAGAAAAAATATCAAATGGATTGACTTGAGACCATAAAAAAGAAAAAATTCTATCTAATCTTTACTAATCCCCCCGTTCCTCTTTTATTCTCCAAGTTAACTAAAATATATATATGAAAATTATTTTGGAACATATAATCTAACTGATCCTCCATAAGAAAAGCAAGCTGTATTTCATAAATAGAATTAAAATGCCTCTGAATAGTATTAAAGATTATATCATTATGTCATCCTATTTTAAACATAACTCCTTTTTCATTCTCTGGTTCCTTCTTTGTACTTTGTGATACACAATAACATGCTATGCATTGTATGTTAGCAGTAATGTTATGTGCTGCTTTTAGCTTGTTCTGGATTTATCTTTTCAAGGTCAAAGCATTCCAGCATGCCTAAGAAGCTACTCTGTGGAGATCTTTTTCTCATAACTTCTTTTTCTTTTTAATTCCCAGACATATTTAAAATTCTAATGAGTGTGAAAGGCCACACTTGAATATAACACAGAGAATCTACAATCACCCATCCACCACTATTTTGTCCCTGTTTATTTTATGACCCGTCAACAAAATGCTATCTTTATAATCAATCTTGTTAGACTGGCCTGCAATGAAGATGTGAGATTAAAAATTGAGGAGAGGTGCTCTTTTCTTTTCCCTTTTTCACCCCCTATTTTGTCCACGCCCCCGTCCCTTTTTTTTCCCTTTTAGGTGATACGAGTCACTCTTATCAGTGCTGCATTTAAACAATTACTCACACCCTCTCTAATCTGTCCTTGTCAGCTTTTTCATATTAGCACAACACAAAAGTTCCACTATCAATCACTGTTTCTTCAGCTGCCAGTCAACATGTTCACTTTGTGAATATTGGTCCTGAATCCTAATCTGTGACAATCTATGAGTTTCATATTTAATTTAAAATGTTCAATCTGAAAAAGATATAAAACTACTAGTGAATTCTTGTAAAAGGAAAGTGCCAAATTATCAGTGGCAGGGTCACCATTATTCATGAGTGGAAGAGAAAAACATCTACTCCATGCAAAGTCTGGGACTTACTGTTTGCCAGATTCCATTCCCCTAAACTGGCCCTGCTGCCTCCACCGACTGCTGACACTTGCATAGTTTCTGATGCAGATTTAAATGTCAAAATTTCAAAGGAGAGAGGACCAAAATGTCTAAAGAAAAGATATCGCCCTGGAGAAGACTTTGACAGAGGAAACATTCTGGCTAAATGTCCAAATGCTAAATACAAAATGCCAACAAAAAGAGTATAGGAGGTAGGCTGAGGTCCGGGATGGCAGGCTGGCATGGCAAAGAACAGCTCCACTGGGCAGTGAAAGTCACATGCTAATAAACAGCTTCTCCCAGCTGCCCCCTGGCTTCTCCAAGCTGGCCTTCAGAATATAGCCATAACTCCTTTGGCCTATTGTGTCTAGGAACTTCTTTCTGCCTATATTTGTGTGCAAAGGCCAAACGAACTGGCACAGAACAAAAAGGATAACCACAAACGCAAAAATGTCACAACAGTTTACACTGCTGCTGAAATACTTTGTATAAATGATCTTTGATATCCCCACATTAAACCAGCATATTTACTACCACTAATGACTACGGAAATCACGAAAGAAAAAGACAGATGTGAACTAGGATCCAGTTTTTGTATTACTAACTCAACTTGAGAGAGTTGGTATACTTTCAAAATCATAGATATGTCTGTAACCTAAAGGTATATTTCACAGCATTTTATTTAGAGTTTTGGGGGATTGAAGTATGATTTAATGGGTAAAGATTAATGTATTTTTAAACACTGGATACTGACTACAAATATATTTACTATTATCTGAATATGATAAAACTTCATTAATTAATATGTTACTCTAAGATAGAAAAGATCACAAAAAAATTTGAGGGAAAAAAGGAATTCTAACAGTCTCCTAACCTTCTTTATCTGTTTATTGCAGTAATTATTTCTAAGCCTGAGGATTGTCTATATAAAATTGCACACTCAAGATGACTGATTTGTTTGTTCTTCTTTACAAAGTCAAAATCTAAGAAGCATCATTTCATTTGTTTAAGAACAAGGTAGGAAAAAAAAAAATTCTACCAAAAAACAAACCAATTAATTGATTAGTAATAGGTATGGGGTTATATTCTTTGTCTTATCTCATTGATTTTGAGGTGAATAATTATGTATAGTCCGAAAAAAAATGTTCTATGGAACAAAAAGTATATAAGTAAAGACTTTATTCCTCATTTTAGCAATACACTCTTTCCTTGGCTTTTAAAATAAATAATTGCTGGTTTTTCTCCCTATCGGGTACTGTAAATCTTGGTAACTTCTCACTGAGCAGAAAGACAATTCCCTTATCTCAGCCACATAATCCCCACGTAAATTGATCTGAGAATGCCTTTAGGATAATAGCAGCTGGATTCTCTACAGCTGTTTATGGGTCCAGTTTCCTAGGTTTAATTTTGATTTATAACTACTGAAATTAAATCAGACATTTTCACTGCTTAAAAGAGTGGCTTTGATTTTACCAATTCAATAGGGAGACTATTTACCAACATATCAGTACACATTTCAATTTGGGTAAGGGCAAAGAAAACAAAATGGCTTCTTATCTCGTATTTCTACTTGAAATTCCTTCAGAATATATGATTGTATTATCCATAGACAAATGGCAGGATCAGATTATTAAATCAGACTCACATGAACTAAAGACCTTACCCAGTATCAACCTTGCCAAGTAATTTCAAGGATATAAGCTATGGAGGAGTTCAGATGAAACATTTTATACTCCATCCAGTGATATGGTGTATGTGATATGTCCTAGGTAGTCCTACCTCAAAGATGCTGGGTTCTACTCACTATAGGAAATCTTTAACCAGGGACATCCTGCGAAAGGTAGAGATAGATCTCTTCAAAGGTCCAGCTGACAAGATTAGACCAAGCCTGCTTTGCCTTCCTTTGAGGGGCAGCGGCCAACAGATTTAAGTCCTCCCTCTAAGTAATAATTTAATTACATAATTATGTTAGAGTATAATTAAAGCAACAATTGTACAAAAAGACAAACAGAATTTTAAGTTATAAAATATATTAGCAGTTATGAAACCAAAAAATATTTTATCTTAGACATAGTATTGAAAGTCAAAAGGATGGGAAGAGCTAAAGATAAATTATCAGTTCAAGACATCTTTTTTGGCCATATAAGTTTGTGCATTGATTTCCTGAGCCTCAGTTTTACTAACATTCAAAAAGGCTGGGGGGAAATAAGCCTGACCAGAGAGACTCTGGAGATTTTAAAAGATAAAATATGAGGCACAGCTTTGAAGACCAAAAAATGTTCTATACAGGTGAGAAAATAATGAGAATTAAAATATACTCAACTCCTTACTTTACCTGTGTGGCCAACAATACCATAAATCTCCTTTCTTACAGATAAGGAAAAAAGCAATCCCAAAAGTAAGCTAGATTCTGATGGAGAGTAAGAAATGGAAACCTAAGTCTATGGAACTCTTTAAACATGCCTCTACACTCAGTTAAATTGTAATTTGGTAGAGAGGTGATGACTAGTTATATAGAGGACAAGGAAAGCCAATGCAGAGGGGTGAAGTGGACAGAGAAAACTGTCTCTGCCCCTTCTTTCCATTCTATTACCTCTTTTATCCTGTACCAGTCAAAGCAGCTCTCAATAAAGGAACCAACGTACCTATTAAAATCAAAGCATGAATTCTGGGTAAGGATCAGTGCGTCTTTCTTGGGAGTACTTTGATTTTAATAGGCAGCAAAGTTTTTATTTGATTAAAGTTGAAGAAACTGTAATTATGAAGGTTCATGTGTTAGCAACAGTTACAGAGGAGGCTTTTGAAGACCAAGGGCATCTTCCTGGCCTATGAAATCGCACCATTAGAGCAGTTGCTTACTCAATCTATTCAGGAAAGCCTAACGTATAAAGTCTTTAATCAGAAAACAGTACCATCTTTGTTTCAACTTTTGTTTCCAGATCTCTGCTTTTGTCTTATTGAGAGCTCATTACTAAGACCAGGTGCCCTAATGAACAAACCTGGCTTACAGACAAACACGTCCCACTTTATCAGCAATATGACATTGCTAACAGCTTAGAACCTCTCAACAACCAGGAGACAGATGCATTTGATGTGGGGGAGTTGGGAAGGTGGAAGGAGCAATGGTAAATATATCCTGAATGGAATATTTTGCACAGAAAAGTCTGGGTGTCATATTTTTAGCCTGTACCAGTAATGTTCATTAATCTTCATTTTGAATATACAAGAAAAGTTGCTTTAGAATAGACTCACTATTACAGGCTAATGAGGTAAGTTATTACATGATATGGTCAATATGCTATCATGATATCTAAGAGAGAGGATGCTCATTGAAGCTGTGGGTGACCATAAGTTGGAAAGAGCACTAAGAACTTGAGAGATTAGAACATATTTCAAAGTGAATTTTACAAGTTAGAGAAATGGTTCAGTAAATAAATGAATTTTAATCAGATTAAAGGTCCTGTCAGTTTTACCTCCATCCTGAATCTGGTTGACTGTTTATTATTTCTTCGGCTGTTGCCAGGAAGAACCAGCATCCTCTCTTACCTGGCTTAATGCAACAGTCCCCTGAATGGTCTCCTTTCACCCTTTCTTGCTCTTTTATAGACCATTCTACATGTAGCTGCTAGAGTGATGTTCTGAAAATGTGAATTAGATTGCATCATTCTTTTCTTAAAATCCTCAGATAATATTTAGAATTCAATCTGAAATCCTGACTATGGTCTAACAGGCCTCAAATGAAATGGGTCTTGCCCACATCGCTGATTCCTTCTCTTAGTATTTTCTCTACCTCCAGGTTAGTCTTTTTGTTCATTTAACTCTTCAATTTACATTGGAGATTTTGCAGCAGCCCTTCCCTCAGAATATAATGCTTTCCCCAGCTCTTTACAGAGCTGCCTTTCCTGGAACTCTTGATCGAAGTCACTGCCTGAGCAGACCTGTCTGACCACCCTGTATGCATATGTCCTACAACTCAGACTTAGCTCCACCACAGTTCATCACAACACCTGTTTTATTTTCTTTAAAAAATGTACCACTATCTAAAATCATCTTATTTCTTTCATTTTAAGCTCAGCCTTCTCTCATGAGAAAGTAAGCATTGTGAGGGCAGAGTCGTTTTCTGTCTTGTTTACCCTGTATTTTCACCTCAGAACATGGCTTGGCACCTCCTAAGTGCTCTGTAGATATTTGTTGACAGCATAGGAAAGCAGACCTCAAAGTGTAATCCAAGAACACTTGGTGGTCCCTGAAACTCCTTCAGGGGGTCCAAGGGTCAAAACCATTTTCATTTTCTCACAAATGTGCAGTGGAATTGTCTAGAGGCTACATAACGTGATACTACAACAGACTGACTGCAGAAGTAGACGTGAGATTTTTAGTAATGTAAAACAATACTACTCTTCTTGCTAAATTATTTTAGTTTTGGGAAATATAGTTATTTTTCATAAAAACACATTATTTGAACAAGCAATTGTGCAGTTGTTATTTTAAATAAATTAATAAATACCTTTAAATATTTTCTCAGTGTTTTTTCCCAATATAGTAACCATTGATGGATATAACCTACATAAACAAAAGCACTTTGGGATCCTCAATAAATTTTAAGACTGCAAAGGGTTTTTTTAGTCCAAAAATTTGAAAGGCTCTGAAACAGGAACCAACTAGGTTCCTTTACTTCCTAGAGGGTATCCAGTAGAATGTTTCCTCCAGGTAGAACTGCCCCAAATTAGGGTTTTCTCTTTTCTGATTCCTTGTTTTGCTATTCATTATTTATGGGAAGACTGCTTTTCTTCTTCTTCTTCTTTTTTTTTTTCCCCAGCTTTTCAAATCCTAAGCATGTCTTGAGGGCATCTAACTTACTACGTTTTCCATGAAATCTTCTCCTTAGTTCTGGCACCAAAAGTCCTCTTTCTATATATCTTTAAAACATTAATCCCCTGTGTTATTTAATTGACAATTTGTATTACTTATATTCCCAAGGTTCCTGTAAACTTCTTTGGGGGCATGATCAGTACAGATGGGGAGTCTGTACATGTACCTTGCAGACAGCACAAAATAAGAGCAGAATCTTGTCCTCAATAAACTTTCTTATCTTAAAACCTGGAGTATGGGATGGTAAAAATTAAATTGAAACAAGAGCACTAAATTAACTCTCCATACTCGCAATTTGTATCTTTCGAGATTTACTATCTGAGGTAGCCTGCAATTCTCACCATCACCTCCACCAAAGATGTCCTTAATGTGAATCCTGTTATGGATCCTGTGAATATGTTATTTATTGACAAAGGGGATTTTATAACTAAGGTTATGGACCTTTAAAAAGGGTATTATCCTGGATTATCTAAATTGAACCAATGTAATTGCACGAATCCTTAAAAGAATTTATCTAGAAGCAGAAGAGATGTGACAGAAGGGAAAATCAGAGAGATCTGAAGCATGAAAGGGACCTGACATTTCAAGGGGGCAGGAGGAAGGGCACGTGGAAAGCATGAGAATGAAAGAAGGTAGCGTCCAGGCAAAATCCAGGACCCTACTGACAGCCAGCAATGGACCTGGACCTGTCTTACAACCACAAGGAACTGAATTCAGCCTAAAACCTGAATGGGCCTGGAAGCAGATTTTTCCTCAGAGCCTCCAAGATAGACTGTACCTCTGCCAACACGCTGATTTTGATCTAAGTGTAAGACTGCCTAAAGACACCGCATACAGACTTCTGATGTACCAAAGCAAAGGATAATAAATTTGTGTTGTTTTAAGTCATTTGTGGTGATTTTTACAGCAAAAATAGGAAACTGATACAGTATCTCTAGTATGATAATTTCCAATAATTCTTACCACATACATAAAATACAACCAACATCCTTTAAAATCCATATACTATACTCTCTCCACTCAACCTGCTGTCTTCCTGAGCATACAAATTATGCACACAGTAGACACGCATGGTCACAGACTAGGTAGAAACAGTAATAAATAATCATGGTTTAAATTTTTGTTTGCTTTGTTTGTTCTAAATGCATGCTTGTCCTACAATAAGGGCCTGTTTGCAAGGTTGTTGTGTGAAACTTTATGCTTAAACATTTTGGTCAATGAAGTTACAAGTGAGTAGGAAGGGATGTCCAAATCTGAAATCATCCAAACTGTTAATAGTGTCAAATGAGATTGTTTCACCACCAGCTCTATTTGGAAAAGTAACCAGCACCTGATCTCCAGCTGAGTTTCATGTAATTTAGTTGTCAAAGTGATGGAACACAACTCTTTCACTTAATTTATGTGAAATCAGTATCGACTTGACTGTATCCTCTGCCAGGCCAACAGTAATTTTTCTGAACAAGATACTCTATAAATGGTGATGCCAAAACAAAGAAGAAAAGTTGAGAGGAAATAAAAAGTAAGACAAAGATGACAAGTTGTCTAGGTGTCCTAAATTTAAACCATTTTTTTTAATGCCATTAAACTCAAGTTTCTGTGACCTAAGTCCTTAGAATCCTTTTCCAGCCTGACCATCAGCTATGTGCTAATAACAGATTTTCTTCCTATTGCATGTCATTTTGTTAGGGCATATCTTGGAGTTAAGAAATAAATATCAACCACCTTTACTGATTATTCAGTCTCTTTAGAGAAAAATGTGAGGATACGTTTTTATTTTACGTTGATACTTACATCAAGAGATTTCCGAAGAGGAGGGAGAAAGAACTCACAATTAAAAAAAAAAAAATCTCTTAAATTGCCCAAACGTGGGTCCTCCCAGTATACCATAGGCAGAAGGAAACTCTAGCCCTCACTAGAAACTCTGTTATTAGAAGTTAGCAAAATTATTCATCATACCTAGTCTATTTTTTTTAAATAGGTAATATCTTCCTCATATTTCCCCCCTCAAAAAGAGCATTAAAATATACAGAGAAAATTGTCTCTCCTATCTGTCTGTTATTTGTCCATTTTCCTTCTCAAACACCACCTCCTTCAAAGGTAACTTTGGTGGTATTACATTATTACTACTCCTACTCCTCCTCCTCCTCCTCCTCCTCCTCCTACTACTATTATTGTTTTGATTCTTGCAGAACTGCTTTGGGAATACACAAACAAAAATTAATATACTTTAGACTATTCTACCCCACGATTTCTTTTAAATGTAACATCTACAATCATTCAGAATAGCTTAGTATGAAATTCCTAAAATCCTTGTGTCTCCAAGAAGATCTGAGAGTCATGAAATGCTTACAATGTATTACATACTATACTGACCCAGTACATAATTTACCTCATTTGATTTCACAGAGGGATAGCAAATCTCAGGACCATTTCACAGATTAGGATGTTGAGGCACAGGAAGGCTAAATCTTTTGCCTGGCTTCATACGAACAATTTTGGAGTCTGTACTTCTGCTAACTGTATTTTATTTTTACTATAAGTTGCTATCTCTTTTAGCACTTGACTTCCTACAGTCATGTATTATTCTATGCCAGTTTCATGCACACAAATATTGAATTGCAAGGGACTGAAAGGGTCTTAGGACTCATCTCATCCAGCCAGCCACTCAATGTGGTATCACATGATCGCATTCATGTCTGCTCAATGCTTAGATGCCTCTAATAGGTTGTTTTCTCCTACTCTTTTCTCTCTTCTGCCACATTCTAGTTACACCTGGCAATGCACTTTGATGTTTTCCCAATGATAATCAGTAACAGTGACTGTAAGAATCATTCATATTGAGTCTCTCACAGGACCTCAATGTTTAATCAAAGTTACTTTTTCATATATTTGAGAAATATTCAACATAAAACAAGCATTTGTTAATAATTTCTTTATCTTTAACTATATACCAATGGCTGAAAATGATAGTTATAATGCCAGACTTCTTTAACTTGATTTCTGAAAAGATTGTTTCATGGGAAATAAGACTTAAAGGTATATATTTTGAGGAAAAAGCACTATATGGTCAAGCAAGTTCTGGAAATGTTACTTATCTTAGAAATTCACCATGCCCATTATTATGTGCAAAACTTTAGGGAGTGAGTATAACTTTGTTTAAACCAGGTTTTCTAAACATATCTGCATATGGAACTCACTTTCTAATAAACATACAGAAGCTTCCTACAGACGATTTTCATGAATCATGCTATGGAAAAAAAATGTAATAAAAGATGCTTGTCTTAAAGGATATTGTAGTAAAGAAACAGTCAATTGTATTTAGCATGAATAAAACACAGAAGACAAGACATATCTGAAAGAATGACATAAATAGTTCAGTACTCCTTTACAAGCTTCTCAAAGCTACATAGCTCATCTCCTTAATATAACTCAGAGAAGAATAAGGAAATTTTTCTCTACATATAGCTTTTCTTGAATTTATAATGCTTTGACCTCCGCAGCTCAGATTGAAGAATTTAAAACAATGATATTTCATTATATTTTCTTGATTTTTTAAACATCTCAGCCAAGATCATACATTGCTTTATTTACACTGTATGGTTATTTGCTTTCTAGTTATCTCCTCAGGTAAATTCACTAAAATAAATAACTATTGCCAATATATTTAGCTGTTTTAATCCGACAACAACATATAACATAAAAATATTTCATCATTGTCAGTGTTATATTTCCCTAATTTAAAAACAATCCCAAACATCTTTTCAGAATTCTTTATTAACTCTGACTAAAAAGCCCTATCAAATGCCCCTTTTTGTTTTATTCTTTTTTTCCCCTCATAAAGAACGGGGTATGAACAAGAGATAACAGCTAAATCTCCAGTGGGAGGGAAAGAAAAGCTATTCAAAAAGATCCAGCTTGTAAAGCACTCTATTACTGTTAAGATTGCTCTCATTTCATCTAATTGTAAATAAGGTAGATTTTACTGCAAAGCAAAATCATAATAGAAGTTAAATCTTCCCAAGGTCAAACAGTTCTAAGAATGCCTATACCTCAGGGCAGTCAACTGAGAAAAAGCAAATACCACTTCTAAGAGTAAGAGGTGGGGTCGGGGGAGGGGAACAAGACTAAAATTTACCTGTCAAGAAGTTGGAATATGTTTAATAAAACCATGTAATTCTTTCCTGATGGTTGTAGTCATGCATAAATGTAAACTGATTTCTGCACTCTGTAGCTCTAAGTATCAGGATGACAATTAAAAGAAGGGAGCAAACTTGTCTTAAAAGTTTTATTTCAGGTGTGAAAAAAAGGAGAGAGAAAAGATGTCTCAATATCATCTTCTGCAAGTCTTGTTTATATGTTATAATCTATTTGGGGATGTTTCATATCACGTCTGTTTTGGTGATCAATGGTCGCTCAAACAGGCCCTTGTCTAAACAGGGAAACCCATGGAGTGACATGGAGGTCATTAGGGTATGGAGCTACTCTAAAAGAAAATTCAGAGTCAGTTAAATAGCAATTTAATTCAGCTCAGAGCTATGAAACAATCAGGATGACTAACTATAGCTGAGGCTTCTTACTGTGTGTCAAGCTTAATGCTAAGAATTTAATGTAGCTTATAGAGTACCTGCTTTAATCCTGTGGACATACCTGTGAGATAAACTACATGAAACCATTTTACAGGTAAGAAGACAGAAACAATGAATAAGAAACTTGCTTAACGTCATATACCCACTAGGTGGTAAAAGTCAGAATTCAAACCCAGAGCCTGGGGTTTTAAGCTTTACTGTAGAATAAAATAACATAAAAATAAAAACATATTGCAAAACTATAAATAGACTAAAAAGTATATATGGAAGCAAACTTTGAGTTTTATATATGGACCTTGTATAAATTCTGGTGGTTCTAATGGATTTCAATGTTCACAAAATTGGTTGTGTTATAGTGATATATAAATGTGAAATTTTATGGTTATAGAAATGTATAAAATGGATCCAATTCTAGAAGAGAGTTAGTGACCAATATTAGCTCTATTATCTTCTACCTAAAGAATGGCATGTACTCTCTTGTATTAATATGAGCATAAAATGGATTATAAAACATTTCTACGAATCCAAATACAATTCCTCTGAACTGTTTTCAAACTATCCTCTTTGTGGTTCACAACAGGGGCAAGTCTGAATTTTTCAAATATATATTGTTCATTTTTTGGCAAGTTTCCTTTACAGTTTTTATCTCTAATGGAGTAGAAAGTTTGTGATACCCTAAAAAAAAGAAGAAAAAGGAACATGGATCAGATTATTAGATCAGTATGCTACAGAGTACTTGCAAAAATATTTAAAAGAAAGATGTTAAGGCATTGGTTTAGAAGCTAAATAATGAAAAATTGAATCGATAAATAATCATTTCATTTTGAGAAAAATCTCAAAGTACTATGCTAGAAAATCATACCAGATAATATAACCTAGGTGGTTTTATCATTCTAAATCTTTAAGATTTTTTAATATGTGTAAATTTTGTCTGAACTTGGTATTTTAGGGCTCAATTTCATTTCTTTCACTTTACTTCCTTATCCTTATCATTCATAATCAGTTACAATTTTTTCACAACCTAAATGAGCACAAGGTAAGCACTAATAAGAATAATAAGATATTGGCCCTCCTATCACAATGAATGTTGCTTATTAATAATATAATTACTACAATGTATAGCACTTTCTAATTATAATTTTTTAAATCTTTTCTCACCAAAACCTGTGAGTTAGATAAAGCAGAAGTTATAATTCTTTTACAACTAAAGTTATTAAGTTTCTAAGAGGTAAAATGACTTGCCTAAAGTTATGCAGCTTGATAATGTTTTACAAATTATATATATATATTTACATATATATTTTAATAAATATTTATATTGAACACACAGCTTCCCAGGAATTACTTATTTCAAGTATAAATCTACTGCAACTGATAATTGAAAAAATAATTATCTAGTTGGTATTAAATTGATATTTTGACAAATATTGGGTTGGCCAAAAAGTTCGTTCTGGTTTTGTCCATGACATCTTACGCGAAAACCTGAAGGAACTTTTTGGCCAACCCAATATATTGACTGCGACAGGAAACTGGACAAAGATTAATGTTTTATCAAGCTTATTTCAATCATAGCTCTAATAGACTAAAGTTCAATCTCTATTCAATTGGTCCTTGCTTTGTTAATTTTATTTACGCAAATTAGTAAAATTCCATTGCTTATAATAGATTAAACTGAATCATACTGATCGTGTCAACAGTATATTAAACCTATATAATCATTTGAATGCTTTATGGTGAGGATTAAATGTGATAATGTATGAAAACATTTAGCAAAGTGCCTGGTAACAAAGTGCTCAATAAATACAAGAGTAACATGCTTCCTTTATACTTAACCACAAAGTATATCATGACCTTCATAAATTCAAATGAAATCTCCTGACCTATGGAGCTGAATTATTTTCAACTTCCCACATACAATATTTTTCTTGAATCATTCAGGGAAAAAAAAAAGTTAGATGAGCCAAGCTTCAAAATACCAGTTACCTCTTCAACCTCACTTTAGTATACATTTCCTTCTTAGTGCTTCCATCTACATGCTTAGACTGCTGGCTGCCACCCCTTGGCCACAGCTGACTGGCCCAGGGATCACTTGATCCAGAAAATGCCCTTATATATAGGCTAAGCTTTGGCCCACCATGTACCCACACATAAATAATCTGCCCATACAGGAAAAAACAGTAAGAAACTAAACCTACTGGCATCTCTCCTATAAATTCAAACTAGAGATAAAGGAGTCAGTTGGTAGGAGAAGGAAAAGCAGAAAAATCACATATAGAGAAGAGAGACAAACTTTGAGGAGTTAAGTCAATTATTGGTGGAATACTAGATCACTGATCCCCCAAACTCTGCCTTGGATCCAGTCAACCTTCCAGAGGCTGAAGTCTGTCTGTTCTCCATGCACCTGACTATCATGAGGTTCTTGTTTTTCCTTGAAGCCTGGATATATAGCTATTTCAGGAGCATTATGTTTACTATCTTCTTCCTTTCTTTGTCAACCTTTAAAATGCATTTCCATTACTGAAGTAAGATGGGTGACCTCTCTGTTGAACTTACTAATGAAACAGTATACTAATTCCAGGGCACTTTTTGATGCATCTACCTGCTGAGTTATCTATTCATTGACTTTTCTGAGTTTGAGAAGAGCTTTAAAGCAATAATTACATGATGCATGGGACACATTCAGTTATATTTTACCCAAAAGGTTAGTAAACACTTCTGTTAATAGCAGGGAGACTTTTACCTTAGCAAATGATCTTAGCTAACTACTAAGACAAACTTGAGAGCAATTAGAGAATAGAGATTCTTCAATTGCAAAAGACTCCTCTGAAAACTTTGTTCAAGTTGGCATTGATTTTAAAAGAATTTTTCACATGCAGTAAGTATATACAATCTGTAGTTAAAGACAAATTGAAAACAGTATTAAATATTTTATTTACTTTGACATTTTAATATTTGATTATATTTAACTATATGTGTAAATTTTACATGAAATCTATAAAATGTTTTTGTAAAATAGGAATGCTATCAACAACTAGGGCACTTTTAATCTCAATGTGATAACAGGAGACAACTCCAATGTTAAAAGACTGAAAAGTCATAATTGGATTTTTTTTTTAACTAAGAGGCAATGGTCACCCGAAATATTTCCCATTTCAGATTCTACCTATTTTTTCTCCACTGTTTAGCACAAAGTCTCCTACCTTACCTTGTTTTATAAAATTTAAACAACACTCGAGTGGTAATAGCCAGTTTATCTGACAAGAGATTTCAAATGAATTTGCACCTCATTTAGACAGGATTAAAGTGACAACTGTAATTTCAGTTGGGTATATGCAGCTGTCCGTCATGTTTCTGGTCATAAATCTTTCACTTTATTGTCGGGATATTTTCTGAGGAAGGAGAAAAGGAAAATGGGTGTGTACGTATTTGCTTGGCTTAGCTCTGATCTGTCTTGCTGGCTTTCATCACCTTTGGAAGAAACTGCTTTTCACACGTAAGCTGTTCCACTGTGGAATGATAAGTGATGACCATCCTGTGGATTTTCACAGCTGTACAAAAGACATCCAGGTGCACCTGTCTTTGGAGTCAGAATTCAGCCCCTCTCACACTTACAAAATTGCTCTTGGGAGTTTCAAACCTGGATGACTTCCAAGCTAGTTAAAAATAATTCTGGAAGAAAAGTGCAACGCTGGTTCTTGGCGGTAGAAATGTGAGTAATGTTCAGCTGCAGCAGATTCCTTTCAGACGGTTTTGATACCCATTTAACTTCCAAATTTCTTGCAGAAGTTATCTTGTACTTTCAGCTTTCTTCTGATAAACATTGAAAATGCAGTCAAACAGCTTTTTATCATTTCAAAATTCAAGCTCAAATTTAATCCTGCTGCCCTGATGAAGCCAAAGAAGCTGCTAGGGCATTTTCATTATATCCAGACCTGACTGCAGAACTCCTTGTCATTCTTTAAAACTCTGACAGCCTCATTCATTTAGAACAATGTGATAGATCCAGAAGAAGCCAGTGGCAATGAACTCTGGGTACTCACACAGAAGAGAATATCCTACACAGCTGAAAAATATTTCCCTCTTCATTTTTTGCCTAGAGACAAAGCCCCCCCCAACATTTGGATGTTAGATTCTGTTAAATCTTAGACTTTTTTCTGTATTGTATGAATGGTGCTTGCCTTTACATCTCAGTTATCAGTTATATTTGTATAATTTCCAGCCAACAGTGTTAGAGTTGCCTGTATTACTAAAGACCTTATTCCTGAAAATGCAGATTGCAACTTGAAGTTTTGTATTTTAAGGATTGTAGGTACTGTAGAGAAGCAGTCTACTAATCTTTGATTTATATAGGAATAGAACACTTATTAGTATGTTGACACTAATGTAAGAGAATTACCACAAGGGCAGGTGTTCCTAGGGTAGTCAACACTGGAAATTAGAACTAATATAAATGAATCTGAAAGTCAAGGAAATTCAGAATTGAAAAAAAAATTCAGAGATTACCTCACACAATGATTCCTAATCTAGGTTCCCCAGGCACTCAGGAAAGGCATAAGCAGGTGTTGGTTGTTCATGAACCATTTTAAGTATTAAAAACAAAATCATAACGATCGTAACCAAAAGGATTTCACACGTTAACTAAAATGGAAACTTTATCATTATTTGGTTGGCATTATATCAGCTCAGCATGGCACAGCTTGGCATTTATTCTTATTATCCAATTAATTTTCTTTGTGATAAGATTGGTTCTTACTGGGGACAGGGCTGTGGTTTTCCTACCTGATCCTCACTCCCAGGATAAAGGATTTGAAGCGCCTGGGAAAAGGCAAACTTCCAAAAGGAGTTTCATGACCTTAAGAGGTGGTACTCCATGATGAGCAGGGCACCTAAATTACAAAGGTAAAGATTTATTTCCCCAGAGAACATGGTACACTGCCCCAAACAACTCATAAAGTAGGATGAGAGGTATGAGGTCACACAGGAGGAGAAAACAAATCTGTGGTGTAAGGTATCAGTGGAATCTGTTTTGCTTCTCTGCATTCCTCATTCCAGTCTCTCTGGCTTTTCCTCACTTGGGAAGTGTCTCTATCAAGGGAAAAGAAACTGAGGTTACTGAAGCTAGAGTCAAGACCACTAAGTGAGCCTCCAGGCATAGCTCAAAGCCCAGCAGACTCCTCAGAATAAGCAACAGGACTCTGTGGTGTGGTCTCTGGCCTTTGCTAAGAGGAACATGAGTCCTATTTGGACACCAGATTCTCTGGTGGTTTCTAAGGGGGTTCCTCTGCTCATGGCCTCCCAAGAGCCAATCTTTAGAGAAGCATCTTAGAGTTAAGGACAGTGCAGTGTTCCTCAGAGCACCGGCAGATGGCATTAGTTTCTTCCATAGATGACCACATGTGCTCACTTGTTGAGGAACAAGCTTGGCCTTGGTGGATGGCATGTGATATATGCATACGTCTGCTCAACAAATATTTACCGAACACCTGTTACATGCTTATTAAGCATTGAGTTGCCACCCGGAACCATACAAAGACTCTGTCCTTATGAAATTTACATTTTAGCAGGACAGGAGGATCGAATCCACTCCAGAGGGTCAAGAAAGACTTCCCAAAAGAAGTAACTTGTGAGACAAGGGTGGCCATATAATCTATCATCCGAATTGGACCACTGTAGAGAAGGGATCATTTTAGAGAAGGGGCACCATTTAAAAATTAAACAGAATAATAGGCACAATCAGGGATTTGGTCACCCTAATTATCCCTGATGGAATAAATCAGGAAGACTAAGAGGAATCTGAAAATACCCAATATCTTATTCTCTGGCTTGGGACCTTTGTTTTTAATTGATGCTGGCAGACTTCTTGGTCCATTGGGTAAAGACTGCTGCTTTGTGCTTAAGGAATAAACTATCCTTCAGTCCACTCCAAAATGTTACACCTTTGGCTTATATTAAATTATTTGTACATTCCTAAAAGGCGGCGAGCACTTGCCAGATCAGAAAATTCCTCTAAGATCACAAGACTATCAAGAGCTCACCTAGGACTTCCCAGGTGGCACAGTGGTTAAGAATCTGCCTGCCACTGCAGGGGCCATGGGTTCGATCCCTGGCCCGGGAAGATTCCACATGCTATGAAGCAACTAAGCCCATGTGCCACAGCTACTGAAACCTGAGTACCTAGAGCCTGTACTCCGCAACAAGAGAAGCCACAGCACTGAGAAGCCCTTGCACCACAACGAAGAGTAGCCCCTGCTCACCTCAAGTAGAGAAAGCCCATGCGCAGCAACAAAAACCCAATGCAGCCAAAAAATAAAAATAAGTAAATAAATTAAAAAAAAAAAAAAAAGAGCTCATCTAAAATGGAGGCACTTTGGTGGTCCAGTTTCCTAGCAATCTCATTCCAGAGGATATATTTTGAGTTGAAATAGCAAGGACTGTACTCCTTATTGGTCAATGGGTGAGTAAAGATGTAGGGACATTGGATTGGTGGCTAGAAAGCACCCACCAGAACATGCGCAGTGGTTACAAAGGTTCTCCTATACAAAGAAAGGCTAGTGAAAACAGGAGAGGCCAGTAAAGTCGTCCGCTTGCAACTTTACATTGTGGGTGAACAGAGAGCTTTCAAAGGAGCCACAGACTTGTGTTACCACTGAGGGTAATTTGACTCACAACCACATGCCAAGAAAGACCTCTTGAACAGATAATAGGTATTTACGATATCTGTTAAAGGCCTTGATATTTCAGCAAGCTGGAAAAGAGAAGAAATTTAGAAACGCACATCTTGCTCATATAATACATTAACTCCAGACCACCATAGAGAACATTTCAATTCCCACTGCTATAAATATACACCTGCTCCTCATTCGTGAGGCACCCTGCCCCACCAACATACGCACACCTCCTCTCTGCACAGAGAGATCCTTATAAACATTATTCTTGCTTTGTCTGATATTGAGTTTGACTTCTGTACTTTTCAGCAAGCTGTTAGATATCATTAACACTCTCCTCGATTTCAACAGTTTATTCTTTGGATAAGGTTCAGGCATTTAATGTCAAACTGACACTTTTTTAGCCTAAGCAAACTCTACCCATCTTTGAAGAATTTATGAATCACTATTTAAAAGTGTCAAAAATAAATGGAGTCAACATTTAGTTTACATATATTAAAAAACAAGTTCATTTACAATAGCCAAGGCAAGGAAGCAACCTAAATGTCCATTGACAGATGATGAATGGATAAAGAAGATGTGGTATATATATTATATGTGTGTATATATATATATAAAGTATATAGAATATTACTCAGTTATAAAAAAGAATGAAATATTTTCAGCAACATGGATGGACCCAGAGATTATAATATTAAGTCAAGTAATTCAGACAAAGACAAATATCATCTAACTTATGTGTGGAATCTAAAAAAATGATACAAATGAAATTATAAAACAGAAATATAAATAGACTCACAGACATAAAAAACAAACATGATTACAAACTTATGATTACAAACTTTTGATTAGGAGTTTGGGATAAATATATATATACACTACTATATATAAAATAAACAAACAAGGACCTACTGTATAGCACAGGGAACTATATTCAATATTTTGCAATAACTTACAATGGAAAATAATCTGAAAAAGAATACATATATGTATATATATAAAACTGAATCATTTTGCTGTACACCTGAAACTAATACATTTTAAATTAACTATACTTCAATTTTTAAAAAATGGAAAAAGAAAAAAACCAACGTATGTTCAATTCTTTGCTGGTGAGCAACCACATAGGACAGGGCTGATAAGCATGTAGCTTGAATTTGCCTCTCTGCTTTTTTGACAAGGGAAGGACAAATCTTTATCTGACCAGTTAGTTTGGTTATCGACTCTAAATTAGTTTTTCAATATACCACATTTAATGTGCCTTTATTCCTTTTTAAGTTCTTCTCTGTTTATAACTGTATCTAACATTGAATACAACCAGGGCAGTAAAACCTTGGTAACCTTTATCTACTAGCACCCCCTAATTGAAGAGACTATTTAATGACTCTTTTGGACTTTGGGATAAAAAACAAATGACAGCAAAGCAAACAAAATGAATATAAAATGGAGACTTCCATGCAGTTACTGGGTCACTCCAGGTTAAAATTAAGCTCCTATGTTCTCTAATGCAACAACCCTGCATAGCAAGTACTAGCCTCTTCTGTAAGTCTCTGTCTAAATAAGTGGTTATCAATCGTGGTAAGTTTAAGAATTAGCTGGAATGTTTATTGAAAAGCACATTCTCAGGAACCACCTCCAGAAGATCTGGAACAGGCCTGGGGAATCTGCATGTTATCCTTCCAGGTGATTCTAAAATCTACACTTTGAGCATCACTAACCTGCATTATTACAGGAGGGGAAAGGAATTAGATTTTTCTCCATGCTTACTACTAGCTCTTAACTAATAGTTAACTATTAGACACAGGCTAAGCACCATATGTTGAATAATTTGATGTACACAAAGATATCAGGTACTGAAATTATTAACTCTATTTTTCAGGTTCAGAGGAGTTTAATTAACCTAGCTGAGATCACAAAGTAAATTATGAGAATCAGATGCCAAAAAAGAGAAGTCAGATTCAAAGCCTTTTCTTTCCTTTCTAATATAGCTACTCTATATGCCAAAGCAGTAAAGTTAATCACTATTTTTCAAAAAACTTAACCAACCATAAGAATTTAAATTAAAAAAAAAAGCCTTTAGGTTTATCAAATTTAATAAATAAAATCACTCCATTCTCCAAGCTCTCCTGTATCAAAGTTTGATGGTAGCTCAGACCCTTAGTTACCCTGTGGTCAACTTGCAGCTAATCAAAGATCTTGGTATAATGTAGGTCAAACCAGGCCCCCTGTGTCCCTATATAGCCTTTCACACTTTTCAAAGGGCTTTTAGATACATTATCTCATTTGATTCCTCTAACAACACTAGTAGATCACACAAAATAGATGACATCTTTGTCTCATAATACCAAAAGTCACAACAGGGTTCTCACTCTGCTCCTTAATTCAGAGGCATCATCATCTTGGCACTTTAACTCTCATTGCAGAATTTATTTGAGCTGTTCCCCTTCCCTGTGAGCTTGGTGGTTTTGCGTCCCTATATAACCTCATGACTGCAGCCACCATCCAAGGGGGCCAGCCTACCCAGCAAAAGACAACATTAACAGAGGATCTGGCTGAAATGCCTTGACTTTATTTTTCTCTAGGAAAATATGTAATTGCAGAAAAATTGTTCTCTATTCACATTTAAACATTTCATTTGATGAAAATGATTTCTTTTACTCATTTTATTTCCCAGTTTAAAACTGTGGCTTCATATCCTTTGTGCCTGTATATCTGAGAGTTACATTAAATTTAAAATATTACAGTTACAATGGCTAATTTAACCCCATGTCCATTTGGAAATAATCTTATTCTAATGTAATGTCTTTACACATGACAAGAGGATTTTACCAGAAGCTTTTCGATAGTAACATTTTATGGAATCAGCAGAGCACAGACCTGGCAAGTGCTTGGCTGGCAAAGGTTTCACATAGAGGGCATTCCAGCTGCATGTGAAGCAGCCAGCCATGGGTGATGGGCTTGACCCTGAGTTAACGTCAGCTTGGAGAGAGAAGAAAAGCAAGTCATCCTGCCCTTTCAAATACGCGTTGTAATTTCTCTTCTACTTCCAAAAACATATAAGTAAGGAGGAACTGGTTAGAGGCACAGCATGTGTGTGTGTAAATGTACTTAGCAAAACATTGTAGAGGCAGAATATTCTACCACTAATTAACAGTGGTGTTTGCTAAATATACATAACATCATATATAAAAAGCTGTTTGGTCTATTAAGGAGGAACCTGAACTAGATGAGTTTATTCGTAAGCCCAAATCAAATGTTGTAAGACCCTTGTCCTTCTTGGAAAAATGTACTGGAAATGCAATATGATGCACTTTGATATTTTTATTATCAACCAAATGTACAGTAAACTGTTGGTGAATTTGAATTACACCATCACATCCTTGACAATGATCATATAAATATTGAAGAACAGAAAGATGAGTAAGCTATATGACTAATACCTAATGGTAAGGTGCACAGCTTTTACTTTAAAAATTAGAAGCAAATTAGTTGAAACATTAGGGAAGGTGGCAAGATATGGGATAAAGAAAAACGTGAACTGGCATCTGTCTTCCACACCCCTGCCTATTACCATTTCCAGTAGCGAAATTAACTTTAGTCAAGGTTAACTAACTCCATTCTATTGCCACGGATGGGTCCCTTGGCTATACTTTAATCCTCCTGGAAAGTGTAAGAGGCCAAATGAAATCTTTCACATTCAGCCAGAGGGAGGAGAGAAGAAAGCCATAATTCAGACCTTACTATAATATATTATCGGAAATTTGTCTCTTTTTAGAGTCATTGCCCAGGAAGATAACCCTTTCTTGTCTTTAGCACTTAGAAACAGGCTGGTGTATGTCTAACATCAGGGTCATGGCCATTTTTATGCTACACAGCTCATCTTGGAAGTGAAAGACAGTTTCCTCCCTTCATCAATCATTACCAAAGGTAAGTGTCAGAGTATATGGTTGCATGAGTTAAAAATAGATGAATGTTAATTGGTTCATTTCATAGCACCAAATGCAATGAGGGAAAAACCTGGGGCTCAGAGTTAGAAACTGCAAGTTTGTAGGGAGAATCGAAAAACACTAAATTTTCAACAGATATTTCTGTATCTTCTGGTATGTGCTAAATCCCACTACCAGATGCAAACTTGAGTATCCTGGGGAGCAGCCTGGAATTGCAGACTGTTAGTCTATCGGAGAGTCAAGATACCTGGCTCCACCACCAATATAAGTAGGATGATGGGCAGATTGTTTTAACTCTGTTTGCCTTCATACACGTTAAATGGGCATAATAGCATCTCGCATATTTCATCATATAGATGTCATAACAATTCAGTATAAGAAAGGAATGTGAAAACAGTTGGAAAAAGATGAAAGTGCTATTTAATTATAGGTTATAATGATATAGAGAGTGGCTTGTAACATTTACAGCGAAAGTTAGGCTAAAATCCATACGTGGTGACAGAATCATGAACTAGTCATTATTCTATTGAAAACAATGCTGAGAATGCATATTAAACAACCTCTTCTATTCAAAGGATGATCTCAATTTCATTCATTCAAATAGTATCTAGGCAGAAATACATTCATTCTTTAATACTAGCTAGAAATGGTATCTCATGTATATGCAAGTTTGGGTTATGTGATTAATATTAATCTTCTGATAGGTAGAATGGGATGGTGAGGGGAACATGGGATTTAGGGCATAGCTGGATTCACATATGTGTTCTGACACTTTCTAGTTGTGTGCCATTGGGTAAACTTCCACATTTGACTGTCAGTTTCTCTTATCTGTGATTATAATACTAATGTTTCTCACAGGGTTGCTGGAATGAGCAAATGAGAAACTGGATGTAAAAGTGACTTGTAAACTGGAAACTGCTTTGAAATAGTGTAATCATTACTATATGGATACAGAGTTCATAATACACCATCTACTTCTGGAAATTTAAATAACTCACACAATTTTCCAGATATCTTTTAATACTCACCACACTGAACTTCCATCCTGTACAGTACAGTAAACTCGCTGTCTCCTGTCTTGTCCATTTCTGCCTTATGCTTATGCCACATTCTCTCTTCCTATATCCATATGAAACTCTCTTCCTGCTCCAATCCATCCATCCTTCAAGGCACAGCTCAACTGCCTCTTCTTCTGTGAAACCTTCCCTGATGATCAGATTCCACACTCACTGATCTCTTTTTTAACTCTATTGTTGTCTGAACACTTAAAGCACTTCTTTTTGGTGCCACTCATTTGGCACTTACTGTATCCATATCCTCTTGCACAGTTATCTTTTCAAAGAATGTGTATGTATCTTAGCTCTACCATTAGGACAAAGGTCACTGAGTTTAAAGAACATAACATACTTTTCTAGCCCCAGCATATGTAGTGAGATGTCTTAGAAGCAGTTGTCTAAGTGTGTAATGACTGATATAAATGAAATAAATGTAATGAATGATATAAAAATTGAAACCTACATATATCTATTCCATGTAACAAGGAAGTACTTTTTAAAAACAGTATATTTTAAAATGATTTTCCAGTTGTAATTTGCATATTGTGCCATTTCAGGATATATATATTTAACGGTATTGCCAGAGGAGAGAGACTGATATGAAACAACTCATTTCAGTGTTTAGAAGGCTACCACAGATTAAAACCAAACCAATTTCTGTTCATGAGGGAGAAGCCATTAAAAGGCTGCCATCCATAATACATTTGGAAGGAATCCATCCAATATCGATTAAATTAAAATACAAATCACTGATGAAAGGGAGTAGACTCAAGCAATTGGCTAAGTAATAACGGAAAACAAAATAGTAGAACATGGGTGAAAGATAATTACAGTCTAGATTTCAAATAAGAAATCATGAAATAAAAACAAAGGAAATAAACTTACTAATAAAAGCAAGTGCTCCCCTATCTGCCAACTCATTAGCTATAACAAATATGTGTTGTATTCCAGGTGACCTATATTATCATATCTATTTTGACCCTCAAATATATATCTCTAGGTATGGAGAAGAGATGGTTTACTCAATTACTATACTAGATTTCAGGCGCTAACAACTGTTAGGAATTAGTAAACGTTAGATTACATGATGGGGTACCTTTATAAACATGATTTCTTTCAATACTCTCAACAGTCATCTTTTGAATTCCTTCACGACTTATTTCCTTTATCATTAATTTGACAATTAATTCTGTACTATTCTGTGATTTCTATTATTTGCTGGAACTATTTATCTCTCATCCTTCCATTTGTTTATTCATTCATCTATTAAGTAGCTACTAGGTACCAGGTACCATTCTTAGTTTTGGACATAGATTAGTGGATAAAAAAAGTCCATTACCAAATGGAGCCTTCATGTTGGTATTACTCAATTATGTGTACATACACACATTGTGTACCTAAACTACATTGTTAGCTTCTTGGAAGCTAGTTCCTTAATTTTATTTCTTTGCATCTTCTACAGTGTCTAGCATGCTAAGTACTTAATTCACAATTGGTATTCAACAGATATGTGTTACTTTGCCTTAAAATATTTTAAATATCATTATTGGATCAAATAACATTTAAATTTTTTTTAATTATTAAGTATTTATTTAATAATTTACTTTAAAAGTCCTAAGAATAATATAGTATCAAATTCTAACTATCTGGAAAGGACTCAAAGAAAAGTCTAAGTCCAATAATTTGGTATCCCCCACATTCCACATAATCTGCTCTACCCCTCTGGCCCCCACTGAAACACAATTATTTAGACAGATTTCTAGGTCAGATTTCTCTTCTAGCAGAAGCAATATCCATATTTATAATGACAACAGTTTAGCCTCTAGTATGAATTCTTACTATGATTCTCAATAAAAGGATGACATTCTTTTAATTGATACCTCTTTAGATGAGACTATTAAGACTATTCCTTCAATTATTTTGATAAGATTTTGCATTTGAAAATAAGAACTCTTGTTTACATAAGATTTTCACATAGACTTATAGTCTACACATACATCATCCTGTTCATTTTTCTCAGACAGGCAGAAGCTAGGATAGTATTTCTGGTCCCTGGTCTCCACATCTTCAGCTGTTCCCTAATGTTGTTCTCCTTTCTATGCTTTGAAAGGCAGCATAGCATAGTGGTTAAATAAATGGGTTTTTTAAGATACGACTTTTGATAAAAATAGCTTCCTCTTATAAGACTTACGGGAGTCATTTCACAGAAATGCATATAAACGTTGGTACCTAGCCTGTCATACACTAAGTACTCATCAAGAGACATATCTTCGTATGCGAGTCAAAGGAAAATTAAGACCTTTGCTGAAAGCGTACCTTCATTGAGAAAAGTTTGAAAATAAACTTTATTCTGAAGCCTGATGAAATATATGTTGTCATATAAATATTTTGCAAATGTATGTGAGTATGGAGGCTTGAAAAATTGACTTAGCCACATTACCATCAATAAAGTTGGCTGTGGAATGACATAGACACACAGGCAATACCATAGCTGACCTATGGGAAGAGGTGGGGAAAAAGCATGCTTGCAGATTAATGAAAGATGAAGTCATTCTGCTCTCAAAAAACAAGCAGATAAACTGTTTATATTGTTGTATTTAATCCAACAAATTCAGTTATTTATCTGTAATCTGTTTCTGTCACATAAGAAGAAACTGGGGTCAAAAACTTTAAATAATGCACTCAAGTTCACAGAGTGATGTCATTCAGGATTTGACAATGAGTTCAAAGCTGGACAACTAGCCAGAAGCCATCATTAATTGCAGTACCAGGAAAATAAGGGCCTTTCAGCGAGAGTTTTAAGCATAAAACTTTTAAGGGTCAAGTGCTGTGTATGTATATGAATGTGTTTATAGGTGTGCACACGTGTGTGTGCATGATATAAACAATTCAGAGGGGAGGAACTATGAAAAACAGAGAACACCATCACCCAACAAAAGAATGGACATTTGATGTTCCTCCTTTTCTCCCTCCTTCTATGCTTCCTTCCCTTTTTCCTTTATCACTAAGTTGTTTAAACAAAACAGACCATTTCTAGCGGCTGCTTTAGGATATGCTGCAAAGATGTTATAAATTTAAAAATCCAACAGCATCACCATTGTGAATACACTGAAGGATATTCAAAGAATTGGAGATTTGGACCTTGCCAGTGTAAGGTGGGAGACTTCTCAACTTCATCCCTCAACTCTCATAATTGTGTTTGTTTAGATTATGTCCTGTTCATTACACTTCTTAGCATAACTCCAATTTATGAACCCTGATAAAGGATTGAATGTGGGAGAAAAAAATATTGCTTGGTCAATATAATCATCATATTCAGGTAAAGAGGACATAGAAAAAATAAGTTATTTCCACTTTAGAGTAAATTTATTATTTAAAATAAATATCATTTCTGTTCCTCTTGGTTATGGCTATTAGAATGGAGGTTTCAAAGAGACTGCATTTAACTGAAATTTCTAGGTCTTTACACCCCTCTTCTTGAAAGCCTTCCTTAAGATAACTTGGCTTATTTAAATTATTTCTATATTTCAAGACCCTTAGTTCACATTGTCTCCCCATCATCCCGAATAAAATGTTTGGAACAACAGAAGGGGTGAGGCTGAGTGACACCACTAGTCATGCCCAAAGTAGCCCTCATACAAATAAATACAGATACGTATTTAAAGAACAAATTATAAAAGCATTAAGTCATTCATCTCCTCAGGGTGCCAAATTTTCAGCCCGCACAGGATATCTAGATGTTTGTCTCACGCCCTTTCTGTAAATCTGCGGAGCATGCAATCTGATTTTTGGATCAGAAAATAGAGTTTCCACATAACTAATACAAATATGCATATATTGTTCCTTTTAATGTTCTTTTGTTTTTGTTTTTGTTTTTTTGAGGTCACAACTTGAACCATGGAAGAAATTATAATGGGGAACTTTATTTCAAGAAACGCCTGCAAATTAAATAGAGCAGAATTTATGTAAAACGGGTCCCAACATATCTCTTTCAGTCTACCTCCTTTCCTCAATCTAAACTACACATAAGATACATTTAAAAAGGTAGAGCTACATCTTCCAGTTAATTTGAACTCTGCCAGTTTCTATCCATCTGTAAGCAAACAAAACAGTTCTGAGCCCTAAGGGGCTCCTCACTTGCATGAGTTCCTTCTTTTATGCAGTATTGTTGGTTTAGAGGGTGGAGGCCTAAGCGATGGCTGAAACAGGTATCTGCATTCCTCCCTACATCAAAGGGCAACATTTTTCTTTCAGGGAATTTAGAGCTTTCAGGAGGGCACAGGATCCTTGCTCAGTTAAAATGTGCTATTTTGCATTTATAAACCACTAATTGCAGTTTCTCTGGGATCTCCTGCATGTCCAAAAACACTCAGACCCAGATACAGATTAGGCACTTCACCAAAGAGATTCTCTCTTGCTGCTTTCAAGTCTCTGAACACATGACAATAATTACTGTTCAGAGAAACACCAGAACACAAGGAAAGCTCCCAGGTGCCACTTAGCTCTCCTTCCTTCCTGCATCCCCTCTCTCCACCCCATCACTGAAACCTGAACCAGCCAATTAGATGAACAGCCTGATATTGCTGGATGCAGCAAAAAGCCTGCGTCTTACTGCAGCTGTTTAGACTGACAATTCAGTTCTAGCCTGAAAGTGACTAAGATTCTCTCATCCAGCTCCTTGGGGCACAGAACACTCTCCTTGTCCATCTTTGTACCCCAATAAACAGGCATTCATCTCTAAGAATATGGAAGGCTTAGTTCTAAAAAAATAGATATGAGCATGAAAAATCGTGATCCCAGTTTAGCCCCTAGATGACTCAGCTGGAGTGGACTGAGGGCACTCTGAGGGCAGCTCACATAACTGCTATCCCAGAATACACCTTAAACTCCCAGTCACAGAGCAGCCAGCCCAAGGAACCATCAATTTCTCTGGAGTTGCAAACCACAGAGTTCTATTTTAGCAGAAATTTGGACAATCTATAATGTTCTTTAATATGTCTCTCCCATTATATATCAGTTCCAACTTATGGTAGACTCTAGAAAGTATCAAGAGCAGAATCCTAAAGCCTGCATCTCAGAGGTGCTTGCCTTGCTCTTCACTAACTACAACTACACAGCATTCAGGCTCCTCTGACGTGCAGCAACTGCTTTTGTGTTTACAGCTATTAAAAAAAGGGAAAATAAGAAAGCAAGGGCTATCTCATTTTTCTTACATATACTGTGCTCTCCCTTGGTTTTGCCAAATGGATGAAGACTATATGAAGCATTAATCCTCAGGAAACCAAGTCACTGACTGAAGTGGAATTAGTCCTACCTGTCAAGAGGATTTAAGAAAAGGAAAGATAAATTTAAGCAGTCACACTTATTATCTGCTATTCATTAGGCACTGTTATTTTTTTTAAGCTCTTTATTGGAATATAATTGCTTTACACTCTTGTACCAGGTTTTGAGGTACACCAAAGTGAATCAGCTGTATTTCTACATATACCCCCATATCCCCTCCCTCCCGCGACTCACTCCCACCCTCGCTGTCCTGGCCTTCCAAGGCAACACCCATCATCGAGTTGATCTCCCTTTGTCACAAAGCAACTTCCCACTAGTTATCTATTTTACAGTTGGTAGTGTATATATGTCTATGCTACTCTCTCACTTCATCTCAGCTTCCCCTTCGCGCCTCCCCGCCCCCGCCGCCCCCAACCCCTTGTCCTCCAGTCCATTCTAGGCACTGTTATTGTTAATATGTTATTTTATTTTACTTTAAAAATAGAATTAACTTCTCCTCTTAAATGTGTGGGGTGGATATTTTTACTCACATTTTACACATAGGGAAAAGTGATGCAAAAGGTTAAATAACTTACCCAAAGTTAAAGAGTTGGTGAGTAGCAGAGCTGGAATTAAAAACCTAATTTACTATATACCAGAATTTATTTAACAGAGTTAAACTATGATTGCTGCAGTTAGAGGTCTCAGGAAATGTCCCTTGGTGATAAAAACAAACAAACAAAAACCAAAAAAACAACTCTGAAAAGAAACAGATGTCTGAAACTCTGTATCTGCAATGGGTCTCTAGACCCTCCACTGCTCTTTGAAGGAATGGTGATCATACTGTAAGGGATTTATCTCCGAATGAATCTAGCATTCCATAATAAGACTAGTCTTTGCTAATATGTCAAAACTTATTAAATCTATGTATATATCAAACCTAATTCTTTGGTTCATGTATATAATTTGAGCATATACCTATTATTTACTGTGTTGATTCTGGACTAGATGATGGTGGTACAATGATTTTAAAGGACCAAATCCCCAAGTTAAAGGTGCTCACAGCAAAAGAGGACAACAAATGTATTCACAAATATATATATATTTTTGTGCATTACCAGCATAAGCAGAGTACTAAGAGATCATAAGGAAAGAAATAATAACAGAGGCAAACTGGAAACAACCTAAACAATTAAGAGGATACTGGTCCGGTAACTTATGGTCTAGCCATGTGATGGAATACTAGTCAGCCATTAGAATCACATTGTATCAGAGTACATGATGACTTTGGAATATTTTCAATATCTATTGTTAAGCTGGACCAGCAGGCTATAACATATACACAATATGATTTCATTTGAAAAATATATGTAGAGAACATTTCAACAAATGTTAATAATGCTTATGCAAAAGGTAGAATCATTATATCTTCTGCTTTTTGCTTTTGTGTGTTGTCTAAGTTTTCTACAGTGAATCTGTTTTTCTTCTGTAATTGGAAATTTTTTTCAATGTATTTTATTTAAAAATCAAATAGTGTTCACAATGCCTTAACAACAAAAATAATTTGAAATTTCTCCAAGTTGAGGAAAAATAAAATTCCTAATAAAATCAAGATTTGCTTTTACAGAGGGCCTCCTGAACTCCAAGATGCCTCACTCTGACTAGTTTTGCTGCTGTGAATTTTTAGTCAGTATTTTGGAATCATGCCAATGTGGCATCTTGCCTTAGGCTAATTCCTCCCTCATGGTCTTCAAAGACCTCTCATTCTTGATTTACTGAACTGGGGTGGCTCTCCTGCTTGGTTGCCTTGGGAAGTGAAAAGATCATTGTGTTGAGTACTGTCATCTGGTTGATAAAAGTGCTAGTTATTTCTTTAACTTGGCTAGCATGCCTCTCCTACCAACAAATACAGGACTTTTTTCTCTCTGCCTTGGGGTAAATTCCAAAGTATAAAGGAGAAAAAAGGACAAGAATCCCCCAAGACCTGCAATGAACAGGCCCTAGGAAAGAAACATGAGGTAAACAGTCACTAGGATGAAATGTGGAATAAGACCAAAAATGCAGAAGTGCTTGACGATAGTCTGCAAGTGGAAAGCTTTAAGAACTGGTCAAGGATGCGATGTGTCTTGGCAGGCTTGGAGAACTGTTAACCAAAGTTTTCTGTTTACTTATACCCAAAATGCTCAGGTCTGTTTCCCTTCAAATTCAGTGTTTTGAGGCCTGGCTACATTACTCCTGCATCTTGAGCTGTGCCACTGGGAAAGGAGGAAGAACAGTTTGAATCACTGTTATTTGGGAAGTCAGAATTATTAACAACCAATTGACCTAGGAGAAAAGCCAGAATCTCTCAGGTAGCCTTTCAATACCCCGGGGCCAGTTTGTAGGAATTCAACAACTTAAAAAAGATTTCTACCTCTAAAGCTACCCAAGGAGTCTGGAGAAGCAGCGTCTTGCAGCAGCTGAGCCCGGATCACCAGCTCAGATCACTTACAACCTGGATTGGCTGCGAGCAGACCCTGATGCAGCCTAGGTTGCAGACACAATGTGGCTTGGTACCAACAACAGCCTCAGTGGTTAAACAAGATCACTTCTGGAGAGTGCTGTGTACTAACCATTGTTTTTTGGTGTTGGGGGGTGTTTTTCCCCAGTGTACACAGAAAAACAGCATAATTTATACATGTTCATACATCACCAGCATGTTAATTCAACACTAAAGCAAAGAGATGACAGGAATACAGGTTCTTAGGTCTTTTTTTTTTTTTCTGTTTTCTCTCTCTCCCTTTTTTTGTAATATCTAAATAGAGCTGCAGGCCATTTCAGGTACTTACTCAGGTACAAGACTCATTGTGATGGTCTTTATTACCTTTGGCACACTACAGCCCATAGCTGTGGCTAATCATGAGATTCTCTGGGGTGACACTCTCTAAACTAAGCTATCCAGAATTGATATTTTAAGCCAAGCTATCTCTTGAGTGTTAATAGCATCTGATCTGAGACACACCCAAAAAAATCACACTTGATGTTAGCAGCAGGGCGCATGTAACGTGCATAGATCCTCTTGAAGAAGGAAAAGAAACTGATAATTCCTGGGAAACTCTTTCACGTGCAATGAATGTGATAGGGAGACTTTAGAAATAGTTTAATTGATGAACCCAGTGACAGGGCAAGAATAAGGATGCAGATGCAGAGAATGGACTGGAGGACACGGGGTTGGGGGGGCGGGCGGCAAAGGGGAAGCTGGGACGATGTGAGAGAGTAGCACAGACATAGATACACTACCAACTGTAAAATAGATAGCTAGTGGGAAGTTGCTGTATAACAAAGGGAGATCAACTTGATGATGGGTGATGCCTTAGAGGGCCAGGACAGGGAGGGTAGGAGGGAGTCCTAGGAGGGAGGGGATATGGGGATATATGTATAAATACAGCTGATTCACTTTGGTGTATCTCAAAAGCTGGTACAAAAGTGTAAAGCAATTATATTCCAATAAAGAGCTTAAAAAAAAAAAAGTTCAATTATTTGAGCCGATGTTTCTAAACCTGTACTCTGTTTGAAATTCTCAATACCAGCAAGTTAATTTAATATTAGAGTGTTAACCCATGATTCATAATTACAATAATTTTTTTCAGTTGTAGCTCTTTATATCATGAGATTTAATTGCTTGACACATATTAATACATGGATTAATGCATTTAGTTAAATTAGAAAAATATTAATCATGTGTTGTATGACTTCCTATGGTTAAAAAAAAAATGGCCAGCTGGCTGAAGATTACACCTTTAATGTAGATGTGAGATTATATTTAATATACAAAAAAGAAAAATAAGTTATCTGGATAACTAAAGAATAAATAAAAACACAATTAATACTATTTAAAAATCTAGGTAGTTAAGGGACGAAAAAAAATTTTGTGTGTATATGATGAGTTTTTATTTAACTAATCATTCATTCATTTATTCAAAAAATATTTACTGATATAGAACATGCACTATTCTAGGCACTAGGAGTACAACAGTGAACAAAAGCTTCAAAGCATCTGTACTCTTGGAGCTTTCTCCCTGATTATTGGGATAAGCAATAATTATTCACATTTGGATTTGCACATTTAGATTTAGCTCACTGTTAATAATAAACCACTTTACGTGTGAATTACAAAGCAGTGGAAAGAGAGTCTAGTCTCCTATGTAATCTCTATGTGACCTTGGCATTGACATTTAACCTCTGAAAAACCTTCTCTTTTAATCTATTAAATGTATTGATTGATAAGACTAGATGATCTCTAACATCTATTTAAGTTATAAAATTCCATAATTCAGTGTTTCCTGCTGAGAGAAAAATATTTTTGAGTCATGTTTATAGTGTTTATAAGTGGAAAGTTCTTAACAATTAAAGAAAACAAAAGTAACTCTAATTACAATCAACGGCAAACTGAGAACGGTACTGCAGTGCTTAAAAACATGTAAGTGAAGCAGTGATGGGCAGCTCTGGGCAAAGTTCACGGGAAAAATCACCACACTGATTACAGCCATTGTGAAGGGTTGTCAGAAAGAGCAAGTAAATTACAGAGAAAAGGATCTACAAATCCTGTCCTGAAAATCACTACTATTATCATGATGTTAACTGGGTAATTTTTCCAGCACAAGGGGCAAATGCATTTTTAAAAACATAATCAGTTGGATGGTACACATAGAAAATACAATTCTTACAACAGCTAATCTGAGGTTATTCTATTAGATAAAATAAGCAAAAAACTTTTGTTGTTACAAAAAACAACAAAAAAAATGAAAACAACTTACATTGCATATTAGTATAAAAGTTATATGTATAGAATGATAGCTCTTTTAGCTAGTCTTCATTTATTCAGCTTTCTTTTTAGAATAGAGAACAGAGAAAGAAATCTCAGAAATCATGACTCGTGTAGACATGGGCAAACCTCATTTATATTAAAGATAATATCCATAAAAATAAACTTTGAATTAATTATGTTTGGATTATCCAGCATTTTCATTAAAGAACAACAGAGCATGGAGTTGACTGCAAAATGGCATTTGTTTCTAATTGCTTATGATTTAAATAAACCAATGTCAGATTAAAGGGCTTTTACTCTCAGTACCATGGAAGCTTTGCCTAAGGGTGTCCTGGGCACAGTTTATGATTCTAGAGGTGGTGAGAATCATATTCCTCATAAATTACAGCCCATATGCAGAAGCTGTTTCTTTCACACTTCACTGCTTGTATATCTAATCACAGTAACAGGTACTTGCTATTCTTTCTTTTCTTTAGCTCAAATAATACCTTAACTCCTTTTATTTGCACTGTGATTCATTTTTTCAAAAGTGCTTTGATATCCTTTTTGTTGTTTACATCTCAAATACTTCTTAGAATTAAATACAGCAGGCATCAACCTCTCTGAGCCTCAGTTTCCTCCTTTGTAATATGAAAATAATAACAAAAATACTTCACCATAAGCTTTTCTGAAGATTGAGATGATGGTAACGATGATTATATTTTACTTTTATTGATCATTTAATATATGTTAAACATCATTCTAATTGTGCTGCATCAGTTAACTTATTTAATCCACATAGTAACCATATAAAATAGATCCTATTTTTATCCCTCTTTTATAATCTGAGAAATCTGAGTCACAGAAAGTAAAAATAATTCCCCCAAGGTTACAGAGAAAATCACAGTTCCACTAGGTAACGATGAAAGTTACCTAGAATTATATCTGGCATCATGTTGCTTCCTTTTGTCAATAAACAAATTTTCACATTGATTTGTGGTTTCGTCAAGACTCCAATATAGTCAATTTCAAACATTTAATTGAAAGAGGTGACATAAATTATACAATATAAATTCTATCAATTCTGAGAAATTCACTTTGATCCTATACTTAAAGAAAAATAAACAAGTAGGACCTAATCTCAATATTATTTGCCCAATTTAAAAGAAGTTAGAATATGGCTAGAAAGAGGACTAAATGAATAAAAAGTATTCTAAGCAGTTTTAAATGGTTTTTGGAGCTCATGGAATTGGAAGAGGTTAGAAAAAGAGTTAACATTTAGAAGCTCTCTATTTCTCTCTCTCACACACACACTCAAAAGATCTATGAAGCAGAAATTATAAAAAGATATATTTTAAAAGATACATTTTATCAAAACCCACTATGCTTAAAGAGAAATCATTCCTTATTGAATTACACTAAAAATGTTTTTTCTAAAACAAAACTTCCACTCCTGAAGTCACATGATAAAGAATTCATATTTTTATTCTAAGCAAGAATCTGATCACGACACATATATGCTCTTTCGCCTGAGCCATGATGTATTCAATAAATGTTTCATCTATAAAATTTGGAATCCAACTGTCTTTATTCTATCAATAGTAATATGTGTCATCACACACACACACACACACACACACACACACACACACACACACCCCTTCTTCCCTATAGCTAAAAATAAATTTTACTTGTTTTTCTTCTACCAAGTGCCCTCTATCAAAAATTGATAATGATAATCCCCAATAGTTCAATCATTCTTTATTTAAAGAAAATAAATCTTAAAAATACTAACACCTTGATAGTGATTTTCAAATACAAGAGTAAATATATTGATTAGCATAATGAGAAAATGAAAGCATTTGTAAAGTGCTCTGAGGACTTCAATCTACTCAGAAGATTTATATTTTAATTATATCTATTACCAAGTCAATATAGGAAAAGAAGATATTGGCTCCAATGTCAGAGTTAATAAAGTTAGCATTCCATGAATTAGGAGAGAGAAGAAAGGGGCTTTGAATAGAAAAAGATGGGCTGGAATGAGCGGGGGCGGGGGAAGAATACTGAGGTGAACTGAAATTCCTGTCCCACTGATAAACCTCTGAGTTACTGTCAAAGTTATTGCATATCCATAGGGTATGTTTTTAAAAATTAGGAAAAAGTTACTCTTTATCAAGGCTTATTATTTCCATCTGTTGGAAAGTTTTCATACTATTCTCATTGTGTTGGAGCCAGATTCTGCACCATCATCTTCCTTAAAGTTGTTGTAATATGCATACAAATCAACAATATCCATGACACAAATGGCATCCTGTCAGATGCGGTGGCACAGTGCACTGTACAACCACACACAGCAGTCCTGATTGCTGCGCTCAGAACAGAGACTTCTATATATGCCCCACAATGTCCTTTCTCTACTAAGAAAGAACCTGAAAATTCTGTCTATAAATGGCTTTTCAGAAAACCAAGTCCTGGCCTTGTCAGCATTTCCACTTATCTTAATAAGTCTACTACTAATAAGATAACAATCTCCTTTACCTATGTATTATGTAGTCCATTACTGGGGATCACAAAATTTTATAACTGCTTTTCTGAGTTTGAATTGCACACTGAAAGTATCAAGTTCCTCTTCCTTGCAGGTTCATAAAAACATCCACAATGCGTGCAGTTGTGTATATGTGTATATATAAAATTATACATATGTACAATTTTTTTCCTTTCATATTTTCTTGAAATAATGTTTTGGTATCAACATACCTTAATATATCAATTATCTTTTTGGTTTGAGCATCTTTTCCTGTTATTGAATGTCTTTGTTGGATATATTAGTTCTTGGAAACACTGATTGTCACCTAGTGTCTAAAAAGTTAAGGTAGGGAATTCCCTGGCATACCAGTGGTTAAGACCCTGTGTTTCATTGCTGAGGAACTGGGTTCGATCCCTGTTCAAGGAACTAAGACCCCTAAAGCCGTGTGGCCAATAAATAAATAAATAAATAAATAAATAAATAAATAAATAAATAAATACTTATGACAATGACTGCCTACTAAATACAGAGCCCATAAAGCAAAATATCAGCTGGGCACTTGCAACATTACTCTGGAGAGCAATACTGATTATCTACTCTCATTTCTGAGTTCAATAATACAGCTTCCACCTACCAAATGAAGGAACAGTGTTTTATTAAAATAAGGGCTTCTATGTTTTAGAAAAGTAACCTCATAACTTTAGAGCTAGTATATTTACTAAATTCTGCTTTGTTCTGACCCAAAGAGGTTTGAATGCATGGTTTATAACAGTTTATTGAACACACTGGGGAAAGCATATGCTAGAGGTGATTTTTATCCATCATTTTAAGAAGAGTCTAATATACTACTGTGAAACCAAATAACATTCTTTTACTGCAAATTATATAACACATTTTGCAACAGGATAGAGCATTATGTTCTCTCGAATCTACAATAAATTCTTTCTTATTTTCCCCTCAAAGAATCTTTAAAAAGGCATTCTTATGCTGTATTAATATAAAAAAATCCTAGTCTCAATAATTATATCTTTATTCGTATATTCTCTCTCCTTTGATTATAAACTATCTAAAAACTGGAAGATTTTTGTAACTGAAACCTTAGTCCAGAAATTAAGCGAGATGGCTAATGTTTATTTAGGGGTTTTATTGTGCCACTCACTGCACTACACACTTTATATAAAGTTTGTCTCCTTTGATCCACACAAAATTGTAATTTTGGAAAAATAGTTATCCATAGAATAGAACACACAATACAGAAATTAAGATGTGCAATTATTTAAAGGATAAGGAAAGTATCACAGCCTATAAAGACAGAATTTATACCCAGAAACCCTAACTCCAGATCTGCAGTCTTTACTACAGTGCTAGGCTATGCTAGTCTACTTCTGCAAGGAAGCTTTTGGGCTTCTGAGGGAAAGTGATATGGCAATTCCAAATGATATGGAAAATAATGAATGAATGTTTCCCAGTTGTCCTCTATGATTTGCTCCACTTGTCCTCTTCAGGCCTCTTTTTTTTTTTCAATTTATCCGCACTTCTCACCCTCTCATCAGCCTAAAGAGCAGCATCCCCAGAGGAATGTGGAGAGTTGCTATCTCACATCACCCAAATTCGCTCCCTGCTTCACATTCTCCCTGACAACTCTATTCATCAGCCTGTCTGTTTGCTTCAGACTCACAATTCTCTTAAGACTTGGTTTTGAAAGCAAGGCCCAACATTTCTGTTCTTCTCTGAGCCTGTCGATCCATCCCTCACATTCACACAATGCCTCCTTGTACATGACAGAGATGCCCAAGTTCATTATCCACGGCTGCTGTTGAGTGAGATTTCATCCTTTCTTTACCTTCTTAACTAAAGCAATTCTTCTCTTTCCGTTTGTCATCTTGCAACCACTTTCTGAGACAGATGAGGCATCCAGCATGTTCTATTTCCATAACATTTACATAGTATTAATAGAAACACAGGCCAGTATTCAAAGATGACATTGAAGAAAAGTTTGTTCACATTTTATAACATAACTCTCCAAGATGATGATCTTGCCAGTGTTCTCTTGAAACAAGATCCTTTTTCTCAACTGAGAGAAGTGATTTTATGTATCATTTTGAGCAGATTCTTATGAACTATTTTTTTTTAACTTCCTATTGTCTGACTGGAATGGTGAAGTGACATCAATATTGTCAGTTTCAACCAAGAGTCATTAGAGTCACAATAAAATATCATGGCTCTAGAGACTATTTATTATAGTATAAAAAGGAATCAAACATAACCTCACCAAGATTTCTCAGAATGTGTCTTTGTCCAAAAGAAGCTTCTTTTCCATGTCTAGCCAGTCAGAAGATCAAAACTCCCACCTTCTTTCATTATCTACCTGTTAAACAGTATAAACTTCACAAATAGAATTGAAAGGAGACTCCTTGCATCTCTCAGGGTGGTATGTAACTTATTGTGGTATACTGTATCATATTGTATATGATTATTTCTTTGTTTTTCTTCTACTCTGACTTCAAAATTTTCCCTTATCTCTCTTACTGTGTTTGCATTCACTCTGAGACTTTCCACTTCCTCCTTGACTGTAACTCAGACAAGTTACTCATTACAACCTCCTTCAGTCCTCTGATTTTGATTTCTGGCCTTGTTCCTCAATCTTTGCAATAGCCCCAACAGTAGTTAATTTATATTTTTAAGAAACAGACATGAAATTAAACTTCAGTAATTAGTTTCACATAATACATATTTTTCTTCTATATAAAAACAAACATACATCAACTCAAATAAAAATAATAATTGAAAGGAAACACGGGGATGAATTAAGAATTAGGGAGTCTTTTTTTTAAATTTTATTTATTTATATATTATTTTTGGGGGTTACACCAAGTTCAATCATCTGCTTTTATACACATATTCCCGTAAGAATTGGGGTGTCTTTTTAAAATACTTAGAATAATTGAATTTGCTACAAAAATTGAATAGGAAGTTCCCAAATTAAAAACAAGTTGCATCAACTTTGTTTATCTTCTCAAAGAACCAACAGCTCATGCAGCTCAGTATGAAAAAAACAACCCAATTAAAAAATGGGCATAAGACTTAAATATACATTTCTCCAAATAAGACACACAGATGGCCAAGAGGCACATGAAAAGATGCTCAACATCACTAATCACTAGAGAAATGCAAATCAAAACTACAATGAGGAATCACCTCACACCACTCAGACTGCCATCATCAAAAAATCTACAAACAATAAATGCTGGAGAGGGTGTGGAGAAAAGGGAACCCTCTTGCACTGTTGGTGGGAATGTAAATTGATACAGCCACTATGGAGAATAGTATGGAGGTTCCTTAAAAAACTAAAAATAGAATTACCATATGACCGAGCTATCCCACTACTGGGCACATACCCTGAGAAAACCATAAATCAAAAAGACACATACACCCCAATGTTCATTACAGCACTGTTCGCAATAGCCAGGTTATGAAAGCAACCTAAATGCCCACTGACACATGAATGGATAAAGATGTGGTACATGCACCCCAATATTCATTACAGCACTATTTACAATAGCCAGGTCATGGAAGCAACCTAAATGCCCATCAACAGATGAATGGATAAAGAAGATGTGGTATGTAAATACAATGGGATATTACCCAGCCATAAAAAGGAATGAAATTGGGTCACTTGTAGAGACGTGGATGGACCTAAAGACTGTCATACAGAGTGAAGGAAGTCAGAAAGAGAGAAACAAATATCGTATGTTAACGTATATATGTGGAATCTAGAAAAATGGTATAGATGAACCTGTTTGCAAGGCAGAAATAGAGACACAGATGTTGAGAACAAACATATGGACACCAAGGAGGGAAAAGGGAGGTGGGATGAATTGGGAGATTAGCATTGACCTATATACACCATTGATACTATGTATAAAATAGATAACTGATGATACCCTACAGCACAGGGAAATACTCAATGCTCTGTGGTAACCTAAATGGGAAGGAAATCCAAAAGAGGGGATATATGTATACATACAGCTGATTCACTTCACTGTACAGCAGAAACTAACACAATACTGTAAAACAACTACACTCCAATTAAGAAAAAAAGAAAAACAAGTTGTATTTTGATTATTCTTTTATAGGTCAGTTGCTTGGATTTTTGAAAGCACTTATATAAACTACTAAATTCAGGGAAACAGTCTTGGTAAATACAGATTTTAAATCAGAATCAGGGCAGATGTGGTCAGGGAGGTGAAGGGATAGAGTGAGGAAGGGAAAGGTTGAGCTAACTAACAGATACCTTGGTGAGACTGAAAGTGCCAATGACCTAGAGTGGTGGGCGGTGGTTCACAAAGTGTGGCTGAGGGTTAACAAGGATGACTTGTAACAGCATCGCAACAGGTGTGTTAAAAGTGCACATTCCCCAAACCCACTTCTGATCTCTTATATCAGAATTTCTGGGAGTGGAACCCAAGGATTCTCCATCACAGAGAAGCTCCCTAGGTGACTGCACAACTAAATTAGAGAACATTTCCATAGCTATAAATGTATAGAAAATCAATATACAACATTATAAAACTAAAGCAAATGATGCAAACCAAGGCCTTTACCATTTTATATTAAAATTCATCTATCCAGTTGTTTGATTTGACTCAGGGTGCCTTGTTTTATTTTGGCTCCTGGCCCTATGGGCCAAGTTCTTTATTTTATGTCTGGTCTCTGTGCTGTTACTGTCAGAGAAAAGGCTAATTTGAATCTTATCGGAAATGTCTGCCTCTTTTTGGGTCATAAAAGTTAAGCGTGACCTTTAAGTACTTATTTTCTTAAAAATATGTCAATATCATGCACATATGTAGGTGACCAATGAGTTTATATATCACCTTTCAAGCTGGCTATACAAATCATGTATACTTTCTCTACCTATAATGAAGTAGGAAAGTGAATATTTGAAAATACAATTCATTTTCTGTATTCCTAAATGAATATGCATATAGACATGAAAAAATGGAATATCTTTCTTCCTGAAATGAAAAATAAAATAAGGAACATGAAAAGAAAACAGTCAACAGCAGGAAAGGGAAGAAAATAAATTTCTGGGAATGTACTGTTCCTAACTCAATGTTCTCAGCCAGTAATTGAGCATCATAATTACTATTAGAATAGAAACACTTCAGACAAGGCCTGAAGTCAGTGATCAGCTGCTAAGAGGAGCAGTAGTTATAACCACCACCAGGATCACAGTAATAAGGGAGCAAAGCCACACATCTGTGCTTTGAATGAGGCCTAGAATATTTATATTATGCCTTCTTTTTAAAATTTTACACCTGTTTAGAGTTACAGATAAATATGTACTTACACAATTGCTGTATCTATGTTTTATTGAAGGAGAGCTATTTAGTCAAACCTCTTAGATTTAAGGCAAAATAGAGTCAAACTAATTTGATTTTGATTTTCTTTTAAACCTGCCTCTCAAAAAAGTATAGAAAAGACTCAAAGATTACTTACGTAGGTGCAATACACAGTTTTGTTCCTTGTTATGAGCTACCACTTCCATGGACTGTATGCCTTTCCTGCCTATTTTTTATATCTATAGAACTCATCTCTCATGACCCATGATATTCTTAAACTAAAAAAAAAGCAGAAGTACAAAGCTGAGCATAAAAACAGAAAGTTTGATCTCAGTAGATTTTCTTCTAGTACACAGGATTCTGTTTTCTGGTTCACAATCAAAGATTTATGTAGTATTACATCAAGTAGCTCATATTCCAGTGGGGCCACTGCCCCCAAAACCAGACACTAATTTGTTATTCATCGCTAAAAATATAGCAAGCTACCCCAGGAACAGAATTATTAATATAACTGTCCTGTCATTCACTCAGTAAAATATTGAATGAGGGAAAAGCCTCTGTTAATTATACTATAAATAAATATTTAACATTCCAGTACTGTAAATGATGCAACAGGGAAACATTTGTGTAGAATGAAACCTGTTTTTACTGTTGATTGAATCAAAACTTTGTAACATTGCCAGGCAATGGACTACTGCACTTATAGGAAAATCAAATTTAATTGGACAAATTAATTGATGAAAAACAAAACAAAGTAAGTAAAAATTGGGAAATAATTTATTTTTATTGCCTAATCATAGATTGTGCCAAAATTTTACTTAAATTATTTAATTTATGTTTGTTTTATATTATAACAAATGAAAGAAAACAAAAACTAAAAAATTTGCCTAACAATTGCTTCATTTGAGATGGGAAATGAACACTAAGTGATTAACGGCCAATCCAATACTAATAAATAAATGTTAGTTATCTCTACAGACCATTCGGTTTCCCAGTAATGTTTTATTTCTTTAGATAGATAATATAATTTAATAATGAAAAAAGTAAATACAGTAATGATTTATTATGTTTATCAGACTACTAGAATCAACTGTTGGATAAAGATACCAATGTGAATTTAGAATATGCTAATCTTTAGTGAATATTCATATCGATAATATAGTTGTGATAATAATCAACCATTAAAAATAAGTTAGATTAAAGGAAATCAGTTTTCAGCAGGTTTAGTCAATGGTTTACAAAATATTTCTAAGAATGGAAATTGGATTGAACTAGCAAAGGTGCTGTTTTCATTTTTATTTTAAGATAATGGTACAACATATTTTAAAAAAGCTTTAACTATCTAAGAACTCTATTTTTTTCATGTTTGCATGTATATGTGTTTTGGGGGCGGTGTAGTTCTGAGATGTTTATGTGTCATAGCTTTTCATGTGTTTTAACTACTAAAACTTATTCTTAAATTACCTGAAGTCAGTGGTTGTAAGTTAGGAGCAATTTTGCCCCCTACCAGAGGACACTTGGCAATGTCTAGAGACATTTTTGCTTGTCACAAGTAAGGGGGGCGCTACTTGTATATAGAGAATAGAGGCAAGGGACTCTGCTAAACATCCTACAATACACAGAACAAGCCTCCAGGACAAAGTGTTAACTGGCTCAAAATATCAGTCATGCGTAGCTTCAAAAACCCTCCTCTAAACCTTTCACTTTGAGCCTAACCTCCAGTAAATTCTCAGTTCAAAAAGAAGCACTTCTTTGTGGAACATAGAATGTTGCATCCTGGTAGTGCCTCTCTTTCTCAGTACCGCTGGATGGGTAATGCATTTACACTGGTAAATGTGAATTCAGAATAAAACAAGGGCAAGTCATCATTTCAAGATAAAATGACTAAGATGAAACGTCAATAGCCCTAAGTGTTTTATTGCTTTTTTTCTTTCTCTGACAATAAACATCATATTTATGCTTACTTTCTGTTCTGCTAGGTGTGAAGACAGAATTCTAATGAACCATCAAATATCATAAAAAAGGAGAGAGAACAAGCACCTGGCTCAAAGGTCCACTGCCTGCTCATATAAGGTCCTCAATTCACTCTGGCAGTCTCTATAAAACAAATGGGCTGTAGAGAAATGCTTTTTGCTGGCAGTATACCTATAACTTAAAATATTTTTCACCAGGAAAAAAAATAAACTACCCCCCCACCCCCAAACAACAAAATTTCTCTATTCTGTTGGCTAAAATGTCAGAACAGACACATTTCAAAGGATGCAAGTATATATTTCACTACCAAATTATTTCAAGCAAATAAATCTAGATAACAGAAAATGAAATAAACAGGCTTTCAACATATCCAAATGTCAATGAATGATAACTAGTTGAAAGACCAGCCTTTTAATATGCATCAAGACCAGTTATTTGGTTACAAGATATCTATGTACACACTTTCCTTTAAAAAATCCACTTCAAAGTGAAGGATGTGTTGGAAGATATTCTACTTTTTAAAGTATTTCCATTTGGCCTTTGGAGTGAAGTGATGTTAGCCTATTTTCATTAAACTTAAAAGCTTAAAGAAAAAGGCAGAATTTAAATTCTTAAGAATTTAAAGTCTTTCTTTTGTTACCAACCTTAAATAAAAATTCACAAGGAGAAAGATGCCAAGACGTATCTGCCTTTCTGATTACGTTTGTAAATTATTTAGGGAAAATTTCACCAAACCAGTATTTACAGATTTTATATTTTAATTTATTTATATTCAATTATATTTCAAAAATTATTTTTATAATTCACTTTATGGCTAACAAATATGAACATAAAATAGAAACAAAAAAATTGAAATTTTATAAAATTAACCAAGAATCTAAGAAAAAGGGAAAATAAGAATAATGAGATGGAAACATGAGGAGGTACACAAAACATACAGTCCTAGAGACTTTAGAAATGACCCACATATTTGATTCTTATTCACTTAATATTTTTAAAAGTTGCTGAAGAATGTGCATGTGCAAAAGAGAGAGAGAGACTAAGTCACTATTTTTTGGATTTGGAAAAGGCATTAGATTCAATTACACTAACATTCTATGCATAGTCTCTCTCCTTGTACCCCTAACTCTTCTATAAGCCACTAGAAATTTTGGGAATGTTTGCACAAATTTCAATAAATGACTATAAAATATGAGCTTAGTATATTCCATAATCACATAAGATATCACAGCCTCCAATTTTAATTACACTCTGGTCTTTGTCTCTTCATTGCCCTACCTAAAAAAATAACCCAGTCCTGTTAATAACCCAATAATTCCCTTTACCTCTTCTATGCCATGTCCCTCAGTTAGCACCTACACCCAGATGACTCACATATACATTACCATGGCACAAATCTCTTTTCTCAGGTCCAGATTCATGCATTCAACTGCCTATTTGGCGCTTATCTGATATGACCACAAGGTACCTCAACTCTTATTCTTGATATCTCCTTCTACTTCATTCTATGTATCTGAATATATTGACAGCTTTCTATCTTCACCACCTCCATCCAAGTCCAAGACATTATAATAGCAACTATTGCAATACCTTCCTAACAGGCTGTCATGTAGCCATTCCAAACCCCCTCTAATCTGTGAAAACAAATCTGATCATATTAGCTCTTCATAAAACCTTAAATAGTGTCTCTTTGCTACTTTAGAATAAGAGCAAAACACTTTAAATACATATAAGTCTTGGCATGTTCAGTCTCATTTCAAACCTCTCTCCCTGCTCCCTGTATTCCAGCTACAATGGCCTTTCACTTGCATTCTCCCACTTCTGTCCTACTACAGGACCTTTGAACATGCTGTTTTCCTCTACATGGGACATCTTCTGTTCTCTCTTCACCTGGTTCATAACCAATCATCCTCCAATTGGGTCACAAATGCCATTTCTTTGGAAAATTTTTCTCAGAGCCTTTGACTAGACCAAATCTGACCAGGAGAGACTCCCAGAACTCTGTGTTTCTCTCTTCCCTAATTGCCTGAAGTGGTTGCAATTTTAGATTTTTTCGTGGAATTACCTAGTGAGTGTCTTTATCCCTACAAGAATATCAAAGACAGCAGGAACTACATCTGGCTTTGCTCATTATTAGACCCTCAGGTCTTACAGTGGTGCTTGGCACCTAGTTCATGCCCAGGAAATACTTATCAAAAAATAAACAGACACTGCAGTGATACCTTAAATTAAGAATGATAAAAAACAAAAACAAAAAACTATTTGAGATGTGGGTCCTAATTTCTGAAGCAGTGATACACTGTGGGGCAAAGATACATTATTCTGACAATGGTGTGAAAGGCCAGTGCTCGAAAATTATTAAAACCATAATGGCTTGAGATAAGTAACAAACTCTCACTTATAGAACACTTAACTGTACCATTTAGACACATGATTTTCTTTAATTATCTTAATTGCTCTATGAGATAGATGGTATTGTTCCCATTTTAAATATGAGAAAATTTAAAAAGGCTAAGTAACTTGCATAGGGTCTTATAAAATGTAAATGGTAGAGCTGGGATTTGAATCCAGGTTGCATTCATTCTGAAGTCCATGACTTTAAATTTTCTGCTTATGTAAACTTAGCAACATTTAATTCAGGTTACTGTTTATAAAAGGAGGTCATGAACATCTTTTTTAATGTTAATAATTCTCAGCCATTTTATAATTTTTGAGGATCACCCTCTATAGAAGAGCCTTGTTCTATCTTCCATGTAAATATACAAGGGTAATACTTTCCAATTATTTTTTGGTCACCTATTTGACCATCTATTGACCATAAAATGTAGTTATTCAATGAAAGTCAGTTATAAAATGGTCAAAAGATTTCTTTATAAAAAAGTTTATTGACAATAGCCCAAAGACATTATAACAAGGATCCCATTTGGAAGAGGCTTTCTCTTAAAGATCTTAAAAAATCAAGAGTACAAGAATTTTGTAAGAAAACAAAGGAATATCAACATATTAAAGCCACAAAGTTTTATTAAGGAAGGTTTATGGGAGGCAAATTTTCTCCAAACACATAAATTCTAAAAGGAAGGGGCATGGGTGAACCCTACCTGAAGATAGACATTAGAAATAGCTTGGAAACCGTGGGTACTGGAAAACATTTATTACATAATTATTTTTTAGACTAAATACTATTTTTGAGGACTACGTCTGGTTTAAAATGGCACAGATGAAAAAACACAAAATAGAGCTGCATTTAGCTTGTAGAATAGGAACCACAGAGTAAGTGTGACCTTTCTAAGAACAGTGTTTTAGGTGATGTTCACTTTAAAAAGATGAATTAATCTTGCTTAATTCAGTGAAATTGCTGGCTTTAGGAAGAACCTATTTGGGAGCAAAGATTTAAAAAATTCAATATTGGTTATGCACTGGGCAAATTTTCACATTAATGGTATCACATCTCTACACTGCATAAATATTCCACTGACTCTGACCCATTTGCCACCAACCTCCATAAGTTGATGGAAATAGGAGTTTTGTTTGTGTTCCAAATTTAAAGAAGCAATTTTCTGGTTCAAATGTCAGCTCTCTGCCTGCCTCTAAACAATACATAGCCATTTAACATCTAATTTATTCAGAATTGAAAGACTATCACACAAAACGCTCTACTTTCCACATACAATAAAGGTACAGAAACTTCAGATTTCTAAGCAATAATAGAAAAAAACAGCAATACTCTCAGCCATGAGAGTATATAGAGAAGACAGAAATTATTTTGTGGAAACTGGCAGATATTGGCAACTCTTCTGAAACCTCACACAATTTTTCTTTTATTATGGGCAATCTGATAAAAGCTTTAAATTTGGGGAGGGGAGGAGGAAATGTCTCAATAAGCAAGTATTAAACGTAACTCACTAAAGGAAGGCCCTAAAGCTCTCAGATGATATTAAAAAATAAGGAGCATGTTTATACCCGGAAAGAATAACAAAATCTAATTAAAGCGTGAAACAAAAGCCTCACAACCATTATAGAAGAAGACAAGCAGGACCCCAAAAGTTAAAGGGTGGCATCCTGACTGCATAAACAACTAGACTTATAGTGAGAAAAGGGGGTGGGGAGGGGGGTGGTTAGAACTGTCTCAGATAAGCAGGTCTGATTTGGTCACCTGGAAGTGTCTTCATCTTTAGAAGACTTGGTTTGAATCAGTGCTAAGACTTGTAGATTTAAAATACTAGATTAAATTTTAGATTTAAAATTCCTAATTGTCTGTAGGAATACCACCTGCAAAGGAAGCTAGGCCTGGACTCTGAATTTCTGAGTTCATGACAAGCATTCATATTTCCTATAACATTGCATGTTGTAAATCTGTGGATGGCAAAAATTCTTGCAAGTGCTTGTTGTTAAAGATTTTCTGGTAGCACAGTAGAAATAGATCATGGACATTAGATTCATTGAAGATATTTTATTAAGGAGACTTTCTTGTATAATTAAAAAATACATGTTAATATTGTTCTCAAGAAACCCTCTTTATGCACTGGGGCTGAAAACACAGTGTGCTAGTCACAGAAGTGCAACAAAGCTTTATTGCCTCCAAATGCTTCCTCTGTACCCCACCTGGTTAAAAATCTTCAGTTGAGCCATATGAAATTTCTGATATTCATCCTTTTCTGACCTAAACAAACCAGTAATTCTCTATGGTATAGCCTGTACTAATTTGTTTGCACATATGTCTATTTGTATATGTGTGTGTGTATGCGTGTGTGTGTGTACATAACATTAAATAAAATGTTAGATCAATACAATAATCAATATGGTTACCTATATTATCAGAAGCCTTACTTAATGAAGTAAGCTTTTATGGGCTTCTCTATCTCATTGGTCGTTATTCCAGGAAAAAACAGTTTTAATCAATGTTTGTTTATTGATATGATCATTTTTGTAAATGCACACAGCAGGAGGGAATTTTAACGTCTTCATTATTTAACATTGGAAATATCAAAAATTAAGTAGGTTTCTTGTTTAATGGATTATGATTTGGAAAGTCTTCTCACGCTTAAAAAGTTGTTGGTACGTTCACAGGGAAATATGTGGGGTGATTCAGGCTTGTGTCTTTTATTGTCTTGAGACACAGCAGAATTTGGTTAGTTTTACTATCACTTCAAATACTGAAAAGCTGTCCGTGATTCTAAAAGTCAAATGGCAATACAAGCATAGTTGTCAGTGTACGCTGATTTCTCCAAGCCTCTCAGCATTTACCATATCACTTTTTTTTCTGTACATATGATTCATGAAGCTTTGTATATTTCCCAGTCAAGGTTTTGGAATTTTGCTTATCTGTTTGTGTTTATCTCTAAGTAGCTCGTAAAACTGTTCCTTTTTTCCATCTGTTTTCCTGCTCTACTCTTGTTAGGCATTCAAGTGATCAGTGCTTCCAGGGAAACAACCTTTGCCTCGTTCTGGGGGCAAGAGTCTTGATTAGCCTAGATATTCTTGGTAATTCTCTTCTAATGCCTGTGATTGGTTTAGGAAAGAGTCAATGGGACTGAAGGGAAAATTCCGAGGAAATGGTAGGAAAGGCACACACACACACACACGCACAGTCCTATTCTATTTTAGCATGTAGTTATATGAGCATATATGAAGCATATATGACCATATGTGAAGCTACTGCACTCATCTTGTAATCACAACTAGACAAACCTAAAGACAAAAGCCAATCAATATGCTGAAGATGGCAGAGAGATGATAGCCAGGTTCATCTGGAGACATCAAACTACCTGATTCTGAATTTCTGGTTATGTGACATAACAAATTTGTGATGTTTTCCTTGAAGAGGAAATGTCCTGACACAGATAAAAACTAAGTCTTAACATCTTCCTGCCAACTTTATTTTTTCAAGATTATAGTAAAGAGCAGTATATTACAGAGTGCACAGTATACTCATTCAGGAAATTGTCTCTGAGTATATAAATGGGAACAAACTGGACATTTTTTAAGGCCATCTTAACATGATGAAGCCAAACCATCACTAAATCAGTACACTTTCAAAGAAATTATATATGCAGAGTGTTAACCTAATGAAAATGACAGATATTCTTTGTGTTTGTGTGAATGTGTATATATGTTTATATTTAAATAAAACAGTCAATAAGATGGTAAATACTCAATTTTTTTTTTAATGAGTTTCTCCCCAGTATTTCTTTCCTAGCAGAATTAAAGTAGGTTATAAATTTCCTCACTTTTTATGCATATTTCAATATTTAATGTAGGCAGCTCAGATGAGTGAGGGAGAAAGAAGAGGAGGAAAGGTGGGATAAAAGTTCATTTTGGAATCAAAAAAACTGATTAGTAAGAAGAGTAATTTTAAGCAATTCACTTTTGAAGAAACTGTCATAATCGATGACTTCCCACAGCTTGGTTCATGAACCTTATTTTTAGTTGAACTCCTAACATAGGAAACAATTAGACATCATCACCAACATTTTCATGCATTAATGCCAGTACAAATTAACTCCTACCACTAAAAATACTCCTTCTTTCTGTCACAATCTGTGAAGGGTATGACTTACTGCACTTAGGGCATAATTGTGTCTCCCTGCCTACATAAAACTGACACAAAAATCAATATTAATTAAAAAAAGATCAAAACTGTCCTCATTATCTTACTTAGCTGTCTCTCCAAAATGAGATTACCATTTATGACAGAGACACACCAGAGTTTGGACTTAACCAATTCTGGCTGCCAAATCATACATTTTCACTTATTGGTTGTGTCTAAGTACCTGTTTCCCTAAGAACAGAGTTATTTATAGCTCAACCTCGAAAAAGGACTCAATGTCTAACTATAAAGTTCATCTTGACTATCTAAGACACTGCCATATTTAAAATGTTTTTCTGTTCAACACATCTGTATTCTCTATTCTCCTCCCCACGTCTCCCCCAAAACACTTCTAATATGAGAAAAAAATAAAAATGTATCTCAGAATTCTAGGATCACTGTGTCCTATAGAAAGTATAAAATGCATGTATTTGGTATCTTCTATTTTATCTTAAAAATTCACATATTTTTAATTTCATTATGTTATTACATTTATTTTAATGTGAAAGTAATGTCACACTATGTTCATCTGGTGGCTTTGCAAATGTGTGCCTCAGTTTGTGAAGTCTCATGATGCTGCTTTTTCTTGCCACTCTGTCTCCATTTTCTCCACGTTATCTGTCTTTCCTCAGGTAACAATCCCAGAAAATGTTACCATCACTGAGATTATTTACTCTGGAACCTCCACCCTAATTACGTCAACCACACTGACCATCAGGAATAAAAAGCACAGGGTTGGAGTCTCCTCTGTCCTTCCCTTGTTTTGGTCCCAGTTATGCCTTGAGGCCACTTCTGAGACCTGGGACCCTAAGTGATGTGAGATATTTTATCAGCATCAAAACTCATTCAAATGATTCTAGTTTTAACAAGCTGGTGTTCGCATGCAAATAAATATCATAACTAACTATATGCCACCCACAAAGAAAAAGCCAGAGAGAGGAAAGAGAGAGACAGAGAGAGAGGGAAAGAAGAAATATACGTGATCTATAAATATTGATCCATCATCTTTAATTTTAGTTAATTTTATCACTTATCTGGTCCCATTTTAACAATTTATGCTCAGAGTATAGGAGAATGAAGTATAGCTAATCTCCTTTTGCTAAGTGTCCCAGAAAGAAAGAAATTTATGAGATTTAAAATATATGTGTATATATTATAACATGTAGTATACTTTTGTCCTCAAGTTGTCACTCACACATATAGTACGTGGACTCTGCAAGTGTCAGAGTAGTTCTGTTTGGATTAGAAACTTAAATCTATGTGACCATGGGCAAATTACTTAATCTCCAGCTCTCAGTGTTCTAACCTATAAAAGGGCATAACAATAGTTCTTATCTAATAGGTCCCTTGAAAAGACTAAATAAGTGCTTAATAAATGGCAATTGCTACTATTAGCAAATAATAACATTGGCAGAGTCTTAGACTCACAGTCATGCAGACAACAATTTCAAGAAATATTCTCCAAAACATTATTTATTTCCACCTCTTTACTCAAGGTAAGAAAATTTAACTTTCTGAGATCAGTAGACAGACCCAAGGTCCTCCAATTAGCTGCTGGCATAAACTGGATAAGTGGAGAGGTCTTGTTCAAGGTCACTAGAATTTGCTGTAGCACATTTCAAAGTGCAGCAGGAAGAAAAAGGGATAGGGAACAATGATGATTTCCAACGTAATGGCAGTTTTTCCATTACAGAAAAAGATGCACATACAATAGGAAAACTTAAATATCCTTGAAAAGGGTGTGTTTTGTCTTCTGTGGCAGAACTTTTTTCAGTTTTTATTTTTGCATTAGTGAGGTGATTTGTTATTTGAACTTGAGTTTCGGTCAGCCTCTATCTCATGCTTTTGTTGCTATTTACATAGTTTAGATATAAATGCCTTGGTTTCCTTCCAGGAATTAGTGAGCTATGTGCCTGAGGTCTCTGAAATTTAAAAATGTGCATAGTCTATTAACAGAATTAATAAGGAGTTGCTAATGGAGGAGGCAAACTAAATCTAGGAAACTGATCAGCATTTTTGGTCAGAATATATTTCAAATGAGATAATGTCTTGGTTCAGTAGTTTATGTTAGCTGAGAAATGGGAAAGAAAAGTTGGGGGAATGTTTGAAGAAAGAGGAGAGTGTTTAATGAGCATTAACTACATAGCAGACAATGCTAAGCACTTTCCATAACAATTACTTTTTCCAGAAACCCAAGGAAAAAGGCAATTTACAAATGAAAAAAGGAACGAACTGCTATCAGTTTATTCAACAAATAACGAAGACATTTTAAAAAAAATGAACCCTGTCTAATTCAACTCTCACATGATCCTTAAAAGCTCACTACAGTTCCATCTTTTGCATTGTTTCTTTATTGATAAGACAACCCTAAAATTCCTTTTGGTGTTAAATATGAATCTACCTAGGACAAGAGTGAGAAATAACTATGTTATACTGACTTTTATTCAATAGCAAAGGGTTTAATAGCAAATTTTCAGAAAATTACACCTTTGTGAGGGAATGTGGATAAATGAAAACAAATAATTTTCTCCCTCATAGAATCACTGTATACACACTAGTCTTGGACCTAATTTTAGTTCAAGATTGCCCTGAAATCAGAGTCAACACAAAATTGGAGTCTTTATAGACACTGTTACTGTGAGGGGTTGGAATTCTCACCCACACCGAGCCTTTTCTTCCACGTTATTTCTATTTTCACATCTTTTGAGAACATTTATGTACAATACCAGTCAAGACCTGAGCCACGATATTTATAAAGTAGTACTTACAAGCTATGTCTTTATAGTCAGAAGACTGTAATAGCAACAAAAGAATTTCCTTATGAAAAGAGAATAACATAAATGCTATCATAGTTAGTTTCCAGTACTTTGATTAAAACAGAATAAAATTTTAATATGAATCTAGGAGGATAATATATGTAAAAACAGCAAATCTCCAATCTGAAAAGAAAATAGTATAAAGGGTATATAAGAGTTGAAGGGGCCTTGGAGACCTTTCTCACAGGTGCTCATCTCTCCAAACAGGACTAACTAGCATGTTATATCTGGAAATATTTGGTTTATAATAATAGTAATAACAACCATAATAATAACACTAGAAGACAATATTATTAATAATCACAGCTATTATTTCTTCAGAATCTATTAATGCTAAAACACTATGCTCAGCACTTTCTATACATTTCTATTGACCTTTGTAAACTTGTTTGCCCCATTTTACAGATGAACAAATTGAGGTCCAGATTAGTTAAACGACTTCCCTAGAGCAAAATCTAGGTAAGAGAGGTGTTACCTCTTTAATTAATTGTCCTGCACAGAGCTTTAGATTATGAATACATATTCATAATGGTATGATTATACCATTAAACTGAAAAAATGCTGTTCTTTTCTTGTAAAATAAATACATGCTTAGCATAGAATGCTAAAGGCAGCATGGAGTAGTGCAGGATAAAATTAATTTGCTATCAAAATTACTGCAATAAAAGCATACAAAGGAGTTTTTCTCAAATCGAAGTGTTTTAACTAAATCATAATTTTCTGACTGAATCATTTGACATTTCTCTATTCACTGTTTTCATGCATCACATCCTGTCCTCTCAATGAAAGGCAACTGTGAGCAGGCACTCCTCAATTGAATATGTGGCTGGAAGGCACACAGCATCATGGTTAATTAGGCTTCAGAATCCAACCAGCATGATGACATCCTAGCTCCATCACTTGCTAGTTCTGCAACTTTGGGCAAGATACTTAATTCCTCTAAGTTGCTGTTACTCATCCATAAAATGAAGCTGATAATGGTATCGACATGAAACTGTTATTGCTAGGATTAAATGAGATAATGCAATTGAAGGGCCAGCACAGTATGTGGTCCATGGTAAGCACTCCGTACTTCATAGATAGTTTTACATTAATGGCTGCCCCTCTGGGAGCCGATAGGAACTGCCTTAACTTTTTCCTCTACAGATGCCATTGCTATTGAATGCCTTCCATTCCTTTCATTTCCTTTCCTTCATTTTTTTTTCTTTCCATTAAGGAAATCAAATCTAACTTGAACACGGCCTTTTTCTTTCTGCTTGGCATAGCCCTTCATGCCTTGATTCACCAAAGGCTTAACAGACGGTGGTGGGAAATATGGTGATAATTAAGAAACATCTATGGGGCTTCCCTGGTAGTGCAGTGGTTAAGAATCTGCCCGCTAATGCAGGGGACATGGGTTCAATCCCTGGGCCAGGAAGATCCCACATGCCACAGAGCAACTAAGCCTATGTACCACAACTACTGAGCATGTGCTCTAGAGCCACCGAGCCACAATTACTGAGCCCACGTGCCACAACTACTGAAGCCTGCAGGCCTGGAGCCTGTGCTCCACAACAAGAGAAGCCACCACAATGAGAAACCCATGCACAGCAATGAAGAGTAGCCCCCACTCACCTCAACTAGAAAAAGCCGGTACCTAGCAACAAAGACCTGATGCAGCCAAAAATTAAATAAATAAATAAATAAATAAATAAATAAATAAATAAATAATTAAAAAAAATAAATCTTAAAAAGAAAAAAAGAAAAAAGAAACACCTAGGCAAGAAGACAGGATCCTCTCCTCTCACTTCCAATGGGACCCTCTAGCTCAGCCTCTTCCCTGCTTGGATCACAAGGGTAACCAGCAGTGACTGGAACCTAAAGGAGTACCATTCAATTTCCAACCACATTATGTTTTCTTGGCATCCAAAGTTGCAATTAAACTTTGCTATAGATAAGTTGATATGCTAGGTGACAAAGTTCTAACAATGGTTGTTGTACAATACTACCTGACTCAGGGACATTAAGGGTTAAGGAGACTTCCACAAGATCATTGTATCAATGAAAACATGAAGTCTGAGTTTCAAGCAAGTTGCCTAGTTCACAACAAATGCCTAGTCCACAAAGGCACTTTTGAAACAGTCCATTCAGACCGGGGGCTGGCTTTCCTTTTTTGTTGCTGTTGACTGGGGCCTCCCTGGCCACTAGAGGGTTGCTATGCATCATCTCCCTTATCAGAGGCTCTTAAAGCTCAGTTCTAAAATAACTGCATTTCAAGGGCAGGACCATATTCTCCTTCACTACTACAGCATCTGCACAGAGAGTGTCTAGAAATGAGAAAGACCATTTCAAGAGCTGATCAATATCCTGTTGGGAAGATAGATGAAGGCAGTAGGTTGAAAGCAGAATTTAAAAAAAAAAAAAAAAAAAAAAGCAGATATGGGGAATCGCTGAACATTCCAGTTAGCTTCCTTAACCCACTCAGGGTGGCTGGAGACTACTCATGCTTCTGTTTAAAGCAAGGAGAGTGAATTCCAGGAAGTGTATTAAAATGTACAAATGAATCCCACCCACAGACTTCTCTCACATGCTCTGTGTTCCGAGTCGATTATTAGACTAAGTAAGACAGAGGCTGGCACTAGAGGGTATGCAACAGGTCATTTAGGTTGCACAGGAATAAGAAAAAGATGACCACAGCTCAGAAGTGACTTTGTACTCAGGCCCTAGACTTCTAGCTTTGTCTTCCTAAAGAATTTCTTTCCTGGCATTTAGAGTTTACTTGGTATATTCTTGGCAGTTGGGATAGGAGTGGGGAGGATCAGGCAAATGGGAGCCAAAAATGTTCACATCTGGGGGGATGTTCCCTCAATTCCTACAGATTTCTTTGTGGATGTATGGTGGAAACAGATGTCTCCCTTTTTGCTTACTTTTCTCCTGTTTTTGGCACATCGTAGATATAATTAACTATGTCTGCTGGATTTTTGAGGGTTCTAATCCCTTCCTTGGTCCTCCTTCAAGTCTATTTCATCTCACCCTAAGCCAATCTAGATGGTGGAATTCCAAGTATGATTCTGACTTCAAAGCCAGTGAGGCCACACCTAACTCGTCTGGTCTTCTCCTTCAAACAGACTTCAATAACTCTTCTTGAGGCAGGTCAATATCCTATTTTTTTGGTAATTTTCTCTACTTCATTATTCATGAATAAGCATTTCCACATGGGTAATAATAATAACAGTAACAGTAATAATTTCAATGCTTCTATGTGCTAACCCACTAATCCTGTCACACATATTCTTTCATTTCATCCTATGAACAACCCTCCTAGGTAGACAAATTACTAGCACCATTTTACATAAGAGAAGATAGAAGCACAGGTCAGTTGAGCAATTTACCCTAGGCTCACAGGCAGGAGAAGGTGCATATGGGATGTGAGCCCAAAGAGTCTGTCTTCTCCGTATCATCAACAGTGAGTGTCCTGGCGACTGCTGGGCACCATTACCACTGCTATGACCATGAGCAGCCTCCTATTTTGAACTGTACCTATTATGCACCATACATGATATTAAAGATTTCACAAACATTAATCACTTAATTTCAAAAACAACATCATCAGCCAGGCTTTGCCCTTACTGACAGATGAAGAAGCAGAGGTTTGGTAGCAGTTGGTGGGTTGTCAGGGGTCACACAACTAGTAAGTTACACAATCAAGACTAGAATCTACATTTCTCTAACTCCAAAGGCTATACTTTCACTCAACACCCCACCCTGGCCCTGTAAAAGGACTCCACCCAACTATTCCTGGACATACCATAGGCACAGTGTGCAGCATCGATGAGGTTAAACAAGTGTGATTATGCATTACGGTATTGCTAATATCTCTATGAATAAAATGGCTATTTGATTGTCATTTAACCTCAAAAGAATCTGATTACCAAATAACCATTGAAGAATTATTGGCAATTATGTTCTGTAATTATGGCTCCTGTTAATGACATTAGTGTGAAGCCTTTCATATTTAGTCCTATTAATTAATCCCCGTAAGCCCAGAAAATTATAATCAATACTACAAAGGCACCATAGTAAATTACAAATAATCCCCAAATCCCTCAAACAGTTTTCAAGGCTCCTTCAGTTTCCTTGGTTAGGACACATTTTGTTTGGGAGCTGGAAGAGTCTGAAGTAATCGATAGCGCCTCACCCAGAATCACCTATTTCACTAATGTGCCTAATTAGGCAAATGCTTAAAATTGGAGTCCCAACTGCCACTGACAACTAGAAATTCCTGTAGGGCAATAAAAATAATTAACTGCTTGAGTCAAGAGACCCCCAAATCAGATATACAACTTTTCAACCCTCTGAGCAATATACTGCTTCAGATAACACCTACTGTCTGTGAGTGTCTGGTTTCAGTTTTGCAGAAGTTGAATACAGCAAGTATGTCTAATGCTGAAGTCCAACAAGAAACCTTCCTGATGGCTCAATCTCACAGACAGACAAGATAAGCAGGCACACTGACAGTGACGCAAGGAATTGATGCTTTATGAAAAACTGGTCTCTGAATCTTATTTTTTTCAAAATCTCCCAATCCATCCTCAGATTTTCCTCCACATATTTTATCAAACATCCATTAGATATGTTAGATTTCTAAACTGGTTATATTTATATATATTATCTGAGACAGCTACTGCTATAGTTGTCCGAACATGCTACAAGCTGCCTCAGAAGTCGTCCAGTTCAAGGTGTGGCATGCCAAACCATTCTGCATCATTGAAAACTAGACTGGTTGGCTTCTGAGGCCCTGATCTATGTTAGTCTAGAGGTCAGAGAATCCTGTTCTTTTTGCCACAAAGGAAAAGGGTCAGAACTCAGTCCCCACTGCCATTCCGTGTCCCTTCCTGATTCCATGCTTGTTCTGGACAATTTCCCAGGAGATAGTGCATACCTCTCAGCAGCTGTCTGGCCTCGGAAACAATTTGGGAGGAGGAAACAGAGGCTCAGAATAAATAACATATCTAGCAAAGCACCACTGCATCAAACATAACAGAGAACACAGTCATCTTTAAAGGATTCAAAAAGAGGAATACTATGACAATTTTAGACTGAATATAAATTGGTTCCTTCAGATAAATAATTGTTAGTGGAAAAATCAATCTAACTGGCCATTTAGAATAATTATTTGTAACATTATAATATTTAAGATCTGGAAATAACCTTAAAGGTCATCTGAAGCCAACCTTCCATTTTATAAATAAGAGAGCTGAGATTCAGAAAGGGTAAGGATCTTGTCCAAGGTTACCCAGTAAATCAGTGGTTGAAATTGGACAGGAACAGAGACATCTTAACCACACCATCTGCCACCGCTCTCAAACTAAATGGTTAGTTCAATTTTAAAAGTTTATAAGAGAATGATAATAGGCACAATCTTAGATTTATGGTTTTAAAATGAAAGATTTCATCCTAACATCACTGACAGTCACTGTTAACATGGATCCTCCGTCTTGTCAACATGCAGAATTAAGGTCTGAGTAGACACTGGGAGTGTGACCTATACTGCCACGTGTTAGGACCGGAGATCTTACCAGATACCGCAGTTCATACTCTACTGTCAGCAAGTTTTATACAAATTAAAATAATAATAATAATGATGATGATGACAGATAATGACAGAAACCTATACTGTTTTAAGGCCAAATTTCATACATAACATTCAGAGTCCTTATCTGGTCAGCCATCATTTTTTAATTGTTTTTTTGGGTGGTTTCCCTAGAGTTTTACTTTAATTTTTTGTTTCTATTATTTACCATTAGTTAAAAATTATAAAATTTCACTTAAAACCCGAGTGCTCTTTTCTTATAGGTAGCTCACTAGATGTTGAAAAACAGAAAAAAAGGGGAAAGGGAAGGGAAGGAAAGGAAGACCAAAACTTTCCTTTCCTGGTTGGCTGAGCAGTGTTTGAGATCCTGACTCTGCTTTAATGTTTCCTTATTCTAACACCACCATCAAAATTCCTATACAAGTGATTCATCTAACCACCACCAAAGTATCTATGCAAGTACTAACTAGCCGGCCTAAGTGAATGTAGATTTCCTTGAAATTAAAAGCAGTTTTCAGAGCCATGGAGAGTGACTTCTATCTGCTTTACTGCATGGGTCACAAGGGCAAGTTCGGCCTTGAATTCCTGGAGTCTGAGTTCTGACCCAACAGGATTCAGATATGTCAACAACAGCAATTACAAAGATGATATCAGGATCAGAAAAGAGGCTTATGTACATAAAAGTGTGACGGAGGAACTGAAGAGAATAATTGATGACACTGAAATTCCCAAAGAGAATAATGCTTTGTGGCCTCCTCCTAACTAAGGGCACCGGGAGGAGCTTGAAATCATCATTGGAGATGAACACATTTCTTTTACGACATCAAAAATTGGTTCCCTTATTGATGTCAATCAATCCAAAGATCCAGAAGGCTTACAAGTATTTCATTATCTTCTCTGGGACCTGAAGTGTTTGGGCTTCAGTCTTGCTGGATTACACTTCAAGATTAAACCAATCTAGACTGAACTCTGGTGTAGACACAAGGGGCGTGGGAGTAGCTGCTGTTAATTACCATTATCAGGACATTTTTGTGTATATCAGGGCACTATTTTTTATAAACTATACATGATTATCTTTAGTAAATGCATAACCAAAAAAAATCAGTTTTCACCTTTCTAACTTCAAAGGGAATAAGAAATAAATCTTCAGAACGTCATACTCAACAACTATGCTTCTTAAAGTAAAACATACAGAATGCATCATTGAGGATACATACTCCCTCATGAATAATGCTTATGGGATTGGCCCTTTCTTTGTTATATTTACTTTTTCTTGCTATACAATAAGAATACATTTTGAGAAAGTAAGACAAAAGAAGACATTCTGATTTATGAAGAGGGTGAAGAGGAGAGGTGGCAGTGGCACAGGTGGCATTTAAGGTCTACCTGAAGGTTCTGAGAAATGGGTCACTTGTGCAAAGCTAGGCCTGTGAAATCTTTAACTTGAATTTAATGTTTCTCATGTATGGTTTAACCACATTTATAGAACTACTTTTATAGTTTTGAATAACTGAGAGCTTACTACTCGAAAATTTAGTCTATTGAGCACTATTGTATACATTTACAATTATGAACAGATAAAATAAATTTGTGTTTTCCCTTGAAGGTGGGACTGAGTTAGCAAAGTGCACCTCTCTTAAAGAAAGAATTCTCTAAGGCCTGACACCATCTTCTCGCAAAGCAGGACTTATGTAGACACTGGGGGAAATAAACTTCCAAGTGACAGCAGCAAAACCCAGCTGTTAGTGCAAGTCTCACTGCCTTGCATGGGAACTAACAAAAGCTTGCCAGCAAACAGGCAAGAGCTGCCATTCTCAGAGCAGAAACAGGCTCTACCCTGCATACCACCTTTTGCAAGTAGAGGGCTTGAAATAGCACGTGGCCGGTGCTCCTAGAGTGTACAAAGGTGTGGAAAGGAGTGCGTGATCCCCAGTTTTAATGATGGTCCCAGTATTAGAGAGTGGAAGAATTTCCCCCCAGCTTTCTAACAGTCTACTTACTCTTAGCCAGGAAGAAGAAGAAAAAAATAATCATACAATTCAATGAGCCATTTTCCAGATGAAAGATGACTCACTTAAACAAAACTTTCTGCAGGTGTCACTTCTCCAGGATGCTTAAGAGAACGGCTCATCAGACCTGTTCTGAGAGCTAAAGCAACGCACACTATGTATCACCCAGCATGATGCCTGGCAAATAGTACAAACCAGGAAATAGTTACTAATGAAATTAAACCCAGCCTGCCCACTTCAGAACAGTTACCCTGAGCACAGAAGCTCTTAAAGCAATGGTTTATACAGAGATCCTTACGAGTGTTGATTCAGACTCAAACAGCCCCTTTTAGCACTGCTAGTCTTAATCTAACTGAATTATTTTACAAAGTAAGCCAAAAACATAAACTCAGATAAATTAAAAATGGGTAAAAAAGCATCCGAATCCTCAAGAAACAACAATTCTTTGGCCTGTCTATCATCTCCATTTGTATAATTATTCCTTTCCTCCAAGGTTCATAATGCTTAGCCTTCTGACGATGTAAATATACCTCACAGGGTACTAACCTCTGCCAATGGAAATAAAACCGTAATTGATTTGGTTCTGCAATTATTTAACATATAAACATGTGCTCATTGAGAAAAATGATGTCTGGACAACTGACATTGTATTTCTGCCAAATACCAAGCTAATGTTCATAAAATCTTACTGGAGAACACCCAGTGCTAACTATAGGATTTCAAACTGCTGATTTGCAGAGAGAATCACGAAGCAACCTACATTGCGTGGCTCATCAGAATTCCCATCCTTACCCGTGCTCTGAAAAGAAGCCTAAATTTTTATTTGGAAGCCACTTTGAAAAGCTTTCATTAATTTAAATTTCAGAACAGATTTCTCCCCATTATGTGTATTCAACTGAAGGCCTATTAAAGACAACACCACGATAAAAATGTACAAATAGCAGGTTTTTCCAAGGCATTCATTTTATTTTATTCCAGGATCCAGAGGTATTGACGATTCAGAGATTGCTGCAAAACATAGAATCTTTTGAAGACTAGAAAGAATTGGTAATAATTTAGTGATTTCCAATCCTCTACAATTTGTTAAAACGTGAGACAAATGAGCCCGTGTTCCTTAAAACTGCCCCCAAATTAAGCAATGTAATAGCTGCTAATTAGATGCATTTAATTCTAATTTAAAAACCATCTTTACTTGGTATGCTCTTCGTAGAAACACTATTCAACTGAATCCTATTATAACTGACATGGTTTATTTATTATACTTCATCTGAGGAAAAAAGTACATATCCAAAAAGCATCATTATTTAATCTTGGTGTTAATTTACTCATATGCTTCCAAAGTTTAGATGTTCAGTATTATTTGAACTTGGTGAAACATATGTAAAATGTCTTGCCTCTGCCTTTAATATTTTTGGGGAAAAAAGATTCTGTTAGGGTTTTCAAGATGGCTAAGATTGTGGAACAAAAATAAAAGAAGAGAATAAAATAAGGCTGAGATGGTATGTCTCATGATTTTATGTATCTATACAGGAGAGGAACAGGTTCTGAGGAAATCACAATGGGAAGCAGATGTGCTAAGCATACTGAACAGAGAAGGCTCCCAGCAAAAACAAATGAGATGTCGAGCTGCCTCTCCATTACCACCAACACAAAAGGAGAAAAGAAGACACAGCATCACGATGGTCTACAAATAACTAATCCCTCTCATGCACATCTTGATTTGCAGTCCAGCCTGGCAGCAAAACCTCAGGCTCTCCATCACCCACTTACGAGCCAGCTTCACATGATAGACTATTAATATTAGCAGCATCATTATGACCATTTCCAGTTATCTTTTCTCTTCTTATCGCTCTCCTGAAGCTGTTACAAGAAGAGATTACCTAAAAAGGGAAGGAAATAAGCACCCCAAAAGGTTAAAGTAAGAAAAACTGCATGTTTTCAGAAAACTCTGTAAGACTGATGAGGTACGGGAATAAAAAGAATTAAATGATTATATCATGTTCCATGCCGTCTGGCAAGGTAATCCCTAAGTGGGAGCATTTTTTCTCAGCTGCAAATTTCTAGCTGTGTATAGAGTGTGACTGACAAGCCACAAACATAAATTAGTGAAACCAAAAGGAAGCCATTTGGCTGCTCGTTATTTTACCATTTGCTACATTTCAACAAATTCATGATGACACATTGAGGGTTAGGGGGAATTCCTAAAGGCATTAATGTACTGGTTTAATTGAAGAATAAAATAATACTACAGGAAAATAAATGGCTTTGATAAACATATTGAATTAATATACCATAAAAGGAAAATGGGTAGGTGATTCATTCACTGTTCATTTGAGATTTCTTAAATTATAAAAACAAAAATAGGCTGTTCCCTATACAAAGACAAAGGAAATGACATTTGGTGTTTTGATAATCAAGCCTACTTGTAGGATCACTGATCTTCTAATTAGATATTGATCTCGCTTCTAAGTGATTTTACTATTAGAGTATCTCCTAGTTCACCTTACATATATACACATTCTCTTATTATTTGTTAACAATAAGTTTATAGCTAATGATATTATCTTGCACACTGAAACAGCTGTTAAAAGGGTGAATTTCATATAAGTATTCTTACCATAGTAAAATAAGACTGAAAAAAAAGTTAATTTGTAGGAGACTAAATTCAATATACTATGCTTACTAACACAAAATGAGGAGAATCAACTGCTTTTTTCCCCCAAACAATCAATTCCTTGCCCTCGAAAGTGCCACAGTTTTCTTATTTCATAGAAAATAGTTTGGAATATTAATTATAAGGAAAATTTCCTTAATCGTCTATTTCACTTTGCAATATGTACACAGCCTGTATTTATAACCATAAATTCAAAGGGAAAAAATGCTTTAAATATATATCAGGCTAGTGTAATCTAAGCATATTGTTTTGCTGTGGTTCCGTTTTGGGACTGAATAACAAGATGCACTCCACTATGCTGAAAGCCTCTAGCTTTCCAAAAACTGAAAGCCTTCGCCAATAAATCACAACTGTTTTACCATATGCCTCTTTGTTCTGCCAAGTATTACCAGCCTGTTCTACTTTTAAGCAAATTTCATTATATTATAGCTCAGAGCAATGCTCATTAAAAAGTATTATTGAAAAATGTCAAGTTGTTTTTATATAGAAACTGGAATTTATTTTCTACTGAAAAGTCAGATATTTATTGAACACAAGACATTTTTAAAATATTGATCTCATTTCACAAGTCACTTCAAAATTGTTGGTCTCTATCTTGACTGTGAGGTTTCAGACCACACAATGATTGTCTGACACATTTTCTGCCTTGCACCAGTTAACTTTCACTAGTATCTTCCATTGATGCAGATCAACCATAACCTTTCTGGAACTGACCTAGTCTCAGATCAGTGGAAAATCTCTTCCCTGTTTCTTCACACTCACGTTCATCCTCTTTGACCAATTTGCTTATTTTTCTCTCTCCCAGACATAGCCTTCCAGACAACATCCCTATAAACTTCATTATAGCTTATTCACTTTATATAGTATGATACAGTCCAAATAAAACTAGTCTAGAAATCTCACCTCTACAACTTTTAGTTGTATGACTCTTAATAAGCCACTTAATCTTTGGAGTCTCATTTCCTCATCTATAAAATGGGTGACTACATCCTGCCCTTCCTTTTGAATCCAGTTTATGAGCACAGAATTCGATAATGCATGTTCAAACATTCTGTATCCCATTTACCACAAACCAAACACAAAAGTAGAGAGCTTCATTTTGAAGCACCAAGCTCCTTCCTAAGGAACTGTTTCTCTTTCTCTTGAGATGGTAAAACTCATTCGCCATTAAGAGTCTGTGATCCAAAAATGATAGGATTAATCCTCATTACCTATTGTAACTACATTAGCATTTGATTCTAGGTCCAATGAAGATTCATAAAATGTTGGGCTTTAAACCAGGAGAGAAGTAAGATATGTTTGCTTCCTCTGAGGAAAAAGAATGTTTTTAATCCCTTGAAGAAAATCAGATATACTCAAATTGGGCCCACTTAAGCTAACAATAACAACAATAGAAATAATTCAACTGTTCTTAAATCCTAGGCCAAATCACTCTGTGAAGACTCCTGGGGTTTCCTAAACTAAGAGTCAGACCTGGAGGGGAGTTGAATCATGCATTGAGGCTGCCCTTACTCTAATATGCTACACTTTTATGCAGTAAAATCAGGATAAAATGGAAATCAAGGTCACTTCTGATGTGAAAGAAGTAACAAAAAAGTATCTGGAGGGGCAGCAAGGAACAGAATAGGGGTGAGGTAAGAAAGAACAGGCATACTTAATTTGCCTTGCTAAATGTTTATGAAGAGACTCTGAATTGTGAGCAGAATTGTGAGCTGGGTATCTGTAACAAAACCCTCAATGCTTTTCTTTGCACTTCCTTTTGCTACAATCTCTTTCCTTCCCACAAGGATCTTTCTCTAGTATTGTCTATCTCCTTAGCAATGAGAGAATGGAGGCTGGCCAAATCATCCATCATGAGTCTGTCACCCCTATTCTCTAGGTATGGCTTCACCTAAAACAAATTACAAGCCTAGAACTTCCCATCTCACAAACACAGGGGTGACAGGGAAGCTCAAAGTAAAGCAGAGTGCATTCTGGATGCCAGTGTAGAAATTATGATCATGTAAGTACATTAAACTGTATTTATTTAGAAAGAGCTCAAACAGAATGACAAGAAAAACACTAAGACTCTACTAGACAAATAAATACAGTCACTTTAGACATTCTATTAAGAGATATTTATCAAGAGCATGAAAATGTTCATACCCTTTTTCCTATTAATTCAAATCAGGAAATCAATCTACAAAAACAGTGTTTTCTGTGCAAAGGTGCTCATTGCAGAATTATTTAGAAATGCAAAGCTTTGGAGAAAACCTAAATATCCAACAGGAGTAAAATAGTAAGCCTATTAATAAAGAATGGGCAGTTAATATTTTTTAAATGTTAGTAGAATAGAAAAATATTCTGATATGTTAAGATCAACATGATCTCAAATTTTTTAGTTTATATTATACACATAAATATATATAGGACATCAAATCAATACTTAGCAGTGTTGGAATTATAGCTGCTTTTTTTACTTTCTTCATTGGGACATTTTTTGGTCTGTTCCTAATAAAATCAATAAAAATTTTGTCATTGTAAAAATAATCCATACCTGTGGGTTATTTACGTGTGAAAACTGAAAGCCTAATCTTTAGCTGGAAGTCTGAAAAATGGCTGTATTTCTGTGGTGAAAGAATGCTTTAAAGAGAGGAAGCACGGCATACTAATGTGAGAAAGCCTGTTTTATCTTTAAATGGGATGGTTTTCTCGGTGACACATTGAAGTCAATCTTTTTGCTCCTGAATGACAGGATTTCCGTATTAAAGTGTTAGTATGTGGAGACAAATACTACCTCCCAAATGTGCAGAGAAGCACATTTAGTAACCAACTACAGGATTCCACAGAAATTATAGAACCCTCCTTGCCCGTTAAAGTACGTGAGTTAAGCAGGAACAGTTATAGAATCAGTAAAGAAAGGCGTAAGGCATACACACAGACCAGCACACAGAGGGTGATGTCTGTGGAAGAGCAAAAAAAAAAAAAAAGAGTATGGGAAAGAAATAGCATAGCAAGAGAAGGAGAGCAAATTGATAATGATTTTGCATGAGCAGTGGCATGCAAATAACACTAAAGAAATAGAGAATGTCTCATCTCTCTCCTTACGCTCACAATATATCCCTTTTTAAAAAGTCCTCTGTAAAGCACTTAATTAAATATTGTTTAGTAATATGAATAATACCCAAATATAGTATAGTAATACCAGGCAAACCTATCAATTATCTCATCACTAAATTGGTGCCCGAGTACTGATGGTCTTTGATGGAAGTGCCCAAGAAGAAGTTGAAGGGGACAAGACTGGTGGCAGGGGATGCAACATGTGAGGTCTCACTATTCCCAAGAACTGCAACTTCTTTCCAATATCAGCCCATAAGATCTCCTGACATGCTCACAAGGGAGATGGGCAGCAAACAGAATGACACTGCTTTCTTTCTCTAACTTGAAGGAATCTCTGTACTCTTTGGAACGGAATGGATAGCTCTCTCGCATTTACTGCAGAAGTGCCTGGAGTCTGCAGTTGGAGATTAGTGAGGTCCTTACTCATCTGAGAATTTCAAGTTTCTCTAAAACTAAAACAAGAAACAGAAATAGTTTAATAAACACAAGGACCAGACCCAACATTTCAATGCAAATGTCCCTATCCTAGATTCAAGTATGTTAGATTCTCTTTTCCTTATGCTTCATGTCATTTCATGGCAAAGCTGCAACTCTCATGCTTAGAACTGCCAATGTTTACTTAATGGCTAACTCTCTAGTTACCAATTAGCTAAAAGACTAAATCTAGATGCTAACGAAGGCTAAAGGCTTATCTAACATTTACCACACTGGAATTTTATTCACTAAAGAGCAAGAAACAAAGGTTGATTATATCTCCCTTCTTATGAGCTATTTGTTTTTTTTTTATTGGCGGTGTTGGGTCTTTTTTGCTGTGCGCAGGCTTTTTAGTTGTGGTGAGTGGGGGCTACTCTTCGTTGCGGTGCGCGGGCTCCTCATTGCCGTGGCTTCTATTGTTGAGGAGCACGGGCTCTAGGTACGTGGGCTTCAGTAGTTGCAGCACATGGGCTCAGTAGTTGTGGCTCACGGGCTCTAAAGCGCAGGCTCAATAGTTGTGGCACACAGGCTTAGATGCTCTGTGGTATGCGGGATCTTCCTGGAGCATGGATCGAACCCATGTCCCCTGAATTGGCAGGCAGATTTTTAACCACTGTGCCACCTAGGAAGCCCATGAGCTATTTTTAAATCATCATTATTTTGGCTTTTTTTCCCCCCCAGAAATGAATTAGGTTGGTGGTATTCTTTGCTGCTTCTTTGTTTCACTTTCCAGAGTAATATGGTCTTTTTTCCCTCTTTTATCCACACTGGTCATGCAGATCAACTTCATGTCAGAAGATAAAAACTAAAAGAAAAATCATTTTTAAGAGTTCTCACTCATCTATCTTCACTAAACTGATCACAAAGCAATGCTTCCAAGACCATCAGGTAAAATGAGTGTGGTCTGTTCCAGCATGAGGATTCTTTCCAAGGCAGTTTGGAACTAATTTACTAGGTCGATTAGTGAGTCAGGTTTTCAACCCATAAAATGATGATGGCCCAAGGGAACATATCAGAAAACTATGCACAAGGATTTCTAAGTTATTAATTATCTTCAAACCAAAAATAAAAAGCAATTATTAATTCTTGGCAACAGTATAAATATGAGAGGGATGGTGTGCACAGGTGACTTCTAAACCAGAAAACACTTTTCAGTAATTCTCATCAGGGGAGGAGGGACAAATTAGGTGTGTGGGATTAATAGATATAGACTACTATACATAAGAGATACGCAACAGGATTTACTGTATAGCACAGGGAATTACATTCAATATTTTGTAATAATCTATAATGAAATATAATCTGAAAAAAATAACTGAATCACTATGCTGTACCCCTGAAACTAGCACAATATTGTTAATCAACTATACTTCAATGAAAATAGATAAATAGATAAATAAATAAATCTCATTATAAACAAGTCACCTTTATTGGTGAAATATTGGGGTAAATCATATGTTGCCTATGTATGTATATTTCAAGATAAAAATGAGTACCACAGATACAAATCCTTCTCTGTTTGTTTGTTTAATTAAGAGTAGAATTTGTAAATCTTACAATGCATTGGGTGCATTGTCCTGCTGACTAGTCAGAAGTGGAGCTGATGGGGGCCTGGTGCTCAGAGACTTCCTGAGCTCTGAGGTTCCACATTTGGGGATGTGTTCTATATATGGAGTATGTCTTCTCAGAGTAGGCTTCTAGGTAACGTACACATATCAAGAACACTGGCATAAAACAAGAGGCACTGGATGAGGAGTCAGTCACCAATTTTGTCACCATCTTGGCATATGATTCAGGAAAAATCAATTAATCAGTCTGCATCTCAGCTACTGAATCTATCAGATAACATAAGCAAATAGTGGGGAAGATTCAATGAGACAGTAGAGAAAATGATACACGTTGTGAAAGTGCAACACAGTTATGAAAGGTCTAATGTGTCAGGAACGTCCTAAGCTTCAGCATAACCCCTTACGGTCTATTTTTACTTCAGTTAAGGAGATGAGGGTAAATATGCTTATGCAATTTTACTCTGCGGAGCAAAGATGGGGCCACCATGGCCAAGAGTTTTGTTAATTAAACTGGAACCTTTCCTGCCCAGTGTTGAGCATTATCACTCTAACTGATCTGGGTTTTCATTTATTTAGTGAACAACTGATAAAGGTCATCTGAGTGAAGGTCACTTCCATAGCATATCTAGCACCACTAGTTAGTTGGGGGGAATGTGTTCTCCACTTACCAAGCCTCAGGAAGCTGGCTCTAGGAGAATTACAGCTTCGGCACAAGCAGATCACAGACTCAGTTTACGCTTCAAGAAACTCTATTTAGTGGTGACTGCACATAGGTCATTTTTAAAAATCTCCCTGCACACCGCCTGATCCTGTACTACTCAAACACGTCAATTGCTGTGATTCATTATTCTTCAAAGGCCTCAAGCTGATGTTCAATATTCCACTGGGAGCTTGGAAAATGGATCTGTCCCTTCACTGAGTTATTAGGCAAGTTTCAACACGTCTTTTCATCAGCATGAAAGAGTCCAGAGAACCCAGCCTCTGTAAATTCAGAGAAGGGATCTTGTATTTTACGGCACATGGAAAGGGTGTTAGTCACACATTATTTATTTCAACTACAGGCCTCTGCTCAGGCCCCTCTCTCCTCTGTTTCCCTTCACCATGCCAGTCAAATCTTACTTGTTCCTCAGACCTGGACAGAGTCCCATCTCCTTTATGAAGACTCCTCTGACGAGGGGAAGTCTCCCCTCTGGTGGACTGTGAGGCAGCTCTCCCCACTCAAATCACCTTTTCCGCAGCTCCTTTCTTGGTAAGCCACTATGCACTCTTACCATACTTACCCTCATCCCCACAACCTGTCTTTAAAAATCTCTGAGAATCCCTAAATACGTATCTTAGATCCCAACACTTCAAAAAAAAAAAAAAAAAAATCCTGTAGCCCATTGTAGCAGTGATTTTCAATTGTGTATGCATATGTAGGGGGTCTGATGGGGACATCAAATCTCTAAAGCAGGCGAGGTAGGCCAAATGGGTGGGGTATGTGTAATATGACACGTCCCTCCAGGGTTGCCTTACCTGAAGGTGAGATTCTCTGCTCAGAGCCAGTACCTCTATTTATTCACATTGTCCCAGCCTCTGAAACTTCTTATATCTCACTCAGCATCCTCTCAACTGATATTCCCACCTCTGGGCCTATTCTCTTAACCACGATCTCAACCAACCAATTCTCTACATTGCTTGCTGAGTGATCTTTGAAAATGCAAGCCTCATTCTGTCACACACCCTTGTTAAGTCCTTAAGTATCTCTCCACCCACTTTCCAGGAAAGTCCAAACTTCTCAGAAAGATAGAGAAGGCTACCACTTCTCTTCTGACCTTTCCTAGCATTCTAGCCCCTTCTCTCTCCATCCTCTGAACCACTCCCTCTTCCTCACCCAGCTCTTGTCCTACAGCATTATGTGCACTTCTCTAAATAGCACCAGTCATTTCTTTAGAGCTTTTGCACAAGCTGTGCTTCTTGGTTGACCCTTGCTCTACCTTGCCTGACTAAATAGGCTACTTAGCTTCTGCTCTTTAAGACCCTCTTCCTTATCACTTCTTCTCAGTGTCCTCCTTTGACCTCTGAAGGGCTTTGAGGAACCCCCCCTTCCTTTTCCTTTAGCATTAAATTACCATGGTCCTTATCACAATGTATCACACACTAATTACCTGTTTAGCTTCTGTCACCATCTCACATCACACTGGACTATCAGCTCTGAAAGCCAAGGCAGGTGTCTTATTAGTTTTTGTTTATTTCTTTTCTTTTCCTTTTTTTTTCTCTTTTCTTTTTTTTTTGGTATGCTCAGTGTCTGGCATTGTGTTTGGCACTAGGGAATGACAATGAATACATGAATGGATGAATGAGAAGACATTGCAAAAAACCATGAAAAAGTAAAATGAATCTGTACAGTATAAGGGAATGGCTATGAAACTCACACTCAGCAGTTTCTGAATCTCTACAAATCAAACTACTTTAGGGCCAGCATATCCAGTTTTATAATAAGATTATATCATTCTCTATCTACTTCTCAAAGTTTCTGTGAGAACAGACATAATTAAAAGCTATATGATGTTACTATTAATCAATCTCAACTGCTTACTTCATTTTATGACTGCCCAAAACTCTTTCCGGACCATGAGTTTTCAACTGCAGGGCCAGACAGAGCTGGGATCAGGTCTATCTGTTATTTTACAAATAATCTCTTCTTATTTAATTTCTCTAGGCCTCAGTTTTTCCATCTGTGAAATAACGATGACTATACCATTGTTTTTTGTGGTAACTAAGTGGGATAATACAGATAAGATACATAGATTAATTAATGCCTAACACTAATAAGAGCTTAATTAATGATTCCTCTTCCTCTTCAAATTATTATTGTTATTACAGCTGGCACCTAATAAATACTTGATACATTAAAATTAATCAGTTAAAAACTTTTAACATCTAGGAACCAAATTTTCAATTTTGCTTCCTAGCCAACATGTAGAGGGAGAAAAGGAAGCAGCACAGCACAGAAAGATTAGTTTTCCTCCAGCACATGTCAGAGTTCTCCACTTTTGTCTTGTAACTCTGCCGCTGAAGGTGATATTTCATCCTATGAAATCGGTTATGAGATTTCCTATACAGAGTAATGAAAAAGCCTATAACAGCTAGTGACCTGCCTTCCCTGCTGTTTCCTCCGCAGAATAATTTTGCTATAAAAAATAAAGGGGACATCTCCTTTTATTGAATTATGACAAATTTTCAACTGACTTATTCCTCTTGGAACTTAGGAGTGTCCCACTTTCCCCTCCAATGACACTCCCACTGAGATGACGTGTGACACATCCCAGGAAAGCATCAGAACTAAAGAGAAGGTTAAGACTGGGCCACATCCATCAGCACTTCCTTTTGCTTTAAGAAGAGACATCACACCCCATCATCACCTCAGTCTGCCTCTCTCTGTTCTAAGGATTCTTTTATTCCACTGGCCAAGAAGAGCGTTACAGGCAAAAGCCCATGCAGAGCAGCAGAGACACCAACTATCTCCCTCCCTGCTCCTCCTTCCCTCCTATATGATATCTACTATGTGCCAGCCAGTGAGCAACAAACAAAGCCTGCCCCTACAGAATTATGGGAGGACATAACATAAAGCAAACGTGTTCCTAAAGAATTCCAATCTGAATAAATGACAACCAAATCATACTTTAGATGAGCCAATAAACCATGATCTCTACAGCCGAGTTTTAAAAACAATATTGTCTTTGGAGGCTGGCAATCCTTTAGCAATTATTTTAGCCCCAGCTACAGAAAAGGTGAAAATGAGTGCCATGCATTGAATATTTACTATGTACCAGAAACTCTGCTATGCCCTTTTCAGGTATTCTCACGTGATTGTCACACACACATAAAAATGCCTATGTGGTAGTATGCTTATCATTATACACATTTTACAGATGAGGAAACAGACTCTGAGCAGTGAACACTAAGCCCAAGGTTACACTGTTAGTAGATGGCCTTGAACCCAGGCATCCAGGCTACAGAGCACATGTGCACACATAGAGAGGCTATGACACACTGTCTCCAAAGGTGCTTCAGAAAAACACTGAAAGAGTAAATAAATGAGCATCATGAATCTGAAAATCAAACCATATCAACACCACTCAGGATCACTAAACTGCCAAAATGCTCAAGAGCTTGATTTGTTGTATTCTTAATTTTTCAGTATATGATGGAAAGAAGTCCCTCATGTCCCAAGAGTAGCATACCTGTAACACTTCCTGCTGAAGATATTAATCATGTATTTATAAATTTGCAGAGAAACTTCCCTCGAAATTCAGTTATTTGTAAGTTGCTATTGCTGTTGTTTAAACGAAGACACCTGGTACTTCCTGCTTCATCTTATCTCAAGTTGAGATTCATGAAGGAAAAAAACAGGTATCAGACCAGCTCCTATGAAAACTAGTCTGACCAACCAAGAGATAGGTTCTTTTCGTGAAAGCAATTTAACTATCTTGCAGGACATTTGAAGCACAATACTTAATTTGAGGGGGAAAAATTACTTTCTTTCCTTCTCCCATTCTAGTAGACTAAACCAGATTTTCCTGTGTCCATAACCCTAATTGTTCACTTTAAAAGAAAGACAACCTAAACCTTCTGGAATGTAACATAACTTTACTAGGTTAGCCATGAGGAAATGTAGCCTTAGAGGGAGAGAGAGAAGGGGACTCCTCGCAAAGATAAGGGAAACGAGTGCAAGCTGTCACCAGGAAAGGAAAAGTATCACCTCCTAGGTTCATGTCTATCTTTTCTCATTTCTCTGTTTCCTTGTCATCACCACTCCAGGGAAGGGGGGAGTAGAAGATTTCCTGCCAAACAATGCTTTAGTACCAACTGAAGGCTGGTGATTGTGATTGCATTCCGTGTCCTATATGCAAATTCAGGGGAGGAAGGAACTGAGGAGAATGCATACAGGACACCGAATGATGATGCTTCTACCTACATCAACAGAGCCAGCTGGAAGATCCGCGTATCCAGAATAGCAAGGCACTTGCACAGCATTTCAGTCATGCTTCTTGTAAGAATCTCATAAATATCTGAGTATCAGAGTGGAGGGGTTAGGCTAGAGGAAGCAAGTAAAAACAATAATAAAAACAGTGAGCCAGAATGTTTTAAGCTTTCAGAAGCTCAACAGAGCAGAAGCTATTGTGAGATAAGAATGGGAAGGCAGGGACAGATAAATTGATGTATACCATCAATATCTTAATTCCTTGTCACTGATCCCATGAGAAATCAAAGTTAACAGTCTCCTGGGTCTTTATACCCAGAGGGAGGAAGGGAATTGTAAATGACCTGGTCTTTTGGATCTGGGCAGATACTTAGACAATTAGAGCTCATCGTGTGCTACAATGAAGCTCTTGACTGTCATGAATCACAGTCATGTTCCTTTTAAAAGAAGGTTTGTAAGAGTGAATTGCTTTTTAAAGAATATATTGCTCTCACATTTCTTCCACATACCACAGAAATTAGGGAGAACCAGGGAAGAGAGGCTTCTATCCATCAGAAAGAGCAGAAATGGGCTTTGACATGCTTGGCTAAGCACCTTCCCCATGATTTATGGGCCGAGGTGTTGCTTACATGGATACAACGGGGTTGGGATGAGGGAACTGAAATCATGATCTGAGAAGCACCTATAACAGAAGCACCTGAATTGCTTACAAAAAAATGCACATCCTGGTCAGTGCTAAAATACTGAATCTCAGAAGAAAGGCCCCCAAATTTTTATTTTTAGAAAGCTCCCTTCCCAGGGATTGGCACCATCCTTGAGTGAAGCAACCACAGAGGGTGGAAAAAGTCACATGGGGAGGTGGGGGGAGGTGGCAAAACAGGGTTACAGGTGTCCTAAGAAACCAAACAAGGCTTCAGGATTTAACAAAGATCTACAACACTTGCAGTGTTAATGATGGACTATGTTGGAATTAATCGCACACTGAGAGAAGACAACAGTTAACGTGGTTCGTTGCTGCCTAACCTCAACTATAAACATTTTAAGGGCATTTCTATTGAATCAACTCCCACAGGTAGATAAACTCCACAAAAACTGGTCACCGTGGTCACCAAATTATTGGGATGGCATTGTTCCTCCAGCACAGATATGCAGATTATAAGGGCCCTCACACTGAGCAGGGTAGAAAGTCCAGCATTACTAAACACTTAGCAGTATACTAATTAGCGAAAGTCATAACTGAATAAAACAAACCATACTTGGAGATTTGTCTAAGGGAATGAACCAATACCTTTGTCCATACCAAGCCACTTCAAATATGCAAAAGCCACTGAAAAACATTTGAGTAAAAGTAAAGTTAATGAAATAACTTGAATACAATGACTAGAAGAAAGACTTCTCATTTTGAAAATCTGGGCAAATTCCTGAGAATTTGGGCAACTACATCAGTTAATTTCAAAGAGCCCCACATGCTGAAGGCAGTACTCCAGGGAATTTGTTTAGGCCCTGCCTAGTCAAACTCAAGAGATGGCATAGCCATCACAGCCATGAGGAAAAATGCACAGGCATTTTAACAGTATCTGCCTTAAATACTAAATTAAAAATGCCATAGGTTATGCAGTTGTGTATATATGTATGTACTGCACTGGTATTGGTTTAATTGGTTTCACACAATAACACATCTTTATATCCCACTTAGCATCTTGTACCATAATTAACCATTTTTACATCTTCTCCCTGAACTAAATTGTAAACTTAACTGCAGAATGAACGAATGAATTTTAAAATCTAAAGTGCCCAGTATTTTGGGTAACATTGCAGCACACATTTTCCAAAAATGCTTACCATATCAATCTGTTCTTCTAAATGTTTATTTGGCAGAGAGGATTTGTATCAGACAATTCAGTGAACATTAATGTAGTGACTACTAATTTCTGGCACTATGCTAAGGCACTGGGGACAAAAATATGAATAGAAAATAGTTCCTGCCCTTGAGAAGGTCATAGTCTAGTAAAGCAGGAGATCTCTGGATGTATTACAACGCTATGGTAAATGTCTTTGCTAAACAACAAATCTTCCTTTAAAATGAATAGTTCCTTGAATAATGCATTCAGATTTTCATATGTCATTTGTTTGTTTACTTATGCAATGTAATTTACATTATTAATGCATTCTAACTCTGGGCCATACATGTAATATAAAAAGGGGAATGTAATTAATGTTTGTTTTAATATAACTATGCCCAAATACATAGCTGCACACTAAAGAAACATTGGAAGAATTCAGATTTATAATTGTGAGTATTAAATTATATCAGGTGTAATTCTGGCTTATAATTTATCATACTTTCATTTGTTGATATAAAGACAGATCGTAAAAACACTAACTGTTAATTCTAAACAGGATTTCTGCCCTGAATTTCTGCCCAAGCCTGGGGATTGTCTGTTTTCAGAAATGTGCACCCAACTCTTCTCTTGAATCTGATGTGGTTCTTTCCCTGATGCAAAAGAAGAAGTGCTGAGATCATTGTTTGGACTTCTTTGCAATATATTTCTTACCAAGTGTAAGCAGTATGTGAAATGTTCTAATGAAAAGGGCACTGAGCTCAGAGATAAGGAGGTACAAATCTTAGTCGAAAATGGTAACTAATAGAAAAAATGACTAAGAGATGACTTGGGACAAGGAGCCAATTTTATTCAGGCTTCTGTTCCTTTTCTCATAACAGAAAAGCATTTGACTAGGAGGTCTCTAATGTCACTTCTAGCTCTAAGTCTCTGGGATTCAGTGATGAGCAGTACCCTCAGAGATTTTACATGGGAGAGATGGCTGGGTGCACCTGGGCCACGGACAATCTAGTGACACTCACATATTGAGAGTTCACAGCTTCCTCAGCTTCACACCCTTCAGCTGCTCCCTCATCCAATTCCCATAATGCATTCAGATTCAGGAATCTCAGCTGGCAAAGCAACAACCACCACCAGCAACGACACACATCCACAAGTAGCCTGAACTTTAAGACCAAAACGTCTGTTGGAATTTTCAGGACATGGTCTCAGCTATCCAGCTTCCTAAAAATTAAAGCATATGGCAAATGTTAATAACTCATGTTTTCCTAAAAACAGGGAGAGAAAAAATGTAAATTGTTCTTTCACATCAATTTATGAGGCTTTGGCAATGCTGAGGGATAAAGCTATGGTTTCTGGGTTCTGCTTTAGAGACACCTCTTTTCCACACCGCCACTCAGGTATCTATACCTTACAGCAGAGGTCCCCAACCCCCAGGCCACAGACTAGTATTGGTCCATAGCCTGTTAGGGACAAGTCCACACAGCAGGAGGTGAGCAAGCTTCATCCGCCGCTCCCCACTGCTCCCTATGGTTCGCATTACTGCCTGAACCATCCCCCCACCCCCCACCCCAGTCCCTGGAAAAACTCTCTTCCTCAAAACTGGTCCCTGGTGCCAAAAAGGTTGGCGACCGCTGCTTTAGAGAGCACCACAGGTATCTCTTCCAATTCGAGAAGGCAGCCCTTAAAATCTGCAGTTAAGAAACCACAGGCCAAAGCAAGCCTACAGGATCACAGATGGGTTATCCAACTCAACCACAGACACTCCCCTAATTTCCAGCAAGGAAACCTGCTGTCTCTCTAATGTGCTAGCATCATTCTCCTGGAGCAAGGTCTGCTTTCTCTGGGTGTCTTATTCGTAGAAATATTATACATTTTTGTAAATGCAAATGTAGTCAAAAACAATTCACAGAATGGTGTTTTTAAAAGAGATGAAGTGAGAAATCACTTTCTCTGTATTTATTTTCCCAAGGTTTCTCACCCCTTTGCAGAATGAGATTCCAGCTTTAGAGACATTAAGAAACCAGTAACCATGGGACATGTTGCCTGGAAACAGCCTGATTACAACCAACTCACTCAGCTACCAGGAAATTCTACCTGATCCTTTAGGACCATTTGTCAAGCCTTATTACGATGATAAAGAAAATTTATACTTTCGTAAAGCCTTCAAAAATTATTGCCATGAAACTGAAAAATCTGGGCATCTGCTTTGGGGAAGAAGTGGGGAATTAACATGACCATCCAGTGTCAAAATTTGACAGCCTCGACAAAATAAAGAAAAATTAGTTCAGCACCATGCACAGAATTCAGAAATCAAAAGTCCAAATCCAATGCTGAGCAAATAATGTCTGGGAATTGTACTGTCTGCCATGAGGGTTAGAAGCCAAGGCAGCCGGAAAATCACTAATAAAGGGCATTTGTATTCTGCAGTAGCGCTGCTTAACTTGTACTTCCCTGTACATATACTGCAGAACTTTCAATCAGATGCTGCCATTAACAGCTGCTTTGAAACATATACCAGTTGGTTTTGTCGTGCCCTGACAGCTGGACAAGATTTGTCAGGGCACTAACACTATAAAAACACTGCAGACGTTTAGCAAAATCTAAGGATGTCTATACAATTTTTTAAAATCATTAATGATCAATCTCAGAAAATAGGACCTATTTTTTACTTTAGCGAAATAAATTTTTACAGCTACATGACTGTGTGTGTGTGTGTGTGTGTGTGTTTACAGACAGACAGCTAAATATATAAATAAACAGATTTTTCTTCTTTCAGCCCTAGCAGGATTTATAAGGATGCATCAGGGAATCCCTAATCCACTAAAAGATTTTTCTTGCTATTGATCCACTCACAGTTACATTACACTAAGGTGCATCTCACAGGACAGCTCAGATGTGGCCTGGGACCCATCTTAACATGGGCTTTGCCATTGCTTGAATCCACGATTCATTTCTAGACGCATCTATTACACTCTGGCTGGAGTATAGGGATGCATGTTTCAGTGAAACTCAACAATCAGTGTTTTGAATTAAGTTATGTTATCTCGATTGTAGGAAATGAATTCAGTCCATTTGTTAACTGTAGGATAATTCTCAATACTTGAGAGCAACAGAGATCTGTGGAGAGTGAAGTTCCTAGCTTAAATTTAGCTATAGTGCTAATGAAGGTAAACAATTCTTACTTTGAAAGGAATATTTCTCAATCCTTCAGATATTCCATGCATATCCACAGCAGTCTCAAATATAGCTCCAGGCTAAAGTGTAGGCCCTCTAGAACCTAGGCTCCAGGGAACATGTCTTAACTTCATGTGAACCCTTGGTACTTATCTCAGTCCTAGCACACAGTGGACACTCATGAAATCTCTGCTGAACTGAACCAGGCACCAGCATCATCAAAGTAACTGACAATGCAATTTTAGAGCTGACTGAGATAGACATGAAAAGAAAAAGAGGCTATAGATTGCTTTAAAGAGATATAAGGACGATGTTCTATCTTCCTGGAAGGATAATGGTGGGAGATTACATGGGAAAACAAAGAAAACCACCACAAGAAACTTTCTGATGATCTTTAGTTTCCATCTCCACCTCCCATGCCATTCACACTATATATTATTGTAAGTATGATTCTCCAAAAACACAAAATCCCAATGCTACTCAGTTGCTTAAGAAAATAATGAATGAATAAGTGAATGACTATAATGACCTTTGTCCACACGAAACTTACAATTTGGTTGCCTAGATGGAAATATCACATGATGTTCTTAAGAAAACATGAGTTGAAAGAAAAGTTCAGTGTGAGTCGAACTGTCAGTGGAAGCTGCCAAGGGAAGAAGGGATTTGAATGAGGTCTATTCATTTGGATGCATAAAGGCGCAAAGTTAGGCTATTTCCAGTTAGGTAAGAACATAACCAAACATAGAGACAAGAATTTGAATATTACATTAGGAAAGATACAAAGATACATTGGGAGGTAGATTATTGATAAGAGTAAGAGTTTTGGTTAGAACGTTGGATTGTATGAAGTATTTCTTCCCATGAAGAAAGTATTAAAATGGATGCTATGAGTTGCCCAGAATGCTCAGTAAAGGGCTATCTGTGGAATAGGCAGCATTTGGGGTGAACCTAGGGCACTCCTTCATTCACTGTTTTTTGAGCACCTATTATGTCCTACCCACTGGAGATAAAGCAGTAAACAGAAAATCCCTGCTCTGATAAAATTTATATGGGTGGCGGCAAGGGCACAGGTGATAACAAAATAAAGTACACAGGTAATCAAAGGTCAGCTAGTGATAACTGCCAAAGCAGGGTAAGGATCTCAGAGAATGGGGGTGGGGAGAGGCTTTATTTTAAAATATTAAAATTTTACCATCCCCCCAAATATCTAGCATAAATATGAGCATATAATAGATGATAAAAAAATATAGGTGACTGGGGTAATGCCAGCTGACTAAGAATCTTGGGCTCACTGAGATACAAAATTTCTCCAAATCAGATCTATAGGAAATGAACACCCGCATTCCCTGATGTTCATGCCTAACACATAAAAGCCTGGGTCCAACCCAACTTAACCTAAAAGATGACGATTTCTGGAATAGGCTCCACCAGTATACAAAGTGGGCTGTACTGTAGAGTTATCAGCAGTCTTCGCACATCATTTAGGGCAAGTTGCTCATAATGAACAAAAATATTTGTTAAATATTTCTCAAGTAATGTGCCTGCAATGGTTCCATGTGCTATAAAGACTAAAATAATAAATGATGCGTATGATACTGACTTTCCTATTAAAAATTAAACAAACTCAAAATTCAGAAAGAAGATCAGGAGAGTAATGATATAAGAATGAACTTGGCTTTATGAAAAATTTACAAAGAAGTTCAGGGGCTCCTGTGACATGTGAAACTTGAAAAAAGGAGGACCACTTATATAAATGCTCATGCTGTCATGACTCTGAACTCCTCAAATCCCATCAGAGCAAGACATACAAATGTAATGCTTAATTTGTCCTGACCCACCCTTGGTCATTGGTTGAATTTCTCATATCTCCAACACCATCCCTCAAATATAGGCTGATGTTCACACAGTGAAAACTTCCTGTGCACAAAACTAGTTGGTCCAAGTGGGAAAAAGCAGTGTGAGGTAGCATATATTTGCACTGTGGATTCTCTGAGTTAATGTCTATAGATTGTGGGTGTTCTGTTAAGCATGGCATGAGGAGATTAATTCAACGTCCTATAAACAGGGACAATAGGGTAGCCCTGTTTTTATATTGTCAAATAAAGAGCAATTCAATTACTTGACAAGATGAAGACAGCACTTACCTTTCTCACTGTGCTCCTTTTCTGCAGGAAGTTTATTAGTGAAACATACTATTAAATCCCAGGAACAAGCTGTGGTACAGCTAATTCACCTACTTCACTTCTTTTATCCAGGAGAATATTTCTTGTTTGTATGATACTATAGCAATTTGAACTCTGCAATATTTCAATCCTTCTCAACTCCACTCTTGTCAGCACCAGCCCCAATCCATACTCTCTACTCTGTGCAAAAACCCTTTCTCTTTCTTATTAATGCTTTTTCTTCAACTCCCTCAAACTCAGTCCAAAGGTTTTGTTTCTTCAATCACAGCTCTTGACATTCATTATTATTTCCCAATGAAACACAGAAAGGGTATAAGGAGTTAAATGTTTTCACAAGCAAACCTATATTCCTCTCCCATTGCAGGGGAGGGAAATGAATAGAGAAAAAAAAAAAAAAAAAAGGCTGCCAGATAGAAGGCCTGAAATAAATGACCTGCACCATCCATAGCTGAATTCCACCTCTTCCAGAATGTTTCATAAGAGAGAATCAATAAAAGCTGAATCTGAAACATTGGTGCAGTGTAGAAGCTAAGCTCAGTGAGCTCCCAAGCTAATCCTGTGTTCTCAGAAGCTATAAGTAAGTGCAAATCCTTTCCCCTTTCAGGGGATGAGCTCACTACACAAACTGGCCTGTTTTTTGACCTCAAAGTCCAGGTGGGACAGGGTTGGGGGTAGCAGAAGCAACGTCAGGGAAGATTTCCAGGTCATTTGTTCTAAACTGAGATACTCTGGCACAGGGAAGGACAAGGTTGAGTTTCCATGGCCCTGAGCTGGGTCACACAGCTGGAGTCACACTTTGTTCAACACAAATGCCTTTCACTTACCACAAACAACACAAAGACTGTGAAAGAACACTGCCAAAGAACAGGCCAATTGCCACTGGCCATTTTTATTATCTAGGCTACCTAGTAAGGTAACCCTCCCTCATACAACCTGGCTGCTAAATTAACCTTCATCTCAGCTTATACCTTTTTCCCTATGACTATTTGATTAAAATATTCAATTAAAATAAAGACCAAAATGAATGTTAGTGGTACAAGGCTCAGTATTTCTACTTGTAGTAGAGGATTTAAAAACCACATCATGTTTGTTCTTTTTAATGATATTGTTGCCTTAGAGAAAAATATTCATTTACATATTAAAATTTCATCACCATCGCTAAAGAAGCATCCTTTAAAAAACTGAGATTAAACTTACTAAAAGACCCCCAAAAATCCATACTGAAGCAACTCAAGTGAATAGATTGAAGCAAAAAACTAAATACACTTTAGATAGGTTGATTTGAGGACATTTAATACATTTGAATAATATGCCTGTCATCTTATTTTGAGTTCTTTAACCTTACAGAATTCTCTGAAGTAGCACTAAATAATAGTTGTGTATGCATGACACATTAAAAATGTACATGTTTAGGACTTCCTAGGTGGTGCATTGGTTAAGAATCCACCTGCCAATGCAGCGTACACGGGTTCGATCCCTGCTCCAGGAAGATACCACATGCTGCGGAGCACCTAAGCCTGTGTGCCACAACTATTGAGCCTGTGCTCTAGAGCCCATGAGCCACAACTATTGAGCCCATGTGCCGCAACTACTGAAGCCCATGTGCCTAGAGCCCATGCTCAGCAACAAGAGAAGCCACCACAATAAGGTGCCTGCGCACCATAATGAAGAGTAGCCCCCACTAGCCGCAACTAGAGAAAGCCCATGTGCAGCAATGAAGACCCAACGCAACCAATAAAAAATAAAAAAATAAATAAATAATTTTTTTTAAAAAAGCACATTATTTTTGAGGCTGTATTTTAGGTGATTTTGAATTCCCCTTGAAAGCATTTTTTTATAAAATAATCTTCATGCCATTTGTACCAAATGCATGGCATATATGATACAAAAATTAAATATCATGAAGGGAATTGTAAATTACTTCAAACTGTTACATAAATAATCAGCTGTTTAAAGTCATGCATTTAATACGTATTTTACAACAGAATTCCAGGTTTTCTAAGCACCCTGGCTTGGAAAAGCAAACCATTAAATTGCACTAGAGCTCTGATGACTCAAGTCCTGGTTCCTTATTAAATTGTATGGACAATTTGGATATATCACTTGCATCTCATCCATAAATAGTTTCTCACCATTTATAAATCCTTGTTATGGTGTAAATTATTATACATCATAGATATTTTTTTCTCCTCATCCTGAATCACTAATGAACTTTCTAAACTACCTTTCGGTTGTCTAAACTAAAACAAACAATCAAAAGCAAAGACAAAATGACAAACACAACTTTATACACGTACCCATTCCTATTGGTGACATATTTTTTCTATTGCCTTGTCTTTTAAGTTCCTAAGTGCAAGAAATGTTGCCTCCCCTCTCTTCTACCCCATCTGCTACATGAATCACAAATCAAATAGAATGCAAACAGACAATATAATTTGCCTCACCATAGCTCCACGATGGTCTGAGTTCCTGTGTGGTAAGAACACTTCCTTTACTGCATTTCAATCTCACTTCAGGTCACCTAATAATATAGTCTATCAATTAATATACTGTCTTCCCAGATGAATATGATTCTCAATGACAGAGAGAATCATTCTTCCCTTATTGGGTGAGGCCCCAGAAGACACTCAAAATCTCAACACACTATTTTCTTTGCTTCTGTGCCATTCTAACAATTTCTTCCCCTGAGATAATCTCATCTTTCCTTTGGATTTGTGTTTCGCAACCACCTGATGAATTTAGATACTAGAAAGACTTCCTTGTACTCCTAGGTTCTATTATGATTTGAAAAATAACTACGTTATTGTTAGTAATCAAATGTTAGAGTTCTTGTGTTCCATTAGCACGTGCTTTGAGAATTTCTAAACTGCCACATTTATGACTTTGCAGATAACTAAAGTATAAAGACTATTTATTGAGTTTTGCCTTTAAAGATACAAGGGCTGATATATTAGTAGAGACTCTCAGGATTCTGTCCAGGCCTTCACTACCAATTACAGAGAGAAGTCTTTCCAAGTAAAAAATTAATGAATAAATTGAAAGGAAAAGGAAAATGTTTTTCATCCACCAAAAATTCTTTGCCACAGCAATCATATGTTTGTACTTTTTTCTCAACTCAAACGTTTTGGTGTCTTTATAATCTCTTGTTTAAAAGTCAGCACTTGCACATAAACATCCCCAAGTTCACTTAGGGTGATTCTTTTCTGTTGGAATGGGAATCATCATCTCTAAACATTCATTTATGTGTTGCTTAATTGGGTGTGGTATGGTTGTTGGCACTGTAATAGGAAAACTTCACAGTCTCTAACCTCTAGATGCTTAAAATCTAAGATGAAGTAAATATTCCAAAATATTACTGTGGACTCAAAGCATAACAGACCATTTAAAATAATACCATGAACAAATCGACTGTCATTTTGACAGTACTGAGAACAACATATGTCTCTTCACATTTCAGCTTCTGTTGGATCATTAGGCATAAGTTTAAAAAATTCCAAGAAAAACTTATAAACAAAATTTTGAAATAAAATTTGGATGTAAAATATCAAGACTTACAAACACATTTTAGAGAATGATTTACTTTATTAAATTATTTGGTCCACACATTTCAAATAATATATTATTCTGCTGGATTAAAGTGGATTTAAATATATTATCATTTATAACTAAAATTGATATGAGTTCAGGATTTGTTAGGAATGCCGAGAATATACAAAGGGAGATCCTTCTTTACACTACAGGAATCTTTTATGGTAATCCCTGATCCATTATTTTGGAATATTCATGATTTTTTACATGCTGTATCAAGCTTTTGAGCCACTAGTAGCAACTTTTCTATTTGACTAAACATCCCTGAATATCAACAACTGGACAGAAACACTTTTTACCAACCCCCCACCCCATACACATGTAGGAAGTACTCCTGCAAACAGACATTTCATTTAAAATAATATGAAAATCCAAGTAAAGCCTATGTTTCATTTTTATGAAGCCACACCCGTAAGTCCCCAGGTCACTTGTATCAATAGCAATGGCATTGGGAGAAATTTTCTGTTGAGATTGTACTCCTGCCACATTACAGAGTCAGAATACAATATTCTGCAGCACCAAAGGCCAATGCCCACCAATTCTAGTTTCATTCAAGAAAATGGAATACAATGTAATACCAGGTCTGGAAGCACATAACTACATGCTGCAATCAAAGGTTTAAATGACCATTTATTTCATCTTGTATCTGCCTGTGGAAATCCTTTACCAGCCAATTTTCTCCCCTTAGAATAAGAATATTTGCATGCTTGCAGATAAAGGTAACAATTTCAAATGATGTATATTCTCTGATGGTGAATATTTGCTTTTTAAGTACAGAGGGTAGAGATCCAGTTATTATTATTGGATTTTATATATTGCTTAAATTAACTGCACAAAAAAAGCCTCCAAGAAATAAATTGCCTGTATGTAATATTACCTTTAATTTCTTTTAGCAAACAGGATATGAGGTTTAAGTGGGTTAAAGAAATCAAGTAAAAATATTTATGGAATACAATTTTCCATGGTTAAATGCCTAAAAGCAAATATTCTGCAGTTAGTTTACTATGAATACAGGATAGTAGGAGAGCCTTTTGCAAGACAGAGAGTTGATTTTTAGAATGGCTTACGGGTTGCAACAAAAAGTTCCTGATAACTTTTAACAAGCAGACCTATGAGGCCCAGACCATGTTGGCTAGTACTGGCTACTTAGCTTTTGCAAAGCTTTTGTAACCATTTCAGAAACCAAATACTACAGAACAAAAGCTTTCCTTCCATTCTGTATCTCACTGTCTGGCATTACACCAGCATCAGAAGAGTATTTTAAAGGAAAAACATCAAATACTTGACATTCCTATTAAAAACAATATAAAATAAAATATTTTATAGTATCTAAATATCTTAAAAGGCTGAGTTCTAACCCATATACACTTACAAGGATCAGAAAAGCAGGGTGATGCAATAGGAATGCTGGAGTGAGGATTAGGTCTGGGGCAAGTCAAACACATTCTGAGTCTAGTTTCTCCAGTTGTTAAAAGGGGATAATAATGCTGTCTCTACTGACCTCTTTGGGTCAATATAAGGATAAAAGCCTGAATGTGAAAATGTTTTAAAATGTAGACAAGCTATACAAATATTAGATAATACTATCATTTTCATTTTTCCCTACAATCCTGCAGCAAGTCTCTGAGCAGGACCTATGTACTGTGTTTTTAATAACATAACTGGGAAGGAGAAGGTAGGATTTTAGACACCTCTTTTTTTTATTTTTTACACTTGATGAGCTTCTGAGATACAATCAGCCACCAAACTCCTCAGACACATTCTGCAGCGTCAGAAGCAGCTGCCACTGACAGTCATGATTCCACAGGGACTGGGAGTGTAAAAACCATGAGTCCCTACAGGTGCTTCTGCCTCTCTTCATTCAAAGGACCGAAGGGAAAGGGGATGGAATCCACCAAGCCCAATGTTTTCAAAACAGAAAGAAAAGAGATCAAGGAGGAAAGACTTTTCTCTCTAATTTGTAAGAACAGAATTCACTTACATCGATAATTTAGTAACTGTTTTTTTAATAGTCTTCTACTGTGCTGGTATTGCCCCAGATTATAAATTAAGAGAGCTGCCTAACTTTAAGAAACACATTGTTTAATAATAACAATATGGGGCATAATAATAACACAGAACTAATCCTATTACAGCTATTCTATTTTCAGGTAGAACCTTGGTGAGAGGAGAGAAACACCAAAGGCTACTGGATTTTTTTTAAAAGGTGGCAAGATATTAAAAGGTTTTAATGAAAGTGATAAAGGAGATGGCATTTGAGATAATTTTGAATGATTCCTAGGATTTTGGTAGGAGAAACATTAATAAAGACAGAGACTTGAAAGGTGGATATGTTCAACATTGTGAAGTAGAAATTGTTTCAGGAATATCCTGCTACAGTGTCCTGATCCTTCTACACCTGCATATATTTATGCAAAGTGCTAATGTTCATTCATTACAACAGGTGACATGCATAACCCACATTTAAAAATTTTCGCTTTAAACTGGCAAATTGTACAGTAGAGTCCCTACTGATTAAGAATGAAACACTTTATTATACATGTAATACATGTTTTTAGAAATTTTAAAAAGCGCAAATACACAAAATGAAGATCACATATAATTCCCCCACCCGGAGCTGTTAACATTTTGATGTATGTCCTTCAAGACTATATCTGGATACCTAATGCACAACATAGTGATTATAGTCAACAGTACTGTATTATTAACTTCAAAGTTGCCAAGATTCTAGATCTTAATTGTTCTCACCACAAAAAGAAATGATAATTATGTCACGTGATAGATGTATTAGGTACTGCTACAGTGGTAATCATATTATAATGTGTAAATGTATCAAAACGACACGTACAATTTAAACTTATACAGTATTACATGTCAATTATACGTCAATAACAATAAAATTAAATTTAAAATGAAAAGGGAATGTTTCTGTGTATATATATATATAAAATATACATTTATAATATAAAATGAACATTTTTTACATGTGTAAAAAGGCTGTGTAATGCACTTTTTTCACTTACCAGTATAGCTGAATAACTTTAAACAACAGTAAATATTCTACAATATAATTTTTAATGGCTCCCTGGTATATCATTTTGCTTAGTTTCCATCAATTTATTTTATTTGTTTCTATTATTACACATCCAAGTTACTTTTATTTTCCTGTGTAAAGAACAATGCCATGATCATCTTTTTAGATAATTATGTAAACCTCTGATTATTTACTTAACAAATTCTAGAATTATAATTACTGGGCTGTTTGAAACTGCCAAAATTTCCAGAAGAGTTATTCTAATTTTCCTTCCATCATCAACAGATTAGCCTTACTCTATTCTTGTTCACTTCAGTGTTGGTTATTCAAATTTTAATCATTTTTCCTATTCACTATATGAAAATAACATTTGATTTATTTTCTTCAATTTCATTTTTCTTTGAATACTAATTAAGTTGGATGTTTTAAAATTTATTACTTACTTTTTTGTGCATGTGATATGAGTAATCTTCCATTAAAATGTAACAGGTCCACTATGGGTATTTTTTTATGTTTGTTTTTCCTACAACCATCCTCTGGGTTTCTTCCTCTTCACTACTTGTAAGATTTGGTTCATACTATCCAAGGAGACATTCTTGAATTTAGAATTTTGTGCATAATTAGTCTCAAGGACTGTAAAGGCTCTGAGATTCTACCTGACTTGAAAGTTAACCCACTGCAGTTTCATGAATGCTTATTCCTAGGTTAGAGATGAAGGACAGTTCATTACTTGCAGCAAAAGCAGTAGCTAGAGTATCAGCATTTTTTGTGCTGTTCTGTGAACCCCATTTTCCAGAGGGTAATGCACAGAGAGCTAGGGGGGACCTGTACGCACAGTGGGTTGTGTTAAAGGAGAGGAATTCTGAGTTTAGAGAGCCCCAGGATTTTATAAGGGAAGTAAACACTTCTGGTCTTTGCTCTTTATTACATTGGACAACACATGTACATGGAGGAAACACCACAGATATAATCTATGTTCCAAGGACACTCATGATAGGACTTGCTTGAAATGATAGCCTGGGGGAAAAAAGGTCAGTCAGTGTCTTGCTATGCAAGAGATGCAGCAGTGCAAATGACTCATGGAAAATTGTCTTCACACACTTATTCCTGAACGTGCAGAAAGAGAATAAAAGATTTTGCAATGGAAGGAAGGAGAATGAATCAAGGGCATTCAGCATCCAAACTTGATTTCTGACTTAGCCCTAACTCTGTACAGTCATAACAAAAACATGGCAGCATAAAGAAAATAAATGAAAGGTGGGTCCTGGTTAAACTGATTCCTGAAAACTATACTTTCAAAAAAGGTTCAGTAGACAGTGATTTTTCACTTTAAAAAGCAATTCTCTATAGAATTCTTAAATATCAACTTCTCCTAATATGATTAGAAAATAAATTCATCTAAGAAATTTTTTATACGTTTTTTAAAGCATATTAGTTAAGAGAATGTGCCCAGGACCAAACTGCCTCCGTTCAAATCTGGCTCAGTGTGCTTGGTTAATTTAGTCGGTTAAGTTCCCTCTGCTGTAAAATGGGAATACTGATTGAATTAACTCCATTAATCACAGAGCTGATGAAAGGTCTGACTGAATTAAGAGACATATAGTGCTTTTGACAGTGCCTGATACATGGGAAGTACCTTTATTTCTACCACCCAAAATACAGTCATTAAGGAGATATACTCTGTCTGCTCCTTTTCTCTCTGTGTACAATTAAACATAAAATATCTTCTTTTCTTGACTTAGAGGACAGACGCTAAATGATAGAAGTCTTTCAAAATCTAACTCCAATAAGAAATGGATTATGGTTTTATTCGAATTATAGGTTATTTCTAACATTAGGAAAAGAAAAACTATTAACAAAGGGTTGATAAATTCCTAAAGTTGGGTTGCATCATCTATAACTTCTTTCATTTCTATAATTTTACATATTGTGCTAAGAGAGGGCCACAAAAATAATGCTGTGTAGTTTACAAAGCTCTGTAACATACTATTTATTTATGCATAACAACCTTTGAAGCACAAAGATAGAGTACTAAAAAATATTTGTGGGGGACGGTGGGCTGCATGGTCTTTCTCTCCAGTATTTAATCATTATTTCTCCCCAGGTTACAGCTGGTTCTTTTAAACCTGACACTAGTGACTCTGGTACACTCCCAGAGATTCTAAACAAGAGGAAAAAGGTCATAGTTGAAAAAAAGGTGGTGAACAAAGAGGGAGGCCAACTAATGAAGACTGGCTATTACAAAGACAGCCACTGAACAATAATTGGGGGAAAAGAGAGCACTTTGTACAAATTAACCTATACATTTTAAAAATTTCTATTATGTTCCTGAGACTAGTACTTTGGGGATGGAGAACGAAAGGTTTGTTTCCTCTCACCATCATCTCATTCTATTATTATCATTGTGCCCATCTGACAGATGAGAAAATTGAATTTTGGAGAAATTAAGTGATTTGTTTAAGATCATGCAGATAGAAAACAATGAATCCAGGACTTGAAGCCGGTATTAAAAAGCCAATTTTCATTATATTATATTGCCTCTGCTGACCCTGAATTTCAGCCTGCTTATTCCCCCAAAGCCTACATCACAAACTACTTAAATAATTTTCAGCTAACCCAACTATCAAATAAAGACTAGCCTCATCTCCTGGTTCTCAGACAGTAGAGGGATTCTGTTAAACTGGGGGGTGTAGATGATGATCTTTGTTGCATGGGGATCCTTCTGTTAATTCTGGCACCTATTGGGGTTTTCTTAGGCTCTGGGTGTGTGACTCTTTAAACTATTCAGCTGTACTCCTGGCTAAGCCCGTATCCTTAGAGAATAAAACAAAATCATAGATCAGACTGTTCTTTTTATTTTGTCCTGGACATTCTCATTCTTTGAATCCTCCAGATAAATCACAGGTACAGCAACAAATCTATGGGGAAAAGTGATGACATAAGCTCCATTTGAATAGCATTCTCTACTTTATTTTCCACATTGTAACCACTATTCACAGTGAATTGTTATTTAGAACATTTTTATCTCTAATACACTAGCTACAAATTACTTGGTAATATACAAAGGAGTTTATTGTTCTTCACACATAACCATGGTGCTTCTTTTCCAAAGGCAGAAATAACTCATGCTGAACCACCAGTCCCCCACAGACATATTCATATCCTTTCACTTGGCTTATCCTTTGACAAAAATTATAGAATGAAAGTAGCTACTGTTTGTGGCCAATGTATTTACCATTTCACCTACTCACCCAGGCAAGAAAGCTAGTAGTAAACTTGGTCTCTTCCTTATTCTTAAGCCTGCATCTACCCCTTTGCCCTGCTACATAATTTAAGAATACCTTTCACTTCTCTTGAAGGCACAAGTAACAGATATTCAAAGCATTATAGAATCAGGTCAAGTATATCTCCTGCTGAGATCTCAAAGCTGGCAAAATTCTGGAAAATAACATCGAGGTAATCCAGTGGAGGTTTTCTTAATTAAGAGTTTGTATGTACCTGTGAGTGTGTATATGAGATTGTGTGGGGGTGGGGGAGGGGGACAGAGAAGAGAGATTAATTGATTTAAGGTCTCTCCAACAAATATATTACTGTGTGTGCACCATTTATCAGGTATTGCACTAGACACCAGGGCTATAAAATGAACCACAAATAGACCCTGACTTTAAAAAAATTAAGTCTTTGTTACATTTGAGTCAAAAAGTCAAGTGCAGAAATATGTGCTTTTACTATACCATCATAAGCACTAGGATATAAATGTGTACCGGGTCACGTGGGAGAGAGAGGACGGTTACTGTTTCTAGGAATAAGTCTTCTTGAAGGAGGCGGTATTGGAAACAGATGCACAGGAGTGATCCTTGGAAAAGAAGAATGTGGAGGGTGTTCTAGGTAAAGGAAATAGAGGCATGGAAAAGCACGATGAGCATGAAAAAGCACAGCAATTCATAGTCATTAAGACTTAAAGCTTGGGGCAAGAAGCATTAGGAAATAAGGTGAAAAATGATTTGAAGAGATCATAGAAGACTGCATATCCATACTATTGATACAAAGGTTGAAATTTAACCTGCAGGTAATAAGGAATCATCAAAAGTCTTTATAGGGTTCAGTGTGACAAAATCATATTTATCTTTTAGGTCAGCTTGTGAAGGGTACGATGAGGTTAAGATCATAGGCAGAGAACATATCGGGGGCTGATGAAACAGGGTCCAAAAGATATGATGAGGGTTACCTTGGAAAAGGAGATGGTAACAGCAAGGACAGGAGAGTCTGTGAGGGACACTGTATACATATGGAGATCCCTTCTCCCGGGACACATGAAAGGGGGGCCCATAAGAGGGTATTAAGGACGGAACTGTGTCCCTCCCCAAATTCATATGACGAAGCCCCAACCTCCAATGTGTCTGTATTTGGACATAGGGATTTTAAGGAGCTACTTAAGGTTAAATGAGCTCATGAGATAGGACTGCTGTCCTTATAAGAGGGAGAGACAACAACCAGAGCCCTGAGTGCACTCACTCACTCTCTCTCACACCCTCTCTCGCTCTGCACACGAAGAGGAAAAGGTACGATGCGGACATAGAGAGAAAGCAGCTGTCGTTAAGCCAGGAAGAGAGGCCTCAACAGAAACCAACTCTGATAGATGCCACCTTGATCTTAGACTTCCAGCCTCCAGAACAGTGAGAAAATCAATTCTGTTGTTTTAAAGCACCCAATCTGTGGTATTTTATTATGGCAGCCTGAGCAGAGGATTTAGTTGAAAGATGTGAAATCTGGAAAACACGCAGAGAGAAGACAGTCAGAAAAAGCAGTAACATAAAGTCCTGAATAAGCAGAAACCGTGAGACAGAGAGGCGAGTAGAGGGAGCTTTCAGTTGAGGTAGCTGGTGAAAGGATAAGGACCCTCCGCTGGAGGATGAAACGGTTAGCTATGTGAGTTCCTTGGACAGGGACTTCTAGAGTAAGGAGTGATGGACATTTGTTTCTGAGGAGACTATTCTAGAGCTGGGATTAGATCAGCCAAACTGTTGTCCAGCTACTACTGTACCCTGAAATCTATTTTCATTCCTGGAGGCTGTGTCACAGCCAAGTCTGTTCCTTGTTTGCCTTGCCTCCCTGTGCTGTGTGACAGCCACATCCCCTCCCTCCTACTGTATCTCTGGAACAGGCCTTTTCGCTTGCACTCAGAAACTGCCAAGCAAGCAGAGTGGGAGGAAGAGGAGGTGTCAGGATGGGCAGGATAGAGATAGTGACTACAGGCAGACTCCAGAAATCTTGCAACATGATGTGAGTAACCCAAGAAGATTTTGTAAAAAGTATAAACTTTTTATGTTATCATCCCAGTGTAGAATATCAAGAAACCTCCTGTGCATGTAATGAGAGACATCTATGTGACACAGAAAGGGTGGCGTGATGCTATCTCTAAGTGAAGAGGGGCTCTTTAAAAATGACACCACAAAACTCTGTTTTCATTCACCTCTATAACAAATTGGCTCAGTTTAAATGCCAGGCTATAAAAGGTTTCCTCCATGCTCTCAATACCTACCGACTGTGAGAAAAGAAACAAAGGAAAGCTCAGAGTGCACTTTTCTTCAGCGCCTGCCAACATGGCGCCTGGGTTTTCGGACAGAATTTCATAAATGAAACAAATGAAGAAAAATGATCTTTCCTTTACCTCTATGCCATTATAGCCCCATCGAGTGGAAGGCAAGTAAGATTATAGGATTTAGACAGTCTTTGTGGAGGAACTGGCAAGTAGATTATTCTTCTGCCTGCTTAAAAATAGTTTCAATTCTGATCTGAGGCATATCTGTGTGCATGTGTGTGTGTGCGGGGTGGGGGGGGATGGCTGAGTTTGTGTGGCAGTTTTTGTCCTTTTGTCTTCCACAGTCATGCTTTCCACCTGTGCTTTTAACATCCAGATGCTACCATATTTTAATTATACTGATTAATGTCTGCAAAAGAATTACAAATGATAAACCAACCTTCCCTCAAATTAGGTAAGTCAATCTGCTTCAAGGCAGAACAGCGAAATAGGACACCAGGCTAAAATCATTTAAGAGATGAAAATGTCTTCATTTGTTTTTGTTTGTGAGCTTTTAATTAAAGGTGACAGGACCACCCTTCACTACCAGTGCAGCAAGCGTGATGTGCAAAGATGAATGCATTTACAGCTGCAGGTAGCATTGCTGTTTTCAACATTATTACTTACACTGTTGGGGAAACATCTGTGGAAAATAAGAAGAGTGGGGAGTTATCTTAATAAAGCTGAGAAGAGATGTTGAAAGAAATCTCTTGCCCATCTCCATCTTTAGAGAGCTTCGTGAAGAGGGCCATGACACTGTGTACTCCATTTGTTTTGACCAGAGATTCCAATAATACTCTGAAAAATCTCCCAGCATATCCAAATATTTCCTCTATGGCTCTCTGGGAACACTTCTTTAGGAAAACAAAATAAAAAAACAGAAAAATCTCTAACCTAATTCACCAAGTAATTTAAGAAAATATTTTTATCCCTGACCACAGTGCCATTTAGTCATTTTTCCTGAGTAAGGGCATTTCTGAAGCAGGGGTGAGAAGTGCTTTTGGCACTGGTGACCTGCCCTGAAGCTTTTTGAGTCCATGATTCTCAGTTCTGTCATCTAAAAATGGAGATCTTACCACTTCTTGGGTATGTTATAGGATTAAATGACAATGTAGACGAAAGTACCTTGAACATTTCTGTATGCTGATCTACTGTGAGTTTGTAGACATAAAGATTCCAAAATGTTTTGTGCTCCAAAATATGAGGAAGTAAATGTTGCTTTTTCATTCCAGTATTTTATCTTATCTGTATCATTGCCTTCCCCGCTCTTTTTAAGCACTGTTTGCCAAGAGCTTTCTTTTTAGAGCCCATCAATGTCATATAACAATTCCAAACAAAACTTGTTTATATTAATCTGATGCTAGTAGATAAAGACAAGGGCATCTTTGGAGTAACTTTTATAACATCATAGGTTCTGTTTTCTAGATATCTACTATGGGCAAGTGTGTGTGTTTGTGTGTGTGTGAGAGAGAGAGAGAGAGAGAGATGAGAGAGAGAGAGAGAGAGAGTGAGCGTGTGTGCAAGCAAGTGCACACCCCTGAGAAGGGCTCCTTAAATCAGAAATAAGATTACTTCTGAGAATAAGATAAACATTTAAACCTAACAGTGATGGTAAACATGGTTGCTATCCACTGTGTGCCTAAAATGTGTCCTAGCTGTAAGGAGGTTACAATGTAGAAGTGTAAAACAGAGACGTAAACTCAGCAATTACCACATAAGCACCATGATAAGGGCTTGAGTGGTCATGAAAAATTTCTTAGTAAAGATGCTACATAAGATAACTCCCTGATGGATAATAGGGTGATGGAGACATGTGGGAATGGAAAAGTAAGAATGCAAGGGTGGGAATGGATTGGAGGGAAAAATGGAGAATACTACAGGACTGCAGGTTAAAAAAATTTTTTAAGTAATTTCATACATTCCAGAATGGCTAAAGGTTTAAATTACAATTTTACATCTTTTATACATTTTCATATTTTCCTACATAAACGCAAACCACTACATCTTTATATACATACTGCTGGGACCCAAAACCTGATTCATGGCTGCCAGCTCTGCCACATACAGGCAACAAGAAAAAGGGCAAATACCACATAGCTGTGACATCCAAAAAGGCTCCTTTCTATTAAATGCAACCATGAAATGATAGGGTTTAACAAAGATTCATTGAAGTCTCATCTTTCAAGCACAATGCAAGTTTAAATAGATTCCAGCTCCATTCAATCTCAGCTACAGGGCAATCATAACTGTAACTAACTCCTACATCTTTCATCTTTTGACAATGAAATTAAAATATTGCTTCATGCTACAGTACGAGAGAACACTCTAAAATAAATAATCCCAAAGTTGAAATAAAACTGAAAATAACAGCAGTGCCTTTCTGAGACAGTGGGCGGCAATGTTAATGAGTGGAAGCTTTGAATACAAATAGAATAAACATACACTGATTTGGAAGGAATACAGCAAGAAGATTTACATTAAACTATGGACAGCAGATAGTTCAGAATCCGAAGCCACAAGTAACCAATTTAGGTAGAAAGAGAAATTTATTTCCTAAAAGCATTGGTACAGTATGGAAGAAAGCTGCCATTTACCAGAGATGCCCAATTACAGACAAGTTGACAAAAGGTGGGCCTTACCACATATGATGAGATGGGGAAGGGTGACTTTAGAAAATTAAGTTCTCCCTGCTTGGATGCATGGGGACCCCTGGGGTCCTAGACTTTCCAAATTGTGTCCCTTAAAGAGAATGGGTAGTTTTGCAAGGCAAGGCAAGATCAGCTCCTTTTCAGCCCATTGTTATCTATGTCTGTGCTACTATTGATGATGCCTTTCATGTATCTGTAAACCTGGCCCTTTGATTTTTCCTGCAGTGTCAGCCCAAAAGGCTCCACCGAAGAGTTGGGTATCTGCTCTTAACTTTATTCATCCCTCATCATTTCCAGAAAGAAATCCATTCTACCTATCCCCTGTCTTTCTAATTATGAAGCATGCCCCCATTTAGTTCATGAAACTCCTTCCTTTTATCTACTCCTTGGCAATCCACTCTTAACCCAAACAAAACTAGTAATATTTGGAACTGGTATTGCTTTAATAACTCAGTAGAGATAATCATGTCTTCTATCACTTGAAGTTTCTTTTTCCTTAGATGTTTCCTATGTAGATTTTGGATCCCCCAAACATCCCAATTCAATCATTCACTCACCTTTACATAAATAAAAATAAAGCCCAAAACATGAGAGAAATGTTATTTCTGGGAGTTTTAATATTATCCACTAAGAAAACTCACTTGCTTGTCTTTTGGGAACAAACGCATAGTGTAAAATACATACTGTTACCTGATTTTTGAGCTTTTCTTCTTTGGGGTCATTCTTCTAAAAAAGACAAAATCTCAACAGATAAAAGAGGAAAACAGTAACTGAGTCTAAATTCATGCTGGTATTTCTTTCCGCAGTAAACACAACCAAAATGGATTAAAACAAAACCAAAACCCAAAACGCTCAAAAGCGAAGCCTGAGCAAACGCTTTGGAGAGCTAGACTGCAGTTTATAGCTAAATGTGAGCGTAAATACCTTACTAACAGTGACATCGGAAATTGGAGAAATTCCTTTGTGGGATAGAAACAGTCAAAATACTAGAGCAGATTCCAAACTGCCTGCTACAAAAATCCTAGCTATGCCTATAAGTAGATCTATGGCTCTTCTCTGTGCAGGGGAGATGTGGTCTTCCAGCCCAGGGAGAATAATGGTTAGCTTTCTCAACTCTCATAACAGAATGTCAACAGCACCATCTGCTCATCTGGCTTCGAAAAGACGCATATGGATTCATCTTCTTGCCCAGATTCCCCTCTCGCTTTGGGGGTTTTCCCTTCCGTTTGGTCCTTGGTGTGCGCTAAGTTTGCCAAATGCACACTGGAGGCCACTGAAGACTCTTTGCTGAAGAACAGCTTAGTAATGAATTGAAGTCTTATCTATTAGGAAGGTTTCCTTAGAAAAAAGAAGTCTCTGCAGCGTATTCAACTTGCACAGCCCCAATTACACACCTCAGACTGTGGTAATTTAGAAGTTACTTCAAAATTAAGACCTTTGTTAATAAATACTGTTTGCCTAAAGCTTAAAAATTAGAATTATACTCTTTATCCAAACTGCAATCTCCATGTATCTTTATCTGCTTGTATTAATTGAAACAGAAGGGTCTGGATCTCATTTGTCGTTCAGAACCAGAAAGAAACCTCTAGAAGCAAACATTTTTGTTGTTTTTGTTCCATATAGGGTTAAAATGTGCTCTGAAAGCACAGTGCTGTCACAACTGAGATGTGGGTGGGCATTATAAATAATTAAGTGCAAGTGCAGAAAGCAATATAGATTAAAGAAACAGAAGAATTTCTTAAAGAAGACAGAAATTCCCATTCCATCTGAAAAATAGTATTTTGGAAGAACATTAGTGAGGGTCTCTATAGCTAATTAGCTGGGTGACTCTGGGCAAGACATAATCTCTCTGGAGATTTATGGAAAATTAGAACTATGTGTGAGAAAACTGAAGTTGAGAAGGATGGCAAATTACAAAGTGAAGAAGTTGAACATAAATCTTGAATGTATGATCATTAATTGAGTGATAGAAGAAAAATAACAAAGACCAGATTATTAATCTTTGTTTAATTTTCTGTCTTCTCCACAAGATTCTAGGTCCATGAGGAAGGGATCTTTTCTATCTTGATCACCATTTTATCACCTGTGACTAGTACAGTGCAGATTCCGCATCTGAGGAACGGCTAAATGAGTTTTAACTATATTATTTGGTATTATTTTACCATGATGGTCTTAGTTTTCAGTTCTTTGTTAATATAATAGATGCATTTGTACCCTCTCTAAAATAAAAGTGGGAAGGGATGACACTGGTAATGGTTGACTATATAAAGGAGAAGATCAAGTCTTGCATGGGAAATTTCTTGAAATATTATTTATGGGAAAATAGATATAAACTCTTCCATTATACTGAGAGTGAAGACAAAGCACAAGGAAAGGGTCAATAGTTAGTTAAGATCAAATGAAATAATATAATATCGTATACAAAAGATATTCCATTTGGAGGATAAATTAGGAGTTTAGGGTTAGCAGATACAAACTACATATATAAAACAGATACACAACAAGGTCTTATTATATAGAACAGAGAACTATATTCAACATCCTGTATTAACCTGCAATGGAAAAGAACATGAAAAAGAACATATATGTATATGTTTTATATGATATTACATTTAATGAATATGGATTAAAAAAGTTAACTTATTTAAATTTCTCAACAATTCTGTGTGATAGATATTATATCCATTTTAAACAGGAAGAAGATAAAACATAAGGAAGTTAAGTGACATTTAAAGTAACATAAGCTGTAATCAGGAAAATTGGGATATGAGCTCTGCTACCAATGGTTTTAATGTCAGCTCTCTTTCTAGTACACATCTCACACTAATTCAAAGTCTACCAACTACCAGATGTACTGAGCACTCCTTGGGTAGGAAGGCAAATTGAACATTGACATCAATTAATGAGATGTTTCCCTTCAACAAGTATAAAGTAGGATAAAAATATTTTTGAGAGGTTGATATAATTTTTATCCTGAAGGAAAATCAAAGTGTTTTTAGAAGTCTGACATCTATTTATAATAAAGAAATTATGAAAAAACCAACAAAAATAAACTCCTTAAAATGAATGCCTGATGAAAGCTCATAACAGTTAATGCTATGAGTGAAAGTGCAGGATTGTCAAAGGAATTTCTAGAAAAAGAAAAGATGCCTTGATAAGGCAGAAGGCTTACAGAATCTCTAAGTTGTGTGATCACTGATGATATACTAACGCTCACTGAGTTAAGACTACTATTCCTCTGTTTTGGCATATTCATGTACAGTGAGGGACAGCAGAGCCACCTTCAGTGTAAGGTTTCACTCAACTTTCATCAAAGGTAAGGAAGGGAGCTGAGTTCTATGAGCTAATCCTTCAGTATGAAAGCAGAGGTCTAAGTTAGCAGAACTTTCACTTATCAAGAACCACTACCCTAAAACCCCCAAAGAATTATGAAAACCTTTATAATGTCCCCTTGCCATTCCCTGATTTTACTACCATGGGAATCAGCAGAAAATCCCTTAAATGCAAAGATTCTGTTCTTTCAAATATATAAAGGAAGAGGCAGCTGAAGAGACTTTCTTGCTTCAAACTAGGCTTGGGGAAGAAAATAGAAGATTAAAAAAAAAAAAAACAAAAAACAAAAAACTGAAGGGATGAGCATAGCCATTGAATGAGAGGAAAATACTCTAAATTGCTGGGAGTTCTGGACAAGATAGAAAGAATGCATAAAATAATTAGAACCCCAAAAAGGCCCTAAGCCTGAGCAGCAGAATTATCCAAGATGATTTACATGCACTAGTTTTTTTTTGTTTTTTTTTTTAACCAGCAAAATGTGACAGCTTATATTTCAATGATATAGAGCAATGCTCATCTAAGGACAATTTTGAGATGCTGGAGACATTTGACAATGTAGACATTTTTGGTTGTCACAGCCTGGGGGTGGAGCAGGTGTGAAAGTGCTTCTAGTATCTAGTAGATGTACACAGGGATGTTGCTACACATTCTACAATGCACCGGACAGCCCCTACAACAAATAATTAACCAACACCAAATAGTGCCAAGGTTGTGAAACCTTGGAGGAAGGCAGGAACTAGAATCAAATCCTTTTTTATAGGCTTTTTTCAGATTTCTTTGATACATCTGATTCAAACAGAGCCTAACTAGCAAACTTCAGGAGTGACCTTGTTACAAAGTGCATCATTTGTCAGCATCAAATTTAGAATCCTCTTTCTTATTTAAAATCTACCATTCGTTATTTCTCTCCCAAAAGGCTTCTACAATTTAACAGTCAGGACATGTTATGGCTGTGAAATAGATGTCCCTATCATCCTGCTTTGGATGGGAAAAGAAACATTCTGCAGTGTTTATAAGTCGTAAAGAATTCTAAATATCTCCCACTCAACACATTCAAGCAAAATGATGGTATAATTTCTGTGCTGGGTGGCACTCTTTCATACCATTATGTGTCTTGTGAACCAACCGTAGGTAATGCACTATCTTTCTTTAATCAAATCTGCATTGTAATTTCTATAAAAAAATCAATTAAACACAAGAAGCAATTACTTATTTTTTATCACAGCATAATTTACTTTCCCAGAACAGCAGCATGAAAATGTGAGGAAAGATCTCATCTCTGTTGGTGTATTTAAATAAAGTATGCATATTTTTAAAAGAAATGCAAAGGAAACACAGCCAAATGTGCAATATATCACCTATATATAATTTGCCGTCTACATCAATTTTATGGATGTGGTAATATGGTTTAACAGCAGAAGCCTGGAATTTTTTTTAACTTAAAAAAAATCCAGTATTATGCCTGAAAACCTTTCAGACTCTTACAGTAAAAATATAATTAGGCAACAATTTTTTTTCATCAACCTCATCAAATCAGTTTTATGAATGACCCACTTAGGTGTCAAATAAACCCTAAAAAGCAATTTCTTCCAAGCCTCACAAATTGGTCCTTCTTTACATTTCCACACCTCTCTCTACTCATTATAATCATCAAAGAATTTTATTAACTACTTGCTTAGCTGGAATTTATGTTACTTTAGGAGACTAACTCAGTGTCCTTCCATATGGGCTCTCCAGTCTTTTTACTCAAATTCATCCTACACTGTGGACCAGTGGTTGTCTTGTTTAAGTACATGTGGGGGAATCTCAAAATTTGCAATTCTAACAAGGTTTCCAGTGATGCTGATGCTACAGGTTTAGGGACCACACTTTTAAAAAGCCAACTTTCATCATTATGCAGTTATCTATATGCACTCTTACCCACCTTGTCAGAGGCATCAGTTTGTTTTTCTCTTTTATCTTTATGCTATCAGTCTCTTTCCTCACTAGGAAACTAAGATTAATCCTCTCTCCCTCTCTTTCCTTCCTTCCTTTCTACCCCCACTCCCTCTCCTTCCTCCCCTTTCTCCCCCCCACCGCCTCCCTCCCTGCCTTCCTTCTTCTCTCCTTTCCCCCAATTCCTTCCTCCGTCCTACTCTTCTTCTTCTTCTTCTTCTTCCTCCTCCTTCTCCTCCAACTCCTCCTTTTCCTCCTCCTTCTCTCTTTCATGTCAGATTTTATGTCTTTGCTTATGTTGTTTCTTATGCCATCCTACAACTCTGATCTCTTTCTTTTTTTTAACTTTTTTATACTGGAGTATAGTTGATTAACAATGTTGTGTTAGTTTCAGTTGTACAACAAAGTGATTCAGTTATACATATACATGTATTTACTCTTTTTCAAATTCTTTTCACAATTCGGTTGTTGCTTAGTATTGAGCAGAGTTCCCTGTGCTATACAGGGGGTCCTTGTTGGTCCTCCATTTTAAATCTAGCAGAGTGGACATGTCAGTCCCAAACTCCCTGACTATCCCTTTCCCCCCCCTCCTTCACCCCAGTAACCTTAAGTTCGCTCTCTAAGTCTGTGAGTCTGCTTCTGTTTTGTAAACAAGATTCCACATATAAGTGATATATGATATTTCTCTTTCTCTGTCTGACTTACTTCACTCACTATGACAATCTCTAGGTCCATCCATGTTACTGCAAATGGCATTATTTCATTCTTTTGGCTGAGTAATATTCCATTGTGTATATGTACCACATCTTCTTTTCAATTCCACATTCAAAGCTCACCTTTGCCATGAAACCATCCCTGATCTACTTGACTTAATACAAATCTCTCTTCCATATGCAACCACTCAATACTTACATACTCACTTTTAAGACACTCCTTTGTACTCCTTGGTACATTACTTAGTAAATTATAGCATTTGTGTATGCCCCTAATTATATTATTATGTTGTTTATTATATACATTGTTCCCTGTTCATGACAATGTCTGCTAGAATGATCGGCTCACAATCCATCCATAATAAATATGGTTAGCACAATATTACAGTGAGTCAGGGTCTCCAAAGCAGTATTCTCTCATTCAATGACCCAAAGTTTAAAAGATATCTAACTAGCACTACAACCAAAGCTACCAGCCAACTCTAGAGGATATCAGCTCAAAAGCACAATGCTGCTTGACCTTCCGCAGGGACTGCTGATATTATCCCATTAATGGGGGCACTAAATGGGAGAAAGGTTAAATGAGCTTGGTCTGTTGTGAGGCTGTCTGCAAGACTATATCTAACAGGGATTTTAGAAACTGTTTTAGGCATGCTTAAACATTCCTAAAATGGCCACTGTTGATAGAAAAAAGAAAACCTCCTAAAGTTAATTTTTATGCTTCTTTAATAGCCTGGTTTGCTCTAACTCATAAATGAGAAAATTTTAAACTATTCTGTCATATTTGCTGTGTCACTCAGTTCTGAACAGAAGCAATTTTGGAATGGAGACCTTCTGGTCACATAGATGATGTAGGTGTCATAAAAAATAGAACAACAGGCTGATCCAAGTTTTCCTGGTATTCTTCCCTGCCCCCAACCTCTCTCCCTCCCTTTTTTCGCCCCTCCCTCCTTCTCTAGCTCCCTCTAAGATCTAGATGGCTAATAGAAGGTCAGTTCTCTGAGGGCTACAGGAAAATTTCACACACTGTCAGTAGCTGTTAAAAAGTTTGGTTTTCCCCAGGTGCTTCCACACAAATGAAGTAACAGAGAAACTCTTTGAGTGAACTCTTTGAGTGTTAAGGAATTTCTGTGAAGGTGTCAGCATTTATATTTAAAATAGATAACTAATAAGGACCTACTGTATAGCACAGGGGACTCCACTCAATACTGTGTAATGGCCTATGTGGGAAAAGAATCTAAAAAAGAGTGAATATATGTATATGTATAACTGATTCACTTTGCTGTACACCTGAAACTAACACAACATTATAAATCACTACACTACAATTAAAAAAAAGGTTGCCGACCACATCCATAAAGGCCTAAAGTCATAATTACTTCACCTTAAGAATGAGATTTTCTATTTTCCTTCTTTATTTATAACCAAGTCATAAATCCATGGATTTGTGGGTTTTTTAGGTTTTTTTTTCCCCCAACTGGTTCATAATTTGATTTATTGTTACATGGAAGCTTAGGCTGCAGATTTTTTCGTATCATTTCTAAATCATGGACATAATATTAAAAATGTAGTAATGGCACTTTCAACAAATTTCAAGTTTAGTGAGACAGTGGTTCTCAACCAAGGGAGATTCTGTCCCCCAGGAGACATATGAAAATGACAACACATTGACTGTGTATCTAGTAAGTAGAGGCCAGGCATGCTGTTAAACATTTTAAAAGCACAGAGCAGCCCCCTCAGCAAAGAATGAACTAGCTCTGAGTGTAAGTAATGCCAAGGGTACATCAGAGCCCTGGTACATCACAAGCACTACATAAATGGTAACTTCCATTAGTTCAAACATATCTTGGCTATAACATTTTGGCAGAGAAAGTGATCATTCTAAGATAAACTTCCTCTATGAAAATGTTCAGAAATTCCCAACGTAAGCTAACAGAACAGTTTTCTTATACATAAATATCTCAGTAACCACGTTCCTGTGCCCACATGAGAATTCAACTATTTAAATTTTATTTCCTTGATATTTGTTATTTACTTTAGGGGGACTGGAGGAAATTGTGCATTAAAAATAGATATATCTTATTATTCCATAAAATATGTACTTGGAGCAATAAAGCAAACCAAAGTTGATTGGGAAGTACCCAATAAACAGTTGACTTAGAAAGAAGGAGTAATAAAAAGAATTTGGGGGAAAAAATAAGCTATATTTAACCTCTTAGAAGACTCCAATAGCACACACACACGAACACACACACATGCACGAGAATTTATTTTTTTATTTAAATTTACTTACGTTTAAAAGATGCTGCAAAGCTAGCACAACAGTGTAAAGCAATTATATTCCAATAAAGAGCTTAAAAAATAAAAATAAAAGATGCTGTGTATGCAATTTGTGGAAACAAATGACAGAAGTGAATGTTGAACAATCATAACTATACAAAAAGTCAGAAGTCACTATTTTATGATTATGACTCCTGAGCAGGAATGCAGACTGTTTTAATCTTTTCATTTTAACCAGTTTACTTTGATCCATTGCTTGTATTGGCTTCGAAGATATTTTGATTTTTGTAACGTATGCGAGCATACCATCAGAATTTATAGAGAATTTTCTTGAGTAACTTCCATTAAACTAAATTAATAAATAGCTTAATTTTCTACACAGTGAAGTTACACTTCCAATTTTTAAATTATGCTTATTCCTTACCTAAGATTATCATGATCAATTATTTTCTATGTAAATTTTATAACAAATTTAAGTCACTAATTAGTTTTGTCTATATGAAAAGTTTTATTATTATTATATCTAGCATTGTGAGATTTTTGTTGTAGTTGCTGTTAATATTTCTACCAAACAATTTTTCTGGGTCAGGTTTCTCAGATATCAGTTTTTGTTCAATATAAAAAGTTACCTATAATAAGTGTTTTCTTAATTTATATATGGTTATGTCTACCAACAGTATGTATTGTGATTTTTTTCTTGGAGTAAAGGGTTTGGTAAAAGTTCCATACTTTGTATACATTTCTTGGGGAAAAAATCTAAAATTAAAAATTTCTGCTCTGCAAAATATACTGTCAAGAGAATAAAGAGACAAGCCACAGACTAAAAGAAAATATTTGCAAAAGACATATCAGATAAAGCACTGTTACCGAAAATACACAAAGAACTCTTAAAAGTCAACAATAAAAACACAAAGAGATTAAAAGACACCAAAGACCTTAATAGACACTTCACCAAAAAAGATATACAAATGGCAAATAAGCATATAAAAAGATGTTCTACATCATATGTCATCAGGGGAATGCAAATTAAATCAACACCTATCAGAATGGCCAAAATCCATTGACAGCACCAACTCTGGTAAGGATGTGCAGCAACAGCAACCATCACTCACTGCTGACGAGAATGCAAAGTGGTGAAACCACTGTGGTAGACAGTTCGGCAGTTTCTTACAAAACTAAACACACGATTACCATATAATCCAGCAATCTTTTACCCAAAGGAGTTGAAAACTTAGTGTCCACACAAAAACCTGCACACGGATGTTTATAGTAGCTTTATTCATAACTGCCCAAACTTGGAAGCAACCAAGATGTCCTTCATAGGTGAATACATAATTAAACTGTGGTGCATCCAGACAATGCAATATTATCCAGCACTAAAAAGAAATGAGCTATCAAGCCATGAAATGACATGAAGGAATCTTAAATGCATATTACTAAGTGAAAGAAGTCAATCTCAAAAGGCTAACTACTGTATGATTCCAACTATACATTTTATAACATTCTGGAAAAGGCAAAACTATGGAGACCTTAAAAAGATCAGTGGTTGCCAGGGTTACAGGGCAGGGAGAGATGAATCAGCAGAACACACAGGATTTTTAGGGTAGTGAAACTACTCTGTATGATGCTATCGTGGATACACTCCTCTCAATTTTGCTGTGAACCTACAACTGCTCTAAAAAATAAAGTTTATCTTAAAATCTTAATTAGATAAAGAGATAAGATCTGTGTATAGTAAATTTTAAATGGTACAACTAAACTCTAAGGCCAAAACATACTACCACATTAGACCTTTGACCCAAACTCCTTTCTCTGTCCTTTAAAAACAAAAACAAACCTGAATTCTCTGAAAGATTCATAGAAAAAATTCAGTTTATATAACAGCTTTGTTCCTAAAAGATTTTGTATGAGTCTAGTTTTGGTAGCATCTTTGTATTTGTATTTTCATTACTTTAGGATTGGGTTTGATTTAACGGAAACTAGGGCTAAGATTTCGTAAAGCAATGAATCTTTCTAAAGATAGAAATAATTCTTGATATAACTTTTGAGGAAATATAAATTTTCTTGTATTATTACCTTAAAATGAAATCAAACAATGACAATATCTTGGTTTTATGGGTTCTGTGTTTTGTGGACCCTCCAAAGCAGAGATAGACAAAGGTTTTTAAGTCCAATGTCACTTTTTCATCTTTGAGATTTTGATAATTTGATATTTAGAAGCAAAGAGAAAACAAACCCAACAAAAAAATAATATGATACAGAATTATAAGATCTCATCTATCATAAATTGTTATTGGCTGAGCTGTGTCCGCCAACAAAAAATAACCCTCAGCACCTCAGAATGTAACCTCATTTTGAAATAATGTCTTTACACAGATAATCAAGTTAACATGAGGTCATTAGTGTGAGCTCTAATATGACTGCTGTCCTAATAAAAAGAAGATATTTGGACACAAAGACAGACACACATAGAGGGAAGACAACTTGAAGACACACAGCAAGAAGACCATGGGAAGGCCAAGGATTGGAGTGATGCATCTACACGCCTTGGAATACCAAAGATCCCCTGCAAATAACCAGATGCTAGAAAGATGCAAGGAAGGATTCCCCTACAGGTTTCAGAGCAAGCATGACCCTGCTTTGACTGATCTCGAATTTCCAGTCTCCAGAACTGTGAGATAATGAACAATTTCTGTTGTTTAACCCACCCAGTTCTTGGTACCCTGCTACAGCAGCTCCATGAAAAAATACACAGCTTTTTCCAGTCTTTTACAGTGGTAAAATTCTAAAACAATAAAAATTAAAAACCTACTTTTCTGCTTGCTCTTCTTGTAATGTCTGCCAGAACACATTTCCTCTGATTTGATTACATTTACATACAATTTTAATTAAAGAACTACTAATAAATGTTTCAAGTACAGGAAAAAATATACTTAATGAAGAGATTCTCAGTGATGATGACTTGACAAGTCTTTTTGTCAGAAAAATTTCACTGATATATTTATTTTTCTGCTCTAATATCACAGAAAAAACTAGGGGAGATACTCACTCAAACCCCATACATATCAACTGAGTAATGAATCCTTCACCATTGTAGGTAGGAGCTCATAGATGTCTATTCCATAGTCTCTTCAGTAGATCCTCCCAATTATTATTTAAAGAGTAGAGAATAATTTTCATCGCTTTGCAATTTCAATGCATAATTTGTGCAGTTACTCATTGTGCAATATTTTCTAAGATGGTTTCAATGCTGACAATTCTCTGGAGTTTTCTCCCTTGGCAGACAAAATAAATTTTTGGAAGACTTTCAAAATAATATCCTTGCAAATGGGGATGGGAAGCTTAATAAAGCATGTTGTTTGAGGTCAGGATTTCTGGATGCCATTCCTTGTATCATCTTCAGATGCATAAAGTCATAAGGGATGCATACATAGAAAATCATAAGTGGACTCTCGTTATAGCTAAGCAACTTCTTTTCCACACTTAAGACATTGCTTTCAAAAACAACATGCACTTTTAACATTTCTTATTTTCTTGATGATAACCCAGGGCTTTGATGTTTTTGTTATGCTTTTGGGCTTTTGGACTGGGCCTTTGACACATGAACATGTTCCATACTACCCTGACAAACCTCAAAGGTTTTACTGCACTTGCTTTTCAATTCTGAGTTGACATTTAGAGTATAATCCATTAGCCAAGCCCTTGCAATATCCACAGTGAAAAGTGGGAGAGATAAGTAGATACCACTGTCACTCTTTTACTGAGATATTCTACTTTTTCCTCCTTTCAAACAGCAAATCGTTTCTATAGATGAAGTAAGTCTTATAGATATGATTTGATTACCAACTATAAAAAGATTGAGGTGCTAGGGTTTAAAAACTGGATCAATTGTTAGCATCCTTAAGATTGTCTTGCTCACACTTGCATTAGGTGAACCATGGGATCTACGGACATTAATAAGCAAAGTTTATAATAACAAAAGTTGCCATTTTTTTCACATGTAAAAATATGTTATCTGATGCTTTGCAAACATTACCTTGCTTAACTTTCTTAATTAACCTATGAAGTACATATTATTGCAGTTTCATATGTGAGGAATGTTATCCCTAATGCCACATAAGAAATCCACATCAAAAGCAAAATCTGAAGTTTAGTCTTTCAGAATCCAAAGTCTGGATCTTTATCAAATATGTCACCTTGATTTCTACACCGACACTTTTGGCCCCTGCCATAAAGTCAGTACACTCTCTCTGACACTGAATACAGCGAACACTATCTAGTTTGAACAAACATAAGAGGAAGTAAAAGTATAAGACCATCTTTAGGCAAAGTGAGGAAGACCTATACTTGTCCTTTTTTGTTGCTGCTTTTTTTTCTAATTCTCTCCTCCCTACCCCAACCACTAAATCGAAAACTTGCTTCCACCTTCAGACATCTGGAGGAGCCCCTATGCTCTCTCCCCATTTATTTATCAAAATATCTTCTCTCTCTGCAACCAATTCTCCCCCCCAATAAAAACTTCAAAATCAGCAATTGTTACCCAGTGACTGAATCTGTGAATTTAAGTTCCTTTGTTTCTCTTGGGCCAGTGTGTACTCGTCAGAAGAAGCAGTGAAATATAATAAAGAAGGAAGGCTTTGGGGTCAGACCCTTGGAATGTGAATCTCTGTTCTGCCTCACTTTAGTGATGTCACTTGGCAAACTGCTTAGCCAGTTTGTGCCTCACTTTATCATTTGTAAAGTACTGCCTATCTCAAAGGGTTATTGTGAGAATTAAATGAGATAATATATACAAAATGCTTAGAATAATGCCTGACACATAGTAGGTAATATATGTACTAGCCTGTCATTATTATCCAAATGTCTCTCTCATTAATTAAAAAATAATTAAAATATGTCTTCTACTATAGGAATTGCATAAAATACCATGTAGAGGTACAAAAGAGTTATTTGGGGGATCTTATTTTATCCTCTGAAATCAGATCACATGAGGACTTTGGACTGAAAAGGTTACTTCTATTAAGAAAAAAAAATGGGAACCATGTGAAGTAATTTAAGATGCTCAATTTTAACATTAAAATATTTCCATTAATTACCCATGATTTCATTCTGAATTAATGGTGTTGATTGGGAGAGTAGAAAATAGAAAAAAAATTGAAATAAACTTAAAAATGCACTTGATAAAAAATACTGAGAGAGATATTTATTCTCTAAAGTCCGTAAGAGTCTGCCTTTTCTGGCCTGGAAATCTCTGATACCTGGTATGATCTACATTGTTGACTACAATTATGGGCTATTCTACTCTCTTCCTTAGTCCCTGGCTTTTAGTAGTCACATGGAAATATATTATTTTCATTTAGAGGCCATAGCGACCTGCATGTTTTCTGCCCTTCAAGCTCAATTATTTTCCAGCCATGTTCACCACTTAAGTACATAAAACTGGCTTTTATATTTCAAATGATGGACAATATACAAATTGTGTCCTCAAGTGAAGGACACAATTCATTGCATTGTACTTTAAAATCCACACTGTGAGTTACAAATAATCTGAAACCACTATAAAAGTGTACCTTTTTAAATGTAACAGTAAGCATACTTTTTTTCCCCAATTTTCTGTAAGCAGGGCTTTGAATAATGCCTAGTAAAGATGGTCAACCTTATCATCACCAGAAAAAAACATTCACCTTGTATCAGCTTGAGTTGGAAAAATTAAGCAAATGTTTTGTCAACCAATGATAGCTTTCACCCTTTAAACCAATGCTTTACAACTTAAGCTTTTTGGTAGGAAACCTCATTATAACATATATTTTAACCCTATTATTTAATGTAAAATGACAAAATGCTTATATATGTGTGTGTGTATATATATATGTGCGTGTGTGTGTGTGTATATATATACATATTTTTTTTTTTGCTATTGTTGTTTCACCCAAGGTCTGTTCAAACATTTTACTTTTACATAAGCTGAACTTCTCCTCTCTGCTTAAGGAGTAAATAGCTATAAGTTACACATATAATCCTAAAAATAACAGATGTTTGACATAGCTAAATGCCTTGCTCTATAATTTCCTTTACAAATATTTCAACAATGAGGAAGCTAAGTAAATAAAAAATAAATCTAAATAAATAAAAAATAAAAGTAAATTTAAAACAATAAATAAAAAATAAATGTATCAATGTGTCTATTCATGATGGTTGTTTTTCCCCTTCTAACCAAAAGTTAGCTGGCTGCCCTTCCATCCTTCCTCTCTCATTAAGCCACCTCTGAATATTCAAGCCTAAAGTGAATATTCAAGCCTAAACTGAATATGCCATCTGTTCTACTTACTCAGAAATATATGATTTGAAACTTGAATATAACTTGTATTTTTATCTCATTGTTGATAAACAGTACCCTGGTTGTTAGCTCCTTGAATTCAGGTACTTTGCAACCCACTTCCAATTTATCTTATATGATATTTAGCCCAGCGTGAAAAATATAACTGAAATTAAAAATGTAGTTTGTGATTAATTTACTTGCTTGATATTAACATATTAGCATAAGTTATATGCTAATAACTTATGCTGATTGCAAATAGGTATTATATCAGGTATAGAAAACTCAAATGTCTGCAAGAACCAAAAAGAAACTGTAAATAAATAAAGATATTTTTGTCCAAGGAAATAAAACACAACCAAAGTGAAAACTATAGAAAGCGAGGCCATATACATTCTAAATACAGAGTTCTCAGACTTATACTGCATTGGGAAAATACTCAGCTAGACTTTCTAAAATTTTCATTTTGGTGAAATAAAGTAGTATTTAAATTACATTTCAGGATCATTAAAATGAACACTTTCAGATCAATTTATTCAGATTTACTCAGATAAATAAAATAACTGACTATAATAGTTTATATAACTAAAATAATTGGTTTAGAGGATCACCCAACCTCCTGTCTCAATACATTGATTGCATACCTTAAAACTATATTGAACTTTAAGGACCTTCTGAACAAGAAGACAGTCATAATTTTGTCAACTGCTCCAGGTAAACAATATCATCTTAACACATTTCTTATGAATATATGGAGAACTTTTTGGAAAAGGCCATTTCTATAAGAATGTTTAAGAAAATATATTCCAACTTGCCAAGTTCCTTAAGTAGATTCAGTAGAACATTTTATGCAGTGTACAGATAGAGTTTATAGACTGAGGGACAGCTGAAAAGAGGTCCCTTTATGTTGAAGAATGTAGAGTTATTTAAAATTCATTAATAATCAGAGATTTTACCAGGTTACTGGAATAAGTCTAGCTTTCTCATATTAAAAGTCCTCAAAAGATGGTTAAGTATGACTGTAACAACTTCTCCCAAGCACAAATCAAGATACTTGATGACCTCTACCTTAAGCTCCCTCAAAGCCGTATGTCCAAATACTTCTAGATCATTACTCCCCCAAATCCTCCTGCTTAGGAATTAATAGCATCAATTAAAGATTCTGTGTCATGTGAATAGAGGAGAAAAGCTGCAGGGGTGCTTTCCTAGACAGAGAAAATAATTCAACACATATTTTAATTCATATTTTATACTAGAAACTGTGTTAACATGTCAACACTTCTTTTGTCTTTAGTTTAAATGTCATTTCCTTTTTAATTATATGAAGAAAAGGTTGTTGAGGCTATTATAATTACTGAGGTAAGATTTGGTTTTGCTTTATACCTTTAGGCTCCAGGAAACATAAAAATGCAATTCTAGCCCAGAAGAACTAAACTACTTCTGTGGATAATCAGTTTGAACATTCCTGGCTCAGAGGAGAAGATGACAATTTACTGTGAAATACATGTCCTAGAGACCCAGATCAAGATCACTGACAGGTTTCACATTATTTGCTAAATAACTGTCAGATGGCGGTGGTTAGAGGTCACAACCCTGCATGAGTTAAATCCAAACGGCTCTCTGAAGGAGAAATAGTCCACTAAATTTTTGTTCTTTCATTGGTGTAAACAGAGGCACAGCTCTCAATTTCCTATACAGAAATACATTGCTGAGTTTATTCATCTGAGTGGGCTTTCAGCTATTCCAATTCAATTTCTTCACTTAATCTACAACTATATTCCCTTTCAATGCATGCACATTCAAATACAAAAAGATAACACGCACCTACTGAGAGAGGAACATATACTTCAGATAATTTCACTGTTTCCTCCTACCACCTGCTGTTAATGAATTTGGCTCCAAAACACTCTAAAAGCAATCTTTTGAGATCAGTTATTGGCCATAGAGTATAAAGAATCTGAGGTCTGGCTAAACCACTAATTCCAAGAATTTCCATATTTGATAGAGAAGCTGCTTTGAGAGCAACGGATGTTATCTGGCATTGAATAATTTGACTCTTTCAACAGCCTCTGAAGGGTTGCTTCAAACTCTCCAAAACACAGCATTCTTTCTTAAACAGACACATGCACACCCACACACACATAAAGAAAAGTTTCTGAATAAAGTAATAATATTTTCCAGCGTTCTGAAACCTGAGAGTGAACCAAAGGATGTTTATTGCTAAGCTGTAGTGTCTTTTTGAAGAGTCAACACCTGATACTTCAAAAATCTCTGCAAGAAACATTTTACACCAAGAAACTCATCTTATATAACATAAACAAGCAAAGTAAGTAGCATTATTAGTGGAAATCTCTGGCTGAGTTCCATATATATATTAAATTTCCTCTAAATCTACTCTAAAAATTTTTACCTTGCTTTGACAAACACAGAAATTAATCAGCATAATTAGTAAGCTGATATTTTAATAAAAGTGTTTGCATCCTACTTTGAGAACATTCATAAAGAAATTCGTAATTTGGTAAGTGGGTCAGATAACCTAAAATAATTTGTGGGGGGATAGTTTTCCATGGATAATGATCTAATTTAAAGAGTAATAATATGCCAATTATATCTCAATAAAGCTAGGGAATAAAAGTATAGTTGGCCTGCAGAAAAGTGAAGTATGGAATTTTTGCCTTTATTCCTTAAACACAACATATATCTTTTCTCTCAAAGACCTGCTAAAGTAACACTGATAATTTCCTTGAAAAATTACTGTGACTTAAATTTACAATTTCTCAGAACTCTTGGGGACTGGATTTTGCTAACTCGATAATCTCTCAGTTGTTCATACACTTAAATACATTCTTTTGTCCTTTCTAAATCTTACCATTATTGCCTGCCACCGATATAGGCACATATTTGTTCTAGACCACTAGAAAACATGGCAATTTTTGGAATACACAGTAAGCTATGTCAAATAAAAAAAATCAAGATGTAGACATCTCTTTACCACTGATAATGTTTACACCACATTTATATCACATATTTTTTGTCTACTTATAAAAACAGTGCTAAAGAGCTATAGCTGGTATTCCAAAACACATATGGTTGCAATCAGTGTCCTAGATTTACTTCTGAATATTCTGCTAGACAAGTGTCAAGAGAACTGATAATCTTTTATAAGAGAGAAAAGAAAGCTATACTAAGATTTATTATCTGACCTCATAAATTTAAACCAATCGTAGTAACTTGAATGTTTTTATATAAACTTTTATGTAACGCTAATAAAAGATAATAATCTAATGGCGATCTGCAAAAGGTCAAAAACAAAAGAACCCATGAATAAGCTATCTTCTATCAGAGTAAACAACATTTCACCAATTTCATTAAGAGTATATGTTATTTTTTCTTCAATAGTCTATAGAAGTATGACAACTTGTGATTATCTAGACTAGATGACTAACTCTTTCACTTTAAACTCAGTGGTAAGAGTTCTACCTCTGCATGTGCACCTTAAGAACACAGTTTAAAATGGAACTTTATACTTCTCAAAAAACTCAATCATATATTTTTATTTTATTTAAACACCTGGTTTCATGCAGCATATATTTAAATTAAATTACTAGCTAAAACCATCTAAATACCAAGTCATCGGTCACTTTTATGATTTTTAAATAGATTATATAGATATAATACAACAACTGACATACGACAGCATGTGGTTGCCAAGATAATGGTGAACTGAATATTTGATTATATGGAAATAATATCTGTGTGGTTACACATACACCTCCAAATCAGACTAAACTATTTCCCCTATAAGGCCAAGCGGTAAAGAAACCAAAGCAATTAGGGAAACACCCAGAAATTACAGAAAAAGTGCACTACACTAAAGCATAGAAAAGTCCTCATTTTAATCTTAAGGAGTCTTATTCTTCTATTGTATAGCACAGGGGACTCTACTCAATACACTGTAATGACCTATGTGGGAAAAGAATCTAAAAAAGAGTGGGTCCATGTGTATTTATAACTGATTCACTTTGCTGTACAGCAGAAACTAACACAACATTATAAATCAACTATATTCCAATAAAAATTAATTTTTTTTATAAAAGGAATTTTGTTCTTTATCAGTTAGTGTCCAATATGGTTAACAGAAACCATGTCTTCAAAAAATACAGTGCAGGCACTTATTATATACTGAATATTTTACAAAAAAAAAATCAACTCAAGTTAATATTAATGTCTGAGAACAAACCTTTTCTGATGTCAGCTATCTAAAAAACCTACACTGATATTTAGGGGAAAGATTATTGACAATTTTCACTTAGCAGTATATGTAAATATTGATTTGGTTTAAAGTAGACAAGATCATTCAGAGCATAAAAGCCATGAAAGGAATCATAAAGAGAAATATAGATGAATCTAGTTATGGAAAAGAAAAGCTTCCAAACTTTTCTTTAAACACCACCAAGAAATGAACAGGCAAATAGTAAATGGGGGATAGTTTATGATGAACATAAGACAAAAGATAAACAGATTTTATATTTATACCACTCTTAAGAGCCAATACAAGGATATACAGGACAATGGAAAAAGTGGCAAAGCACATGAATATTCATTTTACAAAGAAGAAATTAGAAAACATCCATTAAATTATGTTTATGAAAATATGTAAAAATTTAAAAACACCTGAGTTAATACTGAGAAAAATATGAAAGACACACATGTATTTGTATGTGTATGTGTGTATATGTTCAAACATGTGTGTGTATATATATATATGTATAGAGATATATAAAATGATTTCATTTTATACTTTGGGAAGATTTATAGCTCATATATAGATTTAATTTCATTTGGCAATAAATATAATATATAGTATATGTTACATATAAAACTTATATAATTATAGTTGGCTATTATAATATTTGGCTATTATACTATATAAAATAGACATACATAATTCCATTCAGCTATTTCATATATATTAAGTATTAAATATATGTATACATTTATGCAGTATATATTTAAATTACGAGTACACTGCTAGATGAAACCATCTATATAAACACAGTGTCACCAGTCACATTGGTGATTTTTAAATAGATTATATAAACATAACACAATGACTTACATATAGCAACATATATGAAATTATATGAATACATTTGCATATATATGAAATTATAAGAACAAATTTGTATATATATGAAATTATATATATATCTATATACATGTGTCTATTTTCATATATATATGAAATTTAGCTATTATTATTGGGAAAGAAAATTAAAAAAAATTAAAAAAATGTTAAATCCAGATGGGACTAAATTGATATAGTATTAGTTGGTTTCTCTAGGTCATGAGAAAATGATTATTTTCATTTTCATTTGATTTTTTACAATTTCAAATTCCTGCAATAACATGTATCGCTTTTTAATAGAAAAATAAGAGATATTTAAAAGTTTAAGTATGCATAATGCCATGTTTGTTAAGTTACATAATTGAGCACAGTTGCATATTTACCAAATATCTTATCATTTTAGTTTTTTGTTATTATTTTTTAGATCATCATCAAAGTAAATACAGGTAAATGAGAAATTATTCTCTAAGATATTATATCTTTATTTTTGTACCCTCTCCTCTTCTTTATTACTTTTTCTATTTCAATCAGTTTCAGTTTTCCTTTGGTTTTATTAGCAATATATTACATTTGCATTGCATTTTAAAATTACGTTGAACCATCTGGAAGTTCCTTTTGGTAAGTAAAAAATGGTTGAGTGCCAGCAATTCATATGGCTTAAACTACCCTCTTTCCATGCATTCTCCTGTTTGATCAGCACTCTTGTTATAGAAAACTTATTACAGACACATTACAGAAAAGAAAATAGGATTTTAGAGATACATGCACCCCAATGTTCACTGCAGCACTATTTACAACAGACAAGACATGGAAGCAACCTAAATGTCCATTGACAGATGGAAGGATAAAGAAGATATGATATATTTATACAATGGAATATTAGCCATAAAAAAAAATGAAATAATGCCATTTGCAGCAACATGGATGGACCTAGAGTTTACCATGCTGAGTGGAGTCAGACAAAGAATGACAAATATCATATGATATCACTTATATGTGGATTCTAAAAAAAGTGATGTAAATGAACATATATACAAAACAGAAATAAACCCACAAACACAGAAAACAAACTTATGATTACCAAATGGGAAAGGTGGGGGAGGGATAAATTAGGAGTTTGGGATTAACATGAACACACTACTATCCATGGAGTAAATAACCAACAAGGACCTACTGTATAGCACAGGGAACTATACTCAATATTGTGAAATAACCTAAAATGGAAAATAATCTGTATAACTGAATCACTTTGCTGTTCATTTGAAATTAATATTGTAAATCAATAATTCAATTTTAAAAAAGAAAAGAAAATAGGGTTTTAGAGAGTCATTACTAAATCTAGATCAACTTGATCAACCAGATGTGTTAAAGGAATAGCTCCTTGATGGTAGGTTGAAGATGTGAATATGCATATACAAAGCCATGTCCCTGGATAAGATCCATATTTCCATCTTCCCTCTACAAACCCCACCCCACCAAAAAAACCATCATGATGATAAGCATAGAGCTCTCCTTCACGGAACTCCTAATTGTTATTTTCAGTGCTTCTATCATTTTATTATTATGAGTTAAACAACACATTTTCAGTTCTCACTAACCTATCTCTTTTATTAAGAAGCTTAGTTTGTTCTACCAAGATTAAAAAGGAGATCATAATTCAGTTTTATTCAAAAAATAAATTCTTATTCTTAGCAACAGAAGAAAAAATTTGAGTGCAACAATTTGTGGAAATGTATTTTGGGTCATCATTCCACTGTAGGGTAACTATGGCAATTGCATGGAAAATGCAGCAGCCATACACTTCATCAATGATAATATGTGACGAGGCTTTATTCTCAATTTTTTAATCAGTATAAATTGTAAAACTTCATTCATTACCAAGGTTGAATAAAACCCAAAACTTCCACCCCTTTCCTCTTATTCCTGAGTATCTACTGTGAAACAAATTCGTAAACCAAGAATTATTGCTTTTTTTAATTCCACTACTTACATATTTACATGGAAAACACCAAAAGAGATTATGAAATAGCTTCTGAAAGACCACAAAGAAGAACCTTGGGAAGTGGAGAATAATTTCTAGGAGTATATTATATCACATAAAATCTAGAAAAACCCCTTCATTCCTATCTGCCTATTCCTCTTTCTAAATTCACACCCATATCAGATAAAAATTCGGCCTTAAATTTGGGCAATCTCTCATACCACCTGCAAATACTACTTCAAGGTTTCACTAGATTTAAAATAACTGAAGTACCCTCCCCCACAAAGCTCTCATTTTAAAGTACACAGAAGTATTTAATAATATTATTATTTCCTCAAATTTATTATTTTTTAAAGTCAAGGACCAAATTAAAATCTTGCTTTGTGTCCCCCTTATTTACCTAGCATTTCATTGGGAATACAGTGGACACCATTTATTTGATTCAGTTACTTATCACAAAGGAAGAGAAAGTTCCAGAAAAAATTCTAAAAATACTAGCTAGTGGGAAGCTGCTGCATAACACAGGGAGATCAATTCGATGATTGGTGATGACTTAGAGGGATGGGATAGGAAGGATGGGAAGGAGTCGTGGGAGGGAGTATATATGTATAAATACAGCTGATTCATTTGTTGTACAGCAGAAACTGGCACAGCAGTGTAAAGCAGTTATACTCCAATAAAGAGCTAAAAAAAAAAAAGACTATCGATGCACTTTCTGGTTCTATATCATAGAATGAGAATGTTCATAGAGGAGAATTCTTAGAACTGTTGTCATATATTCAGAACATGTATGGGGCAGAATTCTTAGAATTACATTGTATTAGAAGATGAACTGACATCTTCTTTGTATTTTTACCTCTTTCTTGTACAATCAAGTTACGTTATTTACCTTGACCACATAGGCAATTGTCCCACTTCATCTTTATTGAAAAGTCTACTCCTCCCTTTATGACAAGCAAGTTACATTTTGAAACTTTCTCATCATTTAAAGCAAGTGCACTCAGAGTGATTACGAGTGTTGTGTACACAGATCAAGACAGAATTGAGTCCCCAGTGTACAGGTGCATCAGACAATGTGACAACAAAGGCAGTGGTAATTATAAAAGATCTATTGACGTTTTTCTTTTTCTAACTCCCATTAGGATGATGTATGCTTTTTAACTTGTTATTTGATCAGGATGAAGGGAGTGAGGTAATTAAAATATTTACAGGGCCTGTACTTGATATACTACAACAGAATAACAATATGTGAGAAGTATATTTCAGGTATTGGATCACCTCTATTTCTTGTAAGTCTCTTTGTTATTCAAGAAATCATGGTTTTTAATCTGAATTCTATTTATATATTACCAAATATTTAAAATGTTTATACTTAATATTTCTGATATTTCAAAGGAAATGCTATAACAAAACTTTTGATGCTTTAATAAATTTTACAGTAAAAACATGATTAAAATAAATGTCATGGCTATTTTAAAAGCAATATGTGAGAGTGTGTGTGTGGGGGGGGTGGTATGATGTAGTGTGGTGTGTGTGTTTAAGGAGAGCAGAGAAAGAAAAGGAGAGAGGAAGATTTTAAGAGAGATTGAGATTTCAATGAAATATACACTTAAAAACTGACAACTAGTCTTCAAAACAAAGCATTATTTTCATATTATTTTATCCACATAATCAATAGTTCTGCATAGAATCACAGAATTTCATATCTGAAAGGATCCTCAGAGCCCACCTTCCTGCATATCAAGTCATACATAAGCCTATCCAGAAAAATGCTAGAATACCTCTCTTCAGAGAACTCCATGTAAACTAATTCTTATTCCTAGAAAAAAGCCATGCTGTGTTTGGTTCTCTTTCACCATACCTGCATAGACCTAAAATTTTGAACAAACATCCAATAATATCTAAAGCATAATTAATGCAACCAATACATGAGTATCAATATTATTTTTCCTCATTGCATTAGTTCAAAAACATTGCATCTCTTTGTTTTCCAAGAACTACAGCCCTGTAGTTTGCTCTCATTATTAAAAGAAACACTTAGAGTAATGAATCAAAGTCACATTAGAAAGCATGCTATAGGTCAAACGGTGAGCAATATCTAGCATATTATGAATGCTTTCGGAGAATGATGTTAATATTAAACGAAGGGCTCTCATTGGATATTTGACTTCAGTTTACACATTTCAGTGGCCTTTGTTTGCTGACCTCAAAGACTAAAGCAAAGAGCTTTATGCTGAGAGAATAAGAATGTTTCCCAGGATGCTGCTTCTGTCATGAAAAAAGCAACCATAAATAAAACAGCTTACAGCAATCTTGCAGATTTTCCACAAGGTGTCTTAGCAGAAACCTAAACAAAAGGAGCAGATATAGAACTTGAAGTGAAGACAAAGCTGGCATGGTTAGAAAGCAGATACTGCTCACATGGAGCTATGTTGTTTCTTTCTGTAGTAATGAAAGATCCTTCAAAGCTTACTGGTCATTTTATTTGACTTGTGGGATGAAAAGCCTCTATCTTCAAAAAGAGAAGAACAAACAGCTGCAAGAAGAGAATGTCACCCACACCACCGAAGATTCTGGCCCTGATGCTGCTCATCATTTGGGCCATGAGTTGGTTACTACTGTGCCTTAAAGAAGGCCTGATCAAGTGCTGTTTTTGTCTTATTAAATGCAGAGATTCCAAAGTTTAATGACCCCCCCCCAAAAAAGTCTTTCCCTTTAAGACTTTAAAACATAGATGAACCAGGGAGGATTTGGGTATCTTTATTAGAGATGAGAACGAGATTGCTTTAGCATTATTGATAAATTACCTTTAAAGTAACAACTTTTAAAAATATCATGAGGTGTCTCAGGCTGCATAAATTATACAGGACTCTCAGAGACCACAAATTGTGTCAAGAAAGAGGCTTATAAGGAAACTACCATCTCTCTGTGTGTTCATAATTTAATTTCCATGTTTGCATAAATTTGATTTCTGGCAGTGAGAGTTAGGAGACCAAGAAAGAGACACAGAGAGAGCAAGAAGGCTATCTTAAAAGGGGATATAGGATATTAAATATTTTCCAGTTAGAATCTGACTTTGAGGGGATTATAAAAGACTATTATGAACAACTACACACCAAAAATGTGGGTAACCTAGAAGAAATGGGTAAGTTCCTAGAAACATACAACCTACCTAGACTTAGTCATAAAGAAATAGAAAATCTGAACACCAATAATGAATAATGAGATTGAATCAGGAATCAAAAACCTTCCAACAAGAGAAGTCTAGGACCAGATTTCTTCACTGCAGAATTCTACCAAATATTTAAAGGAGACAATGCCAATCCTTCTCAAACTCCAAAATTTGAAGATGTGTACATACATTCAAACTCATTTTATGAAGCCTGAATTATCCTTATACCAAAGCCAGACAAAACACAAGGGGAAAAAGAAACTATAGGCAAATATGCATAATGAATATAGATGCAGAATTCCACAGCAAAATACTAGTAAACCAAATTCAACAGCATATTTAAAAGACCACACACTGTGACCAAGTGAGATTTATCCCTGGGATGGAAGAATGGTTCCACATATACAAATCAATCAATGTGATGCAACACTTCAAGAGAACAAAAAATAAAACTCCCATAATCTTCTCAATAGATGCAGAAAAAGCATATGACAAAATTCAACCCCCTTTCATCTTAAAAACTCTCAGCAAACTTAGAATAAAAGGAAATTACCTCAACATAATAAAGACCCTATATGAAAAGCCCACAGCTAATATCAAAATCAATGGTAAAAAATCTAAAGCCTTTCCTCTTCAATTAGGACCAAGTCAAGGATGCCCACTCTTGCCACTTTTATTTATCATAGTACTGGAAGCCCTAGCCAGAGCAATTAAACAAGAAAAAGAAATAGAAGTCATCCAAACAGGAAGAAAAAAAGTAAAATTATCTGTTCACAAATGATATCATCTTAAATGTAGAAAATCCTAAACATTTCACCAAAAAATCCTGTAAGAACAAATCAACAACTTCAGTAAAATTGCAGGATACAGACTTACAAAAATCAGTTTCATGCCTATGTACTAATAATGAACAATTTTAAAAGAAAATTAAGGAAAAATATCACATTTATAGTAACATCAAAAGAATAAAATATTTAGGAATAAATTTACCTAAGGAGAGGAAAGACTTATACACTGAAAACCATAAAACATACCTAAAAGAAATTTTAAAAGACACAGCTGAGTGGAACAGAATCTCATGTTCATAGATTGGGAAGATTTAATATTGTTAAAATGCACACCACTCAAAGTGATCTAGACATTCAACACAATCTCTATAAAATTCCCCATGGCATATTTTGCATAAATAGGAAAAAAATCCTAAAAATTCATATAAAACCACAAAGGAACTCAGACAGCCAAAACAACTCTGAAAAGAACAAAGCTGGAGGCCACATACTTCTTGACTTCAAAAGATAATTACAAAGCTACAATAATCAATACAGTATGGTACTGGCATAAAGACAGATGTACAGCTCAACAGAACTGAGTACAGAACCCAGACATAAACCCATACATACATAAGGTCAAATGATCTGTCACAATGGTGTAAAGACTACACAAGAGGGGAAGGATAGTCCTTTTACAAAGGGTGTTGGTAAAACTAGATATCCACATGTGAAAGAATCAAACTGGTCCTTTATCTTATACCACATACTAAAATAAACTCAAAATGGATTAAAGATGTAAATGCAAAACCTGACACTTTGAAACTCCTAGCAAAAAAAAAAAAAATAGGAGAAAAGCTCCATGACATTGATCTTGGCAATAATTTCTTGGATATGACACCAAAAGTACAGGCAACAAAAGTAAAAATAGACAATTAGGACTACATCAAACTAAAAATCTTCTATGCAGCAAAGACCATAATAATACAGTAAAATGGTAACCTATGAAACTGGAGCAAATATTTGCAAAGCATTTTTATCTGACAACAGGTTAATGTCTAAAATATATAAGGAACTCCTACAATTCAACAGCCAAAAACCAAAATAAACTGATTAAATATGGGCAAAGTACTTGAACAGACATTTATCTAAAGACCTTTAATAGCCAACACAGGAATAAGAAAAGATGCTCAGCATCACTAATCATCAAGCAAATACATATCAAAACCACAATGAGCTATTGCCTCACACCTTTTAGGATAGTCATTACAAAAACACAAACAAGCAAAAGAAAACAGAAAATAACAAGTGTTGGCAAAGATGTAGAGATATTGGAACCCTTATATACTTGCAGTGGGTATTTACCTAAAATAACTGAAAACAGAATCTTAAATAAATATCTCTACTCCCATATTTATTGCGGCATTATTCACAATAGCCAATAGTCCATAATGGATGAGTGGATAAAGAAAATGTGATATATACATATATGAAAATTTTGTCATATGCTACAACATGGATGAAACTTGAAGACATCAGTTAAGTGAAGTAAGTTAGTCACAGAAGGACAAATACTGCATTATCTACTTATATGAGGTATCTAAAGTAGTCAAACTTATAGAAATAAAAAATAGAATGGTGATTGCCAGAGACTGGAGGGAGGGTGAAATGAGGAAGTTACTGTTCAATGGGTATAGAGTTTTAGTCATACAAGATGAAAAAGTTCTAGAGATCTAGAAATCTGTTGTGCAACAGTATGCATGTAGTTAATAATATCACATTGTATACTTAATTTGTTAAAAGAGTAGATCTCATGTTATATGATTTTTTGAATTACAATAAAAATTTTAAAAAATAGAAAAAGAAATTAAAAAAAGAATATTAGTAACTTTAAGGCAGTGATTCTTTGCCTGATGATCACCATGGTCACCCCAGCATTTAAAAAATAAACAAACAAAAATTCCCCCAGATACTAAAAACAGTGGATGCTCAAGTCCCTATATAAAATGACAAGGTACAGTTAGCCAGCCATATGCCATGGATTCAGAACCCTTGGATATGGAAGGTCAGCTTTAATGCCTATAATCTCTGACTCATCAGTACTTGGCAGTTAACACTGAACTGAGCCAACTTTGCTCATGATAATCCCTGTGTTTGCCATCTGCATTATACCACACTGACTTGTCCCTGGCTGCACCAGCACCACTCTGCTTACTTGCCAGTAGACATGTTTTCCATCTGTATGTGTTGATTACAGGTCACTTTGTCCTTAATTAACTTCAGACTCCCCTTCAAAACAAGCAGAGCAGAATCAATACAGAGATACTTAGCAAAGATGGATTAACTAGGACTCATTCTTTCCTCAGTACATCTTTAACAACCCATGTTTGTTACTCTTTTAGTCCTAGGGATGAGAATGTGAAAGAGAAAGCCATTAAGTGGTTCAGAAAACTGCTCTGGCCCACCCTGATTTCTCTCCTTTCTAAATTCTTATTGAACTGATTACTTATTATATTTGGATTAGCGTAGAATTGCTGTCCCATGGTTTCTGCCATTATTCTGTTCCCTGTTAAATTTTCTCATTCTCTTATTTTTAACTTTCTCACACTACTTCCTGTGTGAGGCTGTGTCTCCCATAATCTTACTGCTTGAGTGATTCCAATTAACTGAACTCACATGACTGACTGACTTGCAGTTCAGTGGGTGATGCCTTTTGACAGAAGAGAACCTTGACCTCAGGATTGCTCAGCTCTACTTTGCTAAAGACCTATTCTGAGACCACAGAAACTTTTTTCAACTATATAATTTGTTGAACAGATGATATAGTCACAAAACTCAAAATTCAAAAAGTACAAAAAGATGTTTGGCATAAAATTTCTCTCGTACTCTTGTCTCCCTTCTGCTCTTTGTCCTCCCTGCATCCTCCTTCTAGGTGATCCTGGGAAATAGACAGCAGTGTCTAAAGTTCCCCAGGTATTTCTAAAATAGAACATTGCTGTTTTCAGTCATAAGAGGGGAAGAGAGGCTGGTGTGACTTCAGGCTCTGGTTTGAGGTGCTGCCTGCCAGGGATTAGAACCATCTTCAGTGTTGATTTCTCAAAAATCTATTAATCAACCATTGAATCAACCAACCAAATTCTTACTGAGCACCCATGAGGTTTAGAATTGTGTTATGGGTTAGGAAGCCAATCAGAATAAAACAATTTTTGATGTTATTAACCTTAAAACATATATGTGGAAAATCATCATATCAACAAGAAATTGTCAATAAAGGAGTATTTTCTAATTAAGCAAGTATAAGATTTTCATATAAACACTTCCCCCATCAATATATTTATTTATTTAGGGTTTGGCAGAACTTTAGGTATCATCAAAGCCAATCTACTTATTTAGTGAGAAAACTGAAGTTCAGAGAAGCAGCAAGTTTTATAATTAAGAACATGAACTCTGGACCTAGCCTGATTCAGTTTAAATCCTAGCTCTACAATTTAGCAGCTGTGTGACACTAGATAAACTACTTAACCCTTGTGCTTAAATCTTCCCACCTGTAAAATGGGCATAATCAGAATATACCTTTCATAAGATTGTAGCAATTATTATATGAGTTAATATATGTAAATGGCTAAGAAGGATGTCTGACAAAGAATAAGCACTAGAAGTACACACTATTATCATTAAAGGTTAAGTGACTTGTGGAAGATGAAATAGCTGAATGTCATAGAAATAGTTATAAACTGATAAATTTAGGTATTGAATTATTCATTACAAAGCATTAAAGGAAAGCAATTACAAAGCAAAAATTAATATAACATTTATAATAAAGCAATGGCAAAGTGTATAAGTGAAAAAAAAAGAATTCAAAAAAACTAGAGTGGATGAAGTGATACTTGCATTGGGTTGAGTTAGCTCATAAACAAGGAAACAGAATATCAAGGTGGACAAAGAAGCAGGCTTTCTTAAGGATCAGCAAGCCAGAACACAGGTCTTAGAGACTCAAAGTTTGCTCCTGCAAAAGTCTCCTTTTGTTTTCCTTTTTACATTTTCGAGGAAAAAAATAGAATGGAAAGGAAGAATATTCATAGTTAAGACCTAAATATTTGGGTAGGAAAACATTTTAAACATTAACTTACTTTCAATCAGGACTAATAAATTTTTGTCTTTGTTTCACTTGTGATAGTCTAGTAAATTTGATTTAATAATATTAGCAAGAGAATAAAATAAAAAGAATGAGCTATTGCTCATCTGTTCATATGTGAATATAAACATGGATTTCAGAAATATGAAAAGTTTGAAAGTTTAGTAAAAGTCTGTTTGTGACTTTAAAATAAATTTAATTTTTCTTTTAAACTATGTCATGAAATAGTTCTATAAATATCCAAAAATTACTAAATGTCATATGTTTCAAAGTAATAATTTATAACTTTATTAAAGAGAAAATGGAGAGTAAAACTCATAAGCACCACTGATCTACAATTTCCAGATTACCTGTATTTGAGTGATTGATCAAATAATAGGAAATGGTATTATGCTAAGTGAAGTAAGACAGGGAAAGGCAAATACCATGTGAGTTCTCTTATATGTGGAATCCAAAAACTAACTAGCTAACTAACTAAAAACATGCTTACAGATTCAGAGAACAGATTGATGGCTGCCAGAGGTGGGAGGGGGTGTAGGTGGAAGAAATGGGTAAAAAGAGTCAAAAGGTAAAAAGAAAAAAGAAAAATTAAAAAAAGTTTTAAACCCCAGGCAACCAAACCAGATCTCACCAAATCCACACACAAAAAGTTCTTAATTCTCTTTTATATACCCTTCTAACAAGTTTGTTTAGCTGGTTTCCTAACCCATAATAAGTTATTAGTAAAAAAAAAAAAATAGAGAGATCCCTAAAAATAAATATTTTTCCTGCAAAAAGTGCACAAATATATCCTAGCCTTGAGGATTCTCACCTTTCACCGAAGATGAGCCACCCACAGGATGCAGTAAGCCTGTAGAGCTTGTAAAGCCTGGCAGCCAAATGTAATCACCCTATGATCACAGCAGAAAGCAAAGGAATCACCCCTCATACAAGAGTTAATTTTGAGAAACAAGAAAGAGGGAAAAATGTACCTTGTGCATTGTAAGATAATTAATGACCTTTCTAATGCAGTCCTTCGGATATTAAGTCCTCGTCTTCACTCTTCTTTCTTAGCAAATCTAATGTACTATGAGAACTAGTTAACATAGTTATAAAAATAATAATGCAAATAGTTAAAGGTCTGTCTGTCAGTACAGCTCAAGCTTCTACCCAGAATTTAGAAGTCAGCCTTCTAATCAAATTTCAGTCAAATATTTTATTTACAGAGTTATTGTTTACACACTGTAATGCATTAATTTGATTGAATCTCTGACTTATTATGGGTTACTGAGCATATTTTGTGAGCAATGGAAAGGGCAAACAGTTGCATTTCCAGTACTGAATCACTCAACTTCATTAGGCAAAGAAACTATCAAAGTCAATAATCAACATGCACTTGAACCTGGGCACCACTGAGCCTGAAAGGCTTCCAGGGACTCCTTTGAGTTTGTCACTTTAATTATCTGCATATTAAGATCTCTGCAGGCAGACAATGCTTCTAAAGGCCAAACAGCTCCTTTAGAAGTCATTAAGCCCAGTATTGCCAATAAATTTGAGATGTACAATTTCGAAAGCTAAAGTGATGTTTTAAAGTCTACCCAGGACTTCCGTGGTGGTGCAGTGGTTAAGAATCCGCCTGCTAATGCAGGGGACACAGGGCTGATCCCTGCTCCAGGAAGATCCCACATGCCGCGGAGCAACTAAGCCAGTGCGCCATAACTGCTGAGCCTGCGCCCTAGTGCCACAAGCCACAATTACCGTGCCTGAGTGCTGCAACTACTGAAGCCCTCAACCCCTAGAGCCCGTGCTCCGCAACTAGAGAAGCCACTGCAATGAGAAGCCTGCGCATTCCAACGAAGAGTAACCCCTGCTTGCCACAACTAGAGAAAGCCCACGGGCAGCAATGAAGACCCAACGCAGCCAAAAAATAAATACATAAATAAAAGTGAAAAATAAATAAATAAAGTCTATCCCAAACCTGTTAGAGTGATAAGAAAGACTGAGGCATCTAGGTATGGCCCTAGGCCACCAGTGCAGGCTAGAAGGGTTGAAGATTTGAAATAACAGATAGGAATATTTCCCTGGGACTAGGATAACAGAAAGTAACAAAACTTACTATCATACAGCTATAGTAAAAGAAAGGCTTTACTTTACAACTAAAGTCAAAGAGTAGATAATGAATGCTAACTAACCGTTTGTACTATAACTAGTGGCAGAGACAACATCAAGAGCCACATTCCTGATTAACATAGCACTGCTTTTTCCATGGATTAATTTTGTTTTCTCAAACTAAACTGCAGGACAAATAAAAAGAAGTCTTGTTTTATCAAAGCACACAAAGTATTTTGTCTATATGCTAATTAAGTTTGCCAAACTGTTTTCCATGCTTCTAGAGGACAAATAATGAATGTTAAGTCCTAGAGAGCACCCAGAATAGTACTGGATCAATAGCAGTAAATATTCAGTAATTGGTTATTTATTGCTAGACTCTTGAGTAAGCCCACAAAATGAAGGACTCAATGTTAAAGAATCAAACAGGAATGTAAATTGGTGCAGCCACTATGGAGAACAGTATGGAGGTTCCTTTAAAAACTAAAAATAGAGCTACCATATGATCCAGGAATTCCACTCCTGGACACGTATCCAGAATAGATGGAAACTCTAATTGGGTAGATACATGCGTCCCAATGTTCACAGCACCACTATTTACAATAGCCAAGACATGGAAGCAACCTAAGTGTTCACCAACAAATGAATGGATAAAGAAGATGTGGTACATATACAGTGGAATGTTACTCAGACATAAAAAAGAATGAAATAATGCAATTTGCAGCAATATGGATGGACCTAGAGTTCATCATACTAAGTGAAGGAAATCACACAAAGACAAATACCACATGATATCACTAATATGTGGAATCTTAAAAAATGATACACAGGTAGAAATAAACTCCAGGCATAGAAAACAAACTTATGGTTACTAAAGGGGAAAGGGTGGGAGGAGAGATAAATTAGGAGTTTGATATTAAAATATACACACTACTATATATAGAGAAGATAACCAACAAGGACCTATTGTGTTATAGCACAGGAAACTATATTCAATATCTTGTATTAATAATCTATAATGGAAGAGAATGTAAAAAAGAATATATATATATAAAAGAATCTAAAAAGATACATATGTATGTGTGTACCTTATAAATTATAAATTATAAATCCACTATAAATCCATTATAAATCCACTATATTTCAATTACAATTTTAAAAAAAGAATCAAACAGGGAGTGATGATTGGGCTCAACCAGTGATGGTTACCAACCTGGAGGTGAATTTAAATTCTTCTGTCCTTCAAATCTACACCAAATGTTTCTGCAACATGATACACTGACCCACCTCCCTGTGAATGGCAACACCATGGGACACTTGTGGTGAACTGCAACCACTCCTACCCTCACATTGTCTCACATACCCTGTGAATAAGGGATGAGAAACTGTGTGGCCAGGCTGTCTGTCATAGAAACAATCTCCTGCTTACAATAGCAGGATTTGATGTAGGTGATAATGGGGAAGAAGATGGAGCCCCAGCTATTTTTATGCAATTACCTAACTATATCTTTTTGTGCAATAAAAAGGAGAGAGGAGTGAAATTGTGAAATTAGCGGCTGAATCAGGAACATTTGTTTATATCCAATATGAAAAAGTTATTTGAATAAACAAAGAAAAAATATGACTAGTATGCCATATTATATTATTATTGCTTTAATTCAAGCCGTGTGTGTGTGTGTGTGTGTGTGTGTGTGTGTGTGTGTGTGTGTGTGTGTGAAAACCAGTTAGATGCACAAAAATACCAAGTGTGGCATTTTATAACCCTGAAATCTATTAAATATTTTAAGGCTGTGACTACTATACTTTGTCTCATTCTCATTCACATTTTAAATATAAAGATATATGGGCAGGCAATACCTAAACAACTTACCATTCTTCAAATTCTATGATTTCACAATTCTGAGCATAAAAGTAGCTGCTTTTAAAACACTATCATATGTTTGAGTTGATGACTTTTTGAACACAGGATATGCCAGGGCCCAGCAAAGGGAAACAGAGGCTTGGCCTAAGGGCTAAACAAATAAGAATGTTGAGACCACAGGAACAGTCAAAGGGTCAGGCTCCTAGATAAGACAATAATCTACTTCTGAAGCCTACAGGTAAACCTGGGACCCAGACAGTAAAACACCCCCTTCTCTAGGGGACTGCCAAGCTAAAAGAGACTGGACAGTCTCAAAGTTGGATAAAAGGTAAGTAGAGTAGCAAGAAGAACCAGAATCTCAGAAGTCAGTTCACATTTGGTGAGGGACCTTCTGATTGGTGAGATGAATAACAACAGCGAATATTTGTTTTAAAATTGCATCAAGCTAACTGAAAAATAAAGATTAGGTGCAGGAACCCACAACTTATTACAACTTTTTAAAACTTAGACATTAGAATTCTCTTGTGTGCTTGCACTGACTGCATGCAAGTGACAGACTACAGGAAAGCGTGAAAAAAACAATAAATAAGTAAATCAATAAGGCTGCTTGTAGATAATTTGCCACCATCATTTTGTCCTAGATGCTTCCAATGTATCCATGCTTTATTCATTCAGTTAGCTACAAAGCCCTGAAGTAGGAACACGCCTAGGGTATATAAGAAATGTAAAGATCAGTGAGTGAAACAAAGTGAGTGAAGGACAGTGAGGTATGAGGTAGTTTGAGGTCACAGATAGAGGAAGGTACCAAGTCATGTAGATCTACAGTAAGGAGTTTGATTTTAGAGAAGCTTAGGTCAGAGGCTATCCCAGTCATCTTGCTATTGGATGATGGTGTCTTGATTAGGGTGTTAGCTGTGGAAATGGAAAGATACATATAAATTGCAAGTGGACTTTAGTTGGAGTATATGTGCACGTGTGTGTGCGTCTGTGTGTGTGTGTGTGTGTGTTATGGTGGGAGTGAGGAATTGGTGAGGAATGAAGGATAACTTCTAGGTACTTGGCTTGAACAACTAGGTATATGGTAATGATATTTATAAACTTGGGTAAAGAGAAAATGTACAGCTCTGTTTCAGTCTTGAGAAGTTTGAGAAACTTCTTAGACACCCCAGGAAAATATCAAGTAAGTGATCAGTTATATAAATCCAGAGCTCATTGTACAGATTAGGATTAGAGATATACATTTGGGATTCATCAGTATATAGATGGTATTGAAAGCCACAGTATGGACGCATCTGGGGAAAGATTATAGACAGTCTTTGAGAGGTCAACATTTAGAGGTCAACAGTGCAGGCAAAGTCAGCAAGAAAGGCCAAGAAAGAGCGGTCAGTAAGGACCAGAGTATAGCATCATGGATGCCAAAGCACAGTGTGTTTGAAGAAGCGGGAATGGTCACCTATGTGACTTGCTACTGTTGAGCAAATAACATGAGGACAGAAAAGTGATCGTTGGGTTTGGCAACCTGGTGACCTTGTCAACAGTTTATTCAGTTAAGGAGGGCAAGTAGCCTGGAAGAAGTTGTTGAGGTGAGTGCTTCTGATGGGCTGAATAAGCCTTATTAAAATGCAACAGTATTGTTAACACAGAAATGCTATCAGTTTTACCCATACTGAAATTTATGCCTGATTTCATGACTATCATAATATAGGATTTGTTTAGAATTAATTGTCTCATAACAGTTAAATTAAAAAAAAGTAGTTAGAACCCATCATAATTAGCAGCAAATAACTTGTATGTTTATAAAATGCTTGGGAAAATATGACTTAATAGTTAGTGTTCCAAATGGCACTACTCTTATAAGCAATAAGTGTGACCCTCTGGCTATGATATGGAAATTCTTTTTAAAAATTAGGAAGAACAAAGTAAACTATTTTAAAGGTTTATTTGCATGTCACCATAGCAATAAATTATTGATTTTCACATCTAAAATTAATGTTTTTATTTATAAAGTATTTTTAACTCTGGGTAACGTAATATACAACTTTGCTTTAAGAGACCATTTTATTTTAAAGACTTATAGAGTTTGAATGAACCCAATTAAGTGTGCTCTGTGTGTCTTCTCAGTCTGCCCTTAGCAAGACTAACAATGTGAGTTCTGTTCTACTTGCTATCAGGGGAAACTGCACAGGAACCTAGAGAATACTGCCTGCTGGAAAAAAATGAGCTCATTTCTTCATAAAGTCTCTGGCTGTGGCCACAGAGAACACAGCATCCGTTTATAGATTCTCCTAATTGGCGCTAGGCCATTGTCTAGGCTGGCACTTCTTTACTGGCAAATGCAGCTCATTTTTATTTGTGCTCTCCAATACATTCAGCTACCAATACCTACAGATTTGGATTATGAAAAATTATCTAGGCAGGTAAAAAGAACTGAAATATGACAGTTCAGTAGCGTGTCAGGATGAGGGAGGGAGGCCCAAACTACCTTGAAGAAGGAGTATTTTGTGAAAATGAACAAAGCTTCATGTTCTCTCTTGAATAATAAAAACACTCATCCACATACTGACACGACACAGGGATTTTATTATCAATTGTCACACACAGTAGTTTTATTAGCACCTATTCAAGACTAAGCTAATTTAAAAGCACTTGAAACCTTAGGCAGATGTTTTTAAATGGAAAAAAGTTCAAAAAGCTCTGCATCATATACTGTCTACTATAAATAAAATAAGGCTCAGCTCTTCCCTAGTCGACGCACATCCACTTACATATGAGCTGCCCATACCAGGATCTGGGCATCATTCTCTAGGGCAACAATGTTCCCTGCTCTGTCAGAACTTTATGACATGCATTTTCTCTTTTGACTAATTTTAAATGCCTAGTCCATTTCATGTTGTAATACATCTCCTCCCACACTAGATTCCTATATGTCTCATTTAATTCCTCTTAAAATTAAAGGAAATATCACTGAAAAACTGGAGTTCTTTACTAAAGCTCAGCATAAGCATACTCCATGACCCCAACTTTTCACTTCTAAGTACAGAACACATAGAAAAGACTATGCTTGTTCACCAAATGACATGCACTAAAGTAAATGTTATGAATAGCAACATTATTTATAAAAGCAGAAAACTAGAAACTACCTAAATGTGCCCAAATCAACAATGGAATTCATAAAATCATCACACAATGGAAACTACTACAATGGGAATGAACAATCTACAACTTTATGCAACAACATGGACTAATCCCAAGAACAGATTGTTGAGCAAAGGATGTAAGATAACAGATTAGAACACTTTCATCATCTAAACTACTAATACCTTGTCCTGACTAGAAAGCAGAATAGTAGTTACCTCTAATGGGGTCTGGTGAGTAGAAGGGGGCATGAGGGACTTCTGAAACTCTGCTATTGTTCTTGGGTTCATCTGGGTGCTGGTTACACAAGTGTGTTCAGTTTGTCAAGTTCATCACAATGAATAGTTAAGATATCTTCACACTTTTGTATTGATTTCATAGTTTAATAATTCAACAAATCTCAAGTTTACATGGATATTGGTTGAGTTGAAATAGAGACAGCTCAATACCAAGTGTAGTAGACCGATTTCTTGTTGGCAGGTATTATCTACCCCTTACCCCCAACAGAGGGCAGGCTTGGCTATGTGACTTGCTCTCATCAAAGAAATATGAGTAGAGATGAGCACTGCTTCCAACCCAAGTTTTAAGAGCTAGTGTGGGGTTCACCATCACCTCTTTTCCCTCTGCCTCAAGACTGTATCCCAGAATGAAGACAACACGAAAAGGAACCACAGCCAACTAGTGCCGGACATGCAACAGAAGCAGAAGTGTCCTTCTTGTGGAAAGTCATTGAGACATTAACCTGAACTACCAGATTTAAGTAGAACAGTTGAGTATTTTGGACTACTCTGAAAACAAAGAACAAAATTATTTCTATCATGTCCTATATACTCTACAGAGCTTACATAATTTAATGTTTCATAGTATCTTCTAGACATGACCTAGTACTCTCTTATGGACTTTCTCAGGCACTGTCAAAGCTCTGTAGTTCTCCAGATATCACCTATCCACACAGAGACCATAAGACCCCCATGTTCCATTCAGCTCAATAAATTATTTACAACAAATACTGAACTCCAATGGGAAGATAGGAGCTTGATCAGCTCATAATGATTTTTCCTTTGTCGAAAACAACTTTTGATCCAGCAAGATTTGACCCCCAGTCGTTGTTTCTGTGCTAGGTGGTCTTCCTGGCCACAGCAATTTTACACAAAGGAGATACCTGCAGCAGGCTAGGTTAATGAGATTTTTCTCTTCCCAGAATTGGAACTCTGAATGAAAGAAATTGGGAGCCCTTGACAATGAATCATGAAAACAAAAATGCTCTAAAATTACACAATATGCTCAAGTTTTGGTTTTGAGCTACCCTAGTATCGCCTTAATAAACTCGCCTATTTTTCTGGGTAGCCAGAGTGAGTTTGGTAGCCTGAAACCATGATAACTTAACTATCAGAAACATCCGTGTCCCTGGATATATGAGGCAATAGATCACTAAGCAGAGGCCTTGTGCTTCTGAGGTGAACATAATAATAATGCCTTGTTTCTCTAAGCTTCTTGTGGGCATTTTAGTTCCTGGAAAATTTGTTCCAGAGAGGTGATTTTTATTGGAAACAACTGCACAAAGAGGCTTATCCTAAGAATCTTCTAAATTTTTAAGGTTAATTCTAATTTGCATTCCTTCTAAGCAGGTTTTTTTAATGACTTAAAAAAAAAACACCTTTATGTTTGGGTTGAGTTTTCAGTCTCATAATATGACAAGAGAATTTTCCAGAATATGTATGGAAATGGTGGTTGACTTCCAGTGACATACAAACACCAGGTTGCTTTGTAAACTATAAACTATATTTCCTAAGAGCAAGAAAGTAGGAGCTGTCTCTTACGTATTATTCACAGCACTGGTACAAAGAGAAATGGCATTTTGAGTAGAGCAGATTGCTCACATTTGAGTGATATTGGTAGGCAAGCAAGGAAAAATGGGGCTACAATATGAAGGCCTTAAATAATAATAGGTTTCCAAGTTTGGATGACATCCTCTAGGCAATGGTAAATTGGAGAAAGTTTTCAAGCAAGGGATACAATAATGAAAATATTATTTCAGTCATGCATAATATACTAACACCTGGAAAATCAGTGTTAGCAGACCACTTAGCAGGGTTGCATAAGAAGACAAAGACCTGAAATATGATGATGATGACACCAATGGAAAATAGGGATATGTATATATGAAGAAAAGTTGGACAAAAATAATTTACACAACTTGGAAACTGATAGGGGTAAAGGAGTTGGAAAAGTCTAACATAACTCAGTTTTGGAAACAAAATGAGATCTTGACAGAGAGAGAATCCTATAGGTCAGTTCGTTTGGGAAGATAATGAAAAATGACAGAATGAATAGCCAAGGGTAAAGGTCAACACAAGATCCATACAATACAGGGCTCAAATATCATTCATATATTCAATGTCTCTGTTTTTCCCAATGTATTAAAAATATTAATACACTATACAGATATAGTGAGAAAGTATGAGAAGATTTAGAAATGCTACACATCATCAAAATTAAAACTTTTTCTCTGTGGAAATCATGGCTTAGAAAATAAGACAAGCTATAGATTAGGAGAACAGACAGATCTCATATTTGATAAGGGACGTGTATCCAAATTACATAAATAACTTTCCAATCTCAAGAAATAGTTAATGCAAAATTAGTTATCAAAACTAATTAGCAAGTGTACACGGGCACTAAGATGGCTGAAATACACAACTGGGCTTGTTAAAACGTTAAGAACAGCCAGTAGAGTAAACCAAAAGGCATCCAAATAAATTGAACATGCAATGGGTTTTGCTCCTACATTTATGATTATTTGTGATCAGTTTTGATTATCTGAATGGATGTGTCTTCTAGATGAACAAGAGACAATAATAAATCACAAGTGAATAACCTTTTGTCAATTTTGTTCAAAATGGGGCTCATGAGTACATCTTAGACTTCTCAGACAATTAACTGGTTTGCAATTTTAAAGGATTTGGTTCTCAGTTTCTCTTTGTGTGGGTTTAAAAACAACTCAACTGCCTGAATTTCATGGGAAAAAGAACAACCACAACAAAATCCATAGTGACTAGTTTCATGTGTCATAATGGTGTTGAATTGAAATGGGAATCATTGATATGGAAAGTCAGAAAATCTGGATTTGAAGGATGCCCATAATAAACTAGATAATCTCAGGTAAATTTAAATCTCTTTGGGCCCCCAGTTTACTCTTTTGTAAAACGAAGTGTCTGGATTAGATAAGCAGTTCTAATCTTTTCTATATCCCATGTGGTGTGTATGTGTGTATACCTTGGATTCCTAGGTAGGACCCAACACCAGTTCTAAGATAGGACTCTGAGATCTACCTTTGTAAAAAGAACCCCTAATGATGCTGAGTCAGATGGTCCTTAGATCACACTTAGAGAAACACTGGACTGGATAGAATGTCCCTTGCAGCTCTAATACTCTATGATTTAGTCAGTGTCTTTTATTTTGCTCTTCCCTGCTCTTTAGCAGCGCAGGCCAGGCTATTAGATTTGTCCTTTTTCATATCAGAAAGGCAACAAAATTACTAGGGTTTTCCTTAGATCTGTATTTTCTGTGAATAACACAGATAACCACAGCCCAGGAAAAGCTTACTTTTTAAAACTGCTTTTACGTGGGGTATCTTCTACCATGTAGGCTCACCTTCTCTATAATTTTTGTAATTCAGACAGGCCTCATAAACCACAATTGATCTTTAAGAGTCACCTTTTAGATCATCTCCTCAAAAACATTTAAACTCTTAAGTGCAAGATGGAATAATATGATATAAATGAAAACTAATGATATCCTTAAAATAAAATTGTATTTAGGCAAATCAAAAGGCCTGCAAAAGAAAATTATGTTTGACCTTTAGTTTCAATTTCTTACATAATTTCATCCTGTTGTTTTTTCAATAATAAAGAGAAAAATTACATTTAAAAATATTTTGATATTTAGTTAAGGGAATTCAACTATTGATCCTAAAAGAAGGCTTTACTTTTATTTGTAAAGTAAATTCTAGTCGATTAATCTACCCTGTGACTTAAAAAGTGCAAATGTTTCCAATAATAATGATAATTGACATGCCAGCAGATGACATTTGCTTTGAGAATATTAAAGTTCTCTGTGGAAATATGGGTATAAACATTCAAAATTAAACTTTGAGATAATTAATTGTGTTAATCCTAAATGAATAATCTCCAGAAGTAAAAATAATCTTTAAGCGCTAGAAAAATCAACATAATCACATTTATTTATGCTGCCAAAGTACACACACTGTGTGGAAAAACCCTGAAGCAAAGGGCTGATATCAGACATTCCAGCCAAAATCAGATGAGGCTAATAGTTAAAATTTAGGCTCTTTTCCTTACAAAATAGGTTGTTTGGAACCAGAATTTTTCATGTACTGAGTCCCATTTTCTTTATCTATAAAATATGGACAACTTTGGACACATCACCAAATCTCTCTGTGTTAATTCTTCAAAGTAAATGAGGGTAGTATAACTACAGACCTCTTTTAATTCTAATTTAATTCTAATTCTTGAAAATTTTAATATTCTCTTCACATTTGCTAAATGTGAAAACATGCTTTCAGTTACTATAAACCCTAAAATGCTCTAGTTTGGGAACAAATGAGGAAAAAGACATTTCTAGTTTTAATTAGTCACAGTAACAGAGAAAGTTTTGTTTCTTTATTTTTAAAATGTTTTGTTCTTGTTTATCTTCTGTAATCTTGCTCTAAGTCACAAATTCGAGGCTCCTTTAGATTCCTATATCCTTGGTATATGAGAAAGTTAAGTCGTTAAGGGATAATGATTGTAATACAATTTTTTGGAACAGATATTGATCCTGACAATATCTACAGACATCTATAGTCTTATGTAAATTAAAAAAATAGATATACCTGAAATAAATCACCTGGAACAATATTCAAAAATCCAGATCCCAAGCATATGGTCATGCTTGGGTTTTTCAATGCTAAAAAAGTACAAAAATACCTTCCTGAAAATATCTTCCATAACATCATCCCCTTACCTACACTTTGCTCTGTGAAAAGAAATCCACTCTGGTTATCACTGTATTCCCAGGGAAAAACACAACACCTGTGTTAATTTTCTGTAATTGATGAATAAACCAGTGAACAATGTATAATAGTTCTTATGAAACAACAGAACTCTATAACCTTGCTGTTATCTACTCATAGCCATGGAAAAATTCAACTAAATATTATGGAGAATAGCATAAAGGAGATCACATTAACCTTTAACATATGACTGAGATCAATCTATTTTTTTTTTTAATTGGAAACAGCACCTTCTTTGTACTTGGTTGAGGCAGTATAACTTACTGGCTTAGGGCAGGAATAATTTTGAGTTAGGTAAGAATAGGTAAGAATTCAGGTTGCCCTCCATACAAACATTGTTAACTTGGCCAAGTAATTTCATCTTGTTGAGGTTCATTTTCTTTATAGTACTTACAAAATTGGGAAAAATAATTTTAATTTACGGTGCTACTGAAAGATATCAACATCAAAACTTTTATAAATCATGTAGTCTGGTCTCCAGCACAAAGTAATTGTTCAATAAATAACTGCTACTACAGCTACTAAATATATTAAAAAATCAACATTTACATAATTCATAGCTTTCCTTAACTGTCTGGTTAATGTAAATTTGATAGATAAGAAACAAGATAATTATTCTTTTCCTTGTAGATATTTTTCAAAACAAAAGAAATCAGTCTGCTTTATAATTCCTTCTTATCTTATTTTTTCATTGCTAGAACCAAGATTAATAATACCTTCCTTTCCTTAAAGCATGCAAATATCAATCCTCTTTAATTCAAATTCAAACCCCTCCTCCTCTATGACACCTGAGGAATTTCAGCCCATACAATCTCTCCCTCCTTTGAGGTCCCACCACTATGATATAACATATTTTGGTAGCTTATGTTTATGCTGATTTTACCTCTGCAACTATACAAGGAGCTCCTTAAGGGTAAAGGGCATGCTTAACAATTATACTGTTTTCTCTTTCTTTACTGTACTTTTAGTGCTGCTCTTTTAAAATATTGTTTCATGTATTATGAAACATGTTTATTTCATGTTTCATGTTGTTTCTTTCCCCTTCTCAACAAATAAATCTTATGTCAGAAATGTAAGAAATTTTGCCTTCTAGTTCTTTGCCTTATTTACACATGCACTAACAGGAGTTAACAGGAGGCTGGCATAAGTATGTGCTTCACTTATCTGAGAGATAACTGTGGTTTACCACTCAAGTGATTAACTCCCTCCCTACTAAGAAACATGCATCTTGTTTCCTTCTCTGGCACATGTGGGTCTATAGGAAGACTTATGGCTAGGATGTGCATATGGAATCCCCTCTCCAATATGCCCAAAGTCAAGGATTTAGAGTCAAGTAGGGAGGGGTAGGGCCTGTGGCAAAGTGGAGAGTGCCTGCTCTGCCAAAAGACACCCAAATAAAGAAAGAAAAGGTGGGAAAAAGGGGGGGAAATTATTAAACCAGCCAAACTAAATATTTTTGTGCACCATATTTGCCTGAAGGCTGACAGTTTTCCTGAACAGCCTGAAGGTTGTCTGTAGATTCACATTCATAGAACTTCTGAGAGCAAAAGTCTCAATCTTTCTAGAAAAATTACTTTCCTGGGTCAGTCTTTATTTCAAATAGCTTGTCGTTGTGTCTTCAAAACTATATTTATATTTGCCATATGTCTTAAATTGGGGTTTGAAGATATTCCTGAAACGATATCAAATCATACTTATCTTTTAGGATAGGATCAGTAATTTTTATCATCAATTACATCTGTGTGATTTCAGATATAAATATATGCATATATAAAATTTATTCATAATCAAATTTATGTGACTAGATATAATTTATATATTTATTATAAATTAATATTCCCATATAGTACATTAGTGTATTTAAAGTAGTATAGTAAACCATTATAATAAAGTTACTTACAAAATAAATTTGTATTATAAAGTAAAATTTGTCATATATAATATATAAATTATATAACATACATTTATAATTTATCTCTATATCTCTAAATGGGAGAAATGTTTAAGCTAACAGATATGTATAAACGCCCACAATATGCAAGGTATTTTGCTAGAGACTGAAATATTCATGATGTGTTAGAAGAAGCACTTGAGAAATTTTTATTAGGCAGTAATTGATGCTAGATTGTTTTATTCAACTCAGATTTTGACAGTTGTATTTAAGTCAGCATAGGAAAGTTTGTAACTCGATGTCAACTTTCCTTTTAAAGAGCTTCTCACCACAGTCGTTTAACAAAACATTGCAGGGAATTAAAAAAATGGGTTGGCATTCTGAATATTTATAACTAATTTTGTTCAATTAGCTAGCTGCTCCAAAAATTCAACAAGACAAAATAATCATCAAAACGCCTTCCTTCTATAATTGAAGTATGACAGTTAACTTCACTTTTGGTGAAGACCCCAAAAATACTTTTTCCTTTGTGTGAAAATAATAATTTTTCCTAAAAGCGTGAAATCAAGCATTCATATTCTATTTCCAAAGACCATCAAAAATAACCCTACTTCATATTGCTAATAGGATTTTGCTTATTGTATATGGACAATTATTTTTATACTATATGCTATTCTACAAAGCTGAAATTGGGTCAAGTTTTTACTTTTCCAAATATATCTTTCTACTTACTTACATTTACATTGTCATTTCTAAGGTATGTTAAAAATTTTTAAACCTCAAAATAATAGTAAATATCCTTAGAACAAACATGTTATTGAAAATGTATTTCTTCCAAGCTTCACAAACCATTATCAGGTAGCTCAGTTCTTAGGAATCATTTTTACAAATCAAGAAATTCAGGCGACAAAGTTAAGTGATCTCAGGTTGAAACTCTAACATTTCTACTCCAGTGTTTTACTTTTCTACTTATTATTAATGATGGCTTTGTGGTTGAAATGAAAGTTATATTTCTATGAAGATGGCCTCACTCTAAGAATTCCTCTTCATTTTGTAAGTTAAATAATGTTGAGCTGTTATCTTAATCCATAACTTTCTTTTCTGATTAAGCAAAACAAAGGAAAGGTAAAGAATTGAGTAAAAAATTACCTCTTCCATAAACAAGATGTAAAGAAAAATAAAGTCAACCAGATGACAAGCACCAAATTACAGTGCCATTTCTATATTTATGTAAATTTAACATAATGCCTGGTCATGTGTTAGGTGTATGGTAGGAGATTCTATAAATATGTTTTTAAGGATCCATTGATCAGTCAGAGATATATTTCAGCAGCATGAAGAAAGAACACAGTACGTTGGTGAAACCATCTTATGTCTTAAAAGAATGTTTGCTGGATTATACATTTTTGTAGACTATGAATGTGTAACTGATTCATAGTGATGGGCTGGGTGAGACAGAGGATTGTCAGAAAGACCTTTCTACCATGGCTCACATTATTTTCAATTTGACATTCCTTCCCTTCCTTTCTCTTTGCCATTCCTCCTACTGCAAAGACCTAAAGACAGCAGGCAATCAAAAAGATTCTTAACATGGACACAACACAGTGAACCCACTGAAAAGAACCGCTGCTTCTCAGGCATGCCACTCATTGAGAGTGGCAAATAAAAACAATGACAATGGTAAAACAAAAATAAACATGCACTTAAAAAAAAAAACTATTTAAGAAGAAAAGATAAGGGAATAATCTTTAAGACACATATTGTCAAAATATAGCCCTTTCTCCTGAATTTTATTATCAAAGAAAGGGCAAGAGAAGTGAATTAAGTCAACAACGTGTTAGAATCTCTGGTAACAAGATTTCAGGGGCACTGCTCTATTAAGAACATGTCCCATCATAAATCAGAGAATAACATTAACAGGCCTTTCAGAGCAAAGCATGTTCACTCTGCCCAATGGAGGCTTCAACACAGCAGCTTCTGTCAACAGTTTCCTGAACCTCAGCGAAGATGTCAAAGGTGCTAATGGATTTGCACAACTCTTCTGACCACATGTCTTCTGGAGGTATGAAATGAAATCAAATTTGATTTGACTGATATTTGAAAAGTATTAAAATCATAAGAAAAAAGGATAAATTAGGATATATATTATCTATTCTAACATCTTGAAAAAATTTTACCTTACTGTGTGGGTTTTATTGGCAATTTGTTAGCTTCTATACCTGAGACGCATTTAGCCCTAGTAGCGAAGAATTAAATCAGTACTATTTCTAAACAGAATTTTCTATAATAGTAACTGAAAGAAGGAAAGACTTTATTATATTTGAGATGCATACGATAATATTTTTGCATAAACTAGAAAGAGAGACAGAATAAGTTTTAACAGATTTAAATGGTTCAAATGTGCTTGACACTTATGAAAATGTAGTAGTTATTATAAAAAGAAATAACAATTCTCTTTTTATTATGAAATACAGAAAATTTGTAATAGAAATCCTTTTCAGAAGTATACCTAGAAATATCCAGCATGAATTCACGGTAATCCACAGTGAATTGATTTCTTTACTCTGGGTATTGAATTAGAATTCTATTATGTTATCAATCCTTCAATATTCTGCATTCTTAGCCTCATGAGATTCCTGCCTGAGTGAAACACAGCTAAAAATTACCTTAATCAACCTTAATCTTAGGAAGTAGCAGAGAACAAATGGCTAAAAAAAAAGTTGCTCAAATTTTATAAAATGTCTTGTCTTCTACAAGCTGTCTAGTTCAATATAAATACTGGAATTTGTTTGTAGGCTTTCAAATCATGTTTCTTTTCAATGATGTTACTTTAGGCATTAATCTGAGATCATTATAAACAATATGTATATAAATCATGAAAATCATTATATTTTCCATAATGATCCATTAGACCTTTTTGTTTAGATGATATGAAAAGATAGAAAAAACAGATATGGCTTTAAATAACAGCTTGGGGATATCTCAAAGCAAGATATGATTTTTTTTTAAATTTACATTAATTCTCCTTAGTATTACATAGAATTATAACCATGTAGAACCTAAAGGAACTATTAGGGGTTGAACTGTTTAGCTCTAATCCTCAGTATTTCAGAAGGTGGCTTTATGTGTAAATGGGGGTTTTGCATAGACAATCAAGTCAAAATGAGATCACTGGGTGGGCCCTGGTCCAATATGACTGACTGGTGCCTTTATGAAAAAGGAAATTTGGACACAGAGACAGACACGCACAGAGGGAAGACAATGTGAAGACACACGGGAAAAGACACCCATGTGACTTGAGTGATGCATCTAAAAGCCTAAGAATGCCAAGGGTTATCAGAAAATACCAGAAGCCAGAAGAAGCAAAGAATGATTCTCCCTTAGAGCTGTCAGGGAGAGCATGGCCCTGCCAATATTTTGACATCAGAGTTTGGGCCTACAGAACTATAAGAAAATAATTTTCTGTTGTTGTAGGCCACCCAGTTTTTGGTACAGTAAATCCCCTACATATGAACCTTCAAGCTGTGAACTTTCAGAGATACAAATATGTGTTCTCATGTCCAATCACGTAAGTTAGTTCAGGTGTCTGAAGTACAATGTCACGTGCATGCATCCTCTACAAGTGGTTGTGCTTTTGTGTACTTTATTTTACTGAGAAAGGACGAGGAGAGACAAGAGGAAGAAGTAGTAACCCAAGAACTAAAGAGACTCACGATGCAGGAAATGGCAAGGGGATTTTCTTTATCTGAGGAGGCACTGTTAGGTTTTGAGGCACAGGAACTGAACGTAGAATGGTACACAGGCGTTTCAGTAGCCATTCAGAATGCAATTCAGTGCTACCGGTGTCATCTATGAAGAGAAACAAAGAGATACTACCCAGACATCACTGGATTGTTTTTTCAAGAGGGTAGATAGAATTGAATCTAGCAAGGAACCAGAACCCGTGCCGTCAACATCAGGCGTGAGTGAGACGACAGCTTGCCCTCCATCTGCTATTGCTGATGATCCTTCAGCTCTACCATCTCCCACCTCCTCTCCCTCCTCCAGTCAGTAACTCTTCTTACCTGTTCACTTGATGTCAGCCCCTGTATACCAGCTGTTGTACTGTACTACTGTACTTTTCAAGGTATTGTATTGTAAGATTAAAAATGTTTTATTTTTTTGTTTGTTTTTAATGTATTATTTCTGTGAAAAGTATTATAAACCTATTATAGTACAGTACTATATAGCCAATTGTGTTAGTTGGGTATCTGGGCTAAGTTTGTTGAACTTAGGAACAAACTGGACCTACGAACGCACTTTAGGAACAAAACTCATTCATATGTAAGGGACTTAATGTACTTTGATACTGCAGCATTAGGAAACTAAAACAGGAGCCTTAGAGAACTTATGATTCAACAAGCCAAAAAGCTGATGTAGAAAAAGGATGAAGTATCTTGCTGCCCAAGATCACACAGCTACTTCTAACAGAACTCTAGAAATAAGAGCATGGTGTTCTTGACTACAAGTTTAGGGCTGCCTCTTCCCCGTGCTGACAGACTGAAAATTTTAAATGTTAAAAGCTACATCAAAAATTCAATCCTTTAAGCTATTTATTTAGAGATTTTTGTTACAATTGAAAATAAATATTAGTACTCTGCTTCTGTTTCCAATCTTTCTAAGCATCCATGTTCCAATTTCTTAAGTTGTTTTTGCCATCTTCAAAATAAAATCGAGACTTGTTATTAACCCCTTTGATACTTGATTTTTATCAAATGATCCATTTGCTATGACATGCAAAGTGAAGTGACACAAACTATTATTAAAACTTTATAATAAAATTAAGAGGGAAATGAAAATATCATAAATGAAAGACTATCAGTTTTTTTAGTTATATAATATTTTTGGTAATATTTGAATTATGTAACCTCCCAAGGTACCAATCTTACAAACACCTGTAGACATCATAAATTATTTATTTTCTGATTTCACTTATAAGAATAATTATTTCTTCTAACTAATTTGGAAGCCTCATGAAGGCAGAGAAAAATTTTTGTGCATTTTAGTACCTCTAACATCTAGCACCACACCCAACACAAAATTGATGCTCAATAATGGACGAATACATCCATTCAGCAAGTATTTATTTAGCACTCATATGTGCTGGACATCACTCCATATGCTGAGCATAGAGCAATGAAGAAAACATACACAAATCCCTGCCATTACTGAACTTATCTTCCAATGAAGAGAGAGAAGAAAGAAGGCAAATTAAATGGCATATTGGAAAGTGATAAGTACTAAGGAGAAAAATAAGGCAGGGGGAAAGAACTAGGGAATACTGAGGGCTGTTACCATTTTAATTTGGAAGGTAAAGGAAGGCTGCAGTATTGTAATTTGACACATGATACTTGAACAAAGACCTAAAGAATGCATGTTTGAGGCATGCTGTAAGCTTTAAAACCTAGTTGCATCTTTCATTGCCAAGAAATACAATGGCACTGCTCCCTCATTTGCCTAGGATGGTCCTAGTTTATATGCCTTTTAATGCAGTGTAATGACTAATAGCTCCCCTTTAATTCTTACTGGTGTCCCAAATTGAAAGACAGATTATATAGTCATGCTACTTACATCATTATCTCCACATAGTACATACCAATGTTTGCTAAATGAATGAGTAAAAAAAAAAAAATCTCCCTCTCGTGTCTTATCATTTGTTATTTGTCAAACTAACCTCCTCGTGCAGCAATATTGCCATCAATCCCAAAACTGAGACCGAGACTGATGCTGGGAGAATCTTTTAATATCCTTAGGTGAAAAGCTCAAAAGATATACCTATGATTAACATCAACAATAACAATTTTCTCTCACTATGTAAGTTTTATTTAGTATCCTCCCTGTCTTTCATTTTACCGCTGAGACCAACATCTTTATAGAGGTCCAGATGGTGCAGAGAGATTATGACAATGAAAGATAGCTCATGCTGAGGGCCTAAAGGAAGGACAAATCACAGCTTGCTTGAAAGACCAAATCAATTACATACTTACTACGTCCTTATCAGATGGGGCACTCACTCTGTACCATGCCTCATGCAACTTTAGATAATATGTGAGTGGATTAGTCGTTTTACACCAAAGAGGGGTGTCGTGGACAATCAAAATTCTTCGTACTATAAGTAAGCTACATACCATTCATTTTCGAAGTGGGGGATTCACCAAAAAATGAATAACTGTACAGAAATCTCATGTTAATTATTTAAGAGTACATCTTACAAAAAACTTTAGGGTTCTTTGTAACCGGAGGAAACTTTGAAGTATTTCATGTTTGCAGGCTGGTCCATCCAATTTGTATAAATAGGTTGTCAGAAGAAGACGAAGACTTCACCTCACATGTGTAATTTACTCCCCCCACCCCATTCCAAATTCAAGAAGAAATACTAATTAGGACTGGAGTTGCTTTTTAGAGCCTGCATAAATTCAGCCCTGTCAAATTCACCCATGCCCCTCTGAAAAATAGAAAACAGTGATGTTCTGCATACCATGCTAATATATAAATAACTTCTATGCTCATTTAGCCACTTCAGCACATCCAAGAAAATGACATTATGAATGAGCTACATTACCTAGAGGAAACAGACAGACTAAATGTGAGCTTCTACACAACTTAATATGCATCTAATGTACAACTTAAGCAGTATCTTCCACACTAAGTGACAGGCAATTTATCTCCATACATCAGTATGTGTCATGAATATGACACAGCTTTATTGTTGAAGGGATTTGAAATTTCCAGCCATAACTAGATTATCCTATCTCCATTTATTAGCAAGCTACTTGTAGAAATCAAATTAATTGCCACATTCATGCCTCTGCTTGCTGCCATTTAATTAATTTTGTTTAAGCTTTTCCTACTCTTTATTGGAATCAAGCCAAGCGAGAGGTTACTGTCTAAAAGTGACAATGTTACACATATGGGTGTATATGTGCACATGTTGTCATTGCTAAAATCCCTCTATTTCTGTTATGTAAATGATCTACGTTAGTCACAGGACATTTACCTCAATTTAATAGCGGTTATTCAGAGCGCTTGTTTTCTGGCAAGACAAATGTCAACAGTTTTTGAAAACTAAGCACTGTTTATTGTTTAGCTGGAAGTTATAAAAAAGCACATCTAACATTTTTTGCTATTTCTTTGAAAAAAAAAAATCCTGTATTTCTTGTAACCCAAAAGGTTTGTGAAAAAAAACTGCCACAGTTTATTGCACAAGGTCTTCATATTCTTGGCACCTATTTCCCTCTGTTGTGTTACATAGCTATTTATTAGCCCTAGAATGCATGTGTTTGACATTTAACTTAATGAAGTATAATCCATTTAGGTGAATAGTTTGTTGAAGAAACAAAGTCTTTTATGTGTGGACGGGACCTAAGTCTTATTGATCAAAATCGGTTTAAGCGGACAGATTATCTGTCACCAGCAGAACTAGTTACCAATCAACCTTTCACTGTCATCATCCTCCACTTGGCCCTGGCATATTTATCCCCTTCAAATGGTTTTTTATTATCATTCACTGTCTGATTTAGATCATAGATACGGGCTACTCTATCTGGGAACAGTGAGTGGCTGAAGGAGATACATTCTAACAATTAAAGGAGGGTGAAGACAATTTGGAAGTATGTCTAACTCTCAGGCAATTTCTTAAATCATCTTTATAGAATACAGGACAACTCTAAAGCAATCACATGCTGTACAATGTTTAAGAATCTTTGAATTTAACTCCATAAATAACTATAGAATGCTGAATAAGACTGCACCAAAAATATATGGGTATTTCAGTTAAAATGGCATAACAGAGAAAGGCAATATGCCATCAGGGTGTCACCATTAAGACAATTTACTATAATGTCTAAATATTTATTTGTTCTGCCCCTGGAAACTAACTTAATGCTAATTTGTATATCTTGGTCAAATTATCTGTGAGAAATTAATTGGTAACCAACTCCTAATTAGAAAAATAATTTATGAAGATGACTCCCAAAGTAGTCAATCTCTAAATGTTCAAGGAATGACCTCCATGGAACCCCTTCAAGCACCATGTTGCTTTTACTCAGACTCATTTTTTCATTACAAACTTTCACCTCAGTAAATATCACTTTGCTACCTCAGCTAGCAAAGTAGGTCTTTGGAAGCTGTGATGGCTCAGTTCTCAGGATTATACAAATTGTTTCTGTTATAAGAACTTTATGCTGATCCTAGTCCCTTTGGCATTTATTAAAGACATATTAAATCATTTACACAAGTCTGGAAGTAGTAAAGCTGAAGTCTATGTGTATAGTAGTTATTATCTCTAAAGAAAAAGAAACAGATCAGGGAGCCAGAAGGCTGGAAGCTCTGTAGGGAGTATCAACTAGCTCAGATATAAGATGCATGCAGGGGCCCTGGAGCCAGGGCCAGGAAACCAAGCTCCTGTCTCCCTGGAAGGTGTATAACAATACTCTTCGTCAACAAACCATTAACTCCTTTAATTAAAACACGTTTCCCCCAATTGAGGCCTATCAAAATGTTTAAAATATCATATAAACTGAAACCTTAATATAAGGCACAAAGTAAATTCCTGCTCCTGTATTTAAGTCTAGTTTTCCTATCTCACAGAAGAAAACAACGGGATCACAAAATATGAGGAAATAACTGAAAAAAGTTGTTTCAGTTTTGAACGAAAGACAGAGGGACTTCCTTCCTTTATGAGGACTTTAGACTTTTCCCCTACTAGCTGAATATGTACCCTTGTCTGTTGTAGAACTGCCCCAACTTGCCTTTTAATTTCATTTCATTGATAATGGGTGGAGCCCATGCAGTGGTAATTCCCACTGAAAATTGAAACTTCCTATTCTCTACCCAGTTTACTGCTTACGTTAACAAGTCTTTACTATTTCATTATCCTCATTAGCATAACTTAACTATTCTAGGAGACTCATGCCCCAGCAAATAACTTGGTTGTGAAACACAGGAAATTCCTAAAGGACTCATCCAGACTTTGAAAGGAAGTATCAATATACAGTTAATGCCCTAAGACTCTTCTGAACCCCTTCACTCAAAATCCTGCCAGTGCTATTTCTACCAGTCCTAAACTGTTACACCATGATCTTAAGTCCCTAGATTGAAAGACCCACCTTAAACCAAACTTCCAATTCTCAATTTATTCTGACCTTGTCTTTACTCCTCTAAGACCCTGACATAGCCGGTCTAGGTGGTCTCTCTTACCACAGTAATCAGTGTATTCAACTTTGTCTTATGAACAGCTGGCGCTGATGATATTTGGGGAGTAGGCATTTGACATCAACCACTTCTTATACAAAAGAGAAGAGTGTACAGATAAATGGGAAAAGACTGGTACTAAAAGGTAGAAATTACTAGAATTCCTCTAGAAGAAAACTTAAACTTTGAGTTTAATTCCTCTATATTCTCCTGGATCTCAAAAGAGTTGATATGTCACTCTTCACATGAAAAAAGTGGTGAACAGACTGCCCTGAGTCAGAGGAAGAATCATGGGATGGGGAATGATAAGAGAACTACCTAGTAAACATATTCATTGCATAGCCTGGTTTAGCCACCCTTGACTAATCCCTGAATTGAAACAATTGCCTTTGAGAAAAACAGGAGAGTACTGTAGTTTGGATGCATCCAGGGAATCACTTTAGATAACATCCTTATCCCTAGAGGGACCGAGCCACAAAACCATTATAATCATAACTACCATTTATTGAATACTAATTTTTGAGTGCTTACTACCAGTCAGGCAATTAAAAGATATTATCACTCTTAATCGTCGCATTCATTTCATCTAGTAGATGTTATCATTTTCCAAAGGAGAAAGTGATTCAGATAGATTAAGGAAATCTTCTTGACCACCCAATCAAAAATTTCTCCATCCCAGTCACCCTCTACTGAAACAAGATGGTTTACTTTCTTCATGGCACTTTTCACCGTCTTAAATCTTCTTGTTCACTGATTACTTGTTAACTGTCTGTCCTCCATCACAAATTTAAACTTCAGGAGATTAAGGACCTTGCCACCTATTTACCTCTATATAAATATTATTACCTAGAATGGCCCCTAGGAAATAGGAGATGCTTAATAAATATTAAATGAATGCAGTAGCAGATTACAAAAAGATGATGGCTGAAATATGAGTTTGAAAAAATTCCTTAAGTAATTCTAATATGCACACCCCTCTCCCTTTCATTGGCATGTCTCTAGTATAAATATCTACTCTGACAGCAACTGAAAGGAAAATAAAGGCTTTTTGTATTTTAGAGAAAAGAAGTAGAAAATTCATGCGAAAGCTCACTTTGACTGACAAAAGTGATGAATTTTTTGCAACAGCACAGCTCATGAATTTGTTAGCTTACAATCAATTGCCAATAGCATATTTCAATATTGCTGACTGGTTTTTGTTTTTAAGAACTTTTATTGAGATACAGTTAACATACAATAAACTGCCAGTTGATTTGTACCATTTTTCTATATTCCGCATATGTGTTAATATACATTTGTTTTTCTCTTTCTGACTCACTTCACTCTGTATGACAGTCTCTAGGTCCATCCATGTGCTGACTGGTTTTTAAAGATTACTGGTTCAGTGTTGTTTTTCACAGTAAAATTTCTTTTTTCGGCATGGAACAGTAGCTCACTAGCTGTGGGGGGTGGGAGATAAGAGTAAAGGAGCTCTACAGATATGACTTAAATAAAAATTCCCATTGATTTGGTCAGTAATTCCACACATTTTTTTTTCAGAACCACGGGTGACCTCTGTACACAACCACCCAGTTGTTTTTGTATTGTTTTGTTTTTTCAAGTATACATGCTCTTACTGAACTCTCAGCAACTGAAGCTGTCACAGATGTGCCTTGAATTGGAATTTTCAAAATGTCAGGCATGAGGCCTGAAAAGAAGGAAGGCTTCTCACTCAAATCAATTTGCTCACTCAAATCAATCTACTGCACTAGCAGGTTAAACGGCTCCTGGTCTGCAAGAAACAAATTCTTTTTTTTCTTGCTTTTAAGATGTGAATTGTGTGGTATATTTAGCTCATGCTACTGTATTTTTCTTAATACCCGTAAGAAATCTCTGTACCCTTTAAAAGACTCATATATATTTTCAGAAATATATCTTAAAATATTCTAAAAAATAGCATAGGTCGAAAATAAAAGTAAAAAAAAATTTTTTCCACCAGCAGTGGTGCCACTGAACTCTTCACATGGCTTTTACTATGAAAGCAACAATTCAAGACAAAACAATTTAGGATGAAAATATGATCTCATTTATGATTCCCTCATTTTTATTAATAAATCAGGAAACCAGCATTTAGAGAGAATGTATAATCTATCAAGGTCACAAGGTAAGCAGCTGAAAGAAGGTGGATTGAAAGCCAGGCCTGACTCTAGACTCAAGGCTCCAAGTCGCTGGCACTCTGCCCTCTGTCCTCTCAATAGAAGCATTCCCTGCAAAAGTCATCCTCGGATGGCTCTGGGTTGTCACCTAGTGTGCAGGTCTACAAAAAGCTAAAAACATATTTGAGAAGAGCTGGCCTGTACTGCTTTGCCTTGGCTTGGTGGGCAAGCGGTTGGCTTGCTTTTCACCTACAATTTTAGACATGGGAGAAAGTTTGAAGGAAAGCTGAGGGCTAATGAGCTTTGAAACAAAAACCTGAAGGAAAAATCCTGTGGGGTTTCCAGTTAACGTGCCAGAAAGGAATCAGGCTCAAGGATTGGAGAGTTGTATATGATTTATTTTGTTTTGAATTTCCCCATATCTGGTATGCGTCTCAGACCTGACAGTGATTAGGAGGAAACAACTAATAGAACAAATCTACCAAGGCTTGTCGTTGCAGGCAGCAAAAGTGGCAGGGGAGTCTGGGTCCCACTGCACACTCTGGGAGGGAAAGAACCCCATTGGTCCGTGCGTGAACTGGCAGCTTTAAGGAGGACAAAAAAATGGCACCCTGGCTCTTAGAGGAAGGGAGAAGAGGAGACTGTTCAAGGTGATTTAAAGCAGAGGAATAGATCTGTCTTAACAAAATAAGTCCCAGGTGGTTCTCCACATATAGCACTTACTATGTCCTACCTGTCATCACTCACTGTGCTGCTCTTCAAGGAGATGTCTTTCTTTCTTTCCAGTTACTTTACAAGATTTTTCAAAGAGCAACTCAAGTGAAATAAATGAGTGGAAAAATAAAAGAAACCAGTCTTTAGCTCTGAAAACCCTTACTAATTGACTTATGAGTTTGCTACTCTACTATATAACACTCATCTGTATGGCTTGAAAAACATGATTTTGTTAAACTATGAGAATAAAATTTTTCATCAGAAAAAAGAGCAACTCAAATCTGTCTACCATCAGAAAACTCTGTTGATCACTCTCTAATTTCCAGCCTCTCTGTGTATCCTGAACTGCATAGCTCAGAATTAAATTTGACACTTGACCAAAAAGACTTTAACATTCCCTTCAACTTAACTAAACTTTTAACAGGTTTCTTCCCATCTAAAGAAGGCTCCTTACTTCCTTTTACTTTGAGCATTTACTTTAGAAACTTGCAATTGTAAATTATTTCTCTGCCCCTTTGAAATAATAAATCTTCTTCCAAACTCTTGCCAGTTTTACAACCCGGGAATGTCTTTCTCAAGGACTGGGAAGTCATCCCTTTGACATGTAATCATCAAGAAAAATAGGGTCCCACTCTGTGGGATGGGAGGAGCCTAAATTTAATAAACACCAAGAGGGCCTACTTGCATTGACTGATCTCTGCCACCCATGTCCTCTAGTGTGTCTTCTGTTTTAGTGAAGTTGAGTTGAACTCTTCTCTATTGAAACTGTCTTGATCCCTATTGCAATAATCTTGCATAAAGTCTTCATCTGTTTAACTTGTTTGGTGTAATTTTTCTTTGACATACTATTTTATAAATTTAGCAGTCACTTCCTGTGTGTTAATTTTCCTGAACCAGAATGTAAGCTCCTGGAGCTACTTTAATTAAGTGAACCAGGTTTTTCCGGAAAGTTCTTGGTTAAAATATTTCATTTCTTCCTCTATTTACAACTTCTACATTCTCCACTGGACACACACTCACACCACATCTACACTAGATGTCTGAATTCTAATCTTTGAAAAAGTACTATTTTTTTTTTTATAAACTTATTTTATTGGCTGTGTTGGGTCTTTTTTACTGTGCATGGGCTTTTTTTAGTTGCGGTGAGTGGAGGCTACTCTTCATTGTGGTGCACGGGCTCCTCATTGCTGTGGCTTCTCTTGCTGCGGAGCACAGGCACTAGGCACGTGGGCTTCAGTAGTTGCAGCACATGGGCTCAATAGTTGTGTCTCATGGGCTTAGTTGCTCCGCGGCATGTGGGATCTTCCTGGAGCAGGGATCGAACCCGTGTCCCCTGCATTGGCCGGCGGATTCTTAACCACTGCGCCACCTAGGAAGCCCCCTCATTTGCTTTTAACAAGGAACTAGGATGCAGTCAGTAAGTACCAGCTTCCTTGGTGGTCACATGATTTTCCTTCTCTGGATCTCAGACAGATTATAGATAAAAAATTCATGAGAAATGTGCCCACAGTTATTACCACTCATGACTATTTTGACTCTCCCACATTAGTCACAGTGGGCTCAGAATCCTTCTCAGCATCACATTCCAGGCAGCTTGTTCTAGTCTACCTGATTCCATACACAAACTGGAATCTGTTTGCCTTTCTTAAACTACAAGAAGTCCTTTTAACCTTAAGAATATTTGATTTTAAACTCTCTCTTGGCAAGGTTCATGACCTCCATGCTTAAAGGGCTATTTGTTCTTTGGTGAGTAAACTATTTCACATTCTTTAAAAAAATCAATATCAAAGAATAAACTGTTTTTCTTTTTTATACATCTGAATTGTAAAAATCACTGGTAGAGGGCATCTAAAATGAAACAGACCAAAATTTGCTCAAAAACACCAGATTTTGTTTTCTTGAGAGAGAACTTTCCCAGTCATTATATCTTCCTTGGAAAATAAACTTTCTGATTGTGATTGCCTAGAAAATTTCCACTGCTTTTCTTCTAAAAATAGTCATTAGTATTTTTCAGGGAATGAAACAGGGGTAGGATGTTACCTTTTCTAATAGTACTGTTATCCCTTCGTATCTGTGGGGGATTGGTTCCAGGACTTTTCTGCCTTGCAGTTACCCAAATCCCTAAATGCTCAAGTCCCTGATATAAAATGGTGTAGTACAGTCAGTCCTCCACGTTCTCAGGTTCCACATCCACAGATTCAACCAATCCCTGTAGTGGGGATTGCAATGACCTCCTTTCCCTGAAACTTGCTCCCAAACATGTGATGAATCTTCTCAGCCACATGATGGACCCACTCATTTGCCATGTTTGTATCCTGAGACCCATCACCAGTCAGTCTTCTGCATCAGGGTACACACTTGACACAAGATAACCAGTATGATTTTCAGGGAATTTGGAATTGAGTATGTTTTTTCTTTTCTTTTTTATTGAAGTGTAGCTGATTTACAATGAGTATGGCTTATTAGCTTTAAATAAAGTGAGATAATTCCTGAGCAATGAAAGATCTTCCAGAGGAAAAAAGACAGGCAGATAAAACACAGAGGAGAGACCAAGAGAAGAGAAAGAAACAAAGGGAAGAAAAACATGGCTGCTTGAGTTTTTGTCTGCTTTTTATTGCCTTCTTACAGGCCCCTATTAGAATCCTTGAATTCTGTAAGATACGATTGTGTCCTCATAATTCACAATTTTTGCTAATGGTGGCTTAAATCATTTTCCTTAATGGAAAAGAAAAGAGACACTAAGATACTCTAACTGTACCTTTGTTTTGATTGTCAGTAATAAAAGAAAATATTTCAAAGGGTTTAAAGGTCTTTTCAGCAATAGAAAACTGAAAGAGAAACTGGTAAGCTGTGTCAGTGACGGTGTGAACGACAAGGAACCCAGGTGGAAGGGCAGATGGTTGTAGCCAGAAGGGGAGAAAATGGGCCAAGTTTTTGGTACCCATGGGATATAGAGATGGAAGGTGAATGGAATGCTGGCCAGGAGAGACAATCGGCCCCATGGGATTTGACCAGGCAACAGGACCTACTCTCCCATATGGTAGCCTTACAATATGACATTTGAAATGCACTCCTAAATGGATTCTAGAATATTCTACACAAGGGAAACACCCACTCCTCCCTTTTTGCCCCCTGCAGACAAGGCAAGAGGGAAGGGATTCTAAGCAAGAATGGGAGTGGCTCTTTCTTTCTCTGGTCACTTGAACTTTGAAGAGCTTTTGATGAGCGTCTGATTCCATTTTCTTTTGTTGCTAAATCAAAATAGAGAATTAAAAGATAACTTTTATGATTAAAATATATCTTTGCCTATTTTCTCTGACCCCAATGAAGAGACATATTTCTGCCACTTCTTTAATTGTCAAAAGACTTAAGTTCTGGTTTAAGATGATTAGGAACTTACTATTTTTGAATTCTGTCTTTGCTTAAGGAGAAGGATGGTTCTATTTGCCTTTCACACAATTTTAGAGTTGGAAAAAACCTTAGAGGCTATCAAATTTAATGTCTCTTTCATTATGCATACTACCTGTGTCAGTATTTGCTTGACATTTTTATTTAAACAAACTCACTTCTTACATTTTAATAGTATTGTAAAAGAAATTTGATATCTTTAATGTAAATAAAAAGCCAGCAGCATATATCACAAATACAAAGCATTTGTTTAAGAAGATACTCAAATATTTATCTTAACACGATCCAGAATCAACTGGCATTCATGTACTATTCACTGTCTTAGCTGACCTATTATCCATTCTTTTTGTCATCCAACAAGAAGATCATAAAAAGCTTTGTGAAATGCTGTGCTAACAAGCAGGTATCTGTCAATCCCCAAACTCTCTTCCCAGAAATGAAATCCCATTGTTCTGATTTGGTTTGTTCTGGTAAACCCACTTCGATTCATTATTTGTATTCACCACTGAAAACAGCTTAGAACCAGAAAAATGCCATGATGCCTACAAGAGGAGTGGTTCTTTGCAGAATAAATGTTTTGTAATGATCTTATTCTCTATTGTCTTGACTACTTGCAGAAAGGAACTTTTAGACATTCTGCATGCTCACATTTCTTCGACCTCTTACTGAACAAAACAATTTCACAGTAGGATACCACTGAGGATTTTATAATGGAAATCTGCATGAAAGCACTGTAATAACATGCTATTATTGCTCAGAGAGGAAGAATCCTTCACACCCAGGTTCTCCAGAGGCTCACTCTATTATTATTTGCAGTGGAACTGGTCACTTAAATTTCTCTGTATCAGTGTCGCAAGTTTCATTTAGGCTGTGTGTTTTAATTCTGAACTGGCAAAGTGGAATGTGGCTTATAGGAGAGATGGTATTGAAAGTTACAATGTGAGATGATGTTTTTTGTAGTAACATACCTTTATTCATGTCTTAGCTGCTTTCAAGAAATAGGACCAGAGAAAATCAGAGCTGGAAGCCATATCAGGCATTCATATGATTAGGACTTTGAGTTTAAAGAAGACATCTCTTTTACACCTGTGATAAACTCAGATATTTCCCTGCAATTAAGCATATCCCTTAGTGGATAAATTGCTCAAAGAGGTTCTTTATACAAATTGTTATCCACAAACACAGGCACCCTAATCTGTTTTTGTCACTGTTATTTTCTTTAATATGTAAGTCAATTATAGCAAGCTTTAAATAGAGCAGCATAATGAGAAAATCTTTTCATAATTGAAGAGAAAAGAGTACAGGAACTTCCTGCCAACATAAACTGTTAATTTTGTAACACACATTCTATAGGCTTTTTCTAATTTCTGCTTTATTCAGACTGTAAGTTTTCCCAAAATAATGTTTTTAATGAAATTTTCCCATTGAGTGCAATTTTCTTACTTTAAATGATGACTACGTTTTGAATATGAAACGGCTGCAAAATTCTCATTGGTAAAAGACAAGATTGAAATCACTTCCATTTTCAGCAAACTGTGCGATCAGCATGGCAGATATAGCAATAGATACTTCCCTTTCTTTTCAAGGGAGAGACTCAGGAGCTTATTACTTGAATAGCTATGAAATTTGTTACTTCATCTCACATTTCAGTATTGTCATTTAATAAAGCATTACATTAGACTTCAAAAAGAAAAAAAAATGGACAGGCAAGAAAATACACACACACACAGAAACACTTTCTTTTTCTATCAGAAGTTAAAATTATATTTCACTTCACTGACTAAAAATATAGAATGTAACCTCTCTTCGACATTAATGCAGCTTCATGTAAGATCTGTTCTAGTATCTAAGCATATACAAATGCTAAAATCAACAGAAAAGAGCAAGGGAAGAAAAATAATAATAAAATCTAATGGAAACCCACCATCAGAAGCAGAGTATATTCATCTTGTCTGCACTACAGTAGAGTACATTCAATAGAGTAAATTCTGAATAGGAATAGCCTATTTTTTAATAGCCTATAACTTTAAGCTATATAGGCTTAAATATTTCAAGCCACAATTCATTTGAAAAAACAGACTGGTTATTTCCAAGATGTCTCACTGAAAACTTATTATAGTTCAAGGAACATGAGACTTGGTGCCTTGGCAGAACAGCCAAAGGTCTTTTGTTTTTCTGACTACTATTCAAATCTTACTTGACCCAATTTGACAGTTATTCTTCCCGACAACTTTAAGTGGTTTCTGTGAGTGGTGTGATACCTGCAGTTTTCTTCCACTTGGGATTCTGCTCTACAGCTAATGCAGGCACAAGGGAGTTGAAAATATAACATTTTTACAACCATAAAAGTATTTTTATTTGTCTTTCCAACTTTTATGCGATGTGAATGAAGTACAGAAGTGGAAGAAAGCAACGGACCAAGACAGTTTTTTCAAATTTGGCACCACAAAGCTATTTAAAAGATAGATTAGAGGGTCCTTCCTCCAGAGACCTGAATTCAATGTGTCTGGGGTTTGGGCCAGGAAACCTGTGTTTTGATAAAGATCCTCAAATTATTCTTGTATTGGCTGCCCACTTCCAGTTCAAGTACCCTCTTTGAACACAATGAAGTAGGGATTAGAAGATTACCAGAAAACCATTAGTGTTTGATTGAGAAGAGTGTGTATGTAGAAGATATTCTTACTCAGATATTCTTAATCCAACATTTTGTATCTTTCTATTATTCCATGTTATGTACATTTTCTATTTTAAACATCATTTCAGCAGAAGAAAGGAATACTGGGTATTTACTTGAGCTGCATAAAGAATGCTGCAGAAAAATGTTCACAAGAATTTCTTATTTAGTGTTTTGTTATTTTATGCTCTTAATGATACCTACAGTCCCCTTCTCACTTGCTCTGCATGTAAGCTGTATGATTTCATGCAGTGCCTGAATAGAAAAAAAAAAAAGTAAAAACAAACAAAAAAAAAAATTTAAAAACCGTGCACAATGAATAACAGAGCAAGAGCAGTCATTTCTTTCAACAGAGGAGGAAGCCATAGTCGCTAAGAATGCATTTCGTTAGGGAACATGTAATTATGCAGAGGACAGCTGGTGGTTCTCAGTTTTCCCTGAGGGCAGAATGAAGGATAATAAGCTTCAACCACATAGATGACACTTAGATTACTGGGAAGTAACCTGTAGAAGTACTGAGAAGAATAGTCTGGTAGCAAGAGCTTTTAGATTCAACTATGGAAGAGGGCTTTCAGGAAATGATCACCTTAAAAAAACAGACAGCTTCTCACCTGACGTACTATTCATGTATACCTCTCCTAGCTAGAAGGCAAGAGAAAGACTTAGGAACGTAATTAGGCTATTTGCAGCCCTGTAAATTTATGGGTAGCACTTTGAAAACAATTTCAGAAAACAGATTTCTCTTTCAACCTGAAGATAGCTTCTTACTTGTTTTTCTCATTGAGTGTATTCTAACAGAGCAACTGCAAGAGAAAAACTTTTCCAAAAGAAAAGCTGAGATAAAGAATAATATATTCAGTGAAAAAAAGAAAACATAAGAGTTATTCTAGGTTTTTAATTCAGAACAAATCTAGTATCAATATATTATCAACATTTCCCCCCCAAATTTGTATCAGGTCAAATATGTATAAAGAGAGATATTTAATTTTAATTGTCTAGAAATATGTTATCTTAGGCAAGTGTCACAACCAGAAGAATATTAGTGATATTTAAATTAATTACTTTTGTGTTTTAATTCATTTAATTTTTCTCTGAGGATGTCAGTATTCTCTGATCTTTCAGAACGGTGATCTGCAAGTTATCTTCCACTATAATATCATGTTACCTTGCAGGAATTCCTATGGGCATGACTGGTTTAGATACTGAAGAGATTTTGATCCATGAATAATTATCAGGGAACTAGCTGTGGTCCAACCCATTCTCACAATAATTGCCACATTCAGTGTACCAGACCCCACAGGGGACAATGCCCTTTTACACTACTATCAAGGGCCCAGTCTTCTAAAATTACTTTTAGATCAAACTGGCAAAACTCTCACACCAATCTAGATGCAAACACTAACTTTTTAAGTTCTATTTTCTTTTTTAGTTACATATATATTGAATGGTATGGATAATATTTTAATTAGTTAGGTGCTTTGTTGAGAGGTTACTTATAAATTCACTTCAGGGTAAAAGTTGACCCTGTGTGCCCTGTGAGTCAATTTTAAGAAAGGGAAGGAAAGGGAATTTGACATTGCCAGAATAAATTTAGGAGGGAGGATGGAACTTGGCTGAGGGGGAACGGTCAGTGAAAAAGCCCTTGGCAGTTGCATGGCTGAGAAAGAACTTTGGTGAATAGATACATCTAGCGATATCTTTTATGAGTCAGCTTGGGGTGTGAAAAATGGCCTTCCTTTCCCATTCTAAAGGGTGATGGCTGGTGAACTCTATGTGGCTCACTGATGCTTTCGTGGAAGTAGATTCTGTTTGGAGGGCTTAAAGAGAAATATGAAGAGACAGTTAACATGTAGGTTTTAGAAGTATACGCTCAGAGACTAACATCTTTGAAAAAAGATACACAAAGACATCAATTTCTCTGGAGAGTGGTTCATCATTCCCTATGAGTCCACAATTCTTCAAGGTCTAGGTCAATGTCTATTTTCTCTAGGAAGCCATTTCTGATTATCCCCTCTTCAGTGATCTTCTTCCCTTCTGAATTCATACAATTTTTACCTCTGTGCCTTTTAATTTAGCATATAATGCTATTGTCTCATAAAAGACAATACAAATAGATGGAAATGGACAACAGAATAGAATTCAGACCAAAGCCTAGCAACGATATTACTCATTCAACCCAACACTGGATGATGAGGGCTTACATAACCTGTTCTAACATGATGCAATCTGATGCAAGGATCTTTTTCTGTTATACCTTTATGAGTGCTTCTGGGTGCTTTGGTTACAGAGCTTAGTATCAACATTCTATTGATGGGCAAATGTTTTCTTTTCTTAACACCTAAAATTAGCAGGTGTGAAGCTCAGCGTGTTTTATCTGTAACATAGATTTTTTCAGAATGGATTAAGACAAACTTTGGAGTCAAATGCTTCATTGTGGTTAGAATTCAACAGAATGGTTGAATTAAGCTCTACATATTTGTCAGCAGGCATTGCTAATAAAGACACAAATGAAGCAAATTAATATATATATATATATTTTTAAACTCTGTGTCTTCAGAAAATTTCTATGAGGTTTTGATGAACAAAATATCGTTGTAAAAAGCAGCACCATTGTCTCACTGTTTGGGTGCAATTATTCTCAAGGACATCTGTGCTGACTCCTTTTCAAGCCTGGATGGCTGCTATCTGAATAAAACCTGGACTCTTTTGTTGGAAAACTATCTGAATTTTGAGATTTCCTTTAAGTTGAGAAACCGCTTTCTCCAGTCAAACACAAGATGTAATTTACTTTACAGTGTGAGATTAATAGCAGTGATTGGCTTGGAAATACAGAAGTCTCAAAGAAAAATACCACATATTAAAAGGCTACTTAAAAAAAAAAGTAGTCCTTTGCCGAGGCAATGGAGCCACGTTATGTATTTGCAGATCATTCCATTATAATTGTACACATACTATGCAGACTACTTAAGCTCAAGCCTTTTGACATCTGAAAATTTCAGGCTTTTAAATGAGAAATCAAGATGGTTGAAATTAGGCTTGTAAAGATAATATTTGCATTACAGGCTTTCAATATAAAATTGTACCTTTTTTTCTAGAATAAAACCCACCTGGCAAAGTCTCAAAGCAATAATGATTTGTTTGGGGGCCCAGAAAGCGGCTCTCAGCAGAGATACAATTTTTCTGAGATGAAAATATTGAGTGAAGTGCACTCCCTCCTTGATAGGAAGTGCAACTCAAAGAGAAACTTCTACTGTATTCATTAACAGCGTGGCTGATAAATCTCATCTCCACTGAGATCTTAAAGCAAATGGCATCCTTTCATTATGCTGAGGCCCTAACCATCCTGTTCTGCTTCAGTATTTCAACCTAAAGACCTAAGATTATTTAAAAAGTGAAGCAAAGAAAGGTTACATTTTTTCCCTTTGTTTTTTCCCCTCAGGGCTCACTTCACATGTGCAGTTATACTTGGTTCTGGTTCCAGTGAAGCCCTTAGTCTCCATTTCCAAAATACATTCATTCTGTCTTCCAATGACCTGCCAGAACCATCACTCCCCAAATCACCACCCTTGGCAATGATGGGGGGCAATGCTGAGAAGCTAGAGTTGGCAAAAGACAAAAGAAGAATAACTAAGTAGCCAGGGAATGCCAAAGGTACTGCATCACCTTACACACTTCAAGTAAGGGTTATTTCTAAGGGTGCTGGGTATGTTTTGTATGAAAACATATAAGACAAAATAGGGACAAAATGATTATTGAAAGAAACAGAAGGGATGCAAGAAAAAAAAAGAAAGTTTTCAAAGTCTTTTTTGGGGGGCGGAGAGGAGGTTAAATTCTAATAGAAATATATACAGGCTGGTAACTTTTTTTTAGTGACAGATGAAAAAATTGGAAGGGTCCTATGGGGAAGGCGTGGACAAAATTCTTGTCAGTAATAATGCAGACAAGATGAAGATAATAAGGTATGGGCAGCTCTCCCTCTCCAGTAACTGCTTCAACAATTTTATTTCCATTTTTAATACTCAGAATGTCATTTCCCTCTAAAAAAACTGATATCTGTATAAATGTTTCTGATGTATTGGATACAGATTTATCAATTAAAAATTTAGAGCTAAATATTTATGGATTAAAATATATTCCTTTATAAACCATGGACACTAATATGGCAGTCTTTTCCCTCTTCGGATCCAGTTTAGCATGGGAAATTATCCTCATTTTTGTTCTTTCTAAAGTCCTCCTTCATCATATCACAGTGTTGTTACTGTTGTTTTGATGAAAAAGATCTGAGACCCACGATTATAATTCTCCATCAGTCAACAATTATTTAGTGGTCATCCACAACAGGAACAGCATTGTGCCAACTGCTCTGGTAATGAGAGGACCAAAAACCACTGTCACCAAAAACAAGATTACAACATCAGGAAAAACAAAAATAACTGTGAGATAAGTCACTTATCTGTTGGGTTATTTGCTTGATTTTTTTCAGAAACCTATACTAACAATTGCAGCTTAATGTTTTTATTCTATTTATGGAAATCAGAAGCTAAATAAGATTTTAGGGAAGAGAAAATCAGAAAAAGCCTTTGTGGTTTGAGGTGGGGTTTAAAAAGGTCCTTGAAAGGTGGGAGGATTTGGGTGAAAAGATAAGTGAAAGCTCATTTATGACCAGGAAAGAAGCACATGCACAGGCTTAGGCCTGGAATTTGTGGGGGGCACGTGTGCATTTGGGGGAGAGAATATTAGCATGTTCTGCTAGAAAGGAGGCAGGTGATAGAGACAAGGTGAAATACAGTCACGCTGACGAAGCCTAGAAAGCCAGATAAAGGAGTTTACTTTTGATATACAGACAAATCACTCATTCATTCCACCTTCACTAACCATTTCCCAAGTTCCTTCTCTGCGCCAGGCCCTGTACAAGAGCTGATCTTCAATATCACATAATCTTATATGTGGGAAGATATTTTATAAAAGAACTTATATACTCTTATTATAATAAGAGCATAGGACTTTCAATATTTTTCCTTCTAAGGTATTCAAAGGAAGAACAATGAGCAAACTTTAAGGAGAATAATCTGTTTTTTCAGATGACTGTTCTGAAATGGCTATCAAAAAGACCTCTAGTCTTTGAAATGTCTAAGATAAATAATTACCCCACCACAGCAATCTCAGGTCTGAGCTGCTTCCTGAATGTAGCCCCATATAAAGGTCTTCAAAACACTTCCAAATCTGCTAATTAGCTGAATGGTTTTGTCTGTGTTTTAAACTATATTGGGTTTCAGAGTCAATATACTTCAGAGTCATCTAGGGGAATAAAACCACAGCTTGATGTGAGTTTAAAAGTGTGGAGAACAGGCCCAGGCTGCCCTTTCACACCCCACAGCTTCAGTATATACTAGCATACCACTCTAAAGATTAAGTTCCAAATGCCCACACTTTTTGAGACTTTAATACAAAAGCTTCTGATGTGGGTGTTTTTCCTAAAAATATATGAAAATAATTTCAATGTTTTCTTGAAGCTGAAGCACAGAACTAGAGTTTCCGCCTCCCCTCAAGCTCTACCTTCCCTATGCTGTGATGTTCAAATGAATAGCATTGGATTGACTGCTTATCAGGCTGGATAATGGCCTCATTTATTAGAGAAAGCCTAGTCAGACTTAGAAAAACGGTAGAATCCTGCTGATGGATCAAATCCTTTTGAAACGTCGGGTCTATGCGCAACAAAAATCTGCTAGAACTTGGTGAGTCTATAAGATGGGAGATTTGTGTTTCATTAGCACCAGCATTTAAAAATATGGCTCCACCTCAGGCTGAAACATCAAACCTCAAACTGCTGTGTGCAGATGACTGAGTAGAACACCTAGACAAGTCTTAGAATGCAAATAGCAGGATAAGTATCTCTGGGTCTTCGTTGTGCAGAAGTTCACCTGGCTTACTCAACTTAAACACAAAAGACTATTGGTTATTTTGCATAAAGACTATGAGACAGAGAAACAGCCAAAGTACCTTTTCTTTCACTAGGTATTTGGATTCATGCATGCATTCATTCACTAAAGAAATATTTATTAAATACCAGCTAAGATCAGGTACTGCACTAGGTGAACAAAACAGTGGTGAACAAAATCAGGTCTGTTTGCGGCCATCATGAAATTTTTAAAAACCTGTGGGTCAGACAGAAGCGTGAACTTCAGCCTGATTTCAAGCTCCTTGAAATAGGGGAATATCTCATTTATCTTTTCATTATCCAGTAAACTAGCAGAGTAACATAAATAATAGATACCTAATACATATAAAGGAAATGGCAGTTTTTAAATAAAGGTTTTCAAATAAGATTGGTTTTAAAGTAATAACAATTATTAATATCATTATACTGTGCACCAAACACTGCTTAAAACAATCTTTTGAAATAAAATGACAGAAGATACTAAAAAAAAAATCTCCCACCTGGAATCTGCAGATCCCCAATACCACATGTAACTATATTCTATCTCATGGGAAACTGATGAGATGAACAGATTGCATCTATTGATCTTAAGGAAAGCATGCTAAGATCTGTGGTCATTTTCCAAACATCTACCTGTGTCAAGGAAGCAGAAATGTGACACATCTGAAAGACCTCTGAAAGTTATCTGTAGTGAAAGCCAGGATTTTTAAACTTTTAGTATCAAAGAACCTGCAGGGAGTGTTATAACTCATATCCCGGGTCATGCCTCTGGAGTTTCTGATTCAATAAGTCTTGGGTGAGGCTGGATATTAAATTGATAAATTAAATGTTACATATCTATCAAATTCACAGGTGATCACTGCTCAGTCCAGAGACTGGCATTGAGAACTTACGGAGAAAGGCTCTAAGAATTTCTGCTTGCTTGTTCTTTTGAAAAGAGAGAGAGAGAAAGAGAGGATGAATATGAATGATTAGAGGAAAATTAGTCCCTCACTCTCCCGAAGTAAAAGAAAAAAAGAGAGAGAAAATAGTGAAAAAATACTAAAGGTATTTAATTTCATCCCTAGGAGAAAAAATAGAAGGAGTGGGAACAGTTGTCTTCCACATCAGTCCCTTGAACGTACTTGCAGAGCCTGGCTGAAGGCTACAGGCAAAGCTCTCTGTGGTTCACCTCCATCCCAGAGTGAGCGATTACAGTTGTAGGGTCCAGGGACAGGTGAAACCATAGAATACAGCTAGAAGCAGAGCAAGGAATATTCAGGCATTATCTGTCAGAGTGATTATTAGGGGATAAAGGGAAGGGAAGTCCTTTGACTAGCCTTAGTCTCTTAATATTCTGCAATTTATATTTCATTACTAGAGAATAAGAATATAGTCTTAACCAGAGAGAGAAAATCAGCACAAATTCTGGAACTTCCTAAAACTAGTGGACTATTTTATCATCTCAGTTTTATAAATGACGAAATTGAGGCTTGAAGAAGCTATGCAGCACCTCCATGGTCACAAGGCAAGGAAGCAAAGAGCCCACCCACCTGGATTTGATCCAGGTCTAGCTGGCTCTAGAGACCATGTGTTTAGTCGTTTGTCTTATTCTATCCCTCCCCACTCTATGTGGCCTCATTTTTTTTTTTTTCAAAAATTACCATCAAATGCTTATTGGGTGCTTATTACGTACCAGGTACTCATCATATTTATGTTATCTCATTTAATCTTAAAAACAATCCAGAGAAGAGGTATCACAGAATCCCAAGCATATAAATAAGGAAATTGAGGATTAAGTAACTTGTCAGACCTTGCAGAACTAATGGCAGAAAGAAAAGGAACTTCAAATCAATTTTACTTCACAGCTAGTATCTTTAGATTTTTTTCTTCCCTAATACTAGTCATCTCCTACCACTCCTCCAATTCGGTCTCTCACTCCTTATTTCTAATTATGTTTCTACAGAATTAGGTCCTCAGAATCAAATTTAAAATGTAAATTAAATAACCAAGAACATAAAGATTTCTGCTGTTGAATATCAATTATTATAGAAAGGTAAGAAGAATTTCACCACATTGAAACTGTGGCTAATGGCTGCATTAGGGATGATTTATATCTATATTAGAGTTTCAGTTAATGTGAAATAAAATGTATCCTTAGTTTTTTTTCTCCACTCTTAAAATGAAATGAACCTGAATAAATTATTATGAATTGTGTACATTCTAATGACAGCTTTTTTGCAATTAAATTGATTAATTAAATGTTATTATCTGATGAAGAAATAATTTTCTTGAGGCAACTGACCAGGCAATGGAGTTAAAATTTCCTAAGAAAACCAAGAACAATCCACTCTGACACAAGGTGAATTGTTTTAAGCTGAATGTCACTTTCTTGCAGTATGCATGGCTATCATTATAGTAGATGCTATAGTCTTCAAGCTATTTACTTTCCCCTAATCTCATTTAACAGCATGAGTACTGTATTTACAATTCACACACCTCCTTAAGGTCAAGCACAATTCCAGGGGTGGTCGATACTCAGAAAGAGGTAATATTGGTTAACAATGAAATGGTTATAGTTAAAACAAATCAAAATCGGGTCAGTATTAGAATTTATGGAACTCAGAGAAGAAGGCCAATTCACACTACTCTAGAAAATGCCAATCAACTACAAATGCACTGTCCATTCAGGAAAAAAAAAAACTGGGCTATAATTCTTTGGCTTCTCGAAGACCAAAGGGATGAACAAAAGGACTCTCTCTTGGTACAATCACCAGTAACTGACAGTGTCGTGCAGAGCACTGCCTGGTCCCTAATACCCTCTCATTTGTTTCGACCTGTCTTTTAAGAATAACTGAAAAGAACTACCTTTAAAATTTTTCATTTCAGCACTAAAATTTGCCTAATTTTCCTAGGAGTTCCACCTGGAGCACTGAGTTCACAGGCATATTTAACTTTGCTTTGGCATCTCCTTGGCATGTCACCCTTAGGAGATACAGAGCACACTCTTACCTAAACACATCTGTCCAAGGGCCCTCTTTCTATCCCCCAGGCAATGTCAAGGTTCTGACTGGTAAAAGCACTGAGTCCTAGATACTCACTGCCCTTATTAAGACCTGTACTTGGGAGTTCTTGGGACTCTATTTTAAACACCTGCTTAGATGGCTGATTGAAATCAATGGGGGATTTTTACTTTCTCACTGACATTGTACAAATGTTCGTTCACTGAAGGGAAATGGCTGAGAAGGGACAGACGGAGAACTGTGAAGAAATTAAAGGACCTTTAACGGATTAAAAACAAAAAGCCATTCTGCTCTCCAGGGTGCACATTTATTTAGCTAGATTTGCTTAAAAGTATTCTTAAGCTCCCAAATTCAATGGACCAGAATGACTTTAAACAGTTTTTTTCTGGTCCACTGGAGAGATGTGCCTTTATATGATTACTTTAATGAGAATTATCTATCAGGTAATTGCAACATAAAGCTAATATATAAGCAAGACAGAACATGTGAATTATACAAGTCAAATGTCTCCAGAGTATTTCAAAAAGTACTTTGGCTACATTTTTAAGTCTCTCTAAACACTCCAACAGACATGAAAGTTATTTCCCTTGGGCAAGACTCATAAGAATGGGTAAAGTTAAAAAGAATAATTTTCTGAAAGATTTTTGACAGCAGTTAATTTTACAAGGGACACATTTATTTTTAAATCCCAAGGAAAAAAAAATTAACTACATAACAAGAGGCACTTTTTAAAGAATTCTTCCACTAAAGTTTATAATGATATCAACTGTAGAAGAAATATAATTAAATTGTTTCTTTACAATTTCTTTTAACAAGGTAATTTAACTGCATTTTTCCCTAAACCAAAGATAATTTGCGGTTATTGTTCAGTTTTAACAAGAATTACAAAAACAGAGTCTTGAAAGTGCTATTTATAGGAATTTTATCAGAATTTATTGTTGAAGAATTACAATTGTTGTAGACCAATGATAGTGTCAGTGCTCTTTCATTCTTACTTGACATTATAACTACAGGTCAAAAATTAGGAAAGACCCATTGACAATGTTTTATTTGCATTTTGGCAAAGTCCTCTTTCCTAATGCTCAGTTGAAAAACATCAATTTATCTCCTCCCCACCCTTCTGTATACACTTTTGCCTAAAGAGTGCCTTAAAATTCAAAGTACAGACACTTAACTAAGAAGTATAAAAAACTTATCGTCTTGGAAACAATTTTCCTAAATACTAATTTGGAGATTTTAAACTAGTTTTTAAGGCAAATGATATAATCAAAGATATAAAAAAAGTTAATATTCTACAATGTAGAAATGTCTTCATATTTTTAGTCCAAGTTTCTTTAGATCCCTCAGACACAACTTCATCATGCTGTCTTTCCTTTTAAAATTGACTTGATATTAATTAAAAGGTAATTGTGTCACTAGATTTTGACCTCCATAAAGTCAAGTACAATGCATTATAGCCTCAGCATCCACCAGCTTTTCTTGCTGGCATGTGATACTTGTAATAAAAAAAATTTCGTAAAGTTCAATGATGAAAAAATTAATTGCATCAAAAAATTTATATAACTTATCAATCCTTTAGAAAAACACTGATTTATTATAATTCTCTTCTTCAAGGCTAAAGGGTTGAAATTACTACTTATGTACTAAAAGCATAGGAATTAACAGGCAATATCTTCATAATGACAAAATAATAACAATAATAATACCACTATTATTGTAATTTAAAAAAAAAAAAAGGAAAAAAAAACTTTCCTAAAAACAGTTTAACAGAATATACTTAAGGTGTTTGGGTAAGTTATCCTGATTTAAAAGCAAGCCAGAAAAGAAATGAAAATTAGATAGGTATTAATGCTTTAATTACTTTGAGAAGAGAGGAAGGGAAATGCCACACATAAGAATTCTTTCTCAAGATAAAAATACAAGTTAAATTAAATTTTAAAGGACCTTGATATGGAACTTGATATGACCAATTTCAGAGGTTTAATTAGTGATATAATTACATGGATAGGTAATGATGACACAGCCTAGAGGTCCTATATTAATGAATCATAATGAAAATCTACTGTGGTTAATTATTTAATTTATCTAATTAAAAGGTAGTTGTGTCACTAGATTTTGAATTTCATAAAGTCAGGTGCAGTGCACTTATATCCCTTACATCCACCAAAACATTCTTAGCCCTTCTAAGAACTCACATGAAAGTTGATTTGAAATTTCTAGTGAATTGACAAGGCATTAAAGTTGAAGGACTCTAATAAATTAAATATATTATTATTCATTAGTTTAATAAACAGTTGGTGAGCACCTGCTCTGGACCAGGTACTATAAGTTTTGGAAATGCAAAAGTGAATAAGACATTTAAAAGCTCTTTGGCTTTTAACATAACCTAGCAGAAGTTATTTTAAGTTGCCATTTCCACATAATTCTAGGTACCTAAAATTATATTACAATTGAATCTTGAATATTATAAATATTTTACTAAGAGGTCAATAACATTGTCTACTCAGGGAAATAAATATATGCTGACACATCAAATTTGTGTGAAATTTGGGGAAAATAATATAGAAATAATGAACTGCTCTCAAAATTCTCAAATTTCCTAGTAAACTTTCATTTATGCTGAATCCAAGTAACTACAGGCTTTATCTTTTAAACTTCACTTACCCAAGCTTGAAATTGCAGAGTCAGCTTTGACTTCCCCATTCTATCAATGCTTACACATTGAATAGGAATCATTCAACCACTCAGTCTCATTTAGTAGCCACACACTCACCTTGGTTTTTTTACCTAGTCCTAATTACAGCTCTATATTACTATAGAGTAAGATACTATTCTTTGGTATATATTTCCCAGTTTAGTCTTTTCTCAGTCTCCAGAAAGCAATTTCCTACCACCACACTTTTGGCCATGTAACCCATCTTCTGGCTTGTCATTTTCTTCCTCCCTTCCTTCCAATACTCTAAATCTTACTTGGATTTTGAAGATGTTTTTCCTTTCTCTGACCTTCAAGGAGAAGCTTCCACTTTTGACTCATCACATATATTGCACAGGGGCATATGCAAGCTATCTGGCATATTCTATTTAGTCATCAATATTGCAAGCTGTCTGTGAGTAGGACCTATGTCTTAGATCTGTGTGTATCATCCCAGAAGTTAGTACACTGCTGTGAATAAAGTCAATCTATTTTTGTTAAATGATATGTAAATGATTATTTTTTGAGACACAATTTTTAAAGTGCATTCTGAATACACATGCATTATAAATATTGTGTTAACCATATTTTATTGAAATATAATTATTTAAAATTAAACATCACTAGCATATAAATTCTTATTAATTAGAAAACTACTAATTGGACCCTTTCATTTTCTAATTATTCAGAAACAATATAAAATAGAAATCTACTGAAATTATCTCAGGTATATATGCTCAGTTTAATTCCAAACAGGAATCCTCTCCTACTCTCTGACTTTATTTTTATATATTTATCAACTCACCACTTAAAATGCCTTAATCTTATATGTTTGAAATTTTATAAAACAGAAAGTTAAAAAAAATCCTATCCTCTCTAATAGACTATAATATGATTTATCATTTTTCCTTTCAATTTATTCAGATAAGCAGGTTCTAACACAGGCTTAGAATTACATAAAGTTCTAAAATACTGTGGAACCCCTTCAAGCAAGACATACGAATAATAAATTGTGTTGGGTAAATTAAATAACTGTTAATTCAGTTCAAGAGAAATATGTAGGTATATGTCATGTTGTTAGATCTAGATATGCTTAAGGACATCTCTGATACAATATTCTTTCTCATTCTACATTTCTTTAAATTGAATTTTTTATTTTTGCTATAGAGGATTGGGAGAAAAGAAAAATGCTCAACATGTACAGAATCTCTAAAACATAGTGGGGAGTTTCAAAATTCTCAAGATGTATAGTGTAGAAGGATTTCCAAGTCTAAGAATTTCCTCAGTTTAAGCAGATGTCACATTCAATTCCTTTATTCATCCACTAATCCAAATATATTAAACACTCACTATATTCCACACATAAAGAATTATACTTTTTTCAAAAGACCTTGCATATAGTGTTCTTATTCAGTAAAGAACTCCATTTTTATTTCTAACAGACTTAGGATATGCTTATATATTTTAATTAAATGAAAGCAACTCATTTTCATTGTAAAGAATTTAAAAAATTTAGAAAAAGCATAAGAAATGTATCTCTCATAAAAACTATTCAGACACCCACACTTAACTCTTTCCTGTACTTCCCTACAGTTTATTTCCCTTGCACGTGTGTAAGTGTGTGGCATAAATGAGTTATTATTCTACATGACTTTTTTTTTTTTTTTTGCCACGGTGCATGGCATGCGAGATCTTAGTTCCCCAACCAGGGATTGAACCCATGCCCGCTGCAGAGGAAGTGCAGAGTCTTAACCACTGGACCACCAAGGAAGTCCCTCTGCGTGACATTTTTTGCATTTCTTCTTTACAATGTGAGTCTTTTCCTCAAGGAACAGTCTCTATCCTCAAGGAATTTAGTATTTAGTAGAAGAAACAGACATGAGACCAAAAGATTAGCTAAAATGTAATGTGTAATAATAGAGATTGAATACAGTATAATGCACAAGTACGGAAAGGTCCATCCATCAGTCTGGTGACATGAAGATATAAATGCTTGACCTGAGGGTTGAAGAGTATGCAGCAGTTGCCAAAAGAATTCTGATGAGGGCTGTAGGGTGGGAAAGGGACTAGTGGTACTGGGTGTTTTGGGTCTCAGGGATACCTTAGAAGGGCTATAAAACTAGCAGTACAAGAATAGAGTGCTGTTGGAGCACATGGGATTAAGCAGAGGATGCTGGGGTTATGTCATGCTAAGTAGCACTGGATCTTTCCCCTAGGCTAATGCTCAAGGAAAAAAAAAATTACAGTTACAAGAAAGAAAAGAAATACTACACTCTCATTGTTGATACCCTTGAAAATCTCCTACTCCGATATTTAATGAGTCTCTGCCAACCTCTGCTTTAAGCCCCTGTTGCATTAAAGACTTTGAAGGTGATCAATGTTTTATCTCCAGTGTAACCTCAAGAGTGTTCGGATCTGCTGCTAAGGGAATGCTCGATGTAGTTTGTGGGAAAACATACAGATGTCTTTCTGGATAGAAGCAGTTAATGTACTTGGGCTGATTATCTGGGGTCAGGACGTCCTGCTTGTGCAGCGGAGGAGCGATGGGTGCGGACTTAGGAATGCTGAGTCAAGCAGAAGTTTGAATGCTGCTTGCGCACGCACTGGTTGTTCTTCTGCTGCTCTTGTAAGGACTACTGCCTCCAGTCATGTGATGCCCTTTGTACAAGGAAAAATTGGTTACTTCAAAGAAAACATTAATTGTGGGATGTAACTGGGAGCATGGGAAGCTTATGCTATCTTACTTCCTGGATGCTGAGAGCTCAATAAAAGCAATATGGGATGAATCAGCAGGGCTCTCGATCCCAGAGATCTTGAGTCCCCTGGTCCCATCTTTCTCTGAAGTCTGTCTCCGTGTTTCCTTATGCTTTGCGGCACCCATCATTTGCCCTGAGTTGCTGAGCTGGTCTCAGCAGTAGTTAGGGTCACAGACTCTGGAGCTAGATTACTTGGCTTAGAATTCTAGTTCCATCAGTTATGTGGCTTTGAGGAAGTTGTCCTATCTGTGCCTCAGTTTCTTTATCTGTATAATGAAGATAACAGTAATATCTAACACTTAAGGTGTTATAAGGATCAAATGTGGTTATATTTGTACAGCACTAATAATGGTGCCTGGCACATAATAACTCTATATAAAAGTTTGCTAAATAAAATCAATATCCTCAGAGGATCAGAATACAAAAAGAAGAAGGAGGAGGAAGGAGAAGGAGGAAGAAGGAGAAGGAGGAAGAGGAGGAGATGGAGGAGAAGGAAGAGGAGAAAAAAACCTGATATCCAAAATCCCTGCTATAAAATAGAACCCATGTATTTTGAGGTAATTGCTGGTTCATTACACAGTTATTTCTAAATAACTTCATAATTATAAGATGGATCAATCTAACAATACTATTTCTATGGATGGATTAAAAAAGTAAAGCATTCAAATTGATTATAATTGAACTCATTGCAGGTCTGATAATTTTGGCAGCTTGGGAAGAGCAGAGTACATAGGTTCTGAGTTATTTTTGAAATGGGGGGACCTATATGCTCTGAATTATCATAAACCTCACTTCAGAGAACTCATAGAAATGCTCAGCCATAGCTGCATTCTAGAACATTTTTGGCATTATATATAAATTGCTTAATAACTGCAAAAGAGTAATTTTTCAAAACATCCAGATTACAGCTGCTAAGTCATTATTAATTATTTTAGAAATTCTACATTATATATGGAAGAAAAACTCCACAAGTGTTTTTCTGTATTTAAATCCAAAGGCTGGTCATTGGAGATTTATGATGCTGTGCACAGAACAATGCTAAGCTGACCAGTGCTCCCAGGGAGCGAGTGGTTTCAGATCCCACTGAATGAGATAAATTCTTAACAAATACAGTACCCAATCTTGACTCCAACCCACCCTATTGGTTTGTGACCTATTTTTTTCATATTCCTTAATTCAATTCATAAGAAAGCAGCTCCCTGAGGGTAGACAAACTGCCTCTTACATGGTTTTTAGAGCCCCGTATAGTATTTTGGCACATTACACATGTTCAACACGTATTTGTTAATTAAAATAAATACAAACAACATCATCAACAAAGCCCGTTTTATTGGGGCATCAAGTGTTCTGCAAAGAATGACTCTCCTATTTTAGCTCAGATGTCATTCTTATTTCTGACTTTAATTTATCCAACATTTCTAAAAAATCTCTGAGATAGTTAATTCTAGTTAATTTTTTCCTAGGACAGAACCTTAAATAGTTTAAATTGGATATCAAAATACACACATATCATAATATCAATTCCATGTCAGGTGCATTGTTCACATTAGGTTTAATTCTCACAACCACTCTGCAAAATGAATATTTTCCATAGATGTAGACACTGAGGTACCAAGTGGCCACAGGTCACATAGGGGATCTTCAGGATTCTGTTCTAGATTAGCTTTGAAATAATCTTCCTGTTTAGGATCTTGTTTCGAGAATAATTTTTGATGAAATGTGGTATGCTCAAATTCTAAAAGAAATGTTCTATCCCCCTCATCTAAATGAAATGGTGGTAATAAAAATAATAATGAGTTTTATTCCCCTTTGGCTTTTCTTTTAGCAAGAGATGGTCTTCATCTTCTACAGAATTATCCTTAGCAAAAAAGAAAAAATTCCTTAATACCATTAACAGGAAGAAGTTGAATCTCATTCAGTTCCCTGTGGGCCCTTCCTTTGCACGAATGACCAGACCTACCATCAACACATTGCTACATTTGATTTTCTTCAGTTCAGTAGGCAACTGAAAATCTTTTACATTTTCAAATACTATGCTGAGAAGTAAGAATTTGTGTGCAATAAGGAGCTGTCCTGTGAAAAGTATCTTAGAAATGCAAATGCATATATCTGTAGAAAACTGTCAAATGGGTGGATTTAGAGATTGAAATGGGTAAGACCACAAATAAACTATATGTTAAAAAGCCATTCCAGCTGTCCATACCAAAAAAATAAAAAGTGGTATTCTAGGTTAGAATACAAAATTATTTATACTAGAGCATTCTACATATAGTGGTTCTGTTTTGTTTAACTAGAAAATCTTCTAGTGATATCAGGTCTGTCCTTCCCTGAGAGAAACTTTCAGAGTACCTTTTCTTGTTTTAAGAGTAGAACACATTTATAACTCAATTTCTTTTTTTTTTTTTGTTTTTTTTTTTTTAAGAACTTTTGATTAGTAATGTATATGTGGCAATCCCAATTGCCCAATTCATCCCCCCTCCCCTTCCTGCTTTCCCCACTTGGTGTAACTCAATTTCTTAAGTGGGGTAGATTTTCTTGGCATGATTATACTAAAATTTGAATTAAATAAAACTAAGTTGTCCCCAAATTTTAGTACAGCAAATAGGGAGATACTAAGATTTTATTAATATGATTTCTCTAATAATGAGACAATCCCTGTGAAAAACTGACACACGCTTGACATATGACGATTCCTCAACAAATATTAACAAGTATTGTTACTTTTTATTGTTGTTATTAATACTGCATAATCAAATCCCTCTGCTAAAACCCAGCTTCTTTCCTTCCAATGCTTTCCTCTTTATGGTTTGCAAGTTTGTTCTTGGAAAACAAGATAAGATTTCTACTTCATGCTAATCTATTACGTTAGCTCTTAAAAACTTAGTTGCTCAATTGTGATTATATTTTATTTTTTCCCAGTCACATTTTCCCTGTGGGATTTGTGTAGAGGTAAGCAACGAACCAAGAGAACCAACAGCTTAATAGCTAGGCACAAAATTTCCAGGAATGATGACTCTGAATTGGGAGGTGGTCAAACTAAGCTAGTGGGTGGCAGAAGCAAACAGCACCCCAGTCAGTTCTTCTGCCTCAACCAAATCTGATCTCATTTTAAATTCTTATCACATCTTAGCAGTTTTCACTAACAGCCCAAAGTTTAAAAGGTGATAGACCCTCCTTTCCTGAATCTAGCAACAGATAATGCAACTAGACTCAGCCCAACCAAGGACTCCAAAGGATTCAAGTTCTAAGCAGAAGTCCTTGCAGGTAGAAAGGACCTTGTAATTCTGCATTGTTTATTAGACTGTCTGAGGTAGCCTGATTCCTAAGAGGTAGTTTGTCCTGTGGTGTGTATTTGCAGAAGCAGAGCAGAACTCCTAAGACTATCTTCTTCCTGCCCATACTGGATTGTGATCATTAGATGGGAAGGCATGACCCCAAATAAAGATCCCATAGTTAAAATGAAAATTGTTAAAATGTAGAGGTACATGGTGCATCTCCTCTTAGATAATGTGAAAGCTGGCCTAGATTTAAACAGAACAAAACAAAGACTGCAAACAAGATTTTTCTACCTAATGAAAATTTGGCAAAGGATTTTATCTACCTATCTATTTATTCATCTTAAAGCATTTCCAAACATCTGTGACACTATTATCATAATTAAAAATTCCATTCAGGAAGTCACAGAAAATACTGTGGTCTAGTGATAGAGACTATATCAGGTATTTAGTATATACTTTATAATTATATGCTTTCCAACTAAAATGCAATTAAATCCAACAAATGCTTTTTCAATATCTATTATATATCAAGCATGGTACCAAACACAAGGAGAACAAAAGCAGGTAAATCTCCGTGTCTGATGTAAAAACAGGGATCTCCACATTATTCTCTTTGGATATATACATTATAATCCATATTGCTCACGAGCTCTCCATTTCTTTGAAAATCTTCTTAACTTATTATAGTAAGCATCTACAATTGTAATGAGATAAAATATAACAGTTTATCACATCAATTGATATATATCCAAAAGCTGCCAGCTATCTTCAACATTTGCCTACTGTTCAGCTTTCATATTTTCAAGCAGTAACATGGTAGAAGAGACAGACATTGATTTTTTATTTTCTTAGGAGACAATTAAGCTTATTCCCAATTATCCCAAGATATTAGTGTGGTAAATGAATCCTGAGCAACATATATGAGGCTGAGTTAAAACAAATGTGATTCTTTCATTGGTAAAAGGAAGTATGTTCGTTCTTGGTTAAAATCTTTGAATGTTTTTGAGAGAGTAACTTAGTTCCCTTTTGCTCCCTCCACATATCCACGGTAGTAATTTTTACATTTCATTTTTATTGAAGTATTCAGATTTCACTTTACTTCATTTTGTCTCTTTTTTTTCCATTAGCATTTTTTAAAATATTTATTTATTTATTTGGCTGCACTGGGTCTTAGCTGTGGCACATGGGGTCTTCGCTGCAGCATGTGGGATCTTTAATTGAGGCATATAAACTTTTAGTTGAGACAGGTGGGATCTAGTTCCCTGACCAGGAATCAAACCTGGGCCCTCTGCATTGAGAGTGAGGAGTCTTAGCCATTGGATCACCAGGGAAGTCCCTCCCGTTAGAACTTAAAGAACTCATCCGCAGGATGGTGTCCTTGTTGAATGTTGACCTGCTGGGTGTAACCGTGCCTGAAAACACAAAGGAGCATGCTGCAGTGATTTTTCTCAACTGATTCTTCTAAACAAGTTAGACCAAAGTTAGACTGTGAACATATCAAGATGCTTTTCCATTCTGGACTCAGTGCTCAGCAGGCCAGTGAAAGGATGGTAAGAAGAGTAGAAAATTCTACCTTAATAGGTGAACTTTTTTCTCTGCCTGTTCAAATACTCAACTTCTTTCCACATTCAGATCAAGTTCCACCATCCCCACACACCTTCCCTTAACTACTGCACTCCAGTGATTCCGCCTTTGTTTGAACTCAACATGCTTTCAGTCTTTGACAGTTTAAGAGACAAATATATATATACAATATATATATACATACTATATAAATACTATATATCTACTGATCTTTCATTGTTTTTAATTCATATTTTGTGCTCCTGCTTAGTCTGTAACTTTCCTGAAAACAAGGAGAGGATTATATTTTATTTAGAGCATTTGAATGAAAATAAGCATGCAGAGTTTTAGTAAATACATATTGGTGACGACTTCACTATAATGTCACACTCATAAAGCCATGAGTGAAACTTGTTGCAAGGTTAGCAACAAGCCAGAAGAGCTTAGCAAAGCCATGCTCTGTGGGAAGAATGCAAAAAGCATTGGAGAGGGGCTTCCTAGGTGGTGCAGTGGTTAAGAATCCGTCTGCCAATGCAGGGGACACGGGTTTGATCCCTGCTCCAGGAAGATCCCACATGATGGAGAGCAACTAAGCCCATGCGCCACAACTATTGAGCCTGCGCTTTACAGCCCATGAGCCACAACTATTGAGCCCATGTGCTGCAACTACTGAAGCCCACGTGCCTAGAGCCCATGCTCCACAACAAGAGAAGCCAGGCAATGAGGAGCCCGCGCATCACAACGAAGAGTAGCCCCCACTCACTGCAACTAAAGAAAGCCTGCGCACAGCAAAAAAAGACGCAACACGGCCAATAAAATAAACAAACAAACAAACAAACAAACAAACTTATAAAAAATAAAAAGAGCATTGGAGAATTATCTTTCTTGGCAACAACCCTACTGAGATGGAGCCATATAGGTATTCTATACATGTTAATTAATTGTGATTCACATCCAGCTAGCTGCCACTCCTTCACCTCCAATGTTAGATTCCTAAAGGACTGTAAATCTGTTTTTAAGGTTTGCCTTCCTTGCTTCTCTGGATTCTGTCTCTCAAGGAAGGAGGTACCATGGTTGTGAAAAATAATAGATACGGTTTTAAATATTTCTTGGCTGGTAATTCAAAAAGTTCCTAAAAACAAGGAGAACTACAATTACAATAAAAATTTTAAATGGAAAAGCTCCTACTGGCTTTGTTGAGTTCTATATTATCAGAGCTCACTTTTAGATGCTTCAAAGTTTTCATCAGTACCAGACCCTGACCCAGGACCCACCTGGGGCAGAGTGCCATTTTGAATTTCTCCTGTGAGGAGAGGACCCTGTAAAGAAGCTTTGGAAGTTTTGGAAGCCTTAGTGAGTTTGATTTTTTTGTCAAGCAGTTTCTTTGGTCAATAGCTGGGCCAGGCACAAAGAAGTTACCCCTCTTCCTCAGCCTTATGGTTCCAGACATCTGAAATAGCCACCCGTTCCTGTTTTGCTTTTTGGTTTTCTGCTTTTCCTTAAAAGAAATATACATGGGCTTGATGGACTGGCTTTTTATAAAGATGTATGTCTACAAAGTGCAGGGATCAGAGAGACTACCAGTTCTTCAAAGTGATGGAGCTATAAGGATCTAATTAACGATGAAGAGTGAATTATGCATTCATGTGTAGATGCTTCCCTTTATGCCAACCACAGAATCCAATAAACAGGATGGCTTACTGGACTGCCCCTGAGAATCTTCCATCACATATGCCTGGGGGAAAAGCTCTCTTCAGCATCACCTGTGCCAAATGTGAAACATCATTAGGTAGATGTTTACTTTCCCACAAAATTTTAATGTACAAAGAAACATTTTAATGATGCTCTGAATGCAACATTTTTACACAGTAGATGACTACTGTATTGTTTGTTTGTGTTTATGTGTAATTTCACAACTATAGTGACCAGTTATTTGGTCAAACACTAGTCTAGATATTACTACGAAGGAATTTGTAGATGTGATTAACATTTACAATCACCTGACTTTAAGTAAAGTGGATCACCCTTCATAATGTGGGTGGGCCTTATCCAATCAGTTAAAGTCCTTAAAAGCAAAGGCTGAGGTTTCCCAGAGAAGGACTTCTGCCTTCTGATTGGAACGTAGAAATTCTGCCTGAATGTCCAGCCTTCAGACTGAAGACTACATCAACTCTTAGACGAATCTCCAGTTTGCTGGATTTGCGACTTAACAGCCTTCACATGGGTGTTAGCCAATTCTTAAAATCCTCTCGCGCTCTCTCTCTCACTTCATATGTATATCATATTGTTTCTGTTTCTTTGGAAAACTCTGATTAATATAAGCACTAAACCCAATGTCCCAAAGATTCTGCTTATAAGCAAGTCATGGCAATTTACTAGTTTATTTATAGTTATTACTAATGATTTTTCTCTCTACCTTAGTGTGAAAAGCTGGAGTGAATCTACATAATATAATTTCAGGAGTTCTGAACAACCCTTTCTCTCCAAAAAAATTTCTTATCTTCCCCCATAATGCTGAAACTGCTTTCTTAAAAAAGCAAATCTCTTTGTTTAATAATCTGAGGTCAGCCATATGATGTTACATGAAGCACATTAAGGTACAAATGAAAAGACTAAGGTAGGATAGAAGTTCCAGGAGGGCAGGTGGGACTTATTTGCCAAGACACTCTTTCCTAGTTTTGCCTGTGGTCTATTTTGTGAAAGGGTAGATATAGAATTAGAATTCTCTGTTTCCACCTTCACTTTTCTTGCTATTCTGAAATGCCTTGGATGTGCCTATAGGCATCAGTGGATCCAAGTATCTGCTACAGGAAAAGAATCATGTCAAATCGTGTTACGGTCCTAATGGTATAGAGAATAGCATGACAAAGAGGTACCGAGGCATTCTCTTACTTAGAACTGAGCCCTGGTCTAAGTCCTGCCATGCAGCAATCCACACAAATTGGGGTATGGAAGAAATAAAAATACATTTTCAACATTGGTTTAAAGATGCCTCCTGTACTAATATGCTGGAATAGCAACAGAAATGAATTCCAGAGACATGGAGAACAATGACACAGACAAATGGCTCTCTCTGCTACAGTTCTGCAGTCAGATATGGGAAGAGCTGAAATATTTGCTTTGGAGCTACACCACATCCATAAAACAAAGGAGTTGCCTTTTTCTTAAAAGTTATCAACAAGAGGTACAAGATCAGAGTTAGAGTGTTTTACGAAAGTATTTAAAACTTTCAATGTGGGTTCTAGGGAGACTTAACTCCACTCACCCAGTACTATCAGGCCATATCCCTTTCTTTTTCTTCTGACCAACTGAAATCAGGACTATGTATTTTGATAGGCCAAGATGAGATTATATTCTTGGTTGACCAAGTAAAATTAACTAAACTCAAGAAAAACAAAGGTATCTACTTTGTCGACTGGCTATAGTAGTGATGATATTACATGTAAACCTTTACAATTCTTAAGCATTAGAATATAAGCTCCATTAACCATTGTCTCTCCAACAAATAGAGCAACGCACAGGACATGGAAGGCCCTTGCTAATATCTGCTGCATGAACATGTGAGTGCTTTTTAAAAACATGCTCTCATTTAATTGTCATTGTTTCTGAGGTTCTTCATATTCGAAATAAGTAACTTTGGCTCCAAATGGTCAATAATTTGCCTTAGGTGACATATAGCAGAATCAGGAATTCTATGTTTTGTTTTGTTTTCAGAATAACAGGCTTTCCTTCCCAGGCACAAAGAAATGGAATTGGACAGTGAGCACCAATTTTGGAACGTAGGCCTATAGAAACATACTGAAAATAATGCTGCAGATCACTGAAGGAAAAGGATAAATCACAAGAAACATCAATATGGGATGGTACTAACTTGAACCAACCAAAAGTTAGCTGCCACAGATAATCTTTAAACAATGCCTGTACTAAGCCTTGGGGAACAATTATAACTGGAGAAGATACAAGCTGAGGCATGTTCTAATTGCACCAGGAAACAGACAAGTAAGAGGTGCAGACCAGATCTGAGGGCTAACTATGGATTACTAAGCAAGACCCTGTTATCAATTGAATAAAGTATGTTAAGTCAAAACATGATTGAGATGAATTTATCTAAAGTTCTCTGAGAATGAAACAAAAGGAGGTGATTTTCTAAGACATACAGTAAAACCTTGGATTGCAAGTAACTTGTTCTGGAGTCTTCTGCAAGACAAGCAAACATTTCTAACAAATTTTCACTTGATAAACGAGCAATGTCTTGCAATACGAATAGTACGTGATGCCAAATGTCACATGATCACAACTGAGCCAGTGGAGCTGACCACCAACGAACTGATGGATTTGCATGGCGAGCAACAACAAAAGGTTATGGAGGAGCTCTCGTCTGCAGAGGAGGAGGAGAAAAAGGAAGAGGAATCCCTCACTTCAAGTAAGATTAGGGACATGTGTAAAATGTGGGAAACTGGATTCCATTGCGCCAATAGATAGCAGTGATTCCGTTAGTGATAGTGAAAGTCGTCCTACACAATAACCCTCCTCTCTCTTGTCTCCCTCACACCAGCCACGAAGGTTTTAAAAGATAAGTGCAGGTTAATTTGTTCATTTTTCTTCATATTTTGTTTTTATCATTTTGTATTATATTACAGTATTGTAATCATTTTTATATGAATATTTTTGGGTTGTGGAATGAATCATCTGAGTTTCCATTATTTCTTATGGGGAAATTCACTTTGATATACGAGTGCTTTGGATTACAGCACTCCGGAACGAATTATGCTTGCAAACCAAGGTTTTACTGTATTTGAAATTTGAGGGTCCTGCTTAAAAGCTTAATTCCATTAAAATCTTAGACTGATAAATACATAATCTAATCTTAAGTACTTTTGGAAGTTTTATTTTCTTTAGCAATCCATTCTCCCTTTTGCCCATCAAAGCAAAGGGTATTGGCCTCTAATGCATTCTATTGCAAAATATGCACATTTCTCCCTGTTCCAGACGTCCTAAAGAAACAGAGAAGAGTATTGAATGTTTCTAGCAAAGTAAATACTATTCATCTATAAATTTTAAGAAATATATGGCATTTTTCTTTATTTTGGTTGGCCATTTCTACTTTTCCTTTGCAACGTAAGTAACTAACATTAAGATGTCCTTGTTCTCATGATGCTGACGAAAACAGAACTGAAAAAATTATTGAAATGCCACTAATTCTGTAAGAATAGATATATGGGGGTTTCTTTCCCAACCAAAAACACTTCTAAATGATGTAAAATGAGGTATGGAAAAGATCAAACAGGACTGGGAGAGTGTTGGACTCTGAGTTGGGAATAGTTTAAATCTATGTACTAACAAGCTAAATAATAATGACTATAAAAGTTTACATAATTAAAAATATATGGAATTTACACTAAAGGGTAATGCTTTTCAACAGAAAATTATGATGTAAACACTGTAGCAAATTCTTGAATAATATACCCCTTAAAAAAATCCATCCAAAGCATGTATCATTCAAAACAAAACACTATTTCCATGAAAAATGACTTGAAAACGAAGTGGAATTTATGAATTTCTAGACTCTGATTTAGGTTATACTGCCTAGCACATCAAAAATCAATTTCTTAACATTGAAGTAGATATTCACTTATACATTTCCTTTCTTTAGGTAAGACATCTGGTGGTATTTTCTCACTAACATCGGATATTGATATATCAAATTTAAAACCATCATTATGTTTTTTTTTACTCTTGTTGTTCTGATAAAATTTAAAAAGTATACAATAACTTCATTTATGATATTCCTACTATTTGTCAGGCATTTGGCATGTATTATCTCTTGCTTAAAAATACTGCTTTAAGTATTTTAGTAGAAGAAAATAAATTTCAGAGAATTTAAGCAACAGCCAAGTTGACATAGCTGGTGAATGACAAAGCTAATATCTAAACTATGTTTATTAGGCTCTGGTGCAGTTTCTTCCCTTTAGTACCCACAGAGAAAAAGCAAACCATAAAAGACTTTACAGGTACTGGGTCTTACACATGGAGATTAAGTCGAAAGTCACGTACCATGAAGTTAAAGAAGAACCCACACACCACAGCATTTTTACTGTCACCTTGAACAGTGTTCTAAATTCCTGACAAATAACAGTCTTTGAGATTTTGGAACAAGAGATTAGAGTTCACAGGACTCCATGGGAATTCCTGCAATCATAAGTTTCTCTGTATTTCTAATAACACTTTATTTTTAAATAATAATGTGACCATAATCATAACCAGTAAATCATATTTCTGTGATAGGATTATACAAAATTTTCAGAGATTTTCTATAAAAAAAGATATAAGTAAATGCACAGGTTTTTTTCATTGTTATGAAAAATATATTATGAAGGGTTTATATATTTCAATAACATGAAAATATATTTACCTGATATAGATATATGATCATATAAAACTTTAAAAGGAACATTAACACAAAATGAATGCCCATAAAATTATTTTTAAATTGTAATTTAATACAACAGCTATTTAATATTTTAAAGTCATCATTCTTAAAAAGAAATTTTAAAGCACACAAATTAATTACTCTATCAACCTTTGTTTTGTGACAAATATGTCTCACAAAGAATTTTTTCATCTTACATTGATGTTAGTCTAATTATTAAGAAGAAATCCAAAATAATCTTGAGGTTGGACATGAGGTTATACACTGCTTCATAAAACTTTATTTTCTCTTAGAATACAGTATTTTATAGGCTTGCCCTGAGTTATCTTTTGCTATTGAAATTCATACTACTTTCGCTAACTCAAGTTTTAAATCATTTTCAGATTTCATGTCAAAGTAGCCCACAACAACATTCATATTGTCTTTTGTTTTGCATTTTGTTTGTTAAAGTATTTACAAACAACTGCAGCAAACATTCAAACATTGGAAAACATGGGTGAACATTATTGAGTAGTAATCAAATTACATAAAATCTGGTTCTCCCAGCAAAGTTAACACCACTGCAGAGAATCAAATGTAAAAACTGTCAACTTGAGGGCATATTTTGCTTCCAAAACTTGTTCTTTCTTAGAACATCATTCATAGGATTTGTAAAAAGTATACTAAGTGTACAAATTTGCTGACATTTATTTTCTTTGTAAGCGTGACTCACTGCCAGCAGCAGACGGGGCCATGAACATACAGTTACACCATGGTAATATTTATAAGCAAGACAGACTGACCATGAATTGGCCACTTCACCATATAACCTTATTCAGTTCCTCACAAGTCAACCGTAACGTTCTACCCTGTGTGTCAGCATTTCCTGATCTTGCTTTCAACTTATCAGTGAATTCCCTCATGCCAGTAACATCTCTATGTTGACTGCTAATCTCTAAGTCTCAAAGGAGACCAATAATACTTTTTCTGGTTGTTCTGATTCCTTAAGTGATTTTGTGTGTGTGTGCAATGTACGATTAGGGGAAAAACATATATTCTCTGGGAAATCCAGGAAAGAACTCCCTCATGAAAACAGAAACCTTAGGTATATGACCTTTTACTTCTTGATGATGGGTGATGCCTTAGAGGGCCAGGACAGGGAGAGCAGGAGGGAGTCACAGGAGGGAGGAGATATGGGGATATATGTATAAATACAGTTGATTCACTTTGGTGTACCTCAAAAACTGGTACAAGAGTGTAAAGCAATTATATTCCAATAAAGAGCTTAAAAAAAAAAAAGAAAAGAAAAATTGCAAGACCATTGCTTACATACTTCTTTAAAAGAAGCCCATATCTATCAATCCATCTAATCTATCAAGAAAAAATAAGTCAAGAGTTAAAAAATAAATCATTGTCCCTCCAAATGGAGGAGTTTCAACAAGGGAGAGCTGCAAAAGCTTTCATTAGTATTATAAAATACCAAGGAATTGTTACAATATTTTCAAAGAAAAATCAGTTTTTCAAAACATTAAAACTGAATAGGTTTAGGTTGGTACTGTCTTCTCTAATATACATCATACTTACAACTTTAACTTGTGTTTTTATTTGGGATAAATTTCATTATTATATATCTTCGCATGGAGCAGAGAGATGAAATTGAAACTAAGCAGACCAGAGGGTGGTTTATTTTTGGTCCTGGATGCTCAGTATGTTGGTTGGAGTGTTGTGGTAAAGATGGCTGATGCTCCTCAGTATCTACCTTTCACCTTCCTGGCACTCAGCTGGACTACATTTTTCTGACCTAGAACTGAGGGGGTGGGGGGCATGCGGCTAATTCTTGCCAATGGAATATGACAGAAAGTGTGTCTTCCCTGGGATGATGCAATCATGAGCAATGACACTCTCTCACACTCTCGCACTTGTGCACGCTCTCTTCCCTTTTCCAAGTCTTTCTCCTTCATCCTGTTCCATCTTCTCTCTTTCTTCTTGTCAAGCAGATGTATATGGTCCAGCAGAGGACTCTGAGGGCCTAAAAATGTCAAGGCCATTAGAAGGAAGGAATCTACATCCTTGAATCATGGGCAAAGCAGAGCCGATTCCCACCATAAGTGTATCCTCCCAAACTTCACTGGACTATCCACTAAGTAAGAAATAAACCTTTCTTGTGTTAAGCCACTGAGTTAATGGTTATAGTATTTGGTGTATAGCAATTAACATATCCTGAATGATAGAGGAGTAAACTTTCTATGAGAGAACTTAATTTATACTAGGATCTAAAAATTTTAAGGAAATATTTGATTATACTTATCATTTTATGGTTGAGAAGTATCTAATGATATTCATACTGTTTTAAATAGTAGAAAGATGAAAATTAAAAATATGCTACTTAGAGGAAAGTTTCCTTGACATAATTAAAAGCAGTGACAAAAGTTAAAAAAAACTCTACACAATCATACTCTATGATGAAATACTGAAAATAAAAATATCTTCTATCACTACTTTAATTCATCATGTTGACAGTCCCAGCTAGTGTAATAAGTGAATAAAAATAAAGAGGAATAACAATTACAAAGGATATAATAAAACTGCCATTATTCATATACAATATGATTATATGTATAACAATCTGAGGAAAATTTTAAAACTATTAAAATGAATAATGAAATTCACTAAATTGCTGGGAATAAGGTCAATATAGCAAAATCAATTATATTTCTATTGACCAGGACAGTCAATTTGACTGCCAGCTTGACTTCTTCCTGTCTCGAGGCCCCTGACCTCCTTCTCAACTTCTCCTTTACAGAATCCAGATGGTCTAACCACAGAAGTCTCTTCATTCCCTTTCCCTAGAGCATTTTGCTTTAGAAAACTTACAACTATAAATTACTTCCTTGTCCCTTTGAGATGTAAATCTTTTTAAAAGCCTCTTGCCAGATTTACAATCCAGGGCATCTTTCTCAAGGATCTGGGAGCCAAGATTTTGAAGTGTAATCATCAAGGAAGACATTGCCCCTATCTCCCAATGTCTGTGTGAGGGTAGAAGCCCAAGTTGTAAAACTACCTCCCATCCAATGAACAGAACAGGTGACCTATGATTTCCCCATCCCAGCTCTTAAAATGTCTACCATACTTGTTTCAGTAGAGTAGAACTTGGACTGAGTTCTGGCCTCTCTCATCTATTGCAATAGCTTGGAATAGGCTTCCTTGCCTGTTTAATTTTGTCAGGTACAAGTTTGATTTTACACTATAAACGAGTGACAAATAGAAAATGAAGTTTAAAAATGCCATTTACAACAGCATCAAAAATATCAAGTACTTAGGACAAAATCTCCAACAGATATGCAGGACATTTACACAAATATCTAAAATAATTTCTGATAGAAATTTTAAAGTTCGATATGATATACTATATACATGCATTGAAAGACTCAGTAGTATAAGCTGTCCTCAAATTTATCTACAGGTTCAATGCAATCCCAATCAAAATCCCAGCAACACATTTTGTGGATATCCATACGCTCAATTCTAAATGGAAATGCAAAGGGCCTAAGATAGCTAACATAATTGTGAAGAACAAAGCTGAAGGATTTATTTGAACCACCATATATCAATACCTATTTTACAGCTACAATAAAGAACTACAATGTTGAAACAGAGTTAAACAAAGTGACCAAAAGAACAACAGAGTCTAGAAAAAGAACCACATATGTATAGTTATCTGATTCACGATAAAGTTAATACAGTAGTACAAAAGGGAAATGACTGTCTGATTGTCTTGTCAATAAAGGTACCATGTCAACTGAATATCCATATGGAAATATTTGCATGTGAAAGATTTTATACATATCTTTAAAGATATAACAACTCACACATCTACACACATCTATGTCTTTTAAAAAGGAAATACAGAGAAGAGAACATCTTTTTGGTCTTAGAGTAGGCAAAGAGTTCATAAACAGGACACAATACATTAACTCTAAAAGAAGGAAAAAATGTATTGGACTTCCTTAATAGTAAGAATTTATGATCATGAAAAGATAATCTTAAGAGAGTGGAAAGAACAAACACAGAGTGAGTGGAGATTTTTAGAAAACATTGTGACTGATCCAGAATACTGAAGTACTCCTGCAAGACAGTAAAAAAAAAATACTCAATAAAACAGATATATGAACCAAAAATGTGAATGTATTGAACTGGTATTCAAATGGCCAATGAATAAACAAGAAGTGTTCAATATTAACTGCATTAGCCTTTAAGGAAATGCAAATTGAGATCACCATTTACTGTGACTACACATTCACCTTAATGGCTAAAACAAAAAGGACTTTGATTATTAAGTGTTGGCCGGGATGTGGAGCAGTCAAAACCCTCAAGTCTCTCTGGTGGGATAAATTGGTGGTGTAAATTGGTACAACCACATGGAAAACTGGCAGTATATACTAAAGCTGAACATCTGCATATCCTATGACTGAATTCCGGGTATATTCAGAAAATGATGACAGAGACATTTAGTAAAATGTTCACTGCGTTACTATTCATTATAATCCCAAACTACACACTACCTAAATGTCTATCAAGAATAAATGGACAAAGAAATAATGATTAAGCTAAACAAAGGAATACTATGCTACAAGGCCCACAACAATTTACAAACATAATGTTAAATGAAAGAAGCCAGACTGGCTTACATATAGCAATCATTCCACTTAATAAAGTTCAAAATCAGGCAAAACTAGTCTGCTTAGTTAGAAGTCAGGATACTGATTACTTTTAGGGGTACAGTGTATCCAAACAGGAAAAGAGCACTGGTAAGAGGTGCTTCTGAGGGCTAGAAATGTTGTTTCTTGCTGAATACATGGCTGAGATTAATTTTTGAAAATGCACCAAACTGTATACTTATGATACGTTCACCTATTTGAATGCATATTATACTTCAATAAAAAGTAAAAGTAAAAAGGTAAATACAAAGCAAAAAATATATTATCTCAAAAGCTTATTAAAAAAGATATCTACAGATTGAGCTAGCTTCTCCTGCAGCAGGCATGAATTTAGAAATCAAAAGTTTACAACATTTTAGAAGAAAAACACTAAGGAAAATAACACAGATTCCTATTTTATGCAATATATTTAATTGGATTGTTGAATGGTAAATGCCACTTTCTCAATAATATATCAATCAAAGTTGCATGAAGTGTATTCCAATTGATCATAAATCAGTAATTATTTATGGTAATCCAAATTTTTCTTTGCCAGTGTATATCTGACAATACCTAAATGAGGACTTAAAATGAACTTGAAGAATGATCTTTTAAATAAATCTCTTTATGTTCAAAATTTTCATTTTGTAAGGAAAGCAACTTCAACTTCTAAAACAATGTCATTATTTATTCTTCAAGAAATATAGATTTATGACATATCTACTAAACAATTGGTTTCTCTCCCTCTCTCCTAAATAAAGTTGAAGAACATGTGAAATTATAAACAATCTCCAGATTTTGTTAAAAGTCTAAAAATTTAATGATCCTAACACAATGATCTAAGAAAACAAATCACAAAACTGCATGCGTAAAAAACTATTTTCTTTAGCTCCCCAACCACCACCCCTTCTTTCTAGTGACTACCTCTTTCCTTCTGTATGTGATCACAGAAAATGAAAATTAAAGGAAAAATAATTTTAGGTACAAAATTAATATCAATTTGGCTTTACCACAAATGTTAGTTTATCAAGAACCTATCATTTTTTCCCTGCAACATATCTGTCACAAGTATTTATTAAATGTCTATTTTCCCCTAGCATGTAGCATGTATATTCATTTCATAATATTTTTAGCATTATTTCATTTCTTAAAATGTAGATCTTAAACTAATACCAGCATAGAATGAAAATTCAATAAATATTGTTTTCACAGATTTCCAGACCCAGGATGCCATAGAAAATCAATCCTTGTAAGTGCATTTGACTCTGTGTTACAAAATGCTGAAAGTTTACATCAATGTAAGAAACATTTAAGAAGTTCCTATTTGCGTGAGTTGAGAGCTAGCGGCGTTTTAGATTTTGTAATGTCAAATCTGAATATTTTACAACTGTGATTATGAAACCTCAGACAAATTCATGTGAAGCATCAACAACCTAGAAGAAATGGATAACTTCCTAGAAACATACAGCCCACCAAAACTGAATTAAGAAGAAATAATAATTTGAAATGACCAGTCACTAGACGCAAATAAAATCTGTAATTAAGAAAACTCCCTACAAACAAAAGTCCAGGACCAGATGGCTTCACAGGCGAATTCTACCAGACATACGAAGATGAACTTTTACCCATCCTTCTCAAACTCTTCCAAAAGATTGAAGAGGAGGAAACAGTCCCATAGACATCCTATGATACCACCAAAAATAAAAATTACAGGCCAATATCTCTGATAAATAGAGATGCAAAAAGTTTCAACAAAATACTAGCAAACCAAATTCAACAACACATAAAAAAGATCATACACCACGACCAAGTGAGATTCATCCCAAATTTACAAGGGAGAGTCGACATATGTAAATCAATCAATGTGATATACCACATCAACAAAAGAAAAAAAAAAAACACATGATTATCTCAATAGATGCAAAAAAAGCATTCGATAAAATTCAACATCCATTCATGAGAGAAAAAAAAAAAAACTCTTGCCAAAGTGGGTATAGAGAGAACATATCTCAACACAATAAAAGCCATCTATAACAAACCCACAGCCAACATAATATTAAACGGTGAAAAGCTAAAAGCCTTCTCACTAAATCCTGAGACAAGACAAGGCTGCCCACTCTCACCACTTCTATTCAACATAAGACTTAGCCACAGAAATCAGAAAAGAAAAAGAAATAAAAGTTATCCAAATTGGAAGGTAAGAGGTAAAATTGTCATTATATGCAGATGACATGATACCCTATATAGAAAATCCTAAAGACCCCACACAAAACTATTAGAGCTGATAAATGAATTCAGCAAGGTAGTAGCATACAAGATTAATGTACAGAAATTTGCTGCATTTCTTTACACTAACAATACAATGTCAGAAAGAGAGTAAAAAAACCAATCCCTTTCAAAATCGCATCAAAAGAAAATACCTAGGAATAAACTTAACCAAGGAGGTGAAAGACTAATATGCTGAGGGGACTTCCCTGGTGGTCCAGTGGTTAGGACTTCACCTTCCAATGCAGGGGGTGCGGATTCAGTCCCTGGTCAGGGAGCTAAGATCTCACATGCCTTGAGGCCAAAAAACCAAAACACAAAACAGAAGCAATATTATAAAAAATTCAACAAAGACTTTAAAAATGGTTCATGTCAAAAAAAAAAATCTTAAAAGAAAAGACTTTGCTGAGAACTGTAAAACATTGCTAAAGGAAATCAATGATAATTCAAGGAAATGCAAAGATATCCCATGTTCTTGGATTGGAAGAATTACTATAGTTAAAATGGTAATACTACCTAAAGCAATCTACAGATTTAATGTGATCCCTATCAAATGACACATGACATTTTGCACAGAACTAGAACAAATAATCCTAAAATTTATATGGAACCACCATGGCCCAGATTGCCAAAGTAATCCTGAGGAAAAAGAACAAAGCTGGAGGCATAACCCTTCCAGACTTCAGACAATACTACAAAGCTATAATCTAACAGCATTGTGTTGGCACTAAAACAAATGTAACTGAAAAAAACAAACAAAAAAACAGACATACGGATCAATGGAACAGAATAGAGAGCCCAGAAATAAACTCACACACCTATGGTCAGTTAATCATCAACAAAGAGTCAAGAATAAACAATGGAGAAAATACAATCTCTTCAGCAAGTGGTGTTGAGAAAGCTGGACAGCCACATATAAATCAAGGAAGTTAGAACACTCCCTCACACCATACACAAAAATAAACTAAAAATGGCTTAAAGGCTTAAATATAAGATATGACATCATAAAGTTCCTAGAAGAGAACATAGGCAAAACATTCTCTGACATAAATCATAGCAATGTTTTCTTAGGTCAGTCTCCCAAGGCAATAGAAATAAAAGAAAAAATAAACAAATGGGACCTAATCAAACTTACAAGCTTTTGCACAGGAAAGGAAATCATCAACAAAATGAAAAGACAGCCTATGGAATGCAAGAAAATATTTGCTAACCAGGTGATCAACCAGGGTTTAATTTCCAAAATACACAAATAGCTCATACAACTCAATATCAAAAAACAAACAACCCATAAAAAATGGGCAAAGACCTAAACAGACATCTCTCCAAAGAAGTCATACAGATGGCCAACAGGCACATGAAAAGATGCTCAATATTGCTAATTATTAGAGAAATGCAAATCAAAACTACAATGAGATATTATCTCACACTGTCAGAATGGCTATCATCAAAAGGTCTACAAATAATAAATGCTGGAGAGGGTGTGGAGAAAAAGGAACCCTCCTACACTGTTGGTAGGAATGCAAACTGGTGTACCTACTATGGAGAATAATACAGAAGTTCCTTAAAATGCTAAAAATAGAGTTAATAGCAACCCTATTCCTGGGTATATATCCGGAAAAAACAAAAACTAATTTGAAAAGATACATGCATCCCAATGTTCATGGCAGCACTATTTACAACAGCCAAGACATGGAAGCAACCTAAATGTTGCTGAATGAATAAAAAAGATGTGGTAGAATATTAGTCAGCCATAAAAAAGAATGAAATAATGTCAATGTTTGCAGCAACGTGGATGGATCTAGAGATTATCATACTAAGTGAAGTATATCAGACAGAGAAAGACAAATATTATATGACATCACTTATATGTGAAGTGTAGAAAAATAGCAGAAAAGAACTTATTTACAAAACAGAAAGACTCACAGACATAGAAAACAAATTTATGGTTACCAAAGGGGAAGAGGAGGGAGGGAAAAATTCAGTGTGAGGTTAAAAGATGCACACTACCATATATAAAATAAACAACAAGGATTTACTGTATAGCACAGGGAGCTACATTCAATATCTTATAATAAACTATAATGGAAAAGAATGCAAGAAAAAGAATACAGATAAACGCATATATATATATATATACAATCAAATCATTTTGCCATACACCTAAAACTAACACCATATTGTAAATCAACTATACTTCAATCTAAAAAAATTCTGGGGGTAAAATACACATTTTAAAATTTGCCATTTTAACCATTTCAAATGTATAATTCAACGGCATTAATCATATTCATGTCATGCAATCATCACAACCATCTATTTCCAAAACATTTTTTATTACCCAAAAAGAAACTCTGCAACCAGTAACAATAAATTCACATTACCCCAACCACGTGAGTTCCTGATAATTTCTAATTTACATTGTTTCTATGAATTTGTCTATTCTAGGTAACTCATATAAGTGGTTTCACACACTTTTCACCAAATTGTTCCACCACTGCCAAACTGTTTTCTACAGCAACTACACTATTTTACATTCCCATCAGAAATGTATAAGAATTCCAATTTCTCCATGTCCTTTACAACATTTATTTTCCATTTTTTGGACTGTAGTCATCCTAGTAGATGTGAAACGTTATGTCATTGTGGTTTTGATTTGCTTGTCCCTAATAACTAATGCTATTGAACTTTTTAATGTGCTTATTGGCCATTTGTATATATTCTACTGAGAAATGTCTATTCAAGCCCTCTGGACATTGGTTTGTTGATTTTTGTCCATTTTATGAGTTCTTTATATATTGTAGATATTAAACTTTTAGATATATGATTTGCAAATGTTTTCTATCATCCTGTAGGTTGTGTTTTCACTTTTTTTTCTGTTTTATTGAGGTATAATTGACATATAGCATCGTATTTGTTTTAGGTGTACATCAAAATGGCTTGATATATGTATATATTGAAAAATGATTACTACAAGTTAGGTTAGCACACATCACCTCACAGAGTTAAAATTTTTGGTCACTGTGATAAGTACTTTTAAAATCTACTCTTTTAGCAACTTTCAAATATACAATATAGTATTGATAGTCCCCCCATGTTGCACAAACATCTCCAGAACTTATGACTAAGTTAAAGTGTGGACCTTCTGACCACATTCACCCATTTTACGCATCCCCATTCCAGACTGGCAACCACTACTGTCAATTTCTTGATAAGGTCCTCTGATGCACAAAGGTTTAACTTTGATAATGTCCAATTTACCTATTTTTTTTCTTCTGCACTTGCACTTCTGGTGTTATAACTAAGACTTCGTCATCAAATCCAAGGTCATAAAGATTTACCCCTGTATTTTCTTCTAAAGTTTTATGGTTTTAGCTCTTATATTTAGGTTATTGATTTATTTTGGATTATTTTTTGTATATAGTGTAAGAAAGGGGTTTAACTTCATTCTTTTGCATGTGGAAATTCAATTATCTTGGCACCATTTGTCAAAAAAATTATTCTTTCCCCATTGAGTGATCCTGTCATCCTTATCAAAAATCAATTGACCAGAAATGTATAGAATGTATAGGTTTATTTCTATCAATATATTTTCAATTCTATTTCATCAGTTTATACATATATCCTTATGCCAGTACCAGATATACATATATGTATCTACCACATTGTACCATATATATGCCAGTACCACATTGCTTTAATTATTGTATCTGTGTAATAAGTTTTGAAATTGAAAAGCATGAGTTTTCTTGATTTTGTTCTTCTCTTCCAAGATTTTTTTGGCCATTCAGGGTCCCGTGAAATTCCACAGGAGTCTGAGGACAGGCTTTTCCGTTTCTGCAAAAAAAATCTTTGATAAAGACTCCATTGAATCTGTGAGATTAAGCCTTCCTACAATACAAGAATACAAGATGTCCTTCCAATTATTTAGGTCTTTAATTTCATTTAGCAATGTTCTGTTGTTTCCAGAGTACAAGTCTTTCACCTTCTTGGTTAAATTTATTTCTAAGCATTTTATTCTTTTAGATGCTATTGTAAATGAAATAGCTTTTTTTATTTCTCTTTTGGATTGTTCATTGCATGTGTATAGAAACCAAACTGATTTTTGTGTGTTTATCTTGTACCCTGCAACTTTGGTGAATTCATTTATTAGCTTTAGCAGCTTTCTTGTGGATTCTTTGGGATTATATGTACACACACACACACATACACACACACATATATACGCATACACATAAATACACACACACATATATACACACAAACACACACACATATATATACACACAAATACACACACACATATATACACACACATAAATACACACGCACATATATACACACACACATAAATACACACACATATATATACACACACACATACACATACATATACACACACATAAATACATACACACATAAATACATACACACACATATACACACACACATAAATACACACACACACACACACACATATATATCTCATATATAGGGAGAGATAATTTAACTTTCTCTCTCCAATTTGAATTTCTTTTCTTTTTCCTGTCTAACTTCTCTGGTGCAGTGATGAATAGCAGTGGTGAAAGTGGGCATCCTCTCTTTTCCTGATCTTAGGTGGAAAAATTTTAGTTTTTCACCACTGAGTATAAAGTAGGGTGAGATTTTTATTTTTTGTAAATGCCTCTTATCATGTTGAAGTTCCCTTCTTTTCATAGCTTTTTTGTGTTTTTGTGATGAAAAAGTGCTGGGTTTTGTCAAACACCTTTTCTGCATCAAGATGACCATGTTTTGTTTTGTTTTGTTTTATTTCTTGGTTTTATTAACATGGTATATTACATTGATCAATGTTTTTAATGTTGTAATTCAGCATTCACTTGGTTGCTGTAAACTTCTGACTTTTCCAGAGTTCTGAAAAATTTGGTTCTGACCATTTATTCTCTTTTTGATGTTATTGTGGAGTGATGAAAGCTTGAAGCTGCTTATTTTGCTGATGTCACATATTTATTTTACTTTTTATCACATTTTATATCATAATTATTGAAAGTATCTATGCAGATAAAGTATTTCTCTCAACATATGTTAGCTATTATCAATCCTCAATCCTAACTATAACATTTTGTTGTGTGTAGACACTCAATCTCTTACAAGGTTCATTGGTTTTTGCATTTTTTGTTGAAGTTCTTTTGAATACATCTAAATACAAGGGACCTAACTAGATATAATATGAAGATGAAGATATGAAGATGAAGAAAACATAATCCTACCAGTAAGGAATTTACTAGGCTGTAAATAACACCGTGAAGTTACAATACTATGTAAAATATATGAATATTCTGATAGGGTTACTAGCACCGTTCAGTTAGGTATTCAGCAAAGTTAGACGTCTATTCTTCTCTCCCAAAAGAAATACAAATACCCTGAATGTGGGAGTGCCTTTCCTATTTCCTTTGACACTGAGAGTAGAATCTAGGCATATTGTTGGAGAATACGTATTCATTCCTTAGAGCTCCAATATTTGGCACTGCAGTCTTGGAGGAAGGTGAATATGAACTATGTATTTCAAAATCACATTTTCATTCAATGAAAATGTAGCAATAGCTCATGGAAACTGGAAACTCTATGACAGTTTGAAACCCATTGTTCACAGACACAATCCTGACAAACTAAGTAGAATAAGAGAAACCCATAGGTTTTAATAGTATCCATTAAATGAAGTTTATGAGCTGAGAACATACTGTTTTTTAAAAAATATAATACTAATATTAGGTTTTTTCTAGAAAATGAAAAACAGCAATTGGTTGGGGAAGCAAAAAATTCTGTCTAATATTCAGTGTCAGGAAGGAAAACATGCTCAATGTTTTTGTTCTCTGCTTTATTCAAAATAATTTATTTGTGGAAAAAAGAAAGATCATAAAAATAATTCAGAATCTTTTACAAAGGGTGTTATTTTCAAAGAGGAGATTTAAGAAAAATATAAAATAAGACTGGATTCAGTAACTAATATTATTAAGAAAAGTTAAATTCCCATAAAGCAACACTCTGTAACTATAGCAACCTTGCAAGGTAGCACAAAAGGGCTCATCTTTATGCAACCCAGTTTTATAAAACCTATCATTCTGGATGTGACAGTATGCACTATCTTTTGTGGTCTTCTATAACATCCTAATACATAGATATTTTTACCTATGACCAATGGCTCATATATTACTGGTCAATAAAGTTACTTCTTAAATATACATGTTTAAAATTAAAATGAGGTGTTTAAACAGTTAAGTTTACTAACCATAAATTACCAAATATGAAAATACAAGTGATGCCAACTTTGTTGATATTATTAAATGTAATTAAAAACATCAACACTTAGTTATATGTTTATTTTCAACAATTAATTTTATGCTAGAAAAGGGGAAACTAACCAAAGTGTTATGATGACCCCATAGTGAAACCTTCCAAAAAAAATCTCCTTGGTCTCAAAGCATACAAAACTCTGACATAATTGAGTGCAAATATGAAAATGAAGTTATCCCAGGAGACTTGAAGAATATACCTGCTGAAACCAGCAGTGAGTATTATTAACAATTCCCACAATGGACTCAATGTGAAAGCAAATAGATTTTACTCCATTTAAATATTTTTGATGATGAGATTGGGAAAAAAAACACATTAAGAACTTTTGGCATAGTTTATGGATATCTTTTTCACACGCGCACACACACAAACACACACACACACACACACACACACACACACACAGAGTCTTCCCTCAGTAGCTGCTGGGGATTGGTTCCAGGATCCCTCCCACAGATATCAAAATCGGTGGATGCTCAAATTCTTTATATACAATGGCATGATATATGCACATCGCCCCATATATTTTAAATCATCTTCATTACTTACAATACCTAATGCAATGTAAATGCTATGTAAACAGCTGCTGGTGTGAGACAAGTTCAAGCTTGTTTTTTGAAACTCTGGAATTTTACTTTTTTCAAATATTTTTGATCCTCAATTTATTGAATCTGTGAATGCAGAACCCGTGGATACAGACAGCTGACTCTGTGTGTGTGTGCGTGTGTACCCTTTGTCTGTATCATTTAGTTCATCACAAAGAGATTGATTGGTGTTAACAAGTGCATTTTAGATAACTGTCTCTCCTCAAATTCTTTGAGGGGGGAAATGAAACATAAAATAAAATATCTAAGGGAATTCAACCCACAGACTAAGTATAAAGAACTCTGTAATTTATTTTGTAATAGATCTTGTTTGGTTTTAACTAATACAGAGATTTTTATTTGATCATTTTATAGACTACTAAAATCATTTTTGTGCTTCCTTTTAAATACTCTACTGGGGAGTATAACAAACACATTCTGCTGATTTAATTAATGTGAAATCACATATATAGGTGTTTACCCAAACAATTTTATGAATGGCTAGGTAATTTGTACTCAAAGGGGAAAACACACATAAATGAGAAGAATAACAGGGAGAGAGTTGGTGGGAAAATAAAGGTAGACATTTACTTATTATTATTGAACATATATTGTCAAATTTTCATCTAATGGATTCTTTTGGAAGGCAATAAAATCGTGGTTTTTTAAAAACTCTGGAAAATTCTGAGACCCAAATGTTTTATTTGTCCATAATACCTAGTTTCTACTTAAATAAATGTTTCTAATTTTAAAAAAATTATTATGGCACACAATTATTATACAGGGAAAAAATTAGACAAAAATCTCACAAGGCTTGAGATGTAGAAAATTGCAAACAACAAAAATTATGAATAGGACTTTGAAGGCTCAAGGGAAATTATTTGCTGCTTGGAAACAAATTACATTATTAAAGTCCATGTTCTATCAATAGTCACTTGGGTGGCTGGGTGGGAGTGTTTGTGTGAAACAGACAATATGTCCATCTAAGAAACAGTGAGCCCACTGAACAGTCATGAGACATGTGCTCATATTCCGCCTGGCAAGCTTTAAATATCCTTTAAGGATACAGTTTCTATTTTGTTCTTTTTGTCTCTAAGAATAGGTACATTGTACTTTGGAGAACCTAAGTTCTAAAATATCCAAAGAAATACATTAGCATTATTATCTCAGTTACCAATTCACAAACAAGTGCTCCTCTTATATGGACATCATTGGCCTTTGCGTGTCTCTCCTCAAGGAAAAAAAATTAGTCAAGAGAATTGAAAAGAATTTTCAGCATATGCTAAAACTGGGATGAGGACTATGATAGATAAAATAGAAAACAGGGGTATTAATGGGTGCTTATCACAGTTAGTGGTAGTAATTTTGTCATAATATTTTTTTCTTGCAAAATTAGTAAAATTATCTAAAAATAAATGTCACTAAGCCTCACTTTATTCACATTTATATTTTTTAGCATCCCAAAGAGATTTGACCAACTCCAATTTAACTAGAGTCCTGGTGTTGGAAAAGAAAATTCTTGCATCTCCCCTCTAATTGACTCAGTAGAGTACTATGGTCTACTTTTATTTTCTTGGATTGCCTACTTCTATATAAAAACTAAGCACTTAAACATTTTTACAAGAATACCAATTTCAGATATATAATAGGCTACTGAAAACCATTTTATTGAGAAAGCTAACAGGATTTGTATAAGTCAGAATAGTTAAAAGCGTCAGAAATATTCTCCTGCCCTAAAAAACAAGTAACTGCTGGTACAATTCTCAGAGTAGGGGAGAGGCCTTCAATACAAGAAGTTTGGGGAAATGTCTCCAACCACTTTGACAGCTTGACTTTATTTAGCCTCTTGATATCTATGAATTAAAATATCAGAATTTTGTGCAGACATATACTTTTTGATATATTGAGCTTGCAATCTAACATATATTTCTTCATAACTGTCAACAGCTGTCATATATTTAATTTTGCCATTGTGTTAGGCACCGGTATGAAGGTGTTTCCATGTTTAAGGAAAAGACTTGAGGGGCTCTGCCAGAAAGCACAGCTTTTATTATAACCTCAAATTGTTTACTTGGACTCTAGTTGTTGCCAAAATTCACATCAAATTGTAAAATAGTTAACTCTTTATTTTTCCTATAGGGAAAACAAAACAAAGCAAGAGCATCCCTTTTAAGGGAAAAAAGTAGAAAAGGCCCAGCAATATATAACCAGTGTGTTTTCAAGTTTTATTTGGTCACTATGTTTTCCATTGGTAACCATCCCTGCACAGAGAAATAATATCTGTTTTCTCAGTCCTTCAAGACAGGAATGATGGCAGAGGTGGCTGGGAGGAAAGAGAGAGCACTCTTTAAAAACTGTCAGAATGAATCTAGAAAGGCAGTCAAAACACTACCTTGTACTCCCCTCTATTTCTTTACTCCTCACAAAAGTCAAAACTTGCCCAACTTTTCTCAAATTATAGCACTTCCAAAAAAATGGTATGAATATTACTCTCAAACATTAAAAAGAGAAACTTTTAGAAACTGTAAAAGGGAAAGAGGGGAGATAGTCAAGACCCAAACAGAGTACATATACAGATAGGAAGAAAAGGAACTCCATGAGATTATGTCAGAGGAGGCTGAAATTCAGGACTTTTTCTGATTCTACTTTGGGAGAGGTCTCATGCCAGTCAGTACTCTGAGGGCATTGAGAATAGTAAAGAAAGGGGTGGATGTGGGAGGGAGTAGGACAGAAAGAAATGCAAAGTGGGAGGAAGGGCTATAAAGTTAACCAAGTAACTGGGAGAGTTAACACATCAGACAAAAGTTCCCTCCTTGCTCCCTTTCTCCTTCTCTCCTTCCTTTCTTTCCTCTCTCCCTCCCTCTCTTCCTCCTCGCTCTCTCTGTTTCTGCAGAAATCTTGAAATACAAGTGCAATCCATTATCAGCTTCAAAAAATAGTATAATGTTCCTTGCTTTTAATATCAAATTCTGTTTTGACAACAGCAGATTCCTAATTGCCCTAACAGTGTACTCTCAATAATCACACAAAATCAGAACAATAACACAGGTACTCAATTTTAATTCTGTGGCTTAACTCATTTAATTTTCACATGATAATTAGCACAAATCAATACTTACATACTATCTCTGATTAAGAGATGACTTCTTCCTGACCTGATGGATTTGATAACTACCTGTTTTAAGAATTTCCTTTCCTGGTTTATGATCTTTTTAGGATTGTCACAACATGGGAATGAATTTTTGTTGTTTGAAAGTATCAGATTATAATATATCTAATTGGTATTCTACTTGACAAATCAGACTGCAACAGCCTAAAAAGCAAAGTTTAATCTTAGCACAGCAGCTAATATTTTCATAACATTTAGTCACAACTTGATCATTTTCACTGTTCTAGTTAAAAAAGATCACTCTAGAAATGTGGAGACCGATACAGAATTTTAGTGTTGTAAACTAAAAGTCTCCTCAACTACTCTGTACTTAAAATCATACCAGGATTTCAAATTGGCTTATACAGATGTGCCCTCTTTCAGATGTCTTTTGAACTACCCCCTCAGATTGGAAGTGTTCTCTGAGTTCTTCAGAACATCCAAAGCACTTTGTTCCTGTGTTTTTAATGCACACTTTTATATTAATATGTTCAGTTACATAAGTACAGTTAACTATGTTTTCCTTCCTTCACCAATTCCCACTCTACCTGTCACTGACTTCTATACACATAGCAAATGCTCAATAAACATTTCTTAAGTTCAGGCAAATTAAAAGCAAACTGTCTTCCATCAAAACAAATTAAATACAATTTCTGGTAGTAGCTTCCTTCCAATTTTATTTTTTTAACCTCAGATTCAAAATAAGAAAAGACTGTGATGCAACTTGTGCATTCTTTTCAGAAACAAATGTAATTTTAACAGTGAAATGTATCTATGTAGTTGTTGCATGTATTTCAATTAAGTACAATGTAATTTATATGATAGGGCCGAAAACCTTCTTACAGGTAACAACTTTTCACTTTTCACTTAAATACAGAGTAAAACTTCGGCTGCATCCATTTATGTTCTAATATTACATTTCAGGCAAACTGTGGAAAATAAAAATACTGTGAAAATCTTTGTACTTATAAATTTTATAAAACGTTCATAAACATAACTGGATACAATATATAATAAACACTTAGGATAATACAGTATTTTACTAATTAGTATATTGAGTTATTTCTTCTTAAACATTTAAGTCTTTTTTATCAGCTGCTTTCCAATAACCAATAAAAAGGCACTTTTTCTAAACATGTAATATTTTTGGAATAAATTCAATTTATAAGTATTTAAAATATCTTGATAATATTGCATACTAATAACTACTTAGTATTTATTTGATCATGTTATCACCTTAAGAGTTCACATTAATATAAGAGGCTGTTTAAAATATTTGCAAATTATGCAACTAACAAGGGATTAATCTCCAAAATTTACGCACAGCTCATGTGGCTCAATATCAAAAAAAAAAACAACAAACAACCCAATCAAAAAATGGGCCGAAGACCTAAATAGACATTTCTCCAAAGAAGACATACAGATGGTCAAAAAACACATGAAAAGATGCCCAACATAGCTAATTATTAGAGAAATGCAAATCAAAACTACAATGAGATATCACCTCACACCAGTCAGAATGGCCATCATAAAAAAGTCTACAAACAATAAAAGCTGCAGAGGGTATGGAGAAAAGGGAACCTTCCTACACTATTGGTGGGACCGTAAATTGGTGCAGCCACTATGGAGAACAGTATGGAGGTTCCTTAAAAAACTAAAAATAGAGCTACAATATGATTCAGCAATCCCACTCCCGTATATATCTGTGGGAAGACATTCGGGAACCTTTTTGATGTGGGCCGAGCGATGGGATTCTTGAGCAGTGGAGGAGCTGAGGGTGCAGGGCGTGGAGACTAATATCACCCTGTTTGGTCCTGAAGGATGGCTGGTTAGCCAAAGACGGGTAAGATTCCTCAGAGGAGGAACAACCTAAGACAGGCACAGCCGCAGAGGGGCCAACAGGGGTGGTGCAGAGAACCTTCCTTATATCACCCTGTTTGGCCCTAGAGGATGACTGGTTAGCCAGAGACGGGTAAGATTCCTCAAGGGAGGAACAACCTAAGACAGGCACAGTCGCAGAGGGGCCAACAGGGGTGGGGCACAGACCCCCAATATCTGAGAAAGGTCTCCTGCCCCCAGGGCTGTTTTGCTCTCCACCCCCAGCTCAAATCCACACCTGCTCAACTCGAACCCAGGAAGTAAACAAAGATAATTGCCTCAATCATGTGAGGCCTTTGACTGTTTATGAGTGTAACCTGAGAATGTTAGCCCACGAACTCAATAAAAGCAGCCTGGGAGGAGTCAGCGGGGCTCTTGATCCGAGAGGTCTTGAGCCCCCCGGTCCCACTTTTCTCTTCAGTCTGTGTCTGTGTCTTCTTCAAGCTTGCGGCACCCGTCACTCACCTCGAGTCGCCGAGCTGGTCTCGGCAAGTGGCGCCCAACGTGGGGCACGAAAGGCTTGAGTGACGAAGGTTCACGGAAAGTGAAATTGATAAAAGTAAAGAATTGGGAAGTGCCGTGAAGCCCCCAAGAGGAGAGTAAGAGGCCTCTGAGAAAAATCCTGCCAGTAAGTAAATCTCTTGGGTAGTTTGTGTTCGGGATAAAATATGGGAAATAAAGTTTAAATTAATATCGACCAGATGTATGCCTGTTACGGCAGCTCCTAAGGGCAGATGGAGTAAAAAGCAAGTGAAGGTCTTGTAAAAAGCAAGTGAAGGTCGATTGTTAGAAATTCTGTAAATAATTGAGAGAGTATTGTATATAGTTTCCTTCTTTAGGCTAACACTGGGTTTATGTACTTGGGGATAAGGTTGGGAGCAAACTTAAAAAATTGCATTCTAAAGGGACTCCAGTATCAGGTTCTGTTTGGTCAAATGTGGTCTCTGATTAAGTCAGTATTAGAGCCTCTATTAGAGCCTCTATGGGCTCCTGAGGGCTCAAATGATAGCTTTGATGAATAAGCCGGTCCATCAGAGGACCGATGGGCATGTGCGGTGCCAAACGAAACTGAAAAACAAAAAGGAATTAGAATTCATACTGGAGTGATTGATAATGATTATACTGGAGAAATTAAAGTGATGATATCAACTTCGGTTCCATGGAAAGCCCATCCAGGTAATAGAATAGCACAGTTGCTTATTCTGCCATATTATAAGATTGGCAATAGTACAAAAGTAAGGAGAACGAAAGGCTTTGGAAGCACAGGAGAGGCTAGAGTTTTCCTCTCTGAAAAAATTTTAGAAACACGCCCGACGTGCTCAGTGACTATAGATGGAAAAGCTTTTAGAGGATTAATAGATACAGGTGCTGATGCTTCCATTATAAGCAGTAATCATTGGCCTTCTCGCTGGCCTACTTGTCCTGCAGACATTACAGTGGTAGGTTTAGGTAGAGCTCATGGCTTGCAGCAAAGTGCTAAAATATTGCCTTGTATTGGCCCAGATGGGCAGCCAGCCCACTTACAACCCTATATAGCAGACCTTCCCATTAATTTATGGGGAAGGGATTTATTGCAACAATGGAAGGCTGAAATCCACATCCCAACGTTAGATACTTACAGTATGCAAAATCAAGAAATGCTGATAAATCAAGGATATCGGCCAAGGTTAGGTTTTGGTAAATATCATCAAGGGAAACTATTTCCCATTCCAGCTGAAGGTAATGCAAATAGAGAAGGTCTTGGATATCAATCTTTTCACTAGTGGCCACTGTTCGTAAAAGCTTACTGCTTCCCCCAGCACCAATCCCATTGACCTGGAAAACTGATACACCTGTATGGGTTGAGCAGTGGCCTTTAACCATAGAAAAGTTAGAAGCTCTAACAGAATTAGTGACTGAACAGTTAGAAAAAGGACATATTGAAGAATCTTTTAGCCCATGGAACTCTCCAGTATTTCCAATAAAGAAAAAAACTGGTAAATGGCGTTTATTAACAGATCTCAGAGCAGTCAATGCAGTTATACAACCAATGGGGGCCTTACAACCAGGCCTCCCATCACCTAATATGATCCCTGCTAATTGGCCTTTAATAGTTATTGATCTGAAAGACTGCTTTTTCACCATTCCATTACATCCCAAGGATAAAGAAAAATTTGCTTTTTCTGTGCCTGCACTAAATAATAAAGAACCTCGAAAAAGGTTTCAATGGAAGGTGTTACCTCAAGGCATGTTGAATAGCCCTACTATTTGCCAGAATTTTGTTGCTAAAGCCCTTAAACCAGTACGACTAGAATTTCCTAATTGTTATCTTATCCATTACATGGATGATATCTTATGTGCTGCTCCTAATCAAGATTTACTTACTTCTGCGTATATTAGCATGCAGCTTTGCCTTGATAGAGCAGGACTTAAAATAGCTCCGGAAAAGGTACAGATGCATAGCCCGTATCAATATTTGGGCACAATAGTTGATAGAACAACTATTAGACCACAAAAGGTGGAACTGAGGACAGATCAAATCCAAACTCTTAATGATTTGCAAAAACTTCTAGGAGATATTAATTGGCTTCGCCCATGCATAGGGATCCCCACCTATGCATTGTCTAACCTATTTGCTTTGTTAAAAGGAGATTCAAAATTAAATAGTCCAAGAACTTTAACATCAGCTGCTTTAGAGGAACTAAAACTTGTAGAAAATAAAATTCATTCTTCTCAATTACAGAGAGTAACTGTTAATCAGCCATTGCAATTAATTATATTACCTTCTCCTCATTCACCTACGGGGATATTAATGCAAAATGAAGGAATTGTGGAATGGTTGTTTTTAGCAAATACTATGGTAAAATCCTTGTCACCTTATTTAGAATTATTAACTCAGTTGGTTCTGAAGGGAAGAACTCGAAGTAAGCATTTAATTGGAACTGACCCTTCACATATAATTATTAATTTAACTACTAAAGAAATTCAGGCTTGTTTCCAAAATTGTGTAAGTTGGCAAATTGCCTTTGCTGATTATATTGGAAAAATTGATAATCACTATCCGAAAAATCCCATTTTGCAGTTTCTTAAGAGAACTCAATGGATTCTACCTCGAATAACAAAATCTGATCCTATACCAGATGCTTCTATAATTTTTACTGATGGCTCTAGTAAGGGCCGAGCAGGATATACGGGATTTAAAACACGACAAATCCCTGTCCCTCACTTTTCAGCTCAGCAAGCAGAATTATATGCAGTTATCTGTGCTTTGCAAGACATACCTCAGGCCATTAATATTTTATCTGATTCTGCCTATGTGGTTCAAGCCACTAATATGATAGAAACTGCTACTATCAAGCAGTCTATTCCACAGCCTCTTTATGATCTTTTCCTATTACTTCAACGAGTTGTCCATTCTAGAAACGCTCCTTTTTATATTACCCATATTCGGGCCCATACTACTTTGCCTGGGCCTCTGGCAACAGGTAACAGAGCTGCTGATAGACTTGTTGCACCCGTATTGGATGAAGCTCAACATTTCCACCAATTAACTCATGTAAATGCTAAAGGCTTAAAGATGAAGTTTGATATTACATGGAATCAAGCCAAAGATATATTAAGAACATGTCCATCATGCCAAATTATTAATAATCCTCAGCAATCTGAACCTGGTGTAAACCCACGGGGCTTACGCCCTAATTCTTTATGGCAAATGGATGTTACTCACATCTCATCCTTTGGTAAGCTCTCCTATGTGCATGTAACCATTGATACATTTTCTCAATTTATATGGGCTACTGCCCAGCCTGGTGAAACTGCAAAGCATGTGCAAAAGCATTTATATGCATGCTTTGCAGTCATGGGGTTGCCACATGCCATTAAAACAGATAATGGCCCTGCTTATATTAGTAAAGCATTTCAACAATTTCTTGATATGTGGTCTATATCACATTCTACAGGACTTCCTTACAACCCCCAGGGACAAGCAATAGTTGAAAGAGCAAACCAACTACTTAAAAACATGCTCCAAAAACAAAAAGGGGGAATCACCCAAGGGCAACAAACAATTTTAAATAAAGCCTTATTTACTATTAATTTTTTGAATGTATCTGCACAGGCTACAGATACAGCAGCTGAGAGGCATTTTCGAGCCTTATCTAAGAATGTGACTCATTTTAATGATGCACAGCCGCTGATATGGTGGCAGGACCCATTGACTAATATCTGGTCATCAGGAAGGTTAATCACATGGGGAAGAGGGTTTGCTTGTGTGTCACCAGGACAAGGCCTGGAACCTGTGTGGATTCCATCTCGGAGAATTAAGCCATATCATGAGCGTTCCAAAGAAACGCCATCTTGAATGGGATATAGAATCTCTGGAGATGAACTTTGTACATTTGTTTTCAGGTTTGAGCTTTGGAATACTAAGTTTACTAATTATGCCATCCCTGATAGACCTTTGTGTGAAATAAAACGGATATGGGCTGACAGACAAGATCAGATTCTTTGGGATGTTTGCTGTGGGACGGAGGGTGTGATACTACTTAATGGTTCCTATGGAACAGTATGAAACTGGTCCCCTAAGGGGTATGCAGTCTCTAATGGTTTACACCAAAAAAACTCCTCCTGCAATCCCTATAAAAGGTTGTGATGGCATATACCAATATTGCCATGCACTCGCCCTATCCCATCTTATGGCTTAGGATTGGATTAATACTTCCTTGGCCTCAATTAGAGAATGGCGGAGCTCAAACAGAAATATGGAAACTTCCCTTAAGTTTAAGAACATTACAAATCTGGAATGGCCATGACGCCAGTGACACATCTGCTGGGATATGAAGCGGATGGTGTCACACTGGACATACAACAATTACAAACTAAAATAACTGGCATGCAATATGATTTTTGCAGTCTCTACACCAAATTTGCTACTTTACAAAGTATAGCTGATGGATTAAAAGCATTGCATCCATTGGATTGGATAAAAGGCATGAATAGCAGTCTCCTAAGCATTTTGATACTTTTTGTTGTCTTTTAATTATCCTATGTTTAGTTCTCAGGTGCACAGGAGGAACGCTCCAAGGATTGACAGAAAAAGAAATAACTGGAATAGGCTTATCTTCTCCTACAGGCTTATCTTCTCCTACGAAAACAAAAAGGGGGAGATGTGGGAAGACATTCGGGAACCTTTTTGATGTGGGCCGAGCGATGGGATTCTTGAGCAGTGGAGGAGCTGAGGGTGCGGGGCGTGGAGACTAATATCACCCTGTTTGGTCCTGAAGGATGGCTGGTTAGCCAAAGACGGGTAAGATTCCTCAGAGGAGGAACAACCTAAGACAGGCACAGCCGCAGAGGGGCCAACAGGGGTGGTGCAGAGAACCTTCCTTATATCACCCTGTTTGGCCCTAGAGGATGACTGGTTAGCCAGAGACGGGTAAGATTCCTCAAGGGAGGAACAACCTAAGACAGGCACAGTCGCAGAGGGGCCAACAGGGGTGGGGCACAGACCCCCAATATCTGAGAAAGGTCTCCTGCCCCCAGGGCTGTTTTGCTCTCCACCCCCAGCTCAAATCCACACCTGCTCAACTCGAACCCAGGAAGTAAACAAAGATAATTGCCTCAATCATGTGAGGCCTTTGACTGTTTATGAGTGTAACCTGAGAATGTTAGCCCACGAACTCAATAAAAGCAGCCTGGGATGAGTCAGCGGGGCTCTTGATCCGAGAGGTCTTGAGCCCCCCGGTCCCACTTTTCTCTTCAGTCTGTGTCTGTGTCTTCTTCAAGCTTGCGGCACCCGTCACTCACCTCGAGTCGCCGAGCTGGTCTCGGCATATATCCAGAGGAAAACATGAGTTGAAAGAACACATGCACCCCAATGTTCATCACAGTGCTGTTTACAATAGCCAAGACATGGGAGCAACCTAAATGTCCATTGACAGATGAATAAAGATGTGGTACATATATACAATGGAATTATATGTTTAAAAGAATAAAATAATGTCACTGCAGCAACATGGATGGACCTGGAGTTATCATACTAAGTGAAGTCAGGCAGAAAAAGACAAATATCATGTGATATAGTTCATATGCAGAACCTTAAAAAAATGATACAAATGAACTTATTTATGGAACAGAAACAGACTCACAGACTTAAAGAACGAACGTATGGTTACCAGGGTTATTAGGGTTGGGAGGAGGGATAAACTGGGAGTTTGGGATTGACATGTACACACTGATATATTTAAAATAGATAACCAACAAGAACCTACTATACAGCACAGGGAACTCTGCTCAAAACTCTGTAATAATCTAAACGGGGAAAAAAATGTGAAAAAGAATAGATACATGTATATGTGTAACTGAATCACTTTCCTGTACACCTGAAACTAATACAACATTGTTCATCAACTATACTCCAATATAAAATAAAAATTTAAAATAAAAATAAAGTTAAACAAATAAACTGTTATTTCCAAAAAAAAAAAAAAAGGCTGGTAATTTTTAATTCCAAACACAAATGTGTGCACTGGGCAGGGTCCTGAACCTGTAAATATAGTGCTTAATTACCTTTTGTGTTATCTAATTTTAAAGAGATTTTTTTGCTCTCTGTTTTGGTTATTTAGAGAGATGTGCAGGCCAGCAATAGCATAATATCACTAATTGAATCCATTGCAAAGGTGATGAAGTGAGTTATTACCTAGCCTTAAAAGGAAAATTTTGTACCACTGTAATTCATAGAACTTGGAAAGGACGTTATCTATATCATTTAGGAACCAAACACTAAATATAATGTAGTATATAAGACTATTATTTATGCCATTTACTGAAAGAGTAAGATGAACGAGGAGGATTGAAACTGACTTTCTTATTTAAATGGTGGCTATTTGAGGAAGCTATTTATTTCAAAGTTTAACTTAGATTATGAAAAAAATGTGAATTGTTAGTATGTTCATCAGACCATACTTGTCTTTAGCTACTCTTTAATGGTATTTAATACACCAATATTTCAAACTTGAGATAAAATATACTCAACATTTAGTCAGTCTACATAAGTATGACTGTGACTACTGTATCAGAACTTCTGGTTCTTCCTAAAGCAGCATCTTCAAGAAAATTTCTTTTTTTCCATTTATATTGAACAACTAAAACAAAAATATGAACAGAATCCTGCACTGGAAAATTCATTTAATTATCACCTTCCCAGCTCATAATGGCTCCATTCTGAAATGAGATGTCTAAATACCACCGCCTTAGGGATTTAGAATGGAATTTATGTTTTATTGCATTATGCACAAAACACAAACTGCTAATAATTAGATTTCATTATGATTATTATTCTTAAATTTTACTTCAACATAAGGAATATAATAAGAAACTAGATCTTTAAAGCTTTAACAAAATACTGCAAAATTTATGTATTTTAATTTCCAGTTTAGCAAAAACATACCACATATTTAAACATGGTCAATATTTTTCTCCTTAGTGGCTTAGACTTCTCATTCTGGAAAAAGGATATTCTATAGCTTCCTTGAGGTCAAAACTTTCAGCCAGGGAAACAGTATGTCAGTAACTATTGATTGTTTAGGGAAAATATTACTGATTTATTGAAAGATCTACACTTCTATCTTTTAATCGTAAAGTAAGAAGTAGGCCAAGTGAACCATGATATGATGACATGGAGAAAAAAGTATCTGCTATATTGCTGCTGCAGAGGCAGAAGAAATAGAAAAGTGGCAAGTTGAAATCAATACTAATTTTAGCCTTATTGATGGGATGGTTCATGATCACCAGACTGACCATAAAGTACAGGACAGCAGGTCAGCTGCAAAGGCCACATCTGTCTGTCCTTTCTTCACTTCCTAGTAGATATGAATGGAATTGTCTATGTTTATTCCTAAACACATAAAAAATACCTGACTATGCAAGTTGACAGAAGACTGGGGGACTCTTGTCAACCTTGCTGAGAATTATACTGTTTGAAAGACTCTCAAATGCTTAAAAGAAGAGGAAAAAAATTTATAAAAAATTAACTAGTCATTATTCGAAGCAATGGTTGGTTAAAACAGATTGCTGCTTTCATAAAATTACATGCAAAGGCAGAGAAACACCCTTTCTCTCTAACATATCTTGCTAAAATAAGTATGTTATTGGGAGAAAAAATTCCATTTTTCCACATGATGGCAAAGTTTGTCCTGAACTGGGAATGTACCATAAACCCAGATCTGGGCAAACTCTTGCTTTTACACAGCACAATTATATTTTTGAGGGGAAAGAGTGGGCAGAAACCACTCAATGTATTCATTTGTGTCCTCATTCATTTATCATCTATCCATTCATTCATTCAATGAATATTTTACTATATACACCTTACACTAAATATTATAGAGGCTGGGGGTACAAGAGCATACAATATTGACAAAATCTCTGCCCTCACAGACCATGCAATTTTATTGGGATAAACAAAGTAAATAAATAGCTATTTAATATAATGCCACATAGGGATAACTATTCTTTTTGTTTGTTTTTTTAAGCAGAGAAGAAGTGACAACGGCTGCTGTTTCAGATTGGATGGAGAGATGACATCTGAACAGAGATTATAATGAAGCATGGAAGTTTGTATCAACATTTGAAGGCAGAACATGCAGAAAGAACAGCCAGTGAAAAGGCCCTGACACAGAACACGGCAATGATTAGGCATACTTCACTAGATGAAGAAATCCTAAAAATGGAAATATACTACCAAGAATAATTATTGATAGAAGCTGTAATGCTTCTTATAGCAATCTGTCTTTATTTAGTTATTGGGAACTGAGAGATCACTATCTCCTAAGGTTGGATAATATCGAGTGCTTTGCATTAAGTATCCCAACTAATGAATCCCTCACAACTAAGGATGTTTTTCCCATTCAAAAATAACATATGTTGGTGCAGAATTTCTTTGGTGACCTTACAAAGGCAATAGTGTTTATACTTAACCAGAGAAAGAGCCACCTAATCAGTCTGAACTTCCCATAATACAGCCTTAATTTGACAGGCGCAATTTTTTGATCTTTCAAGATTATCTTGAAATGTAATTCTTAAACTATTGAGAAAAATCTATGAATTTTAAAGATCTGTTGAATCTAATATACTACTGGGAATGAGATGAACATTCTGTATTTAAACATGCATGACATATTGCAGACACACATATATTTACTCATAAACATATGCATGTAAACTTATTACATATTGGGACAGCTATGAAGGTGTGCCTGTTGCCATATGTCACTCAGTGTCCCTTTCTACAACATATTATTCAGCTTCAAGAAGTACAGTTAGCTGACAACTCCCAATAATAAGCACTTTCAGGATCAGCTGAGGCCATGCTCTCCTGGGCAGCCACTAGCCAATGACTAAGCATTCTTAAGGCAGGGGGATATTGGGGCCTGGCCGTTTCTACCCATCTAGGATCTCCTTTAATGAGTCATCTTTGCTCCAGAGCGCTCCACAGAGTTGGCTGAGGGATAATCAAATATGTACTGTGGTTAGAGGCCCCTACCCCTTATCCTGCTTCTTTCCTCATTTATGTTTCACAGTTGTTACTCCTCAACAGCTTTTTGTAGCCTAACTACATCCAAGCATCTGTCCCCTGGAGGACTCAAGTGACACACATATGTTTATAGATGCACATGTAAATATCTGTTAATTCAGAGTTGATTAATGCATTATTGAAACTCTTTTCACGTACTGATAGTTTGACTAGTGCCAAAAAAGACAGACAAATATTTTATAGTTAAATCTGCTCTACTTGATTACTAAAGAGGGCTTTCTCATAATAAAACATATGACATTTGTGTAAATTTTTTTGAGACCCTCAGTATACAAGGCAGCCTCACTAGAACACTTCTTTATAGGGTTTGATATAGGACTCGGTTCAGTTGTCTCATCTAAGTTGTTTAATTACTAAAAGACCAGAAGATACTTCTTAGAAGCTATTCTTACATCTGAGATGACCCCATGTCATATAAACAAAACATTAGTGTAGGACAAATCTTTGCTATGTGATTTTTATTTTTATCAAATTGATAGAATCATCCTCGATTATGTAGGAAAGCATTATAATTACAGTAACATAAATATAAGTCAGCGTAGACCTTCACAAATGTAGAATGATTTCTGGTACACAAAAGTACTTTAATTTATTAGTGAGGATTTCCACAATACTTTATACACCCTTCAGGACCCTTCCACACTTAATTTATTAAAATCTTGACTCATTCTCAGAGTTCTGACAAATGAAACTGGGGAGATTGTCCGTAACTGTTCTTAACTTTCAGAAAAGAGAATTAAGTCAATTGGAAGAACAGTGTAAGATTTCACCCTGATTATTCATGTGGAACTTCCTATTTTCCACGTTTTTCACAGAAGCAGAAACATTTAATTAATGTTTCCTTACACACAGAAATAGCTGGAATAACACGGGCAGTATTTTAATGTATAAATTTATTTTATAGTGTTTAAGGCTCATTGAACATGAAAAATATATACCATCACTGTCCATGAAGAGTAATGTAAAAATAAGTGCTAATATAATGTGGACTCCCTATGTGGTTATACAACATACAGAAATCATCTCAGCACTAAAATATCAACTTACCAAAAAATAATATTTTCTCCTATTTAATCAACTAGAAGAGGATATCATTTGAGAAAGGCTGTTTTACATTTTTTAATTAATTGAAGTAAACTTTGGCAGTGGAAGTTTTGTTTAAAGAGATAAATTATATGTCAATATGGCTCAGAATAGCAATCTAATACCTTTCTGACTAGGAAACAAAACTTTCTTGGCCTTCCCCCAAGATTATATTCTTCCTAGAAATATGAAATGATGTTATTATTCCTTCATGTTACTCCTATTCCACATTTACATCAAATGTAATCACTATCACTATTCAAGAAAGTAACATGAAAAGTCAGTAAATAAATAAAATATTTTGACTTTGAATAGGGTTCCCACCACAAATGAATTATCATAAGAGTAAATAACAAATGATTCATTCACTTTTTCCTTCACCGGGTTTAATGGAAGCTTTTCTACATCACAGATCATTTAATAGAAATTTATGATGCTGAAAGAAAGAACACCATATTTGAGCCTAAATGACCACAAACAGTGAAATCATTTTATGGGTGTTAAGTAAGGAATTCAATAAAAAGGTGATTTAAAAGGGCAGAAATGATAATATTTTCTAATTGATCCTTTCTCTAATTGATTGGTAAGTGCTTCAACAATACTGAATTTTTTCCATTCAGGGGAAATGGCTCTAAGTCATCATTTCATTATAGACAACTTGCTTCATTTACCTAGTTTCTCTTCCCTCAAATAAAGATCTTGTATTAGAGGCAATCTACTTGACAATGTTTTAGGGTCAGACACCAAAATGAGTAAGTCAGAGTGAATAAAGACAAAAGATTGCTTTAATAAGAAGTTTAGTCTAGAGCCATTCAAATTCAAAACCCATGTGAAATGCATTTCCACAATTCTCCAAAGTCCCAAAGTTGGGATTTTTGGACCAAGTTACTGCAAAAGTCTCCCAGGTCCTTCCAGCTCTAAGAAGCAATCCAGGAAATCACTGGTATTGTGAACTAATAAGATATAAGAGAGACAAAATTCTGTAGAGGGGATTAAAGTGAGAAACTATTCCTGACTTCTCTTATAGAGCTGGATACCAATGTATATATTATTTTACCTTGTCCCTAAGTCATCCTACTATTGCTTAATGCCATTTCTTTTGAGAAGAAAAATTAGTGGATAGGAAGAGAAGACCAAAAATATCTCAGCTTATATCCTAAACATATTCATTGGAAATTTATTATGTGCAAGACACTTATTATGGACTGAATGTTTGTGTCCTCTCAAAATTCATATGTGTGAATGCTAACCCCCAATGTATCAGGAGGTGGGGCCTCTGGGAGGTAATTAGATCATGAGGTGAAACCCTCACGAATGGCATCAGTGCCCTTATAAGAAGAGACAAGAGAGTTTGCTCTCTCTCTCTGCAGTGAGGATACAATGAGAAGATTACCATCTACAAACCAGAAAGTGGATCCTCACCAGATATCAAATCAGTCAGCACCTTGATCTTGGACTACCTCAACTTCAGAACTGTGAGAAATAGATGTTTGTTGTTTAAGTCACCCAGACCATCGTAATTATTATAGCAGCCTGAACTAAGACAGCATTGTTCCAGACATTTGGGATAAATCAGGTAACAACACTGACAAAGATACCTGCTCTTGTGGGGAATATATTCTGCAGAGACAGACAGGCAACAATCATTAAACTTAATAAAATAATTCATGTATATATGAGAAAACAGTAGGTGCTATGGAGAAAATAAAGGGAAAACATACGGATAGAGGAAATGGGGAGGGCAGGAGATGAGGGGTAGAGGGGTGCAGTATTTAAAAGAAAGGTTCAGAGTAGACCTCAGTGAGGTAAAATCTGAGCAAAGACCTGAAAGATGTGAGTGAGTCAAGCAAGCATACTGAGGGGTAGAAAAGGTGCTACAGTCACGGCTCTGAGATGGCAGCACAGGTCATGTGCCCAAGGAACAGCAAAGAGGCCACTGAGTGGGGGAGAGAGCAGGAGGCTTGAGAATTCACTTGGAAACTAATAACATGTGCCTTGTAGCTACACCATGGGCTTTCATTTTAAATTTGAAAGAAATAGAGAAAAACTGTGGTGTTTGGAGCACAGAGGAGGAACATGGAACAGCTTTTCTTTTTTCTGATGAAATGGGGTACCATGGGTAAGAGCAATAGCTTTGGACTCCAGCATCTCTACTGCTTATCAGCTTGTGTACTCAATGTCAAGTTCCTTACCCTGTGTTTCATCTATCAAATGATCATAGGAGTATGAAAACCACATAGGATTGGTTGCAAAGACAAAAGAGATAATGCATCCTAAGAACTTTGTATTGTAAGTGACATGTTGTAACTGCTGAGTAAATTATCTCTTACTTTGCTATTTCCAACGCAACGTTTTTCTCAAAAAATTGAGTACCACTTATGCCAGGATCATTCTAAAACTCCTTTCCAACATCTATCTTCAGATAGATGAATCAACCAAATGATCTCAACTATGTGGAAAGGATCGTTCTAGGTACTAAGAGGACACACAGAATTTAAAACGCAGCCCTTAATGTTAATAAAAATATATGATTTAGGTGAAGAAATAAAACATACATATAAAACATGATTGTATACTACTCAGCAATAAAAAGTAGTAAAATACTGATATGATAAACACATGAATAAATCTTAAGTTCATTATGCAGAGTAAAAGAAACTCCACACAAAGAGCATGTACTATGTGATTCCATTTATGTAAAATGAATATAATCTATAGTGACAAAAAGCAGATACGTGGTTTCCCAGGTCCAGGGGATTATAGGAATGGAATATACAAAGGGGCACAAATAATCTTTTGGAAGTAATGGAAATGCTCTTTATCTTGATAGTATGTTTTCACAAGTGTACAACTGTCAAAATTCATCAAATTGTACACTCTAAATGGGTGCCACTTACTAGAGAGAAATTGTTGCTTCATAAAATTGATGCCAGCAAAACTAAAAACAACTGTAATAATAACTAATCACAATGAGTTGGATGATCAGGCAAGAGTATACCTTTCACAAGTTTTGACTAGAAAATTACTGGGCACATTTAGTTTAGATTTGAAAGATCACACAATTATTTCCAAATATTACTTGATTTGCTTTAGGTCTAGAAATCTTCTTCAGCTTGAAGAATAAGTTCTCCTGTTAAGTTGGTTAACTTTGGTCAATTCGGTCAAACATTTGGTCATCCAGTCAAATGTTTCAATAACTTTATGTCAGTCTTTCTATTTCTCATTTGAAGATCCTTTCACATTAAACTTTTTCTCTTTTCTTTTTCTATGCTATGTATGAGTTCATTTCCTCTTGGAACTGACCCTTACAGAGACTTAGAGCACTTTCTTCCTGCTTTCAATGTAACTCACAAGTGTAATTACAGATTCATTTTTAAATACAGGTAATTATGTCTTCTATCTGGAACATTCTTCAAATGATGCATGAGAGAAGAGGGGGAGTATCTCACCTCTCTAATTCTGAAAAGGGCAGACTTTTCGAAAGATTTTTTTTAGGTGATCATATACTATATTTGGTTTCCAAGAATTACAACACATTTTTATGAAATAGCAAATAAAACAGATGCATATGTTCCTAGAGTGTGAGTGAAGAGAACATTGTGTTCTTCCTGTGATTCAATTTTGGTACAATGTTCTATGGAATTATCAATGAATTATTTAAAAACTGAAATTCCCACTTATTTAAAAGGTTTAATGTATTTATAAAATTAATTGCATAATATAAACAACATATTTATAAGTTATTCTTCAGAAACTAATGCTTTGAAAGTATATTTAAATATATTTAAATAAATATAAAATACATTTTATATTGATGGTGGCTATTAATAGTAAAATACAGTTTAAAAAGTAAATTGTTTAGTTTTCTTATACCAAGAAGGAAAAAAAAAAACAGATCTCTATGAAAGCTTTCTGCCCAGCATATTAAATGTCCAAGGCGTCATACTGGATTTCAAATATAGTATCTATTTTAGAAAGCAAATTTGGGATTCTTAAAAACAGACTGAAAATTATTTCTTAATATAGATGACTCAAAGAAATACCTGTCAGAGAGGTAAGACTTCTGAATGCAGACACAGCCTGAAAAAAAGAATGAATGTATTTTCTGTGGAGTACTTGCCAAAGGACTATTCAGCAGACATAAATAATTAAAATTAAACCACAGTCACCAAAATAAATGAACCATATTCTGAAGCAATGGGTTGACTTTTAATCCTGATTTTTCACATACTTCTAAGCTCACAAAATTCAAGCATCTGCAGCAAATCTCCACATCAATAACCTAAATTAGTAGGATTCATTGTAATTTCAGAAGTGCTCATCACTGGAATCTCTGATGCAGAAAATTCTTCTTAGATAAAACTGATCCCAGCAACAACATTAAATGCTTTTACAGTGATAAACAAGGTAAGGTGGGATGGGTTTTAAAAGGTGTGTCTTTGTATCAGTACTACACTGTGTTTATTTAAATCTCAAGGCTCCCCTGTGCATCATTTCAAGGTCTTGTTGTTTACTTCTCTCCCTGCCAGTATTAGATGTGGGTCTTGCTTCCCCTGAGTTTATATTTCTGTGTAAGGCTAGCCCTGTAAAATAAAAATATTACCAAAGAAGAAGAAGAAAAAAAAAAAACACACACAAAATCCTTTAAAAAAGAAGAAAGGTAAAAATTATATCAAAGTCCTCTTTGAAGAGATGCTGAACTTGTTTTTTCTAATATTTTACAGGATGTATTAAAGAAATCTGTGGAAAGGCTGAGAAAAAAAGGTGACAGGAGACCACACAAATCACTTCTATGTTCTTGTTTACAACATTTTTGCTTAACATAACCCCATGTAGGTGATGTTACAGAAGCTTTGATATCTGGCAGAATTAAGTCAAATATATGAACTGCAGTTTAAGAAGCATAAATGTCAGCTTTCTAAAGCCTTCCACATCAAAGCAATCAACAAGGGTTTTTAAACACACACTACAGCAGTGTATTAGGTGTCATGGGAGATACAGAAGATGTACTCTGATATTAGGTACACAGAAGGCATTTTTAAAATATATAATGACTGAAAGGATGAGATATGAAAGCTACCAGTAGGGAATTTTTTGGTGCAAATAAAAAGTGCCCAGTCATAACTTGATCAGAGAATTAGGCAATCTAGAGCAACATGCACGTTATAAAAAGAAGACTAGGCAATATAAATAAAGAAAATAACGTCTCCATGGTCAATGGCAAGGAACTCAACCCTTCTGAACTTCCATTTCCTCTTGAGTGACAGGGATCAGCCTAAGGGCCTGGTGTCCGCAATAACACACTGGATCTGTAAATGCATGATGGATCCCAATCCCCTAACTCTCCAACCCTCACCATACCTCACCACAACTCATCACACTCCAACTCTCCAATGGAAGAGAAAATATCTGGGAACTCATCCTTTAAGGATAGTAGTTGTAAAAGCCTACTTGTGTACTTGGGATCCGCTTCCAGTTGAGGATATCAGAACTAAAATAGTTTTACTTGTTTTATAATAAATTGTATTTGTCACTTTCAATTAATCAAACTCTAGAATTAGGGAAACAAATATTTAGAACAGATGGCATTTCATGTGGGAAGAAGGGTATAAGAAAGAGAACATAATTGGAAATAAGCATGGTTTGCTCAGGACAGAGTGAAGACACCTACTTGCTAAAAGTAAGGATGACACATAAAATTACTGGTTGAATAAGGTTCTTACAAATTACTATAATAATGTGGGGGAGTCTGGAATTTATATAACAGGAGACAGGAAACAATTGTACATTTTTGAGCAAGGGCATCCATGACACCATATAAGCTAGAGAGGGGGAGACATAAGAGGAATCAGCTATAGCAGCTGGGAGGAACACAATAGTGTAAGAATGATGTGATGATGGATTAGGAGGGATTTCTGTAGGTAGAAGGGAAAGAGACATTTATCCTAAGAAACAAAAGGCTTGACCACATACTGAATCACCTCTTTCAGGTCTCTTCTCAAATGTCATACAAATGAGGATCTTCTCTGACAAACTTACATAAAAATTACACTTTCGTTTCTCATCTGTGTACTCCCATGTCCCATTCATTGTTATTTTTTTCCATAAAATGTCAGCATCTGACACTATATATTTTTTTATTTATGTCTTTAATGCTTTTTCTCACCATTAAAATGTAAGTACCATGACCTTGTTCTGCTTATTTTCCAGTTCTCCTGAGCCCATGGGCGGGGTTTCATAAATTTTGAGTTGAGTGTCTTGAATGAATTAATATCCAATAGAGAAAACAAAGATGAAGGAACTAAGTATATTTTCCATATTCTTTACCTGGGGTTCTAGTAGAAAATTAACATGCAAGAAACTATTTCACTAAGTAACTTTGAATAAATTTTATGTTCTTAAAAGGAAAGTTGAATAACAGTTCAATGGAACACTATGAAGAAAATGCAATTTGGACAACTAGGTAATTCAAACTAGATCAAACAACAAACGGAGGAAATGTCCAATAGTCCCCATATCCTTCAGGAAGTGTGAATTATGGCAATACTAATGCTAATTCACAGTCATCAAACTGTCTTCTTTCAGGATTTCAAAGTGTTCACAGAAGGTTTTCATTTGTCACTGCAATATGCATGGCAAACAGAAGACACTAAACAATTAAATGACCTGCGATATGCTGTCACTCCCACACCCATGAATAGAGTGTTTCTTACTTCAATACTAACCCAGAATTTAGGTGGAAAATGATGTGATTCTCCAACAGCATGCTAGAGCCATTAGACTCAGCAAATGAGTATAAGAATATACTCTTTTTTTTCCTGTGGAAGAGTGTAACCTCAATTGACCACTGAGATGCATGACTTCATTAGATCATGATGTATCTTAAACATCATTAATTCATTTATCAGTATCTAGAAACTTTCTTCAACCAGATGGGCAAGACAAAGAAAAAAGAGTTTATTCTTAGCAATATGCATTATACAAAAACATTTAATCATTTTTCTTACAAGAACCACTGAAGTAAAAATAGACACACACACACACACACATTCACACACAAAGGATGCTGAACCATATTCTGAGTTTAGAATGGAATAAGAATAAAAATAAGTTTTCTCAGAAACAAAAAGGGGTGGGACATTAATGTCTAAGCACTATATCCACACACATATTATAAAAGACAGACTTCATGACTCCAAACCAGAACTCATTGCAGCTCACCTTGGAAAACAGTGCCAGCAAAATAATTCGATATTAGTTAATTTTGTTTTCTAATAAATTTGTGGAACAGCACAGGGTTTATTGAGAAACAGTACATTTCTGATCTACTGAGACACAGGATAATTCACAAGTGCTGGCCATGTATTACTTCACCCTCACAAAACCCATGAATGGTGTAGCTTGGCCTTAGGATGGAAATTTCAGTATAACTATCCATTTCGATTTTTTTGTTTTGTTTTCTTTTTTAATTTTTACTGGAGTATCGTTGCTTTACAATGTTGTGTTACTTTCTACTGTACAGCAAAATTAATCAGCTATACATATACACATATCCCCTCTTTTTTGGATTTCCTTCCCATTCAGGTCAACACAGTGCATTAGGTAGAGTTTTGTGTTTTTTTGTGACATTTAAAATGTCATAGTACCTCCTAATATACTCTATGAGTGTTTTAAATAATTATTCTGTAAATTATAACACAAAACAAAACTTGGTTCCCAAATAGCAATGGAAACAAATAGAAATGGAGAAAAACATAAGAAAACATGTTTTATTGCCTGTAAAAATTAACGTCTCAAGGTTTGCTTCTATCTCCTCTCAGTGGAAAGCCTCACATTTAGTTGTGAAAACCTAAAAACCTTTCCTCTCAACGTGGCTTTAGGATAAGGGAGCTACATTGGCAAAGCCAGAGATGCTCATCACAGGGCTAAATGATGGCTCCATGGTACTTTTATGGTACCATGGTAAAACTGAATTTGTATAATTTATTCCTTTGAAGCAACAGGATTTGGAGTGTTTTAATGTCATCCACCAACTCAAAAGGAAAAGATCTGAAATGCTGGCCCTAACCCTGAATTAATGACCTCTAGTAGTAGTTTTCAAACGGTTTAAAATAAAAGACCCTTCCTTTATACAAAATCCTGAAGAAAGCTCAATATTAAAACAGATAAAAGGCTATGGTACCCTATTTGATTCAGGGTAGAGGCTTTAATGTCCTCCCCTCCTTGTGCTCTTATCCACCAGTGGTGGTCCTGAGGTGCATACTCAGAGTCCTTAGATTTCAAAATGCACCACTTGAAATCCACTGACCTTATATAATTCTGTGAAATTTAGAACCAAAGACTACAATTTGTTTCATAATAGCAATTTGACTTAAAAAGGGAAATAAATCAGGGTGGCCAGGCCAAGTACTCAGAATAAAATAAAGCCAGTGACTATCAGCCTAGGCTTTCTTACAGCCCCACTCTCTTCATACTAGGTCTTGACATTTAAGAAAAGCTATCTTGAAGTCCTTAAGTATTCAACAGTCTACACCTGAATTTTCAAAATGGATCAAACTTCAGATCTGGCAGCATGAGAGGTTAAAATTGTTGTCTCCTCAGAGAAACTGGCAGCAGGGGTTCTGGGAGGTGCTCAATGGTGTGAGCCCTCCCAGAGTCCACCATTAGCCCACCAAAGAGCCTGTAAGCTTCAGTGCTAGGCAGCCTCAGGCCAAACGACCAAAAGGGTGGGAACACAGCCACACCCATTAGCAGACAAGCAGATTAAAGTGTCACTGAGCTCCGCCCATCCAGTCCTACCCACCATCAGTCCCTCCCATCAGGAAACACCCATGAGCCTCCTAGATAGCTTCCTCCACAAGAGGGCAGACCACAGTATCAAGCACTATCAGCAGTATTTCATCCTGTGGAACTGAAAACCACAGCCACAGAAAGATAGAGAAAATGAAAAAGCAGAGGACTTTGTACCAGATGAAGGGACAGGATAAAACCCCAGAAAAACAACTAAATGAAGAGGAGACAGGCACCCTTCCAGAAAAAGAATTCAGAATAATGATGGTGAAGATGATCCAGGACTTTGAAAAAAGACTGGATGCAAAGATCGAAAAGTTTACCAACAACCTAGAAGAATTAAAGAGCAAACAAACAGAGATATGCAACACAATAACTGAAATGAAAAATACACTAGAAGGAACCAATAGCAAATTCACTGAGGCAGAAGGGTGAATAAGTGACCTGGAAGACAGAATGGTGATAATCACTGATGCAGAAAAGAATAAAGAAAAAAGAATGAAAAGAACTGAAGACAGCCTAAGAGACCTCTGGGACAATGTTAAACACGTCAACATTCGCATTACAGGGGTCCCAGAAGGAGAAGAGAGAGAGAAAGGACCTGAGAAAATATTGGAAGAGATTATAGTAGAAAACTTCCCTAACATGGGAAAGGAAATAGCTACCCAAGTGCGGGAAGCACAGAGAGTCCCAGGCAGGATAAACCCAAGGAGAAACACACCAAGACATGTAGTAGTCAAACTGACCAAAATTAAAGACAGAGAAATGTTATTAAAAGCAACAAGGGAAAAACAACAAATAACATACAAGGGAACTCCCATAAGGGTAACAGCTGATTTCTCAGCAGAAACTCTGCAAGCCAGAAGGGACTGGCATGATATATTTAAAGTGATGCAAGGGAAGACGCTACAACCAAGAATACTCTACCCAGCAAGAATCTCATTCAGATTCCACAGAGAAATCAAAAGCTTTACAGACAAGCAACAGCTAAGAGAATTCAGCACCACCAAACCAGCCCTACAACAAATGCTAAAGGAACTTCTCTAAGCGGGAAACATAAGAGAAGAAAAGGACCTACAGAAACAAAAACAAAACAATTAAGAAAATGGTCATAGGAACATACATATCAATAATTACCTTGAATGTAAATGGATTAAATGCCCCAACCAAAAGACACAGACTGGCTGAATGGATACAGAAACAAGACTCATATATATGCTGTCTACAAGAGACCCATTTCAGACCTAGGGATACATACAGACTGAAAGTGAGGGGATGAAAAAAGATATTCCATGCAAATGGAAATCAAAAGAAAGCTGGAGTAGCAATACTCATATCAGATAAAATAGACTTTAAAATAAAAAATGTTGCAAGAGTCAAGAAAGGATACTACATAAAGATCAAGGGATCCATCCAAGAAGAGGAGATAACAATTATAAATATATACGCACCCAATATAGGGGCACCTCAATACATAAGGCAAATGCTAACAACTATGAAAGAGGAAATCAACAGTATCACATTAATAGTGGGGGACTTTAACACCCCACTTACACCAATGGACAGGTCATCCACACAGAAAATTAATAAGGAAACACAAGCTTTAAATGACACAATAAATCATCTTGATTTAATAGATATCTATAAGACATTACATCCAAAAACAGCAGATTACACATTCTTCTCAAGGGCACATGGAACATTCTCCAGGATAGATCACATTCGGGGTCATAAATCAAGTGGTGGTAAATTCAAGAAAATTGAAATCGTATCAAGCATCTTTTCCAACCACAACGCTATGAGATTAGAAATCAATTACCGGAAGAAAACTAAAAAACACAAACACATGGAGGCTAAACAATTTGCTACTAAATAACCAAGAGATCACTGAAGAAATCAAAGAGGAAATCAAAAAATACCTAGAGACAAATGACAATGAAAACACAACGATCCAAAACCTATGGGATGCAGCAAAGGCAGTTCTAAGAGGGAAGTTTATAGTGATACAATCCTACCTCAAGAAACAAGAAAAATCCCAAATAAACAATCTAACCTTACACCTAAAGAAACTAGAGAAAGAAGAGCAAACACAACCCAAAGTTAGTAGACAAACTGGGACATTTGTAGAGACATGGATGGACCTAGGGACTGTCATACAGAGTGAAATGAGCCAGAAAGAGAAAAACAAATATCGTATATTAACACATATACGTGGACTATAGAAAAATGGTACAAATCAACCGGTTTGCAAGGCAGAAATAGAGACACAGATGTAGAGAACAGACATATGGACACCAAGTGGGGAAAGCTGGGAGGGTTGGAGGGGAATGATTTGGGAGATTGGGATACCAAATTGTACACTCTGAATATATGCTGTTTATTGTCTAACTGTATCTCAATAAAAGCTCTTAAAAAAAAATTGCTGTTTCCTAAGTAAGAATAAGTCAGTGTGGAACTTTGGATGTGAAGCATGACACACTGAAGAGATGTACTGATGGGAGGAGAAGAGCATTCTTTATGTTCTAGAACCAACTCTTCCATTTATTTGTTCAATAACCTTGGGCAAAACAAACATTCTTTGCTCTCAATTTCTTCAACCATAAAACAATAGATCTGCACTCAGTGATCGGACTTTTTCTTTTTAAATAGAGCTACTAATCCATATTTTACCTTGAAACATATATTTTTTGCTGGGTGAGTTAAAATAAACCATCACCTCCATGTTAAAGATTTTCATATTCCCTTTTAATTAAAAAGGCCTCTGAGGGACATATTCATATTTTCATTCATTTGTTGAATGTGTCTTCTTGGATATCTTTTCTGAACTTTATCTAAGTTATAATTTATTCTCCCACAGACTCTTTCAAATGCATGACCTTTCCAGGCATTCATGCTCATGCTCTTACAGTCATTTTCAGTCACTTCCTTTCACCTCTCACAGCCAATTCACCTCTTCCAATGTCTTCATTCAATTACTCCTTGAGCATCTATGTTGTATCTTGCCCTGTATTAAACACCATTGAAAGAACAAGATCCAGGCTATGCCCTGAAGGAGTTACTCCTAACTCACCTACCTTCCTCTAATGATCCCATCCTTCTTCAACAGTATAATTTGCAGTCCACTCTGTGATTCAGACGTCTTTCTAAGTAGGGTACCCTCCCCCTCCCACACACATTCTTTGGCAACAGATTGATTGCTAAGTAAATTTCTAAATCTAAGGTCATAAACCAGATGTCTAAGGCACCAGGTAAGAAATATCAATGTGTGAATATGGTTAGGGCACACAATCGGGAGTTACAGAGACTGAGGAGATATGGAGAGTGTGCATCCTGCCCTAACACATTCAAATTCAATTAAAGACAACTACAGCTTTGGACCAGAATGCTACCAGTTCCTTGATTCCAAACCTCCCATCTAGCCATACCTGTGTTTCAACCACATCATGTCATGCTTGCCATGATGCTGCCTCAATGTTTTTGATCACACTCTTCTTTCTTCCAAGTGCTCCATTCCCTAGTAAGTCTATCCTCATTCCTCACCTCTTCCAGTTCAACTACTGTATCTTCCAGAGCCCTTCTTTTGTTCCTCTAGTAAGAATGAATCTCTTATTCTCCTGTGTGGTCACTACAGGTCTTACGTAGTTATAAACATGGAAAATATATTTATATTCCACAAAAAGCTTTGCACAGAACCTTACACACAGAATGCACTGAATAAGTGTATTTATTGAAGCAGTAGAGCAAGTGAATTAAACACGTAAAGATTTACCATGACTAAATGCAAATAACTATCCCAATACTGCTTCATAATTTAAACAGAGTATATTAAATATATGAGCAAGGCATTTGACAAATATTTTAAGATATATTTTGAAATATGTGGAGATATACGATCTGGGCAATACTACAGAGTCAAAGTTGGCTGAATGGTATTACACAGTGAATTCAGATTGACATAACAGTGGTTATTAAAGTGTGGTCCCTTGCAGCATTCTGATTTTCTTCTCTTCCACAATTTTATCCATTTTTTTAAAAACACCAAGTGGATGTAAATCATATTTGTAGATGAAACAAGAATGGAGATACAGGTCAATATTAAAAATAGCTGACTGGTTGTATTCATGAACTAAAGTGGAAATCAGGGTATTTTTCCTTCCATTTCCTCTCCTCCCTTACTTTTCTTTTCATTAATCCATGCTATGTTGATAGATGACACCACCATCCACCTAAAGACTTAGGATGGAAGCCTGAGGGTCAGTTATGACTCCAGTCTCGCTCTGACTCCTGCATCTAATCTATCAAGTCCTAACTGAACTCAACTCCTTAGGATGTAACAAATCTATTCACTCTTCTCCATCCTTCATGCTAAGACAAAATCATAAGCCATTGATATGTCTTTCTTGGCTAAACCATAGTTGCTTTGCCCTTTTCTTATCTTTCACTTTACATCCCTCAAATCTGTTCTCTTGCTAGAGGAATCTTTCTAAAAAGCAAATTTTATCATGTTCCTTGACTTTGCATCATCATGACCCTTAACTGTTTCTCCAGTTGTATCTTTCGCTTCCCTTTCGCATTCATGTTCAACTGTTTCCAATGTTTAGAATCAGTACTTTTCTATCATACCTCCAGGACTCAACTTACATTTTCTTTTGCTTTAACGTCTCTACACCCTGAAGATATCCACATCCTAATCCCCAGAATTTGTGAATACATTAGGTTACCTGGCAAAGGCAATTAAGGTTGCAAATATAATAATGTTTTGCTAATCAGTGACCTTAGGATAGGAAGAATATCCTGGATTACCCAGGTAGGCCCAGTGTAATCATCAACTCCTCATAAGTGGAAAAGATAAACAGAAGAGAGTCTGAGGGAAATGTGACCACAGAAGAATGGTCAGAGACATGCAAGGTTGCTGGCTTCGAAGATGGAGGAAAGGGATCACAACTGTAGCTTTTTTCCAGCTTCAAAACCTAGAAAAAGGAAGGAAGTGACTCCCCCCTAGATGCTTTAGAAAGGACCATAGCCTTGCTGACACATTGGGTTCAGCCCAGTGAGGCCCATGTTGGACTTCTGATGTATAGAACTGTAAGATAATAAATTTGTGTTACAGGCTAATTACAGCAAGGGAACTCATAATGGAACTCGTGATGGCATCAAGAGAAAACATATACATTGCCCAACCATGTCAGTCTAGTGAACAATCATTCTACAAGATCCAACTAATGAGGAATATTGGTCCTTGTAAATAATTTCCATCATAAACCTTTTAACTGTTGATGAAACGTACATGTAAAAATGTTTTTACCTATTGCTGAGCTATAAATCTCTCCAGGACAGATACCTTGCTTCATACTATGCTTTATTTATTTTTGTATTTCTAGTATCTTGCATAGGACACTGAGTAGATATTTAATTTATTTTTAATGATTAAAGATGGAATTGAACACAATTATGTTCCATGCTTAGTAGACTCACAATATCAACTGTTCACTAGAGAATGAGAAGCCTGACCTATGAGCATGTGAAAAACCATTTAGAGGTTTCAACTGACTGAATCTTCGGTATGAGGCAACAAAATAACAGTGACCAAAAATAGAAAACAAAACACACACACACACATCTTTGATTGTAGGTATCATTATTTCCAAAACCAAAGAATGCTTCCATTTTACTGTGCTCAGACATCTGAGGAACTGTAATTAATTTTGGAATTGACTTTAAGAAATATTCTGACAACTAGAGTGTGTCCAGACCAGAAGGAGGAGACAGACAGGGAGAATCTGGGAAGGATTTCAACACTGTGAAGAATGGTTTTAGAAATTAAAGATATATAAAATTTAGAAAAGAAAAATTGGGGTTTGGGTATGAGGGTGAAGGATGTTTTTATGGAAATTATTATTACCATTTTTTTTTGTAGTGTGAATGAGGAATTAGAATGTGTTTAAGCCCAGATCAACTGAAAACACAGAGCACAGCACATTGGATAAACTCAATAAACATCTTAGGAAGCAACAATAACAACACGCAGATGGCTAATTGGCAATAATTTCAGTAGGCAGATTTTGATTCTAACAAAGGAAAAACTCTAATAATTAAAACTCTCCTTAAAAAGACTGTTACTTTGTGAGGTAGCAAGCACACCCTCCTTTTCAACAAGTAAACAGAGTTTGGATCATCACCCATAACAGAAATAGCAGAAGAATTTGTTGAATAGGCATTTGGACTAGGAGATTTCCAAAGTTCTAGTCAAATTTATGATTCTATTATTTTCTAAGTCCTTTTCCATTCTGAAACAATTACTGTGATCCTCATTTTAGTGAATTTCACAATTATCTTGGTTTAAAGGCACATTACCGCATACTTCCTGACTCCTAGTAAATTATTATTTACTTAAAGGTTATCTCTAAGTCCAAAGTGTCAACAGACCTACCAAGTCACCTAAATAATAACCTCCTGCCCCCAACTAAGCTTCATTAACTCTCTCATAATTATCACTCTCTCATTAACTTTCACATAATTTCTAACTCTCCAAAACACACCCAGGAAGGGAATTCAAGGATAGGAAGAAATAATGGTATTTTTTCATTGTATAATCTCTTTTAATGAAGAAAAGCAATTAGGCAAAGCAAGTCAAAAGCAAGCTGAGCTTTTTCTTACTGAGCCATCTAGAACAAAAGGCTTATCTGATTTACGCTAAAACTAGCTCATTTTAAACAGAATCTTAATACCCTAATCAAGGAAAGTAAAAAAATAAATTAAAGGAAAACATTTTTCCTTTGTTATTCAGAGGCGAAAAAGATGAAAATTATTTCCTGCTCAGCATTCTTAGGCTCACTTCAGATGCGATTTTTTTTTGAATGAACAGCAACAGAAATCACTATAAAACAAAATGTAAGGGATGTACCACAAAAAAATACTTTCCAATTTCTCCTAATCTCCTATCTTGTCTCACTTCCTTTCTCAACATCTGTGAATCATATTTAAACTCATACTTTAAAGTACATATACAAAGGATAAATGTTTTTGACCTTTTTTAAAAAAATCTTTCCTTCATGTCGTTGGTGATTTTCAAAGTTATCTTTTGTTTTCTTTGAAAATTAATTTTATTTGAATCATCCATCTGCAATACACACCCAATACTCTACTACATGTCCACTACTGAGCATTCACTATGCTCTAGGAATATATTATACACTTTACTGATTATTATACACTTTACTGCTAATTACACATGATTATAACTAAAAGAGGTAAATTTTATTATTTTCATTTTACAGATGAGGAAAATGAGGTTCAGAGACGTTAAATAACTTTCCCAAGCCACACAGCTAATAGATAGTGACTCTAGAGTCCAAATGTAGATCTTCTCAACTCCGATCTCGTGATTTTTGGCTATTTGCTTTGCAACAAGGTTTACTGAGTATACACCACTTTACCAAGCTCTAATCCTCAATACAAAATTGAAAATAACACAACTTTTGCCTTCAAGGATCTCACATTCTAATACCAATGATTGACAAAGTCATGAATGAAATTCAGCAAGAGAATTTCACAACAGAGATAAATATTAGGTGTAACAGTAGTCCTAAGGACAGAATAAATCCACTTTGCCAAATTTGGGATAGGAGGGATAGTGTATAGAATGACTGAAAGCATGCTGCTGGTGTAGCTAGTATTTGGACAAAAAATAAGGTTCTTTCCTTGAGTGGATTCTGCTTGATCCTTGACTCCAGGCACCAGCCATGCCAATGTGCCTAGATCTCACTAAGGTTCACTCAAGGGCTGGACAATTCCATCTGATGTCTCATTCACATTAAAAAGTATTTGTCTAGTGCTCTAGTGCCCCATTTCATCAGATCCCTTTTAAAGAAAGATAAATTAGTTAAAACTATGTAGCACTTTCAAATACTGTATACTAATGTTTTTTTAACTTTTTAACAAGACAGGGCTATTGACAGATTTATCTTTGGCAAGAAAATCGTTTTTGGTATCCCTTCAAATCCCATGAAATATGTAACCACACACGTATTGAGCCTCCCTAGCTCCTGAAGCTGCCCTCTCAGGCTGCTGTCATTACTCTTCCACATCTTTTCTACCTGGGGAAATAATGTCTTGCTGTCACACATGATCATCTTCCCTTGCCCCCACCCGCCAGGAGCTTGGCTTTCTCACCTTCGGCATTCCTCTCCAGGCTTTTGCTTGTACTCACACCATTCCTTAATTACTTCCTTTTGTAAATTTTTTAAAACTCAGTAGTTTATCTCCCTGTAATTTCTATGCCTAGGTCTGTCATTTCTGAAATGTCTCATAAGAACGTTACCTCTTTTTTTTTTTTAATAGTAATAGACTCCAGAGACCAAATTTCCACCCCCTAAAGTATGACATTTATAGAAATGACATATTCCTGTTTTATTTAACGCCTATTTCACCACAATTTCCAGTGAAAAGAAAAAAAAATCATTATAATCAATTTTTCCATTGTACAGAAATACATTCATGGCTATTTTTTTTATGTGAGCTCAGCACTTCTTGTTGAGCTTTCCCTTTGTATCTCTTTATCATGGTCCATTATGGACAATGATCCTAAAATATATTACAAAGTATCCATGGGTGGGCATCACATCAAAAGTTTAACTGTTGCCACCTATTCAGTTTGAGGGTTTTTTTTTTCCTTTTTTAAAGGCTCTATCTGAACTCTACACAATGAAAGTTTTAATGACATGTATCACAAGGTTGCAAAGAACCTAGTGACATCTTTACTTGTGTGAAAACCAATTGTTCAGTTTTAAGGATAAAGGGTAGTCCTCATTGAATAACCATATCTCCTTTCCCTGTCCTTTCATAATGGACCAAGGCCTAATTTCTCTTAAAGCAAGATAATAATTATTTTTCTTAGTAAGGAAAATCTTTCAACACAGAAGCAATTAAATTGAATTCACAAATTATACAGTGACCCTACAAGGAAAACAAACAAACAAACAAACACACACCCTTCATCACCATGAAGATCAAATCATCAATTCTTAAAGAACAAAAGCCAGTTAGCTGAGTTGGTAACACTCTGCACAAAATGGCCATGCTCCTCTTGCAGAGTTGAGAGGGGATTTATAAAGGATTACAATACACCACAGACCTACTGAATAAAATTATCTTCTAGGTTCCTTGAAAATGTATATATTTTTAAAATATGCCCCTGGTGATTGGTCGGGGGAGGGAGTTGGAGGAGGGCTGGGCAGCCAACCTGAGAATTCCTGGGTCAGAACAATGGTAATAAGGTCAAGGTTCGTAATGGTGTTTCAGAGACTGTTCAGATGTTCTAACAGAGAAGTCAGCTACTTGACCAGCCTCGCTTAAACGGTGGTCCTCCTTTATATAGGACATTCTTCTAATTAAGGAATGAAGGATTTGAAGTAAAGAAAAAAGAAATAGTGATTTAGCCTAACAGGTCATGATATTACTCCTTACAAATGAGAGGGCAAATGCTCAACCAAATTGTTCTCACATCCATTAGTCCAAGTTTTCACTTACTTTTGGACCCATCAGCTTCTCTATTTCCATCGCACTGAATGACTCCTAATTTCACACAGTCCTGTCACAAAGAATGCCACTGGTCACAGCAAGTACAGATGGGTCAGTGCAAATCCAACCACACTGCTGGGGAAGCAATTCAAATTGTATGCCCTACAGACTGCCGGTCAGATAATGCATTCTTTTACTTAAACAAATAATCTCTGGAAAGACAATTCTTTTAAGGCAGTATAGCATTAAAAATATCTGTTCACTAAGTTTAGCAGAAGATTTCTGGCACATTTGCCACCAGCAATCTGCAAAAAACTTATGGTTAGCTTGTGAATGAGGATTTCCTTGTGAACTGAAATCACCATTGGCCAATTTAGGGATTTCCACCCCTCTGGCAGCACTTTAGCCCAATCTAAATTTGATTGTTTCCCTGAATGGTGTAATTTAATTTTCTCCAAATGTCTACTGACTTTATAATGCCAAGTCCAGAAAATGAAGTGGAAAACTGGGTCAACTGACCAGGTAATTCAGGCCAAGAAATAAAAATACTGCTTAGAAACTTCATGTAACATGAGTCATTTTAATTTCCTGAATTATCCATTGTCCCAGTATTCTAATTTTCTGGTCTGTATTTGGGCTATGTAATAATAAAAAAAAATCTTTAAGGTGAAAGAAAATACTATCTTCACTTAATGCCTCTGGTAACATCCCTGTACTTTTTTTACTTGGTTGAAAGTAAACACTAGTAATTACTGGAGATAACTTCAGCTGCTAGAATTCTGAATGAGCTATCATGTGGTCATAGGCACATGGCAATTCACAGGCAAACAAGCCAAGCAGAAAAGAGAAAACTGCATTTACGGAATACACATTTTATATAAGTAGATATAACTTGAATGTGTAAAGATGTATCCTGAAAACTGGTAACTATTATTATCTTTGTGTTTATATATTTTAATGTCAAACATCTTGAAACCATCCATTCTAGAAAGTTATGGCTTCAACAGTCCCACATAATGAAGAATCTCATTGATGATTTAAGTAATAATGATTAAGACTGAATGAAACCACTCTCATTCTTTTTAGAGAGAATTTCCTCTCTCCTCCTCCCTCCCCCGCCCCTCCCCTTTCTCTCCTTCTCTCTCTCCATCTCTATTTCTACCAAAAGGACAAATAATAAGACTCATTTTAAGGAGAATATGGACTTAAGCACTGCATTTGTGTTGTTGTTTTTTAATTCAGAGATTTCCTGCCACTGTAATTCTTCAAATCAGGTTCCACAGTTTAGGACAGCTGGTTGCAGATCTAGACCTCTTGATAAATCATCTAGTTGAACATATGATCATTTATCCCTGGGCTGGAAAAAGTCAAGGCCCTTTGGGTGTATATAGCTATTTGAGGACCTGAGAAGAAGGAATCTATTTCTTTCAATATAAGAAGTACTAGACAAGCCACATGAATATAAAGTACAAGAGGACCCACTTCATTCTTCGAAATTTTTCCTCTGTCACAAACTGCCAAAAGGTGCTTTCTGAAAGTCACAATGAATCATGCTAGTTAGAAGCCAAACTTCCAGGAGCCTCTTCCTGTTTCCTATACACACAGAGAGACATACAAAGATGAATTATTATCCCTTTCTTAAAGAAATATTCCTTTAAGACTGATTATTAGAAGGATTTTAAAGGAAAGGCTTGACCATCAGTGGTTAATGGAGAGGTTTTTCAAATCCCTTCCAAATTCTGGGAGATACCTACATTGGGGAGGTAACAAGGAAGATCAAAAGGGTCGAGTGTGAGTCCTCCTCACATTCAGTTTCAGGAGAAAAATTCTGGTTTTATTGACCTTCTTTATTTTTCCTTTATTAGAATCTGTACCTTGAAGCAAAAAGGAAAAAGATATTTGAAAATCAGTGTATTACGAGAAAAAAAAAATACCATCGAAAGTAAAATCTAAAAGGAAATTTTGTAAACTTGTTTAACCAGTCAGTCAGTCATTAAACAAGTACAATATTATTGAGTACCTACTTGTATTAGCCCCTGTTCTGGGGCCCGTGAAATATATAAGGCAGCGCAGAGATCTCTGCTCTTATATTCTGGTGGAAGAAAGACAATAAACAGTAAACAAAATAAATGAAAAAAATTTTAAGTGTGTTAAAAGATAATAATTGTTGTGGAAGAGAAACTAGATTGGGTTAAGAGAGTTCAGGAAATAGGCAAATTGTAATATAAAATAGGATGGTCAAAATAAGTCTCTTAAGACTCAGGTGCCATTTGAGCAAAATCTTGAAGGATGTGAGGGTATAACCAATTATTTACGTATCTCAAGGTAATTGTTATTTTTCTCACAAAGATACCTATTGAAGAAGAGAAGACCCTAATTAGCTTTTCTTTGAAAAATCTCGTCTTCAGGTGACTAAGTGGTTAGTAAAAGCTCAACTTAGGTATCACTCTACTAAGTCATTAATGAGGCAAATGTTAATTCATAAAAAAAGTTTCCTCTAGATGGTACTTCCAGTCCACAAGAAAATATTTATCTCCCTGCCCGCTTCAGCCCATTAATTTGCTTCTAAAAGGCAGCATTTTGCCACTGAACTCCTAGGTTTGTTCAAAGTGGAGGCAAGTCCATTTCAGCTTCAACACTGTATACAACAGAAATGTGTCAAGAGTTAGAGAAATAACCTAAATACGTTTGATTAAGTAGAATCAACCTTTCATGCTTTATTGTACCAATATTCTTTGTAGTATGGGCCATCAGAACACTAATGTCCAGTTAGTTATAGCTTAAAACAATCACAGAATCATAAATTATACAGTATTCATAGGATTGACAGAAGATATTAAGACATTAACAACTTTTTAAAACCTGGGCAGATTAAAGATCATTAGTTTTCAAATTCACTTAATCTAAAGGTACATGGTGTGTTTTATTTTATCATCACCACTGATAAAAACCATCTTTTACTTACTTTGCAATTTCTCATGTAACAACATACTTGTGGACAGAGTATTTTTATTAGCCAATAATACAGATCCTAAGATTTAGATATGTGAGGCTAAATTATTTGCCCAAGGTCAGTAAAGTGCAAATACAGGATTTGAACACAGGTCTTATGACGCCACCACACTATACTGATCTCTTGTTATAAGGTAGTTTTACTCCCCTAAAATGAAACCTTCAAAATGAGAAACAATAGCATCTTACATAATACTCTATGATTGGTTTCCTTCACACTACCTGTAAATTTATTTTTAAGAATAAGAAGATAAAACTGTTTCATGATTATTAGTGTGTAAGCAGAGCAAAGTCTTTAAGGTCTCCTGAGAGTTGGTTACTCTATATCAGTTATTTTAGTTCAAAATCTCCAGTGTTTTGCCTATCAGAATATGCCACATCTCCTATTATACCTCATAAATAAAAGTGTCAACAATTTTTTTAATGATTATCTGTAAAGTTCTTTCCTGCAAATTCTATGATTCTCATTAAAGATTCACATCTCTTTAGTATATGAGCTAAGCATTCTGGGTAATTACAGGGTTCTGGCCAACCACTGGTCAACACAATTTAAGAAACATCTTCTTACCAGCCTAAATGTTTTGATATTTTTTTAAACCTAGATTAACAAAAATATATTTCAAATGGATAGATAAGAAAAAACCTTTACTTTGGAAAATGAATTATCCTTTTAATATCCAATATGATATAAGATAAATGTTTTGCTATTTATGATCTATTTCAGTAAAGCATCTACATTTATATTTATACTACCTCATTCTTTAAACTTTTAGACTGTGGAAAGTCCTTTCTGTGCTCTTCTCTGAGGATTAATTAATCCACTACAAGCCTTATTTAGTTTACCAGTTACTCAATGTCATAACTGTTTACAGAATGTAAACAGGAAACTTCTCATCACAGAGTCAAGAGTAGAGAGATACAAAGGAACTGGGACTTTTCTTAGTAATAAATATAATGATAAAATTGATTAAATTGTAGCAAGAGATAATACAGAAATATTTACTCTTCGAGTAGCTTTTCTTGAACTTATGGGCATAAAGGCTAATGAAGAAATGCAAAATAAATATCAAACTCTACATAGTCACAAAGCCTTCTGAGTATATTGTATTGATGAAGTAGATATTTACTATCTGACTTCATGAAGTGAAATTCTGGTCTTTCCATGTTCTGTAGCTGTGAATGAGGAGCTGCCAGTACTGCAACAGTGGAAGTCATAATAGATAAACCGAAATAAATTATGTCTTGGTTGCAAATGCACCACACACACACCTTTCAACACAGTAAGATTCTGTCAACATTCACAAATGCTTCTGAACAATGCAGAACAGTTAATATTTTGAAGCTAAATGAGGAGATATGATTTAAGAAGCCATACAAAAGAAATGTGATATTTTCAAAATTAAATTAGTTCTACACCAGAAACCACAGCAGAATGTATTTCAGAGTTGTAAAACAAATACCCATCATGACGTTGGTGACTGGAAACTGTGCCCTTCACAGACAAATTAGCTACAGCCTAACAGAAGAGCTGAAAGATGGTAACAAAAATCATGGAAACAGAAGAAAATGTATAAGAATACCAAATATGTTATTCTTTTCTAAGTATTAATAATATCAAATCTATTTCAAGAGTAAATAGAATATTAGTTCTGGTTTGACATTACAGATACATTTTTGAAATACATAATCATTGATACTGCTTATCAATTAGCTGAGTGGAATCAATTATATCTAGGTATTAACACAACTGGTTATGAGAAAAATCTGTATTTTCTTTATAATTACTCTATTTCAAAATCTTCATTTTCACTAATACAATAAAGTTTAGGCACTTTTAAAATGTGTAATTACAGGCTTGGCAGTTGTAATACCTTGGTTTTCTAGTAACATGAGAAATCATTGATAATCAAACAACAAACATTTGAAAGAGTCATGTGCAAACTTCTTTTGCAAATATGTTGTAGTATTTACATGTGCAAGGAATAGCAAACAAGCTTATATCACAAGATAAGACAAATTTTGTCTTTTTTTGAAAGCTTACAATCTTAACCCAATTTAAACACAGGTCTTATGGTACATCACAGTTGATACAGTTTAAAAAAAAAGAACTCATGGAAACCACATTAGTTAGTTTAACATCATATGTGAACTTCAGGGAAAGTCCTGTACTTGTTATTATACAAATAATGAAAGTTAGAAAATAAAATTTGATTATTTGCCACGGTGATAGTGAATCACATTAAAAATTTTGAAAATCCTCAAACACAAAAATACACTGATTTTATTTCCTTACAAGACCATTGCTATGCATAGGTTAAGACATATCAAAGTGATATTGGAATGATGCCTTGAAAAAAATATTGCAGTTTTGGAAAAGGATATGAATGATAGGAAACAGAAGTTTAGAGACAGAGAGGACTCAATATAATCTGTTGCTACAATTTTTTTAGTTATTTGAATAAGTTTTCTTTCCTTTTCCACCCTCTGCTATGTCTACTACAAACCCTCCATGTCCTCTTCTATATCTACCTTTTCCAGCATGCCCCCAACACACACATACTTAAGTCATGAGAACAGCAAATTCAAGATACAGTAAGAAAAATATTCTGGAAATACAATGGTCAAAAAGAAAGTCAAGCTTCCTGCCCTCATGGAGCTTACATTCTACTAGGAAAAGTTGATATTAAATATATAATCATTCACATAAATATATACAATTTTAATGATTGTTATGATGGAAAATACAGGCTTTCAATCAACATTTAACTGACAATTATTAACCTGTGCTCCTGAGCTATTAACCAGCCATGATGGCTGGATTTGCAGTATAACTTTCTTTGACATTTTCTGATTTAAATGGTTATTCATTTCTCTCAAACAGAGTAAAATATAAATAAATAATTGTTGGAATGAAGTGACCAGTTAAACATACATAAAAAAAATTAAATTCCCAGGTAAATAGATAAATCTAAATTCTAAATAGAGTGGAGAATAAAGTTAGTATTATCAATAGTCCTAACAATAACAGTAACAAATTTCAAATCTAAAAAGAAAGCAAACACAATGTCACAAAGACCATTTGAATCCATCTAGCTACAACCAATGGAAGTAAGGTTGACCCTGAATACTATCTCTCTTCAGCTATCCCAAAGAAAGCAAAGTTTATTCCTACCTGCGACCAATTAAAGGTGAGATATCCTCCTTTAGAAAACATGAAAACAAATCCAAATAATCAAGTGAAAATATGATGCATTATGGTCTACAGAAAGAGTGAGAGTTTCCATTTCATTCATTATGATTCTGCCAGCACATAGCAATGAGCCTTAACATGTCTCCAGCTGACTTATCTGTTTTTGTCATGTAATATGATAAGGAATTCTGGAGTTTTCAAACCTGAAGCATTAATTATGGAGTATGGAAGGATCCACACCATCTTTGTAAGGATACATCACAAAATGATACCAGTGCTTACCTCTAGAGAGAAGCCTGGGAAGGAGGATGAAGAAGGTTATCAGAATAAATGTTTTTTTCTTAATGTACTTTTAAAAAACGAAATACATTTGTCTATCATTGGACATTTAAAAATTCAGAAAATACTTAAGAATCCATACAGAATAAATCAAAATGATAGCAATAATATTCTTGAACCTAGCTTTGCTCCTGGATTCAAAAAAAGGAAGACTTTAATCCACAGATTCCAGAGCACCTGAATTCACTACTCCTAAAGAGAAAAGTGGTATCGAGAAAAATGCTTCAGGATTATAATTTGATGGGAAGATTTGAGAAGCATGAATTTACAATGCAAATCAGTTATTTTAGAGTAGGAAGGCTTGACACATATTTTATGCACAACAAGTATTTAACCTGACACAAAAGCTACACCATTAAGTTTCTAGACATTTTTGACTCCTCCAACAGGTGGCACAAGGCAAGGATATCTTCCTAAGGGAGACCCTGATTCTTGTTATCTTTATCTTTTCTGAATGCCCATCACTGATCACACTTTTTACCACTTTCCTAGCACTTCCATTCCTGTCACTTAAACTAACTTACCCACATGTTTTCATTCCCTATTTTATTGACACTCATTGAACATGGATGCTACATCATAGTCAAGATTGTATTTTTTTTGTTCTAGAATGCAGATTTGTTGAACTAATTTGCAATTAATGAAGACTTACAAATCATGTTTCTCATTTCTATACATATAATTAACCAGCATGTAAAGGTGAATCACTTTGATTTGCAAAATGCCCAAGTCCATCTTAAAGTCTTCTTTCCCATTTAACACCAAGAGGCATCCTGGTCCTATTAACAGAAGGTTGTAAAAGGAAATACCAAATTCCTGTCCTGTGTAGTTTTGTGCTGATTGAGGAATAAAATTTGATGAAAACTGGCAGAGTAAAAATATGTTTGACACACATGCCAACAGAAAACATTTAAGACTGACATAGTAAAACTCAGTAGGTTAAGTGACACAACATTAATTACACCAAAATGAATATCAGCTAAGAACAAACATGAATTATTCCATATGTAGAGGTAAATAGTTACAAAATTAGCATATTATTTTTAAGAGTTACTTTTCCACAACATAATGGATATATATGTGTGCATATATTTGGAAAGTTTGGGTATACACATGCATTCATACAAATACAAACATGCACATATACAAACATACATTGCCTTCACTCAGCCAGTAAAATAAAATATAAATACAGTTCCCTCTATGCCATCCTGAGTCCCACAACAAGGAACACGGTGGAAAATGTCCACTTAAGAAAGAAAGGAAAGGAATGGTAACTTGGCCTCAAAAAAAAGTCTAGAAAGTATCTCAAATGGTTCACAAAATCCCTAAAAGAATTGATACATACTGTCATTTGCATAGTTATTGAAGGCTTAAAATGAGATTAAATTATATTACTGGAAATGGCTGACCAAAACACAAACTGTAATAGCATATGTTCTCTTTTTATTGGCTCAAAGTATTCAAACAAAATTTGATATCATTTCTTACTTATTGCTCCGCTCATGTTCGATGCTTTTTCAAACAGAAAAGTTTCCCTGCTAGCTGACCCTAAGTAAAGGTGCAGAACGGTGAGCTTTGATACACCAGATTAAGGAAATGCACAATCCTTTGATTCAAGGAAACACATGCCTGTGTTTAAAATAACCAAAGAAACACACAAACAAACAAAAAACCAACAAAAAACAAAACAAAACAAAACTAGAGACCAAGGGCATATTCACTAATACGTAGTTTAAAATGGTTAATTTAAAGGCTATGATACATATTTACCACAGCTACATATCATCTACTTTCTTTTAATGAAAACACTAAACACAACGTGGATGGTTCTAAATGGCAAACTAAGCATGCTTTTAAATTTGGCACCAATACTGTCAAAGAGTACACATGCCTGACTTACCAAGTGATGCAGAAATGTATACCTGGTTGATAATGTTCTTAAAACAAAGTTAGTAAGCACAAAAGAAAGAGCAGATTTATCTTGCTCCTTTGTCTCTTTCGCAACACTGCCTTTTCAGGTTATCATGGAGTCAACGTGTGTATATGACACCTAGCAGATCACAAGCTGATGAACCCAGAGCAGTACCATTTCAATGCTGCACATGCTTAGACTTACATCCCTAGGCAGAATGGCTGGGGCAGGTGTGCTCCAGAGTTAACTGTTTGAGGATGATATATTTCTGGTGGTTTCACTCATCATTTAACTACCATTAAATGATACTGCAAAAACGGACACCGAAACCTGTAACTAATTTCTAAATATGCTAATTATATAAGCAGCTGACACCAAAAAAAAAAAAAAATCATTCTAAAGAGCAAGAAAAAATGGAGGGAAACATTTTGATGGATTTTTCTTACCTTAAATTCATAAAACATTCATTACCACTCATACCTACCTCCCAGTGCCCATTCCTAATGCCAAAAGGTCTAAATACATTTGCATAACTTAGACACACTGTTATTCATATAGATGATGTTAAGAAGAAATAAAATAATGTAATACCTTTACTTTTACCTATGGATTTGATGAAATGGTTCCATGAAGAAAGGGTTTCCATACAAAGAGAATAAAGAGGAGAGAAACAACAATAAGAATTATGAATATATGTAAATGTACTACTCTTTGAAAATTAAATATACAAGAAGGTATAAATAAGAGTTTGAAAACAAATGGAGATACAATCAGCACATGTTGAGAAATCTGCCTTTTTTAAGGTAATACATGCAAGGAAATTAGGAAACCCATGCTCACTTTAAAAGACTACACAGAAGGAGATACACACGCCCATAGGTAGAAAAGTATTGATTTTGTAGAACACTATACTCAGCATTCAAGAAGCCAGAAGCCAAAGATGTCTGCATGTTCCCAAACTGCCATGCATGTGTGAAAAATGGACTCTTTTTGGTGCAGGACGTTAAACCAAATATCTTCTTTCACATATTCATTTCTGCTAGTTCTCAGTTTTTCTTTACTATAACTACCCTTAACTGCATATGGCGATAAATGTATGGGAACTTTCAATTACAAGTTCTTATGTCTCATTTATTTGCAGATATTATCGTGCAAAGAATGAAGGAAAATAAAAGTCGAAGGAGCAAACCAATATCAAACCAACAAATAAAGAGGAGAATAACACATGAAAAAATGTGAACAAAAGGTATGTGTTTAATTTGCAGCCAGATAATTTGCAAGCATTTGCCCATCCTTTGCAGTGATGGTTTGAAAGCAGCTACAGAACAAGAAAACACTGAAAGCAGAGTGGAAAAGGAACAGAGCCCATACCTTGGTCGCCCATCATCAGGTGCGCCAGACCTTGAAGGGAAACAAGAGCACAGTCAGCAATAAACAAGGGAGCATGGGAAGGCAGGGTTGTCACAGTGACAAAAATGTTCAGTGACAGACATCTTGTTTCCTATGAGACATGTCTGTATCACAGAGGCAAATCAAAAAGCATTCTTTCAACTCCTGGTTGGAATGCTTTGGGGCAAAGAGTTACAGAACTGCAATGTAAACACTTGCATATGCTGCACTGTGTATTTCTTCTATGTATCAGTTGGAACATTCAAGAGCATAAGAGCATGACAAAATCCAACCAATCCCTTAAATACTGCATCTGCCCTTCATGCCCTTTGATGAGACTGTTTTGAACACTGCCTCCACAGGGCTTGCCATTCTTTGGTGATGAAATCATATTTTAAAAAAAACCCAAATGAATACCTGAAACATGGGCTGGGTCTGATCTTTTTCCCCTCATCAAAAAATGAGAAGTTTCATAATTAAATGAAAAAAAAAACACCACATCCTTAGTCACACAGAAATGATAATGCAGAAATGTCTCCTTGTCTGACACATGTAGCAATTGAATAAGCTTGTTCAAATACAAAAAAAGATAATCAGACGTGCAGTTGCAAAGCTAGAATTTACTACAGAATAATGTTTTTAAGAAACAATGGATCACCTTCAAATAAGCTGAAGTAATTTTCCATGAAGAACAAAATTATTCAGCGTTTTATTTAAACATTACTTAAATACTAAACTATGAGTTACCATGAGTATATTTAAGATATTTCATCAAGGAAGTTTTCTGAAGGAGTAGTGAATTCCCTCTGTGTATTTAAATTATTTTTTAACGCTTGCTTGACAATTTCAGGTTGAAAATCACTCCTTTTCTGAAGAATACTAGTAATGTTCTTCAAAAAAAATTATTTCACTATCCAAGAATATAGGTTTTACTTTTCAGAATTAATTTCTAGTTCTTTATTCTAAATTCAGATATTAAGTTACTCTTCAATCCTTGTATATTTCAAGAAACTACAAAAATGTTAGAGAACTGTAGTATACATACAAATTTAATAAAATGTGTATATCATTTCCCAGTGTAAGTTCAAATATATTTGAGACTTTGAGCTACATAACATTGTGTATTGCTTGCATTAGTATTGTATTATTTCCTTAAAAATTTTTAAACATTCCTGTAGGGCAGATACAATTACAAGTCATCATATAATCATAATATAAAAATTATTTAACATAGTAGTTTAAAGTTTCTGTAATCTGCTTCTTTTTATATTTTCTAAGTGATTTTAACCAAAAAAAAAGTCACACAGTTTAAAAAGTTTATGATCTGTTGGTGACTCATGATATCTTATACGCTTAAGAATAGTGGCTTATCTGTCCAGGTTTTATAATTTTTCATTTAATTTCACTTTAAATATTACTATATATATTTCCTAATGGCAGTTTATAACTTTTTTGTAAACTATTGATAAATCACGGAAATATCTCTGTACAAGATATAACTTTTAGATTCCTCTCATGGTTTTTAATACCACCTTAGTAAGAATCGAAACTTTTAAAATTCAAAAGCATTCTCATTCATGCTGTACTTCCTATCTCAAAGGGAGCTAGACTATATTGCCAAAGTGGAGTTATAAGTAGGGATATTAAAAATTATGATTGAATAAACTTTATTACAATAGTTTATGAGCCTATACTCTGAAAATCTTTTCAAAATTTTTCATGGGATGAGTATGTTTAAGGAGAGAGGCACTCATGCTTATTAAGTTGATTTTACAGCTCCTGGGAATGCAACTGGATTTAAAGAGAAAAGAACAGAAACATGGAATATTTTACAGGAAGGTTAAGGAAATGCAAAAGAAGTCAAAAAGATACTTAAAGAAAAACTTGATCTCAAATAACATGCACAGTTATAAATGAGACTGATTTAGAAAGATGTCAGTCAGACCTATAGGGTAATACCTTTACCAGGTGCACACTCACATGCTATTTAAATTTAGTATAGAAAAAAAGAAGCCATATACAGAAGGAACACTTGGAAAAATAGTCACTGATGATTTCCTTGAAAATTTAATCTATTTTGCTTAAATGATGAAACAGGAATGTTCAGCAACTAATAAGCAATTGAAAGAATCCATGAAAGAATCACAAATAATATGTTGAAACTTGCTACATGAATCTCTCTTTGAGACATCAAATCTTAGTAACTTTAATGGCTATTTATCGGTAACATTAGATGGGGTCTCTTTTTCTAGGGAATCCATCTTTCGGTAGAAATGAGCATTATAAATGGCTATATTTTAAAACATTGTAACCAAATAAAATATGGTAAACATTTCCTTCTGATATATACTAGTAAGCTGTTTATGCAAGAAATATTAATGCTGTGATTATGTAAATTGACAGGACATCAACTTCCCTTTTACAATTCTTTGTTCTTCCTAGTTCTTGTATTTTTATCCTTTACACATTTGTTTGGCAGCACATGGACTAATGCATTTAAGTTCTTTAAAAGTGAGAATGTTGAAATATGAAACTAACAGCATGGTAAATCAACTATATTTCAATAAAAATCTTTTAAAAATTTGTAAAAAGAATGTTGAAATATATTTTAGTTTGTTGGATTTCATAGGAAAAACATGTAACTTTCTCAAAATTCCTCAATAGAGATAATTTTAGAAAACCTTGAACAAATACCATAATTTTATTTAACAGACACAGAATATTACAAATATACTTACCAGTAATCACGCTGGAGTGCTGTATGCTTTCATTTTCACTAGCCAGTGGCTTATTTTTAATCTAAATTTATGCCTCTTACTTACAGTCAGTACTTTATTTTGAGTTCTTTTACAAATCAAATCATTTGAAGCTAAACCAATGGGCTAGAAATGATGTAATGTTCAACATTTCCAAAAGAAATAATTTTGATCAAGAAAAAAACATGGAAAAAGAATCATGCACTGTGTTCAGAAACTGCAAAGAAATACTTTCTCATTTAAGATAAAAGAAGCAGGATTGGGTCATTTTTCCATACAGAACACTAAAATAAGTATTCTAAGGTTCATATGGGATGCTGAAGTCCATCAAAGGCTGGAGTTAAGGTTGAAGTAGTTTTATACACTTGGGGCTGATGGAGTTGAGAGTGTGTGTGTTCTATATGAAAAATGATACACAATTCAAAAATCAGCAAATACTCAGAAGTTCAACTTACCGTCTACATTCGAGATGTACTCTATTAAGACTAAGAAATAAAAGGCAAATGGAAATTGGAAAATAAAGTAGAAAGCACCCACCTTCCACATTGTTGTCTTCTGAAAGCACATGACAAGGAGGGAGAGAAAAGGAAAAACATTCATTAAGCAGCATGCAGACTGGACCTTGCCTTTGCATGTCTTTTTCATGCAAGGCACCAAACATATCATGCAAGTGCTCCATCACTCCCGTTCAAAGGGGAAAACACAACCACAGGAAGCAGGTTCCCTCCCATTGGCAGCATTTAAAGAATATGAGACGAAATTTTAGTAATACTGCTGTGTTTTGAGCAAAGAGTTTTCAAGTGTCTTTCACTGCCCTATGTAAAGCAAACATAACTTTTACATGTCGCTGGCAAGGACTTACTAAGGAATTATTTCTTAAAGTTAGTTTTAAATAACAATTCTAAAAGATTCTATTTCTAAATTCTGATTTGGACTTACTTGGACAAAAGAAAGTTCATTGCAAATAGCCATGAAATTTCACTTAAAGATATCCCAGTTCTATCAAATATGTAATCCATTTACTATCACGACCTTTATTTCTAGTACTTCAATTTCTTTCCTTAAAAAAACATGACATACAAGGAAGGGAGGGAATATGGGGATATGTGTATAAAAACAGATGATTGAACCTGGTGTACCCCCAAAAAAATAAAAAAAATGACATAAATTTATGCACCTAAAATCTATAATTTATTTAGTTTGTTTATAGTGTGTTCATATTTTATCACAGATGATGATAGTTTATTGTGATTTTTTTAAATGCTGACTTTCAAAAATGTTAAGTAGAGAAAGTAATCATTACAAGAGAAGTCCATTTGGCAGCTGTCCATCTGGCAAAGTTTATCATGATTTATTCACTTTGTACTTCTGTTTAGGGCGGGAATGTGAATGTAGTTAAGATAATGATAATATTGGGTGAACTTTCCCTTTCCCTTATATTTCCATATATCTATATAATATTTACATGTTTTCATATATTTAAGTATACTTCCATATGTGTATATACAAACACACACATATATACAATCAGATTTTGCATGTCTTTTCTACACATAATGTAAGTGTATGGAATTTAAGGTATTATTAGTATCTATTAGGCAATTCAAGTACTATTTGAGACACCAGGCTTGACATCTAGGTAAGAAATAGAAGGAAAAGCCGTTTTATGGGACTAGGGCGAGAGCAAGGTTTCAGTACTTATCAAAATGCTTTCAACAGTAAAGTATATTCATGTTGACATTTCTTGTCTCATTCTTGTATTTTGTTTAATTAGCTGTGTTTTTAAAAGTGCCCATTTGGTGAAAAGTGTTTATCAAAAACAAAACAACAGCAAATGTAGTAACTTGAAAGAAAAACAATTGTAAGTGTGACATTTCATAAGGTTCAACAAATAGCTTTTTTAATGGTTAAAGTTACTAATGAATTACAAATCGTCAATTTCGTTTAAAATATATTAGGTGGAAACTGAAATATCAACACAGGTACACTTACTGATGTGGCCTTAATACATAATAGAAAACTGTTAGTGGATAAATGTGGACAATAACATCTATACAAAATACTTGGTTTGTCAGAGTACATTTTAAAAGAAATAAAAAATTATTGAAATCTTTGGTATGTGATATTCATTTCCTGTTTGATTTAGGTTTCCAATCTACCAAATAAGAAATTAGAATTTGTTACTTTTCAATGGCAACTTGGACATGACATGGACACAAATAGTAAAGTTTCACTTTATTGCTTTATATTGGAAATCATATAAAGAGAGATTATCTTAATGTTTTGGATATGCTTTGGTTTTATAATGATATCTTTTGAAATTCTATTTCCCACTTAAGGTGCTCATTTTTCAATAAGTTTATTAAATATATAGAGTAAAACAACAAAATCAGGGAATTTAGAGGGGAATCACTTGGTAAACACGGTCATGAGTAGTGCAGTCCTAGAAAGGGGTTTTGGTAAAGTGCTGCATGAAAGTCTACTAGGAAAAGTAAAATGAAAAACAAGTCAACAAAATAAAATAGAACAAGGCTTGACACATATTCTATAAGTGTGCTTAGTAAGATATTAGGAAAGGAAGCTGTGCTAATAAAATCAAGGGCATTGACTTGGTCCCCTGAAAGCAAGTTCTCTTTCCACTAAGGCACAGAGCCACAGCAGATACCACTGATCCCGCCCAGCCATCCATAATTTCTCTGAGTTCTTATTCATATAGAGAACCAGCTTAAACTAAAGGAACTCCTTTTATGCAAATCCAAGTCATGTCCAAAGCGTAATCAAATCCTGACTTGACCATGTTCAGAAAAAGTCTTCTCAGAAGACTTAGACTTTTTCAAAGAAATACTAGAGTGAAAGAAAGTGTAATATGTTAACTCCTTTAAAAAAAAGAAAAAAAAAGAATAAGTAAAAGAAAAAGAAAACTGGATTAGAACAGACTTTCCTTGAGTTTCTGTATATTTTCAGGTTCAATAATAGGATTAAAAAAAAAAAACTTCTCTTTGTTTCATTCTATTCTACCCCTTTGGTATGCATTGTTGGCTTTAGTTGACTTAAAACCTGTTAACCTAGAGATGATCTCTACGTTATTTCAGAATTTGGAAGTAGCTATAAATGACAGAAGCTCTAGCATTTACAATCATTCTCCATGTACTTTTTTCTTTTTTTCTTTCCTTTCTACTTGGTTTTTGGACTAAACAAAGAATATCAAGTTTAAAAAGAATACTTTTTCTCATCACAGCAACTTTTGCTTTCTTTTTGCAATCAGATACTATTTTGGTTTTGAGCAGCAACAGAGAGAGGTGCTGAAATTGGCATGCCACAGTGTAAAAGTAAAGCAGTATATTTTGCTTTAGTGTAAGGTAGAAAGCAGTCCATCCAGCCTTACTTGCAGACATTGTCAAGTTAGGGAAAAGCTCTTGGTTTGCAGAAAACCCTAGCTTCTTAATTCTGCTGACCTAATCCTGCCGTGTACATGAAGTGAGTCTCTTAGTAACCAACTTTACTGTGATCACCATGCCACCTATAAAGATCAAACTCTTTCTTTTTCTTTTGATTGTGAAAATAATAAATATAAAACCATGAAAAAGATAACTTAAATTTTATTTTTCTTTCCAATAAGACACACTTCCCTCACAGAGATGGGAATCAAGCACTAGAATACTGGTTATGTTATGAATGATGTTTGTGTGCTGACATTGAGGGAAGCTGCAGACTATAAAATGGTACATTTTAAATTACTACAAAAGGCCATCTCCATAAATGTTTTTCCTTTGGCCCCTAGCTTATAAGAATGCAAGAACGGTAACTTTAATTTATTATGACAGTGTTCTTTGTGCATAATCTTAAAGACATACTGCTAGGAAAATAGAAATGAATAAGGAAAAAATGTTCTTGTTTCAATGTAAAGAAAATCAGAAACTTAATCATGATAAATGAATAAAGTTTGAAGTAAAATGTCACAAATATCTCCTTTCTGTATAATCAGTGTTTAAGCTTAGCAAAAGGAAAGACTTTATCTAAATGCATATGCGGTAGTCAACTTTGTTACATTTTACATTAAAAACTGACCAAAAGAAGTCTCCTACCCCCACTCAGGCTTTCCTTCTCCTTTTCCGCTTTCTCCCTTCTCTGCTAGTTGCCTGTGACTGGCTCCCTTCATCTTCTTTGGCTCCCTCTCTCCTCCATCAAAACTGCCACTACCGCAGGCGGCCTCCCACCCAGATCCATACCCTCCTCAGTGGGGTACATATTAGCAAAACTGGCAGCCGGCGCTAGCCAGCAGGAGGTGGAATTCAGAATACAATTTTATTTCCTTCTTAACATACCTGAGCTTGCTAGTGTCTATCTTCATCTTTCTACCCCCTCACATTACTTTGCAAGATTTCACCCCTCATTTGAGGGACCAAATGCCAGTATAGCAGAGTCTGGTTCCCATGGTGGCACAGGATGGAGTTTCATTTTATTTTTCTTTTGGTGTTAACAGTGAAAACCTTTAGACAACATCAATAGTTTGGAAATGCTTCAAGGACTGGGAAATGGAGGAAATCACTGGTTCTTTGGATCTGTGCAGCAGTCAGCTGGAGGAAAAGAAAAGCCAGCCAGAACCAAGAGGAGGTACAAACAGAAAATGAAGCATAAAGGACCATTTTGGAGGCTTAAGGAAGGAAAGAAACAGCCTGGGCAGGAATCTGGGCTAGTTTCAAAAATGCTTTTTAACAGGTGGGCTCAGCAACTTGTTTCAAATTCACCTATATGACACTCCCACTCAGCCTGCTGGAATCTCCATCCTAGGGCAGGAGGGGAGCAACGAAGAGTAGCTAATTTTTTTTTCTCTTTTCACTTTTCAGGAGTGAAAAGAAGGGTATCTCTAACCAACTTGAAGCAGCAGAGATGTTTCTGGCATCACACTTAGAACTATAAAACCATTCTCCCTAGGAAAATTACGGACAACGTCTGACTATACTTTTTGTACAATACAATGATTCAAGTACATCATGGAATTGATGAGTCCTTTGTGAAGTGGTCTGAATTTACTCTACCTTACAGTGTTGGTTCCATGGGACATGTGACATGAATTTCAACCTACTTATTCAAATAACTTTTGAGATTATGTTTTCATAAGCTGGAGACTGCCTATGTTTCTGGTTCACACAGGTGCCAATTCTGTTACAAAGAACTTGTGGTATTCGATTCAAAATGTTCCATCTTGTTAATGGAGGAAGAAAGTAAGGAAGGGAAAGAAGGAAGTCTAATTACATGGCAGATTCTTCTGCTGTTTAAGCTGTTCAATGGTCCTAATGGAATTTAACAGTTATTAGTCAACATATTAAAGTATATACTAAATAGCACACATAAACTATATTGCATACAATTTCAAATTTTCTTTCATGAGGGACTATTACAAGCTTTTTATTTTGCTTCTATAGCCTTAGTTCTTCCCTACATCGAAATTTTGAGAGTTAACATTTCTGTATTCATGTCAACAGCTGGACTTAAGGAAAGGTCATTGCATTTAACAGTGACCATAAACAGAGCACAGTCTACACTGTGAGTGCTCATGTTTATTCTTTTCTTGCTTACTGAGAAATGAACATTTCCTGATATGGAACTGACAGATAACAGTGAGCAGGGTGTTACCATGTACTTTCCCACCCAAGCTCAATCACTGTTACACAAACTCTCCAAAGAAAGCTGGTTCTGGTGAGTAGTGCTTCCTTATTAAGAGTCCAAAGTCACCACATTTTAGGAAGTATAAGGAGGAAAGCTCTTGGTTTTTAGAGTTGGGAAAATAAATTTAAATACACCCCTACCTACCTACCCAACATATCACCCCATCTAGGGGGTGTGGCAGTACTCAGATGTGACTTTCCTTATGAGAAAGTGAACAGGAAACATCCTCTGGCTTGTGTGGTACCAGCAGAGAATACTCCACAATGAGTCCTAGGTTCTCCAACATTAAATAGAGAGTAGGTAAATTCTGCTGAAGGACACCAACGGCCATTCATTTGAGAGAACTGTCTAACATATGCTAGATGTGTACAGTTTTTTCACAAATCATTTTATCACAGAGATGTTTCAAATAAACTTTCAAATACTTCTGATTTTACTCACCTATACTTAGGTTTTCAGACAAATCTATTTAATTTCTCTGAGAAATAAAAACAAACATATGTTGTCATTAAATTAAGGAGATATTGCATAAAAATATGACTATGTAAACCATACTGTAAAAACAAGTCCTAAATTTGGAGCAAATTTAACAAATTAGATTTGTATAAATTGAATAGAAAATGGTTCATATGATATAAAACTGACCTGTCAACTATACATATATTCTTATATTTAAGGAAAAATAAACTTTTATTTCAAAATAATTCATGTTATCTTTAATCCATTAGGACCTTTGCACATTTAACAAATTGTCTGGAAGGGAAAATGCAATAAATGTTAAAAGCATATTTCAGTTCTTCAAAACTCTGTTCTTCATTTTCTTTAGTGTTTAAAATTCAAGATATTTGCATATTTTACAATTTACGGCTAATTTAATTTTAAAGTGTTATAGAAATCACTGAAAATAATTTTAAGAGGAATTAACTGGTTTTTTGCCCTAAATAAATCAGACAGTATGTTAAAATTTTCCAGGAATCTCTCAGAGCTGACTAAAATGCTACCTACAATGAACCAAATATCAAGTAATCTTTTCAAATGTAGGACATTTCAACAGGAGGAAGGTTGTCATAAAGAATTCTTCTGCTTCACCAAAGACTGAAAGCACTTAGTCTAACAGTACCCAAGGCTGAAACATATAAAATTATTGTTTGCAGATCAAAATTGTTCAAATACCAACAATTTAATATGGTTAAATATAATATTTGTAAGTTGGTGTTTTCTCTACAAACTGTGCTATTCTCTGCTTACTAAATATACTGTAGTGATATCAGGTTAAGCCAAAACATTATTGCATTCTTTAGAATCAATCACGAGAAAGCAGAAAACAATCAGAGCAAATGAGATTTTTATAAAATGTTTTATAAAATGTTACGAAGGTCGCAAGTAACTTCTAAAAGTTCAAAATAAATAAGAATAAAAAAATAATATACTAACTCTTGGGTAGGCCTTACCACTTTAAATGTATTTTCATAAACATTATCTTATATAATCTTTATATTATCTCACTGTGGTTGGGTGACTTGCCCAAGATACCCAAATAGAAAGTAGAAGATTCCAAGAGTATATAGAAAGTATGGTTTAAGGCTCCTTGTGCAAGTTTGTGTAGATTTCAAAAATTGTTTTAAAAAGAAAATAAACATGAAGAATTTGGACAACATAGGGTAATGCTAAAGTGTCTAGTAAGGTGGTGCTATATTCCTGGAACTATTATCAAACTATATCTATTATTGTCACATTTTTTTAAAGTAATACAATACAAACTATACCTATTATTGTCACATTTTTTTAAAGTAATACAATAAAGAAGTATGAAGACTGTGAGTTTTTTGATCCAGTTACAAGAAGACAGAAATATTTTAGGGAGAATATTTCTTCCTTAACTGCATTTATGTGTTAATCCTATAAAGTCAAAAAATATAATACTGTTTAATTTCCTTTATTGAAGAAAAAAAGGTCCCAACACTCTTCTTCCCTGTACTATTAAAATGAATTATTCCCCCCCCCCAAAAAAAAAAAACACATTAAATCTTTGCCCTACTATAATATCAAAGACCAGGCCCAGGTTAGTAAATGTGTTTACCCATGGGCATTCTAACCACTAGAAATAAAAGGGAGAATTATTCCAAAATTTATTACTGCCTTTAAAATTTAAAGGAAAGTGTTCATTTCATTCACAGCACATAAAATTTTTCTTCCCTTCTAAAATATCTGAAACAAAAGACCACTTTCATTCCAAGTCAAATATTGTGGAGGGTTAGGCAATATAACATGAATTTGCCACATAAAGTGTATTTGCCTTTTCGTTTTAGTTATAAAAAACAAATCTGATAAAAATATTACTTTTATTCCTTTTACACACATGCCGTACAGTAAATCTCCTGGGAACTGAGCAGCAAGTTCTAATCTTTGAAAATCTGAATCAATAGTCAAGTAGAAAGAAAAACTAAATACACTGTCCAAACTCGTATTTTCCTTTAATAAATAAAGTTTTATGTTACAGGCTAAGAATAAAATAGTTTGTTCATAGGTACAACCAATTCTATATCACTGAAGATTTCACACATGGAGATGTTTGGGCTAATGTCTAGTACTTAAGTAGACCCATATGAATGCAAGTGTATGTTGAAGAGAGAGCCGTAAGCTTGAAGAATCTATCCTTTATCTGCTGATTTACTCATCCATAAAGTCAAATCACTACAAATACAAGCTTTTAATGAGCCTTATAATTCCCCATCCCATCTTGTCCTGAAATGGATGTTACTCCTTAAGAAAAGACTGAAAGATAAAGAAAAATTTCTTTTTTTGGACTCTTGAAGAGAATACTTAAATGTTAATTCCATCTTTCAAAACAGTTCATTTTATTTTTTTAAATGGAATAATATGAATATGATATAACCTTATTTCCTGAGGTTTGTACAAACTGCTTTCTAAGTACTGGAAACGCAGACTATTTTTTTTTTGACCCAAACAACTTTCAAGATAAAGATTTAATTTTCAGAATAATCTCATCAAGTTATAATTCATAATAATCACTTCCAAATGTGTAGCAATATTATTAGGACCACTTCAATTCATAACCATTCTAAACATATTTTTCTCAATATTCCTCATTAGTTCATTATATATTATTGTCACAGATTTTTATCTGTAAAGTCTATGACAATGTTTTTTACATAACAGTTTAATAACAACAGTGGTTTTCAAATTAGTAAAAAGTACCCTCCATCCCACAGTCTCATACAATGAATTCTCTTACATTATAAGTCAAAGACTTCCCTTCGTCTAAAATAGGCTTCTTATTGAATAACACACTATAGGAAAATAAATTGAATGAGCAAATAAAAAGGATCAACATTTCTATAACACTGAAATACAGCAGAGACAAGGAATATAAGAGGACAAAAGGAGCAGCTCAGACCTCTGGTTAATTCCATAGAAGTCCAAGATCCTGTTAAGGGGCTATTACATGATAACAAATGCACCATTGAGTAAGCAAATAAAAACTATAAGTAGGAAGAATAGAAAAATAACCCTGAACATGGAAGCATTAACTGTGGCATAGTAAAAGAAAAGACGGTGGCAAAAACATCTGAGATGAAACAATGGGTTAAAAAGTTTCATATAAAATGAAAAAGGTGAACAATAAAAATTTAGAGTGGATCTGCCGACTCTATTTTCAGTATTTAAGGAATGTAGGCCTGATCATAAAATTAAATATCACTCATTTTATATAGAAAAGTACTGTTTATGATTGGTTAGTGACATTCAAGCTCCATTTTTACATGGCAAAGAAAATGAGCCAATGTAAGAATAGAAACAAATATATTTATAGCCTCCATATCTTAATGAATAGCACAATCTAGATATCCCAATGAGCTGTTTGGTAAAGAGATAAAGTATTGAAAAAGACAGGTGATTTCCAAAGGGTACTGAGGTCATCTGACATCTAAGACCAGCCTCTGGCATTAGAATGGCTTGAAAGAGATAAACATAACCAGATGTTTATTTATCTTATTTCAAAGAAGAAAATATATGTTTCTAAACCAGAGTAGCATTCTGACTCTACTTTTTATGGACTGAATGTTTGTGTACCCCCAAAATTCATATGTTGAAACCCTACTTCTCAGTATGAGGATATTAGGAGGTGGGGCCTTTGGGAGATAATTCGGATTACATAAGGTCATAGGAGTAAAGCCTTCATGAAAGGAATTAGTGCCCTTATAAAAGTCATAAGAGAGCCTGCTTCCCCTCTTTGCTCTCCACCATGTGAAAATTCAACAAGAAGTTAACAATCTTCAACCTGGAAGCGGACTCTCACCAGAACCTGATCATGTTGGCACCCTGATATCGTACAGTACTTCCAGCCTCCAGTACAGTGAGAAATAAATTTCTGTTTTTTATAAGGCACCCAGTCCATGGTATTTTGTGACAGCAGCCTGAACTAAGACAGTACAATTTTAGATCTTGTATTACTAAAGAAAACTCACCTGTACAAAAAAATAATATGACGCAAAAGCTGAATGGATTCTGATATTACTATAATAACTGAGAAAAAAACTAGTTGTGCAATATGTATAATACGTGGAATGGCTAATACCTGCTGGCAAACATAGCTCAGGGCAGTACCCAGTAGTTTAGGAAATGTGCACCTTATAGCTGTCAGAAGAAAATTATGTACAAAATGTGCAATGTTGCAAGTAATGCTCACAAAACATACTGGAAAAAGAGTAAAGTCACTATTTTTTGAAATACTGATTTTTAAATTTTTTTAATTTTTTTTTTTTAGTTAGTATGCTTCTTTTAGAGTTGAATGAAACTATTCTGGATGGAGTTTGAGAGAATATACTTGATAATTTTAAAGTATATTCTATTTTAACATATTAACATAGAATAATTAACAGAATAATTAAAGTCCTATTGACAGATTAAATCAAACACTTTAAAGTGTGTAAATATGTATGAAAACAGTCATAGAGTAAGAGGAAAAATGATTTAAACAAATTGTCAGGGTGAACAAATAACACTGAATCTTTAAGAAACTAGAAGTCCTTGGAGAATCTAGGCATTTCCTGACAATATGCAATACTTTAATGTTTCATCTCATCCTCCCTGAAGAAGGAACTGGAAAGGAGAATGAGCTTAGAGTTAGGTTCCTTCTAGGCTCTGTCACTACAAATCAGTTAAAGGAATCTAGATACATTTTTTTAAAACATTTCTTTCATTTTCTCATTTTCTAAATGTTTAGCTTGTTCCATAGAAAGGCTGTGGCTCACAGCAGTGAAAAAACATAAAACCACTTATTCGTTAATGACAGACTGTAAAGCATTTTATGTATAGATAATACCTGTTTAATGGTGTTAGCCATGGCATTATTATAATTAATGCTTCCTCATACAAATTGTAGGTTGCCAAAGAGCAGTGTGTTTTCTATTCCTCTTCTTTTGTTCAGCATCTAGCATGGTGTGTACACACAGGAGTTTCCTAATAAATGTTTTAGTGAGTAATTAATTTCCTATCTTAATTTCCTGCTTGGCTTCTAAGAAACTAGCAATATGGGATGAGGATGACTAAATTTATTTTCCCAGATAAGATTTATTTGCCATATAAAGCCAACTTTAGTTACTTTATTCTCACATCAGATTTAAGGAACTTCAACAACTGGAAACATTTTTATTTGGGCAAAGTAAATCACAGGCCGTTAGTATTAGTTTCTATTAAAATATCACTTTGAGGCACTTCAAGATTCATTAATCGGGCATTTCCTAACAAATTCTCCATGGACTGTCCTTTCTTAAGTAGATCTGACAATGAGGATGAGCATCGCCGTGATGAAGAAGATGATGGAGATGCAGCAGAGTACAATATCCATCACTGAAATTCACAAAACCATTTGTGTAATCTTATTAATTATCATAATGATGTGGCCAAGACCACTGAAGAATAAAGTAACTATTAAAATCTAAGGTACTGCAAATAATAACTGTTTTCTTCACCACTCTATACACAGTTCTTAGCACGGTGCCTGGCACCTAGTAAACAATAAATACGAGGGACTAAATGAAGAACAAATGACTAAATGGTAGAAATCAGATCTTGTGACCCCAAATTCTGTATTCTTTCCTTTATATTATGGAGGTTTGGAAAATTTCCAATTAATCGCATTTACCCTAAAGGCTTATCAGCATATCTGTAGGAAGCAAATTATTATAAGTTAAAAAAAAACTGGAATGCAGGTAACCCCAGTAAAACAATGGCTTTTTATTATGGAGCTTCTTGTTAAAAAATCATCTGTGAAAAATGAGCATTATTTCCTAAATGTAATCTAATGTTTCATGATATATATATATATAGTAAGATATCAATAAAACCAAATAATTTAGTATATTAAATGATTTTAATAAAATTATAAGGATCAAATTTATTTTTCATAATTTAAGTAATCTTTTTGATTTTATTAATTTAATGAGATGTGTCAAGCTCACATTTGTATCAGATGGAATGTGAATCATTAATATGATTAAATTAATGACATTTTAAGATGATCTCAAATAAATTTTAGTTTTTCTAGCAATTTTGCACTGATAAACTTTAAAAATCAGAAAGTTATTTAAAACACTGCATTTTGGTCCCAAAAAATCTCAGGTTTCACTTAAACTGGTCATGATTGTACCTGATGTGTAGGTAGTTAGTAAAGTAAAATCTCCATCCAATTAAAACAATTCAAAGCAACTACATCAATTATGTATATGAGAAATATATAATTTAAAGTTTTCTTTAGTCAATTCTAAACACTACCTTTAGGGATGCTAATCGGGGAAATGTGATAAACATCTTTTGGTTCCAATGAGATGTACGCTTGATTAGAACACTTTTTCATACTGTGGTTAATTCACATAGCAGAAATAACTGAATCATCCATCGTATAGAATCATATAGTAGTCATTAAAATTTTTCAGTGACTTTCCTATGAAGTCATTACTATACAAGGCTTAGCTTTAAATACAACACACTATGAAATATAATTATTTCCTATTTGTTAGTTAATCCTATTTACGGCTCCTGAAATTGTCTGAATTTATCTTTTTACAAACAATGAATTTAGAGTGCGACGGTATTTAGAAATTTAGAGTTTTAGAATTTTAAAACTGAAATAAATACTACCTTGTCTAACAGATTAAAAAAATCAAAGCAAAAGTCCACTTTTATAATGTGATAAAACCTTGGCTAAATGGCCTCTGAGTCACAGCTGTGAATATAACTCCAAAAGGAATGGTATCAATAACAACTGAAGTTGCTTGAAAAGCAGACTTCAACTAACAAACCAGATCAAAGCTACATACTTCTTAACTAAGGGTAATAATCCAAACTTAGCTAAAATCTGTGTTTTCTTTTTACATGAATTTTAAATAAGAATCTGTAATTCTAATTTTTCTTGCTGACAGATTCCTGTATTGAAAATTTTGAGAAAAATGATAAAAAATAATCAACTAATGCCCCCCACCCCCCAAAAAAGGGTATCTGAAACCACACATATTAGAATTTGCAAGTAACACATTCACAATTTGCCTGCATCAAAGAGACAGAGTTCACATATAATCTTACTTTCAGATGAATTAGTGAGGCCTGCAGGGGTTAAGCTACTAATACGTGTTACTAATCCATAAGCAACCAGACATGCTGTATAAGAACATTCCTAGGCTTCTTTCTACACCAGTGCTGTCCAAGAGAACCTTCTGTAATAATAGAAATGTTCTATAAAACCTAGCACTGGGTTATGAACCTAACCAATACTAACTTCCTCCATGTAACTCTTCCCACCAAGAATCGTATCCTAGGAAATATTCCATAGGGCTTGTAAAAATCTGAATGAGAAGCAATCATCTCAATAAAATTCCTGTCTGTGAGGGACTTCTGTGCAGCATTGGGAAAAAAAAAGAAGACTCATGATTTAACCCAGATCAGTCTCCTATGAAAAAGTAAAAAAAAAAATGCAATGTGAAATAATTCTCAGAAAATAATATGTGTCACAGAAATACTAAGAACATGTTAGAAAATAGTAAAGAAAAGGGAATAATTTCTTGTAGGTATTCTTTGTAATTCTTCCAAGGAAATCCTTAGGACAATTACTTAAGAAGCAAGTTTTATTTATGGAAGACCTTGGCGTTTGATTTCTGACAAAAGACGGAAGAGATTGGAGAGGAGAAAGTAAGAACCACCTTCTACCTCTGATAAAATCAAAACTGGCTTCAACATTCAAAATATGCAGAGCTTGGTTGTTTTTGTTTAGACATAGTTAAAAAGAAACTTGTAGGTCTTATTTTACAATTGATTTTTCACAAGGGTAAAACAGTAAGCAGGATGATCCAGTGTTATAAAACCAGGTATGTGCATTCAACTTGCCAATTGTTTATGCACAACTAAAAGCACATCTTGGGGGAAAAAATGGGAAGAGCTGATCCATTCTAGGCACTGGTTACAGAAATCATGGAAAACGGGCCTTGGCCTTGTGGCTGAGGCAACAAAGCATGGTGGAAGAAACCCCCACCTCGGCTGAGAAACCAGGAATTCCAATCCTAATTAGGACTTCATCACAAACTACTAATGTGACATTTGGCAGGTCATTTCACATTTTGAGTCAATTTCCTCAGATTTAAAATAGAAATAATAACACCTGCCTCATGGTGTTATTTTAGAATACATTAGTAAGAGTCATATAAAATGTGAAGCATGTAGCTGATATATAATGACAAATCATTTCTCTATTTCCATTAAATCATTCTGTACAAGCAAATAGGGAAAACATATTTAAATTAAACCTAACTTTAATCTTAACATATTTAACAACTTTTTTTTTCATCCTATGCTTCTATCTTGCAAAAGGAAATTGTATACAGAGTAACAGCAAGAATTTGAATGCCAACTGATTTCCAAAATGGTGCAGTATAATTAGGAAATTCATGAGTCAAATTCCTGTTTATGCCTGTAATGTAAAGGCTAATCATTTGTTTGCTTTCTATAAGAAGGACTTGATTAAAGCCTCTTGCAGCAATAATTAAATAACCCTGTACTTGAAGGATGCAGGCTCAGCTAGCACTGCGGTGTGCTAAAATCCATAATTAATGCATAGGGATGTGTGTAAATTAACAAATGAGTGTCATTTACACTAACAGTACAAATATGTTTCTTTGTTTGGAATTACCTCTGTGTTTCCTGTTAACCATTACACATTTATAAATACAGTGCAATATAAACAGCATTCTAACATCTACATACAGCCTCTAGTTTAGGCCATGATCTAGATAAGTTTTCAAACTTTTCTATAAATGGCCAGAAAGTGAATATTTTATGATTTGCAGGCTATATGAACTTTATTGCAATTAATCAACTCTGTCATTGTAGTGTCAAACCAGTCACAATACATAAACAAATGTGTATGGCTGTGTTCCAAAACACTTTATTAAAAAAATAAAAGCAGGCATTGGGCAAGATTTAGCCCAGTGGTCTATATGACTACAGGTCATAGTCTGCCTAACTTTGAACCATAGTCTGCTGATCCCTGACCTAGATCTTAATTCTCAGGTAGTACAATGTAGAGTATTATCTTAGAAAATCATTATTTATACAATAGGTAAGTGCAATGGAGTATAAACCTGGAAGTTTCTGAACCTGTTATTCCGCCTCCTCAAACATAAGTTAAAAAAAAAAAAACAGGACAAATTGAATTTACTACAAGTTTGCTACAAAAATCAAGTGACTCAAGATTTGAAAGCAGTTTGGAAAAAAATGCCATATGCTTACTTATAAATATTATTATTGTCATTATTATTATTATTATTAATTGCTCTTTTCAGTTCTATGTTTAAAGACCCTGGAAGTCACATCTACTCTGGGATAACTTCGGAGGATGCCAACTGCATACAATTCACTCAAAGCTGCTCTAGCAATTCTAGAATTTGAGAAAGATCAGGTAGGCTTGAGAGCCTGTGGAACTGCCATCCTAAGGCTAACTCCCTAAAGTCAGCCCTAAGGTACATTAGTCATGAGTGATGTTTTTTAAGTCCTTCACCAATACATTTAGAAACATTGCATATGACATTATAAACATGAGTACATTATTACACCGTGAACATTAGTACTAAAGAGATATTTGTCAAGGAGTTCTTGACAAATACATTTGGGACACTTCTACCCCTCTTTCAGAGATTTACAGTGCATAATTACAAACTGAAGGTGCTGAGATGTCCTGCAATAAATAAACTGTATACTTTTGTCCAACCCAGTATTTCTCAAATTTATTTGTGTAGAAATTCTTTGCTTTATGGGTAAAGCCTATTAACGTTGTTCCCCAGAACACACACTGGGAAAAGCTGTCATATAGATTATTTTGGACTATTATACTCCTTTCACCCTGAGTGTAGGGAAACTGCTCCACAACACTCATACTTAACAGTACACATTTAGCTACTTACTTGCAAGTATATTTCATCGTGTGTCATTATACTGAGATTTTTACTTACAAGCAATTGTGTCGAAACTAACCAAATTTTAAGATTATTTAAGCAGTATGAAAATTATACTAATCTCAATATATTTTAAAAAGGGAGGTAGAAGATAAATTTCAAATGTCAAATAGCTCTGATGTGAACTTTGAAAAATAACAACAAACGTATGCACTGGAGATAATATCAAGTGATAGAAAAAAAGCACTTTGTGCTTAAAGCACTAAAATTCATTAAAATCCAAATAACTTGATTTTACTGAAAGCTGCTTCAACTGTTCAGCAGAAAAGTTGAAAAAGGAGCTGCATAATCCATCAGTTTCCTATATATGGCTTCCTACTTACAAGATTTCTTGTGATGGCTTTTTTACATGCTAATTAATCAAAAAAACACAATCTTGTTCTCAAGGCAAATCCTTAGTGGCCAGTGATTATCTTAGTTACGGTGGGTCTTTGATTTCCCTGTCTCTTTCCTTTACAACCAAAAATTTCTTCTACAAACAAAGACATACATTTTTGTCCAAAGTCAATTTGGATACACTATGTTGGAGCTAACTTCTGGAATTAAACATGTAACTTAACCAAAAGCAACTTGTATTTAGAGGAAATAAACAAGATACCCTATTTCTAGCATCTAGCACATTCCTTGTCATAAACTAGGCATTCAATACATATTCGGTGAAAGAGTAAATGAAAGGATGAATCAAAGGCACTTGTCAACTAAATAGTTCAATTATACAACTATTATTTATTGAATGTTAGAAATATTTTCTTAAATTGAATATCTGATAATTCACAAAAACTGAAACAAGCAAAATGATAATCTGTTATTACTTACTTCAACATCATAACCACTGTTAGCCCATGTATAGTAATGGAGAACTAAGATACTATTCCAGATAAGATAATAAATCATCCATGCTACACAGACACTAGGCAGAAGAAATTTTTTATTATAGTGTTTAGATTATATTGTGGAGACTAACCTAGTACTCTGAAGGATTAAAAACCATCAATACAGATGCTACATCATAAAATTCTCTTACAGATCAATAGAACAATCCTCTACCAAGTGCTTAGGACAAAGTACACATTCAAATAGAGCCACTGATACAAAAGCTATGACGGTTTCCCCTCATGGCTAGTGAAATCTACATGTATAATATCTACTTAACAGTGTACTTCCTATATTCTTTTTTTCACATCAGTTTTTTCATAACTCAGAGTCTCAAATCTGATAGGCTTGTGCAAAGTGTTGGTTTCATTTATTCAGACAGAGAACATGGTTCCTACCATATCTCTTTGCCATTTATGAAACATTTGCTTATTTCAAAATAAGTTAAAAATCCATGTAATTATCCATTTTATTTTACAATATATTAGTATTTCAAAACACACTTCCCAGAAGATACTTCTAATGCATATGGTGAACAGATATCACATTTTCCTTCAGCAAAAAATGAAGTCTTTTGTTTCTAAGTGTACTCCAAAAGATTTTCTGAGGTGATTTTTGTTTTCTTTGACCCTCTAATGCATGCACCTCTTAACACTTTAATATTGACAGTTTTTAAAATCATCATATGTCTACTATCTATTCTGAAAGAATTAATAATATCTTCCATGGCAATTTAAAGTGATTCAAAATTTCACATAATTAAATCAGATTTCATTTTTAAATATTTATATGCGCGAATTATTGCTAATAGCTAGATACCTTTTATAAGTGAAATAGCCAGATGACAAATTAAACCATGAAAACACACTTCAACCAAACTGTGCAAGGAACACAATTACAATCAAAAGTATTAAAAAAACATAACAAGCGCTCTGTACAGCTATATTGAATGTGATGTCAGGAAATAAAATAATAAGAATCAAAATTACAAAACACTGATAGGCAGGTTAATATTTTCCTAATTGTGTTTGCTCCTTTGAGGTTCACTGGTTGCTCTAGACTTACTACAATCTGTCTCACTGGTTTAGAACTCACTTGCATTACGAATTCTGATGATGGAGGGAGCACCTGATATATATGGCCCCTAGGCTTCTAATGGAATAATAAGAATTAACAGCTTTTTTTGAACCTCAGAGCAGCTACACAATAGACAACTCTCTCTTTCAGGCAGTCGCTAATTGAGCGCAGTTACTTTTTGTCTGTGCTTCATAGTCAAGACACCAAACTGAATTATAGAAGATTTGGAGCTCTATTTTCACAAGAACTAGTAGATAATTTACAATTAAGGATAAAAAAGACACAATTCCCCCTGAAGTTTCCAGAACAGTGAGTTTATTGAATAGCTACTTCCATGAATTCAAAATGGCTTATCCACCAATTTTAGATCTGCTCTTGGGGTACACTATGAAACCCTGCTGCAGAAACTGACAACCAGGCAGCAAAGACACCCAACAGAATAAAAACATTTAACCAGTCCACCATTTGTTAATTATCACATTTGTACCTAGGGCTGTGCTAACGGGAACTTAAGAAGAGAAACCTGAAAACACCACTATTATCATTATATTATCCAATTTATCAAAATTATATAAATAAATTTTACTACATATTCCCATTTCCAAAATAATGCTGGGGGATCAAAAGAAAACAGAAAAAAAATTCACTATTCAAACACACAATGCTGAGTTGAAATAGGGATTTGGTTAAACAAACAGGATGAAAGTGTTTGGTTTTAAATGTGTCTAATTTAGTCACTTACCTTTTATTTCAATTCTGACGTTTCCAAGGGTCAGAAAATGACATCAAGAAAAAGACTTGGCTGAACAGTTTACACATACTCATACTGAAACACATCTTTTAAAAAATCATTATTAATATAGTTACACATAAAAAATCAAACTGGGGAACACAAGGGATAGAGAAAGGCATAGTACTGATTTGATAATCCCACTTTGTCTCCAGAGTGAGAAAGTCAGTCTCACTCTCTTTCTTCCTGGTACAATCCAGACATCCTGCAATGTTTTCTAATGTGAACACGTTTTGAGCTGATACAAATTGTGGTTTCATTCCTATTCAGGCCTTCAATCTCCTAAGAGCTTCTCAATGTTTCTGCAAGGAAAGGATCTTCTGACATCTTGGAAAAATTGGGAGCTCAAAATAAAAACTTCCCTGCAGAGCTTTTACTTGCAACACTAGCACTTGCACACACAAACAATTGCTAACCTTGCATTTCATAGGTTAGATATTCCTACAGATGAGTGGTTCCAGAGTCACAATCAGATTTTTCTGGATATCATTTATGTATGTCTCACATATTTCTTCTCTAAGTGTGTATGTACAAGGAAGATTCTAGGAAAACTACAATTCAACTGAAGTTTAGACCATCCTCTATGTATCTTGCTACTTTATATAAGTGAGGGCAGAGGAGATTAATTGAAACTAGAACGCGCATGCAAGTGCTAGTTACTTCTGTGTTAAGCAAATAACAATATTTGAAACATCTCCTAGTCTAACATCTAGAGCAACATATAAATGCTCCCAACACCTTTCCACCCATAGTTTGTTGTTGTTGTTGTTGTTTTCCCCAAGTGGTAGGAGAAAGAAGCTGACTTATCCTTTTCTGGAGTCTATAAATCTTCTAAAACATGTTTCAAAATATTAGCTTCCTAAATACTTCACATAGGAAGGCTATACAGAAAGGAAAATGGAGAAATGGATGGGCCTTAAAACAGCAGCAAAAATTAAAAGATAAATATTTACAAGCATGTGAAATTGTATACCTTGTTCTCAGTTTCTCAGGATATATATGTGACAATTCATGCTGGCTTTCATTGGAATATATATGTGACAATTCATGCTGGCTTTCACTGAAATTGTATACCTTGTTCTCATCAGTTTCTCAGAATATATATATGTGACAATTCATGCTGGCTTTCATGTCACATATATGTGACAATTAAAAAATATGAAGTAAAGAAATATGAGTTTCTTCTTTTCAATAATAAAAGAAAGCAGATGAAAAGCAAATACTAACAATAAACTGAACACGACATGCTATATATGTATAGCAGGGTTTCCTCACCTTTCTTGCTATTGACATTTGGGCTGGATAGTCCTCCCTTGTAGGGGACTGTTCTGTGCATCTTAGGATGGTAGGTAGCATCCCTGGCATCTAGCCATTAAATGCCAGTAGCATCCTCCCTACCCCCCATCACATCACACCTAATTGAGAACCACAGATTTATAGTAAGTTAAAAGGCAAAAATATTTTGGTAACAATAGCACTAACATTATCTGTGTGCTTGGGTTTATGCTAACAATTTTATACAGTTGCTATCTTGTTTAATAATCACAGATACAACTTCAGTTCTAATTATCATTCCTATTTTATAGCAGAAAAAGCTGAGTCTCCAAGATATTAAATAACCTGACAGTTCTGGCCTATAATAGGTGGTTAGCAAAATTACCTAATGGCTTTGGAAAGCCAAAATAACTGAATATTCCTTTCACAGATACATGGTAGAGGTATGAAATTTTACCAGGATGCCTTAATGCTGATGTAATTAAAAAATATGAAGTAAAGCTTTAAGTCCCTATATGTCAGCAGTAGTACATTGGGTGTTAATTTATCAGACTTTATAAACTGCTCAATGCCAGCAGCTTGAGATAAGAATTGGGAAAGACTGTGCTCAAAGTCCAGGATATTTCTGGGGAGATGCACTTTGAAGACAGCATGAGGGCTGAAAACGGATGGTATGAAACACTGACTGGAGGCAACCAGTGTGAGTGGCAGCAGATTTAATTGAGGGAGAAATTTGTATCTCAAATGAAGGCCAGAGAGTAATAAATTTTGCCTAGCTCCTTATTTGTCTACAGCACTCCTTATTTGTCTACAGCAATGGTTCTCAAAGGGGGTAGTACTACCCCAGAGGCACAAATCTTTTAAATTTGTGCTCTTACTTGCATATGTAGATTCCACACAGATGGGGGTGCTGTGTGGGCATTTACTGGGTAGTGGTCAGGGATGCTAGGTATCCTGCATTGCAAGGTATGCGCCACGCAGCTTTCAAATGTCCCACCAGATATCCATCTAGATGAATAACCTGTTTATTATTATCTGAGCCCAGAACTTAATTTTAAGCAAATAAACACAAAGTATTTTTTGCACACCTTTATATTTTTTTCTGAATTTTGTTTTTGTTTTCATTTTAGAATGCAACCACTATGTAAACCTGGAGAAGTATAAAACCTACTTGGTTTGGAAATTTACCAAGAGTTGTTAATCAATTCCAAAAAACTAAGTCACCAACTGCAACACCTTCCATAGTGTGAGTCACCAATTTAACACACCTTCATTAGTGTGCAAATGTGGCTTCATATTCATGGTACATTTCATTTAGGTATAAGCAGCTGACTACATTTTATGGTGTCTATTCTTCACATCTGAACATTTGCATATTGAGATACATAGAATTTCATTAAAACAGCTTTCTTCATATTAATAATATGGAATCATATTGATTTTTTAAATTAAGTGTTATGTAATCTGTCACCTATCTTATCTTACTATAGTAACTTACTTATGAATTTCAATTTAGGATAGTAAAACAGGGCCTCTATAAATATGTTTTATTAGAAAAACTTATTGAAATTGAGACCCTGGTAAAAGTTCTATCTTTTCTCACAGGTATAAATACTACAACAAAAAGATAAATCTAATAAACACCCACTATTTGTAACAATGGACCAGATAATTTATTGCAAAGAGCATTCAACAATTTAAAACTCTTTAATATGCATTAGTTTAGTAATTAGAAAGCAGAATACAGAATGCTTTTGTCAGTCATGCCTAACTCTTTCACCACCAAGTTTTTTAAGAACTTGCTACATGCTAGAGACAGCTGTAGTTGTCAGAGATATAGAGGTGAACAAGTCAGGCATGATCTGTTCTATCACAGGCTTCATATTTTACAAAAGTGGTAGGTGGAAATTAAATTCAAAAACAAACAACTTTAGTTTAAATTTAAACTGATAAAACTATTAAAACTATTAAAAATTTTAAAAAGAAAAGCAAAGTGTCTCTGATGAGTATACATCAGCAAGTTTTAAAGTATCTGTTGTGAGATAACAGATAGCGTCCAGACCATCCAATTTGGCCCCAATCACTTCTTCAAAGCAGCTCCTGTTTTTTCTACTCTGAATCATCTTCCACCTTTCCTCACCTGTGCCAGAGCACAGTGAGCTTCACCTCCACCCTCCTCATCTGACATACTCTGCCACTTCTATTAATTACCTGCAGTGAGAGAGTTTTGACCCGTCAATCAGAAAGCAAGCAGCCAGGATGAGAAACCCATCTCCTATGCTTCTTTGTGCTCCATCATGTGCCCAGAACAAGGCCTCCCACAGAAGCTGACCAATACACAGTCAATGAACGTGGAGGAGAAAATACTATGGGAGATGAACAGTGTTACCCTGGCAAGATTACTGCAGACAAATGAGAGGTGTAAGAAAATGACTAATTTTCCTTTAACAATTCATTTCCATTTCCTGATGGAATGTACACTACGGTAAGTATGGACCCATTTTGGACACCAGATCCATTGAATAGAGTTCAAATCCTGATTCAGCTATTTATTATTGTAAGCATAGGCAAATTCCTCAATGTCTTTGAATCTTTGTTTCCTAATAGAGAGCCTTATGAGGTTTATGAGGTTGTTACAGCACAATGTTTCAGAAGCACTTAGCAAATTGTTTGGAGTACAATAAATGGTCAATTGTAGCTCATTTCCATTTTTCAGGTTTAGGAGCTGTGTTTACATTGTTGGAAGCAAATGGTGTAAGTATTTTATATGTGATTGGGCCATACCAATTACATCATATATCACGTGGACTCTAAAAATTGAAATAGGAAAAAAAATCTGTTAAAATAAGACAAGTCTTACAATATGTCAACCAACAAATTTGAGTCATACCAACTGTTATTACATGGGGTAAGGTGTGTAGGTTAAAAATAAAATGTATATTTTTCAAATGTAAGAAGTCCCACCTTGGGGACAAATACATAAATTAATTGATTACAAACAACTTTAAATAGCTGGATCAATACTTTCTATGCATTACATTTAGGAATTCCTTTGCTCACACTCCCTTACATTCAGAAACACAAAAGCAACAATTTTTTAAAACAGTACCTAGAGGCCTAAAGTATTTATTCATTTTAATGGTTAATCATTTCTTCCCCTACCTAAGGAGAAATGATATATACAAGCTATAGACATTATATACGATCAAATTTCACTCCTTATGTTCATTATATCATATCATGCTTATGTCATGTTTTATTTTTCCAAATGAAAATAAAAAATCACAGCATAACATTGTTGCTCAATTCTGATTTAATACAATTATCTGAAAGCTACTCTGCCCATTCTTTGGAAAGAATGGAATTATACGAACCACCTTATGGAGACATCCGTCCCCAAGCTGCCTCCATGTTGCTGTCAGCACTCAGTTTTCACTACAGAGCTTGCAGAGAACTTCAGTTGATACAAATGCTACCAACAAAGAGCATGATGCAGGGCTGACGCAGCAGCTTATGGAGCAGATCAGGGATATGCAGAAATTGAGGCACTGACAGATGCCCTTGAGCAGAGAAAGGTCCAGCAGAACCGGGAAGGAAACATGGATGAGTGGGTGGTGATGCAGGGAGTTTAGTAGCACACAGTGGGCAGAATTCCAGGAGGACAGAGAAGCAGGCAAGCAAGCAGTAGCAGGACTTAGGGCAAAAGGGGTTTAGTCCTAAGGCTTGGGATTCAAGGTTGAATTTCAGTATTCATAAACTAGGAGCCAAGACTAAGATGGGGTTTCTGTAAACTAGGCACTTGGAAGGAGCTTCTTCACAAAGAAAAGTGCTTATTATCTAAAACCAGGATTCACCATCAGACCATCAGAGCAAAATGTGAGACCTGACGTCACCTGACTAGGTCAGGATGGTTCCAGGACTTTCAGATGGGAGATAAACTGACTTATCCATGAAGACAAGTGGCACTCACATTTGGGGTGCATCAGGTGAGGAAAGACAGCTATGGAAGAAGAACAAAGGGAAGGAGCCAGGTGCAAGAGTGTACTGCTTTCTTTTCCATTCATATGGTCCCTCTCTCTCTCTCTTTCTCTCTCTCTCTCTCTCTCTCTCACACACACACACACACACACACACACAGACATAATAGCCTGGCTACCCAAGTGGCATTTTAATCCACAGCCGACCTAAGCCACTACTCATACAATAAGAAATATAAAGTGAAGGCTGCAAATAATTATATACCAAAGATGTTATGAACAGGATGAAAATCATAGTTCACAAAGAAGTAAATAAAAAACAGGAGAGGCAAGGCTTGGGCCTGACTGCCACCAGCAGTGTGCATTACAGCTCTTCAGTGGAGTTCAAAGAGTAATTACAGAGAAGTGGGTTAAACTCTGTGAGTGCTGGTTACACAGCATTTAATGTGATAATCTATTTAGCCATCGTGTTCCTTCTTTAAGAGGAAAATTTTAAACTAGGCTTTTTTTAAAGTGAGGTTGCAAATATGCCAGTTTAAAAGTGAATTTTATTAATAAACCACATATGAAAGCTTTTCAAAGGTTCCCTAAAGCTATGGCAGAGGATCAAAAATAAGCATAACTATTGGCTGTATAACAAGAGCAACTGAAGGAAGACTAGTCAGCATCTCCGAAACTTTCTGAGCAAAATCCACTGATTTTCCACATTACGGTTTTTGGCCAAATAAATTAACATATATTAATTTAACACTGCTCTATAAAAGATGCTATGCCAGGTGCTATAAGCTACTAGGAAAAAGAAAAGTATGTTTCCTGCCTACAAATTTAGAATCCAATTAGGAGGCAAAACACATTCAGAAGAATTGATTTAAAAAACAAATTTTATAAAGTCTAGGAATAAGTGCCAAAGGTATTGAGTATAGAAGATATCAATGAGTTTAACATCAGAGGAAATGCTTCAGAGATTGAATGAGGGTATGTATTTGGATAAACATATCCCTTCCTTCAACCCAGATTGTTTTTGATAATAAGAGGATATAACCCTTTTTTTTTTAGTCTGAGTACATCTTTGGATGCACCAATGTGTCTTGATACACTAGACAAAACTCAGTGTAAAATCCCATGGCCACTCTGGTCATTCCTCCAACCTGGCTTGGCATTTGGTGTCAAACTGGAAGTTCTTACATAGTTTTTATTTATTACTATTACTTCAGGACTGGCACCCAGGAGCCAAGAACAGAATTTGCCATTCAGCACACACTTACCCTGTAGGCTAGAGAGATGCTGCATGGTTTGCACATATTATCTCATCTACTGCAACCACCCCAGGAGACAGGAACCATTACTCAGCATTTTCATATACGAGGAAACAACACAGAGAGGTTTAGCAACTGGTTTATAGCCAAACAGCTAGATAATGGCTGCACTGAGATTTGAAATTAATTCCACTGGATGGATATGACAGAGCTGGCTTTTATATCTTCCGAGAATATTTTTATAGAAAAGACAACACTTCGTTCTCATCCAGCACTTGGCACAAAATCTGGGAAATAGAAAGTGATAATTATTTGAGGGTTAAATGATTGAATATATAAATGAATGAAATCTGTAGCTTCCCAGCCAGTTCTGTAGCAGCAGATTGGGGCCAAAGTTTCCCTAGAGACCTGCCTGGCAAGAGCTGGATTAGCAAAATGGATGAAACAAACATGTAGGGAAAACAGTGTTGGAGAACCAATGGCTATCTCTGCCCTAGAAACTCAGATCCTTTTTAGACGTTAGAAGAGAAAATGTTCAGCTAGTTCTTACAGTAAAGCAAGGCTGATATATACATATATATACACACACACACACACACACACACACACATATATATATATACTTCTAGTAACTGATTTAGTAAGGTGATGGGCTTAAACAAATAGTATTTAAAAACTAAGATTTAACATTTACAGAGCTTGTGTTCCATTAACTGTTCTAAATGCTTTACATATGGAATCTCATCTCATCCTAGCACAAAGTCTGTGTGGAGGTATTACCATCAGCCCATGTGTACATGTGGGGACTCCCAGGTACAGAAAGACCAAGTCTCTTCCTCCAAATCATTCAGCTAATAAGAAACAGAGTCTGGATTCAAACACAGGCAGTCTGACTCCAGAATCCACACTTTTGCCATGATACCTCTTACTATCCTTTAGTAAGAAGTGAGAAGAACGACATGAAAGATGCAATTGAGGGTGTGTGGAGTTCAAATATGTTAGCCAAACTGTTATTGAAACTTGGAATATCAGAGCAGTGATTGTTATGGCTTCTTTGTGCAATACTTCTCTCTCAAGATCTGTGTCTTTGTGTAAACCCCTATTGTGGGCCCAAAAATAAGAATCCAAGAGGAGAATTTGGTGGTCAGGACAGTGTACGCAGGCCTCAAGATAAGCCTGGTTTCAAATTTTGGCTCTGGCACTTATTAGCAATGTGTTCCTAAGCAAGTTATTTAATCCATCCCAGCTTCTTTTGGGGGGAGAGGGGCTTAAAAGGGGAATCATAATTATATTTACCTTAAAGTTGTGGTGAGGGTATAAAGCTCTCAGTTAAGGGAGATTATGCCCCCGTAGAGAATTTTGATTCTCATAACCAGGAGGGGATGTTACTGTCATCTCGTGGGTAGAGGCCAAGGATACTGCTGAACACCCTGCAATGCACCGAACAGTCCCACAACAGAAAGTTACACAACCCAAAATGTCAATAAAGCCAGTAAGTTGAGAAACCCTGGTCAAATGTACAATTGCAATATGCCTGGGATAACATGAACAATCAATAAATGATAGCCTGTTACTGTTATATGCACAAAATTTGTGAATTTAGGCCACAGTTTTAAATATTAAAGACTAAAGGATTTTTATTCTTTCTTTAACGCAGAAGAGAAAAGTGACTTCAATTTACAGAAGTATTGGGTCCTTCTTTGAATCGTTTTTTATGCTTCTGCTCCACACTAAAAGAAACTAAATTTTAAATGACATTTAAAACAACTGGTAACTGGAACTATCATTCTGGCCCAAAGTCTTGGTGACTTATAACTGATTTACAATATCCACTGGGAACTGTGGAAAACTTTTTAGAAATGAAGAAAGAAGCCCATTCAAAGGTTTGTTTTTGTAGTGGAACGGTTCCATTCCTCTCTCCCCACTTCAGAAGTAACTTGCAATATTTATTTAAGAAAACACTAGAGATCAGAATCCTCTGTTTACTTGTCTTGCTCAATTGCTCTGAGTAGATGTCATTCTGGGCCAAAGGTTCTTTTTTTTTTTTTTTCCCCAAAGGCTCAGTACTGGAAATTGCAGTGTTTTCCTGAAATAGTTGGAAATATGCCAACTGGGAAATATGTTCGAGAGAACAGGAGGCTCCCGTGTTCAACACAGAGGACAGCTGCAAAGTAACATTCTGTGCTTTGCAGTTCAACAGTAACATGTTTACTGTGTATTCAGCACTATGTTAGATATGTGTAAGCACAAGTGACTCTCAAATAGTGGCTTTTGTCAAGTAGGGATCTCTAGGCCTTCATTTCAGCTCTCAAAAGTTAACATAAGTACTATTTCTAAACTGATAGCTTGCATTCTTTCTTTATGCTTTCTGCCAGAACTGTGTCCTTAAAAAACCTATCACTGGCAGATGCTACTGTAGTGGACTTGCTTTTTAAGTGCATTTTCAGAGTGTTTGTTACTATTCTATAGAAAGACAACTAATCTTCATATATTGATCTTGTATCTTGCAACCTTGCTGATCTCATTAGCTCTAATAGTTTGTGTGTGTGTCTGTGTGTCTGTGTGCATGTGTGTGTGGTTTCCTTAGGCTTTTCTGTATTCAAGATAATACAATCTGCAAGTGCGGATAGTTTTGTTTCTTCCTTTCATATTGGATGTCATTTACTTCTTTTTCTTACCTAATTGTCCTGGATAGAACATTCAGTACAATGTTGAATAAAAGTGTCATGAATGGACATTCCTTAAAGAAAATGTGATATATGTATTATATTATCCAGCCTTAAAAGAAATCCTGCCATTGGGGACAATATGGATGAACCTAGGCCATTATGTTAAATGAAATAAGCCAGGCAGAGAAAGACAAATACTGCATGGTATCACTTATATATGGAATCTACAGAAAAGTCAAATTCATAGAAACAGAGTAGAACGGTGGTGCCAGGGACTGTGGGGAAGAGAGCATAGGGACAGGTAGGTTAAAGGGTACAAACTTTCAGTTATATGATGAATAAGGTGTGAGGGTCTAATGTATAGTATAATGACTATAGTTAATAATGATAATACTGCATTCTATTACTGAAATTTGCTAAAAGACTAAATCTTAAGCATTCTCTTACACACAAGAAATGTAAACATACATACGTCAGGTGATAGACATATTAACTCAATTGTGGGAATCCCTTCACAATGTATAACAAATCACATTGCACACATGAAATATATTAAATTTTGTTTGTCAATAATACTTCAATAAACCTGGGGAAAAAAAAGAGTATGCATCCTGTCTTGTTCCTAATCTTAGCGGAAGAATGAACATTCAGTCTTTCATCATTAAGTATGATCTCAGCTGTGAGTTTTCCATAAATGTTCTTCATCAGGCTGAAGGAGTTTCCTTCTATTCCTAGTTTGCCATGAGTTTTTTTGGTCTGGTTATTTGTTTGCTTAAATCAGAAATGGATGTTATAGTTTGTCAAATGCTTTCTTTTTTTTTTAACATCTATTGAGATGATCGTATGATTTCATGTTCTTTTCCTTTTCTAAGTTTACTAATATGATAATTTGCAGTGAATCATTTCCAGAAATTAAACCAACAATGCATTCTAAATCCTAGTTAGCTGTAACATAGTATTATTTTTACACATTGTTGGTCTGCATTTGTCAAAATTTTTTTTAGAATTTTTGCATCTATATTTATGAGAAATATTGGTAATATAGTTTCCTTTTATTTAAATTACTTTGTCTAGCTTTGATATCATACTAAAAAAGACAGGCAATAACAAGTATTGGTGAGGATCTGGAGAAAGTGGAGCCCTCATAAATTGCTGATTAGAATATAAAATGGTGCAGTTGCTTTAGAAAATAGTCTGGCAGGTTCTCAAAACATTAAATATAGAGTTAACCATATGACACAGCAATTCCAAGCTTAGATATATACTCAAGATAATTGAAAACATATGTTTATATAAAAACTTGTTCATGAATGTTTATAGCAGCTTTATTCATCACAGCCAAAATGTGGAAACAACTCAAAAATCCATCAACTGATGAATGGATAAACAAAATGTGGTATATTCATATTCAGCAACAAAAAAGAATAAAGCACTAATAGATGCGACAACATTAAGAGCTTGTGTTAAGTGAACAAAGCCAGACACAAAGGCCATACACTGTATAATTTCATTATATTAAATGTCCTGAATAGGCAATTCCAAACAATCTGAGAGTAAATTACATAATGTTTATGAGGGGCTGGGTGGAGGAAGAATGGGGGGTGACTGCTAGTGGGTATGGGGTTTCTTTTTGAGTGATAAAAATGCTCTAGAATTAGATAGTAGTGACAGTTGCATAATCCTGAGAATATAACACCCACTGAACTGTCTGAAAAGTAAATTTTATGATATATGAATTATATCCCAATTTTAAAAGTCCCATGTGCACACAAACACACATCCACATCATTCATTTTATCACATGTATCACAACTAGTTTAAAAAAGCACAGGATTTAAAAATGGAAGTAATACTGCCTTATAGCTCATGCTAACATCCTATTCTAGCAAATAAAAACTTGAGGCCTGGAGAAATTAAATGACTTGCCAAAATCACACAGCAAGTTATACAGATTTTTTTTTTAATTACCTATTGACCCTGGACTGCTTCCAGAACCATTTTCTTACACATGAATTCTCCAATGTTGAAAGCATTAGACAAAAACAAAGAAAAACTAAAAACATATAACCCCAAAACACTTACTCCCCTGACTCCTCCCTTGTTTCTATAATAATTTTTTTCAAGTCAGTTTGCTTTTTTCTTAAGTTGTAACAAATGCCTTTTGTGGTAGATTGTAGTATTAAGAATATTAACAAATCTATCATCTCTCTCAGAAAGTGACTCACATTGAAAACTTCTAAATGGGTACAATTAATGTTATCCCCGCTTAACTTACAGATGAGAAAATAAACAATAAGCTTCAAGCATTTGTTTCCATAAAAAGATTAGCCTGAAAGGGAACATCAGATCTACACGCCATAAGGTGCTAATGTTTCACATCAGATGGAGACAGAAGCTCTTAGAAGGACTTAGGGATTCTTTTTCCTTCTTCTCTCCCTCTTTTTTTCCCTCCCTCCTTTATTCCTCTCCTTCTTTTCTAATCAGCAATCAGACTTTTCTAAAGTACTCATCTCTTCTTGGGGTAAATACAATGAGCATGTACTCAGCATTTAAACAATATGAAAATTGCAGTCCTGTTTTAAAAAAATAAGTACTGGGAAGAACCCTAAGCTAGTAAAGTTACTGCACACAAGGACACAAATATTAAAATCTGGAATGGAGGAAGCATATATGGCATATGGAAGGACCAGACAAATCTCTGAATTTCTAGACTTTGCTCCCTTTCAGGATCAGGCTGTAGCTTCTGAGACTTAAACCTGGGGAATCCTGGTGCCAGGAGAGAGACCTCAGGATATTTATACTTTGCATCTGGGCCCATATCAGGAGCTGTTAGGGCTCTTCTACCTAGTGTATGTTCAAAACAATTTCTTTAAATGTATTCTATTTATGCTCCCATAGAGTTACAGAGATTAACTTGTTTTCACTTTTTTGCTTCAGGCGGTTAAAAATTCAGGGTTAAAGTAATTTAGTCTCAAATTGACAGAGCGATGGTTGTTTTGATGATTATATTTGGAATATTCCATCTCACTCTCAGAAATTCAGTTAACTTTTTTCTCCTTTTAACTCTGCTACAATTGAGATAAATTCATTATTTTATTTCTATTCTGGACATTATGAAGTTACATGCAAATCAAGGAATTAGAGTCCTGCCCTAATGTGATACACACTGGCTTGTTCTTAAGAGAATTGGGCCCTTAAAAGCAAGTTGGTCACAAATATGCATAACCCATGTAGTCACTCAAATTAATAAACTGAATTGAATGGATTGTATGGTTATGACAGTTTCAGATTGCAGTTTGAGAATTCTCACTGAATTTGATTTACTACAATTTAATAGGGAAAATAAATATTTGTGTTTAAATTCTATAAATAAACAGGAAAAATATTAATAGAAAAATAGTGAATTTTTTTTAAAGTATGCTCTATCTTGTCTATAATCATTAAGAAGAACTGTAGAAACTTATTTCCAAAACATTTCATGCTGATTCACAACAAAGTGGGGGTCCTTCTTATTTGTGTATTATCTCTGCAATCCAGACAGTTTTGTAAACACAAGACTTTTTGAGAATGAGTTAGCTCTTAGTATGCCCAACTACCACATTCTGACACTATCATGCATTTAAATACACAGCCAAATATATTTGGAAGTTACCAGAACATACATTTGTAAATAACTTTGTAAAGATTACTTCCCAAAAATGAAATAATTTATGCTTAAACATATTTGAAGAATACAAAACAGATTCTATTTCTTGTCAATGCAATTTCCAGTAGCTAGCAGGCTAGATTTAGATGTTTAACCAAAATAGGAAAAACAATAAGAGCAAGCACAAACCAAAACTACAAGTGTATATTTCCAAGAAAATCACCATTCTTTACTGAATTCGCACAAATTAACTTGTAGCCTAGAAATCAAAATGTGATATAAAAATAATATAGTATAAACATGTCTCTTTTAATGCTTAAATTTGTCCTATTGTTATTATTTTCTGGTAAGTAGTACATAACTAAGTTTTTGTGAGAACTAGCTAACGTGTATTTGGGACAAATAACTATGCACCTTTTGACTACTCGCTATTTTCAGATACGCTGATATGGATATACGACCTTTAGAAATGATATGCCCATTGACAAAACTATAATTACTGTTTCACATCCATTACATTTATTTATCTCAGTAGACCTATAGAGTGGCTTGAGTGTATTTTATAACGGCCTCTTTACAAATAAGAAAAGTGAATCTTGAAAGAGTTATCCACTAAGGATCAGAATTCAGTTCTAGATTCCAATTATTTTCTAGACACCATGACAGAAATAGTATGCAAACTTAATACTTAAGAATTCTTAGGACAGAAGCAGTATGTAGTGGTTTCAAAATGCTTGACCTCAAATAAATTTCCCCTTTCCCTACAGTGCCTCTCTAGACACCTTTTCAACATTCTATAAAGTTAAAATAGAGCAGAAATGTGATTAGGTGACAGCAAATCACTGATATTTTGTGAAAGGAAACTGCTTTTCAAGGATACAGTTGTTGTTTTTTTAATGATAAAAAAGAATCCCATTTGGACATTACATTTTTTTACCAATTACATCTATTCTCTTCCTTTTTATAAGAACATAATAAATCAAGCATAATGTTTGAAATTTGGTACTTCTTTATTGTTTCAGGATACCATCCCTCCTTGCAGGGTGTCATTTTGGGAACCAGAATCTTACTTCCCCAGTTAGGATAAGAAGACCTACATAGGTTTCTAAAACCTAAACAGGTTTTATTATCATTGTGTTACCCAAGATTAGAATAAATACCTTCCTCACCAGCAGTAATGAACTTTTATGTTCATTTTAAAAGAATGCTTCTTTTGATTAAAAAAAAAAAACCTAGACAAAATGCAAATAACGATTTTGTGAAATTTTCAGCTGCTACTATTTGCCAGAATGTATTCCAAACATACTCAGGGACCTGTGCTGCTATACAATTTTTAATAAATAATGAGAATTACCACAATCTGTATGCTTAATCTATGCCAAGTGATTTACATACACTGTTTTACTTCAATCTTACAATAATTCTAGGCTGTAAAACCACAGACAGATGAAGCAAGAGAAGATAAAATTTTCTAAGTCACGTATCTAAATAGAGGTCGTGTTTGAGCCACTGTTTGTCCACCAGCATTACTTTAGCACATACGGTATAAAGCTTCCATTCCGAGAGTGTACCATGGCTCAGCTCTTTAGCTGCAGGTAACATCGCAGAGAGTTTCTTCCTGTCTGATGTGTTGGAGACAAACCAACCTATAGAAAAGACTTGTTATGTTTAGATACAAGTCCCTAGTTACTAACAACTTCAATAGGCTGCAGATATTAACTCATAAGTGAATACATATCATAATTACTTCACATTTCTATACAAAAATCACTTCCTTTGGATGGTATGTTCATCCTTTTCAATGTCTTCATAATTCCGATCAGTGCTGGTTATTTACAACTTCAGAGCTCACAACAATCCTGCCACAAGCAGCCTTCCCACATATCCCTTCCCCCACCCCATCCACATACTTAAGAACTTCTATGAGTTCACATTTGTCTTCAATTTTTGTGCCAAATTCCAACTTTCTTTCCCAAAGTTTCGTTCTGACCCTAAGACCTAGTGTAGTCTTGTATTTATCTATGTCTTTCCCACCTGTCCATTCCTCAAAATTGCTTTCATTGGTAATTATTAAAAAAGAAAAAACATTTAAAAATGTTTACCCTTGATTCTGGCTAGTCATCTAGTTCATAGCTTCTAAAACTAACATGTATACAAATTTCCAGAATACCTGGTTAAAATGTAGATCCGTTCTCAGTACGTGTGGATTTAACATTAAGATTCTGCATTTCTAACGAAATCTCAAGGTATCTTGATGTTTCTGGTTCCTGAACAACACTTTAAGGAATAAACATTAAAAACTACTACTACAAAAAAAGTTATATATAGGATGGATTCATCATTTGTTTTACATAACTCGTCTATACTGCTCAAGGGTGTAGCTGTTGATCTAATTCACATGGTTACTGGTTATAAAGAACATTATACATATAGCTACAGGGAATATATAAGTTCTAGTCAGATACATTAAAAATAAAGAATATATTATCAATTTGGATTCAGCTATACTATATGGAAAAAAGGTACATAATATACTCAATCAGACCACACATTTTGGCCAGTAATTCTGGCACTGAGGTTGGTGTCCACATGAGGATAAATGGCCCAGAATGGTGATCCATACTCTGGGCATTTGTGGTATTGACTCAGGGTCAATAAAGGGGGGTTTTAGTAATTCTCTTCCTAGGAAGAAAAAGATCATTGTATATACATAGAGACAAACATATTTTCCATGGAACAGGGTTTATTCTTATATATACCATCTGCTACATTTGACAATCTACAAATTTTTCTATTAGTTATTAATTATAACTGAAGACAATTTATAGAGTAGGCTTGATGGTTAAAAAATAGAAATTAAAATAAAAAATTAAAGGCAATTAAGAAATCTAAAGCATTTGGAGAACAAGCTGGCATTTGCCCTTAGGGTACCTTTTTAACATATGAAGTGATTCTGAAAATACGACTATTTCCTAAGTTAACAAAATGCTCTCACCTTCATTTACATTGAGAACTCCTCATATTTGTATGAAATAATAAATGGGATAAAAATGTATGCTACACCAGTGGTCCCCAACCCCAGGCCGTGGACTGGTAACTGTCTGCAGCCTGTTAGGAATGGGGCCACACAGCAGGAGGTGGGCAGAGGGTGAGCGAGCGAAGCTTCATCTGCTGCTCCCCTTCACTCGCATTACCATCTGAACCATCCCCCCCACCCCACCTCTACCCCCCACCCCCGTCCATGGAAAAACTGTCTTCCACAAAACCAGTCCCTGGTGCCAAAAAGGTTGGGGACTGCTGTCCTACACCTCTGTTCTGTTCCACAATTAGGATGTTCTCATAGTTAATATTAACAAAAGGCCCATCTGCCTTCAGCTTATAATTCCCTCTATCACTGTTTTTCATACCCGCCCTCCAATTAAAATACTGATCACCTTTCTGAGTCTCCCCTGAGGTCACTGATTCTTACTTCATAGTTGCTAGGAAAGCTCAAGGCAAGTGTTTTAAACACCAGGGCAATCCAATGATGGAGAATCTTCTCCTAGTTAGCACCATGGAAATTTAAATTTAAATCTCCACACATCACAGCTTCTAAGTTTGTAAGTCTTTGTATCCACAAAACCAAGAAAGTTTGCCTACTCTTATTTCCCAAAGCAACTGTATTCAAGATCCTGGGATCCACCACCACAAGCTTCACAACTTTTACTGCATCTCACTGCCTTATATCTGCTTTCTTATGTCAGTGGTGACTTAACTGTTAGTTTTGCCTCAGAAATTGTGTTTGTGCTGTGGATGCTGTTTTCAGATTTTTCAAGTTTTCATGAATGTTGAGCATAAAAACAATTTAAATCTCATCAAGAAAAGTGTACCAGTTAGTCTGTTAATCTTTTGCTCCCATTTGATCTTAATTTTTCAAACCACAGGTGAAGCCTTCCTAAGGTTTTGTTTGCTATCAATCAACTAGCAAGTATCGAACACATTTTGTACACTCAGCCCTACAGAAGAAGGCATGAGAGGAAGGCAAAACAGAGCCAAGGTTATCAGCAGTGCACGAGGATGGCTTAGTCCTGTTGTCTGGAATCACAGAATGTCTAAGATAGGCTATATAAATAATTATTTTACAACAGATTTTTTTTCCAAGGAAAAGAAATTCCATTCCCTTCACATTAAGGGTAAATGGGTGTGACCATAATCATAAACTAAACTGACTATAGCACATGCTGCAAGTGCCCAGTTCTTTTGTTGTGCTTATATCTGACTAGGAATTGCCACATCAATCTGTCAGTTTTTACTTCACCACAGCACCTGCTGGGATGCCACTGACCATTAAGGGTTGTTCTGATATTAAAGAAAGCAATGGCTCAGACCTGACCTATCTGAAGGAGAACAACTATATTCTTTCCTTTGTACCTTCCTTCTTTCCTTCTCTCCTGCCTTCATGACTGCCTTCCTTCCTTCTCTCTCTCTTTCCTTCTTTATTCCCTCATTTTCTCTTTCCCCTTCCTTCTTTCATCTCCTAAAAACATTTTATAGTGGTGAAATGGAAAAATATACTACAATTCCTCTAATGCATCTTTATTATAATGTACTTCACCCTATCTTTCCTTCAACAGCTTTATTTATAATTTCCCTTAATTGATGAATTTATGTTACAAGTATAGAGGGTTGAACTATGTGCTTACAAACATGCCACACAGGAAATTCTCCAGTGATCACTGTTAATGGAGACTCTGCCAGTCTGCATAAATGGGGGACACACAGGCACTCACACGCATGTTTAAAAAGGCAAGTTGTGATTTTTCCCCACAGTTATACAAAGTAGCAGAGAGACTAACTGGTAAGGGCCTTACTTTTTAAGCAGACACCTTTAGCTTGTTAATGAAAATTATGTCTTCCAAGGAAAGTTTAAGTTTGAATAAATGTCTCTCTTCTATTTACTGAATAACTTTGAAAGTAAGGGCCTCTTTCTATTCACCATACACAACGTCTTGCAAATAGTCAACGAAAGACATCTGTTTAACCAATTATGGTGTCCCTGTACCCAGCATCATCCCAGTTTAATTTGAGATCAAATAACAACAGACAAAATATATGCCATTGCTTTACACGTGATAAAAAATAGAGCAATACAGTAATCAGAATCTCACTTTCTGCCTACTATGCAGAAGAACGGGGTATGAAGATATTAAAATCCTGTTATGGTATTTCATCAGGAATAATTACAAAATCCTTGTCATCTGAACTATTGATACATTTGAAATGGTTCACTCAGAAAGTTCAGACCATACAAAGATAAAACCTTTATCTTATTAATCATCTCAAATTTTCTGCCATCCCAATTCCCATTTTAAAGTAAGAGTCAAGAAGTATTTCAAGCAATGAGAAACCTGTGATCACCTTTAAAATGAATTCATATGTGTCAGGTGATCACAAAATCAATATACAGTTCCCAGTGATTTTGTTACTATGCTGCAGCATAGAAATATGCATTCTGTCCATTTGCTCTTTTAAGATGGAGAACACAAAAATTAGTCTGGCTTTTCAGTTAAAAGATAACAGATTTTTTTTTCCCTCTCCATCAAATATATGCTTTAAAAAAAAAATAAAACCTGATTTATAAATATTCAAATGTATCAAATAATTGTGATCACTCTGTCTCCAAAAGAATTTTGCATTTGGGAGTCGAGGGAGGGAGGGAATACAGGGATATGTGTATAAAAACAGATGATTGAACTTGGTGTACCCCCCAAAAAATAATAAATAAATAAAATTTAAAAAAAAAAGAATTTTGCGTTTTGTAAGAGAAGGTGCCATGAATTTTTTTTAAACTTAGTTAGATATCATTCATTTTACATGATTTGATTGACAACTATTTATTTAGATCCACTTTTCTTTAGAGATTATAATGTGGCAGTTATACATAAATGCTTTGTTTCAGGTAGATTTTTACCTTAAGGTACATTCTCACATAAAAATATTGTTACATAATCAGGTATTAAATCTGGTCAGATTCCAACTTCCATTAAGTCATTTAAGAGAACAGTCCTCGATGATGGGTGATGCTTTAGAGGGCCAGGACAGGAAGGGTGGGGGGGAGTCATGGGAGGGAGGGGATATGGGGATATATGTATAAATACAGCTGATTCACTTTGGTGTACCTCAAAAACTGGTACAAGAGTGTAAAGCAATTATATTCCAATAAAGAGCTTAAAAAAAAAAAGAGAACAGTCCTATTGATGCTTCTACGACAGCTTAATATTCTTTCTTAAGAGAGTTAAAGACAGAAAATATGCAACATATTCTGGAGTTTTTGTTGGGCCCAGGTAACTGCATTTAAAAGAAGTAATAATAAACATAGAATTTCCAGTTTTAAATTTTATTTTTAAGAGCTGAGTACACAGTTAGATGCATGTCTCATTAAACAACTTCTATAAGAATCCATCGTGAAGTCAGTAAAGGGAGAAAAAAACTATGTGACTTTCATATCCGCTTTATTCTCTCAAAAAATTATGAAGCATTTTAATACAGCACCACAATTTATTATATACACACAGACACAGATGCACATATATATGCATGTATGTGTGTGTATGCTGTATATGTATATGTGTGTATATATATAATATATATGTATATGTTTAATATGTTTCATTTCAGTGAAAGACAGTTTGGAGGGCTATATGAATGAAAAATATTAGTTATGCTCATACAGAAAAAATAGAAAAATAATGCATTGGCATAAAATAGAGTTTATTATATTTATTGATCATTTGTAAAGGACTCTGCTTTCAAACCTGGCAGATAAAATTCTTTGAGAGCTTTTTATGTAATAGACACTCAAATATGTTTTTAATAATGATAAATTTAAAACTGATGTTTTTAATTGACTTACATTATTAAAACTTAAATATTTCAAAAGTGACTTAGAATGATTACCTAATGGCCCTGATTACATTTATTTTTGTCTGAATGGTTCAGAAAGTTTTGCTTTCTCTAAGATTTTATGAACTTGTAAAATCTTCTGTGGATTTCTTTGATGTCATGTCAGATCGCTGGCTAGCTAAAACCTATGGTTTTCAATGCTGACAAGAAATTAGCAGGTCTTAATAAATTTTATGCACGAATAACTGCAATAACATAGTCAAAGGAAAGAAAAGATTGTACTTTTTAAGAAAAACCTTAAAATTTTATATAAGAATGCAATTTTCTAGTTAAAATGGACCTCAGTATTTATGCTAGTTTTAGGCTTTTTACACAAACATACAAAGTTTTAGTTTTATATATTTATAGGAACTTTTCATATGAAGCCAGTAAAGGACCTACCATCACTTTTCCAGATCATGTTGTCTTCTCTCCCATAGAATTATGACTTTCAATTCTTTAAAGTTATACCTACTAAAAATGGAGATTTTCAAAATACAAGAGATATGATACATCATTAGCTTTTGTATATTCTGTTTCTTAATAGTAATGAACAAAAAACTCACTTAATGTTTCTAATTTTTTTAATTGCCCGGTTATTCTGAACACTTTCTATCCAGTATTTTTTGAAAATTAAGACTGCATTTCAAATTCATGAAACTCTAAAGCACTTATGCATTTTATTGATATGTGAGAGAATTACACATATATGTGTATGTATATATGATTCTCTGCTGTTATGAAATGTCAGGTGCTGGAAGTTCTTAACAGGCCTGCCTGTGGGCCAATTAAATCTTCTGCATGGCGCCACCTCAGCTTTCCCCCCAATCCCAACAGAGGTTTTTAAAAAAACCAAAAAACTAATAACATCTGCAATTAACAGCATTCCTGTAGCCTGTAGGTCTAGCATGCTACTTTAGTTTTCCCCTGACAAGAATGGAGGGCCTTATTATTTTGCTTCCCCTGGGCATTTATTAGGCATGATGAGGAAAAAGGTTACATCTTCTCTGAAAAAGAGCACAATCTTCAACTCTCTTCCGCATATAAACGTCTTAATGGGCATTACATTAGAAAGACATTCTGTGCTACCTATTATGTTACTTCTTCCCAATTAGAATCTCTATTTTAACGTGATTGCCAAAAAATTTAGTGCCTGTCATTTGATAAGATTGAGAGTGGGATTTGCTAAACATCAGTTAATAGAAAATGTGAGGCAAACGCTGCATGAGTACACTGGCTGCCAGTGGGTAGAAATGAATGGGCGGTAATGGAAATTAATGGATGGGGGAAATCTACTTCAATTTCCTTGGAAAATGTACTGTAACTGCTATGCATTAATAAATCAAGCTTCTTTCTATTGTTTAAAAAGTGAATAATACTATATTTTGATTTAACAGGATAACACCTCCTACTAAATCACATAACTATATCAGCTACTGCTCTGTTGGGTATATTCAAACTATATGTTTTGCTTTGGTAAATCATCTTTTATGACACTTGGCACTAAATTAGATCAAGCTGTCAGCAACTAAGAAAAAAGCTATTATGATATCTTCCAATTTATTGCTTTAAATAATAAAAATTGTTTTAAACAAATCAGTTTCTTTCGATATCTATTGTTAAAAATTTCTCATCCATTTTAATCCCACATTAGTTTCTGACCTTTTGTTAATGCTAATTCAGATACATAACTTAAATTTCTGATAATCAAATGGAGACATAAGACACATGAACTTAAAAGACAATAGAGGTTTATATGGCCTCAATATTTGACCATCATATTTATTTAATACAAACACATTCAAAATGATTTCAATTCCTTATGTGCTTCCTCTAACATTTTCTTTTGGAGAAAATCTAGTTAAATGTATCTGGACAATTCATTTCCCAGTGGTAAACAAGAGCCCACTCTCAAGCCCTGGAAGGGGTCCCTCTTTCTGCAACAAAACTACTGTGAACATAAATTCCCCTAGTGCTGTTCACTTCTTTGCTCTTCTTCACTGAAAATTTTCTGTAGGTACTACCTCTACTTCCTCTTTCTTATTCTCCTCTCAATTTACTCCAGTTGGGTTTTGTCTCCATTACTCTACTAATCCTTCTTTTAAAAGTTTCCAATAACCTCTATTTTAACTTCACTGGTCATTTCTTTGTTCCATGTTGTATCATATTCTTCTGCTTAGAATTTGCCAAAGAATTGACACATCAGTTAGAGAAATATTTAAATGCCTTATCCTGGTCTATATTTCTACTTCTATTCTGCTTTTATTTCCTCACTCTCTCCCCTTACCTCCATTTCAGTCCCAGGAACACTCCAAGCCCTTCTCCACCTTGGTCCCCTTGCACTGCATGTTTCCTCTGCTGAAATGCTCTTCCCCCTGCACTACACATGACTGCCTCCTTCCTGCCTTTCTATTATCATGTTCTCATGGAAATCTTGCCAGATCACCCACTGCAAGTACACACCCAGTCAGTCATGTACACAGTTTTTTCTACAGAGCATGTATCATTAATTAATATGGTAATTACTTATTGACTGATTTTCTTCCCTAATGATGTGAGACCCATAAGAGATCTTAACTTCTTTTGCTTCTGTAACTCCAGACTAGAAAAATGCCTTTAACATAGCAGATGCTCAAGAATTTTCATTTAATTAATGTTCTCATCTTTGTATCTCAAATGTTAAACATATAGTAAGTGATTAATAAATGTTGGTTGACTTTAAATAATTATAAACTCTCTTGATGAATTTACCCAGCTTTTACTTTATGATAGTAATTTATCAGTGGCTCTTAGAATGGACTAATACATTTCAGAAAAGAACTGTACTAGCAATAGACAGTTTAGAGCAGAAAATACAGCACTATTTGGATTTTACCAAACTATTTATGACTTAAAGAAGTCGTTTCATGAGTGTTAGAAAACATATAGGAAGTAAAAAGAGTTTTTAAATCTGAACACGCATCTAACTTTAGGAGCACTAAGGCAACTCTTTAATTGATTTATTTAATAATTATACCTAGATTAAAGCTTAGTACTGAAAGTTCACAGCCCTATATTTAATATCATCAGAACATTATTCTCTAAAATCAAGACATCTGGCACCCCACATTTTGACTGGTTAGATTCCTACAGATTTAGGGGTTCTTTGGTATAGCAAAGCACATTAATTCCAATAATAACAATTAATGTATGTAAAGGTAAACAGCAAGAAGACCTCAGAAAATCCAAACAATTAAAGGACCCTACAAAAAGAATTATTCTTAATTCAAACTCTGACTTTTAATGAATCTTTTGCACTATCACAAAAAAAATTATTAAGATCAGTTGAAGGAAAACAAATAATAAAATCTTGAAAGTTCACTACCTTGATACAGATGAAAAAGAAATTAAACCCAGGGTTGTCATATTTAAATCAAGTTGTAGGCTATCTTTGTATAACAACCTATGAATTTTTGCATTTTATGCTACCCGATACAATAGAGCTCTTTTAATGACCTTCATCTTTCCATGAGCCTAAAAAGAACATTTTAATCAAATTATTTTTCTTTCCAGAAATAGTTTTTTTTGAGCTTTGCCTTTTATCACTATTATAGTTTCCTTCTAATGCAAACTAGATTATTTGAATATCATAATGTTTGGAGGCTTTTTTTTAATAACTTTTATTCAGATACAGTTAACAGACAATAAACAACATATATTTAGAGTATACAATTTGGTATCCCAATCTCCCAGTTCATTCCCCCCCAACCCTCCCTGCTTTCCCCACTTGGTGTCCATATGTCTGTTCTCTACATCTGTGTCTCTTATTTCTGCCTTGCAAACGGGTTGATTTGTACCATTTTTCTATACTCCACATATATGTGTTAATATACGATATTTGTTTTTCTCTTTCTGACTCATTTCACTCTGTATGACAGTCTCTAGGTCCATCCATGTCTCTACAAACATCGCAGTTTGTCTACTAACTTTGGGTTTTGTTTGCTCCTCTTTCTCCAGTTTCTTTAGGTGTATGGTTAGATTGTTTATTTGGGATTTTTCTTGTTTCTTGAGGTAGGATTATATTGCTATAAACTGCCCTCTTAGAACTGCCTTTGCTGCATCCCATAGGTTTTGTTTTGTTTTGTTGTTATTTTTTTAAGCTCTTTATTGGAATTTAATTGCTTTACACTCTTGTACCAGGTTTTCAGGTACACCAAAGTCAATGAGCTGTATTTATACACATATCCTATTATTCCCTCCCTCCCGCGACTCCCCCCCACCCTCCCCACCCCGGCCCTCTAAGGCATCACCCATCATCGAGTTGATCTCCCTTTGTTATACAGCAACTTCCACTGGCTATCTATTTTACAGATGGTAGTATATGTATATCTATGCTACTCTCTCACTTTGTCCCAGATTCCCCTTCACCCCCCACCACCCCAACTTTGTGTCCCCCAGTCCATTCTCTGCATCTGCATCCTTATTCTGCCCTGTCACTGGGTTCATCAGTACCATTTTTTTTTTTCTTTTAGATTCCGTATATATGTGTTAGCATACAACATTTGTTTTTCTCTTTCTGGCTTACTTCACTCTGTATGACAGACTCAAGGTCTATCCACCTCATTACATATAGCTCCATTTCATTCCTTTTTATAGCTGAGTAATATTCCATTGTATGTATATGCCACATCTTCTTTATCCATTCATCTGTTGATGGGCATTTAGGTTGCTTCCATGTCCTGGCTATTGTAAATAGTGCTGCAATAAACATTATGGTACATGTTTCTTTTTGGATTATGCTTTTCTCTGGGTATATGCCCAGGAGTGGGATTACTGAATCATATGGTAGCTCCATTTTTAGTTTTTTAAGGAACCTCCAAACTGTTTTCCACAGTGGCTGTACCAGCTTACATTCCCACCAACAGTGCAGGAGAGTTCCCTTTTCTCCACACCCTCTCCAACATTTGTTGTTTCTACATTTTTTGATGATGGCCATTCTGACCAGTATGTGGTGATACCTCACTGTAGTTTTGACATGCATTTCTCTGATGATTAGTGATGTTGAGCATCTTTTAATGTGTTTGTTGGCCATCTGTATGTCTTCTTTGGAGAAATGTCTATTTAGGTCTTCCGCCCATTTGTAGGTTGGGTTAGTTGCTCTTTTGGTATTAAGCTGCATGAGCTGCTTGTATATTTTGGAGATTAATCCTTTGTCCATTGCTTCGTTGGCAAGTATGTTCTCCCATTCTGAGGGTTGCCTTCTTGTCTTGTTTATGGTTTCTATCGCTGTGCAAAAGCTTTTAAGTTTCATTAGGTCCCATTTGTTTATTTCCATTATTCTAAGAGGTGGGTCCAAAAGGATCTCACTTTGATGTATGTCATAGAGTGTCTGCCTATGTTTTCCGCTAGGAGTTTTATAGTATCTAGCATTACATTTAGGTCTTTAATCCCTTTTGAGTTTATTTTTGTGTATGGTATTAGGAAGTGTCCTAATTTCATTCTTTTACTTGTTGCTGTTCAATGTTCCCAGCACCACTTATTGAAGAGGCTGTCTTTTCTCCATTGTATATTCTTGCCTCCTTTATCAAAGATAAGGTGCCCATATGTGTTTGGGCTTACCTCTGAGTTCTCTATTCTGTTCCATTGATCTTCCTTTCTGTTTTTGTGCCAGTACCATACTGTCTTGATCACTGTGGCCTTGTAGTATAGTTTGAAGTCAGGAAGCCTGATTCCACCGACTCCATCTTTCCTTCTCAAGATTGCTTTGGCTATTCGGGGTCTTTTGCCTTTCCATACAAATCGTAAGATCTCTTGTTCTAGTTCTGTGAAAAATGCCATTGGTAATTTGATAGGGATTGCGTTCAATCTGTAAATTGCTTTGGGTAGTACAGTCATTTTCACAATGTTGATTCCTCCAATCCAAGAACATGGTATATCCTTTCATTTGTTTGTGTTGTCTTTGATTTCTTTCAGCAGTGTCTTACAGTTTTCTACATACAGATCTTTAGCCTCCCTAGGCAGCTTTATTCCTAGGTATTTTATTCTTTTTGTTGCAATGGTAAATGGGAGAGTTTCCTTAATTTCTCTTTCTGCTCTTCCATTGTTAGTGTATAGGAATGCAAGAGATTTCTGCGCATTAATTTTGTATCCTGCTACCTTACTAAACTCATCAATTAGTGCTAGCAGTTTTCTGGTAGAGTCTTTAGGGTTTTCTATGTATAATATCATCTGCAAAGAGTGACAATTTTACTTCTTTTTCAATTTGGATGCCTTTTATTTCTTTTCCTTCTCTGATGGCTGTGGCTAAAACTTCCAAAACTATGTTGAATAATAATGGTGAGAGTGGGCATCCTTGCATTGTTCCTGTTCTTACACGGAATTCTTTCAGTTTTTCACCATTTAGAACAATGTTGGCTTTTGGATGCTTATATATGGCTTTTATTATGTTAAGGTAATTTCCTTCTATGCCCATTTTCTGGAGAGCTTTTATCATAAATGGATGTTGAACTTTGTCAAAAGCTTTTTCTGCATCTATTGAGATGATTATATGGTTTTTATCCTTCAATTTGTTGATATGATGTATCACTGATTGATTTGCATATATTGAAGAATCCTTGCATCCCAGGGATAAACTCCACTTGATCATGGTGTATGATCTTTTTAATGTGCTGTTGGATTCTGTTAGCTAGTATTTTGTTGAGGAATTCTGCATCTATATTCATCAGTGATATTGGCCTGTAATTTTCTTTTTTTGTGACATCTTTGCCTGGTTTTGGTATCAGGGTGATGGTGGCCTTGTAGAATGAGTTTGGGAGTGTTCCTCCTTCTGCTATATTTTGGAAGAGTTCGAGAAGGGTAGGTGTTAGCTCTTCTCAAAATGTTTGATAGAATTCACCTGTGAATCCATCTGGCCCTAGGCTTTTGTTTGTTGGGAGATTTTTAATCATAGTCTCAATTTCCATACTTGTGACTGGTCTGTTCATAGTTTCTATTTCTTCCTGGTTCAGTCTTGGAAGATTGTATTTTTCTAAGAATGTATCCATTTCTTCCAGGTTATCCAATTTATTGGCATATAGTTGCTTGTAGTAGTCTCTCATGATCTTTTGTATTTCTGTGGTATCCATTGTTACTTCTACTTTTTCATTTCTAATTCTGTTGATTTGCATCTTCCCCCTTTTTTTCCTGATGAGTCTGGCTAATGGTTTATAGATTTTTGTTTATCTTCTAAAGAACCAGCTTTTAGTTTCATTGATCTTTCCTATTGTTTCCTTCATTTCTTTTTCATTTATTTCTGATCTAATCTTTATGATTGCTTTCCTTCTGCTCACTTTGGGGTTGCTTTGTTCTTCTTTCTCTAATTGTTTTAGGTGTAAGGTTAGGTTGTTTATTCGATATTTTTCTTGCTTCTTAAGGTAGGACTGTATTGCTATAAACTTCCCTCTTAGAACTGCCTTTGCTGCATCCCATAGGTTTTGGATCTTTGTGTTTTGTCATTTGTCTCTAGGTATTTTTTGATTTCCTCTTTGATTTCTTCAGTGATCTCTTGGTTACTTAGTATCATATTGTTTAGCCTCCATGTGTTTGTGTTTTTTACACTTTTTTTTCCTGTAATTGATTTCTAATCTCATAGCATTGTGGTCAGAAAAGATGCTTGATACGATTTCAATTTTCTTGAATTTACCACCACTTGATTTATGACCCAAAATGTGATCTATCCTGGTGAATATTCCATGTGCACTTGAAAAGAATGTGTAATCGGCTGTTTATGGATGTAATGGCCTACAGATATCTATTAAATCAAGATGATTTATTGTGTCATTTAAAGCTTGTGTTTCCTTATTAATTTTCAGTGTGGATGATCTGTCCATTGGCGTAAGTGGGGTGTTAGTTTCCCACTATTATTGTGTTACTGTCAATTTTCTCTTTCATAGTTGTTAGCATTTGCCTTATGTATTGAGGTGCCTCTATATTGAGTGCACATATATTTATAATTGTTATCTCCTCTTCTTGGATGAATCCCTTGATCTTTATGTAATGTCCTTTCTTGTCTTTTGTAATATTTTTTATTTTAAAGTCTATTTTATCTGATATGAGTATTGCTACTCCAGCTTTGTTTTGATTTCCATTTGCATGGAATATCTTTTTCCATCCCCTCACTTTCAGTCTGTGTGTCCCTAGGTCTGAAGTGGGTCTCTTGGAGACAACATATATATGGGTCTTGTTTCTGTATCCATTCAGCCAGTCTGTGTCTTTTGGTTGGGGCATTTAATCCATTTACATTCAAGGTAATTATCAGTATGTATGTTCCTAGGACCATTTTCTTAATTGTTTTGTTTTTGTAGGTCCTTTTCTTCTCTTATGTTTCCCGCTTAGAGAAGTTCCTTTAGCATTTGTTGTAGGGCTGGTTTGGTGGTGCTGAATTCTCTTAGCTGTTGCTTGCCTGTAAAGCTTTTGATTTCTCCATCGAATCTGAATGAGATCCTTGCTGGGTAGAGTATTCTTGGTTGTAGGTTCTTCCCTTGCATCACTGTAAATATATCGTGCTACTCCCTTCTGGCTTGCAGAGTTTCTGCTGAGAAGTCTGCTGTTAACCTTATGGGAGTTCCCTTGTGTGTTATTTGTTGTTTATCCCTTGTTGCTTTTAATAACTTTTCTCTGTCTTTAATTTGTGTCAATTTGACTACTCTATGTCTTCATGTGTTTCTCCTTGGATTTATCCTGCCTGGGATTCTCTGTGCTTCCTGCACTTGGGTAGCTATTTCCTTTTCCATGTTAGGGAAGTTTTCAACTAGAATCTCTTCCAGTATTTTCTCAGTTCCTTTCTCTCTCTCTTCTCTTTCTGGGACCCCTGTAATGCGAATGTTGGTGTGTTTAACGTTGTCCCAGAGGTCTCTTAGGCTGTCTTCAGTTCTTTGCATTCTTTTTTCTTTATTCTTTTCTGCATCAGTGATTTTCACCATTATGTCTTCCAGGTCACTTATTCGTCCTTCTGCCTCAGTTAATCTGCTATTGGTTCCTTCTAGTGTATTTTTCATTTCAGTTTTGTGTTGCATATCTATGTTTGTTTTCTCTTTAATTCTTCTAGGTCTTTGGTAAACTTTTCGATCTTTGCATCCAGTCTTTTTTCAAAGTCCTGGATCATCTTCACCATCATTATTCTGAATTCTTTTTCTGGAAGGGTGACTATTTGCTCTTCATTTAGTTGTTTTTCTGGGGTTTTATCCTGTCCCTTCATCTGGTACAAAGTCCTCTGCTTTTTCATTTTCTCTATCTTTCTGTGGCTGTGGTTTTCAGTTTCACAGGACGAAATACTGCTGATACTGTTTGATACTGCTGTCTGCCCTGTTGTGGAGGAAGCTATCTAGGAGGCTAGTGGGTGCTTCCTGATGGGAGGGACTGATGGTGGGTAGGGCTGGGTGGGTGGAGCTCAGTAAGGCTTTAATCTGATTTGGTGGGCAGAGCTCAATGACATTTTCATCTGCTTGTCTGCCAATGGGTGGGGTGTGTTCCCACCCTGTTGGTCATTTGGCCTGAGGCCACCTAGCACTGGAGCCCACAGGCTGTTTGATAGGGCTAATGGAGGACTCTGGGAGGGCTCATGCCAGTGAGCACTTCCCAGAACCCCTGCCAGCAGTGCCCCTGTCTCCTCAGTGAGCCACAGCTGCCCCCCACCTCTGCAGGCAACCCTCCAACACCAGCAGGTAGGTCTGGTTCAGTCTCCTATGGAGTCACTGCTCCTTCCCCCTGGGTCCTGGTGAGCACACTTTTTTGTGTGCCCTCCAACAGTGGAGTCTCTCTTTCCCCCAGTCCTGTGGAGGTCCTGCAATCAAATCCCACTGGCTTTCAAAGTCTGATTCTCTGGGGATTCCTCCTCCTGTTGCTGGACTCTCAGGTTGGGAAGCCTGATAAGGGGCTCAGAACCCTCACTTTAGTGGGTGGACTTCTGTGGTATAACTGTTCTCCAGGTTGTGAGTCACCCACCCAGCTTTTATGGGATTTGATTTTAACATGATTGCACCCCTCCTACCGTCTCATTGCGGCTTCTCCTTTGTCTCTGGATGTGGGGTGTCTTTTTTGGTGAGTTCCAGTGTCTTTCTGTCGATGACTTTTCAGCAGTTTGTTGTAATTCCGGTGCTCTTGCAAGAGGGAGTGAGCACACGTCCTCTTACTCTGCCATCTTGATCCTATCTCCTGGAGGTTTTTTATAATTATCCAGCAAAACTGATTATAAAAGTGCCAACCTAACCTGATAGTTGCACCTTTCAGATCCATTTTCTCACCCCATTTACACACACACACACACACACACACACACACACACACACACATACACACCCTCCTTTGAGAATGGGCCTGGGATCCTCATGATGTTCTACAAGCAGTATTTGGTTGATGTTTAAAATTATTTTTCTTCTTAAAAAATCCTTCCCAAGAAAATATAAATACAAATTTACCAATTTATGGGAGAATTCTTTCTCTCTTATTTATCTTTTAATAGCAATGTCCATTTCCACTGCTTACCTACTAGTTTGCTAGAATGGATGTTTTGGTTGAAACTATGCACATTTTATTTTTCCAAAGAGAATGTTAATATTCCTTACTTCCTTCAATGGGATTTCAATAAGAGAGAAGGGAAGATATGTTGGAGACTCAAAATATCATTAATTATAAATAAGTCTCTGATAACTTATTTTGCTCATAATAACTTTTTTTGAAACAAAGAATTCTTATAAGGAATTCTTAGCAATGTGAACTCAACTCTTCCACCCTAAAATGGAATGCAAAACGTGTATATTATTATATACTTCATTTGGAAAAGTCCATACTTTAAAAAAAATTCTCAAGATACTTATGTTGCTAAAGTATAAATATATGTCAATACTATTGCTCTATATTGGCCTGAAACATGCTACATTGTGGCTTTTATCTACTTTTAGGACATTGCTACTACCAATCTACATTCCACATTTGGGGAATTGATAAATGAGCCACCACCATGTAGAGACATAATGCCTTGAAGGCAAGACTTGGTAAGATGAATACTAGCTGGGAATCAACGCTCATTTACCTTCTTAGCTAGATGCCCTTATGCAGGGCACAACCTGTGCAACTGCACATTGTAGCCCTGTTTTCTGCATATACATCCTCTTCCACATGACAGTTCATACTGAGTATTTCAGTCCTCGTGCCTTTCATGTCTGATTTCCCCCTTTCAACTGACCTCCTATTCAGTGATCCTTAACAGAGAGCTGGCTATAGATTAAACCAGGAAGTAGGGACTTAATCCAAATGCATCTCATCTAGAGGCTGGCTAAAACTCTAGCAGTAGCCAGGGATGTACCACTGTGTCTCAAAGGGGCAATAATTATTACCTGAACTACTCAGATTGGCTCCCTCAAAAGCAGCGGCAAATACTGGCAAGAGCAAATGTCCAGAGAGGTGCAGAGAAACATATGAACTATCCCTACAAAATTCTTAAGAGGGAAGCCAGGCTTCCAAGGGCTAATGATTTTCTAATTGCAGTCCCTCTACAATAACTCCCATTTGTCTTAAAGATATGTGAGTTTAATCTCAGCCAAAAAGCCCACTAAGCACACAGTTCTCCTCACACTTGAAGACAGCTATCATCTGCTTCAGGAATTATACATTCTTTACATTCAACATTTCTTGTTTCTTCAATAACTAATCATATATCAAGATTTTATAGTCTCTTTATCATTTCGCCTGTTTGACTCTAAATACTTCTTAGAGCTCCTGTTAAAGAGAGTACTAAAAACAGGCAGAATGTAATGCTCTGTGTTAAGTGAAACTACCCCAAGTAGAGCAAATCACCTCCTTCAACATCTTTTAAGTTCTGCTCATGTAGCAAAAGAATTTAAGTATAGAAGAATTTGCATTCAAGCTGTAACTATAAAGAACTGTGCTGTCTTTGGTGATTTATAAGGCCTCTGAAGTTCTCCAAATATCCTACGGGCAAATATAAGGTACAATTATCTTTCTTCATCTTTAAGTAAGTAGAAAATTTTGGTTTAACAAATCTTTATATACCACATAAATATTATAATGTTAGCTTCATATTTTCTGTTATTTATCTCAGTCATTATTAGTGGATTTCAAGGGGAAAAATATGATTATTGAGGCTCTTTGGTTTCTCATATTGAATGAATTGATTAACATGTGTTAACTGAGCCCTGTATACTGAAAACTATGGCATGTGATGTAAAAGTAGAGAAAGCATCAAATACGAGGTCCTCGCACCCATGAGATAACCCATCAGGTATAGAGAGATACTATCTATCACTCATGAGATGATTTGCAGAACATTACAGAACAGCCTCAGAAGTGTCCTCTACTCTGAGTGATTCAGGTTACCCAAGCAGAGAGTGAGCGAAAGTCGTGCAAAACTCCTTCACTGACGTCCACTCAATTATTCAAATTGCCTTTTTTTTTCTCATGATGTGAATACAGCTTGACTATTTCAATAAAGGTTGTGGTGAATAATAAGGACTTTTTGTACAAAATGCCGGACAAGGGACAGGAAATGAGCTTCTATTCCATATTATTCTCATTTTGACTATGATTCACTCACATCTACAGGACATAGCCTGACAGATCTTTAGGCTTGAAAAGCAAAATGAGACCAGTACCTGGGGATTGTGCTTTTCAAGCTTACGCAGCAGGATGTGAAGAAAAGAGGTCAGGATTTGTGCTAAAGGAACTGCAAAGAATAACGTATTTGTCAGAATATGAGACACAGTTACCTTTAAGGAAAAGTTGACCTAAAATTGCTGACCATTTTATTGTCTGATAGCGGAGCTTTTGCTTCACTCTAAGCTCTCAGACTTTATTCTCATCACAGATATCCAAGAGCTCTTCCATTTTTTAACAAACTGGCTATTCATGTTCTTGGCATTTTCTTAATCAGTCCCTTGATGCCATACCTGTGTAATGGTCTCCCTACTTCTGTTTTCTTTCTACCTGAAATCTAACCTTCACACCAATATTGAATAAATATATCTATCATAAATGTAACTTTAAAAGATGATTTCCAAAGTTTTAAACCTAAAACTAATAAGAAAAATATTTTGCATTATGACAAAATTTGATCACATACACACACAAATTAAATTTCACAAGAATTGTATCCTTCATATCTTCAATGCATTCATATTTTCTACTGCTTTTCATTGTTTCATTTTATTTAATTCTACTCCACAAATACTAATTATGAGCCACCAAATTAATATCATGATTCTCCAGAGTATGGTTCCTAAATGTGGTCCAGGGATCCCTGGGTATACCCCATGACAATCTCAGGAGATCGACAAAGTCAACATTCTTCCGTAATAATACTAAAGCAACATTTGCCTTATTCACTCTCATTTTCTGATGAGTGTACTGCAGAATTTTCCAGAAGTTACATGATATGATGCTATCACACCCTGACAGATAATGGAAGTTATGCTTGTGTATTCTTTTGTTTAAAATTGTTCTCAGCTTTAACTTACAATAAATATCAATAAATATAACCACATAAACAAAAGCTCTGGGTTTCTCAATAATTTTTAAGAAGTTAAAGGGATCATGAGACTAAAAAGTTTGAGAATTACTCATCTAAAGCAAGTTACAGCTTGAAAAACACTGATTTAAATTGGATCACTGTACACACACACACACACACACACATACCTCTTTCTGTAACCCTCTATTGCCTGCAAAGCAAATGCAACCTGGCACCAAAGGTTTCAACAACTTTGCTATGATTCTACTGCTCCCTAAAAACAACTCTGCTCTCAACCAGGAATGCCATTCTAAGTCCCCTCAACATACCTTATTCAATTCTGTCTTTGAACCTCATTTCATATACTGTTCCTGAAATATCCTTAAGCCTATTTTTTGACAAGATAAATCCTATCTACGTGGACATCTGCAATTATTGGCTCTGCCTTATGTCTTTTTTTTTTAAGAATTGATCCTATAGGACTCCTGGGGTTTATGTGGGAATGTATTTATGTGACCCTAACTTTCCACAGACATGGAATCCACACTAGTCAATCAGGTATCCCTTTCTTTGGCATAATCTTTACTGCAGTGTGTAGATTACACAGGAAGGGCAATATCAATGCTAGGGGAAGAAGAAATCATGTTCTTTTCTTTGAGATTGCTCACTGTCACAAAGGCAATAAAAAGACTAGCCTAGTTAAACAATGACTTAGAGTCACTATGAAAAGAACTCCATTTACATTATTAAAATTTATCCAAGTCTTCCCTTGACTACACATCTGTGTGTAATCTCAGTCCCTTGCATGGCACTGTTCCCAATAATGCCCGTATCACCTCTATGTTCTGATGAAGACCTATACCATCATCCAATATCTCTCCATTGTCTTTTAAGTTGAACTATATTATTTTACTTTGCAATTAGTTTTTTATGTTTTTCTTTTTTTCCCTGCAAAATCAAAAAGTATACAGGGAAACTGATTCTACCTCTGCATCTAAGAGGGTATTTTTTTGGTCTTTCTTAGAACTCTAGGAAGACTAATTTTTATTATACTTTTGAATTCATTCACATGAATTTTTTTCCTTTGAGGATGATTAACAAATTGAATGCTGGTTTATCTCAACAGTTTTTTTTTACATTTTCTCGGATTGCTGTGTCATGCACAGTTTTTCATTTATGTTTTGGAGAGAAAATGTTATCCTTTTTTCCCCTCCAAATGTTATCCCTTTATTATTTGAGAAGGCACACACCTTACACATGTTAAATAAAGGTAAGTTCCATGCTCTTTAAGTGTAAAGTTGAAATCTCTGAATTCAAACATTAGGGAGCAACTGGTTAATATTCATATTAAAGAGAAAAAAAATGAAAACCCATCTCTATAATGTCAGAAGATCGCAGTAGTCAGGAAATGAGACCCTATATGAATTTCTGTAAGAGGAAGACTGAGTATACCACAAAGAGTAATCAATTAAATCATATTCCGAATGATGTTCTAACTGAGCAGGCTCTGCTACACTTGCCTGAGATTCCCAATTAAGACATAGCCTAGAAGAATCCAGTGATTCCATTACCTCCTTGCAGAAATTAAAAAGGATGCTAATTAAAGGTCAAACATACCTTCTCATGTTTAATTGCTCAACAGGTCATTAGAAATTTTCAAGGCATAACTTAATATTCTTAGAATTAGCACTTTTTAATTAACCAAACAGCATAATAGAATTAAAAGGGTGAAAAAAAACTTAGTTAAAATGACATAAATAGTAATTCATGAAGCTCAGTATTTCTTGGTCCATCGCTCATGATAGGATACTTCACTAACATTTAAAAATGCCACATACAAAAAGAAGAGAAAAAACAGAGAAAGAGAACATTTAGAATATATTCATTATATCTTCTTGGTTTGTTTTACAAATGTAATTATAGCCATATTTTGGGGTCAAGGATGATCATTTTGTTTAATCTTCCATAATGAAAGAAAAATTCCTTTTTTAAACATGAAAAGTCTTAATATCTATTCAGTCATATTTTAATATGAATATATTTTATTCAATATATGATATATTAACATAATATACATAATTTTACATATTATATATAAGATTTTCATTATGTATACTTTTTTGTGAATGATTTAAATATTTTAAAATTATATTCATATATACAAAGACTACACATGCCCCAGTAAAAAGGAATATAATCTCAACTATTTAAATTTTCATTCAGGAACTATTACCGGTTTAAGTGGAATACGAGAAATAGTTAATGCAAACTAATTTCTCTTTTCAGCCGAAATAGTACACAGCTGGAAAGTAACATGAGCCTGTCCACAGCATTAAGCACACTCCTACTCCCTTCTGACCTATTTTCCAGAATGTAAGTCAGCATGTGGAATTTATCTAAGTCATTTTAACCCTCTTATCTTTCAAAACCCAAAGGTAGTATCTATTTATTATGCTACCTTAACGCACGTCACTTTATAAATCTGCTTTCTTTAAAAAAAGTTTTATCATAAATGAGTATGTAAAACACATTTGCCTTACTTAAAAATGCATAATCATTAAAAATGAGGCATTTCTTATTTTCAAAATGTTCGCCATTGTAGATTAAAACAAAAACAAACAAAAAAACATCTAAGAAAGTAAAGCTATCTCCTCTTGGGAATCATTCTAATGTGCATTGCAAATGTTGATGATTTTGCTAAACTAACCAGGCCATTTTCTTGATTAAAACTTTGCCATCAGAAAGCAATATATCTTCCTTCTGGTATTATAACGATCTATACATGTTAATGTCTTTTATAACTGTTCAATTAACTGTTAATTTTTTTAAGATTAGAAAAAAAATAGATATGAAGAGACTCCACTGCCCAGAAGTAAACACCATTAAAATGTTGATATATCTCCTTGCAGAGAATGCACCATGCAAATGGGTAGAACATATGCATATTGTAGACAGATTTGGTTTTAAATGAACATTTTAAAATATTATTCTACAACCTGCTCTATTCACTTAGTAATAGTGAATTTTCATGGCATACACATTTACATGATCTGTATCACTGTTTTTAATGTCTACACAATATGCTGTTAATGATCAAGCCATGACTGAGCTAAAAAATCTCTCACTGGACATATAGTTTCTTTCCTTCTACTTTTGACATTGTAAACAATGCTGGGATGAACGTCTTATTACTATAACTTGCACATCCTTCTAATTGTTTTGAGTACAATACTTGGCTGATGCAGGCTGTCAATACATATTTGTTGCATGAATGATTGGATGGATAAATAAAGGGGCATGTGCAGTTGACATTCTGATATTTGAGTCAAGTCACTTCATACACTGTTGTGCTTTTTCCCTTGGAATTATGATAAAGAGAGAACATGCATAATTATTAAATGACTTCCATCCTTGGAAGCGTTCTTAATGTGTGGGACCTATCAGTAATATTCTGTGTAAGATAAGGTACCCAATCAATGTTTGGTTAGAGTAGAAAAATAAGATTACTGTTTTTAAAAAGTGTAGATTTGGAACTCATCCTCTAATTTTCCTTTTTTTTTCTGCAAAGAGTATCTAGAGTTACAATTGGAAAATATATTTTCTAGCATAATTCATGGGTTCCATACGCTTCTCTAGTTTTCTAAATTTGATTTAATAAGCATCTGTTGATAGCATTATGCTAGTCACTATGGGGAATATTAAAAAGCTTGAAATAGCTAAAAACACATAACCTTATATAGCCATCAGTGTGTCATGTGGTAACAAACAAACAAAAAAATAACACCAGATTTCCTCTCCATTATGAGAAACATCTATGTGGTTCATTCTCCAGCTGAGATAAATAGATGCAATATTTATACCAGCTGGAAGGAAGACAGAACTTCTCACCAATGGACGACGTGACAGCAATTCTATCCCAACACAGTATCCTCCTTGTTTAACAAACACCTTGGAAACTTGCCAGTTTTCAGGTATTCTCATCTTGGGATAGTGGCCAGTTAGTCACAATGACACCAGAACAAGAGGCCAGATGTGCAACATGACAAGAATAAGAATTGTTTTTCTTTTGACTGCTTTATCATGACAGCAGAGGATATAATGTATACTTTAAATCATAAATTATTTCATAGACTGACAAAATTTATAAAAATTAAATTGAACTTAAAAATGATATATTATTACGCACAAAATTATGGACCAAGTTGCATAGGCTTACTCCACATTTTATTTATGTCTAGCAATGAACTTTATTCAACCCACAGAACCCTATGGATTTTCACTGAGTACATCACACAGGATAGCATAAGGACGGGATTCTATTAAGGTAATGAGCGGCTACTCTACAACAACCAATACCATCCCAGACTTGAATATAGCCAATAACATTCTCCTATATCACTTCTTTGTCAACCTTAAGTATCCATTTTCCTGAAAAGTTGGGGAGGGGGGAGGCAAAGTATAAACACTGGTTTCAAACATCTGCTTGCCCTGATTTTAACACAAGTTGTCCCATGATTGGGAGCCAAAAATTTTTGAACAATATCCAGTTTGTCCTCTGCAAATAATACAGTAAAATTGCTAAATGTAATTGGAAAAATAAGAGGTAGCCAACAGCACATACAAGCCAAAAATCCACTTGAAGCTACCTTTGCCTATTATTCTTTTAATTTTTCTATTGTTGGTATGGTTTTACTAAAGGTGAAGTTCTTCAAGTTAGGAAAAATCTGGTTAAATTTCTGAAATGCTTTCACAATGTGTTGAAGAGCTTTGTTCTTTACTTTTCTTCTTTTAAATAAGGGACAGATATTAATTGATTAGGAATAGTGGTGGTAATTATAATGGTAATGAACTTCATTGATAAGATGTTAAGCATTTGATAAAACCAACCTTATTATAAATCAGATTTAGAAGATGGAAGTAAATAAATGCATGCAAGAATGTATTTTCTCTATTCAGTCAAGAAGATCCATAGATGCTAACATAATATGTGAAACATCACAATGGTGCTGCACACTAAAATTGCTACATGAGAAAGTGACATTTATTAAACCTATTGCCCCAGAGAGCTTCTCTGCATTTTGCTAGAAATATACTTATTTTAACTGAGACCATACTTCCTGCACATTTGTTCTGTTGGTTTGTATCCAGAAAGATTACCTGTAGTAGAATTGTTTCTCTATAAATCTCAATGTTTCCTGCTGTCCTGTTTAACAATTTGCCTAAATACTTGTTTTTGCTTCTAGGTACAGACACCTAGCATGGTATCAAACTGCATGTATGTAGTGCCAAGGTAAATTCCAAACATAAGGTCTAAGCCTTCCTCTGGAGGTAGAAAACACCAGAAAGGCAAACCAAATTCTGAAATAAAATGTTTATTTTCCCAAATTATAAGAAACCTACCCAGTTTATTCACTGTGGAAAATAGTCTCTTCAGTCATTTGTATTATTTGTTAGTTGTGGGTTTTTTTTAATTATGGGTTCTATTTTTGTCATGAATACATTGATCATGAACTTATTCAAAAGTTCTAAACCAAAAGAACAGTCTGCAAAATAAATCCTTTGAGTTACAATGCCTTTGCCAGCTTTTAGCTCAGAAATTAGAAAAGGAAATGACAACCAAACAAAGGGATTCCAGAGTTGAGTATGGATTTGCTCCTAGTGATAGGCATTTTGGTAAGCCCAGAGCTCAATAATTATTTGGAAAGTAAGAGGGGCCTAGAAAATAATTGATATAGATTCTTTAAATCCTGGAATCTCAAAGAACATTTGAACTTCCAACATTCATCTCAGTTGTTTATAGAATCAACTCCAATTTCATTCTGCATGGGGAGAGGAGTAAAACATATAAACCTTGAAATAACGACCATCAAACAAGCAAAAAAGCCATGGAGAAAACACATACAGATTTATCTTATAATTTAGTCTGCCGACTTCCAAGTTGAAAGTTTGAATGCACTTTCTAACAATGATTAGCTAAAAATCACTTCTTTATAGTGATTTTTTTATCAATTGCAAAAATATCCCTGAAAAACGAATCAAGTTTATTTATTGGGCTCCAGGTATAATTACTTTAGGCAACTTTGGTACTCTTATTAATGAAAAGCCTAGCCATGCACTGAAACCATTTCGTTTTTACACTTCATCAACAGTTAATTTGGACTTCACAGCAGAATGTTCACTGGACATCTGCTTTCAACCTGAGCTAAGGAATAATTCTAACCTGTCATCAAAAGATATTATTAATATTAACACAATGCATTATATATAGGAGGTGCTTCATAAATAGTGGTTAATGAACATTAATTAAAATTTACCCGAATTCACCTTCCAGAACCAACTAGGAGCATTCTTAACCCAAAGACATCAATAATGGGCCATCCAACATCTCATCTAACTTTTTCCTTTCACACTTATTAAACTTGCTCTTGGACTAAAAAGATGCTGAAACAAGAAAAATATAAAAACAATAAAAAATGTGTCAATATTTTTCATATCTACTTAATCATTTTAATATGATTATCTTATTTTAAGCCATCCACTGATAAAATGTTCCAGATTTAAAATTCTCTTCTTCCCTTTCCATTCAGCCTAATGGGTTTGGTCTTTTTTGGTGTGTAAACACATAATTATAATTTCCTGAAACTTTCTCAGAGTCATCAAGGATTTGTATTCTTCTCCAATTCATTTACTTATTTACTCATTCAATCATTCTTTCCACTTAAAAAATAAAGGTATATTGGTCAGGGAGTTTTCTATATAAGTCTATGAATTCACCAAGTTACCAAAGCCATGTTTTGCAATCAAAATTCACTCTAAATTTGTTATATATTCAAAGTTCACATTTCCAAATCACATAACATTTACTGATTATTTGTCCAGATATAGTATAGACACCTTGGCTTCTGCTTTTTGCCATTTAATTAAATCCAATTAAATGTTCTTAAGTTTATGTCTCTAAGATTACCTCCCCAATGAGAGTGGATAGAAGCTACTCTTTGCATTCAGGTGTGAGGAATCCTAGTCACTTTCTCTTGGATAGCAATTTCTATCATTTTCCAGGGCCACTATGGGGTGCTTCTACAGCTCAGGGATGGTTTCTTCCCTGCTTCAGAGGATGCTTAAATCAACATTTTTTGTGTGAGCTAGATAGAAAGTAAAGTCCCCACTAACGGCACTTGTCTTAGCCTTTTCTTACAATAAGAAACCACTGATGCTCCTATTCCCTTATGTTCTGGGGACCTCCTCAGAAGACAATTAACAAACTGTTAATAACTGCTGGTACTCCTAAGGAAAGGCTCCACATTTATTTGCCTATATACATAATTCAGGGCACAGTTCCTTATAGGAATAGCAGTAGAAATTCTAAATTAGAATTTTAGAAATTCTAAAAAATGGAAAATGTAAATAAAATATATACATTAAGAATCTGCCCATTTTAATGGAATACAGTTTCTCCCCTAAATCTGCTCAGAATTTTGTTCTTAAAAGCAAATTTTATGATGATTTTCATGCTCCCCTTTATTTAAAATAAAGTATCCTAAAGGCAATGAATATATCTATTCTATATAAAAGTCCACAGTACAGTGGATAGACATCATCTAGCTATTAACAAATACTTGTTGGCTCAAAGCTGAAGCAAAGACTGAAAAATCTCTCTTTTTTTTTAAAGGAACTACTTCAAAAATGATAATTCTGAAGATCAGGATGGAAATGCAAAACTATAAAGAAAATCTGAATGTTCTTCTTAAAAACGGAGTTAGAAATGAATTACAAATTGGGCAACGATAATCAGCATTTATAGACCACTAACATTTGAAACTATTTGCCAGTTTTATAATAGTTCATTTAATGTATTTGAAAAACATAAAATGTGAGCTTTACTCATTATTAAAATGCTTTTGATTCCAATGATAGATGTATAGAAACACAGTTATGGCTACTGTTCATATTTAAATGAAGTTTTATGGAACTACTCTCCTGGGCTTCAGCCCAACCAAAGATTCTTCTATTCAAATTGGCATATTTACATATAAGGATTACAGATCCTAATGCAGAAGGCCACTGGAAAAGTGCAAATAGGCCCACAGTCACGTGTCTTCTCTATTACATTGTTTTTCTAAATATGCAACATATAAACTAATAGTCAATATCACCAACATACAAGACAAGCATTTTCAAACACAAGGTTAAGCAGAAAACTAAAAATCACTACACCTTTGAATAATATCTACATTATAAAAGAGAAGTAACAATATCAACTTAAAGAATAATTCACATTGGATAACAGTAGAAGATATAAAAATAAATATAACTAATAAACACAAATATATATTTGAAGAAACTGTCTTACTACCATTGAAAAGAAAAAAACTGGAGATATTGAAAAATAAGTATAATACTTTTAAAATAAAAACTAAATAGTAATAAATTGGACACACTACAACTCAAATTAGCAAACTGGAAGATTGAGCCAAGGAGTACCTCCAGAAAGCAATGCAAAAGATCAAAAGATCAGAGATTAAATGCATGAATGGACAAAAGTATAACAGACAAGAAGCTTAGCTAAGGAAGTTCTCCAGTGCATCTAATTAAATTTCCAGGTAAGAAAGACAGAGTAGATATAACAAAATAAGATTTCCCAAACTGAGGACATAACATGTTTGATTTCGAGGTTTATCAGTGCTGATAGACATGAATAGAGAAAGACTCACATTTAGATATCCTGATAAAATTTTAGAACATTTAGAAGGATTAAAATAATGCTTTTTAAAAACAAAATAATTTTGAAGCTTTCTGATGAAAATCCAAAAAGCTTCCAGACAGAGGTAGTAAAAGTTATCTATTTTAGAAGGAAAAAAAGACTGGTATCAGACTTCTCTTCCATACCAGCTAACAGAAGACCATGGGGGAGATGACCTCAAATATCTGATTTTGAATCTAGCATCTTGCACCCAAGCAATATAATATTCAAGCAGGATGCAAAATGCCATGTTTTTTCATCTGCAAGCATTCAGAAATTTTAATATCAACAAAACCACTCTGAAAGTATTAAAGTTGTGCTCCACTAACGAAGTAAAAAGGATCCAAAGAAGAGGGAAATATAGAGTACAAGATATCAACCCAAGAAAAAGAAGGAGCTAATCATGAAAAAGCAAATAGAAAATGTTAGCAAAAAATATTAAAGAATTGAGATATGGGAGGCTGTTCCATGTAAGAAATACAATCCAAAGTCATAAAGAAAAATACTGAAATGTTTGTCCATATGAAACACTGGAATAAAAATTAAAACTTCTAAAAGAGGAAAGATAACATAACCAAAGTTTAAAAGTCAGTGTGAAGCCTGGTAAACATATTTGCTCCATATATAACGGACAGAGTACCAACAGGCAGAGTATACAAAATATTTTACAACTCCAAAAGAAAGAGGAACAAAGATATATAAACAGAAAAATTACAAAGAAAAAAAAAACCCAAGATGGTCAAAAAATACGTAAAAAGACACTCTACCTCGCTACTGAGCAGGGAAATAGAAATTAACACAGCGACATACTTTTATCTTCATGAGACTGAGACAAGCAAAACATGACAATATTCTGCCTTGGTAAAGTGCTCAAAACAAACTTTATATAGGAGAGTCTGTTCTGGAGTAACTTGGTGTAATTAGCTCTTAGCAAATTTATTCTTTCAAATCTATCACAATTTTTATGCACATATGAATAAATATGCATCAATGCATCAATGTGTTAGTGAAATATGGAAAAATATATATAGGACTTCCCATGCAACATTGTTCTTAGTAGAAAAAAAAAAGAAGCTAAATCTTAACCAATAATGATTTAGTAAAATAATTACATTCTATACTAGGCAACACTAGTATGTAGGTATTTTTGTAAAAATTGAGGCAGAGCCATCAAATTTCCAAAAACATAAGAAATGGGAAAAAGCAACCTATAGAAAAATGTTTGTTAAGGAAATTGTACTTGTTTAAAACAAAAACGATACAGTAATATGTACATTAAAAACTGGACTCCAAAATCTTTAAAACAGTTAGTGTTGTAGAGAGTAACTGAGAAAAGGACAGGAGTGGTGGAAGTTTTTTCCCCATCACAATAAATGTTATTAATCTTTCACAATGTAAATGTGCTTATATATAATTTACTATCAAATACAAAGGATTTTCTCTTTAAGTCATTAGTATAGTCACAAAGCATAAAATAAAAAGTACTAAAAATAAAATAAAATTACACCCCACAAATTTTGGTGATCTTTAAGTCATGGTCCTCATTTTCTTCTAAATATTCTCTCCCCTATTATATGGAGATAGTTTCAGGTTAATGTATATAACTTGTGAAATGTGTGCTCTTTTCCCCACATCGTGGAAGTGGAATTCATGGGGACATATTTTGAACAATCAATGTTTCCAAAAGATCCTGTTACAAACTTTGAACAAAATAATGAACAAATGAATTATCCCACTTGAACATGTCTTATATTTATTTTAGGAAACAAGAATCTGACCAAGGGAAAGGCCCAAACTCTAGTCATCATGACCACTGAAGTACCTCCCCACTCTACATTCAATTTGTGCAACTAATGGCAGCTTCTGAAAGAGGATGCATATGTCTTGAGTTATTCTGAAACATAAGCTTTTTGTTTGGTTGGAAGAGTTTGTCAATGAATCAATGATAATTTAGGATCTGGGCATTTCTTTGGGGATTAATGGATAGCTAAGTAGAGCTGTTCAAGACAAAGACCACTAACCCCAACTGGTCCCTGTCCAGTTTGTGGCAACCACAGAAAAGAAGCATTACAAAATATAAACTATTTTGGACTTCAGTGTTTCCTTAGTATCTTTTGCAAGCAATCAAAATGGACTGATTTTTGAGGCTAAGCTCATTATATTCTATCACATACTACTCAGGTCTATCCAGGGAACTGAGATAGTTCCCAGGTAACAGGGCTTTATAGGATATGGATTCTTCCATAAGCGTCAATGATATTTCTAATATTCAGTTGATAAAAATAAACCAGGCCTAATTTATCACAAGAGTGTCATCTATTCCTTACATATAGCCTACATCAATAAACATTTCTGTGGATGCCAAAATCAGCATAATTCCTGATCATTCTCTTTTATGATGTTGGTCCCTATTTAATAAGTCATCTGGTAAAGTACCAGCCTAAAATAATATGTTTCTTTTGACAGAAACTACTTGTATTCATTTCCTCCCCAAAGGGACACTTGAGGAGAACAATATGATTTCATGACTCTTGTTACCATAACAAAGTAGACAATGAAACAAAAATGCCAAGTCAAAAGGTCCTCACCAAGGAAAGAAACTTTTCAAAGATGAGTGTCAGGGTTCCTTTGCTTTATTTAATTTATTTTTTTAAAGCTCTTTATTGGAATATACTTGCTTTATACTATTGTGCCAGTTTTTGCTGTACAACAGTGAATCAGCTGTATTCACACATATATCCCCATATCCCCTCCCTCCCATGACTCCCTCCCACTCCCCCTATCCTACCCCTCTAAGTCATCAACCTTCATCAAGTTGATCTCCCTGTGTTATGTAGCAGCTTCCCACTAGCTATCTGTTTTACATTTGGTAGTGTATATATGTCAATACTATTCTCTCGCTTCATCCCAGCTTCTCCTTCGTCCCCACCCCGTGTCCTCAAGTCTGTTCTCTACAACTGCATCTTTATTCTTGCCCTGTCACTGGGTTCATCAGTACCAATTTTTTCAGATTCCATATATATGAGTTAGCAGGACCTAGAGTCTGTCATACAGAGCAAATTAAGCCAGAAAGAGAAAAACAAATAGGGTTCATTTGCTTTAGATCAAACCAAGAAGAAGTTAACAGCTTCATATCTCCTTCCCTGTTTACTTTCTTATTATTCTTATGGTATATAAACCAATACGGTCATGAAATGCAATTCATTGAGATACCTGGGACAATTCCTTAAAGAGCAGCAAATTTTACCATAAAGGTCCATGCAGAGATTTAGAACACAAACTTTAGCAGCAGCTATACCTGATTTGCAAATTCTTTTGCCCCCATTTACTGGCTGAGTGAGGCTGCCTAAATTAGGTACCCTGCCTAAAACCTCAGGTTTCCTTCCCCAAATGGGAATAACAACAGTAGCTACTCTATTAGGTTATTGTGAGGATTAAGTTAGATTATCCATGTAAATTCTTATCATGACTAGTATATAGAAAGCTCTCAACACACACATATTATTTCCTTTAATATTTCTGTTGCCCCAGTTTCCTATCTTTTGCTCTTCTTCATGATATCCTCCTACCTCCTCGTCATTCAATTTTTATCTTATTTTTCTGCCTTTCCCACACTTTCTTCCCTTTCTCTTTCCCCTACTTTTCATTTTTTCAAAACAGGAACTCAAGTCCTCAAAGGGATGCTCTCTTTTTTTTCTATTCAGTGTTTTCTAGACACTATAAAATTATATCTAATTTTTCCTAATTGGAGAGATTATCAGTAAAAATTAAGATATAACAGAATATTTTGAAATTTATGAAGTTTCAATTGCAATGTCCCCAGGAGGTTACTGCTGACAAAAGAAAGCAGTTTTTGTTCTCAGATAAGCATGCAATATATCCATTCACCTCATTATTATGAATACATTCAATATTTGAGTATTTGAATGCTATTACTAAAGTTATTCTTGAGGTATAATTTACATACAGAAAAATGACCCTTTTTTAGGTACACAGTTCTATGAATCTTGACAAATGCTTACAATTGTGTTAACTACCAGTGCAATCAAGATATAATTTCCATTTCTGCTCACCAGCCAGGTACCTGGCAATCAGCAATTATTTTCTGTCCTACAGTTTTGTCTTGTCCAGAATATCATATAAGTGGAATGATACAGTATGCAAACTTTTGAGTTGGCTTCTTTCACTTATCATAAAGCATGTAAGAATCATCCATGTTGCTACATGTGTTATTATTTTGTTCTTTTTACTGCTGAATGTATGAAATGTATAGATGTACCCCTGCTTGTCTGTCCACTCATCAATGAGTGGACATCTAAGCTGTTCCTAGATTTTAGCGATTATAAATAATGTCACTACAAACATCTAGTGTAAGTTTTAACTTTTTTGTAGCAGAGGGAGGAGGGGGACATGTTTTCACTTGTCTTCATTAAATATCTAGGAGTAGGAATGTTTGTTAGTATGTTTAACTTCATTAGAACTGCCAATGTGTTTCCAAAGCAACTGTGTCATTCCTCATTCCTACCAGTAATGCACGTAAGTTTCAGTTGCTCCACATCCTTGCCAGCACTTGATATTGGCAGGGTGTTTTTTTTAATCATTTTAGCTACTCTAATAAAAATGGTATGCTATCTGTGGCTTTAATTTACATTTACTAATTACTGATGGTATTGAGCATTCATATATCTTCTTTAGAGAATTGTTCACTCAAATATTTTGATCACTTTTGGATTGTGTTCTTTGTCTTATTATCACTGAGTTGCAAGAGTTCTTTATATATTCAAGATAGACATCCATTATTAGATATAAGTTGGCCAATATTTTTTCTACTTTTTTATTTGTTAATTATGTCTTTTGAATTCTACTGCAAAAATTAATTTTTAGGAAGGTAAAAACTTTTATTTAAATTATTTCATGATAAATTTTCCCCATATAAATGCCAATGAAAATTCATGGCCATGTGGTTTACAACACATTTAGCTCTTCTTGCAATCGCTTTTAAAATCTAGTTTCAAAAAATACGTTTATTGAACAGTTCAAATGCTCTAAAGAATCCTTTCCCCCTTACTTTACTCTCTAAGGGAAATACTTCCTTAAATGTTGTTTGCTTTGCAGAATACAGAGGGGAATCTGAGTGAGTGACTTACAGTTTTTGATTTTGTTATCAAACAGAGATATAGACCTCAATTTTTCTAATCTCTTCCCTCCATTATTAATACTTTTCCAATTAGGATTTGGACCAACATTCATCTCTGGATCCTATTAAATAATGTGATTTCTGCTCTCCCAACTCAATAAGCCAACATCTTGCTAACTTTCTTTTTCTCCCACCAGCTCTTCCCCAGATCACATGTTCACATACTGGCCAAGGTGATGAAAGTGTCATAAAGAATAAGTTTTCCCAGGCTAACACTTCAACATTTCCCAAATCCTTGTCTCTCTCTCTGGAATAAGTATAAATGGAGATAGCAGAAAACATTAGGGAAAATACATATTTTGGGAAATCTAACAGAACACAGTCTCTGTTCTGGATCTACCAACATGCATTTGTTTATTGACTCTTTCCTTCACGTAATCATTCATTCATTCAGCAAATTACTTTTTGACCATCTGCTATATGTACCATACTAGAAAGTGGAAATAAAGTAGTGGATGAGACAGATATAGATTTTTCCCCCTTAAGTAAATGGCAAATTATTTGCTGTCCTGAGTAAGTTATAAGATTTTCTGTGTTTCATTTTTTTCTACTCTAAAATGAGGAAAGAAATTTTCAGCTCACACACTTTCTGAACATGATAATTATGTGAAACATACCAAGACATATACAAATATCTGTATTTTTAAACAATTAGTTGAATGTGATATTCTTTTTGACCTTCCCTTCTCCACTTTCTACAAAGGTAACCTCCTAAATAACTTGTCCCTAAGGGTGAAAAGAAAAGTCCAGCTGCGGCATCTCACTGACACAGATGCTTGTGAGAATGGAGAGCTGACTGTTAACAGGCAAATTGGCTTTCTGCCATATGCTCTTGATAATGTATTTAAAACTATGGGATTATTACAATACCTTCTGAATAAACCTTCAGCAGACCAGGTTGCCTTTCAAAATATCTTCACTTCTATACTAATGCTTTGCCTGTTTTCTCTGGTTCCCGTTCATCCATACATCCCATTCATAACTGGGCTTTACACATGTCAATGAAGTCTCTACAGTTCAAGAAGAAAGACTTAGAAAACAGGATCAGAAAATAGTTTGACATTAACTCCATACTAAATTTCCAGAAAACACATTCTCTAATGTCTTGGGAATGTGATTCAAGGGGCACATTCTTCTGAGATAAAAACAGCTTTTACAATATAAAGTATTATAAGGCACCAATGCAATACAAGCTTCTAATTGTTAATTCCATTCTCAGGACATCAGTTTCAATAAAGGATCCCTTTAGAAATGCTTTCCCATCTGGTGGCTGCTCTGGAATTTCTGCCATTATTTTCCAGGCATTTTATCTACTATTTATGTCATAAACTGCTAAAAAGAAGAAATCATATCAAGATTGTGCATGTGTAAATTTCTCAGCCTAAACACCTAAGACTTAGTCCAAAAGAAAGTGAAATGAAACTTCAAAAGTTACTCAGTTTCTCTTCATCTTCATAAGGATCTGCCACCAAATCAATTGAGAGAAAGTGCGCGAGAGCAAGAGACAGAGGATGAATAGACCTGACTGCTATTTCTATTCACAAAGGTCTCCTCAACAAAATGGTCAGCTTTTATTCTATATACTTTTATCATAACTTGGTCAACATCTGAATCCAATCCTATAACCAAATAATGACCACTGAGTACCCAAAGTGAGCAGGTACTCATAGCAGATACAGATACCCATCAATATGAATGTTTTGTTTTATATAAAACATACACACACATATTCTCCAAATACTAGCTAATATAACTAGTGTTAATAACTTTATTGATTGCTAAAATTACATGTAGCTCTTATTCCTTAACCAACTAGTAAAGTAGGTATGAACACTATCTGTATTTTATGGAAACCAGCTGAGGCATGTGGAAGTCATATAACCTTGTCTAAGGTCACACAGATAGCCAGGAATAGAAAAGTTTCAAAAGCAAACATTCTTCCCTCAAAGATTTCTTTAGTTATATATGACAGGACTTTAAAGGATTAACTCCCTCATCACTTAGCACACAGTAGGCATATAATAGAAAATGTCAACTGGCACACCACTGAATCCAAGGGTCCCAAAATAGATTCAGTGCTTATAAAAAGCACAGCTCATTGTAGTCAGAATACTAGCAATTATGAAAATAAACTATTGGCTAGACCTGAAAGAAACCAGGGGCCCCGTGAAGATTAAAGAGAAGATATAAAGAAAATCAGGAAACTGGCTTAATAAGAGAGAAATTCAATATAATTTATATCTCTTTCAATTCTTTTTGTATTTGGTGTACTCATCTAGGAAGAACTAAGGCTGTTTTCTTACTATAGCTTTTCTTTTCCACATAGCCTAGAAATTATTCATGTTTCTTTAGAAGCATGGGATCAGAATGTTTTATGGGATGATTATAAATTGGATTGACTACTATTAAAGGCAGATAGGTCAATATAACACATGGGTTAAGTGCAACAAATATCTCTGGAAGTTACGGACAAACTTATAGGTACAGCAATATAAAATAAAATTTACCAAGTGAATGATTTTACAGAATAAGTGAATTTTCTTATTGCCAAAAGCTACATAAACTAAGCCTTCTCTAATGACTTCTAAAATAACACACACAGGACAGTCAAATACAGAGGACATATAACAAACAAGAAAAAAAGGCATCAAGAAATAGGAAAACATTTGAAACATACATATATTAGTAATGAGTGCCTTTAAGTTAGGGAACAGTAAATGCTGTTTATAGGAGAAAATAGCTACATATTAATGGTTTACAACGGAATTAATCATAGAATATTTAGGTTGGAAGACACCATAAAGAAGACATCAATATGGAAGACACCATATTCCTACCCTTACATGCTATACGTTTATTTATATAGTTAGTCTACAGCTTTTCCCACCACACATTGCCCCCAAGATTTTTCACCACATAAAAATATATACTGCTAACTTGCTTCTTCATCTTCTATTTGAGGTTGCCTTTGATCCTTAGATTTGTTATTTATATTATCATTAAGTAAGCCCTTCATACCTTCCTTTCATTAGTTAGTGGCTGAATCTTTGTTTCAATGTAACTTTATTCTACTAATTAAGGCTTATTTCTCCAACTTGTCATGATTCTTTTGAATTCTCAGACTGTCATCTGAATTCTTTGTCAGCCCCACTGTATAAGATGTCAGCACATCCATAGCTCATGCTAGCCTATGTTTCATTCCTGGTAAAATTACCTTGTAAGTGGAATGCTAGGACAATTTTAGATTCCACATAACAAAGTGTGTTCCGTGACCATCTTACAATCTACAGTAAGCTCCTCAACACACTATCAACAAAGGATTTTTCACAAAAATAGTTATATAGAGAATGTCCTTCTCTGGTCTCTATCCAAGATATTCACTGGCAAGAAGAAAGGTTTATGATTATGATGAAAAGGGGAACCACAAGCACCTTGCAAATTTCTGTCATTTAAATGGTATATACTCTATCTTTAAACACCTTTCTATTTTCCTACCTTCGCTACTTATAACTCATCTTTCCAGAACACCCATTTCAATTCCCAAAACAGACACCAACAAAATCTAAAAAACAAGTTTAGGTTTTGTTTACCATGTTCTTTTTCTGTGCCGGATGCAGTTCTAAGCATTTCATGTTCATCATTTACTGCCTCTTTTCAAGATAGGGATTGTCACTGTATTTATGCACAGGTGAGAAGACTGTGACTCAAAGAGGCTAAATAACCTGATCATTGTCAGAAAACTGGACCCAGGCAGTCTCATTTTAGAGCTTGCACTCTCGGACTAAGTTTCACTAATAAACACTCACATACTACATTTAATGAACTACATTGAGGCTAAACGTCCATTGTATTTCACTGTTCTTCAAGGAATAGACTCATTAGAAGAAAAAAAAAATATACAGTCATTCCTCTTTTTATTCCTTTTTGCCTTATAGCACTTTACAGATATTGCTTTCTTGGTTTTTTCTTTTTACAAATTGTAGGTCTGTGGCAATCCTGCATCAAGCAAGTATATCAGTGCTATTTTTCCAAAAGGATTTGCTCACTTTGTATCTCTGTGTCACATTTTGGTAATTCTCACAATATTTAAAACTTTTTCATTATTATTATATTTGTTATGGTGATCTGTGATCAGTTATCTTTCATGTTACAACTGCAAAAAGATTATGACTTGCTGAAGGCTTAGATGATGCTTTAGCATTTTCAGCAATAAGTTATTTTTAAATTAAGGTATGCACATTGCTTTTTAGGCATAATGCTATTACACACTTAATAGACTACAGCACAGTATAAACATAACTTTTATATGCACTGGGAAACGAAAAAATTCATGTGACTTGTTTTATTGTGATATTCACTTTATTGCAGTAGTCTGAAATCAAACCCGCAATATCTCTGACTTAAATATGGAGAAAAATCGATACTCAAGCTTCCCAACTATACTTGATCACCTAGTCAAAAGCGCTCAGGTTTGCACAGATCCTTACATTATAAGAGTTTATCAAGGTTTTCCTTTCCAGGAGAGAGGAATACAGCCAGAGAGGCACAGCAGAAAGTGTAAGCCAAAGACCTAAGCTTATATCTACTCTACAACAAACCTCATCATATTCAGAGAAATGATTTTTCAACTGTGTCTTCCATAAGGAGAATTACTAATTTAGATGCAGTTCACTACTCGAGAATGAATTACCTCTGTGCCATGCATCCAGGAAATGCTCAATAAATATTAACAGATAATTACCAAAGTTATAGAGAACATAAATTACACATGTAATATACACATCTGAGTTTTCTTTTTAAGCGTACATTCAAAACAGGGTTTTAAGTGATATATAAGAAAAACTGCAAAATTAACTGTGAAAACTACAGCAAGCACAGGATATAAAATAACCTGAACCTTACTTGGTAATCAAATACGAACAGTGATGTGGTTATATTGGGCTTTTTATTCTTTTCTTCAAAATTCATTCTCAATATGATTTTAAGTTTTAAATATTAAAGTCACTCAAGCTTGAAGAAAATTGTCTGCATTCAGTTCAAGAGAAACAGAGTAATAATCTTGAATATAAATGATAGTTTTAGAAAAGAAATACATCGACAGAAGCATTTGCACTGAGGCCTACACTATCAATCACTATGTCACTTATTATCAATCTGGGGGAGAGCTGCATTGCTTTAAGGGCTGACAAAATGGCCTAAACAAGGAAATAATAAATTGTTAAGCTGAAAAGGATCTTAGAGGTCACTGAGTCCCATCTTCTAGTTTTCCAGATAAGGACACTGAGACACAGAGAGGAATAATTATTACCCCAATGTCATACCATGAATTAGGGGAAGAGAAAAGAGCTCAGAGGGGCCTATACTTCAGAGACGACATTGGAATGTGGGGGAATCTTAGAAGGTATCACTGGATTTTAAATAAATGCTGCAGCCCTTCTAGTAGTTTATCTTTCAGTCAAGGATAAATGCAACTGCAGACAAGTCCCGGCTTCATGTGGAGTAGGCCAGCTCAGAGATTCACAGCAATAACCCCTGTGTGACGAAGAAAAGGCCTCAGCTGCTTTAAAGCTTTGCATGCTTTAATCTCCACACTGCCATCCTGGTCCACTCTCTCACAGCAGGAAGAGACCTTAGAGGTAATAACTTTTAGGTTTGTAAAAATTTCAGATGATTTTAGCAGGTAAGCATTTAACTAGGTTATGTTCTTCAAACACCACACATTGGTGAGTAAGGCAATTACAGAGGAGGAGTGTCTTGGGTATGGGCAATATATAAGATTTTGATAATGAATAGTGAGCAGATGCTACAAGGAGATATATTAGAAATACTGAGGTCCCATGACTAAAATGAAGACAGAGAAAATAAAACAATCACTTCTCTGGAAAGACGATAAACGGGCAGTTGGTGGGAGGAGAGTGGAGGTAAATTTTTTTTTAGTCCCTGTTTTTGTGGCACAATACTACAAATGTGCAGTTCTTTACTTAAGTAGTTCTTTAACTGCTTAAAGAATACAAAGTTAGAGGAAACTATCATCTCACATCTTCTTTCAGGAAGAGCCTGATAGAAATTGGTGAGCTGGGATGAAGTAAGAGAAGGTGGGCTGATTGTCTTTGCCAAACAAGGTGAATCATTTTCAATAAACAGAAGACTAGTTTAAGCCAGCTTAAATCCCGTGTGTATGTATATATGTGTGTTTGCACTTACATACGTATTTATTTTTCACATATTTAATTAGTGTCAAAGGTAGCAGTGATAATGGAACAGAACCCTGGAATGAAAACCAGAAAACCTGAATTCACATCCCAGATATGCATTTACTTAGTTTCTGGCCTTCATCAAATCAATTGCTTCAGGATTCTAGGGCTAGATAAACAAAATCTCAGAAATCACCTAGGGCAAACTCCTTACCTCAAAGTTGGAGAAACTGTACTTAAGATTTGCTCAAAAACAGAGATCTTGATAACTAACTGGCTGAGTAAGGGCTCAGTCAGCAAACATTCTAACCTCCCTCTATATTACCTTCTACGACTGTGCAAGCTGGAAAGAAAACAAAACAACTCTCCCTTGAAATTAGGATTTTTCACAAGACCAAGGTTTTACCAATCTCACAAATGTAGGAAGTAAGCATCATAAATGGGCTAGTAGAGAGGTGGAGTTTCTGTGTCTCTGTTACAATTACCCACCCTGTAGGTTGTATTTAAGGAGGAAAATGAGTTGGTGAGGACTTTTCTCTCTTTCTTTTTTATGAATCATACAATTCTAAAGGTTGCAATAAAACGTTTTAAATATATGATTAAGTCTGTATATTGTGCGTAGAAATTTGCCACAATTCCTTTAAATACACATTTTTTTAAAATTGTGTTTATTCAATTTTGTGCCCAGATTTTTCCCCAATGAAATATCTCTAAGTTTTAAACATATAAAGGGGAAAACATCTTAATTTAGACAATTTTAATTTAGAACAACCTGAGCAATGTTTCTCAGAGCCAAGATATAATGAACATACTTTCTTAAATAAAATGTGGATTGCTTACATACTTATATGTATTTATAGTTTGATGTGCCAGGAAGATTTCTGGATTTTCATAAGAAATCAAAAAGGAGGTTCAGAGGAAATGTACTCTCCAGAAAAGCCAAGGCTAGGCTGGAAATAGAAGCAGGGTCATCATCAACAGCAGCCAGAGGAAGACAGACCACGGGATGTCTATGTTTACACCAAGGAACCTTCCCAGTTTGTTGAAAGTTAGCATGTTACTGCATCCCTTCCTTATTTAATCCAGCTTATTAACTGTAACAGAAACATTTTAAATGGGGTGTTTGGTCCAAAAACCTCAATAAGTTTATTTGACACAGACGATACTGATACACACTAAATTGTTACTCACCAACACACACATACATACACACGGAAAACAATAAGGTCAGATATATTTCAGCTGTATCTGAATGAATGGTCTCATTCCAAAATTAAGACCTCCTGTGCTAACTAGAATGTCACAGCAAATAGGATGTTGAAATAGAGGAGTGATTTCTCATTGTAGCATCCAAGGAAAATCTTCCACATTCTAACTGCCTTTTACATTAATGAACATGCTAAAAGGATTTGCATTTGTTTATTCACAAATCATATTTTTAATACTTCAAAGATAATGGATTGAATTCACCCCTTATCATGTTTGATTCTAACCAGATTTTCAAAAAGGTGCTTTGCTAGACACAACTTAGATAAGTGCTATCAAGTATATGATTGCATGAGTATGTGGAGTGTTTAGAATATGGCTGGCACATATTTAAATGCTCCATTAAAAAAACTGTTAATGTTATGATTAGAAAATAAATCTGCAGCAAAGTGTTACTGATAACAGAAAAACATCTTTAACATCCCATAGGTAAATCAGTGGCATTTCTAAGTATTTTACGAACTTCTGTACGATATATACACCTACTACAATAATGCAAATCCCTTCAAAACAAGTGATTTGTTTTGTACACATAGTACAGTATCATTTGAATAAATATCTGTAAAATCAATTAAGAAGTGACGGCATTAAATGCAGTTAGCCAAGTGTTAGAAACTACAGTTCCTGGAACATATTTAGTAGTCAAAAAGTGAATATAAAAATATGTTTGGACTAGTAATAAGAGCAAGGTCTTCCCAGAAAATTAAAACTAAAATTGACTAAGATACCTAGTATCTTACTGCAAAATATTCTGTAAAGAAGGCTTACAGTGACAATTTAACTGCTGTGGCAAAGTATGCTTTCAAATGCTTTAACCTGAAGAAGACTAAAACATTCCTCAAGCATGCCTGTAGACCCCCATCACTGGTATTACTCCTTTGTGCAATTTGCTAGCATGGTATCTAAGAATTGACAGAGGAAGACAAGCACCATATTAGCTAGATAATTCATTAATTTGTGTTACTTTATCTTTTTTGGTCCACTATAATCACTCTCACTTAGTTTATTTATTCAATAAATATTTATTGAAAGGAGTATTGACCCTTACCTTCTCTGAGCTTAGTTTACAATGAAAGATCACTGGCGTGAGGATGTTTGTGCGGGGCTGCAGGAGTAGACTGGAGTAACAGAGAAAAGCCACGCTACAGCACATCACCTACATGACAAGCACAGGGCCCAGCACTCCTTCCCCAGTGCTCCTCCTCTTAGGAAAGGACCCCTCCAGTCATCACACACCCACATCAATCATTTTGGAGTCACCCGTGATTCTTCTCTTTCACTCCCACCCTACTATACAAACCATCAGCAAATTCTGTCAGCTCTGCTTTCAAAAAATGTACTAACATAAGCCAGTTCTTCCCACCTCCTCCACTACCACTCCAGTCCATTGTCACATCTGTCAGCAGAATGGTTCCTCTACTCCCTCTCCTGTGAACCTACAATCTACTCTCTCTACAGTGGTTGAAACAGAAATGATATCGTTCCCCTTTTCAAATACTTCAATGGTGTCTGGTTAAATTCAGAATAAAATTTGAAGTTAATGTTGTGACCCGTCAAATTCTATGTAATCTGGACTCCAGTTATCACATCAAACTGTCTCTCCACCTCAGCTGTGCTCACTGTGTTCAATCGCTCTGGCCTCTGTGCTCTCTCCTGAGCGTCCAAGCGCACTTGCACCTCAGGCCTCAGCATTTTACCTCAGAATTGCATGTTTCTTATATTCACTCAAATGTCACCTCCTCAGGAGACCTAATGTGATCAGCCTACCTAAAATAATAATGCCCCTTATCCATTCTCTATGCCCCTATCCTGCTTTAATTTTCTTCACAGAACTTGCCATTTGGGGGCATCATACTACATTATATAATACCCCTATTGATTTATTTCTCACCTGCCTCATCACGTGAAATATCCAAAACAGCAGGGTTTTGTCTTTACATGGCTCAGCATCTACATGGGGACTCAGCATATAGCAAGAGCTAAGAAATTTTTTGAAAGAATGAATTATTTCATTCAACCCCTACATTCTCTTAAGTTGCTAATATTATTACTACTTTATAGACAAAAAGAGTAAGGTGCAAAGGAATAATGCAACCATTTTTGGAAATAGATAAAAGGATCCAGGAAATGGGGCTCTATGGTGGAGGACTAGGTGCCTAGGACAGGACTGAAACAATGAGGAAAGAAGTAGAAATAAAAGACAGTAGATGGTTTTGTTTATTTCCTAATTAATTTTAATACTACAAATAAATACTTTGAGAAAAAACTGTACCTTCATTCTGCAAACTCAATGTGCTTTGTTAATTTCAAGTCAAAAATGAAAGACAAAAAACGATGGTCATTATTTACAAAACATGAGAAATGATCAAAACAATATAGTGGTCACTACTTAGTTACTCCTCTATTCTTCTGCCTCCATATCAGACACATGCCTAGCTTCTGATTCATATTAGACCAGGCACAAATTATAATTTGAAAGTAGGGTATAGAGCAACAGAGTTGGAACTTGCAAGGATGCAAGAGCTTACAGCCCAAAGAACATTGGAAAGTGTGATGAGGATTATAACGTCTTTCTCGATTTGGTGGATGAATAGGTTTTGTGTTTTGTTTTGGCATATCTTCAGGGCTGAATGAACACTTTGTGTATTAAACAGAGTAAAGCTCAAATCAAGTTTACTGCTTCCATATGGTTCCAAACACATATGCACAATGGTGGATTCACTGAAAGACAGAAAGGATAAGTCGTTTTCCTAGAAAAGGCCATTGTGTTGCTAGAACTTTAATGAGCAAGAGTTCAAATGCAAGCCAGAGCAAAAATCAAACTTAGAACATCATTTTGTTGGTGCCTTTTCAAAACAGCAATTTGATAAAAGGGCATCTGCAAGTCTTTTATCTACAAACTTAATTTCATTATTGTACTATACTGTACTTAAAATTAAAAAAAATTTAAAAAAAACCAGACCAACACATTTATTAAAATTGCAATGAATGGATCACTTAGGCTTTGATCTCCTACACCAGTTTCATTGAGCTCCCCTAAAGGGAGATCAATTTAGGAGTACCTTTTTTTTCTTCTTTTCAAATAGTACTCTCAGACTGAACATTTGAACTTCATTTTATCAAAATTTAGGCATGGCACACATTATATAAAAAAAAAATAAACTCTCCTCCAATCATGCCATTGTTTAATATGGCAGCAGTCTTACTTCATTCTTGATTTGAAAAAAATAAAATGCTATATTTAATGGCATTTCCTAAAGTTGTCTGATACACTAAATACACTAAAAAAACTTTTATGACACACTAAAAAAACTTTTATGACACAACAGAAGCACTATTAAGCTGTAGTGTTTCTAGGAAAGTACTCTTTCAATCAATTGACATGCCTTCTTAAAAAACAGAATCTTACTCCATATTGTGAAGGTTTTGATTTATTTGCTGTAGTACACCATTGCTTTTGTGTTCCAAAATACAAAATAAGAGGCTTCTATAATGATGAATTTATTAAAATGACTTTCCAAAAGAAAAACACATTTATCTTCCAGTGCATGCAAAGAGCTTTCTTATGAATCTGAGAGTCCCTTCCATGTACCTAAGAAGGAAGTTATCCAATCAGACCAGGTAGTGATAAGAATTCTCTTTAAAAGTAACCAAAAGAGAACAAAGGGAGACACATCATCAGAAATATTACTTAGCGTGTACAAGATGATGGGATACAATTTTTAAAGTGATATTTTCTTTGCTACCTGAAAATGGAAGGTGGAAATTATGCTGGGCCTGTGTTCTTGTTGTGGCTATGAAACTAGTTTTGTGACTTGGAGAATTCTCCAACTTCTCTTTGCCTCAGTTTGTTCATCTCTAAAAAAGTTGCTGTTGTAGTATATACTCTTCATGGTCTCTTCTAACTCCAAAATTCTATGGATTCTGTCACTTGGACTTTTCAGAGATATTTTCATTTCTTAGTAAATTCTTCTTGATTTTGTGACAAATTAATAATGAGTTCAAGCACTAATATACAAGACTCCTCCCATTGAAGGAACTGGTGAATTTAATGAACTTAAAAAAGGAGGAGGAGGAAAGGTTTTACTTATAACTATCCAGGAGTATCCGCAATTCTACTCACTTGAACTTCTCTTACATGCAGCCCTCATAACGTAAAACAACATACAAGTACAGTTGACCCTTGGACAACATGAGTTTGAACTGTGTGGGCCCACCTATATGTGGGTTTTTTTCAATAGTAAATACTACAATACTACACAATCCACAGTTGGTTGAATCCACAGATGCAGAACAATGGATATGGAGGAAACATATACAGCGAGCTGACTATAAGTTACACCCTAATTTTCAACTGTGCAGGGAGTTAGCACCCCAACCTCCATTGTTCAAGGGTTAATGGTATAGAAGGTCTTGAAGGAACTATGCATTCCTGAAAAACTGATTTACCAGTGAAAATATGGACAGTAGCTAATGGGCCAAGCTAAGACATACCACTAAAGTAATGTGAGATCTTTGTTTAACTGATCTACATTTATTAGTTAACCTGTAGCACATTAAAAGCTAAAACAAAGATTATATACCACCGAGAGCACTGTTTAAGGTCATTTTCAAGTATGATTCTAATCACTAAATATTCCAGAATGATAAGAGAACAGAGATGAATTATGGTAGCTGCTAAAACTTTTCTTGAAATTTCCTTTCCAAAAATTAGTATCTTATTTAATCAGCAAAATATCCTATTTAAAATTGATTTATTTGGTTACAATCTACCTCCACATAGGATTTTGGGTGACTATACGAGACATGGAAGAAATTCTAATTGAAAAAAGACTGTGCAAAAGATAATCAGATAAACCAGATGTATTGCAGTTAAGTAATTTAGTTGCCTTTATCCTGAATGAACTCTCATTTCTTGGTTTTTAAAGAAAATCTGAAAAAAGCTCAGCCATATTTCCTGATATCTGGAGCTGAAGCAGGGAAGCCCTAGCTCAGAGCCTGGCTACCTCTCCCATGGATGGTGGAACTGATATCAGGGAAACTGCTGCTCATACACCTACCATGAGCAAAGTCCTACATAGGTTAAAAAGGACAGCATAAATAGACTCTGGGCAAAAAAAACAAAGGAAATGTGCAAAGCCCAAAAGAGACACAGCAGTGACTAAATAAATTTTTGCTTTCAATAGTACTTTGCTGGGTTGTTTGTTTTCTTTTTTTCTTCACCTATAAATTTTTATGTAAATGCATTATTTTGAAATGAGAAGAATATCAGTAACTGGAAGAATCACTTCTTTACCCATCTAGAGAAACACTTTTCTTGTGCCAAGCTAACTGGAAGTTTGGATTAAAATGAAAAGTGTGCCTTTCATTTTAATCCAAACTTGAAACAAATCAAAGGAAGGGGGAAAGTCCTGAGGGATATTAATTTTAGACAATGGTGAAACTTAATGAATAAATCTTGTCCTACAAGAGAGAAAACATTGAACAGTCACTAAAATATTCATGTCTGACTAAATCTAGCTGTTTGCAGCTAGATTACTCTCTTAACTGGATCTACAACCTATATCTTCCTCTTTTGATAAATTCTTCTCTTTCATTCCACACCCTCTCCATCCTAACTTGACAATTTACCCTCATTCTAATTACTCAGGTCTATGCCTCCCTTTATTTCCTAGGAACAAATCTACACTTTTCATTGGGTTTCTACTCATTGCAGAAGTTAACAGTCTTCAAAACATGTCTAAATGTATTGGCAGTCATAGATCTTTCTTACAAGACCCTGCATGTCTTTTTTTCATTTGGGTCTACAGTTATTTATTTCCCATTTTGTTTTCCATCTAAGATCTACCACTGTAGTCACAGTGGTCTTTCTAAAATTATAATCTTATATTACTACCTGTTCTTATAACTCCACCACAAAAGCAAAAGATAAATTCATGCCCCTTACAAGACTTACAAAGCTTAGTTTGCACCTTGATTTTAGCCACTTTTAGCATTCTTCCGCTGCACCACAAATTCTAAACTCTTTAATGAGGCACCGTCTCATTTTGCATGCTCTTTTCTCTTTTCCTTCCTGTTCCTTTAGTTAACTCTTATTCACACTCAAGTCTCACCTTAGCTGTCTTATCCTCTGGGAAGCTTTCTCTGCCTCCTCAATCTGAGTTGATTGTACTCTATCACTAGCGGTCATTCTGCATTACAGTTGACCTTCTACATGTCTGTATTCACTTGTAGAGTATAAACCCCACAACAGTAGTGACCAGGCCTATCTGATCACAAACATATCCCTAATATGTAAGCCCAGTGCCTTTAAATGTTACTCTAAATGTCATAAATGTTTTAAAATTTCTCTCTGATATATTATCACCTTAGATACTATAATGAGCTATAGTTATTGATCCATTTTTACTTCAGAATTTCATTTTGTAACATATTATTTTTGGTATGCAATTGGATATATTTTCAGATCATTATCAAAAGATCATGAAAAATTAGAATTTTCTGAACTATTTCTGGAATGCATGGACAGTAGTCAGAGAAAAAAATTACAGCCCAAAGAAAAACTGATGACATACTTATTTGTGGGCTTTGAAATCTAAGAGGGGCCAAAATTATGTGTATTGTACTATAATTTTGGAATTACAGAAGTTTTGGTGATACAAGAGGAAAACCAGAAATATACTTTCTTTATGAGTCATTTGTGAAATCAACTTAAATGTCAAATTAAGTTACCTGGAAATGTTTAAGGCTTTAAGAAAAGTCTGCATAATATGTACTTCACACTATAAACTTAAAAATGTACTTTTCCTTTGTGTTTTGTGTATTATTTCTCTATTTTTAAAACGATTGTGAAACTACTATCAACACACAGGAGAAAAGAGTAATATTGGTTAAATAAACATTTTCATGGGATGCATTTTTACATGAATATTCATTTCTTAAACTGGGTAAATTTTGAGTTAAAATACCACCAAAAATATATTTAGCTAAAATGTGGACAGATCCATAATTATGGTTTGCAGAGGAAAGTATAGAATTCTATGAGGTATTTCCTTCTTTTCAATAACTATCATCTTAGTAGGTATACTGTTTGAATGTTTTATGATGAAAAATAAGCCAAAATATAATGAAAAAATCAAAAGGTTATACAGCCCTAAGAGAAGAAGAAACAGTAAAAAAGAAAAATGACTCTTTTACAGGGTGGAAGGAAAAGACATAAAACCAGAAACACGCTAATCATCAGATGACAAAAATAATAGCAGAAAGCAAGGAACCATCTATGTATTTTGAGGTTTGCCTACAGTCTTCCTGTAAAGTCTCTGGAAACCATATTTAGAGGTTTATTGTCATCACTAGCAATATATCATTCAGTTGGGAAATACATTCACCTATACATAAAAGAGAGGAGGTAAAAAGAAAAATACAAAGTCAAATTAAAGCAAACTTGACTCCGAATCAAAGAAATACTCTCAAAGTTTGACAGTAGCTCAAGTGCTAGTATGTTCTCTAAAAAGAGGAGGCTGACTCTTGATCGTTTGTATCTATGACTCCACAGAGTCTACACAAGGTATTTTAAGGCTGTGAGCGGGGACAGTGAGGACACAGGGGAGAGCCTGGGGTGCAGAGGCAAATAAAGCCTGTGTTCAAATTCTCTCCTTACTACACAGATCCTCTGGACCTTAGTTTTCCTAAACGAAAGATGAAGATAGTTAAACAAATCTGGTTTGTGGTGGTAAGAATTAAATGAGACAACATATAAAATTGATAATAACAGTATATTGTAGACAATCAGTAAATAGCAATCCCTTCCTTCTTTTGCACATTACTACTCAGAGCATTTTAAAAACATACTATTAATTTTACTTCACATAATATATAATTTTAATTATGTATAAAAGAGTCTCAGTAAATACTAAAAGCCATCAACATAATGATAATTTCCCAACTTAAAATTTTTCTATTTAGACTTTTTTTTAAAGCTTGCACAAAGATATTTATATTTTTCAAGAGAAAACCTTCAATTTAGTGATAATATTAGGATTATTTGCTGGGGTAAATCATATTATTGCTTTAACTTTGGTATGTACATACTTTCTTTTAAACTAGAAAAATCATACATATACAGTTAAGGAAACCAAGGTTCAATAAGGCATAGCTAATCTGTGGAAAAGCAAAAGACACAACCCATACCAATAATGAGTTGGTAAATAATCTGGATAGCCCTAAATAAATTCTTGTCACTTAATTCCAATCTTGCCCTGAGTAATTTCAAGGATCTGACCCATACAAGCAAGATTCTAGTTAGAAATTATGGCCAATGGCAAGATCTAAGCGTTCCCTCTCCAGCTTTTAGCATTTTCTACAGCAATCTAGTTCTGCAAGTATCTGAATTTCATGTGTGGTTGGCTCACACCAGCTAAATTTTTGAGTAAAAGGTAAAAGAGCCATTTTGGGTTAGCTATGAAAAACTTTATGCAACAAATGCATATTTGGAAACTGCAAAATGAGCATGCAAATCAATTTACACGCATGGGTGAATGAATATAGATGAGCTATTTTCAAAGTATAGCCATCCTGGTGTAGCATAAGATATCTATACAAAAGGAATGGGAAAGAGGTGAATTGCTCAGCTTAGTCACCCATTTACAATTTTCAATGGAAAACTGCATTGTCAGTTTCTATTATGCCTGCACAAATTTGGACAAATTAAAAGTCAACTAAGTAATTATTAATAACATACATGTGCATAAAGTAAAGCAGGAAAGCCTTGCCAGTCATTTGGAACTTCTCAGATGTTTCTAGGATTTCCACTAGGAAGAGGAGACATCACAAGCATGGTAATACACCTGACTCTGAAACCAATTTGAGACACAGCACTGCCTTATTCAGCCATCTCTCTAATTTGGTATTGGAGATGGCTAAGAAAAAGAGATGTAAATGGAACATTAACAGAAATCACTCTGCTGAACAGAAATATTACATCTGCTTCCAGTCCCTGCACTTTATCAGGATCCCTTTGTTAATTACCAAGAGAATTATCATTCAACCTGACAAATGGGTCTAAGTAAAAAAATAATCCTTGGAATTTCACAGGATTTAAATTCTATAATTCTCTCTTTCATGATATTCTTTCAGAATATATCCTGTGAGATTAGTGCCATATTCTGTTCTGACAATATAAACATTCTGTTTTTATTTCTATAACAGAATATTCAACCTAGAATGAAAATACAAATCCTTGGAAAGTCATATAAGAGTCTGATCTTCTGAAATGGACTATTAGTTTGGCATTTCAAAATTTGATTGAAAATCCCTCAAGATGGAGAGTCACCAACTTCTTTTATTAATCTGGTCTTATACTTGCAAATATATTTATCTTGAAAAAAATTTAAATAGATTTTTCTTTACACCCTCTATAAAAACAGTGTAACACCTGATCTTTATAAATTATTTACCTTTTTTACATAAGTATACATACAATCCTATTTTTGTGTATATATGTATGTGTGAATATGTATATACATGTATTTGCAATTTGATTATGTTCACTAAACAAAATACTTTTACCATGTTTTTATTTCCATTTAAATAGATACACCTCATTCATGTTATGTTGCGAGATGTTATATACGGGTCTACCATGGTTTATTTAGTCAATTACTTGCTAATTAATACTTGAGTTGGTTCCATTTACTTGATTTCACCATTACAGACAATAGGTAATGCGTAACAGGGACAATATATTTGTGAGATTTGTTTAGGAATTTCTGTAAAAAAGAAAAAAAATTTCTAGAATAGAAATTACTGTGTTATCCATTTAAAATTGTCATAGCTACTGCTAAATTGCCCCTGAAAACAGCTGTAGTGATGTACATTTCAACCAAAGATGTGCAAGAGCATATGAGTACCTACATTGCCACATCTCTGCCAACACTGTGTATGATGGTGCCCTTTAATCTTTTCAATCAGCTAGGCAATAAATAACACTTCATTTTAATTTATATTGCTTTACTTATTACTGAGATCAAGCTTCTATTATTTATTGTTTGTATTTCTCTTTTAAATAATCGCTTGGTCTTTTTTACTATTACCTTAATATTCTCTTCTTAACAGCCTGAACTTAATTAAACTTACTAACATTTTTTGAGCTCCTACTATGAACCAGTCAGCTAGCTCCTATATATAATAGAATAAATAGAAGAATAAATGTTCCCCTGTGGACTTAGAGTCACATGAAGAATTGGTGGGATGTTAAGTAACTATAATAAAATGTGTTGAATGCAATACTAACCATACAAACAAGAGTCTACACAAAGCTAGCACTGGCTGTGCAGGAGGGCTATAGGAGGATCTCAGGGAGGATTTCACAGAGATCTTTTACATGGGTTATGAATGATGGGTGGAATTTCACTCAGTAGACACTGGAGAGAAGGCTTTAAGTCCAGAGAAAATAGCACTAGAAAGGGCCCTGAGACATATAAATGCAATAATAATTCATAATACAAATAATAGCTGGCTTACATCACATCACAAGGTTTCAATTAGGAGAAAATGGTAAGAAATGAGACTGGGAAGAACAGGAGACAGATTTAGAAAAGTGCTTGCCTGCCATTCTTAAGAATGTGTGCTTTTTTCTTAAGCCAAAGGAGAAATATTATTTTTAACGGATCACTGCAGCAGTAAAGTGGAATGGCTTTGGGTGGGGGAATGAGGAGTACAGCCTGCGATTAGGAACAGTGGTAAGGAGATTATAAAACAGTGCTGATGGGTGAGTATGAGAGCCTGAAATAGCATATCAATAGAATCAAATGAACTTGGTCACTGAAGATACATGATTAGTCCCTTTATTTTCTGACTTCTAGTAACACTAAATATTCACCTCAGTGACAGTATTTAATGCATTACATTGAAATCATTTATGCATGTATCTGCCAGTCTACTCCACTAGAACGTGACTTGTTCCCCTTTCAATTCTTAGACCAGTGGTGACTAAGTGTCTTACCAAAAACACACAAACACACACAGTGTCTTACCAAAAACAAACAAACAAACAAACAAGTTTCCTGATTTTCCTTGTTGCCAAACAAGGAAAAAATAAAGTTGGTATTCATTAATCCAATACTATTTCTACCCATCCTCTATAACTTTCTAATGACTTCCTACAAACCATTTCCTTTTCATATGAAGAAATCCAGTGATTAGAGTAATCTGAAATTACGGTGACTTAATTGAGAGTGTGAAACAACCCATTAAATACAATTTTTAAAAGGATTCATGTTTCTCACTCTTCATAGGCATACTGTATTTTTCAAAAAGGCTCATTTTTACTACAACTGAGGATATCATTGGTAATATCACTAATGGCACACATGTGCACCCTATTATAGATCTTCACATACTATGATTACTAGTGAGATTTATTCACATTTTTGACTCTGATTTTTTTATACTTGAATTTAAGTCTCAACACTTTCATTTGTGCTGCCAAACTTCAAAATTGCTGAGAACACAAAGGTGAACTAACACTTTTGAGATATTAAGAGCTAATATCTCATCATGTGTAGGACTGCTTCTTAGTTTTTGGAATTATAGTTTTGGAAGTATGAATTATGAATGAATTCATGAATGGACAAAAACATAGGTAAAAACAAAGATAAAGCTAGATTTCTGGTTTGTGTAACTGGTTGTACTAAGAAATCATGGCCTTAAAGAGCACCCATAAATAACTGTTCTTAATGTTGTGAATGATTATTACTTTGGTTTTATTTTCTTTGTTTTGATTTTAACTCAAAAACTATTTTTCCGTCCTCTTATCTCATCCTTCTCCAGGAAAACTGCATACCAGTGCTAAAACCCCTTTTATCAAAAGCTGTATTTCCCAGAGGAAGAGTAATGACACAGAATATAAAAGGTTTGATATGGGAGTAATACCACTCAAATGTGCTGCAGTGAGGCGGCAGAGCAGAAATATCACACCTGGTGCATGTGGATTCAGTATCAGGAAGATACCCTGGAGATGGCAGCATGAACAAGAGAACTACAAGGTGAGTTGAGATACAGGCAGCAGCTGTAACTTGAGCTCAACCACGTTGAAGGGAACATGAAACTGGGGCAATCTACTGCGGAAAGAGGACATCAAGGGCAGCTGGCTCAGGGCAAACACAAGCATGTGGGCAGATAGCCCACCCAGAGCGGGTTCCAGGGACACCTACGTGCAGCACAGCAGGTTAATGCAACTGGGGAAGTAATTCATGTTCTGTAGCAGTTGGTGCCATGTTTTACTCAAATGCATCTGTGAATTACAACTTCAGACACTCTTAAAATAGGTTTTCTGGGTTTTTTTTTCTTTTTTTGGGGGGGTGCTTTTTTAGGGGTGGGTGTTGCTCTGGACTATTTCTATCTCATACTTGGAAGATTTAAATGTTAAACATTTTCCCAAAACTACAATTATTTACATAACTATGAGCTGAAAATGTATTTTGAAGGTTATTTAGTCCAGGCCTCTGATCAGAAGAAGGGACACCTTAATTTAAGAGCGGCAGTTGTCTGTCTGAGCTACTGTTAAGGATCTCCAGGAATAGAGATTTGCCCACCACTTCTGCTGGCCTGTTCTCACATTTATGCTAGAATTACAAGCAAATGCTGTTTACGCTTTCCTTGGCCCTAAATCAACACACTCGTGTTCAGTCTATTTCCACTGGTTAGCCCTCTGTGGACTAGGCTACCACTGCTCATTTTTCTTGGTCCAAATTCTTTTTTCTCTTTGTCAGCTCATATTTTTCTGTCCTACTTTTACGCCTTAAAAATGCAAGGCTATCAAGACTCCTCCCTTTACACAATCCTGGACGGCCTGATCTACAGACACTAGTGACAGAGGTTTTTTTTAACCACCAGGTAATGACAACCTACCAAGGATTTTATGAAGCCCCTGCCCATGCCATTTCCAAAGTACAATAGGAAATTAGCAAGTCAGACAGAAGGGACAGGAACAGTTAGGGAGTCGATAAAAGTGCAACAATGCTGCTGCTATGATGAACGGATCAAGAGAATTGCAATACATTTTGGGAACTAACCTTTGGGAGAGCATCAGTGAATCAGAGTGAATAGTGAGTAAAATAAAGCAGGCAGCTACTAGGAGAAGGAGGGTGAATGTCAGACCATTTTCAGAGAAGAGGGATCTGGAGTGTTTTAGCTCTGTGAAGACAATACTCCTCTTAGGCAGATAAAGATAAGTCAAGGGGATACTGACTACATGAATTTTATTTCCACTGAGGACATAACAAGAATAAATTAATTTATTGTCTGCAGAGAAAGGATTTTCATTAAATTTAAGAAGGAAATTCTGCCCAGAAAAAGTTATTAAACACTTAAATGGCATACTAAGAGAGAGGGAGAAAATAAATATGAAATTGTATTAGCTTATACAGGTAACTTTTAAACACAGGGGAGATTCTTACACGTGAAAGAGTGTGTAGTCTTTAATATTATTTTAATATTAACAAGGAAGAAATTACAAGTTCAGGGCATGGCCTCAAGAGTCATGCAACCTTGGTTAGAATGCCAGCTTTGCAAATTCCTAGTGGGTCTCAGTTTCCGCATCTTTAAAATAGGGAAAATAGCACCTAACTTACAGATTTGTGAGGAGGATTAAATGAATTAATGTGTGTAAAGAACTTAAAATAGTGCTTTACACAGAGTATGAGCTATGAACGATTTTGCTACTGTTGTTGTTCCTGGTGGTATTAGTAGGAAAAAGCCCAATGACACATTACCAAAGGCAAAGAATGATTATAGTTTCTATGACTGAATTGCAGACAATGTTTATCCTTGTCTGTCTCTTCCTCTTAGGCTTGCCTTCAGCTTAATCCCAGAGCTGGAAGTCAAGAAATGGATACCCTTGTTCCCTCCTCCACTAATCAGATACGTGGTTTTTTGTATTTGAAGTCACCAGTTCTCGATGTTCTGCTGTTTCAAACTCTGTCAGTTCTTCACTCTCTCTCAATTAACCTTTTTCTCCAACACTCCTTTTCCCCCCATCATCTTCTTTTTTCCTATCTCCTGTTCCTCTTTCTCAGTCTTCTGTCTGTTTTTCTCAATTATCACACATCCCAAGCTTCACAGCTTCCCTGAGGCCTCATCATCGTTCCACCCTCCATCTCTTATGGGCAAAAGACACTCCAAGATTATACATTTGGCCCCAATCCAAGTCTGTATTGCTGTGTTTTAGGATGAAACAACATTTTCTGTGTCACACAAACAGGGACTATGTCTAGGATGAATAACATCCGGAGTCTGGGGGAGGGAGAGGTGCCCATCATTCTTCTTTATTTCCAGTGACCTCTGGGACAGTGGACAGCTCTCACTAACAGTCAGACAGGAGTGCCATCCCTAGATGAAGAATATTCTAATACATGCAGCTCTACCTCTGCCTGTTCTTTGATGAAGGAAATCAATGTAGAGAACTGAAAAAGAATAAACAGGGGATAAAATTCAAGGGAGAAAAAACTTTAAATGTTATCTGAAGTGAAAAAATATAAATTGGGAAAATGACTATACTACCCAAAACAATTTACAGATTCAACGCAATCCCTATCAAATTACCAATGGCATTTTTCACAGAACTAGAGCAAGAAATCTTACGATTTGTATGGAAATGCAAAAGACCCCAAACAGCCAGAAGAATCTTGAGAAGGAAAGATGGAGTTGGTGGAATCAGGCTTCCTGACTTCAAACTATACTACAAGGCCACAGTGATTAAGACAGTATGGTACTGGCACAAAGACAGAAAGGAACATCAATGGAACAAAATAGAGAACTCAGAGGTAAACCCAAACACATATGGGCACCTTATCTTTGACAAAGGAGGCAAAGATATACAATGGAAAAAAGACAGCCTCTTCAACAAGTGGTGCTGGGAAAATTGGACAGCAACATGTAAAAGAATGAAATTAGTACACTTCCTAATACCATACACAAAAGTAAACTCAAAATGGATTAAAGACCTAAATGTAAGGCCAGACACTATAAAACACCTAGAGGAAAACATAGGCAGAACACTCTAAGACATCCATCAAAGCAAGATCCTTTTTGACCCATCTCCTAGAATAATGGAAATAAAATCAAGAATAAACAAATGGGACCTCATGAAACTGAAAAGCTCTTGCACAGTGAAAGAAACCATAAACAAGACAAGAAGACAACCCTCAGAATGGGAAAAAATAGTTGCCAATGAAGCAATGGACAAAGGATTAATCTCCAAAATATACAAGCAGCTCAATACCAAAAAAGCAAATAACCCAATCCACAAATGGGTGGAAGACCTAAATAGACATTTCTCCAAAGAAGACATACGGATGGCCAACACACACATGAAAAGATGCTCAACATCACTAATCATTAGAGAAATGCAAGTCAAAGCCACAATGAAGTATCACCTCACACACGTCAGAATGGCCATCATCACAGAATCTAGAAACAATAAATGCTGGAGAGGCTCTGGAGAAAAGAGAACTCTCCTGCACTGTTGGTGGGACTGTAAGTTGGTACAGCCACTATGGAAAACAGTTTGGAGGTTCCTTAAAAAACTACAAATAGAACTACCATATGATCCAGTAATCCCACTACTGGGCATATACCCAGAGAAAACCATAATCCAAAAAGAAACATGTACCATAATGTTCATTGCAGCACTATTTACAATAGCCAGGACATGGAAGCAACCTAAATGCCCATCAACAAATGAATGGATAAAGAAGATGTGGCACATATATACAATGGAATATTACTCAGCCATAAAAATGAATGAAATGGAGCTATATGTAATGAGGTGGACAGACCTACAGTCTGTCATACAGTGAAGTAAGCCAGAAAGAGAAAAACAAATATTGTATGCTAACTCATATATACGGAATCTTAAAAAAAAAAAAATAGTGCTGATTAACCCAGTGAAAGGGCAGAATAAGGATGCAGATGCAGAGAATGGACTGGAGGATATGGGGTTGCGGGGGGTGGGGGGGGCAAAGGGGAAGCTGGGACGAAGTGAGAGAGTAGCATAGATATATATACACTACTAAGTGTAAAATAGATAGCTAGTGGGAAGTTGCTGTATAACAAAGGGAGATCAACTCGATGATGGGTGATGCCTTAGAGGGCCAGGACAGGGAGGGTGGGAGGGAGTCACAGGAGGGAGGGGATATGGGGATATGTGTATAAATACAGCTGATTCACTTTGGTGTACTTCAAAAGCTGGTACAAAAGTGTAAAGCAATTATATTCCAATAAAGAGCTTAAAAATATATATATATATAAATTGTGGTGGAAGAAAGTCATATTATTTTAACTCTACTATTTTAATCTGAATAATATATCAAAAAAATTCCCATATAATGATAGAAACTGATCAATGAGGCATGTTCTGAAACTTACAAATGACTCATTTAAATATTAAAAACAAAAGTTTGTATAGATGCCTTACCTACTATGATAGAAGAGGTTTTGGGGCTATTATTGACTTTTTAAAAAACTGGCTGGCCATTTCAAAATATTCATGCGGTGGTCTTAGCTTATATTGAACTCACTGGGAGCTCAGTAAATAAATTTAAACCCCTGGTTTTCTTATGTACATAAGTTTTGAAGAAGTCATTATTAATATTAGCTTAAGTTTTTCCATCTGAACATAATTCTGGCTCATTCAAATAGACAGTTAAAAAATAACTATTATTATTTTATAATAATAAAGTTTCCTCAAAGTAAATTATTCTTAGTAACTATCACAGCAATCTTAGAGCAAGACAATATATTTAGTTTTTCATATAACCCCACAGTCAGGGTGTTGTTAATCAATAACATGAAAATGCTACTTTGCAGAAACCTCAAAATCTCTAACACTATGCCTGATCACAGAAAGTCACTTGTCATACTTTAAAGATAAATTTTTTAGGTTTCTAAGCTCTTGTATAGAAAAAATATGTATATTATATAGACTAATTTAAATCATAAAGACATTTTAATGGCATGTTTAATCAATATACAGTTTTGAGGATTTTAATATGATTTACAAGACTTTTAAATAAAATCCTTCTCTGCTTACATTATGTAATTTTCTTGTATACGTCATATTTTTGTGTATATATTTCTGTGTTTATATGCATATACACAGATATACATTTATGTATCAGAAACAAATGTCTCATTATTTTAAAACATCTCAATACTTTATTTCTCAGAAAGTTGGCCCAGTTTTTAAAATGAAGGTTCATAAATGTATCCTCCCACACACGTAATTGTGCATTTGGGTCATGAAATGCAATATATAACTTCCTATTTTTACAATGTTTTCAATTGGATAAATTAAACATTCAAGTACCTTAAGTATCACATATAGTAATTCTAAATAAATAACTACATTATTTGCAGAAAAAAATCAATTTTGCACTCAGGATGAAGAACTTAAGCTGAAACATAGTATCTTCCATACAGCAGCTATAGTTATAGGCTGCCATGCCAGCTATTTCCCTAAGGAGAGTCCAGGCACACTTAATTATAGAGAGACATCATTACTTAGAAGAAAAACATGAGTCTTTAATTTCCTTGCCTCTGCTGGACTGGGGCGGTTCATTCTGCTGAATCTAGCAATGTCTGAGTAACACCTAAGCTTAGCTGGTTCCACATACAAGGCCAGGTATTGTTAGGTCACAAACAACAGTAACTCCTAAGCTGTGATCAGTGCTGCTTCTGTTATGGATTGCTGTCCACAGAATTCATTACGTCTATAATTAAACACAGAAAGCCCCTCCTGATGTTAGGATGCTAGTGAGGCAACTATTCTTGGCAGAGCCTCTTCTAACTTTTGGACCACCAGATCCCTCCTGGGAACCAACCTGAAAAAGTGCTATTTGAAGCAGCACTTGTTCCCATAATGTGACATCAGTGTATTTCTAATTACAGTCCAGATAGTTTTGAGCACAAGTAACTAGACAAGAGTCTGGGTCAGCACTTCATCTTGCCAGGTCAGTCTTGTTTTCCTCCCACTTCTTTCCAATAATAGTTTCTCACATATACCAGAAATAGCATGGAGAATATATCTTTCGAACTCTAAGAACTACTCCTGAGTTCAATTTTAGGCAATGCGTTGGGAAGCCAAACTACTTATCCAAAAAAGAGACACTATTTTCTCATTATGTAATTTCAGTTAAGTGCCCAGTGTACCATCACCTATATCTTCAGCAGAACCATGTTCTAAGTCAGCAACTCTCACTAAGTATCTACTCAAGGCACCAGCCTAGGTCTTTACATCTGTGCTGAATCACCATGGACTTTGATATTTTCGATAATTTTATCTCCTAGAATCTGAAATAGATGAAAATTGTGCTGCTTATTGTTGAAAATTAAGTATTTTCATTCAAAAGATCAAGAATTAGTTGTAATATTCTTTAGATGCAATATACTGGGGCTTTACTTCTGGTTACATTAGAGTAGAATCAACCTATTAAACATAATATGAATAGAAGGCCAACAAAAGAAGTAAAGAAGCAAGCATTATAGAAACAAAGTGTGATGAATCCTGACAGGCTAATCCATTTCTTTATTATCATGACATTAGGAAATGGCACTAAATGTAAGGTCTGCCACAATCCTCAATTCTGAAGGCTTTATTATAAATCAGCCATTCAAATTAGCACCAAGTTAACAACTAGTGAACACATTTTCAGCAGCCATCACCTGTTTGTTAAGTGACACACATAGGTTTTGTCATGTAATGGACAGAGTTGCCTGCTAGGGCAACAGACACACCTGGGCTCAAATTTCATCTCTGCCATTGAACTATGGAACTTTTGGCAAGTTAGCTTTTCTAATACATACATAGTTTCATCATTTGTAAAATGGCAACTTTATAAAACCTATCAAGTAGGATGTTGCAGGAATAATTAAGGTAGAATGGATAAAGTACACTGTACACTGCCTTTCACTCAGTAAACACTAAGTAGTAAGTATAATAAATGTAATTCTAAACAGAATGATTTTAAACTGCATTCAAATTCAAGAGGTGCTTATGGCACCATACTGATGCTTAATATTTTGTGGGAGAAATCATGTATATTTGTAGATTTGGAAAGTATAGTTGTACTAGTAATTTTTTTCCAATATCCAATCACATTCAGGTATTTATTGAGCTTTTACAACACTCATCACTAATTACCTAAAGTACCAGCAGTTGAGTTGTCCTAATTGGAAAACATACATTGCTTGAATGTATTGGTAAGACTTCCACTCAAGTAGATGCAAATGTAAAATAAGTCCCTGTGTTTTATTTCCATTATAAAGGCACGAGAAACTGGAAACAAAATCAAAGGTTGTACAGGTATTTAAAACAATACTCTCTCCTTTCTTTTAGATGTATTTATATATAAATACACTTGCTTCCTGGAATGGTCATTGGATTCATGTTACAAATATCTGACTCTTTTGCAAAAATTTGTAAACATGGATTTACATTAAGGATTCCTTTGTAAGTAATTATTTATATGTTTTCAGTGCATTGGTAGTCATTGAGTAGCATGCCTTTCAAACTCTGAAGGACTTTTTTCAAGTAGAGCTTATACACAGTAAAGTACATAAATCTTAAGTGTATAATTCAATGAATCTTTACAAACATATGCATCCATATAACCACCACCCAGATCGTGTCAAAGGCTCCACTGTGTCCTCTTCAAATCAATACCACTAAAAGGTAATTTCTATTCTGACCTCTAACACCATAGATTAGTTGTGTCTGTTTTGAACTTCACATAAATAGAATCACACAATATGTACTCACACAGTTGCTACCTTAAATTACTAATTTCATTTGTTCAGATTTTACACAAGAGGAACAAGGGAGCCACTGCCCTCTTTATTCAGCTTGTCTATATTAATGCATCAATAGGTACTAAGAGAACTCTACCAAATCTTATACCTACTATCGGACATAAGTGATCTAAAATTCATCTAAAATGACCTCAAAGTAGATTTACAGAAACAAGTTTAACATTTTTACTATTAACATTCACAGCATCCTAGAGCCACTAGCCTGCTGCCATTAGATATTTCTTCTAAATATTCAAGTTTTTCTGAGAGTTTACATGTAATAGCTATTCACAAACAGTGAGGTAAGTTAGCAGGAGTTCACAATCAGGAGTAGTCTGATTAGATGTTTCTCATTTTGCAATCCTGGAAATTGAAATTAGGACATTAGCAGCCTTACTCTACTTTTAATGGCAACTTAAAGGCAATGCCACATCTGGAATTTAGTCCTTCAGACCCCATGCCACATTCTGTTTACACACATTGTATAAACTGTGACATTGCAGGAAAAGAATCTGAGAGAGCATTGTACCTATTTGCATGTTCAAGTGGAAATACATGGTCTCCATGCTTAAGAGAAAAAACCAAAAAGCCATGCAATTTCTGAAGAGCTCTAAAGCACCTAACCAAAAAAGCTTTTTTTTCCCAAAACTTAATTCGGACATTTTAAGACTTACTACTCAACAAGGACCACACACACTTATCAATTCCTGCACTCCCAAGTAATAGAAGGGGACTGAGCCATAAAATTATAGAGAAGTAGATGAGGAAAAAGTATAAGTGTTTTGCATAATATTGTGATGCATAATGAACTAAAATCTTTTGGAATGCAAAGATGATTTATTCGGAATTATGTCAAATATACTTGCATAATTTTTGAAAGTATAGTTTGCATAACAACTAATAATAGGTTTATCACTTCCATAATAATACAAAACTTGAATATCTATAGTAAGGCCTAATCTTCAATGTTTCTTTATAGGAGTTAACCCTACGAATATTGTAGCCACCAAACACTCACTGAGAAAGTGACATGGTATGTGGTTCCCATTTTCAGAAACCAGTGTGCCTCAGGGTCCTATTACTCAGAATGCAGCAAAGAATAACAGAAATATTATATAGTACCTGTCATTTTTGTAGTCAATCAGGGAATTCTTAAATAATCACTTAATTATCACATTTCATTTAATGCTGTCCAAACTGCAACATGATGTTACTAACATATACAGTTTTACACTAAATACATAATCTGTTTATGATAACTATAAGAAATCTTTCTTGAGCTTTTTAAAGCTCAAGTATATTACCTAGCTTCACTGCAACATACATGTGAATAACTAACTTACAGAAGAGGCTCAAAAGACAAATTACAAGTAGGATAGATCTATTAGGTATCTATACCTATACATTAGGGTAAAAATAGTAAAAATCACTAAGTATAGGATTGGGATGGATAACGGTATTAGTTTATGTTGAAAGTGACAGTTTTTACAAATGCTTCTGTGTTAAAGGCTCATTTAATCAAAATAAAAATTCTCAAGTAGAATATGATGTTTCAAATATTTTGAGTCACAATCAGACATGGGTAACATTAGAGCACAGCTGTGTAAAACAGAAATAGAAGCTCAATGTGTTTACTCTTTGCTTTTCTTTATAAGCTGAAACTTTTGGGCTAATCAAGCAAGGATCATTATTACATTAGGATTTCTTTTAAATGGAAAAGAAAGTGTTCCATATTTGAATTTTGCTCAATACTAGCCCTAAAGAAAATGGTAGTAGAAGTAGTGGTGCTGGTGGTAACACAAACAGTAACAAAAATAACAAGTGGATACTTCAGAATATTTACTATGTGCCAGGCACTGCTCTAAGAGCTTTACATGAAGTCGCCTGCTTAATTCTGATAAGAGCCCTATGAAGTAAGTACTATTATTATACCATTTTCATAGATGACAATATTGAGAAATAAAGTTTGAGTGCACCCACTTAAACCAGGCAACGTGGTCCCACAGTCTGCATACTTCAATCTCTACACTACAAATGCTTCTCAGAATAGTAAAACAAAATAACACATTCCTCCTCATTTGTGGCATTCTAGAATGGTAACAGTTTTGATTATTATTTTATAATCAAGATAAGCTTCTTTTGACAGATCATTGTTATGCTTTAAGAACTTCCCAGAACATTTCATCTAAATCAAATTTATGAATTTCTCCATTCCACTCAAAGCTTTTTCAGCACAGGTAATTCACCTTTTCCTCCAATGGTAGACTTCAAACAAAACTCTGGCAAAATCTCTGAATCATTTTTGTCCAGTACTTAAATTTTTTTTAACTTTATGAAGATTATAAGTATCTATGTAGTATTTTCCTTTATTGTAGCAGTTAAAATATTGAAAGCCTAGAATCAATCAATATATACTGTCACAAGGAAAGCATGTTGAGCTTGCGAGTAAAGTATGGCACTGCCAATGGGCTCCAAAAGCTACAGATTCGATGGGTGCAGCTGAGAGAAACCACATGATAAGCCACATAAAGTGTTCAGATAATGCATTTCACAGGTGGAACCAAAGTGTTCCAAACAACAAGCAGCCTTAGAGTTCTGTACATTAATCAAACTCACAAAGATTCTAACCTCCTTAGAGACAGAATCTTCTTTTTCTCTATATCCCCTGGTTCAATCTACAGTTTCAAGTGTGTGCTTAACTAATGTTTACTAACAAACAGAAAATAATGTTTTCTATTTTTCTCTGGGTTCCTATCAATCTGGTCTCTATACTGTAGTCAGAGTGACATTTTTGAAATGTAAATTTGATAATGATACCCTCCTCCTTACCTTCCACACTAAACTCCTTCCATTGCTTCTCCATCATAGTTACAATAAAGATTAAAATCCTCGACATGGGCTAGAAGACCCTACGTGACCTGGCCCTACTCCTCTAAGAGCTCCATACTCAAGGGCCTGCCCTCGGATATTTGAATGTGCCATGCCATGTCCCGCACCAGGCTTCTGGCCCAATATTTCTCCTCTGCCTTTACCTGGCTAATTCCTTCTCATCTCTCAGATTTTAGTTTAAATATCATCCCTAAGGAAAACTTTTTTGATTAGGTCTGTTCACACTATTTTACAGTTCTCACAGTACCATGAACCTGTCCTTCAAACTATATGCCATCACAAAGTTTTCACTTATTTATTTTTTAATTACTGTGCTTCCTCACTGAAATGTGAGGTTTCTACCTTCCTATGAAGGTAGGAACTATTTCTGAGACTTTACTCAAAATTCTAGTGTCTGGGCTTATGATTCGGGCACATACAAAGCACTTAGTCAATATTTGTTGAATAAAGAAAGGAATAATGAGTGAGTGAGTGAATGTGGTTGCCTATTTGGCCAGATTAGTAAAGTCATAGAAAGCAGAGGCTTTATTAAATTGTACCTATCACACTGTCATGTTTAGTAGTATTAAGCAATCAGCCATCACAGGCCATATGTTTCTGGCTATTTAAATAGAGGAAGCGAATAAAATTGATACTCAGAGTCTAGTATGAAATTTTCATATAAGGGACCCTAAAATGCATAAAACCTGGATCTTAAAATCATAAAACTTATAACTTAAATTCTCATTGATCAGCCTTTTATTCTCATTTTTAACCAGGTAGCCAAAGAATTCACTAATTCTTTTAAGCTGTTAGGAAATTATTAGTCCTCTTAAGTAGAAACTTATTAAATAATAATGGCCCCAAGGCACTTAGATGGGTATGATTCACTGAAAAAGCTATACACCCCATAAGCATCCATCATTCAGGAAAGATGACATTCTTGGATAGTGACGTCTGAGGCTGACTCTCAGGGTCAAAGCACATAAGTTAGTCCTGTCCCATCAGCCATATATATATATATTTTTTTCTTTTGCATAATCCCTGAATCTGAAAAAGTATCAAATCTAATAAACTGGAAATCTTATTCAGCAGACATGATAAATACAGGGCTTGAGAATAAGGGTGTTAGTGCTCTTACCCAGGCTCTGTCACTAACCTGATCATGACACACAACCTTCCTTGTGTTCTCTTTCCAGCACTACATAAATAAATGAATAAAACCTGTTAGGCCTGCCCGAACAAACAGAGTAAGGATGAACATGAGCTCATTAAATGAAAATACTCTAGAAATCCATAGGTCCATAAGTTGTTTAAAGACATTCTAGAAAAAAAGAGAGTATTCTTATTTTCTTTTTAATAATTCTTATTGTATTTTGAATACAAAGGCAACTAGAATTATATCAGACTTTTTTATTATGTTAAAAAGAAAAGAAATTGTAGCTGGGACCAGATATAATTTGAATATTGTTTAATGTTTGCTGTTAATTTTTTCCAAATTTTCTCTAGTGATTATGGATTTGTTTTTAAATTATTATTTTTTTTAATGTGGCAATCAGTGTAAATACTGGCCAGAGGCAGGGCTTTCTTTATACTTCATCTGAATAGAAATCATCTGTCCCTAGCCCTCAATACATGATTGGTGTTGGGCGAGGCATCCATCCTCAATTAATTATTTACTACTCACTTGATACACGTGAAACAGGGAAAATAAGCAAAATGGAGCCGATCCTTCTGGGGAGACCAACTCTGCCTTTATCACTCCATCTCCCATTTCTGCGATAATCAAAGGAACCTAGCCTTTTGTTTTCCTTTCATGACTAGTGGTGATCTTTGCACACCGTTTTCAGCTCAAATTTTCAAAATGAATCAATGCTCCAGAACTATCCTGATGTATTTTCTTTCTTGGGTTGAATTATCTTACATATCAGGTACTATATCTTTCAATTATATATCTAATTCCAAATTCTTCATCTCATGGAAAGAGCTATCCATGTGCAAAATGCATTTCAGAGATATCTAATTCTGCTTCTCTTCAAAATATTACTTTTGCCATTCTTTCTCCACTCTTAACTATTCCTTATTATGCACATCCCTGGATTCCTACGTTAAAAATGCACAGAAAAATAAAAATTTTCATTTAAAACACCCTCCCACACAGAACAAGCTGTCATTGTGTCATATTTGTTTCCTAATTTAAGGAAGGAAGTTATCTCTCTTGTGTTCTTGGTGAAATTGCCTGCTCGGTATTTTAAAGTGGCATTGTGATACTTAGAGCAATTTGTCCCATAAAATAATGTCCATTTTTCAATTCATTTCTATTCATCAGTGCAGAGGTATGCAACTTCAAATTATACTATAGCAAACCATCCAATATAGCTATCTTATTCATGCTTTACAATTAAGTTAGATTTGGTAGAGGAAAAAGCATGTACTGTTTTATTTTTGTAAAACATAACTATAAAGTCTGATGCTAAATCCATGGAAATTTACTGATCAAGCTGAAGTGCAGTATAGGCCATGGAATACAAAGTCTTCTATAATTTCTTAAGCCAAAATACATGAAAATAAAAACCCTCATGAAGGCAGAAAGCAATAAAATAACGCTTTACTTCTTTTTCATAAGCCCATGAAGGCTACAGAACTCTGCTAATGATCAGATTTTTTTTTCTTCCTAGCTCCCTTCGCTGTTTAAACAAATTTTATCAAGTCTTCATTTCTCTTAAAGTCAAGTAAGAGAGAACTGCCAAGTCTAATAAGATTTACAAGGGCTAGTTCCCCTTAGCAGTGTCAGCAAAAAAAAAAAACAAAACCAAACAGAAGACATTATACAATAAAATATAGCCATACATAGAGCTTTCGTCCCTACAGCTTTCAAAATTAGATTTAATAATTCACCTTTAAAAAAACCTGCCATAAATGCCATTTATCCATGTGTTGATTGCCTTGATTTGACCTATAAAGTATCTACTTTAAACCTTGACATCTCTCCTGCTCAGCCACAGATACATCCATATTTTTTCTTTCTCATATCACTCACTTTCTGTTCATAGGCTTTCCTGCATTTATCCAACAATATTTTGCCTTGGTCATTGTCATGTAGCAACATTGGAGAAACACAGTAATGACTGAATTTTATATATGAAGGGAAGAAAATAAAACTTAGAGGTATGAGGTTTTTTAAATTCCACACTGTTTCAATCCCTAAGAACAACAGAAATTACAGCTTGGCCTCCACTACTCAGATAAATATCACTGGCTGAATATCCTCGGAAAATCTCTTGCAATCCTTCATATGCATCCCCTGTTTATTAGCCTGCAGAAGCTTCCCAGTCCAGCAACATCTAAATTTCTCTACTATTTATCCTCTCAAGTCATCTGCTAATTGAGAAATATGCTATTTAACGTCTAACATTTCTAAACATGAGCTGACCTCTCCCACTTCAAGATACCACAGAAATGTTATAATGTTATTAAGTTGACAAATGTTGGACTTGGACTTAACCAAAGAAACTAACATTAATTCCAAGAACCCTCCTCCTTCTAATCAAGAAAATCTTCACGAGCCCTCCCCCGCCCCACCCCCTTTTCCCACAATGAGAAGCAGGACTTGACACTTTACTTGTAAAAGACACAGCTGTGCCTGTGAATCCTGTCTCCCTTGTCCTTTACCGAAGAGTAACTACTTGGGGGTTCTTAGCCATGATGAATCTCTCCTGACTTCATTTTTCACCAAACATGGGCCCAATCTTCTAGATGCTTGTCTGCATCTTACGGGGAAATCTGTGTATTACAGGCTTAGTGGTGGTAAAGGAAAAGCACACCGTACGCTCAGGTGGGCCCCAGCCCAGTGAAGATTGGGAGCGACTCGGCAAAGAACCGGAGGAAGGAAGCGGAGAGGTCATTCTACCTGCCACTTGGAAGGAACTAGGGTTGGTAGAACGGGCTCCCGGGAGGAACTGAACCTGGAAATGGGGGCTGCTCCACCAGCACGAGGATGCCAAGAGAGGGGCTGCGGGAGGTGATGAGGCAGATAAGCCGGAAACAGGTCTTCACCTGGGCCCTCTCTGAAACACACTCCAGAGAAGGAAGCCCCCATGCAGTGGCCCGGGCCTGCCTCGCCCCGCCTCCCCGCGCCCTGCCCAGGCCGAGGCCCCCGGGGCTCCGGCGGCAGCGGGCCTTACCTTGGCTGCAGTCCTTGCCGCGAAAGCCGGTTCGCGAGCAGTCGCACACCGCCTGGTCGTCCACGACCGAGCACACGCCTCCGTTGAGGCACACCCCGCCCTCGCCCTCCTCGCCCGCCTCGCACGGGCTCCCGCCGCCGCTGTTGGGCGGCTCGTCGTCCAGCTTCACCTCGCCGCTGTCCACGGGCAGGGCCTGCGAGGAGTTGACCCGCACGTCGCGAATCCACCCTTTGAAGGGCTCTCGCTCGCGCACAGAGGCCAGCGTGAGCTTGAGCGCCGCCGCGCGCAGTTCCGGGGGCAGCCCCCCGACGAAGAGGCCGCTGAACACCGTCATGTCCCGGCGCTTGGACTTGACCTCCACCCACTTGGCCTCCGCCTGGTCGATGAAGAGCGTGGTGTTGCGGAACTGACGGCGGATGCGCACGCTGTGCCACGCGCCGTCGTTGACCGGCGTGTCGGCCAGGAGCGTGGCGGGCTCGGCGCAGAAGATGGAGAAGCTGAGCTGCAGGCGGCCGCCGCGCGTCAGGATGAGCTCCAGGAAGTCGCAGAAGCCCTCGTCGTCGAAGTAGAGCACTAGGCCCCGGGCGCTGCGCGTCTTGAGCTGGAAGCTCATCTCGCTCTCGCAGCAGGCGTTCCACTTGGGGAAGCGCGTCCACTGGCCCTCAGCGCCCGGGAATTCCAGCCCGCTGCCCAGCTCTGCCCAGCAGCCCAGGAGCAGCAGCGAGAGGCACAGGAGAAAGCAGCCCCCGCGCTGGAGAAGCGCCGTCCCCATGCTCGGGGCTGGGGTGCGGCGGGGGGGTGCCGGGGCCGACAGGGTCAAAATGGTCCTGGACACCGTGATGCAGAAATAGGGGTCCGGAGATAAGGCGGGTAAGGGGATGGGCAGGAGTGGGAGGGATGCACCCTCCTTTATCTAGCTCTTTTTTTCTTCTTCTTCTTCCAGCAACCCCTCCCTCTCTCCCTATACTCTCCTCCCAACTGGAAAACGTAGACCCCAGTAGTACAGGGCAGCCACAGAACTTCCAGACCAAAGGGAGGATGCACTTTGGAAGCAACGTTCTGGGAAAGGTGTCAACAGAAAGTCAAGGGAAATCACGCATCCATTTGAGTCCGATGAACTAGTCCAACGGCATCAGTGGTGTCAACAAATGCGTCACTCTTCAAATACCATCATCTGCCAGGTACCATCAGTGGTACCATGCAAAAGGGAAGCAGTTAGAGTCAGGTAAGAAGCAAACACTTCCCAGGGAAGTACAAGAAGCCAGCAATGAACCAGGATCCTTGAATGCTTGGTAATGCCTCAAGTGTTTCTCCTCCAGACGTAGTGTCCCAATCCAGAAGGGAGAAAGGGTTCCCTTGCCTCTTTAAGGCACCACTTATCAACCCCAGAGTAGCTTCAAAGGCCTGCTTCTTCTGTCATATCATGGACTTCCGGGACCACTGTAGGCAAAGCAGAGTTCCTTGCACATGGGCTCACAGGCTGGGTTTTACTTCTCTTTTTCCCTCCCCAACAGTAAGGTTCAAACACAGAAGCTGTGAAATAGCCAGAAGCTGTTAGATGTGGAAATCACAACAGCTCCTCTTCTTTCCTCTCCACCTCTGCCAGGCCAAGCTAAGATGCCAGCATATCAATTGGTTGTGTGTTGGTGATGCATTTTGGTTTTATTTTCTTTTTTATAAGGACCCAGAAATCTGCAGAGAATTAAAATAAAAATTAAGTTCTAAAGTCTGATAGAGTATCATATAATCATTATTCAACCCAGAAACCAGGTTTATAACTAGTGCTGTTAGTAAGTCAGAGTTAACCTTATTGGAAGGAGCTTATTTGTCCTGATCTACAAGTAAGAATTAATGTCTCCTAATAGTTAATACCACACTCTTACAATCAGCCATTACACCCTTGTAGTTTATTATAACTGTTAATAGGTAACCCTCCCAGGTTTTTATAGAAATTTGGTTACTGTTATCTTTTACTATTTCTGAGAAGGTTTAATTTTTAAAATATATGAGGAGAGGGAAAAACAGACTCTGTTAGGGACTTTTGCTTATATTGTGCACTGGTTACATGGAGAATAAAAATACAACCGATTTAAATCTCAGTTCATATCTGATTTTACAACAGGCAGAGCATATCAAACTGTTGACTGGAAGCTGCTAACATGGATTTGTATAGCATTCCTACCATTTTATTTTTCTCAGAGAGAGAAGGAATATTGATGGCTTCTTGGGAGTCTAGTTAAATTTCAAACAAGTATTTTCTTCCTTTTTATTAGAGGAATAATCTCTTATGGAAGAAAACATCTCACTGGAGTCAGATGTCTACTTTTGGCAGCATTTGTGTCTCAACTGCCATAAAATTAACTCCTCTAAAGATGGGTAAAGTATTTACTATTTTGCCTAACAGTGTAGTGATTTTAACTCAAGTCCTTTCTGGCTCTCTGCTCTTAGCATTTGTGTGGTTAGAACAGCAGCTGGCATGTGTGTCACCTTAGCTGCTATGGTTCCAGGATGCTCGAATTTAAAATTGTATCTTTGAATTACTCACTATACTATTAAATCACCTCTCTTTATTCAACTCTAATCTGACAGGTTCTTGTAGTGGTATAGAAATCATAAATAGTGAATTGTTTTTAGGACTTTTTTTTACCAAAAAATTACTCTCACATTTTGACAAAAAAATCACAAATGTGTCATCTGGTCATGTCAAGAAAACACATGTGTTTCCCTCACCATTTCCCACTGTCTCCCCCCACCACACACACACACACACACACACACACACGCACAGACACACATACACACAACACACACACACACACATACTCCAATTTATTGCCTGGACACAGACGCTCACTATCCAATTAGCACTTTTTTTTCCTACAAGCTGAAACTAGCAGTAATTTATGGCACCGCATTGTGCTGCTGCTCCTCCACGGAGGGAGCTGAGAGCATCTCTCTTCAGTACAGAGCAATCCCTACAGGTGTCAGCTGAGAGCCACCAAGCCAGGGGATCCCACTTCAAGTTCCTCCCCAGATGAAATTGATGACTGGTTCTCTCTAAGTGCACACACAACACACTACACACACAAACACACACACACACCCTGCCCACTAGCAAAGGGAAATAAAAATCTCAGTTGCTTATTTATTATGGCTGATACATTCCACACCATCAGCAATCACCAGCCATATCTTGTCTACTCCTGTGCCAAGCCAAAGGAAAAGTGCTCTTAAAAATCATTCTAAGATAGTATATTATTCAATATACTTTCATTTTTTAAGTGGACTCGGAGATCTGTGAAATTTTCAGTCATTGTGAAATAAATCTGGAATTTCAAGATCAAGAGTAGTGCTTTGAAACCATCCACAAGCTCGTGTGTTAGAAAGCCAATTTTTTTTTGTTAGTCGGTTGGAGCCAGTTACTTTATTAATTGATATTACATAGATCACAAAAGCTTTCTTTATACCTCTCTCCTGCCCTCTTCCACTGATGCATACCTAGATAATTTTTTATGGAATGTAAGAGGAGGGGAAAAACATATATTCTTACCACAGGGGAGGTCAACCGACTCTCCTAGTTCTTAGAGGAAGCTCATTGTGTGAGAGAGAGTATCTCTATTTATATGGAGAAAAGGATTCTCTCTAGGTGCCGGGAAAACCTGGCGAGTTCACAAATTAGAGGATAAAATAAAAGGATCTGAAAAACAACCTCACTGCAGCCAAAGGAAGAAGCGCTCTAATTCAAAAGCAGACTAGCAGCCTCATTAATCTTTTCTTTCATTTCTAGAATCAAATTCATTCCCAAGCCACGGAAGGATCGATACAGTATGCTCATCGGCTGCAGTTGCATTTATTTTAATATATTTATGGTAACACACACAACATACACGCACACCTTTCCACGCACCTTTCAATATACCATAATAAAGAACCTGAAATCTTTGAGAAAATTTTTACAAGTGCCTATCTTTTCCCCCTGGCTTTTGCGAAGTCCCTCAATACCAATGCACACCCAAAATTCTCCCTGGCTTTCCCGCCCAGTCTCTAAGCTCCATCTCTAATACCAGTGCAGTTTATTGGAGCCTGGAGTCAACCGCACAAATTAAGGCTAGGCACAGCATGGGGCTGATGGGGAAGGGAAAGAAAGATGTAGCTATAGATGTATTTTATTGCTTTGGTTTCTAACTTGCCCATTTTCTATTTTTGCTAGTAAATCACTGCATTCAGTCTTTAAGTTACTACCCCAATTCCACCATCTCATCTTCTTGCCATCTATTTAAAAAGCTTCATGCAAAACAACCGAGATCTATACTCCTCCACCCTCCCACCACCCATCCTTCCCTGTACATTTGTGGCAGATCCTGGCTCAGTTACAATGGAGAGAGATATCCTTCTCCGGCTAGCCTCGCCCCATCCCCTCCCCCCAACACAAATTAAGCTTCTTTACCTGCCCGGTTATTCCCCCTTAGCTCGAGCCAGAGCTTGAGGCATGCATCGGTCAAAGCGAATTTCCTGAGGTCTGTGGATAAGGCGACTGCCGCTGCCTTTTCAGAGGCGTCAGGCTTGAGCGTCTATCTCCAGGAGTGCAGGAGGGGAGAACAGGCAAAGGAGGGGAGCAGAAGGAGGAGGAGAGGGAAAAAGCTGGGAAGGAGGAGGCGGTCGTGGAGCCCGGGAAGGCTGGGTTACGTGACGCCGGGTGCTGTCCTTCTGAAAGAGAAGGGCGGAGCTGAGCTCTCCGCAGTACCATGGAGAGCGGCGGGCCGTCCTCAGACTGGGATACTGGTGGGCTCAGGCCGCGGGGAGCAGCCCCTCCCGGTCGGGATGCTCCGCAGCGAGGTGTGTTTCTGCCTTTGCTTCGTCCCCTTGGTGGGGGAGCCCGATCCTGGGGGCGGGGACCTAGCGCAAGTGCTTCTAACTTGTCACCACCCACCCTCCCCCACGAGAGGGGGGCGGGGGGAGAAAGGGTGGGGGGGGAGAGAGAGAAAAACCAGAGAACCACGTAGCCTACTGAGCATGCCCAGGCCCCTGCTGGACCCACGGAAGGCTGTGTGGAGATTCCACTTCTCCGGGGTTTTGTCGTGATTGGGCGAGGGTATCCGAGACGGTTCCAGGGCGAAAAGGAAGGGGCCAAGGAGTCGGTGATTAAGATGAGCTCTGGCTTTACTTGTGCACTTTGATCTCTTGCTTGGAACCCTTCAAAAGCTGCAGCTCTTCGAAGAATGCAGGGACCGGCAAGATTCACCCAGTCGCTGGCATTCCCCCAGATCCACCGTCCCTGCCCCACCCCTTACTGTGGCCCTGAGCTGAGTGATCACTTCAGATCTTCACGATCTGCCTAAGCTGTGCCAAAAAGATGTGAAAGAGACACACGAGGCTAACGTGCCAACTTGGAGACCAGACTCAAGTCTGTCTGACAAGGTGCTTTTGGTGGTAGCCTCTCTTCATCCTCCAGCCTCCCCCAGCTTTCCGGGCTCTGCCTTGGCCATGGGCGTCCTGAGCTGAACCAAGTTCTGTACCTGTTTAACTCATCCCTCTGTCTCCTCCTTCCTTTTGCAGCTGGTAAAACCTGGAGGAAGTGAAACTTGATACAATGCTCTAACCATATCACTGGGCATGCCTAGTAGGTGTTGCTGAGTTTGGTGACAAAGGAGTTAACTCTAAGGGAGCTTGCAGAATAGGTGGTAGAGAAGTCTGGAGTGTGTGGCTAAATTATAGTTTGAGTTCTATGAACATTTAAATTCCTAACCTATCATATTCCTAGCCTGGGTTAGTTTTAGAGCTGAGAAAGCAGACATATTTATTTCAACACCACAAACCTAATAGCTTCACCCGCAAATGCTATAAGGTAAGACTATTTTCTGCCTCTAGACCCTATAACGCAAACTGTAAAAACTAGACAAATTCAGGAATACTGAAATAATATACACTTCAAATGCAATATTCATTTCCTGCCAAAGAAACCAGAACTCATTCCTTTTGATAAGCCTATTTATACTTTCACTGCTTTTGTAAAAGAGCCTAAAAACTTGGAGACAGGAACAAGAAATTTTATTATTTTTATTGGCTTCAGAAAGGCCATGTGGTCAAGTAATTAAATGTGTGGGAACTAGAATCATGTTGTCTGGGCTTGAACTTCATCTCTGCCATTTATCGGCTGTGACCTTGGGTAAGATGCTTAACCTTACAATGCCTCAGTCACCTCATCTGTAAAATGGACATATTAATAGATCCCAATTCATCTGTTTGTTGTGGAGATTAAATTAATAAATAGACATAAATATTTTAGAATTGTGTTGAGTAAATACTATCTTTTTTTTTCTGTTGAGTTCTGAGCCCATTCTATTCTGTTTGAATCAATGGAAGTCACTTCTCTGAAATCCAGATTCCTTGACTGTAAGTATGGATTACTAGTGAGTGAAAGTTTATTCCACAGGATTACTTTGAAAATGTAATGAAATAATAATGCTTAACATTTTAAAAAACAAAAATGAAATTTTAAATATTGTAAAGCTAAGTCTCAGAAAAATAGAAAAATCTAAGGTATTTTTAGGTGAATTTGGATGACAAAAATAATCTACTTAATTCAGGGCCATTTTAAAAATTTTCCTATCATTTGCCAATAGGTTCTAGAGCAAATTGCATATAAGGTATGCCCACATATGTCTATTATAGAGGTAAAGCTTACTGCAAAAGTAAGTAGAAGGGACAGCAATTTTTTAAGAGTTGGATCTAAAAATGTTCCATGATGCCCTTAAGATCTGTGTGTACATTCATCAGTGAATCTTATGATGATAGCAGAAGATTTCTAGAGGCTCTCTTAAGAGTCAAAGCCCTGTCTTCTACCTGGACTCTTTAAACCCACTGATTGCCACCAGTGTGTATGACCTGATTGATTTTTTAGTTTCTTTAATTTTACCTTTGTGAATTTGGATCTTATCTTCAGGTGGGCTCCACAAGGTTTCCACTGGATCATGGTTTTCCTTGGGCCGTCTTCTACAGTTTTGATTCAAAGACATGTTAAAATTCTTATTCTTCATGCATACATTTTAAAACAAAAAGTCCTCTGTGCCCACCTCTTACACACACATACAATCTAAACTGATAGACTAGATTATATGTTGCAGTAATCCCCTTTGCAGTTATCAGCTTTAAAGTAACCACTGTATCTAGTCTAAGAAATATGGACGGACATAAGATCTCTTTCTTTCAGTAAATATGCAGAGGGAAAATTATCAGTATGTGTTTAGAATGGAAAAAATATCACAACACAATTTAGTGATAAAAGCTCTTACTTTATTTTAAAGTATGACTTGCCATGTTGCTTTTAAATATAAATTGCTTCAATGCTCTGAGCGCTAGTTTCCTCATCAGTAAAATGAGGATAATGGTACCTCACTTTATAAGATCTGGTGAGAATAATGCCAATATCTAATGTTGAGTGTCTACTCCATGCCAAACAGTACTCCAGTACTTTACTTACATTAGCTTAGTTTATCCTTCACAGCAACTCTGTAAGATAGAGTCTAGGATTTCACTCATTTTACCAATGAGAAAAGTGAAGCACAGAGAGGTTAACCAAGACAGTCAAGGTCACATCTAGCACTATAAGAACAAAGGACTCAAACTCAAGACTGTGATCTTAAACACCTTGCTACCCTGCCTCTTATCAAATGATCAAATGCGCCTAGCACACTGCTTGGCACAATGCAGATGCTAATAAATGTTAATTCCCTTTTTAAGAGTTTCATCAAGAGGAATACAGGAACTAAACAGTCTACTTTGGAATGTAGTAATTTCTTTCCTTAATGACAGATAGTATACATGAAATAGCTTAATGAAAACAGGTGAGGTGTTTTAATGGTACTATCATTTTTTTTGTTTGTGGGTAAGGTATAAAATGATTCCTATTGATATGAATTTGAGGCAATTTAATATTTGTCAGAAAAATCTAGTATTTTTTTAGAAAGCTAGAAACTAGGATTCTTTCCTCTCCATCCCCTATGGAATCTACCCATTTTGGGCTACAGTAGTGTGTAGGAGGTTTTTAACTCCTGCCCCTTGCTGCTACTCAGAACAGATGATTGTGAAATCAAGGTGTTTGTTTATGATTATGTCTGATTGGGAGAATTTCTGACAACCCACATACGGAAACATAAATAATATCTCATGCCATAAACTGGTAAACATTTTGCAACAATGAAAATGGAAATGCGTGATCACCATAAACAAATATATTTCCCTAAGGTATTAAATATTAATAAGCATTCTAACTTGGAAACTCGCTCCACACTAAAAATAAATGAAACTAAATGATAAGATTTTTTTGACTGAGAAATGAATACAGAGACTCTCTGTGTTTATTGCTGCAATCATAGCTTGTGCTTTAACATTAGGAGATCAGTGTAAACACCTACTTTCTCAATTAACATTAAGGCAAAGTGGAGGCTTTGAAATACCCATGAATTCTAAGATTGATATCGATTTGGAAGGGGGTTTTAACTTCACAAATATGTGATTGAGAAGACATGCGTGGTAATAATGAGGGAAAATATGAGTCGACATGTATTAAATACATTTCCACTAAAGATGGTAGATAATTTAAAAGAGCAATAAGATTTATCATTTTGAGGGATTTTCTATTTGCTGTGATTCAAGTGATCAAAACAAAGCCATTTTTTCTACTGAAATAATGGGAAAGATTAGATTACATTATATTCTCAACTAAATTTCAGATTAATAGTGAATTTCTCTAACCAATTACAGTATCATTGTTGCATGATTGGAATTCTATTGTTTAGTTTACAACTTATTTATTTTAATAATAAATACAATCCTTGTTATTTGGTTTGTGGTTAAATGTCTCTAGCTAGTTTCCTTTGTATAAGCCAATATGAGTTTATCATCAGCAAATGTTGTTGAATAGTTTTTGAACATGCTGCTGCGTTAACCTCATTTTCAACACAACAGCTAGAGGAATTTTTAAATGCAAGGAAATGCAATAAGTCTGGGTCTTTAGATTCAGCTATAGACTGGAACAAATATACTGGAATTTTCACATAGAAGAATCCCTATAATTTCTCATGAAGTTCACTAAGTTACTTTCAGGAGAAATAAGCAAACTCAGCATGTTAAATACTTTTGTACTACTTGAAAAAATCTTCAGCATAGTAAAATTAGGCCTTGTTCACATGAGTATATAATTTTTCAGTAATCAGAAGATAGACTGTGATTTTTTAATGGCTACAAATTACTTGAATAATGATAATTATTACAGTATCAAGCTACAGTAGAGAAAGCACATAGATAGGTACTTAAGAGTAGTAGTTAAGTTCTAACCGATGCACCTGCTTGAGAGGTTTCAATGCGGGACCCCTGCAGTGTGTTTGATGGGCAGTATTCTTAAATCTAGGACACCACTAACACCTGTGTATATTCTGTCATTCCCTACCCCCGCCCCTCCTGCCCCCACAATGATGAAAAATCTTTCTGAAGAAAAATAGCAGCTACTAAATTAAGTTTGTGAGAAGCCCCTGCCTGGGGTGTTATTTCACTCACTGATTAGTTGCGTATTTGAGCCTGTCTTTGTTATCCCCTGTAAGAACTAATTTCTCCTCCTATACTCAGCTTTGCCTCTTTACTGGCCCTGCCCTTACCCCTACTTACAGTCAATGCCTTCCATTCCCAACTGCTAGACTTCAGGAAGGGAATTTTCTCATTCATCAGAATCTAGCTTTACACTTCTTTTCACTGGGTCCCTGCAGCCAATTTGTTTAATTTAACCAATCCAGTTTAATTTCCCTTACTGTGGCTTTTGAGGGAAGAGCAGGAGTTGTGCTGAAGTTATAGATGCCAGTGAGATTCAGAGCCTTATTGTACCTTTGCTTCATTTCAGCTTATTTCTGCCCCCTGAAATCTGTAGAATCAATTCGCTGTGCTGGCATATTGAAATATTTTGTAGTTATCTTTTAAGGCACATCCTGCCTGAATTTTTGTTTGTTTGTTATTTGTTTCTTTCCCATCCTAACTGCTGCCCCCCCCCACATTTTTATATATAGTTTTAACCTCATTATTCTTCTAGGGCTCTCTCCTTCTCCTGTGGTTTTTATGTTTACCTTTCATATCCAGTTTTTTTCTCTGCTGCATCTGCTTAATATTCTTTTTCATTTAATTATATATCAGATACACATATAATCATTCACACACAGGGAGCTAAATATGTTAAAAATAAAGACAATGGTAGATATTCAGTATACCCCACTGGAATTTCACAAATTAGAGTAATAATATGCACTTTTTATACAAAAAATAAGCTTAGGCTTTTGAAGTTAGTTGTGAAGCAGAATTGACAAGAGTTTTATTCTTATGAGCTTTTCTCCTGCTGAAGGAAAAATAACAATAAAATGGAGATGAACTAAACCCTAAATTATTTGCACTTGATGTAAACATCTCACTGAATGAAACTGTAGTACAATACTAGGCAATTTAATTTTCTGTAGATCAAGGAGAGCAGATGGAAATGACGAATAAGCAAGTCCAGTGTGTGACATACATGAGCGAGGTAAACCGAACTGGGGAAACAATGAGGATGGGTTGGCTCTCTGGCCAACTAAAAATTACGTGCTTTTCTAAAAAGGACATCACTCCCCAGCTCTAGCAGATTGTGGTCAGGGGGGTCCAGTGTTGCGAGATCATATGATTTTTCAGAAGTGGCTGGAAATCTGGAATTTTATATAAAACTTATTGATTTCTAAAATCATATCATTAAAAGATAATAATAACCTCCACAACAAAAAACTGTATAGGACAAAACAGAATTCTTTGCTGCTTGGAAATAGCACATGGGCTGCCAATTTGTCACCTTCACATTTATGTTCACACATACACATGCAAACTCACACTCATGTATTATTTTTGTCTGAGTTCAGTATTTCAAAAGATGTATTTATATGTTCTAAATCCAGCCAAGAATATAAAGTGAATAAATAGATACAATCAAGATTAAATGTTTATCCATGGGAATCAGGAAGATGGTTTTCTAAGTAGCTTGGTATGTGAGAAGAAACACTGGATTCTGAGTTACATATATTTCCTAGTTCTAGCTTTGTTATTAGCTTTGTTTAATGCCCTAAGCAAATCTCTTAGCTTCTCTAGTTTAATTCTTGCTTGATATGTTGTGGGTTGAACGTGTCCCCCAAAACAATATGTTGAAGTTCTCAGCCCCAGTATCTGTGAATATGACCTTATTTGGAAATAAGGTCTTTGTAGATTTAATCAAGTTAAGCTGAAGTTGCACTGGATTAGTGGGGGCCTAAACCCAAGATTAGTGCCCTTAGAAGGAGAGGAAGACTTGAGGACAGAGGAAATACAAGGAATAAAGCCATATAGGCAAAGAAATCACGATGATGCAGCTACAAGCCAAGGAATACCAAAGAATGCCAGCACCCATCAGAAACTCTGAGAGAGGTTATGGAACAGAATCTTTCTCAGAGTCTCAAGAAAGGACCAATCCTGTTCACATTCTGATTTCAGACTTCTAGCCTCCTGAATTGTAAGAAAATAAGTTTGTGTTGCTTAAAACCATCTAATTTATGGTAATTTGTTATGATAGCCCTAGGAAAGTAATATGGTATATACATAATAGAGAGATTGGGAAAATATACATATGCAGAAAACTAGTATAAGAGGAAGGATGCTAGATGATTTTACATAGGTATTACTTTAACCCATATGATGACCTAGAGAAGTAGGCATTCATTCATTCATTCATTCATTCCCCCTCTCCTGCTCTTCTCCTCTCTCACTTTCTCACTCTTGTTCTTGCTCTCACTTTCTCTCTCTCCCCCTTTCTCTGTCTGTCTATGTCTGTCTTTCAACAACATATGGCTTAGAGATTCTAATTAACTTGTACCCGAACTCACAGATTGCTTCTGGATGGAATGACAACCAGAATCTAAGACTAAAACCCACACTCTTGTTCACTGTACCCTTCTGTTACAGTACTTTTCAAAGACAGAAAGCTGTAAAATATAATATAAAATTATTATTCTGGAGTTTTCTTTAATTTTTAAGAGATTGAAAATAGGAAGAGAAAAATGCCATAACAGAGAAAGAAAGAATACCTCTCCCAAATGCATACATCTCAATACATTTTAAGTACACATATGTCTTGAATAGGATATCAGGATAAGAAAAAGGAATATTGTAGTTTTCTAGTGATTTAATATCAGCAGTATTTTAAAATTAAACTTTTTTATTGTTTCAATAGTATGAAATAATGCAATATAGAAAACCTGTCTAGAGCTTGATGAATTTCAAAAAAGTGAACACACTCATGTGATTTCATCAAGATAACTAATAGAATATGACACCCATATTCCTTCCAGCCATTTATTATCCCTTCCTTCATAAATACAATCAATATCTTTATTTCTAACCCCCTAATTTTGGCTATTTTCCAGCGAGTATATATGCTGTAATTCAACATGTTCTCCTTTGCGTCAGCATGATGTTTGTGTGATCCATTCATGTTGATGCATGCAGCAGTAATTTGCTCATTTTCCAATGCTTTATTCTGTTTCATAAATATATTAATACTTATTTATCCAATTGTTGATAAACATTTGGATTACTTTCAATATCTAACACTTACAAACAGTGTTATAAACATTCTTATACAGTTATTTGGTGCAAATGTATACACAGTTCCATTGAGTCCATGCCTAATGTGCATTGCTGGGTCATAAGTTAACTTTAGTAGCTGTTGCCAAAAAGATTTCCAAAGTTGTAATAATTTATACTCTGAAAAGCAGCACGTGAGAGTTTCTCACTTTCTGGCCAATAAATACTTATCAGTCATCTTAATTTTAGATATTTTAGTTGAGCTTCCTGCTATCTCATTATGGTTTATTTTCTATTTTCCAGATGACTAATGATGCTGAGCACCTACTCATCAATTTATTGGTCATTAGGATTTCCTCTTGGAAACTAGCCTATTCAAGTATTTTGCCCACTTTTCTATTTGATTACCTGTCTTTAAAATTAATTGTAGGAATTTTCATATATTCGGGGTATGGTTTCTTTTACATTTATGCATGTTAAGACACCTTACCCTCTAGAGGTAAGCTTGACTTTGTGTGTACTTCATTGTTATTTTTAAAAACAAGAAACAAACTTTTAGACGTTTTCCTTTTCAGTTGTTTTGTGTGTCCTATTTAAGAAAAATTTTTCTATCCTAAGTCATTATGTTACCTTGTATTAATGTACTTTATGCTTCAAAAAACATATATCTTTCACATTTAGATCAACATTACATCAGGGTTTAATTTTTTTCTTGATAAGAATATCAGTTAATTCAGAACTCTACATTGAAAAGACCATAATTTTTTCATTGTTCTGAAGTGTCATCTTTGTTAAAAACAAAAAATTGTGTTGATACATGTGAGGGTACGACTATGCACTATTTTGTTTTACTGGTCTCTTTGTTTATCTTTGTTGTCTCAATTAATGAACCTTTATAATGAAATATAATAGCTAGTAGCTTTTAATTATTCAACATTATGTATAGTGCCTATTGCATTTTAACATAGATATTACTTATCAGATTAAGTAAATTTGTTTCTAATCTCAGCCTACTCATATTGTTGAATTCCATCAAAAGCTATATAACATCCTTAGATATAATCATATAATTTTTCTTTTCTCTGTTAATGTGATTTAACGATATTGGTTAATTTTCAAATGTTAACCACTTAAATTACTGTTATATGCCCTGCTTGTTTGTACTTATTACTCTTTTATTAATTTTGTTTGGTAATACTTTATATAGGATTTCTGCAGCTAAATTCATGAAGGCGAATGACCTGTAATTTGGGAACAAGTTAGGTAATGCCATCCTTATAAAAACAAAATGGGAAGTCTTCCCATTTTTCCCTATTTTCTGGAAGGATTTATGTAATACTGGTATTGTTTTTCATTAAATGTTTGGTAGAATAGTCACTAATGAGATCATTATATATTTATATTTGTATTTTTTCATTTATAAAGGATCCTTACAAATGCTCCATTTTCCCTGGTATTAGTAATTATTATCCTTCTTTCTTTTTATCTTCATAACTCATCATAGGGGGTAATCAACTTTATCATCTTTCCTAAGAATCAGTGTTTATTTTTGTTTACTTTTTATTGTATATTTGATTTCCATTTAATGGACTTCTGCTCTTAAAAATTATTTTTCTCTTATTTTGTGTTTAATGCACTCATTTTCTAATTTCTGGCTAAATTCTTAAATTGTATACTTATAACCTTAATTGTCACTCTTTTTTCTTTTTAAACATCTCCCTTGAAGATTATACATTTTTCTCTTAGCATGACTTTAGCTGCGCCCCACAAGTTCTCATATGTGGGATTTCCATTATGATTCAGGTAAAAATAGTTTTTTCATTTCTAATTGTGATTTCTTTTTTGATCCATAGATACTTAGATGCATGTGACAACTTTCAAACATTGGAGGATTTTTCATAATATTATGCATTCAGAATTCATGTTCTTTATGATATCAATCTTTTGAAATTTGTTGAAACTTACCTTAAGGTCTTGTATATATTAGTTTTTTAGGCTTGAATGTTTTCTCCACAATTGTTGTGTACAAGTATTCTATATCTGTTGATTAAATCAACTTTACTGTGTAGTTCATATATTATGTAGTCTTTATGTTCTGTAAATTTTTCTTTATGCATTTTGTTATAAATAAGAAAATATGATTTTTATATATTTTAATATATTTTGTCATTATATATGTATAATTTGTTGAATGAAAAATATAATCATTACACATTCCTGGTAGATGAATGCTTTAACCAATATGCTATATCCTGTAGCATTGCTGTGGGCCTTAAAGTTTATTTTGTCAGATATCAGTATAGCTAACCTAGTTTTCTTTGGATTAGTTTTTGTAAGGTATATCTTTTTTTTTTTTAATCTTTTTTTCTTTAACTTTTCTGTATGTTTATATTTAAAATGCTTCTCTATAAATTACATTTGGTTGAGTTTTAAAATTCTATATGACAATCTTTGTCTTTTACTTGGAGTTCTTTGCCTATTTATACTTAAAATAATTCCTGATATATTGGATATATACTATCTTACTATTTATTTTGTAATTGTCCTACCTAGTCTATGTTTCCTCTTCCCTTCCTTTGTTGAATTATATTGGATTAGTCAATTACTTGTATTATTTAACTTTTTTCCTCTAGCAGCTTTTAGTGGTTTCCTTGGATTATAACATGCATGCTTAACTTATCAGAGTCAAACCTAAATTACTATGCCCAGAGCAATGCAAGGACATTTGAACTCTAACTCTCTTTCCCCTTTCTGGCTTTTGTGCTATTGTCGTCTTGTATTGTATTTCTATGTTATAATCCCTGTGATGCATTACTATTATTTTGTAGGTCAATATTTATAATTATCTACATAATTAATTTTCCATAGCTCTTTATTCCTACCTACATTTACTTGTTTTCATTGGGTTTTTTTTTTTTTTCTGTATGAAAAAAGTCCTTGGTTGTTTCATTTAGTTGTGTCTACTGCTGGCGAAAATCTCAGGTTTTGGTTCACAATATACCTATTTTGCTTTCATTTTAAAAATAATATTTTAGTTTACAGAAAATTCTCGTTTGGGAAATTTTTCTTTCAGCAATTAAAAAATATCATCCCAATGTATTTTGGCTTCAGTAAATTATATTGAAATGTCAGTTGTCATGTCATCTTGCTGGTTCTTTCATGTAATGTGTCTTTTTAGCCCCCATGGTGATTTTTAAGATTTTTTAATCTGGTATTGGGCAGTTTTACTATGATTTTAAAAGATATGGTTTTTTTTGTATGTTTTCCTGCTTAGGGGCTTCTTATATCTGTGACCTGATATCATTCATAAATTTGGGAGACTTATTGGCCAGTTTCTAATCACATATTGCTTAATCCCAATTATTTCTCTCCTTTCTTGCTTGAACTGCAATTTCATGTATGTTACATAATTTTACCATATTATATGTCTCAAGTAGTTTTTCTTTCTCCTATTTTTTTTTCTTCCTATGCTTTAGTCTTGATATTTTCTATCGGCTTAAATATTTAGTTTACTAATTTTTTTCTTCTGCTGATTCTAACCTAACCTCATTTAAGTTTTTTTTTTTTTTTTTACTTAAGTGGTTTTATTTTTCTAGTTATAGAATTTCTATTTGATTACTTTTTTTTGGGGGGGTGGCACATGAGCTTAGTTGCTCCGCGGCATGTGGGATCTTCCTGGAGCAGGGATCGAACCCGTGTCCTCTGCATTGGCAGGTGGATTCTTAACCACTGTGCCACCTAGGAAGCCCTGATTACTTTTAGATTCCAGTTTTTGGTGAAATTTCTCATCATATTATCTACTTTCTTAACATATCAATCAAATTATTTGAAATTCTGGATCTGATAACACCAATATCTGAATCATTTATTTTACTTTTTTGTCCCCTTTTTTAAACTCTTTTTCTTTTTTTTCATTCATTTGGTTTTATTTGTCAAATGCCTGGTAATTTTTTTTAATTGAATACCACATTTTTTTTTTTAATTTATTGGCTTTTCACCTAAGGTAAATTCAATGAAAGTAATAGCACAGCAGACTGTCTGTCTAATCAAAACACACTTATCTTCTATTAGAGAACATTGACCATCAACTCCTAGCTGCCTCAGTCACTCTCTGAGGCTTGTAAACATTTTTTAAGCTTTTTCTAGTTGTTCTTGGTGGGCCTGTTAGTCTATAAAAAACGTTCTATCTTCAATGAAGATGGAACCTCAAAGAGCGTACATTCTCTATATTATTAAAAAAAAGCCATGGCATGTCAAGGGAGGGATTTGTAACTACACTTTTGGAAAGATGTAAAGACATGCCTGTATTCATACCAAGCCTTCACTCTTTATCCAGTACCTATAGAGGGTAGAATGTTTTTCCTCTTAGAATAGATAGCTTTATGCAGAATTTCTTCTTCTAACAGCAAATTAATCCCATGTGCAAACAGACATGATTTTCATTATGTTTGAAATTTTTCAAACATTTTAAAAGCATGCAAATGAGGCATAGTTGCCCAATGTGTAAATTATTAATGCATGCCTAGGTACATAGAACTATTTCCTCCAAAGTATAAATCATGAATGATTTGACTTCAACATCAAAACAGAATTATTATAAGACATCATCATGGTTATAATCTCTGGGCTTTATTCAAAAAGCATTCCTCAGCTGAGTAAGAGTGAGCATTCATTTTTTCATTTTCCATTGCTTTATTCCTCAAAGTAATCTAGGAAATCCTAACAATAAAAATTTAAATGCCTTTGAAAATATTATCTCCAGGGTTGATAGACTGTCGAATAACTATGCCCAGAGTTATGGGCAGGCTATTTTGAAATTTTCTACTTGGTAATTTTTGGCAAAGCAACTGGGGCAAACCTATAGCATTTGCTTCCTGAGGACAGTCATTACACTTATGTTGTTGGCCTCTGCTCAGGATCTTATACAGTGTCTGCCACATGGTAGGTACACAGTCAATATTTTTTTAAATAAATGGATAAAAAGAAGAATAACGAGTGAATCCTTAAATAAAATATTATTAGTTAAGTTTGGGGTAAAATATAAGTGAAAATATGACATAAATAGTAGTCTTAGTTTTCCCTTTATAAATCACCAAAAGGGTTTGAGGCAAAGGAAATAATTCCATACCCTTAAATATTTAAAAAAGTTGCTAGAACTTTATTTATTTTCCTGAAATGAACTAGGTTTTTGGTATAAAATATTTACTTTCTTAATTAAGAAAAACTATATGTGATATATATAAAATTTTTATACAAATTTATCATAAAAATATTTTCTACAGTAACTTAATGGAACCAGCAAAATTCTCAAGAACTTACTGTATTACTCTTTTTTCAAATTTTTTGAAAAAGCATTTCAAACAATGGAATTATGAAGCTTGAAATGACCTAGTCTTCCTGCTCATTTCTCAACTACTGTATGAGACAATAACATAAGCACTTTTTAAAAATATCAGTTTTAACTTTTAACCTCTCTGAAAATTTTACTATATAAAATGGATGTATTTAAGGGCTTTATAATCCTTATCATGCAAAAAAAGAAATTTCCTTTAGGTCCTAACCCCAAAATTTCCTACTGACATTAAGATACGAATATATTTTTTTAAAGTGACCACTGTTAAAATGCTTTGTATGTAGGCAAAATAATCTCATTATAGAAAAATCAAACAATGCACTTTTATAGGAAGATAAAACACCCGGATTGTATTTCTAGTCATAATCGCTATCAACATATTGGTGAACCTCTCCATGGTAAATTGTACTCACCTACAAACTTGCTCTTTTTCTTTTGGAAGCTTTTAAAAAATTTTCACCAACATAATGTACTGCCATGACAATGACTGCTTTCTCAATTAACAAAACCCTGGCTCCTTTAACTGTGCTCAAAAGGCTAACTTTGTGTTTTAGATTTCTTATTACTTTTTAGTCTGCAAATCTATGCCATGTTTGAAATTTTCAAAAGATCCCTGCCATGTGTAGGTTTTAAACAAGCTGTTTTCATTTAATGAAGACAATAGTGAAACTCTGCAATAGTAAAAGAGCCAGTATGACAAAATCTGCTTCTGTGAATATATTGTCACAACAAGTACTTAGTAGGCAATCAAACACTTGGCTTGGGTTTCTTCTTGGTCATGGGACTTCAAAAAGATTTTCTTTAGAGAAACTCTTCCATCCAAAGTACAATAACAGCAAATAGGACCTCTGAAGACATTATTAGCTGTTGAGGAGAACTATAATTTAATCAACTCTCTTATTTTTTTGTTTGTTTACTTTATACTCGAACCTGAATACAGGCACTCTAGTTTAGCATTTGTTTTCCCCCTTAATATATCCTCCTCCCCACCTTATTTCATTTTTTAGTACATTAGTTAGTTTAAAAAAATTATTGACCAAACCATATGTTTTGGGGCACTCCCACTTCAATCTCAGTCTAGGAAAACTTAAGTTCATTAGGCTTCATTACATAGTGGATCTGACTATATTTGGTGAACATGATTGGTATTGCCTCCAGGCAGAAACATATTTACCCAGGTGATGCAATTGGAGGGAAACAACCCATCGTGCTTGGATGTTAACACGCTTTTAAATAACTGGAGCAATTCCATTCTGCACAGTGTATAGAAGCAGAGCTGTAACTAGGGTGAGGCATTTGCCTCTGGTCCAAAAATTAAGGTGGTGCTGAAAAACTCAGTAATCAAAATAAATGATATTTAATGCACTATTTAAAAAGATAAAATTAATGCAAAATTACCCATGATGAACAAAAAGTAAAAATTTAAATAAAGGGATCAATATTACTTACTTTACTTCTTTGAAGTATTACTTATTTTACATCAGGATTCAATATGGCCTGGCAGAGCTCTGTATCCTGCCTTTATTATTTCTTTTCCTTTTTTTCTTAAATAGCCCCTTAATTTTTGCACCCAAGGCAACCGCCTCATTCACCTTATTTTAACCCTGGCCCTGCATTGGAGGTTCTCCTCTGTCACTACTGAAAGAAGTAAAAGTTTCAGAAAATACACAGGGAAATTCAAGCTACATAATATTTTCTCCTTTCTGTTGTAAGGAGAGAATTTGATAACATCAATGCATCTTAAACTATAAAACTGGACATTATTTACTGACAGATATCCATGATCATCCTAGTACCGCCTTTCAACCAGATCTTTATTTAATATGTATAAGGCAGGGAGTCTAGGAATCTGAACCTCATAGTAAACACCAAATGATTCTCTTGCAGATTTTCTGGAGCTTCCTTGAAGAAACATTTGGCCAGACTCTAACGGCCATTCACTATTGCTTATATCTCTCCTGGCAGAGGAAAGTGCTCTTAATGGTAGCTATGTCGTCAAAAAAAAAAAAAAAAAAAGCCAGAGACTATACCTGGTTATATTCTAAACAATGCCAAAAAAAAAAAAAAAAAACTCAGCATTTTTATGTCTTTTTAAGTTTTCATGGGGCTTTCACAGCTATGTGACTGATTAAGTTGTACAATTTGGAAACTTAAATTAGAATACATTTGGTATGCTCAAAATGACAATAATTGGTGAATGCTACGCTTAGTTGATTTGGAATTTAATTTTATTTACTGTGTGGGAAATTTACCATTTCAACTATTTTGCCATTAAAAAATTAATACTTGAATAAGAATATATTGCAAGATGTGGATCTGTATGTTTATAAATACACCTACAAATTCTTACAAAAACATTAATATTTTCTTATAATCTTTTGAAGAGTAAGTGTAGATTTTCTAACTTCTACATCTTTTCATATTGTATCAGCTTATTAGCGTTTATGATAATCACATTCTAGGAACTACACATATTGAAATCACCTGTGCTGTTCACTACAATACAGATTTCTGGGCTTGCTCCAATATCTCTGATTTGGAATTGTCTAAAAGCAGATCCCAGGAATCTGTATTTTTAATCTTCATCCCCATATAATTTCTGCTTTATCTTAAACCTTGATTGGGTGTTAATCCTTCTGTAGCACACAAAATCCTTATGTGTTTTAGTCATAGTAATTTGATAGGATGATCCAGTCTTCCAAGGAGCTCTGGCCACTTCCCAAATGGCCTCTAAATGGAGAGAAACATATGACTGCTCTTCCCCACTTTATAAATAGCAAAATAATGGAACAGCATAATTAATAACAAGAGTTGAGTTGAGGCTGAACAAAAAGTGTAACTTGGATTTCTCTCTGATGATTTTTCTGGGGAGTTTATAACTTATATCTTTGCAGCCATACGTGTCCTATATGGGCATGAAAGCTGACATACAGAGACAGACCAATAATCCATTTGGCTGTGTATACAATAGTCTTACTCTAGAAATGAACTAACAGGAGGTACAGGAAGGACATGTTCTTAATTTTTGTAGTACTGGTACCAGTTACTTACTGATTTCTTTCCTAAAACTAACAGTAATTAAATTTTGGCCAACTTCACCAAAACAAGTTGCATGAGTATACTGTTATCTATGGACAACGTAAAGGAGCACTTCCATTCATGAATCTATTTATATGCTCTGTATCATCCCTGCTTCCTTCCATAGCTCTTTGTCTCTTTGTATCCCCCATCCCCATTTATCTCCCTAAAATTTATGCCTTCAATCCCCATCTGTTTTAAATTGAAGAGTTATGTTTTACTAGTTAGCTTTACATATGATTCACCATATTTAACATATCTTCCAATGCCAAAGCTTCACATTGCCCTCGGTTAAAAAGCATAGTCAAAGTCAGTAAATACCATTATTTCAAAGTCATGTATCCAAGAACTAACATCTTTCATTGTGAAATTTAAGTCTAGAGAAATTCATTGACTATCTCACATCAGCAAGGGTTTCTTTTAATGGTGCATACAATTGTTCATGAGGACATGTGATCATAAGTCATTTATAAAGATACAATGTTTGATCATCAGACACATAGGAAACATATTTAGTCTAATGCATGAATGTGATCACATGGGTGATTTTTTTTTTTTAATATTTGTTCGAGCTCCTATTCTAGGAATTTTAGTTACTGCTCTAGATGAGAGATTAACTTCTGAATTTTACAAACTAGCACCCATTTTAGTTTTGTCATTAATCTCTGAATGTCACTAATGTTAGATGGCACTCTGAATAGTATTCAGAGGGGAACTCAGTGACTCAGAAAATGTCCACTAGCCACTGTCACTTTGGTTCTCTAGTCAGACAGCTTAAAGGATAACAGACTGTACATCCCCAAATGAGACTTGTTCTCTCTGTTTAAACGACACATAGAAAAAAATGCCCAGCCTGACTTACTTTAAGAAAAAAAATTGTTATTCAAATTCAGATAAATGCAAAAATAGAATTCAAAACCTCCATGCTCTTTCACCCAACTTCCAACAATTATCAACTCATGGACAATCTTATTTGTCTGAGCAGTTTCTGCACTGTGCTTTCCTACACTCTGGGTTTTGCAAATTGCACCCCATGGTTTAATGTAACATGTTTCTGCCTCCCCTATATCTCATATAAATTAGAGGAGAGATCTAGAGACTTGATTAGATTGAAGTTAGAAAGTTTGGAAAATACTACTTTATAGATGGCATTGTGCATTTTATTCAGGAGATATGTAATATCTGTTTGTCTTTCTTTGGGTAATGTCAGCAACATTATTAGGGGCTATAAAATAGTGATATTCTAATTTATTCAATCCTTATTAATTTATTAACTGAAATACTTGCATAAAGGGAAGCTTTCTCTTATCAACTATTTGGTTATCCTGAGTTACAGCTCATATAGGAAAAGCTGGACAAATGCCTGATTGTTTATTTTCCTATGTTTAAAATAATGAGTTGATTTCTTTCTGTCATCCAAATCTCACCCATGTTTTATTTTTGCTTGCTTGAATTTTGTTTGTGTTCAATATCTTCATGACTCATACATTTAAATATTTTAATGAATTTTGATGCATTGCTTTTTTTATGCTTATTGATGCTCAAATTTTGTCAACTTTGGCTAGTGGGAGTCTATTTAGATTGGTTCTCAGTTACTTCCTAGCAACTCTGGTATTATTTGTTAGTTTCCTTGCTCCATAAGCTTTTCACATATATTTCTATCAAGCAATGATGATAATGTGCCAATAGGTTATTTCATTACGGGTAGAGATATTCTAATTTTAGAGTATTCAAGAATGGCTATATTCTAATTTCATTGTTCTTTCTTCATTTCTTAGTTTTAAAATACATTTTCCATCAACTCTTCGACTATCTTGTTGTATAGTTTGTACTACATGGAAAGGCAGGATATGTATTTTTAAAGTATATTTTTATCTTCCGATATTTTAGAATATTAGTTGGTTCTCTAGAAAATGTCCCATAAGTGGCTGTGGGAGATTAAATTATTGACATTAATTCTTCATCTCACCTGTGTCTACATTAATGCTATATATTATTATACTTTTCAGTTCATTTTCATAGAAGCAGAGTGTTCTTTCCCCTCTTGATTTTGGGCTCAGTCATAAGAAATTACTTTGGCTAACAGCAGCCAAATAGCAATAAGCAACTTGACATGTGCTTGTGTGGCTAGGCTTTCTTTCTTGCCTCCTGTCATTATCATGAGAAGAACATGTCTCATCAGTTTGCTCCTGACCCAAGGAGGGTGACAGAAATACAGAGGAGATCTGGACCCCATCTGCTGTGTGGAGCCAAGCCCAGGCAAGCCCAGACTAGAGCACCTGACCTCCAGGAGCTCCACAGACATATGAACAAGAATCCATGATTTTTACTTAAGCTACTGAGTTTTGGGTCGTTTATTTCACAAGACTATAGATGACTGATACAGTGACCAGTGAGGATTTTAGATTATTATGAATTGATGGATTTTAAGAGGTTTGCTATGTTTCAGTCCATTTGTTTTCTTGTTAGAATATTCTCCAATGTCTCACTTTTATCCAGTAGATGTCTCTTCAAATTGCTTCCTAAATCTATTTGATCTAACTTTAATAGTATTTGATAACTTTATTGCTTTCTGTTATAATCAGATCTTCCAGGCTCATTTGTACATTTTCTTCCCCAGGCCTGGAGTCAGCCATTTCTCCAAGAAGCCTGTATCCTTTTAGAACAAAATGTTACTTAAAGCTAACAATTTTGGTGCTAGACATGTTATTGGTGCTATGTGGATCTGTTCCTAAACTGATTCACAGGACAGAGGTAAAGTTGGTTTGTTTTTGTTTTTATTTTAAGAGAAAACATATCAGGGCTTCCTAGGTGGTGCAGTGGTTGAGAATCCGCCTGCCAATGCAGGGGACATGGGTTTGTTCCCTGCTCCAGGAAGATCCCACATGCCGCAGAGCAACTAAGCCCGTGCGCCACAGCTATTGAGCCTGAGCTCTAGAGCCCGTGAGCCACAACGGTTGAGCCCATGTGCTGCAACTACTGAAGCCCACGTGCCTAGAGCCCGTGCTCCACAACAAGAGAAGCCACAGCAATAAGGAGCCCACGCATCACAATGGAGAGTAGCCCCCACTCACTGCAACTAAAAAGAAAGCCCAAGCACAGCAAAAAAAAAGACCCAACACAGCCAATAAAATAAATAAATAAATAAATAAATGTATTAAAAAAAAAAGAGAGAGAGAAAACATGCCATGAGTTATATAGTCATTTCCAGTTAAGATATATGAATGTAGGATTATGAGGTTTTACCTAATGTCTTTAATTTATAATCTCTTTTCATATAAATAGATATATAACGATTTCAGAAAAATACTGATATTATTACTGAAATATGATTACTGAAAATACCTTGAGATATATTGTGTAGTTATTTTTGGTTTTCATGCTATATTCCCCCCCAGAAATTCATCATCAAATTACCATCTTTAACAGTCACTTATAGTAAATTTTCACTATGTGATTAAGGCACCAACTTGATGTATCATTGTTCAGTACATTTTTTCTTTGGTTCTTAGAAACTATTGCTTGACTTTAGCTTTTTCCTCTAATTATGTAAAGCATTTACAAGGTTCTAGAGAAATCCATAAAGTAAAGCGTTTTCTGTGACATTTGGTTTCTGTCCCTGATTCCTTCAACCTATTCTCCCCTCTTAGATAATTTATATTATTTTATTATTTTATTTTTAGGATTATTCTTCATTTTCAAAACTATATACTTTTGTATCAATATTATATATACTTTTTATCATATATGCTTTCACTCCCTTCTTTAAATATGTAGGCTCATATCATACAATTTTTTTCTCCATGAAAATCTGTTGTTTATTTAATAATGCATTTTGAAGAACTCTGTATAACAGTATATAAATACATTCCCAATTCATTTAATGGCTGTGTAGTACTCCAAAATGCAGATAAACCATAATTTACTCAGGAGTCCTCAACTGATGATGTTTGGGTTAAGTCTTTTGTTATTATAATAGTGCTATGATAAATGGTCTTGTGCAATGATGTTTTATGCCATTTCATTTTGGGAATGTAATCCTAGAACTCATTTTGCTGGTTCAAGGATAAATGCATAGATAATTTTGCTTCATATTTCTGAATTCCATCTGCAAACGCTGTACTGGTTTTGCATTCTCACCTGATTTACCCACTACTGAATCATAATAGTACAGTCGGGAGCTGAGAATTTGAGAAAAGAGAAAAGTTCATGAAAATAAATGCAGTACCACTCAGGTGGTATCTGTTTAACACTATTAAGATTTGAATCTTAAAAACTGAGGATCTTATACATTTTATTGTAAATGTGATTCCCTATTTAATTTGCAAAGTCATGACACATTTCTTTCAATGGCTTTGCCTAAAAAATAAATGTGCTATGTATGTTATCAGTGCTATTCCTATATTACCCAGCAAAGAATCAATGACATTCTCAAGTTTCTTGAATCACAGAAAAGATTCTATTCTCAAAAGCAGTTGATGTGAGTTGAAGTGGATCATATACCTAGGTGTAAATATTAAAATATAAACCTTCTAGAACAAAATAAAGGAGAAAAACCATGCAATCTTGGTTTAGCAAAGATTTCCCCAAAAGCAAATAGTACTATGCATAAAAGAAAAATTGATGAGTTGAACTTTATTAAAATTAAAATCTTTGGTTCTTTGGAAGAGAATATTAAGAAAATAATATTAAAAGCCACAAACTATGATAAACTGTAATATATTGGTCTACAAAGGGCTTGTATTTCGAATATGTAAGACATTTTTACAACTCAATGTTAAGAATGCAATCAACCAGTTAAAACATAGGCAAAATTCTCCAATAGATAGTTCACAAAAGAAGACATATAAATGGCTAAAAAAGCAAATGGAAATATCCTTATCATTATTAGTCATTGGAGAAATGACAATTAAACCAAAGGAGATATCGAAACATCTCCACTATGATGGCTACAATACTAAGTGTTGGAGAGGATGGGGAGCACTGGAAATCTCATACATTTCTGGTGGGATTGTAAAGTGGTACAATCACTTTGGAAAACTGGCAACTTTCTATGGTTTAAAATACACTTATGTTTGACTTAGAATTGCACTTCTAAGTATTTACCCAAGTATTTTTTTTTCACATTTAAATGAGGGTTTAATATCCTTAAATATCTATCAAAAGTAGATTACAGTGCATGAAGATCACATAAAATGAACTTGACTTCTCAGCATCACAATCATTTGGAATACAAAAATCCAGGGATGGATATTATAAGCAAGACATAAAAATTTTTCTTAAAAATAAAAAATTTAAAAATTGATTTTCCCCCCAAAGTCCAAATAATTGTAGCCTAAGTAACCATCAGGGCAAAGATTTCATATGTTCAATACCCCAGTATTTACTTACCTAAGTGTTCACAAAAATATATACAAATGCACATAGCAGCTTATTTATAGCAGTTATAAACTGGAAAAAAATATTGTTAAGCAGGTGAATGGATAAATACATTATATATCTATACAATGGAAAACTACTTAGCAATTAAAATGAATGGACTGCTGATACACACAACAATATTTTTGAATTCCATATACTTTTTGCTAGGCAAAAGGAAACAGCTACAAACGAGTAAGTACATTATGAATCCATTTCTCTGAAATTGTAGAAAAGACAATCTAAACTTTAATAGGAGGAAGGGGCCACATGCTTGTGTGGAGCTGGGATTGAAGGGACTGTGAAAATATTTTAAAGAGGTGGGAGTGTTCTATACCTTGATTATGATGGACTTACATGAACGTATGCATTTTCAGTACTTATTAAGCAATATTCTTAAAATGAGCACAGTTTGTTATACATAATTTATATTTCAATAAATGTGATTAAAACATTTTAATAAAAATGTTCTCTTTTATTTGAGGGACCACACTTTAAACACAATTCCTCTGCCATTGAGAGATTGGGTTAAAATGAAGGTGACTTGAGGGCAAAATCTGTAACTTAGGGATAGTAGATAATTAGTTAATTTCAGATGAACAAATCAATGGATGCATGAATTAATTATTAATTTGATTATCATTGATATTATGCATTCAGAAGATAAAAAAGTGTCTACTGGAAAAGATATTTCATACAAATAGTAAAAAAACCCAGCTAAACTAGTATCAGAAAACACAGACTTTAAGTAAAAATCTATTACAACAAAGGAGGCATGAATATACAATGGAAAAAAGATAGCCTCTTCAATAAGTGGTGCTGGGAAAATTGGACAGCTACATGTAAAAGAATGAAATTAGAACACTTCCTAACACCATACACAAAAATAAACTCAAAATGGATTAAAGACCTAAATGTAAGGCCAGACACTATAAAACTCCTAGGGGAAAACATAGGCAGAACACTCTATGACATACATCAAAGCAGAATCCTTTTGGACCCACCTCCTAGAATCATGGAAATAAAATGAAGAATAAACAAGTGGGACCTCATGAAACTTAAAAGCTTTTGCACAGAGAAAGAAACCATAAACAAGACAAGAAGGCAACCCTCAGAATGGGAAAAAAATAGTTGCCAATGAAACAACGGACAAAGGATTAATCTCCAAAATATACAAGCAGCTCATGAAGCTTAATACCAAAAGAGCAAATAACCCAATCCACAAAAGGGCAGAAGACCTAAATAGACATTTCTCCAAAGAAGACATACAGATGGCCAACAAACACATGAAAAGATGCTCAACATCACTAATCATCAGAGAAATGCAAGTCAAAGCCACAATGAGGTATCACCTCACACCAATCAGAATGGCCATCATCACAAAATCTGGAAACCACAAATGTTGGAGAGGGTGTGGAGAAAAGGGAACTCTCCTGCACTGTTGGTGGGACTGTAAGTTGGTACAGCCACTATGGAAAACAGTTTGGAGGTTCCTTAAAAAAACTACAAATAGAACTACCATATGATCCAGTAATCCCACTCCTGGGCATATACCCAAAGAAAATCATAATCCAAAAAGAAATATGTACCATAATGTTTATTGCAACACTGTTTACAATAGCCAGGACATGGAAGCAAGCTAAATGCCCATCAACAAATGAATGGATACAGAAGATGTGGCATATATATACAATGGAATATTACTCAGCTATAAAAAGGAATGAGATGGAGCTATATGTAATGAGGTGAGTAAACCTAGAGTCTGTCATACAGAGTGAAGTAAGTCAGAAAGAGAAAGACCAATATTGTATGCTAATTCATATATACAGAATCTAAAAATGGTACTGATGAACTCAGTGACAAGATAAGAACAAGGATGCAGATGCAGAGAATGGACTGGAGAACTTGAGGTTTGGGGGGGTGGGGGGGTGAAGGGGAAGCTGAGATGAAGTGAGAGAGTAGCATAGACATACATATACTACCAACTGTAAAATAGATAACCAGTGGGAAGTTGCTGTATAACAAAGGGAGTTCAACTCGAGGATGGATGATGCCTTAGAGGACTGGGATGGGGACGGTGGGGGGGAGTCAAGGGAGGGAGGGAATATGGGAATATGTGTATAAATACAGATGATTGAACTTGGTTTACCTTCAAAAAAGAAAAAGAATGCAAATAAATAAATAAAGAAATAAAAATACAATGGAAGCCAAAAAAAAAAATCTGTTACAAAGACAAAGGAAGACATTACATATTGATGAAAGAATTAATTTATTTAGGAAATACAGTGATTATAAACATATGCACATGAAACAACAGGGCCCCTAAAGATATGAAACCAACATTGACAGACTTGAAGGGAGAAATAGATATTTCAACAATAATAGTTGGAAACTTTAACAGCTCACTTTCAATAATAGAGAACATTCATAAAAGATCAATAGGCAATAGAGGTTTTGGACAACACTATAATCCAACAATACCTAACAGATATATATATACAGTACTCTACCCAACAAGCACAGAATACATATTATTTTCAAATGCACATAGAACATTCTCCAGAATAGACCAATGTTAAGCCACAAAACAAGTCTCAGTAAATTTTAAAAAGACTGAAATCGCACAAATAATTTCTTCAAACAAAAATAAAGTAGAGATAAAATAAATAACAGAAGGAAAATTGGGGAAAAAAACACACAAATATGTCAAGTTACAACACACTCAAGCAACTAATGGGTCAAAAAATAAATCACAAGGCAAATTAAAAAATACTAAAAGATGAATGGAAATAAGAGCACAACATAAAATTCACAGGATATAGCAAAGGCAGTAGTCAGAGGAAGGTTTAAGGAACCAAATCTTATACCTTAAGGACCTAGAAAAAGAAGAGAAAACTAAACCCAAAGCTAAAAGAAGGAGGAAAATAATAAAGATTCAAATGGAGATAAATAAATTACAGAACGGAAAATAACAGACAATATCGGCAAATCCAAAAGTTGGTTCTTTGAAAACAAAACTGACAAAGTTTAGCTAGACTCAAAAAAACAAAAGAGACAATTTGCAAATAACCAGAATCAGAAAGGAAAGCGGAGACATTACAACTGACCATACAGAAATATTTTTAGAAACGATTATAAGAAAATACTATGAACAAATGTACACCAACAAATTAATCTCAATTAAATGGACACATTCCTACAAACATACAAATTACCAAAATTGACTCAAGACGAAATATGAACAGACCTATAACAAGTAGTGATTGAATCAGTAATGAAAAATTCTCCAAACAAACAAAAAATGCCAGGACCAAATGTCTTCACTGGAAAATTTTACCAAATATTTAAGGAGGAAATAACACCAACCCTTTCCAAATTCTTACAAGAAGAAGGGGGCAAGGCACTTTCTAACTAAACATGTGTGACCAGCATTATCTTGATACCAAAACCAGATAAAGATGTCACAAAAAAGATTATTACAGACTATATCCTTTATTATCATAGACACAAATGTATTCAACAAATACTAGCAATCTGAACCATCAAAGAGTATATTAAAGAGATTTTACACCAGAACCAAGTGAGATTTATCCCAGGAATTCAAGGGTGGTTCAACATAAGAAAAATCAATCTAATACACCACCTTAATAGTGCCAAGACCAGCTCGGCGACTCGAGGTGAGTGACGGGTGCCGCAAGCTTGAAGAAAACACAGACACAGACTGAAGAAAACACAGACACAGACTGAAGAGAAAGATGGGACCGGGGGACTCAAGACCTCTAGGATCATGAGCCTTGCTGATTGATTCCACGTTGCTTTTATAGAGTTCTCGGCATAGCCTAAGGGTCTAACACTCCCAGGTTAATCCCATAAAGAATCATAGGCTTCACATGACTGGAGCAATGATCTTTGCCTCCTGGGTCTGATTTGAGCAGGTGTGGATCTGAGCAGGGTGCGGATTTGAGCTGGGCGTGGAGAGCAAAGCAGCCCTGGGGGCAGGAGACCTCTCTCAGTAGGATTAAGGGTCTGTGCCCCACCCCTGTTGGCCCCTCTGCGACTGTGCCTGTCTTAGGTTGTTCCTCCCCTGAGGAATCTTACCCGTCTTTGGCTAACCAGCCATCCTCCAGGGCCAACCAGGGTGATATGAGGCATGCAGTGAGAAAGGGGCTGCGCCCCCAGAGAGGGTCAATTTTCTGCCTATGCCCCCATAGTCTCCACGCCCCGCACCCTTAGCTCCTCCACTGCTCAAGCAGGACATTCTTCATCCAGTCGCTCGGCCCACATACTTTAACATTTTCAAGGTTTCAGAAAGACTCCTGAATGTCTTCCCACATAATAGAACAAAAGAACCAAAGGGAAAACACACACACACACACACACACACACACACACACTATCATCTCAACTGATACAGAAAAAACATTTGACAAAATCAACAGCATTTTATGACAAAAATATCACAAAAATGAAGAATAGAAGGAAACTTCCTCAATATGATGAATGGCATTTATGACAAACACATAGATAACATCATACTCAATAGTGAAAGACTGAAACCTTTCCTCCTAATATTATGAACAAGACAAGAATGCCAGCTTTTACCACTGCTATTAAATGTTGTACTTGATGTTCTAGCCAGAGCAATTAGGCACCAAAATTAACCAATCATTCAATAACAGGCATCTATACTGGAAAAGAAGTAAAACTATTCCTCTTTGTAGACGACATGATCTTATAGGTAGAAATTTCTTCCAAATCCAAAAAAGCTAATAGAGTAAAAAATGAATTCAGCAAAGCTTCAGAGTATAAGATCAATACCCCCAAGTCTGTTGTGTTTCTGTACACTAGCAATAAACAATGAAAAAGGAAATAATAAATAATTCCATTTATAATAGTGCCCCAAAGAATAAAGTATCTAGAAATAGCTATAATCAAGGAGATGAAGACTTGTACAGCAAAAACTACAAAATATTGTTGAAAGAAATTAAAGAAGACTTTAAAAAATTGAAAGACATCCCAAGTTCATGGGCTGGAAGATGCCATATTGCTAAGATGTCAATACTACTCACTGTGATCTTCAGAGTCAATGCAATTTCTGTTAAAATCCCAAGACCTTTTTGCATAAATTGAAAATCTGGTCCCCAAATTCATATGGAATTGCAAGGGGTCCCAAATAGTCAACAAAACCTTGAAAAAAGAACAAGGTTAAAGGAATCATACTTCCTAGTTTCAAGACTTACTACATCACTATATAGTATTGCTACATAGCTATGCAATATAGCAATATAGCAATATAATATTGCTATTGTATAATAGTTATACAATATAAGTATTGTGGTAATGGCATAGTATAGACACATAGAACAATGGCAATAGAGAGTCTAGCAATAAACCCACACATCTGTGGCCAGTTGATATTTGACAAGTGTGCTAAAACAATTCAGTGGGGGAAATAATAGTCTCTTCACAAATGGTGCTGAGACAAGTGGATATTCACATGCAAAATACTGATGTTAGACTTCCTACCTCAGAACATATACAAAAATTAACTCAAAATGGGTCAATGACATAAATATAAGGATTAAAATCATAAAGCTTTTAGAAGAAAACAGATAAATCTTCATGACCTCAGATTTTGTGATAGATTATTTGCTATGACAACAAAAGCAGGAGCAACAGAGGACAAAATAATGTAATTGATGTTATAAAAATTTATAATTTGTTCATCAAAGGATATTATCAAGAAAATGAAGACAATCTAGAGAATGGGAGAAAATATTGTCAAATTATATATCTAATAAGGGCCAAAATATATCAAGAACTCTTACAGATCATTAGGAAAAATACAAACAACTCAATTTAAAAATTAGCAAATTCTCAAAGAAATATTTCTCTAAAGAAGATATACAAATGGCCAACAAACACGTGAAAAGGTGCTCAACACTATTAGCTGTTAAGGAAATGAAAATCAAATCCACAATGAAGGACCACTTCACACTCAGTAGGATGGATAGAATAATACTTAATTAAAAGAAAAGGAAAATTAAAAGTGCTGTTCAGGACATGGGGTAATTGAAATAGTCATATATTGGTAGTGAGAATGCAAGTTGATGCAGCCACTGGAAAATAGTTTGGCAGTTCCTCATGAGAGTTCAACACACAATTACCATATAACCCCACAATTCCACTCTTACTTACATACCCAATATAATTGAAAACAGGTACTCAAAAAAGCACATGTACTCACAAATTCTTAGCAGCAGCAGCATTCAAAATAGCCAAAAATATGAAAACAGTACAAACATCAATCAAGGGATGAATGAATAAACAAATTGTGGTGTATACAGATATATATATAGAATATAGGTATATCTCGGAGATACTGCAGGTCCAGTTCTTCCTCACCATAATAGAGCAAATATGGCAATGAAGCAAGTCACATGAACTTTTTAGCTTCCCAGCACACATAAAAGTTACATTTTCACTGTACTGTAAGTCTATTATGTGTGCAATAGCTTTAGGTCTAAAAACACAATGCACATACCTTAATTAAAAAAGATACTTTATTGCTAAGAAATGCTAACCAGCATCTGAACCTTCAGTGAGTTGTAATCTTGCTGGTGGAGGATCTTGCTGAGATATTAATGGCTGCTGACTGGTCAGGGTGGTGGTGGCTGAAGGTTGGTGAGGTTCTGGCAGTTGTTTAAAACAAGAGAACAGTGAAGTTTGCTACATCAGACGCTCCCTTTCATGAACAACTTCTCTGTAGCACGGATTGCTGTTTGACAGAGTTTTACCCATAGAACTTCTTCTGAAATTGGAGTTAGTTCTCTCAAACGCTGCTGCTGCTTTATCAGCTAAGTTTACATAATATTCCAAGTCCTTTGTTGTTATTTTAACAATCTTCAAAGTGTCTTAGTCCGGAGCAAATTCCATCTCAAGAAACCACTTTCTTTGCTCACCCATAAGAAGCAATCCTCGTCCGTTCAAATTTTATCATGAGATGCAGCAATTCAGTCACAACTCCAGGATCCACTTCTAATTTAGTTTTCTTGCTATTTCCACCACATGTGTAGTTATTTCTTCCACTGAAGTACTGAACCCCTCAAAGTCATCCATGAAGGTTGGAATCAACTTCTTCCCAAGTTGGGTTAATGTTGCTGTTTTGACGTCTTCCCCTGAATCATGATGGCATCTAGAACGGTAAATCCTTTACAGAAGATTTTCAATTGACTTTGCTGAGATCCATCAGAGACATCACTATCTATGAAAGCTATAGCCTTATTAAATGTATTTCTTAAATAATAAGACTTAAAAGTCAAAATTACTCCTTGATCCATGGGCTACAGAATGGATGCTGTGTTAGCAGGTGTGAAAACAACATGAACCTTGTTGTACATCTCCATCAGAGCTCTTTAGTGACCAGGTGCATTGTCAGTGGGCAGTAATATTTTGAAACTCATCTTTTTTGTTTTGTTTTTTTTCTGAGCAGTAGTTCTCAACAGTGGTCTTAAAATATTTAGTAACACATGTGCTGTCATCCAGGCTTTGTTTTTCCACTGATAGAGCATAGGCAGAGTAGATCTAGCAGAATTCTTAAGGGTCCTAGAATTTTTGGAATGGTAAATGAGCACTGACTTCAACTTAGAGTTACCAGCTGCATTAGTTCCTAATAAGAGAGTCAGTCTGTCTTTTGAAGCTTTGAAGCCAGGCATCAACTTCTCCTCTCTAGCTCTGAGAGTCCCAGATGTCATCTTCTTCCAATATAGGGCTAATTTACATTGAAAAATCTGTTGTTTAATCTAGCCACCTTCATTAATTATCTTACTTAGATCTTCTAGGTAACTTGCTGCAGCTGCTACATCAGCACTTGCTGCTTCTTGCACTTTTAGGTTAGGGAGATGGCTTCTTTCCTTCAACCTCTGCTAGCTTCATGCTTTTCTTCTGCATCTTCCTCACTTCTCTCAGCCTTCATAAAATTGAAGAGAGTGAAGGCCTTGCTCTGGATTAGGCTTGGGTTTAAGGGCATGTTGTGGTTGGTTTGGTCTTCAATCCAGACCATCAAAACTTTCGTCGTATCAGCAATAAGGCTGTTTCCCATTTTTATCATTTGTGTGTTCACTAGAGTAGCATTTTAAATTTCCTTCAAGAACCTTTCCTCTGCATTCACAACTTGGCTAACTGTTTGGCACAAGAGGACTAAATTTTACTCTATCTCATCTTTTGACATACCTTCCTACTAAGCTTAACCAATTCTAGCTTTTGACTTAAAGTGAGAGGCGTGTGACATATTCTTTCACTTGAACACTTAGAGGCCATTGTAGGGTTATTAACTTGCCTAATTTCAATATTGTAGTGTCTCTGGGAATAGGGAGGCCCAAGGAGAGGGAGAGAGATGGAAAAATGGTCAGTTGGCAGAGCAGTCAGAACACACACAGTATTTATCTATTAAATTTGCTGTTTCATATAGGAGAAGTTCATGGTGTCCCAAAACAATTACAATAGTAACATCAAAGTCACTGATCATAGATCACCATAACAAATATAATAATGATGAAAAAGTTTGAAATATTGCAAGAATTACTAAATGTGACATAAAGGCACAAATTAAGCAAATGCTGTTGGAACAATGGCAATGATGACTTGCTCGGGGTTGCCACAAACCTCCAATTTGTGAAAAACACAGTATCTGCAAAGTGCAATGAAACTATGTATGCTTGTATTGTTCAACAATAAAAAGGAATGAAGTACTGATATACGCTACAACATGGATAAAACTCCAAAACATTAAGCTAAGTGTAATAAAGCAGACACAAAATGTCTCATTTTGTACGACTCCATTTACATGAAATATCCAGAGTAGATAAATCCATAGAGACACAATGCGGATTGGTGGAGGCCAAGGGCCAGAGGGTGGGCAGAATGAGGAGAAATTGTTTATTGGGTAAAGGGCTTTACTTTGGAGTAAATATTTTGAAATTAGATAGATTTCACATCTTTGTAAATGTACTAAATACCACTGAATTGTTTACTTTAAAATGCTTAATTTTATGTTATGTGAATTTCACCTCAACATATTATTAAAAGTATGTACTTATCCATGCATTTAATACTTTCCAATTTACTCTCATATGTTTTTGAAAATATGTGGGTGATTTGATGCTTATAAATTTCTTAGTGGATGAATAAAAAAAGTATTCAGCTCCCTTGGTCACCTATTTTTTTCCTTATTATTTAGTGGGCACCTATTTTTTCCCTAGTTACAGAAGATCATAATACAGAAAATATGTAGAGAAGAATTTACAGTTTAGTGGAAAAGAGCTTATGCATATATGTATACCTCTGTTTCTATGCTTTTGTCTAGAACTGCTTAGAATTTGCTCTTAAATCTTTATCCATAACAATGCTGCTCTTTTAAAAATCAGATTGTATATTTCCTTGTGAAAATCTGGAATAAAAGATCTTAGAGATTTTGATAGTTTGATGTGGGCAGATTTGGAAACTTTTTGCCCTTCACTGCTCTCAATTGATGATGAGTCTTTGATACTCTGAAATATTCTCAGAATCCTAGGACTTTCTTGAATCCCTAAATCTCACTCGGCCACATTCAAAAATAAACCTTCATTTGTACCAAGTTCCTTAATCATGATTCTTTTCTAATGTGGGAATAAAAGGGTAATCTTATTGTCACTTGCCATATTTCAGTTACTTTTGTGTGAATTTGCTTGTGGTTGCATGCTAAATTTTTAGCTATTTTTGCATAGTTTTACTTTAGGATGCATGCTAAATTTTCATAATGTCATGCATGTTAAATTTAATCTATTATTATTTTAGTAATATCATATCATGCTATTGAAAAGCAAACAGTCTTTTAGAGAAAATCTAAGAATATGTGAAGAAGAAAACAATTTTCTCATTCCCAAAGGAGGAAGTGGAAGAAACACTGTAACTCTCAAAACTAAACACAACCAACCAAAGAACAGCAAAGGCAACAGAAAGAAAAGCATAGCAAAATATTCAGAGTTTGATTCAGTTCATTCTGAAGTAGTATGGGTTTTATGTTCGGCGAAGATGAAACAATCCCACGTAGCCGACAATATGACCTCAATCTAGTAAGTACAGATCATTACCTCCACTAAGGCTAAGCTTCTTCCTTGATGATTCATTCTATCAGCACACCTATTTTTAATTTCTAGGGAAGTGACTATATGAAACGTTTTATTTGATGAACATGATTCAACAAAAATAATAATAAAATTATTTTTTATTTTTAACAGGAGAGAATAGTTGACAAAATATTTTAATAAACATTTACTGTGTGTCTTTTTATGTACCAGACCTATTCTAAAAACACAGCTTACATCATCTCTTTTAGTCCCTGCAACAGTACTATGAAGTAGATCTTATCACCATGTGCTTGGCAAGGTCTTGAGCAGAGTAAATGTTGGTTGAATACATTTTGAATGAATTATCTCCACTTTATGGATGAGAATGCTGAAACTTAGAGTAGCTAAGTCACGTGCCCAGGACCTACTCACTGTCAATGATAGAGCCAGGTCTCAGACTCATATCAATCTGCTGACAAAACTACATGCTTAGCTCTAAAGCCTTAAATTCTTTGTGTCCAACAAGTCAAGTAGACATTCTTTGTTCTCCTATTGAACAGATATCTATAATCAATGATATGAGAACAATTTATCCTTTTAAAAGAGCTGGTTAATTTCCAACATTTATTCTAAAACTGCCAGCCTTGCAAATAGTGTCGAGCATCATTTAGCCACAAACATTCTATTCGGGCTGTGCTGTGTGTGTTTTATGAAGTTGCCCTTACTCTTTCTGCAGCTCTTAAATAGGTAGAGAAGGTGAATTTAGAAAGCATTACCAACTGAATGCCAAAACTGAGAAATGATTAAGAATGCCTGTGTGATTCCCAGATAGAGGAGAAGCTCATCCTCCTGAAGTGGCTGGAGCTACAACAAATTCTTATAGTTTTGAAAAAGTAAGGTTTGGGGGAAGGGAGACACATAGAGCTATTCCATGCCTCAAACTTTCCTTCATGTGTTTGGTTTCTTGTGGGAGAGCCTGATTGCCTGTTTCCAGTTAGGAAACTCAAAGTGTAATAGTAGTAAAATTGTGACTATGCACAGTTTGGAAATTCCCCTGAGTGACCCTAGACTTGAAGCGGTCTGGACATATATGATAAAAGTTAGAGATGTAGGGGTGGTTCCAGAGCAAGTACCAGATTCTCCAAAGAAACTTACTCAAAGAAGAGAACATCTACCTTACGATATGTATAGGAAGATACAGAGATGTAACTTTCTAATTTGTATATTCATATTGTGTAACATATATATAATATTTTATAAATGGATATATTTTAATAAAATGTAATATTATATGTATATGTCTGAGTTCATAAACATATAAAATATGTGATATTTTATAAACTTTTTTTAGAGACAGTTGATATAAGTGCCAGGTGCTTCCATGCCCATGGCCTTGTTATAATTCACATCAACACCCTAGTGTGGACTTCTTTAAAAAGAACAATTTTTACTTCACCTCATAATCCCACAGCACTAATTTTTTCAACAATTGACAAGGTTATTTTCATATTTTATTAACTTTCCTTATAAAACTTGAACCTCAGAAAAAATCCACAGGAAAAATTGATAATATTTTCTGTCAGTGAAGTAAGGATATTATTACCTATGTATGAAGAGTAAGAAGAAGAGAAAGTGGGACAACAACACTTTTTTTCAATATGTCTTTTTATCTTATGATCAACAATTAATAATAAAATACTAAGAACTCATTACTTGGCAATATTATAACAAAAAGATCTAGCTATTTACCTTGTCTTAAATTTTTGTTCATAACAGAGTTGCACTGCTTTTTAATATTAGGAAGTAAGTTGGGTATACCATTTCATTATTGAGTTAGTCAAAGTACAAATACCAATATGGTTCAGATTAAATAAGCAAGTCAGCACCAAAAATGGTGAGGACACTGAATTTTGAACTCTAAACAAGGATTCCCTACTTCAGCTTAGATTCTTTTCATGCAGTAAGTAGAAGGAAACTGGCTGTCTCCCTAATAGCCTGTGAAAGGCTAGCTGGTATCATTATAATAGACAAGTCTCTCACATTTTAAATTGGTAAAATTTAACAGTTCCACTTGTATCCACTTCAAACTTTAAAGGAAATACCACTTCACAATGAAATATTTTGCCTTTATTTCTCACATTCATGTTGGATTTAAAAGTGTGTCCTAAGTTTGTTAAGAATCTCAAGATTTCAGGCACAAAACTAAATCATGTGTGTAGGAAAGAAGCTAAAAGTCTTAGATCCTTATCTTCAAACCTGGTCCTTTTTCAAAAATATGAATCATCAAGGAAGACATTTTTCTTTTATTCCTCTGAGTTCATTAACATAATTTTAGATTAATAGCAAAGGGACAAGAAATAGCATGGTAGCTCTTCTGTTCATTTTACATAATTTTAAAAACCGTTGTTTTTCATTAAAAGATACAGCAATCAATTATTCCAGAATTAACTTCTAATTTTGTAATATCCCTGAGATCTCCTTGGTAGATATCATTAAATAATAAAAGTAAAACAAAGTTCTTGTCTGAGGACAAAATATAGCTACTTACTGGAATGCTGTAATACTAACAAATAGGCAGGATTGTTTAAAACTCATTTTGAATAACAAATATTATACCAGACTCTTCATCTCCATTGTTTGTTTACCTTGCCTTACTGGTGATGGTTTAATTTGTGGGGATAGGATGAGTAATTTTAGCAGGCATAATGAAGTGTAGTTCTGTAAGAGTAATCATCACATTCATTTTTGGTTAAAACAAAAAACAAAAATCCCAGAAAACTTGTATTTAATAATCATCTGGGTAGCAAGTCCAAAATGCAGATATATGTGCTCTATCCCATAAATTTTGTGTAAAGGCTGGCAGGAATCTTAATCTTAAAATAGTATACCCAGGTGATAAAGAGAAAGGTCCAGACCACATTTTGAAAGTCACTGTCTTAAGGCCTCCTCCAAGTCTAAATCTCTCCTTGTTCTGTTACTGTTAGGAATGTAACACACTTGGCATGCATGGGTAGGCCGTGTTCTCCTGGGTGTTATTGCTCCATTTATAGAAACTGTTAAGATTTATCCAGTACGTTGATGGCAGAAGGAAGATGAAAACTGAGGAGTTTTGCATAGTCATTCAAAGTTCCACATCTTTTAAATAAAACTAATAAATTATACACAATTCACAAGAACTCACTGCCCTGCAAAATTTTAAGTTCAATATCCAAATAAAAAGAGGCCTTTTTATGGCAAGTTTATTTCATAACTATAATGATCTTTTCTCTGAAGGTGTACCCACAGAAAAAACATTTTACTGACATTTCCGCACATTTTACCAGCATTAAGTGGAAAAACTGCTCACACTAATAAGAAGGCATGTATAAATATTGTATAAAATTCTTATTTAAAATTAAGAACCTCTCTTCAGCAGCAGTGCTTAAAGAAAAATACCACCCCTATGTCTAGCCAAAAAAAAAAAAATCTTAGAATCATTTCAACCACAGAAGCATGTCTAGCTCTTAAGAAAAAAAAATTGACAGTAGCCATAAGGAAGAAAGTTAAACATATTTTTCCCCAAAATATAGCTACCCAATTATAGCAGCTGAAAGACAGAATGGCATTTCCACTACTTCTTCAATGACTGTCATTCTACGTCATACAGAAGCTTCTTACTTGAATGAGGTACAATTCCCTGTAGTTTGAGATGAGTGGTATGCCAAAAATATCTCTCTACTGGATTTGCCTAGTAGAACAAATTGTGGGCTTTCCTGTTGGGCACAATGGTTCTACAGAAACTCCTGGCACATAAGCTTTTTCTCAGGGCAGTTTCTTTACCTGTAGTTCATCAACTTATCCCATCTCCTTTCACGTGTATTTGAATGAACATTAAAACTTGGGATTTTGAGAGATAGATAATAATTCACAGAGTAAAATTATTTTAGTGGCAAACAACGTATAGAAACAGGAATTCATCTGTCAAAAAACCTAGATTTTACTTATATACATGCTTGTATATATATGTATATAATATATGCCGTATAATACTCAGTATCATACTACTATTTTAATTTTTTTAAATTGAGGTGTAACAAATGTAAAGTACACAAAGTGATCTAATCTTAATTGTTCTGTTCAATGATTATTACCCATATTTTAGTACACATAATTTTCACTTGTATAACCACCAAATAAAAAACATTTTTGTAACATTTTATGACTTTCATCATTATATATGTTTGTTCTTAAATTTCATGTAAATAGAATTACACAGTATATATTTATTTGTGCCTGGCTTATTTCACTCAGCAAAATATTGTTAAGATTCAATTATGTTGTTTAGTGTACAGTAGCTCATTTTTTACTGTTGTACTATATTTCATTTTATGAATTTATCACAATTTGTTCAGTCTCCTACTGAAGAACATATGGGTTGCTTCCACTTTGGGGTTATTATCAATATAAATGCTATGAGTATTTTTTTATAGATTTTTTGGTGGCAATATGCAGTTATTTCTTTTGGATCTGTATTTGGAATAATGGAAGTTCTTGGCCATTGGGTTTAGTTCCAAACATTTTTTTCTAAGTGGTCCATGTCCGCAAGAGGTAGACACTAAAATGGAACTAAATGTACAATGATTTTATTAGGTAAAACCTGTGGGAGAAAATGGAGAGAGAGCCAGGAAAGGCCAAGGGAGCTGTCAAGGAGCAACGCAAGTCTGGACCCCTTATGAAGAGTGAGAAGAAGGAAAGCTGAGTGGAAGCATCTTACACTACGATGCAGTTTAAGGGAATTTTGGCAAGGCTATCAGGAAGGCTACTTGTAGTTGAAAATTTATAAGGAGCATTCTCATGGCTCCCACAAACTCCATCCAGAAATGTGTGACAGTTCTAGGCGTGTTATAACTTTGCCAACATTTAGTATTATCAGTTATTTTAAATTTGAGTCATACTGGTGAGTGTATAGTAGAATCTCATTGTGGTTTTAATTTGTGTTTTCCTGATGAGTAACGATCTTGATAACTTTTTCAGATGCTTATTGGCCACTTTGCTATCCTCTTGTGAAGTCCCTGATCAAATGTTTTGTCCATTTTTTGGATTATATTGTATGCTTTTTTTCCTGTTGATTTGTAGAAGTTCTTAATATGTTCTGGATGTGAATCCTTTGTTGGCTATGTATATTTTCAATATCTTACCCCATCTATCGTGTGCCTATTTATCTTCTTAATGGTGTATTTTTGATGACCAGGGCTTCTAAATTTTGATTAAGTCCTATCTATCAATGTTTTCCTTTAAACAGAACTTGGGTTCTGTTTAAGAACTTTTTGTCTATACTAAAGGCACAAAGATTTTCTTTAATATTGTCTTCTAGAAGCTATGCAGTTTTACCTTTTATATTTAGATATATAATCAACCTCAAATTAGCTTTTGGTCATCATATGAGGTAAAGGACCAAGATTTACTTTTTTCCCATGGATATTCAATTTCTCCAGAATCATTTATTGGGGAAAAACCAAAATAAAACAAAACATATTCTTCCTATTGAATTTCATTGGTACTTTTGCTATTAAATGAAGTAAACATTTATTTAGTAAATACTAGGCATTACTCATTATTTTAAATTCTTTATAAATAACTCATTTAATTTGCATTATAAACTTACAAAGTAAATTCTACTCCACCCACCTTACAAATGAAAAAACTGAAGTACAGAAAAGATAAGAAAGTAGATGTCACTTACCTAATAAGTGGCAAAACCAGGATTCAAACATAGCCATTTCAACTCTAGGACCTGTGTGCTTCACCACTACACCATGCCAACTTTCAGGTGGCCTGATCTAAAATTTATGAAAACTCATATAATATGTTATTATAAATTATCTCAAGATGGTTAATGTAGTTATTTTATAACTATATTATAATTGATAAGAAATAAGTTCAGATGTTATATGATGGATTATAAGGGATTAAATCATATGGATATAAACAAGAGGACTAATTTCTCTGAATTTTAAAAAATTTTGAAAATTTTTATGAATCCTTATTAAAATATGATTTATAAAATTAACAAATTAAAACATATAAGGCAAAGTTCATAAATGTAAAATAGCATATGATGTTGTACCATATGAGAATGGGAGTAATGTTATAGCAACCAAATATTTTCAAGTATTTCCAAAGTACTAGTATTGAGTGCCCAAGATCTGCAACACGTGTGGAAATACAGAGATTGATTAACTGTATCTGCTTATCCCAAGGAACTTATGAATCTATGAAATCATATTTTACATCATCAGCATGCTGCATACCTAAATTTGGGAACATTAATGAGAACTAGAAATTAAATCTTTCAAGCCAAAGTTAAAACTTTTCTGTCCATGGGAAGAAACTAGCCTATAACAAGAAAAGTAAGTTCTGCCTTAAAGAGGGTGTATCATATCATTTGGGAAGGAAGTTGTTAGCAGTTCATGGTGAGATGTTAGAGTGAAGAAATAGGCCTTTTTTTTTTTCCTGTAGCTTAATCTTTTATTAATGCTTATTATATTCTAAATATAAAATTAATATATGCTTTTTTTATATAATCATGTAAATATAAGTGTAAAGAAGAAAATGATAAACATTTGTGTGTAAATTCACCACTTACTGTTACTATTATGTTGTATTTTCTTCCAACAATTATAGTTAAATATGCATACATATCTATATACACATACATGTATTTTTAAATAAAATTGATGTATATTGTATATATAGTTGGAAGTTGGCTTTTTTCACTTAGTATTATTTCATGAGTATTGTAAACCTCAAAAATGAACTTCTAAAATAGGCATATGATAGAACATTATGTAGCTTCAATCTAATCTTTACAATGTTACTAATCTATCACTATTTCTATTGAAGTCTTATAAATTCTCAGAATTTTATACTCCTCCACATTCCAAACAGTAAAATATGCTTTTAAATATAAATGATTTACAGACTATTCACATTTCCTTATTAGTACAATAATCAAACCTAAATGAAAATAAAGAAGTCCTATGTCATGGGCTTGCACAGAATTTATTAACCTGTGAAACCACATGAGAACTTATTATAATTCAGAAGTGTACGTTTTTCTAGTACAGTGATTCCCAACATGGTATCTCTGGTCTCCTGGGGGTTCATGAAATAGTAATAACAGCCTTTGAGCTATTTTCAGTATTCCAAAAAACTGAATATAAATCATATATTTATCTGCAGCAAAGCAAAATGCCAAAATGGCAGAAATTGTACAACTCAGTATGGTAACACTGGCTATCATATTCTAATCCAAAAATTCGATTGGCTGATACATCATTTTGATTAACTGAAAAAGGAAAATAAGTTAATTTTTACTTTATAAATTTATTGTTAGGTAGATAAAATCTTTTCAAATATGGCAAATGGGCAGGAATTTTTTTTAATAAAAATGTGTTATTGGTGGTGAAAATAGTCATAAGCGTAATTTCAAACCATATCTCCCCCATATCTCATCGAATTTAACAACTATTAATTATCAGATGCATCTTAATATCAGAGATGTCCACATGTGAGTAAAAAGAGTGATAACAATTGTCAGATATTCTCAATTATGAGTCACATCTTGATTTTAGAGATAAGACATATGGCCTAGAAATCAAGGTTAACAATATCAGTACTTTCCATGTTATTAGCACAATAATTTATTAAAACTATATTGGGGACTTCCCTGGTGGCGCAGTGGTTAAGAATCCACCTGCCAATTCAGGGGACACAGGTTCGATCCCTGGTCCCGGAAGATCCCACATCCCACATGCCACAGAGCTACTAAGCCTGTGCTCCACAACTACTGAGCCTGCGCTCTAGAGCCCATGAGACACAACTATTGAGCCCACATGCCACAACTACTGAAGCCCATGTGACTAGAGCCTGTGCTCTGCAGTAAGAGAAGCCACCGCAATGAGAAGCCTGCACACCACAATGAAGATTATAGCCCCTGCTTGCCGCACTTAGAGAAAGCCCGTGCACAGCAATGAAGACCCAATGCAGCCAATAAATAAATAAATTTACAAATTTATTTAAAAAAAACCCAAGAAACAAAAACTATACCATGTATCCTGGAGTTAAACTAATGAGTTAAATATATCAAAGGTGGTAAAACCCACATTCCTCAAATTTAACTAACAGAAGAAATGGATTTGCAAAGGGAATCTTTGGGGTTCTTTCTATTGGCGTTCCCCTGCATGGATGTCATCTGAGCCCACTTCACATCACTACAAAAATAGCTTGATTAAATGCCTGGCAGGGGACAAGACAAAACCTGGGCGCCAGGTAATTGGCTTTCATTTCTAGAGAAGATTTTTTAACCTATGCAACAATGATTTTCAAATGAGCATCTTTTGTGTTTCTAACACTAGAGTTATTGAGAAGATCAAATTGTGTGTTTATGGAGATGTTTACATATGATTTTTACCATTTGATGAACCAGGAACCTGAAGCTCAGAGAGGACTTACTGGCCAGCCAATTGATAACTGAATCAAAACAAATATTGACCAGTTTTGTCTTATCAGTGTGTTTGTGAATACCTGTTACTTATTGCATGATAAGCTTATTATTTTTCAGTAACATACTAGCATATTCCCTCCAGCAAAATAAGTTGAGTTATTAGAGCAGGCATGCATTCTTTCAACAACAACAAAATATGATGCTGTTTTAATATACTTATTCAGTATGGCCTTTATACATGTTGTTCTGTTTCCTATTGGTAAGAATTATCCTCTTGGAAAAGGTATGCACAGCTGGAGATATGCAAAGTAATTAAACAAATAAATGCCTCACATTGTCTCTAAGTTTCAAATGGACCTGGTAGATTTCAAGGGATTGAAAAGAATGGATGGGTAAATTGCATAATGGGGAAACATAAAATGCATTGAGTATGGAAGAAAATTATTTCAACACCTATTCCCTCTGTATATGTTGTCCAATCAAGGGTTCATTATGGATAATTTAACTTCATGAAACTGAATCTTATGTGTATATTTTTAATCTTAAGTTTCTTCATTTTTTGAACTTTCCAACCTCAAGTCCATCTTTCAAAGACTTCAAGAAGTCTTCAAAGTTATAAAAAATAAAGTTGGGTATTCAGTCTTCCTTGTGTTAGTATTATTTAGGGGGCAGTACTACTTTTGTTTTCAACTGATAATTTAATGCCAAAGGAAACAATGGCCTTTAACATTCATCCTATAGCATAATAATCCTGACTATGATATAAAGCTTGATTATGTCTTGTGATACTTTGATTCATTATTTCAGCAAGTTGCTTAATTTTAAATTTTAGTTAACCTTAAATATTTACATCATTAAACTTTCAAGGACAAAAAATGTTTAGAATCATAAGGTGAATAAATCAAAGTGGTGAAGCCAAAGTTTAAATTCCAGTTTGCATCATCGTTTTTCATTAGATATTTTAGTCTTCTTATAATTCTAGTTTTTAAAAAAAGGTATTATCCAGTATAGCCATCTAATTTTTTATGTAGAATATTCTTGCCAAGAAAATAATGATGGGATAACTTCCTACTATCGTGCTCTTTCTGTATTACAGTGTCTCCTTGACCAAAGTACAGGGAACAAAGCTAGGCCATCACTAATCCTTTTTCCAAATTCAAAGTTTAGATCCAAGTTATCTTGCATAGGGATTTTCAGAAATGTTTATAGCATTCCAAATTTGTAATTTCTGTATCTAATGTTATCTTGAGATCATTAACTATGAATTTAGATAAACAAAATAAAGGAAGATTGATACTGAGTGAAGCAGCAAAATTATTAAGAAAGAAAAACCATAGAGAATTTGGAGAGCCTTGTATATAATACAGACTGAAAACAATTGACTATATACTGTCACAAGATATTTCAGAATTCCACAGAAACAAAATATTTGAAAATTACATATAATAAAATGTGCGATTACATATTGTTACAGTTACACAGGTTTTCACTACTTTTTTTGCTAAACAATATATGCTTTTATGCCATAAAAGGGCTTATCTCCTTCCTGGCTCTCAATTAAGGAAATGCAATATATATATTCCTCTTTGAATATTATTTATCATAAAATTCTTTGAACAATATCCTCATGGCTCATATTATTTACATATCTTCTTAGATTTCCATATTGACAACTATTTTCTGACATTTTTGAAAGTGGCCAGAAGCTATTTCTCCAAATCTGAACCCTCTAACTTTCCTCCAAATCTATTCCATCAACCTCTTGCCCATGTCAAAAATTTCCACTGCAACCAAATTTCTTCCTTAATTTCTCCTTATTAATTTACCCTTTTCTCTCCATCACGGTGGCATTTCCTAAATTCAACCCTCCAGTTTCACCATCCTCCACACTGTACTCTCAGTGTGACATTTCCCGTGAACACAAAATCTGATTATGGCTTCCTGTGCTCAAAATCTCTTGATCATTATAGTAAGAATTCACTTTTGCTGGGCATTCACTATGTGTTGCATTATTCTCATTACCTTATATAAATCCATTCAACCATTCCTCACCACAACCCTATGAGGTAGTTACTTCTATGTTGCAGGTGAGAAAACTGAGCTATAGAGAGGTCAAGCAACTTTCTCAAGTTCATACAACTAATGAATGTCAGGGTCAGGACTCAAATTCAGGCAGTTTGATTTTGGCACACTGCTGTAAATCTCTTCCACATGATGCCTTTCATAAGTACTCTATGATCTACAAACTAAAAATAAATTTAATTGCATGAAGCTCTTGGTACCCAATGCATATCACCTTGTCCTATTGCTTCAGTACAAACAATTGGACTCCCAACTCTCAGAACTTGCATTTCTTTGCCCGAACGTCTTATTTGCCCTCTGGAGCCTGCTTTACTGCCTGGTTGGAAGAACCAATGAATTAGCACCCACCCTCAACCAATGGCCAAAGGAAATTGGTGTATAAATACTCCACCCCTATTTGTCTGCTCAAGTGGAATGACTCTCAAGCCTTACACTCTTAGCGTTTTACACTGGCTTCAGAGTTCCCAATGGGATTATGGGAATTAAATGTTAGCATGCTTATGAATAAACCCTTAATTGTCTACCTTCCTTCCTACATATCTCACTCTCCAAAGGGTATTTTCTGGGTTCACATACAAAATAAATAATTGCACTTTTATCTTTTGCTTAAGCACTATTTCTGGAGGTACACAAACAAAGCTCATGGTATGAAACTTAGGATCTAGATTCCTGTCCTTTCCTCTCTACCAACTCTTTCATCTTCTCTCTCATAGTTCTGACATATACCAACATATTTACCAACATACCAACCTCATTGTCTCTGAGGTTACTAACCTCTCTCAATCTTCCATGATTTTGCACAGTCTAGCCCCTCTATGTGAAGGGCTTTCCCTTCTTAGTCTACCTGAAAGTTCTTGCTCATTTTTATCTTCAATTTGAAAGTAAAACACCACCTCCCACATTATGAAGCCTTCTTTGACTCCCACGGAAATGTGGAGTACCTTTGCCTCTGCTGCTATATTTTGTGTTGCTTAACCACGGCAACTATCTCAGTGGTTTTAAGTACACCTGCCTGTGTCTACACAAGAATCTAGTCACCTTGTTATGAGATAGACTACTACATGTCTATATCCCCAACACAGAGTAGGCATTTAGGAAACATTTCTCAAAAGAGTGGGTGGGTGAAGTTTTTTGTTATATCTCTAGTTATTTTGATTTATAAAGATTTTTCCTTATAAATATTTTATGGTTATTTAATAGCCAAAAGGTTTTCTATGCCCAACAAGCTCAGTTTTATGATTAAAGCTTGATCTTATCTACAGATTCTTTGCTGTGTGTCAATGTTGCAAATGTTACAAAGCTACCTACTGTATTAAGTGTCAGGGAGGAAAAATTTCTCCTTCTACCCTTCAATGTCCTTTAGCTGGTCTAGTAATCTAATTAGCGTAAGACATATTAATAGAAGAAAAACAAATTTACTTAAGTATTACAGGGGAGGGAAAGTCCCATAAGAATATGAGACCCATAGGCAGTCAGGCAATAGTGGTTTATACTTTATCCTAAGCTAAGAAGGGGCAAGGGTCTGAGACTTCAAAGGGAAGGAAAATAATTTACTGGAAGTTGGGAAAAGCAAATGTTTAGTAAAAAATATTTCCATGCCATGCAGGCAATGAGATCCATAGGAGACTTTGAGCAAGCAGACCTAGCCTGCCACATAATCTTTGTCGTTAGCTCTGCTGATAGTTCCCTTCCTGGAATTGGTCCTTCATCTAAGCTCTTTTAGGTAGTTAAGTGGAAGGTAAAAACAAAAACATCTCGAGTCTTTTGTTTCTTAAAAATAATCAGCCTAAAATAATGCGCATGCCACAGAGTTGGCAAAATTCTGCTCCTCTATATAAACAAAATAGGCTACAAGTAACCATGATATTATTTTAAACAGAACTTGGAAAATTAAATAAATGTAATTTTTATGTCATTACAGTGAAACGGAGGCCTTAACAATTTGATGGGACTATATTATATCATGTTTTGCAATTATATTATGAAATATTTTAATGAAATGTGAGAAAATTTAAAACCGTCTTTTAATAGTATTAGTACTGATTATATTCCCTAGGTCTGGCACTAACAAAATTCTTTAAACAATTTACTAAAGGCTGCTAATAATATGAGCTAAAATTTTGTTCAAGTGACTATCAGTTGATTTATTACTTGGATATATTTCATGGGGAATCAAATATCATTTTTAAAGTTTCTTCATCAATTTACCTTTCCCTTTGGCGAGTATAAATTTACATTTTTTATTTATAGAGTATAATTACTTTAGGTACTTTTTAAAAAGGTAGTTTGCCGCTGCCTTTAAGAGTAAGTCTCAAAAAAGAATTGCGGCAAAAAGAGACACTTTGGGTGTACATATGCCCCAGGCAGCAGAAGAAGCCAGTAGTTTTTCTTCTGGGTTAGCCTAACATTGTGCCACAGCTGATATTTTAAACGTGATTCTGAGAATTGAGAAATGGAGTTTAGTTCCCTCAGTGACACTAAGTCATACTCCCTCTTGAACAGCTATTTGTGTGTCTGGCTTTTACATCTAACGCTCCTCTTTTTCCCACTTTCCATTTGCGAGGAGAATTTTTAAGATGCATTCAAGTCCAGAAATTCAAAATTATGGTTCCCAAAGCCAGTGTGACTCAGCCAGGTTGTGAATTAAGGCAATAAAGCAAATGCCTATGTTCAACTTTTATTTTTATTCATTTCAAAAACGTTATTCCCTGGAATGGTCTCATGAGACAGACACCTCATAGTGATTTGCTTCAGCAAACTTCTCACCCATCTGGTGATCTCTAGAATGAAAATGGAACTGGCACAAATGACAGAAATGCAGTTAACATAGAATAGGCCAATTTCTTTCCTGCCTCAAGCGCATACACTTCCTAAAGGCTTGGAATGCTTTTACCACCCCCCAACCTTCACATAGCCAACCTTCAATCCCAGTATTTCAAATCTCGACTTAACTATAACTCGCTAGCCAATCAACACCCCCATTTAACATGCATTCATAACTACCAATTTGTCTACTTAATAGTACTTTTCATAGCTGTTTTTAAATAATGGCATATTTATTTGTAAATCGTATGCTTTTGTCACTAGGATGTTAGTTATACCAAGACAGAAACCTCCTGCATTCCCACCCAGTAGCTAATATCGTGCCTTACTCTTTGTAGGTACTCAATAAGCATGAATTAATGAATAATTCTCCTCTTGTTAGCAATCTGTGTGGTCTTTATATTAATTGGTTTTAGAGAATCATCTCCTCCAGATTTGCTAGTAGCATCCTGGTAATCCTTCTTGTGCTAATCAAGTGAGTTTTCCTTTACTTTTCCATTTAAAGACACAATCTCTCTGTGACTCTACCTCAACATCATTTCTAAGTGTATCCGCACTGATTCACTAAAAATAAAAGGTTAGTGTGACTCCAGACTTACTCAGACTCTGAGCACCACAAAGAGAGGGTCTGTTATGTGCTTACATTCCCAGAAATTAGTGTAAACTAAATATTTATTAAATAAATGGACAAACGAATGAGCAAATGAATGAAAAGCACACATCAGAGCACTTCATGGTGCTGCTTCCCACATTATAAACGTCTTATGCATTGTAATTTTATCAGTTGATGACCGAAGGAAACAGGCACTCATTTTATCTTACAGACCCATCCTAAACCGTTTATCAGTTTAGGTAACTTGAAATATTCTGCTCTGTCAGTGTATAACATTCTGGGTTACCCATGATACTCTGCTTTTTAAAGCTGTTTCTGAGGAATGACTTTTAGAAGTCAAGGGCATCCAGTTTTAACCTAATGAGGCTAATGTGGCAAATCAATTGGTATTTGCTTTTACTGACTGCTTATCGAATCCCATATGAGTTTTGAATTCTGTGCTAAACACCGGGCTTACAGAACTATAAAACATGGTGCTGATCTACAGGGGTTTGCAATGAGGAAACATAAGTGAAAAACATTACAAGACAACACACGCCATGTGCAGATGCATGAAAGTGACTAAAACTTCTCTTGGCATTCAGAGAACTAAGTCACTCTGTATGGAGGAGTCAGGGAAAGCTTCATGATGAATTTGAAGTTAAATGACGATCTGAACAATTCAGACCAAGTACATAATAGACAAAGGAGGAAGCATGAACAAGAACAGGGATTGGAATTTACATGCTATGCTGGCAGCACACAGAGCAGTGGCAGGACGCCAATGATCAAATAGGCTATGCCCGCCAGAGCAGAAGACTGGAGTAGGTGAATTATTTGTGGTGAATCTGAAGACACTACAGATGATTAGATAGCATATGGCTGTCAGGGAAGGAAAATTTTCCTCTACCCTTATAGACCGTTACTGGAGCCATGTGAATTAAACTAACGAAAAGATTAATAGCGGGAAAAGGAATACAATTTTTATGAATATTTTGTGTGCACTGGAGTTCACAGAAGAGAAGTGAAACTGAAATAAGTGGTTAGACTTGAGGGCTTATGTACCATTTGAACAAAGGAAAGAGTGTTTGGACTTCAAGTGATGATAAATTATGGGAAAGTGACTAAGAAATGCATGGGGGAACTAATGGAAGATAAGAATTATTTCAGTCAGGTTTGTTTATGCAAACTCATCTTGGTGTCAACCTTCTTTCTCTGGTGATAAGAGTGTTCTCCCTCTCTCCTCTTCTGGGTACAGGTGAGGACACCTTCACAAGGCAAAATTTATGATCTACTTTTAGACAGTTCAGGGGAGGACAGAGAACTCTCCATACATCTGCTGATTCTCAACTTCCTTCAGCTCAAAATAATACTTATGGCAAAGAGGCATCCTTGGAATGGCATATCCTAGTCCCCTTCATGGTCTCCAATACCTGGTTATGGATCTTGGACTTTATCTTATGTGTAAACAAAGCCATTCAGCGACTTGAACAGGAGATAAACTGTTTCCCATCCCTTCACCTTTTCCAGTTTACCTATTGCGCTAGCTGATCTCTAAATATTCTTCTTTGCTGATATGAATACAGAGGAACTAATCTCCAATCTGGTACTCATCTCAAGTCTCCTGAAAATTTGCTTGAGAGACACAGTCTCAACTCATGATTTCTGACTTCCTGATCTACTGATAAAACTTATGATCACATGTCTACTTCTTCTAACTCGTAAAAGAGATAATAAGGGTAGGTATGTATGTAATAGGAAGAGAATAGGGAAAAAAAAGATGGGACATTTCAATTTTAAGTATCCTATATGATAATAGGTCTTTTTGTGTCTCCTGCATCACTGTATGGGAAAGTAAAGAAGAAATGAAACTGTATTTAAAAACTGCACTCGACCTATTATATCATTTTCTGACAAATATCATGAAATCCAAACTCCTCTCACCAATCTTGAGCGTTATGAAAGGAATTTTATCTTTACCAATTCCTTGAACAATTGTGATAGCTTTTATAATTATAGTCTGAGATAATACCAGCCTATTTGCAGACAAGATGAGTTGAAATACCTTGACATCAGTTGCAGAAGCATCACATAATTCCATTAGGAGCATTTAGATTGCCATAGCACCATCTGGATATCTCTTTGTTAAGGAGTTCTTTTTCACAGATTAATGTACTTCATGATACATTTATTCATGGGTGAAGAGTTAGCTGATGAAAACAATGCAGCAGTAACTTGCTGCTATTCCTTTATCTTCAAGCAAACATCAATGCTTCCTTTTTCAATACATCCTGGAGAGAATCTTAAACTTAACTGTAGGATTTTAAATTTCTGAGATGTTTATGCACAGCACAATTTCACTTTTTTTTTTTGGATGAACATTTCTTGCTAAGCACGGAAGGGAGAAGAATTGGATTTTAGCATGAAAAGCACAGAAACAAAAGTTCTATTTGCCAATAAAAAGACTGTCTGAGGTGAATAGTATTAATCAGAAGGCGCATCTACAAAGAAGCATTCAATTAAAAGAAACCAAGCAGCTTCAGTGAATGTAGAGTAATATCCTTTTCAAATCTGGGCTCCCAATCTAGTACCCTAAAATGTTTATTTGCATTTTAATTGCTTGAATAACAGTAGGATATTAGTGAAATTCCTCAGAAGGCAAGTAGTCAAAAGACTCCATTTAAGGCCTATAGTTAGTGATTCTGATTGTGGTACCACAGAACACTTTCTTTAATAGGATGCCTTTAGAAGGCAGTCTCAATTTGTAATTCTGGGGCATGTGCAATGCTATTAACAGTTGTGTTTACCATGACTTTAGGATGCTTGAGACAAAGGCTATGGCCTTCTTACTTTAAAATGGTCAAGAAGGGTTATAATTATATAATCATGCATGGAAATAATGCTCATAACCCAGTGGATTAACAATCCTTTACCTCCATATGTCTGCTTACTTTGAAATCTCCATTACAGAGAAAATGAGTAATATTTCCATTAGTTGAAAAAAAATTCCAATTGCAGTAACCAAGTTATTGTCAAATACTCTTTGTACAGCAATAGACCTTAAAAAATTTAATGACTACCCCTAATCCTCCCCCAAAACCCGGAATAATATTTCGATGTTCTGTTTACATATATATAAACACTTTTGGATCCAGGTGCTCAAATGTCTGCAGTGTCAACAATTGGAGCAGCTAACATTTAGAAACACTATTTCCACTACAAAAATCAATATAATGCTTAGGCAAAAGTAATGCCCAAAACACACTCTTTATGTAGATTAATATCATAAATACTAAATTGGGAAAGAGAGCTGTCTGTGAAAAATTACTTGGGAAAATAAAATGGGAAGTAGATTACGTGTGACAAATTTTATTGTTTTAATAATTTTTCTTTGGAGTGTCCCATTGCCCTTCTTTGCTGACCTATTATCAGATTGCTGTAATGAATAATTTATTGACTTTTTTCCCTCTCTTTTGATTAGAGAAGAAAGGTATCAACTGCAGTAAGGAATTTAGATAGCAGTGATTCCAGGCAGTCACGCATATTACCCTTTAAACTAAGGTCAGAGACTGCACATGTAGGTATAAGCGTGTGTGTGTGTGTGTGTGTGTGTGTGTGTGTGTGTGTGGACATTCATCTACTTGTGTTTGTATGCGTATATAAAATATGTACATCCGCATCCAGATCCACACCCATTGCAAACTGAGGCAAATTCAAAATAACATTTAACAACATGGACAAAAAGCGAAGTGATTAGTTTTATCTTGCTACTGCTTTTTACTAAAATCAAAATAGCAACACCTCTGTACTGAAATATTATAAATAGTTCATGAGAAATAATAGCTAATATTTGTTGAGCACACACTATGCGGCTGAAGCTGACCTAAGTCCTTTTTATGCAATAACTAATTTGGTCTTTATAACCATGCTATAAGGTAGATACTACTACTACTCTCTCAACATAAAGTTCACACAAGTTTTTCAAAATTACAGGACAAAGAATTGGTGAAGGTAATATTTGAATCCACATAGTTTGTGCCAAGTCCTTTCTCTTAATCACTATTTTATGTTGCATCCTGGTTGGAAGCATAATTGAATGTTGAAATATTTTGGAGCTAGTGACTAACAATAAAATCTACTGTATTTTAAATTTGCACCAGGAAATAACACAATTTTCTATGCTTTTGTGTTGTGAACGTATTAATTGTCTCATGCTTTAGTGTTAACCCCCACAAATAGTCTTCAAGCTCCTTGACAGCAGGTACCATCCCCTTTGCTGTACATCTTTGGAATGCTACTAAACAGATAATATAATGCCACATATATAGCAAGTTCTCAAGAAATGATCTATTACTTGGTAAATAATTAATATGTTTGAACCTCGTCCTCCTCACTTTATCTGATAAGTTCTATTCCATAGTTTTCAGCGTTAGAAGATATATTATGCTTAGATTTTTCAGTTTTGTCACTGAAAATATAAAATCCCTCTATAATATCCCTGCAAATGGATCATCTATTCTGGGCAGAAACTTCGTTGACAAGGAAACATGGATTCCTGCTCAAATCTTATAGAAAATATATTCAAAAGAAAGTTTCTCTTAGCTTGTTGACTTTCAGATCCATTCTCCACTGTTGCCTGCTCTATTCTGCTGCACTTCAGGGGCAGACCCTGCAACCACATTTCCTGAGCTCCTTTTTGCCCACTGGTTCTGGGCGAGGCTTCCTAAAATACATAGACAGGAGACTAAAGAGTGGGAAGAATAGAGCCTCATAATTTAGAGTAACTTATCCTGAAATTGGCCCTTACGGTGGTTATAACTGTCACGAGGTCACCCTGGTTTCGAAGACCTGGTAATATCTCTTTTTCCTAGTATCCCAACAGACCCAGGAGTGGTCACATCTGCTTTTGCTTATGTCTAGGTTGCCTCCCCATCTCCTGCTTGGTCTGTCTTTTCTATTACATGTGTAATGAATTACCTGCACTAAATTTCTCTTGTTTAAAATACTTGAAGTGATTTTCTTTTCTTTATTGGACTCAGACTGATGTAAGATATATTGTAGATATATAGTATTTTGTAAGTCACCAAAAGTTTGTGTTTGGTTCTATTATCATCCATGATGTTCTTTATTTTCACTTGATTTAATTATTTATGTAGCATCAGTAACAAGGCTTCATTCTTGTGTAGTAGGTCATGTATACTTACAGTCACATGACCTCCTTCCTCCCTACTGCTTACATTCACTGGTTCACCAACAACCTCATGTTCTGAAAGAAAAAGTTACCGTGAAAGATAAACAAGTCCATGTGAAATACGTAGTTCCTGTTTTTTTTTTTTAACTACAACTATGTTTTTGATGGAAAAAAAAATACCCACAAGAAACAGAAGTTTTCAAGGCAATTACTTCTGTAAAAAATATCCCTCAGAGGACATGCTTTATCTCCTTGCATTATTCTGTGCTTGTTATCCATTTAAAAATAAAGGATGGCTTCTCAAGTGCCTGCCAACTAAAAGACAGTAAAGAGTGACTCCTTTACCTTTCAAAAGCAGTGACTGTAAGTACCACAGATTGTGCTGTCATCCACCAGGATGCTGGGAGAGAAACAACCATAGTAAGATTTATCTACTATCGGCATTGCTTAATTACAATTCAAATCTTGGTTCCTACTGTGTAACCATAGAACCCACAAAATATTTTCTCTGATAAGTCCTGATACAGAATTATTGAAATGCAGAGGTTCTATTTCCTCAATTAAGTACAGAAAATGTACAGTGTTACCCGCCTATGTTTTATTCATCTCTGACTCCTTTATTGCATCTAGCGGTTTCCACATTAGTAGGTTCTGAATGATAAAGGGCTAAAACTGGTGCTAGAGGAAGCTTCGTTGTTGAGTTGTTGTTTTCTTTTCTGGAAATAGTTAACAAGTCTTAATCCAATAGTCAAAGATATTTTTGATTACCTATTATATACACTATTCTACGTATTACAAAATCAATATACAAAAATTCTCTACCCTTTAAGACTTCACAGGTTAGGAGAGATAGAATTAACAAAATCAAAGTATATACATGTGTGTACATATGTATATATGCATATAAATAAAATTGTGTAGTTTTAATAGGTATAGTAAGAAAGAAAAAAAAGTCACCTGAGTTTTATCAACTCCAATCAGCGAAGATTTATTAAGGGTTTTCCTTTTTGCACCCCACTGGTCTGGCATTCATAAAGTTCTAGAGGAATAACATGGCATTTGAACGAGGCTGTAAAGAATGGATCTGTGGATCAGGTATGAAAGAGTAAGGGGTTGGCAAAGAACATTACAGGCAAGAGGTCTGGTATATACAAGAAACGACTGAGTTTGGTGATGAAGTAAGCTTTGTAATTTGGTGTTAAGATATTCACCTTTTCCCCAAAGTTTATTTTATTTTATTTCTTAAATTCACTAAAGGTATTGTTCGAGCATAGAGAAGACAAACACAAAACATATCTCTTTATGCAATAAGCATTATCAGCATCATCTTGTTTGATAATTCTGTGAAAGATTGATTTCTTTTCCTTTTAATTTATTCAATAATTTATTTATATCCATGTGGACTCAGGTATATTTGTTTCCTACTTTGGGTTACAAGCTAATACTATGTTTTTATTCTTTTGCTCAAATCATTCCAAGTTTGACACACACCCATCTTTTGTTTTTCAAATACTTCCTTACTTTCTGATACTACAAGATGTTTCAGTACAACCTTAACTTTTCCCTGTCCTGGCCCTAGAATCAGGCATTGCCCCAAGAAGTCTTGGTAAATTTTGTTGGAGAGAGGATCTTGGTGCTGGGTGTGCTCGTTGCCCCTCAGATTTCATTACTTCCAGATGCTCTCAGCAGACAGAATAGGTAATATATTTATGTATGCTAAGTCCTATATCAACCTATAACTGTAATTGTCTCTGTATCTATCCTTCTGTATACATATTATGCAAAACTTACGACCATACTGATGTCTCTGATTCTAATTCAGTTTCACCAGGTTTATTCTAGCCTTACTTTCTTGTTTATCTGTAACTTTCCTCTCCAACAGTGAGAAACCTGACTCCTGCCATCTGCCATCCATTTACTTATTTGTTCACCCTCAGTATATGCATATAGTGGTTTCAGAATTGTTCATCTGTACTTCTGTAAGAAACAACTTTACCAACTAGAGTACAGAGTTTATGTATAATTCCTTTTGTTTATGGTCTTATACTACCCAGTCAAAACATCTTTTTTTCTAAAATTACTTAGGTCATTTCCTTCTGTTTGTTCTTATTTGCTTTGCAATATTAAAGTTTACTCCTTTTACTGTATAGTTCTATAGGATAAAGCCAGGTATCTATTACTCCAGTACCAGAAAGAACAGTTTCTTCATCCTAAAAGTTATCTCCTGTGTGTCCTCTTTGTATTGACTTCACTCAATTTAATTAATCATTATCAGGAAACAGTCACTATGTGAAGAGACTGGGTATACTTCTTTACCTTTCTAATGCCAATCTAAAACCTTACCCCCAGTTCTCCATCATTTATTAAAAAAAAGATAAACTACTTGGTACAATATGTAAGATTCTTTATGATCTGATTTCTCACTCATTTATTCTCATCTGGTTTCTTCCTACTGAATGACTCATCTTCTTTGGATAAGGAAGTTAGTCACTCTTTTCTTAGTATTCACATAGCACCAGAAACAAACTTTTATTCTAGCATTCCCCATACTGAATTGTAACCATTTATGTACTTTTCTGTCTCTCTCACTTGAAATGAGTGTCTTCCTATCTGATGCCGGATACTATTCATCTCTGTCTCCAGCAATGTGAACAGTTCCAGGCATATAGTAAGCCCTTGATCACTGTTGGCCAGATGAAAAAGGGAATGAGTGAAGTAGAGTGCTTGATGCTGGGGGATGGCAGGAGGAAGTCAGAGACAAAAGCAAAAGTGATGATTGGTTCCCCAGCTCCAGAAAGTATAAGATCTCTGCTATGGACTGAACACTTACGTCCCCACTAAATTTATATGTTGAAGTCTTAATCCCCAGGATGCTGGTTTTGCAGATGAGGGCTTTGGGAGTTAATTAGGTTTAGATGAGGTCATAAGGATGGAGAACCCTGCCCCCATGATAGGATTAGTGCCCTTATAAAAAAGACCAAGAGATCAGAGCTATCTCTCAACCATGTGAAGGTATACAAGAAGGCAGCCATCTGCAAACTAGGAATGGTGCCCTCTCCAAACCTCAAATCTGTCAGCATCTTGATTTTGGACTTCTCAGCCTCCAGAGCTGTAAGAAATGTATGTTTGTTGTTTAAATTATGGTATTTCGTTATTGTAGCCCAAACTGAGTAAGAGAGTCTCTGAAGATCCAAACTATCAATACAACTCAGTAGAAGTTAGTTGGCAAAGGAATGACTCCATAGAACATTTTTATAGTTCTGTTTTTTGACCTTTAACCCTGTGAAAATAAGAAAAGGGGTGAGCAATGTGGTAGCGTTTCCCACCTAATATTTTTTTCAATTAGCCCCTTAAAAAGAGATAGCATGTAGATTACATGAGGGTTTGATAATGGGCTTTTGTTAAAAATGTAGGAAAATCAAAGATGACTTTGTTCTAGGAAAGCCAACAAGGAAAGAAGAATGTTTCGATTCTCAAGTTTATCAAATTCTGCTTCCCTGAATAAGATAAAGAAATTGAGCCAAATACGAATCTTAGCGTTATGAGGGAAGCAGACAATGAAAAAAAAATCCCCAGCTTTGCTGTAACAACCTTATGGAGGTGAGTCAGTGAGAAAGAATTCCACTCACCTAGATGGGGGCTGCTGAAGAAAGCTGATCAGGTTCCAGTCTGTGGCTGCTGCAAGTCACCAGACTCTTGTCCATTTGCAATAATACTGAAATCCAGCTCTCTTTTTCTCACTAGCTGCTTGCCCAACCCCTCACTCGCTGTCCCAGCTATGGAATCTATCCACATAGATCTCAAGTGGGAAGATATCTGGAGACTGTTTGCTTAATACCTTTCTGTGTTCAGAAAGATCACAGCACTGCTGATCACAGCTTTTAAATGTGTAGAACAGGTGACCAAAGTGGTTAATAAATATGCCTACATGAGACATGAAATAGACCATTTGAATGTGGACAACTTGGAGGTGCCATTTGTACCAAAGGCACGCACAAGAAGTAAAACAGATACTCAGAGAAAAGATCATTTTAAGATTGGATATTCAGGAAATTATTCTAATGAACTGGTCAATTTTTAGCTGAGTCCTCAAGAGTGAGTGAGATTTTAATGAGGGAAGAGGAAAATTTTTTTCTAGAAAAGAGAAGCTGCATGGAGGTAAGACCATGCAGGTACGTGCGGGTCAGTGACTACACTAGACTGAGTAGAAACAGTAGGTTCGTAAAGGAGAACAAGCCATTCAAAGACTTAAAATATCATTTGAAAGCTGTAGAAAGCATAGAGATGAAAATATTACTTGCCAAAAAACCTACTGGGAATTAGTCTCCCCCAAAGGAAATACCCATATTTATTCCACTGTTGACTAAGTAACAGACTAGGAAAGTAGATTAGATACTTTCTGAAAGACTTTCTTACTGCTGACCTCTAGTTTTTAAAGGTTTGTCTAATTATGGTTTTGACTCCACAGCAGCCTTTGCTTGCTCACAGGGCTGCAGTGTTAACGGATTCTGGATACATTTTTTTAGACTAACAAAAATAAAGCTGCTCCAAAAGCAAGGTCAGAGGCCCTTCACTGACTAGGGAAAACTGAGTCTCTTCCTTTTTTTCTCAGTCTCTTCTTTAAGACTTGTGCTGATTGACAATATGTAAGATGTTCATGCATTCACGAAGGCTTACCTCAAAATTGCAGTCTCCTGCAACTCTATGGTTTCCAAGAAAATTATATTGTTTCTAACAACTTAGTCAAATGGTTTAATTGTTCTTCCGTTTGACAGCTTCACTCAGTTTTCTGTTTATGAGGCAATAAATGTTTCCTACTACTGGTTTTACTCAGCACATTTAGATGAACTATTTATTACTAACCATATAATATATGGTAGAAATAAAACAAAACACATTTATTCCAAGATGTAACATGAAGATGGTTTCAAAAAAAAACTCACTGCAGCATTTAGCTTCTAATAACTACCTCTTTAAATAATTTTCCACTTCCTTGTGTGTAGGAGGATTATGTGTGTTGTGTATGAAGGTGCATGTGTGTGTTGTGTGCTAAAGTCCTGGTAAATATAATTATGAATGCATCAAAGGCAATTAAGCTACGTGATTCTGATTAGGTATATTGTCAAACTGTATTAACAGCTGGCAGTATGGGGGGAAAATCCTCCAACCACTTCAGATTTAATTTACTGTACAACATTATTCTATTCTCTGAAGCTGACTAATCATTTTGAATAAAGCATTATATGTCATTACATAAAACTGTATTCTTTTCTTGATACACAATGAGTTTCAACTAACATTGTGTACAATGACTAAGGCTGGCAGGTACACGTGTATCTAGTTTCATAATTATTCTCATTATTATTTGCATAAACACAAAGCATAGCCACCTAGAGTCAGGCTTTCCTAGGGTCCCAGTACCTTGGCATCATTCACAAACCTGTTTCCATCTTTGTAGCTCTCTGATTTCCTTTAGGCCATAATAACACCTGTCCTTGGCCCACACAATTGTGCAGCCAGCAGGTGGAAGAACACTTAGCAGAGTGCCTGGCTCAAAATAGGCACTCGATGCCTCTCTATATAGGGCTAAGGTGGGGAGCCCAGAGGGTAAACAGACTCTGACCTAGAATTAAAACTCCGAGTTGGTGTCTCAGTCTGGCCAGTGCCAGCTTGTTGACTCTCAAGGCACTACAGTTAGCTTCCTGACTGCCCGACCATAACAGCTCTCTGGCTACACCAGCTCCCTTGACCACCTCTGCTCCCTGACCACACGTTGCTTCTGGACTGCACTTGCTCTCTGACTACATACTGCTTCCTGATCACACTCTGCTCCCTGATTATACTGTGCTCCCTAATGACATTCTATTTGTGAGACACCCTCCTCCCTGTCTACACTCTGCTTTTTGCTTATACATACACTTTCCCATGACTACACTGGCTTGGTGACCCCATACCACTCCTTGGCTACACACCCTGCTACCAAAATACATTCCATTCCCTGACAGCATCCTAGAACCCGACTACATCCCACTCCTTCACTGGGCCCTAGTCCCTTAATACACTCTGCAGCTTGGCCGCCCCCTGCCTCCTGACAACACTGAACTGGGTGACTATGCTGTGCTAGTGACTGCACTCAGCTCCCTGCTACACTGGGCTATCTTCCTACATCCTGCTCTCCAACTAACTCTGCTCCCTTCTCCCTGATCGCACTCTGTTCTGTGACTACCTTCTGCCACCTGACTACACCCTGTCCCTGGAGTACACCCTGCTCCCTGACGACACACTGCTCTATGGCTATGTTCAACTTCGTATCTACCCCCTGCTCTGTGGCTGCACCTGCTCCCTGATGACTCACACTCCCTGACAGCACTCACACCCCACTTCACGACCACACGCAGCTCCCGGACTGCACCTTGTTCCTGACTACAGTCGGCGCCTGCAGCCTGATCCCTCTCCACACTTTGATTCTACTCTGCTTCATTATACTACCCTGGTCCCTGACGACCCCTGTGCCAGGAACGCACCCCGCTCCCTCACTACCCTCTGCTCAGTACCACGTTGTTTCCTCAGTCCTCTCTGCTCCCTCATTGTGTCCACAACATCCCCACTGCCTTGTTTCCGCGTAGACCTGTACTGTTAGCAACTCTTGGCTAACCTGACTCTCAGAACTGTCATTCTGCAACACATAATATCTGTTTAATTCTGATCTTGTCTAGTGTTGTGGTGCATGGATAGTAAATAGTTTAGGCTTTGTGGGCCATGAAGTCTCTCTGGCAACCAGTCAACTCTGGAGTCTTGTGCAAAAGCAGCCATAGACAATACGAAAAAAAAGATGCGTGGCTGTGTTCCAATGAAACTCTTTTTATAAAATCAGGCAGTGGGTGGGATTTGGTCCACGGACCTTAGTTTGTAAACCCCTGGCCAAGAGTATTTTTAAATCTCTGGTAGGGGACTTAGTACATTTTTACCTCCATTGTTAACATTTTAATAGAAAACGAACACTTTCTCATATTCTGCTTAGAAAGGTGAAGGGAAAGGCAGATCGATAATTTATATAGATTCAAGAAAAAACAAATGCAGCCTTATTAGATAATAAGAGCCTTTTATTTTTCAGGTAAAGAAAATCAAACTGTAGTTATTTCTCCACTCTATTCTTTTGTTTCCTGAAATAAACTCAGCTTCACGTTAAAAGAACTATTTTTTTCCCCCAGACTCAGTAAAAAAAAGAAAATCCTGAAATATCTAACAGTCTATGAATGGGAGCTCACTTGCAAGTAACTGATGACCACATGTATAAGGTCATTTGAAGCCTCTAGAAAGGCAACAGTGGTGTCATAATACCTTTCCCACCTCTTAACAATACTTGTAATTCCACTGTTAATTATATGCCTGCAAGACTGTTTTAGACGCCCTAGGGAAACATTAAGCCACAAGTTACCTAAAGTGAATGTTTCACATCCTCTGTGATTATAAGGTTTTGATAAATGAAACAAGAAGAGAATATATGAACACTTGGTGTTGAGGTACTTGGGGACAAACTTTATGCTTCTGATCAGGGGCCCATGTCAAATGCAACTTTTGAACTAAATATTCAATTTAAAGCCAGTCACATTATTTCCCAGCTATGAAATCTTGAGCAGTTTGTTCAATTCTCTAAGCCTCAATTTTCGTATCTCTAAAATGGAATGGTAATAGAGTAATAAATGAGACTGGATACACGGAAGGTCCTTAACAAGTTTAAGCTACTATGATTATAACTCTCTAGGTCCTTTGGGCTGTTAGCAACTCTCACACAAAGGTTATATATAAATGTGGCATTCATACAACTCCTGGTATTTTCTGGATAGTTCATAGTTTTAAAGTTTTCTACTAAATTGGTTGAAATGTAATCACTAGACAACCCTGGGAACAGATACTATTAGTCCTGATACATACATAAGGAAATTGAACCCGAGTAAATTTAAATGGTTTTCACTGGTTCATTCAATTTTTTAGTAGTGGAATTATGTGTTCTTCTCAAAAGATAGAAGTATCTTGGAGAATCAGTTACCTAAGTCACACCTAGTGGCTTTGGGGGGAAGTACATCTCTCAAAATGCTAGACTTGGGCCAAGGGTAACTTGACTTCAGTTGTTTCTAACGTGTTTTGGAAAACTTGGGCTTTTTCCTGAGAGGGTCAGCCTGGAACAGAGAAATTTTCAGTTTCCAAAAATACTATTTTTATTCACTCTTTGATGCTTGAGGGAACTTCACAGGTGGAAAACCCCTTTATTCAACTGTTTGAAATAGGCTTAAAGTAGATTTTGGCAGATGGCACTGTGTGGTTCCACTCCCACTTACATCTCCACCTGCATGTTGAGCTTTTTCTTTTTTGTCCTCCCCGTCCATCTAAGCTGCAGGGCTCTCTGTTCCTCAAACTCTCCTACTCCTAAGTCTTCCAACTGCATTTCTGTCCAGTTGAAAACAAACCATTATTCCCTTGCAATTGCCGTTAATATTTTATATTTCGGCATACATATCATTTGCTTAAGAAAGCATTTTATGTGCCCTCAGACTACAGTTAAGGTATTATGATGATTTAAATTATTATATGTATATTATATTCTATATTATAATTATTTAAATGTCAGTCTGAAAGTATTTCCTTTATGTCTTCCTTCCTCAACAAAATATAACCCCTGCAAAGGCAGAAATCGTGTCTCTTATACTTACTGCTCATTCCTCAGTATCTGTCAAATACTCTGCCCTCAATTAACATTTGATTGACTGAGTTGCATTCCTATTCAAGGACAAGTAACTAATATCACATCTTTTTCATGAGAAAATCACGATAAAGGAGTGTGCTGAGAGAGCACAATGGTGCTATAAACCTGATTGAGCTTAGAGAACAGTAAGAGGAAATGTCATAGAAAGAGTCTGTTTCAGAGACTAAAGAAAAACATAACCCATTCCCTAATTTACTTTTCTTTCCATCCTAACTAGAAGACAACAAATTCTCCTTTTTTCTATACAGTATACTTCTGTGGACTAGGAATAAGAACATGATTTTCAGATATCAATTCAGATGGTGAATGGTGGCTACCACCATGGGAAGCATTGAAAAAGAATAAAAGATCACATTCCTGAGAAGGTCAAGTGAAGTCTCATGTTCAAAGGATCACAAATTGTCTTGGATCTATAGTGTTCCTGAGCACAGTGGTGTGAGTTGTGCATTTCACAAAACTCACAAGGGGACATCATTCCCAATATATTTGCAGCTACCTCCTATCTAAATGGGCTTTTAGATATCCTTTTGGTTTAATTTTTCCAGGGAGGACGGTGCCTAAGTCCCAGTGGCTAAGACTACTAAGATGAGGAATTGATGCATTAATTAACATTATCAGGTCACTTTCAACAGAGCCCTAACTTTAGCAAGTGAAGAATTAATTTATCACCTAACAAGATGTGTTCAATTTGGGACTGGGCAGCTTGTTTAGAAAACCATCAAGGACTGAGACTCTTCCTATGTTCTTGCTTTATCACCTCTACTTACAAGATGGGCTGGGACCTGGAGAATTTGAGCTGGGCATATTCTCTTCTTAAACAAAATGGAAGTGCCTTAATAAAGGAAGAATGGCTATAGTAGATGTTGGGTAGGCAAATAATAATATTTGGCATACTTAGGGTTACATCTAAATGCAGGACTGTGGCTCCTGCTTTCTGGCAGGAGACGAAGTTTGAAAGCTGAGTCTGAGCCAATTGTGCTCTGGATCTATTCTCTAACCTGGTTAATCATAAGTTTGGGTCTGTCGTTTAACCAGAATGCAACTTCAAAACTTCGATTTTTAAAGTATTAAAGAATGGACAGAGGTGAAAGTAAAGAGGAATCTCTTTTTGAATGAGATGCTTGAGAGGGATCGTACAATAAAAAGGCTTAAAGAATAAGTAGTTAGAATAAAGAGAATAATAACATTTAATTTTGAAAATAGCAAAAGGACTAGTTAGGTGTGGGTGGGTAAGAAAGAAACATGCATTTAGATGTTGGCCCAGTAATTATTATATATACTTTAGACTACTTTACTTCAACAGAACCTGCGGAGACTAGATAAACTGAATAAAAACTTCTAATTATATCAACAGGGATATCACTATATTTTGCAGAATGGGCCAGTTTCATGCAAGAATTTTTGTGCCATTCTTGGGATTAGCAGTCCCTTTAAGAGGTACATGTATATTCTTTTTCACAAGAGATATAATAGCTACTAAGGTACTCAAAGGGAATGAATTTAGAGTTTTCTATTTTATTTAAATGACTCAGTCATTCAGATTTTCCCAGGGAGAAAAATGTCTCCAGCATAAATGGTGAGTTAAGCTCTTTCATACGTAATAACTGTTTCAACTAACCAGATCTTTCCTAATACATTGCCTCTTTTGAATTAAAGTATTCCCATGAACTAATTATGTACTTTTGGGTGCTTCATGTTGCAACTAGAACATCCAAATTAAAAGAAATTAATTTAGAAACATACCATTACTATCTACACAGCTCTCTTTAGTGTCTTTCTTCATGTTCTTTTATCCTTTATTTCTACTTTTTCTTTATCGTATTCTCTGAGAAGAACAGTAACAAGAACTTGGGACCTAGTGTGAACTAGAGAAAATTATTCAGTCTCTCTGAGATTCCATTTTTTAATCTGCTGCTCAGAGATAAGAGGTACCTCCCCTAGTCTGAAGGAATGATTAGAGAAGTAAAATGTATGTATAACATCTAGCTGAGCTGGCACATAGTAGGTACTCAGTAAAAGTTAATTTTTCAATCGCACCTCTCTTCCTTCCTTCCACCTCCACTTCTTTCTTTCTTTACCGTGTGGATGCAAAGTGTCAAGCCATTCTTCTTAGTTTTGTAGACTCTCCTCTCTTGACTGCTTCTGCCTTTTTTTCACCTGGTTGCACCTTGAACACTATTGTTAAACTCAACCATGACCTGAGGGTTGAATTTGAGAAGGTAATTAAGACTCAAGAATAACCTCACTTGAGAATATGGAAATTAAAACTCTCACAAATGTTAGGCTCCCAGGAATGCATTAAAACCAATCCAGCGGGAAATGACTTGCTGGCAGTCAGTCCTAGGATCCTCAGGAGGCTCTTGTTTCCCATGCTTATGCTGGGTCAATGCTACCCACTTTCAGGTGCAAACATAAAGAGAGTCATTTTCTGCATGGGGGCAATGCCTGTGGCTGTTCTAAATGGGGAATGTGAAGTTGCCATTCCTAGTGAGATGGGGAATTTTTAGTGTTAGAATTATCTAACATTGCCTCAGCTAGTCTTACAGGGTTTAAAGCAGAGCTGTATAACTCATTTGATCTCAGCAGGACAAGCTCTTTGGAAATATAACATCTGTTCATCTAATGCTTGTGTCCTCATGTAAGTCTCATTGCCTGATTGCTTGAAGTAAGGCTTAAAACTTTCAAGCAAGTAAACCCCCAAATGATTATGCACACAAACATCATGCTAGAATTGTGTCTATACCTTTCACTATACTAAAAAATTCTCATTATCTGACAGGCTCCATTGCCTCATCATTTAACCTCTTTCCTCTTAACCAGGCAAAACAATTTTCCTTGTATACATCTACTTATTCAAGCAGTAAACAAATATCAAGTTTCTTTGATGCTTCAGGTTCTATGATAGACAACAGAATAAAAGTGGTAAGGGAAATAGACACATTCCCTGCCTGTCATAAAATATAGATATTAAACAAATAGTGACACAGAGGTTACCATTGTTTTATCTGTTCAGCATATTTCTAGAATCAGACCTTGTCACCCATATATGCCTTTTTTTCTAGTAATAGTCACCATGCCCTAGAGGAGTGGTCATGTCTCTCTGACTCGGCCCATCACATAATTCTATATTTCTCTAACCACGGAGATTGGTCCAGAGGAGGGCATGTGACTCAAACTGGCTCAGAAGGATCCTTCTTCTGGATTTTACTAACTATGAGGGAGAGTCAAAAATTATCAGCACTCTGGCTGTAGAATTTATTTTAATTAACTTCTAGAAAAGACAAATACATCATTTTTCAACATAATTTCCTTGCTTTTCAATACACTTTGTCCATCTGTCAACAAGCTTTCATATTCCCTCATTAAAAATGTTTTAGGCTGAGCTGTGAGCCATGAATGCTCCACTGTCTTCACTTCTTCATCAGAAGGGAATCTGGCTCCTTCTTGATGGCTAACACTTGTGCGACCTTCCTTGAACTTCTCTATCCATTCATACATACTTCTTCACAGCAAAACACTTTCTCCATACTGCGCACAAAGTCCTCGATAAATAATGGCACCAGGTACACCCTCAAACCACAAAAAATGAATCATTGCACGCTGCTCTTCTTTCATGCAAATCACAAGTGGGGCATCCTTTTTTGCTCACACCACAGTTACAAATGAACTGGTGTAACACTTTCACACCTGCACAGCAGTGACTGGGGAGACAGCAGCTTTGAATGGAAAGTGCTGGTAAGACAGTGTAGCCAACAGAAGTTTTAATATAACTGGAGTGCGGATAATTTTTGACTCATCCTCATATAAACAATGAGGAAGCACCCAGAAACTTTTGGCTGCCATGATGTCCACCAGATTGAGAAGGTTCATTTGAAGTAGGAGAGGATAAATCCAAGCACAGACAGACAAATTGAATATAAATGGGAGGATAATGAAATCCTACCAGTTTCATCCTTGTTTCCAGAACCCAAAGTCCCTGGAGGTCACCTGGTTTCTATATCTGTCTCTTTAGATTCTGGGAAATGCCCAGATATTATACAATATTCACAGTGTGTAATCCTGTGTTATATTTCTGTCACTTGCAATTAAAAACATTATTACCAGTGAAAAAAATATAAATTCATGTTTATTAAATGTGGTACCTTTAAAGGAAATATTTGGATTAGGAGAGTGTAAAACAGAGGGAGTCATCTCATCCAAGAGGGCAGGGAAAACTATACTGAGGCAGAACATTTAAGCTGAAATCTGAAGGATGAGTCTGCGTTAACTAGCAAAGAGGGAGAAGGAAACAGCAAGTGCACAGGCCAGGTGGCATCACGTTTGAGTTCCTGAGTGAAGGCCAGAGTGGATAAGAGCTCATCTGCTGACCCAAGTGGTCAAGGGTCAAAGCACAGAGAGAGTCTTATAGGACACGTTTTTACCTGCCCAGGGTTATATACATTAAACACTTCCTCATGTATATATCACAAACTTAATTTGTGGACAGTTTTGACCGGCTAGAATTGTATTATAAACGCTGTGATAACCAGAACTATTTGTTCATAATCACTGGTAACATCCCCTGTCCTGTACAGCTTATGGGGAAGCTAAGCGACACTATGACTATGAAATAGATACAGGCAAATGAAATATGAGTGAAAAAAAATACTGCAGAATGGACTTCTGTATACACAACCATAAGAACTGCAAAGAAAATCTATGCCCCCAAATTTCATTAGGATAGGAGAGTCTCCCCTTTAGAAAAATGGGTGATTACCTTGCCTGAATTTAGTTTGCAAATACAAATATTTTACTAGTATCTAGGGCATTCCTTAAAAGATTCATAGATCAAAAATCCAGAAAAAGAAAGTATCCTTTTTAAATGTTGGAAGAAAGATGAGAGACCAAAGAGGGGACTAAAGTAGTAGGTATTTCTGCTTGAAATACTTACATATCTTTTCAATACATATAGATTTTTCTCTTTAAATTCTATAGGCCTATGGCCATAGTTGTGCACTAGAGGGAACAGACATTAGTGGTAATTTAATAGTAATAGATATAACTAGAAACAAAAAATAAACATTAGCCAACAGCATTATGTAAAAATTTAAGAAAAAACCATAAATCTGAGCCCACTTATTATATCTTATTGCCAGCAAACGTCATCATTGCTTATAAAAACATGGCTTCACATAAAGGCCACAGTCATTTTAAAAATAATTAACCAGTAACCTGCAGGAAAAAAAAGATTTTGAAAAACTACAGCAATGCTATTTTATTAGACAGTGTAGCGATGTGTGTCATGTTAAGGTATAGGAAATCTCCCTCATTTTGGCTCAGCCTGTTTCCATCAGTAGGAAATGACTGACTAGCTCAGGCTGAAGACTAGCTGTGTGTTCAATTAAGGAACCCCTTCAATTATTACTGTTATCCATATTCCTAACACAGCTTATTAACTGCATATTTCTAGGTTCAACATCTATATTTAGTACTGTAATCTTCTTTATTAAATGTTTCTTTTAGTAAAGTAAATGAATGTGTCACTAAACAATAGTTGTTAGGGTTGTTCCAGTCAATTTTCCTCAATTATGTATGAAGTGATTTTTTTTGAAGTCACTTAAGGAATCAAGGAAGCTTAGGTTTGGTTGGGGCAAAAAGAAAGGAAACAAAAAGAAGAGCAAACCCTTCTGCTTAAATGGAGGTGTCTTGCTTCCTTTGAAGTCCTTGTGAATGTTGCTTAGCACTGCTAATTGAGAACTCTAATTAGCATTAGAAAGCTTTAATTAAATGTTTAGTCCCTTGTGCTGGGTACCACACCACTTTCAAATTTTGTAGGTTGAGCCCTCTGCGTTACTTGCAGTTGAAGATGCCTAGTCTTCTGCTTGATCTACAAGCCCTCAATCCTCTGGCCCCTGTCTACTTCTCCAGTTTCATCCTTACCAACCTCTTCACTGGTCACCCCGTATCAAATTACTTTCAGATTTCCAAACAGCCCGAGCCTCTTTTACTCTCAGGGCTTCCAGAACACCGTTACTGGCTTACAATACCTTCTTTCCTCTCTTCTCCTCTTTCACTTAACTCTAGTTTTCTCTTACAAACTCACAACAAACACAATCTTTTTCAGGAAGCCATTATTGATATTGCTAGGCTGGGTTAGGTGTTGCTCCTGTATATAATCTTCTGGCATCATGTGCTTAATTCTAACACAGCCCTTTGTACTGTAATTGAACATTTTATTAGGTGTTCTAGTGCCTGGTGCAGTTCATACAATAAATGCCCACTAAATATTCAATGAATAAATAGGTTAAAAAATGAATCACCAGTGAAAAAACTATGAACCAGAAAATCAAGGAGTTACTCATTCCTTAATAAAACTGCAAAAATAGTTTAGTACCTTAAATAACTCTGATATCTTCTAAACTTCCCATCTAGTTATTTCTAAACCAGTTGTTTGTACTTCTATTTGTCATATTGGTACCTTTTAAAAGCCCTCTCCTTCATAAAACTTTTGAGCATAATTAAATCGACACTAACATATTTAACTCATCTGTGCGTCTGAACTGCAAAAGTCATATTCATTTAACACGCATTTTCTCCAAAATATGCAGGCTTAAAATGGCACCATACCCATAGCTGATAACTGTCTTGATTATGCTAATCTAGACAAACTAAGCAAAGAATTCAGTTCTGAAAAATGGCAGGTGACCCCATAACTTCTCAATTAATTGTCTATGGTATATATTATTCACAGTAGAGTCTACTTAGAATTATAGAATTTTGGTTTGGGGGAACCTTAACAGTCAGCTAGTCTGGGTAGAACTTATAGGTCAAATCATTTAGTTATCTGCTTCAACTCTGAAGACTGTTTACAGCTTTACAATTTCATAGTACAGTTTGGCTCAGTGCCAAGGATGTGGATGAAACATGTAAGATTACACAGGCATGGGTGAAGTCTCTGACTCTGTACCTCTCCCTCCAGGCTGACTTCATGTAAATTGCTCCAGAGAAGCAGGTGCTGATTCTACCTCCTCATTCTGCTCAACGTTCAATAGCTGAAATACTACATTTGACAGGAAAATATTACATTTCTACTTCTTGCTATGGTCAGCATTTAATAGATTGGGTTTGTTAGTAGTTGCTCAACCATTTTTTCACTGTTCTTCCCATAATGCTTTTGTTTTTGTTTTTCAGTTCTCTGATTGCTACTTGCTAATTGAATTTTAAAAAGTTAGTAAAACGAAACCAGTTTTAGTTTAACAAAACTAAATACCAGTTTGAGTTTCTGTACAAGTTTGGAGAAATGATTATTCAAAAAGAATTATAATTATAAAGATAATTAGAAGTAAATAAGTATATTACTTTCTCCTCCTGATTTCACTGTAAATCGTTGAAAGTCAATTTAAGAGTTACTTTTTCACTTGCAAGTCTTTGCTAAGGTACTTTTGGGAGTCAAGACTTGTGAAATACAATGAAACACGGACTTGTAAATAGTTCCAAAAGACACTATAAAACTCTGATAAAGATCATCCAAGTGGCACACTAATAATGCATGGGGGTATTATAAATATGGTAAAGGCCACTTTTCTCCTAACTGGCTTAACTGGAAATAGAAAATGGACACTGAAATTATGGAGGCTTGTCATTTACTAACTTTGAGGCTGTGGAAAGTCACTTGAACTGTTAGTTTTCTTGTCTATAAAATGGAGAAAATAACACCTTGCGGGTTGGCTGCTAGCATTAGTTGTAATACACGAAGCCCTTAAACAGTACCTAGCATATATTAGTCTTCAATACATGGTAGCTATTTTTATTACTGGCATCTTAAACGTAGTATTGGTTAAGTGTGTATTGTTAGGTCCCCTGCATTATAATTACCAAGTTCTCTTTAAAAAATATGGTCCTGAGTTACTACCCAGAGACCCCAAGTTAGAATATTAGGAAATTAGACCTAGGACTTTGAATTTTTAAGAAATATCATTGAAAAATTATTTTTATCCTATTAACTGATCATTGTTGTATTGAATGAAACTACTCAGTTTTAATAAAATGAATAGAATGTATGTGATCAGAAAGTGATTGTGGCATCTGAACTTTTTGCTTATTCTTATGAGATTATGCCTACCATTTTATATAGCCTCACAATGTTCTGGTTAATATGATTATTTGTATGCTGAGAAATCCATAGTGTAGACTAACCTTTTCTGTGCTGATAAATTATACCACACACACTTAGTAAATCATAGTCTAATGAACTATTTCTAAAAATTGTTAAAGAGGGTTGTAATATATTAACCTATATGACGCTAGAGTTAACTTCAAAAGAAAGAAAGAGAAAAAAAAAAGGCATCGCTAGTGCTTTGACTTGCAATTTAAGTGTTTCCAAGGTGGACCTTTGACCCATATTCTCTGTTCAACTGACTCAGGTACTATAAGTATAAACTCCTCAGTATAATGTCTGCTAAATACTTTAGACTGCTGTTTTCTGGGGCCCAGGAGGAATCAATTTAATACAGGTGTCATTTGGAACAGCTAATACCTATCTATCTTGTGGCAGTAGAAGACTCTGTCACCTCATTGGGCGGCAGAAACTCAATTGTGAGAATTGTACAGAATTATCCAACATTTTGCAGACATTTTCATAATGAAATCTAGAAAGCAATTACCCATTAGCACATCTGCCCTGGCCCTGGGAAAAAACAAACAGTTAACATTAATGAAATTGTAAGCATTGATTAATTATTCCTTTTGGAATCATTCCTTTTGGTTTTAATAGCCAAGAAGAAATGTGTCATCGCCCAATTTAATAAGGAACTCCTCCCATGCTGGTTTTACTATTATTACTATTATTATTATTTTTCCCATCTGTGATTGTTGCATCAGCTAACTTAAGCTTCCAATTACTGAGCCCTCAGAGGCAACTTCATCTGAAGGTGTTCAGCTGAACGTACAATTAGCCTATTGTCAGAGAACTGCAGTGCATAGATCATATATTAATGCAAAGAAACCTGGATGTTTCTCTCCTAATGCCCACCAGGCCTTAAAGGTCAGCAGGGAGTTCAGGAAGTTTCTAACACCATTCCTTTCTCTCCAATTACCTTCAGCTCTAAAGTATCCGAGGGGATCTAGAGTATTCATTTTAAAGTATTCTAAGTGAAATGGGGTTTTACGAGGCCAAACAAAGATCAAATTCATTTCAACCTATCTCCAGCCAAGTAGGATGATGCAAGAGGTTAAGTATCCCAGGTTTCCGTCACACCAGGATACTATTACTGGTTTTTGCACAGAAATGTTTTGATCTAAAAGTGATCTTTGAGATTACCTCAAATATCTCAAAGTGACCTTTGTTAAACATTTATATGTAACACTCCTCATTTTTCAGATAAGTAAAAGTTGAAATCAAGAGAGAATGAATTATCTGCCTAAAATTTTATAATTAGAACATCACAGTCCAAATTCTTATCTAGTATTCTTTCTAAGCCATGCATTTACCTTTAGTAAGACTTATCTAAGAGATGGATGTTGTACCTTTGCAAGTTGCCTCCACACCACAGAATATCAGAGAAAACCTCTTGGATTTTTCTCCCATTCTCTCTAGGCTTTGCACAAATTTATTATTGGAATTCAATGCTCTATTAGAAAACATTATGTGTGAGGTTCCCTGGTAGCCCCTTAGGGCTAATTTTCCTATAACTTTTCTGGACCCAGCACTCACTCTTGTTGTTGTGAGATTTAGGAGTTATAAGTATATATTTTATACTATCATCTTCTCAAAAGAGGCATAATAAATTTAATTAATTAATTAATTACAAATACAAGTTTAATACAATTAAAACAAAAGATTTAACCCAGTTAAACCATAGGTTCCAAATGAGACGTCAAAAACAATTTTGTTGTGGAATAAAAATGTATGACACAGTTTGAGGGCAATTCGTTTGCCTCAACATATTTTGCACAAGAAGCCTGAGAATTCTTATTATACTTCCTTCCTAGCATAACACATTGTAATCAGAAAATACACTTTAAAATGCAAGTCAAAATATATGGACATCACTAATTTGCATACACATATGAATTAGCACAATATTAGCTGAGAGAAAAATCTTGGGTAAAGCGACCTCAGGGTTGAAGTTCAGAAAAGATTTGACAGTAAAAAAAAAAGTCTGAAACAGTGTAAATATTAAAGGAAGTCTCTTTGCCCATTATTGGGGACTCCTAACTACTTTGAAGATCATGATGGGCAAGAGAAAGAAGGCAAAGAGATTTGCCAAGCAATGGGGAAGGTACTTTATTTTCACAGCTTTCTCTGCAGTCAACCATAAATGGCACTCACGAAAACAGCATCAGGATTCCTGCTCTGAGAACTAAAATGGCAAGTACATTTCTGGTCATGATATTCAATCAAATCAAGTTATTAATGGTATTTTTACTTTTTATCCAAAAAGAAGAGGAAACTTTGCATCCCATATTCCTGTGAAGGTCTGTTTTTCTCTTCTATTTCCAGGGTTCATATAACTAAAGGTCATTAAGCCATCCCATAGGTTTTCAACACATTTTCAGTTTTCACTAATATGTCCATAATTATAAATTCTAAAGCAGATTGTCCCACTGTGTTCAACCCACTTATCTCATGTCTTTGATCTCATAAGAGCCAGGTGCCTTATCTTGGCTGACAAGGCCCTACATGATAAATAGATCCGTGCCTACTTTTCTGACCTTGGCTTCTCACCATTCTACCAACTTGCTGATGTTAATTCAGCTAATCTAGCCTTGCTTTTTCTCAGTCACACTAAGCACATTCTTACCTTGAGGACTCTTCACCGGTATTCTCTTGCCCTTGACCTTGGGAGGCAAAAGAGTATAGCAGAAAAGAGCATGGGTTCTGGGAGTGGAAGGTTCTGGTTCATATCCTGGCTCTGCTACCCAGTTTTTGCCACAACTTGGCAGGCAATTTTATATGGGTTGTTATGTATAAAACACTTGGAACAGTAAAGAGGACATAGTAAGGATTTGATAAATGATAGCTATCATTGTTGTGATTATTATTTTTACTCACTTTTACATAAAGTCTAATTCCTTCTTGCCATTGATATCTCAGCTTAAACGTCACCTCTTAAAACAGACCTTCCCTTACCACCAAAATAGCCCTGTTACCTTTCCACGTATCGAGATGCTTTAAGTTCTTCATAGCACTTAAGAAACTACCTGATGTTTCCTATTGATTTATTTACTTACAGCCACCCAAACCTCAATGAAAACTTTGTGACAGCAAAGATCTTGTCCACTTGGTCCACTGCTGACTCTGTAGACATAGTATAAACTTGGTATATTAAGTGCTCAATAAATATTGGGTTGGCCCAAAAGTCCATTCGGGTTTTATGGCCAACCCAATATTTGTCAGGTAACAGCTGCTCAAAGCTGTCTGCATGGAACTGGTTGCTTTATGAAAGTGAGAGTGGGGCTGAGAGGAAATGAACTTGCATCACATCAACTCTCTTCAAAAGAGCCCAGTTCAACCTCTGTCCACCTAAGCTTGCACAGTCTCTGATGATTAATGTTGGTATTTAATCTGCCAGTTGTACACTCATGTCAAGATAATATATATTCCAGTCTGGATATAAACAATCATGTCATATGAGGAAAAGACACACATCTTACATAAATTAGGATCTACGGCATTGCCTGATTTTGCCTTCATACAAAGATCATCATTGTGTCATGAAAATAGATTGATTCAACATAATTTTTTGTTCATAAGACATTTTTGTTTAATATCCAACTCCCTGAGTTACTAGATTAGGTTGGAAAATCAGGGGTTTGGTGTATAATTTCATTCCCCCAAGATCCTGCCCTCTTTAAAAGAGCAATTGTGGACCTACACAATTGCTCTGAGATTTGGGGAATATTTCTTTATTCTTTTTCTATCTACCTTTTGCTAATCAGAGTATTTAGCTTATCTTATTAATGTCTTTCCTGACTGAAAATATAGAGGTGTTTAGTCCGAAGAGATATGAATTCTATGATACTTATGTGGCATATTTGTGGAAGTATTCCCTTTCCTGAGGTGAGTGTGAAGAAGTCAAACTACAAAAAATAAGTAACAAAGTTGGAAAAAAAGCCTTCCCTGAAATTCTGATCCCAAAATGTATGCTCGTGTCATGATATTCTTAGAATTCTACTTTGGTAAAAAGCAACAATTTCATCATAAACATTTGCATGCTTTCAGATTGGAAGTTTTTTTTTTTTATTATATTTCAGTCTCTCTGCAGAAGAGCTACCAGTCCATGTGATATTTTGAATTTTCTAAAATCCAAATTTTGAAGATTATCAGATATAATTAATTTTGCATATATGATTAAAAATTAGGCCTATAGCTGACTAATTGCAGTCACCATCAGTGAGCTGAGAGACACTTTGGTTGAGGGAAAAATAATATTACCTTCTCTATAAGCCCTTCCACTAAACTAAATGTCTTTTTTTTCTCTATGCATTGGAACTTGGATACATTTTTTTCTTTTCACAGTTGAGCTCAAACAGTTGATATAATTTTGAATTCTACTTTATTCCTGAGGAATATTTTAATAACATGACTCCTTGAATAAACTCAGTTTTGTGCATTTACAGTTAGTCATGTAGCCAAAAGCACTAATTAGGTACCTACTCACTAGGTACAGTTTCCTATAGGAACACACACACACACACACACACACACACACACTCACATAAACGCATTTGGAAAAGAAATTTAAGACATGGGAATTTACACCAGTCAGGAATTTACAATATTATATAATATTAAACAATGCTACAAATATTGGTAAGGTTAAGGGAGGAAATGCTACTAGTTGAATTTAAGACTTGTTAAATATTACATCAAATTAGAAAAGGATGCTTGGTACTCTCACATAATAAAATCTCAGCTCTTTTTAAAAGCATATTATGTTACAGGTCTTCCTATTCATTGGATACAAAACTAACTCATTTTAATAAGTAGATGTGAATTTCAGTACCTAAATAGCACTTTTCAATGAATAGCTTCAGGTTTTCAACCTCCTTTTCAGATTCCGTTCTCTCCTAATAGATTTGGGAGCCTATAAGCAGTATCTTATCTGTAATGATTAGGTGCCCACTTCTGTGTACCTTTGGCCACTGCTCAAATTTTTTGTAGCTCCAAAACTGTATGGCTAATTTTTTTTTATTCTACTGTAATGGGTATAGAGCCCCTTGTGTGTCTCTCACTTTTAGATGAGCTGTGGGCTGAATTCAAGTACCCTAATACATGCAATTAGTGACCTAGAAGGTGGTGGAGATTGGGAGAAGAGAAAATATTTGAAGAAATTATAGCCAAAACTTCCCCAAATGTGATGAACAAAAAACCTGTAGATCTAAGACGCTCAATGAACCCTGAGATATTTGGAGAAAATTACATTAACATAAATCATAATCAAATTTCTCAAAAACAGTGATAGAAAATCCTAAAGCAGCTGAGAAAAAAGACATGTTATGTAAAGAGGGACAAAGATAAACATAACGCCAAACTTCGTATTGAAAAAAATGCAATTGAGAAGACAGTAGAACAACGATTTTAAACTTGAAAGAAAAAGGACTGTCAATCTAGAATACATACCCAACAAAATATCTTTTTAAAAGGAGGTAAAATTCAGACATTTTCAGAGATCAAAAGTTGAAAAAAATTCACCACCAGCAGACTCAAACTACACAAAATGTTAAAAGAAGTTCTTTAGGCAGGAGGAACATGATACCGGATGGAAAAGTGAACCTACACAAAAATATAAAGAACACCCAAAATTGGTAAATATATAGCCTTTTTCTTAGTACTTAATATATTTCAAAGCTATGTGATTATTTAAGCAAAGTACTAAGAATGTAGTATGTGCTTTATAACATATGTAGAAGCAAAATGTGTGACAACAATAGCACAAAATTCTAAAGGGGAGAAACGAAAGTGTAGTGTTTCAAGGTTCTTATAATATATGTTTAGTGATACAATAATACTTGAAAGTAGGCTGTTATAAGTTAAAGATTTATGCTGTAAACTCTAAAGCAACCGCAGCAAAATGAAACACATAGATATAGCAATAAGTAAACAAGGGAGATAAAAATTAGGAGATGTTGGTAAAAGGTTACAAACTTTCAGCTACAAGATCAATAAGCCCTGAAAATCTAATATAAAACATGATGGCTATAGTTAATAACACTGTATTATATAACTGAAATTTTCTGAGAGTAGACTTTAAATATCCTCACCCCCATCTTCTCCTAGAAAAGCTAAATATGTTGTGAGGTGATAGACTTGTTAATTAACTAGACAGAGGGGATCCTTTTACAAGGTGTATGCATATCAAATTATCATGATGTACACTTTGAATATCTTACAATTTTATATGTCAATTATATCTCAATAAAGCCAAAATAAATAATAAAAATACTCAGTCAAGGAAAATAAGGCAGAAAGATGAAAAAGAGAAAAACAAAACAATTAGAAACAAAACAGGTGGTATATTTAAATGTAACCATATTAATAATCACATTATATGTAAATGGTCTAACCACCCCATGTAAAAGGCAGAGATTATCAGGCAGGATGAAATAGCAACACCCAACTATGTGCTATCTATAATAAATACATTTTAAATATAAACACAAAAATTGGTTAAAAGAAAAAAATATGAAAGTACAATACTAACACTAATGAAAGGAAAGTTGGACTGGCTATATTAATATAAGACAAATTAAATTTCAGAGCAAAGATGACTGTCAGAAATAAAAAGATCATTTCATAATGATTGAGAGGAATTTTTCAGAAGGACATACACTCCTGAATGTTTATGCACAAAAACATTAGAGTTTCAAAATACACGAAGTGAAACTGATGTAACTGCAAGGAGAAATAGATAAACCCACACTTATGGTTGGAGATTTCAACAACTCTCTCTCGAAAATAGAACAGGTATGCAGAAAATATGCAAGGAAAAAAGTAGATGTCAACCAGTTTGACCTAACTGATATGTATAGATCCTGCCACCTAACAGTAGTAGAATATACATTCATTTCTGAGAACATTTAACAGCTAGGCCATATTCTATAAAATATGGAAAGACCATAAAACAAGTGTTATTTAAATTAAAAAGATGTAAGAATTCAAGTCATACAAAATATGTTCTCTGAGCAAACTGAAATTATAAATCAATAATAGAAAGTTTTCTGGAAAAATTCAAATGTTTGGAAGTTAAATAACACAATTTTTAGATCATCGTTTAAAGAAGAAATCAAAATGGAAATTAGGATGTATTTTGAACCGAATGAAAATGAAATCACAACATATCAAAATTTGTTGATTACCACTAAAGCAATATTTGCAGAAAAAATTTATATTGTAGAAGAAAGGTCTTAAGTCAATGAACTCGGCTTCCACATTAACACTGGGAAAAGAGGAGTTAGTTACACCCAAAGCAAATAGAAGAAAAGAAATAATAAAGCTCAGAAGACAAATCAATGAATAGGAAACAGAAAACAATAAATAAAATTAATGGAGCCAAAGCTTTTTTTTTTTAAAGGAAATCAACACAATTGATTAATTGACAGTCAAATTGATGAGGGAAAAAAAGACAAAAATTATTAACATCCAGATTGAGAGACATGACATTACTAAGTATTCCACATATATAAGAGAGGAAATTAGGAAATATCATGGATAATTTTAAGCAATAAACTTAAGATGGAGATAAAACAGACCAATTCTTTGAAAGATTAAAATTACTAAAGCTCATTCATGAGATGTAAATAACTTGAGTAAACCTGTTTCTATTAAAATATTGAATTTGTAGTTAAAATGCTTCCCACAGAGAAAAATCCAAATCTGGATTTCTTCACTGGTAAATTTTACCAACATTTAAGGAAGGGGCGATACTAATTCTGCATAAGAACAGGGGAATTTAGACACAGAGACAGGTATACACACAGGAAGAATGCCATGTGAAGAGGGAGGCAGATATTGGAGCAATAGGTCTAAAAAGACAAAGAATGCCAGGAATTGCTGACAACCACCAGAAGGTAAAAGGGAAGAAGGATTCTTCCTTAGAATATTTGGAGGGACCATGGCCCTGCTGACATGATTTCAAACATCTGGCCTCCAGAAGTGTGGGAGAATAAATAGGTCTTGTTTTAAGGCACTCCCTTTGTGGAAAAGTTTACTGTAGCTGTAGGAAATCAATATAAATCACAATTAAAATTGTCATATGAATCTCTGTGAAAATTGACAAGCTGATTTTGAAATTTATGTGGATATTCAAAAGACATAAGTTATCTAAAAGAACTTTGGAAAAGAAGGACAAATTTTGAGGACGAACGCTACCTGATTTAAAGACTTCATACATCATATGGTCTAGCTATTCCACTGTTAGATAAAAAAACTTATAAAGGAATGTCCATAGCCCCAAACTGGAATCAGCCCCAACATACTGATGTATATATACATTGACAAGTGAATATATAAATACATTTTGATATATCTGTACTATAAAATGCTCTTCAACCATTAAAAAGGGACAAATTATTGATTGGATATATGAATCTCGAATTAATTATTGTGAGCAAAACAAGTCAGATCCTTCCTCTACCCGGCAAAAAAAAAAAAGAGAGAGAGAGAAAGTATATACTGTGTGATTCTTTTAAATAAAATTCTAACAAATGCAAACTAATGTACTGTCACAAAAAGAAGATGAGTGGTCACCTGTTGCCAGGATAGGATCAGGTTATAGATGAGAGCAAGGAATAACAAAATTGCACAAGGAAACTTTTAAGTTTGATCTATGTGCTCATAATTTTTTTTAAAATTTATTTATTTATTTAATTTATTTATTGGCTGCATTGGGTCTTCGTTGCTGCACATGGGCTTACTCTGGTTGCTGCGAGCGGGGGCTACTCTTCATTGTGGTGCACGGGCTCCTCATTGTAGTGGCTTCTCTTGTTGTGGAGCATGGGCCCTAGGTACGTGGGCTTCACTAGTTGTGGCACATGGGCTCAGTAGTTGTGGCTCACGGGCTCTAGAGCACAGGCTCAATAGTTGTGGCACACTGGCTTAGTTGCTCTGTGGCATGTGGAATCTTCCCAGGGCAGGGCTTGAACCCGTGTCCTCTGCATTAGCAGGCGGATTCTTTACCACTGCACCACTTAGGAAGTCCTATGTGTTCATAATTTTAATTTTGATTATGGTTTCATGAATATACACATGTCAAAACTTAGCAAATTTTATACTTTAAATATGGGGAGTTTACTGCATGTCAATCACACCTCAATAAAGCTGTTAAAAATGAAAGTAACGGTCACCAACCATTACTGTCTTGTGCCCTGTGCTGATTGATACTCATTTTGGGATGGAATATTTTCTTGTGATGAATGTATACCTTGGGATACCAGAGTCCTTTCTTGATATTTGTTTTCTCTTATTCCGACTCCTATCCTCATTTACCAGGCACACACATACATCTGAATCCTAAGAATGATTCTGGTTCAACATTTGCTATTATCCCATTTCCCATCTCCCTCAGAAAGTGAGTTCTTCATTCCCTTTAAATCTGTATCTGCAATTACTTGCTGTTATTGCCTAATTCATCATCTACATCTCAGCCCTGACCAAATACAATCACAATCACAATGCCAATTTAATGCTTTATTGTTAAGGTAATAGGCCATTTATATGCATTTATGTAGCTTTTAAAATTTTCTGCTATGACAGTGATATATATACAATAGTGAAAATATATCTATTATTATATAAATTATATATAATATATAGTACATAATATTAGTAATATATTGATGATATAATATGAATATGATATACATATAAAACATGTAATAATCCATTCCAATAGGGTCACACAGTTTTATTTCAAAATCTATAAATTAGTATCTAGATGAATTCAATGACCCATCATACCTAAAGTTCATATGGCCATGAAGATAAATTTTAATCTATAAACAGAACCCAATGAAAGAATATGTAGCTAATACACTGAAACTGAGTATTACTGGACTTCAGTTTCACAATTTGATAAACATGTACTCACAGACATTTTACTTCATGGATATATTCATGTATTCATTCATGCATGCTTTTATCCATTCATTCTCTCAAAAGGTTCTTATTAAACACTTTCCCTAGGCCAGGTATAATGTTAGTCCTCAGAGATAACATGCTAAACAAAAATGGATATAATCTGTATTTACTTTATCTCAGAATAAAGTAAGGTGTGCAGACATTAACCAGATAATCTAAAATTATATCTGGGACAGTGCTAATAAAGAGATGTATTCCTTGCTATAAATGTCTAAAACAGAGATGTTTGTTTTAGTGTTGTCAGAGAAGGATCTCCTGAGTTAGTGGAGCTTGAGCTGAGATCTTGAAGATGAGATTCAGTTAACCAGGCCAAGAGGGAATGCAAGAGATTTTCAGGCAGAGGAAATACTTAGACTGGGCCTGAAATATGGTCAATGGAATGTATGTAGAGAAAGGTATAACCCTTCCAGGTCTAACCCTTCTATACTTATTATGTGACCAGCTAGAAGCAAAGAAGTCAACGAGGAATTCTGTGGCCTTGTGGGATGGATAAACATCTAGATTAAAGGAGTCCAGATTTTTGTATAACTTCATAGAGCAAATCCTACCTCCTCCCCTCTAAACACCTTGGTCTTTGATAAGAGTAGTATAAATCTGTGTTTTATCAGGCACTGTGTTTTGCAGTTATTTGCTATAGGGGTCAACATTAAATGCCCTAATTCATGGGGATTGATTTGTTTATCTCAAAAATCTTTTCCAGTTGGAAAACTCTGTGATATAAATATACCATTTGAATATACAGATGATTGTGTTCTCTATTGCTTTGTGTGTTTTATTGAATCTTTCAAACACAATTGTAAATACTCTATTTTATTTATTCCATTTAATAAACAATTGGGTAAATAATAGGTAGTTGATTAATATTTCCTGATTTATCAATCAATTGGTCTTTTTTTGGTATGGAGCAGTATTCTTTCTTCACTGTACTATACTGATTTTCACTTAAATTTTTCAATGTTTACTGAAAAAAAATGCATTTGTAGCTAACACTTCTTGTGCTTAGAGGCTTGGAGTGAATTTTTTTCCCTACTTTTCTGAGGTCTATAATGACCAAATCTGCAATTAAGAGTACTTCCATAAAATACTGAATGATTAATTATTTTAATAATATTAAACTGCTTTTAGTAGATTGCTAATGACATTAGGATCAGGATATAAACCAAAGCAGCTGGTCATAGTCACTGATGTTGAAAACGTGGCTTTCAGTTGCTCATCTTCCAAATCAAGTATAAAATTTTCTCAGCCAAATGTTGAGAAAAAGTCAGAAAAACTTAGGAAAAACAAATAAATATAGCTATAAATTCAAATGTTAATTACTGTGTTTGAGACTATATCAAGAATTTTGAAGTGTGATCAATTTGTCTTAATTATATAATGTGCATATGTAGCTGCCTATATTTTAAAAATACACCTCTTTTAGGAAACTCAAAGAATTGTATGAGTAATAAAAGAATTAATCCTATCAATTAATTGACTTTGGTGATGCTGTCATTTTCTTTGAAAAACAGAAAAAGCGCAGTTTTTGAAAGATTATTACACCAACCACTTAGCCAGACTTTGGTTTGGCTCACAAAACCCATGCTAACAATTAGTTTTTCCCCTCTACCATACAAAATTTTAAACCACTGCTGCCAAAATTTAAAACATTATTTTGCATGCTTCTTTCTAGATAAAGATGGCCAAGAGACACAGATCTGGCTAATGAGATGTATAATTTGGTGTCCTTTAAGAGGGGCTAACTCAGTTGGCACGTGCCTTCTAACTTTATGCCCTTCCCCACTTTCCTGATTTGAATACAGACATGACACCAGGAGGTAGAAAAGCCATCTCATAAGTGGGAGGTGATAAGTGTATGCTAAATGGTGGAGCAGAAAGTACTTGGTGATTGACAGCATCATGAAGCCACCATGCCTGTTCCTGACTATCTTTCTTTGAACTTTTTATTATGTTGAAAAATAAGATATTTCATTCATTTAAATCACAACTTAATATAATTCTTGACTGACTCACTAGTTTTTCAGATGAACTTATTTGAAATTCTTTAAACAGTATACTTAATGGTTAAAACCATGCCCTCACAAATCTCATATATATAAATATATTAAATCTTGTCATTATTCACAGGTAGTTGGATATACAACTATACACATATTTCTTAGGTTAGAAATTTTAGTTGTCAATGGAGTGAAAACAGGAGCAATAGAACTCAAGTAAAAGTATCCTATTTTTATAATCACATTATCACATTTCAGGGATTTCTTTTTCCTTTGAAATAGAAGAAGAGAACAGAAAAGAAAGTTGTATACTGAATCTTCTTTCAAAGAAAGCAAAAGAAATAGTAATAGGATATTGGGAAGCCTTGTCAGAAAGTATATAGATCTTCATGACAAGATTTTTCTGGGTGAAAGGAACCACCAAAAAGAACCACCCAAAAGCACAGAGGCTTTGTGCAATTCCTCAACCTCTGCCTGAGGCTTTATAAATTCAAACAAAATCAACATTTATTTAGAATCATTGATATCTGTGTAAGGCATTGTGCTAGATACTGTAGAGGAAATAAAGATAACTGAGTCTCAATCTATGCTGTCACATTGCTTATAATCTAAACTGAAAAGTCAAGATAAAACAATGTCATTTGGTGAGATAGTTGAGCATATATTTCATATACAATCATTTAAAATCCTACACATAATCTAGTATTCAGTAGATTGTTGGTTAAGTATGTACACATGAATTTAGTAGATTGTTGATAATTATGTGTATATTAAACAACAAGGTGGAAATGAATTGCTCTGGGACAGCACAGCAGGGAGCAATTAGTTTTGCCTAGAGAATCAGAGATTATGAATATCTGGATATTTGTACTGAGTTTGGATGAGAATGACAGTGGTAATCAGAGACCTTTTTGGAAGAGTGGTGGAGAATTGGGTGAAGGGCATTTTAGACATGAGCAAAGTGAAAAGGTGTTAAAAAAATGAATGATGTATTCTTAAAATGACAGATGCTAGGAATCAAGATATATGGGGAGATGAGCGTTTTATGATAGGCTGATGCAGGTTCATATAGGATTATGACTCTCCTGAAAGGAGTTTGGATATTATACCCTAGGCACTGGGAAAACATTCAAATTTTTTAAACTAGAAAAGTGATCTGATTCTGTTTGGGTTTAGAAATATAATCTTGGGCAACGTGACCACTGGTCAGAGACACTGAAACACAAATGCAGGAAAACTGGTCATTTAGGAGACAACTGAAATGGTCTAGGCAAGAATTGTTGAGGACTTGATTGAAGATTTCAGAGTCAAAATAATGAACAAAAGGTGAACATGTTAAACAATAGTACTGCAGATCCTAAAGTATGGCAGAAATTTGAACAGGTGGTAATAGCAGAAGGGTGAAGTTGAAGATGGAACTTAGCCTGAGTTACTGGAAATATGAGGAGATGAGACTTAACCTAAAAATACAAAAAGAGATAAAAATATAGAAGGGAAATACTGATTTCAGTTTTATCCATGTGGCGTCTGAGGTGCCAGGAGTCTATGTTTATATGTGCTCAGTAGAGAGGTTTGCTCTTCATTGCTTCAGGAATTCTAAGTGGGATCTTAATGATGCCTATATTTTTAGAAGGTGCAGTTTCTAATAATAACTATAATGAGTACAGCACAGTCATAACAATAACTATTTGCACAATAATTTAAAAACATACTTTATACTCATGTTTCCATTTAATGCTCACAATAACTGTAAGATCACTGGGGCAAGAATTATTATCCCAGGATTTTAGATGAGTCAACAAATTACTTATCTAAGGACAGACAGCTAAATATATAGTGAAGGTGCTTATCCAGGGATGTTTTCACTTTACTATTTGTCTTATGAACAAAGAGACAAACTGAAAATTCACAGACTTTTTTTGGTAATAGTAATAGCATATCATAGAATATACAAATTAATATTTAGGGAAAGTCATTATTTTAGATATGTGTGTAAGCATGTATGTATTATACATGTGTGTATATGCATGTAAAGTATGTATATATACATATATTTCTTCACTTACTTCAACCCAAATAATACATTTTAATAGATTAAGTGCAGAAGCAGAAATGAAAATTCCTTTTTTCATTAAGACAGATATTAAGTCACTCTTTCTACTAGATTTTTTTTGCTTTGAAAATATACTTATTTTATAAAATATATAATTACTTTATTAATGCCATTTTGAATGAGTGAACTATGAAATATTTGTATTTTTGTTTCAATTTCAATTACAGTAAATGTTGATAGATATTTATCCATGAAAGTAAAAGCTCATTGAGGTCCTCAACAATTTTTAAGAGTGTAAAGGGATCCTGAGATCAAAATATGTAAGAACTGTTTTTATAAAATTTCAAGTAATGTATTTGTAGCTGTTGCTTTAAACCATCATGGTACCTCTGCAAGGGTTGAGAAAGTATAGCTTGAGTTCACTGGCTTTACATGTAAGTCACCCTTATTCAAATGCTAGCACCACAACTGATTAACTATGGAATCTAAGCAAGCTATTTAACTCCTCAGTGCTTCAGTGTTATCAACATTACAATGGTAATAAGGTACGTAGCTGAGCTACTCCCAATGAATCCAAGAGTTATGACACTGTATTCCAAGGGCAGGGTGGTAGAAATAGTCCATCCCAGCTGCAGGCAATAAAGGGATGCACTGTCTGTAGAGAAAAATAAGTTTTAAAAAATGTTACTGGAAGTCATTACGCTCTTATTATCACCATGCACGTGCATTCTAAACAATGTCAGAGATGAAATACTCATTCTCCAAAATGTCTTTTGTTAGACAAAGTTCTAAACAATTGCCTGCATCCCAGGTGGATGCCTTCAACTGCCCTACCAGTACAGACAACTGTGTAGCTCTTAGATTTGCTGAAGAGCCCTCTTAGCTCCAGAGTGTCCACGGCATCAGTGGCTGTAGCCTCTGTTTCAACTGCATCCCAGTTCAACCTCTCCCTCTGCTCAATTATACTTCTCTCACTGCTAACAGAAGTTGCTCCTGAGAGCACAGGCCAATACATCTCATATATGCAAAATGGTCTTAGAATCTCCTTCCAGGGAATTTGATGTAAGACAAGTAACTAATCCATGATCACACAGATAGTGAGTTTCAGCACCATAATTCAAATGCCGGGGAGTCTGACTGCAGTGCACCCATAACTACTTAATCACTACCTCATTATATTTATAAACACAATTCCTTGGTATCCCCAATTACTACAAAGAAAATGATGGCCAGCGTTTCAGTGAGGCAGGCAATCCTAGATTTTCCCTTTAACCTGATGTTCAGTCAAGAGCTTTAATCACTAAAGATTAGAGGGGCAATTATAACCTATACTTGGAGTCATTGACCAGAAGTCACTTTGAATGGCAAACCTGCAAAATCTCTGAAACAACCATAAAGAAAGAAAGAGATTGGTATCCTGCTCAGGGAGTAAACAGTGATGTTTCCCCTCATCAGTACAGCACCTTTCCTTGATGTCCCTTTTTAGCTGTATTCTGAGAACCAGTTGCCAGATCCAAACTTATTTCCCTAAAGAGACAAAAGAGTTTGTGCTTTTACAGACCCTGATGGTCTATCAAACCATCAGCTAGCCTTCAATGAGCATCATGCAGAATACCTGCTTTATTTCTCTTGATTAAAAGTAATATATTTTCTAATATTTAAGTGGCAAAGAGTTGGGATTTTACTTTTACTTTGCACAAAACCATGAAGAAAGAAAGTTAATATACATAACCACTCCCTAACAGAGCTCTCATTTTATTTTCCTTACAATATTTGTCACTACCTGCTATTTTGTTCAACTTAATTTGCTAACTTGTTTATTTCTTTTCTTGCTCCATTAATATAAAATGTATGAGAGTAAGAACTTATTCCATCTTCTTTAAGCTGCTAGAAGAGTGCATGACACACAGCTAGTGCTCAATAAATGCTTGTTTAGTGAATGCATATCTGGAAAGAAAGGAAGATACCAACAATTTTGAGAATCTGGTTAAAGTTTGGAGAAACGTCTGTATTATTATTTATTTTGTACTTTGAAAAAATTTAAAAATTTCTTACTCTCTACCAGACACTATGCTGGGCACCAGATTTGAGGTAGCATATTAAATGCATAATACCTGCCCTGAGAGACTCAACACAACACAAAGCAGGATATTCTGTAAACCACATTTGTGCTGAATATTAAAAATTTGGTGGAAATTTTAGTGGTTAATATATCAAAACTTTAAGGTAACATTTGATTATGTGACAAGTAAAAATCAACATGTAATAGGTGAATGCAATGTGTTAGCCACTGTTTTAAGATTTCTAAAATGTGTTATTAAATTTTAATCCTGAAATGTACTCTGTGTCAAAAAGTATTATTAGCCCCATTTTTCTAAAGGAATTCCTCACATAGTAAGTCTCTGAGACAGAATTATAATCCTGGAACCCAGGCTTAACTCTAAAATCTACTACATTTCTAGCCTTCAAATAAGAGATGAAATTTTAACCTACAAGAAAAGATAAATTGAGTAACTTAGTTTTTGGGAAAGTCATTCAGATAAATGTGTTGGTAACCACATGATCATATTTCAACAGGAAAAACATCCTATTAATTTCTATAGAACAATTTTTATGAAACCCTTATTAGCAACAAATACTATAAAATAATTATTGCTTCCAGATGGCTTGCATATTTCTTCAGGTGCTAAGTTTTATTGAACATATATTACTTTAATATAGTATGAAATAAACAGATATTCAACAAAAGAAGGTATACAAATGGGCAATAAGCAGTGAAAAGATACTCAACATCATTCATTATTGGGGAAATACAAATTAAAGCCACAATGACATACCATTGCACACACACCAGAATAGTGAAATTAAAAAGAGAAAGAGCCTCAGGAATTTCTCTAGACTGAGGACTATGGTCTGTATCTTGAGAGGTATTTTTGTGATACCAGCAATATGCACTTGTCAAAACTCATCAGATGGTATACGTAGAATTTTTACATCTCAGTATCAGTAATTTTACATGAAAAAAGTAAGCAAATATTGAATTCTTGTTATTGATATATATATAGTGAACACTTAGTGGTGAAGTGCCTGCAACTTTGAATAGTATCAAGGAATAATGAAATGGATTGATGGGGAGAAGAAAGATGGAAGTGAAGTAGAAGAATGTGGAATGCATCTCTCTCCACAGATGCATCAGGAATACACCAAAAGACACAATAATTCCCACAGAGAATCAGCTGAACACCAGCAAATGACCTCGGACACCAGAAAAGACTGCAAAGATCTCGACATAACTGGGTAGGACAGAGGGGGGAAAAGGAGAAAGAGGAGGAGAAGAAAGGAAAGGGATGGGTCCCACACCCTGGGACAGGGGGATCTGAAACAGAGGGGAGATTGCCAAATTTGGGGAAACGTCCCTTATCTGATGGGGAAACCCCTTCTCTAATGGGGAATTTCCCTGGGTCAGAAGGGAGGCATTTGGGACTATTAAAAGAGGGTGAAGTGGCTGATCTGTGGCAGACAGGAAAGAGTGAGAAACACATGGAGGCTCTGCACCATGGCTCAGCGTGTCTGGACTGAGACATCGATTCACAGCTGAACAGGGGGTCTGGGAGCTGGAATGTGGGAACTGGAGAACTGGTACAGGGTGAGAAACATTGTTGGCAGTGTGGAGATGGACTGAGAGGACAGGAGGGAAGAAATCCACAGCGGAGAGTACCTACCATGGAAAGCTGCGCGGCCATAGTGGCGGCTCGATACTGCTGACTCACAAGCAGTGGGGAGGAGCCGCGGGTGTAGCCCCTCTCTTGGTGCCTGTGACAGACAAAGGAAGGACCCCTGTGGGTCTAGCTAATGCACTCAGGGATAACAAAGGCCCCCAGGTGGGGCTGATCTAGAGTGCCTACTGCTGAGAGCCAAAAGCCCGCAGAGTGGCCCAGCTCTGGAGACATTCTGTTTACACCTGACCCACCAGTGTCTCTCTACAACAGGCACCACGACAGCCAACTGAGCCACCATGACCCAGGCAGGGCGCCCCGGCGGAGTTGAAGCAAGGGGGAGGGGCCATGGTTGGAGTCACTCTCTCGGCCTGAGCCACCCAAACTGCTGTGACCCAGGCAGGGTGTCATTGCTCACTCACTCCCAGGGGAAGGAGCCACTATTGTACCCTCTCTCTCCCCACACACTAGCGCTTACAGACAAACAATAAAGGAAGCTCTGCTGGTCACAAAATAATACAAAAAACCCAAGGCGGGTAGAAGGACACTTACAGCTGAGACCCCAAAGAAACAGAAATATTAGTATTAATTCTATTCATCTGGTCCATTCTGGGGTCAGTTCTAGGTTTTTTGTTTTATTTTGTTTTGTTTTTAATTAATTATGATCTTAGTCCTAAGGGATCTACACATATTATAACATATGTTTTTATTCTTTTATTCTATTTTTTCTTCTATTTTTATTTTTAGACTTTTCACATATTTCTATTTCTATCTAAGTTTTTTGCAGTGCTAACTTTATCTCTTCTACCTCTTTCCTTCTCTATCTTTTATGCATTTCTATTTTTTCTCTCTTTTCTTTTTCTTTTCATGTTTCCAGTCACACTATGCTCTTCTGTTGCCCTGTCTTCTGTCCTTTTTTAGTTTCTTTTATCTTAATATACTTGTAAGCAATATTATCAGTCTGCTCTGTTTCCTTGCTTGATTCTCCAGATGACACACTTGCTTTGGTTTTTATTATTAGGTTTTGTCTTTATCTTAGTTCTAAGTATAAGTGTCTGATTTCATTCTGAGAATCTTCAGTCTGTCTTGTGGTACTCTCACTGTTTATTATATTTGATCCTAGCTTTCAAAATTTCCCTAGATTTGTGTCAGTGTGTGGGTTTTTTTTTATATTTTTTTGGTTTTGAATTTCTGTTGGTTTTCTCTTTGATTGTCTGATGGCATACTGGGGTTCTTCTGTCAGGTCTTTCTAGTGCCTTATGTTCTACTGGATTCAGTATTTGTGTGTCTTATACATGTATGTGTTTCCTTGACTTAGTATTTGTTTGACTCAACACTCTGCCATTAGTCTGGGGCTTGAATAGTCTTCTTTAAACCCCTTTATTGCTGGGACAAGCAACCTCTAAAGTCTGGACTACTCCATTAGAAGTCAAGTAGGAGGCTCTGGGGAGGAAGCACTGAATCCAGAATGCGAGACTACTAGGGAGTCCTCAGCCACAGAGAAGATTAACTGCAGAGAACTCTCACAGAGCCCTGTATCAGAGTCTAAGGCTCGGCTTCATCTGACTGTCTGCAACTGCCAGTGCTGGATACCTCACACCAAACTACAAACAAGACAGGAACACAAACCCACCCAACAGCACACAGACTACCTAAAGCCATATTAACCTCACAGATACCCTAAAACACACCTCCTGACATGACCCTGCTCATCAGAGAGAAAAGTCACAGAGCTACACACCGGAAAGCAGACACCAGAACCCCCCACCAGGAAGCCTACTCAAGACACTGGAAAAACCCCACCACAGGGGGCAGAGGGCAGAAACAAGAGGAATTACTACCAGACAGCATAGAGAAAGGAGACAGCAAATCCTATAAATGAGACAAAATGAGAAAACAAAGAAACACCATGCAGGCAAAGGAGCAGGAAAAAAACCCACAAGACCAAATAAATGAAGAGGAAATAGGAAAATTGCCTGAAAAAGAATTTAGAGTAATGATAATAAAGATGATCCAAAAACTCGGTAACAAAATACAGAAACTACAAGAAACAGTTAATAAGGACTCAGAAGAACTAAAGAGCAAACAAACAGTAATAGATAACAAAATAACTGAAATTGGAAATACTCTAGATGGTATAAACAGCAGAGTAACTGAGGCAGAAGAATGAATAAGTGAGTTGGAAGATAGAATGAGAAATAACTGCCACAGAGAAGGAAAGAGAAAAAAGAATAAAAAGAATGGAAGACAGCCTCAGAGACCTTGGTGACAACATTAATCACACCAACATTCGAATCATAGGCATCCCAGAAGAAGAAAAAAAGAAAGGGTCTGAGAAAATATTTGAAGAAGTTATAATGGAAAACTTCCCCAACATGGGAAAGGAAATAATTAACCAAATCCAAGAAACACAGAGAGTCCCATACAGAATAAACCCAAGGAGAAATACACCAAGGCACATATTAATCAAACTAATGACAATTAAACACAAGGAAAAATATTAAAAGCAGCAAGAGAAAAGCAACAAATAACATATAAGGGAAAACTCATAAAGATAACAGCTGACCTTTCTGCAGAAACTCTGCAGGCCAGAAGGGAATGGCAGGATATACTGAAAGTCCTGAAAGAGAAAAACCTACAGCCAAGAACTCTACCCAGAAAGAATCTCATTCAGATTTGACGGAGAAATCAAAAGGTTTACAGACAAGCAAAAGTTAAGAGAATTCAGCACCACCAAACCAGCCTTACAACAATTGCTAAAGAAACTTTTCTAAGTAGGAAACACAAGAGAAAGAAAAGACCTACAAAAACAAGCCCATGACAATTAAGAAAATGGTAATAGGAACACATATGTCAATAATCGCCTTAAATGTAAATGGATTAAATGCTCCAACCAAAAGACACAGACTGGCTGAATGGATACAAAAACAAGACCCTTCTATATGCTGCCTACAAGAAACCTACTTCAGACCAAGGGACACATATAGACTGAAAGTAAAGGATGGAAAAAGATATTTCATGCAAATGGAAGTCAAAAGAAAGCTGGAGTAGCAATACCCATATCAGACACATTAGACTTGAAAGTAAAGACTATTACAAGAGACAAGGAAGGACACTACATAATGATCAAGGGATCAATCCAAGAAGAAGATGTAACAATTGTAAATATCTATACACCCAACATAGGAGCACCTCAATACATAAGGCAAAAGCTAACCGCCATAAAAGGGGAAATCAACAGTAACACAGTAATAGTAGGAGACTTGAACACCTCACTTACATCAATGGACAGATCATCCACACAGAAAATAAATAAGGACACACAAGCATTAAATGACACATTAGACCATCTCAACTTAATTGATATTTACAGGATATTCCATCCAAAAACTACAGAATACACTTTCTTCTCAAGTGCACACGGAACATTTTCCAGGATAGATCACATCTTGGGTCACAAATCAAGCCTCAGTAAATTCAAGAAAATTGAAATCATGTCAAGTATCTTCTCTGACCACAACACCATGAGACTAGATATCAATTACAGGAAGAAAACTATAAAAAATACAAACACATAGAGGCTAAACAATACGCTATTAAACAAACAAGCAATCACTAAAGAAATCAAAAAGCAAATCAAAAAATATCTAGAAACAAATGACAGTGAAAACACAGCAACCCAAAACCCATGGGACGTGGCAAAAGCAGTTCTAAGAGGGAAGTTTATAGCAATACAGTCCTACCTCAAGAAAAAAAATATTGAATAAACAACCTAACCTTACACCTAAAACAATTAGAGAAAGAACAAACAAAATCCAAAGGGTGCAGAAGGAAGGAAATCATAAAGATCAGATCAGAAATAAATGAAAAAGAAATGAAGGAAACAATAGCAAAGATAATGAAACTAAAAGCTGGTTCTTTGAGAAGATAAACAAAAGTGATAAAGCATTAGCCAAACTCATAAGGAAAAAAAGGGAGAGGATGCAAATCAACAGAATTAGAAATGAAAAAGGAGAAGTAACAATGGACACCACAGAAATACAAAAGATCATGAGAGAATACTACAAGCAACTATATGCCAACAAATTGGATAACCTGGAAGAAATGGATACATTCTTAGAAAAATACAATCTTCCAAGACTGAACCAGGAAGAAATAGAAAATATGAACTGACCAATCACAAGTATGGAAGTTGAGACTGTGATTAAAAATCTCCCAACAAACAGACGTCCAGGGCCAGATGGATTCACAGGTGAATTCTATCAAACATTTCGAGAAGAGCTAACACCTACCCTTCTCGAACTCTTCCAAAATATAGCAGAAGGAGAAACACTCCCAAACTCATTCTACGAGGCCACCATCACCCTGATACCAAAACCAGGCAAAGATGTCACAAAAAAAGAAAATTACAGGCCAATATCACTGACGAATATAGATGCAAAAATGCTCAACAAAATACTAGCTAACAGAATCCAACAGCACATTAAAAAGATCATACACCATGATCAAGTGGGGTTTATCCCTGGGATGCAAGGATTCTTCAATATACACAAATCAATCAACGTGATACATCATATCAACAAATTGAAGGATAAAAACCATATGATCATCTCAATGGATGTAGAAAAATCTTTTGACAAAATTCAAAATCCATTTATGATAAAAGCTCTCCAGAAAATGGGCAGAGAAGGAAATTACCTCAACATAATAAAAGCCATATATGAGAAACCAAAAGCCAAAATCATTCTAAATGGGGAAAAACTGAGAGAATTCCCTCTAAGAACAGGAGCAAGACAAGGGTGTCTACTCTCGCCATTAGTATTCAACATAGTTTTGGAAGTTTTAGTCACAGCAATCAGAGAAGAAAAAGAAATAAAAGGAATCCAAATTGGAAAAGAAGAAGTAAAATTGTCACTCTTTGCAGATGACATGATATTATACATAGAAAATCCTAAAGACTCTACCGGAACACTGCTAGCACTAATTGATGAGTTTAGTAAAGTAGCAGGATACAAAATTAATGCACAGAAATCTCTTGCATTCCTATACACTAACAACAGAAGAGCAGAAAGAGAAATTAAGGAAACTCTCCCATTTACCATTGCAACAAAAAGAATAAAATACCAAGGAATAAACCTGCCTAAGGAGGCAAAAATCTGTATGCAGAAAACTTTAATACACTGATGAAAGAAATCAAAGATGACACAAACAGATAGAGGGACATACCATGTTCCTGGATTGGAAGAATCAATATAGTGAAAATGACTGTACTACACAAAGCAATTTACAGATTCAATGCAATCCCTATCAAATTACCAATGGCATTTTTCACAGAACTAGAGCAAGAAATCTTATGATTTGTTTTGAAATGCAAAGGACCCTGAATAGCCAAAGCAATCTTGAGAAGGAAAGATGGAGTTGGTGGAATCAGGCTTCCTGACTTCAAACTATACAACAAGGCCACAGTGATCAAGACAGTATGGTATTGGCACAAAAACAGAAAGGAAGATCCATAGAACATAATAGCGAACTCTGAGGTAAACCCAAGCACATATGGGCACCTTACCTTTGACAAAAGAGGCAAGAATATACATTGGAAAAAAGACAGCATCTTCAATAAGTGGTGCTGGGAACATTGGACAGCAACAAGCAAAAGAATGAAATTAGAACACTTCCTAACACCATGCATAAAAACAAACTCAAAATGGATTGAAGACCTACATGTAAGGCCAGACATTATAAAACTCCTAGAGGAAAACATAGGGAGAACACTCTATGACATCCATCAAAGCAAGATCCTTTTTGACCCACCTCCTAGAATAATGGAAATAAAATCAAGAATAAACAAATAGGACCTAATTAAACTTAGAAGCTTTTGCATAGTGAAAGAAACCGTAAGCAAGACAAGAAGAGAACCCTCAGAATGGGAGAAAATACCTGCCAACAAAGCAATGGACAAAGGATTAATCTCCAAAATATAGAAGCAGCTCATGCAGCTTAATACCAAAAAAGCAAATAACCCAATCCACAAATGGGCGGAAGACCTAAATAGACATTTCTCCAAAGAAGACATGCAGATGGCTAACAAACACATGAGAAGATGCTCAACATCACTAATCATTAGAGAAATGCAAGTCAAAGCCACAATGAAGTATCACCTCACACCCATCAGAATGGCAATCATCACAAAATATAGAAGCAATAAATGTTGGAGAGGGTGTGGAGAAAAGGGAACTCTCCTGCACTGTTGGTGGGAATGTAAGTTGGTACAGCCACTATGGAAAACAGTTTGGAGGTTCCTTCAAATACTAAAAATAGAACTACCATATGACCCAGTAATCCCACTCCTGGGCATATACCCAGAGAAAAGCATAATCCAAAAAGAAACATGTACCATCATGTTTATTGCAGCACTATTTACAATAGCCAGGGCATGGAAACAAGTTAAATGCCCATCAACAGATGAATGGATAAAGAAGATGTGGCACATATATGCAATGGAATATTACTCAGCCATAAAAAGGAATGAAATGGAGCTTATGTAATGAGGTGGATAGACCTAGAGACTGTCATACAGAGTGAAGTAAGCCAGAAAGAGAAAAACAGATACTGTGTGCTAACTCATATATACGGAATCTAAAAAAAAAAAAAGAAAATGTACTGATGAACCCAGTGACAGGGCAAGAATAAGGATGCAGATGCAGAGAATGGACTGGAGGAAACAGGGATTGGGGGGGCAGGGGGTGAAGGGGAATCTGGGACGAAGTGAGAGAGTAGCATAGACATATATACACTACGAACTGTAAAATAGATAGCTAGTGGGAAGTTGCTGTATAACAAAGGGAGATCAACTCAATGATGGGTGATGCCTTAGAGGGCCAGGACAGGGAGAACGGGAGGGAATCGCAGGAGGGAGGGGATATACGGATATATGTATAAATACAGCTGATTCCAATAAGGAGCTTAAAAAAAAACAAAGCCAAAAAAATAATTGGATTGATGGATGATAGAGGAATAGATGGATGCACAGATAATGTGTTCACTGTACAATTCTTTCAACTTTTCTCTATGTTTGAATATTTTCATAATGAAATGTTAGAAAATGATATAAGGATTTTCTGGGGATTCTTGCATAAATCCTGTATCATAAAGCCCTCTCTGACTCTCCCATTGCAGTATTCACAATAGCCCAGACCCGGAAACAACTTAAATATCCATTGGATATAGATAAAGAGAATAGGAAAACCATGCCATTTACAACAACATGGTTGGACCTGGGGGGCATTATACTGAATGAAATAAGTCAGAGAAAGAGAAACTGTATGATCTCACTTATGTGTGGAATATAATAACATTGTACTCAGAAACAGAGGGTGGAATGGTGGTTGCAGGGGCCAGGGATTGAGGACATGGTGGAGATGTTGGCCAGAGGGTACAAACTTTCAGTTATAAGATGAGTACGTTCTGGGGATCTAAGGTATAGCATGATGGCTAGTTAACAATAGTGTATTGTATACTTGAAAATTGCTATAAGAGTTTTAATATTCTTTCCATAAAAATAACAACAAAATGGTAATTATGTGAAGTCAAGTTTGTGTTAACTAACCTTATTGTGGTAAATATTGGGTTGGCCGAAAAGTTCGTTTGGTTAGTGAGTATGCTGTTCAATAAAGTTCTTGGTGAAAATGAAAAATGTTTTATTTTTATTTAAAATCTAATGAACTTTTTGGCCAACCCAATATTTTTAATATATATGTGTATCAAATCATCAGACTGTACGCCTTAAACTTGTACACTGTTAGTGTATACAGCGACATGTATACACTGTTAGATGTCAATTATATCTCAATAAAAGTAGAAAAAAATAAAAAAGATACATTAGTGAAAAAAATCACCAGTGCCAAACTTTTCCAGAAAGTTTGAAAATAACATCTACCTGCCTGTTTGATGTGTACACTTGAATAGGCATCTCAAACTCAGCATGTCTGAAAATGAACTCCTGATTCTCTGTTCCTCATAACCATTTTGTCTTTAAGTAGTCCTTTCTGCTTAATTGGCACCATCATCCGTTCAGTTGGTCGGGTCCCATATAGACCCATCATTGATTCCTTTCTTTTACATCTTGAATCCAGTCAATCCATCAGTAAAATCCTGTTTTCTCCACACTCAAAATATCCTATATTCCAAATTCATGCATCTCACCCTTCTCTGCTACCACTCTGGAATAGGCCACTAGCACTTCACACCTAGGCCACCTGGACCACAGTCACCTCTCCAACAGCATCTCCTCTCCAACAGCAATTTGAATATCTTTAAAAATATTAATGTGACATCACTGCTCAAAACTCTCCAATAGTTTCCCATTTCACTCAGAATAAAATCTATCCTATGAAAACCTGAGTAATATAAACCTAGGGCCCCTCTCCTACTTTACTTTTCCAATCTCTCTCTCCCATTCACTGGGTTCCAGCCACATGTGATGTTCTTGGAACATGTTCAGTATGCTCTCAGATCATTCACAGTCTGCATTTGTTCTTCCATTTGCCTGAAAAACTTTTTTCCTAGCTATATGAACACCTGACTTAATCTTTTCCCTCAAGACTCAGTTCAAATGTCAATCCCTAAGAGAATTCTTCCTAACTACAAAACAATACGCTTCTCATTTTCAATCCCCTTAACTTATTTTAGTTATCTTCATAACACTTATTATTAATGACATATTTAATATTTATTTGTTTGTTTCATCTTCATCTCACCTAGCAGAATATAAATTAAACTCTATGAGGGCAGGGACATCTGTTTTATTTATTGCAATGGCCCCATGCCTAGTTAAGTCCCTGACCCATGGTAGATGGAAAACAAATATTTACTGAATGAATGAATAAATGATTGGTCAATTCAATTTCTTAAGATAATCACAACATTGAAGTGGTGGTAGTGATTGTGTTTACTACTAATAAAAAAACCCCGAAAACTTATGGCTCATAGTTTCCACTAGTCAGGATTTGTTTTCCTGTACTTTTAAAATTAACTAACCATGAAGCATTAAACTGATTTGTGAAAACAAATTCCGAAGATGAATTGATTTATTCACCATACTGCATACATTTTCCCTAGAAAGGTTAAATAAAAATTAATTACTGAAAGCAGTATTAACAGAGGGAAGCAGGAACCAAAAAGGGCTGCTTTATAGTTCATATATTACTGAAATAAGCATATAGCTTTAGGTATTAAGAAGTCTTTGAGATAATTAGTAAATTAATTCTTTAATGTTCACAATATTTATAAATCTTTTAATTTTCTAATTGTTTTGTGATCTTTAGTAATTTTTTAGTAGGGCCATTAGCTGTCAATATAAGCATTCTTTTGAGGTGAACTGAGAAAATGTTTAAAATGCCATTCTATATAGGGTATATAAAGCCACAGGTTACCCATGCAGGCATTGTAAATTGATTTATAAGCTTCGATGACCTATGCCTTGAATAGCAGTATTGTGAAAGGGGTGGTAAGAAAAAAACACAAACACGCACACAAGCCTATACCTTGATTTCATGCACAGCTGTCATAGTACATAAGAGCACAGAGAGGGAGTGAGTTAACACAGTAAGATTGCTGGGAGATTAGAAAAGTGTCATCACTCACTTATGATTTTATTCCTTTTCCTCAAGAGACAGAGAGAAAAATATCTTTATCTTCATTTCAATAAGGCAAACTCTGAATGATGTCACCATGAATGAAAATGATTTCATGGAAATCATAAGATATGCTGAAGAATATCCCAAGGGAATAGAAAGCTAGGAAGATTGTTTTATTGAATCACAGAAGATGCATATAAATATTCTACACTAGCATATCCCCATGTGAGATATAGAATCTAATTTTGGATATGCAACTCCTTCATCAAAGCATCAGGTTTGTGATCTTGGGAAGTCATTTACCTCAAAGGTGGGACAAATCACAGCCCTAGGTTTTTAGACAACTAGAAATAGACTTCGCTTATCTCCATTTTCTCATTTTACATTTAAATCTTATTGAGTAAATGTCCAAGAAGTTTAAAATATTGTGATATGACCTTATCTAACTTATTTGACAAGGGACTGACTAATAAAATAATCTTTAATAGAGCTGTAATTTCTTATGGCATTTTATTGGCAATTACTGGAATCTAATAAATGTTTTACAGCTCAACCAATTCTTTGGGGAAATTTATGTAACACATGAGAAAAATATGTACTGAAAAGAAAAAAAGTGCAGAAATAACATAGTCTCAAATTAGAGCATATATATATTCTAAAGAAATGGTTTTGTTTTGTTTTTCATTTAAGAGAAAAGATCTTTCAAGAGATCTCAAACAACAGTTAAAATAAGCTGAATTGATTAACTCTTTCAAAGGATCTGATTCTAAATATCTACAGGTAGTTTAAAAAAGGAAAAGAGAAAAGTCTTGTCTTATACCAAGAAATGTTCTGAAGTGGTCTATCATTATTAATTAACTTAAAATTCACTGTCAAAACATTAGTCACGTTTGCTATTAACATCAACTTAATTAGTGCTTTCATGTGGAAATCTCAGATTTCTGCCCGATACTGCATTTCAAGACAATACTCCAAGAAAGGGACGATTGCGGGGGTGGGGGGAGAGAAGGTGGTTAATAAGACATGTCTAATCATTCTATAATTACCATTTAAAATCAATGACACTCAAACAAAAAATGTGAGAAAAAATAGATTAAAATAGAGCTATTGCTCACACAAGATAGACAGTTTTCCCCTCTATTTCAAAGTCAATCCGTAGCAGATAGGCAAGGACTCAATTAATTGGATAAATGAAATATTTATGTAAATTCTTAGAAAGCTATCTGACATAGTGGCCAAATGATTAATTTGCACGTGCCCTTTGAAAAATAGACATAAGAGTAAAATAAAAAACCTTCGTTGTCCTGCTCATCTCCTCTCATTTATTCATGTTCATTCTTTTATCTCCTTCCTGTATCTTTAAAAGTATGTTTAAATGTGTGATTGCTTTTAAATATTTCAATACCAGTTTGACAGATATAGTGTGGTTTAATGGAAAGAGTATATTGCTTTATGTTACTTTAAATTCAGGTCTAAATCTTGACTATCTGATGTGAGAAAAGTTCTTTTATTATTTTCTTAAAATTCATTTTTTAAAATTGTTATTCCTTTTAAATCATGACTGTACCACTTATTAGGTATGTGCTTTGGAATATATAAGTGTTCTAGTTTTGGACTGCTCATTTGTGAAATATGGAAAAATGACACCCATCTTAAATTTTTGTTGTTAAGTAATATATGTAGAAATGTCCATCCAACATGATGCCAGAAGAATAGGAGTCACAGTAAATATTAGTTGAATCTGAAAAAATGTGTAACAGCATTAAAAGAAATTCAGTTGATTGGATTAGGACCACTAAACTTTTCTTTTTTGGAGGGTCACATTCTATTTGTTTTAAGTGTAGTATAGTTGATTTACAATGTTGTGTTAGCTTCAGGTATACAGCAAAGTGATTCAGTTATAAGTGAATCAGTTGTAACAATACAGAGAATTATATATTTTTAAGGGAAAATTAAGGGAATTAATGGAAGCAGAAAACAGAAAAACTTTAGTAATTTCAAATCACTTGGTTAATTTCTAAAAGGGCTATACATCCTTCTTGCACCAGGAATCCTGATGCAAAGTCAGAAAAATGTGTTTAAAAAGTCATCATTCAGCTATTTATAATTGAGTAGCTCTACTTGATTATATAGCCCCAGTAGCTGACAAATATTACCTATTCTATAAAATCAGCCTGGCCAAAATTGTTAATGGTGCTTCATTGGCATTGATTGACTGCCTCATTGCTTCATCAGATAGTTTTTCATGAGTTATTGCAGGTCACTACTTGTAAAGTAGATGAATTTGCATAGTGCATATTAATCAACAATCATTCCTGCTTTGAGAAATAGTGAAGCAGATGGCAACAGCAATAGTACAAGTGCCTGACTTTTGCCTCAGCAGTCTGGGTGGATGCTCAATCAAGAAAATTAGTTTATTGTGGTGATGATTTATTTTAGTTCCCAAATGCTGTCTCTAAGTAGCAGTTCAAGGAATAAGACCTGAAATGTCTCTAGGCTTTTTTTCCCCTGAAATTGCAATAGCAAAATGATATCGTTAGTATTACATGTTAAAAGCCAAATACTTTCATAGGCTATTTCCCATTGGCATTCATTTTTCAATGACTTCAAGGGTGTAGGTTGCAATTTCTGCCTAATGCCACCTGTTTATAAGCTGACTTTGGTAAACATCACTGCTATATTTCTAATTTACTCTTTAATCGGAGTTTATTATGGGCTCATCCCCTAGGCTAGCCTGAACAATTATTTTTTATTTCTTCAAGTTTAAGAATCATAGCATCAGCTCTGGAAAAAGCATATGTTTACAGTTACTGCCTTTTTTTTTTTTGGAAGTGAATTGGAGGATAATAAGACCTATTCTAGTTTGACATGATCCTTGCTATTGGGCAGAGTGAGATGGGGAGGCAGAGTATATAATTCTGTCAAGTGCATTTACTCCTTCACATCAAGTGTTAGCTTTTAGGGAAACATAAAAGATATTTATATAAAAATCATGGGGAAATTTCACAGTAGAAAATGTCAAAATTTCAACCTCTAGAAGAGAAGAAATCAGAGTGATGACACCAAGTATTCAAGACTGATGACGAGGAAGATATATTTTATGTCCACAAAAATGAAGCGATTCTAAAGTCAGTAAACATTTTAGGAATTAGGGGACCATTGCTACAAGAGAGGTTTTCTTTTTTAATTTTAAGAATAATTACTTTCTCAAATATGGTATCAACTTTGTAGCACCTCTGTCCTTGGAAAATTTTAAAAACAAGTTGGATGTAGTGATTTCAAAATCAATCTAAGTGTGCAAGTGAATAGACCAGATGGACCTTGGTCCTTTCCAATTACATAATTCTATGGTGATAGGAAATCCCAAATTCCAAACTTGTCTTGGCATATTTGGTTGGTTTCTGACAGGAAAGCAGCTGGTGTTTGTGGTTGTGTAATGAAACTTCAATCACCAATTGGGCTAACTGCACTAAAATACGAAGAAAAGCATTCTGGTTTGGTAATTTTCATTTAACCAGTTCTCCTAAATTTTATACACTTCACTTTGAATTGGGTAATTGAGCTCTTGTTTTATCCCCAGTCATTCAATACTAACATCAGCAAAATCTGGAACTCTATGCGTGGATTGTACTGAGTATATGCACACAGAATCATATTTTGGCAGAAGTGAAATCGAGCAGGTAGTAGGTAGTATCTAGCAGATATAGTCATTATAACATCTTGGAGAAGGTCCCTAGGATCAAGGGGAAGAGTCTATTTTAACACTTAAGTAAAACATAAGAGCAAAGTCTGCATGAAAAGCTAACTAACTGAACTCCAGTCATACAACTCAGCATCAGGTCAGACTGTAAAAAAAAATAACAGGGGCTTAACCATGAAACAGACTTCAGTGCTTGGTCCTGAAGTTAGTGAGAAAAGCAAGACAGAGATTTAGACCTAGAATGGATCAAAGTAATAGGTGGGACACTAAAAATGAGACTGATGTACAAATAACTTTTAAATCTAGCTTCCCAAAGTAGGCTATAATGTGTGCAATGAAACCGATACAAAGAAAATGAAAGCCCATTTTTCAGTAGGATACTGTCAGGGCAGGAAGAGAGTGTTTATGCAGAGTGCCTTAAATTGTTTAATTTTCCTTCTTGACTCTATTCCTGATCCCAGGAATTGGAGCTGGCTTAAACCACAGATGAAGGTCAAGAAAGCCCAGCTGAGAGGAAGATCTGGAATCTTGAAGCGTCTAGTAGAAACCATGGAGAGCAATGAGTTTACCACAGGTGCACTCACTTGAAGACTGGCAATGCTAACTGGATAAGGTGAAGATGAGGAACTTTGAGCCAGAGTAACAAGTAAGATTATGATTCCAGACTCAGCTGATGCTGCCAAATGTAAGAAATGTGTAGGCGTTTGAGTGCAGCAGGGTGAGCATAGTAGAGGACTAATTTGTACAGCTACTGTTCCAGCTTCTTACATATCTTTGGCAGATAGAAGTGCTTAATTGCTACAGAAGTGGCCTCTGAGGCTAGTCTAGGGGTCTTTCTAGCTATTTTTCTCCAAAATATTTCATAAGTGTGAATATGAGCTCTAAGACCAGAGACAGTGAGATTAAAAAAAAAAACTGTATTCTACCTCCTGTGCCCTTATGTTTAATAATTATTTTTGAATCATTAAATTTCACAGGTGGAAATCAGTAAAGTCAGTCAAAAGCCCATGACAATGACATGCCCCAGGAATAAAAAAGAACATTCCCATAAAAACTAGTCATTACAGAGATCCGCCTGCACCATGGAGCCACAACTTTCCATCCCATTTTAGCAGGATTAACTAATAAAATCAAGTGAGTTTTAATTCAAGTAACAAAGATTTGATACTTGGATTCTTTTCAATGGAAACAGGAAAAAAAAGTCTTATTACAAATAATTCCCCTATATCAGAATTTTCTTTCCAATTTAAATTATTTTTATAATATAGTGTCATGTCTCGAAAAAAATGGAAATAATAGAAGAAATCTATTCAGTAAGGTTTTCCTATTGGTCACACATATACAAATCAATAGATACATAGGTACAATAAAGATTACATAGATATTGCTTATGGATATAGTTGTGATAGATATTCTCTGCGAAATAGGGTTGAAATGTCAAGACACAAAGTCCTAACAATTATCAATGATGTGTTACTTTTCCAACCTAAAAGAATCTACTCATTCAATGGTCATTAAAACTGTTTAAATTATTACCATATTATAGTGTTTCAACTATTTGATAATGTTATTGGGAAGAGAGTTATGAATGCTATAGTCAATATCTCTAAACCATAGTAATTTCTCCTTTCTTTGGAATTATAGACTGTTGTTTATAAAGATAAATATAATGTGAGGATAACTATTCTCCTGACATAAAGTATCAGATCATTTTGAAAAGTCACTGTATTTTTTTCACAGAACTATTTGTGTATATATGCATTTATATATTTCTATAATTTTCTGTGTCTCAATATTTCAGTTCTTAAATTTTTAGAGATCTAAAAAAAAAGGGTCTGGAGAGATTTCAAAAGAAAAGACACATGGATATTATGTGGCCTAGGACAAAATAATTATGCTGCAGTATTTAATCATGTCTAATATTCATGCTAATGATCTATTTTTAGACTAGTGAACAATTGAGAGTACACTGCCATTGTTTTATCAGTCTTGTTATAAAATGAGGCAAAAGTATTTTTCACGACAGACTGAAGATGACAGAGTTTAGCATAATGAAAACTTTGACATTCTACTCTTTAGTAAGACTTCCTTTCATAACCCTACTCCTACACATTTAAAATGTATTTTTTATGCCCTTGACAATAAAGAATAGCTTTAATTATTCTGAAATCTGAAGGTGAGAAGTTAAGGCACATGTATTTATAAAGCAATAACATAAAAAATAAGAGACACTTTGGCTTTCTCAGATGGGACACACTATTTCTGAAAGATCTGACATTCTTCCAATAGAATTTCCAGTGACACAGAATTTTCCTGGTATATCTATATATTTAATTAAATAGGGAAGTTTATTCTAAACAAACACAGATGTTTATGGTTCTGCTTGACTAACGTTTCTCATTGCCAAACATTATTGTTTGAAGAGTCATTAAAGGTCTGACTAGAAACAACTCTACATTAAAAGAAGAGAATTACAATTTAGTTTGCAGTAATTAAATCACTTGATAGCAAGTGGGGCTGAACTGGAGCAAGGAATGGATTTTTGCCAAAGCCACTATACAGCTCATAAGTCAGCATTAGTTTTCCAAGTAAGTCAGGTATCCCTTTGCATATACACTTACTTGCCTTTAGAAAAACCCTATTCAGTGTTAGAAAACACCGTACAAGAAAATAGATTCTTGACTCAGTGAGCTTGAAAAGCACTCAAATAAACAAATTTAAGCAGGTTTTCTTATTTTAGCAAAATTCTAAGAGTATTTAGTATGCAATCATGCCTTGTGAGTAAACTGAAGATGAACGTTTCCCAAAACTGACTACTAAACTTCTTTTTACCCCATAATGTTTCATGGTATTGGTAGTTTGTGGGATTCACTTCCGGATATGTTGCTCTGAAGGGTTATTCAGGTGGTAAATCTAGTCTATCTCTGAGATTTTAGAATACATCAGCCTCATGCCTCACTTCCCCAGACACAAATTGGCTCATAAAAGAAATTATCTGAAATGTCTTCTTTCTAGGCAGACTCTTCCCTACATATCTACTTCCCTCTTTAGCTTGTTCCTCTAGTTCTAAGTTTTGGACTCCATGAATTTGTTGTAACACCAGAATGTCAAGATAAGTGGAGGAATCTCTTTTCCTCTCTCCCCACCACCAGCTCTTTAAAATAATTTGGTCTGCACACTCACTTAGCTTCTTACCTTACCCAATACTCTACGAGAGTATTACTTTTGCGAGCTCAGTTTGGGGTTTTTATAACACAGAGTGAAAAGAATTGATAGAGGCGGAGAGGAGACAGTGGGAAAGAGATTAGTAATAATAATAAATACTGCAATAATACTTCTGGCTTTTCTGAAACAGCTGCTATTTGTCAAGAATATGATAGCAAACGAAATAGAAAGAAAAGGAACAGAAACAGGAAAGTCCGTCAAGCTACATAATAAAAATAATCATAAAGAAAGGCAGGAGGAAAAGAGACAGAAAAGCCTTGCTGGCTGAAGACGCAAGAGGGGTACAATATGCAGGAATAGGCTTGAGTAAAGTCTTTGGAACCACTGCAAGGATGAAAGACAATTTAGGATGAGAGTAAAGGTAATTCTGAAAAGTATCTAATTGATTCTGATTTGAATCTCCTTTAATTATCTAGGTAAAAACTGGGATGCCTTGTTAATTACTTTTAGCTACTGGGCTAGTATCCATGAATGAATATAACTTACACAAGGACAATGAAGCACTTTGAGTTAAACTTAGATTGTATTAGAGTCTTCCACTGGCGAACCTTCTGGACTTGTGGCTCAGCTTTTTGGCTTTTAGTTTCTTATCAGTTCTTTGTTCTGCCCTCTGTCTTGGTTTTGACAATACTATTGGTCTTGAATGAGAAATTTCTGTACCATTTCTAAGCTCTGCCATTTCAACAGAGACCAACGCTTAGCCCTGAGTTATTTCTTCCCATCAGCCTTTCCTATCTGCAGTTAGTGGGACAGGGCACTTTGCTAATTACCTTCCAATATCTTTTACTTGGAAATAGAGAAGCTCTCATGTGCTACTAAAGAACTGGCTTCTCTGTTGGTCCAATTTGCAACCAACTCTGCTTTGTTGATCTTGTTTGTTAATCTGTGTCCTATCTGTGCCACGATGTTTTTAAACCAAACAAATAAAAATTTAAATGATAATTTCTTTATATCTTTATACTCAAGATGTCCACATCCTAGCTGAGGCTAGGAAAGGTAAAATTCTTAGAGTTCTACTTATGAATATACAGAGCCAAAGAAGGGAGAAGAAAGAGAAATTGGAAAAAGAGAGTTCAGAAGCTGCAAGAGTCTGGATTGTGCATCAGAGCAAAGCATGGAAGTGGAAATATCTATGTGTATATAGCAAGGACTTTGCCCTGCTAGTCAACAGGGTGGAAGAAACCATAAAGCAGGCAGAAGGCAAGGCAAGGACATGTGTGCAACTTCCCTTTATGCAATTAAGGCTTGGAAGACTCCTTGTTCACACCTTACTGGGCCAGACATTTACGGAAAACTCTCAATCACACTGCAACAACACAAAGTTCAGATGTCATATTTCAAAATGTAAAAGGGTACACATTTTTTGCTATAATCTTCTCTCCTCTTAATTTTCCCCAAGCTAGGAGAGTTACTCTGTCTCTAACACTCTGTGCCAAATGTTTGCACCATTTACGTATTACCTGACCAAGACATGTCTCTATTTGTGCAACAATGCCTCTCTCCTCTAGGCACCCTGTGACTTGGCAGCACGCCACAGCAATTCATCACATTTTTATGCCTTGTTCCAGCTTGCTTGGCAAGGGAACACACGACAGGGTCTCCTATTTATAGTCACATCCTTGTCCTTTTTTGTTATTTTCTATGATGGTCTCCTGTTTAACCATTTTGCTTCCTTTAAGAAGAGGTTATAAACTAATTTACAAATAAAGACATTATGAAGGGATTCACATTTAGACTTGCTTATTGCATATGAGATCACATGATATATTTTTCCTCTGTTGTTTTTCAAGTACATTTTGCGCTAAACTTTAAACTTTTTGCATGCTATATGTGCAAATCTTACTCCATTGCTTTTATTATTTATACTTTTCTATAAATTCCCTTCTTGTTAATTACTTTTCCTTACATAGATAGTAAAAATTGTCTCATAATGATGTTAGGTGGCATTTTACAGAGAACCATCACGTGTTTGTTTTTGAAACAGTACTGACTAATATAATATTCCGTTGAAGTCCTCATTTAATTTTTCTATCAGTCTGTCATATAATTTATGTATCATGTTACCTTGATTCATAAAGAGGCATATTTATCAGTTTCCTTAGAAGAGACTTGGTTAGTGCCTTTGCATCTTATGATTTATATCTTTTTATTTATACAAAAGTTATTCATCATCATGCACTTTGTATATTTGAATATTAAAACAAGGGAAAGATTTGTGTAACTTCTCAAAAGTTTCTTTCAGCCTACCTGGCAACAGGTATTTGGTTAGAATTTGCAACAAATCTAATGCTCAACACATGGAATTGAATATACAATTTTTTCTTCATTTCTTACTGAATCTGGCTAGCATACCACAAGGTGTATTGGAAAATCCAAAGTCATTTGAGGCTTTCTGCCAATAACACTTGAATGTGTATAAATGGGAGATGGTAGTGATAATTTTTTCAGCTTCAAATATTTAGGGAATGCATACATTCTATTAAAAATGTACATAGTGAATTGAGCAGAAAGATAGCTAGAGGAATAAGATTTTTATGTATTTGTTTGATACAGTTTGCTCTATTAAGATATAGGCAACACATAGACAGGAACTATCCTATGCATTTTTCCAACCAACACAGAACTAGTCTACTAGAAACTCAGGACAGTTTTATAAGGAAATGAATTAATGATAAACTCCATCAACTTGGGGAGTAGCAGGCACCTGCTATTTTTTGGCTTTTTATATCTATTCTTCATACTTCTGTTAACTCTATCTAGGATTCTTCTGGAAACTACCCTCACCCCCAAATTCAGCTCCCATGCCTAAAGTGAAACTTTTATCTGGTTCAAAGTGAAAGCCTGTGACCTATATGTAAGTCAATTAATGCATCAATCCACCAATGTGTTGGGTTCACGTGCCAATGAATTGAATGAATTTTCTTAGAGAAATCTTTAGAATGATACTCTTGTTCTTAAACATGGACCGAAACTCAGCTAACACTAGCTTGGAAGAAGCTATAATAATCCTGTGACCACATAGGAGGTCATCCCATGGTAACTAAGGATAGACGTGCATAGACAAAAGCAGAATTAAGAGATGTAAAAAAAAAATTAGTTCCTTGATGATGCAGTGAAAACCTCTGCCTCAGATTTTGGAGCCAGCTCTATCTGGAGACCTATTAGTCTAGTGAGACAAAAATAAAAAAAAAGAATCTCTATTTGCTTCAATAGAGACTTTACATCTTTTGCAATTGAAAGTTCCTTTAATAATAAGAAAAAATCACTAAGGCTCCACTGTAGAAAAATTGAATTAAGTCTTTGCTCTCTCATTCTATCCAAGAATAGAACCAGATTCTGTATCTCAACTGTTTAAGCAGTGGCTTTCAAACTATACCTAAACTGTGCCCTCATCCAAGTGCTCCTGGGGGAGAAGAGAAGGATAGAGACACAGAGTTCAAGAACATCATGTTGAATCAACCAGAGACACTCCACATCTCTATTGAGTTTTTGCAGGAAGCATTCTGAGGCTAAGACAAGTTTGAAAGCTACTGGTTAAAACTGTGTTTTTATACCTTCTAAATAGACAGCAGTAGAACTGTAGGTTGTATGTATTGCTCTGTTTTAAAAAAACTCAACTGTACTACTATAGAACCAGGTTTACATTTATATTCTTTCCCCTGAATAAAAAATGGCATGATTCAGTAGTAATTGAGATCACTCTACAGTTTATGATATCTATTAACATTCATCATTTAGGGTTTTACTTATCTGCCCACAGTCATTGAAAACTAAATCCCTGCTATCCTTTACATAATTTTAATATGCATGAAAAAGCACATTTCTTTAACTAGTACTTTGTTAAATAAGTCAAATCAAGTATTCACATTTATCCAGTGAGACTTTGCCTTAATAAAAGAATATATTTAATTTCTCAAAATTACATAAAAATTTAGACGTGGGTTGAAGATTATGTTAATTAGTAAGGAAGCAGTTAGTCTCGTCTCCCAACATCTTGCTGCTGTCCTTCAATAAGGCAGTTGTGGACTTCCCTGGTGGCACAGTGGTTATGAATCTGCCTGCCAATGCAGGGGACACAGATTTGATCCCTGGTCTAGGAAGATCTCATATGCTGCAGAGCAACTAAGCCCATGTGCCACAATTACTAAGCCTGCGCTTTAGAGCCCTCAAGCCACAACTACTGACATCTTTGTGCCCTAGGGCCTGCGTGCTGCAACTACTGAAGCCCAAGAACCTAGAACTGGTGCTCTGCAACAAGAGAAGCCCACACGCAGCAACAAAGACCCAATGCAGCCAAAAAAAAAAAAGGGCAGTTGTTATAAAAAAGAGAAAGTATAATGTATGCAAATAAGATAAAGCATTTTTAAAAAGTGTTGCTCAGGGCTAGGCACACACACCTACTCAATATTTGTCATCACTGAGTCATCATCATAATCATGATCAATCATCACCTCATCTTTAAAATTCTTTCTAGACCTAGCATTCTACAAATCTATAAGTAATTACTAAAATGTATTTCTATATTACTTTTTAAATAAACTTTTATTTGGAATAATTTTACAGAAAAGTTGCAAAGAGAATACAGAGGGTTCCTATATACTGTTCTACCAGCATCAGCAATTAAGATAAATGGTCTAAACAATTTTGTTATTCATATTTAAAATCTATAAATCTAATCACTACTCTTCATAAAACAAAGGATGTTTAGACACCTCTGATTTGCATATGCAAATCAGTTTTCTTGACTAGTGCAGTAGCCTAAAGCAAAAACAACACTAAAGCAAATGGTTGATTATTTCCTGACATAGCATTAAAATGAACTGGACTTTGTTTGTAAATCTGAATAATCACAAATTAAAACTGGCAAATTATCTAAACGTAGGATTAAAAAAAAGATGGGTTATTTAATAATAGCCTACATAGTTTATAGCTAATTATTTATCCTATAATTAAAAGAAGAAAAGGAAAAAAATCTTACACTATAGAGCACGAGTCTTGAATAAACTTAAAATATTTTAACCTAGTTTTTAATATTCTGGAACATATTGTCAAGGGAAGTTGCCAAATCTATTTTTATGGGTTTTTTTCCTTTAATGAGGTATGCACTTTCTTGGAGATCTAAAATGCATTGGTGCCAGAAAATGGAAATAGATTCAAAGCTTTCTTTGACTTCTTAATAAATTTTAAACTCTGTAGTTGCTTCCATTGGTCCAAAATCACTGAAATGAAGGATCACTTCTATAATCTCAAAGTGTTATACAGCATTACCAAGGTCATTCTCATAATTTGGTGCAAGTACTTTCTAATACGATGATTATATATTGCATATAGATTTGATTCACTTTCCAAAACTTATTTGTTAACAGTAACTGAAGCAACAGTTGTCTGAACATCTGTCCATGAGGAATTGGCTTGAAATGACTAACTCATTTCACAAACAGCAGCAAGAGCTCTTTGATTCTAATGTTTTTCACACCCCATGGACTTGGGCCAAATGAAAGCTCTCTATATATCGCTCACACGTTACAGTGTCCAAACACTTTGTCTTAAAAACCGAAGTTTAGCCTCTCTTTCATCAGCTCTTGGGATAGTTCTACCATGCTAAGTTGACTGGCATGTGACATTTATGACATCAAATGCTATGAGAGAATACAAGCTATTAGACTGAAAGCAGAATCATTGATAGAATATAACTAAATTTCCCTCTGGTCCCTGCAGGCTCCACACTGGACCACATATTGACATCTGCACCTGACTTAGCAGTATGGAATCGCAATTTTGCTAATTTTCATTTCTTTTCATGTGCTCACCTCTAATCCTGCCTTCACAGTTGTTCAGAAACTGTACTTTTAAAAATTTACTTCTAAGTAACAAGAAACTATCAGAAAAGCAATTACCTCAACTTGTGTAGAACCCCAGACACCACGTCATGCTTCTCTAGGATGTGAGTCTGTCAGTCACCAGTATCATTCTAGGTACAATCCAGACCATTACATGTATGTAACATTTAAAATAGAACAAACTTCAAGCTGCCTTTTGCTCACCCATGGGTATGTTTTAAGTGGCTTGCTTAATTTCAAGCCCTTTGTATTTTTGCTGGCAGAATATCTTCTATTCTTGAGAATACAAAAGGAAAACAAAACTGAAGTTATTCAACAACAACAAAAATGACTAAGTTTTATTGAGAAGCAACTGTATTGGATGTTCTAAATTCAAATGAAAAATCAAGAGATGAATCTGATGGCTAATGGAAGGGTTTATATCAAAAGTCATTTATCTGCTGTATTGAGGAAGCATTTAATTTAAAAAAGAAAGTAAAAATTTGCATGGGGCTGAACCCTAAAAGTTCCCTGAGAAAGACATTTTAAACTTCTGTGTGTGTAGGAAATGTGTAAGGAATTTGAATTCTTGAAACTCAGCTTCTATATATCATGCAATACAGTCCCTATAGACAAAGAGAAGTTTATTCAACACTACTAATCAAAGCAATACAACTTACATAATCAGTGAAATACTACTTTTGCCTATTGAATAGGCAAGTTATTGGCAAAATGAAGATTTCGGTTATAGCTGTTTGAAGCACAAATGATATAACTTTTTTGAAAGACATTTTAGCAATAATGATCAAAATATTTTAAGTAGTTTATAATTAATTCTGCTACTCAACTTTAGTATAAATGTGTGTGCACATGATTTTTTTCATGTTTCTTTGCAAATTTCTGTACTTCCTCAGTTTCCTACAATGGGCATATACTACTTTTCTAGCTCATGCATAATTTTTCTCATCAGTAACAATGAAGTAAAACAAGCACCTAGTGGTAGAGACCAGGGGTTAGGACTATTTTAAGAGAGAGAAAAAGCTCTAGATTGATGTACTGTTCAAAATATAGGGCTAAGAGAAAATATCACACTAAGTAAGAATATATATATATAACTGAGAATTATGTGTTCAACTAAATCCTACCTGTTTTCCAGGATCTAAATCAAGTCCCAGTGTAATTCCTTCTAGACCATATCAGCCCTGGTATGATATAACCTTTTTCACTAATTTCAATAATTAATTGCCTATATTTATAGGCTACCAAGGGATTAAACACAATCCTGTGTTATTTATATATCTAGGAAAGAGCTAACTACATTATTGCTTCTAAAAATACTTTTACATTTATTTACACAGCAATTACTGAACTGTCTATTTCTGGGATGGTAATGAGGAGTAGATCTTGGTCAGCATCCACTTTTGAGTGTGAATCTCAGTCACTATATATCCATTTTTAAGATGACCTTGTGATTTGGATCATTGCTCTACCCTCACGTCTTAACCTCAACAAATATTTTCAGAGTTACATTCCATGTGGTAATGAGACTACATAAGTGAATAAGAAACAATTTATATGATATAGTTTTAAGCTATTATAGACAACAAAATAAGAGTGACTAAAGCAATGTTTCTTTTTCTCTCTGATAATAGTATAGATAGAATAAGCAGGTAATGGTTTACATGCTCCATTTTTTCCCTAAAATGCAGCCATCTTTTACCCTGTTGTCCTACTATATCTAAGATTGTCATCATTACCGCATGAAAGCAGCACAACAGATGAGGCACTCTTCTCCTCTTAAGGTTACAACTTGGAAATTGCACATAATTCCTCTCAAATCTTATTGGCTACGTGTGTGTTGTCCAATACAATAGCCCCTAGCTACATATGGCTATTGAGGATGTGAAATATAGCTCAGCATCAAATTGAGATATGTTGTAAGTTTAAAGTACAATGGACTTTGAAGACTTAGTATGATAAAATAATGTAAAATAAATCCTTAGTATTTTTATATTGCTTGTATGCTATAATACTATTTTGGATATATTGGATTAAAACATCTTTAAAATTACTCTCATGCATTTCTTTTTACTTTAAAAAATGTAGCTAATATAAAACTTTAAATCACATACATGGTTTAAATTATATGTCTATTGGAATATAATGGGCTAGACATTTGCCAAGTGGTCGATTCTACTTGCAAGAGGGCTGGAAAATGTATTTTGGAAATCTATGTGTCGTCTGAAATCTAGGGGGTTTGTTTACTATGACATAGAATGGAATAATGGGAAGGAGGAGATAAATTGTAGTATCTTCCACATGGAATTTCCTTTCAGGGAAAACAGATTTGTCACAAAGAAGAAATAAGTTCATGTTTTAGGAATAGGATTTGTTGGGAGGAAATTCTTCATAAGTGTTTTGCATTTCTGCAAGTCTTGTGAGGCACTGGCTTCCCTTTGTTCCAGACTATCTTTTCAAAGATGCTTGCATAGTGAATGGCCTTGGATGATATGGTGTCTTGCCTGATAGCAAAGGACAGGCAGGCATGCTTCTGCCTACCCATTTTAAAAGAGTTATGTTTCCTAAGCTCAGGGTTTATCTCCTATAATGCAACCCACAGCAAGTACAGGTAAAATCTGGTCCTCTTCACATGGCCCTGTGGGATTTAGAGCTCAGGGAACAGTGTAAAAATGGTGATAATCTGACTACTGTTATTGCTCAAGTAATAAGCTGTTCTTTGTCTCTGATCCAAAAGTCTTGTGACTTCCAACAGCATCTATGGAATGTGGCAGACTCTCACATTAGCTTCAAGTAGGGCAAAACTCAGACTCTTTACAGTTCTTGATAAGTGTATCTATACTTTTTCAGTTGTTCTTTATGTAACCTTAACAGAAATGTATAATATCTAATGAGTTAAATATTTAAAGCACAGTCTTAGAAGTTTGGCAATTCTACCACACATGATGATTGTATGATATTGTGCAAGTGATTTAACTTTTTTGTACCCCATTTTCCTATGTAAAATAAAATTCTTTGTCATAGTTTCATCATAAAGATTGTAGGAGATAAATTTATATAAAATGCTTAGAAAAGTGCCAGGCAAATGGTTTTCACTCAATAAATGTTATCATTACCAATTAGATGAGGAATAATGGCTAAATGCAATAAATACAAAATTGCATTGAACAAATCTGATAGCAATTTGTTTTATATGGTTAATCATACATGGTTGGCATTGTGCCAAAAAAAAAAAAAAAAAAAGGAAAAAGCTACTTTGATTGGTTATAGCAATATTACTGCTTTGGAGTGTGACACATGGCCCTGGAAATTGACATATGGCAAAACACATGGAAGTCCCTAATTATATTCAAGAGGAATTTTTGTCAATTGGGGGTTCTCTTTCAAAAATGTTGAGAATTGTCAATGGAGGGTTAAAGACTGGGTTTAAAGGAAGTAAATTGTTAGATATTTCTGGGCAGTTAGACTGTTGATAAAGTCTATTTTGAGTCTCCTACTTCTCCCCATGTTCTCTAAGTTCCTTGGAAATTTCTCCCTACATAGGACTTCACTTGCCACAGATGTGATAGTGGCTAATGGATTATTGGTTCTCACATACTTGATCTAATTTCTCATTATCACGTAATTAGTGCTCATGATAGGATTCATTGAACAATTCACAAGGTTCTACTAGACTATAATCTCATTGAATGGAGGGACCAAATATTTTCACCTTTCTATTACTGGCACTCCCCCATGGTGCTTGGCACAGAGAAGGGACTCCATTTCATTGAATCAGGAAATGAATTTTGGAAATTTTTGTGTCCTCTGAAATCTAGGCTAATGGATTTCATTACCTACATGTGTGCTGTCCAATGCAATAGCCCCTAGTCACATATGGCTATTGAGGATGTGAAATATAGCTCATTTTTTGAGTCAGAGAGAGTCTACAGCTAAAAAGTGCTGATAATGTTACATGAAAATGAAAGCATTTCTGAGTGTCTTGTGGATTAACCTAAAGGGATACTTGCTAAGAAGTTACGGAACAACAGATGAAATTAAAGTACTGTACGAAGTTTTCTTGGGTTTTCAGTGGTGAACAGACCACCTATGGTTCTTGCCCATATAAAACTTGAACCTGACACGTTAGTTTATTGATGATCATTTCTGTCTCAATTCCCATGACCACTTCATTTTCTGTGGGTACAAGGGATGACAATCCTATAATATCACTTATGCTTTGTCATCACTATTAGCAGATAAAAATATATGACATTCTTCTTTGGAAGACATGCAAGTCTCTTCCATGAGGAACTGCATCAAGAACAGTGTAAGTAGCTGTTTCTGTGTCTGAAAAAAATCTTGATAAATAATCTCAGTGCATAAGATGTCCTGACTAATGACCCATTTATTGATTTAAGAGTATAGGTATTTTAAATATCATTAGAATAAAAATCTCTTAGGATTTCCATCTCTCTGCTTACATTCTTTGTTTTTGTATGTTGTCCACTTTTTCCATTACAGCCCTTAGAGTATTAATCATAGTTGTTTCAAATTCCTGGTCTGATAATGCTGTATCTGAGTCTGGTTCTGAAGTTAACTTTGTATCTTCAGATTGCTTTTGTCTTTTAGCATGACATAATTTTTTAGACTAATTTTTATTGAAGTACAGTGACTTCACAATGCTGTGTTAGTTTCAGTTGTACAGCAAAGTGAATCAACTATGCATATACATTTATCCCCTCTTTTTTGCATTTCCTTCCCATTTAGGTCACCTGCATACCTTGTAATTTTTTTGTTGATAGCCAGACATGATATATCAGGTAAGAGGAACTGAGACAAATAAGCCTTTAGTGTGAGGTCTTATGTTTATCTGGATACGAGTTAGACTGTGTATAACGTTTGCTGTAGTAGATTTAGATGTCCAGGACTAACATCTCCTTTAGTGTCCTTGTTTTTGTATTCTCTGTTGTCTCTTTTGTTTTCTTAGATACTCTTTTTTTAACTAGAGAATGAGGCTTCTACTTCTTTCAGCTGTAGTCCCTGTTTCTCTAGAGGAGCCCAATTGATGTGACAGTAGGTTGTGGGGGAAGGGGAAGCGATCTATAGTCCTATGATTCGATCACAGTCTTTAGTGAGCCTGTTCCCCAGGGTTGTGGACTTCACAAATGCTTCACTATTTTTTACCTCTCAGATGAGAGAGCAAAGCTGAATGGGCCAGGAATTGAGCATTTGCCTTCCACCTGGTTAGGCTCTGATAAAAGGCAAATTGGTTAGCCTCTGGCAAGATCATATTCTATGAGAGCGGGCTTCTTTTTTTTTTTTTTTTTTTTAAAGCAGAATAGAATACTCTGGCTGTACTTTAAAAGAGCAAATTTTCCTCTCTTGCTATTGGAAACATGATGGGGAGTTTTCACCAATATTTACCTGAGAACCTGCTGGGGCTTCTGAAGGTGAAACTTGGGGCCTTGCTAAGAATGGGACTCCAGAAATTTTAACTCAAGCTTATCCAGATTGAGCCTCCATCAATTCATCAATCACAGTCTAAGTGTTCCCACAGGTACTGGCCCCAACAGTGGGTGTCTGCTCCTGGCTTCTCTCTTGGTAAATTTCACAGAACCACTTCTCTGTATTTGTCTGTCTATGTCATTTTCTGGGAGGCAGCTTGCCTTGTGACCAAAATTCTCTGATGGATCTAACAAAAGTTGTTGACTTTCAGTTTATTCAACTTCTTTTCTTGTTGTGAGGAGGAGTATGACAACTTCTAAGCTCTTTACACGTCAGGTCAGAAACCAGAAGTCTGCAAAACATCTTTCTGAGAGTCATTTATCGCTTACTATCAATGAATGTATAAGATGCTCCTCTGAGCACATTAGTTGGAGGTGGCTGAGCAAGGATCATAAAGGCATTTGATATTTGGGAAGTGGCTATCAGGATCACTGATATCTATGTTATTCTCTTCTTTCTTGGCACTCAGATTATATTTTCCATTCTCTCTGGAAGTAGATTTGGCCATGTGACTGATTTACGGCCTAGTGAATGTAAACAGAAGTGACCTGGCCCATAAAAATCTTCTGTACCAAACCTTACTCTCCTTCCTCATCTGTATCCTTAATGGGAAAGACCCTGAAAATCTAGAGTGGTAAAGGGCCACTAGAAGGAAGAAACCAGGGTACCTTGATGGCTTTGCAATCAAAATCCGTCTATCTTTCCCTGCTTCACACCAACCCACATAGAACTGTGTCATAAGCAAGAAGTGAACCTTTCTCATGTGAAAGTACTGAAATGTTGGAATCCTTTGTTTCAGTAGCCTACAACTGAGTAATAAAGGGTAGAGGAGAAATCTTCTCTGAGAGGAAAGAAGACAAAGAAAAGAGAAGTCATTTAAGCAGTTTGGTTAAGATTTGGATCTGTTGGTACAAAGGGCATATAAAAATCCACGCTGGGAAACTAACACAATTGTGCTGTTCACACGCAAAACTTCCTATGTGAACCTGGGTTCCTAAGGGTGAATGCCAAGGTTGTGGCCTTTGAACCTCTCCAGCCTTACACAAAATCCCACCTCCCTCCAAAAGGTGTCTTATAGTTTACATTCCAATAACTACGAATTTCTCATAGTTCTTCATTCAATATGCATTCCTAATGGTGCATTATCTTACATCTGTCTTTTAAACATGTTAATCCTTCTGCCTGGAGTGTCCTCTCTCTTTTATATGCTGAGCTTTTATTCATGCATCCTTCAAGAGTCAGCTTGGGTGTGTCTATTCTAAGAAGCCTTCCATAATCCTCACAAGGCCAGGGCAAAGATGAAAAAAATGTTTTTTTCTAACTGAATTGAGTACATGTTACTTTGCTATTGATGTGAAGAGATAAAGTTAAAAAGTAGCTACATTGAGTGACTACATTTCCTTTGACTGGGGCATTAAGAACAATGCCTGGTAGTTTGCTCTCCATCAATACTAAGTATCTATTTCATACCTAGGATTGCCTTTGGCATAATACAGACAAAAAAAAAAAAAAAAAAAAAAGACACATTTTCTGCCTTATAAAGCCTTTCTATCTAGGTGGAGGAGATAGGCTAACTAGGCCAGTGATTCTTAGATTTAGATGGAACAAAATCATCTTGGTCAAAATGTATATTGTACAATTTTTTTGTTTTGTTTTGTTTTTTATTTATCTATTTATTATTTTTTGGGGGGTACACCAAGTTCAATCATCTGTTTTTGTACACATATCCCCATATTCCCTCCCTCCCTCGACTCCCCCCCCCTTGAGTCCCCCCCCCACCCGACCCCATCCCAGTCCTCTAAGGCATCTTCCATCCTCGAGTTGAACTCCCTTTGTTATACAACAACTTCCCACTGGCTATTTTACAGTTGGTAGTATGTATATGTCTGTGCTACTCTCTCACTTCATCTCAGCTTCCCCTTCACCCCACACCCCCTCCCAAACCTCGAGTTCTCCAGTCCATTCTCTGCATCTGCAATCTTGTTCTTGTCACTGAGTACATCAGTACCAGTTTTAGATTTCATATATGTGAGTTAGCATACAGTATTTGTCTTTCTCTTTCTGGCTTACTTCACTCTGTATGACAGACTCTAGGTCTATCCACCTCATTACATATACCTCCATCTCATCCCTTTTTATAGCTGAGTAATATTCCATTGTATATATGTGCCACATCTTCTTTATCCATTCATTTGTTGATGGGCATTTAGGTTGCTTCCATGTCCTGGCTATTGTAAATAGTGCTTCAATAAACATTATGGTACATGTTTCTTTTGGGATTATGGTTTTCTTTGGGTATATGCCCAGGAGTGGGATTACTGGATCATATGGTAGTTCTATTTGTAGTTTTTTAAGGAACTTCCAAATTGTTTTCCATAGTGGCTGTACCAACTTACATTCCCACCAACAGTGCAGGATATTATATGTAGAAAACCCTAAAGACTCTACCAGAAAACTACTAGCACTAATTGATGAGTTTAGTAAAGTAGCAGGATACAAAATTAATGCACAGAAATCTCTTGCATTCCTATACACTAACAATGGAAGAGCAGAAAGAGAAATTAAGGAAACTCTCCTATTCACCATTGCAACAAAAAGAATAAAATACCAAGGAATAAACCTGCCTAAGGAGGCAAAAGATCTGTATGCAGAAAACTTTAATACACTGATGAAAGAAATCAAAGATGACACAAATAGATGGAGGGACATACCATGTTCCTGGATTGGAAGAATCAACATAGTGAAAATGACTGTACTATCCAAAGCAATTTACAGATTCAATGCAATCCCGATCAAACTATTGTACAATTTTGATGCAAGTGATCTGCAAACCAGAATAAGAAACACTGGTAGTCTGTGGCCTTCCTGCATATCAAGCAATCACTAGTCTAATGTCTGTAGGTATTCAACCAACGTGCATGAATGTGAATGAAATGAAACAATTAAGCCATGAGAAAAGAATACACACTCACATAACTCAAGTGAATTGGACTGCATAAACTGTAAGCATGTAGGTTTTCAGATAAAAAAATTGGTATGGGCTGGAATGGGCAAGGAAGGCATTAAGAAGCTAGGATTTGAATCAGACTATTATGATGGAAACCACAAGGAATTTGTACTCAGACGATGCTGGATTTAAATTATAGATGTATCACTTAGTAGCTATTTAATTCCATAGCTTTTGTTTTCTGATCTGTAAAAAGAAGATACATAGCAAGTATTTTGTACTTTTGAGGATTAAATTAGTGCCTAGCAGAGTGCCTGGCTCAGTGGTTTTGTTCAATCCATGCCAGCCATCCTTCCTTAAAGAATGAGCTATATTTGGATAGAGTTGCTTACTTTTATACTGGAAAAGATTTTAGATACCATCTTAAGACTACTGATCTAAATTCATATTATTTACTCCTCAAATTGCCCCATTTAATTGTATTTCAGATATAACTGTGATCAAATGAGTGTTCTCCAGGTCGGAGAGAAATTTAGAAACTGAATTTAAGTCTGAACAGGATAAGGAGAGACTATTTAAGGTTTGCATCTTTTATTACAGCATTTGAATTGTCTCTTCAAAGAGGTGGGTTTTTTTTTTGTTGTTGTTTGTTTGTTTTTCTTCAGAAGGAAATGAGTCCCAGAGCTTCAGAAGAGATGTGGGGACAACCTCTATTCCCATTTAACTGCTGGGATTTAATTCATTTAGATCCTAAAATGGAGTTGTACATTATAAGGGGAAAATAAAGTGAAAACTGACCTTAGCATACATTGGAGGTTTGGATCATATTCTTCAGAGATTATTTACCAAAAGTTTTGCTATGTAGTTAAAAGTGAAAATAAGCACAGGAAAAAATGCACAGAACTTACCAAAATTAACCTAGCTGAAATCTAAGAAGCAGATATAATTTCATGAGAATAACAGGTAGGAAATAACACAAAGCATAGCACTCATGGTAGGGATGACTTTCCTGACTACACGGCTTACCTCTCAGGTGTTTCCTCATAGCTTGGGACTGCAGAATGGAGGATTACAGATCAGTTTAAGCTGTTGTTAGACACTGATGATATTTAAGAGCCCCCTTTACTTTGAAAAATCACTTTATTGAGATATGAATGACCTACAAAGAGCTGTACATATTTAATGTGTTAAGCTTGGTGACTTTAGAGGTAAGTATACACCTATGAAACCATCACTGCCATCTATAAACATATCCATGCCCTCGAAAAGTTTCCTTCTAACCTCTTTATTTATATATATTTTTTATGATAAGAATACCTAACATAAATGTACCCACTTAGCAAAATTGATTATTTTTGTGTGTTTTTTTTCTACTTTTATTGAGATATTATTGACATAAAGCACTGTGTAAGTTTAAGGTATTCAGCATAATTATTTGACTTAACATACATCATGAAATGATTACCAGAAAGTGTTTAGTGAACATCCATCATCCCATTAAGATACAAAATTAAAGATTTAGAAAATAATTTTTTCCTTGTGATGAGAAGTCTTAGGATTTACTCTGAACAATTTTCACTTATAATGTACAGCAGTGCTAATTATATATATCATACTGTACATTACATCCCTAGTACTTATTTATCTCATAACTGGAAGTTTTTACCTTTTGACTGCTCATCCAATTTCCCCTCTCCCTCCCCCTGCTTCTTGTAGCCACAAACCTGTTCTCTTCCATTTAATGAGTTTGTTAGTTTTTGAAGCATAATTGACCTACAATACTATTCTAGTTCCTGTTATACAACATGGTGACTTGATGTTTCTATATACTTCAAAATGATCACTGTGATAAATCTAGTTACCACATGTCAGCATACAAAGATATTACACAATTGCTGACTATATTCCCCACACTGTACATTTCATACCCGTGATTCATTTATTTTGTAACCAGAAGTTTGTATCTCTTCATCTTCTTATTTCTCTCATCCTCCCAACCTTCTCCCCTCCAGCAACCAACTATTTATGCTTTTCATCTATGGCTCTGTTTCTGTTAATATTTGTTCATTTGTTTTGTTTCTTTAGATTCCACATATAAGTGAAATCATACAACAGTAATTTTCTTCCTCTGTCTGGCTTATTTCGGTTAGGTTAATATCCTCTTGGTCCATTCATGTTGCAAATAGTGAGATTTTACTCTTTTTTATGACTAATATTCCATTATACACACATACATACACGCACACACACACACACGGCACATCTTTATTATCCATTCATCTATTGAGCACTTTGGTTGCTTCCTATCTTGGCTATTGTAAATAATGTTGCAGTGAACATAGGGTGCATATATCTTTTCAAATTAGTGTTTTAATTTTCTTCAGATAAATACCTAGGAGTGGAGCTGTTAGATTGACTGATAATTATATTTTTAGTTTTTTGAGGAACTTCCATGTTGTTTTCCATAGTGGCTGCACCCACTTACATTCCCACCAACATTGCAGAAGAGTTCCCTCCCCCCCCCATCTTTGCCAACACTTGTTATTTGTTGTCTTTTTAATAATAGCCATTCTGACAAATGTGAATTGATATCTCATTGATTCTGATTTGCATTTCCCTGATGATTAGTGATACGGAGCATCTTTTCATGTGCATGATAGCCATCTGTATGTCTTCTTTGGAGAAAATGTCTATTCAAGTCCTCTGCCAATTTTTAAATGGGGTTGTTTGATTTTTTCGGTGTTGAGTTGTATGAGTTCTTCATATACTTTGGATATTAACCACTTATTGGATATATCATTTGCAAATATATTCTCCCATTCAGTAGGCAGTCTTTTCATCTTGTTGATAGTTTCCTTTGCTGCACAAAGTGTTTTTAGTTTGATGTGGTCCCATTTGTTTATTTTTGCTTTTGTTTCCCTTTCCGGAGGAGACATATCCAAAAAAATATTGTTATGATTTATGTCAAAGAATGTGCTATGTTTTCTTCTAGAAGTTTCATGGTTTCTGGTCTTATGTTTCAGCCTTTTAATCCATTTTGAGTTTATTTTTGTATATAGTGTGAGAAAGCAGTACAGTATGATTCTTTTGCATGTAGCTGTCCAGTTATCCCAAAATCATTTTTTGAAGATTCTGTCTTTTCCCCATTGTATATCCTTGCCTCCTTTGTCATAAATTAATTGACCATATAAGTGTGTATTCCTTTCTGGGCTCTCTATTCTGTTCATTGATCTATGTGTCTGTTTCTTTGCCAGTACCATTCTGTTCTAATTACTGTAGCTTTATAGTGTAGTTTGAAATTAGGGCGTGCAGTACCTCCAGTTCTGTTCTTCTTTCTTAAGATCGCTTTGGCTTTTCAGGGTCTTTTGCATTTTCATACAAATTTTAGAATTATTTGTTCTAGTTCTGGGAAAACTGCCGTTGGTATTTTGATAGGGATTGCACTGAATCTGTAGATTGCCTTGGGTAGTATGGTCATTTTAACAATATTAATGTTTTCAATTCATGAGCACAGTGTATCCTTCCATCTGTTTGTTTAATCTTCATTTTCTTTCATCAAAGAATGTCATATAGTTTTCCAAGTACAGGTCTTTTACCTCTTTAGTTTGATTTATTCCCAGGTGTTTTATTCTGTTTTTATGCAACTGAAACTGAAATTGTTCTCTCAATTCCTCTTTCTGATAGTTCATTGTTAGTGTATAAAAATGCAACAGGTTTCTGTATATTAATTTTGTATACTGTAAATTTACAGAATTTATTGATGAGTTCCAGTAGAGTTTTGGTGGCATCTTTAGGATTTTCTATGTGTGGTGTAATGTAATAACCAAACAGTGACAGTTTTAATTCTTCCCTCCAATTTGGAGTCCTTTTATTTTTCTTTTTTGTTTTTGTCTGATTGCTGTGGCTAGGACTTCCAATACTATGTTAAATAAAATTGACAAGAGTGGACATCCTTGTCTTGTTCCTGGTCTTAGATGAAATGCTTTCAGCTTTTCACGATTGAGTATGATGTTAGCTGTTGGCTTGTTATATATTTCCTTTATTATGTTGAAGTATGTTCTCTTTATTCCCACTTTTTTGAGAGTTTTTGTCATATATGGATGTTGAATTTTGTCAAAAGCTTTTCTCCCCTTCATCTGTTGAGGTGTTCATATGGCTTTTATTCTTCACTTTGTTAATGTGATTTACAGATATTTAACCATCCTTGCATCCCTGGGATATATCCCACTTGATCATGGTTTACAATGTATTGTTGAATTTAATTTGCTAGTATTTTATTGAGGATTTTTGTATCTATATTCATCAGTGATATTGGTCTGTAATTTATGTTTTTTGTGATATCCTTGGTGTTGTATAAGGGTGATTCTGGCCTTGTAGAATGAGTTCAGATGGGTTCCTTCCTCTGTAATATTTGGAATAGTTTCCAAGGATAGGTGTTAAGTCTTTTCTAAACGTTTGGTAGAATTCATGCATGAAGCCATCTGATCCTAGACTTTTGTTTGTTGGGGTTTTTTTGTTTTTGTTTTTTAAGTTACTGATTCAATTTCATTACTGGTAATTGGTGTGTTCAATTTTATTTCTTCCTAATTCAGTCTTGGGAGATTGTACATTTGTTGGAATTTGTTAATTTCTTCTAGGTTGTCTATTTTATTGGCATATAGTTGTTCATATTAAACTCATGAGTCTCTGTATTTCTGTGGTGTCAGTTAACTTCTTTTTTACTCCTGATGTTATTGATTTGGGCTCTCTCTCTTTTTCTCTTGATGCCTAAGGGTTTATCAATTTTGTTTATCTTGTCAAAGAGCTGGCTCTTAGTTTAATTGATCTTTTCTTATTTTTAGTCTCTATTTCATTTTTTTTTGCTCTGATCTTTATCTTTTGTTTCCTTCTACTAACTTTGAGTTTTGTTTTTTCTTCTTTTTTCTACTTTCTTTAGGGGTAAGGGTATGCTGTTTATCTGTGATTTTTCTTGTTTCCTGAGGTAGGCTTATATCACTATAAACTTCCCTTGGAGAACTGCTTTTACTGGATCCCATAGATTTTGCATTGTTGTGTTTTCATTTTCATTTGTCTCCAGGTACCACTTAGCAAAATTTTAAGTATAAAAAATAGTGTTGTTAACTATAGGCAGTATGTTGTACAGATTTCTAGGACTTTTTCATTTTGCATAACTGAAATTTATACCTTTTGACCAATGCCACCTCACTAGTCCCCACATCTAGTCCCTGGTAACTAAAATTTTACTTTGTTTCTATAAGTTTGACTACTTTAAATTCTTCCTATAAGTGGAATTCTGTGTTGTATGTCCTTCTCTGTTTGGCGTATCTTACTTAGGTTAATCCATGTTTTGACAAATAATAGGATTTCTTTCTTTCTTTTTAAGACCAAATATTATTCTAATGTATATAACTGCCAAATTGTCTTTAAGCATTCATTGATTGACAGACGTTCACTTTGTTTCCATAACTTGGCTATTGTAAATAGTGCTGTAATGAACATGGGAGTGCAGATATCTCTTCGAGATCCAGATTTCAAAATTTTGGATAAGTGTACCCTGAAGTGTGATTACTGGGTTATATGGAAGTTTTATTTTTTTAATTTTTTGAGTACCCTCCATATTGTTTTCCATAATGACTGTAACTATTCACATTTATGCCAACAGTTTATGTGTTCCTTTTATTCCACATTCGTTAGTACTTGTTATCTTTTGTTTTTTGATAATAGCCATCCTAACAAGTGTGAGGTGACAACTAATTGTGGTTTTGCTTTGCATTTCCCTGAAGATTGCTGATGTTAAGCACCTTTTCATGTCCCTGTGGGCCATATGTATGTCTTCTTTGAAGAAATGTCTATTCAGATTATTTGAGCAAGAAAAACAAAGCTGGACACATCACACCTCCTGATTTCAATATATTACAAAGTGAAGTAATTTTAAAAGTATGGTTACTGACATAAAGACAGACATTTAGGTCAATGGAACAGAATAGAGAGGTCAGAAATAAATCCATGCATAAGCATTCAGCTGATCCTCAACAAGAGTGCTAAGAACGTATACAATGGAATAAGAATAGTCTCTTCAATAAATGGTACGGGGAAAAGTGGATATCTATCTGCAAAGGATTGAAATTGGATCCTTATATCACATGCAAAAATAAACTCAAAATGGATAAAAGCCTTAACATCAGACTTGGAAAAGTAAAACTCCTGGAAGAAAATAGGGAAAGGCTTCTTGACATTGACTTTGGCAAAGACTTCTTGGATATAACACCAAAAGCTCAGGAAATAACCAAAAAATAGACAAATGGATTACATTACAACTAAAAGCTTTTGCACGGCAAAAGAAACAATCAACAATGTGAAAAGGCAAACTAAGGATGGAAGAAAATATTTGCAAGCCATATATTCATCAACGGATTATTATGCAAGATATAAAAGGCTCTCCTACAACTCAATAGCAACAACAACAACAAAACTCCAAACCCAAACAAACTAAAAAATACAATCTCCTTACTATTTTTTGTTGTTGTTGTTGTTGTTGCTTTTTAGATTGTTTTGCCAGGACCACTGGTAGGTAAGTATTCTTATAAATACTTACATTATTTTTCCTGCCCAATCTTCTTCACCAGCAAACTAGCCCTGTTTCTTGTTTCTGAGTCCTTGTCTTTGTGCTCAGTAACACTGGTTTGCCTTTGCTAACCAGGATATACCACACTCCTCTTTGAATCTTCCTGATGCTTTCTCCTCTGCCTGACATGCTCACCATGTGCAATTCCCTTATTTCTAATACTTTACCAGCTAAATATTGAATTTCTCTTTAAAACTTGGATCAGGAAGGCATTTTATCCAGCTAGAAAACAACCCTGACTGAACTTATCTTTCAGATTCTTAGATAAACTTTGGTTTGTGTGAGATGGTAGAGTTCTGTAGTCTAGCACAGTGAGGACCTAAGGCTATCCTTGATCATTCAAAGCCAAAATATATCAACTATTTGCTGTGTAAACTTTGGTATACTTCACCTCCTTCACCTTTAAAGGAAGATGATAATGACAGTACGTACTTTATACTATAAGGTTAAATAAGTCAATTCATGTAAGGTACCTGGACCAGTATATAGGACACAATAAGTGCTCAATAAATTTTAATTATTATTGAACTCATGCAGTATTTATTGCATATAATATTTCTTCCCCATTGTTTTATAGTAATCTATTTTAATTGTCTATTAGACTATAAGCTGTGTGGGGACAAAGTACTCACACTATTCTCTAAGCCCAGCTTCTACCATAAGGTTTAGACTATCAGGGATGACCAATTTTTCCTGGTAAATAAATGAATGAGGCATCTTCCACTATCAGCGCCTATAGAATAGGGTGTATGTATTTCACACATTGTCTTTCATTTTAGCTTTATGGGTCCATGCTATACATTCTCCACTAGACTGTTAGCACCTGGAGAGTGGAGCTTATGCTTCTTACACCCTTTAGATGTAGATCTCATAAGACTGTATACTTAAATCCTGGTTTCCTCTAACTTGTATGACTGATCTCTTTAGAAATCTTTATCTATAATCTATATTTTTTTCAAGTCATGCATTCCAACTGTAGGCTTAAGTGAGCACCTCAGCCACCTATCCTGGCATCCATTTACTTGCTGAAGTCGTGGAGGATTAGCTTCTATGTTCTCACTTACTATCCCTATTTCACTGCCTTACTCCATAGTAAAACAAAAGTAAAAAACAAGAAACAAAACAAAACAAAACACTGATTACCAGCATAGATATGCTTACAGTTCAAGGTACATTTTGTTTCATCAGTGACACTAGACTAGTATATTGCTAGGTTTTCCATTAAGACACACATTCCTATGAACTTAACTTTTAACTGAGTTGAACTAGCCACTCACATTAAAATGTTTATTTAGTTAAAAAATTTTAGTTACTTTTGTATTGTCCATAGCACTAACAATGCCTACTTAGTGGCCGAAGATAAAAACTTGGCAGTAAATTAGCATGGTTATGATTTTTCTTAGCCAATGTTCATTTCCTCTCAAGAGATATGACTATTATTTATGACACCAAAATAGTATCCATGATATTTAATAAGGCTAGTTTGTTTACTCGACTTGTAATGTCTGATTACTTCTTTTTTTCTACACCAAAGTGAGCCAGAGCAAATTTTGGTGTTCACTGGGGAAGCTAGCTAAGTCATATGAGTAAAACAGTCCCACAGAGGTGAGCTGATTCTAACAAATACCTCATTTCTCTATGCCAAATTTATTATACCGTACACTTGCCTAGAGCTCTTTCAATATGGTTCTAGTTAATGAATATTCATTTATTATCTTATCATAAGCATAATTCTGCAGACTTGAACTAGAGAGACTTGATCTGGAAGTCACTCAATCAGTAAATTCAACAGAAGAAAATGTCTCGAAGTACCTATATTTTCACAATACAAAACTTCCATATTTGCCCTGACTACCATGATACTAAGGTCACTAAGGGAGTAAGAGGTTTAAAGGTCAATGTCTATGGGTTTCACTTTATGCAAACTGGATCTGTGAACAAAAAATGTCTACTTTAAGACCATTATTTAAAGAGTATTACTTTATAAAATAGTTGTCACATGATTTAAAAAGGTAAATTATTTCAATTTATTATTTATGTATTGTATTAATTAAAATAGTACTTGGCACAAAGAATGATTTACCAACTGGCAAACCTTCTAGGAAACAAATTTATAATGTCATTTTGTGTGAGAAAGATATGAAGGAATTTCTATTTTCTTAGTGGAACACTGTTGGGAAGAATAAGGAGGAGAAGGTTGGCAGTAGCAGATCTAATCCAGTGATGAGACAATTACAATCCTGAAAGTCACTTAGGAGTGAGAGGAAAAGTGCTGCCAGGCTGTGTCTAGAATGGCAATTCCATGTGGGTCTTCCCTACGCAGGCCAAGACTGAGAGGTTACATTCCCTTCATTTCATGGGAATAAAGGAGGATATAAAGGAAGGGATTGGCTAAGCAAAGTTAAGGCATTTTCTGTAACTTGAAATACATTACTTTTTAATCTTCTGGTAATGAAGCTGATTAAAAAAAAAAAAAAGTAGGGCTTCCCTGGTAGCACAGTGGTTAAAAATCCACTTGCCAATGCAGGGGACACAGTTTTGATCCCTGGTTCAGGAAGATTCCACATGCCGCATAGCAACCAAGCCCATGCACCACAACTACTGAGCCTGTGCTTCAGACCCCTTGAGCCACAACTAATGAGCCCACGTGCTGCAACTACTGAAGCCCGCGTGCACCTAGAGCCCTTGCTCTGCAACAAGAGAAGCCACTGCAATGAGAAGCTTGTGTACCACAATGAAGAGTAGCCCCCACTCGCTGCAACTAGAGAAAGCCTGCATGAAGTAACAAATACCCAACACAGCCAACAAATAAAAATAAAATAAACAAATACATTTATAAACAAACAAACAAAAACAAAGTATATAATGGAACATAAAGTAATAAATGATATCTAATCGTTCCTCATATATTTTAATTTACAGATGTTCTTTCTGTGAAATGAAGTCAAATTTTGTATTATCATAATTATTTGCTAATATGTGTCCATATATAGCATAGCACTAAAACTAAATTAAACCAATATAGTCTCTTATTCCTTGAAATATCAACCTTAGAAAATAATTCAAGTCAATAATGATTTATTAAGGGCCAATTACATGTCAAATCTGTTGTAGAATCTGTATTACATGGACATGAGTAACACAGACAACTGAACAAATACCTAAAGTAAATAAATCATGTGAGAGTTTACATTATAGAAGAACAAGGGGATGAATACAGATATGTGCACTAGAGACAACAGAAAAAGAAAAGAAATACAGAAACCAACCATATCAAGATCAAAACATTTTAGAATTCACTAGAAGTAAGCTTTTATATTCTTTCCTCTGTCAAATAAAAATGAAAAAAACTAAAAAAGAAGTGACTTGCCCATGATTAGAGAATGGGTCAATTTAGAGCAAAAGACTACACAGACCCTAGGATTCCTTCCAAATCACAGCTAATATTTATTGAATTTTTATGATATGCCAGGCAGTGTTGTGCAACCCAAATTTATCATCCCAATGATACTAAGAAATGAAGAATAGTGTTTTAGACACAACAAAAATATAATTTAGCTTCATGGCACTGCTGCGAGGAGAATGCCCACAATATGTACTCATTTACACAATACAAAAAGCTAAGATGGGTTTAGCAGATAAGAGGGTATGTTGATGGATGGGTGTTCAGTGAACAGTAACTATGTTATTACTGATGAGGATGAGGGAAGGAGAGAAGGAGTGACTGGAGAAGTGAGGTGGCATATCAGTTATCAATTGTGTAACAAATGACCTGAAATGTAATGGCATAAAACCAAAACAGTCAGCTGATCTGGGACAGGACAGACTTACCTTGGATGGGCTTGACATGTTCCTGCTTGGCTGACTGGTCAATGAAGGCCCATGTCTGACAGTTGATCAACTATCTGCTAAGAGAAGGAGGTGACTGAGCCATGCATCTGCCATGTCCACTGTGGTAGCCTTGGATGATCACATGGTGGTGGCAGATTTCAAAGACTGAAGCCTGGATTCAGACTGTGCAGTGTCATTGCCATTGCATTCTATGGCCAAAAGCAGTCACAGGTGGTAGGGAAATAGATGTTCCCTCTTGTGGGGAGTTGCTGCAGAGAACTATGGCTACTTTTGTAATCTTACAGATGTTGAGAAATAGAATAGATGAATTGGAAAGAAATATGGGGACAACAAAGTAACAACAAACTGCTAGACATATTTTTACTCAAAATCACAGAAATAATTGAAGTTAGAATATAAAGAAAATCTTTTGGGAGACTATTGACAATTGGATTGTTTTATGATGAAGATAAATTTTTTTATAAGACTCATTTGAAGCATTTACTATTTGATTTGACCTTTGCTTATAAAAGCATGTCACACACTGGAATCAGCTTTGATTTTTAAAAAATGATCTTTATAATTCTAGGTTATTGACACCTTTTGCCATAAAAACAACAAAAGATGAGTTGAGTGATTTTTCTAATATACCTTAAGAGACAAAGAACTAAATAAATGTGTTACTACTTACTGTAATTTATCTGGGCAATAAGACATCTTTCAAGTCACACATTTTTATCTTTAATTTTCCTTTGGCAGGTATGTGAAAAAAGATTTTATCTGCATGAACTTAAACCTATGTAACTCCTGAATTCTTTGGTGTTATTGTTTAGTAGAGAAGGTAACCTTGCTGTGAAAGCAGGCATGAATAATTTTAGTTGTAATTCCTTGGAACTGATAGGTGCTCAAAAATCTCAACACAAACGTTATTGATGGCTTGTTTACATTTAGGTGTTGGGTATTATACACTCTATTCCTTCTCCCTTTTTTATGATTAGAATCCTGATTCTTACCACTCAGTTTCTTCAAAGGGCATCAAAACTGATCCAACTGGTCATAAAAATATGCCGCTAGGAACATACATACATAAACACAGAGAATTGCAAGTTTTAGCTAGCTGGGTTCTGTGTTTATCTAGTCTGAGTCATGTTCCTGATTAGGGACCCACTTGCTCTTGCCTTCCCTGACTCTTCAACCCTCATGAACTCTCTATCTTTTGTGTGTATCTATGAACAAACATTATCGGGGCTGCTAGAAGAATAAAAGATAATCCCTTCCTCTTAAATCAGCCTAAGGCTTGAACATAAAAAAGCAAAATTCAAAAAGCTATAAAAAAGTCCCCTTGGAGTGTATTATTTGCCCTTTACCTATGACTCCCATTGCATTTGTCTATCTCCCACACTAGACTATGGACTTCTTAAAGGACAAAGATCATGTCTGTTTTGCCGACCACAGTATCTAGCATATAGAAGATTTAAATTTACTGTTTAGTTAATTCCTATTTGAATTAGTCTATGTCAAAAATATCTCTTGTTACTATGGCTACAAGGTCAACTTGTCACTTCCTTATCAAGCTGTAATGTAATTTGCTGTATCAACTACTATTACCATCCAGTTAAATAAAATTGTTATTGAATTTTTGATGGTGGCACATTTTGTTAGCTACATGAAGGAATCAAGATACATTTTCCTCTACATATGAGTGTCACATTAGACTATTCATCATTATATGATATTTTTGTCCAGTGTTATATTTGGATCCATATTTACATGACCTCATATCTGCATTGACACTAGATTGTGTAACTTGTCATTTAACAGTATAGACATTAACAATTTTTTTTTTTACTTTTAACTGGTAAATAATGAATACATGGAAATGTACACAAAACGTACAATTCAACAACTTATCACATGGTGAACATCAAAGAACCATAACCCAGGTCAAAACCAGAAAATTGTCAGTACCTACAAAAGGTCACTTTTGCTTTCTCCCAATCACTGGTCTGTCTTGCTTCCAAGAAACCATTATTGCAACACATTATGATCATTTTCTTGGTTTTCTCTAGAGTATTAACACCTGTATCTGGAAACATACTATACACACACACATACACACAAGGGTGAGTCAAAAATTATTCATACTCTGGCTGTAGAATTTATTTTAATTAACTTTTAGAAAAAATAAATACATTGTTTTTAGACAGAATCTCCTTGCTTTTAATACACTTTGTCCATCTGTCAACAAGCTTTCGTATTCCCTCATTAGAAAATGTTTTAGGCTGAGCTGCGAGCCACAAATGCACCACTGTCTTCACTTCATCAGAAGTGCATCTTTGTCCTCGTTAGGGCTGCTTTCAGGGGACCAAAGAGGTGAAAGTCTGATGGAGCAAGATCAGGACTACAGGGAGGATGTTTTAACACCTCAAAACAAAGTTTTTGCAGAGTGTCAACAGTGTGGGCAGAAGTGTGAGGGCATGCATTGTCATGCAATATCACAACGCCCTTGGATAGCAGTCCTCTACATTTAATCCAAAGTTTAGGCTTCAGCTCTTCAATAAGCATTTCACTGCAACCAGCACTGTTGATTGTTGAACTTTTTTCCTCATAATGTTCCAATACTGGCCCATGAGAATCCCAGAAAACTGTAAGCAACAATTTTCCAGCTGATGGTTGACTTTTGAACTTTTTCTTGGTTGGTGATTAAGGATGTGTCCATTCCATACTCTGCTGTTTACTCTCAGGCTCGTAGTGATGAATCCATGTCTCATCACCAATAATGATTCTCTTTAAGAAACTTTCACCTTCCTTAGAGTATCGGTCCAAATTTTGTTTGCAGATATCCAAACATTTCTGTTTATGCTCTTCTGTGAGTTGTTTCAGTACCCATCTCGCATAAAATTTTCAAAACCTAAGTCTGTTGTGAATTACTTCGTTTTGAGGTGTTAAAGCAGCCTCCCTATAGTCCTGATCTTGCTCCATCGAACTTTCACCTGTTTGGCCCCTGAAAGCAGCCCTATGAGGATGAAGATTCACTTCTGATGAAGTGAACACAGTGGTGTATTTGTGGCTCGCAGCTCAGCCTAAAACATTTTCTAATGAGGGAATACGAAAGCTTGTTGACAGATGGACAAAGTGTATTGAAAAGGAAGGAGATTCGGTTGAAAAACAATGTATTTATTTTTTCTAAAAGTTAATTAAAATAAATTCTATAACCAGAGTGCAGATAATTTTTGACTCACCTCATATATTACTTTCAATAAATTGAATCATACAGTATGAATCATTTTGGGTGCCTGGTTTTGCTTTCAGTGATATGTTTGTGAAATTCATCATTATTGTATGTGGCTACATTCATTTTCAATGCTTTATTCTTTCCAATGTATGAATATATCACAATTTATTGTAATTGTGCATTCTTCTGTTGGTGAACATTTATCTTTGTATATTTTGGATATCAACCCCTTGTCAGATATATGGTTTGTAAATATCTTCTCCCATTCAGTAGACAGCCTTTCTTTTTGTTGATACTTTCCTTAACTATGCAAAAGCTTTCTAGTTTGATGTAGTCCCATTTGTTTATTTTTGCTTCTGTTTAGTGGATTTAAAAAGAAAAATTTGTACAACCTTTTTTGTTTGCCTTCAGTGGGAAAGTGATCCAAATTTCCAGTTTACTATTACAAAAGTCAGACCTATCAATTTTAAAATTATAATGTCACTTCTACTTTGGTAATTACTTCTCAACCCTCCTCCCTTTAAAAGAAAAGAAAAATGCTGCTCTGATTTTTATAAGTTAACTATCTAGAATAAATAGTATTGGAGGTGTAGGCATGATACAGGTTTAAGCATACTGCAGATATGGACATGGACTGGATAGGTTCATTTTTGTCTATTGTTAGAGTTATTTTTCCTTCTATAGGTCTTTTTTAACCACAGGATTCTAGAACATAGCATTTTCTTCCAAGGCTTTATGTTCATTATTTCAGTTTTTTTCATCCAGTCTGTCTCTCCTCATTGACTCACCTACTTGGGAAATTCTTCCATCTGTCTTCTTCAACTAAATTAAATCAATCCTTGTTCAAGGTCTAATTGGAGCCCCAATGCCTCAACATCTTTGCAGTACTCCAGGGCACAGTCATAGCCTCATTCTATGAGATCTTAGTGAGATAATGAATTATCTAATGGCATATGAGTTAAGAGCATTGTCTCAATGGCATAGGAGTTAAGAGCATTGTCTCTGGAACAAGACTGCCTTGGCTCCTCCTCTCAGTAATGCAAACTTGGATAAGTTACGTGGTCTTAGTTGTACTGCTTCCCTCACAAAGATATGTTGAATTTCTAACCTCCAGTACCTCAGAATGTGACTTATTTGAAAATAGGGTCCTTGTAGATGTAATTAGTTAAGATGAGGTCATAGTGGAATAGGGTAGACACTTAATCAGATTATGACTGGTGTCCTTATGAGAAGATAGTATCACACAGGGAGAAGGCCATGTGAAGACAGAAGCAGAGACTGGAGTGATGAATCTGCAAGCCAAGAACTGCAAGGATTGATGGCCACAACCAACAGCGAGAAAGACGCAAGGAAGGATTCTCCCGTACAGGTTTCAAAGTGATCATGGCTTTGCTAACACCTTGATTTTGGACTTCTAGACACCAAAACTGTGAGAAATTAAAATTCTGCTTGCTCTAAGCCTTCCAGCTTGTGGTACCTTTTAATGGAAGCCCTAGGAAACTAATACAATGTATAACTTCTTTTTGCCAAGTTTTCTTATCTGTAAAATGGAGATAATAATAGCACCTGTCTATCTTATAGAGTTTTTGTGAATGATAATGTGCAACAAGCACTAGCATGGTGGCTGACTTTTAATAAATGCTATGTAAGTCCTCTTTAAAATTATTCTAGAGGATAAAATTGCCCCTTGAAGGCAGGGGCCATGATTTACGTTTCTCATGAATCTTCCAACATGCCTAGTTGTGTGCACAACAGAAGTACACAAATACACATTCAGTTATTTTCCCTCTAAGTATTTTCTTATTTCTCAAGTTCCATTTTTTACCTCTATCATTTTGCAAGTTTTAAGTCTTTATGAATTATATTCTATATCCTGGTTTATAATTGTGACATTTCCCTTGTGATTTAATTGCTTTATATTCCCCTTCATCTCAAACACACTCCCACCATTTCTCACCTTTGTGCTTTTGTCAAATTTCTCATTAACTCGTGATTTCTAAACACTGATTTGATAAAAAAGAAAAGGCAGCTAAAATGAACAGTTTCCGGATGATTGTGGAATTTAAAATAAAAAATGTGGGTTATACTCCTCGCTCTGCTACAAACCTTTTTAAGTGACTTCAAACACTTTACATAGCACTGTGAAACCTCCCTCCTTACCTGTACAATGAGAAGACTGGATTAAATACTTTCAAACATTTTATCATCTTTAGTTTCTATGACTAAATTATTGTGTTCTCTGAGTTCAACAGTGACAATAAAAAGCTAGTTCTCACTCACCCATTATGGCCCAGCATATGTGGGAGGCAGCAAGTATCAAACATAGATAGCATTGGTCTGTTAACTAATATGGGGAGATGCATTTGACTGTTCACTGATAGGATAATGTGCATTATTGGTGTTCTTGAAAAATCTGGCCTCTCCAGTATAATTACCAGTGCAAGCACAGTTAAGAGATATTTCCAAATACCTGTTGTATGCACGCACACTTGGTGTATCTCAGATTTCAAAGAGCCTATTATTCTGAAAAGTTTTCACATTCATGGTAGAATAATAAATGGAAGAAACTACTTTCATTTTGCAGTGCATCATTTTTACTTTTCAGATCAAAATACTGTGACATTTGCCTTTTGCTTGTTTGGCAAATTGATAATGATTTTTAAATGATGAACATTTCCAGCTGTAGTCAAATTCTTGAAAGAAGTTATAAACTCCCTAATCCATTTCCTTATTACCAGGCATTACTTGTGTGGACAAAGAATGTCATGTGCCATTTCAGGAAACTAAGGATGTTGTGCCATCAAGCCATCAGCCACTGCAGCCGCCCTTGATGGTGCACCCTGAGGGGAACTCAGGATGGAGAAAGCCAGGATACTGGCCCTAGACAGTTAAGGTGCATATCCAAGAAATTATTTCAGTAAGCTCAGACTCTAGCATCTTCCCATACATAGAAAAGCACTGAATTCATTAACTTGAAATGTCTGGATTTTTAATGTAATTAACAGTAATGTTTTGATATTTGACAAATTTTTTTCTTATTTTTTCTATATAACTCGTATTTATCTTGGCTCCTCCCTTACTTCTTTGGAATAGTCCCTGAAAGCTATCTGAGATACTGTATCCTGCGCTTAAACCATCAGTTAGACTACCAAATAAAACATAATTCTCAACTTTCAGGTTGTGCATTTTTCTCAGCCGGTACCTGATTGTTTTCTATTTGGCTTCTCTCAGAGTTTATCAGTTACTAAACCAAAGGCCTTGCTATATTCTCTATCCTTTTGCCTCCGCTGCCCTTGAAACTGTGAACTCTCTCTTGCTTCTTTCTCCTCTAAGTTTCCTCGATAATGTTTTTTTTTCCAGATATTCTTCCTACACTTTCCATAAATACTTGATGTTTCTTTCTCCTATCTTATAAAGAAAGGTATTCCACAAAATATTTATTTATTTACTCATATTTCTGGTCCCAGTCTCACTTGAGCTACAGACTTCTAAGCGTCTTAAATTTTCTTCATGTGGTTTAGTTTTCCATTCCTTTACCGTTCTGCCCGGTGTCCTCTGTGTGATCTATGATTTGCCACTGTTGTTCCCAAATATTTTTTCTGGTGTGAAAAGGACTCTCACCTTTATAGGGAGTCTGTAGTTCCATTAACAAAGTCCACTGCTCCATTAGCTACATTGGTAACCATATATAATCCAACACTTGGGTTGGGATTTCTAACTTGACATTTCGAAATGTCTGTTTCCACATTTCCTGCATAACGAAATAAAATTTAAGAAAAGTTTCTTTCACAAGCTTGGTTTTTAATTTTCCTTTTCTTACAATATTTTCTTTAAAATAATATAGCACACAATATTATTATAATTGACCAATGGCAGGCTGGAAGGATAAGAATAAGCAGAATCAAGAAAATTATCAAGTTATTTGTGCTCTTAGGTGATTAGACATTTGAAGAAATAGTCCTATATGCTTAGCTCATCTGAGATAACTTTGTATATCAATTATTTTCGTGTGCTAGAATGAGGATGATGTATCTAATAAAGATTACAAGTTGCTTTCTGTACTCTCTTTAATGAGTCAAAGATATGTGCCATTCATTTTCAAAATATTTCCACTATTTAATTTCAATTAAAATAGGCTCTGCTTTTAACTTTCCATTTTTAAGTGTAGTTATTGTTCTATGCCTCCTTTGTCCCTGAAAACAACCAGATAAAGAAACAATAACAGTATTGTGTGAATTGAAATCCAGTGGCTCTGAGTACTGCCAGTCCTCTAATTCCCTCAGGGTAAGTGAGGACAAGGAGGAAATCCATCTTCTGCAGTTCCCTAAGTGTTTTCAGTGAAGAGATTCAAAGCATCTGGCACATAGTATTTTGTATTCAGCCAGCTCCTCCAAGTAAAGAGTGTTCCCCAGGAGTAAATTAGGCAATTAGCAGAATCATTAACTATTTCAAGCCAACAAAGTATCACAGTGCACCAAAGTAATAATGAGCAAATCAGTCATCACACAGTCAGTGAGTGATAAAGAAGTACGGTGCTCACTTTGAAAAGCCCACTCACTCATTTGTCCAATAGAAAGTCTGTTAATGCCCAAGAAAAATGGGGTTTGCAATGGTATCGACTAGATTCTCTGGAGACAAGGAACTAAACACATTGACAATCACTCATATACTTTAACAATACTGTATTACTAGAAATTCAGAGTTCAGTTTTTGCACAGTATCTTCATTTCTATCATAAGTACTTAATTGAGGTGCACGTCCAGAGCAAGTGAGGTGTTAATTTATTCTGCACCTATATGAATAGAATATCCAGCTTTGCTCATTACTGACAACATTATGATTATAGGAGTCTATTTATCCATCTGTAATCAGAAGTTCTACATTTAAGAAAAGACTACGTGAATTTTAGGGACCTGACACATGGAGGAGGTTACAAAACGTCTTTGAATCTGTTCTACAGGGCTACTTTCAGGATGTTGTGAAAACAATTAGGAAAATATTTGGTATATTATATATGTTCAAGAAGTATTACTTGAATCTGAATCTTATATCAACATTTAATAACTTTAATCCTCATTGTAAATTAGAGTGAATACTATTTGTTCTGCCTGCCACATAGTATTGTAGAGATGACCAAGGAGGACGTGAGTGTGAAAGCACTTTACACAATTTTAATAATTACACTTTTGACTGTTTCCTTGTGCCACACATACAGGTCAGTGTATTATTGCTACTGTAAGGTAATTACCTATAAAGAAATTAGCGCAATTTCTAGGACATGCTAAATTCTCAATAAATGGTAGCTGTTATTACTAGAATGGCATATCATCATTATTATTAATACTGATGTTTCACAGATATTGTTTCCATATTTTCTAGTATCCTGACTTGGATCATGATCTAAGAAAATAATTTAAAAATGAATCTGAAGTCACAAATGACTATTTAACTTCTTCTTTTAAAATGAAGACATTTTCATTTTATTAAGTATAGCTTTTTGAATAATTATTTTGAAAAGAACTTTATTCAATATACTTGTCCTGTAGATTCCTAATTTTCTTCTTCTTCTTCTTCTTTTTTTTTTTTTTTTTGCTTTACAGTTTTCCTTTCCTTTCCTTTCTTCAGGAAGAAAGAGAAGTTAAAAAAAAAGGCACATTTCTGGATAGACAAAACTAAAAGGAATTATATTCCCCTAAAAATAATTTGGGAAGTTTCATCACATTTTTGATTCCTAAGCATAACATGATGTCTCTTAATGTGGTAGAACATTAGAAGAAATACTCAAAGCACCTTAAATAACATTTGTTTGCAGGATTTGAAAAAAAGAAGCCATTTAGAAACTGGATATGTCACTTGGATTTAGAAAGAAATTAACATAGCCCCTGGATACGTACAGCTGAATCAACATGCTTTATCTGTATAGCTATAATTACATTTAATGGAAGGAACTATTTGTTAATAAAATGCAAAGATCATCTAATACTAAAATATCCAAGGCCTAGTGCATATAGTGTTTTAATTTTGTTGAGACCTGCCTTCCTTCCTTGTTTCCTTCCTTACTTTCTTTTTCCCTCTCTTCTTTCCTCTCCTCCTTTCTCATGGTCTTCTCTCATCTTCTTCCCTTTCTTCCATTATTTCTTTCAGTAGGCTTCTGGAATGTAAGAAGAAATGTTATAATGGGATATAAACTTTTTTAAACTAGAAGAATACTTCTTCAGAGTTTTTTGCCTTGTGGCAAGTAACTATCAAAAGTTATTTATTAAAATTCTTAATGTCGTGCAAAAAAAATTTCCAAAATATATGCCCTACCCTCTTGGAGTTTATAATCAAAAATAGGCAACGTAGACATAAACACAAAACAAGAGGATGTATGGAGACAGCAGTAACCCATCTTTAAAGTAATAGAAGGGTTGATAGGTTTTTTTCTCACTATGTTTGATTATCATGATTTAAAGAGCACCAGAAAAGACCAGGGGCTGGTGTTATCTCTGAATCTGTACTGTGCTATCTGACCTTGGTCAAATCCTTAAGTCCCTCAGGGTCTCAGATTCTTTGCTAACAGCATGCAGTAATTAGACTTGTTCTACTCACTATATAGTTTTTTTTTAAAATGAATATCAACTAAGGATGGATGTAAAATGCTTTAAAGATGTGATATGATATTAAAATGAATAAAATTATGCATATTTCTTTTGTGCCTCCTTAATGCAACTACAAGTTCTCTCAAGCTAGAACCACATCTTTGAATTAAAAAAAGAAAAATCTCTTACAATGCCTATTATGGTCTAGGTTACACACATGTGCTCAATAAATACTTGCTGAATACAAGTAATAACACAGGAGTGTACAATAATACACGTACAAATGTCAGAAGTCATTCCAATGCAACACTACAAAAAAATAGCAAATATATATGAACCTACTGACTACAAAATGAAACAACCATGATAACCAGATATAGTGAGAAAGTGAGAAATAACCTATCAACTCTTGTATTACTTGAAAGATTCATTACTTAGCATGGCAATCAATGATCATCTCAGATGCTAAACTATTTTTCTAGTTTCATTTCCCACCACTCTCTTCCTTTACATACCTGTTGCAACATGCCTAGATAGCTTAGATTTCATATCCTTCCTCATTCCACTACATCCTCTCATGGGCAAGCTCTTACCTACTAGGGAAAAAAAAAAAAAAAGATCCTTGGGGTCCAAGTCCAATTCAAATGTTGCCTTCAATGTGAATTACTCATGCCTCCATTCCATTCTTTCTAAGCTATTCATCTATTCCATCATTCATTAATGAGATACAAGTCAGCGGGGAAGGAAAGAGGAATATGAGCATATATTAAGTATCATTTGCCATGTACATATTTGGTCTTCCAAGTTATTCTAGGCAGGACGTGATACTTATCACACAACTACATTACACAGACTGCACTTCTTCAAGTCTCCTAGAGCAACTTTCTTGTTGCTCTTCCTGCATCTGCCTGCCACCTAATCCCAAGGCTAATATCACAGGTTTAGATGTTTGTTAAGGCAGCACCTCATTTCTGGATTCAATTTCTCTCTCAACTATCTCTTGCTATGTAGCAAACCACTATCATGATTCCACTGATGAGAAAATCAGCCAGGCCTCAGATGATGTGGCATGTCTGTCTCCCATGTTGTGGTGGCTGGGCTTACTCATGTGGCTGCAGTTATCTTGTGGCTCAGTTCCTAGGGCTTCATGGTCTGAACTGGTCTTAGTCACAGGTCTGGTGGTTGCTAAGGCTCTTAGTTGGGCCACATGTCTCTGGTAGACTAGCCCAGGATTCTTCACGTGGCCTTAGCCGTGAGAAGGTGAGAATGATAGCTGCAAAGACACAAAGACTAGGCAAAGTCATGTAACATCACATATGTCATCTACTATCAGCCATAGAAAGCCACAGGACAGACTACATTCAAGGAGTAGGAAAGTCACATTCCAAAGAGGAATGCAAATTGAGTTGGACAAAATAACCACAAACAATTTTAAAGATAACTCACTAAACTCCAGTGTAGTAAGAGTAAAACATGTAATTGAGTTTACACCTGTGCTGAGAAACACATAAATAGGACTAATGCTACTTGAAGGAGGTAAATATTTCTAACAGAAAAGAGGAAGTTCTCTGCAACAACTTATATAATTTCTAAAGCATGATAATTACCTTTCCTTAAAAGTTCTTTAAAGATGTGCCTGAATTCAATTAATATTTGTTGAATAAATAAATGAGTCGAAAGCCCAGAGATAAACCCATGCACAAACGGTCACTTTATCTTTGACAAAGGAGGCAAGAATATACAATGGAGAAAAGACAGCCTCTTCAATAAATGGTGCTGGGAAAACTGGACAGCTAACATAAAAGAATGAAATTAGAACACCTCCCTAACACCATACACAAAAATAAACTCAAAATGGATTAAGGACCTAAATGCAAGGCCAGACATTATAAAGCTCTTTAGAGGAAAACATAGGCAAGACATAAATCACAGGAAGATCCTTTTTGACCCACCTCCTAGAGTAATGGAAATAAAATCAAAAATAAACAAATGGGACCTGATAAAACTTAAAAGATTTTGCACAGCAAAGAAAACCATAAACAAGAGAAAAAGACAACCCTCAGAATAGGAGAAAATATTTACAAAAGAAGCAACTGACAAACGATTAATTGCCAAAATATACAAGCAGCTCATGCAGCTCAATATCAAAAAAACAAGCAACTCAATTCAAAAATGGGTGGATCTGACTTTCAGACCATCATGCTGAACAGGGTAAAAAAAAAAAAAAAAAAAATGGGTGGAAGACCTACATAGACATTTCTCCAAAGAAGACATACAGATGCCCAACAAACATATGAAAAGATGCTCAACATCATTAATTATTAGAAAAATGCAAATCAAAGCCACAATGAGGCAATAAAAGATCTTAAAAAATAAAAACAAAAACCACAATGAGGTATCATCTCTCACTGGTCAGAATGGCCATCATCAAAAAAATCTAGAAACAATAAACACTGGAGAGGGTGTGGAGAAAAGAGAACCCTCCTACACTGTTGGTGGGAATGTAAATTGATACAGCCACTATGGAAAATAGTATGGAGATTCCTTAAAAAACTAAAAATAGAACTACCATATGACCCAGCAATTCCACTACTGGGCATATACCCTGAGAAAACCATAATTCAAAGATACATGTACCACAATGTTCATTGCCATACTATTTACAATAGCCAGGACATGGAAGCAACCTAGATGTCCATCGATGGACGAATGGATAAAGAAGATGTGACATATTTATACAATGAACTATTACTCTGCCATAAAAAGGAACGAAATTAAGTTATTTGTAATCAGGTGGATGGACCTAAAGTCTGTCACATAGAGTGAAGTAAGTCAGAAAGAGAAAAACAAATACCGTATGCTAACGCATATATATGGAATCTAGAAAAATGGTACTGATGAACCTAGTAACAGGGTAGGAATAAAGACGCAGAAGCAGAGAACGGACTTGAGGAGATGGCGGGGAAGGGGAGGCTGGGATGTAGTGAGAGAGTAGCACTGACGTATATGCACTACCAAATGTAAAATAGATAGCTAGTGAGAAGCTGCTGCTTAGCACAGGGAGATCAGTTTTGGTGCTTTTTAAGGACCTAGATGGAGAAGGGTGAGGAGGGTGAGGAGGGTGAGGAGGGTGAGGAGGGTGAGGAGGGTGGGGAGGGTGGGAGGGAGGCTCAGGAGGGAGGGGATATGGGGATATATGTACACATATAGCTGATTCACTTTGTTGTACAGCAGAAACCAATACAACATTGTAAAACAATTATATTCCAATAAAGGTGTATAAAAAAAAGATAAAAAAATAAATGTCAGCATGCCTATAAAGCAGTCTAGACCTGTGTGTTGCACTGTAGAACTTTCTTTAACACTATTAAAAAAGTTTTCCTATAAAGATATGTTCAGGTTTATTATTGCTTTCTGATAATGTGTATTTTCCTAAGATATATTTCATTTTGTTGAGGTTAAAACTATTGTTAGCCATCCATCCTAACCTCTTATTTTAAACTCTCTGTTTCAGTAGTTATGGCCCTCTTTTTCATCTCTTCTATAAGATTCTCTCAGCCGTCCTAGCTGTCCCTTCTCTCTATTAATAACTTTATTTTCTAACTTCATTCTCAGAATTCAACTTATTTTAACACAATCCACGTCTCTTGAATTAACTCTTATATCATATTATTTCACATTTCCTTCCCCCCTTCCTTGAACAATATTATTAAGATATTAATTATAAATTACATATTAGTTTTGACCTAACTCTCAAAGAATTAAAAATGCAAAACAAAATGTGAAGTGGAGCAAGAGGATACTGCCTGTTGCCTTCTCTAATAACAGCACATAGTAAATCTACTAATTCCTGTTTTCCTGATCTGCTGCCATGTCCTTTATACATGCATTTTTTTTCCCTCTGAAGTCTGAAACTTACATAGCGAACCATGGAAGGAATTTAAAAAGGCAAAAGGACAATCAAGGTGTGCCTTTCATATTAAGTTCTCTGCTCGCTCTATCATTCTGGCTTTCCTTTCAACACATTAACCAAGTAGTGGGCAAAATATTTCTGATCTAGTATTGTATTTGTGTTTCCTTAGCACTGCAGTGACAGGGATAGACGTGCTGAGATCAAGAACAGAGATAGTCAGAGTTGAAAGGAAACTGAAATGTCTTTTATTCTTAATATAGATATTGCATTTGAGATTTTGCATATAAGTAATAGTGATTTTTTCTTCTCTTTTTTTCGGTAGAGCAAATACCAGAGAGAAGTGTGAGCCAAGAGGCAGTGTTAGGTTGGACTGGGCTGTCATTGATCATTTCCACGGCATGGTGTAGATCTTAGGACATCTTTCCTTTTCTACTTTAATCATGTTCCTTCAACATCCTACAACTTTATTTTGCTAAAAGAAGTGGTACAGAATGCCACATGTGTTACAAGAACTTAGGGGCCTTCTTTGTATTGTCTTTGCATATGTATGTTTGGAAATTACCTGGTGGGTCACAAAGCAACCAACACCTCAACTCTAGAAATTAGATGTGTAGAAAGAGAAGTTGGTATCTCTGGCTTCCTTAGGAAGCCTTCAGTTTTAGCCCTTCCAGTCCCAAACTGGCCCAAACTATGAACATTCCTTGGGGTAGATGGCTAGCTGTGAGTAGTATGTGTGTGTAGAATGAAGTGCTGTGGAACTGATGTAGAGAAGAGGGTAGGACTCTGTCTATAACTGTGTGTGTCAGGGAATAGCATTTAACAGGTATTCATATACCTACAGTGGAAGGGTAATGTGGAAAAAGACAATGATACACCCTGCAGTTATTATTTATTAGAAAGTTGTGAGCATGTATTTAAAGCTCAATAATAATCATAAAAGAAATAAAAATATTCAACTAAAGAAGAGGAAAAAAATAGAAGCCAGGGTTCCTTTGGTGCAGTAATATGCTCTGATCCTTCTCTAAGTGTTATTTCTATAACCTTCTCTTGTTGAATTTTAAAAACTACTTAAAGATATAAAGGGACTGATACTTACACTTGCACTTCCTCTGGATCGTTACATGTTGAAGGAAGAAATACTATCTAGATGGGTTCTGTTATTTCCAGGGCTTCCCTTGGAGCAAGTAAACAATTGTTAACAATGCATGCGAAATATAAATAAACCCTGAAAAATATGGAGCACTTGAGGGCTACCAGGTCTTCCTTTATTCCAACAATCTTTATTAATTATTCTAGTCAGGTGGCTTTCAAAAGTAGTTTTTAAAATGACAAATTCCTTATTTTGAAAGCAAATATTGCACATAATAAAAAACATTACACACACACACACACATATATATATATATATAACAGATAAAAGAGCATTCTCCCTGAAATCCTTATCTTACTTCCAGGAGACATTGAGACTCCACCATTAAACCTTGGGGCTTTGTTGCACACCGTCTGATAACCACTGTAGCTTGGCCCAGGTCAATCCTTAAAATTTGTACAGCCTTCGCTGCCATGGTTGTTCTGTCGCTTACTATTATGTGACCTGGAACAATCTTCTTCTCAGGCTCCAGTTTTTAGAATTTGAGAAGTAGGAATGTCAATAAATCTCATATTTCATTTTCCAACTGAATACAAGATAAACACAGGTGTCAAGCAGATGGACATCAAAAAGCCCTAATGTTACCAATAAAGCTGTTTGCAGGACAGTCTAGGTGCAGGCAAATTTGTGATCCCTGCCTGCTCCCACCACTTGCTACTGCTGGATTAGACAGATTTGCCTGGTCAAGGGTAAAACTGGTTAGCTACAAGCCTGTCTCCATGACCAAAAGAGTTAAAGAGCATGTAACTTGTCTGTAGGCAGCCAGATCCCAGAGGAGGGGTGGCAGGAAAAAGCTGAATCAGGCATGCCCGATTCTTTCTCCCAAACTCATAGATAAAATAAGTGATTTCCCTAGTGGTGAGGTTGTGAAGATACGAGGAAATACACAGGGGGTTACTTTAACAGGGGTCTCTCAAAATGGAATTACTGGGGTTAGGCAGGAAGTGCTCCCTAAACATTTCTCACCTGAAACTTAGGTCAAATTATACCCACTTGAGAGGTCTGTGCAAGTAGGTGATATTTTTGAAAGTAGTTATATAGCATAGTGATAGTTAACATTCTCTTTATTATTATCTTAATTATTGTTATGGCTCAAAGATTCACTTTAGTAACATGTTTTTCATTTGTTGCTACTTATTGACAGAGTCATCTCCCCAGAAAGATCGCCAAGCACATTACAACAACCAGACAGTTAATTCGAATCAATGAATAATTGCTTTTACATGCATGCTGAAAATATGATTATAACTTTAAATGTTTAAGATTACAGCTTCAATTTTAAGATGATTGATTACCACAGAAAGAAAGAAAGGAAAGAAGAAAAGAAGCAAAAAGAAACACACACAATTAAGCCTAATATACTATTAACAGATATCTTGGTTAAGAGGTTTAAACCACCAGGTTCCAGCGTAAAGGACGCTTACCTAACATCAAGATGAGTACCATTAATCAATTTCCATTCTCAATTGAACATGTAGCTTTGTTTCAAAAGGCCTATTCTTACTAATTTCCTAACATCATGTGAAGATTGCAAATATGCTTTTTGGAAAACACATTTGTAAAGAAAACCTCTTATGTATAATTTGATAAAACTCTCATGGATCCTTACTAAGAATCACCTAATATGAATGTGATCATATCTTCATATTTAATTATAACACTCTGTTTTGACTCTTGGTCTGATATATCCAGAAAGATTCCCAGTTCCAGGGCTTTAGGATCACTTGATACTACAGGACCTTATAGCTTTTTATGTTTATCAGCAATGGAACCGAAGGTTAGGGAACTATTTCTGCACTGCCATTACCAGCATGCTATACGCATAAGTGCATGCTAACCTCATCTCCTTCCTCACGCAGCCATCATCCATCTATACAGTAGAAAAGGAAAGAAGAGCAATCTTGCAGCAGTATCATTGCCACAGGGAGCTGGAACATGTCCTGCCTTCTTGTGTCTAAGACCAACTTAAACTTAATCATAACCTTTTATGGCAGAAAGGAAACCAGAAAGTTGTGGCTTATGCTCCCTGTTATTTTTAATAAAACTAATTATTTTCAATGCCTGTTAGTTTTAATAACTAATAGTAATTGACAGGGGACTTTGTGATGTTTATTTATGATAACATTCTATTCCAGTCAACATTTTCTTAAAGTGAAATTCCACAGTTCTTGTGGTTTGAAAAACTAAACTGCTTCATTAAAAAATCCTCTCATCAAGTTTTTGCTGGTAGTAGTAAATATACTAAACATTTTTTATTTTTAAATTATAGAGGGATTTTAACCGACAAAGCAGGTTTTGTTTCTTTTGAATTCTTTATCTTCTTTCTCAACAGGTTTTGATATCAGGTCAGGAGTCCTTGTTGAAATGTACAGTTTGTGGAACAGGCATAGAATACAGGTAGGTTATGAGGATCAGATTTTTCTGAACCTGTTCTCTTGCAGCTTCTTTGCGGAGATTCCTGGAGAATAGCCAACATGGAATCAATTCTGAAATACTCTGCTAACCCGTCTGGAAGAACATGTTTGTTTTCCAAACAGCCAAAGAGCTCTGCAAGGTGAAGCCTGCCTTCTGTAATGGGGAAGATTTCCCAAGGGTGAAGTCTGCAGCAGGAGGCACAGATGTCACTGTAGTGGCATATCAGGACAATGGGAAGACATGAGGCTAGAAGAAATGGACCACAATATGAGCATATTGGAGTCTGGGGAAGTCAAACGGTGCCCTGCACAGCATCACTCTGAGCACGTTAATTTCAGGTAACTCACAGAGGCCAAGAAGATGAGAAAGCCCAACAGATACACAGAAACAGGGGCTGGCTATTTATTGAGATATGTCAGTATTCAGAGAATATGGAACATAGGATTTTAGCATAGAAAAGAAACTTGGAGATCACTTAACTCAAACTTCTCTCTTTACAGGTGAGAAAACGGACTCTAAGACTGAAGACTTGGCTTGCCCAATTTTTTGCAACTATCTTATTTGAGAGGAATGCTAGGATCCATTGTGAATATTTGGAAACAACCTAAATGTCCCTCAACAAGAGAGTGGATACATAAAGTTATAACACCTCAACAACTGCGCACAGCAGAGTACGATACATGGATTGGCTTAAATGTGCACCTCACAAACTTCTGAAACTGAAAATTGAACCCCATCCAGACCCATGACTTGAAAATATGGAAGAATTAGATTTCGTGCTTGTTCCTAAATTTGGGGCAATTGCCTCAAGAACAAAAATGGAAGGTAGAGAGGTAAACAAATGTTCGTGACAAAAACCAAGACAGTGTTGTTATTACCTCATCACCCAGCAGAAAAATGCCACTTGCTGGAGAAGTGATCCTGGTATCGTTTTCAGAATGAGAGAACCGCTCATAGAATGGTGCTATCCTAATCAAGAGAGCAAATCATCCAGAACAAAAAAAGCAATGCTTTCCTCTTACAGCCAATGTTTTTCCACCGCTGTTATATTCAGGGAGATTCTGAAAACAAATGTCTTAATGCTAAAAATAATGCTCCCAATTAATTCTCATTGAACACACTAATTTATACAGACTACTTTAATTCTCTCAAAAAATTCTGTCAAAACTATTATTATTATTACATTTTATAGATGTTCAAACTGAGACTCACAGAGGTTAAGTTGTCCAAGGAAACACACTTAGGAAATGGAACAATTTGGAATCAAATACAGTTTCTTTGCCCTTGTTGACTGAAAGAAAAACACACAGTGTAAATGTTGTGAGTTACGTTTTATTCAGGAATCTTACTGAGGATTAGAGCCCAGGGAGACAGCTGATCAGATAGCTCTGAGGAACTGCTCTGAAGAGCTTAGGGAGAAACCAGGATATATATGGATTTTTTTCTTGGAAAATAAACATGTAGTTGATCAAAAGATTAAAGATTATTGTTAATCACAAAGAACAGATATCTCAATGATTTTACTGCTTTTCTATACATGGGAAGATGCAAGAATCAGAGGTCACTGAAATTTTCCCTTAGATATGTATCTCCAGCTATCTAGGGGCCAGTGTATCCAACGAACAGAATACTTCCTATTTTTCTCCATCCTGAATTTCCCTCAGGGTGCACTGTTGGCAGGTGACTGCAGTGGCTAATGGCTTGATCCTTCTAGAACTGGAATGGCAGGCAACATTTTTTTCTTTACACTTTCCTCTAACTTCTGTTTGGTTAAAAACAATTTCCACCGTACTCATCACTGTTCTGCAAGACTTTGTTTACTAGTGTGTCTGTCTGATGCCCAGAACAAACGTTCAGGTCATTTCTACCTTTTTTCCCCCAGATGTTTTGGGGTTTCAGAAACCTGACCTCACTCTCTAGGGAGCAGTCGTCTTCTTTGAACTGTAAATGAAGTGCTAGCTCAAGTCAGATTTCACCTACTGTGTTATCTGGAGCCAAAATCTCATTTTTTTTTTTTTTTTTTTCCCAGCACAAAAATTCACAGTCAGGATTCTACATGCTGCTTATCTTCCTACCAGCTTAAGTCAGAAGTGCTACATTGATTCTTCATTTGGGTCAGCAGGCGGATTTTCTCACCTCAGTTGCGAGCATCTGAAAATAGTATTAGATAATTCAAACCTTCCTGTCCCAGAGATGCACCACATTCCTGTATATATAAATGTCTTGCTTATGCTTTTTGTTTCCTCTCAGGGGAAAATTTAGAAACATGATTGCTTGTCAAAATTAGAGGATGCTCATACAGGCAGGTGGCATTATGACTGTGGAATGAAATATCTTGAAGAGACTTAAAATATCATATCATTCAAAGAATGTCATTCACAGGAAAAAGGGCATCTGTCAACCAGGGGATACCAGAAGCACTTGTGTATTTATAAGCCCTAGGAGCATATTGTCTCCTGCAACTTTACACTGAAACTCACCTGAAATTCACTGACTAAATGAGCCATCATTACTAAGAAGAATGTGACCTAAATTATAAGTGTGTTCCTGCAGGAATACTATGTCAGAGTCTTGGGAGAAAATGGAGCCCATGCATGCCAGACAGAATAACAGAGAGGATTTAAAGAGGGGAATTAGTTTACAGAAGTGCTGGGAGAACCGAAAGCCAAACACGAGAAGGTGAGTTAACCTAGGGATTAGCAATGGCAGGAAGCTAGTGTCTTACCTAGGGCTGGAGGAAAACAGTGAGAGTGAGAGCCCAGGATTGGAATCACCCAGAGGGAATAGAACCATGAAGAGAAGAACTACAGTGGGGAAGAAATTCCCTGCAATACACCTCCTTGTTGTCCAATCTCTTGTGAGTCTCCTATTGGTTGACTCTATCAGGAAGCCAGATTTCAAGGAAGCCTAGGAATGTTAGCTTGCAGGGCACAGTTTGCTACAATACAGAACAAGAAGCAGGGAATAGAGATAAGTGAAAATAACAAATGATCAGCAGAACTGTTTCAATCCATTCTCCTACTATATACAGGACAGCATCATTATCTCCAGATAAACAAGACTGCACAACTTTCCTTAATAGCAAACTTCAGTTTCACTCTCATAGCCAGAAAGTTATTTCTGTTAGTTAAAATTTAATTCATTTTAGCAGTCAGTTAATTTATTTTGTGTGGACTTCAATGGATGATTAAGTCACATGCAGAAGCTGTGGCGTCACTATATTTTTAATACTGTAAAGATACATTTGTCATACTTATTTTAATGTCAACCATTGATGGTCAAAAAAGTCAACATCTTATTTCTATTTTTAAATTCTTACATATTTCATTGTCTTATCACAGTAATAATTTTACATTTGGTGTAGGGATTTTGTAAAAACCATCTGATATCCAAGAATATTTCCCTTATTTCTTATTTTTTTTCTTAAATCTCATGGTAGGGCATCTTTCTTCCTCTGGCCATTTATACCAAAACTTAAGACTCTTTATTTTATATTTTTAATAAAGTGTTTTAAGCTAGAAAAACAAAGTATGCTAAGGCTCTGACGGGGGTTAAATTTCTCTAACAGTCTAAATCAATAATTTCAAGAGTACAGTCACAGCATTTAATATTACTTTCAAATAGTATACTGAATTTCTCTTGTGCCCTGATTCATGCTTCTCAGCCTGTCTTTTCTACCAGCTTTTCCGTGGCAGCTGTCTTCATGTCGGTGGACCTGGGCAGCACCTTACTTCAGCAGCAGCCTTCTTCATACTCCATGTGGGAACCTGAGGTAATCCTGATCACTCACTGTATGCACAACCTAAATGTGCTAGGAAGGTAATCTCTTGCTGAGTAAGCTTAGACAGAGGGGAGGAAGCAGCCAATGGATAAATGTGCTCATCTTCCAGTCACAGATAAACTCTTCTAAGGCACATTCTACACTGTTCTCAAAGGTTCCAGCAGGATTCAGGACACACTGCTCTTCATGGTAACCAATCTGAAAATGCCCTCTTGCGTTGGTGTTCCCCTCCTCTCCCCAGATAAACTCAAACCCTTGCCTCAAACTCCACTTGTTTGGAGAACACAAGCTGAGGCAAATAGAAAGTGTATTTTCTTATTTTTATCATATATTCTACTGTATGTATTTTTATTTTTTATTTTTGTTATAATTTTTATTTTCTTGACAAAAATTACCAAAGACCATTATAAAATATACATATGAATCTTGTACTTTTCAAACAGCTTAAAAACTATATCTATTAATTTGAAGCCATAATATAGTCAGGGAAATTAATATTTCCTTTATTTTATGGGAAAAGAAACTAATATACAGAAAGGTTAAGTGAGTTGCTCAAGTGTTCCTCCACTCAGGGCCATAGAATGGAGTAAAATTTCAATCTGCTTGTTTTTATCCAGCTGTAGCCAAACAGTCAACCACATATCTCTTGCCTTGAGTTAATGCTGATGGCATTTTACTAAGTGCAGCTTTAAATGATGGAGTAGAATAACCAAGGCCTTTTGAGAAACTGGAGTGGCACACTAATTATCCTGGCATGCAGCCATCATCGTGATCCAATCTTCTATTAGCAAAGGTCACAAGGAGAAAAAAGACTTGCAAAAAACACTCAATAGCAGAAATTTCAATCCCAAAGATAGCCTTCAAGATCATACTGAATGGGAAACACTGCTGGTTAGGTCATCTGTTATTTCTTTCTTGTCAATATGAGGTATTTATATTGGAAATTCTCACTGTTATTTGAAAAAATAAGGAGTTTCTTCCCAAAGTTTCTGTGAATCAGACCTTGAGCAAGTATTGTGTTTACATGAAGGAGAGGAAATCCTGAGATCCTGAGAAGATGGCCAAATAGAAAACCAAATATATTTGATTTTTTGCCATCAGAGATATGTCACCAGGAGAATACTGATCTGCTCTAAAAAAAAAAAAAAAAAAAGGAATTTAACATGATATGTTTAGTGTATAAATTATCCTGGAATAGAACTCTGCTCTCTGCCCTCTCCTCTTGTCCTCTCCTTACTATTCAGTTGTGCCTCATCTCTCTCCTCCTACCATACTGGTCTGTTTCTTCCATCTCAGAATTAGCCTATCTTTTGCTTAGAACACCACTATGGCATTCTTAAAGACTAACAGTTCACAAGGATTCCCTATGCTTTGGAATATAAATTATTAGGAGTAATACTGCTCTCTAAGGCACCAAATATGTATGTGCATTCTTCACATTGGAGAAATGGAGGTTAAGGTGACTTACGTTGCAGTAGATGATATTCTTGAATGCAGTGTTGGATACTTATATGAATGTTCTTTCTATTTCCACATATAAATCAAAATGCCATATACTAAGTACTATGGACCTTTTGACTATGTTGATATTTCCTTTCTTTTAAATCCACAGATACTTTTTTTTTATGTTCTATGACTTGATAAATGTGTTTTAGGCATCATTTAATTTCTAGAGACAGGAGTGATTTGCAAGCAATAGACTTGCTAATTATAGTGGACTTGTGGAAACTGGTTTTAAAAAAATCAATCATTTTTATATGTGCGGTTCTGTAACTCAAATACTGACCTGCTCCAACTCTACCCAAATAAATACAATGTACACCTAATGAAGTACACTCTAATACAAGGGCGTACTTGAGCAGACTAAACTCAAGCACCAAATATGGCCCACTGCCTGTTTTTGTAAATAAAGATTTATTGGAACACAGCCACATCCATGTATTGCCTATGAATGTTATATTTGACTTAAATAAGAAGCAGTGCATTATGGCAATATTTAAATTTATTTTTCTTTTCCATTGCATAATGAATCCCTGAGGAAGAGAGGAAGGAATCTATAATCATTTCGACTAGCATATTGGATCAGTAATATTCTTTTCTTTTAGTTGTTGCTTATGATTTCTTTCTTTCTTTTTTTTTTTTAAAGCACTTGACTCATTAATGGGTTTGGGATTAAAATCTATATAAATGGGTAGGACATGTTAGCATAGTCAATGGATTGCCAATCTTGTTTCAAAGGATTTAAATGAAGGCAAATAAAAGAGAGTCTGTCAAAGCAGGGATCAAAAAGTTAATGGCATGCATCTGTGTGAGCAGATGCAGTGCTCTTAGGATCAAAACTGTGTTAAGAATCTTGACTACGAAGGCTGGTGACCACCAGGTTGCTGGGCCAATTAACTTTGGGGTAGTTCCAAGGAACAGATGAAAATATAGGGGCTGTGGCCTTTATTTGTGAGGATTCAAGTGGAAATCATTTCCATCTACCTCTCTGTGATCATGCCTTAGAAACAGACTTCACTTACATGAATATCAAAAGTATTTGACCTGATTCTGAGTGAGTGTATTTCACAACGCAGGATAGTTTTGTTAGTGGCCACAACTACCTTCAGAAGAGTTCAGAGCAGGAGGAGCATTCTTAAATGCTGAACTAGTATTCTTAGCACATGTGATTTGGGGCTGGAAAAGAACTTAGTGATTATCTATTTCAATTCTCTCACTGTAAAGGTGGGATAATGATGTCCCAGAGAACTTAAGTGATGTGCTTAACATGACCCGGAGTGGTAATGTGAAAGCCAAAATTAGGACCTAGATTGTGTCAGTTTCTAGTTCATATCCTTTTCTGTCCTAACATACTGCACCCAAATTCACTGACTATTGTTTTGACAATCAAATTTTACTTACTTTTAATATCATTAAATAGAAAAATTACTTATGCAAAGGGTAAATTTTTATTAGATTATTAAAAACATACTCAAATTTTGTAAGGTTTTGTTTCATATTTGTACAAAGTAAGCAATCATAATTATGTTTTCTATTGAGGCACACTGAAAGAGACCTTTTGAATAAGACTTTCTTCTCATGTTTTTACTATCTAATTTTCACTGTCAGCAACTTGTTTGATTTAGTTAAGCATTATCCTCTTCTCCTATATTCTTTTGTATTGCAAATATTCCTGAGAAAGGTAGCCTATTAAGTCACCAGTTCCTTATTTTGAATATAATTTCCCAGATTACATTATGATGACATGGAGAACAAAAGATTTGGGAGGAAGAAACATTAAATGGAGAAGAAAAATCAAGGTACTTTTATTGTTTATTAAAATGTTTATTAAAACCTTAAATGGAGAAGAAAAATTGGAAAAACAAACACTAAAGACAAAACTTGTGGGTTAAAAGAGATCTTAAAAATCTTTTAGTAGCCTCATCTGGTGCTTGAAGCCTGTTTATGATAATTCAAATGTTCCAGTGACAGGGAGCTTTCTACTTTCTGACAAAATTTATGCCATCTATGACAACTGGGACAATCATTTTAGACAGCCAGCCTTTATACTGAACTGCGATTTGTCTCCCAGTAGTTTCTTCCATTGATTCCTATTTCCTCAATCACTTGACATGCTTCCCAAGAATACAAGGAATTATCTGTCTCTTTCTATAAACTAACTATTTCCCTTTCCTTCTGGAAACATGACACATTCCTCCCATAGTTGTTTCTCTTCTGCAGTTGGTCTTTGCTAAAAGGTGGGGCCCAGAAAAAAACCTCACTATTTTTGCTAAGAGTAACTTTTTAGAAATCAGGCTCAGGTTTATGAAAGGTGTCAAAAGGAAACAACTTATATTTTATTTTTATTTTTTATCCATAGGAGAGAGAGTTAAAGAAAGCAGTATGGGCTTCAAAGCCCTGTAACTGAAAAGGGGATCTGTGCTATAATGAGGCTCCTGGGTGCTTTTAAAAAATAAAATCAAACAAGCTCTACAACTCTCAAGAGGTGTAGATAGATATAAACTTGTGAAGGTGCCAATTAAGGACCCAGAAAAGAAGATTTAAAATTCTTCTCAGTGGATAAAAGGTGGCATAGAAATTAGAGCCTAAATATATAAATTCAGAAAAATCTGCATAGGTCTCTAAACCTCAGAATAGTTCTTAGGACTTGCCCTTCAATCTCTTGACTAGGTTGATAATATTAATGTGTCAATCTATGCACATAGCCCCTTCAACCCTTTTAACACAATCTATTCACAGCCAGGAAGGAAAAACGTTCCAGAGGATGTCACTGATTTTCATTTTGCTTTTTGTTTTTTAATAGATGTCTTTGACAAGTCCTTTTGCACTACATAGCATGGTAATTCCAACCAGGCTTCATGCTTGGGTACCAGAAGTTCTCAGCATCATGAAAATTAACCTACCTTAGAGGGAGCTCAAGTCTGCCCCCAAAGGCAGTCAGATGCACGGCAGAGTATGTAGGACAATCTGTGTGGGCATGCTCTCTCTGAGTTAAACACATGTACCTGGAATCTAATAAAAAAATGAGATTAAGTTCTCATTCCCTGCTAATATGCAAATTTATTTTGTAATGATACCCACTTATTCTTGATGGAAATTTTTACCTTATGGTGAATGTTTTGAGTAATATCTTTCCAGATACCACTGGCTGAGGGAAGACAAGCAGCAGAAAATCGACGCAATAAGAAGAAAGGGAAGACTGAGGCCATCAAAATTGATTTTGTTCACCTGAGAAGTTTGTGGATAGTAAGAACGGTTGCTACTCAAGTTACTGAATACCAAGTCAAAGCCCCAATTTCAATTCATGCAAATCTCTTATCCAATGTTTACATTAAGGTAGTTATTCCAAATGCTCTTTCTCAGAACTCTCTTTTTTCCTATTACTTCCCTTCCTGTCAATTTAGTCCATACCCACATCTTAAAATTATCTCTGCTCCATCTTCTCTGGGATTCTTTCCAGGCTACTCCATGTTTCTGTAAATGTTCATATCATCCCAGTTTATATGCCTCCTTTTCATTGATGCATCTGAATTCTCTCCTTTTCTAGACAAGGAGATCTTGGAACTTCATTCTTATCCATACCCTGTGGATATCATGCTTGACCCAACATTTTCAAATCTGGCCACTAACCATTTTGATAGCCTGTGATGCTTTACCTGTTTGATCTGTTGCCTATGCAGTCGTTAGTTTCTCCAGTTCTCCAGACTGCCTTTCATTGGTAACTGCCTTAGATCATAGACTCCTGGGAGAAAAGTTTAGCTCACACCCATTAGAATGTCATAATTATATATTAAAAAAATGAAGGGAAGAAGCCTGCTTACTTTTAAGTCTTTAATTCATCAATTCCTCAATCACAATCAATTACAGTTCTGCTGGGGGCACTTGAAATTACCATTATAGTGATTCTTATAGACTAAAATTTTGTTTTCAAATGACCTGGTTAAATTGCACATAAATTCCATGGAAAGAGTAACATTACCCATTAGTAGCCATTAGTTCACTATTACAGTTTAGTCTATTAGATTATCTGATTGTCAGGTCACGAGAGCTGATCCTTGGGAAACAGGACACAGGAAAGGGAGATTTGAATGACACGAAAGGGCATCAGATGTGTTCAGAGAATTAGATATTGTTTGAGATCTCTCTAGTTCATAGCATTCCACAGTTCTATGCTCACTCAGCAACACAGTTATCAGAAGCATTTTCTATCGGGCAAATTGAATCTCTAAATGCATAATAAATGCTCTTTTATGAGGATGACTGTAATGAAGAATATCATTTAGTGTTTCTATAGTAAATAACTATTAGATTCATTCCATAGAATTCCATAATGTTTTCCCAGCTTCAAAGACTTTTGATTCAAAAACTAAAGACATAAACAATGGAGAGAGGAGAATACTCATCAGATTAATGGTCACTCCAGGGTCCAGTGAACACCAGAAAATTAGTGCCTCCAACCACTTTCAGCTTCCTCCTTCTCAGAAGACAATTTCCTTACAGATCCACACTAGAAGAGCAGTGAGAAAACAAACAAACTTAGAAACAACAGGATGAAAATGTCTCATGTGTGTTCGTGAACTTTAGAGATACTTCTATTTCCAAGAAGGAAGGAAGGGCAGACAATTAGTTACAATTGCAATTTCCTGGTACTCTTTTATTATGCTAATAAATATATCCCTTCTGACAAACTAGATAATGTATTAGAGCCTGTTATGAAAGCTCTTAAATGTGGATTTCCTTTTCCTCAGGGAACCCAATTGAACATTTATTGTTCCAAATTATCATTCCTCTGAGCCAAAATATGAGTTTATATTAGAAGAGAATTCCAAAGGAAAGCTTACCTTCCACTGGGTCTTTTTAATGTAAAACACACGCTCACACACACACACACACACCCTCATATGGGCCCTACTTTGTGTCGGAATTTATGGTACAAATGATTTACGTATGTTATATCAGCATACTCCCACAATAGCTTACAAGGTCAGTAATATCATCCCATTATTTAGATTAGGAAATAAAGACATAGCTGTATTTTGATGTTCAAGACAGTCAACTCTTTAAAACCACAGAATATATTTTAAAAAAGTTTTAATTTGAAGAAAATAAAGAATAATAACATTCCCAGAGAGTTTTAGCTTGCTTTAAAACTTGCCAAGCTCTTTGATGTCCACTGCCTCATTAAATCTTTATGACAACTGTTTGGAGGAGGAAATCTAAGTAAAATTATATCTACATAGGAGCAAGTTAAGAGGTTTAATGACTTACTAAGGTTATAGAGTCAAATGGGAGATCTAGACCTAGAAACACTCCTGACAGCCTGTGTCAAAAAGGTACAGGAAAGTCATTTTATAGTAGATATTTATTACAATTTACACATGTATATATGATGCATTTATTTCCTTTTCTTTTTTATTTATGATAATCCATGTTTGCTGTAGAAAATATAATGCTACAGAAGATTGTAACTAAAAAAAAGATTCTACTACCCAATGGCAATTATTATTATCCTTTTGGAGATAATTATTCCAGATGTCCATAATAATATAATATAATATAATATAATATAATATGCAGTGTAATGCAATATAAATGTTATACTATGTATAAATGTTATGTTTGACATAAATGTTAATATATAATAAAGCTTATTTTTATATTATTAATACCATAAAAGTAACACACTATAATGTAATATGCTTTTATATAGACCTGCAGTTGGACCTTGATCTTATCCCTTAACTGCTAGATGGCAAAATGATTTACACCCCAAATTTCACTTTACTCACCTACCCATGAAAATAATAATAATACCTACATTATTTGAGATTTGACTTAATTGCTATAGTATATGCAAAGCCCTTAGCACAGTATCTAACTCTGAGTAGATATTTAATAAATGTTTGTGGTCATTATTCTTTGTATTATTATTATTCACATGCATCACATACATATATGTTAAATAAATATATCCAAGACATGTTTATAAACATAAACTTATTTTATAGATATATTTTTTTCATGTTCAGAAATTTGCTGAATTGTTTTTTCCCCCTCAATAATACGCAATGGATATTTTTCTACATCAATGGGTATTCATACCTATCTTTTTTTTTATTAAGTAATTGGCATTATTGGGTTGTTATTGGTTTAAAAAATTTCTTTTAATTTATTTATTTATATTTATTTATTTGCTGTGTTGAGTCTTTGTTGCTGCACACAGGCTTTCTCTGCTTGCGGTGAGCAGGGGCTACTCTTCGTGGTGGTGCATGGACTTCTCATTGTGGTGGCTTCTCTTGTTGCAGACTATAGGTTCAAAGCACACAGGCTTCAGTAGTTGTGGCACATGGGCTTAGTTTGCTCTGCGGCATGTGGGATCTTCCTGGACCAGGGGTGGAACCCGTGTCCCCTGCATTGGCAGGCAGATTCTTAACCACTGTGCCACCTGGGAAGCCCCACACCTATCTTTTTAATGGCTTTTTACTGTCTAATGTATGGATGTACCACATATTATTTAATGCCTCTGTATTGATTGACATTCAAGTTCATTCTAATTATAAATTGTTATAAATAATTCTGAAATAATTCCCTTCATGCATATGTCTCTACATGTTCAGTTATTTTATGAAAATAAATTTTTGTTAGTGGGATTAATCTGTGCAAAAGGAAGCAATAGCAAAGGAGGTGGTTCATCTAGAAAATGGTGAGTTTCCAAATTAGTCAAATTGTAGAGAAAAAGAACAATTGATTCAATGGTATATTAGGCATATCAGTTGAGATGATTTAGTTGAAAGAAACAGAAAATGTTAACTCACCTAGGGTAAACAGTAAAGGGATTTATCATCTCATAATTGGCATTATCAAGACTTCAACTTTCTTCCACTGTTATATTCTGTTATAACTCACTTCATTCATTTCCCTCATGCCTTTAAGATGGCTACAGCCATTCCGATGATCATATCCAGACACTGCTAGTCCAATACAAGAAGAGATCTTTTGTATCTTCTTTTACCAACAAAGAAAAAAAATGAATATCTAGCTAGCTAGCTATAGTGAGACAAAGGGCAAGCCATGTGAGATATACAGAGAGAATAGCGAGAATAAAAAGAGTGAAAAAGGTGGTAAGAGCTTGAGAGAAGAGACAGCTAACCTCTTCTCAGGCACTGAACCTTCCTATAATATTTACTACATAGAATCAGGAAGTAGAAAGTCTATAATAAAGGTCAAATAATGGTGAATGAGCACACTGTAAGTGAACATGGCCGAAGGGAGAGCTTAGAACTGTGATTAAGTATATATATATATTTTTTCCCTTGAAGTGAAAGTGTTGGAGAGGAGGTAGGAAAAACATATTCCAGTTGTGGTTACAGTATTAACTTCTGGATATTCCTGTTTTTTTAAAAATTTTAAATTCTTAACCGAATGTTCTAAGTTACCAAGTCTATAAATATTCAGGGCTGTGATGCCTTCCTCTGGGGAAGGAATGAGAACATATCAGGGCAGTCTTTCCACACTTAAAAAGATTGTTCTCGTCATAAAAATATTTGCTTCTCTTGTGTCCTCTCGAGCCCAGATATATTCACAGTTCAGCTCTTAACAGAAGCTTTGAAATGGGCTTAATCATGTTATTTAACTGCAATAGAGAATTTTAAAAACTGCCATTCTAGTCCCTATCTCAGGTTAAACCTACTCATATTATTCAACATAGCTCACTATGGAATCAAATAACAAATACAGTCTACCATCAATCCAGCATTTAATCCAGGTCTATACTTGATTTATGAGGACCCTGCCTTCTTCCTTGCCTCCTATTAGTTTATCTCCTCTTCTTTGTACCTTTCTTTAGGGTCTTAAAACTATTCATTCATAGACATGTTGTTTTAATGTCATAACCATTCTGGCTTCCCCAGCTAAGATGCTCATCACTGTCAAACTTTCCTAGGATTGCCTGAAGGATCTGCACTAACTTTCCCTTGGATATTTATACATTGTGACCATTTTGTATATCCTAGTCACCAGGAGGGAATTCCCAAATTGGTCCTATTATTGACAAACTATCTGTAGATGTCACAATTTCAGACTTCAGATTTTCTCCATTGCTTCCTGAATAGAGACTCTTCCTGAGGGAGTCATTGAAGTAGACTCAATCTTCCAATTTCCCTCTTTGTAGGCCTCTAACTCACCTGCCAATCATTTGCCACTGCCTATATGTCCACTTTTATTTCCATTCAAATTGGAGGACCAAGTGTACCGCCTCAAGTTCTGCCATTGGGAGGTTTGTCCCTCACCACTGTTTTTCAAGGCAACCACTGATTGGGGCCAGAGTGTAGCAGCAGTACATGTTAGACTTACATACACCTATCATGCTGACTCATCTATGAATCAAGCCTCGTGTATTCTTTTCTCTGTTAGCTTGTGACTACAAGGTGTGCACTCATGGGGAAGCACTAGAGAAACATAGGGATTGGGACTATTTTCTTGTGCGGCTTCTTCTGATGCTGTTCATGTCTCATCCTTGATGTTCCACTTCCATTTTACAATGGATTGCTTCTGGGCCTGACCATATTTATTATTTGGATCAAAATGAGTAACACTGACTGGATGATAATTTGATGCTCCATGACCAGGTGCCGTTTCTACCTGGGTCCAGGTGGATAAAACACCTTTGCTATAGAACCCTACAGTTCTAAGTTGTGATTCTATTTTTGGGCCTTGCTATTAACTCCCCACAGCACAGATAGTCTAAGACAACACTAGAACTGCCACAATGTGTACGCAAGTGACAGGGTTGCTTTTATCAAAGCAAGAACCTACTGCCAGGCCCTCTCCTTCTTTGGGCCTCCAAACTGGCAGCCTTCCTTGGCCTTCAGTAAATGAGTTGGAGCAATATTTTCAAGTGTGGAATATGCTGCCTCCATTTACTCTGAAAAGGCCTAATAGGTGATATGCTTTCTTCTTATTGATGGGAATTGTGAGCTGCAATAATTTGTCATTTACTATGAGAGTAGATATCCTAGGAGATCCTAGACAACTGAACTCCTAAAAATTTCACTGATGTGACAGACAAGGCTATGGAGCTCAGGTTTCTTATTAAAACTTCCAATGTACTTGCCCCTTTTTGATCATCTGACTTGGTTAACATAGTGTCTTCAATATGGTGGACCAACATGCCATTCTGCAAAATATCTAGATAATTCCAGTCCTTTTGATCTACATTTTGAGAGAGTATAGGAGCCTAAGGAAAAGACCAGAAATATATTTCTCACCTTTTCCATATAAACTTGAACTACCTATGGTCTCCTCATTTTGATAAGTATGAAAAAGAGTATATTTACCAGATCAATAGCAATATGCCATGCACATAAGATTGCATTTATATGTTCTAGCAAAGATATCTGGCATCACCACTGCAATTGGGCCTATTATTTGGTTGGGTTTGAGTAGTCTAATGTCATTCTCTATGATCTAACTTATTCTTGTAGAGACATGATTGGTGAATTAAATGGATATATAATGGTAAATACTACTTCTGTATCCTTCTCCTGGGATGTGACATTGTTTTTGACTAAAAATCTTGTTCAGGAGTGCAGGGCAGTTTTAAAGGTCTTCACTTGGTCTTGCCTACATTGTCCTTCAGGCACCAAGGAACCAATGTGAAGGTTCAGCCGACCACCAAAGATGTCCATCCCAACATACATTCAGGTATCTTGAAAATGACCACTAGACCTAGTATACCCAGTGTGAATCAGACCTCAGCCTAGACTTCATTTCTTACTTGGTCTCCACGTACTTCCATTCTAGCAAGGTTTCTATGATGATATCTCATATTTCCAGGTATCAGATCCTGTGTCCAATGGTCCTCAAAATGTCTGAGTACCCCTGTTCTCAGTGTTTGGGTATCTGCGTAAAAGTCTATATGACACACTATGGCATAATTGTTATATATACACCTACCACGTTTGTGCAGGTCCCTCTTCCAAATTGGTCAATGGATTCTGAGAGCTGGCCCATGTCTGGAAACTGGGCAGGAGATCGTAACTTTGTCAGAGTAGCTGCCTTCAGCTTCCTGATTATCAGTCAGGGTATATAGATAGATCAATAACTTTGTTGACTGCCTATCTATCTTGCCCCTGGACATGCAATATTCTACTAAATATTTCTATAGCCCTTTGCAGGTAAGGCCTTTCTGACTTCTACTCTGACCTGCTGCTCAAAACAATAATTGCACCTATCTTGCTTCCAATTATTAAGCACCACCAAGTGGCTTCTGTTATTTTGAAATCCTAACATTCCCATCATTGGGAAGTTAGTTCTATAGCCACATCACCTGCTTTAACGCTTGCTTGCAAAGACAGTCACCACTGAGCTTTTAAAAATGCCAGTGCTTCTCTTTATCAGAGTATTCCTCGTTGCTTTGGTAAATGCAGCACTATCACGATCCTATCTCAAAACACTTGCCTAGTGAGGTTTTCGGCTATTATGTAGCATATTCATACTATCATACGCAATTCTTTGACAATTTAGATTCCCTCTCTGGTGTTTGTAAGAGTTTTTCTGAAAATGGAAGAAGCAACATAGCAGTGTATTTATTAGTATTATCTCTCAGGGTCCTTTCCAGGATGTTATATGCTATATTTCAGGAGAGTGCTCCTGTATTGATAGCATCTTCCATATTTAAATTTCTGTTCCTTCACCTTTATGCAACATACTGAAGATACAGTCCTGTATGTACTTTACTGTTTCCTGCTAGTACATGATAGCTAGGTCCTGGAATCCTTCAGCATGTAACAACCTTTCCCTTCAAAGGCTCAGTATTTCCCTGACCTGATGATTGTGACCTGACCTTAGCTATCAGCCTGGTGGCCAGAAGGAGGTGTGACAGTTGATCTTAAGTGGTGGGAAGAAGATACATGTATTCTTGTCAAACAGAGGCCTCTGTACTATTTTTAAGGAGGTGGAGGAAACTCTAGCCTTTTACAAGGAGGATGAACTACTTCTGTAGTCCCAGAGGTTCACAAGAATCTGAGGATTAATGATTTTCAGGTTCACAATCTCAGACACCTCCTTGCAAAGCCTTAGGTCCTTCTCAATCCAGGATCTAATCTTAGTATAACAAACATGTCAGGGTTGAGAATTCAATCTTTTCTGGAGCTCTGCTACACTTATAAAGTTCTGGAACTAATCCTCAGCCCTGCCCCGCCCCTCCCCCCCCCCCCTTTTTTGCCCCCTGGCTATACAAGAGAGAATCTTTTTAAAAGCTGCAAGGAGCCCTTCTGGCTTTCACACCTAGCATTGTATTGGTGATCAATTACTTCCAGCCTTTCAGAGTTTTTGTTTTTGTTTAGTTTTTAATGCGTCAAGGATTCCATAGTATGCCAACCTACTAATTCCCTCAAAGGTCTTATCGGTGCATTTTGACCCCCAAGTATCCCATCCTAGTGTACTACTAGTGAACTTGCTAACACTGCATTGCAAATGTATGCTAAGGGCAATTAGCGCTTCATCTAATCAGTGATGGCATCCTCACTGCCAGCCAGCCAGTTGGTGATCCACAACCTATATTCCATTTCAGAGGCTGCTTCCTAAGACCACTTCTGGTACCAAATATCCTGAATCTGGTTCTCTGGAGAATAGACTTTGATATTTGTGTGCAGGGGGTTTACTGGGGCATGATCTCAGCAATAACATCTGTCAGGGATGCAGAATGCAGAACTGAGTACAAGTAGCTGAATGGAGATGTAGATGTAAAGTGGCCTCAACTGACCCCCTGGATAGTACTGGGGTTGGGAAAACCCTTGAGAGTTTTTCTGAATAAAGTCAAGGGACCAGGCCACAGTCCCTGTACCTCAACCAGTTATTGCATGCAGAACTTTTGAGAGGAGTGTAACCTTGATTGAGGCAGCTTTCTTCCAATGCGGGCTATTCCTGGAGAGGGACTCAGCCTTGAGCCACTAGCTGGGCAAGTTGGAGAAATGAGTGCCTTGGTCCTAAAGATTAATGTAGGTGTCCTACAATAATGTCACCAACATTTTTTGATGATAGTAGCAAGAAAATAAAGGAAATGATAAGGAGAAAATTCACTGATTTCTGAATAAAGATGTTTAAGAATTTGTTAGTTCTGTTCTTCAGAAAGGAAAAAGACTGTGCTAAATTTTCCTCCTCATTCTGTTAATTCAATGCACAGTACAAAATGTGACTGTGGCAGAGAGGAAAGTGAGATCTTAGATAGTAGTTTGAGGTAAACAGTGTTACCAAAGACATTCTAGGCTTCAGTTCAAGAAAGAAGGCAAGAGAAAAATGACTGACTATATGGTGGAGTTTCTTCTCGATAGAACAACAGTAAGTTTGTCAGAGATATGTGTTATGAGAGAAAACAGCATGGGTGAATTTACTTACAGTTAGAGCTGGTCAATATTAATGAATAATATAGTATAGTTTATCAGATATATTTTATAAAACAGGGAGTATATCCTTGGAATTTGGAAAATAAAACTCAGGGCAAGATACGTTAAATTATTTAACTGTGGTCACATGGCAAGTTAAGAACTAATATGAGGATTAGTAACTTCATTCTATTGGATTAAAAATATGTGTATATGTGTGTATGTATAAATGTGCAAATATATATATTTGTACTATACTCCTTAGTACAGAATGAAATATCTTGATGTTTGGGCCTAAGGTAGTAATTATGAAAAGTAAGGATAAAGGAGGCAGGAGATTGAATCTGAGACCAGAGGCACGTGTCAAAATGAGTCATGGGAATGGACAGGGTTGAGCAGATTGAATTTGTTTAATAATGGCCCCAGTGTTCCAGACGTGGCTGCAAATGGCGAGAGGCTATTGGGGTATGGAATTGTTGACTTGAGGCTCTATAGAGAGACAGCTGAAAGATTTCTGAAATTAGAGATTTTTTTCCAAGCTTAGCCTTTCATCACAAAATTTCTGGCCAATATTTCTGTTTATGAGCTGAAGTAAATTTAAACAGGAAACTTTACAATTTTCTTTGTGACTGCACATCAGCAATTTCAAGACTATTTTTCTTGGGAATTCGGTTGGTAATTACTAAAACTCCAAAGCTAATTATGTTGTTATGCTAGTGGGACTGTAGCTATGGATGAGAAGTCTTTCCCATTAACAGGCTCAATTGGTAGGCACTAGTAATTCTACTTTCACCCTAAACCCTTCCTATCCTTCTTCCCACCTCTTGAGGGTAGAGGGAAGCAACAATTCAATGATACATCCCTTTGGAAAGGGAGATTTTCCTTAAAAAATTGTTTAGTCAGAGCAGAAAATAATTTCTTTTTTTAAGGAGCAAGCAATCAAGCCATATCCATGTAATCTGAGAGATTCTGAAAACACCAAGATGCTCTATTTTGAAATGGCAACCTGGTTTCTAAGAGGACTGAGACCTCTTTAACAATGCAAAGCTACATAGATTATAAATAAGTTATATTAAATAAATAATTATAGATGGCATTGTTGTGAAGGGCTAATATTTAGCCCCCACATGAGTAGGATGCTGTTTCTATAAGCTGTTAAGTGTGTAGTGAGGTGTGAGCCTTCAACTACACAAGAATATAAATGTACTTGGACAGGCAGTGTATCTAAAGCATCCCACATCGAAGCAAAGGCAGTTGTGTATTTTAACGATACTACATTTAGGTAAACAAAACAGCAAATTTGTTTAAATAGAATGTCACAAATTCAAATAAATAAGCATTTATTTGAATGAGTTATTAAGCTATTTTTTTAAGTTGCTCTCTTCTGAGACATGAAGGGGAAATTAAACACATCCAAGGCAACAAAGAATGTGACAAAGACTGTAAATGACCAGATGTCAAGACATGCCAAAATAAAGCTTGTATGTTCAAAGAAATAGGACACAATCATATCTTCTGGAAAATGGAAACAAGTTCTAATCTTGCCTCCAGGGCGCACTTGCTTTGTCACCTTGGGCAAGGTTACTGATATTGCACTATATCTTGGTTTTCCCATTTAAAATAGTGCAAAATATGCTATCGTGCTGGTGATGGAGAAAAGATAACACCTTTTGTCCTAGTTAGAAATATTTGCAGTCCAATACCAACAAAGAAAATATTTAATTTACAAAATTTCTAAACCTCTCTTAATAGCATAGTCCTTAAAAGTGAAATTTTACAGCAAAATGGTCCTAAGGTCTAATTAATTTAAACGTTGGTAACGGGGAACACTGAATTCTTTGCTTGCATGGACTTTGGACAGATGTTGGTTCCATTCTTGCATACGCTATGTACCAAGCTGCTTGACTTTGCATAAAATATTTTAGTTCTTAATACTTCAACTCTTAACCATTCAATTTCAGTAGCTTTACCTGTAAATTAAAGTTAATCACACCAATCTCACAGAGTTGTGAAGAACTAAACAGCATAAGCGAAGTACCTACCACAAGCAGAGTGTACTTAATACACTTTCTGTAATTTCCACATGCAATTCAACAAGAGAACTAAATATTATAGTGGTTCAAGCATTTTTTTTTTAAATTGAAGGTAAACTGTAATCGTCGTTGCCCTAGATTTTAAAATCTTTCTTTCTGTAACCATCATCCCTAAATAACAAACAGCAACAACAAGAAGTAATCTACATTAATATTGGCTATTCCTGAATGGGATCTTGCTTTTTTGTTGTGAAATAGAGGACAATTATCTCAGGTAGTCTTTGTTGATATTATGATGCAAATTAGTTATTTCAATGAGAAAGTAACATCGATTCATGTAGTAAACTTTTAATAAAAGCATGTTGATTATCTGATTTAATCAGCCAAGCAAAATATGTTTTGTTTGGCTGGATTCCAAGCACATTTATATGTTATAATAAAATCAGAATTTGAGATATATTTATTATCATGATGACACTTGAATTTACATCAGTTATATGTTTTATTGATAAGGCATTGATAATCAGAGTTGCTTTATGACCCAGTAAAATTTTGGAAAGAGATTAAAATATTATATGAAAAAGAAAATAATGATCAAATGTTAGAGTTTTAGGTACTGAATCAATGTGACAGACTAGTTTCAAGCAGTTAGCCTAATTCATTCACATTTATTATACTGAAAATATATCGAATGAGTACTCTTAGAACATCCATGTAGTATTTCAATGGACAAAATCCTTAATGTGACCCTGAAGCTACGAATGGAAAGAAAACTTCAAACAACCCATGGCTTTCTTACTTAAGTTTTATGAAACTCAATGAATTATAAAAATATAGGTAATGGACTTCTTTTCATCAGAATTATGTATATACCACATTTTCTAAATTATAGTCCTCTATTACTCTGAAGATTTAGCTCTGAGTGTTATTTTACAATGATGAGCTGCTTTCCATGAACTCCTATGCAAATTAGGAAAAATGGCTAAGACAAATTTATAGTATAGGAGTTTGTATTCATTGATTTTTTTTTCTTTTGACACCAGGTTTAATTTCAGCATAGAGTGATAGAAAATAGTCATATTAATAGAACAACAAAGATAATTATGATTTGTAGAATATCAACAATGACTAAAAAGGCTTTAAGGTAAGATGTATTCTCCCTCCTATTGATTTTTTAATGTGTGTGTAAAACACAAAATAAAGAAATAAAATTGCTGAATCGTGGAGAGATCTGATAATTTTGGAATCTAGCCAGTGTAAGACTGGTTAGATATATGAGGGATTTCCAGTATATAAACAGTCAATTTGGGCTCTGTCCCTGCTGAATTGATAATCTCTATTGATCTGTATTCAAGTTTACTGACTCAATCTTCTGCCATCTTAAATTTGTTGAAATATTCATTTCAGTTATTTTAGTTTTCAGGTCTAGAATGTCAATCTGTTCCTTAGTTTTCATTTCTCTTTTGAGATTGCATGTCTGTTTACTCATTATTTGCATATTTTTCTTTAATTGTTTGAATATATTTATAACATCTGCTTGGACACTTTGGCTACTTTACTCAACATTGTGCCCACTTGAAATCTGTTTCTATTGACTACATTTTTTTCCTCGGTATGCATCATCGTTCTATAGTTCTTTACCTGTCTAGTAATTTTTGGTTAAATCCTAGACATTTTGGACATTATACTGCAGTGACTCTGTCTCTTTACTTCTTCCAAGGGTTATTGGCTTTATTTTTTATAGTAGGTAATTAAACTTGCTGGATTCAAGCTTTAAAACCTGTCTCCCCCATGATGTGAAGACAGTGATGTCTCTGGTCAAATCTGTGTGTGTGTGTGTGTGTGTGTGTGTATGTGTGTGAGTCTGTCTCTTTAGGGATCTCCTTGATGCCTGTATAATTAGGCTATGTTTCACTTAAGAAATTAATTTAAAAGCACAATAAATCCTGAACTCTCCCTAAGTTTTCAATTTTTTTCCCCTGAAACTCCTTAGGTTGTCCCAAATTTGTACATAATTTTGAAGCTAGACAGTAATGAACAGGAGTGTTTATTGTTCCAGCATTTCCATGACTCTCTTGCTTCCTAAATCTTCTTACATTTTTAGTTTTTTGCCACCTACTCCTTTTTTTTTTTCTAACTTTTTATTTTATACTGGAGTACAGTTGATTAACAATGTTGTGTTACTTTTAGGTGTATAGCAAAATGGTTCAGTTATATATATACATGTTTCTATTCCTTTTCAAATTATTTTCTCATTTAGGTTGTTTCTGTTTTGTAAATAAGTTCATTTGTATCATTTTTTTTAGATTCCCCATATAAGTGATATCATATGATATTTCTCTTTCTCTGTCTTACTTCATTCATATGACAATCTCTAGGTCCATCTATGCTGCTGCAAATGGCATTACTTCATTCTTTTTATGGCTGAGTAATATTCCATTGTGCGTGTGTGTATATAAAAAACATCTTCTTTACCCATCTCTCTGCTGATGGACATTTAGTTCGCTTCCATGTCTTGCCTATTGTAAACAGTGCTGCAATGAACATTGTGGGTGCATGTATCCTTTTGGACCATGTTTTTCTCCAGATATATGCCCAGGAGTGGGATTCTTAACTGAGTCCACCACCTTTGGCAAGTAAAGCTGGAGGTTTCATTACCTAAGCTGGAATTAATGGGAATATCCCTAGTCCACAAATGCTCCATTCTTCTACCCTTCCCAAAGCCCATCCCAGCTCAGTCCTGCTTCAGGTTGCATAAAAGTACAGCTTTGGTGGTATCTCCAGCATTAGAAGAAATTTTGTTGGTTCCCTGGCATCAGAGTCAGTTTTAAATCTCTACAGGGTGAGATCAGGGGAGGATTTGGGAAATAAAAAGAAATGTCTTTCTTAAATCAGTGCAGTTGTAAGTTGGCTCTGTGCTTTGTGGAGCTGGCAAAAGTTCAAAGATTCTCAAGTACCTATTACCAACAACCATTCACTGAATCTTCTTGTGTTATAAAAAATGTACAGTTTTCTCTAGCAGACTATTATTGCTCTCCTTTAGCTTTTGTTTCTCTGACAGTCTGCCCTACCTGAATACTACTGAGGTTCCCACTTTCTGGCAGAAGTCCTTTTGGATAGGACTCCAGGCTCCCTCCCCTTTTCTCATGATCCACACCTATTCCACAGGAAATACTTACATATTTCTTGCTCTAATACACTCTGGGAGCTCTCGTCCATTCCAGTATAGACAGCTCTACTCTGCTGCCACAAGCAGCTTTAGTTTTTCAGGTATGAGGCAACAGTATACAATTTTCCTATATTGAAGAAACACTTAGGAAGCTTTTTTACTCATCCATTTGAAGCTCACTTCACCACATTCTTATCAGGAAAGAGATAGAGACTTATGGCAACAATTCACATGAAGTTTCCTATCCCTTTTTATGTCCTTAAGTGGACTGAGAAGTCTAAGAATTGAGAAATTGACTAGCAATAGTTTGCTTTGTAAATCATGCATATGGGGATCTTGCTTTGAAATTTCACACATACCTTATCTTGGTATTTTGGTCAAAATATCAGTTTTAATATCTTATTTTATATAATTTGGGATACTTAGTGATTTTTCAGAGGACCAGAGGACCTGGAACCCTTGAGCATTCTATCTTAGGGATGGTAAAATTCTTACTGCTAATATTTGATCTTTTTAATGATTTGATCTTTTTGAATGAGCATATATTATGCAAACTATGAAAAGGACACTGAATTGAGACAAAAGTGACAAGTTTAAAATTAAGAAGCTAAGAAATTAAAACCCAGGGGATTGGATGAAATTGGACTTTCATGATGTTTCTGAGAAACAGTGTAGTACAATGTTCAAGAGTGGAAACTCTGTAGTATTATAACTCTCCATTTCCTGCACTAATGTTTAGGAGTCTTGTCATCTGGGAATCTAAGCCTCACTTTTCTCATCAATAAAATCATGTAATAATAGAGCCCACTTCATAACACAGTATGGTTATACTATTTGAAACCATATAACACTTCTAAGCATATGTGAACTCTCAATAAATTTTGACTTTTACTACCATTATTATAATATTTAAAAATTTCCAATTAAACACCATAAAAATACCAACAAACAATTAAGTAAATAGGTATTTTTGAAAATAGATGTATATAATGATGGCTCTGGGACCAATTCATTGTCACAACTACCTACATCAAATGTTATTAAATTTGAGGCATGAACTACAGAGTTTCTGGTGTGAGGTAAAGCTCTAGATAAAGACTCTGTCCAGAGATTTCTGAGCATGGATATTGATTTCTCTCACAGGTGATACTGTGACCCTGTTGATACTGAGTTTGGTTCAAGAACAGGCAGGCCTCATATGAATAAATATTTCTGATTCTTCTTTAATAATTATGTAATAAGCTCTGTTGTAAACCAATTTTGCTTCTTAGATCTGACAAGACCATAACCTGCTTTAACAGTGTAATTGGAAGCCATTTTACACCCATTAAGGACTCTGGGGATCAAAGAATGATGTACCAAGATGTGCAGCTTTGTATGCTCTCTTAATTTCATAAGGTTTTGTAGCTTTAAGTAATTGAGAACTTGAGCTAATCTTTATGTGCATGTGTATGTGTGTGTACCTGTGCACACGCACGCACATATGTGTGGTCTCTTCTTGATAACACATAATCCATCTGAAATAAAGCACGTTGTTTCCTAGCTAATGATTTGATTTATATCATTTGATTTATATCATTGCTGTACTCACAACTTAGTAGTTGGCAGTAATCTAATGCTCACAATAGCCTCTGTAGAACCTGTAAATGTACATCTCCAAATGAAATGATTATTTATGTGAATACCTATGGGGCTATATGAATATGGTCAAAACACTCCATTTATTCTGTTTTACAGGAAATGCAAGGTATAATTTCAGTTTTAAGATTTTTATCAAAAATCAAAGCTTGCCATATAATTGGTAAATAACTTTACCTTCATCTGAATATTAGTTAGTGCCACAATCATGATAATATATTTACTCATGTCATTATATCTTAATATACTAATGGAACAATAGAAAGAATAGGTTTAAATTTACTTGGGTGAGTAATTGACAGTGAATACTCCAAAGCAAAATCAAACACCCAAGTTAACAGATATGTGAGAAATGAAGGAAAGTTAATAGGCACACTTTTGGGGAAATGAAACACAAATTCAGTGTAGTATTTGCTAGTAATATACCATGTCAGGGAAGGCAGTTTGCTAATTAGTAAATTTTACTCCTTTCACATGTACAAGCAACTGTTATGAATTTTTCAAGTTGTAAAAAGTTGTAAAGCATTAAAATTCATAAAAATGATAAATGCTGATTTCACTGATGTTAATGCAACTAACAGTTACTCGAACAATTGTAGTAAGAATGAATACTTACTAAAAGGGTCAGATATTATGCATAATAGGCACTATATCTTTCAATATATATGTGTGTATGGTTCTCTGTGTGTTGGTGTAGGCTCTAATGACAGCGTGGACTTTAGTAAACATAAAAATATAGAATGTACTTTAATCCCTCTTTGCCTCCTTTCTTCCCTCCCTTTTAGGCCTTTAAAGTCTTACCAAATTTACTTGCCCTTTAAAAAGTCTTCTCAGAGCACTAGAGTCCTCATAAAGTGTAGTAATCCAAAGATAAAAATGATTTCAAATTTATTGTTAAAAATAATATTTGAATCATGGCTCCATCACTTATCATCTGGGTGACAGCAAAATAATTACTTAGGCTCTACAAGCCTCAGTTTCTTTATCAATGAACTAGGACAAAATTACATGCTTATATTATTTTTATAATAATTACATGGGAAATATATAGAAAGACTGTGGATCAATGCCTGGGACACACAAGGTGTTCAATAAGTGGTAATTTGTATTGTTGGTATTAGCCTTGAAAATTTCAAGGCCAAATTATTCTCAGCTTTTTGTTTGCTGGTTTTTCTCTCATCTAATTTATAACTTTATATACATCTGTTCATTCTTCCTAATGATGAGCACACTAATAGGCACAGAGAGCTCAATTTGGATAAGTAAAGTCAAATGACTTCGAAGACTGTAGGGATCAAAGAGATTATTTATTCCATTTCTCTCATTTTCGGATGGTGTGGATGAGTTAGATTCAAGTGACTTGGTCAAAATCACCAATTTATTATTTTTTTTATTTTTATTTTTTTTCCGAGGACCTGATTAAAAACTGTTTTTTATTCATCTTGGGGAGGAGAACAACACACAACCAATTTACTCTTGCCATAAAAACAATCTAATCCCATGAAATTGTAATAAGCTTTTTTTTTTTTGGGGGGGTACACCAGGTTCAATCAACGGTTTTTATACACATATCCCCATATTCCCTCCCTTCCTTGACGCCCCCCCCTCGAGTCCCCCCCACCCTCCCTGCCCCAGTCCTCTAAGGCATCTTCCATCCTCGAGTTGGACTCCCTTTGTTATACAACAACTTCCCACTGACTATTTTACAGTTGGTAGTATATATATGTCTGTGCTACTCTCTCGCTTCTTCTCAGTTTCCCGTTCACCCCCCGCCCCCTCCCATACCTCGAGTTCTCCAGTCCATTCTCTGTATCTGCTTCCTTGTTCTTGTCACTGAGTTCATCAGTACCATTTTTAGATTCCGTATATGTGAGTTAGCATACAATATTTGTCCTCTTTCTGACTTACTTCACTATGTATGACAGATTGTAGTTCTATCCACCTCATTAGATATAGCTCCATCTCATCCCTTTTTATAGCTGAGTAATATTCCATTGTATATATATGCCACATCTTCTGTCTCCATTCATTTGTTGATGGGCATTTAGGTTGCTTCCATGTCCTGGCTATTGTAAATAGTGCTGCAATAAACATTATGGTACATGTTTCTTTTGGGATTATGGTTTTCTCTGGGTATATGCCCAGTAGTGGGATTACTGGATCATATGGTAGTTCTATTTGTAGTACTTCTCCTTTTTCATTTCTAATTCTGTTGATTTGCATCTTCTCCCTTTTTTTCTTGATGAATCTGGCTAATGGTTTATCAATTTTGTTAATCTTCTCAAAGAACCAGCTTTTAGTTTCATTTATTTTTCTTATGGTTTCTTTCCTTTCTTTTTCATTTATTTCTGCTCTGATCTTTATGATTTCTTTCCTTCTGCTCACTTTGGGGTTTCTTTGTTCTTCTTTCTCTAGTTGTTTTAGGTGTAAGGTTAGGTTGTTTATTCGATCATTTTCTTGTTTCTTAAGGTAGGACTGTATTGCTATAAACTTCCCTCTTAGAACTGCTTTTGCTGCGTCCCATAGGTTTTGGGTTGTTGTGTTTTCATTGTCATTTGTTTCTAGATATTTTTTGATTTCCTCTTTGATTTCTGTAGTGATTCCTTGGTTGTTTAGGAGTGAATTGTTTAGCCTCCATGTGTTTATATTTTTTGCAGTTTTTTTCCTGTAATTGATATCTAGTCTCATGGCATTGTGGTCTGAGAAGATGCTTGATATGATTTCAGTTTTCTTGAATTTGCTGAGGTTTGATTTGTGACCCAAGATGTGATCTATCCTGGAAAATGTTCCGTGTGCACTTGAGAAGAAAGTGCAGTCTGTCGTTTTTGGATGGAATGTCCTATAAATATCAATTAAGTCGAGATGGTCTAATGTGTCATTTAAAGCTTGTGTGTCTTTATTTATTTTCTGTTTGGATGATCTGTCCATTGATGTAAGTGGGGTGTTCAAGTCTCCCACTATTATTGTGTTACTGTCGATGTCCCCTTTTATAGCTCTTAGCATTTGCCTTATGTATTGAGGTGCTCCTATATTGGGGGCATAGATATTTACCATTGTGATATGTTCTTCTTGGATGGATCCCTTGATCATTATGTAGTGTCCTTCCTTGTCTCTTTTAATAGTCTTTACTTTCAAGTCTAATTTGTCTGATATGAGTATTGCTACTCCAGCTTTCTTTTGACTTCCATTTGCATGGAATATCTTTTTCCATCCCTTCACTTTCAGTCTATATGTATCCCTTGGTCTGAAGTGGGTTTCTTGTAGGCAGCATATAGAAGGGTCTTGTGTTTGTATCCATTCAGCCAGTCTGTGTCTTTTGGTTGGAGCATTTAATCCATTTACATTTAAAGTGATTATTGACATGTGTGTTCCAATGACCATTTTCTTAATTGTTTTGGGTTTGTATTTGTAGGTGTTTTCCTTTTCTTGTGTTTCCTACTTAGAGAAGTTCCTTTAGCACTTGTTGTAAGGCTGGTTTGGTGGTGCTGAATTCTCTTAACTTTTGCTTGTCTGGAGAGCTTTTGATTTCTCCGTCAAATCTGAATGAGATTCTTGCTGGGTAGAGGATTCTTGGCTGTAGGTTTCTCTCTTTCAGGACTTTCAGTATATCCTGCCATTCCCTTCTGGCCTGCAGAGTTTCTGTAGAAAGGTCAGCTGTTATCCTGATGGGTTTTCCCTTATATGTTGTTTGTTGCTTTTCTCTTGCTGCTTTTAATATTTTTTCTTTGTGTTTAATTGTCGTTAGTTTGATTAATATGTGTCTTGGTGTATTTCTCCTTGGGTTTATTCTGTATGGGACTCTCTGTGCTTCTTGGACTTGGTGAATTATTTCCTTTCCCATGTTGGGGAAGTTTTCCACTAGAACCTCTTCAAATATTTTCTCAGACCCTTTCTTGTTTTCTTCTTCTTCTGGGATGCCTATAATTCGAATGTTGGTATGTTTAAGGTTATCACTGAGGTCTCTGAGGCTGTCTTCTAGTCTTTTTATTTTTTTTTTCTTTTTCCTGCTCTGTGGCGTTTATTTCTCCCATTCTATCTTCCAACTCACTTATTCGTTCTTCTGCCTCAGTCATTCTGCTGGTTAGAGCATCTAGAGTATTTTTAATTTCAGTTATTTTGTTATCCATTGCTGTTTGTTTTTCTGAGTTCTTATGAACTGTTTCTTGTACTTTCTCTATTTTGTTATCGAGATTTTGTATCATTTTTACTATCATTACTCTAAATTCTTTTTCAGGCATTTTTCCTATTTCCTCCTCATTTATTTGGTCTTGTGGGTTTTTTTCCTGCTCCTTTGCCTGCATGGGGTTTCTTTGTTTCCTCATGGTTGTCCAAGCTTTTGGGGTTGCTTGTCCTGGTGATAGAGGTGTATATAGAAGACTGTCCAAGCCTCAGACTAATGTCCAAGTATTGGATTAAACGAATATTCAGTCTAGGAAACACATACATGTATAAGACACACAATTATTGAATCCGTTAGGACATAAGGCTCTAGAAAGATCTGACAGAACCCCAGTGTGCTATCAGATATTCAAAGAGAAACCCAGCAGAAATTGACAACTGAAACAGAACAAATCAGAGACAAAAGCAAAAGCAAACAAACAACAAATAACACCCTACACATACAAACATCAATCCAGGGAGATTTTGTAAGCTAGGATCAAATATAGAAATGAGCTGGAGTACCACCAGAGAGAATGGAGATTCTCAGAATGTAATTAGACAACTGTACTAAGAACTAAGATAAAGACAACAGCCTAATATTAATACCAAGGCAGTGCATCATCTGGAGAATAGAGCAAGGAGTCTGAGCAGACCGATAGTGTTGCTTATAAGTATGTTAAGATAAAATACACTTAAAATAGCTGGGAGAAAGGGGAACAGAAGAGCGTAATGTGGTTGGAAATATCCAAAGAAAAAGAAAGGAATAGAAGTGTATAAAAGAAAGGGATGAAAGGAAAGTATGAGAGCTATTTTGTCCGTACTACCAAAAACTTAGCTAGATATAGAAGTATATAGAAAGGCAAAAAAAAAAAAAAAAAAAAAAAAAAAAGAATAAAAAATATCCTTAAAAAATTATGTTATAAAACTTGTAGATCCCTTAGGACTAAGATCGTATTTAATAAATCAAAAAAAAAAAAAAAAAAAAAAGAGAGAGAGAGAAAGAAAAGAAAAAAAAAAAACCCAGAACTGATCCCAGAATGGACCAGTTCAATAGGTATTGATACTACTATTTCTGTTTCCTTAGCGTCTCAGCTGTAAATGTCCTTCTCCGTGCCTTGGGTTTTTTTTTTTTTTTTTTGCGTTATTCTGTGACCAGCAGAGGTTCCTTTATTGTTCGTCTGTAAGCCTCGGTGTGTGGGGAGGGAGAGGGTACAATAGTGGCTCCTTCTCCTGGGAGTGAGTGAGCAGTGGCGCACTGTTGTTTCAGTCAGGCTTGGAGGTGCCTGTTGCAGAGGGCGCTGGTGGCTTAGGCGTACACAGAAAGTCTTAGAGTTGGGCCTCTCTCGGGGTTTTTTCTTTTTGATGCTGGTTTTTTTTTTTTTCTCTCGGCAGCCTCCCTGCTGCTGGCGTTGCAAGGAGTTTTAATCTAGCCCTGCCCGAGTGCCTGAGGGTGCTTGTTATCCCTGAGCGCCTTAGGTGGCCCGCAGGGCGTCTCTCCACTGCCTGTTGCAGAGGCACCGAAAGAGAGGGAGAGGCTATGCGCACGGCTCCTCCCCCCAGCCCGGGAGCCTGCAGCCTCCAGCCGCCATCATGGCCGGGCAGCTCTCGGGGACCAGCACTCCTCTCCGCGGACCTCCTCCCTCCTGTCCTCTCGGTCCGTCACCCTACCGGCAACAATGTTTCTCACCCTGAACCAGCTCTCCAGTTCCCACGCTCCCGCTCCTGGACCCTCCGTTCAGCCGCGGATCGATGTCTCAGTCTGGGACCGCTGAGCTGCGCTGTGGACCCTCCATATGTTTCTCACTCCCTCCTGTCTGCCACAGCTCCGCCGCTTCACCCTCTTTGAGCCCTCGTAGATGCCTCCCTACCGGCTATGTCGGGCTCCCCGCAGCCCTTTCTGGTGTCCGAGGCTGTCTGCTGGTGTTCAGCTGGTTCTCTGTGGGAATGACTGCGTCCTTCCATGAATTCCCAATGCATCTGTGGAGAGGGATGCACTCCACGTCTCTCTACTTCGCCGCCATCTTTTCTCTCTCTGTAATCCCCAATTTATTTTTGATAGACCAAAAACCAGATTCTAGGTTTTCTATCCCTTGACCATTATTATTTCCACTATTATGTATACTTCATTTTATATCAGACATAAACACATGAAAAGATAGATATATATCTATATATTTTTTATGATTATAATTTGTTGCAAAATACTTTCTCTACAAATGTATCTTCCTTAAAAAATTAAAATACATCTTAATTACATTTTCTATTTATTCTAGAAATTCAAGACTATCAGTCTACCTCATATTCTTTGACTATATCCAGGACAGGACAATTTGGTGATTTCACAAGTAAGACAAATCCCTCTGCCATCATTACTCATATACTGCCTTCTCACTCTTGGTAGTGATGGAAGGTTGATCTGATCATGGGGAAGTGAGAATTTTGCTACCTACTCAGGGTTTTTTTCACAAGAAAAGGTAGAACCCTTTCTTTTCTCTTTCCTCTTGTTTTAGCTGTCCTTAATTTTCACTCATGATCTGTTTTCTAAGTTTAAACACCCAATTCTGCAAGTATCTAGAAGTCAAGACATCCACTGTTTCAAAATAAAATATTCTCTCAGAAGTTTTAAGTGAATAACACTGTGAAAATTTACTCATCTAATGTTAATTAATTCAGGATTCATTCTTATATAAAATATATAAATTTCAGAATTTGAAATCTGTAGGAAATCTCATTTGAAAATTGTTTACATTTTGAAAGCTAACAAATGTAAGAGTTATTATATTTATGGGTTTTCTTGACACCTTTGACACCTCCAGTTCTCTGTTCTTTATTCCAAAAATATATTTAGGCATACCTGATTTTCTTGAACTTCACTTTATTGCTCTTTGCAGATACTGTACTTTGTACAGAATGAAGGTTTGTGGCAAGCCTGCATCAAGCAAGTCTATTGGTGCCTTTTTTCCAACAGCATTTGCTCACTGTGTCTTTGTGTCACATTTTGGTAATTCTTACAATATTTCAAACCCTCCACGAGCAAAAAGAGTTTAACTTGCTGAAGACTTAGATGATGGTTAGCACTTTTCAGCAATGAAATATTTTTAAATTAAGGTGTGTAGATTGTTTTTTTTAGACATAATGCTATTGCACCCTTAATAGACAATAGCATAAACATAACTATTACATGTACTGGGAAACCAGGAAGATTTAGACCTGCTTTATTGCAACATTTGCCTTATTGTGGTGGTCTGGAACTGAACCCACAATATCTCTAAGGTATGCTTATAATAATATTATCTAATTTATTTTGACTATGAAAACCAGCCATTGAATATACTTTGATAAAGATACACCCATGTAGCAATCATTCTTTGTACAGGAAATAAACACAAGAGGTAAATGGATTAAAAACAATAGAAAACAACATTATAAAAATCTATCAGGCCAATAGAACACTTGGTCTTTCTTTGACCTCTCCTTCTACACGTCATCTTTTTCCCCTCAACTCCAAAAAATAAAAAGGTAATGACTGGCAAAGAAAATCATCAGAATGGATAACACTGGCATGATGTAGAGTTGAACAGTTCTGGATCACTACACACCTCCATACAAATATGTACAGACCTAAAACAGCCATCTAAATGTACTGAACCTCAGTTTCTTTATCTGTAAAGAGGAGTTAATAATATGTATTTTAGGGGAGGAGATCAAGATGGAAGTGGAGGAGGACATTGGCTCATCTCCCCACCATGAACACATCAAAATTACAACTAAACACAGAGCGACTCTTTCTGAAATCTACCTGGGGATTAGCAGAACAACTCTTCTACAATGAAGACCAAAAATAAAGACCCATAAGGATTTGGGTAAGAAAGGAGAAGCGAGTTCGTTGGGATCCACACCCCTTGTGGGAGACACAAGGATAACACAGGCTTGAGGTCTTCCCTTGGGAGTCCAGCTCAATATCAAAAAAACAAAAAACCCAATCAAAATGGGCAGAAGACCTACATAGGCATTTCTCCAAAGAAGACATATAGATGGACAAAAGGCTCATGAAAAGCTGCTCAACATCACTAATTATTAGAGAAATGCAAATCAAAACTACAATGAGGTATCACCTCACACCAGTTAGAATGGGCATCATCAGAAAATCTACAAACAGTAAATGCCGGAGTGGGTGTGGAGAAAAGGGAACACTCTTGCACTGTTGGTGGGAATGTAAATGGATACAGCCACTATGGACAACAGTATGGAGGGTCCTTGCAAAACTAAAAATAGAACTACCATATGACCCAGCAATCCCACTACTGGGCATATACCCAGAGAACACCATCATTCAAAAAGACACATGCTCTCCAGTATTCATTGCAGCGCTATTTACAATAGCCAGGACATGGAAGCAACCTAAATGTCCATCAGCAGATGAATGGATAAAAAAGATATGGTACATGTATACAATGGAATGTTACTCAGATGTAAAAAGCAATGAAACTGGGACACTTGTAGAGACATGGATGGACCTAGAGACTGTCATACCAAGTGAAGTGAGTCAGAAAGAGAAAACCAAATATCGTATGTTAACACATTTATGTGGACTATAGAAAAATGTTACAAATCAACCAGTTTGCAAGGCGGAAATAGAGATCCAGATGTAGAGAACAAACATATGGAAACCAAGTGGGGAAAGCGGAGAGGGTTGGGGGGAAATGAATTGGGAAATTGTGATACCAAATAATACACTCTAAATATATGAAGTTTATTGTATTTTAACCGTATCTCAATAAACGTTCCTTTTCTTTTTTTTTAAATTAATTAATTTATTTTTTATTGGAATATAATTGCTTTACACTCTTGTACCAGTTTTTGAGGTACACCAAGGTCAATCATCTGTATTTATACACATATCCTGTATGCCCTCCCTCCCTCATCTCCCCCCCACCCTCCCTGTCCCAGTCCTCCAAGGCATCATCCATCATGCAGCTGAACTCCCTTTGTTATACAGCAACTTCCCACTGGCTATCTATTTTACAGTTGGTAGTATATATATATGTCTATGCTACTCTCTCACTTCATCTCAGCTTCCCCTTCACCCCCCGTCCCCCCAAACCGCGAGATCTCCAGTCCATTCTCTGCATCTGCATCCTTATTCTTGTCTTGTCACTGAGTTCATCAATACCATTTTTAGATTCCGTATATGTGAGTTAGCATACAATATTTGTCTTTCTCTTTCTGACTTACTTCACTCTGTATGACAGACTCTAGGTCTATCCACCTCATTACATATAGCTCCATCTCATTCCTTTTTATAGCTGAGTAATATTCCATTGTATATATATGCCACATCTTCTTTATCCATTCATTTGTTGATGGACATTTTGTTTGCTTCCATGTCCTGGCTAATGTAAATAGTGCTGCAATAAACATTATGGTACATGTTTCTTTTGGGATTATGGTTTTCTTTGGGTATATGCCCAGGAGTGGGATTACTGGATCATATGGTAGTTCTATTTGTAGTTTTTTTTTTTTTAACTTTATTTATTTAATTATTATTATTTTGGGGGTACACCAAGTTCAATCATCTGTTTTTATACACATATCCCCGAATTCCCTCCCTTCCTTGACTCCCCCACCTCTAGTCCCCCCCATCCTCCCCGCCCCAGTCCTCTAAGGCATCTTCCATCCTCGAGTTGGACTCCCTTTGTTATACAACAACTTCCCACTGACTATCTATTTGTAGTTTTTTAAGAAACCTCCAAACTGTTTTCCATAGTGGCTGTACCAAGTTACATTCCCACCAACAGTGCAGGAGAGTTCCCTTTTCTCCACACCCTCTCCAACATTTGTTATTTCCAGATTTTGTGATGATGGGCATTCTGATTGGTGTGAGGTGATACCTCATTGTGGCTTTGACTTGCATTTCTCTGATGATTAGTGATGTTGAGCATCTTTTCATGTGTTTGTTAGCCATCTGTGTGTGTTCTTTTTAGAAATGTCTATTTAGGTCTTCTGCCCATTTGTGGATTGGGTTATTTGCTTTTTTGGTATTAAGCTGCATGAGCTGTTTGTATATTTTGGAGGTTAATCCTTTGTCCATTGTTTTAATGGCAAATATTTTCTCCCATTCTGAGGGTTGCCTTCTTCTCTTGTTTATGGTTTCTTTCGCTGTGCAAAAGCTTTTAAGTTTCATGAGGTCCCATTTGTTTATTCTTGATTTTATTTCTATTCTTCTAGGAGGTGGGTCCAAAAGGATCTTGCTTTGATGGATGTCATAGAGTGTTCTGCCTATGTTTTCCTCTAGACGTTTAATAGTGTCTGGCCTTACATGTAGGTCTTCAATCCATTTTGAGTTTATTTTTGTGTATGGTGTTAGGAAGTGTTCTAAATTCATTATTTTACATGTTGCTGTCCAATGTTCCCAGCACCACTTATTGAAGAGGCTGTCTTTTTTTCCATTGTATATTCTTGCCTCCTTTGTCAAAGATAAGGTGCCCATATGTGTTTGGGCTTACCTCAGAGTTCTATATTCTATTTCATTGATCTATTTTTCTGTTTTTGTGCCAGTACCATACTGTCTTGATCACTATGGCCTTGTACTATAGTATGAAGTCAGGAAGCCTGATTCCACCAACTCCATTTTTTCTTCTCAAGATTGCTTTGGCTATTCAGGGTCTTTTGTGTTTCCATACAAATCATAAGATTTCTTGTTCTAGTTCTTTGAAAAATGCCATTGGTCATTTGATTGGGATTGCATTGAATCTGTAAATTACTTTGGGTAGTACAGTCATTTTCACAATGTTGATTCTTCCAATCCAGGAACATGGTATGTCCCTCCATCTGTTTGTGTCGTCTTTGATTTCTTTCATCAATGTCTTAAAGTTTTCTGCATACAGATCTTTTGCCTCCTTAGGCAGGTTTATTCCTTGGTATTTTATTCTTTTTGTTGCAATGGTAAATGGGAGAGTTTCCTTAATTTCTCTTTCTGCTCTTCTGTTGTTAGTGTATAGGAATGCAAGAGATTTCTGTGCATTAATTTTGTATCCTGCTACTTTACTCAACTCATCAATGAGTGCTAGCAGTTTTCTGGTAGAATCTTTAGGGTTTTCTATATATAATATCATGTCATCTGCAAAGAGTGACAATTTTACTTCTTCTTTTCCAATTTGGATTCCTTTTATTTCTTTTTCTTCTCTGATTGCTGTGGCTAAAACTTCCAAAACTATGTTGAATAATAATGGTGAGAGTGGACACCCTTTTCTTGTTCCTGTTCTTAGAGGGAATTCTTTCAGTTTTTCCCCATTTAGAATGATTTTGGCTTTTGGTTTCTCATATGTGGCTTTTATTATGTTGAGGTAATTTCCTTCTATGCCCATTTTCTGGAGAGCTTTTATCATAAATGGATTTTGAAATTTATCAAAAGCTTTTTCTGCATCTATTGAGATTATCATATGGTTGGGAGATTGGGATAGTACACTCTAAATATATGCAGTTTATTGTATTTTAACTGTACCTCAATAAAGCTTCTTAAAAAAAATAAAAAAGGAGAAGAAATGTTGCAGGCTGGAAGAGAGCTGTATGATATACTTAAAGTGCTGAAAGTGAAAAAAAAAAAAAAAAAACCTATAACCTTGGATACCCTACCTAGCAAGGTTACCATTCAGAACTGGAAATTTAAAGAGCCTCACAGACAAGCAAAAACTAACAGAATTCATCAATACTAAACCAACCTTAAAAGAAGTGTTAAAGAACCTTTTTTCAAGTATAAAAGAAAAGGCTACAGCAAGAAATGAGAAATTACAGGAAGGGGAGAAAGTCAAATATATAGTAAATGCTGTGAATCAACCACTTAAATAAGCTAGCATAAAGGTTAAAAGATAAAAATTGTAAAATCAACTAAAATTACAATAAATAATTTAAGGGATAAAAATGAAGATGTAAAATATGATATCAAAAACATAAAAGATGATGGGAGGGTAAAAATGTAGAGCTTTTAGAATGTATTTGAACTTAAATGACTATCAGTTTACAACAAGCAGATATAGTTATAGATCAACATATATGAACTACACAGTAAGCACAAATCAAAATCTACAATAGATACACAAAAAGTAATAGAGAAACTAATGCAAAGATAAAATGAAAGAAAATCATGAAACCACAAAAGAAGAGACTAAATGAAGAGAAAAAGAGAACAGAGAAAAAACTACAAAAACCACCAGAAAACAAATAACAAAATGGCAATGAGTACATAGCTATATGTACTTTATATGACACTTTATATGTCATAGACTGAATGCTCCAAATAAGATAGAGGGTGGCTGATTGGATAAAAAAAAAAAAACAAGACTCATCTAATATGCTGTGCACAAGAGACTAACTTCAGAGCTAAGGACACACACCAACTGAAAGTAAGGATATGGAAAAAGATATTCCATGCAAATGGAAGCAACGCGAAAGTTGGGATAGCAACACTCAGACAAAGTAGACTTTACAATAAAGTCTATATCAAATGACAGAGAAGGGCATTATTAAAAGATAAAGGGATAAGAAGAGGACATAACATGCCTTAACATATATGTAACCAATATAGGTTTACCTAAATATACAAAGCAAATATTAACGGACTTAAAGGTAAAACTTGACAATAATACAGCGAGAGTAGGGGAATTTACCACTCCACTTACATCAGTGGACAAATCGTCCAGATAGAAAACCAATAAGGAAACAATGGTCTTAAATGACACTTCAGACCTCTTGGATTTAACAGATATCTACAGGATATTCCATCCCAAAATAACAGATACACATTTTTTCAAGAGCACTTGGAATGTTCTCTGGGACAGAGCACATGGTAGGCCACAAAACAAGTCTCAACAAATTTAAGAAGACTGAAATCATATCAAGCATCTTTTCCAAGCACAAGTCTATCAGATTAGAAATAAATTATAGGAAAAAAAATAGGGAAAAAAAAACCCCAAACATGTGAAGACTAAACAACATGCTATTAAAAAACCAATGGATCAAAGAAGAAATCAACAACAACAAAAAAACAAACAAACCAAAAAAAATTGAGCTGAATGAACATAGAAACACAACTTTCTAAAATCTATAGGACACAGCAAAAGCACCTCTAAAAGGGAAATTTATGGCAGTACAGGCCTATCTCAGAAACAATCTAACTTTCCATCTAAAAGAATTAGAAAAAGAGTGGCAAACAAAGCACGAAGTCAGCAGAAGGAAGGAAATAATAAAGATCAGAATGGAAATAAAGAAAACAGAGATCAAAACAAAGAAACAAAAACAGAAAAGAGCAATGAAACTAAGAACAGTTTTGTTTGTTTTTTTTAAAATAAAAGCAAAAGTGATAAACCTTTAGACAGACTCACTCAGAGAAATAGAGAGAGGGCCCAAATAAAGTGAGAAATTAAAGAGAAGTTACAACTATATCACAGCAGTGCAAACAATCATAAAGGAATCCTGAGGACAGTTATATGACAACAAATCAGACAACCTGGAGAAATGGATAAATTCCTAGAATCATACAATCTTTCAAGATTAAATCAGGAAGAAATAAAAAATCTTTTGGAACCTAATCACTCATAACCTAACACTCATTAGACAGTGTCTAATATTAATATGTGAATTAAAATGACAACCAAATATCTGGAATGTGATTTTTTAACCCACTAACCCACATTTAAATGTTATCAACATAGAAATTAGGATTAGGTGATGAATTTATTTTACATGTGAAATATTGGCTAAGTAATGTATAGCACCAAGAACCTAGCCAATATTTAAAAAAAAAATCCATTGCATAGAGTTGTTGCATGAATGAAATAATTGATGTATGCTGCTGAACACAATTTCTAGAACATAGCATATCTCAATAAACACTAATTAGTTTCTCTTATTTTTTTCCCATTTGACATCTTGTCTTCTTTTATAATGTTGTATTTCAGACTCACAATAATTTTCAATGTTTTGTCTTCACATGTAAAATGAATTTATTTTTGCCTCTTTACATCTTAATGATTCATTTATACCTCCTAAGAACAAGAGTGTTATCTATATAACCACAGTATTACTGTTAAAAGCAGAAAATTTAATGATACAATTATTACCTAATCTATAGTCCATATTGCAATTTTATCAGTAGCCCCCCAAAATGTGTTTCTTAGCTATTCTATTCCTTTTCCTGAACTCAACCCAGAATCACACATTGTATTTAGTTGTCATGTTTCTTTAGTCTTTCTGAATCTGGGAGAGATCTTCAGATATTCTTTTTGTGTCTTTTTAGAAGTACATGCTAGTGGAAGTCACCTCAATTAAGATTTCCTGATGATAAGACTTAGATTATGCATTATTTTAGCATGGTGATAAAGAGTCCTTATAAATTTCTGAGGAGGCATATGATGTCAGTCTGTCCGAATATTGGTGATGTTAACTTGGATAACATTTTCACCCTCTAGATTTAACTCTGATTGATTCATTATTTCTACATTGTTTCTACTTCAAGGAAAATGAGAATTTAAGAATGTTTATTTAATTTTTCAGTGTGGACTCATGGATTCTTATTTTATTGAATAAGTTATAGTTCATTGCTATCATTATATAATCTGAGGCTCAAATCATCATTTTAAATCCTTTGATATGTCCCTATGATTCTTTGAGCACTTCCTTTCCTCCTGGTGCAATGAGATGTTCCAAGAGAATCTTTTACTTTACCTAACCCAGCCCTGGAATCAGCCTTTTATCCATTACTGGAGAATGACAGAAAATTTATTTTTAAATCAATGATTAGAGGAGAAATGCATGTGAAGGAGATTTTTAAGCTAAAATATTGAAAAGCATATCTTCTATAATACAGTGAGTAAATTCATAGTTTTTATGTCAATTATAGGTCATTGCGAGCTGGCATCCAGTGCATAGAAAGGGGATCTCAAGACAATAATTCAATTGCTACTTTTGGCCTTCACATCTCTGTTATCTTCATTGTCTGAGAGAGAAAAAAATATCTTATTTTATTCCCTCTTTCAAGTACATTCATTTCTCTGCTCTTTCTTTCCTCCCCGACCCTCATTCCAACTCCTGGATCATGGGAATAATAAGATTAAGACTTTACCAAAAATAAATAAAGCTTCCGTTTTCTTCCTTGTATAAATCTCCAAGGGAAGTAATCTCTAAGTGTTTAGCTAGCTGCTTGGAATTTGTATGTGTTTGAGAGGTGAGGGAATAGGAAAATAACACACGTGAATTAATGCACCAATCAGTTATCTTGTCCCAGCTCTTTCTCCCATATCAGAAGATCATTTTTTGCTTGCTGTCTTGATAACAAAATATCTAACATATTGCTGCTTATTTGTATGTGATTAGAAACATCAGATTCAGCAGGGGTCAACTCTATGTAAAATTGCTTTCCTGCAGTTTCAGCTTCTTGTGAAAGAAAGCCAGTGAGTAAATCAGTTCACTCAAAGTATCTATGAATTTAAAGGGTTCACCCTTTCTAGGACATGGGCTCACACAGTAAAAGAAAGGAACACTTAACTCTAAGGAGTGAAATGCTGTAGATAGTTGGAAAGATATTGTTTGGAGAGAGGGTCAGGACCATAATCTTTTTTTTGAAAGATCACAAATCTCAACATACAGATCTATTTGTATTAAGTAAGTCTGAGTCTCAGTGACTATGTTACATTTCTGAAATGGGAATTGTTTAATTCAGACAACTCAGGAAAGGTAATAATGCATTGCTGAGCTATAAAAACAGAAGGTAGAGGTTCGTGGATAGGGATCCAACCCATCTGGAGTGTATTCCCAGAACCATTGCTGAGTAAGTAATAGAGATTCTCATTTGGACAGTTTTTGCTTGCAGGTAGCAAAATGAGTCTTCCCCTTTGCTCCGGGGATTTAGAACCTAGAATCTTGGCAAAGCATGAAACTCCTTCAGTTCATGCAGAAACAGAGGTGGAAGTTAACATTAATTTGTAATTTCCTTAGGGATGAAGTAGGTTAAATTACCAGCAGGAAAGGTAGCTGTCTCTGGAAAAGCTCAGATGATGATTTCCACATTCCCTCACTTAATATGCATCAAGAAGTGGACACTGACCTGCAATGAGTACAACTTTCACTTATTGAGTAATGAAGCAATTTGCTGTCGAATTGTTTTCTCAGACCCTATTAGTCACCTGGGATACAACTGATGAGGAGTTTGATTTTATTATTTTCATGGGACCAGGGATCTGTGACTGAGTCTAATTTAGGAAGGCACAGTAGAACATGTATTTTCTGTAAATTCCTAAGAAAGAGTGTTTTAATTCTTTTGAAATGATGGGTTACAAAAGGTCTTGAGAGTTGATTTACTTTTTATAAGGCCTTAGACTTGATAACAGTGAGACATGTTCCAAATGGCAGTTGTGCCTCTGTGACTGGACTGTTAGAGAAAACCTTGCAGGATAATCTCTTCACAGAAAAAGAATAACTTACATCTGTCCAACAGTACTTAAACTTCACCTTTCAATTTTCCTTCCATTCAGATTTCAGCTCTACTTAACTCAAGGATAGCGCTGTAGGATCAGATAAATTTACTTGAGTAGACCCAAAATGGGGGGAAATGTTGGTTCTGAGAGAATTCTTTGAGCCTACGTCAGTTTAGACAGGAGTTGATCCTTCACTCAAATGAGAATGAAAGTCACGATCCTTTTTTCAATCTTAACAACAACTATTCTGTTACCATATATGGTATGTAAATTTTCCTACCATCAGCAATATATATTAGCTACACATCTGGATCTTCTCTGAGAATACAACCAGTATTTTCTAACTCCATCAAAGATCTGAGACTAATTAAGATAGAATCATGATTTGATTCCATCTGCTGGATGTCTGTCCTTACAAATTATACCATCAGAGTATTACAAACATAAACCTTGTTGGCTTTGATTCCTTCTGAAATGTCTTTGTCAGCCTATAATATAGTATCAGTGTTATGCTGTATTGGCCTTTAAAAAGGATAATATAAGAAACAGTTTTCCTTCTATAATCTTACTATTAAAATTATTAGACATTATTTTTTGAACTGTTGTTGATAAAGATCTTCAAAACAAACTTCCATTGTAGGACATAGAAAAAATTGTCAAAATTATCTTCTGATCAGATAGAATTAATTAGAGTTCTATAACTACTCCAGTTTTCCATTTGCCTTGGTTTTTAGAAAGCATAGGTATAAATTAATATTCAATCATTCATACTTTGACACATCATTTTTTTTTTCTATTTCTCTCTTTTCTATTTAGTTTTGATGTTGTATGGTACTCTTGACTTTGTCTTTTATTGAAAACCACCTCATAAATTTTGGGGATGTGAGGGAGATATACATTTTATAAAAATACATTCATCAAAATAATAGTATTCTGTAGAGTGAAGCCATCATAATCTTTATTTTAAACAAAGTCAAGAGCACCATACAATAGCTTAAGTGTTTCTTTAAGTAATGTAAGATAGAGGGAATAGGATGGGGAGATTACTTAAGGTTCTTTCTGTCTGTTTTTAGCTTCTCTACTTCACTTATCTCTATAAATTGAATATCTACTAACCTAAATATTGATCCAAGAATAACTTCCAAAGTTGGTTAGTTTACTCTATACAATTTATTATCAGAGTTTGTTAGCTCATAACAACTCAATGACAATAGTTATAAGTTCAGTTCTTGAATGGACCATTTGCATTTGCTTCATTCCAACACCTCAAAAAGCACCTATATCTTTAGCTAATTATTAAGGAAATGTACACAGTTAGACATTAAGTGGGTATGAAAAAATCAAACATGTAATGTGTAACTACAAGAAATATCAACCATATAAATAAAATATTCTTTTAAAATTTTGCAAAAAATATACATTTTTGGTTAGTTTTTTCTAGAACTAGGATATCAATCAGTAGCAAAAATTATAAATATGAGAGTGATGCAGAATATTTACATATAAGTGCTGGCAATTGTTGGCTGACTACATGCAGATTAACATTCTTTTCAGTACATAAATTGAGACCTACAGTTATGATGTTAGCACTGCAAGATTTTTCTACACATCTAACAAGACTTCTACTTCCAGATAATTGTCACTGATCCTTCCTCTTGCATAGAATCCATTAATTTTTATACATCTTCTTTCTTATGGCATAGGATCAACACTATAGGATATACAGAATGTTTGTATTTTAATCTCTCTGAAGAATATCACCTTGATCTCAGCGATCTAGTTCCTATTAAAAGTTTTACTTTAAGACACGTTTATGAAAGACTGCCTCAAAAGTTTAGGATTCATCTTTTTTCCTAGCTATTTCTTGGATCAAGTAAGGCATCAGATAAGGATATACCCAGAACAGATTCCTCTGGACACTGATAGAATTGTTTATACCAGGTAAACCATTGGACAAGATTGAGGAGAATTATAAAGTCCAAAAGTGTAAAAATACTTTTTTAAGTAGGAAAATTCACAGGGAGACAATTTCTTACAGTATGTGGTGGCCTATTTGTGATGGTTCAGGGAAGGAATCAATCAATCAGCAAACTACAGCCAGAAGGCCAAATTCAGCCCATTGCTTATTTTATAAATAAAACTTTATTACAGCCATATCTATTTATCTATGTATTGTCTAGGCTGTTTTCATGCTACAGTGGCAGAGCTGAGTAGTTGCTTCAGAGATTAAAATTATACTGCTTGCAAAAACTAAATTATTTACTCTCTGCCCTTTACAGAAAAAAAATGTTTGCTAACCCCTGATACTGAGTAACTTTCAGTGAGCAAGTCATTTAAATGAATTATCTGGGCATTGTGAATTTATTCATGATAGGCTTTCCCTCTTTGCTTTGGTAACTAGGAAGTTCTTAATCAAACTTGACACCTATCAATAGTATAGTGTCACTATACTAAGCATTTTGTGTACTAATGTAACTTCATCTTCTTCCTACCACATTTTTATTGTTTATTCCTCCATATTTTTTCAAATTCTAAAAATCTAGTTTAGCTGTATGTATTTCTGTACAAATTCTCATGGAATCTCTACATTCTACAAAGAATATTGTCTTATTCAAATGTCCAGCTCTTCACAAAATCCAGTTTTTCCAATAAGTCAGGGTGGGACACTATTTTGTAGCAAAGAATGATTTGGCTATTAAAGATAATGTGGCTTTTAATTTGACATATGATAACTGAGCTCCAAAACATTTCTTTTTATTCAAAGGAGTGCGTGGTATTTAAACATTCATAAATAAAGTATTTGGGCAGTTAGCGTAAGGATAGTAACAAGACTATAGTGATCAGACTTAAGCAGACCTAAGTTCAAAATACTGGCTATTACTAGCTTTGAGACAAAGGATCTTGCTTTTCTGATCTGTAATGTGGGGAGAATATAACAAAATTTCATATGCTTAATATGAGAATTGAGAAAGGGCACAGATATTTGTCTGTTTTATTCATTGTTTTATCATCAGTGCTTGGCACATGGTAGGTGCCCTTAGAGAGATAGATAGATGATAGATAGATAGATAGATAGATGATAGATAGATAAATAGGTAGATGATACATAGGTAGATAGATAGATAGAGAGAGAGATAGGTAGCTGGCTAGATGGCTAAATGGAGACAACTTGCAGGTTCATGGCATACATTAACTACTCAATAAAAAATCAGTTCATGGTTTGTTTTTTGTTTTTGTTTTTCTTTAAACATCATTCTTCACAGTAGGGTTCTTTAGTCTTATTTAGAGATTGTTACTAGTCACTGGAGAGAATAACTTTTTAACCTATCATGCTACAGTCAGAAACAGAAGAAATTCTGCTTATATCCAATACACACATGGGCTACTTTGAAGTTTGGCACAAAAACTCCAAAAAAACCCCAGGTTTCCTAGTAGGGATCTTTTTAACCTATATTCTTAGTTGCTGGAGTTATGGGCCCATCTCTGTTGATGAAAAATTGAATGTGCAGCTACAGTAAGTGGGCTGGAGAGTGGGGAGATGGGGTTGGTCAGCCCCAGGAAAATGAGATTAGTCTACTGGCTGGTGCTAAATAGGGAGAAAAATTTATAAACAACCAATTAGATCACATCATTTACTGGTCTGTTGATACATTCATTTATTCATTAAACAACTGCTATTGACTATTTACATGTTAAGTAATATTTTTATGCTTATTAATAAGATAGAAAAAGTTCTTGCCCTCTAGAAGATTGCTTACAATAAGTTGGTTTGCTCTGTCCTCTTTTACAGATTCCTTATGAATTCATTTTGATGGATGTCTTTTCTTCTTGGCTATATACTGCATGTTCATGCCCCCCATCCCACCTCCAAATTCTGAAACATTAAGCTTCGTGGGATGATACTAGGAGGAGGGGCTTTAGGGAGATAACTAGGTTTAGATGAGGTCATGACTGTGGAACCTCCACAATGGGATTAGAGCTCTTATTAGGAGAGAAGGAGACTAGAGCTTAATCTCTCTTGTCTTGTGAGGACACAAAGGCAAAAAGATAGCAAACCAGGAAAAGGGCCCTTACAAAAACAACCATGTTGGCACCCTAATCTTGGACTTCTCAGCCTCCAAAACTATGGGAAATAAATGTATGTTGTTTAAGCCACCCAGTCAGTGGTATTTTTGGTATAATAGAACTAAGACATACTTCAAAATAATCTATGATGTTTATTTTAACTTGATTTAATTTCATGAAAATATTGGAATGGGGAAGTATAGAGAGTTCAGTTTGCCTAGTGCCTCTCCTGTGATGAACACTTGGAAGCAAATTAACAACCATGAGCTTTTAGACCATCTCAGCTTCTCAGAGTTGGTCAGTTCTACTTAGTTAAAGGCAGAAGTAGTGCTACTATAAGGTGACGCTTTTTTATTCTTTTGAAACCCTCACCTTATCTAATATATAGGATAACAGACATTTCATTCAACATTAAATAAATGATTATTTAGGATTACATGACTGCATGTATCTCCTAAGGATGATAGATAATGAGAAGTACATTTTTCCTCACTCACTTTGAAAACATTAAAACAGTAAAAAAAAAATCTAACTTCCAATTTTTTTAATTTGCATATGTTTAAAATATTGTAAGGGAAAAAGCATGTAACTTTTTCCTGGTGCCTGAGCCTGGCCAAATTCTTTACACCACTGGAGGGCAAGGATATTTAAGTGTTTATTTGCTCTTTTAAAATAACATACAAGAATGCTTAAAATGCCACCCCCAAACAGAAAGATATATAGTATTCCATATTCTTAACTTTTACAGTGGAAGCTTCTCAGTCCTTGCAATGCTATGCTCCATGTTTAATCAGTTAAATAAATTCAGTATTAAAGTGGTGGGCTTTTTTTATTGTTGTTGTTTTAATCAATTTGTTCTGTACAGTTTGCAACAAAAATTAATTTGCTATTCAGTTGGGATTCATTTTCAATTCAATTTCTTGACCAAATTGCATTTTTACATTAAATTACATTCTTATGGATCTAGGTTGAGTGTGATTATAATGATTAATAAGGCCATGTAACTTCATAAATTAACTATAATTGGCCACAGTGATTGGTAAGGTAAATCCCATTATAAAGGATTGTATTTGAGAGATTGGAGCTATGGTGGGTGGGTGAGGTGGTTTTACATTATCTTATCAATGTTTTGTGGAAATAACCATTAACTTAGAAGAATTATTATTTATTTACTTGTAAACTTGTTTCACTTAGCTTAACATTACTGCTTTTTTAAGGAATGAATGAATGAGTGAATGACTAACAATAGCAAATTTAAAATTCTGCCTAAGATAATAAAAATAGCAATAACAATACTTTAAATAGACCATAATTTCCTAAAAGAGGAATATTTTTTTCTACTCAATTTTGAAGTGCATTTTATGGAAGAAAGAAGAGTTAAGAAAGTGGTCTTTGTTCTAATGTAAATACCTTATGAATTTCATTCATATAAACTATACAATTTTAAAACATGAATGAAATTTCACTCTAGTACAATGGAATTAACTATCGTTTTAAAGTGAAACTGACTTTAGCGATACATTACAAAATATATATTTCCAGGAAACTTATGCATACACTCTCTCCTCCACTATTAAATAATCCACAAACAATTTCATTGCAGTTTACTTATGGTAATGTAAATATCTGAGAGAAGGCTATGAATAATCTTTTATTCTCCAAGTTGCCTTTATATAGCCTTCCCCTATTATGTTTGCTACCAAAATGTACATACACAAAGTGGATGTGGTGCTTAGTTTCATGGTTCAACTTGACTGGGCTAAGGGATGCCCAGATAGCTGGTAAAACATTATCTCTGGTTGTGTCTCTGATGGTATCTATGGAAGAGATTAGCATTTGAATTGGTAGACTGGTGAGAATGGTCCTCATCTAATCCACTGAGGGCCTGAATAGAAAGGAAAGGTAGAGGAGGGGCAAACTTCCTCTTTTTGCTGGAGCAGGGACATTCATCTTCTCTTGCCCTGGGACATCAGGCTCTCCTGGTTCTCAATCTTTAAAACTTGGATTGGGACATACAACATTGGTTCCCCTGATACTCAGGCCTTCAGACTCAGACTAAATTATACCACCAACTTTCCTAGTTCTCCAGCTTGCAGAAGGCAGACTGTGGACTTCTCAGCCTTCATAACTATATGGAACAATTCCTATACTAACTCTCTTCTTATATATATGTGTCTCTACATATCTTATTGATTCTGTTTCTCTGGAGAACCCTGACCAATACAGTGGGGATGTGACACCCAGGCATTTGGGTTAGGCCTTCACTTTCAAAAGCATTTGGCAGGTCAACAACACAGCTCTATTCCCTGGAGTGATTGAACCTCTTACTTAACAAAAACATAGGTTTTGCCAAGAAAAGAAATGAGTAGTTAGGATACTTCTGGTTGCAAGTGAAAAACCAAACAAATACATTAAAGCAATAACAACTACAAAATCTTATACTTACTTGCTTACTATAGGAAAAGTGTTGTTTGACAAAATTAGGATAGCTTCAGCCATAGTAAGCATTTTAACTTAATTCCCTTGAAGGTCTTTCACTTCTATTCTATGTTGCATTAGGTTCCTAGGGTTGTAATAACAAAGTAACTTAAAAGACTTTTCTTGTCTCATAGCTCTGGAGGCTAGAAGTCTTAAATCAAAGTGTGGGCAGGACTATGTTCACCTGAATACTGTAGGATCCATTCCATGTGTTTCTCTTAGCTTTTGCTGTTGCTGGCAACCCTTGGTTTTCCAATCTCTGCCTCCATTGATTTGTTATTTTCTCCCTCTGTCTCTTCTCCTCTTCTGACAAAGACGCCAGTCATATTAGATTAGGGCATTCAACATAAACCTGTTGAACACTTATCTTTAAGTTCTTCAAATATTTGATATTTTTCAAAAGATGTACAGAAAGGTTTACCAGAACATCATGAACAAGGTTGAGCAAAGTCTAACAACCTGACCAAGGATAGGATTCACACCCCTACAGAATAACTGACAAAGGTTCACAGTCTTCTCTGTTTCCATTACAGCAATTTGAATACCAATTAATATTTATATATTAATTTTTAGAGCTCTGTGTACATTATACTACTGACCTTCTAATATTTTATTTCTTTCTGAATATTGTATTTTTTTTACTATAGCATCAATATAATTTATAATAACATTATCATTTAACCTCAAGGGTAATATTTTTTTAGCTTTAATCAAAGTATATCATATCAATTTGGCCTGCAGTATGACATGAATCACATAAGGGGTTTTTATTTAGTTTTGGTCTATGGTCTAGCCATACCTGGATCAGGAAATGTCAGTCAGTGTATTAACTATAGAAACTATACTTGGGGTTTATATGTAGTCAACTTTTTTTTGAGGGGGGGTTTATTGTACTCATCAGGTTAACAAACTTATTTTTCTTTCTTTCTTTTTTTATTGAGGTATAGTTGATTCAGCTATACATATGTGTGTATACACACACACACATGCACATATATATAAATACTGAGGTTTACAAAATAATGAGTATAGTTTCCTGTGCTGCACAGTAGGTCTTTGTTGGTTATATATTTTATATATAGTAGTATGTATATTTTAATCCCAAACTCCTAATTTATCCCTCCCCCACACTTCTTTCCACTTTGGTAAGCATACATTTGTTTTCCATGTTTGTGAGTCTCTTTCTGTTTTGGAAATAAGTGCACTTGTATCATTTTATCTTTTTTTTTTTTTTTTTTTGGTTACACGTATAAGTGATATCATATGATTTTTCTTTTTTTGAATTATGATTTTCTGCAGATATATGCCCAGGAGTGGGATTGCAGGATCATATGGTAGCTCTATTTTTAGATTTTTAAGGAACCTCCAAACTATAGTGGCTGTACTAATTTATATTCCCACCAACAGTGTAGGAGGGTTCCTTTTTCTCTACACCCTCTCCAGCATTTATATTTAATAAATACCTAGAGACAAATGAAAATGAAAACACGATGATCCAAAACCTATCAGGCACAGCAAAAGCAGTTCTAAGAGGGAAGTTTATAACAACACAAATTTACCTCAGGAAATAAGAAAAATCTCAAATAGACAAGCTAACCTTATACCTAAAGCAACTAGGGAAAGAGGAACAAACAAAACCCAAAGTTAGTAGAAGGAAAGAAATCATAAAGATCAAATCAGAAATAAATGAAATAGAGACTAAGAAAACAACACAAAAGATCAATGAAACTAAAAGCTGGTTCTTTGAAAAGATAAACAAAATTGATAAATCTTTAGCTAGACTCATCAAGAAAAAAAGGGAGAGGACCCAAATCAATAAAATCAGAAATGAAAAAGGATAAGTTACAACTGACACCACAGAAATACAAAGGACCATAAGAGACTACTGTAGGCAACTATATGCCAATAAAAGGTACAACCTAGAAGAAATGGACAAATTCTTAGAAAGATTCAATCTCCCAAGACTGAACCAGGCAGAAGTAGAAAATACAAATAGACCAATTACCAGTGCTGAAATTGAATTAGTGATTTAAAAACTCCCAACAAACAGAAGTCAAGGACCAGATAGCTTCATAGGTGAATTCTACCAAACATTTAGAGAAGAGTTAACATGTATCCTTCTAAAACTCTTCCAAAAAATTGCAGAGGAAGGAATGCTTCCAAACTCATTCTGTGAGGCCACCATCACCCTGATACTAAAACCAAACAAAGATACCACAAAAAAAAAAGAAAAAAAGAAAAAGAAAATTACAGGTTAATATCACTGATGAACATAGATACAAAAATCCTCAACAAAATACTAGCAAACCAAACCTAACAATACAATACCATGGTCAAGTGGGATTTATCCCAGGGATATAAGGATTTTTCAACATCCTCAAATCAGTCAGTGTGATACACCATATAAATAATTTGAAGGATAAAAAAACCATATGAGCATCTCAATAAATGCAGAAAAAGTTTCTGATGAAATTCAACATCCATTTATGATAAAAACTCTCCAGAAAGTGGGAAAAGAGGAAATCTACCTCAACATAATAAAGACCATATATGACAAACCTGCAGGTAACATACTCAATGATGAAAAGCTGAAAGCATTTCCTCTAAGATCAGGAATAAGGCAAGGATGCCCACTCTCACCACTTTTATTCAACAAAGCTTTGGAAGTCCTAGTTACAGCAATCAGAGAAGAAAAATAAATAAAAGAGATCCAAATTGGAAAAAAAGAAGTAAAATTGTAACTGTTTGCAGATGTCATGATGCTACACATAGAAAATCCTAAAGATGCTACCAGAAAACTACTAGAGCTCATCAATTAATTCAGTAAATTTGTAGGTTACAAAGTTAGTACACAGAAGTCTGTTGCATTTCTATACACTAACAATGAAGTATCAGAAAGAGAAATTAAGGAAACAATTCCATTGATCATAACATCAAAAAGAATAAAATGCCTAGGAATAAACCTTCATAAGAAGGCAAAAGGCCTGTACTCCAAAAACTATGAGACACTGATGAAAGAAATCAAACATGATACTAACAGATTGAAAGATAAACTGTGTTTTTGGATTGGAAGAATTAATACTTTTAAAATGGCTATACTACCCAAAGCAATCTATAGATTCCATGCAATCCCTATCAAATTACCAATGGCATTTTTCACAGAATTAGACCAAAAAATTTTAAAATTTGTATGGAAGCACAAGAGATCCCAAATGGCCAAAGCAACATTGAGAAAGAAAAACAGAGCTGGAGGAATCAGGCCCCTGGCTCCAGGCTATACTGCAAAGCTACAATCATCAAAACAGTATGGTTCTGGCACAAAAACAGAAATATAGATCAATGGAACAGGATAGAAAGCCCAGAAATAAACCCACACACTTATGATCAATTTATCTGCAAAGAAGTAGGCAAGAATATAGAATGGAGAAAAGACAGTCTTTCCAATAAGTGGTGCTGGGAAAACTGGACAGCTGCATATAAAAGAATGAAATTAGAACACTGCCTAACAGCATACACAAAAATAAACTCAAAATGGATTAAAGACCTAAATATAAGGTTAGACATTATAAAATTCTTAGAGGAAAACATAGGCAGAACACTCTATGGCATAAATGACACCAGGATCCTTTGTGACCCTTCTCCTAAAGTAATGGAAATAAAAACAAAAATAAACAAATGGACCTAATTAAGCTTAAAAGCTTTTGCACAGCAAAGGAAACCATAAACAAAAGAAAAGCAAACAAACAAACAAACAAAAACCTACAGAGTGGCAGAAAATATTTGGAGAGATGCAACCAACAAGGAATTAATCTCCAAAATATACAAACAGCTCATACAGCTCAATATCAAAAATACAAACAACCCAATAAAAAAATAGGCAGAAGATCTAAATAGACATTGCTCCAAAGAAGACATACAGATGGTCAACCAAACACATGAAGATACTCAACACTAAGTATTAGAAAAATGCAAATCAAATCTACAATGAGGCATCAACTCACACTGGTCAGAATGGCCATCATTAAAAAGTCTATATTGTATGTAGGCAATTTTTATTTTTTAAAATATTCCTTTAGTTTTCTAGAAGTGTCCAAAGAACTTTAAGCTATTAATTAATTAATTACTATTCTGAGTGTTTCTACCTTGAATGGAGAGGCAAGATGTGGAACTCACTTATATGAGGAACTCTGGTAGTTCTCTTTGCTGTGGTGCTTTCAGATCCCCTTCAATCAATAACCACACACACAATACTTTATTTCTAACTTTGCCTTGAGATTTTTGTAGAATTGTGGAGACCTGTGCATAAATGAGATAGGCTACTATTGTATGTAAGTGAGTAAGTACAACGTTGTATGTAAAATAGAAAAAAACAATAAAAAGATAACTTAGACCAGAATCTATTTTTTCTTGGGTATAAATAGGAAGTGGAATAGAAAAAGAACATGAGAATCAGTATTCAAAGAGGTTAGAAAAGAGCTAGAAAAGTGAACAAACATAATTCTAAGTCAAGAAAGCCTTTGAGGAAAGAAGAATGGACAGTAAGAAGAAAGAAGAGAGGCCAAGGCAGAGGAGAATTCAAAAAAGACTATTTCTTTGGTCAGTCACAAGCCCAGATAATCTTCTAGAGTACCCCTCTTCTACACTGGTACTTCTACAGTGCTCTCATCCTTGCTAAAGATCAAGGAGTGTATGGACAATGATAAAATTAAGACTGGAAATCTTTTTCATGGTAGCCTACTCATGTTAAATAACAAACCCTAGATGATTTGGCTTCATCACTGTACTTTATTGCTTTGTCTTGGGTGTAGCAGTTAGAAATATTAAAACTATGGAACAGAGTAAACTCTTCAGCCTGCTCATCATCAAATTTTATTTATAGGTAGGGTAAAAAGCAAGTAGGGTAGTTATAAGGTTTTTTCATTTGTTTTGCTTTGTTTTGTTTTGTTTTTTAGCATAGTTAGTAAGGAATCTAACAGTGCAAAAGGCAGGGTACCAGTAAAGAGCAAATGATTAATGATGCAAATAAGACAAGGAATAGTTCCAAATCTAGCATACAGTGGGACCTCAAATATTTATTGAAATAGAAATTAGTCCCAGTAACAGAAAAGGAACTAGCATCAGAACAAAGAGTTGGAGACTATGTTGAGCTATTTCACAATGAGGAAGGATAATTCAAAAGAAGAGTGGCTGCTAAGAGAAGATTGTAAAACACAGGTAAGAAAAACAAGAGAGCAAAATGTTATCTACTATTCTACTATTTCTCATGGTCTCATGTGTTATCCCTTCCCCCACCCTTCCTGTTTTAGTTTTCTTTTTGATTTTACAAGGAATCTTCAAACCTATACTACAGATAACTCTGATTTCTTTATAAAGTGATTATTAACATGCTTATGAAGTATCACTTTTTGATGGTAGCCAAGACACTGTATATTTATCCAAAAATCACTTTGTCTACTAATACTAAGAAGCATTGTTTTTTCTTGCAAAGATTAAACAAACAGATTTCTTACCTTTCTGCTACAATAATTGAATTATGAGAAGCGGAAATGATATATGTTGGAATGATAGCACCACATTTCCTACAATGCCAGAAATAATTTTACTTGCCAAATTAATTTAGTTGGCTTTGTTATGAGTCCTACCTCATGGATGATAAACAGGTGAAAGTGTCAAAAACAAAAGATAATGATAAATGGCAGTGTATCAAGTAGGAGGTGTAGAGATGTCAAATGAAATGTCACTGAAGTCAGTGCTAACCAGACTGATTTAACAACTTCACGGTCTGGTACACAAAGAGAACAATACAGTGAATGGAATTAACACAAGTCCAAGAGTCTCTTTCCTATGACACAAGGATGGCTAGAAAAACACAACCAGAAGAGCAGGAGGGATTCATAACCTCAGAAGGACCTAGTTTCTATACTCTTCACAAAAAGAGTGAAAAAGGAATAATTCCAAAAGATAATAAGAAATTATACTACAGCAAAAATTTTAACACAAACTGAATATGTGATTCACATAAATGAATAAGAAATATTTTATAGAGTGCTAGCATATAGTAAACACTCAAAACATATTACATATTTATGTTATTATAGTCAAAAGATCATTGTTATGTTGGAAATGAAATTACATATGATTTCCTAAATGAAAGAACGTGAGATTTATTTATTTTTTCTCTGTGGGTATCTGCATTTCCCCAGGTCTCACAAGCCACGTTTGATTTAGAGGCTCAAGGTAGTAGATTAATTATAACATGTGACCTATTTTGAAATTGTACTTTTTGAAGAGGGGCACATTTTAAGTCATTCTTTTGAAATCGGGAAGAACAAATCAGACCCTGTATTGAATCTGTTTCTTTTACTTTAACCTTTGTATTCTATTGCTTTTTCTACAAGTTAATTACTAAAGGGATGTTGTCTATAGCTTAAAGTATACATAACAGCCCATTTCCTGGAACCCTGCCTCCCATGTCAGGAAGTGAGGCTAAAATATCTTTGTTTAAGCTCACAGGAAACATCCTAACTAGGCCCATCTGTGAATGGCTTCAGGAAAGAAGAAATTAACACATACCCTCTGGAGTCTGGTCACAACCAGGAAATATTTGCAACAACTGACGGCCTTTTTAACTTTACCTCCTCACCTCCCTGTCTTTGTTCTACACAAGAACCTAGAATTCAAACCTGGTCAATATGGATCTTTGGAACACTAGTCCACTATCTTCTTGGTCTGTTGGCTCTCTGAATAGACTCATTATTCCTTGCCCCAACAACTTGTCTCTCGATATATTGGCCTGTGGTGCAATAAGCAATACAAGCTTGGACTCGGTAATGCTTTGGGGGTAAAAAAAAAAAAGAAAGAGATATATGTTTACTCATCATTTAACAAATATTTATTGTCATTCACTTTGGGCACAGAGCAAGACATAGACAGATGTGGCCCCTGCCCTCATAGAACTTAGTCTCAGGGGGCATGGAACCCTGAGCTTGAATTCTAGCCCTGCTACTGTATCGGGTAAATTTTAGACAGATACTGAAATTTCTGGGGCCATAGTTTTTGTTGTTGTTCTTTTCTTTTCTTTTCATTTTTGATATATGAAGTATATAAAAGTACTTATCCTATGTGGTTGTTGTGAGAATTTAATGAAATAAAGTGCATAATGCTTTGCTCTATATCTGTTATATAGTAGACATTCTTTTTGCTTTTCTTTTCAAATGACAGGCACAGAGTTCCATAAGCACAAATAAAATCTTGACTGTTCTTAATAACAACTAAGGTGACAAGACATTGTTGACAATTTTATTTTTTATCAGGGATTGATATTTTGGAGAGAGTTTATTAAATTCTTTGATAAGTAAACTTTTAAGGTAAAGAATGAAATTATTCATAGGTAGGATTGAGTTCAACTACTGAAATCTCCATACTTGTATATGAAAGTAGTATCCACTACACTGTAGTATGAACTTAGAATTTTTTCATGGAATCTTAAAATTTAGGTATAGTAAGCCCTATGTACAACTTCCTCTATTGGATTTTTTTCAAAATATGTCTGGTTTAGAAGAGTATGGGACTAAGATCAGGTATAGGCTATGTTCATAGGAATTATGAAACATTAAGCGTTTCACACAGGAATAGAGTCTAGTTTTGGCTTTTCATATAATGGCATCATGTGAATGCTCAAACTGCATATCACTCAGTTATGTAGATGCCTACCAGAAAATAAGCTTTCCTAAAGAAAGAGCTGTAGAATGTACCCTTGATCTGAATGGATGTATTTCCAACGAACATGGGTGTGTTCCATGGATGTATTTCTCTTCAATTCTATTTAAAGTATAATAATGTTAATATTTTAAATTGGCTATATTCAAGGTGAAATTACAAACTGCAGTGTGGAAGCCAGTCAATTTAGATTGTATTAGGTAAGGTCAGAAGCTTAAAGTGAGAAAAAAAGATTACATTGCCTATATTTATCTTCCATCTGCTCAGAAACTATTCAGATTGCCAACACACTGATGCATCATTTACTTATAATAATGCGTTAATCACAATAATGAGCAATCAATTTTCAGATGTTAAATGAACACTCAGAATAGGAAACCCTGTCATTTAGAAGGCCAGTTAATGAGAGCAAGGTAGAAAAATTGCTTGATTAGGCAGTTGACTTTTTTAATACAAATGTTTGTGTCACCATGAATTTAGAGTCTGCTAAACAACTGAGCTTCTTTACACTGATTTTTAGCAAATTAAAGAGAACAGACTTTTTAACAGGGAACTTCAAGGGCAATTGCTTCACTGAGAACTTACTTTGTGCATATTTGATGCTCAGTAAGTGTTGGATGGAAATGAACTGGTATGATTTGTGGGATGTGGAGAATGGAAATAGATAACCCTCAACTGAATGGGTAAATTGAAAAATTGCACAAGATTCAGCAGGTTGATTTCATTGGAAATATTCTCATCTTATAAGAACCTATATATAGATATATAGATAAAACCTATAGATAGATAGATAGATGATAGATGGATTCCTGTATCTGAAACAAAAATTTCTGTTTTCTTTGGGAATAACTCGGCCATCTATTATGGATAAGGCTTTACTTTCATAAGTTGTCCTACAATAATGGACTCTGCTTGCTTACAAGTTGTAACCAAATTTCTTGTGATGTAAACAGTCCATGGTCTAGAGCAGAGTTTGGCAGGCTACAGTCCACTAGTCAAATCCAGCCTGCCACCTGGTTTTGCACAGCCTATGAGTTAAGAATGGTTTTTAAACCATTTAGAATGGTTGAAATAAATCAAAAGAAAAGTAATATTTATGGCATATGACAATTTAAAGAAATTCAAATTTCAGTGTCCATAAATGAAATTTTAATGTACCACAGTCACCTGTATTTATATACATATTGGGTTGGCCAAAAGGTTTGTTCATTTTTTTCCCGAAGATGGGTCTAGTAGCACTTAGTTGTCTTTAACATCATTCGAAACAATATTGTTAGATTGCATGTGACAGCTGTCATATCAGCATGCATTTAAAAAAAGACATTAAAATTGGTGAATTTTTGTGTAGCCATTTTAATATTGAAGGTGGAAGAAAAAAAGCAACATTTTCAGCATATTATACTTTATTATTTCAAGAGAGGTAAAAACACAACTGAAATGCAAAAAAAAGATTTGTGCAGCATATGGAGAAGGTGCTGTGACTGACTGAATGTGTCAAAAGTGGTTTGTAAAGTTTTGTGATGGAGATTTTTTGCTGGCTGATGCTCCACAGTTGGGCAGACTGGTTGAAGTTGATAGCGATTAAATTGAGACATTAATTGAGAACAATCAACGTTATAGCACCTTGGGGGATAGCCAACATACTCAAAATACCCAAATCAAGTGTTAAAAATCATTTGCACCAGCTTGGTTACGTTCATCGCTTTGATGTTTGGGTCCCAGGTAAGGTAAGCGAAAAAAAGCCTTCTTGACTATACTTCTGCATGCGATTCTCTGCTTAAACATAATGAAAGCATTCTGTTTTTAAAACAAATTGTGACAGGAGATGAAAAGTGGATACTGTATAAAAATGTGGAACGGAAGAGATCGTGGGGCAAGTGAAATGAACCACCACCAACCACACCAAAGGGCTGGTCTTCATCCAAAGAAGGCGATGTTGTGTATATGGTGGGACTGGAAGGGAGTCCTCTATTTTGAGCTACTTCTTGAAAACCAAACAATTAATTCCAACAAGTACTGCTCCCAGCTAGATAGACCAAAGGAAAGCAGTGCTTGATGAAAGCGTCCAGAATTAGTCAACAGAAAATGAATAATCTCCCATCAGGATAATGCAAGACCACATGCTTCTTCAATGACCAGGCAAAAGCTGTTACACCTTGGCTGGGAAGTTCTGATTCATAAGAGATATTCACCAGACATTGCGCTTTTGGATTTCCATTTATTTCAGTCTTTATAAAATTCTCTTAATGGAAAAAATTTCAATTCCCTGGAAGATTGTAAAAGGCACTTGGAGCAGTTCTTTGCTCAAAAAGATAAAAAATTTTGGGAAGATGGAATAATGAAGTTGCTTGAAAAATGGAAGAAGGTAGTGGAACAAAAGGGTGAATACGTTGTTCAATAAAGTTCTTGGTGAAATGAAAAATGCATCTTTTATTTTTACTTAAAAACTGAAGGCACTTTTTGACCAACCCAATATTATCTATAGTTGTGTTTTGGCTACATTGGTAGAGCTGAGTACAGAGATGATTTGGCTGGGAAAACCAAAAATATTTACTAAGTGATCCTATGCTTAACAAATTTTTCAACCCTTGGTCTAGAAGTTATAGTGTAGAACATAAGTACCTTGGGGACAAGGATGAATTGTAACACAGAAGTCAAATTCTATTGCTTATTCTGCCAGAAGATAAAATGGAGCGAGACAACTTCTCTGCATCTCTGCTTGGTCATTTTAAAACTCTGAGGTAATATTCAGTTTCACCTTTTATGCTTAGTCTGATTCTGTTCTAAAATGAATAATCTCATTTTTTATTGATTAATGTTCAATATTTACTCATCTAATACCTAGAATTCTCAGTTCAAATGGAAACAATATTCTGAATTATATTTGGGTACTGTGTTTGGATATTTTTCAATTCTGTACAGAGGTTCTTCTATGTATGAATAAATTAAGGCCTTGGAACCCATTATGCTTTTGCTTCTTTACTGTCCTCATTGGTAGGACATGCTTCCTTAGGTCTTTTGTGTTGGAGTATCTAACATGAAACACCACATGCATTCTCAACTAGCATGCCCAACATATAATTTCATTACGCTCAACATGCTATTATATAATAACAACAACTATAATGATCATATTAACAAAAAACAAAGATTTACTGAATAACCCTTTGTCCCAGGCCTGTTTTAAATACTTTATTAACACATTCAACCTTCATAATAATCCTGTGCTCTACATACTCTTTTTATCTCCATTTTACTAATAAGGAAACAGAAGCAGAGAAGATTTCATAAGTTGTTGTAACTCTCTCTAAACCCCTCTATTTCTAAACCCTATGAAATTCAAGGCCTCTGAAGCCAAACTTGAAATAATTTTGAAGGAGTGTTATGATCCCAGTGCTGCTGTGTAGGGCTGGCGAACTGCCCTTTATCCCTTTAATGTTGCACTGGGATGCTGTGATTAAATTAGGATGTCTTTGGGTTCATCTGTTGAAAAGGTATTATTTTATTGCTCTATAGATGAAACCACCTAAACTTCGTATCAACTAAATGCTTTAGTTCCTCATGACATTGAGAAGGGAGGAGGTATCACATGCATTCCTTTCCACAGAGTTTTGAATGACTGTGTAATGAGCCTTTGTTAGTTATTCAATAGTATCATACTGCTGATGTGATTAATTTGACACTCTTCCTATACCTGAGCGAAGTGGGACAAATGAATATGGTTCGTTTGCATAATGTTGCCTCCAAGATAAAATCTACATGGTTATGCAAACACTACATATGTTTAGAATTTAGATGCATTATTCATGCCTATTTAAAAGATTTAATTGTTGGAATATTAATTTGTCTTTTTTATATTTTTTCCTGCCTATAGTATTCCTTCCAGCCTCCTTCCCTACCCTCAACTCAACACATGGGGCCAGACATTTGGATTTTCATGCCTCAGGGGAAAGCTGTGATACAGAGATCAAAAATAGAAGACACTCAGAGACATTGTCTTCCTGTAAGTGATGGGGGAGAGATGAGCCCTTTGATTTTAGAGTAAGTTGGAAACTCTCTGATCCTGAAAAGGCCACCAGGCACTGGGAGCTGCCCTACTGCAGGTTCCCATTTCCCTGTAAGAGCCCCAGAAAGGTAGCAGGAGTTCAGAAGAAAATGGCTGAATTCCAGGCAGACCTGGGTTCTCAACCTCAGGAAAGATGTCTTTCATCAAGCATGGAATGGGCACAGCCCAGCTGTTGGATATCTAGGACCCATCTTGGCTTCAGACAAGGAGGTGGTAGAAGTGATTGTGATGAAACTAGAGTGCCTTTTCCCTTTTGTTAAGTGCCACATGGGCTCCTTGGTACTGGGGCAACTAAGGAAAGAAATAGTCCTCCACTATTTTTAAGGATGAATTTTCCTCTATTCTAGCAGGAAAGAGGCTTACATTTGAATTTAATTAGATTTAACAAAAATAAGAAAATTTGACATTTCTCTCATACTTGAGACTGTGGACAACTTGAGACTGTGGACTAAAATATATACTCACTACATACATACATATGTGCAAAATAAATCCTTCTTTTGAATATCCCCAGCCACATGCCTTCAGGTCATACTCCCTCTGATTCACATAAAACTATGCCTAAGAGAGAATGAAAAGGAGTATCCAATTGACAAACATGTAAACTCTTTTAATTTCTCAGCATGCCGCAAGAAAAATGGCTCAGCTCCATCTGTAAAGAGTAATAGCATGTGCCTCAATTACTGTTCTTCACATGTATTTCTATTAGTTTCAGACGCTTTACCTGAGGCTTCTCTTCTGTCCCACTGTCTTGAGATTTTTTCCCTCAATATGGATGAAGATCTAGGACACTTGGGTTCTTAATCTACCTTCCCAACAGAGTCACAGTATAGCCTCTAGCAGCCATTTAATTTCCTCCCACTGAAGTGCAGCAGTCAGAAATACCCACTGAGACCTCGGAGAGTACATTTGATATTTCTACTTAATTATTATTGGTGAAGGATTTGAGATTCTCTAACGAAAACTTCGATCACAGGCAATATGCTGTAATTTAATTTGAAACTATTATCCTGCTTTGTTCTGCTTTCAGAAGGACATGTAGAAATCAAGCTTTGTATTAAGTAACACTCTTGGTGAGATAAATAATGAGAACTGTGAATAAAAGTGGAACCTTACAGATTCCATTCAGATGAGGCCAAATGGCCAATTCCATAAGAAGTAAAGGAATTTAGCTCACCATAAGCCTATTTATTGCAAAGAGAGAAAATGTCACCATCTTGTCTACTATTATATGGCATTTCTTTAATAATATACTATATTTTAAGACTGGACTTTTCTTACCTCCACTTACTACTGAGATTTTCTTTAGTTTATAGATTATTTCACTTAGGGCCTCTGAATGCTGTGCAACAATAGATATGCAGAGATTAGAAACTGCTGTTATTTTTTTCCTTCTAGAGATCCAATAACAACACAACAAAGAATTTCAGTTTTTACATAAATGGCCACTATCTGTGGCAGCATTTGGAAAGGTTATTGGGTGTCCTGATCTCATTTTAGAGAAGTCATATTTTAGTCATCATTTGGATAGAACATGGTATTTGAACACCATTAATAAATCCTCGGTTCTATCTGTAAACAGAAAGTTAGAACAAAGCAGACTGAGCTATATACAATATGTTGTTGTTTGTTAACAACCACTCCCCTGACCAAAAAAAAAAAAAAAATTCAATAGGACTGATCATTGCTTTCTTGTGAACCACAGGAAAAGGCCTTCTTTGAAAACAGGGGGAATCAATAAGTGTAAGCAAGCTGTAATATGAGGGGTATTTGAAAAACCCTAATTTCTAAAAATATGCCCCAATGATAGTGTACACTGTCAGAAATACTTCCACAAGTAACACCTTAGGTTTCTTTCCTTAGCCTATTTGTTCTTCCTTATTTTTTAAATTAAAATATTCTTGGGAATATGAAGTGGTATATACTTTAATTGGCCAAATCTTGAAGGTGGACTTTGTGGTTGTCTTGGGTGCTGAATAGATAGGAATAATATGTGTCTGCTTTTGGATGTAAAAATCCTTGTAAGGTAACTGAGGACTTGTGGGTGAGTGGAGGAAAAAAGGCAAATGTCTCCTTCTCTGCAGTTCTTAGGAGCTATTCTGTTCATAGGATTGTATATGTCCTGCTAATACTATTAAGTTTCTTCAAGTTGTTTATTTCTTTGGCAAATACTTTGATGATATAGACCTCTGTATATATTGAAAATTTGGTGGTCTGGTGGCCAATATTTTCCCTCAATTTGTAGCCTAAGGATTATGCATTTTTTTTACTCTTCTTCTCTCTTTATGAACCAAATTACAATCAGTTCCTTAACAGGATATGTTTTATGACAAGGTCTGTTCTACCGATAGAGATAAGATAGTACGATGTTATAGCACTTCAGAACAGACTGTTTTGGATTGAAAAAAAATTGGCACTTTTGTTTTCTGTGTGACCTTGATAAGTTAATTTTTCTCTTTATTGAAAAATGAAATGAAATGAAATGAGGGTGATAACACTATCTACCTAAATAGTTGTTGGTAAGATTAGATTTTATGTGTGTAAGTGTGTGTGTGTATCAACTAGCTTACAATCTGGCTTACAGTTAGGGCTAAATAAGTATCATTATTGTTTATTACTGTTTACTCAACAAATATTCATTAAGCACCTATTACATGTCATGTAATGTCCTTGGCACTAAGGGAACAACAGCAAAGCAAAACAAAACAAAATAAAAAAACTTACATGTTGAATTATAAGACTTAGATATTATCATTGCCCATTACTCCTTAAAGCAAGGAAAGGAGGCTCTTCTCCATTGTCAAACTGGGTAAAAAATACAAATAATAGAAAAGGTCATAAAACTGCATTTTGCTTTAAAAGACTTATTTTAATACATGTGTGACCAACAGTGAAGACGAAATAGCTGAAACGAGAATAAGAGTTTGCCATAGACTAGGTCTAAATAAGTGTACGTTGTTGCCTACTGCTTTTCGGATCATTTGTCAGTAGTTCCCACTGGGTCACTGACATACTTTACTTTTTCATCATGACAACAAATCTCCTTAAATCCTGACAGAACACATATCATCATTTGGCATTGTTTTCAGTAGTCAATCTAATGGGAGTTTATCCATTCTACTGAAACAGGAAGAGGCCTTTAATAATTATACAATCAAAAGAATAACTAAGATCGAATAAGTCCAGCAAAATTTTACTAATATTTTATAGAAAGAAATAACACCTTTTAAAATATTACAATATATGCGCCTTCCCTGGTGGTGCAGTGGTTAAGAATCTGCCTGCTATTGCAGGGGACATGGGTTCGAGCCCTGGTCCAGGAAGACCCCACATGCAACTAAGCTCGTGCGCCACAACTACTGAGCCTGCACTCTAGCCTGCACTCTAGAGCCTGCACTCTGGAGCCCATGAGCCACAATTATTGAGCCCACGCGCCACATCTACTGAAGCCCAGGTGCCTAGAGCCTGTGCTCTGCAACAAGAAAAGCCGTGGCAATAAGAAGCGTGGGCACTGCAATGAAGATTAGCCCCCACTCTACGCTACTATAGAAAGCCCGTGCACAGCAACAAAGACCCAATACAGCCAATAAAAAAAAAAAAATTAATTAAAAAAATTACAATACACTTCTCATTGCTTGAAAATTACTTCAACTTTTGTTCATGGCTTTTTCTGCATCTTTCTTCAGTAGAATCAGAGAATAACTTTGGATAACTCACCCACTCTTTCAACTACTCTTCTTCAGGCAACAGATTGATTGGTTTCTTTAATTTTCCTTAATAAGTTAGGAGGAGAAATCATACTTTTGAAAAATTATTGGATTAGATAACTTATTTGGCAAAACAAAAGAATTATAAAATTTTAAAGTAGAAAGGGACAATATGGATTATGAAAAACAGCAGCCTTCAGGCTTTATTTTTAAGCCATATAATTCTTCTTCAAATAAAAAAATATGCAATAGCCCAAAATGTAAAACAGATACAAAAAGAGGTGCCCTGATTGAAATGAGGTACAATCCCTGGAGCTCAACTCCTGTGGCGATGGCAATGGAATTTACTCCAAGTCAAGAAGCCCAGGTGAAACTTCCCTGATCAAATTCAGGTCCTTGATTTCACATTTAAAGAAATTTTGGTCTGAAGAGGAAAATATATTTAAGGTCAGAAAGCAAGTACAAACAGTGCCACGAATAGAACCAGAGTCTGCAGATGGCTACTCAAGTTTTCTTTTTTCTTTATTTTAGGAAATAATATTTTGTCTTGTAATTAAATTGAAGGTTAAGCCCAGTAATGCACCACTGTTCCAATGGCAAGGTCACATTTTAAATAGCACATGAGAGATATTGTTACAACCTCTTTGGAAAATAAAATCTGTACAATGCTTATTCTGACCACAAAAGTTCACGTTCCTCCAACATGAAAAATACACTTAATCCCTCCCATATCCAAATTTTATCCCATTATGCATCAGTTTAAAGTCCATGATCTCATCAAAACAAGGGTCAGGTGCATAAAAGGCTCCTCAGATACAGCTTTTGGGACACTGTTCCTCTTGATCTGAACACTAATGAATCAAACAGACAAATTACCTTAAACACTGCACCTAACAAACAATAGTGGGACACCATAGGATAAAATGCTATAGACACTCATGTTCATACAGCGTGGGAAATGGGAGGCACAAAGCAACCACAGATCCATAGGAATCCAGAAATACAGCCAGGAAACATGCTGCTAGTTCCTTGATTAGAGAGCAGTTTTACTCTAGGAATAATTCTGCACAGATCTCGGTTTCATCTTCTAGCCTTATGTCTGTCCTCTGAGCCATTATTTCTTTTCTGCAAGAAATGGCTGATGTTTGCAGAGGACTAGTTTTTTTTTTTTTCAGATAGCTTATTTCTTATAGAAACAAGTACTTCAAGGGTCTAAAGACCTTTTTATTTTGTACTGCTTGTATTTTTAGTCCACAGTGACACTATTTTCTCATCCTCTTCAAATTTTTTTGGATCCCTATGAGTCTTATGGGAGTTCAGTCCATTACATAAAAGCCACAACCCTCCTTCCTTGATACAAGCCTCTCTTGGCTTGAGACATCTTGTGAAATTGTTGTAGGGCATTACCCAGTAGTCTTTAAAGCCCAATTTGAGATGTATGTCTTTTGAGATTCTAAAAAAATTTTTGTTTACTTGAAAGAGTGCCTTGACTTATGTCTTTCTGAGGTCTTAACTACATTCTCTGCAGTCTTATCTTGACTTCATTTTTCAACGAATTATTTTCCTGAGAGCATCTTAGATTTACTATCTACTCAGAATTTTATTTATTACATAAGCATCTTTTGACATCTAAAGAGATTAAAAACAAGGAACAGCTTAATTTTCAAACCTATCAAGTCCTTGCTCCTTTCAATATAACAGCTTTTTCTTTAGTTTGATTTTTTCTTTTTTTTCAGTTTTATTGAACTATAATTGACAAATTCAATTGTAATATATTTAAAGTATATAACAAGATTATTTGATATACATAACATTGTTAAAGGATTCCCACAATTAAGTTATCAACACAACCATCACCTCACATATTTACCTTTTTTGGTGTGTATGAAAACACTTAAGTTTTACTCTCTTAGCAAATTTCAATTATACAATATAGTATTATCCACCATAAGCACCATGTTATGTATTAAATCCTTAGGCTTTTTTCATCCTATAACTGAAATTTCATACTCTTTTACTAACCTTTCCCATTTCCCTCCATCTCCCCGCCATGGGCAACCACCATTCTACTCTTTCCGTGAGTTTGACTTTTCAAGTCCACATATAAGTGATACCATGTAGTATTTTTCTTTCTTGGTCTGGCTTATTTCACCTAGCATTATACCCTTAAGGTCCATCCATGTTGTTGCAAATGGAAAGATTTACTTTTTTTTGAAGGCTGAATAATATTCAGTTGTGTGTGTGTGTGTGTGTGTGTGTGTGTGTGTGTATGTATATGTGTATATATACTTCACATCTTTATTAGTTCATTTGTTGATGGACAAAGTTGTTTTCATACCTTGGCTATTGTGAATAATGATGCAATGATCATGGCAGTGCAGATATCTCTCCAACATAATTATTTTCTTCCCTTTGGATGCATACCCAGAAGTGGATCATACGGTAGTTCTTTTCAACTTCTTGAGGAATCTCTATACTATTTTCGACAATGACTGTACCAGGTTACATTCCCATTAACTCTGTACAAGAGTTCCATTTTCTCCACATCCTCATCAATACTTGTTATCTTTTATCTTTTTTGATAATAACCATCCTAACAGGTGTGAGTTAATATTTCATTGTGATTTTCATTTATAATTCCCTCATGATGTCAGGGAGACTACTTCCTATGCTTTCTTTTAGAAGTTTTATAATTTCAGGTCTTACATTCAAGTCTTTAACCCATTTTGAATTTTTTTTGTGTGTGTGTATGTATATGTGTAATACAGGGATCAATTTCCATTCTTTTGCACATGGATATCCAGTTTTCCCAATATCATTTATTTATGAGATTATCCTTTCCCCATTATATACTCTTGGGATTTTTGTTGAAAATTAATTGACTATATATGCATGGATTTATTTCTGGGCTCTCAATTCTGTCACATAAATCTATATGTCTGTTTTTATGCCAATGCTTTATTGATTAAATTACCATAGCTTTGCAATCTATTTTGAAAACAGGAAGTGTGATGCCTTCAGCTTTATTTTCTTCTGCAAGATTGCTTTGACTATTTGAGGTCTTTAGTGGTTCTGTACAAAATTTAGGACTTTTTTCCTAGTTCTGTGAAAAACACCATAAGAATTTTGATAGGGATTTCATTGAATCTGTATTTCCTCAACTGCCTGATGTGTAGGAGTCACTCAACTAGTTTCTGGGTTTCTCTCAGAGGGAAATAATCTGTGTGTCGCCATACCTTAGGTGCAACCATGAGAAGAGGGAAATTCAGGAGCTTTCAAGTCTCTGTCTTGGTGACTTCACTCCTCTTAAGTTTCTTTTTTCCTTTTTTTCTCATTTTATTATCAGCATCTAGAAGAAGATAAGTATGTCATGCAACATTTTACCTGGAAATCTCCTTAACTAATACATAGAATTCATTAGGTTTATTTTCTATTTTTTGTATTTTCTCAGGTAATAATGTTGCTCAACTTTCTGCCATTACATAGGAGTCTTTTATCCTCCGTTATTCAACTGCATTTTCATCACTTTCCTGTGAGTCTTCACGGGCATTCTTCTCAGGGTTCTTTAGACTTCTGCTAACAGTCTCAAGGATTTCCAGAGCCTGCCCACCATCCTTTCAGAAAGGTTGTTTTAAGTTTTATTATAGCAGTATCCCCCTCTTCTGGATTCAATAGATGCATATTAAGCCATCTCAAAATTAGTGATGTATAACAAAAACAATCATTTATTATTATTTCATTTATTATTATTATTTCTTAGGGCTTTAGGAACAGACTCTTAGGCTATGTATTTCTCCTTAGGAGTTTCTCATGAGGTTGTAACCAGACAATGGCTGGATCTGGAGTAATTTCTAAGGCTTTCTTATATATCCTTCAGTTGATGATGATGACAACTGGTGATGGCTGCTGCCTGGAATCTCAGCCTCATCTTTCCTTGTGGCCTAGGTTTTCTTGCAGTATAGTGACTGGATTCCAAAAGCAGTTTTACAGGAAAGAAACAAGCAGAAGTCTTATTGCCTTTTATGACCTAGCCTGAGAAATCACACAGCATCACTTCCACTAAGCTCTATATAAGTCATGGCTATAACAACATTCCAGCCAGATTCAAGGGGAAAGGGTATCAGCTCCTTTTCTAGTAGGAGAGATGGTAAGGTCACATACAGGAAGTCCATGAATAATAGGAGACAGTGTTATACAGGTCTTTGGAAAAAATACAATTTACCACAACCATATACCACAAATTGTCAGCTGTAACGTATCACATGGCAATAAGAAAACATAAAGAAAACATTAGAATACTGATATTAAATTATTTCATATTAGATGCATAAAATAGCTTATGTATTTATTAAAAATAAAATATAAAGTATTTGCCACACAGGAATATTTGAAAAAATTGACTATCTCAATAGTTTGGTGTTTGAAAATAGATAGATTTAACAAAATGTATAATAGCTGCTGCTGGAAGAAAGTAAATATTTCACAATAAATGAGATGACTCATATTCAGTAGGACAAATAAATATTTCAGACAGTCTTGAAGAGAGAAAATAGTCTGAATATGAAAAGAATAACTTCCGTACTAAATTCTAAGATACAGTAATGTGATAAGACATAATTCCTGAAAAACTAAATTTTCTGACTTTTAACTTTCTTTGCTTAAAAGGTCTTCTTTTCTTCCAGATATTTTATTGTAAGATAAAGCATATTAAAATAAAGTAAAACCTAATTACTTTAAATGCCATAGCTGCTTTTGGGCAGGAACTCAACCTGCTTTCAAATACAGATTGGAAAATTTCTTTCAACCTTTCTTATGGGAGAGGATAATGGGACTAGATTAATGAGTTTCAAACTATTAGAGTTTTAAGGCTGTTGGCATCACAAATTAGGAATCACGTAAGTCATAATTATATAAGGTTTGAGTAGATGGCCACCTTAGAGAATATCTTTTCTTAGCCCCTTCCCTTTATGATGCCAAACACACCTCTCACAGTAGCTCTACCTGTATATCTCTCCCTTGCATTTAGGCCTTTAAAGAATTCCACAAAAGGAAACATATTTATTGCATGTCTAGTATGTGTGTGAGGGATTATGCAGGTCATTTTACCATGGTACCTTGTCTTTTTCCTCATGGCCCCCTCTGGTATAAGTGTTCTCATCACCATTTTGTCTTAGAGTCTGTTTGCTTGTTTGATTTGCTGCTTGATTTTATTTGAAAATTACTTCTGTGAATTACTACAGGCATGTAAAAGCATAGGAAAGCATATAATGAACACCTGTGTACCTATCATCTAGCTTAAATGAAATATTTCAAATAAAATTTAAATCCTCTGTGTAGCTTTTCATGATCCCATTCCTCTTGTTCTCATCTAAGAAGTAATTACTACGAATTTATCACTCCTACACATAAAACTATTTTATATGCTTTTGCATATTTTTAAAATGTAAGAGATGTTATCATGCTTTCTGAAACATTTTTTCCTAAAATTATGTTTTAAATTTTACCCATGTTGATGCAGGAGGGGTTTATTCATTTTAATTTTACTGCTGTATAAGTTTATAATATTAACTATATTTATCCATTCTTTTACTTTGATAGATATTTACATCATTACAAATTTTTCATCAGTACAAATTTTGTTGCAATGAGTATTTTAGCCATCATTTATTGGCTTCTGATATTCTCTCATAATAGGAATCGAATTTGTTTTTGGTTAAATCAACATTTACTCTACACATTATAATGAATATGCAAAACACTATTTATTATTAAAGTACATAATGTTCTGTGATTAGCTTTTTCTTCTTTTACTACTTTTCTTCCCTCCTGTTATTGTGGGATGAGGATGTGTGAGGCAGGGCAAGTCTGTTTTTCAGTCTTTTAATTTTTTTATTAAATTAAGAAAGATGTATTTTAGAAGAATATGAGTAGCACGTTGACAAAAAAACTGATTTATTAATGAAAGAAAAATCTGCATCAAAGAGAAAGAAAATCAAAAGATGAGAGATAAGAGTAACATATCTTAAATATTATACACTACTTATTCAAACATATTCATATATGTCTGCATTTTATCTACTGAATACTAGATACCCTCTACTTTAATATTTCCAATATAAAATAAAATAAACTTCCTTGCCCCTAATATCTTCTTCTAACTACCTACCTACTCTCTTTGCTTCCCTTCTGTGGTAGGGAGAACAGTGGCCTCCAAATGTGCACATCTCCTAATTCCTGGAACCTGTAAATATGTTACGTAACAATCCAAAAGCATTCAAAACAAATACTTTGCAGATGTGATTAATGGTGTGGACCTTGAAACAGGGAGATTATCCTGGATTATTCAGGTGGGTCCAGCCTAATTATATGAGCCCTTAAAATTTGAGAACCTTTTTCTGGCTGGATTACAGAGAGAGAGAGGTGATAATGACAAGGGGTCAGAGAGAGATTCGATGCTGCTAGTATTGAAGGGACTCAATGTTGCTTGCTCATGGGGCTATGAACAAAAGAATGTGGTATCCGTTAGAACTGGAAAGACAAAGGAACCAGTTCTTCTCCAGAGTCTCCAGGAAGGAACACAGTGCTGTCTATACCTTGATATTAGCTCAGTGAGATCTGTGTTGGCTTTCTGATGTGTACAAATGTGAAAAAATAAATTTGTATTATTTATGCTGCTTAATTTGCTATAGCAGTATAAAAAACTAGTATACTTTCACAACTAAATTTCTTGAAAGGGGCATCTCTTATTGCTGTAAACATTAACTTACATTGAACTTTCTCTTTATCCTACTTCTACTAGGCTTATTTCCTCATCATTCTATTAATTTATCAAAGACATCTTTAACTTCTGTCTCCTAAATCTAATGATCATTTTTCTATTGTTATCTTAACTGCACCCTTAGTGTTATGTGATTGAATTTATCATTTTTTCACTTATTGAAACACTGTATTATTTTGAATTTAGCAGAAAAATCACCCACATGGTTTTTCCTCCTATTCTCCTTACGTGGTTTTACTAATCCATTTCCATGTCTATAAATACAACATATGCTATTTATCCCATCAAACTTCAATAACTAATTGTCTATTTATCCTTTTCATTTGGATATGTAATATTTCAAACATATGGCTGAAACAAAATTCCTAATTTTTGTGCGAATAATTCTCTTCTTACCCATTCAGCTGCTTAAACCAATGACCAGGGATTATCCTAGATTTATGTTTTACTAAACCCCTCACAGTCACTCCTTTGGAAAATTCTGTCTACCGTACTCCTAATCTGTCCACTTCTCTTTGTTACCTTTACCACTGCTCTAATTCAAATCATTACCATCTCGTGCCTCGACATCACAAGTTCTCCTGATAGGTCTACTTGCTTCTGCTCTTTCCACCTCCTTCCCCACATGACAATTCCATTCATCACATAGTTGTCAAAGTGATTTTTTAAAAATGTAAACATAAAACATCATTTTCCTACTTCGAGCACTCAAATGGAATCACCTTTTATTTACAACAAAATTCAAACTCTAACCTGATTTACCAGTTATACTTTATATAACCTCTACTACTTCTCTGACTTCATGTCATAGAACCTTCTCCTAATCCTCTAATTTTCAATCACAGTGTCCTTTGAAATTATTATAATTATTATTTCTTCTGCCTTTAATTCTCTTTCCACAAGATCTTCACTTGGCTGGAACATTTTTATCATACTGATTTCAGTTTAAAGGTGAAATCTTACAAAGAGAGTCCTTCTCTGGTCATAAAACAAAAAGTAGTCCTCTTGTCAGTATCATAGTCCATTTTAATACTCTACATAATATTTATCAATATTTTTCTTTTTTACATTGATTTGTTATCTACTCCGCACTAGAATGTAAGCTCCATGGTGGCAGGGATATCATCTGTTTACTCTGCTATATCCCCAGATCTTAGAAGAATGCTATTCACATATTAAAGTCTCAATTGGTGTTGCATGAGGGAATTAAATTCCTTCCAATTTCAAAAATCTAAATTCTATGTCTATGTAAGACTTATGAACTATGACTGCTCAAATATGCATAATATTTTGATTATTCCTACACAAATGTGTTCATAATCTGAACCAAAATCATAGTCACCAACATAAAAGGAGTACCAATTTGCTTCAGCTGGATGTTTTAGAAAGAATATCAGATGGAGCATCCTGAATCCGAATTCTAGGTTTTGCTCTACACTGATCTCATATTAGACCTTCATCTTCCTAAATCTTTTTTCTAATCTGTAAAATGATAGGGTGGTTATAACATTCAGAGTATGTTATAATCCAATACACTGCAATTAATGTACTCTACGATGATGCTGGTGAAGGAGCACTACCTTGATACAAGATTCGCCTTCTTTTTTCTCTCTATTGCAACTACCGTCTGTGCTCTGCAGAGATTACAGCTAAATCAATAGTGATAGTGACTGTATTACCCAGTCTCTTTGCTATCTAGAGAAAATAAACTTCGATCTTTACTTGTAGGAAAGTGGATGTTAAGTGGATTTAATGTTTAAAAGTATTTCCTAGGGTGCTACCTTTAATGAAAACAATCACATTTCTTATGAAAATTAAATCTCTTTATTATCTTTGAATATGCTTGCATTATAATTACTTTGGCAGTATGGATGAAGTGATTCTGAATAGAGAATACTTGTGAGTTTGTAACCATGACCAGGGTGGTATGTGCCACAGAATAAGAGGTAACATTACTTTAAAAAGTATTTCATTGCCGTAACATAAAATATTTCACTTTTTAAGTTGCTTCGCCTATATGTTAATTAGTTTCTTTAAAATATAACAAAAATTCATGAGACTTGACACATTCTTACACAAAGATTCCCTAACGTAGAATGAAATCTAAATTGCTTTTCAGACTTAGTGATACTTCTGTAGATGTTGATAAAATGCCTCATATCTATGAATAGAAGTTTCTCTCCTCAATACCTTTTCTATTACAAGATATTTAATAAAATGGGAGCACTTATTTTTGTTAAAGAAATTTAATTAGTTTTTAGCATATCATGCAATTTACTAGCTTGCCAACATCAGACAAGGCCAATAGTATATGAAAGTGCTGAGGAATCTGATTACAAGTTGTTGAATGTAGAAAGAGGATGTCCTGGAAAATAAAAGATGCAATTATCAGTTTGCCCTTTCTTACTTCATAAATCACTACTTGCAAAGTACAAGATTGAAATGTAATATGATCAAGTAATTGTCAGTTTTATAAATACACATTGAAGGCCTGGCACATAAGAGTTTTAAATCCTGGACCCAAACCTCATGGATATGTAGCAGCTCCCTACTCCATCTCAGACTATGTTCTTTACAACCATACAGATTTGGCAAATGTATTCCTTTTGCCACCCATCTCTATCTCCCCACCCCATATTTAAAATTTCAAATTTGGCACTCGTGATTAGTGATTATGATGGATGAGCTGGGCAGTAGCACATCAAATGCAACAAAATATCAAGAAGATATATGAAAATTCTTCTGGTAAAAGTGTGCTTTCTGAAATTCACGGAGCTGATGGTAGTATAAACTAATACAATTACTTTGGAAAGCAATCTGTTTTTCAGGAATACTGCCTAGAGTCCACAATAATTGATTCACTACTATTTTGTTTTTTCTACATCTATCCATTCTTTTTCTGCCACTGGATCAATTTTAAGCAAATTTCAAATATCATATCAGTTCATCTGTAAAATTCAATACATTCTAAGACATGGATTGTACTTTTAAAAAATAACTGCAACAGTCATTATCCCACTCAGAAATCAAAATAAATTCTCTAATAGCCTTATACAGTATGTTTACATTTTCCTAATTAGCTTATAAATCTCCTCTACCTCCTCCCCCCTTTCTCCTTTTTCTTCTTTTTTAAAAATATTAATTGAAACTGGTTGATGTGTCTCTTAAATCTTTTTTAATCTATATTAACATTTATTATTGGTCCCTTGGGAGTGGAATATGGACAACTGCCTCTGTGTTTGTTTGCTTGTTCTTGCATTTACCTAATTACAAACTAAGTGAATTGATTTTATCTTTTAAAATAAATACAATATAATAAATAAAAACAAATTCTAATTTGACAAAAACTTCCAGTTTAACTAAAAATAGAACAAACAAGTTTGAAAAGCAAAATATTTGGCATTATTGAATTAAGAAATATGACGATCACTGATTTTTAATATTTGATTTATTTCTTTGTTCTAAGTAACATAATATATAGTTAGCCTACTATGCTCTCTCTTTTCATCACCTACCACAGTACGCATTGAACCCCTGAATTTCAATAAGGTTTTTTCTCTCTGTCCTTTTCTGTTTCACTACCACAATTAACTTTCTGAGTCTCTACTAGTATGTTTAAGAAATTTACTCTAATTAACTTGGGTAAGGGGTGATGTGGCACACTCCTCTGACACAGCCAGATGTTGAGTTACCCACAGTAATTCCATTTTCTAATAAGCAAGCTGGGGTAAGAAGGACCTGAAAGAATGGAATACACTGAGTAATAATGCATTTCCATTGTACTTTCCCAGTGTGTATTGTTAGAGGAAAAGAGAGGCTTAGATTGGTTTATGAGGTGAATGCACACTTGCACATCCCATCCAACAGTGTAAGAAAAAACAAGGAGACAGTCAGTCTCTGCTAATGGTTTTCCACTGCTGCAGAGCTTCCATATTACTATTCCCTACCTGTGGTGAGTAGCTAGATTTTGAGCCCTAGCAAATTCTTTGTTCTAGATATCACAGCTGTCTTTATCTCCAACCTTCCATAACATAGCACTCCTCTTCAATCCACGTTTTCACGCAAACACTTCAGAGATTCTTTTACTATGAACTAACAAGAAATAAATTCTTATTTTATACTTTTTGCTCCTAGATATTGTTGCTTTCACAATAGGCAAAATTAAACATGTTCAGAGTCTCCCCTTTGTACCTTTCAGTTATTCATTTTTCTCAGAGATTCTGTAGATATCCAACTTCTCCAAACTGTCCAGCCCAGAGCTATCAAGAGTCCTGGTAATCTTTCTCCCCTGCCATCAAACTGTTTTTGTCCTGTCAAAAGATACAGATTACCAATTATTTAATACAAAGTCAAGAGGATGTAATGTACAGCACTGTGACTATAGTTAATAATACCTTGTTGCATATTTTCAAGCTGCTAAGAAAATAAATCTTAAAAGTTCTCATCACAAGAAAAAAATGTTGTAAATATGTATGGTGATGGATGTTAACTAGACTTATTATGGTGATAATTTTGCAATATATATAAATATGGAATCGTATTTTATACCTGAAAATAATATAATGTTATATGTCAGTTATACCTCAGTAAAAGTACACACACACACAAACACACACACAGGTAGTTAGATAGACAGATAATTCAAATTGAAAAAAATTCCATTTTGTAACCATTTGTCAAACAGTATATCATTTTATTTTATTTTATTTTATTTAAATTTTATTTATTTTTTTGGGGGGGTACACCAAGTTCAATCATCTGTTTTTATACACATATCCCTGTATTCCCTCCCTCCCTCGACTCCCCCCCACCCTCCCCAGTATATCATTTTAATGTAACAAACATCCATATTAAATGTGATGATTAATGAATCTATGAAAAGCCACCATTTATTGAACATCTGCTATTTACCAGTTGAGGTTTTGTTGTGTATGTTACATTTTGTAACATTTGCAAAATCAACTCCTATAATCCTCGCTGTCTCTGCGGAGGACACTTATACTCTCTTACAGGTGAGAAAATGAAGGTACAGAGAGACTAGATAACTTGGCAAGGTTTACAAAAATAGGAAATGGTAGAGCTGGGTTCTGCAACCAGAAATGCTTGATTGCAAAGCCCATGATATTTTTCAATTTTCCATTTCCAGTCTTCCCTACTCCCAGAATATATCATAGACTTTGGAGAAATCTGTCTGATTTTATCCATGCATTCTTATATGGTATAAAATGTCTTATGTGTGCATGAATTTGGCAAGCAGAGAACTGCTGTTACAAATGCCAACCACAATTTCACAGGATATTTGTAGATTTGGTAAATGGCAAAATTTAGCTTTTTAGCACGTCTAAAATGGAACTCAGTATCATAGTCTATCTTTTGATATTCACACAAAAATAGAGAAATGTATTTTTAGCATATAAACGTGTCCTTGCAATATGTTGCCAACAAAATCTATTTGAGTTTAGATTTTTTAAATGCCCCATTGAAATTTAAAAATCGCCTTAGGAACTTGTCCTCTGAAGACAAAGCTTGAACTTAACAGCTATTTGCTTACCAGCAGTTACATATCATCAATGGGAAATACAGTATTAAATCCTTCTTTAGTAGATGCCTCTAAAAGTAGGATTTATTTTTTCACAGCTGCAAAGATTAAGTTGTATTCTTTGCTAAGTATGGAAATATGACTAATTTAGTCAATGCTCTGTCCACAAGCTCGTTTTTTCTTCTGCATTATTAACAACTAGGATAAGAAAGCATATTAATAACAAAAACAACACAAGACAAAAACAATCCCTCCCCTTCCTGGTTGGCATCATGGTGAGAACAGGTGGAAGGTTACTGGGTAACCATAAATGGAAGGACAGTGTCTTAATGCCCACATATGAATTATGCAGTTTAGTCTGTAAAAGTATTCATCTGAATGTCCTGAAAAAAAACAATGATAAGTTACATGGAAAAAGTGGAAAAATTAATTATTAAATCTGTCTGCACTCATAAAGACCGTCCATCTAAACACTAAATATTTCAAGTTGCATTTTGACCTTTACTACACCTTTCACATAGGCTCCCTTTCTTTTACAAAATGCTACAGAGAATGGAAGTGTTGTCAATTAAGTAAAAAGGGTGTTTGCATCAACCTTTTCATGTGTGGAATTTAATGACATTTTAAGGTTAAAGTAAAAGTCAAACATTGATTTTTTTTAGTGTCTTCCCCTAATGTACCTAATGAATAGAGATTCCAATAAAAACCTTTTAATCCATTTTAAACCTTCCAGTATCAAAAGACTTCTTTTATTTTACTTTATTTTATTACCAACCTTTTTCTCCCCTAAGATTCAGGACAGAAATAAATGGTGAGTCAAGATGACCTAGGGAATTAAAATCTAGAAAATCCTAAAAATGATGTATTCTACAATATAGTTTAATTAGTTGAACTGTACATATGCATACATCTTTTAGAAATCGAGAGACTGGAAATTTGGAATTCAGGCCATTTTATATTGGATGCTGATAATTTTTTAGATCACTGAAAAGATGATTAAATCTCTTTTACTTTACCTACAATGTATAAATAGAGGATAATAATTTTTTCTATCCAATATTTGGTGTATTTTATAAAACCAGAAGGATTAATATAAGGAAGCATAACAGAAAAAAAGTGTGTACAAAGAGGTGTGATGCTTGGTAAGCAGAGATCTGACACCTCATACTAGAAAACAAGTAGCTGTGCAACATTACAGCTTCATATTTCACAGATAGTTTGTGGGGAGAAGGGAATTAATAAGTTCCTTTGAACAAAATTCAGACCAAACCAATCCCAACTCTCCAACACTTCATTAGGAATTTAAAAATATCTTCACGTAAATTATACAGACTCATATTTCTTACATGTAATATAATCCCATTTTTTTCTTCAGAAAATTATGTTTATAATGATATTTCTGTAAATTATTGGTAATATCCATAGTGGGCAAGTAGAATCATGTAAAAGTTTCTTAATAAACAATGGGCTTAACTCCATACCACTTATGAGAACTATTGGTCTTTTAAAGACAGAGTTAAATGCAATAAAAGCAAATATCTGTTTCACATTACTACTTTACATGTTTGTTCTATGTCTAGACTCAGAGAACGGGTTGTTTTCTAAATGTGAACTCACACCTGACTTTGTCATGAGTTTACCATTCTGTACCTTCAATTTTTCTCATTTAGAATATGTTTATTTTGTGTAGTTAACCTATGTTTCTAGTTCTAAAATTAAATCTCCTTTGTTTTAATTAAATGTTAGAAAGCCAGATGTATGAGTTAAAACAAACAAACAAACAAACAAAAGAAAAAGAATAATTTGTTGGGTAACTTTTTGGCATGGAACTCAAATCCTTATAGGAGAAGCAAGGAAGATACTTCAAGATTTGGAAGAGAATTGGGAAGTGGTTCCAAAGGCTAGCTAAACTTGTGTCCATGTATGTGTATTTGTGTGTTTTCTTTCATCTTCAGTTGTTGTTCCAACTTTCTTACATTAGGGAGAGACCTCATTTCACTGATGCCACAAAATTGAATTGCCCACCCAATTTTCTTAAAATGTTCTCTACTCCTGGCTTCATCAGCATTTACAGATTTACTCTGATAAAAAGGGAATTCTGAGATGTTGAAGATCTCTAGACTTTCAGAAAAATATGGAGTAGACAGATCATTTTTAACACACTGCTTTGTTCATTCCCTTATTCATTAAATCATTCATCCAAGAAAGATTTATTGAATATCTACTATGTACCTGACCATCACTAGGCACCAGTGATAAAAAGATAAGTTGACTGATCATTGCCTGAAGGAGCTTTCTGCTTGTTGAGATGGATTAACAATTGCAATATGCAATTTATGCTGTGATGGGATAAATTCATATTGGTATAAGAACATGAACGAGAGACAACCTAATACATAACCAGAATAATCAACAGTCTTTCCAGAGGTGATACCTAAGCTGAGCCACGAATAGCAAATAGATGTTGGTCAATGCAGGAGGCTGGAGATGGAGAGTGGAGTGAAGTTAGGAGATGGAATGGTATATGTGAAAACCCTGGGAAAAGGGAGCCTGAAGCTGGGGAACTGAAGGTACTTCAGTCTAGTTGGAACACTATAGGGTAAGAAAAAATGTTGTAAGAAACAAGGTTAGAGTTAAGCAGGAATTTTGTTAAGAAGTTTAAAATTTATCCTTTAGGATATGGAAGGAGTTATCAAAGTTTTAATATGAAAATGGCTTTGCCAGATTGCATTTTAGAAGATGTTGTCTAAAGGAAATGGAGAGAATGGATAAGAGAAGAAATACTGTAGGGTAATGTATTTCAGAGACCAGTGCAGGCATCAGAAGATGGAGAGTTGAATGTCTAAATCAACATTTCTCAAAGTGTGGTTCCTGGTCTACCAGCATTAGCATTATCCAGAAACTTGTTAGAAATGAATAGTCTCAGGCCTCACCCCAAACATACTAAATCAGAAACTGCTGAGATGAGGCTCACAAATCTGTGTTTCAAAAAGCCCTCCAGGTAATTCTAATGCAAGCCAAAGTTTAAGAACCATTAGTACTATATTAAGACAGTAGTAATTAGAATAAAGGAAATGAATAGAATTAAGGCTCATTTAAATTGTAAAATCATTGCATATGGAATACAAGAGAGCAAGGAGAAAGGAATGTCTGGAATAACTTGTTTAGAAGTCTGGTTTGGGCAACTTGATAAATAGTGATTCCATTATGTGCCATTTCACAAGGTTCTGGTTCTGATACCATGATGGATTAAGATAAAGATACCATCCCCACCCAGCACCACTGAAAATGAAAATGCAATCAGACTGCCAACCCATAACAGCCTAGTTGATGAGAAAGAGACATGACTGGCATTAATATCTGATTAATTTTAGACGTCTTTTTAAAAAGACTTCTTTTTTTTTTTAAGAGCAGTTTTAGGTTCACAACAAAAATTGAGAGGAAGGTACTGAGATTTTCTATATACCCCCAACTCCATATATGCATAGCCTCTCCCATTATCAACATCCTCCATGAGAGTAGTATGTTTTTTATCACTGATGAATCTACACTGACACATCACAATCAACCAAATCCATAGTTTACATTAGAGTTCACTTGTTTCGTTGTCCATTCTACGGGTTTGAACAAACATATAGTGACGTTTATTAAATGTTATAGTATTATACAGACTATTTTCACTACCTCCCAAATCCTGTATGCTCTAATTATCTGTCCTCCTCCACCTGCCAACTGCCGGGAACCACTGATTTTTTTACTTTCTCTACAGTTTTGCCTTTACAGGATGTCATATAGTCAGGATCATACAGAATTTAGTCTTTTCAGATTGACTTCTGAAAAATTGGAGGAAAGGTTTGAAGGAATAGGCAGGAAGGAATTTGGGCTGAAAAATGAAATCTCACCTGGTTTTAAAAATTTTTAAGCAGTTTTTTTTTTTAAGCACATAAGGCAGCATTGGGCTCTTCATTTCCCATAAGGCTTAATACCCAGAGAGAAAATATACTTAAAGTGATTTTTCATTTATAATTAAGCATTAATAGGAATCTGCTTCTCAATGCCTCCAGGGCCATTGCTTTAAAACACAAAGTAAAAGTAAATTATTCTATCAATATATGATTATGCCAATCCTTAAAATATCTTTGTAGTATTAGCTTGTATCTAATTTAGCCTTTATAATTACCTGTAAAAATATGTCTTAATGATTAAGTCACTGTGTATCCATTTCCTTTGGTCACTCATGTGAATATTATATTTTTTGGACCTATGTATACCTGTATAAGCTCTGCAGTCATCATTGTGATAGGGCTACAAGAGCATTTGGCCAACTGATCATCATGTTTCACTTGTCTGATTTAGTTAGATGAGGATTTTCATATCCCTTATTCACTATTCCACAGGGAAGTATACCACCTGACATTGAACACTCACACCGAAAGGACAAACATGCCATACATACTCCCATAACACACGTTGAGATTATTGAAAACTGGGACTATACTTAGTCTTTATTTTGTACTTGATGTGCCTAGTTCAGTAAATACTACAAACATAAACAAATGCCTGTTCATAGACCAGTAAGAACTCATAATGTATTTGGCATGCTTGTATCTACGTATTTTGCCAAATAGATTGGCCTGGATGAAACAGGTAATTGTGCACAAGTCACAGGATATCAGTAAGTTCTGCCCCAAATATCATGAAACACAAAATGAATTATAATAAATATTATCATTTAAGAAGAGATTTGCAATTTATAGTATCTTTGTTTGGTTTTGGTATCAGGGTAATGGTGGCCTTGTAGAATGAGTTTGGGAGGGTTCCTTCCTCTGCAAATTTTTGGAAGAGTTTGAGAAGGATGGGTGTTAGCTCTTCTCTAAATGTTTGATAGAATTCATCTGTGAAGCCATCTGGTCTTGAACTTTTGTTTGTTGGAAGATTTTTAATCACAGTTTCAATTTCATTCTTTGTAATTAGTCTGTTTATATTTTCTATTTCTTCCTGATTCAGTCTTGGAAGGTTATACCTTTCTAAGAATTTGTCCATTTCTTCCAAGTTGTCCATTTTATTGGCATATAGTTGCTTGTTATTTCTTATGATGCTTTTATATCTGTGGTGTCTGCTGCAACTTCTCCTGTTTCATTTCTACTTTTATTGATTTGAGTCCTCTCCCTCTTTTTCTTGATGAGTCTTGCTAAAGGTTTATCAATTTTGTTTATCTTCTCAAAGAATCAGCTTTTAGTTTTATTGACTTTTGCTATTGTTTTCTTTGTTTCTATTTCATTTATTTCTGCTCTGATCTTTACGATTTCTCTCATTCTACTAACCTTGAGTTTTGTCTGTTCTTCTTTCTCTAGTTCCTTTAGGTGTAGGGTTAGATTGTTTATTTAGGATTTTTCTTGTATCTTGAGGTAGGATTGTATTGCTATAAACTTCTCTCTTAAAACTGCTTTTGCTGCATCTCATAGTTTTTGGATCATTGTGTTTTCATTGTCATTTGTCTCTAAGTATTTGTTGATTTCCTCTTTGATTTCTTCAGTGATCTCTTGGTTATTTAGTAACATATTGTTTAGCCTCCATGTGTTTGTGTTTTTTACAGTTTTTTTTTCCTGTAATTGATTTCTAATCTCATAGCATTGTGGTTGGAAAAGATGTTTGATACGATTTCAATTTTCTTAAATTTACCAAGGCTTGATTTGTGACCAAAATGTGATCTATCCTGGAGAATGTTCTATGTGCAGTTGAGAAGAAAGTGTAAGCTGCTGCTTTTGGATGGAATGTCCTATAAATATCAATTAAATCTGGCTGGCCTACTGTGTCATTTAGAGCTTGTGTTTCCTCGTTAATTTTCTATCTGGATGATCTGTCCATTGGTGTAAGTGGGGCATTAAAGTCTCACACTATTATTGTGTTGTTGATTTACTCTTTTATAGTTGTTAGCATTTGCTTATGTATTGAGGTGCTCCTATATTGGGTGCATATATATTTATAATTGTTATCTCCTCTTCTTGGATTGATCCCTTGATCTTTATGTAGTGTCCTTTCTTGTCTCTTGCAGCATTTTTTATTTTAAAGTCTATTTTATCTGATATGAGTATTGATACTCCAGCTTTCTTTTGATTTCCATTTGCATAGAATATCTTTTTCCATCCCCTCACTTTCAGTCTGTATGTGTCCTAGGTCTGAAGTGGATCTCTTGTAGACAGCATATATGGGTCTTGTTTTTGTATCCATTCAGCCAGTCTGTGTCTTTTGGTTGGAGCATTTAGTCCATTTACATTCAAGGTAATTATCGACATGTTTGTTCCTATTACTATTTTCTTAATTGTTTTGGCTTTGTTTTTGTAGGTCCTTTTCTTCTCTTGTGTTTCCCACTTAGAGAAGTTCCTTTAGCATTTTTTGTAGGGATGGGAGATTTGTAATTTGAATGTAACTTTACATATACTATTTTCCTCACAGGGTGATATGAGGTTGAAATGAGATGATTTTCATTTTATGGGTAATTCTCAATGTTTTAATAAAATCACAGTATCAGAGAATCATTATTTTTGCCTTCATAGATTTTTATTTCAAATTCTGAAGCACATGGTGAAGACTAACATATTTAACATTTAAATAAATAGTTAAACTTTCTCCTAAATGCTAGGTAATACAGATAATAATAATAGTAATAATACAATAGCTAACATATATCTAGTACTTCCTAGGTACAGGCATTTTTCTCAGTATATTATATGTATTAAATCAATTATTCTCATAATAATCTTAGCCAGTAGATATATTATCATTCCGTTGTATAGAGAAGGAAAATGAAGGAGAGAGAATTTTAAGTAACTTGCCGAAGTTACATAGCTAGTAAGCGTCAGAGCTCAGATTCAAACCTTGGTTATTTGTACTCAATGTACTTAACCACTCTGAGTTTCTGCTGGAAACCAATTGAAATATGCTGAAGAAATGGAGTTTTCATCCACTGTTGGGTAATTTTTGAGGCAACAAATGCCAAGAAATTCAGATGTTCTACTGTGTTTGTGTGTGTGTCTATGTTTCTGCGAATTGGGGGGGTGGGTCTAACAAATCAAAGATCAGAATAAGATGAGGAGGTACAAAAGAATAACCTCACTTAATTTGCTTTGCTAGCAAGCTTCTAACTCCAACACCAAGATTACCATGAATGCAAACCAAGTTCAAAGTTTCTTCTTTACATAAATTTCGAAAGCAAACCGAAAAGAGACATGCATTATTCTTCAACCATTTCTTCTTAAACAAGCCAATAAAGGATCTTTGTTATTCTGGGTCTGAAACAGGGGGACTATGCCATAGCTGTGGAAAAGTACAGAGAATCTTGAAATCGGAATCAAAAGACATATTTTGAAACCAAATTATTTTATTAACTTGTTGTCAGATTGTGAAACTTAATTTTCTTATCCTTGCTGAATTCCATTTTTCTCACGTGTAATTGGGATGATTTTTTTTCACAGCGTTGTTATAAATGTTAAATAAGACCTTATATATAAGTGACTAACAGCAACAAATGGTCAGATGATAGGCCATTTTTAGTTAACTAACTAATAATTTTAACAGATATTTAACAGCTCTTTTGGACAAGTTATACATTTTCAAAAATTTAGAGGGTGATGAAAGACAATTATCACTAAAATCATACTGAAATATCAAACTTGTGACTTGGGAGTTTATCATAAATTTATAATCCTTGAGGGATAGTGTGATTGAACATTGAATGAAAAGTTGTATTCATCTGTTATTGCTTCTGTAACAAAATACCACAAATTCAGCAGCTCGAAGCAATACCAATTTATTAGTTCAAAGTTTTGTAGGTCAGAAGTCTGGGTTTGGTGTGACTGGATTCTTATCTGAAGGCTTGGCTAAGAAAGAGTCTGTTTTAAAGCTCATTCAGGTTGTTGGTGTTTTTCAGTTCCTTATAATTATAGAACTGAAGTCTCCAATTTCCTTGTGGGCTATCAGTCAGGGGACATTCTCAGTTTCTGGAGCCCTGCTTCATTTCTTGCCATGTGGCTACCTTCATCTTCAATGTTGAATCTCTCTCACACTTCTCTTTTAAGGGCTCACCTGGTTAGTTCAGATTCACCCAGAATAATCTCCAAATTTTAAAGTCAGTTGATTTAGGAACTCATATCTTCATAGTCTCTTCATAATAGCACCTGGATAAGTATTGGATTGGCCAAGAAGTTTGTCCGGGTTTTTCTGGCTTTTTTTTGGCCAACACAATATTTGTTTGAATAACCAGGTACAGCTGTGTGTGCATCAAGAGGAGGGAATCTTAAGGAAACAACTTAGAACTCTGCATACCACAGGGTTATTCAATGTTCCCTACTGTTAGGATACTCAAAAAAGTAGCCTTGGGAATGTTCTGCTTGATAGAGTCGCTTAAGCTGTTCACCATTTCTACCACTTTTCTGTAAGGAAATCCCCTGTGCTTATCCTGCAACTGTCTTTGATGAGTACCAGTATCCAAATCCAAAGGAGTGTGACAATCCTGAGTCCAGAGGAGCATCCCAACACATATTCTATAGACATATTTTTATACTCCTTAGACTGGAGCTGAGATTCTTTCCCAGGGTTTTCTCTATTACCCAACTGGAGTCAGAAACTGGGTGAAATAAAATCGAGCACTCATAAATCAGAAGAATTTTTCTTAGAATCTAGATATTAGGTAAGGGCAGGGCAGACAGACAAGCTCAGAAATGGTGGCAACCATTTTTTCTGTGAACTTATCGTAAGGCATTAGAGTGTTCAGATTTAGGTGAAAAAAAGATTGTCATTCAGCCAGACATTAAAACAAGATTTAATATTAGTGATCATTCACTGCCTTCCCATGATGAATTTACATAGGTGCTGCTCTCACAATGGTTTAGGAGAATGTTTGTCAAATTAGTGTCCATTATATTATGTGGATCATAGCAGCTGAAAATAATTCTTAAAATGCAAATATCTTGGCCTCTTTAAAGATTTACCAAATTGGATTCTCTATAAATGGGCTTCAAGAATCAATCTGCATTTCTAACAACTTTCCCAAATAATTCTAATCTCCACTGATTTGGAGAGATTGGATTATTGAAACTATTTCTAATTCATTTCAATTTATTTATTATAAAGTTTGACTACTTAAAGTCCTACACAGAGAGTTAGAAAAATGGATTAAACCTCAGGGTTTAACTGTGAATCATCCCTCCTAGCTTAGAAGATGTTCTAATATCTTAGTGTCCAGGTCTACTGTTAAAAAATAGGTTCTCCTTTTGACTCACTTTAAGGTTATGTTATTATTAATAACATTTAGTTCCAGCAAAGATTTTATAAACCACTTAGGCCAATTTTCTTATTTTACAGATAAGAAAATTGGGGCCTAGAATGTTTAAGTGACAAAGTCATTCAGATCTTTAGTGGGGAGATAATGACTTGCAAACAATGCTCAAGATTAGAACTCCCATGATCTTCCCAATGTATTATACTGCCTACATGTTTTATGTGAATCTAGCCAATACTGAAACACTCTCTGTAAAACGCTATTAAAATTTAGGACAATCATCTACAATCATGGTTTCATCTTGAAGGCAGATAACCATGACTTTTCAAAACTTTGACTCATTCCTGGATACTGAAGGAATCCAAGGACTTTTAAAATAAGTCAGTTGATAATACTGCATTTTTATATGCAGTAAAATAAAATCAATACAAAGTGTATCATTTTTCTTTAGCACTTCAAATGTTCCATCTGACATCCTTAGTGTATTTAAATCTCATCTTATTTTATATGCAACTTTTAATAATTTAGATTGCAGATGTCTAAGCTTTAGTTTTATTTGTGCTGCCATATTTCTAAGTAGATTTTGCTTACAGTTTAAATAATTTTTGAACTTCAAAATTATTTGCTTTTATTTCTCTGAGTGGCAATGCTGCTATTTTCACATCATCAATCTTTTATCCTGATATATAGCTCTATTGTAGTGAAACACACAATAATTCAGAAATTCACTGCATTGAAGTGTGATATAGCATTCAAAAAAGTCTCTTTTATGCTGAGTTGCGATTTATAAAGATTCTCCTAAAAACTGAGTCTTTCCATATTTATAAATAAATGACTGTTAAAAATAATAACTTGAAAATATCTTTCCCACCCAGGTGATGTCATCCTAACACAATATCTCTCACTTTGAGTTTGAAAAGTATTGTAAAACTGAGCATTTAAAAATTCTGTGGATTCACAATTGGAAAAGTGAAAGAGCTGGAGGTGAGGTGGAGATAGACATATTGGCGAAGCCAACTCTGAACCTAGACACTCAGATTGCTCTCCAGTTTTTACTATATTCCAATATAATTTTCAGTTTATCTTGTTATATAGCAGGATTGTCACCAATCTCAGGTTCATGTTCACCGACGTTAGCAAGCTTTCTAAAATTAAGTATGTGTAGGAGTTTAAAGGGTTATCACTCATTTCATATAATGGATTAATTAAATGAGACTATGTCCCTCTGGTTTTTGAGTAAATTTGTTTGTGAGTTTTGACTGATGTCAGAGAATGGAGCAAGGAATTCTGGAATGAAGAGTATTTTGGGAGATAGGCGAGTCTGGCCAGTGTGACACAATTAGGGTCTTTGAACAATATATGGCGATGAGGAAACCATAGAAAACTCTTGGAGGTGAGAGAGAGAGAGAGAGAGAGAAAGGATGATGGGAAGATGCTTGCCAATTCCCTGGCTCTTAGCCCAGGTTTCAATGAATGCAATGGATTTCAAAATAAAGTTACTTTCCAAGAAAATGAAATTCAATTCAATTAAAAAAATATAGCTATTGTGTGCCTAATATATGTAAAGCAGTATGACAACTCAAGAAAACAAACAGTCCTAATTTTTTTCACATCTTTATAGTTAGCTCCAATTGGAAGACATGTAATGATATAATTTGTTCAATGTATATAATCATAAAGCCACAGAACTTTTATAACTGAGAGAAACTTAGACATCATAGATTCTAATTCTCTTAGCCCATGGAAAAAGGAACTGAGTCCAAAAGAAGTTGAGTGATTTGCCAAGAGTCCCAGAGAAATCTTTCTGATATTATCTACCTACTCAAAATAGACTTATCATATAACTGAGCAGAAAAATGGGTGAAAAGGCAGGCCAGGAGTACACTATAAATGCTATTGTTCCACATTGAGAATAACCAGTTTAATTATACACGTAACTACTGCAGAATCTCTTTGACCCTAGCTTGGCTCTGAGACATAACTGCAGACAACTGTTTTATCCTTCACCATGGTGAGGCTTTGGCAGGCTTCTCTTCCTTCTTAGGAATTCCCTAATTCCCCTAACTCATTGTGAAAACAAATGAGAAGTTAGCCAAACAGTGTAATTTTCAAAGTTATCATCCGAGTGGATGCAACTGGCCAATTCTAAAGCATTAGGTCGTGATCAAAACCAATTAGAAATCTTCAGTGTCCCTGATGAGCCTTACACACTTGGTCCGGTCACAGCACGGGCCATGTTCTCCATGGCAATTGTTGAGTACCCAGCTGTCAGTTATAAATGATCTTTGACTAAGCAATTTAAGATATGTAAAGCATGCTACCTGTGACATATTGAGATGCCTGATAATATATATTAATTAGTCCTTCTATTTCCAATTTCTTCTTTACAAATGGAAAGCTTTTCATAATCTCCCTTAAAATGATTAGGAGGTAACTCAAAGTGGACCTGAGATAGTTCAAACAAATTGGCTGGTTAAAACACCTAAGGACTGAACACATCATTTTCACTACGGAAGCTTATGTTACAATTTGCTCCCAAGCCACAAAAGCCTTACCTTAGTTCTTTCCTCAGTCAGCTCAATTTAGGAATCTTTCCCTTATCAAAGGAATGTGATACAAAAACATCCTTGTCATCCAGCAGCACCAATTCACCCCAATCCCACAGATTTCTCCAGAACTCCTTCCTGGTTAAAGGCTCTGGCTCTGAAGCCTATCCTTCTTTAATATCACTTCTTTAGTCTTTGTGTAGAACATTTCCTAGTGTATAATGAGTCCCAGATGAAGGACGAAGAAGGCTGTGAAATTCCCAGCAGAAGCACCTCATCTACTGCATTCTTTCTGATATGATGATCAGTGCCCACTCAATCCTCAGGGTATCAGCTACATGTTCATTATGCAATTATGAAATCCCAGGGCTTAGAATATACATACATCTTTTCTAATCTTCTCAATTATATAACCCCATGACTAAATATCCTGTTTTGGAGCAAGTTAGAATTTAGGAACTAATGTCTGGATCTTGTAATTTTCTTCCCTGAGTTTAAAATACAACTAATCACAATTCATCAAGTCCTTTCTGTCCAAGGTTTGAATGCTGTTTTTTCATTTAGATATCCAGAAAAAATAACAGACATATTAACTAGCTAATCATTCTTCCTAAAGTCTATGGCAAAATATCACAGAAAACCACAGAAGGGAGTATGTGGCTATAGTGAAAGGAAAGTGAGTCACAGAATAGATGATCTTGTCTCAAATTCTGGTCTAATTTTAATTAGCTTACTGACAGAGGGAAAATCAGTTATCTCTTTTAATCTGTCTCCATTTGTAAAATCAGAATGATAACAACTGCTATGTAAGTCATTTGCCTAGACTACACAATTTAAGATATGTAAAGCACGCTACCTGTGACATATGGAGGCGCCTGATAATATATATTAATTAGTCCTTCTCTTTCCAATTTCTTCTTTACAAATGGAAAAATATTTGAATAAAATAATGCTTAGTATGAACAGTAAGCAAGCTGTAGGTACAATTATGCTATTAATACTCACTGTTGTGTTTAGACAAAAGCAACGTGAAAGGATTATCACTGTTCATTAATGCATCATCAGTTATAACTGCAACAAAGAGGATTTATTTATGGACTGAACTATATATTCCTGCTATACATATTAAGTTTTTAGTTCTTCTTCACATAACAAGAATTAATACTTAAACGTTTTGGTGAAGTTCTACATGAAAAAAAAAATATATATATATACACTATGGAATTTTCCTTAGACTCCTATTGGGTAAAAAAAAATAAAAATTGCCTAATTCAGCACATTGTCTGATGTCATAATCTCGATATCTTGCCTTTGAGCACTCAGTGGAAATCCAGGTGAAGGTTTATCAATTTCTTATATGATGAAATCATTATAGATGACAAAATTTGCTTCCACTGGGACATTTGTAGCATTCAGGATCCTTCAGAAAAACAAAAACTGTTCAGAGTTTCAAGTAGTTCATGCAGAAAAACATTAGGTATGGGTGAATAGGAAGGGCTGGCAGAATGAAGGCCAGAGAAAGCTGATCCAGGAAATCAGAATGTGCTGGGGAAACCCTGTGTCTTTGGTCTGCAAATCCTCATGCCTGCTGCTGCCTCTTGCAACAGAGGCTTCTGCTTTTCTTGTACTTGCTAGAAATCTCATGAGTGTCTCTCACTGGTAAAATCAAACCTAGAAATTTTGTTCTCAGGAATTCTGGAATATAGAATTACTAGGCTTCTAGCCTCTGAGATACAGAAGAGAGCATAGAAGGGAAATAATTTAGTTATCTAAAGGTAATCTGTCAGAGCAGTGACAAAACATCAGGATATGGTCTCAAATTGAACTAAGAAGAAGGCTGGAGCATAAGATGACAGGTAACTATGTGGACAACATAATAAACCTCTATAAGTATCGCTAGAAATATTGGTTTATTTATTTGGATTTTTTAAAAGGGTGATCCTAGAAGAAACATACCTATCATATGTAGGGAATAAAGTTCTAAGGTTTAATTAACAAGTGTAAAAAGAACTAATATCAAATGCTTACTCTTCTTTTGACTATCATTGCAGAATGTGTTCAATAAATGGTAGTGAATATATGTGAAAATGTAAAATTTTTTCATCCCATATTTTTGGTATTGATTTATAGGAATGTAGAATAGATTCTTTTAACTTTTCCCCTCTCCCTCTAGAATTAAACACATGCAGACACACAAACACAGAGACACAGGCATGTATGTATACAGATACACACAGACTTGATTATGTTTTTATATGCAGAAGACAGAAGCAGATGGTGGAAACTGTGAATTCCTAGCAACAGACTTTGAGACCACAATATTATTCTAGCAAAACAACAAAACATACTGCTCATGTAAACTGATCAATATACAACTCATTAAGAAGTCCAAATATTTTCAGAAATTTATTAAAGAATTAAATCAGTGTTGATCTAGACAAAGTTAATAATACATTTTCCTTGAGTCTCCACCCTCAGATCATTTTAGTTTTCCAGAGAAGATAAAAGAGAAATAAAAATAATTTAATTTTCTTTGTCAAGGAAAATTACTCAAAAAGACAAAAGGACATAGTTTTTTTTTTTTTTTTTTTTTAAGGTAGAAGAGCATGAGACTACAGCTTACCTAATATAAGGACAATTTTAAAAACAAAATAAATCAAACAAATGAGTAAGCTGCTTCTTACCATTCACAAGGGCACCTCAATGCAGATATTTTAGTTTTGGAAAACCCAGGATTCTAGCCTGTTAGTGTGCACATGTGTGGAGGCACACACGCACACACACGGAGTAAGAACGCATCTTTACTATCCAGGAAACAATAAACAATAAGCCTCCAGGATAGTATAAGAAATAAAATACTCAAAGAGCAGAGATATTAAGGGAGAAATTGATATTGCTGTGGCATTTGCTTTATAATATGAGTCTATGTAAAGAACCTCAGGCTGCTACAAATAAATAATAAACTACCAGACTGTCAAACTATCTTCAAAATCCAATAGAGGTAAAGCTTAGCATACTGGTCAGAGATGCTAATTCAATGAATGGTCAGTGTTCACAAGCTGCATGTGAAAAAGAAAATCCTAAGTCAGGAAAAGATTTCCAGGGGTCATTTTCCTTCTCTTGGTAAAATTTCCTTTAATGCACAAGAGCTTTGTTTTTACAGTCTACCTAAATTTATTCTGTTTGGTAAGGCTCCACAGACTTTAATATTTAGAAAACACTTTTATAAAACTTATCTAAATTCCCATAATTTTTCTTTATCTGCTCTTGAAAAACAAGATAAAAACCATGATCACATAAAACAATCTCAGAGGTTTGGCCTGGAGTAGCATCTTCTGTAAAGGGTTATCACTGATTTTTTTTCCCTATTCTTGAAAATTTAGATTCAAACTTTAAAATGTTGAAAATCAGCTGTGTCATTATTTATGATTAGTTTAAGAATAGTTGCTGATACCATCAAATGAAAAGATCCAGAAAATAAACGTATTGATTTCCTTGCCCAAAACCACAAGAATAACTGTTGATCAAACAAAGTCCAGTCTATTACTGCAGTAAGAAAGTACTTAACTTTAACAGTGTTAGTAGTTCCTTAGAAGAGGGAGGTTAAGGGTGGATAATCATAAAGTTCAAAGCTTTTGACTGGAAAAGTTTAAGTTGGGTATTTCCATGTTGGATTTTTATTGGCATTGGCCAAACATGAATTAATGATATGATTGATGGACACAGTGAGAATATAGTCTTTATGAGTAAACAGTTGTTTGATAAGCAAGCAGGTTAGCTCAGTAGAGTCATCTACTGTCCCGAGAAGGGCTCCACCCAGATGTGAAAGTTATTCTCCTGAGAAGTGAACTGCCTTAATGATCTATTGTTTGGATTAATGGAATTTGGGGGAGTTCCTGAGACTAGCAAGAAAGTGTTTACTGGTTTACAGCCTTTCCTTCTCAGGCAAAAGTCTCCTGCAACAAATAGTAAAGGCATGTTGATGTAGGGCCTCTGTTCTTAGTCTCCATAATGTAGCTATGTGGCTGCGGGCTTTCCGTTTTCATTACTTAATTCACATAATTCAAAATCAATATATCAATTTATATTTGGAGATATACCACAACATTTCATGAAGAATATAGAAACATCTTCTTAGGCTCAGATCCACTAAAGAAAATACAGTCGATAAATACAGAAAACGAGGTTGTGTGTTTATCTTGAGGCATTAAGTCAACATAAGCACAAGCCAACAGGCAGAGCAGTGGGTAGAAGACCTTTTGTCCTCCTCTGAGCTATCATGATGTGAGAGCTGTGCTGGCTAATATCAAAATAATTTGCAACCTCTACAGCCCTAAGGAGGTGAGGCGGAAGACAGAACAAGGTGTAGCTGCAGAATCTGCAGGACTTGTCCTTTGCACAAGGAGACAGAAAATGCCCAAAGAGTGGAGCAAAGCTCCCAGGCCACATATTTGTCATCTTTATTATGACTCAGAGCCCAGCACAGCAGTGTGTGAGGGTGGGAGGCTGTGGGCAGAGGTTCCCAGCATCACTCCAGTCCTGTGAGTACATATGTGTGGCAGTGAGGGAAGTGGGCTGGAGCCAAGAGTGAGCAGAATAGTCATCTTCTCTCTGTTCTCAACTGCAGTTAAGGAACATTTAGATTCTTTCATCACAACTTGCCAATTTCTCTGAGAGGGTAAAAAAAGGAAAGGATTTACTTCTGTATAAAAACAAAACATTCAGATTTGTGCTTGTTTGAACTATATTTCCTTGTGCTTGGCTGATATATGTGTATATATATATATAATTTACAGGAATATTAAACAGAGAGAAATGCTTGCATTCTCTAAGAGTAGTACATCTTCTCAAGGAAGAGATATGAAAAGTTTGACACAGGATACAAGTCCTGAACAGTATCTAAATGGCCTGACTCAGATCACATGTTGGTTTGTGTTTTTAATTCAAAGCTACCTAAAAACATTCAATATTTGTTTAACACATTAAACTTTTAATAACATTTTATACTTGTATTACCAGGGTTTTCATATTTATAAAACAAAAAAAAAGGTCCAAAGGGAAATGTGTAAAAGCAAGGGAGAGACATATGTTATGGGTTAAGGTCAGAAATGTTCCCAGAGAACTAAAAATACTATAAAATCTTATCTGTGGTGCAAAATATGTATTTTCCTAAAAATGAAACAATTCATAAATGACTTTTGCAAACATACTATACAAAAGTGAACTATAGACAGTAAGACAAAATTTCTAAAAGAATTTCTTTTGGAGGGTCTAAAATTCTGCTTCTCATCTTGCCTGAAGTGATGCTTACTTGTAAGAAAATAATTTGATATAGCCATCAAAAGAAAACTGGCCAATGAAGTCTATTGCAGATTGAGGAGGGGAATCAGTGAGAGACTAAGTAAAAGAAATTTAAACACCAGCTTATCTTCCACTAATAAAAGAGTTAGATATAGTTTCTTCTTTCTCAAATAGAATGCTCAATGGACTTGTGAACTTTTCATTTTAAATATTTTTAATTTAATAGTTTTGAAGATATCTCCAATTCTTCCTGTACTAAAAAATTGCTGTTAGAAACTTTGCTGATACATTTTAAGTTTTAAGTTTTTGATTAGTTCTTTTCCTTCAAGCAAATTCAACTAGTTTTTGTTTAAATATCAGAATGATGACAAATGACAAAGTTTTCCACTTTAAAAGTACTTAATGATTTCCATTTTTCTCTCAAATGCATTATCATAGAATCAGCAGTTCTATGTTTCTTGTTTATACTAATGCTACAAGATAATGTCTAAAGGCAATAAAATATTCAAATAACTTTAAAATGCACTACTGTATATGCTAAAAATGGTGAACTAGATGAAACAGGAATATTGGCAATGAAATCTTGCCACATCAATTAAGAGATGGAGGATAGTGAAATTAACATTTGACCCTTGTATCCTAACTCTCAATTTGAGGTTCTTCTGTCTCTCATTGCTTCTCTAAATAATTATAATGAAGTAAGCACCATGAAAGCACAGACTTTGTTGGGATTGTTCAGCTCTGAGTCCTTATGCAGAGAATTACTTGGAACATATTAGGACTGTGATGAATGTTTGTAATATTTGTAGGGAAATTCAATTCTTATCTATGTTGCCTAGCATTTTTGCTCATTGTCTGTTCTTTGCAATAGATATACCAAATGATAGTTATTCAACATAGAAACATATCCCACGACTTGGCAGTGGAACAAATGAAGGGAAAGCTGAACCCAGAGACTGCAAATTTCACAGGCAAGACAATAGAGAGAGATGTCAAGAGTAAAGGAAAATTAGTGTGGGTGCCAAGTAGCAGCGGAAACACTCCATTTTCTGGAAATGGTTGAATTAAGGAACTAGATGGCAGACCCCAGGTCCAGAAAGACTGGGATAACATGCAGGGGATTAAAGTGGGCTCTGTTGTATAAAGGGGATAAAAAGGAGTGGGTAGTGATGCTTAGGTGCAAAGCATTCATTTGATCACGGGCAAAGAGATCTGCTATTGGAGCCTATGCAAATGTAAGCTAGGTATGTATGCATATAACTAGTCCCAGCTTCTAAGAAAATAATCACTCAAGGGTTACAAAACATGGTGGCAGATAACTCTGCCTACCAACATTCACATAATTACTGCTGTGTATTGAATGTGCCTACAAGATTCCTTAGAGTTTGGCAGGTTATGCCATTGATTCCAAAAGTATGGTTCCAAACCTAGGAAAATTATCCTCTAAATGATATTACATAGGGGCATTAAGAGGAGCTAAAATAGAACAGGAGATTTGGCTTAATTCATTTTAAACATAAGTATTAAATTGGTATTTGTTTTTAAATAAAAATAAGCAAGTTATAGCCATGGATTGTTAGGTATGGCTACAGTGAAATGTATAAGCATAAATTTTGAATTCCTATCTTTCTTAATTATTACATTCATTAGGAAATAGGTAATTATTTTCCCCTCTTATGAAGCACCAAAATATATACTTCTAAATTAAATATTATACCTCAATATGTAAAACTTAAGCAATAATGTACACATACATAAGACACAATGGATAATTACAACCATACTGGAAATAATCATCATCATAGTACCTAATGTAGACCAAGATAAGTCCTTCCTATATAGGATTCTATTTGATTTTCAGGCTTGGAAAGGTTGTTATTTTTTTCTAAGGGCAAATAGTCAGTAAATTGATGAGACAGTTTCTGAACAAGGAACTATTTGCTTCTAAGTATTCATTGCATTATATGTCTAGAAAGCTTAAAATATTAATCTCTAAGTAGTTTTCAATGAATGCAATATTTGTTTCTTTATAACAACCATGTTTATCATTTTTTCACTCTAAAATCACATATAGGTCTGTTCTTCTCTATCATATGGTAAACTATCATAAACAAACTACCATAAACAAAATATTTTTATTTGCACTTATTTGAAGAAATACAGTACTTTCTAGCAAGAATTGTGTCTATGGCACACTTAATTTCCATGCTGTAAACATGCTAGTGTGTCACCCTTGAAACACATACTGCTAAAGGAGAATTTATTTTTCAGTGCTATGACTTCCAGCTACTAATGGGAATTAGGCTTTGTGGTTTAGGTATCTCATTAATAGAAATTATTCTCTGTCTCATTTTTCCATAAATTAACACAATTAAAAATAAGCTCTATATACTTAATATGTGACAAATTAATTTAAACATATTCCATGACAGCCTGATGCTATGTATCTATGCAAGAATTCAATGAATCTGCTCAAGAAGAGCATCTAGATCAATTAGGGTGTTTCCCTGCCTGAGTCAATTCATGTTGTTATTACCTCTCTGTTCAGAATAGAAAACTTAAAATTTTCAGCAGAGACTCTTTGGAATATTCATTTTAAGGGGGAGATTTTGACGGTCTTGTGTTCCAATGCCAAACAATTAAGAAAAGAAAGGAATCAGAAACCAGAATGAGATTATCCCATTCAGATAAAAAATCACAGGTCAAAAACAGAGAAGAGATTTATAGAAGGAAGGTTCATAGATCAGACCAAAGTGTAGAGCAGCAACAACAACAACAACAACAAAAAAAAAAAAAAAGAGAGAGAGAGAAAGAAAGATCAGTAGGAAAGGTAACACAGAATGAAATTGCTGGAGGCCTGGTGAGAATATCTTTCCCTTTATCTGACCTTGTACTCCAACGCCACTCCTACCACTAAAGATTTAGGATACCAGCTAACCTGCTGATACTTGCCTTCTCTCCCACAACTCCTCGTTTGATAAGAATGCACTAGTTTGAGTTTCTGCAAGAAATATGGGAACAAACTGACCTGAGACACCAAGAGAATGTGACTGCAGGTAGTAGCAGGTGAGGAAGATATTGGGTTGGGGTTTGGAGCATCTTGTAGGGTTGTATTTCCAAACTAATTTGATTACAAAGATTATCTAGAATAAAGATTTATTTATTTATTTTTTTGCAAATGGCCAGGCCTTCTCCAGGATATTTTAATTCTTAATGTATGGTAGGGCTCAAGAATCTATAATACATTCCCAAGGTGTATTATGATGAAGAATGGCTTATAAACACTAGTACGTTAGGATTAAGAGGTTTGTGTACATTTAGGCTAGAAACAATACTAAAACATAGGAGCAACATAATTGTTGATTTTAATTATTTAAGTTAAGGATGTGGGAAAAAAGTTGTAGACTTACTGTGGTTCTAGAAAATAACATGTGAATCTAAGAGGCATCTTGATTGATTCCTTAAATTATTCTATTATTTAACAAAGTTTACCAAGCCGGTGGAAAATGCTAACAGAAAAATAGAAAATTTATCAAACAAAAGGAAGATTATAAACAATTAGCCATATAACCATCCTGCCAAAAATGAACCGCTACTGATTTAACTGTATAATAATATTTCAATACTTCAGGGACATATTCCTGAAACGTCTCCATCATATATGGATAAAATTTGTGTTTAGCAGATATCTGTGTAGAAAAAAATGTTTAGAGAAATCTATTAAAAATGATGTTCAATATATTAAACACAATAAACATTCAAGAGGGTCCTTTCTTCCAAAACAACAGCTTTTTTGGTAATTAAGAGTACTTCTCCCATAAAAAAGTCTCAGACATTTTGTATTACTATTGGACATTGTGTGTTGTGTTGGCCAGGTCTGTGAAAGGATATAAAGGCTTATCCACACTTCCCCCGGAAGGCAGAAATATTTAGATTAACCAAGTTTAGCCAACTTTCAGAGTATTCCCTTAGAAATTGAACAATCTAATTATTGGAGAAAAAAAGGAGAATTTAAAACACACACACACACACACACACACACAAAGTTTTCCTGAAAGACATTCATCAGTTTTTCACAAATCATTGCAATCTATTGAGGATGATTCTTCTAAAAGCCTTACGTTAATAAATCCTCTTCTAGATGTTTTGAAATAACCCATACTTAAAATGTCTATTCCAGTTGTTTTCTCTATTGTTATGGCAAAATATAATGTAAAAACTCAAGGTCTCATCTTCTCTCTATCTCCATATATGTATGTATGTGTGTATGCATGTATATATATATTACATACATATACACATGATATTTAGAAAGAAAGAATGGCTGTAGTCTATGTATAGCAAATTTTATTTCTGGCCAATTTTGTGAGGCAAATATAACATTATATACTATATTAATTAAATATTTTATGACTTTTGGTAGCCATACTTTAAAAATACAACTTTTTAATTCAAATAATCTGTGCACTGTTATGTCACCTTAAATCGCCTGAAACATATCTGAACTAAAAATCAGTACTCAACAAGAAGATTGAAGAAACAACGTTTTTATTTAAGGAAATACCAGACATGTAACTTGTGATTCTAACAGAGTAAATGCTAACCAAGGACACTGCATGCTCTACTAACTGATGAAAAGTGTCATCTCTTACTCTGCCAAGTTAGATATGGTTAGTTTCTATTAAAATTCCCATTGATAGGTTACTGGAGATTAGATATGTTTATAGAGAGAACTTCTAGCAATAAATGCCTAGCATGGTAAAGGAAGTAAAAGTAGTCACTTCATTCTTGGAGTCACCATCTGGGGAAATGTAAGACAGTATTTCTTAAGCCTGAGATACCACCTCATTACAAACACTTCATTAGTGTTTTCAGCTGCTCATTTGTCTCTTTTCTCTCCACCTGCATATCCTCCCAGCCAATTTTCAATAATGGCTGTCCCTTTTCCCAGCCCTCAATGTGCCAAGCACTGGACAGATTCTGAAAGGCTTTGCTTCAATGTGAAATGGAGAATTTGGCCAGGATTTAGCTGCCATGGAGACACCCTTGATATTTTTCTTCCATTGCACGTTTGTCTGAATTGAGTATTTTTTGCCTTTTCATTTTCTTCTTAACGGTACCTCTTCTTTCCCAAATGCTCCAGGGCCGCTTCTCCCAAATTGTGGATTAAGAGAAAACCAGCATTTTGTTTCCTCCTTCTACTTGTTTAGTATAATTTAAGCACGTCTTCCATTTTGGAGTCTATAATATTTACTTATTCAACTTTCTATCCTTATTGTATCTACTATCCTCCAGAATTTTATTTCTATTGAAAACTTTAGAATCTATTTAACCTACTTTATTTCTATCCAAGCATTTGACAGTTTGGTGATTAACATCAGCTCCTGTGATGAAGGCTCACCTAACATCCTGTACATACTTAGCTTATTCATTTCAAATTATCCTAATTCACCTATTCAAATCATAAAAACAACAAGTCCTTGTACCTATTGCTATTCAAAGCTGTTCTTGATTTAACCTGAAAATAAGACAATGTCGAAAATCTCCTCTAATTCTAACCTCATCACTCTATCCAATTACCATCATCTCTGTTTTGGAATGCTAATAGTTTTATATTGGTTTTCTCTGAATTCCCTCTTCCATTCCAATCCACTCTCCATCTGCAATACAGAGTATTTTTTTTTAAATGTAAATTTAATCATGTTCCACATCCTTAGCCCTGCTTCCACTTCAAATAAAATTCAAGTTTTTCACTGTTAGATGGGGGCAGTTTTATGCTGTTAAATGATTGATAATCAGTTGGGGGTGAAAATTTGGGAGATACCTCCCCCCTCCCAATTTGTAGCATTTGCCAGATTCCCATAGTTTACTCCTATGGTGGCTGATTTCTAGCTAGCAATGACCTCTCTGAGTGGACAGTTGGAAAAATGTGTGCACAATCTGCCACAGAGGGAGCCAGTGTAAGCTAACTAACTCTAGAACATCACTGGGTAGTGGAAAATTCCTAAACTTTAAGTTCCTGCTTCACCTGCCCCTCTGACCTTGTTGTAAACCTAGACTGTCTACTGACCACTCTGAGCCAGTGTTTACTTTCTCAAATGCTATGCTCTCTCTAGACAGGGGGACTTTGCACATGCTATTCCTTCCTCTGGGAACATCTCCCTACTTCAACCTTGCCAAATTTAAGATCTCAGCTCTATCGAAATTTTCTTAGGGAAGTCTTTCTTGATTTCTACTGTGCTCAAGACTAATCCAGACACTCCTACTGTATGCACAGTGGTCATCATATACTCTTTCCTCTCTCTTTACATTGTTCTCATTTCTACATCTATTTGTGTGATTGCTTTATTAATGTCTATCTCCTCAACCAGACTATAAACTCTGTAAATGCAGGGTTATGCCTGGGTGGGCTCATTATTGTATCATCAGTGCCTATGTCTAGCATAATTCTAAGCATATAGTAGCTTCTAAAAAGTAATAATGATGATAACATACTTTGAATGAAATAATGAAGAAATCTTTATCCTTCTACTGCATGGAGCTAAGCACATTCTGGGGATTCATTTGATGTTTATTGAATGGTTAATTGAAGATTTTATTTGCTGCATTTCTTCATTTATGCTGAATTGCTCTTACCTTTACTATGCTCTTTATTCCTCAATATCCTTCAATTCAATATTGTTCTCCAACCCTTAGCTGCTATCTTATAGTTCTCTACTCCATCTATTATAATATTCAAAGGCTATATTCCAAATTTTTAACATGCCATTGTTATAATTATAACCTGATAAACTATCAGCCTTTATCACATTTGATTTGGGCACTACATTCTTAACAATTAGTAAAAATCCATTGGTGTTAATCCCGTTCAGAAGATATTGGATTGAAAAAATGGTAGTAAATCAAATAATGAAAATGATTTAACAAAAAATTGCAAAAAATCATACATGAGAAAGCAAAATTCATCCTTGACATAGATATTTTGTGAGGAAAAATGTGATCATTTACAAGTAAATGTTGTGAGTGGGATCTTAAAAAATGCTTGATAGTACTCTATCACAGACACTCAGAGAAAGCAAGTCATTATATAAGTGGTAGATTTAATAAGTCCACTCTGACATTCTCATTACTAATATGGATGACATGTATGAATGAACCCAAATAATTAAGGAAATTTCACATAAAATCACCAGTGACATTTAATAAACATATTATGATTCTAGTGAACCATGTTATGTAGGTGTTGATACTTTAACATAAACAACTTAGTTGTATAAAAACAAACACACCGAATCAATATATAGTCTTTCTCGCTTGCAATGTCTGATTTTTTTTCCTGATGGTATGTTCAACAGAACATGCTGAGGTTGTTTCTATTGTTTTGTTTTGCTTTATCTCTAAAAGTGAAGTGACTCTTTTTTTGCCTCCGCATTTTTTGCCTGCAAAGTCAGACACCTCTGTTTCTCAGAAAAAGTCAATTTTTATAAGCTAACTTTAAAAAATGAGACAGAGAATCTATTCTATAAAGACTTCTGTTTAAACACTGTGTTTAAAGTGCTTGTTGCCTAGTGTTTTTAGAAGCTAGAGATATTTCTTTTGAAGTGTCAATCTGACTATTATCATGATTTTGATGGTAATTATAGTGGAATGCCTATATTTCAAAGAGTGAGATCAAAAGTTCATTTTAATCTCTTCACTGAATGGAACTGGCAGTGTTTCTGTGGCTTTTGAGTCCTGAGTACATATATTTGCAATGCATTGTGATGTAATAAACTGATTGTTTTGGTTTATCTGGTTGGTTAGATCAGTTGGCTATATTAGCAAACAGTGCAGTGGTTTAAGCATGACATCTAATATTACAATCATATTTGAAGATAAAGTGTAGACATTATTAGACAGATACCATACGCTCTTCTATGGAAATTATTTTTAATAATCAAAACAAAAATTGAATAATAGATAAATATTTCTTTTAGCCTTTACCTAGGGGTACCTTAAAATAGGTTCTGTGAAGAATGCAAAAAGGGAATGTCACTCTTCGGTCCCTACTTGTGGGAATAAGAAAAGACACTGAAAATGGATAAAAAGAAAAGACTAAAATGACTGACTATACAAGGCAAGGACAGAGCAAATCACAATGCAGTATCTGGTTAATTTACTGAGTGAAGCATCTATGTATAAAATCCCATAGCAGACACCTCAGAAATACAAAACATCATGAGAGACTACTACAAGCAACTATATGCCAATCAATTGGATAACCTGGAAGAAATGGATACATTCTTAGAAAAATACAATCTTCCAAGACTGAACCAGGAAGAAATAGAAACCATGAACAGACCAATCACAAGTACAGAAATTGAGGCAGTGATTAAAAATCTCCCAACACACAAAAGCCCAGGACCAGATGGATTCACAGGCGAATTCTATCAAACATTTCGAGAAGAGTTAACACCTATCCTTCTCAAACTCTTCCAAAATATTGCAGAAGGCGGAGCACTCCCAAACTCATTCTACGAGGCTACCATCACCCTGATACCAAAACCAGGCAAAGATGTCACAAAAAAAGAAAACTACAGACCAATATCACTGATGAATATAGACGCAAAAATCCTCAACAAAATACTAGCTAACAGACTGCAACAGCACATTAAAAAAATCATCCACCACGATCAAGTGGGGTTTATCCCTGGGATGCAAGGATTCTTCAATATACGCAAATCAATCAACGTGATACATCATATCAACAAATTGAAGGATAAAAACCATATGATCATTTCAATAGATGCAGAAAAAGCTTTTGACAAAGTTCAACATCCATTTATGATAAAAGCTCTCCAGAAAATGGGCATAGAAGGAAATTACCTCAACATCATAAAAGCCATATATGACAAACCAAAAGCCAACATTGTTCTCAATGGAGAAAAACTGGAAGAATTCCCTCTAAGAACAGGAACAAGACAAGGGTGTCCACTCTCACCACTGTTATTCAACATAGTTTTGGAAGTGTTAACCACAGCAATCAGAGAAGAAAAAGAAATTAAAGGAATCCAAATTGGAAAAGAAGAAGTAAAATTGTCACTCTTTGCAGATGACATGATATTATATATAGAAAACCCTAAAGACTCTACCAGAAAACTGCTAGCACTCATTGATGAGTTTAGTAAAGTAGCAGGATACAAAATTAATGCACAGAAATCTCTTGCATTCCTATACACTAACAACGGAAGAGCAGAAAGAGAAATTAAGGAAACTCTCCCATTCACCATTGCAACCAAAAGAATAAAATACCTAGGAATAAACCTGCCTAAGGAGGCAAAAGATCTGTATGCAGAAAACTTTAAGACATTGATGAAAGAAATCAAAGATGACATAAACAGATGGAGGGATATACCATGTTCCTGGATTGGAAGAATCAACATCGTGAAAATGACTGTACTACCCAAAGCAATTTACAGATTTAATGCAATCCCGATCAGATTACCAATGGCATTTTTCACAGAACTAGAGCAAGAAATCTTACGATTTGTATGGAAACGCAAAAGACCCCGAATAGCCAAAGCAATCTTGAGAAGGAAAAATGGAGTTGGTGAAATCAGGCTTCCTGACTTCAAACTATACTACAAGGCCATAGTGATCAAGACAGTATGGTACTGGCACAAAAATAGAAAGGAAGATCAATGGAATAGAATAGAGAACTCAGAAGTAAGCCCAAACACATATGGGCACCTTATCTTTGACAAAGGAGGCACGAGTATACAATGGAAAAAAGACAGCCTCTTCAATAAGTGGTGCTGGGAACATTGGACAGCAACATGTAAAAGAATGAAATTAGAACACTTCCTAACACCATACACAAAAATAAACTCCAAATGGATTAAAGACCTACATGTAAGGCCAGACACGATAAAACTCCTAGAGGAAAACATAGGCAGAACACTCTTTGACATACATCAAAGCAACACCCTTTTTGACCCACCTCCTAGAATCATGGAAATAAAATCAAGAATAAACGAATGGGACCTCATGAAACTTAAAAGCTTTTGCACAGCAAAAGAAACCATAAACAAGACTAAAAGGCAACCCTCAGAATGGGAAAAAATAATTGCCTATGAAACAACGGACAAAGGATTAACCTCCAAAATATACAAACAGCTCATGCAGCTTCATACCAAAAAAGCAAATAACCCAATCCACAAATGGGCAGAAGACCTAAATAGACATTTCTCCAAAGAAGACATACAGATGGCCAACAAACACATGAAAAGATGCTCAACATCACTCATCATCAGAGAAATGCAAGTCAAAGCCACAATGAGGTATCACCTCACACCAATCAGAATGGCCATCATCACAAAGTCTGGAAACCACAAATGTTGGAGAGGGTGTGGAGAAAAGGGAACTCTCCTGAACTATTGGTGGGACTGTAATTTGGTACAGCCACTATGGAAAACAATTTGGAGGTTCCTTCAAAAACTACACATAGAACTACCATATGATTCAGTAATCCCACTCCTGGGCATATACCCAAAGAAAACCATAATCCCAAAAGAAACATGTACCATAATGTTTATTGCAGCACTCTTTACAATAGCCAGGACATGGAAGCAACCTAAATGCCCATCAACAAATGAATGGATACAGAAGTTGTGGCATATATATACAATGGAATATTACTCAGCTATAAAAAGGGATGAGATGGAGCTATATGTAATGAGGTGGATAGAACTACAATCTGTCATACATAGTGAAGTAAGTCAGAAAGAGAAGGACAAATATTGTATGCTAACTCACATATACAGAATCTAAAAATGGTACTGATGAACTCAGTGACAAGAACAAGGATGCAGATACAGAGAATGGACTGGAGAACTTGAGGTATGGGAGGGGGCGGGGGGTGAAGGGGAAACTGAGAAGAAGCGAGAGAGTAGCACAGACATATATATACTACCAACTGTAAAATAGTCAGTGGGAAGTTGTTGTATAACAAAGGGAGTCCAACTCGAGGATGGAAGATGCCTTAGAGGACTGGGGCAGGGAGGGTGGGGGGGACTCGAGGGGGGGGCGTCAAGGAAGGGAGAGAATATGGGGATATGTGTATAAAAACAGTTGATTGAACCTGGTGTTACCCCCCCCAAAAAAAAAAAAAAAAAATCCCATAGCAGCTTCTTTCCAAAAGTAGAAACCCCAGGAGATGCAAGAATAAATAAATGGAAATACATAGTATTTGTAATTTTTCACACACCATTTTTAATCCAATACAGGTAAGTAGATAAAAATAAGTGAGGATATAGAAAAACTAACATAAGAAATAATGTATATATCATGATAAAATATTCAAATTGGCATCAGATAGTAATGAATACACATTTTTAAATATATATGTAAGACATTCATAAAAAAAAGACATTCATGAAAACTGACCACATATTATCTTGCAAAGGCAAATTCAATGTTTCATAAATCAAGATTAATACTAAGAATCTCTTATTGCAATGCAAGAAAACTAGTAACTTCTAGTTTTATTAGTAATAAGGTCATAAAACAAGAAGACTTCTACACTGAAAAAAATAAATTCTTGTGTCAAGGGGGAAACACAAACTAAAATTTTAAAAGTAGTTTAAAACAATAATGATAATAAAAGTCAGTACATTCCAGAATCTATAATATTTAAAAGACATTATATAGGGAAACTCATAGTATCAAATACTTAGATAAATAAAAATACATGAATGAAAATAAACATATTAAATATTCAAATAAAAATATTTTAAAAATATACTGAAAGAAAATACAAGAAATGATAAAGGAAAAAGCAGAGAGTAATAAGTAAGAATAAAAGCTTTAAGACTAATGAAAAAATGTAAAAGTTGGTGCTTTACAAAAATTGATTAAACTATTATTTAACCCAATTAATTAAAAAATGAGAAAAATATAAATTTAAGAGAACATGATGAAGGAAAAATAACTAACTATAGAGACAGAAGTTCTATTAATGGGGAGTGCTGCCAAGAAAACAGGCTTCTCTCCTCTCCTAGTTCCCAGTTAAAGGCTATAGTTTCTCTCCAAGGAGGACAGACCACCAGCGTTTCTCATCTATATCCCACCAGCTTTTGGTTGCAGAAGCTCTTTTCCAAGCAAATCCAGCTGAGAGGTCTAGGGCTTACTTCTTTCAAACTCAGCTACCAACCACAGAATAGAAGTTCTACTCCAGGCAGGACAGGCAGATAATATTGGACCCCAGTTATTCATCCTCACCTGTTTTATAGGATAGAAATTTCATAATGGAAGGCAAGTTAAGAACAAGGGCTACTGCCCTCAGTGACCCATCTATAGATCAGAGGTGTCTGTCCCAATTCCCAGCTTAAAAGCAGTGACACAGAATTTCTCCCCAGGAGGAGAAGCAAATCCTAAGAACTGAGAACTCCATAGTTCACAGCTCTCACCAAGGGAACTGATTTTATTTTCAAAGAGATGGGAAATTTCAAGACTAAGGGCACTGTCAAAAACAATGGAAGTATTGATGGTAAACAGTTAAGAAGGGGTTTTCAGTTCCAGGATAGCAACAAGTGAAACCACAGGGCTGCTAGAAGTTTAACGAAGAGGACCAGGAAAAGAGACAGGTAAAATGAGTATTTTTAAGCTCAGAACAGCATCAAAGATGGTCTTAATGACTACTTCTTCAAAGAGTTCAAATTTAATTTGATTATACTGTGGAGTAATTTATTTCTCAGGAATAAATTATTGTCAAAAACAATAGAACAATCAGCTAGCAATTAGTGGAGGCAAACAGCTGAGAGAATTTGTCATTAGCAGACTTCACTTACAAGAAATACTAAAGGATATTCTTCAAGCTGAAAGCAAGTAATACCAGAAAGCAAAAGAATGGAAGAAAAATAACAGGATACAATATCCAACATAATAGGACTGGAGGGACTTTACACAAGAAAATAACAATAGAAATAAAGAGGGACAACAAGGGAGATATAATAAATATAAACATACATATACCTAACAAGAGACAAAACACATGAAGTAAAAATGATCAGAATTGAAGAGAGGAATAGACAAGTCAAAGATAATAGCTGGTGGAGCAACAGGAACTTTCATTCATTTCTGATGGGAATGCAAAATGGTATAGTCGCTTTGGAAGACAGTTTAGTGGTTTCTTACAAAACTAAACATAATTTTTACCATACAATCCAGCAATTGCACTCCTTAGTATTTGCTCAGAGAATCTGAAATCAACGTCTTGTCCTTTGACATATACTTATATGTTAATAATATATATTCATACATTTTGTATATAATACAAAATGATATATAAATATAATATATATTTATACTCTAGACAAAAGACAGCCTTTTATCTAATGAGAAGCAGAGGATATATTCAGTGAAATTTGGAAAAGACAAAAATGCTTTATATATTTACTACTATTTAACATTGTGTTGACATTAACAAGCTGTTAACTGTGGGGCTGTGAAATATATAAAAAAACTTGGAAAAGTATGGCAATCATGGAGCTAGCTTCATGGAACATACTAGGAAGCCTATGTAACTAAAGCAGTATGGTTTTAGTACAAAAATGAGAAGATAGAGTAATGGAACACAATAAAAAATCCAGAATTATCTTCAAGAACAAATGGAAATATATATATATATATTTATATATATAATGAAAGCAGCATCTAAATTGCTAGATAGAAGATAGCTATTCTGTACTACAAAGCTACAGTACTCAAAACAGTATGGGCCTGACACAAAAACAGAAATAATCCCACACACCTATGGTCAATTAATCTATGACAAAGAAGGCAATAATATACAGTGGAGGAAATACAGTCTATTCAATAAGTGGTCCTGGGAAAACTGGACAGCTATGTGTAAAAGAATGAAATTAGAACATTCTCTAACACTATACACAAAAATAAACTCAAAATGGATTAAAGATCTAAATGTAAGGCCAGGTACTATAAAATTCTTGGAAGCAAACAGACAGGACACTCTTTGACATAAATCACAGCAATATCTTTGTGGATCTACCTCCTGAATAGTGAAAATAAAAACAAAAACAAAGAAATTGGACCTAATTAAACTTAAAAGCTTTTGCACAGAAAAGAAAACCATCAATAAAACTAAAAGACAACACACAGAATGGGAGAAAATATTTGCAAGCGATGTGACTGACAAGGGATTAATCTTCAGAGTATACAAACTGCTCATGCCTCTCTATATCAAATAAACAAACAACACAATCAAAAAATGCATGGAAGATCTAAATAGACATTTCTCCAAAGAAGACATACAGGTGGCCAAAAACACGTGAAAAATGCTCAACATCACTAATTATTAGAGAAATTCAAATCAAAACTACAATGAGGTATCACCTCACACTGGTCAGAATGGCCATCATCAAAATATTTACAAACAACAAATGTTAGAGAAAGTGTGGAGAAAAGGGAACCCTCCTACACTGCTGGTGAGAATGTAAATTGGTACAACTTCTATGGAGAACAGTATAGAGGTTCCTTAAAAAACTAAAAATAGAGCCACATATGATCCTGCAATCCCACTCTTGGGCATATATCAGGAGAAAATCATAATTAGAAAAGATACATGCACCCCAGTGTTCCTTGTAGTACTATTTGTAATAGCCAAGACATGGAAGCAAGCTAAATGTCTGTTGACAGAGGAATGGATAAAGAAGATGTGGTACATGTATGCAATGGAATATTAGCCATAAAAAGAATGAAATGATGCCATTTGTAGCAACATGGATGGACCTAGAGATTATCATATTGAGTGAAGTAAGTCAGATAAAGAAAGACAAATATCATATGATATCACTTACATGTGGAACCAAAAAAAAAGATAAAGAAAAAGAAAAAATGATACAAATGAACTTAGTTACAAAACAGAAACAGACTCACAGACAGACTTTGGAAACAAACTTATGGTTACCTAAGGGGAAATGTAGGAGAGATGGATAAATTAGGAGGTTGGGATTAAGATATATACTACTATGTATAAACTAGATAATCAACAAGGACCTACTGTATAGTACAGGGAACTCTATTCAATACGCTGTAATAACCTATATGGGAAACGAATCTGAAAGAGAACAAATAAATGTATATGTATAACTGATCACTTTGCTGTACACCTGAAACTAATGCAGTATTGTAAATCAACTATACTCCAATATAAAATAAAAAATTAAATTAAAAAAGAAAAAAGATATTCTAAATAAATAGTTTTATGACAAGGAACCCATTTACAAAAAATATAAAACTCTATTCATACCTCTTGCACCATATTCCAAATAAATAAATGGTTCACAGATTTAAATTTAAAAAAAATACAATTTACACACCACAGGAATAAATTCCTTTATAACCTGAGATATGGAAAGTTTTTAAACCAAAGCTCAGAAATAATATAAGAAAGACATGATAAATTCAACTACATTTATACACACAGATAAATATATGAACCAAGTTGAAAGTAAAATGACAATCTTGAAAAAATATTTGCAACTTGTATCAATGTCAAGGAATTAATATCATTAATGTATAAAGAGCTCTTAAGATTGAAAATAAACTTTAAAATCCAATAGAAAATGGGAAAGATATACATAGGCACTCAAAGATAAAGAAATTCTTCTTTAACATATAAAATATAATCTAGCTCAAAATAAGAAAAATACAAAATACAAAGGTATACACAATTTCTGTTGGTGCAGCTGTTAAAAAACAGACTCTCATATATTGCAGGTAAGAGTGCAAAATGGTACAATCCAAATGTACAATATCTTATCAATATCTCTAAAAATTATATAAAATAGCATTTGTAAATACTATTTGTAAATGCAATAGTGTAATTTGTAAAACATTGGTAATAAATCCAAATACACACATTAAGTAACACACTTTATAAAGGATGGCATATTAAATTATACTACCTTACAATATCATGAAGAAGTCTCTATCTAATAATGTAACATGATTTCCAGGATATATTTTTAAGTGAAGAAAACAAGGTTCAAAGCACTGCATATAGTATGTTATTGTTTGCATTAGAAAGTGAAACACATGCACATGTATATGCTTCTTGGCAAAGAAATTACACTAGAAGAATAAATTAGAAATTAATTCATATAAATAGCTTCCTCTGAGGATAGGGATTGGAGTAGAAGGAACAGGAATGAATGCAAAATTCAGAATGCCTTTTTTTTAATTGAACTGTATTTGCTGTACAATATTATGTAAGTTAAGTGTAACAATATAGTAATTCACAATTTTTAAAGATTATGCTTCATTTGTAGTTATTATAAAATACTGGCTATATTCCCCGTGTTGCACACTATATCCTAGTAGCTTATTTTATACCTAATACTTTGTACCCCTTACTCTCCTATTCCTTTATTGTCCCTCACCCTTTCCTCTCCCACTTGTAACCACTCATTTGTTCTCTGTATCAGTGAATCTGCTTCTTTTTTGTTATATTCAAAATTGTGTTGTATTTTTTAGATTCCACATATGTGATACCATACAGTATTTGTCTTTCTCTCTCTGTCTTTTTTCATAAAAACACTAATTTGAAAAGATATATGTGCCCCAATGTTCATAGCAGCATTATTTACAATTGCCAAGATACGGAAGCAACCTAAGGGTCTATCAACAGATGAATGGATGAAGAAGACTTGATACACATATACAATGGAATATATAATGAAATACTACTCAGCCATAAAGAAGAATTAAATTTTGCCATTTGTAGCAACATGGGTGGACTTGGAGGGCATTATACTAAGTGAAATAAGACAAAATATCTTTTAATATAGTCTGCCTTTGAACCATGTATTTATGGTTTTTTAAAATAATTTTTTCACATTTAAAAATAAAACACACTAATTCATTTTAAAACATATAAATATTGTGCCATTTATCCAATGATCTATTGATTCACACATCATTTGTCCATTCAATCTAGAAATATTTATTGAGAGCTTCCTTTGGGCCAGTAACTGTTCTACATACAACAGAAAACTATAGAGCATGGTACATGTTTACATGGGACAGATTTGGCTAGACCCGCCCTTTTCAGTAGGAATGTTCCATCCAAAATGGGCCACAGAATCCATTTTAGACCCGCCTGGGCTTCACAGTATTTGCATGCATGACCCTTGATTTAAATAAATGGTTTTGTAACAAATTTCATAGCAAAAAAACAATCAACAGGAATGAAATATTTAGGTTATGTTAAATCATTATTGTTAAATGTAATGATATTTAATACGGAGCTAGGGACAGATGTGCTGAGTATCACTGTGGAACAAACCTGTGAGATGATCTTACAGAAGGAAAAAATTCTCAAATATTTATCTTATTGCCATTATTCTATGAAGGAAATAATGAAAATAAGTACACTCTGTTGAGTATTTCCTGAGATCCAAACCTTCCACCTAGGGCTTTTTTTCCTTATCCCCTTATTTACTCCATACAAGGTTATCCTCATTTTACATATAAATAAACTGAGGCATATAGATATTAATAAACTTACCTGACATACTGAGAAAGTTACCTGAAATGAAGGTAATTAGGCAGAGCTAGCACTCTAGTCTTAAATTCAGAGGCTATATTTCTATTCACTACTCATAGTAAGTCTAAAAGTAAAAAATATAGTTTTCTGAGGAAAGAGGTCAAATAGTACTGGCTGAAAGAAAGAATAGCTGATATAAAGAGAGAAAATACTGGATACTTTAAATAAACGTATATACATATAGGCTTCATATTGAATATCTGTTAGGCACATATTAAAGAGATGTTAAAAATAATGTCTTTGATAAGGTAAAGTCTTTTACTTTTTTAATCTCTAAATTTATTGTAATAAACAAGAATATGCTTTATTCTCCCCTCTATTGTTTACAATAATAAAAATAGAGTATTCAAAAATTTTTCTTGGCCTAGACAAATTCATCGCAAGCGTGTACTTGGAAATGCAATTTCTAAACCCTTGATTTTGGTTACTCAAGTATCTTCCATTGGGGAAATGGACAAAGATTGGAAATAAGGGGGGGTGTGCAGTTTTGACTTTCATAAAGTAACCATAGTAGGGTGGGGAGAGGGAGTATGAGCTGGGCTTGGAGGTGAAGGGGAAAAAAATAGCAATATAAAATAAATAAGGGCCATGGTTCAGATAGATGTCTGTGAACAGCCATGACCTATTGCCTGTGATTAATGCCTCTCCGTATTCTTGAGGTACTCAAAATAAAGTTATTCAAAAGTGATCTCTTTCTAAATATGACAGATTTTAACAAATTTAATTATGTTTCAAACAACTTCTATTATTACTAACTAGACTTAATTTTATATTTTTAAAGGCTATTATTTCCTTATGTTTTTTCAAGTTTTGTCCTATTTTTATGTGTGTCTTTAGCCTTTCCTTTGAGTTCACTTTGCTTTTCGTGAAAATGTATATAAAATATTGGCGAACTCCCAAAGTCTTTATAAATCTGAAAGTGTCTTTATTTTGCTTGTACTCTTGAATGAGAATTCACCTCAGTAAAAGCTCCAGATTGAGAGTTAATTTCTCTCAACACTGTGAAGTTATCATTTCATTCTCTCTGGCTTCCGTGGTTGTTTTCCATGTCTGTGTCAGTCTAATTGCTGCTCTTTTTGCAGTTAATCTCTTTTGTGGCTTGTTGCCTTTTAAGATTTCTTTAACCTTTTCTATTCTGCAGTTTCACTACAGGATATCTATTTAGGGATTTGAGTTTATTCTGTTTTTTAAATATACTTTTGATCTGAGGCATACTGTCTTTCTTCAGTTCTGGAAAATTAAGAACTATCATATCTTCAAATATTGCTTTTATTATACTCTTTCTTCTCCTGAGACAAGCTTTGGGATCATAATGACTGATCAAATTTTGACCAATCATTAACTGTGTGGCTACATAAACTTTCGTGCATTGGTTAATGTATACACATACACACACACACAGACACGCACAAACAAACACACACACACATATACTAATTGTTTTTCAAATCATGCTTCTTTATCACTCCTTTATATTACCTATCTATTTCTGTGTGTCTCTTCCTAATGATCTCTTCAATCTTATCCTGTTTGGAGTTTATCCCTTTTTTTAATAATTATACTTTTTCATTTGCAAGATTGTAATCATTTTTTGTTGATTGGTGTTTCCTGCTTGCTTTAATTTCATGATTTCTTCCTTATTTAAATAGAAAATTTGTTCATGTATCTTGTACTTTCCTTGTATACTCCCAGGTTTTTTGGGTTGTTTTTGTTTTTGTTTGGATTGCAGGGTAAATTTTGTTCTCTACATCTGTATTCACCCAGCCCTACCAGGCGGCTTTTGTGTAGCCTCTAAATGGTCCTAGGAACTCCTGAACCTGAACTAGATCTTTAATTGTGTTTCCGTATCTTGTTCAGTAATGATTGTCTGGGATATTGCAGACAAATTTACTGAGTCAGTTAGCTGTTTGGTTCACTTTCTGGTCAAAAAGTAGGGTCTTATATACGGAATCTTAAAAAAAAAAGAAAGGTACTGATGAACCCAGTGACAGGGCAAGAATAAGGATGCAGATGCAGAGAATGGACTGGAGGACATGGGGTTGGGGGGGCTGGGGGCCAAAGGGGAAGCTGGGACGAAGTGAGAGAGTAGCATAGACATATATACACTACCAACTGTAAAATAGATAGCTAGTGGGAAGTTGCTGTATAACAAAAGGAGATCAACTCAATGATGGGTGATGCCTTAGGGGGCCAGGACAGGGAGAGCGGGAGGGAGTTGCAGGAGGGTAGGGATATGGGGATATATGTATAAATAGAGCTGATTCACTTTGGTGTACCTCAAAAGCTGGTACAAGAGTGTAAAACAATTATATTTCAATAAAGAGCTTAAAAAAAAATAGGGTCTTTTCCCTCCTACCTCCCTCACTCAATCCACAGTTTCCTATATAACAAAATAGGTCAGCCAACAGGTTTTTGGTTTGTATGTTTCAATAAAAAAAAAATTCCTATCCCACCCCATTGCTTTGAGAAGTGAGTCTACTTTTGGTTCCTTGATTGGAAATGGACATTACACCATGGGAACTTCTGTTCAATGCTGTGTGATTCCAGACTCAAAGCCCTACATGTCCACAGCATCATATTTAATCTCTACTTTGTGTTTTTGTACAGTCTTGGTCCAAAACAATATTTATCTTGTTTTTGAGTTCAGTTTTGTCTTTTTCTCTTTTCATGTATCATTTTCAATAGTATGCATTTGGAGTAGGGCATGGGGTGGGAGGATGGCTAAGTGGAAATTCATGATATCATCTTGACCAGAATTCCTCTATCACTTACTTTTCAGTGCTTATTGAAATGTGATTTTCAGACTTTTGGACACATATTCCACTTCCATGGTTTGTCAATAATGAAATATACTGAATAGGAATAGCATGCTGTTTGAAAAAGAACTGAAAACACTGTGAAGGTGTTTAGCTCAGAAAAAAATGGGCTTTGAGTGGAAGGTGCTGAGTAACGGTTTTCATATATTTGAAAGGATGTCAAGTGCAAGGGGATTTAATTTATTAGTATTTTTTGAAGTGAATAAAGTCAGTTTGAGTAAATAGAGTGAAGCCTGAGCTATGGAAAGATGGAATGATAGCTTAGAGATACAGTGACTCTCCTAACCCTTTAGTTTTTACTCATAGACTAGGGAACCATTCAGTAGCTTTTAGATCTAAGTAGGTTTTAGATCTAGGTAGATTAGAATCAAAAGGCTGCAAGTCCTTCCTATAACTGGGATTTTGACTTTAGTATAAAGTGAAGTACAGAAAATTCAGAGATTATCTTTTATGCTAAAGTTGCCATAAAATTGAGGCCTTCACACACTCCTAAGAACAAAAGAATGGTATCTTGGACATTTTGCCAATTAAAGCAATTTGCTCTTAATTTCAGTTATATTTCTCATATACTAAGAGAAATACCTCTTCCTTATTGTTTTGGTTTGTAGATCATGGCTCTTTGAATTGAGGCTTAGTGTATTTATTTACTCAACAAATACTTATTTAGCACTTACTGCGAGTAAGAACTGTTCTAAGTGCTTCACAAATATTACCTCAAAAACTCACATGAGATTTTTCAAAAACTCATATGAGGTTGGTAATAATACAGCTCCCAGTTTAGAGATGTAGAAAACTGAGGTATGGAGAGGTTTGATTATATCCTTGAAGTCACAGAGTCAGTAATGACAGGGGAAAGTTTCAAATCCAAGAAGTCAGGGACTTGAGTCTTTAGGCTTAACTGTTAACAGTACTCAAAATAAGATCATTCATTAAATCATAGTTACTATAAAGTTCTTTAGCAGCTATGCATTTTATGTTGGAAGATACTGAAAATGTTCTTTACATGTTAAATCTGGAATGAATTCATTTTACCTAATAATAGACAACAATTTTATAGGCCTAGAATATATTATCTATTATATAAAATGTACATGAATATGAAAACATAAACGGAAGAGAGAAAGGTCACAATAGAATAGCAAGGTAAATTTTAATTATTCATTGCCATCTTCAAATTCATTGACTGTCTACTTTTTCAAATGGGTTTTGGGTGGTAAGAGTGGAAATTAATTGTTTAATACGTGCTTTCCTTTAAAAGAAGGAGTATTAGAGTAATTATGTGAACATATAAGTTTCACTAAAGGACTCTAGGGTGATAAATCACTTTATCACAAAATTTAAAGCAGCATTAACATTCCACCCATGACTTATCTAGCAGCAGCCATATTTGTGGAACAATTTATATGTAAATTTTTAAAAATAAATTGATTTTGAAGTTATCTAAGGATGGCTACTTTATATGTATGATTTATGATCAATTGTGAGTATGGTATTTATCATGCGGGCACAAGAAATAAATTGAACAACCAATGCAAATCATAAAAAGTGAAGAAAAGTGCCCAAAGACTATATTATATTGACACATGCTCCCAGAAAATTGTGTCTCCATTCACGCTCCCTTAAACTGTTGATATATACATAAAAAATGCCATGGAAAATTTTTCAACATTTCTAATAAAATATGTTACAGATGCACTCTGTTTACATGAAAGGACTTACTGGTATTCAATCTCAAAAGCCACTTAAACATATGAAAACTTAGATGGATAGTTTTTCAGGTAGATAGACTGACTTTGCTGCTAGATAAAGGGAATACTTTTAAAATCTAATTTTCATTTATTAAATATTAAAAACAAAAAGCACAGTTACTTGAAAAATATGTTCTTAGCTTTCTTACAAGGGTCCAAGTTGACAATCAGTTGGGATCTTTTTTCCCTTGGCAGTACAGAGTCGGGGTGTACATCAAGAAAGTCAAGGACTAATTAAGACTGGATATTCTCCCTATTTAATATTTTTCAAATTTATGTGGAAGTGGCTCTGATAATATTTCAGTTAAGAGCTGGTTTCATACTAAGCCAGTTGATTTCTTGGAAAATACCACTTATTCCAATAAAAATGATAAAAAGTGGTATATGAAATTTCCTGTAACTATGGCCTTAGCTTGATTTATAATCTAGGTGTACACACACCACCACAGATTAATGCTGACAAATTTTAACTTCTGTTTCCTTTAGGAATGGTTTTATACCCATTCATATGACTGTCTCAGCAAGTGGAATAAGCCATGATATAACTGCAGATGAATTATCTCTGTGATTACGGTAATTATTTTTAAGAGAATGTAGTGGCCTGCTTCCCTAAGTTATGAGGTAAACAGTTAACAGTGATAGTTTCCTTTCCTAATTCACTGACTGGTATTTTTCATTCCTTAATCCATGTTGGGTAACATGGTACCTATTGGAGATCCCTAAATATGTTTGAATGTGGCATCTGTAAAAATAGTTTCTAGATAGGTTTACTATTATAAATTACAAGCATAGATCCCATTTGTAGAATTCTCATTACATGACAAACATTGTGGTAAGCTCTTTAAATACTTTTATTAGTATCCTCAAACCCTAGAGGGTAAACCCCATAATCTGTCATGGCTTTATTCTGAATTATATGCTTGCTGCATAGCATTTACATAGTAAATGAGCAATATACAGAAAACAATGATGCAAAAATTTCCTTCTTCAAGTTCATGAACTCCTTAAATCTCTATCAAAAACACTCTTGTGATTTCATGGTCTCCAAGTTAAAAACACTTGCAGAAACTTCAGCTGACTAAAAGCTATCCAGCATGGTGGTCAAATTCCATAGTGCTTGGCCACTGGGTAGGGAGGTTGGTCTTCCTGATGTTATGAACTCTCCCATAAGTATGTTCCCTGAGTTCTCTATGAGTACACAGACACAAACTAAAATATATTTTATTTAAAATATTAGATCCTATTGTCTCTCTTAAGCATACTTGCATTTTTATGTGAAAATGGGTTTCATCTTACGTATATTTCAGAAAATGCTAAGTCATAACTGAATGTAGAAAGTTATCACTGTTTCTGTGAAGCTGACCAAGATAATACCCAAATGCTCCACTGGTGTAGCCTGACCCTGATCTTCAATGGCATGTTGAAACTACTGAAGTCGCAAAACTGGAGTATTATCGGTGGAATTTTTTAGTGAATTATCCATATCTATATTGTGTCTTGAATATCTTTTTAAACAAAGGTATATTTTAACTATTTTTCACTCACCACTAGGAAACTGTTCTGTTTTCATGCCACCTCTGCTATGCTCTTATAGTACTGAATGTGCACTATTTAGAGATGCTCGTTGATATAAAACTACTTATTTACACAGTTTCTTCAGGTTAACTTTGTCATATACCTCAAAGTTGAGATAGTTTGAGGTTCAAGTCCCCATTAGAACTTAGTACAAATCTCTCCTACAAATGAAAACAGAGTAAAATAACTACTGCCTGGGAACTTCAAAAACCTTTTATAGCTCTTACTATTATTGCCTTCTTGCCAAAATGAACTATCTGCTCATTTATTCTAAATGAGAATTGTGTAGTTAACAAAGACCAAGAAGATTATCAACATGGTGTAAAGCCAGCATAGCACAGCATTTAGTTTTTCTTTTGTAAATAGTGCTTTCCCATGCTTATTAGTTAAGTATTATTTAAGATACTATTGAGTCTTAATAGAATGCTCACATCATTAAAAATTTAAGCTGGACATTAAAACATGTATGAAGTTCTGTCAAGTATTATTAATGATTATACAATGAGGAAATATGTTATTACAGTGTATTCAATCTTTAATGTCCATTAAATCCACTTGGTAAGTATAAGTGGAAACAATACTAACTACAATTCTTGCTCTCAAGTAGTCCTTTACACATTATAAAGAAATGAGGGTCTTACAACACCAATCAATAAGTGATGAAAGGAAACCACACACAGTCGCTGTAATTTGAATGAGCCTTTCACAGAAATCTTATTATCCTCCTACTAGGAATAGTGATGAACAGGCATCTTGCTTTCCACTTTGTAACCAAATGCCTGTGCATGTAGCACTGTGATTATATTACTATCTCGGGCCTTAGATCATCTTCAGCATCACAGAGTTCTGAAAATCCCATTAAGAAATCATTTCAAGGAAACATAAATATACTTTGAAATATTCTTCAATGCTTTTCTAATTTTTTATATAAATGTCTCTTCTAAATTTCTTCTCAGAATGGGAAATAAATTCACTTGTGTGTATGCACAGAGGGATATGGATATACAGTTTATTTTCTTTTCTATTTTAATTGCTCTCCTAACTAAATATAAAACATATAATGCAAATGTTTGCCAAACTTTATACGGGATATGCTTAACATGCATAATACTAGAATGTATAAATGAATTGATCCCAAGAAAACCTTCCAGAGTAAAACTTTATTTTTTAGAGAAGGAAAAAGTATTGTTGTAAAGTTTTGAGTTTTTACTTTTTCTTATGATTTTGTGGTCTAATGAAGAATAAATACTTCATGAAATTTAACCCAATTTCCTTTCACTTCTAATTGATCCTCAAGGACTTGAGGGAATTTTTCCTTATATGTATCCCCAAAGGAGACTTTCCACATAATTTTTTGAGTCAGCATCATTCAATTTTCAACAGCCAGAGCCCTAAAATAGGTACAAAATTTATATTAAATTCCTCATTTTCTACTTTAGAGTGTGTGGGATCAGCAGAAGTTTCACACTAACCATACTGTTGTAAGGGTAAAGTAGGTAAGAGATAGTGAAAGCTTTGTATCTTTCGATAAATGAGTTTTAAGTATCATTTTTTTTCTCTTAAATGCTTCTTGTTGTTCTGATTGTGAAGACACATAATTTACTCCCATAATCTGTCTTCTTTAATCTTCCCATGTAAATTTAGAATTCTCGTGTGTCAAAAATTGTTGACATTTGGCCATTTGTTGAATTTCTTCCTGGTATCATGACATGATTAAAAATGTAATTATTCTACTCAAGTAACAAAAAGTAAGCCTCATTTGTGGTGCCTGCCAGACCCTAATAATATCTTTTCCTCTGAGAACATATCCCCCCAACCTACTACTATTCCTATATCCAAGAAAAATAAAACATAGCACAACTAGGGTTGTCCTGCAGGGTCCTGCTTCCTGGCAATAGCTGATCAGGGATAGCTGACTGCCTTAAGTCAAGCTACTGAGAGTCTCTTTCCTAGTAATAAGAAGTGAGAAAGATTTTAATTCAGCCTCAGCTGTTTGCTTGGACTTGAGTTATGCAAACCTGGTAAGTGCAGGTGGGGAGGAGCTGCTTTATACATAGAAAAGAGGACAAAGCCAGTTTATTACAGAGAATGAACAGGTGCAGTTGAAGCAGAAAAGCACGAGAAAGAGCAAGAGAAAGAGAAAGGAAGGAAGGGATGGGCAAGAGAGAGTTGTTAGTCTTCTTACAGCTTTTCACTTACCTAAAAAGACAGCCAATTTTGAAACTTTTTGGATTCTTTTATTAATGTCACATCGATGAGTTCCACCACTTTGTAGCAATTTATATTTTTTTGTAAGGCAAAGATAAGTTCTCACATTTTTTTTTCCTTGAGGTACATGTGAGAAGTCACGTGTTGAAGGTCTATAGCTCTTGTTCTAGGTCTGGGAAACACACTCCAGACTTTTTTAAAAATTGATGTTTGTCAAATGTGCTGCATGACTTGGTTTCCTAGGTAACAGTGAGTGTTGACTTAGTTGTCAAATTTCTATTTCCTTGAGCTCACACTTGAGGGGGGCAGGGAGTTCCAAAATGTATATAAATCTCAGGATCAGAAATTTCCCTCTCATCCTCCACTACTTCTTGCCACCTGCATCCTCACAGAATCTATATTTATCAACTTTCAAGCAGGATTTGCTGTTCTTCAATTTTCCCACAAGCCCTTAGGAGCTTATTTCTAGCTTATAACACTCCCAACTTATGTTACCTGAGTCATAGGAATGATTTAAAAATTTATATCTAATGAAAATTATAATTTTAAACTATTCACTGAGCATTCACTAAATATGAAGCACTTTGTCCTTTATATGCATTATTTCATTTGATCTGCACAACAATCCTAGACACTAAATATGATTATCATTTCTTTTTTTTTAACTTTTTATTTTATATTAGCATATAGTTGATTAAGAATGTTGTGTTAGTTTCAGCAAAGTGATTCAGTTATACATATACGTGTATCTGTTTTTTTTCAGATTCTTTTCCCATTTAGATTGTTACACAATATTGAGCAGAGTTCCCTGTGCTATAGAGTAGGTCCTTGTTGGTTATCCATTTTAAACATAGCAGGGTGCACATGTCAATCATTTCTTTTTGGTAGGTGAGGAAACTGAAGTTTCATAAAGGTAAATGACTTAAAGTCATAAATTTGTGAGGTCATGACTTGAATCCATGTCTGTAAATGCCAGACAAACATGCCCTGAGCCAGTATATTACACCAGAAACACAAAGCTATGTGTTCATCTGATATCTCTGTATCAAGGCATAGGGGGATGTAGGAAGAGAATCAGGTTCCCTCAGTTTGAGGTCCCAGAGAATACATGGGAGAGATATACATTGGTAGATAGGGAGAAATTTGACTTGCAGCATTTATCATCAATTATTTATTTATTTATTTATTTATTTATTTATTTATTTTAGATCAATATCGTACACTTTATAATATACTCACAAAATTTTACACAAATTTCATGTTTACAGTGCAAAAGGCAAAGAACCTCAAAGAATCGAAGTAACTGTATTATCAACTACATTCAATAGAGTTAATACGGTTGTTCCCACTCTTCATCTTCTAAATTCAGAAGGGAACCTTAAATACCATCCCCCACGTGGACTCCACTTTCAGAAGTTGGAGACTGGGTGTAGTTCTGCACACGTCTGGTTTTCAACAGAACTGAATTGAGATTCCATCGTGTTCCAGGCCAAATCGGCCATAAGAAAGTCATCCCTTGCTGTTTGAGTTTCATTGCTGGTGAAGAATAAGCTCCCCAAAGTTTCAAAGTCAGAATTCATGGTCTGCGTTTCTGCACTGTTCAACTGAACTTTGCTTTCTAGAGCAGGTAGGTTTTTAGCAGCAGAGATTCCTTCAGTTTGGGTCTCTGTGTCAGATGAATCAGTACTCATGGAAAAGCAGGAGTGTTTCAGAACACTCCCAAGAGGTAGATGAGGGTTACTGTCTAAAAAGAAGTTCAAGTCCGTCTGTGTCTGCGTGTCAAACATTTCAAGGCCTAAGAAGTTAGAATTTCCTCTACAACTGTAGGACTGGGCAGAGGTATCTGCAAGTAGGGAGTCAGTTTGGGTCTCTATGTCCAGTGATTTCAAGACTGGCTCAGTGGTCATGGTGCTAAGCTCACTCTCTTCAGTTTGAGTCTGGATACTTGAGGCCGAAAAGAACTCTTCAATATCAAAATCAGTTGCAGGATTCTGGGTTGGGCCAGATGGGAGCTGGGTGTCAAGTCCAGTATTTGTGTCAGACAAAAGACTATGATTGTCCAGTGTCTGACCAGGCAGATTACTTGACAAGATGTTTTCTAGATCTTAACAAATCTATGGTTTGAGTCTGATTATCTGTCATGTTCTGTGAAGAAAGCACACTATTCTGTGCACTGAAGTTTATAATTGGTGGAGATTTCTCAATATCTGGATTTAAAGTTTTAGGGTGGTTCTGAGGTAACAAACCATGAGTCACAGTCTCTGCTACTAAGCTGCTGCTGCTTATAATACTGTCTGTAGAAACACCATATGACGAATGCACACTCTTAAAAATGTCTCCACACATTAGAGCTTGGTCCATCTGTTCTTGATCATCTGCTGGACTCTGCATTCCACCGGTCTGAGTTTCTCCGGAGACCCCACCTGGCTGAAAACTGGTATCTATAAACGCATCAGTATGAGCAGCTATAGAGGAGGTTACCTTAGAATTGGGCAAAAAGATTTGAGTATGAACACTAATGGGAAGGGAAACTTGAGAGCCAAACGTCAAATCAGTTTGAGAACAAGATGAAACAGAGGAATCAGGGCTAGCCCACTGTGCGGACGGTATAAAGTGCTGTGTGGTGTAAGGCAGGTCTGTCTGTACATTGGTTGAAGAAATGCTGTTCTTTTGACATGTGCCCCCTTGTTCTTGTAATGGGTTAGATGGACTTTTACCCAAGTTCACTTGAACACCTGTGCTAATTGGCTCAACAGCAACAGGATTTACAATCTTTGAAAGAGGGAGGCTCTCCTTGAGAGAGCAAGCCTCTGAATCTAGGCCGAGGATCAGGGTTCGGATGGACAAGGGCAGTAAGTGCACAGCACCCGGGGCAGAGCCCTGATGATCGACACCCAACACCACAGGCTGGGCTGAGGCGTCGGCTGTAGGCACAAAGACAGGCACAGGAGAAAACTGCATAACAGGGAGTTTAACCAAAGCCACTTAGGCCTTTGGTAAAAGCAACTTCTGAGGATACCTTGGAGGTGCTGGAAGAGTCTGCTTTCTGGCATTTGAGCTGCAAGAGTCTTCAAAAGAAGCTACTAGCTTTATTTCTGAAGCTTCTAGTTTTTGAGCGTCTGGTCTTGGGGTTGGTTGGTTGCTCAGTGATTCAACAGCCTTCCTGGACAACTTCTGGTTGTGCAGGCAGTTTTCCATTTTCCTTTTCTTACGAGGGGGATCCCTGTGTCCTGCAGGGATCTCATGGCCAGTTCGGTATATGTGGGACTGCAATGCAGTCCTGCTGGCATAGGGGCAGCCACAGGTGCACTGGAAGGTCTTGCCATAATCCTCCGCGTGTCTTTTCAAGTCCCACTCAGTGCCATACGAATTGCTGCACTTCCTACATTGATGCTTCTTTTCAGCATGCATTTTCATAAAGTGCTGTCTTAAGGGAGAAAATTGAGAAAATGGTCTGTCAGGGCCTCTAGGGCATTCCTTCCATTGGACAGCAGTAGAATTCCGGTACAGTTTTCAAATCTTTTCTTGTTGTTGGATTCACTATGCCATCCTGCAGGCGGTGGCTCTTGACCAGGTGCATGTTGAGCGCGGGGCTGCTGGGCAGGATCTTGCCACAGTCGCGCACCGTGCACGGGATGTTGGTCCGCACGGCCCGGGACAGCTTGCTCACCGACAGCTGGATGAGCGGGAGGGCGGGCGGCGCCGCGCCCGCGGGCTGCTGCCTCGCTGCCGTGGGTCGCGGCCGGCTGCCCCTCAGCCGCCCCGGGGGCCCTTGCGGGCCAGAGGCGGCGGCGGCTCCCCTCACGGCCGCCGGGACGGCCGGGGTGCCCGAGGCCAGAGCCCAATTCTTTATTTCTTAAGGGCAGGGAGAACACTGTATTATATCCTTGTCTCAATTATTATATAATGTCTTACTGGTGGGCAGGCTCTTGTAATAACAAGTTGATTGGTTAATAATCGGAACCATGGATGAAGCCTCTTTGGCTTGTCAGGGCAACTGCCCTAAATTGTAACCTCTCCTTTTACCTCTATAACATAGTTCCGTATAAAAGTCATCTATAAATAATGTTTCTTTCTATTTTTCAAAATTTCTGGTATATAGTAAAAAAACATGATTGAATAAGCATCTAATAAAATATATGAGTATGTGCCAGAAAAGCTTGTATTTGGAACTTTTCCTTGTCCATTTGTGCTCCCAGTTATTTCTCCCACTTTCAACCCCCTGTAATACTCTTCCTATAATAATGTCGCTGATTCACCTTCTAAGAACATTAAGGACTGAAGGAATCCTGTCCTTTGTCATTATTTTTCAGATTAAAAAAACTGAGGGTTAAAGAGGTAAAGAGGCTCACTTAATGATCTATCCCATATACAACTGAGGATTTCAGAATAAGAAGTAGAACTGAGGTTTCTCAGTCATAAGCCCAGTGATATATCTGCTGCATTTCATATAACCACTTCGGTCTATACTGCTCTGGTCATCACAATTAGTTATGCTTTTGGTTACAATACATACATACATACATACGTAGACTGGACAATTTGAAGAGAATTGAACATATTTGAAAAGCACCTCAAACTGCACAAAGTTGGTGGGATGCTGAAGAACCAGATTCAAAAAATTAGCAGGGCCTGAGAGACACTGGGCACCCAGAACAACTGTCAAAGTCCTGTCATCCTTCAGGACCACAGAAGAGAGCTGTGGTAAAAGCTATGGCCATAGTGTTACTAGTGGCACTGCTGCTCCAGACTGGATGCAGCCTTTGCTACCACTGCTCCTGGAATGATTTCCAGACTGACTCCTGCTTATTTGCATATACCACTCCAGAGTGGAAGTCCCAGTAGGGGGTAGCCCAGGGTTAGGTTAGGTCAGAGGCTCACATTTCAGCTGCCAAGGACCTAGAAGACAACAAATATGGCTCCCTTTTCAGTTTTCATAGTGGGAGATAAAATTTTGCCTTTCTTTCTAGAGATTTCTCCAAGCAGAAGGGATTCAGAGATTGGGCAGCTGCAGGTGAGAAGTGTCTGCTAAACATTTTTAAGTTTATTTTATTGACAAAAAGTGCCTTGGATAAGTTACACCGGCAAGGAAGACTTTAAGACTATTGCAATAGGGGAGAAAGCTTGAACTCAAAAAGCAGGAGAGTTTTTAAGTGCTGGGATGAGCTAGTGGAAAAGTACTGGAGGAAGTTAGAGGGAGGTTGGACATTGGGATTAGGCCATCTGATTTACTAACTGGCGCTTATCAAAGTTAAGCTCCTACTCTCCCACAATGACTAGAATATAGGGGCCCTGTCTTTCTTAATGATTACACTTCAAAGGGTTGTGTCTTAGGTCCTTGAGAGATACATCTCTGAGTTGCAAAACTGGCAAAAGGATGGGAAAAGATTATATCTTAAAGGAGCAGAAAAATAATTTAAGATTAAAAGTGTTCTAAAATAAATGCTCTAAGGAAAGAGAAGGCAGGGACCTATAGTCAGGAAGACAACAGTCTAAAGTTCAGTCAAGCTGAGGAAAATGCTAGGGCCTTCTTGATCTTAGCATGTTCGTGTTCTAGTTCTTTGACTAGATAGAAAGTTTTACAAGACTTCAATTTATATTGTACTATTATCTCTTTCTCTCCCAGTCCATCACCATATTTTAAAATACAGCAATGGTAAAAGATGACTAAGTATTTGAATGAACACAATGGAAAGTCATGAAACTTCTTTTAGCTTCCTTCTTTCCCCCACCAAAACTTTTTGGACACTATCTTATTCAAAGAGTTCTCGAATAATCTGAGGATAAAAATAGAGATGTTTCTAAAGGTACAAATATATAACTAGATTAAGTGTATTTAATTTGAAGGACAAATAATTCCAGGCTAAATTTATTTTTGTTTGTCTTAGAGTTATTGATAAAGAAAATGTGAATTTTTTCAGCAAGTCTGTTTAGAGAAATAGCAGTAACAAAAATCTAGTTACAGCTCCATTGATTATTAACTCCCTTTGCAGTTTTCCTGAAAGCATTATTTCATTATTAAAGTTTAGACTCTTTTTCACAACTAATCCATTGACAGAACGCAAAAACATTGTGTACTTCTAACTTTGTAAAATAAGGAAATGATAAACTTGTAAGAAATAGGGCTGCTATATTGGACTGAAGTAAAATATGCAAAATATAAGCTTGGCCCTCAATGTAACTATACTTTATTTCTGCAAAAACTACTCTAGGCTGGCCTCATCTTAAATCACTACACTAAACCAGTATAAACTCAAAACACTAAACCAATATAAACTCAAAACAACCAAGTTCTAACACTGAACTTTGGCTACCTCCAACATGTATGTATGGAAAACTAGAATCTCTGTTTCTAGAAATCCTTGCTGTTACACACATCTTCCCTCAGCACCCTATAGCCTTTCAGAACAATAACAAAAGATCCAGGAGGCTACTGAAATGAAGAATGCCAGGATAGATGCAACTGAGTTATATCAATGTATTTCAGATCCAAAAGGAAAGAACACTCTTAGAGTGATTTTGGTGATGGCTTAATTTACTCCAGGAAGCTAGAAATGGGGTGAAATAAACTTGACTGGGAATATCTGTGTGTGTGTGTGTAAAATCTTAGACAAAAATATATTTTGGATATTTTTTATCAGGCTAAATTCATAAAACAAAAATATTCATGTTTTAATCCATCTTCATTTGTGATACAAAAACCTCTATCAAAAATGGCCCTTATATGATAATTTCTATAAAGGATAATATACCTTAAATGTTTGCCAAAGCAAAACATCTTTATACTACAAAGGTATGGCTGCAGATGCCTAGAGAACCCTTTCTAACTACCCACAATTGAGAGACTGAGTATTAGTAGAAGAAAACTTTGAAATAATGAGTGAATACTCTGAGAGTGTTTTTGCTAGTGTTGTTAGCATTACAGAGGATTTGGGGAGTGGGCAGTATTTGAGACATGGAGTTTCTTTTTTTACCTCAAACTGCTTGAAACATAATATAATAATGACAATAATGCTTCTTTTTATTGACAACATGCTTTAACATTTATTGTGTATTTTTTTACTTGTTATATGTATTTGGACCTTCACTGAAACACAGTGAAGTCTACAGAGTAGGTTTTATCTACATTTTATAAGATGAGAATGAGAATACTGATGTCATTGACAAGTAAAAGGAGGAGCTCAGCTTGGAATTCAGATTTAATTAATGGATTAAAGAATTAATGGATATAAAGAAATTACCACATTTTTTGATGTACAGAAAATGTTAGCCATCAGTATTATTGCTATTGCTAGTATCTTTATAAATATTTTATAATACCCCTTCTCTGAATCAGCTGTCAACCACAGGAACACAATTTACAAGATTTTTGCTCTGGGAAAGCATTTTCCTATATTCCTTTCTCATAAGACCCTTCTGATTATACTATGTTCAAGGAGATTGCTGATTCCTCCCAAGACAACAGGACAATATTTTAGGTATATGAATGGTTTGCCAGCATGGACTAGGCTGATGTCTATGGTTAGCCTAATAAGAAAGTCACTGATTATTTTCTTCCCATCCATACCTATGCTTCTATTTTCCCACCAGGATTCCTCTTTTACCACAAGTACACAGAACATCTGGGAGCCTGGGGTTCTATTGTTATTTAAGATGGCAATCTGCTACAATTGTCTGCCTTCATTCATAACCAATCCCACTGGAAATCTCAATCACAACTTGGATGACATGGATGCTAAGCAAAAGAGGAATCATCCACTACAGTGGAACTCAGAAATGAGGAAAGAAAAATGAATTTGACTGTCAAGCAAGTAATTTCTATTCTGCAAAACTGACTGTTGTGCTGTGATCGACAGCTAATTTTGATAGACTGAGCTGAAAAGATTACAAAATTAAACCCCACCAAACCAAGGAGTTAAAACCTCAATTGGATTAGGTCTATTTGACCTAATCTTTAGGAGCCGCTTTCATTCAAACTTCTACCCCAGTTCCTACTGTCAAGGTGATTTTGGTGGTCCTTTATTTATGAAATCATTCTGTAAAGGAATATATAATTAACACACACCAAACACACTGTGCTAGCCTAGTTCTTTTGGGCAGGTATAAATCATTTTTAGTATTGTTTATACTATTTTATTATTCATTTACTACTATTATCCTATTGTATTTATAAAATTTTAAAATTATTTTTTTGTTTTTTGTTTTCTACCTAAGGGCTATCACTACAAGAAAGAAATCAAATAGGTGCCCTTAAGGGAACCTATAGTATTATGCCTATATGCAGTAGGTACAATACACAAATAAGTAAGTTCAGATATAATTGTATTGTTCTGAAGGTGGCTAATGGACTACCATTTTTATTGCCAGAGTTCATCATGGATCCTAAAAGGTTTCAGTGACTTGGAGAAAAGGTCAGTCAGAGAGCTAGAAGCAGTGAATCAATTATTCTATAGTACAGCTTCAGTTTAAACTGGTGAGAATGGCTTCCTGATGTAATTGTCAATTGTTTAAGAAACACACAGGTGGGTTCTGAAGAGGTTAATGCTCTCAGGCACTCACTATTTAGCTATTCATTTAATACACATTTATTTAGAGCCTTTCATGTGTTACACATTATTTTATGTGCTGGGAATATAGCATAAATAAGAGCAAGTTGTCAACTTTAATCACATGTTACTCAACTTGAAATAGTTTAAACAGAAACAACTGGTAAATTGTAAATGCAACTGGAGAGGTCAAGAAGTGAATCTGTTTTTATTTTTTTATTGCATTATTATTGACATGTAACTGTACATTAGTTCTAAGTGTACAATGTAGGGATTCAATATTTTTATACATTACAAAATGATCACCAACTACAAGTCTAATTACCATATGTCACCACACAGAGTTATTACAACATTATTGACTATATTCTCTATGCTATACATTACATCTCTGTGACTTATTGACCTTATTGCTGGAGTTTGTACCTCTTAATCACCTTCACCCACTTGGCCTGACCCTCTGATCCTGTACTCTCTGACAACCACCAGTTTGTTCTCTGTATTTATGAGTATGTTCCTTTTTTGTTTTATTTGTTCATTCGTTTTGATTTTTTGATCCCACAGATAAGTGAAATCATATGGTTTTTGCCTTTCTCTCTGTGACATATTTCACTTAGCGTAATACCCTCTAGGTCTATCCATGTTGTTTCAAATGGCAAGATTTCATTTATTTCTCTGTGGATAAATAATATTTTGTCATACATATACATACCACATCTTTATCCATTCATCTATCAATGGACATTTAAGTTTCTACCATTTCTTGTCTATTGTAAATAGCATTGCAATGAAGAGGTACATATATCTTTTCAAATTAGTGTTTTCATTTTTAAAAATACATACCCAAAAGGGGAATTGCTGGATGGTATGGTAGTTCTTTTTTAGTCCTTTGAGGCACCTTTATACTGTTTCCATAGTGACTACAACAATTAACATTCTCAATAACAATGCATGAAGGTTCCCTTTTCTCCACATCCTTGCCAACACTTGTCATTTCTTGTCTTTTTGATAATAGCCATTCTTACAGATGTGAGATAATATCTCATTGTGATCTTGATATGCACTTGTTTTATGGCCTACCATGATCTGTTCTAGAGAATGGTCCCTGTACACTTAAAGAAAAATGTGTATTCTGCTGCTTTTAGATGGAATGTTCTGTATATGTCTATTAATTCTATACAGTCTAATGTGTTGTTTAATGTTGATGTTTTCTAACTGATTTCATACCTTCTGGGACCCCTATAATGTGAATGTTATTCTGCTTGATGTTGTCTCAGGTGTCCCTTAAGGGGGGGGATCCTTTTATAATTTTTCTGTTCTGTATGGGTATTTTCCATTGCTTTGTCTTTCAACTTGCTGATCTGTGCTTCTATTTCATCTGTTCTACTGTAGAACCTCTCTAGTATGTTTTTAAGTTCAATTATAACTTCAGTTGGTGCTTTCTTATATTTTCTATCTCTTTTCTGAAGTTCTTTCTGGGTTAATCCATTCTTCTCCTAAGATCTATAAAGAGCATCATTATGACTGTCACTTTGAACACTTTATCAGGTAGGTTACTTATCTCCATTTCATTGAGGTCTTTTTCTAGGGATTCATCTTTTCTTTGGTTTGGAATATATTTCTTTGCCTCCTCATTTTCTCTGCCTGTCTGTGTTTGTCTATACATATCAGGCAAAATGGCTATCTCCTTCAGTCTTGAAGGAGTGGTCTTGTGTAGGAGCTGTTCCATGTGGCCCAAAAGTGCAATCTCCCCCAGCCACTGAGACAGGTACTCTATGGGTGGCCCTAAGTAGACTGCATATGCCCACTAGCTGTGACAGGGTTGCAACTGCTGTGCAGGGAAGGTGAGTCTCAGAGCATTCACTTGGCCTGGCTGTAGTTCTGCTGCTGTGCAGGTGGATGTGGTTTTGAGTTGCTTGCTTCTCCCAACAGGCAGTAGGTCTTTTTCAAGGGAAGAAAGGCATGGGCAAAATAATGGGAAATGCATGATGATCAAGCTGATCAACAGATGTCTACTACTTAATTCACGTGACTAGTTATTCAATTTAAATGTTAAAATAAGTTGTTTCTGATTTTAAAAAATCTTAAATGCATTATCTAAAACAATGAAATTAAGAAACTGGAGAAGAAATTACTTGTTTGAGCTGTGAACCCTGGTGCTGTATTCTCAAGGAAATCATATGGAGATCAACCCCTCCACCTTCCTCTTTCGTGTCACATTCTTAAATGGGCAATTTTCCTTGTGTCTTTTGTAGGAGGAATAGTAGTAGGGAAAGTTAGTACTGATTTATTTCTGGTTCACCTTTAAAGTAATATCCTTCTGGGAGGTGGTCTCTTACAAGGCTTTCTATTTTGATTACAAGTTGAATTTTGTCTCTTGCACTCTGGGTCATCTGAGGTCATTTAAAACAATTCATCAAATGCTTTCAACAGTAAATATGGCTTTAGTGCACTGTTTATCTATCTGAATTTTCATCTTTAATCAGTTTTAGTCTTACATTCTAAGTTCAATGATACATTTAAAATGATATTTAAAATACATCTCTCCATAAATCTTAGTTGTTTTCACAGAAATAGAGTCTACCTGTGTACCTAGTTCATAATATTGCTAGAAACTGATCTCTGAAAAGTAGATTTTGAACATTATTGTGTTGGCCATGGAAAGCATCATATGTTTTTTGAGCAGATGACTACTGTGTTTTAGAAAAATTATCATCGGTTATTGTAGAAAGAACAAATAGACATGGAGATTGAAGACAGAGAGATGATTTAGGAAATTAATTCAATTGTATAGTAAGATTTGTTAAAAGTATAAAGTAAAGCTGAGTTACTTAAAATGGAGAAGAAGGAGCAAAAACTAAAAAAATTAGATCGTCAAGTATAGATATACAGGTACATCAACTTTAAGAATTAAATATTCACTCTTGAATCCATACTACTGGAGACTACCAGATGATAGTTAGTCTATATTAAGTTTAGCTTAAGGGCCCCCTGGGATTAAGTTATAAGTTGAATTGAATCATGACAAATACAAACTGTTTTAAATATCTTTTATCACCATAGTGGCATAAACTCTTTGGTTCAATTACAGAATCATAATTAACCTTAACCTTAAGGTGTTGTAGCAGATACAAAGCCCTGAATTTCAGTGAAAGGCAAAACTGTTGAAAGGCTTTGGATGCCAATGAAACTACTTACTGGTGCTACTGGTGAGAAATTATGTAACTTACCAAGTAAATAACACATTGATTAGAGGTAACTTTTAAAAAGTGATAATTTTTGAAGACATTTTAAGTTGTTCCCCAAATTGAAGTGTACAAGATATGAGAAATGAAGTTATGCCTTACATCTGTGTCCATCAAAATATGTGAGGAGAGAAACTAGCGAAGGCTCAGTTTAAAAATTAGATTTCTTTGGAAAATCTTCCTAATGGCTCCAGGACTTATTAACCTGGCCATCTTTAATTCTCAGATGAATTTATTCCTGCACCACATGGTGAATATCTTCTAAAATAAGTTGTTTTCTAACTCCCAACATTAAAAATCGATCTCTTAAGAGAGATGGTGTAGATTAATGAAAAAAAGTGTATATTTTAAAGACACTCAACCAGTGACATATTTTCTGGGTTTGCATCTAGCTCCATCACTTTTACCTAAGAGATCTTCCACAAATGTCTCACCTTCACTTAGCCTTCGTGGCCTAGTGAATCAAGGAAAACCATTCCTACTTTGGAGGATTTTTTTAAATTTCAAGATGATATAAATTGACAAGCACAGTGCCTGACATGTATTAAGAACCTATCAACCCACTCTTGCCACTTCTATTCAGCATAGCACTGGGAATCCTAACCATAGCAATAAGGCAATAAGAAGAAACAGGATACATCTAAATTGGAAAATAAGAAGTAAAATTATCTCCATTTGTAGATGACATGATCATATATGTAGAAAATGCTAAAGACTCCAGAGAAACAAAAACAAAAGATCTGTTAGAACTAATAAAGAAATTCAGTAAAGTTGCAGCTTAAAAAACTGATGGACAAAAGACAGTTGTATTTTCTATACACTAAAAAAACCTATCCAAAAAGGAAAGTAACAATTTCATTTAAAATATCACCAAAAAGAATAAAATTTTTAGGAATAAACTTAACTGAGGAGATGAAAGACTTGTACACTGAAAACTACAAAACGTTGATGAAAGAAATTAAAAAAGACACAAATGGCTGAAAAGATATCCTGTGTTTATGAATTGGAAGACTTTGTAAAGCTAAAATGTCCACATTACACCCAATAACCTTCATATTCAATGCAATCACTATCATAATCTCAATAACAATCTTTATAGAAATAGAAAAAATCAATTCTAAAAGTCATATAGAACCACAAAACCCCTAAATAGCCAAGAAAATTTTGAGAAGGAACAAAGCTGGAGATATTTCAAAATGCATTATTTCTGATTTCAAAATGTATTACATTTGGCCCTCTGAACCTGTGGATGCAGAAGCTACAGATATGGAGGGCTGACTGTACCATGTCATTTCACATAAGGGACTTGAGCATTTGTGGATTTTGGTATTCACAAGGGTTCTAGAACTAATCCTTCATGGATAATGAGGGATGATTGTACAAAGCTACAGTAATTAAAACAGTATGATACTGGCATGAAAGCAGACTTCTAGATCAATGGAATGGAACAGTGAGCCTGGATATAAATCTATACATATCTGGTCAATGAATCTTCAACAAGGGTGCCAAAAATATACAATGTGGGAAAGGATAGTCTCTTCAACAAATGTTGGGAAAACTGGATATTCCCATGCAGGAGAATGACATTTATCATATACCACACACAAAAACCAACTCAAAATGCATTAGACTTAAATGTAAGACCTGAAACTATAAAACTCCTAGTAGAAAACATTGGGGGGGAAACTTAATGGCTTGGTCTTAGCAGTGATGTTTTGGATATGACACCAAGCACAGGGGACAAAAGCAAAAATAGAGAAGAGGACTACATCAAACTAAAAAGTTGTTTCACAACAAAGAAAACATGTAACATAGAGTGAAAAGTAACCTATGGAATGGGATAAAATATCTGCAAGTCATGTACCTGATAAAGGGTTAATATCTAAAATATATAAAAAACTCCTTCAACTCAAGTAAGTGACTTGATTTTAAAAATAAGCAAAAGAGTAAATAGACACTTATTTGAAGAAGACATATAAATGGTCAACAGTTATATGAAAAGATACTCAATCACTAGTCAAATTTTATACCCATTAATCATTAGGGAAATGCAAACCAAAACCATGAGCTATCACTTTACACCTGTTAGGAGGGACAGCTTTTATGAAAAAGACAACAAATAACAAGTCTTGGATGTGGGATAAAAGGGGACCCTTCTACACTATTGGTAGGAATGTAAATTGCTAGCTATCATGGAGACAGTATAGAGTTTCCTCAAAATATTAAGAATAGAAATACCATATGATCCAGCAATCCCAATTTTGGGTTGTTTATCTAAAATATTTGAAATCAGGATTTTGAAGAGATATTAACACTCGTGGTTTTTGCAGCATTACTTGCCAAGAGGTATAAAAAACCTAGAAGTCCATTCAAGATGAAAGGATGAAGAAAATGTGTTATATACACCCAATGGATTACTAGCCAGCCTCTAAAAATAAGGAAATTCTGCCATATTTGACCACATGGATGGACTCTGAGGACATGATGCTAAGTGAAATGAGCCAGTCACAGAAAGACAAATACCACAATTCCATTTATATGAGTTATCTAAAATAGTCAAACATGTAGAAGCAGAAAGTAGAATTGTGGTTTACAGGGACAGCAAGGAGGAGGAGGAAATGGGGAGTTGCTATTCAAGGGGTATAAAGTTTCAGTTATGCAAGATGATTAAGTTCTAGAGATCTAATGTATTTACAATAGTGTGGCTATTGTACACTTAAAAAAGTTAAGAGTTTATATTTCATGTTATGTTCTTACAATTTTAAAAAAATATTGAATAATTGCTTTTATTATTTATTGGAAGGCATCTGAACATTTTGCATTTACATATATACATATATATTATACATTATTATATATATGTGTATATATATTATGTATAAAATCTTACTGGCCCCCCTTATATGTTGAAAGTCTTACAGGATGGTACTATGTCTTAAAATAAAATGATGAAAGTCAAATAACTTCTTTGAATATTGATTTTTTTCATCTTTTATCAGAGGGAATTAAATAATTGAGTCTAAGGTCTAATCAAGTTCAAAGCTCATTTCTATGATGCTCTTTTGGAATCCAGTTGGTATGCAAAATTATGCTACACATCAAGAAATGACTGAATGAAAACATGTTGACTATTAGTTGTTACAGTTCAAAAATGAATTTGAAATTTTTAAAGTAAAATTTGAACTTTAGTATTTTAAGGTTTCCCTTGTTTATGTGTATGTGTAGCTTTTTAAAGTTCTGTATACAATTTTTCATGAGATCTTTCCATTCAAGTATGTATGTACATGTAAATAGAAAAAAAATCTTGCTGTGAATAAAGAAAACACCTCTTAGTTTTAAAACTCTGTCACACTGCTATGGCAATTTGAATGTTCAAATAAAAAAATATAGAATGGAAAGTGTTTTTCTCCCATTTACTCTTAAAGAGGGATTTTGGAGCTTATGAGCTAAAAGAAGAGGGAGGGAAGGTAGAAGAAAAAAAAGAAAGAGAGAGAGGGAGGGAGGGAGAGGGAAAGGGGAAGGAAGGGAGAAGGAAAAGCCTAGTTGTGTACCAGAGGTTAGGTGTGTACAACAAAGACACAGGATTGAATGACTCAGATTGAAGAGATCCTGGAGTATGCAGACTGAAGTACTTTAAATAGATATAGAAAGAGTTTCAGAAAATGTCACTTTTTGTGCCCCTCTGTGAGGAAATTGAAAGATAAAGTTTTAGGTTGAACAGAGAGATAATATTTTTTTCACAAAGCCATGGACAAGCAGTTATTGAATTCCTACTTTTTGCACTATGCTAGGCATTGTAGGCTGTACAGTATGGTAAAAGTCCTTGATCTTGAGCAGCTTAGATTTAAGATGAAAGGGAAGGAGAGAATGGAGAAGGAAATGAGGGAGAAAAGAATGGAGGGAAAGAGGAATGAGTAAATGAAAGGAAGGGATAGAAAGCATATTTTGTGACATACAATGTGCTAAGGTATTTGAGGCAAAACAAAATGATGCAATGGAATGTTCTCTTTTATTTAACTTTTTGAAGGTTATATCAATACATATACAAAAATTCCTGTTTTTCTTATAGATCTTTGTAAATGTGATACAATGGGTCCTTTGCTTCCTAAATAACTAAAGTCAAAACAAACAAAACTTGTGGCTTGCTCCATAGTGGTTTAATAACACCACTGACCCTGATCTTTCTGTAAGCAGAAATTGGATTTTTCTCTCATGGTCTTATATTGACTAAGTGTTCTCCCAAACTAGTACATAAATAATGCAAGGAGAAAATCAAAAGTGAAGACAATTAGGTTTGATTGTCTTCTTTACAACATATGGTCTTATGAGCATTTTAATGACTATTATCTGCTATGATTGAAATTACCACAATTATATTATGCTCTCTACACTCTGATTAGCTAGTGACAATAGAAAAAAATATTTAGTTGCAGAAAAGAGGGTTATGAATAGAAAACCGGTTTCTGGCAATGCAAGTAAAGTTAGGACTAGGAATATTTAATATTCCCCAGAGTTTCCTAAACACTTCCATCTATACGCTTATATGACTGATTTAGATGGATGTTTTATTCATTTCCAATTCCTTTCCTAAAATGATTCCTCTGCCACACAAAATGATTATTCTCACCTAGTATTTTGGATCAACAAGTTGAAGGAATATAAGCTGTGTAAATTTATAACTGGGAATTGTTTGATGTCATTTTTTTGTGTTAATAAGAAAACAGGAAGTAAAGACATATTTCTATTGCTTTACTCATATAGAAAAAGTTACATGAATAGTACAGTTATTATATACACATAGATATACATGTATGGATAGGATATATGCTCTTACATGTAAAGAAATATTATAAAAATTTTATCAGAAAGTAAAAAGTGACATTATATATCAAATTGATCCCTCCCTTTCTAATTCTTTCCCACCTCAAAGTTTTAAGATTTGGTAGTTACCTTTTATTCTTTTTTCAGACTGAGTCATCATAATAATTTCTCAGTATGTACTACATATTTTACTGTTATTGTGTCTCCATCTAAATCCATTAATTGTTAAACTCCTAATCTAGCTATTCTTCAGAATAAGGAAATAATGTAAGCCAAATAATCCTCTGCAGTTTAAAATATAATGCTGACACTCTTTCATGCTCACAACAAAATAACTCTTTATCCTGCGTACAATGATCTATGTGATTTGATGTCTAGCTACTTTACCAAACCTATCTTCTAACACTCTCCCACACACTGTCCTATAGCCTCACTGGAATTCTGTGTTTTGTATCAATTCCTTTTACTTCTTGGAACGTATGCATTCATTGCTTCTTTGCTTGGAATATCCTTCCTTTAGCCCTTTCCATAGCTGGATCCTCCTCAAAAGTTAGATCTCAGTTTAAATATTACCTCCTCAACAATGCCTTCCTTGATTATGCATACAAAATCGCTTCCCAATTTCTTCTAGCCTGCCCCCTCCTTTATTACATTTATGGTACACCTCACAATCTGAACTCATCTTATTTGTTTACTGATCTATATTTTGCCCTGAATTTTCTTAGAGGGATTTCACATGAATAATATTTTTTAAAATGTAAAGAGCACACTCCAGATTTTTATAACCCCTGAATATGAAGCATTTTGAACTGAGAAGCGTACTATTCCTTTAATTTTATGATACCAAAGGAATAGTAAAAATCTAAGAGGGTAATGGAGCAAAGGGAAGGAAAGAGGTGTCCCCAAGCAGGAGAAGCATTTACAAAGGCCTTTTCTGGAGACAAGAGAGATGAAAAAGTATATGGTGAGTATGAAAAACCAAACGGAATTTAGCTTTGATGAAGCAGTGAGTGGGGAGGGAAAGTAATGCAAGATAAAATGTTACAGAAATAAACTGAGTGAAGTGAGAGTTATGGTGTTACCTGTGAGCATCGAACAATAGATGTTAAAATAACTTCAGATAAGGAATGATTCCGGTGCAAGGTGTTCACTTTAGAAGAAGCAAAGAGAGGTGCAAAGAACACTGGTTCCATCAAAAGCCACAGGACTTGGGAATATGGGCTTGGCCTTACTGGAAACTAACCAAGTGATTTTGAATAAGTCACTTAAGGATTGCAGACATATTCATAAAATGAGCATTTGAATAGGTGATTTCTAGGTTCCCTTTTTGCTTTAAAAATTGAAACATAAATGAATCAGTCTAGCACTTTTCCACAGTTACTCCCTGCAGAAACTATTTCAAATAAATGATGATGGTTCTTCTGTCTACTCTTAACCATCTTTGCAGACTGTCACTTCTTTTATCTCATTAATGTTTATCAACTGGTTACTTCTCCCTTTCTCCATAAAATGGAATCTTCCTGTTCATGACTGGTGTTAAGACAAATAAAATAATTTCTATGCCTACTATATAACCTCATATTCATTTGTTGCTCCTTTTATCAAAGTTTAAACCTGACCTAAGTTCTAAACTCACATAGTTGTTTGGAAACCCTGTCTGAACATATGTATAACCTTTATATTTCTCTTTCAAACAAATAAATGTTTGTTTTCTAAAGTGAAGAGAAACTGGTGAACAAAACAGAACAAAAATCTTGATTGAGGTCACATCAACAATTTCAGCAAATCAACAAAGGAATTAAAGGGAATGAACTTAGTTCCTTCCTAATAGCATTTCAGTATGTTTCCATATTGCCCCCTTTTTTTCTGTTATTATGCAGTTAATGCAATCTAATTCAGTAATGTCTTCTGAATGATTAAGCCATTTATGATTGAACCTGATGAAGGAAATGAGAAAAGCCTCTTAAACATCTAAATAGGATAATTCCTATTAACTTGTAAATCACAACCAGAATGCTATCAAATTCAACATTTTGCTCAAGCACAAATATGTCCAGAATTGAATCATTTTCATTGATATTTGTAATGAAACTTAGAAAAGAAATTAGAACTCCTTATATTAGACTATCTTTATGGTTTGAAGAATTTTCTCTCTGAAAAATATTTTGTGGAAATATCAGTGGTCCCTCTGTATGAACTGCAAGTGGAAAGATCAGGACAATCAAGAGGGTTTTTCATGTCCCTTCAACATATCAAAGACATAATAGTCTTTTTAGAACCTGACAGTATCTGATATTATGTTTTGCAGAAGAATTCAGGTTATATTCTAAAACCTGCAAAGAGGTACATTGGACAATATGCAACTGTTTAGTTTGAATTTTTAAAAAATATATATATCTTAATCATTTTTAAGGTTAATAAGCATGTTCCTTCATACACACTAGTTACCAAGTATTAACTTATCTTAATAATATAAATGCATAAATTGTACTAGAAGGTTTACTCATGTTAATATAATCCTTGAAATAAACATGTTTAGCCATCTCTGCTTACACTTTTAAATGGCTTTTGCATGGTCAATGATTAGAAGTTTATAGCTCTGTACTGAGTTTTTAAACTTAGGTTTAAACATGTATCTGTGCTCCAACCTGCATAAACAAGGACACTGTTCCATTCTTTGGTTCCAGGCTCAGTTGACGCCAGACAAGATTAATGTATATCTGTTGCTGCGTGTTCTTGGGTGGAATATTGGTTTGTTGTAAAATAAGAAGCATTATTGTTATGTGTTTTAAAAAGGTAATAATATATATGATTTTAGACCTTTTATGTGGTTGCTTCTTACCTAAATGTATTTGCATAAATATTACTTTATTTTAGGTAAACTGAATTACTTTTAAAAGATGGTATTTTACATAAGTGAATAAAATAATTTCCCTTAAAGAAGATATAAAAAAAGACAGATCAATAAGGATTCATGTGAAATGACACTACCAAGAGCAGCTAATTCTTCAATGATTTGATAGAGCAGAAAATTATATAAAATGAAAGAAAGCAATAGAACCCATACTTCCACACAGTCTTTCAAAGGAAGAATGTATGCTGTATGGATTACAAGCAGTTCTGCTCTGAAACATGGGCAAGTGGCACCTTGCCTCAGGTCCTTTGACTCTGGGGACTCCATGTTTTAGAATATCTTACTTGAAATTTTCTAAGTTCCCCTCTGGTGTCTGGGACAGGCTAGGCTATTGGTGCCATCTGGATAGGATGTCCCAGATTTGGGGTGGGGTCCATGTGGGCCTTGGAGAGCCCTTCAGTTCTTGCCTCACATGTGAGATGGCCAGATACCTCTGGAAGTTTTGAGACTCATGCCTATAGGGTTGTCCCAGGGTCTTGTAGCTGGGCCCCCCTTTGCAGCACAATATCTCTTCACAGAATCATGTAAGATAGACTCAACAGTATGGTGCTTAAGATGTTAATTTAGGTGCTCAAATTAAGTAGATAAGACCCCCACAAAAAGTTTTGTCCAGGGTCCCACATATCCTAGAGGCAACCTGAATTACATGCCATATAAAAATTATTCAATTTTCAGTATGTTTTATTCTACACATTTGAACAATAGATCCAAGATACTTGACAAGGTACAAGGTCATTCTGAAGCAAACATACTGAACATAAAAATAAGTCTCTTGGTTTCTTTCTTTGAAAATAAAACAAGCTAATGTTATCAAACATTATATCAATAAATATTAAAGCTGACAATTAAAATGCTATTCTAACAGCACTCAGGGAAGTTATTACAGCATACAACAGGAGGAAGAATACACAAGTAGGAAAAAAATAAATATTGTAGCCTGTCCTATTGACACAGTGGTGTTCTGGTGAATTGTTTTTGTAAAACAAACCATTCCAAAATGTAGTGGTTTTTAGAACAACAGTAATAATTTATTCTGCTCACAGATCTTCAATTTAGGTAAAGTTCATAACAGACGGCTTTCATTGTTTCACACAGCAGTGGCTGGGGTATTTCAAGTAGGGCCAAAGGATCCTCTTTCAAAATAATTTCCACATTTGATGGCAAAGTTGTTATTGGGTGTTGGCTGGTAGCTCAGTTAAGGCTGTCAGAAGCCCTCAGGTCCTCTTCATTTGGGCCTTTTGCTAGTTGGGCTTACTTATAGTATGGAAGCTAGGTCCAAGAGTGAGTGTTACAAGTGGTAAGAAGTAGAAACTGCCAGTATCTTCTTGACTGGGACCAGAATCCAGTATCACTTGTACAATTCTATTGGTCAAAGGAGTCACAGAACTTCCTCTTGTGATTTAAGGGACAAGGATGCAGATCCCATTTTCCAATGGAAGCAATGTCAAAGTAATTGTGGCCATGTTTAATCCACCACAAGAAGGCAAACAATAACTACAAAAATACAGTTAGAATCCTTGTCTAAGTCCAAAGAAACTGTTTAGACTCCAAAGAAAAAAATTCCATTCTAAATAATGTAGTGTGAGAAAATAAGTGTCTACAACTGCTTTTGCCACTATGAGTCTATGAGGACACCCAATCACATGAAATCACCTCAGTGGAAGTGAAGGTACCACTGTCTTACCCTTACCTGCATAAAAAAGGTAAGAAAACCATTGTTTTATGCCGTTGTTTAACTGTTTAAAAAGCCTCATCTGAAACTGTATGCTAAGATTGAAATTTACAGGTATATGCACAACTAAACTTTCTACACTGTTTAATCTAATTTCAGTGATCCTTTCTACTAGTTGTGACTAAGATTATACTAACTAGAACACTGCTTTTAAGTATATTGAAAGAGAGGTTCAGTTAGCTAAAGTGAGTGACTCAAACATTTAAACATCTGTTTGATAGCAGAATCAGTACTTAATCTAGTGCTTCTTTCATCACGTTGGCCTTTCCTTTTTCCATACTTTGTACCAGATATTTCAAGCATGCCACATTTATCCTCATATACTATTTTGAAAAAGTTGATTTAAAAAATTGTTTGAAAAAGTAAATATATATATATATATAAAATAAGCAAAATGCCACAACAAATTATTCTTTAAAAGTTGAATAAATATAATTACTTGAGAATTCATTTTTTCATAGTCAATATTCTTATTCATGGCCTTTGTAAAGACAAATCATACAAAGATATCTGGGTCAAATATCAGTTATTGAATCATTCTAAGGGCTGCAAAAGTCAGGTATGCAGAATGGTTTAGTGTTTTCACTTTGAAATGTTGCCTGAGAATTATTTTCAGATTTAAAAATTCTGCTTAAAGCTTTTAAAACAGACTTTTCTGAATGTAATGTTTCCCTATTCATCATGAATTGCCCTTGGAAAAGCAGATAAATGAGTTTTACCATAGGCAAAATAGACTCAATTACAATTTCCTCCTATGCCAATGGCAGATTTGTGAGTGAATAATAATGACTCATGAGTATAAGACTTTAATATTTAAAAAAGAAATTGTGAAAAATGCTGGATATTAAATTATTAAAGCTTAATGCTAATATTAATACTAATAAAATGTAAATTGGTAAGTCATTCATTCATTCATTCACCTATCCAACCAACTGGTATTATTGAGTAAGATCTAAGTATGTGAAGAATCATAGAGTAAGGAATTGAGGCAGGAAATAGCTTGGTTTATTCCAATATATTAGCTAATAATAGTAACTAACATTAATAACTTTATTTCTCTGCTTCAAACTTGAAATTCTCTTTGCAAGCATTATCTCATCTAGCATTTATCATGATCTTATCACTTAATTTCTGTGATTATCTCCTTTTCAGAGATGAGTTGACTGAAATGTTGCTCGAAGGCTTTATGCTGAGAATGGAACTCACTGAGGAACAGAGATGAAAAGGATGTTGTCAAAAAAGATGTAGTGTGATAAAAATTTCATTTTTTATTGTCTGTGATTGTTTTCTACTCAGAATTTTTAACAATTCCTTCTGCCCCTCTCTCCACCACCATTCAGGCAACATCCAGGATTCTCCAGATGAAGAGATAACAAAGCAAAAACAGAGAGAGAAGAAGAATCCAATTATTTACTTCTGAGTTTCAAAAACTGTGGATTGGACCTAAGACAAAAGATTTGAAAAATATGTCAGAGCTAGTTTTTGCTGCTCTAGAGACTAGTAAGTTTTGCCTAAATTGGAGAAAAGGGGGAGAGAATAAAATTGGAAATGGCCAGTCCTACTCTGACTGAGGCCTGAAAGTGAGAAAGCAAGAGAAATACCTGGGAGAATCTGGGAACCTTGGAGTAGAAGGAGTTTGTACTCCATTTCTCTGTAAAGCCCAGGGTAGTGACAAGACCTCAGGCTCCCTTCACGGGCAAGAACAGATGAAATGTGTAAATGGTATGGATGCCTAGACAAAAGGACCTGAGACAACCCTATAGTGTGGCTCAGGAGATGTGAGGGCTCTCCAGTGTTGTCCAGATTGGCACTGATATTGTACAGAACACTAAGAAACCTAAGAGTTCTTGTGGTCAGGAGAAAAGAGCCTGCCCATGCTTATTTCCATTTATGATGCCTATTCCAATTAACTCACAGGTCGTACTTTTCAGGAATCAGTTGATGTGTAATTTCTTATACTTCTTTTGGGGAAGGGAAACCAAGCTTTGAAAATCTCTATATATTCTTTTTTCCCTATTTTATATCGAGGGAAATATCATCAAGAAAGAGAAAAAAAGGAAATATAAATCACTTCTTAACTTTTAGCATGAAGCCAATTTGTATCCTATATTAGAAGGTGGGGTTAACCCAAGTAACAGTGGATGTTATTGTGGCATGCATACCTTGTGATTCCCAGATTAAAACATATTTAATATCTAGAGAATGTGTAACTGCTTACATATAGGTTTCATTGATTACTATTTGTTGGGGAAGTAAGACACAAGCAGAACTAGTACAATATAAAGCAATCTTACATTCAGTCAAGTAGAGGGAAATGAATGAGGAGATTTTTGAAATTTCTTTTGGATTATCATGGCTGTGTTGATACAGTATATTGATAATTTTATTCCTTGTGTGTCAAAGATTCAAGTAAGGCAAAAGATGGGAAAATGCCATGACATTCCTACAAACACAGACACACACAACCACCTCAAAGTACTTTCTCGACATTTCCTAAGAACAGATATTAACCAATGTAAAGCAGAAAAGATAATTTCCTAGACAGGTAAATTGTTAGTGTAATTTTGTAACAGCCTTTAAAATACTCATAAAATTGAACAGAAATACTAGTTCTAAATATTTAAATTTAAAAATAATCATAAAACCATAAAACTCAAAGATTCACATATAAATTATTCCTCAGAATGTTATTTGTAATAATAGAATGATGACAAAAATGCAATTTTCTAACAAGAAAAAATTGATTAATTAAACGGTATACTAGCAATTCTTAAAAACTATGATTTTTATACTTATTTAGTGGCATGGTTAAATATATCACAAGATAAATAAACAAATCACATTAAAAGCAAAAATAAAATGAAAGTTTTTCTATCTAAGGGAAATAAATAAAAATATTTACAGTTATATTTGGTGTCAAGGTTATGGATAATTTTTATTTTCTTTATAATTTTCTATATTATCTAAATTTATTTTCTAAGCTTATTTCTAAATTTATTTCCTTGCATTTGTGTGACATTTATAATAAAAATGATATTATTTAAAAACAAGGTAAGCACACAAAATGCAATCTAAAAACATAAAACTTGGCTAAAAGCTCTTAGTTGGTATTCTGCCTGCATGAGTCTAGCTTTGAATGTTGCTGAGAAGAAGGAAGAAAATCAAGCCATAAGGTCAACACACACCAGTGCTCAATGAGTCTCCAAAGGCTCAGCTTGGATGAGCCCCAAAATATTCAGCTGTGCTATTGAAAATTAACCTGTACCATCCGAACCTTTGAGGTTTATAAGATTAAAGATAAAATTTGTCTGAATAGAGGAGATAAAAGTAGGAAGAACAGTTCAACTCTGACTCAAATTGTCTCATAGGTTTTAAAATTTATTTTAGTTATTATTACTAAGGCCGAATGAAAAGATAAATTTAAATCTGCATTAAAGTATAAGCTTGAACATGTTTATCTAAAACATGTTTCCATTAGACCCAATGTTTTTATTTTTAATTACATAATGGAAATGGCTTCAATGTTTGTTTGTTTTATTCCTCTTGATACAATTTACAGGTGTTTATTGTAAACATACCTAAACATATACATGCACGCATATAAACATAAGGACAAAAAAAAAAAATCAAACAACAAACAGGAGACTAGGGAATAAAACATTGATGCATATTCCATATATTTCAGGTACTTCTCCGTATATAGGTACACACACAGATATAGTATTTCAAAAGTATTATAAATATTTTCATCTATTTTCCAAAGATAACAAGACATAAATCAAACTAATATACTGTTTACTTTAAATCTGCATTTAAAAGAACGCTATTCTCAAAATTGTTTTAATTAAAAATAATAAATTTTCCTTGTCAATATAACTAAATCTCTGTCACCAATACCAGCAGCTACATATTATTTTATTATATGGCTAAACTATAATTTGTTTAACCTTTCTCCTAATAATGTACATTTAGGTTATCCGTTATATGAGTCTCTAGATAAAGTTCTTTTCTAAAAGGAATACAGAATAATTACCTCAAGAATTAGTATGAATAAGCACAAAATGGATTAAAGACTTAAATGTAAGACCAGATACTGTAAACCTCCTAGAGGAAAACAGGCAAAACACTCTTTGAAATAAATTGCAACAGTATCATTTTGGATCCATCTCTAGAGTAAAGAAAATAAAGACAAAAATAAACAAATAGGACCAAATTAAACTTAAAAGCTTTGGCACAGCAAAGGAAACCATCAATAAAACTAAAAGACACCCCACAAAATGGGAGAAAATATTTGCAAATGATGCAACTGACAAGGAATTAATCTCCAAAACATACAAACAGACCATGTGGTTCTATATAAAAATTAAATACATAAATAAACAACCCAATGGAAAAATGTGCAGGAGCTCTAAATAGACATTTCTCCATAGAAGACATATAGATGGCTAAAAAGCACATGAAAAGATGCTCAACATCACTAATTATTAGGGAATTGCAAATCAAAACTACAATGAGATATCTTCTCATGCCAGTCAGAATGGCCATCATCAAAAAGTCTACAAACAATGCTGGAGAGGGTGTGGAGTAAAGGGAACTCTCCTATACTACTGGTGAGAATGTAAATTGGTACAACCCCTACAGAGAACAGTATGGAGGTTCCTTAAAAAACTAAAAATAGAGCTACATATGATCCTGCAATCCCACTCTTGGGCATATATCAGGAGAAATTCATAATTAGAAAAGATACATGCACCCCAATGTTCATTGTAGCACTATTCATAATAGCCAAGACATGGAAGCAACTTAAATGTCCATTGCCAGAGGAATGGATAAAGAAGATGTGGTACATATATGCAATGGAATATTACTTAGCCATAAAAAGAATGAAATGCCATCTGCAGCAACATGGATGGACCTAGAGATTATCATACTGAGTGAAGTAAATCAACAGAAAAAGACAAATATCATGTGATATACCACTTATATGTGAATTCTAAAGAAATGATACAAATGAACTTATTTATAAAACAGAAACAGACTAACCAATTTAGGAAACAAGCTTATGGTTACCAAAGGGGAAAGAGGGGTGGGGAGGGATAAATTAGGAGGTAGGGATTAAGATATACACATTACTATGCATAAAATAGATAATCAACAATAACTAATGAGAACCTGCTGTATAGCGCAGGGAACTCTATTCAATACTCTGTAATAACCTATATGGGAAAAGGATCTGAAAAAGTATAAATATATGTATATGTATAACTGAATCCTTTTGCTGTACACCTGAAACTAACACAACATTGTAAATTAACTATACTCCAATATAAAATAAAAATTAAAAAAAAATTATTATGTAGACTGTTTACACAATGTATACCAATAAAAACTGGCACCATATCAGACAGATAATGGCTGAAACACAAAATCTTTAAAACTAGAAATACGTACATAGTCTATTATAAAGTAGAATATATTGCAGATGATCACCTTTAACACTTTCAAACTAGGACCAATTTAAGCAATTACACAAATGATAAATGTAGAAAATCCAAAAGGCTGAAACTAAAATATATACAAAATTGAAGCACTAGTTCATAGAAGACAGATTAAGCTCTTGGGTGTAGTATCAGGAGATAAAATCAAGATCAATACAGGAATTACACAGGGAAATATAATGGCTCTGAAGTATAATGGTTCTAAAACATCTGTGGCTGAGTCAAAGTCACCCCAGCTGCACAGTTTCTGGCTTATATGCAGTAACAGAGACCAGATTTTCCCTCCCACCTGAAACAAGTAAAAATTTGTCAAAAATTATTAACCAGTGGTTTTCAGGAAAAGACATATCTGGCAATGAAGGACAGTGGTTGCTGAGAGAAAGGAAATAAATGATTTAAATTCTACAATTGTCCCAGCGTAATGACTCCAAGGACAATATACAGTTTAAACAAAAAATTAAAATGTGATATGAGATTTTTAACACATGTAAAAGTAAAATGTATTACAATAACAAGAAAGATGTATGAAGGGGAGAGATGGTTCATATACATATAATACCACTTGAAGGTAGACTCTGATAAGTTAAAGATATATGTTATAAATGTTAAAGAAACTACATAAATAACAAAGATTTATAGTAAATCAGATATCCAAGGAGGTTACACAGTATCATAAAATATATTCAATTCATTCCAAAGAATATAGATAACAAAGCAAAAGTGAAAAAGTAACAGATGAGACAAATAGAAAATGAATGCAAGACAGTTTAAATCTAACTACATAAATAAATTAAATGTTTGCAAGAGAAGACAAATACTTGGACTGAAAGACAAAGATTTTCAGGCTTGATTTTAAAAAGACTCAATTCTAAGTTGACTCTAAGAAATATACTTTAAATATAAAGATGCAAATCTGTTAAAAGGAAAAGGATGGAAAAAGATAGTCCATGCTAACATCAATCAAAAGAAAGAGTACTTGTAATGATATGAGAAAAAATACCTTTTAGAGTAAAGAATATTAATGGGGATAAAGAAGATCATTTCATAATGATAAAAGGGTCAATTTATTAAGTACAAAAATCCCTAAATGTTTATGTATCTAATTACAGAGCTTCAAAATTCATGAACTAAAAATTCCACAATAAGAGAGTAAGATTTAAATACTCCTCTTTTGATAATTGATAGAACAATAAACAGAACAGTAGTAAGCATTAAGAACATTTGAACATCATTATGCAATTTGACATTCATAGAGCATTTCCCCTAAGAATGACAGAAGACACATTATTTTCAAGTGGACACAGAAACCTTAACAAGATAGACCATATTTGGATCCACAATCCAAGTCTCAATAAATATTTAAAGGGGTTCTAGTTATACAAAGTGTATTCTCTGGCCACAGTGGATTTAAGTCAGAAATCAGTAATAGAAAGATCTCTGAAGACAAACAAACAAAAAATAAAACAAGTTTTGGAAAATGAAATAACCCATTACTCATCCACGTGGGCCAATGAATTAATCAAATTTCAGGACGATGAATTTACCAGTGAAATCTATGCAACATTTAGGAGGGAATAATACCAATTCAACACAAATTGTTTCAGAATATTAAAGAGGAGGGGTTACTTTACAACTCACTGTATGAGGTCAGCATTACTCTAATACTGAAGTCAGATAAAATAAATACAAGTAAATACACCAATACCTCTCATAGGTATGATGCAAAATTCTAAACATAATTTTAGCAAATGACCAAGTGTGCTTTGGGATGCAAGGTCAGTTAACATTTAGAAATCAATCAGTTCAACATCAATTCTTAACTTAAAAAAAAATACCTTGCAGTCAACTTAGAAAAGAGAGAAATTTCTTCATCCTGATAAAGAGCAATTTTGGAAACCAACAGCTGACATAATATTGAAAGACTAACTGCTTTTCTCCAAGATAGAGAATGAAACCAGGATTTCTATTCTTTCCACTTTTGCTTAACATTGTACTTGAGTTTCTAACCAGAATAATAAGGCAAAAACAACAACAACAGGAAAAAGATAAAAGAAAAATAAAAAGACATCCTGATTAGAAATAAAGTGACAAAATTACCTATTCTCATGTAAATGCTCCAATGGAATCCAACTACTAGAACTAAAATGAGTTTAGTAACATTGTCAGATAAAAGAACAATATAAAAAATCCTTTTGATTTCTACACTAGAAACATTTTGAATTTGAAATTAAAAAAAAAAAAAAAGCCTTTTCCGATACCACCAAGATATCAATACTTAGGGAGAATCTGACAAAAGATATAACTATGATGTATGTACCAAAACCCACACAGTATTGAGATAAACTGAACTGTACCTAGTTAAAGGAAGGGATACATCACACTCATACATTAGAAGACTCAGTGCTGTATTGTTAAGCTGTCAATTCTCTCCTGATTTATAGATTGTAAAAAATCACAATCAAAATCCGAGTAGGCTATTTTTTTTAAAAAAAGAAACTTACCAACTGAGTCCAAAATTTCCCCTGGAGTGCAAAAGACCCAGAATATCTAAAACAATTTTGAAAAACCATAAAGTTGGAGTACTAACACTACTTGATATCAAAACTTTATAATATGGAACTGAGGTCAAGGAAGACAAATACATGGATAAAACAGAATAGACTCACATATTTATAAAAAGCAGTTTTGTCAAAAGTGCAAAAACAAACCAGTGAAGAAATTATATACTTTTGAAAAACAATTATGGGACAATTGGACATTCATAGGCAAGAAAAAAACTTTCATCCATATACCATACCATACAAAAATTAAATCATAATGGATCAAAGATCTTAAAACATTAAACTTCTGGAAAACAAAACAAAACATATGGGACAACCTTTGTCACCTTGGATTAGGCAAGGATTGCTCAGATAAAAACCAAAAGCATAATCATAAAAGAAAAAATAAAGATGAATTGGACTTCATCAAAATTAAAATCTCCTGCTGTATAAAAAGACACTTAAGAAAATAAAGGTGCAGTGAGAAAATATTTGCAAATCATATATCTGATAAAAGATTCATATATAGAACTCTCAAAATACAATAAAATATTAAAAATGGGCAAAAGATTTAACAGAAATTTTAACAAAGAAAATATTGGGATATCAAATGAGCTCATGAAAAGATACTCAGGTTCATTACTCATTTGGGAAACATAAATTGAAACCAAAATTTTATATGATCACAAACCAATAAGAATGACTAAAATTTTAAGTCTAAATACCAAGTGTTAACAAGAATATGGAAAAGCTGGAAGTCTCAAACACTTTTAGTGGGAATGTATAATGGTATAACTAATTTGGTAATCATCTCGGCAGTATCGTAAAAATTTAAACATTATCTACCATGTGATCTCATCATTCCACTCTGCAGTATTTTCCCAAGAGAAATGAAATCACTGTGCATACAAAGACTTGTACAGAAAGTTCATAGCTTCTTTGTGATAGCCCAAAACTGGAAAGAACCCAAATGTCTATTAACAGATGAACAGATGAAACTGTGATCCATTCATATAATGGAAATCTACTCAGCAATAAAAAATAATAAACTATTAATATAAAGAAAATAATTATGTTCTATGAAAGTTGCATGGCTAAGAATGTACATACTTCATGATTCTATTTATAAGCAATTCAGGAAATGAAAACTAATAGGTAGTGAAAGAAAGCAAATCAGTGACTGCCTAGGGTTTGGGTAGGGGAAAGAGGAGAGGGAGGGAATCACTAAGAGGTGTGCAAAGAAACTTGCATGGGTGATGGATATATTCATTATCTTGATTGTGATAATACTTTCATGGATGTACACTTATTTCAAAGCTTATTCAATAGTACACTTTGATATATTCAGTAAATTGCATTCAGTTGTACTTCAATAAAGTTGTTAAAACACACTTCGTAGATGATGAAATATATTCAAAGATGGAATAGGCTGATGAGGTATTTTAAAGTAAATGTATTAGATGCATATATGATGTATGATATGACTATATTGTCTTTATTGTATTTCCAACAACGATATTCTGTGATTACAGCTCTACAGTGGAACCATCCTTTTCAAATATTCTCTCTATCTGAGATTTGAATTTTTCTGTGGATGAGCTGTAAAAAGAATGAAAACAATCCTCATTATATGATTTAATCCAAACATACTTACCATGCAGTATAATGAGAAAATAAAATAAAATAAAATAAAAATCCTCATCAGGCAACTATCCACCTGTGGTTTTTGCATGATAGAGTACAGGTTATCTCTATCTCCATGAATGATCTGGCAATTTGGCATCATGAAGTCACATGTTACGCATCCTTCTCATATAGTATTAGGGACTTGAATTTACACCTTTTTTTCGGTGTAGAGCACCAAAAATACACCAAGTGAAAGAAGACTTCCACATATTGGATAAAAATCATTGCCTAGTATGAAAATAATTTTAATTCCTAAGGAAAAAAAATCACTTAATTTATGTAAATGAAGTCTATAGCTAATACAGCAAATTTAACTCTGGCAATCCAGTGATTCAATAGTCTTCTTTCTGTTAAGACTTAAAGTGAAAAGCTCGGACCAAACCAATGAAGTCAGTTCATATTTTCTAATTCTTGAAATCCTCTCGATTCCAACTCAAGTGTAAACTAGTATCATCTAAATATATAACAGGGAATTATTAGGTGGTCATAGATATTGTATAATCTCTAGGGATTTAAATTTTAAAAAAAGCACCCTTCAGATATGTCTGGAAACTGATTTATGTTAATACTGATGTGCACTTAGTGTTTTAGAAAAGGATTTTATTGCTATCTGAAAGCAGCACTATATTAAACCCACAAATTAGCTTCTGTTCTGTTAGAATTTAATTATCTTTATGTAGGGCAATAGTCCAGCAAGCCCGGGGCAAAATTTTACCTTTAAAGTGGAGGCTTGAATAGAGAAAATGATAGACTGCTAAGCTAAATAGTATTTACTGTGGAGTCCACATGGGACTGGGGTGAGGAGGTATGAATACCACAAAGGCATGTACTGCCAGCTCAATGGCAGATAGGCAGTCCAGTTTTTCCTGGACATTTGGTGAAACTTTCATCTTTCTTAGAATGTACTCCAAATTAATACTTATTTCTTGCTTTTTAAAAAATTCCTTTTGGGTGCTCAGTTTTAACTCAAAAAGCATATTCTAGTCATCACCTCTTTTCAGGATTTTGTAAAGATCAAGTCTCCATCTTTCCTGGACATAGCATGAAATCACTAACTTAATAATTTTCATTTCTTTTATCTTTTGCTTTTATGATCTATCATTGATCCCATGTATTTCTTTAAAGACCCAATGGCAGTGACCAGGTAAGTATGGGGCAGATATGCTTGTAAAATATCCATACAGAAATAACCTTGGCTCAAATAATACTGAAAAGAATATGTTTTACCTGATAAAACTAGTCTAGATAATTTGAAGTATTTGAGGTATGGTTAGTAATATATAAAACTGACTAGAGGGTTTCTTCCTAGGATTCTGTGATAAAGAAGAAGAACAGAAAATGATTAAAAGCACATTATGGAATTGATTACATAAAGTTAGTAGCTATTAGACTTAATTCAACATAAGGGTAAACCATAAAAATGTTATATACTGATGTTTCCATACCATACCCCAATTCCTTCTGACAGAACTGTTTAATATATCTAGGCAGGTGTTGATAAGAGGATTTCTTTATTCTTTATTAATCAAACGAATACTTATTGAGCATCTTCTATGTGCTGGGTATTATGAAAACAACTATGGGTGTTTCTCCATTCTCTATATGACCAGATTGTGCAGCCAAGGTCAAAAAGCAGATAAGTGCCACCCAGGGAAGAGACCAGTGCATGATTCAAGGTCACTGTAAGCAAACATCAAGCATTCCAGGCTCAAGTTGTATAGCCTTTACTTAACAAGAGAGAATAGAGAGTGCACAATGTGTTAGTCTCTGATGGCCTAGGTGGGTCCACTCCACAGTCAACAAGTGATATAACTGCAAAGCATGACACCACTTTGTGCTGTAGTGGAAGGATCTCAGCAGTGCCCCCATGGGAGCTTTCTGTGAAATACAGAAAATGGGGGGTATGCTTCAGGGTCACTGATGCACATCTTAAGCAGAACAAAGGAGTATACCTCTAGCTCAGAGTAAGGAAAGATATTCCTTTTCCTCACAAGGCAAGCCCAGCTCAGGCTGTCAAAACTCTTAATCTTTCAGTAAGGAAATGTTCCAGGACCAAGGCCACTCTTATGCTACTTCACAGTAGATGGGAAACTAAGCCTAACTACCTTTCCAAAGAAGAGATACAATGGTGAACAAGGCATACATGTTACCTTTCTTCTGGAAAGGAGTATAATGAGGTAAAAGATAATATATAAACAAATAGAAGATTAAATGAACGAATGGCCATTTGTGATAGTGCTATGAAAAAAAGTTGCAAGGTGCTGTAGTACAGAGAGGGAGACTGAAGTAGTTTTTAGAAAGGAAAAGACCCTTTGAGGAATTTAAGACAATGATACCTAAACTGAGAGCTGATTGGAGAGAAGGAGCTGGCAAAATGATGAAAAGGGGAACACAATCTAATGAGATAAAATACAAGTTTGAAGACCTCTTGCAGGAATGAGTTTTGTGCATTCTAGAAATGAAAGAAGACCATGACGTTGGTGAGTTAAAGTGCTGAAGAAGAGGAGGGCTATGAGGGTGGGGAGAAGAGAGGAGGAGGGAGTGTCGTGAGATGAGCATGCGTTGGGCAAGGAGCAGATATAAGACCATGCAAGCTTAGATTTCTCTATTTACATATGACTTTACTGTTTCTCATTGTATGTCCTCCGGAGATATCACTTGTTATTATCAGCTCTTTGACCAGTGTTTGCAGATGGTGACTGACACATTAGCATAACCTCAAGAAAAGTATTTAATCTGCATTCACAAGTTACCAGTTACCTTAAGAAAATTTGTTTAACTATATTGCTATAAAAGTTATTTTGCACAATTGCTTCTGTACATTTACCCTAAAAACACCAAGCACCTAAAGAAGAAATAAGAGCTCATTGAATGGGTGGACAAAAATGGGAAGAAAAAGTAACAAATATCTATTTCCTCCATCCTTCTGCTGCTATTCCTTCACCCTTGCCGCTGAGACAGAAAACTCTCAAGGGCCTAACTCTACTTTTTCTTTATAATGGTCATGTGGACAACACTTTATTCTGAGCAATGCCTTGGTTTTACCAGTTATCATTTTCCCACATTATAGGGGTTCAGAGGAACTGCAATTAAGTCTCAGAATGCTTTGGAATAAAATAGATATAATGGCAGCTGCAATAGCCCTGGCCTATGTCCAGTGTTCAGAGCTAAGACTGTGTGTGTGTGTACACACGTGTGTGTGTGTATGGATGAGGGAATGATTATTGATTCTCATTGGCTTATTTCCAGAAGAAAGTGAGGTTTAATTAGTGGGGACTAAAATACTTTTCTAATGTAGGGGAGATATTTCATAAGACAGAATGGCTGGCTGGCTGGATTGTGTTGGCGAGTAAAAAAATATCTTTTGAGTCATGAAATCAGAGTCAAACCACCGTTAATTTTGGCTTGCTGTCTGTTTCAAAAGGAGAAAAAATTTTAGAAACAGATGATAGCCTGTTTCTCTTATTATTTCCAAAACCAACGTAATGATAAAATTTTAAGATGCGTGTACTACATCTTGTTTCCTTTAATTTTCTCATCATAAACTCTGCTGCCAGTTATTACAAGAAAGCAATGACAGCTCTTACTCTTAGCATGGTGCTGAAGCCTGTATCCAATTTCTATGTGTATCTCACACACCTGCCACTGAAATATTTCCACAGATATACAAAGAGACTTTAGAGTTAAAAAATATTTTATGAAAATACCCTTAAAAATAAAACAAGGAAAAGTAAAAATTGATTCTGCATACTCTGAATCCTACTCTACTGTATTTTAAAAACTTATGACAAAAAAAGAAATCCAATAAGACAGAAATATACAAAAGCATCCCTAGAAAATCTCAAGTTGACCAACATTCATGTATGTAGCCTGTATATACATAGCCTGTAATTTTTAGAAAAAATACTTTTTAAACACATGAAAAGAAAAACCAACAGAACCTGCATTCTTACTGTTTCTGCAAGGGTAGGAATGAACTCAAATAATTCTACCACTATAGTGGATAATCTACTATTGTCCCCTCTCCTACTCCCACTATTACTGTTGATATTTATTAAAGTCTTAATACCTGTTGAGCACTATTCTAAGAGCTAGACATACTTACATATTTTGTATTAGGTACTCACAACAGCCATAATAGGCACATGATATTATTACATCTATTTTTTAAGTGAAGAAGTTGAGACATTCATATTAAGAAAATTATGCAAATAGTACTATTAGGAAGTTATAAACTGAGGGTTTGACTCAAGCACTCTGTCTTGAGAGCCTGCTTTTTAAGTCATCTCACTATAGTTATGCTCAAGAAAAGCTGAAGTAAATGCACATATACAACACAAGCCAATGAAAGCAGATGAAGAAATGGATAAAACTAGTTCAAATATTAAACCACTTATTCCTGCATATTTTAATATTCTTTTGTTTCCTGTTACTCATTGTATAAAAATGCATAAAATCTCTTCTTTATGGAATATCAATTACTTAAAAATGATATTTTAACTTTTAACTCATCTGAGTGGAAATTTATGTTGGATTGAAAAATATCACATTTGCACAAATACCTTTCAATATTAGACAATAGTTCTCTATTTCACCACAGGATAACAATAGTATTTATTTACTAGGTTTAGTTATTCAACTGCTAAACAACATCTCTTTGGAATGATAGGCTCCTTATTTTTACTACCTGTTCCATGAAGTAGTATTTTATTTCATTTAGATTTAATCATTGAAGGAAATTTTCACCAAACACAAAAGTCGGTATAGACAATTAAAAAAAAAATTCTTTCTGCACATTAAAAAAGGTGTTCCACTCTCTTATGGATGCCATGCTTTTGACAAGAAATCTGTAGTAATTGTAATATTATTTTCTTGTATACAATACACAATAGTTTTGTGAGAATGCTTTCAACATTTTTTAATTAATCTTTCATTTTCAGTAGTTTTACTGTGATGAGTCTAGACTTTTTTATGTTCATATTGATCTATTTTGACTTTTGCTGACCTTCTTCAGCCCATACATTTATGTCTCTCATGATTTGTGAGAATTTTTGGCCATTATTTCTTCAAATAATTTTTTTCTGCCCCATTCTCACTTTTTCTTCTGGAACTCCAATTACATGTTTTAGACTATTTCATATTGTCCCACACGTCCCTGAGGTGCTTCTCTCAATTTCTTTCTTTCTCTAATAGACGCATAATAATATAACGTATAACATTATTATATATTATAATATATAGATATATAACACAATAGTAACTACAAACATAGATCTTAGTCTATATGTTATATACTATAATATGTAGGCATTGTATATTATATATTTTGTAGGTATATTACATAATAGTAACTATAGATATAGATCTTAGTCTTTTCTTTTTTATATTGGATATTTTCTACTGTTTTATCTTCAAGTTCATTAACTTGATGTTATGCCTTTCTAGAGTTTTTTTTTTTTTTTTCCCCAAGATATTATATGTTTTGGTTCTAGACTTTCCATTTGGAGCTTTATATTGTTTCTATTTCTCAACTATTTCCTATCATTTTATTTGTTATAAGCATATATGCCTGTCTAGTGGAGCATAACTATAACAGCTACTTTAAAGGACTCATAATTACAAGATGTGGATTATTTTGAGGTCGACCTCTATTAATTGTCTTTACCCTTTGAGAATAGGCCACATTTCTAGTTTTATTTTGCATAACAAGTGCTCTTAGATTAGATTTTGGAAACTGAGGAGAGCATGCTGTAGAGAATATAAATCCTGCTTATATCTCTGAAGAGTATTGCTCTTTCATTTTAGCAAGGCAGTAATATATTTAGAATCAAACTGAAGATCTGTTTTGAGTAGGAGCTCAAATATCAGTCCAATTCTTTCTCTTTTTTTCCTTAGCTGGACTGTTTTGTATCTTGCTTCTGCATGTGCAGTTGAAGGGCCAGCCAGAGACCTGGGCATAATTTTTAATCTCATCACTTTCTTGTGGCAGCGGTTGCCATGGATGTAAGATATGGTGACAGACTTTGTCTCTCAGTTCCTCAGGTCAGTAAATGGCAGGTTTTTGTTTGTTTCTTTTAAACTGGATATTAGCTGTCATGGCAGTGATGCATCTTCAATATTCTCTCAGGATAACACCATAACAGGGAAAGTCTCAATTAATGCTAGTTTCTCCTTCCAAGGTTCAATTCTCCAAAATCTGCTTGCTTTTTGCTCATTTTTTCACAGCCCAAACTTTCATAGGATATCTAATCAACAAAGTATTTCAGAATTTGGGAAACACACAACAGTTCTTTTAACTGCCACTGAAGATATCATAAGTAGGGATTATCTTTCTCTCCTACCTTTTGTTGTTGTATAATGTGCATTTTATGAGTATATTCTCTGTTGCATGATTGGTTTACAACACCTTATTTAGTTATTACAAATATTGTGTGATGCTTTGGGTTATAGTTGGAAAAGAGTTTGGCATCTTTCAGAAACAAAATATAAACCTCCAAGGTCCCTTTCCTGAGTTAAGACCAGAATCTATAATTTATATAGAGTTAATATAATTTATTTCAACATGCATGGCCTTACATATATTCACATGAAACCTATTTTTAAGTAGTCATAAGTGAGATTAATGTTGTCATGATGTCAATTTAGAAGGATTTAAAAACTACTACTACTTGATAAATTATATCATATAATTAACTAGTGTTTTAGCTAGTAAAATAATGATGGCCAGAGCTTCACCAAAAGGAATGAAAGGATTTGGGGAAGTCTATTATTTTCAAAAAAAACTCTTTTATAAAATTCAGAATAACAAATAATATAAGGCCATATTCATTTATTATTTGCCCATTAGCCACTTGCTAGGAATGATCATATATGTTGGCTGAGATGGTGGTCGCTAATATGATATACCTTCAAGGAACTTCCATTTATTAAATGTTCCTATCTTTCAGATATTTGCACATATGTTTAAATTATTATTTAGTGTTCATAAAATCCCTGAGAGTATTAATAGCTTATTGTAGATAAAGACACTAGGATCAGAGAGATTAAATATCTTACACACAATCATCTTAAAAATCACCGTGTGAGGAATTCATACTCTGGAATGACAGTTTTCACTATAACTTACTGCCTCTAACCACTGTAAGAAAGGCCTCCATTCTACTAAACACTTTCCCCTTTGTTTCTAATGCTTAAAATTCACCACATGAAATGTCTAAAATTTGAAATAATGTTTAAAATACAAGTGTCATCATCAGGAGAGATACTACATTGATTGAAACTGAAATTTAGGGTATTCCCATCATATGTCAGGATCTGTCACTCACTCAGTAGTGTATTCAACAAGTACTATGTTCATTGCCTGCCACATCCAATTCACTGTAGTAGATTATGGAAGTAGGTCATGATGGAGTCAGGAATGCGGTGATTGATGAAGGAGAAAGCATAAAGGATTGGCTATTACTGTGAAGCACAAAAACCCTGAAAGGAAAGCTTCAGATGGCACATTCATCCTTGCATAAATTTCAGTTTTTGCTAAGAATGAGTCAGTCAGTCTATATCCTGGTTATATCAATTATGAACCAAAACTCTCATTTTAGAGTAATGTAAAATCTTTATTCTGAATGTGATTACTGAGTAACCCACATGCTTTCTTTTATGGATTGAAAGTAGGTTATAATTTTATGGAAATTTCCAAGCAGAGAAACCATAACAAAAAAATTATTAAGTGCTATGCCAGGCAGCTTTGGTAGCCTACAAGCAATCAATAAGCCTTCTTATTAGAGTGACATAATGAAATTTACTTTTAGAAATAACTCAAAGTTGGTGGAAAGAAGGCTATCTCAAAAAGGTTTGCATTTTTATCCCTTTTTGGGTTTTTTTGGTAGTACATAAAGTTAACAGTCATTTCTAAAATATTAGTTTCAGAAATAAAGCCACAATCACATTCTATTGAGATAAATTCAGAAATCAAAGTTTGGCGGGCTTTTGAAAGTATCCTCTTTTGTAGAAATACTGCTGAATACTATCTAACATGGGTATTTTTTTCAGTCACCAATCTCTCCCACTTAACTCTAATTCCTAAAATTACGTAGTGTAGAATTACCCTGTAGTTATGCCCAATGAGAATAGTATTTTGAGAAACACTAAGAAAAGGCCCAGTAAAAAGAAAGTAGAGATAGGTGGATGGTGATTATGAATGTAATAACACTGCTTAAAGGCAGCAGAGTCTCCTCTTTTAGAAATATCATATTGATATGCTGTAATTATTCTCAGACTTCTGGCCCCAAACATGACTATTCACTCAGGGAGATTGATGCTACCAATAATGGTAGAAATAAAGTAAAAATTAAAAAAAAACACTTTCACTTTGATCAGCTTAGGTTTTTGTCACTTCCATTTGTTTGTGTATATACAGAATTATTAAATATATTTTATAAAGATAATGAATTAAAATGAGAAAATGCACAAGACACATTTAGAAAACATAGCCTTTCCAACTGAACTTTCATGAGAGGAAATTTATTGAGATAAATTTTCCATCCTTTTAGATTTAATATCACATTTTCGCTTTGATTTTTGAACTGAATAATTTTTTCCTCCTCATCTAAATAAATATTCTACATTGTTTTACCCTTTTCAACTTTCCTAATGAGCTCTGATTTTCAATGTAAATAAAATTTATCTAAAGGAATAGATTGATCCAGTAGAAGCCTGAACACTATCTAAGAAGCATCTATATTATTTTATTTTCCCAGGATCTTTATTATAAAATGTTTGTCCCTTTGATTAGAATCTGAATAGCCCTCATTATAGCATTAGAAGATAAAATATATGATTTTAATTTTTTTCAAATGGAAACTGAAAATGCCTATGAAGTTATTGAAAGTAAGAATTAATTTCCTAAAAAATAGTTCAGATAGTAGATTGCCGTGTAAATGTATATGAACTAAACAAAAGTCACATAAGCTGAGCTGCTTTTACACCCACACCTTTTGGCTTCCTCTCTTGCCATTTGAACAGTGTTATAAATCTAACAACCGGGATCTAAAAAAGCCACAAGTTTTCCATATCATGAAACAAGAATCAGTATGTTGGGAGAGCTAATTCATAGCCTTGCCAAGAAATAAATGACATTTACCATATATTCATAATAAAATAAAAGCTAGGGGATTTTCATGTATACACATATATGTAGTACACAGGAAGCATATCTCTAGACACAGAATGAAAATGTAGCCATCAAATATACATAATTTGTGGGGCATAAAAATATTTTTTGTCCCAAGATTTTTTTCTTGTGGTATTGCTGCTACTACAGTATTCTTTTCTTTTTTCTTTTTTTTTCATTATAAATTACCAAATGCAGCAAACTCACATTAGGGTATACTTGGGAGCATGATATCATATTGATGGTTCTGGGTATTAATAATGCACTTTGAACCTGGGAGGAAAGAGAAACTGAAGGAAAAAAAAACCTGCTCAGGACAAATTTCACAAGCCACTAAATGTTTGGTAAGAGGGCAGTGAAATCCTATTTCTCTGTATCTATGTCTTCTATATGTGGTACGGATATAGACACATAATATCCTTAGCTATATTTGCTGCCTAGAAGAGAGATTGTAAAGAATCTGAATAAGCGTTCACAGTAATAGCCAACTTTGGTGTTATTCATTGGCATTAAATGATATGCTTTTCCCCACAATTTTATATTGGAGGCAAGGATTTTAAGTTCTCATGACACAAGTGAAGTTGTAATTGCTTTCTATTTTAATTAAGAGCCAATATCATACTTAAGAAGGTTGAGTTATCGGTTTGAAGTGTTTAATGCCACAGGCAGCTACAGCCATTGAAGAAGGGCAATTAGAAGGGCATTTTTGTATAGTGTGTTTGGCCAAAACTGGTCAGCTTTGAAAGGCTGCTTCATTTCAATAATAATAATTAAACATACACAAAAGAATTCCTTTGAACATGAACAGCTTCATAGACTACATCCAATTTTACGGTTCTCACGCTGAACTACAATGACAGGAATTCTTAACCACTTTTGTGTCATACTTCTTAGGCAGTGCAGTAAAGTATATGTTCTATTTTCCAGAAAATGTATTTAAAAACACAGAATAAAATATATAGGATTTTTAATGGAAACCAATTGTATTTAAATATAATTATAAAACTACTTTTACAAATAGAAATTTGAGATATAGTTATATATGTGCTTCTTTATTGACATTAAAGAATTAGACCTAGCAGCAGGTATAATAAGCAGTGTAAGTTGAAGTAGTGATGAGTATACATTCTATTTTTAAATAGAATCTGCAACAGCTGCAGTATATGATATGTGTGTTTTTTATTTGTGATAGTGTTATAGAGACTGTAGTTCTACTGAAATTGGTTGACTTTACTCACAATAGAAGGAAATGTTAAATTTCCACTAGAGATTAATCAATAAAGATATATATTTTCCTCATTGAAGTTCATGGTGCCCCTAAATTCTATCCACAAATTTCTTATTTATGCCAAGTTATTGTTAAGAAACTTCAGAATTTTCCAAGTAGTATATGGCTACACTTTATTGAATGCTAAATATATGCCAGTATCTATTACATGTACTTTAAAAGATTATCTTGCTCAACCTTTAAAACAATTCTCTAGAGTAGGAATTATTATTTCCATTACAAATAAGCAAGTGGGGTTCAAACAAACCCTGTAGGAAAGTGGCAAAATCTGCATATGGAGACATATAGAAACTTTTTTCTATTTCTATTTTATAGAATAAATACAAATAAAAATTGTTACTTTTATAAAAAGGTTCAGAATTGTAACTCAGGTCTTCAGAATCCCATTTTGGTGTTCTCTTCACAAAACTATTTCACCATTTGTGATAGCTGCAATTCAAGAAACTCTTCATCTTAAATAGTCTCATGACACAGTGCCATGCCTGTGAGAACTGCCACTTTAGAGATTTAAATTTGCTCAAGAGATCATAGAATCAACTCCCTCATGAGAAAAGTCTAGGATGACTAGAATTATCTCTATCTGCTGACTAGAGGTAGTACACAATAAAAAGATTACACACCCTAAACAAGAGTCATAGAAAGAGTAGAAAAGTATTGGTTTCTGAGAATCAGTTTCATCCAACTAAGTCATCCTAAGGTTTTATATGGAATCCCTCAAACTCAGAGAGAAAAGGGATGAAAATAAATAATGTAAACATTATATAAGTATCAGTGTTGGCCTAATAACCAAATATTTGCAGGCCAGTGGTGCCAACTATAAGGCCAGGTGTATGGTTAACTGATTAACCACACAATCTATACATACAAGCATAGAGATTTCATAATACTTAATTCAGCAAAATTTTAGTAAAAGTAGATATGTCAAGAGCTGCGATAGTGCTTGTGATTTGTGCCATTGAGAAATTTTCTTTAGTATAGAGTGGCAGATTGGATAAAAAAAAAACAAAACTTACAATATGCTGCCTATGAGAGACTTACTTTAGGGTGAAAGACACATATAGATTGAAAGTGAGGAGATGGAAAAAATATTTCATGCAAATGGAAATGACAAGAAAGCAGGGGTAGCAATACTCACATCAGACAAAACAGACTTTAAAACAAAGTCCATAAAGAAAGACAAAGAGGGACAATATGTAATGATAAAGTGATGAACACAAGAAGAGGGTATTATACTTGTTAACATATATGCACCCAATAAAGGAGCACCTAAATATGTAAAACAAATACTAACAGACATAAAGGAAGGAAACTTACAGGAATAAAATAATAGCAGGAGACATTAACATCCCTCTGATAACAATGGACAGATTTTCCAGACAGAAAATTAATAAGACAAGAGAGACCCTAGGGACTTCCCTGGTGGTGCAGTGGTTAAGAATCTGCCTGCCAATGCAGGGGACATGGGTTTGATCTCTGGTCTGGGAAGATCTCACATGCCGAGGAGCAACTACACCCGTGTAACACAACTACTGAGTCTGTGCTCTAGAGCCCATGAGCCACAACTACTGAGCCCATGGGCTGCAACTACTGAAGCCTTGTGCCTAGAGCCCATGCTCCACAATAAGAGAAGCCACCACAGTGGGAAGCCCTTGCACCACAACAAAGAGTAGCCCCCGCTCACCACAACTAGAGAAAGCCCATGGGCAGCCACCAAGACACAACGCAACCAAAAATAAATAAATAAATAAACAACATGTATAAAAAAGAGAGAGAGACCCTAAATGAAACAGAATACACATTTCTTTCAAGTGCACATGGAACATTCTCTAGGATAAACCAAATATTGGGACACAAAACAAGCCTCAACAAATTAAAGAGAATAAAAATTATTTCAAGCATCTTTTCTGAACATGAAAGTATGAAACTAGAAAACCAATGGGTCAACAATGAAATCAAAGAGGAAATCAGAAAATATCTCTAGGCAGATAATAATTAAAACAGAACCTTACAAAATCTATTGGGTACAGTAAAAGCAGTTCTAAGAAAGAAGTTCATAATGGTACAGGCTTTCTTTAAGAAATAGGAAAAATCTCAAATAAACAGCCTAACCTACCATCTAAAAGAACTAGAAAAAGAACAAAGCCCAAAGTCAGCAGAAGGAAGGAAATAAAGATCAGTGAGGAAATAAATAAAATAGAGATCAAAAAATAATAGAAAATATCAATAAAAACCAAGGCTTGTGTTTTTGAAAAGAAAAAATCCACAAAACCCAGGCTCACCCAGAAGAAAACAGAGAGGACCCAATAAACAAAATAAGAAATGAAAGACAAGAGGACTTCCCTGGTGGCACAGTGGTTAAGAATCCACCTGCCAATTCAGGGAACATGAGTTCGATCCCTGCTCTGGAAAGATCCCACATGCCACAGGGCAACTAAGCCTGTGTGCCACAACTACTGAGCCCATGTGCTGCTACTGATGCCCATGTGCCTAGAGCCCATGCTCCACAACAAGGGAAGCCACTGCAATAAGAAGCCTGTGCACTGCAACAAAGAGTAGGCCCCTGGTCACCACAACTAAAGAAAGTCTGCACACAGCTAAGAAAAAAAAAAAAAAAAAAAGAAAGAGAAAAAAAAAAGAAAAAGAAATGAAATAGGAGAAATAACAACTGCTATTGCAGAAATACAAAAAATCATAAGCAAATACTATGAATAGGTATATGGCAACAAACTGAACAATCTAGAAGAAATGGGCAAATTTCTAGAAAGATACAGCCTGCCAAAACTGAGTTAAGAAGAAACAGATAATATGAACATACTAATCACTAGAAGTGAAAGATAATTTGTAAAAACAAAACGAAATGAAACAAAAAAACAACCCCTTCAAACAAGCATCCAGGATTAGATAGCTTCCCTGGGGAATTCTACCAAATGCATAAGGAAGAACTTATACATATCCTCAAACTATTCCAAAGGATTGAAGAGGAAGGAACACTCCAAAAGTCATTCTATGAAGCCACCATCACACTGATACCAACACCAGACAAAGATACTGCATAAAAAGAAAATTACAGGCCAATACCTTTGATGCACATAGATGCAAAAATCCTCAACAAAATAATAGCCAACTGAATCCAACAATACATAAAAAGGATCATACACCATGATCAAGTTGAATTCATCCCAGGTTCTCAAGGATGACTCAACATATGCAAATCAAATGTTTTACACCACATCTACAAAAGAAAAGACAAAAAACACATGATCATCTCAACAGATGCAGAAAAAGCATTTGATACAATTGAACATCCATTCATGAAAAAAACTCTCACCAAGGTGGGTATAGAGGGAACATATACCCACTGTGATTGGGAGGAAAGTCCCAATAGGGCAATCAGACATGAAAATAAATAAATAAATAAATAAATAAATAAATGATATTCAAATTGGAAGGAATGAGGTAAAATTGTCACTAATGTAGATAACATGATAGATAACATGAAACTTTATATAGAGAACACTAAAGACTCCACACAAAAACTATTAGAACTAATAAATGAATTCAGTGAGGTAGTAGGATGCAAGATTATTATTATAGAAATGAATTGCATCTCTTTACACTAATAATGAAATATCAGAAAGGAAAAGTAAAAAAAAATCCCATTTAAAATTGCATTTAAAAATCCTCCCTAGGAATAAACCTAACCAAAGAGGTGAAAGACTGACATGTTGAGAACTGTAAAGCACTGATAAAAGAAACTGAAGAGTCAAAGAACTGGAAAGATATTCCATGCTCTTGGATTGGAAGAATTAATATTGTTAAAATGGCCACACTACTCAAAGCAGTCTACAGATTAAATGCAATCCTTATCAAAATACCCATGATATTTTTCAAAGAACTAGAATAACCCCAAAATCTATTTAAAAACAAAACAGAACACAAAAGACCCAAAATTGCCAAAGTAATCCTGAAGAAAAAGAACAAAGCTGGAGGCAAGACCCTCCCAGACTTCACACAATACTACAAAGATACAGTAATTAAAATGGTATTGGCACAAAACAAACAAATGGAACAGTGAAACAAAATAGAGAGCCCAGAAATAACCTATGGTCAATGAATCTATGACAAAGGAGGCAAGAATATACAGTGGGAAAATAAAGACAATCTCTTCAGCAAGTGGTGTTGGAAAAGTTGGACAGCTACATGTAAATCAATGAAATTAGAACATTCCCTCGCACCACATACAAAAATTTAAAAAATGGTTTAAAGACCTAAATATAAGACATGACACCATAAAACTCCTAAAAGACAACACAGGCAAAACATTCTCTGACATAAATTGAAGCAATGTTTTCCCAGACCAGTCTCCCAAGGCAAAAGAAATAAAAACAAAAATAACAAATGGGACCTATTCAAACTTAAAAGCTTTTGCACAGCAAAAGAAAACATCAACAAAATGAAATGGCAACCTATGGAATGGGAGAAAATCCTTGCAAAGTATGTGACTGAAAAGTGGTTAATATCTGAAATATACAAACAGCTCATAAAACTTAATATCAAAAGAAAAACCCCCCAAAACAAAAAAACCAATCAACAAATGGGCAGAAGACCTAAACAGACATACAAATGCCTGAGGCACATGAAAAGATGGTCAACATTGCTAATTATTAGAGAAATGCAAATTAAAACCACAGTGCAATATGACCTCACACCAGTCAGAATGGCCATCATCAAAAAGTCTACAAATAATAAATGCTGGAGAGGGTGTGGCAAAAAAGCAATGTTCTTACACTGTTGGTGGGAATGTGAACTGGTGTAGCCACTATGGAAAAAAGTATGGAGGTTTCTTCAAAAAACTAAAAATAGAGCTAATATACGATCCAGCAATCCCACTCCTGGGTATATATCCAAAAAAGGCAAAAACTCTAATTCAAAAAGTGTTGAACAGACTCACAGATATAGAAAACAAACTTATGGTTACCAAAGGGGAGTTGGAGGGGAGGAGAGGGTAAATTTGGAGTATGGGATTATCAGATAGAAACTACTATACGTAACATTAAAAGTAAGTAAAAATTGGACTTCCTAGGTGGCATAGTGGTTAAGAAGCCACCTGCCAATGCAGGGGACACGGGTTTGATTCCTACTCTGGGAAGATTCCACATGCTGTGGAGCAACTAAACCCATGTGCCACAACTGTTGAGTCTGTGCTCTAGAGCTCATGGGCCACAACTATCGAGCTCATGTGCTGCAACTGTTGAAGCCCACATGCCTAGAACCCGTGCTCTGCAACAAGAGAAGCCACTACAATGAGGAGCACGCGCACCACAATGAAGAGTAGCCCCCACTCGCAGCAACTAGAGAAAGTCCGTGTGCAGCAATGAAAACACAATGCAGCCAATAAATAAATAAAATGAATAAATTTTAAAAAAGTAAAAATAAAAAAATACTAAAAAGTTTTGAAAAATGAAATTTTAATTTATGATACATTTTAGTGAGAGCTGTAACTGAATTACAGAGTCAAGTAGATAGAAAACTTTTTTGACCCAGGGCATTAGAAAAGACTTCAGAAAGGGTTTGGCATTTGACCTAAGTCTACAAGGTTAGAAAGGATTCTATTAAGAAGAGATATGCATTTAAGGAAAATTTAGATAATATCACAAATGAATGAAAGGACTCTAAGTGATTCATATTAGGAAATTTTATCTCCATTCAGGAACTGAACAATAGACACTGCAACAAAAGGATTTTTATTGTGAATAAAATTTTAGTAGTATTCTGAGACAATGGTTGGGAGACAAGAAATGATGAGGTGTCACAGATTACTTAGAAAGAAATTAGAAAATAATAATATGTTACAGAAGATCTGATCTATGAAAATTTATTTGGAATGGAATAAAAAGATTCCAAAGACACTCTGGAGAGGCAGAAAGTTTGACTTGAAAAAGACTGCATGCAGGGATGAAGGGAGAGACAATGGTCAAGAAGGACAATAAGATCAATAACTTGCTTAACTTGGTAGGCTATAAGGACATTTTCTGAGATAGAAAATAAAAAGAACAGGCTAGAGAGATAATACTATTATTTCAGGTATAAACCTCGTAAGTTTGCAGTATCTATGAGAGAGATCTTCATAAACATGTTTAACAGGAATTTGGAAATAAGGTCTCAAATTTCAGAGGAGATGCTATTATTAGCAATAGTAATTTGGCTGTTGTAATCATATGAATAAAAGTCAACATTATGTGAATCGCTGTCATTGCAAAGAAAAAGAGCAGAAGAGGAAAATGGATCCAATAACTAAAGGATATGAGGTGATGGGGGGTTAACACTATCGTGATAATCGTTTGCAAAATATACATGTATCAAAACCAAATCATCATATTGTACATATTAAACTTTCTAACAAGAAATGCTTTAAGTAAATATCAAAATAACAAATGTCTGAAAATTGAGGAGGACACATTAAAGAGAGATAAGAGGAGAAGCAGTATTATACAGTATTATCACAGAATTAAAGATGAAATGAGTCTCAAGAAGATGCTGCCAAACAGTGGAAATTTTGTAGAAATGAAGCCTAAAAACAGATTGTTGGTTGTTGATTTTAGCAACTTGAAGGTCTTTAACTTCCCTATTAAGATCAATTTATGTGGACAAAATAAGTTTGTAGTGCTTTAAAGAGTGAGTGGATTATGAGAAATTGGAATCAAAAAAGCTACATTTAATTTTGAGAATAATTTTAAAAGATAAAAGTATGAATCTTGAATGAGAAGTGAGGTTGAGATACTTTTTTTAAGATATAGAAGAACTAAACCTTTTTATTGACCCTTTGGACTGGCAATAGATAAAAGGAGAAGAAAGAAATAGGAAGAATAATTGGGCAAAGTCCCAGAGGAGAAAAGAGGCCAAAAATTAAGAGCAAAAATATAAGGGTCATATGGCTAAGAATAAGATGTCTATGGAAAAAGAAATGTATTGAACACTATTCTATTCCCTCAGAATAGGTTTAACCCATTCCTTCTTGATAGTAATGAGACTGGGAAAGCAATGAAGATATCAAACTGTCACAGTTGCTAGTAACTAAGTCAAAGCATGAAACCAGCAGAATATGCTCTGCAATGTCCCAGTCTAGGGCCCTTGTAGCAGACCAGTGAGGCAGTTCGGATTAAAAAACACCCTTTTATTTTATTTTTGTTATATACCGTGCCAGTGGGGATAAAATGACAGGCAGGTACTAAGCTCAAGGATCAAGTTTCTCTTGATATTTCCTGCTTAATTTATGCAGGTCAATAATTGCAGTTCAGTGTATGCAGAACAAGGTGTGTGCTCTAAAATCAACTAATTGTTTGAGGTTTCTATTATCTTAAGGTGCAAAATATTTATAAGCTTATGTAACAACACTGTTAAGCCTTTATAAATATTCCATTTAAAATTTTTCATAATACACACTTATACATATTTTTTTATACATATTTATATACTTAACATTGTATATTTCTTGCCCTGATTTCCCAATCTGATCTATAGCACTCATGGAATACTGTAGTACTAAGAAGGATCTATGACTTTTCCAGACAATCTTCTGAATGAAAAAGCTAAAATAAAATTAGAGCGTTGTGTAAAACAGTGAAAAATATGCTTCAGAGAGAGAAAAGATGCCAAATTGCAGAAATATAAAATTATCAAGCAATATTAAAGGGAAAACCCAGATTGACAGGATCAGAAGCATAACAAGCAAGCAATAAAAGTTAACACATAAAGCATTATATACTACTGACATTTTCATTGTAGTAGCATGTACTAGAATTCTACACATCTCTCCTCACTCCCTACTCATTTTGGGGAGGAAATTACTCATTCTGACTTCCAATGGCAAGATTCTAATGGGACAACTACTCCTTGGATTCTCACCTTTCATCCTCAAGCTCTGAAAACCATAGTCCTATCCCCACCCTAACCCACCCCCTACTCACCCCCTCACTGAAAGGATTACCTTTAAAAAATTTACCAATGAAAAAATACTATCAGAGATGAATAACTGATAAGAGAGAACCCTGGAGGTGTAGGTCAGGGTTTCAGCTCTTGAAGTTTTCAAAGCTTCTTTGGTTCCTGCAGTGACCTTCTTTTTTTTTTTTAAACAACTCCAATGTATCTTCATAGTTTTTTTTTTAAGCTATTTGAGTTAGGCCTTTGTCACTTATAATCTAAACAGCCCTGGCTAATAGATTAACTAAAACCATCATAGTTTATTTGTTTGGAATTTAGCATTAGTTCAGTTTACATGGGTCCTATGAAAAATAATTAATCCAGCAGGCCCTAATTCTGTACTTATGATAATTAGGGTATAAAAAAGGTTAATATTTGATAAGGTGTAAGTAATCTTCTAAATTAAAAATAATGATAAACAAGATTATAGAAATAATATTTTACCTGAGAAAACAAACTGTTTTCAAATAGTTTGCATTCAAAATATGTAGCAATTACAAGTGATACTTGATGTTTTATTATAATATGTCTCACTGAACACCTACATGGAAATCAGCCTGTATTTTTGCTGGAAGGTGTTTGATAATATAAAAACACTTATTTTGTTGTTATACATGATGAATACATTCTTATTTTAAAATCACCAGACAATATTCATTAAGTTTAGATTTCTGTTGATGCATACAGTCCAAAATGAGTGTTCTGCTCAGAGGTAGCCACTATTTTATATCTGATATTTATCTTTCCAGGTGAAATCCTTACATTTTCCTACTTCTCTTAGAAAATATGTATAAAAATGTACACAATTATGTGTATTTGTAACAATTTTGTGTGTATATTAATACAGATGTAACATTCTATGTAGTATTAAGCTCTTTTTATTTATGAATATTCTTAGAAGATTTTTCCATAATAGCAGACATAAAATTAAATCATCCTTTTAAATGGTGCATCATTTTCCATAATATCGATACATCATAACTTACTTAGCCCTGGTTCCCAACTAGTGAAAATCTAGGTGGTGTGTGTACTGGTAAGTAGTTGACCTTATTTTTGCACTTGATGCCAACAAAAAATTAATCAAACTGTTTGTTGCCCCTGGGCTTCTAGCTACTCTTACTGTCTACCCCCTTCTGCCACTGTCAATATCAATATCACTGTCAATATTCCATGAAGTACATACACACCACGTACACTCACTGTATTTTTGAAAGAAATATAAAACCTCTAAGGATAAGAAAGAGAGTTAGTAACTTTAATATAAACAAGCACACAAACAAAATACTGGTAAGTTCTAGAAACAAAATTTGGGCACAATCTCAGTTGCTCTAATTAAGACAAACATCAAATAATTACTCTTAAAATTAGGATAAATTAAATTAAAAGTCTCCATGTTAAGACAGGGCCTTAGTCACTATACTCATGATCTAATTGAAATTTCTGTGTTCCTTTTATGTAATAATCATTTTTGTAAAGAGTAATCTGTGAATTGATTTTAGATAGCTGCGGACTTGTACTGTAACTGGGATTAGAGCCTTATGTGTGCTTATGCCTGACATTATAAATTAATTAAACACTTGATAGAACCAATAGTTAATAATTCTTCTCTGAGGTCCTCCTAAAAGCAAGATGTTCACCAATGTTATCAAAAAATATAGTTATCTGGTACATGATGTTATCCAAGGAAAGAATTGATAACTCTGTAAATAAGTAAAATGCTTCTTAATTATACTAAAAAAAAAAAAAAAACTTAGCCAATGTGCAACTTCATCAACATTTGGGGAATGTTATTTTTTAAACTATCAGTAAGTATTGGTCATTGTGTCTAGTTGTCTTGATAGCAGCAGACTATCAGTCAATGTGAACAACAACAGAACAACGTCATATTTGAAAAACAGAGAAGCAGTGACCATGGCAACATGCAGAAAAATGATACTCTGGAAGGTTGAAAACATTAAAATATTACTTGTTAAGGAGGGAATTTTGAAAACAATTAAGGAGAATTCTCTTGTCAGACTTAGAGTCTGTGCCATTTACGAAGTAGAGCAGGTGCTAAATTTAAAAGATGGAGGTTCAGTCTTCAACCAATCATCTTCCTACAATCCCACTATCTAAAGATATAACAGGGTTATATAAGCATCTCTGGGGCTAAATATCATAGAACTTTGGTTTCCACCTTACATGGACCAGTCTATTTGTAATATAAGCAAGGAATAAAAAATTTGTAATTTGATGGAGTAAGATATATTCTAGACAAACAAAGGATTTTGATAGCTGCTGGAGTAAAAAGGGAAGAGGTCATTTTATATTTTTCCAACCTGAAAAAAAGTATTTAGCAAATTTAGCCAAATTAGGGCAATAAACAGAAGTCCAGACTGCTGAGTTTTCTCTAAATGAAGATGATATTGAATGTTCTGCACATCTTAAATACACCGTCATCTAGGAATCTATTATACTTATCAGACAGAAAATCTATTTTTTATGCTATCCTATTTCAGATTTAATCTATGCTATATTGCAGACCCTGTATTCTAATGTAAAACATTTTACAAACTAAACAGATGGTTCTGTTAATATATCACACTTGAGTTATTTAAACTTGCATCATTGTTTGTAAGGAATTGATCTTAAATGCACCTCAATAATGATATGAGGACTTCCTGGGTGGCGCAGTGGTTAAGAACTGCCTGCCAATGTAGGCGACATGGGTTCGATCCCTGCCCCAGGAAGATCCCACATGCCACAGAGAAACTAAGCCTGTGTACCACAACTATTGAGCCCATGTGCTGCAACTACTGAAGCCCATGTGCCTAGAGCCCATGCTCCACAACAAGAGAAGCCACGGCAATGAGAAGCCTGCGTACCACAATGAAAAGTAGTTCCTGCTTGCTGCAACTAAACAAAGCCCATGTGCAGCAACGAAGACCCAACACAGCCAATAAATAAATAAATGAATAAATTTATTTAAAAAATAAGGATATGAATAGGTTATTTTAATTTCATGTAAGGAAATGTCAGAAAGCTACACATTACCCAGAGACATGTAAAATAAAATTAGGTTTACTATTTTCATAAATTTAAATTATTGGTATAAGAAATATTTTGTTTATTATACAAATTAAAGTCTGTTAAATCAGAAACAAAAAAGACATCATTTAGCACACAAAACTTAAATACATATCTTTTTTTTAAATTAAAGTTTTTTTTAAAAAAATTAATTAATTTACTTATTGGCTGCATTGAGTCTTCGATGCTGGACATGGGCTTTCTCTAGTTGCAATGAGCAGGGGTGGGGGCTACTACTCATTGTGGTGCACACTCCTCATTGCGATGGCTTCTCTTGTTGCAGAGCACGGGCTCTAGGCATGTGGGCTTCAGTAGTTGCAGCGCACAGGCTCAATAGTTGTGGCGCACGGGCTTAATTGCTCCATGGCATATGGAATCTTCCTGGAGCAGGGATAGAACTCATGCCCCCTGTATTGGCAGGAGGATTCTTAACCACTGCGCCACCTAGAAAGTCCTAAATACATATATCTTGAGGACAAAGGAAAGAGCTGGCATTCTTTCTCTTTCAAAAGTTTTACCTTACTGTTTTTTTATAAGGATATCTCATAACTAAAAAGCAGGATTGCAGTAAAAAAGTTTAAAGCCCAAAACAAGTACCAAATAAAAAATCAGCTTCAACAAGTGAAATAAATAATTACAGAAATTAGAATAAAAAAAGGGTAGTGTAACAAAGTACATTTTGCTATTCACTTAGCAGTGGTTGAAGGATATGATGAAATCTGGAAGATGACACTTTTCTCAGCCCCTCTGCAATTGCTGATTAAGGAAAAGTTTGAGTCTTTCCTAGCAAGTTAGAGCTGCTTTTTTTTAATGTTACTTCTTGCATTTTGAGCTGTAGAAGGTGTGCTAATAGAGATGCTTGACTTTCTGTCTTGAAAAATTACTTAGTGATGTGGAACCCAGTCTTACTTTTTTATAACTCAAACCAAAAGAAACTTAACTACATGTGAAAACTGAGCATCTAAATTTGTGGACACTTAAAAATGTTTATCTGTTTATGTAATTATGTGACAGGCATTGTACCAGGCCTTTTGAAAACTCTCTTACCATGCATTATATATACATATAATATGTATATTATATGCATATATATAATGCATATTTTGATGCATATATGCATGTATGTGTATATCTCAGTACAGTGTCCGAAACAAAGAATACTATATATGTGCAGTAAAGTTGTAAGTGCTGTTTTTTATTACCATATACACAAGTCAAATCGACATTAATTTTCTCTATCTTGTATTCTTTTAAGATACTTTGTTGCAAATATTCCTTTTTTTGGACTATTTTGCTTAATTTTTCTCCTACTAATTTCCCCCAAAATAAATACTGAATGAGGAACAAGTTTTGGTCATTTGGATTTTCAGCAATCTTGACCAGGACCAGGAATGGCTCAGAAAAATGATGACAAATATTTGTAGTAAAGGCTCAAGGTCTAGAAAAGTATGATTAAATGCTTAAGTGGTTTTACTGTGTAATCTGTCCTGAAATTTATATCCTTTCTTTGGTTGCACATCACAAAATGTTGCTGTATTTTTAAATCCCAAAGTTTCAAGGTATCATAAGAAAAATATAGGCACTGAGGAAAAAGAAAAGGGGAGTTCAAGTCCTATGAATCATTTAAGGATTGACCTAATGACTTTAAAATGAATGGTGAGAAGTAATTCACAGATTGACACTACAGCTGTGTTAAAATGTTTATAGAATTACCATTTGGAAGGAAAAAAATACTGTAACTAACTCTAAGGGTATAAACTCTTAGATGTAAAAAATCATAGATGTGAACCAATTTGGTAAAAACATAAAGATAGCCTGGATGCTTCTTAGAAAATGACCAACCTAAGAACAAGCAGAAATGCAGTTTAAATTCCCTGTAGCTGAGGTATTCAAGCACAGGTTGGATAAACCCTAAAAGAAGTCAAGCACATCCTACCTAACTGTGATGGACTTGGACTCCCTTTTGGACTCTTCTAATTATGACATTATGATGACAAAATGGATGTGGGGAGTGGAAGTGAAATTCTATAGAATTCTCAACTTTAGGATCCCACAACTAGTCTCCTTCCTGTTGGAATAGTACGTGTCTACAGACTTTGGTTCTGAAAAATCTGTTAAGATCAGTATAAAGTCAGCATTTGGATGAACTCAAATGGTAGAAACAAACAAAAATACATGTTTTCATCTTATTTGGAAATTACTGCAAAAACTATATTTATTGTTTTGTCTTAATTTTATCTTCCAAGAACTTGACATTAATTCTTCAAATAGGCTAGCAATGGTTCCAACTGCCAAAACACACTAGAAACCTCTGGCTAAATTAAGACCAGATTAGACATTACATTTTATATTTATAATAAGGTGTTTGAAAGCAGCCAAATACCAAATAAGCATTTATACTTAAGAGTACCAGAGTCAGACTGGTACAAGGAGAATAAACAATACTATCTGCCTTAGATTTATTCCAAATCCAACCTGGTGAATAAGCCAATTGCTATTCTAGAACTAATTTTAATGTTTGCTTTTTTCCTTTTTAGGGTTTTTCAACTCATTTCTGTTTTCCATTTTAATGTGGTCCTTCACTCTTCCCTCATCTCTACCCCATTATATTACTGTTCTTTATGAAATCAGAGTTAAGGCAAAGATTTAGCAACTGGATGTGAAATCACATGGAGGAGACTGAGGAAGAGACTCCGCTGCTGCCATCTGAGGAAGGAGGTCAAGGGTGAAGTTAAAATAAAAGAACACGTTGCAGACCTCAGTGAGAATAACCCTCCTAGTAGAATTTCCAAATCCATTTGGAGTCACACCTTCTTCCCCCTGGAAGACCATGGCTTTAATTTACCAAGTACAAAGTACCTGAGAAGAAATGGAGGAATGAATTGCAGCTACAGCAGAATACTTACTGATATTTTAATTATTACTTTTTAAAATATTGCTGTTGTGAAATAATCAAAATGCTGTTTATTGTATTGTCATTATTCTCACCATTTCCCCCCCTAATTTCCTTTTTACCTTTAGTGTTTAGCTACTTTGGAAGATTTTGTGGAAAGAATTAAAATTCGCTTACAGATGGCCTTTCCCTTTATCTTATGAAAGATTTAAACAATTAAAGATACTGTGTTAAAAATTCCAAAGTGAGAAGGAAGAAAATGAGTCATTGAGGTGGAGTAGAGGTTAAACTTTAAGAAGGTATTTTTCCTGAATGGAAGAGAAGGTTAGTGTATGCATCCAGAATGGGTAAATAGCTAATCTTCAGTTATGTGGTAAATTCCCAGAGGTCTACTGCTTCTAAATGCATGCAGATAGGCTAGATCCTAGGAACCAGGATGCTGAGATTACCCAAAGCCTACCACGCCCCTACCTGGAAAGAAGGATAAGCTGTTGGCCATGACAAGGGACAATATGGGTTTGGACAATGAAAATATCAGCCACAGCCATGACAGTTTGAAACTGATCTGGTTTCTGTTTTAATGTGCCACATAAGCTTCTGGCGATTTCACTCATAATTCTAAGAAGGGATAACTCACTCTTAAAACAGAAAACTGGGACTGAATATCCTGCCACTTCTATAGGAGGAGGGTCAGAGTCAGTCCTAGTAAATTATTATACAATAGACACAGGTGGAAGGACACTTTACAAAGATGTTTAAAACATCTGAGATAAAGACTGATTCAAAATGTCACATAGCAGTATGACGGGAGTCCAGCAAAAAAAAAAAAAAATATATATATATATATATACACACACAAATATATATATATTTAAGTTACTTTCAATAATATTGTTTATTTTTTAAAGTATAATTGCAAAGCAAAAAGCAGATTCTTATATATTATATGCCAGAAGGGAACACAATGGGAATCACTGATTCATTAACTTGGACTGTTTCTCTTGTTTTTGTGCATACCTGGGAATACATCTTCTCCTGAAGGAGATTTTAAACACTTATCAATATACAATTAAATGGAAAGTTTATAGACCTGCACTGATCTTTTTAAAAAGTTTGGACCTGTACATTGCTATTCCCATAAATTTATACAACTAAGCATACTGCATCAATACCTATGGGCCAGGTTTTTTTTGAATGCTACGTGAATAACAGACAACTCATTAGATACAACAGCCAATTGTACAATTACAAGTGCATAATTACATATTTTGTCATTTAATTATGTGTTTCCAGCAATTATTACAGGTTTAGGATATTTCCTGTTAAAAGCTGTGTTTACAATAGGGAATTAAAATAGTTGTTTTAAAAATTTCATGCTACTCTTCTCTCATCTTTCTGGACTGGTGAAATTGAAAGTATCCAGAAATTAGACAATGAATTGCTTAAAATGTGTAACATTTAAAAATATGGGATTTTTCATGTTATTGAGCAATAAAAAAAATCAAGAATTTGGAAGATGATGCCTCAAATTCAACTCATAACCCTTTATTGCAAACATCTGTTTTATTAAAAATCATGTTATTTATTGACTTTACAATGTGGGCAAATAAAAGAGGTAATTTAAACAATGGTATTATTGTTAACAAAAGTTGAAAAAAAGTCATATTAGCTACGTAAGTTGAGTAGAAAATACACTTGTCACTGAGTGTTTGTCACAAACTGCTCACTATTATCTAGTACTTATATACATATCCTTGGTGTATCAAGACATCGAATCATTGATTTGCTTTGGCCAGTCCTTAACTTCCCTGGCTGCTGGCTTCTTTGGATCAGACAATTACAAAACTCAAGGGCTTGGACTATACAGACAATCTCAACAATAAACTAACATTTAACAGGTATCACCATTAAAATATATTAGACCTGGTTATGTCATTTATCAGATTCTTCCATTGGCCCTAGTGAACTTATGATAGGGTCATACTCTACATGAAGCAAGCCTATCTATTGTCAAGTGAATCATTTTTATGTAAAAATTAAGAATTCCCAGGATCACAAGAGGAATAAAAGTTACAAGAATGTAATAATGCAGAACATTCTAACATGCTGTCATCTGAAGTCAACAAAGTGTTAGAGAGAAAAATGTATGGATGGATTCTTTTACAGATCCACTTGGAAGAGCCAGAGTAAACTCCTTAGATTCTGTTCTGCCACTGCTAATACAGATTAAAAGAAAAGAATTATCTGATAATGTGACACTGTACTCTGTTAGCAGGTTAGATTTTTCATAGGGGCCCTTTATAGAAAAAGGCTCTTCATGGTGCATCAGAATGCTTAGCACTGCTGCCTTATGGGACAGGAAACATTGCTGTTTCACTCTAGGGTTTCCAGGGCCAATGATGGGCTTATGGAAAGAATTTGGGTACAAGGTTAGAAAGGATGAAACAATTTGGGTCCAGAGGAGTTTGGATAACATAGATTTAATGACAGATAAAAAAATTGTTAAAGGAGACTATTCGCTGAGAGGGGAAAGAAAAAAATTGAATCTTAGACTGTGATTATGAAAAGGGAGGGAAATTTAAGAGAGAAATTCTTGATGCCCCATTACCATTTTTGTATATTAAGAAAATATGACAAATATGGAGAGATTCACATGTGTTTCTCATTAGTGTTTTAGAACATCTGCTGTCATTTGCACTCCATAACAGGTGAAGAGATCATCTTTTAAAGAAAGAAAACAACATAACATTTTATTCCAGGCATGTTGTATAGATCAATATAGAAAAATGCTCAGATGTTGTTCAGACCAGGAAGAATGGGAAGATCATGCTAGAAAATAAAAGATGTGGAAGATGTTAAAATATGACACCAGAAACACAAAACATGCAGGAGGGGAGTAAACAAATGTGGATTGTTCAGAATGTGTTTGAACCTAAATGACTATTGGTTTAAAACAAGTAGATATAATTACGGGTCAACATATATGAACCCCATGGTAACCATAAATCAAAAATCTATAATAGATACACAAAAACAAAGAAGAAAGGAATTCGAGCACACCACTAAATAGAATAATCAAACCACAATGGAATAAACTAAAAGAAGGAAAGAACAGAGAAGTACAAAAACAACCAGAAAAAAAGCAACAAAATGACAATGAGTACATATATATCAGTAAACATTTAAATGTCAATGGACTAATTGTTCCAATCAAAAGACATAGGGTGACTGATTGGATAAAAAAAAATTTCCTTTACACTTTTAGGTGCTCCAATATTGAGTGCACATATATTTACAAGTGTTATATCTTCTTCATGAATTGACCCCATTATAATTATGCAATGCCCTTCATGTCTCTTGCTACAGTCTGTTTTAAAGTTAATTTTTTCTGATATAAGTATTGCTACTCCAGATTTCTTTTGGTTTCCATTTGCATGGAATATGTTTTTCTATCTCCTCACTTTCAGTCTGTGTATGTCTTTAGATCTGAAGTGAGTCTCCTGTAAGCAGCATATAGAAAGGTTTTGTTTTTCATCCATTCAGTCACTCTGTGTCTGTTGATTGGAGAGTTTAGTCCATTTATATTTAAAGTAATTATTGAAGAAATGTACTTATTGCCATTTTGTTAATTTTTTTCTGATTATTTTTATTGTCTCCATCTCTTCTTTTCTCTATTTTCTTGTGACTTGAATACTTTCTCTAATATTATGTTTGTATTTTTTTCTCGTGTGTGTGTGTGTGCGTGTGTGTGTGTATCTATCATTGGTCTTTGGTTTGTGGTTACCTTTTATTCTTACATAACAACCTATGTATATGGCAGTCTATTTTAAGTTGATGATTGCTTATGTTTGAGTGCATTTTAAAGCACTACATGTTTATTCCCCACCCATGTTTTATGTTTTTGATGTCATCTTTTACATATTTTTATTTTAGGTACCCCTTAACTAATTATTATAGACATATATGGTTTTATTAGCTTTGTCTTATAACCTTCATACTAGCTATATTTGGTTGATCCATTACATTTGTATATTTTTGCCTTTACCAGTGAAATTTTTTTTCTTTTATCATTTTCACATTTCTAATTATGGTATTTTCATTTCAAAGTTCTTTGAACATTTCTTATAAGATCAATTTAGTGGTTATGAACTCCTTTAGCTTGTGCTTATCTGGGAAACTGTCCTTCAATTTTGAATAACTTTGCTGTATAGAGTATTCTTGGTTGTAATTTTTTTCTTTCCATTCAGTACTTTGAATACATCATAACTTTCCCTGCTGGCCTGTAAAGTTTCTGCAGATGTCATCCAAGTCTTATAGGGAGTCCCCTTTATGCAACTAGTTGTTTTTCTTTGGATGCTTTTAAGACTCTCTCATTATCTTTTACTTTTGACATTTTAATTATCACGTTCTTTGTGTGGGTCTCTTTGGGTTCAAATTGTTTGGGATACTCTGTGCTTCCTGGACTTGGATGTCTGTTTCCTTTGCTAGGTTAAGGAAGTCATCAGCCATTATTTCTTTAAATAGGATTTCTGTCCTTTTCTCTTGCTCTTCTCCTTCTGACACCCCTTTAATGTGAATGTTAAATGTTCAATGTTGCCTCAGAGGTTTCTTAAACCATCCTAATTTTTTTATTTTTATTTTTGCTGTTCTGATTAGGTTACTTTCACTAGCCTGTCTTCCAGATTGATGATCAATTCTCTTTCATCATCTAATCTGCTGTTGGTTCCCTCTAGTGTATTTTTTATTTCTGTTATTTTATTCTTCAGCTCTGATTGGTTCTTTTTTTATATTTTCTGTCTCTGTTGAAGTTCTCACTGAGGTCCTCCAATCTCTTCCTGAGTTCAGTAAGTATTTTTATGACCATTATTCTGAACTCCTTATCTGGAAGTTTGTTTATCTCTGTTTCATTTAATTCTTTTTCTGAGGTTTTGTCTTGTTCTTATGTTTGGAACATATTCCTTTGTCTCCTCATTTTGCTTAACTCTCTGTGTTTGTTATAAATTAGGTATATCAGCTATATCTCCCAGTTTTGAAAGGGTGGCTTTGTGTAGAAGGTATACTGTGGGGCCCATTAATGTGGCCCTCCTGGTCACCAGAGCCAGGTGCTCCAGGAGTGTCCCTTATGGGGTTGCCTGATCTTCTTGTAGTGGCTGGGCTGCACTTAACTGCAGGCATGCTAGTGTAGGGAGCTGGTCCCCAGTGAAGCTGGTGGTGAGACCCAGTCATAACTATTGCAAGCACTCTGGTGTGTGAGGTCAACCCCCAGGGAGGGAGGGTGGGGGGCGGCGCTGGAGGTTGGACGCTGGTGCTGGCTGAGGGAATCAGTTGGGTCTGGGGCAGGAGGCTGCTTTGGAGGGGCTTTGCTGCTGGCAGAGGGTGGCTAATGGATCTGGCAGAGTGGTGGTGATGGAGGGATGCCTGCTTTGGAAGAGTGCTAACTGTGTCCAGTCCATAGGTAAACCAGGGGAGGGATGAGCAGTGCTAATAGGTTAGATGGGAAGAGTCAGAAACGATGTCTGCCAGTTCCAGGCCAGCTAGGTACAGGATGAGCCATACCAAAAAAACAAACAAAAAAACAAGAAACAAACTAAAAAATTGGCATCCACCAGCTCCTCTGTACCAAGAGAAAGCTCCAAAAATTCCCTGTCCCTCAAGCACATGCTCTAAAATTAATCAATGAATCTCCAACATATGATCCAAGCACTTTTCAGTCAGCTGACTCTGCACTGGGACTCAGAAAGAGGGAGTTTTGCATATGCCATTTAAGAATGGAGTCTCCATTTTCTACAGCCCTCCAGCATCTCCTGGGCGTAAACCCCACTGGCTTTCAAAGCCAGTTGTTATGGAGGCTTATCTTCCCAGTAGAGATCTCCCTGACTGGGAAGCCAGATGTGGGGTTTGGATCCCTTGCTCCTCAGTGGAAACCTCAAAGGCTGTCATATCCTTCCCACCTTTGAGTCACAGTGCCATGGGTGTGGGTCCTGGCCAGACTGCATCTCTACGCTTTCTACCCATCTCCATGAGGCTTTTCTTTTTTATCTTTTGTTGTGGGAAACCTCTCTGCTAGTCTTCAGGTTGTTCTCATAGATAGTTTCTGCATATGTAGTTGTATTTCTGGTGTGTTTGTGTGAGAAGAGGCAAGCCCTGGATCTTTCTAATCTGCCATCTTATTTCACTGCCTACCTCCCCCCCCATTCCGCAAGGGTATTTTTGATATAGAAAATATAATAACTATACACATATTTTAAGTCCAGTAATGCTTATGTATTGGAATTAATGTGAGCTATACTTGCTCTATATTGCTAATGGTATACTTAATATTCTAAGGGTTAACCCTATAAAAATTACTTCAAATGGGCAATGATAGTATTTTTTTTAATTTTGTTTCCTAAATTTTGTTTCCTAAATGATCCTTCCTTTCTTATAATATTAGATGATGATTGAACAGTAATTGATTAGTCATTGATGTTCTCTTTTAATTCAAGAATCTGACAATCTTAGAAAATTTGGGTGGGTTAACTACTGACAGATGATAGCAATTAAGAGTGATTCCACTCTAGTTAACCACTTGACCTGCTGAATGATGAAAAAACCAAAGAGGGAATCAATTGTGCATTTCAGCATTGGCTTGGAATAAAATCTTATTAGAATACTGAAATACATTAACTTTTAATGATAATGACAGGAATAAATCTAATTGACAAATAATTAACTTAATATCAAAGGAGTAATAGAAAATGTTACGCATTTTTGTTAACACAAATTTAGGATAGAAATTATGTGAAATGTATTCAATTTCTAAAAATAACTGAGGTAAATTTAAGTGGATTTCAATTAATAGCCTAAGCATTAATAAATATAAATTTAATATTCATCTAACTATAGCTAGAGTTTTAAAATAGCTCAGCAGTTAAATTTTTTCATATGAAAATAGGTTAGATAAACTTAGAAGAGTATTATAAATATAAAAATAATTTAAATAATTTAAAACAGATTAAAATGTCTCTTTTCTATTTCCATAGATTCAGACACAAAACAAAATTAAGTAAAAATTACCAGCAACACATTACCCAAAATTATTATTTTGTATATATTTATCCACATTTTTCTACACCACCACAAGTATTCACATGCTTATATCTTAGATAAATTATAAGGAAAAATGCTGCTTTTACCTTTTTTTCACTGTTATTTATTACATTAGATTTATTATAACTATCCTTTTATATCTGAAAGTTATCTGTGATAAAATGGAGTTCCTGTATATATTAGGTATATATCATTTAAAAATCTGTATTAACTTGATATAATACAAATAATATGTGTTTGAAGTTCAGACAATTAAACAATTCTAAAGAGTAAGGTGTGCCCACTGCATTTATAGAAATAACTGTGAGATAATAGAAAAAATGTATATTGGTCTCTGCACTTGGTTCTTGGCACAGAGCTCCTGAAGCCCTTGAATGTAAATTCATAAGTGATGAAAGAACTAGGTGCATCTTTTGTCCTAATATTTAGTCTTTGACCCTCGTCCCTGACACAGGGCTCCTAAATTCTTTAAAACATACAGGGTGACAGGAACATCTTTTGTTCTAATGAGGCAACTCTTAGTGAGCTCCTATATGGCTCCTGGATGGGAGTTGGTCAACAGAAAGACCAAGCCAGTAGTAGAAGCTTCAAATTTTCAGCCCTGCCACACACCCACCCCCACTTTTCTAGAGAGGGGAGAAAGGCTAGAAATGGAGTTAATATTTGATCATGGCTATGTGAGGAAGCCTCCATAAAATCCTAATTGTATAATATTCTGATTCCAGGCTGGTGAGCACATCCAGTTTACCAAGAGGGTGATATACCCCAACCCATGGGAACAGAAGCCTCTGTGATTTGGAACCTCCCAGACCTCATCGTACATATTTCTTCATCTGGGTATTCATCTGCATCCTTTATCATATTCTTTAATAAATCATTAAACATAAGTGTTTCCCTAAGTTCTGTGAGCTGCTATAGGTGCTCAGTAGAGAGACTCATGGGAATCACCAGTTTGTAGCCAAGTCGGACAGAAGTTGTGGGTAATCTGGGTACCTACTAGCAACTGGCATCTGAAATAAAAGGCAATCTCATGGGACTGAACTTTTAACCTGTAAGATTTGATGCTATCTCCTGGTAGGTAGTGTTAGAATAGAGTTAAATTACAGTACACCCAGCTGATGTCAGAGAATTACTTGGTGGGAGGAAAACCCCCACACATCTAGTGTCAGAAGTATTGTGAATGCAGTAATGTGAGAATAAAGGAAAAACACAGGAGGGAAATCTGAGGTTTTTTCCCAACTTAATGTTATTAACAGCTTTATTTGCAAGTTTCCAGGTGTTTTTCATGAATATAAAGATCATACATATTTAAAATACGGTTTTGTGCATGGTATTACGCTATATACACTGTTCAGTAACATTTTCACAAAATGGATATTATTATATACCCACATAAGAATATATTTATCTGTATTATTTTTGTAAAAGCTGCAAGCTTTTTAAAAGTATAAATGCATCATAATTCATTTCTATAATAAACACAATGGAATTTAGGTTATTTTTGTTTTTTTCTGTTTACAGGTAATAATTCAATGGACACTTTTATGCCTATATCTTTGTATATTTATTCAATTAGGTTTAATTCCCATAGGCAAAACAAGTAATTTAAAAGATTTTCATTTTTCACTTTCATTAATATCTCCAGATTGCTCTTTGAAACAGCCACGTGAGAATGATTTTTCTTCATGAACTTATCAGAAACACTTATGGTTTAATTTTTTTTCAACTTTATAAAAGCCAACATTATTGCGCTGGCATTTCAAAGTTGTTGTTTTATAACAAGGAAGATATAGCACTGGCTTTAGGAAAGAGAAGTTTGTTATGAAGAAATGAAGCTGTGTATTTGTGTATTTGTGACTCTTGCAAACCTAACTTTTCATATTTGTAAATAGTCTAGACAAGAAGATATAGTTTGCTTTCCTTCATCTACTGATTTCACTAATTTCCTCAGGAAATATGTTTGAATAGATAGCATGTGCTAGTCTTTGGAGAAATGTTAGTAAACCTGTAAGTCATGACACTTCTTCGCCAACTTCTATAAAATTTGTAGTTTAGAGTTGTGGTTTCGAACTTTAACGCATAAAAAATCACTTGAGGTTATTGTAAAAATAAGATTTCCTGAAATTATCCCAAACAATGCTAATTCTCTCAAACTGATTTGTGAAGCAGAAATCTGGAATGTAATAAGCATCTTAGGTGATTCTGATACAGGTAGGCTGAAGATCATAACTCAATAATCAATGCTAGTCTTGAAGAAACTATCATTTTTGCTATGTCTAAGGACGTGAGCAGATGAACGGTTAATATCATATTCATTAACAGCTATACCTACCTTGAGGTGAAAAGTTTAGACTTTGAGGATGCATAGTTTTGGGAAGAAGGGTTGGAAAATAGGATGATAGGCCAATTTCATATTTCTGTATTTGTCTATAATATCAGAGAAGTAGGACTATTTTCTCATTTAACATACTTAATCATTTTAGTCTTGAATTCAGTTGAATCATGTAGATGGGTAAGGAGGAATCCTCAAACTAATTTGCAAGTCTTTTGTAATCTTTTTTCTATCGAACTTTAAATTCCTTGATGGTAGTGGCCATGACTTTTTAAAATTGGTAAACTTAAACTCTTGCTTTTCCACTGCTGTGTAACAATTACCACAAATTTAAGCACTTAAAACAACAGAAATTTATTATCTCTCAGTTTCCATCAGTCAGGAGTCTAGACACAGTTTAGCTGGGTTCTCCTCTCAGATCTCACAGGCAGCAATCAAGATATTAGCTAGGGCCACAGTTTTCATATGGGGCCTAAGGTCCCCTTCCAAACTCATTTGTTAGTCAAATTCAGTTCCTTATGTTGTATTACTGAGATCTTAGTTTTCTTGCTAAAACTATTTACTGAGGACTTCTCTCAGCTCTTAGGTGCTGCCTCCCTATGTAGGTTGTTTGCAATATGATTGCTAGTTTTCCTCCTCTGAGACCAAATGGAAAAAAAAGGCAAATAAAGAAGCAAAAAAATCTGTGCTTTTGAAAGGTTCACTGCTTAGATCACTCCCCACCCAGGGTAGCAACCTCATCCCCCTTTTCACTATTTCAAAGTCAACTGATTTGGTTATTGATTGCATCTGAAAAATCCCTTCATCATAAAATCAGGGTAGTGATGTCTTTAGCATATTCACAGGTTCTGCCCTACATTCAAGAGATGGGCTTATAAAGGGGTGAAAGTCATTAGGAATAACCTTAGTATTCTGTCTACCATACTATTTTTTATTGCTCATTGAATGACATACTTTTCTGATAATTATTTATTATTTTCTTCTCTGTAGCAACATTTGGCCTGCAAGTAATGCCTGCATTCTCATCCAAATGCTAAGGCTGAGACAGAATAAAAACTTCCCTATCAAAATGAAATCAAAATTGAAAACAGGATCCAATATCTTGAGAATAAAAAAATCAAACTTTTTTTCTCAATTGTTCCATTTTTCTTAATTCTAATCATTAATGTTGATTATTTTGCCTTTTCTTTCACTTCTCAAAAATCAACTGAGCAAATATAAGCAAAATTTGTTGCAAACCTAAAAAATTATTTCCTAACTCTTGTGTATCATAAACTCACTTTCTTAAAACAATAACTGAGTGCATCAAAATTTGAGATTTGGCATGTGAGAGAAAAGTCAAGACGTTTTATTTTTATTTTTTCAGATCTTTATTGGAGTACAATTGCTTTACATTGTTGTGCCAGTTTCTGCTGTACAACAAAGTGAATCAGCTGTATTTATACATATATCCCCATATCCTCTCCCTCTTGAGCCTCCCTCCCACCCTCCCTATCGCACTCCCTAGGTCATCACCAATCATTGAGTTGATCTTGCTGTGTTGTGCAGCAGCTTCCCACTAGCCATCTATTTTACATTTGATAGTGTATATATGTCAATGCTACTCTCTCACTTCATCCCAGCTTCCCCTCCCCTGCTGCCATGTCCTCACCTCCATTCTCTACATCTGTGTCTTTATTCTTGCCCTGCCACTGGGTTCATCAGTACCATTTTTTTTAGATTCTATATATATGCATTAGCATATGATATTCATTTTCTTCCTTCTGACTTGCTTCACTCTGTATGACAGACTATAGGTCCATCCACCTCACTACCAACAACTCAGTTTCATTCCTTTTTATGGCTGAGTAATATTCCATTGTATATATGTGCCACATCTTCTTTACCCATTCATCAGTTGATGGGCATTTAGGTTGCTTCCATGTCCTGGCTATTGTAAGTAGTACTGCAGTGAACACTGTGTATCTTTTTGAATTGTGGTTTTCTTAGGGTATGTGCCAGTAGTGGGATTGCTGGGTCATATGGCAGTTCTATTTTTAGTTTTTTAAGGAATCACCATGCTGTTTTCCACAGTGACTGTATCAAGTTACATTCCCAAAAACAGTGCAGGAGGGTTCCCTTTTCTCCATACCCTCTCCAGCATTTATTGTTTCTAGATTTTTTGATGATGGCCACTCTGACCTGTGTGAGGTGATACCTCATTGTGGTTTTGATTTGCCTTTCTCTAATGATTAGTGATGTTGAGCATCTTTTCATGTGTTTGTTGGCTATCTGCATGTCTTCTTTGGAGAAATGTCTACTTAGGTCTTATGCCCATTTATGGATGGGGTTGCTTGTTTTTTTGATATTGAGCTGGATGAGTTGTTTCTATATTTTAGAGATTAATCCTTTGTTGGTGGCTTCATTTGCAAATATTTTATTTGCATATTTTCTCCCATTCTGAGGGTTGTCTTTTCATCTTTTTTATGGTTTCCTTTGCTGTGCAAAAACTTTTAAGTTCATTAGGTCCCACTTATTTTTGTTTTTATTTCCATTACTGTAGGAGGTGGTTCAAAAAGGATTTTGCTGCCATTTATGTCACAGAGTGTTCTGCCTACGTTTTCCTCTAAGTTTTATAGTGTTTGGTCTTACAATCGGGTCTTTAATCCACTTTGAGTTTATTTTTGTGTATGGTGTTAGGGAGTGTTATAATTTCATTCTCTTACATGTGGCTGTCCAGTTTTCTCAACACCACTTATTGAGGAGGTTATCTTTTCTCCATTGTGTATTCTTGCCTCCTTTGTCAAAGATAAGGTGACCATATGTATGTGGGTTTATCTCTAGGCTTTCTATCCTGTTCCATTGATCTATATTTCTGTTTTTGTGCCAGTAACATACTATCTTGATTACTGTAGCTTTGTAGTATAGTCTGAAGTCAGGGAGCCTGATTCCTCCAGCTCCATCTTTCCTTCTCAAGACTGCTCTGGCTATTAGGGGTCTTATTCATTTCCATATAAATTGTATACTTTTTTGTTCTAGTTCTGAAAAAAGTGCCATTGGTAATTTGATAGGGATTGCACTGAATCTGTAGATTGTTTTGGGTAGTATAGTCATTTTCACAATGTTGATTCTTCCAATCCAAGACATTGGTATATTTCTCCATCTGTTTATATCATCTTTGATTTCTTTCATCAGTGTCTTATAGTTTTCTGCATATAGGTATTTTGTCTCCTTAGGTAGGTTATTCCTAGGTATTTTATTCTTTTTGTTGCAATGGTAGATGGGAGTGTTTCCTTAATTTCTCTTTCTGATTTTTCATTGGTAGTGTATAGGAATGCAAGAGATTTCTATGCATTAATTTTGTATCCTGTTACTTTACCAAATTCTTTGATTAGCTCTAGTAGTTTTCTGGTAGCATTTTTAGGATTTATATATATATATATAGTATCATGTCATCTGCAAAAAATGACAGTTTTACTTCTTCTTTTCCAATTTGGATTCTTTTATTTCTTTCTCTTCTCTGATTGCTGTGGCTAACACTTCCAAAACTATGTTGAATAACTGGTGAGAATGGGCACTCTTGTCAAGACACATTTTAAATGAATATATATGTTTGTTTCACAAGTTCAGCTGAGATATATAAATGTATTCTTCTTTAATGAATTTAGAAAGGAAAACTCTCTTCTAATTAAGAAATGGTAAAACAAATAGAGTAATACTCCTTTGGGCCCTGTTACTTTTTTATTTTGCAGTACATCAAGCACTATTAAAATTAAATAATTGGTTAAGCCATGTCACTTCCAAAATGTGAATAAAATTGTTTAGCTCTTTTGAGTTGTTCATTTACTTATTCATCTATTCAATAAATATTACTTGAATGCATACTATTTGCCAGACTCTGTGAAGCACTGTCTACAGCTGAAAAATAAAAAGACATAATGTCTGCCTTCATAGAGTTTATAGTTGGAGGAGTTAGCCAAACATTAAACAGATAAATATTTGCATCACAAATTATTTATTTAGAATTGAATGGAGATTTGTGAGGAGTATGTAGAGAGCAGTATAATAGTCTATCAAAGCAACTTTACTTAGACTTAGTGAGAAAAGGAAAACCTTGAATAAGTGAGATTTCATTTGAGATCTGGATATAGAGTGGATATAAATTTTAGAGGCACAGAGGAAAGGTAAGAATGGGATAAGCAATGCAGGAAAAGGGAGTGTATATATGAAGCTTCTGAGGCTTGATATAGTGAAAGAAGTGAAAAAAAATCCAGGTATGCAGAGCTTCAAGAGCAAGGAGAAGAGTGGCTCAAAATGAGGAGTAGGTGCCAAAACTTATAGGACCATGGAGGCCATGTGAAAGATCCCAGCATTTTTCTCATTAAAATGATAAATAACAACACATTGTAATAAGCACTATAGCATAGTCTGAATTTCATAGAGCCTGAAACAAGGTTACCTGCCAATGTTTTCTTGGCGTTTCAATGCAAAAGAAGCAAGAGGGAGGGCCAAGAGTAAGTAAGAGAGGGAAAATAGAGAAAGCCAATGCAATGTGTCTATAAGTGAGCTGGGCCTTGTTTCATAAGGAAACACTTCTAGTTTCCTGGTCACACAAGACCTTTCCCAAGAGGCTGTGTGGAGTCAATGAATCTAGGAGTATGCTCTCTGGAATAAGGAAAGATCAATTTATCTGGATTCACGTGGTCTTCTGAATCTGTTGACATTTGTTCTACATGTCAGTGACTTTTTCATATTCCTGGCCCCTTAGGCAGCCTCTAGAGAAGACAAAGCTTTCATGGATCTAGTAGGAGAACTGGGAGCTAGAGAGGCTGTAGCTTTCAATAAGAATCACAATTGAGGCAATGCAGAACACTGGCTTTCACCCCAATGGGAGGTTGAGACAAACAGTGGTGGTGTTAAGAGGTGAGCAACAATGACGTCAGGAACTTGGGAAAGCTGTGGATACTCTAGAAGGGAAGCATGGCAGGTGATTTAGGCTAAGAGGCAAGTGAGACCAAAAACTGAATCAGAGGATTCATAACCTGACTCCCATTTAGGGTCTTATATAATTCAGTATGCATTTGAAAGGTTACTTTTGGGTTGCTTGGTGGGGGAAAGTATCAATAGGGAACAAGAGAACATGGGTAGAAGGCAGCAGTCCAGGTGAGAAAGTAAGATAGCTTAGTAGTGAAGACAGTTGAGAAAAGTAGACATAATGCAGACTGTTGAAGAGTAATATGATTTTTTTCATCTTTATGTATGGACAGGGCTTTCTGAGCAAAGAGAACTGGAACTTAGTTAAAAGAAAATTTTCAGAAGTTAAAGGCGACTGAAAAGCAAAACTGAGATAGTGAGAAATCTCCAGAGATATTTAGAGATTTATCTCAGTGGAGCTATATGTTTACATTTCAAAGGGCAGTGAAACTCAGAGGAGCCATTTCCATTCCAAAGGATGATGACATTAGAAAGCAAAGTTTTTCTCCACTTCTTGTGGGGAGAGGAGTGGCAGTTGTCTAACTCCTATGTAAATTATCACAGTCATAATTTCCGGTATAGGGCAAAAATCCCTTTTATGTGTGTAGGGTGACATCTGGCTGTCATCATACCAGCCTGAAAGGGGTGAATGAGGTGTGGGTGACTAATGTAGTCATTATTATAAGTAATAATAACTCTATCTCTGATATGAAAACCTAGTATTTGCATTCAGGACAAGATAAATACCTCATATATTTATCATGGACTAACAGTTATTTAGTGGGTAAGATAAACAAGATTGGGTGATTATTTACAGATGGGAGTTTATTCATTCTTTCGAAGATATTTATTGAGAATAACTATTGCAAGACATTGTCTTAGGCTCTAAAGATACAGCTACAAACATAACTGGCAATGTCTCTGACCTGATAGAGCTTAGAAGTGCAGCTAACTGGGTAACATCAGCATCAAAAACTCATTTTACTCACTGATATAACAGTCGTAGGTCACATGAATGGGAAGATACAACTGATGGATGTTTCAAGCTCCACATCATGAACCTATTGCCACTTCTAGCCATTTTTTTTTCTAAGAACTGAGGATTTCTCAGTCATCCACCAAAGTAACAAGCCCTCCCTCTTCACTTAAAAGGTGTGTATTTCAAACAATGCAAATACTTTTTGGTGAGGAAATAGTGGTAGGTTGACTTCAGCTCCAGAAGAGCTGGCTGTGTATTTTCTTGAAGATACTATGTTGGATCATAGATACCATGTCTTTAAGATTCTATGCTGTGGATGTGTTAAATCTATTCCATTCAAAGCAGAGCCCCTGAATGAACAATTTGGTCAATTTCACTATCCCATCAAACCAATGTACCATAGTAATAGAAAACAAAATTTGTAGTAATATAGGATACCATAACTGTTTTTGAAAAATTCTTGGAAATCCTCAAATACTTTTTTAAAGCACCTTAATGGAAATTCAATTAATTGTACCCACTAATCCTTGAGAAATGTAATAGAAACGTGTTTTAATGACATTGTCAAGATGTCAACAATGACTTGACATTAGAGATGATTACAGACCTAAAACTGTTACCTACTAAATTCATCATGCATGCACAGTTTCTATAACTGGAGGTGAGATAATGTGTTGTAGAAACACTTATTTTTCCCCTCTCTGGAGAAGACACCAACTACCATCACCCCTACTCAGAACAGGGCTGGTAGTTGGTTTGTCTTGGCAATTTGCAGTTTTCTGCATTTACTTCTTTCCTGAGCACCCTTTGAACTTCCAAATTCTCTGACATTATGTACTACAAATCCTTGAGAGAGCCTGAATAGATTTCTCTTGAGGGTTGTTTTTGTGTTTTGTCAGATGTAACCATTGTAATCATAACCCAAGGCTGAAAAAATATTTAGAATACAGCACATTCTTGACAACAAAAATATTTTTCTCTATATTCCAATTCAAGCAATGATATAAATGCCTTAGAATACTGTTCTCTTTTAAGGCCATTAACAGTAGGGACTAGTGACAAACATTTGACTAAACATCCAGGAAGTTAGGTTTAGATCAATTCTTCTACTAATTAACCTTGTATTACTAGATATGTACTTTTTTCTCTTTGTTTTATTTTGCTCTTTGCTTTCATGGTCTCTTGTGATTATTGTGAAGAAAATATAGCTAGTGGGATAGAGCTTAGAAAAGGCAGTATGAAATTTCAAAGCAGAATGACCATTTGTTATTTATATTCTATTAATTAAACCAATACCACTTTCAGAACACATATAAACCTGTCTATCCTAACACTTATTTTCTTGTAGTTGGATTCTTTTCCCACACTTCTCTTTTATGGAAAATTTTGTCTAGAAAGTCATTAAATGCAGGATCCTTTTTTTTTAACACTTAATGATTCTGAGTCATTCAATATATTTAGTTATTCGTTCTTTCAACACATCTCTTCCTTGTTTTCAATCATACAAATATCTTGTGTTTGTGATTTTTTTCTTTGATTACTTCATGACCTACTTTAGCAGTCCTCAACCTTATCGGTGGCAGGGACCATTTTCAGGGAAAACAATTTTTCCAAGGACTGGGGGTGGTGGAGATGGTCTCAGGATGATTCAAGCACATTACATTTATTGTGCATTTTATTTCTATTATTACATGAGCTCCACCTCAGATCATCACCCATTAGTTCCCAGGGGTTGGGAACCCCTGGTCTACTTCATCAAGTAAACTTTCTCCATCTAACTTTTAGTGAAAAAATTGTGTTTGAAGTTTTCCTGTCACTCTCCATTTCATTTCCCTGGTAATATAATCATGATATCATCCATTTGTATTTGCATTGCAGTAGAATTTTTTTTTTAATCATAGTACTTTCTTGTTTTCTTTTGGACTAATTTTTTTTCTATTCTATTTTTTTTCTCTTCGAATATTCTGTTTAACATTTTCTCTATTTTTCACAATATATGCATTACTAATTTTTTCAATTCTTTCAAATTTCTTTTTTTGGCAAATATTTGTAAATATTTGTTGTTGAAGAAACAGTAAGGTAAAGAAATTATTGAGAAGCAAAATGAGATATGAATGGGTAGCCTTGAGATTTATAAGGATATTTAATCAGAGGATAAACATATCAACATTCTCTGATACTTAGACAAAGTCACTGAGATTTTACTGAATTGAGTTTACCTTGAAAAATAAGAAAATTTAATTTGGTGATCTCTCAATGCAGTTTTAGCTCTGAAATACAAATGAAAGGGTAAAATAAACTTCCATTTTTCATTAAGCCCATATAATATTAGATAGACCTCCTAGAATTAAAAGTAGTGGTTTTGTAACTCTATAGAGTAACCACTTATTTTTGCACAGTAGGTAGTAAATATATGGAACTTATATTCACAGGACCTGGTCTGACTGAAAATTCCACTAAGTTGAAAAGAATTTAAAATCTATTCTTGGATCATGAGATCATTTCTGCTGCTGATATTTTGAAATTAGCATCCTAAATGTCAACTTTCCTACCCTATAAATTTTTAGTCATATTAGAAAAGCTGGATCTTGATCTAGCCCAGTGAGATACTTTTTTTAAGTATAATTAGAATTTTTAATACTTTAAAAATATGTAATAAATGTATTATTCCATGTTTGTGCCCTGGGTAGGAAAAATGTCCACCTATAAGTAAGTCTTGTATCTTAAGAAAATCAGAAGCAGGTAGGATGATTCTAATGCTATAACTTAATAGCTCATTTCATAATTACTTTTTTAGTCTATTCTCTGAATTGAGTTTAGCGCCTGGTGGTTTAGGGATTAGTTGTCATTTGTGATTAGGCAAATGATGTCATGTGAATTTTATGTCTTAAGTCAATACATGAGCAGTGACTTAATTCCAGGAAATAAAGGTTGCAAAAAAATATATATATATATAGTAAAAGATGAGTTGCTGGTTAAATTCTAGAAATATCTATTTATATTTGTGACAATCCTATCTTATTCTCTAAAATGGTAAATCTTACCTTGATTATTCACATTCAGAAGAATGAAAGCTGTAGTGCCAAAACAGATATTATTATCTCAAAAATCTGTGATGTTGTCCTGCTCTAAGTTCTACTGCATATTGTTATTTGACCTTAATCATATAGCCTAGTCTCTGTATCCCTGACTATATGTGAAAACAGAGCAGCTTGACCTACACAGAGAAACTATGAGATGTGATGAAGGACCCACATGAATATATGCAACATTCTAATATCTTTGAAAGAAAAATGACACTATGAATATTGTAAGAAATTTTCATTAATAGAGACTCAACCAATTTGCTTTCTAAATTACCTCTAGTTTATAAGGTAGTGCATTGGTTTCCTTTGTACAATATGTGATAAAAAAAGAGATTTGTCAATAAATGCTAAAAATACATATAATCACATAGGACATATTTAAGCTTCTCAAACTTACAAGAAAAATCTTGAATATTTATTCAAACATTTTTATGATGAGGGGACCAATAAACAAAATTGAACAACTAATTAGTGTAGATATCTCTGAAATTTTCCATGGAGAAGTCAAAGGTTTTTTTTAACACATTTAACTCACTTATGATTTCATTATAGAAAGTAGTTATGAATCCTTTTCTGTGACGTATGCTGAGATATCTCAAACTGGACAATTTTAGAAGAACTGTACTCGAGGTTGATGTTGTTTGGTTTGGAAGACTAGTGAGGTCAGTAGTCATGATCTCTGGTGATTGATAAATAGTTCAAGTACAAAAACCCACCACATCTTGAATCTAGAGCAGAGATTACCCAACACTTTCTTAAAGGGTGAGATAATACATATTTTAAACTTTGTGGACCATACAATCTCTGCTGCAACCACTTAATTCTGCCCTTGTAGTGCTAAAGCAGACAGGAAATGCTTAAGTAAATGGGCATGGGTTTGTTCCAATAAAACTTTACTTAGAAATGCATCTAGACTGTGGGCTATAGTTTACCAAACCCTGCTCTAGAAGGTTGGTGGGGCAAAGAAAATGAAGATAAATTATTGAGGGTTCATTACATCTAAAAAAATTGGTGGGGTTGAATCAGATGATATATCCATTTAATTTCTAAATTCTTGAAATTCTTGATGGTATTCTTAGGCTCTGCCAATTAAAAAAGAGATAGTTGATTAATTCTTATTAAAGACTCCCAATTTTGACTTAAATATTGCAATTTTTAGACTATATGCATTTTGAAAACACTTCTCTTATTTACCCTTTAAAATGAGATTATTCTTCCCATTTTTGGAATTGACATTGAGAAATTCAAAATGCAGTAAGACACAATTGAAGTGCTAAGGGAGAGTTCCTCAACCATTTGCTTTTTAAATATTTTCTTCATATAAAATGTACCGAGTTTATGTAGTCATGATTGGCTGACTCCCTAATGGCAATAAAATCTCTTTAAAAGAGACCGTACATGATGAATTGCAATAAAATCCTTTCCCCAGTGGAAAAAAAAATGTACAGAGTTTAACTTTAAAAATAGTCCCTTGTTCATAAGCCCCTTTGGAAAAGAAAGAAATACTTTCAAATTATCTATTTTATACATCTTTTGGCTAAGCTTATTAACAATAAGAACACTATTATATTCCTTTTTACACTGATGAAAAAAATTTTTTTAAGTTCTGAAAGTTGTTACTAGAGAAAGAATATCCTTGATAATTCAGAGAATTCTGATTTTCTGTGATATAGCTATGGCCTAAGACCTGTATCTTTGCAGCTGAGCAGCCTTATTGTGTCTCAGCTCCAGTCCTCAAGACATGATGATGTATTCATGATGTGACTGATGATAATTCAATATAAGCCTAAGAAGAAAACATTTTTCACTGAGTGACAGCAAAGGTTAAGTAGAAAATTTAAGGATATAAAATGGAAATTTTAATACATTCTATTGAATGTTATTTTGCATTATATTTTCTTGAGTTTATTATGATGTTTTTCTTCCAACTATTCCCCTTCCTACTCCTGTACTTGTGAGATGACCAAGATAAGGCTAGGATTTTGCCAAAGATAGGTCAAATGTTGGCTACTTTGCAAATCAGTTAGGGCAGGGGGTATGTATACTGAGGAGGTATTACTGTACAGGTAAGGAATGTCTCCCATAATTTCAATATAATTAAAATTTCCTGTTCTAGTATTTTCAAGTAAGTGTGTTTAAAATCCAAAATTTGTCCATTCATCTAGATTATCCAACTTTATCCTTAAATAACGTAGACCAAATCACTATCCTTGAAGACTCAGATTCTGACATCTTACAGTAACTACAGTGATCCTTTCACTGTATAGACTCAGTGACAGAAAAAAATTATTTTCACCAATTTTACACACTATAGAAGTAGCATACTATATATAAATCTGGAGTCCAATTACTTATGGGAAACATCTAATAGTTTGATTGAATTCTGGCAATTTTGATGAATAACTTGCCAAGTCAATAAAATAGTGTAATCCTTGTTAATAACTCTCTGGAAAATAAAGTTAATGATACCTGAAATTATTAATGCAACTTCCAAGGAAGCATAAGTTACTCTCTGAGAGTTACCTAGGCACTGTGAATACCATGGATTCTTACAAAGTTGGAGGCTTTGAATCTCAAATTCCCCCCAACCACCTTCTACTACTGCCTGAGGAGGCTAGTCTCTCCTACCTGAAGAGCATGTAATGGCCTCCCTTGAAATAGCAGCCTTGCAAGGTACTGCCTGACCTTCCTTAGGACCTACCTTGCAATCTCTTCTTTCTAGACCTACAACCAGATTCAGCAGATTTGGTTCCCAGCAGGCCCCAAAGGGTAATGTACAAAGTGCTACCCATGAGGAGATGTAAGGTACACCAAAATATTACTTTATTGTGCCCACTTTTACTGACAGAAACCTAGAGGACAGTGTGGAAATAGATCTTATAATCAGGGGTCAAGTTTAAAGTAATGTAAAATAGGATTATCAAACTTCTTGATGTGAGTTCACTAAACAGAGATTCCACATTCAATGTTTGAAATCAGATGGTTAGGGCTGGTCCTAACAGTTTGCTTCTTGGTTAACTGCAACATTGACTCAAAGGTGGGTTTATACTAAATAAAGATTAAATGCCAGAACTTTCATAGTGTACTGCAGAAGAAGAAGCTATCCAAAGTGTTTAAGAGCTTTTTTTAATTTTATTTTTCTGAGTTGTTTTCTATGGGTTGAAATCACAGTGGGGACTGATGCCTTCAAAGGGGATCCATAAACTCAATGGAAATGATGGATTCTTGTGGCATTAAGGGTCTAGTGGTAACAATTTCTAAAGAAAAGGTGGGTATGGTTACTGTAATGGAGTGTTTACTATAATGAAGAGTGGAGCCAAAGCAGTATTTAAAGTAGTCGAACTTGAAGATATTTTTAGCACTGGCTAGTTGATTATGTTGTCTCTACAACTAGAATCGACAGGCAGTCTATTGAAGTCTTACTTTACCTGTATAAGCAGAGAAACTCTAGGTCTAGACAACAGAAACATGACTCAAAACACTAAAACAATAAGTTGCGGTCCCCCTCCAAGTCCAAGACTTGAGTCAGTTTATAGACCTCAAGCCCCTTAAATGAAGTTAGAGTAAAGAAGAGATACATTGACAAAAATGTGTACTGTTAATCTTCCTCAAGATAACTGTACTTTGGGAAGGAGGAAACCATTTTGAAGAGTTCCTAAACATTGGCTTTGAACTGACAAGTATCTGGAGACTTGCAACTTCACCGTGGTCCACCAATTTGAGAGGGAGGTTTGGAGGTCAGATGATCAATGGAGTTTCAGACCAGCTACATCTCACAATGAACTCAGTTGTTCTGCAAAATCACCCAGTGGTTATTTTCTCAGTTTTAGAATGCATAGTTTAAATAGACATACTCAACAACTGAAAGAATCCTCATATTAGTTCTTGGACCCACAGAATGAGGACTATTATAGTAGGAGAAGCCAAGTGGAAACCAGTAAAACTGCTTATATCTATGAAAACAGTAGCCCAAAAGCAATGTTGCATTCTTAGAGAACTGAAGAGATTATTACTACCATCAATCACTTGAAAGATGCAGGGGTGAGGATTCCTACCACATCCCCTTTAACTAATATTTTGGCCTTGGCAAAAGGTAAGTCAATCTAGGAGAATGATGACGGAATATCAAAAACTTAATCAGGTTGAGACTCCAATTACAACTGTTCTAATTCTGATTTTGTTGTTGGAGAAAGAAAATCAACAAATCCCCTAGTACCTGGTATGCAGCTATTAATCTGGCAGATGATTTTTCTTTTCTATATACCTGAGAGTAAAGACTGTTAAAGGCAATTCACTTTCAAAAGACAAGGCCTGCAATATACCCTCACAGTATCTTGACAGCATATTCCCTTTCAAGCCCTATGTCATGTCTAGGTAGCAGGGACTCTGCCTTTCTTCTCAACAGGAAATAATGTTGGTCTATATCATTGATTATATTACACTGATTAGACCAATTGAGTAGTAAGTTGCAATTTCTCAAGACACATCGGGAAGACAATTATGGGCCAGAGGATAGGAAATAAAACCCACAAAAATTCAAGAGCCTGATACCTCAGTGAAATTTTTAAGGCTCCATTGATTTGAAGGATGATTTCTCCCCCTTTCTCTTCATTTTTAATTTTCCATTATTTGATATTCATATTTAATGACAACAACAAAATATTAAGGAGGACTTAAGCTGTGGGTAAACAAGCAAACAAAAAGCCAAGAAGGAAATATATTTAGTACAGTTATAAAGAAAGACACTGTCATGCTTATTATTAATGTAAGTTCCATATATCACATTTTACTGGCATACTTAAGCTTAGCTAGGCTTTAAAATAAGGTAAGTGAAAGTCAACTTTTGAGAAGCAAAAATAAAAGTGAAAATCTTATAAGAACATAGTTACAAAGATTTTTCTAAAATACATGGATGGCATTACCTAATAAACTACTCATAACAAAAATGTCTCTAATGTGAATGCAGTATTGTAGCATTTAAAATGAACCACACAATGAGACTCTCACATTGAGTTTAGCCAAATATGGATTTCTTTGTCACTTGTACATTATTCTTTAAATTCAATGTATGTTAGAACACATACCAATTTCATAGCCTCTGTTCTTAGACAGCTGAAGAAGTTAAGTATAAGGGAAAGAAGTGGTACAGAAGGAAAATGGTGATCTTACATTTTTCCTTGATCTACATAGCTTCTCACTAAGCTGTTTCAAAAACTATCATCAAGATACTAAATTGCATAAATTGTATATGCAAAGCAACCTGAGTTACAGGGAAGATTGACAGAATTATAATAACAGTCTCCTTTTTTGAACAAAATTGATCTATATAAATATGACTCTAAATTTAACAATTGTCAGAAATCACCACTACCAAATTTGTGATTCTAAATCTTGCAGAAGCATAAATTATCTTGGAGAACTACTTTAAAAGCAGTCCTCTGGAATGTCAAGTAATCTAATTAAGTATGATTTTTAGTTTTCCATTTCCATTTTAAGTCCTTCTTAATTTTAAAAATGATTAAAAATTTTTTCTCACCAAAAAGTTAAAAAAAAGAATAAAACTGATTCTTATTTAGTAGGATCACAGTGGATACGGTACCAAATTGTTCAAGATGGCTTTATAAAATGTACATACTTATTTAAACTGTTGTGTTGGCTTCTGTATTTTTGAAATATATTAGCTAACAAGTAGTGATATCTGTCTCATTCCTCATTCACCAGAGATATCAGAATTAACATTCTAGTGTTTGAATGTCTATGACACTTCCATAACATATATATAAATATGTTGTGGAATATTATATTTTTGGCCATAGTGTTTCTGATTTTAACGTTGCAATGTCCTGATTTTAAAAATCTTGGTAAGAATAGCTTTTAATTGTAGGAAAGTGACAAGTGCATATGATTTATAACCAGTCATATGAAGATTCAATATAAGTTCTGCCACTTTATTAGCTTCATGCTTTTGAACACATTAATTTACTTTATAGTGTTTTATTAGAAGAGAAGTTAATACTATATTTTAAGGGTGTTGAAAGGTTTACTTATACACTATCTTGAATAGTATCTGAAACTAAGGTGTTCTCAACTTCTCTATTTCTTTGGATATGATAATACATAAATTATACTTCTGGTTTCAAGTTTCAGCTTCAAACAGATAATCAGTTCACTTTTTCTCTCAAGAACATGTATTACAATTGTTAGTTTACATCTATGTTTTGTCTAGTAAAATAAAGAATAGTTAACAGAGCCCCTTATTTCTGGTGGCCTTCTTTTCAGATGACTTTCTCTGATCTCAGGGAACTTCAGTAAATTTCACTATCCTTCTTCTCTAAGGAATATCCTTTTTTCTTTCTCCTTGTTCCATGGAAAAGACTTAAAAGGCAATAATCTCATCCACAGAACCAAACAACTGCCCTTGCATGCAGGAAGTAGTGGCAACGTGCACCATGCATGGCTTCATGCTCCAGTAGATGTCTGACCAATGCCTTCTTGATATAGTTTCACAAAATTATCTTGTAGCTAAATATTTATCTGCCCAAATGGTGCTTTTTCCTACTTATTATAATATATTACTTTTTAAACTTGTTTTGTGTTTGCTTGCTTTTATTGATAGATTATTGATGATTCTGCTATAATTTATATAAATTAAAAAAAAACTGTAAGAAAAGAGCTTTTCCTTAAAAACATTTCTATAATTCTATTCAAATATGTAAGGAGGAATTCTTAGTGTCCAGCAACCCCAATTTTGGATATTTATTCAAAATAATTTAAATCAGGATCTTGAAGAAGTATTCCACTGTCATGTTCATTACAGCTTTATTCACAATAGCCAAGAAGTAGAAACAATCTAAATGTCCACTGACAGAAAAATGGATAAAGAAAATGTGTTTTACACATACAATGGAATATTATTCTGCCATAAAAGAAGGAAATCCTGTCGTATGCTACAAAATGAAAGAACCATGAGGACATTATGTTAAGTGAAATGAACAGTCACAGAAGGAGAAAAAAATGCATGATTCTACTTACATGAGGTATATCTATAGTAGTTAAACTCATTGAAAGAGAAAGTAAATGTTGGTTGCCAAGGGTTGGGGAAATAGGGAAATGGGGAGTTTCTGTTCAATGGGTATAAAGTTTCAGTCACAGAAGATAAAAAGTGTTCTAGAGATATGTTGTATAACAGTGTTCTTACAGTTAACAATACTGCACTCTACACTTAAAATTTTGTTAAGAGGATAGATCTCATGTTCTGTATTTTTTAGCACAATAAAAATATCTAATGGTAAAATATGACCTAGTAGTTGGTATTACACTGGAAACCACCATTATATTCTTTGTCTGTATGAATTTGGCTTTTTTTTTTTTTTTTTTTTTTAAGATTCCACATGTAAGTAGTGAAATACAGTATTGCTCTTTCTCTGTCTGACTTCTCTCACTTAGCATTATGCCCTCAAGGTCCATCTATGCTGTTGCAAATGGCAGGATTTCCTTCTATTTATTGTTGAATAATGTTTCATTGTATATATCCCACATTTTCTTTATCTATTCACCTAAGAAAACTTGCTTCCATATCTTGGCTATACATGCTGCAATGAGCATGAGAATACAGGGAGCACAGTATCTTTGAGATACATACTTTCATTTTCTTTAGATATACACTCAGGAGTGGGATTACTGGGTCATATGATAGCTCTAGTTTTAATTTTTTGAGAAGCTGCCATACTGTTTTCCATAATGACTATTCCATAGACAGTGTATTCTAAAAGGCTTTATTATATTACAAAATCTACCTGTACTTTTCCCTTAAGAATATTATACCAAAAAAATGATAACATTTTGACTACATCTTGTGTTAAATAGAATGGCATGCTAAATGTTATGTATCTCTATAAACCAGGTTCTTTTATATAAAATAACATTATACTAACAATTTTTTCATCCTACCCTTCAATGCTCTATTTCTGTGAGGGGTTTCCAGGACTGTTTCAAAGGGACAAAGGTAAAGTTACAATGAATTCTAGGTTTTGGACTGACCAAAGCCTTAATGTAGTTAAGCATGGTTTATGTTTCAGTGCAAGTTCTTATGTAAGCCATTATTGAATAATTTGACAATAATGTTTGCAGTAGAATATAATAATGTTTGTAAATATTAAAATAGTAATTTAGTTTAATTTGAATCCAAAAATAATGAGCTATGTCAAGTCTGTATTCACCCTATTACCATGGATTTGAAACAATCCTTTGAATGTCAAATGATATGTTCTTAATGATCAGACAAATACTAATTGGACACAAGATGAATGAGGGATCCATGAGATTTTGGAAGTAGAAAAAAAATGAATTCTAGGATTTACTGATATCTTAATGCTGATCAGATGGCAGAAGTAATGATGCAAGAGGCAACGTTGAACAGACACAGGTATCTTGTAACATTATAGGTGTAGTTGTGGTCAGAAACCATCTATAATAAGGTTTTGCATCAGTTAGAGACTAAATGAAAACTGACCATCTTCCAGTTGGATATGCATTTCTACCAATCTACAGCTTATTGACTGTTAACTAGCAAACTCATATCTAAATGTACCACAGTGGGCTTTTCATTGGTAAAAAGATATAGGAATGACATAATAAAACTTCACCTGTATTCTACCTAAACTAGCAAGCTATATTTAAAATTTAGAAAAGCAAGACATGTTTAATTTTATTCATTAATTAATGAGTATATTTTAAAAATATGACACATGCACAACAATGTACCAGGAGCCATGTAGGAGAAAAAGAATTATAAGACATGACTCTGAGCTCAAAGAAGTTTATATAATCTAGTTACAGCTATAAGACACATGAGAATATACGCAGAACTATAAATACAAAATAACAAAACAAAGCTATGTCCCATACCTGATGAAGGAGCAAATGAATATTAGCATCTGAAATAAACCAAGTTTAACAATATGAAGTTTATCATTTTAAAGTTTAAAGTTACCCAAGTATATGTTGAAGCTGCCAAAAGGTCATTTTTATTTGATCTTGATCACATTAATGTAAAACAGTGTTTAAAAGTGGTAATCCTAAGGTGCTACTTGATTTTCAGACATTTGACATGTTCAGCTTGGAATCACACATATCAAGAGAACAATACTATGTTCATTCAGTCATGGTCATGAATCAAAGTTTGGGGTTCTCAAAAGCATTTTACCATGAAACTGAAAATATAGCAAAAAACAGAGGAATCATACAGACATGGACAACATTTTTGAAAAAGTGTCTATTGGAAGACAAATGTGTGTTGTTTTTATTATTCTCCCTAAGAGAATTTATACCAATGAATAGAATGTGCATGAAACACATATTGGCTTAACACAGGGAAGAATTTTTTTAGTTTTTTAACTTGGCTGCAATGTCCACCTTGAGAGCCAATGAATTTGCCATTGTAGGGTGAGCAAAGAAACTGAATAAACATTCTTGTAAGAAGTTGCAGAGGGAGTTTCAGTTTTCAATATAGAACTGGCAAAAGAACACGCCTCTGTAGTTTCTTTCAAATATGAAAGTCATTTGCCCTATGAATTGTGGTATTAATTTACTATTTTTCAATTATCAGAATCAGAAGCACATTCAAGTTACCCAAAGTGATGGAAATTTATTGTAAGTTAACACAAAAAGATTGCCTCAGCAGCTGCATATAAATGATTCCTTGCAACAGAGTGCCTCATCACTCACCAAAATGCATTGGCACCTCTCAAGTCAAGTTCTTAATGTCCACTCAAAACTGGGCTTCCACTTTTCTCTCTTTTCCAGTGATGGCCACTCATGGCCCATCTTTTCTTTGTTTCAACCTGTCTCTATATACCTTGGCTCGTTATGGTTTATTTTTCTGGTATGACCTCTGCCATATCTGTGTGTATGCTCCCTCTGCTTCCACTGTCCTTAAACTGCTTTATTTTAAAATTTCTCTGTGAGTGAAGATATACTCGAGTCACTATTTAACATGAAACATTCTTACTGAGGAGTGTCTTTATACAAAGTACTTCGCAACCTGCTGAACTTCCTCATACCAAGCTTATAAATATCTCTTGGTCAGCTGAAGATTTTAGTTTAATGGGTTGTGCATGGAACAATAGGGTAAGAGAGTACAGAGCATAGTGTGTTAGGCAGAGGCAAACCATGTAGCCTCTAGAAGAGGGACTTTCTAAGACTAGCAGTGAGACTCCCAAATGTGTCTCATCATTCCAGTCACCCATAACTGATGTGAAGAGAGAGGTCACTATGGGTTGGATGTCCTCAGTTCATGAGTGGAAGTCAGTAAAGGAGAAATCATCTGTATTCATATTATTCTGACTCTTCTGAGTATCTTAGAGAAAAAATGCTCAGGTTTTCAATCTAAATAATCTACAGAAACTTGACTTTTGCTCCCCCACTATGACTTATAAAATGAGAGACTTGTCTCAAGCTTTAATGAATTATTCATTTTTATAAATATATATTTTCTAAATATAGTATCTGATGTATGCAACAGTATATATGCAACATATATCTACATTATGAATCCTAATAATAAAATGTGTACTCACATATCTATCACTTCACTTAAGAATTAAAGCAATAGCTAGCATGAATAATTTATTCTTTGATCAAATTCCTGCTTAGTGGCAGTCCCAATGATAACTATAATGTGACCTGTCCTGTGGACACTGGTTCTATGTAAATATTTGCTGTGTTATGATAAGAGTATGGATGATATTTTGACAGTTAGTCAAAGAGAATTTTACATCACTCTTCTCTTGGCTTTCTTTCATCTTAGTTTATACTTATAATCTCATATACTATTTTATTTTATTTTTTTATAAATTTATTTATTTTACTTATTTGTATTTTTGGCTGTGTTGGGTCTCCTTGTTGCTAGTGGGCTTTCTCTAGTTGCAGTGAGCAGGGGCTACTTTTCATTGTGGTGTGCAGGCTTCTCATTGTGGTGGCTTCTCTTGTTGCTGAGCATGGGCTCTAGGTGTGTGGGCTTCAACAGTTGCAGCATGTGGGCTCAGTAGCTGTGGCTCAAGGGCTCTAGAGTGCAGGCTCAGTATTGTGGTGCACAGGCTTAGTTGCTCCTTGGCATGTGGGATCTTCCCAGACCAGGTTTGAGCCCATATCCCCTGCATTGGCAGGCAGATTCTTAGCCACTTACCCACTGTGCCACCAAGGGAGTCCCTCATATACTTTAAATTATGGTAATATTTAAAATATTTGAGGTAAGTGTTGAATTTGGAGAAAGGTCATCAAGAAAGAGTACCATTATCTTCTTCATTCAGGTTTAGATTGTCTATTCTCTAGCCAATATTTAATTTCTATTCCTAATCATCAATTAGTTTGCCCTCTCTGATTATAATATTTAGATTTTGGAATTCTTCTGCTACTTAGAAATCCAGGGTGTTATATCTTGCAGGAGAATTGCTACTCTTACAAGTAAACATGTTAAAATAGGTCTTCCCAGGTGGTGCAGTGGTTAAGAATCTGTCTGTGATTGCAGAGGACATGGGTCCAATCCCTGGTCTGGGAAGATTCCACATGCTGCGGAGCAACTAAGCCCATGTGCCACAACTACCAAGCCTGCACTCTAGAGCCCGCCAGAAACAACTACTGAAGCCCGTGTACCTAGAGCCTGTGCTCCACAACAAGAGAAGTCACCGCACTGAGAAGCCCATGAACTGTAATGAAGAGTAGCCCCCACTCTCTGCAACTAGAGAAAGCCTGTGTGCAGCAAAGAAGACCCAATGCAGCCAAAATAAAAATAAATTAAATAAATTAAATTAAATTTAAAAACCAATTTAAGGCCAATGAAGTTGGTATAAGATATATGGAGATTACAAGAAGCATCAAAGATGGAAAGAGAAAGAAGACATTATTATGAAGTTAGGAAATTAAAGATAATATTGTAGTAAATGTCAAGTGAGAAATAATAATAAATCATATCAATAGGATTGGCAGAACATTTGGTAAACTAAAACAACACTGATCTGAAGTCTTGCCTGCAATACAACCTAAGTTTCAAGAGTTGAATAAACATTCCGTTTATACAATTTCCTCACCTTCAAAATGGACACAGCAGTATCTGACGTGAGGGCTGTCTTCAGTGCTGATTGAAATATTCTGAATGACTTAAATAAGCTTCTGACATACAGAACGTTCTCAATACATATCAGTTCTTACTACTTAGGTTTGGTGGGATCTTTGCAACGTTATTTATATTTTTTCTGGGTTTATTTATTTTCCCTGAGTATGCACAGATAATTTTCTACACAATTTTATTAAAACTTTCTTTCTTAATCTGCAAAAATGCTGTGGAAATTAATGAGATCATTTCTGATTGGAGAACATTATTCTGACCTTTATGGGATGAAAAAGGCTCTATATCTATTAATCACAGCTATATGATATACTCCCATATACTAAGGTTATAGATAAGTTAGGTTGCATAATATGAGTAATGTCCTAAAAGTATTTATTAATAATAATATTGCATGGAATCTTACCTGAATGATAATTTATTGAAGCAAAGTAAATCCCTTAGTTTTGATTATTGCTATCCATTGATATAATGAACCACTCCACTGAAGCAATCAGATTCTGCTTGTGCTCAAGGTGACATCTTAGCTAAATTCTTAGTATGCTTCAAGAGATTCTATATACTAAACCTATTTCTTTCAGAGTGACTTATTCTATGCAGCTCTGAATTTCTTCTATCAACTCCATTAAAAGATGAGATCTAAGAATTTTTGACATTAACCTATGACAAGGGGGATCATGCAAAAATAATATGTTGGTGGTGCAGGAACTTTGAAATTTGTAAAGCTTAATTAGTCAGGATTTTCCAGAGAAATAGAACCAGTGGGGAAAAAGAGAGAGAGAGAGAAGAAGAAGAAGAAGAAGAGCAAGAGCAAGAGCAAGAGAATTTTCAAGAAGAAGAAGAAAGAGAAAGAGTGAGAGAATTCTCTCTTCATCTTTTTGTTTCAGGTCCTCAATGGAATAGATGATGCCTACACACACTGGGAAGGGAAGTTTTCTTTACTCAGTTTATTAATTCAAATGCTATTCTCCTCTGGAAGCATCCTCATAAACATACCCAGAAATAGTATTCAACCATATATTTGGGCATTGCATGATTCAGTCAAGTTGATACATAAAATTAATCATCATACTACCCAAGTCATACCTTCAACAATTTAAAAAAAAAAAGAAAGGAAATATTTATTTAGAGTTGTGAGCTTTAAAACATGATGAAAATAATGAAAGTATGAGATGTTTTAAGTATATTTTACACATATAACATATATTATTTATTATTAATGTCTATATTTATATAGATATTCATATATATTTTTCACTTTTATTATATCAGAGATTCACATCTATTTTCAATACTGGTAGAGAGGATGAAGTGAAACTTCTCTGAGAAAAGCAAAGATAGAGAAAATTTCTCTTTGTAATAGACAGAAAAGAATGGCTATGGGATCCAAGAAAATTTCTAGGAGGTAAAACTTAATCTCTGCCCTCTCTCACTTTCTCTTTGTCAAAGTGGTTTTTCATTGATTCTATAGCCAAAAATAACAGACTCCTCATCTTTTATTCCAAGTGTGGCTCTATTAGAGATCAAACGAAAGTGTATAGATCAGTACAATTTTCTACATAGCCATGGGAAAACAACAGCAGCAACAATAATAAAAGTAATAAAATAACAACAGCAAAAAATAAAGCTGGATCAAAATGCAAGACCTGTTTATAGTAAATGAGAAGCATCACTTTCATGTGTGGACCAGTGACTGTGAAGGAAAAACTTGATGACCCCTACCAGATATAAAGCCCCTGCTGTCCTCTCATTCCATGCTAAACCCTCTTCTGCAAGGTGGACATGGGGCCTCAGTTTTTCTAATACTTTGTCTGAGTGATACTGCACCCTAAATTGAAGGAAATAATTTCCCACATACTTCAGGAAGCATGTTCTCTTTTCCTACCATGGATCTTGTTTGTGGAATATAGCCAAAGCAAACTGCAATAATAGTAATTGCAGAACAAATGTTAGAGCCATGCAATCCATATTGTAGATGAGGATTATGAAGCTCAAAGATATTCAGTTAGAAAATGGAAGATGCAAGAATAGATAGGTTTCCTGCAACATAGTTCTCTTCCACCTTTCTACTCCATACTCCTGGAACTGCCCAAGGTTGTAGAGTTATGATTGTCATGAAAAGAAATATGAAAAGAGCACTAGAAATTTGTTGTTTCAGTTATTTCTCTTTTTATAGATTTTGAGATTTAGTGGCTTGAAAATAATATTTTATCTCTCTTTGAATGACTATTGCCATTATAAAATTATAAATATGTCTGCTTGAAATCAAGACTTGTGCTATTTAGATTTGCAACATTAGAGAAAAGATTCCTTAAATCATAAGCATAAATTATTTTCCTTGCATATAAATAAATCCACATTATTTGACTTGAGGTATTTTTCATTTCACACTAGGGGAATCTCATTCTACCAGCAAGGGTTTATCCAGCCTATGTTATCTCTCTGTAAAGTCTTAGTTCTTATGTGTAAAAATTCAACATTTCTGCACTCCCACAGAACTAGTGACTGCATACATATTTAGGTAGCCTAACAATATCATGTTTAAAACTGCTAGGTTATTTTCCACGTAAATCATAATTGAGATCAAATCCTTTCCTCACATGATAATTGTTTCACTTGGAGATAAGGCTTTTGAAATTTTACCAAGTTTGGAACTCATTCATAACTAGTTTACCTGCTTTATCCCTAAAATTTAAAAGAAATTAAAGGATTTTTAAACATTATCCAAGTCAATATGCCTTTTTTGCTCTGTAATCAAATGACATCAAATTCAAAGCAATGAAAGCATATAAAATAAAAAGCAAATATGTTCAGAAATCTAAGAAGCTGACATGTAGAGTTGAACTTCTTAGTGCATTTCTGCTCAATCTTCTTAAAGAGGAGGTTAAAAAATGTGATATTTAGTTCAACGTGGTATTTTTTACATCCAAAACAGTTTACTGATTGAGAACAAGACAGGCACTATCAATCATTTCTTAATTTCCTAGTGAAAGTATATTCTTGAATGACAAGGAATATACATTTTTCTCTCTCTAGTGGCAAGCACCCTTCCTGATTTTTCCTAGGCACACAGTTACTAAAATTATGGGACTACATATTGAACTTTGAAACTCCTATTCCATTAGGAAGTCTTTGCTTTCCAACCTTTGCTTAATCTTTCACTAAAGACTTTGTAACCAGAAAGCATGTTCAAATATAATGAAATACCCTGTTTATGGCCAAGGATTTGACATATCAAACCAGAAAGAGCAATTGCAAATTCCTCCAAGAAAAGAAGAAATGTTTCTACTACAGCCTTCCAAAAAATATTTTCCAGTTCAGATATTTTTACATCAAATTGAAGACATTATGCTTCTTGAAAATAACTCTACAGAAACTGGTATGTTTTCTGTGTTGTAAATTCATCTATGATTGAGCTTAAAATTGATAATCGAGGATATAGGCAGGAAAGCAAAACAGAAGTAGCATTAATCAAAAGAATGAAAAAAGTAAGTTTGAAGTTGATGTAAAGTAGTGTATGCCAGGAAGTTTCCAGAGACCTTTAACTTTCAAAAAATGTAATAAATACTCATTTTTTGCTAATCCCTGGGTTAAGTAGTGTGTATTTAAGATCTTGCTCTGATTGAGTGTATTATAGTTTGCTAAAAAATATAAACAACAAAATACACAAAATAAGACAAAGGGAAAGACAAAATGTTAGGGATAAACATAAAAAAGATGTGAAGATCCTTATAGAAATAATGTCACTATACACCTGGTTTTCTTGGGAAAGTCCTGATTTATGTTTTTTGTCTTGTCACAGTTAGTAAATGTATTATTTGCACTCTCAAATGGCCGGGGTTTGGATTGTAGATAATATGGCTTAACTAATCTTGAAAACATAGCAGTTAGCTAGAGAAGGGAAAAAAAGGGGGGGGGGGGAATTCCAGAAAATTTTCAACTTAAAGTCATATATGGCATGAAAATCCATGGTAACTTTGAGATACTGAAAACAATCTATCATGCTGAAACACAGATTGCAAGCAAGAGGCTAACAAGAAAAGAAGAGGATAGGCAGATGAGTTAGATTCTGAAACCTCTGCGCTGCTAAGGAACTTCTATTTTATCCCAAAACCAATGGCAAGGGAAATAAATACTAAGATAAAGGAACTGGATTTGACTGGATTTGAACTGTAGAATGAGACATAAGCCAAAAAATAAAGGCTGGGAATTTGATATTATGGGTACTGTCAATGATTCAGGAAGGATATTATAAGAGTTTGAACTGAGGCAGTGACATTTAGGATTGAGAGGAGCAGATGCACTCAAATGCTATCAAAGAGTTAGAATTACAGGTTAACAGGATTTCTAAGCTCCATATTTTAAAAAGGCATTATTATAGTACAAAATTCACTATCCTTTAAGATATCATAAATAATATATAACGAAATATTTGAGTGGACCTTATGTCAAATGCAATTGTAAATCTATATTTACCCCAAATCAGAGCACCTGAATATATTAAGCAAATACTAACAGAGCCTAAGGGAGAAATAGATAACAATACAATAACAGTAGAGGACTTCACTATCCTACTTTCAACAATGGATAGATTATCAAGACAGAAAATCAATAAGAAAACACTGAACGAACTATATTTTAGACAAAATTGATCTAACAGACATATACAGAACATGCCACTGAACAACAGCAGAATACACGTTTTTCTCAAGCTCTCATGGAACATTCTCCAGGATAGATCATATGTTAGGTCGTAAACAAGGATTACCAATTTTAAGTAGATTGAAGTCATACCAAGTATCTTTTCTCACCATAATGGTAGGAAACTAGAAACCAATAATAAGAGGAATACTGGAAAATGTGTGGAAATTGAACAACACACTCCTGAACAGCCAATGGGTCAAAGAAAAATTCAAAAGGGAAATGAAAAAAAAAAATCTCCAAGCAAATAAAAATGAAAAAACAACAAAACCAAACTTATGGGCTTCAATAAAAGCAGTTCTAAGAGGAAAGCTTATAGTGATAAAAGCCTATATTAAGAAAAAAGAAAAATCTCAAATAAATAACCTAACTTTACACCTCAAGAAATTAGAAAAAGAAGACCAAACTAATCTCAGGGCTAGCAGAAGGAAGGAAACAACAAAGAGCAAGCAACAAAATAAAAAGACAACTGACATACTGGGAGAAAATATTTGCAAATCATATATCAGATAAGAGTATAATATCCAAAACATAAAAGAACTCATACAACTCAATTTCAAAAAACAAACAATCCAATTAAAAATTAATAGAAAATCAGAATAGATATTTTTCCAAAGAAGACATAAAATAGGTATATGAAAAGATGCTCAATATCATTAATCTTCAGGAAAATGCAAATCAAAACCGAATGAGGTAGCATGTCACATCTATTTAAATGGCTATTATCAAAAACAGAACAGATAACAAATATTAGTGATGACGTAAAAAAAATGGAACCCTTGTGCCCTGTTGGTGAAAGGTACATTTTTACAGCCACTATGGGAGACAGTATGGAGTTTCCTCAAAAAATTAAAAATAAAATTACTATATGATCCAGTAATTCCTCTTCTTTGTATAAATCCAATGGATAGACATAACTCTTTTGAGGGTCGTCTGCACTACATCCATCACAGCATTACTCAAGAGCCAAGACATGGAAATATCCTAAGCTTCCATCCATGAATGAATGGATAAATAAAATGTGATTATATAAATATAACAATATCTAATATAATGATAATTTAAAATATGTTTAATATTATATAATTATAATCTGTGATAATACATATTATATATCATATATGTATATGCAACCTGGAATAGTATTCAGATATATAAAAGAAGGAAATCCTTTCATTTGCAATAGCATGGGTGGGCATTATGAAATAAGTCAGACAAAGGAAGTCAAATACTATATGATCTTACATGTGGAATCTAAAAAAGTCAAACTCATAGATACAGAGAGTAGAACAGTGCCAGGGACTAGAGGGTGAGGGGGATGGGGAGATGTTGGTCAAAGAGTACAAACTTCTAGTTATAAAATGATTACGTTTGGGAAATCTAATGTACAGCATGGTGTCTACAGTTAACAATACCGCATTACAAACTTGAATATAGTAAGAGAATAGATCTTAAATATTCTCACCAAGCAAAAAAGGCAATTATGTGAGGTCATGCAATTTTAACTAATCTTGTTGTGGTAATCACTTTGCAATATATATGTGTATCAAGTCATTATGTTGCATACCTTAACTTAATGTTATATGTCAAACACATCTCAACAAAACTGGAAAAATAAGAATCTGTACTTTTGTAAGTAAAATGACAAGCACAGACTGAGAAATGCTTGCAACTAAATAAACCTAATATCCAGGCACAATTTTTAAATTGCTGAAAATAAAATAAGAAAAAGACAAATGACTTAAAATTATGCCAATATTGCAAGACATTTCACTGGAGAGAAAATAATACAGTCAATGAACATAAAAATGTTTCTCCTAAGTAGTAACTAAAGAAATGCAAATTAAAACAAATTAGTTCTGGCCATTGAGAAAGGGATCATGTAAATGTATAATCAAAATCATGGGAGTATGAGAAGATATTTGCTATACCTGCATCCAACAAAAGACTCCTTCTTAAAACTATAAATCAATAGAATAAATCAGACAAATAACAAAAATGGACTAAACATATTTTAATTGTCACTAGGCACATGGAAAGTCAGTCTACTTTGCTAGTTATCAGGGAAAAACAAATAAAAATGATAGATGTCACTATACAACCACAATAATGCCTCAGATAAAAAAGACAGAGCATATCAAGTGTTTGCAAAGATATGAAGAAATTGATTGGATGGCAAATTTGTAAAACCACTTTGGAAAAGTGTTTGACAGTGTCTACTCCAACTAAATATATCCATACCTTATGACAGAGCAACTTTACTCCTAGATATATTGTTAACAGAAATGCATACTTATATTCAGCCAAAAATGTGTGCTAGAATGGCCACTGCAGCACTATTTATAACAGCCTTGAACTGGAAACTACTCAACTATCAATCAACAGTTAAAATAGTCAGAATAGGTATATTTCTATTATTACAGAATAGTATAAATACAATATTGATGTATAGAAACAGTGGCATACTATATAGCACTGAGAGTGAATAATCCACAACTTCACAGAGTGATTTATTTCAAAAACATAAAGTTGAGCAAAGAAATAAATGGAGGCTTTAATATTATATAATTCCACTTTATACAAAGTACAAAAATAAGCAATACTAATTTACACTTTTTGAAAGTAAGATAGTGCTTCCCTTATTGGTAATGGCTAATGAACTGGGAGCATGATAAATAGGAAAAAAAAAAACAAAAAGATTCCTCCGAATTAGTAGCTAATTTACAATCGTGTCCTTTTCTGAATTTATATTATTTTAGAATAAAATTATTTTTAAAAGAATAATGTTTTGATTTAGCAAGAATATGAAGATTCAGGTATTCTGATACATCTTGATGGGTATGTAAAAGGGCAGAGTCACACTGAAGGTTCATTTAGCAGCCTTATGAAAATTAAAGATGTACACATCCTGTAACTAATTGGTTCTACTCTATTTTCAAGAACAGTTGCATATATGCAGCACTATACAAGCACATCCATTTCAAAATTAAAAAAGTTGTACATTAAAGCCCTTTATACCTATTGATAGGTCTTAACTAAATTAAATATGCTACCAACATTCCATACATGAAATATACTTTATAGCAATTCAAATAATTAATTAGACATAGGGACATGGAAAATACTCTATGATAATGTAATGGGAAAAAAATGCAGATATTTTCTATAAAAGTAACTATTTTTAAAAACAAAATATTAAAATTGTGTCTGTCATAATTTTAATTTAATTATATTAAACTATAAATACAAATATATTCATTAACTTATATTTGATCACAATGCATTTATATTTCAAAATACTCAAAATTATAATTTAAAAAGTAAAGCTTACTAAAACTCTGTAAGCAATAGGATTAGAAAACACATACATGCATACACATAAACACAGATATATATACACATACATATAATTATTATCATTATAAATATATATATAAATATTATAAATATTTATATTTTAAAAGAAAATGTTGTTGAAGACAATGCCTATCTACAAAATTTGATTTTCAAATCTTATAGAAGACAAAGTGTGGTGTAAGATATTGAGAAAAATAAGTGTATGATATATTTCCCCTTTTTATACTGTGAACAAAGCAACATATAATTTTTACTTTTACAGAAAGAATAACAGGAAACTTTGTTCAAAATAGTTTGTCAAAAATTTCTAAATAAAGCACAGTATATTAAAATGTTATAATATATAAATATCAGTTATCTAAGGAAATAAAATTGTTAGTAAGCACAAAGATATAAAAAAGAATCATAAGGAATGAAAAAATAAAGCATGAAATGTTTCAAAAATTTCAGAAAAATGTTTTTCATTTCCTAAAATCATAAATGGGCTAAAATCACCTCTAAAATTGCAAAACTGTTAGGTATGGATTAAAAATTAATATCCAATCCTTTGATAGCTATAAAAGTGTTGCTAAAACCAAAGTGGTGTAGAAAGTTTGATGACAAAATGTTAAAGTTAGTTACATAAATTCACCTAACTTTATATTTTATATTTATCAGGCATATATTACATTAATCTTTTATATATCATGTATATTTTTGTACATATATAAAAGAAACATAAGTATAGTAACAAATTAGTATGTCACTGTAAATATTACTTTAAAAAAGCTTATTGATATTGATAATATATTCAAGTTTTAATAAGCAAAATAAAGTACTTTTTTATTTAAGAAATAACACATAATTTTTAGGTCAAATAAGAAATACAGTCAAGTTACCAAATTTTAGTTAAATAATATGATGAGAATCATAGATATGAAAATCTATAGTATATATTCAAGATACATTTATCAGCAAACATAATATCAAATTTATGTATTATTATGAATAAAAAAAGTAGCATGCATTTATTTTTAGAAATAAGTAAAAAAAAAAAAAAGAACCAAAAAATCCCCTAAGGAAGGGCAATAATAAAGGTAAAAATCAATATTAATGAACTGGAAATGAGAAAAAAAAAGCTAGTCTTGATAAATACTAGATGTAGTTCTTTTTTAAACAGCAATAAATATAGAATTTTGGAAAGTCTGATCAAAACAACAAGAGAGAAAAATAAATTAAGACTGTTAATAAGGACATAGAAAATAGATCAGTTAATCATCATTGGATATTGTACAACAGCTTCTTTTGAAAAATCTCAATGAAATAGCTTAGTAAGAGAACCTTCAGGAGACCTGATTCTTAAATATGTGATATTCTAGATGGGATCCTGGAATTAGAAATAGGATATTAAGAAAAAATTGAGAAAGTCTAAATAAAGTATGGATTTTATTTAATAATAATGTACTAAGTAAAGAGCTTAAAATATAATAATGTACTAATATTGATTCATTAATTGCAATAAAGATACTGCATTAGTATAAGATGTTAAAAAAAGGGCAAACTGGATGCTTACAAACTTCCTGCATTATCTTCACAATTTTTCTGTTAAACTAAAACTATTCTAAAATAAATGTTTATTTAAATGGAAAAAATTTAAACAACCAAAATTGGAGAGGACAAAGAATAACAGAATTTATCAATATTCAACTAAATATTACAAAATTATCTCTCAAAATGAATCTGGGTACAAAATTTTTTTTATCAGTGAATTATCCAAATTGAGGACTTTTTTCAAATCTTAAAAGAAAGAAAAATCATTTCTATGCATATTGCACCACTAGCATATACTTAATATGGAGCAGAACTGTAAATTCACAACCAGTCTTGTTGATTGATATAGATGTACAAATACTTAATGAAATAATACCAACTTGAATTCCACAGAATAACTGCAACATAATATACCATGATTAAGTAGGTTTATCCCAGGAATGCAGTGACAATCAATATGTCAAATATATCAGAAGATTAAATGCTGATAGGCCTTTAATAAAGCCCAACACCTAATGTTGATGTTTCAAGAAATTAGAAAAAAATGCTACATCTTCACTATACTTTAAACAATCTGTCTTTAAGAAACCGGAAAACTGTGAGAGCTCATCAATCAATTTGGTAAAGCTGCTGGTTACAAAATTAAAACACAGAAATCTGCTGCATTTCTATACACTAACAATGAAAGATCATAAGGAGAAATTAAAGAAACAATCCCATTCACCATCACATCAAAAAGAATAAAATGCTTAGGAATAAGCCTACCTAGGGAGACAAAAGTTTTCACCTGTAAGTGAAAACTATAAGAGAGTGATGAAAGTAATCAAGGATGACACAAACAGATGGAAAGATAGGCCACATTCTTGGGCTGGAAGAATCAATATTGTCAAAATGACTATACAAGAGTGGATATATGTATAACTGATTCACTTTGCTGTACATCAGAAACTAACACAACATTGTAAAGCAACTATACTCCAATAAAAAAATAAAAGAAAGAAAAAGAATGACTATATTACTCAAGGCAATCTATAGATTCAATGCAATTCCTATCAAATTACCAGTGGCATATTTCACAGAACTAGAACAAAAAATCTTAAAAGACCCTGAATAGCCAAAGTGATCTTGAAAAAGAGAAAAGGAGCTGGAGGTTATCAGGCTCCCTGACTTTGGAATATACTAAAAACCTATTGTCATCAAAGCAGAATGGTATTGGCACAGAAATAGAAATATAGATCAATGGAATAGGACAGAAAGCCCAGAAATAAACCCATGCACATATGGTCAATTAATATACAAAAAAAAGGGAAGACTATAAAATGGAGGAAAGATAGTCTCCTCAATATATGGTTCTGGAAAAACTGGACAGCTACAAGTAAGAGAACGAAATTAGAACACTCTTTAACACCATACACAAAAATAAACTCAAAGTGGATTAAAGACCTAAATATGAGACCAGACAATATAAAACTCTGGAAAGCATAAGCAGAACACTCTCTGACATAAATTGCAGCAAAATCTTTCTCGATGCATCCAGAGTAATGGAAATAAAAACTAAAATAAACAAATGAGATCTAATTAAACTCAAAACCTTTTGCAGAGCAAAGGAAACTATAAACAAAAGAAAAGACAACCCACAGAATGGGAAAAAATACTTGCAAAGATGTGACTGACAAGGGATCAGTCTCCAAAATTTACAAAGAGCTCATGTGGCTTAATATCATAAAAATAAACCACCCAATCAAAAAATGGGCAGAAGACCTAAATAGACATTTCTCCAAAGAAGAGATATAGATGGCAAAGAGGCACATGGAAAGATGTTCAACATCACTAATTATTAGAGAAATGCAAATCAAAACTACAATGAGCTATCACCTCACACCAGTCAGAATGCCTATCATCAAAAAATCCACACAAAAAATAAATGCTGGAGTGGGTGTGGAGAGAAGGGAACCCTCCTACACTGTTGGTAGGAATGTAAATTGGCATAGCCACTATGGAGAACAGTATGGATGTTCTTTAAAAAGCTAAAAAGAGAGCTGCCATATGATCCCACAATTCCACTCCTAGACATATATTTGGAGAAAAACATGATCCAAAAGAATACACGCACCCTAATGTTCATTGCAGCACTATACACAATAGCCAAGACATGGAAGCAACCTAAATGTCCATCAACAGAAGAGTGGGTCAAGAATACGTGGTACATATACATATACAATATATAATACCATGGACTATTAGCCACTGAAAAGAATGAAATAATGCCATTTGCAGCAACATGATGGACCTAGAGATTGTCATACTGAGTGAAGTAAGTCAGACAGAGAAAGAGAAATGTATTATATCACCTATATGCAGAATCTAAAAAAAAAAAGTGATACAAATGAATTTATTTACAAAACAGAAACAGACTCACAGACTTGGAGAAGGAACTTATGGTTACCAAGGGAGAAGGGGGAGGGGCGGAGGGATAGTAATGGACTTTGGGATTGACATGTACACACTGCTATATTTAAAATGTATAACCAACAAGAACCTACTGTATAAAACAGGGAACTCTGCTCAATATTATGTAACAACCTACATGGGGAAAGAACTTGAAAAAAAAATAGATACATGTATATGTATAACTGAATCACTTTGCTATATACCTGAAACTAACACAGCATTGTTAATTAACTATACTCCAATATAAAATAAATACTTAAAAAAGAAATGATTGACATTATACTAATAAACACATTTTCCTCAAATGGGGATAGTTGCCTTCCATCAGCACACAACTGCTTATACTCTCAGATCCCTAGTGTCATTCTCATGGGAGAATGACCCTAAGGTAGACAAAAAAGATTTTCCAAGGTCACTCTTTCTTTCTAACCACTCCCACTTTTCATGCCTCTCTCTCCTACAGGAAAACAGTCAGTAACAATAATTCCTAAGCAGTGGTCCAACTCCTGTACTCACTGACCACACATATAAGAATTAGATGATTAACACACAATCTTTAACCCAATTATATGGATCCTGAAAATGCAATCTTCTGTGGGTAGTGGTGGGGTAAATGACATGTAAAAATTATTAGATAGTCCTTTTTCTCTAGAGTGAGATGCCTCAAGGGTAATAGAAAGCCAAATAATTTATCTGAACATTGAAATGAGAGATTTTGTATTTAGTTTATTGCCCAGTAGTACAACATTAAGCCAAATGGTCAAAATCAAGGTGTGGATTTAGAACAATTTTATCTGAAGTGTTCTCTAACATTTTTAACACTCACAGAAGACTTTCCCTCAAAGATTAATAGGACTCACATAAAATATTCTGGAATAGGCTCTCCTTAGTGGGTTATGTAGGAACCACCTGTGGTGGTAACTAATAAGGTATTTTACAGTAGATGCTTTTCAAAAGTAAACAAGTTATAAGGGGTTGGGTAAGTTTGTCAAATTAATTTAAGAAATTCATGGTCAACAAGAGGGCAGACAGCAGTATCAAGCAGTATCAGCAGTTATTTCATCTCGTGGAACTGAAAACCACAGCCACAGAAAGACAGAGAAAATGAAAAAGCAGAGGACTTTGCACCAGATGAAGGGACAGGATAAAACCCCAGAAAACAACTAAAAGAAGAGGAGACAGGCACCCTTCCAGAAAAAGAATTCAGAATAATGATGGGGAAGATGATCCAGGACTTTGAAAAAAGACTGGATGCAAAGATCAAAAAGTTTACCAAAGACTGAGAAGAATTAAAGAGCAAACAAACAGAGATATGCAACACAATAACTGAAGTGAAAAATACACTAGAAGGAACCAATAGCAGATTAACTGAGGCAGAAGGACGAATAAGTGACCTGGAAGACAGAATGGTGAAAATCACTGATGCAGAAAAGAATAAGGATAAAAGAATGAAAAGAACTGAAGACAGCCTAAGAGACCTCTGGGGCAATGATAAACATGCCAACATTCGCATTATAGGGGTCCCAGAAGGAGAAGAGAGAGAGAAAGGACCTGAGAAAATATTGGAAGAGATTATACTTGATAACTTCCCTAACATGGAAAAGGAAAGAGCTGCCCAAGTCCAGGAAGTGCAGAGAGTCCCAGGCAAGATAAATCCAAGGTGAAACATGCCAAGACATATAGTAGTCAAACTGACACAAATTAAAGACAGAGAAAAGTTATTAAAAGCAACAAGGGAAACATGACAAATAACATACAAGGGAACTCCCATAAGGGTAACAGCTGATTTCTCAGCAGAAACTCTGCAAGCCAGAAGGGAGTGGCAGAATATATTTAAAGTGATGAAAGGGAAGAACCTACAACCAAGAATACTCTACCCAGCAAGGATCTCATTCAGATTCGATGGAGAAATCAAAGGCTTTACAGACAAGCAACAGCTAAGAGAATTCAGCACCACCAAACCAGCCCTACAACAAATGCTAAAGGAACTTCTCTAAGTGGGAAACATAAGAGAATAAAAGGACCTACAGAAACAAAAAGAAAACAATTAAGAACATGGTAATAGGAACATACATATCGATAATTACCTTGAATGTAAATGGACTAAATGCCCCAACCAAAAGACACAGACTGGCTGAATGCATACAAAAATAAGACCCACATATATGCTGTCTACAAGACACCCACTTCAGACCTAGGGACATATACAGCCTGAACTTGAGGGGATGGAAAAAGATATTCCATGCAAATGAAAATCAAAAGAAAGCTGGAGTAGCAATACTCATATCAGATAAAATAGACTTTAAAAAAAATGTTACAAGAGACAAGAAAGGACATTACATAAAGATCAAGGGATCCATCCAAGAAGAGGAGATAACAATTATAAATATATATGCACCCAATATAGGAGCACCTCAATACATAAGGCAAATGCTAACTACTATGAAAGAGGAAATGCAAGGCAGAAATAGAAACACAGATGTAGAGAACAAACACATGGACACCAAGTGGGGAAAGCAGGGAGGGTTGGGGGAGGATGAATTGGGAGATTGGGATACCAAATTGTACACTCTAAATATATGTTGTTTATTGTCTGTTAACTGTATCTCAATACAAGTTCTAAAAAGAAAATAAAAATAAAAAAATAAAAAGAAACAGAGTCGAAGTCTTAGAGCTGGGACTTCCCTGGTGGTCCAGTGGTTAAGATTCCATGCTTCCACTGCAGACTGGGGAACTAAGATTCCACATGCCACATGGTGCAGCCAAAAACAAAAAAAAAAAGAAAGAAAGAAATTCATGGTCAATCACAACTAAGCAAGTGTCTTACTGCTGGAATTATTAAAATACGTAATATTTTTCATCAAAGTATATGTATAGAATATAAAATGCCCCATTTTAGGAATTCTCCTTGGAAACATCTTTTTTTTCTCAATGAATATCACTTGGGATTAGTGTTCACACAACACTACTGGAAAATACTTATGGAGACTTGTTCACACATGTAGAGAAATCAGGTGTCATGTATTTTGATAACCAGCAGCACTTTATAATCTGCTGTGTGATTTACTGGAATTTAACAAGAACAAAAAAGAAAGATGTTAAATAAGAAGAAATCTTTTAAAAAATAAAAGTTAATTCTTCCCTCCTTTGCCTTATGTTGTTCTTTATATTCTAAATGTTCCTCCCCCTTTTATTCCTCCTTCTCTTCCCCTCCATCCCTCCTTCTCCCACTCTTTACCTTTCTTTCCTTCCTTTCCTTCCTTCCTTCTTTCCTTCTTCTCACTCTTCCCTCCTCCTTCCTTCCCTTTCTTCCTTCCCTCCTTTTTGTATAAACCTCTTTTCCTGATTCTAGTTTATTTAAGCAGGAAGAAATAAGCTGGAGAAGAGTGACAGGAGCTTGGGTGTTCTCTGGTGCCTCCCAGGAAATAGTCAATGCTCCCTCATGAACTTGCAGCTTATCAGCTCAGGAAAGGTGATTACAAAATTGGGTTTGGGTTTATTAGTGATTTAACTTGCAAATTGCCTTTTCGCTTCCCTGGGATTCAACTGAGGCTATTAGAAGTAAAGTTGGAAAATTTGCTCTTGCTACTCTCTTTAAGTTTTGACATTTCATTAAGTGAATCTTTGATTTTTTATTTCCCCATAAAGGAAACTGAGAAAGAAAATATGACTGAACCATTTGGGTTCAGTTCTTTTCTTTCTCTTACATTCCTTGTTCAGATTCTTAAGCAAAACACTTCAGAGATTTTTAGGGGATGCATTTGGAGGCTAGACATTAATGACAATAAAAATATGCCTGGCATTAGAAAAGCAGGTCTCCATATGCCTGACAATGGCACAGCAAAGTGCAAAGGTTGCTACATGAAAGTGTAAAGAGATATGAAAACGTAGAAGAATAAGAATTTAATTACAACTTAGGGCAACAAATTGGAAGTGGCATTTGAATTGGGCCTTGAAGTGATAGAGCCAATGTGAATAACTGGGGAGTAAGGTATACAAAAACTCTCTGAGCAGGGAGACAAGGACAGTATGAGAAGCAGCGACAGGGGTAGCAGGGTATAGAGTCAGAGCAATAGGAGCTAAAAGTCATGGCTCTGACATTCCTGGGCTCTGTGACAAAGGTCCTGTCCTGTGACTATAACAATAAATGTAACAGTGATATCTAAATTACAGGAGTCTTGTGAAGATTATATGAGAAAATGGATTTTAAAATGCTTAGCATAATTCCTGGTGTGTAAAAAGCACTTGCTTAACTAAAGCTGTTATTCTTGCTGCAATTAAGAAAACAGGGAGAATTTTGGTGTATTTGAGCCAGAGTTATTGGGAAATCAGTGTGTTTAGAAATTTAGAATGGAGCCAAAGTGTGGAGGCCATGAATATTTTACTTATTGCTATATTTTTGAGCATAGCAATGGCATGGTCACAAGTGCTTAAAACATATGTGCTTAAAAGGTAGTCATTGGGAGTATCTGGCATGTTTAAAAGAAGGAAAACATTATGACAAAAATCAGATAGGAAGTGTCTAAAAAGCCTAGAAAATGTAGACCAAAAATAAAACAAAGAGAAAGGTAAGCGTAAGCAGTGAATAGCTTTGTGGAAAGAAAAATCTCAGCATTTACGATGATGAGGATAGTAACATTTTCCTTTAACATTTACTTAAAAATATGTTTTGAGCTCTTGCTATGTTTTAAAACATTGTTCCAGGAGTTAGTGTTGTTGAAGAGGCCCAAATCCTCATGTATTTTACATACAATTAGAAAACATACATTAGATACAGTTGATACATATATAATTTCAGATGTAATAAATATACCAAAGGTTTTAACAGAAACATTTTAAAGTGATAGTGTCAAAGATAAATAAAAAAAGGTAGGCTACTTTAGATAGCCTGGATAGGTAAGAAGACTTATGCATCTTACATTAGCTCTGTAACGGAAGACAAATTCATGAAGATAAAGATTTAAACAATTTTTCCTTCAGTTTTATTACTTTCATAAGCAATTCACATCCTCTACTAAAGGCCACAACACATGTCTTCAGAGGTTTGCAATTAAGGCACTGGAAACTGAGTAGAGAAAATATTATGCCCACTTCAACCATGGTAAGACATAGTTTTACATGCTCCAAATAATTTTATGGACCAAAATAAACAAGAAATGTTTGGTCTTAAATTTTCAAAGTTCTGTAATTTGAGATAGTCTAGCTCCTCCACTGATGCTCATGATGATGTTTTCCAGGACATTCACTGAAGATATAAATGTGAAAGAATACAGGATGTACATTATATAAACAATACACATTTTATCAAACTTATTTCTCTAAAAGCCTGTTTCATGCTTCTCTCTTTTTCTTGTCTTTCTTAAAATTAATGAATTATGATTCAATTTTATCTCTTCTATTTGTTTAAAAAATAAATTTTCATGTTTTCAGGGGTTGGTCTAGTCTTTACATTTGATACCATTAACATATAATAGTCTAACTTCAAAAAATATTACACTGCTCCACATGTAAAGTAAGGACATTGCAACAGTACTCTTCCCTTTGCTGCCTCATATATATTTTGTGTTCAGGTAACAGTCATTATATTTCCACATATGTAATAAATCTCAGAATACTTGGTTAATATATTTTTCTTTAAAAAGTCAGTTACCTTTTAAAGGAAATTAAAAAAATTTGAAATTATTTTAAAATTACTTTCATATTTACCATTCCTGAAGCTCTTCATTTATTACATTCTCATTGTTTCATCTGGCATAATTGTCTTACTGTTTGAGAAGTCCCCTATCATTCTTATCTTTGTTTCTCCATATGTAATGTGCCTTTTTTCTTGACTACTTTAAAATTTTTCTGTTTATTTGTGATCCTTAGGAATTTGATTATGACATTTAATTGGTTTAGTTTTCCTTTTATTTATCCTGACTGAAGTTCACTGTTTTTGAAGCAGTGGGTTTATATCCTTAATCAAAATTAGAAATTTTTCATCCACTTTTTCTTCTTCACCCCCCTACAATCCTGATCCTGGGATTTCCATTCCAAACAGATTAAAGTGATATTTTCCCATAAGTCACTAAGTTTTCTGCTATTTTTTCAGGTTTCTTTTTTTTTTTTTTTTTTCTGGACCTTAGTTTGGAGATTTTTTTATTGCATGCTTTATTTTTGGAAATTATATTTTTGTCATTGCATCCCGTTTTGTTCTTTTATGAAACTTCAGTCTTATCACTCATTGTTTTCTCTTATCCCTTTACATTCTTTTGAATACTTATAAGTTTCAAAGCCATTGTCTTATAATTCCATCATCTCCATTGTTTCTCAGTATGTCTCTATCATCTGATCTCTTCCTGTTTATGATCACATTATCCTGCCTCTTATGATTGGGTGCTGGGAATCATAAACATTATATTTTTGAGTACCTGAATTTTGCTATCTTTTTCTAGAATGTTGGATTTGTTTTGGTAAGCAGTTAAGTGTAATAACTTAGCTTAATATTTTCTAGGATTGCCTTTAAGCCATGTTTATTATGTAGATCTCTTGACTAATGTATGAAACTTCTGGGATATTTATTGAGTGCCTGAATGTCCAAAGAGGACTCTCCACCCTGGCAGATTGGAGATTGATTGTGTACTCCAAACTTGAAGAATTGTTAGTCTTTGAGCTTCATTTTTAACCTTCTCTGTGAAGCTTCAACATATTCATTCATAGCTCAGCATTCAGCAAAAACTCAATGATATCCCAATGCAGATATATGGAGCAGTGTTTAATTTTTGTAAATCATACATAGCAAAATGTACCATTGCAACATCATTAAAGTGTACAGATTAATGGTATTAATTACATTCACAATGTTATGCAAGCATTACAACTACCTATTTCTAAAACTTTTGCATGACTCCAAAAGAAACTCTATAAACATTAAACAATAACTCCCAATTTCCCTGTTCCCCTAGCTCATGATAACCTCTAATCTATATTTCATCACTATGAATTTGCGTATTCTAGATACATAAGTGGAATCACATAATATTTGCTTTTTGGGTCTGACTTATTTCACTCAGCATAATGTTTTCAAGATTCATCCATGTTGCTGCAGGTATCAGAATTTCATTTCTTTCTATGTATGAATAATACTCCATTGCACGTATATGCCACATTTTATCTGTTCATTTACCAATGAGTGCTTGGACACCTGGATATTTGTTTCCATCTTTTGGCTACATAAACAATGCTGCAATGAACACGCATACATGTATCTACTTGAGTCCCTGTTTGTCTATTGTATGCATCAACCATAATCTTCTGTCACAGACATCTGTGGGTTATTCACCTTGCAGTGTTTTCCAGCAATGCTCACCACCTCTCTGGCCTGAGTTCTGATTTAAGCAAAACATACATGTGCATTTGCACAGTCCTTCAGGTAGCCCCAGACAGTATAAAACAGACAAACCCAATAATTTGCAAATAAAGTCTGTTCTCCTCACTCTTATACCTGGAACCAGAGTCCCGTACTGGGAACATGGCTGCCCCTGGTTGAATTCTGCTGTTTCCAGGGATGGTGTGAAACAAGGGCAAATGAAAACAGGAAAAGACATTCCTAACATTTTCAAGTTGCTTTTTCTTGATTCAGCGTTCACCTGGTTGTTACAAACCTCTGACTGTTTTCCAGAGTTCTGACAAACTTGGTTCTGTCATTTTCTGCTGTGTGTGTGGTGTTTTTGTTGTTGTTGTTTGTCTGTTTTTAATGTGTCTGTGTGGATTCAGGAGCTTGGAGCAACTTGCTCTACCACTATGATGATGGTGTCACCACTCTGGTATCTGTGCTTTAACTAGGTCTGTAGTTGTTACTGCTCCATACTGAAGTTTGAGATAAGCTGAATACTGAATAAAAATATTAGCTTAAAGACAGAAAATATGGGTTTGCAGCTCTCTCATTCATAAACTGTGTGATCTTGGAAGGATTATTTAATCTCTCTGGCTTAATTAATTAGTTTAGTGCATCTAATCTACAGTGTTCTTTATAGATTATATTCAGGGGGAAAAACCACAAATATAAATAAAGTACCTGAAAATAAAAGAATTCAATAAATACTATTTCCCTTTTCTACCTCTTCACATTCTAAGACCATAAGCATTTACTTCTAATGCTTCTCTGCCCTTCTCTGGAGATGTCATAGAGATGCCGAATAAGTTCATAACATTTGTTTGAAAAGCAACTGGAAAGAATTGAAAGAACCCATGTCTTAATTTTAGAAGATTAATTTCTCAATTCCTTCTTTTTCATTTACTGGATATGTATCTTTGGGCTATTAACAAGTTCTCTGGTCCTTCTTTCTCATAAGTAAAATAAAAGTTATTACATCTACAGCACACAGTTTTAAGGAAACTTTACAGAGAGGAAATCTGCTTATCTAGATACATAGTATAGAATATGCTGAAGATATTTAAAAAGTAAATGAATTAATTAATGCATGAATGATTCTGAAGCCTAATGGTACATGAAAAGAAATAGTTTATGAAGATAATGCCCAGCTGTTTCCACTTAGTAAATACACACAGAAAGAAGTGAAGAAATGGAGATGATGAATAGTGAAGAACTGTTATCTCCCATTTTATGTATCTGTGGAATAATGATTTTTAAGCAGGAGAGGAAAGAAAAGCCAATACAGATTTCCTTTAACAAGTTAATCAATGCATCTGCACATTTTCTATGAAATAGAAATTAAGACACTTCACTAAATGTGTACAAGATTTGTTGTGATATATGCTACCCTCCCACTATGTTGAAAGTCATTGCCCCACAGAAGGATATGGATCATATTGACAACATTTTATCTCAGTGTTAGGAAAAACTGGTGACAAATATGTTATTCCTCTTTTATAATCAGAATTAAGCACATTATGCATATTAATACACTGGGGTTATATTGATGAAATTTAACAAAGGATAAATTTTCCATTTGGTCATAAATGGCATGTGAAAACAGGTAATTACTTACATGAATTTTCTTTTCCCTATCAGTGTCACACTTTACAATTAGTTAAATGTTCTATACAATTTCCCTTTAACAAGCAAGTTACTGGTATGCATATATTTAGTATTCAGCCACCCAAATCGTTTAACTATCTGTACTATATACACTATGGCTACAACCCCAGGACAAGGTGAACTAGAACTGCCACCTTAAGTGAACTGGTCACACAAGTCCTTACTTGTTAATTTTTACAGCAGAAGAGTTCCCACACAAGGTAAAATTAGGAAATGTATTTGGTATGTGTAAATTCACCCAAACTCAATGAGGAGCACGTACCTAGTTCTTTGCTAACAAATGTATTGCCTTAAGAACAGCATGAGCATCAAATTACAATAACAAGATGAAAAGAATGTAAATAGAATTTTTGTACAGATGGCATCTTGCTATTTATCACTGAGCCACAAACAATTATCCTGAAAATATTGAGATTAATAGACCCATTTAGCAAAAGAGCTAATTGTGAGAGGCATTGAGATAAATCCGAGCTATTTTCCATACCAAAAGTTTTCTCTAGGTCAATTGCATTTTCCATAGAGTCATAGTCAACCCACCAATGCCAGACACTTTTTACTATAATTTTAGGATGCTTCATTTATGGGAATGAGATTATTCTGGAACAGTGGGACTATATGCAGATAAACTCAGAAAGTGGTACTATAGGGTATCAATTACTTGCAACATTTTTAGAAGTTCAGTTTCCCTCATGCATCTGAACTCTTTCTCCTCTTCAGACCTCAGAGTCTAAAACAACAATGTTTTGCTGGTGATTTCCAATTAATGAATATTCATGAACAGTGAACTTCTGAAAGTTTGGATTTTTAGCATTCTAATAACTGGGGGATTTGATACAGCGAGCTTAAGTCATCATGCAGTAAACAAAGTGAGGCAAAGAAGTTTCACCTCAAGAGCATAGGTGATGAGACTGCAGAGTAAAATCAGACAACAGAGAAATAGGAGACTGAGTTCAGGAAACACAGATTCAAGTCCCAGGTCCTTCACTAGTTGTGTGATTCTGCACAAGTCAATCATTGTCCCTGCCTCTTTCCTGTGAAATGGGATTTACAATCCTATAAACAAATGGGACCATATAAGAAGCACTTTATAAACAATAAAATATGAAAAACAATATAAATGTTAGCTTTGGTTGTTTTCTGCAAATAAGTCAATTATGCTTATCTCACTCAGAAATTTGTTAAACATATTTCTCTCAAATACCTTAGGCGATACTAAATTTCACTAGGAAGAACTTCCACATTAGAAGTAAGAACAATCTTTTAACCTTGCTGGAAAAAAAAAAAAGCATTTGCAAGTTGTATTTATTTGACTACTTGCTAATAAGTTGTGTTCTTTTTGAGAAACCCATAGAAGATAAAGCAGAGCAAACACTTCTTAATTTGAATGCTGTGATTTTGCTCTTCACATAAAGTACAATGTAGCAATGTTACAGTTGGAGCAATTTAGTGGAAGTGGTGATGGAAGAAAATTGAAATCATTAAGCTAATTGTCACCTTATGTAACTTAGGCTACCTATTCAAATGACAACCAGATTTAACTTTTTTGATTATCCATAGCTAGACAGAGAAGACATTCACAATTAACAGCATACAAAAACACTTAGAATCATATTTTCTTCTTCAGATTTATATAAGCTGAAGATGATAACAAGAAGCTTATTTTTTCATGGTTATATATTAATCTGATCATCCAAATTCCTCTTGCTCTAGTATGGTCTGTCCTTGAAAAATTTAACTAAGCTGGAAATTAATTACATGAAAATCTCAAGAGAAAAATTAAAGGAATATTTACTTCATTGGTCTAAGGACAGGGAAGAAACTATATTCTGGTGCTTCCCACACTGTGTAAAACAAGTATTATCTTTTTCTTCATTTCACTCTGATACTTCTGTAAAGTACAATAAACATAGTATCAGTAAAATTAAATTTTTAAAAGAAATACAAAAATAGCCCATGCTATTAATCTGTCAAATTGCAATGCAAATTTCTGAAATGTTTACTCTAAGTTTCTGTAGCTATATCCTCACTGGTGATAACAAATAAGTTGGGGACAGTTATCAGACTGCAGACTAGACTTTGAGTAATTAATTGCTTTTTCTGGAAAGGGTCAAATAGTAAATATTTTAGGCTTTGTGTGCCACATGGTCTCTGTTATGACTATTTAACACAGCTGCTATAGCATGGAAGCAGCACTAGACAAAGCATAAACAAATGGCCATGACTGTATGCTGCAATAAAACTTTATTTGTGAAAACAAATACTGGTCTACATTTGACCCATAGGCTGTAGTCTGCTGATATCTGTTCTAAGCTATGACATTTGTAGTATCTGTCAATGTAATACATGAGGGAAAATCCTAAAACACTGACATAAAAGATTATGCAAATTCCAATGCTATTTGAGAACTTCCATGAAAATTAATGGAGTGAGGTGAGGAAAAGAAATAGATAACTGGAGGAACCTAGGCCTTATTTAGGCCAAAACAAATTGAAAACTGAAGGAAAAAATCAGATTGTCACATTCAGAAATGAGAGAATAGTCTCCATGACTGGATGCAGGTGGAATCTGTGTGCACCATACGGTGGTTAAGAACTAAGGCTCTGAAGCCAGTCAGTTCTGGGTACCAATCCTGGCTTCACTATTTATTAACCCATTGAAAAAGAGGAATAATTACCTTGGGAAAGTTTCTCCTCCTACTTATTCTCATAATAAGATGGAAAAATATACTATTTAAAGAGTCGTTGATATAATTCAGTGAAATACTTGCAAGCATGTATCATTTTCCTTTACATAGTAGGTGTTCAAAAATGTTTACAGTAAATCTTGCCTATAAGAGATGAAGTTATAATTTTTTTCTGGAAACTTTGGTATGCTGCAGCTAAGGTGATATTGTAAAGTCTCAACCTGTTAGGAAACAAAGAAATTTTGTAGAGAAGTAGCATCCTGCTGTTAATTATGAGACCTGATTATTTTCCAAGATAGTTGCCACTATCTTGCAACTTTGATCAATATTTCTTCCCTCTTCATTTTTAACATAAGGTGATATGCTCAACCAAATATTTCTCTCACAATGTATACTTTTTTGTGCAGTGGAAGGAAGGCTGGGTTAAAATGCACCGTTTAGCTTCCAGTACTTCCTGTGCCACTGACTAGCTATGCATTCAAAAATGAGTTGCTTAAAAGTTCCAGGTATCATTTTCTGATCTATTAAAAAGAAGCTTCAAACAAGTCACCTAAAAAACCTCATAAAAAGAAATTATCTTGCATCAGATTTACCTTTTCTGGTAATTCTCTGTATGAATATATGACGAATATATGACTATGACCCTTTAAGCTGTGGCATCCTCTCTGCCAAATATTACCAGAATGCATAATGTCCTATTTTGCTTTTAGTTTAGAAGGTCATATTGTAAAAGATCTATATTATCAGAAAAAAAGAAATTATGCTCTTATACACCTGAGATTCTAATCTTAGTGGGAGTAAATAAACTACTTAAGGCATGCAGATAGAGTAATAAACAGAGCACAATCATTGATGTCTAGTGAAAAAGAGGAATAGTCTAGATCAACATGTGAGATAATATTTCACAGCAACAGCACAGGGAGTAGAGTTTTCTAGTCGGAAGCTGTAAATTAGTGATCTTAGAAGGAAAACCAGAAAATTCTTCATCTTCTTCTAACACCCTCTATTGCCAAGGCAGAACTTGATGAGATAGATAGATGATAGATAGATAGATGATGATAGATATAGATAGATAGATAGATAGATGATAGATAGATAGATGATAGATGATAGATAATTTTGTCATGGGAAGTTGAAGAATTAATAATAAGAATTATTAACCTGAGTCCTTAAGTTAGTTGAATTTTTTAGAAAGTAGGCAAGATCTTGTTATCACCTTCAAAAGGCAGTAAGCAATAAGGTATCTCTTTGATAACCTAACAAACCAAAATCTGTTAGTGTTTATTACCATAACCAAATACCAATTTGTGGTATTTATTACCACAATCAAAAATCAATTCTGACCTCCACCACTTAGTTATAATTTTGAACTTATTTACTGAATATGCTGCTGCTTTAAAAAACTGTGCAAACACTATAAATACAACAGTAATAACTGTTGAAGGTAACCACAGATAAATATAAAGCTATCATAAAAATAACTCATGATTATAACACCATTCTTAATTACACAGCCATTCTTAACATGAGAAAGAGAGATAGATTCAAACTTTTTAAAATATAGCTTTTTGTAAAAAATGACAATAAAAATATACATATTTTTTGTAATCCTAATTTACTTAATTTACTTGTCATCAGAATTTTCTCATGTTGTTAGCTACATTTTAAGACTATCTGCATATGATCTCATCAGAAGACTTGATGAGATGAATGTAGCTAGTCACTTGATAATATATGTTATATTGCTTTCAACTTTTATTATTTCAAATAATGGTTAGATAAACATAATTTTTGGTATATCTGTACATATCATTATTTCTTTAGGATAATTCTTAGAAATGAAATTATACTTCAAAGCCTATGAATATTATTAAGGATTTTATATGTGTATTGCCTAGCTTACCTTAAGAACAATTGCACTTATAATATTTTTTTGAAATTAGGTATTATTGTTCACTCCAACCAGTAGCTTATCTGTGTGCACATATCTTTACAGTTCTAACAATACAAAATGTTATAATATTTTAAACATTTTCCTATTTTGTAGACTATTTTACAGTTTCTTATTATTTAGTCTTTCCTATACTCTTACATTTTTATAGTTGGTGTTGCTCTAGAACATAAGGATATGTTTCTTTTTTGATATTGATAGTAATTATAAAATGTCTTCTTTCACAGTAGAATTAAACTTAGCCATATTATAAGACAATTTATTAATCCATTCATTCTATTTTCAGTGTTTCACACTGTTCTAAAGATTACTTGGTCTATCTAGTAGGTTATCAATAAATATTTAGTTATGGATTTGTTTATGTTTGATTTTTTCTGATTATTGATCATATTTTCCTACTTCTTTGCCTGCCTAGTAATTTTTGATTATATGTTGTACATTTTGAACATTACATTATTATTAGTTTCTGGATTGGATTGTATTTCTTTAACTAGTATGATACACTTGTTTTGATATGCAATTGAGTTACAGGCATACCTCACTTTATTGTGCTTTGCTTTATTGCACTTCACAGATATCGCATTTTTTACAAATCGAAGGTTTGTGGCAACCTTGCATTGTCAGATGATGGTTAGCATTTTTTATCAATAAAGCATTTTAAAATTAAGGTATGCACATTTTTTCTTACATATAATACTGTTGCACACTTAATAGACTATAGTATAATGTAAACATAACTATTCTATACACTGGGAAGACAAAAAATCTTGTGACTCATTTTATTAGGCTGTCTGGAACCAAACCCACAGTACCTCTGAGCTGCGCCTGTATTTGGAATCAAATCCTTTCAAGACTTGTTTTTCTACTTGGTTAAGGTAAATCCAGAACACTCTTTAGCCAGGTGATAATTTATCTCCTTATATAAGGTGATATCCTTTTGAGAACTCTATCAGATGTCCTGTACGTTATATGATCTTTCTACTCTGGCTGGAGGGAACAAAAATTGTACCCATTCCTGTATGAACTCAAGAAATTATTTGGACTATTACTTTCTGGTGTTTTTTTCTTTTTCTCCCAGACTTGGATAGTCACTTCTCAATCATGCATAATGAATAGTCACTTTAAGACTTAGTGGGACAATTCTTCAGATCTCTAATTCATTTTCTCTCTCTCAAAACTCTCTCTTTAGTTCTCTCTCTTTTTCACTCTGTATGTGCATATGTATATGCATGGCTCCCTTTACTCTAGTAGTTTGTCCCACAAATTATGGGCAACTTAGTCTATCCAAACTGTAATCTTTTTTTTTTCTCCATTCACTGAGACTTCTGAGGTTAGTTTGGCTTCCTTCTCTCTCTGTTGTTGCCTGGAAACTACCTCCAGAAAGTAAGCTGCTGCAATTATAGAGTTTATCTCATTTGTTTTCCTTGTCTCAGGGAAACAGCAGTTATCCAATAACTGAAAACCATTGTTTCATATAGTTTTCTGGTTTCCAACTTTTTAAAGTGGGAAGATAAATCCAATTCCTGTTAATCATTATGGTCTGAAGTGAAAGTCTATATGCTTTCTACTCTCTCTCTCTCTATATATATATACACACACACACATATATGTAAAATACATACATATATACATATATAAAATACATAAATATACACATATATAAAGTATATAAGAATATGTATTTACTTTAATAATTATTTATTGAGGGATTGTAAAAAGTATAAATCACCATGTGGTACTAAATTTGTTTCTAAGAGACATGGTTGTGTTCATGGTTTGATTTTGATTCTTTGTTTTTGTCTACTTGCACAATCCAATAACATAGCTATTATAGAGCAATGACATCAATCTTTATTAAACTGAAGCAGGATTTTTGCTAATTTACCTTCCTATACCTCTTGGTTTGATCTTTAGCAGAGGTAAAGCTAGAGAATTATTACTATCTGCTAAAATGATTATGGATTTGGTTGATAGGACCCTACTGGATCTCAATCCTAACCATGCCACTTACTAAATCTGGGATCTCAGTGAATCTGCATAACTCCTCTGAGTCTCAGTTTCTTCAGCTAGAAAATAAGGGTGAAATACAAATAGTCATTTTGAAATATTCTGTTTGAAATCATGAATGAATTACATGAAATATAGTGTCTGGCATACAGATGCCATAAACATATATGAGACATAAAATCTGTGTGCTATAGAAAAGGATAGGAAAAAACTAACATAATAGCAATGTAAAAAAAAGAGAAAATAACAGAATTTATGTGTGAGAGGGCACTAATCATAAGTCCCTTCTTGGAAAATTTACTTGACCTTTATAAACCCCACTTTTCTCATTTTTATAATGAAATGGTTTAAATTGATAATTTTGAAAGTTATAAAAGTCAAATTATATGATCTAGATCTGCTTAATACCACACTTCAACAGAGCTAACCAGTCACATATAAAGCTCAAATTTTTGCTGCCTTCCTTTCTTTCTCTTTCTCCCTTTCTTTCTTTTTCTTTCTTTCTTTCTTTCTTTCTTTCTTTCTTTCTTTCTTTCTTTCTTTCTTTCTTTCTTTCTTTCTTTCTTTCTTTCTCTTTCTCTTTCTTTCTCTTTCTTTCTTTCTTTCTTTCTTTCTTTCTTTCTCTCTCTCTCTCTCTCTCTCTCTCTCTCCCTCTCTTTCTTTCTTTCTTTCTTTTTTGTGTATTAAGCATCAGCCAGGAGTAGATTTTTGTGATCACTTGTTATCATAAAGGCTGCTGTATGATTGTACCTTTTATTTTAGAGCTAATAACTTCTTTTCTTTTGGATATTACCACGTAAAAGATTCTATTATTCAGCTTCATTTTATTTCATAAATCATCGGTGAGGCATTTTTTGTGCTTACTTATCTCTGTAACTTTCCCTGAGAGAGGTGCCCTTACTAGGACACTATTCAAAAAATTTCCCCTAATATTCCCAGCATGGAAGCAAAAAGATCCTGGAGATTGGCTCTCTAATAGTTCAAAACAGAAATTCGTGAGGATGTGTAAGTTTATCACAGTACTTAACCAGAGAAAATTGTAAAGTCACATGGGAGGCAGGGAAAAAAATTAAAAACAAAGATGACTTACACTTTCATTAATTCAAAATGTAGATACTAGTTATGCAATGTATGTTATTTTCTGATGATGTCTGCATGCTACTGAGATCATAAAAGCTGATAATGAAGTTGTCCACATGTAAAACAAACCAAAAATGAGAAAAAAATCCTTTTATTTCAATACTCTTCACCATTCTGCAATTATTTTGTTACTCAGGAGACAGTGCCCTTTCCTCCCTCAATGCTTCCATCTAGCATACACTTGCCTTGTGTTCAATTTCCTCTCCACTGGCCTGGCCAAGTAGGAGATAAGGATTTTAGGAGCAGACAGAGTGAAGAGTGGGCCTAGTCTTTCCTTTAGAGACTGGAGCAATCTGAGAATCAGTTACTAAATTCAAACTGAAACAAAATACACCTGGGCCAATATGCATAATTTCAAAAGTGCTAGAAAGGACTGAGTTCTAGGTCCAAGGTGACACATTAACAACTCAGGATAACCAAAAAAAGTTGGGATAAAGTGAAAAAAAAATCCTGAGTACCAGGACAATACCACAGATACTTTTAGCAAGCATTTTGGTTTTTTTAAATAAGTTTTAATAAAATATTATAATTTCTTTAATTTCATCTGATGTAATTCTAGTAAAAATTTATATACCACTATTTTGATATGGAAATATATGATTCTTTGCAATTTCACCCTTTTCAGTGTCTACATAGGACAAAGTGAATTGAAAATGTGAAAGGATCTATTATTTTCACCTGTCATCTCCATTATCCAGAGTATATGTTAATAGAATTAAATCACATATAAACTTTTACTAATCAATAATAAAAGAGGGAAATACTCAGTGACAAGAAAAAATAGCCCAGCTGAGAAACATAAAATGGATCTGAATGGATATTCCTTGAAAGAAGATTTCCAAATGACCAATTAACATATGAAAACAATATTATTAGTCTTTAGGAAAATGCAAATCAAAAGCCACAATAAGATACCACTTCATATCCACTGGGATGACTATAGTAATAATTATAAAGACAAGCAATAACCATTGGTGAGGATGTAGAGACATTTGTATCTTTTTTACGCTGTTGGTGGGAATGTAAAAAGCCACAGCTACTTATGGAAACAGTCTATTCCTCAAAAAATTAACATGAGAGTTATCACATGACCCAGCAATTCCACTCCTAGTTTTATGATTTAGACAGCCTTAAGTTTCCCTTCAGCTTGACTAAAATTTAGGCAGGTTTCTTCCTGACTATAGCCCACTGTTAGAAAATGTTTAACTCCACAATTTTTCTCTGTCCTTTTGCAATGTCAATCTTCTACCAGCTCTGGCTGAGTTTTAGAACTCAGGAATACCTTTCTCAAGGATGTGGGGGCCATTCCTGTGAAATGTAGTAATCTAAGAACATAGTTGCCCCTATCTCCCAGTCCCTGTAGGACTGTAAGAGCCTTACTTTCATAAGAGATAATTATGAAACACTAATGGCCCAATCACATTGACTAACCTCCCCAACAATGTTCTCCAGTACTTTTCCATTAGTTTATCCCCACATTTAAAAATCCTCTTGTCTTTTGTTTCAGCAGAGTTGAGGTGAATCTCTCTCCTCCTTTGCAGTAGTCTTGAATAAAATCTTCCCTATCTGTTTAACTGCATCAGGTGCAATTTTTCTTTAACATGCATATATACAAGAGAAATACAAAGATACATGCACACAAACATTTACTCATGAATGTTCACAGCAGTTTTATTTATAGTAGCCAAAAAGTTGAAACAATCAAAATGTCTATCAACTGATGAGTGGATAAATATATGTAATATAACTACACAATGAAATTTTATTTGCTAATTAAAAAAAATAGAACAAATATGTGCCACAATATGGCTGATCCTGCAAATATGCTAAGTGAAAGAAGCTAGTTACAAAAGATCACACATTGGGATCCACTTATATGAAGTGTCCAGAAGAGGCTGTGTCTAGAGTAGAGAAAAAAAAGTAGATTGTTGATGGTTTAAAGATAGGGAGTTGAGAGGCAATGGAGAAATGACAGCTAATGAGCACAAATTTTCCCTTAAGGGAAATGAAAATATTCCAAAATTAGATAATGACAATGGCTGCACAATACTGTGAATATACCAAAAAAAAAAAAAAAAAAAAAAAAAAAAAAAAAAAAAAATTGAGTGTGCACTTTAAATCTGTGAATTAATTCTTAACTTTTTTTTAAGTCCTTTCCAATAATGATATTAACTGTACCTTATACTGATTTATTTTTCTTTCTTATCTTATATATGGTGTATGTATTTTCTCATTTGTTTATTGTCTGTCTTTCCACAAGATAGAAAATTCAGCAGGGGTTTTGTTTGTTTGTTTTAACATTTATAAGTCTTAAGATTTTCTGGCACACAGTAGGGTAGCTGTGTTAGCCTGAAAAAAGCAGAGGCAGAGGCAAAGTTTTGTGTGTGATAGTTTATTTTAGGAAATATGACTATGGATCAGGAGTGCGGAAAGGAGGAAATGAAACCATGAAGGAGGAAAGACAACAGAAAAATGAGCCCTAGAGTTGTTCTCCGCTGTGAAAAATGATACTCAATGCAACTGGGACCTTCTAGGGGGATTTACACAACGAGCCTCACAGATGCCCACAAAAAGAACAAAAAAAGGGAAGTATTTATCATCAGCTCTTATCTCCCACTGAGTAAGGGTTGTCCTATTAAGGTGTTCAATGCCTTAAGCTTTCAATGAAGCATATATAAGTGTAAAGCAGGTTCATATAGGTCTCCCTGCCATAGAGTTATAAAAGCCTAGGGCCAGAAAATAAGAAAGAGTGATTTTGATGAGGGCAAGTGTTTTCAGTTTACATCTGCATCAATCTGCTTATCTCAGCGATGGCTGGAGTAAAGGTTAGGTAGAAAGGAAGTGAGATAGGGCAAAATAATACATATCAAACTTGATGGATACCCTAGTCCCACTGACTCCATTTCAAAGAACATGGTCAGTAAGACTAGAAGAACCCAAAATATTCATTAGGGTAGCAGATCACACCCTGTAGTATTTTGCCCCATTTCTCCTTTCTAAAGAACTGATGTTCTTTGCTCTTCTTTTCCCTGGCTTTATAACATCCAGGTATTTCCATGCCTAATCTTCAGATTCTTTCCTGAGGCCTCCTTTTTTTGACCATTTGTCCTTACAAATTAACCTCCTTCAAATTTCTGAACATCTCTAAAAAGGCACCCACAAAACTCACAGAGTAAAAGTCAATCAAATGTTTAGTTATAGACCCTGAGATGCTTCACTCATTCTGTTAATGTTGAATAATAAATCAGATAAAACTAGATAATTTTTGGTGAGTAGAAGCATATTTTCCATATGTATCAAAACACTTGGACTGCAGTCAAAATTCTATTGAATGTATACTGAATATTGAGAATGTAAGTGAAATCTTTCACCCTACTTTAATAATCATTCCTAATATAAAATAATAAGCTACTTTCTGTTTCTTAGTTCAGAAGTCTGCACATTTGTAGGAGCCTAGGAATGGGTCTCCATTAGCATCTTTATTGCCAAGGGTATTCTGGGATCATGTGCTTACATAACTCACCGAGATCATATACATCTTGCCAGTTCATAGGAGTCCTGGTTGCCCTTGCCCTTGAGAAACTGAGGAACTGCATCAGTAACATCTCAATCTATAAAATTCTATTCCATCACTTCATCTGGACCTAATATTCCCAATAGATTTTAGTCTCTACGTGGCCTAGACATTTGCCGATATTTGCATTATGGACACCATAGAGTCTTTCCAAAAGATTTTTCAAAAGCTAGACGGATTACTGTCTTCCACAATTTTCATCTTTGGCAGCACTGTGGGTGGTTAACCCTGCCTCCTGAAAACTACTCTTTGATTACACAGACTGATGTGATGGTCTTTTTAAACTGGCTGGAACGTCCAGTAGTTAATACTCTAATACAATCTTTCTATTTCCACACATAAGTGCACACACAGAATACTATTATAATAATTAGGCATATGCCTCCTTTCCCTGTGGGTGATGAAAACCAGGGCCACATACTTCAGAGTTCATCTGTGTTTTTTTTGAAAATTAATTACTTTCTTATGGATATATAACACCAGAAAATGTATCTGGTAAGTTTTGAAAGTTGTCTAGATTGTAGGAATACCTTTTCCCCCCTAAATAACACATATTCTTTCACTGTTATCTATGATACAACAAGAGTCCATGCAGTTTTGGAGCAGAAAATTTCTTACACCACCATTATTTTGATGCATTTTTTAAGGCACTTACCATAGAGCTGAAATATATTTAAAAATATAGTGGCTATATCATTAATCATATGCTTGACTTTAATCACCTAACTACATTGAAACTTACATAAGAAAATATGTTTTAATCTTAACAACTTTCCAGAAACTAATACAGGTTTTCATATGCTTCATATCAAATCTTCATATTCAGTAGGTGAAATCATTAGTACACTAAAAGTTCTACCATTCAAAATCCATTTTGTAATGTCTGATACGAGAAACAGTGATATTGGCTATAATGTTTCAAATTCATATATACTTGTCCACTAAGGTACAGGCTAATGAAGAATATACACCAAGAAGTATATCTGATCATTAAGGAAGGAGGGTACTGTGCTGTGTCTCAGGCTTGGGAAACTAATCACTTTCTTTCTGACAGTTCCCAGTTTGGCCAATAACATATTAGTAAGATATGTGTTCCCATCCACTTTCTCTTGTTGCAGAAATAAAATCCTTTCACATATTGTCAGTCTTCATTTTTTTTCTTTATATCTCTTTGCTAGCTATGGGATTACATCATTATCATTTCATTCATACTGTAGTTTTTGCAAAAGTTGGTACCAGGCCTAATGATTTATTACCCCCCTACAGTTCTAGAATGAGGAGTATGCTTTAATCTCTTGAAACTGTAAGAAACACCAAGACTGATATAGCCAAGCACCCACATTACATGTTTTTCTGCTGTAAGTCAACCCTCTCAATCCAGAGTCCTGAATCAATAAGGGAGTCACTATCTTCCTATTATAGATAGAGTTATTAATATTCCTTCAAGGAAGGTTGGCCCCTCAAAAGGCCACTGCCCCTGAACCACTTTGAGTGCCTCAAGGTGACTGGCTGAAAACATCTCAATTAGAGTCAACAAACATGTCCTTGACCCATCCTCCTTTATCCTGTGTGTGGCAGGTATCTTTGTATCTTCTTACATGCTTTCATACAAATAGGTTTTCATGCAGGACTGGTACCAATGAAACAACCATTGATGTCAGTGTTTCTGAAGCACCAAGTGATGGCTGTTCTGAGTTCCTAGGTTACAGAATCCCAGGAACAATCACTCCAGATTTCCTTCCTGCCCTGGTAGCCAATTTCCAGAATAATTAAGTGTACATAGAGCTAAATTTTAAAAAACTTTCAAATGAAGCCAATCTTAAAAAAGAAAAAGCCATTATAGAAGATATTTTCAAGAGAAAAGAAATAATCTCCAATGAGTTTTAAAGTCCCTCTCCCAATTCTCCCCTGGCAAACTCTAAGGCTTGCATCAGTAACAGTTGCTGTGAAACACACGATGGCTGAAATTATCTTGCGATGGCTGGGGTGAATGATATATGATAAGCAGGATCAGGATTAGCAGTATCTTTCCAGGCTTAATGTGTACAAGGTAGATGGCTCTTCTGGTCTCATCAGCATTTTTTCAATTCTAAGTGTTCTATGTAACTTGCTGATTATTAAATTTGGAAGGAAACAATACTGAGCTGTGCCCTTTGCTGTTTACCCATTCAGTGTCTACACAGGTACATTCAGCAATAAAGTGGACATATGTCCCCTGCACTTTCCTTATTCATTAGGGTGTGCCTTGGATTATTGGATTTATGTGACAATTACACACTAGATTCCACAAGAAAGAGTAGCTCTAATTGTCCTCTTTCTAAGGATTTTGTCCACTTTGAATGAAGGCAGGTGTGCTTATTATTAACATCTTAACTAATAAATCAGGACTGTAATCTATCAGTTTACCCACCAGACCCAATTTTAAGATCCCAAATAAGAATTGTGAATGATATATTAGGTTCTAATGACTTCCCTAACATATGCTTGCAAGTAATAGAGGATTTCTCTAGTCTAGAGGCTTCCCTAGTACAGTCCTGGATAAGCCCTGCTACATAATTCCTTCAGATCTTATAATAGTGGAGGATCTTGTGATTCCTTTTCATATTTCAAAGTGACTAGGGAACAATGCATGGGGCTGCAATAAGCCTTGAAAGTCACCAGTTCTTAAGAGTGTAGCTAGACTATCACTGCCTCGGCATCCATTTTTTTTGGGGGGGCACATGGGCTTAGTTGTTCCACAGCATGTGGGATCTTCCTGGAGCTGGGATCGAACCCTTGACCTCTGCATTGGCAGGTGGATTCTTAACCACTGCGCCACCTAGGAAGCCCTCGGCATCCATTTTAACCGGCCAAGAGGCCTGAAGGGGCCTTGAATTGACACAGACCCCTCCCTTGAGCACAAAACAGAGTCTCAAGTAAATATAAGTTCTTGATTTGACTCTCCCTACAGCCCTTGTGATAAGCACTATGCCCTGCCTCCCAGGGCCTTTCCTTTGTATTCCCCTTAGATAAGACTACCATGAAACTCAGCAAAGCCTCACTTTTTTTTTTATTTGAATAGACCAATCTGGCCTTAGCCTGGGGAACTTCAAAGCACTCCACCCATGGACCCTAACAAAGGCATGTGCTCTGTGTCCTGCCAAAGTCTCTCTGCCTGCACCCTGCCTTGACCTCCCTGCATGGCCCCGGAGGCATGTGGTGCACCTCCTCCTGCTGCTGTGGGCACGTAAGAAAATTCTGTATTTCACTTCCTTTGTGATCTTTTGTTGAAATTTGGTTCACCATCTGACATCCTAGGGTCTACTTAACAAATGTTAATTAAACAAAATCATACGACCAGCTGTGAGGACATGCACCCTAAAAATGTAGGGTGCTTGGGGTCTGGATAAACATTGTGTTTAACTTGAGGAACCACAGACCTGCTAAATCAGAATTTCACTAATATACTTTTATAATTTAAAGGACTAAATAGTTGCTTCTGTTAGGTACCCATGCTTTAGCATAACTAAGGTATTGTCTCCTTTCCTGGCTTATTAGAGAAAAGGGATTTTGTTTTCTTATTCTGTTTATTCTCATAGAGAGTTCCTATTGATCTATTTGTTAAATTCTGCTGCCAAGCGTGTATGAAAAAGTAAAATAGACAAATTTATTCCCCAGCAAAATTTGGCATCTTACATATGAATTGAGGGATCAAGATAATGATTCAGAATATTAAAGTAATGGATATCATAGGAGTTGTTGACACAGCTACAGTATGCTGCTACTTAGGTTCAAATGATATCTGTTTCCAAAGGGCTTATATTGATTGTCACAGTGATGAAAACACTTTCACCTTCTATTAATATCGAGCCTTATTACTTCAGCTATGTTTTTTACTAAAATAGTACTCTAACTCAAGTATCTGAATAAAAGTAATATAAATATTTCTACATTTTTCTTGTTAAAACTTAAAAAAAATCTCATTACTTTTCTGAATGAAAATTATACATGCACCTTATTTTTTGAAAACTAAATCAGATAATACATAAGAATATGAAGATAAGTGAATAGTCACTAAATCACTTTATCCAGAGTTAAAAGCTGCAACCATTCAAAAACATATCTTTCAATATTTCTTACATGTATACAAAAATACATTAATAGCATTTTCTTATTTTAAAAAAGAATTGAAACAGTGTTCTGGCTGGTCAATATAAAGTAGCAGGTATTTAATTAAATCTACTGCCAAAAATTATTATGAAAGCTGAAGAATTCAATGACTCTTAATGTAACTGAATCTATAGCCCAAAAATTTCCCCAAAAGAGAGGAAGGCCGGAAGGAAGGAAGGAAGGAAAGAACTTCCTCTCCCAGATAGCTTCACTGATAAAGTCTTTCACATATTAGAGGGAAAAATATCAATATTACATTCATTTATCCAAAAAAATGAAAATCTGAGCTCATTTTCTAACTCATTTCATAGTGCCAGCCCAACTATATCATCAAAAGTCACAAGAAAACTACAAGAAAGAAATGTTACAGGTCAATATCTCTCATGAAACCTAAAAATATAAGGATATGTAAACATGATAAAACCATTACCAAACAGGGTTTATTCAAAAAATGCAAGGCTGTCTACCCATTTGTGGATCAGCAAGGATGAAAATCATGATCTTCTTAATAGAGAAATAAAGTTCTTAAATAAATTTCAATGTTCATTTATTTAAAAAACAAAACAAAAAATATTTTAGGCCAACTAAAAATAGAAGGAATCTTCCATAATCTGAGTTATTTACAAAAAGTCTACAACTAACATCATACTAGGGAATTACTGAGTGTTTGTCTCCTGCCTTGGGTAGAAAGCAAATATGTCCACTATTACCGTTCTATACAACATTTTACTAGAGGTATTAGCCAGTGCAATAAAGAAAGAAGATGGACTAAGAGGTTTAAAAATTAAAAAGGAAGAAGTGACACCATCACTATTTTCAGAATGATTTTATTACTTATTTTAAAATTCCAGATGGATCAATAAACATTTATAGTTAATAAATGAATTTGGTAAAGTTAATGCACACAAAATTGATAAGCCAAAAAATTTTATCTGCATATACTAGCCAACAGACAAGTGGCAAATTATATAACCATTATCATTTAAAATTACATCAAGAAGCATAAAATACCTATGACTCATCTAAGTAAAACTGAGATATCCACACTGAAAACTCTAGGATATTGCTAAGCAAAATTAAAAACTTAAATAGATGTTCATGAATGAAAAGACTCAGTATTAGCATTTCTATTCCCCCTAAATTGATCTAACTGACCTATAGATTGAATTCAATACCAATCAATAGTCAATGATCAAGAAAAATTATGAAGATACAAGAATATGCAATAGCCAAAGCCATCTTAAAGAAGATATAATTGGAAGACTTATACAACCAATGTAAAGACCTACTATAAAACCACAATAATTAAGACAATGTGATATGGGTACATGTGTATACAGAAAAGACTACTGAAAATATTGGTGATCCCAGAAACAGACCCACAGATACATAGTCACCTAATCTATACAAAGACTCTTCTGTAGTTGAGAGCCAGTTAGGGGTTAGTCTTTTCAATAAATGGTGCTGAAACCATTGAATATCAACATAGAAAAAAAATAAACTTTTCCTACTTCCTCTCACTATTCAAAAAATTTATTCAAGAAGGATATTAAAAATAAATAAATAAATTGAAAATTAAAAAGAGAAAAAAGAAGGATATTAAGTATTTAAGGTAAAATAATAAAGATTCAAGAGAAAACATAAGTATAATATCTTTAAGAACTCGAGAAAGAAAGGTTTCTTAAGCAGGACATGAAAAATATGAAAGGAATGCTTAAGGAAAAATAACATTTTAGAACTTCATTAAAAAGACATCTTAAAACAGCAAATGGAAACAGAGTTGAAATACAGTTGCAATTCACATATATAACATAGTAGTCATATCCAGAATATGTAAGTAACTACAAGTTAATTATTTTAAAAAATAAAACTTGGCCAACAGCCTTGAATAGGAACTTCATCAATGAGAATACCCAAACAACCAAAGAGCATATACCTTTGGTCAGAATTATTAGTAGTTATGAAAATACAAATTTAAACAACATTGAGACCACTAAACACCCACTAAAATGGCAAAAATAAAATTCCTGTATTAGTGAAGATGTATAGCGATTCAAGCTGGCATATGTTACTGTTGTAGTGTAATCTGGTAAAACAGTTTTAGAAAACTCATTGTCAGTATCCAAAAAAACTAAATATACATTTACCTCATAATTCAACAAATCTACTCTTAGCTATATAACTAAAAGAAATAGGTTCATATGGCTAAAAAGTCTTTTTCAAGAATTTTCATCCAATCTTTATTTATAGTATCCAAAAACTGAAAGTATCTGTCAACAGTGGAATGAGTGAAAATATTGTGAGTAAATGTATATTAAATTGCGATAAAAATAGTACACTGATACATACAACATGGTGTAACTTTACAGACATTATACTGCACAATAAATACTGATGGAAATCAGAATAAATGGTAAGTTTTTGGATGATTTACTGTGATGTGACACAAAGGAGCTGTCTTTGAGTGATGGAAATATTCTTTTCTGATATGGTGGTTACATTGGTATAGATATTTATAAAAGTTATTGAGTTGTGAACATTATATTAGTGTACCTTATTGTATGTATGTTATATCTTAAAAACAAATTAAGAAATAATTTGTAGTATATATATTATTTTTAACTGATTAATAGGCATTATTTATAAAATTATAGATATTAAGTGTTTTATCTTGTATTACTGAGATTGTTTTCTCAATTTGCCCTTTATTCCTTGATATCCTTTGTGGTATTTTTTAACACTTTTGTTGAGATGTAATTCACATAATATAGAACTCACTCATTCAAAGTGTATTTTTTAGTATATTCACAGTGTTGTGAATTCAACATCTTTTAGTATATTCAGAAGGTTGTACAATCATCATCCAATCAAATTATGGAAGATGATCATGTCTAAAGGAGGTCCCATACCAATTAGCTATCACTTCCTCACCCCCAACCCTCACCACCTAACTCTAAGCAACCACTAATCAACTTTTTGTCTCTAAAGATTTGCCTATATTAGATATTTCATGTAATGGAATCTTAGAACATTTTGTCTTTTGGGACCAGCTTCTTTAATTTAGCATAATGTTTTCAGGATCGACCATGTTGTAGCATATATCATTACTTCATTTCTTTTTTTATTGCTGAATAATATTCCACTTTATGGATATGTCACATTTTGTTTATCCTTTCATTGGCTGGTGGACATTTGGGTTGCTTCAACTTTTTGACTCTTATGAGAAATGCTGCTAAAAACAAGTGTTTTGTTTTGTGTACAAATTTGTGTGTGGACGTGTGTTTTCCTTTCTCTTGAGTGGGCACACAGCAGTGAAATATCTAGTTCACATGGTAAACTCTAAGTTTAACTTTTGAAGCAACTTCCAAAGTGTTTTCCAGAGTGGCTGCACCACTTCACATCCCCATCAACTATGTATAAGGATTCCAGTGTATCCACTGCCTCATAAATACTTATTATTGTGCATTATTTTTTATTTTTGGGTATGATGAAGTATTTCATTGTAGTTTTGCATTTTTTAATATATAGAAGTATATACTTTTGTAGCAACTTCATATATATTTCTGAAAGTAAACTCTTTCCAAATTTTTTTTGTTTAAATTCTGTTGCAATGGTATGGGTGTGTTCTTATGCCAAAATTTTTAATTATACTGTTATCTTTAATTAAATTTCATTCAGTGATCTTTGCCTTGCATTTAACTTTGATGCTAATATTGAAATGATGGTGCTTTTCTTTGGCTACTTCATTCACTTCAGATATGCCTTTATCTTTTACATTTAAAGCAATCTGATTTATTTTATTTTGCATTGGTTTCCAACAACATAATTTGACCTTTTAATTTCTTTCCCCTTATTTTACATTTTCTGCTTCAAATATTGCTTTTCATTTTTATAATTGTTGTAACATATGCTGATTTCTTGAACTGCTCTCTTAGCAGCCCCACCCCACTGCCTCTTCTAGATTTATAGAGTTTGCTTCTAAAACTACTATGATCATTATAATATTTTCATATAAATTTGAAGTTCAAATGTACCAACTTCAGAATAAAGGGAATTATACAATAACTAAGCTACATTTTATTTATATATGTTAAAACATAGCCCAGTTATAAATACATTTCTATAAATATATATCAATTTATACTTAGTTTTGCCTCCACTTATTAAGATATAGGCTTTTCTGCTGTAATTATGAAATTTTCACTACTATACTAAATAAAATTATAATTATATGATAGTATTCATGTTTTAAGGACAATTACTATAATAATTTACCAAAAAGATTATGATTTAATTTTATATTTGTCTAGGTATAGTCACTGCCTGTCTTTAAAATAAAAACTGTCCCATTTAAGCATACAAATTTTGTTTCATATCTAAACTGAATGTCTTATGGGTATTTTATGCTTTTAAATTATTGTCAGGAGTTATATATGAGGGATATATATTCTGAATGCTTGCATCTATGAAAATATCTCTTGAAATTATTCATGAGAGTATCCTTTTACAATGCTTGTAGATTTGCACTTTGCTTTTACCTGTGAACACTAAGATTGAGTATGTATTCTTGGATCACACACATTTTCACACTAATTCTTCCTAAATATTTTCCTTTAGCTTTGGAAACTAAAAGTACTATAAAAACACTTGTGACAATCTTATTTTTTTTTTTTTTGTCATCAAAACTTAGATGTTTCTTCTCTTTAAATATCTGATGGGTATTTTCTCCAAGTTTTAAATTTGAAAAAAAAAAGTCTGTTGTTTACCTTAACTTTGTTAATATTAGATGTTTTTTTCAATATAGAAACCCAGATCTTTATTTACTACATATTTTCTTTTCTTTTTTTCTTTTCTTTTTTGCCTGTGTTTGGTGTTCATTGCTGCTCATGGGCTTTCTCTAGTTGCAGTGAGTGGGGACTACTCTTTGTTGCAGTGTGTGGCCCTCTCACTGTGGTGGCTTCTCTTGTTGCGGAGCACAGGCTCTAAGCATGTGGGCTTCAGTAGTTTAAACATGAAGGCTCAGTAGTTGTGGCTCTTGTGCTCTAGAGCACAGGTTCTGTAGTTGTGGCATATGGGCTTAGTTGCTCCGCAGCACGTGGGATCCTCCCAGACCAGGGATCAAACTCATGTTCCCTGTACTGGCAGGTGGATTCCCAACCACTGTGCCACCAGGGAAGTCACGACTGCACATTTTTTCTTAGTATTTATTCTACTTGTTCTATCTTCTTTTTTTTAAATCTTTTTATTTTATATTGGAGTATAGTTGATAAACAATGTTGTGTTAGCTCCAGGTGGACAGCAAAGTGATTCAGTTATACATACATATGTATCTAGTCTTTTTCAAATTCTTTTCCCATTTTGGTTGTTACATAATATTGAGCAGAGTTCCCTGTGCTATACAGTAGGTCCTTGTTGATTATCCAGTTTAAATATAGCAGTGTGTACATGTCAGTCCCAAACTCCCTAACTATCCTTTCCTCCCACTCTTCCCCTCTTCTCTCCTGGTAACCATAAATTCCTTCTCTAAGTCTGTGAGTCTGTTTCTGTTCTGTAAATAAGTTCATTTGTATCAATTTTTTTTAGATTCCACATATAAGCGATATCATACTATATTTCTTTCTCTGTCTGACTTACTTCACTCAGTATGACAATCTCTTCACTCAGTATGACTTACTTCACTCAGTATGACAATCCATCCAGGTCGCTGCAAATGCAGTGTTTCATTTTTTTAATGGGTGAGTAACAGTCCATTGATATATGTACCACGTCTTTCTCCATTCCTCTGTTGGTGGACATTTAGGTTGCTTCCATGTCTTGGCTATCGTAAACAGTGCTGCAATGAACATTGGGGTGCATGTATCCTTTTGGACCATGTTTTCCTCCAAATATATGCCCAGGAGTGAGATTGCAGGATCATATGAAAGCTCTATTTTTAGTTTTTTAAGGAACCTCCATACTGTTCTCCACAGTGGCTATACCAATTTACATTCCCACCAACAGTGTAGGAGGGTTCCCTTCTCTCCACACCCACTCCAGCATTTACTGTTTGTGGATTTTTTGATGATAGGCATTCTGATTGGTGTGAGGTGATATCTCATTGTGGTTTTGATTTGCATTTCCCTAATAATTAGTGATGTCAAACATCTTTTCATGTGCCTCTTTTCATCTGTATGTCTTCTTTGAAGAAATGTCTATTTAGGTCTTCTGCTTATTTTTTGATTTGGTTGTTTATTTAAGGAACACAAGGCTATCTCTTCTTTGCATCTATTCTCTTATTGAAAATATTCTTTTTCTCTCCTTCCTGTGTAAAATTTATGATTCAAACAATTAAAAACTGAAAAATCTATTGCTCTTGTGATGTGTTCCTTTCTTTTTTAAACTTCTTTTGCTTTCAACCCTTACCTCTTTATTCTTAGAAGTATTGATCATTTTAAAAAATAAGTTCTTATATTTAATTTGCACACAGAAAAGTCTTTTTAAAAATAAAGCTTGTAGTTAAATATCTATTATGTTCAAATAGCAATGTCTTTGATAGATATATCTGTCAATATAAACTAAGCTATAGTAGTTTAAAACAAAGAAGAATAAAAACACTGTAAAACTGTGAGGAAGACAACTAGACATAAATATAAATCTACTCTATCATTCTATATTCAAGGGGGAAAATGTGCAGAACAGTACTTTTAGCATGCTGTCATAAGGTAGAAGTTTGTGGATATCACTATATGTGTGTGTTGTATATATACTCAACAATATTTTGAAAAAAGGAAAACTGAAAGAATAAGTCCAAAAACTTATTTAAACAGAATGTTCATTAGTGCAGAAGAGAACAGAATGGAAAAAAATGGAAATTAGACTTTTCTTAATAAACTATCCCCTAATAAACTTGTTTTATATTGTTGAATTTAGAGCTAAATAATGTTTATTTTAAAGAATAATATTGTATAAGTAAACCACAAAGAAATAAAAATAAATTCCTAGAAATTTAATTTAAATCAAACTAAAACAAATATCAACTTAGAGTCATTAAAACCTGAAGAAGAATTCTTTAAAATGACACTAAAACACATATTTTAACTTCACATTCTTGGTGAGATATGTGCAAATAATTTTTTTAAATGTTTAATAAAATCCCAAGCTACATTCACTAGTCTTCCAGTTAATGGTAATAACGCTTTATATATTTTGTCATGATTATGTGTTTTTTTTTTGTATAAAGCAATTAAGTTAGAACCAAGATACTTTTCAGCATATAAAAGATATACAAATATATAGGTTAAACAAAAAGCATGTAATCCTAAATATAAGTCAAAAATACCAGTATGAACTAAAATTTTATTTTTCTTCTTTCTAATTAATGTATACTTCCTAACTCAATCAATTAAAATATTTTGGTAAAAATAAATATCCCTAGAATCTATAGTGTGATCTCTGAACTCATGTCCCATAAAAGTAATTAGATTCTTTACAGTAATAGTCAATTTCAGTTCTAGTGCAAGGTACTGGGTAAGCCTGAGACATGGGATGTCACTATAAAGTACAGAGTTTTTTGAATACTACTGAGGCCATGTCAAAAGGAAACAAGAACAAAGTTCCACCAAGATGATGATATAGGAAGCTCCTGAAAGCTCCTCCTCCCATGGACTCAGGAAATTTACAGCTACACATTGAAGAGTTATCTCTGAAAGAAATCCAGGAATTAACTGTCTCCTATATATCAAGTGAATGAGAAAATATCCACATGGAAACTGGTAGGAAAGACTGAGATATACTCTTGCTATAGACCCCAGTACAGAGCCATACCATCTGTAGGGAACTCCCACTCCCAGTATCTCTCTGAGGAGTGAGGGGTTTGGATCCCATGGTGACTACAGCTGATAACACTGCATTGTATATTTTGAAATTTGCTATGAGAGTAGACTTTAAATGCTCTCTTACACACACATAAAATCAAACCAAACCAAAACAAAAAGGTAAATATGTGAGGTGATAGATGTATTAATCAACTAGATGGGGAAAATCTTTCACAATGTATACGTATAGCAAATCATCACATTGTACACTTTAAGTATGTTACAATTTTATCTGTCAATTTTATCTGTCAAGTTAACACTTTAAGTATGTTACACTTTAACCTGGAATAAATACAGAAGCCAACCTGAAAGCTCTTTCATTGGTCAGAGTTGAACATCAAAAGAATAATGACAATAATAGACCAAAACACTTCAATAAGCAAATATGCTTATACATAATGATACAAAAATATTAGTCAACTGTGGAGGTTTCTAAAGCACCATGGATTTTCTCTGAAGTTAATAAAAAATGGGAAATAATTACATATTTAATTATCCCTATTTTTCCAGATGAACTGCACTATTTTGAAGCATCTACTATTTGATGAAGAAAAGCTGTTTCTTTCTTCTTGTCAGATAATTACAACTAACAGATATAGAAGGAATAATAGAAGTTAAAAAACCACCATTTGCAACCACTCATAAATAATAAATCTAGGCAAGGATTATCAATGGATACTAAAATCATTATGTGAAAGGTTAATGAAAAACTTTATAGTGAATGGATAAGCCTGAAAACACCTGAACCTACTGGTCTATCTTAACTTTACAATCATAAGGACAAGCAGACATTATGAATTTCCTGATTCAATGCAAAATGGAATACCTCACCTCTAAAGAAACAGCTACCCCTCCAAATGAATCTGAATCTAATCAAGCCTCTTGCTTTATCAGTTGAAAAAATGAGGACGCAATTAAGATATTCTATAGTTCAAGTGGACCTAGTTTAAAATGTGTTTTTTAAAAAACTGAAGTATAGTTGATTTACAATATTATTTTAGTTTTAGGTATACAAATAGTGATTCAATATTTTTATATAGTCAATTTAAAATTATTACAAAATAATGGCTATATTTCCCTGTGCTATACAATATTTCCTTGTTGCTTATTTATTTTATACATTGTAGTCTGTATCTCTTAATTCCCAACCCCTATCGTGTCCCTTCCTACTTCCCTTTCCTGATAACCATTCGTTTGTTCTCTATATTTGTGAGTCTGTTTCTGTTTTGTTATATTTGTTTGTCTTAGTTTTTTAGATTCCACATATAAGTGAAAACAGAATATTTGTCCTTCTCTGTTAGACTTATTTCATTAAGCATAATACCCTCCAGGTCCATTTACGTTGTTGCACATGGCAGAATCTCATTCTTATGGTTGAGTAACATTTTATATCACCTATGCTTTATCCGTTCATCTGTTGATGGAAACTTAGGTTGCTTTCATATCTTGGCTGTTGTAAATAGTGCCACTATGAATACTGGGGTGCATGTATCTTTTCAAAGTACTGTTTCATTTTCTAAGCACATATATCCAGCTGTTGAATTGCTGAATCATATGGTAGTTCTATTTTTAGTTTTTTGAAGAAATTCCTACTGTTTTCCATAGTGGCTGCACCAGTTTACTTCCCCACCAATAGTGAACGAAGGTTCTCTTTTCTCCATATCCTTGCCAACATTTGTTATATGTAGAATTTTGATGATAGCTGTTTTGACAGGTGTGAGTTGGTATCTTGTGGTTTTGATGTATTTCTCTGGTTATTAGTGATGGTGAGCATCTTTTCATGTGTTGGCATGTATATTTCTTTGGGAAAATGTCTATTTAGATCTTCTGCCCATTTTTTAAATCAGGTTGTTTGTTTTTTTGATATTGAGTTATATGAGCTATTTATGTATTTTGTATTTTAACTGATAGGTCATATCATTTGCAAATGTTTTATCCCATCAGTAGGTCTTCTCTTTTGTCAATGGTTTCCTTTGCTGTGCAAAACCTTTTAAGTTTAATTAGGTCCCATTTGTTTATTTTTACTTTTGATTCTTTTGCCTTAGGAGACAGATCCAAAAAAATATTGCTATGGTTTATGTCAAAGAGTGTTCATCCTATGTCTTAAACTAAAAAGATTTAAAAGATATGTAAAGTAAATGTATGTGTGTATCTTGTCTTCATCTCAATTTCAACAACCTAGGATAAAAAAAGACTTTGAGATAGCTGGATGAATTTTAACATGGGCTGAGTATTAGATATTATTAAAGGATTATTATTAATTTGGTAAAGTGTGATAAAGTGATTTTGGTTATGCTGTAAAATATTCTTATCTATTCATTATATATATGGAAATATTTATGGGTGAAATGATGATACCTAAGATTTGTCTTGCAATACTTCAACAGAAACACAAATAAAAGCAGTAGGGGAGATATGGGTGAAAAAAGATTGGCTACATGGCATTAATTCTTGAAAGTTGATATTGAAATGTGGATATTCATTAGACTACTCTTTTTTTGCCTATGTATGACAGCTTCCCTTAAAAATTAAGCCTATTTTTTTATATTTAGCATTTATTCTCAAGTTATTTTGAGAAAGAAAAGTGATCATCTTTTCTTTATCAATCTTTATCTTTATTTTAATAAATTCTGAAAATAAGAATTTTATTTTCAAATTGTTTTAGTTCTTAGAGGAGTTAATTACAGCCTTAAGTTCCTTTCAAAAATATTGGGACTGGTTTGCATGGGATAAATTCAATTGAAAACTTAAAGATTTCCCTAGTGTTTTGTGAGAGATAATGAGAGGAAGAGAGGGAGAGGGGGAGAGGGTAAGAGAGGCAGGAAGGGAGGAAGAGAGAGAGAAATAGAGAGAGGTTGAGATTATTATAGATTACTTTTTTATTATATAATTAGTATACGCTCCACAATAGAAATTATTCATGGGGAAATATGCACTGGGAAGTACATTTAAGAAAATAGCAAAAGGTCTATAAAAGAAATCGAATAATTAATCAACATATTTACTCCTTCTTGATGAAATGGTGAAAATAAACCAACCCACGTGATGGGAATAACCAAGGATTGGCCTTTTATAAATCCACCATTAATGTTTTCTGTCTCTACTGACTTCATTTAGTTTCCTCAATAACACACTAGATTTTCTCAGATTTCAAGAACACTTATTACCATAGAGGATTTACTCATGTTTTAAGTGTATATGTAGAAGAATCAAGGCAGCATCTTAATGGTAAAATTGTTGGTAGTGTAACATAGTAATATCACAGAGATATGTATTTTTTTTGTGGAAGTATTTTAAGGGAATGGATATGTTGGACACTAGCCATATAAAATAGTAAAAAATTTAAGCAGAGAACAGAATACAAGCAATTGGTTTTCTATGCTTTCTTTAAAGAAAAAACATGATGAGAACTAGTATTTAAATAAATTCAGGCAGTGCTATACCTTAGGCAGAGTTCTCAGATTAAAGCTCTCTATACCAAGCTCTAGTTTATAGCCCTGTGATAATTGATTCAATTTTCTTAGGAGAATTACATACTCTCTGCCTCAGTTTCCCCTCATGTAAAAGGTGATAATCCCTATCACCTTGATATTTGAAATTCAAATGTCAAGTGACAAACTAGAAAATTGCTTTAGGTTTTATTATAAAGTTATTCTGCAAACTTCCAATTATTTATAAATAATTTGAAAATGGTCTGTGCTAATACTTTAGACACTAAACTTCTAAAGGCATGAATCATAAATGCAAAACAATTTCATTTATTCATGTTTTGGGTTGAGTTATATTACCCCACTTAGTCATCAGTATTCATTATGTTAATTTAAGAATAATTAAATATATTATCAATTTGTATATGACATATGCCAAATGCTGAATGAAAATTTAAGCACATCTGTATTTTTCTTCCTTAGTTTTTAGAGATTTGTGGCAAACAGACTTACCAGGGTTGAACTACTCATCAAACACTGTTTATATTAAAAGATCAAATAAGAAAATAAACTTGATGAACACATGGTTTTAATAAAATATTTGAGATACACATCATTGAACTTCACTATAAATTTTCACCTAGTGAGATATTAATGAGCTATCCAATGTAATGGTCCCTGCCTGTCAATCTAAACATTTAGGATCTGCATAAAGAAACCATAATGTCATACTCTGAGCATCTTCTGGAACTGATATATATATATTTATATACATATACAGCACAATATATATCTTGTACTCCAAGAGACTTTGGAAAGGACACTAAGATTTAAAATATTAGACTTAGGTAATAATTATTTATATGCCTTGATAATTCATCTGAATTTTTTGAACCTCCCTCATTTTCCTGATCGATGTAATGACAACTGAAATTGATGAAATGGCAATTTGTGAACCTACTTCACAGTGTTGTTGTAAAGACATTTGAAGCATAAGTGAAAGTCCTTAAAAAAGCATTATACTTTATATATCACAAAGGATGGTTATTACATTTTCCATTGTAATTTGGCAGAACTATTTTGGAGAATTTATTGTGAAAGTATGTTAATTCTATATTATGATAATAACAATATTTTTACTTTTATGGGAATCCTATGACTAGTTTCCTGAGGTGAGTATCATAGAGAGGCCATGATATATTTACTAAACACATCATTGTCTATTGCAATGGATAATGATATTGTGTTTGCTTAAAGATCTTTCATTTTTCTCCCCCCAAAAAAACTAATTAAAATAAATTATTGGAAGAAGCCAGCTCACAACTTAATTAAATAAATGCATAAAATAACTATTGAATGAATTAATGCTTGCAGATAAATATTTACTGGCCAGGAAAGAATATATGTATACTCTGTCTATATTTTATTTCTCTGAGAAACATGGCCCAAGTTTAGCAAAATGTTAGGAAAGAGTCAGTTATTTTTCATAAATGACATTCTAGGTTTATTTCTTTGAGCATATAATAATTATTATGCATTATAGTATGATTTTAATCAATAATTATTATTTAACATATAGTCATAATTTCAATAACAATAAAACTAACAATATATGTGACAGGCCAAAAAATTTATGTGTTTTATGTGTTTATTTATTCTCATAATCTGCATTATTATTTTCATTTTCTTTCCTTTCTTTTTTTTTTCTTTTTCTTTTTCTACAAGTGAGCAACCTGATTCACAACAGAGTTAAATAATCCACCTAAGGTCACAGCTATTAAGTAAAGAAACTAAAAAACAAACTCAGGAAATTTGACTTTACAGACTAAGTTCTTTCAATTACATGCTTAATAACAGAGATAAATAATTGGATAGATGAAGAGCTTCACAGATGATTGATAGATCATACATACACACACACATACATAGAAAAAAGTAATAATATCACAGAAGTTATAGCAAACACTACATCCTATAATTAAATATAAATGCTAAATTTTATACTGTAAGATTTTAATAGAAAAAGACACCAATAGGAAATTGAGAATTAATTGCTGAAAATAAAAAACAAGTTTTGTTAAATCATTCTTGCACTTTAAAAATGAACACAGATTGGTTTGGTCCATTTTTTTATTATGCTGTTATGTATGATTTAATAATATGTCATGTATAATTTTTCTATTTATATGAGATCAGTTCATAATTCTTGTGCGCAGGAATCTACCTGTATGTGCACATTCTTTGGTGTGTTTTATCAGTTATCAATACAATACCATAACTTATATCACATAACTTTCTATCCCTACTATATACTTGCTAGTCACTATTTATCAGGCCTAACATTAAACATTTTATTTTACATTCATTTTTCATTCTCCCCCCACCCCATATACACACACACACACACACAGAGTTAGGTGTTACTAGCACTAATTAGCACTATCATACAGTTAGGAAAATTTACTTGAGTAAAGAAATGGAAAAATTAGGATTAAAATCTATGTATTAATGTTAAAACCTAAAGCTTGTATGAAACAATGTCCTTTCTTATGTTTCAGCTTTCCATCTTGTCATGCTCTAGAATCGTCTACATAATATTAGAGTCATCTTACCCTTCCAAGTGCAAAAGAGGACCACCAGCTAATATATACTATTTTTAACATCTTCCATGGTTTTTTTTTTTCTATTCTAATTTTGTATTTCTTTTTGAAATGACTTTTCTAATTTACAATGCTTATAATATCATACATTTCACCAAATATTATTTTCTGTTAATTTCTAAATTTGTTACTTTAACACTGGAAGGTTTAAAGTTGATTTTTCCTTTTATATATAGCTGTGAAAAGCACATGATTCTTAGCATCCATGCTGGACACAGATCTCTTGACATCTAATCCTACACATTTTTTATACCCTAGAGTGATAAGCATTGCCTGAGTTCTGGGATACTGAGTAATTTTCAAGAATTTATAATTCCTCACCTTTTCATTTCACTCCTGATTATGAACAGAGTTCATTGTAAATACAGGTGAAAGTGCTTATGAAAATGTAGTGATTTCCATAGGTCCATTGCTCTTTGCTACATTGGAGGTTATAGAGTACATTTCAGTTTATTTTGACCAGATGTCTGAGTGCATGTCTAAGCTGCCCTTTTCCTTCATGTTAGAGGACATAGTGGATTTCTTGATGCAGTCCTATGCAATTGAGTTAGTCAAAGAGATTTTACAATGGCCTTTTCTTGTGATGCTTGATCGTGATTCATCATCTTTGACCTGCATTCATTCCACTTCCGATGACCCAAATGTCCTGGTAATTCTCATTTATGAAATCTTTTTCTTTGTACCGAAACATGTTTGCCCTCCCATGCTCCAAAGATCAAAGATTTGCCTATGACACTGTCTCTTCTGCCTTTTCAATATACAGACAAGTAGAATGAACTAGAAATGACTTTTACATATTCTGCTGTTTTACCTGTATCCTATTTAATTATGATCTCAGTTTTTCTGTGGTCTCTGTTTTCCCCCAGCAACATACCAAACTCACCCTATTTAACTGGTGATATATGAAAGATTCAATCATTTGGGAAATACAACAGCCTTTGACCTTGAGTACTGCAAGCCATTGTAGGATCTGTGTGAATTTTATTACTGGGCTAGGAATTTACAAATTATTTCTCTTTTGTATAGCCAAATCTTATTGGTCTAGTATTTCTTTAATCCCACTACTCAAAATAAAGATTTATTTATCTGTGATTTGCCTCACTGAATAAGCATCATTTTTTTAGCAGGAAAACATTTCATCCACATTGATTTATTCTTTACAAAGCAAGATTCTTTTAATTAATTTTTATTATTCTGGTTATACAATTCTCTTTGGTATTTTCATTGACTTCTATGGCACTTTTTACAGAAGGATGAGGTATGATAATCTTTCTTTATTAAGGTAAAGTTTACATATAGTAAAATGCAGGTCTTAAGAATGAAATTGAGAAATTTGGATAATTATACAAGCCCATGAGAACATCACCCTAATAAGGATATAGACTATTTCTATGGCCATGGAACATTCATGTACACTTCATTCCAGTTAATTACCACCTCCCATAGGCAAACAATGTCTTTATTTTTATCATTCATAAATAGTATTTCCCTATATTATATGGATAGAATCACAGAGAGGGCATGTTTTTACTTCGTTCACTCAACATGGTTTTGAGATTCATCCACATTGTTGTATCAATAGTTCATTCTTTTAATTGCTGAGTAGAATTCCACTTTATGAATATACCCCAATTTATTTCACCATTCTTTTGTTGATGGACATATTGGTTACTCAAAATATATATATTTTTTCTTACTTTCTATTTACCAGAGGAATTGCCCATCTATATACTGGTGGCAAATACATCTTGAGAAATTGCTAAATTCATCTATTAGTTCTAGTTTTGCAGATTTCTTAGGGTTTCCTATGTAAAAATTCATGTGGTCCATAAACAACTGAGTTTTATTTCTTTCTTTCCTACTTTTGTCTTTTTATTTCTCTTGATAGCCTCATTGCATTGATTAGGACTTGAGGCACAATGTTAAAAATAAGTGATGTGAATAGACATGTTTGGATTACTCCTGATATGAGGGGAAATCTTAGGGAAATATTTAATCATAAGTTACGATATTAGTGGTAGATTTATTTTGATGCCCTTTATCAGGTTGTGCCCTTATATTCCTAGCATACTGAGTTTTTGTTACACTTTGCAGTGTCAACTTTTCTCACATGCTTTTTCTCCATCTATTGAGATGATCATATGGTTTTGCTCCTTTAGTCTGTTAATATGACAAAATGCATTGATTGATTTTCTAATGTGAATCATTCCTAGCATAAATCCCACATGATGGCAATGTACTAATAAATTGACGGATTACATTTACTGATATTTTGTTAAGGGCTTTTACACCCATATTCATGAAGGATATATGTCTGTGAATTATTTCTTGTAATGTCAAGGTAAGTTTTGGTAGTAGTTATTTTTTTGCACTTATGAAAATGATTGAGTCATTTGTACTATTTTCTAGATTCCACACTGTACACCTGAAACTAACACAATATTGTAAATCAACTATATTTCAATTAAAAAAAGAAAAAAATTGAGTGTCTACTAATGCCCACACTGAAGTAGTGTTTAGCCATTTATTGATGTGTACCTTTATCTGTACCTGTGTCTCAAAACAATGTCCAATCTCTCTTCTCTTCGCAAGAGAAAATCTTTGGGGAATTGGTCTACACATTTTCTACCACCATTTACCAATCTCTCATTCACAACAATGTCCTTTGCAATCAATCTGCTGTCATCACTATTCTATTGAAAGTTGTCAGTGACTTCAATACCAGTTTTAACCATGAGTTCCACGCCCATATTTCTGTTTTCTGCCTTATCCCATCAGGATATTTATGACTACTTCATGCTTAATACTTTTAAAGCCGAACACATCACATTACCTCCACGCTTATTCCTCCTCTGAGCTTTCAATACCTTCTAATAGCAGCAGTTTCATGCTCATTTCCTAAACCATAAATCATAGATTTATCTTTGATTCTTGTTTCTCATATTCTCTATAGGCAGTCAATTGATGGTGCCTGTCAGTACTAGCCCTGAGATTCTTGTCATATTAAGACCTTTCTTTAATGTCACTGTTCAGACTTTTTTTACTGCTTACCTAGACTACTACATTGGCCTTCTAACTTATTTCTTCCAGACCTCTCCTTACCTTCCAAACTATCCTAAACATTACTATGAGTTTTGTATTCTGAATGGGTATGTCAGATCTATTTCCTCCTCAAAAAACATAACTGTTTTATCAAATTAGAAAGCAGTCCTAGATCCTAAAGCAGGAAATTCCATATTCTAATCTTCCTTGATAATTTCTACACATCTTCTTTATGCTCCTGTCTAGTATCAAAACTGAATAACTTATTTCCTTTGTATGCCACATATATTCCTGAATCCATTTCTGTGCTAATTTTAATTATTTAATCTGGATCTTTTCCCCTCTTACCATATACACTATAAGGTAGTGATTAATACACAAACTCTGAAGCAATCTTCTGATCTTATTTTTTGCTCTTTGTATTTTATTTTTTAAAATTTTATTGGAGTATAGTTGATTTACAATGTTGTATTAGTTTCAGGTATACAGCATAGTGACTTAGTTATACATATACATACATTCATTATTTTTCAGATTCTTTTCCCATATAGGTTATTCAGTAGAGTTCCCTGTGCTATAGAGTAGGTCCTTGTTGGTTATCTATTTTATATATAATAGTGTGTATCTGTTAATCCCAAACTCCTAATTTATCCCTCATGGCCATTTTTCCCCTTTGGTAACCATAGGTTTGTTTTTGAAATCTGTGAGTCTGTTTCTGTTTAGGCTATAATGTAGAGGTTAATACCCAAACTCTGAAGCGAACTTATGATCTTATGATCTTATGACATAATTATCTTATTTTGATCACATCTTATGTTTTCAAGTGTAAGGCAGTCTGATTTTTTGTTGTTATTCCAAAATACACAGCATATTATATTGTTCATAGAAAAAATACAATAAATATTCGCTAAATGGATGACAGTCTCCATTGCTTTTCTTTCATTAAAGCAAAAAAAGCAGTCATTTGTAGCTCCTTTATAGTGACAGATTGTCTTAGCCACCTTAGACTTGATCTCAGCCACTAAACTATGCCCTTGACTGAGACATAAAGAGGAATAGTTTAAGGACATTATTTCTGGGGAAATAATATAGCTTTAAATCATTTACTAACTAATGCCGCTTCATATCTTTGCCCTGAATCTCATAAAAAGTTTTAAGTTAATGGCCTTCATTCCTATTACCTTTTCACCCATGTGATCCTATTGAAATTATGAGACTATCATTTCTCTGGAGACTCTCAGTTAAAAGTGAAAATCCTCAGACTGTTTGTAGATATTTATTTTGGTTAAATAAGTAATCAAATTTATTTATTAATTTTAATTTATTAATTTCATTTTCATTAAAATAAACAGCCAAATTTATTTAGAACATAAAGATATCTTTTTATTCTATGATGTGCAAAATAACAAGATTTAACAGAGGACTCAGTAGCTTTGGCAACTGTAAGAGCTCCTGTATCTTAGCTGGACATGGAGACAGCAGCAGCTACCTGCATATAATAAATCTCAGAGTGGCAGTGGAGGTTGTTTGTGAGCCCATATGGGACTTTCTTTAGAGTTCCCCAAACTATTGAGGTTTCACCTTACAGGAGCCTGATGTCCTGCACGAGCAGTTGGGCATAAATGTCAGAAATATTTAGGTTGTTATTATTAATATGATCTCACTAATACCTGCAAGTTATTAAGGACAGAAAAAAATTTCTCTATAGATTCCTGTCATTTGGTATTTCTATTATTACTTAATCATTTCTTCTAATATGTATTGGAATGAAGAGGCATAAGTCACTGCTTACTCTAGAATAATTTTTTTAACCAGCCTGAGTCATAGGTGGAAATGTATCTCTTTTATTCTCCAATGATGATACACATTACAGAATCCTTTCTCCACTGTTAGGAATACAGAACTATATTGCATCTTTTAAAATGCTGTTTATGAGAATGAGACCTAATATTTTCAGTCTTTCAAATATTTCAATATTCCTCACCTAACAAATTCTTAAGAATGTAGCCAAATATAATGGATATTTAAGTTACAAACTTTTTAATGAAATGATCCACAAGAGTGACAGTTTTCTTTGTATATTGGAAAGTTACTGTTTGCTGACAATATGCCATAAATGCCATAATAATGCCATATTCATACTGAATGCTGAAAACAGATATGTATTTTGTGTCTGTGTATGTGTGTGTGTATGTGTGCATGCATGGGCACACTGATATAATAAAACTTAAAACTTCTGGTGATTTTCTGTAAGTTTCTACAGTAGATATTTTATACACAAATACTCAGTTCATGACTATTTACATTCTTAGAGGTTAAACTTGCAACGATGAGAATCATAACAGAAAGGCATTAGACTGACCTGAAAATATACATAGCAACTTAAAAGAGGGAGAGAGATAAATATCCTATAATTTGGATGAAAATTATGCTTGCAAATATCAATAGTTTTACTGATTTGGATATCATGTAACTGTCTGCCCACTGGCTCTAAAAGTCCTTTCTTATTCCATGTGTGGTTTCTTTTCTAGAACCAGGTAAACCTAGCCTACAAAAGTGAAAAGATGTCTTATATTAGCTACATTTCTAAACTATTTCTTTAGCCTGAAAAAATTAATTTGACAACACACATGAAAACATAACGATGGGTTACCTATTTTTCACACATTTTTCATAAAGCTTTCAGTTCAGATTGTATGTGAATCACTTTATATTTGTAAACCACACATTTCTAGTTTCAGTCACTCTATCAAATGGTTCCAGGTCTTTGCAGAAGTCACCCATGAATATAAGAAATGACATTTTGCTAGCAATGCACTTTATATCACAGTAACAAGCCTGAGTTTCTCTTTGGTGGAATGACTCTGAAATGGGTACAACTGGGAGAGATCAAGATCTATCAAGGTGAATGGATACTTTTTTATTAGATGAAGCAAACCATTTGCTTTGTCAACCTCCTTTTTTTGCTTCAGTGATAATGGGGCCTTTTAGAAACTCAAATGGTCTCTTACATTCCATACTGATAAATTTCCATTTGTTACATCTACACACAAACATATTGAATTTTCTTCAGCTGGCTTTTCTTGCTACAGAAGTTGCAGAAATCCAAATTCTTGGCATCAAATCTGGACTCTCCCTTGTTGATGTTGCCAATGCATTTCTGGGTTTTAGTTCAACATAAAAGAATTGGTATTTACAAATTACAGAAATAGTATTAATAGACTCTTTTACATTTTTAAGGTTATCTTGGGGTGTGGCTACAGCCACTGTTTCTTGACCCTAACCTCAGTTTTCATTTTATCGATATTAATTCCCAGCCACCAACAACCCTCCTTTCCTGTCAACAATATCTGCAGCAATATGTGCTTCCAGTTTTCTCCAACTTTATCCTTCCCCTTACTTTCTCTGAGAAGTTTCACCTGACTGTCACAATTCACTGTGGCTGCATTTCCTTTTCTGTATTCCTGGTACTAACTAACAAACACCATATTGTTACAATGCACTTCATTAGTTATAAGGTACATGTTTGTTTGTTTTCACATTCAAATGGCTCTGAATTTGGAGTGGAGTGTGTCATGTAATTGAAGGTATCTCAAAATCTCTGTTTGCCTGGAAGAATATCCAAGTTACAAAGATGGAGCATCTTAGCTCACAGAAATCAAATGTTTATGGGAAAGTGTTAGATGAGATGGTGAATCAGACATTTTACTTTACTGGATAAATAATAATAAATAGTTTAACCACTTAATTATTAAATGTCTGTATTACCAATAATCACTTATTAAACTTCTATATACCTGGATCTTCCAAGTATGTAAAAAGACTATTTCATAAGGATAGAGCCCCCAAATAAGCATAGAGATTCATTTGTGGTTCCACATAAATATTGCCTCATTTTACAAAATGGTCTTATGTTACAATTTCACAAGAAATGTATTTGTACTTATTAAATAAGTGTTTGAAATGACTTTAATCATCCCATAGTCAGAGAATATTTATCACGGGATCAATTCTTTCAGATTCAAAATCCTGTAAAGTAATATTTCCATTTTATATTCCTGGTTGCATGAAATAAACAGAACATGAGCTCATCCGCAAGACTCCTATTTTTAATCAGTCATCAGTTAGCACAATGTTGGTTAGAGACCTGAGTCCCTTCAGTGTCAATAGGAGAAGGACTGGATTTAGGCCACGTTCTGTTTCTCAATTAACCTCAAAATTTCATTTCAGATAAGATTTTAGCATAGTTAATCCATACACATACAGAAGTCTGTTGGCAGAGCTACTGAAAAAGAATCTCTGATATATTCTCTAGGCTGGGTCCCTGCTATACAAAGCATAGTTCAACTGGTATCATCTTGTTAAAAATGTACACTCTCAGACTCAACTCCTACTTTGCAGATCTTCTATATTAGAAACTGCATTTTAAGATTCCCCTTTGGTTTATTTACACATTAACATTTGAGAATCACTGATAAAGGTGGTTATCAAATCATGTTGAGAAACACTGTTCTTAGCTCTTCACTGTTTTAACAATTGCTATCATTTCTGCAGGTGACATTTACAGCAATGTGCAGAGAGGAATCCCTTTTCTATCCATGGATCTTTGCTTTATATGCATTATTCTTTTTAAGCACATTATAATGTATGGCATTCTTATAATTTGACATTATTAAGTCTTCTGTCTCAGTTAATACTTTTTAAAGTTTGAATAGGCCTCCTGTACTATTCAAAATAGATTTGCTTTCTTATATCTATAGCATTGTGAAATTTCAATAATTATTTCCCATTTAATCCCCTTAAATGTTTCCAGGTATTTACTCAGATTTTTCATCAAAAAAATGTTATGGGGACTCAGCGGCAAAATAAATGAAGCAAATGCTTTTACTGCTTTAAAATGTGTATCAGAAATATAATATTCTGAGAAAATTCACTCAAGTATGATCTCTGAAGAATAATGTGGTAAAATCTGTTCATTCATTCAGCAAATATTTAATGAGCACCTACAATTTGCCAGATCTAAGCTCTAGGGATTTCACAGTGAACAAGAGGAGAAAAGTCCTTATTTTCAGAAGGCTTACACTGTTGTAAACAGAGGATACATGATGCGCAAGGAAAGAAATAACCACAATGATCTGAGATAGTGATGATTACTATGAAGAAAATATATGACAGCAGTGAGCTAGAGTAGCTTAGGGAGCGGTAAGAGAGCTGTGGGCTACCATTTCTCACTTGAACAATGTTAGTTTACATGCAGCAAATCTTATTTCTAGGGTTAGTATTCTGGTGTCAATTTGGAAATTTTTTGTGGCTATATTATTCTAATGTTTCCACTGTCAGTTTAATTATCCTTGGATCAAAGCCCAAGATTAAAATAATAGGGTTTTATATGGAAATCTTTCCTACCTGTAGGATGTAAGAGTCAATAAGTATATAAAGAAAGGAAAACCTGGTTGCTCATGACTAAATGAGGGAGTCATCTTAAAATTTTTATGGCCTTTGATTTCCCAAATTTTTAAAATTTTGTTTCCTAAACACAGTAATTTCAATAAGGTTTATATAGTTTAATCAAGCAACACCTCATATATTTTAAAGCCTCTTTGTCAGTATGTTTATGTCACTATCTTGGCTGTTTAGGATCTAGGAAACATATACTATACCAACCAGAGGATAAAACTGTGTCCTGAGAAAGCCAGAGAAAGTAGTTCAGTGCCACTGGTTTGAGTTCTGCAATCTTTGCTAAACAATTTTCTACAGCTGAAATACCTTAGAATTTCAGAACAAATAATCAGGCATTTTTCAAAAGCATTTAATTGTTATTTTAATCTGTAATTCAAAGGAGATCAAAGATAATACCTTAGCTAACTTCATCATTCTTGTAAGTCAGCCTCCTAATTAAAAGTTTTAGACTCAAAGGCCTCATGCTAAATTTGTTAATTTAATGTTGGTTATGAAACATTATTTCCTCTTTTGCTAAATAATCAGGGAGATTGATAGTTTTGTTAGTTTCCTCTCTGCCTCATCTGTATTGTTTGGAAAGCATAAAAAATAGCTTTTTATACAGCTTGAGAGTTAAAGTAACATAAGCTAAACTACACACACACACACACACACACACAAAAGATACGAACAACCCAAACGGTGTTGGAACAAGAAGTTCAACATGCTTAAAACGTCCCTTTAGATTATTATCAATACAAAACAGAAATCTAGCACTACATAAACATAGTGCTTTTTAAAAATTTTTTGCATCAAAGTTAATACTATACGTATATCAATATATGCGCACACCCCCTTTATATGTATACACACGTATATAGTGTGTATGAAGACAGGAGTTGAGTTTACTGTATTTGTTGCATATTACTAATGGTTTCAAATTTACATTGACCTGCTTTTCATACTAAATCTAAAAATTATGAAATACACCTATATCAGCTATCAGGTGCACAATTTGTAAACAGAATCTGCATTGTCGCCCTATAGTCTTTTGAGCATTTTAACATTCATACTTTCTTAGTCCCTTTCCTCTAAGTGAAATAAAGACCTTTACAATTTTACCAGGCAGTACCAACTTAATAATCAGATCCTCAATGAAACCATCCATGATTATTCCCAACAGAAATGGACCTCCCATGCACTCATTTGTAACTTTCTTATTGTGTTGACAAATTCATTTTTTTTCAGTCAACCAATTTATTTTAAAGCATTTATTTAGTTAGTCTCTTAGTCATCTTACTCAAAATTATTTATAGAAGCACTTTTACAAGAGGTTAGGGCTACTAAAGTGAGTAAAACACAATCTCCACTTCCATGAAGCAGGCTGTTTTGAGGAGGAGACAGACATACAAACAAATATTTTTAAGATATGATATGTTCCCTAATGTTGGGAGTTGAGAAAAGGTTTTAGTGAAGGAATTAACTGGTGAACTAAGTTGTGAGGATAGCTGTGACTTCTCCAAGTGCATGAGTAGAGGTGATCTCTTATAGAAATGAAACCTATGGTGTATTTTTAGAATGGTATATTGTTTGTTTAGGCTGGAGTATGATGGAGGAAGAGCTAATGCTGGAGAGGTGTGCAGGGGACAGATCAAACAGTGCCTTGTGGACTTTACAGAGAATCTTAATCTGTGTGCAAAACTAAACACACATCTTCACCCCTTCTCCTGTGTTTCTTATCTTGGCTAACGTAATATCCAGCTATCTCTTCATTTGGAACAGAAAGCTGAGAAAGATCCAACATTACTATCTTTCTCATATCATGACATTCAGATAGGTCCTACCTCTTAAGCGTCACCTCTCATTGACTCCGACTTTACTCTCCTCAACTAGACTCTCATCATCTCTTTCCTGGACTATTGTAATAGCCCCATGTATGTTTTATCTGCCTAGAATTTCATTTCCCTATCCATTCAGTATGGTACCCCACAGATAATACTCACAAAAATTGTTTTAATAATGTCACTGGCCTGCTGAACTGAACTTACTGCTTCCTTTGCATGTGAAATGCTTTTTTTTTGTTTTTTTCCTTTTCTAATCCATTGTCACTTCCTGGAGGGCAAATGTGATTAGTCAACCTTGTGTTCCCAAGAGCAGCTATAATATGACAGTGATTAGTAGTAAAATTTAATACATACTTGTTAAGTGAATAAATAAGTAAGCATTCTTAAATTTTATCAAAGCCTCCAGATAGTCCTTCCTAAACAACAACAACAAAAACCTTTAAAAAAGGTTGATTTTGATCTTTACTTCACTCTTCTACCCAAGCTCATATGTTAATTTCAATCTCTGGGTTCATCTTTTTTTTTTTTTCCCACATACGTTCTGCTCCAAAGCAAACAAACAAACAAAGATCAATTAATCACATTCCTTGTACCTTATTAGTCTACTACTTGGTCTGCATAAATATCAATGTTCTGAATAATTAAGTACACTGCCCTGGGATTGGCTGTGAAATCCTTTGTAATTGCATATACTATTCCATACCATGTATGAAGTACAGTTTTCCTGGCAACCAACAAAATACTATTAATCATTAGTTGATGCTGAGTGGAAATATAAAGCCAACATTTGATATCTTTTTCTCTCACTATTTTTACAACCCTATCTTTTAATTTTTCATTAAAATTCTATAGAATAATTAATTTGACCTGTATATGCTGTGTGACTGATATCAAGGCATTTCATGAAGTACTGCTAATGGTAAAAATTATTTTTTAGGTACAAGTTATTCTAGAAGTTTTAACCTCATATAGGAAGATAACCTATATACAATAAAAAATTAAAAATTATATACATGATACCATGCAGGTTGTATATGAGAACTAATAACCAACATAAGGAATGATATATTTGCAATGAGATTACTTGGAGAGGAGATCCTGGTGGAATGCCAAATCATCTATTTTGTTTTTAAAAAGAGAAGATTCAGCTTTGTCACTGTCAAAAATTTGGCAGATAAGCATCTAAAAGAATACCATATCTACAAAACACACACATAAATGCACGAACACACACACTAAAGAAATTGCTGTACCAAGAAAACAACTTGGACTTTAGGAAGGATGAAAGACTCCTAATGAAAGCTAAATTATTCATAGATGGTTCATCTTCCTTTCTGCTCTAGTACATATGAGCACTTTTGAGCATGAATGAGATAGAAACAGTGCTATGTGTTCAACATACCTCATTTCATATTCCTTCTTCCTCAGCTCATGGAAAACTAAACTTCTCATATCCTTTATGCCACACCTTTTTTAATTTGAATGTATGTGGGGAATCACTATGTATATATTTTTTCCATCTTCCAGCTATTCAGCAAAACTGGAAATAACTATAGGCTTATCTGACAGGTTATTAAATAGGTAAATTTAAGATATTAAGAAGCCAAGCCAACTGAATTTTTGTGTGTGTGTGCAGATTTATAGGCAAAGTCATATATCTGCCATACCATCATCATGCCATCAGGTTGATAACTGTCATTCTTACTGTTGTGAAAAATTATATGTTGTAACTAATGGTATTTATTATGATTTTAGCTTGAAACTAAGTCCTCAAATAAAAATAACCACACACATTTAATGGGACACTTAGGACATACAACTTATTATTAGCAACTCCACAAAATCACCTTTATAATAAAAAACAAAATGATCATTCATGTTTTTCTACCTCCTTAACTCTTATAATCTATGTTGATATAAAAGTATGAACTCATCATATGTCATTACTACTTATCTTCCCCACAATCCTAGGCAAAAGAAATATCAGAATGTTTCTCCAAACATGAAGTAGTATCAAAATTCAAAGAGCCAGAGAATTCTGGTCTGTTAGGATTTGTGCCAGGAAGCCTAAAAAAACTAATTTTCGGATTGTTTTCAGATATATATATATCCCTACAGAGGATGTTATGTGTGAGTTAATGTGCACATTTTTGTGCATATTTTAATGAATAAACAACTTTAAAATCAATAACTGACTTTTGGTAATTTAAGTCCTAGTATCCAAGCAAGAGTGATACTTGTCACAATTCTTCTTAGGATGAGAGGAAGAAGGGAAACAGTAAACTAATGTACTTCAAACATGCACACCATTTATAACGGTCTGCATCTGACAGGGGTCAGCCTGGGAAAGCAGGGAACTTTGATCAATAAAGAAATGATTCAGATGAGTATCTTAACTATTTTGAATGAATATTTCCTGAATTTCTACAAAATTCTGGTGTCACAGAGACATAAAATTACTCTATAGTCTCTTTTAAGTTAAATGACTGCATTGTTTTTGAAAACAATATATTTGCATTACAAAAGGAATTCAATATAAAAATTTAAGTAATACAGAAAAGCACGAATGCAAAAAGGAAAATATAAAATCAACCAAAATTTCATCTTTTGATGAGCCTCATTTTAGACATGCCTTTCTCTATTTATCTCACTATCTAAATAAATTTAACAAGATATGAAATATTTTCATAGAAATTATATCATGTTAAGCATGTTACTTTTAATGAAACAAAAATTTGACTCAATGAAATAATTTAAGATTTTACACCTAGAAGAAATCTATAATGTTAATAAGGAGCAAGGGATCACTTTTTAATTTTTAAAAGATGGAGTCAATTTTTCAACTATATGTTTCAATTTTAGAGAAATACATGGTGTTCTGCTGCTTCCCTCTATCTTCCCTCACCTGCCAATTTTTGTAAGTTACATTATTATTTATACATTGTCAAAGTTTATAAAATTCATATTCTGTTTTACAACCTTCATTTCCAGAGGTGTTTGGTATTAATTCTATTTTTAAATGGATTCAGTGTTCTCAGCCAGTCCTTTTATGACAGGTTTTCCATTTCAGATTTTATTTTGTTTTGCTTCATCACTTAGTTGACTGGAGTTATTTATCAAATTTGCTTTTTTTTTTTTTTCCTTCAAAAATGGTCCATAAATGTTGTATTCCCTGGGTTTCTGCATGCCTGAAACTATCTGTCATTCTGTATTGTTTTGTCCTGTTTCATTGTACTTGAAGGACAATTTGGTTATGTGCAAAATCTTGGCTGAGGTTTTTATTTTCCCTCAGAAATTTGTAGCTATTGCACCATTATATTTTTGGCATTTAATGTTGCTGTGGAAAAAATATAAGACTGGACTAAATTTTTATTTTTCCTCAATGGGTGACTTGGTTTTTTTGTGCCCAGTCACCTGAAGAATGCTTTCTTTGTATTTGAAGTTCAATAATTTAATCATGTACCATTGCCAGTTGTTCTATACCCATTTATCTCCTGAAATATTCCCTAATGTATTTAAAATTTTACCTTTACTTCTAATTATATTCCACTTTTCCATTTTTGGGTTTCTGCTTCAAGGAGAAACATTACATTAATACTGTCTGACATCTCAAATTATCACCTTCATTTTTGTTGCTTTGGTCTCATTTTATTTGAGTTCAGTGTGATTTTATCAAACCTTTCTTAATGTTCATAATTTGATTTTAATCTACATCTTTGTTGTTTCTTGATGTTTCTAAATTATTCATTGGCTCTATAATGGATCGTATTTTGTTTTTACTTTATTTTCTTAATTATATAATATCCCCTTTTCCAATATTTTAATATTATCTCAACTTTGAATTTTGTTTTTAGTGATCCATAATGTTTACTAAGTTTTCAAGGGTTGGAGAATATATTCTCTTCCTAGGGCTATATTCCAATCGAAGGAAGGCTCACTGTGCTTCTTTTTAAAATTAGATATCTATTCTTTTCTTGTAATATGTGTGCAGACTTGTCATGTCCTTTTCTTTCTTTTCTTTTTTTAACCCTTTCCCTTGTTCTTTTAAAAAATTCTGATTTCTATCGGAATTTTTACATTTTATAAATGTCTGAACTTAGACGTGCATAAATACATTTGATTACATGGCACACTTATAAATGCAGATTTTGGAAGACTGAAATTGATCAATATTCTCTGAACTGACAATAAGCCCACAAAGTAGCACAACAGATCTATCTATCATCTATCTATCATCTATCTATCTATCTATCTATCTATCATCTTTCTGTCTATAGCTTCAGGAAGAATCAATTTTTTTAAAAATTGATTTTTTTTAAGTTTTGACTCCCTTCACCCATTTCTCCCCCCTCATATCCCTGTCTCTGGCAACCACCAATATGTTCTATGGGCTTGGGTTTTTTTTGCTTGGTTGGTTAGGTTTTTTTTTAGATTCCATATATAAGAGAAATCATATGGTATATGTCTTTCTGCATCTGACTTACTTTACTTAACCACTTAGCATAATGCTCTCGAGGTCCATTTATGTTGTTACAAATGACAAGATTTAATTCTTTTTCATGGCTAAATCATATTCCATTTGTGTGTGTGTGTGTGTGTGTGTGTGTGTATATACACACACATATATATTCATTCATTTATGCACATTTAGGCTGTTTCTATATTTTGGTTATTGTAAATAGTGCTGCAATGAACATGAGGCTGCTTATATCTTTTTGAATGTTTTTATTTTCTTTGAATAAGTAACCAGAATAGAATACATGGATCATATGCTAGCTCTATTTTTAATTATTTTTGGAACCTCCGTACTGTTTTCCACAGTGGCTGTGCCAACTTACATTTCCACCAGTAGTGAATGAAGATTCCCTTTTCTCCACATCCTTGTCAACACTTGTTATTTCTTATCTTTTTTGATAACAGCCATCCTAGCAGGTATAAGGTGATTTCTCTTTGTAGTTTTTATTTGCATTTCCCTGTCAGTTAATGATATTGAGCTCTTTTATGTTCCTGCTGGCCATATTTATGTTTTATTTAGGAAAATGTCTATTCTTATCTTCTGCCCATTTTTTAATCGGGTTGTTTGGTTTTTTGATGTTGAGTTGCATGAATTCTTTGTTTATTTTGGATATTAATCCCTTACCTGATATATCATTTGCAAAGATCTCCTATTCAGTGGGTAACCTTTTTATTTCGCTGATAGTTTGCTTTGCTGTGTAGAAGCTTTTTAGTTTGATGTAGTTCCACTCATTTATTTTTGTTTTTGTTGCTTTTACTTTTGGTGTTGAATTCAAGAAACAATTGCTAAGACCTATGTCAAGGAGTTTACCCCTTATATTTTCTTCTAGTACTTTTATGGTTTCATGTATTACATTCAAGTCTTTAATTCATTTTGAGTTAATTTTTGCATATAGTGCCCAGGTTCATTATTTTGCATGTGACTGTCTAGATTTCCCAACATCATTTATTGAAGAGATTGTCTTTTCCCCACTGTATATTCTTGGCTCTTCTGTCCTAAATTAATTGACCATATAAGTGTGGGCTTATTTCTGGGCTCTCTTCTGTTCTGTTGATCTATGTGTTGGCTTTTATGCCAATATCACACTGTTTTAATTACTATAGTTTTGTAACAGAGCTTGAAATCAGGGAGCATGATTTCTCCAGGTTTGTTCTTCTTTCTTAAGATCTCTTTGTCTATTAAGGGTCTTTTCTGGTTCCATATAAATTTTAGGATTGTTTGTTCTACTTCTGTGAAAAATTCCATTAAAATGTTGATAGGGAATACATTAAACTCATATATTGGTTTGGGTAAGTATGAACATTTTAACAATATCTATTTTTCCAACCCATAAGCATGAATTATATTTTCATTTATTTGTGTCTTCCTTAATTTCTTTCCTTAATGTTTTGTATTTTTCAGTATGTAGGTCTTTAATCTTCTTGGTTAAATTTATTCCTGGGTAATTTGCTCCTTTTGATGCAATTTTAAATGGAATTGTTTACTGATAGTTTCTCTTTCTGATAGTTCATTATTTGTGGATAAAAATGCAAAAGATCTTTATATGCTGATTTTGTATCCTGCAACATTACTGAATTTGTTTTTAAGGTCTAACAGCTTTTTGATGGTGTCTTTATGGTTCCTACATATAATATCATCATCTCATTTGCAAATAGTGATGGTTTTACTTCTTCCTTTCCAACTGAATGTTTTTATTTCTTTTTCTTGACTAATTATTCTGGCTAGGACTACGTTAAAAAAATTGTGGCAAGACTGGGCATCCTTATTTTCTTCTGGATTTAGAAGAAAAGTTTTCAGCTTTTCACCATTGAGTATGATGTTAGCTGTGCATCTGTCATGTATGGCCTTATTATGTATAAGTATGTTCCCTCTGTACTTGCTTTGTTGAGAAATTTAATCATAAATGGATGTAGAATTTTGTCAAAAGCTTTCTTTGCATCAATTGAGATGATCATGTTTTTTTTTTTTTTTCTTTTCTTAATGTCAGGTATCACATTGATTGATTCGCAGATGTTGAACCAGCCTTGTATGCCTGGAATAAATTCCACTTGATTATGGTGTATGATCCTTTTATTATATTACTAAATTTTGTTTGCTAATATTTTGTTGAGGACTTTTGAATCTATGTTCATCAGGAATATTGACCTATAATTTTATTTTCTTGTGGCATCCTTGTCTGGTTTTGGTACCAGAGTATCAGGGTAATATCATGCCCTTTTATTTACTCTTAATAGTGCTTAATGTTGGTATCAGTTTAGATTTTCTCATTGTATAGAGTAAGTTAAATTTCCTTTATTTGTTTCTCTAGTATGTTCTATGATACTCATTTATTTTTCTTTACATGGTGGCTTGAGAACTTGGGATTTTTGTTTTATCTATCTATCTATATCTATCTATCTATCTATCTATCTATCTATCTATCTATCTATCTATCTTTCTTTCTTTCTCTGTGGCCTGAAGATAAATTGATAGGTCAGAGAGAAGAGAACTCTTCTCCTGACACCAAATGCAGTTTTTGTTGGAGTAGCTAGGTTTGATCCTTCCTTCCAAGAAAGTATCCTTTTCTCCTAGTGATGTTTGGGCAGTCTGTTTTCATGTAGGAAAGTCTCATGATTTCAGATCGTTCCTCCATTTCAGTATAATCCTGGATCCTAAGTTTCTATTAGGAAAAATTAGCCCCTATGATTGGCATTCTTCATTACACCTATCTCTCCCCAGCAGAGTTTTCAGGTCTTATTTCTCACTCCACATACCATCTCCTGCTAGTAAGAAAAGAGGAAAGATAAGTAGAATACCTTCTTCCACTTCTGTCCAAATCGGGGTGTGTGAGAGGCTTCTCAGAATTTATGTTCATCCATAAATAATACTCCTAGGGTAGGCTGAGGATAAAGCCACACTATGACAAAATTTTATGCCTCTTTCCTTGATTGTTCCTTCTTGAATTTGTCATCATGAGACTACCACTTTCTTTATTTGGCTGCTTTTGGTGAATGGTGTGTTTGTCTATTTGAGTAGACTTTACTTCATCATTGTTACCCAGATATCTCCACTTTTTTTTTCTCTTTGTCTTTTATGAGACTATATAACACTGGCTACTGATATGTTCTGTTTATAAGCAGTGTGAGAGAGAAGAGAAAATGAAAACATAGGCGTGACTAAGACCTACTTCTAAGCATACTCCTATTCCAATTTAAGGTAAAAAAAATAGCTCAGATGGTAAGATGTAAAGAAAAAATCAAAGAAGAGGGGGAAAAATTTGGAGTAAATACACTGGAATTTTCTGTACTATTTTTATTGTAAGGAACTGCTGACATACCTATTAGAATTAAGACTGATTTGGGGCTTCCCTGGGGGTCCAGTGGTTAAGACTCTGTGCTTCTACTGGGGGCATGGGTTCAAACCCTAGTCAGGGAACTAAGATCCTGCACACTGCACACAGTGTGGCCAAAACAAAACAAATCAAACAAACAAAACAAAGGAATGATTTGTTAGCAAGAACAGAGGATACAAGAATAAGAATCAAAGGATTATATGTCCAGGAATGAACGGTTGAGGTATAAAAACAAAATTTATGTGAAAGTCTTAATTTTGCATTCTTTAAAAGGGACTGATATAAGTCATAAAGACTTAAGACATCACTAAAATAGGTGGAGAGAAGTTAAAGAGAAAATATTGCCATATGAAAATATGTAGCCAATTTATTAGCTGCACTGAACTTTGAGTGTATAAACAGAGCATATCTTTTTTATCTTACATTGTATTCAAATATGCCTTGATGGAGATGTTCTATGCCCTCAGCAATATGCCACAGATTTATTGTCACTTTTAGTATAAGAAAAGTTAAATTTTGATATGCAAAACTTTATTTTAATATTAAAGGTTTCTGACTTGTTTGAATCAAAACTTCAATTGCACATTCATTTCAAAGATTCTCTTCTCCCCTTAGCTTAGCTTTGACACATTGCTTGGGGATCTTTCAATGGAAAATACGAATGTGTTCTCTTTTTTCAGTCTTTCTCCACCTTCTTCTTTATTCTTCTGACTCTTCTAGGACTTGGTCAGGAGAAGGAAGGATCGTGACTGTTGCTTAGGGTTTTACCATGGTAGTCCACTCCACATTTCTTACTGCTAAGATCCTCTAAATCCTATATCCACTTTATTGAGCACATTCTCATGAAGGTTATCAACATATTGGATTGGCCAAAAAGTTCATTCGGGTTTTCCATCCCATCTTACGGAAAAACCTGAATGAACTTTTTGGCCAATCCAATATTTTTCTTATTTGAAATCTTTTTCTGAGGGAACTCACACATCTTTTCCATGCCAGACGTAGGGAGTGCAAGCTGCTGTTGCATTCTCTTCTGTGGGCCTTGTTACCATAAGCTGTTGCAATTGGCTCCTTATCTTCTAAAGTTTTAGATAGAAATAGGCACCAGTCTCTCTTGTTTACACTCCTTTAATTCCATGTGACACATTTCATGTGCTCCCCAAAACTCTTCTAGTGTGTTCCTCTTGATTATATGTGGACAGCAACAGCTTGTAAACCATAGATCTGAGGAGTACAATGTCTCTCCTTCTTTCAAATACTCCTGATTCATCAATTTGTCTTTGAAAGGGAAAAAGGCACTCCTCCTTAGAAGCAAGAACAATTGCCTTGCACTCTCCATTAGACTGACTTTATTAAGGACTCACCCACTAACAAACTTTCATATTCTGGTAGGGTTAGGTAGGCCAAAATTTAGTGACTCCTAAAAAGTCTCCTTTAAAGTGGGGAGAATTTATATTTACCACAGAGTTTTGGTAAATAAATCATCAATGTTTTTGACTTTAAAATTCTGTACTTCAGTGATAATAAGTACATACATTATCACTTAAATGAGTTAAAATATGACTCATTTTACTGTGCTCTACTGTGTTTCTCAAATATTGCATCTTCTGTAAATTGAAGATTTGTGGCAACTGTGTTGTCAGGTGATGGTTAGCATTTTTTAGCAATGAAGTATTTTTAATTAAGGTATGTATATCATTTTTTGACATAATGCTATTGCACACAATACACTAGAGTATAGTGTAAACGTAACTTTAATATGCACTGGGAAACCAAACAATTTGTATGACTTGCTTTTTCGCAATATTGACTTTGTTGTGGTGATCTGGAACAGAACCTGCAATATCTCTTATGTAGGCCTCCACAGTTGTCCCTGAGTATCCAAGGGGGCGGGAGATTGGTTACAGAACTCCTCTCACGAATACCAAAAATTCTCAATGCTCAAGTCTCATATAAAATGGGGTAGTTCAGCAGGCTCTTCATACCTTCAGGCCTTCCAATCTGCAGTTAGTTGAATCTGGGGTTGCAAAACTTGCAGATATAGAGGGCCGACTGTAAAGTCATATCCAATAACTTCTAATACTTACTTTATCTCTTATGACACTTTCACAAAACTAAGAAATAACTTGTCCAGGTTTTTTTTTTAAATTACTAAAAAGTCACCAAATAAGGAATGAAAAACATGACTTGATGCTGCTGAACAATTTTAACTTAATGTTTAATTTTTAATATTTTTAAAGAACTTAAACATTTCCTCAATCAATCTACATAAAAGTCCTTTTGAGGTAGTCAAAATAAATGTTTATTTTTCCTTTTAAAAGTGATGGTGCAGTAATTCAAGGTTATGTAACTTGCTCAACAGGTGCAGAGCTAGTAAGTGTTATGATCATGAATTAGAACTTTAGTCTTCCAATATTTTTTGTTTGCTTTTAACGAGCTTAATATAATCTAGAGAATGTTATTATTTATCTTAGCTTTTGAACATAACATCACATGTTTTATGATTACATGGTTAAATATGCTGTTCTGCTTCAAGAGTTAAGCCTATACTTCTGTCCCTCGGGGCTCAGTTTCTTTCTACAGAAGAAGGTAGGCAGTGGCCAATAGAATTAAAATGATTGTAAGCACCAAAAAAATATTAGTTTACATATTTAGGAGAATCATGGGTTTTTCTAATAAGATGATTGTTTCACCAGGAGAGAAGTATGACACAGATCAAAAGCCTCCAATAGGTAAATGTTTATTAGAAAATATGAACAAAGATATCACAATAGTTTTACCACTGTTTCTATCTACTTAAGTACTACTCAGCTGTTCCTTAAACATATGAGAGAACTCATGCATCTGCCAGGTTTTGTTGTTGATGGTTTTGATAGTAGACTTTGATTCCTTTTCCTTATATTTTCATGTGGAAGGACATCTTTTAGTGTACTATCCTGGGTTTCCTTTCCCTGGAAGAAGGAATGACTTACTTGACTGGTGACTTAGCAAAATGACATAGGCATGTTTAGATGAGCTTCTGCTTTTTCCCTCTTTAGATATGACTGTAGACACAGACATTTGAGTCTTTTGCCATGAGACAAGGTCTTTGTCTTTACAATTGGTGGGAATCATAAAGGGAGTTGTAGATTTGAGGTAAATTCAATTAACGTGAGTATTTGGTTCTGGTTCATTGGTCTACAAACCTTGAAAAATAAACATGAGTGGAATTTGGGATGCACAAATCTCACTTAAAGTTTAAGGCATTTGGTGTATCCAAGTACAATTATTTTTACCTTGACAGTTTGCTCCACCTTGTCAGAGCAACTTAAAGACTGAGGTGACATGATATTTTGCCCCTCGTGTTCCTCTGTAGCTCATGGCAGCTTTGTCCATTGGGGAATGTCTATATATTATATGTGTATATACACATAAGTCTTAGCCAAACACAGAGAAAAGTCTGAGCACACAGGTAGATGGCAGGGGGCATGGGACTCACAGCTGGGTGAGCTTCACAATCATAACAGTCATCAAGTACAAGCTACAACAGTCTATCCTTGAACTACACAGGTGCAGAATGGCCTGGAATTACAGGTAAAACTGAGACTGACTACGGCATTATGGGTAGAATTTTCTCTCCTTTCTTCAGCTGAGTCTGTAAGCAGCTACTTTAAATGGAATATCAATAAAATACCCTTATGTGCCTGGTTTCCTGGGATGTTCCCTGTTTATGCTACTGGCCTCCTGTTCCACACTATTAAATATATGTTTGTTGGATAGCAAATTATACAGTCACTCTACCTGGTGAGCTCTAAAGTGTGAGGTTTAAATTATTAATAAGTCTAGGTAGGCAGTTATCAGTAGCTTTGACCCAACTGTACTTTTGATGTTATTGCAACTGCACTTAGGACAAAAATAGGGAATTATACAAGGAGAAGTATTCACTTGGATTCACGTGCCTAATCCACAGGATATCTATACATTAATATTCTATAATTGCAATTTTCACATACACAAAAATAGAGATGATGGTAAAATAAACCATCTGGAACTCAGTTTCCACAATTCTTTTCCTTCTGTCCCACTCCACCGATACCACCTTTTCCTCATTTTTGGAGTGTTTATTATAAAGCAACTCCTAGGCATTCAATCACATTAATGGTAAATGTATTAGTATGTATATCTAATACATATGGATTTTTGAAATTTAACAAAAATACTATAAACACAACCAGTATGAATTACTCATTAATCAAAATTATGTATTTTAATAAATAGTTATTTATTATTTAATTATGCTATCATTAATTATTAATAAAAGTTTTCTAATAACATCAAACACAGTCTAGATTCAACTTAACTCAATTTCCTTTAACAAAAGTCTGTATGGGTTTAATTGTTTTAGTAAGAGTCCAACCAATGTATGACATTGAATTCAGTTGATATTCTCTGAGATTTATTTTCACATAGAGTGTTTCTCTCCCCCAAAATTTCAGTCTATTTGTGTTCTCCATTTGTCACCTCTCTGATATAATTTTCCATGTTCTTTAAAACGTGCTATTATGTAACATGGTCTTATTTCTCCTGAATATCTCATATAATTTTGGGGAAGTAAATCTAGACACAGGTTTAGGTTCAGGTACAAAAACTTTTAATAAATATATATTTAATATTCTGAGTATTTCCTACCGTATATTCTTAGTGAAGTATAGATATAACCATTAGTTCAAGTGTTGTCAGACTGAAATTCACTCATTTTAAAGTTCTAATCATCTTGGACTTAAAATGCATTAGCAGACATTGATCATGACCGCCTTGATCCACTATATTTCATTTGAGTTGTTTCATTCATTCCCTTGGAATTTATTAGCTCTGATTCTTACAAAAAGGAGAGTTTTCTCTCATAAGGTCTTTGGTTAGTCTAAAAATTAATCCTTCGTAGAAAGGCAAGACAAATGCTTGCTTCTTTATATTTATCTTAGGTGAGACCATGGCTAGCCTGCTTTACACTGGATAGAAAGAAAGAGGAAGGCTACTTTGAGTGTGGAATTATTCACAGTACAGACTGTACTGAGGGTCATGAGGAATTTAGGGTGAGTGTTTTTGGCTAACTCAAAATTCACTGATCTTGTATCATTCCGTTTAGGAAAATTCACAGCACAAAATTTATAGTTATATTAGAAAAAAATATGCCAGAAAGGAAATAAAAGAACAAAGAACAATTTTGTCAAATCCAACGAACAAAACTAGTTGTAAATACAATAAAAAGGAAAAGCATAAGAAACAGATTGGCATGTTAAAAAATCATTGGAGTTTGCTGAAGGTAATCAGGCAACCCCCAAAAAATATGAAAGAGAAGGAGTATTTTTCTTTGGACTACAGATTTTCCTAGAAAGGAGCCATGGCTCTTGCTATGGTAGCCCATGATTGAAAATGTCACAAGAGACTGCGAAAACTGTGTCCCTAAAGGAACCACACTCAATGCAGCACTAGGCAGCAAGAAACTCAGAATTCAAAGCATCAAAGTAAAAGTAAAATTAGAATTTTTAATATTCAAAAAAAGTTCCTAAAATAAGAGCCTGTGATGGGGTTTTCCTCTATTGAAAAAATAAAATATATTAAAATGCACACACACACACCCCCAGCCTCAAATATCACTCTGAGAAAAAAGAGAAAGTGATCCATAAAATTACTATCTAGATGGGCTATTTTTTGGGGCTAATAATTTGATAACTTGGTCTGCACTGGTAGTCTTACTGTTGGCTAGGAGAAAGCCAGAAGAAGCAAGAAGCATGGTTTCAGTGTAAATATGGTAGGAATCCAATGCTATGATAGCTAGAGATGTCAGTCAACTATGTTTCTCACAAGAGCGGATTTGAGCCTGGCTTTCCATGGACTCCAAAAAATGGAAGCTTAGATCATGTATTTTTAATCTTTCATGGTTTTCAAATATAAGCATTTAATGCTCTATTTTTTTCTCTGAAGACTGTTTTAGCTGCATCTCACAAATCTCAACATGTTGTGCTTTCATTTTCACCCAATTCAAAATGTTTCCTGCTTCCTTTCGTGATATCTTCTGTGACTCAGAAGTTACTTAGAAGTGTACTGTCTGTCTTGGTAAACACTTCATATACATTTGAAATGGATATGTATTCTATAAATGTCATTTAGGTTAAGTTGATCTGCAGTAGTGTTCAAATGTTACTTATCTTATTGATTTTCTGACTTCTGTTCTATCAATTACTGAGAGGAGATTTGGGTGTAATTTTAAGTGAATGTGAGAGAAGGTGGGATTTAGGGTAAGTTTCAGTCTGTTTGGACTGCTATATCAAAATATCACTGACTGGGTGACTTACGCTAGGAAAGTGTTAGATTTGGTGGGGAAAACTTATGAAATCTTTCCTATGTAGCATTAAAGAGCAATTACTCACGACACTTGCTAAAGTCAGTAAGGAAGATTTTATTGAAGAGTCACTACTGCAATGGGGGTTTTGCAGCAGGGGGTAAAAATCAGGCTCAACTCTGAATATAACAAAAATAAGAGATTTATATCCAAGAATCAGGGTGGGAAGAGGAAATAGCAAAGCTAGAAAGATTTTTGGTAGACCAACTCAATAGGATTCTTGCTGAAGGCAGGCCAGAGTGATACGACATGGAGAGTGGGGGATGAGGAATTTGATCAGATATCCAAGGTGAGGGACATTCACTAAACTGAATCAGCAAGATTCTTGCTAAAACTAGAGTAAGATGTCTAAAGACAGAGTCCAACTTTGGGCCTAGTTAAAAAGAGGACTCAGATGAGCCCAACTCAGGTTTGGTCAATGACAGTAACAGGTGACAACGACAGTAGCAGGTCTTTGTCAGTAACAGGATTTTTCTTAAGGCTAAGGTCAACTTTAAACCTTCTTGATTATATAATTATGCAGCTATAAATGATAAGGACACATACATTAGTAAAACATAGGTCTAAAAAATTAAGTAAACATAAATAACTAGAAGTTGCACTGTGATTGCTATTGTATATGAGAATCATAAAACCATCAATTACTATCATTCTATAATCTACTTTTAGAAAATTCCAAAGATCTATAGCCCTTCAAGTGCAGTAGAACTTCTACTCATACATACACATATATAGAGAAAGATAGTAAAAGCAAGAGAGTGAGAGCAAGAGAGAGAATGGGAATCAGCATTTCCATCACTCATTCAGAAACAGCCTTATGGAAACCAACATTCCTGGTGATATTGACTAGCTAAAAGAGTTATTTTAAAACCTTATTTCCATTCCACCACACACAAGATATAATGCGCCGTGTCACATGTTCCCATATACAATAATCAGAATGGTGAATGCAACACACTATGTCTTTCTCTATCCTCAATCAATCATTGTCAATGAAACTTATACTGAAAATACCACAGAAAAAAACTTGAATACAAACTCTAATTGCATGTATATGCAGTTCTTGCTTCATTAGTGCTATATTCTAAAATTTAGCATATAGTTTTGTAAGTCCGTTGTAAATTTTTCTTTGAATATCCTTCCAAAAGTGAATAATGCTTTGCCATTGTCATACCTCACTCCGAGAGAAGTAGGTTGGTGGGAAGGTTCTTTCTTTCCTTCTTTCCTTTATTACACACATTGTTACAGATAATGTATGAAGCTTAACATTTAATTATAAGTACTGTACTGAATGGTAACATAAAGTAGTGATTAAGAAAAGAGTTTTTTGATTAGATAGATGCAACTTTGAGCTTGCTGTGTGGCCACCAGAAGCAGCAAGAATAGAAGCAGCCAGAGGAGAGCAAAAGACTTTCAGGATGTGAATCCACCCTACCAGCCACCAGTTGTTTGATTTTGAGAAGTTCACTTAAAATGTCTGAGCCTCTCCCCATTTTAAAAGGGATATCATAGTACTTTCTCCAAAGAGTTTTTTCAAAGGCTAAAGATATAATCCATGTAAATTTCTTGGCACAGTTTATGGAGGATATTAAACTATCTATAAATAGTTGCTGGCATTCAAGGTAACTGAAATAGCAGCAGCGGTAGTTGTCACTATAGTTTAAATTTTAGTCATATTCGTGGTAGCAGTAATAAACTTCTGTACACCTCACTGTTGTGTCTCATCACCTTGGTTGAGAGTCAATCAACTTCTTAGAATATAGTTCTGTGGGAGAAATTTTGCTAAAAAAAGATCCCTGAGAAACTTAAACACCTGCACTGATATCCCCAATTTTCTTTTCTGTTGTCATCATCATCTAAACACTGCTGCACTCCAAGCACAAAAGTCCCAGAGTGGCCAGGGTGAAGGAACAGATAGAGATTAAAAGGCTGACTGTGAGATGTGGGAAGGTGGGGACAAACACACACTAGGCCTTGCTGTCCTCACACTATACTGCACAATAATATTAGAAGTACTTGAGGATATGTGTCCTATATGCTCTTTGATGCTAGTAGAACAGATTGCCTTTCAGAGGCAACCTTCATTCATTGGCTCAACCTGATTAAACCTAGAGAAAGGAGCATGAATGATAAAAGTGCAATCAGGCTCCTAGAAAATTATAGCCCAGTAGTGATGCCAGGATATGGAGGATTTATAGTGTCTCAATGAAGTGGAAATATCCACCAAAAAACAAATGTTAGAGATTTTAAGAGTCATTCTGCAGCTCCATTTTTTTTTTTTTTTTTTGGTGAAATAAGAACTCTGCCTATAGAAACTGCCTAGGGCAATTGTCTTTGTCAACACAAGAAATTAATTAAAATACATATTTTAAAGTTCTTTCCATATTTGGTAAGTAACAGAAACTCCTTAAATCTTGATGTTCCATTCCATGAAATAGAGATGATAATGATTATGCATAGGCTAATTTTAGGATTCAAGTGAACAGTGTATGAAAAACACCTGGCACTCAGCAGACCCTCCATAAACCTAAGAACTCACCCTTTCTACATGGTAACAGAGGCAAGGGCTCTTTTGCTGTTATAAATTAGAAGCAATTATATAATTTTGTCTCCAATGTATTATCACTCATATTTCTAATCTTTACTCCTTTCTCATCAATGAAAATAGCCTGTCCATAGTTTGTAAATATGACATCACCAGCCCAGCTCATCTTTGCACAATTAGTTCAGGTGGTTAAACTGTACTGTTAATAACTCCAGCAGAACAGTCTTAATTTCAGTAAGGATCAGTTGGATTAAAATTGAAAAAGAAAAACAAACAAAAGATTCAGTTTTATTGACAAGACTACACACTTAATTAAAAATCATCTTATTACAATGTGCCATTTGTTAAAAGAAGGTACTCTGACAATTGAGAAAAAGGAGTTGGACAGTCCATTATTGCTGCAGGTAAAAGTGATCTCAAATTGAGTGAATGACATCATCCATATGTGTCCAAGCTGGCATTCTTTCTTCCCAGTGTAGACACATCCAATCAGGAAATTTGAGCTTTATTTGAAGTAAGAACAATAGAGACAAGCTAGTAGCAGTTAAAAGCTAAGAGAAAGTACTTTTTTTAGTTCTATGTGGGCTTCTCAAACTTGTCAAGAAGGATTTGGGACTGGGAAGGATATAACACATAGTGATTAAAAAAGGATTTTAATTTAAATATTATTTAGGGACTTTTAAGAGATCTCTGCATGAACTAAGTGGATTTAGTTTTCCTAGCCCAATTAAGTTATATTCTGGAATACTGAAAAAATTTGCAGATGAAAACACTCAACTTCAGTCATCTTTGATGAACAAGGAACAGGTTGTTATCACCTGGAGATCAGATTTTTAAATAAAAATTTTAAAATTACAATTAAAATTATAATAATTAAGGTATGGAGTTGTATAATTAATGCAAGTATTATAGAAAAACTGTATCAAACTTTTAGAAATAAAAATATCAAGCATTTATAACAAGTAGGAATCCACTAAGAGCAAGTGAAGCCAGAAAATTTTATATATGTGTGTGTGTTTGTGTTTGTATATAAAATATATATATATAGTATTATTCTGGATTTTCAAGACTGCTATGGATGTATCATAATACTGATTTGAATAAAGTTTTGACAGAACCTCTCATAGTATTCATAGGGTCAAAATGAGATTGATATATAAGCCAAATGAATTCACAGCACTTAGAAAATATGTGCTAGAAAGTGTTGATTAATAGACAAATATCTCCCAATTATATGTCACAAGTCTATATTCAACTTATTTTTATATGAGTGATATGGAAGGTAATATACACAACAGAATATACAATAGAAATTCCCTAGCTTTGTGGCAGAATCAGGCATGATTTGAAATCTTGGATGGGAGACCTTTGGCAAATTTACTTAACCTTTTTACATCTCCATTCCCTCATTTCTGAATTGTGGAAAATATTACTTTCCTCCTAGGGTATTGGAGGTTAAATATGAAGATACATATAAAGTTCCTAGCACACTGCTTGTCATTTGGTAAGAAATCAATAAATTACTATTGCTATCACTGCTATTATTATTAGGAGTGTGGTTATAGTCATGTTTTATGTTGTGGGACCTTTTCTTTGCCTTTCACTTACAGCTATCATATTTCTTGTTTTTCTGCCTTTCACTCATTCAAATACTTTAAGGACTATACCATGTATGCAGAGGATACCTAGTCCACCTACATTTGATACCAATTTATTCACAATAAATTTCTTAAAGTTTATTTCATTTTTTAAATTTTATTTTAAATTTCTTAAAAATTTTTCTTAAAATAGTCTTTTTCCATTCCACATTCCATGTTCAAGTTTAAGCCCTTCTTAGCCTCATCCTGAGTTAGAAAAAGCATTTCCTAGCTAAAATCCTTGCTTCCAGGCTTTTCTTACCTCCATTTATTTAGGAGTTCTGACAAATTCATCTGCCCAAAAGCCATTTCTAGAATACTACCTATGTACTCCAAAACATATAATGGCACTATCCCACACTGAGGAAAACACAGGCTTCCTTATTTTGGTGCTGATCTTTCAAGATCATTCCCACACTATCACAGCAGCTTTGGGTATCCTCACTTTCCTTCAGAACTCTACATTTTGCCTCACTGTCCCCGTATTACCTGTGCTGCAAGTGAGCACCTTTTATTTCCATCATCCTTCTTGTATTTCATGATGCTATTACCACCACATTAAATTATCTACCTGAAGTCTTTCCTAATATGCAAGCCAATGATGATGCAGCTGTCCAATATCCATCATCCAGCATTTTTTTCTTTTTACTGTCTATGGCTACTTTTTTATTTTATTTTATTTTATTTTATTTTATTTTATTTTTAGCTCTTTATTGGAATATAATTGCTTTACACACTTGTACCAGCTTATGAGGTACATCAAAGTGAGTCAGCTGTATTTATACACATATTCCCATATCCTCTCCCTCCCATGACTGCCCCCGACCCTCCCTGTCCAGGCCCTCTAAAGCATCACCCATCACCAAGTTGATCTCCCTTTGTTATACAGCAACGTCCCACTAGCTATCTATTTTACAGTTGGTAGTATATATATGTCTATGCTACACACTCACTTCATCCCAGCTTCCCCTTTCTCCCCCGCCCCCCAAACCCCATGTCCTCCAGTCCATTCTCTGCATCTGCATCCTTAATCTTGTCTTGTCACTGGGTTCATCAGTACCATTTTCTTTTTTCATTTTTTTTTTTTGATGCCGTATATATGCGTTAGCATACAACATTTATTTTTGTCTTTCTGGCTTACTTCACTCTGTATGACAGACTCTAGGTCTATCCACCTCATTACATATAGCTCCATCTCATTCCTTTTTATAGCTGAGTAATATTCCATTGTATATATATGCCACATCTTCTTTATCTATTCATTTGTTGATGGACATTTAAGTTGCTTCCATGTCCTGGCTATTGTAAATAGTGCTGCAATAAACATTATGGTACATGTTTCTTTTTGGATTATGGTTTTCTCTGGGTATATGCCCAGTAGTGGGATTACTGGATCATATGGTAGTTCTATTTGTAGTTTTTTTTTTTTTTTTGGGGGGGGGGTACACCATGTTCAATCACCTGTTTTTATACACATATCTCCGTATTCCCTCCCTTCCTTGACTCCCCCCCTCGAGTCCCCCCCACCCTCCCCGCCCCAGTCCTCTAAGGCATCTTCCATCCTCGAGTTGGACTCCCTTTGTTATACAACAACTTCCCACTGACTATCTATTTTACAGTTGGTAGTATATATATGTCTGTGCTACTCTCTCACTTTGTCTCAGCTTCCCCTTCACCCACCGCCCCCTCCCATACCTCGAGTTTTCCAGTCCATTCTCTGTATCTGCGTTCTTGTTCTTGTCAATGAGTTCATCAGCACCATTTTTAGATTCCGTATATGTGAGTTAGCATACGATATTTGTCCTTCTCTTTCTGACTTACTTCGCTCTGTATGACAGATTATAGTTCTATCCACCTCATTACATATAGCTCCATCTCATCCCTTTTCATAGCTGAGTAATATTCCATTTTGTATATATGCCACATCTTCTTTATCCATTCATTTGTTGATGGGCATTTAGGTTGCTTCCATGTCCTGGCTATCGTAAATAGTGCTTCAATAAACATTATGGTACAAGTTTCTTTTGGGATTATGGTTTTCTTTGGGTATATGCCCAGGAGTGGAATTACTGGATCATATGGTAGTTCTACTTGTAGTTTTTTAAGGAACCTCCAAATTGTTTTCCATAGTGGCTGTACCAACTTACATTCCCACCAACAGTGCAGGAGAGTTCCCTTTTCTCCACACCCTCTCCAACATTTGTTGTTTCTACATTTTTTGATGATGGCCATTCTGACCGGTGTGAGGTGATACCTCACTGGGGCTTTGACTTGCATTTCTCTGATGATTAGTGATGTTGAGCATCTTTTCATGTGTTTGTTGGCCATCTGTGTGTCTTCTTTGGAGAAATGTCTATTTAGGTCTTCTGCCCATTTGTGGATTGGGTTATTTGCTTTTTTGGTATTAAGCTGCATGAGCTGCTTGTATATTTTGGAGGTTAATCCTTTGTCCATTGCTTCGTTGGCAAGTATTTTCTCCCATTCTGAGGGTTGCCTTTTAGTCTTGTTTATGGTTTCTTTCACTGTGCAAAAGCTTTTAAGTTTCATGAGGTCCCATTTGTTTATTCTTGATGTTATTTCCATGATTCTAGGAGGTGGGTCCAAAAGGATCTTGCTTTGATGTATGTCATAGAGTGTTCTGCCTATGTTTTCCTCTAGGAGTTTTAGAGTGTCTGGCCTTACATGTAGGTCTTTAATCCACTTTGAGTTTATTTTTGTGTATGGTGTTAGGAAGTGTCCTAATTTCATTCTTTTACATGTTGCTGTCCAATTTTCCCAGCACCACTTATTGAAGAGGCTGTCTTTTTTCCATTGTATATTCGTGCCTCCTTTGTCAAAGATAAGGTGCCCATATGTGCTTGGGATCACCTCTGGGTTCTCTATTCTGTTTCATTGATCTTCCTTTCTGTTTTTGTGCCAGTACCCTACTGTCTTGATCACTGTGGCCTTGTAGTATAGTTTGAAGTCAGGAAGCCTAATTCCACCAACTCCATCTTTCCTTCTCAAGATTGCTTTGGCTATTCGGGGTCTTTTGCATTTCCATACAAATCATAAGATTTCTTGTTCTAGTTTTGTGAAAAATGCCATTGGTAATTTGATAGGGATTGTGTTGAATCTGTAAATTGGTTTGTGTAGTACAGTCATTTTCACAATGTTGATACTTCTAATCCAAGAACATGGTATGTCTCTCCATCTGTTTATATTGTCTTTGATTTCTTTCATCAGTGTCTTATAGTTTTCTGCATACAGGTCTTTTGCCTCCTTAGGCAGGTTTATTCCTAGGTATTTTATTATTTTTGTTGTAATGGTAAATGGGAGAGTTTCCTTAATTTCTCTTTCTGCTTTTTTGTTGTTTGTGTATAGGAATATAAGAGATTTATGCACATTAATTCTATATCCTGCTACTTTACTAAATTCATCGATTAGTGCTAGCAGTTTTCTGGTAGAGTCTTTAGGGTTTTCTACGTATAATGTCATCTGCAAAGAGTGACAATTTTACTTCTTTTTCAATTTGGATGCCCTTTATTTCATTTCCTTCTCTGATGGCTGTGGCTAAAACTTCCAAAACTATGTTGAATAATAATGGTGAGAGTGGGCACCCTTGTCTTGTTCCTGTTCTTAGAGGGAATTCTTTCAGTTTTTCCCCATTTAGAATGATGTTGGCTTTTGGTTTCTCATATATGGCTTTTATTATGTTGAGGTAATTTCCTTCTATGCCCATTTTCTCTAGAGTTTTTATCATAAATGGATGTTGAATTTTGTCAAAAGCTTTATCTGCACTTATTGAGATTATCATATGGTTTTTAATCCTTCAATTTGTTGATATGATGTATCACATTGACTGACTTGCATATATTGCAGAATCCATACATCCCAGGGATAAATCCCACTTGATCATGGTGTATGATTTTTTTAATGTGCTGTTGGATTCTGTTAGCTAGTATTTTGTTGAGGATTTTTGCATTTGTATTTATCAGTGATATTGGCCTGTAATGTTCTTTTTTGGTGTCATCTTTACCTGGTTTTGGTATCAGGGTGATGGTGGCCTCATAGAATGAGTTTCATCATCCAGCATTTAATTATGCCATTCTTGGTTATGCTAAGTTAATAATAATTAACTCTTGTTTTGGAGCTTTGCTTGCCATATATATCATAGTTTCCCTAGCTAGATATTAAGAAATGCATACCATCCTTTTCTTCCCTCCTTAAATTCACTGTATACAGTGATGTACTATGCACAAATTTGCAAAGCAGGTACACAATAAGTAAGCTTATACTGAATAAATTAACAGAATTGCTAATTGATCAATTCCCTCAACACTGAATCCATGCTATGGCCCAGGGTCATGTAAATCCATAAGCATGTAAAATAGCAGTAGTGTGTTAAGTAGACTTCAGGGATGTGAGTCAAATTATATGCAGGGAGACTACCCTTATTCACAAAGATTTCTCATACCAATGACATGTTAATAATGTTTTACTCACATGTGTGTTCTGTTAACAGTGTGTAAATTTCTTTCTATTTTGTCTCTAGTGACTTCACCAAAGATGCCTTCATAGCTAGAACAAAGGCCTGTATTTCCCCATGATGCTCTGTCATTGCTTAATATATCATGAAGCAGAGTCACGGCTAGCAATTGCAAGAATTTCCTATTCCAGCATGTAAACCTTTGTAAAATGTGTTCTAAAAAAATGAAGGAATAAAAAGTCCACTGGACTTTTGCATATTCTTCCCTAAGGCTTACACTGAACAATGAGCCCAATATGGTACTGTACATCATACTGCTGAGATGCCAGAAGCATTCAAACCTGGCTAAGCTCAAGAGCCAAGGGAGCTATTAGCATGCTTCTAAACTCAGAACTTAACATTCTGATGAGACTAGTGTCACAGGTTCCTTTGGAATGTGATTTTTCTTGATTCTTTTCCATGTGGATGTGTGAAAGTATGAGGGAGGCTGAAGCAGTAGAAGAGGGAGGGAGAGCATGTCTAGAATGATGACACATTTAAAAATACCATACTGAGAAGCCCTGAGCTCTCTAGTTATGGATTCTAAATATAGTTATGCCAACAGGAGAGAAGTGCGCCAGTTGGTCTTCAGAAAGCCTCTCCAGCATCAGGTAAGGATGACTCACTTAGGGGGGCGTCAGGCTGTGATGTGCCATTTCAGCATTTTCTTACCAAAGCCTTCAAAGATAGTTCCTTCCCAGAAACCACACTTTCCTCAGAGAACAGAAGAATAATAACACATTGATATTGAATTCCTGGCATTTGATTATTGTTAATCCCCTCAAAAAACACTTTTTTTCTCTTTTTGATTACAAAAAGGCTTTCTAGGTAATGACCATTGTTGGCAAAGGAAATATATCAAAATAATTGCCATGGGTATTATTTCATCTTGTAAACATGTTGGTTTTAATTCTTTCCATTAGATTGATTTTTGTAAGAGAATCTAAAGCTAGTGATGCATTAAAATATGTTTTTGCATTCCAAACAATAAGTTGAGCAGGATCATATGACGGAAAAGCTCATATTTATTACATTATTTTTGCTTATTCCTTTTCCACTAGAATGCACACATGCAAACACACAGTTTCCTAAAACCTTTTAAACCATCAAATCTATTGGACCCTAGTGTTAAAAGTAAGTGCGAAGCCTTCTATTATAGTTCTTGCCTACTGCATATTTATTGTGTTGACTAGATTTATTGCATTTGAATGGCTACATGTTCATAAATTGATTTTTAACCAGGCCTATTTAAAAACTTCTTATGATGAGCTAACTATAACAAACTTGCCATCTGTGTCTTTTAGGAAGCAAAAGTTTTAAATTTAGTCAACTCTTGTTGGCATTCTATTTTTCAGTTCAACCTCTTTCGTAAATTCTTTTCTCCAGATTCTTAACTCTGGAGGTGTGTGGGTGGAGAGTAGACTAGACTGAGTTGTTCACAAGAGTTGTGTCAAAAATCCTGAAATAGCAAAATTAAAACCACCAAATCAATAAATAGCGTTGAGTAAGAGTTTATTGTACATTTAAAAACAGTTTGCAAACTGAAGCTTGCAAATTCAAAGAATGATATGAAGCTTGGGGCATGAAGTTTCAGGATGACTTATGAAGTGAAAATGAGGACGCTGTTAACTTTTACAATGACTGGTTATTATAATGGGGATTCCCAAATGGCAAGGAATTGGTTAAAAGTGAGTATCTCATACCATGTTTAGGGAGATGACTTAAGTTTTTTTTTTTCCTTTTTTAGTAATTCTCAGAGGCATTTACAAGAAATAACCTAAGTTAAATTTCACTTATGTTCATGAAACAAGCTAGATTTAGTTCTGTTTAAATGCTTAAATGGTTTTGTTTGCTCAGGGAATTCTCAAGTCTGGTCTCCATTTTGTACTTAATTTGAACAATTTCCTACTTTTGGTCATTGTCTCAGCAGGCTGAGAGTATGACCAACAAATATAGGATTACTTTCATTTACTAGTGTTGCTGTTGCAACCAGCAATGTTTTAAATTAAGTCATAAAAATCATAATCATCTTCATCAGTTCATTCACTCTCCTGTAATTAATCTTTGTTTTGTTTCATCTTGGGTTAGTAGCTTTATGAATCAATCAGTTTTCCATTAAAGTTTTAAAAATTATTATCCAGTTGAGTGTTATGATCTTAAATTTGTCATAAACCTATATTCTAGAGTAACTGTCATCATCTTTTCCATGAATCTCTTTGAAGTTGGAGCATTCTTCCTGTAGTTGATTGTAAGTGCTTTTGCAAGAATAACCAATAGTAAAAGAATAACTTGTGAGTGATGAAAGACTTAAAAACAGCCACAGTTAAAGCTCTAGTGAGACTCCATCAAAAAAATAATGCAATTAAAAAGCAACTGTTATTTTGTGACATACACTATAAAATAATAACTGGAATTATGATTGATAATATTATACAAGGACATATCTAGATTTTTTAGGAATTACATGTAATTTCCAGAATACATATTAATAATATATATCCATGTAAATATAATACATAAAGTTTAAACATTACTTTTTATTTGACAATATGTTCCATGCAATTTAATATAAAACCTAAATAAATTAAGATTCTTTTTTATAAGAAGAGAGAGCAAATCTTTTGAGATCTTCCAAGGTCCCTCTTGAAAATTCCAAAGTTAGTTTGAGGTCAAAAAGACTTCGTTCAGAATTTGATTTGGGGAAGTTTGTTGAAAACGTCCACATAATTAAAACACTTGATCAAAAAGGAATATCAGTTGTTGTGAAATAATATTTAATTATGCATCCAACCAAAATGACAATTAAAAGATTTCAAAGGCAAATACAGAAAACTATGCAGTTGTAAAGAAATTCAGCTCTTTTAATATTGAAAAAACTCATGCTTAACATTGCTAATTATTAGAGAAATGCAAATCAAAACTACGATGAGGTATCATCTCACACCGGTCATAATGGCGATCATCAAAAAGTCTACAAATAATAAATGCTGGAGAGGATGTGGAGAAAAGGGAACCTTCCTACACTGTTGGTGCGAATGCATGTAGAACAGTATGTAAGTTCCTCAAAAGACTAAGAATAGAGTTACCATATGATCCAACAATCCCACCCTGGGCATGTATTCAAAAAACACAAAAAATAATTCAAAAAGATACATGCACCCCAATGTTAATAGCAGCACTATTTACAATAGCCAGGACATGGAAGCAATGTAAACATCCAATGACAGAAGAATGGATAAAGATGATGTGATATATATATGCAATAGAATATTACTCAGCCATGAAAAAAGAATGAAATAATGCCATTTGCAGCAACATGGATGGACCTAGAGATTATCATACTTAGTGAATTAAATCAAAGACAAATATCATATAATATCTCTTATATGTGGAATCTAAACAAATGATACAAATGAACTTATTTACAATACAGAAATAGACTTACAGACATAGAAAACAAACTTGTAAACAAGGAGAAAGGGGCAGGAGGAGGGATAAATTAGGAGTTTGGGATTAACAGATATACACTAATATATGTAAAATAGATAACAAACAAGGACCTACTATATAGCACAGGAAACTATATTCAATATCTTATAATAACTTATAATGGAAAAGAATCTGAAAAAGAATATATACCTGTGTGTATATATATATATATACATATATATATATATATATATATATATATATATATATATATAAAACAGAATCACTTTGCTGTACACCTGAAATCAACACACTGTAAATCAACTATATTTCAACTAAAAAAAAAAAGCAAATAAACTGAAAAAAAAAATACTCAGTTTTCCTAAGTAATCAAAGATCTGACAAAGACAATGTGGGGCACAGGAAATATTTCCTAAGACACAAAATCCTTGTTTCCTAGGCAGATTACATTAAAGGTAAAGAAAAACCTTTCATAATATTTTATTAAGAGCAGACCAGATCAAGTAGTCCAAGAAAATTTGTTGTTAAGCAGGCAAAAGAAAATTAAATTTTAGTTTTACATAAGTACACTGTTTACTAAAGCTTATTTTTAAAAAAACCCTAATAATAAATTCACCCAATTTTAGCCAGCTTTGACCTCACAACATAAAATTTCTTGTCCATAAACCTTTTAAAAGCAACTTTCCATATCCACTTAGGTTTTGTGTTATTCTTTTTCCTTTCTTATTCTAGAACAACCATTTTGTTTCAGACATTACTTTCCTCTTCCTTAACAAAAACACATCCTATATTCCTTGCTGACTCCCCATATAAAAATGCATCCCATTTTCTTCCCATACTTTGTACACAAAGTTGTTTCTCTTCACTCTTCACTCTAATTTTACATACTGATTATAAATATTAACTATAAATCTTTACTTTCCAGTGAAATTTAGGAAGCAGGCAATTATGAACTCTCTATCATATATTAGCATCCCATAGTAGATTAGAAAATTTATAAATACAAAATTATAAAAACATACTTTTTAGAGACATGTTTTTCATAATTTTTTAACGTGGTGAAAGACATGTTTACTAATAAATCCAAATACCTTTGTGTCGCTGTGTAAAACTTAAGAAGCCAAAAGTAGATACATTTAAAATTATGTTTAGCAATCAGTGTCTCAGTATATCATCTTATTTGGAAATGATCTAAATATTCTAGTAAATATCCATTATTTAGTTTAATTTAGTATAAACTTTTATTTACATTTATTTAAATGACTTGTTCTTAACAATTATGCTTGTATTAGACATTGAATAGCTAGCCATCACCTTATTTTTCTTGTTGAAGATTTTGTAACAGAGATAGCATGAGCTTATTTGACTAGTAAATCCAGGTAGATAAAGCTACATGTTTACGTTAAATTTAATATTAACAATTCTAAAGGCATGCTTGTTTTTATTAAACCAACAAACTTAAACTAGTTTTTATTTATCAAAGATTATCTCAGATCATGTAAACTTAAAAAATATTTTGGTTAGTTTCTATATTTCTGAGAGTATACCTGATTTATATAAATACTGTACTTATTTTTCCTTGAAACCAATTAAATAGAGCTCTTTGCAAATTAATTTTAGTAATACCATTCTTAGGTACAAAAATATTGCATAGCTATAGCATATGCAGGTGGACAAACATAATATACAGACTTAAATAGAGATTTTATAGCTTTTGATTTTAAAAATTTTAGCCATGCCTCAGGTACAAATCTCAAAAGAGTTGGATACAAAATGTGTTTCTGGCAGAGGGACTAAATTAAGATTACCTACTCAGTTGGCTAAAGATTTTTTAATAAAGATTTTTAATTTGTGCACTGTAAGGGTTCTTTAGGAGAAGCTATTCTTGGAGTCATTTTGTGTTGCAGAAGCTTCTGCATACCAATCAAAGGATGCATACCAATCAAATAATGCATTCCATTGTCTCTGAGAGGTCTGAGATCCTCTCTTTTAAGGGCGCTACTTAAGGTGGGCTTATCTAAAACAAAGTTTTCCCAGAAGGTCATTATAATTCTAAATTATTCAAAAGTGTACCCATTTTTCAGAAAGGCACACAATTCTGGTCCATAGTGGGTATACATATAGGAGGCAGGAATCTTTAAAGGAGAAGGAGATTTATACCAGGTGGAACCCATTCTTCTTTTAGATTCCCTGAAACAAATACTCTGATCTGGTAATCTGACTTCTGCCTAAAACCCAGGGAATCACAGGTTTCTCCACTTACAGACCAAAAGGTGATTTACCAAGAAGCTTCAACAAACAGAATACAGGTATGCACAATAAAGTTGAAAAGGTCAAAATGCAAAGAGAGCAGAGCTCAGATCCAGAAGAGACTTACCCTTAAACTCTGGAGTCATCTGGAAAGCAGTGAACTCAATAGGCCAGAGTGGGTATCAGCCTCTGGTTGCTCATGGCTTAGGAGTTGTTGAGGTCTTCTTTGGATCCCACATCTAATGCCATTAACTGTCAAAAATCCAGAAATAGCAAAATTAAAACCACTAAATCAATAAATAATATTGAGTAAGAGTTTATTGTACATATAAAAATAGTTGGCAAACTCAAACTTCCAAGTTCAAAGATTGATATGAAGCTCAGGGGCATAAAGTTACAGGATGACTTATGAAGTAAAATGAGGAAGTTATTAACATTTACAGTGATTGGTTATTACAATGGAGGGTTCTAAATAACAGGTTTTTGATTAAAAGCGATCATCTCACATCATGTTTAGAAAGATGACTTGTTTATTCTATAACTGTCAGAGGCATTTATAAGAAATAACCTAAGTTAAGTTTTGCTTGCATTCATGAAATAAGCTATATTTAGTTTTGATTACATGACCTAAATGGTTTTGTCTGCTCAGGGAATTCTCAAGCCTGGTCTTCATTTTATATTTAATTTTAACTCTGACTTCATTTAGAGGTAGTGATTTAATATTCTAAATCCAGCTCTTCCCTCACCCTTCCTCACTCTCCTTCAAAACAAGAAGTCTTCACCATTGCCATTTGGTGAAGCCAGAGGGGTAGGGGTGCAGAAGAAAGAGTCACCCACCCTGGGAATCACAGCAGAAGGTGAAGATTTCATCAATCTCCCACAAACAGTCATTCAATGCTTTCTAATGTGTGAACGTTGTCATTAGGCTTGAAGGGTAGACAGCTAGACCTTTGGAACCCATTTCTTCTCTTTGAGCATTAAGCTCTTTATCTTATTTTGATGTAGTGGACAATGTTTCCTCCTCTTCTTGATTTTTGTTTCCAGTGCTTTTGAAATTTGTGTTTATTCTTTTGTTTCTCCTCCTGCTTCTTTTCTTTTTACCTTGCCTATTTTCATTCCTGTCCCCCAAAAAAATTTAGAAAAGAAATATGAAATAATAAATAATATAAATTATATTTCCTTTAATTTGGGGCAAAAATATTTTTATTTTGGTGTCTTTTATGTTAATGTCAGAATCTAACCATAGAGCACTGTCATTTTTAAATTAATTTTATCTACAACTCCATATATCTAGAGACACTTAACATGCTTTGACAGAAACAAATGGGTAATAAACGTCAATGAATTTTAGGATTCTTCATCTATCATCAATTATACTAAACAATTCCCCCATAAATGTCAATTGACTACAACAAAAACTCAATTTATTTTAGAAATTCATATCATGTTTTGTTTTTTTTCAAAAGTAAGTCATACTTTTCAAATTACAGACTCAAAACAGTCCAAATAACAGAAAGGCTTATATTCCAAATAAGGATCTATTAATTAAAGCTGGAAAAATGGGAGTCTAGGTTAAAAGGAAACCATGAGTCATCAGTACTTAACTCTATTCCCTGCCCAGGATAACCAGTAAAAATATTGAAATGTGTACATTTAAAAATTAACTGTGAACACAAATTGATGTGTGCCTGTTACGCATGTACTAAAAGAACAAAAGCATATATGAATAGATTATGACACTTTGCTTGTGTTTAAATGCATTTTGAAGTCACAGCCACTGAATTCTGCTCTAGGGTTATTTTGACATTGCCACACACACACACAAATCCCAGAATCTAATTACCTTGAATCATAGGTAAAATGCCCTTTCACATATCTATTGATAATATCCTGACTTTCCAAATATTTTGTTTTCCTACACCTATCTTCATTTCATTACAGTATAAAATATAGAAGGTAGCCTTTGGGAAGAAGGTGAACTGGTGACAGGCAGTTTAGTAGAACATGACTTCATATTGTTAAATGGAAGAGGAAAACATGGCAGTGAAGGAGATGTGAGTATCTGAGTCTAAAGCACTATTTGCACTCTTGAAGACCTACCACAGTCTGGGTTTCCTCAGATCTGTGAAGACCCACCATAGTAGAGGGGTTCCTCAGATCACTCTGAGTCTAACTGCAATTTCTCATTTTATAGTACCTTTTTTCGTTACAATGCCTCATTTCATTCCAACTTTCCCAGTTTATCTTAATTCTGATTCCTGGAGCAATTATTCGCTCTGGAGACAGGAAGAGACGATATTGATGAGAGAGTTTCTAGTTTATTAATTTTGACCAATCCTAAAGTTTGGGCAATTGGTCAAACTTCAGTCTAAATATTCTAGTTGCTTGTTTTTTATTTTGGCAATGTGAAATTGCTTTATTAAAGAATAACAATCTGTATAAGTATTAATAATATTTGTTAATATTAAATACTCAGGCTAGTTCCTCTCATGACTCAGTGCCGAGGAATCAATGTGAAATTATGATTATAAGAAGAAAGAAAAAAAGATTCTTGTCCTACATTTTCATGGAGTTTCATCCTTTGGACACCCATCTACTTGAAATGAATGGATTTTTAAATATCAGCTCCAGGGAGAGAATCAAGATGGTGGAGTAGGAGGACGTGCACTCCCTCCCTCTTGCAAGAGCACTGGAATTACAACTAACTGCTGAACAATCACAGAAAGACACTGGAACTCACCAAAAAAAAACACCTCACATTCAGAGACAAAGGAGAAGCTGCAATGAGATGGTAGGAGGGGCATAATTGCATTAAAATCAAATCCCATAAATGCTGGGTGGGTGACTCACAAGCTGGAGAACAGCTATACCACAGAAGTCCTGAGGGTTCTGAGCCCCACATCAGGCTTCCTAACCTGGGAGTCCAGCAATGGGAGGAGGAATCCCCAGAGAATCAGACTTTGAAAGCCAGTGGGATTTGATTGCAGGACCTTCACAGGACTGGGGGAAACAGAGACTCCACTCTTGGAGGGCACACAAAAAGTGTGTTCACCAGGACCCAGGGGGAAGCAACAGTGACCCCACAGGAGACTGAACCAGATCTACCTGCTGGTGTTAGAGAGTTGCCTGCAGAGGAGGGGGGCAGCTGTGGGGCACCGAGGAGACAGGGCACCGGTGGCAGGGGTTTTGAGAAGTGCTCATTGGTGTGAGCCCTCCCAGAGTCCACCATTAGCCCCACCAAAGATCCTGTAAGCTCCAGTGCTGGGTTGCCTCAGGCCAAACGACCACCAGGGTAGGAATACAGCCCCACCCATTGGCAGACAAGCAGATGAAAGTGTCATTGGGCTCTGCCCACAAAATCAGATTAAAGTTTTACTGAGCTACACCCACCCAGCTCAACCCACCATCAGTCCCTCCCATCAGGAAGCATCCAGGAGCCTCCTAGAGAGCTTCCTCCACAAGAGGGCAGACAGCAGAATCAAGCAGTATCAGCAGTATTTCATCTTGTGGAACTGAAAACCACAGCCACAGAAAGACAGTGAAAATGGAAAGGCAAAAGACTTTGTACCAGATGAAGAGACAAGATAAAATGCCAGAAAAACAACTAAATGAGGAGGAGACAGGCACTCTTCCAGAAAAAGAATACAGAATAATGATGGTGAAGATGATCCAGGACTTTGAAAAAAGACTGGATGCAAAGATCGAAAAGTTTACCAAAGACCTAGAAGAATTAAAGAACAAACAAACAGAGATATGCAACACAATAATTGAAATGAAAAATATACTAGAAGGAACCAATAGCAGATTCACTGAGGCAGAAGTGCGAATAAGTGACCTGGAAGACAGAATGGTGATAATCACTGATGCAGAAAAGAATAAAGAAAAATGAATGAAAAGAACTGAAGACAGCCTAAGAGACCTCTGGGACAACAGTAAATGCACCAACATTTGCATTTTAGGGGTCCCAGAAGGAGAAGAGAGAGAGAAAGGACCCGAGAAAATACTGGAAGAGATTATAGTTGAAAACTTCCCTCACATGGGAAAGGAAAGAGCTACCCAAGTCCAGGAAGTGCAGAGAGTCCCAGGCAAGATAAACCCAAGGAGACACACACAAAGATATATAGAAGTCAAACTGACAAAAATTAAAGACAGAGAAAAGTTATTAAAAGCAACAAGGGAAAAATGTCAAGTAACATACAAGGGAACTCCCATAAGGTTAACAGCTGATTGCTCAGCAGAAACTCTGCAAGCCAGAAGGGAGTGGCACAATATATTTAAAGTGATGAAAGGGAAGAACCTACAACAAAGCATACTCTACCGAGCAAGGATCTCATTCAGATTCGATGGAGAAATCAAAGGCTTTACCAACAAGCAACAGCTAAGAGAATTCAGCACCACCAAACCAGCCCTACAACAAATGCTAAAGGAACTTCTCTAAGTGGGAAACAGAAGAAAAGGACCTAAAACAACAACAAAACAATTAAGAACATGGTAATAGGAACATACATATCGATAATTACCTTGAATGTAAATGGACTAAATGCCCCAACCAGAAGACACAGACTGGCTGAATGGATACCAAAACAAGACCCATATATATGCTGTCTCCAAGAGACCCACTTCAGACCTAGGGACACATACAGACTGAAAGTGAGGGGATGGAAAAAGATATTCCATGCAAATGGAAATCCAAAGAAAGCTGGAGTAGCAATACTCATATCAGATAAAATCGACTTTAAAATAAAAAATGTTACAAGAGACAAGAAAGGACACTACATAAAGACTGAGGGATCCATCCAAGAAGAGGAGATAACAAATTATGAATATATATGCACCCAACATAGGAGCACCTCAATACATAAGGCAAATTCTAACAACTATGAAAGAGGAAATTGACAGTAACACAATCATAGTGGGGGACTTTAACAATCCACTTACACCAATGGACAGATCATCCAGACAGAAAATTAATAAGGAAACACAAGCTTTAAATGACACAATAAATCAGCTTGATTTAATAGATATCTATAGGACATTACACCCCAAAACAGCAGATTACATGTTGTTCTCAAGTGCACATGGGACATTCTCCAGGATAGATCACATTTTGGGTCATAAATCAAGCCTTGGTAAATACAAGAAAATTAAAATCATATCAAGCATCTTTTCTGACCATAACACTATGAGATTAGAAATCAATTACAGGAAAAAAAAACTGTAAAAAACACAAACACATGGAGGCTAAACAATATGCTACTAAATAACCAACAGATCACTGAAGAAATCAAAGAGGAAATCAAAAAATACCTAGAGACAAATGACAAAGAAAACAACGATCCAAAACCTATGGGATGCAGCAAAGGCACTTCTAAGAGGGAAGTTTATAGCAATACAATCCTACCTCAAGAAACAAGAAAAATCCTAAATAAACAAACTAACTTTACACCTAAAGAAATTAGAGCAAGAAAAGCAAACAAAACCCAAAGTTAGTAGTCAGAGAGAAATCATAAAGATCAGAGCAGAAATAAATGAAATAGAAACAAAGAAAACAATAGCAAAAGTCAATGAAACTAAGAGCTGGTTCTTTGAGAAGATAAATAAAACAGATAAAATTCTGCAAGATTCATCATGAAAAAGTGAGAGAGAACTCAAATCAATAAAATTAGAAATGAAACAGGAGAAGTTACAATGGACACCACAGAAATAAAAAGCACCATAAGAGACTATTACAAGCAACTATATGCCAATAAAATGGACAACTTGGATGAAATGGACAGATTCTTAGAAAGGTATAATCTTCCAAGACTGAATCAGGAAGACATAGAAAATATGAATAGACCCATCACAAGAAATGAAATTGAAACTGCGATTAAAAATCTCCCCAAAAACAAAAGTCCAGGACCAGATGGACTCACAGGTGAATTTTATCAAACATTTAGAGAAGAGCTAACACCCATCCTTTTCAAACTCTTCCAAAACATTGCAGAGGAAGGAATACTCCCAAACTCAATTTTTGAAGCCACCATCACCCAGGTACCAAAACCAGACAAAGATACTACAAAAAAAGAAAACTACAGACCAATATCACTGATGCATTTAGATGCAAAAATCCTCAACAAAATACTAGCCAACAGAATCCAACAACACATTCAAAGGATCATACACCATGATCAAGTGGGGGTTATCCCTGGAATGCAAGGATTCTTCAATATACGCACATCAGTCAATTTGATGCATCATATTAACAAATTGAAGGATAAAAGCCACATAATCATTTCAATAGATGCAGAAAAAGCTTTTGAAAACATTCAACACCCATTTATGATGAAAACTCTCCAGAAGGTGGGCATAGAGGGATCCTACCTCAACATAATAAAGGCCACATATGACAAACCCACAGCAAACATCATTCTCAATGGTGAAGAACTGGAAGCATTCCCTCTAAGATCAGGAACAAGACAAGGATGTCCACTCTCACCACTACTATTCAACATAGTTTTGGAAGTCCTTGCCACAGCAATGAGAGAAGAAAAAGAAATAAAAAGAATCCAAATTGGAAAAGAAGAAGTAAAACTGTAACTGTTTGCAGATGACATGATACTATACATAGTAAATCCTAAAGATGCCACCAGAAAACTACTTGAGCTAATCAATGAATTTGCTAAACTTGCAGTATACAAAATTAACACACAGAAATCTCTTGCATTTCTATACACTAACAATGAAAGCTCAGAAAGAGAAATTAAGGAAACAATCCCATTCACCATTGCAACAAAAAGAATAAAATACCTAGGAATAAACCTAATGAACGTGGTAAAGACCCGTACTCAGAAAACTATAAGACACTAATGAAAGAAATCAAAGATGACACAAACGGAAGGACATACCATGTTCTTGGATTGGAAGAATCCACATTGTGAAAATGACTATATTACCGAAAGCAATTTACAGATTCAATGCAATCCCGATCAAATTACCAATGGCATTTTTCACAGAACTAGAACAAGAAATTTTATGATTTGTATGGAAATGCAAAAGACCCCGAATAGCCAAAGCAATCTTGAAAAGGAAAGACGGAGTTGGTGGAATCAGGCTTCCTGACTTCAGGCTATACTACAAGGCCACAGTGATGAAGACAGTATGGTACTGGCACAAAAACAGAAATATAGATCAATGGAACAGGATAGAAAGCCCAGAGATAAACTATGGTCAACTAATCTATGACAAAGGAGGCAAGGATATACAATGGAGAAAAGGCAGCTTCTTCAATAAGTGGTGCTGGGAAAACTGGACAGCTACATGTAAAAGAATGAAATTAGGACACTTCCTAACACCATACACAGAAATAAACTCCAAATGGATTAAAGACCTAAATGTAAGGCCAGACACTATAAAATTCCTAGAGGAAAACGTAGGAAGAACTCTCTTCGGCGTAAATAACAGCAAGATCTTTTTTGATCCAGCCCCTAGAATAATGGAAATAAAAACAAAAATAAATGAGACCTAATTAAACTTCAAAGCTTCTGCACAGCAAAGGAAACTATAAGCAAGATGAAAAGACAACCCTCAGAATGGGAGAAAATATTTGCAAATGAATCAACAGACAAAGGATTGATCTCCAAAATATATAAACAGTTTATCCAGCTCAATATCAAAAAAACAAACAACCCAATCAAAAATGGGCAGAAGATCTACATAGGCATTTCTCCAAAGAAGACATACAGATGGCCAAGAGGCACATGAAAAGCTGCTCAACATCACTAAGTATTTGAGAAATGCAAATCAAAATGACAATAAGATATCACTTCACACTGGTTAGAATGGGCATCATCAGAAAATCTACAAACAGTAAATACTGGAGAGGGTGTGGAGAAAAGGGAACGCTCTTGCATTGCTGGTGGGAATGTAAATTGATACAGCCACTATGGAGAACAGTATAGAGGTTCCTTGCAAAACTGAAAATAGAACTACCATATGACCCAGCAATCCCACTACTGGGCATATACCCAGGGAACACCATACTTCAAAAAGGCACATGCACTCCAATGTTCATTGCAGCACTATTTACAATAGACAGGACATGGAAGCAACCTAAATGTCCATCAACAGATGAATGGATAAAAAAGATGTGGTACATATATACAATGGAATATTACTCAGCTGTAAAAAGCAATGAAACTGGGACATTTATAGAGACACGGATGGACCTAGAGATTGTCATACAGAGTGATGTGAGTCAGAAAGAGAAAAACAAACATTGTATATTAAGACATATATGTGGACTATAGAAAAATGGTACAAATCAACCGGTTGGCAAGGTAGAAATAGAGACCCAGATGTAGAGAACAAACATATGGACACCAAGTGGGGAAAGTGGGGAGGGTTTGGGGGGGGGGATGAATTGGGTGTTTGGGATACCAAATTGTACACTCCAAATATATGCAGTTTATTTTTAAAAAAAAGAAAAGAAAAGAAAAAAAAGGATCAATTCCAAAAGACGATCCTGGAAATATAAATTATAAATGCCACTCTGCTTTAAACTTATGGGACTAATATTAAAAAGCATTTTTAATATTTTTAGTGTCATTAAACAATATGTCCGTAGCAAAAAGAGAATTGATCTTGGAATCAAAAGACCAACCTTCTTTGTTGCCCTGACCATTAACCAAATGTGTGACTATGTACAAGGTACTTCATCTTCCTTTAATGAATCTTCACTTGTAATCTTATAGTGATTTTTTAATTAAAACAAAATAGATGTGTTAAAAATAGACAGTGGCTGAATTTTTCATAAATCCTCCCCCGTTTTGGTTTTCTCAATCTTTCCTTACTGAGAAAGATTTCGAGCTTTCTCAGGAAAAGTAGAGCTCATGTATTCCTCAAGGTTACAGTAGATGTTACAGATCTTTTTAGGAAGGAACTTAGTTTTATTCAGCACTGTGCCCTCAGGACATAGAACATAGTAGACACAGCAAATATTTGTTGAATGAATGAAATAAAATGCTTGGCACATATGCTTTTATTATGAATTTTGATAACTAGGGAGCCTTTCCAATGTTATTACCATGAAGGAAACCTCTTCAGCCCTTTATCTGTGGAATAAAAAGCAAAAATTAAGGTCCAAAATAGCATTTACCCTGTCTCGCAGAACTCTGAAACATCATATTATGTAAAGCATGGATATTCTAATAACAATGCCAAGTACTTCATTGAAAATATAATAACAATGCAAATGCTTAATTTATCTTAAATATACCTGTATCTGAAATTGTAAATGCATAGATTAAACAGTTGCTATATAAATATAATTATTGCTATGAAATATTTGGATATCAAAAGACTTTTTGATAATATTCCTATTTTAATAACAGTAGAATGCACAGGGTGTTCAAAGTGAAAGAAAGTTGCTCCCCTTCCTTGTTACCCTTCCTCCCCCCCATTCTCTCTCACTCCTTCTCTCCCTTCTTTCCTTCTTTCCTTCTTCTTTCTTCCTTCCTCCCTTCATTCCTTTCTTTCTTGCCTTCTTTTTATTTCTTTGTCAGAATGCTGCTGAAGAGTAGTACAGAATCAAACTGGCTTCAAAACCAGGGTTCAAATCCCTGGTCTGTAATTTGGGACTCATTTATTAGCTCTCTCTTATCTTGAAAATAAAGATAATTACAATATTAATCTAACTGGGTTGTTGTGATGATGAAATGAGTTGTTAAATGAAAATCTCTCAGATTGTAGCATGTCCCAAAATAGGCATTCAACAGATGTTAGCCATTGTGATTTTAAGCATGATTTTTAAATCGAGAAGCATAATTAACTTTCCAAAAAAAGAAAGAAATTTATCTTTGAAAATCCCCAATCTATACAATGTTTGTTTTCAATACATTGTCTCTTTCTACTCTCACTACATCCTTCAGTTGGGTATTCCTAGATTCCCACTTTTCTTCCCAGCAGGGAAAGGTACCTGGGAGCCAAATCAGGCTAATTTTCTCTAGGATATGGGCCAGGGGCATAGGCCTGGCTGCAGGCAAGCAGTTCAAGGAAGGTTAGGTAAGATACTTGGAGCCCTCAGTGACCTTACCTGTTCAACCTGGTAGCTACCTATTCTTATAATCCTTATTGCCAAATGCTTCAATATTCTCCTCTGGATCATCTCATTTTTTTTTCCTATCCAAAGACTTACATATATTAATCAAGAACAGAGAACAGAAGTCACTGATTAAAGCTGAAATTATATATGATATTTAATTTTAAGATTTTTAACACCGATGATGCCACCGCCTGCCAAAATAGTTCTCTCACTTCACTCAAAAAAAATAACAATGTAGCTTTTTAGGGCCAAATACGAGTAAAACTGAGAAAAATGTATTGCTTATGAAGCCTTAGTTCTTTAGAGAGCCTTATCTGTCAAAGGCATCCTCCTGCTCACTGATAACTGCAAATGTCAAGGACTGCCCAAATTCAAACTTTGCTTCACAAGTCTTGAAGACTATTTAATAATTTCAATGGGAATAAACTTAACAACAATAATATCACAAATTTTTATGACAGAGCAACAAATGATCATGCACAGCATGACTGTCAAGTCATCACTAATAGAGTCTGTGTGTTTGTGTTTTCACTAGTTTCTTCCTGGTATTTATTCTTTTTTGTATTTATTTGAGAAAGTACACATTAGAATGATTTGGAAACTTATTTAGTTAAAAATTCAAGTTAAAACTTTTGGTTGCTCTTTTAACAGATTTATATTTATTTAGAGGAGTGCAGATAAAAACTACTCAAAATTTGAAAATGACCACTGTTGAAATAAATTACTTAAAATAAGGACAACAATAAAACCATGATTTTCAGACAAAATCTAAGAGTGGTGAATTACAGAATTCACTGCCATTTTTAGCCAGAATTACAGAAATATAATTTACATATGGTAAAATTTACCCTTTTAGGAGTATAGTTCTTTGAGTTTCAGCAAACACTTATTTGTGTAATTACTATTACAAATAAGATACAGAGCATTTCCATAAACTCTAAGATGGTGATGTTATTTTAAGTACTTAGATCCATATAACTAATAATAATATAGAGTTACTGCTTATAAATCTATTCCACTGGAATATTACCATTGGTGTTCCTTTAGGACTGCAATAACGTATTTCAAAGAAGCTGTCAACCTTAAGCATCATTTTGTTTATAAGGTTACTATTGCTCTTCACTCCTCATTTTCTCTGACCCTTATTAATATTTTGTTACATTTATCATGCTATATAAATACTGATTTATATACAATACTATACAAACTATAACAAAAATGAATAATCACAATTCTTAAAATGCCTATCTTATAAGATCAGCAAATACTATAATAAAGGGTATATTTGTAATATACGGAAATAATGTGTTTAATTAAAAATGTTATATTTTATTTGAGCAATAAAGCTAAGTGAATATAATATTAAAGAAAGAAAAACAGAAGTTTTGTCAAGCTGAAGAGCTAACACATTCCCATATTTCCAAATTGATGCATTACTATGTTCAAACTATTTTTTTGTTTTCATTACATGACTGACTTCATGACTTATGCAAAATTGACTATGACTGAAGTTATTTAAGCCTGAAGTAAAAAACAGTAAGGACTGACAATTATTATCAATTAAAAATTAATAATTAATAGAGAAGGTATCAAAATGAGAAATAAGATACAAGAAATGGGCTTAAAGGACAAAGAAAAACATGCTGTTAGCATTACTGAGGTTTAGAAGCCTCAGCTCTGGAGATCTCATTTCAGAGAGCATAATGGCATCTGTCCTGAAAAGTCTGGACATTCAAGTTTCTGGAGGCAAAGGTATATATATATCTGAGGTCCCTTCCAAGTATACATTTCAGAATGTATGCTTTATATCTCTCAACAAAGCACAATGAAGGCAAAATAAAATCTAAATACAAAATGCCTATTTTATTTTTAGAATATTTTCCCTTAAATTAGTCTAACATTAGACCTGTAGTATATAATTTTAACTGTTTTATTAAGGTATAATTGAAATATGACAAAGTGAATTTGTTTAACATGTACAACTTATAAGTTTTATAATATGTAAACATGGATTAAACAATCATACTCTAAATATGGCCAATAATTTTCTTCCTGCCTCTTTTTAATTCCACTTTCCCACCTTCCATATCCACCTACATTGCTATGCAACCACTGATCTGCTTTTTTGTCAAGGTTAGTTTGCTAGAATATTATATAAATGAAATCAGAGAACATATACTGTTTTGTCTGGTTTATTTCACTCAGTATAATTCTTTTCATCTCCATCTTCATTGTAGCTTGTATCAGTATTTCATTTATTTCTTTTCCTGAGTAGTATTCCACATTATGGATGTACTGCAATTTCAATTGTAAACAGACATTTATTTCCAAAGCAATTATGAATAAAGCAAGTAAAACATTTGCAGATATATTTTTGTAAAAATACCTTATTTTTTAAAAATAAATATCTAGATGTGCAATGGCTAGAGCATATGGAGAATACATGTTTACATTTTTTTTAAAAAATGGCTTTCCAAAATGGCTGTTTCATTTTACATTTCCTATAGCAGTGTGGTGGTCATCTGCCTTGTTCTAATAACAAACAATGTTGAGCATCTTTTTGTATGCTTATTTGCCATTAGAGTATCTTTGCTGGTAATACATCTGTTCAAATATTTTGCCCATTCTTTTTATTAGGTTTTTGCTTCCTATTATTGAGTTTTGAGAGTTCCATACATACTCTATATATTATTCCCTTACCAAACATATACACTGGAAATAGTTTCTTTCACTCTGCAGCTTGCCTTTTATTCTCTTAACTCTGCCTGAGAACATGAGTCTTTAATTCTGTAGAAGAAAATTTTATCCATTAATTCAATTATGAATCACATTTATGGCACACTTCAAAAACATCTTTCAAATTTTAATATCAAAGAGGTCATTTTCCTATGTTTTCTTCTAGATGTTATACAATATTAGATTTGAAGTTTAAGTCTATGTTTCATTTTGAGTTAATTTTGATCAATAGCATGAGGAATTTACAGATATTCAATTGATATGACATCATTTGTTGAAAACAAAATCTAATCTCCACTGAATTGCTATTATATCTGTTATAAATCAGTTGTCCATTTATATATACACACATACACGTGGATCTATTCAGGATTCCCTTTTCTTTTCCAGTGATCTAAATATTTGACTGTGTTTATGCCAATACCACACTACTTTAAGACTTTTCTTTTTCTCTACTATTGGTATTTACTGCCATAGGTAATGATTCAGCAGCATTCCACATATTTTGGCATATTGTATTTTCATATTAATGTAGTTCAAGGTACTTTATAGTTCCAATTTTGAATTTGTCTTTGGTCCATGGGATATTTAGAAGTTTGTTATTTAGCTTCCACACATTTGGAGATTTTTCCAGATATCGTTCTCTTACTGATTTCTAAGTGTTTTACATCACTCGAATCCTTTTAATTTATGTAGACTTGTATTATGTTCAAGAAGAAGTTTCAAATTAATAAATGTTCTGAATGCACTTGAAAGAATGTGAAAGTGATCTGTATTACACTGTTTCGGGGTAGAGTGTTCTATAAATATCAATTAGGCATGTTGTTTGGTAGTGTTGATTAAATCTTCTGCATCTTTACTGATTTTCTGTCTAGGTGGTCTATCAATTATTTAGAGAAGATTTTTGAAATCTCTTTTATTTATGATATGTTTATTTCTCCATTCAGTGTTAATATTTTTTTGCTTCATATATATTAAGGCACCACGATTAGGTACATAAACATTGAGAATCTTTATGCCCTCTTGATGAATGAGTCCCTTTATGATCATGAAAACACATGCTTTATCTCTGGTAATATTCTTTGCCCTAAAATAAAATTTCTGAAGTTAATATAACCATTCAAACTTACTTTTGGATAGTGTTAACACGGTATATATTTTTACATCTTTCTACTATTTATAATTAAACTTTCTTTTCTGAGATAATTGTGGATTTACATAAAATTGTAAAAAATAATACAGAGAGATCTCATATATGCTTTATCCAGTTACTCCTAATGACAGTTGTGCAAAAATCTGGTATAATGTCACCACCAAGACAACATTGATACAGTCAAGATACAGAATATTTCCATCAAAACAAAGATCCCTCATGTCGTCCTTGTAGCCACTCCCATTTTCTTCTTATCCCACATTCTTCTGAACCCTGGGTTTTCCATTGCTATAAATTTGGCATTACATGAATCTATATAAATGGAATTATACTGTAGTAATAACCCCTGAAATTCCCCTTTATAACTAGGCACATTTTCTGGAAATTTATCAAGGTTGTTGTATGCATCAATAATTTGTTGTTTTTTACTGCTAAATAGTATTTCATGGTTAGGGTGTACTACAGTTTACCACTCACCAATTGAAGGGTATATTTGTATTTCTAGTTTTTTGCTATTACAAATAAAGTGGCTCTACATATCCCTGTTCAGATTTTTGTTTCTCTGGGATAAATCCTTAAGGGTGCAATTGCTGGGCTGAATATTAATTGGATATTTAGTATTTTAAGAAACTAACAAACTGCATAAGAGAGTGGCTGTACAATTTTACAATCCCACCAACAATATATAAGTGATCCAGTTTCTAAACATTCTTGCAAGCTTTGGTGTTGTCACCTTTTTTTATTTTAGCCATCCTAATAGGTGTATACTGTTATCTCATTTGAGTTTTAATTTCCAATTCCTTAATAGTCAGTGAAGTTGAACATCTTTTCAAGTGCTTATTTGACATCTGTTATCTCCTCAGTAAATTTCTTTTCATGTCTTCTGTCCATTTTTTTACTTGGATTTTAGTATTTGGGTATCTTTTCATTTCTGTTTACACTCTCCAGTTAAAATGTTTATAGTAGCATTAGAATACATAACATATTCATTACATATTCTAAACATTAGTCCTTTACTGGAAATCTGATTTCCAAACATGTTCTCTCAATGTGTATCTTATCTTTTCATCTCTTTACCAGAGTCTTTTGCAGAGCAAACTATTTAACTTTTGAAGTCCAATTTATCAGGTTTTCTATTATTTATTGTGTTTTAGTTGTAAAATCTTTTTGACTAGCTCTAGATCCTGGAGGTTTATTACTTTTTTCTAAAAGTTTTATAGTTATATATTTTATATGTAAGTTCATGATCCATTTTGACTTAATACGTGTATGAAGTGTGCAAATTAAGTCCAAGTTCTTTTCTTCTTTCCCTCCTGTCCATCCTTCCTTCCTTCCTTCCCTCTTTCTCTCCCTCTCCTTCTTTCTTTCTTTTCCTACAGACATCTAACTGCTCCAGCACCATTTGTTGAAAAGGAGGCAATCTTTCTCTCCTTAATTTGCTTTTACTACTTTGCCAAAAATCAGCTGCATATTTTGTTGGTCTATTTCTAGACTTTCAATTTTGTTCCAATGACCTGTGTGTCTATTCCTCTAACAATACCATACATTTATAACAAGTCTGAAAATCATATAGATTCCTCTGACTTTATTCTTTTTATCAAAAATATATTAGCTATTCATACCATATGACCAGCAATTCTAGGCATTTATCTAAATAAAACAAAAACACTAATTTAAAAAGATATATGCACCCCCATGTTCACTGCAGCATTATTTACAATATCCAAGATATGAAACAATCTAAGTGTCAATCAATGGATGAATGGACAAAGAAATTGTGGTATATACATACCCATGGAATATTATTCAGCCATAAAAAATAATGAAATATTGCCACTTGTGATAACATAGATGAAACTCGAGGGCATTATGCTAAGTGAAATAAGTCAGACAGAGGGAGACAAATATTGTATGACCTCTCTTATTTGTGAAATCTAAAAAAAAAAAAAAGAATTACCATAATCTAGCTCATGGATACTGAGAATAAATTGGTGACTGAAAGAGGTGGGGGTGAGTGAGGTGGATAAACTGTTTTGTCTTTTTTTTGTTTTAGCTTACATAAATTGGTTAAAAATAAAAAGATAATGACCAAAAATTAGAAGCAAAGACCTGATGATAAAATAATGTAATTTGGGAGGAATGATTTAGACAGCAATGCTTATACTATCTTATACCAAAAGATAATTAGTGCTTTGAATGACTTAATCACCCGATGTAGGTAAGCAGGTGTTAAATTGTTATTTTTAGAATGGAAGCACATGGCAATATGAATTGTTGAGGCATATATTTGTAAATCTTACATTATGATACAGGTAACCATTAGAGCAAGTGTATCTTAAAATTTAAATATCTATATTTAAATAAAATTTTCTTCTATATCTGAATTTTTTAATTGACTTATAGTTGATTTATAATATTGTGTTATTTTCAGGTATACAGCAAAGTAATTGTTATTTTTTTAAATTATATTCCATCACAGATTAGTATAAGATATTGAATATAATTCTCTGAGCTATATAGTAAACGCTTGTTGCTTATCTATTTTATGTATAGTAGTTTGTATCTGTTAATCCTATACTCCGTATTTGTCCCTCCTTCCCTCCCTCTCCCCTTTGGTAACCATAAGTTTGTTTTCTATGTTTTGTATATGGATTCATTTGTATTATTTTTTAGATTCCACATATAGTATCTCTCTTTCTCTGTCTGACTTACTTCACTACATATAATATTTTCTAGGCCCATCCATGTTACTGCAAAAGGCAATATTTCATTCTTTTTTATTCCAGAACCCTCCTCAGGTACTTAAATCTGCAGATGCTTAAATCTCACAGTTGACTCTCTGTATTGTGGATCTTCATCTTGCATCTGCAGATACAACCAACTGTTTGGATCACGTATTAAATTTGCAGTCGGTGGTTGGATGAATCCGTGGATGTGGGATCCAAGGATACAGATGGCTGGCTGTATATTTATTGAAAAAATTTTGCATATAAGTGTACCTGCACAGTTCAAATCCATGTTGTTCAAGGATCAACTGTATATAAAGAACTCATAAAACTCAATATTACAAAAACAAACCACCCAATTAAAAAACGGGCAGAGAACCTGAACCCATAGTTTTCCTAAGAAGACATAATCATGGTCAACAGGTACATGAAAAGGTCCTCAGCATCACTAATCATTAGGGAAATGCAAATCAAAAGCATGATGAGATACCACTCACATTTGTTAGAATGGCTGTTATCAAAAAGACAAAAAACAATAAGTATTGGCAAGAATGTGGAGAAAAGGGAACCAATGTGCACTGTTGGTAGGAAGGCAAATTGATGCAGCCACTATAGTAAACATCATGGAATTACCATATGATCCAGCTATTTGAAAAGACATATGTAGCCCTATGTTCACTGCAGCACTGTTTTCAATAGCCAGGATGTGGAAGTAACACAAGGGTCCATCCACAGATGAATGGATAAAGAAGGATAAAGAATGGATAAAGAATAGATAATATTTTACACACAATGAAATATTACTCAGCCATAAAAAGTGTGAAATCTTGCCATCTGTGGCAACATGGATAGACCTGGAAGGTACTATGCTAAGTGAAATAAGTCAGAGTCAGACAGGGAAAAACAAACATTGTATGATTTCACTTATAAGTGCAATCTAAAAAACAAAATGAAATACAAAACAAAACAGATTCATAGATACAAAGAATAAACTGGTAGTTGCCAGAGGGGTGGGGGTGAGAGAATGGATGAAATAAAGGTGATTAAGAGGTGCAATCTCCAGCTGTAAAATAAATAAGTCACGGGGATGTAATGTACACATAGGGTATTTAGTAAGTGACGTTGTAACAACATTGTATAGTGTCAGATGGTAACTGATCTTATTGTGGTGATCCTTTCATAATATAATATAAAAATACCAAGTCACTATGTTGTACACCTGAAACTAAAATAATATTGTATGTTTGTTACAACTCAATACAAAATTGAAAATCATACTTTGGCTCAAGAAAGAACTTTAGATTTAGAAAGTCTTCCAGGCAAGGTGTAGGACAAAAGTCTACTAAATTTTTTTCTAATGAAATGTCCCTCATATTTTCCTATCAAACTTCTGTAGAATTGAGGCAGAGACAAATGACCCCTGCAGTCATCTCTTCAAACAAAATTGCTGAACAGTTAGTTTTTATAAAAGTGCTAATTCATTTTCTTCCTTAAAATCATTCAGATTCTGTTAATCACTAGTTTTCTTAGGTATCACACAAAATTGAAGAGACTTATTTTCTCTTTTATTCTAAATGTTAATTAGGGAGTTGGTATAATCCAGAAACCTAAGGACTCAAAGTGTACACACTTTGGATAGGGATTAGATTGGGGTGGTTTAAATCAATTAATAAAAGCTACTGCCAGCAAATTAGCAAAAATCAGTCTTAATATTTATCTTTTTTGATGTTCCCTTAAGCATATTACGTCTAACCCTAAACAATACATTTGTCATTGAGTTTATGAGCCTTTTTAATGCAATGGATATGTCAAAGCAACAGAGTCAAAATGTAAAAAATGTTTGTCTGTTTGTTGATTCTTTAAAATCACCAAATAATGTGTGCAAAGCTATTCTTGAACCACACCTGATCTTTGGGCCTCAGCTATGACCTCCATTCCATACCTGTATTTCATTCCATACTCAGCCTTAGAAGGAATATGGTGATGTTAGGAAGCTCAAGGATGTAATGAAATAACTACCTCAAAAATTACTTGATACTATTTAAAATAATACATAAAATATTTGGAAATATGAGTTTCTTTTTTAAGTTTGGGAGACTCTTTCAAAATATACTTTATCTCAAACTGCTGTGACAAAATGCCACATACCTGACAAAACAGTATGCAGATTAGGGATCTTAATCTAGAATCAGCTTAGGCACATGGTAAATTCTCAATGCATTTAAACTATTATTAATATTTCATTATTAGGATACCTGCTATTTAAAGTTCAATAAATATTTATTGAGTGCCCTCTGTTTGCCAGGCTCTCTGCCATTATTTCATTCTAAAAAGTATAAAATATTATAGGATTAAACATGAACAGGCAAGCACAATATTCATGATTGCAGTGCCTCCTGTTAATAGGAATTAACATGAGCAACTGTTAAAAAATAAAAAATAAAAAAAAAATATGAGCAACAGTTGACATTATGGAGGCTTTAATTAAATTGGAAAATGTCAGTGAAAGAAAATACAATTAAGCCTAGGCATACTTAAGGTTTGTTATCATCACCACACAAGATGGGACATATAACTCTAGTGCTCCGTTGAGCAATCATAAAATTCTAAGGCAAATGACCAAGTTGGGTCTGCTTCCCTTAACATGCACAAGAAAATATGGATCACCTTTCCTCGATAATAAAACTCATTTATAAAAGTTAAAATGTTTCCCAAATTTAGAATTGCTCTGACACAAAATTCTCATCTTTGTTTTAACAAAAGAAGTCTTGTTTATTAGTCTTCACCTCAGAGATATGGTCTCACATCACTAATCTGTCAAGATAAAGGAGTCTCAATATGAAGTTCTCTATTACAGAGAATTTGAATGTTTCTCCAAAGGACAAATTATGACCAGTACATGGCAAAAATGTAGATTTGGGGGAGAGAAATATCTTAGAATGACTTGTCAGTATAGAGCTTTTTCATGGTTTGACCTCTCTTTTGATTAATTCTGGTTATATGAATTCAGTAGATTCTATGATTCAAGGCCTTTCTGCTGTCATTTGAGGTGTAGCTGAAAAATACTGAGTTATTTTGGTACAGCTGAAAAAGTGTGGATCGCAGAAGTGTACAATATATGAGCTTTCTCATGCAGAAGAAGTGCTTCCCCAGCCTGAAATCAAGAATGGAAAAACTGTCAATTTTCTGATGGACAATATTTAAAAATAATATGGAATAGTTTTGAACATTACTTCTTTTTAATGAATTTAATACTTAAAATTTAATATTAATTCATAAATTTTTGCTGACAAAAGACAGCATTCATAGTTTGGGCACTGCCAAAGATAATCTTATTGATGTGAAAAGAAATAATAGAGCCAAAATGAACCAAAAGAGTGCGGTAATATATTTGAGCATTTTCAATTAAAAACACCTGAGAGCATACATGAGTTTATCAAACTAGCTCCAATTAATTTTCAGGATCCTAAAAATGTGCCAAATACTTACAAACCATAAAGTGGAACAAGGGAGGCTGTAATCAAGTAGGATATTTTGGTTGTAGAGGACAAATGAAATTAGATATTTGAGATAGTTGGGTGTCAGCACAGGACCTGGAAAAAAATGAGTGATGGCCAAAGAGAGAAAAGAGAATGAGAGACACAAGAGTACTACTGGAAAACTAAAACAGACACTTTTGAAGGCAAGAAAAATTTCTTATCTTTCTTTTGATCCTCCATAGCCTAATAAAGGACTTATTTAGCACAAAGTTAGTATTCAAAATATGCATAGATGTATTAGTTTATAAAAGGTGATTCCAAAAATATGTTACATCTACATCTAGTTGATTTTTAAGGAAACTCTAGAAGTGAACATATAAACTAATAGAGAGCAAACAAAAGACATGTGGGGGGCAGAACAGCTGCAGATTACTGTTTACTAAGAATAAAATTAACAGGATGAATTGCCAATCCTTTATTAAGTATTGCATTAAAAAATGTGCAATATAATCAAAGGGAATCAACTGGAAAAGCTAGATGAATTTCACATCAATACCCCAGGCTGGCAGTACCTTGATGTAGGTACTAGCTATAAGGATTTTCTCCAATGATAAGAAAGCTCATAAATATTATTATTAATGCACTTAGAGGTGAGCAACCTTTTGGGACAGACTCACATTAACTAAAATCAGAAAAGACTCATGTATAAAAATCTGAATAATAATTCTGTTTTTATGATACACATAATCTCTAGAACATCAAATATTCATATTTTTACCAGCACAACAATCCATAAATGAAGCATAATTTACATTTGAGTATTGCAGAGTGAGCACATGTTTTACTATCTGACTGTCAAGTTTGTTATGAATGGGCAAGGAAATAGACCGCATTAGGTTCCTCTTGCACTGCCTATCACAAGGAAACACTGAATCATAAGTCTTTATAATCATTTACTCTATCTTTTGACTGATTTCTGAGCCATTCTGGATTGACTTGAAAAAAATTTAATCACCTCACAAAATGCTAAATATAGAGAAGCTGTTCAGTATTATTCTTCAATGTATTGCACTTTCACTCCCTGTACCTCAATATTTTACACTGCACCACTGCAGTGAGCTATTCTAGTGGTAGAAAGAAGACTGTTAGCAAAACTTGTTCAAACGCATAAAACCAGAATAACCTGAGGCTGAACTGATAATTGATTTTTTTCAATGGAACTGCCTATGCTAAGTATTAGAATTTACCTTGTCTGTCCTTGGTAAATGAAAAACTGACAGGCATAGGTTAAAATTGTTGTCTACAAACTGTCCTCCTTGCTTTCTCCCTTAACTACTTCAATTTACTATCCCCAATGTTGTCAGAACAATCATTTTAAAGTACAAATTAGATCATGTTTCTTCTCTGCTCAGAATACTGCAGTCTTCCCATCTTCCTTAGCGTCACAGCCAAATGAACTGATTAATCTTACTTTTTCCTCTGTAGTCTTCATTACCCTACCTTAGTCTCATCCATGTTGTTTCTGGAATACTTTAAACACATATCCACCTCTTTAATTTTCTCTCTGCCTGGGCCATTTTCTTCTAGGTATTATTTCCTTGGTTCCTTTAGGTTTGAGATCAAATGTCACTTTATCATTGTGATCCTCCCTGACCCTAACTTTATATAAAATAACCATGTCTCTCATTCTTGCCACATTCCATTCTTATCACCTATTGCATCTCATTTGTGTCTTCTTCCCATACATAACAATTAATATTATGTACCTGATATTACTAGCTCCACTATTTAATAGGTGTCACTTTGGGCAAATTACATAGCATAACATCTCAGTTTCCATATTTATATAATGGAAATAATATTAGTAATCACCTCATAGTATTGGCATGGGGATTAAATAATTTGATATATACTATATTTTTAGATTAGTTCCAGGTACATAAGTAAGGTGATAGTTATTTTATTATTTTTTTGGTATACCAACATATATATTTAGTCATGTCTTGCCTACCTCATGGAATATTCCGTGAGAACTGGAACTTTTTATTTCCACTGTTTTATCCTAATACCTTAATCAGAATATGGTACATAACAGGTGGTTGATAAATATCATTTGAATAAATGGTGACTTACATATTAGAAAGTTGCAAGTGAGTTTTTAAGTTTCTGCCAAACTTAATCAGTACTTTTCCTGTCCCTAATCATTTCTTAGAACTTTTATTTCTTATACAAAAGCCCTCCTCATTAGGTAGATTGATCCTAAAAGGCAAGGATACTGTTGTATTCATATTTGCATTCTTTAAAACATTAACTCTACTGTCTTTGGCTTCTAGGGCTACTTTTAAACATTTCTTTATGTATCTATATACACTGAAAACCCTAAGTAACAGTTCTTATAATGCAATAAAATGAGAAAGACTTAACTAAATCATTGAAATATAAAAATGCCAATTGCCTAACTCCTAGTCTATTTCTAGGGAACAATTCTTATTCAGTATATTCTTGTGAATCAATTAAGCAACTCTCTGTGGGGGGCTATAACTCCAAGTATACCAATGGTTACTAATTGACTGCAGTGCTTTCTTTCGCATAATGAATATTAGGCTGTTCAGTCTAGGTAGCTGAAAGAGACATTAAATGGTTTTCTAATTCAAGAAGATCTCTGCTGATATAGTAATTCAAATCAAATCAAATAACTTCCTCAAACAAAATGAATTACTTCTTATAAGAATTACTTTTCTGTAATAATTCCTATAGTTTGTAATTGGATAAAAATAGATATAAATATGGCATTAAATTTTCCCATAATAGTAGTATAAAATGGTACTTACACAAAACAAATGATTCATTTAAGAAATTAAACCCTAGTTCCACCTTACCTCTCAAGTATTTGAGATTTTACTTTACTTCTTAAGTTCTTCAGATAGGGCATCATGATTCATTCATTAATTATATACTTTTCTTTGCCAAACCCTACTAAAGTTATGCAAAGGGGGATTAGAGCAAATGGCAAGTTGGCAAGTTAAACACAGTGTTTCCTAAGGGCTATTTTAATAGACAAAACACAGCAGGTGACATATACAGATATTAGTACTCTAGTATATCTTATAATACTCTGTTTAACAGCAACAATACGTAGTTCCATATAGAGCTCTGTTAAAATAAAAAAAAATACTTCTTTTTTGGCCTTGGGCTAAGAAATGAAACACATGATTTTTATATGCTTGCACTTGAGGTAACAATTTCTTGGGCAGTAGTAAGATCATTATGGAGTATGAATCACTGTGAGAGATCAAAAGTTTTCATTACAATGATCCTGTATATTTTATAAAGTTGGGGAAAATTATTGCTTACATAGGAGTGGTGACCAACAGAGCAACAGGGTGAGGCTGTGGATGGATATTTGCTCTTCCATATCTTACTGCTGCCATTTGGGAGACCTGATAATACTATGTCTTTGGTAAATAGCCAAGGCATGGAAGCAACCTAAGTGTCCATCAACAGATGACTGGATAAAGATGTGATGTATAGGGACTTCCCTGGTGGTGCAGTGGTTAAGAATTCGCCTGCCAATGCAGGGGACACGGGTTCAATCCCTGGGCCGGGATGATCCCACATGCTGCGGAGCAGTTATGCCCGTGCACCACAACTACTGAGCCTGCACTCTAGAGCCTGCGAGCCACAACTACTGAGCTTGAGTACTACAACTACTGAAGCCTGAGTGCCTAGAGCCTGTGCTCTGCAACAAGAGAAGCCACCACAATGAGAAGCCTTCACACTGCAACAAAGAGTAGCCCTTGCTCACCCTAACTAGAGAAAGCCCGCGTACAGCAACGAAGACCCAACACAGCCAAAAATAAATAAAAATAAATAAATGTTTAAAAAAAAAGATGTGGTGTGTGTATATATACACACACACACACATATATATACACACACAATCGTATATTACTCAGCCATAAAAAGAATGAGATAATGCCATTTGCAGCAAAACATGGATGGACCTAGAGATTATCATACCAAGTAAAGTAACAGACAGAAAAACGCAAACATCCTATGATATCACTTATATGTGGAAACTAAAAAAAAAATGATACAAATGAACTCATTTATAAAACAGAAATAGACTCATAGACATAGAAATATGTGAAACCATAGAATATGGTTACCAAGCAGAAAGGTGGGAGGGATAAAATATACATACAACTATGCATAAAATAGATAATCAACAAGGACCTATATATAGCACAGGGAACTACATTCAATATCTTGTAATAGCCTATAACGGCAAAGAATCTAAAAAAGAATATATATATGTGACTCACATTGCTGTACACCAGAAACTAACACAACATTGTAAATCAACTACATTTCAATAAAAAATAAAAACAAAAAACAAAAAAAATCCCCAAAACTTGCTTGTTTATTTCACTTTATTAACTCTTCAGAACTTTTGAAAGGTTTTGCCACAAATCAAAGTTCACTACTGTTGGAACAGAGTTCCATTTCCACATTCCACATATTTCATGGCAATTAGCCAGTCTTGCTTAAGTTAACAATTACTGAAGTAATCTTTCTTCCTACAAATTATTGGTAATGTGTAATATAATGCTTGCTTCACTTTTTAAGAATTAAAAAAAATTCTGCTAATATCAAGTTATGCCTTATTAGATTGGCATTTCTTGATTTTTTAAGCATAATAATTAATCCTAGAAATATCTTGAGCTGTCTAGTATGGGTAATTATCAATAAAGTAATTTCTTACAAAGTCTTTGTTTTTTTTTTAATTTCACTCCCCATTACTAATGGATAGTTATAATAAAAATATTGAAATTCAAGGAATACCTAACAGCTCATATGAAACTGGACTTATTTCAGTTGTTTAGGAAAGTAATTCTCATTTAAATAAATCTTTTATCTTACATTGTTATACTTAAGGTCAAGAGCTGAACATTAAAATCAATATTATATATCACATTCTATTAAAGGTACTTAATTTTTTTCTTAATTTTAAAAGTTTTAATCTAGCTATTAAATAATATATTCCAATAAATATTTACAAATTTAGAGATTGTCTAGCCATGGAATGTGTAAATATATAACCAAACCTGTGAAGGATTACAGTTATTTGAGATTTATTGTAGGTTTATTTGTTCATTTGTTTTTCTAATTCATAATACTTATTGGGCAAAAAACTCTTATCTTCTCAATGATTCAATTACTCATGTATACATTTTATGTTGTGAGAATGATTCCACTATCAAAATTACCATTTATTTAGTTTTCATATTTAAAGGAGAACTTGAACTTGATACCCTATTTTGCTGCTTCCAAAAAATGATAGTGTTGGTTTTAAGGTTTTTTTCCAATATAAGTTTGAAAACTGAAAGATCTTTATTCAAATACTGTCTATGCAGAACCATTATTTTCATTTGAGGTTCAACAATGTTTAGTATAACAAGTAATATTTCTCTAAGATGATTAGCAAGTATTGTAAAATCAATTCTGCTGAGCATTTTATTTTTTTAATTTTTATTTTTTAGGGTAAGAAGCTCTTTATTTTATGTTTTTTATTTTTATACAATTTTTAAAGGTTACTTTCAATTTGCATTTATTACAAAATATTGGCTATCTTCCCTGTGCTGTACAATACATCCTTGAACCTATCTTATACCCAATAGTTTTTACCTCCCACTCCCTCATCCCTATTTTGCACCTCCCCTCCACTGGTCACAATTAGTTTTTTCTCTATATTCATGAGTCTGCTTCTTTTATGTTTTATTCATATTTTTGTTTTATTTTTTAGATTCTGCATATAAGCCATATTATACAGTATTTATCTTCCTCTGTCTGACTTATTTCCCTTAGCATAATGCCCTCCAAGTTCAACCATGTTGCTGCAAATGGCAAAATTTTGTTCTTTTTTATGGCTGAGCAGTATTCCATTTGTGTGTGGGGGGTGTGTGTGTGTGTGTACACACACACCGCAGCTTCTTTATCCATTCATCTGTTGATGGACACTTAGGTTGTCTCCTTCTCTTGGAAATTGCAAATAATGCTGCTATGAACATTGGGGTGCACGTATCTTTTCCAATTAGTGTTTTTGCTTTTTTTGAATATATACCCAAGAGTGGAATTGCTGGGTCATATGGCAGTTCTATTTTTGGTTTTTTGAGAAATCTCCAGTTTTCCACAGTGTCTGCACCAATTTACATTCCCACCAATAGTGTACTGGGGTTCCCTTTTCTCTATATTCTCACCAATAGTTTTTCATTTGTGTTCTTTTTGATGATAGCCATTGTGACAGATGTGAGGTCATATATTAGTGTGGTTTTGATTTGCATTTTCCTGATGATTAGTGATGATGAGCATCTTTTCATGTGCCTGTTAGCTATCTGCATTTCCTCTTTGGAAAAGTGTCTATTAAGTTCTGCCCATTTTCTATTTTTTTTTTATGTCGAGTTGTATGAGCTGTTTATATATGTTGAATATTAATCCCTTATCAGTCATATCATTTGCAAATATTTCCTCCCATTCAGTATTGTCTTTTCATTTTGTTGGTTTCCTTTGCTGTGTAAAGATTTTAAGTTCAATTAGGTCCCATTTATTTATTTTTGCTTTTATTTCCTTTATATTAAGAGAAGGATGCAAAAAAATATTGTTGTGATTTATGTCAAAGAATGTTCTGCCTATGTTTTCCTCTAGGAGTTTTATAGTATCCGGTCTTACATTTAGGACTTTAATTCATTTTGAGTTTATTTTTGTATATGGTGTTAGAGAATGTTCTAAGATTATTAGCAAGTTTTGTAAAGTCAATTCTCTGAGCACTTTAGTATTTTGTTATCAAAGGTCAGGAGTTAACTCTGTGATTCTTTTTAGTTTAGTGATATCCAGCCATAATATCTTAGTGTTCATAGAAGGTCTATGAACAGAATATAAGGAATCATCTTTGGTATAGCTCCCTCTGTTTTAGTATCTCAAAATCTTGCTATTCATAATACAGAATGACAAGACTATTCTAAGTTTAGCTTTCTATTTTCTGGCAAACCATTCAGATCATATAAACCGAATACCACCTTTTACAGATATTTGCTACTGAAAATATGAACTAGCTTTGTGGTCTGGAGCAAATTACTTACCTCTCTATAATTCTATTTCTTCAACTGTAAAATTACATGCGATGAATAATTTACAACTCATAGGATCGAACACTACAATAATAGGCACATGGTAAATGTGCTTTAAATATTTGCTCTCAATACCATTATTCCTACAAATCTATGGTATTCAATGATTCTATTCAACTAAAATGTAAGACAATATACTTTGTATTATCTTCTGAATTTTTTGTAACATATTGATATTTGTATTCCTGTATGTTGACTTAAATATTGTCTCTGATCATACTGCAAGTGTATGTTAGTATAGAACTCAGTGCAGTAATGGAATTTCTTTTGATTATTCTATATGCAAGCAAGACAGTTATTCCTACCATAGAGAATATGTGTGGAGGAGCAGGAAAAGCACTTCTAGGAGAATTAGTAATTGACATTTCAATCTCTAACTTGCTTTGTAACTTTTGTTAAGCCACTTAACTTTTCTTCATCACCATTTCCTCATCTATAAAGTAGGCCCAGTATGTCTCTATTTCTAATGTCACAGGATTTCTGTGAGGTTGAACCAAGTTATGCTTGCAAAATTTCTTTGAAAAATGAAAAATACTATTAGTGATAACCAATATCACGAATTGACATAAAGCCTTTTGCTGTATATAAGACAATAGAAAATTTATCTTAGTAAATATTAATCTTTGACCTCATAGAACTTTAAAACATTTTACTTATGAAATACATGTCATGCCTGATTCATCTTTATGATGGTGATTCTTTATTCATTTTTTTAACCCAAACCTAATTTTTCTTAAATTAAAAAACAAACAAACAAACTATCATTCATGAAATTGTCATCTTGTGTTGATGAAATAGATCAGCTTCTTAACTGGAGGGCCTGGATCTATTAAAAGTTACTATGACTTCTTAGGCTATACAAGGACATCTTGACTCATAGTATTTCTCAGTGAAGAAAGGGCATAAAATATTGGTATGCAACTGTTCATCTTCCCAGAGGTCAAGAACTAAGATATCTATATCTATATCACTCCTACAACACAAAACCATAAAACAACTAATCCACTTTCAGAGCAATATTAGTCTCTAAGAAGCGTTGTTTAAATACCATATTCTGGCCTACTTAGTTTACATTTGCTTTACCTCAATCTCTATGGTATATATTCAGAATGTTTTTTGTTTGTTTACTTTTAATATCACCTTAGTCTATTATACTAAAGGACAGCACATTAATATATTTTTACAGAACTCTGCCTACTTTCCACTGTTGGCAAAACCCTTTTAGAAGTTTGACAATAACATGCCTTTCTCTATTGATTTCTTCTCTCCTATTTGGAAATACTGATTTTTTTTGTGCATTTACAAGACTCTATTTTGTTTAATTCTTTCTCTATGAATCAGCATTGCTGGCAAGAGGAACTGAACTATCTAAAACTTGAAGAAATGCTTTTGATTGAATAGTTGTCCTAGAACCAGAGGTGGGAATACAAAGAAATAAAAATGGGACTTCTCAGTGGGCTCCATGATTTTCATAAAGGTCAACTTTGTTTTAAAGACTAGAAATTGAAAGTAATCTATTAAGACTAACATGTGGTCTTGGAAGAATTCTTGTATTAGCAGTATTCAGCAAGTCATTTTACTGGAGTTTTCAATCTTTGCATGAAAAATAACATTTACTTTCTTAAGGAAGCTGGTAAGGAAATAGTCAGTGCTGACCTAGGAAGCAATGCTTTGTAGTATATAAAACAACCTTCTCCCTAAGCACTATGATTAGGTCAGGGCAGTCATCTGATGCAAAGAAAATCATCTATGGGAAGCCCAAAGACCTGTGACTAATGCTATAGAACAATAACAATACTGGTTACAACAGCATTTCTCTCCTAGGAATTTGAAATAGGAAATTAATTGTGGGAGATAAAAGTGATTTCGAAGAACCAGAGAAGCCGTAATCACCATGTAGAAGAGATACTGAGACAGCAGAGATAAGTAAACAGAGAAAGTGAATTGGTCATGGGAAAGATGCAAGTAAAGGCAGATGAACTGCAGTTTCATCATGTTAATGAAAAATAGTAGAGTCTAGATTTAACCTTCCAGGTGCTGAAGTTCATAGAGCAGCCTTAAATCCAGAATGTCCTAAAACTATCAACTCTGACTTTAGGTATCCCCCAGTTCTTCCTCTCAAGGAGTTCACTGACTAGTAAAAGAGACATTATTATGAATATTTTATAGAAATATGCACAAGCCCAGTTAGTACAGAGAAAAAGAAAGAGGAGTGACCAACTCTACACCGGAAGTCTGCAGAGACTTTAGCAGGAATAAATAATCTTAAAGAGGCAAAATGAGATTAAATTAATTGGGAGCAGGAAAATTGGCAGATAACAATTTAACAAGTTTTCTACACTTAAAAATTGACATTTGGCAGACTGATTTATTTCCTATGTTATGGCACAGGCCAGAAACCAGGGCAAATGCAAATAGGTGGACAAAATATATGTGCCAAAGGTCAAAGAAAAACTTAATTAAAAGCTTGATAAAGAAATAGACTTAATGAGGTGGAGGGGATTTATTGAGAAATGCATGAACACCGAATTTTAAAAGGTAACATATTTTTTAATTTTAAACAATTTCAACAAAGAGCTGGAAATTTATCATGAATTGTGAAGTGCCCTCTTGTTTGATATCAATGATGTCATTCTTCTTTCTAACTTTTAACTCCAATGCTTTTTACAGCATGGATTCAAGATGTTCTTCATACCATACTTGCTCATTAAAGATTAAGTTAAAATTATTTTATTAATTATTAATTCCATTGAACAAGTTTTCCTCTGAATTCAGTTGTTCTTATAAATTATTTGCAAGTGGCACATGGGTATTAATCTATTTATTGATAATATATATTGACCTCTATCTTCTTTGGTCTATTCTTTGTTTTGGATCTAAACTGTCCAAAAAATTTCTCAAGTTTCCCTTCTGATTTTTAAATCTAGAAAATTAATAGTTAGCTATATTATTTTTAAAATTCATTTTGGAGATATTTTTAAGTTTTAAGGTGGTGAATTAACATATTTCAGTAAGTGTTTTTAAATAACATTAGTAATATATGTAAGTTACAGCCCTACAACATATTTTACTATTGTTAATATTAGTAACAATAACAGCATTGTAAACATTGTAAATATTTTATATTCCTCCAAGTCTTATGTGTATGTATGTGTATAGACATATACACATGTGTGTCTGTGTGTGTATAGACACACACAATACACCTCTTTAAAAATAATACACTTTAAAATAATGGATTATTCTTTTTGTAAAGTGGATGATATAATGGGTGCTTAAATTCTGATTGCTTTTCATTTAAAAATACATCTTGTATAACTTCCATGTTAGTAAACATAGATCTACTTTATTTCCTTAAAAAATGTTGAAGGTATACAGTCTATAGAGCTATATATAAACATGAGTATATTGTATATAATGCAGAATGTTAGATTCTTCCTGCTTCTAATACTATATTACATGAATAATTGTGAAACATACCAGAATTTAAGTAGTACTTACACAAATCTTTTTCATGATCTTTAAAATCCTCCCCCCCCCCCGCAGAAGATATAAAATGATGATGAGGTTAGAAGAGGATAATAGAGAGTTATTTAGGGAGAACTGCTACTCTACAGTATCTCACTGAATTTTCTTCCAGTGGGCAGAGCAGGATGTTACCTTCTTACCTAATGAGTCTCAACTCAAGGGTAATTTTACACCCCATGGAGACATTTTGGGTTGTCACAACTGCGGGTGTGCTACTGGATGCTAGTGGGTGAAAACCAGGGATACTTCCAACCATCCTACAAGGCATAGGACACCCTCCAACAACAGAGTTATCCAGCCAAAATATCAATAAATCTCATGTTAAGAAACCACGAGTCCACTTGGGACCACGTGGAAAGCTTTGGAATATAGTTCATGTAGTTGAGAAATACAGAAGACTGGTGCCATATCCACGCCTAAGAAAGCTAAAGTAGATGGAGGTTAGACATGTGTCTTCAGATGCCCCGTGCCTAAGAAAGTTGCTTCAAAACGCCATCTATAATAATTATGCCTTTGCTACAAGAAGAGAATATAATATCCAAGTGCATGTGAAAGTTTCCTAGGTGAGCCAGCTAATAGCTGTCAAGGAGAGAGAGGGAGTCAGAAGGAAGGGCATCCCCTATACTCCACCTTTCCCAACACATGACTACAGGATTAGGTCCAAATCAAGCTTGAACTGGTGCTGAACATTGTAATTACTGGACTAAGACCATGCCATCAATCCAATATATGAGTAAAGCTGGGTATTTATCATACTCTATCATATAAGTAACTAAATTCCTATTCATTACTAGTGGATATTTAAGTGGCTTCCAATACTCGCTATTGTAAAAAATGGTATAATGAACATCAATAGATACCTTTCCTCCCTTTCTTCTTTCTCTTCATCTCTTCCTCCCTCCCTCTCTCCCTTCTTCTTTCCTTCCTTCCCTGTTCTCCTTGCTCTTTCTTTCCGTCCCACCCTCCCTCCTTCATTCATTCTTTATTTTATTTTATTTTACTTTAACTGATTAATTAATTTATTTATTTACTGGCTGAACAGCTTATGGAATCTTAGTTCCCTGAACAGGTATTGAACCCAGGCCCTAGGCACATAGTCCTAACCACTGGAGTGTCAGGGAATTCCTTTAAGTTCTATTTATTTTGTCTAAATATTTATTTATTTATTTATATTATTTGGCTGTGCTGGATCTTAGTTGTGGCACACGGGATCTTTAGTTGCAGCATGTGAACTCTCAGTTGCGGAATATAGGATCTAGTTCCCTGACCAGGGATCAAACCCGGGCCCCCTGCCTTGGGAGCACAGAGTCTTAGCCACTGTAACACCAGGGAAGTCCCTGTTCTTTCTTTTAGAAATTAAAAATGAAAAAGATTCAGAAAAAAAAGGAAAGGTATTAAAGGTATGCCACTATCTTATTTTAAAAAAACAGTCTTTAAACAGTCTTCATTTCATATCAGACATCATGAAAATCCAACTTTTCCCTATTCTGTTTGATTCCTTTCTATGGGATAAGACTGCAGAAAGCTATCATTAGATATATCTTTTACCCACTCAATTAATAACAATAGTGACCAATAATTAGAATGATCACTTTTTTTTTAGAACTTTTATTGATGCAGTTAACATACAATAAACTGCATATATTTAGAGTGTACAATTTGGTATCCCAATTTTCCAATTGATTCCCCCCCAACCATCCCTGCTTTCCCCACTTGGTGTCCATATGTTTGCTCTCTACATCTGGGTCTCTATTTCTGTCTTGTAAACCGGTTGATTTGTACCATTTTTCTATAGTCCACATATATGTCTTAATATACAGTATTTGTTTTTCTCTTTCTGACTCACTTCACTTGGTATGACAGTCTCTAGGTCCATCCATGTCTCTACAAATGTCCCAGTTTCATTGCTTTTTACAGCTGAGTAATATTCCATTGTATATATGTACCACATCTTTTTTATCCATTCATCTGTTGATGGACATTTAGGTTGCTTCCATGTCCTGTCTATTGTAAATAGTGCTGCAATGAACATTGGAGTGCATGTGTCTTTTTGAAGTATGGTGTACTCTGGGTATATGCCCAGTAGTGGGATTGCTGGGTCATATGGTAGTTCTATTTTTAGTTTTGCAAGGAGCCTCCATACTGTTCTCCATAGTGGCTGTATCAATTTACATTCCCACCAACAGTGCAAGAGCATTCCCTTTTCTCCACGTCCTCTCCAGTATTTACTGTTTGTAGATTTTCTGATGACGCCCATTCTAACTGGTGTGAGGTAATACCTCATTGTCATTTTGATTTGCATTTCTCAAATACTTAGTGATGTTGAGCAGCTTTTCATGTGCTTCTTGGCCATCTGTATGTCTTCTTTGGAGAAATGCCTATGTAGGTCTTCTGCCCATTTTTGATTGGGTTGTTTGTTTTTTTGATATTGAGCTGGATAAACTGTTTATATATTTTGGAGATTAATCCTTTGTCTGTTGATTCATTTGCAAATATTTTCTCCCATTCTGAGGGTTGTTGTTTCGTCTTGCTTATAATTTCCTTTGTTGTCCCCAAGCTTTGAAGTTTCATTAGGTCCCACTTATTTATTTTTGATTTTATTTCCATTATTCTAGGGGCTGGATCAAAAAAGATCTTGCCGTTGTTTACGTTGAAGAGTGTTCTTCCTATGTTTTCCTCTAGGGGTTGTATAGTGTCTGGCCTTACATTTAGGTCTTTAATCCATTTGGAGTTTATTTCTGTGTATGGTGTTAGGAAGTGTCCTAATTTCATTCTTTTACATGTAGCTGTCCAGTTTTCCCAGCACCACTTATTGAAGAGGCTGCCTTTTCTCCATTGTATATCCTTGCCTCCTTTGTCATAAATTAGTTGACCATAGTTTATCTCTGGGCTTTCTATCCTGTTCCATTGATCTATATTTCTATTTTTGTGCCAGTACCATATTGTCTTGATCACTGTAGTCTTATAGTATAGCCTGAAGTTAGGAAGTCTGAATCCACCAACTCCGTCTTTCCTTCTCAAGATTGCTTTGGCTATTTGGGGTCTTTAGAGTTTCCATACAAATCGTAAAATTTCTTGTTCTAGTTCTGTGAAAAATGCCATTGGTAATTTGATCGGGATTGCATTGAATCTGTAAATTGCTTTCGGTAATATAGTCATTTTCACAATGTGGATTCTTCCAATCCAAGAACATGGTATGGCCCGCCATCTGTTTGTGTCATCTTTGATGTCTTTCATTAGTGTCTTATAGTTTTCTGAGTACAGGTCTTTTACCTCCTTGGTTAGGTTTATCACCATTCTGTCTTCCAGCTCACTTACTCACCCTTCTGCCTCAGTGAATCTGCTATTGCTTCCTTCTAGTGTATTTTTCATTTCAATTATTGTGTTGCATATCTCCATCTGTTTGCTCTTTAACTCTTCTAGGTCTTCGGTAAACTTTTCTTGCAACTTTTCGATATTTGCATCCAGTCTTTTTTCAAAGTCCTGGATCATCTTTGTCATCATTTTTCTGAATGCTTTTTCTGGAAGGGTGCCTATCTTCTCTTCATTTAGTTGTTTTTCTGGTGTTTTATACTGTCCCTTCATCTGGTACAAAGTCTTTTGCCTTTTCATTTTCACTGTCTTTCTGTGGCTGTGGTTTTCAGTTCCACAAGATGAAATACTGCTGATACTGCTTGATCCTGCTGTCTGCCCTCTTGTGGAGGAAGCTGTCTAGGAGGTTTGTGTCGTGGGTGCTTCCTGATGGGAGGGACTGATGGTGGGTTGAGCTGGGTGGGTGTAGCTCAGTAAAACTTTAATCTGATTTGGTGGACAAAGCTCAGTGACACTTTCATCTGCTTGTCTGCCAATGGGTGGGGCTGTATTTCCACCTTGTTTAATGTTTGGCCTTAGGCTACTAAGCATTGGAGCTTACAGGCTCTTTGGTGGAGCTAATGACAGACTCTGAGAGGGCTCACACCAATGAGAACTTCCCAGAACCCCTGCCACCAGTGTCCCTGACTCCTTGGTGAGCCACAGGTGCCCCCCACCTCTTCAGGCAACCCTCCAACACCAGCAGGTAGGTCTGGTTCAGTCTCCTATGGAGTCACTGCTCCTTCCCCCTGAGTCCTGGTCAGCACACTTTTTTGTGTGCACTCCAAGAGTGGAGTCTCCATTTCCCCCAGTCCTGTGGAGGTCCTGCAATCAAATCCTGCTGGCTTTCAAAGTCTAATTCTCTTGGGGATTCCTCCTCCTGTTGCTGGACCCCCAGGTTAGGAAGCCTGATGTGGGGCTCAGAACCCTCACTTTAGTGGGTGGACTTCTGCGGTATAATTGTTCTCCAGCTTGTGAGTCACCCATCCAGCATTTATGGGATTTGATTTTAACGTGATTGCGCCCCTCCTACTGTCTCATTGAGGCTTCTCTTTTGTCTCTGGATGTGGGGTGCTTTTTTTTTTTGGTGAGTTCCAGTGTCTTTCTGTCGATGATTGTTCAGCAGTTAGTTGTAAATCTGGTGCTCTTGCAAGAGGGAGTGAGAGCACGTCCTCCTACTCCGCCATCTTGATTCCTCCTAGAATCATCACTTATTAAACAGCAAATTTTTACCCGGCCACAGACCATTTACAGTATATTTGTGTTTTTTAATACTGAAAACTTTCCAAGATGGGTGATACTACTATTCCTATTGTCAATGCAAATAATCAATAACCAGTCTATAACAGGAATAGAGAAGAATTTTATTCAAGCCAAATTAGGCCTATAGCCCAGGCGTGCAGTCTCTGCCAATAAAGAAAGTGTTCTGGGAAAGCATAGTTTTCAGCACAGTTTTATACCTTGTCAAAACACAACAAAGATCAAACATGACAGAAATACATTCCTTCAAGGTTTCAAAAGAGACAGATTAGCATGTACACAGTGAGTCAGAAAGACCTTGGTGTCTAGGAAAGGAAACTTTTCTTCAAAGGAGTACTAGCATCCGCATCATGGGTGGGGGGCATTTATCCCTATCTTCAAATTAGACATTCTAACCATTCTGGTATATGTGTTCTTTTCTTTAATGGTTAGAGCAGATGTACAATGCATTTTTGACAGGCCATAAGACAGGTTGTTCTAGTTCACAGAAAGTACAGTCCAAATTATATATAAGCCAGAATGGTGTCTGCACATCCTAATATATGAAAATTTCTTCTATCACTATTTTATATAAAAAATAATTGAGGGCCAGAGGAGTTACAGACTTTCTTGTCCAAGGTATCACTATTAGTATGTTATGGTACTAGTATGTGCCTTATTCCATATAATTCCCTACATTTAGTTATTTTATTTCCTTTAGCAGATTCTGAGATAAACTCATATCAATACAAGCTTTGATCCCTAATAATAGTTATATTTCTATAGTGCATTCTTATATAATCCTCAACAACCCTATGAAATAGGTAAAAGTTATTTCACTGAGGCTGTGAAAGTTAAATACCATCTAGCATCTAGCCCTCCTTATCCTCAGATTTTGCACTCACAGATTCAACCAACCATCGATCGAAATGAGATCCACATTTGGTTAAATCCTGGGATGCAAAACCTATGGGCAGCAGGGCAGACTGTAATTTATCCAAGGTCACAAAGCCCATAAATGGCAAAAACAGATTTTTTTTTTTTTTTTTGGCACATGGGCTTAGTTGCTCCGTGGCATGTGGGATCTTCCTGGAGCTGGGATCGAACCTGTGATCTCTGCATTGGCAGGCGGATTCTTAACCACTGCACCACCTAGGAAGCCCCTGCAAAAACAGATTTGATCCTAGACAGTGTGGCTTGATACTTTAAACTATTGTGCTCTAGTGTCTTTCTATAGAGAGGTTTGAAATTTAGACATTGTACCTTGTTTTCTTCAATCTTTCATTGCCCTTCTCATATTTCTAAAGATATTTTCTTAAATAATCTTTTAGAGGATTCTATCTACTTCAGCTAAATTTAGTTCCTTCCTTATAATTGCAATGATAAACCCCACTGTGGTTGAACTCATAGATGGCTCAAACACATGCAGATGAGCTAAGGGAAGAAGAAGAGAAAGAGAATGAAGGGTGGAAGTGCAGCTCATTGGTCCTTAAAAGCAATAGTTCCATTATCTTCTGCAAACTCAGTTAGTGATACAAGTTTTTAAAAGGGAAAAGTAATTAGGAAAAATAGGTGGATGAGCATGAGCAGCATTATTTTCACCCAAGTAGTTAACAAAATTAAAATCTTAAAAAGAAATTACTGAATTTTTTTTGTTTTACAAGGACGTTTAAAAAAGACACTAAAGTAACAGTGTGATTTTGGAGGACATTTAATAATTAATCTGCCAAATAACTCAATGAAAAGTTGTAAAAAATGGCAGTCTTAAACACGTGTCTAATACCTTCTATCATTTTAAATCTGATTTCTTTTTAAAAGCCTTGATGGGCAGGTCAGAAGACAAATTCTAAGGCTCTGTGAATTTTAACAATATGTTCCAGGCAAAAATGAAAGAGCTTGTGTAGTACTTCCTCCAATTGAGTCTGATGATAACTAGAAGAGAGGTTCCAGTTGAAGGCAAACTCTCCTTCAAGACCTGTGCACACAAAAAAGGCAGAATGTATTAAATTCCTCTTGCTTCACAGGAGCTTTGGTGAAGGCGCATGGGTAAAATGAATTTTTACCTATTGCCATGAAGAATCCTGGGAGCTGAGGCCTTCCTCATGGTGTTTCGTAAGACAGGAGATATACTGGCAATTGTATATTGAGAGCTCAAAGGACTACAAACCATTGTCTATACCACAGCCTGTGGAATTGCTTCTCATGAGACCTTAGCAGCTCTGCCGGCACTCTATGTAATACAGTCAAAGGCTGGCAGAGGATTCAAAATGCCCTTAGGAGACTCTACGAATGAGAGAGTGAAAACAAGCAGATTATCTAGAATGGCAAGGTGCTAGAGAAAGAAAACTATCAGAGGAGATGGATCTCAACCTAAATAGGACAAAATGTACAGAAAATATATAAAAGAAAAAAAAAGAGAGAGAGAAAGAGAGAGAGCCTGGGCCTTATGTATGAAGTTTTTTTTCTGAAAATAAAATTCATGATCAGTGTTTAAAAGTTTGAGTCTTCTCAGGACTGCCCTCATGGCACAGTGGTTAAGAATCTGCCTGTCAGTGCAGGGCACATGGGTTCGAGCCCTGGTCCAGGAAGATCCCACATGTTGCAGAACAACTAAGCTTGAGTGCCACAACTACTGACCTGCATGCTGCAACTATTGAAGCCTGCAAGCCTAGAGCTGGTGCTCTGCAATAAGAGAAGCCACAGCACTGAGAAGCCCGCACACTGCAATGAAGAGTAGCCTCAGCTCGCCACAACTAGGGGAAGTCCACATGCAGCAATGAAGACCCAACTCAGACAAAAATAAATAAATAAATGAATAAATAAATAAATAAATTTAAAAGTTTGAGTCTTCTCAAATATTTTGGTGGACTAGATGTCCAGAGAAATCTTTCTGAAAAGGACAATTTAAAATTGTACATTAAGTGATTTAAAAAACATCATTTCAGGTCACTGCATAGATGACAGGAAAGTTAGGAAACTTTCAGAAGTCAGAAATAATTTTTTAAAAGCACAAATTCAACAACATGTATAAGACATGAAGCTGCCTTTTGCCTTACAGACACATTAAAATCAGATAAGGAATATAAAATAATTATTACTTAATAAAGTAAATGATTACATTGACATTCTGGAAAAAGTTAAAATCCTTATAAAAATTCTTCAAATGAAACCAAAAACCACTTCTGGAAATGAAAAATAAAATAAGTGCAATCATAAACTTAATACAGTAGTCCCCCTTTATCCATGGTTTTGCTTTCCATGGTTTCAGTTATCTTTGTTTAACCAAGGTCCAAAAAATATTAAATGGAACATTCCAGATATAAACAGTTCTTAAGTTTTAAATTCCACTCATTCTTAGTAGCAGGATAAAATCTCACACTGTCCCTCTCTGCCCCACCTGGGACATGAATCATCCCTTTCTCCAGCATATCCATTCTGTATATGTTACCGGTCCATTAGTACAGGAAAAGTGGTATATATAGGGTTCAGCACTACTCTTGGTTTCAGGCATCCACTTGGCATCTTGGAATCCAGGGGAATATGTTCCTAGTTTTCCATCAGAGAACTATAAGTATGACAAGTGTGGTTGGGGAGAAAGATCTGTAAATATAAATGTCAGAGTGTGATAGTATGATAGATACTCAACAGAAAAAAAAAAATAAAAGAACAACAAACAAAATATTGATAGGCTAAATGTCAGATTAAACATCCTTGAAAAAGAAAGACACTTGTTTGAAAGATAAAGTTTAAGAAATTATCCTAGAGAAATAAAGAAATGGAAAATAGGAAATTGAAACACAAGGAAGACAGAATAATCTTAAAAACAAAACAAAAAGTATTAGAAAGGTATTCTAGAGAGCCATACAGTAAATGGTGAGAGGCACTATTTTAAGACATTTTGTCTGAGAATTAATCGGAATTGATGAAAGACACCAATCCTCCAAGGTAAGATGTTCAACAAATGCTATCCACAATGAATAAAAAGAATCTTTTACAACACCATAATGAAAATGTGCACCATCAAAATAAAACCCATAAAATTTACAATAAAGTAAACGTTATTTAGTAATAAATCTATCAAACATATTTGGAAGACCTTCTTGGAAAAGTATATAAACATTATTGACATGTTGTTTAAAAGTTTTAAATAAGTAGAAAGATATATAATATTTATGATTTTATTAATTTTATTATCTTGAAAGGCCAATTTTATTCAAATTGATTTATATTTCATGCAATTTCAATGAAAATCCAAACTGTTTTTTTAGTGGAATTGACAAAATAATAATTAAATGTATATGGAAAAAAATCAAGATTGGTCCACACGATCATTAAGAAATAAGTGTGGGGACTTGTTCTATTAGATACCACAGTTTACTGAAGCTAAGTTAATATATTATTATATGACATTAGAATTGAAGTAAACAAATAGAAGATTAAGTCTAAAAATAGATGCATGAGGACATCTGAGATAAGACCAATGTTTCCCCGAATTTCAGCAGTCACTGCAGAGTTTTAATAAATGGTCCAAGGACTTTTGCTTATTCCTATAGAATGAAAATGAGATTGGATCCCTGAATAACATCATGCAAAAAATCAAATACATTGCTACCAAAAACCCACCAGCCATTGCTGGTGGGAATGTGGAGAAAGGGCATTTACAAATACTGATTTGGGAATGTGAAATGTTGTAGTTTTTTAATGAAAATATTCTGATAGTATTAAGTTTTAAAAATACACATTCACTATAACACAGCAGTCTCACCCTTGAGACTCTATCAAAATAAAGACACTAGCACCTAAGAATACTTGTAAAAGTTACTTATTGCAACACTTTTATACTATAAAAAAAAAGAATGTACAACAGTAGTCAAATTTAGGAATAAATCATATTCCCACAGAATTTTATTTAGTGTTTATGAATAGTTAAAACTACCCCCACTGACCCAGAGGGATTCCTGTCATATTTGTTAAATGAGAAAAGCAAAATATGTTCAAAGTATAAAAATTGTGCTCTAATGTCTGCGAAAAAATGCAAATTCTAAAAATGTAAAAATATGCTTGAAATTTAAAATATTGAAATTAAAATATAGAAATATGCCAACAAATTCCTTAATATTGGCCATTGAAAATGCGGAATGTGTAAATAGAAGAACAGGAGGGAAATGGGGAGTTAATTAAAAAGTAATGAAAAAATATTTTTAAAAATAGTGTTCACTTTTGTAATTATTACCATTTATGTAAAAATGTTATATAAGTGCATATATGCATGTATAGAGAGTTAGGCCAGATGTCACCAAATATTTACTTTAGGTGACTGTCAATACTATTTGTATCATTTCAATTTTTAAATGATTGGCATAAAGTAACACAATCAGGAAAAAAAGGTATTTTCATGGTATAAAAGGGGAGTAAGAATTATGTTCTTAAAAGAACGTGTGATAGCAGGAACAGACTAGAACTGTAAGATTTGAAAAATTTAATTATATGCATTAATGAGATTTTGGCCCCAAATTCCAGTCTTGCCATGCAAGTAGTAAAGGAGAAAATAAGATTGTCTATTGATTAAGGTCCTAATAGAAGTTTGTAAACTGTATTTCTCTTATCAAAAAGTTCTAGATCTTAATAGGGTAAATTGGTTTTATCAGGTGAAGCTTCCAAAAGTAACAGTCATTGCTCTAATAAGAAAAGAGGAAAAACGGTTGAGTTGGAAACAATTTAGTGGAGAAGTCTAGATTATGTTCCTGAAGGTTAAAATATTTCTATTGCTTATTTAAGTATGTCACCATAGGTGTATCTAAGAGAATTACATATCTCAATTAATCATTTTAAAAAATAATGAGCATTCCACTGGTGAAATGAGTTGCAATCAATTTATTTTGCTTAATATTCTAAGGGCTTAATTTAATTCCAAGCCTATGATCTTGTGGGAGTAAAGGCTAGGAACATTATATATTTCAAAGCACACTTACATCAAGACTTCTTTCCCTTCCAACTGAAAAATCCCCACTGTATTATAAATCAGTTTTACTCAAGAAGCTTGATAATCCCATCAGCATATTATGCAAATATTACTGAGAATTTAGAGTTATGTGCTGTCCCTTCTTCATTGGGAGAATTTTTTAGGATTGATTTTTAAATGTATTTTTACTTTATTGTGTTTCATTGGTGACAAATTTTGTGATTGCTGCTTTAAATCTGCCAGTTTAATGTGAATATCATGTCAGTATTGTCTTTTGCAAGGAAGTTAGTTATCAGTTTGTTCTGGGAATCATCTACTCTGTTGCACTTTGGCTTCATGTAAAAAATATATTTTTGCTATGTATGTCTGATATATGTGTAAAGAAGGATAATATACTTGCTGATAGTGCTGCATGGTAACCATGGTCTTATTGCTAAGAGCTTCTCCTTTTTGATAACACAGTTCCTTGCATTGTTCTTGAGTATGAGTTGTTAATGTAGGTGCTTGACATAGGGTTCTTCCTATCAAAATGAAAAAAAGTCACTGTCTCACATTTGTGTCTGTAACACCCTTTAAATACTGGCCTATACCTTTTTTCTCTTCCTATTACTCTATAATGATGGGAGAAAAAACATGTTCTTTTGGCTTTGAGGAGAAATTTGCCTTTATTTTGAAAAAGTTACAGTATTCTATATTTTATTTTCTTTTTTGCTCCAAAGATGGGCAAAGAGGTGTTGTAGCAGCTGTAGCAATTTAGCTCAAGTGGAACATTTGTATGGCAAACATATGTACCATAAGCTATAAAGAAGGCAACTTGCGAACCCATTAAATGATGAAATTCTACTTCAGTGTTTGCTAAAACCTCAGAGACAGTGATTCTTTGCATTAAGCTTTGAAGGATGAATCAATATTTCCAGGTTAAGGGAGGGGGTCCAGTATAATTTATTATAGCCATAATGGTAATGCCATGTCATCAAGACAACAGTTACCATGTTTGATATCTTCTTTCAAGAAAAAACTTGTTTTGCGAATCATTTTTATGATAGAATGTAAGGAAAATTTCATCTCAGACAGATTTTCATTTTTTAAATTTTCTTTGCTAATCTGTGGCCTCAGTTATGTTAAGAAATAGATAGCTAGTGTCCTGGGAAAATGTCTTCTTAAAGACATAACTCCTTGGTATAAAAAACTAGGTACAAGGAACAAATATGAGTAGATTTACATATTTTCTTAGGAACTTTCTGTAAAATATGGATTAAAGCCCCCACCCTTCCAAAGTAACTCAAACCTCACCAATAGTTTGAGATGGTTCCAGCTGCATTTTACAGCAGAAAGAGTCACTATTGATCCCAAATGGAAACTCATTGTAAAAGAAGAGGTCTGGGCTAGTGACTCTGGCTCAACACCAAATTTGAATATTAGAAGAAGGCTAGGAATGGCATAGTTTGTGTCCAAGGCTAGAAGTTCCCTCCAACATCAAACACACTGGCTAGAGATATTGTCTTGGTCACAGCAGCTGGAAATCAAGTGTATATCAAAAGAATTCTAAACTTGGGAACCCAAGCATGATGCACCAATGAAAACTATGCAGGCATGTGCACAACACAGAAGTGACCAGGAACACATCCTGCTGTGTGTGACTAACACAAGAAGGCATTACAATAAGAAATCAAGGGTCTTTTTGGTAAAAAAAAAAGATCTCCTGATTTTCTCTCTTTCCCTTTCCCTCTCAACATTCATAATTATGACTAGCCCCTGAGGTCTGAGTAGGGAAGCCCTGAGGATTCATGTACTATGCTAAGATGAAAAGGAGTAATAGTTGAGACACAGAAAAGGAAATCTTGGAACACCTATTAATAAATTCATGAAGTGTTCGAGTAAATAAGATTGAAAATGGGAAATAAAATAGTATGTATATTAAAGACTGATTAAGAATAGTCTAAATTCAAGTTTTTTTAAAAAAGCAAACAAAAAAGATATGTTTGGAAAAATATTAACACCCAAAAAGATTATATATGTTAAACTACTTAAAAGATTAAGTTGTAAATATTTAAGAAACAGGTTTATATATAATACACCTTTTCCCCACAAAGTCAGATAAATATAGTTTTACAGTATTCCACTGTAATAAAAATGCTGAACACTATAAAACTGAAACTTTCTTTAGCGAGGCCCGTGTGTCACTTTCAGAGGGAAATAAATTGATCCAGCTTCCTGATAGAGTACCCGTAGTTAGTCTAGGTGCAAGCCATGATCTCTTCATTTTAGATATTTATTTTCATAATGTTCTTAATATTATTGTCTTCATATTAATGTCTTATCAAAAAGCAGAAGTTGCTCTATACATGTGACTGGTGTTTCAACTAAACGAGTTGTAGAATTATTAGAGAAAGTTGAAAATATGGACCATGTGTTCTAAAATGTAAATAAAATAACTCATCTGCTTTTAAAAATGTAAAGGGAAAAGCAAATATCTTTCAGAAAGGATGACAAATATGGGCTCCATGCTCTCACTTGCTCTTTTTTTTTTTTAAAAAAAGAACATTTATTGAGATACAGTTAACAGACAATAAACAGCATATATTTAGAGTGTACAATTTGGTATCCCAATCTCCCAGTTCATCCCCCCCCAACCCTCCCCACTTTCCCCACTTGGTGTCCATATGTTTGTTCTCTACATCTGTGTCTCTATTTCTGCCTTGCACTTCCTCCTACATAGTTGTTAGCATTTGCCTTATGTATTGAGGTGCTCCTATATTGGGTGCATATATATTTGTAATTGTTATCTCCTCTTCTTGGATGTATCCTTTGATCTTTATGTAATGTCCTTTCTTGTCTCTTGTAACATTTTTAATTTTAAAGTCTATTTATCTGATATAACTATTGCTACTCCAGCTTTCTTTTGATTTCCATTTGCATGGAATATCTTTTTCCATTCCCTCACTTTCCATCTGTATGTGTCCCTAGGTCTGAAGTGGGTGTCTTGTAGACAGCATATATATGGGTCTTGTTTTTGTATGCATTCAGCCAGTCTGTGTCTTTTGGTTGGGGCATTTAGTCCATTTACATTCAAGGTAATTATCGATATGTATGTTCCTATTACCATTTTCTTAATTGTTTTGTTGTTGTTGTTGTTGTAGGTCCTTTTCTTCTCTTATGTTTCCCGCTTAGAGAAGTTCCTTTAGCATTTGTTGTAGGGCTGGTTTAGTGGTGCTGAATTCTCTTAGCTGTTGCTTGTCTGTAAAGCTTTCGATGTCTCCGTCGAATCTGAATGAGATCCTTGCTGGGTAGAGTATGCTTGGTTGTAGGTTCTTCCCTTTCACCACTTTAAATATATTGTGCCACTCCCTTCTGGCTTGCAGAGTTTCTGCTGAGCAATCAGCTGTTACCCTTACGGGAGTTCCCTTGTATGTTATTTGCCGTTTTTCCCTTGTTGCTTTTAATAACTTTTCTCTGTCTTTAATTTTTGTCAGTTTGACTACTGTATGTTTTGGTATGTTTCTCCTTGGATTTATCCTGCCTGGGACTCTCTGTGCTTCCTGCACTTGGGTAGCTATTTCCTTTCCCATGTTAGGGAAGTTTTCAACTATAATCGCTTCCAGTATTTTCTCAGGTCATTTCTCTCTCTCTTCTCCTTCTGGGACCCCTATAATGCAAATGTTGGTGTGTTTAACATTGTCCCAGAGGTCTCCTAGGCTGTCTTCAGTTCTTTGCATTCTTTTTTCTTTATTCTTTTCCACATCAGTGATTATCACCATTCTGTCTTCCAGGTCACTTATTCACCCTTCTGCCTCAGTTAATCTGCTGTTGGTTCCTTCTAGTGTATTTTTCATTTCAGTTATTGTGTTGCATATCTCTGCTTGTTTGTTCTTTAATTCTTCTAGGTCTTTGGTAAACTTTTCGATCTTTGCATCCAGTCTTTTATCAAAGTCCTGGATCATCTTCACCATCATTATTCTGAATTCTTGTTCTGGAAGGGTGCCTATCTCCTCTTCATTTAGTTGTTTTTCTGGGGTTTTATCCTGTCCCTTCATCTGGTGCAAAGTCCTCTGCTTTTTCATTTTCACTGTCTTTCTGTGGCTGTGGTTTTCAGTTCCACAAGACAAAATGCTGCTGATACTGCTTGATCCTGCTGTCTGCCCTCTTGTGGAGGAAGCTGTCTAGGAGGTTTGTGTCATGGGTGCTTCCTGATGGGAGGGACTGATGGTGGGTAGGGCTGGGTGGGCGGAGCTCAGTAAGACTTTAATCCTATTAGGTGGGCTGAGCTCAGTGACACTTTCATCTGCTTATCTGCCAATGTGTGGGGCTGTGTTCCCACCTTGCTGGTTGTTTGGCCTAAGGCTACCCAGCACTGGAGCTTACAGGCTCTTTGGTGGGGATAATGGCAGATTCTGGGAGGGCTCACACCAATGAGCACTCCCCAGAACCTGTTCAACCAGTGCCCCTATCTCCTCGGTGAGCCACAGCTGCCCCCCACCTCTTCAGGCAACCCTCCAACACCAGCAGGTAGATCTGGTTCAGTCTCCTATGGAGTCACTGCTCCTTTCCCCTGGGTCCTGGTCAGCACAATTTTTTGTGTGCCCTCCAAGAGTGGAGCCTCCATTTCCCCCAGTCCTGCAATCAAATCCCGCTGGCTTTCAAAGTATGATTCTCTGGGAATTCCTCCTCCTGTTGCTGGGCCCCCAGGTTAGGAAGCCTGATGTGGGGCTCAGAACCCTCACTTTAGTGGGTGGACTTCTGCGGTATAACTGTTCTCCAGCTTGTGAGTCACCCACCCAGCATTTATGGGATTTGATTTTAATGGGATTGTGCCCCTCCTACCATTTCATTGTGGCTTCGCTTTTGTCTCTGGATGTGGGGTGCTTTTTTTGGTGAGTTCCAGTGTCTTTCTGTCAACGATTGTTCAGCAGTTAGTTGTAAATCTGGTGCTCTTGCAAGAGGGAGAGAGCACACGTCCTCCTACTCTGCCATCTTCATCCTAAACCCTCACTTGCTCTTCTCGAATGAATGAGAGCCACTGTTAATTGACCACATTATCTTTTCTAACTAGCCTCAGATTTATTTTGAAGTCAGTGTACTAGGCAGCCACTATGCATAAACAAGAGATGGAATTATAGCTAAAAATAGCCACCAACACCTAGATTAGGGAGATGATAGAGATTGTTCATGGGTTATTTAACAATATTTTTCTGATAACAAACATATTACATGTTGCAGGAGCATTAAAAACATAAGCTTAAAAATTGATGTTAAAAAATAACAGATAAATAAAACATCCAGATTTAAGAGCTATTAATACTTTAGCATTAGCTGAACATTCACATTTAAAAAATATTCTTTGTGTGTGTGTAAAATGCATGTGTTCTATCAAATTGAGACAATACTGTCTGACCCATGCTCATTTTCCTTTTTCTAGTTAACACTGAAAGCAGTTTTCCAAATATTTCTCACCAAATATTCTTCGAAATCATCTTTGATGGTGAAATTCTTTTCCATTGCATAGACACAATTTTCTTGAATTCCACCACTCTCTTTCTCTTGGACATTCATGATGTTTTCAACTTTTCTCTTAAGAAAAATGACAAGCTCCTTACAAATAAATATGTTTCACTTAGCAAAATTTGATGGTGATGGTTAAGACAGAGCATTATTACACTTTTGTAAATTTGCTCTGGCAAAGTCTCTGACAGATGTTTCAGAATGCAGTGAGGTAATGATGCAGACCCAGGGAGTTTAAAAAAGAGTATGCCAAATCTAAACTAGCAAACAGCACAGTATGAACAGATTACATCTGTGACAACTAGGACTGGAAACCTCAATCTTGCTTTCCCTCCCTAGGAAAACCAGTATGCAAATATGCCTCTACATCTTTTCAAATTCAGATTTGTCAGTGTAGAGTCCAAAGCACATAACACAAAATCCATTTCAGGGCATGAATCTACGATACCAATAATATCTTAGAAATATTTATTCCTTTCATTATAAAAAAGTGTAAGTTCTCTGCAATGTTCATAAATTCTCCATTTTTTTTCTTGTCCTCTCTCTCCTCTCTGTTCCACTCTCTAGAATCTTTTATACACAAGAAGAAAGAAAGAAGAGTAGAAGAAAGTATTGATTTGCTTTGGGCTAGAGACTAGAGAAAATACAATGTGATTTTAAAAAATAGATTATAAATATCAAAATAGAACACAGTAAAGTTTCTGAGTGTAAGAATGGGAACTGTTTTAGAAACGATTTTATGAAACTAAAAAGACCTCATAAAATTGTTGGCCAAAATACAATGTTAATTTTTGAAATAACATTTCCAATAGATTATCTAATCATGGATACACTAAATATTTTGGAAGTTAAATTTATTCATATATTTCTGATAATTTGGTAGAGCAGAAGACTTCCCCATGAATTTTCTGGTGTCCTTCTAAATACACAAAAATGTAAGTTGAAAGAGACTTAACTGAGAGACTCTAGGGATATGCATTTCCTCTAGTAAAGAATTTTGTGTTTTCATCTTCCTTTGATCAGGACAATGTTTCATGATTTGGAAGTAGATGTTAGTGAATGCCTGATGGAAATATGGGAACTAAGTTTAACCAGTAAGAGTGAAATCCTATGATTAGTAGGTTAACAAAATAATACTTTTTTGTATCACGCCGTACCTCATGAGTACTGGTTTACAATGTTTTGATCATAAGCCACTGAAGCATATTCATCAACATGTAGAAAATGCTGAACACCTCCATTAATCATTTTGTTGCATTATAAAAGTATAGTGCACTAAACACATTTTCTAATGTGTTTTAATTCAGTGTTATACCTAAAATAAGATTTTCAAACCAAACATATAAACCGTAATTGTATAAAAATTTTATCACATGTTTAAGATTTAATTATACTCTCAAAATGATTTCCAAATGCACAAGACAAGAACCCAGGGTGATACACAAACAATCCATTAATACACAGGAAGAAAATAGTAGAGATTCTTTTTATATTTTTTTTTTCTAAGTCATCTAAATTAATCTGTTCAGGCCTCCATAAAATACACCATAAATGGGTTGCTTACACAACAGAAATGTATTTACCACAATTCTGGAGGTTGGGAAGTCCAAAATCAAGGCGTCAGCCAATTTAATTCCTGGTGAGAGCTGTCTTCCTGGCTTGTAGGCAGCTGCCTACTTGCTATGTCCTCACATAGCAACACATGCCAAGGAAAGAGAGAGAGAGAGAGCACGTGAGCACAAAAGGGAAGGAAGGAGAGGGAGAGAGACAGTGAGAAAGGGAGAGACAGGGAGGGAGAGAAAATGCTCTCTGGTTTCTACTCTTATAAGGACACTAATCCTATCAGATAAGGGCCCCATTCTTATGACCTGACTTACCCTTAATTACTTCCTAAGAGGCCCATTCCAAATGCAGCCACATTGGGCGTTAGGGCTTCAATATACGGAACTAGGGAAACACAAACTGTCAATCCATAACAGTATTTCTTTTGTATTGTATTTTATGGCATGTTTTATGATGTTTACAATATACTAACACAATAGTATATTTTTATAACATACATGCACACAAATGTATATACACACATAAATTTACAAACATGCACACATATATGTATGTATGTATATATGGTATGTTTTATTAAAAAAGAAGAAACTGATAGAGGCCTGTGCACAATCAGTGAAGTTTAGAGACTGCTAATCTAGAGCATATTTTAATTCTAGTGGTGAGAAACTTACTGTGTCTCCAGATAGCATAGTCCATTTTTAGATAACTATGTTGGAAGTTTTCTAGTATAGTCAGTTAAAATATATTCCCCATTAATACTCATTCATTGGTTTCACTTCTATTACTTTACATCAAATAAAACAAACCTATCCCTCCATTCATGTCAGAGCCAGTTATTTGTATGCAGTTATTAAATTTAATTCAATACATTTAAGTATCAGTTGAGTATCTCTTATGCCATTGAATGCTGGGGATATAATCAACACCCCTAGGGATTTTATAGTATATTTCTGGAGATAGTCAATAACAAGGATTATTTTATTGAAGTAGGGTCAGATCAAGGAAAAGGATGTATCTATATGAGGTGATGGATATTAACTAAATTTACTGTGCTAATCATTCTGCAACATATATATATATATATACCAAATTCTTCTTTTGTACACCTTAAAGTAATACAATGTTATACAAAAATAAAAGTTTTTGTAAAATAAGCCTGCTCATGCTTCAGGGCAAGGAGAGCCTTCCAGGGAGAGAGCAAAGCTGAGGTCTTGAAGGCCCAAAAGTGAAACGGAACAAGGTGTACTTTGGGAGGTGCCAGAAATTCAATAAACCTCAAGCAGGTTGGATGGTTAATGTTGAAATCTAACATGGAATTAGAACAAGAAAGTCCCTGTCAGTAATGGTAAAATTTGGAATTTTATATGCAGGATAATAAATATTTTAGAGGAATTTAAGTCAGAGAATGATACAGTTAGTGTGTTAAGTAGTTTTTTCCAGTTGTACAGTTGGAAAAATGATCATATATTCATAGGTCAAAAGAGAGGTAATGTTAACAGGGAAGAGCTAAATCAGACTCCATATTGGATCTGTCTGACTTTAACCTTTGCTTTTCATTGATTTCATTATTATAATCATACATAATGACCTGCCTCAGAGAACCCTGCCCACCTGGGAATGACTGCAGAAAAGAAATTAACACATCCCCTCACCAAGGCTAGTCATTCCAGGAGAGGTTTTGCAAGACTGACAGTGCTTTTTACTTTACTTCCCCACCCCTCTCCTTTTCTATTCTGCCTTTTTACTTTACTTCCTCACTGCCTCTCCCTCTCATTATCTATAAGAGAAATCGACATCCAGACCCTGATAAGACAGTTCTTTGGAGACACTAGTCTGCCATCTCCTCGGTCTGCCGGCTTTCTGAATAAAGTCATGTTCCTTGCCTCAACACCTTGTCTGTGATTCATTGGTCTGTCGTGCAGTGAGCAGAATGAGCTTGGACTCAGTAACAGTAAGAGTCTATGGTACTCAAGATGTCTACCTAGGCTAGAATAGAACTGATAGTGGCATGGCATTGCAAGAGCTGTCAACTCCATCTCCAGACCTTTTGTGTGTGTGTTGGGAGGGGTAGAATATGGACACAATTATTTACTTGTAAGATCTTAAGATGAAGTGGAAGTTCATCGATAAGTTGAGGATGTGGAAATATTCTCTTGTTGGTATTCCAAAAGATACAATAGAATGCCTTGGAGAGATAAAATCAAGAGACAGGAATCCAGAAGAGTATAAGGATAAAGTATGAGTGAATCAATGGAGGAAACTGATAATTAGAAGGACAAACATTTTGCAAGGTAACCAAGTTATAGAGGGATACATGAGCTATGTTGGTAAAACCTGGCCTCAAAATCTCCACCCCCTAATGGGTGCAGCAATGCAGAACTTTCTAGGAGTCAGTGATGGTCCAAATTGATTATTCTTCTGAGATTGTCCTGTCCCAATCGACCAAGCCAGCTGTTTATTAAAAACAGCAGCAGTGTCAAGCAATTTCACTGTGTCAGGCCCCTCCAGGCTAAGAAGTTCCAATTCCTAACTCTTCTTTGTAGTATCTGATTTTATATCCCTTCATAAACTTGATTAACCTTCATGAAAAAGATTGCAGTTTGCCTATGACCACAGAGCAGCTTATAAAATTTAATTTTTAATCTGTTCCATCTTTGTTCTAAAATGGCTAAAATAGGTGATATTAAAATATGTTGGTGGGAAAAATGAGACACAGGACAAAGAGAGTAGATAACAAAATGTAAGTCAATAGTGAGGTTAAGAATGTAAAATATATGATGTAAGGTATTGCATAATTGACAAAATTAGGCTACAAATTTGGCTATACTATTTTCTACAATCTAGTGTGTGTGTGTGTGTGTGTGTGTGTGTGTTAGTGTGTATACATATGCATGAAGCTGTGCATGTGTATCAGGTCTTGATTTATATTGAGTTGGCCAAAAAGTTTGTTCAGGTTTTTCCATAACATCTTACAATAAAAAGAATGCTCAGAGAACCATAAGGGCAGTAGTTTTTTGTGACCCTATTAGAGAGTTATATGAGAATGTTTAAAGGCTTTAATGTCATGGCCTTTTGTGATGAATCTATCATATGTGATTTCTATTCACAGAAAGTTTGCTGAAAGGCAGCCCAAGAGAATGATATATTAAAGTTGTCAAAAATCACAGCAATCACTCCAATATCCATTTCTGAGCACCAAAACCTGTGAAATTTATGGAGATTCAAGGGCTTCCTAGCTCTTGAATGTTCTTCTCTGTAGCTAATCATACTAAGCTACATTTGTTAAATGACATTACTGACCCTGCACCCTGACTAAGTCAATTACTCTAGATTAAAACAGTTCTGACATTGCATATGGAATTGCTAATCTCACAGGTGCTCTGATCTGAAGTCAGCAGCCCTGCCTGACTTCAGCCATGGCACCTGAACTGCTAAAGTAAGAAACTATCTTGGGCAGCTCAGATCTTTTAATGAAACTATATTAGAGCCACAATGAGCCAAATTAAATAAATAACAGATGTTGATTAAAAAATGAAATAATAGGAAAGGACCAATGTTGCTATGATTTCTCCTCATAACTTATACACCTTGACTGTAAAGAAGAAAAGAAATACATAATTTCAAATACTACCTAAAAGAAAGTGAATTTGTTTTTGATTCTATGTCTAAAAGTTTCATACCACAGAATTCCCCAATGGCTATATACTTTATACCACAATGATACATATAGGAACTATATTCAACATCCTGTGAGAAACCATAATGGAAAAGAATGTGAAAAAGAATGTATACGTATGTATAACTGAATCACTTTGCTGCTCAGCAGAAATAACAAAATAATGTAAATCAACCATACTTGAATAAACAAAAAAAGGACACATAGAACGTTGTAGGTGACTCACCAAGACACACAGAAGATATTTAATTGACGCTTCCTTACTAACCTTGCCAGGTACTTTCTTAAGGAATTTACTTCTATGGGAATGTACTTGGTATGTACTTCCTAAAAGAATCTCCAACTTATAGGATGAAGGCAATAAAATTGTTTCTGATAAACCAGTGTTTGTAGGAAAAAAACTCTGAAAAGAAAGTATTTTGTATATAGACTTTGGTAACAAGTATCGTTGTCAGCCATCAGAAAAATAATTTCATTATTTAGTTATTTTTTAGAATTTGCAACCTTTACCTTCCCTTCTTTGGATTCTTCCTATCTTAATTCTCCAGTTTCCCCACTCTCTACTTATCCCCATCAGTTCAGCACTTTATTGTTCTTTCCTGACCTATACAAGAAAGGTATGTTTAGTCATTAATACCTGAGTATAAATTAGTTATTATGGTATGCCTCTCAGGATGATGGTAATTTCAGATGATGATAACTTAAATTATATGGCTGATAGAGATATTTTATGACAGAGGGATATTACAGAAGAACAGAATATATAAAATTTTACTACTGATAGTAAGATTTATTGACGGTTACTCTGTGAGTTTCTTAAATATTTTCCAAATATTAACCCACTTAAAATTCACAGCAGCCCTATGAAGTAAGTCCTATTATTGTCATCATAATACACATGAGAAAATTACCATATACAGAAATTAAATAATTTTTCCCATCTAGGTTTTAAATAATTTTCTCAATATAGGCCCAAGTTCTTCCTCTAGCATTTAAACTCAGTCTAGCTATAAAAATGGCACTTTTAAAAAATGTATGTTACACTGTCTCCATAAAAAAGCACAAAAGTAAAAAAAAAAAAAAGTAATACTAGAAAGTAATTACTTTCAAATTATAAATATTTATCAGCTAATTTAAATCATCTTTGTAACAAGGTAATGCTTAAGCAAATATATATGTATATAAAGTAAATTTATATACAGAAACATGTTCATTGAAGATGATTTAGAGAATATACAAATGTTTAAAACAAAAAAAATTTAAATTACAAGCAGTTTCAACAACCATAGAAAGACAATGTTTTGCTGAATTTCTTTCCAATCATTTATGCATACACATATATTTATTTTCTTTTCCTTATTATGTCAGTTCTGACATTCTGATAATATTAATTCCATTTGCCATTCATATTTTGCCATAATACATTACACATTAGCCCAAACTTTCCAAAAGCTATTTCGCCATAAGATCTGTTCAAGTAAGTAAGAATGCTTTCTCCACAGTGTATTATAATTAACAGTGAGTGACCTATAGATACCTCTATTTTCTTTACCACTGCCTTAAAGGAGACCTTTGCTGATTCCTCTCCCCCACAAATTAGAAATGGATATTATGTCTTAATTATCTTTGAAATCCACTTAGCACCAAAGAACAATGCCTTCTATGTTGTAGGCCCTCAGACAATGTAGGTTGAATTAAATTCAGAATACAGTGAAGACTGAAGAGCAGATCATACGTCCTGAAAACTTTAACATTTAACCAATCCACAATTTAAAGAGTTTGAAATAGCTATGATGGCAAAATGAATTTAGAACCAACTAGGACAGTACATTTTTTTTTATATTGCTAGGTTTGGTCAGTGGAGTCTCATTGGGAATATTAACATCATCGGCCAGTTTTGTCCATTTGTTATTATGTGTGTCCATTGATATTTACAGAGTATTCTTGGGTGAACTCCTTAAGCTTATGAGAATAAAATCCATTTTTATTGCTTTTTTGCCTCACTGAAAGAAATATACTTGAATTATTTTAAGTGTATAATAACTTAATGGGTTTACAGGATGTTGGAGCACAGCATTATCTATTTTGTATGTCTCTAGATTCTAAAAGGGTATGCCCCTTGCATTCTCTGGAATTTGCAGAACAAGTTAGTTGATTTAATTTGTGGATATTTTAAAATCAAGAATGCCATGCTTTCTACCTCATGTTACCTGAGGGAGCATTTCACACTACTGTTTCTCCATATATCCATTAAAAAAACAAATTCCTCAAGTGGTGTATAGTAAACATTATTAATGGTGTCAGGGTACTCCTGGGACCTGATATATAGGAGTATAAGGTAATAACCTAAACCAGTTCATCACTAGTGTGTAACATACTTCTCCCTCCACTAAAATCAGCCTAAGGAAAAGAGCAGTGAGGTTTATGTATAATTTTTTTTCTATTTCCTGGTAGTTTATCTCATGGATTACTTTTAAGTTGTTAAAAAGGAGACAGAAGCAAAACTCTTCAAAACAGACCCAGAAAACACATTTATGCTTTTATATAGTGTTTTTTAAGTAATTGATAGAAACTATTTTTGATGTAAATTTACATTAAACATTAAAAACTGTAAGAACTATAATTTTTAATAATTTATTATTGTTAACCACAGATTTCACAAGTTTTATTTTTAAGAGAAAATGTTTGATATTTAATATAAAATTTAGTTTAACTTAATTTAATATAGAAGGTATTTCTTTTTATGACAATTCCGTTACTCTATGAAATAAGTACTAAAGTATATTTTGGTAGAAACCTATCCTACATGCTTGCAAGTGTCATTTGAAATATTTTTTTAAACTGTAAGAAATTTCACCTTTATCTAACAAAGGATAGGCACATTATTTGGATGCCATAGTTTGTCTATTAGGTAATTTTAAAACTAATCCTTCTGGACTTCCTAGGTGGTGCAGTGGTTAAGAATTTGCCTGCCAATGCAGGGGACATGGGTTCAAGCCCTGCTCTGGGAAGATTCCACGTGCCATGGAGCAACTAAGCCCGTGTGCCACAGTATTAAGCCTGTGTGCTGCAACTATTGAAGCCCACATGCCTAGAGCCCGTGCTCCACAACAAAAGAAGCTACTACAATGAGGAGCCTGCGTACCACAATGAAGAGTAGCCCCCACTCTCAGCAACTAGAGAAAGCCTGTGTGCAGCAACGAAGACCCAATGCTGCCAATAAATAAATAAATTTACTAAAGAAAAAAAGACAACTAATCCTTCTAGAGGTTACTTATTTAACTGGAGAAATATGCAATTAGAAAATTTTATCTTTTGACTGAGAAAAAAATTCAGCCTCTCTGTAACCAAGGAATAATAGTAAATCAATAAAAGAGTGGGTTAGATTTTTGTCTTCTCTTTAATTCTCTTCTAGGCCTAAAAGCTATGATTATAAATTTTGAATCAGAGAAAAACTAGTAGAAATTTCAATACATTTATTTTTAATATTCTCTCCATTTCTAAAAATTAAACTTTAAATGATTGTTGGGCATTTCTAAAAGATTGTCAAATGCTTTTTCTATAACTAGTGTAGTTAATGCAAAAGCAATAAAATACTACCCAGTATACAACCTGCATTTATAAATCACTCATTTGCCTATCTAATTAAAAGATACCCATGGTCCCCTTCAGCCATAGGGTTCCTGAATAGCTGAATGTAATATACAAAGAAAAAGACAAAAGTCTTTTAAATTTTATCTCATGATCTAGAGCTGATGATGAGAGAAATATAGAGGTTCCATAACTCTTAAGAAGCTATAAACCACTGTGCCCACTTTAACATTTATCAATTTTTAACCACTGCTACAAGGCTTCCAGCAATCAATTATTCCCTGACTCAATGAGGGACTCAAAGCTATACCAGATAAACCAGAAATCAATTTTACTGCCTTGTGGCTTATTTCTAAATATGTTTCTTTTCACCACATCTAAAATAAACAAAGCTAGAATTTTACTGGTTCTGTAACAATTATTTTTAAAACACACATAAAGGAAACATTTTTAAATGAGAGGAAAGGATATTTTTTGATTCATACAGTCTCATTCCATTTTTCTTTTCTCAAATTAATAGAGAAGTTTGAGGAGGGAAAGAATTTTTCTTTTCTACTTTGCATGACACTGGTTTGTAATTGATGGAAACTTTATTTATTTCAGTTAAGCCACTATCTTTCTCCATTCATTTCTGTTGGATTGCTGTCAGATAATGTACAGAGGGATACTTGGTTGGTAGGGAGAACTATTTAGCATTTTCCCCTCTATCACAGCCACTGGAACCAAGTGATCTCATTTTTCATTCTCTTATATTTTCATTCTATCTAAATTTTTTTCTCACTTTTCATTCATAGCCTTTTGGTCCCCAAAGTACAATGTTTCCACAAAATTGAATCCCCGGAACAGTATTTTTTATTTCAGAAAACCTTCAGCCTGGTCAGGAAAGTAAGGAATATAGGTTAGGGTTATGGGTTGGAAATGATGTTGAGAAAATATTTAAAAATAAAAGAAATAAAATTTTAGTTTAATTTTTAATGATTAATTTTGAAAATGTGTAAATGTTGCCCTAAACATTTTGAATATACAGCTATTACAGATGTGGGCTCTGTGTTAACCAAAGTAAGAGTATAATATGTGATTTCTATATATAGCATATTTACCTAAGGGTAATTACTTTGCTTTTTAAGAGAATGTTTCTTCCAAAAAGTTATTAGATGAATTTTAATGGATAAAAATTTCAAAATATATAATTAGGAAGTTGAATAGTTCCAGGAAAAATGCAGACCCTGAGAAAGAATCTATGGAGATAGGTGGAAAAAGTGTTAAGCTAACTTTGGAAATGAGAGAAATCTGTAAGAGTAAAGATAAATACATTGAATATAAGCACTGTACTTTAGTTAATAAAATTGCTTCCCATTTGCATGAACAATTCTGATACCCTATCGGTATATACTGGAATTGAACTATTAACTAAATAAATGGTGGATGTTGGACACCAGGTTTCTCACTGTTAGAGCTGGAGGTGACAGAAAGCAAGGCAGAAGGCTAGAATTATCTTTTGGTAATGGATAACCAAAAGTAACTTTGGAGACATCAGTATAAATTCATGTTTACAATATGGAAACAAATGGTTACATATAGAATGTATATGCATGTGTGTATGTTTATGTGTATGTATTTATAAAGGTTATTATTCATACATATATTTTTTTGCTTAGTTAACTGAGAGGTACTAAAGAAACAGTACTCCAGTAGATATGGACACATAGAGCATCCATTCTTTGATTTATAATATTCTACAATACAAGGATCTAAGGCTCCTCAGAAAAATGTCTGATTCTAGTACTAGGCCAGGAAATATACAAGATGAACACAGAGCATCTTGTAGTGTCAAGAAAGTAAGAAAGTAACTCAAAAAGAATAAAACTCACATTGATGGGATATGTCAATGGAGCACAGAAGTCAGTGAGAGAGCTCCCAATGGCAGAAGCTGGAACAATTTGAGCAACAAATTATAGTAGTATTGGACTTAGCCATGAGTTTATACTGCTATAAATAAATGACTAAATAAATTAATAAATGTTGGGGAACAGACAAGTTTCTGACATGGGATTCCAAATGATTTATGTATATATTTTGCTCTCAAAAAGGGAGAGCATAACTCCTCCTGCCGTGTGGGCTGTGCGTAGTGTTGACTTCCTTCTACAGAGTTTGGTATTGGAAGGGGAAAGTTAAAGGATAATTTTACAGGGTACAGCTGTTAACTACATGATGCTAGCAATTATCTTTGTGAAGATCATTTGGCTATGATGTTTGAAAAGCTGATACAAAGAGGAATCTTTCTGGGAATTCCCTTCTTTTCTACTTTCTGTTTTCACAGCTTCTGCTCATGTTATAGCCTCCTTAATAAAAGGGTATGAAGGATTTACTTTTCCAGTTAATGTGTAATGAATTAGAGTTAGTCAAGTCTCTGTCTAGTCCTAGATAGGTGATTTAGAATAAGTCTTGCCTTCCTCCACAAATGAAAAAAAAAAAAAAGTTCCAAGCTTTATTCTTTTAACCTGACTGATTTATCTGTTTGGTGTAAAAAAATTTTGATACATAAGTTAGTGACAAAATATGAATTATGCTTATATAATGTATCATTATCATTATTATATGATAGAGTGACTTCACTATTTACGGGTTTGATAAGCCAGTACTTAAGTGTCATAAATTCATGCACAGAACGTCTTTAATAGGATTAAAATTGATATAATTATTGATGCTTATTTTTCAATAATTTTGACACCATACTTGTTGAATAAATCAAAACTTTCTTTCAGGTCATAAATGACTTATCCATGCTTAATGTTCATAAACAGATGCTTATTTTTACATATATAATAAGGTATAATAAGAAATAGAATACACATAAGCATAATTTTATACATAAAAATGGAGGAGACTGACATTAATGTCATTGTTCAGTAACATTATTTAACACAATATTTATTAAATAACAATAATCAATGTAACATAATGGAGATTTTATCAAGTAAAAGGTTAGCAGATAGATTTGAGTTATACTATGGAAAACTTATTTTACATCTTGAAAGGAAATAAGAGAAAATCTTATATTAGAGATAAAAAAAAACTATCCAAAGTAGCACTAGCAATCCAAAGCCTTTTTGACCCACCTCCTAGAATAACGGAAATTAAATCAAGAATAAACAAATGCGACCTAATGAAACTTAAAAGCTTTTGTACAGCAAAAGAAACCATAAACAAGACAAGAAGACAACCCTCAGAATGGGAGGAAATACTTGCCAACAAAGCAACGGACAAAGGATTAGTCTCCAAAATATACAAGCAGCTCATGCAGCTGAATACCAAAAAAGCAAATAACCCAATCCACAAATGGGCAGAAGACCTAAATAGACATTTCTCCAAAGAAGACATGCAGATGGCTAACAAACACATGAAAAGATGTTCAACATCACTAATCATTAGAGAAATGCAAGTCAAAGCCACAATGAGGTATCACCTCACACCAGTCAGAATGGGCATCATTAAAAAAATCTAGAAACAATAAATGTTGGAGAGGGTGTGGAGAAAAGGGAACTCTCCTGCACTGTTGCTGGGAATGTAAGTTGGTACAGCCACTACAGAAAACAGTTTGGAGGTTCTTTAAAAAATTAAAAATGGAACTACCATATGATCCAGTAATCCCACTCCTGGGCATATACCCAAAGAAAACCATAATCCAAAAAGAAACATGTACCATAATGTTCACTGCAGCACTATTTACAATAGCCAGGGCATGGAAGCAACTTAAATGTCCATCAATGAATAAATGGATAAAGAAGATGTGGCACATATATACAGTGGAATATTACTCAGCCATAAAAAGGAATTAAGTTGAGCTATATGTAATGAGGTGGATAGAGCTAAAGACTGTCATACAGAGTGAAGTAAGCCAGAAAGAGAAAAACAAATACTGCATGCTAACTCACATATATGGAATCTAAAAAAATGGTACTGGTGAACCCAGTGACAGGGCAAGAATAAAGATGCAGATGTAGAGAATGTACTTGAGGACACGGGGTTGGGGGGTGAGGGCAAAGGGGAAGCTGCGATGAGGTGAGAGAGTAGCATAGACGTATGTACACTACCAACTGTAAAATAGATAGCAAGTGGGAAGTTGCTGTATAACAAAGGGAGATCAACTCGATGATGGGTGATGCCTTAGAGGGCCAGGACAGGGGGGGGTGAGGGAGTCGTGGGAGGGAGGGATATGGGGATATATGTATAAATACAGCTGATTCACTTTGGTGTACCTCAAAAACTGGTACAAGAGTGTAAAGCAATTACATTCCAATAAAGAGCTTTAAAAAAAAGCCTTTAATATCCAGTTGTTACTTTGATTTACTTTATAACTTTTTTATGTTAATATTTTAAGTAACACAAGTGTCAGTATAGTCTAAGCATCAAAGAATTATAATGATAAAAATGTATCCACTCTTCAAAGTATTTATTTTTTCATTAAAAAGAGACTAAAGTATATATGACACAGTTTTATAAAAGGAATCAAAGATAGGCAATTGGCAATAGGCAATTGCTACAAATGGTAATATGATGTGTCTGAATCGAGCTTGTACATAAAGCACATCAATCTTCATAATTCTCATTTGTCATTGAAAGACATATCCATTGGCTACAATTATGTTGTCACTCTGTAGTTACCAATGAGAGCTCTTTGGACACTTTGGAATATACATTTATGAATCAACAAGTTTATTCAGTGTCCTGAGGGTGGTGTTCACCTACACATAATTAAAATGTCCCCCTGAGATATGCGTAAACAATGCATATAAACTATAATAAGACACTTGCACTTAGTTTTAGTAAATCTACCTAAATTGAATAAGTAAATGAGGCGCTACTTGTTTCTTAAGCATTAAACTATTATTATGTCTTGACTAGATCATAAGAGTCATATAGACTTTATTTAAGAAGTGACAAATATTAAGTGTTTTACAGGGCTCCAATATCCACCTTTTCTTTGCTTATTCTGAACATACTCTCCAGCACCATTTTATCTCCATGGTTTTTAATACTCCCAAATATTTATATTTACTATATATATCTATCAGATATTTAGACCTTTCTGACTTTCTGGGTAAATCCACCTTGTTTTTTCACACAAACCACATTAAAATCAGTTTGGACAAACTCAAACAATTGTTCACTTCCTCACACCAACAGAACCTCACTTATTCTTTAACTATTATTGAAACTTAGGTGTCTTGAAGAAGTGGATGATTCCAGATTTGGGCCAGGCAGAATATAATTTGAGCCCCTGGAACATACAGCTATGCCAGAAAAACTAAAAAAAATGTTCAAATGATGATGGGAACTTTTCACAAGGAGACTGGAGGGTTCTGCTTTTAGTTACTCATAGGTAGCTTGGGGCTTATAGTGCTTCTGCATAAAAGTATTTTAAAAATTAATTCACAGGGGAAAATATTAGTTTAAATCTTTTAGTCAGCAGATGAAGCAACAAGATCCAAAGAAGCTAAGGAGGAGAGGGCCTCAAAACTTGAGATGACTTCTGCATTACCTTGAGGTAATTTTATGATTCTGTGCAGAAGCAATCATCTGAAAATTCTTACTCAACTCCAGTGAGAGAGGTCCATAGCTAAAGAAACCAAAATAACATCTTTCATAGACTTTGAGGTTATCAAGAATTTAGCTAGAAGTTCTTTCAGGCCAATAGCCAAATTTGAATTGGTGTAGAATAGGAGATGAAAAACATAATTTAGAAGCCTCTAATGCATAGAGTAGTGTTTTAAACAATGTCCTGAGTAAAATATTTTAATTGGAATCTGCCAAGAAGATACCATAAAAGATACTAGTTGAAAACCCTGGGGGAGGGAAGGATGAAACAGAGGTAGTCCCATCGAGACAGTAGTCAACTTCAAATTAGCATCATCCTTGATTAAAGTAATACAATCAGACACTGTTCTATCTGACAAGTGCAGGAAATGAAGAACTTCAGGAGGAATATAAAATCATCAGGAGGCCTTAACATTTATATGCACAGCATCTACTATGCAATAAAAATTTGAGAAGTCTACCCAAGAAATAAAAATACATTCACAAAAATGATAATTAAAAAAGAAAAGAGAAACTGATCTATAGGCAATTTAGAGACTGGAATTAGTTGACAAGGGGTGTAAAATAATATAATTAATATATCCAGGAAAATACAAAAATTTGGACAAAATATAACAATAATAAATCAACAGATAAATCTAATCTGGAAAAATCAAATGGACATTCAATAACTGAGAGATATAAGAAATTTAAAACTCACTATAAAGGGATAAAAAGCACATTATAAACAAAAGACCAGCATTACTCTGATTTCAAAACTCAGGCAAAGAAATTACAAGAAAAGGTAAAGGACAAAAAATATCTTTTATGAATATTAAACCCAATCATCTATAACAGGATAATACATCCAGAAGAAGTGGAATTTGTCTCAAGAATAAAAGTTTGGATAACACTCAAAAATCAATATAATTTTCAATATTAATTGAATGAAAAAAGAAAAAAAATGATGTGACCTATCAAGAGATGCACAAAATGTGACAACAAATTTAATATCCATTCCTGTTAAAACTCTCAGCAAAGTAGAAGTAGAAGGATGCTTCCTAAAATCATAAAGAACATCTAAGAAAAACCTACAGCTTACACCATACTTAATAGTGAATGATTAAATGCTTCTTCCCTAAGGTCAGGGAATAGTTAGGACATCTGTTCTCAACATGTCCATTCAACATTGTAGTTCTAGCTAGTGTGATAAGGCAAGACAACAGGATAAAGAAGCTCAAGATTGAAAACAAAACTATATTTACAATTGTCAATTGCTCCTACAGAAAATCCTATAAAATATACAAAAATCTATTAGAACTGATAAGTGGGCTTAGTTATGTATTAGGGTATAACGTTAATATAAAAAATCAACCCTATTTCTATGTACCAACAACAAACATTTCAAAATTAAAATCTAAAAACCACTATATGCAGTAGCATTCTTAGTTATTAACTATGTAGGATAAAGCTGTAAAAAGATGAACATGGAAAAGTATAAAATATTGCAATGAGAAATTAAAGAAGACCTAAATACTGAGCTGTACTTGCACATGGATCAGATGATACCAGTATTGTTAAGATGTCAAGACTACTCAAATTGATCAATACAATGTAACCTAAATTTAAACTAAAATTCTCAATATAAATGTAAACTAAATGCAAAAACAACAACAATGAAACAAACAAAAAACCCACCTCCATCAGGACAGCTGGGGAAAAAATAAAATAAAACACAATTGTCCATGACCTTAATTAGAACTCTTAAATTCTGTTGGAAAATGTTCTCTGAAAAACGTTTGGTAGTTAGTATCCACTAAAGCAGAAAACACTTATAACATATGGCCCATCTTTTTAATTTATACGTTTATACCCAATAGAAAGGCATAAATGTCTTTTAATAAAATTTAATAAAATGTTCATAACAATGCTATTTCTAATACACCAATGAAAAATGGTGTATTACATTTGTCCATCAATAATACAATGGGTAAACAAATTGTTTTAACTTTAATAGACTAAATTATAGCAATAAAAATGACTGAACTACTGCATGCAACATTACGAATCTCACAAATGCAATGTTGTGATTGAAGCCACACATAAGAATATATTTTGTATAACTGCATCTACGTAAACTTCAAAAAGAGGTGAAAGCAAATCAAAGTTAGGAAATCACAATGATAATTGTAGAGTTATCCTCCAAATCTACATGGCATCAAACAAAATAAGCATTGTTTCATTGTTGAACAGTAATACAAAGTAGTATTTTTCCTTAAGTACACCCTTCTGTCTTATTCCCTCAGAATCTCTGTTGTCAGGTCCACTTTACTTAAAAATAATGTAGGAACAAGGAGTTTAACCAAAGTTAATATCCATAGCAATGTATAGGAAAAGAACATGTAAAGAAATTGGAACTTTTCTCATACCTTAAAAGAAGCAATCTACCTTATTTGTATTAATGATGCAAATTTGAGGTAAAAAGTAAAAATTAAAGCAAAAATTTTCATTTGAGGTTCATAATTTGAGTAGTTTTTTCTAATTTGTAAAACTTTTCCAGTTGGATACAACAAACAAAAATTTAAAGGCTTTCATTATTTATCAGTGGTATTTTCTCTTCCACTTGAATGATCAGGGGAAAATAGACTGTTTCAAGTGGTAAATAAGTCCACCTCTCTATACTACTCCTAGAACAGTATAAGACTGTACTACACATTTCCTATTTGCTTCACAACCATATTTTTAACTAAACATTGACTTAAAGAAAACCTGCTGTCACAAGAGCTTTGAACAAACATTTTCTATAGTTGTGAATGCTAAATGTCTTTTCATGTATTTGTCATATATGAGAGGGGTAATGGATGGTCTAATGTTTCCTTCTGCATTGAAATTATAGTATGAAGCGAATTGTCTCCTTTTCTAGTTAGCATTTATATTTGACCAATCTCAGCTTAATCATTTGTATGCAATCATTTGCATGTTCCTTTTGCTCTTTCTTCCATCTGAAAGGTCAGCAAGTATTACTGTCCTGCCTTGACAGGGAGGTCACTAAAGTACACTAAGAATACGGAAACTTGTGAATGATCAGCAAAAGCCATTAGGTTCAGCAACTCCAATACAGGGAGCATTATTTCTCTGCATACCAACTACATCTTACGATACTATCTCTTAACCCTTTAGCCATATTTCTTGCTTTTTTTTTACTCCCAATATTCAATTCAACTTTACAAAACTTTGTTGAACATTTACTCAGTGCCAGCAATATCTAACTTACCTGAGAGATTACCATTAGCTCAGAACATGGTACAAAAGCTCTCAATTGCTCCATGAATGAATGAGTAAATGAATGAATTCACATGGACATAATTGGATACCTAATCCATTTTCAAAGGGATATGTTATCTGGCTGAGCAGGAAAAGAACAAATATAAAAAATAAAGAATACAAACTCTAAAGCAATTTATCTGTTAGATTATAATCTCCAAGGCAGTAGAGAGTGTGCATACTTTACTTGCAATTTTATCTCTAATGCCCAGCATAATACTTGGCATATTTTAAGTTTCAGAAAAAGGTATTTGTTGAAAGAATAGTTGCTATAAGCAAATAATGCAAAGCAGTACTTTCTAGCTAAGTGCTGCTTGAATTCAAATCACAGAAGTCATCATCAGATTTTCAGTTACGAATTGCTTATGGAAGAATATACCTTCCATAGATAGAGAACATTCCTTAATTTTTATTACTACTATTCTTAAAATATATATTGGTATAACCACATAGCTGGTCTCCTTACTTGTGCCCTAGCCCCAAGACTATTCTCAAAACAGAAAAAGTGATGCTTTAAAAATGTAGGTCAGATTATGGCACTCTGCCCCAAATCTTTCCCTGGCTTCCCATCTCACACAGATCATTAATTTAAAATACTTACAGTGGTTTCAAATCTTTCAGTCTCTGTCTCCTGCAATTCTCCAACTTTCTTTCCCACCTACTTACTTTGCTCTAGTCATTCTCGCCTCCTGCAGCTTTTTTAAGATGCCAAGAAAATTCCTGCTTCAGGATCTTTGGACTTATTATTCCCTGGGCATTATATTTAAATAATTTCTCCCTCATTTCCTCATAATTAAGCTCAAATGTCATTATATTAGCAAGAGTCTCCTTAGCCACCTTATATTAAATTTGCAAATTCCTCTCACTGGGCCACAGCCAATTTCTCTTACCTTATTTTTCTTCACAGCAATTATCACCACTTAAAAATATTTTAACCCACTTATTTACTTATTCTCTCTCTTTCCTGCTAGAAAGCAAGCCCCATGAGGGGAGAGCTCTGCCTTGTTTGTTTCAGTAATATATTCTTTGTCTCTCAAGTATTCCTGGTATATAGTGTATGCTCAATAAATATGAAAATGAAAGATCAGAAATATATTAAACAATAAAGTAAAAACCAAACTCGTAATAAAAGATACAAAGATAGACACAGAGCACCATAATTAAAGTAGAAATATCTTGCCAACAACAACAAAAATCTAATTGTACAGTGAAGAAAACAAGTATGATATACTATCAAATGAGACAGTATTCATTTATAAATAAACATGTTAACAAAATAAGTCTCTCTTCTAACGGTGTGGGTTGGGGTGATGATGCATCACAAAGCACACAGCCTGATCTAAAAGCCTACCTCATGTCAAGGCATATATTAAGTCTTTAATACTTAAAAAGACCTTGGTGGCTATATTTTTGTCTAAGCAATAAAGAATAAAGCATGCACCAGAAGAAAAATAGTAATACAAGAATCTATAGAAGAGGTATGTAAGAGAATTTTGAGGATAATGAAAGGGAAAGAAAACAAATGAGGCTATACCAAATCTAAATCTTCCATATTAAATTTTTACATATTATATTGTTTATTATTTCACTAGAATTTCCAAAAACATAAATAGGAATTCAATAATATGTACTATATTTTAAACAACCTTTATATATAAAATTCATGGAATTCCTTATTTTTATGTATCTCCACTGATTTATAACACTTTTTAAAAATCTGTCAAAAGGAGTTTCAAAACTGGCACTGTTATATATTTGCAACTGGTTTTATTGAGTTTATACTAATTCCGTTTCCTTTTTTTCAATTAAAGGTTAGAGATGCCATGATACACCAAAGAGACAGCATGAATACATAATACAATTAATTTTAACACAATGTCTCTTACTCTATGAGTTTCCCTATCCAAAATAACATTATATAAACTACTGAGTTTTTCATATAACTTCTAGCAATGGCTTTTCCAGATTATTATGTTCTATAATCATATATATTTGTAGTGGGTTTGACCTGCCTGGACATTTGAGAAAAAAATGAGGCATACAGGAAAATTAGCTGTACAAGATTGCAGACATCTAGCACCCTTGGCCCCACTCGCAAATGCGATAACAAAAAGATCCATGGGTTGTACAAAATACTCCATAATTATGAATCACTGGTAGAGAATGGACTAAAAAAACATGAGAATGAAGACAGGTATAAATCAACTGCAATAATGCAAGCAATAAATATGAAGTCTATGTTATGTAGTGAGTATGGGAAGAGGAAGAAGGCATGCAAGTAGCTGAAACTTCTTGGTATTTATCTCATACTTGTTTTTCAATGTAGAGACCTGTATTAGCATCCTATTAAAGTGTTAAATTATTGAAGACAGGTTTTGTCTTATAGGTCCTTGCCCTTCCACAGTACTTGTCTAATACTTCATGTCATATATTAAATGTTCTCCTTCCTTTTTTCATCCTATTTTTCCAGCCTAAGTTCATTCTCCTTGCCTCTTCTAAATAATCACAGTTGGTTCTCTCATCATGCCCAACAGTCTGTCTTCTTTTCCTGTCATTCTCCCTCAAATCAGCACTGTTCAAAATGGCTAAATTTCCCCAATCTTGGGGTCTTCCTCTGTCCTTATCTTCCCTAATTTGTTGGCAAAATTTGACACCTTCATATTTTTATTGCTTCATTTTTATAGTTTTTCTCTTCTCATGTTTATTGTGACACTTTACCTTGATACTATTCAAATTGTCATGATGGTCTAAGAGACCCTGCTTTTGTGCTTGACTTTCTCTTTTTCATATCCAAATTTTTATGTCCTCCAGATTCTTATCATCTCCTTTGTATCATCACTTCCACTCAAGTCTTCTCATATCCCTATCTCTTCCTTTTTTTTCCACATCCTTTTTTTTCCTTCCCTTCCCTCCTTTTCTTTTCCTTCCCTTCTACCCATTCCTCTTCTTTCCCCTTCCCTCCTCTTCTTTTGTCTCTCTATACTAAATTATTTGTCTAATTTCTTACAATTAATAATTCCATAAAGATAATTCCCTTATACTTACTACTGTATCTTAACTCCAGTCCTATGGTGCATTTATACCTCCTTAATCACTGACACATACACAACCTAACAAGGACTGAACAACTTCTCTGCCTCAGAAAACTTCACTGGCCTCCTCCAGTTCTCTTAAAAACACTATCAATGCTCCATCACTGTTAAAATGCTCCAGAATGAAGTCAGAGTCCTTTTTTCCACTGATGCCTATAACAAATAGCATTTAAGACCTCTATATTCTACTTTTACTTCCTCCTTTACTTTCCTAACTTGATTTTATCACTTCTAGCTTGGAATATTATACTAAAGTCTGAACTAATTTGCCTGTTTCCAAAGATACCTAATTCAAAATCATTTTACTTCCAACCACTGAAATATATTAAGAAACCTCTCTACATAGAATTATTCAAGGCCTCTCCATTGACAAATGAAAACCACATTCTTACAGTGATATTTAAGGTGTTTTTTGCATGCAATTACTGTTTCACTGTAGTTCAATTTATGCAAAATGTATTACATTTCCTACATGACCCATCAGGCAGTATTTTAAGGGTAAAACATTTTATTCACTCCACAGCCCACTGATAAACATGGTTTGATCAGACTCCTAGAATCTAGTCAGTCTATTAGTGACCTCTTGCTTCCAAAGAAAATATATCCCCCAAGGAGAAGAGCCAATTACTAGTTGAAAATCATCATCATCATCATAATCACCTTTAGCCCAAGAGTCATCAGTGAGTACTAAAAGCATGGGAAAATTAGTAAGGTAGAAAACAAAACAAAACAAAAAACAAAAGTTCCCTACTTTTGTCTCTCTACCTATTCTTATTTGGCTTTAATTTTGCAGCAAGATCCACTGTTCTTATTTCCAGGCAAATGGCAACACCAAAATGGTAAATAGCAGCATTGCACTGTTATCTATTCCAATACTTCTTATCTGGGATGATTTTAAAAATTTAGGCTCTGATTCAGTAGCTCTGCAGTGAGGCCTGGATTCAACATTTTTTTTTTTTTTAAGTTCCCAGGTGATGCTAGTACCATTTGTTTATAATACACACTTTGTGTAATGAAGATCTATTGGAAGGCAGAGAGGGGGTATGGAGGAGACAAGGTATGCTTACAAAATGAAAGCAGAAAAGAATAAAAATTAAAAAAAAAAATAAAGGTTTCAATTTTGCTGGGATGCCAGTTAATCCATTTCAGCTGGTTCACAATATGTGAATATAAAATCAATTAAGAGAAACATTTCATCAAAAAAGGAACCATATCACTCTATTTCCACATAGTTTGTAGACAATCTATGTGTATTTATTGCCTTTCTAACTGGAGAAAAAGTCATCTGCAATCTCACAGTATTTTTATAACTTTTAATAATTTACACTGGTGATCTCTCCATTCTTGATACAGTTCCTAAGACTCTCCTTTTTCTCTTTCACTTGTATGCTTCATATTTTAATTTTTTTGTAATTTCTTTATCTACTTTAACCTCTGGATTTATGTCATCCCAAATTTAATAGGACATTATCCACAAAGAAAAAACACTGACAGCAACAAATATCAAGATATTATTTACTATTATCTGAGCTAGTGCCCAAAATCTAGTTGCAGGTCCCTCTGGTTAAACAGGTGACAATAAACGAGTAAACAGTGTCTCCAACCACCCCTAACCTCAAACTCAAAGCACAACTCTTATGATCAGCCAGGCTCAAGTCTGAAATCATAAGAAAACTCTAGTTCTTAACTTCTTCTGTGAGGAAAGAAGAAACAACAGGGGTGAAAGGGGCAACTACTCTCCTTGATTTGGAAAAGAATTCTAGAGAAAGCATCACAGTTGTGTGCAGAATCTACTAATGCCCAATCATTCTTTTGGAATCAGGAACTTCTCACAGAGGGTAGGGATTGTATAGAAAAGGAGTAGGGAAAGGGCAGTCTTCTGGAATCAAGCACCTCCCTCCCAAACTCTGGGTCGCTACACCAATGAAAAGAGAAAAGAAACTAAATAAAAGACATGGAATTAAACTAGGCCCATGAAATACAATAGATTATGTCAAGCTCTTGGAATGTTTGTTTTCATTATTATATTGTACTGCATCTTAGAAGTTACGTATATATATGATTTGTCAAAAATAATCTAATGATACACAATTTCTTCTGTTTATATATAAAGTCTTCTTTTTCACTTAATGATGTAGTTCACAACTCAGACAAGAAATTATAAGCATAATAAATGAGCATACTACAACACCTGCTTCTATCATAATCCCTGCTATGTTGTCATTGTACTAACAATGGCCCATGGTCATGCTACTTATTGGATTGTAGTGCAGAGCAGACAGAAGCATAATGGCCACATAAGACATCTGTATTTATATTTTTAGGGAAACCAATCTCACTGTAAGAAAAGCAATCTATGATGAGGAATAAGAGGCAAAATAGAATTTGGTGTGTAAAACTGATGAGACATATAATTCGGAACTGAATTCATGAAAAGCTAGTAGCTTCTGGAGGTTATTCTTGAAGTGAGCTCCAGTACTTGCACAATGGTACTAGGCGTGTAAATAGTTTAAAGTTAACAATGGAGCTGAACAAATAGAGTAGGCTACAAATAATATTCATTATAAAGTGATGGGTCCATATATCATTTAACAAGTTCTTGTAACTACATTTTAAAAGGAGGGGTTCTTTATACATGATTGCAAAAATCTCAGGTGTTTAGAATGCTTTAAATTTTACAATATGTCCTATACATCGGAAACATAAAAAGTTGTTTGATACATAATGTTTATTTATCTGTCCAATTAGGATTCCTAGTAATTAAGATTGAAATCTCATGAGTTCTAACAAGATGATCATTCAGCAATCATATAATAAAATAATTTTCAAGATGAAATTGACTTTATGGGTAAATTAATTCTATAATGTCAATTTAGAGATGAAAAAATTAAAGCCTAAAGATGTAAAGTAATTTGACCCAAAGGCAGGTATTTTTAAGTTAAAATAGTATGGCTTCAATTTCTAAGAATCAGAATCCCTTTATTTAACTTACTAATCCACTCTCTTACTCAGCAAACTAAATACGTGACATAAAATTAAGACCACTAGCCTCTCATGAGTCATTGTTTCTCTGTGAATATTTTTTATTCATGTAAGAGTCTGACCATAATAATGATGGTTTGGGAATAAATTACTACTGACATTCAAGCTCTTCAGAATCCATCAGATGAGATTTGTACACACAAGAATCATAAACACAGAATTCTTTTATGGACCTGACAAAAGAATATCCTAGGTAGAAAACTGTGTTTGGGAATACATGTCCCTCTGAAACACTCTTCTTATCACTCTCCAGTGACCATTAAGCCAAACTGGTAGTAACTTCAAATTTGACCCCAGTCCCATAAGTCTTGGCTACATGAAGAGCCAATGCCTTCCACTCTTTCTCCTCTAATGAATCCCCACTTCCATCTCTAGAGACAGTGCTCCATCTGACCCTGACTGTTAGATGGCTGAGCAAAGGAGAGCTACTAGATTACCCACAGGGACAAAATAATCAATTTAAGATTATTGTGCACTATTTAGAAAATATATTTGTGGATGTTAGGAGAGCTTTTCTGGGCAAGTTTTGTAGCAGAAATGAGTCCTTGGATAATTCTGTATACCTTCACATGGATGCCCCTTATCTGTAATCAGTGAGGATATTTTTATTTTAATGGCAGTAACACACACACACACACACACACACACACACATTTAGAAGCTTAACTCTCTTTGAATAAGAGAATGTGCTTTTTTAAAAATTTTTATTTTGGACCCCAAAACAGGGAACACCGTCTAAGTTTCCTGTTTTATAGCCCATTGTACAAAAGATTTGACCATAAAAATGCACTCACACACCCATGCACATAGGCACATACACATGCTATTCCACACATATACACACACACTGCTCAAGATCAGAAGATGGGAGACATAAATGTTGCCCAAATAATCAAGGGGGCTGCCTTCTTGAATTGTATCCTGCAAAATAAATTATTTAAGTTCTCCTAGCTTTGCTTGTGACAAGAGAAAGGCAGTGCTGACAAATTTAAATGAGGGCCCAACACTGCAACTGTATTAAACCTTATGGGGTCACTAGCCCATTTTCTCTTCTAAATTCTCTAACCCTTTCCTGATTGTTCTCTCTCCCACCTTTCCTGACCATTGTTTTTGCAGCTGAAGAGCCATGCCGTATAACCTGAGGAAAACCATCCTGCTGATCTAAAGTGGGCAACTAGGTTGATACTACTTTGTGTTAAACAAATGCTTGGACCTTATCTATAGCTTTTCAGGCACATAAATTTAATTCTTCTCAGTGTGTCCAGAGACTTCCAGATTTACTCTAACCATTTATATAAATGAATAATGTAGGAATGAATTCCAAATATTGATTCATCATGAGAATTAATGTTTGCTTGTGTTGCCTGATTATCATTGTCTATAATATAGGAATTCTATGGTGAGATTTAAGGCAATTTGAATTTTGCCTGATGTGCTCTAGACTCTAAACCAGAAGAATGATATTAATCACTATATAACAGTGCAAAGCACCCATCTTTATGTTAGGTATAAATCTCCTAAATGGACCAGTCATTCACATAGCTAACTGAAGTAGGTACCCTTTTCATATGGAAGGTGCTAAGAATTTCTTTCAGTTCATTCTTGTTCTCTTTAAAAATACTCTTTCAACTGATTACAGTTATATTGATTACACTTACGTTTTCTTAGTCTCAATCACAATCTAATCATATCTCCTTGAGATTCATCCCAGTTTATGTTGATTTCATTTAATAACTTTCTCAAGATCTTTCATCTCACATTTATAAAGCATTCCTTATCCTTGTCATGATGATAAATTATTAACTCTTTCTTAATTGCATTTTTCAGTGGGTAACTTGAACTTTAGTTTTAATCTTTATTGCACTGGGAATACCTGTTTCGTTTTTACCTTGATTTGGTAAAGACTGATCTGTAGGTACTGACATGAGAACATCACTTTACCTTTACCCTATTCCAAGATCCTACATCAATGGAGATCTTGTGGCAGCAAGACAGAGGCACTATGACATAAGACACCAGAATTTTCTCCACTGATGCCAAGCTAGAGGAACAGAAGTATATCTGTTTTCTCAATAATCACTTTTGTGCTACTCTTTATTAGTAGTTCAAAGCATTTGATCACATTTACCTTTTGGCTGACCTGATTTTTAAAAAATTAACTCTGTATGGTCTACTGAGATGTTCTTCCTTCTTTTCTTGCTTTAGTTCTGTAACTGGACTAGTAGGTATTGAGGGCTTACTATGAGCTGACTTTGTATTAGGCACAGGAAATTGAAACAGGATAAAAAACAATGCTAGCCTATGGATTTCACAGTCTGTTGAAGGAGACTGACAAATAGGTAAGCAATTAGAATACAGTGTAGTAAGTGTTATAAGAATAATAGCAGGGCCCTCAGGAGAACATATGAAAAGCTTCTAATCTTGAATAAAGTGTAGCTGCAGATTCTGGGCTCCCCTCAAGCCACCCTCAGTTTCAACAATTCTCTAGAAGGACTCATAGAACTTAGCAAACTATTTAAACTTATGGTTAAACTTTAATACAGCAAAAGGATACAATGAAATATCATCTCACAATTGTTAGGACAGTTGTCTTCAAAAAGATAAGTGTTGGTGAGGATGTAGAGAAAGGGAACCGTTGTGCACTGTTGATGAGTATGCGAATTGGTATAACCACATAAGACTGCACTGGATTTCATATAACCATTAGAAAAAGTCAACGTGTCTCTATGGTATTGTATCACTAACTGAAAAGCCCAATTACACATATGTGAGGTGCAGTGCAGATGTGAGGTGCAGGACACAAATGGTTTTCAGGGTCCAATCAGAGAAGTCTGCTTTCTTGTCTTAACACTTATTGCTTAATAATTCTGACTTTAATAAATGAGTCAAATCAAATTCCCTATTTAGTCAAGCCCTACTAAGCAGCTCTGAGTCTTTCTCCTACCTTTTTTGTCTCTCTTCAAAAAATCCCTAATGAACATTACACCTTCACAAAGATAGAAACTAGAAATGATTGTTTATGGTGCCTGCAAGGCATAATGCTGGTTTTCCCACTGACAGAGGTGGCATTAACCTTAGTCGCCCTGGATTTGAAACAAATACAGTACACGGGTGTGTGGAGAATCACATACTGACTGTACAAAATAAGGAAATTTCATCTCTTCATGCTTTCAGGAAAAAAAAAGGTCAAAGTGGTCACTTGAGATCGGAGCTTTTCTGATTTTTCTGTCTGATTAAACTTAAAGTGAAGTGTCACTGAGCCAAGGAGCTTTAGGGCAAATGAGAAATTCAGTGTGCATTGTTATAGAACAGAGCAGAATCCCATCTACAGGAAAGTGGTTTAGGAACTTGCTAACAGAAGAAGCTTGGTTAGCTACAAATACCTCATAAAATACAGAATAAACTCTTTTTAAATGGACAAAGACTGGAAAGTTTTCAATTACTTTTCTGTCTATAAATCACATTTACCAGAAAGAACAAGAGAGTAGGGGAAAAAAAGAAAATGAGAAGCAATTGCTTTAATAAGGATCTTAGGAGATCTTATGACCCCATAAAGAGAGAGATCAGAGCTGATTCTTTTACTTCAGGCTAGCATTTGGTAGGGAGTTTTGTTAATCTGCAGAACAATATTAATAGGAAGAAAGAAGAGGGAAGAAATGAAGGAAAGGAGAAGAGAAGGGAATAAGGGAGGAAAGAAAAAATGAAAAGCAAGGAAGAGAGGAAAGGAGGGAGGCAGAGGGAGAGATGGACAAAGGTATTTTTCCTTCAATACTTTCTCTTTCCATTCCTCTGTTGAAACTGTGAATTCTAGATAAATTGAATCATTTGCAGTTTAACAAATGTGATGACCTTTCCTTCTCTTGGTTCTTTGCCCAAGCTACTCCCTTTGCCTATAACCCTCTTGTCCTTACACATTCTATGGAATATCTTCTACTTCTCCTTCAGAATCTGGCTCAGATGTATATCTTCCTTGGGAAGTCCTCCCTGATGCACCACAAGATTTTATAAATCATTAAATGCAGTAATTAAAAACAAACCTCTAGCATATCATGCATTTCAATATATTTTATTTACCTTTTTGTGTTTAAGTCTTATTCAGTTGGCTAGGTAGGGGTATTATCATATATGTTATTAGCACCTAGCATAGTACCTGTGCTTTAGTATATAATAGGTGATTAATAATGATTTAATGATAAATTTCATAACTAGTCTCCTCACAATCATAACCACCACCATCTAAGGAGAGAAATGGCAAATAATACATGCCTATATCAGAACAAACTTATTGTTAATAAGAGTAAAACAATGTATCCAAAATGTGAAGATAGATCTGTAAAATCATGTTCATTCAAACATAATTAAACAGTACATTAATTTAAGTAAAAATTATAATTGAAGCCATGACCCACATTATTTTTCAGTAGTAATCAGCATACTAGCTGGGAAAATGTGGGAGGCATTGCATCCCCTCTAATTCTAGCAAACTTTCAACCAAATCAAATGCCCCAGCCCCTTTTCTCAGATCTAGATCCTCTCATAGGTAGAATCCTTCCCCAACCACAGAACTCTCCTATTCCCTTCCCAACCCAATTTCCACTCTGCTCCTTGACCCTCAGTCCTCTTCTCCTTTCCTACCAAGAACTGGCAATATAAAACTACCATCTCATACTATATATATTGGATAGAAACTGATTTTAAATGAGAAGCTTTATGCTTAAAGAACATCAAAGTTACCAAAGAAGAGTTTCTCAAAGTATAATATACCCTGTCAAATTTGAAAAGCAGTCCTCTTAAAATGTGACAAATTTAGATACTTGAACACATATTACAATATAAGGAGGAAGGAGAAACTAATTTGATTTTTTTTTACCTAACACATGCCATGTATTAAGTGAAGAAATCTAGATAAATTCTCAGGATTATTTGGTTAGGAGGGTATTATACATGCCATTTAGAGGTAAAAATTTAGGCCCAGGATTCTGAAATAAAATGCTCGTATTCACAAAGAAACTAGTGGAATAGTATAATTTATTTCTTTAGCGGTAAATAATGATAGAATATCAGGCAGGGCATCAAATCTGGTCATTCCATTCTAAAAAAAAAAAAAGCCTCAAGATATTAATACATTTTTCTGGGTAGAAATGCATGTTTTACACAATGGATATTTAAGAGGGAAGTTCTACAATAAGGTGGAAAGCAAACATGTCATGAGAGTTTCAAACAAAACCTCTGCTTCGAGCACAGCCATGTTATGTTGAACAAATAAACACAGCAGTGTATTTTGGTTCTTTGAAATAGATGTGGATGCTGTTTCTATTCTTGGATGTAGAATAATAATATCACTGAGTGTTTGGTAGCCATCTTTTTTAAATTTAAACTTGAAAATCTAAAATAAACCAAACATACAGTCCAGTGTCATTTTTCATCACAAGGCTCAGTAACTACTCTAATACTTGAGAATCTAATTCCTGACAATGGAGAGTATGTCCCAATTTTTAATAGGATTTCAGCGTGATAAGAACATCAGAGTGTAATTAAAACTTTAGCATAATAAAATACCTAGGAATAAATCTAACTAAGGAGGTAAAAGACCTGTACTCAGAAAACTGTAAGACACTAATGAAAGAAATTAAAGATGACACAAACAGATGGAGAGATATACCATGTTCCTGGATTGGAAGAACCTACATTGTGAAAATGACTATACTACCCAAAGCAATCTACAGATTCAGTGCAATCCCTATCAAATTACCAATGGCATTTTTTACAGGACTAGAACAAAAAAATCCTAAAATCTGTGTGGAGACACAAAAGACCCCGAATAGCCACAGCAATCTTGAGGGAAAAAAATGGAGCTGGAGGAATCAGACTCCCTGACTTCAGACTATAGTACAAAGCTACAGTAATCAAGACAGCATGGCACTGGCACAGAAACAGAAGCCCAGAGATAAACTATGGTCAACTAATCTATGACAAAGAAGACAAGGCTATACAGTGGAGAAAAGGCAGCCTCTTCAATAAGCAGTGCTGGGAAAACTGGACAGCTACATGTAAAAGAATGAAATTAGAACACTCCCTAACACATACACAAGAATAAACTCAAAATGGATTAAAGACCTAAATGTAAGGCCAGACACTATAAACCTCTTAGAGGAAAACATAGGAAGAACACTCCTTGACATAAATCACAGCAAGATCTTTTTTGATCCACCTCCTAGAGTAATGGAAATAAAAACGAAACTAAATAAGTGGGACCAAATGAAACTTAAAAGCTTCTGCACAGCGAAGGAAACTATAAGCAAGATGAAAAGACAACCCTCAGAATGGGAGAAAATATTTGCAAACGAATCAATGGACAAAGGATTAATCTCCAAAATATATAAACAATTCATGCACCTCAATATCAAAACAGCAAACAACCCATCAAAAAATGGGCTGATGACCTAAATAGGCATTTCTCCAAAGAAGACATACAGATGGCCAAGAGGCACATGAACAGCTGCTCAGCATCACTGATTATTAGAGAAATGCAAATCAAGACTACAGTGAGGTATCACCTCACCCTGGTTAGAATGGGCATCATCAGAAAATCTACAAACAGTAAATGCTGGAGAGAGTGTGGAGAAAAGGGAACCCTCTTGCACTATTGGTGAGAATGGAAATTAATACAGCCACTATGGAGAACAATATGGAGGTTTCTTGAAAAACTAAAAATAGAGTTACCATATGACCCAGCAATCCCACTACTGGGCATATATCCAGAGAAAACCATACTTCAAAAAGACGCACGCACCCCAATGTTCACTGCAGCACTATTTACAATAGCCAGGTCATGGAAGCAGCCTAAATGTCCATCAAAGATGAGTGGATAAGAAGATGTGGTACATATATACAACGGAATATTACTCAGCCATAAAAAAGGAACAAAATTGGGACATTTGCAGAGGCATGGATGGACCTAGGGACTGTCATACAGTGTGAAATAAGTCAGAAAGAGAAAAACGAATATCGTATATTAACACACATATGCGGAATAGAGAAAAATGGTACAGATCAACTGGTTTGCAAGGCAGAAATAGAGACATAGATGAACAAACATATGGACACCAAGTGGGGAAAGCGGGCTGGGTGGGGGCCTTGGGTTGGGCTGAATTGGAAGATTGGGATTGCCATATATACATTACTAATAAGAATAAAAATCAGATTGTACACTTTAAATATATGCAGTTTATTGTATGTTAATTATATCTCAATAAAAGTTCTTTAAAAAGACTTTAGAATATAAAGTCCTTCCTTAATGTTATCAAAAGATGATTACATCATCTACAAATTAATCCCCAAGTTATAATCACTGTGTTTTGTGCCTAATTAAAAGTTATAAGAATAGGTGTCCAAAAATGGCCTTGGTGTTGTATCTGGCTTGTGATTTATGAACCTTATTGCTAGATAAATGTTGCAAAACCATCTGTTTCTTATAGCAACTGTATCACCCTCTTGAATATCCAAAGCAGATTTTTCTTTCACATCAATTCTGAAATTTCTTTTCCATAAAAACTTTCACCCTCACTCAACAAGTTTGACAATTTTATTCTAAGCTATGTTTCTATATTTACATATTTCCCCAAACCCTGTATTCCCAGATCACTTTCATTTAGTGATATACTTCTATATTCCTCTCCCTATATCAAATATTAATACTGTATAATTTAAGAGCTGTTACTTCTTGGTGATTTTTCACAGTTACCACGGTTAAATTTCTCAGTTAAATTTATACTCATTTGTTTTTTCTACTTCTGAACGGGCTATTTAGAATTAAATGCTGCATAAATCCCTGAACTTGGGATTACACTTTCGGAGGATCTAAATCATAGCAATATGGCACTATGTTCAGTTAATCAGTGCACCATGTCTGTGTCTCTATGGAGACAGATTGAGCTGGGTGTCCACTCAGCCACGGACTGCTGAGTATCATTTGACTACGGCACTACTAAAGTGTCTTTATCTAAGGTATATACTGTTCATGGATGGGATCTTTTCATCGTCATCTAATCCAGTTTCATCACTCTCCTTTTTCAAATTCCCTTCAGTGCCTGACTTATGTTCTTCTCATAGAAGTAGGTGTAATGCAGTGGTTTCATATCCATGTATGTTTAAATGATTTTTACTCCTAGATTATTTAACACCTTCAATCAAAATTTGTCTTTGCTTAAATAGCTATATTAACCTACACTCTCCTAATCTTAGAATCTAACTCATATCCATTATTCAAGGACAAGCTCCAATACCTTCTCATTCTTTTACAACATAACTCAAAGCCCTTTCACTTTATTCTGAAATTCCAAATAGTCTTTGTATTTTCCTTGCATTGGAAAGGAAGCATATATAGGATATACATATTTTCTAAATATAGTGCAGTCTTTAATACAAACTTAGGTAATAATCTCCACAGTTATTTTGATACCTTTAACATAATAATCACTGAAACAATTTTAGCTTTCACCTGTATGAAATTTTTCTCCTCCAACACATCTCCACTACTTAATTGTACATTTTTAGAAGAAATTTCCATTTTCAGAAGATATAAAGCAGTGATTTGTTGTTAGTAAAATCAGTATGCTTTCTTTTTTGACAGTCAAGCATTAATTCAAAAGTAGCAAGATGTTTGGAATATTAGGTAGTTTTTCTTAGAAGATGAACTAAAATAGGACAAAAACTTTTTTTGAAGGAACAGGTGATCAAAATTTTCTGCCAGCAAATTTGAACTAGAGTCAATAAATCCAAGTGTGTGTGGTACACAAAAATTGAACTAAAGTGTCCCCTAAATTAATTTTTCCATCCCCCTAATCATTTCAATTCAATTTAACCAATATTGAATATGTGTCTACCACGTTAATTGAACTGCTTTAGGCATTTTGAAGATACAGAATTCAACTGTATATGATTCCAACTTTCAGCCTTCCTCTACTGACAAGTTTGGGAGATAAGACAAGAATTTAGATAAGTATTAATCCAAAATACATTACAAAAAAAATACATTACAGAATGTGTTCTGGTAAGATTACAATGAAATGGCTCTTACATGTCATGTGTTTTTGGGTTTTTGTGTGTTTTTTTAATGTATCCCACGAGAAAGATTTTAATCCCATCTAGATAAAAGCTTTGGGAAAAAGAATAGTATTTATACTGAGCTTCAGAGAATGAGTGAAATATTGACAGACATGAACAGGGTAAAGGTCTTCTGAGTCAGATGGAAACTCTTCCCACTCTATTTCTAGAAAAACAAGTGGGAAACCACTTCTATCTTTAGTGGTCATTGTTGTCAAATGTTCTAAAAGGTTTCTAACCTTTGTCAAATATATCACTCATCACTAACACTAATGACGCAGAAACTGACTCCTGCTCTACAGGATGAACAAGACCATCCTCTGTAGAGTCTTTCCTGGGAGGGTAAAGGAAGAAATCAAAAGTAAAATGCCACAACTCAGTCTGCTCTCTAATCCTACCTGTCCTCTGCATCTGATGAATGACTTCTAAAGCTGGGGTATATTTGATCTGTATAAAGTGTTCTGAAGAGTAAAGACACATGTTCCTTATTGTGAAGTAATATAATTAGTAAAGATGCCTAAATATCAGCATAGGGAAAATTTTAATTGGAGATATTCCTAAAGCTTGCATAAGTAGAGAAATCACATTAATAGTCAACATTTATCCTGCCAAAGGGCATACCATTTTTGACTAAATGTTATATTTAGGATATTTCTTTGCTATTAATGCTATCATGAATATACAGTTTTGTGCTAGAAAAGGATTCTGAATTGATTTAGTCCCATCGTCTCATTTCAGAGGGTTGAACAACTTTCACAATATTAGAGAGAATCTGTCAATGGAAGAGTATCTACTACTGTAGAGTAGCTACAGATTTTATCCTCTACACTGGTATCCTTTCTAATAGCCCCCAAGCAGTTTATATTTCATCACTTTCCATCTCCAACAAGCACTGAAAGAAAAGTTTCTAAAGAAACATCTTAGTTTTCCTAACAGTAGTCCTTTGTTTAGATCCATGGGTAATTAGGCATTTATTTTTCTTCTGTCATCTTTTCTGTGTCAAAAACTAGCAGATATTGGCCAAATACTGTTCACATTAGAGTCTCAGAAAAAGACTGTGTCTACTCCAAAATCAAGAAAAATTTCTAGGGGGGGAATGAATTGGGAGATTGGGATTGCCATATATACATTACTAATAAGAAAAAAATATCAAATTGTACACTTTAAATGTATGAAGTTTATTGTATGTCAATTGTATCTCAATAAAAGTTCTTAAAGAGAAATAAAATAAAATAAAAATAAAAATAATGATTTTTTTAAAAAAAAGAAAAATTTCTAGGACAACATCTTATACCCAGGGATCTCTCAGGAAGTGGTATTCATAAACCATAACTGGCAGATTTAGCTTCAGATGCAAATATTTGGTTCATTATTTATTGGTGTATAAATTTTAAAATATATTCCTTAAAAAATTGTTGGAATTCATCTTTTTAATAAAAAAGAGTAAAGAGAAAGCTCATATATATAGTTTAATATGTGCCCAGTACTATTATTACTTTGACATTGGCATATATTACTTGTAGTATTAGAAAACTCATGCTTGCTTATAACTAAAGCTATGTGAGAACTGACAAAAGTCTCCTCATCCCAAATAAGCCAAGAGAGGAGTTGGCTTAAGGGCAAGGTAGGATTCTATTTGTCATTTCTTTTAGACATATCTCTAACATTTTGAAAAATGTGCATTGTCAAAAGGGAGCTAAAATCTAAGGATAGTCATAGAGGCCAGATGAAAAGGAAAAGAGAAGCAAAAATCAGACTATGGAAGGCATGCAGCATAGTGCTTAAACATATGGACCCTGTGCCTGGACTACATGGATTCAAATCCCAGCTCTACTATATGTGGACTTTTTAACCATGGACATAGTATTAAATACCTTACCTTTCTGTGATTCTGTTCATATATGGAATCTGTGAACAAACAACATGTGGATACTAAAGGAGGGACATGGTGGAGTTTGCAGAGCCCTGGAAGCAAAGTTTAGGGCCCCAGGTTCATTTTCAGCTCATTTCAAGAGTGGGAGAAGGAGAAAAGTACAACATTTGTATTAAAGGAAAAACACTGAGGTCCTGAGCTAGTCGTCAGTGGAGGAACAAGTTAAAGACAGAGTTACTTAATTTGGAGAAAAAGACTAGGGTTTAGAAACAGGCCCTAACTTCTTCAGGTTCTGAAGTAAAATCAGGAATAGTAGAAAGAAGTGGTACTGATTTAACTATACTACAAGATAGATTTCAAAAAATCTTCTGAAGACAAATTTGATCCCAAGACCTCAGGTATACAAAGTTATAGGTCTTAATTATGAAACTACAGGGGGAAGTAAGTGACTTGTTCTGTGGATCTTGGGAACCATAGCATAGCACACAAGGACATAGATATGCACGTGCTTGTTAAATATCCTGTAAGGCAGGTGTCCCCCCCCAACACCACAGACTGGTACCACCAGTCCACGGCCTATTAGGAACCAGGCCACACAGCAGGAGGTGAGCGCCAGGCCAGGGGGTGAAGCTTCATCTGCCGCTCCCCATAGCTCCCCATTGCTCACATTACCGCCTGATCCATTGCTCACATCACTCATTACTGCGTGAACCATCTACCTTCCCCTCCACCATCTGTGGAAAAATTATCTTCCACCAAATGGCTCCCTGGTGCCAAAAAGGTTGGGGACCACTGCTGTAAGGAACAGAGTGATTTTTAGTTCTGAATATTTCAAATTTTAGTTCCAGAAGTCTACTCATCATTGTTTTTATAAGAATGAAATATCAAAATGAAGTAACATCCTGGAACTGGAATCTGAAAAACAGCTAGGCAGCCATTAAATATGCTTTTTAATTTATACGTGAAAATCCTAAAAGTCATATTTTTATATAACAGATTGAATTAACTTAAACATCTAATTAGGGTTCAACAGAAAGTACACAAATTCAGATTGTTCAAATAGTATTTTAGTAGCATTACCAGTGTTATTTCATTAATTATAAAAAATATTTTAAATTATAAAAAAAGAATTTAAATGGACATTATATAAGCCTCCTCCCTATAGCTTTTAATCTGTTTGATTAGTTGATGTCTTCCCACTTTTTAAAATGCAAATACTGACAGTAAAAATAAAAATAACAGCATTTAAATGTAAATAAAAAAGAAAAAGAAGCAAATGTCAAGCTTTATCATTTGTGTTAGAGAGTAATTATTGCTTTCCAAATAAAAATGTAAATTAGACCTGTCCATTTTTATATTTCACTGAGATTGTCTAATACTAGAATGAAACATACATTTTCAAATATAATCAATTTAAAATCATATAAAGAAAAATTTGAGATCATTTCAATGAATGATATCTAAATAATTCTGAGTCATTTAAACAGGATTTCAAGAAGTAATGTTCCATATTTCACCTTGATACTATGCTTCGGTAAATGAGTTTGCCTAACATGACAAAGCAACAATAACAACAACAAAAAACTATAACAATATCATTTATCAAACATTCTTTACCTGACAGGCCCTCTTCTAATATACATCTATTGAAGAAATTCTAAAATTATTCCCATTTTAGAGAGGGGAAACTGAGGTATGTTTCTTTTCAGTAATCTCCAGCGTCATGCAACTGGTAATATTATAGCCAAGATTTCTCCCTACATGATCTGGGTCCAGAGCCCAAACTTAACCAGTTAATAACATCCAGTACTCCAAAATGCTATTCTATGGGCATAATGCACACAAGCATTTACATGTAAAGCCCTAACTTTTGCAAACATTCTCATATTATGAGAATCATAATAACAAATGGCTCTCTGAAAGTCCTAATTTTATTTTGAAAGTAATTCATTAATGAATAGGGTCACCTATAATAGCATAAAATACTTATATTATTTTATCATTTTTTATTCCTCTATCTTAATATTTTTCCATAGTATAGACTCAATTATTTTTCAACCTGAACTAAATTGAGTATTGTTTAACCATTATTCTTTAGAATACAGTAAGTCAAATTCAATAAGAAATTAAGCATACATAGAGTGTTAAATGGATGTTTGTGTTAACTGTATAGCAAAATGAAAACTTAGACTAATAAATGGATTTTATGTAGTAAAGTTAACATGCAAAAATCAATTCAAAGAAAACACTAGTATGCTCTTATGACTTCAGTCAAAAGTAAAAACAAAAAAAAACTAAAAAGGAAATATTTGAGTTTAAATGTGGCTATTGAATTGGCTTTTGAAAGAAACCTCTGCATGCAGTTTGCTATCTTGTTACAAATCTAGAATAATGTAAGGAGAAGTGCTTATAAACAGTACCTAAAATGGAAATTCCATCTATTACATTTAAAATGATGCCTGCTGTACATTATCCAAAATTATTGTATTTAGTTTTAAATAGCACTTTTCTTAGTGCTGTGGAACATGAACAAATGTATTGGAAACTCTTTCTTTGGAAAGTTCACTTTTGTGAGTTTGGTCTAATGAGCCAACTTTCTGGTCAATAAGAAAAGCACCCCCAAAATGAGCTCAATCAATTAATTCCACAGAAAATACGTGGGGCATTTCACACTCATCCATATTTAGCCTACTTTACCTTTTAGCACCAGACTCTACTGTTGAGTGTTTTAGGGAAAACGAAACTACTTGGAACTCTGTGTAAAAGTGGGGAAAATGTAAAATGAAATTGTTGCATAGTTAAATTTTCTTTTAAAGGTAGATACATTTCTCCAACAATCTCTAGCAAAGGAAAAACAAAATTCAGGAGTAGTGATAGTGAGAATATCAAAGCATCCTGGGAAAATTAACCTTTCCCCTTATATGGTCTCTTTGCTGACCATGTTTTGAACATAGTATAAGGCTGCAACCTGGAGGATGTTTTTGTTTTATTTTGTCTTTTTTCCAATCTTTACTGGAGTATAATAGCTTTACACTGCTGTGCCTTATAACCACCTAACTTTTGGTTTCAAGAGTAACACATATAAAAGAAGAAAAATAAAGACATGTTAACAGACTCTCATTCTGAATTTCTTTCTATTATGTATTGCAAATTTCTTTCAAAAACTTCTGAACTTCTGGGAGTTCTTAAAGGTGACTATATAATTAGAATTAATAAACAGAATCTGTTGGGAATGTTGATATAACAGCATTTAGAAGAGAGTCATATTGATTCTTTTTCCCTGCTCCCTGGTTTGAGTGAAATTACTTGTCCAGCCAGCAGACTTGATACTTACATGCAGTAATATATTACATAAATGACAACTCTGAGATGAGATAAGGAGCCAGAGTTACCATGAATCCCTAGCCAGAGCCTACACTCCCCACTGCAGATGACAAGACAAAGTACTAGACAAGGACCGACAGTGAGCCTGGTTTTGGGGGGCATGAAACTTATACAATTTGGGTTTGCTTATTAAATAAAAACACAAATTATAAATCAAAATTAGGAACATTTAGATGTTTATTTTGAATGATGAAAATATCAAAACAAATACAAATTTTAAGTGACTAATACCTCAATTAGAACAAAATATACTGTTATTAGAACCCATTGTGAAGCTCCTCCCTGAGTGTTGAACAGGAGCACAAAAGTTGTTTCCCTATTTCCCAGAAAATCTGTCCACTCTTTGAGGAGAGTTATTTCATCTACATTGTAGAGAACATGCTAAAACTACACCCTGATGTCACAATTATTACTTATATTTTGTCAAAATTGAGAAATTCCCTCTCATTTGAAAAATAAATTTTATCATAGAGAAAACTGAGAGAGAGATGAGAGTTTAAGTAACAGGTCAGGGTAATTTCTTAATCATTTAAATACAACTAAATGTCAAATTTCAAGAATTTCACTATTCTTCATTTTTCATGAAAGACTAAAATGCTTCACATTACTTCTTTCAAAACAATTTTTTTTTTTTTTGGTGAGTGTATTTTTTATTGAAAGGTTACACACAGCTCTGTTTTCCTAATGTCTCTGCATAATGCATAAATCGAACAGCTGTACTTGATGCATATTTATAGAGGACTTCTTTTTTGCATTCTCTGATCTCAGGAGACATCACAAAAAGAAGCATGTTAGTCTTTGAAATGTGTTGGTTTCATGATGTGTACCCTTAGGTTGAGACCTGTGAGTAGAGACCTGTGTTTTCTTTACAATTTCATCAGTAAATAATTTTTATAATGCTGTCAACATTCCTCTGAAGGTTTCAAAGAAAAACATGATGCAACAAAGTTGCAAGCAAGTAGATACACCTACTTCAAAAGGTTTTTAGATTACTTCACTTAATGAGAAATGAATTATGAAGTCATTCTCTATCAATCATCAGAAATAAGAAATTGTTGATAAAATACATTACCGGAAAATTATGTGTATGATAGTAGCTGCAATAATAGAAAACCTACCAGAAAGCAATTTGAGAACAATTCCAACCATTACCTTAACCAGTAAAAAAATTATATAATATTACTTGAGGGAACAGGTACTTAAGGAACAGATTTTAGATAGAGAAAATTCTTCAAAAAAGATAAATATTACATTCCAATTAAATCCAAAGCTAAAATACATGTAATCTAAATGCTGCTTTCAGATTTGGGCTATTTGTTTTTTCTTAAACAACTCATTTTATACAATATCTTTATTACTCTTCTTTATTTCTTTTTCCCTTTTTACTAGGTCTAAATCCAAATGATGAGACATTTAAAATTAAAAAAAAAACTTTTACTAATAATTTAATAAGTACAGTTCTAGTGCTGGTTCCCAATATTTATGGTAAAAACTATTGCATTTCAAAGTGAAAACAAACCAGAAGGGCTTCAGCCATAATTTACCCAGATTTTACTTTTAATGAACAGTTTGGACTTCCTGGGTGGCCAAAACTATTACGAAACTACTCCATTTATAAGCAGAAAAGTTGGTGACATCTCATAAAAATCTTCAGCCCTGTTTTTCAGTAACTAGATAATGCAGTTACTGAGTTAATAAATAATAGCCTAAAGTGAAAGAATTCAAGGAAGAAGTTGTTGCAAGTGAGAAAAGATTTATTTCCAACATCAATTGTAAATTAGATAATGATACAATCATAGAATCAAAAAATTGGAAGGGATTATAGGGAAAGAGGCATTTTTATTTTTGACCTGGGTTTTCCCAAAAGGAAAAATTTAAATTTCTCTTACCAAATCTTGAAATCAGAGTTTTTGCTTTCCCTCCAACATGGAGAAAATTGTACAATCATGTGGGTCACTATAAGTAAGGTTTTCCTCAGGGAGTAAGAAAGACTGAATTACTCATTAGTTTTTATTAAAATAATCCTTCATGAATTCTTCATACAGCACTTTCGATATTTAGAGACTAGACAAACAGAATTTATATTTTCTGCTCTTGAGGAGCTTAAGGTCTCAAGAGATTATGGTCAGCAAAGAAAAGAAGAGAAAAAAAAGCACACAAAAAACCTGATTTTAATTAATTATAAAACTATACATTAAAATTGAGTGTCTTTGTTCTGAGGCAATACTGAATGTCTGGAGACACTGGAGTGAGATAAAGTCCATAAAGGACTTCCTGAAAAATTCCTTTTTCATTTGAAATGATAGCCACATGATTCAGTATGCAGAACAATGCTATATCAAGGATAGCTTCCCATTTGATTTCCTTCTGCATCAATGATTTTCTATGTGTTTTTCTGGAATCCCCAATTATAGTATCCAATCATTGGAAACACATCAACTCATAATTTTTCTATATGATGCCCCCATGAATAATGCTTAGCACTACTGAAGAAATCAATAAATGCACATTGATCAATTAAATAATTTTTTTCTGCAAAAAGAGAATTTAATTTTAATTAAAAGCTAACTTTCAAGGAAATGACATTTCATGCAAGAACCATAAAAATTATAAAATGCTATAAGATATCTCTGAACAGAGTAATAAAGTAGTATGTAATAGTTTAAGGATAAAATAGCAAATTAACTGTGATATGATGAATTCAAGGCTACTCTTAATAACTGATGAGTTGCTCTCATGCACCTTTTTAGGTAGTAGAGTGCTTGACTTCAGAAAATATCCAAGGCATGTGAATGGAGAGGAGAAAATAGCTGCCATGTGGTGACTGAGGTTATGTCCCAAGGCATACATTAGACATACCTTGACTGTCATCATAAATAGTTGGGAAATATTAGGAAGCAGGCTAAGGCTCTCATACAATAAGTGATACTTTGAATCAGATACACAGTCCATTATTATGTAACTTGTTTTCCAAATCACTATTGTTTATAAAAGAGAGGCTATAGTTGTTCTTTAATTCCCACAATTGGTACACACAGTGAATGTGCATTTAAAGTTCAGAAATATTGAGAAAGAGTCTGGGAATTCAGCTCATGGTCAAAGCAAGCATGAATTACCTGGAGATGTCATATATCAGCTTAGAAATGGATCTGGGGACAAAAAGGAAACGGTATAGGTCATAGTAAATTTAGGTAATGCAAAAATTAGGAAAATATTCTTATATAAGCACAGTTAATTGTTGGCTTACTTTTACATCACTATCTTAAAATTAGTGGATCCTCAAGAGAGATGCATGCTCTTTAGTGGGGACATGACATGATTTATTATGGTGCTAAGTGAACATTTTTGAATTTCCAATTCTATTCATTATTTATATTAAAAAGGAAAAATTAGTGATATGAATATTTTCTGACATACAACAAACTGCATATATTTAAAGTGTACAATCTGATTTTTATTCTTATTAGTAATGTATATATGGCAATCCCAATCTTCCAATTCAGCCCAACCCAAGGCCCCCACCCAGCCCGCTTTCCCCACTTGGTGTCCATATGTTTGTTCATCTATGTCTCTATTTCTGCCTTGCAAACCAGTTGATCTGTACCATTTTTCTCTATTCCGCATATGTGTGTTAATATACGATATTCGTTTTTCTCTTTCTGACTTATTTCACACTGTATGACAGTCCCTAGGTCCATCCATGCCTCTGCAAATGTCCCAATTTTGTTCCTTTTTTATGGCTGAGTAATATTCCGTTGTATATATGTACCACATCTTCTTATCCACTCATCTTTGATGGACATTTAGGCTGCTTCCATGACCTGGCTATTGTAAATAGTGCTGCAGTGAACATTGGGGTGCGTGCGTCTTTTTGAAGTATGGTTTTCTCTGGATATATGCCCAGTAGTGGGATTGCTGGGTCATATGGTAACTCTATTTTTAGTTTTTCAAGAAACCTCCATATTGTTCTCCATAGTGGCTGTATTAATTTCCATTCTCACCAATAGTGCAAGAGGGTTCCCTTTTCTCCACACTCTCTCCAGCATTTACTGTTTGTAGATTTTCTGATGATGCCCATTCTAACCAGGGTGAGGTGATACCTCACTGTAGTCTTGATTTGCATTTCTCTAATAATCAGTGATGCTGAGCAGCTGTTCATGTGCCTCTTGGCCATCTGTATGTCTTCTTTGGAGAAATGCCTATTTAGGTCATCAGCCCATTTTTTGATGGGTTGTTTGCTGTTTTGATATTGAGGTGCATGAATTGTTTATATATTTTGGAGATTAATCCTTTGTCCATTGATTCGTTTGCAAATATTTTCTCCCATTCTGAGGGTTGTCTTTTCATCTTGCTTATAGTTTCCTTCGCTGTGCAGAAGCTTTTAAGTTTCATTTGGTCCCACTTATTTAGTTTCGTTTTTATTTCCATTACTCTAGGAGGTGGATCAAAAAAGATCTTGCTGTGATTTATGTCAAGGAGTGTTCTTCCTATGTTTTCCTCTAAGAGGTTTATAGTGTCTGGCCTTACATTTAGGTCTTTAATCCATTTTGAGTTTATTCTTGTGTATGTGTTAGGGAGTGTTCTAATTTCATTCTTTTACATGTAGCTGTCCAGTTTTCCCAGCACTGCTTATTGAAGAGGCTGCCTTTTCTCCACTGTATAGCCTTGTCTTCTTTGTCATAGATTAGTTGACCATAGTTTATCTCTGGGCTTCTGTTTCTGTGCCAGTGCCATGCTGTCTTGATTACTGTAGCTTTGTACTATAGTCTGAAGTCAGGGAGTCTGATTCCTCCAGCTCCATTTTTTTCCCTCAAGATTGCTGTGGCTATTCGGGGTCTTTTGTGTCTCCACACAGATTTTAGGATTTTTTTGTTCTAGTCCTGTAAAAAATGCCATTGGTAATTTGATAGGGATTGCACTGAATCTGTAGATTGCTTTGGGTAGTATAGTCATTTTCACAATGTAGGTTCTTCCAATCCAGGAACATGGTATATCTCTCCATCTGTTTGTGTCATCTTTAATTTCTTTCATTAGTGTCTTACAGTTTTCTGAGTACAGATCTTTTACCTCCTTGGTTAGGTTTATTCCTAGGTATTTTATTCTTTTTGTTGCAATGGTGAATGGGATTGTTTCCTTAATTTCTCTTTCTGAGCTTTCATTGTTGGTGTATAAAAATGCAAGAGATTTCTGTGTGTTAATTTTGTATCCTGCAACTTTACCAAATTCATTGATTAGCTCAAGTAGTTTTCTGGTGGCATCTTTAGGATTGTCTATATATAGTATCATGTCATCTGCAAACAGTGACAGTTTTACTTCTTTTCCAATTTGGATTCCTCTTGCTTCTTTCTCTTCTCTGATTACTGTGGCAAGGACTTCCAAAACTATGTTGAACAGTAGGGGTGAGAGTGGACATCCTTGTCTTGTTCCTGATCTTAGAGGGAATGCTTCCAGTTTTTCACCATTGAGAATGATGTTTGCTGTGGGTTTGTCATCTATGGCCTTTATTATGTTGAGGTAGGTTCCCTCTATGCCCACCTTCTGGAGAGTTTTTATCATAAATGGGTGTTGAATTTTGTCAAAAGCTTTTTCTGCATCTATTGAGATGATCATGTGATTTTTATCCTTCATTTTGCTAATATGCTGTATCATATTGATTGATTTGCATATATTGAAGAATCCTTGCATTCCAGGGATAACCCCCACTTGATCATGGTGTATGATCCTTTGAATGTGTTGTTGGATTCTGTTGGCTAGTATTTTGTTGAGGATTTTTGCATCTAAATGCATCAGTGATATTGGTTTGTAATTTTCTTTTTTGGTAGTATCTTTGTCTGGTTTTGGTATTAGGGTGATGGAGGCTTCACAGAACGAGTTTGAGAGTGTTCCTTCCTCTGTAATTTTTTGGAAGAGTTTGTGAAGGTTGGGTGTTAGCTCTACTCTAAATGTTTGATAAAATTCACCTGTGAATCCATGTGGTCCTGGACTTTTGTTTGTTGGGAGATTTTTAATCACGGTTTCAATTTCATTACTTGTGATTTGTCTGTTTTTGTTTTCTATTTCTCCCTAATTCTGTCTTGAGAGGATATACCTTTCTAAGAATCTGTCCATTTCATCCAAGTTGTCCATTTTATTGGCATATAGTTGCTTGTAGTAGTCTCTTATGGTGCTTTTTATTTCTGTGGTGTCCATTGTAACTTCTCCTGTTTCCTTTCTAATTTTATTGATTTGAGTCCTCTCCCTCTTTTTTTTGAGGAGGCTTGCTAGAGGCTTATCAATTTTATTAACTTCTCAAAGAACCAGCTTTTAGTTTTATTGATTTTTGCTATTATCTACTTTGTTTCTATTTCATTTATTTCTGAACTGATCTTTATGATTTCTTTGTGTCTACTAACTCAGGGTTTTGTTTGCTCTTCTTTCTCTAGTTTCTTTAGCTGTAAGGTTAGATTGTTTACTTGGGATTTTTCTTGTTTGTTGAGGTAGGATTGTATTGCTATAAACTTCCCTCTTAGAACTGCTTTTGCTGCATCCCATAGGTTCTGCATCATTGTGTCTTCATTGTCATTCATCCCTAGGTACTTGTTGACTTTCTCTTTGATTTCTTGAGTGATGTCTTGGTTATTTAGTAGTGTATTGTTTAGTCTCCATTTGTTTGTGTTTTTTACAGTTTTTTTTCCTGTAATTGATTTCTAATCTCATAGTGTTGTGGTCAGAAAAGATGCTTGATATGATTTCAATTTTCTTAAATTTACCAAGGATTGATTTGTGACCTAAAATGTGATCTATCCTGGAGAATGTTCCATGTGCACTTGAGAAGAACATGTAATCTGCTGTTTTTGGTTGTAATGCCCTATAGATATCTATTAAATCTAGCTGGATTATTGTGTCATTTAAAGCTTGTGTTTTCTTATTAATTTTCTGTGTGGATGATCTGTCCATTGGTCTAAGTGCGGTGTTAAAGTGTTAAAGTCCCCAACTATGATTGTGTTACTACTGATTTCCTGTTTCATAGTTAGCATTTGCCTTATGTATTGAGGTGCTCCTAAATTGGGAGCATATATACTTATAATTATTTTCTCCTCTTCTTGGATTGATCTCTTTATTTTTATGTAGTGTCCTTTCTTGTCACATTTTTTATTTTAAAGTCTATTTTATCTGATATGAGTATCACTACACCAGCTTTCTTTTGATTTCCACTTGCATGGAATATCTTTTTTCATCCCCTCACTTTCAGTGTGCCTAGGCCTGAAGGGGGTATCTTGTAGATAGCATATATATGGGTCTTGTTTTTGTTTCCATTCAGCCAGTCTGTGTCTTTTGGTTGGGGCATTTAGTCCATTTACATTCAAGGTAATTATCAACATGTATGTTCCTATCACTATTTTCTTAGTTGTTTTTTGTTTGTTTGTTTGTTTTTGTAGGTCATTTTCTTCTCTTATGTTTCCTGCTTAGAGAAGTTCCTTTAGCATTTGTTGTAAGACTGGTTTGATGGTGCTGAATTCTCTTAGCTGTTGCTTGTCTGTAAAGCTTTTGATTTCTCTGTTGAATCTGAATGAAATCCTTGCTGGGTAGAGTATTCTTGGATGTAGATTCTTCCCCTCCATCATTTTAAATATATTGTTCCACTCCCTTCTGGCTTGCAGAGCTTCTGCTGAGAAATCAGCTGTTAACCTTATGGGTTATTTGTAGTTTGTATGTTATTTGTAGTTTTTCCCTTGTTAGTTTTAACAATTTTTCTTTGTCTTTAATTTTTGTCAGTTTAACTACTATGTGTCTTGGTGTGTTACTCCTTGGGTTTATTCTGCCTGGGTCTCTGCACATCCTGGACTTGTGTGGCTATTTCATTTCCCATGTTAGGGAAGTTTTCAACTATAATCTCTTCCAATATTTTCTTGGGTCCTTTCTCTCTCTCTTCTCCTTCTGGGACCCCTATAATGTGAATGTTGGTGCATTTGATTTTGTCTCTTAAGCTGTCTTCAGTTCTTTTCATTCTTTTCTCTTTATTCTTTTCTGCATCAGTGATTTTCACCATTCTGTCTTCCAGGTCACTTATTCACCCTTCTGCCTCAGTAAATCTGCTATTAGTTCCTTCTAGTGTATTTTTCATTTCAGTTATAATGTTGCTTATCTCTGTTTGTTTGTTCTTTAATTCTTCTAGGTCTTTGTTAAACTTTTCTTGCATCTTTTCAATCTTTGCATTTAGTCTTTTTTTTCAAAGTCCTGGATCATCTTCACCATCATTATTCTGAATTCTTTTTCTGGAAGGGTTCCTATCACCACTTCATTTAGTTGTTTTTCTGGGGTTTTATCCTGTCCCTTCATCTGGTACAAAGTCTCTGCTTTTTCATTTTCTCTGTCTTTCTGTGGCTGTGGTTTTCAATTCCACAGAATGAAATACTGCTGATACTGCTTGATGCTGATGTCTGCCCTCTTGTGGAGGAAGCTATCTTAGAGGCTCGTGCATGCTTCCTGATAGGAGGGGCTGATGCTGAGTTGGGCTGGGTGCGTGGAGTTCAGTAAGACTTTAATCCGCTTGTCTGCCTATGTGTGGGGCTCTGTTCCCACCTTATTGGTTGTTTGACCTGAGGCTACCTAGCACTGGAGCTTCAGGCTCTTTGGCAGGGTTAATGGCAGACTCCAGGAGGGCTCACACCAATGAGCACTTCCCAGAACCTCTGCTGCCAGTGTCCCTGTCCCCACAGTGGGCCACACCTGCCTCTCACCTCTGCAGGCAGCCCTCCAAAATTGGCAGGTAAGTCTGGTTCAGTCTCCTATGGGGTCTCTGCTCCTTCCCCTTGGGTCCTGGTGCACACACTACTTTTTTTGTGCCCTCCAAGAGTTGCATCTCTGTTTCCCCCAGTCCTATGGAGGTCCTGCAATCAAATCCCACTGGCTTTCAAAGTCTGAATCTCTGGGCATTCCTCCTCCTGTTGCTGGACCCTCAGGTTGGGAAACCTGACATGGGGGAGAGAATCCTCACTCTACTGGGTGGACTTCTGTGGTATAACTGTTCTTCAGTTTGTGAGTTGCCGAGACCAGCTCGGCGACTCGAGGTGAGTGACAGGTGCCGCAAGCTTGAAGAAGACACAGACACAGCCTGAAGAGAAAGATGGGACCGGGGGACTCAAGACCTCTAGGATCAAGAGCCCTGCTGACTCATCCCAGGTTGCTTTTATTGAGTTTGTGGGCTAACATTCTCAGGTTACACTCATAAGCAATCAAAGGCCTCACATGACTGGGGCAATGATCCTTGTTTGCCTCCTGGGTCCTGATTTGAGCAGGTGTGGATTTGAGCTGGGTGTGGAGAGCAAAACAGCCCTGGGGGCAGGAGACCTCTCTCAGATATTGGGGGTCTGTGCCCCACCCGTGTTGGCCCCTCTGCGACTGTGCCTGTCTTAGGTTGTTCCTCCCTTGAGGAATCTTACCCGTCTCTGGCTAACCAGTCATCCTCCAGGGCCAAACACGGTGATATAAGGAAGGCTCTATGCACCACCCCTGTTGGCCCCTCTGCGGCTGTGCCTGTCTTAGGTTGTTCCTCCTCTGAGGAATCTTACCCGTCTTTGGCTAACCAGCCATCCCTCAGGACCAAACAGGGTGATATTAGTCTCCACGCCCCGCACCCTCAGCTCCTCCACTGCTCAAGCAGGACATTCTGAATCCCATCGCTCGGCCCATATACTTCAACATTTTCAAGGTTACAAAAAGGTTCCCGAATGTCTTCCCACATCTCCCCCTTTTTGTTTTCATAGGAGAAGATAAGCCTGTAGGAGAAGATAAGCCTATTCGAGTTATTTCTTTTTCCGTCAATCCTTGGAGCGTTCCTCCTGTGCACCTGAGAACTAAACATAGGATAATTAAAAGACAACAAAAAGTATCAAAATGCTTAGGAGACTGCTATTCATGCCTTTTATCCAATCCAATGGATGCAATGCTTTTAATCCATCAGCTATACTTTGTAAAGTAGCAAATTTGGTGTAGAGACTGCAAAAATCATATTGCATGCCAGTTATTTTAGTTTGTAATTGTTGTATGTCCAGTGTGAGACCATCTGCTCCATATCCCAGCAGATGTGTCACTGGCATCATGGCCATTCCAGATTTGTAATGTTCTTAAACTTAAGGGAAGTTTCCATATTTCTGTTTGAGCTCTGCCATTCTCTAATTGAGGCCAAGGAAGTATTAATCCAATCCTAAGCCATAAGATGGGATAGGGCGAGTGCATGGCAATATTAGTATATGCCATCACAACCTTTTATAGGGATTGCAGGAGGAGTTTTTTTGGTGTAAACCATCAGAGACTGCATACCCCTTAGGGGACCAGTTTCATACTGTTCCATAGGAACCATTAAGTAGTATCACACCCTCCGTCCCACAGCAAACATCCCAAAGAATCTGATCTTGTCTGTTAGCCCATATCCGTTTTATTTTACACAAAGGTCTATCAGGGATGGCATAATTAGTAAACTTAGTATCCAAAGCTCAAACCTGAAAACAAATGTACAAAGTTCATCTCTGGAGATTCTATATCCCATTCAAAATGGCATTTCTTTGGAGCGCTCATGATATGGCTTAATTCTCCGAGATGGAATCCACACAGGTTCCAGGCCTTGTCCTGGTGACACACAAGCAAACCCTCTTCCCCATGTGATTAACCTTCCTGATGACCAGATATTAGTCAATGGGTCCTGCCACCATATCAGCGGCTGTGCATCATTAAAGTGAGTCACATTCTTAGACGAGGCTTGAAAATGCCTCTCAGCTGCTGTATCCGTAGCCTGTGCAGATACATTCAAAAAATTAATAGTAAATAAGGCTTTATTTAAAATTGTTTGTTGCCCTTGGGTGATTCCCCCTTTTTGTTTTTGGAGCATGTTTTTAAGTAGTTGGTTTGCTCTTTCAACTATTGCTTGTCCCTGGGGGTTGTAAGGAAGTCCTGTAGAATGTGATATAGACCACATATCAAGAAATTGTTGAAATGCTTTACTAATATAAATTTTGTTATTCGAGGTAGAATCCATTGAGTTCTCTTAAGAAACTGCAAAATGGGATTTTTCGGATAGTGATTATCAATTTTCCCAATATAATCAGCAAAGGCAATTTACCAACTTACACAATTTTGGAAACAAGCCTGAATTTCTTTAGTAGTTAAATTAATAATTATATGTGAAGGGTCAGTTCCAATTAAATGCTTACTTCAAGTTCTTCCCTTCAGAACCAACTGAGTTAATAATTCTAAATAAGGTGACAAGGATTTTACCATAGTATTTGCTAAAAACAACCATTCCACAATTCCTTCATTTTGCATTAATATCCCTGTAGGTGAATGAGGAGAAGGTAATATAATTAATTGCAATGGCTGATTAACAGTTACTCTCTGTAATTGAGAAGAATGAATTTTACTTTCTACAAGTTTTAGTTCCTCTAAAGCAGCTGATGTTAAAGTTCTTGGACTATTTAATTTTGAATCTCCTTTTAACAAAGCAAATAGGTTAGACAATGCATAGGTGGGGATCCCTATGCATGGGAGAAGCCAATTAATATCTCCTAGGAGTTTTTGCAAATCATTAAGAGTTTGGATTTGATCTGACCTCAGTTCCACCTTTTGTGATCTAATAGTTGTTCTATCAACTATTGTGCCCAAATATTGATACGGGCTATGCATCTGTACCTTTTCTGGAGCTATTTTAAGTCCTGCTCTATCAAGGCAAAGCTGCATGCTAATATACGCAGAAGTAAGTAAATCTTGACTAGGAGCAGCACACAAGATATCATCCATGTAATGGATAAGATAACAATTAGGAAATTCTAGTCGTATTGGTTCAAGGGCTTTAGCAACAAAATTCTGGCAAATAGTAGGACTATTCAACATGCCTTGAGGTAACACCTTCCACTGAAACCTTTTTCGAGGTTCTTTATTATTTAGTGCAGGCACAGAAAAAGCAAATTTTTCTTTATCTTTGGGATGTAATGGAATGGTGAAGAAGCAGTCTTTCAGATCAATAACTATTAAAGGCCAATTAGCAGGGATAATATTAGGTGATGGGAGGCCTGGTTGTAAGGCCCCCATTGGTTGTATAACTGCATTGACTGCTCTGAGATCTGTTAATAAACGCCATTTACCAGTTTTTTTCTTTATTGGAAATACTGGAGAGTTCCATGGGCTAAAAGATTCTTCAATATGCCCTTTTTCTAACTGTTCAGTCACTAATTCTGTTAGAGCTTCTAACTTTTCTATGGTTAAAGGCCACTGCTCAACCCATACAGGTGTATCAGTTTTCCAGGTCAATGGGATTGGTGCTGGGGGAAGCAGTAAGCTTTTACGAACAATGGCCACTAGTGAAAAGATTGATATCCAAAACCTTCTCTATTTGCATTACCTTCAGCTGGAATGGGAAATAGTTTCCCTTCATGATATTTACCAAAACCTAACCCTGGCTGATATCCTTGATTTATCAGCATTTCTTGACTTTGCATACTATAAGTATCTAATGTTGGGATGTGGATTTCAGCCTTCCATTGTTGCAATAAATCCCTTCCCCATAAATTAATGGGAAGGTCTGCTATATAGGGTTGTAAGTGGGCTGGCTGCCCATCTGGGCCAATACAAGGCAATATTTTAGCACTTTGCTGCAAGCCATGAGCTCTACCTAAACCTACCACTGTAATGTCTGCAGGACAAGTAGGCCAGCGAGAAGGCCAATGATTACTGCTTATAATTGAAACATCAGCACCTGTATCTATTAATCCTCTAAAAGCTTTTCCATTTATAGTTACTGAGCACGTCGGGCGTGTTTCTAAAATTTTTTCATAGAGGAAAACTCCGGCCTCTCCTGTGCTTCCAAAGCCTTTTGTTCCCCTCACTTTTGTACTATTGCCAATCTTATAATATGGCAGAATAAGCAACTGTGCTATTCTGTCACCTGGATGGGCTTTCCACGGAACCGAAGTTGATATCATCACTTTAATTTCTCCAGTATAATCATTATCAATCACTTCAGTATGAATTCTAATTCCTTTTTGTTTTTCAGTTTCGTTTGGCACTGCACATGCCCATCGGTCCTCTGATGGACCAGCTTCTTCATCAAAGCTATCATCTGAGCCCTCAGGAGCCCATAGAGGCTCTAATAGAGGCTCTAATACTGACTTAATCAGAGACCACATTTGACCAAACAGAACCTGGTACGGGAGTCCCTTTAGAATGCAGTTTTTTAAGTTCGTTCCCAACCTTATCCCTAAGTACATAAACCCAGTGTTAGCCTAAAGAAGGAAACTATATACAATATTCTCAACTATTTACAGAATTTTTAACAATCGACCTTCATTTGCTTTTTACAAGACCTTCACTTGCTTTTTACTCCACCTGCCCTTAGGAGCTGCCGTAACAGGCATACATCTGGTCGATATTAATCTGAACTTTCTTTATTTCCCATATTTTACCCCGAACACAAACTACCCAAGAGATTTACTTACTGGCAGGATTTTTTCAGAGGCCTCTTACTCTCCTCTTGGGGGCTTCACGGCACTTCCCAATTCTTTACTTTCATCAATTTCACTTTCCGTGAGCCTTCGTCACTCAAGCCTTTCGTGCCCCACGTTGGGCGCCACTTGCCGAGACCAGCTCAGCGACTCGAGGTGAGTGACGGGTGCCGCAAGCTTGAAGAAGACACAGACACAGACTGAAGAGAAAGATGGGACTGGGGGACTCAAGACCTCTAGGATCAAGAGCCCTGCTGACTCATCCCAGGTTGCTTTTATTGAGTTTGTGGGCTAACATTCTCAGGTTACACTCATAAACAATCAAAGGCCTCACATGACTGGGGCAATGATCCTTGTTTGCCTCCTGGGTCCGAGCTGAGCAGGTGTGGATTTGAGCTGGGTGTGGAGAGCAAAACAGCCCTGGGGGCAGGAGACCTCTCTCAGATATTGGGGGTCTGTGCCCCACCCGTGTTGGCCCCTCTGCGACTGTGCCTGTCTTAGGTTGTTCCTCCCTTGAGGAATCTTACCCGTCTCTGGCTAACCAGTCATCCTCCAGGGCCAAACACGGTGATATAAGGAAGGCTCTATGCACCACCCCTGTTGGCCCCTCTGCGGCTGTGCCTGTCTTAGGTTGTTCCTCCTCTGAGGAATCTTACCCGTCTTTGGCTAACCAGCCATCCCTCAGGACCAAACAGGGTGATATTAGTCTCCACGCCCCGCACCCTCAGCTCCTCCACTGCTCAAGCAGGACATTCTGAATCCCATCGCTCGGCCCACATACTTCAACATTTTCAAGGTTACAAAAAGGTTCCCGAATGTCTTCCCACAGTGAGTCACCCACCCAGTGGTTATGGGATTTGATTTTATTGCGATTGTGCCCCTCCTACCATCTCATTGCGGCTTCTCCTTTGTCTATGAATGTAGGGTGTCTTTTTTTGGTGAGTCCCAATTCCTTCTGTTGATGATTGTTCAGCAGTTAGTTGTAATTCCAGTGCTCTTGCAATAGGGAGTGAGCGCACGTCTTCCCCCTTTCTGGTTCTGATTCAGTGTTACTAATACTTTATGTAAGGATCCTCCCCACCGCCACCCCCCAGTGCTTTATTCAGTACACATATCATGTATTATCAAATTTTAAAATAAATGAAGTATATCAGCAGGATATAGTGATAGTTTCACATGTACAAATTTTTACAATGAAGCCATTACTGCTTCATTTGCTTTCAACATATTGTGATTTTTAAGAGTTTATATTTGCCAGTGTAAACTGATTTAGGCATTATTTCATCCTGTTTTAATTTATCTAGTTTCCTCTAAAAGGAATAGTGGCTTTAAAAGATACTTACAAATAAATGTCAGATTAAAGATAGTACTAATAACAGTAACAAAAGCAAGAAGTATAAAGTTGGCAATGGCTACACTAATAACATAATTATAAATGGTGATAGCCATATTATGAGTAGAGTTAAAATGATGTAATCTTTATTTTCTAAAATTAAGAGATAATTTCAGGTAAGAGTACATTATGCCTTAAGATATTAACTAAATATTATGCAACCAATATGATTCTCAGTCCAGTCCACACATAAAAGTTCATCAAAACACGGACTCAAACTCTATACTCTTTTCAGTTATAATTAAGATCATGTAGCACTCAATATAGACGTGGCACGAAATATTTAGAGCCATCTTTGAAGGTTTCTTTTTGAATAATGAAAGACAAAAAGCTATATGGTATTGGTAAGTGCTTAATTCCTGTTCTATATAATGGATAGAACAATAAAAATAAAATAATATGAACAAATTAAAATAAATGTATTATTTAAAATAACAAAAGAATTGGTGGAGGATGGATCAAGATGGTGGAGTAAGATCATGTGGAGCTCACCTCCTCCCAGAAACGCATCAACAATACATTTATATATGGAACAATTCTCACTTAAAACTAACTGGAAACTGACAACCAATTCCTGTGCAACCAAGGCTGTAAGAAAGATACACATGCAATTGGGTAGGATGGGAAAAAAAGTGATTGGGTTGGGACCTTTGAGCTTGGGAGGGGGCTCAGAAGAAAAGGGAGAATACACAAGTGAAGACCCACCTCAGGGTGAGCCACAGATTGGGTGCCCCAGACTTGAGGTCCTATGTGGGGGAGAAAAGCCCCCTTGGCTGGTTAGAGGACAGTTAGGACTAACATGAGGGCTTTGGGAAGCTTGGTCTCCACTCATGAGGAGTGAGCATGCACTGGCATGCCTCTGAAGCTGAACAGAGAGAGGTCTGCTCTAGCAGCTGCCAGTTTCCAGCAACCACCTCAGCACCCCATCCTGAGCTGAGTTAGCTCTCAGGCTTTGTTCACACCACATCACAGTGAAGAACTGGATCTGGGGAGGCCAAAGCCAGGGAGAAGACTCAACTATGGGAAGTAAAGGCAAGCCGATTCTGAGTTGGAGACTGGGTGGGGAGGCTTCAGCCACTGTTGGCATTTATTCTAATAGCACATTGGAGGCTAGCTCAGATCTCTGACCACAGCCACTCAACCACAGCTCACCCCCAACACACACACAGAGTTCACCTGTGCCCCACTGCTCTACAGTGTGGCTCCACAATAGGGTGCAGGTGGTGGAACCTGGGGGCAATGCTTTGCTGTGAAGGACAAAGGTGACTTACACCTGAGGCTGCCTCTGAGCAGAGCGAGAAGAACAATTGTGTGGTGCCTATATAGGCAGTGTGTCAGAGACAGCTAGACTTCTGTCTGTGGCTGATGAGAGCCAAGACCTCTCCTGGGCCCCACTTGCTTCAGCATGTCCCCTCTCCAGAGTAAGGGTCCCACTGTGTGGAGAGGAAAGAACACACACTTAAAGGGAAACAGGGCCAGCTCAGGTTTGACCCTCAGGTCCTCTGCTCCAGCAACTTGCTAACAGTTTCTGCCCCCAACAGGTCAGTGATGGCCACTGCATGGAGAGGAAGTTGCTCCTCATAACACGCTCCCACCCCACCTCCACCAGCTCTCAGCACACCTGGGGGAAAGACATGACTTGTGTCCACATCAAATCCAGGAAAGAGACTAGCAACTTAAAACAAACTTGTACATATATAGACTGCTAAATCAAAACCTCATAAGAAGAGCAAACCCCAAAACTACAATAGATACACACACACAAAAGAAAAAGCAACCCGAACACAACACTAAAGATAGTCATCAAACCAGAAGAGAAGAGAACAATAGAGGAAGGGGAGAAAAAAGATCTTCAAAAATAAATCCTAAACAATCAAGAAAAAGACAGTAGGAACATACATATCAATAATTACCTTAAATGTAAATGGAATAAATGTTATACCCAAAAGACACAGAACAGATGAATGGGTACAAAAACAGGACCTGTATATATGCTGTCTACAAGAGACCCAATACAGACCCAGGGACACATATAGAGTGAAAGTGAGGGAATGGAAAAAGATATTCCACACAAACGCAAATCAAAAGAAAGTAGCAATACTCATATCACACAAAATAGACTTTAAAACAAAGACTGTTACCAGAGACAAGCAAGGTCACTACATAATGATCAAGGAATCAATTCAAGAAGATATAACAATTGTAAATGTATATGCACCCAACATAGGAGCACCTCAATATATAAAGCAAATGCTAATAGTCACAAAAAGGGAAATTGTCAGTAACACAATAATAGTGGCAGATCTTAACACCCCACTTATACCAATAGACAGATCATTCAGACAGAAAATTAATAAGGAAACACAAGCCTTACATGACACATTAGACAAAGGAGACAATAAAAATTTATAGGACATTCCATCCAAAAGCAGCAGAATACACTTTCTTCCCAAGTGCACATGGAACATTCTCCAGGATAGGTCACAGTTTGGGTCACAAATCAAGCCTTGGTAAATTTAGGAAAATTGAAATCATATCAAACATCTTTTCTGACCACAATGCTGACATTACAAATCAATTACAGAAAAAAACAACTGTAAAAAAAACCCCACAAACACATGGAGATTAAACAATATGTTACTCAACAACCAACAGATCACTGAAGAAATCCAAGAGGAAATCAAAAACTGTCTAGAGTCAAATGACAATGAATATATGACAATCCAAAGCCTATGCAATGCAGCAAAAGCAGTTCTAAGAGGGAAGTTTATAGCAATACAACGTTATATCAGGAAACAAGAAAAATCTCAAATAAACAACCTAAATTTACACCTAAAGCAACTAGAGAAGAAGAATAACAAAACCTAAAGTTAGTAGAAGGAAAGAAATCATAAAGATCAGAGCAGAAATACAGATGAAGAAAACAATAGCAAAGATCAATGAAACTTAAAACTGGTTCTAGGAGAAGATTAACAAATTGATAAATCTTTAGCCCAACTCATTAAGAAAAGAAGGGAGAGGACTCAAATCAATAAAATTAGAAATGAGAAAGGAGAAGTTACAACTGACACCACAGAAAGACAAAGGATCCTAAGAGAATACTATAAGCAACTACATTTCAATAAAATGAACAACCTAAAAGAAATGGACAAATTCTGAGAAAAGTACAACCTTCCAAGACTGAATCAGGAAGAAATAGAAAATATGAACAGACCAATCACAAGCACTGAAATTGAAACTGTGATTAAATAACTTCCAACAAACAAAAGTCCAGGACCAGATGGCTTCACAGGTGAATCTATAAAACATTTAGAGAAGAGCTAATACCTATTTTTCTCAAACTTTTCCAAAAAATTACAGAGGAAGGAACACTACCAAACTCATTCTATGAGGCCACCATCACCATGATCCCAAAACCAGACAAAGATATCACCAAAAAAGAAAATTACAGGCCAGTATCACTGATGAACACAGACGCTAAATCAGCAAAATATTAGCAAGCTGAATCCAACAACACATTAAAAGGATCATACACCATGATCAAGTGGGAATTATGCCACAGATGCAAGGATTCTTCAACATAGGTAAATCAATCAATGTGACATACCACATTTGCAAACTCAAAAATAAAAACCACATGATCATCTCAATAGATGCAGAAAAAGCTTTTGAAAAAGTTCAATACCCATTTATGATAAAAAACACTCCAACAAGTGGGCATAGAGAAAACATACCTCAAAATAATAAAGGCCATATATGACAAACCCACAGAAAAAATCATTCTCAATGGTGAAAAACTGAAAGCATTTCCTCTAAATAAGGAATAAGAAAAGAATGTTCACTCTCTCCACTTTGATTCAACATACTTTTGGAAGTCCTAGCTATGGCAAGCAGAGAAGAAAAAGAAATAAAAGAGATCCAAATTGGAAAAGAAGTAAAACTGTCACTGTGTGCAGATGACATGATACTTTATACACAGAAAATCCTGAATATGCTACCAGAAAACTACTAGAGCTTATCAACTTGGGAAAGTTTCAGGGTACAAAATTAATACACAGAAATCTCTTGCATTCCTACAAAATAGCAATGAAAGATCAAAAAGAGAAAAAAGGAAACAATACCATTTACCATCATATCAAAAATAATAAAATACCTAGGAATAAGCCTATCTAAGGAGGCAAAAGACCTGTACTCAGAAAACTGTAAGATACTGATGAAAGAAATCAAAGATGATGCAAACAGACTGAGATATACCATGTTCTTGGATTGGAAGAATCAATATTGTGAAAATGACTATACTACCCAAAGCAATCTACAGATTCAATGCAATCCCCAGCAAATTACAAGGGCATTTGTCACAGAATTAGAACAAAAAATTTTACAATTTGATGGAAACACAAAAGACCCAGAATAGCCAAGGCAATTTTGATAAAGAAAAACAGAGCTGAAGGAATCAGATTCCCTGACTTCATGCTATACTACAAAGCTATGATAATCAAAACAGTATGGTATTGGCACAAAAACAGAAATATAGATCAATGGAACAGGAAAAAAATTCCAGAGATAAACCCATGCACCTATGGTCATCTAATCTTTGACAAAGGAGACAAGAATATACAATGGAGAAAAGACAGTCTCTTCAGTAGGTGGTGCTGGGAAAACTGGACAGAAAAATGTAAAAGAATGAAGTTAGAACATTCTCTGACACCATACACAAAAATATACTCAAAATGGATTAAAGACCTAAATTTAAGACCAGATACTATAAAATTCTTCAAGGAAAACATAGGCAGAACACTGACATAAATCACAGCAATATCTTTGTGGATCCACCTTAGAGAGTAATGAAAATAAAAACAAAAATATACAAATGGGACCTAATTAAACTTAAAAGCTTTTCCACAGGAAAAGCAAACCATCAATAAAACAGAAGAAAACCCACAGGAGAAAATATTTGCAAATGAATCAATGTGCAAAAGATTAATCTCCAAAATATATAAATATCAAAATAACAACAAATCAAAACATGCATGGAAGATCTAAACAAAAATTTCTCCAAGGAAGACATACAGGTGGCCAAAATGCACATGAAATGATGCTCATCATTACTAATTATTAGAGAAATGTAAATCCAAACTATGAGATATCACCTCACACCAGTCAGAATGGACATGATCAAAAAATCCACAAACAATAAATGCTGGAGAGGGTGTGGAGAGAAGGGAACCATCCTACACTGTTGGTGGGAATATAAATTGGTACAGCCACTATGGAGAACAGTATGGAGAGTCCTTAATAGTACTAAAAATAGAGCTACCTTATGATCCAGCATATATGCCCATTCCTGGGCATATACCCAGAGAAAACCATAACTCAAAAGGATATATGCACCCCAGTTGTTCACTGCAGCACTATTTACAATAGCCAAGGCATAGACACAACCTAAATGTCCATTGACAGAGGAATGGATAAAGATGTGATACATATATACCATAGAATACTACTTAGCTGTAAAAAGAATGATATAATGCCATTTGCAGCAACATGGATGGATGCAGAGCTTGTCATACTAAGTGAAGTAAGTCAGACAGAGAAAGACAAATGTCATATGATATCACTTATACATGGAATCTAAAAAATGGTACCAATGAACCTATTTACTTAACAGAAATAGAGTCACAGATGTAGAAAATAAACTTATGGTTACCAAGGGAGAAAGGAGGGGGGACATAAATTGGAAGATTGGGATTGACATATACACACTACTATATATAAAACATAACAATTAAGAACCTACTGTATAGCACAGGGAACTCTATTCAGTACTCTGAAATGATCTATATGAGAATGGAGTCTAGAAGAGAGTATATATATGTATGGCTGATTCACTTTGCTGTACAGCAGAAACTAACACATCATTATAAATCAACTATACTCCAATAAACAATTAATTAAAAAATAGATGCACACAGTGAAAATTTTAACAAGGAACCAGAGCATATAAAAAATACCCAATCAGAAATGAAGAGTTGAAAACACACTAGAAGAAATAAACAGCAGACTAAATGATACAGAAGAATCCATAAATGATCCAGAAGACAGAATAATGGAAATCACCCAATTAGAACAGCAAAAAGAAGTCTGAGGTTAATAGATGCAAACTATTGCATACCGAGTGGAAGGACAACAGTGTCCTACTGTATAGCACAAGGACCTATATTCAATGTCTTAGGATAAGCCATAAAGAAAAAGAATAGAAAAAAATGTATAACAGGCAGTTTATTGTATGTCAATTATATCTCAATAAAAGTTCTTAAACAAATTGGAAAAAAACCGAATGTATATATATGTGTAACTGAGTCACTTTGCTGTACAACAGAAATTATCACAACATTGTAAGTCAACTATACTTCAATTAAAAAAAGCAAATTTTAAAAATGAAAAAATGTTTAAGAAATCTCTCAAATAACATTAAGCATAGCAATATTCAAATTATAGGGGTCCCAGAAGGAGAAGAGAGAAATAGGATTGAATAAAGGTAAATTATGAAATTAAAATGGAAAACTGACTGCACTGGTCAATCATTATGCCATTTTTTAAGTTCATCAAAACAACCCTTATTTTATTGCCTGACTTTGTAATAGTAGAATATTATTGACATGAACTTATATGATACATTGATATTTTTTCAAATGATTTGTTTTAAACATTGTGGATAAGCATATGATTTCATTACAATAAAATAAATCTGAAACTAAAAAATAAAAAAAAGAATCTGTATTACATTTGAGGAAATTATGGCTGCAAACTTCCCAAACCTGAAGAAAACACATACACACATATACACGTACAGGAAACACAGATGGTCCCAAACAAGAATGAACCCAAACAGGCCCACACAAAGACATATCATAATTAAAATGGCAAAACTTACAGAGAGAATTCTGAAGTCAGCAACAGAAAAACAAAGAGTCAGATACAAGTGAATCCCCATTAGGTTTTCAGCTGATTTCTCTACAAAAACTTTGCAGGCCAGAGAAGAGTGGCATGATATAGTCAAAGTGGTGAAAGAGATAAACCTGCAAACTAGGAGACTCTACGCGGCAAAATTATCATTTAGATTAGAAGGAAAGATTAAGAACATCTCAGACAAGCAAAAACTAAAACAATTCATTAATACCAAACTTACTGTAAAAGAAATTTTAAAAGGTATTCTGTAAGTGGAAAAGAAGTAAGAATCTTTGGGAAATGGGAAATACCACTAGGAAAGGCAAAAATATAGTAACGTTGAAAATCAAAAACTTGAAGAAGCCAGCATGAAGATTACAAGAAAAAAAACTGTAAAAACAGCTGTAACTACAATAAATATGACATCAAAAACACAAAATTGGTTAGAGGGGAGTAAAAATGTAGGTCTTTTAGAATGTGTTTCAACTTAAATGATATCTGTTTAAAACAAGTAGATATAATTATAGGTAACATATACAAACCCCATGGTAAACACAAATCAAAAACCTAGGTAGATATATTAAAATTTTTCAAAAAAAAAAAAAAGGGGGGGGCACAAGCACACTTCTAAAGAAAATCATCAAATCATTAGGGAAGAAACATCAAGAAAAAGAAATTAACAGAGTATAACTACAAAAACAAAGGGGAAAAAGTAATAAAATGTCAATAAGTACATACCTATCAATAACTACTCTAAATGTCACTGGAATAAATGCTCAAATAAAAAGACATAGGGTGGCTGACTGGATAAAAAACAAGACCCTTCCATAGGCTGCCTATTCAGAGCTAAAGACTCACACAGACTGAAAGTGAGGATATTTCATGTAAACAAAGAAGATAAGAAAGTGGGAGTAGCAATACTCTCATCAGACAAAATAGACTTTATAACAAAGGCTATAACAAAAGACAAAGAAGGGTATAATGATAAAGTGATCAATAAGAATAGAGAATATAACACGTGTTAACACATATGCACCCAATATAAGAGCACCTAAATATATAAAATGGATATTAATAGACATAAAGGGAGAAATCAACAAAAATACAATGCAATGGATTAACAGAATTGAATATGAGCTTAACATAATCTTTAAAAATACTCTCCAATCATTGTAGAATTGAGGGATTTTACACATTAATTTCTTTTTGAACTCACTTGCAATGTTTTCCCTATTTTAAACAATGCTACTATGAGCATAACATTGACATCCCTCTTTTGCATATTTGCTAGAAATTCTTCAGATCACACACCCAGAACTGCAATTTCTGGATTACATAACATGTGTATAATGTAGCGATAATCACAAAAGCACTAAGATGAAGACATAGTTTATATTTTCATTCCCATATCGCCAGAATACATGTGATATTCACATTCAAAACACAGCCTTTACTAAATACGGTGCACATTTTCAAAGAAAATTTGATATTCTGAAAACTTTTTGTTCCATATTACTTCCTCACCTCTGCCTGGAGATAATATAGATAGAACCCATAATATGATAGTTTACATTTATTAAAATATGGGATCAGGAAAAACATACATCCACAATGAATTCAAGATACTAAATTTGGGCTATGTCCTATATATTTAAAAATAATGCTAATAGTGGCTTCTCCTGTGTCTCTGTTTTTTCCTAACTGTAAAAATAAAAATTACAATTAGAATTCTTGTGATGTGGGGGATAATGTTTCCTCTTTTTTATATATCAATACTTTTATTACTGGTTTATGTATTGCTGAGCATTATATACTATGATATGAGTAATAACATACTCAAAGTGCCTTTCAACCTGTTTTTATCACTGAACATTAGTTAAGGCTAGTCATGATCATACATACAGGTCTAGTCCATTGATTTCACCTGCTATGCAATATATTACATAGCAATGTAATAATATTAACAATGCTCTGCATTTTATTTAGCCAATTATCTATGGATGAATTTTGTACATTCTTCCAAATATTAGTATTTTAACTGATGTTACTAAGAGCACACATTTTACACTGCTCTTTGGCATATTTACAAAAACTTCTCTAGGCAATGCACTTAGGATTTTAATTTCTGGATTATACCATATGTATATTTTAAAGGTACTCGATTTTTTTTTATTTGCTTTCCAATATGACTAAATATATTTAAAGGTTAATAAAATTTGTATGAGATTTTGAGTCTTCTAAATGTTCATTAACACTGAGAAATTTTTTTATTTTTTCCCAGTCTAATAAAGGTAAAATAGTATAAACCTATACATAACTTTGAAATTATCTGGAAATACATTGAGTAGCAAATAATAATGTTTTCTATATCCTCTATTAATTTTCTCTATATAGTTTTGTACATTTTTGTTAATTTTACTCCTAAATTATATATAACTTTTGTTCGCAGTCTGAATAGCACCTTAGTTGTTCTTTCATATATTTCAATTGATCATTGTTCTCTATAAAAATTATATATGAATCCTTTTGCTTCTCTTTTGCTGAAGTTTAAATTACATACAGGTCACAAATCTTCCGTGTGTATCTTGACATATTTTATATCCATATACAACTATGCAGCCTTCATTAAGATGAAACTAGAGAACATGACCAGCCTACCTTCTGCCCCCTCTCAGTATGTAGTCTCATTAAAAATAATCATGTTATTTTGCGTGCTTTTAAACATAATAGAAATAGAATTGTATATTATATATTCTTTATTCTGGCTTCCTTCAGTGTACATTGCATCAGTGAGATTTGTTCATGTTGTTATTTGTAGTAGAATCCATTATTTTCATTTCCTCATAATATTTCATCTTAAAAATAATGCCATACTGTTTGTTTTGTTGTTAATAAACATCTATCTTGTTTCCAATTTGGGACTACAGTAAGTCCCCCATACAAATGAGTTCCACTCTGAGAGCACGTTCATAAGTCCAATTTGTTCATAAGTCCAACAAAGTTAGCCTAGGTACCCACTTTGAAAGTTTGCAACTTGATGGTTCGCATGTAGGGGACTTATTGTATTATAAATAAACCACTAAAATCTTTGTTATATGTCCTTTCATTTTACGTAAGTACACATTTCTGTTAAGTAAATTGCCAGAAGTGGATTTGCTACGACTAAAGTTATGCATTTTAAAAAAATTTTTAGTGGGTTTTATCAAATCATTTTCCTAAAGAGATTGTACCAGTTAAAATTGGCAAAATAATTGAATAGATATTTTTCCAAAGAAGATATACAAATGGCCAACAGGTATGTGAAAAAGTGCTCAACATAACTAAACATCAGGGAAATGCAAATCAAAATAAGTAAAAAAAAAAGTTCATGCCTGTTAGAATGGCTATTATTAAAAAGATGTGTTGAGAAAAGGGAAATTTTGTGCACTGTTAGTGCACAAATGGAACGTAAGTTGGTGCAGCCACTATGAAAAACAGTATGGAGGTTCCTCAAAAAATTTAAAAAAGAACTACCGTATGATTCAGCAATCCCATTTCTGAGTAGATATCCAAGTGAAATGAAACCAGAATCTTGAAGAAATGTCTACGTTCCCCTGTTCACTGCAGCACTATTCACGCTAACCAAGATATGGAAACAACCTAAGTGTTCATCAGTGAATGAATGGATAAAGAAGATGTGGTATATAGAAAGAATGGAATATTATTGAGCTATGAGATAAAAAAGAAACACTGTCATTTGCAACAATATAGATGGATCTTGGACAGAGCATGCTGAGGGAAATAAGCCAGACAGAAACAGACAAATACTGTATGGTATCACATATATGTGGAATCTAAAAAAAAGTGCAACTTATAGAAACAAAGAGTAAAAAAGTGGTTGCCAGAGGTGGGGTGGGGGCGGGGGCAGGGGGGTAGTATGGAGTAACAGGGAGAATTTGGTAAAAGGGTATAAACTTTTAGCTATAAGATGAATAAAGTCTGAGGATGTAATGTAAAATATGGTGACTATAGTTGATAGTATTTTATGTATAACTGAAATCTGGTAAGGGAGTAAAACTTAAATGTTCTCATCAAAAATAAATAAATATGTGAGATGGTGGATGTGGTATTTAACAGATGTGGGGAATCCTTTCACAATGTATGAAATGTATAAAAAGGTATAAAACATAATTAAGGATACCTTGATTAAGCTGGGAAAATTAAATAAAAATATATATCTCATCTTTTAAACATCTAAGGAACCTGTGGTGATGTGTTTTTTCATTGCTGATATCGTAATTTGTGTTTTATCTCTTTTTTTGCTTATTTTTTTCTTGCATTAGGTTTAACACATTTATCAATTTTATCAAAGAAACAATGTTAGGCTATGTTTTTTTGTTTTGTTTTGTTTTGTTTTTTACAGAAAAATGAGCTTGTTTTCTCAATCTTTACTTTCCTTTTTTTTATGTTTATCATTTCCTTCCTTCTACTGTTTTGGAAGGTTATATTTTTTTCTGGTTTTGAGATTGAAATTGTGTCACTGATTCCCAGCTCTTTTTATTTTCTGTTGTATGCATTTATACTTCTAAATTACTTTCTAAGCTTTACATTACTTGTATGATTCAGTTTTGATATGTTATATTGTCACTATCATCCAGTTCAAATATATTCTAATTTTCATGTTCTTTGTTGACTCATAAATTATTTAGAAAAGGGTTACAAAATTTCCAAAGAGTTGAGGATTTACTAATTTTTCTTTTCTGAGTGATTTCCAGGCTAATTCCAATGTGAACAGATAACATAATCTATATGGTTTCAATCCTTGAAAGTTGTTGAATCTTGATTTATGGCCCATTATGTGATCAATTCAGATAAATGTTCCATGTGACATTGAAAATAATGTGAATTTAGTATTTCCTATATTTCAACAAGGTTAATTTCTTAAGTGCATTTTTCAAATACTCAATATATTTATTTTTTTATGTCTATGAGGAAGTTATCTTAAAACTCCCAATAATTTTTATAGGTCTATTTCTACCTGTAGAACTATAAGTTTTTATTAGCCATATAAACATTTTGTATTAATATACTGTCTTACTATATTGATTGTTTTATCATTATGTACTATCCTTTTCATTTCTGATAACACTTGCCTTAAAGAATACTAGATTTTTATATAATTATTTGTGATATATATGTATATATGTATATATATGTGTGTCTATATGTATATATACATGTATATATATTAGTTTTTCTTTACCCTCATATTGAAAATGTGGCTCTTATTGGCAGTATGTTTTTTTTTAATCATGTCCATCAAAATTTGTCTTTTACATGGGTATTTGTTATATTTCTATTTAATAAAATTACAGATATATTTGGGCTTAAAGCCATCAACTTGCTATTTATTTTCTAATTTTTCCATTTGTTCTCCATTTTCTTCACTTTCTCCTTTCTTGCCTTGGTTTTGATTAATCACTTATTATTATTGTTTGTTTCTCCTTTATGAGGCTGTTTGTCAATATCCTCCCTTATAATTTTAATTAGCAGAGAGATTATAATATTCATACTTAATTTATTACAGATGCCCTTAAATTAGTACTGTTACATTCTCTGAGACAGTGCCATACTTTCCCACACTTTACTTTTACCAGTTCATGTGGATTTTGTACTTTTGTTGTTATACATGCTAATATATCATATGTTTACAAATCCATAAAATTTTAGTTGTATCCTCATATTTGCCCATTCTATGTGTGTATGTGTGTGTTTCCTTGCATAACTCTGGTTATATTTGAGTATTTTTATTTTGTTCCCCAGGAATTTTTATTTTAGTACAAGATTGAAGCCTATGAATTCTTCAATTTTTGTTTGTGTTGGAAATCTCTTTCCACCTTTATTTTGAAAAATGGTTTGGTTGACAATAAAACTGTATATTTACAATTCTTTCCTTCAGCACTTCCAAGAAATAATTCCACTGGCTTTTGGCTCCCAAAATTTCTGTTAAAAAGTAAGATTTCAGTTTTATTACTGCTTCTTTAAAGGTTATGTATTTTCTTTTTTTTCTTTTTTCTCTTTTATTGGAGTATAATTGCTTTATATTGTTGTGTTAGTATCTGCTGTATAAAAAAGTGAATCAGCTATATGTATACTTATATCCCCATATCCCCTCCTTCTTGAGCCTTACTCCCAGCCTCCCTATCCCAACCCTCTAGGTCATCAACAAGCATCAAGTTGATTTCCCTGTGCTATGCAGCAGCTTCCCACTTGCTTTCTGTTTTACATTTGGTAGTGTATACATGTGAATGCTACTCTCTCACTTTTTCCCAGCTTCCCCTTCTACTCCCACCATATCCTCAAGTCTGTTCCCTATGTCTGTGTCTTTATTCTTGCTCTGCCACTAGGTCGATCAGTACCGTTTTTTAAGATTCCATATATATGCACTAGCATAGGGTATTTGTTTTTTCTCTTTCTGACTTTCTTCACTCTGTATCACAGACTCTAGGTCCATCCACCTCACTACAAATAATTCAATTTCATTCCTTTCTATGGCTGAGTAATATTCCATTGTATATATGTACCACATCTTCTTTATCTATTCATCTGTTGATGGACATTTAGTTGCTTCCATGTCCTGGCTATTGTAAATAGTGCTGCAATGAACATTGTGGTACATGTATCTTTTTGAATTATGGTTTTTTCAGGGTATATGCCCAGTAGTGGGATTGCTGGGTCATATAATAGTTCTATTTTTAGTTTTTTAAGGAACCTCCATACTGTCCTCCATAGTGGCTGTATCAATTTACACTCCCACCAGGTTATGTATTTTCTACCTTGTGATTGATTTGAAAATTTTGCAGCTTTAATAACTTGTGAGCCAGTTTTCCTACAAATATTGCTCCTATCCTTTTCTCTCCTGCTCTTCTTTTATGTAAATTACAAGAAGGACATCCATTTTTGCTCACACCACAGTTACAAAATGAACTGATGTAACATGTTCACACCTGCACAGCCATGACTGGGGAGACAGTGGCCTTAAATGGAAAGCACTGATAAGATAGTGTGCCTAACAAAAGTTTTAATATAACTGGAGTGTGGATAATTTTTGACTCACCCTCATATAACTGTCTTACTATCATTAAGATATGGCAATCTGCTTTATTGTTTTAATTTTACCTTCTAATGTTCTGATATTAATAATGTTATATTAACTTTAATTTTATTTGATTAGTTTTTATATTCTCATTTCAACCTTTGCATCATTATATTTTATGTATATCCCTTGCAAGACACAAACAGGTCAATGATTCTCTGTCTATTGATGAGAGAATTTAATGAATTTAAATTTATTGGCTTCCCTGACATCCTTAGACAGTTATACAACCTTATTTTGTATCTTCTACTTAATATAATTTTCCTTAACTTTGTTATACTTCCTTTCTTAACCATGTTGAATTTATTGTTTTCTTTATTTCAATTTATCCTCTATTAGTTTAGATGCTGAAGATTTTATTCCTATTCTTTAGTAAATATTTACTTACATGCACTTTATGACTCACAAAGTATTCTTTGTGTACCTCTACATTCCCAGCTTGCCTTTTGAGAGCAAAGCTGATGGACAGTGAAAGTGATTAATTTCATTCCAAGATGAGGCAATTAAAAGCCAGTGTACCTCTCTTTTCCTATTGCAATACCTTGTAAGACATATGTTCCAGAAACATAGATTCAAGAGGGAAGAGAGCTACCTAACTCTCATTAGACTCTGCATGAGTTAGAAACAGATTCTCATTATTAAGCTGCTGATACTATAGGGTTTGTCTGTAGCAGCACTTAACCCAAGTTATTCTGACTAAAACAAATAACTTTATACTTTGCCAGCAAAGTCTAAATGTTATTCATTATCTCTGTCCTTTTCCTAGCACCAAAACAACCTTGGAGTTTTCCCTAGAAGTCCCTCACATATTCCATGCTTTTATGATTATTTTATCAGCACTTTATTTCCAACATATTATTATATTATTATATGTTAATTCTTTTGTTTAATATTTAATACCTAACACATTTAAATACTTCCATGTGTTTAAAATTTTTCTCTGCTCACTATTATTGCCTTTACATCAGTCCTACCTGTTGGCCTTATTTTCCTTCTTGCTAACTAAAACTTTTAGCAGTTCTTTCAGCATTGTTTACTGAAATTCAACCTAAAGTTGTGTATTTTAAAACATCTTTGTCGGATTGAATGAGTTAATTCATGCAAAGTATTTATACAAGTTCTAGAATTAGATCTTCTGTTTTTTAATCTTTTCTGTGTGTTCCCCATATGTCTGAGTTGTAGAGGTTTATGTATAGAACAGGTTTTGAGCTTCCTTGGCCAGGGTCCCATAGAATTCATTGGATTGGGATCATTTTTGAATTAATTTCCAGCTCATCCTGCTTCATTATTTCAGTATTACAGCTATTTGGTCCAGTGCTCATTCACAGCATTGGCCATGGATCATGATTTCCAAAGGCTGAATGTATTCCACTCATACATCAAGGCAACCTGATGCTTCTCATGCTAAATTATCAAGCTCTGTATGTGTGTTTCTCACAGTGGTAAATTTTAGGCAAGGGTAACAGTATCAGCTTCCCTCTCAGCATGAGGATGAAAGCCCTGACTTCTATTAGCCTTTAAGGCATGTATCCTTTCTCTTATGGGTCACTCCTACTTCCCGGTTGTTAATAGCACCTGATTGTTTCCCCTGCAAGGACTTGTGCTCCCACATTGTGTGTTCATTGTTTAGTTGTCTTATTTAAAAAATGTTTTTAATCCAGCATTTTAATGTTTTTAAAATAGCAAGGCGGATTCTTCATAAGAAATTAAATATCACTATAGGTAATATTATTAGTATCATTTCTTAAATTTAAAAACACAAGTTAAATGAATTTTTAAAACTTACTTCTAGCATCAGTAGCCTAAAATACCATTGTTTCTACCCTAAAAAATGAGGAAATTGTTTAATTATATTCAAAGTGCATTTATCCCAGCCTCTTTCCAATTTTCTGTGTAGAAGCAATGACGTCAAAACTAGGGTATTTCCAAATAAAGTTTCCTTCAAAGTTACCAACTGTAGATGAGAGTTTAGGAATTACTCTTGAACAAGTAAATACACAAGACTGAAGATCTATACCACACACATTGCTTCACTGTTATTTCCAGGCTCATTTATTTAGTTTGTTATCTTTTTTTTTTTTTCATTTCCAAGTTCATAGAGAGATGACAGCAAACTTATCCAGTCAAATAAGAAGCTTTAAGAGGCTCCAGTACCTTTTGGCTGAAGCTGAATCTGGCAGTGGTTTGTTTGGCCCTTTGTCAATTTCATTTTTTTTTTTTTATTACTTACTGTATATCTCTGAGGACCTGAAAAGAGTAAAGATTAGGCCATCAAAGTTAGCTCTGAGCCAGCAAGTTGACCCTGCTTTCTCTCTTCTACTTATTTGGAGCTAAAAGAAAACTGGATTCTCTTCTCCCTGAGTGATAATGACTTACCAAGAAATTCTTTGGCTTAAGATCACAAAGTTCCTGCTTCTGTGCTTGTCCTCAATCTTTACTTTCTCTACTCCTAGCTAAAAAGTGAATACAAGATACCTTTTGTAAAGGATTCTATCTGTATTTTCCTCCCAACTTATGCAAAAATGGTTATATATAAAGACGGATGAATAGACACATAATCTGCTTTATTAGAAGATACCTGTCACATGTATAACTATGCTTGTGTGTGTAGATGTAAAGCACTGAGTGTAAAGATAGTTTATGTTCTTCTAGTTTCAAAGCTTTAATAAATAATTAAATAATTCTGATTAATCAATTCCATATTTACTATTAAGCTTTTCATTTTATTTTTCCCAATTCCTTTATCACATCCAGCAATCATATGAGCAATTGATATAGAATTAGAACTCATAGCTCATAAGAAGTAAAAACTTGCTACTTGCAAATTTTCTCTTATTTATACCAACTCTATAAGTCTCATAGTTTTACCCATCATTTTATTTCTTCTTTATGTGTCCTTTCATATTTCCCACCTATCTTTGCTTGCATTCCTATTTTACTTTCTTTTCCAAGCAAAAATACAAACACATACTCCAAAAAATAACCTCATGGAAAAGGCTGACAAAATCACTCTCAGGATTCCATATTACTGCAAAAGTTCAATAGCTTTGTTAGTTCCTCTGCTGGAGGCAGTCTGAAATAGGTAGACAGAAATTTTACTTTGCAATGAACAGCATGTCGTTGTGAGAAGTGAAAAGCCATTTTGTTTTAGGCAAAAGGAAGATGTTCTTAAATGTTGAAAGACTCACTTACCAGACTCTCAATTTCTAGCAAATAGCATGCTGCAGGTCTACATAAAACACTTAGAATTCAATGCTTCGTCTTCAAACATATGTGCTGCAGTTAAAGCCTATTGCTCCTCTCTAGTGTGGAATATTGGTGGGTAGAAAGTACCATTATTCAGGCATGAGGAAGGAAATACAGTTGGTGGAAAGGAACATTTTATAGGCAGAAGTTTTAAGAAACAATAAATGTCAGAAGACACAACAATTATGACTTTTATTCGGAGTAAATCACTGTGGCATTTATTCAACTGCCTTGATGTACACATCCAGATTAAGTTAATTATCATACTCTAGGATGAGCACATTTCAATGGGATTACATGACAATAACCACAGATCAATTATGATATAGGGCATGGTCCAAATACAGAATTGTATGCTGTAGATATCCTACACAAACTCCACTCATATGAAAACATTTTTTCTAGAAATGTTTCAGCTCCTCCTGACAGAGTTCATTTTCTTTACTATAATAATTTTCATTTACGTCTATTAGACTTTTCATCATTTCACATATTTTTAAACTTTTTAAAATTATATTGCTATGAAATTTAAAAAGTCAACAGTCCTGCCACATTTAAAAAATGAAAAACAGCAACTCCTGTCCTATTTCTTTCCTTTCTGTGTTTCTATTCCCTCAAGGCAAAGACTTAATTTTTCAATTATATGTTCTCGAATATATCTTAATATTTTAAAATACATGATTATACAGAATTGTTTTTAAATTTAAGTCTCAGGTTTGTCATTGTCTTCCTAAAATGGAAAATTAGAATTTAGTTACTATGTCCTCTAACACTTTAGATCTTTTTCTAATATAGAAATCTACTACATATAATAATTCTGGTTATAACATTAATCAGTATTTATATTTTGCCATGTAACATTTATCTACATTTGAATGCTGTAGAGTATTTTGTACAGGTAGTCCTCCCCTGCCTTGGTTCTGATCTAATCTGGACTTTATGCTCTCTAGGGTTTTAGCTACAACTGTATTTCTGAAATCTTCTAACATACTTCTGTGGGTTATTCTTTATCACTCTGTGATGCTGGAAAACTCATTTGTCTTCTTCCTCTCCCTCCTTCTCCTTCTTCTAGTATAGCATATCTTCCAAGAATTCTTAAAAAACAACACATAGGACAATATTTTGAAGGTTTTAATCTTTTTTTCTTCTAACTTTATATTTGAAAGATAATTGTAATGGGAACAGATTTCTAGTTGAAAAATATGAAGGTATTATTCAATTTTGTCCAGTTTCCACTATTATTTATTGCTAAGAAATTTCATACTGTTCAAATTTCTGAAGATTTGCATGTGATATGTTTTTTTTTCTGTGTAAGCTTTAAGAATTTTCTCTATATGTCTAGCCTTCTCCTATTTAATGGTGATGTATAAGTGTTCTCCACTGTAATGAATATTTCTGGGTTATTTCTAACTATATTTTTTTTCCTTTTTTACCACTTTACATTTACAAAATGTCTCTTTTATCTTTGACACAAATCATTGTCTCCTTATTCATTCCAACTGACATAAATATAGCCATCTTAGTTTTCTTATGATTATTGTTTGCCTAGTATATCTTTTCCCATCCCAGCCTTTAACTTCTCTCAGTTTTTGTACCTAAAGTGAGTTTTCTTGTAGATAACACTTATTGGATTTATCTAGTTTGGCAATCCTTGCCTTTTGTTTTGAGTAATTAGTAACTTATTGTTAATGTAATTGTTGATGTAGTTGGGTTTAAATATGATAGTTTGCTATTGTTCTCTATTTATCCCAATTGATCTTTGCTACCCTCTTTTGGATTTATCGAGTATTTTTTCAATTCCCTTACATCTCTTCTTTTGGCTTATTGACTCTCTTTAATTAACTTATTTTCACAGTGGTTGTTATAGAGTTCACAAAATCCATCTTTAATCACAATCTACAAATTATATACCACTTTATACCTGTATAAATCTTTACATGTTGATCATTATAAAATCATTTTTTTGCTGAGTAACCACTCTGTTTCCTCAGTTTGTTCTTTATTATTATTCAGATGGTAGACTTCCTGGGCCTATGTTTCAGGTTTCCTATGAATGTTCTTATTTTTCAAGTGGTCTGTGTGTATGCATTCTAATTAGAAGAAACATTTCTCATCTTTATCTTTCAACATTTTCCTTTCATATTTTGTTTTATGCTATCTTACTTTTAATTTCAAAGACTTTTTTTTTTTGTTTTTCTTATATGAATATGTTTACTTATGTATGCATATATTTTAATGATACTTACACAATGTGTTTGATTTATTTTATTGCATTGTTTTCTGAATTGTCTGTTTCTTCTGAGTTCTATGTTTTATTTTCTGTATTCACATTAGAAAACATGGTGAAATGATAGACTACAGAAAACAGGAAAAATCTCTGCATGTATCACTGGTTACCTTGTTAACTAGTGGACCTTCTTTGTTAGAGCTGGCTGGGGCATTATCACTTTTCCCATAAGTTGGTTAATTTCTGTAGCATTTTTAAAGCTAAATGTTCTCCAACTAATGTCCTTACTCATTATATTTCATGCTTCTGATGTCTGGGCCTTTTGGGGGCTCCATGATGCATACAGGCCTGCTTATGCCCTTCCCCCACTGCTGGCATCATTTTTCATTTTCTCTGACTGCTCAGTCTGTTACTATTTAGTTATATGATTTAAAAATTCCAAAATTGTTTTTCAGGCATCTCTTTTTATTATATTTATTCTTAAGTATTTTCTCTTTTATAGTTGTGATAAAATTATATTTAAAGAAATTATATGTTTTTGCCATTTAAGAAATCAGCTTTTATATCCAGCCTTATGTTTAATCAGTAATTTAATAAGTTTGTGCCAATTGACTGATAGGTATTTGGCCTTCTGGACCCTCTCTTCAAGGTACTTACATTTCATTTAGGGTGACATACCTATTGCTTAAAAAAATGCAGATCTGTACACTATACATTAATGGGATAAAAAATATAATCGAAATTCAGGAAAGGAGGAAATATATGTGGACTGAATATTTAGAGAAGAGAAAGAAGAAAATGTAGGTCATGCACTGATACTTACAAAATGGAACACATTTGGTCTTTTCTAGATTGAAGAAGAATACGTCAATAACAATGACAAAGAACATTTATAGAATCCTTATTCATATGCAGTAAATACACTAAAATTAGTATAGACAGTATCATCTAATCATCCAAACAAATATATGGGCTAGTTACAATTATTTTCTCCACTTTTATAAATGAAGAAACTGTGGCTTGGAGAAGGATTTGACTTGCCTAATGTCAGAAAGCTAATCAATAGCTGAACCAAGATTCAAATCCCAAAGCCTGACTTTAAAAGCTATGCTCCTAAACAGTAGGTTAAATTGATTTTGTATAAATATAGCTTAAACTAAACAATGTATTTGAATTCAATGTAAGTATTTTCAGAGATTTTTTTAGAAAGTCAAATATAATTTTAATTTTGACAGACAATAATAAGGAAATGTAGACTGGTTATAATATATTCTATTGAAGAAAACAGTTCAACTTCTTTTGTTAAAAATTATCCTATTAAAACTGGGGAGAAAGGTGCAGCTTTAAGTTGAAGGTAAATGAGACAACATAGCAATGAGCTAACATGGGCTGTAGGAACTTAGAACTCTTGGTTAACGTAATCAACACGTTTTGAAATAAAAATGCCATAGAGCATTACTGATATTATCCCCTCCCCCAAAAAAGTTCTTAGTAAGAACCCAACTAATGTAAACAAATGAAACAGAACACACACAATTAGACATAATCTGTAGATAAATTCTATTTTCAATATTTCCCTAAATATACATGCATTAAGATTCTATAAGACACAGCTTGTTACACTGTGCCCCTTTGAAATACAGCAACTTAAATTATTAGTAGCTTGATGCAACAAAACTAGTCAATCAGGTATGTAATGATGACTGCACACACTAATTAGTAATAAATGGCTTCCATAGTGCTAAGAAGTATTCTTCACTTATATTTACAAAATAACCTCTGAACACATTTATGAGGCACAGCTCTCACTGTTTTTGCATGTCCATTTATTGAATTTTAGCATAAAAATTTTTAAGTGGATAACAAACTTTCAGTGATTATAGAGGGATTGGTGTGGCAGAAAGAAGAGGACTGGAATCAGAAATTTCTCTTCTGTCCTTGAGTAACGATAAGGTTGTCTAAAATAAATTAAATAATTAAAAAAAAAACTGTCAGAAAGCAAGTCCATTCAAAGACCAAATGAGAAAAAGTAGTGTTCCAGATAAATGTCTGCTCCTGAGCCCCTTAAAAGAATTGCAAACAGTGATGAGTATCTCCTGCCCATTCAAGGTGATTTCTAATTTTTTGCATTGTTTAACTAGAAAGACAGTAATTTCTGGCATTCTGCATATGCGCTTTAAGTATCATTGTTGTTATTGTTATTAATATTATGATTATATGGTCATATATTTAGTTCACTCAATTTATTAAAAAATTCACCATCAATCCATATGGCTAGACAGATCTGGTCAAATGACCAGCCAAATGAGTTTGCTTTCTATCAGAAACAAGTTTGACTTCATTGTATTTTACTTATTACAGTGGCTTTCATTTCAAAACAACTGTGCTAATACAAGCCCCATGGCATCTCACTTTGAATTCAAATTCTAAGATAAATAGATATATAGACAGATGATTGACAGACAGGGTCAGGAAGACAAATATAGCACAGGGAGCTTTGTAGTAAGCTTGATACTATTCTCCAGTTTTGTGTTTTTCTTTTGTTTTTCTTTCTTCTTTTTGATAAGGTCCTATTGTTTCATTATCAATATACCCTCCCTCAGGAGCTATGCATTTTTGAATTATCCTTTTGGTTGGAGCCCAAGAATATGGATGGGACTAGATAGGATTCTGGAAAGTTGATCAATTTCCCTTTCCTTAGTAATCTGGGATCAAAGGCAATTGTGCGAAGTGTGCGAATGGGAAAGAAGCTTCAGAAACTTCACTAAATCTGAACTTCAAAACTGCAGAACTCTCAATCTGATCAATCTTAGACATAAGTACATCAGGAAGATGAAGATCTTGTACACAATTCTCTTAAAATGATCTGTGTCATGCACTTTCTGCAAAGTCTTTGTATCCCTCAAGAATAAGCACACCTGGGGTTGAAGACATCTGTTATAAACCATAATTCATTCCTCATCCTAACAAAATTACTTTGCCTGTTGACAAGGTCAGGAATTAAAAAGTGAAGATAAATAAAAGAGTTTATTCAAGAAGATCTTACTGCATCAGTGCATTCCCTTTAGTCTATCATGTCAGAAGGAGATGTGGCATTTGTTTGTGGTGATGCAATTCAGATGAATTTGATTAACTACTTGAAGGGATCTGTCAGCATATCTGTGAAACTAATCTGAAATACTCCATTTCCTTAAATGTGTTTAATTGGGTTGGGGCTTCAGGGCATATTTTTATCAGACTTCTAATGCTTCATAGCTAATGCCTTATCCTGAAGCTTCAAAAATCTGTCCTTCTCACACTATTTGATTTGTCTTTTATGTCTCAAAAACAGTAACTCAGAAGTCATGAGCACACACAAAACTAGTAGCCAAAAATCACACCAGCATTTCATTAATTTACATCTATATTGATTTAAATTATTATAGAATGATTTATATTTGGAGTTGAGTGTGTATGTGAAGGGGGGAGAGGGGGAGAGAGAGAAAGAGAAAGAGAGACTTTAATTTTCTCAAATTAAAAGTAAGATTCAGATCAGCAGAGCTGCCACTGACAACACAGTGACCCGCCCTCCAATCACCAAACTTCAGAGAACATTTAGAGAGATTTCCCATAATTGGCACATTTCTACAAGAGGCCCTTTTTGTTAGTCAAAAAAGAGAGAAAAAAGATGGCGGCGAAGTAGAGAGACGTGGAGTGCATCCCTCTCCACAGATGCATTGGGAATGCACGGAAGGACACAGTCATTCCCACAGAGAACCAGCTGAACACCAGCAGACGGCCTCGGACACCGGAAAGGGCTGCGGAGAACCTGACATAGCCGACTGAATATTCGTCTAATCCAATACTTGGACATTAGTCTGAGGCTTGGACAGTCTTCTATAAACACCTCTATCACCAGGACAAGCAACCCCAAAAGCTTGGACAACCATGAGGAAACAAAGAAACACCATGCAGGCAAAGGAGCAGGAAAAAAACCCACAAGACCAAATAAATGAGGAGGAAATAGGAAAAATGCCTGAAAAAGAATTTAGAGTAATGATAGTAAAAATGATACAAAATCTCGATAACAAATTAGAGAAAGTACAAGAAACAGTTCATAAGAACTCAGAAAAACAAACAGCAATGGATAACAAAATAACTGAAATTAAAAATACTCTAGATGCTATAACCAGCAGAATGACTGAGGCAGAAGAACGAATAAGTGAGTTGGAAGATAGAATGGAAGAAATAAACGCCACAGAGCAGGAAAAAGATAAAAAAATAAAAAGACTAGAAGACAGCCTCAGAGACCTCAGTGATAACCTTAAACGTACCAACATTCGAATTATAGGCATCCCAGAAGAAGAAGAAAACAAGAAAGGGTCTGTGAAAATATTTGAAGAGGTTCTAGTGGAAAACTTCCCCAACATGGGAAAGGAAATAATGAACCAAGTCCAAGAAGCACAGAGAGTCCCATACAGAATAAACCCAAGGAGAAATACACCAAGACACATATTAATCAAACTAACGACAATTAAACACAAAGAAAAAATATTAAAAGCAGCAAGAGAAAAGCAACAAACAACATATAAGGGAAAACCCATCAGGATAACAGCTGACCTTTCTACAGAAACTCTGCAGGCCAGAAGGGAATGGCAGGATATACTGAAAGTCCTGAAAGAGAGAAACCTACAGCCAAGAATACTTTACCCAGCAAGAATCTCATTCAGATTTGAGGGAGAAATCAAAAGCTTTCCAGACAAGCAAAAGTTAAGAGAATTCAGCACCACCAAACCAGCCTTACAACAAGTGCTAAAGGAACTTCTCTAAGTAGGAAACACAAGAAAAGGAAAACACCTACAAATACAAACCCAAAACAATTAAGAAAATGGTAATTGGAACACACATGTCAATAATCACTTTAAATGTAAATGGATTAAATGCTCCAACCAAAAGACACAGACTGGCTGAATGGATACAAAAACAAGACCCTTCTATATGCTGCCTACAAGAAACCCACTTCAGACCAAGGGATACATATAGACTGAAAGTGAAGGGATGGAAAAAGATATTCCATGCAAATGGAAGTCAAAAGAAAGCTGGAGTAGCAATACTCATATCAGACAAATTAGACTTTAAAGTAAAGACTATTAAAAGAGACAAGGAAGGACACTACATAATGATCAAGGGATCCATCCAAGAAGAACATATCACAATGGTAAATATCTATGCCCCCAATATAGGAGCACCTCAATACATAAGGCAAATGCTAACAGCTATAAAAGGGGACATCGACAGGAACACAATTATAGTGGGAGACTTGAACACCCCACTTACATCAATGGACAGATCATCCAAACAGAAAATAAATAAAGACACACAAGCTTTAAATGACACATTAGACCATCTCGACTTCATTGATATTTATAGGACATTCCATCCAAAAACGACAGACTACACTTTCTTCTCAAGTGCACACGGAACATTTTCCAGGATAGATCACATCTTGGGTCACAAATCAAACCTCAGCAAATTCAAGAAAATTGAAATCATATCAAGCATCTTCTCAGACCACAACGCCATGAGACTAGATATCAATTACAGGAAAAAAACTGCAAAAAAGACAAACACATGGAGGCTAAACAATTCACTATTAAACAACCAAGGAATCACTACAGAAATCAAAGAGGAAATCAAAAAGTATCTAGAAACAAATGACAACGAAAACACAACAACCCAAAACCTATGGGACGCAGCAAAAGCAGTTCTAAGAGGGAAGTTTATAGCAATACAGTCCTACCTTAAGAAACAAGAAAATGATCGAATAAACAACCTAACCTTACACCTCAAACAACTAGAGAAAGAAGAACAAAGAAACCCCAAAGTGAGCAGAAGGAAAGAAATCGTAAAGATCAGAGCAGAAATAAATGAAAAAGAAAGGAAAGAAACCATAAGAAAAATAAATAAAACTAAAAGCTGGTTCTTTGAGAAGATTAACAAAATTGATAAACCATTAGCCAGACTCATCAAGAAAAAAAGGGAGAAGATGCAAATCAACAGAATTAGAAATGAAAAAGGAGAAGTCACAACGGACACCTCAGAAATACAAAACATCATGAGAGACTACTACAAGCAACTATATGCCAATCAATTGGATAACCTGGAAGAAATGGATACATTCTTAGAAAAATACAATCTTCCAAGACTGAACCAGGAAGAAATAGAAACCATGAACAGACCAATCACAAGTACAGAAATTGAGGCAGTGATTAAAAATCTCCCAACACACAAAAGCCCAGGACCAGATGGATTCACAGGCGAATTCTATCAAACATTTCGAGAAGAGTTAACACCTATCCTTCTCAAACTCTTCCAAAATATTGCAGAAGGCGGAGCACTCCCAAACTCATTCTATGAGGCTACCATCACCCTGATACCAAAACCAGGCAAAGATGTCACAAAAAAAGAAAACTACAGACCAATATCACTGATGAATATAGATGCAAAAATCCTCAACAAAATACTAGCTAACAGACTGCAACAGCACATTAAAAAAATCATACACCACGATCAAGTGGGGTTTATCCCTGGGATGCAAGGATTCTTCAATATACGCAAATCAATCAACATGATACATCGTATCAACAAATTGAAGGATAAAAACCATATGATCATTTCAATAGATGCAGAAAAAGCTTTTGACAAAGTACAACATCCATTTATGATAAAAGCTCTCCAGAAAATGGGCATAGAAGGAAATTACCTCAACATCATAAAAGCCATATATGACAAACCAAAAGCCAACATTGTTCTCAATGGAGAAAAACTGGAAGAATTCCCTCTAAGAACAGGAACAAGACAAGGGTGTCCACTCTCACCACTGTTATTCAACATAGTTTTGGAAGTGTTAGCCACAGCAATCAGAGAAGAAAAAGAAATTAAAGGAATCCAAATTGGAAAAGAAGAAGTAAAATTATCACTCTTTGCAGATGACATGATACTATATATAGAAAACCCTAAAGACTCTACCAGAAAACTGCTAGCACTCATTGATGAGTTTAGTAAAGTAGCAGGATACAAAATTAATGCACAGAAATCTCTTGCATTCCTATACACTAACAACAGAAGAGCAGAAAGAGAAATTAAGGAAACTCTCCCATTCACCATTGCAACCAAAAGAATAAAATACCTAGGAATAAACCTGCCTAAGGAGGCAAAAGATCTGTATGCAGAAAACTTTAAGACATTGATGAAAGAAATCAAAGATGACATAAACAGATGGAGGGATATACCATGTTCCTGGATTGGAAGAATCAACATCGTGAAAATGACTGTACTACCCAAAGCAATTTACAGATTTAATGCAATCCCGATCAGATTACCAATGGCATTTTTCACAGAACTAGAGCAAGAAATCTTACGATTTGTATGGAAACGCAAAAGACCCCGAATAGCCAAAGCAATCTTGAGAAGGAAAAATGGAGTTGGTGGAATCAGGCTTCCTGACTTCAAACTATACTACAAGGCCATAGTGATCAAGACAGTATGGTACTGGCACAAAAATAGAAAGGAAGATCAATGGAACAGAATAGAGAACTCAGAAGTAAGCCCAAACACATATGGGCACCTTATCTTTGACAAAGGAGGCACGAGTATACAATGGAAAAAAGACAGCCTCTTCAATAAGTGGTGCTGGGAAAATTGGACAGCAACATGTAAAAGAATGAAATTAGAACACTTCCTAACACCATACACAAAAATAAACTCCAAATGGATTAAAGACCTACATGTAAGGCCAGACACTATAAAACTCCTAGAGGAAAACATAGGCAGAACACTCTTTGACATACATCAAAGCAACATCCTTTTTGACCCACCTCCTAGAATCATGGAAATAAAATCAAGAATAAACGAATGGGACCTCATGAAACTTCAAAGCTTTTGCACAGCAAAAGAAACCATAAACAAGACTAAAAGGCAACCCTCAGAATGGGAAAAAATAATTGCCTATGAAACAACGGACAAAGGATTAACCTCCAAAATATACAAGCAGCTCATGCAGCTTCATACCAAAAAAGCAAATAACCCAATCCACAAATGGGCAGAAGACCTAAATAGACATTTCTCCAAAGAAGACATACAGATGGCCAACAAACACATGAAAAGATGCTCAACATCACTCATCATCAGAGAAATGCAAGTCAAAGCCACAATGAGGTATCACCTCACACCAATCAGAATGGCCATCATCACAAAGTCTGGAAACAACAAATGTTGGAGAGGGTGTGGAGAAAAGGGAACTCTCCTGCACTGTTGGTGGGACTGTAAGTTGGTACAGCCACTATGGAAAACAATTTGGAGGTTCCTTAAAAAACTACAAATAGAACTACCATATGATCCAGTAATCCCACTCCTGGGCATATACCCAAGGAAAACCATAATCCCAAAAGAAACTTGTACCATAATGTTTATTGCAGCACTCTTTACAATAGCCAGGACATGGAAGCAACCTAAATGCCCATCAACAAATGAATGGATACAGAAGATGTGGCATATATATACAATGGAATATTACTCAGCTATAAAAAGGGATGAGATGGAGCTATATGTAATGAGGTGGATAGAACTACAATCTGTCATACAGAGTGAAGTAAGTCAGAAAGAGAAAGACAAATATTGTATGCTAACTCACATATACGGAATCTAAAAATGGTACTGATGAACTCAGTGACAAGAACAGGGAAGCAGATACAGGGAATGGACTGGAGAACTCGAGGTATGGGAGGGGGCGGGGGGTGAAGGGGAAACTGAGAAGAAGCGGGAGAGTAGTACAGACATATATATACTACTAACTGTAAAATAGTCAGTGGGAAGTTGTTGTATAACAAAGGGAGTCCAACTCGAGGATGGAAGATGCCTTAGAGGACTGGGGCAGGGAGGGTGGGGGGGAATCGAGGGGGGGGCGTCAAGGAAGGGAGGGAATATGGGGACATGTGTATAAAAACAGTTGATTGAACCTGGTGTACCCCCCAAAAAAATAAAATAAAATAATAAAAAAAAAAAAAAAAAGTAAGATTCAGCAAGCCGTCTTATTGGTTTATGCCTCCAGAGATATTACAGGGATTATTTTTTCCCCTGATCTGTTTACCCTGGTGTTTATTCCCTTACTTTGCATTTTTCTCTCTCTTTTTCATAGACTGATGGATAAAAACAAAGAAGCAATATCATATACCCATAAAATATATGCAGAAAGCATTTCAGAAATATTAATTTGCACTTTCAATAACAAAAATTTAAACAGAATATTTTGTTTTTCAAACTGGAGATGTGCAGAATAAGACCACCTGGGTCTTAGAATCCATCATATAATCATGCAAATTGCATTAAGAAATAAAAAGTAGACACTTATTTTAACAAAAATATATCTAACAATCAGTGTAAGTGGGGATTTATAAGAAATGGAAACTTGAAAAGGAACAAAGACATACAGAGTATGCATTCACAGCTGAAATACTAGCACATGATTTTCAAGGTTCTATGATGAAATGGAAGCAAAAGCTACCTATGCAAGCTCTGTATGGAAGTAATGCAGAACAAAGAGATTATACGAATACACACGCAAATATGTAGTAGTGTGCCATAGGATCTCAGTCTTAAAAGTACATTGATAATGATGGTGAATCTCCTAATTGACTTATAGTGACCGGGAAGTCATAATCATACCTTACTTAAAGGAATCTATTCTACCCATTCAGAAAGAGAAGAAAGATGCTTGGAGCTCTAGAAAGGCATCCCTTTTCAATTTGTTATTTCAGAACCATCCCTGTGCTACAATGTAACATTCACACATCCTCAGTTATGTCAAGGCCTGAGTGTATGGCCCAGGATATCACAGATAGCTGGCTGTTGTGATTTTTTTCCTGGGAGGGTGTTCCTTTGTTCTATTTATTTCCTTTCCTAAGAAGGAAAAAAATATACAGTTAAAATATCCACAGAATTCTCTTTATGTACACAGAATTTCACTGCAAGTAGTAGAAGGTAGTCTTTATAGGTTGCACACCTGGTTACTTTCCTGGGCTATTAGTGACTGAGCCTTTGTAGGTAGTGACATTTCTGGATGCATGTTACTACCTACAAAGAGGAGAGCTCCCCACCACTCTTCTCTCATTTAACAGTTGATTTCAGACCTGACTGTCTGAGGATCAGGACATTCTTCCCAGGCCTACTTGATATCAGACCACAAGGTATGCTTCCTTGAAGGGACTTCTAAAACGAGTAAGCAATCTTACTTTATTACAATTTTAATGGTGATACTCATTCCATCTTCACCCCCTACTTGTAAGGGAGCCTTTGCAGGGACTTCCCTGGTCCAGTGGGTCGTCCAGTATTAAAGAATCCATTCTGCAATGCAGGGGACGAGGGTTAGATCCCTTGTTGGGGAACTAAGATCCCACATTCTGTGGGGCAACTAGGCCTGCATACCACAATTACTGAGTCCACGCACCACAACTACTGAGCCCACTAGCCGCAAACTACAGAGCCCATGTGCTATGCAGCCCACGTGCTACAACTAAAGAAGAGGAAACCAACACACCATAACCAGAGAGAAGCTGGAGTGCTGCAACGCAACAAAGATCCTGTGTGCCAGAACTAAGACCTGACACAGCCAAAAAAAAAAAAGATCCTTTGCATCCTGCACAGTTCTGTTTGAGAAAAGGTACTAATCTCTATTTTGGAGAGTGAAGGAGAGCTGGAATAGATCTTTTCAACTTTATGCCCTTGGGAATATTAATAGCTGTTTTCAAGGCTAAAAAGTGCAACTGATTGTAAGATTAATTTTTCACTGTACATGACACTATGTAATGCAAACTCAATATGTCTTGCTTTCTGGGACTAATGTCTTTATCTGCAGAATGCAATCCAGATAGATAGAAAGGTAGAAGGAAAGACAACAGCTAGAAATTCATACCTATGTACATATACATATATACATAAAAATACATTAAGTGGGTAATGGCAAATATAGTAGAACTTTTTAACTTTTAATTTCTAAAATGTAATTACCATGATATTAGCACTACAGAAAATGTGGTGGGAGCTCCCCCAGAACAAAGTAACACTAGGGCCCAGAGGCCATAACTCAACTCTTTATGTGCCCATTAACTCTGAAACCCCTCTCTCATGGTTCCTGCATAAATTTGTTGCTATGTAACTCCTGCCTAACTCTGTAACTTAGCAACAGCCCAGAGGCCACAGAAGGGGAAGTACTCAATCAGGTTATATGCTCCTTTGCTTGTTACCTTATTTGGGAGACAAAAAAATTCCAATGTATAGGAGTTTAATGAAAGTATATAAGGCAGTGCCCCGCTGTGTTCAGGGATCAGCCTTTGGATATGAATCCACTGAACCTGTGCTGGTATGATAAACATTGCTTTCTGCTTATAGCCTCAGTGTCCTATCTGCTGCTGCCAATTCCTGCTACAAAAACATTAAGGTTTATTCCTGAGAGTTACCTTGTGATTATACTAAAATAGTAATTCAGTGCATTTAGTTATTGGAGTAAATAAAGTAACCAAAATATTTTGCAAATATAATTGTTCTATAAATGTTAATATTTTCATAGAAGAAATATATGGATGTTTAGGAAGAATGATAAAATTGACAAATATAAAACTGCATTTCCTTACTGACTGGATGAGACACCCTCATTATGGAGAGCTGTGAGAATTATTTGACAATTTGTATTAGTCAAAGCCCACAGATTTAAATGTAAATCTCACCCCAAAACACCTTCACAGAAACACCTAGAATAATATTTGATCAACTATATGAGCACCATGACCCAGACAAGCTGTCACATAAAATTAACCATCACAGTGTATTATCCAGGGACTTGTAATATTAATAGTTTAAATGTTTTCCCTTTAACTTTTTACCTTGTTACCTAAGTTTTTTAAAGAAAGATTTTATATCACTAAAACTAAACAGCAACTCAGTGTTACCTGCTATGAATAAAATAAAACTAAAAATAATATAATGTAAATAAAATAATGTTTTCTGTAGTCTGCTAAAAGTTCTGAAACTCAAGACTTCCATTAGTCTATTTAAAAAAAATGAGAGAAATTGGAAAATTTTAGAGAGGGACTAAAGGCATTCTGGCACCAAGATAAGACTTTCTCATTGACTAAATTGATTCATTTTTTTGTTAGAATTATAAAGTAATTACTCCAGAAAATGGTGGAGAGAAGAGGTATGATGATTATTCGTTGCAGAAGACAAGTATAAAATGATAATATTATCAGTAACAACCATTTAGAGGCACTGGAAAATCAGCCAAGTCAAACCAAAATATTGAGAAACATTTGTTCTTTAAAAACAGCTGAAGTGTTAAGAAAATGCAGGCTGAATCTATGGCTTTCTTGCCTGGAATTGCTCCTACCACCTTTCTGCCCTCTTTCCTGCTTGGTCACTGGAAACCATAGCTTTACTGGTCTGGGGTTTGAGAAAATTAGCAGCTTCACCGTTATAGGTGCAGACTTGATTTAAGGTGGGAACAGGTAAATGCCCAGGTCTTTGCCAACTAAAATCAGCAGGCACAGTTTGAAAGATGTGGAAAACCCATAGATATGGTAGTCTAAGACTAAGGTCCCAGTCCTGGAAGGAAAGTAGACAAGGCAGGAATTTAACAGTGATATTCTGGAAGTGACAGATCCATAGAAGAGTGGAAAGAAGCTACAAACCCATGCCTGGCTGATGGATAAACTATACACGCGTGGAGGGTGGTGTGGTGGGGGAAGGCTGACCTAAAGTATCATGAAAAATCTAAAATCTATGGAATATTGAAAATTTCCTGGGAATTTAAATGCATTTCTCTAGCCATACAGGGCTAGCTCAGTAGAAGGCAGAACATTATGGACTTAGGGCATCTAAACACAAATGCCCATACAAACTATATATGATGTGACTACTGACATACACACACACAGGAAAAATACCCTAAGAAGCCAGCCAAAAAAGATAAAATGTTTTCTCAACTGAATAGTAGACAAACTTTAATTACACACAAGTTACTGAAAACAATAACAAACCTCCGGATAATAAAATAAAGTCCAAAATTATTGTTAGTTATATTAACTACAATAGTCAATTAACTAAAAATCATTAAGCAAGAAAATAAACAGAAAAATGTGACATAATAGTAGGAATATAGCAAAATGGTAGCCAATAAAAACTAACTCTGAGTGAGCTCAGATAGTTAATTTAGCAGATAATAATTTTAATGCTGCTATAATAAAAATGTTCAAAGTAAAATAGGAACATATATTCAAAGAACTAAAGGTAAACATGCTAACAATGAGCAACAAATAAGATTTTCAAGAGAGAAATGGATACTATAGCAAAGAAACAAAAGGGAAAGTTGCAATGAGAAGCCAATACTTTAAATGAAAATATACACCAGATGGGCTCTTGAACAAATTTGAGATGGTAAGAAAAAGAAACAACAAATAATAAAACAAGTAGACAGAAAATTAGTAAAGATACAGAAGACTTGAACAAGTTAATTTAAGCAGCATTAAAAAGTAAAATATTTTGGAATAAATGTAACAAAAATAGTACAAGTCCTGTAAAATGAAACAAACCACTGCTAAAAAAATTAAAGAAGATTTGAATGAATAGAGAAATATAGCATGTCCATGAGCTGGAGGATTTACTATTTTTAAGATGGCAGATCATCCCAAACTTACCTACAAATCAATGTAAGCCCTATCAAAGCCCGAGTGAGTTTTTGAGATGGACCAACTAATTCTAAATTTACATATTGAAAAAAAAGACAGAAGTGCTACTATTTTTTACTGTTATTTCAAACATAATTTTAGATTTACAGAAGAGTTGCAAAGACTGCACACAACGTTCTCATATTTCCATGCCTCCATGTCTCCTAAAGTTATCAACTTGCATAACAGTGTTACTTTTATCAAATTTCAGAAATTAACCTTGGTAAAATATAATTACCTAAAGTATACACGTTACTCATATTTCTCCAAATTTTTACCAATGTTTTTGGTCTTTAGCCTTTTAGTGTCTAGACACTTTCCCACTGTCTTTTTCCCCCAACTGCCTCCATAAGAATATGTCATGAATTTTAATTCAGTTAGATTTTTTTTTACTGTCCACTTTGTACCCTCAGTTTCTACCACATCCTATTTAAGATGAAAAAAAAATCTTCATAAAGTAAAATTCACTTTTTGCACCATACAGTTTTATAGGTTTAAAAAACGCATAGGATAATACATCCACCACCACAGAACCATACAGAATAGTTACACATCACCATAAAAATTCCTATGTGTAGCCTCTTTATAGTCTATCTCTCCTCCCTCCCCAAACCCTTTGGCAAGTACAGATTGTTTTCTCCGTTCCAAAAATTTAGACTTTCCAAAATATTAAATAAATGCAATCATAAAATATGAAGCCTTTTGTGCCTGATTTCATTCCCCTAGTAAAATTCATACGAGACTCATTCTTTTTGTGTAAATCAATAGTTCATTCCATTGTATGGATTTACCACAAAATTTTTTTTCCATTCACCTGCTAAAGGACCTATGGAATATTTCTAAATTTTAGAGTTTATGAATAAAGCTGATACAAAAATCTACATAGGTAACTATATGAACACAATTTCCAATGCACTTGGGTAATAATAGGTCATTGCTGGATTGTATTTTAAAAGTATGTTTAATTTTATAATAAACCATCAAATTGTTTTTCCAGAGTTGCTATACCATTTTCACAAGCAGTGGAAATGTTTGCTTTGTTCAGCATCCTTGACAACAATGGATATTGTTATTTTATATTTCTTTACCACATTAGCAGTTGTTTAAATGTTTCTCAGTATGATTTTAATAATATGTCCTTAATGATATGATTTTGAGTGACTTTTCACATGTTTATTTATTTATTTTTATAAATTTATTTATTTATTTTATTGGCTGTGTTGGATCTTTTTTGATGTCCGTGGGCTTTCTTTTTAGTTGTGGTGACTGGGGGCTACTCTTCATTGTGGTGCGTGGGCTCCTCATTGCTGTGGCTTCTCTTGTTGTGGACCATGGGCTCTAGGCACGTGGACTTCAGTAGTTGCAGCACATGGGTTCAATAGTTATGGCTCACAGGCTCTAAAGCGTAGGCTCAGTACTTGTGGCACATGGGCTTAGTTGCTCTGCGGCATGTGGGATCTTCCTGGAGCAGGGATCGAACCTGTGTCCCCTGCATTGGCAGGTGGATTCTCAACCACTGCACCACCTAGGAAGCCCTCATATGTTTATTTGACATACATATCATCGAGAAAGTTTTCAGATTTTATGTCCATTTTCATATTGGGTTTTTTGGTTGTTGAATTTTTAGAGTTCTTTTTATATTCTGGATAAAATTAATATCAGATACATAATATAAGAATGTTTTCCCCAGACTTTGGCTTACCTTTTCATTACCTTAAAATTTCACAGAGCAAAAAGTTTTGTGTGTTAAAGTCCAATTCACCAATTAAATTTGTTACTTTTTATATGTCATGCTTTTGATGCCATACATAAAATCTCAAAAAATTAAAGGTCATGAGATGTTCTACTATTTTCTAGAAATTGCATAATTTTCCATCTTATATTTAAATCTACAACCCATTTTGAGTCAATTTTTGTATGAAGTGAGAGGTATGCATAAAGATTCATTTTTTTTAACATGGAAGCACAATAGCTACAGCCCTATTTATTGAAAAGATAATTCATCAACTGAATTTGAGCGTAACTTTGAAAAAAAAAAAAACAGTTGACTATATTTGGGGGGATCTATCATTGGGTTCTCTATTCTATCCCAATGATCAATCTCTCTTTCTTTGACCAACTAGGTACAATCTTGATTAGTGTTAACTTTATAGTAAGGCTTGAAATAAATTAATATGAGTCTTCCAAACTTGTTTTACTTTTTTAGAAATAAATATATAAATAATATAATCTGAGTCTACCTTCCAATAATAATTACATTTCTTCATCTATAATATAGGTACCTATAAGAATATAGTTCCAATTCCTCCCTTCTGTCCCTTTTATTCTTATATATTTTACATACACATGTACTATAATACACAACATATTTTTGCTTTAATTATTAACTTATCTTTTAGGGCAAATAAAAAAAAGAACAAAAGGTTTTATTTACCCTCATTGTTTCTATTTTCAACACAACACTATTCTTTCCTATGTGTGGATTGAAAAATGTTTCTTACCTATATCACATTCCTCTGCCTGAAAACCTTCTTTAGACTTTCTTTATACATTAGGTCTGCTGGCAATATATTTTAATTTTTGTTTTCCTTAGAAAGTCTTCACTTCTCCTACTTTATTTGATATGTATTTTTGCCAGGTATGTAACTCTGGGTTGACAGTTATTTTTCCTTTCTTTTTTTAAATCAGCACTTTGAAAATATCAATCCATTGTCTTCTTAATTGCATGGTTTCTTATGAGAAGACTGCTATAAAATTTTGTCCTTGGTTCCTTTGGAGGTAATGTGTCTTTCTACTCTACAAGATTTTTTCTTTGTTTTTATTTTTAGTTATTTGAATCTGATATGCATACCAAAAAGTTTTTATGTGTTGATTTGTTTTGCTTTGTTTTATTATTTATCTTGTGTGGTGTTCTGTAAGCTAACTTATATCTATGATTTTGTGTCTATCACTAATTTTGGAAATTTCTTAACCATTACTGTTTATGAATTTCTTTTTCCCTTTTTTTTTGAGATTATAATTCTGTGTCTATTACATCTTTGGTTATTATTCCACAATTGTTAACACTCTGCTCTATGATTTTCTTTTTATTTTAGTTTGGATAATTTCTACTGATCCATCTTGGAATTCACTGATTCTTTCCTTGATGGTGTTGAATCTAACTGATAAGTCCATTTCAGGCATTCATTCTCACTTTTATTTTTTGTTTTTTCCCCAGCATTTCCATTTGGTTCTTTCTTGTTATTTCTATTTCTATGCTGAAATTACCTATCTGATCATAATGTATGTTTTCTACATTTTTATTAGAGCCATTAACATGCCGAGACCAGCTCGGTTACTCGAGGTGAGTGACGGGTGCCGCAAGCTTGAAGAAGACACAGACACAGACTGAAGAGAAAAGTGGGACGGGGGGGCTCAAGACCTCTCGGATCAAGAGCCCAGCTGACTCATCCCAGGTTGCTTTTATTGAGTTCTTCGGCTAACATTCTCAGGTTACACCCATAAACAATCAAAGGCCTCACATGACTGAGGCAATTATCTTTGTATGCTTCCTGGGTCCGAGTTGAGCAGGTGTGGATTTGAGCTGGGTGTGGAGAGCAAAACAGCCCTGGGGGCAGGAGACCTCTCTCAGATATTGGGGGTCTGTGCCCCACCCGTGTTGGCCCCTCTGCGACTGTGCCTGTCTTAGGTTGTTCCTCCCTTGAGGAATCTTACCCGTCTCTGGCTAACCAGTCATCCTCCAGGGCCAAACACGGTGATATAAGGAAGGCTCTATGCACCACCCCTGTTGGCCCCTCTGCGGCTGTGCCTGTCTTAGGTTGTTCCTCCTCTGAGGAATCTTACCCATCTTTGGCTAACCAGCCATCCTTCAGGGCCAAACAGGGTGATATTAGTCTCCACGCCCCACACCCTCAGCTCCTCCACTGCTCAAGCAGGACATTCTGAATCCCATCGCTCGGCCCACATACTTTAAGATTTTCAGGGTTTCAGAAAGGCTCCTGAATGTCTTCCCACATTAACATACTAAGGATAATTATTTTAAATTTTCTGTATGTTATCTCCAACATCTGTGATATATCTGAATTTAGTTCTGATGATATCTTTGTCTCTTCAGACTGTGATTTTCTTGCCTTTTCATAATGCCTTGTAATTTTTTTTGTTTGAAAGCTGGACATAAATGTAGGCATTGAGGTATATATATGTGTGTGTATATGTATATGTATACACACACACACACACACACACACAAATACACATATGTATGCCATTCTTTCCAAAGAGACAAAAATAATGGGGTTGTATGTTAATAAAGTTAGGAGTTGGGGATTAAAGTTTCCTATTACTATGGTTTCTTTGCATATACCACAGGCTTCATTCATATCCCTCTACTGACTGGGTTTAGGGTGTAAGCTAATTTCCCAGAGGGCTTTCTTTAATATCTGGTTTCCTAATATTCAGCTTCCTGTAGCACTCTCATCTGTAATCTACTGTTATTTTGATTTGTATCTTGATAGCCTGGAGGTGAGTGGAGTAGGAAGATGACATTCTCTCATGTTCTAATTCATCCTAAATCTTAGGCAGGCTCTGTTTCCCTTTGTCTCAGGGCTTTGGTTTTCACAAGTGCTTCTTCCCTTCCTCTAGCTGTCATGGCAAACCTCTCATGCTTCCATGCCCATATCATGGAAGTAGTACTAACCCATGTCTCTTCCTGCTCCCCTCCTCAGCTGCAACAGAATTCCAACATCGCCAATATAGTTTTTGTCAGTCTTCCTTATGCAGATTAAGGCCATTTCTCCATAATAGAGATGACAGAGATGGGTATTGCAACTATTCCTAAGAGAGACACGTGACTATTTTTTGTCTTCTCCTGCTATCAGCACAAGAAAAGTTTTCTCAGTATTCTATCCAGTCTTCTGAGTAGCTTCAGAAAATCCTGGAGGAAAATCTCACAGAAGAGTGTGGCCCTCCTATATCTATACCCTTATGGATGTCACACTTTTGTGCTTTCCCACACTCACATCTTAGCAATTCATTAAAATTTATTAGCTGTATCTTCTTACTGGCATATATGGCATCCTGCAGTGTCTGTCCTAGGTAAGCAAATGCTTAGATTGTGTTTCTCCCTGTTGGCATCTGTTTTTCCCAATATTTTAGGTTACTTGATTGTCCTCGGAACTCTTTTCACTGATGGGTTCAAGAAAAGTTATTAATTTCATTGACTTGCAGTTTGTATATCTAATTCTTAGTTGTAAAAGTTGGAGTAACACTTTTGGTATTCTATATCTCTGAACTAAAACTGTTGTTTGTTGAAAATAATAAAATTAGTTTTAGATTGGTATCCAGTTATCTCTATATTTGCTTTTTATTTCCACAGCTAAAACTAGTTATGCAAATAAAAATTAAAGGATTGATTCAGATTTTACAAATACTATCTAATATGCTAGAAATACTTAAAAAAAACTCTTTTCAAAAATATATATTTAAATTAAACAATCAAATAAGTTGATTTTACCAAAATGTTGGTCTTTCACATTTAAATTACAGCTAAGATTTTCTAACAGGCTCATTAATACTGTTCCTCTGCATATGAAACTAACTTGGGTTGAGGGTTGGGGAGTAAAGAGGAAAAGAATGGAAGAAGCATGATAAATGAAATAACTGAGTATGAGAAAAAAAGGCACCAAAAAGAGATAACTGCAGTTATCAAAATAGTGATGTTTGATCTTAAAGTGACTTTCAATTTGTATTCGTGTTAAATATTTCCCCAAAACTGACCTAAAAACTGTCATTTTTATCCATAGTAAAGATATATATCTGCTGTCTCCAAAATGAATGAAAATCCAGTAAGAATTATTGCCAACTTTCTTTTCTCATCTATTCCTGGAAAATATTTTTTCATTACAGTGATAAAGTAGTAGTAATAATAATAATACTATATTTGCATTCTCGCTGACATATAACTTCCTCCCAACAAAATCAGTTCATTTCAGGAAGGGAAATACAGATTAATACAGAGGAGTTTTGAGTAACTCACCCCTCCAAGTCAGCATATGAAAAGAAAGCAACGAATAAATGGATGGTCATAAATATGTGTAAAATATTTAAAAATGTAGTGTCACTGAGGGCTGAATGCTCATGTGTGGCTGGAGATGAAGAATGTGAGCCAGACCAGATATTTTACAAAGGCTTTGTAAGCCAGGCTAAAAAATTCACTCTTCTGTAATAGGCAAAAAGAGCTAAAGAATAGCTTGAATTGTTATAACATAACTACATTTTTAGAAAGGTAACAATGGAGGTGACATAAAGACCTAGACTAAGAGGCAGAGCCACAATTAGAGGGCTGTCACAGTGCTATTGGCAAGAGGGGATAAGAGCCAAAAGTAGGAATCATCAGTGTGTATGAGTAAGTAGAACTAGATTCAAAAGGTAATTTTTAGATATGACTAATAAAATTTGGTTCCTGATTAAACATAGAAGGGAGAAATAAAGTGGATGATGAAACCTAAAATTAACTAATATCAAAAAAGAAGGATGAAGTTTGAAGAATAGGTTTTCAAAATTTAATTCCAGTTACACTTTGGCAGCTTTTATAAATCATCATTTTATTTTAAGGGACTTTTTTTTTTTTACTTCATCTGGCAAATCTCTTTTGTTTTGTTGTTGTGTAGGCTATACCTCATTTATTTTTAAAAGCTATTTATAATACATTGATTGATCCTTTCCTGTAACATTTTATGCTTGCTTATGTCTATGCAAACTTTCTTATCTTCCTGTGAATAACAAATGTGATAATCTGAAACTTCTTCAGGACCTAACAGTATATCTTTTTCTTTGGGAATTCTTTTTCACTCTTTGTTTGACTGTTTTATTCTTATTCAAATTGGATCATTTTCTCAAATGTCTGTTGATTCTAAGCTATATGTTTATATTTAAGAATCAAATATTCAAAGGTGATTAGATTTCCCAGTTTATAGCATTTTGGATAACTCACTGGCTTCACTATAAAGGGATAAAACAGACTGCTCACTTTTTTTAGGGTCTATAAAATATCAGTATTTGGAGATATTTTCTCTGATTTAGATTTCTTCATTCAGTTTCTCTGAACAAGAATTCTTCAAGTATGAGCCAGAAGGCACATTTCCTGAATGTAGAAATTCTCAGACAATTTAGAAGGGGCTGTGGTTCACGTTACCTAGATTTTTACTTGGTCTTTCTTTATACTTATGTGGTTCCACTCCCTTACTGATATACCTGATCATCCAAAATTCTGAGATGCATTAGGGATCTTGAGGATAAATCAACTCACTTCTTATCATTAGTTCCATAAAGCAAAGGCTTTATGTTGGAGACTACTATTTTTTAATAAAGCATTTATCCTTTCTCCTTCAGTTCCTTTCATTTTTTTCAAACATTTTCTCATTAATTTATTGACTTACATTGTCTACTCCTTTATTATCAATGTCCTTGTGGGTCTTTATATTTCCTATTTATTTTATATAATTTGATGAAATCTAGGGAGGGAGAAAATATAAATATATGTGGTTGAATTGTGTTCACTTATTCCAAATATGCTATTTAATTTTTAAAATTTATTTTCCAAGTAAAACCTCAATTCAGTCATTAACAAATGGAGGTTAGAGCATCTATCCTAAGTGGAGATTAGAGCATCTACCCTACCTATTTCAGAGGGCATCATATAATTATGATGATTAAAAAAATATACAAATACGAAGGTATTATTAGATATTCAAGTTAGTATTACCATGAAAATAACCTATAAACAAACCCTTCATTTTTCAGCAGATGTGATTTAAGCTGCAATCTCAATTTGTAAAAAAAGTATAAATCACATCACCGTGAGATGTTTAAGGGTTTCCATAGAAGATGTGTGGCCTACATAGTACCCACAGAAAGTTTTCCAATGGAGATATATTACTGTGACTATCCCCACAGCTTATGCAGTAAATTCCCCAGAGTCTTGTGCAGAGCAAGGATAGAAACAAAGGTTATCTATGATTTTATTACTTGACTGTCACTACTCAATTCTGTAGACTTCCTTTCTCTCACAATTCATATTCAGATTTTCAAAAAAATTAAGATTCTAAATTTGACCAATGCTTAGTCTAATATATATACATACATATTAGGAGTGTGTATATATATACACACACATACATAAATGGGAGATTATATATGTATATAATGTACAGATATATATATATATATATGTGTGTGTATACATATATACATCTCCAATTTAGCTACCTACCTTTCTCTAAATGTGCATTGGAGGAAGGAGAGGAAGGAAACACACTGATATTTAACAGGGTTGACTTTAAATAATGGACTACTGTTTGGCACTTTATATTCTGTACTTTATGTTTTCTAAGTTTTCAAGTTTCTACTTGAATTATAAGTACATATTTTATATTAAGAACATAATCACTTATTTTTAAATTGTACTTCAGCAGATATAGGACTGTCATGTCACAGAGATGAAAAGCTCTAGTTATTGCTGTTTTGGGACATAACAAATTTTGAAAGATCTGCCCTCATAATTTAATAAATATTGACTTTAATAACTTAACACTTGTTTATAAGACTTTGGTTTCTACTAGTTAGACACAATCTTGCAAAGAATTAATCACTCTTCTCTCAGTCCCAGAGTGAGTTGCAAGATATGCTAAATGATGAGTAAAAGGACTGCTTTTATTTATTCTACCAAGAATATACAGCATATGACATGAGAAAAATTAGAAATTATTTTCAATTGCTCAGTTTGGGGGACCAATATTTCAAAAAATGGGTAACAATGAATAATCGGGGAAAAGATTTCTGCTTTCCTTAATGTTTTAACATGACATTCAAACGTATCATGGAGAGTGGAGAAAAAGAAATTTGTACAAGCATAAGTAAAATAAAGAAAATGTTATTATTTTACCCAAAAGTCTCTTAATCATTATAATTAATCTGTGGAAATCATCTATTTCTTCATATGTGAACGGTCATTTAGCACTGGTCTTACTTTCAAACATTTTGCACATATAAAGTCACCATATTAAGGTCAAGCACAGTGATTCTATGAATCAAATTGAGTAATCAGTGGTGAGAACTTAATTTACATAACTGAAAATGAAAATTACTTATGTCATTTCTACCTTGAAATCCATGAAACCAAAGATATTAGACAGAAAAATAAACACCTCCAGATTTAAAACCAGAATAATAACAAATTCAAATTACTTTAGTATTGTGTTACTTTATGTATTACTGTAAGGCAAGATTCCTATTAAATAAGTTAATACATTTAAAGCATTAGAACTGTACTTATTTCTTGGAAATCATTCAATAAAAATGAGCTATTTCCACTAGTTTTTAACACTTTAATTGTCATTGTTAATTTATTTTTTGGTTCGTGAAATGTGTTAGCAGTTTATTCATTTTATCCTGAAAGCTAAAAATAATTATATATCACTAACTCTACCATGGTAAAAGACAGTGAGATGGTGTGTAATAAAGAAATATGTTGAACTTTGTCCCAGGTTCATTGGAGGTAACATTTAAACCTTTGGAATTTTCCAAGTGATAGGAGTGACTTTGCTGCTTATGATGGGCATCTAAGACCACACCTGATAATTTATGCTAGTGAGGTGACTCAGGAAAGGGCTGTTTACCTTGAAAGACTAACCATGTGATTAGAGGGTTGGGGATTGGAGTCCCATATTAGCCTCAAGGGAGGGAAGAGGGACTGAAAATTAATCCAAACCACATGGCTTCTTTGGAGAAATGTCTATTTAGATCTTCTGCCTATTTTTTGATCTGTTTTTCTTTTTTTGATATTGAGCTGTATGAGCTGTTAGTATATTTTGGAAATTAATCCCTTGTCAGTCACATCATTTGCAAATATTTTCTCCCACTCTGTAGGTTGTCTTCTTAGTTTGTTTGTGCTTTCCTCTGCCATGCAAAAACTTTTAAATTTAATTAGGTTGCATTTGTTTATTTTTGCTTTTCTTTTCATTACTCTAGGAGACAGATCCAAAAATATATTCTTGTGATTTATGTCAAAGAGTGTTCCGTCTATGTTTCCTCTAAGAGTTTTTAGTATCTGGTCTTATACTTAGGTCTGCAATCCAGTTTGAGTTTATTTTTGTGTATGGTGTTAGAGAATGTTCTAATTTCATTCTTTTACATGTAGCTGTCCTGTTTTCCCAGCACCACTCATTGAAAGTCCTGTTTTCCCAGCACCACTCCATTGTATATTCTTACTTCCTTTGTTGTAAATTAACTGACCATAAATGCATGGGTTTATTTCTGGACTTTCTATCATGTTCCATTGATCTATATGTCTGTTTTTGTGTAAGTATCATACTGTTTTGATGACCATAGCTTTGTAGCATAGTCTTAAGTCAGGGAGCATGATTCTTCCAGATCTGTTCTTCTTTCTCAAGATTGCTTTGGCTATTTGGGATCTTTTCTATTTCCATCCAAATTTAAAAATTTGTTCTATTTCTGTGAAAAACACCACTGGCTGTTTGATAGGGATTATACTAAATCTATATATTGCTTTGGGCAGTAAGGTCACTTTAACAATATTTTTTCTTTCAATCTGAGAACACAATGTTTCTTTCCATCTGTTTGCATTGTCTTCAATTTCTTTCATCATCATCTTATAGCTTTTGGAGTATAGGTCTTTTACCTCCTTGAATGGGTTTATTCCTAAAGATGCACAACACTGCTAATTATTAGAGAAACACAAAACAAAACTACAATGATGTATCACCTAACACTGGTCAGAATGGCCATCATGAAAAAGTCTACAAATAATAAATGCTGGAGAGGGTGTGGAGAACAGGAACCCTCCTACACTGTTGGTGCGAATGTAAATTGGTGCAGCCACTATGAAGAACAGTACAGAGGTTCATTAAGAAACTAAAAATAGAACTACCATATGATGCAGCAATCCCACTCTTGGGCATGTATGTGAAGAAAAAAACTCTAATTCTAAAAGATATAGGCACCCCAAGGTTCATAGAAGCAGTATGTACAATAGCCAACTGAACAAGATGTGGTATATATACACAATGGAATATTACTCAACCGTAAAAAATAATGAAATAATGCCATTTGTAGCAACATGGATGGACCTAGAGATCATCATACTAAGTGAAGTAAGTAAGACAGAGAAACACAAATATCAGATGATATTGCTTATCCCTGGAATCTAATGATGAGAATCTAAAATGATACCAATGAACTTATTTATAAAACCAAATCATACTCACAGATGCAGAAAATATACAGTTACCAAAAGGGAAAGGGGGGGGAGGGATAAATTAGGAGTTTCGGATTAAAATATACACACTACTATATATAAAATAGATAACAAAGAATGACCTACTCTATCACACAGGGAACTATACTCAATGTCTTGTAATTACCTATAGTGTAACTACCTATATAGTGAATATATATATATATATATATATATATATATATTCCTTTATTTTATATATGTGTGTGTGTGTGTGTGTGTGTGTATCTATCTATCCAGGATCTATCTATCTATCTAAATCACTGTGCATCTGAAACTAACACAACATTGTAAATAAACTGTTTTTCAATAAAAACTAAACAGACAAACAAAACTCACAGCCAGTGATTCCATCAATGGTGCCTACATACTGAAGTCTCAATAAAATCTCTGGACATGGAGACTTGGGTGAGACTTTTTGGTTAAAAATAATCTGCATATTGCCACACAGCTACATGCTAAGAGTGTAATATATCCCTGAGAACAGCACAAGCTTCACTTTTGGGACCTTCCTATACCTCTTCATTTGTATCCCTTTGTTATAATAAAACTATAATTGTAAGTATAGTACTTGACTAAATTTTCTGAGTCATTAAAGTGAATTATCAAATCTGAGGGAGTAAAGGGAACCCCCAAATTTCTGTGCAGCTGGTGAGAAGTGAAGGTGGCCTGGAGACCTCCAAACTGGTGGCTGATGCCTGGAGTAAGGGCAATCTCATGGAGTAAGGGCAGTCTCAGCCTACCTCTTCATAAGTAATGTTAGAAGTCAGTGCAGATGGAGATTCCATAAGTGTTTGAAATATCAGGAACTAAAACATCTCCCAAATTCTCCTTTTTGCCCATTTAGGCTTCAGTTTTCACCCTGGTAATAGAGGAAAGTCTGTTTTCTTTCTTTCTTTAATGATTGCCTAATCTGATTTACTAATGGCTACAATCTTTATTCTAGAGAAGAGCTAAGATAGAAAATTCTGTCTATAGGCTTCTTAAAGTGTTCCAAATAAGGATTTCCTTAGATATCCGGCCTCAAAAAAGCTCCAAAATTAGTCTGTGTTTAATCTAAGATCTCCCATCTTTTTTCAATCACAAGTCAGTATTAACAGAAAGCAAAAATGAAGAAAAGGTAGAGTTGAAATTTTGAAAAACAGGAGAAAGGAAGAAAAATAAATAAATGACATAAATATTTGTGCATGACTAGTAAACCTCTGAAGATGACTCCAGAAGTAAGCTTCAAAACTGTCTGGGACAATGAAGCTGCATTTGAAAAAATTTCATTGCTTTCTAATGATTCTATTTTGCATAGTATTTATTTTGATATTTAAAGTTCAAATGTGAATAAGCTCAATCTCAATACTCCATTATCAAACATGAATTAGTCTTTAAAAATCATCAGTAGATGAAAGATGCAGAACCCGGGTGGTGGCTACAAGTCACTATAATAAGATGAAAAATTCAGGCTTGGATATATTTCATATAATGAAACTAGGATAAAAACCAGGCTATGTTTAATTTTCTCTGAATGTAATTAAAGCCAAACACCAAGATACTGTTAACTTTTATATCAACAATGTCGAATTTAAATAGAAAAAATTATGGTATAAAAAGTACTGGTTGCATGTTAACGAAAGAATAATGCTTTTTTTGTGTGTTATGAAATGTACTTCAAATAACAGAAAGATGTTCTATATGAAATTGATAATTTCATCTTTGATGCCAAACCCATATGAACAAGACATTTGCCTTGAATATTAGGCAGCAAAATGGAATTGCCTGTCTGTTTTTCAAAAGATCTTCTTAACATTTCTCACAGTTATCTATCCAAAGAAGCTCACAAATTTCCAGATATTTATGCAAACCATCATATAATGTATTAAAATACTAATAGAGTAAAATTTTGGAAGCATATGGTATCATTCCATCATTTCATGAAGCTTCAAATGTATTTTAAGTGACTACTGAGTTTGTTCTGTTTTGTCAATTTCTAGATATATTTGGAAGTTTCATATTTATATTAGTTTGCTTGGGCTGTTATAACAAGACTGGATACCTTATACCACAGACTGATAGCTTAAACAACAGAAATTAATTTTCTCACAGTTCTGGAGGCTAGAAGTCTCAGATTTAGGTGCCATTTTGTTGCTGTCTGGTGAAAGCTCCCTTCCTAGCTTATAGAGAGCCACCTTACTCTTGTGTCCTCATATGGCCTTTCCTTTGTCGTGTGCCAGTGGAGAAAGAAAATAGTAGGGTGTCTCTTCCTCTTCTTATTAGGACACCAATCCCATCAAATTTGGGACCTGTACTTATGCCTTCATTTAACCATAATTACCATCCCAAAGGCCTTATCGCCAAATACTGGCACATTGGGGGTTAGAGCTTCAACATATGAATTCTGGGGGACAAGATACATTCCATTACAACACCACACAATTAAGTGACTTACTGTTTACTAATCACAGGACTTGGTTAAGAATGTTTTAAATTAGAACTAAGTTGTTTGCATGTAGATAAATTTTGGAAAAAAAAAACTATTCAATAGTCATTTTGAAACTTAAAACACTGCAAATATAAATGTTAATTTTCTGTACTGTAGTCTGAAGTCAGGGAGAATGATTCTTCCAGCTCTGTTCTTCTTTTCAAGATTGCTTTGGCTATTCAGTGTCTTTTGTATTTCCATACAAATTTCAAAATTATTTGTTCTAGTTCTGTGAAAAATGCTATTGGCATTTTGATGGGGATTGCACTGAATCTGTAGATTGCCTTGGGTAGTTTGGCCATTTTAACAATATTAATTCTTCCAGTCCAAGAACACTGTCTGTCCTTCTATCTGTTTTTGTCATCTTCAATTTCTTTCATCAACATCTTCACTTTTCTGAGTACAAATCTTTCACCTCCTTAGGTAGGTTTATTCCTAGGTATTTTCTTCTTTTGATGCAATAGTAAATGGGATTGTTTTCTTAACTTCTCTTTCTGATAGTTTGTTGTTAGTGTATAGAAATGCAACACCTGTCTGTATTTTAATTTTGTATCCTGCAATTTCACTGAATTCATTGATGAGCTCTAGTAGTTTTCTTGAGATGTCTTCAGGATTTCCTATGTTTAGTATCCTGTCATCTGAAAAGAGTGACAGTTTTACTTCTCCTTTTCCAACTTGGATTCTCTTTATTTCTTTTTCTTCTCTGCTGAGGCTAGGACTTCCAAAATTATGCTGAGGAAAGGTGGCAAGAGTGGACAGCCTTGCCTTGTTCCCGATCCTGAAGGAAATGCTTTAAGCTTTTCACCACTGGGTATGATGTTAGCTGTGGGTCTGTCATATATGGCCTTTATCATGTTGAGGTATGTTCTATGACTACTTTCAGGAGAATTATTAGCATAAATGGATGTTGAACATTATCAAAAGGCTTTTCTGCATCTTTTGAGATGATCATATGGTTTTTATTCTTCAATTTGTTAATGTGGTGTATCATATTGACTTCAGGCTTTACTACAAAGCTATAGTAATCAAAACTATATGGTACTGGCACAAAAACAGACACATAGATCAATGGAACAGGAGAGAAAGCCCAGAAATAAACCCATGCACTTATGGTCATCTAATCTATGACAAAGGAGGCAAGAATATACAATGGAGAAAAGACAGTTCCTTCAATAAGTGGCGCTCGAAAAACTGGACAGCTACACACAAAAGAATGAAATTAAAACATTCTCTAACACCATATACAAAAATAAACTCAAAATGAATTAAAGACCTAAATGTAAGACTGGATACTATAAAACTCCTAGAGGAAAACATAGGCAGAATTCTCTTTGACACAAATTGCAGCAGTATTTTTTTGGATTCATCTCTTAAAGCAAAGAAACAAAAGCCAAAATAAACAAATAGGACCTAATTAAACTTCAAAGCTCTGCACAGCAAAGGAAACCATGGACAAAATGAAAAGAAAAAAATGAATGGGAGAAAATATTTGCAAAAAATATGACAGATAAGGGATTAATATCCAACATATACATAAACAACTCACATAACTCAACATCACAAAAAAATTAAAATGTGCAGAAGTTAATAGACAATTTTCCAAAGAGGAAATGCAAATGGCCAGCAAACACATGAAAAGATGCTCTATATCATTAATCAGGGAAATGCAAATCAAATCACACTGAGTGATCATCTCATACCTGTCAGAATAGCTATTATCAAAAAGAAAACAAATAAATGTTAGTGTGAATGTGGAGGAAAGGGAACCCTTGTACACGGTTGGTAGGAATGTAAATTGTTGCAGCCACTATGGAAAACAATATGCAGATTTCTCAAAAAACTAAAAATAGAATTACCATATGATCCAGCAACTCCACTCCTGGGTATATGTCCGACAAAACAAAAAACTAATTGGAAAGGATACATACACCTCAATGTTCACAGCATCATTATTTACTATTGCCAAGGTATGTAAGTAACCTAAGTGTCCATCAACAAATGAATGGATAAAGAATCTGTGAAATACTACTCAGCCATAAAAAGAATAAAATTTTTCCATTTGTAGCAACATGGATACACTTGGAGGGCATTACACTAAGTGAAATGCCAGATAGAAAAAGACAAATACTATATGATTTCACTTACATGTGGAATCTAAAACTACAACAAACTAGTGAATAAAACAAAAAAGAAGCTGACTCACAATATACAGAACAAACTACTGGTTATCAGTGGGGAGAGGAAAGGGAAGCTGGGCATTATAGGGGTGTGGAAAAAATGGGTTATTATGGGATTATATGAAATCAGGTGTTTGAAACTTTTGAAAATTGTAAAGCACTATAGAATTTTAAAAATCTTTCATTCAGTAACAAAATAAATTTTAATTTTTAAGAATAATCTGAAGATTTGGGTTTCTATTACATTCACTCCCTACATGAGATGTGGTACAAACATTACTTCTATTTCCAACAGTGAATAAATTATTCTCATCCATAGTATTTATGTAATTTAACTAAAATCACAAGGCAGATAGAAGTAAAGCTAGAATCACAGCTACCTAACTTATAACTGTCAATAAGAACAATCTGCAATTGTGTCCCAAATTTTCAACAAGGTAGGTTTGTAGAATTAAATGGCATTCAACATAATTGCAACAGTTGGAAGACAGAAAGATTGTGAATAACTTATTAATAAGCGTTAATGGTGTTGGAAGAGTACTTTTATTCCCACAAGTAACAGTTCATCCCTCCCAATTAGAAAATTATAAGAGACTTTTCAACAGCCTCTTTTCTCAGATTCATAACAGGGGAAGAAGTGAACATCTTATCTGGGAAGATAAAAAGTAAGAGTGAGATAATACACAGCCTTAATTATTTTTAAATAATGCATCAATAAATAAATCTGATTGTCCCAAAGCAGAAGTCAGCATTGAATAAGAAGAGCTATATAGGACAAAATAAGGTGCCAAGGGAAAACTGTCCTTGACTTTATATCACTAAGCAAGTACTGCTTAAGTCCACATATGTTAATAAATGACTGTAAAAATAATATGCATTTTGCATAACAAAATTTCAAAGCCAGAAACAAAGTGCTTTGGATTTCATTCTTCCTCACAAGAGGCCATTATACTAACTCATAAATCAAACATTTCCATGAAAATCCTCTGCAGAAAAATAACATGATGATTGGAATACCATTTATTTTCAACAGAGCCTAGAAATTGAACAGATGGCAAACTTATCACCACTGTGAGTCTGAGAGCTGTGCTGACTTTCAGTAATTTAAGACAAAGGATAGCACAACTTAATGAAGGTTTTATCACATAGAAGAGTTCTTGTACAACACATGCATGGTGTGTGTATTTTACAGAATATCAAGAAATATGACCACAAAAGTCAATGTCCCATCATGTGGAAATTCTTACAAGATGTACAAAATGTTTGGAGCAACAGCAACGTGCTTGGCCCAGCGAATGGCAGATGAGGCTTCAGGGCCTTCTACTTCTGTTTCTTTGCACCAAAACCTCCAGTTGGATAAGGTAGATATTGCTTTGGATTTTTCCTAGGCCACTTCAAATCCTTTAAATCAGCAAATTAAAGTATTAAGGAGTTATCTCCAAATATTCATACCCTTGTGTCTATAATCTATACTGTGCAGTTCTTAGACTTTCAGTGTCTGTAATCTATACTGTGCAGTTCTCAGACTTTCAGTATCACTATCTTGGTAAAGTTAGCTGCTGGTTTTATAATCTATGTTACTGACATAATCATTGTGCCTTGGCAGTAATCAAAACACTAATTGTAACCTCAGGACCCTGACACTCCTGAAATGTAGTCATTTTATATAGCTGGTTGTTGTAGATAGGGTATTTAGTAATTAATGTTTTTCATTGTTTCTAAGTGGTAAAAATTACAAGAATTTTAACTTGATTATAACATACTTTTTCTTTAGATATTTTTAAGGCTAAAATAAAGTTCTTAAATCTTTTTTTGTGAAGAAAAACACCCTGGATTAAGTTATTTTATAGGCACTTATCATATATTTTGAAGTAGTTTTTGCAGTGATGCCCAATATAATGTCTCCTAATGAGCTTCTTTTAAAGTATCACATAAATGTAGAGAACTCCTGTTACATCTATTATTAACTGTATGTAGGTGTCTGTGCACTGAAACATTAGCAGGGTTCCAACATAAGCTCAGTAATTATTCACTTTTTATTCTCTTTGTTTCAGCTACTTGCGTATTGCATACACCCATTTTGCCATGTCATTGATCAACCTACAAGAACCATAATTCCCAGAAAACTGTATTGTTTGCAGATGAAAATAAATTACAAAAAAGGAGTGTATTTGGGTGAATTATAGGAAGTACAAGATATTATAATAATCTCATCTTCTGTTTACTTTTTCCTTCTATGTCTTTCTCTTTCTACTTATTGGCTCCTGGGTCTTTTTCTGACCAGGAAATTTCTTTTCTTTATTTATTTTTATCTTTTTTTTCCCTTCCAGATCCTACAACAAGTAATTCAAATGTATACTCACAAATTCCTTTTTTCCTTTCACTAAAATTCTAATTTATGTTTGGCAGTCCAGTTGGATTCAAACACACAGGCCTCTGTATAAAACCACCTTTACTAAACCACTAGCTCTACTACTTAGTTCCAACTTGTTCTCAATCTAGCTAAAATTTCTGTCTCAAATTCCTCAATTTTAAAATGAAGGGGTTTGTTATAATTAATGAAGAAAATAATATCTATAAAGTGCTTAACATAGGGCTTTGCACATATAGTAAGCACTGAGTAAGATTAGCTATAGCTATTTTATTGTACTTTCAATATAAAGATAACCTCTACCTTATAGGTCTATGATGATTTTGTGAGACAGCATTTGTATAGAATGTAGTGCGTGTGCATGCTTTCTCTCTCTCTCTCTATATATAATATGTTATATATATATAATACTTCATTCTTTTAAAAATTGTCACAGAGTTTTTGCACATATATAATGTCAAACTGTCTTCTTAACAATTTAATGAGATAGCTCTTAATTTGTATTCTGAGAGCTTGCAACTCAAAAAGATATTTCTGAGACTTTTGAATGATGCTAAGAAACATTAGACAATAGATTTTAATGAAATTATAAACATAGACTCAGTTGACATGGCAATGCAGTCAGGAATAAAAGTGAGTCTGTTTCTACCTTGGTTAGCACTGTGTTTCAAGACATTTCTAAGTGGCTTATCCAGACTCTATCTGTAGTAATCTTTTAAAAATATATACTCTTTATTTCCCTATCTTTATCACTTTTATATATAGGGTAACCATGTAATACTTTTGTGAAAAATCAAGCCCACTATCAACAATATTATTGGAAACATCTGAACTTTTTAAATGAGTCTAGTATCCCCAATCTGTAGTTAAGAAAATGAGACTTACAGAGATTTTAAAAAATCTTGACCGAAAGAAGATATAGAGAAACTATTCAGAAACAAGAACTGCAATTAATTTAATGTTCATGTTGTCAGGGTTTCTCCCATACCTTGGATACATAGGAGGATGGGCTTAACTGGGCTTTTAATTTATGTTTGCCTTTTCTCAGTCCTGAAGGTCTTTTAAAAGATAATTTTCGTTCACTTATAGCAGGTGTTTCATCCTAAGCATTACTGACATTTTGGGTAGGATAATTCTGTGCTGTGCTTTGGAGGAAGCAGTGGCTGTCATGTGTGCTGTAAGAAACTGAGAAACATTCCTGGTCTAACCACTAGATGCCAGGCACATTTCCCAAAACCAGTTGTGATAACCAAAACTGTCTCCAGATATTTGGTTCCCTGGAGACCAAAATAATGCAATGAAAAGCCACTCATTTATGGGTTAGTTTTAACCAGTTCACAACTTAGCCACAGTGCTTTATTCCATGTCCCACCTTATTTCAAGATGATCTTCTCTGATACCATTTTAAGCTCAAGTTGAGTTTTAACAAAATTTTAGTAATACTTTGCTCAAACTTCCCTATATTCAAAATATTTTTTAAAATTTCCACCTCTAATATGAACAAGATAATAATGAGCAAGAAAATCACATTAAAAATGATTAAAATAAGAGTACACACACTGACTGATGCCCCACAGGTTTACTAAATTATATAAGATCTTAATCAAAACATCAACAGGTTTGGTGGTCTTGGTCATACTGCTGTAGTGTTGGAGGTGATGGGGTAACGCGGGGAGTAAGAGATATACCTTAGTTATTTGGCAATCACATTTGGTCTTGGCAGTGGCCAGAACTTAATGATTCAGCAGGTACTAGAAAAACATATAACAAGAATGCAAGATGTATTGGTCACGGTCCAGACAGGATAACAGATAGCACTCTAAAGATTTCAAGAAAAAGGTGTTTAATATAGGTAACTGGCAACAAAGTACTGGAAGGACTCTGATAGACCTTTTCAACATTTGATGAAAACAGGGCTTCTGGGTAATCAATTATTTGGTTAGACTACTATGTCCTCTGTCAATGAGCCTAAGGCTACAGTTACTTTGTTCTGAAATGAAGTATTTGTCAAGAAGAAAAGATGTTAAGTATATCATTCGTTGAATTCATTTTATGACATTTCGTAAGTCCTTGGATGGTGGTGCTATCGCAAGTGTCTGTGGCAGAAAAAGGCAAATCCATATCAAGAATTAATGTCTATACCAGTAAGAACAAACTGCCACCCCCTTCAAGAGCCAAGGAGCCTGATATAATAAGTTGCCTTCAAATGCTTGACTGGTTCTTACTGAGACTTGTTGACATATTGGTGGCTCATGATTGTTTTTTGTAGTTGATAGGGTGGATCCTCAGCAATGGCAAGAAACAGATTATCTCAGTGAGGGGGAAGCCCATGTTGTTTAGCTCAGCATAATGTCTTTATCCTCACTTCCATGGAGACTTTGTAGATGAGCTCATTGAGCAAAAGCCTCCTGTTTAAGAAAGAGAGGCTAACTGATACAAACAGGATTGGTCATCTTGCTTACTGCCTTTTGAGACCCTCCTCACTAATGGTACTGTCTAAACATGGGTGGGACACAGATATCCTATATTTTATGCCTATTGTGAAAGATTCATCCATGTGTCTCTTCAAACTTCTTTGGCATCTTCTAATCATGTTCTGTTCTTTACATATTTTTGACCACACAGCCAAACCATGAGCCACTTTCTAAAATTTAATATATACCTATTACCTCTGATCATTTTTTCATCAAAGCAAAGTGAACAAGACACACTGGTTGACTAACTGCCCACTTGAAGGATTTCCTTTCATCATCTTTCAGTGTCATCTCAAACTGCTGTGGTAATAAGAAAATAATGTCCTTCCATATTCTGTCAGACTATGGAGACCCATGTATAAACTATGTCCAAGTATCTTCTTCCTCAGTGCTATAGTTACAGGGAATGCAGTATGAAACCATAGATGTGTGTTAAGAAAAATAAATCAGTGTAGCAGGAATGGGTGGCTTAGAACTCTGATCTTCCTGTTCACACAATTTACAGTGTCTTCATCATTTGTCCAACTATAATTAATATGTACTTCTTCCATTTATTTAGGGATTCTGATAATGCACATCTGATTTTTATGGTTTGTCTGATCAGATAACATCAGGTTTATAGTGTGACACTTGGAATGCATAGTTCTTGATGTTTTATGGTGAAGCATTCCATCTCTATGAGAGCCCAAGAGTAAGTTCTCAAAATATAAATAGTATCTGATGACATGGCTTTCCTAAAATGCCTTAGGGTTGGCACTGTGATTATACTTTAGGGCTTGGTAAGGGCTCCACAATTCATTCCTGTCTGCTACAAACTCTTCAGTGCCACTGGATTTACTATATCTCAAGATCCAAGGAACAGAAGAGTTTATATGTAGCCTGAATCTGTTGCAAAGCACTGGTTTGCTTTGATCCTCATTTAAACTGGCATTCCAACAGATAACCTGGAGCATAATACTCAGATGGATAAATACTGCCTCCCAAACTAAAAAGGAAGAATACGGTACCAAGCATTGCATGTGTAAGTTCGTGTGTGTGGGGAATACATAGTAGTAAAAGATGTATTAACTTCTTTCTCTTTTAAGGAAATATTCTGACAAGCCTTAGACCATTGGAATATAACACTTCAGAGAATAACCTAGCAATTTACAGGATTCTTCTTCAAGGGGACATAGCTTCCTTTCATTAAACAACTGTGGGTGTGTAAACTAACCGCTGTTTGGAAAATGAGATTCAGAACAGATCCAGAGTCTTCCTGATTATACAGTCATGTAATATTTTACTAGATTCCCATCTATTTCACTGCTATGATCATTTAGATAGCACCCAAAATCTTCACATATTAAGACACTTATATACTGCTCCAGCCCTACTCTCATTAGAATACCTATGCCCACTTCTTTGCCTCTGCCAGTCTGAGATCCTGCTATGCCATTTGAAGCTGGGGAGTGGATTTTAATGGCCACATTTCCTACCTTCAGTTATGCAGACAGAAATCAACACAATGGTAGTGCTGATCCACTCACTGGTGCATTTTATAATGTTGAATCGAAGGCAGAGAGTCTAGGCACTCTTGGGGTACATTTTTGTGGTGGTGGAGTTAAACATTCTTACATTCTTATTATCATCTATTTAATACCAGGGAGTCTCTGTTATTTTAGCCTCAGTGAATATAGGAAAATTGTGAATCCAGGCTTCTACCAATCAATTGAGCCACTCTAGGAAACACATTACTTCTGGATTTGTGTAAAAAACCAGTGTAAACAAATTTAGCCTGACTGAACATGAAACTCTATCTTCCTTGGTCTAAATCAGGGGTCAGCAAACTTCTTAAAGGACACAGTGATAAATATATTAGACTTGAATGGCCCTAACGTTTATATTATAACCACTCAATTCTGCTATGGTAGCACAAAAGCAGCTATTGACATATATACTTAAATGTGTTCCAATAAAATTTTATTTATAAAAATAGATGGGCTTACATAATTCCATTTTTGACCCCTCCTCTGGAATCCTAAAAATTCACTTCCTAATATATTTGCCAGCTTTTTGCTGAAATAAAATGGCAATTAAAATATTTAGGGGTACCAGTTATTTCTTCCTGGTTCAGACTCTACATTTGTCTCCCTAGATCAAGCATAATGGGATATTATTCTAATTTTGAGCCTGGTTCAATGAGAGGTAGTAAAGGGGTGGGAGGGATAACTTAATGCTAATGTGTATCCCTTTGAAGGGTGAATCTATACCTGATGTTATTATAGGTTCTTCAAACATTGGCAGAACAGTCTCCTCAGACAGGGAAAGACATGTGGAGGCTCAGGGAATTTAGGTGTTTCAGTTTTTGTGATGTATTTGAGTCTTCACACAAGCCCTCATTATAATTCTCAGGGTCCAATTTCTTTACCAACAATTTCCAAATTTTCAATAAGAGCAATAAGTTCATGAATCACTTACATTTTAATTCTCCCTCACAAAAATTAAAATCTGGGGTTTGGATTTTAGGTGTAACATCCTTATAAAGAGATAAAATATACCTATAACATAATCATGGAAAGTTAGTGGTTTTCAGTCTGTAACTTGTGCTGAAATTTTGAAGCCTGTTCTTGTCCTTTTTCCCCAAAACTTATACTGCTAGAAATTGCTAGCACGCCTGTGTCTTTTTTCATCTTTCCCACCAAAATGTCAATTGTAGCAAATATCTGGTATTTCAGTCTTGTCTTAAATTGGCACTCCTTCCCAAGTAAAAGTAAGTAATGAATTAAATAACTTCAGTTACTGCATACATCTACCTTATCCCATTTTCCTCTGACAATGACGTTATTATCACTTTAAAGCTTAGTCAAGTCAGAAAACCCACCCCAGACTGCCACCTTTAAAGATCAATTTCCTGGGACTACTTCCTATAGTAAGTGCAATATCAGAGTCAACTTGAGAAAATAGAAAGATTTCTAGATATTCCAAACAGAAAAGGATTTAGTACAGGGAACTAGCTACAAAATGTCATAAATGAGTGAAGGAATAAAGAAAAGAGAGGGTGGTTCTTGAAGAACATGTAAGAAGAGAAATGAAATTTAGGGTGAAGGAGATCATTTCAACCCTTGGACCTGAACCAACAAATCTGAACTAATTACAGTGTAACTGAAGTTGCTGCAGGGTCAGTGCTAGAACTACTGGAGTGGTGCTCAGCAGCAAGTATTTGAATCCTGAAATGAAACTGCTGCCTAAGGACTCACAAATAGGTAGACAGTCAAGTGACTAGGATCATCTAGACATACACATCGCATGTATGTTTTAGTAGAATAGCTAAGTTTCATGGAAGGTCAACAAATAATCATTCAGAAGTTCTGCCTTAGGCAAACAAAGAATGATGGCAATGGTGTGTGATGGAGGGGATCATACATAATGATAAGCAGAGTCCAATAACCTTGTTGTCCCAAACAGAAAATTACCCAGATAAAGAGGACAGAATTTTGGTTTAAACAAAGACCTGGAGAAGCAAAAAATTTCTATGGGGAATAAGTCATGAATTCTTTATTTTTTAAATCTTTAATAAAGAAATATCTTTGGTTGTAAATCACAAATTTATTGACTTGTTAATATAGATAAGCATGCAAAAACCCTGTAATCAACTTAGAATTTTGTTTCTAGTACTAAGCTCTGTGAAGTGTGTGTGTATAAAGGGGAAGACACCTTATAATGTCTTAATTAGATTGCATCTGTTTGAATTAAGTTCCTCATGGTACTACTTATAAGAGAACACAGCTGTCTCTCCCCATGAAGGAACATTTGTGAGGATATTGCTATTGACTACACCATCAAATTCCCATAAAGAGGGAAAAGTATGGAACAAGAGCATTTCAACACAGTGAAAAGGTGATGAGAAAGTTTTAAAAGTACAGCAGTAATACTAAATTCCAATCTGTCACATCATTGCCTGAGTTGAAGTTTATCTGACAAAATATTATATCTAAAAAGTTAATTCTACTATATACAAATAAAGAAAATTATCAGTCTTAAAAAAAGAAGGAAATCCTGCCATTTACCACAATATGGATGGAGCTGGAGGATATTATGCTAAGAGAAATAAGCAAAACATGGAAAGAGAAATACTCCATGATCTCACTTACGTGTGGGATCTAAAGTAGACAAATTCATAAAAAGCAGAGAGTAAGACAGTGGCTGCTAGGAGCTTGGGGGAAAAAGTAACAAAACTTCATTTTTGGTCAAAGGGTGCAAAGTTTCAGATATGGGAGATGAATTAATTCTGGAGATTTAATGTATAGCATGGTGATGATAATTAACAATATTGTATTATATAATGGAAATCTGCTAAAGTTAGGTCTTAAAGAAAAAAAAGTTAATTCTAATTTGTTAAGCTCTTATTTGTTAAGCTCTGCATGAGAGAGTAAAGATCTACAATATTAAAAATTATACCCAGCTATTTACTAGCTATTTACTCTTTGATACTTGGAAGCACCTCCTTCCTTTAATTTCCCTATGGTTGTAGCTTCTAACAAGGTTATTCCTATGGGTAGGAAGCTATTTACATGATATAAAAGTAAGCAAAGGTTCCCTATATACCAATATATGGTCCACAATAGAACTTTGTTTATACTAAGTTCTGAGATATGTGGCAAAATGATAAATATCTCAGAATTCATCATTATTTGGATTATGTTTCCATATATAAAGTTTTTACAGTAATTCTTAAAAATTCTCAGCATTCTAGAATGAAAATGAAAATGTTATGTCATAAAAGTCTTTAAAACATATATTTACTTATATTTACCAGTATTAGTGTATAGGCCAAGATACCAGGAAATGGGATAAAAATGTTATAAATTGAGTGATTTGAAAACTACATACAAATTTTGTTCCTTTTATAGCTTAGAATATACCTTAACTTGAAGTTAAAAATAAATAATTTACTTGAAGTTCATTAGAAGTTGTTTAATGGGGCATAAGAAATGGATATTGGCCCATACAGATCATACTATAAGCCAACTATCACTAATGCTTCAATATTCTTGGTGTTATTTTTTATAGACATGTGAGCCACTGAATGGTCCATTTAAATATGGTGATAAAAACAGTAATATAAATAATTACTAATATCTTAATATAATGATTCTATCCCTGAGGGAAAAAAAAAGATACATAACATAGAAAATACACAAGCTTAAATGAATTTATGTTCTCTTGTGATCCTCAAAATTGCTCAAATGACATCATTTGTTTTCTAACATCCTTCTGAGATAGCATATAGAAGCAACTACATACAAGACACAATGCCATTATTTTCCAGGAAGATTATAATCAGCCAAGGACCAGAGCAAAACAATATAGAAATAAATAAGAGCTAGTAGTCAAGAGAATTAGTTTCTGCCAGTAAACTTAAATATTTCATTTAATCTTTATGGGTTTAAGTGTTCTTATATGTAAAAGGGGATGGTCATATTTATTTCATCTGCCTCATGAGGTATTCTGAGAATCAAATGATTAGCATAACAGCTAAAAAGTTCTTGAGAAAGTTCAAAGCATGATGATAAAAGTTAGGATGATGTGGTACAGTAAAGACATAATGGAGCTGTCACCAGAGACTGAGTTTTCTATTCAGTGCAGAGAGGATCACTGAAGTTGAACCACACCTAGGCAAGCATAATAAGGATGCTAGGTGGAGAGTCCTTTAAAAATGACGCACCCTCCAAGACTAGTAATATGTTTTGTTATTAGTGATGAAATCTGACAAATAAAACTGTAGGTTATTAACCAGTGTCTGTTGCTTACTCCAAAGGTAGAGCAGAATGAACAATAATAGCACTGTGTGGAGTAATTACTAAGAATATTAAAGAGGTAACAATGGCTTGGCTCATAGCCTAACAAAAATTCAGCCAAGCAATCTGAAGGAAAATATTCCCTCAAAGCCCACTTAAAACCATTTATCTAAAAGCAAGGAGATAAATATCTGTTTATTATGATTTGGAAGACAGGGGAAAATCACAAAATAACCTTGATCCCAAAGTAAATAAAAATTCAATTACAATATAACTTATTTTTAATGATCTTTTAAAAATGAGCTATATTTTAGTCTCAGGGTAAGCAAATGCTTATGTAGATTTCCATGAAATCACAGTCAGTTGATCTATAAATACAGGTTCCATTTGGAAAAAAAGTAAAAAGAGCAACTGATCTATTTTCCATCTTATTTGGAAAGATGGGGAGTTGCTTTGGTATTTCAATATAGAAAAGTATTTATTTAACACTTCCCTAAAATAACTGTCAATTGCCTCTTTTTTGTAACAAGATAGTAATAGTTGGGAATATTCATGATTATAAGAACATATGGTCTGTACATATATGAAACGATATATTTAATGACAACCTGTTGCCAACTTTTGATAAGCAATTTACATTAGAGCTTTAATTCAATTCAACAGATATTTACTGAGTGGCAAATTTATGCAAAACACTTGGAAATTTAATGGGTAGATATAAAGATGAAAAGACAAATTTCTGCCTTTCAGGGAAGTGAAATGTGTATATACTTAGACTACAATAAAATAATGCCTAGGATTAAGTGTTGTTGTTTTGTTTTTTCCCCCACAATATGCAGCTTGTGGGATCTTAGTTTCCCGACCAGGGATGGAACCCAGGCCCATGGCAGTGAAAGCACCGAGTCTTAACCACTGGACCACCAGGAAATTCCCAAGTATTGTTAGTAGAAATATTCAGTGTACAGGTAAAAAGGTCTTGTGTAACAGGAAAAACTCCTCTAAAAACTCCTCTAAAGAACTGGTATTTGTAATTGGATGAATGATAGAAACATTTTAGATTTTATTGGTGAAGAGAACACATGAGGTAGACATACAAGCATACACAATATTTTAAAAACAATGATTTTATTTTGTTGTCTATTTTGTTTGGGTAATATGACAATAGGATAAAAGGAAGGAAATTTTACTTTTGGAGCCTTAGGTGGAGAAGAACCTTTAGCTAGGAAGCTACTACAAATAAATCTTTCTAGAGAATGAGAATCTAAAAAAGGATGCTGGTGTTTAGAAATGGGGACCTGACAATTTATAAATTAGAAAACATAAAGAAAGAGAATGCAAAACTGATGCCTCATGTTATAACAGAAATGGAAAACATGGGGACAGGGTTGAGGTGAAGAAATATTAAGAACATATTGAAGTTTAGCTTCCAACAAGATAGTCATGTTTTAATAATATTAAATATGTATTGGAATATGTGCTATCTTCAGACACATCTTTGTCTGAAACACTTTGCATACTGATGCCAAAGCATACTTATTTAAATTCTGAATCTCTGATTTTGGTTTCTTTACTTAAAAAATAGATTTGGTAGATAATCCCAACTACTTCTTTTACATTTTAAAATGTTCTGATTCCGGATATCAGTGAAACTGGCAGAATAAGGAATTCCAAAAATCTATCACTCTATAGAAATAACAAACTGGCAAAAACTACTGGAATCAACTTTTTTGGAATTCTTGAAACTAAGGAAAATCTTACAGCAACCATAGGAATGCATAATCAAGAAAAAACTGGCTGAAAAAAAAAAAGAAACTGGCTGAACATCATTAAGAATAAAGAGCCTTGTGATATTTAACCTACACAGGTTCCACCCCTCTTCCCAGCTCAGTGATTGCTTTGAAGATAACAACCACATTTCTGGTACAGGTACCAGGACCCAAAGTTGCAAAGAATTGTGCTTGTGTGTTTTGACCTATATGTTGGCTTCATGGAAGATGCCTAAAGGGCTTGTCTTGGTCTATCACAGAACACTTCCAGTGATGAGGCAGATACTCAGGAGGCATTTGTCTAAAACATTTACAGGCAAGTGTATTAGCCTTTGGAAATATGAGTTTTGAAAAGCTCCAACATATTCTTTGGAAACTAGAAACTCACGAGTACATGTACACATGCACATGCTCAAGAAAGACCTGAAAATGCCCTAAGCTCTTACCTATGGCTTACACTTAGAATTTGTGCAAACAGGAAGTGAAAGTGAATCAGAGTTGTAAACTCTCCATTTGTGTGTAAAAGGCATGTCCCAGAGCCTGTTTCCAAGACTTGAAGATATGTTTTGGACCCAGGTACTTAAGGAAATCTATGCCCAACCCCTAACTGAACACTAAGCTAAAGGAACAGACATTTGAGTGGCCACACACAACAAAGAAAACAGATATTACAAATTTAGTTCAATAAAGTTACTAAACAAACCCTGGAGATGAGGGAGAATCTTTTTATCCAACTTTCTTATAATTTTCAAAATGTCTAGTTTTCAACAAAACATTAAAAATGCAAAAAAAGAATAAAGCATGACTTATACACAGGAAAATAGAAGCAATTGATAGAAATTGTTCTGAGGAAGCACAAACATTGGACTTACTAGACTAAGACTTTAAATCAATTATTTTAAGTATGCTCAAAAGGAAAACATATGCAAAGAACCAAAGGGCAGGATAAGAAAGCTATCTCATCAAATACAGAAAATCAATAAAGAGGCAGAAGTTACAAAAAGGAACCAAACTGAAATTCTGGTAAGTAAAACCTGCAACAAGTGAAAAAATGAAATCATCATAGGGATTTCAACAGCAGATTTGAGCAGGCAGAAGAAGGAATAAAACAAACCAAAAGAAAAGTCAATTGATATTTGATCTGATAATAGAAATAAACAAGAATGAAGCAAAATAAATGAAGCTTAAGAGTCTTATGGGACACCATCAAGTGTACCAACACATACATAATGGGAGTCCCAGTAGGTTAAGGAGAGAAAGAAAAGAGCAGAAAGAATATTTATATAATAATGGCCAAAAACCACATAAATTTGATTTCAAAAAAACTATTAATCTACACATCCAAAAATTTCAATAAGTTTCAAGCAGGATAAACATAAAGAGATCCACACCAGATACATTATAATGACACTGCTGAAAAACAAAGACAGAGAATCTTAAAGGTATTAAGAGAGAACCAACTTATCAAATACGAGATTCTCATTAAGAACAACTGCTAACTTCTCATCAGAAACTATGAGTGCAGAAGGCAGTAGAATGATACATTCTGAGCGCTGTAAGACAAACAAAACTCTTAGCCAAGGATTCTGTATCTGGAACAGCTCTCCTTCAAAACTGAAGCAGAAATTAAGACATTTCAATAAAATAAAAGCTATGATAGTTTGTCACTATTAGATCTGCCCTATAAGAAATGCTAAAGGATGCCCATTAAGCTGAAATAAAGGAAATTAGGCAGTAATTTGAATCCACACAAACAAAAGAAACCAGTAAAAGTAATTACATGAATAAATATGAAAGTCAGTATTGATGCACTTATTGTCTGCAACTCTTTCTTTTTCCTTATGACTCAAAAGGCAAGTGCATAAAACAGTATTCTAAATCTGTGGATGAACACCCAATGTTTAATGTTTCTTTTAGAAACAATGTATATCCTCTAATATGATCATATGAGCACCACAAACTTGTTCTGCTTGAGTTTCTTCCTTCATACAGCAAGTCTTATGTTTCTAAGTCACATATCTCCTCTCAACTTGCATGCCTTGATTTCTCACTGATTTTATTCTTATAGAATTTAGGTCTGAAGTTAGACTTTATAGCCCTTCAGGAAGTAGACACAATTAAAGCCAATGGGGGATTTCTGGGTTTATTAGCATCATATTATTTTTTTTGGTTCATATATACAGAAAAAAATGAGCCCTAGAGCAAAATATATTTTGATCTATAATTTGCATACTATTTCCTATAACAAAATATAAATGCAATAGGACACAGCAAATAATTGGTGTCTATAATTCTGATTTCTCTGAAAACAGTTTCAATATTATTCCTGATAATTAATTAAGAAAATGGATACTAGCATAGATTAAGTGACTTAAACAACAAATATTTACTTTCTCATAGTTCTGGAGGCTCAAAGCACAAAATTAATGTTTGGCCAATTTTGTTTCTTGTCAGAGCTCTCTTCCTGGCTTTAAGATGGCCACCTTCTTGCTATGTCCTCACATAATCTATCCTTAGTGAATGTGCATGTAAAGAAAGAGAGCAAGCTCTTTTTATAAGAACAGTATTCCTATAAGATCACGATGGTACTCCTGTTATCTAATTTAACCTCAATTACCTACTTAGAGGTCTCAATTCCCTCCTTAGAGGTCTCAATTCAAAATATAATCATGCTAGGGGTTAGGGTTTAATCATGAATGAGTGGTGGGACAAATATTCAGTTCTTTTTTTAACAAAGTGTAAAATTAGAATTCTGATTTTGCTTCATTTTGTTCTATTTAAAAATGCAATGAAATGAGGAAAATAAAAAGTTAGGGAAACTTCTACAAATTTCCAAATATTAAACCTCATAGCTCTGTCTTCATTGATTATGTAGTGGGATTCTAGTGCATCAGATACTTAAACCAGTGCAGATTCAAAATCATTCTCTGTTATTTTATGTGAGTCTGTTTTCTAATGAAGAAATATTACTATTTGGACATCTTTAACTTCTCTATAAACATTACTGAAGCTTCCTTAATACAAGGCCATGTTCCACAAGAAACAAATTTTTTACAACTTCATGATAATTATTGCATACCTAAAGACAAATAGTTTATATAATTTATCACCACAATCATCTGAAATAATTATTATCATTGTTACTATTTTATAGCTGATAAGAGTTGAGACTTGTAGAATTTAAGTAGTATCCACAGGAGACAGAGCTAATAATTAGTTCTGGAGAGATTTTAAGCTAAGAAGCTTTACTCTAGGAACCTCACTTTGCACATTATTTGATAGCTAAATTTTATGGATTTGAGCTATGGAAAGGAGTCATATAAAGTCAATAAAAGTGTTAAATTAATCATAACCATGTTTCAGACCTAGATAAATTATTACTCCTACGTGTTAATTTATTTTCAACTGTTTCTTTTAGAAATCACATAGCCCTGTCGTACTTTCAGTCTGACAATATACTGTTTTGTACATTTATATGTACATATTTTACTTCTATTGATGTTACAAAGTTTACATGACATTGTATTTTCTTATTTAAAGAAATATCAAAAATATTCTTTAATTAAATACTCATATATATATTCATATATATTCATTTCTGGTGATATTCATTCCTTTGTGTAGCTATAGGTTTCCTTTTGGTATCATTTTCCTCTTGGCTACATTTCTTAGAGTAGCTGTGCCAGTAGTTAATTAACTCAGCTTTTACACATTTGAAAATGTATTTTTTTTTTTCATCCTTGTTCTTCAAAGTCATGTTTCCTGGTCATAGAATTCTAGGTTGATAGCTTTTGTCTTTGACACTTAAACAGTTTGCTCCATTGTTCTTTCTTATAGAACATTTTTGGTCATTTGTATCTTCAACCCTCTTGTCTATAACGTCTCTTTCTTTTTGCTTTTCAAAATCTCTCTTCATAATTGGTTTTAAAAATTTTTATTATGATGTTATCATGATGTAATTTACTTCATCTTTCATGTGCTAGAAATTATTTTAGCTTGGATTGTGAATTTATAATTTTTATCTTATTTGGAACATTTTCAGCTATTATTTCTTCAAATATATTTCCTACCACCACCTTCCTTTGAAGACTAGTTTCTATAGCTCACTGATGCTGTGTTTTCTTTTTTTTTTTTTTTATTTTATTTTGTTGTAGTTTCTTTTCCTGTATCTTTAGGTTTACTAATCTTGTCTCTTGTGGTGTCTAATTTGCAATTTATTTCCTCTTAGAAATCATTTTTGTTTTATTTTTTAAATCTCAGAACTCATGTTTTTGATCTCTAGATGTTTGTCTTTTAAAATATATCTTCCCTGTCTTTCCTTAAAATATTTATACTTTCCTCTTTATTTGTGAAAATACAGAGTATTACTTAGAAGAGCCGTTCAATGTATTATTCTACTAATTCTATCATCTGTAATTTTGGGGTATAGTTCTATTGATTGATATTTTCCCCCACATTATAGACTGTATTTGCCTGTTTTTTTGAATGTCTAGTAATTGTTTATTGAATGCCAAACACTGCAAATTTTAAAAGTTTAGGTGCTGGTTCCTTTTGTGTGTGTTTCTTTAAGTATTTTTGAGTTTTGTTCTGGGAGGACACTAAACTCCTTGAAAACATATTTTGCCTCCCCAGTCTCACTTTTATGTTTGGTTAGGTATGACCAAGGTAGCCTTTAGTCCATGGCTAATCTGTCCCCACAGTGAAACAATACCGTACTTAATAGTGAACCCAATACCTCATGATTTCAAGTTTACCCCATTTTGTTGTTGAATCTTGAATATTTCCAGTATTGTATACCTCTATTAATGTTCTGCCTTCTCCTTCATGCTGATTCTTTTCCCAGACTCAGGTAGTTTCCTCATACACATGTGCCTATCAGTATGCAGCTAAAGACATAGAGGATCCTCATGAAAGTATCTGAAATCAATCAATCAATCTCTCCATTCACCTTTCTTTCTCAACTCTCCCACCTTGCCCTCAGCCTTCTCATCTCTATTACTCTCTCCTTCAAATTCTTGGTCTCCCTGAATACTGAACTCTTTGTTCTCAATTCAGAAAACATGACATGTTTTATTTAGATCCCCCATACCTGTGCTTCATACTTTGACCTAGAAACTCTCTCAAGGCAGTAAGCTGGGATAATTTAAAATTTACTTCATTTCCCATCTCCCAGAAATTACTCTTTTATGCTGCCCCCTGTCCACTTGCTGAAAACCATTGTTTTAAACATGGGTTTTTTAGTTGCTTTAGGTCAGAAGGTACATCTAGTGTCTGTCACTCTGTTAGGCTCACAAGTGGAAGTCTATGCCCTGCTTTGTATATTCCATTTATCATCTTTTCCATAAATCATTTTTCCCCTTCTCTCCAGGATTCTGTTAGATTGAGCAAGGTTTTTCCTCCTTTATATACGGAGCATACAAAATTGAGCTAATCATAATTTCAGGTCACTGTAAAATATTATGTTTTAAATTCATGTTTTATCATTATTTTACTTGAGTTACCTTTCCCTTTTTCTATCCAATTCCAACTGCCTTTGCACTCTCTCTTTCTCTCTCATAGCGATATTCTCTAATAAAGTGTAATACAGGTCCTTATACATGCTTGTATAGATTTTGTGTGTGAATTACCTATGTATGTAATTTTAATAGTGACATTATCTTAATTTCATTCTGTTCTTTACTTCTTTTTTACTCAAATTTATTTTTATGATTTGCTCATTTTTTTCTGCATTTCATTGTTCTAACTTACTGCACTGTACATTCACAGCATAATTTTTCTACGTGTATTAGATGCATTTCCCTAATCATGAACCATGACTTGCCCCCAGTTCCCTGTGATGACAAATAAGACCAAGATTAACAACATATTGATGTCCCTTTTTGATATATGAAAATTTTTTCTTTGGTAAAGATGCCAGCAAATGTTATCATAGGAGATATATATATATATATGATAGGATATACAAAATTAATATCATTTAGTCAAACCAAATTGCTTTCATTAATGGCTTCTAACACCATGTTTTTTGCCAGCAATATCCAGGAATGTTCTTCTCTGTATATCTTTATGCACCCACCCAATAACTGACTTTTAATGGTACAAAGAAATATCTTGTTACAAAATTTGCCTTTCTTTGATTCCTATCATATCTTACATAATCTTTAAATCTTATCTTTTATTATTATCCACATCATTTAACCAATTATTGTCTTTTTCTTTGTCTTCTGTTGTTGGTGTGCACAAGTCCGGGGGAACTTTGTTAAATACAAATCTTCAATTTTAAGGTAAACTATCCATATTTATCCTTATGGTTTATTTTGGGCTGTCTTTTTAAAGAGATTTTGACTATCACTAATTCAAAAATATATCCTTTGAAATGCTTTACAATCTTGTTATGTTGTATCTAGTTATGTATTTATTTTGACATCCTTTTGGGGATCCTTTCTGTGACATTATTCTGATAATTCTTGATTGTATTTAATTCTGGACATTTCTCAGTAATTTTCTCTTGATTTCTTCCTTTTTCCATTGTGATACCATTTCATCCTCCCAAAACTTCTCATTCTCTTTTCCATGTTTTATTTCTCTCTATCGCAGAGTTAATAACTTTTCCAGTTGTCTTCCAACCATTAGTTCCCCATTTAGCTGTCACTAGTTGATCACTATTCTTGCCCATTTTTTTCAACTTCAATAACTAGATTTTACTCATTTTAAAAATAAATTCTCCCATTTTCTTTCATGCAATCCTATTATTGTTAGATGACTTCTATTCTTTAATTTATCTCTTTGAACATTTTAAGCACACATTTCTGTAAGACTGCTTTCCTCTACATTTCTTGAAGAGCAACTTTTCACATTTGTTGAATCTGCAGACATTCTATTGTTTGAAGTGAAAGTGGAAATTTTTCCATTAAAATACTTAGTTCACCATGTTAACTGGAATTCTCAGAATATCTAAATAAAGGGAAGGTTTTTTTTCAATTCGCTTGCCTTAAAGTTTTCTTCTGCTTAGAGGCCTTTGTTGCCATTTATTCCTTGAAAAATGTACTATACTTCAAATAAACAGAAAACTTTAAAAGTAAGGGTTTTTTCTAAATTACCTGAAAACATTTGTATTTCCTATCATCATTTCCCTTTCATACTTTTCTTGAATATCCTTTTCAGATGTGTTCTATGAAAATGAACAGACATAAAAACACACATGGAAGGCCAATTCAACTCCTTTTCTTTAGTATGCGAATCATATTATACAAATGTCTGAAAGTTCCCTTTTCAACTTATTACAAATGTTAGAATTCTGCCCCCACAACTGTACAAATTTACATGCTTACCAGTATTGCACAATAATACTTATTTCTCTATACATTTATTGTTATGTTGAATTACCCATACCCAATACAATTTTTAAAATATTGCCTTTAAAATAGGAGAAAAGAATATGCTTTTCCATTAATCAAGGTCTTCTGATATATTTCTATTTACAGTTTCAAGCCTTCCTCCAACTACTTTCAAAGCTGGTAATTAAATTGGAGATAATACTTTATCAACACTCTAATTTTATAGGTAAGAAAATTAAGGGCATAGAGTTCAGTGCTAGAAAAGAGACTCAGAGAATTTCTGATATATTTTTCAAGGTCTATACTGTCAAGTATGGTCCAAATTTGACTTTTTAATTTTTAACCCTTATTATTTTAGGTTTTCTTTCCAAATCAGAATTGCAAAGATGGGGATAAATCACTCGACATTTTCCTCCTTATTATCTGCACAACAACCTATACAACCACCTTTCAGTGACCTAAGAAATTATCCTGGATTATTTCTGTTCTGTTTTACTTCAGTATTAGCCCCTTTCCTTTTTTTACAACCTCTTGTTTTGAATACACTTCCCTAACAGTGGCACCTCAGTGAATCTTAAAGTTATCTCTGCTTTGAGATCTTTGCTCTCCTTTATCCCTATAAAATGCATTAACCAGATAAAAGTGAAGGTATTCCTAAATGAATGTTCTTAGATGTGCTATTTCTGGTGCCTCTGTGAGAGAGGAAATAGCACCAAGTACCATTAGTCAGCGTGAGAAACCAAACTGAATTAACATCTGGCTTGATGAAACACTGATTTTTAAAAGCTACTATACCCCACATCCAAATCTGACCAGAAGCCCATGGTACTGTAAGAGTCAACACTTCACTATGTAGTTAGAGAATTCCTGATGACTAGAAAGAGCCAGTGCACTTTGTATATTTTAAGGAATCTCAGTAAGTTAAAATGAGCTTTTTGTTAACCTGAGGAATCTGAGGGAAATATAAAGCCATTCAAAATAAAATTATTTTCTATTAGGAAAGTTCTGTGTTTGATAATTAACATAAGGGCAAACACTTGTAGCTTCTTCCACGTGTGGAAGCTTTCTCCTTGATTGGAAGGAAAACTACTCACACAAAGAACATTTTCATTGAATTTATGATTCATCCTATTCCAGGTATTTTGCTAATCAATTATAAATGCTCTCTGGGATAATCCTCAAAAAATACTACGAGATAGGTTTATTTATTCCCATTTTGCTGATGGGGAAATTGTACCACCGCAAGAAAAATATAACTTGTAAAAACTGCATAGCTAGACTTCACTATGTGATAAAGAGAACACATGGCAAAATTTTAATATCAGTATCTAGGTGATGGGTATTTGGATGTTTGGTGTAACTTTCCTGACTCAATACTTTCATTAAAAATGCTGGGGGAAATATTGCATAGCTAATAATTAGAAGTCTGCAAATTTCAATCAGGGTTGACAACTTTTAAAAATAACTCCCCTGTGCCACAAGGGCTCACTAGTTTTGTAGGGATATTATTATAAAATAACTTTTGTCACATCATGGAAAGAATATGCAATTTGTGAATAGAAGAGCTAAGTTTGTCTCACCTCTCCCCACCTTTTAGCTGATCTTGATTGCTAATAAATAAAGCCAAGCTTACAGTGCTTTTAAGCTTTTACTGTAATAACATTTTTGAACTAGTGCAGTAATTATGTTCAAGTACCATAAAAACCAAGTCATAGGGCAAAAATGATAGTGAGAAAGAGTCTGTTTCTTAGTCCCATTACTATTTAAAGAGCACTGGACTATCAAAGTGGATAAATAACCATTCTTTTTTCCAGTAGGATGCTGTAGGTCTTCTTTCTAATGGTGGGGGGGGGGAAAGAAAGAAAAAAAAAAAAGAAAAACTTTGGAATTTAAAAGCACTGGAAAAAGGCAAAAGTCTCAATTAAGGGGGTCAGGAAACTAGGGTAAAAGGAGTAATAATTAGGGAACTCAATTATTTTCTCAACCTGAGAAAAAAGAATTTTGCCATCTGGGCTCTGTTTTGGAAGATCGCTTTGTGGACTTTGGGAAGGATCATTCTCAGCACTGAACTGGTGGAAGCCCTATGAACGTCCTTTGTAGTAGGTAAATGTAAGAATAGACTCAGGCAGGCATAAAACCTGGACTCACTTGCAGTGTGATACACAGAGGAAGGTGACTTTGGAAAACTAACATTGATTCAACATTTTGGCAAGCACTGAGGAACATGTCAATATTAATCTAGTACCTCACACTTGTTGACAGGTAGTCATAAAGGTTAGGGTCCTCAGAGAAATCAGGAGAGGATGAAAATACAGAAAATCTGCTATAAGAATGACAAAGGTTGCTCTTTGAAAAATTTGATGATTCTTGCCTGAATCAACCAGCTCTACTGGCAGCAGCAACAACAAATGAGGAGTCTGGAAGGTTAGAGAAGCTTGTCCCTTGATAGGAAGTGCTGCTGTATAACCTATTCATGTCTATGTTAGAAAGTTGAAATTTTAACCCACATTATTTTTACTGACACTGTACCCTTTAATAGTGTCTACTGTAGTTTTCTAGCCAATTGCATTCTTTTTCCTTTGTGATAATCATAGAGATGACTCCCATAAAAAGGTCCCATGCCCACAGCCCACCTCTTAGAATAACTTGTTCCTTAACCATCAGTCTGAAATCTCTGCTCTCAGGCAGAGCTAAGCAGAGCAGAAATCAAGACAAGACAAAACAAAAATTCCTCAGAACAATAAATCTATCTAAAATGGGTGCTCCTTATTAGGGTTAATGATCAAATCATTTTATATATCTTAGGAGGTTTGAATATGAAATTAACAGATAAAATAGTTAGTTATTAGCACTGAAGAAGAACAAAATAAGTAGGAAGAGCTACACAGGCAGGGGAAATGAGTAATGATATTAGGAGACTGCTAGAATTTCTATGCTTTAGTGCCACCAACATTATGTATTTCCACGAAGCCTAGTTATTTAACATCTGAGGTGGTTCCTGTAGAGAAGACTTACCTTCTTTTTCCTTGACTCTAGGTAACCACAGTCTGTGTTTGCTCCTCTAAATGTGAAGTAGCTATGCAAACAAATTCTCTTATGTCACTCCTAGAGAAATATCCTAAATTCCAAAGTGAGGAATTCTCCACATTGAGAGAATTAGGACACCAATGAGAACTCAACATAGGTTATAACCACTGTATGGGAGAAGCAACTGGGGAGAGAAGTTTAGAAGAAGCAAAACCAGTACCAAGAGTGGAGGGACAACAGGTAAGGTAAACAAGAAGAGCAGAAGTGTAAGCCTCTGCAAAAGAAGGGGAGCCACAGAAGCAGCAGATAGACTCTCCTGAGGCCTCCAGACAGCAAGGCAGATGGTATAGCAAGTAGAAATCTCAATAACTGCTTGTACTCATTATTAAGGAAAGAACAGAAGCCATCAGGTAGCCAACAGGAAATGAGGATGAATGAAGGCCTTGGGGTCTCAAAAGCTCCACAGTCTTAAAGATTACTAGGCTTTTCCCCTCAGTCTTGATCATTCCCTCAGGTTTACATGGCTTTGGTAAGGCATATTATAACTATTACAGAGACAGACACTTTTGGCTTAGAATGAAGTAAAAATATATATTTCCCAAATCAAAATTAAATTACATAAAGCCAGAAACAATTAACACAAGTTGTTTTAACAGATATTTTGAAAAAAATTGTGCTAAAATATTTTCACCATAATAATCTATATCATTGAAATATGTAACAATTTTCAAACAATCCAGAGGCTGTATGCTCATTAATAACATCTAATAGCTATCCTATATTTGAGTGCAGAATATATTCCAATTTCTATATTTAACTTCTATTTTTAACCAAGACATGCTTAACATTCCCCTCAGCTTGACTAAACTTTAGGCAAGTTTTTTCCTAACTACTGGCCCTGATCTCTCTTTTCTTAGGGCATTTACTTTAGAAAATTTTCAAATGCAAATTCTATCTCTGTCCTGTTGAGGTGTGAATATTCTCTTAGCTTCTTGCCAGGTTTACAACCCAGGAATGTCTTTCTCAAGGACCTGGAAGTCATCCCTTTGAAATGTAATCTTCAAGGAAGACAGTGCTCTTCTAGATACATATCTCTCTGTGTGTGTGTGTGTGTGTGTGTGTGTGTGTGTGTGTGTGTTGGAGGGAGGAGTCTAACTGTAATAAATATCAATTAGCAAGCACAGAAGACTTAATCACATTTACTAACTTCTGCCCACCCCCTCAACATCCTTCAGTACTTTTACACTAGCTCAACTCAGTGGTTAAAAACACTCCAGTCTTTTGTTTCAGAGGAGTTGAGTTTAATCTCTCTTCCTTATTGCAACAGTCTTGAATGAAGTCTTCCTGGCCTGTTTAACTTGTCTGGTTCAATTTTTCTTTGACATATCACACATAGAACTTAAAACCGAATGAAACCTCAAGATGTCTGCTAAAAATGTAATAAACTCATGGGTAAAACTGATCTTCATTTCCTAATTATTCATTTGTTTTTTCCACTAGAATTTGAATTTAGAATATACAATTTAATTCTGTACCATGCATTCAAGTAAGCTTTAAAAATAAACACTAATATTAAAATTAGTGTTTTTCAGACACTTTGTATATCTTTTGTAAGATGAGAAGTGGTGCATTTTCTCAAGATTAGTGCTCTGATTTAAAAGTGTAACAAAGTAAGACCCAAAGGGGTCTTTCCCTTTCCCAGGGAAGGGAAAGACCCCCCGCTCCAAGTCCTCTGCCTGCCTGTTGTTTGTAGAAAAGCTGTAGTCTCCCACACCCCCCTTGAGTCACAAAAGCCTGGCTCAATAATTAATGATTGAAAAGATTATGAACACATAGTGATGAAACAGCAGTAGGGCCAAGGGAACTGGTAAGAATTTAAACAGTAAATCAGTCATATGGCAGTCACAGAATCTTTAGCTCCTCTCTGAAGTACCTAGATAACAGTATCTCATGCACATTTCCTAAATTGTTTTACAGATGCTAACCACACTCCCCTAAATCACCATGAACACACAGCCCCAAGACCTACTGGACCCTGAGGATTGATATTAACCCCCGTGACACTACCGTGTTACTTTACCATCAACAAATGAGAGAACTGTGCATGAGCTGATCACACACACTGCAACTCCCCGCCCTCACTTTGCCTTTAAAAATGCTTTCCTGAAACCCATCAGGGAGTTCAAGCTTTTTGAGCATTAGCTGCCCTGGACTCCTTGTGTGTTGTCTTACAATAAACATTGCACTTTTCTTCACCACAACCCAGTGTCAGCAAAGTGGATCCAAGTTTGGTTCCATAACAAAAGAAGCTATACTGCATCACAAAGTTTAAGGTGTTATGCTGAGCGTGTTTGGAGAATAATTTAACCCTTTCAGGGTCTATTTGATTAGTGTGGGTCAAGATTTATGTTATGCAGTTTTTCTTACTTTTTCAGCTATTTATTCTGTTGATATATGCAGCTGTATTTGCACAATGCCAAATATGTAGTAAATAAGCAGGGTAGGTCCATGCATAGGTTTTTCTCCATGTCTAACTGCTACATGCTCCATAAGTAACTATCTTAATTTTAATCTCTCAACTCTAATCCAGTTGTTTTTCAATGTTTTGACAATTTTATGAGGAAAATAAAATGATGGCTTGCTTTTTAAAAATACTGAACTAGAGTGGAGAAAAATCACACCACCAAATATAAGGTGCACATATCCAACTGACAGTAAAATGGGGAAAACCTAGTTCCATCTTCCAAATTTTCTTATACACATCTTTTGTTGCTAGCACACAGGCACTTATTTCAGCTGAGTATTTTGTCTATATTATTGGTACAGTACAATTTGTATATGGTCAATGCTGTGTAACTACATTCTGGGGAATTTCCTATCACAATGAGATGCTGTTCTCTTGAGGCTCTTTTAGTGATGATGTCTTAAAATTAAACTTAAGGTCACCAAAAATGCCCATATATGCTTGGGTTTCTGGAGTCAAATAACATTTTAAGTGATGAGATAAGCATGCATTTAATGTTTGTATTTGGATTAAACTCTGGCTTAGCTTAGTGCACATCTTTAAACTTATTTTAAATTTTGGATTATCTAGTTGCCCACATTTCTCAATCAAAAGTAAGTTAACTTTCAAATGTTTTGATATATCAGTCAAAAGCCAATGTTTCCTGTATTTGTTTCATGACTTCTTTTTAATCTAAGAAATGTAGTATCTTCTATTATGGTACTAATATTGTCTCATCATGTAGTTCAAATTAAAATTGTAATGATACAACAAGATCTCTCCTGGGGCACTCTTAATTCATGTTTTCACAGATGTTCTTACTGCTTGTGAAAGCTGCTTTGGATTTGGTAAGCTGGCAAAGCTAGAGCTGCTATAACATGATGATGACTTCAAAATGGCAGTGCAAAGAATGAAGATGGGAAATTAATCCTTTTACATTCAGAAACTTTGTTTATAATTGAATCATTGTTATTTTCCAGGTAAATGTTGTTGCCTTGGGTTTCCAGGGAATCTGTGTCTAATGATTATTACTGTTTCTTGAAACAACAACTCATTGAGATGAATATCTTCTGGCAGCCTTACCTTATAAGGCATTTCTTCATGTCACCGAGCAGATGGAAAAAAAAAAAGAATTTTTATGGTTTTATTTATTCATGTACAATATGAATAAAGTAAAAGAGTCACACAAATATCTTGTTTACAAGAGGCACTGGGGATGGAATACAACAAATACATATTAAAAACATTTGGAAAATTTGAATGTATTAAAATGTAGCAGCATTTGAGCATACAAACAGGTAATAAAAGACATGCAAAATAATATAAAGTAGCAAAGCATAAGTAAGAATGAAGATTTAGGTGTATTCAGATTTGTGGTAGACACTGGTAGAAAACTGTTATTAAAAATTTGTGCTAGAAACTGCTATTAAAGACATTTTTATATTTGAATTTATGACATGATTGAACATTAGATTGGATCCATTTTAACATTTGTTATAGCTTTGTGATCTACAGTGGTATTTCTATGATTATAATGATAAGGGAAAAGTAATAAAAATGAATATGTTTCAAAAGTACAGATTACTAATATTTTTCACGCTGGTAATGAGATCATCTATAATGTAGAGGGGTATATTTTCAGTCATCCAGTATACTACTTTATCTTTCTGAAATGGAATTTTTGGGTACTTTTATTTGAAAATACTGTCATTCTTTTGTACTTAAAATACAGCATAATCATTGCAAACACACACACACATCGGTTTGAAAAGAGCAGTTAATAGTTCCTATTCACAATTGGGGAAAAATCAGATATAATTCATAATGTTGTAATTTTAAAACAGCGTAACTGCTGGTTCAAAATTCCCACAGTATTTTTCCCACTTAAAATACTATCTAATCCTTTTGTTTCCTTCATGATTTGGCAAATTCTCTAAGCATCAAACTTATTGACCACATACATCATTCAACTTAAGTTCAATATAGTTGTCCATTTGAGACTTTAAGTGGAACTAAAAATTCTGTTAGTTTAAATTTTTAAAAGTCAAAAATTATTAATGAAACCAAAACCATCATGTTGTCTGTTGTCACAATCTCCTTTCCTCATATTCCAGTCTTCCCTCAACTCATTATACATTTTTCATTCACTTGACTAAATAACAAATACATATCAAAAGCATGAGAAAGAACAGAATGAATAAAAATGTAGTAGCATTTGAGCATACAAGCAAGTAATAACAGACATGCAAATTAATGTAAAGTAGCAAAGCAGCAAAGGTTACCATTCATGATCTCCACGTGGATTGGTTTATTATCTCCCTCACCCAGCACCCACCCCACAACAATATAAGTCTCATGAGAGAAGAGGGTTTTTCTATCTAGTTTACAACTATTTACAGAATGCCCCAAACTGCCTGTAACACAGTAAGCAATCAATAAATGTATGTTCAATGAATAAAGGTTGAAAAAGAATGAACAGAGGTTAATAAAAATGCACTTTACTCAAGAATTAGAGATCCTTTGTGCAGGTCATATACTTCCAAATTAAGTTAGTTATTGATTTATAGATAACCTCTCTTAGGGGTTCCCCATATCTCTCAAGGCTCCCAACATCCGCAGAAATTCAGGTTGTGGCCAAAGCTCCACTGGTTGCTGAATATGCTGAATATGCCTTCCATGATGACCCCTCCATGTGTATACTATAAGCCACTTGTTTGTTTTTGCCAGCACATTTGTGAACTTGATCACGTGCAAAAAATTCAGTTAACTCAGATATGTACATACACATTACCAACTTTAAAAAAAAAATCCCCCTGGATATTATACTAAGTGAAATATGTCAAAGATAAATATTGTATGATGTCAATCATATGTGGAATCTAAGAGAGCCAAACTTAGGGCTGGGGGATGGGGGAAATGGGGAGATGTTGATCAAAGGGTTTAAACTTCCAGATATAAGCAGAATACATTCTAGTGCACAGTATAGTGACTACAGTTAAATTATTGTATTATATACTTCAAATTTGCTAAGAGAGTAGATCCTAAATGCTTTTACCACACACAAATACACAAATGGTAGTGGTAATAATTTCATACTATTTATTGATAGATGTATCAAATTGTCATATCATACACTTCAAACTTACACGATGTTATATGTCAACTATATCTCAACAAACTTGCGGAAAAAGCCCATCTTTTCCAATTTACCCTTCCTTTAAACGTTTCCACTGGTTTCCCACTATTTATAGCACTAAATACAAGATCTTTTGCTAGCAACTAAAATCTTCAATAAATGTTCTCAAAATTATCCTTGACTACTCTCATAGATAATTCTAAAGGATTAGCAAGCCCTTCATATGAATTACAAATAAAAAACACATTTTTATAATTTTAAAAATGACAAGATTAGAAGTAGAAATGATATCGACTATATACAGCCTGGGTAAACAATTTGATTAACAAGTGATCAATAAATTTGATCATTATAAGCGGCACAATGATCTGTGGTTTATTTAATATGATTAATGTTTGAATTAGGTCAATGTCTTGATACAACCCATTAATTCCTTGTGATATGCTGCCCCTCCCTTTCAATGTAAAAAAATATACCAAATCAAATGTATCATGGTTAATTCAAAATGCCTAAAATGACTTGTTCACTTAGTACTTGAGTCCAAGTCTCAAAAACATAATTTTAAATGATTTATTCATTTTTAATCTGAGCAAATATATACCTAAGATAAATCTCAGCCAAATTCAGCTCTGTGTAAAGCAATGAATGGCCAGATTGTGAATGAGTAGACATGTTCCAAAGCTGTTAACAAAATTGTTAAGTAAGCAAGTATTATTATTTCAAATATATGAGATGCACGATTTCTCTTAGAGCTAGTTGGAAAATTATGAAGAATAAGCAACACAGGAACCATGACCATTTTCACTATCATAATCCCTCCACTTGGAAGAAAAGAAAACTTCTTAAAACATCAAGGCCAAACCCACAGCTCTGAAATGTGCCCAGGGACTCGACTTCTGCTCCACATGTGCAGAAATGCAGAAAGAGTTAGATCTAAGCCGACAGCTCACACTGACCAAATGGATTCCAACTGAGAAGAAGAAGAAAAACATTGACAGAACTGTCCATCTATGACTCATGGTGCTGGTGCAGGTGCTTTTAGAAAGAGGAAGTATCAGGTTTTCTTAAGAAACTTTAATAACTGGAGGGTAATTGAACATGATAGCATTTAGCAAGCCTCAGTGAACTTCCCTACACCTATCTCATAGGCAGTATGGATTCTGGAATGGATCTCTTTTAGCCAAAGCAACAACTCTATGCTTTATGAAGAACAGACGGTTTGGTTTGACATGCAATAAAATATTCTACAAACCAAAAAGCTTTAAATAACTATGTAACATCAAAATAATTTATCTGCAGATTCACCTATGATATCAGAAATATTATTTTAGACCTAATCCAACACACCTTTCATTCATGGCTATTCCATTACAAGTATCTTTGCACTGTTACAGATGCCAGCATGAAAATGGACTTATGAAACTGAAATTGAAATTCACCTGGTAATTTAATGCCATCTGACTTCCTGATAAGTTAAAGATAGATGCTGATGGATTTTAGAAGTTCTTTTTTCCAATCTTATCTGTTTATAGAACATGATGTGGCTAAAAATGATGATAATAAAACACTACTTTTTATTTATAAATAACCAATCAAAGGGAAGCACAACATACTCCCCTTGAAGCTGAAAAATGTAGTCTTAAAAATGCTTGAAATATTTTAAAGTGTTTTCTCACATTTCCGGTGTTTCAACAATATTTATTGTCTTATTACACTTCAAAACAATCCTGGGAGGCAGAGTATGTAAACATTGTTATTCTCATTTTATAAATGAGGCAGTAGAAATGATATGATTTATTTAAGATGTACAACTATTTGATAACAGAGCCAGAATTGCGAATGTTGCTATACTTTGAGGGTATAGGGAAAAGCTTCTTCACTAGGACGTTGCAAATTATAAAAGTTGAATTTTTAAATCAAAACATATGACTCCAACAAGAGATACAGTCATCATGCAAAAAAACAAATGACATCTGGGTCAGCAAGTCTTAACAATAAATTAATGAGAGATGAGTGTATACTTTTTCTGGAAAAAATGTACATAATAAAGGATTGAGAAATCCTTGGTTATTTTCTCAACATCATCAAGGAGCAAATGCTTTGAATTATAACTAATATAGACCTATATTCATATTTATGACTTAATAACTAACCACTGTCACTTACATGGTTATGATTTAAATTTTAATTTGGGTCTTACAAAAATGTCTTATAGTTACCAAGATAATGGCAAATTATAGTTTATTCAACATTTAGGTTCTCTCCATGTTTTCCAGAAGATTTTTAATCTGATGTGGCCTAACCTGAATCATCTAGCTTGTATATAATTACTATGCTCATTCACTCATGTAATGAGGAATTATTGACTCTCAGTGACAACAAAAAATGTCCACACTTTGGGATCAAAATGAAAATAACACAATCCTTACACTGAAGAAATCCACTTTTTCACAAAAGATAAATACATGTAAAGAAGTAAATACAACACAGTACATGTTCTAACAGACACTGCTGGCCACTGTTCACAAAGAGCAGAGAAAATGAATAAGTATAGGAGTTCAGAAACTACATACTTCCCAGACAAGAGTATCCCTGTCTCTGACCTTAAAAGTGTAAGAAGAGTTCTGCCAGGCAGTTGAACAGGCAGAAAGACATTGTGAGCAAAGAGAACACATAAAATATAAAAATATAGTATTTTTAGGAAAATAAAAATAGCTTAGTGTTACTAGTGCATAGCTTGCAAGCAGAAAGTGGGGAGGCTAGAGGAACAAGTAGGAGAAATAGCTTTGAAAAGAAATGGATTTGCTAATCTAAGGAGTTTAAATATCTTCTTTAGGTGAAGGAAGTTTTTTTTTTAATTTTAATTTTTAATTAGGAAATTGGCATGATCAAACCTAAATTTTAGAAAAACTATGTCCATAAATAAGGAAACATAAACAAAGTTTAAGTAATTCCTGTGACATCTGCTATTCAAACTTAAATCTAGATAATGCTATAATGTGCTACTTCCCAGTTAAAGATATTATAAAATGCTATATTGAGAGCCTGGACTAAGGATAGCAGATGTATTAAGGTAGAATTGCTGAGACTTGTCTTTAGATCAATTAAATATGGGAATAATGCAGAGAGAAAAGCTGAATGTGAACCTGAGGCAATGAATAAATAGAAGAGAGTAAGCAAGATGATATAAGAAAATGATCAGAGTGGAGAACATTTTATTTGGACACATTTTGATGATACTTGTAGGTAGAGATGCTTAATAAGCATTTAAATAACTGGAACTTGACATAGATGTCTATGTTGACAACGTTACACATAGTACAATAAACTCAGAAGTCATAAGGCAAACAACTTCTTCTGAAAATGTTGGGTAAACAGAGAAAATAAAGGGGCTGTGGTTAGACCTCTGGTGTATTAGTTTGCTAAATCTGCTATAAAAAATATCACAAACTGGCTGGCTTAAACCTCAGATATGTATTTCCTAGTTTGGGAAACAAAAAAGCCCAAAATCAAGGTGTCGGCAGAGATGGTTCATACTGAGGGTTGTGAAGGAATGATCTGTTCCAGGCCTCCTTCCTTGACTTGTAGATGGCCATCTAATCAGTATTTTCTTCACATGATCTTTCCTGTATCTGTGTGTCCACATATCCTGTTTTTATAAGGATACAAGTCGTATTGGATTAGGACCTTTGGTAATGATCTCATTTTAATTTGATTACCTCTGTAAAGATCCTATCTCAAATAAGGTCACTGAGGTACTAGGGTATTTTCAACAAATAAAATGTTGAGGAATATAATTCATCTCATAACACTCCACCCTCTGCCATCCCCTCAATTCATGTCCTTTCCACATACAAAAATTCACCCAATTCCAACATCTTGAAAACTCTTAACAAATTCCAGCGTCACCTCTGTCCAAAATACTACCTAACAATCATCTAAATCAGGTATGGGTGAGATATGATTCATCCTGAGGCAAAATATCTTTCTAGTTGTGAACTTGTAAAACCATAAAATAAGTTACCTGCTTCCAAAAGACAATGATAGACAAGCACAAAGTAAATGTTCCCATTTCAAAAGAGATAAATCAAAAGAAAGAGTAAATTTCAGAAAGCAAGTCTGAAATCTAGCAGGGAAATTCCATTAGATTTTAAGGCTTGAGAACAAACCTCTTTGCTTAGATGGTCCTTGGTCTTTGTGGCTGAAGCCCCTGGCAGTCAGCTCTCTGAAACTGAGAGTCAGTCCTACTCTAAGGAACTGAGGAGGAGACAGTCCTGCCCACTGGTCTGTGTCCTCTGGGCCTGTGGTGTTAGTGGAAGCCCTAATGATCCTGAACTGCCTTTGGGATCATTCTTCCCTTTTCTTGAAGGATAGCACATGTTTGGAGCCAGACTGCTGAATCTATCCATTTCCTGCCTGTAGAAGCCCAGAAGTCCAAAAGCATTTCTATATATATATATACACACATATACATATATATACAAACATATATATACATACACATAAATACTTATATATATACACTTCTATATTTATATATACATACATACATTTATATATACATACATATATATATTTGTATATATACATACATTTGTATATGTATAAAATCTCATAATCGTAATCTATAGGTACATATACATATATATCATATGTACACACATATATATGTATACACACACACATACATACATATATACATTAGAGAGAGAAAGAGGAGAGAGAGACTGATCTTTAAAAATTAGCTAACATGATTGTAGAGGCTAGTTTGAAATGTGTAGGGCTGGCCTTCAGGCTAGAGGTTCTGGTATGACTTTATATTGCTGTGCTAAGACTGAAGGCAGTCTGGAGGCAGAATTCCTTCCTCTGGGAGATCTCAGTCTTTTAAGGCCATCAACTGATTGGATGAGGCCAATTGACCTTATGAAGAGCAATCTTATTTATCTAAAATCTGCTAATTTAAATGTTAACCACATTTTAAAAACACCTTCAAAGCAACAACTAGAGTAGTCTTTGACCTAGTAACTGGGCACTATAGCCTAGCCAAGAAAACACATAAAATTAACCACACGTGGGAACAACAAAAGTAAAAGAGTGGGCAGAAAAAAATGATTCAGTAAAAAAGCTAAGCATTAAATGAGAAAGTCCTGTAGTAGAAGCTCAACGAGTAGAAATTTAAGAAGGATTTTTTTTTGGTGAACTATATCAGAATAGACAGAGAAAGCAAATGAATTCTAGATTAGAAAGAGTCCATTTTCTGAAGAAATCATTTTTGTTATTGGGAGTTTCATAAAGATAGGCAAAAAATTTAGACAGGAATGCATCAAGGAGAAAATTCTGTTTCCTGAAGCATGACTAAAGAGATAACCTAAATAAACCTCCTGCCAAAAACAACTAATAACTCTGGCTAAAATATATTACAACAAACCTTTCTAAAAGCTTTGCTGAGCTAAGGAGAAATTTAAAAATAAACAGTCAGAGGCCTCAAAAACAAAGTAAAAGTGTAAAGTCTGAGAGAGAAGCTCACACTGAGGTCAGATTTTGCTCTGAGATTTCTTTCAAACTCTAGTGACAATGAACTTCTCACTGATGACAGTACAACAGTTAATGACAGAGCTGAGTGTATAATCTAAAAATGTATCCTATGTAAAGTTGGGGCCCCTAAAAGTAAACCAGAAATAAACTAAACATATAGGAAAGATAATTGCTAGCTTTAACTTTCATTTGGGGTAAAAGGGAAATAGAAAAATTAAAAACTAAGCCAAAAAAGTCCCATTAAATCTGAATGCAAAATCTGAATTCCTGAGGGATCATCACCTGAATTAGGTATATTATACATTCTGAAAATCCTTAGGGTGAAAAAGGCGTCTAAAATTTTTATTGCCTTCAGGTATCGATCAGATCCAAATATAAATTTTTGGGAGGAAACCAAGTTTAACTTAGTCATCAAAAAACTACCACAAATAATATTCCAAGAAATTTGAGACCACAGTAAAATATTATGAAATATACAGGAACAGAAGGCAGAATGAACAGCAGCCAGCAGTAACTGCAGAAAACAGAAACCAACAAGAACTTCAGACATTGGAGTGACCACAAAATGAAAAATTGTTATGTTTAATATATTTTTTTAAAGAATAAAAATGCAATTTATAAAAAAATAAAATTAGAATACCATAAAAGCAGCCAGAGAGAAAAGCAAAATTCTCTTCAAACAGACACCAATTAGATTGATGCTTGACTTTTTAATAGCAACAATGGAATCCAGAAGATAGCTGTTTAACATCTTCAATGAGCTGAGAAAATATAATTGTCAATCTCAAATTGTACATCTACTGCAAATGTCTTTTAAGAACAAACCCAAAATGAAGACATTTTCAGAGCCACCGTAACTTATGAATATTGTCACCAAAAGAACTTTTCTACAGATTGCTAATGGATGTACTTTAGGAACAACAACAAAACAATTCCACAATTAATACACAAGATGAGATGGCAAGTACATAATCTGGTAACTATGTGGGTAAATTTAAACTAATAATGACTATTAAAAATCATAAGTATAATGTCAAAGTTGTGGGGTTAAAAAAGGAAAAAAATCTAAAATACCAGACAAAAGTGTATAAATTGGGTGCAGAACCATATGAATTAAGGTATTCTAGTAAATTTATATTGTTTGGAAAAAAGAAATAAAGATATTGATTAACTCTGAAGTTTACTAAGTATGGATGTTAAAATTTTTAGAAAAGCATTTTTTTTTCCAATAGCATTGACTTTTATTCATTCATGTTAAATCACCTGAAATGATATCTGTTGCATTTAAATGCTCATTAATGTAAATGGCTGAACAAATCCATTTTAATGGATAATCAATCCATTAAAAAAACCTCAACATTCCACATATACGTAGTGAAAACACAACGGGGACTTCAATAAATCCACAGGAGTTAGTGGTATTATAAAAAAACAAAGAAAAATTTCTTTTCAAGAAATGTCATTCTGAAGAGATAAATATATATATATATTTTAAGAACTTTTACTGAGATACAGTTAACAGACAATAAACTGCATATATTTAGAGTGTACAATTTGGAATCCCAATCTCCCAATTCATTCCCCCCCAACCCTCCCTGGAGATAAATATATTTAAGTTGCCAGAGGATTTTTTTTAAATGATGGAGAACAATACATTTAGAAATGTGGCAGATAAGACATTTCTACTCACATGACTCATTCAACAGACATCCCACCAATGCTCACTGCATCCTAAGCTTATGTTTAAGATTGCTAGACACCTTACTAGATACCAGAAATACAAATAGTTAGATGACAGTCCTCGGACTCTAGGATTTACAAAGGGACCATTTCATTATGGACTTGGCTGCTTTATAAAGAGTTTGGACATTATCCTAGCAACTTGTAGGTTACAAGAGCGTTTTAAGCAAGGGGATGACATAATCAAATTTGTATTTTAGAAACTCATTCTAGGCTCAGGATAAATAACGTGTAGCAGGTTCTGAAGAGTTGGGAAACTGTGTACCTATCCAAGAAAGAAATACCCACTGTCTGAACAAGGTAGTAGCAGTGGTTATTGAAAGAAATGGACAGATGTGAATTTGAATATGTGACTACTTCTCAATAGGACAACAGCAATTCTCCACTGAGTGGCCACTGGTATTATATAAGCAAGTGCCCACCTTTATGGTGGAACTCATCATACATACAAGTATAAGTTTATATAAGTCGAGATCACTTGAACTCAGAAGTGAAATATGCATGTAAGCTTTAAAATTTAATAAGTTCAAACAGGATCACTATGACAGTGCTAGTAAATTCCCCAAGGGTTCATTTAATGGAATCCTGCCCAATGAAAAATGCAACTTATAAAATAATAATTAAGGAGAGGCTTATGGGAAATTATGTTCCATGACTAGACATTTTTTTCCTTAAAGTCTGAGTTCACTTTTGATTTTGAACTTTGGAATAATGATGGGAAAAGTTAAAAGTTTCAAGTTTTCAGAGTGTTATAAGTTTCCTGCTTCAGAACTTATTTTTTTTGAAATGCTTTATCTAAAGCTGCAGTTAATGATGTCCTCAGCTCTGCAAATTAAGCCGATGCTTTTACATCAATGAAAAGAGGCATTGAGAGAGAGATACTGAATGTGTGGATACTGAATCTCAAGGACTATAAATCTTTTTTTCGCCTAAATGTTTCATCTCCAGAGTTTCACATTTTGAAGGGTCTGACCAAAATTTAAAAGTATAGATCAAGGGGAAATTGCCTGTGTAACTCAAGAGTGGTAACCAAGCTTCCTTGCCTGTCATCTCAGAGATTCCTTGAAGTTGGGAAGCTGATCTTTGCCTTTTCGGGAGTGTTAGTCTGGCCAAGAACTACAGTAAAAAGTACACAAGGAAAACTAATATCCACAATTAGTTTACTAATTATGTGTGCATAATTAAAAATTAATCAAGTAAAATAATCAAGAAATAACAGCAAAATATTTGATATTTGTCCAAATTAATGCTAGTTTGTAATGCTAAAAACCATTTGTATTCATTTCTGTTATTCTTGAAAGAAACTAGGAAACCAGAGTTATGAGTTTAAGGAAACTAAATTCCACTATCTGTGTTAAATATTTCCAAAAAATTCTTCTCTTTCCTCTGTCCCTTAAAATTATCATTTGAGAAGAGGAAAATTATATTTTCCTCAACAGTTTATCTGCTAATTCATTGTTGGTGCTCCTAAACCTTATTTTTTTCCTAGCTGGCCAGATAAATAAACACTCTCAACTCTTTAGATGGTTTCATGGATATGCTTTTACAAATTATCATTGAACAAAATGGAAGAAATGATGGCATTCTGATTAACTGTAATACCTACCTCAAAATGAAATTTGACAGAGTGGCTAATATTCTACATTGGAAGAAAGAGAAAGTTATAAAAAATATCAGAGATTCAGGTAAAAAAAATAAAACTTCTAAGTATGACTTTAATCTGTAAAGAATCAGTCCAATATCTGCATATATAGCTCTATTTTAAAAGGCTATACATTTATAATGTTGCATAAAATATAAGAATTTAATAGATAATTTAATAACTCATTTTCTTCCCTTACTCCACTTACTAATGGTAATTAGGAAAAATACTTCTCTGTTTTACTTTGCTTATCAAGAAATCCCATTTTATAAAATCTCACAATCCCCAAATCCATCATTTGCTGAACAGATTTTACAATCTGGGATTATTTTAAGTGTTTACTTTTTTTCCATTTTCAACATATCTGAGGCTAGTTTTTAAAGGTTTCAGTCATGCTTTATGCCCATACTTTATATTACCAAGCCTGTTGAATGTGCAAAGATTCTACCAGGCACTGTTAAAACCCAAAAGCCATAAATGGATACTGCAGTGAAGAAGTTCACAGAAATTCAAATAAGGGTGTATAAATGGGCTTGGGTTGTGTTACTTCCAACTGGAAATAAGAAGAAAAAGACAATAATGGACTTCTGAGGTAGCAATTGAGCTCTTGATTTTGAGATAAAGGAGAAAAATAAAATGGAAATTTGAGTAGGATGAAGACAAAGTTAGAACAGGAGAGGGCCATGCAAAGGAATAGGAACAGAAGTAAAGATAGTATCAGTGTAGGTAGTTGGTAGGAGGAACACAGACTTTGGTTTAGGGGAAGACTAAGAAATGTGATTGGTAGTCAGTTTTGCCATCGTTTTGGATAATGATAAATGCTAGGCTGGGAAGTGTGAACTTATCCTTGAGTCACGGAAGAGCTCTAGAAAGTTTTCAAACAGAGAACTTGACAGGATCAGATATGTGTTAGAAAAAGATCAAAGTAGCATCAATCGTGGAAGGATAAGGAGTTGGGAAGGGAAACTGGAAGTATTGCCTTCAATGAAAGTAATTCTAAATTTTCTACTTGTATGTGATAAGCAGGAAATGGTTTAATTCCAACAAATGCTGTCCTCTTTCACAGGTTCTGGAGACACATGGCTCCTTGATATCAGCAATGCCTTGAAATATTTAACAATGTTTAACTGTAGTGATGAATTATTTTATAGTCCTCATAGCATTTCAATCCAGCTTTTCATTTGAGTTGGCAGCGACAAGCAAGTTCACACAAAGGAAGAGAAGTAGATTATGAACATTTATTTTTCATATCTACTACTATTGTTAAGCACTCTGATTGCCTGCTATGAGGGAACATACCTTGGAAGAAAAATCTGCATCCTAAACTAATATTGAAGATATGTTTAGCATTTCACTTCTCTCTGACTTATTTAGAAAATCAGTATAAATAAAAGTGCACTTTGCAATACATTTTTAGAAAAATTCAATTTTATCACCATAGCGAGCAACCTAAAATAATGCAGCACTAGAGGAAAGAAATTTCAGGTGAAAAGAGCAATAGATTCATTAAATATTTCATTCAATTATGGAGTGCTTACTGAATAATTACAAACAAAAGTATTTCAACTTATGAAAAGCCCAAAGAAAGAAAAGCACTATGTTGTAAAACAATCAGGAAATCTATTTACTATAGCAGCTTAAGGGAAACGTTCATGAATGAGAGATATTTACCTGAGGTCATAATGGTGAGTAGAGTTTACCTAATGAAACAACAGGGAAGACTAGTGTCTTATTCTTCATTGCCCCATGTCAGCAATATCACTTACTTATAGAAGGAAGGGAGTAATAACTTTTTGCCCACATACTCACATGGTAGTTGATAGGGTTGAATGAAAAAAATTATTAAAATTATTTATTATCTGTCTTCATTCTGCCATTAATTTGTCATGTGAGCAAGGAAAAGTTACCTAGTATGTCCAAACTTTAAATTGAATGACCTAGATTCAAGATAATCTTTATAATTTTTATTTTCATCTTGAAAAAGATTTATGATTATATGGTGGCTTAGAGGGATTCATCAATTATTCCTGTTCTATTTTAAAAAATGGATTTTTAAAGTCATCTGTCACAAGTATAAAGAGAAGGAATAACTGTGGTACCTTGATTTTTTTTCCAAATAAAACAGAAAATTTTTAAGTTTTAGATAACTACTAAAATATCCATCTCAGAAAATTAGCCCAAAACATTTTAAAATTTCAAGATAGCTTATCTTGAAATATACCTACATTCTGAGAACAATTACCTTATTAGTTTTCAGAAAATCACAGAAATTGAACTTCAGTCAATACTAGTTATATATAAAGTATTAAACCACATTAAGATACTACTTGTTAATGCCATTATCTATTTTCTTTTAAGCCAAAATTTTCATATTCAAAAAATGAGATATTTGAATGAATGATCTCAAAAATCCCTTTCAGTTATATGATTTCATGTATCTACAAAATACTTTTCAAATAACATGTTTTAAATCACATGTAACCTCTACTATAAGTTGCTTTTACAAACTAGTGGTGGGCATGATTAAAAAACTGACCCACTCCTACAAAATGTTCAACCTTATTAGGTAGGTAAACTTTGTTTTATTTTGTTACTCAGGGACCCAAACCAATAGAAGGCACACAACCTGAGACTGCATCATGTAGAAGGTACAACCACCAAGTTCATTGTGGCAAGGTAAGAGTCCTCATGGTGTTCTTGCACCCTGCCTATGTTTCTGCCTAGAAATGAACTGTATTACCTCTACTCAGAGCACACTGACAATATGACCAATGGTCCTGCCTAACAGGAGGTTGGGAAGACAAAAAGAGACTTAGAACATGAGCATTAGCCATGCCTCCCATACAGAACCATGCAGTCTTAAAAGGGAAAAGCTTTGTTATATAAAGTGCAACACTTTAATGGAGCAGGGTAACCCTGAGAGATGAAGTGACTTCATCAATCACATAGCCAAGTAGAGACAAACCTGGAACAGATAGGTCTTAATGACCTAGCTGTTACTTTTTAAAGGTTTTATTTTAATGACTGAAGAAAACATTTTAAAATACCAACAGTGAAAATGAACAATTACAGACACTGTGCGTCTATCCAATTCCATGCTTTTGAGGATGGAACTTTCAGCCTAGAAACTTCTCAGGTGTATTTTAATTCCAATCCTCTGTGGGTATAGCATTTAATTTCTAGGTCATTGCCCAAAGCCATGCAAATAGCTGAGGCCAGCACAATCTGGATAAGATGGGCTAGGCTTTAATTTCATTACCTCCTTTTATATATTACACAGATAACAGAGTTATCTTTTAACACAGGACCATTACTCATTTTCAAAGGTAAATGCCTAAGTTCACTACAGATACTTAAGTGCTAGCCAGGTGGCAGTGCCTGCAATTTCCCCTGAATGTCATCATAATAAAAGGACTATTGCATCTTGTAACCCTGCCATTCCACTGTGCTTTACAAAGGGTTATCTATAAGTACTTCTAGCTACAGAGGTAGTCCCTTTTTCATGCTCCCTCTTTATCTTTCTTTTTTTCCCTTTTCTGAACAGATATGGGGGGGGGGGGGGGTGGAAAGCATAACCACACTTGAGATTCTGCCTTTTTTTTGTATGTGAATCTTGTTCTAATATACCTCTCCTCCTGAAATTCTAGTATTTTTTAATTCCACATGCATGGCCACTTTTTGAACTGTCCATGAATTTTAGGCAGGAATGTTCAAAAGTTTTGATCTCTAAAGTTGACTGTCTAGGCAGCTGTTTCTCACAGAGAAAACTGGTCTGAAGTGCCGGGTGAGAGGTCTCTGCATGTGACCTGCTATGAGCAATTGAAACTAGACTGAGCACAAAGGAAAAAAAGCCACTTCCATAGGGGGAAAAGATGGCAGCAAAATAGAAGGACATGGAATGCATCCCTCTCCACAGATGCATCAGGAATACATCAAAAGATGCAATAATTCCCTCAGAAAACTGGCTGAAAGCAAGCAGAAGACCTGGGACACCAGAAAGGACTGCAAAGATCCTGACATAACTTGGACAAGTGACCTCTGGAGTCTGGATTACTTGGCCAGAAGTCAAGTTGGAGGCTCTGGGGAGGGAGCACTGAATCGAGGATGCTAGACCACTAGATAGTCCTGAGCCACAGGGGGGTAACTGCAGCGAATTCTCATGGAGGCCCCTATGAGAATCTAAGATCTGGCTTCACCAGACTGCCTACAGCTGCCAGTGCTGGATATCTCACACCAAACTACGGGAACACAAACCCACCCATCTGCACACAGACTACCTAAAGCCATATTAAGCTCACAGATACCCTAAAACGCACCACCAGACATGGCCATACTCATCAGAGGGAAAAGACTCAGATTCACACAGAAAGCGGGTACCAGACCCCCCCACCAGGAAGCGTACTCAAGACACTGGACAAACCTCACCACAGGGGGCAGAGAACAGAAACAAGAAGAATTACTACTAGGCAGCATAGGGAAAGAAGATAGCAAATACTGTAGATTAGACAAAATGAGAAAACAAAGAAACACTTTGCAGGCAAAAGAGCAAGATAAAAACCAAAAAGACCAAATAAATGAAGAGGAAATACAAAAATTGCTTGAGAAACAATTCAGAGAAATGACAGTAAAGATGATCCAAAATCTCAAAAATAAAATAGAGAAAATACAAGAAACATTTAATAAGGACCTAGAAGAACTAAAGAGTAAACAAACAGTAATGAACAAACAATAACTGAAGTTAAAAATACTCTAGATGGTATAAACAGCAGAATAACTGAGGCAGAAGAATGAGTAAGTGAGTTGGAAGATAGAATGGTGGAAATAACTGCCACCAAGCAGAAAAAAAGAAAAAAATAAATAAAAAGAATGGAAGACAGTCTCAGAGACCTTGGTGACAACATTAAGTGCACCAACATTTGAATCACAGGTGTCCCAGAAGAAGAAAAAAAGAAATGGTCTGAGAAAATATTTGAAGAGGTTATAGTGGAAAACTTCCCCAGCATGGGAAAGGAAATAATTAACCAAGTCCAAGAAGCACAGAGAGTCCTATACAGAAAAAACTCAAGGAGAAACACACTAAGGCACACATTAATCAAACTAATGAAAATTAAATGCAAAGAAAAAATTTTAAAAGCAGCAAGAGAAAAGCAACAAATAACATATAAGGGAAATCCTGAAAGGACAACAGCTGATCTTTCTGCAGAAACTCTGCAGGCCAGAAGGGTGTGGCAGGATATACTTAAAGTCTTGAAAGAGAAAAACCTACAGCCAAGAATACTCTACCCAGCAAGAATCTCATTCAGATTCGATGGAGAAACCAAAAGCTTTCTAGACAAGCAAAAGTTAAGAGAATTCAGCACCACCAAACCAGCCTTACAACAACTGCTAAAGAAACTTATCTAGGCAGGAAACACAAAAGAAGGAAAAGACCTACAAGAACAAACCCCCCAAATTTAAGAAAATGGTAACAGGAACATACATGTCAATAATTACCTTAAATGTAAATGGATTAAATGCTCCAACCAAAAGATACAGACTGGCTGAGTGCATATAAAAGCAAGACCAGTCTATATGTTGCCTACAGGAAACCAACTTCAGACTAAGGGACACATATAGACTGAAAGTAAAGGGATGGGAAAAGATATTCCATGCAAATGGAAGTCAAAAGAAAGCTGGAGTAGCAATACTCATATCAGACAAAATAGACTTTAAAGTAATGACTATTAAAAGAGACAAGGTAGGACACTACATAATGATCAAGGGATCAATCCAAGAAGAAGATATAAGAATTGTAAATATCTATGCACTCAACATAGGAGCACCTCAATACATAAGGCAAATGTTAACAGCCATAAAAGGGGACATCGACAGCAACACAATAATAGTAGGAGACTTTAACACCCCACTTACATCAATGGACAGATCATCCAAACAGAAAATAAATAAGGACACGCAAACTTTAAATGACACATTAGACCATCTTGCCTTAACTGATATTTATAGGACATTTCATCCAAAAACTACAGAATACACTTTCTTCTCAAGTGCACATGGAATATTTTCCAGGATAGATCACAACTTGGGTCACAAATCAAGCCTTGGTAAATTCAAGAAAACTGAAATTATATCATGCACCTTCTCTGACCACAACTCCATGAGACTAGATATCAATTACAGGAAAAAAAATGTAAAAAGTACAACCACATGGAGGATAAACAATACACTATTAAACAACCAAGAAATCACTGAAGAAATCAAAGAGGAAATCAAAAAATATCTAGAAACAAGTGACAATGAAAACACAACAACCCAAAACCTATGGGATACAGCAAAAGCAGTTCTAAGAGGGAAGTTTAGAGCAATACAGTCCTACCTCAAGAAACAAGAAAAATATCAAATAAACAACCTAATCTTACACATAAAACAATCAAAGAAAGAAGAACAAAAACACCCAAAAGTGAGCAGAAGGAAAGAAATCATAAAGAGCAGATCAGAAATAACTGAAAAAGAAATGAAGGAAACAATAGCAAAGATCAATGAAACTAAAAGCTGGTTCTTTAGAAGATAAACAAAAACTGACAAACCATTAGCCAGACTCATCAGGAAAAAAAGGAAGAAGACATAAATCAACAGAATTAGAAATGAAAAAGAAGTAACAACGGACACCACAGAAATACAAAAGATCATGAGAGACTACTACAAGCAACTATATGCCAATAAAGTGGATAACATGGAAGAAATGAATAAATTCTTAGAAAAGTACAATCTTCCAAAAGTGAACCAGGAAGAAATAGAAAATATGAACAGAACAATCACAAGTATGGAAGTTGAGGCAGTGATTAAAAATCTCCCAACAAACAAAAGTCCAGGGCCAGATGGATTCACAGGCGAATTCCATCAAACATTTAGAGAAGAACAAACACCCATCCTTCTCAAACTCTTCCAAAATATTGCAGAAGGCGGAACACTCCCAAACTCATTCTACGAGGCCACCATCACCCTGATACCAAAACCAGGCAAAGATATCAAAAAAAAGAGCATTAAAAGCCAATATCACTGATGAATATAGATGCAAAAATCCTCAACAAAATACTAGCAACAGAATCCAACAGCACACTAAGAAGATCATACACCATGATCAAGTGGGGTTTATCCCTGGGATGCAAGGATTCTTCAATATACACAAATCAATCAATGTGATATATCGTATCAACAAGTTGAAGGATAAAAACCATCTGATAATCTCAATAGATGCAGAAAAAGCTTTTGACAAAATTCAGCATCCATTTACGATAAAAGCTCTCCAGAAAATGGGCATAGAAGGAAATTACCTCAACATAATAAAAGCCATATATGAGAAACCAAAAGCCAACATCATTCTAAATGGGGAAAAACTGAGAGAATTCCCTCTAAGAACGGGAACAAGACAAGGGTGCCCACTCTCACCATTATTATTCAACATAGTTTTGGAAGTTTTAGCCACAGCAATCAGAGAAGAAAATGAAAGAAAAGGAATCCAAATTGGAAAAGTGAAGTATAATTGTCACTCTTTGCAGATGACATGATATTACACATAGAAAACCCTAAAGACTCTACCATAAAACTGCTAGCACTAATTGATGAATTTAATAAAGCAGCAAGATACAAAATTAATGTGCAGAAATCTCTTGCATTCCTATACACTAACAACAAAAAAGCAGAAAGAGAAATTAAGGAAACTCTCCCATTTACCACTGCAACAAAAAGAATAAAATACCTAGGAATAAACCTGCCTAAGGAGGCAAAAGATCTGTATGCAGAAAACTATAAGACATTGATGAAAGAAATCAAAGATGATACAAACAGATGGAGAGATATACTATGTTCTTGGATTGGAAGAATCAACATTGTGAAAAGGACTGTACTACCCAAAGCAATTTACAGATTCAGTGCAATCCCTATCAAATTACCAATGACATTTTTCCCACAACTAGAACAAGAAATCTTACCATTTGTATGGAAATGCAAAAGACCTGAATAGCCAATGCAGTCTTTAGAAGGAAAGATGGAGCTGGTGGAAATAGGCTTCCCAACTTCAAACTATACTACAAGGCCACAGTGATCAAGACAGTATGGTACTGGCACAAAAATAGAAAGGAAGATCAATGGAACAGAATAGAGAACTCAGAGGTAAACCCAAGTACATATGGGCACCTTATCTTTGACAAAGGAGGCAAGAATATACAATGGAGAAAAGACAGCCTCTTCAATAGGTGGTGCTGGGAAAATTGGACAGCAACATGTAAAAGAATGAAATTCGAACACTTCCTAACACCATACACAAAAAGAAACTCCAAATGGGTTAAAGACCTAAATGTAAGGCCAGACACTCTAAAACTCCTAGGGGAAAACATAGGCAGAACACTCTATGACATCCATCAAAGCAAGATCCTTTTTGACCCACCTCCTAGAATCATGGAAATAAAATCAAGAATAAACAAATGGGACCTCATGAAACTTAAAAGCTTTTGCGCAGCAAAAGAAACCAGAATCAAGACAAGAAGACAAGCCTCAGAATGGGAGAAAATACTTGCCAACGAAGCAATGGACAAAGGATTAACCTCCAAAATATAGAAGCAGCTCATGAAGCTTAATACCACAAAAGCAAATAACCCAATCCACAAATGGGCAGAATACCTAAATAGACATTTCTCCACAGAAGACATGCAGATGGCTAACAAACACATGAAAAGATGCTCAACATCACTAATCATCAGAGAAATGCAAGTCAAAGCCACAATGAGGTATCACCTCACATCAGTCAGAATGTCCATCATTTAAAAAATCTAGAAACAATAAATGTTGGAGAGGGTGTGGAGAAAAGGGAACTCTCATGCCCTGCTGGTGGGAACATAAATTGGTACACCAACTATGGAAAATAGTATGGAGGTTCCTTAAAAAACTAAAAATGGAACTACCATATGATGCAGCAATCCCACTCCTGGGTATATACCCAGAGAAAACCATAATCCAGAAAGAAACATGTACCACAATGTTCACTGCAGCACTATTTACAACAGCCAGGACATGGAAGCAACCTAAATGCCCATCAACAGATCAATGGATAAAGATGTGGCACATATATACAATGGAATATTATTTAGCCATAAAAAAGGAATGAAATTGAGTTATTTTTAGTGAGGTGGATGGACCTAGAGGCTGCCAAACAGAGCAAAGTAAGCCAGAAAGAGGAAAACAAATTCTCTATGCTAACTCATATATATGGAACCTAAAAAAAAAATTGTTCTGATGAACCCAGGGGCAGGGCAAGAATAAAGACATAGATGTAGAGAACAGACTTGAGGTCACAGGGTGGGTGAGGGTGGCGAAGAGGAAGCTGGGACAAAGTGAGAGAATAGCACTGACATATATATATATATACTACCAAATGTAAAATAGATAGCTAGTGGAAAGTTGCCACATAACATAGGGAGTTCAATTCGATGATGGGTGATGACTTAGAGGGCTTGGATAGGGAGGGTGGGAGGGAGTCACGAGAGGGAAGGCATATGGGAATATATGTATAAATACAGCTGATCCACTTTGGTGTGCAGCAAAAACTGCCACAACAGTGTAAAGCAAATTATATTCCAATAAAGAGCTTAAAAATTTTAAAATAGAAAAAAAAAAAAAAAGCCACTTCCAAAAAAAATAAAGTTGACTGTCTAGCTTTATCAGATTTTGACATTTGTCTGTTTATAGTTTCAGTCACTCATAAAATTAATGATTATAAACTATAGCTCTGCATTCCCTTTGCTCTGTTCTTGAGGCAAAGAACCTTTTCCCTGTCTGAACCTTTTCCCATTGATCCTCTGCCTTATGGCTACGATGCCTGACTCATGCTGTCCTGTATTTAGCCAAAATATTTTACTACTACCTTACTTAAGGTAAGGGGCTAGTGGCCCAGTCCACAATCCATTTGGAGGCTTTTCCTATCCCATCTTGCATTCCATTTGGGTTACTAATTGGCTTTTCTAATACACCAATTCACATTAAACTTGCTATACCCATGGCTAAAGTTGTAGTAGTTCATTGTTTGCCAAACAGCTTTTGCATTGTTAATCCAGAGAAGTGAACATTAGACATTTCTCACACTTCAACCTGTCAGTGAGGGAAAAGCTTTTTGCCTGAATTAGCTTTTAGTTTCTCTGCAATGATTCCCCATTGTGGTTACCTGCTCTGTACAAATCTTGTCCCTCTTGGCTGCCCTGTGAAAGGAGGTCAGCAATGGTACCTCCCATTCCACAAGTGCCAACTTGCCATGTTGCATTCTGACCACAGGGACTGTCTGTAGTCACAGGATAAGGGCCTGACCTATACAATGGTGGGCTCTCCCTTGAAGAGGAGAGAGAACATTTTCTCTTTCATCTATAGAAGAGGGATGTCTTGAAAGAGGAAACAAAAATTTTAAATGAGGGCTTCAATACATCAAAGTTCAAAAAGGAATTTCTCAGATGTCTTTGTAAATCATGTCCTTCCATTTGGATTTTGAGAAGTTAAGCTCTCCTAGGGTTATTTAGAAATAAACTTATGAATGCTTTTTAACATGTTTCCATGACCCTCAGCTAGATATTGAGAGATCTTTAAGGCCAGTCCAAGACAAAGATGAGAGACCTACATTTTATAAGCCAGATGATCTAATTATGCATATCTCAGTGATTTCTCATCTCTTAGTTCTGAGTATTAATAAAGTTTTGTTTAAATGATCTATCCTAATAACCATCTATAGATTGTTTGGGGAAAATATTCAAGTGACCACTTTAGGAGGAGCATTAAAGGGAAAGAGTATTCCAGTGAGACCTGTGCAGTAGCAGAAGCATTAATAAAAATAGAATAAAATATTCCAGGCATTCTTCTAAGTTATATGCCTTTTTATTTTATCAATACCACTAACTGATAGTGCTATTAGTAAGCCCATTAATAGATGAGAAAACTGGGGCACAGAAAAGTTAAGCAATTTATTCAAGGTCACATAGATCATAAGCAGTAGAGGCCAGAGCCTTAGAGGATGGAAACCATGTTTGGGAATGCTAGACTTAAAAATCTTTTCCATAAGATGATTCTCTCTCCTTTGCCTGCACTGGGTACTCTCAGTATGATTTTATTAAGTAAAACAACTGGCTTCACATCCAAACATCATAACATATTGAGCTTGGTTTTGTGACTCCATCAGTGCCCTCTTATGCCAATACAATACTCTCCTTATCTCCTTTCAGTGATCACATAATTAGGATAGATTATAGAGCTATCACAATTTTGGAATCTGCTTAGTTACATAAGTGTTATTTCCATGAATGCCTTAGTTTTTGACATTGTATTTCTTCTCAAATAGCTCACATTGATGGAAACATTCCTGTGCTTTTACTTATTCATCCAACTAACTGCTTTCACTCTTTTCACATAAAGGACGCTTTCTCTAACTGTAATAAAAGGTTTTACCTTTTACGAAGTCAGATACTTTAAAATATCAGTCTTTCTCAAGAAAATGATGAGGTGAATTAATAAATCCTAACGTTCTCTTGAATATTCCACTTATTCCACTGAAAAGGGCAAATTTAACAGTGTTTCTTGAAAAGGATGAGTAGAACGTGAATGAACGAGTAGCAATTTATTAGACATTTTGAAGAGCTAATGCATACCTAAAAAGTTCTATAGCTTTCCTTTTTCTTCTCTACTTCAAACCAATTCAATAATCTATTAGCTATCACCTTCCCAGCTTAAATACTAGAATTATGAAGGTTTTCCAACTCTACCCTCTTGAGAAATGGCAGACAATAGAGAAAGTAAGAGAGAGAAGTAATACAAAGATTGAAAAAGGAACCTTTGGGTGCTATTCTAGGGGTAGTGATAAGGCAAGAAACAAGAACAAGGGCAGCCTCTTTGCCATTCAGATTTATTTTAACAGGAGAGCTAAAGAGGGTGAAAGTAAAAGAAAGGAGAAATAAAAACACTGATTACTTTAGTGTTCCCATACATAATTTGAAAAGAAATCTCCATCTTCAAATGACATTTAATATGAGAACAAGTGAATACACAATAATGCTACAGAGGACGTATATCTTGAAAATCTTTCTTCTCTGAAAAAATATTTTGTTGATAATTACTGTCTTTTTAAGACTGCCATGTGAGTATTTATTGTTTCTCATTAATTTTCTGAGTTCCTATAATTTGCAGAAAAGGATATGCAAGTTAGCTGGGATAAGAATGGACTTAGTCCCCTATTTTGGTCCATAAAATTGAGTCATTAATTGAGTGAGTTGAGGATGTCTTTTGATGTTACTTAAATAATTGTGAGTACTGGCCATACCTTTATTACAGAGTAATCTTGATTCAGGAATAGATCATGGAATGAGCAACTGGCTGGAATCAATAGGCAGAGGGAAAGACACTGAGTTATTCAGGAAGGATTGGTTGTTTTGAAAACCCAAGAGAATAGTTAAAGAACTTGACAATTGTTTTTGTTTTGGGGGAGGGTTCACAGGAAAAGAAAGGTACAGGGATTTACCATATATCTCCTGCCCCCCACAGCAATTGTTCAATTATTTTTTTTAGTAGGTTTAATAACTTTTTTTTTAACTAAAAGATCAGGGGCTCTCAAGTTCCCTTACAATTCTATGACTATGTTGCAAGTTTAGGTCACGTTGTTGCATATGTGTCACCCACTGATGGGAGTTTTAAGATGAAATGTGGTCGACAGTGTTTATGATGTATAGTTCTAACTTCAATCTATCCAGAAACAAATGAAATTCAGAGGAATGTTGATCATATAGGTAATAACTTTTTCTGGATTAGCACTGGAAAGGGAAAAACTGAACATAGTATGGGTTGCTGCGCCCTCCATGGCATTTGATAGATTTTTTTTATTTTTTTATTTTTTATTTTTTAATTATTTTTTGCAGGTCCACCGAGTTCAATCATCTGTTTTTATACACATATCCCTGTATTCCCTCCCTTCCTTGACTCCCCCACCTCGAGTCCCCCCCACCCTCCCCGCCCCAGTCCTCTAAGGCATCTTCCATCCTCGAGTTGGACTACCTTTGTTATACAACAACTTCCCACTGACTATCTATTTTACAGTTGGTAGTATATATATGTTTGTGCTACTCTCTCGCTTCGTCTCAGCTTCCCCTTCACCCCCCGCCCCCTCCCATACCTCGAGTTCTCCAGTCCATTCTCTGTATCTGCGTCCTTCTTCTTGTCACTGAGTTCATCAGTACCATTTTTAGATTCCGTATATGTGAGTTAGCATACAATATTTGTCTTTCTCTTTCTGACTTACTTCACTCTGTATGACAGATTGTAGTTCTATCCACCTCATTACATATAGCTCCATCTCATCCCTTTCTATAGCTGAGTAATATTCCATCGTGTATATATGCCACATCTTCTGTATCCATTCATTTGTTGATGGGCATTTAGGTTGCTTCCATGTCCTAGCTATTGTAAATAGTGCTGCAATAAACATTATGGTACAAGTTTCTTTTGGGATTATGGTTTTCTTTGGGTATATGCCCAGGAGTGGGATTACTGGATCATATGGAAGTTCTATTTGTAGTTTTTTAAGGAACCTCCAAATTGTTTTCCATAGTGGCTGTACCAACTTACAGTCCCACCAACAGTGCAGGAGAGTTCCCTTTTCTCCACACCCTCTCCAACATTTGTGGTTTCCAGATTTTGTAATGATGGCCATTCTGATCGCTGTGAGGTGATACCTCATTGTGGCTTTGACTTGCATTTCTCTGATGATGAGTGATGTTGAGCATCTTTTCATGTGTGTGTTGGCCATCTGTATGTCTTCTTTGGAGAAATGTCTATTTAGGTCTTCTGCCCATTTGTGGATTGGGTTATTTGCTTTTTTGGTATTAAGCTTCATGAGCTGCTTCTATATTTTGGAGATTAATCCTTTGTCTGTTGTTTCATAGGCAATTATTTTTTCCCATTCTGAGGGTTGCCTTTTAGTCTTGTTTATGGTTTCTTTTGCTGTGCAAAAGCTTTAAATTTCATGAGGTCCCATTTGTTTATTCTTGATTTTATTTCCATGATTCTAGGAGGTGGGTCCGAAAGGATCTTGCTTTGATGGATGTCATAGAGTGTTCTGCCTATGTTTCCCTCTAGGAGTTTTATAGCATCTGGCCTTACATGTAGGTCTTTAACCCATTTGGAGTTTCTTTTTGTGTATGGTGTTAGGAAGTGTTCGAATTTCATTCTTTTACATGTTGCTGTCCAATTTTCCCAGCACCACTTATTGAAGAGGCTGTCTTTTTTCCATTGTATATTCTTGCCTCCTTTGTCAAAGATAAGGTGCCCATATGTGTTTGGGCTTACTTCTGAGTTCTCTATTCTATTCCATTGATCTTCCTTTATATTTTTGTGCCAGTACCATACTGCCTTGATTGCTATGGCCTTGTAGTATAGTTTGAAGTCAGGAAGCCTGATTCCACCAACGCCATTTTTCTTTCTCAAGATTGCTTTGGCTATTCGGGGTCTTTTGCGTTTCCATACAAATCGTAAGATTTCTTGCTCTAGTTCTGTGAAAAATGCCTTTGGTAATTTGATAGGGATTGCACTGAATCTGTAAATTGCTTTGGGTAGTACAGTCATTTTCATGATGTTGATTCTTCCAATCCAGGAACATGGTATGTCTCTCCATCTGTTTGTGTCGTCTTTGATTTCTTTCATCAATGTCTTAAAGTTTTCTGCATACAGATCTTTTGCCTCTTTAGGCAGGTTTATTCCTAGGTATTTTATTCTTTTTGTTGCAATGGTGAATGGGAGAGTTTCCTTAATTTCTCTTTCTGCTCTTCCGTTGTTAGTGTATAGGAATGCAAGAGATTTCTGTGCATTAATTTTGTATCCTGCTACTTTCCTAACTCATCAATTAGTGCTAGCAGTTTTATGGTAGAGTCTTTAGGGTTTTCTATATATAATATCATGTCATCTGCAAAGAGTGACAATTTTACTTCTTCTTTTCCAATTTGGATTCCTTTGATTTCTTTTCCTTCTCTGATTGCTGTGGCTAAAACTTCCAAAACTATGTTGAATAACAGTGGTGAGAGTGGGCACCCTTGTCTTGTTCCTGTTCTTAGAGGGAATTCTTCCAGTTTTTCCCCATTGAGAACGATGTTGGCTTTTGGTTTTACATATATGGCTTTTATTATGTTGAGGTAATTTCCTTCTATGCCCATTTTCTGGAGAGCTTTTATCATAAATGGATGTTGAATTTGTCCAAAGCTTTTTCTGCATCTATTGAGATTATCATATGGTTTTTATCCTTCAATTTGTTGATATGATGTATCACATTGATTGATTTGCATATATTGAAGGATCCTTGCATCCCAGGGATAAACCCCACTTGATCATGGTGTATGATTTTTTTAATATGCTGTTGCAGTCTGTTAGCTAGTATTTTGTTGAGGATTTTTGCATCTATATTCATCAGTGATATTGGTCTGTAGTTTTCTTTTTTTGTGACATCTTTGCCTGGTTTTGGTATCACGGTGATGGTAGCCTCATAGAATGAGTTTGGGAGTGTTCCGCCTTCTGCAATATTTTGGAAGAGTTTGAGAGGGATAGGTGTTAGCTCTTCTCGAAACGTTTGATAAAATTCACCTGTGAATCCATGTGGTCCTGGGCTTTTGTGTGTTGGGAGATTTTTAATCACTGCCTCAATTTCCGTACTTGTGATTGGTCTGTTCATGGTTTCTATTTCTTCCTGGTTCAGTCTTGGAAGATTGTATTTTTCTAAGAATGTATCCATTTCTTCCATGTTATCCACTTTATTGGCATATAGTTGCTTGTAGTAGTCTCTCATGATGTTTTGTATTACTGAGGTGTCCGTTGTTACTTCTCCTTTTTCATTTCTAATTCTGTTGATTTGCATCTTCTCCCTTTTTTCCTTGATGAGTCTGGCTAATGGTTTATCAATTTTGTTAATCTTCTCAAAGAACCAGCTTTTAGTTTTATTTATTTTTGCTATGGTTCCTTCCTTTCTTTTTCATTTATTTCTGCTCTGATCTTTATGATTTCTTTCCTTCTACTCCCTTTGGGGTTTCTTTGTTCTTCTTTCTCTAGTTGTTTGAGGTGTAAGGTTAGGTTGTTTATTCGATCATTTTCTTGTTTCTTAAGGTAGGACTGTATTGCTATAAACTTCCCTCTTAGAACTGCTTTTGCTGCATCCCATAGGTTTTGGGTTGTTGTGTTTTCATTGTCATTTGTTTCTAGATATTTTTTGATTTCCTCTTTGATTTCTTTAGTGATTCCTTGGTTGTTTAAGAGTGAATTGTTTAGCCTCCATGTGTTTGTATTTTTTGCAGTTTTTTTCCTGTAATTGATATCTAGTCTCATGGCGTTGTGGTCTGAGAAGATGCTTGATATGATTTTAATTTTCTTGAATTTGCTGAGGTTTGATTTGTGACCCAAGATGTGATCTATCCTGGAAAATGTTCCGTGTGCAGTTGAGAAGAAAGTGTAGTCTGTCGTTTTTGGATGGAATGTCCTATAAATATCAGTTAAGTCGAGATGGTCTAATGTGTCATTTAAAGCTTGTGTGTCTTTATTTATATTCTGTTTGGATGATCTGTCCATTGATGTAAGTGGGGTGTTCAAGTCTCCCACTATTATTGTGTTACTGTCAATGTCCCCTTTTATGGCTGTTAGCATTTGCCTTATGTATTGAGGTGCTCCTATATTGGGGGCATAGATATTTACCATTGTGATATGTTCTTCTTGAATGGATCCCTTGATCATTATGTAGTGTCCTTCCTTGTCTCTTTTAATAGTCTTTACTTTAAAGTCTAATTTGTCTGATATGAGTATTGCTACTCCAGCTTTCTTTGGACTTCCATGAGCATGGAATATCTTTTTCCATCCCTTTACTTTCAGTCTATATGTATCCCTTGGTCTGAAGTGGGTTTCTTGTAGGCAGCATATAGAAGGGTCTTGTTTTTGTATCCATTCAGCCAGTCTGTGTCTTTTGGTTGGAGCATTTAATCCATTTACATTTAAGGTGATTATTGACATGTGTGTTCCAATTACCATTTTCTGAATTGTTTTGGGTTTGTATTTGTAGGTGCTTTCCTTTTCTTGTGTTTCCTACTTAGAGAAGTTCCTTTAGCACTTGTTGTAAGGCTGGTTTGGTGGTGCTGAATTCTCTTAACTTTTGCTTGTCTGGAAAGCTTTTGATTTCTCCCTCAAATCTGAATGAGATCTTGCTGGGTAGAGTATTCTTGGCTGTAGGTTTCTCTCTTTCAGGACTTTCAGTATATCCTGCCATTCCCTTCTGGCCTGCAGAGTTTCTGTAGAAAGATCATCTGTTATCCTTATGGGTTTTCCCTTATTTGTTGTTTGTTGCTTTTCTCTTGCTGCTTTTAATATTTTTTCTTTGTGTTTAATTGTCATTAGCTTGATTAATATGTGTCTTAGTATATTTCCCCTTGGGTTTATACTGTATGGGACTCTCTGTGCTTCTGGGACTTGGTTCATTATTTCCTTTCCCATGCTGGGGAAGTTTTCCACTATAACCTCTTCAAGTATTTTCTCAGACCCTTTCTTGTTTTCTTCTTCTTCTGGGATGCCTATAATCGAATGTTGGTATGCTTAATGTTATCACTGAGGTCTCTGAGACTGTCTTCTATTCTTTTTATTCTTTTTTCTTTTTCCTGCTCTGTGGCATTTACTTCCCCCATTCTATCTTCCAACTCACTTATTCATTCTTCTGCCTCAGTCATTCTGCTGGTTATAGCATCTAGAGTATTTTTAATTTCAGTTATTTTGTTATCCATTGCTGTTTGTTTTTCTGAGTTCTTATGAACTGTTTCTTGTACTTTCTCTATTTTGTTATCAAGATTTTGTATCATTTTTACTATCATTACTCTAAATTCTTTTTCAGGCATTTTTCCTATTTCCTCCTCATTTATTTGGTCTTGTGGGTTTTTTTCTGCTCCTTTGCCTGCATGGTGTTTCTTTGTTTCCTCATGGTTGTCCAAACTTTTGGGGTTGCTTGTCCTGGTGATAGAGGTGTTTATAGAAGACTGTCCAAGCCTCAGACTAATGTCCAAGTATTGGATTAAACAAATATTAAGTCTAGGAAACACATACATGTATAAGACACATGATTATTGAATCCATTAGGACATAAGGCTCTAGAAAGACCTGACAGAACCCCAGTGTGCTATCAGATATTCAAAGAGAAACCCAACAGAAATTGACAACTGAAACAGAACAAATCAGAGACAAAAGCAAAAGCAAACAAACAAATAAATAACACCTTACACATACAAACATTAATCCAGGGAGATTTTGTAAGCTAGGATCAAATATAGAAAAGAGCCAGAGTACCACCAGAGAGAATGGAGATTCTCAGAATGTAATTAGACAACTGTACTAAGAACTAAGATAAAAGCAAAAGCCTAATATTAAATACTAAGGCAGTGCGTCATCTGGAGAATAGAGCAAGGAGTCTGAGCAGATCGATAGTGTTGCTTATAAGTGTGTTAAGATAAAATAAACTTAAAAAGGCTGGAAGAAAGGGGAACAGAAGAGCGTAATGTGGTTGGAAATATGCAAATAAAAAGAAAGGAATAGAAATGTATAAAAGATAGGGATGAAAGGAAAGTATGAGAGATATATTGTCCGTACTACCAAAAACTTAGCTAGATATAGAAGTATATAAAAAGGCAAAAAAAAAAAAAGAATAAAAAATATCATTAAAAAATTATGTTATAAAACTTGTAGATCCCTTAAGGCTAAGATCGTATTTAATAACAAAAAAAAAAAAAAAAGAGAGAGAAAAAGAAAAAGAAAAACAAAAAATCCAGATCTGATCCCAGAATGGACCAGTTCAATAGGTATTGATACTACTATTTCTGTTTCCTTAGCGTCTCAGCTGTAAGTGTCCTTCTCCTTGCCTTGGATTTTTTTTGCATTATTCTGTGACCAGTAGAGTTTCCTTTATTGTTCGTCTGTAAGCGTCGGTGTGTGGGGAGGGAGAGGGTACAATAGTGGATCCTTCTCCTGGGAGTGAGTGAGCAGTGGCGCACTGTTGTTTCAGTCAGGCTTGGAGGTGCCTGTTGCAGAGGGATGCTGGTGGCTCAGGCTAAACAGAAAATCTTAGAGTTGGGCCTCTCTCAGGGTTTTTTTTTTGTTGCGTTGTTGTTGTTGTTTTTTCTCTCGGCAGCCTCCCTGCTGCTGGCATTGCAAGGGGTTTTAATCTAGCCCCGCCCGAGTGCCTGAGGGTGCTTGTTATCCCTGAGTGCCTTAGGTGGCCCAAAGGTGTCTCTCCACTGTGTGTTGCAGAGGAGCCCAAAGAGAGAGAGAGGCTACGTGCGCGGCTCCTCCCCCCCGCCCCCCCCCCCGGCCCGTGAGCCTGCAGCCTCCAGCGATGGCCAGGCAGCTCTCAGGGACGGGCACTCCTCTCCACGGACCTCCTCCCTCCTGTCCTCTCGGTCCGTCACCCTACCAGCAACAATGTTTCTCACCCTGAACCAGCTCTCCGGTTCCCACGCTCCCGCTCCCGGACCCTCCGTTCAGCCGCGGATCGATGTCTGGGTCTGGGAACGCTGAGCTGCGCTGCGGAGGTCAGTATGTTTCTCACTCCCTCCCGTCTGCCACAGCTCCGCCGCTTCACCCTCTTTGAGCCTTCGTAGATGCCTCCCTACCGGCTATGTCGGGCTCCCTGCGGTCCTTTCTGGTGTCCGAGGCCGGCTGCTGGTGTTCAGCTGGTTCTCTGTGGGAATTACTGTGTCCTTCCGCGCATTCCCAATGCATCTGTGGAGAGGGATGCACTCCATGTCCCTCTACTTTGCTGCCATCTTTTCTCCCCCTCTGATAGATTTTTGTTTTATATGCCCATAAGCAAACAATGAAATTTAAAAATAATAAGAAATATGTCTCTTCTTTGTTTATATCCTATTAAATGTTTTTTTTTTTTTTAATTTGGCCTAGTAAATTATACCATATGTAACTATGAACTAGGTGGTGTTTATGAAATGTGAAAACCAAACTGCTGTAGAAAGCCTGGTCTCAGATTCCTTAAAATAAAATGGAATTTTAGACTTTCATTTGTGCACAGTAGATGTAAAGGGTGAAGAATAAAAGCAATAATATTCACAAATCTCTGTGAGCAAATATAAACAGGGCAAGAAAAATACTGAAGATCAATAAATAAGAACTGAAATTTTGATTTCAGGGTATGGCATCAGAAGTTACTCATCCACAAAACCGCTATCACCCAGCCCCATCTGGCTTATGTTTTTCTTTTCTTTTTCTATTATCCTCTGTTCACAATAGCCTTCAGTTTCCTTCCTCAGATAGTTTGTACTTCCTGGTTTTTCTGTCAAAACTGTTTTTTCTCAATATACTTAATCATACTCATCCTTTCTCACCTCTCAGATATCAATTTATATAATATCTCCTCAGGAAATTTCCCTAAACATCATAGCTTAATTAGCTTCCCACCTTATTTTATTTTCATTGTTGTAAGAGCACAACATGAAAGCTATACTCAAAAATTTTAAGTGTACAGTCTGCTATTGTTGACTATTGGTACAAGATACTACAACAGGTCACCGGAGTTAATTTATCTTGCTTAATTGAAACTTTATGCTTATTAATTAGTAACACCATTTCCCTATCCCTCCAGTCCCTGGGCAATCACTGTTCCACTATTTGATGTTATGAACTTGACTACTTTAGATACCTCATATAGGTGGAATTATGCAGTATTTGTCCTTCCAGGACTAGCTTGTTTCATTTAGCAAAATGCTCTCAAGTCTCATCCATGTTGTAGCATGTGTCAGAAGTTCCTTCCTTTTAAGGTTGAATTACATTCCCTTGTATGTATATACCACATTTTCTTTATCAATTCATCTGTTGACATTTAGGTTGTTTTCAAATCTTTGTTACTGTAAATAGCATTGCAATGAAAATAAGAGGCTAATATCTCTTCAAGGTCTTGATTTAAATTCTTTTGGATAAATACCTAGATGTGGGATTGCTGGATCAGATGACAGTCCTACTTTTTTTTCTTTTTGTGGAACCTCCATACTGTTTTCCATAGTGGCTGCACCATTTTGCTTTCCCACAACAGTGTGCAAGCGTTCTAATTTTTCCACATCATTGCCAACATTTGTTGTCTTTTATTTTTTAATACAGCTGTACTGACAGGTATGAGGTGATACTTTATTGTGGCTTTCATTTTAAATTTCATAATGATTAGTGCATTGAGAATTTTTTTATATACCTCTTAGCCATTTGTATGTCTTCTTGGAAGAAATGTCTATTCAGGTCCCTAGTCACTGATGTTTTCTTTGGAGGATGGTGGCCATGGAGGATTACAGAATTCTAAGAATTCCACTGAATCCACTGTTTCTGGCTCAGAGACTCAGGAACCTGCAGAGCTCTATTTTTAAGAGGTATCTTATTTCTAATATTGAGAGATGGAGGGAAAGTGAACAAAATCCCTTCTATGTTTCCTATTATAAGCACTACATCCTTATATAGGACTGCTATTTTAAGCTTCTAATTGCCTTTTGTGCTATTTTTGATCCCCTCACACAGGTTAAGGGAGAAATTTGCAATAAAGGAGTATTAAGAGCTCTATGTTTTCATTTGTGACTCAAGCCAAGCCTGAAACCATTACATCATAACTTGGCTGTAGAGTCAAGTTATGAGATTAGCTGTTGTTGTATTACTTCGTTCTTGGTCAATAGGCCATCTTTCCTCTCCAGAGAAGCAGGGATTATGCTAGCAGGATATGTGGATTGAATTTTAGCACCAATTTTTTCCTTTCTGTTTCCTTTTGAGAAACTTCAGTTTTCTGATATCAGATATAAGATATATTTTATTCAGTAGTTTCTAGTTATTATAAAGTATAGTTCCTGAAATTTGATAATCTGATACCTGTTACTACACTTCAAACAGTAGAAGTGTTTCTGAATATTCTTATTTTTATTGGGGAAGTAAAAATTCTGCTTCTGCTTTTCATCATCCCAACCACTGCAGAAGTCATTCCTTCTCTAATTATCTCAGGATAGAAAGACATACAAGTGAATCAAGCAATATTTAATGCCGCTGATTAATCGTGCACTTGGCAACAGGGAAACTAGAAATAGAGTTCACATATACTAATTAAGTCCTACAGTCTTAAGGTCAAGTTACATGTTTATATCTTCTAATATATACTGGTGCTCATTTCCTCCTCCCCAATTCATACAATCTTTTACAGGGACTTCCTAAATCTAACAGCTATTTCACTATTTTTTACTGCTTTACCCCAAAAAAAAAAAAAAGGCAATGAGAAAGAAAATGAACAGTCACATATTCATCACTCTTATTTGTCGCTTTGGTTATTTCTGCCAAATTTAATAACATCTGTCTCTAAAGATGGAATTTCTTATCTCTGTAATTTTGGTTAACTTCTCTGGGAGAAATAAGGTTTGACTGATATCTTTTCTAAAATATCTATTTATCTTTAGTCACCTCTAACATTTGTCACATCTACGTTTGCTGCATGTTTCTTTCCCTGAATTTTTATCCAAATTACTTCATGTTAAGTCTTTATTTGATCTATATTTCCCAATTTTGATAGACTTTTGAAAATCAGACAAGCTTTTACATGACAATACTAGTAATCCTTATCTTTGTGGTCAAGAAAAAGATACAAGCATGCAATGAACAGCACAAGGTATGTAGCCAATATTTTATAAAAGTTTTATATAGAATATAATCTATAAAAATATCAAATCAGTATGTTGTACACCCGAAACTAATATTGTAAGTTAACTATATTTCAATACAAAACTGTTTCAAAAACTTAAAAAGGGGGGATTAATTTAAATTTAGGGCTAATCTTTACATATTTTTGTTTAATGCCCATCTTAGAACATATCTTTCAATATCAGACTCTTTCCGAAGGACATAAACTTGCCTGTTTCTTTTGATGAGGCAATTTTTACTTTGTTTATTGACCTCCTCCCTATAAAGATTTCTCTAGAATGAGAGGCTGATACATAATTTTCACATATATATATAAAACGATTGATAAAAATCATATGAATATTACATTGATACATACTGCATATTTTAGCACAATGACTGGTGATTATCTTGTAATTCAACACATCACAGCTTAAATTCTAGGATAACTTTTTAAAAGCTTGAAACTATCCCACATCTTAATTAGGCAATTTCCAGTTCATTAATCCCAGTACTTTGTTTCTTTTGCTCAGTACAAGTGATTGACTTATTTTAGCCTGTACTTTTCAAAGAACTTTTCCACTTTTTTTTCCCCCATGACAACTTGATTTTAAAATTCCTACCATCCTGTTGCAAAAATAAATTACAACTTTATTTGGTCGTATTTTTATGAATATGTTGTTATGTCCAGAGTCAACGTCTTCTATAGCCATCCTCTTGCCAATTTCTATTTTTAAGAAAAGAGTTAATACACATACTTCTTTTGATAATGCAAAGCTCCTTCTTCTATTTTCCTCTCAGAAAAAAAGAATTAACAAAAAATACAAGGAACAAGTAAAAACAACCAAATGGATAATTTTTCCTCTCTATCCACTAGGTCAGTTACTGTCAGGTGGGGTTGACAAGCTACTGAACATTCTACAAGGCAGATAGCAGAAAAGAAAGACAATGAAATATGCTCACAATTAACTGATGTACACTGACTAAGAGACCCATCAGGCTTATTTGTTGCACCTTCTCACACAAAACACAACTGGACTTACAAAGATAAATATTACTATTAGTTCTAAAATCTTATCATCAGAATTATAAACAAAGTTTTTATAAGCCTCTAAACTGCCAGAGGAATAACAAAAGGATTTACCTTTAGATTCTATTTCATTAGCTATCCTTCTTAAATACTAGCCCTTAAGCAAGGTAAATGAAGGGGACCATGTGCATATAATTCCAGAACTTTTAGTAGGTGAATTTAATATACATTCTCTCCTTGGTTAAGAACCATGGCCCCAAAACATTCTGGCACAAAGGAATCCTGTTCACTCTGTATTTGTCTTCCTTTTCCTAACTTTTGGTTGCCTGTCTCTAAATATATCCTAAGGTTATATGTGAGCTAGCAAAAGGGAAAAAGGTCCTGAAGTTTTAAGTGAAGGATTAAGTGGTTTCTGCATTTTTGTTGCAATTATTGCATAAGGCAGAAGTCCTAACACAGCTGAGAAGAGGCAGTAATGGAATATCACAAGGTTCAAATCCTAATATACACTTCCCATTTTCACTTTTTTTTTCTTTTATATATTTTCCCCTAAATGTTTCTGATATATATGGGTTTGCTTGCTATTGTCACTAACAAAATTTCAGGAAATTATAGGCTGCTTAGAGGAAAGAGGTGAGGAGGAGATACTAATAAAGAATCAGAAGTTATGAACAGAAAGGAGAAGATTTTAAGCTCTGCAAAAAAAAGTTACTTCTTTTCTTCTTCATATGAGAGCTAGTTACTCTTTCCAATAGCATTAGAGATTTGCTAGTCAAACATTTTAGCTTATGGTGACATAATCAGGCAGGTGAACTGTGTCATATAGTTCACTATAATTGTCTAAAAATGACTATACAATAGCATCAAAGTTTCAAAAGTCTCTCTTCTATGGTTTTAAAATATCATTATGCTCAGTTAAGTTTCTTTTTTTAGGTAATGACAGTGCTGCAAGTTTTAGAGACATTTCTATATTATTTCAAAAATGGTAATTTCTGATTTTCTATTGAAGGATTTTTATATCATTATGCAAGATCATCTCATTATTTCTTTGCATTTATTGCCACTAAATTTTTCTACCTTCCCTCTTTCAAATATGTTGAATTGCTTTCAACGTTGGTAATATATTTTTGAAGAAACATTTTGCTTCTTCAAGTTCGATCATCCTTAGAAGAGTCATGTCTTTTTTAAAGCAAGCTCTAGTAGTCTCTTAAAATTTTGCTTCAAATAGGACAGCAAGCTGATCTTTGCAGAGTGCTATTTTTCTCATTTCTCTTTTCTCACATCAGCTTCAGTTGCTTATATCTTTATAGTCCAAACTGCCTGTCACTCACATTTCACAATTTAAAAGAGAAAAAAGTAAGTAATTACAGGACTTGGGCCCACCAAAACAGCTCTCTGTCCAGCCAGTGACACATCCCTTCACTTACTGTCTATAATGCAAACATTAATGGGTAGCTCATGGCGTGTATGGTAACCTTACTGAAATATATGGAAAATATATTGTTAGTTTCCCTTCCCTAATATACATACTTTCCTATAAATCAATCTTCACACAAGCACATTCCATTGATTTCTGTTTACAAATACTGATTTTGGTGAAAAGAAGTTTTGTGCCATTTCATGATGGGTCATACATTCTAGACTACAAAGTCAGCACAATATCATAATTTCATTTCACAGAATCCTGCATTTATACTTTGCCCATGCCCATATCCAACCCTTAGCTTATTTCACTGTTTTGCATGTATTTGAATAATCCTCATAACTCCTTCTCCAAACCAGATTTCCCCTATCACTCAGGGTGTCCTGGTCTTGTGGCTAGTGTTTTCTAACTACCAGTACCCAGAGATCATTCACTTCTTAAAATTGCTACAGAACCTAATCAATGTCACACTTTATACACATAATATAAATGACCTAGTTTTGGTAATTAACTCAATTGTAGGATCCTTCATTTCTGTAACCCTGTTTATTTTTATTTGTACAGTGTATATGAGCAACATCCAATAAATACTGTGAACCTAATCTATTTTCAAAAATGACTTTCTAATATTATTTTTAGAGTGAAAGCTAACAGTTTAAAACTTTTGTACCAATTCTAATTGCTCATCCCATAACCTGAACCCTGTGACAAAAGTTACAAGAGATGCAAAAGGTAAAGTACAAAATGTCTTAAAGGTTTTTAAGGTGTCAAATCTGTTCATAGTGTTATATAGCATCCTTCAAGATTGAACAGTTTTGTGAGAGTGTCTAATGTCTAAGGAGGGAGCCCTCACCACTTAGCTTCTATTGTGGTGACAACATAGATATGATGGATACTTAAATGGTTCAAAAGAATTTTGTAAAGAAATCATTTATTTGGTTCCACTTTTAAAAAGGATAAATCAAGAAAAATTATGCTAAAATTTGATGAATTTGAATCAAAAAGTTTTGAAATCTCCCAATTTATATAGTAATGTAGAAAATTGATTAAAATATTAGATTAATAAATTCTACTATGTTTCCCCAAATTTCAATATGCTTCAATTCCTCTTAATAATTCTGAAGAGTATGAATAAGGAACTGAGACTCAAGGATGAAAATAACAGTCTAATGCCAAACAGATAACAAAGGTAAGTAGCTGGGATCAAACAAAGTTTATCTTATTGTAAATCCCATTTTCTTCCCACTATCCTCAAATAACTAAAGTTATACAAGTAAAATCTCAAATGTAAGAAAAAGAATGGTATTTTTTACTCATATTGCATTTTCTAAACAATTAAAATAAGTAAAAGAGAAATTTGCAAAACTCCCTAAAATACCAAAGTGAATATTCTGAAATGCAAGAAATATGTGTCTTCCTTGGTAGGTTTTATTATGTTCCCTCCTTCTATTGCTCGTGCTTATAGCTGTCCAGTGAATCAAGGGCACAAAATACATACAGGCCGAACAGACTGGTTAAACAGCAATAGACAGAGAGTCAAGGTTTATAAGAATAAAAAAATGGACACAATTTCACTCCATATGTGCAGAAGTGAGGCAGTTACTGGATTTGGCTAAACATGGCTAGATTGTAGTACATAAATTCATATTCAACCAGAGCACAGTATTTCCAATAAATTAAAGATATAAAAGAAAGAAATTAGGCTAGTTGATGAATGATAATAAATAAACATAGGGTAAATAAAATGTAACTGGCTGTTCTGATATTAAAGCATCAAGATGCCTCTTTTACCCATCAGGATTTGCTAGGCAGCTCATCAGTTAAATGGTTCTCAAGAGTGATATTTTACCTTTGTGGGGTGACTACAGCCCCAGAATAGTTGTAGCAATAGAAGACAGACTTTCTGAGAGTATTAAGTTATTTCTGACTATATGTAACATAATAATTAGAGCTTCTTAAAGCATTTTAAATCATAAATTATAAGTGTAGAGTTGGGTTATATGTACCTTGCAACTAGAAAGCGTCCAGAAATTCTGGCACCATGCTTTTCTCCATCCCTTATCACTACTTCTCTTTACTCATTTGCTTCAATTCCCTCCTGAGGTGATCTCTCTCTGTCTCATAACCTGTAGAGCTGAATACAGTATCGCATAACATACTCGTATGTGTCATGGAGGCTGTTGTGTGTGTGTGTGTGTGTGTGTGTGTGTTTAAATTTCCCTCCTCTCTCTCTCTCTTTTCCTGTTGTTTTTGTGTTAAAATTATTGAGAAAAAGACTGGCACAACTTTAAAGAATCCTCCCATTCCAACCTGGGTTACCATTGGTGAGACTATGTAATACTGTATAATACAAATATGGCTGCAGGTGCCTTTCCTCAAAACATGGGTGCAGGTAGAGAACTCTCATGAACTGGATGACACTCAAGTTTCATATTGATTAGTCTACTCTTGCAAGGGGAGAAGGCAGCAGACACCGTGGAACCCATTCATAAGAAAACAATTAGCAAGCATAACTTTATTAACTGTCATTTAATTTTATCTTTGGCAGGATAAAAACAAGTTATTTATTCAAATAAACCTCTCAATATGCTTATGATTTAACAATAGCTGACAAAAGTTATAAAAATGATTATAAGATATATATCAAAATATCAGTGGTGTTTATCTTCAGGTATGAAGGCTACATTTTAAAATAATTTTGGTACAATATAATTTATCTGTGCTTCCTAAATATTTTATATTGAGTATGTATGATTTTTTTAAAAGATATAAAATCAAAGGTAATAAACATCATGGTACATATATGTGCACACATATATCATGATGTATAAAATCTTTATGCTAAATAATACGTATTCTTTAACTGCATTTACTTTTTAAAAGTAACACTCCATGTTTCTCACTTACAGTATAGAAGCAATGCTTGCCCTTCCTAGTATATTTCACCAATCAACTCCCATCTATAAATAGTGCTCCAAGATTTATTATTTTTTTAAATTAATTTTTTCATTGGAGTATAGCTGATTTACAATGTTGTGTTAGTTTCTGCTGCACAGCAAAGTGAGTCAGTTACACATAAACACATATATCTATATCCATTCTTTTTTAGATTCTATTCCCATATAGGTCGTTACAGAGTATTGCATGGAGTTCCCTGTGCTATACAGTAGGTTCTTATTAGTTATCTATTCTATATATAGTAGTGTGTATATGTCAATCCTACTCTCAAAATTTATTGCTCCGCCACCTTTCACCCCTGGTAACCATAAGTTTGTTTTCTACACCTGTGACTCAACTTCTGTTTTGTAAATAGGTTCATTTGAACAATTTCTTTAGATTCCACATATAAGCAATATCATATGATATTTGTCTTTCTCTGTTACTTCTTCTGATAAGGGTCATGCTAGAGTCTAAAACCTCATTAGAACATGTTTGAAAGCCTTTCTTAGCAAATGTTTATTTAAAAAACACTTGGATCTAAGGGAATTTCCCTTTAATATTATGACTCCATCCATTCTGTGATATCTGAGTTGTATCTCAGTGAGGAGATTCAATTTTAGAAAATGCATGAGGCTAAAAAGTTTGTCTTGTATAACTGTGCTGTCCCCTCTGATATCTAGTACAGCCATAACATTCAGCTGAGAGCCAAAAACCAGAAGAAACAGATTCTTTCATCTTTTCCCATCTATTTTTCTTGCCCAATGATACTCAGCAATATTTTATACATTGGCTTCAAAAACAAAGCAACATGTTTTTTTGTTTTTGAGTAGATAATCTAATTAGCTGAAATGTGTGTGAAGCACAAAAACATAGGTTATTGATACACACTGATGGTCCTGTAACAGTCTGTGCTTTATGAATATTATTGAAATTTTGGTGCTTGGTTCTGCAACATTTTCCTTGAATCTTACTGTCATGATGGTCAGTTAACATCAGCTTCTAGAATTGTGGTGAAAACTATGTATGAAAGTATGCAACAGACTGATGAATTATGCTGAAATATCCTAGCTCATTTTGATGGAGGGAAGTTTCCACCTCTAAAATTTAGCTAACTCCTGGACTATGCAATGTATTTATTCAGACAAAAATTTTAAATTAACTACGAACTACAGATGCGTAGTATTACATACATTATACTGAAAGATTTTTAAAAATTGTGAAAGCTTGGGCTTCCTAGGTGGCGCAGTGGTTAAGAATCTGCCTGCCAATGCAGGAGACATGGGTTCAATCCCTGCTCCAGGAAGATCCCACATGCCGCGGAGCAGCTAAGCCCGTGCGCCACAGCTATTGAGCCTGAGCTTTAGAGCCCATGAGCCACAACTATTGAGCCCATGTGCTGCAACTACTGAAGCCCATGTGCCTAGAGCCCGTGTACCACAACGAAGAGTAGCCCCAACTCACTGCAACCAAAAGAAAGCCCGTGCACAGCAAAAAAGACCCAACACAGCCAATAAAAAATAAATAAATAAATAAATTTATTAAAAAAAATTGTAAAAGCTTATTGTTTAACAAGAGGTTTTTTTTCTGAAAAATTACCATTCCTTCTAACCTGCTATTCTGTCACAGACTGATAAAACATTAACGCTGAAAATGAAGCACAAAGTATTATATATGTTCTTAACCCTATTGCTTCTCTTTCTGCCAGAAGTAGATATGGTCCACAAAAGACATATTATATTAGTAAAATGTCATTGTCTTCTTTCTTTCTCTCTCTCTTTTTTTTTTTTTTTTTGGTTTATATGGACATAGTAACCAAAAGTATGTAAATCTTCAGAGTAAGACACAAGAGGATGGCTTAGAATGCTTCTGTCCTATTACAAAACACATTATGTCTTTACCATCCTGGAAGGAAAGCTCCTACACACAGCACAAAGGCCAGGCTCACCCCATTTTACACATTACAACTAAAACGTTATCTATATTCTTTCCCTTAAGACACATGTTACTAATGTCACTGGTTTCTTGAAATACATTATTTCTGCCCATTAATTTTAGAAAACAAAGTTAAATAATTAGAGAAGGCCTATTAAAATACTAATAAATGATATCATAATTAATTCATATATTAGCATTAATATATATTAATATATATTATTAATATATTAACATAAATATATAGATAATATTAATTTACAACTGGAAAAGTCACATTCAGACCGATAAACAATAAAACGCTAAAAGGAAAAGTTAAGGTTTGAACCTTTATTTTGACTTATGAATAATTAAGAGATATTTCACTCTATGGATCTGAAAGTTATAAAGAACTTCTGCTTTAATTTTGGAAACAGGAAGGCCCTCAAAATTTGTCCTGGACTCAAATCATAGCATCACACCACTTCTTAATAATTCAATGGCTGAACATATCGATATTATTTACTATACTGACATACACTTTTTAAGCCATTGTGAAGATTATATGACAACACTGTGTAATGCACAGCAAAACTACATCTTCTAAAAATAATAGTTTTCTTTCTCTCTTCACTAAAAAAAAAGCACATTAGGAAAGAAGTTATAATTGTTACAACACTGGATGATAAGCTATGTATTTATTTATATGATTTAATTAAGGGAGGGTATTTTTTGTCTCAGGGGTCAATAATGTGTAGATAAATTGTAATGGGTCACTCCATGTCAATGTCTGGGAAGACATAATTACAAAAAAATGTAAATCTTCCAGATACTAATTTGTAGATTTTTCCAAATTCCATTCAAAACTACAGCAATTTTTTCCCACTAGACTGATAAGCTGATTGTAAAACTTAACTGTAAGTACAAACCAACAGGAAAAGAAGAACCAAGTTGGGTGTATTACTTTGCTCTATATAAAAATATTATACGAGTACAGCAATGTATTGGGGCAGGGTTAGAAAAATCAAAACAAGAAAGAAAGGAGCAGGAAAGAGAGGGCAGAAATAAACGTATACATTATTTCAAACTCAGTGCCTAACAAAAGGGAGGCTCCAGAAAGGAGAGACTGTTAAATAGTATTACTGGGACACTTGGTTATCCATATGGAAAATATTAAAATGGATATTCTTCTCACACCATACTTAAAAATAAATTCCACATGGATAGAAGAACTTTAATGTGAAAGGCAAAACTGTAAACTTTTTTCTAAAGAAAATACAGGAACAGTATCTATGTGATCGTAGAGTAAGGAATGATTTAACAATCTATTGCATATATAAACTCTATACGCAAAGAATTCAAAAATTCAAATCTATTAGAATTAAGGTCTTATTTTGATTAAAAATACAGTAAAGGAAGGGGGAAAATCTGCAAATTTGGGGAAAGTGTTTCCAACACATAACTGAGACTAGTGCTAATTCAGGGAAAGGGGTGGTAGATGGAACCAGGGTGCACATACAGGGTAATTCAAAGATGCTTATAAAGTTATATTTCTTAAAATATCAATTCCAATGACCAATTCACTTACTATGCTATGAACTATTCACGATCTCTTGTGAACTTACACAATCTCTTTTATGTAAGAATAAAAATAATAAACTTTACAAACAAATAAATGACTTAAAAAACACACGATAAAGGAAAGCTTCATGCCATTAAATTTGGCAATGATTTCTAGGCTCTAACACTAGGATAGGCAAAAGAAGAAAAAATAGATAAATTTGGACTACATCAAAATTTAAATGACTGTGCATCAAAGGATACAATCAACAGAGTGAAAAGGCAACTTTTCTTTTTTTTCTCCATGGAATGACAGAAAATATTTGCAAATCATATATTTGATAACTGGTTAATATAAAAAAATAAAGGACTCCTACAACACAACAACAACAAACAAACACCTAATTAAAAAGTGGGAAAAGGATTTGAAGTCATTTCTCAAAAAAAGATATACAAATGGTCAATTAGTCCATGAAAAGATTCTCAATATGTAAATGCAAATCAAAACCAAAATGAGATACCACCTCACATCCATTAGGATAGCTGTTATAAAAAAAATACTTAAATAAAAAAAACCAGAAAGCAACAATTGTTGGGGAGGATGCAAAATAACTGAAACCCTTGAGCACTGCTGGTAGGAATGTAAAATGAAATAGTCACTACAAAGAAAGGTATGGTAGTTCCCTTTTTTGAGGAACAAAAAAAGAATTACCATATGATCCACTCCTAGGTGTATATCTAAAACAATTGAAATCCCACTTCTTGGTATATACTCAAAGTAATTGAAAGCCCAGTCTCAAATAAATATTTGTAAACAATGTAAATGCACTTAATACTAATGGTACACTTAAAAATGATTAAGATGGTAAACTTTATACTGAGACACTTGTGAATTTTACCACAGTTTTTAAAAAGAGGATTTAAATCTTCCCTTGCTGATATATAGTAAGTGAAGAAGTGTCTGTGATTGACATAAAAATGTCTCCAAAGCTACTGCTTTCAAAGGGGCTTGAAATACTACTGTCCCCCTGGTAGTCCCCTGATTTCATGTATGCAATAACAGAATGCCTCATGTTTCAGCTTTTTCTATATTTTTCTAGGTCACCAGAGACCTTCAGAAGGTCAAGTGCTCTAGGAGGTTTATCTTTATCCATTACATCATGTCTCTATCAATTTTTGTTAAATAAAATCAGTGAGGCAAAATGTCCAATAAGCTTACTAAATAAAGTACTTGAAGCAATTTGATTAATCAGTGAAAATGCTTCTTTCACTATGTTAATTTACGTTGCAGGAATCTCAGTCAATACAGGTATGTCTACTCCCAACAAAGCTGTGTTTTTACTAATCAAAATTTCCCTCTTGCTTAGAATCGTAGGAAGTCCCATTATACATAATCTCCTCATCTCTTTGTGTGGGACTGATTATGTTGGTGACACCCATATATTTTTAACCCATGTTAAATATATTATGAGAAAGTGTATGTGTGTGTGTGTGTCCAAGTCAGTTTGTGACTGATCCTAGAGAGTATTCATGAAGTTATTATTGTTACATATTTAAGATTTATTTACCTATTTTACTATTTACCTATTTTACTATGAATACTGGGAAAGGAGAGAAGCTAAAAATTATCTTCTAAACTTGCAGCTTTTTACAAATTTGAATTTAGTTGTCTTGTGTATACTGGTTTTTGTAAAATAACAGTGAATGGATAAATTGCCATAAAGTGAGAAATAGCTGTTTTAAAACTGGGAAGGATTTTTATTTGATCATTCATCATCCATCTCTGCTGATCCTTTGCTCACATGTTGTGTGATAGACTAGAATGTGTTATTGAGGACATAGAAACAGCATTCTTATTGCTAACATTTGTAACCCTTCTAGAAATATTCTGACAAGTGGAAGCTTAGTGGGATACTAGCTATTCATTTCTTTGAAATGTTTCATGTATACAGTACTTACATCTTATTGTATGCTTTAACAAATGCAATAAGTTGCACTGCTGGTGTAAAAACTGAGCTCCCTTTATACAAATCAATAATAATTAAGACAAATCACTTATATTTCAATAGATTACACATTCCCAGAAACCTCGAAAGATAAAATATTAATATTTATGGTAAAAATGATGAAGCCAGTATCACTAAATTTTATTGAATATATGAAGAAACATATTTAGTTAGAATTTTAATGGTAAATTTTCAGTATTTGTATCTTAGAAAAAGGGAATAGGAATTCTCGAAAGAAAATAGGCCTTCATATTAATATTTAATCTACAGTTTAGGGACTTCCCTGGTGGCACAGTGGTTAAGAATCTGCTTGCTAATGCAGGGGACACGGGTTTGAGCCCTGGTCCAGGAAGATCCCACATGCTGCGGAGCAACTAAGCCCACGCGCCACAACTACTGAGCCTGTGCTTTAGAGCCCGTGAGCCACAACTACTGAAGCCCGTATGCCTAGAGCCCATGCTCCACAACAAGAGAAGCCACCGCAATGAGAAGCCCATGCACCACAACGAAGAGCAGCCCCCGCTCACCACAACTGGAGAAAGCCTGCCCACAGCAACAAAGACCCAAAGCAGCCAATAAATAAATAGATAAATAAGTAAATAAATATATTTTTTAAAAATCTATAGTTTAATTCATTGAACTGAGTCATGAGTAGAAATCCACTCACTGGATAGATACTCCTTCTCTAACCAATCCTTTCTTTGAAACATTAAAGAAAAAAGCAGCTATTAGTATGTATAATTATGTTTAATAAACATCTATTGGCTGTCAAAATATTTCCATAGACTCGAAACAATTCCAAGTGGAGAGACAATTATTTGGGTGTGGCTTTTCATTAAGGAGACTATATAAGTAATTACATAAAATATGCCTTCAAGACAAATAAAATTGCTTCCTGAATGATTCTTTAGTGCACAAGCTAATTCCCCTTGGTATTCACTTCTGGGCTCTGAAGAATGGTTACAATCCCTAGGGCTTTATAGGTGATTCATAAAAATCAGAGAACTGAAAGTCATAGTGCAACCTCCATAAATTACATTCCACAAATAAATGAACTGACTACCACAGAGGTAAAGAGATCTGTATAGGGTCCTATGCCCATTCCACAATATTAAAAGAGATCAGTCTTAAGAGTTTTCTAGTTCAACTAAGTTTTTTTTCCCTTCTCTCTTCTCTCCTTTTTCTTCCTTCTGTCCTTTCTTCTCCTTTTCCTTTATTCCTCTTTCTCCTCCATTTTCTTTCATTTTTTTTTCTTTTTGATTATATAAACTCTTTCCTTTCTTTCTTTATTTTCTCTTCATCTTCTCTCTCTCCTATCTCTAATTCCTACTTCCTTTGTCAAATAAGAAAAGATTGGTCCAGCATGAATCAAGTAACTAGTGTTGAAAGCTGGACTGAATATAAGGAACCAGAGCTTGAATGGTAAACTTGAGGCAAGATGGGATGCATTTTCACATTAGAGTAATGAATAGAAAAATATACAAACAGCAGAAAGTAAGAGGAGCTGTCACTCAGGAATCTCATAATTTTGTTTCAAACTTTTCCTTAAACAAGATATTGTTGAATATTACTTGAAATATTTATACTTTCTTAAGATTTCACTCACTCCACTCTCTTTTCCTCTTCATACATGTACTATATTCTAGCACACCATCATCTAAAATATCAATATATACCACAAAGAACAAGAATCCCACAAGATATTTGGCACAAAAATCAGTTTCACGTTAAAATGATCTTAAACACTACATATTAGGTATCAGTCATATTTCTCATAAAAATCCCTGAAAAGTCCCACAACAAGGAACCCTGCTTCATTTTTTTAACTCAGAGTTTCCTAAGCACAACCTCAAACCCATTTCTGTGTGTATATGTAACAGCTGCTGACATTCCCACAAAGCCTACTCATTCAACAAATATCTACTAAATACTCTTTACTCCTGGCACTCTACTGCACACTGAGACTCAGTCTGAGATTTCACTAATCCTATAATCCAGGTCTGTCTTCTGCTTCTTACTCATCCATCCACACCCAACTATACACATCCACCCCTGAACCTTTCTTTCATAGTCTGAAACTTCAGTACCTTTATTCAGACTGTGAACATTGGTCAGTACAGCACCTTCTGTGTATCATATCATGTCATACGTCAAGTGGCAGATCAATGCCTTTACTTCTGTAAAACTTATTCAAAATTTCCTTCCCCAAATCCAAAATTAATTTTACCCATCTCTAAACTTCTTGGCATTTTACTCAGAAACATTGTCTGCCATTAGTTGTTTCACTCTTTCCCTTACTACACTGTGGATCTTTGTAGAAAGAGATTTAGTTACTTTTACATCTATACCCCTTGTACTTCCACAATGCCTCAGATATTCTAAGCATGAGAAAAAAGTTTACTAAAGTGAGTTTTACATAGAAAGAGAAAGACCATGAAATTTTATTATTTGGTACCTGCATCAGGTATTTCAGATCCTCTTAGCCTTTGTTCTAGCTGCTGCTTCAACAGCCAATTTCTTTTTTTTTTTTTTTAAGCACTTTTAAGCAAATTTCACTTACCAGCAACCAGAATCATGCTCAGGCAGAGTCCCTTGCTCTCTGCCCATGTGCTTCCTCTGAAACACAAAGAGGGACAATACTTGCCCATGTGAAGTGCAAGCCCATGGAGTTAAACTGAGAATTGGGATCTGGTTTATAAATTATTTCCTTTCTCCTTCAACTACTCCCCACCACTACCACTGCTGCCCTTGAAATTCACTAGGTTTAACAGGAGCCAGTTCTATGAGATTGAGCAATAAATTTTCCTTGATGGGAGGCAACTTATAAATGTCTCTCAGTATCTGTTTTCCTTCTTCCCCAATTCATTCCCCTGGTCCTTCATTGCTGGTCCCTGGGCTTATACTCATTAATAAAGTAGTAACTCAGAAACTGTCTGTTTTAGTTTCTGCTTTATTGGAAAACCAGGTAGAAAAATTGGGATTTTTGTTAATATCTAATTACTCTCAAAAGCTCTTGTATGAGAGTTTCTCAAACAATCAATGAATACTATAGAAAAGTCAGCTGCGAGAATATAGTCTTCAGCCAACTTTCATGACCAAACATGTTAACGAGCCTCACATTTACTCTTTTCCTTTCACAAATATATCCACTCTCATTATTCTCTTATAATTCCATATTGTTTCTCTCTGATTACAGAAAATATTCTCTTCAATATATTACTAACACTACTATCAATATTATTATCATCATTCTCATGAATCTGTGAGTATATTAACACTGCCATCATCGGTTCAGCTGTTACAAATAACAAAATACTAATAACTTAAATTCATGTAACACTTTCATGTGCTATTTTGCACATGGATTAAAAAAGACTATAGGGTGCCCGTTTCAGCACACTGCCGTTTTGAAAAAACTTTATAATACTGTAATAGCAAAGAAAGATTCTGTAAAAGGTTGACTGTGAACTCAACAAGACACTTAACAAAGTCACGCTACCCTTAAAGAAAAGAGAGTAAGAGAATGATGGGGTGGGTGGTGATATTCTTTTGTGGATATTATTTTTAGGTAGTTGAGTGATGATAAAAATCATGTTGTGTTCAGTCTGCAATGAAATTTCCAAGTGGCAAGCTCAAATATTTCTATTTTAATCTGTCATGACACATTATTAAATATGTTTTAACCAAGAAATTGAATTAAAATGGATAAGTGCCTACTCAATTGTCAAAAGGTAAAAATATCTGAATGATAGTATATTGAGTGACAGAATCAATAATGCTAAAAAGACTCAGACAATTGAAATGAACAGACAAAATAATAAGATGAAATCTTTTATAGCTGTTAGAAAAAATGTTGAAAATCCACCATGTGCCCAGGTAATCTATACTAATACGACTATAACTATCAAGGGAATGAATAGTTCACTGAATCTTACATTGGTTAAATTTTATCTGAAATACACTGTTCATTTTATATTAATGATTACTGTTGAAATATGAGTTATTCAAAAGTGACAAAAATAATCTGACCTATCAGACAGCTTGGCTGGAGAGGAATCAAGAAAATAAGTCATTTATTCATGTATTTACTTATCTACCTTTATGCATTGAATTCTTTATTTTCATAAGATTTTATTTTAGCCCCTCGGAATTCAGTGGTAAAGCAAAGACATATAGTGCCTGCTGTCATCACGGAGCATATAGCTTAATAAGACAGCCATTAAACAGAAAATCAAATAACAATATAATCAGAAATTGCAATATGTGTTCTAAAAATAAATTTCAGAAAAGACTGATTTATTTAGGAGTGTTTTAAGGAAGGAATATTTTAAGCACTATTTAAAAAAGAAATCCTGTCATGTGACTAAATTGAAAGAATGAAATGTTACTCTATACAGAGAAGCTTTGTGTACCAGAAGTCTTAAGATTCTTGAACAGCTGATGTTTAGAAGTTTGATTTAACGACTAAGGGTAGAAGTGCTGTCCATTTCAATGGTGATAAATCATTGTCAAAATAGGCAAAAGCTACATGAAGGCTGAATTCAACTCTAAATTTAAAAACCTTCTAAATTAGAACTGCCCAGGAATGGGATGATTCACATAGTAGTGAACTATTGCTCAAAGTGTATAAGCAGATGCCACCTGATTTGAAGTAGGTTAAAGATTTCTAGTGTTCCTTCAAATTTTAAGAATATATTTTAAGCATTGTAATTTATATCAAGATAAGTACTTTCCTCACTTTACAAGAATCAATTTATAATTTTTATATCATACACCCCCACAAGCTCCCCCCCCCAAAAATAGCATAGACATTATAGTGCCATTATTAATTGCATCAAATCAGTTTCATTCATGTTCTGTATATTTCACTGTGGCTTAGAGTCTCCAGAAGTATTAAAACCATGTTTATGAAGAATATTACTATCATGGAGCATTATCATCATCTTCAGGACAGTATAGTTTGATAGTTAAAAGCAGACACTGAAGAGTCAGATTGTCTGATGGCAAACCCCTGCCCCACTGCTGTGTGTTCTTAGGCAAGATATTGAACCACTGTGTTCTTCAGTCTCATCCTCTGTAAAATAAAAATAACACAAATCTCATACATTAGTTGTGAAGATTAAATGAGATATATGCCAAATGTTTAGCTATTTTTATTTTTAAAATTATTTTTGTAAATTTGAAGTTACTTAATTGATAAAGTAATTAAATATTTAACTATAATTTAATTATAATTTAAATTTTTTAATATTTAAAAATTATGATGATGACCAAAAAATTCCTGTAATGGCACAGAGACTGACACCACTGGTATTTTTTTTTGCTCCTACTATTTTGAAGAAGCAAAGCCACAGAATGTTTATTAAGAAAAATACTTCCTTGATTTAACGATAATATTAAACAAGAGACTATATTTTAAGATAAATATAAAAATTCAACTCTGAAAGCCATTTATCATAGTTCACACTACATATCAACATTCAAAATGAATGAGAACACAACACCATACATAAATGAGCTATTAAAAGCTAGAATCTAAATGTGATTAAACTTCTAATTCCAGCAGTTAAATTATAAGAAATATAGAGGGACAGGGGACAGAGGAGCATAACAAACAACATGCAGAGGGTACAATCAGTATATTCCAGACTGTAAAGAACACTCAAATAAACTACCCAGTTCTGTCAACAAGAAAAGGAGGAAAGGGAAAGAGAGGCAAGGTATATATATTAAAAGAGATTTGCAGGATCTATCAACCAATAACCATGTATTGACCTTGTTTTCATCCGGATTCAAACAAAACAAAAATATCTGTTTAAAACTAAAATATAAATGACAATTAGAAATTTGAACAAATCTATATATTTCTGGATATCATAGGAGTACTTTCTGATTTTTAAATATAATGGTAATATGCACATTTGTCAAAAAAAGCTGAAATATTTACAGACAAAATGTTTACAGTATATCTAGGAAGGGGGAGGGAATGTCAAATAGATGACTCAGGATTGACTATGACCTGTCAATTGTTCAAGATGGGCAACAGGTACATTATATAATTATTTTTATTTTTAAAATTTGAAAATGTCCATAACACAAAAAATGTTTAAAAGTCAATTAGAGAAATTAGCCAATTTTAGAATTGTACAACCAATTTATAAAATTAAGCTCTTAAACCTATTCTTCAGACTATGGCCATATAGTTTTAAAATATATATAGAGAGATATAGCTATATAAATATATAGGCACAGGTAACAGTGTTCTCAAATGATGTTTGCTCATACTCTATGATTTATCATTCTCAGTTAACTGAGGCCAAAATAATTCATTACGCTTGACCATTAAGGAAAGTTATTTTTTTTTAATTATCCATATAATTTCCCAAATGTTCAAATTTATTTCTGAGCATGTATAAACACTCAGCAAAGAAGAAATTTGGGAATTCTTTATCAATGCCGTGAATTACAAACATTATCCTTTGCTGTGCTAAGCAGAAATAGTGACATTTTGTGAAGAGAAAAATGTCTGCTGAAGAAAGCTGGTTAGTAAACTTAACAAGACAATTTATTTTTCTGGAAATGGTTTTAAATCAAATATGCTGGGTATAGTCTATGCACTACAGTATGACATATGAAGAGGATCACAAGATTAAAATCTAAGGGCTGGGCTAGGCTTGGACAATTTTCTATTACAGCCAATGTCATGGGAATGGATACATTTCACGTTCTTCTGTTCTGTATACATTTCTAATAATGGGGGAAATAGGTAAAAGAACAATTCAGCATTTTGGTTATTTACAAATACTGTGTAATAATACAAAAGTCAATATATTTTTAACCTGAGAAAAAGTAAAGCTCTATCAGACATAATAAATTCCTCAATAAATTAATACATCTTCATCTAGCACCCATGCTGTGAAAGGTGCTGTCATGATTATAAACTTGTATCAGATCAGAATTTGGCTCTCATGGTTCATAGTTATGACAAATATATACAAATAACACACACACACACACCCTTGTGGCAAACATGGCCTGCAGGGTTTCCTCATATCCATTCTCTCCTTCTCAATTCCCAATGGCAATGTGTCCAGGCAAAATGCCTCTCCAGAATCATTCAGAGATAGGAGCCATATGACAATTCTTTCCAATGGGGTATAAAGCAAAGTCATGGTATCATTATTCTGGGAAAGCAAATAAATTCACTAGAAGCCCTATTTCACTCCTTTCAGTTTCCACTTCTTCCTGCTTAGGACAATATTTCACAGTACAGAAGCCATATTAGGACCACAGAGAAATCATAAGGAGGTTAGGTTTCCGCACTGGATTTTTTAATTGCTGCATCATCCTGGAAGGCCTATATCTGATTTTCATACTATGTAGGAATAATATAACTGACACCTTTTAGGCTACTATTTCAGAGAATGGGGTGTCTTTATCAAAACAAGTATGAATGTAATAAATTGCAAATTTACACAATAAATATGTGTAATTTGTTATATATAATGCAACTTCATATAAATTTATAATATTGAGAGTCAATATCTAATGTGTCATTTTAACAAATTTCGAACTCCATTTAAGTTCTGAATATGTGTATAATCACATATATAGTCATACATAAACATAGATAGTTATATATATGTAGTCACACACACAAGTGTATTTATACAGAGATATATACACAAATGTACAAACCTACCTGGGGATTATTTTATGATAATTCATGGATGTAGACTTTGTGACTACTTCTCACCTCTCTTCTGTACACAGAGAACCATTATTATACCACAGGAGGAAATCTGTGCTAATACTACATTATCATGTAAGTAAATTGAATAAATATAATGTGCACTCATGCACTAGAGAATCAGTCAAAATCAATGCGTATTTTAAGAAAGGATGGTTGCAGAGTACTACAAACATGAATACATACTAATACATGTACCTATATATATATATTTTTAAGAACTTTTATTGAGATACAGTTAACAGACAATAAACAGCATATATTTAGATTGTACAATTTGGTATCCCAATCTCCCAATTCATTCCCCCCCCAACCCTCCCCGCTTTCCCCACTTGGTGTCCATGTGTTTGTTCTCTACACCTGTGTCTCTATTTCTGCCTTGCATTTCCTCTTTCATAGTTGTTAGCATTTGCCTTATGTATTGAGGTGCTCCTATATTGGGTTCATATATATTTATAATCGTTATCTCCTCTTCTTGGATGCATCCCTTGACCTTTATGTAATATCCTTTCTTGTCTCTTGTAACATTTTTTATTTTAAAGTCTATTTTATCTGATATGAGTATTGCTACTCCAGCTTTCTTTTGATTTGCATATGCATAGAATATCTTTTTCCACCCCCTCACTTTCCATCTGTATGTGTCCCTAGGTCTGAAGTGGGTCTCTTGTAGACAGCATATATATGGGTCTTGTTTTTGTATCCATTCAGCCAGTCTGTGTCTTCTGGTTGGAGCATTTAGTCCATTTACATTCAAGGTAATTATTGATATGTATGTTCCTATTACCATTTTCTTAATTGTTTTGTGTTTGTTTTTGTAGGTCCTTTTCTTCTCTAATGTTTCCTGCTTAGAGAAGTTCCTTTAGCACTTGTTGTAGGGCTGGTTTGGTGGTGCTGAATTCTCAGTTGTTGCTTGTCTGTAAAGCTTTCGATTTCTCCATCGAATCTGAATGAGATCCTTGCTGGGTAGAGTATTCTTGGTTGTAGGTTCTTCCCTTGCATCACTTTAAATATATCGTGCCACTCCCTTCTGGCTTGCAGAGTTTCTGCTGAGAAATCAGCTGTTACCCTTATGGGAGTTCCCTTGTATGTTATTTGTCATTTTTCCTTTGTTGCTTTTAATAACTTTTCTCTGTCTTTAATTTTTGTCAGCTTGACTACTATATGTCTTGGTGTGTTTCTCCTTTGGTTTATCCTGCCTGGGACTCTCTGCACTTCCTGCACTTGGGTAGCTATTTCCTTTCCCATGTTAGGGAAGTTTTCAACTATAATGTCTTCCAGTATTTTCTCAGGTCCTTTCTCTCGTCTACTTCTGGGACCCCTATAATGCGAATGTTGGCATGTTTAACATTGCCCCAGAGGTCTCTTAGGCTGTCTTCAGTTCTTTTCATTCTTTTTTCCTTATTCTTTTCCACATCAGTGATTATCACCATTCTGTCTTCCAGGTCACTTATTCGCCCTTCTGCCTCCGTTAATTTGCTATTGGTTCCTTCTAGTGTATTTTTCATTTCAGTTACTGTGTTGCATATCTCTGTTTGTTTGCTCTTTAATTCTTCTAGGTCTTTGGTAAACTTTTTGATCTTTGCATCCAGTCTTTTTTCAAAGTCCTGGATCATCTTCACTATCATTATTCTGAATTCTTTTTCTGGAAGGGTGCCTATCTCCTCTTCATTTAGTTGTTTTTCTGGGGCTTTATCCTGTCCCTTCATCTGGTGCAAAGTCCTCTGCTTTTTCATTTTCTGTGTCTTTCTGCGGCTGTGGTTTTCAGTTCTACAAGACGAAATACTGCTGATACTGCTTGATACTGCTGTCTGCCCTCTTGTGCTGTACCTATATTTTTAATGTAGCAATAAAATAGAAACAAGTGTATCAAAATGAGCACATCAAAATGGTAGTGGCTGAATAAATTATGATACATCTATATTGTGAATATTACAGTTAGTAAAGCAAATGTGATAGCTATATGGAAACATGTATCATCATCACCTTACAATTCCACTTTCAAATGTTGTACATATATTTATATGAATATAAATATGATGTGAATGTATAATAAATATGCCTTAGCATGGAAAAAGAAGGTTGCCCCCATACTGATAAGTCTGGAGTGTTCAAGACAATGGAATTGAAAGGAGGCAGTTGTAGGAAATTATTTTATTATACACCCTTTGTTCTTTTGCATTATTTAACTTATAATAAACGTCATATATACATATACACATAATAAATGTACATATTTAGATTAAATCCACATTTAAGAGATAAAAAGAGAAAGATTCTAAAAGATAGCACAATGGTGGAATTTTAGGCATTATCATAGAAGGACACATGACAAATGAAGCAGAGTAAACTCCATGAAGACAACAGACTACATTATATGAGTACTTGTATGTGTGTTTATTACAATTAGATACTATTTGCTTTCATAACAGATATCAAAACACAAAATAACACAGAGAAGCATACATGATAAATTTCCATTTGGGCTAAATTCTTAATACATATCTTTGTTACTATTGTCTTTTTGTTCTTCTTACTTCTCATATTGCAAATTGATCATAACCTTTGTCTTGTAAAAACTGACTGCCTTGATGCATATAATATATGAGGGAAGAAATTCTCTCATTTAAAGAATACATCAAAAATGCAGAGAGATCTTTCATTCTTTACTTGGTGAGAATGTAGGGTTAATTTTCAGGAAATGTTTACATATCCTGCTCATGGGCACATTTCAAACCCCTTAGTTCTAGTAAGTATCAACTATTATCTTCCTTCTTGTATGTTATTTACAGCAATAAACTCTAGGCAGAAAGGAGCTGGGAAGTTGAGTGTCAGAATTTTTCTGGGAATGTTTTAGATGTGATGTTGAGCTCTTTTTGCAGGATGGAATCTCCTTTTTTCCCCCTCACTCAACCCCACTAGTTCCCTCCAAGATCAAAAATCTTTCCCTTTCAGTAGCTCTGAGTAGCAGTCTGTTAAAACTTAATTGTCAATTATGAACATATACTATTTTATAAATTAAAGGTTACAAGACACAGCCCTCAGTTAATGTCAAATCAAGAGCCATCCACCTGTTTTGAGATCGTATACAAATGACTAATGATTTCATAATTAAAGTACTTTAGCACAGTGGCAAGTGCTGAAGGTCTGGACACAGCCAAACCTGCAATTCTTGGACTTACTATCTTCATGAATTGGAAAAAATACTTATATACATAAAAGCTTACAGGATTGTATGAGCATCAAATTAGACTAGGTATACACCTAGAACACAGAATGAGATTAGTAAAAGTTATCACCACATATTGTTGTGTCACCTAAATATGGATAAATGTCAATCTGATTTTCTAAGTATTTACTGTATTATAATGCCTGGTATTTAAAAGTTAGTAAGACATTTCTCTACGTGTTTCACTGGCATTACCAAATTTAATCTTCATAGAAATTCTAAAAGGAAGTGGAATATTAGCACCTTTTATATACAAGGAACCTGAGGCTCAGAAAAGCTAGTAATTCATGCAGCTGGGATTCACTCCTGAAAGCAATGCTCAAACTCTGAACCACTACAATGTACCACCTATCATGCATCTCATCACTCACCCCTTAAAAGGCATCTATCACATTTAAAGCTTTCTTTTTGCTAGGCAGTTTTGTTGAAATTATATTTTATATTAAACTTCTGCTTTTTCCAGGGCAGCCTGCCCTGGGATTTCAGATTTACTTCTGTACCTTTTTCCAGTTTTCTAATTTAGTCTCATTTTCACATTTATCTTAATAACACCAGACTCACTCTCTACCACCAGACAGATTTTGCTGGCATCTTCCCTATTTATAGATACTTTGCTCACCAAAAAACCACCTTGTTCAAGTCCCTCATCCTTTTAGAACTCTAATTTCCTTCCCCCAACTTCATTCCCTCCAGATAACTTATTGAGATGCAGATAAACCTCTCCCTCTGTATAAAAATGTGGCATTAAGAGTAGGCCTATACAGTGTTCTAATGACAGAGACAGAGCTGATTTACTATGATGAACACACAAAGCCCTAGAATTTACCTGAATGTTTCTGTCTTTTGCAATTTATTCTCAGAATATATTATACTAATATGAATATTTGAGGTCAATTTAAGATGAACAGATTCTTGTTCAAATTCAGTATGATATAACTAGAATTTTGAATTCCATGGATAAGAAGCCACAAATTTCCAAGGAAAAATGGTAGAAAGTAAGATGATTATTCTCAGTCAATTACTCTATCAGGTATAAAAAGCTCTCTCAGTTTTCTAAAATACAAAAGAACTCAAGCAGGTGATGAACGTATTTGAAAAAATACTGTCAAGAAGACAGAAAAACATACATGTTAGAGAATATTGGAATGGAATAAAATAAAAATACATTATAAGATAAAGTTAAAATGATCTCAGAATATCAAAATTATATAACAGCATGATAAGTACAAGATACAAATCAAGGTATGTGAAGACCAGATCCAGAAGGTCCATATTCACATAAAAGAATTCCAGTAGGTAAGAAGCAAGAAAATGACAATGATACAGAAAAACTAAAAAAACAAAACAAAAACAATCCCATACTGAAGGGCCCACTAAGTGTCATGAAGGAACAAACACACACACACACACACACACACACACAAACACACAAGACTCAACATGAAGCAGTGATATTTGACAACATCAGCAATAAAAGGAGAATTCTAAAATATTCCACAGACAAAAAACCCTTCGAAGAGTAAGAAATAGATTGGCATTAGAAAAAAAATTTCATTAGCAAATTTAATGCAAGAAAAAATGTGGAAATATATTCAAAGAGCTGAGAGTAGATAATTTTCAAAACTGAATTACTTGCCTAGCCAAAATAACAGCCAAGTACTGAGTAAAATAAATACATGTGCAATTAGGTCAGAGCACAAAATTGGGTGAAATATCAAAACAGACATCACTCCAAAGAAGATAAACAGATGGCAAATAAGCCCATGGTAGCGGGGGGGAATCCTCAAAAACATTAGTCATTAGAAAAATGCAAAATAAAACAATAGCAAGATATATCTCCACACATTCTAGAACAGCTAAAATTAAGATAACTGACAATACCATATACTTATAAAAATGTGAAGTAACTAGAACTCTCATGCATTATTGGTGGGAATGAAAAATGATGCAGGCATTTTTTGGTGGTTTTTATAAAGTCAATGATCCATCAATTTCATAAGAAATGAAAACCTATGTTTGCAGAAAACATACAAAAAATCTGTACAAACATACACCAAGTTTGTAGCAGCTTTATTCTTAATAAGAAAGTCTTCAAACAAGTGAGACAGCTTTCAAATGGTAAATATATATATATATATATAAACTATGGTATAAAAAGGGATGAAACATTCATGCTCACGAATGAGGATTTTTTTAGGCTAATTTTTATAGGGGTATAGTTGCTTTACAATGTGGCATTAGTTTCTACTGTACAGACAAGTGAATCAGCTATATGTATACACATATCCCCTCTTTTTTGGATTTCCTTCTCATTTAGCTCTCTACAGAGTTCTGAGTAGAGTTCCCAGAGCTGTACAGTAGGTTCTCATTAGTTGTCTATTTTATATATAGTATCAATAGTGTATATCATGCTCATGAATGAGTTTTAAATGTGTTTTTCTCAGTAAAATAACCAGACCCCTAATGCTACATACTGAACAATTCTATTTATACGGCATGTTGGAAAGGGCAAAATTCTAGGGCTGGAAAAATTACTTATTAGCAGAGAAGGAAGAGGGGGATGGTTACATACAAAGGAGCAGTATGAGGAAATTTCAGACTGATTAAAGACCAAACAAACAAACTATAGTGTTATTAAGAAATCTGTATAAACATATTTATCCCTTTTCTTTAAAAAGTAGTCATAATCACAGTATAAGAAGTAAACACAAAATATATATGAAAAGATTATGGAGCAGCTAAGAACCTATCTAATGCTAGCTGAAGTAACAAACAAACCCCCAAATGTTAGAAGAAGTTAAACATGCATTATTAATCTTCCAAGAGTTGATTCAGGATCTCCTGCTTCTTTTACTTGTAACTCTGCTCTAAGTCATGAAGCTCCCAAGTCCACCCCGTGGGTAACCTTCATTTGAGCCAACTGTAAGGGGAACTAATATGGAGGATCACATATGGGAGGTTTTTGTTGGAGGTCTGGATTTGGTACATATAACATCTGGCTAGAATAGTCACATCCCTATACTTAATTATAAGATAGACTATAAAATGTACGAATAAGATAACACACAGTTTTGGTGAAGAGCTAGCACCATTCTGCCATAATTAGTAAATGCAACTACATTGCAATAAAACTTAACTGTGACTTAAGACACTATAATTACATTTAAAAGATAAGAAAGGGAGAAATCTCTTATGAGGATTACTTTTCAGATATATATGTACATACACACACACACATATATATATTTTTACAAATAAATAATATAAAGATAGCAGCTCAACAGGAAAAAGGGGTAAAACATATGAACAGGTAATTGATAAAAGGAGAAACTTAAATTGTTATGAGGAAAAAATCTCATGAGAAAAACAAGTAGTCAAGGAAATGCAAATAAGATATAATTTTTCACTTGTCACATCTGCAAGAGTGACTAAATCTATGTTATTAAATCAAGGTCATACCATATGATTTAAATAGTTACTTCACAGATGCTTACTGTATTATTAAAAAGATTTTAAAATAAATAAAACATAAAATGTATGATCAATGATGAGAATGTGTCATAAATCAAGTATCCTCTCTAATTTTATTCTGTGCTCATGAAACTCAATTGTTAAAAAGAGAGAGAGGGAGAGAATAAAATTCCCATCATTGGAACTTACAAGGAAAAAATAGATTGCTGCTGTGTGTGCAGATCTGAATAGCCAACTTGGAAAGCAATTTGACAATCTCTATAAACATTACCAAAATGCATACTCCATGACAAAACCTACCATGTGAATGCTTATTGCATCAATGTTGTAATATTCAAAAATTATAAAATATCTAAATCTCCAAATATAATATGCTGTGTCCATATTCAAGACTACTATGTAATAGTTAAATAGTTTGTTTACACTGCTGAAACAGCAATTTCAGCACACACACTACTGTTAATAGTGGTCATCTCTGGTAACAAAAGGGCAGTTAAGAGAACATAGCTGGTAAATATATTTATGTATTATATGTTTTTATTCTTTGAACTTTTATATCAAGCAAATATTAATGTTTTATCACAATATTAACTCAAAATTGAAACAGGTTCAGCAAATTAAACTGCAAAGTCACAGGAAAAGTGGGAAAGTGATCCCCATTTGTATATAAAATGCCAAGAAAACCCAGGAAAATCAATTAAAGCATTATTAGAAGTTTAAGTAATCTTTATTCAAATAATCATTTAAGAGGATTAGACAAAAAGAGTATGTTCAATATACACCTATATAGCAAAGTTTTAACTCCAAGTATTAATCAGAATCCTCTTGGCACTCACCAATCTTCACTTTCTTGCTTATACCCTGACAGGCATTTCACCCCATACCAATAATGGGAGAACCAAGATCTGAAGATCCATCTACTAACTAACTCTTCAAAGAAAGATCGTGGGTAAGGGTAAGAGAGAATGATGAATAACTCAGTGAAAAAGGAAGAACTGATTGCCCCTAAACAAGAAGGAGACAGAAAGTTCTGAGAGCTCAGGAAAGGAAACAAGGGGAAGATGAGACTGAGAATCAGCTGCCCTTGAGCAAGGATCCCCCTGCTCATTCCTGGATTAACCTGTGATTTAACAGTCCTGCACACTGAAGCTCTCCCTGAACTTCATGGTACATACAATAATGGGATCATGGAGAGAGTATTTTGCCCCTTAACCAAAGCGAAACTGAAAAGAACATTGGGGAATTACCTGGGAACAAAAATACCAATATAAATATGGAATCTACTACTCTTACACTAAGCAAGTGAGCTTAGTTTAAAATATATATACTTGAGAAACACCCCAAGGCACATATTAATTAAACTAATAAAAATAAACACAAAGAAAAAAATTTAAAAGCAGCAAGAGAAAAGCAACAAATAACATATAAGGGAAAATCCATAAGGATAACAGCTGATCTTTCTGCAGAAACTCTGCAGGCCAGAAGGGAATGGCAGGATATACTGAAAGTCCTGAAAGAGAAAAACCTACAGCCAAGAATACTCTACCCAGCAAGAATCTCATTCAGATTTGAAAGAAATCAAAAGCTTTCCAGACAAGCACAAGTTAAGAGTACTCAGCACCACCAAACCAGCCTTACAACAATTGCTAAAGAAAGTTTTCTAAGTAGGAAACACAAGAGAAGGAAAACACCTACAAAAACAAGCCCAAAACAATTAAGAAAATGGTAATAGGAACATGCATGTCAATAATCATCTTAAAAGTAAATGGATTAAATGCTCCAACCAAAAGATACAGACTGGCTGAGCACATATAAAAGCAAGACCCTTCTATATGCTGCCTACAGGAAACCCACTTCAGACCAAGGGACACATATAGACTGAAAGTAAAGGGATGGGAAAAGATATTCCATGCAAATGGAAGTCAAAAGAAAGCTGGAGTAGCAATACTCATATCAGACAAAATAGACTTTAAAGTAATGACTATTAAAAGAGACAAGGTAGGACACTACATAATGATCAAGGGATCAATCCAAGAAGAAGATATAAGAATTGTAAATATCTATGCACTCAACATAGGAGCACCTCAATACATAAGGCAAATGTTAACAGCCATAAAAGGGGACATCGACAGCAACACAATAATAGTAGGAGACTTTAACACCCCACTTACATCAATGGACAGATCATCCAAACAGAAAATAAATAAGGACACGCAAACTTTAAATGACACATTAGACCATCTTGCCTTAACTGATATTTATAGGACATTTCATCCAAAAACTACAGAATACACTTTCTTCTCAAGTGCACATGGAATATTTTCCAGGATAGATCACAACTTGGGTCACAAATCAAGCCTTGGTAAATTCAAGAAAACTGAAATTATATCATGCACCTTCTCTGACCACAACTCCATGAGACTAGATATCAATTACAGGAAAAAAAATGTAAAAAGTACAACCACATGGAGGATAAACAATACACTATTAAACAACCAAGAAATCACTGAAGAAATCAAAGAGGAAATCAAAAAATATCTAGAAACAAATGACAATGAAAACACAACAACCCAAAACCTATGGGATACAGCAAAAGCAGTTCTAAGAGGGAAGTTTAGAGCAATACAGTCCTACCTCAAGAAACAAGAAAAATATCAAATAAACAACCTAATCTTACACATAAAACAATCAGAGAAAGAAGAACAAAAACACCCAAAAGTGAGCAGAAGGAAAGAAATCATAAAGAGCAGATCAGAAATAACTGAAAAAGAAATGAAGGAAACAATAGCAAAGATCAATGAAACTAAAAGCTGGTTCTTTAGAAGATAAACAAAAACTGACAAACCATTAGCCAGACTCATCAGGAAAAAAAGGAAGAAGATGCAAATCAACAGAATTAGAAATGAAAAAGAAGTAACAACAGACACCACAGAAATACAAAAGATCATAAGAGACTACTACAAGCAACTATATGCCAATAAAGTGGATAACATGGAAGAAATGGATAAATTCTTAGAAAAGTACAATCTTCCAAAAGTGAACCAGGAAGAAATAGAAAATATGAACAGAACAATCACAAGTACAGAAGTTGAGGCAGTGATTAAAAATCTCCCGACACACAAAAGTCCAGGGCCAGATGGATTCACAGGCGAATTCCATCAAACATTTAGAGAAGAGCGAACACATATCCTTCTCAAATTCTTCCAAAATACAGCAGAAGGAGGAACACTCCCAAACTCATTCTACGAGGCCACCATCACCCTGATACCAAAACCAGGCAAAGATGTCACAAAAAAAGAACATTAAAAGCCAATATCACTGATGAATATAGATGCAAAAATCCTCAACAAAATACTAGCAAACAGAATCCAACAGCACATTAAAAAGATCATACACCATGATCAAGTGGGGTTTATCCCTGGGATGCAAGGATTCTTCAATATACACAAATCAATCAATGTGATATATCGTATCAACAAGTTGAAGGATAAAAACCATATGATAATCTCAATAGATGCAGAAAAAGCTTTGGACAAATTCAACATCCATTTAGGATAAAAGCTCTCCAGAAAATGGGCATAGAAGGAAATTACCTCAACATAATAAAAGCCATATATGAGAAACCAAAAGCCAACATCATTCTAAATGGGGAAAAACTGAGAGAATTCCCTCTAAGAACGGGAACAAGACAAGGGTGCCCACTCTCACCATTATTATTCAACATAGTTTTGGAAGTTTTAGCCACAGCAATCAGAGAAGAAAATGAAAGAAAAGGAATCCAAATTGGAAAAGAGAAGTATAATTGTCACTCTTTGCAGATGACGTGATATTACACATAGAAAACCCTAAAGACTCTACCAGAAAACTGCTAGCACTAATTGATGAATTTAGTAAAGCAGCAGGATACAAAATTAATGTGCAGAAATCTCTTGCATTCCTATACACTAACAACAAAAAAGCAGAAAGAGAAATTAAGGAAACTCTCCCATTTACCATTGCAACAAAAAGAATAAAATACCTAGGAAAAAACCTGCCTAAGGAGGCAAAAGACCTGTATGCAGAAAACTATAAGACATTGATGAAAGAAATCAGAGATGATACAAACAGATGCAGAGACATACTATGTTCTTGGATTGGAAGAATCAACATTGTGAAAAGGACTGTACTATCCAAAGCAATTTACAGATTCAGTGCAATCCCTATCAAACTACCAATGACATTTTTCTCAGAACTAGAACAAGAAATCTTACGATTTGTATGGAAACACAAAAGACCTGAAAGCCAAAGCAATCTTGAGAAGGAAAGATGGAGCTGGTGGAATTAGGCTTCCTGACTTCAAACTATACTACAAGGCCACAGTGATCAAGACAGTATGGTACTGGCACAAAAATAGAAAGGAAGATCAATGGAACAGAATAGAGAACCCAGAGGTAAACCCAAGTACGTATGGGCACCTTATCTTTGACAAAGGAGGCAAGAATATACAATGGAAAAAGGACAGCCTCTTCAATATGTGGTGCTGGGAAAATTGGACAGCAATAGGTAAAAGAATGAAATGAGAACACTTCCTAACACCACACACAAAAATAAACTCAAAATGGATTAAAGACCTACATGTAAGGCCAGATACTATAAAACTCCTAGAGGAAAACATAGGCAGAACACTCTATGACATCCATCAAAGCAAGATCCTTTTTGACTCACCTCCTAGAAGAATGGAAATAAAATCAAGAATAAACAAATGGGACCTCATGAAACTTAAAAGCTTTTGCGCAGCAAAAGAAACCAGAATCAAGACAAGAAGACAAGCCTCAGAATGGGAGAAAATACTTGCCAACGAAGCAATGGACAAAGGATTAATCTCCAAAATATAAAAGCAGCTCACACAGCTTAATACCACAAAAGCAAATAACCCAATCCACAAATGGGCGGAAGACCTAAATAGACATTTCTCCACAGAAGACATGCAGATGGCTAACAAACACATGAAAAGATGCTCAACATCACTAATCATTAGAGAAATGCAAGTCAAAGCCGTAATAAGGTATCACCTCACATCAGTCAGAATGGCCATCATCAAAAAATCTAGAAACAATAAATGTCGGAGAGGGTGTGGAGAAAAGCAAACTCTCCTGCACTGTTGGTGGGAGTGTAAGTTGCTATAGCCACTATGGAAAACAGTTTGGAGGTTCCTTAAAAAGCTAAAAATAGAACTACCCTGTGATCCAGTAATTCCACTCCTGGGCATATTCCCAAAGAAAACCATAATCCAAAAAGAAACATGTAGCATAATGTTCACTGCAGTACTATTTACAATAGCCAGGACATGGAAGCAACCTAAATGCCCATCAACAGATGAATGGATAAAGATGTGGCACATATATACAATGGAATATTACTCAACCATAAAAAGGAATGAAATGGAGCTATATGTAATGAGGTGGATAGACCTAGAGTCTGTCATACAGAGTGAAGTAAGCCAGAAAGAGAAAAACAAATACTGTACGCTAACTCATATATACGGAATCTAAAAAAAAAGAAAAGAATGGTACTGATGAACCCAGTGACAGGGCAAGAATAAGGATGCAGATGCAGAGAATGGACTGGAGGACACGGGGTTGGGGGACGGGGGGGCGAAGGGAAGCTGGAACAAAGTGAGAGAGTACCATAGACATATATACACTACCAACTGTAAAACAGCTAGTGGGAAGTTGCTGTATAACAAAGGGAGATCAACTCAGTGATGGGTGATGCCTTAGAGGGATGGGACAGGGAGTGTGGGATGGAGTCGTTGGAGAGAGGGGATATGGGGATACATGTATAAACAGAGCTGATTCACTTTGGCATACCTCAAAAGCTGGTACAAAAATGTAAAGCAATTATGTTCCAATAAAGAGCTTAAAAATAACATAAAATATATATACTTATATTATGTAAAGAAACATAACATACCTAGAGGTAACTAGTAAAAAGGGGACAAGTCTGTAAAAAGAAATTTCAAAACTTTGTTATAAAGATTGAAAGAATAATTTTAAAAATTGGAGAGATATATCATCTTCTTGAGTAGAAGACAAAATACTATAAAGGAGTAAATTAACTGAAACTTGTGATGGTTCATTTTATGTAGCAACTTGAGTGGACCACAGGGTATCTACATTAAAGATGGTTGCTGGTGTGTCCATGAGAGTGTGTCTGGATGAGACTAGCAGTTGAATCAGTGGACTCAGTAAAGTAAGCTGCCCTCCCCAAAGTGGCTGGCCATCAACCAATCAATTGATGGCCTAGACAGAACAAGAAGTAGAGAAAAGAGGAATCTGCCCCTTTTTTCTTTCCTCACTATTAAGCTAGGTCATCTCATTTCATCTACACCTACTCAGACTACTAGGATTTAAATCATTGGCTCCTCTGGTTCTCAGGTCTTCAAACTCAGACTGAATTACACTACCAGCATTCTTGGGTCTCCAGCTTGCAGATGGCAGATTGTGGGACACCTAGGCCTCCATCATTTGTGAACCAATTCATAATAAATCTCCTTTTATATATTATTGGTTCTGTTTTCTCTAGAGGATGTTGCTTAATACTTCCTGCTTTCATCTGGTATTAAAACACATTTTTTTTAAGTCAAAAATAATTAAAACTGTGTGACATGGTAACCACCCCCCACACACACTTTACCAATGAAGAGAATGATAACAGTATAAGCCCTAATATGTCAATAACATTGATTTTATGATACAAATACACTCAGAAATGAAGAAATTATTCCATTAAAGCATAGAGAAAATAAGGTTCCAAAGAGGAATGATTTTAATTAGAGCCTCAATTCAAGCCATAACCCTCTGCCCCAAGTTTTGGATATATTAAATGGTTGTGTTCACATAAATTTGATTTATTTTATATTTTTATATCTTGGGGAGAATTAACTTCCAAGTATAAAAATGAGCAAATAAAATATTAATAGATGCAATTACTTAACACTAGATATATCAAGTAGTATTAAAAATCTCACCACAAACTGGAAAAATATGTCAAATAGGATATACAGTGAATAAATTGACAAAAGAAACACTGAGCTCAATATGACACAAATTTATGGATGAGAATATAAAATTACTAATAAGTATCATTAGTGATCAAAGAAATAAAAATTAGATTAAAAAAGATAATTTCATATTTATATTTGGCAAGTTATTACATGTGATGTTGGCAGCCTATCATTGGAGAGGTATATTCTTGGCTTCAGGCTTCTGATGCCAAATATCTGTTAGTAGAACTTCCAACAACAATGCTTAGATGTATGGTCTCTCTTCTGCCTCCTTTGCCCTTCCTGGTGACAAATAATCCATTTTGGACTCACTCCTATGTGTAGATATCTGTACAGTTTTATTTCCCTTGTCAAATCAGCAGAGACTTCTTGTTTTCTAATCCGCAAACAACAGTCTAATTTACATAGCTGATGGTTCTATCCACTAGGGTTTATTTTAAAATAGAAGTTTGCTTTCTAAAGGAGAAATTTCTAATTACCTGAACATTCTCAATTCCCTTGTCAATCTGGAAGATATATCAAGTTTTATGATGCATCAAATACAGTTTCTTCTAATAAAAGATCTGGTCTCAAAAATGGAAATTTTCAAATATCAAAAACATACATTTACAGTCCTCTCTCAATCTTTGAAATGCTAGATTAATGAAGTGTAATAATCAAAGAATTTCCAAAGTAATTTTTCTAGCTTAGTTTCTTTGAAGTCCTTAAAGTCTTTTGTCAGTCAGTAAATATTTGATGAACTGCTAATCAAATAAGCATCTAATATTATACACAATTTTAAAAATACAGTTATCATTTATATACAAATAAATTTAACATCTGTATACAGTTAGAGTTAGATGTAAAATGGATTTAAAATATAAAATATGTACAAGACAACAAAAAATTTAAGTATAAAAGAAAATCAGGGTAAAAATCACATTTATTTTCTTGGTTTTCTAGCGACAAGGTTAAGACGATACATTGGGTTTCTAGAAAAGATGTAAAGAGATAACACTATCCTGTCCAATTTTCTAGTCATAAAAATAACTTTTACTCTTTATCATTTTAAACCAACTGTCTTAGTAACCCTATTTAGAAAAATCCTCTAGGTATCCCATAAGTTTATACCAATCACTGAACTCTGTGTTTTTATTCAATAGCAGAGCTGGCCATGAAGCAGAGAGAATGAAGAGTTTATGTCACTACATCTTCATTTGCTCACCCTTATACAAGACCTAATGGCTATCTTAACATGCAACATGCGGAACTATCATAAATTGTAATTGCTGTTTTTAAAACGGGGTTAAAGGACTACATGTAAGTGCTAGGTAGTAAGTTATCATTATTGTTATTGTCATTACAGCTGTTGCCATCTTCAAAAGATGAAAGATCCATAATTCCACTGCTTGCAACTTATAATCAACTCAGAGATAAATCAAAAATAGCCTTGACTTTCCCCTCTTTACTTCCATTTTTATTCCTCAGACAACCAAAAGCTCACTGTAAGAAATCTTGGTAGTGGAAAGGAAAAAATAATTTATCTTCATTTCAGACACCTCTTATTTTGGTTTCATACCCAGACAAGACTTTTTTTTTTCCAATAATGAATATAAATTAATGACCCTGCAGGAATTTTACTAAACAATCATTGGATCATTTACATTTGATGGGCTAATGTGGGACTAGAACATGCCATTATATTTACTTCTGTGTTTTTACAAAATAAAAATCTATTTAATTACATGCACTGCCATAACTCTTATTTGCAAACACTGTCAAAGACCAACAATAACTGGTTTCTGGTAGTCATGAGGGGAAGTAGCAGGGATTGTGAATATGTTGTTTAGAGAGGATGTAGAAGGAAAACAGCTGCTACTTTAGTGAACAGTGAGGACAATATTTTGCCCAAAGTGATATGGTTCATACTGTTATATGGCAAGGGTGAGATGCTAAAGTAAGGTTACACCAAATAAAATCAAAAGAAGGTATAACATCAGCTGTGGAAGAAAATCTGCTTTGGCTCATCTGAATCCTATTTCCCTGTGCTCTCTGGGAAACTTCTTTGTTAAGCACCTCATACATTCCAGACAGATCCAGGAAGATGCCTGTAAGGCATTAAATATTAACAAAGTGATTGTTTGCTACATGTTAAATATTGTGATAGGGGATATACATCTTACAAAAGTTCTTTGAGTACAAATTATTACCCATATTTTAGGGAGCAGGAGTCAAATTAATATCTAACTGACACCAAAGTCTCTCTTTCCACAAATACTGTGTTAAAAGGATACAATATAAAGTATTTAATCTCCTAATATTAGATGTTAAAAATATTAGATAATCTCATGTATTTTTGTTTTTGGAATTATACATATATTTTTATATTTTAAATTATTTTAAATATGTGTTTATTTCTTTATGTAGCATTTGCCTTCTTTTCAAAAATTTTTAAAACTAAGTTAACAGATAATTTTTATTTCCCAACAAGGAGTAACAGGGAGTAGATTTACCCTTCTCACAACAGCAACACAAAAATCATGACAAAACTATGAAACAAATAATTTCAAGACATCAGGAGAAGAAGGACAGTTCTCCCTGAATGAGGAGCAATGAATAAGGTGTGCCCTATGATTATTCAATCCTCCTGCCCAAAGAGAGGTTTTAGGCAGTAATGTAAGAGGAAATCTAGAGAATGCTCAAGGATCTCTCTGAGTTGAGGAAACATAACTGGGAGTCTAGGAAGGGTAAGCTAGAGTTTTCAGAATACTAGGGAGGATAAGACTGAACAGAGAAACAGTAAAGCTGAACCCAGATGTATCACTCAATGTTTGGGGTAAGTACAGATTAATGTATGCATACGAAGAGATTACACAAGGACAGGAGAAGAATATCAGAGGAAAAGCCTCCAAAGGTCACAAAGGACCAACAATAGTTCCTATTATCCCCAATGAGAGTGGGTGGTAATCATTTTATAGTTTATAAACATATGAAATCAACACATTGTATACCTTAAATTTACACAATGTCACGTGTCAATAATATCTCAATAAAGCTGGAAAAATACAAAAGACAAGTCATAGGCTAGGAGAAACTATTTGCAAATCATATATCTGATAAAGAAGTTATATCCAGAATGTATAAAGAAACTAGAAAACTCAAAAGTAAGAAATAAAAATAAGAAAATAATAAAATTCAATAATAAGAAAATAATGCAATGAATAAAGGCAAAGCATTGGAACATGTACTTCACCAAAGCATATAAGCAGATAAGACCTAAAATGGGGATTAGCATCATTGGCAATTAGAAAACTGCAAAATAAATGCACAATGAAATACCACAGAACCCTTATGGCTGAAATTTAAAGACTAATCAAATAATATGTTGGCAAAAATGTGGAGTAGCTGGAACTCTCATACCCTGCTTGAGAGAATGCAAAATGATACATCCAGTTTGGAAAACAGTTTTGCAATCTCTATAAAAGTTAAACATACACCTACCGTATGACTCACCCATAAAACTCTTAGGTACTTACCACAGAGAAATTAAAGTATATAACCATTTAAGACTTGTACACGAATGTTCACAGTAGATTTACTTGGAACAGCCAAAAACTGGAAATAACTCATGTCAATCAATAGGGAAATGGATACATAAATTGTAGTATATCCATAATGGAATACTATTCAACAAGTAAAAGCAATGAAATATTGACACACACTACAATATGAATGGATCTCAGAAAATTATCCTATGTGAAATCAGCTATACAAAAAGAGTATACATTATAATCTAAAAAATGCATACTAATCTATTATGACAAGAAGCAAATCAGTGGTTACTCAGGGTTAGGGTGTGGGGTGGAGGGAGAAATTAAAATGGTATATGAAGAAACTTTGGGAGTGATAGATATGTTTATTATCTTAAATTTGATGATAGCTTCACTAGTGTGTGTGTGTCTGTGGTATGTGTATAGATGAGTAGATGTGTGTGGCAAAACATTAAATTGTACACTTTAAATAAGTGCAGTATACTTTATATCAATTATACTCCAATAATTATATCCATATTTATATCCATTATATCACAAAAAGTCTGTCATCTGAAAGCTGGAGACTCAGGAAAGCTGATGGTGGAGGTCCAGTCTGAGTTCAAAGGCCAGAGAACCAGAACACCAATAATACAAGTACAAGGGCAGGAAAGGAGAGATGTCCAACTTCAAGTAGTCAAGGAGAGAGAGAAAGAATTGTCCCTTCCTCTTCCTTTTTGTTCTACTCAGGCCCTCAATGACCTGTCTGATGCCTATTTACCTTCAAGAGGGCAATCTGTTTTATTTCATTCTACTGATTCAAATGCTAATCTCATTCAGAAATACTTTCAAAAACATACCCAGAAATAATGTTTAGTCAAATATCCATAAACTTCATGATACAATCAAACTGATGCAAAAAAATAACCATTACAGTATCTAAAGCTTTTACCAGTTTCACTGGTTTGAATCAACAGCATTTTTAAAGACAAACAGTTGTTAGATGACATATTCCCAGTTTAAGAATTTCCATTCCTTGGGACTTCCCTGGTTGTGCAGTGGTTAAGAATCCATGGCCAATTAATGGGACACAGGTTCAATCTCTGGCTCGGGAAGATCTCACATGCCATGGAGCAACTAAGATTGCGTACCACAACTACTGAGCCCACATACCTAGAGCCCATGCTCTGCAACAAGAGAAGCACCACCACAATGAGAAGCCACCACAATGAGAAGCCCACGCACAGTAATGAGGAGGAGCCCCTGCTAGCTGCAACTAGACCCAGCAAAGACCCAGCGCAGCCAAAAAAAAAAAAAAAAAAATTTATGTTTCTTTAACTAGAGACTGCTGATCTTCCAGAATGAACTATGGCCAATAATTTCAAAGCAAGGCAAATATCCAATCCAATCAAGTCTGACCTAAGGGACCAATTTCTCTATTATTCAGTATACCTGCTCCCCTGTAACAATTCAGAAAGCATAGCCATCTATTTCAACCTACTAAAATTATGATTTTTCTAAAAATAATTGTTTCTACATGTGGTATTTTAAAATGGTTTTTAATAATGTAATTTAAAAAGTATATCTTGATGAGGATAGGAGGAATTCCAGCCACTGAAATTCTGTTTACTCTCCCAATTTATTAAAATAATCCCCTCCCTTTCAGCATTTGACTTTCAGAACCAGACCAGTAAAAACATAGGATCCTGACCTAAGATACCCTCAATAAGCTCCATGTGAGGAGATAATCAAGCTTTGTCTATGAAAATCTCCCTGAGTCTTCTATAATAGCTATATTAAAACTTTTTAACTCAAATTTGAACTGAGGATAAAAAGCTCAAGCCAGGTAGTATGTCAATATAAGGCTCAGATCACTGAGTTATAATTAAATTTGTTTAGAAGGAACTTTTCCTAATCACCCTATATGCTATTAATCATCACGCCAAGTAACAAGCTAGATAGAATCTGAAAGGATCTACTAACATTTTATACCATATTTCAATCCCTTGACCAAGGCTCAATGGCATGGTTACAGTCCTATGTATTTAACATACTCCTTCTCAGCACCTTTTCTTGACTTTTAGTTCCTGTCCTGGCATCTCTCTTTTCTTCTCTCACAGATATCCCATTTGCCCTAGGTCAGTTTACTCTTTTATATCCTGAAACTGTATTGGACCCTCTTTCAGCCTGGTTATCAATATAAATATCATATTTGTAAGTTCTTTCTATTCCTGGACAATTCCGATTCCTACTTTTCTCCAGAATTATATATATCTGCTTTTTCCTATTATATATACATATTTATGACATATTATATATAATAAAGTCTATATTTATATAATATTATATTTATATATAATAATATAAACTAAACATATAGATATTTATAAGAAAAGGAAAAAAATACCTGTATGTCTCCAATTAAGGTTAGCAACTATTCTTTCTTTGTTTACTAATTACATGTTTTTACGTAAAGAAATGTTGAGATCATTTTCCACTTGTCTATTTGGCCTTTAATTATATCATAATTTTATGTAAGTTCTTTATACAAATTCTAAATTTTATGGTACATATAATTTAGTCTGTTTCTCCTTGCATTCCCACTGTTGATTGTCTTATCTTACATTTTAAAGTGCTTGCCTAAATAAAGTTTTGATTGGTGGTGCAATAGGTATACCTTTTTTTCCTCTAATGTTTATATGTGGACTTCAGGTGGTCAATTTCAAAGAGATAAACAGTTGGAAACACTTGATAATGAGTTGCAGGTGTAGATGTATCGACAACTGACGATAAATTAAAATACATTGGGAACAAGTGTCCCCTTGAACACCATGACAACATATTTTATTTGCAGGATTCATTGCTCATGCAGAATGGTCCACAGCTAGATCTCTAATATTACTCAGTACTGCACAGTGTCCCTGAATATCTTCTAAGTCAACCTAAACTTTGCTCAGTCTTCTTTGATTCCCTTACCATTATTTCAGTGGAGAACAATGTCCAATCTTGGTTGATTAATGAGAGAAATCATAATGATTTTTAGCTAAAAGGGACCTTAAAGGTTTTGTTTTTCCTTCATTATCTTATTTTACGTATAAAAGATATTATCTCAGAAAGACTAAGAGACTATTACAATGTTTTAAAAAAAGTCAGGTCCATAACTAACACATAGTTCTTGATTTCTAGTCCAGTGTTTTCCTCTGTTGTGCTATACTGTCAAGGTACCTCAAGTAGAATATCCACATTTGCCAATAAAATAATTTCCTATTTGATGTATTTATTAAAACTCCATTTCTTACTACAATAATACATCTATCCAAGGAAAGCTGAAACAAATTTTGGACATGGTGAAGAAAACAAACCATCTTATTCCTGAAAAAGAATCTGTTTTTGCACTATGGAGAAAGATTTTGTCATGTAATGGAGATGACTCATCACAAAAGAGCTCATGTGCCTAAACAATCACAAGTAGTCATTCATGTTTTAATTTGAGGAAACAAAATTAGAATGCACAAAACTAAAAACTAAAATAAAAACAGCTCTTGCAAATTTACCTTCAAGATATATTTTATGTAATAAAGTACATTTCCCCCAGTTTTTTAAAGTGGTTTCCAAGTGGTTTGTTAAACTGAGTTTTCATATCAAAACAGTGTTCTTATTATATAGGTTTTCATAATATGAACCTGAGAAAAAAATGTTGAATGTTTTCGTATAAAACTAGCCAATAAATTTTAGAAAAGTCCCCCCAAAACCCACCAAAATCCCAAATAAAACAGCTCTTGCCACTGAAGATTTTATAAAAAAGCAAAAGTAACTGGTCAATCTATAGTTTCAATGCATATATTGATAGCTTAAACATGTTCTTTGCTTTTATCACAGGAAGGTGACTTCCCTGTCTTCCCTGAAATGGCTGAAATAGTTTCAGGGTAGAGTGCAAAAATGTGAAAAAATCTCAAGTGCAGACTAATATAATCAATGAATAGTACAGGACCTGAAAAAAATCACAGGCTATAAAACAGCCAAGAAAGGATGTCAGAAGATTAAAACTTGGTGGTTTGAACTGACAGCCAATTAAAAAGTTGCTCTAACAGCCCCATGAGGAAACCAACTATAATTATCTGTATTAGTCATTTTATCAGCATTTATTCTTTAAAGTTTTTTGGGTTACCACCAATTTGTAAATCAAAATTCAATTACTTGAGTTCAGTTCTTTTTCTCCTTTTTTTAGGAGACAGATTCTCCTTACACACGTTCTGAAGAAGATGAGAATACCACGACTAGTCAAATCCTTACTTACCAACATATATTTTTTCTACCTTAATCCTTTAAAATAAAGCATTGCCCTTGACCCCAAAATGGCAGAATTTTAAAATTAAGAATAACCTCAAAGCTTAACATTAAGAGCCTTAGTATTTTACAAATGCCTCAGAAAAATTTGTGCCTTGCTCAAGTTTACATAAAATCTTGAATCTAATTCTACAACCTGAATTCTGAACTCTGAATCCAGGGTTAGTTCCATTATACCATGCTGTCTCTACCAGTTGAAATAAGTGATTTAAATAGTAGTTGGTTTTAGCATTATTTCCACCAAGATTTTATATTCTTTGGAGATATTTTGCATAAAGCTTGATTCAATCATTCAAATATAAACTTAAGAAGGGAATATTCTTCCGCTTAAATCTACACTGTTCATCTGTTTTAGCTTTAAAGCAGCCAGCAGGGAATGCAAACAGAACCATTTTGAGCCCGGACAAGTTCCTGAATAAGGCTCAGTGCTGTCTCCTTCTGAAACAATAATAAACATTTACATTTGGGAAACAGTTGAAGCCTTAGAAGGGGAAAATGAAGCCATAATGATCTCTTGTTGGGAATGGAGAGTCTAATGAAGTATAATAGTAATCATGATGACAATAATAATGATAAATTCTGATCTGATGATGAATTGGAAGTAGAAATCAATGGGCTTTGGATGAAAAAAAATGAGACAGTTTATGGCATTCTGAGGAACACAGGTGCTCTTAGCTTCAGTCTGTTTTCTGGGCCTATATGGAAACATCAAGTGAAAAGTGACAGATGCTGCCTCATTTCTGCTGCTTTTGAAAACTTACTTTTCTCTATTTCAGAATGAAGTGCTTGAGTTCTTGCACACTCTAAACAGAGTCCTGTCAAACTTTAACATAAAACTCTAGAGAAACTACCAGGATTGCATGACTATTACATTAAGTCACAGCTGTTTTCTTCTTTCTTTAAGTTTATTTATATACTTACTATAAAACCTTGCTAATACCTTTTGGATCCTTATTTTTTTTTTTTTTTGCTACTTTGTATTTTTGCTACTTCACATATGCTTTCCTATCTCCATTAAAATGTGTCTTTATATCATTTTCACTCTTACTTTTACCTCTGATCTTTCACTGATGATAATCCCCATAATGTGATGAATTTTCTGGGCAGTAACTATCAACACATTTTTTTATGCTGCTTCAACTATGTGCTGTGCCAGGCATACTTTTGCACTACAGTTTTGCTGGTTTAGTTATATTTGATGCTGGGCTTCACCTTGATCAATATTTTAGAGAACTATTTATTATCTACCATCTTATATATTTCTGGAAAGTATGCAATTTAAGGACAACTTCTTGTAACTTTAGGGGCTCTAGAAATGTTCCACAACTATAAGCCAAACATTTCCCAAGCATTACTTTGACATATAGAGTGTTTTTCATCCAGAAATCATCATTAATCTGTCTAGCCTGCTCACATGTGCCACTGAAAAAAAATCAAAGAAAATGTTTTCCTCCTTCAATTTTATCAAGTTTGTTCAGAATGCAGAACATTATAATAACTGCTCAGCATATTAGGAAAAGGAACTTGAGAATTTAAGACACATTAACATACTAATAAGAAAAAAAAATACCAAGTTGTACACTCTACATATATGCAGTTTATTGTCTGTTAACTGTATCTAAATAAAAGTTCTTAAAAAAAGACACATTAACAGACTATCTATGTAAATCAGGAAATGCTTGTGTTCACTAATGCATTTTTATAGAAATATTAACCAAAGGCTGGATCAAATGCTATTCAAGAAAATTAAATAGCAACAACGATAAGAAAAAAAGAAACAGATGGGAAAATCCTTAAAACTCATGTAACTGAAGAGAATTTTAAAGTATAGTGGAAAGGTAAGTTGAGATAAATAAACCTGCTGGATATTTGATAAAAATAAAACTCTGACCCTGACTCATTCTTCAGTTGATTCAAAAGACAAAATTATTGAGCTGAAATATTGGAAAAATGTTAGGACAGAAATTTAGAAATATTATCCTAGTGCTTATATTTTAATAACAAAATCATTTTAAATCAAAGATAACTTCCAGCAAAAACAAAAAGCAAAATATGATTCCCTAAAGTTTCTTTCATCTTGAACAATTCTATAGAGATAATTTATCTTACACTCTTCTCCTACGCCAATCTTCAGACTTTCTATTTCATATTAGATGTAGTTTCCTCTTAGTTTCGTTAACCTCACTGAAAATGACCTACAACTTCACTCAGTCTACTTCGTGACTTCACAGATGAAACCTGCCAGCAACCAAACAACCTGAGGATAATGATAGTCCCTCCATAACAGGTCTTCTGGGTCCAGCCTATTGTAGATGTCTTTATCTTGCAAAAGGCCATACAGCATGAGCTTTGACATGGACCCCTTACAAGGGTCTCTGAAATAACAATACTAAATCAAATTAAACATTCAGTACATGTGCTAATGTAAATGGTACTGTATTTTTAATTTCCAATTCCACTCTTTTTTGTTGGTAAAATCAATTGACTTTTGTATATTAACCTTGTACCCTGCAACCTAGTTTTAATCACTTACTAGTTTTAGTTTTTCTGTTCTTTGGAATTTTCTACATAGAATATCATGTCATCTGTGAACAAAGAGTTTTATTTCTTTCTTACCAACTTACATACCTTTTCACCTTCCCTTTTCTTGCCTTGTTGCATCAGCAATCACTTCTGTTACGATGCTGAAAAGAAGTGGTGAGAAGGGACATCCTTGCCTTATTCCTGATCTTAGTGGGAAAGCACTGAGTTTCTCACAATTAAGTATGTTATTAGCTATAGGTTTTTTTGTAGGTAGTCTTTATTAGTTGAGAAAATTCCCTCTACTTCTAGTTTAGTGAAAGTTTTTATCATGATGGGGTTGAATTTTTGTCAAATGCTTTATCTGCACCTATTGATTTAAACATGTGATTTTTCTTTTTTAGTTTGTTGATGTGATGGATTACAGTAATTGATTTCTGATGTTGAGTGAGCCTTGTATACGTAGAATAAATCCTACTTGGTCATGGTGTACACCTTTTTTACTATTTTTTATTGAAGTAACATTGGTTTATAACATTATATGTTTCACATCTACAACATCATATTTCTACTTCTGTGTATTCTACAGGATGCTCACCACCCAAAATTTAGTTTCCATTCATCACCATACAGTTGATTCCCTTTAACCATTTCACCCTCCCTCCCAACCCCTTCCCCTATAGTAACCAATACTCTGTTCTCTGTATCTATGTGTTTCTTTTTGTTTGGTTTCATTTATTCATTTATTTATATTTGTTTAAATTCCACATATGAGCAAAATCATGTGGTTTTTGTCTTTGTCTGACTGACTTATTTTGCATCTGTGCTTATGACAGATATTGTACTATAGTTTCCTTTTCTTGTAATGTCTTTTTTCTGGTTTTAGTATTAGGGTAATGCTGGCCTCATACAGTAAGTCAGGAAGTATTTCCTCTATTTCTGTTCCCCAAAAGAGAGTGTAGGGAATTGCTATAAGTTCTTCCTTAAATGTTAAGTAGAATTCACCAGTGAATAGACACTTATTTAATATCCAAATTATGTAGTCCATCAAATCCAACATAATGTTTCTGAAAATTTGACCAGAGAACTTAAAGTGACTATTTTGTCTGTGATAACATTAAACAACTAAACTATGACTCTGGTTACCCATAATTTTCCTCAGTTTAGTAGCTATAGTTCATGCAAAAAAAGTCTGTTTTTCAGCCTGTACCCATACTTAACTAGTTAAAATCTAATACCCCAATTATTAAATATAATTTTTTAAAGCTAGCCAGAAGTAATTTTTCAGACAAGGTTTTAATCTCAATATTCTCATGTTAAAGTCAACATTCAATCAGGTGAATGACTAAGCAGTAGTTAATTTTCACTATTGTTTAAACTGGCTAATGTTGAGTTTTGCTTCTGGTTCATGGGTCTTCTTCCTGTAGATGAAATTACACTGCCAACAACTAACTGCATTCAAGGTCAATAATAATTTGGGAGTGGAAAAGATAGTTGTAATAATGCAAAAGAGTGAGGATGTTTGGGAAAGAAAATAATTTTATGGCAATATGTTGCTAAGTAATGAAATAAAAATTACCTTGATGTAGTGGGAAGAAACTTTAATTATTAATTCCTCAATGATTTAATAAAATGTGTCTTGATAATGTGGCAATGTATCACAATAGGAATTTTATTTCATATGCAGAAACATATCTGAAAGTTTGGTAGTCTAGGATAATAATTAGCAAATAATTATTTTTGGTACCTTATTTGCTCTTTAGAATCAAAAAGCACCCTTGTAATAAAAAGATACAAAATATGTAATTATTACATAATTATAATCATTAAATATATAAATATTAGAAATATATCACCAGATAAGATTTAATGTTGCCATGCATGTAAAAAATAAATCTGCATGGATGCTAACTGCTAAACTGACATGCTTATATTTAAAACTGACACTATTTATAAAATAAATAAGCTGCAAGGATATATTATACAGCACAGGGAATATAGCCAATATTTTATAATAACTTTCAGCAGAGTACAACCTAAAAATTTTTGAATCACTATATTGTACATCTGCAACTAATACTGTAAATAAACTATACCTCAATAAAAAATAAATTTAAAAAATAAAATAAATAAGTAAAATTGACAATATACAGCAAGAATTTTAAAATGTGGGGGTGCTTTGGACATAATTCACTAAGAATTTTTCTTATATGAATAATAGGACAAAGGGATAAACATAAACGTATAGCAGGGTTCATCACAGTTATCATAACAGCAAAACTCAAAAGCAAATTACATCATCAGCAATAAAAATTTTCTAAATAATAAAATGATAATGTATAATATTATGGCAATAAAATAACTATTTAGACTACATACCATATGCACAGAATCACTCCATTAAACAGAAGAAGTTCTAGAAAATATAAATCAAATCACTGTAAATGGTGAACTTTTGGAAAGGGTGAGAAGTAGATTCTGTAAGATTTTGTGACTTTTTTCTCACCTATATTGCCTAGGGAATTTAAAAGATAAATATAAGAGGTTGACAAAGGGACTATGGAAGTGTTTCAGGATCAGGATAGTCCCATTGCCTTTTTGTAGAATAGGTTAAATGTGTTTGTGTATAAGCGAGTGAGTGTGTATATGTGTATACTTTTTCTTCCTCGTTTAATAGCCTTTCAACTAGCCATAGTGATCTCTGATGCACTTATCCTGTACTGAATTTCCAAAAAATCCTATTTTCAAGCAAAATTTTAGCTAAAGATTGAGCTACGTGTGTGGTCTAATAGGGATCAGTCCCAAGGGAACAGAGAATTCAAAGAACAATATGCGCTTTTACTTTGGGACATAAGCTATTAATATTACACTTCATTAACATAATAGGGAATTTTATATTCTAAGACCTATGACCCTTTAGACTCGTTCCGAAACTAAAGTGTTTTTCTCTCATTGAAGTGGAAAATGAAGAAATTCTGTAGCTGTAGGCCTCTTTCTCTGGACTTATCTTCTAAATATATAGGAATGCAGGAAGATAATGTAGCCCAATTCAAAAATCAGTGATGTTTCTTAGCTAAGCCAAGCACAATTACACAACCTCCGATAGGACTTGTTTTTCATCCTAAAACTTTTAAATATATTTAACCACAAAGATCAATGAAATATCAATAAATGAGTTGATAATAGCATAACACATTTCTTTCACCTGGAATTCGAAAAAGGATTGTTCAAATTGTTACCCCAATCTTCAGGTGCAGAGGTATGACTTTGGAATATTGGCTTTTCAGTTATAGAACCAGTAGGGTTTGATTTTTCTAATGATTAATTCTGTACTATAGTTTACTAAGTTTTAATAATCTAATTTATTCATTTACATTAATAAAATTTTCCAGAAAATAAAACTCACAATTAAGTTTCCAACTTTCCCTAATAAAATTTTATAATGAAAATTTCTAGTGTAAATATACACTAAAGGGGTTCACTTCTTGTGCAATGCGAGGACCTAAGGATGTAAAGGCACTTTAACTCCATATAACCCTCTTTATCTTTTGTTCTGTTGTCGTTTCTAAACTCCTTAAGACATTATTTCAGTTTTTATAGTCAGCATTTATTATACGCACAGATTTGCTTAGTCTTTCCACATTCCTTTCTGCATCTCTGTACTTGTATGTGATCATTTTCCTCTTGCTTTTAGTGATATCTTTAGTATTTTCCTTTGTACAGTTTGGTTATTAAGTCTGTCAATTTTTATTTATCTTTCTTATTGTAAAAAGGTATCTCTCTCTGTTTCATTTCATAGGGATCTTTTTTCTTTAATAGCTGGATAGTATAAGAAAAAGTTGCCAAAACAGGATTAAATGTGAAAGAAATTGTTTATGGGAAATGTCTGTGAGAGATAATGAGGAAGGGGCAAACAAAGGCTGAGTCCTCAGATGGCAATGCAGGTCAGACTCCGAGAGATGGAGAACAAGAAGGGAGAAAAATGAGAAAGGTTGGATGGAAGTGTCTTAGTCTGCAATATTTCTAGAGAAAATTCACCAAGTCCATGAGGGAGGCTTCAAGCCACAATTGCCTGTCAGAAGAGTCCCTAATCTCCTAGAAAAGGGCTTGCCTTTGTGTCCCTGCCACACTCAGTCATTAGCAGTCTGTGAGAAGTAGGGCTTCTGACCTAGTTTAGGCACGGACTTCAAAGCACAGAAGCTGAGACCTTCAGTCAATTATACTCCCTGAAGTTGGGGATTTGAGAGGAGCATTATTATGGCAGCCACAGTATAGACTTCTATTTTTGTATTGATCTATTTCAGAACTTAGAACATTATCTGTTGTTGTCTAGTCACCATTGTTTCTGCCAAGAAATCAGTTCTCAGTCTTTTGGCTGGTTTGAAAGTAATATGTCTTTTTCTATGTTTAGTTTTAATATTTTTATTTTTGATTTCTAGTTTTATTACAAAAAGCGAAGATGGGGATAATTTGCATTTATCATGTTTGTTGTTTTTAGAACTTCTTTAATCTGACTTCATATATTCTATAACTTTAGGAAATTCTTAGCCATTACTATATTTCCAAATACGACTTGTCAACATTATTTGGGATTTTTGTCCTACTTGGACAACAAGTATACGCACAATAAATATTATGTACTTTTACATTTTATCCCCAATGTCTCATAGGACTCTTTCTGTTTTTTCCATTCTTCTCCCTTTCTATGTTTCAGACTAGAACATTTCCATGTGAGCTTTCAGTTTTCCAATCCTCTCTCTTACTATGTATAATCTAACATTAAATCCATTTGTTGAGTTCTTATTTTCAGCTATTGTATTTTTCAATTCTAGAATTTCCTTATTTAAAAATATACTTTCTATTTCACTACTGAAGCGCTTCATATTTTGGTTTATATTCTTAAACATATTAATTATGGATAATTGAAGGTCTAAGTATAATAATTCCAATATTTGCATTGCCTGTAAATCCATTTTATTATCTATTTTTTCTTTCTTAAAAACACACGGTTAGTTTTGATTGAATGCCATACAATGTGCTGAGAAACTGAAGATATAGAATAATTTTTTTCAATATATTATTTTTCTCAATAGATGATTAATTTTTGTTTCTGACAGGCAATTATGAACCTTTATCTACTCAAGATTGAACTGATCTGAAACTGGGCTTCAACATTGTGAAAGATGATCAAGTTCTAATTTACTCTTTTTGTTGGCTTTAGCCCTTGGGTTTCTCAAGTGAAAACGTGGAGCCCTATCTCTATACGGAGATCTAAACCCAAATGCCCACCTTCCTGCTCCATGTTAGATGCAGAAAGTTCTCCTCACTTCTAAGCTTTTGGTTTTGAATCAGCAAATTATCTGAGAAGTAAAGTGCTTCCAAATATTAGGCTAATCTATCTGATCTTCCCTTTTCGGGACGTCTTGACTCTTCAAATTCTTGCTACCTTGGTAGTATTCAGATGTCTCCAAACAAACGTTATTGTATTATTATGTACAGATTTTAGTTCTTAGTTGGCAGGTTGGACTGAATAAAGCTAGCACACTTGCTGAGAGTGGTAATTCCCTTTCAATAAGTATTAAATAAAAAGAAAAATTTATAAAAGTGAATTTTTGCTATATTCTAGCAAAATATAGTGCTTTTGTTAAGATAATAACAATACAGTGAGATTATACTTTTCCTTCTTTATTTGATAATTCACTAGACTTTGACTAATTCTGATTAATAGGATGACACAAGCAAATGTGTCATAAACTCCATTTAAGTTAATTTATTTCAAACAGTAAGGCATGTATTTTACTACTGCTATATTTATATAATTTTCCCAATTCAAAGAGAAACCTATTTATGAAAACTAGATCATTTATACTCTTTCAAATCCAATATGAGACAATAGCCTAAATATATGTGTAGGACAATTGTTAATGTAAAAGTACCTACTTGACTTTTAAAATTGCATGTTTAAAAGCAAAATTCAGATGGATAAACAGTGAAAATTATATGTTTCAGTCTCACAGCAAAGTTAAGGTCACATTGAGTATTTTTAACCTAAGAGTAGTTATTAAATATATGGCTAATAATCATCTAATTTGGAAATAAGAGTATAGATTATAACATACAAGAAGGCCATTTTATTTGAAATGTATTTCCCCCTAAAATAAGTAGGGGAGCAAAGTTAAAAACACACTAGCTAGACATAATTAACATTTCCAAATACACTTGTAAAAATAAATGAAAAATTAAACTAGGTGTTTGTAAGTCTACAAATTAAGCAATTGGAGAGAAATAAAAAATATCTATGCTGTAACTATGTTATAGCAATAGTTTTTCCCTAAGACTTGCAATTTTCTTCCCCTAACCTCACAAATCTTCCCAAAACTTCCTATGCACAAAAATTTCTTTGAGAACCAGTACTCATCAATTAGAAAGGCTAAAATCCAAAAATCTGAAATTACCTGTTCCTGCTGGCAATGTTAAAGAAGAGGAACACTTACTGCTGATGGGAATGCAAAATGGTAGAACCACTTTAGGAGACAGTTTAGCAGTTTCTTACGAAGCTAAACATAGCCTCACAATGTGATTAAGCAATCACACTTCCAGATATTTACCCAACTGACTTGAAAATGTGTCTAACAAAAACCTGCACATGAATGTTTATAGCAACTGTATTCATAATTACCCAAAACTGGAAGCAACCATGGTGTCCTTTAATAGATGAGTAAATAAACAAACTGTTCCACATTCATATAAAACAGCATTATTCAGCAATAAAAGTGAATTACCAAGCCAAGAAAAGACATGGATGAATCTGAAATGCATATTCGTAAGTGAAAGAAGCCATTCTGAAACAATCACACACTCTATAATTCCAATTATATGACATTCTGGAAAAAACAAACTTATAGACATGGTGAAAAAAAAGATCAATTGTTCCAGAAAAGGACACACACTGAATATGTGAAGCACAGGACATTCTTTAGGGCAGTGAAACTATTCTGTATGACAGCAGTCCCCAACCTTTTGGGCACCAAGGACTGCTTTCATGGAAGATAATTTTTCCACAGAGAGGGGAAGGGATGATTCAGGCGAGCAATGGGGAGCAATGGGAAGCAGCAGATGAAGCTTCACTCGCTTGCCCACCACTCACCTCCTGCTGTGTGGTCCAGTTCCTAACAGACCACAGACTGGTATTGGTCCATGTCCAGGGGCTTGGGGACCTCTGCTGTATGACACTATAATTGTGGATAAATGACACTGCATTTTCCAATACACGTAAAACTTTTTTGTACAAAGAGTCAACTTTAATGATATCTATTCATAAAAAATAATTTAGGAACTCAGGGAATCAAGGATAGAATGTAATATGTTAAAAGTAAGCAAAACAATCTAATTGTATTACAAATGTATGAAACAACCTCAGGCAAGAAAGTAAAAAATTAACATGCTGATCTAAATAATTTTGGAAATGAGTAAAGTTGATAAGTCTAAAGGCAAAAGAAGGTGTACATAAGCAATGAGTATATGGAAACAGTCTTTACTATCTTCATAATTTTTTCTGTAAATCTAATGCTGTTCCTCCAAAGGGACCTAGGAATATTATCATTAAATAACCATATAGTGGGTACAGGGATTACAAAAATATGTTTTGACGATTATTGGATATAGAGGCTGGATTGTTGGATACCTAGGCTGGATTGGCACTGACATCCAAGCATCAAATAGCTTTGCCATTATTAAAATGAGGGCAGATGGTTGCTGGGAAATAAATGTAATCCTGACCTCGTTCCAGCTTACAGTGAATTTTCTGGGCTCACAGACCCACACAGTGGTCATTTCCTCAGTTTCCAAATGTATAATTGGATTGGTTAAGCTTTGTACTTAGCAGAACATTCACATTGTTTCTTTGATCTGTGGGATAAGGATCACTGTACTAGGGAAAACTAAATTAAGTTCTCTGAAACTCCTTCAGCAAGTTAAGTTGCTATATTAATAATAATATTACTAATATTACAAAACCTCTGCCATGATAGAGTTAATATTAATAAAATAAAGGGAAAAACCTACCAAATCATCTAAATAGATTCAGACAAAATATTTAACAAATCCAACAGTCATACCTGGTAAAATACAGCAAACTAGAAATAGAATAAAATTTCCTCAAACTAATAAAGGGTATCTACAAATACCTAAAGCTAATATTATGATCAATGGTGACAGACTAAATGTTTTTCCTAAGATTAGGAAAAACAAAGGATGTGCACTCTTAACAGCTATCTATTTAAAAATATACTAGAGTTTCTAGCTAATGCCATCAGCCATTAAGAATAAATAAATGTTATTCATATTTAAAAAAAGTAAAACTATCTATAATTATATACATATGACATACTTCTCTATGTATAAAATCTTGAGGAAATCAAGTAATAAACCTAACTAAAGAAATAAAAGGCTTGGATGGTGCGATCAAGAAGACAGAGTAGGAAGACCATGAGATCACCTCCTCCCATAGACACACCAAAAGTACAACTACATATAAAACAACTTTCTCTGAGAACAACTTGAAGACTAGCAGAACAGCTCTTCTAAAATTAAGGACTAAAGAAAAAAAACACACCAAGATGGATAGGTGGGGAAAAGAAGCAATCTAGTCAGGACCCACATACCTAGTGGGCAAACCAAAAGAGGAAGGCAATATCACGAACTTGGTGGTCCTCCCTAAGGAGTGAAAGGATCAAGCCCCAGAAAGGGCATCTTAACCCTGGAGACTTGCACTGAGAAAACAAACCTCCTTAACTGGTTTTGAAAACCAGTAGAGCTTACAATCAGGAAAGCTGAAGGGCTATAGGAAACCAAGACTCCCCTCTTAAAAGATGTATGCACAAACTTACTTGCTCTGAGTACTAGTGCAGAGGCAACAGGTTAAAAAGTGCTTGACATCCTAGCTGGCCTACCATGGCTGCCCCAGGATGCTCCTCCCCAGCCTGCCTCCAGCTCTGACTCCAAGCCCAAATCCCACCAAGGTGGTGGATCACCATGTGCCATGGGAGAAGCCCCAGCCCATGCCAGGCTCCAGCTCTGCCCTCCTGCAAAAGTAGCTGGGCATACCTTTTCTGCATAAGGACACTCTTACAAAAGTACATGCCTTCAAGATGAGGGGAGGTAACTGAATTGCCTAATTCATAAAGACAAACAAAATGAGAAGACAGAGGAATATGTTCCAAAAAAAAAGAATAAGACAAAACTCCAGGAAAAAACTAGCAAAATGGAGATAAGTAATATACCTGATAAAGAGTTCAAAGCAATGGTCATAAAAATGCCCACAGAACTTATGAAAAGAATAGAAGAACACAGTGGGAACTTGAACAAAACATTAGAAAACATTAAAAAAGAATCAGTAAGAGATGAAGAATAAAATAACTAAAATAAAATATAAACTACAGGCAATCAAGAGCACTTTAGGTGATACAGAAGAATGTATAAGTGACCTGGAAGATAAAATAGTGAAAATCATCCAATTAGAACAGCAAAAAGAAAAAAAGAATGTAAAAAATGAGGATAGTTTAAGGGACCTCTAAGACAACATCAATCATACTAACATTCACATTATACAGGTCCTAGAAGCGGAAGAGAAAGATAAAGGGACAGAAGCCATATATGATGAAATAATGGCTGATAATTTCCTTACCTGGGTAAGAAAACAGATATCCAGGTCCAGGATTCACAGAGAGTCCCAAACAAGATGACCCTAAAGAGATCCACACCAAGATATATCATAAATAAATGGCAAAAGTTAAAGATGAAGATAGAATTTTAAAGGCAGCAAGAGAAGGACAAAGAGTCACAAACAAGGGAACCTTCATATGAATATCAACTGATTTTTCAGGAGAAACTCTGCAGGTCAGAAAGAAATAGCATGACAGATTTAAAGTGCTGAAGGGAAAAAAAACACAACCAAGGATATTCTACTTCATAAAGGTATTATTAAGAATTGAAGGAGAAATAAAGAGTTTTTAGACAAACAAAAACTAAAAGAGTTCATCACCCTAAACCATGGGTGGATGGGAGTAAAAAAGTAGAGCTTTTAGAATGTGTTAGAACTTAAGTGACTATCAGCTTAAAACAAATAGATACATATATAAGTCAATATATATAAATCTCATGGTAAACACAAACCCAAAACATATAATAGAGGCACAAAAAACAAATAGAAAAGGACCCAAACATAACACTAAAGAAAATCAAGTCAAAAAGGGAAGAAACTAAAAAGAGGAGAAAAGAGAACTGCAAAAAAACAAAGAACAAAAAAAAAACCCCAAAATCCAGAAAGCAAGTAACCAAATAGCAATAAATACATACCTACAAATAACTGCTTTAAATGTAAATGCACTAAATAACCTATCAAAAGACAGAGGGTGGCTGAACAGATTTAAAAACAAACAAACAAGCAAACAAAAAAAAACCCATCTATGTTCTGCCAAGAAGAGATTCACCTTAGATCTAAAGACACATGCAGACTGAAAGTAAAGAAATGGAAAAAAGAAATTCCATGAAAATGGAAATGGAGAAAAAATAAGCTGGAGCAGCAATACTCATATCAGACAAAATGGACATTAAAACAAATTTTATAACAAAAGATAAAGAAGAGTATTACATAATGATAATGGGTTCAATTCAACAAGAAGATATAGCACTTGTAAACATATATGTACCCAACAAAGGAACACCTAAATACACAAAGCAAATATTAACAGACATAAAGGCAGACATTGACAATAATACAATAATAGTAGGGGACTTTAATACCCAACTTACATCAATGAATAGATCATCTATATATAGAAAATCAGTAATGAAATAGTGACATTAAATGACATATTATGCCGGAGCCTGCCGGCAAAATCGATCAGGTCCTTAGGCAAACACGACGCGGCTAAGAAAGACAGACAGACAGACACACAAAAGATGGGGTCGAGAGGGTCAGAAGCTCATAGGCAACTGACAAACTTCTTTATTTTACAGTGGCTTTTTATACAGATTAAATCAGAGGAGTCATTGACAACAAGGCTAAAAGAAAAATGATTCTTTCTTTAGAGAACGATGTGTTTTTCCCATAACCATCTACCGTAGCAAGCATAAGACCTCCTGTTGATTGTTTCTAGGTGTACTAGCGAGATCACAGTCCTGTGGGCGCACATAGTGCAGCCCAGGGGATCACATGCTCTTTGTTTAAGCACCCACTCAAAGGTCAGGGGTGGCGGGACAGAGAGCTATGCTTGCCTAGGCAAGCCCTTACAGTAAGGCAGCTCCCAGGGCTATGTCCTGGAGACCAAGGCCCTTGTTGGGGGCAACTACGGAAACCAGGATCCCTGTTCAGGGCAGCTCCCCGCAATATTAGACCAGATGGACTTAAGCAAGATCTATAGAACACTCCATCAAAAAGATGCAGAATACTTATTTATAACAGAAAGCGGCACATTTTCTAGGATAGATCACATGCAAAACCACAAAACAAGTCTCAATAAATTTAAGGAGACTTGAAATCATATCAAGCATCTTTTCCAAACACAATGGTATGAAACTAAAAATCTATTACAAAAGTAAAACTAAAACAAAACACTAAAAAAATGGGTCAATGAAGAAATCAAAGAAGAAATAAAAAATACCCTAACACAAATAAAAATAGAAACACAACTGTTCAAAACTTATGGAAAGCAGGAAAAGCATTTCTAAGTTACAATGATACAGACCTAACTTAAGAAACAAGAAATGTCTCAAATAAACAATCTAACTTTACACCTAAAGGAATTAGAAAAAGAACAAAACCCCAACTTAACAGAAAGAAGACAATAACAAAGATCAGAGCAGAAATAAATGAAATAGAGGGAAAAAATCAATAAAAAGATCAATGAGACAGAGATGGTTTTTTTTTTTGAAAATGTAAAAACAACTGATAAACCAGACTCATCAAGAAAAAAGAGAGGCAGGCTCAAAGTAAATAAGATTAGAAATAAAAGAGGAGAGGTTACAATTGATATCACAGAAATACAAGTAATCATAAGAGAATACTATGAACAATTATACACCAACAAACTGGATGACCTAGAAGAAACAGATAAATTCCTTGATACATACAATCTTCCAACACTGAATCACAAAGAAATAGAAAGTATGAATGGCTGATTACTAGTAATAAAGTTAAATCAATAATCAAAAAACTTCCAACAAACAAAAGTCCAGGACAAGACAGAATCATAGAGGAATTGTATCAAACATTTAAAGAATAGTTTATACCTGTCCTTCTCAAAATATTACAAAAAAATTGAACAAGAGAAAACATTTCCAAACTCATTCTATAAGGCCAGCATTACCCTGATATCAAAACCAAAGACACTTTAATTAAAAAATTACAGGCCTGTATCCCTGATGAACACATGCAAAAATCCTTAACACAATATTAGCAAACCTTATTCTGCAATACATTGAAAGAATCATATATCATTATAAAGTGGGATTGATTTCACAGATGCAAATTAGTCAATGTAATACACCACATGAACAAAACAAAAGATAAAAATCTCACAAATATTTCAATTGATGAGGAGAAAGCATTTGACAAAATTCAATTTCTATTCATGATGAAAACTCTCAACAAAATTTGTATAGCGGGAATATACCTGAACATAATAAAATCCATTTAGGACAAGCCCAAAGATAACATAATACTCAGTGAAAAAATAAAGCTTTTCCTCTAACATCAGGAACAAGACAAGGATGCCCATTCTCGCCACTTCTATTTAATGTGGAAATCTAAGCCACAGACATCGGACAAGAAAAAGTGAATAAATAAAAGGCATCCAAATTGGAAGGAAGAAAAACTGTTACTATTTACATATGGCATCAGATATATATATATATATATATACATACATATAAAATATATATACTGAAATAATGTTTGGCCAAAAAGTTCATTTAGGATTTTTGTAATAGCTTATGGAAAAACCCAAATGAACTTTTTAGCCAAACCAATATATATTTCCCTAAAGTCTCCACCAAAAAACTATTAGAAATAATAAATGAATTCAGCAAAGTATCTTGCAGGATACAAGATCAATATACAGAAACCTGTTGCATTTCTATATGCTAACAATAAACTATAAGAAAGGGAAATTAAGAATACAATCTCATTTAAAAATGAATCAAAAATAATAAAATACCTAGGAATAAATTTAACTTAGGAGGTAAGAGATCTGTACCCTGAAAATTATAAAACATTGATGAAAGAAACTAAAGATTACACAAACAGAAATATATTCTTTATTAATGAATTAGAAGAATTAATATTGTTAAAATGTCCATACCACCCAAAGCAGCCTACAGATTTAATGCAATTTCTATCAAAACGCCCATGGCATGTTCCACAGAACTAGATCAAATGATCCTAAAATTTGTATGGAATCAAAAAGACTCCAAATTGGCAAAGCACTCTTGAGAAAAAGAACAAAGCTGGCAGGATCATGCTCCCCTGACTTCAAACTATATTACAAATCTATAATAACCAAAACAGTATGGTACTCACACAAAAACAGACACATAGATCAAAGGTACAGAATAGAAAGCCAAAAAATAAACTCATACACATATTGTCAATTAAACTACAACAAAAGAGGTGTGACTATACAATAGGGAAAAGACTGTCTCTTCAATAAGTGGTGTTGCAAAATCCAGCCAGCTTCACGTAAAAGAATGAAACTAAATCATTTTCTCAAATCTTATACAATAATGAACTCAAAATGGATTAAAGAATTAAATGTAAGATCTGAAATCATAAAACTCCTAGAAAAAAATGTAGGCAGTTCACTCTTTGAAATTGGTCCCTGCTTTCTTTCTTTCTTTTTTTTTTTTTTTTGATCTTTCTCCTCAGGCAAGGACAACAAAAGCAAAGCTAAGCAACTGAGACCACATTGAATTAAAAAGCTTTTGCACAGTGAAGGAAATCATCAACAAAACAAAAAGGCAACCTACTGAATAGGAGAATATATTTCAATAATGTCTGATAAGGAATAAACACCCCAAATATATAAAGCACTCATACAACTCAATATCACAAAATAAACAATCCAATCAAAAAAAACAAAAACAAAAACAAAAAATGGGCAGAAGACCTGACTAGACATCTTTCCAAAGAATACATACAGAAGATCAACAGGCACATGGAAAAAAGGCTCAACATTACTAATCATCAGGGAAATGTATATCAAAACCACAATGAGGTATCACTTTACACCTGTCAGAATGACTATCATCAAAAAGACAAGTAGTAACAAGTGTTGGGAGGATGTGGAGAAAAGGAAACTCTCCTACATTGTTGGTGGGAATGTAAACTGGTACGGCCACTATGGAAAACAATATGGAGTTTCCTCAAAAAATTAAAAATAGAACTATCATATGACCCAGGAGTTCCACTACTGGGCATATACCCAGTTCCACTCCTGGGTTTTTATCCAAAGCAAATGAAAGCATTAATTTGGAAAGATATATGCACCAAAATGTTCACTGCAGAATTATATACAATTGCCAAGATACAGAGCCAATCTAAGTGCTCATTAATAGATGAATGGATATAGAATATGTGAGATATATACATACACACATACACATATGTATATATGCTTTATATATAGGTATAGATATACACAAACACAGATATATTGGACTATTACTCAGCCATAAAAAAGAATGAAATCTTGCCATTTGCAACAACACAGATGAATCTGTAAATCATGGTAAGTCAAATAAGTCACAGAGAAAGACAAATATTGTATGTTTTCACTTATATGTGGAATCTAATCAACAAAACAAACAAATATAATGAAAGAGAATCAGACTCACAGACACTGAGAACAAACCAGTGGTTGCCAGAGGGGAGGTGGGTGGGGGAATGGGCAAAACAAGTGAAGAGGATTAAGAGGTACAAACTACCAGCTATATAATAAGCAAGCCACAGGGTTGTAATGTACAGCATAGGAATAATATAATAACTTTATATGGTGAATAATCTTTAAAAATATTGAATCACTGTTGTAAAACTGAAAATAAAATAATATTGTTTGTCAACTATACTTCAATTATAAAAAAAAAAAAAGATGAAGTTTGTACAATGAAAAGTACAAAAGATTGCTGAGAGAAATTTTAAAGATCCAAATAAATTAATAAGAATTCCATGCTTACGGACTGGAAAGGTCCATATATGATTGCAACTCTCCAAATTGATGTACAGATTCAACAAAATCCTCATCAACATATCAACATTTTTGGTAAAAATTGGCAAGCAGATAATTCAAATTAATATATAAATGAAATAGTTGTAACAATTTTGAAAGAGAAGAACAAAGCTTAGGTGCATAAACTGTCTGATTCCTAACCTTACTATCAAGCTACTGTAATCAAGACAATGTTATATTGGTATACAGGTAGTCATATAAAGTAAAACAGAAAAATTGAGGGTTCACAACTGAACTATTAAATTTGATTAATTACTTTTTAGCAAACAAGCAATATGCAAAAAAACAACTGTACTTAGAACCCTACCTCACACTATATACAAAAATTAACTCAAAATGAGCCATAAACATAAACATAAGAGTTAATATTACAAAACTTCCATAAGAAGATCTAAGAGATAATCATTAGGGCCTGAGCTAGACAAAGATCTCTTAGATTCAACACCAAAATATGATTCATAAATGAAAAAATGGTTTAATTTAATTTCAACAACAGTAAAAATTCCTGTATTTCAAAACACATCATTAATAAAATTGAAAAGACAAGCCATGTCTGAAAACCATATATGTAATAAAGGACTTGAATGCAGAATATATAAGTAACCCTTCCAAAGCAGTATTTAAAAGATAAGAATTCCAATTAAACAGTAAGCAAATGATTTGACTAGACATTTCACCATAGAAGATATATTAATGCTTAATTTTCATTATGCTCAATATTCTTAGTAATTAGGGAAATGCAATTGAAAAATATGAGATACCACACATACACAGAATACCCATATTATATTGTATTATCAAAAGATATAAAACAACATGTGTTGGCAAGGATGTAGAAAAATAGGTAGCCTCATATATTTCTTGTGGGAATAAAATGATTTAGCTATTTTAGAAAGAGTTTGGCAGTTTCTTTTAAAAAATACTTGAGTATTTATATATATCATATGACCTTACCTTTCCATTTCTAGGTATTTACTCAAACGGTTATGTCCATGCAAAGACTTGTATGTGAACTTTTTCATAGCAGCATTATTCATAACATCCCTGAACTGGAAAAAATCTAAATCTGTATTAACCAGTCAATGGATAAATACAATATGTTATATTCATACCATGTTTTCCAAGTGCAAAAAACTATACACTGGATGATTTTATTTACGTGAAAGGTCCAGAAGAGTCAAAGCTATAGAAACCAAAAGCAAATAATTGATTGTTTGAGACTAATGATACTGGGAATTAGTTGGAAATAGGCAGGAGACAACTAATAGGCTGATAAAATGCTTTAATATTGAATTGTAGTGATGCTTACATAGCTCTATACATATATATAGAGCTATGCAAGCATCACTAAATTATTATGCCTACAATTAAATAGTACATACATGTTAACTCAAGCTGTAAAAAAATACGTATCACATCCTGGCAGAAAATGGCAGAGAATAGTGCCACTCTCAAAGATTTATAAAGATGGCCCCATTCATATCTCTATCTAATTCACCAGTCTGGCAACTATATACTGTGTGCTCCAAATAGATATTTTCTTTGGGGTCAATGAACCTGTTATAGGCAGAATAATGATCCCTCAAAGATGTCTACATCCTAATTCCCAGAAACTGTGAATATGTTAGGTTACATGGCATAGGAGAATTAAAATTGCAGGTGGAATTAAGAATGCTACTCAGCGAACCTTGAGATGAGAAAATTTTTCTGGATTATCCAGGTGGGTCCAATGTAATCACAAGATTCTTAGAAAGTGAAGAAGGAGATAGGAATGTCTGTTAGAGTGATGCAGCATAAGACGCCATTGGCTGTGATGATAGAAGGTCTTGAGCCAAAGAATGAGGACAGTCTCTAGAAGCTGGAGAAGGAAGAAAGAAAATGTAATTTTCCCTAGAGCATCCAAAACAAAACACATCCCAGCTGACACTCTGACTTTAGCTCAATGATACCTATTTCAGACTTCTGACCTCCAGAACTGTAAGATAATGAATGCATGTTGTCTAAAGCCACTAAATAAGTGGTAATTTTTAAACAGCAGCAATAGAAATCAAATATGGCCCTCATCCTCCACCTGCTGGGAATACTGGATACTGGTGACACAGAAATACCTCTCACTGGGAATTGTCCTCAATTCTAAGGAATTGTCTAGTTAAGGTTTTTCTTCCTTCTAGAGTGTGCTGATGTCTAGCTGATGTGGGGTTAGAAAGACCTTAGTTGTAATTAAATTGCAAGTCAGTGTGTTTCTCTGCCCACTTCTACCTTCATTTTCTTAAAGTTATATGTTCTGAGACTATTTCCCAATAAATATGCATACAACTCTCCATCTTGGAGTCTGTTTCCTGTGGCACAGCTCCATTAACGTAGACTCTGCATAAAGAAACTCTGCCTCTTCACTGACATCTACAGAAAAAATCTGTCTCAGAATTTCAGTACCTTTTAGAAACTAAAGTTTTCCATAATGCATTATTTTCAGTTTTTCCCCCAGATTCTATGCTTTGATTAACAACTGTATCCCCAAAGAGCAAAATGCTTTTAATGCACCCTGATTTCACTAAATAAGGCTTTAAAAAATGAAGTATTACATCGTTTATTGAAAACAGCAGTTTTGGCAGATGAGGTGTCAATTCAACATCTATGTAGAAAAGCCAACCTAAAATAAAGCTCTCTATTGATGCTTACTCTCCTTGCCACAGCACATTATAAAACAGAACAAAGTAAAATAAACAGAAAATAAACCAAAAAACCTTACAAAATTAACTTCATATTTGCTTATCACGTATATATAGAGAGATGCATACTGAAGACATAATCACACATTTTTTTCCTTGAAAACATTATTTTAAGTTGGTAGTTCAATATTAAATCTAGAAGGGAGTTTTCTCTATAATTGACTGATCATTGTTATGCATTAGGACCTACTCCTTTTTGAGTGGCACCAGTATAATTAATTGCTGTTTCCTGACTCATAGCTATCAGATATTAGGATTCATATGAATTAACAGTTAATAAAATTTATAAATCTTGCAGAGAGGTCAGGAATCTGAGCAATTCTATTATTTTTGCTTAATTTTTCCCCTTTGTGAAATATGGATAACTTGAAAAGTACTCATATTCACCTTTTTTACCTTTTTTTTTTTTTCATTTAATGAACTTTTATTGAGAATGATCAGGAACTCTCGTTATGTATTTAGCAAAAAGTACATCTTTATTACTGAACTCCTTGTTCAGATGATTCAAAATTAGAACTGAAAGGGACCCTAAAGTGATTCCAATGTGTCAGGAAATCTGTTCAGAGAAAAAGTAGACTTCAGTGTCCTCATTCTATATCTTAGGAAATGAAGCCTTGAAGCTTTATGTGATCCCCCGCCCACCCATCCAAGTTTATATACCTAGTGGCTGTAGAGGCAAGATGGGAATCTAATGAATCCAATGTTATTTCCAGCAAAAGAGACCTTAAAATATAAGAAGAAGGAAGGGAAATAGGGGTGACTCAATGTGGACGTTAGGGAGACCTAACCTCCTGCTGCTGGATTGACAATGAAGGGAGCCATGTCAAAAGCATAAGAAGAAAGTAAACTCTGCTAACAACTAGAGATCTTGGAAGGAGATGCCAAGCCCCAGGTAAGAACTGCAACTTCAGCTAACATCTTACTATCAGCCTTATGAAACTGATTAATGAAACCAACCATACATGCTGGACTTTTGAACTACAAATGGACATTGTTTCAAGCTGGTAAGTTTGTGACACAATAGAAAACAATTTATTTATGGTTATTTTTACTGTATGACCAAAGAGTAAAACCTTTCTCCTCAGTGTTTTCTTGTTTCAAAACTCAAAGCGGCTCATCTAGAAACAACGGAAGGAAGGAAACCTGCATTCTGCTTGAGGGGTGATCAAATGTGGAGCATGAAAGTAAGAATGGAGTAGGAGAAACTGCTTTTAACTTCTGATTTAGCCACTTATAGGCTGTGTGACTTTAAGCAAGTCTCTTTTAAATTTTCCTTAAGTCTTACATTTTATGACTAATAAAAAGAGAAAACATCCATTCCAAATATCTGAGTTGTGAAGATATGTCTAAAAATATTTATGAAAGCAAAATACACATTATATCCAAACCAAAAGACATAATTCTCAATGGAGAGCTGGAAAAGAAAGAGCTATATATGTCTTTCCATTTTAGCTTTTGCTAGAAATACAGTTATAGTAGAATAAAATCCTCCCACTCAAGATATCTATAGATACTATTTCTTGGGAGAACCTGACTCAAGCCACAAAAAGTTGAGACTGGCTTAACCTGCATTCACTAATGAGAACTATGTTCAATAAACTGTTTTCTATTTTCAACATACTCTAGAGGATGTGTAACCAGCTCTGTCTGGTATTAAGGCCCACTACTTCATTGCTAAAAGATGGTTGAGGGCTACATGGAAAGTCTGCTGATCACATACAAACACAAATACTGCTCATGTATAACTCTCAATCTATGTTCTCAAAATATTAGGGCACAGTTTTTAAGGGTTATAAGCTCCGCATTTGCTAATCTGAGTACAAATCCTTCAGCCACTTACAAGGCTATCTCCACCTTGGTTAAGAAATTTAACTTTTTCAAATCTATTAAACAGCTATGATAACACCTGTATAAGTCAGGGTTTAGCAGATATATTTTAAGATATTTATTACAAGGAATTGGCTTACACAACTGTGGGGTGGCTAGGCAAATGTGAATTCCCTAGGGCAGGCAAACTCTCAGGCATGGGCTATACCTGCTGGCCACAAGTGGAATTTGGTTCTTCATTGGGGCAGCCTCAACTCTTCCACTAAATCCTTTCAACTGACTGATTCAGGCCCACCCAAATTTTCTAATTTCCCTTATTTAAAGTCAACCATATTACATCTACAAAATATTTTCAAAGCAACACAGTGTTTGATTAATCACTGGTAACTGTAGCCTAACCAAATAAACACATCACAAGATCATCACAGTACCTAAATTATAGGCTTCTTTTGAGCATCATAGGGAATGGATGGGTGTGCACATGCATGTGCATGTGTGTACATGTGTGGGTGGGTGTATGTATGTAGTGGATGCCTAACACATTTTATGTGGTCAAAAAATTCTAGCTATATATAATAATTATTGCCTGCAAATAATAGGAATGGTAGGAATTGCTGAAAATATCACACCTTTGTGTCTCTCTGAACTAAGGTGCTTTTCTGGATTTTTTTCCCCTAAGAGTATCTTTTTGCCTGTAGTTGATGCATTATCCATGTTTATTTGCCAATGCTAGAAGCCCTTTTATATCACTTTTGATGCAAAGAATAATTAGAGAAAGTTCCTCATTTCCTTGGTACTGGAACACTTCCATAGTAAAATCAGCATCAAATATCCCTGTGAGGTACTGAATTAGGATATGTAGTTAGAAAACTTCACGTCCAATATCACAAGGGTTTCAAAAATAACCAATAAGGCATTATAAGAGTGTCCAATGCTATTTACAATGTTAATTATTAATATTATCATCATAAGAAATTACTCAATAGACCATACGCATACTTGTTAGCTATCATAGGTTCCTATGTATTCTGGACATTGCCCTGAGCTCTTGAAAAGGGTGTAAGATGTATGCCATCATTGATTTACATACTAGAATAACTTATTTCTGGACAACCCCTAATCAAGAGTCATCTACTTTATTGCTTCTCAAACTATTCATGCTGCACCACTTTATTTAAAATGCCAATCTGTCATGAACTAATACATTTTTAAAAATTGAATTAAAGTGTATTACTAGGAAAATATGACAAGAGAAAAGTCTAAGACAAATACATTTTTATACCTAATCTTATATTATTAGAATCTCTACAGATATATCTCAACAATATCACAAACAATATAGGAAAAAAAAGCAAAAAATGTAAAACTTACATGCTATTTATTAAAAGTTCAATATGTTAGACAAAGACAAATATCATATGTGTCACATATGTGGAATCTAAAAAAAATGATAAAAGCGAGTTTATTTACAAAACAGAAATAAAATCACGGACATTAGAAAACAAACTTATGGTTATCCAAGGGGAAAGGTGGGGAAGGATAAATTAAGAATTTGGGATTAACAAATACACACTACTATATATAAAATAAAAACAAGGACCTACTGTATGGCACAGGGAACTATATTAATTATCACACACCATTAATATGTGTGCATGACTAGCACCCAGTTTCCTCTACATGCAACTCGAATGATTCAGATCACGTTCAATGAGGTGAGTCATATAATCATATAATTAGGATGGACAAGTAATGTAAAATTTCAATAAAAGTTGCTAAATACTCTGAATTTGTCCTTATCTCACTGAGGGCTGGTAATCATGGACCATTCTGGGACCACACCTTTCACTCCAACACTGCTTTATTCCACAGTTTTGCTACATGATTTATGGAAGACAACGGTGATTAGAAGCAGTCTAACTCCTTAGCAATTCTTGTACAAATACTTTCTGGGGTTTTCTAGGTTTGAGTTGACATGTCTGTTGCCAAAGTGTTTGTATTATTAGCTATTTTTGCTCCATGATTTTCTGGAAGCCCGTATCAAATCACCAGTCTGTGACTTGCTGCACATCTGATTGGATCTGTACAACATACGTGAGCCCAGAATTGAGTACAGTTGACCCTTGAACTGCATGGGGTTTAGGGGCACCAACACTCATGTAGTTGAAAATTCACATATAACTTTACAGTTGTCCCCCCCCCCCACCCCGTAACTACAGTGTCACATCTGCAGATTCAACTAACCACAAATTGTATAGTACTGTAGTATGTATTTAGTGAAAAAAATCTGCATATAAGTGGACCTCTGGAGTTCAAACCAGTATTCAAGAGTCAACTGTATACCTTATAAGCATGTAAAATTAAGAAATATACAATGACATGGTATCATTATTAGCTGTTTAAACTTTTGGTAGCATTTTTCATGTCATCTGTAGATTTACATGAAATCAAATCTCTATATTAAGTTTTTTTTTCACATAATTCATACTTCAGTGTTCTTAGCAAAAATTTGAGTGATACAGTATTTTCATACATGAAAGATTTAATTATCAAAATTTAATTATTTAAAATTTATTTAAAACCTAAGGTGCTGAATCTAATCACTAAATTGGATGTGATGATACCCATGGTAAAAAATCTTGAAAAGTCTATTTGGGAATGAGTTTGTATAGTGAGTTGAACAGTGCCCACCCCCACCCCCCAAGATATGTCTACTTGGAAGCTCAGAATGTGACTTTCTTTGGAATAAAGGTCTTTGCTGATGTAATTAAGGTAAGGATCTTGAGATGAGATCATCCTGGATTAGGTTGGGCCTTAAATACAATGATGAGTCTCCATATAAGAGATAGAAGAAAGGACACACAGAGACACAGAAAAGTCACGTGAAGACAGAGGCTGAGACTGAGTGATATGTTTACAAGTCAAGGAACACCAAGGATTGTCTACACTCAGTAGGAACTAGAAGAGAAGCTTGGGACATATGCTCCCTCAGAACTTCTAGTAGGAACCAACCCTTTCAACACTTTAATTTTGAAAGTCTGGACTCCAGAACTGTAAGGGAATAAACATCTTTTGTTTTAATCAACTAAGTGTGTGATAATTTGTTACAGCAGCCCTATGAAACTAATACAGTATGGTAAATAGTACTGGTGACCACAACTTTTTTTTTTTTTTTCTTTTTAAGAACTTTTATTGAGATACAGTTAACAGACAATAAACAGCATATATATAGAGTGTATAATCTGGTATCCCAATCTCCCAATTCAATCCCCCCCAACCCTCCTCACTCTCCCCACTTGGTGTCCATGTGTTTATTCTCTACATCTGTGTCTCTATTTCTGCCTTTCATTTCCTCTTTCATAGTTGTTAGCATTTGCCTTATGTATTGAGGTGCTCCTATATTGGGTGCATATATATTTATAATTGTTATCTCTTCTTCTTGGATTGATCCCTTGATCTTTATGTCACTTGTAACATTTTTTTATTTTAAAGTCTATTTTATCTGATATGACTAGCACTACTCCAGCTTTCTTTTGATTTCCATTTGCATGGAATATCTTTTTCCATCCCCTCACTTTCTGTCTGTATGTGTCCCTAGGTCTGAAGTGGGTCTCTTCGAGACAGCATATATATGGATCTTGTTTTTGTATCCATTCAGCCAGTCTGTGTCTTTTGGTTGGGGCATTTAGTCCATTTACATTCAAGTAATTATTGATATGTATGTTCCTATTACCATTTTCTTAATTGTTTTGTTTTTCTTTTTGTAGGTCCTTTCCTTCTCTTATGTTTCCCGCTTAGAGAAGTTCCTTTAGCATTTGTTGTAGGACTGGTTTGGTGGTGCCAAATTCTCTTAACTGTTGCTTGTCTGTAAAGCTTTTGATTTCTCCATCGAATTTGAATGAGATCCTTGCTGGGTAGAATACTCTTGATTGTAGGTTCTTCCCTTCCATCATTTGAAATATATCATGCCACTCCCTTCTGGCTTGCAGAGTTTCTGCTGAGAAATCAGCTGTTACCCTTATGGGAGTTCCCTTGTATGTTACTGTCATTTTTCCCTTGTTGCTTTTAATAACATTTCTCTGTCTTTAATTTTTGTCAATCTGACTACTACGTGTCTTGGCGTGTTTCTCCTTTGGTTTATCCTGCCTGGGACTTGCTGCGTTTCCTGGACTTGGGTAGCTATTTCCTTTTCCATGTAAGGGAAGTTTTCAACTATAATCTCTTCCAATATTTTCTCGGGTCCTTTCTCTCTCTCTTCTCCTTCTGGGACCCCTATAATGTGAATGTTGGCATGTTTAACATTGTCCCAGAGGTCTCTTAGGCTGTCTTCAGTTCTTTTCATTCTTTTTTCTGTATTCTTTTCCACATCATTGATTTTCACCATTTTGTCTTCCAGGTCACTTATTCGCCCTTCTGCCCCAGTTAATCTGCTGTTGGTTCCTTCTAGTGTATTTTTCATGTCAGTTATTGTGTTGCATATCTGTTTGTTTGCTCTTTAATTCTTCTAGGTCTTTGGTAAACTTTTTGATCTTTGCATCCAGTCTTTTTTCAAAGTCCTGGATCATCTTCACCATCATTATTCTGAATTCTTTTTCTGGAAGGGTGCCTATCTCCTCTTCATTTAGTTGTTTTTCTGGGGTTTTATCCTGTCCCTTCATCTGGTACAAAGTCCTCTTCTTTTTCATTTTCTCTATCTTTCTGTGGCTGTGGTTTTCAGTTCCACAAGACGAAATACTGCTGATACTGCTTGATACTGCTGTCTGCTCTCTTGTGACCACAACTTTTTGACTCTCTCTGCAGGCACGCTTACTTTGCCATGTGACTTCTCACTAAATAAGCAATGTATTTCCCTGTCTCTTGACTTTGGGCTTGGCCATCTGACGTGTTGGGATAATGGAATGAGACACATGTGAAAGTGAATCAGTTCTAAGCTTACATCCTCAGAAATCTTACATGTTTCTACTTGTTCTTTTATGCTTTATCCACATTCAAAGAAAGAAGGTGCTTGGGCTAGTCCACTAGGCCTAGAAAAATGATGAGTAGCATTGCTCCAGCTAAGTCCAGCCTAGGTCAGCTGGCTCCTAGCCAATACGCAGACTGTGAGCAAGAAGTAACTGCTGTTTCAAGTCACTACATTTCAATATGGGTTTTACACAGCAAATGTTACCAATATATTGAAGGGATATCTTTCTTTGCAATAACAAAATATTTCCTAAGGACTATTAAAAGTTAATAATTTAAGAGAGTAGCACAGACATATATATATTATCAACTGTAAAATAGATAGCCAGTGGGAAGTTGTTGTATAACAAAGGGAGTTCAACTCGAGGATGGAAGATGCCTTAGAGGACTGGGATGGGGAGGGTGGGGGGTACTCAAGGGAGGGTGGGGGGGGAGTCAAGGGAGGGTGGGGGGGAGTCAAGGGAGGGAGGGAATACTGGGATATGTGTATAAAAACAGATGATTGAACTTGGTGTACCCCCCAAAAAATAATAAGTAAATAAATAAAATTAAAATAAATAAATAAATAAATAAATAATAAAGTTAAAAAAAAAGTTAATAATTTATACTGAATGTCCTATTAAAAGGAGTTTTTAATTGAGTGGCAGAAGAATGCCAAAAACATGTAATCTCTTCTACACACTGGCAGGCCTTGGGTATAGTACCATATAATTCTTTTTAAATTAATACAAACTGGATTTTGATGTTTTAATATATCCATCATAAGTGCTTATATCAGGGACATGATGATATCAAATGTCCAAAAAAAATCCACATCTGATCATATTAGTCTCTCACTCTACATATTCAGTTCATTAAGATAAGTAGGTAAATTCCAAGCTTCCTAATAAGGTATACAAGGCCATCATGGTGTAACCCTGCTTATTTACCTATAGCAGACACATTTGTTCCCCACATCACATCCCCTTAGCCCATCTCTGATTTCATCTGCAGCTACCGTGGAGAGTTCATGTCCACAGTTTAAGTCTCCAATTGATCTCCTGATGACAGCATCCCAAGTGTAGGCTGAAAATCCTTAACTTGACTTCCAGCCCAAAGATTCACCTCCTGGGGTAGAAAGTGATGCCAGGCTGGGAGAGTTCCCAGGTCAACCCTGGAAATATTGAGGAATTAATACCTTAGGACAACCTCAACTGATATGAGTTGAGTGCCTGTAAGCAAATATTCCAGCCTTTCTTCCTTTAGGAAGACAACTCTAGGAACTATTATTTATCTTTCTCAGGAGGTGTGGTAAAATTGAGTGACCTTTATACAAAGGAGTGACCTTATACAAAGGAATGACCTTAATAATTATTCTTACATTAGCTTTTTCTTCTTAATTGAATCACCCTTCCTGTTCTTTCAGTCTTGCTTCTTGGGATCACCTTCCAAATAAAATACCTACATCACTGGTTCAGGCTCTGCTTTAGGGGGAATCCAAACAAAAACTCCTCCACCACAATCAAATCTCTCACTTATCTTCTTTCATTTCCTTTCACTCATTTTTCATCACTTTAGCTAAATTACTTTCAGTTTCAAATGAATTCTCTCACTTACATATGCTTCTTTGCATATACTATAAACATGACTGCTTGGAACAGTCTCCCCCAAGGCCTCTTCTTCCACCAATATTTTAAGTTCATTCAGATTTTCTTGCTCTTAAAGTTATAGCTTAGGCACCAACTCTTTTACCATGTTTCTCCAAAGAAAGCAGATGCCCTTTCTCAAGTGCTACCATATAAGAATTCATATATTATTATACTGATAACCTTGAATAATAAGAAAATATTTACTTGCCTTATTATTTGAGTCCTACTAGCTTGTATATCTTTCATTATTGTAATAAAGGATAGGAAATTTTGCTGTCAAATGCACCAAAAGTTAAGAACACTATGTTAGGAGGTGTTAGCTATCCTCCCCTGTTGAACAATATTCCTAGATGTTTACCAGCACTGTCCTCGGATACTATATTTGTTACTCAAAACCAACTTTACTGACAGCTTTGCTTTTATCTTCATTTGCTATGAAGGTCTCTAAGTATAAAATTACATTTCTGGATCACACACAGCAACACTGAAAAATGCATTATTATTTAATCCATCCGTTCATTAATTCAACCAGCAGTTAAGTTCATTTTTATTTCAGGCACTGTAATAAGCATTGGCAATACACAGTTAAATAAGACACTGCCCATGCCCTTAAAAACCCAGTAGTGAGATTCAGGTGATGAAGTAAGCCCAAGTATACATATGCATACATGTTCTTCATAAGAGGAAGGGAGAGCTTTTGACTCTAGACATTAAGATAAAGCATAATAACGATGGTTGAGATATATTGAGAGTTTACTCCTTTCTAAGCACAGACAAGCAGAATATCTTAAATGTTAACAACCCCTTGATCTAAATACAACCATTATCTGTACTGTAATAAATAGAAATCTGTAGCAAAAACAAATTAAGCAATGTGTGCAATGTAAAGCAAAAAATGACTGAGAATTCTAACTCAGGTTGTTTGAATCAGAATTTTAACTCAGGTCATTCATATGCTTGTAAACCACATTTCAGATGTCTAGGTAATTCTATAAGAAATTACCAAAGTATTCAGGTGAATGAGGAAAGAAGCCAGTAGTTAATTGAAAAAAGTTTTTAGTTATTGATAATGGATATACTGTCCATAATGAACCACAAAAGCTAAGCTGGCACCGTTATTTTTTACTTTTAAAGTGGATATTTTCAGAATAGGAGTCACAAATCTTACCAAAGTAACTATTTTACTTGAGTCTATTCACACATGCAACCTAAAATTTTAAAAACAGGTTTTACCTCAGAAGTGTATTTTTAAAACTCACAAATGTCATTGCATGATAATAGTTAAATGCCATATATTTCCAAAGAAAATTCATTGTTTTGCCACAGGCCATTCATTTGATAATTTTTAAAAAATATTTTATTATTTATTTATTTATTTGGCTGTGTTGGGTCTTTGTTGCCGCACACGGACTTTTTCTAGTTGCGGCAAGCAGGGGCTACTCTTCATTGCAATGCGTGGGCTTCTCGGTACAGTGGCTTTTCTTGCTGCGGAGCATGGGCTCTAGGCACGCGGGCTTCAGTAGTTGCGGTGCATGGGCTCAGTAGTTGTTGCTTGCAGGCTCTAGAGCACAGGCTCAGTAGTTATGGCACATGGTCTCAGTTGCTCCGTGGCATGTGGGATCTTCCTAGTTCAGGGATTGAACCCATGTCCCCTGAATTGGCAGGCAGATTCTTAACCACTGTGCTACCAGGGAAGTCCCATTTGATATTTTTGATTTGCAGCCCTAGGGATGCTGGGGTGCACTGCCAGGCTCCTCCTACTTGCCTTGCATTTAGACAAAGAGACATCTCCATGCCCAAGAGCATGCCTCATTCTTGGGGACAATCCGCATGCAAAGACACAAAAAACAGACCTTCTTGCCTCAATTTGTCACATCTCTGCAGGGTTAGCCCCGATCCCAAGTTCTTTGCAGCACTGGTTGGGGTCTTTGGTATGACTGCATCATAGATCAAGTTTTTCCTCTGCCTAGTTTTGCTTCTTCCGTGCCCCCATAGAAAACACTCCCCCCCTCCCAAAATTTCTTCATGTAAACCTCTGTATCAGGGTCTGAGATTTGCCTTTACCCTACTTACAAACTAAAAGTTAGTCTGTTACCCTTTCATGGGTGCTGGCGGAAGAAACAAGACTCCTGGTTCACAGCCAAATGAAGTTATTACTCATAGCAAAGCAAGCAGCATGAGAATAAACCTTGAATCAGTTCTCCCATGATCCCCAAGCTCAGCTGAGACAGGCTGGGACCTGGGACCCTGGACCCTCTGCTGCAGTGCTGCAATACTTGCACCTGGACACACCTTTCCTCAAGCAACAAAATACAAAGAAATTGTATGGTACTAAAAATAACTGCACTCATGCATAGTTGAGACAAATTCTGGACAAAAGATAGAGACCAAAAAACCCAACTGCCACTTTTGAAGAGCTTTGAGCAAAAGCAGTGTACTGTGCATGACCCCTGCATACACCACCATCTAAGGGGTGGGCAAAACACCTAAACCACCCCTCCGATCAAACCCCCTGGACACACCCCTACCCTCACCCCATATAAGGAACAAGCTTTTCCCACCTCAGGGAACAACCGAGGGAACATGTTGTGTGTTCTCACTCCTCACCTGCTGCCGCAGGAACCCCCAATAAAGCCTTGCCTGAAGTTCTTGCCTGGCCTCTGATCAACTTCTATTGATTAAGGAGGCCAAGAACCCTGGTCAGTAACATTGGTGAAATTTAGGGCCAGATGGGTACCTGCATACTCTGTCATTCCCTTACAGAAGAGGAACACGAACTCAGGGAATCCTGCATTTTATAAGAAGAAGTGAAGAAGCCTGCTCTTTTTTATCGAGGGAGATATAGTGGCATGCCCCAAGATTTCTTTCTACATGCACAACCTCGAGAAATGTTTTGTTTAAGGAGTGATCAGGGCCTCATGTTCCAGGCACACCAGGTAAAACCGTGCAGGATTGCTCAGGGTTCTCCCAACACTTTGTACCAGAATTTGCCTCCCGGAGACACCAATCTGTCAAAACAATACTCCCTGTAAAATGGACACTGCATGTAACTAGCTTTTCAGCTATTCTCATCATCCCCTGACATACAACTTGCATAACAAATCAGTTGTCTCAATATTTTTTTTAAAACTATACTTGTACTATAAATTGATAAAGAGTGTCTTAACAGTCACGTAATGCTTCACTTCTAGAAGCAAAAGTTTATATATATACATACATATATGTTTGTATATATAAATAAGTAGAGGTTTTTTTCTTAGTTTACCTCAGTGATCAGGATGCCTGAGGCCCACGGTTATAGAGTCGTCCTCAGGAGTCTTGCATACGCCACAGATCAAGCAAACCTCTATCCTCTTGGACGCCTTACCCCCACAAAACTCCAAGTCATAGTGAGGTGGGGCCTCTCCCAGGAGCAATCAGGTGCCGGGAAATTGCATTCGGCACAGAAGTCTTGCTGGTGCGGAACCACCACGTCCGGAGCGGACAGCTCAGGCAGCGAACTGCGCATGTGCGGGCCGCAAATCTCGCGCTTTCTCTCTCCCTCTTCTTCCAGAACCAAAGCCCGGCAGCTGCCCATGCGGCGACGCCAACCCCTGACACGGAGCTGTGGGGCTCCAATGCTGAGTCGGCCAACACCCAAAGCCCAGAAACCTGATTCCATTCGGACTTGCCCATCTTCCAGGTCAGTTTTTAAATATATAAAATTATTAAAGTTTCCCCAGAAAAAAGCATTACCACACATTGTACTTCCAAAATGGTAAAAAAAAAGTAAAAATAAAAATAAAAAAAAATTAATAACTTTGAGGTTACTTTATATCTTCTCAATGTTGTCGTATTTGCCGAAATGCTTCTGATTAATGAAATTTTAAATCTTGTCATGCTGAGGCCTTTATGACAAGAATTTTCTTCTGTGAATAAGGGGAGGAAAAAAGTGTGAGCTATGTTTTTGTCTGGAAATGTGAATTTCTGTTTCTCATTTCAAAACCAAAAAGTGGAATGCATGCATGCATAATGCTTAGATACTGCTGCTGTAAACAATGTAAAAATTTCCTTGAATTTTTCCATGCATTTCCTTGAAAATATGCAGGTCTCAAATTCTTTAAAAATATTTTGGGGAAATAATTATTTTTATATCTAAGGACTTTTTTCCCCTTAATGTAAGGAAGAAACTTAGTAATATAAAGGAGTATAAAAATTAGGAGCAAATATACAGAAGACCAGCAGTAAGGATTCCTCAGGAAAAGTGTACATGGAAAATATACTTTTATTTGAAAGAAAGAACAAAGGTTAGAATAGAGGCAATGGTTAGCTGCAGTTTACATAGTCTTACATTTATTATCAAGTTTATTTTCTTTTTTAATCTAAATAGATTAGGTATTCAGTATGTCCTTGTGGAAAAGAAAATAAAGGCACCGTACTTTTATACATTTATTTCATCAAAATTCATTATTATAAACTTATTTGAGTTGGGAAAGGGCTTGAAAATTTTAATGTGTTAGGATTGAGACCAGGTTTCAAGCTAGTGTATTACTCTGAATTTGTGATATAAAAGCTTGGGATCATGTTTAGATATAGCCAGGATAAAATGAGCCCTGAGTAGTTTGATCAAATTCTTGCCATGAATCATAGAATATCCCTGCAACAGAAGGTTGAGTGAAACTTTTTTTGTTTGTTACCAGAATTAGCTATCAGGGTCCAGAGCTGGAATCAAAGAGACTCTGATATTTGATGGAGATATGACAACAATTGGGTCCAAAACTCTTTACAAAGCCCACTCAGAAATGGAAGATGCAGTACTTCCACAATCACATTGCACTCAATTCTCAGTAACTGTGAAGAGGGTTTAGGAGCTCTTTATTCTAACTGCCTATCCCAGTGGGCAACGTCTCTGAGCCCCTGCTCCAGAGCTAAGAATGGAGACAATGTTCCCCTTCTCCTTGAATGATACCACTCCATTATGAGGGTATTGGATGGATATAGCAGCCTTCTCAGCTTGCCTGTCTGAATATAGAACTTTTGCACTATGAATGAATTGAGGCAAGGGCAATAAAGGCCAGAGAGCTCTCAGCCTAGAATAGACCCTCTGCTCTGTGGAAAGGATGGGTTGAGGAAGGGAGCCCCTAACTTCTTGGCAACACTCACCAAGAATTTAGCCCCTGCCATTTGTCACTGGGGGATGGAGAAGAGAAATTCTGGTAGCCTGCCCCTCATGTTGAAATACCATATCTTTTGACAGAGCTGAGGGGAGAGGGAAACACTGTTTTATTGGTCACAATGCCTAGATTGGAGCTTCTGTCATTAGATAGATAGATAGATAGATAGATAGATAGATAGATAGATAGATTTACAGTCAAGGTTTATTACTTACTAGAGCTAAACAAGCATATCAATGGTCAGGGCATGAAAGTGAGAAAGTAAGGCCAGCTCCTACGTTGCAGATGAACCTAGAAAAGTTGTTGGTGAGGGGAACTTGGGTCAGAGGGACCAGGCATGGTGGGAGCTGTGCTTACTGTCCAGGGGGAGGGAGAATGGGGGAGTAAGGTAACAGGTGATGGCCAGGTGCCACAGATTCTTACTGTTCTTGCCAAAATTTAGTAAATTTTCTAAAATAAATGTTTCTTAATTTTCTCTATGTCCTTAGAATAATTTTCAGAGACTTTGAATAGTTATCTTTTTTATACATTTTACCAGTTGTCACTAGTGTTTCCTTGGGACTGGGTCTGCAGAGCTGTTCAAGCTGCCATCCCAGACATCTAAATTTGATAGGAACATTCTTAATACAGTCATTGGAACAGATTCCAAATTTCGAGGGATAGTTGAGGTGTCAGGTTTATCAACCTACTAGAACTGAGCCAATCAGCTCAAATCAGATTATTTTATAGGTTCTCAAAACTTCAAAAAGTATTTTTACTCAGTCCAACAGACAATTTTTTTGTGAGTTAATCTTGGGCATTGCCAAATATATATTTGTTTGGCCTAAACTTGTTGTTATTAGCCTTATCCTGCCTTGAATGCTAATTTATTTTAATAAATTATGGCCTGTAAAATTTATGAATTTAATCTAAAATATCAACCAAACAAAAATCATGTGTGTGCTGTATTACAAATTATTTGTGGACTGGAGAATATAGAAATTCTGCGTTAGTCTTTGTCCTACCACCATGAGCTGTGTGATTGTGCTTGGTTATTCTGTCAAGTTATACCCTTGTCTGGAACTTGAGATTTTGCTAGATGATCTCCAGGTCAGTTGGAACTTTAACACCCTTCGATTCTGTAAGATAACAGCCTGACATCCAGGTAGAAATGTTAAGGAGAGAGTTGGAGATAAGGAATTAGAAGCTTACTGCAAGTTCAAAAGTGGAGATTTATAATAAAGATTGATTATTATTGATTTTGTATTTAAAAAAAGGAACAAGAATAGATTTGCTTCTTGTAGAAGGACAACTGAAAGAAGAAAATCCCCAGAAAGACAGACACAAGTACAATGAAAATCAGGACATTTTAAAGTCTTTGAACTTAAAGACAGAGAATTTCGAAAAGGAAAACTGATCAATAATGTCAAGAGACAAAAATATCCGCAACATATTTGGACAAAAGGACTTTTGACCTAACAGTTTTGTAAAGCATTTAGCAGTTTTGAAGAGTGGGGAGGAAAGTAGTAGGTTTGTAGGAAATAAAAGAAAAACTAAATAAGGAAGAAATTAAAAATTTCATTATAAAAGAAAGAGGAGTGGTAAGACTTTTGAAACTTTGATTACATACACATTTGCAGGCAATTATAAACTGCACCACTTGAAATAAGTTTAATAATCCTTTCCCTGAATGGTAAATAGAATGCTTCTATTTTTCCTGAATTAACTTCTTTTGTATGTTAGAGGGAACCTACTATTTGTATAGTTCTTGCATTGGTGTACGATTTCTTTTTACTGTGATCATATTTTCATAGATAAATAGTATTCTATTATACCTCTTTTATCCTCTGTTTTTCAGGTTGTATATTATTTGTTTTATGTAATTAGATCACATGTATAAATGTAGTTATATTTCAATGACTAGTAGTATAAAAATAATCTGAACATTGATTTGATTAATTTTTCCTCAGTAGAAGCACAATAGCCAAAATAATATCATGATTTTAAAAGAATATGTAGCAGCCTACACAGTTTAATTTTAAAAGTTATTCAAATGTATGTAACTTTTGTCATTTTTTTCTCAATCTTCCATTCCTCACTTTGGAATTTACCACACCTCATCTGCTGGTAGGCTGTAACACTCCTACAATTTTCCTCAGCCTTCTTCTTGGCAAGATTTCCTCTAAATGTAAGTATTGATATTCCAAATTACTTCAGTGATTTTTTTTCTTTTCTGGTGAAACAGCATCTTATTGATTTTGAGAACTCGTTCCATTTTAAGTAGCTTATCGAAAAGAAAGTGTACACTTTTACAACTTTTTTAACCTGGAGAAGAAATTTTGTAGGAAAGATGCAAAATCAGCCTTTAAGCATCTGAGGGACTATCAGATGGACAGGACTCTCTTTTTTTCAAAGGGTAGAACTTCGACAAAGCAGTGGAACCTGCAATATTTTGGCTCAGTGTAGGGAGCTTTATGACAATGGAACAGAGAACCTCCAGAGAGAGCAAGCTCTCCCTGAGTGATGCTGAGGGATCAAGCATTCTTGAGAAGAAACCCCTGGACTAGGCAAGAGGCTATATCAAAAATATAAAATTTACAGTCAAAAGGCACTTTAGAAATTTTCTCATCTAACTTCTTACATTTACGAGTGAGGTTAAGTTAAGCCCATGATCCTTCAACATAATGAGCCTTAAACCTAACTGTTATATTCACCTGCGATGTTTTGTGTGCCTGTGTGTGCTCAGTGGGGGCATGGTCGATGGTTAACTGCAATTACTGATTCATCTAAAGGCTACAGAATTGGAATTTCTGCTAATGGGCATGGAAATATGATTTCTGATAATCCACTAAGTTTGGAAACCATTGATATTGCCAGGGACACCAGGTTCCCAGTCATTACTGCTTTTAACCATTTTGCATTGGTTAAGTCCCTTCCACATAAAATCTATGATTTTTTTATTTAAAACAGTATTTCCTTAGTCAGTGAAATTTGTGATCTACCTAGTGTTACTTTAAATTGGATCAACTTAAGTTGTCCGCTTAGGTTGCATTCAACTTTAACTAGAAACTGTTCTGTGAAATACAGAAATAATAAATAAATAAATAAAATTAGATCCAAATGTATCCTAATCTAAGAGCTGTTAGGGGACACAGGGAAGCAGATTACTGATTTATGTCTGTTTTTTTGCCAGTTCCTACAATTTCTCTTGATCGTCCCTTTGACTTTAATAAATAGCTGCTGGTTTCTGCTATTTTCTAAGACTTGTTTTTTATATTATCATCAACTCTTGAGTATCCATTACCAATAGTACCTGCATGTCTATAGAGCCCTGAACTTTTTGAGAAGAGGGATTCTAGTTTATTAGAGTCTTGCTCAAGAGATCCTGCTAGAAATTGGTTATAATATAGCAGAATTGGTTTGACAGTGCTGAGTTCAGAGGAAGTCTGATGAACTACATTCTAGATGTGCAGTTCCTCTATATTAAATTAAATATGTTTCATTCAGTTATTTGATGATCATTTCATAATGCTGTTTTTAACAAAACTTGTCATTTGATACCACTAAGTCTTTCCTGTATGTTTTTCTTTTAAAGCTGTATATTACTCATCCATTTATGTTCAGCTAGTTCATTTATCTATGTGTAAATGCTTACATAAATCTCTTACTTCTTGTGTAACCTTAAAAATCTAGATAGTTTCTTTGATCTTCAGTTTCCTCATATATAAAATGATTGAATTTTACTTCTTGTCTAGGAAAGCTTCATTCTCTAATAATGCATTCCCTTGAAAGAAATTGCTCAAGCAGAGATATCAGCTTACAGTTAAAACTCAGTCATTGGTAAGTGGCTCAGTCAGAAATATAAACATAGCACATTCTCCCAAGAGCTCTAGAATACAAAGTCTTAAATTCACAATGTTCCAATGCAATTCATTTATGTCTTCCTACCTATTTAGTCATACCTACCTACCATATGTATTATCTGCTATTAACAATTTATTTAGCGTTTTAGGACTATGATCTATACAAGGGCCTTCTCTCCATCTAGGTACAATTAATCAATCTTCGGGTCCAGATAGGACTGCTGTCATATGTTCCTGTTAATTTCAAATTATCTAGATTCTCCTTAATTCTCTGGTCCAGAAACCTTCAGTGGTATTCATATTTGTGAGTACCTTTTAAACATATGTCTAGCTTTGTATATTACTGGTCCACCCCACAAGCTTTAACAGATTGTCAGTTTTTGTAACATGTCAAAGAGAGCCATTTACACATTCTACACCACCTGTCAGTCAGTCCTTATGAAGCTGCAAATGGTGTGAAAAATGTCATTGTTGACCAGGTAAGTTAAAAAAGCAGTGTTAAAATTTTCATCAGAATTTTTTAGAGCAACAATAAGCAACAGAGACAAGTTGGGATAACACATAACAGTATATTTGATGTATTTTTAGTTATTTTACTTAAAAAAAAGCAGTAATTTTTCTGTTGTTTGTATATAGGTGAAGCTATCAAAAATATTAGAAATAAGAGAAACATGAGTGTTCTCTGTCATTTACAATGTAAAATCATCTGAAAATAAATTAAACCAGACATATGCAAATTGCCTTAAGAAACATCGTAATCCCAATGTCAACTTGAGTATATTAAGTTATTCAAATACAGAAATAAGTCAGGGAGGGAAATGACCTGTGATCATTTATCATCCATGGGCTGACTAAAAAGGTACACTGGTAGTGGCCTTAGCTAATGTACTGGGAGTGATATAACCCTTTGACAAAGATTCCATATTATGTTGTTAACAAGCCTGACTCTGAAATGTAGTCTTATTCTAAATAGGTATGTATATGTGAAACTAGTCTGATTATTCCAAAAACTATGCCCCATTTTTGGTTATAATTCTTATAGAAAAATACTGTGATATGGAGAATACAGGATTGTTGTATGGGTGGTATATTTTGAATATTATGAGCTATTTACATAACATTTAATAGTTTGGCTTTATGAAGCAATACATTTGTCTTATGATCTTGGTAAATAGGAGCTTTCCCTTGAGAGAAAAATCTGTTGTCATTTTACTAACAAAAATCAAGTTTCTGAGTAAGACTGACCTGGGAAATGGTAAATTCCCCAGGGTCCATGAGACATCTTAGGAGATCCTTTGATATCTTTCCCCCAGGAAAGAAAAACATAACTGTAAACACCTGATTCAGACTTTTAATTTCCACATTTATGTATCAAGACAAGACAAGTGCTTCAGATTCACAAATGCTTTGATTCAAGATCTGGCATAATATGTATTGTTTTCTTTTGTCCATCCTTACCCAGGAGGGCAGTGACCTTCCTATACAAAATTGCATTCTTCATAGCATTCAGCATCCTTCCTAAGCATGTTTGCTGTGTGTATTTTAAATACACATATATTTTAAGCTATACAAGATATTTTTATTGTTATTTTTCTGCAGAAAGTATTTATTTTAATTTTGGGGGGTCATTCTGTCCTTCATCTTATAGCTAGAATTTGGGATATTTTTTCTTATGCTTGAGATATACCTTTAGTATTTCCTTAAATGCAGGTCTGGTTCTGATAAATTCCATTAGTTTGTGTGTGTGTGTAAAATATCTTTCTTTTACTCTCAATTCTGAAGAAAATTTGATTGGATAAAGACTTTTAGCCAGTCCATCATCCCAACTCCAAAATTTGAAGATACCCCATTGTCATCCAAGGCAGAAGGCAGTGTTTCATTGTTGCATTGAGAGGTTAGTAGTCAGTCTTACAAAGTTACTAAAGGTATTATGTGTTTTCTCCTTTTATTTGAAAAATGATTTTCTTAAGATTTTCTTTTCCTGTCTTTTTCCAAGCACACTTAGACTTTTGTGCCTAGTTGTGATTTTCTTTGTATTTGTAGCAATTCTTGAATATATAGTTGGATGTCTTTCATCAGTTTTGGAAAATTACCAGCTATAATCTCGTCCAGTATTTCTTCCGTTACCATCCATTCAAGTCTACACTGCTTCTCCACTTAAAGATAATATAGAGCAATTAACTCAATTACCTTTCTTTATTACAGAGATAAACTCTCCCTTCTTCATCTATTTTTCTTTTTGCTTTCTAGGTTTTATCTTCTGATCTTTCCTCTAGTTAGACAAGTCTCTCATTAGGTGTATATTATCTTCAGTTAAACCCATCTAGTATTTACTCAACATCAGATATTGTATTTTAAGTTCAAAATTTCCCTTTGCTTCTTTTGTTTTGAAAGTTTCCATTTTGCTGCTGAAATAATAATGCATTTTGTTTCCTAGAACAGAGTTGACAGTGTTTTCGTATAAAGAGCAAGGTAATGAAATATTTTAATCTTTGTGGGCTACATATGGCTCTGTTCCATAATTGTCTTTGTGTTATCATCATTGTTGCTACTGTTGTTTGTTTCTTTGTTTGTACAAACCTCTAAATATGTAAAAAAATATTTAGCTCACAGACTAAATTTGTTAAGCATAGTTGTTTTAAAGTCCATGTCTGATAAGTCTTTTATCTGGATACCCTATGATTCTGTAGTTATATTCTTTGATTTTTAAATCAGATCATTTTGTCCCCTGAAAAGTCAGATTATTTTCAATTGATGACTAAATTTGATAGATAAAGAACAGAATGATATCATTTCATTACAGATAAGATATAAGTTTGCTTCAGGCATGTGGCTATAAGTCAGTTAGCAATCCTGGATTACCAGAATATAATTAGTAGTTGGGATGATTCATAACTGGGCTTTCAACTGATGTCAGCAAGATGGCCAAATAAGACATCCTTCATTGTGTCCCACCCTTCAACAACAACCTGTCATTAATACACAACACTTTGTGGGAGCTGTGGGATCCAGTGCCATATAGCAAGGAACCCATGAGGAGTTCACTCACCCATGCATTAGGCAATAGGCATACAGACCTTGGTCCCAGCCGTGAAACTTGCAGTGGCCTATAAACTGGTTCCAGCCTATCCCAGTATGGTCCAGGAGCCCTTGGAGAATGCTGTTTTAGACAATAAACACATGAAAGAGCTTTTGTAGAAATTTAGGAGTCCAGAGGAGAAGTTCCAATATACCACCGGAGCAAAAGTATATAAGTTTTGCTTCATTTAGGAGGGCAAGAGGAACAGTTTGACTTTGCCCATATTATACCTCCCTCAAGACAACACAACTAAGTGCCAAGAGGCCTATCTTAGCCTAAGATTTCTTCCACTGAGGAAAGTGAGACCATGTGAGTAGGAGCTTAGGCTTTCCCAGTTGTGTGGGACACATCCAAAGATGTCCATTTCTCTCTTGCCCCATGCAGGGCACTAAGTCATGAGCTGTAACACCGGAGGTGAGAAAAGGCTGGTAGAGTAGGGAATAGGACTCTCAGAGGGTAATAAAGGGAGATATATCTTATTTGCCACATTGCAGACTCCATAAAGAAGCCCATAGATGAGCTGCTGGGGATGCTTTGCCTGCAGTTCCTCACAACGGGCCCATTGCTCTGCAAGCCTTACCCACACACCCCCAACCCTGTGCCTGGCTCATTGTGCATGCCATGATGGTGATAAGAGTGAGCTTTGGTAGATGTCTAGTGAGAATATGCTGAAAAATAGCCCAAATACGTGGGACAGGGAGAGACCACAAACTTGAACTTAGCACTGCCCTTAGGATAGCAAAGGGGAGGCTATCAACATATAGTTTGGTATGTTTTAGGATTAAGAGATGGCATACAAGCTTAAGAACTCTGCCATAAGAATGAGAAAGATGTAGGGATCAGGTGTATCCACAGAAGATCTACAAAAGCCTCAAAATGCCTAGCATGGCTCTTGGAAGGTATTTCTCTCACAAAATCAGTCAGTTAAGCCTGGAGAACGTGACTCCAAATGCAAAGACAGCAACACAAAACTTCAAGGAATATGAACAAATCAAGGACACATGATACCACCAAAGAATTAACAATAATCTTACAGTAATGGACCCAAAAGACATGGAGGTCCGTGGTTCACCTGATGAACAATTCAAGTAGATGTTTTAAGGAAGCTCAGTGAGCTTCAAAAAAATACAAAAAACCAGTTCAGCAAAATCCAGAAAACTGTTCATGAGCAAATGAGAAGTTTCATAAAGAGATAGAAATAAAGAACCACACAGAAACTCTGGAGCTGAAGAATACAATGAATGAAATAAAGAATGAAATAGAGAACCTCAACCTCAAAGGTATGACCCTAGAAATCAGTAACAGAAGGAAAACTAGAAAATTCACATACATGTGGAAATTAACAAACACACTCCACAACAACCAGTGAGTCAAAGAACAAATCAAAAGACAAATCAAGACAATCTTGAAACAAAGAAAAATGGAAACATGATATATCAAAACTTATGGGATGCAGCAAAAGCAGCTGTAAGAGGGAAATTTATAATGATAAACACATCAAGAAAAAAGAAAAATGTCAAATAAACAATCTAACTTTATATATCAAGTACTAGAAAAGGAAGAACAAACTAAGTCCAAACTTAGCAGAAGTAAATAACAAAAACAGAGAGGAAAGAAATGAAACACAGCTCAGAAAAACAATAGAAAAGTTCAACAATTCCAAGTGCTGTTTTTTTTTTTTAAAGAAAAAAAAAATTGACAAACCTCTGGTTAGTCCAAGTAGGAAAAAAGTGAGAAGACAACTAAAATCAGAAATGAGAAAGGAAAGATTACAGTTGATACTACAGAAATACAAAAGATCCTAAGAGACTACTATGAACAATTTTACAACAATAAATTGGATAATATAATCTAGGAGAAATGTACAAATTCCTAGAAGCATACGTTACACCAAGACCGACTATGAAGAAATAAAAAATCTGAGCAGAGCAATAACAAATGAGGAGATTATATCAGTAATTTAAAGCTCCCAACAAGGTAAAGCCCAGAACCAGATGGTTTTCCTAGTGAATTCTACCAAAAATTTAAAGAAGAATTAACACTGGTCTTTCTCAAACTCTTCCAAAAAATGGAAGAGGAGGGAACACTGCCAAACTCATTTTAAAAAGCCAGCATTACCCTGAAACCAAAGGCAGACAAGGGCACTGCAGGAAAAGGAAACTATAGACCAATATCCCTGAAATATATAGATGCAAAAATCTTCAACAAAATACTAGCAAACCAAATTCAACAATATAGTAAAAGAATTATACACTGTGATCAAATGGGATTTATCCTTGGGATAAAGAATAGTTCATTATATGCAAATCAGTAACTTGATAGGCATATTAATAGAGTGATAAAATATGATCAACAGATGCAGAAAAAGTCACTTGACAAAATACATCTTTTCATGATAAGAACTTTCAACAGAGTGGGTACAGAGGGAACATACTTCAACATAATAGAGGCCATATATAAAAAGCCTACAGTTAAAATAATTCGATAATGAAAAGTGGAAAGCTTTTCCTCTAAAATCAAATGTGCCCACTCTCACCACTCCTATCCAATATAGTATTTAAAGTTCCAAACAGAGCAGCTAGGCAATAAAAGACATAAACGGCATCTAAATCGTAAAGGAAGAGGTAAAAGTATCTGTTTTCAGATATATGATCTTATTTGTGGAAAATTCTAGACTCCCCCAAAAAACTGTTAGAACTAATAAAAAAATTCAGTAAAATTGCAGAATATAAAATCAATGTACAAAATCACGTTTTCATATACTAACAAGAAAATATCTAGAAAAAGAGACATTTCCATTTGTGATACCATAAAAAACAATAAAATACTTAGGGATTATTTTACCAAGGAGTTGAAAGATCTGGGCACTGAAAACTGTAAGGCTTTGATGAAAAAAATTGAAGAAGACACAAATAAATGGAAAAAGATCCTGTGTTCATACAAGGGGAAAATTTACATTGTTAAAATGTCCATACTATGCAAAGCCATCTAGAGATTCGGTGAAATCTCAATTAAAATTCCAATGATAGTTTTCACAGAAATAGGAAAAACAATCCTGAAATTCATAGGAAACCACAAAAGACCATTAATAGCCAAAGCAATTCTGAGGAAAAAGAAGAGAGGTGGAGGCATCACTCTTCACAATTTTAAACTCTACTACAAAGGTTTTGTGATCAAAACATGGTGTTAACATAAAAACAGACACACAGACTAATGGAATAGAACTAAGAGCCCAGAAATAAATTAATATTTGACAAGGGACCCAAGAATACTCAATGTGAAAAGGATAGCCTCTTCAATAACAGTTGTTGGAAAATCTGGATAATCACATGCAAAAGAATTAAACTGGACTCCTATCTTACATCACTCACAAAATTAACTTGAAATTTATTAAAGACTTAAGTGTAAGACCTGAAACCATGACAGTCCTGGAAGAAAACACAGGGAAGAAGCTCCTTGACATTGGTCTTGGCAACAAGCTTTTGGATATGATACCAAAAACACAGCAAAAAAAAAGAACAAAAATAAATAGGACTATATCAAACATAAAAGCCTTTGTTTAGCAAAAGATACAATCAACAAAATGAAAAGACAACCTACAGAATAGGAGAAAATATGTGACAACCACTTATCTGATAAGGGGTTAATATCAAAATACATCTCAACAGCAAACAAACAGAAACATTCAGATTAAAAAATGGGTAGATATATGAAAATGGTCCTGATCAACCCAGTGACAGGGCAAGAATAAAGATGCAGATGTAGAGAATGGACTTGAGGACACGGGGTGGGGGGCAAAGGGAAAGGTGGGATGGAGTGAAAGAGTAGCATTGACATATATACACTACCAAATGTAAAATAGATAGCTACTGAGAAGCTGCTGCATAACAGAGAGAGATCAACTCGATGATTGGTGATGACTTAGAGGGGTGGGTTAGGGTGGATGGGAAGGAGTTGTGGGAGGGGGGATGGGAATATATGTATAAATACAGCTGATTCACTTTGTTTTACAGCAGAAACTGGCACAACAATATAAAGCAATTATACTCCAGTAAAGAGCTTAAAAAAATAGCCATTAACATAGAACAGATAAATAAATTGTGGTATAGAAAACTAAAAAAAAAAAAATGGGCAGAAGACGTGAATTGACATTTTTCCAAAGAAGAAGTACAAATAGCCAACAGGTACTTGAATAGATGCTCAACACTACTAATCATCGGGAGATTGCAGATCAGAACCACTATGATACATCACTTCACATCTGTTAGAATGGCTATTAACAAAAAACTAGAGATAAGAAGTGTTGGTGAGGATGTGAAAAAGGGGCCCCTTGTGCACTATCGTTGGGAGTGTAAAATGGTATAGCTACCTTGGAAAATGGAATGGAGTTTCCTCAAAAAATTAGAAATAGAGCTCATGTAGGATCTAGTCATCCCACTTCTGGGTATATATCCAAAGGAAATGAAATCAGGATCTCGAAGTGATATCTGCACCCCAAAGTTATGACGTAATATTATTTTGCCATGAGAAAGAAGGAAATCCTGACATTTGTGACAACATGGATAGACCTTGAGGACATTATACTAAGTGAAAAATATCAGACAGTGAAAGATAAATGCTTTGTGATCTTATATGCAGAATTTATAAAAACCTAACTCATAGAAACAAAGTAGAATGGAGGTTGCCAGGGGCTGGAGATAGGAGAAATGGAAGATATGGGTTAAAGTCTACAAACTTACAAGATGAGTAAGTTCTGCAGATCTAATGTACAGCATGGTGACTATAGTTAATAATACTGTATTATGTAGTTGAAAGTTGCTGCGAGAATAAAGTTTAAATGTTCTCACCACAGAAATGGTAATTATGTGAGGTGATAAAGTTGTTAATTGATCCTACTATACTAATCAGTTTGTACTATATAAGTATATGAAATCATCATGTTGCACACTTAAGCTTACACAATGTTGTATGTCAATTATATCTCAGTAAAACTGGAAAAAAAGAGTGGGGCTTTGGTCCCTTGGAGAACGATTCTACTTCTGATTCACCCTCATATCTAGGGTATAATATTTTGTGATAGTAGATGAAAGTCTAGGGAACTTATCTGCTCCTTTTCTCACCTTGGTAGGCTCCTCCAGTGTTTGTCTCCCAGCCTGTGAGTCTCTCAGAATGTTCAGTTTCTCAGTCTCTCAAGAATCTCTTCTAGAATTGACATACATCTCTAAAGGAATAATGACCCCTCAAATTTCTCTCATTTCTTTGCAATTATTTGTTCTCTCTGAAATTTGCCCAAGTAATTCTGTAGCACTTCCATAGCTCTGATAATTCCAAATAGATTTAGGTTTTTAAAAGACATTTTCTGGTTACTGTTATCAGAAAATTTGGTCTCAATGTTGTATCTCTAGATCAGGGAGTGTTTTAAATTTACCTCTCTATCAGACAACTTAGATGAGTCCAAGTAAATAGCAAAACCATATACATTTGTTAATTCTTGTTTTATAAATGATATCACTAATGTATAAAACAAAAAAAGGTGTCTTTTCCAAATAACTTACTTACATCAAGACTAGTATCAGAAACTGGGTATTTTTCTTTATATTCCAGTGTGTTTTTTTTTTCTCTATAGCATGTTGTCCTCTTTAAAAACACTTGAATTTTCTCTTCCAGGACTACCCAAATTAACTCTTTCTCATTCTTGTTATTGCTAACATTCCAAAAAATCATCAGTAGCACTTTTTTGTTTGTGCTTTATTGTGTGTTAATATTCTTATGCAATTAAAAAAGTGTACTCATTACCAGCAGTGTTGCAGTAAACCTGCTATAGTACTACGTTGCTCAGTGGTGCCAATGCTTTTAGAAAGAAGTTTTGGAGTATCTATAAAAATGGAACAATTATGTATCTCTAGATGTACCCTTGGCCCTCCAGAGATAATCTTTGTACCCTATCCATCAATCCCCAGTTTCTTGTCTCAGGATTAGATAGAGATGTTAGAAATTTACAAAATAGTGAGATATCCTTAGCATTGACATATATGTAATGAAAATTTCTGAGAAGAGGAAATTTACAGATCTTGTAATGTTGGAATTAAGCAAACGTGCATCTAATAGAATTGATGCTGTGTTTACCAAGTACTCTTAGGCTCCAAGATGTAAAAATACACTCAGATACATTCACATAAAATAGGTGGTGTATTGTAAAGTTGGTGGACATCATGGAAAGGTAATTTGGGTACTACTATACAGGAAAGCTCAAGGAAATCAGGGCAGCCAGAGGCCAGAGTTATCTCTATAATTCTGAGAAGCTACAGGGTGTTTGGGTGTCTCTCTCTCTCTCTCACTCTTACTCTCACCCTCACTCCTGTCTTTTCTGTTCACCTCTTACCCAGTCAGCTTTTGTTTTTTATATTTCTCTTCTTTGTATTTGGAATTCCTTTACAAAAGCTCAAGCCAAACTCCACATTATCATTCTGCTTGAATGCTTAAGAAAGGCTAACTGCAGTCTTAGCATTCAGTTCAAAATTTTAAGGGAAAGAAACTGAATGGTTCTCAACTAGGGAAATAGTGTTCTGATCCTAAATTAGATGTTATCTTTGGTCTATCAGTCTTGCCTGAGGGATAGTAAACATTGGGAAATTAGGAAAATATTATTACAGCTACATGCTATAGGTTATGGGCACTTTTGTCTGCTCCAGATGAGGTTAACTTTTAGGATGAAAGAGATAAGGATATAATATCAGCTCTCTGACTCTGGATTCTAGGCCACACTAACAGGGTTCTGTCTGGCTTTGCCCTCAGCAAGTGGATCAAGTTCACAAATTGTTGGCCCCTGAGCTTAGTATGTCAGAGAATGCTTTTATGCTTGAACGGCTGAGGTATTTTGTTTTGAATTTAATACCTGTAGTGTGGCATGCACTTCCCGATTCAACACAAGCCCTATAAGCCAGCTGATTGCTGTTACTGACTTGAAACTAAGAGGCATTGAAATTTACAACCCAAAGGTTAGAGAATTTAAGTGAAAGTCTGTAATATGTATGAAATTTGCCAAGATTATAGTTATAAAGTTGTTGAAATACGTGGCCTATGGGGTAGTTCCTTATAACTAGGCATGAAGGATCCTTTCCCTTAACATTTAATGTGAACTAAACTTTCAGATGGACAGTTTTAATATGCTATCTCATTTAATAATCACAGAAACTCTGTAAGATATGTATTATTGTCTGCATTTGGGGATTAGGAATAGCAATTTTGGGCTTGAGTCTAAGTTCTCCTGCTTAGCATCCATGTTTCCTTGGAAAGATATTTAAGCTCCATTATTCTCAATTTCCTCCTTTGTAAAATGGTGGTGATAGTACCTATAATACAGGTTTAATGTCAGAATTAAATGATAAAAGTATTTAAAATTACTTACATATAATAGATAAGCATTCCCTTGTCTTTGGCTCAGTGATTTTAGAAAATACAAATTTAATTATTTAATGAATCACCTATCATTATCTCTACTCTTGAGCTGTGTGGTTACTACTTAAGTTGGGAAGATATTTCTGTAATTTTTTATGCTTCTATATACTCGGGACCAGTGATATAAATTTGAGTACTAATTGTGTTAATCTACTTGTTTTATTAAAGAAGCTATTTAGTCAGAGGAGTAGTAGTGAAGTCACTTAAAATCATTTGGGTAAAGGGGTTGTGATTCTACAGCATCATTTTTTCAGTGTTTTACTATTCATAAAGGTCAGCACTGTTTTCTCTAAATTTACCATTAGGTCTAACTCTGTTAAAATTGTCACACCCCAAATGAATTATTACAATGTTGTATATCCAGGATAATCTGTGTAGGTTTAGGGTTAAGACCATGATAACAGATTGGGGAGGAACACATTTTAACAAGGATTTTTCTTTAGAATCCCTAAAGCAACATCTGTATTGCTAGTGGGTGAACAAATATCTGGAGCTCTAAGTGCTTGGGCCGAGTCAGGAGAAAAAACTCTTGAGGTAGCCAAGGCCAGATGGCCTTAAAAGGTTTACATTTTAATCTGAAGATGATGGGAGGACATTGAAAGACTTTGAGTAGGTTAGTGAGCTGACTTTTGGAATATTCCATATTTCCTAAGTGCCTCCCACATAGTTTTTTGTTTGTTTGTTTTTTGAAAAAGTTTCCTGACCACAATGTAAAAGATACAGTAGAGAAAAAGTTGTAGCTATTGCTGTAACTTTAGTGGGTCTTGACTAAGACCTGAAATAAAACCATGACAGAGAGAATACCAATGAAGGAAAACAATTAAAAATAGGGAAAAAAGAGGAGGGGAAAGTCAGATTCTCACCATAGTCTTAATGGGAAAAAAAGAAAGCATTTTGAAACAGGGCCAAGCTTGTCAGAGGGTGATTTCAATTTCATAAAATACTATTCTCACCATATTCCTCTTTTTGTCTGGCCTCTGGCCCAATTCCTTTACCTTTTAAATAAAATTTATAACTTTAGTTATATGGGAAAATGTATGGTACCAGAATTAAATATCATATTTTTAGAATATAAATACCTGGCAAATGTAACATTCCTATGTCAATGAGTATCAATCAAAATATGGATTTTTACATCACAGATTTCCCAGAGTATATGCTAGTATTGTAGAGAGATGGAGGTTGGCATTATAAAGCTAAGAGGAGACTGGATACCTGTTCCAAAGAAGAAGGTAGCAGAGAAGGAGAAAAGAAAGCAGACAGGGGAGGCTCAAGGTCCCTTGTTCATTTATTTCCATCTGTCCTATGTAAGGGAAGATATTTGTTTACCCACTAGCAATACAGATTTTGGTTTAGGGATTCTGAAGAAAAATCCTTGTTAAAATGTGTTCCTCCCAATCTGCTATCATGGTCTTAAATTCCTGTTCAGAATAGAAGCCATTGGATTAAAGTATTGTTTTCAGGACTCTAGGTAACTGAAATGGTAGCACAGCCACAAATTTATCTATCTATCTATCTATCTATCTATCTATCTATCATCTTCATAAATTTGCCTCTCCCAGTGCAATGTTTCATCTAAATAATTCCAGGTTAATCCTTTGGGTAGGGCAATTGGAAAGTTGCCCCAGTTGCCACCCTTGCTGTGAGGAATGAGGCATACACAGAGTAATACTAGTTCAGAGGCCTAAGTTAGGAATGAACTTGGTGTTGCAAGGAACACCAAGGGAGACTTCTGTGGCTACAGTGTAATAACCAGACAATATTTTGGTGTAATTAGAGGCCAAAAGGTAGATAGGAACCAGATAATATAAGGCCTCCTATGACATAATAGGGAATTTAGATTTTATTTACATTGCAAAATGAAGCTACTGAAGGATTATAAGCAGAGGAGGGATATGACTTGATTAATATTTTATTTTGGCTGCTCTTTGGGTAGAGAGAAGAATAAAAGGGAAATAAAAGAGAGACTGGGAAAATTCCAAGTAAAAATAATGATGGTTTTGACCAGGGTGGTTGTGGTACAGGTGGAGAAAAATGGAGGGATTTTGGTAATATTCTGGAGTTAGAGTCCACTGGACTTTCAGATGGTTCAAATATGTGGATTATAGGATATAGAGAAATTAAGAATAGCTTCATTTGTCATTGCTGTTTTTAAAAAGAATAATTTCATGGAAGTGGTAGAGACAGAAGCTCAGGGTGAATAGGTTGAGGTGAGTATTAGAGATTGGAAAATAGTGACAGTGAGGAGAAGGAACACTGTAAGGAGTTTTACTGTGGAAACAACAGGGAGATGAGATTGTTGAAAAAAATAAGAAGTCTTGGGAGCAGGAATTGCTGTTTATTAGTTTGAGAGCTACTATTTGAATACTCGTAGAATATTCATGAAAGAAATCCAATAGAGAAGAAGTTAAATGAGGATGTTGGGGAAAGATGGAGAATTTTAAACTAGGTAAGAGGAATTATTAAAAGGTGAAAAATGTATTTGTATTTGAATTTTTTTAATTTTCCTATTGACAGATTTAAAGAAAATTATCATGGTATATGAAGTCTCTTGCGATGAAGTCAGTCTTGCTTTTTTAAAATAACTAAGAGAGCAAGTTGGAAAGTGGTCTGTAAATCAAGTTTTCCTGTTCCCTCCTATCTACACCAATACTTTAATTTTTAGCTGTATCATTCTAGAAAGATTTTTAAACAGACCACCCCCTTCTCCTTTACCTGTTTTTTTCAGTAGTACTAATTTTTGAATTTGTATGTATGACTATAAAAGTATTGGGTCGTAATTTCATAGTATTTATGGAAAAAAGTAAAGGAAAAATGAAAGTGTTATAAACCAAGGTTTGATAATCCTTTTTGTTTGATTTGTTTATTTATTTATTTATTTATTTATTTATTTATTTATTGGCTGTTACTGTTTGGGAAGGAGAAATGAGCCATCATATCAGATATCAGAAGACAGTAGCTCTAGACCTAACCAGTTTAAAAAATCATAGTATTTGCCCTTAATAATTTGGTGTTCTTTATAGTAGATAATTACAGTGTTTGAGTGAGATTGAACTGAATTCATTACTGATGCTTTAGGCAGTAATACAGAATTGCCTGAGGGGATATTTGCAGCTGGTTTCAAGACCAATGTGAACTCTGCAAACACTTTCTATTACCGTATACAGAACTTGAAGGTCTCAACATTGGAATATAGTTGCTGTATTGAAATCTGAATGATAAATGCAGTCTGGGTTACACGTTTCATCATTAGTTTGCAAAGATTTCTCTGGGTGTATTTATGGTGTAATTCCTTGATGCATGCACTTATGATAGCATAGGGCCATGATCATCTAGTGGCTACTAGGTGGAATATGTGCATACAGTGTACATTTTAAATGTGCTTGCCTTAAATTTGTAATTCTATATGCTCTGTGACTCTAAGGCAGTTTTAGCTTTTAAATCCAGACACTAGATCTAAATATTTAACCTGTGTGTTTAATTAGAAGTTTTATTTGACCTTCTGATTTCACTGTGTTCAATGGCAGATGGATAGAATACAAGGTTTAACAAAAGAGTCCTTTTATTTGAATTGAAGAATGTGTTTGTGACTTGGAGATTTAGAAGCTATTGGGTGGGCAAAAATATTCGTTTTTTTTTTCCCGTAATATGGCTGTAGCAGCACTTAGTTGTCTTTAAGTTCATTCAAAACAATTTTATTAGATTGTATGTAACAGCTGTCATATCAGCATGCATTAAAAAAAGACATCAAAACTGGTGAATTTTTGTATAACTATTTTAATATGGAAGATGGAAGGGAAAAAGCAACATTTTCTGCATATTACTCTTTATTATTTCAAGAAAGGAGAAAATGGAACTGAAACGCACAAAAAAGATCTATGCAGTGTATGGAGAAGGTGCTGTGACTGATTGAATGTGTCAAAAGTGGTTGTGAAGTTTCATGCTAGAGATTTTTTGCTGGATGATGTTCCACAGTCAGGTAGACCAGTTGAAGTTGACAGCAATCAAATGGAAACAATAATTGAGAACAGTCAACATTATACCACGCAGGAGATTGCTGACATACTCAAAATATCCAAATCAAGTGTTGAAAATAATTTGCACCAGCTTGTTTATGTGAATTGCTTTGATGTTTGGGTTCTTTAAGTTAAGCAAAAAAAACCTTCTTGACCATATTCCTGCATGTGATTCTCTACTGCAACATACTGAAAACGTTCCATTTTTAGAAGAAATTGTGAGGGGTGATGAAAAGCAAATATTGTACAACAGTGTGGAATAGAAGAAATCATGGCGAAAGCAAAATGAACCACAACCAACCACATCAAAGGCCAGTCTTCATCCAAAGAAGGTGATGTTGCCTGTATGGTGGGATTGGAAGGAAGTCCTCTATTATGAGCTCCTTCTGGAAAACCAAATGATTAATTCCAACGAGTACTGCACCCAGATAGACCAACTGAAAGCGGCACTCAATGAAAAGCATCCAGAATTAGTCAACAGAAAACACAATTTTCCATTAGGATAACGCAAGGCTGTGTGTTTCTTTGATGACCAGGCAAAAACTGTTACAGCTTGGCTGGGAAGTTCTGATTCACGCCATATTCAACAAACATTGCACCTTCGGATTTCCATTTATTTCAGTCTTTACAGAATTCTCTACGTGGAAAAAAATCTTCATTCCCTGAAGACTGAAAAGGAACCTGGAACAGTTCTTTGCTCAAAAAGATAAAAAGTTATGGGAAGATGGAATTACGAAGTTGCCTGAAAAATGACAGAAGATAGTGGAACAAAAGGGTGAATACATTGTTTAATACAGTTCTTGGTGAAAATGAAAAATGTGTCTTTTATTTTTACTTAAAAAACTGAAGGCACTTTTTGGCTCACCCAATAGCTAAAGACTTGATTTCTCTTTTGGCTATAAACCAAAATCAAAAATGTCTCCTTCTTTATTTGAATAGAATTACAAATAATGTAAAATATCATTCATAACAACAACAGAAACAAATTTGTAGGATTTTTTAAAAAATGTCAAGCCTACCAGATATATTAGCTTCATTGGTCAAGGCCCTAGATTGCCAGTGATCTCAGACACGGTTCTGAGGTAGTAAAAACACTTTAAACCTCATCTCCTTCTACAATAAATGATTTAATCTCAAAAACTTTTTCCAAGTTCTAATTCCATTGGTGCTACTGTTTGATTGTCTGTAAAGCAATCATTAGCCACTACCCATATGTAAAAATAATCCGCTTCTCTGTAAATGTAGTGGATTTCAGCCTGTTGAGGGTTAAGTTTTTGGCAGACCAATATTCTATTATTTGTGTTACTTGGAGACTGTCAGAAAATGACCTTTAGAGGACATATAAAAAGGTGGTTAAAATCTTTATAAATAAGTGGAGGAATTTAGATCTAGCCTCTAGTCAAAAAGCCACTGTATTATATAGAGCTGTCCATGGAAGAACATTTTGGGGCAGTAAAATGGCTGGGATTTATTCATCCATTTACTCATTCAGCATACATGCTATCGATTCAGTGGCTATTAGATGTCAGATATGCTTCTAGGCAAGGGGAATACAGTAATTTATAGGATAGAAAACTTCTTTGCCATGTAGGAGCTTACATCCTAATGGGAAGATAGACAATAATCAAATAAATGTATACTATGTCAGGTAGAGCTGTGAGTAACCAAAAGCACAGTGGAAAGCATAAGGGATCATGGGGGAGAAGGTATTGGTATTGGTATTTCAAAAGATTCATTAAGAAAGGCTTAATTGACAAGGGAAGGAAAAATTCATGCATCTATTTCAGAGAAAAACACTTCAAGCAGAGGCAAAATCAAGTACAAAAGTCCTGAATTTGCATAGTGTTTGATATATTTGAAAAGTGAAGTAAGGCCAATATAGCTGGACTGGAGTGGAAAATGAGATAAGAAGTGATATACATGGTTATAAGATACTGAGGAAACCTGAACATCTAGGTTTTATAGGTGACTGTGTATTCTGGCTCTTATTCTAAGTGAAATGATTAGTGATTGGAAGACTTTGAAAGGATAAACAGCACAATATGACTTGTATTCTAAAAGAATCACTCCAGTTGCTATGTGAAGAGTAAGGAGCAAAGAATGGACACAAAGGAAATATTTAAGAGGTGTTTTGATAATTTGGAAAATAGATGGTGTTGACAGTAGAGTAAAAACAAGAGAGTTGATTTTTTATATCAATTGAGAATTGAGCTAACAGGTTTTTAAAGATGGATGTACATGAGGTATGAGAGAAACACGGAGGAAAGAACACACGATACATTTCAGTTTACTAATGTGGAAAACTAGAATGATCATTTTCATAGATGAGAAATAGGAGAAGCAGACTGCAGAAAAAGCAGGTGTTTCTGGATATGTTGTGCTTGAGATTTTCATTATACATTTAAATGGAAACATTGAGTAGCAACTACAGATATAAGAGTATGAAATTCAAGGCAGATTATAGCCATATATCTGGGAATTATCAGCATACAGGAAATATAGATGGTTTTCAGTGCTTAAAGACTTGAAGATATTATTGGGACTCAATTTTCCTTTTTTTGGGGGGGGTGGGCGGCAGAGGTGCAGTCTCAGTTCCCTGACCAGAGATTGAACCCAGGCCCAGACAGTGAAAGTCCGGAATCCTAAGCACTAGGCCACCATGGAGCTTCCTGGGAGTTTTATAGAGTAGTTGAAGATTGAACCTGGGGGCACTTCAACTTTTAAAATTTAAGGAGATTTCTTTAAAAAACAACTAGCAGGGACTTCCTGGGTGGCGCAGTGGGTAAGAATCCATACCAATGCAGAGGACATGGGTTCGATCCCTGCTCCAGGAAGATCCCACATGCCGCAGAGCAGCTAAGCCACAACTGTCAAGCCTGCCCTCTAGAGCCTGTGAGCCACAACTGTTGAGCCCATGTGTGGCAACTACTGAAGCCCACGCGCCTAGAGCCCAAGCTCTGAAACAAGAGAAACCACCGCAGTGAGAAGCCTGTGCACCACAATGGAAAGTAGCCCTTGCTTGCTGCAACTAGAGAAAGCCCGTGTGCAGCAACGAAGACCCAACACAGCCAATAAATAAATAAATAAATAAATAAATAAATAAATAAATAATAAACTGAGTTGGAGTGAGCCTGAGTTCACTAAAACTCTTAAAAAAAAAACCAACTAGCAAAGAGAAATGTAAAAAGTGGCCAGTGAGGTGAAGCCGTTGTTTAAAGAATACACAGTTAAAAATCATGTCAAGGGCTTCCTAGGTGGCGCAGTGGTTAAGAATCCGCCTGCCAATGCAGAGGTCACGGATTCGATCCCAGCTCCAGGAAGATCCCACATGCCACGGAGCAACTAAGCCCGTGTGCCAAAAAAATAAAAGAGCTGAACACAGTCTGAATAGGATTGCTGTGATTATTAAAACTTGGCACATGTATCATAAAAAAAAAAAAAATCATGTCAAGCTCAGCTGGTAGAGCAATTAAAATGAATATTGAGTATTGATCATAGAAGTTGGTCGAATGAAAGTTATCAGAGACCTTGACAGGAAATTCGTAAATAGGAAAGAAGGATTCAGAGACAGAACCCTTCACGTTTTTTTTAGAAAGACTAGCACTCATAAATGAAATACTGTATGTAAATAGAAGAAAGACTTTACTCAATAACTGTAGTTATAATCAACTTATGATAATTGTGACAGAATACTGTATTATGTTTCCAGAACAAAATACAGAGATTAATATTTTAATCTTACCAAGGTAGTTTAGGAACATTCATATTAAATCTTTACCCCCAGTCCTCCCTACTGCACTCATTTTCTAGCTAAGATGTTACCATTATTTAACTACATTGACGTGTCATCTTCGTGAAGATTTAAAAAATAGCATGTTATCCCAACTTCATAGTGCTTGCCTAAGGTTGAATCTTAATCAGAACATTAGAAAGTGTTCTCCTCTCCTGTGCTTTTCACCTCCATGCTGACACATGTTTAAGAAAAATAACAGCATAATACCATAAACACAGGGCATCACTAGAGATATGTGAAGCCTGTCATGTCTTGGGACTGTAGCCCTAATAAGCTTCATTCCTAGTCCAATGGCTGACTATAATATCATAATCTCCCACACAAAAACCCTTACAGAAGTAAAGGCATGCTCATCTCCAGGCATAAACATAATTGACCTCAGTATCTGTGGCCCCATACAATATGTCCAGTGTTCAAGAAGTAATTACAAAAACCACAAAAAGACAAGAGAAAGCATAGTGTGAAAAAATAAATGTATACAATTAAGCTACGATATGACACAAATATTGTAACTATAGGGATTTAAAATAACTATGATTATTAAGTCACAGGTGCTCATGAAAAAGGTAGACAGCACTTAAGTGAAGGTAGGTAACTTATACAGGAAAAAAAACTACAGGAAATAATCAAATGGAAATCAAAATCATAGCAACCAAAATGAAGAATGTGTTTTTCAAGCATATCAGATGACTCAAAAAAGTCAAGGAATGAATCAGTGACAGCAGGAAAATAGAAATTACCAAAATTGAAAAGCAAAAAAGAAAAAAAAGTGAAAAAAAGCAATCAAAACAGAACATTCAGAGGCTTTGGGGGCAATATAAAATAATTAAACATATACAAAATCCCAGATTATTTTAAATATATTTATTGGAAACCTAAAGCACACTGGTTTTTGTTTGTTTGTTTGTTTGTTTTGCTGGGGGGCGGGCATCAGAAAGAGAAAGAGAGGGAGAGGGAGAGAGAAAAGGAAGCAAAATAATGCTCAGACCAAGAGAAGGCAAAGAAAGGAATGATACAAATCAAAACCAGTTATAAACAGGGTACATTTTAATCCAAGCATGTAAGTATATCTATACTCACTTTAATGTGAGTGTCTAAACTATCAGTTAAAAGATGAGGATCCTCAGGTTAGGTAGAAAATTCAAGTCCCAACTATATACTATCTATAAGAAAGTGATTTTAAGATACAGAAAGGCTAAAGTAAAAGAATGCTCAAAAACCAAAACAATGAGAACATGTCAATGGAGATAGTAACAAACATGAAGTTCTCAATAACTGAAGTAGGAAAACTTTGAGAAAAAATAAATAAATAATGTGTTATTGGATTACAACACAAAGTAGAAAATGAATATTCATACTAATACAAATAAATACAAATAAATACATACATAAATAAATGGAGGAGAGAGGACAAACCAATCTTACAGAATTTCAGATGATACATGTAGATGCTCCCCTGCAGAAAGTGAAGTTTAATCCACTTAGCCCCAACCTTAAGTATAGACTGGACTTAGTGACTTGTTTCCAGAGAATGGACTGTGGAAAATGGGAAAACCATAGTAAGAGAACAGTGTGAAAAACTTATACCTAAAAATTCAATAACAAAATTCAGTTCTTTAAAAGACACTAAAGTATGAAAAACTCACTGAAGAATAATTAGAATACCTTAAGAGTGAGAATGAGAGAGAGAGGAGAAAGGGGGCAAGGTAGGGGGGAGGAGAGAGAGAGAACGATATCATATTACCGGTAGAATGCATGCATACACACACAGCTATTCAAAGAGAGATTATATCTGTATATAACTTACATAGATAGATAGATAGATAGATAGATAGATAGATAGATAGATAGATAGATAGATAGATAGATATAGGTATATAAGTAATTGAATGTGTTGTTAACCACCCTCCCCCCAACAAAGGGATCCAGAATTCACTAGCAAATTCTAGCAAACATTTAAGAAAGAAATAATACCATTTCTACAAAATCACTTGTAGAAAATTTAAAAGTAGGGAATGCTTCCTAGCTCATTTTATGAAGCAGCAAAATACTACAATCATTTTAGTTAAAGTATGATTGCATTTTAAAGTTAAATACACTTATGACTCAGGTATTCCACTCTTAGAAACTACCAAAAGAAAAGAAAGCATGTATTTACACATAGGCATTTTAATGATTGTTCTAAGGTGCATTCATTATTAAAAATCATCCCAAATTTGAAACAACCACATATCCATCAACTGGTAAATGGAAAACAAATTTAAACAAATTGGTTTACACACACAGGTGTGTGTGTATGTGTACTGGGATACTATTCATAAATAAAATACTAAAAGTTTATACTATTCATCAGTAAAATAAAGAATAAAGTAATAAATGTAAGTCCAGCCGTACATTTAGATTTTTAATCCATTTTGAGTTTATTTTTGTGTATGATGTTAGAGAATGTTCTAATTTCATTCTTTTACATGTAGCTGTCCAGTTTTCCCAGCACCACTTATTGAAGAGACTGTTTTTTCTCCATTGTGTAGTCTTGCCTCCTTTATCGTAGATTAATTGACCATAGGTGCATGAGTTTATTTCTGGGCTTTCTATCCTCTTCCATTGATCTACATTTCTGTTTTTGTGCCAGTACCATACTGTATTGACTGCTGTAGCTTTGTAGAGTAGCTTGAAGTCAGGGAGCCTGATTTCTCTAGCTCCATTTTTCTTTCTCAAGATTGCTTTGGCTATTCGGGGTCTTTTGTGTTTCCATACAAATTGTAAAATGTTTTGTTCTAATTCTGTGAAAAACTCCCTTGGTAATTTGAAAGGGGTTGCATTGAATCTGTAGATTGCTTTGGATAGTATTGTCATTTTGACAATATTGATTCTTCCAGTCCAAGAAAATGGTGTATCTCTCCATGTGTTTGTGTCATCTTTGATTTCTTTCATCAGTATCTTACAGTTTTCAGAGTACAGGTCTTTTGCCTCCTTAGGTAGGTATATTCCTAGGTATTTTATTCTATTTATTGCAGTGGTGAATGAAATAGTTTCCTTAATTTCTCTTTCTGATCTTTTATTTTTAGTGTACATGAATGCAATAGATTTCTGTGTATTAATTATGTATCCTGCAATATTACCAAATTAATTGATTAGCTCTAATAGTTTTCTGGTGGCATCGTTAGGACATAAGCAGAGCACTCTTTGGCATAAATTGCAGCAAGATCTTTTTTGACCCACCTCCTAGAGAAATGAAAATAAAAGCAAAAATAAAGAAATGGGATCTAATTATATTTAAAAGATTTTGAGCAGCAAAGGAGACCATAAACATGACAAAAAGAAAACCCTCAGAATGGGAGAAAATATTTGCAAATGAAGCAACTGACAAAGGATTAATCTCCAAAATATACAAACAGTTCATGCAGCTCAATAAAAAAAAAAAAAAAAACGCAAAAAATGGACAGAAGACCTAAATTGACATTTCTGCAAAGAAGACATACAGATGGCCAGCAAACATGTGAAAATATGCTCAGCATGACTAATTCTTAGAGAAATGCATATCAAAGCTACAATGAGGTATCACCTCACACCAGTCAGAATAGTCATCATCAAAAAATCCACAAATACTAAATGCTGGAGAGGGTATGGAGAAAAGAGCACCCCCTTACACTGTTGGTAGGAATGTAATTTGATACAGCCGCTATTGAGGACAGTATGGAGGTTGGAGGTTCCTTAAAAAGTTAAAAATAGAACTACCATATGACCCAGCAATCCCACTCCTGGGCTTATACCCAGAGAAAACCATAGTTCAAAAAGATACATGCACCCCCTCAGTGTTCATTGCAGCCCTGTTTACAATAGCCAGGACATGGAAGCAACCTCAATGTCCATCAACGGAAGAATGCATAGAGAAGATGTGGTACATATGTACAGTGGAATAGTACTCAGTCATAAAATGGGATGACATTATGCAATTTTCAGAGGTGTGGCTAGACCTAGAGACTGTCATACAGAGTGAAGTAAGTCAGAAAGAGAAAAACAAATATTGTATAGTATTGCTTATATGTGGAATCTAGAGAAATGATACAGATCAACTTATTTGCAAAGCAGAAATAGAGACACAGGCATAGAGGACGGACGTATGGATACAAGGGAGGGAAGAGTGGGTGAGATGAACTGGGAGAATGGAATAGACATATGTACACTTCTATGTATAAAGCAGATAACTAATGAGAACCTACTGTATAGCACAGGGAACTCTACTCATTGCTCTGTGGTGACCTAAATGGGAAGGAAATCCAAAAAAGAGGGAATATGTGTATACGTATTGCTGATTTACTTTGCTGTACAACAGAAACTAATAGAACATTGTAAAACAATTATACTCTAATTAAAATTAATTAAAAAAAGAATAAAGTAGTGACATGCTACAACATGGATGAACATCAAAGACATCAAAACATTGTGCTAAGTGAAACAGATTACTACATGCTGTGAAATTCTATTTACATGAAATTCTAGAAATGGCAGTATTATTACAGCAGGAAGCAAATTAGTGGTTGCCTTGGACTAGGGTAATGGGAGGAAATTCATTGCCTATCGACAGGAGGAACTATTCTACATCTTCACTGTAGTGGTTGTTACATGACCATATAGACTTACTGATATTCATTGAACTGTATGTTTAAAGAGGGTAGATTTTGTTTTATGAAAATTACACATCAGTTATTCTGGAAAAAATAAATATACTGTCAGATACATCTTGAGAATAGTGCTACTCCACTTTGAACATTTATTGCATACTTTAATAACAGCAATAAAAATGGAAATATTTCTAGAAAGGCTGTCCAGAAGTTCTAATTAGATCATTTAGTTGGAAATAGATTAATTACTGACCGTATACTATATGGAACTTTCTTCAAATATTTTTTCCCTTTGTCTAGGAAACTAAGATGAATGTCTTTGTAAAGATTGCCTCAGTACCTTTGCAATTCCTCCTTCTTATGACAATGAAGTAGTTTATTTTTTTTAAGAACTTTTATTGAGATATAATTGACATACAATAAACGGCATATATTTAAATTGTACAAATTGGTATTTTTTCTTATTAGTAATGTATATATGGTAATCCCAATCTCCCAATTCATCCCACCCCAAGCCCCCCTGCTTTCCCCATATGGTGTGCATATGTTTGTTCTCTACATCTGTGTCTCTATTCTGCCTTGCAAACCGGTTGATCTGTACCATTTTTCTATATTCTGCATATATGTGTTAATATACGATATTTGTTCTTCTCTTTCTGAATCACTTCACTCTGTATGACAGTCTGTAGGTCCATCCATGTCTCTACAAATGTCCCAGTTTCATTGCTTTTTACAGCTGAGTAATGTTCCATTGTATATATGTATCACATCTTCTTCATCCATTCATCTGTTGATGGACATTTAGGTTGCTTCTATGACCTGGCTATTGTAAATAGTGCTGCAATGAACATTGAGGTGCACGTATCTTTTTGAATTATGGTGTATTCTGGGTATATGCCCAGGAGTGGGATTGCTGGGTCATATGGTAATTCTATTTTTAGTTTTTTAAGGAACCTCCATGTTGTCCTCCATAGTGGCTGTATCAATTTACATTCCCACCAACAGTGCAAGAGCGTTCCCATTTCTCCACACCCTCTCCAGCATTTACTGTTTGTAGATGTTCTGATGATGCTCATTCTACCCAGTGTGAGGTGATACCTCATTGTAGTTTTGATTTGCATTTCTCTAAATTAGTGATGCTGAGCAGCTTTTCATGTACATCTTGGCCATCCCTATGTCTTCTTTGGAGAAATGCCATTTTTTGATTGGATTGTTTGTTTTTTTGATATTAAGGTGCATAAACTGTTTATATATTTTGGAGATTAATCCTTTGTTGATTCGTTTGCAAATATTTTTTCCCATTCTGAGGGTTGTCTTTTCATCTTGCTTATAGTTTCATTGACTGTGCAAAAGCTTTTAAGTTTCATTAGGTCCCACTTATTTATTTTTGCTTTTATTTCCATTACTCTAGGAGGTGGGTTCAAAAAGTTCTTGATGTGATTTATGTCAGAGTGTTCTTCCTATGTTTTCCTCAAAGAATTTTATAGTGAAATAGTTTTTAAAAAGTGCAAAGACAGTAATTATTTATGGGACATGGTTTCCTCTCCCATTTTCACTTCCCTCCTCTATGATTCTTAATTATTCTGTTTTGAGATGGTATTGGGTAGCCTATATTTTTACCCCTCATTCTTCTATAATTTTCCCACCTGGTGACTCCTGGAAAAAAATGCTCCAAAGCAGCATTTTCAAAAACAGACCAGCTAGCATCTAACCATCCCCCACAATAAAAATCTCTGCCAAGTCAGGCCCAGTTTTGTGAAACAAGGAATGATTCTTTCCCCCAGCTGAAGCCACATTCACAAAAACCTCAAAATGAAAGGAAAATAAAGAGTGTTTGTAGAAGTCTCCAATCCATTCCTTACTGGAACTGAGAGGTCTCTTTCATTTCCATTTGCTTAAATTTCTGGCAAGTCTAGATAAGTATGCTTAGAAATAACTTTTGTCACATAATTTGATATTGGTGTTCAGTCTGTAAAAAGTAGGGAAAGGAAGAAATTTGTACAGGTTCAAAATTGAATATCAAATGTTGTGTCTCGAAAAAGTTTTTTTAATTTGTTTTTGAAGGCTTTATGTTAAAACTTAGTCAACAATCAGATGTAGAAGGGTATGCCCACATATTACCAGACCTGTTTTGTGTGATGATGCCATCATAATATTTAGGTGTAGGGAAGTGCAAGAAGTGAATCCATTCATCACCAAAAGCATGTTGTATGAATCATGTGTATTTGCCTATACATCACTTTTAAGTATGCTTAATGAGTGTTTCTTCTTTAATTTAAAATTGCATTTTGTTACTTCTCTCAAAACATACTTATTGGGTACCTTCCATATGTGAGGCTCTGTGCTAGGTACTGATCATATAGCAGAGAACAAAAGTGACACAGCTCTCCACCTATGAGAACTTTTATTCTAATGGAGATGAAAGATTCTTATTTAAAAAACCCCACAAAACAAATATACAACTACAACATGGAATGAGTCCTAGGAAACAAAAATATGCTGTGAGAGAGTGGAACTGACAACACAAAGCTTCAGGAAATGAGCAACTTTGTGGCTGAGTTTGGTGGTGTGTGCAGGTGTTAGCAAAGAAGGAGAGAATGGCATTGGTGGAGATGTTGAAGCAAGTTTCTAAGCTGACCTTAGCGGTTTAGGGACCCTCAAATAACTCCTTGGGGCTAAAACATAGGAACAAAAAGTAAATTGGCCCAAGGTGGGTTTGGAAAGATAAAAGGTAAAATCCTGGTAGAGCATTACAAAAAGGTGGTAATGGAAGAGGGACTTAAAAGAAATGGGTAACATGTCACACATATTTGACCATACAGACCAAATTTTTATTCACCATTTCCCAGTTATCTCAAAGCTTTTTTTTTTTTTAACAGCTTATTTACTTGAATTACGGCTTTTGAGTATGTGTTTTGGCTTCTTCCCTCAGCCAAAATGTATCTGATTTTGTATATGTAGTATATTTTAATCAATTACAATAATTATTCTTGTTTGATATTCAAATTGTTCCATCCTTGGCCAATAGGAAGAAAAATTTGGCTCTTATGGTACCTTGATGTGACTCCCATTAGTCTTGCACTTAGTCACTTGCTTTCTGTAGTAACAAAGTGCCCAAACTAAGAATCTCCCATTCTTCCAATTAGCATTAGTTTTCAAGACTGCCATCTGAGTCATAAGTGGGATCATTGCTACTGTATTGTTACTGTTTCTAGGTCTTTTCAGTGATATATTTTTATATTGGCATTTCCAATTCAAATTTAGCATCATAGATTATTTTTCTACAAATTTTCTTTTTTTTAAATTTTTATTGAAATATAGTTGATTTACAATGCTGTGTTAGTTTCAGTGTACAGCACAGTGAATCAGTTATACGTATACAGTAAGTCCGATACATACGAATGAGTTCTGAGAACACGTTCGTAAGTCCAATTTGTTTGTAAGCTCGACAAAGTTACCCAACTAACACAATCAAGTATATAGTACTGTACTGTAATAGATTTATAATGCTTTTCACACAAATAATATAAGAAAAACAAACACAAAAGATAAAGAAAACATTTTTAATCTTACAGTGCAGCACCTTGAAAATTACAGTAATACAGTACAATAGCTGGCATACAGGGGCTGGCATCAACTGAACAAGCAAGAAGAGTTACTGACTGGAGGAGGGGGAGGAGGTGGGAGCTGGTAGAGCTGAAGGATCATCAGCAATAGGAGATGGAGGGCAAGCTGCAGTTTCACTCACACCTGACGCTGATAGAAAGCACGTTCGCTTATTTGAAAGTTTACAACTTGAAGGTTCATATGTAGGGGACTTACTGTATTCACTCTTGTTAGATTCTTTGCCCATACAAACCATTACAGAGTATTGAGTAAAGTTCCCCGTGCTATACAGTAGGTCCTTATTAGTTATATATTTAATTTTCTTGATTTTTTATTTTTATCTCTTTTTTCTAATACTGAAAAATATGAGCTCCAAATAATGTTCTTAAAAGCTACTTAATCCACCTCATTACATATAGCTCCATCTCATCCCTTTTTATAGCTGAGTAATATTCCATTGTATATATATGCCACATCTTCTGTATCCATTCATTTGTTGATGGGCATTTAGGTTGCTTCCATGTCCTGGCTATTGTAAATAGTGCTGCAATAAACATTATGGTACAAGTTTCTTTTGGGATTATGGTTTTCTTTGGGTATATGCCCAGGAGTGGGATTACTGGATCATATGGTAGTTCTATTTGTAGTTTTTTAAGGAACCTCCAAATTGTTTTCCATAGTGGCTGTACCAACTTACAGTCCCACCAACAGTGCAGGAGAGTTCCCTTTTCTCCACACCCTCTCCAACATTTGTGGTTTCCAGATTTTGTGATGATGGCCATTCTGATCGGTGTGAGGTGATACCTCATTGTGGCTTTGACTTGCATTTCTCTGATGATTAGTTATGTTGAGCATCTTTTCATGTGTGTGTTGGCCATCTGTATGTCTTCTTTGGAGAAATGTCTATTTAGGTCTTCTGCCTATTTGTGGATTGGGTTATTTGCTTTTTTGGTATTAAGCTTCATGAGCTGCTTCTATATTTTGGAGGTTAATCCTTTGTCCGTTGTTTCATAGGCAATTATTTTTTCCCATTCTGAGGGTTGCCTTTTAGTCTTGTTTATGGTTTCTTTTGCTGTGCAAAAGCTTTTAAGTTTCATGAGGTCCCATTTGTTTATTCTTGTGTAATGAGGTGGATAGAACTACAATCTGTCATACAGAGTGAAGTAAGTCAGAAAGAGAAGGACAAATATTGTATGCTAACTCACATATACGGAATCTAAAAATGGTACTGATGAACTCAGTGACAAGAACAAGGATGCAGATACAGAGAATGGACTGGAGAACTCGAGGTATGGGAGGGGGCGGGGGGTGAAGGGGAAACTGAGACGAAGCGAGAGAATAGCACAGACATATATATACTACCAACTGTAAAATAGATAGTCAGTGGGAAGTTGTTGTATAACAAAGGGAGTCCAACTCGAGGATGGAAGATGCCTTAGAGGACTGGGGCGGGGAGGGTGGGGGGGACTCGAGGGGGGGGGAGTCAAGGAAGGGAGGGAATACAGGGATATGTGTATAAAAACAGATGATTGAACCTGGTGTACCCCCCCCCCAAAAAAATAAAAAATAAAAAAAATAAAAAAAAAAAAAAGCTACTTAATCTACTGATGGAAATGTTATCATCCTGGGGGTGATACTGCCCCCTCCCTCAGGCTGCATTTGAAAAAGGAGGAGGACATCTTTTGTTGATATGTGATGGGAGAGGGTGCTGCTGGTATTTAACCTCAAGAGGGTCGAGGATAATAAGAACCCTAAGAAGCACCATACATTTTTACACAAGGAACAATTGCTCATAATAACACACCTGTAAAGAAACACCTAGAAGCAGAGAAGGTTTTACCAGAAAGCTAAGGAGACCTAATCTTCAGGGCCCCTCACTTTCAGTACTTTCTTGATAGGCTGGCTCTAGGAGTACTCTAACATCCCAGAAACATATTCACATGGTCACATTTTCCTTTTTAAATTAGCTGTAGTAGACTATTTTAACTGAAACTGATGAAGATTTCCTCTCTTTCCACTCTGGCTTTGACTTCCCACTCACATTTTCCTTTATCTTTGGTGGCATTGAAGTGGCTACAGGCGTTTGGGGATCCAGCCAAGGGGATTTTTTTTTTTAATGTGGGTGCAGTTTCTTTTTGTTTAGTGAAACATATGTATGTGGTTTGTTATCATTACTAAGTAAAGTTAGGTTGCTGCTAGCAATCCAGTGTAGGCACAACTTTCCTGTAGCTGTCCTCAGTGTTCAGCTCATCTGCATCTTGAAGAAAAGTTACATTCTGATACAAATATGCTCTATGGTACCCACCTCCAGACTTTGATAGGTAGGAGAGAAAATTCAAAACTAGTCTATGGCAAAATCTTCCAATCATGGTATGGTTCAAGGTGTAATTGGCATATTTGGTTTTATGGATTCTAAGTCAAAAACAACAGTTCTATCCTTGGAGGAAATTTCTTAATAATGCAACATATACAATTTTAAGTTCTGTTTGTGGTGTGTGTGTTTTCTTTTTTGATGGTACTTGTAAAAACTAAAATATATCAAAATTATTGTGTTTGAGAGACTCAATATATTGGTATTTAAATACCCAGTTGTATTTGGTTGTGAAATAACATGCTTTCTGCTTCAAACTATTAACAGTCCAAAAACAAATTTTGCTCAGCCATGCCAGAGGGAAGATTAAATTATTTTTCTGTCCTCTTTCATGGAAAATAATTACAAAATTCTTGTGAAATGAAGAAAGGAAAAATACAGTAGAGGTATATCAGGTACTTAAATTAAAAATAGATTTGGTAGTATTTGTCAATATGTTGAAATTTTGAGTTTTCATTTTTCATTTAAAGTAAATATTATTTCATACTTAATTCTGTATATTATTTTCTTAAAGACCTCATACTTTCAATTGCATAATCTCAGGCTCTATAAAACCTGAATCTTTCTTCATATAGAAAGAAATAGAAAGCACTGTGCACTATTCCAGTGACAGATGATGGTGATTTGTACTGGTTTGGTGAGAACAGAGACATGGATAATTCAGAGATACTTAGTAGATAAAATATACTATACTTTGTAAGCTAGATTCAGTAATGTCACAAAATACGTATTAAAGAAAAAATTACATTTGAGCCAAACTCCCATTTTTTACACACCATTATTTTTCCTCATAGGCTTGGCCACCTTTTCACACATTATGTTTTTAATTCCTAACAATCTTTGTAAATTATTTTGGTTGGACATCATTGTCCTTGAGTTATAAGTAAAAAGACAGAAAAAAGTTTATAAGACTGACTCCCAAAATTCTTGAGCTTAGTGTTATCTATATAATCTTGATCTTTTCCTTGCTGAGCTGTTCTACAATGATTTATTCAGAGCTGTAATACAGTGCTTACATTTCTCAATCAAAAGTGTCTCTATCAAAAGCAAGAAGAGGAATAGCTGAGGCTAGAAGCTTTGTTGTCTAAACTTAGAACCAGAATAAACAGGTAAATCTCTCATTCATTCTCTCTCTCTCTCTCTGTGTATAGTTTTTTACCTGAAATCCAAATGGTAAAGTAAGGAATTTGTCTTTCATTTCAGGCAAAATTCTCCTTTTTCCAAGATAAATAAATTAAAGAATCAAAGTACTATATAAAAGTCAAATTCCTTATATTTTACTTACTTGTTTGTTTTAATCTATTTTGTTTTCTAATACATAGTCAATGTCAACTGCCAGAGGTGAAGCAGGCTTTTGATATTTCCCTTTAAATTTCCCCTGTTAGACTTGGTCACTGAAAATCCACTGAAATTGTGGTTTGTACAACCGATCATGTTTCTGTACGTTATTATCCCTGTTATTTATATTTCTCTCATCAAGCACTCTCCACCTTCCCTCTCTGCCTTAGCCTCTTTCAGATATATGTTCAATTTCCTTTTCTAAGCACTGGTCCTAGAACCATATCATTTAAAGATATAATCGAATTAGGACTCAAAAGCCAGAGCAATTCCAGGTCAGCATTTAAGTTGGAGCCCTATGGCGATAATTCATGTATTATTAGAAATGGTTCAGGGGTTTCAATAGGTTGTACACTGCCTTCCAAACCCCTGGTGATCCAGTATAGGAGCAGAGAATAAGGTAGTGGTGTGCCTCACTTTGCCATCATGGTGCACAGATAGAATGTTTGTAAACCATGTCCTTTGTTGAACATAATAAAAGAGTGATTTTCAGAAAAGAAAATCTTATTGTAATTCATTTTGTAAAGTGGGTAATTCGTTTATAAAACACCTAACCACCTATCCGTTTTTCTTGCCTATATATTTCAAAATTTTGCGTAATATATCCCTCTGCCTCTTCGGAAGTCTTATTTCCAGACTTATCACTGTTCTTTCCAGCAACTATAATTTCTTCATTTCTTTTCTTTCTTTCCAATTGAAAGACTTTATATATCTCTCAAACCTGATGCATTTACTCCATTTTCACTGCTACTTTCTTTGGCCAAATTGCCACATTCTTTTCCTGGAATACTGTAATTACATTTGAGCTGGTCTTTCTACATATACCTTTTCTCCTTCTTAATTCCTAGGTCTAGTATTCCTCAAATTGTGGCCAGAGTGATTGTTATACAGGTTGAATCCTTTACACCCTGTTTAAACATGACTTTTCATTAAAGTTGAAATCCCAAATCTTATGAGCTCATCTCAAGTCATTCTTCCTCTTATTCTTTGCACTCTACCCACATTGGCTCTTTTCAGTTCCTTTGATTAATTCTTCCCCCTGTTTTATGTTGCCAAGTTAGTTCACTCTCATATCTCAATGCTTGGTTTAACTGTCATATGTTCAAAGAAGCCTTAAATGGTAAACCAGATTGGGTTATATACCCCTCTGTTATTTCATAACACTTTGTATTTTTTTCCTAACAACCTCAGTTTCTAGATTGTACGTACATTACTATTGTGGTAAAATAAATATATTAAAAAATTGGTTTTATAATATCTACCACCTTGGCTAAAATAAAAGCTGAAAGAGAGCAGGCATTGTATCTCTCTTCTTTAATGCTAAATCTCCAATAGTTCACAATTCCTTTCATACAGTAAGAGTTTAATAAGTCTTTGCTGCATGAAAACAATAAATGAATTATCTCATTCCAGAACTGAAGGCTTTTGATGATACCCTTTTCAAAATTCTCTGGTGAGCTCCACCTTCCTGAATTCGCTTCTATATGTTTATTTCTCTTTATCTTTTTAATGTGTTTATTTTCCTTATTTAAGCCTTTAAATAGATAATTTTGCTTGGTTGTTTTATGTTTTAAATTTTTCTGAAGATTAGGACTTGGCTTCCTTTGTCTATCCAATTTACGCCCTACTGGAGAACTCCTCCATTTTCATTGCCTCAACTACCTTGGAATTTATTGGAAAAAAGTAACTGTACTGGTCCTGTGGTTCAGCCACTCACTTGACGGTTGACTCTTCTTCACAGCCAAACAAATGTTCATTAAACTAAAGTTAGATACCTTTAAGATTGTGAATCTCCTTTTTTTGAAGCAACCAATCACAGTTTCAGGCAGTTTGAATGGTTAAAAAAAATTTTAAAGTGTTAAATTCCATGTCATTGTAGTTTCTGTACACACAGACACACACAGAGTCTTAATATTTTAATATAGTTATCATGACCCTCTGGGTGTTTTATTTTAACCAGTTCTTATATGCTATGGTTTTATGTTTTCTCACTGCTCTTTTCATTTGCCTTTGTCTCTGGCCCTCCTAATATATGGTAACTGTTGTGGAAAGTAATATTCCAGAACTGGTCTGTCCAATTATACTTCTGCTGCCTGTAATTACACTGCCAGTTGTATTCATCACAATCAAGACAGTTTCACTATTAAATATCTCAAACTGTGATATATTTTTTCTGTATGCTTAGTTTGTCACATATTAAGGGCTGTGTCGGTTCTTCCATGTGCAGATAGAATAATCCCAAACACAATAAATTCTGTGCCTGATATATTATCTTTTTAAAGCTTTTTCATCATAATTTCACTCTTGTCTTCAGATAATGGAATCATAATTTGACATAATTATAATTAGTTATTATATTACTCAGCAAAATTTGATTACTGTTGAGTATGGTGGAAAGCTATTACATGGTAGATACAGTTATTTTGTGTAGCTCATTTTAATAGTTATATTTTCAATTTTTTGTTCTTTCATTTTGACCCTTGGAAATGTCTCTTCCTCTTGATAGAAATTCGCTCCTTATTTACTTTCTTCTCACAAAATATTTTGCATTATACTAGTCTACAGACACTTTGATATATAGTACTTCTAATGTTTTTTACTATAAAATATAACCAAATGCTGTATAACCAAATACTTTGTTATACAAGGAAACTAGCAATAAATAATGCAACCATAAAAGAACCTTAGCCACAACCTTTCATGAAGAAAATATTTGAGGGAATGATGTACACATATATGAAATTTTAAGGGAAGCTAAGCAAGTACTCAAAGCTGTAGCCCAATCCCTATGAAACTGCAGCTCTGAAGAAGAAATTAACAGAGTAGACCTTAGAGCCACACTGCCTAAGTCAAATCTAGCTTAGAATTTTCTCATCCATTATTGTTATATGGGTTAGAAGAGTTAGTGTACATAAATTACTTACAATGTTGAATGGCACAGAATATTCAGCTGTTACTTCTTCTAAAATATTACCAGGCACATGGAGAACATGAAAAGAATATTGTTAAATTACTAAATCAAAGAATGAACAGAATTGATATGATTATTCCATGAGGACATTTTAGAGAAGGAAAGTCTGTCTTGTTCATCATTATTATATTTTTTATAATGAGAAATATAATGTCTAGAAAGGGCATGAATCACAGATATCATATAAATTAAACTTCAAATATCTAATTTTATGATACCAGAAATCATGTGCAGAATAAAATCATTATTTTTACTTCAAAATGCCTTTCTAAATTTTTTCAAGCAGTTAAGCCAATTCTACTTTTAATATTATCAAATGATCCCCCAGTTCCTTTTGGCAATTGATACTTCAGTCAGCCATCCATGCTTTCTAAATCAAACTTCAACTTTCTTATACATTATTAATGCTTAAATTATGCCATAGGGAAATGAATGAAGATGTTACAGTAGAAGTGAAGATTGTTTAGTCGGCTGTTTATAAGTACATCTGGCATAAAGACTAAACAAATCTTAAACCGTGAAGCGGCATAATGAAAATAAAAACTCTTGGACAAAAAGTATCCATTTTTGTATACATTTATCCAAAAACTATTTCTAGAAAGAATATTTCACAGGACATTCCTCCAAAGTATTTTCTAGGTTTTCTCATTTTAGAATTAAAATGTTACCTATTTTTTCTCTTTTTCTGAGCATTTTCCAGAGAGGTTTGTGTACATTAAAATTTTTGAGAAAATAAAATATAACTTGAGATTTTAAAAGAATAAAGTTCAATATCATTACTTCCCTTGGGTAGCAGTGAAAAAAGTATATTGTATGTTACTTTTGTGTTAAGTATATTCATTGTGTATTAACAAGGTAGATATCAGGGGATATAAAAGAAGTATCTACCATAATTTTTGATATGATATTTTAGACTCTTTGAACAAATGGCCAATATAAGTAGCATAACCATGTGATTTTCTTTGTTTAAATTATGATAATGGGCCATTAAAGAAAAAATGGGCCATTAATAATGCTGCTAGAAGAATAGATATTCTAGACCAGATGGGGTAATTAGTCAGTAAGTATGTTTGGGTTAAAATAACAATACTACTTCAGAACAGTACACTATTTTAGGAGTTTACTAAACAGGTTAAATGGCCCCATGCTGAATAAGCAAATCTCAGGGTCAAGTGGGACCTGAGGAAACATCTTGGCCAATTCACCATTAGGATGTTTGGATATATTCCATAGTATTTCCTAAAGTCCAAATTTGAATGGCACAAGTGACAAGAAACTCAGTGTCTTTTCATATACTGCATTATCAGACAACTCTAATTGATTACAAAGGCATTTACTATTTTTTCCCAAGTCTGCCTTATTCTGACCTGTTTGTTCTAGGTTTTTTTTTTCAGAGTTCAGATAAAACCAGGTAAATTAATTTTTCACACAACAATCTTTCAAATATATGAAGACAGCTATAATGTCCCTACTGAATCTTCTCTTTTCCTGGAAAACAGTGCCCAGATCTCAGCTACTTGCCCTGACTGTTCTCCTCTAGATGGGCTCCAGTGTGTCAGTATTATTTTAATGTCAATGTTTCTATTAAAGTATGGTATGCACAAATGAATCCAATAATACTCACTGAATTTTAGTTGTGAACAGATAGCCTTACTTTGCTCTTTACTGGACATAAAATATTGGGGAATACTCTGTTCAGCTGAAGAGTGAGATGAGTTGGAGGATATTTAAGGAAAACTGTTTAATTTGACATACTATTATAGTAGAAGAATGTGAGTAATGTGAGTTGTCTGTGTATTTGTATGTTCCTTATCACTTTCCTCCATGTATTTGAAGAACATCCATTAGTAAATTGAACGTTCACGATTTGAAATTGCAGTTTTTTTTTATATTTAACTCAATATGTTGAATGTAAATATAGAGTAGCCCATGCGAAAAGAAGCCAATTTAAGCCCGAAGTACTCTGAAAAATAATATCACAGTCATAATCAGAGTGTGAAAGATAATCACCTTGGCAATTAGGTATTAAGGAACTGAACAAGAACATACTTAAAACTTGCCATAGAATAACCCTTTATGTATTTACCTTATTCTGGGCTACATGGAGACATGTAAGAGAGTTTTGTCCTTTTTTTGATTATGTTTAGGTTATTCAAATGACTTGAATTTGAGTACCAACACCCACAGAAGTGGGATTTCAAATGAGCCTGATGGTGCAGCGAATTTGGTTTGGATGAGACAACAAGTCCAGATGCAAATGCATAGATATAGCAGCTGTGGTTTCGGTGCAGACATATTGCTGATATGTTTTAAAATCATCAAACTCCAAGCCTAGTGCTCATAAATTAATTGTGTTTGGAACTCTTATAGAGGCAAAGAAATAACTTAAAATGAAATGAAACAAAACAAAACTGAGTTGTTTTACAGCATACTCTCTTCTTAACTAGAAACTTATAGGTAAAATACTAATTCAGATAATTCAGATGATATTTAGGTCATGTGTGGAGTATAAAGAAATTAATAATGGTTCCATAAAGCCTGCTCAATAAAATATATTTGGATCATTGTAAGTAGTCCGCCCTTAGTCATACACTCTGAAAGACAGAAATCCCTAAAAGATTACATTCCATATAAGTGGAATAATAGGACACATTCCCATGGAACACAAATATGTTGCAGTGCGTGATCGAATACCGAAATGAAGGCTACATGAATTGAGGAAGGAGATATTTACTAGAAAGGCTTTTGATGCTGGTGGGACTTATTATAAAGGTCCAAGTCAGAGGGGATTGCAGTCAACAATAATGATGAAGGAGAGTCATTAAGGGTATGCCACATAATTACAGCTCTCATAAAGACTGGGCTGCTATACTGCATGGTCTCTTATTTAATGTTGCATTATGCTTTTTCAATTATAAAATTTATGTAACCCTTGTGTCTAATTTAAAAAACACTCATTCTTCCTATTTCTGTTTTGGCCAAAAGTATGTACATCTTAAATACTATTCAGTCAGCAACTATGGATAATTAAATAAGTTTATTTGCCTGGAAAATTAGTGCAAGAAAATAGAAGCTCTTTCCCAGCGTCCTTTTCCTTTTACCATTTAGGTGGTGGGAAAGTATCTCAATTTTTATATTCTTGCAAGAAGGACAACATTTGGGGGACAAAAAAATGCATTTTTGTTTTCCAATGAAGTCATGATTTCTTGCATAATTTTATCTCTAAGTTTTATGTGCCATGAAACAAAGGCTATTCACCAGCTCAAAGTTCAAAAATTTTCTAAGTATCTTTAATAAGAGTCTTGAATGCCACTTTCTGTTTGTTTGTTTTTGTGTATTTAGAGGAGAAAAAAGCTTCTAAAATTTTGTTATTCCATTTACATTTCAAGGGACCAATGTGTCGGACTAAATAATTGAGCTTTATTTTAGGCCATTATGAAGACTAGTGATTTGGTAAAATGCCAGTATTCTTGCCACCAGCTCCAACCCCTCACCACCATCACTCTTTCATAAGACTTCACCTTGGGAGAGAGGGGCTTTGAAATTTTACATACACACAAGTGAGTCAAAGTTAGTTGAAAACAGTTGTCTGCTTTTTCAGACATGGTGTGGGGAAGCCACATATTCTTGCAGACTCCCAGCATTTGGATATGCACCAAAGGATACAACAGAATATGTCTCAGAAGCAATGAAACTGAAATTTTTGTGGGAGGCAGCTTGATAAATGGACTTGAGGCAGGATTTCTGGCTTACTAAACTATGGGACTGAGAGATAGGTTCTTCATGTATTCCCATGAACCCTAGTGAAATAATGTGGAGTCACTGAGAGGAAGAGTGGATTAGCAGGTGTGCTGACATTGAAGCGAAGAGACCACTGAGTATGAGGAGTATTTCACCAGGGCCTTCTAGTCAGGTCAAAACACTAGAAGTGAGTACCATCAAAACATTCAAAAACACAAGTGGTACCTCACTGGCCCCCAACCCAACAAAGAAAAGAGCTAGGGTCTGCCCCTTCCCATGTGTCCAGGTAAAGCTTAGCTTCATATTCTTTGATGTCACCTTGGAGAGGAACAGAGGAAAGGAGAGGAAAGATGAAAGACTATAAGAATCAAAAAACAGGGTTTTGTTTTGTTTTGTTTTGTTTTTTAACTCTTTAAATTATTGTGAAGCTAGTTTATAAGCTTAGGCCCAATTTGCTGTTCTTTGTTTCTCTCAGATTTTCTCTACTACTAAATGAGTTGGATAAGCTGACTCAAATCCCTTGAATTTTGCAACCTCTGTTATTAAACCCTCTCAGCGTGGATTGTGCACCTACTACAATTCCTTAGTCAACTCACACTCTCACTTTCCCAAATGAGTACTCTGTACCTTTCCCTCTCTCCTTATACCTACCACTAGTAACCTCATGTTTTGCATTCTCTTCACTGAAAAGACAGAAAGGACAGGAAGCGAAGTTTGTACTTTATTTGCCCCCTAATTGGTATCATTCCTTTCATGCTTGCCCCCCTCCCAAATCTATTCTGTAAACAAAAACCAGAATGATGTTTTAAACATATAAATCAGATCATGTCATTCCCTCAATACCTTCCCATTGCACTTTGCATACAATCCACACTTCTCCCCAGAGTTTACAGTGCCATATAAGATCTTGCCCCAGAAAACCTATACAATCTAATCTCTTGTCTTTCCACCCTTTCCTGCTATATACTGGGCACTCTGTCCTTTGAATTCCTCTAAATATTTGAGGGTGTTCCCATGCCGAGTACTTTAAACTTACTGTTCCTTCTATCTGGAATATGTTTTCTATTGAAGGATCACAATATTCAAGTGAATTCTTCAGAGAAGACTTTCCTGACAGTGATCTAAAATAGCCTTGCCAGCAGCGCTATTTCCCATGCCCTGTTTCATTTTCTTTTTAACACTTACTACTGTCTTGCTTATTTCTCTTTTGCTAGGATATAGAACAGTTTCTGACACACAAGAATTGTCTCACTAAATATTTTTGAATCAACACATGTATCAATAAATATAAAAGGATTAATACCATATGACAATTATCTTATTACAAGTAAGTAAAGAAATTAAGGAGATAATGTAAACAATATAATTGAAGTAAAGGACTTAGATAAATATAATTTGTCATTTTTGATGGTTATTTGTAATTGACCAGCTTAGTCATCTGGACAGAGTGACCCAGATGAGAGAAAAAACTATGGCTTAGATCATCAGGTGGTTCAATTAGTTTTTCCCTATTTTGTAGTCGTAGAATTTACTCATTTACCATGCCCCAGTCAGCTGTTTTGTGATTATTTCTTCTTGTTCACATTCAGTTGGAACAACACTAATCTGTTCCCAGTAGTGGAAAACTATTCCCAACTGGCTGGTCAATAATATCATCATCATATCCTTATCTGCAAAGGGATAGTTTACAGAAATAAGAGGGATTACAAGGTTTCACTTTACCATTGACCTAGCCAAACACAGTGACTCCTTTTAGGATCCCATTTGCACAAAGGAGAGAGCTCTCCTTAAAGATAATCAGAAAGCAAACCACTTGGGTCTCTATTGATTTCAGATAAATCAACTGGAATCAGGTTTTTTCTACTGAATTTTGGCATATCAGCTTCCTGCAGAAGAAGCTGATTAAATAATATGGAGAAAGTAATAAGAAGAGAGAAATCATATAATGTTCAAAGCTATAAAGAGGTCTTCTGCAAGGTTACTGAAACTCAGGTGAAATTCTAGTTGGGTCTCTTTTGTTCTATTTACCATAGTGCTAGAAATTGAACTTGTCAGTTAGGAGCCCTTCTACCTTCTGAACAATTGTGGCTTGAATCCATTCTTCATACAGAAAATAGTTAGAAAATATCTTCGATTCATGTAATTCAAGTCTGGAAATGGTTTCAATGCTAAAGAATTGTTTCTGAAAAGACCCTGTGTTCCAAATAACTGCAATTTAACTGTGCATTCAGTGCTCAGCAATGGCAAATAAATTGTAGATCTTTCTGTTTTACTTCAAATGTCATTATTCAGCCCAATTTTATTCACATTCACTGCAGTTTTAACAGTCTACATGATTCCTGTTCATGGATTAATGAAGGCTTTTTCTTTTTCCACAAGAGAATGCTATGTTGACTTTCTAAAGCTGTTTTTTTAAAAGAAAAAGGAAATTATAACATCTTTCAAATGCATATATGAATCACATCATTCATAATTGTAACTTCAAAACTGAATATCAGATATGCTCTCATTTCAGCCTAGCATGTATACAGTTAATACTGGCTAGCGATCTTTTTAGGAGACCTGAGTTGTAATATTAATTATGTATGTTGTTACACCTGTAAAAAATCAGCCTGCTCTTCTAGAGCTAATAAGAAAATTAAATGTTAAATTCAGACTGTGTTGAGAGGGCTTTTTCAGTTATGCCTGCCATCTTTTGCCTGAGAGTATTCCATATTCAGTCCTGCTCATTTTCATGCAGATTACCATTTATTTTATGAGTGAGATTAGAAAAGAGTGTTTTTCTGAAACCCTACATCTGCCAATCTATATTATATTGTCAGGAGAAAGGAGGAGGAAACTGCTGTCCTATTAACTATGGAAATATGACCTACAGTCCATTGCAAAGCTATTAGGAAAAAGTGTGATATTCTCCAGCCGCATAAGAATGGTGATTTCCTAGGGGGAAGATGAAGATTCTGTTTTTGTGTGTGTGTGTGTGTGTACACGTGTATGTTTGCATTTTCATTTTTCTGGTTGGTATTCACTTTGGGAAGTATATATTTTTTCCTTGAAAAGCAGTAGTGTGTAGAAGTTGAGAGTTTAGTTTCTGAATGTGGATACTTGTGTCACATCCCATCTGCTGTTCACCAACTATGTAAGCTTGGGGAGTTCATTCAATTTTGCTAGATCTCAGTTGATTTACCTATAAAATGAGGTTGATAAAAAGATTACATTAATATATACTTAGAAAGCAAGGAATAAGCACTAATAAGTGCTAGATATTATTTTTGTATATGTTTTGCTGAGTGATTGACTGAAGGTAATTTGTGCTAAAGTCAGTCATCATTTGTGATCTTTCATGCTTCTCTAGTATGCACTCTTCTTTCTAACAATTTATTTGGTACCCCTACAGGGTTAAAATCAGTCCCTATATCATCTCTGTTCCTATGGAAAAAATATCAGATAGATTAGGCCCAAACCTCTCTGTGGAGTAATATTTCCATAGCAATCTGAATCAGTGATATTTCTTAACTAGACTTTTCAGATAATCTTGTGCTAGTTAAAATGACATATATCTAGATAATTCATAAACACTAGTTTAAAATCTCAGTAAATAGTATACTTGCTGACTGAAAATAGTAATTAGAAAAGAACAAAATATTAAGGCAAGCATATTTTTCCAAGGAGCAAATGAAATACATCAATAAAGAGACTTCAACAATGTGTTTATAAATTCATAGAAAACATGTAGGAAGTTTACACATGAAACTAGTATTTGTTTCTTACATGAAAACATATAGGAAGTTTATATATGAAATCTCTGGAAAGAATATGGAGATTTGGGGTGTTAGTCAAAAAGGACTTTATGCTTACCTGTAAGGTTTATTTTGTTAACATGCATTTCTTGTATAATTAATTACTTTGCCTGTCTCAAGAGTAATTAAGCTTATCAAATAATGATATTGACAAAACAACTTAAAGAAAAAATCTGCCTCAAAGAAATATAGAAATAGTAATAGTTATGAGTTTCTCAGTAGCTATTACAAAAATAGAAACAACTTTGGTTATGTGAGTTACATTTGTTTTGTAAAAGAATGCTTACAAGTTCATTACATATTGTACTGGCATAGATTTCAAAGATTTCAAGGCATAATTTATCATGTAGATTCTATTTCCTCATTGATTTTATATTTTCAACATAATCTTACAAAACATACGTAAATTACAATGAGTATTATTTTCATTGATCCTGTATAAAGCTTATGAATTAAGTAGAATTTAAAAATAATGAATAAAATTGCAACTGTTTATGAATACTACTATTACCTTAGTTTTATATATGAAAAAACTGAAGCGTAAAGAATTTGTTACCCAAGATCAAACAGCTGGTAATTGATGGAACTGTAGAAATAAGAAAGGACCACACAAATGATAATAAATGAAGCTTATTTAGTTAGATCTTTCTGTATCAAGGAATTCAGCTGCTGTCATTTGTGTTTGATAGAGATGCAAAAGCAAGGAGGAGAGTGAGAAGACTTTATTGTGAAACAAAAAGGGATTAGGTATGCTCTCATTGCGGGGTGCTGGTATGGGGAAGCTGGAGATAGGCTAACTAGAAGCAAAGCAGCTTGTGTGATTAGGAAGCATATTTAGTTGGAAGCAGGGGCCAAAAAGAAGGAAGCTGGCAGTCATTGACCAAGTTCTAACCATTCTGGGCAGATTACTTTAAGAGGTTGTGGTTTGGCTTTCTGAACTAGTTACTGCAGATGCTATGGTTTCGCCCTGAGCTGGTTGCTGCAGAGATCAGGAGTCGAGAGTTTTATTTTTATATGTGGTCAAGCAGTTGCCCATTTGTATGTTCATTTTCTCAGAGCCAAGACTAAAACCCAGGTTCTGTGACCTTGGATTAGCCACACTCTTAAATAAAATCAGTTGTAAACTGTGTCCTAGTGAGTACAATTAAATTATTTATTGCTTATTGTTGATGTATATTAGTGGTTTGAAAGAGGTCTGGGAGCTGCATCAACATTACCTGACAACTTGTTAGAGATGTAGATTATTAGGTCCTATCCTAGATCTACTGAATCAGAGAGTGATTTTAATATACACTATACTTTAAGAACCACAAATGTAGGTATCACATTAAATTAAAAGCAAACACAAGATGAATGGGCTTTGTACAAATTATTTTCTGGCTTAAAAAATTGCTGTAGATTTCTACAAAAAGCATAAAGTAACAAAAACAACAGTATTTCATTACTTTTTTTTTTTTAATGTGACACCCCCTTACTGTCTTAACTGACATAGTCTTTTGAAACATTTTGAAGTTCTTTAACAATATCAGTGGGGAGCAGAAACAGAAGTGGAAACTATGTCTGCAATTGTAGCATCTATTTTAAAAGAAAAAAAAGGGTGAGTATTTAGGTTAAATAGCTAAAAATCAAGCCATGTAACTAAATTTCAAGGGATTAATCCAAAGAATATTTTTACTTATCATGTCCAGAGAAGCATAAGTAAAACTGTTCAAAGTGGAAATCCTATATTGGCTTCTGGACATTATTTAATGTCCTGGATTTTATATGATCCAAATGACTTTAGCAAGAATCTTACTTTGGGATGGTAATCAAGATGATGGAGTAGGAGGACGTGTGCTTGCAAGAGCACCAGAATTACAACTAACTGCTTAACAACCATTGACAGAAAGACACTGAAACTCACCAAAAAAAACCACCCCACATCCACAGACAAAGGAGAAGCCACAATGAGACAGTAGGAGGGGCTCAATCGCATTAAATTCAAATCGCATAAATGCTGGGTGGGTGACTCACAAGCTGGAGAACAGCTATACCGCAGAGGTCCTGAGGATTCTGAGCCCCACGTCAGGCTTCCTAACCTGGGGTTCCAGCAACAGCAGGAGGATTCCCAGAGAATCAGAATTTGAAAGCCAGAGGGATTTGATTGCAGGACCTCCACAGGACTGGGGGAAACAGAGACTCCAATCTTGGAGGGCACACAAAAAAGTGTGTTTACCAGGACCCAGGGGGAAGGAGCCGTGACCCCATAGGAGACTGAACCAGACCTACCTGCTGGTGTTGGAGGGTTGCCTGCAGAGGTGGGGGGGCAGCTGTGGCACACTGAGGAGACAGGAGCACTGGCAGCAGTGGTTCTGAGAAGAGCTCATTGGGGTGAGCCCTTCCAGAGTCCACCATTAGTTCCACCAAAGAGCCTGTAAGCTCCAGTGCTGGGTCACCTCAGGCCAAATGAGCAGCAGGGTGGGAACACAGCCCCACCCATTGGCAGACAAGGAGATTAAAGTGTCACTGAGCTCCACTCACCAAATCAGATTAAAGTTTTACTGAACTCCACCCACCCAGCCCAACCCACCATCAGTACCTCCCATCAGGAACCACCCACAAGCCTCCTAGACAGCTTCCTCCACAAGAGGGCAGACAGCAGAATCAAGCAGTATCATCAGTATTTCATCTTGTGCAACTGAAAACCACAGGCACAGAAAGACACAGAAAATGAAAAGGCAAAAGACTTTGTACCAGATGAAGGGATAAGATAAAACACCAGAAAAACAACTAAATGAAGAGGAGATAGGCACTCTTCTGGAAAAGGAATTCAGAATAATGATGGTGAAGATGATCCAGGACTTTGAAAAAAGACTGGATGCAAAGATCAAAAAGTTGCAAGAAAAGTTTACCAAAGACCTAGAGGAATTAAAGAACAAACAGAGATATGCAACACAATAACTGAAATGAAAAATACACTAGACGGAACCAATAGCAGATTAACTGAGGCAGAAGGACGAATAAGTGACGTGGAAGACAGAATGGTGATAATTACTGATGTAGAAAAGAATAAAGAAAAAGGAATGAAAAGAACTGAAGACAGCCTAAGAGACCTCTGGGAAAACTTTAAACGCACCAACATTTGCATTATAGGGGTCCCAGAAGGAGAAGAGAGAAAGGACCTGAGAAAATACTGGAAGAGATTATAGTTGAAAACTTCCCTAACATGAGAAAGGAAATAGCTACCCAAGTGCAGGAAGCACAGAGAGTGCCAGGCAGGATCAACCCAAGGAGAAACACACCAAGACATATAGTTGTCAAACTGACAAAAATTAAAGACAAAGAAATGTTACTAAACGCAACAAGGGAAAAATGAAAAATAACATACAAGGGAACTCCCATAAGGGCAACAGCTGATTTCTCAGCAGAAACTCTACAAGCCAGAAGGGAGTGGCAGAATATATTTCAAGTGATGAAAGGGAAGAACCTACAACCAAGAATACTCTACCCAGCAAGGATCTCATTCAGATTCGATGGAGAAATCAAAAGCTTTACAGACAAGCAACAGCTAAGAGAATTCAGCACCACCAAGCCAGCCCTACAACACATGCTAAAGGAACTTCTCTAAGTGGGAAACATAAGAGAAGAAAAGGACCTACAGAAACAAAAAGGAAACAATTAAGAAAATGGTAATAGGAACATACATATCGCTAATTACCTTGAATGTAAATGGACTAAATGCCCCAACCAAAAGACACAGACTGGCTGAATGGATACAAAAACAAGACCCATATATATGCTGTCTACAAGAGACCCACTTCAGACCTAGGGACACATGCAGACTGAAAGTGAGGGGATGGAAAAAAATATTTCATGCAAATGGAAATCAAAAGAAAGTTGGAGTAGCGATACTCATATCAGATAAAATAGACTTTAAAAAAAAATGTGACAAGAGACAAGAAAGGACACTACATAAAGATCGAGCGATCAATCCAAGAAGAAGAGATAACAATTATAAATATATATGCACCCAATATAGGAGCACCTCAATACATAAGGCAAATGCTAACAACTATGAAAAAGGAAATCGACAGTAACACAATCATAGTGGGGGACATTAACACCCTGCTTACACCAATGGGCAGGTCATCCAGACAGAAAATTAATAAGGAAACACAAGCTTTAAATGACAAAATAAATCAGCTGGATTTAATAGTTATCTATAGGACATTACCTCCAAAAACAGCAGATTACACTTTCTTCTCAAGTGCACATGGGACATTCTCCAGGATGGATCGCATTTTGGGTCATAAATCAAGCCTTGGTAAATTCAAGAAAATTGAAATCCAATCAAGCATCTTTTCTGACCATGCTATGAGATTAGAAATCAATTACAGGAAAAAAACTGTAAAAAACACAAACACATGGAGGCTAAACAATATGCTACTAAATAACCAACAGATCACTGAAGAAATCAAAAAGGAAATCAAAAAATACCTACAGACAAATGACCATGAAAATACAAGGATCCAAAACCTATGGGATGTAGCAAAGGCAGTTCTAAGAGGGAAGTATATAGTGATACAATCCTACCTCAAGAAACAAGAAAAATTCCAAATAAACAATCTAACCTTACACCTGAAGAAACTAGAGAAAGAAGAGCAAACAAAACCCAAAGTTAGTAGATGAAGATAAATCATAAAGATCAGAGCAGAAATAAATGAAATAGAGACAAAGAAAACAATAGCAAAAATCAATAAAACTAAAAGCTGGTTCTTTGAGAAGATAAATAAAATTGATAAACCTCTAGCAAGACTCATCAAGAAAAAGAGGGAGAGGACTCAAATCAAAAAAATTAGAAAAGAAACAGGAGAAATTACAACAGACACCACAGAAATAAAAAGCACCATAAGAGATTACTACAAGCAAGTATATGCCAATAAAATGGACAACCTGGATGAAATGGACAGATTCTTAGAAAGGTATAACCTTCCAAGACTGAATCAGGAAGACACAGAAAATATGAACAGACCAATCACACGGAATGAAATTGAAACTGTGATTAAAAATCTAAAGTCCAGGACCAGATGGATTCATAAGTGAATTTTATCGAACATTTAGAGAAGAGCTAATACCCATCCTTCTCAAACTCATCCAAAACATTGCAGAGGAAGGAACACTCCCAAACTCATTTTATGAAGCCACCATCACCCGATACCAAAACCAGACAAAGATACTACAAAAAAAGAAAACTACAGACCAATATCACTGATGCATTTAGATGCAAAAATCCTCAACAAAATACTAGCCAACAGAATCCAACAACACAGTCAAAGGATCATCCACCATGATCAAGTGGGGTTTATCCCTGGAATGCAAGGATTCTTCAATATACGCATATCAGTCAATGTGATACACCATATTAACAGATTGAAGGATAAAATCCACATGATCATCTCAATATATGCAGAAAAAGCTTTTGACCAAATTCAACACCCATTTATGATAAAAACTCTCCAGAAGGTGGGCATAGAGGGAACCTACCTCAACATAATAAAGGCCATAGATGACAAACCCGCAGCAAACATCATTCTCAATGGTGAAAAACTGGAAGCATTCCCTCTGAGATCAGGAACAAGACAAGAATGTCCACTCTCGCTACTACTATTCAACATAGTTTTGGAAATCCTTGCCACAGCAATCAGAGAAGGAAAAGAAATGAAAGGAATCCAAATTGGAAAAGAAGTAAAACTGTCACTGTTTGCAGATGACATGATACTATACATAGACCATCCTAAAGATGCCACCAGAAAACTACTTGAGCTAATCAATGAATTTGGTAAACTTGCAGGATACAAAATTAACACACAGAAATCTCTTGCATTTCTATACACCAACAATGAATGATCAGAGAGAGAAATTAAGGAAACAATCCCATTCACCGTTGCAACAAAAAGAATAAAATACCTAGGAATAAACCTAACCAAGGAGGTAAAAGACCTGTACTCAGAAAATTATAAGACACTAGTGAAAGAAATCAAAGAAGACACAAACGGAGGGACATACCATGTTCCTGGATTGGAAGAATCAACATTGTGAAAATGAGTATATTACTGAAAGCAATTTACAGATTCAATGCAATCCCGATCAAATTACCAATGGCATTTTTCACAGAACTAGAACAAGAAATTTTACGATTTGTGTGGAAATGCAAAAGACCCCGAATAGCCAAAGCAATCTTGAGAAGGAAAGACAGAGTTGGTGGAATCAGGCTTACCTACTTCAGGCTATACTACAAGGCCACAGTGATGAAGACAGTATGGTACTGGCACAAAAACAGAAATACAGATCAATGGAACAGGATAGAAAGCCCAGAGATAACCTACGGTCAACTAATCTATGACAGAGGAGGCAAGGATATACAATGGAGGAAAGGCAGCCTCTTCAATAAGTGGTGCTGGGAAAACTGGACAGCTACATGGAAAAGAATTAAATTAGAACACTTCCTAACACCATACACAAAAATAAACTCCAAATGGATTAAAGACCTAAATGTAAGGCCAGACACTATAAAACTCCTAGAGGAAAACATAGGAAGAACACTCTTTGACGTAAATAACAGCAAGATCTTTTTTGACCCACCCCCTAGAATAATGGAAATAAAAACAAAAATAAATAAGTGGGACCTAATGAAACTTCAAAGCTTCTGCACAGAAAAGGAAACTATAAGCAAGAAGAAAAGACAACCCTCAGAATGGGAAAAAATATTTGCAAACGAATCAACAGACAAAGGATTAATCTCCAAAATATATAAACAGTTCATCCAGCTCAATATCAAAAAAACAACCCAATCAAAAAATGGGCAGAAGACCTAAATAGGCATTTCTCCAAAGAAGACATACGGGTGGCCAAGAGGCACATGAAAAGCTGCTCAACATCACTAAGTATTTGAGAAGTGCAAATCAAGACTACGATGAGGTATCACCTCACACTGGTTAGAATGGGCATCATCAGAAAATCTACAAACAGTAAATGCTGGAGTGGGTGTGAAGAAAAAGGAACACTCTTGCATTGCTGTTGGGAATGTAAATTGATACAGCCACTATGGAGAACAGTATGGAGGTTCCTTGCAAAACTAAAAATAGAACTACCATATGACCCAGCAATCCCACTACTGGGCATATACCCAGAGAACACCATAATTCAAAAAGACACATGCACTCCAGTGTTCATTGCAGCACTATTTACAATAGCCAGGACATATATGCAACCTAAATGTCCATCAACAGATGAATGGATAAAGAAGATGTGGTACATACATAGAATGGAATATTATTCAGCTGTAAAAATCAATGAAACTGGGACATTTGTAGAGACATGGATGGACCTAGAGACTGTCATACAGAGTGAAGTGAGTCAGAAAGAGAGAAACAAATATCGTATATTAACACATATGTGGACTATAGAAAAATGGTACAAATCAACCGGTTTGCAAGGCGGAAATAGAGACCCAGATGTAGAGAACAAACATATGGACACCAAGTGGGGAAAGCAGGGAGGGTTGGGCGGGAATGAATTGGGAGATTGAGATAGCAAATTGTATACTCTAAATATATGCAGTTTATTGTAAAATTAAAAAAAAATAACAAGTTAAAAAACAAAAAAAGAATCTTACCTTGATAATGTCATTGCTCCTGGCAGAAATACTTGTTTGTCCTTTAATGCCTCCCTTTGGTCTTAATGAAAATGCTGCAAGTAATCTGAAGAGTTTTATTAACTCATTTCCTCCTATACATCCTTCAATTCATTACAATAATGTATTTATAATGCTTCATAAATATTTTACTTTTTGACTGCAATGTTCCATGAATACCTTAAATTCAGTTGAGAAAAATATAAAGTGGAATAAAATGTGGCAATTTGGGATTTGTGAATAACTCACACAGACTATCATTATTGTAGCAGAAACTTCAAATGGAACTAATAACACTTGGAGCCACTTTGAACATGAAAACTGTCAGGGATCTAAAATCTTTTTCCTATAAAAATCAATAGGATTTTTAAGACAAGTCTTTTTTTATTTGGGGGAAAATGTGCTTGTAATGTGTTCTGAATAACTTGACATATATTGAAACTCTGTTAATATCAAAATAAAAAATAGAAAATTAAAATACATGGATCCTCTCACTTCACTCACTGGTTTCAAGTGAGTGAAGTGAGAAGATCCATGTGGAATACACCCGTTCAACATCTTATCAGCTATAAATACACTGAGAGGTTTTCATTTCACGAATTCAAGGAAACAAGATGATTACCATTGAAACTTTTAGTGTTTTCCCTAAAGCAGTTAATTTAAGTAAAATGAATGCTAAATCTTCTCTGTTGAGATATTACTTAATTCGCTGTCAGTAAATTTGAATGATAGGATTGTGTCGAATTTTGTAAGTTGTACAGTCATAAATAAGGACTACATCTTCGTTTTTTTAAAAGTCAGACTCTGTAGCGGTATTCATATAAGCGCATGCATGATTTTGTGGTGGATGAGGCTGAAGTTTATATTTCCTACGAACCAATTTTTTAAGATTGTTTGAAAAAAGAAATCACCTCCTAATTTCAAATGACTTAAGGAGATGAATTTTCTTTTGTTTATTCTCCCTTATTTTGCCAGAATTTGAAGGACTTTATAGAACTTTTATTAAAAACAAAACAAAAATACCAAAGCAAAAACAAATAAGATGACCCACAGATTACTTTCAATTTGCCTATAATCTATTTTAACTAAACCGTTTCCCACAAAATGAATTTTACACATAATTGTCAAGTCAGACTAAGTCTGTTTCCATTTCAACTTTAATTCTTTTGATATTACTAGTTTAGGTGCATTGTTATCGAAATTAAATTTCAGGGGAAATTGATCACTTTCAACCTAGTTTAGAGTAATCATATGAAATCCATCTCTCTTAAATGCTAGCAGCACATGAGAATCACCTGAGAATATTCTAAATATAATATTTGTTGGCCTTCATACTCAGATACTAACTTAATTCTAGGTAGTGTTCTGGGATTAGAATTTTTTTTCAAGCTTTCCAGGTAATTCTAATGTGTAGCCATAGTCTGCTGTGGTGGGTCTCAGATTTTAGCAGGCATCGGAATCACGGGGAGGACTTGTTAAAACACAGATTGCTGGACTCCATCCCCAGAGTTCCTGTTTCCCTAAGTCTGGATGGGCTGGAAAATTTGCATTTCTAGTAAGATGGTGAGGCTGCTGATCTAAGACCTACACTTTGAGAACTATAGATTAGGTATGTAGATAGATATGTTAGCATAAACTCAGGTGTCTCAAATAATTTAAAGTGTGATAAATTTTCTAAGGGGTCAGCAAACCACTTGTTTTTATAAATTAGATTTTACTGAGGCATAGTCATACCCATTCATTTACATACTGTGTTTGTTGCCTCTGCATCAAGGACAGAGTTGAGTAATTGCGCTGAGACCATATGTCCCACAAGCCTAAGATATTTATTCTCTGGCCCTTTTAGAAAAAAATTTGCTAATTGCTGCTTTCAGTTATCGTAAATGATAATATAAATGGCAAAACAGCAGTAGCTGTTAAAACAATAAGTAAATAAAAACCAGTTATTTTTAAGATAACACAGTATGTCTGATCTTCAGCCCTTTATAGCCAACTGCCTTTTTGTCCATCTTTTAGTGGAGATGTCAAGAAAAGCTAAAACTCAACATATGCCATACTAAACCTGTGGTCTTCCTCCCCACAAACTTAGTCCAAGCTCTTCCTACAAATAGCACCACCATTCAGACAGTTAATGCAATCCAGAATCCAAAGACTCAAATTTGGCAACTCCCTCTCCCCGACCATCTAGTTTTAAGTGTTAGGAATTTTTATCTCCATACATTTTTATCATTACTACCATCAAAGAGGTGCCCATTACCTCTATTCTGGACTACAAAAATAACTTTTTAACTAACTTTCTGCACTCACCCTGGCTACCCTCCAGTCCCCTCTTCACCCCTTAACCAGTGTGAGCTTCCCTCATCATAAATTGAAAATCTTTACTTAAAATCCTTTTCATGGCCTGAAGGCCTGCAGTGTTATTGGGCCCTCCTTATCTCTTCATTCTTTCTACACCATGCTCTCTGCTGTCTTGACATGCCAACCTACCTTCAGTTTTTTATTCATCTCCTTTCTCTTACTAAAGGTCTTTTCACATTGCTATTTCTTCTGCTTGAGGTATTTTTATTTATCCTATTCATCTAAGTAACTCCTACCCTTTCTATAAATAATAACTGAAATCTCATTTTCTCAGGGAAGCTTTCTCTGATTTTGGTGATTACTATAATTCTACTGTAAGACTCATATATTAATTTACCTTTACCTTTAACCCTTGCCATAACTACACTTTTAGATTTGTTCAAATAATTATTTGATGTATCTATCTCCCTTGTAAAACTATAATCTTAAGGAGAGCAGAAACTATGTGCTTTATATTATTTCCCAGCGTTATATCTCTAGTACCAGCAAGTGCCTGAAACATAGTATATGTTTTGAATAAAATGAGTTAATGAATAAACATATGCCAAAACCTATAACATATGTACAAATTGATATCCCCAAATGAAAGGCATGGAATCAAGCTGGTTCGAAATAAATAGGCAAAAAAAGGAAAATTGAAGGGAAAAATAGCAAACTCTTATGCTGCAAAAGCATGTATGCAGTCATTTAAAATTATACTTCCAAGACTTAAAAAAACATCTCCTGCTCCCTAAGACATTTTTTTAAAGCTCTTTATTGGAATATAATTGCTTTACACTCTTGTACCAGCTTATAAGGTACACCAAAGTGAATCAGCTGTATTTATACATATATCCCCATATCCCCTCCCTCCTGCAACTCCCCCCCACCCTCCCCATCCCAGCCCTCTAAAGTATCACCCATCATCGAGTTGATCTCCCTTTGTTATACAGCAACTTCCCACTAGCTATCTATTTACAGTTGGTAGTATATATATGTCTATGCTACTCTCTCACTTTGTCCCAGCTTCCCCTTCGCCTCCCGCCCCCCCAACCCCGTGTCCTCCAGTCCATTCTCTGCATCTGCATCCTTATTCTTGTCATGTCACTGGGTTCATCAGTACCATTTTTTTTAGACATTTTTAAACATAAGAAAATACTTGTTATTTTAAGTGAATAAAGCAGAAAGCAAAATCTTTAAGTGAAAAATGTAAAAGTCTACAAATATGACTAGAAAGAAGTAAAATAAAATGCTAGCGGAAATTACTTTTGATCTGACATTTATGCTACAACATGAATAATTGTTGTGGATATTATGCTAAGTGAAATAAGCCAGTCACAAAAAGACAAATACTGTATGATGCTATCGGGTTGGCCAAAAAGTTCATTCGGGTTTTTCCATAACATCTTGGGTGTAGCAATAAAGTAAGGTATGTTTTAAGAATTAAATATTATACCCCTTAAAAATATCCAATTACTTTGTGCAATATGGAGGCTGTACAATTCATTTCAGTGGAAATGGATGGTTATAGCATTCCCTTCTTTCTTTGCATGGGAAGATACATGGGATATCTATAGAGTTAACTTAAGCTGAAAGTCCCAGAAATTACTTTTCTAGTTGCAAGGAAAGTCATCATTTATTCCTAAAAACTGCAGGGAGAGGGTGAGTAAACTGAAAGGTCAATGCATAAGCTAGGAGTAACTTTGACCAGAAACAGAATAATTTGTGATTTTGATTAGCGAGAGCCAGGTATCAAATGTAAGAAAGTATTTCAACTCTGTGTGTTATCCACAGCAAATTTGGACTATGGGGAAAATTAGTATGACAAAAAAATATTTAAAGTTCACAGACAACCGATTGCAATATTGACATTCATGATTACAAAAAGAATGAGAAGACTGAGCATCAGAAGAAGACTTTTGAGACCCTTATTTGTTAGAGGATAGATTCATTTTTTTTTTCATTTTATATTGGGGTATAATTGATTTAAAATGTTGTGTTACTTTCAGGTGTACAGCAAAGTGATTAATTATAAATATATGTATGTCTATTCTTCTTCAGATTCTTTTCCCATATAGGTTTTTACAGTGTATTGAGTAGAGTTCCCTGTGCTATACAGTAGTTCTTTGTCGAATATATACTTTATACATAGTAGTGTGTATATGTTACGTGCCTGTGTCTTCAGGCATCATAATCCACCTTTTAAGAACAACCACTGTTGACTTGCACACATATAGGTTAGGTGTGTCTACCTCTGAACTCTATCATATGGAATAATAAAAATTGTCTGGCTTATTCCAAATTCTATTTATGAGATTTATCTGTGTTGGTGTATAATTTGTTGGTGTATACTATGTTAATTTTTATTTTTATATTGTATTCCATTACACAGCAAAATTTGTATACCCATTTTTTATTAATGGGCATTTAAAAAGTTATCTATCTTTTTTGAAATTTTTGAGTTAATTAAGATGGGCATTTTAGGCCAACTAACACGTTAACATATTTGAACATATCAGTAATTTTAAATTGATTATAACATTATACTAGGAAAAGTCACTAAATTTAGGCACACAAGAACAATTGGAAAAAAGTAGTATCGACACTTTGTTTGAATAAGGCATTAATATTTTTATTGGAGACTATGTCTTTTTTTATTAGTAGAAAACCAGTCACCCTTAATGTATACAAGATTATTGGGTTCTGCTTATCTCAACTTATAGCTTCCTTTTACTATTTTTTGCTTGATGTTTTCCTGTTATACACATAGTGGTTGCACCAGCAGAAATTAAGCCAATAAATTAATGTCTTCACTTTTCTTGTGAAGAATGCAGTTGTTTTCTCAGGTGAAGGTCAATGAGAGTTTAACGTTGTATGAAAAATACAGACAGAGTTTGGAAAACACTTCAATTGAGACGCTTATTTAACAGCCTTGAACTCCTGTGCTGATAAGATTTAATTAATGTGATTTACAATTAACATGAAAATTTCCTGAGATATTAAATTGTATTATACAGATTTGGGGTCTTGTTTGGATAGTGTTTCAGAGACTGGAGTGTAGCAATAAAGTAATTCAATTTCAACTCAGTTTTCAAAGTGCCTGTTTTATGTACAAGAGATAAGAATTTCAGTGCCAAATGAACTTAATCAATATTTCTTGTTTGGACTGTTCGTTGAAAGTGTGATTTGCTTAGTGCTTGTGATATTATAGGTGGAACATAAATGCTCAATACATGCTTGCTGAATTAATGTAGAAGGTGGTGAAGTTGAGGTGGAGAGAGAAGTTTTGCATATGGAGATGGTCAGTAAATAGAGTTTATAGCTAAATGAAATATTTTGAGACATATTATTTTGTTAAGAAACATTTAATGAAGTTGAACTATATCTATATCAATTAATGAGGTCGATCTATATTCAGACTAAAGTAGATAGCAGTGTAATGCTGAGGGCAAAGCAAATAGTGCTTGCAACACTGCAGATTACTGCTAATTTTGTCTAAAAGAACGTCCAACCCCTTCCCCAACAGTAGCCCTTCTAGCAGGGACTTTTAAATATATGATTAGGTTACCTTCCCTGTGATCTTGGTTTGTAAATGTCTAAATAGCAGTAATAAAATAATCATGAATTTGAAACTCCATCCAGTCATTCTATTTGACCGTAATGATGTACCATGGAAGTTCATTGTATGTGGTGACTGAATGCAATGCTAAGAATTACAGTCAAACCTGTGTTTATTGGAAAGAAATGTGGAGGGAATCAGCTGGTTGTTGGAAAAGTGGAGTTTAAATGGAAATCACAATAGTGGTGCTGACGGCATGCCCATGGCTGAACTTAAAATCTGTGTTTAGTAAGAAATGTTATAGCCTGGGATTCACTGTTTGTTAATCAGTTTCTAATTGCCATAGTTCTTTTTGATTTCTTCTTTTTTAAAATTATTTATTTATTTATTTATTGACTGCATTGGCTCTTCATTGCAGTGTGTGGGCTTCTCTCTAGTTGTGGCACACGGGCTCCAGAGTGCGCATGCTCATTAGTTGCAGTGTGCAGGCTTAGTTGCCCCATGGGATGTAGGATCTTAGTTCCCCGACCAGGGATCTAACCTGTGTCCCCTTCATTGCAAGATGGCTTCTTAGCCACTAGACCACCAGGTAAGTCTGTCTAATTTCTTCTTAATATACATTTTTCTTATCTTCAAGTCTGAAGTCAAAGGATTGCACCTTGAAGATTTTGAACAAAAGTTTTAAAATATAAAGAGTATCATTAGGTATTTTCTTTTGTATGTGACAGTTTTTCCCATTTAACCTAGTTTTTGGATTAAGGAACTACAGATTGAGAAATAGGGAGACTTTTGTATGTGTTTGTATGTGTCTGTGTTTCTTCTGTTTTTGTGGTTTTTTAACTGTATTATTATTTTGTTATTAAGGAATCCAATTCAATGACTGTCATGAGGTCCAATTTGGGTTAACAGTGACAGTTCTGGAGGTAACTACAGCCCACTCTGGACTCTCTGGTTATAATCATTGTCTTCTCTCTTTACCTTAACTGAAAAGCCAGATTTTGAGTCCTCAACCCCTGCCTTTCTGTTCCTGGAAGATGCCAAAGCCATGTTTTTTTTTTTTTTTTTGAAAGAAAGATCTCCTTAGGGTTCAGAGTTATGAATAATTTTGTTACTTGAGTTTAGTAATAATGTGGTTCCCTCTCAATGAAGAAGAAAGCTGCTTTTCATTAAATTGGCTGAATAGGTATAAAGATACAATAGTTCTAAGAAAAGGCTGAAGGGCTTCCTAGGTGGCGCAGTGGTTAAGAATCCGCCTGCCAATGCAGGGGACATTCGATCCCTGCTCCAGGAAGATCTCACATGCTGTGGAGCAACTAAGTCCGTGTGCCACACCTATTGAGACTGCGCTCTAGAGCCCGTGTGCTGTAACTACTGAAGCCCATGTACCTAGAGCCTGTGCTCCACAACAAGAGAAGCCATGGCAATGAGGAGCCTGCGCACCACAACAAAGAGTAGCCCCTGTTCACCGCAACTAGAGAAAGCCCGTGTGCAGCAGTGAAGACCCAACACAGGCAATAAATTAATTAATTTTTTAAAAAAAGGCTGAAATTGGAACTGTATTTTCATGTAACCAAATCATATATCATATACCTTCTTTTTTTTCTAGAAAAAAAAGAGCATCACACACTCTTCCCACTCCATTTGGAAAAAAAATTACTGAAAAACTTAAAATTTTAAACTTATAATAATTTCAAATAATTCTTACATTTTCAAGCATCTAATGAATTTAATCATATAACTTTCAGATCTCCCTTTCACTATTTTAATGCCCTATTTGACTTGCTAAATCTTTTATATGTGAAGAGATTTTGCTATTAACAATTTACATATCCCTAATTGTTAAAAAGTATTTTCAAAACAGGTTTACATTTTAACTTCCAAAAGCAGATGAAAATCTATTCCACATAGTATGTTACTCAAATACATGCAACAGATATCTTCAGTACACTCAAAGTCCATCTGGCTTGAGTCAAAAACTCCTGCTTATTTTGATTAAAAATTTTGGTGTTAAAATATTCTATACTCTTCAGCTTTCATCTTTATCTCTGTGCCCCTCAGAAACTAAATACGCTATCACTGTATCACTTTAAATTACATAAAATTGTTAATGTTTACTATAGAGCATAGATTTGTCCTTTTAGAGTTTTCAGAAGGTCCAATCAAAGATTGATCTTTAGAAGGTAAATGCAAATAATCACTACTAATATGAAAGAAAACCATGTACTAGAGCTGTGGGATGCTTCTCATTTATGAGCATATTCATCTTCCTTTAGTTCAGACAAGAATACACAGTTTGGTGTATTCTGACCAACTGGTAATTCTTGCTGTCTGGAATGCTCCATACCCCATATGGTGTAAATGATTGTCCTCTTTTACTTCTGGATCCCTACTCCAGTTAAACCTCCTCAGTAACTCAAGACCTGTAGAGTAGACCATTAGTTCTGCACCATCTTTATATAAAATATCTTAATTGATCTATAATTTAGAAAAAGGAATAGATCTCTATATGGTCTGTTGCATATAATCCAGAAACAAACATCATACCTGGAAAGATGATCTCCAAGACCTTTTCCACCTGGGAATAGATTTGGGTTCACATAAAACTATAAATCAATATTATGGTTGAAGTGAGAGCTAGAAGATATCTTTTCTTAGAATTTTCCAAGCCAAGGTTATTACCATTAGAAAGAGGAAATGATTACAAAGAACTGAATCATAAAGACATTGCAAAAACTGTATTTTGCTCAATTATAATCTCATTTACATTGTACAAAGCTTAGAAGTTTGCATTGTTACTGTTTGAATTTTCATAAATTGCCATTTTTCAAGGGGCAAAGGTCTTTATTAAATATTTTATGTATTCTTTTTTCTCTCTTCTCTTAGCATATCTGTTATACTTATTTTTAAGTTGATTTTACTACTTGACCTGGAGTTTGCTGTATGTATTTATGTGTAATCTATGTTCACTATCAAATAACCATCCACCATTTCAGAGGTAGTATAGCTACTTTATAGCACAATGTTCCCAGTTCCTCTGTCCATCTCTTATAATGTCATTCATTTCACTTATCTATAAGCTAATCACCCAATAAATTGTTGCTATTAATATTTTGAACAAACATTTTCTATTAGAGTGACTAAGACTAAGTAAAAGATTTTACTTTACCGTCATTGTGTTCATTCTCTAACACTCTTCCTTTCTTATGTAGTTCTAAGTTTCTGACCTTTATCATTTTCCTTCTCCAAAGAAACTCAACATTTCTTTCAAGTCAGATCTACTGGCAAAAGAATCTCTCAGTTTCTGTTTTTCCTTGTTAGATAGTCTATATTTCTCCTTCAGTTTTGAAGGATAATTTTGCTGGATAAAGAATTCCAGGTTGGTGTGTGTTTTCTTTTCTTTCTTTCTTTTTTCTTTTTTTAGATATTTATTGAGATACAGTTAACAGACAATAAAGAGCATATATTTAGAGTGTACAATTTGGTATCCCAGTCTCCCAATTCATCCCCCCAACCCTCCTCGCTTTCCCCACTTGGTGTCCATGTGTTAGTTCTATACATCTGTTTCTCTATTTCTGCCTTGCATTTCCTCTTTCATAGTTGTTAGCATTTGCCTTATGTATTGAGGTGCTCCTATATTGGGTGCATATATATTTATAATTGTTATCTCCTCTTCTTGGATGGATCCCTTGATCTTTATGTAATGTCCTTTCTTGTCTCTTGTAACATTTTTTATTTTAAAGTCTATTTTATCTGCTATGACTGTTGCTACTCCAGCTTTCTTTTGATTTTCATTTGCGTGAAATATCTTTTTCCATCCCCTCACTTTCCTTCTGTATGTGTCCCTAGGTCTGAAATGGGTCTCTTATAGACAGCATATATATGGGTCTTGTTTTTGTATGCATTCAGCCAGTCTGTGTCTTTTGGTTGGGGCATTTAGTCCATTTACATTCAAGGTAGTTATTGATATGTATGATCCTATTATCATTTTCTTAATTGTTTTGTTTTTGTTTTTGTAGGTCCTTTTCTTCTCTTATGTTTCCCGCTTCGAGAAGTTCCTTTAGCATTTGTTGTAGGGCTGGCTTGGTGGTGCTGAATTCTCTTAGCTGTTGCTTGTCTGTAAAGCTTTTGATTTCTCCATCGAATCTGAATGAGATCCTTGCTGGGTAGAGTATTCTTGGTTGTAGGTTCTTCCCTTTCATCACTTGAAATATATCGTGCCAGTCCCTTCTGGCTTGCAGAGCTTCTGCTGAGAAATCAGCTGTTACCCTTATGGGAGTTCCCTTGTATGTTATTTTTCATTTTTCCCTTGTTGCTTTTAATAACATTTCTCTGTCTTAAATTTTTGTCATTGAACTACTATATATCTTGGTGTGTTTCTCCTTGGGTTGATCCTGCCTGGGACTCTCTGTGCTTCCTGCACTTGGGGAGCTATTTCCTTTCCCATGTTAGGGAACTTTTCAACTATAATCTCTTCCAATATTTTCTCAGGTCCTTTCTCTCTCTCTTCTCCTTCTGGGACCCCTATAATGCAAATGTTGGTGTGTTTAACATTGTCCCAGAGGTCTCTTAGGCTGTCTTCAGTTCTTTTCATTCTTTTTTCCTTATTCTTTTCCACATCAGTGATTATCACCATTCTGTCTTCCAGGTCACTTATTCACCATTCTGCCTCAGTTAATCTGCTTTTGGTTCCTTCTAGTGTATTTTTCATTTCAGTTATTGTGTTGTATTTCTCTGTTTGTTTGTTCTTTAATTCTTCTAGGTCTTTGGTAAACTTTTTGATCTTTGCATCCAGTCTTTTTTCAAAGTCCTGGATCATCTTCACTATCATTATTCTGAATTCTTTTTCTGGAAGGGTGCCTATCTCCTCTTCATTTAGTTGTTTTTCTGGGTTTTTTTCCTGTCCCTTCATCTGGTACAAAGTCCTCTGCTTTTTCATTTTCTCTATTTTTCTGTGGCTGTGGTTTTCAGTTCCACAAGACGAAATACTGCTGATACTGCTTGATCCTGCGGTCTGCCCTCTTGTGGAGGATGTATTTAGAAGGCTCATGAGTGCTTCCTGATGGGAGAGACTGATGGTGGGTAGCTCTGGGTGGGCAGAGCTCAGTAAGACTTTAATCCAATTTGGTGGGCAGAGCTCAGTAAAGCTTTAATCTGCTTGTCTGCCAATGGGTGGGGCTGTATTCCCACCATGTTGGTTGTTTGGCCTGAGGCTACTTAGCACTGGAGCTTACAGGCTCTTTGATGGGGCTAATGGTGGACTCTGGGAGGGTTCACGCTAATGAGCACTTCCCAGAACCTCTGCTGCCAGTGCCCCTGTCTCCTCAGTGAGCCACAGCTACCCCCCACCTCTGCAGGCAACCCTCCAACACCAGCAGGTAGGTCTGGTTCAGTCTCCTATGGGGTCACTGCTCCTTCCCCCTGGGTCCTGGTGAGCACACTTTTTTGTGTGCCCTCCAAGATTGGAGTCTCTGTTTCCCCCAGTCCTGTGGAGGTCCTGCAATCAAATCCCTCTGGTTTCAAAGTCTGATTCTCTGGGGATTCCGCGTCCCGGTGCTGGACCCCCAGGTTAGGAAGGCTGATATGGGGCTCAGAACCCTCACTTTAGTGGGTGGACTTCTGTGGTATAACTGTTCTCCAGTTTGTGAGTCACCCACCCAGCATTTATGGGATTTGATTTTCACGTGATTGCGCCCCTCCTACCGTCTCACTGTGGCTTCTCCTTTGTCTCTGGCTGTGGGATGTCTTTTTTGGTGAGTTCCAGTGTCTTTCTGTCGATGATTGTTCAACATTTAGTTGTAATTCCAGTGCTCTTGCAAGAGGGAGTGAGCTCATGTCCTCCTACTCTGCCATCTTAATCCTATCTCAGTGTGTGTTTTCTTTTTCAACATTTGAAATACTTTTTTCTCTACTTTCTTGCATGGTTTTTGAAGAAAAGTCCTATCTAATTTTTACCTTTTCTTCTGTATAGGTCATGTGTTATTCTCTAGCCTCCATCGAGATTTTCTCTGTCTTCTATGCATTTTTAATACGATATGCCAGTGTTTAGATTTTTGGTGTTTATCCTGCTTAGTTTTCTCTGAGCTTCCTGCTATTGTAGTTTGGCATCTATCATTAATTTTTGAAAATTTCAGCTATTACTTCAAATATATCTTCGACTCCTTTCTTTCGTCTTCTGGTATTCCTATTATGTATACATCACACCATTTGTAATGTATATTCTGTTTTTTTGTTTTTTTTCACATTTCCGTTTGGGATGTTTCTCTTGACATATGTTTAGGTTCACTTATTCTTTCCTCAGTTGTGTCCAGTCTACTCTTGGGGCCCTCAAAGACATTCTTCATTTCTGTTACAATGCTTTTGATTTCTAGCATTTTCTTTGATTTTGTTCATGGTTTCCATCTCTATGCTTATATTCCCCATCTGTTCTTATGTGTTGAGCATTTTTTTTCAACACCTGTAGCATATTAACTATAGTGATTTAAAATTTTCTACCTGAGAATCACAAAATCTCTACTATATATGAGTCTAGTTCTGATATTTGCTTTGCCTCTTCATACCATGTTTTTTCCTGCCTTTTAGCAAACCTTTTAATTTTTGTTGAAAGCTGGACATAATCATTGTAATAGGAACTTAAGTGAAAAACACCTTTCATGTGAGCTTTTATTTTTAATTAGCTAGGGGTTAGGTTGTGTTTCATGTTTAATATGGCTGTAGGTATCAGAGGCTTCAATTTCTAATATCCTGTTTTGTCCTTCCTGTTTTCTTTGCATTTCCCTAAAAACTCCTTCTTATATAGAGTTTGTAACTTTCAGCTTTCTTAGTTGTAATTCATGTTATTATTCTGTAGTCCTGTTGAAGTGATGGTATGGTATTGGGGAAGAGAAGCATTCTGTAAGTGTATGATTAAACTTCTCTTTTTTTAATGAGACAGAAATCCTGGGGTGTCACCTTCAAAAATTTCTTAGCCCGTTTTTTTTTTTAACCCCTAGATGAGACAGAACAGAGGGGGTTTTGAGCTGTCTAATTGCTCTTCCCCTAGATCAGGTAACCCTCTAGCAAAGTATTTTCCCCTGAGGGCAGGCACAGCCACAGAATGCTCTGGGTGTATTTCAAAAGGACTACTATTTCCATGGTCATATTTCATAATGACTACTTTCCCCTCCCTCTATCCAAAGTATGTGGAGATTTTTCTATATTTGCCATAAAAACCTGGTGGGCTTCCTGAAAATAAAATTCACCAAAGTGTGAATCCACCCCCAATTCTGGGTCTCTAGATTTTACCTGTCAAGCTAATTTACACTCAGCTTCCAGAAACTCATCAATTACTATTTTACTGTTCCTACCAGTGGCCTCTGCTCCTAGTAAATTATGATTCTCTGTATTTACCTGACTCTCCAGTGTTTGGGGTGGTGGTTGGTCCTGTGACCTCTATTCTGTAGTCCATCTAAGAAAAGTTGTTAATTTTACATTTAGTTTTATTCTTATTGTTTGAATAGGAATGACATCTTTGAAGCACTTTATAAGTTAAAATGGAAACTGGCCAACTATTTTATTTTAATCTTTATATTATCTCAGATATTAGTGTTTGTCTTGATTATTAGATATATATGTATATTTTTGTTCTGTCAAACAGAAGAGAAAAAAGACAACTTTATTTCCTTTTTTATCCTAGACACTCTTTTTCCTTACTATGCAAATCTGGAATCATGCACATTTTAATGCTGAGGCAGCAGTATGAAAAGGGTGTAATGGGCAACTCTTTATCATTTCTTAAAAATATGAACTAGCAGATGGCGTTTCCTCTTTTCTACATTTCATCATTCAGCAGAAAACAATTAAAAGCAAATGAGTCTTAACAAATAGTTGGCATGTTCATTTCTGCAATAGTTATTTTTTTAAGAATCAGAGCTTGTTGTAACATATTTAGAAAATCATTTAATGTTCATTTGGTGTCTTAGTTAAAGTCTGGTGTTTTCATTTTCACAAAATTATTAAAATAGCATCATATTGATCTTCATTAGGTTTAGAAACTTAACCAATGAATAAAATACCACCTTTGGGTTTAATACATACAGATTAAAATATATGGCTTTTAAAATGTCTTGGACCAAGAGGTATACAGTGAAGCTAATGAAAGTGAAGCATTAGGGTGCTTCTTTCAAAGGCCCTCATTCTCAGTACTAAGAAGCAGCTTAATAATTTGTTCATATAGCCACATGTTTTGTAAAATTTGTGAAATAAGATATTTTTACCATATTAGATTGAGACTACTATGAGTTATTTCACTTTTATTTCCTCTCTACCACTCTCTTATTTCATGTATAATAGCAGTAGAGTAATAACAGGTGTTTTATAGATTTGGCTAAGGAGTAATTGATTTGGAAACACCTTTTGGATTGGGTTTAATTAGGAAGATCTAGTTATGTTGTTTGCATTCTAACACATATCTAGATAATTGCTAGCCATCTTGTTGTATCAAGGACCTCCAGGAATATTCCTGTCATGACAAGAATGTTCCGAGCAGAGTTGATATGTGACCTGTAGCACGCAGGGCTGGAAACATGTGGGAAGCAGAAAAACAACAAAATGCAGAATATTTGGAACCAGAAACAAGTCTATGGAAAGTCTTCTAATCATCAGATTTATAAAATTGAAATGTATTAAATTTTCATTCAAAGTAGAAAAACTTTTTTTCCCTGAAAGGAACACACTTGGAATATTAGATATCTATTTCTGCATAGTAGGTTATCCCAGACTTAGTAGCATAAAACAACAAGCACTTATTTTCTCACATAAACTGTGAGGGTCTGCAGTCCAGGAACAGTTTAGCTGTACACTCTAACTCTGTCTCTTATGAGTTTTCGGTCGAGACTTGACTAGGGCTGGAGGAGCCTCTTCCAAAGTGGTTCAGTCACATGGTTGTTGGCAGGAGGCTTTAGATTCTCATTACGTAGTCCTCTCTACAGGGCTTCCTGAGTGTGCTTATGACTAGCAGCTGGTGAACCCCAGAGCAAGTGATCTGAGGGAGCAAGGAGGAAGTTGCAGTGCCTTTTATAACCCTGTCCAAAGTTTCGCAATGCTATTTTTACTTTTTCCTCCGCATTAGAATTGAGTCACTAAATCTGGCCCACACTCAAGCAGAAGGGAAGTAGGCATCATATTTTGAATGGGAAGACTGTCAAAGAATTTGTGGACAAATTTCAAAACTACCACAGCTGGTATTAAAACTCTCTTTTTTGATGGTTATTACATTAGTTTCTTATGGATGCCATAACAAATTACCACAAACTGATAGCTTAAAACAACAGAAATTTATTTTCTCATAGTTCTGGAGGCCAGGCATCCCAAATCAGTGTTTTGGCAGTGCCATGCTCCATCTGAAAGCTCCAAGGAAGAATCCTTCCTTGCCTTATCTTAGCTTCCACTGCCATTCCTTGACTTTAGCTGCATCATTCCAATCTGTGCCTCAGTTTCACATGACCTTCTTCTCTCTACACCTGTCTCCTCTATGACTCTATATCCAACTCTCCTTCACCTCTCTCTCATAAAGGTACTAGGCACTGGTTTTAGGGCCCACCCTAACTCAATATGACCTCATGTTGACTTGATTATATCTACAAAGACCCTATTTTCAAATAAGATCATATTCACAGGTATTGGGGATTAGGACTTGAACATATTTTCGGGGGAACATAATTTAAGCCATTGCAAATATCTTGCATAATAATATTTATTAGAATTTCTTTTTGTAGAGCACAAACCTTTAGGTAATACAAAGAGAATGTGAATGACTCAGTTCATATAAAAAAGAAAATCAATATCCATTTCCAAATTTAACAGAAATCCTAAAAATTTATATAATTCTAGAAATGTGCTATGCAGTTGAAAGAACCTTTTTCAAACTGTAAAAAATAGAAAAAAATTTTGATCAACAATGCTAGATAAAGGATAGTTATATTTTTATATAAAATAATATATTAAAATTATCATAAGAACAAAGGGCATGCAGCCAAAAATAGAGGGAAAATAGATTATAGAATTGTCAAGTAGATAATTAATACAAAGCTTACATTTTTAAAAATATTTTTTGGTCTTGTGATGTAGTACTTCACATTTTATAATTTGTAATATGTTATTAACATTTTATTGCTAAATTAATATGCACTTTTGTGTCTAATTTTGTATTTTATTTTCTTGAAGAAGATCTCTCAAATTACATAGGTTCTAAAATCTGAACTGGTTCCTGCTTGGGTAACTTGTTTAAGAAATTGGTTTTATAGAACGTTTTGAGTTAAGGAGTTCAAAATAACATGACTTTAAGTACACTTTGGTCTTCAAACATTGTTAAAATTAGGTGAAAGGATTCATGAATAGTATAGTACACTGCATTACTATTATAGGCAGTTTCAGAGAATTATTTAAGAAAGTGAATTAGAGAGTGAGAAACCTAGAGAATTTACCTAGTCTTTTCCCATTGTTGAATGCCAGGACCTTGATAAGGTTTTCCTTCACAGAAACATTTAACAAGCTAACTAGTAAATAATTATAAAATCCTTGTAAATACAAACTCTTAAAGATGACTTTAAAAAGAAATGCAGTCTTGGGCTTCCCTGGTGGTGCAGTGGGTAAGAATCCGCCTGCCAATTCAGGGCACACAAGTTTGAGCCCTGAGCCGGGAAGATCCCACATGCCACGGACCAACAAAGCCCATACGCCACAACTACTGAGCCCATACTCCACAACTACTGAGCCCATGTGCTGCAACTACTGAAGCCCGTGCTCCTAGAGCCTGTGCTCCTCAACAAAAGAAGCCCCCCTCTCTGCAACTACAGAAAGTCTGCACGCAGCAATGAAGACCCAACGCAGCCAATAAATTAAAAATAATGCTGCCTTGGGAATGTGGTTTCTCAGGGCAGTATCTGTTAGGAAGGCTTAATGAATAATTTTACACAAATTGTTGATAGGTATAAGAATTTAAATAGAGTGGAGACTGCAAAGATTTTTTCAAGGAAATTTGACTAGCTATGGTCAGATTTAGGTTTCTGGTATTGTATAATACCAGATAGTTTACCTATCAATTGATTCATCTATCTATTGATTTATCTATAGATCAATAGCTACTGTATCTATACATATATAATCTATAGAATAGCTAGTATCTATCTATTGATTCTATTATAGAATTATATATAATTTGAATTTTTTCTTTTTCTTAAACTATACTGTAGGGGAGCAATATTTGTCACCCCAAAATACGTCTCTTTAGTATGAGGATTAGTATAGGCTGATTATTTTTAAGAAACAAGACTCAGGAATCTTTCTTTTTATTCCCTCTTAGATGCTTAAAGAATTTTGCTAAAGGTCTTTAGAATAGAATAGAGCTGTAACCAGAGTTTGCAAAGAATATGAGCTAGGTGTGGTGGGAGAAACTTAGCCAGGCCTAGAGAAACAAAGTCCACTGTGCTTCCACTGTCTTTGCATGGCCCAGCAAACATTTGCTTACTAAACATTTGCTTTTTTATCTCAGTATGAATTGCAGTCCCTCTCTTTGTAGTCCCAGACTACTACCCTGTATCTTCCTTTGTCTTTAGCTGAAGATGGCATTAAAGGTGAGGGTTTCAAACATTTTTGCGAGTTACTCAGTTTTTTTAGGTCTCTCTCATCTGTATGTGTTATTTAACTTTGATTTTTTCCTGTTAATCTGTCTCATGTCAATTTAATTCTTAGACCAGACAGAAGAACCTACAAGGGGAAAGGAAAATATCTTCCTCCCTGACCATACAATGTGGGTGTGCTATTGTACGAATATGATCCAACTTATCTGCAAAGTGTAAAGAATGCATTAGACTCTTTTATAAAAATTATTCCAAGTTTTATTCCATTGAAAAGATATTGTAAGCATCATAAATAACAGGAATGTAGAACCTGAACGAAACTGATAACAGCTAGTCCCAAGAGTTAGTTGAGCAGGAGAAATGGCTTGCTCATGCTCATATTATATAAAAATAAAATTCCCTCAACTCTTCAATTAATGATCCACACTAATACTTCCAACTTCAGCCTAAACAGAATGTGTGTATTTTCTCTATGTTTTTACTCATCTTGGAATGGAATTAGAAATAACCACCTTACAGGATTGTTAGAGGGATTAAGAGTGGGAAACCTAGAAAATGTTTGTTTTCTGATGTCTTATAGAATCAGAAAATGCTAATATAGTTGGCACTTCATACATTTCTTAGTTGATTATATCTGTATCAAGATGCCTTATAGATGGTAAGCCTTGGAAATATAGGAGGTAGTGAAACTTTGTATAACATTAACTTAAAAGCTGATTCCTGAAGAACATTACTTGATAGTGATAGACAGATGAGAGTGGTGTTAAATACCTAGAAAAAGGTCACACAGCCTGTTCTCATATACAAATTAGAGGAAACTGAATGTTCAGCTGAACCCACAGATATACCATTAATATGAAGCAACTTGGAGATTTATTTTTAATGATAAGCAGACTTTGCATTCATGTGGAAGTGAGTGGCAAATCAACTCCTCTGTAAAACATTGAGTAACTGATATTTAAGTAGTATATTAGACCTAAGATTAAGTAGATAAGCCATAGAAATTTAAAGCTAACATTTCTTACTGAAATCTGATATATGGAAATGGTAAAAAAAAAAAAAAGGAAAAAAACAAAAGACATTGTGTAACTGAAGGTTGTAGAGGTTTTAAAGATGGAAAGGTCCTTTAGGTTATTTTGTTCATTTCCTTGACAGCTTAGAATCACATCATCCTGCATTGACTAGAACATCTTAAAAGGGCTATTTTCAGTGATCCAAAAGATGGAAAACCCTGGGTCAGTTTTACTGTCTGAACTCATACATTTGAAAGTTTATTTTAATATACTTTTTTCCCCTTCTACATTTCAGGTTGGTACTAAATTTATAATTTAATACAATGTATTATATTTTATGTTTAAAATTAAATGTGTTTAAAATATATGGGGATGTATTATTATAATAATAGTAGTAACTAATCAACAGATGTACTTGAGTGTACGTATGTGATCTGGGCAAGGAACTGTGTTAGATATATTACTTACCTAACCCTCACAGAGAAAGAAGAGGAAAGGGAAAGAGACATTATTATCCAAATTTTACAAATAACACTGAAGAAGGAAGTTCAATGAAATGACAGACTAGACTACATGTTAGAGTTTAGCAGTGACACGATTCAAACCCAAGTCTGCCTGACTTCATGGATAATTTTTTGTAAATTAACATGAAGTTGAAACTTTGTGACAGTGTCTTTATCAATAATGACATTCAGCTGTCTTCATACTTCTGCCTCACAATGATACCACACACTGTAATAGATATGCAAATAGCACTTGAACAGAAAAGGAAAAATTAAAATAAAACACAATAATAAAGAAAAGACTTGATAAAAAAGAGATCTAGTGAATAGCTCCGTTAGTGAAAGAATAGTATTAACAAGCACTTTCTCAGAATTTTCAGGAAGAAATTTTGTTTTGAAAGTTTTTGTGCTTAAACAAACATAAATGAAGTAGGTGAAGTTTGTTCTCTCCTTGTGCTGTTTCAGTTATTTATGGATTAGTATATGATCAATTTCTATAAGTGTTTCTGACTAAAAAGAGTGGGTATATTGCAGTAGTTAGATATAGTATTCAATGTATTCCATTAGGTCATGCTTGTTAATTGGGTTGTTAATTTTATATTTTCTTATTAACTGTTTGTTTTCTATTAACTATCTAGAGAAATGTATTAAAATCTCCTATTATATTTTTAGTTTTGTATTCATTTTTACCATAAACTTTTGCTTTAAATTTTTGAGTGTATGCTGTTAGTTTCTGGAGAGTTCAAAATGGTATGTTCTCCTTATAAACCTTTGCCATTATGAAATCAACTTATTTATTTGCAGTAATATTGGTCATGCATTGTTAAAATCTTTATTCTCGTTTCTACTTTGTCCAGTGTGCTGCCAAATGTGTAGTGTTGGTGTTTAAATGTTAGTTATTTTATTTTCTATTTCTAGAAGATTTATTTGGTCCTTTTAGTACTCTCACATATCACATTTTATATTTACCTATTCCTTACAGTTATTTTCAATCTTATTTATTTATTTAAATATATTAAGCATAATCCATATTGACTAATTATAGTATCTGAGATACATGCGACTCACTGTCTCTTATATTTGCTATTCTTGCTCACTTTGCCTCAGTTTTCCTTCTTTTATATATATGTTTTTGGATTATTTGCTATACATTACCCTTTAGAAACTATGTATAGATGTTTTTAAAGTCTTAGAATGAATGTGCTTTCCTGTAGAGGTCCTTTGTGTTAGTTTTGCCAGGTACCTACATGTATCCCCAGTCAATTAAGTTCTCAGCTGAAAAAGTCTAAACTTGCCTAGACTATCCATACCACCCATGCATCGATGCATCAGTTTAGGCCTGATATGTTTTCCCGTAATACCTTGAGTTTGGGGAGTGGGAGGGTTACACTTTTAGGTCTAGTGTACTCTTACACTTAACCTGAGTTGTAGATATTTGGTCTCTTCAATTAAGATGGGGAGTATATTATATGATTCTTGTTCCCTGGGTCCTGGGCCATAGTGTTTGTGCTCCTGGCTTATTATTATAAAACCAAAACTGAAGTGGAAATATTAACAAATATCATCAACCATGAAAGTGGACTTTGTGTTTTTATAGTCAATCTACTTCTCTGGGTTCAAATTTCTTGAAACAATTGTCCTGGTATTCATTCATTTCTCCAGTATTTTCAATATTTCTTATCACTTCTGTAGCATTCTGTTGCCAAAGCAAATCTTACAAGCATCCCTGATTGACGAAACAGGGGCATAGACCCTGTGTCTTAATGAAGGAAAATGCAAGGGTATGTGCAAAGTTATATATGTATGGAAAACTGAATGATTGAGGTCATTTTGCAAGATAACATACACACACAGACACATGCTAACATTTTTCATTGTTTTCAGAGGGATGGTTGATTTGAGTAACTGAAGTCAATACTTTGTCTTTTCGTCTATGCATATTTTTCATTCCTTTCTTCTTTTTCAGTTTTATTCCCTCCTTTCCCGTGTTTCTATTTGCTCTTAAATCAGTGTTGAAACTTATGTCCTCAAATATTTCTGTCAAACTCATCATTAATTTATCCTTTTTCTTCATTCTTTCTTCTCTGGCCTCTTAAATTCTTTTTCTAATGAGATACTATTTATTCACTGTTTATTTCCCACTTATGTCTAATAAAGAAAAAAATATGTATTTCTGGTCCTGTTTCCTCAACAACTGGAAATGTTTTCAAGGACAGGAACCACATGTACTTCTGTAAGACTCCATCATGTTCTGAAAGTTCAGATATCAATGACTGACTAACAGTTGACTTAAATATGCAGAGACTGACAAATTATTTGAGATTTGCAAAGGTGTCAGCTGAACTTCCTGGGTTAAATTGAAGAATTCTGATAACACTCAGTTGCATTAATTGGTTTCAGAATAAAGCCATTCCTGTCACTGCCTTTTTTTTCCTAATAAAAATAAGGTGCTAAGTTCAAAATGATATTAGAAGGGCTGCTTGATTTAAAACAGAACAGCAAATGGTTTATCTTATGAGCCATCTGTCTGAAGAAGTCAATATAGTCCTAAGCTTGGATTTGTTTTTATGTTTGGATGCTCCTACTTAAAAGAACCAACGTGTACCAGGCAAGATAAGGTATTTGTATAGATTCTGCTGTTCAAAATGGCATTATAATAGTTTTAGAACTAATTTGGCATCCAATAATTGTAGGTCACAATAGATACTGTTGCAAAACAGAGCATATATCTGAAAGTAAAAATAAGGTAAGTTAAATGAATTTGGTGTTTATACTGACAACATCGGGTTGTTGAGAAAATAGAAAATATTGTGACAATGCAAAAATATCAAAGAAATTGCATGGTATAATTATCATATTGTATATTAATGGAGTGATTTCTAAGTGCAAGACATTATGCTAATGCTACTTCTTATAAACCAAGCCATTTGCATTTCAAGATGATCCTTAAAATATTATCATCACCACCTTGACTTTAAAATGTTCCCCTAATCATGTGGTCAGTAGGTAAGCAGGATTAAATTTAAACATTCTGTCTCTAGAACCAATGCGGACAATCACATGGGATTGAAGTCCAGCAAACCACATACCAGCCTTATCACATGGGTATGCTATTTAAACTTGCCAGATCTAAATTTCCTCACTTGTCTAATGGAGGTAATAATGAATGTATGAAGAATTTACAATCTCTCAAATCTTTTCTATGCATTATCCCATTTAATATTAATGTCCCCTTTTTTATGAATGATCAAAAGAAATTTGCAAGATCACTGGGAAATTGCGGAGTGAGAGGTCAAATCAAAACCATCTCACTCTGAAAACCAAGATATGATACTGCTATCCTGCTATCACTATGAAAATTTGTGAGGAGGAAATAAGGCTTTCAAAGTTTCATGTGGTATGTAGAATGCTGTATCAGTCTTGTATTAGTAATATTATCATTATCAACTTTAACTCACAATTGCCTTTCTAGAAACCTTTGTTTTTTTCTTCTAAAAGTCTATTCTTTGTATTAACAAATATAGTCATCATGCCACACGTAATGCCCTGTTTAATTAAAACAAAAAATCAAACTGTTCTTTTTTTTTTTTAAGTTTGAAGAGAAGCTATTTTAGTCTCTTACATTTCCATCCTGTCTGGCAATTTGGCTTGTAAGAGAGGACTCTATAAATCCCTTCGCTGATTTCATCCTTTAATTTTCTAATGAAGCTGAGAATCACTTGGTGCTTGAGAAGGCTGTACTTGTGGACCATATATAAAAGCTGTATCATGAGCACTTATCTCAAAAAATTCATAGTGTTTCTAAATATGAGTCTTTCCCTTCATGAATACCTGCCATGTAATGAATTTTATACTAAATAAATACTATACATACTTCTTAGAGCACCACATTTCTTGAGAACAGTAGGGAAGGCACTGACAAAGCTTAAAGATAGATAGTAGAATAGCTCAGGTTTTGGACAGATGGAGGGGAAAACTTGAAATGGACAGAGAATATTCATAGCTGAAGTCTTTGGCTTAGGAACCTTATCCACAGTCAGGTACCTTGAGTAGAATTGACTGTAGCAGTCACAAAACCAATTGGAATTGAGTGCAGTGAAGCCTGTGACATGGAAGAGGATGATGATAATGCATCCAAAAATAGTCTGGTGACAACAGTTAAAGAATAGTTTTTTCCTATTGTTGAAATAGTACATTATTGACAATTGAGAGGTGGGGCATGGCTGTGCACAGTCAGTAATTGCCTCTGAAATGGAAAGTGAATGTTTCAGCAAGATAAAGTATTTGCATTTAAATAAGAAAAAATCAAGACAGCACTCTCTTTGGATTAGGCTTTCTGAACATTGCTTATATTCTGTTTTTCTTGTTTAAGGTTTGTTTTTTCACCTTGCTGTAGAGATAAGCATCAGAAAATCTAAGTCAATGATGTGATCCTTTATCACCCTCATGCTTTGGAATAGTGAGTTTGGAAAAATAGGGAAAGATAATTGCAGGAAGGAAGTATGATAGTAATTTTCCAGGACTTAACTGACAGAGGAATATTATGGAATGATTATCATGCTCCAATAAAATAGACTGTTATGATGGTCAATTTACTACCTTATTTGTGTGATACTTATTCTCCCTTTTAAAAATCTCATGCGATTTTCATTGTTTCTATATACACGAGTTTTTTCCATGAATGTAAATTCTAATTTCATTTGCGTGCTTGGTAAAGGAAATCCATTTACATTAAGTGCTAAAACCAAAGGTTCAAGCAGGTGAAGACCATTCGCATTTGTAATTGATATGTATATTTTGAAACAATAACTATGAAAAGCATTAAATCAATTAAGCAGAATGCAGGATTATTGAATGATGATGATATTCATGATGTAATGTATCAGCCTAATGATAGACTTGAAAATTTACAGTGTTCAGAATAATAGTTAACCCTTTTTATTTAGGTAAAATATTTTCAGTCCTGAGACAGTATCTACTTGATATCAATGAAAACTTAAAGTAAAATATACAAGTCTTTACATCTTAATGCCATAACATAGAGTATTTTAAAATGTGGGAACCCGAAATTATCAGTTATGTCAGAAAGTGCATTTATATTGGTGTTCTATTTTTTTAAAGAAAGAGGAAATTTTTAAAAATAAATATTTGGTTAATTATTTTAAAAAGGGCTTACTGAACACACATTCCTAAGTCCTTAGAAGAATAGAAAAAATTTTGCTTTTCTTGTTTTTGCATTTTTCAAAGAAAAATATTCCATGATATTGTTGACAGCAAGAAAGGAGTACCAAGAGTAGAAATAGTGGTAAATCTATAGAAGTTACTGAAGCAGATTGAGTCCACCTCTAATTCTCTCACTAAGAGGTGAATCAGCCTGAGCTACTGGTTTTCCCTCCTGGAATTAACTCTATAGAAACCATAAAAGAAAACAAAGACCCAAGGACAATATTTTGTTTTAGTACATTTTTTTGAATTCTAGAGGGTACCCCTCAGGGTCTTCTGATTCTATGGGTTTTAACAATTGTATAATGACACCTATCTACCACTATTGTAGTATCACACGTGCCCTAAAATCCTCTGTGTTCTGTCTATTTATTCTTCCCCTCCTGCTACCCAGGGAACCAATGATCTTTTTACTGTTTCTACAGTTTTGCCTTTTCTGAAATATGACATAATTAGAATTATTATAGTATGTAGTCTTTTCTGATTGGCTTCTTTCACTTGGCAAATAGGCATTTAAGGTTTCTTCATGTCTTTTGTGGCTTGATAGCTCATTTACTTTATTGTGTCTTTTATTGTAATATATCATCTGTTCCAAAGTTCTACTCTCTTGTCACCTTTTAACATCTCTTGAAACACGTTTTGCAATTGATAGTGATTAGATGCAGTGAAATACTATAAATGGAATTACGTACCATGATTTTGTATGATAATACTTAACAACTATTTCAGTTCTCCTGAAACTAATTTATAAGCTTATTGCTGTCCTATTAAATTCTCAACATAAGTTCTTTATACATTTTTGTCTTTGTAAGTGAAAGTTGACAATATCGTTTTATATTTTACTTAGAAGGATAAAATAAAAAAATAAAAGAAAAAGTTTGAGGAAAAAAACAGTTGTTTGGGTATATCTCTACTCAATTTAAAAGAAATATTATACAACTATTAGGAGTTAAATCTTTGTGTTAGATTAGAATCTAACTCTTAGACTCTACCCTACATATTTCCCCTTAAGTCTATATTTCCAACCTCAATAAATGGAACTCCACTCATTTTGTTTCTCAAGTCAAAATTCTTGTAGTCATTCTTAACCACTCTTATTCTTCTATAAATTACATCAGATCCAACAGTGAATCTTATTGTCTTTACTTCCAAGATATATTTGAATCTAACAGACACCCATCTAATGCTAACTCCCTTAATCTAGACCACCAGTGTTTCTTGCCTGGACTACTTCAGTGGCCTATTAATTGCTTTTTTTTTTTTTTTAATTTCTGTTTTTTGCTTCTCTCATCCCCACCCCCTATCTCCTGCAGTTTGTTCTTCACATAGCAACTAGATAGATCCTTGAAAAATACTATTCTGATCATTTCACTCTTTCCTCAAAGTTTGTAATGGTTTCCGCTCACACTTTTAAGTTCTCAGCAGAGTGCTCTCTTTCATCAGATGCCTGATTAACTCTACAAATTTAGATAATCCTCCCTCCTTCACTCACTGCAGCCTTTCTAGACTCCTTATTGTTAATGTGCATATTCCCCTGACTTGGGGCCTTTGCATTTGCTATTTCCTATCTCTTAAATGCCCTTACCAAAATTTGTATGACTCATTTCCTCCTCCATTTCTCTTTCAACTCAAAAGTCATTCCTTATAGATGGTTTAATGACCAACTAATACAAAATAGTGATTTTACTCCACTCTTTCCTGCCACCAATATGACTGAAACTGTTTCCTCATTTTCCTCATAGATAATATCATAGTGATATCTGTATCTATGTATATAACTAAATTATAAATTATCATGTATATCATTTATTGTTTATATAAGAAAGAGACAGAGAGAGACACAAGCAGAGAAAGGAATTTCACGAGAGGAGGGAAACTCTCTGTCTCGTTTGGAACTGTATTCACAGTTCCTATAGTGGGTACTCAATAAGTACTTGTTAAATAAGATGAATGATTAGGTACATGCAACCATGTATACATGTATTTCATGAATGATAAATATGGCATTCTTAATTGGTGGTGGAAAGGTTACGCCAATAAGCTACTATGCATAGGGGAAAATAAATTATATGCATGTGACCAGTTTTATTAAAAGTAACTTTTAGATTTAGTATATATACACATGAGCAAACTTTATTAAAATATAATAAATATAGAAGTATATTTTAAAAATTCCATTTTAGCAAAAGCTTTTTAAGTAAAATACAACCCCAAAGCTATACACAATTGAAAGACAATGTGGCTGCATATCAAATTTTAAATTCATTATGAAAAAGACACCATACACAAAGGCAGATGACAAACCATAATAAATTTTGTGAAATTTATAATATAAAATATTAAAATATGTTTATAAACTTATAAAACTAATACTAAAAAAAGCACAATAACCTGTTAAGAAAATGCCAAATAAAATGTATATGTATTTCAGAGTAATGCAGTTGACAAGCTAAAATATAACCAATCTTGTAATAATCTAGAATATACAAATTAAAATGGGATACAATATTTCTTCTAACAGATTTACTAAAATTAGAAGATTAATAATATCCAGTGTTGATAAAGGTTTGGCAAAATGCCATTCATAGTCTTTTGGTGGAACTGTAAAAGTCCAATTTCTTTTGAAAGTAAATTTTTCAAAATTTTAAATTACTATACTTATGTATTCATAAATTGTATTTCTGTGTATTTATTTTAGAAGAATACAGTTATACATGAGCAAAAATAAATTCACAAAATACTGTTGCATTTTTATAAGGGTTAAAATTAGAAAGAGTTAAATTAGTTATGCTGTTTTATTCTGTGGAATATTATGCAGCCTTTAAAAAGGAGGCAGATCTAAAGATAATGTTATGGGCAGAGCTCCCTATTTCTTATTGTTAAGGAAAAAAAGCAATCTGAAAAAAGTGTATGTGCAGTGTAATCATATTGAAATAATTTTTTTTTAAAATGTGTATCTATATCTATATCTATACTTATTGATTTAAGTATGTATGGCTAGATAGATGACAGGTGAATGTATGTATATACATATGTGTGTAAGTAAATATACACCAAACTAATAACAGTGGCTATATCTAGTAGGTTTTTGGAATTGGTCTGATTTGACTGTAGAACTTTTTTTTAACATTCTTCCAGCATTTATCTATTTCTGTGCAAAAAAATAATAAACTAATTGATTGGCAAGGCATCTGCTATTGGTTTTGTCCAAAGTATGCTCAATCAGCGTAATATACCCAATATGATATAAAAGTATAATTAATTATATGTTCTTGAGTTAGTTTTTAAAAATCTGCATTACCTATAATAGAATCTGTCAATATGTAATTTAGAACTTGAAGAAATTTCTATTTTTTAAATCTTTTTTCTTGATTTACATATAATTTTCTTCATTATGTAATTCAACATTTTATCTAAAGTTAGAAATGCAGACTAAATATGATTATAAGACTATAAGCAAATTTTTCATGAATGAGAATTACTTTTAAACTATACATTAACTCTCATTTATTGGAAATCCAGGATGAGTGAGCTAAGGTGATTCAAGAAATATTCAACCCACTTTAATATTAGCAAGGCATTAATGCTACCTCTGTCTTATCTATTCATATCCCAGCACTGATGTGTCATAATGCTTTGACAGTTCTCATCTCTGCCTGAAAAATGACTTCATAGTCCCTTGACATTTTATCATCTAAATTTACATAAACAGTCACTTTTTACAAAAGAGAAGCAGAGCTTAAGCATTCTTTGAATTTTTGCTTGATTTGGTGTGAGAGGTGTGGGTGAGATTAGCTGTCTGATTTTAGAATACCTGGGAAAACTAGAAGGCTAATGATCTCAATTTCTTTTAATAATTTTGGGTAGATATCTAGGCAGTTAACAATAAATCCTGATCTGGAAATATACATAGTTTTTTCTGTTATTTTAGTGCAGCAAAAAATCTGCATTTATTGATCCATTTTTTAAACAAATCTAGAAAGACACTTTAAAGCTGTAATTCTCCTTCATATCTTCAAAAGTCAATGAAACAAAATCTACCTTTCAATTATGTATTTCTTTAAATATTTCAGAATGTGTCTGTATGCTGTCCAGACAGTAGTGTTACACTTCCCAACTGGTTATTTGATTATTTTTTACACGAATACTATTTTGTTCAAACCTGTTACTTTAATTTAAGATGATTCTTTATAAACATCTCTTCACCTTTAAGAAATTGAAATACATCAGTTGTAGAAATATTAAGTGACTACTTTGCGTATATTTAATTGAAGTTTGTTGGGCTCTATTACTGTCCCATAAATTATCTACCAAAGCATTGTGGGATTAATTAGAACTATTACATGAATCCCAAGAGTGATTTTTTTCTTTGGTGCTGAATGAATGTAACTACATTAGACACACAAATCATCATGTTCTATAAATTAATCAATTCTTCTAAGGCAGTACGATAAAACCCTACTGAGGCCATCATGTACCCTAAGGATTTGTAATCCTGTCCTGGTTTCAGAAACATAAAGACTGTTAGGAGATTTTTTTTTTACTTGCCCTATATTCTCAATAGTATGATAAACCCAAGAGATCAAAACATCAAAGTTGAACGAAATGCCAAGACTAATTTTGATAAATGTGTATTTTTGGTCACTGTGATTGGTTGGCTTCATATTCCTTCTTTATAAGATTAATTAAAAGACTAATATTTTTTTCTTTCTAAATTTAGATAAGTGTGTGTGTGTGTGTGTGTGTGTAGACCATATTTCACAAGAGTTTGAAGTTCAGGTTAGCATAGCTTTTATTGAAGCATTTACAAGCAGCAGTATTCATTACACATATTATTTGTTAAAGAGTAAAGGTATAGGACAGCCCCTTTTCTTAAGCCTTCCAGAAGAAGATCCTTAGTCATTGGTATGCAATCTATTTTTGTGGCCTTTTATAGCATATATTGACACTTAACCTTGGCACAGCTGTTTCCTAGAGAAACCTAACTTTTGTCCAAGCTCAGAACTGCTGCCTTAAAGCAGCAGTTGTGAGGTCATACAAGATAACCCTAAGGAAAAAAAAAGACCTATATTTTAAATACTACACTAATAAATATTTAGTACTATATTTTAAAGATGTCATGATAGTTAATACCATTCAAAATCCTCCACAATCTTGCACCTATAAAAATCTATATTCCCCTATAAATGTTATTAAAATCTGTGTTACTCTGTAAAGTCTTAACTGTAAATATATTGGCATCCTCAGTGATTGAGCCTCCCCTTCAATATTAATCTGCACTTGAGTCCCCCCACAACTGAAATACCATTCCTGCAACACACACACACACACACACACACACACACTCTCTCTCTCTCTCTCTCTCTCTCTCTCTCTCTACTTAATCAAGATCTAAATCAACTTTCATGTTTTTTAAAGTCTGTCTCATGACCTCTAATAATTATGGCTTCTACTTTGTGATATAAACAGACAAGTCTAACAGTAATTAAACTTTTGCAAAGCAACAAAAAGTGACTCTGAAATAATCTCCTACATACCAAAAAAACACTGAATAGGCAAACATCTGGACTATAGAAAGACAGAAAATAATGAGACCTCTGATAGCATGACCTCTCTCTTGATTCCACTAGGTTGACTCAACTCCAGTGACCACCAGTTTTCTAAATTCTCAGAACCTGTCTTTCAGATTTCATATTTCAGGAGAAAGAATATTATGGGGATAACATAGTTCACTGACATTCATGGAAATGTCTCCTAACATCTACATTAAAAATGGTGATCAACCCTTCTCAAATTAAAGGGGGAACTCAGTATCTAAAGAGGTATGTAATTCTTTCCTATGGCACATCCAGAATACCTGGGTTGTCTCTAGCTTTCGATTGTGCCCTGAACCAGGAGCCTACAGGTAAATAAAATGGGGAAATGCCCACAGACCAAGAGAAAGGTGATTAAAACTGTAGTTCTCTGATATTTCAGGTGATTTAGGTTAAAGGAAAGAGATGTAACTAGAGTTGAGGGGCTTACATCTTTTCCTAAATTTGTGACATTTCTAAGAGAGAGTAGGGGAAAATGCTTGAAAAGGCTGAGGTTGAAGCACAGTGATTACCAACATCTTTTATATTAATGTTTAGGCTCTATAGGTTGTTGATTTTCAATTTTGGCTCCACCAGTTAGGTGGGTGATTATACATAAGTCCCTTAACTTCTCTCTGTTTTACCTTCCGTTTCCTGATTTGTAAAACAAAGCTATTATACAGCCTCTCTAGTAGTGTAGTTATGAGAATCAAATAAGACACTACCTACTAATAAGCACTTACTGTTTATCAGTGAGTGGCCAAAAAATGTTGACTTTAAAAAAAAAAAAAGGTTGACTTTATTATTTCCTCACACCCAATACTTATTTCTTACCTCCTCCCTCACTCCCCTGTTCTCCCCCTCCAACAGAGAAATATATCTTCAAATTTCAGATGGACAGAGAGTTTTCAATAATATACATAAAAGTTAAGGATGTCTGATAGTTAAGGATACCTGAGTGTTAAAGATGCAGTATACTATTCATTGAATATTTATTCACATATACCTTGTCTGATGTTAGCTAACTTCATTTTCATCATGTTGTGTTATCTCAGTTGTCCATTCATCAGGGATTATGGCATAATGAATACAGTGAAAAGATGAATGATGCTTTTGATTTGAACATAGGTGTTAGATCAACAATTTCTTGAAATCTTCTAAGCTTACATTCTCATTCCTTACAACTAGGTTAAAACAGCAAGAAAATTAACAAATACAGAGAAAAAAAAAAGTATATTTTAACCAAATCCTTGCTATTGCCTCACTAGGAGAAACAGGAGAGTTTAGCTGAAAATGACCCCATTATCTCATCTTTCTTTAGTCCCTATTCAATTAACCAAATTCCATGAACCACGTTCCTCCCTGAACACATTGATCTCTCTGAATACAGTCAACTCAGAATTATGGTGTAGTCTCTGCTTCTCTTGAAATACTCTAAAATATGAAGGGAGGTTTTTTGGTTTTTCATTTTGTTTTTTGTTTGTTTTTGTCATTTTTCCTTGAACAACATTATCTGAGAAAAATAAGCAAAAGATGTATAAACTCATCAAGTCACCTCCATATGAAGAGTAGTGATGTTTTAGTCACTGTCAATTTGTCTTTACATATTGGAGGAAATAATTGCCATCTTATACTGAAGAGAAAAACCAATACAAGAATATATGGAAAATCCATGTATTATGGTTTATGTATGCATAGTTAAATAATTGCCTGTTTTCTGTTTTCAGCAATTCATCTCTTATTTTGGATATTCTATGCCTGTTAGACCTCTATTATCATGAGTATTTGAGGGGAGAGGAACACTGCTTTGAATTTATTGATTGCCTAACACCAAGATGAAGATTGGCGTATTGAGCATATCTTATAAACAAAAATAAACATATTTTGGAGCAAAATGGAGCCCAGAAGTTGACTTTTATACATATGGGAAATTAATCAATATGAAAATGTATCATTTCTAATAATTGCAAAATGGTTGAATTATTTAACAAATTGGGAGGACACATTTGGCTATGAACCTGAAGGAAAATAAGGCTTAGAGTTAGTCCCCCAAAGATAATTTGTAGATGGATTAAACATTTAAATTTAAAGATTAAAACTATGACAAATGGAAAGCATAAACTCAGATTCATAATTTTGACCGTATTTAAAATTTAAAAACAGAAAGACACTAGCCACAAGTATTTTATTTGTTCGATGATAAAAGATATAAAAGGAAAATTTTACAGTAAAAAGGAATTAAAATTACTAATATACTTATTACATAAAACATGTTCAAAGTTAGTAATGATCAAATATACGAAATAATATAAGAACACTGTTTTCTCTCATCTACATCTAGCTTATAGATTAATGTGGGGAAATATCCACTATAATAGGCTGTCATTGAAAATATGTGTAAGTTTTTAATAACATTAAGAAATTTGACATCATTTAACAAAATTTTTTTATTCTTATTTATAGACACAGAAAAAAAGAAAATTTATTTACATCTATTTATCCTGTAAAACAAAAACACCATATATGAAAATATAAGTACTACTACTTATGATTAAGTGCAACATTTAATTGAATTTTACTATCTACCAATCACTGTCTAGCAATAAATATATCTTCCCATTTACCCCAACATCTCTAGGAGGAAATTGCTATACTAATCTAAATTTTGCTATCTAAATTAGCTTTACTATTTTCCTCTATTTAAGCACATTTATTGCAGCATTGTTTGCTAATATCAAATGTGTGTGTGTGTGTGTATAAAACAAAAGTTTAAAGCAATTTGAATAAACCATAAAAAAGTAGAATGACTAAATGTATATGGCACATCCAACTTAAAACATTCTGCAGCTATTAAAACTAGTAACCTGGATACAGATATTGACCCTGCAAGAAGTTCATGATAATTTGTTACTTAAAAAGAGCAAGTTTTAAAGTAATAGGTAGAAATAGAGCTGCATTTATAAAACAAAGAAAAAAAAGGGGATTTATGAGAAAATGAATGATTATGGGTTTGCTAAAGAATAAAAAAAACTTTAAAAAAATTCAGACTATTGCTATAGATTACTTAGATGGTAAGATTGATGTGTTTGGATAAGCAGGCAGGAGGAGATAGAGACTGTTTTTCATTAACACATCTTTAAATTTTTTAATTATTACAAGTCAACATTTGAAAGAGGCAACATCTGTTAAATATTTTTTAAAGGAAATTCCCAAAGTATATTATTCCCCATGTACTTTTTAGGTATTATTTTTTGGATGAAAATGAAGCAGTGGTAATTTTGATATATATAAGTTTTAATATCATAAGCTTATGTATATCAAAATTACCTTATATTATACTGAACTTTCAATATTTCAAAGAATGATAAGGGCAGTCACATTAAGAAATTTGGACAGAGAACAATTATAGTAGTGTAAAAATACTGTTTAATGAAGGTGATACTCTTCACTTTAAAATTAATTAATTGAGGAAGTCTTCCAGGGAATGCTAGGTCTTAGATACGTAGCACTGGCTCACTTTATAGCCTGACTTCCATCATCCTTTCTTTAACTTCCTGAACCCCTAATTTTCTAGCCTTTGGTCAATCATTTTAGTGTATACCCCTCTGATCTCAGTCCTTTTTGCACATTGTCTTCCCTTTACTTGGGCCACTTTTCCTCCTCCCCCCAGACATTGTCTAATTTACTTGTACTCATCATACAAATATGAGTTCAAATATTATCTCTGCAGAGAAACAGCTGTGTAAGCTATGGTGCCTCCAATATAAGGTCAGGTACTACATTTTTAACTTTCAAAGCATCCTGTGCTTTCTCTTCATAGCACTTACTATAGTTAGTATTTAAATATGTGTGAATTGTTTAAGTAATATGTAGTCACTCTTGGGACTGAAAACTCCATGACAGGAGGAATGTGCCTGCTCTACTCATCATTTTATTTTGGTGTCATGTGCATGACTCATTTTTAGGTGGTATTTAATGAATGAATGCAAAACAACATTGAGCTTACTCCCTCAAACAAACAAGCACTGACATCAAAACTGGACCTAGACAGTATTTTAAAACTCTCCAGAGCTCACAAAGATCATGAAAGGGCAAGCAATTCAGGGAGTAATTCTGTTCAGTACTCTTACATAGGATAAACTTTCAGACTTTTTCTGAGTCTTCTTTACTCAGCAATAGAGAAGACAGAAAAAACACCAGCCAGTTCCCCACCTCACAATCACTTTATATATATATAATTAAGATGCTAATATAAAAATTGGAGATGGAGAAAGATAGAGGCCAGCTACCTTTGAAACAGAAAAGTATCAAAGAATTTTCTGAAAGATTTCAGTGGGTGAGGGCATCTTTCTGTGACATTATTAAAACCAAGTATTTTAGCAATTTAGGAGTGTTAGTGAATATTATTCTGTGAAGTAACAGTAGTTGGGGGCAAATTTCTAGTCCTTAGTTTACTTTTTAACATATGGTGTGTTCTTAAAAAAGTTTCCTGAATTTGTAAGTAAATACATGAGTAAATAAAAGACAATATTGTGATAAACTACCTGATGTTCTCAGTCTAGGGAAAAAGCACAAAGTGTAGTCAAAACATGACACTAACAGAAGCTTTCCCTATTTTGAAATCATGTAAAATAACAATTAATCATGGCACTCTATCCATCTGAACATGAATGTGGCCTCAAAATCCTTTTCTACAAAAAAGCTGTAGGCACTACCTATCAATCTCAGTTGGCCTGCAAATTGACCACCCTTGGATAGACTGACCAACAATCATAATTATCTTAAGTTACCAGGTATATGGCCATAAAAACTGACCAAAGTTTGATGGCAACAAAAATCAGCTGGTGTGATTCTGACATTAATACGTGTCTCTTTTTTTGGGGGGCTAAACCAGGATTGTCTTCCTCCCTCCCTTCCTTCCTTCCTCTTTCTCTTTCTTTCTTTCTTTCTTTCTTTCTTTCCTTCTTTCTTTCTTTTAAATTTGAAGTATTGTTGATTTACAGTATATTACTTTCAAGTGTACAACATGTGATTCAGCTTTCTTAAAAATTATACTCCATTTAAAGTTACTGTAAAATATCAGCTATATTCCTTTTGCTGTGCAGTATATCCGTGTAGCTTACTTATCTTATACACAATAGGTTGTGCCTCGTAATACCATAAGCTTCTTTTTCCTGTCCCTCCTTCTGTCTCCCCACTGGCGACCAGTAATTTGTTCTCTATGACTGGGAGTCTCTTTCTATTTTCTTATATTCATTTGTCAGTTTTATATTTTAGATTACACATGTAAGTAATAACATATGATATTTGTCTTTTTATATCTTACTTATTTTACTAACCATAAGATACTCCAGGTTCATTCATGTTATTGCAGATGGCAAAATTTCATTCTGTTTTATGACTGAATAATATTTCATTGTATATGTATACCACATCTTCTTTATCCATTCATCTATTGCATTCATCTATGCACATTTAGGTTACTTCCATATCTTAGCTATTATAGATAATGCTGCTCTGAACATTATTGTTGCATGTACTGGAGTGCATGTATCTTTTCACATTTCTGTTTTTGTCTTCTTTGGATATATATCTGGGAGTGGAATTGCTGGATTATATGATACTTCTATTTTTAGTGTTTCGAGAAAGCTCCATTCTGTTTTCCAAACTGGGGGCAAAAATTAACATTCCCACCAACAGTGTGCTAGGATTTCCTTTTCTCCACATCCTTGTCAACATTTGTTATTCATAGACTTATGGATGATAAGCATTCTGAAAGGTGTGTGGTGATATATTGTTTTGATTTGCATTTCTCTAATAGGGATATTGGGCATCTTTTCATGTGCCTGTTAGCCATCTGTATGCATTCCTTGAAAAATATCTTTTTAAGTCTTCTGCTTGTTTTCTGATTGAGTAGTTTGTTTTTGAATTTGAGTTGTATGAGCTGTTTGTATATTTTAGATATTAACCTCTTATTGGTAATATCATTTGCAAATATTTTCTACCATTTCGTATGCTGTCTTTTCGTTTTGTTGATAGTTTTATTTGCCATGAAAGCTTTTAAGCTTGAAATTAAAAGCTTTTAAAGGCTTTAATTAGGTCCCATTTGTTTATTTTGCTTTTGTCTCCATTGCCTGAGGGGACAGGTCCAAAATAATGTTGGTACAATTTATGTCAAAGAGTGTTCTTCCTATGTTTTCTTCTAGGATTTTATGATTTCTAGTCTTACATTTAAGTCTCCAAATCAATTTTGAGTTTATTTTTGTATATTATGTAAGAAAATGTTTTAATTTCAAGCTTTCACATGTAGCTGTCCAGTTTTCCCAGCATCAGTTTTTAAAGAGACTGCATTTTTCCCATTGTATATTCTTGCTTCCTTTGTCAAAGATTAATTGGCCATAAGCATGTAGCTTTATTTCTGGGCTCTCTATTCTATTCTGTTGATCTATGTGTCTGCTTGTGTGCAGTACCATGCTGTTTTAATTACTGTAGTTTGTAGTATAATGTGAATTCAGGAAGAGTGGTAACTCCAGCTTTGTTCTTTTTTCTCAAGTTGCTTTGGCTACTTGGAGTCTTTTCTAGTTCCATATAAATTTTAGGATTATGTGTTCTAGTTCTGTGAAAAATATCATGGGTATTTTGATAGGGATTGCATTTAATCAGTAGATTGCCTTCTGTAGTATGGTCATTTTAACAATATTAATTCTTCAAATCCAAGAACACAGGATATCTTTCCATTTCTTTATATCATTTTCATTTTCCTTCATCAGTGTTCTATAGTTTTCAGAGTATAGGTCTTTCACCTCCTTGGATAAGTTTATTCCTATGTATTTTATTCTTTTTGGTGTGATTTTAAATAGGATTTTTTAAAAAATTTCTCTTTCTGATAGTTTAGTATTATTTCAAAGAAAAGCAACAGATTTCTATATATTAATCCTGTATCCTACAACTTTGCTGAATTCATTTATTAGTTCTAATAGTGTTTGGTGGAAAGTATAGGCTTTTCTATAAAATGTATCATGTCATCTACAAATAATGACAGTTTTACTTCTTCCCTTCCAATTTGGAAGGCTTTTATTTATTTTTCCAGTCTGATTGCTGTTTCTAGGATTTCCAATACTGTGTTAAAGAGTAGTGGAGAGTGTAACTATCCTTGTCTTGTTCCTGAATTTAGAGGAAAGACTTTCAGCTTTTCAGTTTTGAGTGTGATGTTTGCTATGAGTTTGTCATAAATGGCCTTTGTTATGTTGAGATATGTTCCCTCTATACCCACTTTGATCAGAGTTTTTATCATGAATGGATTTTGAATTTTATCAGACTATTTTTCAGCATCTGCTGCTGTGATGATGTGACTTTTATTCTTCCTTTGTTAATGTGGTGCAATACATTGATTGATTTACAAATACTGAACCATCCTTGTTTCCCTGGAATAAATCCAACTTGATCATGGTGTGTGATCATTTTTATATATTGTTGGATTCAGATTGCTAATATTTTGTTAAGGACTTTTCCATCTATATTCATCAGAGATATTAGCTTGTGATTTTCTTTTTTGTAGTCTCTTCGTCTGATTTGGTCTCAGGGTAATGCTGACCTCATAGAATGAACTTGGAAGTGTTCTGTCCTCTTCAGTTTTTTGGAATAATTTGATAAAGATAGGTGTTAGTTCTTCTTTATATGTTTAGAATAAATGCCTGATATAATAATACAGGGATATGAGGCTGGTTTAGCATCTGTAGTTAATCAGTGTGATATACCACATTATCAAAAGGAAGGATAAAAATCATGTTATTATTTCAATAGATACAGAAAAAGCATTGGTGAAACACAACATTCATTAATGATAAAAACTCTCAACCAAGTGAGTCTAGAGGGAATATATCTCAACATCATAAAGGCCATGACAAATCCACATCTAACATCATGCTCAATAGTGAAAAATAAAATTATTTCCTCTAAGATCAGGAACAAGAAAAGGATGTCCGCTTTGCCACTTTTATTCAACCATAGTATTGAAAGTCCTAGTCACAGCAATCAGACAAGATAAAAAGGTATACGAATTGGAAGGGAAGAAATAAAACTGTAACTGTTTGCAGATGACAAGATATTATATATAGAAAACTCTATAGGCTCCACCAAAAACTCTTAGAACTAATTAATGAATTCAGTAAAGACTCAGGATACAAAATTAATACACAGAAATCTGTCGCATGATTATACACTAACAATGAACTATCAGGAATGGAAGTTAAGAAAACAATCCCATTTACAGTTTCATCAAAAAGAATAAAATACCTAAGGATACAGCTAACTAAGGAGGTAAAAGACATGCATTGGGAAAACTATAAGACACTGATGAAAGAAATTGAAGACAATACAAAGAAACTGATCGGAGAAATTAATATTGTTAAAATGACCATATTCCCAAAGGCAATCTATAGATTCAGTGCAATTCCTATCAAAATAGCAATGACATTTATACATAAATTTTTTACGGAAACATGAAGGCCCCTAATAGCCAAAACAATCTTAAGAAAGAAGAACAAAACTGGAGGTGTCACATACCCTGATTTCAAACTATACTACTGAGCTACAGTCATCAAAGCAGTATGGTACTGGTACAAAAACAGACACATAGATCAGTGGGACAGAATAGATAGCCCAGAAATGATCCCACACTTAAATGGGCAATTAATTTACAACAAAGGAAGCAAGGGTATACAACAAGGAAAGACAGCCTCTTTAATAAATGGTGTTGAGAATACTGGACAGCTACATGAAAAAGAATCAGACTTGGCTACTTTCTCATACCATATACAAAAATAAAATCTAAATGGATTCAAGATTTAAATATAAGATCTGAAACCATAAAACTTCTAGATGAAAACGTAGTATGCTCTTTGATATTGGTTCTTAACAATATTTATTTTGTTTGTCTCCTCTGTCAAGGAAAACAAAAGCAAAGATAAACAAATGGGATCTTATCAAACTAAAAAGCTTCTGCCCAGTGAAGGAAAGCACCAACAAAGCAAAAAGACCACCTGCTGAATGGGAGAAGATATTTGCAAATGCCATATCCAATACAGGGTTTATATCCAAAATATACAAAGAACTAATGCAACTCAACATTAAAAAAAAACAAACAGCTCAATTAATAAATGAGCAGAGGCTCTGAATAGACATTTTTCCAAAGAAGACATGCAGGTGGCCAAGAGGCACATGAAAATGTGCTCAAAACCACTTATCATTTGGAAATGCAGATAAAAACCACAATGAGATATCACATCACACCTGTCAGAATGGCTGTTATCAAAAAGACAACAAATACGTGTTGACCAGATTGTGGAGAAAAGGGCCCCCTCATGCAATGTCGATGGGAATGTAAATTGGTACTGCACTACAGAAAGTAGTATGGAGGTTCCTCAAAAAATTAAACTACCATATGATCCAGTAATTTCACTCCTGGGTATTTATCTGAAGAAAATGAAAACACTAATTCACAAAAAAATATATGCAACCATATTTTCATTGCAGCATTATTTTCAACAGCCAAGATATGAAGCAGCCCAAATGCCCATTAATAGATGAATGGATAAAGAAGATGTGGGGTATATACATACATATATATATATACACTCGCATGCATACCTACAGTGGAGTATTTCTCAGACATAAAAAAAAAACCAATGAAATCTTACCATTTGCAACAACATGGATAAATCTAGAGGGTATTATGCTAAGTGAAATAAGTTAGACAGAGAAAGACAAATACTGTATGATTTCACTTATATGTGGAATCTAAGAAACAAAACAAATGAACAGACATAACAAGACAGAAACAGAGTCGTAGATGCAGGGAAGAAACAGGTGGTTGCCAGAGGGAGGGCTAGTAGGAAGATGAGAGAAATAAGTGAGGGAGACTGAAGTAAAAACTTCTTACCTCATAGAAGTTTTTGCAAATTAAGTGAGTCACAGGTATGAAATGTACAATATGGTGAATACAGTCAATACAGTAAGTCCCCTACATATGAACCTTCAAGTTGCAAACTTTCAAAGATGTGAATGTGCATTCCATCAGCGTCAAGCATGAGTAAAATTGCAGCTTGCCCCTCGTCTCCCACTGCTGATGATCCTTCAGCTCTGCTATCTGCCACCTACTCTCCCTCCTCCAGTCAGTAACTCTTCTTGCCTGTTCATTTGATGCCAGCCCCTGTAGGCAGCTGTTGTACTGTACTGCTGTGCTTTTCAAGGTATTGTACTGTAAGAGTAAAAATGTTTTCTTTATTTTTTGTGTTTGTTTTTAACGTATTATTTGGGTGAAAAGTATTATAAACCTATTAGAGTACAGTACTATATAGCTCATTGTGTTAGTTGGGTGCTTAGGCTAAGTTTGTTGGACTTATGAACAAATTGAACTTAACGAACGTGCTCTTGAAACGGAACTTATTAGTATGTAGGGGACTTACTGATAACATAATATTATTATGGTGACAGATGGTAACTAGATTTATTGAAGTGACCATCTTGAAATGTATAGAAATATCAAAACACTGTGTTGTACACCAGGAAATACATAGTATTGTAGTTCAATTATACTTTAAAAAAAAACAAACATACAAACACAGAAAAATAGATCAGATTTTTTTGTTATCAGAGGTGGGGTATGAAGGGAGGGGAGAAATTGGATGAAGGTGATCAAAAGGTACAAATTTCCAGTTATAAGATAAATAAGTACTAGGGATGCAATGTATGATATGATAAATATAATTAGCACTGCTATGTTACATATGAAAGTTCTTAAGAGAATAAATTCTAAGAGCTCTTATCATAAGGAAATTTTTTCTTTTATTTTGTATCTATATGACGGATATTCACTAAACTTATCTTGGTAATCATTTCATAATGTCAAATCATTATGCTGTACACCTTAAACTTATACAGTGCTATAAGTCAATTATATATCAATAAAAGTGAAAGAAAAAATAAGAATCTATAATCATGAAATAGGGAACATATCTCCTATTTTAACTGCATGAAATATTTACATGAATGCATGGAGATAAAAAATAAATTAAAAAATAAAAACTTTATAAATCATATTCCCTGATGACAATGACAGAAAATAAAAAATTAACAATTACTAAAGGTTGGCTTTGTGTTAAATTATTTTAATAAAAGCCCCACAAATACAGATTCTTTAAAAGAGCAATAGCTTAGAGAAATATAAGGATACAATATGTCTAAGGAAAAAAACCAAAAGTAAAAGAAAATGATAGCTATAAATTATATACAATATAATAGAATATTATACACAATTTTCAACAAGTAAAGTTGAAGTTTTTAATGAAGTTCATGATTTTTCTTCATAAATAGAAACATAAATTCCACAAAGAGGAGTGGAAATTAAATTTTCACTCTCCTAAATGTACATTAATCTCAAATGGTTTTGTTTGTAAATTCTACCAGGCTGCTAAAGAAAAATAATTCCTACAATATTAAAATTATCCCAGAGTATAAAAAATTGAAATGTTTCTATTTACTCCATTTCAGAAGTAGATAAAAAGAACTATAATAATGTTGGATAAATTTACAGTCATTCTGTGTAATCTCAAATTCTCACAGTCAACATTAGCCTCTCTTTATCTAGCAACTAGCATTTAATCAGCTACGAAATTCTACTGATGTTCCCTGCAAAATATCTTTTGTTCACTTTTTTGGTTTCCATTTTCTAAGTCCAGACCATAGACACTGTGGTCTTGACTACAGTGACTTCAGTAATTGGTCTCTTTGCTTCCACTCTCTCATATCTCCAGTCTCTCCTACACATTCCTTTCTCTACAGCCTTCTTGAAATAATTTCTTTACCCTTTTCTTACCCTTGCTGAAAATTTTTTCTTTGTCTTTTCACCACCTGGCACTTAAAGTGTTCCTCCATTTGCTACAACCTGTCATTACAGTTTTATTTCTTAGGTCCTATCCATACAACTCTAAACAAGTTATTCTCTTTACCATTATCTGATAAGTTCTTAAATATTCTGAGCTCCATGGATTGTTAATTTAGTGGTATTACGTGGAATGATTTACTTTTCTCTTTCTGACTTTTCAAGCCCTTCATATAGTTAAGATTTAACTTAAATCCTGTAGCTTAAGAAAGCATTCCTCACTCCTTTCAGTTCTATTCAATTTCTTTATCTCTTCCATTTACAAACAACCTTCTTTCTGTATTGTAGCAATTTTCATTTCTGTTATATCAAAGTCACTTTAATATGCAACTCCTCCCCTATAACAGGAAGTCCTGAGGAGTAGTGACCATGTCTTAATTATCTTCATAGATTTCACAAAAAATGATTCCACAGAAAAATGATTAAGCAATGAAAGTATCTATGCCCCGTGGTTTCATGTTGTCTTATTGCTGTGGCTTCCTTAGCACATAATGTTTATCTTATGTGTCAGAGTGAGTCCAGTCAGGAGAAGGAAACCACACCATACTCAAAATAGGGAAAGTTTAATACAAAAAATTATTAATTATAACAGGATTGGAATTATAACATATGGGTTAGTAAGAAATTGAGATGGCTCTAAAGAATATCAGAATAGCAGATGTAATATATGTTTGACATAATAGCAGATATATGATGTGATATGATGTGATGTAATAGAGTATGATATAGCCACTTCACTAGGGCTGAAATAAGGCACCCAAGGAAGACTCTCCCTCATCTACTTGCCCTCAGCTAAGGATGTGATCCATATCTTGTTGAAGAGAGCAAGTTCATAGCTCAGAATCAAAGTCACTATGGTGCTGCACTGACAGAACTTGCTGGAAAATATGCTCTCTGGAACTTGCCAAAATTCACCCTCTTGGGTGTTAGAGAAATGTGTTCACAGGAGGTGTCTCATCAAAGACACTCGACTACAAAACTGCCTGAAGAAGGTTCCAAGGAACCTGATAGCCTTTGAATGGTGTTGGATGCTGTGCACTGCAGTGGCCAGACACTGGAGGAGCCACAAGCACTGCAGGAGCCTGAGCCTGGAGTTGTCACTCACACTGCAAGAACTCAGCTTTAAGGAAGCTGTGTTCTGCAGGAGCCTGAAGAAGAATTCAAGAATAAGTTGCAAGCTCTTTTCTCCTGTATTGTGTTTTCAGCACTCTACTAAAAAGCTTGATATTGAGCCAATTGAAAAAAGAAAAAAAAAATATTTAAAAGAAATCAATCCATTTTCATAGAGCAGGCGAAAAGGATGAATTTGGAGCTTAGTGGAATTAAATTGGAAACCAGCATACCCTAGGATCCAAAGCTGCAAATCAAAGCTCAACCAACATATCCTTTTTCTTAGGGAAACAAAAAGGAAAAAAGGACAAAAATAAGGTTAACTCTCCTTTAAGAACAATTTTTGGAATTTACATATAACACTACTTTTTGTCCCACTGGTCAAAATTTAGGCATATGCCCTTACTTAGGCACAAGGTTGGGATATTTAGTTTTAGTTTTAAGTGATCTGGATAAAATTCTTAATCTACATATTAAAGTGAATAATCCATACTGATTGAAACCATGAACTTCTACCACATTCAGATTTTTACTTTTTCATCTAGATTTTGTGAGCATGAGATACATACAGTAAATTAATCATCACATAATGATCAGTGTATTTGTTGACCTATTTAAGAATTGTTTCTTTTCCTTAGCAACAATGAGCTATTCTTTGCCCTACTTTTTCCAGCCTATAAATTGTATCTTCGATCCGATATCATACCCTATTGCTCTAACTTCATGACACTTAGCAAAGCTGCTGATGCCCAGTTATCTATGGTATGTGGCAAGTGACTCTTTTTTCCTCAAAGACAGATAGCTTATGGACTTTTTAAAATTTAGACACATTAATGACATTAAACATAATCATTGTGACTCAAAATTCTAGGAAAATGAAATGCCTCTGATTCAGTAATATGTAACTTACCATGAAAATGAACATCTGAATAAAGTGGGAGACAATAGAATTAGTTACAAGTACAGAGATATCACTGACTTTAAAAAAAAAACCCAATCTATTTGGGACATTTCACATTGTTCTGAACTGGCTTAGTGAAATTCTTTATATTCTCATCTAATATTGATCATTCATTATGGGTTAAACAGTGTTTGAGGTGTAAGGAATACATCAATAGGCAAAACCAAAACAAAATTTCATACTTTCACAGAGCTTACATTGTTGTGAGTTTCGGTGGTGATGCAGAAAAATCAAATGCCATATTTGATGCTACTAAGAGGAATAAGAAATATGCACTTAAAAATAGAGAGGTGAGGGATTTTCTATTTATATTGGGAAACTAAGGTGAAATATGGTCATAGATTTAGGAAATGAGTAAGCAAGCCATGACGCTAATGGAGGGAGACAATTTCAGGAACACGAAAGAGTGTTTGCAAATGTTATGTGGTAGGGTCCACTTTGCTGTGATCAAGGACAGGTAAGAAAACCATTGTTGGTAGAGAATTAGGTTAGTGGGAACACAGTAAAAGATAAATTTCAGGAGATGGCAGAGATTAAATCATAGAGCCTTGACAGCCATGAGAAGAATGAATCGTTCTGATATACACACAAAAAAGACATGCAGTAACAAGAATTACTCTCATTTCCCCAGATCTTTGCTGATTAATTAAAAATCCATCCTCTTAAAATGTCTGCTTCTCATACTTGTGAACTCAGATAAATATGTTAGAGAACAGGGCTGGATTTAAAAGGGGAGCAGGTTGGCTATCAGAAAAAAGTATATCCTGGGTCTCTAAGCTACTCTGTGAAAACATTTGATCCGACATCTAGCACTCTTAAATAATACCTGACTGGTAAGCTATACTAAATTCAGATATTTAGGTAAAAGGATGATGTTTCATTTTTTATTTCTTAATCTGAAGTAATCATTAAAGCATATACACACAGTGACCCCCTTTCCCTACAAGCCTTGGATAAAGATTTTCATGCATGTTTAAAGTATTGAGACATAAATTTTGTTACATTTTGGTAAGATATGGTCAAAGGAAGGCATAGTGAAGACATTTAGTCTTATGTACAGTTTATGAAAAACAGAAATTTAATTAAGATCCATAAGGACAGATAATCTAGAGATAACAGTGACCTGGAACAAAACAAGGCATAATGAGTAGATATGCTATGTCAGGCTTTCTGAACCTTATGAAGTTGGCCTCCAATAAGAAAGAAGTAAACTATATAGAAAGAAGTCCATAAAATTAGTTTTACTTTGTATTATTGTAATTTTCCTATATATATACATAAAAATGTATTTTTACCTGGAAAAAATACTATTTTTCCTTCTGAAAGAATCAAATTAAAGTCTTGATTTCTAATTCTCAGGGTGTCATATTATCAAAATTTAGGAGTCTAAAAACTCACAGAAGCAAATGTATGAGCCTAAAAACATATAGAAGGAAAAGCTGAGCTCCAGAAAAAATTGCCACCCAACCTAATTCTATTATCCCCATGACTGTATTTGAAAAGAAATAACTGTTCTTACAAACTACCTAAATATGGGACTAGAATGCAGTGCTTTGAATTATGCTCCATGATGATAATGCCTTGTGGTATTGTTTATTGTTATGTTTATAGAGGATAAGCATTTTTTTTTTTTAGTGATTTTCTGCTTTACCCAGCTGCCCCAAGCCACTCTCAGAGATACTATTAGAGAGAATGTTCAAGGTAACTTTTTAGCACTTTATTTCTCTCCTTTTGGGGCATATATTTCTCCATTTTGGACTATCAATCATCTCTTTCTGGCACTAAGGCATGCTTATGTGATGAAAATTTTTTTTTTTAACTTCTGATCTATTCCTGGGTGACAGGATCTAGCTCCTTACTTTGTAGCTGAGTCCTTTGGGAATCCTGGAGAAAAAAAAATATTACAAAGCCTAGGTACATGACAATAATTCTCTCCTCACTTATTTCTCCTCATTTATTTCATTTGGTTCTCCATATTCTCTTTACATTCAATATTGTAGTTAAGATATCTTCTTCACCTCTGTATCCCAGTGTCAAAAGTAGTCCCTGATACATATTGACAATACAGTAATATAGTCTATTGAACCATTTTTTATTACATGGTGGTCAAATGGAAAAAATTCATTATTCTCAGAGAGTTAGAGACAAAATATGGCATCCTTCCCTCCAATAAAATGGTGTAAGTTTCTTCCGATTTCAGTAACTTCTCATTATAACCACTGACCATATTTCATTAGCAGAAAAGAAGGGAAATGGGTCGGGGGATAGTAAAGAAAACATTGCTAGTAGAGGCACGATGAATCAACTGCAATTTTTATCCTGTTGAAGAAAAAGAAAAAAGAGCTATAGCAACTGATTCCTTGCAGCATTTGCCCATAAACATTAAGAAGATTAGGCTTCACCAGTTAGACAGTTGACTGCATCCTCCATGTTACACTTTTCTCTATTGTGACTTCCATCATCTTGACACTTCTAGTTCTTAGAGATGCTAGAACTGGGCTTCCACCGTGATGACACTTCCTAGTTCTTGTGGACTCTGGTTTCTCTTTTCATGTGTATAGCTCCTCTTTTTCTATCTGTTTTATAATATTTTGTTTCCCAAAGATGTTTGTTGAAAGCTATTTCTTCTTCTGTCTCATTCTTCTTTTGAGTCCTTTATAATATGATCATAGTTGAGGATCACTACCACATCTCTATTTCCATGGGTATTTTCTCTCAATCTATTGAGTATACTTTTCCAACAACTTCCAACTGGCTATTTCCAACTGGATATTCTAGAGATTTTAAGGACAATCTATTAAAAGCCAACTTCTTTCCTTTTTTTTTTTTCTTCTAGTTTTATTGAGCTATAATTGACATACAGCTCTGTGGAAATTTAAGGTGTACAGCCTAATAATTTGACTCAGATTCATCATGAAATGATTATCACAATGTTTAGTGAATATCTATCATCCCATATAGGTAAAAATTAAAGAAATAGAAAAAAATTTCCTGTAATGAGAACTCTTAAGACTTACTTTCTTAACAAGTTTCATATATAACGTATACCAGTGTTATGTTTATAATTGATCTACAACATTATGTTAGCAACTGTTACAGAACACAGTGATTTGATATTTCTGTACATTTCAAAATGATCACCATGGTAAGTCTAGTTACAATATGTCATCATACAAAGATATTATGGTTATTGACTATATTCCCCATACTATATTCCCCATACATATTTCATACTTGACTCCTTTGTTTTGCAGCTAGAAGTGTGTACCTGTTAATCTCCCTCACCTATTTCTTTCCTCCTCCCACACCTATCCCCTGTGGCAACCATCTGTTTTTATTTTCTCTGTATCTATAACTTTGTTTTCAGTTTTATTAAGTTTGTTCATTTGTTTTGTTTTTTAGATTCCATATATAAGTGAAATCATACAGTCCTTGTCTTTGTCTGACTTATTTCACTTAGAATAATACCCTCTAGGGGCTTCCTAGGTGGTGCAGTGGTTAAGAATCCACCTTCCAATGCAGGGGGCACTGGTTCGATCCCTGCCCTAGGAAGATCCCACATGCCGCAGAGCAGCTAAGCCTGTGTGCCACAACTATTGAGCCTGCGCTCTAGAGCCCATGAGCCACAACTGTTGAGCCCATGTGCTGCAACTACTGAATCCCATGCGCCTAGAGCCCGTGCTCCAGAACAAGAGAAGCCACAGCAATGAGGAGCCCACACACCACAACGAAGGGTAGGCCCTGCTCGCCACAACTAAAAGAGAGCCCACGCACAGCAAAAAAGACCCAACACAGCCAATAAAATAAATAAATAAATAAATAAATTTATATATAAAAAAAGAAGAATACCTTCTAGATCCATCCATGTTGTTGTAAATGGCAAGGTTTCATTTTCTTTCATGTCTGAGTAATATTCCCACATCTTCTTTTTCCATCCATCTATTGGTGGGCGCTAAGGTTGCTTCCATATCTTGGTTGTTTAAAATAATGCTGCAATGAACATAAGGGTGCATGTGTCTTCCTAATTAGTATTTTTGTTTTCTTCATGTAAATCCCCAGGCTAGGTCATGTGGTAGTTCTATCTTTAATTTTTTGGGGAACTAGCCATACTGTTTTACATAGAGCCTACATCAATTTACATTCTCACCAGAGTGTACAAACTTCCCTTTTCTCCACATCCTTGCCAACACTTATTTTCCTTTAAAAAGAGTTTTATTGAGATATAATTGACATACAATAAACTACATATATTTAAAGTGTACAATTTGATATTTTTTTCTTATTAGTAATGTAAATATGGCAATCCCAGTCTCCCAGTTTATCCCACCCCAACCCCCCCCACCCCTGCTTTCTCCCCTTGGTGCCCATATGTTTGTTCTCTACATCTGTGTCTCTATTTCTGCCTTGCAAGCCTGTTGATATGTTGTTGTCTTTTTTGATAATAGCCATTCTGACAGGTGTGAGGTATTACCTCATTGTGGTTTTGATTTTCATTTCTCTGAATATTAGTGATGTTGAATATCTTTTCATGTGCCTGTTGTCTGTCTGTGTCTTCTATGGAAAAATGTCATTCAGGTCTTCAGCCCTTTTTTTAATTGGGTTGTTTGTTTTTGTTTTGTTTTTTGGTTTTGGGTTTTGTTTTGTTTTTTGCTGTTAAGATGTATGAGTTCTTTGTATAATTTGGATATTAACCCCCTTCTAAATATATTGTTTGCAAATATCTTCTCCCATTCAGTAGGTGGCCTTTTAATTTTGTTGATAGTTTCCTTTGTTGGGCAAAGCTTCTTAGTTTGATTATGTCCCATTTGTTTATTTTTGTTCTTGTTTCCCTTGCCTGAGAAGACATATCCAAGAAAAAAAAAAAGAGAGAGATTAAGACTAAAGAGCTTACTGCCTACATTTTCTTCTAGAAGTTTTATGATTCCAGTTCTTATATTTAAATCTTTAATCCATTTTGAATTTATTATTGTGCATGGTGTGAGGGAATATCCAATTTGATCCTTTTGCCTGTAGCTGTCCAGTATTCCCAACACCATTTACTAAAGAGGCTATCTTAGTTTGGTTCACATATCAGTGTAAAAAAATAAAATTAAATTAAAAAAAAAGACTGTCTTTACCCCATTGTATATTTTTGCCTCCTTTGTCTATTTGTAGATTAATTGCCCAGATAAGTGTGGGTTCATTTCTGGGCTATCTCTTCTGTTCCCTTGATCTATGTGTCTGTTTTTGTGCCAGTACTGTATTGTTTGATGACTGTAGTTTTGTAGTATAGTTTGAAATTGGGGAGCACAATACCTGCAGCTTTGTTCTTCTTTCTTAAGATTTGTTTCTTTCCGCCAGCCCACCCTTGGATCTTGCCTCACCCACCAGAGGGCTGTCACCACCTTTGGGTTACCCTGGATTCTGTAGCCAGCTGTGTGGGAAACAACCCCACCCACCAGTGCCCCCAGGGGCCTGCATCTAGAAAATTTGGGACCTGGTTCCACCTACCATTAAGCCAACACTAGCCTGGGACCCCCAGGATCCCAGACTCACCAACCAGCAGCTGATACCCATCCTGAGACCCCATCCACCAGCAGGCCAGTACCACTTCTGAGACATCTTGGATCCCTCAGCCATCTACCCCTGAATCCTGCCTCACTAACCAGTGGGCTGACGCTAACTTCTGGAGATCCCAGACCCCATAGTCAGCCATGTCAGGAACTGGCCTCACCCACCAGGAGGCTGATACTAGACCCAGGACCCCCAGCCCCTCAACCACCTACCCTGAACCTGGCCCTACCCATCAGCAGCTGGCAGTCTCCACACAAAGCAGGACCTGGCAAACACCTAGACAGAGGCCAGCCATAGTAGTCAGCCTGCCACACACAACACAAGGATCCACACATCCCACATAGGGGACACCCTTAGAGCATATAGCTCTGGTGACCAAAGGACAGTGTGCTGCTGTGGCACGTAGGATAACACCTATAAAGGGCCACCTCTCCAAAGTTGAGAGTTGCAGCCAACCTCCCAAATACATAGAAATAAAATCAACTTGTATTTTCTATTGACCAAATACTTCCCTTGTATTAGTTCTCAGGACTTCAGAATGATACTTTACTTTCTCTAACAGGATGTCACAAACTGAAAGGAGTGTCTTTTTGATTAATACCGTGATGTCCTCTCCAGCTCTAGTCTTCTCCACTCCACTATTCTTCAACTGTACCATAGCTTTGGAATCTCTTAGTGCTGAGAATATCATCTGGCATGATAAGGTGTTGCTTATTGAATGCTTGGTTGCATACCTAGGTGGTAGGCATGAAAGCACTGAATGCAGGAGAATTCTCTACATTCTGCATGAAAGAGTTTAATTTATACCCTATGTTTAAAAAACACAGGTTAAAAGCAACAAAAAGTTAAGAATACTTTGGGACTTCTCTGGTGGTCCAGTAGTTAAGACTTCATTTTCCAATGCAAGGGGGGCAGGTTCGATCCCTGGTTCGAGAGCTAAGCTCCCACATGCCTCACAGCCAAACAAAACAAAACAAAACAAACATAAAACAGGAGCAGTATTGTAACAAAGTCAATAAAGACTTTAAAAATGGTCCACATCAAAAAAAAACTTAAAAAAATTAAGCACACTTTATTTTCAAAATAAAGTTTTACCGAAAGATCGTAAGTACTTAGATAATTTAAATCACAAAATTTAAAGCGCTGATCAGTACTTAATATATAAAAGGCTGATTCAGCCAGTCAGGCAGTACTATGTAATTTAAACTAAAAAGTTTCTCATTCTATTAAATTAAATGATTATGTTTAACAGTTAGCTGTGAATATTTATTATATCTAATAGCATCTAGAACAAGTCATAAGTGAATAAAAATTGATCACTCAAGGCCAACCCATTGCCTGTTAGCCATTCAATAGTTTCCTTTACTAATGCCTCAATAATCCCCAGGAATTGAAGAAAATTCCAGACTATTTAGCACTAAATGTTCTCAGATATTATGATTTATTTTCACTGAAAATAAATGGTGAAACATGAAATGTATTCACATAATAATCACTCTGAGAGTATGATATATGATAAGTAGAAATCTATTTTTTAGTGTACTATTGGGAATATTTATCTTATAAAGTAAGCAAATATGGAAGGATAGCTAGACAAGGAAAATTAGATGGATGCATGTGTCATTCACTGTATTTTCTAGGATAACTTGGGTACTGGTCTATCCCAGGAAGCGTTTATTAGCCACCAGCAACAATTTAAAAATCCAATAATGTAATGTCTATAGAAATTTCTCATAAATTGAAATATAGTTAGGTTTCTTGCATCTTGTTGATTTTACCAATGTGTCTATCCGAGGCAAAGCTGTGGTTTCAATGCAAGTGGGGTTAAGAATTCTTTTTCACAAGCATGTGTTTAAGTGAATTGTATGCATAGGAACTTTAATTTTCTTGGCTTGTGAAAGGATGCAATGAACCCTATAAGCGTCCCTTCCCTAGTTTCTGTGTTTTTTTGCTTCTAACATCGTACACCTGGGGAACATTACCCTGTAACTATTGGAGCCATTGTGCCCATGTACTCAGCAGTTCCTTGGAGTTTACATCATGCCAAGGCAGCCCTTAGTCAATAGTTTCATGCTGCAGGATCATTAAAAACCTCCTCCCTTGTTTCTAACCATGACAGACACTGAGGCACAATTTACCCTAGAACTATTCTAAGGGATCAGAAAGAGGCTTTAACTGAAATCAAACCTTTACTGGGCTTCTTTCCTTTTCTTCTCTTGGTTCCCTATTTAATAAACCCAATGAATACCAATTTCATTTCAGTACTTGCTTCTGACATGTATCTTTCATGTGCATTTTTTTTAGGGCAGAGGTAACTGGGAATGAAAGAAAAGGGTATGGTATGGTAACTGTTTTAATACCCTTTTAATTTGGAACCCAAAAAGATTTCAGCTTCTGGAAGAAGGCACTACTTATTTTATGAGCTGCTTTTTGAGATTCTGAAAAATGTCCATGGTGATTTGAGACCAATGTGATAAACTATGGGAGCATGTTAGGGAAAAGGGCATTCTCCAGATTCTTGTGGCAAGCTCAGTAATGTTTGGAATACCTCAAGGATTGTTGGCTTTAAAGCAAGAGGAATAAATAACTTCATTAGCATTTACAATAGAGGGTTTTGGCAGTAGAGACAGTGGGAGGGCATCATAAAGAGCAGTTAACGTAGAAGAACATGTTCAAACTTGTTCATGTTCATACGAGACACCACCCATGGGGGTCCCCCTAAAACACGGTCAGAGCTAATGGGTAACCAGAGAGAATAAGATTCTTATACCATTGTAAAGGTGTCCTCACTTAGCTGGGATACACTCAGGTTATACATAAGAACTAGGTATTTCTAAGAGACCTTATATTTCTTTTCTAACTCAGTAATGCCTAACATAATATTAGGTGATAATACTAATAGCTAATACTGTACCCAAGTATCTCAAAGCACTTATTTCTTGACCCTCATAGCAAATTTCCTGGGTATTTGTATCTCATGATTCTGCCCATTATATAGATGAGGAAATAAAATTGAGACATGTTTAAATTGACAAAGCTAGTATATGGTAGAGTATGTGTATAAACCCATGTCTTTTAATTCCAAATCTAGTTCTGTATTTTTAAAATACTGTATTATGAAGAGTCAAAGTGCTTCCAAGGAAAGTGAGTAAGGTTATCCTATCTCCTCACATGGAACTACTCTACGTTATATGCCTTTTGACTGTACCATAAATAACAATATTCAATTGTTATTTTATATGTAGAATTTAAAAAACAGATTATGGCTAGTGCTCTGGAATAGTATAAGCTGATGGAAACTCAGAAATATTTTGATTCCAATTAATTTATTAACAGTTTATGTGCTAACTCAAATTATCCAAGTAAGTATCCTTTGACACAAATAAAAATACAATATATTTGGTGATTTTAAACTTGGCCTGGATCATTTAGGGGTTTTGATTTCTTCCATATGATTTATTTTAAATTGATTTTGGGAGATTCTCTTGCAGTTTGGTTGAATGACAGGTAGAGTTATTAAATATTCCAGTGCTCTTCAAGCTGGCTTCTTTGCTTCTATTGTATTTGCAGTAGTCTACAAAGCATAAGAATTTATTTTATGTATAACATTTAAAATTTTGGACACAATAATTTCAAAGATCTTAGAATTCTGTGTGTGTATTATTCCTGTTATCACTAATATATTGCAGATACAAAGGGAGGAAACATTGTTAATAAAAATTCTCAAAAATAAGATTTATGAAAAAACATTTAGTATGAGCTGTGTTTTAAGAAGTAATTCTAATATTCTTTACTCCTGACATTAGTTATTTGATTGCTTATGGTCGTTGATTCTTACATCTATAAAATGGGCAGAGAACAAATCACTAATAAGAAATAAAATTTTAGAGTCCAATGATATCTTATTTGTAAAACTACTTTTTAATGACAATCATGGTTCCTTAATGCAAAAATGAAGTTTTATAAATGCATACCTAAGAGACAGGAGGAAAATCACAAGCATTTACACTAAAGTATCACTGGACAAAAGCTCAGGAAATAACTTATATTCCTACCTAAGACACTAACTTATTTTCTTATTTTGAAAAATTCACTCAACATTTATAAATATCATATTGCTTATAAGTAATTAAAATTACAAACACTCCTTTGATACTTACAACCTAACTTACCATAATCCTTACAATATCCCAAAGAGGCAAGTTCTATTAATAGCATAATTTAAAAATTAGAAAAAGAAATAGTTTGCCCAGTGTCATTCAGATATTTAGTGGTAGAGCTGAGAATTGAACCAGAGTCAACATACATAGACGTTAGCAATGCTTACCTTTATACTTTAATATGTGAGAATTTAGCTAGATGACTTATTAAGCCCTTTCAAAATCTAAAATGTTATAATTTTGCAAAATGCATAATCCTGTCCCAATTTGAGACACTTTATAGAGCTTCTGAAATGTCTGAATACTCTACTCTCTTCAGTTACAATATACATTCTTATCTATTAAAAAACTGTAATACTGTCTATAAGTAAGGAGAGCCTCTTAAGCAAGCAACCACAGTCCTGGGTTTCCAGTTCTTGTCATAATGTCTTACACTCAATGACATTAGATCAGTCTTCTAAACCTAAATAAGTTCTTTGCTCTGTATTTTATAATTTGAATTACATGATATAATTTATTTACAGATAGGGGTAGAGATAGTTTGATCTCAGTTTCTTAAAATGTGTCCCAAGCCTGATGTAGTCACTCTCTTATTAAGCAAGAGCTGGCTATCAATCTTCTATTCATTCATCCATCCACCTGTCCTTTCAGCCAGCTAGCAAATATTTATAATGACTAATCTCATTTAAGTGTTAGGCATCAAAAGATGAATAAATCACGACTCACTCTTCCTGAAAAGCTCATGTTTTAGTTTGATAGAAAAAGATAAATGGATCATCTTGAATAAATGCTGCAATGAATACATGTACAAAGTGCAACAGAAGTAGAATGAAGGGATGGATTTTGTGCTATGGGTGGGGGAAGATCAGGCAACTCATTTGAATAGGATCATGAAATATGAACATCATCCATTTAACAGGTGCCAAAGAAAGTGGGTTCCATGCTAAGGGTGGGAGGCTTGGTAAAGCAATCCAGGAAGAAGAAACAAAATAATCACAGCCTTGTAGAAGATAATTCTGAAAGGAGAAAGTATAGAGGCAGAACAGTCATGTATTGATAGAAAACATTTCAATAGATCAGGCGAGAGATGATGGTACCTAAATTACTGAGGAAGTCATAAAGGAAGAAGAGAATAATTACAAGATTCAAAAAGTATGTTTAAAAAATTTTAATTACACAACCAATTCACACATTCTTCTTCACTTTAAATGAGACAGTTTTTTTGTGTGTCAACTTTCATCCTTTTTGTATTATCCCATGCCATCCTTCTGTACTCTATTAGGAGTTTGATGGGTCTACTTCAGAAAGTTTACTATTTTATCCTAAAGTGTTTTCTCTTTCTTCTCAATGAAGTACTAAACAAGTGCGAAATATTTTTATTAATGGACTCTATTTTATTGATTTGCAATATTTTATCTTTTTCATTTAGCTTTTCATCCCAATACTGAAAGAGCTGTCTTATACTACAATTCTACTCTACACCGTTATTGAGCCATTTACATATTGATACATGTTATGGTTGATCAAAACAGTGTTTTAAGGAGATGTTTTTATAATTTTGTGGAAATAATATTACCAAATAATAAAAACATCATAAAATAATATTTGAGGTTCCCAATTCCCCCTTCCATGGCAAGATGAAGGAATCATCTACACGAATCCTAGGAATTAACAGTCTTATTCAACTGTGTTGGGATCTTTGGGACAAAAAGGCTTTTCATCTACTCCTCCTCTCCAGGTGCTGAGTCATCTGAAGTGAGACTGAACGAAAATAGCAGTTTACTTTTATGCTTATTTAATTTATATAATTAAACATGTGAAGATAGTATTGATATGATCTTTCATAATGATTACATTAGAATAAGTATCAATGTCATAGAAATTTAGCACTGATATTGAAAATTGTTGATTATTTTCATTGTTAAATTATTAATTGAAAACAGTTTCCTTTTTTAATAGTTTAGTATTTATATACAGAGGTTCTTGTTCCACAAATGACAAACCAAAGCAATTGCTTTAAGGGCCACAGTTGCTAAAGACTGGAATTTGTCTTGTGATAATCCCCTAAAATGAAATTAATACCTTCCAAGGAAAAGAGCTGAATTCAGCTTCAAAGGCGAGTTCAACTCACTTCCATAATAATGGTACTAAAAGTTTTATTTACCCATTCCAGTGGACCATCTTGCAATTTTATATACTTTTTTTCTTTTCTGTCTCAATTACTTTGAGTCTATTCCATTGTATTATAATGCTTAGTTAACATCTTCACTCTTGCATCTGAGTATGTTTTCTCTGCTATTAAAACTCCTTCAGGTTGCAATGTAAGAATGCAATTTTTTCCCTGAAAAGTGGATTTTCTTCATTCTCAGGTTTTCCCTGATTCTTCCATATTTCTTATTTGATATCAGTCTCTCTACTTTTACCATTAGACTTTTCTCTGCTTGTCCTTTTTCTACTTTTTATTTCTACTGTTTTTCCTATGGGTTTAATATTCATAATTCCTTAATGAGCTGATTGGATGAATCAGTCAGCATTTCATATAGAAATCTCATACTAAGGAAACTTCTGAAGGCTAGCTCATAAGCAAAGATGAATATTCCTCTTCCAATCTGTTGAGGCCAGGGTCAAGAAAGTTTATATGATACTTTTTTTCTCATGTGAAAGATATAGGAGTGAGGTGTTTAAAACTTTTTGAGCTTCCCATGTACTTTGTTTACTAAAAAACTAGTTCAGACAGAATTTATTAACTTAATATGTCTTGGATAGACATCCCCAAGGAGATGAAGTCTGAGTCAAGTCTGAGTCAAATAAGGAAGGACAACAGGGAGGCCAAGGTGGGAAGGATATTTCAGAAAAGAATGAATTGCTATGAATATTTTCTAATATGATAAATGCATCTGCTTTGATATTGATATTCTGCAACTAAATATAATCTAGACAAGTATATAAACTCAGAGATATATATATTAAGCAAATAGTGATTGGATGTTGTCAAACAATAATCAGTATCAAGACTGCAGAGTACAAAGAGCTTTATTTGGGGTTTTAAGAATTGCAGTTCGGGAGACACAGATTCAGGTAAAACAGAAAGAATGTTCTGGGGAAGAGAAAGAGTTAGAGGCAAAAGCCTCAGGGGTGTTTAAGAATTATGATTGACCCTGATGCAAGAAAAGAAATATTTGTCCTTAAGGGATAGACTGTCAGGAATTACTTTAGGGTAAGGGTCCAATAAGTATCTTGAGTTTCTGGAACATTGGACAGATGTTCTGGATGCCTATGTTAAAACAAGAAGTGGTCACCATTCAGGTTCCATCCTGTCTGAGATGTGCATAAATCACACTTCCTCAGTGGCCTCCTGGCTCCATTTTAGAGAGATCTCTTACCAATAATAACTCCATTTTGAATTTTCTTTCATAATGGTGATTGGTCAATAAGAAAAGCAGACTAAAATGTAAGTCTTCTGGCAGTTAGCATATCTTTATTGCCCTACCTTTATTAGTTATAGGCTAAAGCAAAATATATATAAAGATCAGGAGGCATCCTCTGTCCCTCACCTAATAATTAGCTAAGTCATATACTTACAGAACTTCCTTATAGAAGGAACAGCAAATGTAGAAATTAATATTTAGGTGACCATGATATCACTGTTTGCATGAATATGCTGCCTACAGGAGCACTTAAAAGTTAGATACAAAAATTTCTTTTTTTTTTTTTCAATAAAGAGTTTTATAGAACCCTTCTTAGCTGATACAGGCCACCCACCAATTTTTGAATCACTAATGACAGAAGCATTAACATATGGAAAAGCACAGGCAGCTGGTTCAAATGATCATCTCCCTCTTCTCCAAATTCTAAGTTCTTATATGAACTTTAGCATTTTTATTTTTATGGGAATTTAATAGTTAAGACTAATTCAAAAAACAACTCCATTGCTTTAGCATTTCTCAAAAATTAGATTATCTCTTCTAGTGGGGTTTCAAAATGAGAAACAGCATGTCTTGGGTACTCTTATAAGCTGACTTTTGTACCACTATCCCCCCACCACAAATTCATATTTTGAAGTCCTAGACACTAGTACCTCACAATGTAACTGCATTTGGTGATAGGGCATTTCAATTTAAAATGAGATCTTTTGGGGTGGGTTCTAATCTGACTGGTGTCCTTATAAGAGGAAATTTGGGTACACCAAGAGACAGGACTGCATGAATACAGAGGAAAAAAAAAAAGTGAGAAAACAGCAATAAGGCAGCCATCTTCGAGCCAAGAAGAAAGGCCTCAGAAGAGAAGCTGCTAATACCTTGACTTTGGACTTCTAGCCTCCAGAAGTGAGAGGAAATAAATTTCTGTTGTTTATTTGGTATTTTGTTATGGCAGTCTAGCAAACTAGCATAGGTACTAAATACCCGGTATTGAAAATATAAGCTGCCATGCTAATTTTAATCCTAAGATTTATAGCAGAATAGTCTAAAATATTTTTATGTGCTATTAATATAATAAAGATATTTTTAATTTTTGTTTATTCTTTGTCATTTTCTTTCCTGTGACATGATCCTCTAGGAGGAACAAAAATTTGAGTTGCTCACACATCACAAATATTCTTTTTTATGGGTAGATATAACTCTATTCCTAAGTCACTACTTGAGAATAAACATCATTTCAAATAAGATGGCATATTTATACTGTCAAAAGTTGAGAAAAAAAAGAAGTAAAACCAATGAATCACTGAAGTAGTAATTAGTAAAAAGTTCATTGTGCACAGACCAAAAAGACAGTTTGTAAACTGGGAGCACTTAAACCAAAACACATGGAATGAGGTGAGCAGCTAATATAATGTGCAGGCTGTGACTGTTTATTCTTCACAGTGATCGGTTAAAATATTAGAATTTTATTAAAGGGAAGTGGTTGGTGGTTACCTTATATCAAGTTGGGGGAACCATTTAAGTTTGAAAATCACTTATGATTTTCAGAGGCATAAGCAAGAGAAGTGACCCAAGTCAGGTTAGCCTCACTTGTTTTGCAAAATAAGCTAAATTAAGCTTTGTTTTATGACTCAACTGCTTTTGTCTCGCAGAGAATTTTCATGTCTGATCTCCACTTGTGTTTGATTTTAGCAATACTGACAATTTTTAATATAACATTGTCTTTAAGTTTTGTTTCATGCTATCTTAAATAAATAGCCTGTGAATTTCAACACATACTTATTTAAGTGCTCTGAACTTCAAATTCCTCAAAATTTGTTGAAGTAAGTTATATAAGATGCTTTATGACTTGGCTATCGATAGTTCTAGGAATGTTTAGAAGAGCAACTATGAATACTAATCGATGTAACAAATACTGAGTTTCAATTCGAGAAATGTCTTGTGAGCAAATTAAATTTGTGTGGTAGTATGAATCTGGTTTCTACAATTTAGGTGAAAGAATTTATCTATATATAGAGAGATGATCAACAAAAAGGAGAAATAATCAGAAACAAAAGTTACAGTAATCTTGATAAACAAATGTTGCAGGAGATTAAGGAGAAATATGTCCCAAAATAGAGAGAGCAGTGAACAAGTGCTAAGAAACATTCTACCATGCTGTGTCAAAATTTTATTATCTAAACAACAATGAGCTGACCTGTTTTACAAAACAGGAACAAATGAAATATCTCTGTACTTTATCAAATAACTCAGATATTTGGTCACTACTGTGCATAGCTGATGATGTTTCCTATTCCCAAGACAATAAGTAAGTAAAATAAATTAATAAATGCACTCAATAGTAAGCAAGGTGAGTGTATTTTTCTCACATCTTCAGTTCTCTCAGTTACATAATTTTAGTTCTGATAAAGTAAAAGATGAAGGAAAGAGATGACAGTTCTTTGTGGAATAGAAAGGATTTTCCTATCATCCTAATTATAGAACTGTGTGAAACTGAGTTATTTTCTAGGTTCTTCCAGTAAATCTGGTAGGGCCCTTTTTGGAGCAGGAAAGAGTGAAGAATTTCAACTCTCTGATGACAACAATGTACCAAAGGGCTATAGCTGTAGATCTAAGAATAGGAAGAAGTCATAAGGTCTCAAGGCACTTGCCTGGAGGTTAATTAATCAGTATTTGTATTCATCTTCACAACTATATTTTTACTTGCTACCAATTGGTTGAGCAGATGGTAAGGACTAGAAATCTGGCACATCTTGAAAAATAATCAGATCTCATCAAGTCAATTAGTTTTGGAAACTACATTAGAAATTCTTTGCTGACTTAAGGAGAAACAGTTTGCTAATAATGTTTGTTCTGGGAACAAGACTTGTGCCGAAAACAATTCTTCTCTAGTTAATTCCTGCATCGCCCCACCCCGCACACACACCCCTACACACAGACACACAGACACACACACACACAGACACACACAAAGACACACACACACAGACACACACACAGACACACACACACACACACACACACGGTGGTGGAAACAAATAGAAGAAGGGATATTTTCCTCTAAATGAAATTTTAACAAGCTAGCTTAGTCTCAGGCTAGGAGAAGGCACCAGAAGCTGACTCTGCCCACTTTGGCTCACTCCAATGAATGAAAACAGTTTCTTCTCCTTTTAAAGGAACATATACACATACACATGGAAGAAAAAAGAAAAGTGAAATCCCAAAGCAGTAGAAAAGTGTGAGGAAACGTAAGATATATTCTATAAAGGAACTAAATAGTCTTCTGCCAGCAAACCCAAGATGATTAATTGCCAGTACCACAGAAGGTAGAAATTTTTAAAACAAGAGAAAAGAAAAAATGACCTGAAAAAAAATTTGAATGTTAAACAATTTAGCTCTCTCCAAAATTATTTGATAACAAAGTAAAAAAGATTTTGACAGAGTTGAATCCTTTGATGCCCTTTTTGATAGCAGGTCAGAGATAGGGCCATAAGATTACTAGAATCCTCTCCTAAGGATGCCTATTTACTGATATACACAGGTGCAAAAATACCAAAGAACATGAAGGTAATACCAAAAATGTAAATATATACAATAGAATTGCCAACCAATGAGATATCTTGGCTTCATGTTAAATAATTTTTATTGTTTATTTTAGCGAGTATTAATTTATATATATATGCATTTAAATATGTATATACATACAAAAATAGTAGTTTTTTTTTTTTAAAAACTGCTGCATGTTAGGCAGGATTCTAGGAAAAAATACAGTGAACAAAAACAGACTAAAATCCTGGTTTTTGTAGGGCTTGCTTTCTATTGAGATAACAGATATTAAACATTAAATTCAAAACATAGATTGTAAGGTGATGCCGGCCTTGGAGAAAAATAAAGCAGTGATGAGGGTTAAGGAGTGTTTGAGAAGGGTAGTTGTAACTTCAGTGAGGGAGGCCTCATTGAAAAGGTGACCTCTGAGCCAGGATCCAAAGGAGGTTAAGGAGAGAACTGTATGGGGGGAAGAAAGAGTAGTTGAGAGGACTGTGCCTGCCATTGCTTGAGTTATAACAGAGAGATAATACTATAGAGTGAGTAAATGGAGGATAGTAGGTAATGAAGTAAAAGGGATAAAGAAGACCGATGATGCAATGTTAAGTAGGTAAGTGAAGTTAGAGGACTTCTGAGAGTTTTGAACAGAGAAATTACATGCTCCAAGTTATATTTTGTGAGGGTACCCCAGGTCTCTTCCTATAAAAATAGATTGACAGGGGCAAAAGCTGAGGCATGAAGGGTATTGGAAAAGTCTAGGCTTTAAATTATGAGGTCATAGGAAACATGGGCATAGATGACATCTAACAATATTTGATTATAAGGTGGTCATCCATGTAATACTTTTTTTGAAGGCATCATCAACACTGAAACACATTTCAATAACTCGTAGAATCTTGAAAATAAATTTGAGAACCTCTAACAGTCTGTGAAGAAGTGTGAAGAATATGGTCTGTTGCCTGAACTTAATTTTGCAATTATATATTTTCTGTTATCTTTAAAACAAAAACTTGAAAAAACCTAATAAGTCAATCCATTTTAGATGTGACCATCACCTTGGAGCTTGTTAGAAATTTGGAATCTGGTGCATCATCCAACGTCTGCTGATTTTCATGCATGTTAAAGCTTGAGCAGCACTACTCTATTCTATGCAATTAAATTTACGGATGGAAAGATAAAGACTGCACATGGCAAGAGAACATAGACTCTCTGGATCCTTTACATTCATTTATGTCTTTTATTGTTTTGGATGTTTTTTCTTCTCTCCCTAACAAGATAATAAGCACTGTGATGCAAATTTGTCATAATTATAAAATCAGTGGAGACTGGGACTTTGCTTTGCTCATTGCTGTGTCTACAGCACCCATAATAGTGCCTTAATCTAAGTAGGTACCTTAATCTTATAAGGTTTGAATTAATTAATTAATATACTGGTTTTTTGCATATCCCTCAAACTTACTGAAAGTTCAAACCAACCAGACACAAGAATGCACAGACAAATATGAAACTGAAATGTAATCAATTGAAACAGACATTGGCAAACAATATCTATCTTGCTTGCTCCAAAAACAGACACCCACTTTCTCAGGCCATTTTTATGTGACATTTGCTAACAATTAGCCAAAGTTAGATATATAGTCAAACTCAAAAATAAGATACACGATCATAGATTCCATCTCCTGATTACAGAAGCTGAAATGTAACTACATAAATGATGTAGAGAGAGGATGAGACAAAAATGTTAGGCTATTAGTTCAATTTGATTTATGGCTATTATGTGCAAGACCAGGGGTTCCCAACCCTTGGGCCCCAACAGTCAGAGGCCTGTTAGGAACCTGGCTGCTCAGCAGGAGGCGAGCAGCGGGCAGGCGAGCTAAGCTTCATCTGCCACTCCCCATCGCTCGCGTTACTGCCTGAACCATCCCTGTCTCCCCTCACCACCACCCTCCCTGTCCGTGGAAGAAACCAGTTTCTGGTGCCAAAAAGGTCGGGACTGCTGTGATATACAGTTACTTGCCTCATAGAATTGATTCACAGCCATCTCAACCTGAAAATTTTTCCACCAACACTTCCATGGTCTGCTCAAATATCTGCTTCAAAAAATTCTTCTGATCTCCCTAGCAAAAATTAATTTATCTCTGCCTTCTATATCTCCATGTTACTTTCATTATATCTGTAATTAGCATTACTTCTTGTACATTATTTTAGTTACTCTGGGACTCTTTTTGCCCACTATCCCAACCAACCAATACTGTGAAATCTGACAACTTGCCAAAATATAAAAAATTCTAACTGATAGAACTTCTAGGAAGGGAGAGTCTCTAAATTGTTATAAGAAGGAAGGAGGGGAATGAAATATGCTTATCATTTCTATCCTTCCTCTTTGATTTTAGAAGTCCTTACGGAAATTCTGTTTTCACAAATTTACTTTGGAAGCGGCCTCTCAAATCGAGGGTTACAAACCCATGGTGCTCACATAGACCCTGTGCAGTTTCTAATTTTGTCTCACCTTGATTTCCCAAGGTGCTGCTATGTGACAGAGTTTGTATGCTACCTCTTCCTCCACTATCAGTTTCCCTGGTTTCCCAAGCACACTTAGCACTGGGATGAACTAAAAGTCATTTTCTTGTAATTAAATGCATTTGAAATGAAGTTCACCAAGCATAAAAATTCCTCTGATCCCCTGTCAACGAAAGTCTAATAATGAAATCTGTAAGAAGAAATTCTTAACTTTAAACAACACAGGTCAAGTGAGCGGGCTTTAAAAATATTTTTAAAATCACTAAAGTGAGAGGCAAAAATTTTACATACTATTAAAATGTAGGGAAATTATTTGTTAAAGTGAAATGATATAAAAATTCTGACTCCTGGAAAACAAGCCAGCATTAATGGCAATAGATATGCATTGACTACCTTCTCTGGCCTGGTTCTGAAGTAGAGAATAGAAGCTGAGTATGAGCAACCGTTCGGTTAGCTACCGCTGCTGTATACAGTGATGACAGATGTTATCTGTTATCACAAGGGCAACCATAAACATCTATTTTTATATCTGTTAACTTATCCCTCCACTTCAAAAGTCACTCAAGCCAACTTTGTGCCCCTATATCTTTCTCCTTCACTGAGGAGAAGCCAAAGGGATTGATAACATTCTCATTTCATAAAGGTGCTCCTTCTTGAATAATATGAGCAGTGTTATCAAGGATAGTTATTTGAATTAGACTCAGCTGAGACAGACCATGGAATTCTACCATTTGGATAGAAATAAAAACAAGTTAATCTGGTTCTGAAATCAACCCTTGCTATTAGCATGTATCCTGAGATTTAGTTTAGGGTTTGAGTGTTCTTAAATTTTATTTTCAACTAAAGAAACTACTCCTGTTTTTCAAAGGATCACTCTTTATGTTGATAATCACAAGAACACAGAGAGATAGTATAGATGAATACTACATTACTGGGTTATCCCCAAATTAGAGATGAGCAAACAGAATGACAGGGCTTTATATGCCCAGCATGTCCAACATCATGCTGGCAGACCTGGGAAGAAAACTCAGACTTTCCGACTTTACATTTAATGTCCTTTCTAATATAAAACAATTCTAGTGGAAGATCTAATTATGCATTAAAGTTCTCAGATAGATAGGTAAGTGCTTTTCTATCATGAATGGAAATTAACCTATCTGAATTTTATGGCCAGATATTAATAGCAAATACTGATAATGTGTATGTAATACATGTACGTTATTTGTTTTTTTGCTTACCATGGCCTCAGTATCCTCAAAGAAGATCTGTTTTCACTATTTAGACATTTTCACAAACACATTAGTTGACTCCAGGACTGGGAGAAAATAATTTGAGATAGAATAACCAACACCTAGTCAGACAGAATAAAACAGAATGCTTGTTGTTTAATTATGTTGACAGTTTTTAAGATAATGATTTTCTATGATTAAGGGCAAGGGATCTGGAAACTGATTTCAATCTAGGGCTGCTTCTTACTCTCTATCTTTGGCTAAGTTATTAAACCTCCTTATAGCTTAGGGTACTACCCTACAAAATGAAAACAAAAGTAATACCTACCTCCAAAACTTGTAGTGGATTAAATGTGCTAATATATATAAAGCACTTAGAACCATGTCTGCTACATAAATAAATATTGAATAATAGATATTATTATGGTCCTAATCCAAAAGCCCAAGGGAATTAATTGTAGTTATTTTATTTAACTGAACCTGAAATGATATTTTTCCATATACTTTTTGCCAGCTGTCATATATCTTTTTATCACAATTTTTTACTCAGAATTTATTAAAATTCAAAAAGTACCTACAAAAAATTATGTAGTCCTTTATGTTTTATGAAATTTTGCCATGAATAAATATTTTCTAAAGATGTAACCACTATTTAAGGCTTTGAAAATATAATAAAGTTAAAACTAGAGAAACTGGGTAAGTTTTATAGTATTATTATTCAGTGTGGGACCTGAAAATGTGTTTAAAGATAAAGAAGTTATAGAGCTGTGTTGATGATTAAATAATTAGATCTTCAAAGGGTAATGATAGGAACTGTTAATACAGGGTGACCCTTAATTCAAGGAAATAAAGGGGAACTAACAAAAGTGATTACTAATGGTTCATAATATCAAATTTTCATTTATCTTCTGTAGTTGTCCTTTCCATTTTCATTTCTTTCCCTTTCCCTCATATATAGGTAATTCACCCTGCTTTCTTTGATCTTCTCTTTTAATTTTATTCCCCATTTTTTAATTTCATTCTCATATTTTTTATCTCATCACCTTTCCTTCTGTATTCTTTTGTTTTTTCCATTCATACACTGAAAATGACAAAAGTGAGTATTAATATTTTTAAATAAGTTTGTTTCTTATTCACAGTTTTGTAATTTGGATACTATTGTGTATATGTCCTATTACAAATGATTTCTTATATTTTTATTTGACTTTTCCTCATTTTCAAAAGGCCTACCAACTCATGTCATATACAACCTTCCCAAAAGGTAAATTCTAAATTCCCATTTAGGGTGAAGGTAATTCTGATTTTATTAGTTTTTTCAGCTTTTTAAATTACTATTCTTACTCTCATTTCTAGATTAAAAGACTGTTGTGACATGCATTTGCCATTTGCCCATCCCTCTAGAGCCAAGGAGTACACTTATAAAGTAAACGATAATTTCCTGTATCTCTACTGTTTTTTGATCCTTTTCCTTGGGGGTCAGTAAAACATATGGTCAAATTGATTTTCTGAGCACCCCTCCCCCCCACACCTACAGTCTTTGCTTTTCAGAGAAACCTTTGATGCTATTGTGGTTTATGAATGTGAAATGACGTTCTTGATCTCTGCCAGTATTCATGCCTGGTCAGACTGTCATTAACTTTCACCTTTAGTGCAGAATTTCATAGAAAGCCACATGGAGGTGATATATCAATTTGAAAAAAGTTAATTAGCAGCCTGCTTCTCTTTGCATTTCTCTCCAACAAGGTCATACATATTAACAGACGTATTCCCATGGCACTAAGTCAACATAAAACTTAGTATGACAATTCTATCCCATTATGGACGTTGCTCTTTTGCTTAATCTGTTCAAAATGAAAAATATGTGTGAGATATCAAATATTCAGCTTACCAAATGAATAGTAAAGTGCATATTTTAGACTTTGTGGGGAATGTACCAAGAAACAGTTTTACTTCTCTTGCAACTAAACTAATAACTTGGAGAAAAAGTAATATTCTTATAAAAATGGTTAAAAGTTAAAACACATATATTTCCAAAACTGAGTATGGCATACTATTCAACCTATAAATAATGGAATTTTAAACATAAAGGTGTGTACTTGGATGAGAGGGTGATATACTTCATGAAGAATCAAGGAAAACTCTCATGCATTTAGCATATAGGAGTGTAAGAAATCCACATAATACACATAGACAATAACCAGTAGTGTTCTATGTAACCACATATACAACTGTTGTTATTGAGAGCAATGACAAAATTCATGATGAAATATATATTCTCAAGTGCTTAATGAATTCACTGTTTCTTTACATATCAGATAACTTTAGTGCTCTTTAATGGTTAAAAAACACTTTACAAGTTTTTCCAATTTTGGTTAGTCTTTTATTGCATTTACTGACTTAAAAGGGAGGAGCATGAAATAAATTTATAAGCACACTTTTAGAGGAAATGACAAGATGATAGGATGGACACCGATCAGCAATAATATGAGAACTATTTCTAAAATCACTCTTGGTGCTAAGATTTTAACATTTAAAAAAAATTTTTTTACTGGAGTATAGTTTATTTACAATGTTGTGTTAGTTTCTGCTGTGTAGCAAAGTAAATTATACATGTACATACATCCACTCTTTTTTTAGATTCTTTTCCCATATAGATCACTACAGAGTATTGAGTAGAGTTCCCTGTGTTATATACTAAGTCCTTATTAGTTATCTATTTTATATATAAAAGGGTGTATATGTCAATCCCAATCTCCCAATTTATCCCTCCTCACCTCCCTTTCCCCCCTGGTAACCATAAGTTTGTTTCCTACATCTGTGACTCTGTTTCTGTTTTGTAAATAAGTTCATGTGTACCATTTTTTCTTTTAGATTCCACATATAAGTGATATCATATGATATTTGTCTTTCTCAGTCTGACTTACATCACTCAGTATGACAAATTCTGGGTCCATCCATACCACTGCAAATGGCATTATTTATTTTTTATGGCTGAGTAATATTCCATTGTATATATGTACCAAATATTCTTTATCCATTCCTTTGTTGATGGACATTTAGGTTGCTTCTGTGTCCTGGCTATTGCAAACAGTGCTTCAGCGAACATTGGGGTGGATACATCTTTTCAAATTATGGTTTTCTCTGGATATATTCCCAGGAGTGGGGTTGCTGGATCATATGGTAGCTCTATTTTTAGTTTTTAAAGGAAACTCTATACTCTTCTCCATAGTGGCTGTATAAATTTACATTCCTATCAACAGTGTAGGAGGGTTCTCTTTTCTTAACACCTTCTCCAGCATTTATTGTTTGTAGACTTTTTGATGATGTCCATTCAGACCAGTGTGAGGTGATACCTCATTGTAGTTTTAATTTGCATTTCTCTAGTAATTAGTGATGTAGAGCATCTTTTCATGTGCTTTTTGGCCATCTGTATGTCTTCTTTGGAGAAATGTTTGTTTAGATCTACCACCCATTTTTGATTGGCTTTTTTTTTTGATATTGATCTGCATGTGCTGTTTGTATATTTCAGAGATTAATCCTTTGTCAGTCATGTTGTTTGCAAATATTTTCTACCATTCTGTGGGTTGTCTTTTTTACTTTGTTTATGGTTTCCTTTGCTGTGTAAAAGCTTTTAAGTTTAGTGAGGTCTCATTTGCTTATTTTTGCTTTTATTTTCATTACTCTAGGACATGGATCAAAAAAGATCATGTTGCAATTTATGTCAGAAAGTGTTATGCCTATATTTTCCTCTAAGAGTTGTATAGTATTCAGTCATACATTTATCCATTTTGAGCTTATTTATGTGTATGATGTTAGGGGGTGTTCTAATTTCATTCTTTTACATGTAGCTGTCCAGCTTTCCATGGACCATTTATTGAAGAAGCTGTCTTTTCTTCATTATATATTCTTGCTTCCTTTGTCATAGATTAAGTGACCATAGATGTGTGGGTTTATCTCTGTACTTTCTATCCTGTTTCACTGATCTGTAGTTCTGTTTTTTGTGTCAGTACCATACTGTTTTGATGACTATAGCTTTGTAGTATAGTCTGAAGCCAGGAAGCCTGGTTCCTCCAGCTCCATTTTTCTTTCACAAGATTGCTTTGGCTATTTGTGGTCTTTTGTGTTTCCATACAAATTATATATTTTTTTAATTCTGGAATTGTATTGAATCTGTAGATCATTTGGGTAGTATAGTCATTTTCACAATATTGATTCTTCCAATCCAAGAACATGGTATATCTCTCCATCTGTTTGCATCATCTTTGATTTCTTTCATCAGTATCTTTTATAGTTTTCAGAGTACAGGTCTTTTGCCTCCTTAGGTAGGTTGATTTCTAGGTAGTTTGTTGTTTTTGATATGATGGTAAATGGGATTATTTCCTTAATTTCTCTTTCTGATCTGGTAGTGTATAGGAATGCAACAGATCTCCGTATATTAATTTTGAATCCTACAACTTTACCAAATTCATTGATGAACTCTAGTAATTTTCTGGTAGCATCTTTAGAATTTTCTGTGTATAATATCATGTCATCTGCAAACAATGACAGTTTTACTTCTTTTCCAATTTGGATTCCCTTTACAGTAAGCCCCCTACATACGAATCTTCAAGGTGCAAACTTTCAAAATGCAAATGAGTGTTCCATCAACATCAGGTGTGAGTGAAATTGCAGCTTGCCCTCTATCTCCTATTGCTGACAATCCTTCAACTCTATCATCTCCCACCTTCTCTCCCTCCTCCAGTCTGTAACTCTTCTTGCCTGTTCACTTGATGTTGATGCCAGCCCCTGTATGCCAGCTGTTGTACTGTTATGATTGTACTTTCAGGGTACTGTACTGTAAGATTAAACATGTTTTCTTTATTTTTTGTGTGTTTATTTTTTATGTATATTTGTGTGAAAATATTATAAACTTATTACACTACAGTATTATATAGCCAATTGTGTTGACTGGGTACCTAGGCTAACTTCATTGGACTTAGGAACAAATGAACCTGCTCTTGTAACTGAACTTGTTTGTATGTAGGGAACTTACTGTATTTCTTTTTCTTCTCTGATTGCTGTGGCTATGACTTTCAAAACTGTGTGGAATAAAAGTGGCAAGAGTGGATATCCTTGTCTTGTTCCTGATCTTAGAGGAAATGCTTTCAGCTTTTCACCACTGAGAATGATAATTGCTGTAGGTTTGTCTTATATGGCCTTTATTATGTTAATGTATGTTCCTCTATGCCCACTTTCTGGAGAGATTTTATCATAAATGAGTGTTGAATTTTGTCAAAAGCTTTTTCCACATCTATTGAGATGATCATATGGTTTTTATTTTTCATTGTGTTAATGTGGTGCATTGCATTGATTGGTTTACACATATTAAAGAATCCTTGCATTCCTGGGATAAATCACATTTGATCATGGTGTATGATCCTCTTAATGTATTGTTAGATTTAGTTTCCTAGTATTTTTTTAGGATTTTGCATCTATGTTCATGAGTGATATTGGCCTATAATTTTCTATTTTTGTGGTATCTTTGTCTGGTTTTGGTATCAGGGTGATGGTGGCCTCATACAATGAGCATCAGAGTGTTCCTTCCTCTGCAAGTTTTTGGAATAATTTCAGAAGGATAGATGTTAACTCTTCTCTAAATGTTTTATAGAATTCACATGTGAAGCCATCTGGGCCTGCACTTTTGTTTGTTGGAAGTTTTTTTATCACAGTTTCAATTTCAGTACTTGTGATTCGTGTGTTCATATTTTCTATTTCTTTCTGGTTTACTCTTCGAAGGTTGTACCTTTCTAAGAATTTGTCCATTTCTTCTAGGCTGTTCATTTTATTGGCATATATTTGCTTATAGTAGTCTCTTATGATCCTTTGTCTTTCTGTGGTGTCAATTGTAACTTCCCCTTTCTCATTTCTAATTTTATTGATTTGAGTCCTCTCCCTTTTTTTCTTGATGAGTTGGACTAAAGGTTTATCAATTTTGTTTATCTTCTCAAGGAATCACCTTTATTTTCATTGATCTTTGCTATTGTTTTCTTCATCTCTATTTCATTTATTTCTGCTCTGATCTTTATGATTTCTTTCCTTCTACTAACTTTGGGTTTTGTTTGTTCTTCTTTCTCTAGTTGCTTTAGGTATAAAGTTAGGTTGTTTATTTGAGACTTTTCTTGTTTCCTGAGGTAAAATTGTAGTGCTATAATCTTCCCTTTTAAAACTGCTTTTGCTGCATCCCATACATTTTGGATTGTCCTGTTTTTATTGCCATTTGTCTCTAAGTATTTTTTGATTTCCCCTTTGATTTCTTCAGTGATCCATTGGTTGTTGAGTAACATATTGTTTAGTGTCCATGTGTTTGTGTTTTTTTACAGTTTGTTTTTTCTTCTTCAATCGATTTCTAATCTCATAGCATTGTGGTTGGAAAAGAGGCTTGATATGATTTCAGTTGTCTTAAATTTACCGATGCTTGATTTGTGGCCCAAGATGTAATCTATTCTGGAGAATGTTCCATGTGCACTTGAGAAGAAAGTGTATTCTGCTGCTTTCAGATGGAATATTCTATAGGTATCAATTAAATCTATCTGGTCTAATGTGTCATTTAAGGCTGTGTTTCCTTATTAATTTTCTGTCTGGATGATTTGTCCATTGGTGTAAGTGGGGTGTTAAAGTCCCCCACTATAATTGTGTTACTGTCAGTTTCCCCTTTTATGGCTGTTAGCATTTGCCTTAGGTATTGAGGTTCTCATATTTTGGATGCATATATATTTACAATTTTTATATCTTCCTCTTGGATTGATCCATTGATTATTATATGCTGTCCTTCTTTATCTCTTATAACAGTCTTTATTTTAAAGTCTGTTTTGTCTAATATGAATATGGCTACTCCAGCTTTCTTTTGATTTCCATTTGTATGGAATAACTTTTTCCATCCCCTCACTTTCAGTGTGTATGTGTCCCTAGGTCTGAAGTGGGTCTCTTGCAGACAGGTCTTGTTTTTGTATCTATTCAGTCAGTCTGTGTGTTTTGGTTGGAACATTTAATCCATTTACATTTAAGGTAATTATTGATGTGTATGTTCCTGTTGCCATTTTCATGATTGTTTTGGGTTTGTTTTTGTAGGTCTATTTTCTTCCCTTCTTTTGTTTTCTTCTCTTGTGGTTTTATTACCATCTTTAATGTTGTATTTGGATTGCTTTTTCTTTTTTGTGTGTATCTATTTAAATTTTTTGGTTTGCATTTTCCATGAGGTTTTGATACCGCAATCTGTGTATATACAAGGTTGTTTTAAGTTGGTGGTCTCTTAACTTCAAATGCAATTTCCATTTCCTGCAATGGTACTCTCCTCACAGTTGCTGGATTTGATATCATATTTTTGTGTGGGTGATTTCCTACTATTATTTTATGTTTACCTGTATGGTTAGCTTTCCCATTTGTGATTTTCCTGTTTCTAGTTGTGACTTCTTCCTCCTCCTACCCCCCCAAAGAATTTCCTTTAGCATTTGTTGTAAAGCTGATTTGGTGGTGCTAAATTCTGTTAGCTATTGCTTCTGTGTAAAGAATTTGATTTCTCTGTTGAATCTGAAAGAGAGCCTTGCTGGGTAGAGTGTTCTTGGTTGCAGGTTTTTCCCTTTCATCACTTTAAATATATTGTGTCACTGTATTCTCTCCTGCAGAACTTCTACTGAAAAATCAGCTAATAACCCTGTGGGGATTCCCTTGTATGTTATTTGTTGCTTTTCCCTTGTTGCTTTTAATATTTTTTCTTTGTATTTAGTTTCTGTCAGTTGGATTAATATGTGTCTCGGCATGTTTCTCCTTGGGTTTATCCTGCATGGGACTCTCTGCACTTCCTGAACATGGTTGAATATTTCCTTTCCCATGTTAAGGAAGTTTTTGGCTATAATTTCCTAAAATATTTTCTTGGACCCTTTCTCTCTCCTTTCTTCTTCTGGGACTGCTATAATGTGAATGTCGGTGTGTTTAATGTTGTCCCAGAGGTCTCTGGTGCTGTCTTCATTTCTCTCTCTCTCTCTTTTTTAATAAGTTTATTTATTTATTTGTTTGTTTGTTTATTCATTTATTTATTTATTTATTGCTGCATTGGGTCTTTGTTGCTGCACATGTTGCTGTGAGTGGGGGCTACTCTTAGTTTGTGATGCACAGGCTTCTCATTGTGGTGGCTTCTCTTGTTGCAGAGCATGGGCTCTAGGCACACAGGCTTTGTAGTTGTGGCACTTAGGCTCAGTAGTTGTGACTCATGGGCTCTAGAGCACAGCCTCTATAGTTGAGGCACACAGGCTTGGTTGCTCCGTGGCATGTGGGATCTTCCTGGACCCAGGCTTTACCCTTGTCCCTTGCATTAGCAGGTGGATTTGTAACTACTGTGCCACCAGAGAAGTCTCTGTCCTTGTTCCTCATCATTCTTTATTCTTCATTCTGTTCTGTGGCAGTGATTTCCACCACTCAGTCTTCCAGCTCACTGTTTTTTTTTTTTATGCTTCAGTTATTCTGCTGTTGATTCCTTCTATTGTATTTTTCATTTTAGTTATTGTGTTATTCATCTCTGTTTGTTCTTTATGTATTGTCTTTGTTAAACATTTATTGTATCTTCTAGGCCTGTGCCTCCATTCTTTTTCTGAGATTTTGAATCATCTTTTTGTCATTACTCTGAATACTTTTTCAGGTAGATTGCCTATCTCCTCTTCATTTAGTTGTTTTTGTGGATTTTTATCTTGTTTCTTGATCTGCAACATATCTCTATCATCTCTTTTTGTCTAACTTTCTGTGTTTGTGGTCTCCTTTCTGCAAGCTACAAGATTGTAGTTTCTCTTGCTTCTGGCATCTGCTCCCTGGTGGGTGCAGTTGGTCCTGGGGCTTGTGTAGGCTTCCTGGTGGGAGGGACTGATGCCTGCCCTCTGGTAGGTGGAGCTGGGTCTTGTCCCTCTGGTGGGCAGAGCCATGTCCAGTTGTGTGTTTTGAGGTGGCTGTGAGCTCAGTATGACTTTGTGTAGCCTATCTTCTGATTGGTGGGGCTGTGTTCCTATCTTATTGGTTGTTTGACCTGAGGATTTTCAGCACTGGAGCTTGCAGGTTATTTGGTAGTGCTGGTTCTCAGTGCCAAAATGGGAACCTCCAGGAGAGCTCACGCAGGTCAGTATTCCCTGGGACCTCTTATATCAGTGTCCTTGCTCCCACAGTGAGCTACAGTCAACCTTCACCTCCTCAGGAAACCCTCTGAGACCCCGAGGTAGGTCTAGCCCAGGTTCCTATGGAGGTACTACTTTATGCTGGGTCCTAGTACATGTGAGACCTTGTGTGCCTCCTCCAAGAGTGTAATCTCTGTTTCCTCCAGTCCTGTGGAGCTCCTGCATTCAAGCCCCACTAACCTTCAAGGCTAAGTCCTCTGGGCATTCTTCCTCCTGATGCCAGACGCTCAGACTCTCTTGGAGGTCTGTTTTTATGTGGGAATGTCCCTGTGTAACCTGCATGGGTTTAACATTTGTTGGTTGAAAGCTGCTTTTAGTATAGATGTCTGCCACCTCTTTCTTCAGTGTATGCTGGCCTTTATCCCTGTGACAGAAGGTGTGAGTGATGTTGTGGTGACCAGCGCCTGCCCTGGATATTGAGCAGGGCCTCCTGTTTGCTGTGTGGTTGTTACTGCCCTGTCAGGGGCAGGGTCTGTGCCCTAGTTGTTGGAGTAGAGGCCCCCAGATCTATTTCTTTTTTTTTTTTATTGTAAGAAATGTTTGTTTTATTTTATTGCTCATATAAACATTGCCATCTCATCAACAGAACACCCAGGTATGTACACTGAATATTAAATTAGTGTCTTTGATGTTTTGCCAACTTTAGGCATCTAAAAATCCTTGCTTTACATATAATTTTTTTAAAGAACTTCTATTGAGATATAACTGACATACAATAAACTGCATATATTTAAAGTGTACAACTTGATATTTTTTTCCTTATTAGTAATGTATATATAGCAATCCCAATCTCCCAATTCATCCCACCCCAACCGCCCTCCCCACCCCACTTTTTCCACTTGGTGTCCATATGTTTGTTCTCTACATTTGTGTCTCTATTTCTGCCTTGCAAACTGGTTGATTTGTACCATATATTCGTTAATATACGATATTTGTTTTTCTCTTTCTGACTTACTTCACTCTGTATGACAGTCTCTAGGTCCATCTGTGTCTTTAGAGATGTCCCAATTTCGTTCCTTTTTATGGCTGAGTAATATTCCATTGTATGTATGTACTACATCTCCTTTATCCATTCATCTATTGCATGGACATTTAGATTGCTTCCATGACCTGGCTATTGTAAATAGTGCTTCATTGAACATTGGGGTACATGTATCTTTTTGAATTATGGTTTTCTCTGGGTATATGCCCAGTAGTGGGATTGCTGGCTCGTATGGTGGTTCCTCTTGCCCATCCCCCAGATCTGTTTCTTAGTTTTGTTTCTGATTTGTGGTGCAAGGTAGGCATGATTGGAGCACTCCCACTGGGAGAGAAGCCACTGAGTATTTCTCTTCACCTGTGGGTGTACTCTGTTGTGTCAGTTTTCACCTGTTGTGCAAGCTCTCAGATTACTTTTGTTGGCACTGCTCTCCGCCCACCCTAACTGTGGGTATGCAGCAATTGGCCCTGGTGTCTCTCAGACGTTATTTTCACCAGGCCACTAGCATAGGTCCACTGAAGTCAGGTCCTCAGATTGCAGTAATCATGGATCTGGACCCGTTGTGGGCACTTTGAGGCAGCTCAGACTCTAACCTGGCCCATCCTCCCCCCACCCCCCACCCCATGTACATGCCCACAAAGTCTACAGCTGCTAAAACTAGACCTGTCTTGGCTGCAGGAGCACTCTTTGTCTGTTCAGATGTTCTGCAGGTACTAAGGTCACATAGTCGGCCACGGAGGTGTCAGTCTGCAGTTGAACAACAGCAAGGAGGCATTTCAACTTTTCTTCCTTAGTTGCATAGCCCCTGGGGCTCAGCTTTGGTTTCAGCCCAACCTCTGCATGTGTGCCACTCACAGGGTCTGCTCCCAAGGCTGCCCCAGAGCACGAGTCTGTCCCAGCAAGGAGTGGGGGGCACATTGGAGGAGGTGGCTGTGGTTGTGGTCCTGAGAACACCCACCATGTTGGGGACGAAATGCAGTGGAGGAGGCAGAGGCTGCTGGAGTCGTGAGAGTATTGCCTGGGCAGTAGCCCTTCCTGATGCCTGGGAAGGCAGGGGCCAGCATGTAAGAAGAGAGGCTGCAATGGTGCCCCTGCCCTTTTGCATCACTCAACAATAGCAGTTTGCTTCTATGGCAGCCCAGGTTTCCTCCACAAGCATTCCCAGTTGCAGATTTTCTCATTTCCATTTCCTCAGGCTGTCTTCTCACAGTCAACAGCAGTCCTCTCCCTGGGTCTGCTCTCCGGACCCTACGTTCCATCCCCTAAACCCCATTTGCACACACACCTTTCCAGCTGGGGCATGCAGGTCTGTGGTAAGACCCATATGCAGGTCTATATAGTCTCACTCTGTCCCTACCACAGATCAGTTGCTGTGCTCTCCTCCGATAGCCCAACTCTCCTTCTGTCTCTGCTGATTTCCCTACAGGTGAGGCAGCTTTCCCAGATCCAGGAATCTCTCCTCTCCTTCAGCTCCCCTCCAGGGACACAGGTCTTGTCCTACTTCCTCCTCTCCTCCTTTTCCCTTCTCCTCTCTTTCCTCCTACCTGGTCACACAAGGATCTTTCTTACCTTTTAGGTGACCAAGATTCTTTGGTAGTGTTCAGCAGGTGCTCCATGAGAATTGTTCCATTTGAAGATGTATTAGTGTCGCATTTGTGGGGAGAGATGAACTCCATAATCTTCTACTTCTCCACCGTCTTGACTCTTGACTCCTTGACTTTATCATTTTTTTAACACTAGTTTCTGGTGCCAGGTGGGGTGGGTTGGGTATAAAAAGAAAATTAAGAACTCGTCCATATCTTTAATATTCTCAGCATCTAATTGGATAAAAAATAAACAATTTAGATCATTTGATGCTCAATAACTTCTAAACTATGTATCATATTTATGAGAGACGAAATTGGATTACAGAAAAGTAGAGATCTGGTTGCAGTCAGGTAAATGGAAAGATTAATGTGATTGGTGGAACATTCTAAGCAATAGTAGTGTATGGTTAGGTTTATTCTAGGTATAGAAGTAAATTTTTCTTTATGAGGGAAGAAGACTGTTCAGAGCAATAAAGAACTGAGAATAAGTGTGGTATATCCTGGATACCTTATAAGAAGTTCCAGTTTCATCCGAGGGCAGTTGAGATTTATAGAAGAAAAAGCATGACATATAGAATAAAACAAATACTGTTTTTGTTCTGCTATTTATCAGCTGTATGACATGAACAAGTTAATTGTCTCATTTGTAAATTAGAGGCAATAATAAATAATTTAAAAGTATTTTTTTGAGGTTTGCATGAAGTAACAATTGAAAAAGGCCAACAGAATGCCTGAAATACAATAGGAATTGCGTAAACATTTCCTGAAGGTCCGTACTGTGAAGTAGTGGGGAAAAATAAAAAGTTCAAAAAGGGAGGTGATTCTGTGTTTATAGATTGGAAAAACATGGTAAAGATGTTGGTTGTTCTCAAATAAATACACAGGTTTAATGTAATTCCCATCGAATTCCCAGTGAGAACTTTTGTAGATATTGATTATTCTAAAATTTATATGAAAAGGCAAAAGAAGTAGAATAGCTCAAATAATTTGAAAGTGGGCGGAATCAGTTTAATCTATTGCAAGACTTTGTATATAAATTTGTAATCAAGGTTGTGGTATTGATGAAGAGATAGACACATAGGTCAATAACATAGAATGGAGAGCTCAGCAATAGACCTGCACGAGTATACCCAACCAATTTCTGATTCTTGACAAAGGTACCAAAGCAATTCAGAAGAGATAGCAGTGGAAAAGAGACAGCATTTTCAACAAATGGTGCTGGTCATCCATAGACAAAAAAACGAGAGCCTTAAACCTAGTGTTGCACCTTATACAAATGTGAACTCAAAGTGGATCACCAGCTTAAACGTAAAATGTAAAAACTATGAAAATTTTAGGGAAAACATAGAAGAAAATCTTCAGAGTTTTACTAGGAAAAGAATTAGACTTTTACCAAAAGCATAATCTATGAAAGGAAACCTTGATTAATTGGATGTCATCAAAATTTAAAACTTTTGCTCGCCTGAAACCCTATAAAGAGGATAAAAGATATGCCATAGGCTGAGGCAACATAGCTGTAAGCCAGATACGTAGCAAAGAACTTGTATGTAGCATATAGAAAGAACTTAAAAAACTCAAAGGTAAAAAAACAAACAATCCAATAAGAAAATGGCCAAGAGATATGCATAGAGTTTTCACAGAAGTAGAGATAGAGATAAATCTAGGGGGCAAATAACACATGAAAATATATTAAACATCATTAGCCATTAAGAAAATTTTAAGTTAAAAACACAAGGAAGATTACTACACACGCATCAGAAAGACTAAAATAAAAACAGTAGTAAATTTGGTCTAAGTGAACTGAAGTGCAGACCATCAAAAAATCATCTTTGTCTTCTGGAAGATTTCGTTAGAAAAAAGTGCTATTTATTTTGCTGATTTTAGAGCTTTTACCTGATCGTTATTTTGTTTTGTGCATTCCTCTTTTTTCAATATGAGTATGTTATTTATAGCTTACATTGATGCTTATGTATTACAATAATATTCATATATTAAATATTGGTATATTTAAAAAAAAACAGTGGTGACAAAACCAACTTCTGGCATAGATATAAAGAAACTGGATCACTCATAAACTGCTAGTGAGAATATGAAATGATAAAATCACTCTACACACAGTTTTCCAGTTTCCTAAAAATATTAAACATGCAACCAGCATACAACCCAGCAATTGCAGTAATGGACATTTATCTCAGGGAAATAATAAGTTATATTCACACAAAAGTCTATATACATGAATGCTCATAGAAGTTTAATTTATAATATGCCCAAACCAAAAATATTTTTCTAGAGATGCTATTATTCACATGGCCAAATTCTTACAAAAATCTTCATGGTAAAAGACAAACTTCAAAATTGGGACAGGAATAAGGAAAACACTGAAATTACCTGCTAACAATATCAGCATGTAGTTTTGACAATAAGAAATAAAGTGAATGTATGGGAACTGCCAAAAATTAAACAATAAAATTTATATTTATAATAGCAGGTGATTTGGGAAATAAATTATTTATTTTTCTTTTAACTGACAAAAGATAAAATCTATTTACCAGAAAAAGCCTTTCAGTCATTGAAGAGGAATGTAAATTAGACAACAGGTAAACTCAGGCTTTTAGACAGTTAGCTTAAAACATTCAAATCAAATTTAAATAAAAATGAAATTGGCAGAATATAAGAAATCCCTTCCCTTTCTATAAAAGGTGATACCAACAATATTAAATAAAATTGTTACAGAAAGTAGATATTGCCGAGTATGAAAGACATAAGGGTACAAGAACATAAATGCTAGAAACAATATTACAGCTCATTCTTTAAAAATAAAATGTAAGTGGAAAATTATTACTAGGTTATCCTTCAGTAGAAGGCAACAAAATCAAATGTCAGTAAGACAGCTTTTCAATCAGTCCTGGAATAAATGTCATTTTAAAGGTTGAAACATTTAATTTTCTTAAAAAGATAAGATTTTAGAGATGGAAGTTTTAGTGAAAGGAATAATTTTTAAATGGATAACTGTAGGTAAATAAAATTGTTTTTGTTTACTGCCTGCAGCTACCCCATACTCAAAAGAGGCTGAAGTATCTCAGGCACAGTTAGAAACGTTCTTGGAGAATATGAAAAAGAAAATATATACACACATACATACACACAACACAAACAGAAATAAAATACTTTGCCATGTATGTACTTAACAATAAAATATTTTTGATAGTTGAAGAGTAGAGGTGCAAGATCCTTCATTAGTTTAGAGTTTAGACTAACTTGTAATTACCATTGTAAAAGTGGGAGAAACAGATGTTATTATATTGAAGTAATAAAATATTATGGGAAATAAAAATGTAAATACAGTGAAATTATTTAACCAAATAAGGAGAATATAGTACATTTAGGTAGAAAAGCAAAAAGAGAGATTTTAGCAAATCAGTTTTTAAAATGTGAAATATCCCAAACCCAAGGAAGAGAATAAAGATAGATATGATGTGATATTATCTCAAATGTGTTATAATTATTAAAACTAATTGTAGATTAAAGTTTACTTTCAGAATTCAATTAAATGCAGAACATTTTTCTCAAAAATAATAGAATGTTACATATTTTATACCTAGTCTTGAATCTAATACTATAATTTCTGGAAAAGTCATAAATAATGAATTGAGCAAATGCCAATGAGACTTCACATTTATGAAAGACTTTTAAGGGCAATGTTATGGTAATTACAGAGTTCTGATATTTAATAAATTTCTATATCCCAAAATAAATCTTAATAGAAATGTTAAATAGGGATAGTTTTGTTTTGCATTGGTTGGCAGAAATTCCACTCAACAAACAGTATGTTGCATATCTGCCAGAGTCAGCATTCATGTTCCTTCTTAAATCATACTGTGGAAAAGAATACCAGAGATACAAAATAAATAGTTTTGTTTTTTGTTTACTTCTCACTCTTATGTGAATCATTATCAAATATTTGCTGAGGTAGCATGCTCAGCTTTGCACTAACATGCTAAAGATTTAAAAACTACTGAAATATACTCTTGGGCCTCAATTTTTTTTTGTCTAAAAGAAGGCATAAAGATAAAAGTTATAAGGAACAGCAAAGTATCTCCCTGATGAGCTCGGGGGTTATATCGTTTTAATCTTTGTTTTCTCAGCACATAGTATGAGAAATTTATTTAATATATATTAGTTGAATGAACTAATAAAAATTTCATCTGCAGATAGACCATTGATTTCTTAATTATTGGGGGGAATGTCTGTACACAGTGTTTGCAATTTTTCTGTAAAGAATCAGTTACTTCTGGATTTATTTATTTGTTTACATCATTTGAACTTGTGTATATTATTTAATGCATTGGGTTATAATCAATTAATATATTTATTTTATGTTCAAATTTTCCAGCTTTAGTCATTGGGACACAAATTGATTCCTGTGTCCCTTTAACATACGGCCATCCTTTGATTTTTGAGCATTTCTTTTTGCTTCAGGCTCATCTTGACTTTTTGTTTTTCCACTCATGATATTAGCCATTTCTCCAATGAGCCCTTAATTTCTTTTAGTAACTCAATAATAAGACACACACACAAAAGAAACAGTTTCACATTAGCAAAATTTTCATCAGATACATCTCAAAAGAATATTCACTAGTCATCAGAGAAATGCAAATTAAAACCACAAATTAATATCACTACATATATATAAGAATAGCTAAAATATAAAAAGACAGACCATGGTTTGATTAGAATGGGAAACAATAATACATCCAGATACATTGCTAGAAGTCAAACATAAGAGACTACATATTTTATGATTCCACTTATGTGAATGAAAAATTAAACAACTACTGTGGAAAACAGTATGGCAGTGTCTCATGAAGTTCAGTACACACCATACTATTCATAAGTCCCATTTTATGTAGTTACTCATGAAAAGTAAAAACAAATGTCCACAGAAAAACTTTATTTTCCCAGCTTTATTGAGATATATTTGGCATTTAACACTGTGTAAGTTTAATGTACAAAATGTGTTGATTTGATACATTTACTATTGCGAACTGATTATCACCATGAAATTAACTAACACCTCCATCCCATCACATAAGAGTATGTATTTGTATGGATCTTTATCTAATATCCCATTCTGTGGTAATCACTTAATATTGGGCATGGCTTAATAGGCACCCAGTTGAGATCTGTTCAATAGAAAGCTTTGCTAAGGTTAAGAAAACATATATTTGTTTCTAATACAGTTTTATATATACATATATAAAATAATTAAAATTATATATAATTGTTTCTAATAATCATAGTTACTATATAATATGTTTTCTAAATATAATAGCAGTAGTGTATATTATGACCTCAATTTTTCTAAACTAAAATGTAATTTTATGTTCTGACTTTTATGGACCCAATGCGTGATTTTTGTATTATATTGAAAGAATTATGTAAGATCTCCAAAATCTGTTGTGAATGAAGACAGGGAAACTGTAAGTAAGAGGGAAAGGAAGGATGGTAAAAAGGAGGAAGGAAAGAAGAGAAAAAGGAGGAAGAGAGGAAAGAAGGCAGAAGGAAAGACAAAGAAAGGATGCTAATTAATTATAGTGTTAAAATGTGAACATGCTTAAAATTAGGAAAATAAAAGCTTTTCATCTAAATACACATTTCTCTAATGTTAAGTGAATTTGCTCAACATTTTTCCAGAATAACCAAAAGAAAATTTTAAAGCAGTACAGATTTTTAAAAAGAATGGTTCTATTTTAGGAAACGGAAAAGACAAAAAAACGCTCATGTTGTCATAGTGTTGAGATTCCTTGGCGATATACCAATTTTTACTTTTAGGATTCTTGACAGGAAAAGTTACTCACATGGATTAATTCTCCAAAATTCATATGAAATGCCTGAAAATAGCATCTACTCTGTAAAAATGCACTTCTTTAGATCAATGGATATAAATCAAACCCATCATTATATTTGTACAGGTATAATCACATTTCCTTTGCAACTGATGTGAATTATCCTTAAAGGTTGTTGGCAACTCATAATTTGAAATAGGGGCAAATTCAGATTTTTGAACATAGGTTTTTTTCTTGGGCATGCCCTTCAGTTGCTGTCATTTGTCTTCCATCCTCTCTTATAAATAGATTAGAAGAGACTTTCAAATCCTGTTTTTCGTGTGTGTGTAAGAATCCTTGTCTTCAGTGGTCTGGAGACAACCATGAAAGAAATTTTTTCCAGAATGATATTTGCTCACCTTTGAGAAAAACTTTAACATTTTGATGTTTTTTTCAGATAATAATCTGAAATAATGTTACAGGCCTCTTTGCAAATGTTGGCCCAAGTAAATGTTATAAAAGAATGATTCCTCTCCTTTAGATTTACTGGGAAATAAAATTAGTACTGTGTTGAAGCGCTGTTACATCTTCCTCACTAATAATTGGAGAATTCATTGAAAATGCTGTTAAGTAAAATAGTAACCAGTGCTCAGTTGATAATAATACTTAATTTATTTGGTGTTATCAAAGAATATTAGATCCCACTAAAATTAATTTATTAAGCAATTGAGGCTTGGCTTTCTAACTACCAAAATGTCATTGGGGTCATTCATCTTTCAAAAATATAGGTCAGTTGTAATTTGCTTTTTAAAATTTTTTAATGCTCTTAAATATTGAATTGTATTTAATTTACTGAAATGTGTTTCTATTCCAGTATTTCAGCTAGTCTTAGTCAGTCCATTTTTTATTTATGTAATAATGAAGATATAAAAGAAGTCAAAACTACCCCCCTACAGTGTTTGTAACTAATTGCCTGTTAAAATGTTGATACTTCTGCCTGTCTCTCATTGATTTTTATTCAGTAGTCTGTGTTATGACCTAAGAATTTATATATTTAACAAGCATCTCAGCATGATTTTTATGCATTAAAAGATAACCATTTAACTGTATTTTGTAAGTGTTGATATTTAATCAAAATGAATGAGGAATGTGTTCTCAGCATCTCAGCGAATAAGATTGATATGCAATTCTGTAATACAAATGGGTAAATAGAAGGTGTTTTAATTTCTTTAAGAAAATGTCCTTTGGAGATTATAGAACATAAGTAATTTAAGTGGAAAATGGATACTGTTATTCAAATAGGTTTTATCTAGTCATCAAAGCTGGCCTGGTAGAATCTGTATGTATAAATGCTTGATAGCAGTTAACTGAACTGAGTGCCTAAAGGATATAAAATAGTATTTATTTACAATTTGTAGTTTATTATTGTCATGATTTGACTCAAATTTATCCAAATAAGTTTTATTTAGTAAGGTGGTAAAATACTCTGTAACTCCTCCAATATTTTCCCTTTATCTACAGATTCCAAGACAACAAATTTCACATGTAATTTATAAAATTTATATATCAATTTCTATATAATATGTTTATATGTACTTCAATTTTGCTTCATCAGCATGTAACTGTTTTTTCTATAGTAGAAACTATATTAAAAATCATGTTTATTGCATATAAATAAGTTATTCCTGTGGTATTATTAAAAATGATTGAAAAGGCAATAATAGTGCAGTTATTCCTCATCATTGTCATATACTATCATTTGTTCTGACTTGTCTCCCATAAATAGAAAAAAATGTAGGGAACCTCAAAGCCCTCAAAATTAGAGTGAATGTATAACAAGAGAGTTGGTGCAACTTTTTTGAAAATTCTACATAATTTATTACTGCATGCATATACATGAAATAAAATACTCTACCTGCTGAAATACTGAATTCATAAGGAATACATAAAAAAGACAAGAAGGAAAGAATGATAGAATAAATTCTTGGTTACATTCAAAGACTTGTAAATTTCTTGTATCATATGTTTGTTCCATGTGGCATTTGTGGCATGTTCAGTCGAAGTAAAAGAAATTTAAAAAAATTAGGGATTTCAACAAAGAATGTTTAATATGAGGAATTTATTATATTTCATTATATATTGTGGCTCAGGCTTTAGGGATAGGGTGCTGTATGACTACTGCTGGTACCTAGGGGGTGGGGCGGGGGGGATGGCGTGGCAGGGAGATCGTTGATGAAACTTGCTATAGAAGTTTTTAAAATGACTGGAATCTGCAATCAAGTACCACTGCTTGATTGCCACTAAATGAAGTGCAGTTGCTGCTAGTGGGGCAAATTTTCCCTTTTGGTGGTGCTATGCCGGCAGAAAAGTGAAGATACAAACTTCTTCCTTCCTGCTTTTCAGTCTTTTTCCATATCCCCTGTTGGCACACGAACAGAAAGTTGGATGAATTAACATATACACACTACTATATATAAAATAGATAACTAATAAGGACCTACTGTATAGCACAGGGAACTCTACTCAATATTTTGTAATAATTTATTTGGGAAAATAATCTGAATAAGAATATATATGTAATATATATAGCTGATTCACTTTGCTGTACACCTGAAACTAACACATTGTAAATCAAACTATACTCAATACAAATTAAAAAAAAATCAAATGGCAATGGTATTTGCAAAACGTGCTTTGCAGAGTTCCTATCACAGCAACATAGATCATAAAAAAGAAGAGTGAATTTGAAGCTAAAAGAAAATAGGTCATGCCTGACATGTATTGCCTCTACAAATATTCAAAAGGATACTATAGTGTATTTACAAACATCTTTATGTAAGAGTCCTGATGTGAAGGGAACAGCATATGTCATAGTTTCAGGTGCCTAAGTGACATGTAGAGGATTTTATACTTTCTGTAAAGGGATAAAAATATATATTTATTGTAACATTCGCCATACTTTTCCTAGCTGATTACTTGACTGGTTCTCCATTAAAATGTTGTTTTTCTTTGGGATCTTCATATTCATGGTACATAGCATGTTTGGAATATGGTAAGTGTGTAAGAAATGTTGAACTGAATGAGGACATGGATTGATTCAGAATATCATCTGGGGTTTGGAGATAATAACATTATATCTTTTCATAATGCTAAGGGAATGAAATGTTCTGTTTCTTCCCAACTTCTACTTTTAACTGAAATGAGGAGAAAACTCTCCCAATTAAATATTAAAAGAACTCAAAACAATCACAAACAATATTTAATCAAAATGAGAAGACTAGGGATAAAAAAATGTAGTTTTTTTCTGCTCGTTATCCTTGATTATTACAACACTGAAAACCAAATAACTTAAATATAGCAGCAGAATTCCTTTACTTTTATATGTGTCTATCTATACATGGAACTTGATAAATGTTTATTGTGAAGAATAATTAGTGCTTATTATCTTTTTTCTCACTCAGTCAACAGCTTCACTCTTCTCCTTTATTACATCTGACACCTTAAGTGACTCTGCAAAGGGAATTTCATGCCTACTCCCATGTTTTCCACATTTAAGTAACCTTTACTCTCACCTTATTTTCCTTTATTTTTTCCTATTGGGAATTGACAGTGCTCTAAGCATGAAATCATCAAGTTTGAATTTGAAATCAAGTTACTTGTCTTGAACATTGGGCCATATGCTCCAACTAAATGCCATAGAAACTCAACTGGGAATTCTGTTTGCACCATTTTTGACTAAAATTGACATGTATAGAGGAAACAGTTATGAAATATGTTGTTTAATTCTCCCCTACCTCTCCTGCCCTGGTGATGTGTTTTTTTGATGAAGTGGTCAACTACAATCGTGGTTATATGGGGACATAACTATGTGGTTTAGAGATGTCTTACATATGAAATTGAGTCTGATCATTGCTTACACAGTACATTTGAGTTAGCATTGGAACTCTTTCACATGTTGTGTCTACTCTACTTAATTACTCTAGAGCCCTAGAACTTGGTGACATACAGTAAAGATTTGTTAGATTCATCGATTCTGTGACTCAGGTGTTTGGATAGTTCACGGCAGAGAAAAATGTCTCTAATCCACAGTATCTGGAACCTTAGCTGGCAAATCCAAACTGCTGGAGCTGGAAGAGCTGAGGACATAGGGCATCTCTTTCCTGATATGGGCTCCTCAAGTAATCAATTTCTCTAGTATGGCAGCAAGTAGAAGCCATATGTTTTGTGTAACCTAACTTCACATGTCCTACATGTACACATAGATCTCACCTCTTAAGGTAGACTCCCATGCCCTATATTTAAGGAGGGCATATAGAATGTGGTATATATTGGTGTAACCATCTTTGTAAAATAGAATCTGCCACAGAGACTAATATTATTTTTTGCTTGTATGAGCCAGAATACTACATTAGGTCTTGAGTCTTATTACATTAAACAATTCTCTAAGGAAGCTATTAATAATACCTTTTTATAAGTTAGGAAAGCTGTGATCTAGAGACATTAGGAGATTTTTCAGTGATCAAGTCACTTAGCTTACTAAGATTTTTTGAAGAACCTCTATGTGCCATGTGTTGCACAAGGAACAGGGTGAGGCACAGACCTAGTCTATAAGGAACTTAAAATATAGTGGGAAAGATAAACTCCAGAAGATTAGCCTCATGAAATGTAATGTAATTAAAGGGACAGACAAGGAATTTTGGATCAACTGGCTGAATTTAAAAGGTTGAATAGCAGTTGCCAGTTAGAATAAGGGAAAGAGGAATATTAAGAAAAGAAGGGAAAAGGTTAAGGATTTCCAAATAGACTGGACTAAACCAAAAAGACACTGTGGAAGGAAGTATAAAGTATGTAGAGTTTCAGGAATCCTAGAGAGTAGTACATGAGGCAAAAATGGACAGAAGAGGGCAGGAAAAGAAAGCAGTGTTAAGATCATCTACAGATGCATGAAGTAGATGGACTGCATCCTAGAGGTGGTGGAGGGAATTAGAGGATTTTGTGAGGAGCGTGATGAGATCAGACAGATCCCATTAGTTTCTATGTGGATAATGAATTTAAAGGAGAAGGAAAAGAGATGGGATCAATAATTAGCCTGGAGAAACATGTGAGTGTGTTCCACATGTGTGGAATATGCATAAGTATGTGTGAGTGAGTATGTGTTTGTGTATGATAAGATTGTAAATGATAGCTACATAGAATATAGGAGAAATATTGATGATCCAGAGGGGGGGCAGTAATTTTAGAAACACCTTCCTAACTGTGCTGTGGTAAGAAGCATATTGTCTGAGCCAGGACAGTGGTGGAGTCACCAGGAACACTGAGGGGAACTTAGTGTAGGTCCCTCAAATCCTGTTTTGGCCAGTTGAGAGACCAGACTTTAGGAGATTGAGTGAATAGGAAATGAGGACGGAATAGCATGACCTCTCTATATAGCTGTCTGGATAAAAGCCAGCATCTTATTTCTGGGGGTTTTAAAGAACACGCCTCAGAATTGTGTCACTGAGGGGCCAGAAATCTGCTTACTATCTATCTACTATCTCCCCTCCTGCAGTGAGTAAGACTTTTCCTGGGGTGTTATCTTCCTGCACGATTTTCAATCTTCCCCGCAAAGGAGCAGATCACATTTCAATTGCTTAGTTGCCTTGAGGCGGATATTCTTATAAAGGACTTGGCACACAGAGAACTTCTTCAGGTGACTTTGTGGTTGGCCAGGAGGATGAGAGCACAGAACCAGCTGTGACTGAGTTAAGTAGGAAAGGCTAGGGCAATAGTTACTTAGGTGTTAGGGACAAATTTTTTTTTTTTCCTTTATTTCTTTGTTTGTCTACAGGAGAAATAAAAGAGAAAAAAAAAGTATTTAAAGTAAGAAAAGTGCCTAAACCCTGTTTCTGGGTGGACAGAGTCTCAGATGTGAGTAGGCCTGTGATTTAGGAGGCTGGAGCTAGGGATAGAAGTAAGTGAGCTGGCTCAGAAAACTGAATGCAAAAACAAGTGGAATCTATGAAATGTTGGGTTTAGGGGCAAAGACGCAACATAAATGAAGTTTTAATAGAAAGGCATAGAGAAGGAGAAAGGTAAAAATCTGATAGGAGAGTGTAACCAGTGTTACCAGAGAAACTACAGTCAAACAAACTACTTCTGAAGAGAAGTAAAAGAGGCAGAGACCACAGAGGCTTCACGAGGTCATGGGCCACAAACAGCAAGACATTAATTCCTTTTTTAAAAAGAATGTGTTTTGCAAAATGGAAATAATTTTATTAACTTTCTCTATTATAAAGAAAGCATACATTCTTATTTAGATTGATAAGTCAAACAACTTATTTTTTAATTGAAATATAGTTGGCTTACAATATTATACTAGTTTTAGATGTACAACATAATGACAATTTTTTAGATTATACTCCATATGAAGTTATTATAAAATATTGGCTATATTCCCTGTATTATGCATTACATCCTTATATCTTATTTATTTTGTGCCTAGTAGTTTATACCTCTTAATTCCCTTCCCCATCTTTCCCTCCTCTTACCCCTCTCTGTATCTGTGAGTTTGTTCCTGTTTTATTTGTTCATTTGTTTTATTCTTTTAGATTCCACGTGTAAGTGAAAACATAAAGTATTTGTCTTTCTCTGTCAGACTTATTTCACTAAGCTTAATACCCTCCAGATCCATTCATATTATTGCAAGTTGAAAAGTTTCATTCCTTTTTATGACTGAGCAATATATGTGTGTGTATACATATGAGGTAGAGAAGCAAAATTTGCCACCCCCAAATATCTCTTTAGCATGCAGATTATTTTGAGCTGAAAACAAGGCCCAAAAGACTCAGGAAGAAACTTTCACCTTCCCCCTAACTGCCTAAAGAATGTAGATGGAGGCCCTGTTCCAGGAAGGGAGGAATCACCATAAATAACTATAATATGAACTAGGTGTGTACACAGGAAGGAACCCAGCAAAGTTCATTTGTTAAAATTCCTCTGTGTCCCATTGTCTCTGCAGAGCCCAGCAGACATTTGTTTACCAAACATTAGCTTTTCAATCTCCTTGTGAATTGCCTTCCTCTGCTTTGAGGTCCCAAACCACTATCCCCAACATCCTCTTTGCTCTTTAGCTGAAGATAATATTTAAGGTGAGGGTTTTAACCATTTTGGTGAGTTATTCAGTTCTCCTGAGTCTTTCCCATATATATATTATTAAACTTTGATTTTTCTCCTGTTAATCTGTCTCATGTCAATTTAATTATTAGACTGGCCAAAGAACTAGAAGGGTAGAGGAAAATTTCTTCCTCCCCCAAAATCACATCTTCTTTTTCCATTTATCTGTTTATGGACACTTACGTTACTTCCATATCTTGGCTATTGTAAATAATGCTGCTGTGAACATTGCTGTGAATGTATCTTTTTGTATTAGTGTTTTTGTTTTCTCTGGATAAATACCCAGGAGTGGAATTGCTGGATCATATGTCAGTACTATTTTTAATTTTTTGAAGAGCCTCCATACTGTTTTCCATAGTGGCTACACCAAATACCAATAATATACTAAGGTTCCCTTTTTTCCACACCCTCGCCAACACTTGTTATTTGTTCCCCTTTTGATATCAATCATTCTGACAAGTGTGAGGTGATATTTCATTGTAGCTTTGATTTGCATTTCCCTGGTGATTAGTGATGTTGAGCATCTTTTCATGTGCCTGTTGGCCATCTGTATGTCTTTAGAAAAATGTCTATTCATGTCCTTTGCCCATTTTTTAATCAGGTTGTTTGTTTGCTTTTTTTTTTAATTGAGTTGAATGAGTTCTTTATATATTTTGGATACTAACTCATCAGACATACTTGCAAATATCCTCTCCTATTCAGTAGGTTGCCTTTTTGTTCTGTTGATGGTTTCCTTTGTTGTGTAAAATGTTTTGCTTGATTAGGTTTGTTGAATGGAATATTTATAAATGGAATATTTCCTGCCATATCAATAAACAAAGGATGTCACAGTCATCAAGGATTGCAGCCCTAGCTGAAAAGAATACCTGCCATCAGACTGAGAGTCACTCCCTGTTGTGAGCCCTGAGGAAACTCAGATTTGAAAATGCAGGCCCCAGATGGCTAAGGTCCATATCAAAGGAATGATTTCAGTAAGCCCAAAGCTTGCATCTTCTCATACATAGAAAAGTGCTAAATTCCTTAACTTGAAATATCTGGTTTCCTTTAATTAACAATAATCTCTTGACTACTTGACTACCTGTCCTTTGTTGCAAAACCCCTATATATCCTGGCTCCTCCCCTCACCCCCTTGGAGCAATTTCTCAGAGCTATCTGAGATGCTGCCTCCCAGGCTGCAGTCCTCATTTTGCCTCAGATAAAACTTAACTTACAACTCTCACTTTGTGCATATATTTTTTTAAGTCAGCAGGTTCCATTTGCTTATTTTAGCTTTTGTCTCCCTTGCTTGAGGAGACATATCCAAAAATGCATTACTAAGACATGAGACAAGCAGTTCAAAACAGTGGTGTCATTTAACTTGTTCCTCTGAGAATTACATGTAAAGTTAGATTTACATGTAAAGTTAGAATTACATGTAAAGTTCTATTTTGTAGACAAGGATATTTTAATAGGACTTTCCTACTGCATCATATTATAAGGCATATGATTCTTTAGAAGAGAAATAATCTGATATCTTCTTGTCCATCTGTGATATAGCATTTTCTGAATATCGGCCCCTATATTGAAAAGCCAGATCAGAATTTCTTTCATATGGTTCTGGCAACATTGCATTGCTCTGTCAGGCAGACTAATTATAGATGGTTCCTTCCTTGGTCATTCTATTTGACAAAGTTTCAGAGTTGAGAATCTAGCCATTTATGCCATCTTTCACGGAGATAAACAGGAGTCATTCTTTACAGCTGTAGCCCTTGGCTGAGGCAGCAGGAAACCCTCAAGCAGGCTCAGGAAGTATTGAGTGTACAGGAGAGAGGGCATGGACAAAGAAACCAGCTTTCAGAAGTGTCCGGATGGATTGGTTTCAAGGGCTAGTGAAGAGGCAAGGAATGAGCAAGGGTTGGAATGCAGGATACTCTGAAACTAGAAATTTAAAGGTAGATATTACTTGCATTTACTTATCCATTTTTCTGAAAAGGTTTTAAATTTTCTGCATGTGCTTTTTGATATCTACTTCTATGTGGAATCAGAAGTCATCAAAAAGATCCCTGAACACTGACTTTGTATATTTAACCATTAGGACACAGTCTCACACAAGGACCTGATCCCAGTAATAATTTTGTTGTCTATAAGGATGGAACAATATAGATAATCACTGTCAGTGTTCCGAATTTTCTACAAAGTTGTATGAAGTTTATCATTTTATAGAGATTGGAGGTACATTGTTAAGATTTGCAGAAATTATTGGGGAGATTGGGAAAGAAAGTAGTGAAAGAAAAAAGTTAAAGAATTGTCAGGCAAAAATAAAAGATCAACTGAACTAGGAAACATTTAATTAGTAGCAGTTGCAGTCAACTATTTTTCTTTGCTTATTTGTTTGTTTTCATTAGTTTTGGTCCCAGTTCAGCAAGCTGATGCAAGTAAAAAGAAAAAGGAAAATGATAGCAGTTTTGAAAAAGCATGTTTGGTAAGTTAGAAAGAACCCAGGGCAAAAAGGAATTTTTTGATATCCTAGAAAAGAAGGGGTCTTAGGAGGCTTTGCTGCTGCTGTCTGCTGCCATTGCCTCATCATCGTCATTGCTATTATCACTGTTGTCTTGCTTTGTTTTAATTACTGATGAATAATAATTATATTAAACATATCTCAGTATTTCACTATTGCATGTTATTCTTAACTGGTTAAAAAGTATAGCTGAACAAGCCTCTTTCATCTATGTGGTTATCTGGTTCTATAAATCTGAGTTACTTGGCTAAGGTCAATGTTACAGAGCCCCAGAGAGAGGACTAAAGCTCCATAGCTTTTGTCCACTACACCAGGATATCTGCCCACTTATTATTTAAGAGTTCCAGCCCCTCAGAGGTCACTCAGAAGATTGTACAAGCATTTCCTAAAGGGAATGAATAAGTTTCATAAATCAGGACATTCTAATGTGTCTATGAGGTGAAATGAGTAAACCTCATTATAGTTCATTATTATATCTTTTTATTATAAAAGTGCAAGTGTATTTTGTTCATATAAAGAGATTAATATATATTTTTTCTCACTTAATAATAGGTGTTGAAGTTCTCTCTATACTAGCATATATAGTTTTATTCCAGCTATTTTAAGGACCACATAGGAACATCTCACATGGATATACAAAAATTAATTTATCACAGTTGTTTATATCCTGCTTCTTGAAACACTGTCTTCTCCAGGCTTTCATGACTCTTCTTAATTTATCTTCCTGTCTGCAACTCTGCTACTTTATATTGAAATAATCCTGGGATAGATCTTCCCTTTCTCTCTATATTATTTATATCCTCATCATAGACGATGTCCAGAAATCCAGTATCTTTAAGTATTGTTTATATTCCAATAACTCTCAATATTCTGTCACAGACCATACATCAGTATTTAATGGGAATCTCAAAATTTTCACAAACAGAATTCTTCATCCGTACTATAGCCCCCAACTCATACCATACTGTTCCTCTGCTTCCTTATGACAATATGTTATACCATCATGTACCCTGTTCCTCAAATCAAAACTTAAGGGTCTAAATTTAATTCTCACCATCACCTCACCTCCCACACCCAATTCATCTGCAAGTCCCATTAGCTGTTTTTCAAAATATATTCTAAATCTGCTTCTCTTGATTTTCTCCATAATTCAAAGCCACTGTCACATCTCACCCATACTGTAGCTATGGACTATTTTCCTTCCTTCTTCCTCTCTATTCACACTTCAATGTATACATTGCTCCTAGAGAGAGATTTCAAAATGTAAACAAGGTTACAGATTTCTCTGGTTTCATAATTCCAGTGTCTTTCCATTGTACCTAGGATAAAATACAAACTCCTTGCCATGACCTAAATAGCTCTGAGTCAGCCTTTACTTACCTTCTCAACTATATCTTCTAAAATTTTCTCCCAATACTGTGAACTGGCTTGTCTAACTGCAATTCCTTCCTTCTTCTAAAGATGAGAGAGCTAAAAACTACATTTCCTGGACTTCCTTTCAGCTTTGTTTCTGGGTGGATATCAGAATTGCTAATCAGATGCACTTGTGCAAGCATTTGGAAAATAGAAGGCCTGTCCATTTGGCCTTTACCTCCTGTCATGCAAATTTGAGGACCCAAGGGCTCTCACAGCAGTACTCAAACATCCATTCTCCTGTGTTCTGGATGTTGAGAGGCATGTGTGGTGAGGGCAATAGCCAAATTTCTCATTCCAGTATCTGCTCTGTGAAAGTGGAACACCAACAGCTACGTGATTTAACTTGCTGCATAAAAGCTTTGGCAGCATTGAACTGGAACTCAACAAATCCAATGATAGTTTCATAAGTTGTAGCTCCCTTTGCAGGCCACTTCTCTTGTAGGCTGATAGCCGTTCCTGGAAATCCAACCTACTCCTCCAAAAATTGTAAATTGTAAAGTCCCTCATTCCCTTTAGAAATTCTAGTCTGTTTGAAAGACCTGGCATGTTGCCTTTTACTACTATAGAAAACTAACTGAAACATATACCAAACTCATCTTCATTAACTGTGTCTATGAACTGGCTCTTATCCTGAGCATGCTACCTTCAAACTTTGCAGAGTAGCCTTCAAAGCATCCTTTAGCTTTCAACTGAATTATCATCTCTTCAGAATGGTTTCCCTTGAACCTCCCATCAAAACTATCCTGGTAATATGCAGCTTTCACATCTCTCTATTTTTGAGCTTTACAACATTTATCCTTATAAAAGGTGATTTTATTAATTTTTTTTATTGTTTATCTCTCTCTATTTCCCTCTGTGCCCTTAGAATATAAATTCCATGAGAGCAGGGACTTTTCCTGTCTTCTTTACTATTGGGTTCTCCACCCTGAAACAGAACTTAGGATATAATGAAAAGATATTTATCAATTAAGAAATGAATGAATGAATGAAACTTTTCATCTCTTGATAAACAATATGTTACTTGTAGTTTTTACAGTAATATCAAGTATTATAAATGATCATCTTTGCAAAGGCCATCTTTTTATATTTATGCAAGTATATTTACAGGGTAACACTCTAGATGTAGGATTCTTAGGTAAAAGATCACATATATTCTTTTTTGGGGGGGAGACTTTTATTGAGATATAATTGATATATAATAAATTGCATACATTTAAAGTGTACAATTTGATATTTTTTCTTATTAGTGATGTATATGCATTGTTAATTTTAACATTTATTGGCAAATTCCCTTCAAAGAATTTACACCAATTTCCACTCCCATTAGTGATATACAAGTGTCTGTCTAACCAACATGAGCCATAAGTTTAAGTAATACCAAAATTTTAAACTACTGTTAAGGTTAAATATGAAACAGATCTTCATTGTAATATAGTTTTTATTTTTTGATTATAAGCAAGGTTAAGTATTTGTTTATGTTAATTAACATTTTGCAGTTATCTTCATAACTACATATGTTTGCCCATTTTCTATTTTTTTGAGTGAATTACTTGTTCATAACACAGCATTTATCATGTAAGAGTTGGAACTTTTAAAGTTAACCTTCTGATTTTATTTTCAAGGACTTTTTTTTCATGCAGGTGCTCTTATTTCTTTTTATTAATGAAATTTGTTTCTTTTCTCTAGTTTCTTTTGGTTCGGTTCTTATTCTTCACACCAGTCTTCTACAAGATTTTATCTCTGTGTCAGAATTTTTGTTTATTTTGCTTTATTTTTTATTGTGGAAATGTCAGACTTATGGCACACTTATGGAAAGAGAGAGCCATGTGCTCTCACAGATAATAGTTTGATTGCTTGTGATAAAGGAAGCCATTCTAGCATAAGCTCCAGATCAACTCTAAAAGACTTTGTATCTTCCCTAACTTTATTTCTCCTTTTAGTCTCCTTTCATCTTCATTATGTGCATATTACTATTTGTCTATATCACTTAGTCAAGTTTGGCTCTGAGTAATAGAGAATCAAATGAACACTTGTGTCAGCAAAATAAAAATTTATAAGCAATCCAGAGTTGATATGTGCTTCTATCTCATGAAGCCTTCAGGCAACCCAGTTCTTTCCACTTAATTTTTGTTACATCCTTAGGGTAATCTTTGTATCATTCACATGGATCAGGTTGTAGATGGGTATCTATGTTCTTGGAACTAGAATGGGGAAAGGGATGATTAAGGAGGGACTGAGGTTATGTATCAGCATTCTTTCGCTCTGAAAGCTATTGCAGGACATTTCTGCTTTAGATGGCATTAGACAGAATTTAGTAATGTGTCCACATCAAGTAGTACTAGGAATCGTCTGTTCTTGGTGGTCTTTATACTTGCTGTAAGTAGAGAAAAGAAAAACAGCTAATTTTGTCTGACAACATTAACTACTATTATTCATTGCTTTTTAGTTTTTGTTCTTTCTACCTAGCTCTTCTGGGTTTTTAGATTTGTTCCCCAAGGGCCCAGGAAATATTGAGAATAATGTATTTTTAAAAATTTATATATGCATATTCATCAACTTTAAGAGTAATCAATACAAATGAAAGGGCCAGAATTCAACAATGTAATCAGAAACTTTTCTTTTAAATTTCAGTACATGTATTAACCATCTGTTTTGCAAGACAACTCCTGGGTAAAATTAGTATAACACCTAATAAATAAAGTAATAAACTCTTTAGAAAAAGTATGCTAGATTATGATTAAGCTCAATGTGATAACAAATTGAAATTATAGCTTTCATGTGACTTGCTTAATAGCATTGTGATATGGCTAAAATGTACTTGCACTATTACATTCATTTCAAAAATTAAGAGGAAAGATAAAACCTAGTTATTTTTTTCCAAAATTTGCACATAAATTTAAAAATGAGTTTGAATCAGAACTATTAAATATATTTTTATATGATAGAAAATCACTTAAGTTCTCTCAACTTCATCTGCTTCACTTATATAGTGGGAACATTTCACTTTAAATCCCTGAATGTTTGCTTTTTAAGCAACTTGTCTTTTATATTCCTTCCAGTAATAAAACTCTTGTTTCTGTGATGTGTGAATTCCATTTTGGTATAATTTTCTCCATACATTTTTGCTGATGTAAAAGACTGCACAGTGTTTTGTAACTTATATTTTTAGTTTTCTAAACTGAATGATGCAAATGTTTACAAATATTTTAACTTTGCTTTTTACAACTGTGCTAAGTAAATATTCACCTGTAGCATCCTAATTAGAAGATGTTATTTCTGGGAACTAATACTACCAGTCTAAAAATAATCACTGCTGTTCTCATTTCTTGCTTGTTCAATTTACAAATCATTCAAAGGTGTTTGATCACATAAGATTATATTCTGTAAAACTTGTGTGTCTCAAAAATTCAGTTGGAGACAAGGAAAATATCATCCCTAGGATAGGCTTGTCTCAGTTTTATTATTTCCCTGACAAATGACTCAGTGTTAAGATGAGGATCTAATTTAGGGCTACCTCATTGAAAGGAAGAGAAATCTATTCCTATGATCTTAATTTTCCTGGTCTGTGTTAAATATCTCTTGAGTATAGAATGATCAGACTGCTACTTGTTCAGAGAGCTGCTAAGGAAACAAACAGATTCTTCCCAGGGACATATTAATATCAGTCCTTTATCAGAGTTAGGCCCTCTTTATTAGCAAGGATGCTTGGGGAATGTTACAGGAACATTATAGGAAGGTCCAGCTATCTGGATGTAACTTCTTTGTCTTTACTTAGTACCCTTTCTGAGGATTTTAGATTGATTCTCATCATCTTTTCACATGTAGGCAAATATAGCAGCTTCCGGTGTGAAGAGTTGCCAATTATGTGATAACAATGAATAAGTGGTTGGACAGACTCAGGTCTGCATATCCTGCTGTCGGAGAGCACACAATTCAAGATTACAGACATTTATCTTTACAAAATGCTTGTAAAATTTTATAATGCAGACTTTAATTCAAAGTAACAGTGAAACTAAAATTAACTGTCAGAAAGAGTCTCATAAATCAGATAATTTCAATGTGGTTCCTGACTTTACCTAATCAACTTTGACATACAGTCTTTCAAAAATAAACTTGATCTGAGTTTTACTCATAACCAAAGTGTCACTATACTACCAGAATTTGTCATTTACTCATTGTAAGCTGTACTTAATAAAAATAAATGTCCTTATTTAAGTGAGGCAGCAAGTTATGATAGAAATAGCATTGTGTTTACAGCCCAATAGGTTTTAATCCTAACTTTTCCTTTAACAGACTCAATATGACATTGAGTCAGTTGTTTTAATAATCCTGCATTCATTTCCCACATCTGTCAATTGGGGACGGTGTTATCTGCTTGAAATGTTATTTTAAGGATTAAATAGGTGGCCATATACAAAATATATTAACAGAAGTACAGTGCTTGCCACATAGCAGCCAAATCACGTCCTAAAATTTCAAACCCGTTATTTTAATACCAATTTACATCAAATTAATCTTACATTATATTTTGTCTCAATTTAAACTGTTTCTTCTTTCCAGAGATATTTTCACTATCATAGCTACTATTTCATTTGTGGCATTATTTCTTCACAGTTCTATCAAACTGATCAATAAAGCTGTACTGATAGCTAATAAAATCCCTTACATGTTCACCCTTTTTTTCTCTCTAGAAGAGGAAAAATATAAACTATAAATCAATGTTAATTAAGAAATTCATTAAAATATTTTATTTCAGAGATGTGGTGGCTAAAACTTGATTATGAGGAAATAAATGAGAACTGATTATAATTATATAAAATGTAAAAACAAATTAATGCTGAGCTAAAACATTGTGGAAATGTGAAATCATTTTTAAGAGGTATTACTTTTGACTTTCTTCTACCTGATGCCCAATATACAGTTCATTAGTAAGTCCTTCTAGGCAGAAAATATAATTTAGATCTTCTAGTTTCCTAAAACAGTTAGACTCATCTTATTTGTGGAGCCTTCACAAGTATAAAGTCAGATATTTAACGTGTAAATTTTTATTAAGCCATAAACACCAGGATATAATGTAGTAAGTAGAACTTTCTTCAAGACATAAAATCAACCAGGAACGAGGAAATGCTTCCGTGAATATATAAGGAAATACAGGACAAGTTAAAAGTATATTTCACTGAAAGGTAATATGCACTGAAAGGTGATCAAGTGAAAAATGCCATACTTATGGAAAGTCTTTGCTATGTTCTTTATCTTGCTTTTGCAAACAGTTGCTTACATTGTAATCCCCTTTAGTTGATATACAAAAGTCTGTTATTCAAAGTTGTGTCTCAAATACCTAAGGGTTGAGGACTGATGTTCTATAAACATGAAACATATCTGAAAAGGCATGAAATATATACAAAATGCAAAGCATTTAAATACTATAGTAAAAAGATACCAATTGAAGTTGAAAATGTTGGGAAAAAAAGCAGATAAGTGTGGGATGCTTTTGTTTTGTTTGTTTTTCAGAATATCATAGTTAAGTGATTGTGAATATATCTTTTAAGAATTGATTATTGTGAAAAAATTTTTAATTGGTAACAAGAAAAAAAAAGGAATTTCTATAAAGAATGATCTGTATAAAACCTGGTTTTAAACAGAGAAGTCATACCAGAGATTAGAGGCTAAGCATATGATTTCATTTGAACAAAAAGTGAAGCACAAAGTACTAGCAGCTAATGGAGAAATAGGAAAAAGACATGAATAGACAATTTTTTAAAATTATATATGTGTGTATCTATATATATACTCAGCCCTTAAATGTGTGAAAATATTCAAACTCAATCACAATAACAATTATTTTTAAAAATAATAAACAAAAAAAACACTGAGAAACCATTTTTCTCCCATCAAATTGCTGAAGTCATTAGTTATTTAGGAAACCTAATGATTCACATTTTCTCTAGCACTTAGTATTTTTAGAATTCTTCTTTTTTGTCAATCAATCAGGACAGAATGGTATTTTATTTTGCTCTTTATAATTTCCTTCATTATGTTTGAGGTTAAATCTCCTTTTTATTAGCCTTATACATTTCCTCTTTAATGAAATGACTGTCTCTGTCTTTTGTCAATTTTAATTTTCTTTCCTCATAACTTTCCTTAAAACTTTATAGGTTATACATGTTGAAAAGATCCTCTCCCACTTTCTTTTTTTTCCATTCTATGTTAAGTGTTATTGCTCAAACATAATTCTTTTTTGAAAATTAATTTTTATTGGAGTATAGTTGCTATACAATGTTGTGTTAGTTTCAACTGTACAGCAAAATGAATTTGCCATACATATGCATATGTCACCTCCCTTTTGGACTGCCTTCCCATTCAGGTCACCACAGTACATTAAGTAGAGTTCCCTGTGCTGTATAGTATGTTCTCCACACAGACATAGAGAACAAATGTATGGATACCAAGGGGGACAAGGGTTGGTGGTAGAAGGAACTGGGAGATTGGGATTGACACATATACACTATTGATACTATATATCAAACATAATTCTTAACTTTAAAATATTCAGGTTTATCAGTCTTTATAGGTTAGTGCTTTTTGTATGTGGTTTAAGAAATCTTTTCAAAGTTTCATTCAGAGAGGTACCATGTATTTTCCTATATCTTAGTATTTCTTTTTTTCTAAATTTTTTTGAAATAAAATTAACATATAACATTGTGTAAATTTCAGGTATATAACATCTTGATTTGATACAATTATATTATGCAAAACGATTACCACTGCTGCATTAGCTAACACCTCTATCACATCACATAATTACCATTTCATTTTTATGGTAAGAACATTTAAGATCTATTCCGTTAGCAACTTCCAAGAATGTAATACAGTATAACAATAGTCACCATGCTGTATATAAGATCCCTAGAATTTATTCAAGTTTTAACTGGAAGTTTTTACCCTTTGACAAATAACTCCCCAATTCCCGCACCCCGAGCCCCTGGGAACCACCATTCTATTCTCTATTTCTATGAATTTGGCTTTTTTAAAAGATTCTGTATGCAAATGATATCATACAGTATTTATCTTAGTCTTTTTGACTTATTTCACTTAGCATAATACCCTCTAGTACCATCCATATTACCACAAATTAAATGACAGGCTTTTCTTCTTTACATGGGTGAGTAATATTCCATTATATATATGTTGTGTGTGTGTGTATATTTGTGTGTGTGTGTGTGTATATATATATATATGTATATATATATTACATCTTCTTCACATCATCTTCATCCATTCATCCATTGAGGAACATTTAGGTTGTTTCCCTAACTTGGGTGTTGTGGATAAGGCTGCAGTTAACATGGGAGTTCAGATATCACTTTGGGATTCTGTTTTTATTTCCTTTAGATATATACCCAGAAGTGGGATTGCTAATACATGTAATAGTTCTAGTGTTGATTTTTTGAGAAACATCCATATTAATTTCCATAGTGCTTCAGTGGTGTGCTATAAATTCTCTTCATGCAAACTTGTACTTCCACAAAGACTAAGACAGTGTTTTGCAGGGTCTCCCAGATGGCAGCCAAATCAAGCTAGATCTGCTTAAGGGCCACTGCAAGGTCTGCAGCCAGGACTGAGGTCTGTTGATGCACAAATAGACGAAACTCCTTCCCAGTCCTGTGGTGTATGGTGCTAGATCCCACAGCTCCCTCAAAGCCCCTTTTGTTTAGGAATAGATGCCAAATTTTTCTGTTGAAGGAAGATACAAAAAACAAGGGTAAGAGATGAATTATGCTGCTATGATGTTGATATCTCTCTCATTATTTTTCTTTTGACATGTAAGTATGGTGTCTGGATAAAATGCAAGACATCCAGTTTAGTTGATTTCAGATAAACAACAAATAGCTTTTTAGTATAATTATGTTCCAAATATTGCTTGGGACATATCTATACTAAAAGTTCTTATTTGAAATTCAAACCTAACTAGGTATCTTCTATATTTGCTTACTACAGTTATCAACCTTACGTTTAGGTAGTGTGAGTGTGTGTGTGTGTGTGTGTATGTGTGTGTGTGTGATATAAGGTAGAGTTCCACTTTAATTTTTTCCCATTTCTATACTAAGTTTTCATGCTTTATTTGTCATCAGTTCTCTATCCACAGTTATCTGCTATGCTGAATTTAAAGTATATATTACATACTTATTAATTTAATTGAGTACAGAGATAGGTTGCCTAGGCTGGTAAGGAGGTGTTACCATTCTGAACTATTGTCTTCGTATTGTATTCTAATGACTGTTCCAACTCGTCACATAAAGACTGAATCTAGGGCTTCCTAGATGGCGCAGTGGTTGAGAATCTGCCTGCCAAGGCAAGGGACACGGGTTCCATCCCTGCTCCAGGAAGATACCACATGCCGCGGAGCAACTTAGCCCATGCGCCACAACTATTGAGCCTGTGCTTTAGAGCCCTTGAGCCACAACTATTGAGCCCATGTGCTGCAACTACTGAAGCCCATGTGCCTAGAGCCCATGCTCTGCAACAAGAGAAGCCACGGCAGTGAGGAGCCCACGCACCACAACGAAGAGTAGCCCCCACTCACCGCAACTAAAGAAAGCCCATGCACAGCAAAAAAAAAAAAGACCCAACACAGCCAATAAAATAAATTAATTAATTAATTTAAAAAAAAAGACTGCATCTAGAGTGGCAGGAAAGAAGAAAATCAAGAGTAGTTGGTCCATATTAATTTCAAAAAGCATGCACTGGAAGTGAAACATATCATTTCTATTGGTGTCCTGCTGTTCAGAACTTAAGCATATGGTCAAATTGGGTGAGAAAGAAGGCTATGGAAAGTTTAGCTTCACAGCCTTTCGTTATTCAACTCTATTATACAGAAGAAGGGGAAAATGGCTTTCAGAGAAATCTTGTAAGCTCTGTCACAGTACTCTTTATACAGTATCTTCTGTGACACCAAAGAACACCTGTAAACCCATATTTCAGTTTGAAATCTATTAGCCAGGATTCAGGAAATAAACCCTCATGTTACCATGACACTCACACCTTTTAACCTTTAGATAAGTAGTCATTTTATAAACATTTTACATCTGAAAGTTAATTGAGGTCAGAAGAAGTGCCCATATTCTGGTGCTTGAAGCCATACAAGCATGATTCTCCCTAGAATTTTTACCTAATACATTTTTTAAATAATGTCTCCAGATCAGACACACTCCAATGCCAACTGATATTAGATTTCTAAGTACTTTCATTCCATCTCTTGCTGAGCTCTATCAGTCTATCTTAACAATGTAAATTATTTCCAAATCTTATATAATCTCATTATGTACAAAATTTGTTATTGAGGCAACTAAAAACTTAGATGTCTATAAAAAAAACTCTCTTAGGATTTTAAATAAAATACAAGCCAGAGGTAACCTCCTTAATGCATTCTCCTGCCAAAATCACTTCCATTAATTAGAGATTTTTCCTTTATGATTGAATTTATCAACTGACAGGGGCTCAAAGAGCACACTAGAATGATTGCTTCTCAACAGTTAAATCTAAGGCTTACATACTCAAAATGAACATATTTTAATTGGTCACCATCATGTTTTTTAGCATTTACTGCAAGTACAACACTGTATTAGACATTGTATGGGATATGTAGTTGTCTCTACACAATGCCAAACACCCAGGTTATTAATGGGAATAAAATATTTAAATAGGCAGACTATTATAAGAGAGGTACTAATTACAATGTGAGAACACTGGAAGAAGAGATTATTTCTGGCTGGACATGTCTGTGAAGGTGTGATAAGGGGGAGAAACTCAATTTGAGGAGGGCCTTGAATGATTAACTGATGTACAAGATACGAAATGAAAGATGTTTATAAACTTGTAAAAGAGAATTCCATAAAATCTCTTCCTTGCGTTAGTAATCCAATAAGAAGATCATTCCTAGACTAATTATCCAAATGAGATACAGAAATCTTCACCCACCAACCTTCATATCATGTGATTAATTTTATTTTGGCATCAGAAATGATATTTTATATAGATTTTTGGTATTTATACAAGGTCTGATTAAATCAGTATTAAAGTATGTCAGAAAATCAAATATCATATGGTTAACTTCTATGGATAAGTTTACTAACTTGTGTCATAATTATTGAAATGTAATGATATTAAAAGGACACATTTCTAGAGAAGAAACTTATCCAGGATTCAAATAAAAAGGGACTGGGTTCCCAAGTAAACTGATACATTTCATTGCTCAGAAATAGGAAATGCTCAGAAATAGACATTTCATTTTTTCTTCTAAACTAGGAAATAATTTCTAGTCATCTTATTCCACTAGCCAAATAATGTAAAGGCTAAAAGGTGGCTTGTGTGCCACAACAGTAAAAAAAAAAAAAGGGTGGGGGGAGGCTTTATAATGGGAAAATAAATCTCCAGGCAAAAAATTAAAACACAAAGAACAAAAAAGAACCATTACCAAGACTGCAAAGTTAATCTTAAACTTTTTACAAAACTGTTATTGGTTCTACATTTCCCTCTGCAAATACCACCTTTAGCAAAACATCATCTACAATGAACTGCCCTGTAAGTGAATTTTGATGATAAGCCAAAAATATGTTGACTTTGTTAAGTGACTTTCAGTCGGAATGGTAATGCCTCCTTGGTGAGGCCTGCTGTGATCTTTCTGTCCATTACTTTTTTATGCTAGGTTTGGAGGTGTTAAGAACCTGTTTTACAAGGCTAGCATTTTAATCCAAGACTGTATAACAAGTCTCATGACTGAAAGGTGAGGGCCAGTAAGGAGGAAGAGGAAAAAAGTCTAACTTTTGTGGAAATTCCTCTGCAAGTTAGAAGTTTTAATCCTACATTGAGATGAAAGGATTTAACTTGAGGAAAATAGATATATCTTCTATCAAGACAAAATAAAAACAAGTGAAATTAAGTGCTGATGTGAATAAGATGTTCACATAAGGGTAAGCAGAAAGTATTAGGAAATCTCACCTGACATTCCTTATTTAGTCTGTAAAATAGAGACAGTGATGTCTTAGCACGAAGGTAGAGAGGATGAAGGAGACAGGGCAAGACCTGCTTGCAACAATCACTGTGGGAACTGAGAGAGAGAAGTTGGCTGAATTGTAAAAGTTTTCTGGGTGACATTAGAGTCCAGTCAAGTTAAACAACACAATTTGTGTAGCCGTATGTTATAGAACTGAGTGATTTTTCCCAGCCAAAGTGTATGAGACAGGAAACTATGGGCAACAAAGAGAATGTGTTTTGGAATCCCACTGTTCTGTGTTCAAATTTTTGCTCTTTCTAGCTGTGTGTGGGCAAGATACTTAACATGTCTAATCTCTAGACTCCCTGTCTGCAATAGTGGAATGAGAGTGTCTGTATCACAGGGTTACGTGGAGATGAAGTAAAGGAATGCATATAAGTAATTTAACAAAGTGCCTGGCAAAGAGTTAATGTTTAATAACAAAAGCAATTTGAATAGGGGAAATAATGGTAGCTAATAATAATTTGTTTGAATTTGTGAGTATTCAAGAAATGTAGTAAAAGGACAATACAAAATGGTATTTAAAACATAAGATGAAAATGAACTGGAATAATCAATTTGGGATTAAAGGAATTAGGTCCTAGAGACAAGGAAAGAGTAGTAGATTTTTCAAGAAATAAGGCCATAGGGGACACCAGAGGTCTGATATTGGTAACTGAACAAAGTGTGGGGCTGCCGGTGGACTGATGTCCCTGATAGTAAGAAGAAATGCATCGTTCATTCTCTTCTTAATTCCATAATGTCTGTTAATATATTTTAATCATTTATTTTGTGCTTTTCAACTTAAATTGTAACCCATGTTTACTCCAGAACATAGGTAATATTTTCTTATGCAGGTGCTGTACATCAACTACAAACATAATAACTATGTGTTGAAAAACTAAAAAAAAAAAAAAAATCAGAATCTTTTTTATTAGTTATCAATTCTTGACCCTGAAATATCTCATTTTACAGTTCAAATGGAACTCTTGGATAACAGCTGATTTTATCACATCAGTTAATTTCAAGTAAAGCCATAAATATAGTTGCAAAAACTATACTTTTTTTTTTTAAGAACTTTTATTGAGATAAAGTTAACAGACAATAAACAGCATATATTTAGAGCATACAATTTGGTATCCCAATCTCCCAATTTATTCCCCCCCAACCCTCCCTGCTTTCCCCACTTGGTGTCCATATGTTTGTTCTCTACATCTGTGTCTCTATTTCTGCCTTGCAATTCCTCTTTCATAGTTGTTAGCATTTGCCTTATGTATTGAGGTGCTCCTATATTGGGTGCATATATATTTATAATTGTTATCTCCTCTTCTTGGATGCATCCCTTGATCTTTATGTAATGTCCTTTCTTGTCTCTTGTCATATTTTTTATTTTAAAGTCTATTTTATCTGATATGAGTATCGCTACTCCAGCTTTCTTTTGATTTTCATTTGCATGGAATATCTTTTTCCATTCCCTCACTTTCAGTCTGTATGTATCCCTAGGTCTGAAGTGGGTCTCTTGTAGACAGCATATGTATGGGTCTTGTTTTTGTATGCATTCAGCCAGTCTGTGTCTTTTGGTTGGTGCATTTAGTCCATTTACATTCAAGGTAATTATTGAGATGTATGTTCCTATGACCATTTTCTTAATTGTTTTGTTTTTGTTTCTGTAGGTGCTTTCCTTCTCTTATGTTTCCCGCTTAGAGAAATTCCTTTAGCATTTGTTGTAGGGCTGGTTTGGTGGTGCTGAATTCTCTTAGCTGTTGCTTGTCTGTAAAGCTTTTGATTTCTCCGTCGAATCTGAATGAGATCCTTGCTGGGTAGAGTATTCTTGGTTGTAGGTTCTTCCTTTTCATCACTTGAAATATATCATGCCAGTCCCTTCTGGCTTGCAGAGCTTCTGCTGAGAAATCAGCTGTTACCCTTACGGGAGTTCCCTTGTATGTTATTTGTCGTGTTTCCCTTGTTGCTTTTAATAACTTTTCTCTGTCTTTAATTTTTTGTCAATTTAACTACTGTATGTCTTGGTGTGTTTCTCCTTGGGTTTATCCTGCCTGGGACTCTCTGCACTTCCTGCACTTGGGTAGCTATTTCCTTCCGTGTAAGGGAAGTTTTCAACTATAATCTATTCCAATATTTTCTCAGGTCGTTTCTCTCTGTCTTCTCCTTCTGGGACAATGGGTGCATTTAACATTGTCCCAGAGGTCTCTTAGGCTGTCTTCAGTTCTTTGCATTCTTTTTTCCTTATTCTTTTCCACATCAGTGATTTTCACCATTCTGTCTTCCAGGTCACTTATTCACCCTTCTGCCTCAGTTAATCTGCTATTGGTTCCTTCTAGTGTATTTTTCATTTCAGTTATTGTGTTGCATATCTCTGCTTGTTTGTTCTTTAATTCTTCTAGGTCTTTGGTAAACTTTTTGATCTTTGCATCCAGTCTTTTTTCAAAGTCCTGGATCATCTTCCCCATCATTACTCTGAATTCTTTTCCTGGAAGGGTGCCTATCTCCTCTTCATTTAGTTGTTTTTCTGGGTTTTTTTCCTGTCCCTTCATCTGGTACAAAGTCCTCTGCTTTGTCATTTTCTGTGTCTTTCTGTGCCTGTGGTTTTCAGTTCCACAAGATGAAATGCTGCTGATACTGCTTAATACTGCTGTCTGCCCTCTTGTGGAGGAAGCTCTCTAGGAGGCTTGTGGGTACTTCCTGATGGGAGGGACTGATGGTGGGTAGGGCTGGGTGGGCGGAGCTCAGTAAGACTTTAATCTGCTTGTCTGCCAATGGGAGGAGCTGTGTTACCACTCTGTTGGTTGTTTGGCCTGAGACTACCTAGCACTGGAGCCTACAGGCCCTTTGGTGGGGTTAATGGCAGACTCTGGGAGGGCTCATGCCCATTAGCACTTCCCAGAACCCATGCCTCCAGTGTCCGCCAGTGTCCCCATCTCCTTGGTGAGCCATAGCTGCCCCCCCACCTCTGCAGGCAGCCCTCCAACACCAGCAGGTAGGTCTGGTTCAGTCTCCTATGGGGTCACTTCTCCTTTCCCCTGGATCCTGGTGAGCGCATTTTTTTATGTGCCCTCCAAGAGTGAAGTCTCTGTTTCCCCAGTCCTGTGGAGGTCTTACAATCATATCCTGCTGGCTTTTAAAGTCTGATTCTCTAGGGATTCCTCCTCCCATTGCTGGACACCCAGGTTGGGAGGCCGGATGTGGATTGAGCTCAGTACCCTCACTTTAGTGCGTGGACTTCTGCAGTATAACTGTTCTCCAGTTTGGGAGTCACCCACCCAGCATTTATGGGATTTGATTTTAACGTGATTGTGCTCCTCCTACCATCTCATTGCAGCTTCTCGTTTGTCTCTGGATGTGGGGTGTTTTTTTGGTGAGTTCCAGTGTCTTTCTGTTGATGATTGTTCAGCAGTTAGTTGCAATTCCAGTGCTCTTGCAAGAGGTAGTTTATACGTTCTTTTTTAAAGAACTTTATATTTGTAAAGCATGAATGTGCAAGTAAAAATTACATTTCATCATTTAAATTTTGTATAAAGTAAGAAGTTAAAATTTTAGTATCCTTGCTCTCAAGTCTCTTTTTGCTGAACTCCTTTAATTCTTCATTGCAAAGGAAAACCAATTTTTTTCTCCCCATCTTTCCTTCTCTCTTTTCCTAAATGTATCTTTCATCAATAACTATACTATCATTTCCATTTTTATTAAATTAGATTTTCTTTCATTATTATCCTTTCCATTGGAAATTGGCAAAACACCATCTGTGGGCCAAATCCAGTTTTTGTAAATAAAGTTTTACTGGTAAACAATTGCCCCAGTTTGTTTATTTGTTGTCTGTGGCTGCTTTCATGGTACAATGACAGTGTTGAGTAGTTGCAACTAACTGTAGACTCTAAAGCCTATAACATTTGCTTTTTGGTCCTTTACAGAAAATGTTTGCTGACCCTGATTTCTGTAATTATCTGTGGCTTACATTTTTTCACTTAACTCTTGTCTTATTGGTGTTTTAAGGTCAGTATTTATAGATGTATCTTAGTAATTTAAATTATTTCAGGTTACACTCTGCATTGATATACATTAATTTGTTTATCACTGGTAGAATTTTAGATCTTTTCTAGTTTTTAAGATAATGTCACATTTGCATTATGCACATATGCATTATGAAGTGCATATGAACAGTTGCCAGTGTAAGGTGTATATCTTTTAGATTGTTACAGAATAGCAACAACATTCTATAATGTATTCTCAGATATTGTTACGTTAATGTTTGAATTCATTACAAAATGAAAAGTACAAGGATGAGAAAATAATATTTTGGAAATAACTGTTAAAAGAAATAAAGCTAAAATAAAGCTAAATCATGATCCTCAAATTTGAAGAGTATTACACACGTAGACTGTACCAACATTAGTGACTGCTAGTTATATACTCAATAAAAGGTCCCCTCTTTTATCTTTATGAATAAAACTCCCATTTAGACATGTCTCAGTTCAACATACTTAGTACTCTAGGCTTCCACGAAGAATGGCCTTGTAATACTAGTCTTTCCAAGTAATTATGGAAAGATCGCAGGCATGACCCCAAATGACTATTTGATAACATTGAGTTGAGTAGCATTATGTTAAAGGTTTACATCCTGATTATAGTAGGTGGAAACTAATGTACCCTGATGGTGTATTCAGTTATAATACTAGCTTTGAATTCTCTTATACCTAACTTTTTGAGATGGGGTACAATTAAAGCCTTTGTCTTTTTTAAGCTGCACTAGTAGAACTTCAGTTATTTGAAACAAATGTAATCCTAACAAGCAACCAGAAATCATGTGCTAAAATTAGTTTCATTAGGCTGGTATTAACTTTCTATGTGACCATATTTTTCTCCTGAATGACTGTAAGAATATTGAATACAAGAAGTTTTTATGAAGTAAGTATTTAATACATATCCACTGCTTTGAATACTATTTACATTTCAACACTTCCAAAATTTCTACTTCTAGACCAAAATTATCTTCTCAGATCTAGCCTTACATAACCAACAGATTTTGTTATCTCTCTCCTTGGATGTCTGACACACATTTCAGATTTAACATATCCAAAACTGAACGTTTAATCCTACTTGCCAAATCTTTCTCTCCTTTCAGTCTGCAAAATCTCTACTCATTCTGTTACTTGGGCAGCAACTTGGGTCACTTCCTCTTTACACCCAGCATTACCAATATGCACTGGGCCACCAAGGTCTCTGACTGAAGTCTACCTCTAAAATTCTGCCAACCCTTTCTCTCCACCTCTAATTCAGCACCATGGAACATGCCATCATCTTCCACCACTGCCTCTGCAATTCTCTCCCCAGATGAACACCCTACTTTCCCTTCTAATTCCCTCTTATTGTTTTTTCCATACTGGAGTGACCTTTTAAAAATATAAGTTGAATGGTACTCACCATCTCTCAAATACTTTTGAACGCTATCTATCACACTATGAAAAATGTGGCTTAAAAATGCCCTGTATGGGACTTCTCTCATGGCGCAGTGGTTAAGAATCCGTCTGCCAATACAGGGGATGTGGGTTCGATTCCTGGGTGGGGAAGATCCCACATGCCGCAGAGTAACTAAGCCCATGCACCACAACTACGGAGCCTGCATTCTAGAGCCTGTGAGCCACAACTGTTGAGCCCGTGTGCCACAACTACTGAAGCCTGTGTGCCTAGAGCCCATGCTCCACAACAAGAGAAGTCAACTGCAATGAGAAGCCTGTGCGTTGCAATGAAGAGTAGCCCTTGCTTGCTGCAACTAGAGAAAGCCTGCGTGTAGCAATGAAGACCCAATATAGCCAAATAAGTAAATAAATTTATTTTTTTTAAAAAGCCCTGTATGACTAGCTCCTGTGAATCACTTCAACCTAATCTTGTTTTTATTTTCCTGCTTTTTCATTATGTTCAAGGAATCATGTGTTATTTCAGTTCCTAAAGCATTCTAAATTCTTTTCTATCCATGAGACTTTATTCATGCTGCCCTTCTTCACTGAGTGTCTCCCTAGAAAACTATTACCTTTCCTTTACAACTAGGTTTTATCATTATGTCTTTCCTTAGAAAGTCCCTCACTGATATTCAATCTAAGTTAATATCCTCCCTGCTTGTCACCATTTATGTAATTATTCTCTTTGATAGCTCACAGTGCCATTACTTTTTCCTTAATAGCACTTTATTAACAAAAGCAGAGGCCATCCGTCTCCATTTGTGTCAACACTGTATACTCAGTAATTAGAGTAGTGTATGGCACATAGTAGGTGTACAATAAAAGTATGAAAATAATAGGTGAAGTGCATGACAGAGTGAGTTTGATGAAATACATTAGCAATGGTTGCAGTGAGGGATTTCAGAATCAAGAAGACACAATGAATACCACCAAGACATTATTCATGTTTCTAGAATATTTTGATACCATAAACCCTGGGTCCTTAAAATTCAATAAAACTGTGGGTTTCAGCATTTGATTTTAGATGCCTGATTTTTCTTTCTTCCTTACAGACAATCACACACTCAATAGTTACTACTTAAAGGCATTTTGACAGTTCAGAATTCTCCCCTGGTTACTGTGAACACTGAATCCTGTAATCATCTATGTCAAGTTCATGGATAATCTTAATCATGGGGAATAGGGTTAGGGACATGATTGAATAATTGGAAACATTGTCCTTGACCCAAAATTTGTTTACAAAATAGATTGTTAAACCTTCCAACAGACATATGAAACAAAATCAAAATCATGAAGCCAGCATGAAAGGCACCCCATACTCACTAAATTCATGAATTTAGCAGGAATGATTTACCCATAAACACAGAAAATATAAAAAGAGACTAAAAGAACAGAGTCGGATATCAGAGATTATCACTTCAAATATGTCCATTTGAATAAAGAATGAATTTCATTATTTATTTGTCTTGATTTCTGAATGGAACAAAAATCTTCTTTTGCTTAGATTTTACACACATGTAGAAAATATTCCTCCAAGTTACACTTTATCTTGAATTTATTGAAAGCTACTGATGAATACGAACCTTAATGTGATCTAAGTACATGTTGGCTAAATTGATTAATTTATTGACCTCAGCATTTGCTGCTGCGTTATGAATCTTCATTGTGTCACATTTTGTTGCTATTTACCTTAATCAAAGAAAGTAGGTTCAATTTTCTTTTCTTTATAGGGAATATTTTTCTCATTTATATGCTTTACTTTCTTGGAATACAGTTTCTACGCATTGTATTTCCTTCATGCTTAAATAAAATATATTCATATGTACTGTGACATATAGACTGCCACATGTGTTTGAAATACTTCATTAAATAGTCTGACGAAGATATTTTCCTTTATATAGAGAATATTGACTATAATGACATTTTTGTAAACATGCACAATAAAATGAATAACTCAAAAGGAAGGTTAGTAAATTATGTAAATATGACAGGCTAAAAATATTCACTACCATATTTCTAAATTGATTATTAAAATGAATATGCATGAGTTCCCTTAGAATTAATGTATTTATATTTTTATTAGTAGTTTTTGTTTTAAATAGTTACTGGTAAAGGTTTTATTTAACCCTGATGTTTTTTAGGTTTTCAAGTCAATATAATCTTGATATAAGAAACTTAAAATATACAAAAGTATACAAAAATGAAATTGGACATCTTCCATAATTTCATTCTCCTCAGATGAAATTTAATGTATTCTATTATTTTATTATAAAATATCTTAAGTGCTTAATCCTTTCTATGCAGGTTATTCAGAACAATTTTGATCAAAAAAAACTGTAAATACTTAATTGCCACAAGCAAATGCATTTCCATTTCTAAGTCTTACAGTACAGGGTGTGTAATATCCACTTTTCGGACATTGTTAAAACATATTGAAATCAATCACAGCAGATTTTTGTCCGTAAATAACTTTTCCTGAAATTTCTTTGTAAACTTTTCAGCCTTCTAATAGAAAGTTTCATGGTTTTTAGAGTACTCTTCAGCCCAGTTATTCCAAAGTGGGTGCTTAGCCTAGGCATTATTCATTAATTCTGTCATGGACTGGATTACTTTGCAAATTTTGTTTGCTTGGTTCCAGCACAAATTACTATAAGACAATTTTTTGTTTGTTTTTTAATTTCATCTTTGGATTTTAGTTAGATCTTCATTTTAAGTGAAGTGCTAAGTGCTTATTATTTTTATTTTTATTTTATATTGCAGTCAAATTTGTGTTGATTTCAGGTGTACAGCAAAGTGATTTAGTTGTATATTTACATATACCTATTCTTTTACAAATTCTTTTCCCATGTAGGTTATTACAGAGTATTGAGTAGAGTTCCTTATGCTATACAGTAGGTCCTTGTTGATTACTTTATATATAGTAGTATGTGTATGTTAATCCCACCTCCTAATTAATCTTTCCCTCCCACATTTCCCCTTTGGTAACCATAAGTTTGTTTCCTGTGTCTGTGAGTCTGTTTCTGTTTTGTAAATAAGTTCATTTGTATTATTTTTTAGATTCCACATATAAGTGATTCCATATGATATTTGTGTTTCTCTGTCTGACTTACTTCACTAAGTATGATAATCTCTAGATCTATCCATGTTTCTGCAAATGGCATTATTTTATTCTTTATTATGGCTGAGTAATATTCCATTGTATATATATATACCACATCTTTTTTATTCACTCATCTATCAATGGACATCTAGGTTGCCTTGACTGTTATTGTAGATAGTGCTGCAGTGAACATTGAAGTGCACGTGTGTTTTCAAAGTATGGTTTTCTCCAGATATATGCCCAGGAGTGGGATTGTTGGATCACATGGTAGCTCTATTTTTAGTTTTTAAAAGAACCCCCATACTGTTCTCTATAGTCGCTGTACCATTTTACATTCCCATCGACAGTGTAGGAGGGTTTCCTTTTCTTCACATCCTTTCCAGCATTTATTATTTATAGACATTTTGATGATGTCCATTCAGACCAGTGTGAGGTGATACCTCATTGTAGTTTTTTTTTTTTGTTTTTTTGTTTTTTATTTTGGCACACGGGCTTAGTTGCTCCGTGGCATGTGGGATCTTCCTGGAGCTGGGATCGAACCCGTGACCTCTGCATTGTCAGGCGGATTCTTAACCACTGCGCCACCTAGGAAGCCCCTCATTGTAGTTTTGATTTGCGTTTCTCTAGTAATTAATGATGTTGAGCATCTTTTCATGCGCTTTTTGGCCATCTGTATGTCTTCTTTGGAGAAATGTCTATTTAGATTTTCTGCCCATTTTTAGACTGAGTTGTTTGTTTTTTTGATATTGATCTGCATGTGCTGTTTGTATATTTTGGAGATTAATCCCTTGTTGGTCGCATCATTTGCAAATATCTTATTCCATTCTATGGATTGTCTTTTTCATTTTGTTTATGGTTTCCTTTACTGTACAAAAACTTTTAAGCTTAATTTGGTCCCATTTATTTAGTTTTGTTTTCATTTTTATTACTCTAGGAAGTGGATCAAAAAAGATATTACTGCAATTTACGTCAAAGAGTGTTCTGCCTATGTTTTCTTCTAAGAGTTTTATAGTATTCGGTCTTTAAATTTAGGTCTTTAATACATTTTGATTTTATTTTTGTGTATGATGTTAGAGAATGTTTTAATTTCATTCTTTTACATGTAGCTGTCCAGTTTTCCCATCACCACTTACTGAAGAGACTATTTTTTCTCTGTTGTATATTCTTGCCTCCTTTGTAAATTAGATGACCATAGGTGTGTGGGTTTATTTCTTGACATTCTGTCCTGTTCCATTGATCTATAAGTCTGTCTTTGCACCAGTACCATAATGTTTTGATTACTGTAGCATTGTAGTATAGTCTGTGGTCAGGGAGCCTGATTCTTCCATTTTTCTTTCTCAAGATTGCCTTGGCTATTCAGCTCCTTTTGTGTTTCCATAAAAATTTTAAGATATTTTTGTTCTAGATATGAGTTACTTTTTTTTTTTTTTGGCTGCATTGGGTCTTCACTGCTGCATGTGGGCTTTCTCTTGAGTTGTGGTGAGTGTGGCTACTCTTCATTGTGGTGCATGGGCTTCTCATTGCAGTGCCTTCTCTTGTTGTAGAGCATGAGCTCTAGGCACACAGGCTTCAGTAGTTGCAGTATGCAGGCTCAGTAGTTGTGGCACATGGACCCTAGAATGTTCAGGCTTCATTAGTTGTGGCATATGGGCTCAGGAGTTGTGGCTCCTGGGCTCTAGAGTGCACGCTGAGTAGTTGTGGTGCACAGGCTTAGTTGCTCTGCAGCATGTGCAATCTTCCCTGACCAGGGATCGAACCTGTGTCCCTGCATTGGCAGGCAGATTCTCAACCACTGTACCATCAGGGAAATCCAGAGGGAGGGGGTGTGGGAATATATGTATAAATGTAGCTGACTTGCTTTGTTGTACAGCAAAAACTAACACAGCATTGTAAAGCAATTACACTCCAGTGTAGATCTGGGAAAAAATAAGGTCATTGGGGGGAATAAAGGAGATAAGAGATTAACAACAACAAAAATGCCATTAGTAATTTGATAAGTTGACTCTGCCATTGACTCTGTAGGTTACTTTAGGTAGTATAGTCATTTTGGCAATATTGATTCTTCCAATCCAAGAACAGGGTATATCTTTCTGTTTGTGTCATCTGTGATTTCTTTCATCAGTGTCTTATAGTTTTCAGAGTACAGGTCTTTTGCCTCCTTAGGTAGGTTTATTCCTAGGTATTTATTTCTTTTTGATGTAATGGTAAATGGGATTGTTTCCTTAAACTCTTTCTGATCTTTTGTTGTTAGTGTATTGAAATGCAACAGATTTCTGTGTATTAATTTTGTAACCTGCAACTTTACTGAATTCATTTATGAGCTCTAGTAGTTTTCTGGTAGCATCTTTAGGATTTTATATATGTAGTATCATGTCATCTGCAAACAGTGACAGTTTTACTTCTTTTCCAATTTGAATTATTTTTATTTCTTTTTCTTCTCTGATTGCCATGGCTAGGATTTACATTACTATGTGGAATAAAAGTGGCAAGAGTGGACATCCTTGTCTTGTTCCTGATCTTAGAGGAAATGCTTTCAGCTTTTCACTGTTGAGCATGATGTTAGCTGTGGGTTTCTTGTATATGGCCTTTATTATGTTGAGGTAGATTCCCTGTATGCCCACTTTCTGAAGAGTTTTAACATAAATGAGTGTTGAATTTTGTCAAAGACTTTTTCTGTATCTATTGAGATGATCATATAGTTTTCATTCTTCAATTTGTTAATGGTGGTATATCACACTGATTGATCTGTGCATATTGAAAAATCCTTGCATCCCTGGGATAAATCCCACTTGATCATCATGTATGATCCTTTTAGAGTACTGTTGGATTCGGTTTGCTAGTATTTTGTTGAGGATGTTTGCCAATATGCCCATCAGTGATATTGGCCTGTAATTTTCTTTTTTGTGGTATCTTTGTCTGATTTTAGTATCAGGGAAATGGTGGCCTCATAAAATGAGATTGGGAGTGTTCCTTCTTCTGAAATTTTTTGAAATATTTTCAGAAGGATAGATGTTAACTCTTCTTTAAATATTTGATACAATTCACCTATGAAGCCATTTGGTTCTGGACTTTTGTTTGTTGGGAGTTTTTTAATCACAGTTGCAATTTCAGTGCTTGTGATTGTTCTGTTCATATTTTGTATTTCTTTGTGTTTTAGTTTTGGGATATTGTACCTTTCTAAGAATTTGTCCATTTCTTCTAGGTGGTCCATTTTATTGGCATATAGTTGCTTATATTATTCTCTTATGATCCTTTGTATTTCTGTGGTGTCCATTTAAATTCACCTTTTTCATTTCTAATTTTATTGATTTGAGCCCTCTCCCTTTTTTTCTTGATGAATCTGGCTATAAGTTTATCAAATTTGTTTATCCTTTGATCTTTTCTGTTGTTTTCTTTGCCTCTATTTTATTTATTTCTGCTCTGAGCTTTATGATTTCTTTCCTTCTACTAACTTTGGGTTTTGTTTGTTCATTCTCTAGTTCTTCTTCCTCTTGTTTTTTCTCTAAGGAAGTTTTAAGTATTTTAACGGATACTCTGAGGCAAATTGACTTCTATGCTGAAGGAAAATTTGTCAAAAGCAAGATGCTCAAAAACAATAAGCCTTTTAAAAATAAGTAAATTGGATTGATAAATTTGAATGTTATGGTAATTTTTTAATGTACATATACAAATATTTTCAAGTTCCTTCACTGACCTCCTGATAGCAGCCACCTTGGATTTGGTGCTCTATGTACAATGTTTGTTGTTATCATCAATCAACTTTTTAAAGAAATATAAAGAAGTTATATTACAGACACTCATTTTATTGTGCTTTGCAGAGTTGTTTTTTGTTTTGTTTTCTACAAAATTGAAGGTTTGTAGCAACCCTGCATTTTGCAAGTCTATCAATGCCATTTTTCCAACAGCATTTGCTCACTTCATCTCTCTGTGTCACATTTTGCAATTCTCATAGTATTTCAAACTTTTTAATACTTATTATGGTGATCTGTGATCAGTGATCTTTGATGTCACTATTGCAGAAAGATTATGACCCACTGGAGACTCAGATTATAGTTAGCATTTTTTAGCAATAAAATGCTTTTTAATTAAGTTATGCATATTATGGGGGGACAAAATACTATTGTTCACTTAATAGACTACAGTATATTGGAAATATGACTTTTATATGCACTGGGAAGAGAGTGACTTGCATTATTGTGATATTTGATTTATTGGGGAGATCTGGAACCAAACCTGCAGTATCTCTGAGGTATGCCTTTACGCTTAATTTTAAACTTAGCCATATACCCTCGAAGTAGACAGGAACATTTGTCTCAGACCTCAAGGATGAAGGTATGAGTATCCTCAGTAAACTGTAAACCTAGTATAGCAGTTATTGCAATTTTTGTTTATGCTCAATAGTAGTTTTTTGAGAAATAGCCTTTTTCATTAGTATTGTTAACATATGTTTTCTCTGTTGTATAATAGTTCATTATATGACCATAATGAAACATATCAATTTTCTTACTGAAAACAATATAGTTTTTTTCCCCTAAATTTTGTTGTTATAAATAATGCTGTGTTCTTGTACATGTTTCTTGCAATATGTATGCAAAACATTCTCTAGAGTTTTAGAAATTGTAGAATGTGTATATCTTCATTTTACATATTAACACCCTATTGTTTTCTAACAAGATTGCTTCAATCATTTCCACAAGCAGTTTAGAATAGTTTTTATTGCTGCCCACCTTTACCAATACTTGGTTTAATTAGCCTATATAATTTTTGATTAAACTTTTGTCAAATTAGTATACTTTTCATTTTGTATATTTGTGGTTATAATTTTAATTTTCTTGCTTACCAATGAGCTTGATCATATCATCTGTGTTTGGTGTACAATTATGTTTATCATTCCTAAACTATGTATTCATTTCTTACATGTTTCTCTGTTTTTTTAAATTTGCATAATTCCAAATTATATAATGAAGATTAAATGTTGGTTTATAATATCAAACATCTTTGCCCGGCTTGTGATTTGTGTTTATAATTATTCATTGTCTCTTTTAATGAAAAAATATATAATTTTATTCTTGTTGAATTGCTCAAACATATCTTTTGCAATTTAGAATTATTGTTAACGACTTTTATTGTTTGGAGGTCATTCAGCTACTATCTCCTATGCTCTATTCTTTTTTTTGAGGGGGGGGCTTTAAGAACTTTTATTGAGATACAGTTAACATACAATAAACTGCATATATTTAGAGTGTACAATTTGATATTTTTTTCTTATTAGTAATGTATATGTGGCATTCCCAATCTCCCAAATCATTCTGCGCCAACCCTTCTAGCTTTCCCAACTTTGTGTCCATATGTTTGTTCTCTACATCTGTGTCTCTATTTCTGCCTTGCAAACTGGTTGATTTGTACCATTTTTCTATATTCCGCATATATGTGTTAATATACGATATTTGTTTTTCTCTTTCTGACTCACTTCACTCTGTATGACAGTCTCTAGATCCATCCACGTCTCTACAAATGTCGCAGTTTCATTGCTTTTTACAGCTGAGTAATATTCCATTGTATATATGTACCACATCTTTTTTATCCATTCATCTGTTAATGGACATTTAGGTTGCTTCCATGTCCTGGCTGTTGTAAATAGTGCTGCAGTGAACATTGGAGTGCATGTGTCTTTTTGAATTATGGTGTTCTCTGGGTATATGCCCAGCAGTGGGATTGCTGGGTCATATGGTATCTTTGTTTTTAGTTTTTTAAGGAACTTCCATATTGTTCTCCATAGTGGCTGTATCAACTTACATTTCCACCAACAGTGCAAGAGGTTCCCTTTTCTCCACACCCTCTCCAGCATTTACTGTTTGTAGATCTTCTGATGATGCCCATTCCAACCAGTGTGAGGTGATACCTCATTGTAGTTTTGATTTGCATTTCTCTAATAATTCGTGATGCTGAGCAGCTTTTCATGTACCTCTTGGCCATCCGTATGTCTTCTTTGGAGAAATGCCTATTTAGGTCTTCTGCCCATTTTTTGATTGGGTTGTTTGTTTTTTTGATATTGAGCTGGATGAACTGTTTATATATTTTGGAGATTAATCCTTTGTCTGTTGATTCATTTGCAAATATCTTCTCCCATTCTGAAGGTTGTCTTTTCATCTTGCTTACAGTTTCCTTTGCTGTGCAGAAGCTTTGAAGTTTCATTAGGTCCCATCTATTTATTTTTGTTTTTATTTCCATTACTCTAGGAGGTGGATCAAAAAAGATCTTGCTGTGATTTATGTCAAAGAGTGTTCTTCCTATGTTCTCCTCTAAGAGTTTTATAGTGTCTAGCCTTACATTTAGGTCTTTAATCCATTTGGAGTTTATTTTTGAGTATGGTGTTAGGGAGAGTTCTAATTTCATTTTTTCACATGTAGCTGTCCAGTTTTCCCAGCACCACTTATTGAAGAGGCTGCCTTTTCTCCATTGTATATCCTTGCCTCCTTTGTCATAGATTAGTTGACCATAGTTTATCTCTGGACTTTCTATCCTGTTCCATTGATCTATATTTCTGTTTTTGTGCCAGTACCATACTGTCTTGATCACTGTAGCTTTGTAGTATAGCTTGAAGTCAGGAAGCCTGATGCCATCAACTCTGTCTTTCCTTCTCAAGATTGCTTTGGCTATTCAGGGTCTTTTGTGTTTCCATACAAATTGTAAAATATTTTGTTCTAGTTCTGTGAAAAATGCCATTGGTAATTTGAAAGGGATTGCATTGAATCTGTAAATTGCTTTCGGTAGTACATTTTCACAATGTTGATTCTTCCAATCCAAGAAGATGGTATATCTCTCTATCTGTTTGCATCATCTTTGATTTCTTTCAATAGTGTCTCATAGTTTTCTGAGTACAGTTCTTTTACCCCCTTAGTTAGGTTTATTCCTAGGTATTTTATTCTTTTTGTTGCAGTGGTGAATGGGATTGTTTCCTTAATTTCTCTTTCTGATCTTTCATTGTTAGTGAATAAAAATGCAAGAGATTTCTCTGTGTTAATTTTGTATCCTGCAACTTACCAAATTCATTGATTAGCTCAAGTAGTTTTCTGGTGGCATCTTTAGGACTTTCTAGATATACTCATCTGCAAACAGTGACAGTTTTACTTCTTTTCCAATTTGGATTCTTTCTGTTTCCTTTTCTTTTATGATTGCTGTAGCAAGGACTTCCAAAACTATGTTGAACAGTAGTGGAGAGAGTGGATATACTTGTCTTGTTCCTGATCTTAGAGGAAATGCTTTCAGTTTTTGACCATTGAGAATGATGTTTGCTGTGGATTTGTTGCATATGGCCGTTATTATGTTGAGGTAGGTTCCATCTATGCCCACCTTCTGGAGAGTTTTCATCATAAATGGGTGTTGAAATTGGTCAAAAGCTTTTTCTGCATCTATTGAGATAATCATGTCATTTTTATTCTTCAATTTGTTAACATGGTGTATCACATTGATTGATTTGCATATGTTGAATAATCCTTTCATTCCAGGGATAAACCCCACTTGATCATGGTGTATGATCCTTTTAATGTGTCATTGAATTTTATTTGCTAGACTTTTGTTGAGGATTTTTGCATCTAAATTTATCAGTGATCTTGGTCTGTAATTTTCTTTTTTTGTAGTATTTTTGGTTTTGATATCAGGGTGATGGTGGCATCATAGAATGAGTTTGGGAGTGTTCCTTCCTTTGCAATTTTTTGGAAGAGTTTGAGAAGGATAGGTGTTAGCTCTTCTCTAAATGTTTGATAAAATTCACCTGTGAATCCATGTGGTCCTGGACTTTTGTTTGTTGGGAGATTTTTAATCACAGTTTCAATTTCGTTCCTTGTGATTGGTCTGTTCATATTTTCTATGTCTTCCTGATTCAGTCTTGGAAGGTTATACCTTTCTAAAAATCTGTCAATTTCATCCAGGTTGTCCATTTTATTGGCATGTAGTTGCTTGTAGTAGTCTCTTATAGTGCTTTTTATTTCGGTGGTGTCCATTGTAGCTTCTCCTGTTTCATTTCTAATTATATTGATTTGAGTCCTCTCCCTTTTTTTCTTGATGAGTCTTGCTAGAGGTTTATCAATTTTGTTTATCTTTTCAAAGAACCAGCTTTTAATTTTTATTGACTTTTGCTATTGTTTTCTTTGTTTCTAGTTCATTTATTTCTGCTCTGATCTTTATAATTTCTCTCCGTCTACTGACTTTGGGTTTTGTTTGCTCTTCTTTCTCTAGTTTCTTTTGGTGTAAGGTTCGATTGTTTATTTGGGATTTTTCTTGTTTCTTGAGGTAGAATTGTATTGCTATAAACTTCCCTCTTAGAACTGCTTTTGCTGCACCCCATAGGTTTTGGATTACTGTGTTTTCATTGTCATTTGTCTCTAGATATTTTTTGATTTCCTCTTTGATTTCTTCAGTGATATCTCAGTTATTTAGTAGCATATTGTTTAGCCTCCATGTGTTTGTGTTTTTTCCAGTTTTTTTCCTGTAATTGATTTCTAGTCTCATAGTGTTGTGGCCAAAAATATGTTTGATATGATTTCAGTTTTCTTAAGTTTACCAAGTTTTGATTTGTGACCCAGAATGTGATCTCTCCTGGAGAATGTTCCATGTGCACTTGAGAAGAATGTGTAATCTGCTGTTTTTGGATGTAATGTCCTATAGATATCTTTTAAATTTAGCTGGTTTATTGTGTTATTTAAAGCTTGTGTTTCCTTATTAATTTTCTGTCTGGATGACCTGTCCATTGGTGTAAGTGGGGTGTTAACATCCCCCACTATTATTGTGTCACTGTTGATTTTCTCTTTCATAGTTGTTAGCATTTGTCTTATGTATTGAGGTGCTCCTATATTGGGTGCATATATATTTATAATTGCCATCTCCTCTTCTTGGATTGATCCTTGATCTTTATATAGTGTCCTTTCTTGTCTCTTGTCACATTGTTTTTAAAGTCTATTTTATCTGATATGAGTATCACTACTCCAGCTTTCTTTTGATTTCCATTTGCATGGAATACCTTTTTCCATCCCCTCAAATTCAGTCTGTATGTGTCTGTAGGTCTGAAGGTGGTGTCTTGTAGACAGCATATATATGGGTCTTGTTTTTGTATCCATTCAGCCACTCTATGTCTTTTGGTTGGTGCATTTAGTCCATTTACATTTAAGGTAATTATCGATATGCATGTTCCTATTACCATTTTCTTAATTGTTTTGTTTTTGTTTTTGTAGGTCGTTTTCTTCTCATATGTTTCCCTCTTAGAGAAATTCCTTTAGCATTTGTTGTAGGGCTGGTTTGGTGGTGCTGAATTCTCTTAGCTATTGTTTGTCTATAAAGCTTTTGATTTCTCCATCGAATCTGAATGAGATCCTTGCTGGGTAGAGTATTCTTGGTTGTAGGTTCTTCCTTTTCATCACTTGAAATATATCATGCCAGTCCCTTCTGGCTTGCAGAGTTTCTACTGAGAAATCAGCTGTTACCCTTATGGGAGTTCCCTTGTATGTTATTTGTCGTGTTTCCCTTGTTACTTTTAATAACTTTTCTCTGTCTTTAATTTTTGTCAATTTGACTACTATATGTCTTGGTGTGTTTCTCCTTGGGTTGATCCTGCCTGGGACTCTCTGTGCTTCCTGCACTTGGGGAGCTATTTCCTTTCCCATGTTAGGGAAGTTTTCAACTATAATCTCTTCCAATATTTTCTCAGGTCGTTTCTCTCTCTCTTCTTCTTCTGGGGCCCCTATAATGCAAATGTTGGTGCATTTAACATTGTCCCAGAGGTCTCTTAGTCTGTATTCAGTTCTTTTTATTCTTTCTTCTTTATGCTTTTCTACATCAGTGATTTTCACCATTCTGTCCTCCAGGTCACTTATTTACCCTTCTTCCTCAGTTAATCTGCTATTGGTTCCTTCTAGTGCATTTTTCATTTCAGTTATTGTGTTGCATATCTCTGTTTGTTTGTTCTTTAATTCTACTAGGTCTTTGGTAAACTTTTCTTGCAACTTTTTGATCTTTGCATCCAGTCTTTTTTCAAAGTCCTGGATCATCTTCATCATCATTATTCTGAATTCTTTTTCTTGAATGGTGCCTATCTTCTCTTCATTTAGTCGTTTTTATGGCATTTTATCTTGTCCCTTCATCTGGTACAAAGTCCTCTGCCTTTTCATTGTCTCTATCCTTTTGTGGCTGTGCTTTTCAGTTCCACAGAATGAAATTCTACTGATACTGCTTGATACTGCTCTCTGACCTCTGTGAAGGAAAGTATCTAAGAGGTTCATATGTGCTTTCTGATGGGAGGGACTGATAGTGGGTTGGGCTGGGTGGGTGGAGCTCAGTAGAACTAATCTGCTTGTCTGCCAGCAGGTGGGGCTGTGTTCCCACCTTGTTGGTTGTTTGGCCTGAAGCTACCTAGCACTGGAGCTTACAGGCGCTTTGGTGGGGCTAATGGTGGACTCTTCAGAACTCCTGCCACCAGTGTCCCTGTCCCCTTGGTGAGCCACAGCTGCCCCACACCTCTGCAGGAAACCCTCCAACACCCGAAAGTAGGTCTGGTTCAGTCTCCTATGGGGGCACTGCTCCTTCCCCCTGGGTCTTGGTGAGCACACTACTTTTTGTGTGCCCTCCAAGAGTGGAGTCTCTGTTTCCCCCAGTCCTGTTGAGGCCCTGCAATCAAATCCTGCTGGATTCCAAAGTCTGAGTCTCTGGGGATTCCTCCTCCTGTTGCCAGACCCTCATGTTTGGAAGCCTGATGTGGGGCTCAGAACTGTCACTTTAGTGGGTGGACTTCTGTGGTATAACTGTTCTCCAGTTTATGAGTCATCCATCTAGCATTTATGGGATTTGATTTTAACATGATTGCACCCCTTCTACCATCTCATTGTGGCTTCTCCTTTGTCTCTGGATATGGGGTGTCTTTTTTGGTGAGTTCCAGTGTCTTCCCGTTAATGATTGTTCAGCAGTTTCTTGTAATTCCAATGCTCTTGCAAGGAGTGAGCGCACCTCCTGCTACTCTACCATCTTGAACCGTCTCCTCCTTTGCTCCTTTAGATGTTTTAAGGTTCTCTTTTATTGTTTGATCTTTATCACACCTAGAATTGATCTTTGATTAAGATGTGTTTTTAAAGTGATAATGCCTTTTTTTCCAGTTTGGTTAATAAATTTTTTTCAGCTCTCCTTTGGTAGAATTTAATCTTCACTCCATGAAATTGTAACACAAAGGAAAGGGTTTTAAGTTTGGTGAAAATGAGCTAGCTAACATATATAAGCCATCTTTATTTTGTATGTGATAGAATACAGTTTTGCAAAAGATAATATCATTCTAGGGTATGTTCAGAAAATGTGGCTTCTCACATCTGCCCCATTTTCTCACAAAATGCAGTGGTGTTTTGCCTGATCAGAGTGAGATCATGATTTGTTGAAAGAAAGTCCCTGATGAGGACATGCCTGACATCTTCTACACTCAAAATTGTTTCCTTGGAACAATTATTATAATATTGTATAATCCCACAAGCTTCCTTTAGTTTTCTAACACCTTTGAGTGGAACTATATCCAATTTGGAAGTATTCCTGGTACATGACACCAAGGTTTACTTACTCCACTGTTATATATTTATTACCATATATTTGCTGATACCCTAAATGTTTTGACATATTAGCAAACTAATCGATGAGTGCTCATAAACAACTCTGTATCCCCTGTATTATAAGTTCTATTAGTTAGCTAGGACTGCCATAACAAAATACCATAGACTAGATTGCTTAAACAACAGAAATTTTTTTCTTGGAGTTCTGGAGGCTAAGAGTTCAAGATCAAGTTGTCAGAAGATTTGGTTTCTCTTTTGGCTTTACTTCTTAGATTACAGATGACCACCTTCTCCCTGTGTCCTTGAGTGGTCTTCCTTCTGTATACTTGCATCCCTGGTATCTCTTTTAAGTCTGAATATCGTCTTATAAGGACACCAGTCAGATTAGATTATGGTCTACCCTAAGTGTCTCATTTTAACTAATCATCTCTTTAAAGGACCTAATATGGCATAAATACAGTCACATTCTGAGATACTGGGGGTTAGGTCTCCATAAATGGAGGCATACAATTCAGCCCATTGCACAAGGTTTTAGGGGGACCTAATTAGGGGACATATTGGATTTAAATTACCATATCTGGAAAGAGTTTGAAATGTAAACTAGAACTCTGCTGGTGACTCAGTTTAGAGATAAATGTGGAAGATTGAAACAGAAGATAGAAGTTACTTGGGCACTGAACACAGAAAAATCTTTTTTATGGTGTGGGTTAAAGAAGGGAGATCAATGAACAACATGATCATAGAGTTCAGAAAATAATTAGAACAATGTGGTGGCACAGAAGTCAAGGGAATAGAAAGTTTCCAGACAAAAAAGCCATAGACTAAATTTTCAGATTGTATTATAACCAGAACAGAGAAGATATATAGCAGATTCATGTCAAGTTGATTTGTGAGTCAAAATTTATAAGAAAAGGCTAGAAGAATGCAGATTATTTCAAAAGGAACAGCTGACTAGTGATTTCATAAAATTTCTGATTAAATCAGAGCATGTTTACTTGAGTTAGGAGGGAGAACCACTTTTCATTATATAACTTATTGTCCTGTCTTGATTTTCCTCTTACTGTAAACATGCATTATGCTCAAAATAAAGTATGAAAGAAATAAAAGGGAACTTATTTAGACTGCAGTGTGAGTGATTTTTGCTAAAAAAAGATAACCTTCCAGTGTTATACCAGGATATGCTTAGTGCCAAAGGAAGATGTTAAATGTCATTCTCTGTGAATTTTACTATATTAACTAGATTCCAAATTACCATCACCTATTTATGACAACTTGGACTTTTGCCCCTGCTTCTATTTACGAACCTATTGTACAACAGGAAAAGTTATGTTTTTAACTCATAACTCAAACTGTTCTTAACACCCATGATTTTCCACGGATCTCAGACATGCAAATTCTTTAAGATTGAGTGTATGACCCCATGTGATCTGATTCTTATTTACCTATCTAGTCCTATGGCATTACATTCTTCATGAACTACATTTCAGGGCACAGCCCTCCTTTTCTGTTCTTCAAACATCAAGCCATTTTTTCCCCACAAACTCTGTTTACTTGACCAGAATATCCCATTTCCAGATTTGCAAATGCTAGCTTATTTGTATCTTTCACACCTTAGTTAAAAGTTTGTATCTTCAAACTGCTCTACCTAAAGTCACTCCATGTCTGACATCAACATTCTATCTCATTCTCCTGTTTATTCTCTTTACTGAGTTTTGCGTAATTGTTCTTTTTTCAATTAACATGTTTATCATGCATTTCTTCCTTAGATTGTAGGATCCATGAAGGCAGGAACCCTGAACCTTTTGCTTACCACTGTATCCCCAGACCTTACAATATTGCTTGGGACATAATAGGTAATCAGTATATATGTGAATTAACAAAAAACATTTTATTCTCATTATTTAGTTTTAAAGTAAAGAAATAGCCTGGTTTGAGACTAATTGAGGAAATTCCCTGAGGATGGGAACATAACAGATCTTGGTAGTTTATTTAATCACATCTTTATCCAACAAATATTTATTAAACACTAAGTCTAAGTACTATTTAGTTTCTAAGAGCACAACCATAAACAAAAAGGCCAAGTTCCTGACCTCATGGATTTTGTTAACAGTTACACTACAGTGTGATGAGTGTTCTGTTACAGAACAAAGCGTTCTTTAGAACACAGTGTAGGATCAGTTGAGAGGCATGCCTGAGAGTCTCCCCACCTTGACTGGTTATCAGGATCCCTGGTTTGAATATTAAGACAAAGAAACTCATTCCTTTTCTTTTGAACTCTTCTATATTTCTAAATAATGAGTATTTATTATCTTATATTTTAAAGAAAAGAGGCATATATCCTTATCATAAGATAATGATTGAGACAAGATGAGATCCCTGAAAGAGTGTTATAAGTTTAAAATGATTTTAAAGTATCAATTTATATTACTTTTATTAAATATGGACAAGTTTCTCACAGGGAAAGAGTCTTGATAGGTTACTACCAGCTTTATGAGTGGAAACGTATATGTATCACTAGATTTGCTGTGATGAGAGTATAGCCTTTCTGAACCTCATTAGGGAACTAAAGGACTAGCACTAACCAAAAATGATTTCCATTTTAAATGAAAAATAAAACACAAGTTAACATAGAAAATGGGATATAGTAAACTCTCAAAGAAGTAAGTTTCTTATTTTAAGTTTCAGCTAACACCCTCAAACCAGTTTTTAATGCTATAAGAAAATATTCAACAATTTTCCAGGGCTTAAACTTCATAGATAGATGTTCAAGTCCCTTGAAATATCAACAGAGATATCTTTTTCATATTCGTAATTTTTTAAAAAGTTCCCACTTTATTATTTTTGCTTGTGTCAGAACTTTCTTACACCTAAAATGTATCTTTCTTTTACCTGAAACAAATCCCACCTAATCCTTTGAACAGCATTCCTGAACTCCATTGCTAACTATAGGATACATCACCATCTTCTAATTCTCTCTGCCTCACCTCCCATTTTAACTATTTCTTCTATGATTGTTATATTTGCACCTAAACAGACTGAACTAATTGAAAGCAGAAAATAATTTTCTATATTTATTTTTAATATTTCACATATTTATCTGCAACACCTAGCAGAGTGTCTGTTATAGAGTTGACTATCTCCTCTTTTTGTAGTTTAGTTAGTATCTCTAGATAATACTTAAAATTCATGAAATCGGAGGAATGGAGAAACATCAGAACTAGAAAGAACACTAAAGATTCATCTGCTCCGCAGGTGCTCAGGAATAACAGTTGTGTACTTTGACTATGCACTTCTCTGGTTCCAGCCCCAGATTCTAATTCAGTAGGTTTGTGGTGAAGTTCCAACACTTGCATTTAGTTTAATCTCAGAATGTGATGCTAATGCATGCTCCTAGTTGAGAAATTCTGATCTCCTCTCTCCACTTCCTCTCTCCTTAAAAAAAGCAACTGATACTCTGAGAGGTAACTTTTCCCAGGTCACAGAAGAATTTGATGACAGAAGTAGAAGACAAACTCAACTGTTCTGTGACATTTTGCAGTGATCTTTCTTTCCTCTCTATTGCTACTGGCTTCCAAGTAGAGGAAAATTAGAGCACTCTGATTTTTCTTATTTTCTTCTTATTTTGCTATTCTCTTTGTATTTTTCCATAGGCAATGTTATTTTTTAAAGAAGAATTAAGCGTTGAAGTTCTGAGGCTGTCAAAATCATCAGGTAAGCACAGTAATTCTGTGGCAAAAATCTATTCTGTAGATGATGTTGCTGATCAAATCTGAGGAACCATCAGGGTTTTTTCCATTGAGATATGGAGCATTTTCTTCAGTTTCAACTCGGAAGAAAATATGGAACCAAGCAAGGTCACCTCATTGTTGCACAGATAGCACACATTATATCTGTGTTTTCTAAATAGGTACTCAACCCATGGACAAGAAAACATCATATTAGAATCCATAGTGTAGCTGGAATGAGTCCAATCTCATCAGGTGTTGCCAGCTTTGATAAATTTTCCTCATTTGCTAAAATTATTAAATATATAAATTATTTCATAAATTCATTTTAGCAGAATCAGGGTACTATCTGCATAATTAATAATGATTATAATACATCTCAGACATAGACTGTAATTTTAAAAAACTTGTAAACTGCTCCTTTAATTTTGAAATGGCAAATCATAAGAAATAGCTAACTCTACCAATATCTTTTTAAAAATCCCTGAAGGTGAATATTGTGGTTATGATTTTGGAAGAATCAGACATTTGAAAATCTGATCTTAGATCATCTGAAGATATCTTGAAGGCAGAGATAGGACATAGTTTAATGGCCAGAGCCTCACCATTTTCAAGGAAATCAAACTCTTTCTATAAAGTTAGCAATACTTAGAAGAAGAAACCAATCTCAGATAGAAAAGTTGCAAAAAGATATTTATAAGCATTCATGTTTAAAGTTAAAATTCACCATGGATTCGTTAATAATTTTATCCAAAAATAGGAGGTATTAATTTCATTATTACTAAATTATTATTAAACACTGGGCAATCAATGATTTAAATCAAGCTGGGCTAATTGAGAGTGAATTATCATCATCCTCCATGAGAATATTGCTCATAAATTACCTCTGAAGTCCAAAGGATTATTATGCATTTATTCTTGTAAATTATGGCTCCATGGTAAAGTGGATGAGATTTTAATATTTTAGCATTCATTAATTTCTGAAGGCTTAGAGCCAGCATAGTGATGAGCAAGCCTGTTTTGTCCTCTAATGAGAATAATTCTGTTACAGCTAATTGCCATCATCATAAATTTATATAAATTCAGATTAACCTATAGAATTAAAGTTAATATTTATATTTTGCATATTTTATTTCAGAATTAAGGGATATAGGTTTAGTTTCTACTCTTAAACACTTGGTATAAAAACTTTAACATGTGGAGTGTGGGTAATCATTTAATTTTATAGTTAGCATGCAAACTGTACAATTAAAAGCTAACTTGAATAAGCTTATAGAAGCTTATCTAAACTGTTCCTTAGTCTGTGTCATTATGTACTCATTCATATTTTTTATATTTGTAGCTAGTGATGGATTGTGATGAATGACTGAATTATCTGGGGAGAGGGCAGCTTCTCTAGAAGTACACAGCCTTCATAAGGATGGAGGAGAACTCTAAATAAAAATCAGGGTATTGCTGTCCAAAAAGAACATGAAATGGAAAATGGGCTTCCTAAAATACAAATATTGACCACAGGAACAGAGGAAAAAAATCCCCCAAAAAATAATAGAAAGGAGAATTGAGTTGGGTTAGAAATAATCCTACTTGAATCATCAGGAAAAGTGAACTAGCCTACTAATAAACTGCATAGAGCCCATTCCATAATGTGAGTTTGAGTTCTTCCCCAGTATTTTATTAGTTAAATGAGAGATATGTAAATTTGGGGAGGGAATTCGACAGCTATTTTCATTGGCTGTTTTGGTGGTCTTATTGTGTCATTATACAATCATCTGTATATTAATTAATATGCTAGCTTACCAGTATATTAAGGGATCTGATGATTCTTGATGGTTTTGCTGTATGTAGATTACTAAACTAACAATTCCGAAAGCTTATGCTCAGATATAAATTAGCCCCAACCCCTAACCATATGCTTTTAATTTTTAACAAATATCAAGATTACTCTGGCATTTTTTTGCATGGATGCACTGATTTTAGCTTCATAATAGTGAATATACATTCTGTATTAACTTAAAAAGCCAGTGACCAAATTAGACACCAAATCCTGTGGTTTTCTTTCTAATAAATACACCTAGTATTTTTTAGTAACAATCTAGTAGAAATGGAAAAGCTTCTTTGATATGGAAAAACTTTTCTTTAAGTAGATAGTAGCTATTCACTTCATTCTCACGAGGCCCCTGAAAATAAGAAATGGGATAAAAAATATTTTACAAGATAAATCAGACTAAGATATTAAGAAATGAAAAAAAGATTTTTTTTTATTATTTCATCTCAAATGAATATATTTTCCCCTTAAAATAAAACCAGCCCAATTGTTCCAAACACTGAAGATAGTGTCTGCTTCTATTTGACAGAAAAAATTAATAACTATTATTTGTGCTTCCATTGAGTATAGCAGCAGCTTAACTACATGACGGCTTTCTGTCAGAAAGTAAAGAATCAAGTGGGCCAGGAATAGCAGATAGTTTTTAAAAAAGAGCATCTAGTTCATTCTTCTTGCTGCACATCCGCTTTTTGTCTTTACTGTACCAGGTGTTGTCTCAAAGTATTTATAAATTACAGAATATAGCCAATAAACTTTTCTACCAAAAAAAGGTGCTAAAATCCCAAATCAGATATTTTGATTTCATGACTTTTTATATATGTTCTGATTCATTAACCACGACTCCCATCTCCTCATATGATCTGGGATACTCAGATTTTTGGTTGTTTGTTTTTGTTTTCCTTACTGGAGCCAAGACAGAATGAAGAATTGTTTGTCATCCATTTTGCAAGTCATTCATTTATTTATTTAACAACTGATTATTAGTCAGTACTGTTTGGTAGATATTACAAAACCAATGGATGAAGAAGCTTCGCATTGTTTTCCGCCCTTAGAGAAAGCCTAGTCTAGGAGGAATTATTTATAATAACTTTTTGCAATCATTTGATTAAAATATATACTATGTAATATTTTACAATATGTATTGTAGGTATAGTATATATGTTTATTATATATATAATATATGAGGAAATAAATACTAACCTCTCAATAGTGAGATCTCAATAGTGAATAGGCATTATGTGAAGATAAATGGGGATAATGCATATCACACACAGAGTGACAATCATTAGAATGGAGAAACCTTGCCACTTTCAAATATCTTAATGATGGCCAATACGTCAGGAGCCCAGAAAGAGTAAAGAATATCCCAGGCTGGGAAAGTAGCAATAGCTGAAGAGGATAGAGCTTTGTGGACCATGTTAAGGATTTAGTATGTTATTGTAATAGCCAGAGAAAGTCCTTGAAGACAGTATATAAGCAGAGTGGTAACATGATAAGTTTCTCGTTTGATATATAGTCATTTAAAATAAAGTGTTAGGCTCCGCTGCCGCTGCGGCCGCTGCCGCGGGCTCAGTGGTTGAGGAAGCCTCTCGACCGGGCCTGCTGAGGAGCCTCGCCGACGCCTGGGCTCGCCCGCCGGCCCCCCAGCTCCGCGCACTTCCGGTCCCACGCGGCCCGGCGCGGGGCAGGGCTGCCAGAGCCATGGGGGACGAGGTGGTCTGCATTGCCAGGAAGATGGACAAGATGGTGCAGAAGAAGAACGCGGCTGGAGCATTGGATTCACTGAAGGAGCTTAAGAATATTCCCATGACCCTGGAATTATTACAGTCCGCAAGAATCGGAATGTCAGTGAATGCTATTCGCAAGCAGAGCACAGATGAAGTTACATCTTTACATCCCTCATCAAATCGTGGAAAAAGTTATTAGATGGACCATCAACAGATAAAGACTCTGAAGAAAAAAAAAAAGATACTGCAGTTACATCACAGAATAGCCCTGAAGCAAGAGAAGAAAGCAGTTCCGGTGGCAACGTAAGCAGCAGAAAGGATGAGACAAATGCCCAAGACACTTATGTTTCATCTTTCCCTCGGGCGCCAAGCACTTCTGATTCCATGTAGGGAGGTTAAAGTGTAGGGAGATGCTCGCTGCGGCTCTCCGGACGGGACATGACTACATCGCTACTGGAGCTGATGAGGAAGAACTAGGATCTCAAATCGAGGAAGCTATCTATCAAGAAATAAGGAATACAGACATGAAATACAAAAATAGAGTACGAAGTAGGATATCAAATCTTAAGGATGCGAAGAATCCAAATTAAAGGAAAAATGTTCTGTGCGAGAATATTCCTCTTCCCTTATTTGCTAGAATGACAGCAGAGGAGATGGCCAGCGATGAGCTCAAGGAGATGCGGAAAAACTTGACCAAAGAGAGCATCAGATGGCCAAGATGGGTGGGACCCAGACGGACTTGTTCAGGTGCGGCAAATGTAAAAAGAACTGCACTTACACACAGATACAAACTCGGAGTGCTGATGAACCCATGACAACATTTGTCGTCTGCACCGAATGTGGAAACCGGTGGAAGTTCTGTTGAGTTGGAAGAATTGGCAAAATGTCTGGACCATTAAGAAAATGGATTTTGTAATTAGCTTTAAGACTAGACCAACCAACTGGTTTTCCTTCAAATCAGATTTGTAAAATAACGTATATGCCTCAGGTTATCTCTGGTTTTGACACAGCAGCCCTTCCTTAGATAACCTTCTGTTGTTTCAGAGCAGTAAGGAGACCGCATAATAATTGTAGCTGTTTCAAAACTTTTTTCCCCCATTTTTATAAGTAAGTTGATATTAAACTTTCAGCAGTTTATTTTTACCTTTTCTTTTTCTTCTTAAAGGAAAATGTACCTTAACTTTTTTACAATCTGAAACATACACAGTAGAAATGTTATTCTCAGTTAATACACAAATGGAAATTACATTTTTTTCCCTATATTGGCCTGTACCTGCAAATATTAAAAGAGAAGAGGTAATGTAATTATAAGTTTATCAAACATGGTGTGTAATCAAATAATACTTGACCAGCTTATCTAAATTGTACATAATATTTGAACTAACATATGAAATTGATTTTAATTATTATGTTCACAAGTCTGGGACAATTAGATATGATTTTGCATTTGTAACTGACTGTGATCCTCATTTCTTGTAGTTTCTTGTACATGTTTATTACTTGTTCTTAATTGATTTTACTTTTGGAAACATGACTTTGTTGAAATCAGTTTGGTTTGTTGTTTATTTACCTGTTTGACTTTGTAGTGTATTTTAATTTTGCAGAATGCTGTTAGCAGGCTTTTCCTAAATCCCAGCACAGGCAAACCATGAAAACTTTTGACCATTTTTTCCTTTTGTAGGAAGACATACTGGGAAGAAAATGTTAGCATTTTAGGATAGTGTAGTTCTTGTAAACAGTTCATGACTTAACTTTGGTTTGGAAATCTGTACTGGCCAAGAACTTTAGGGTTTATATAAGTCATTAAAGCTATGGTCTTTCCGTATGGAGGCTGACGGAGCACATCCCTGTCCTGACTCTTATTTCCTTTCTCTCTGTTACACAAGAATGAGGTTGTGGAACAGACTAACACGTGGGCTATAACACAGCTCATTTGCAGGAAGGACCTTACAGTTAAGTGTGTACATCTGTTTTGTTAGGAATAAGAAAAAGTAATTCTCGCGCTTGCTGTAGCACATTGTAAGGCCACTGCTACAAAGTCCATGTTTCACCCTGCTCCATCTGTGTGCTCTTAGGCCCCTAGGGAAAGACCTTGGCACATGCTTTGCACTCCCCTTTGCCCCCTTTCCCCATCGCTTACTGCAGATCCGTTTGATGTAATAGAGAAAACAACATCTTTTAACATCCACATTAAGACCCCACATATAAGAACTGGCCCACTGGTACCCTGCCACCTCTACTTTGTCAGGTCACAGATTAACCTTTTATCATTTGAAAAACAATGTGCATTTTTGAAAGAATAAGTTTAAGAAGAATAAAATTAAAATATTCCCACTTTTAAATTGTGATCCATTTTTAAATTTATAATTCAATAAAGTTTCTTGTTATTAAACATGTAAAATAAATAAAATAAATAAAATAAAGTGGTGTTGATTTCTTGGGAAGAGCCACACAAGAGTAGGAATAAGAAGAGGCAATTGAAGGAGGTTGTATGAGAGATAATGGTGGCTTGGGCTGTGATGTAGAAAGTGGAACTGATAAGCATGTTGTTAAGATTTGGAATATAAATAATATATAGAATGGATGAATCCATTAGTGATCTTTTATTTCATTCTCACAAAAATCCAATGTGACAAAAATGAAAGCTTATGGAGTTTTTCCAGATTCATTTAGTTGTCTCAGAATAAAGATTAAAACCCAAGCACTTAATTTCAAAGTCTAAGGGTTTGTCTGTGTGTGTATGTGTGTGTGCTTGTGTGTGCATAGCAAATGTTGTAGAAGGATACCTAGAATGAGAAATGAAAAGTGCATATTAGATTTACCACCATGAATGTTACTAATGTTTGGGATTTTTTTGTTGCTATTGTTGGTGTGTGTAGGTTAGTATGTATGCACCAGAGTCAGACTTTTGAGGTTTGAATCCTAGCTCTGTCATCTAGCAGCTGTGTGACCTAATGAATGTAATTTGACTTCTTTCTTTCTTTGTCTCTTCATCTGTAAATGGTGTAATAATAACATATAGGTCATTAGGAAATTGGTGTTATTGAGTTAGCAATTGTAAATTGCTCTCTGGCATGCACTACCTCTTTAGTATATATTGTTGTAATGATGTTAATGATGGTGATGGTGAAGAATGACAAGCTAGATTTTATATTTTATCAGTTAAAGGGAGACAAATAATTGGAGATTGTAAGTATAGGTAATTCTTTGGAGAAGTAAATTTTTGAAGTAATGCGTAAAGTAGGGCTCTGTGCAAGAAATAATTTGACCATCCCCAAATGGAGACCTGGTCTTTTCCTTCATTTTGCCGGAGGTAATCTTTATTTGCCTGGGAGTCTTTAGGATAGTTGTATAGTAACAATGAGATTTAGGGTGAGGGTTGACTATGCCTGACACTCTTAAGGTAGCACTGGCCATGTCAGAAAAAACAACCATGTGATTTAGGGTAGGGACATTGGGTCCCATGGTATTAGTTGATGTGAAGTTCAACCATGTTGGCAGTAATCCATCATGCCTATGCAATGAAGTTCCAGTAAAAACTGTGGATACTGAAGCGTGTATGATTTCCAGGCATATTGTCATCCATATTGTCACACCTTCAAAGCTGAGTGTGATTTTGGGCATGCCCACACATACCCCCAGTGAATTTACAGTTGATGTCAGAAATGTGGGTCATCTATTGTGGACTCTTTCCTTTAACCTTGTATTGTACTCTTAACCCCTTGAAGTCAGTTTCCAAAGCCTTGAGTAGACTTGGCAGTCTGGATGACTGTGCCTTCCAACCATGCAGTTTGATTAACTTGAGATAGACTCTAATCAAAGTAAATTAAGTGATGTAGGAGTGTTCTTTGATTATGTTAGCAAAATACTTCATGGCAGTTATTTAAAATGTAAAAGTTACAGGGGAAAAAAGTCAAAGAAAAAAAATGGACCCCAAACAGATAAATGAAAGAAAGCAGTTGTAATATGTGGCATACCTGATTTCAGAACTCTATTCATGCCTTTATCAGTTTATTTATCACTAGAAAAATAAATGGAAGGACTTTTATTAGAAAAGAATCATTCTAGATATATAGTGTAAGAGCATATTAAGTTAATATTGTCTTGAATTTAAAAGAATAAAAATAAAGTGAATTGAAAGAATTGGTATATTGAGAATAACTTAGCAAGTTGTCTTTTCTCAAGAAAAAAACTTACTAAATTTAACAAAAATTATGAAAATAACTAAGGATTAGAATATTTTAGGAACTTATATTTTGATGTGGTTAGAATTGATAGATATTCTGCTTTTAATGACAGAAAGATTTGCACACAACCCTTCTAAACACCCTGCCCACACATCTTGATTGTGTGTTTATACTATTTTCATTTTGCACATATTCTGTTGTGCAACCACAAATCTCTAAATTGCTAAACTCAGTCTCAAGTCTAAGTGGTTTTACCTCTTAGGATCATTCATTTACAAAGGCTTCCTTACTTTCCTTATATAAGGCTTTCCTTATATTCAGTCCTTGGTTGGCTGGATTTATCATTGATGTTTTTCAATAATGTATAATAAATGCAACATTCTATGAGAATATCTTTTTATTCCCTTGATTCACAACTTGCCAGCTTAACCTTGGCTCATAATTTACTTCCTCACAAATTTAGGGATAACATATTCATCTAGGCTTGAATGTTGTGCTGAATATAAGACCAGTCTTATTTTCTATTATGTAGAACATCCTTTGATAAAGAAACAGGCACTGTTTAAGAAGATAATAAATTTGCTGCAAAAGAGCTATTTTCAGCCTCTAAAAATGTAACTGAGTTCAAAACTTGTAGTCTGTCTCTAGCTACTGATTTTCAGAATTTCAAATATCAGAATTAAAGTAAAACAAAGCTACGAAAGGGAATTCAAAATGTATCTGCAATACAAATTAGAAATGACAACTGCAAAGAGAACAGAACTTTGCTGTTTTTCCATTTATGCAACTATGACAGCAATCAGGTATAGAGTTGGCAATTTCTAGAGTAATGTGTGTGTCAGCCAGGATGATGTCAACCAACTAAAAATCTCAAAGCTAAGGGAGAGAATTTGCATGGGAAAAAATCAACAGAAAATTCTGAAACATGAAATGCTTTGACTCTAGTTTGCATTTAGATGGTTCTACAATTGCAGTTACTCCAAACAAACTCATAGTCATTACTTATCAGAAAAGAATTTTAAGGAATGACAGTTGGGACCAATGAAACAAAAACCAAACAAAAACATGTACTTCTTAGTATCCCTCAATAAACAAGCAGGATTCAGATGTCTTACCTTTGATTTCCAGCTCTATTAGTAAATAGTCCTGCTAATTTAAGTCACTTAATCCTTTCTCTATTGCTCAGTTTCTTATCTACAACACAGCAGATTCAATGTTTTTGAACTGTATTCTACTCATACTTGTGTTTTGCTAAATTGCTCTCAGTGCTGTGGTAGGGAAAAGTGAGTAAAAAGAAACTGAATGAGTCAGGGATTCAATAAGCATCTCTATTTTTATCTCTTTTGTAGCTTGATTCTTGCTTATTATTTTCTTTGAAAGAGAAAATAAGGTCTGCTAATAAAAAGAAATATAAAATTTATTTTAGCTTTACAATTCAACTGTGTTATGTAAGTTTGTTCTTACAATATATAATATAGTGTTGGCAGAGAAAATATGCAGACTAAATAGCTGTTTATTTTCAATTGATCAGGCATCTGTAGAAATTTTCTTTTACACTGTCCATGCTTTCCACTTTTACTAGTCTCAACTCCATTATTCTTCTTTAATATATGACATCTTCAGGAGATACCATAAAAATCAGATTTTCCTTAATGGAGTAGCTGTCTCAATGCGAACACTCCAAGGTTAAGCACCACATCCACACTGTATGATAGTCAATGCATGGACATAATTGATGCAAGTATTGGGGTTAGTCACTGAGTTAAGAAGTAGGGTGGAGAATGGTCATGTATTCATGTTCACTGGGTACACAAGTTAATATGAAGCAAATAATAATAATCAACAATATGTTCCTGAACTAAAACTTGAATTGAAAATTATGTGGGCAAAAGTAAAACTGTTGAAAAATTTTATACTGACTGCTTTACTTTCCAGTTATTACTTATTTCTATATTATTAGTAGTGAAAATGAATTATTGCTTTTATGTGCTAAAGGATCAATAGGATGGAAAGTTAAACTTTATTAGTTCAAGTTAAGGATGTTAAAGCTAATTAGATTACCAAAATATAACCAGGAAATATACCAGAAGTGCTTCAATAGTTGAAAAGTTTAATAATTCATTTTCGAGGTAGCTTATGATTAAAGAAAGCTCTTCTTCTCAGGTTGTGATTGATTGCAGTGATGTTCTCAGTTTTTCATCCTTCGTACATCCATCATTTTTACGATATAACCTCACAGTCTCTTACCATTGAGATGAGAATGACCTGCCTTATCTGTTGACTATGGGTTCAACTGTGTGACTTGCTTTTTCCAATGCTATATTAGCTTATGTGCTGAGTTTTGCTCCCTTGAACTTTTGCCATCATCATGAGAGTATGCCCAGACTAGTCTGCTGAAAGATGAAAGACACATGGAGCATAGCCAAAATACAGAAGTGGTCCTAGCCAGAATCAACCTAAAGCAACCAATATTTAGCTGTTGTGAGTCTACAACATAAGAGACCACAATATGTGAGTGAGCACAGCCAAACCAGATAATCACAGTCTAAATTGCAAACATTCAGACTTGTGGAATAAATAAATGCTAAATGTGCTAAGCCACTGATTTTGGGGTAATAGGTAATTGATATAGAAGTCCTAACAGTTAATTGTTCAATCTATGCATAAAATGAGATTTATATATTTTCTAACATCTTGCATCTATTTGTCTCAGGATATGATTATGATATTTGCTGTAAAACTTAGAGCAAGAGTATGATTTTAAACATGAGTATTTCCTTGAAATAAAAGATACTCAAATTCAATACTTAAGAATATTCCTTGTATTAATACCAAAGACAATTTATTTTTATGGCAATTTTATTACATTTCAATGAGAATGGAGGAGGAGCAGAAGTGATCTTTTACAATTAAAAATATAAGAAAGAACCACAATGAGATGGTTAGGAGGGATGGAGATATGGTAGTCTAGACTGCTCCTCTTCCAGTCTGTCTCATCAATAGCTGCTCTGTAAATAGTTGTAATTTTGTTGTGCTCATGGAAGAAGGCAAGTTCAGGGTCTTCCTACTCTGCCATCTGGGCCACTCTCAAATGTGGTTTTTCTTATTTGGGTATTTGCTTGATTGGTATAGATCTTTTGTTTCCAGAGAACCTATAAAGTTTTTTTTTTTTTTTCTGTAGTTGTTTATTTGATATTTTAGTGGAAGAACAAAGACCTGAGACTTCTTAGTCCACCATCTTGTTGACATCCAAGAATATATATATATATATGTATATATTTTGAACTCATAAATAATTAGTATGAAAACTGAGCAAGATTCTTAGACTCCTGAACTCCAATTTTTCCCCCATTCTCAGCCTACCTGAGGGCTATCCACAAACAGGAGAATAGTTAAAACTGCAGAGGTTTTCCCCAAGGTGTAAGAGTCTGAGCCGCACATTGGGCTCCCCAGCCCAAGGGAAAAAGAACTGGGAAAAAGAACTCCCACAGAGTTTGACTTTGAATGCCAGCAGTGCTTACTTTCAAGAGAGACAGAGGGGTGTAGGAAATATAGACACTAATCTTAAAGGGCAAACACAAAATCTCACAAGCTCCAAGAACCAGGGCAGAAGCAGTAATTTGAAAGAAGCCTGATGATCTTGGAGAGTGTCCTGAAGAGTCAGTAGGAAACTGGAACTCACCGTGGGGTCACAGACATTGGTGAAGTCATTTTTGGGAACTCATCCTACCATGAAGATAATAGTGTTAGCAAACACCATTTTGGAATCCTTTCTCTCGCTTATTAGTGCAGAGACCCAACCTCACTCACCAGCCTGGGGGCACTTGTACTGGGACATCTCAGGCCAAGTAACTACCTGGGTGGGGACACAGCCTCACTAATCAGCAGGTGGTTGCCTTAAGACCCTCTGAACCCACAGCCACCCTGGCACCTGGTCCTGTTCACCAAAGGGCCTATGATCTGCCAGGCACACCAGTGTGCCATCACTAGCCACAGAAACTCCAGGACCCTATAGCCAAAGACCCTTGGGCCTGGCTCTGCCCACTAGTGGGCTGGCACTAGCCTTAGGACTACCTCCCCACCATGGACAGGCACCAGCCCTTGAACCCTCTGGGTTGTGGCCCAACCACTAGTGGGTTGATACATCAACTCTGAGACTGGGAACCCCAGGGCTGTGAAACCAGAGACCCCAGGAGCCAGCTATACCCACCAACAGGCCAGTACCAGCTCTGGGACACAGAGGGCCCTACCAGCCACACTGGGATGCCCTACATACTAGCAGACTGATACCAGCTTGAGATATCCTGTACCCCACAAGTAGCAAGTCAGGAACCGGCCTCACCTACCAGCAGGCCAACACTGCATCTGGAATCTCAGTCCCCTGCCAATATCTGCTTTCAGTCACCTGTGAGATAGCACTAGCCCAGGAACCACCCTGGGGCTTTGCAGCCAGCTGCCTCATGATCCAGCCCTGCCTACTAGCAGCGCGCAGCCCCCACACAAGGAAGGACCTGGAAACTATACAAACTGAAGACAAGCCACACTTACCAGACTGCCCACGATAGTAAGCCCTGCTCCATAGAAGCATGCAGCCACATGGGGGAACATCTAGAGCATATGACTCTGGTGATCAGAGGGCAGTGTGCTGTTGGGACTCATAGGACATCTCCTACAAAAGGCAACTTCTTCAAGTTCTGGAAATGTAAGCAACCAACCAATTGCATAGCATTGAAAACAGCAATTTTAGCAAAATCAGGCAACAGAGGAATATTCCAAACACAGGAAAAAGATAAAACCCCAGAAGAAAAGCCAAGTGAAGTAAAGATATGCAGTCTACTAAATATAGAGCTCAAGATAATGATCCTAAAGATGTGCAGAGAATTTGGGAGAAGATTGGATGGAAAGAATGAGAATTTAGAAGTTTTCCACAAGGAGAAAATTTAAGAAAACCATCACAGATGAAGAATACAATAACTGAAATTAAAAATACGCTAGAAGGAATCAACAGTAGATTATATGATATAGAGAAATAGATCAGTGAGCTGAAAGGTATAGTAATGGAATTCACTGAAATGGAAGAGAAAAAACAAAGAATAAAAAGAAATGAAGAAAGGGATTTAGGAGATTGCTGAGGCAACATAAAGCATACTAACTTTTGCATCATAGGGCTCCCAGAAGGAGAGGAGAGAGAGAAAGAGGCAGAGGATGTATTTGAAGACTTAATAGATGAAGACTTCCCTAACCTGGAAACGGAGACCAATATCTAGGTGCAGGAAGCACAGAGAATTCCAAACAGGATCAACTCAAAGTGGACTACACCAAGAGATATTGCAATTAAAATGGCAAAAATTAAAGAAGAGAATATTAAAAGCAGCAAAGGAAGAGGGACAACTTATGTACAAGAGAATTCACATAAGGCCATCAGCTAACTTTTAGTCAGACACTTTGCAGGCAAGAAGAGAGTGGCACAGTATATTTAAAGTGATTAAAGAAGAAAACCTGCAATCAAGACTGCTCTACACAGCAAGGATTTCATTCAGATTTGAGAGCAAGATCAAAACTATTACAGACAAGCAAAAGCTAAAAGAGTTTATTATCACTAAACCAGCATTACAAGAAATGTTAAAGAGACTTCTCTAAGCAAAAAAGAAAAGCCACAACTAGAAATACAAAAACAATGAAAGGAAAAATCTCATTGGTAAAATCAAATACAAAATAAAGGTAGAATTCAACCACATATAAAGCTCATAGCAAGGTTAAAAGACAAAATCAATAAAATCATCTATATTCACTGTAGGTAGTTAACAACAACAACAAAATATATATAATATGATGACAAAAAGAGTATATGCGGGGCAGAGGATTAAAAATACAGGGTTGTTAAAATGTGTTTGAACTTAGGAGATCAGCAATTTAATCATATGTGTGTGTTTGTGTGTGTGTGTGTGTGTGTGTGTATAGCTATGTATAAACTTCATGGTAATCACAAACTAAAAATCAATAATAGATAAACACACAAAAAATAAAGGAATCCAAACACTAAAGATACTCATAAAATCACAAGCAAAGAAAGCAAAAGAAGAAAAGAGCAAAATGTAACTTAAAAACAACAAAATGTCAATAAACACATACCTATCAATAATTACTTTAAATGTAAATTGAATAAATACTCTAATCAGAAGATATAGAGTGGCTGAATGGATTTAAAAAAAAAGACTCAAATATATGCTGCCCATAAGAGACCCACTTCAAATACAAAAACACACACATACTGAAAGTGAGGGGATGGCAAATTGAAACAAAAAGAAAGTCAGGGAAGCAATGCTTAGACAAAATGGACTTTAAAATGAAGATTGTTACAAGAGACAAAAAAGAACATTACATACAAGGTATTACTCCAAGAAGAAGGTATAACAGTTGTAAATGTATATGCACATAACATAGGAGGACCTAAATACATAAAGTTAATATTAACAGACATAAAAGGAGAAATCAATGATAACACAATAAATAGTATAAGACTTTAACATCCCACTTACATCAATAAACATACCATCCAGACAGGAAAAGCAGTAAGGAAACACTAGCCTTAAATGACACATTAGACCAGAGGCACTTAAGATATACAGTGCCTCTGCTGCTTTTTTTTTAAATACACATTTTTTTTTTTCAAATGTGCATGGAATATTCTCCAGGTTAGGTAGTATGCCAGGCCACAAAACAAGTCTCAGTAAATTTATGAAAATTGAAATATCAAGCATCTTTTTGACCACCATGTTATGAGAGTGAAAATCAACTATAAAAGTCAAAAAAAACAGACATATGGAGGCTAAACAGTATGCTTCTAAACAACCAGTGGATCAATGATGAAATCAAACAGGAAATAAAAAAAATACATGGAGACAACTAAAAACAAATACACAATGATCCAAAATCTAGGTGATGCAGCAAAATCAGTTCTAAAAGGGAAGTTTATTGTGATACAAGCTTACCTCAGGAAACAAGAAACATTCAAATAAACAATCTAACAATACACATAAAGAAACTAGAAAAAAAAGACATTCAAAACTTAAAGTTAGTAGAAGAAAATAGATCATAAATACTAGGGCAGAAATAAAAGAAATAGAAATTCAAAGAACAATAGAAAAGATCAAAAGAAATTAAAACCTGGTTCTTTGAAAAGAAAAATAAATAAATAAAATTGATAAATCTTTAGTCACACTAATCAAGAAAACAAGAGAGAGGACTTGAATCAATAAATCAGAAATGAATAAGAGAAGTTACAACCAAAATCACAAAAATACAAGGATTGTAAGAGATTGCTAAGAAAAAGTATATACCAATAAAATGGACAACCTAGAAGAAATGGAAAAATTCCTGGAAATGTGTAATCTCCCCAGACTGAACCAGGAAGAAATAGAAAATATGAATGGACCAATTACCAGTAAAGAAATTGAATCAGTAATAAAACAACTCCCAAAAAACAAAATTCCAGGACCAGATGGGTTCACAGGTGAGTTTTACCAAACATTTAGAGAAGAGTTACAACCTATCTTTGTTAGACTGTTTCAAAAAATTGCAGAGGGAGGAATACTTCCCAACTCATTCTACAAGGCAGGCATCACCCTGATGCAAAAACCAGACAAAGACATCACAAAATAGTAAAATTACAGGCCAGTATCACTGATGAATATAGATGCAAACATCCGTAACACAATATTAGCAAACTGAATTCAATAATGCATTAAAAGGATTATACACCATGATCAATGGGATCTATCATGGGATGCAAGGATGATTCAGTGTCCACTAATTAAGCAATTTGATAAACCATATTAACCAAATTGAAGAATAAAAATCATATGATCATCTCAGTAGGTAGAGAAAAAGCTTTTGGCATAATTCATGATCCATGTATGAGAAAAACTCTCAATAAAGTTTGTATAAAACATAATATAACATAATAAAGGCTACATATGATAAGCCCACAGCTGACATCATTCTCAGTGGTGAGGAGCTGAAAGCATTTCATCTAAGATCAGGAACAAGACAAAGACACACAGTCTCACCACTTTTATTCAAAATAGTATTGGACTCCTAGCCACAACAATCAGACAAGAAAAAGAAATAATGGGATGAAACTTGGAACTGAAGAAGTAATAGTGTCAGTGTTTGCAGATGACATGATACTGTATATAGAAAATCCAAAAGATGGCACAAAAAACTATTAGAACTCATTAATGACTTTGGTCAAGTTGCAGTTTACAAAATTAATATACAAAATCTGTTGCATTTCCATACATTAACAATGAAATAGCAAAAAGAGGAATGAAGAAAGTAACTTCATTTATTTCACATCAAAAAGACTGAAAAATCTATGGAGGTAAAAGACCTGTACTCAGAAATCAATAAGACACTGATGAAAGAAATTGAAGACAACACAACCAGATGGAAAGATGTATTGTGTTCATAAACTGGAAGAATTAATATTGCTAAAATGGCCATACTACCCAAGACAATGTACAGATTCAATGCAATCCCTATCAAAATACGAATGGCATTTTTTTCACAGAATTAGAAGAAATAATTTTAAAATTTGTATGGAGACACAAAAGATCCCGAACATCCAGAAAAATCTTGAGAATGAAGAAAAAACCTGGAGGTATCATGCTTCTTGATTCCAGACTATACTACAAAGCTACAGTCATCAAAAAAGTATGGTACTGGCACAAAAACAGAGACATAGATCAATGGCATAGAGAACCCAGAAATGAATCCAAATTTATGTGGGCAATTAATCTATGATAAAGGAGACAAGAATATACAATAAGGAAGCAACAGTGTATTTAATAAAAGGTATTAGAAAACTGGACAGCTACATATAAAAGAATCAAACTGGACTATTCTCTCATACCATGCATAGAAATTCATTCAAAATGGATTAAAGACTTAAACGTAAGACCAGAAACCATAAAACTTTTAGAAGAAAACATTGGGAGTATGCTCTTGGACATTGATCTTAGTAATATTTTCTTGGTTATGTCTCTTCAGGCAAGGGAAACAAAAGCAAAAATAAATGGGACTACATGAAACTTAAAAGCTTTTCCACAAAGAAGGAAATTATCAACAAAATTAAAAGGTCATGTACTGAATGGAAGAAGATATTTGCAAATGATATATCCAATATGGGGTTAATATCCAAAATATACAAAGAACTTATACAACTAAACATCAAAAATGAACTAACCAATTTAAAATGGGCAGAAGATCTGAATAGACATTTTTTTCTAAAGAAGACATACAGGTGGCCAATAGGCACATGGAAAGAAGCTCAACATCACTCATCATTTGGAAATGCAAGTCAAAACCACAATGAGGTATCACCTCACACCTGTCAGAATGGCTATTATCAAAAAGACAACACATGAGAAGTCTTGGCACGGATGTGGAGAAAAGGGAACTCTCATGAACTGCTTGTAAGTATGCAAATTGGTACAGCCAAAATGAAAAGCAGTATGCAGATTACTCAAAAAATTAAAAATAGAACTACCATATGACCAAGCAATTCCACCCCTGGCTATAAAAAATTAGAAATAAAAAAACACTAATTAGAAAAGACATGTGCACCTCTGTGCTCATTGCAGCATTATTTACAATAGCCAAGATATGGAAGCAACCTAAATGCCCATCAATAGATGCATGGATAAAGAAGAGGTGGTATTTATATACAATGGAGTATTAGCCATAAAAAATAATGAAATCTTGCCATTTGCAGCAACATGGATGGACTTAGAGGGTATTATGCTAAGTGAAATATGTCAAAGATCAAACAGTATATTATTTCACTTACATGTGAAATTTAGAGAAAAAAGTAAATCAAGAAATAAAACAGAAATCAAATTATGTGTACAGATAATAAACAGGTGATTGCCAGAGGAGAGGGAGGTGTAGGGAGTAAGGAAATAGGTGTGGGATATTAAGTGGTACAAAATTCCATTTACAAAATAAATGAGCAATTGATATGAAATGTACAGTGTGGGCAGAATAGTCAATAACTATGTAATATTTTTGTATGGTGACAGATATTAACTTATCATGGTGATCATTGTACAAAACTATAGACTCACCATGCTGTGTAATAGGAACTAACATAGTGCTGTAGGTCAATTATACTTTAAAAAACAAACAAACTCATTGAAAAGAGATCATATTTGTGGTTATCAGAGACAGGGTTTGGTTGTGGGGAGGAGTTGAATTGCAGAAAAGCAGTCAAAAGATACAAATTCTCAGTTATAAGATAAATAGGTACTAGAGATATAATGTAGTGTGTAACATGATAAATATAATTAATACCACTGTATGTTATACATAAAAGTTAAGAGAGTTCTCACCACAAGGAAAAAAAAAATTTATTTCTTTAGTTTTATATCTAAGAGATGATGAATATTCACTAAACTTACTGTGATAATCATTTCATGATGTATGTAAGTCAACTTGTGTTGTACACCTTAAATTTATACAGTACTGTATGTCAATTATATCTCAATAAAGCTGGAAGAAAAAAATAGACAAAAATTTACTAGACTAAAAACAAATTAGAAGAAAAATCCACTTTCAAATTATAGAATATTTCACTGAATTTTTATTTACACTTGCCTTATTTCTTCCTCAGTGTGACATAAAGTTGTCTGGTTGAAGTAGTCTAATTCCTGGTTTCCTCCCTCAGGATGGAAGGAGCAGAGTGAAATTTGTATAAAATGTTTTGTCTGTGAATTGACCTCAGGACTCGTTTCTGTTTTGGTTGACTAGAAGTCAGACAGTGAATGGAGGTATAATTGGAATTTCAGGCTGAGACTGAAAAAGGCATTGGTGGGCACAGAAGTGTGTGAAAACTGCAGGAGGATGGCAGAGTGATTGACACCTGGGGGCAAGACACTAGGGGAAGAGTAGTGCAATAGAACATCTAAGGCCTTGAGAAGAAGCTGGGGTGAGACCTTTAGGAAATTAAGAAATTAAAAGCAGCCAGAAGTAAACTATGAATGGATACATAAATAAATCACACACTTAGGTCCAAATAAGACCCATGCCAAGAAGACCTGAGAAGACCTTAAGCCTTTACTCAAGGCTGAACTCAAAGTTCAGAAGTCTGCTCATAAGTGAAGGTCTCTATGTCAGTCTGCAAAAGACTGGGAGAGGTGGCTGTTTTTTCAAATGTCTAATTTTTAACAAAAGGCCACAGGAATAGAAATAGAGAGAAACACATGGCCCATTCAAAGGAACAAAATAAATCTCTAGAAACAGTTCCTGAAGAAATACATGTATCATATTTACTAGAGAAGGCTTATAAATCAGCTGTCTCAAATATGCTCAAAGAGTTAAAGGAAAACACAGACACAGATCTAAAGGAATTCTTGAAAACAATACGTGAACAAAATGAGAATATCAACAAAGATATAGCAATTGTAAAAAATAAAACCAAACAGGAATTCAGGAGCAGTAAAGTACACTATGTGAAATGAAGAATTTACTAGAGGGTCTCAACAGCAGCCATGTGTCACTACAAAATACCAACTAACCATAAAGAAGGCAGTAAGGGAGAAGATGAAGGACAAAAAGCTGTAATACATACAAAAAAATAACAAAATTGTAAAGTATATACTTTCCTGTTAGTAGTTACTTTAAATGTAGATATATTAAATTTCCCAGTCAAATATTGTAGATTGGCAGAATGGGTGATAAAAAAAGGATCCAACTATGTGATGTTTTAAAGTGATCCATTTTGGATCTATGTATATGCATAGATAGAAACTGAAAGGATGGAAAAAGGTATTCCATGCAATGACATCTTTTCAGAAATAGGAAAACCCATCTTATATATGTACTACACCTTTATCCATTCATCTGTCGACGGACATTTAGGTTATTCTCACTACGTGGCTATTGTAAATAGTGCTGCAGTGAACATTGGGGTACATGTGTCTTTTGAACTGTGGTTTTCTCAGGGTGTATGCCCAGCAGTGGGACTACCATGTGTAAAATAGACAGCTAGCGGGAATCTGCGCTATAGCACAGGGAGCTCAGCTTGGTGCTCTGTGATGACCTAGATGGGTGGGATAGCGGGGTGGATAGGAGGAATGTCCTAGAGGGAGGGGATATATGTATACATATAACTGATTTACTTCATTGTACAGCAGAAACTAACACAACATTGTAAAGCAAATATACTCCAGTTAAAAAGAAAAGAAAAAAAAGAAAACCCATCCTAAAATTCATATGGAATCTAAGCAACCCAAAACAATCCTGACAATGAGTAACATAGGTAGAGATCTCACACTTCCTGATATCAAAACTTATTATAAAGCTATAGTAACCAAACTAGTGTGGTACTGGTATAAAGAAAAACATAAACCAATGGAATAGAATTGATAGTTCAGAAATAACCCTGCATATATGGTTAAATGATTTCAAACAGGATGGTAAATCTTTCAATGGAGAAAGGACAGTCTTCTCAACATATGGTTAAGAAAACTAAATATCCACATGTTAAAAAAATTCATATTGGACCCATACCTTACACCATATACAAAAACTAACTCAAAATGGATCAAAGACCTAAATTTAAGAGCTAAAACTCTTAAGAAAATATAGTGGTAAATCTTTATAACATTGGATTTAGCAGTGATTTCTGGGATATGAGACAAAAAGTATAGGTAACAAAAGAAAACATAAATTACTTGTACTTCATCAACATTAAAAACTTTTGTGCCTCAAAGGATACTATAAACAGAGTGAAAAGGCAGCCCATGAAATGGGAGGAAAATTTTGCAAATCATATAACTAGAAAGGAATTGATATCCAGAATACATGAAGAACTACAACTCAAAAGAAAACAAAAACCTAAATAAACAATCTTATTCAAAACTGGGCAAAGGACTTAAATAGACATTTATCCTCAGAAGATATAAAAATGGCCAAAAAGCACATGAAAAGATGTTCAACATCATTAATCATTAGGGAAATGTAAATCAAAACAACAATGAGATATCACCCCACACCGTGAAAAATGACTGTTAACAACAGCAAAAGAAAAAACAAAAACAGAAAATAATGTGTTGACAAGATTATGGATAAATTGGAACTCTTGTTCATTGCTGATGGGAATCTAAAATGGTGCAGCTACTGTGGAAAACAGTATTATGGTTCCTCAAAAAATTGAATATAAAATTACCACATAGCCTAACAATTCCACGTCTGGGTATATAACCATGATTAAAAGCAGGGAGTCAAACAGATATTGGTATACCCATGTTCATAGCAGCATTATTCACATTAGCCAAGGTGGAAGTAACCTAAGTGTCCACTGAAAGATCAATAAGTAAACAAAATGTGGCATCTACATATATTGAGATGTTATTCAGCCTTAAAAAGAAATGAAAACCTGTCACATGCTACAACATGGATGAACCTTGAGGACATTATCCTAAGTGAAATAAGCCAGACACAAAGGACAAAGATTATATGATTCCTCTTTGTATGAGGTACCTAGAGTAGTCAAATTCATAGAAACAGAAAGTAGAGTGGTAGTGGCCTGGGTTAGTGGTCGGGAAAGTTATTGTTTAATGGGTATACAGCTTCATTTTTAGAAAAAGGAGAAAGTGTTGTGGATAGGTAGAGGTGATAGTTGCCCAACAAAGTAAATGTATTTAATGCCACAGAACTGTGCACTTAAAAATGGTTAATATGGTAAATACATATTTATGGATCCATTTTTTTTCCACTGGGCCATAGTTATTCCATTTATAAAATGTGTATATAAAACTGCTTTCTAATTACAAATTTACTAAGAGGATAATATGACATAGGTATGTGAACATGGCATTTTAAAGTATATTCAGTTATACAAATGGAAGTACTTTTCATTTGATAACATAATAGTCTAGGAGTGTTTTGTTATAAAGTTTGCCATGTGAACATAGAAAAATCTGGGAAAAATAACATATTTAGAAAATTTTGACATTTCATTTAAAGCTCAGAAAATAATATGTATATTTATTTAAAGTCCTAAATCTATCCAGTTGGTTATATGGAATTCTGTGTCAAATTCTTCCTCTGAATATTTTCAGAATTTTATTTCTGATCTACCAGTGTCACAAACTCTTTTCTTTTTGTTTTCTCACATCCAACAGATTGAATTAAAATATAAATTGGAAAAACATCATAGAGAAAAATGAAAAATGCTTGAAATTTTAGATTATAGATTCTGCTTCTTTTTCTGCTTGAGCCCTATAAAATAAAGAAAAATTCCAGACTATTTTTCTCACTATTTTCAATGTATTTTACTGTCTCAGTGTCAACTGGCCACTTTCCCCACCCAGTTAATGTAGACATAGCTACACACCCACACACACATGAAAATGGCAGTTTAGGGATTGTTTAAACTAGAGCTAAATTTTAGTGCTGTATTTGTAATGTGTGTGTATGTGTATGTAAATAGGCTTTCAAAAGTATTCATACTTTAGAGTGTGGGGTGAGTGTTTACAAATTGTGATTGAAGATTAAGGATAAAATGAATTGTTTTCTCACTAATGTTCAAATATTTGTCTATTTTTTAAAAGGACAATCAGGGCAAAAGAAATCTACTTTCACCAAAGGGTGGAGAGAAATTAAGAGCTATAAAAATGAGCCCCAAATTTTCTGTCTAAAACTTGTGTCCTCTTAATACTCTAAATAAGTATCTAGTCACCAGTGGCAATAAAATGTTTCATAAATTGAAAGATGGGAGGAGAGGGGTGTAAGAACTAGCTCAGTTTAGTAAAAAGACAAAAAATGAGATCCATTTATGTCAGTGAGATATGGTGCTTCTAAGATTTTTTCTTTTTATATATTGTCCATACCCAGAATAGTTTGTGAGTTGTTTAGAACTTTATAGCTATGCACACCCAATACTTTCTGGCAAATATGTGTTTACACTGATGGTGAAAAGCACATAACATTAAAATATTTTACTTCTCCTTTTCTCATATTTCAGAAAAGGAACAGACATGGAAATTTGAGACTGTGATGGTTCCTTTAATAATGTTGTAGGTACCTATCTACATGATTGGTTTGCCTCAAAATTCAATAATCTTTTTTCCTTAGAAGAGGAATTTTTCATGAAGTTTCACAGAGTATCATACATTTTAATCAGTGACTAGTTTTGGGAGATATGTATCTAGAAAAGTATTTCTATTAAAAATAAATATTTTCTTCCCAAAGAATGGCAAGACCTGCTAAAAAGAAATGAGCTATCAACTCATGAAAAAAAAAATAGGAACCTTAAACTCATATTACTAAGTGAAAGAAGCCAATTTGAAAAGGCTGCATACTGTATGATTTCAACTCTAAAACATAAAAGGCAAAACTATGGAAACAGTAAAAAGTGGTTGCCAGGAGATGGAGGGTGGTAGAGAGATGAATAGGCAGATCACAGAGGATTTTTAGAACAGTGAAAATACACTATACAATACTATAATTATGGATACATGTCATTATATATTTGTCCAAACTCATAGAGTGTACAATACCAAGATTGAACCGTAATGTGAACTATGTAGTTTGGTTGATAATAACATATCAAATATAGGTTCATCAGTTATAACCAATGTACCACTCTGATGGGGGATATTGATAATAGGAGAAGCTATGCATGTGTGGGGCCAAGAAATGGGAAATATCTGTACTTTCCTCTCAATTTGCTATGAACCTAAAACAGCTCTTAAAAATAAAGTCTTAATTTAAAAAATAAGAAGTAAAAAAATTAAAAGTCTAAAATAATCCCCAAACACAAAGACAAACAAGAAATATATCTTCTTCCATATAACTACGAAAGATTATTCAATATATCATGTTTTACAATAACAGAAACCAGAAAGCAGCTGAGAGAAATTAGAAAAGAATTGAGCCCAAGTATGGATTAATTGAGAAATGAGAGACGACCAAGTTTTTTTTGTAACTCACAGAACTCAGCTTCTTTGAATTCCCCCCAGTTCTTGGAGAGACAAGGGTTAGTTAGAAAGCCACCTTGAGAATATGGACGCCAGTGGTCTAATTAGGAAGGGAAGAGATGAGGTTGATAATGGGAAGGCCGGAAAGAAGACAAGGAGGGCCACAAGGCAATTTTCTTATGTTTTTATTGGAAGAGTCCAAACTGTTTCCTAAGTAGTGTTTTAATGGAACCCTTTCCTTCAGGCTATGATTTTACAAAAGGAAATCTTTAGCTTATAACTCAGTATCTTTGGCCACAAAGTTTAAAGGTACATTTGTGTTTTGCTAATCTGTAAACTATTGAGTCGAATTATAGAGATTTGTGATGTCTCCTTCTAGTGTTTCCCTTTTGGAATAGGTCAAAACAAGAGGTTTCATCTTTAGCTACAGATTTACTAGTAACATAAATAAATACATTTCAAAGTCATTTTAAACTTCAAAATAAAGAAGCTCTAACTATTTCTAATAAAAATAAAATGGAGAGGTCCATTGAAAGAAATTAGAAGCTTTTTCAAATAAGTGGTACATTTCCCTTCCTGCAGGAACCATTTCCAGTACACTTTAGAATTTATAAGAATGGAGACAGAATATTTTGCTTCTCTCCATCTCTCTGTGCACACACATATATGTGTGTGTGTTCTTTAATTTAGAAATTAAACCACTAAATGTTATAGGGTGTGTGTTCATGGACACCATTAAATTTCTTAAACAGAGGGTTTCCAGAAATATATATTGGAGTCAAACTCTCCCTGTAAGTGCTTTCTTTATTCAGTTTAGCTAGTTATTGCTAAATAGCTCCCTGGAGTTCCAAAAGATCAGAAGGCACAGTCAAAAAGTATATAACAGTCTCAGTTAGCCACTGAAACTCCTTGTGCGCGCACACACACACACACACATACAAAATCCACACAAGAAATAATTTTGTATTTGATAAATAAGATTAACTAGAATAAAAATCTGTTTATAATCCAGTTTATCCCTTATGATTTAAGATATTGTGTAAAATATTCTATACTCTATATGTCATTTCATGAGGTATGTCAAAGAAAAGCAAATTGTAATAGAAATATGATAAAGGCAAAAGTTAGATGAATTTACAGAATATATAGATGAAGGTATAAATATCATAACTACTTGCTATAATACAGAGTATAGACATGTAAGCAAGTCTAGATTGCTGGATTATACCCTGCAAGAAGAGGCAGATTCCTGTACAAGGTTTTTGGCTTTATCGTAAAGGCAGTATGACAATATTGATAAAATTAGCATGTGAGCAATAAACTTAGATCTAAGTTAAAGAATTACTCTGCACGTGATTTGAGTAAAGATTAAAGAGAAGAAACTTTGAAAGAAAGGTAGAAGAGAAGATGGTAGATAATACTACTTTTAGCAGAAAAGCAATAGGATTTTATTATTGATTGGATAGGAGACATAAAGGCTAGATCACAACTTTTTGGCCTTATACATATTATATATATATGTACACATAAATATATTTATATAATAGGTATATGTATAAAAAAGAATGCAACTTGTTGATTACAAGTAGGTGGAAAACAAATTTGTATGTTTCTGTTAATAACTCTAAATAGAAAGCTGTTGGGTTTTTTTTTTTTCCCCTTTTAGCCCTTATGTAAACTCCTTAGCAGCTGTGTCCCTTATATTTGGAGATAAGGAATCTGAAACAGCGTCTACTCTCTGCCAACACTCTTCCCCCCATTCTCACTGCTCACTTATTCTCACTTTCATGGCCTAGGCAAGCACACATATCATAGAGAACCACACCTACCTCAGAAGATGGCCCTTGCCCTGGAAACCATTAGCATATGACATTGTTTTGTTCCCCAAGGTCAGTCATTCATTCATTCAACAGTTATCTCATGGGTATTACTATGTCCCAGACACAGTTTTAGGAACTAGAGTAAAGCACTTAATGAAAACAGACAAACTTCCAGCCCTGATTGTGATTATATTCTAAAGGAAGGAGACAAACAAAATGTCATAATGAAGCAAAATGTATGTTATATTATATTTAATATTAAAAAGAGTAATAATACAGGTAAGAGAGAGGAGAATTTTGGGTGTTTTGTTGTTTAATTTTACATAGGATGGTTAGGGTCTCACTAAGAAGTGACATGTAAATAAGACACATGGGAGATGAAACAACAAACGTATTCTCCCATCAGAGGGAAAGGCTGAGAACATAGAAGTTTATTTTGTGAAAAGAGGATGCTACTACTAGGTACCAAAATCTGTATTACATCTATTGCTATCAGATAAATTAACTCACAATTTAGTGTCATAAAGTAGCAATAAATATTTATTATTGTTCATAGTTTGTGTGTTAATGATTAGGAAGAAACTTAACTGGACAGTGTGTCTCCAGTTCTATCATGAAATTGCAGATAAAGTATCAGCTGGGCTGCAGTTATCTGAAGGCCTTACAGGGACTGGAGGCTCTGATTGCAAGATGGCCAACACACATAGTGAAGAGCTGTGTGTACTAGCAGGAGAACTCAGTTTTTCTCCATATGGACCTTTCCACAGGATACCTTAAGTATATTGCTGACATGGCAACTAGCTTCCCCCTGAATGAGCAAGCTAAGAAAGAGACAAGCAGAAATTATTCATTTTTGACCTAGTCTCGGGAGTTATATAGCATCATTTAGGACACATTTATTCTATTTATTAAAAGCAGGTAACTAAGTCAACACCACATTTAATTGGAGGGGATATAGGCTTCACTCTTTAAAATGTGGAGTGTCAAAGATTCCCAGCTATATTTTAACACCACTGTAATGAGAGAATAGCAGGTACAAAGTCTCCTGAGCAGGCAAATTAAAGCAAAGTCTCCTGACTGCCAAATTAAAAGTAACAGTCAGGAGGCTGGGTAGGCTGATGAGATTATTTGTCAGAGAGGATGGCAAATCTCTATTTGAAAATGGTCTCCAGCTCCACTGGAAAACCTAGCAACAGTGAGAAATCAAATGAATAGTTTTGCTGATGCTCTGCTACTGTAAGAGCATGCATTAGTAAACTGCAGAGTGATTAAAGGTATTTTAATATGAATTTTACACACTAAGGTCTTATTTTCCTCATTGCTGCAGTTTTTTACCTGGCCCATGGAGCCCATCAGAGATGTTATACCTTAAGCACAAGTCACTTTAATGTTACTGTAATTTCAAAGAGCTTGCATGTAGCTTTGGCTGCAATTGAAATTGCCTTATCATAAGCATTAGTATATCTATACATAATACCAAGATTTTGGGCAAATAATATTGATATATAAAGCCAAAGAAGAAGCATAGCAGAAACGAAGCTTTCTGGATGGTGAGAGGATAAGTAAAATTGGTGAGGGAGATGAAGAGGTAAAACTTCCAGTTATAAAATAAGTTGGTGATGGGTTTGAAATTTACAGCATGGGGAATATAGTCAATAATATTGTATGGTGACAGATGGTAACTAAACTTATTGTAGTGATAATTTTGTAATGTATAGAAATTTCAAAACACTATGTTGTGCACCTGGAACTAACATAGTGCTGTAGGTCAATTATACTTCAATAAAAATAATTAATTAATTTTAAAAGAAGAAACTTTCAACTGGTAAGTGATTTGATTATTTTCCAAAGAGCAAAACATATCCCAATGACTGGAAAAAGGATGCTAGTAAAATTTTGACCAACCAGAAATGGATATATGTCCCTATGTTGCATTGGTCAATAATCCCTCCTGCTTTCAGTTACACACGTACCTCAAGGAGCAGAAATGATCTTTAACCTAATGTCACATGTTAAAATGTAGCTCCATGGCCTTTTCCAATATAATATGTCCAGTTACTTAGAATATGCTTTTTGCAAATTCTACTATTTAGTTCTTGTTCTTAATTTATCAGGTTACATGTACATCCTGTGTTCCTGGTTCACACTGATATTCTCTTCATTAGAAGTTTGTAACTTGAGGGAACCTATATTCCCTTTTGATAACTTATTAGTGTCTCACAAAAGCTCTATAGAAGTAGTACATATATGATAATTTTAATGTCCTGACACTTTCTTTTGTGATCAATTTCCATGAAAAAAAGTCTAATTTTCTTAATTATTGAATTTTGTCTCATGTTGAACTCACACATTTTTTTGACTGACTTTGGTTAAAAGTTAGAAATTTTTTTGCTGCTGTTATATGTTTTCACATTCATAATAAGCAGAAGGGATTCATATGGTTAAAATAACAAAAATTTGAACAAAATTGTGGTGTTGGTATATGATTTTACACATCTCTCTACACTCATAAAAGTGTACACAAAAAAGGACAACTTGTAACACGTTTAAATTATACATCAATTAAAAAATAAATAAAAATCAAAATCAAATTCTAGAGTTTTTTAGTTGATATAAAGCCAAACAGCCAATTTCATGTTCAAAATATGTTTCACCATATACATGTCCACGTGTTTGCATGTGTTTTTGTGAGTTTTGTGTGTATGCGTGTGTGTGTATTGTTATAGTTGACAATAAAAATTACCCTCCAGATAACTTGACAATAATGGAAAGTTTTTATGGAGGCCCAACCTATACCCATGTTTTCCTCGTCTACCAGGTCCCAGTGGACTAGGTGACTCTTTAATTGTTCAAGGAATGTCAACTATGGCATCTGGATTGCATTTCTTTTTATCTTACACCAAACAATCCATAAATGAAAAGTTGCTCTTTCAAGCTTTCATCTCACAACTTTAAGCTCCTTGAGGGAAAGGCCCTGTATTTCATCCCTGTTTTCTTAGATTCTAACAGTGTTCCTGTGAGTAGATGCTTAATACATGTTTGACAAATGGACTTATGCACCAACGAGAGAGAAAAGGATATAAAACTGCAGAGAATGTTAAAAATCTTGTAATTTTTCCATCTTTTGCATTAACCTCAATTTGCACTTACAAACTTTTTCATAAGTTGACAATCTTAATTAACAGTTAGTATAGCATGATGATTGCACGGAAGTACTTTTAGAATTATACACAATCAAATTTAGATTCTAGATCTGTCAGAGAACTTGGAGACAAGCTATTTAAAGTCTATAAACATTGGTTTCTTCACCTATAAAATGGAAATAATTATTGTCAAAAAAGTAAATGTATTAATAAATGTGAAGCCCTTGAGCACATGGCCAGGCACTTGGGAAATAAATGTTTTATTCCAGGCAGACATTATTATTTCTACTACTAAACTCACTAACACATAAAATTAAAGGTTAAAAAAATAGAATGAGCATATTTGATATTCACTCCACATTTTTTTCCCTGTGGTGGCTTACATTTTCATTCAAAGTCTGAGCACAAAAGTTAACATTCACAGAAAGAAGAGTTATCAGATCAGCAATCTGGTGTTTGACATATAGATATTTTAACTGTGGTGAATATATGTCATTTATTTCAATTGCTTCAGGTTTGAAATTAAATACATTTGGAATTAGGTTTTCCAGCCTCAAGCCGACTTTAGTTGCTAATTAGTTTCATTTATTTATTTAGATAGAATCAATTTCTGAAAAGTGTAATTGAAATCCAATGCACAGATTATTTTCTATTAAAGAAAGGTGGACCATGTGTCTTATCTCAGATGCCTTAAGAGTAAAAATTTCATAGCAAGAAGTCTGCCTTAGGATGAGGTAAATGAGGAATGTGAGAGCAAGAGCATCTGGGTAAAAGGTTCAGAGCTTTTGACACTTTACCTCAATATGGAAATTAGACATTTAGCTTTATACCAAGCATTTAATATTCTCATACAACACATTTCACCTGAGAAAAAGGAAATTCAGAATCTAGAGCACTGGTTTTCAATCTTATATTGGAGTCATCCAGGAAGCTTTAAAAACTACTGTCTCTTATGTCCCATCTCCAGAGATTTTCATTTAATTCATGGGAGGTGTGGCCGGCCTGGCATTGGGATTTTTATAAGCTACCTGGGTGGTTCTCACATGCATGAAAGTTTCAGAATCACCAACCTAAAGAAAGAAGAGTGAGATAGAGTTCAAGTAAATACTGCAAAGCTTCTTCTCCAATATCTGATTAGGAATAAGAAAAAAAAATTGTAAAGTAAGTTGATTCCTAAGTCAATAGCTAACCATAGTTTACATATTGTGTTCTCTGAGCCAGTTTCAAAACATATATAACTTGACCAGTTTCATAAATAAAGTTATAAGTTGTTCAAAAAGTTTATTTACCTCATATTTTTCTTTCCCAAAATTAACTTATTTCCAAAATATATTTGTTTCTAGTGTTACTAACATTTGGAAAATTTAAAGACTGTTTCCCTGCCATAAGGAATGGACACCAGAGAGGAACTTATGTTTTTTGAATTTTAACTTAATCTCTACAACAAAAGAGTATAGACAATCTAACTTTCAAGTATAAAAATTCTATTATTCTTGAAAACACAGTAAAAAATGTGGTACAAAGTGGATTTGAGGCAGGAGGTAGATACCTCCCCATCCTCCACCCCCAGTTAAAGCAATTGGAGATTCACTTCCTGTGGACTGATACTCCAAGACGAGAATAGCGGGACATTTGAGAGAAGGGGCTGGGTCCTGCCCAGATAGAAGATGAGACCACATATTTCTCATTCTCGAAGTCAGGAGACCTCCCTGACTACACATGCACAGAAAGGCTCCTTGGAGGTCAAAAAGTGAGGGGGCACCACCCCATAGTAAGTGATGCCAACTATCCATAGGCCTTTTCGGTGGACTCTATCTTGGCTAAGAGATGCACGCGCACACATGGGAGGATCCTGAGATATACCAAATACGGACTCTGAACGAGGCAAATCAAAATGATTGGCCAAAGGAAGCCTGGAAAAAATGCTCCACATGAGTGATTTAAACTACCAGGAGCGCATGACTCTCTTTCTGAGTCTGCCCATGTGTCTATCCACACATACTGTACTCTTTTTCTCCTGAGAAACACTTTACTTGTTTCATTACTTTCCATCTTTGTGGAAATTCTTTTCTGCAAAGCCAAAGGGCCAGGGCCTTATCACTGACCACTGGTCTAGTGCCTAGAATTTGGTGCTCTCACTGCTGCAACCTGATCTCAATCTCTGGCCAGGAACTGAAACCCTGCTTTAAGCTGCTGCAGGCTGAGGCCACCCAAAATCAGATATATTTATATTTCTTTCCTGATACCAGGGGAAAAAGCAATGTCTATTTTATATGTGATACTCATGGTTTAAGTTTCTGAATATATGAGAAACCATTGCAATTCTTGTTCTCCACACACCCAAGTCCTACGTTCAAGTCTATTAAAAAGCAATGAGGTGATGTATAGTGTGCCCTCTAAGCTTTCAGACTGAATAGTATGTGGCTTTTCTGGTGTTCAGCACACTGCCTAGTGATGATGATGATGATGGATTCCCATGCAGACTTCCTCAGATATTAGGGAAATGGTTTCCCTTCGCTCATATTAGATACTCAAGTTTTACATTGGTTAGCTGTCTTTGAAAAATAGCCCTTAACAGCCAAAAATATTACTTCACTTAAACAACTATAGTTATTTTCAAACACCACACCATGTCCAGGAAATGCAAATATAAAGTGAAATAAATAAATATGCTCCTTGAAGGTCTGGGCTTCATGTTAGGCAGGGAAATACTAACGTGACTTAAATTAGAGCCGTATCTCAATTTTATGTGCACCTGATTTTGTAGCCAAAATAAATACTTTGAAAAATTTGTATCCACACCAGCAGCAAAAATACTCCAGGCTGAGAGCTTGCCAAAAAACAAGAGTCTTTGGGAAGCTGAGTAAAGATATGATGAATAAAATACACTGTGTATAGTACAATGACGACATATAATAAAGACAGCAAAATAATTGCAGTGTAGTCAGTGTATCAAACAACTAGTAGTTCAGTTTTATTATTTTCCTCAGTGAGGTGTAAGCCACACAGATATCCTATATGACTGCCAATCTTATAATTTATTTTTGTCCTTTTTTTTCCATTTCCACTAAAGTGACCTTGGTTAAGATTCTTAACAGTTTCACACTCAAAATACTACCATAAAGATCTAATTATTCATCCTGCCTCTCTATTCACATTCATCTTGTATGCTGCTGCCATATTTTCAAGCATATGACATTATTCATCTCATTTATTTAACTAAAAATATGTTCATCGAATATTTACTAAGTGTCAGACACTATGTGAAACACACAGGACACATTAGTGAAAAAAAAAAAGGAATTCTGCTACTTTTAATGTTCTAACAGTCCTACAGGAAAACATGATTAAAAAACACATAATTAATCAATCAATTAATTTCTAAACTCCACTACTTACTGTTTATTAGATCTATTTATTTTCATATTGCCCAGTTACAGTTTCCCATTAGGAGATATAAACTATAATACTTTTCCAATAGCATTAAATAAAGGATTAAAAAGATAGTGAAAACTGCTTGTCGTGTAGAAGTGCTCAAAAGATTTCAGTTGTCTTCTATGTAAATCTTCAGGTATGATCAGAGATTGTAGTATTTTTTTATTTACATTTTATTATTTCTCAATAGAACTGATACATGCATTTATTGCAAGCTACTCTGTATAGGAAATAAAATACTTGTTTTGTCTTTAGTATTTTTTCTTAAGCATTTAAGAAAATGAATCACTTTTTAAAACCCAGACTATTTCGGTCATAACCAGAGCAAAAGTCAAAGTGTAAAAGAATTAAAACATCTTTTTTTAAAGACCATGTGTGTTTTTCAAGGTCCTAGGCAAGGTTTAAGAAGGAATATCATTTTATTATTGATCTAAACAAATCTTTAAAAAGAGACACAAGGTAAAACCAAAGGGGTAAGTTCCAACAGTGAGAGCCTCAGGAAGCAATTGGCAGATGTTTCAGTGCAGCAGAATCTGTATTTACTCATTAAATGTCAGCTCATTTCCATGAACTACAAAACAGCTAATAAGGCATATGGATTTACTTATTAAATTGGCCCACAAATATGCCAGACCTAGTCCTTGAATACATATAAAGCATTACGAAGAATAAAATCCAAAATAAGACATACCAGGTAGTTTTTTCGTTTGTTGGGAGCTTACAATAAAGAGAGAAATTTTACTGAGAAAGAGAACTAGGATAATGGGTTTCTGTTGTGAAAGATCACAGAAAGCCACAAAATAATGTTTAATGAAAATTTTATGGAGGATTAGATAGGTATCAGGAATATGATGAGGCCTATATGTGTTGTCTTTTGTGTTTCTGAATTAAATTAGTAAGGAAATAATGGTGTGGATGAATAGTAAACAGAGATCAGGTTATTTATTCAGACTGTTCATGGACACTCGAAGTAAATAGTGTGTTTCAGTTTCTAAAGGTTCAAAACAGGGAAAGAAAAAAGCAATGTTTTTAGGATCACTAGATGGACACAGTGATAGTCAAGCTAACAGAAAATACATTATGATCATACTGCAGATGGTGGGTTTGGTTACATTTGGTAAACCTGAGAATACCAAATGTTAAATTAGCAAGGATGTAAAGTAAATGAAATTCTTATATATTGGTGTTGAGAATAAAATAGGTACAATAATTTTGGAAAACTTTCAAGTTTTTCTGTAAGAATGTAAGAAGTAACTATGTTATAAGATCCAGTAATTCCCCTTCTAGGTATATATCCAATAGAAATATGCATACCAGTGAATTTCAAGGACACACACAAAATGTTCACAGTAGCTTTACTCATGTATCCATATTTACATTGTTTTTTAAAATTTTATACAATTTTAAATTTATTTATTTATTTATTTATTTATTTATTTATTTATTTATTTATTATTGGCCGCATGGGCTTTCTGTAGTTGCAGAGAGCAGGGGCTGCTCTTCATTATGGTGTATGGGCTTCTTATTGCAGTGGCTTCTTTTGTTGCAGAGCACAGGCTCTAGGCATGCGGGCTTCAGTAGTTGCCATGCAGGGGCTCAGTATTTGTGGCTCATGGTCTCTAAAACACAGGCTCAGTAGTTTTGGCACACGGGCTTAATTGCTCACTGCATGTGGGATTTTCCCAGACCAGGGCTCAAACCCTTGTCCCCTGCATTGGCAGGCGGATTCTTAACCACTGCACCATCAGGGAAGCCCCCATATTTATTTTATGTTATTTTTGACCAGTGAACTGTTTGCTAGTTTAATGCACATTGTTATGGTTACCTTTATTTCATCCTTTCCCCCTGATATGTCAAATTCTATGTAGATACATATACTAATATACCACTATATATTGTAATATATATGTTGTACTATACAATATATATTTTTGTATGTAATTGTATTGTGTACAATATATGTTATAAACACAATATATAGCTAACATATGTATATATTAATTTATTTGTCTATTTTCCTCATAGTGAGTTTTCAGATTGTTTTCAGGTTTTTGCAATTATAATGAAATCAATAAAGTATATTCATATACAAGATAGTTTGTAAAATTGTTGGGTTTTATGGTCCACACATCTTCAACTTTACAGATATTGCCATATTGCTCTCCAAAGTGTTTGTGCTAGTATTCATGCAACCATTTTATAGATTTTCCTGATTTAAAATTTATTACAATTTAGTGAAAGTTGTATATAATTGTGTTTTTCTTTCCTTGCCAGGATCACTAGAGAGATTTGAAATCTCTTGATGTTTTCTTGTTATTATTTGAGTTTTCTCTTCTGTGATATACTTATGCATATATTTTGCCCAAATTTTTGTTGGATTCTTTCTTTCATCTATATATTTGATCAGTTTATATATTCCCATATGGATCCATTTCTATCATATGTATTGTAAACATTTTCATGTTCAAACGTTGTGTCAGTTTTTATCATGCTTTTAATATGTCTTTAGTGGCAAACACTTTTATATCATTATCATTTTAATATTATCAACTTGGTTCTCAGAGCTGCTTTGTTCCAAAAAAAAGTAGAACTATTTATAGCTTTCTAAGTGAATTACGTAGTTTATTTAGAACTTTATTGATGTTTTACAGTTCTCTCTATGAAAGTTGTACATATTTATTACTTTTTATTGTTTGTATAAATAGTATCTTAATATTTGATAACTTTGCTGTGGTATAGGTATGTACCTTTTATATTTTATTGCTCTTGTAGTCACTAGCTACCTTAATAAACTCTCTTTTTAATTCTAATAATGGATCTGAAGGACTAGTTGCGTCTTTTTCTATGGAGATGTCTTACAATATTACCTATATGTAAAATACATTATGAGAGAGTAGTCTATCAATTTGAATGAATTCCAAAAATTTATCATTGAGGAAAATAGTACATTTCAAGAAAATAGATATAATGTGGTGCCACTATATAATGTTTTACAGCGTGCAAAATAATATCCTGTGAAAAATCTCTATCAAGGACATTAAAAAATACATATACTTTCAACTCCTGATAATTTGTATTGCTTGAATTTGTCTTACTTGATGAATACATGAACATAGATGTACTTTTCTCATTCTTTGATTTTAACAAAATACCTTTGATGTTTTACCATAGATTTTAATGTTTATTGCAGATTTTTATAGATATCTTACCATATTAAGAATGTTCCTTTCTATTACTAGTTTGATAAGTGCTTATAATATGAATGTAAGTTGAGTTTTATCAGAGAGTGTTATAGTTCCTGTTAAGATGATATTATATATTCTTTATAATATAATATTGTATGAATTATCTTAATATAATGCAAAACAAAGCCATAATTGTATTCTAAGATAACATCACCTACATCCTTTTCAAAATGCATCGGTATTTTGATCTAAATTTTATATTTGGAATGATCACATCTATGTTCCTAAGTGATATTGGTTTGCAATATTAATTTTTATACTGCCCTAATTTGTTTTGGATATCAAGGTTATATGGGCCTTAGAAAATGAACTCCTTGTTTTATATTCTCTAGAAAGATTTAGATAAGACTGAAATTCTGTTTTCCATGAAAGTTTGGCAGAGATCATCTTTGAAATTATATAGGCTTGAGAGAGCAATTTGTGGTTGGATTTTGAAGTACTACCAAGATAATTTTTTTAAATGGCTATTAATTTTTTCAGATTTTATTTTTCTTTTGAGTCAGCTTGATAGGTTTTAGTTTTTTAAAAATCTGCTTTATCATATTTTGCCAGTTTATTGGCATAACATTATTCAAAGCATATGCATAATTATTTTAATATCTGCACTAAATGTTACATTTTCCGTTTTTATCTTAATGTTACGTATTTGTACCTTCTATTTTTTTCTTGACTAATTTCAGCAGTGGTTTGTCTATTTTACTGTTTTACAAGTAAACCTCAGAAGGTTCTCTACTGTTTTTGTTCTCCTGCTTTCAAACTGTAATGTTAACTGTATTCTACATGTTGTGGTTTATTAAATGAATTAATAAAAGTAAAAGTGGTACCTGGCAGATAGTAATAGCTTTATAAATGCTAATTACTATTACTGTTATTATTGTTAATACTGTTATTCAATATATTTTTATTGAATAACATTATTACTCACATATTACTTTAGGCTTTTATCTTTATTATTCTTCCTTTGTATTTTTGAAAATTTTTAATCTATTTTTATTGCTCATTTATCATCTTATGGTAATTTTTGGGCTTTGATCTTCTAATGGAAATATGTAACTATACACTCACCATTACTTCTCAAATAAGCTTCATCTCACATAGTTTGTTAGATCATATTTTAATTTTTGTATAGTTCTGAATATTTTATTATTTCAAATATGATCTTCTTTGAATTTAGATTTATTTGAGGTATTTTAAAAATTTCCAGGCTTAGCTTTTTCTTTTAGTTTTCTTAATAATTTTATACTTTTTAATAGGTAATTCCAATATCTGCTATCACCAGCAGTGAAGTTTCTCTGAGGAATATTCCCAGCCTTGTTTGAGGATATACTCCTCTGGGAAAGTTTTGTATTACTTCTGCCAGAACCCCTAGACTACCAACAATTTATGACCATTCTAGTTTCATTTCTAAGCTTGAATCATCACAAATAGTGTAAATTCATTCTCAATACCTCTTTGAGCAGATTATTTAAAAAAAAAAAGACTTTAACAGAAAGATCTTTATTGTCTCCCTTTGCTGGGGGAAAGACTTTATTTTAAATTTTATTATTTTTTCTATTAATTTTTATTGGGTTACAGTCACTTTACAATGTTGTTAGTTTCTGCTGTACAGAAAAGTGAATCAGTTATATGTATACATATATGCATTCTTTTTTAGATTTCCTTCCCAGTTAGGTCACCACAGAGCATTTAGTAGAGTTTCCTGTGCTATACAGTAGGTTCTCATTAGTTATCTGTTTTATATATAGTAGTGTATATATGTCAATCCCAATCTCCCAATTCATCGCCCTCGTCCTGTCTTAGCCCCTTGGTAAAGATGTTTGTTCTCTACATCTGTGACTCTATTTCAGCTTTGCAAATATGAATTTAAATTTTATTCCTTAGTTTGCTTTTCACTGAATATGCAGCTTCCATGGTCTTGGCTTTATTTGGGAGCTATAGCTCAGCTCTCTTCCTAGCTCAGGCCAAAATTCTAGCTTCCTAACTCAAAACAGACAGTAAACCCAGGGCTCTAGTTTCTTCATTTCCTGGGATAAGCAGAAGTCCTTGGAGAACTACAGAATCAACCCTTTGAATCAAATTAGCATTCTGGTTTTCATTTCCATCTCTCTCTTTTATTTTGGTGGGATTAGTGCCCTTATAATAGAGGCCCCAGAGAGGTCCCTTGCCCTTTTTGTCATGTAAGACATTGGTGGTCAGTAAGAAGCTGTCCTTACCAGACTTGAGCCATGATTTTGGATTTCCCAGCCTCCAGAACTGAGAAAAATGAATGCTTGTTTGTAAGCTACTAACTTTATGGTACTTCTTTTATAGCAGCCCAAATGGATTAAGACAGTCCTTATGTGCTTCCCTTACTTTTTTGTGAATATAGCTATATTCCTAAAAGTCTATCAGTTATATTTTATCCATTTTCATAGTGTTAATTTTTACCTGGAGGATATTTCTGAATATTCACTATTCATTAAGAGAAGTGGAAAACATTGCATGGTTCACGATGCACAGATATTTCTGAATATTCAGTTTCTGACCTTATATCTTCATTCATTTTAACCTCAATTTTCAGAAACATCACAGATCTAACTTTTCCCACCTTTATATGCTGGCCAGATATCTCGGCTTTTATTCTGACTTCTATTCTCTTCAATTTCTTAGCCATTTCTGCTTGGCAAGCCAGGCACCATGTCTTAAAGAGCCCTTCTCTGTTTCATTTATACTGTCTACCTAGTATGATATCTTAACTAGAGTTTAACTCTCAAGACATCTTTTTTTAAATTAATTAATTAATTAATTATTTTTTGGCTGCATTGAATCTTCATTGCTGCGTGCGGGCTTTCTCTAGTAACAGTGGAGGGGCTACTCTTTGTTGCAGTGCACAGGCTTCTCAGTGCAGTGGCTTCTCTAGTTGCGGAGCATGGGCTCTAGGTGCGTGGGCTTTAGTAGTTGTGGCTTGAGGGCTCAGTAGTTGTGCATGGGCTTAGTTGCTCTGCAGCATGTGGGATCTTCCCAGACTAGGGATCAAACCTGTGTCCCCTGCATTGGCAAGCAGATTCTTAACCACTGCGCCACCAGGGGAGCCCTCAAGACATCTTAATTGAAAATTACACCCACGGGTTCAGCTGAAACAAGGTAATGTTTATTAGTATAAAAGGTTCTTAGGTGAACTAGATTAGGTATTTTTTAATATAACTATTGGGTTGGCCAAAAAAGTTCATTTGGATTTTTCCATAATAACTTTTTGGCCAACCCAATAGTGTGTGTACATTCACAGTACCAAAACCAGACCCTGTGTGTCATATGGAGATCATTTTCTCTTTAGATTAATCCTCTTTTTTGTGATGTTACTTTCTATTTATATTCTACACTTCTTTGACTACTTTTTAAGTTACAGTGCTTAGTCCATTCAACCTGCTTATAAGAAAAATACCAGGACTGGGTGGCATATCAACAACAGAAATTTGTTTCTCACAGTCTGGGAGACTGGGATGACCCAAGATTAAGGTGTTGGAAAATTTGGTGTCTGGTGAGAGCCTGCTTTCTAGTTCATAGACAGCAGTCTTCTAGCTGTGTCTTCACATGGAAAAGGGGTGAGGGAACTGTCTGGGGTCTCTTTTATAAAGCTGCTAATCCCACTAATGAAGCTGCCCTCATGACCAAATCACCTTCCAAAGGTTTCGCTACAAATAACATCACAACTGAGCATTAAGTTTCAGCATATGAATTTTGGTAGAACACAAACATTCAGTCTATAATAAGGGCAATATCACTAGCTCTTTTCAAATTTAAACATTAATAATGTTGTTAAGTGACTAGAAGGTACTACATGGTTTTACATAACTTTTTTTTTAATGCACACTCTGGGTGGGGGAGAGACATTTTGAGTTGAATGAAAAGACATTGGAAATATCAAACAAATAACCGCTGTTATTTTTCACAAATGTGCTGGGCCGACAGGTTGTTTTAATATAAACAGAATAATGTGTGTCCTGACATTTTCAAATTGTCTGGGAACTTTTAGAACTGAATACTTCATCATGCCCTTAGTTCTTCAGTGTTCTTTCCAGAAAATTATTCCTGCCTGAAATAAATGTATGACTTTGGATTTTCTTGTAAGAAGACCACAAACAAATCTATCTTTTAAAGAAGCATTTCTGGTGTTCAAGTCAGATATAAATTTCAGGCAGACCTGCAAATATACATTTATACTTATACCAATTTAACTTTTGTGTGTATCAGATAATTGCTTTGATAAGGTGGGAGGGAAGGTTAACTAAATTTTGAAGGGGATGGAAGAAAGTTTTATTTCCTACAACCTCCTTGCTCTTTTGTAATATTCAGTTTCACAAAAGCATATGCATCAAATATACAGAGGAGCCCTACCTTAGGAAACCAAATAAATTTGCTTACTTAAAAAAAAAAGGAAAACAATTTTTAAAAGCCTAAATACTGTTTGGTTTATGTTTTAGGAAACGATTCAACATAGGCATCATTATCACTGTATATAGTAATTAAAATTGAGTAATTAAACACACAAAATTATTTTAAAATAATCATTTGTTTCATTCTGTCTGATAGTCTCTCATGGCTTCATCCATAGCATCTGCAACAATTAGAGGTTTAATTTCTCACCAATTCAGTTACATTATGTTAGCTGGACAGCTGTTTAAGGATGATGAAAATATGAAAATATTCATGGTATCATCCCAGCAGTAGCTCTTATCTTTGATTTTTATGTTATGAATAATTACCAGGTGCTTTCTGGAAATAGGTTTGGGACAGTTAAGTTCTTAGCCATCCTGGGCTGTTGGTGCTAAGGGAAATATTAATGGTAAATAAGGCAAAATCACATATTGAGTTCTTATTCCTCTACTTCTGTCCAAAAAATAAGTCCAGGCTTCATGTATTTAACAAAATTCTAACATGACTTTATGCTCAAACATCACACAGTGACCTACTTTAAAAGTGTAGGTAAAAACAGATGATTGAACTTGGTGTACCCCCAAAAAAAATTAAAAAAAATTAAAAAAAATTAAAAAAAATTAAAAAAAAGTGTAGGAGATTCGACTGAACATGTTTTCTATAGCTTCCTTCTCTGTAGCAGTGACTTAGCACGTCACTCATACTGGCTTGTTTGTTAGCTAATTTTACATTTGCAAAGGTTTGCTTCCCCACTGGCCTATGAATTTCACTGCGACAGCCTTTTATTTCTTTGTGACCCCCACAGTACATAAAATATTATTTAATGTATAGCTTTTAGTAAATATGTTTTCACTTTATGTTTCCATACAGTGGAGGAATATCTCAGGTAGTAGAACCTCTAGGATCAATAGGAATAAACATCTTTGGAGTAAAAATTGGTTTCTGCAATACTGATCCACAGTGTGATGATCATTCTGAGAAATGAACACAAGAAGACTCTATGAATATAGTAGCCCCAAAAGAAGAGTGGTAGAGGCCAGGGGGAGGGATTGATCTGTATATAAGGAATTCTGATACATTGAGAGCAGTATTAGTTGTATTTTTTTGTGCTTACTCCACTCTTGAGTTGGCTTTGCTGAAGAAATAGTGAAATTCAGTTTGAATTTGATACCATGGGCTTCCTAAAAGAGAATTGTTTCATTTTTTGAGTTGACAACAGTGTCAACTACTAATGTGAGTTGATATTTCAAAAAATTTTAAAAACAACAAAGCACAACAATAATTACAAAACATTATCACTGGCTTGTATAAATGAAAACAAAAATATAGGCCTAAGATAATATAGGTAGCAAACTTATATTTACTTTACTTGTTTCAGATAATTGTGATGATACTGATATTGCCTCATATATTGTTCCTGACATCCAGGGTTTGGCACAGTTTTCTATAAAGAACGAGATAGTAAATGTTTTAAGCTTTTCTCTCCACATATGGTCACCGTCACATATTCTTTTTTATTTTCTTTAACCCTCTAACAATGTGAAAAAACATTCTTAGGTCAAAGGCCATAAAAATATAAGCCTTGGGATGGATTTGACTCCTAAGATGTAGCTTGCCAACCCCTGTTCATTATTGTTTAAACCATGGGACATAAGTATTAAACATTTCAAAGGCTTTTACCTCTCCGAAAATATTGGTAGCCGGCATCCAAGGTGGTCCCAATGATTCCTACCCTTTAGGTGTTTACATCCTTATGTAGTTCCCCCTCTTTGAGTATGGACTGGGCTTAGTGACTCACCTTTAATGAATAACTAGTCAATGGTGACAATATATGACTAGAATATTAGGCCATATAAGATATAGTTTTGCTTTCTCTCTCAGACCGCATGCCCCGAGATAAGCCAGCTGCCAAATTTTAAGCAATTACATGGTGAGGCCCAAGCAGCAAGGAATTGAAGGTTTCAGCCAATAGCCATGTGAGTGAACTTAGAATCTGAACCTCCAGTACCAATCAAACCTCAAATGATCACAGCCTTGACTAACATAACACCTGGTTACAGTTTTATAAGAGACTCTAAATGAGAACCAGCCAGCTAAGCTGCTGCCAGATTCTTAACCCAAAGAAACTATATGATAGTAATGTTTATTGCTATGTTTTGGCATAATTAGTTATGCAGCAATAGATAACTCTAATATGTTATTTTATAAGAATTTAAACTGGTTACCACAAACTCCAGATAACTTTAATCTTAGGTAGTAAGCTAGAGTTCTGCAAAGAATAGAACCAATAGGATGCGTATGTATGTTGAAAGAGATTTATTCTAAAGAGTTGGATCACGCAGTTGTGGATGCTTGGTGAATTCAAAATCTAATAGGGGAGGCCAGCAGGCTGGAGACTCAGGAAAAAGATGCAGTTCAAGTCCAAATGCAGTCTGCTGCAGAAGTGCCTCTTTCTCATAGGAAGTCAGCCTTTTGTTCTATTCAAGCCTTCAACTGATTGGCTTTCTTTAGTGATCGCTTCACATTATAAAGGGCAATCTGCGTCCCCAAAAGTCCATCAATTTAAATGTAAATCTCCTTAACATCTCCAAAACATCCTCATAGAAACATGTGGAATCATATTTGACCAAATGTCTGGACACTGTGACCCATCTAAGTTGACACAGAAAGTTAACCATCACAGGTAGAGACAACTAAAATAATTAAGTTTGAATTCTCTAGTATTAATGAAATTCATGTAATTCAGTTTCCTTATATTATTACTCAGCTAATCTAGAGAAAGGAGTCAGGTAAAAAAGCAGATAAATGGCACATTCATACATCATGGTAATTAATTGTGAAAATTAAAGAATAAGGTTGGGAGACATCAGTGATTTTTCTTACCATTTCAGAATAAAAGCTATAAAGCTCTATGGAGATAAATATATATAAATATAGATGCATCAGCCAACTTGCGAGAAAAAAATTTTAAACTTCAGTCCATCTTCCAGGTTATTCCCCAAATTTTCAGGCTGTGAGATATTTAAGAAAAATATCTAGATAACTCAACTTTATCATCCACATGTTGTGGATGATAATATATAATACATTATCAACTTACAAATGAGTGGGTCACCCTAATGTAGAGAGAGTGTGATAGGCAAAATAATAGCTCCTCAAAGGTGTCTACATACTCATCCCTAGAATCTGCAAATATGTTACCTTACATGGCAAAAGGGACTTTCCAGTTGTGACTAAGTTAAGGATTTTGACATCAGGAGGCTATTCTGAATTATCCAGGTGAAACCAATGTGATCACAAAGGTACTTATAAGCAAAGGCAGGAGGGTCAAAGTCAGAAAAGAAGATGTGACAATAGAAGCTGAGGTGAGAGAGATGAATTTAAAGATACTATCCTGCTTCTGACTTTGAAACTGGAGGAAGGAGATCACAAGCCAAGGAACAAGGAATGTAGGCTTTCTCCAGATGCTGAAAAAGGAAAGGAAATAGATTCTTCCCTTGACTGTGTAGAAGGAGACCACCATGTTGAAACCTTGATTTTAGGACTTCTGACCTTCATATCTGTAAGATTAGTGTGTGTTGTTTTGTGCCACTAAATTTTTGTAATTTGTTACAGCAGCGATAGAAAACTTAAAAATATATAAATCCCTACTGAGTTAGAGAGATACGACTATAATCATATTTAGAGAAATGACATTCTGTGAATTTCAAAGTTCATTTAGTAACCATGGTAGACTATAAGATTAAATACAAGTTCCAGGAGGGAGGACAGATACCATATATTTTGTTTACCATTGTATCCCCTGGGCATAGTACGTAAATAACACATACCAGGTTAAAAAGAAATAGTTTGGGGAAGGATGCCCTAATAATAGATCTTTTTGATATTCAATTAATATATTAAATGTCTTTGTGTTAATGATTTCTAAATTTATGAAGGTTTTATTCCTTCAGGCCAATAATATTGTTTTTCAGTCATCTTAACACACCAGTTTTTTAGCGAATACTTGAAATAAATTAGTATTATGATCATGTTCGGCTTATTGCTTCTTTACTTATCAAAATCTGACACTGCTATCTTATAGTATTTAAATTATAATTAAGTGATATTAATTTACTGTATCTTGACTGAGTGTATTCTTCATGGCACTGTTCAACAGAATGATATGAAGAAATATGAATCAATTTTCAGGAACCAAAAAGATAAGGAGGACCCACAAATTTTGCCTTCAAGGGTAACAAATCTTTGTATCATTAGAAGCAGATGAAATAGAAGTTCTGACTTCAAAATAATTTTCCCTTTATCGAGTAAAACACTTTGAGAAATCAAAAGACAGGCTAACAAAAGAGTCACCAAATTATTGCTAAATTAGCAATTACAAATTATCCATTTTTATAAATAATATTTTGACTTCAAATACATATCTTAGACTCTAAGGGAAAAGATAGCATATTTATAGAGATCTACCCACTAGCTAATTGAAATAGCAAATATTTACCTTGTATCAACTCATGACAGTGCCACTGTTTAACAGATTAAGATTTACAAAATGTCACTGCTAATGGCTCGCAATGGTTGCAGCTGCACTATTGTGGTGGTCCAGGAAGTGTGCTTGGCTAAGGGAGCATTGCATCTGCATGCTTGATGTTAACACTCAGGCCTTTTATAGCTCTAATAAAGTTGACAATTTATGCACAGACATGCCAGAATCTAGAGCCAAGCAAGTGAAATCACTGAGGTTGAGGGGCACAAATTCAAGCTGCCTGCCAGAAACATGTGCAGCTGTATTAGAAACAGGAAGTAGGTTCCATTGACACACCTGCTACAGATGCCTGGCTTGCAAAAAGCTCTACTTCTTTTCTCTAGTAGACGCATGCTGTGCTTAGTTCATTATTGCTTACACATGTCCAAGTGTGAGACTCAGCGTCAAGATTATGTTATTTATTCAATTTATTCGACAAGGGAGTTGACCTCTTTAAATCTGACATTATGGTTGTGTGGTGTACAATCTTTCTTTTTCTCAGTCCTACTTATTCAGTAAAGCTGAGCTAGGATTATGAGAAATCAACCCAAACGGAGAGCTAGTAACCACTCCTAACTTTAAGTGTCTGGATTCGTCATTGCTACTTCTGAACCTTTGCCTTGTGCTGCCTTATGAGAGATTAGTCTGCATTATTGCTTTGTCATGTGGTCTTTCAGCATAAGAAGTGCCTGAGTGCCCAAACTGAAGCCATCACACTAGATCCAGCTAAGTCAGGCCAATCTCAGTACCACATGTGGTGGTGGGGGTGGAAACTTCTTCATCAGGAAAATGGTCTTTTGCTGTTTCTTCATCTCTCTGTTAGTCTGTAATCAGGAAGCAGAAGAAGAGTGATATCTATTGACTCTCTCAGACCTCAACAGTTGTTGAGAATTTGGAGCAAGAAAAGGGCAGGTGTTAGAAACAGAAATGAATGCTGTTTAAAGTAAGATTTCAACATTATGGATTTGATCACATTTTAAGTCCTTATCAAGAGCCTCTGATATGAGGTAAGGGTGCCAAGGAACAATATAGGGAGTAACACAGGAAAAGAATTTCCTGTTTTTGTCAGATCAGAGTGAATACCTTCTAAAACATCGTGTATTCACTATTCAGACCTTAACCACGAAAAGGAAGCAAGCAAAGCTGAGGTTTCTCATAGGTCATGGTATATGATTTGTGTCAAAAACAGCATGTGCCAAGGAGCTTATGTGACACTCTTATTAGGCCCAACATACCAGAAAGTGCTTCACAACTCTATGTAGAAAATAAGTCTGAAAAATCTGTTTTCTGAGATCTATATTTCTAAAGATTTCAGATATAGCTGGGTGTAGTTATTCCTGTTGTTGAAGCTACTGTAGCCATTCATATGCATTCTTAGTAAAATTATCTTTATTTTCCTTCAAATATTTTGTCCCCAGTGCATGATGAAACAGCCTTCTTTAGAACAATGTATGTTTCTTATATTACCCAAAATATATTATTTTAATTAACTAAATTAATATCTTCATGGCTTCTGAAATATTTGGCAGGCATTGAATTAAATATACTAATACCTCAAATATCCCAATATCATATAAAATATTCAGTGGAAAATATAAGATACCCAATGGCCTAGCTATCATATTCTAGTGAAGGGCTGCCAGTTCTAGCTAGAATTCAGTAAAGAAGGTCACTCTGATGATATTACTAATGTCTTCATGCTCTTTGTTTTGAGTCAGTTCTATTTGGTTATTTCCTTTCCTAACTTTAATGAACTTAGTTGCATAATCCAAGCAATAAAATATAACATTTTAGATGATTTGAAGATTTATATTAAATATCGAAGATGAAAAATGTGACTAAAGGATAGTAAATATTAAAACTAATTCATGATGACTTAATACCACAACTGAGGGTGGCTCCAGCCTCCTAATATTAATTTTCAGGTTCCTAATGTAAAGTGAAACGTAAATTCTGGTTCAATCTCTCGGAACAGGCGTTGCATATTTATATTGTTCTTTTCTATTTCAAAGAGGATAATCAAACTGGAAAAACATTATTTTGAATTGTTTCATAATAAAATTTTCTTTGTAATTTATCAGAATTTTAATTTTTATGTTTGTAATACAGAACCCAAAATTAGGAAGATATGAAGAGATGTAAATATTTTTAATCAACACATACTAGTTAAACTTGCCTTTCATTATGGCAATCAAAAAACTTCCATTTCTCTATAATTTAATTTATATTAAATTATAAGCCACCATATTTAATAATAATAAATTTCAGCCACCATAAAATAGTTTCTTGTTTTATTCCATACATTGCCCTATAAGCTTACCTTTTATTTAAAAACTTTAGAAATTATTTATTATACAAAAATGGATATATTGGAATAATGAAAAATATAGAAAAGTAAAATTAATATGTAAAAATACATTTTATTAAATTCTAATTGCATTAAGTTGTTTAAAAAAGAATGTACAAAACTACATTATTAGGTAACTAAGAAAATATGCTCTAAAATATGTATTTAGATTGAAACATTTATTATTATTTTAAAGTATCTTTTTGTTTAAAACACTAAATAAAAATAGACAAAACTATAAAATTTCTAGAAGAAAACATAAGAGAATAACTAGGTGACCTTGGATTTGGCAATGTTTTTTTTTTCCTTCTCACTGTTATTTTTTTGAGACAAAATTCATGTGGCATAAAATTAACCATTTCAAAGTGTACAGTTCAGAAGCACTTAGTACATTCACAGTGTTGTGCAACCATCATTTCTATCTATTTTCAAAATATTTTAATCACCCAAAAGGAAACCCTGTACAGGTTAAGCTGTCACTCCCCATTCACCTGCAACCACTAATTTGATTTTGGTTTCTATTGATTTACCTACTTAGGATATTTTGTATAAATGGAATTATACAATATGTGATCTTTCATATTTGGCTTCTTTTCACTTAGCATGTTTTCAGTAATCATCCATGTTGCAGCATGTATTAGTACTTCATTCTTTTTTTCTACTGAATAATGTTCCATTGTATGAATATGACACTTCTGTTTATTCATTCATATTTTAAATGGACATTGTGAATAATGCTACTATAAACATCCATGTACAAGAATTTGTTCCAGTACCTATTTTCAGTTCTTTTGAATTTATGCTTAGAAGTAAAATTGTTAGGTCAAATGAAATTCTGTATATAACTTTTCAAGGGATAGACAAACTATTTCCACAGTGGTTGCACCATTTTTCACTTGTCATTTTTCATTTTTTCTAATATTATTATTATAGCCACCTAGTGCATGTGTGGAATGATATCTCGATAAGTTTTTAGGTAAAAGATAAAAGCATAATCTATGAAGGAAAAAACTGTTAAGTTAGGCTTCACTAAAATACAAACTTCTCTGAAAAAGATGCTGTTAAAAGACTGGAAAGACAAGCCACAGACTGGGAGGGAAAAAAAAAAAGTTTGCCAAACACATATCTGTTATAGGACTGTTATCCAAAATAAACAAAAAACTCCTAAAACTCAACGGTAAGAAAATAGACAATACATTTTTTTAAATGGGCAATATCCAAACAGACACCTTACCAAACAAGATGTGCAGATGACAAAGCTCAACATCATTTATAATTAGAGAATGTCAAATTAAGACAACAATAAGATCCCACTACATACCTATTAGAATGGTTAAAATTACAAAAAAAAAAAAAAAAAAAAAGACAGCTGTTGATAATAGTTGATGGTGAGTTTGTGGAGCAAGAGAAACTCTTATTTGTTGCTGGTAGGAGTGAAAAATGTATGGTCACTCTGGAAGATAATTTCATAGTTTCTTAAAAAGTTAAACATAATCTTACTGTACAGTCCAGCAATCATAATTCTGGGTTTTTAAACTGTTCTACAACTTATGTCCACACAAAACTCTATAGCTTATACTTATAGCTGCCTTACTCACAGTAGCCAAACCTGGAAGGAACCAAGATGTCCTTTAGCAGGTGAATAGATAAAACTATGGTATAGCCATACAATGGACAGTTTTTCATCAACAAAAATAAAGGAGTTATCTAGCCACAAAAAGACATGAATGAACCTAAAATGCATATTTCCAAGTGACAGCAGTTGATCTGCAAAAGGGTATATATATATTCTATGTTTCTTATTATATGACATTCTGGAAAAGGCAAAACTATAGAATAAAAAAGGTCAGTGATGCTGAGAGTTCAAAACAAGGGCAGGAGATTTGAACAGGTAAAGTACAATGAATTTTTTTTCAGCATGGTGAAATATTTATAGTGTGTACAAATAGTTTCAGTATGGTGAAACTATTCTGTATGGTACTATAATTGTATTATATGACATTATTCATTTGCCAAAATCCACAGAAATTTACAAAGTGAACTTTAATGAATGCAATTAAAAATATTTAGGAGGTTGGGTAAATCCCAGGAAAAATTCAGAGTGTGACAAAACAATGTAACTGTATTACAAATATATGAAACAACTTTACTGAAGAGAATGGGGAGAAAAGGCACTGACTTAAGTAACTGGAAACAAGTGAGATGTGTGAGCCTGAAGGTGAAAGGAATTGCATACAAGTACTGTTCTTTAGTTGATGAAGTTTCTTCCAATGGGAAATGGGTTAACATTTCTGATACTGCTATATATGTAAACTGGAATTCAAACAATTAAGTAAATAGATGGCAGATGGTAGGAGCCAGGTTACTCATTGTACAAATGAGAACTTACAAATAAACAAAGGGAAGAGGCAAGAATCATCCATATGGTAATGGGTTAAAGTTGGAGACATCAGTATAAACTCATATTTAGCTTAATATAGATATAGATAGTTACATATAAAAATATTTATGGATATATGTATACATGTGGGCTAGTACCCACACATATTTCCTTGCTTTGTCAGTGAAAATAGCCTAACAGCAATGAAAACCCAGCAACAAGAAGCACATCTAGCACCCAGTGATTGATTTTTAGTACCATTCTCCAGTTTAAATAAAGAATTTATTGGAGAAGTGAGTGATTCTAAGACTGGGGTACAAACATGAGTGTCAAAGATATTATAGTGCTAGAAAGTAAGAAAATACTCAAAAATGATAATAAAACACATCGATGGGTGAAAGTCAAAGGGACACAAGAGCTATCTGAAATAACTCTCAATGGACAAAACCATAAAAAGCTGAAACAACAATAAATAAAGTAGTATTGGATTATCTGGATTGTATATCAAGGCATAAAACGTGAGTCCATATTGATATAAACAAATAATTGAATAAGTAAATCTGAGAGAAGAGACAAATATGCCATGAAGAAGTATTCCAAATAATTTGTGCAGCTGCTCTAACCTAAAGGAAGAGTATGACTTCCATATCCTTGAGTATGCTCTGGGCATTGCAACTTCCTTCTAAAGAGTACAGTATGGAGGAGGAATTAAAATGATGACTTAGAGGGGTGGGATAGGGAGGATGAGAAGGAGTCACAGGAGGGAGTGGATATGGGGATATATGTATAAATACAGCTGATTTGCTTTGTTGTACAGCAGAAACTGGCACAACAGTGTAAAGCAATTATACTCCAATAAAGAGTTTAAAAAAAAAAAAAAAAAGAGGGCTTCCTAGGTGGCGCAGTGGTTAAGAATCTGCCTGCCAATGCAGGGGACATGGGTTCGATTCCTGCTCCAGGAAGATCCCACATGCCGCGGAGCAACTAAGTCCGAGTGCCACAACGATTCAGCATGCACTTTAAAGCCCGTGAGCCACAACTACTGAGCCCATATGCTGCAACTATTGAAGCCCATGCACCTAGAGTCCGTGCTCCGCAACAAGAGAAGCCACGGCAATGAGGAGCCCGCGCACCACGACGAAGAGTAGCCCCCACTCACCACAACTAAAAGAAAGCCCAGGCACAGCAAAAAAGACCCAACACAGCCAATAAGATAGATGATAGATAGATAGATAGATAAATAAATTTATTAAAAAAAGAGAGAGAATGACTTTATGATGGAGACACCTGAAAAGCATTACTTCAACAAGGTGATCAACATCAACATTAGCAGTGAAAAATCATATTTAATAGTATGTACCCTTAATATGATGTTCATGAGTTTATTTCAAAATCAGAAGTATAGAATAACTTGTTTTGAAGTTATAGTGTTGTTTGCACTCTTTTTATTCACTTATATAAATTCTAGTTTATAAAGCTGATGCACATGCAAATTGAATAAATAAAAACAAATTTTTATAAAAAAATAATGTTGATCCCAATAACAAGTACTGGTGATTTCCATTTACAGTTGGTTCTTCAATATTTTTCTAACATGATTTTGTATTTTCAAAGTTTGTTTTTTATTGATGTGTCCTGTACCAACAACACATCAATAAATTAGGAGGAAAATCACTCTTCTTTTGCATATAATATAATTAGTGGCAGGAAAAAGGTTGCAACAAACAGGATGAGAGTATAAAATTATGTGGCTACAAACTTGTGCTCAACACAGAATTTAATAAATTAAATTGCAACACATGAAAAGAGATAATTAACCTTTCATTCAATAAATAAATACAGAAAAATCCATTTTTGTTAGAGACTTGCTACGAAATGATTTTTTTCAATTCCAATTTATCTAGACAGAACTATGTAATACATACAGACACACATGCAAACTGTTCTTTTAATGATAAATGATGTCATACTAAAAAAGGAGGAATTATTCTGTAAAGAATTGAAGTTAGTTCAAATTTGTCTATCTCTTCTAAGACATAAAATTAATAGACTTAAATATCAATGTTATTAAGTTTTAATGTAATAAAAATATGAATATGTCAGAATAAAGTTTCTATGCTTTCAATCTGTTGAGAGAACAATTTGACCTTTTTGAAGAAGTAGAGGAAGAAAAGATTAAGTAGTTTGAATGTATCTACAGGATTAATGTAGTTCATATTTTGATACAGACAAATGTTGATACATCAATTGAATTTTGAAATAGGTTTCTAGTGTAATTCACCACATATTCATTATGTGTACTTAATGCACAGTATTTAACATCTCAACTTCTGTGGTGCTTTCATCCCAAGACTAAGTGTTAATTCTTATGCTTGGCTCTATAGTCTAACTTTCTCGCCTCCCATAGAATAGACTTTTTGGTTTGAGGACAGCCTCACACGGGAATGTTTGGTGAGTTCTTTGAGCCTCCTCTATCTATGCTATCTAGAGTGCTAGGATAAAGTGCTTGCTGAGATGAATCAGTATAACACTAACGCCATCTGAAAGCATGGCAGTGAACATGTTCATCTTCCATAAAGAAAATAAATAAAATTTCATTGAAATCAAAGTTTGCAAATGATTTACCATTCCTAGCAGATCTATATTCAATCCACTCACATTCTTTTTTTTTTCCTTTATTGGAGTATAATAGGTCTACACTGTTGTGCCAGCTTCTGCTGTACAACAAAGTGAATCAGCTGTATTTATACATATATCCCCATATCCCCTCCCTCTTGAGCCTCCCTCCTGAGCATCCCTCATACCCTCCTTATCCCACCCCTCTAGGTCATCAGCAGTCATCGAGTTGATCTTCCTGCATTAGGCAGTTGCTTCCCACTAGCTGTCTATTTTATATTTGGTAGTACATAAATGTCAATACTACTCTTTCACTTTGTTCCAGCTTTTCCTTCCCTCCCTCCCCATGTCCTCAAGTCTGTTCTCTACCTCTGCGTCTTTATTTTTCCTCTACCACTGAGTTCATCAATACCATTTTTTCAAGTTCCATATATATGTGTTAGCATATGGTGTTTGTTCTTTCCTTTCTGATTTACTTCATTCTGTGTGGCAGACTCTAGGTCCATCCACCTCACTACAGATAACTAAGTTTCATTCCTTTTTATGGCTGAGTAATATTCCATTGTATATATGTGCCACATCTTCTTTATCCATTCATCTGTCAATGGACATTTAGGTTACTTCCATGTCCTGGCTATTGTAAATAATGCTGCAGTGAACATAGTGATACATGTTTCTTTTTGAATTATGGTTTTCTCTGGGAATATGCCCAGTAGTGGGATTGCTAGGTCATATGGTAGTTCTATTTTTAGTTTTTTAAAACTGTTTTCCATACTGTTTTCCATAGTGGCTCTATCAATTTACATTCCCACCAACAGTGCAGGAGGGTTCCCTTTTCTCCACAGCCTCTCCAGCATTTATTGTTCCTAGATTTTTTGATAATGGCCATTCTGACTGGTGTGAGGTGATACCTCATTGTAGTTTTGATTTGCATTTCTCTAATGATTAGTGATGTTGAGCATCTTTTCATGTGTTTGTTGGCCATCAGTATGTCTTCTTTAGAGAAGTGTCTGTTTAGATCTTCCGCCCATTTTTGGATTGTTTTTTTGATATTGAGCTACATCAGCTGCTTATATATTTTGGAGGTTAATCTTTTGTCAGTTGCTTCATTGGCAAATATTTTCTCCCACTCTGAGGGCTGTCTTTTCGTCATATTTATGGTTTCCTTTGCCGTGCAAAAGCTTTTAAGTTTCATTAGGTCCCATTTGTTTATTTTTGTTTTTATTTCCTTTACTTTAGGAGGTGGGTCAAGAAAGATCTTGCTGTCGTTTATGTCATAGAATGTTCTGCCTATGTAACATTCTATCACTCACATTCTTTATAACCTCTTTTCATAGTGTCCATTGTTTTCTTCTGCTGTCTTCCTCCATAGACAAGGCAGAAAAATTTTGCCTTCTCTGGTGTATCTTCAATATCCCTTCAGAGAAGTGGATTTATAAGTAAAGAGGACTCACAGGAACCAAAATATATCAGATATCTAGTTGTTGTTTTCATTTCAGCCTGGTGATCAAATTTCACATGCAAAATACAAAAACTAGTCATTGGAGAAAAGATGAATAAGAGGAAAGACAGCATCCAGGATAACCCCTCGTTTAAAGAAAAAAATAAATTTAATGTCATGTGTTAAAAATGTGTGTTTTGTAGAATTTCACCAAAGTGAAAACACCACTTAAAAACATGTATTCCTAAAGTGCTTGACATGTTCCAAGTAATTGATAACCCTATCTTTGGGTAAAGAAATAAGGATAAAAGATGAGTTTTCCCTCCACTCTCCATTTTAAAAGTTTTATTGGATGTGAAAGACCTCAATCTTAAATATAGATATCCTAAAGAAGTCATGTCATTATTTATCAGCAAGCTGTGTGATCACATTAATGAATCATTTGTTTGTTTTACACTGAGATTCAGACAGCAGCATTGAGGGAAGGGCAAGCCTAATGATTGAATTAGAGGAAATAGCGCAAGAGGGGAAAACCTCAACTTGAAGGGAGGCTGTTATGGGAGACCAAAGTCATATGTAGATGTCTGGCACATAGCATGAGGGTGCTGGCTGCCTAGAGATTAAGGAAGTGAGGATGAAAGAAAGCAAATAACCAGAAAGAGGTAGGGCAAAGCTCGAATACTAATTTTGTTACTCCTATAAATACAAGTGATCAGTTAGAGCCACTTTCCATGTATCATTTATCATGTATCCATATCTATAAAATAAAAATATAACAAAAATTGAGCTAACAGACAATTTATGTGTATACTTTAAAAATATCTGTATATAATACTGTACTAATATGTCATTTGTTTTCTAAAACATACACAAAAAATAAAAATGTAAAGGATAAGATAAATTAAAAAGTCTTTTTCTTAATGCTTTCTATCCACTCTTAGTGTATCTATTTGCTTATTCCCTGGTGAATAATTTGGACTCCATTAGCTTAGTGGATGGCTAAAGAGTCAGGCAGACAACAGTTTAAAATCCTGTCTTTGCCTCTTTCTAGTGGTGTGTTCTTGAAAAGACACATAACCTCTTTAAGCTTATTTTTTAAAGTGATTTTATAAAGGGGGGATAATAATAGTACTTATGTTATAGAATAGCTGAAAGATTAAACGCAAACTGCTTAGCACATGTTTTTCTCAGGGCAGGTGCCCAGTGAAGGCTACCTATTATTATTGTGGTAGGTCAGCAAGAGTCCTGTATGCTTCTGAAACGTCTCTGGAATATTGGAATGGCTGTGAATGTGCATAAAAGGATATAGTTGTGGGAACAGAGTTCACCTTTACTTTTTTCTATGTCAGACATACACACACCACCACCACTACCACAAGGCCACTGAGATTTTAACAGAAGAAAGAAAAAGCAAGTCCTGCCAGGTTTCCTATTCTATTTTTCTAACTCATAATTACTAAAAATGAAACCAATGTAATTTATTTGCATTGTTTTACTGCTTGCCATTATGTTAAGTTCCTTTTCTGTTCATTTTTTGTTTGCTACCAGTCCCTGTGGAACCCTTAGGATACACTTCAAAATGAAATTATTTTTTCATCCTTATTAAAATATTTTAATGAATTCATATCCTGAAAGTGCTTAATGATGACCAGGAGCACTATCTTATACAATGAAAAAGAGAAGTTCTTAGGAGACATAACACTGTGACAGATAAGCAGCGTAAATGATACCCTGGGTCACATATCTTAAAGGAGATGATCATAACATAGGGAAATATGACAAATAGTAAATTAATACCCATTACTCAGAAAACTATTTTCTTTCTCTCCTGCATTTACATACAAACTCATATAAGCCTGTATTTTTAAAAAATGTTGTTTTATTTTGTCTAAAGGAGGAATGTTGCACTTTCAGCATCTCTCTCCAGAGTCTGTTTTTAATTAACACCAAATATTATGTTTGCTAAATTTATATTATGAACACAAACTTGTATTCCATTTACTCTAATACAGAACTCCATAGAAAGTAAAGTTTTTATCGAGGGCTTACATTACTCCCTTATTGCTACCCCAAATATAATATAGAAAGTCTTAATAACTATTAAAGGATTTAGTCCAAACATGGCCAGGATTTAGAGATCACCTTTCACAGAGGAAAGTTCAGACAGTCGTGGGAGAGCCACTTCTAGTTTCCCCAATGTGAGACATTTTCCTTTAAGATCACTTCTAATCTCTCTCTACTGGCACTTTTTGGGGGCATCCAGGGCTCAGCCCTACACTGTTTTCCTCTTCAATCTAATTTCCTCCAGAGGCAGCTATCCCCATCTGGTCTTGCCTAATTCTGAGGTTTTATATTAGGACGTTCATTTATCTCTTACTGAAACCCACACCCTCAACATCAACCATGTAAAAAGTGGTATTCTGACTTCTCTCTTCTTTTCTAAATTTTTCAAAACTTAGGAAGAAAGTGTGATCTATTAGCAGCTTCACTGGAGACCATAAGAACTGGTCAGGTGTAGTGAGATTGATGGTGCCCTGGAGGCAACAGAGGATGCAGCAGAACATGGGGTTACAAACTCAAGCCAGTAGATGTCCAGGTGATCACCTGCATTAGGAATGTCAAATCAGACATCAAGAATCCAACCACACTCTACTCCTCAGAGCCCTTGCACATATCTTTTTTTCCTAGAAGAACTGGTGAGTCAAACTTAGGATCAAACACAAGAAATGAGACCAAGGGAAAAAAGAAAAGCAAGATACGGAATAATAATGCACAATGGGAACCTGGTCACAAGAAATATATGGCACTTATTACTGGCATCAGTAATTAGTGTATTATGTTGGAGTGGATCAGCAAAAAGGTTGATTATTCCATTAACACAGTGACCATTTCAATGATGACTGTCAGTACACACACCAACATTAATACTTACTGAATAGTTAATATATGTCAAGCAGTAGGTTAAAAACTTTAATCCATTAATACATTCAATTCTTATAACACCATAAGAGATAGGTACTTAATTCCTAGCCATTACTGATCAAGGATTTCTTAAATTATCCCCAAGTCAGAGCAGGGCTAGCCGAGAATCCAGAATGGTGTTAAACATACAGATAGGAGGTAGGTGGCCACTATTTTAAAAGTTAAAGAATTATAAGGGTGACTCATTATAGTTATTGGCCTTTGTGCTCCCATAAATAGAGGCCTTTGTAAATCATAGAACTATACATCCTAAAGTGAAGAGAGACCTCATGTGATCTGCTGACTTACTCTGATCTTTAGACATAATCTCAATTTTACAGAGAAAGAATCTGAGGCACAGAGAGATTAAGTGTCTTGTTGAAGATCATACAGTTACAATGATAGAAAACTGTAAAATAACTCCTTATTAACTCTTGGAAACCTATTGATAAACTTTTGAGAAACAGCAATTTGAAAAGCCAAATTAATCTTTCCTAGAATGCCCACTATTCGTAGGCTTTCTCTTTCCCTCACTGGAGTTCAGACATTTGGAGTTTGCTGCTTAAAATAACTACCTTCTACCTTCTAATCTACACCCACCCTTTTCAGCATGATGACTGCTGGCTTCCATTTGCAGTCCAGGTTGCCCTGTGAGTTGCTAACTCCTGCCGCTTTCCTCTAGAAGCCTCTCTGTGAGCTGAAATCTCCATCCACACAATTTTACTGCTCATAAAGACATGCATCAAGGAGAGCACAAAAGAAGCCAATTTACCCATTTTTCTGTATCTGGAATACATGTGGAGTCAAAATTGGTGGTTTGCCTCAGTTCTCCCTGCTAGGATAATTTGGGGTGATATTGCAACTAAACATTATGTTTAAACCATGCCAGTCACACTGCATTTTAAAGAACACATTACAGAGCATATTACCTTTCTAACATATCTGAGTGTATGAGTAAATTTCAAAGCAGAGTAGCTTCCATGAATAGGAAATTATCTCACTCTTAATTTCATATTGCTATTCAAAGGCAGATAGAGAAGCTTCCTTTGTCTTACCTTATTTCTACTTTGATATGATTTTCACTGATGGTGAAGTTGTTAAAATGCTTTGATTTGTTTAAGAAAATTGTTTGTATTATCTTGTCTCTCTTTTACTCATGTATAAATATGAATACACTCTCTCTCAATCCCTAAAATATATAACCTCAAAATGTGTTTCGAACTTTCTCCTTTTCTTTTAAAATTAAGTATGTTATCGAGTTCTGGATATCTCCCTCCATAAAAAGGTCTAAAAGTTCCCCTGTGTGTGTGGTGGTGGTGTTATTTTTTCCATTTCCTCAATAAAATTACAAACCCAAGTCCAAATCTTACTTCTTACTTGAATTATTGTCACAAATTTATTGGCTCTTTTTACTATAATTCTGCCTTCTCCAATTACCCAAAGCAAAAATGCCAAAATTATCAAGCACTTAATACATATATAGTAATGGTTGATATTTTTATCCTTTTATTCACTATTTTTAAGAATCTGTTCTCTGTTATTCATTGTGTTAAATCCAAATCCATTAACCTCATAATTAATAAGTGGAGGCTTCTCAGAATGTCATAGTCTATGTGATCTTGCCTGGCTAAATGGCAGGCAGTTTTTTATGTTTGTTTGTTTTCTACTTTGAATAAATTCTAGCTCGTAGCCTTTAGTTGTGCTTTATCTTTCCTGATTTAGAAAATTCTTCACCCTGGCAGACATTAACAATCTGTCTGTTATACAGTTCCCTCTTTACTGACACACAAATAGTTGTACTTTTCTGCCCCTTAAAGTTGAGTGGGACCATGTGACTAATTCTGGATAGACTAGATGTGGACCAGATTTTGGACTGTGCCATTTAACAGCAGGTACTGCATCCTACAGCTTTGTTGTTCCCATTCCATGGTAATCATGGAAACACAAAATGAACCCTTCATCCATCTGAAACAGTTCCCAACAAGTACATGTTAGGTAGAAGGCATAAGTTAGGAATAAAGCTCTATTGTTTTAAGCCACTATAATTTTATCATTATTCTTGACTGCAGCATTTTAGCCTCTTCCGAATTATACATATATTACTCAACCATTGAAAATGTGCTGCAAACTCAAAGCCAGGAAGTGTTTCTTTGCTGCTTACTAATCCCTTCTTTTTTCTTTCAGTACTTTATCTTGTTCTTCATGATTTCCCATCCATTCATTGATTCAATCAATCCTTCAGTGATTGTTTATTGTATGCCTACTCAGCTGGCTACTATATGATTCACCAAAAAAGGCATATTAACAGAAAATTGCATTATCAATTACCACTGTTATTGTACTATCAATATTTAAAGCATGACTATAGGCAATAATTAACTAAATTTCAATCAAATTTAAGAATTTACATGTTTGTTTCAAATTTATATCTATTTTGTGTGCATATTTTATATTCCTTTTGAGGATTATCTTGGATCAGATTTGCACCCTGCTTCATTTCTCCTGTCTTTTCCAATTCCAGGAAGACCAGTAATAAAAAGGAAGTTTGATATTTTTTCTTCCAGTACTGGACACATCAAGACTCCACAAACTTTTACAGAAATTGAAGAAATAAGTAATTTTAATCTACTCAAAAGTTCTTATTATACAGCTTTTTAAAAAATCCAAATATCACTGAGATGTTCTATTTCAATAACAGTGTAAATCAATGCAATGAAAGTGGCAAATAATGGAGAATCATCAGTTGTTGTCCCTCCAAGCTTAACCATGAAGGTATTATGCTAACCTCTAGAGTAAATGAATGTTAGCATAAAAATATATTTTGCTAAGTCCAAAAACTTTTATTTAAATAACAGATATTTGTTAGAGATTACTAATATCAGTAGGAAGGAGAATAGTAATAAATGTTTTTTAATTATACCTAGTCCTGAGTTCTGCCCTATTGCAATAAATTTTAAAAGTAAAAAGAAAAAAAAGAAAAAAGAAAAAAAAAGAAAAGTAGAGCTAGAATATTTAATTCTAAAAAATTTCATAAAAAACTTGAAAATTTGGATAGATTTCTAAATGTATTCTTAAATATGTTATCAGTGATAGTCTGATATATCTGTCCTAGATGCTAAAATAGATTCAACTTAATAATTTTGGTAAATATTATTTAGTACCAATGAAAAGATTAGATATAAGATACCTCAGGTACACTTCAGTCGTGGCCTAATCTTTTGGTCAGTTTCTATAATAAAAAATATATTTATTTTAGTGCTTCTACTGTATTCTATATGAGATATGCCAATTTACCTAGACAGCTAAATATTTAGAAGCAAACAAAAGCATATATTATTTGGTATTAGAGAATAAACTCTGCTTAAAATTACAAAAGCTGAATAAAAATCCAAAAATATTTCTTCCTGATAAATTAAATGTAAATTTGTACTTTAGTGGTACCTTGAGTAAAGAACTAGTGTGCAGTGACACTGGCACTAGAAGGCTGTCAGCATTTTTCTCATTAACCCTATTTTTTAAATGACACTTTATACTTTTACTTTAAAAATAATATTTAAAACACTTTGGATAAATTTAAGTTGACCTAAAAACATCCTAGATAATTTTGTTTTTACCAAACAAGGTAGGAAGACAATATTCTCTCTTGGGAAGAACACAGGACAAAGTGTTTAAAGATAACTTTCAATAACTTCAAATGTCAGAGCATTATCTAATTGTGTCAGTAACACAAATATACATTGGTCTTAAAAGGTACGTATATATACACACACTCAGACTCAGCCTACCACTTCAACTAAACTTATATACATATATGTGCATGTACAGTGAAAGTCACACAGAGGACAGGGCAACAGAGTAAAGTTTCCAGGATCCAGAGGTTTAGGACTGAACTCCTGACTACTAAAAATCTAAGGGTAGATCCTGACAAACTTCTCACACTTCTCTCTAAGCCATGATTTACTAATCTGCAAAATAAGGGATTGAACTGGGAGATCTGTTGGCTCCTTTCAAACCAGAAACTCTCCAATGACCCAGATGTTTTCAACTTTTATCTTTATTTTCCCCTGGATACCTCTTATAATAAGCAAAATGAAATATGGCAGTAACGCAGCTCTTAAATTTAATGGTTGTCTTCCATTTGCAAATAAAATGGAGGAGTTTATTATATATGTTTGTTCCTGTGAAGAAAAACCAGATAAAATAGCAAAAAGTAGAGAAAAGAGGGGTGTGTGTGTGTGTGTGTATACAGCTAAAGAAATCAGAGCACATTTGAAGCAAAATGCACTTGAAGGGTAGAGATTTTGGAGTGAAAGAGCTGTGAGTGACAAATTTATAATCTGAAACCAAATTTTTTCCTGTAGCCTTTGAATGAAAATCTGGGCTTTCCCTGGACAGAGCGCCACTGCTAGGGGAACAGAAACTTTCAGAACTTCTGGAGGTTTTTTAGACTAGAGTAGGGGATGATATATATATATATATTTTTTCCCCCCATTAAAGAGATTAAATATTTTCTCTGTGGCAAATACTCAATTCTGCCATAGCAGGCAAAGTAACACTAGATAGTATGTGTGAATGGCTGTGTCTGTGTTCCAGTGCACTATGGACATTGAAATTTTAATTTCATATAATTTCATATTTCATGAAATATTGTTCTTCTTTGATTTTTCCAACCATTTAAAATGTAAACACCATTCTTAGCTCATAGGCTATAGAAAAGTCAGTAGGTTGGATTAGGTTCATGGGCTATACTGTTCACTGACACCTGGGCTAAAGAGACAACTTTGGAGACGAATGGCTTCAGACATAGTGTCGATGATTTCTCTTCCAAGACAAAAGACAGATTCTGAATTTGGGTGGAATAGTAGCCACAGTTTTAGCTGGAACACTGAGAAGCAGAGAAGAGTTTGCCACAGTACCCTGGTAGTGGTGAGAGAGTCTGAATGTTCCAGAGAAGCAGTCCTAGTAAGTCCACTAAACTCTAATTTGAGAACTTTGGAATCTAAGTCCCAAGGAGTGGAGTGAGAAGTAGACTGAGACTTTCTAAAACTGCAACCCTGCCTCCACTAACCTCCATCCAAAATAAGATTAAACTGATTTGCTTGCCACTCTACAAAAAGAAAAGATGGGCCCGCTCTGGAGAAAGACTGTATAACCTAGAGCCTCTACAATTTTTTAATGCAATATGGCTAGAAACAAAACAAAATAACCAAAAGACAAACATACAAAAAAAAAAAAAAAAAAAAACCAAACCCCCCCTCCCAAAACAAAAAACACCTTAGGAATACCAAGAGTAAGGGAATCAAGATAAAAATCAAGAGAATCTTTACATGATCCCTACAGACCCACCCACAGATGATCTAGATAATGAACTTAACTGATAAAGACTTTGAAAGAATTATGATTAAAATATTCAGGTAAAGAGATTAAAAAATGGAGAATTATTTAGAAAAAAATTAAATCTTCCTGGTCAGATTTTGGTATCAAGATTTGCAGATCTCATAAAATGACTGCTGTACCTACACACATGCTTACACACACACACACACACACACACACACCCACAATCTGGACTTACTGTTATAAGTTTTACTTACTTTCTTTCTTCAGTACTTGAAATAATTTTTTGGTGAAGCAATTGTCTTTCTGAGGAAGATTTAAATAATAGATTGTGTTTTTCTTAACAGTTGTAACACTATTCATATTCCTTTTATTTATTGTGTCAGTCTTGGGATATACTTTTCAAGGATTTTTTTTTCTTCTCAAAAATTGTCAAATGTATTGATGTAAAGAGTTGGTAATATATTTTGTTTTCATTTTCATATGTGTAGGGTCCAGAGATATATGACTCTTTAATGTGATATTGGTAACTTATGAAATTTTCATTTTTTCTTTGATAAATCTTGCTAGCATTTTATTAGAATCATCCATATTTTCAAAGAACCACCTCTGTGTTAATGTATTCTTCTGTGTGTTTTTATCTTTCATTGAGTTCTCTTATCTTAATTATTTTCTTCTATTTACTTTGTGTGTTTTACTATACATTTCCAAGCATCTTGAGATGGATGCTTAGATTACTGATTTTCAGTCTTTGTTCTTTTCTAATATATCTAGTTAAGGCTATAAATTCCCTTCTAGGCATAGTTTTTGCTATTTTCCACAAAGGTTCATAGGCTGTGTCCTCATTTTCTTTCAGTTTAAAATATTTTCTAATTTCTGTTGTAATTTTTTCTTTGACCCATGGGTTGTCTGAAAGTATGTTGCTTAATTTCTAACAGTTGGAGACTTTCTAATTATCTTTTTGTTATTTATTTTTCTACAGTCAGAAAATATCCTGAATTTTGTCTAAATATACTTTACAATTTCATCCATTGATTTTGTTTAGAAATACTTGATGATCCAAAATATGTATAAAATACGTACCTAAAGTTTTTATGAAATAAACATGTTTTTGTCTCTTTTGGATAGGTTTTTACATGCTTGTTCATACGTATTTTTAATTGTGCTTTTTATATTTTCTCTACCCTTACTGCATTTTTGTTTGCCTGTATTAAGGTTTGTGGGATATGTGACTTACTATCTCCCACAATGATTGTAGATGTGACTACTTTTTTCATTTGATTTATTTATGTCAAATATTGCTTATCTATATTAAACTACCTGAGGCACACATTTATAATCACCATATCTACCTGCATGATTGACCTCTTTATTATTGTGAAATGTCCATCTTTATCTCTAGTAGTTGTGACATTAATATCTATGTTATCTGATATTAGTATAGCTATACCAATTTTCTTTGATTACTGTTTTCATAGTATATTTTTAAAATCTTTTCATTTTCGAACATTTGGCATACTCATTTAAAATACACTTTGAGAAACAGCACACACTTTTTTTTTATCCAGTTAACAATAATAATATATGTAAAAACATATATATTTGAATTTATACATACTGTGTTTCTATTTTACATTTTTTTCTCCTCTCCTGTTTTCGTCTTTTGAATTAAGTATATATTTCTATTCAATTTTCCTTTTGACTAATTTTACATTAATTTAATATTCATTGAAAAGTTAAATCTTTTAATATTTTAGAGACAAAACATATATAATGACTTATTATAGTCATATACAATTTAATAATTTTAAAATGTCTCTGAAAGTACTAAAAATTTAGAACACTTTATTCTAGTTATGTCTTACCACAGTTTGCACAGTTAACATTTTTATTCTATACATTTTATCCATAAATATTACAATTATCATGTTTATGAAAATCTTTATTTACATTAATTCATATATTTATTTTATCTGTGGCTTTTCATTCTTTCCTATATTTCTGTGTTTATTTTCCTTTTATGTAAAGAAATTCCTCTTGTATGTATGTTAGTGAAGGTCTGTTGCTGATGCATTCTCTTAGGATTTTGTTTGGTTGATTGGTTGGTTAGTTTTGGTTTGAATAAGTTCTTATTTCACCTTACTTCATAAGGCTATAGTTTTGGCATAAAATTCTAAGTTAGTGATTATTTTATTTCATTTTTACAGAGGTCTTATTCTACTTGTTTCTGACTTTCATAATTTTTGGCTGTCAATCTTTTATTTTCAGAGGATGATGTGTCTTTTATTTAAGAGGATTTTGAGGATGCCTTTAGTTTTTGTTTTGTTTTGTTTTTAGTAGTTTCATTATGTTGTGCTTTTCTGCAGTGTTTTTCATTTGCTTATGATTGGTTTCTTAAAACTTTTGGAATCCATGAGCTGGTATATTTATTTTGTTAGCATTATTTCTTCAAATATGGATTATGCAGCATATCTTCCTTTTTTTCTTTCTCAAACTACATTTACATCCATCTATCACAAATACTCATATATTTTCTCTTAACTATTTTGCTTCAGTTTAGGAATTATTCATTGATAATGTCTTTCAGTTTACTTATTCTGTCTTTCGTTGTGTCTAACCTGCTATGTAAAGCCATATAATGAGTTCTTAATTTCATAACTTGCATTTTTCCATTCTGTAGTCTTTGATTGTTTTATATAAATTAAAAATCTCTGGCATAATTGTCTATATTTTAATCTATTTTCTATATTTTCACATTCTATTTTTGTGACATATTAATTCTTGGTCATCTAAACCCACTATCAATAAGTGTGTTTCTATTTATTTTTTTAGCTTGATTTTTGGTCATGTGGTATTATCTTTTGGTACTCAAGTAATTTTTACTGTACAATAGACATTGTATATAAACACTGCAAAGCTTTAGATGATGGTATTTGTTAAATCCACAGTATTTAGGAAAGATTAGTATTTCTTAAAAAAGTGTAAATTTTTTTTTTAAAAAGAAGCACTCATTAGAAATTAGGATTAGAGAGGATTAAGATGGCGGAGTAGGAGGACATGCGCTCACTCCCTCTTGCAAGAGCACCAGATTTACAACTAACTGCTAAACAATCATCGGCAGAAAGACACTGGAACTCACCAAAAAAGACACCCCATATCCAGAGAAGGGGGAGAGGCCGCAGTGAGATGGTGGGATGGTGGGAGGGGCACGGTCGCATTGGAATCAAATCCCGGAAATGGTGGGTGGGTGGCTCACATGCTGGAGAACAGTAATACCGCAGAAGTCCCGAGGGTTCTGAGCCCCACATCAGGCTTACTAGCCTGCTGGTCCAGTGGTGGGAGGAGGAACCCCCAGAGAGTCAGACTTTGAGGGCCAGCGGGATTTGATTGTGGGACCCCAACAGGACTGGGGGAAAGGGAGACTCCACTCTTGGAGGGCACACAGAAGGGTGTGCTTGCCAGGGCCCAGGAGGAGGGAGCGGTGACCCCGTGAGAGACTGAACCAGGCCTGCCTGCTGGTGTTGGAGGGTTGCCTGCCGAGGTGGGGGGCAGCTGTGGCTCACCAAGGAGGTGGGGGTGCTGACATTGGGGGTTTTGGGAAGTGTTTATTGGTGTGAGCCCTCCCAGAGTCTGCCATTAGCCCCACCAAAAGCCTGTGGGCTCCAGCGCTAGGTGACCTCAGGCCAAACAACCAACAAGGTGTGAACACAGCCCCACCCATTAGCAGACAAGCAGATGAAAGTGTCACTGAGCTCCACCCACCAAATCGGATTAAAGCTTCACTGAGCTCCTCTCACCCAGCCCTACCCACCATCAGTCCCTCCCATGAGGAAGCACACAGGAGGCTCCTAGATAGCTTCCTCCACAAGAGGGCAGACAGCAGTATCAAGCAGTATCAACAGTATTTTGTCTTGCAGGACTGAAAACCACAGCCACAGAAAGATAGAGAAAATGACAAAGCAGAGGACTTTGTACCAGATGAAGGGACAGGATAAAACCCCAGAAAAACAACTAAATGAAGAGGAGATAGGCACCCTTCCAGAAAAATAATTCAGAATAATGATAGTGAAGATGATCCAGGACTTTGAAAAAAGACTGGATGCAAAGATCAAAAAGTTTACCAAAGACCTAGAAGAATTAAAGAGCAAACAAACAGAGATATGCAACACAATAACTGAAATGAAAAATACACTAGAAGGAACCAATAGCAGATTAATGGAGGCAGAAGGGCAAATAAGTGACCTGGAAGACAGAATGGTGATAATCACTGATGCGGAAAAAAATACAGAAAAAAGAATGAAAAGAACTGAAGACAGCCTAAGAGACCTCTGGGACAATGTTAAATGTACCAACATTAGCATTCTAGGGGTCCCAGAAGGAGAAGAGAGAGAGAAAGGACCCGAGAAAATATTGGAAGAGATTATAGTTGAAAACCTCCCTAACATTGGTAAGGAAATAGCTACCCAAGTCCAGGAAGCGCAGAGGGTCCCAGGCAGGATAAACCAAAGGAGAAACACACCAAGACATATAGTAAGCTGACAAAAATTAAAGACAGAGAAATGTTATTAAAAGCAACAAGGGAAACATGACAAATAACATACAAGGGAACTCCCATAAGGGTAACAGCTGATTGCTCAGCAGAAACTCTGCAAGCCAGAAGGGAGTGGCACGATATATTTCAAGTGATGAAAAGGAAGAACCTACAGCCAAGAATACTCTACCCAGCAAGGATCTCATTCAGATTCAATGGAGAAATCAAAAGCTTTACAGACAAGCAACAGCTAAGAGAATTCAGCACCACCAAACCAGGCCTACAACAAATGTTAAAGGAACTTCTCTAAGCGGGAAACATAAGAGAAGGAAAGCACCTACAGAAACAAAAACAAAACAATTAAGAAAATGATAACAGGAACATACATATCGATAATTACCTTAAATGTAAATGGACTAAATGCACCAACCAGAAGACACGGACTGGCTGAATGGATACAAAAACAAGACCCATATATATGCTGTCTCAAAGAGACCCACTTCAGACCTAGGCATACATACAGCCTGAAAGTGAGGGGATGGAAAAAGATATTCCATGCAAATGAAAATCAAAAGAAAGCTGGAGTAGCAATACTCATATCAGATAAAATAGACTTTAAAATAAAAAATGTGACAAGAGACAAGAAAGGCTATTACATAAAGATCAAGGGATCCATCCAAGAAGAGGAGATAATTATAAATGTATATGAATCGAATATAGGAGCACCTCAATACATAAGGCAAATGCTAACAACTATGAAAGAGGAAATGCAAGGCAGAAACTGAGAGACAGGTGTAGAGAACAAACACATGAACACCAAGTGGGGAAAGCGGGGAGGGTTGGGGGGGAATGAATTGGGAGATTGGGATACCAAATTGTACACTCTAAATATATGCTGTTTATTGTCTGTTAACTGTATCTCAATAAAAGTTCTTAAAAAAAAAAAGTTAGGATTATTATTGTAAAATTTAAATTCTGTATTTCACATTTTATCACCATGAATAAATAAGTCAAATTTTTCAATGTTGATAGCCAGCGGAGCCTTTCCACAAGCTTTATGAGTTTTCGTATTGAAGACCTTAGGAAAAAGAAGGGATTAGTGACCAGAATCTGGAAATTAATCCTATAATTGGCCAGTGATTCACATTATCATAGTCTATGATTTGATCTGGGTTGGAATATGTATAAAGGAGGATGTGTTAACTAGTTTATTTTGTGGATTATTCCATTTCATCTTTTAATATACTTTAGTATGACCTTATTATCAGTGTTTTAATGTTGAACGTTCATTTTATTTGAAACAATAATCAAATAGAAATTTGATTTATAAGACACAGATGAATGGAATTACATAAACTCAATGCAGGTTGATTATCAGAGAAATTTCCAATTGCAAAGAAAAAAATTAACTGACAGGTGAATTAGAAACCTAGCAATAAACAACCTATACTTTTTGGGAAATAAATTATTAGTATCTTCTCCTCTTCCTTATGATTGAGGGAAGCCTTGTGTCTAGTACTGCATTATGGGCAATAAGCAGAATGAATATGCACCACCTCTGGGTTGAGGGAACAGAAATGCCATGCCTAAATGTCTGCCATGGCAAATGCATAGACCATGGGTATGTAATAGTTCAGCAATAAGATGATGGCACTCCAGAAGTTTGGATGTCTGACTGTGTAAGTGTAGAAGACTGTTATGTTAGAAAATCATGTAGAAGTACAGCAGGCTTTGTAGGAATGAGAAATTTTTGTTGGCATTAGTTCACTGAGATTTTAGAATGGATTGTTGCCACAGGACACATTAACCTATCCTAACTAATACAGAAACTTAGAAAATGTCACTGGAACTAAAGAACCTATGTGATAGTGGGAATAACAGTGGGTAGGTCCTCTCTGGGGAACCAGATGCCAGAATGACATTGCTGAGACTAATTTCACATCTCACCTACACTTATTGACTGTTTCATCTCTCCATTGTTCTAAGTTAATGCAGATAAAGTCAGAGGTCTTGCAACTAAGAAGTTCCTTTAGGAGATAGGTTAACCTAATATTATCATATGTTGAAGACAGCTTACAGAAGAGTCTTTGACAATTACTTTATCAGTGACTGAAAAATCATGTTGAATAATTTGTTTTTGACTCTTGGTTACATTTCTAGTTTTAGCCATCCATATTTTGGTGGATTGCACTTGTAATTACGTGTATACATGATATTGATTTCTAGTATACAGTCAAATTAGTTACAGTGTTTATCCTTCCTAACTACAAGTTAGAATCACTTAGAGGAATTTCAAGAATACAATTGCCCATGCTCAAAGTTTCTAATTTAATTTTTGGGGTTGAGTCAAGCCAAAGTTTTAATAGCTCTCCAGATGATTCCAATATTGGTCTAAGCAGCTACCATACATAATAAAAGCAGAATGCAGTATAACTACATAAAGTCATCTTTTACCAGACCTTTCAACATCCTTGGCTTTTTCAGAACAATGGTTTCTATAATAGAGAGGGTTCTTCAAAGGCATTCAATTACCATTCCATATCTAAGTCTGATGAGGAAGGATATAGCCAGTGCCACAATAGGAGAATAAAATCCAGTGCTATTGAAAAACAAATAAAAGAAACATTGAGTCCAATGCCAAGAGTAGTTCTGAATTATGTAACTATATGCCTCTCTGATTTTTACTTCAGTTTGATGAATCAAACATTTGTTGAAGGTTACACATACCTCATCTTATGCTTGGTGCTGAATATATGAAATAAGATTTAAAATCCAATTTTAACTCAAAGGAATTGGGTAAGGTTACAAAAACAAAGAAAAACAAAAAATAATAATAATATGATACAGTACTTTGGGCTTCTGCTCAGAAATACAGAGCTGAAAGAGAGTGATGCCTTCATCCTTGCAATAACACTGACAAAAAAAGATGGAGAAACAGCAGAAGATGTATCAGAGAGCTGATTCACGAGGTAATCAATGATACTGAAAGCTGAAGACAGACAAACATCTGCAAGGAGCAACAAGATGTGAGCACATGCTTACCTGGAGAAGATGTAGTGGACAGCAAGAAGACTTCAGCTAGAATGTTAAACATTGGTGAAGACTGAGTGTGGAATTTTGAGAATATTAAGCACCTAGGGGTCACGTATAAGGGGTGGGGGTTTTACACGCTCTTGGAGGTCTCCACTCCTCCATGGATCCCAGTGAGGACACAAACACACTGATACTCGCGCACATCTGCACACACACACACACACACAGTTTGGTGAGTGTCTTGTGAGAACTTCCCTCTTGTTGCATATCTAGAATAAAGGAACAATGGCTGCTGTGGGAGGGACACAAAATTCTGCCCAAACTTTTCTCCTAGGGATCAAAAGCCTTAACTTGCTGTGGTGGTCATAGTGGCAGCAGTGTTCCTTGCTCCATGGGTTACAGCTGAAAAACCATTACAGATGGAGAAGGAAACAGAAGAACAATTTATTACCTCTGGTGGATAATGTACTGCACGTACAGCTGAGAGGATGGCAGAAGCACTGAAAATGCTACACTCCCCAAACCCAAAGCATAGTGTTGCCCAACACTGAGACTTAGACAAAGGAGAAATACCACCCTTACTTGACCCCCTCCCCCAAATAGGACCAAATAACAAGCAGCGAATAACATTGGGAGAGTGGCAAGAGCTCTGCAAAGGGAAGATGTAAAATTGTCGGTGAAAATCTATTTAGAAACAAATCCTTCAGCAAACTTGCCTCCTAAATTTTCTAGTAATGACTTATAGTTGAGGCTAATTTCCAGACTGTTTTTCTCAATTGCTTTCACCTTTACATTTATGCCTTCCTTTTGCACAGTTCATCCTTTTGTGTCCCACTTATAAGAGGATTTGTCTCAACACTCTTGCAACTCTCCCAGTTCTAGGCTCTCCCAGTCATATTCCACTGCTATCAGATTTAGAATGTTTTGTGATATTTATAAACTCCTGAGATGTATCATGAATGGATATTTAACATTATTAAATGCTTTTTTCTGCCTATACTTAGCTCATCATGTGGTTTTTCTTTATTCCATTAATACAAGGGTGAGTCAAAAATTATCCACACTCTGGCTGTAGAATTTATTTTAATTAATTTTTAGAACAGACAAATACATTGTTTTTCAGCATAATCTCCTTGCTTTTCAATACACCTTGTCCATTTGTCAACAAACTTTCATATTCCCTCATTAAAAAATGTTTTAGTCTGAGCTGTGAGCCAAGAATGCACTGCTGTCTTCACTTCTTCATCAGAAGTGAATCTTCATCCTCTTAAGGCTGCTTTCAGGGGACCAAACAGGTGAAAGTCTGATGGAGCAAGATCAGGACTATATAGGAAGGATGTTTTAACACATCAAAAGGAAGTTTTTGCAGAGTGTTGACAATGTGGGCAGAAGTGTGCAGATGTTCATTGTCATGCACGCTCACAACACCCTTAGATAGCAGTCTTATGCGTTTAATCCGACGTTTAGGCTTCAGCTTTTCAATAAGCATCTCTGTCCATACATATACACTTCTTCACAGCAAAACACTTTCTCCATATTGGGCACAAAGTCTTCGACAAATAATGGCACCAGGTACACCCTCAGACCACAAAAAAATGAATCACTGCACGTTTCTTCTTTCATGCAGATCACAAGTGGGGCATCCTTTTTTGCTCGCACCACAGTTGCAAATGAACTGATGTAGCACATTCACACCTGCACAGCAGTGACTGGGGAGACAGTATCCTTGAACGGAAAGTGCTGATAAGACAGTCACATTTTATTGAGACATTTGCTTTGTTTCCTATTTTTGTTGTTGTAAACAAAAAGCTGCTATGAACCTGTGTAAAAATTTTTGTGTAGACATATCTTCTCAATTATCTTGGGCATATATGTAGGAGTGAAATTGCTGGATCATATAATAACTTTGTATTTAACCATTTGAGAATTGTCAGACATTTTTTGAAAGCAAATACACCATATTATGTTCTACCAGCAGTGTAGGACATATCTAATTTCTCAGCATCCTTGACAACATTTGTTATTTGTTTTTCTGGTCATAATTACATATTGGGCATGAAATGGTATTTTATTGTGGTGTTGATTTCACTGAAGGTTAATGATGCTGAGCATCTTTTCAAGTGATTTTGGCAGTTATTATATCTTCTTTGGAGAAATGTCTATTTAAATTTTTAGGCAATTTTTAATTGGGTGTGCACATAGAGAAAAGGCCATGTGAGGACACAGCAAGAAGACTATCATCTGCAAGCCACAGAAAGAGGCCTCAGGAGAAAAGCAATACTACCAGCACATTCTTCTTGGGCTTCCAGCCTCCAGAATTCTGAGAAAATAAATTTCTGTTGTTTAAGCCACTCAGGTTGTGACAATTTATGATGGCTCTAGAAAACTAATACATATGGTTTCTTTTTCTTCCATCTGTTCTTTGTTCTGTTTATTCTTCCTCTTTGATTCCTTTGAATTTACTGAGTATATTTAAGGAATTAAGTTTTTTCAACTATTAGCTTATTACTTATATCTCTTTATTTTATAGGTTTAAGGGTTGTGCTGTACTTTACAACATGCATCTGTAGCTCATCCAGTCTGCTTTCAAATGATATTCCACTTCATGTATGTAAGAAGCTTAAGACATACCTCTTCTTCATGTATAAAAAAAGCATACGGCATGCTGTATTTGCCCATTTCTTGTCTTTTATGCTATTGTTGTCATATATTTTCCTTCTACCTATAATAGATAGATACATGGTATGTACTCATTAGTTTTGCATTAGACAACCAATTATCTTTTGAAATTATTTTAAAATGGACAAGTGTCTATATATTTATCATTTCTTTTGTTCTCCATTCTTTGTGATGATCCACATTTCTGCCTGGTGTCATTTTCCTTTGCTTTAAGACCTTTCCTTAACATTTTTTGTAACATAATTTTAATGATAATACATTCCCTCAGTTTCTCTTTGAAAAATCTTTATTTCATCCTCATTTCTGAATCACATTTTAGCTTCATACATAATTATATTTTGGCTTTATTCCCCTTGAACATCTTTAAAGATGCTTTTCAGTTATCTTCTGGTCTACAAAATTTCTTGGGTTTTTTTTGTATGTAATGTTTATTTTTCTCTCAATGCTTTTATGATTTTCTTTTTATCACAGATGTTCATCTATTTGATTACTGTGTATCTTTTTGTGGTTTCTTTGTGTATGTCCAGTGAGGCTCATTGAGGTCTTGGATCTCTAGGTTTGTAGTTCTCACACAAATTTGGAAAATACCTGGCAATTGTTTCTTCAAATGCTTTTCTACTCCTCATATCATTCTTAGACCCTGTTTACACAGACATTGAACTGCTTGACACTTTTAATTATTTTAGTGTGTATAATCCACTTTTAATTTAACCCAGCTGCTTAAGATTTAAAATGTTATTGTTTTATCTATATGTCCCTTTAGCTTTTCTTATATCTGGCATTTCTCTCCTCATTATGTTCATCTTTGCCTTAAATAGCTGAATTTTGTTATAGTTACTATTATGACATTTTTGTGTGTTAACCTCATCATCACTGTGAGGCTTGGTTTTATTGAACAATTTTTCTTGTTGCTGTGGATCACATTTTTCTTCTTCCTCAAATAGTCAGTAATTTTTTGAAGATGCTGGATATTTAGAATTTTACTGACTTCATTTTTAGGAATGCTGAGCTTTATCTGGAAGGCAGTCAAGCTGCATGAAATTCAGTGTGCTTTTGAGGTCTGTTTGTAAACTCTGTAAAGGCATTTCTAGGGAAGGCTTTTCTCTAGGGTTAAGCTCCACCACAGAGGGTGTTTTCCTTCTTTGGTCTGGATTGCATTTCCATAGTGATCAACAGTGCTGGAGTCTGGCTGTTGGAAAATGGAAAGTCTCCCAACGCTGTGTGAAATTTAGTCACCAATCAAGCATAATGTTCCCTGGTCATTCTTTGTCTACCCTAGATAAGTTTCACATGGCACATTTTAGTACTCAGCAAGTGCTGAAGAGACCCTTTTGTAGATTTATGGGACTCTTTGTATAAGCCTAACATTGTTTTACAACTTCAAGCCTCCTCAGATACACTAAACTCTGATCACCATTCTAAAACTCAGTGAGACCATTGTTTACTTCGAGATACCCTCCCTCATCAGAGACCTAGAATGCATTTCCAGCTTAAAAGCCAGAGTAAAATAAGGACTCACTTTGTTGCCTTTTTTCCTCAACACCACATAACAGCACTACATGTTGTTCAGTACTTGGAATTATTTATACAGTTTTCTAGATTTTTCTGTAGGGGGAACCTTAGACATGTTTACCCTTCACTTTTAGTAGATAAAATTGCTTTTTAATATACAAAAACATGAAAAATTTCAGGTTATTTATCCTTAAATTTCTACAATTCAATCTGAAAAGTATATCTACAATGTCACCCCATCTTTCTGCTTTTCAAAGAGAGTAACATTTTTCTCTTCACAATTCCTCTAGATACTTTATAAATCTAATCCCTTCACAAGCTTTCAGAGAGTGTCATTAATCATTTCTTTCCAATATTCATTTTTTTCTGCCCTCTGTCCCTTTTTTTCCTAGATCTACAAATACAATTCTTTAAAAAAGGATTAGCAAATTATACTCTCCCTGCAGTGTTTTTTTCCCCTGTAGCCAAAACATCCTGACATAGTATTCTACTGTAGTTCAATTTTCATTTAGTTCCAACTGATGGTATTCTACTTTCTATCTTATTATCCCAGAAAATGGCTACAAATAAGGTTACTAAATTCCAAATGAAATGATGTGTGCTTAATTCTCATAGTACTTAATGTATTTGTACTGTTTAACACTGGTGTTAAACACTGCTCTTACTTTATTTTTTTAATATTTATTTATTTATTTGGTTGCGATGGGTATTTAGTTGCAGCAGGTGGGCCCCTTAGTTGCGGCTCACCAGATCCTTAGTTGTATCACATGGGCTCCTAGTTGGAGCAGGTGGGCTCTTTAGTTGCAGCTCATGGGCTCTTTAGTTGCAACTCACTGGCTCCTTAGTTGTGGCTCAAGGGCTGCTTAGTTGTGGCATGCAAATGCTTCATTGTGGCACGAATGTGGGATCTAGTTCCCTGACCAGGGATCAAACTTGGGCTCCCTGCATTGGGAGCACAGAGTCTTAACCACTGTGCCACCAGGGAAGTCCCTGCTTTCAAAATTATTTTTTCTCTTACTCTCCATAAATCTGTTTTGTTTTGTTTCTGGTTCTATTATTGCAACAGTTCATTCTTTGTCCCTTTTATAAATCTCAGAATAGAGGTGTTAGTTAAAAAAAAACTGCACCAATTTAAGAGAAAAAATAATAGGAAAGCAATAACATTTTAGTTGAAATAATGAAGAGTCTGAAGTCAGTTGGTAGTGCCATGCAATTACCTGAAACCTCTTGAACATCAAAGAGGAAAAATATCATTTGGTAATTTTACCATAATAAATTTAAATTAAACCTTCAATTTAATTTTTAATTAAACCAAATTAAAACTTCATATAAAATATATAAAAGCATATATATTACAATACATATAATATGTATGTGTGACTATTAGTGAAGTTTTCACTGTTTATATACACACACACACACAAACACACACACACCCCATTTATTGATTATAAGATGCTAGAGTCACTTGTGGGCTATTTATAATTCATTCTGAAGATCTAGAATGGCCCTAAGACAGCTTAGAAACTAGGAATAAATATTGATTCCTCATTTATAGTTATAATCTCCTTATGTGTTAGATTCAATTCCAAAGTAATAGCTCCTTTTATTACTTCCCCTTCTTTCTAAATAAACGTGTTCCACTTATATGGCACCACAAAGTGCCCATAATAAGACTGGTATACGCCATACATTTGTGTTTGATGTTTGTGAATGTGTGTGTGTATAAATACATATAGTGGATGGTGAGAGAAGAAAATAATGTTGTTATAGGAAATGACTCATTTGAGAAAAGAACATCATTAACAAATCGTAGGCTACTGACTAAAAACGTCTTGTCAGTCAGTCATGCTGTTGTTGTAAAATGTTAACAAGATTATGGAATGTATGAAAGAAATTCAATGCCCAAGAGCCAGGAAGTAATCATTTTGTTGTACTTGGTGTGCTGCTGCAATTATTGAAGTATCACGTCCTCTTACAGTCTCTACATTTTGAAGAAATTAAAAACTAGTGAAAGAGTAGTAGCAGAAGTGCTAATACAGGACCACTGTGGAGAAGACTGAATAGGTTGAGTTTATTTGATTTTAGACAGAGATAGATGATATAGTCTTTAAGTATAAATCATAAAATTAAAGTCTGTGAATTAACAGCAAGTATTTGTTAGATATCCAAAATGTTTGATACACGATCTTGGGGGCTATGAGAAGATGGAGCAGGCTCATCACTTTTGTCAGTATACTTATCAGATAGTTAGAGTGACAATTCCTATAAAGGTGAAATATTAAGCAAAATTATAAGCAAATTTAAGTATGGTTTAGTAAAACAATGCAAATAGTATCACAAGGCAGAGCACAGTGAATTTCCAAACAAATGGAGATAGAGGTGTTCAAAGCATAATGATGCTTTCCTATTCACCAGTATCATCAGTGTAAGAGTAAGGCAAAGTGGTTTGAAATTTCTCCTTGCTTTCAAAGAATTAGAATAAGTGATTTCACAAAATGCTCTTCCCCATTTGACAAGCCATATTATGAGCTGGTTAAATAATTAAAGAGAACAATCATTTAAGCTGTCATGCAGTACTCTGTTACTCTTTAAATATGTTAGGTGACTTCTTATCAATGTTAGAATAATAAATACATTAAAATGGTTTGAAAAAAAATATGGAGAGGTAAATATGTGATGAGGTCAACAGGCTTCCTATGTGAATCCACCTAGAGTTTCAGATTTAATGGATCACATGTAAGAAGAAAAATAATTAAAAAATAGATTATAAAAAATAAAATTGTAAGCACAGGATAATGAGAAAGCTGGGAAGCCAAATTGGAGACATCAACAAAAAACAAGATCCCTAAATAGCAGTGACTTTCAGTGATTCATAATACATATGTCAGAAGAAGAGTGATAGAAAACTTGTCTTTTCAGTTTTGACTCTGTTTAGGGAATGATAGAAGAGCAAGAGATACGATAGAAAGAGGTACTATCAACAAGAGAAAAAAAAATAAACTTCAATATAATCAGACCCAAACAGATTGCAGATATTAAACTAGATTCAAAATATTATACAAGGAGATTTATTGGTTTAAAACATAGAAAGACTGCTGATAAGGCAGTTTTCAACATAGTGTCAAAAAAATAAGGCTATCACAAAAGAACCAACATATTTATAGAAAAAATCAGGTAGAAATGCTGGATTTTAATTTGAAATTATAAAAATAATCACATTTCATATTTTATATGAAAGTCAGCATTTCTATTGTATCACTAAAAGAATAGCTGTGACTACCAAATTAATAAAAAAGTAAAGGAATTAAAAAACAATACAAAAAAGTCATTAAAGGAATATAAAAAGTGATATGAAAACAAATAAGAAAATTGAATTTTTAAAAGTCAGAAAATCAGTGTTTTTTTTTTCAATTGGACTAAACTATCCTGTTAGAAGATACAGATTGACAGACTGGAAATGGCAATATTATAATATTATTATTATTATAATATGCTTTTACCAGATACACAATGAAATATAGTGGTCCAAAAGGCTGGAAGTAGGAAATACTAATGACAACAATAAAAATGGCAGAATATAAATATCAGACAAATTACACATTGAGGGAAAAAAAAGCTTTACTAGAGAAGAGAGTAACTATATAATGATCAAAGTTTAGAATCAGTTTATAGCAATTTATAACAATTCTATTGTTCTATGCAGCCAAACTTAAAAAAATTATAAAATTGTGTGCCCCTAGTTGTGTAATATTAACTGCCTCGGTAATTGATATATTAATCAGACAAAAAATATTAATAAAAATATAGAAGTGACTTTTGGAGGTCACTAACTGGCTGTAGTTTTGTTCATGTATAAAATTAAAGATTTTTCAAGGCCTAATTAACTATGTTGTGACTCTCTTTAGAAAAATAAATTCAACAATTGAATTATGCACATTTTATAAAACCTCTGTATGTATGTGTGTGTATTAAATAAAATTAAGTTTACTCTAAAGCTAAGAGGAGAGTTACCCACTTAGAATAACCCTTTAATAAATTGGTTTAGGCTGTGAAGAATCTTTTTTATGAAGTATTTTATTCCCTTCTAATTTATGCCTTTAGACTTTGGCTTTATTTAGAGTGAGTGTTATTAAAGTGGGCCACACCCATAGCTCAACCTGTTAGAATGTATTTTCACCAAATGATTAACATCAAGTGCACTTTAATGAAGCTGGATCCCTGTCACAGGTTCATTGGAAAGTTTAGCTTTTGCCAAATTCTGTCACACAATTACCATATAGCATTGAGATATCCAGTGATGAAGGAAAAAATTTTTATTAATATTAGCAATTTCTATCATTGCTATGAAAAAGTGTGTCAGGTTGCCAAGTTGAGTTTTGTCCCACACATTTGGAGGCCACCACTATGGAATTGTTGCTCTTGTGTGGGAAGAAACAGGAGGTTAAGGTAGTGCCTTCTCGAGGCTGTGTTTTTACTTCTTTCTGGTGGTTTGACAATATACAAAGGTGAGTCAAAAATTATCCACACTCTGTTTACATTAAAACTTCTGTTGGCTGCACTTTCTTATCAGTGCTTTCCATTCAAGGCTACTGTCTCCCCAGTCACTGCTGTGCAGGTGTGAACATGTTACATCAATTCATTTGTATCTGCGGTGCGAGCAAAAATGGATGCCCCACTTGTGATTTGCACGAAAGAACAGCGTGTAGTGATTCTTTTTTTGTGGTCTGAGGGTGTACCTGGTGCCGTTATTTATCGAAGACTTTGTGCGCAGTATGGAGAAAGTGTTTTGTCGCAAAGAAGTGTATATGAATGGACAAAGAAGTTCAAGGAAGGTCGCACAAGTTTCAGCCATCAAGAAGGAGCTGAATTCAGTCCGGATGAAGAAGTGAAGACAGCGGTGCATTCGTGGCTCACAGCTCAGCCTAAAACATTTTTTACTGAGGGAATATGAAAGCTTGTTGACAGATGGACAGAGTGTATTGAAAAGCAAGGCTATTAGGTCGAAAAACAATGTATTTGTTTTTTCTAAAAATTAATTAAAATAAATTCTACAGCCAGAGTGTGAATTATTTTTGACTTACCCTTGTATATATATTTGAACCCCTCTACGCTTTGGTTTCTTAACCTCTCTACACATTTTTTTTTTTCTCAAAAACAATACACTATCTGCCTAGAAAGGCACTTTTATAAATAAAAGAGATAAAACATAAAACAGCAATTAACAATGTGCCTAGTACAAAATATAAACTTAGTTATCCATTTTTACTTCAGTTATGATGACAATCATCATTTAGTTCATTGTGCCTCAGTAGATACCACAAGCACCTTAAATCCAACATCACGCTTTAACCCCCATTGGAAAACTCTGAAGAGATGATTTCTCTTTTTCAAATATTCTTAAATTTTCATGGGAGGGATTTCCCTGGCTGTCCAGTGGTTTGGACTCTGTGCTGTCACTGCAAGGGGCCCAGGTTCAATCCCTTGTCTGGGAACCACGAGCTGAGCAGCCAAAAAAAAAAAAAAGAAGAAAAACTGTCAAGGGAAATTACAAGTAAATCACCAAGGAAAGAAAAGACCAGCGCTATAATTTAATGCTTGGTGGCCTCAAATCACAGAGGTTTCCATTCAAATGTGGAGAGTTAATGAACAATTCAATATTCTAATATGCACACATTGTTTCATTTTAAGCTATATAATAATTTTAATAATAACAGTTGAGTGATTCAAATTCAAGAATAAATGCATTCTGGATCTTTCTATCCCAAAATCAATCACTTAATTCAAATAAATTTGAACAAGCAAGTTCAGATTTAACAATCATCAACTTTACTCTTAGATTTAAGTATCTGCAAAAGTCTACCCTCACGCCTGTGGTAGTGGAAAGACATATAGTTGTTTGTAAAAAAACAGATGAACAAATAATGAAATATTGTGGCCACAATGTAAACAATTTTCTTTTAAATTTTCTTTGAATTTTAGTTTGCAGGTCAAATTGTAAACTTCACAGCACCCCTGACCTTTAGCGGTCCAAGAGGCAGATTCCAGCACATGCAGAATCATAGCCTACACAGACTACACTGGGGAATGTTGACTAACATGATAGAACTGTTGGGAGACAATTCTCCATGTGTCTCTTGTGTGTCTTCATATTTTAGGAGAAAGGCACTGACTGCACTATTTTCCAGGTGACCTTTTCAAAGACATTTGAAGAGTGCATAACCTTGAAAGATAGAAATAAAATATTTCTCCAAAGCAAAGTGTAGGTTTGCTTAGAGTCTTCAAAGGAAACAGTGGTGCCTCTTCCCAGAGTAAAAGGAAGGCATGGTTAGCCATTAGAAAAGCCTTAGATTCTTAATTTCAAGGTTCCTCTCCTATAACACAGCCTACTGCATGGGCAGATTTCATCTTGGCCTCTTGTAATTGTCTTGTGGGATTCAGGGCTCAGGTAAGTAACTGACAAAATTGCCACTATTTTGGCTCATGCAATTGCTGGGAGTAATATTCTGTCCTCATTTCTGACTCAGGAGTCTCTTGAGTCAGAAATGTTTGCAGCCTAACTTGTTAGCTTGTAAATAAAATCTCATAACTTTCACAGTTCTTGACAAGAACAAGTCTTGACAAGAACAAGTTCTTGACAAGAACAAAACAAATGTTTTGCAAACTTGCAAAAGGGTAGGTATTCCTCAGCTTAAAACTTAAGAATAGATAAATTCTAACCTGATATCACAGAAAAAAAAGTGTGATATAGTTCAACCATAGACACCATTAAAAATAAAAATAAATCACCTTTAAAGTTGAATATAGACAATATTAAAATAACAACAACAGAGGGAGGGGATATATGTATACATATGGCTGATTTACTTGGTTGTACAACAGGAACTAACATAACATTGCAAAGCAACTACACTCCAATAAAAAAATAACAAAAAAGTTATTAAAGCCATAAAGAGCAACAAATAGAAATTTAGTGAACTTTACTTAAATCAAAGAAAGCTATAGTACAATACTTAACTATGCCAGCATCAGTTGGGATGGGGAAATTACCTATCAGTTTTTTTTCAACTAAGGCCTATGATAGTTTTGCCCTTTTATTCAACAAGCATCTGTTGATAAATTCATTTACTCAACCCTTTCCTCTCAGTGGATGGAACATAGCAGACATCTGTTGAATTCTGTCACTAGATATTTTAGCTGGCATGTGGTATTATATTTGTTTTTCCCATGGAGAATAAATACTACCTAATACAACATGCATTGATAAAAATTTAGCATCAGTTTTCAACAACTCTGAATATACTGACATTTCCAAATACAAACATAAACACATACATACATACATGAATTGATGTATAAATAAAATTTCAAAAAATTCCAAAATTCTAAGAACAAATAAATAAAAACCAATAACACATTATTTAAGTGACTCATAAAGCCTTTGCCAAAAGTGGATCTGAAAAAAAAAATCATTTCACAGTTAGTGAGAAGAGGGGTAAAGTAGTATATCATCAACAATCCATCAATCGATGCTTTTAAGTTTCTACTAAGCATATTTTATACAATGTAAAAAAGTATTAAATCACAATTAGTGTGGTATATAGCTATATACTACAGATAAAAAAATTAAAACACACACATAAAAATAACTATTTTGTTTGCAAAATAGTTCATCAGGTATTATAATGGAGAAATGCTGAGGATGCTAAGAAGAAAAGATGTATTCATTCAGCTGGAATATTGAGACTCTACTATTTGAAAAGTTTGAGCTTTGGAAGATACAATAATGAATGAAAAATAAAAATCTTTCCTCCATAGATATTATGTTTTAGGATAGAAGACTGGAAGTAAAAAAAAACAAAAACAACTACATAAGTGAAGTATAGTTAGATGATATATCAGAAGGTGATAAATGCTTAGAGAAAAAACAAGGGTAATAGGATAAAGAAAGACCTTCAAAGGTGGGGTGCTATTTCCTACCAAGCAGTTAGAGAGTTCTGCAAAGAGGGTCCCTGAAGAGGGAACTGACAAACAACAGGAAGCAGGCCATGTGAACACTAGAGAAAAGAGTGTGGTGGATAGAGTAAACTGAGGCAAAATGATGCATGCAGAAGGCCATGTAATGGCTTTGATTTTATTTAGAGTGACATGAAAGGATGAACATGAAAAATGACATTCAATTGGCCAATATAGAAACAATTCTTGTCCCTGACAAAATATTTTTGTTGAATTATGGGAAAGAAACTGTAGATAATCCTGTAATGCTAATCAACCCTACATCACATTTTAAAAAAAATTTTTGGCACCCCCCCAACATAACTACAATAGCCAACCTGAATATGAACCCACATATTTTACCTTCCCTTTTGTTGAAGTGAGTCTGCTCTTTGATTCTGCTATCTAGGGCCAGATCCTCCACTTTTGCTCTGGAACTCATCCCTGGTCCCATTCTCTAAGACATCGTTCTTCCTCATCTCTCCTTTAGTGTAATTCTTTCCCTTACTACTGCATTATTTTCATCAATATTAAATGCAGTATAAAGTCCCAACATTAAAAAAAAATAGCATATTTCCATAATTCCAGTTCTACCCTAATTTATTTGCTCTAGTTTACAGAATAATTTCTTGAGTTGTTAATCATTATTTTTTATTTTCCTCTTAGCATCTTACTTTTAGTCTCTTGCATCTACTCCTATCAGTATATTAAAGTTTTATGTTTTATAAATATAATAAAGATGTTGTAGGAGAATGGGGCATGAGAGAATGGTCACATTTCAGGTCTCTGGCAAGTCTTTGGCAAGTCCTGGGATGGGCAGCCCAGTGAGGGTCCTTGGCTTTGTGCAGGAAAGAATTTAAAAGGGAGCCAAAGTAGAGTGAAAACCAGTTTATTCAGGGAGATACACACTCGATAAAGAGAATGTGGGCTGTCTCAGAAGGTGATGGCACCCCAGGGTATAGGGTTGTTAGTTTTTATGAGCTGAGTAATTTCATAGGCTAACAAGTGGGAGGTTTATTCCAACTATTTTGGGGGAGGGACAGGGATTTCCAGTAATTGGTCCGCTGCCCACTTTTTGGCTTATTATGGTCAGTCTTGGAACTTATGGTGCCTGTGGGTAATGTCATTTTGCATGGTAATGCATTACAATGAGTGTATAATGAGACTCAAGGTCTTCTGGAAGTTAAATCTTCTGCCATCTTGGACCTAGTAGGTTCTAGCTAGTTTTTGTTGTATCCTCAATGGCTATGTCATTATTTTAAAGGTTGTGCTCTGCCCCTTCCTTCCTGTCTCAGAAATACAGAAAAAGTAGAAAAATTTGATAATTGTTAATATAAAATGATACGATTATGAATTTTTAATATGAAACACGGATAAAACCCTATTTAGAGAAAAAGAAATTTTATTTTTGAAAAAAAAGAAATAAACTAGAGTTAAACAAGGAAAAATGTTTATCAAAATATTAGCTTTATACAGAGAAGGTTTTCCTAATAGCACTCACCACTTATCTATTTTAGATAATTTTTTTTTCAAAGCCAAGATTTGCAAAATGGCGATGGTCTCACTTGTAATATGAATGGAGTACTCAGAATGCAAACTTAAACTTCATTCTGTCTTCCTTTCCTCTTGCAGTGCTTCCTTTTTTATCACCCTTAAACTAATGAACAGTAGAGTAGACTACACCAAGAGATGAGCTCTCAAGATTTTAAGTTTATGAGTTTGCATAATGACTATAATTGCTGAATAAATATATTCACTTCTTTGTTCATTTTTTTTTTCTAAATGAAAGTGAAAATTTGGCATGTAAAAAATCGTTCTGAGAATTAGGCAGAGAAAGGATTTTTTTTCTGCTTCAAACCTGCCCATCAACTGAATTCCTCCACAGAGGCTTCAGCTAAAAGGCCTGTTTTCCAGTAGGTCAAACTTTCTCTAAAGGCCACACTTGACAGTGCGATTGTTAATGCCAAGCCAAGACATGAAAATCGGCAGGGCTTTCTCAACTTCTTGTAGACTGATGACCTTTTTGAAATCTAATACAAAATAGGATATATATTGATAGAAGCATTTGGGGATTGCTCAGTGTAACATATGTTTTGAGGCATTAATTTGCTTTATGCAGTAAGCAAGGAAAGACATTTTATAGATTTTGCACACATGCTGTGTTCAATTTGACAGAAGTTTATAATAAACTCTGAAAAACTAAATTAAAATAGTAGTAGTATGCCATTGTTGATTTATTTACTTGTTAAACAAACAGGCAAAAACCATTTTGATTTGACTTTAGCTTACCTAATAAAGCTTCCACTAGAAGGATTAGAACAGAGGATTTTGTCTGCAGATGTATGGAGTTTACAAAGCAATTTTCCTGAAATGCCATTTTGTTTATAAAACTTTTTCTTTATCAAGATCAGCAAGAACATGGACACACCTTGAAATCAGTGAAGTGTTGTGTTAAGGCAAAGTTTAGGAAATACATCACATAAATTTTGTCTAAAGCAAATCCAGCATTTTAAATAAATTCAACAAAACATAAACAATCAAAGCTTCACCTACATCAGTCATATAGTTACACATGCAGTCTGTGTGCATGTATAATTTATTTTTTTATTGTTTCATGTGGCTTAGGTGAACAGAGGCATTGTAAATCATTGTATGAATTATGGTGATTGAATAAAAAGTGTATGAACCTTTTTTGAGGAAAGGAAATATGGATAAAATAAACATTTTCATTTCCATAATCTTGACACATCAGAAGATAAGATAAACATAATTTAGGTCAATTAAATTATATAAAATTTAAAATTTCAGTTCCTATACTCAGCAGTCCCAAGAGACTGCCACTACTATATTGGAGAGTGCTTATTGTATAACATTTATACCATGGCAGAAAATTGTATTGGACAGTGCCACTGCAGAAGTTGATAGAAAACCTTTCGATGAAGTTTGGGTTTATTTTTTTCCCTGCTGTTTTTGACTTTAAGTGCAATTGCTGGGAGTATCCAAATATCATATTTTTGCTAAATTTATGACACGTTCGTAGTTAAAACTTTATTAGGAGATTTGTCATTTCTTTATTATTAGGAAAACTAGGCATACATTTTTTAGGCGTTTCCTTGTTATACTTTCAAAATATCTAGGGTCTCTTCATTCCTTATATTGGTAATTTGTATCCTCTACCTTACTACCTTTCTCAACTATCTACTTGGAAAACAGCTTTTCATTTTATAGATTTTCTATATTGATTTCGTCTTCAATTTCACTATGTTCTCAACTTTATTATTTCCTTCTTTCTGCTTTTGAATTTAATTTCCCTTTCTGTATTCCATTTCTTTAAAGTAGAAGGTTAGATTATGTTTTGGAAAATTTGGGAAAAGGGTTGACTTTGGGTGAAAGCTAAGAGGAAAAAAGGTAAAAATCAAACAAAAGAGACACTCCCCCATTACCTCTTTGTTTACAGAGGAGTTGCCTGTAAACCTTGGAAAAATGTGGTTTCTGTTGTAGTTTTATTTCATCATTTGTCGTTCAGGGTTCCCACCCTCAGCTCAAAGTTCAAGTAAATATTAAAAAAACTAAAGTTAAATGGATAACTCACCTCTGTACTCACTGTCTTTTCAAGTTTTAGCTTCTCTTCTCAATTCACTTGCTTATTGCTGATTTTTCAAAAACCTCTGATATTTCCTCCTTTATTTTGTGCAGAGATTTTAATCAGTAGCAAAGAAAGTCTCTAGCGAATTTAACTTAACTTGTGAAGTAAGATTTTGTTGTTTTTCAAAGAAATCAAAATGAGAAAAATACAGTGATATGTTTATATTTAAGCATACATTTTCCATACATTTTCCATGTCCACTTGTCTTCATTCCTTCATGTAGGTCCTATTTTCCATCTGCTTTCACTCTGAAGTATGACCTTTAGTAATTCTTGCAGTGCAGACTTTTTGACATTGAAATCTTTCAGCTTTCATTTATCTCAATTTTTTAAATTATTTTGCCTCATTCTTGAGGGTATCATCTCTAGAAATAGGATTGTGGATTGACATATCTTGTGTTTTTTCTTTCTTTGCTTTTCAAAGATACAAGAGATGCCATTCTCTTGTATTTTGGCCTCCATTGTTTTTGAAAAAAACTCAGCCGTTATATGCATCTTAGTTTCTCTCTTTATAACATGTCCTTCTTCTCTGAATGATTTTTTAGGAGATTCTCTTTATCTTTGCTTTTCAGTAGCTTGGTGGTGATATTCCTAGGCATGCTTTTCTTTGTATTCTTTGTATTCTGCTTGAGGTTCATTAACGTTCATGCATCTCTAGAGTGAAATGTTTTTCACCAAATTTGGGAATTTTTAACCACAGGTTCCTCAGATATTTTTTCTGCCTGTTTGTGCATTCTTCTTCTGAGACTCCAGTTACATTTTACACTGCCTGTTAATGTGCTCCCTGTTACTGTGGCTCTGTTTATTTACTTTTCAGTCTGTTTTCTCTGTTATTCACATTAGATTATTTTTATTGATTTGCTTTCCAGGCCACTGACCCTTTCCTCTGGTGTTTCCAATCTGATGTAAAGCTCATCTAGTGAATTTTTCATTTCCTATATTTTATAATTTAGTTCTTACATTTCAGTTTGGTTCATTTTTAAATAGTTTTCATTTCTCTGCTGAGAGTCTCCATATGTTCACTCAATATGACCATGCTTTTTTAATGAGTTCTTGAACATATTTATAATAGATGTTTTAAATTCCTGTCTGCTAATTCTAACATCTGGGTAATTTTGGCATCTGTTTCTATTGGCTCCTTCCTTTTGTTTTTTTTTTTATTACAGGCCACATTTTCCTGCTTATATACATGTTTTTGGGTTTATGTTCCACCTTGTGGATAATACACTATAGTCAGTTATAAGCAGTTAAAAAGAATGTTGATTTTCCTTTCTGATAAGCAGTTAAATTATTTTGGAATGTTTTTTGTTTTTGTTTTTTTTACAAATTTATTTATTTATTTATGGCTGTGTTGGGTCTTCATTGCTGCACACGGGCTTTCTCTAGTTGCTGCGAGTGGGGGCTACTCTTCATTGTCGTGCGCCAGCTCCTCATTGGGCTGGCTTATCTTGTTGCAGAGCACAGGCTCTAGGAGCATGGGCTTTAGCAGTTGAGGCACATGAGCTCAGTAGTTGTGGCTCACAGGTTCTAGAGTGCAGGCTCAATAGTTGTGGCACACGAGCTTAGTTGCCCTGCAGCGTGTGGTGTCTTCCTGGGGCAAGGGTCGAACCCATGTCCCGTGCATTGGCAGGCGGGTTCTTAACCACTGCGCCACCTAGGAAGTCCCTGGAATGTGTTTTGATTGTCAGACTTGAATTTATTCTTTATTAGGGTGGACTTTTTTTTAGTTTTATGCTTAGCCTTATAACATAGATCTACACTATTTACAGAGGTTGGCACACTAGAGCAAGGTGACAAAATCCAATGTTCTGTTTTTATCCATAGCTGAAAGTTTTTTATATTGATAAAGATTTGAAAAAAAAAAGGAAGGAATATGTGATAAGAATATTTACTATTCGTTCCTTTATAGAAAATATTTGCCAGAGCTTGCTCTAAGGGATAGCCTTTATAGCCCTTTTTCCAGTGTTCTGGTCTTTCTTTCATTGTTTTATCTGAATGCCTGAGAGCCTTGGCAAGATCTCTCACCTACTAGGCAGGAACTCCAAAGTTTCACAAAAATACATGACTTCTGGTATCTGTTTTCTGCTCTCAACCCCAGAGCAGCTGCTCTCTGCCAGGACTTATGGCATCTTATTAAGTGTATATGAAGCCAAGCTCTCTGCCAAAAACCTGTGTTTGAATCCTACTTGCAGATTCCTAGTTTACCCTCCACCTTTCCTCACCCTCCTGCACACCTATCTCCTATTGACCTTTGCATTTTTCAGCCACTTCAGCAGCCCTGAGCTATGATATTTGCCTTCTCAACTGAGTAAGATGGCCCCTTTGATTGGATTCCATCACCCTGCACTGCACTGAGGAAAGGGCTCCCAGTCAGACGTCCTTGTTGAACGTGGGACACAGCCTTGTATCACCTGATTTCCAACAAATGGAAGCACTTACTGTATGGAGTTTGTCCAATTTATAGTTGTGTAGAGTAGGAGGGCAAGTTGCTGTATTATTATGACCAATAGCAGACATTCTCCCCATGTTTTATATATCCTTTCCCTTATATCACTCCCCTAGGCTTTTTAGCCACACTGACATTTTTCCTTTTACTTTAAACATCAAATGCAATCTCATATCAGAGATTTTGTTTTACTTTCTATATCCTTTATCTAAAACACATTTCCTCTCATCCTCACTTTTTTATATCCCCACTCAAATATCACTATCTTAGAGACCTTCCACAACCATTGTACCAGAATCAGCTTAATAATCACCCCTCTTCAATTGGTCCTAGCCTATTATATCAACTTTATAATATTGGCACAGTACATGTCAGTAGCTGTTGTTGTTGTTTACTTATTAGTTTACTTGTTTATTGTCTGCCCCCCACCCCCACGTGAATGTATGCTTCTTTTAATCACAGTCTTTGTCAGCCTTGTTACTAAAAAATCCTCAGCATCTAAAATAGTACCTCTGTATAATAATACAGAGAACAATAATAAGCATTTATATAATCTTATTATCTACCAGGCAAGAAATTACACATATTTTTATATACAGCAACTTTCTTAATTCTCACAAAATCTCTATGAAATAGGTACACCTATTTCTTCTTTTTTAAACATGAAAAAATTGACACAGAGAGGTCATAAGCTGGAAGTGATGAAGTTAGAACTCAATTTCAGAAACATGATAGACACTCAAAAAATATTTGCTTAATGAGTAAATCTGCAAATGATTTTCTTAAGTAATTATATGTATCAATTATCTCTTGCGTAAAATTAAAAACAGATATGGATGTTTCTCTTTTTTATTCTTTTGTAAGAAATTATAAAAAAAATAGTAACAGTGGTAAACTTTGGGAAGAAGGACAGAAAATAGGAGAGGACAAGAGGTGATAAGGAAGATAAACTTTTGTATCATGTAGTTTTCTGTGTGAATTTTCTAGGTTTGTATGAATACTATTGTATATAGATGTTAGGGATTACTTTTCACAGTTAATTAGTAGACTACTTATTTAGTAGGCTACTAAGAATAGGATATTAGGCATACATAAAATGAAAGCATGATATCATTGTGCCTCATCTGCTCATAAGTACAAAGGAAAGAATGTGTATTGTTCACATCAATTTAGGACTCATCAGGAATATTCTAATAACCTATTAGTAAGCTCAGAGGATGTGTGACACTATTGCTTTTATATAGGGGTCTTGGTTAATTTTCATAAAATCCTTTCTCATAAATATCACTTTTCTAAACAACCAATTCATCCTTTTTACCTAATACATGAGTTTTTAAAAAAATGGCTTTTTGAACTGTTTATGAAATTTAGAGAAAAATTTATTGAATGAAATTGTTTTAACTATTGTAAGATTTCTTTAATTTTAGTTCACTGGTTTTGTTTTGTCTTTATATATTTATGCCTTTATGCATTATAAAAACTGCTCAGTTTTATTAAAAACTAAGGTTTCTGGTTATTTTTGCTTACTTTGTTATTTTTTAGCTTTTCAAACTTTAATTTGTTTACTGTTTTTCTCTCAGTTTTCTAATGGTATATTTTCCACAATTTTGTATTTCCAGTAGTAGAGATTTAACTGTCAGAAATATGAAAAGGTAAATGTTGGTTGTTGTTTTCATTCTTAATAAACTATCAGAAACTTAGTGGCTAAAACAACACATATTATCTTAATTTCTGTAAGTTGTTAAGTCCAACATGAGTCTCACTGGGATAAAATGCAGATCTGTATTCCTTACTAGAGGCTCTAAGAGGGAATTCGTTTCTTTGCCCTTTACAGCTTTGCCCTTACTCCTTGTTTCATAGCCCCCTCCATCTTCAAAACCAGTAATGTTGTATCTCTCAGACCCTAATTCCATAGTCACATCTTCCTCTTACTCTTTGACTCTCTTCCACTTAAAAGGATGCTTGTAGTTACAGTAGGCCTACCCACATCATTACAGAATAATCTCTCCAATTTAGCAACCTTATCCCATCTTCCAACTTAATTCCCCTTTGTAATATAACCTATTATAATCACAGGTTTTGGGAATTAGGATGTGGACACTTCAGGGGAGAATACATCATTTTGCTTGCAATAGTTATTATATTTAAACATATAAAACTAAAACACAAATGCTTTTTGGGACATTGATGCAAGAATGGTAAAAATGTCAAAACTAGAAGAATATAAAATTTGGCCTTCACACATGTGAAAACTTAAAAGGTAACTCAAAGAATCCCATCCATTGTAAATGTTTAACTTAAATATTTTATTTGCTTTCTTTGGATTGTCCTGCTTCCCCAATGAAGGTTCTTTGAGGCTGGACAAAGGGTATCATCAAAGTCTGCAAACGTGATTTGGGCAAGGTTTCCCTGAGACTTTGATCTTTGAATTGAATCTTAAAGGTTTAGTGGGAATTTCTTGGTGATCAAGGGAAGGGAGAAAATTCTGACCAAAGTCAACCAAGTGCACAGAACCAAGTTGTCTAGAAATTATATTTTATTTTTGGGACATCACAAATAGTTCATTGTGACTAGGAGTCAGGCTAAGTATAAGGGATCGATAGGACATTAGACTGAAAGTATAGACAAGAGTTAAATTACCTCTACAACTAGGCTAGGATCAATGTATTACTTTTAGTGTATGGAATACCTTGACAAATACTAGAATGGAGGTGTTGGAAGTAATGATGACAGTCATTTATACGACTTGTGGTTGTATGGTTGAAAATGGTACATCTGGAAACTGTAGCAATGAGTAGTAAGATACATATGGAGATCTGAGAAATTTACTACTATACTCAAAATCACTTCCTAATAGATTATATGTAAAGAGAAAATGTGGCAAGGATGATCCCCAAAGTTTTGGGCCATGGTTCTACATTTCATCGAGATTGGAAATGAGGGAAAGAATAGGTTTGGAGGAAATATTATGGGTCATTAAAGACACTTTGAATACATACCATGTATTAGAGATGTCCAGTAGAATATGCAGATGTCATGGAGGAGATTGAGAATGGATTCATGAATTGAAGATTCACAACTATTAGGGGATTTGGAATCTATGGGAATTGATTAGAGAATGGAGTGCAGAGATGCTTAGTTAAGATGAATATATCACTTCATTATAGAAGATCTTCAAGGGGTATAATCACCCTAAACTTATATAAATAATTCTCTATATATGTGCATTATTGAAGGAGAAAAGTCATAACTTTCATAAGGTTGTTAAAAGCATCTATGGTCCAAAAATAGCTTACAAAGCTATTTTACAGATTTACCAGATACTAATAAGAGCAGGAGCAAAGAATACCTTATTTTATAGGTAGTAAAAAAATGGGGACTCTTTTTTTAAGCTGTGTAATTACATCCTAAAGTAAGAAAGAAGAAAATTAAAACAATGGCTAAAGAAGATTCAGTGTCTAAGGCAGAAGACCTAGTAGAATTTTGAGTTTTTCAGGCTGAAGAAAATGAGCTAATGAAGAGGGAGATTAAGGATTCCAGATAGATACACTGACCATTCAGGAAGAGAATAAAAGAGAATCAGGCCCTGAGAGTATTAAAGGGTAGAAAGGAGATGGCAGAGGAATTAGGTTTGCCTGAGAAGAGGTGCTCTTCTTTTTAAGGAACAAGGGAAGGAAACAGAGCTGGAGGCAAATGCACATTTTTACAGAGAATGTGTGGATTTGTATGTGTATGTATGTGAGATCTTTGTTTCAGAGAGGCAGGAAGGTGATTTAGTCTATGTATAAACTTTGTGAAATTGGAGGCAAGGGCATTTGAGAATGAAGAAATCCAAAATTTTGAATTTCCATTAACTTAATGGAAAGTGAAATCACCCAGTGTATTGTAACATGACTACCAAGTTGAAATTACATTGATGTTTTGAAGGTAGAAAAAATAGAGTTAAATATTGTTTTCATCAAGCATTATCTTACATGTAAAAACATACAATATTTGTCCTCTATGTGTTTTCCCAAACATACCATTTTATTTTTTTATTTATAACAATAAAAATACATTCCTAACACCATACACAAAAATAAACTCAAAATGGATTAAAGACCTAAATGTAAGGCCAGACTCTATAAAACTCCTAGAGGAAAACATAGGAAGAACACTCTTTGACATAAATCACAGCAAGATCTTTTTTGGTCCACCCCCTGGAATAATGGAAATAAAAACAAAAATAAATAAGTGGGATCTAATGAAACTTCAAAGCTTCTGCACAGCAAAGGAAACTATAAGCAAGATGAAAAGACAACCCTCAGAATGGGAGAAAATATTTGCAAATGAATCAACAGACAAAGGATCAATCTCCAAAATATATACACAGTTTATCCAGCTCAATATCAAAAAAACAAACAACCCAATCAAAAAATGGGCAGAAGACCTAAATAGGCATTTCTCCAAAGAAGACATATGGATGGCCAAGAGGCACATGAAAAGCTGCTCAACATCACTAATTCTTAGAGAAATGCAAATCAAAACTACAATGAGGTATCACCTCACATTGGTTAGAATGGGCATCATCAGAAAATCTACAAACAGTAAATGCTGGAGAGGGTGTGGAGAAAAGGGAATGCTCTTGCATTGCTGGTGGGAATGTAAATTGATACAGCCACTATGGACAACAGTATAGAGGTTCCTTGCAAAACTAAAAATAGAACTACCATATGACCCAGCAATCCCACTGCTGGGCATATGCCCAGAGAACACCATAATTCAAAAAAACACATGCACTCCAATGTTCATTGCAGCACTATTTACAATAGCCAGGACATGGAAGCAACCTAAATGTCCATCAACAGATGAATGGATAAAGAAGATGTGGTACATACATACAATGGAACATTACTCAGCTGTAAAAAGCAATGAAACTGGGACATTTTTGGAGACATGGATGGACCTAGAGACTGTCATATAGAATGATGTGAGTCAGAAAGAGTAAAACAAATATTGTATATTAACACACATATGTGGACTATAGAAAAATGGTACAGATCAACTGGTTTGCAAGGCAGAAATAGAGACACAGATGTAGAGAACAAACATATGGACACCAAGTGGGGAAAGCAGGGAGGGTTGAGGGGGGGGATTGGGAGATTGGCATAGCAAATTGTACACTCTAAATATATGCAGTTTATTGTAAAAAATTTTTTAAAAAGTGTTGAGAATAAAAAAAAATACATATAAGGCTTCTCTTTTCAACTTGATGTTCACGGGGAAACAAACTACAGAAGCAGGCATAAGGAGTTAAATTGCTTTACATAAAATGTCCATGTTTCTGTTTTAATGAGAAATTTATGCAGCACCTCGTGCATTAGCATTGTCTCCTCAGCAGCAAGCTGCCAGTTAAATATAATAAAGACTTCCCCAGAAATTTGCTTCTTCATAGAATCACATTTTCCAAAGTGGTTCTTGACATTGTACATAAAATTTCCATCTTCCAGTTGTCTTATGTACGGTTTAAAAGAGCCGTATGGAAAGCATATGTGAAAGCAGCTTCTGTTCATCTAATTGTTAATTCTGATGTCAACCTGTTTGCTAACCTGGAGCTGTAGAAATATAGTACGTATTTGTCATTTGAGTTGTTGAGATAGTTGTCATATAATCAGAATCCCATAAGTAAACTATGCTGAGAAGCCACCATGCTGCAATGCTGCTCTCTTTATCTAAAGGAGATACTATAATGGAGATATTATATGTAACATTCAGTGTAATGTGCTTTCGCAAGTACATGTAAGTTATAGAGTTTGTAAATATAGGACTTAAATATAACATCTCTGCCTCTACCATGTCTAAATCAATAATATTATCTAAGTCAGGGGTTGGAAAACTATGGCCTTAAATCTAATTAGTCTTGTCTGTTTTCGTAGATAAAGTTTTATTGAAACCCAATGACTCTTTTGTTTACAAATTGTTTATGGTTGCTTAGTGCTAGAGTTGAAGCAACTGAGACACAGAGCCTGAGTTTACATTATAGAGTACTATAGAGCCTTTAACAGAAAAAAAGTTTGCCAACTTCCAGTCTGAGTAATGGGACAAATACTCACATAAGCACACTGACATATCCATGAGTGATACATATTAATGTATATTAACATGAGTGAACATTTGTAGAATACCTTATAAAATTTTTAAAATAAGCACTAGCATTACCAAATCTGACAACAAATCTTTTGGTTCTATATTATTGTTATAACCATTTCAAAAGTAAGCAAGATTCCCATTATTAGTAACAGAACTGTTGAAATGATATAATTAAGCTACACAGAGATTGAATCTAGGGTCCTGAAATTACTATTTACATGATCCTGGGCAAGTATCTTAATGTCCTTCTGCTTCAGAGTCTTCATCCATAAACTCAGGAAAACAAATCTCATAAGGTTGTTTGACATGAAATGGGTTAATAATGAGAAGCTTTCAGAAAGATAATTTAAACATAAAAAATACATAGCAAATAATAGCTATTTTTTTGTTACTTTTATTATTGTCAGTTACGATGGATCTTCTAGTACTCCAGTTTCTATCCATCATACTACATTAGCTTCTAAGTTCTACATTTCAGGTTTTCTGACTCTCTCAGGTTGTTTTTGACACCAGATGAATTTTCTGAATCTATGGGAATTTGGCTCAGTTATATAAATGGACATAACCAAGACATTGTTTTGCCCAAATACCACTTGTCTATAGGATTTTCATCTTGATTCTTTTCTACTGTTACCATCAAATCAAAATATGTTTATATATATATTAAAATATTAAATTATATTATTTCAAATAAACATTTAAGGAATAAATTTTATTTTTCAGTAGCTTGGTAGTGTTTCATCAGATAGCTCTTTTATTATTTACAAATAGTATAGGTGCAAGCCAAAACTATGTTTAAAGTTTCATTTTAAGGGAAAAATAGGTATTTGCCTGTTTCATGGGTTTTGTGTGTAAAAATTGCTAAATGCCTCTAAATCAAAACGATGCCTATGCTTTCTCAGCATGAAAATATTAGATAATATGCAGATTAATCTCAAGAGAGTAACAGCTTCATCTGTTTGCCTTGCAGACAAGGACTTCTCTTAGCAAAATGCCATGTTAAACTCTAAGTTCAATGGTTTCTTTTGGCTTTAGATCTTACCTTAAATTATGTACTAATCCACTCTTCAAAATATTGGCAAGCTTCTTATTAACAGAGCAAGATTAATCTTCATATTTAATTCATTAATGACCCTCAGCATCTTGAGCATTTTTTATTGTTAAGACAAGAAATGTTTTCTGCAACATTTAAAAAAGATGATCGGTTTGGTTTAAGAGAGCATTCAGTGTATGCAACCAGGGACAAATTCTGTCAGGAAAGGAAAGGAGAATAACCCTTTATTTGGTGATTCTATGGGAAGTACCATGAAAACTAGGTAATCCATTACTAGTCCTAAGTAATTAAAATGATCTGTGATATAATTAAATGTGTAATGAAAAGTTAATTGGAAATTAGAGTATATTAAATGTAAGAACAATCCATCTAACTTATTTTGTAACATGGATATTATCTACAGTGCCCATTTTATGAATTATATAATAAATTGCAAATAAAATGTGCTTTTTTTTTGCTGTGAAGAAGACATGTGTGGAAAACATTGTGCTTAGTTTTAGAAAGCCAGCATTTCAGTTGAGAAATCAAGGCATCCATCCACATAAAGGCAAATAGAAAAAATCCAGAACACACAAACTCTCAAATGAGTAATATTACAGACTCTTCTTTTTAATATTGTTCTAAACAGGATGATATATTCATTCATTAATATTTATTGAATATTTTCCTGTTTTAGACACTCTGCTGGGCACTTGGACAAATCCATCATAAAAAAGTGGGACATCCTGACCCTTAGGTCTGTTACTCCCATGTGCAGTGTAGGCTGCTAAGAACCAGTCAATACCACAGTCAAACCTTAGGAATTACAATGGATTGAGAATAAGGCAATTATGTTGATGTCTTTGTCTTCTATTCTTCCTTATTCTAATTACCAAGACTTAACTTTTGTGATCATTAATTTTCATGAATTCTTTTCAACTCTACTGAAGAGGTGAATAATGATGGCATAGAATGAGTCTTTATGTACTTTCTTATTGTAAGTAATAAAGAAGAAAGACTATATTTTGTTAAATTAACTAAGGAGTTGTTTTCACTTTACCTATAAAAAGTCTCTGTCCTTTTGAATGTGCTATGTAAATTGTGTTTTTGTTTGAAAACTTTTTAAAACTTGTGATTATTGATTTAAATACATTACTTTATAAGGACAAAACTACTAATATATCTGCTAAGAATGCCTCATTTTTATTTATAAACTTTTACCAAATCCTTTACAATGCTAACTTAAATGAAGTATAAACAAAAGTTTATACCTCTTTTTTATCCTAAAAGGCAATCAAAAAAAAGGAAATACTACTGAAAGTTGCATATATAGATAGATATCTGCAACTTTTACAATTTGAAATAATCTTATTTTTTTGATTAATAAGATACAGCTGTTCACTACTTCTTCAGTTAATTGAGAATTGCATCACTCACTGCAAAGTCAATCATTTTCTTTTCTTTTTTCGTATAGTAGGAGGAAAAACTAAAAAAAATAATGAGAAAGAAATGATGACTCTAAATGCAGGGTTGAAAGATATGGGTCTTGTAGACTGTATTGATTACATACTGTTTTCAATAAATGGCATATAAGTTTTATAGATTCCAGGGAAGGCATGTTGATATCAGAGGAAATCTGGTGAACAAATATTTGTAGAACATTTCAAAAATATAGGTAAACATTGTAAAAGCCTTGAACTTTTGCATTTTCCAGACTGTAAGAAACTGGATTGAAAATAAAGACAACATAATATTTCATTATAAGATTAGTGAAGACTTTTCCATGGCTTGTTTTGATAATTTTTTCTAGTCATTTTCCACATAGCCCATTGGTTAAGGTAAGTAGTATTTTACTAACAGTGAGGGACTTTCTTACTATTCTTTGGCTTTAAACATGTTCTAAGCAAGTAACAGAATCTGTTAAGGCAGAGAATGTAGCATATAGTCTCCTTGTTCTTCTTGTAGACTCCAGGCTATCACCTATTACAAATCCATCTTGTTCTGTTTCCTAACAAGGTGCCACACTTTCTAGGCTGTATCTTAACTATTCACTATTTTTTGCATTATTTTAAGTTAAGTGAAAAACTAGCTAAGCAAACTAAACTATGTATGTAAGTATGATTCAATAGTAGAAAATCTATTATTAATAAATTATTCACAACAATGTGAAGCAATAAATTCCCTATTATCTTCATGGATGCATCAGGACTTAGATAAAATTAAATACTCTTTCCTATTTTAAAAAAGCTTCTACTAAAGGAAAATATGGAATTTTTTCCCTCAACATTATAGATGTAGATATGCACACCCAAAAATGTGAATGTCAGTATTGATATTTGGAAGATAAAAACATATATCTGTAGTAATGATTGAATGTAAAATCATAAATCTTTAAAATCAAAAGTAATGGTATCACTATGAATGAAATGTTGAAAGAATCCCATCTCTGTTTAATAAGCCTTGACATCCTAAAAATAGTCATTAGGGATTGCTTTAATGATTTCCAGCCATCAGCACAGAAGAAGAGCAGAAAAACAAAAGAAACAATTTTTTTAATTGCATGGAAAAATGTAAGGAAGCATAGAACTAACTTCAAATTTCAATGTCAAGTTTCTTTGTGAGTACTCTGTATACTTCCTGGTGAATAATAGGTGTCCAAAATGCATTAATCAACTAGGAATGCAAGTGTTATAATTAATAAGCATTTTATATATTTAATCAACTAATGAAATGATGGAGAGAAATTGTGTTTTGGATCCCATAAAAAGAAATTAATGATAAAAACCAGCTAAAAGTTGCATGTAAGCATGTGTATCATTGGTTTGCTATTATGAAAATATTTAAAAGAATTATCTTAGCTCTAAGATGAGTTATGAGAATTGGATACACCAGAACTGAGTGTTTTTAAAATTTATTATTGATTTAATATATTTGTTAATATATTTACTAATACAGTTTTTACATTAGTTTAGCAGGAGTAAATCTATATTCAGTACACAAAGCAGCTGTTTTCATATTATTAATGGTTTTATTGATGAATATATTAATTGACATATATACATTTATAATAGTAATGATAAAAATGTTAATCCCTCTCTCTCTCTCACAGAGGGGGCTAGTGTCCATTTCCATAAAATGAATTCCTATTTATATATCTTTAACTCCACTTCCACATGGGGAAAACTTTAAATACAGCACATTTACTTTAACATCAATTATTTTATAGGCATTTATTGAATAGCTGGCTTTGATAATCCAGATACTTCAGAAATATTGACTATGCAAGATGTTTCCTAGAATCAGACCTAGATATATTGATCAGTCAGGCAGATAACAGGAGTATTTCATTTTGACTAGACCTTTAAGTAAATGAACAGTCTATTTCAGATTCTATGTTATTTACAAATTTTGCATTAGGTTAAGTAGTCACTGGATGTCAGCATTGTTTCACTAAAATCCACTTGCCAGTATTATTTTTGACTAGTGAGTTTATAATTCTTAAGTATTACCAAAATTACCATACATTGTCTGATCTTAGAGACAAAGGGAAAAAGGTATCTGACAAAAGACAAAAGCCTCTTAGAGAAAGCATGATTGATTGTCTTTAGACAAATTTCTATTACGTATAGATCACTCCATCTCTGTCAAAATAAAGAACTAGTAATAAGAGGACTAATCCTTTTTGCCAACAAAATGCTCACATGTTAACCAACACAGACTTCCTCATAAGAGAAGTGCAAGCAAAATGTCTTCCTTCCTCCCTCCCTCCCCACCCCCTGCCTCTTTCCTTCTCTCCCTCTCTCTCTCTAGCTCTCTCTCTATTTCTCTTTCTTTCTTTGTTCCTTTCTTTCTTGGAGAAATAGGAAGATTATTTTTATATGTGCAATGATATTGCAATAATATTTTAATTATGGTTTGCCATAGTTTTTCATTTTCAATATAAACATACCTTTAAAAGTATGTTTTGAATCTGTAATTTTGCACATATAAACTATATAGTGATTACAATGAAGTGATTCAACAGTGACACACATAGTTATTTTTTATTAGATATGACTAATGAGTGCACAGAAAACACAGTGGCATTCATGTTTAATCCATACATTCATCGATGCAATGAGTAATTTGTCTTCATTTTGCTGTAATATGTACAGAAATCTCCTCAACAAAGGGAAATAAACGCTCTGATGCACCACATGTCCTCCCATACATGACTCCATTTATTTGCTACAGTTGCTGGATGAATACTGAGATAAAAAGTGCCTGAGAGCACTTAGAGCATGTTCAAAGCAGAGCCCCTACCTAAAGAGAGAGAGAGAGAGTTGCAGCAACAGCTCATGTCATAGCCAGCCACTAACAGAGCATGTGAACCAGGCTTGTAGATCTCCACATCATTCAATGAATATGAGGTTTGAGGGTAGCACCTTGAACAAACACTAACCAAAAGCAAAGAATCAGTAATAATTACACTGAAGGATAAGGATAGTATGGGTAGGGACAATATTCCCCTCATAGAAAAGGATCAGCATGAACCTAAACTATTGAACTAGTGACTTTGTTGTTTTTCTATTTTATATATATAGTAATGTATATCTGTTAATGCCAAGGTTCTAATATAGCCCTCCCCCACCTTTCCCCTTTGGTAACCATAAGTTTGCTTCCTATGTCTATGAGTCTGTTTCTGCTCTGTAAATAAGTTCATTTGTATCATTTTTTTTTGATTCCACATATAAGTGATGTCGTATGATATTTGTCTTTCTCTTTCTGACTTACTTCACTTAGTATAATAATCTCTAGGTCCACCCATGTTGCTGCAAATGGCATTATTTCATTCTTTTTTATGGCTGAGTAATATTCCATTATATATATATGCCACATCTTCTTTATGCATTCATGTGTTGGTGGACACTTAGGTTACTTCCATGTCTTGGCTATTGTAAATAGTGCTTCTGTGAATATTGGGGTGCATGTATCTTTTCAAATTAGAGTTATCTCCAGATATATGCCCAGGAATGGGATTACTAGATCATATGGTAAGGGTTTATCAGTGTCTTAATGAAAGGAAACAAAAGTTCAATTTCAGAAAACATTATATTCCCATTAAAATCAACTACACAAAATTTGCATAGCATGAAACATATATGAAAAAAGTCAGTTTCTCAGAAGTTTGTTTGTTATCACCTTAGATATCTGCCTTTTGGATTCAAGATATTGATGCCAAAGTAAGCATAATCAGGAAAGTAAAGAATCTCATAAAGCAATGGTCCTCAAACCTTTTCATCCTAGAATATCTTTGCTCTTCAAAAATATCAAAAACTCTAAAGAACTTGTGCTTGCATAAGTTTTACTTATCGTTATTTGCCAATTTAGAAATTAAAACTAAGAAAATATAAGCATTAATTTATTTATTTGACTATAAAAACAAGTTTACTACATGTTAATATGAATAACATTTTAATAAAAAAATAACTATATTTTCCCAAATAAAATTATCAGTGAAAAATATGTTATTTTTATATTTTTGCAAACCTGTATAATATCTGGCTTAAGAAAGGACACTAAGATTCTCATTTCTGCTTCTGCATTGAATTAATTTTGATGTATTATTTTGGTTGATATATATGAACAAAATTCTGCCTCACCAAGATGTGTAATTGGAAAAGGGAGGAGTATTTTACTAGCCATTTCAGATAACTGTCAGTGTTCTTTTTTGATACTACACCAAAACTTGACAAGTAGTAATTCATTAAAAGACAGCTGCAATGTGAAATTCCAAACCATATAAGTAAACTTTTTCTACTCCATTATACACATTGGTCTGTGTTGCACATTGTATAGGCTTTTAACCTATGTATATGATTATGTAACATCATGCATTAATCATTTAAAAAAAATTGTTAACTGAGTTATCCATATTTTTCAAATGTTAACAGATTTCATAACTATAAAAAATATTTGTTAATATAAGCATAGATCTCATCAGAAAAGTATTTATTCATTGGGAAACTCTCAAGCATATGGTGGCAAATATGTTTTCCATGAATTTAAGTTTCACTTAAAATCTCAACTTTTACCATTTCCCACAAATACAGGTTTCACTTCATTCATTTCTGAAACATCTGTCAAATACCCAGAACTGATTAACATAATTTGAGTATAGACATTCTTTTCATTTAAATGATGTTTTAAAAGAGCAGTTACTTCAGCTTGCAACTCAAATACTTGCATGTTTTAGAGGTTTTTTGTGTTTTTTTTTGTTTTGTTTTGTTTTTATTTTTTATTTTTGTTTTTTTCCCCCTCAGACAACCATCTCACATTGATATGCACCAGAAGTGCTTGATGTGGATGTTTTTGTTAGCCAGCTAAGGGTCTTTTTTCCAATCTGTGTGATTCAGATTGGGCCTAGTTGGATAAAATGATGTCAGCAAACACAGCAGATTAAGTAGCTCCAAGGCCCTGTACTTCAACAGAAACATCAAGCATCATAGACTCGATAGCCTGCAAATCCTAAGACAATCACTATTTGGTCTTCCACAGGAAAAAAAAAATTACTGATGCTGATTTAAAACCATCAGACTTATAAATGCCTCACCAATATAATACAGTTTAGCTCAAAATAACCAAGGGAATTAGATTTCAAATATTTTATAGCATTTCTTCATTTTTCTACATGTTTTCATTTTTTTAAATTTAGCAGAAAAAAAATCTTTAAAAAAGAGATTTTAATCACCCACCATGTGCTATTTCAGGAAGGTCTGATGTTATTCAGATTACATTATATTTTCACAGATTCTACAAACTTAGTATTCTGAAAATAACAGTACATATATGCAAACTATTTATAATTTTATTTTCTCCCATTTGAAAATAAATGTCAACCTGCCAAAAACCATATGCTAAATCCTAGAGATAAGCACAAATAAGTTCAACCCATTGTACTGAATTTATTTTGAAAATAACTAGTTAGATTTTACAAATTGTCAAATAACAACTATCTGCTTCCTTAAATGCAAGTTATTTGACTGAATTCAAACATTTTTAATTTTAGTATATTATTGGTGGCATTATCACTTAAAATTTTTCTTTTGAAATAAAGTAGAAGTACTATATCACTGAAGTTGAATAAACTAATAAACCCTTTTGCTTTTAACATGAGATTAAATTTCTGGTTACTTGTAGAGTGCCTACATTGTACTCTGTGACCTAAACAAATGAATATAATTTCGAAGTCAATTTATTTCATGCCTGAGAGTAATTAAGAATGAATAGAATCTATCATGTTAAGTAACTCAGATATTAAGTAATCATGGTGAGTGGTCTGTCAAGGCAACTATCATGCAGCCCATCCTGTTGACTGCATGCAAAATTATTATTAATACAGAAACAATGTCCAGATATCCCTTTGTCGACAAACAGGAAGTGAAAGTCTTGTACATTGAAAATTACAAAACATTGCTGAAAGAAATTTGACATAAATAAATGGAAACATATCTCATGTTCATGAATTAGAACCCTTAATATAGTTAAGATGTCAATACTACTCAAAGCGATCTTCAGATTCATTCTCATTGTTATTAAAATCCCCGTGGCATTTTTTGCAGAAATAGAAAAACGCATTCTGAAATTCATATGGAATCTCAACGGATCCCAAATAGCGAAAGCCGTCTTGAGTAGGAAGAACAAAGCTGGAGGTCTAATACTTCTGATTTTGAAACTTATTGCAAAACTACAGTAATCAAAACAGTGCAATATTAATACAAAGAAAGGCAGACCAATGGAAAAGACTAGAGAGCCTAGAAATAAACTCTCTAGTATAGGGTCATATGATTTTTGAAAAGGGTGCCAAGACCATTCAATGGGGAAAGGACAGTGCGGGATGGTGCTGGTAAAACTGAATACCTACATACCAAAGAGTAAAGCTAGACCTTTATCTAACACCACATTCAAAAGTTAACTCAAGTGGATCAAAAACTTAAATGTAAGACTTAAAGCTGTAAACCTCATATAAGAAAGGATAGGACAAAAATTTCACAACATTGGCTTTGGCAATGATTTCTTCTATATGACACCAAAGGTACAGTCAACAACAGAAAAAACATACCAAGTGGAATTCATGAAAATATTTTTAAAATTGGGTATCAAAAGACACTATTGACAGTATAAAAAGGCAACCCACAAAATGAGAGAAATTATTTGCAGATCACATATCTGACAAAGGATTAATATACAGAATATATATAGAACTAAAACTCAGCAACAACAAAAAACAAACAACTAATTTAAAAAATGGGCAAAGGACTGGCCTAGATGCTTCTCCACAGAAGGTATGTAAATACCCAAAAAGCACATGAAAATATGCTCATCACTAATTATTAGGCAAATGCAAATAAAAACTACAATGAGATACTACCTCTCACTCTGTAGGAAATTTGCTATTAAAAAAAAAACAACAACAGAAAATAGCAAGTTTGGCAAGGATGTGGAGAAAGGGAACTCTTGTGCACTATTGGTGGGAATGGAAATTTGAACAGCCATTGTGGAAAACAGTATGGCAGTTTCTCAAAAATTAAAAAATAGAATTACCATATGATCCAGTAATCCTGCATTTAGCTATATACCCCAAAGAATTGAAATCAGGGTCTTGAAGAGATATTTGTATTCCTATGTTCATAGCAGCATTATTTGTAATAGTTAAAATAAGGAAGCAACCCAAGTGTTGATTGGAGGATGAATGGATAAGCAAAACATGGAATATGCATATAGTGGAATATCATTCAGCGTTAAAGTAGAATTAAATTCTGATGTATGCTGCAGCATGGATGCACCTTGAAGACATTATGCTAAAGAAAATAAGCCAGTTACAAAAAGACAAATATGGTATGATTTCACCTATATGAGGTACTCAGAGTAGTCAAAATTATAGATACAGAAAGTAGAATGGTGGTTGCCAAAGGGTGAGGGGAGAAGAGAATGAAGTGTTATTACTTAATGAGTATAGAATTCCAGAATTGCAGGATGAAAAGAGCTTAAGAGATGGGTGGTGGTGATGGTGGGTGGTGATGATTATACAACGATCTGAATGTATTTAATACAACTGAATTTTACACTAAAAATTGCTAAGGTAATAAATGTTATGTATACTTTACCATAATGAAAAAAAAAACTGGGAGAGAAAGTCAGTCCCACATATCAATACCATAATTATTTATCTAAAGCAATAGTTATCAAATTTGAGTGTGTATCAAAATCATGAGGGCTTGAAAATAAACAGATTGCTGGGTCCAATGCATAGAGTTTCTGATTCAAAAGTTCAGGGTTGGGGCAAGAAATTTATGCTTCTAACAATTTCCCAGCTGGTACTGATGCTACTGCTCAAGCAATCACACACTGAGAATCATTCATCTAAAGGAATGGTAAGTTTCAAATGTAATTCTAGTTTGAAAATGTGGTTTAGTAATGACAGAAAGTAAACATTTGTATGTTCCTGTTTGGGTAGGCCTTTCTGAGAAGAGAAATTTGGGACCTGGGTCATGGAGGAGATTTTGAAGCTAAAGGGTAGGTAAATAGTGATAGACAATTGGGAGAAATTTACTTGTCTAAGGAATGTATTTATATTTCAAAGGGGATGAAGACTGAAGTCATGAAGACATTCTAGGAGTTGTTGTAAATTCAGAGAGGCTTGACTTTTCTTCTTCCTGGAAATATTCATTTATTTCAAAGGATAAGAAATGGATCTTTACCCTTCTGTTTCTAAGGAGAATTTATTTGCCTTAGAGAGATAGGTTTATCTCCCTTGCTCAAAAGGAAAGGAAAGCTGCTATACCCATTTTCCTATATAACAATCAGGGTTCCTCACTTATAGTGTAGATCCTAGTACATATAGGATGGCATTTAATTCTCATTGAATTACCCCAGAACAGAGAAATTGGGATGTAGGGAACTGGAGTGCTTATTACTCTAAGTAATAATAAATATCTGCCTGCCTCAGATACCTCCTGTGTACGTGCAGGAATAAATATAGTTACAAAACTTTATCAGGTACATTGTCATATATGTCATTTATGGAACAAGCTTTTTTCTCTTTATGCTATCAAGAATAACTGTATGTTTTAAGGTAAATTTCTTCTAGTATTAAACATTCAAACCATAAAGTATGGGAGCTAGAAGACACTTCGCACATAACCTATTCCTACCATTAAATTTTACATAGGAGAAAAACCATAAACAGAAAAGTTATTTGGTTTAAAAAAATGATAGTAGCAGGGATAGATTATTATTCCCTTCATCTGAGTTGGTGTTTGTTCCTAACCAAATTATAAAGGCCACCCATACGAATTCTAGTTGGGGAGTACAGACTCTAGTCCAGCTCCCTCAGTTCAAAGTAATTAAAATCCAATATTCATTCTATCTAATTTCTTATCCTGCAAACTCAGCAAAAGTGATTCTTGATATCTAGTCAAGCTAGATTCTTTCAGCAGCTGTGACATACAGTGTCTTTCAGTGAAATTTGTTAAGACCTTAGCTCTTATCTGGTCTCTCATATTTTCTTCTTTTGAAAAATCCAGAGTTAAATAGAATATAAAATATTACCATAGTACTGGCTTGTATATAATTCATGATATTTCCAAACATGAAGGCAGAATTAACTGGTACCTGAGTTAAAGAAAATAAAATGGGAAGACTTTCTTAATTTCAGCCTGTGAAATTAATTTTATTTGTAGACATATCTTAACAAAAGGCTGTTATACACTGTTTAAAAATAGAGGGTAAAAAGCACTCAACAAAAAAATCCTTTCTCGTCTCTAAGACTATAAAATTTTTGACATTCTTAACATAATGAAAGGTCTAGAAATTGCAATAGTGAAAATCCCAGTGACCAGATATTATTTAAAGCATATTTCCAACATATTAAAAATGTTTTGTCTTTCCCTATAATGCAGCTTCATGGGAAAATATTTGTATAAACAGTAACTGTCATCTTGAAATCCAGCCATTTATTTTTTTTTCTGAGTATTTTACACTAATCTTCCTATTCGTCCTGTCTCAGACCTCATCACATTTTCTGTAATCACCTAGTATAGCTTTAATAACCTCTGAGGATATTTTCCCAATTGCTACTTACAACCACAGATTTAAAAGGCCAACTCTAATCAACAAAGCAAAAAGCTGGTTCTTTGAAAATACCAATAAATTTATAAATCTCTAAGGTTAAAAAGAGAGATGACATAAATTATTAATATCATAAATGAAAGAGAGCACCTGACCATTGCTACCATTCCCATAGATATTAGAAGGATAATAAAAGAATCTTATGAATAAATCTTTACCCACAAATTCTGTAATCTTGATGAAATAGACCAATTGCTTGAAATGCACAAACTACCAAAACTTATAGTCTGAATAGGCCAAAAGCCATTAAAGAAATTGAATCTATAATTAATAACCTATCAAACAGAAAGCACTAAGCACAGATGAGTTCACTGGCGAATTCTACCAAACACTTAAGAAAAAAAAAAAAAAAGTCATACCAATTGTCTACAATCCCTCCCATAAAATAGAAGCAGAAAGAATTACTCATCCCAATTCATTCTATGAGGCTGGAATTACTCTAATACCAAAACCAGACAAAGACAGTGCAGGTAGGAAAACAACAGATCCAAAGCACTCATGAACATATATGCAAAAAATACCAACAAAATATTGTAAAAAAATATTGTAAATGCAACAACGTGTATAAAGAATTGTAAACCATAACCAAGTGGGATTTATTCCAGGTATGCAGGGCTAACCACCATCTGAAATGTAATTAATGTAATACATCACATTGAGGCTAAAAAAGAAATATCACATGATCAAGTCAAGAGTTGCAGAAAAAGCATTTAACAAAATCCAACACACATTCATTATAGAAACTCAGAGTTATCTAGGAATAGAGAGGAATAGTTTCAACTTGATAAAGAATATCTACAATAAACCTATAGTTAACATTATACTTAGTGGTGAGAAACTAAATCCTTTCCCACTAAGATTAGACTGAGATTAGTAACAAAGAAATGATGTCCCCTTATCACACCTATTCAGTATCATATGGAAATCCAAGCTAAAGTAATAAGGCAATAAAGTGAAACAAAATATATGTATATTGGGATGGAAAAATAAAACTATCTTTGTTTTCAGATGAATAATTATGTAGAAAATCTCAAAGAATCAGCAAAAAACTCTTGGAACTAAAGCAAATATAGGATTAATATTAAAAAGTATATTAAAATTGTTTTCTTGTATATCAGTAATGCAAATAGGAATTTGAAATTTAAAAATCACAATATTATTTATTTGACCTAAGACAAACAAACTGCCACATATTTCTCCAAAGGTGAGTTTATTCTGGATTAGCAGAGAATTGCAATTCAGGGTCTGCAGCCGTGGTGAGCCATGTGAAAGTTCTCAAGCAGCAAGGGAAGGAGAACAGTTTTATACAAAGGAAAAGGAAGTTGGAGGGCTCTAGTAAATGAAGAGTCTACGTTTTTTTATTAGCTGGGTCCTTGCCAAGAAACTTTCTTCTCCTTATTGGTCTCTGCTATCATCATAAGGTGTGAGAGCTCTCTTTTCCAGTCTTCTGACTCTGTTTATTTGAGGTTTCTGTTTATTAATTTTTTTTTTGTATTTAACCATTTTGATGAAGATCTTTCCCTAATAACTAATGAAGAGTCACAACTTCCAGTTTCAACAGCTTTTTGTCCCTGAATGCCAGGAGGGAGCTTTCCTGGGTGTAGTGTTTCATGTTGGAGGGAAAGTACACAGATAGGACTACTGAGGTCACATTCAAGTAACAAGGAGGGGTAGGAGGGAGAAATCTTATGCACTTTTAATCTTAAATCCGTATGTTATCACAAACATTGGAAATCATCTAAACTGTCATGTCATCATCAAAGGTTTGGTCACAAACTTCTAATAGGCCAGGTCTGAATTTGTAAGGAAAACTATCTGATTGGATGTTGTCTCCTTCATTTCTGGTAAATCTTTACTTTTAGGTCACTGACTGGATGATATGCCGGTCCAGTTGGGGTTTGGTACTTTCTTTAGATGTGTCACATGAATCCAAGAGTCAATTCCTTGGAGTTTGGTGGCACAAGGGTTTATTAGCAGTACCTGATAAGAGCCTTTCCAATGAGACTGAAGAGAATTTCCCTGGAGGTGCTGTTCCAATAGACAGATTTCCAGGTTGCAAGGTGTAAAGTGTGATGCTTAAGATCCTTGTCTCATAAGAGCATACTGTGAAAAGGTTATGCTAGCAAAACATGGTTATTTTTGGTAGAAGCCAATAGGCCTTTGAAATATTGAAGCATCTCTCTTTTTATCCATTGTGGGGCAAAAGAAGCAAGAGTCAAGTGCATTGGACATCCTGTGACTATCTCAAAGGATGAGAGTTCATGAGTTACAAAAGGGTAGATCAAAGATTTAGCAGGACCAACAGCAGTGCTTTTGGCCAAGGTATTTGGAGGGCCTCTACAAATTTTGCCATTTGAGTCTTCATCATGCCATTAGTGTGTTTGACTAAACCAGGGAGTTGAAGGTGTTAAGCAAAGTGAGAGTGTTGTAAAACCAGACAAATTGCACAGACTTGTCAAAACACCTGGCCAGTAAAATGGGTTCCTCAATTACTGTAAAGTTTGAGAGTTTCCCAGGTAGGGATTATCTTTTCCAGAAGCACTTTAGCAACAGAAGAGGTAGTAGTCTGTCTGCTAAGGAAAGCTTCAGTCCAGCGTGAAAACATACAGACCATGAATAAAATGTATTTGTATCTGTGAAAGGGAGGATGTTGTATGAAATCCATCAGCCAGATCTCAAATAGTCCATTAATTAGTCTAAAATGTCTGAGAACAGTATACACAAGCTTCAGTGTGTTGTACTTTGGATAAGTACGACAAGTGAGGTGGGCACTGTTTGTGGCCTTGTTAATGTTTCCCTAACAACATTGATTCATGGATGCTATCATTTTGTCAGTAGGCCAATGGTTTAATGAATGTGCAGTGGTGAGGAATGGGAATTTTAGAGTCTCCAGTATAACTGGGTTTTTTTTGTTTGTTTGTTTTTTGTTTTTTTGTTTTTTTTTTGATCCAAACCAGAGCTTTCTCTTTTTATCAAACCAACAACTGCTGAATTCCAAATTTTGTTTTTCCTTGCCGGAGGCCAATTGTCAGGTTTCTCTAACCAGTTTTTCTAAGTTATCATTTGAGTAAATGTCCCTTTGGACCATGACTGAGGTTTGTCTGCTGCTGGTACCTTTAAGGACAGCTTTTCTTGTGGAAACATCAGCAAGATGATTTCCTTTAGCTTCCAGAGAGTTAAATTTAGAATGCCCCTGAATCTTAATAGTAGCTAAAGTAGCAGGTAAAAGTACTATATACAATAATTCCTGAACATTAGAGCCATTTTTAATTTTATTTCTGCTGGAAATAAGGAAAACACGTTGTTTCTATAACATTCCGAAATTATGAGCTAATCTAAAACATATCTACTATCAGTATAAATATTGGCAGTTTTGTCCTTGGCTAAAGTACAAGCCCATACAGGAGCGTAAAATTTAGTCTGTTGGGCTAAAGTGGCCAAAGGTAAAGATGCTGCCTCAACAACATCATACACAGCACAATATTTGCCATTGTCACCTCTTAAATAAGAACCATCAATGAATAATGAACACTCAGTTTTGCGCAGAGAAATTTTCTGTAGATCATCATGAGGAATCAGGAGGTGACCCATAACTGGTAAACAATCCTGAAAGACTTTGTCAGTGCTGGAGGGGAGAAAAGTAGCAGGGTTAAGGTTATTACAACATAAAAAAATTATGTGAGAAGCAGTTAATAAAAGGAGGTGAGGTGGCTGACTGAGAAATGTTGAGATGAGAATTCAGGATAATGTCTACTGCATGAAGTACAAAACTGATTAAAGGATATCTCACAACAATTTTCTCAGGGACCTTAACCAAAGGGCAGTGGCCTTAATGGCTCTAAGGCAAGAAGGTATTCCAATGTCATAGGATCCGGTTGCTAGCTCTAATACCCTATGAGTTGATGGGTGGGCCCCATGTTTTTGGGTGAGTGCCCCAAGGGCGTTTCCTTTTATTACAAAGAAGCCATAAATATTGAATCTTGCTTTGGGCAAACTGGAATTTTTCTTTGATGACATTATATCACTTTAAGACTAAAGGCCTTAGCAAGTGGTTCCTTTCTTTCTATGGAGAGGCTTGAAAAGGAGAATAAAGAAGCAATCATCCACATTCGCAACAAAGTAAAACCCATTGGGAACTTAGTATCATCCATATCAGCCTTCAGGATTTGCAAGAAATAGGACTCTCAGTAAAACGCTGAGACATTACTGTCTAGGTGACTTGCTTTTTTTCCCAAGTGAAGGTGAAAAGGTAATGACTAGCTTCATCAACTGGAATTCTAAAGAATGCACTGCATGAGTCAATTGCAGTAAAGAATTTACTTCTGGTGGGAATGGATGTTAGTGATGTATGAGGGTTAAGAACAAAAGAGTGTTGAGAAATAATAATGTTGTTTATTGCTAAGAGGTCCTGGACAAATCTCTACACCTGAGTCAGGTTTTCTCATTAGTAAAGTAGGAGTATTACAGGAACTAGTACAGGGGATAATGAGGCTTCAATCCTTGTAATCTTCTATTATGGGCTTTATGCCTTGAAGGGCTTCTTTACACATAGGATAAGAGGAGTTTTTCTTCTTCTTCTTGGGGCCTGCTATCATTGCAGTGCATGGGAGCTCTCCCTTCTGGCCTCCTGACTATTTAATTGAGGTTTCTGTTTACTAATTTTTTTAAGTATAAAAAAATGTTGTAGTTAGATATAACTCTAACAAAATATGTGGAAGATCTATATAAGATATACTACAAAACTCTGATGAATGTTTTCAAAGAAAAATAAATAAACTGAGAAATATTCCATGAACATGGACAGGAAGATTCAATATTGTTAAGATATAGGTTCCTCCCAACTACATCTATATATTCAATGAAATCCCAATCAAAATCCCAGGGAGTTATTTTGTGGAAATCAACAAACCAATTCTAAAGTTTACATGGAAATGCAAAAGACCCAGAATAGCCAACACAATATTGGTAGGAGAACTTACAGTACCTAGCTTCAAGACTTACTAAAAGCTACAGCAATCAAGACAGTGTGGTATTGGCAAAACAATAGTTAGAAAGATCAATGAAACTGAATAGAGAGCCCAGAAATAATCTCACACTAATATAATCAACTGATCTTTGATGAAAAAGCAAAGGTAATTCACTGGAGAAAGATAATCTTTTCAAGGAATGGTACTGGACATTCACATAAAAAAAAAAAAAAAGAAAAGAAAGAAAAAAAGAATCTAGACACAGACCTTTCACAAAAATTGACTCAAAATTGATCAAAGACCTAAAAATAAAATGCAAAACTAAAAAATTCCTAGAAGGAAATATAGGAGAAAATATAGGTGAACTTGGGTTTGATGATGATTTTTTAGATACAACAAAGAGAGCACAATCCATGGTGGAAGTACTTAATAGTTTGGAATTCACTAAAATTAAAAACTACTCTGTAAAAGATACTAATAAGAGAATGAAAAGACAAGCCACAGACTCAGGAAAACAGATATCTGTTAAAGGACTGGTATTCAAAAATATACAAAGAATTCTTAAAACTCAACAGGTAAAAAAAAAATTAAAAATAATCAAAAGATCAGGACACTTCATAAAAAAGATGTAGAGATGGCAAATAAGCATATGAAAAAATGTTCAATGTCATTAGGGCATTTTGAAAATCAAAACAAAAATGATATACCACTACACATCTATTAGAATGACTTAAGCTCAGAACACAGACAACACTAAATGCCAGCAGACGAAGGAGCAAGGTAAAAACCCACAATACCAAATAAATGAAGAGGAAATAGGCAATATACCTGAAAAAGAATTCAGAGTAATGATAGTAAAGATGATCCAAAGTCTTGGAAATAGAATGGAGGCACAGATTGAGAAAATACAAGAAACGTTTAACAAGGACGTAGAAGAACTAAAGAACAAACAAACAGTGATGGACAACACAATAACAGAAATGAAAAATACACTAGAAGAAATCGATAGCAGAATAACTGAGACAGAAGAATGAGTAAGTGAGCTGGAAGATAGAATAATGGAAATAACTGCCTAGGAACAAAATAAAGAAAAAAGAATGAAAAAGAATTGAGGACAGCCTCAGAGACCTCTGGAACAACATTAAATGCACCAACATTTGAATTCTAGGGGTCCCAGAAGAAAAAGAGAAAGAGTCTGAGAAAATATTTGAGGAGATTATAGTCAGAATCTTCCTAACATGGGAAAGGAAATAGCCACCCAAGTCCAGGAAACACAGAGAGACCCATACAAGATAAACCCAAGAAGAAACACACTGAGACACATTAATGAAACTAACAAAAAATAAATTCAAGGAAAAAATGTTAAAAGCAGCAAGGGAAAAGCAAAAGAAAGAAAGAAAGAAAGAAAGAAAGAAAGAAAGAAAGAGAGAGAGAGAGAGAGAGAGAGAGAAAGAAAGAAAGAAAGAAAGAAAGAAAGAAAGAAAGAAAGAAAGAAAGAAAAGCATATAAGATAATCCCCATAGGTTATCACATGATTTCTCAGCAGAAACTCTGCAGGCCAGAAGGGAGTGGCAGGATACATTTAAAGTGTTGCAAGGGAAAAACCTACAACCAGGATTACTCTAGGCAGCAAAGATCTCATTCAGATTCAACAGAGGAAACAAAAGCTTTACAGACAAGAAAAAGCTAAGAGAATTCAGCACCACCAAACCAGCTTTACAACAAATGCTAACTCTAGGCAGGAAACACAAGAGAAGAGAAAGATTAAGAAACGATTAAGAAAATGGTAATAGGAACATACATATTGATAATTACCTTAAATATACATGGATTAAATGCTCCAACCAAAAAATACAGACTAGCTGAATGGATACCAAAACAAAGGCCACATATATGTTGTCTTCAGACCTACGGACACATACAGACTGAAAATGAGGAGATGGAAAAAAGATATTCCATGCAAGTGGAAATTAAAAGAAAGCTGGAATAGCAATACTCACATAAGACAAAAAAGACTTTAAAATAAAGACTACTATAAGACACAAGGAAGGATATTACATAAAGATCAAGGGATCATTCCAAGAATAAGATATAACAATTTGTAAAAACTTATTCACCCAACGTAGGAGCACCACAATACATAAGGCAGATACTAACAGCCATAAAGTAAGGCAAATTAAAGTAACACAATAATAGTGGGAGACTTTAACACTCCTCTTACACCAATGGCTAGATCATCCAGACAGAAAATTAAAAAGGAAACACAAGCCTTAAATGACATATTAGCCTAGATAGATTTAATTGAGAGTTATAGGACACTCCATCTGAAAGCAGCAGAAAACTCTTTCTTCTCAAATGCACACAGAACATTCTTCATGACAGATCTCATCTTGGGCCACAAAACAAGCCTTGGTAAATTTAAGAAAGTTGAAATCGTATCAAGTATATTTTCTGACCATAAAGTTATGAGATTAGAAATCAATTACAGAAAAAAGTGTAAAAAACATGAACATATGTAGGCTAAACCATATGCTACTAAACAAACCAAGAGGTCACTGAAGAAATCAAAGAGGAAATCAAAAAATACTTGGAAACAAATAACAACAAAAACACAACCACCCAAAACCTATGGGATGCAGCAAAACAGTTCTAAAAGGGAAGTTTATAGCAATACAGTACTGCCTCAAGAAACAAGCAAATCTTAAATAAACAACTTAAATTTACACCTAAAACAACTAGAGAAAGTAGAACAACAGCAACAACAAAAACTCCCAGGGTTAGTAGGAGGAAAGAAATCATGAAGATTGGAGCAGAAATAAATAGAAATGAAGAAAATGGCAAAGATCAATGAAACTCAAAGATGGTTCTTTGAGAAGATAAACAAAATTGATAAGCCTTTAGCCAGACTCATCAAGAAAAAAAGGGAGAGGACTCAAATCAATAAAATTAGAAATGAAAAAGAAGTTACAAGAGACACCACAGAAATACAAAAGATCATAAGAGACTACTACAAGCAACTATATGTGAATAAAATGGACAACCTGGAAGAAATGCACAAATTCTTAGAAAGGTACAAACTTCTAAGACCAAACCAGGAAACCTTAGAAAATATGAACAGACCAAAAATTGAACCTGTGATTAAAAATCTCCCAATAAACAAAAGTCCAGGACCAGATGGATTCACAGGTGAATTCTATCAAACATTTAGGGCAGAGCTAACACCTGTCCTTCTCAAACTCTTCCAAAAAATTGCAGAGGAAGGAACACTCCCAAACTCATTCTATGAGGCCACCATCACCCTGATACCAAAACCAGGCAAAGATAACACAAAAAAAAGAAAATTACAGACAGAAAAATCCTCAAAAAATACTAACAAACCAAATCCAACAACATTTTAATAGGATCAAACACCATGATCAAGTGGGATTTATCCCAGGGATGCAATAATTCTTCAGTATATGCAAATCAATCAACGTGTTACACCATATTAACAAATTGATGGATAAAAACCATATGATAACCTCAATAGATGCAGAAAAAGCTTTTGACAAAATTCAACACCCTTTTATGATAAAAACTCTCCAGAATGTGGGCATAGAGGGAACCTACCTCAACATAATAAAGGCTGTATATGACAAACCCATAGAAAAATTATTGTCAAAGATGAAAAACTGAAAGCATTTCCTTTAAGATTAGGAACAAGACAAGGGTGTCCATTCTCACCAACTTATTGAATATAGTTTTGGAAGTTGTAGCCACAGCAATCAGAGAAGAAAAAAGAAATAAAAGGAATCCAAACTGGAAAAGAAGAAGTAAAACTGTCACTGTTTGCAAATGACATGATACTATACATAGAAAATCCTACAGATGCCACCAGAAAACTATTAGAGCTAATCAATTTACTTTGTCAAGTCTCAGGATACAAAATTAATATGCAGGAATCTCTTGCATTCCTATACAGTAACAACAAAGATAAGAATGAAAAATTAAGGAAACAATCCCTTCACCATTGCAACAAAAAGACTAAAATACCTAGGAATAAACCTACATATGGAGGCAAAAAATCTGTATGCAGAGAACTATGAGATTCTGATGAAAGAAATCAAAGATGACACAAACAGAGAGAGAGAGAGATACCATGTTCTTGGATTGGAAGAATCAACATTGTGAAAATGACTATGCTACCCAAAACAATCTACAATGGAATTTTTCACAGAACTAGAACAAAAAATTTTACAATTTCTGTGGAAACACAAGAGAACCCAAATAGCCAAAACAATCTTGAGAAAGGAAAAAGGAGCTGAAAGAATCAGGCTCCCTGACTCCTGACTATACTACAAAGCTACAGTGATCAAGACAGTATGGTACTGGCACAAAAACAGAAATATAGATCAATGGAAGAAGATAGAAAGCCCAAAGATAAACCCATGCATCTATGGTCACCTAATCTATGACAAAGGAGGCAAGAATATACAATGGAGAAAAGACAGCCTCTTCAATAAGTGTTGCTCAGAAAGCTGGACAGCTACATGTAAAAGAATGAAATTACAATACTCCATTACACCATACACAAAAATAAACTCAAAACAAATTACCTAAATGTAAGGCCAGACACTGTAAAACTCTTAGAGGAAAACATGGGCAGGACACTCTTTGACATAAATTGCAGCAAAATCTTGTTGATCCACCTCCTAGAGTAATGACAATAAAAATAAAAATAAACAAATGGGACCTACTTAAACTTAAAATCTTTTGCACAGCAAAGGAAACTATAAATAAGACAAAAGGACAACCCTCAGAATGGGAGAAAGTATGCAATACAAATGAAGCAATTGACAAAGGATTAATCTCTAAAATATACAAACACTTCATGCAGCTAAATATCAAAAAAATTACCCAATCAAATATGGGCAAAGACTTAAATAGATGTTTCTCCAAAGAAGACATAAAGATGGCCAAGAGGCACATGAAAAGATGCTCAGCATCACTAATTATCAGAGAAATGCAGATCAAAACTACTATGAGGAATCACCTCACACTGGTCAGAATAGCTATCATCAAAAAATTTACAAACAAAAAATGCTAGAAAGAGTGTGGAGAAAAGAGAACCCTCTTGCACTGTTGGTGGGGATGTAAATTGATACAATCACTATGGAGAACAGTATGGAAGGTCCTCAAAAAACTAAAAACAGAACTACTATATGACCCAGCCAATCCCACTACTGGGCATATACCCAGAGAAAATCATAACTCAAAAAGACACATGCACCCTAATGTTGATTGCAGAATTATTTACAATAGCCAGGACATGGAAGCAACCTGAATGTCCATCATCAGAGAAATGGATAAAGATGTAGTACCTATATACAATGGAATATTACTCAGCCATAGAAAGGAACAAAACTGGGTCATTTGTAGAGACGTGAATGGACCTAGAGACTGTCATACAGAGTGAAGTAAGTCAAAAAGAGAAAAATAAATATATATTAAAGTAAAATGTGGAATCTGTAAAATGGTATAGATGATCTTCTTTACAAAGCAGAAATAGAGACACAGATATAGAGAACAAACATATGAATACCAGGGGGAAGCAGGGTGGGATGAATTGGAAGATGGGGATTGATATATATACACTATTGATTCTATGTATAAAATAGGTAACTAATGAGAATCTACTGTATAGCACAGGGAACTCTACTCAGTGCCCTGTGGTGACCTAAATGGGAAGGAAATCCAAAAAAGGGGTATATATGTATATGTATAGCTGATTCATTTTGCACAACATTGTAAAGCAACTATACACCAATAAAAATTGTAAAAATAATTTAAAAAAATGCTGGCAAGCATGTGGAGCAACAGGAAGCTTCATTTGTTCCTGATGAGAATTCAAAATAATATAGCCTCTTTGGAACATAATTTGGCAGTTTCCTACAAAAATAAACACTCTTACCATATGATCCAACAACATGCTCTCTGTTATTTACCTAAATAAATTGAAATTTTATGTAACATGCACATAAAAATATGCACAGAAAGGTTTTTAGCGCTTTATTTACAATTTCCCAAACTTGGAAGGAACCATGATGCCCTTTAATTGATAAATGGATTAACAAATTGTGGTACATACATACAATGGAATATTATTCAGCAATAAAAAGAAAATGAGTTATCAAGTTATAAAAAGACATGGAAGGAACTTAAATACATATTGTTAAGTGGAAAAAAAACAATGTGGAAAGCATTTTTACTGATTTCAACTATATGACATGCTGGAAAACATGAAATTGTTGAGACAGTTTTAAAAAATCATTGGTAGTCAGGACTTTGGCAGCAGAGAGGGAAGAATGAATACATGGAGTACAGGGGCTTTTTAGGGCAGTGCAAGTATTCTGTATGGTATTGTAATGGTATTGTAATGGTGGATACACCTAATTATACATTATGCATTATACCTATAGAATATCAAATACAAAAGCGAACCCTAATATATACTGTGGACTTTGGTTACTAATAATGCACTAGTTTGGCTTATTAATTATCACAGATGTACCACACTAAGTCAGGATGTTAATAATACAGAGAACTGTATGTGTGGTGGGATAGTCCATGGGAAGCAGAGAATCTATTGCATAGGAGAAATCTCTATGCTTTCTACTCACTTTTTTTATAAATCTAAAACTGCTCTAACAATAAAGTCTATTAATATAAGAAAGGTAAATTCAGCAGAGTAGATTAATGCTTTATGTTTCTAAATAAAAATCATTTTACATTGCAAAAAAAAAAAAAGGCTACCTATAAAAACAGGTTTTTCTTTTGTTTTCTTGTCTGTTGTTTTTTGTTTATTCTGACTTCTCAGCCCTTTGAAAATATACTCTGGTTCCTCTGTTAGATTTTGGGCAGTAGTTTCCTTTTTTCAAATAACCAAATGATCTAGCACATCTTTCTTTCTAATATCATTTTTAAGAGCATTTGGCCTAGGTATATGCATACTTCCCTTATCTCTGTCTAGTCTAACTTTAAATACTTAATTTTTTTATGTTGAAATCATTTTTTTCTTAATCACAAATATTGTTTCTAAGAATTTTCTTTTACTGTCTGCAGCTGGTTTCATTAATCATCTGCTCCTCCTCCTCCCACTAACGCACTACTATTCTGATAGAAAACTGAAGATCATTTTTCAAACTACTCAAGTTTTCCTTTGATATCCTAAGCAAAGCTGATTACTAAAGTTAGAGTTTAATGGAAAATGGTCTTTCATAATTTTAGTCTTATCCTTTGAATCCTCAATATTTATCTATATCAACCCAATAAAAAAGCTGCATAAGAACCTCCCACATTTTTTTTTCCTTTTCTGTGAATTAACATAATACAGCAGCTTTCCAAGACTGAAGTCTCTCATAGTGTGGGTTCTGCAATCTAAAGCCAGTGTCAGTGATTTCACTGTTAGCAAATCTAGCATCAGTTTAGACCATGGGCATTGGTAGATGAAATGACCCATAAAACCTATGAGTAAGGCAAATACTATGAAATTATAGCCTCTCTAGCTTACTCCTTTATTTCTAAATGAAGTTATTACTATTTGTGAGAGTTGATTCAGCATTGTTTACCATAGCCTGGCATTAACGAATAAAAGCATTTTTCACATGTACACATGGAACACTGATAGCTATCCTTCTATTAGGAGACACTACCTGAAAATCTGGCTCAGGGTTAAAGTAAAAGTAGAAAATACTGTACCTCCCCAAAATGTCTAAAAGGACCAAATCTCTGTCCCAGTCTCACCTGCAATACCAGGCCTAGCTGAATCTGAAGCTCAAGGTCATATAAGAGCCTGAATGCCAATGTCTGTTAAAGTTTCTTACCTGTATGAAGGCAACCATTTGCCTATGCACAAGAAAACATAAAATACAATGACTAGGAACTTCCCTGGCAGCTCAGTGGTTAAGAATCTGCCTGCCAATACAGGGAACACGAGTTCGAGCCCTGCTCTGTGAAGATTTCACATGCCGTGGAGCAACTAAGCCCATGCACCACAACTATTGAGCCTGTGCCCTAGAGCTCGTGAACCACAGCTATTAAGCCAGTGTGCTGCAGCTATTAAAGCCCACATGCCTAGAGCCCGTGCTCCACAGCAAGAGAAGCCATTAAACTGAGCCCTCACACCACAATAAAGAGTAGCCCCTGCTCACAGCAACTAGAGAAATGTGCAGCAGTGAAGACCCAATGCAGCCAATAAATAAATAAATAAATAAATAAATAAATTTATTAAAAAAAAAAAAAAGAATCTGCCTGCCAATGCAGGAGACACGGGTTCTATCCCCAGTCCAGGAAGATCCCACATGCCACAGAGCAACTAAGCCCATGTGCCATAATTACTGATCCACTCTAGAGCTTGTGAGCTACAACTACTGAGCTCACAGCCCACAACTGCTGAAGCTCATGTGCCTAGAGCCCGTGTTCCACAACAAGAAAAGCCACTGCGATGAAAAGCCTGCGCATTGCAATGAAGAATAGCCCCTAGTAGCCACAACTAGATAAAGCCCTCGCACATCAATGAAGACCCAACACAGCCAAAAACTAAATAAAATAAATGTATTTATATACATATATAGACAGAGAGAGAGACTTAACAAGATAAAAATTCCTCATGGCTCATATTTAGGAGAGTTTAAAGATTCACAACTTTTGCCCTAGCTATGCCAGTTAAAAGCCAACCACAAAAGTGAAAAACAAACCTCCTGGCACAATGTAAGTCAGTGAATATCATTAAAGTAAAAAAAAAAAAAAATCTGTATGGTCATTAATTGCTAATGCCTGAGGCCTTAATTAGCATCTTTTATGCACATGAAAAATGCTTCTTCCCTCTTGTTTTTTCACCAGATGCAATTTTAGGTTGCCCCATATAATGCATTTCTCTTTTCATATTGTTTTTTAATAAATCAATTGAAAGATATACACAGGACTTAGACCAATGATAAAAAAATAACTTTATTATTGATTAAAAATATTGGAAGATGTGACTTAGGCATGGAGCCAGATGGATTCACTGACATCTCTTTGAAATGAGCACACCCATCACTATTTTAACCTGGCCCGCTGATCTCCCTTATTAGACCAGAATGCAAATCTCCTGTACACAGGCCAGTCCCACAGAAGGAAAGGTCCGAAGTCTGCTTATACAGATTCTTCCTCCTACACCACAAATCAATCGATCAGAAAGCTCTTTATCTCTCTCTTTCTCCTGCTTATTTTTGTTTTATTTTGAGAAACAATAACATGCATATTCAGAAAGTACATAGACTTTTATAGGCTATCACTCAAGATTTTAGCAGGAAATAAAATTTACCTCTGATGGTTCAAATGAAAATACTTTAGTAAGTGAATAACCAAAAAGGGTTGCAGAATTAAAGGGACAGACAAATGACATTGAGAAGCCTAGGGACCAAAATATGTTGAAAGCCATTACCAACCCTTGAACTGAAGAAGGAGGGGAAAGATATAGAGAAGATGGAGTTCACTCAGAGCTGCATCCATGGTGACTAGGTTCCTGGTGGGAGCTGTAGTCATATGGGATGGAAGCCAGGGCTAGAGATACACTTTACCCCTTCAAGGCCATACGTCTCTCTTCTTTACCGAGGGTTTTCTCCAGCACCACATACGTAGGAACTTGCTGAGTCAGGCAACCATAACTCTGAATGGAGTTGGGAGAGGGGAAAGGGAACACAGGATTAAGCAATCAGAGCAACCCTAAACATAATGGGGAAGGGATTCAGGCATCCTGTCCACTGAGGGGATGATTTTGAAACACATTCATGTATCTTTTTGAATTATAGTTTTGGCTGGATATATATCCAGGAGAGGGATCATATGGCACTTCTATTTTTAGTTTTCTGAGGAACCTCCATACCTTTTTCCATAGTGGCTGCACCAATTTACATTCCCATCAATAGTGTAGGAGGGTTGCCTTTTCTCCACACCCTCTCCAGCATTTGTTATTTGTAGACTTTTTGATAATGGGTGTTCTGACTGGTGTGAGGCGGTATCTTTTTGAAGTTTTGATTTGCATTTCTCTAATAATTAGTGATGTTTAACATCTTTTCATGTGCCTAATGGCCATCTGTATGTCTTCTTTGGAGAAATGTCTATGTTTTCTGCCCAGTTTTCAATTGGGTTGTTTGGTTTTGTGTTACTGAGTTGTATGAGCTGTTGTATACTTTAGAAATTAAGCCCTTGGTCAAATCATTTGCAAATATTTTCTTCCATTTTGTAGGTTGTCTTTTCATTTTGTTTATGGTTTCCTTTGCTTGTAAGTTTGATTAGTTCCCATTTGTTTATTTTTGTTTTTATTTCTGTTGCCTTGGGAGACTGACCTAAGAAACTATTGATACAATTTATGTCTGAAAATGTTTTTCCTATGGTCTCTTCTAGGAGTTTTATGGTGTCATTCCACAAATGAACCTATCTACAAAATAGATACAGACTCACAGACATAAAGAACAGACCTGTGGTTGCCAAGATGGGGGATGGACTGGGGGAGTTAGTAGATACAAACTATTACATATAGAATGGATAAACAACTAGATTCCACTGTGTAGTGAATATAGTGAACTATATTCAATATCCTGGGATAAACCACATGGAAAAGAATATAAAAAAGAATATATATATATATATATATATATATGTGTATAACTGAGTCACTTTACCACACAGCAGAAATTAACACAACATTATGAATCAACTATATGTCAATAAAAAACAATAGTAATAAAGGAGAGTTATTTAGAAAAAACAAACAAAAAAACAAACAGAAAGAAACACGTTCATTATGGTTAGCATTGATTTCTAGTTGCTCATGGCGATACACACTAGAGTTGCCAAATAAAAATACAGAGTCCCTAGTTAAATTTGAATTTTAGATAAACAGCAAATAATTTTTACTGTAAGTATGCCCCATGCAAATTTGGCACATTATAAATAAAGAAAATATGTACTGTTTATCTGAAATAGGCATCTTATATTTTATCTGGCAGCCCTCTACTACACTCATTAACATACTTCTTTGGGGGCCTTTTTGTTCCCTTCTCTGTCTCACTTTCCCCATAATCGAATTTATGACCTTTGGCTCACCTCCCAAGTAAATTGACACTCAAGTTATCATTTTAAGGTCTAGTTTTGGGGAAATTTTGCTGAACATGAGACATAGCAAATGAAGCAAGAGGAAATTGGAGGAAAAACAAAGATTATAGTAAAGATTGGGGTAAAGAAAATAGTAAAAAATGGATAAGTTTAGTGGCTATTTTCCATGTGAGATGGAAAAACAATTACTGATAGTCAATCTCCCAATGTACTGGCGCTGCCTTACATGAACTAGAGGAGAGAGTGCTCTTTGACTGTAAAGATTGCTCTATATTTACTAGAACTTTCTTGCAACACATAACCTAATTTTGATAATTAGGAAGAAAAACAACAAAGGACTTGGGGACAGAAATATCAACAAAGGAAACAGAGTTTCAAACTCCTGTATAGGGAAAATAACCTTGGAAGAGGAATAAAAATGCCAATTGATGGCCGTCTCTTGTGAGAGATCTCAAGCCATATACTGATTCATGATAGAAAGGCTCATGGTGGGAAGCTTTGACTTCTAAATATTGAAGTTCAATTTGTATTATTTTTTTAGTTGCTCTAACAAATATTCTGTAGTATTCTTGGCAGAATAAGAGGATAGAGTAATAAAAAGATTTAAAAAGTGGTAGCAAGATAAATATTTGTGACATCTCCATTTTGATAGATATGATGTTTATTCTAATACCAAAATACATCAGTGATCTAGGTATTATAAGTGAATAGGAAATCCAGCCACTACTGCTTATGTGGCTAGGGTACAGCAGAATCTGTACTTAACCAAATTTTAATTGAACATGCTAATTGAGAACCTCTAGAGTTACTGAAGTGGAGAGCTGTGATAAAATTCAAATAGCTCAAACTCCCTGAAGGACAAGAGTATATTGGATTCTTTCATTAGAGAAATGATGCATGCAGGTGTATTGATACTTTTAAACTCTTGATGTAATTGGCCTGTCTGGCCAGTAAAATCAACAGCTGATATGTCTTGGTGATTCTCAGTGCTGAGGGAAGTCATTTCCTAATCACGTCCCTGTCACAGTCACTACAAGAGAGAAACTGTAGCAAGGTGGAGAAAAGTTGAACAAACTACTTTATTCCACTAATGCTTTCTTTTCTATCTGTTTTCAAGAGATATCTAGAAATAGTCTACTTTACATAAGAAGTAATGAAATACAGTTTTGCCTTGCTGGCCAAAGTTATTTTAGTGTCCTTCTTATTGCCCTGATCTAATTTAAAAAATGACTGGAAAATCACTACCAGAGCTAAAATTAATTATACTGATGATTTAGTATTAGTAAAAAACAAATTCTGAGCACATTTTTTTTGCTATTTTAATATATTTTCCCAGTTTTACTGAGATATAATTGACATATATCACCATATAAATTTAAGGTGTACAGCATAATGGTTTGACTTACATATAATGTGAAGTGATTATCACAATGTTTAGTTAGTATCTATTATCTCATATAGATACAAAAAAAAGCAAAAAGCATAAAATGTTTTCTTTGTGATAAGAACTCAGTATTTATTCTCTTAACAACTTTTATGTATATATACATGGGTGTTAACTATAGTCATCAGGAACAGTATGTTCTTAATTGGAGAATGTGGTGTGCAATTTGATGTCCCTTAGGTGGCTGATAATATCAGGTCAAAATACAAAAGAAAAGTTGAATTTTTGTGTTTTTATGAAATTAAAGTTATTGTCAACAGAGACCTATGTTGTTTGGGGTTTCTGGTAAAATCCAGAAGGAGAGTAAAAACAGTGGCATTTGGAGTATGGCACTTAACAGTTGACTGACGCATCTGCTCACTACTTGCCTTCTGACAGACAGTTTCGCCAGCTTCACCTTTTACTTGCTTTGTGAGCTTGTGCAAGCTATCTACTCTTTGTGTCTTAGTTTCCTCAACCATAAAATAAGGAAAATACACCCCCAAGATTGTTTTGAGCAACAAATAATGAATATATGTGAAGAATTTTGAACCCTGACTGGTACTGAGGAAATGCTCAGTAACCTAGGAAATGCTTAGTAACTATCAACTGTCTGTTTGCTTTTCGGGCATTAGTTGACACTCATCAAACATAGACATTCATTAACTTAAAGCCTATTCCAATAATACCTTGAGTGATGTCAGAAAGAAAAAAGGATCTGCTAAGGAGGAAGCAGCTGAAGAAATTTCACTGATTAAATATGCAGACAGTATTTTCAGGAACATGAATAATGAATCACGGTGGATCCAAAGCTATCCAAAGAACTCATAGACAAGACATAACAGATGCCTTAGTCTGACTAAATCTCTAGACAGTTTATCTCCAGAAATGAAGTATAAGGATCATAATAAAAAAAATTTTTTTTTGGAAGGTAAGGTAGCTAGTGAGTCAGTTTTATTGAAGTAAAATTTACATATAACAAATTTCACCTTTTTTGGTATATAATTCAATAAGTTTAAATATATATACAGATGTATAACTGCTATCTGATACAAGATATAGGATATTCCCATCATGCAAAAAGTTAATCATTTATAGTTAGTGCTTTCCTACCACCACTGGCCCCTAGCAAACACTGATCAGCTTTTTGTCACTACAGATTTGCTTTTTCCAGAATTTTACATAATCTAAATCATACAGATATAGATTTAGATTCTGGCTTGTTTTTGCACAGCACAGAGTTTCTACAGTTCATCCATGTATTGCATGAGAATGAATATTGTTTACTTATTGCAGTGTTCTTTTAACTGAGCAGGGCCATGTCTTAAAGACTGTAGACAACCATCCAACTGAGGCAGATATTCTCATGGGAGAAAGAAAATCAAGGTTAAATTAATATGTTTCACATACTGTGGCTTGCAATTCATAAAAAATAAAATAATACCCAATTTTATTCACACACACACACAAAGTTGAGGACTGCTGCAATATCTTTTAATACTAGATAGTACAGATGGGAGCTGGCAAAAGTTTGAGATGTATAGGCATAAATTGTACATAAACAAAAGCACAGTTGCTTAAGTGGACACAATCTGAGGGTGGTAACATTAAAAACACACTTAGAAACTAATTGGAGCTAAAGTAGGTGCAAGATATATGTAGAAACAATGTTGTTTCAGGGTCTCATAATAGTTTTCAAAATTTCCAATTTGTTGTTACTATTTTTGTTTTACAAGCTGTTATATTTTAGAGAGAATAAAGAAATAAGAATAATTATCTTTTATGTGTACACACATATTTACCATTTCTGGCATTATTCATTAGTTTGTGTAGACACAAATTTTGATCTAGTTCTATTCCTTTTTCCTAAATGTGGAGGTCTAAAAGTGATGTGTACTCTCAGCTTCTGATTGTTTGTTTTATAGTCTTTATTTTGCCTTTATTTCTGAAACATATTTTCACTGGTTATAGATTTCTAGGTTGAGAGTATTCTTTTTTCTTCTAGTACTTTAAAGATGTTGTTCCATTGCCTTCTGGTGTGCATAGTTTTTAAGAAGTGTGCTTTAACTCTTCTTTGTGAGTAATGTTTCTCCCCTTTCCCTGGATGCTTTAAAATTTTTCTCTGTTATCATTGGTGTTCAGCAATTTGATCATGATTTGTTCTGATGTGGTTTCTTTTATGTTTTGTTGTTTGGGATTCACTTAGCATCTTGGATCTATAGTTTTTAAACTTTAAGCAAATTTGTAACATTTCAACCACTCTTCAAGTAATCACCACCACCACCCCATATTAGACTGGTTGATACAGTCCCACAGGTTATTAATATTCTGTTTCCATTAATTTTCTTTCCTTAGCTCATTTTCAATTGTTTATATTCCTCTGTCTTCATGTTACTCTTTTCTTCCGTAGTATGTAATTTGTTGTTAATTCCTCCAAAATATTTTTCATCTCAGGTATTATACATTTTACCTTTAAAATTTTAATTTATGCCTTTTAAAAAATCTTTCATTTCTTTCTTCATTATGATATAATTTTCCTTTGCATACTGAATATGCTCATAAGATTTGCAATAGCTGTATTAATAACACTTCCTGCAAATTCTTTCATTTCTGGCATTTCTGAATTCCTTTTAGTTGATTGATTTCCACCCTATCCCCAACTCCCACATGAGTTATGGGTCGTATTTTCTTTCTCCTTTTGTTTGGTAATTTTTATTAGATGTCAGACATTGTGATTTACATTATTGCATATTGGATTTTGTTATAATACTTCAAAGAATGTTGGACTTGTTTACACATGCAGTTATTTTATACCTGTATCAATTTGATCCTTCCAAGGTTTGATTGTAAGCTTTGTTAACCAGTTCCAGAGCAGCATTTGCTTTATGAAATAAATTAGTTCTAATACTCACCCTAAGTCTCATCTACTTCTGTGTGATACTATCTTCTCTCTGACACTGTGTCCCATAAATTCTAGCCATCTTGGTATATGTAAGTTCTGATATGTGTCTTCTCAACTCAGACTGCATAGTTCTGTTTCAGTTTTCTTCTTGATCCCTGCTCTGCAGCAAGGAAGAATGCAATAAGGCAGGATAAGCACAGAAATTCTTTTTTTCATTTGCTTCTTTCCAGCACTGCCTGTTGTATGAAAACATTTGTCCAGTTTTCTGGTTTTATGCAGCAGAAGGGCAATTCCCATAGCAGTTAATCCTTCTTTGGCAGATGTAAAAGGCAAAACATTGTTTTCTGAAAGCTGTAGTTTTTCTGTATTAATCAGCCTAAAGCCAATCCTGATTTTTAACTTCTAAAATGAAACTGTATTTTTGTGTGATGTCTTAATTTTGGAATTAGAAAATAATAACTTATTGTAATTATGAATATATAATTTACATAAGTATTACCCATGAGAAAGATTTCCAAAGTAATAATTATACATATAAATACAATGAGGCATAATTACATATACTATAACTGTATGTAACATAAATGTAAATATAAATAAATATATATGTGCATATATAACATATGTGTGTGTGTGTATGTATTTCGAAATTGAATTCTAGCCATTGACTAAAGGAGTCAGCATAGAAACAAACTGATCTGAGGAGTAATTACTGAGTAGAAATGTAAAAATAATAATAATAATTAAAAATTACAATTACTCTTAAATCATCCGATAAGTGAATAAGAAAGGCATAAATTAAATTTGGAAGAAAAATTATTAATAAAATTAGAGCCTATAATTTATTATTTAATGGTATATGGATGTTTTATAAATCATTTCCTGCATATATTGTGTACTATATATGGGTCATTAGACAACATGGAGAACGACCACTTAGGTGAGATGATCTGCACATATACAGATAAACCTGCAAACATAAGTTCTCCAGGCTTAGAGTTATTATATATTTTAAACTTGGTTTGTAGAAAGAGAGTTATGTATATGGAAATTCTGATGTGATTCTCAATCCTCCAAACATTATCATTTATAATTGCTTACATGCAGGGGAAGCTCAAGGGCAGTAAACTTGTAACCTCTGTCTTGAAAAATTTTGCTATTTTTTTTGCCTTATGTCCTCAGTGTTCTTACTTTTTTGCTATATCTTGTACATTAGTTAATCCTGTTTAATTATCTGCAGTGGCATTCTAGAGTCAGAGTTCCCAACTTGAGCTCTGATTGCTTATATGACACTAGGTAAGTCAAACATTACTGTCTCTCAGTTTCACAATCTGTATTGTGGAATATGGGCTATAGCTCCCAAGATAAATTTTAATGGCCATTCTGATGCTATTTTATGTCTATTCCATGCTTTTAAAAATATTAAAATGGTTCCCTTTTTGCATTGTAACATATAGTACACATATAGAAAGCATACAAAACATAAATGAACAGTTCAGTGAATTATCACAAAGCAAACACCCACACAGCTACCAACTCAGGTTAAGTGTAAAAAGAACATTGTTAACGATTAGAACATTCCTCATAATCTTTTCCAATACTGTCCTGTTCTTCATCCCACCAAAATCAAACATTGACTCTACGTTTGAATAGTACGCTACATGAAATTATATAATAAACGTCTTATGCCTAGTATTTTTGCTCAACATTATGTTTATAAGATTTGTCTGTGTTGATCTTTGCTTTCACAAAATTTTCTTAGCCATACTTATGTCATTATTCATCCAGAGGTTTAAAATTATTTTGTCATGTTTAAAAATATGTGTTGCTCTTTTATTTAATAGAGTTTAGTCACAAAATCATCATCGAGTCATATACTAACATTGACATCTATAAGGCACCATCTAGTCTAAAACTGCTCAATTATTCTTTGTCATTAAGAAGAAAGCCATTAATTAAACTATAAATATTGACTTAAAATCACTTAATTTTTTGTAACACATATTTAAAGATTTCTTGTTAACATATTTATGCTTCATGATATATCATGTTTGTGCATAAAAAAAGAAAACATAAGCGTAACAGATTTATTGAGGTATTCCTCATTTCCTAATAGGCAGAATTTCATGTGTCTTAATTTTTTAAACTTAAAGTTAACAATAGCTAAAGGGTTTTCATTCAGAATCAAAGTCTCTCTTGCCCATACATTTTGGATATATCATTTCTTTAAAGAGTATATACTGCCATTATACTCCAAGTTTAGATGCTCAAACGTTTTTGATCTTACAAAATGATCTCTGATGGTATTCAGAGAACAACCAGTATTCATATTTTTACATAACTGGTTTTTAGTTTTTAAACTTAAAAAAAATATTTCATTGTCTAGCTACCTTATGTACAAGATCAACTTTGCACATGCTGCACAACAGTAACTGTAATATCTGCGTCCTGACCAGTACCACTTATAAGATGCCTTCAGTTGTAACGAACATCCTGATTTCATAAAGTTTAAAAAAGTGAGATAAAAGTGCATCACAGAACCACTGAAATATGATATAACTGACTTTAAGAAAATGGAAGTAAATGGATACTTATGTTATGGTTTGAGAGTTTCTCAAATGTCTCTAATGATAAAACGTGACCCCAAATTATTTACAATGGCTTCAGTTCTATTGTTTGTTAGCTCAAGGTTTTGCATTCTCCAAGTGTTTTAAATTATGTATAAAGCCTGTATAAAATATACAATTTAAATTTTATCTTGTTTATCTAAGCACTGGATTAATTTTGCAGTAAAATGTAATATGAAAATAAGGTTCTAGAAAGCAAAACTTTGACTTCTAGTGTTAAAGTCTTCCATACTTAAAAACTTTTCTTATCCTCACCAAGATGTGTGTATAAAATAAGGATAGCACTAATACCACCTCATAAGTTTGTTGAGGTGATGAAATGGAATGATCCAAGTCAAGGGCTTAACTATAGTGTCTATTAAGAATTCATCGTATGCTGGCCATTATATATAGGGGTGTGTGTGTGTGTGTGTGTGTGTGTGTGTGTGTGTGTGTGATCTTGAGCAAATTGCTTCCCTTTCCTGAGCCTCAAATTCATTTTGTGCAAAACAATAATGGTATAAAGATAATTTCTAAGTTGCTTTCACTATTTTCCAAGACATTTTAAGAATGATTTTAATCTTTAGATGGTTTTTTCTTTTATGGTGGTGGTTATTGCTATGCGGCTCCCAAATGATATATCAGAACCTGCATGTGAGAAAAGAGTGCTGTAATGTGTCAAATGAATTTTTTCCTTAGAAACAGCTTGGAGGAGTCGCCATCTGAGGGGTGGAGAGTACCATGTTGAATATTTTATAAAGCATGATAAATGAGAATATCTTTAAAGGCTGTCCTACAACTGGGTGGCTCCTTTTGAAATTGGCTCCTTGAGCAAAGAAAATAAAAATCTTAACCTGAAATGTTGAGTTTTAGAGACATGTAAAATTTTCTGACATGTATGCCTACATTGCAAAGTTTGCACTCTGTTTTATTCTTTTAAGAAATACAACAAATAATGTAAACTGGTAAGACTCTACTGAATAACTTATCATATCCAGCTATCTGTCTAAAAGAGTCACCTACCTGTCTCTTACCAATTAATTAATTGAGAAGGCAGCATTTTTCTAAGTACTACCCTTACCTCCTCTTTATTATCTTTTTATGCTAATCTCTAATGCAAATTCATTATCATGCTATCTATCATTACAACCCAGCTTTAGCATACAGTAAGAACATCAAGAAGGATTTGTGTTGTCAGAGAAGCTTCCAAGCAAATAAAATTATTGTTCTTAGAAGAACTTATCATAGGCTTTTCATGTGAAATTTCTTTGAAAGTTGAAATGAATCAAAATAGAGTCTTGAATTATCCATACAGTAATATCTTTGATCTAGCATAATATGTGAATAATCTGTTTTAAGAATTTTCCATATAACTAAAGCTTATTTGTTTAAGAGCCAAAATCTTTCAATTTTGCATATTTTTGGATGTGTATTTTTGTATTGCGTTATTACTTGCCTGCTTTTAAAGATATTATATAGAATATCATCAACCTTTTCTTAATGTTTTCAGTGCGTAATTACTTTCTCTTTTTATTCTCTGCCCTATCGTTGACATTTTCTTATGACCCTTGTTTTTTTCCTTCTTCTTTCCCTCTGCTCCTCTTCCTTTTGTCAGTGGCTCTGTGCTTGTGTCTAACTCTGTTAGTGTACCACTTTTAATCAGGTGTGTGAGAGAGAGAGAACAGATTATCACATTTATTATAATTATATATTAAATTAATTTGGACAATAATATGCAAATCATTGAGGTCAGTATTAGGTGGTTAATAAAGATGTATAAGACATACTACGTGAGATAGTAATCTTTGGTTACACTATGAATTTTTTTACACTGTAATTTCAACATTGTTTCATTCTCCTAGGTGACAGTAAATTGAATAGAGTTTTACTACTCAGAAATTTATATTTTAATGGTATAAAGATAGAGAATAAATCAATGACTACAACTAAAAGTGATAAATACTATCCCCAGGAAGAGGCTTGAATATGGGTTAAAATGTGTTAAATATACCCTTGTTGTGATTGCTATTTAGCAATTCATAATTTTTACTTCATTGGATTGTTTTAGTTGCTGCTTGTACGCTGTGTTCCACAGTATTGACGTTGCTAGAAAACTGAGTTTGGAATTACTAGGGTGTTATATCTTAGAATATTCAAATTTACATTTTTTCTTGTTCTACTGGCAAAATTTGTTTGATTTTTTTTGTGGTCCATCAATGATGTCCCTGAATGATATCCTTGAACATAACTAAAATATTTAATTCTACAGAAATGCATGTGGGAGATAACTGTAAAATTTAACTCACGAATTATTGAATTTTTTGAAAACAAAATTCTTGGTAAACAGAGCTTAGCTTCATACTTTGTTTGAGGTTCTCTATAACTGTATAAATTGTATATAAACTTTGCTCCAGTAATGTGTCATAATAATAATGTATTCTAAAGTATAATTGAGAAAAATCATGATTTTTAATTAACTAATAACAGGTCAGGTGGATGCAGTTTCACTGACATGAAAAAATTCTCTATTAATTCATACAATATGATAATGGAATTTTAGACCTGTATCCTATCTACTATAAATAAATTTATCATAAAATTATTATAATGTACATAGTAATAATTTTAACAAAAAAAAACTGCAAATAACCTGTACATACCTCTATTTTACAATGTTCCTTTGCCTCTTCCAGCTATTCCAATAGATAAACTTTTCCTTTTCATAATACCCTAAAGTATACCGAACCCAAAAATTTTAACCAGTTTCTCCCACAAAACAAGATTTCCATCAGAAAACTTTTGTGAAGTGACCAGCCTGTGTCTAACAAATTATATTAACATGTGATGGTAGTTACAGATACCCATAGACAAAACATAAATAAAAAACAGAGGAAAGGTAGACTAAACAATATTTATTATTAGGCCATGTACTTGGTTTTCAAACCCACAATTTTGCATATTTCTTTAGCAAAATTTAGTTTGGTTTTATGTAACCCATCAATGATATCCCTGAATGAAATCCCTTGTCATCCTTAATATAAACTAAAATAGTAAATGTCATGGTGTAGAGCAAGCATTCTCAACACGGGCTATATTATCCCCAAGGGAGAAGAAATTGGTTCCTGGGATGGGGAGAGGCAAAATATTCTTGAATATGACAACAATTTGTGGCCCTCCAAAGAACCACAGCACATAAACAGATTTGTGGTACTGAACTTACATGGGATATTGGGTAGAAATAATGTCTAAAATGGCACCTTAGGTGGACAGGATTACAATGAGAAAAAAGTGGAGAAATACTGGTGTAAAGGAAAAAGCTCTGGGATTTGTCAGCTGCCCAACCTTGTCAAAATCCTGTAAACTGGGGAACCAATTATATTTTTACCTTAATTTATTAATTCAACATGCATTAATTTAATGCCCACATTGTACTATATAATGAGAATATAGCTTTGAAATTAATAGTAGAGGTGCCTGCTCTTTTCAAACTTACAATTTAGTAAGGAAGACAGAAAATACATACCTAAACAAATACATAAATTATCTAACATCAGATACCTGTGAGGGCTGTAATAAACGAATATACTAAATTACTTCAGAGTAATGATTCAGAATTGATTTTATTTATTGAATTAAAGTCTAGTCATTGAGTACTCTATAGGTGCCAGCCGCTGAGCTGGATAATACGTAAATAGAGTTATGTTTCTGTATCTATGGACAGGCTAGTGGAGAAGACAGACATTAAATCTTTTAAAAAATTTACCTTAGCCAAGGCTTCTATTTGTTCTCCACTATTTATTTTAGTCTTGCCACTAAATTAGTTGGACAGGTGACTACCAACCTAGGCTACATTTCCCAGCCTGTCTCTCAATTAGGTGTGACCATATAGTTAATGTTTTGTCCAATAGAAGGAAGTGGAAGGAGTGTGTATTACACTCTTTGCCTCAGCCTCCCTTCTTTCGCCTTGCCTGATGGCTGGATATTGGTGAAAAACTGAACTGTTTTGAACTCAAAAGTTAAAAAAACACGTGCTGAAGATTGCATAAGCTCTGCACCAGGCACATGACCATCCACCTCTGGATTGTTTTGGGAGTGAGGCCAACTTCTGCCTCATAAAGCTACTGAATCTTGGGTTCATATTTTTTATACTGTTTGTTTGCTTACCAGCAGTTTAGCTTGTATCCTAATTAAAACAAACACACAGGTGTGCACTGTGTTAAATGTTATGCAGAACAGAACATAGAGCTTAAGGGCAGATAGTGAGAGGCAGCTACTTAAGATTAAGTGGTTGGTGATGGCTAATCAAAGAAAATGTATTTAAACTGACATTTGAAGAATAAGAGTTAGCCATGCTAAGAGATGAGGAATGGGGTAGGAGGGTGGATGTGCAGTTCATGAAATGGAAAGAACTGGAGGAATTTTAGGAATCCCTGGAAGCCCAGTATAGTTAGAACATAGAAATCAAGTGCCAGGTTAGTAAGGGCTAAGGCTGGAGAGAGACCATGCACATCTGATAAGGCATTTGCATTTACTGTAAGTGATACTGGTAAGCAGAAGAATGTCATGGATCTTGTTGCCACTTTATAACAAAAAGAGATCTTAATATAAAGAGATCTCTGACTTTTGAACTGTAGAATATGCATTCATTAGGAACAGAATGGAAGCAAGAGGATTTGTTAGGGGAGTTTTTCAATCTAGGTCAGAAATGATGGTGACTTTTTTAAAATCTTTATACTAAATTATGTGTAAAAAGTCCACATTTGGAAGGCTTGAGGCTTTTAAAATACTAGGAAATATATTGGAAGACTCCTTAAAAATTATTGCTCTTGCTTTCTTTTGATCCTTCATAAATGCTACATCTACCTCCACTTGCTGCTGCATTACTCCCCCTGGGTACTTGCATGGCTTTAGCAACATTTTAACCTTGCCATTCTGATTTACATTTATTAAGTTTCTGATTTTCCTTATGTGTTTTTCTAAATCAAGTAGCTCTTTGAGGCCTATAACCAACACGCACTGAAAATATGCAAGAATGGAAGTGCTCCAGTCTCTTTATTATTTTAGAGAATGTAGCACCCTATTACTATCAAAAGGGGGAAAAAGCTCATTTATTTTGTAATTATGTTCTAGTTTCCCCTTATTTGTTCCTCAATCTAAACCACATAGTAGAAAGCATTCTAATAAAATATGTCCGAAATTTTTGTACTAAGTGTTCCAGTGATATTACACTCCATTTAAAGGTCTTCCTAGGAATAGTATCTAGGTTCTTAAAGAACTCCATGGGTGAGAATATTTAATTCTATAATCTACTCAGTTTTACATTAGCTCCTTTGACTCCGAAGATAGCTATTCTTCCCTCACAGCAGATTGATTGTCTGGAAGTTGCAAATTCTCATATTCAGAGTATCACATTAAAACTAAGGATATTTTCTGTAGTTCACCAATCTAATTAACATGATTAGTCAGCTGAACAAACCATCACACTAGCAAGTCAATTGTTAGGGTCATTTCAGGTATTTTTAGATTAATGTCTTTAATAACACAGAAACAGTGATCCTGATCTTTAAAGAAAGGTAATAAAGAACTGTGACTGAAGAAGAATAGTCCTGTCAGTTCCCCTTCTTGCAGTCTATATATGATAAATTTAATCTGGAGTGGCAGCAAATAATTAATGGAACTTTGGCCTCTCAATACCCAGACTAAGCAGGATTTTTCCCCAAATTTTCTCAGAGAATTATATTACTAGCATTATGAAACTATTTTTGAAAATATTATTCTAATGTTTAATTCTGTTGTACGTGAGACAAATTTAAGTGGATACCAAACTGTACTAAATGCACAAAGATTGACCTAGAAGTATATTTTTTATAGAGCTGAACTATTATGTCATCATTTTCTGTTAGCTCTAAATGAATGTGTACATGATTACTATTTCTATACTGACTGAAGTGGATTTGGTGAGTGAGTTATTAGGATTACATTCAATGCGTTAGAATGCAAGTTTCAGGATAAGCTAAGCAGAGTAAACCTGAATGTGCATAAGTTGCTAAAACTGGGGGTGTAGAGAATCTCAATTGACTATCGTTAAAATTTGAAAATTTTTTCCTCTCTGTCTTTCAAGCAGGGTCCCTATTTTCTGTAGTCTAGTGAAAATCAGTTCTTATGCTGGCCAGTATGTATACACACACACACACACACACACACACACACACACACACAATCTTTATAAAGCCAGAATCTTGGCTTTCTAGAACAACCTTGAATCTGGCTGCTTGTCCAAACTTGGCCTTCCTTGCTTTCTGTGGGGCTCCAATATTCACCTAATTGTTTTTATTTGTGCTTAGTACAGACATTGTTTTCTGTTTCTTGCAACCAAAATCATTATTCTTCAATATATAGTCAGAGTGTATAAATTATAAGAGAAGCACATTCATTAAGAGTCTTAAGTAGGGATCAAATAAGTCAACAGGATGGTCCAGTGAGTTTTATCTGTCTTTTTTTAACTGAGGTATAGTTGATCTACAATATTAGGCTCAGGTATACAACATATTGATACAAAATTTTTATAGATTGTACTTCATTTGTACTTATAAAATATTATCTATATTCTCTGTGCTGTACAATATTTCCTTGTAGCTTACTTATTTTATACACAGTAGTGTGTACCTCTTAATCCCCTACCCCTATTTTGCCCATTCTGCCTTCCTTCTACCCACTGTTAACCACTAGTTTGTTCTCTATACCTGTGAGTCTGTTTCTTTTTTTTCATTCACTAGTTTATTTTAATTTTTATATTCCACATATAAGTGATAACATACAGTATTTGTCTATTAGTTTTGTCTCTTATCTTTGTATGTTTATAATATATACAATATATTAATATAGTGAGACCTGCATATAGTTACTAAAAATATAGTACAAATAGAGGATAGTTTTCTTTTTTTTTGAAATAAATGCATGAAATAAAATATGGTAAGTTCAGAGCGTGGAGAAGAAGAAATAATACAATGGGGGGAAATGGTAGTGTAAATTAAGAATCAGTATCTTCTCTGAAATCCTCTAACAACTCTTGAATATTTCCCTCACTTAGGATTTTGTATGGATTTCCTAATATTTTCCATTATATTTTATGTTTGTGGTCTTGTATTCTTAATGACCTTCCATAACTTTTGAGAGCAGAATATGTATTCTCTTCTTCTCTGCTTAAGACCTAACATTTCAATGTTTACACCACCATTTATTAACTGAGTATAGGTTAGTATAGTACAAATGGCCTAAAAATTGTAATGGCTCACAACAAGAGGTTTATTTCTAGTTCATACTATATTTCCATTGTGGGTGAGCTGTGAATTTGTTTTATGTAAATTTTGCAAAAGAGGGAAGTTATATATGGGAAACCTTCTGCAGGCTCCTAAATATTTTGCTCATAGATGATATTTGTTACTTACCCTCACATTTTCATTAAATTAATCAAGACATATGGCCTAATGTGATGTCAGTATGACTAGAAAGTATAGTCCACTCATAGCAAGGGACTTAAGGAGGAAAATAAGAATTACGACAAAAAGGTAATACAAAATACCATAAGTTATATGAACTGAAATCAATGACTTAAGTCCTCCAATTTTCAGAGTGGCTGTAAGATGTAAATACAAGCAGTGACAAGTGTGAATACAATCCAACACTGCGGAGACCAGCTCAGCGACTCGGGGCGAATGACGGGTGCCACAAGCTTAAAGAAACACAGACACAGATTTAAGAGAAAGATGGGACCGGGGGACTCAAGACCTCTAGGATCAAAAGCCCCGCTGCTTCATCCCACGTTGTTTTTATTGAGCTCTTGGCATTCCAGAAGCAAGATAGCATAAGGTTCTCACACTCCCAGTTTCATCCCACAGTCAAGGTTTTACTTTGAAATAACCAGATAAAGGCCTCATATAATTGGGGGCAGCGATGTTTTGCAAGAACAGCAGAAGGAAGACAGCTGCTATTAGCCAGGTCTCTGTTTGCCTCCTGGGTCCTGATCTGAGCTGGGCATGGGAAGCAAAGCAGCCGTGGGGGCAGGAGACCTCTCTCAGAAGGAGTAAGGGTCTGTGCCCCACCCCTATTGGCCCCTCTGTGACTCTGCCTGTCTTAGGTTGTTCCTCCCCTGAGGAATCTTACCCGTCTCTGGCTAACCAGCCATCCTCTGGGGCCAAACAGGGTGATATGAGGTGTGCAAGTGAGGAAGGGGCTGTGCCCCCAGAGAGGGTCAGTATTGTTTCCACAGTAGCCTATGCCCCCATGGCCTCCACGCCCAGCACACTTAGTTCCTCCACTGCTCAAGCAGGACATCCTGCATCCAGTTGCTCGGCTCACATACTTTAATTACTTTTAGTAACAGTTTCAAGGTTTCAGAAAGGCTTCTGAATGTTTTCCCACACAACACAACACCTGGAGTAATGCAGATATCAATAAAGATATTTTCCCTTCTAAACTTGCTTTTCCAAGTAATTTACCTTCTTAGGCACTAAAAACCATTCTGAGCAAAGACAATGATAATGAAGTTACACCTATTTATGCCCATGAACCTACATCCACATCCATTCCCACACACACACACACATATATATGCACATATACATATGTGTGTATGAATAAATAATATCCTCCCTTGGCTGAATGAGTCATATCTGATATAAAAATAAACATTTTTTGAGCCTATGCAGTCACTTTCCAAGAGGTTAAAAGTGCAATCATATGTGTTTCTTAAAAATGAAGAGCCTTAAATAAAAAGCTTATATTTTGCTACTTTACTAGGGAGTGCAGTCCCAAGGAAGTAGAAGTAAGATAAAAGTGGAGTTAGTGACAAATACATGTGTTTATTATTAGCTGACTACTGCTTAGGATCAAGCTCAAATTACGGCCTGATGTCATAGAATTGCCCTCTTTGAGACTCTAAGACTACTGCTCCTTCTCAGGAAGTCTGTCCCAAAAGATGAGAAGGAAATAATTTATCTAGCCAATCTTCTGCCCATTAGTGAAAATATTTTTCCCACTAATTCACCTGTCTTTCCATGTTGTTCATCTGTCGGTGTCATTCAGATCTTCTGGAATCTTATGCTTCAGCAGCAATAGCAAAACCTCAGTGAAGGAGGTGAGAGTCACAGAATGAAGGTTTAAGATGAGATGCTATTGAAATTTGCTTTGTGAAGTTAGTTGCTGTGGCAGTAGTTGGACTGAGTCTACTCAGACTTGGTTGCTGTGGTGACAGCTGTGCGAAACGATAACCAAAGGCCTCAGAAACAGATGAGATTAAAAAGATCTTAGATGGCATAAATAAGATGACATTATGATTTGTTCTCCATGAGGACTCTTTTGAGAGTAAAACAAGGGACTATTAACAATCTGAAAAACAGGTAAGCCAGGGCACCCTAAGGCAGATTGGCAAATGTGGTTGCCCACTGCATAAAAGGCTTTTGATAAATGTTCTCTCTACAGATAATGAAGAATACCTGCACAAAAACAAAAACAAAAACACCGAACACATTACAACTGAGAATTTTGTTGGACAAAATATTGTAAATCAGGAAGCTTCCCAGAAGATGTACGTTGTAATGACAGGAGACAACTAGACTCACCCTCGCATAAGGATGTTGCTGTGAGTACCCAAGATAATATGAGATATCCAGTTAAATTCCATATTTAGGATTCAAAAATAATTGAATTATAGACACACACTTCTCATTCCTGCTTGTGATTTTTAACTTTTAATCTTCTCTATGATTAAATATGAATAGCCCCATACCCCTTCTAATCACTTTCCCTAACTCTCTTCTTGTTTTCCCTCACATGAAGTAATTTTCACTTATCTCTGTCAACCACTTTTCTCTCTGAAATCTGAGATTGCTAAAATATTTAATTAACTACTTATAAATTATGACAATTTGTTGTATAGGATAATAGTACAGAAATATTTGTATTGTTAAATATAAATTATTAACATTTCTCAAATGTCTAGCATTTAGTAGTATATAAGGAGATTTCAGAGGTAATCAAAAGACCTAGCACTGTCATTAACACTGACAATGTACTAGTCACTTAAAATGCAGGGAATCAGTGTCTTCTTAATTTAAGAGAACATTAGAACTGGGTCCAGTCAGTGCTATACAACATTGTATGGGTATTATATAAGTCCTTTAGTAGCTCTTCAGGTAGAATTCATGAATGGACAACAGTCTAATCTATAACTTCTTTATCAATTTTAAGGCTTTTATAAAAAAATCCTCTATATCATTTGTTTTACCAGTTAAGTGTGTGAAAACACTTAAATTTAGAAAGTATCTCAATATTTAGAAAACCAATGGACCAAAGTCTAACTATGAAAATATATGATGGTGTGATGTCAGTACTTGAATTTGCAGCATTCAAACTGAAAATTGAAGCAACTCTCCATAATAACCTCTTGAGTGTAGTCAACATATATGAATAAACTGGAGAAGGAATTCAATTATGAGTGACAGAAACTGGCACTGGAAATTAATATAAGTGAAATGAAGAATATTGATCACTGTCAACTAGCCAGGAAAGGAAAAAAGGGGAAAAAATGTCCAGCATATTTGAAAAGATAATTGAAAAATGGAACACAACACCTTCTTGATAATTTCTCAAGTTAACTATGAAGGCTGCAAGAGGAAGTCAAATAGAGAGAGCCAGTTAGTATTCAAGTTAATAGGTAAGTATAAATATAAGCATAGAAAAGTTCATCTTCTTTCAAATGGATCAAAAGTACACCTATCAAACAATACAGAGCTTAAATTATTCTCAAAAGCTATGCTAGTGTCTTAAAAATTATACATAAACACACACACACATACATGTGCTATGTATATGTGCTATCAAAGAAAAATAAGTAGTGTGTAACGAGTGCCTTCTAAAAGAGAAGTGTTTAGGTTTCACAAATAAAAACTAGTAATTTAAATTAATAAGCAAGCCTCAGTTTCACGCAGTTATGGCAGCTACCAAAAATCTAATTCTCCATGTATCTTCAAAAAACTACAAGCAGTCCAGTAAGGACAGCAAATAAATGCAATCACAACCAACAACTCTATCATAACAAGAAGGTGGAAAATGAGATGAACATTAATGCCTGTGTAAAGAAGCGAATATTCCAGAATGATCATAACCATCTCTGGATTCCAGGTCAGATCCAAAATCAAATGGAATACATGGAAATGATGAGAAAACAATAAAAGCTTAAAATAGAGAAAATGTTACCCAAAAAGAGAGAATTCAACTTTGAATGGAAAATATTAACAACAGAGGCATTGTGGATCAAAGCTTTGGTTCCCAGGGAATCTAAAAGAGAGAGGTTTGAAAGCCCATGGAACAAAAAGTGGTAGTTTTGGGAAGGCACTGCCTTTTTAGTCACTTAAAAGGAGAATAGCCCCTGGACATTTGGTATTGAAGGAGAAGAGTAAACAAGTGGTTGATATTGAAGTTCCTACAGAAAGAAAAAAAGAACTAAAAATTAGATGACTTGGCACCCCCCCACTCCTGCCAAAAGTACCATCAATTAAAAAAAAAGTCACATTCTTAAAAGCAGAGGACACTTTTGAACTAAAAATGTAAATAAATTAATAAACAGAAAATGGCATTCATACAGAGCTACCTAATTAAAAATGTAAATGATAAAAAAGGAAAGGTATTGAAATTCCACCTGCCAAAGCTCATCCATATTGCAGAAAAAAGCTATAACACAATATTGCAAGCTGGAGGCTGGCAAATTCTTTTTTATAAAAGGCAGGAGAGTAAATATTTTAGACTTTGTAGGCCACATACGGTATCTATAAAATATTCTTCTTTGTTTTGTTTTACCAGCTTTTAAACATGTAACAGACATTCTATCATGGGTGATCCAAAACAGGTTGTGAGCCAACAACAGCATCAATAAAAAACAAACAAACAAAAAACCCAAAACAAGTTATAAGCCAAATTGACCCACAGGCCATAGTTTTCCAGTCTCTGCCCTAGATTGATTTAATGACCTTAAAAACTTTAGCAGGTATTAAAACATTCCTTGACTTAGACATTTAAAAGCTTAAAATATAAATGTGGTACAAAATTGACACGGGAAATAAGAATTGACTAAGCTTAGGAAAAACCTTGAGGTAAAACATAAATTCACCTCAAAAATAATATAATATAAATATATATGTACATGTGTGTCTGTGTGTGTGTGTGTGTGTGTATAGCACAGAGTACCAAATGAGAATAAATTCAATGAAAGACACAATAGAAAATTCTCAGAAAAGAACAAATACTGCCAAGAAAAGAAAAACAAAGAGGAAAAAAGGAACAGAAAAAAGATAGAAAAATATGAAAGATTTATCATATGTATTTTAAGAGCATATGAAAAATAAAATCAAAACAATGGAAGATGAATATTAAAAATTATAATTAAAGAACATTTAAAACTTTAAAAAGCAACCCAATAAAAATGTCAAACATTTTGGACAAATAATTTAAGAAAATCTACAAATAGCAAATAAATAAATGACAGAGACTCAGCATCATTAGGCATTAGGTAAAGCAAATTAAAATTAACAATAATAGCCACTATGCATTGACTAGGATTGCTAAAAATATGAACAGTTGATCTTTCCAAATACTGACAAGGTTACAGAACAGTTTGTTATCTTATACATCGGTGGTAGGAATGCAACATGTTATAGACACAAAAAATAATTTGACAATTTCTTATTAAGTGTTTTCTTATCATATGATTCAGTCATGTCAATCCTAGGTTATTTATGCAAGGAAAACAAAAAATATGCTTGCTTAAAACCTCTCTAAGAGTGTTTATGGTGGCTTGACTCACAATCACCAATAGCTTGGAAAACCCAAATATCCATAAATTTGTGAATGGATATAAAAAAAGAAAAACTTGGTACCTCTATTTAATAGTTATTACAATAAAAAATAGCAAACCATTGAAATGTGCAACAACAAAGATGGGTCTTAAATGCATTATAGTCATCAGGATTTAGCAAATTATGATCCATAGGCCAGATCTGTCCTGCTGGGACAGATTCATTTGCCTATTGTCTAAGTCTGTTTCAAGATACACTGATAGATTTTTAGCAGTTGTAACAGAGACTGTGTTTCTCAATTCATTGAAAATATTTACTATTTGGCCCTTTACAGGAAATCTTTGCTGACCTCTGTACTAAGTGAAAGAAGCCAGACCCAATAGGTTATATACCATATGATTCCACTTTTATGACATTCCCAAAAAGGCAAATATATAATCAGAAATCATGTCAGTGGTTTCTAAGGACTAGAGGTCATGGGATGGTTGAATTACAAAAAGGCATGAAGAAATATTTCAGAGGTAATAAAATTGTTCAACACCTTGATTGTGGTGGCAGTTACATGATAGTATTCATTTACCAAAATTAGTAGAACTCTGCAATAAATAAGGTGAATTTTATGCTATGTAAATTTTAACTTTAAAAAATGAAAATAATAGAGAGATGGGAAGAATAATATCAAACCAGAGTAATCCCCTATCCATCACACAAGGAAGAATTGAGGCAAAAAATAAAATATTAAAAAGAAAAGATGAACATTTCATAAGGCTAAAATCACAATGATAATATAAGAATTTTTTATATCTTTGCACTAAAAGCACCTCAAAGAGCAGAGACTACAGAAAGTAAAAGGAGAAATTGACAAAGAAACAGTGATAGTACTAGAATGTTTTACACCACTTTCAGTCCAAAATTGATCAATTGGATAAAGAATAAGTAAAGATATTTAAGCATTAAATAGCACAATCAGTAAGTAGATCTTCTAAGTATATATTAAAATTTAGGGAATATACAGTCTTTGCAAACACGCCTGGAATATTCCTAAGAATTTTTCATGTTTTCCTTTTAAAAAATTCCCAATAACATTTGCAAAGTAGAGTTAGTGTAAACAACATTTATTTATTATAATCATAATAAAATAAAACTTAAAATTACTATTATATTAAAGGAATGGAAAAACCTTTCATAAAAAAACTTATCTGCAAGGGAAAATAAAAACTAAAGCTACAGAATTTATTTAAAATAGGGACTATGAAAATACTAAATAACAGTATCTTTTGGATATTATTAAACAGTGAAAAGCAGAAAATTTTAGCCTTAAATATGTACCTACAGAAAAATAAAATTTCAGAAAAAATAAATCAAATGATGAATTAAAAAAGCCACAGAAGAAAACAAATAAATGACAAACAAAAAGAAAAACAAAGGAAAGAAAAAAGGCAGTAAAGATTAAACCAGAAATTAGTAATAAAAGCAAAAAAAAAAAAAAAAAAAAACCTGCAACCTAAATAACCTAATCCTAAAGAAAAAAGGGAAATAAAGTTGTACAAAAGAAATAACAAGAAAAATATGACAGAGAAAATAATGGACTTTTTGAGAAAATGTCTAAGGGACATTTTGAATGTTCATAGTTGAAAACTAGATGAAATAGATAATTTCCTAGAACAAAATATTTACTAAAATTGGTTCCAGTAAAGAAAGAAAGCTTTGAACAAAACAATCTCTATTGGAATGTAGACATAAACATCAAAAACTACCCAACAGTGTTTTTTGTTCTCTATGTAAGGAACTTAGAAGTCACCACTCCATTCTAACAACAAGTAAAAAGTTGCACAGTCACCAACTCTTCTTGGATATGTTATGAGAGGAGAGAACACAAGGCAAATTGTTTGTGTATGGGCTATTGGAGCCTAGATTTACAAGCAGAAACTGTCAAGGGAATCAGTGCCATGGTAGGAAAACCTGAATTGTAATTGAGGAATTCCTGGAGGCTCAATATGGACTACTCTGACTTAAAAATTCTGGAGGAGCCCAGTCATAAAGGCGAGCCAAACAACATTGTGAGTTTTATGTCCAGGAGCTTGACCAGGGGTATTATCAGAGCCTGACTGACCCGGGTGAAGGGAAATACCCAACTCCAAACGATTCTAGATGTACTGTCCCACCTAAGCGGGGAAAAAAAAACTGAGAAACTTTTGTAAGGTTCACAGTCCAGAAGCATAAGTTCACTAAAAGACTGACACTAGTCATAGAACTATAGAAAGCTTCTCCTCTCTCCACATCTGCCACTTCATTACTAAGGCTGATTTATAGCAGTTCCTTTTACCTGATGAATCATGCCCAGCTATCAAGAAAAAAAGCGCAAGCCAAAAAACACAATTTGAAGAAGTCAAAACAAGCATCAGAACCAGATATGGCAAGGATGCTGGAATTATCAGACAGGGAATTTAAAACAACTATGGTTAGAATGAAGGCACAGCATTTGTGGGATGCAGCAAAAGCACTGTTTAGAGAGAAATTTATAGCATTGAATACATATATCAGAAAAGTAGATCTAAAATCAATAATCTAAGTATCCACATTAGGAAACTAGAAAAAGCAGAGAAAATTAAATCTAAAGTAAGCAGAAGAAAAGAAATAAACTTAGAACAGAAATCAATAAAATTGAAAACAGGAAATCAATAGAAAAACATCAATGAAAACAAAAGCTGGTTATTTGAAAAATTAGTTTTTGGTTATTTTGAAAGATTATTTGAAAAGATTGATAAAATTGATGTCTTCAGTCAAGCTAACTAAAAAAGCATGAGAGAGGACACAGATTACTAATATCAGAAAAGAAAGAGTAGCCTCACTACAAATCACGTGGACATTCATTCAAACTTGCTGAAACTTGGAAGCGAAAAAGATGTCCTCCACCAAGTGAATGGGTAAATAAACTGTGGTACATCCAGAGAATGGAATGTTATCATGTGCTAAAAAGAACTGAGCTATAAAGCCATGAAAAGACATGGAATAAACTTAAATGTATATTACTAAATGAAAGAAGCCAATCTGAAAAAGTTACATACCTTATGATACCAACTATATGACATTATGGGAAAGGCAAAATTGTGGACACAGTGAAAAAAGATCAGTGGTTGCCAGGAATTGGGGTGATTAGAAGGTAGAGCACAGAGAATTTTTTAGGGCAGTGTATATGTTCTGTATGATACCATGAAAGTATCTTGCTTTCACTTGGTTTACTTCCTCATTTTGGTAGATCACAACATTACGTACCTTCCTGAAAAAAAGCAACTTTTTTGATACATTCTGAAAAACACTTATACTCTAACTTCACCTTTGATTGGTACAAAATTCTAAATTGGAAATCATTATCCTTCAGGATTTTGAAGGCATTACTCCACTAACCTCCAAGTTCTGTAGTGATGTTGAGAAGTACAAAATCATCCTTATCCCTAAGCCTTTGTAGGTCACCTGCAAATTCCTTTATTTCTGGAAGCTTGTTTTTCTGTTTATCCTTGTGTTTTAAAATTTTAGGATCAGGTTATTCCATACAATGTACTAGGCAATCATTGGCACCTTTCAAAATAAAAATCCACATCTTTAGTTCTGGAAAGTTCTTAAGTTATTTCTGGGACTGCTTTGTCCCTTTCATTTTCTCTGTTATCTCTTTTAAAACTCCCATTATTTAGACATGGGATCTCCTGGCCTGATATACTTATTGCCTTATCTCAGTATTTGTTATCTTTCCCCAAATGTATTCCTCTTTCCCTACTTTCTTTAACTTTGTTAAATCAGATTTCTAACGAGTTGATTAATTCTGCTGTAGTATTTTTAATTCTCAATACTCCTTTTTCTTAAAGTATTCATCTTTATAACATTTTTCTTTAATATGTTTGTTGTTATTTTTCTTTCAGAGGCTAGTAATAATAATTTTCATTTTAGAAATCTCCTTGTCTGTTTAATCTCTGTTTCCATCAAGTTGCTTTGTGTTTATCCATGTTTTCAGTTCTGGTAACGCTTGGTTGTATGCTCAAGAGTAAAGAGTTAAAAATCTGTATAAATATATTAAGAGATGTATGAGGGTTGCCAACCCTGGACTTTCCTATGGTATAATTTACTCAAGCTGTTTTCTTGGAGAAACTCAACATCAAATTTTTACCTTTTCCATTGTATGTAGACCACATTCCCAAGAGACATATATTCCAATCTTGTTCTCAGTCTTTTCCAATCAAAAATTTCTCTTGCTAACACCCATGAGACAATAAGTTTCTGATCTTCTGCTGAAGTTAATGAGGGGACAATTGCACATCTGCGTGGAGTAGAGGAAGGGATCTGGGGAGGTTAACAATTTCTTCCAGGAAATCATGTTGGTTTTAGCCTGACTTTCAACTTTATTCTGAGACTTACCTATGGATACCTGCTCTTCAGCCCTTTGATGATTTTGCAGTGTGTATCAGATTTGTTTAGGATTTAGCTTCCATAGGTTGGCTAAGTTACTTATTACTTGTCCTTCAGAACAGCTTCCCAAATGCTGCCATAATGTCCTCTCCTTTTCTATCTGCCTTTATGTATTTATGCCTTTTAACACTTTTTTCCCTTAATTTTTATCATTGAGCCAGTGTAAAAAGAGTAAGATGAATATGTGTACTTAAAATTAATTCATATAGCAATCTTTACATGGAATTCTTAGAAAGTTTCTTAAGGCCTGAATTAATTGTCATTATAAGTCACCATTTTATCTTATCCTCAGTCCATTCTGGCTCATGCATGAATCCTTAAGAGACAGGCAGGTTAAGGAGCTAAGTTTGTTAGGTCCCTTAAAGAACAAAAAGAAATTTTATGACTTCAGAAAGGAGAGTGGTAAAGTGTGGGGAAATATGTGAAAGGTTTTAGAAACCTTAGAAATTCCAGGTTAAAAAATGGTACAATTCTGTAGAGCTGATTACTTCTTTTTGGCCGTATTAATTTCAATTAGTGAAATAATTCGTGATAGCTTGACTGGTCTATTGAAGTTCAGAGGTGGAAGGCAACATTTCTGTGAGCAGAAAAATAAATGTACACTTATCTTTATTTGTGTCTTCTGACCAATGTCAAAATTTTGATTTGTAAATCATCACAAGGAAGAAGGAGCAGTAAACTATATAAAAAGAGAGTAACATTTTATTTGAAATTTTATAAATATCTTCATGTTATCCCTAAAAAGCCATCAGTAATTAGGTATTAAACATGAAATTATCATAAGAAATACTCCTTATTCTGTGTGTTGGGATACATATTTTTAACACAAACACATGTAAACCCTTTCAGTGTGTATTTCACTTTTAAGTTCCTGTCCCTCAATCCAAGAAAATTGTATGCCTGTCTACTGTATTCATTCCTAAAGCTGCTGTAATAAAGTATCACAAACTGGGTGACTTAAAATAACAGAAATTTATTATCTCACAATTCTGGAGGCTAGTCTGAAATAAAAGTGTCAACTTTATTTGACAGGGCTTTGCTCCTTTTGAGACTCTGAGTAGACTCTGTTCCTTGCTTCTTCCTAGTTTCTGGTAGTGGCCATCAGTCCTTGGTGTTCCTTGGTTTGCTGGCTACATCACTTCTTCTCATCACATGGCATTCTCTGTGGGTCTTTATTTTCAAGTGGCTTTTTTTTCTCTTCTTTTTAAAAAATTTTATTGAAGTATAGTTGGCTTACGTTGTGTTGATTTCTGCTATATAGCAAAGTGATTTAGCAAAGAATATATATATATATTTTTTTTCCACTAAGGTTTATCACAGATATTGAATATAGTTCCCTGCACAATACAGTAGCACCTTGTTGTTTATCCATGCTATGTATAATAGTTTGCATCTGCTAATTCCAAACTCCAAATCCTTCCCTCCCCTACTCTGTTTTTAGTTTTTTGAAGAACCTCCATACTGTTTTCCATAGTGGCTGCACCAATTTACATTCCCACTAACAGTGTACAAATGTTCTCTTTTCTCCATACCCCCTCCAGCATTTATTATTCGTAGACTTTTTAATGATGGCCATTCTGACTGGGGTAAGGTGTTACCTCATTGTAGTTTTTATTTGCATTTCTCTAATAATAAGCAATGATGAGCATCTTTTCATGTGCCTATTGGCCACCTGTGTGTCTTCTTTGGAGAAATGTCTATTTAGGACTTCTGCCCCTTTTTCAATTGGGTTTTTTTGTTTGTTTGTTATTGAGTTGTGTGAGCTGTTTGTATATTTTGCATTTACAAATATTTTCTCCCATTCTATGGGTTGTCTGTTCATTTTGTTTATGGTTTCCTTTGCTGTGCAAAAGATTATAAATTTGATTAGGTCCCATTTGTTTATTTTTGTTTTTTTATCTATTGCCTTAGGAGACTGACCTAAGAAAACATTTGTATGATTTATGTCAGAGAATGTTTTGCCTACCTTCTCTTCTAGGTGTTTTATGGTGTCATGTCTTATATTTAAGTCTTTAAAACATTTTGAGTTTATTTTTGTGTATGGGGTGAGGGTGTGTTCTAACTTCATTGATTTGCATGCTGCTGTCCAACTTTCCCAATACCACTTGCTGAAGAAATTGTCTTTTTCCCATTGTATATTCTTGCCTCATTTGTGGAAGATTAATTGACCATAAGTATGTGGATTTATTTCTGGGCTCTGTATTCTGTTCCATTGATCCATATGTCTGTTTATGTGCCAATACCACATTGTTTTGATTACTGTAGCTTTGTAGTACTGTCTGAAGTCTGGGAACAGGTATGCCTCCTGTTCTGTTCTTTTTCTTCAGGATTTCTTTGGCTATTCTGGGTCTTTTATGGTTTCATATAAGTTTTAGGATAGTTGTTCTTAGTTCTGTGAAAACATGTCATGGGTTATTCGATAGGGATCACATTAAGTCTGTAGACTTCTTTGGGTAGTATAGCCATTTTAACAATATTAATTCTTCCAATCCAGGAGCATGGGATATCTTTCCATTTTTAAAAAATCATCTTCAGTTTCTTTTATTAATGTTCTGTAGTTCTCAGCATGTAAGTCTTTCACCTCCTTGGTGAGGTTTATTTCTAAGTATTTTTTTTACATGATTTTAAAGGAAATTGTTTGTTTATATTACCTTTCTGATATTTCATTCTTAATGTAAAGAAATAAAATCAATTTCTGTATGTTAATCTTGTTTCCTGCTACCTTGCTGAATTTATCAGTTCTGTTAGTTTTTGTGTGGAGTCTTTAGGATTTTCTCTATATAGTATCATGTCATCTGCATATAATGACAATTTTACCTCTTCCCTACCAATATGAATAACTTCATTTCTTTTTCTTATTTGATTGCTGTAGCTAGGACTTCTAATACTATATTAAATAGAAGTGGTGAGAGTGGGCATCCTTGTCGTGTTCCAGATTTTAGCAGGAACGCTTTCAACTTTTCACCATTTTTCTCTTTTTATAAGGACATTGATCATATTGGATTAAGGATTACCCTAATGACCTCATCTTTATTTGATAACATCTGAAAGATTATTTCCAAATAAACTCCCAATCACAGGTACAGGGTTTAAGATGTCAGCATATCTTTTTAGAGGACATAATTCGACTCATAACAGTTCATCCTTTGGTCTCCCAAATTTCATGAATTCATGTCCTTTTTACATGTAAAATACATTCACGCTATTCTCAGTACCAGAAACTCTATCAGTCAGATAGATGGATAGTTAGATGATAGATAGATCGATAGGTAGATAGATAGATAGATAGATAGATAGATAGATAGATAGATAGATTCTATTGGTTCTGTTTGAAGAATTCTGAATGATATAGACTTTGGTATTGGGAGTAGGATGAATGTATCACATATATGTAACATATGATTTACTTTATGGATCACACAACTGTGGGGGCTGGCAAGTTTGAAATATGTGGGGCAGGCTAGCAAGCTGGAAACTCAGACAGAACATGATGTTGAAATCTTGAGTCTGATATCTGTAGGGAAGGCCATCCAGGTGAACTTAGGTAGTATTTCTCTGTTGAAATATTGAGGTAGAATTTTCTTTTTCCCAGGAAATCTCAGTTTTTGCTCCTAAGACCTTCAACTGATTGGATGAGGCCATCCCATTATTGAGTATAATCTACTTTACTTAAAGTCAACTAATGGTAGCTATTATTCGCATTTTCAAGTTACCTTCAGAGCAACACCTTGATTAGCATTTGACCAAACTACTGGACATAGCTTTGCTAAAGTGGCACATGAAAGTAACCATCACATATCTTATACCACAAAATGTCTCTTTTTTTGGTGGTCAGTTCTATTAAATAACATAAAAGTCCATTACAGCTCAATGACATTTTTCAAATAGTTATTTAGATAATAGGAAAAGAAGAAATAAAACTGTCCCTGTATGTAGAAGACATGAATGCCTATGTAGATAATCCCAAATAATGTTTCAAAAAACCTAGAAAGAATTAGTGAGTTCATCAGGGTCACAGAGATACAGCAGTCAATTGTGTTTCAGTGTATTAGCAATAAACACGTAGACACTGAAATTAAAAATACAGTTTCATTTACAATCACTCAAAAAATGAAATACTTATATGTAGCTCCAACAAAACATGTATAGGGTTTGTATGCTGGAAACTAGAAGATGCTGATCAAAGACATCAAAAAGGATTAAATCAATGGAAAGATATACAGTGATCAATACAGTAAAAAAAATCCAATACAGTAAATATATCAGTTCTCCTCAAATTGATGTATAGATTTGATGCAGTTCACATCAAAATTCCAGTAAAATTTTTGATGGATATAGTAAAATTTATTCTAAGTTTTATAAGGAAAGGCAAAGGAACTAGTGTAACTAAAACAATTTTGAAAAGAAGACAACACAGGATTAATCAGTCTACCCAAGTTCAAGAATTATTCTATAGTTACAGTAGCCAAAACTATATATTATTAATGAAGTGATAGACACATAATTCAATGGACCAGAATAGAGGAATTATAATAGACTCATGCAAATATGCCCAATTCATTGTTGACAGAATTGCAAAAGTTATCCAATGGGTGAAATGTAACCTTTTCAACTAATAATGCTGGAGCAATAGGACATCTATAGACCAAAAAAAAAAAAATTAATCTTAACAAAAATGCCACATCTTATACAAATAGTAACTAAAAATAGATCATGGACTTAAATGTAGAATGTAAAACTATAAAACTTTTAGAAAAAAGTTGGAGGTAATCTTAGGAATTTAGGAGTAGACAAAAGTTCTTAGACTTAACACCAAAAGCATGATCTAAAAAGGAAAAAAAAATGCTAAATTTGACTTTAAAAATTTAAATTTTTTGCTATTCAAAACCTCACAAAGAATGTTTAAAAACAAGTTACAAACTGAAAGAAAATATTTGCAAACCACATATACATCAAAGGAATAGTGTCTAGAATACATATTACAGTAGATGTATAAAATGGTACAGCATGTATGGAAAACATGTAACTAGCAGATAACACAGCAATTTTACTCACGGGCATTTACCCCGGAGAAATAAAAAAAATTTATATACACACAAAAACCTGTTTATGGAAGCTTTTTTCTTGTTGTTCAACAGCTAGAAACAATTCCAATGTCTTTTTTGTACAGATGGTTTGAATGTATATATGGTTAAACAAATAGTGGTATGTCCATAGCATGAAATACTATTCAGCAATACAAAAAGGAACCTGATTACTCTGCAGAGAATTATAATAAGTGAAAAAAAAATCCCCAATGTTTGCATACTGTGTAATTCCATTTATATCACATTTTTGAAATGATAAAATTATAGAAAGTGAGAAGAGAGTAGTTGTTGCCATAAGGTAAGGAGGGCATGGTAGTAAAAGAGATGTGTGTGTAAGTACAAAAGAGCAACATGAGGTATCCCTGTCATGATGGAAATGTTTTGTAGGTTGACTGTGTCAGTGCCAATATTGTATATGAAAAACGTTTGATACATTCAAATAATCTTATGGAATAAACTTCCTGTAAGTAAATTGAGGGGTCCAATGATAAACACATACAGTTTTTTTGTTGTCAATTTTTGGGGGTTATTTTGGCCGTGCTGCACTACATGTGAGATTTTAGTTCCCTGACCAGGGATCAGACTCTTGCCCCCTGCATTGGAAGTGCAGAGTCTTAACCAATGGACCGCCAGGGAAGTCTCACATGTAAATTTAACAAATTTCCTGTAAGTAAATTAAAGGGTCCAATGATAAACCCATGTAGAATTTTAACAAATTATGCCAAATATCACACTCCAAAAATTTAAAATAACTGCTTGTTTATATGTTCACCAACTCAAAATAAAAATGCTTAATTTTGTGAGGTTTTTATATTAATAGAGAAAAGAATGAGATTTCCCTTGTAACTAATCCTTACTTTATAAATACAAATTTTTATTTTATTTATTATTGGAACTATATACAAATCAGAATCTTTTCAATCGTTCTAATGCATAATTTCAAGAAAGAAAATACACTGTCTAATCACACTGTTCTTGCTAATGTCACAGCAATGATTTCATTATAAGTAGTTTCTAAATTTATAAAAAGTTATAGTTGAAATGTACTTTGTATTCCAACCTATACATTATTGTTTCAAAATATCTTCATTTAAAATAATGAAGTTGTGAGTAGTAAAACTGCATGAATAAAAAGACAGAATAAATGTGTTGCCTGTAATTAGATTGCATTTTTGCCTTCATGCATCAAAATATTTTATAAGTTAAATAAAAATTGGCAAGCATTTAAATAACCTTGATGAGGTGCTTATTTTTTACTTAAATATATTTAAATTAGTATATGCAGCCTAGTTAGGTAAGTTTGATTATGAGGCACATACACTGCATTTAAAACAAAGTAAAATCTGTCACTATATATCAAGTTGAATGAAGAAAGAATTTAGAAGTTTCACAGTGAAACTATAGTAAGCTACTTTTTTTAAGCTACTTTAAAAAAAAAAATTTAAATACTTGTCTGCATTGGGTCTTTGTTGCTTCTCGTGGGCTTTCTGTAGTTGCGGTGGCTTTGTTACGGTGTGCGGGCTTCTTATTGCCGTGGCTTCTATTGTTGCAGAGCACAGGATCTAGGCATGTGGGCCTCAGTAGTTGCAGCACAAAGGCTCAGTAGTTGTAGCACATCTGATCAGTAGTTGCGGTGCACGGGCTCTAGGGCACGTGGGCTTCAGTAGCTGTGGCCCACAGGTTCAGTAGTTGTGGCTCTCAGGCTGTAAGAGCAGGTTCAGTACTTGTGGTGCACGGGCTTAGTTGCTCCACAGCATGTGGGATCTTCCCGGACCAGGGATCAAACCCATTTCCCCTGCATTGGCAGGTAGATTCTTAACCACTGCGCCACCAGGGAAGTCCCTAGTTTTTTATTCATATACAAATTTTTCATCAAGTGATATGTATCACTGATTTATATCACATCATATACATATACAAATATACATATGATGTGTATACACATATATTGTATATTTTCCTCTTAAAAATCTAGTTGACCTCTTTGTTGTACATCAGGAATCTAAAATATTATTTTTCTCTCACTACAGCACAAAGAATGACAATTATGGAAGTTTTTTTTTTTTTAATAAATAAGTGCTTAGAACAAATCATTAGTAGTCCATTTCAACATAGTTCAAATCCTAGGCAACCTACTTTCTTATCATCCTATATATGTAATATTTACATTTTAAAAGATGATTTTAATGTACAGTCCAATTTTCAATGTATAAACAGGGATGTTCATTTCAGAAAATATAGATAGATACCTATCTAAATAATTGTGTCTTTTTCTTATTTTACTATTTAAAACATAAGAAATATAGAGAGAGTATTGTAACAAATACCAGTTTATTCAATAGAAAAAAAGCTATCAAATATTATCATTTTGCCACATTTTAGGCATTTCTGTTTTTAAAGGAAGTATTGTCATTTTTGCAGCTGTTTGTCTTACTTCCTCCTGAGAATTAAATCACCTTTCTGAAGTCAGTTGTACTTTTCTTCCATCCATATTTATTTACCTTTTATTTCATATATGTGCATTAATAAACAATCATAGTATTACTTTTATATTTTAACCTTTACATAAATGGTAGGATTCTATATGCATTTGGCAATTTGTTTTATTTATTCTTCAACATTTTAAATATTCTTTCATATTTATATGTGTAGCTTTAATTCATTTATTTCACTACTATATAATTTTTCATTGAATATGTTTACCCAAATGAATTTGTCTATTCCCCATTGATGGATACTTGTTTTTTTCCATATTTTGCATTATCATAAGCAATTGTGTAGCAAACATCCTGCTAATACTTTCCTGTGTATATGTGCAAATGCTTCTACTGGTTATAAATTTAAAAAAGGAATTTGAAGGTTTTAGTGGAGTATGTACACCTTTAATTTTCTTGAATTTGCTAATCTGCTCTACAAATTGGTTGTGCCAAATTGTACTGCTGCCGTAGTCCAAGGAAATTTATTTTTGTACATCTCTCTGCTACCATGTAGTATGGAAATTTTTTTTTAATTTTTGTAAATTTGATGAATTTTAAGTAGAGCATTAATATTATTTAAATTTCCAACTTATTACTACTAAGGATACGATCTTTTGAAAATTCCAAATGGCTTTTTCCTAGTGTAAATTTCTATCACCAAGTCCACAAAAAGGATGAAAAGGCTAACTTCTAGCTACAGATCAGTTTAGGAAATTTCCCACATATAAATACGTACAATATGTTTGAAGTAGTTTGCTTATTATGGTTAGCAAACTAACTGTAAGTTAGACTCCTAAATATAGGATAAATGGTTAGTATTAATCCTAACCATTTATCTTTATGCTCTCTTGAAATTCTATATAGACAAATAGTTTCTACTAAACTTGACATTTTCCTCCTGATATAGGTTCCTGTTTTAATATCCTCATCAGAAATTTTGTACAATGGTAAATAGAAGTAGAACAGTAAATGTATATTTTCTGATATTTAAAGCAAAGTACCTTGTATTTCACTAGTGTTATCTATGTCACAGGTTGAAAACAACATTTGTCATTTTAAGAAATAATATTTATTTTGTTCTGAGTTTTAACATGATGGATATTGAATTCTATCTAATGCCTTATCTGCACCTATTGAGATGATTATAGGCTTCTCTTTTTTCTTAAGGTTTTGAATTATATAGATATACTTTATGAGATATACATGCTTTAAAAATATTTACACGGCTATAATAATCCTTCTTGATTGACATATGCTGTATACATTGCTTTATTTTGCTATTATTTCTTTATAAATTTTGCAAATATTTGTGTTAGAGAAATTGACCTCTGATTTTCCTTTCCCATTATACTTTTGAATTTTGCTATTGAGTTCATCAAAAGCCCCTAAAACTGCTGTAGAAAGATATCTTTTTCAATTGTCTGGAATAATTTGCATAAATGAGAAATTAGCGTTTCCTTGAACTTTGTTCAAACTTGACTGAAGATTCTCAGGACCTGGTTAGTTTATTTTGTGTATTTTTTTTTTCTAATTTGATTTTGTTAATGAACATAAGTTTACCTCAATTTTAATTTCTTCTTGAGACAATTTTGGCAAATTGCATTTTTCTTTTAAATTATCTATTTTATCTGTTTTCAAGTATATTTACATACATTTATTTCGAGTATTCTCCTATGAGATTCTAATCTGTATTGTATATGATTTATGTTCCCTTTATTTTCAGTTTTACTGTATAATGTCATGGTTCTTTTTTAACGATCTTTTTTTTTCATGTGCATAGAAGTTTTCTTTGATCCTCATTGGTTTTCATTATTTCGCATTTCATTAATTTCTAATTCTAAATTTTTACTTCTCTATATTTTTAGAGAAAACTGTGGCATTTGTTTTCTGAATTTGTTTTTACTTGAATATATATTTCTTTAATGTTAAGTTATTGTCTTTTCTATCAATACTATATGCTTTTTATGTCAGAAAAATCATCTAAATATTTCTTAGTAAAATCCAGAAGGTCTATATGAATGGGTTTTGCTGTGTTTCACCTGTAAATATTTTGTAAATCCATTGCAGTTTTATCTGACAGGTCAATTATTTTGTAGTCTTTTCCCAGTTTTCACATGTTGTAATGGATGTGTATCTGAGACATATTCTTTTGTGAAGTGAATTATGGTCAGCTTTTTCTTGCTGTGTACATAGGATATCTGCATTCATTATAAGACATATACCTCATGTTCACCAGGTAGCAGTAAAATACATTCTACTTTTGCCCATTACTATTCAGATAAAATAGCTTTACCTTGAAGTACAAACACCAATTAAACTACAAAATAAAGGAAAAGTACTTATGATGTGCTAAAAATACCTCAAAAATGTGACAGATTAATCAGAATTAAAGAAAAGATTTATTTTTCAGCCAATTTACCAATGGATTTTTTAAAATATTTCATTTTTTAAAATCAGACAGTAAATTCAAATAGTATACATAAATAGGACTTCAGTAACGACATTTGTTTAACCATTCTTGGTTATAAAAGAGGGATAATAATAGATCTACCTTATGGATTTATTGTACACATTGAATAAATATTTGAAAGAATTTACAACAGTGTTTGGTGTATAGTAAGCAATAAATATTTATTCATTTACTTTCTGTTTTCACAATTCCACTGTTTTTTAGTTTCAAATCTTTACACTACTCATATTTTAAAACTTTATCAGATGATCTTTACAAGTCAGATGACCTTTTACAACATGAATGTTATATGGAATGGATGATCTTTTAAAACATGAATGTTATATGAAATGGACTCTTATTCAAACAGATTTCCGTTATGTTGTTCTAAGCACTTGCTAGGTATATGCTTTATATCCAGAGATTATCCATAGTTTCCCTTTATTTATTTATTTTTGATTAATTTTTACTGAAGTATAGTTGATTTACAATGTTGTGTTAGTTTCTGCTGTGCAGCAATGTGAATCAGTTATGCATATACATGTATCCACTCTTTCTTAGGTTGTTTTCCTATATAGGTCATTACAGAGTATTGAATAGAGTTCCCTGTGCTATACAGTAGGTTCTTACTAGTTATCTATTTTATATATAGTAGTGTGTATATGTCAATCCCAATCTCCCAATTTATCCTGCCCCTTTCCCCACTGGTAACCATAAGATTGTTTTCTACATCTGTGACTCTGTTTCTATTTTGTAAATAAGTTTATTTGTACCTTTTTTTAGATTCCACATATAAGCAATATCATATGGTATTTGTCTTTCTCTGGCTGACTTACTTCACTCGATATGACAGTCTCTAGGTCCATCCATTTTGCTGCAAATGGCATTATTTCATTATTTTTTGTGGCTGGGTAATATTCCATTGTATATATGTGCCACAACTTCTTTATCTATTCACCAGTTGATGGACATTTAGGTTGCTTCCATGTCCTGGTTATTGCAGTGCTGCGATGAACATTGGGGTACATGTGTCTTTTTGAATTATGATTTTCTCCAGGTATATGTCCAGGAGTGGGATTGCTGGATCATATGTTAGCTCTATTTTTAGTTTTTTAAGGAACCTCTGTATTGTTTTCCATAGTGGCTGCACCAACTTACATTCTCACCAACAGTGTAGGAGGATTCCCTTTCTTTCACATCCTCTCTGGCATTTATTGTTCATAGATTTTTTTGAAGATGGCCATTCTGACTTGTGTGAAGTGATAACTTGTCGTTTTGATTTGTCTTTCTCTAATAATTAGTGATATTGAGCATCTTTTCATGTACTTTTTTGGCCATGTGCATGTCTTCTTTGGAGAAATGACTCTTTCGATCTCCTCATTTTTTGATTGGGTTGTCTGTTTTTTTGATATAGAGCTGCTTGAGCTGTTTGTCTATTTTGGAGATTAACCTCTTGAGAGTTGCTTCAATTGCAAATATTTTCTAGCATTCTGAGTGTTGTCTTTTAATTTTCCTTATGATTTCCTTTGCTGCACAAAAGATTTTAAGTTTAATTAGGTCTCATTTGTTTATTTTAATTTTTATTTTCATTACTCTGGAGGTGGATCAAAAAAGATCTTGCTAAAATCATTAATTAGCTCTAGTAGTTTCTGGTGGCATCTTTAGGATTTTCTATGCATAGTATCATGTCATCTGCAAACAGTGAGAATTTTACTTCTTTTCCAGTTTGGATTCTTTTATTTCTTTCTCTTCTTGGATTGCCATGGCTAGGACTTCCAAAACTGTGTTGAATAATAGTGGTGAGAGTGGACATCCTTGTCTTGTTTCTGATTTTAGAGGAAATGCTTTCAGTTTTTCACTGTTGAGAATAATGTTTGCTATGGGTTTGTCATATATGGCCTTTATTATGTTGAGGTAGGTTCCCTGTATGCCCACTTTCTAGAGAGGATTTTTTTTTTTAAACATAAATGAGTGTTGAATTATGTCAAAAGCTTTTTCTGCATCTATTGAGATTATTGTATGGTTTTTATTATTCAATTTGTTAATATGGTGTATCACACTGATTGGTTTGTGTATATTGAAGAAACCTTGCATCCCTGGGATAAAACACACTTGATCATGGTGTATGATCCTTTTAATGTGTTGTTGGATTCTGTTTGCTAGTATTTTGTTGAGGATTTTTGTGTCTATGTTCATCAGTAATATTGGTCTGTAATTTTCTTTTTTGTGTGTGATATCTTGTCTGGTTTTGGTATCAGGGTGATGGTGGCCTCATAGAATGAGTATCAGAGTATTCCTTCTTTTGCAGATTTTTGCAAAATTTTCAGAAGTGTAGGTGTTAACACTTTTCTAAATGTTAGACAGAATTTACCAGTGAAGACATCTGGTCCTGGACTTTTGTTTGTTGGAAGAGTTTTAATCACAGTTTCAATTTCAGTACTTGTGATTGGTCTGTTTATATTTTCTGTTTCTTCCTGGTTCAGTCTTGGAAGGTTGTATCTTTCTAAGAATTTGCCCATTTCTTCTAGATTGTCCATTTCATTGGCATACAGTTGCTTGTAGTAGTCTCTTATGATCCTTTGTATTTCTGTGATGTCCATTGTAACTTCTTTTTCATTTCTAATTTTATTGATTTGTGTCCTCTCTCTTTGTTTCTTGATGAGTCTTTCTAAATGTTTATCAATTTTATTTATCTTCTCAAAGAACCAGGTTTTAGTTTCATCGATCTTTGCTCTTGTTTTCTTCATCTCTATTTCATTTATTTCTGCTCTGATCTTTATGATTTCTTTCCTTCTACTAACTTTAGGTATTGTTTGTTCTTCTTTCTCTAGTTGCTTTAGGTGTAAGTGTAGGTTTTTTTTTTGAGATTTTTCTTTTTTTTTTTTTTTGAGGTAAGATTGTATTGCTATAAACATCCCTCTTAGAACTGCTTTTACTACATCTCTCAGGTTTTGATTTGTCTCTAGGTATTTTTTAATTTCCTCTTTGATTTTGTCAGGGATCCATTGGTTGTTTAGTAACATATTCTTTAACCTCTGTGTGTTTGTGTTTTTTACAGTTGTTGTTTTTTTTTTTTTTTTTTTTTTTTCTGTAATTGATTTCTAATCTCATAGCATTGTGGTCGGAAAAAAGTTGTTTGATATGATTTCAATTTTCTTAAATTTACTGAGGCTTGATTTGTGGCCCAAGATGTAATCTATTCTGGAGAATGTTCCCACGTGCACTTTGAGAAGAAAGTGTATTCAGATGCTTTTGGGTGAAATGTCCTTTAGATATTGATTAAGTCTCTCTAGTCTAATATATCATTTAAGGCTTGTGTTTCCTTATTAATTTTCTGTCTGGATGATCTTTCCATGGGTGTAAGTGGGGTGTTAAATTCCTCAACTATTATTGTGGTACTGTTAATGTCCCCTTTTATGGCTGTTAGCATGTGCCATATATATTGAGATGTTCCTATGTTGCGTGCATATATATTTACAATTATTATATCTTCTTGAATTGATTCCGTGATTATCATGTAGTGTCCTTCCTTGTTTCCTATAACAGTCTTTATTTTAAAGTCTATTTTGTCTGATGTAAGTATTGCTACTCAAGCTTTCTTTTGAGTTCCATTTGCATGGAATATCTTTTTCTATCCCCTCACTTTCAGTCTCTATGTGTCCCTAGGTCTGAGGTGGGTTAGATGTATATAAGCTCTCTACAAGTGGATCTCTAGCAGAGAGCTTATATGAGTCTTATTTCTGTATCCATTTAGTCAGTGTATGCCTTTTGCCTGGAGAATTTAAGCCATGTACATTTAAGGTAATAATCAATATGCATGTTCCTATTGCCATTTTCTTAATTGTTCTGGGCTTGTTTTTGTAGGTCTTTTTTCTTTTGTTCTCTTCTCTCATGGTTTGCTGACCATCTTTAGTGTTGTGTTTGGGATGCTTTTTTGTGTGTGTGTGTGTGAATTTATTGTAGTTTTTGGGTTTTCTGTTCCCATGAGGTTTTGATATAGCAGTCTATATATGTATAGTGTTGTTTTCAGTCGCTGGTGTCTTTTCTGCCTAGGGAAGTTCCCTTAGCATTTACTGTAAAGCTGGTTTGGAGGTACTGATTTATCTTAGTTTTTGCTTTTCTGTAAACTTTTGACTTCTTTGTCAAATCTGAATTAGAGGATTGGTAGGTAGAGTATTTTTGGTTGTAGGTTTTTCCCTTACATCACTTGAAATATATTGTGCCACTGTCTTCTGGCCTGCAGATTTTCTTCTGAAAAATCAGTTGATAACCTTATGGGGATTCCTTTGTATGTTGTTTGTTGCTTTTTCCTTGTTGCTTTTAATATTTTTTCTTTGTCTTTAATTTTTGTCAGTTTGATTAATATGTGTCTTGATGTGTTCCTTATTGGGTCCATACTGTATGGGACTCTGTGTGCTTCCTGAACTTGAGGAAGTGTTCTCTCTCTTATGTTAGGGAAGTTTTCAGATATAACATCTTCAAATAATTTTTGAGGCCCTTTCTCTTTCTCTTCTCCTTCTGGGACCCCTATAATGTGAATGTGAGTGTTGTCACAGCAGTCTCTGAGACTGTCCCCGTTACTTTCATTCATTTTTCTTTATTTTGCTATACAGCAGTGACTTCTGCCATTCTGTCTTCTAGCTCACTTATTTGATCTTCTGCCTTGGTTATTCTTTTGTAGATTTCTTCTAGTGTATTTGCCATTTTAGTTATTCTGTTGTTCACCTCTATTTGTTTGTTCTTTAAATCTTCTAACTCCTTGTTCAATATTTCTTGTGTCTTCTTGATATATGCCTCCATTCTTTTTCCAAGATTTTGGATCATCTTTAACATCATTACTCTGAATTCTTTTTCAGGTAGATTGCTTATCTCTTCTTCATTTGGTTGTCCTTGTAGGTTTTTATCTTGTTCCTCCATTTGCAACATATTTCTCTGTCATCTAATTATGTCTAAATTTCTCTGTGGTCTCCTTTCCACAGGCTGTAGGATCATAGTTCCTGTTGCTTCTAGTGTCTGATCCCTGGTGGGTGAGGTTGGTTCAGGGGCTTGTGTAGGCTTCCTGGTGGGAGGGCAGGTGCCTACCATCTGATGGGTGTAGCTGGGTCTTGTCCTTCTAATGGGTAGGGTCATGTCAGTGTGTGTGTTTTGAGGTGGCTGTGCACTCAGTACAACTTTAGGCAGCCTGTCTTCTGATGGGTGGGGCTGTGTACCTATCCTTGTTGGTTGTTTGGCCTGAGGCTTTCCAGCACTGGAGCCTGCAAGTTGTTGGGTGGGACTGGGTCTTAGTGCTGAAATGTGGACCTCTAAGAGAGCTCATTCTGATCAATATTCCCTGAGGCTTCCACTACCAGTGTCCAAACCCCCACAGTGAGCTATAGTCATCCTTCACCTCCCCAGGAGACCCTCCAAGACCCCTAGGTAGGTCTAGTCCAAGTTCCTATGGAGGTACTGCTTTTTGCTTGGTCCCGGTGCACTTGAGACCTTGTGTGCATGCTGCAAGAGTGGAGTCTCTGTTTCCCCCAGCCTTGTGGCACTCCTACACTGAAGCCCTGTCAGCCTTCAAGGTTAAATGCTCTGCGAGTTCTTCCTTCTAAAGGCAGACCCTCAGTATTGGAGGGCTGCTTTTATGTGGGAATGTCCCTGTATACCCTGCATGGGTTTAATATTTTTTGTGTGAGGGCAGTTTTTAGTATAGATGTCTGCCACCTCTTTCTCAGTGTATGCTGGCTGTTATCCCCTTGATAGGAAGTGTGACTCATGTTGTGGTGACCAGAGCGTGCCCTGGATATTGAACAGGACCTCCCATTTGTTCTGTGGTTGTCACTGTTCTGTCAGGGTTAGAGTCAGCTCCCTAGTTGGAGTAGAGGTCTCCATATCTTTTTCTTAGCTGTGTTTCTAATCTGTGGTGCAAGATAGGTGGGATTAGAGCACTCTCACTGGGAGGGAAACCACTGTATATTCCTCCTCTGGAGTTATTCACCTGTGAGTGTGTTCTGTTGTGTCACCTTTCACCTGTTGTGTGAGCTCTCCGATTACACTATTGTTGGCACTCTCTAGGCCCCACCTTAACTGTAGGTTTGCCAGCAATTGGCCCTGGTGTGTCTCACACATTCTTTTCACCAGGCCACCAGTGTAGATCCACTGAAATCAGGTTCTAGGAGTGCAGTAATCATGGATCTGGACCTGCTATGGGTGCTGTGGGGGCAGCTCAGACTCTGCCAGGCCCAACCCCTGCATGTATGAGCCCACAAAGTCTACAGCTTCTGAAGCTAGACCCATCTTGGCTGCAGGAGCACTCATTATCCATTCACATGTTCTGTAGGTGCTGAGTTTACAAAGCCATTTGCAGAGGTGTCAATTCACAGTTTGTACAGCTGCAAGGAAAGATTTCAGCTTTTCTTCCTTAGTTGCACGGCCCCTGGGGCTCAGCTGTGGTTTCAGCCCCACCTCTGTGTTTGGGTCACCCACAGGGGTCTGCTTCCAAGGCTGCCCCGGAGCACACAAGTCTGCCCTGGTGAGAAGGGGACATGGAGGCAGTGGCAGCTAGGGTCGCAAAAGTGCCCACCATGGCCAGGACAGGGCATGGAGAAAGAGGCGGTGGCCACCAGGGTTGCAGGAGCCCCAGTGGGGATGGGTGCACAGGGGAGCTGGTGGCCATGGATGCAAGAGAGCTGGCGCCAGAGGGAGCCCTTCCTAGTGCCTGGGGAGACAGGGGAAAGAGGCTGAAATGGAGGCCCCACCCCTTGCACATCACTCAACAATGGCACTTATCTTCTATGGCAGTCCAGGTTTCCTCCAAAAACATTCCTAGTTGTAGATTTTCACATTCCCATCCCCTTAGGCTCTCTTCTTGCAGCCAACAGCAGTCATCTTCCCAAGTTTGCTCTTCAAACCCCACGTTTCAGCACCCTGCCCCCGTCCACACCAACAGACACATGTCTGAGGCTGGGGCACACAGGGCTGTGGCACTGAGCATCTGTGTAGGTCTCACTCTGTCCTACCTGCCACAGATAAGTTGCTGTGCTCTCCTCTAATAGCCCCCAAAGCTCCCCTTCTGTCCCAACTGATCTCCCTACTGATGAGGGGGCTTCCCCAGATGCAGAAACCTCTCCTCTCCTTTAGCTTCTCCCCCAGGGGTACAGGTCCTATCCCGCTTCCCCTCCTCTTCCTTTTCCCTTCTTCTTTCTTTTATCCTACCCAGTTAGGCAGGGATCATTCTTGTCATTTTAGGTGTTGGAGGTGCTCTGCTAGTGTTTAGCTAGTGTTCTTTGAGAATTGTTCCATCTGTAGATGTATTCTTGATGCATTTGTGGGGAAAGATGAACTCCATGTTCTCCTACTCCTCTGCCATCTTGATTACTCTCAATAAATGTTATTTAAATAAAAAGCATATTTTTATATATAAAATATTTAGCACCTCTTCTACAAAAATCTTGTAGTAAAACTGTCAACTATTTTCTTTTATAAAAAATTAAACTAAGCATAATAACAAAATAATTTTTTCATTGCAAGCAATATTTTTGAAGAAAAGTTTGCTCTTTTTTAATAGAAAGCAGGATTGAAAGTTATTTCTGAACCCCAGGAATATATAACTGCCATGAAAGCTGAGATAAATATGAGAAAATAGCTGTATAAAATTAAATGTGTTCTAACTATTGCTGGTCAATCATAAGCCTTTTTGCTGCAGGTTTCTAAGTCCTGCCTATGTAACATCAACTACAAAGAGAATATTCTTTCCACAGATAAGACCAGTTGCATCTCGACGTTCTTATGACTCCTTTCTGTCTTCTTTCTTCTCTTTCAGTGAATTCTCATTCATCCCATTGGACACTGATAGACCTGTCTGATAAAATAATAATGAATCCAAAATGTTTGTTTGAAGATAAAACCAAACTCAGAATTGGGGAAAGGCAATCAGAATTTGACAATCTTCAAGTGAATTAAAATAATAATAGATAACTGGAACTAGGAAACCCAAATGGTTTTCAAGTGAATCTATGTTTCTAAACTCCCAAAACACATATGGAAATATTCTAATAAAATTTTTTTCTAAACCACATCCATAAACTGAATCCAATAGCACAACTCTGAGGAAATGAATTTAGGGAGTATCATAAAGCTACTTAAAGGATACAAATGCAATTTGACCTTTCTATATAAAATAGAGTTGATGTAAAATCATTCTTTAACTGCAAACTACCTCTCTATCTTGTATTTCTTTGAGGTACAGATACCATTATACAAATTTTATTGTATATTATAAGGTAAGTAGGTTGATAGTACCCATTCATGAGTCCTGTGATTTAATAGAAGAATAATTAAGATAGGAATACCCACATCAGGATTTTTTTTTTTGCACACATGCTTCTCTCTCCATCTCTCCCCCTCTCTCTCCCTCTTTCTTTTGCTCTCTCTCTCTTTCTCCCTCCAGTGCCTTGAGAAGACATTTTATGTTTTTAGATCACAATTTCCTATCTGTGAGAAACTTAGACTACCTTATTTCTGTTGTTATTAAAAAATTCTGTGATTCAGTAATCCAACCATCCCTTTTTTACTGGAGTAAGTTGAAGTGTATGAAAAATAAAATGGACACAAAAACTAGAACACAACTATCGTAACCAGTTTATTATTCCTTTGGGAATCATTTGGTGCACTACAGCCTTAAGTTACTAATGTTTTCCTGTTTCATGATAGTCATTATGGCTCCCCACAAATGGGGGAATTCCTCCAAAGTGAGGAATTGTCTTTCTTATAAATATGTTGTGATTCCTGGTGGGTATAGACCCCAAAAGAGCTCAGTACAGAGATTAAAAAGGCATAATTATGTAACTGTGGGTAATTATTTTAAAATATACCTAAAAGAAACAAAAATAGACCTGACTATTGAAATCATGTAAAGTCATAATTATCCAATATAATTTATTTTTTTTCTGATTCTTGCTGCTTCTCATATAATCCATAAATTATTTTTTTCTTTAAGAACTTTTATTGAAATACAATTGACATACAATAAACTGCGTATATTTAAAGTGTACAATTTGATATTTTTTTCTTATTAGTAATGTATATATGGCAATCTCAACTCCCAATTCATTTCCCCCCCAACCCCCCTGCTTTCCCTGCTTGGTGTCCATATGTTTGTTCTCTACATTTGAGTCTCTATTGCTGCCTTGCCAACTGGTTGATTTGAACCATTTTTCTATATTCTACATATATGCGTTAATATACCATATTTGTTTTTCTCTTTCTGAATCACTTCACTCTGTATGACAGTCTCTAGGTCCATCCATGTCTCTACAAATGTCCCAGTTTCATTGCTTTTTACAGCTGAGTAATATTCCATTGTATATATGTACCACGTATTCTTTATTCACTCATCTGTTGATGGACATTTCAGTTGCTTCCATTTCCTGACTGTTGTAAATAGTGCTGCAATGTACATTGGAGTGCATGTGTCTTTTTGAATTATGGTGTTCTCTGGGTATATGTCCAGTAGTGGGATTGCTAGGTCATATGGTAATTCTATTTTTAGTTTTTCAAGGAACCTCCATACTGTTCTTCATAGTGGCTGTATCAATTTACATTCCTACCAATAGTGCAAGAGAGTTCCCTTTTCTCCACACCCTTTCCAGCATTTACTGTTTGTAGATTTTCTGATGATGCCCATTTTAACCAGTGTGAGGTGATACATATTGTAGTTTTGATTTGCATTTCTCTAATAGTTAGTGATGCTGAGCAGCTTTCATGTGCCTCTTGGCCATCTGTATATCTTCTTTGGAGAAATGCCTATTTAGGACTTCTGCAGGTTTTCTGATTGGATTCATTGTTTTTTTGATATTGAGCTGGATGAACTGTTTATATATTTTGGAGATTAATCCTTTGCCTATTGATTCATGTGCAAATATTTTTTCCCATTCTGAGGGTTGTCTTTTCATCTTGCTTATAGTTTCCTTTGCTGTGCAGAAGCTTTGAAGTTTCATTAGGTCCCACCTATTTATTTTTGTTTTTGTTTCCATTACTCTAGGAGGTGGATCATAAAAGATCTTGCTGTGATTTATGTCAAAGAGTGTTCTTCCTATGTTTTCCTCTAGGAGTTTTATAGTGTCTGCCCTTACATTTAAGTCTTTAATCCACCTTGAGTTTATTTTTCTGTATGGTGTTAGGGAGTGTTCTAATTTCATTCTTTTACATGTAGCTGTCCTGTTTTCCCAGCACCACTTATTGAAGAGGCTGCCTTTTCTCCATTGTATATCCTTGCCTCCTTTGTCATAGATTAGTTGACCATAGTTTATCTCTGGGCTTTCTCTCCTGTTCCATTGATCTATATTTTTGTTTTTGTGCCAGTACCATATTGTCTTGATTACTGTAGCTTTGTAGTATAGTCTGAAGTCAGGGAGTCTGATTCCTCCAACTCCATTTTCTTCCCTCAAGATTGCTTTGGCTATTGGGGTCTTTTGTGTCTCCATACAAATTTTAGGATTTTTTGTTCTAGTTCTGTAAAAAATGCCATTGGTAATTTGACAGGAATTACACTGAATCTGTAGATTGCTTTGGGTAGTATAATCATTTTCACAATGTGGATTCTTGCAATTCAAGAACATGGTATATATCTGAATCTATGTCATCTTTGTTTTCTTTCATTAGTGTCTTACAGTTTTCAGAGTACAGGTCTTTTGCCTCCTTATTTCGGTTTATTCCTAGGTATTTTATTCTTTTTGTTGCAATGGTGAATGGGATTGTTTCCTTAATTTCTCTTTCTGACCTTTCATATTTAGTGTATAGAAATGCAAGAGATTTCTGTGTGTTGATTTTGTATCCTGCAACTTTACCAAATTCATTGATTAGCTCAAATAGTTTTCTGGTGGCATCTATAGGATTTTCTATGTATAGTATCATGTCATCTGCGAACAGTGATGGTTTTACTTCTTCTTTTGCAATTTAGATTCTTTTAATTTCTTTTTCTTCTCTGATTGCTGTGGCAAGGACTTCCAAAACTATGTTGAATAGTAGTGGAGAGAGTGAGTATCCTTGTCTTGTTCCTGACCTTAGAGGGAATGCTTGCAGTTTTTCACCATCAAGCATGATGTTTGTCATGGGTTTGTTGTATATGGCCTTTATTATGTTGAGGTAGGTTCCATCTATGCCCACCTTCTGGAGAGTTTTTATCATAAATGGGTGTTGAAATTGGTCAAAAGCTTTTTCTGCATCTATTGAGATGATCATGTCATTTTTATTCTTCAGTTTGTTAACATGGTGTATTACATTGATTGATTTGCATATATTGATGAATACTTGCATTCCAGGGATAAACCCCACTTGATCATGGTGTATGATCCTTTTGATGTGTTGTTGAATTTTATTTGCTAGACTTTTGTTGAGGATTTTTGCATCTAAATTCATCAGTGATCTTGGCCTGTAATTTTCTTTTTTGTAGTATCTTTGCCTGGTTTTGGTATCAGGGTGATGGTGGCCTCATAGAATGAGTTTGGGAGTGTTCCTTCCTCTGCAGTTTTTTGGAAGAGCTTGAGGAGGATGGGTGTTAGCTCTTCTCTAAATGTTTGATAAAATTGATCTGTGATTCCTTCTGGTCCTGGACTTTTGTTTGTTGGGAGATTTTTAATCACACTTTGAACTTCATTCCTTGTGATTGGTCTGTTCACATTTTCTATTTCTTCCTGATTCAGTCTGGGAAGGATATGCCTTTCTAAGAATCTGTCCATTTCATCCAGGTTGTTCATTTTATTGGCATATAGTTGCTTATGGTGCTTTTTATTTCTGCCGTCTGTTGTAACTTCTCCTGTTTCATTTCTAATTTTATTGATTTGACTCCTCTCCCTCTTTTTCTTGATGAGTCTTGCTAGAGGTTTATTGATTTTATTTATCTTCTCAAAGAACCAGCTTTTAATTTTTATTGACTTTTGCTATTGTTTTCTTTGTTTCTATTTCATTTATTTCTGCTCTGATATTATGATTTCTCTCTGTCTACTAACTTTGGGTTTTGTTTGCTCTTCTTTCTCTAGTTTCTCTAGGTGTAAGGTTAAATTGTTTAGTTGAGATTTTTCTTGTTTCTTGAGGTAGGATTGTATTGCTATAAACTTCCCTCTTGGGATTGCTTTTGCCACATCCCATAGGTTTTGGATTGTTGTGGTTTCATTGTCATTTGTCTTTAGGTATTTTTTGATTTCCTCTTTGATTTCTTCAGTGATCTGTTGGTTATTTAGTAGCATATTGTTTAGCCTCCATGTGTTTGTGTTTTTTACAGTTTTTTTCCTGTAATTGATTTCTAGTCTCATAATGTTGTGGCCAGAAAAGATGCTTGATACACTTTCAATTTTCTTAAGTTTACCAAGTCTTGATTTGTGACCCAGAATGTGATCTATCCTGGAGAATGTTCCATTTGCACTTGAGAAGAACATGTAATCTGCTGTTTTTGGATGTAATGTCCTATAGATATCTATAAATCTAGCTGGTTTATTGTGTCATTTAAAGTTTGTGTTTCCTTACTAATTTTCTGTCTGGATGACCTGTCCATTAGTGTAAGTGGGGTGTTAATGTCCCCCACTATGATTGTTTTACTGTCTATTTCCTCTTTCATAGTTGTTAGTATTTGCCTTATGTATTGAGGTGCTCCTATATTGGGTGCATATATATTTATAATCATTATATCCTCTTCTTGGATGGATCCCTTGATCTTTATGTAGTGTCCTTTCTTGTCTCTTGTAACTTTTTTATTTCAAAAAGTCTATTTTATCTGATATGAGTATCGATACTCCAGCTTTCTTTTGATTTCAATTTGCATGGAATATCTTTTTCCATCCCCTCATTTTCACTTTGTATGTATCTGTAGCTCTGAAGTGGGTTTCTTGTAGACAGCATATATATGGGTCTTGTTTTTGTATCCATTGAATTAGCCTGTGTCTTTTGGTTAGTGCATTTAGTCCATTTATATTCAAGGTAATTATCAATATGTATGTTCCTATCATCATTTTCTTAATTGTTTTTTTGTTTTGTTTTGTTTTGTTTTTTGTAGGTCCTTTTCTTCTCTTATGTTTCCCACTTAGAGAAGTTCCTTTAGCATTTGTTGTATGGCTGGTTTGGTGGTGCTGAATTCCCTTACTTGTTGCTTGTCTGTAAAGCTTTTGATTTTTCCGTTGAAACTGAATGATATCTTTGCTGGGTAGAGTGTTCTTGGTTGTAGGTTCTTCCCTTTTATCACTTGAAATATATCATGCCACTCCCTTCTGGCTTGCAGAGTTTCTGCTGAGAAATCAGCTGTTAACCTTATGGGAGTTCCCGTGTATGTTATTTGTCATTTTTCCCTTGTTGCTTTTAATAACTTTTCTCTGTCTTTAATTTTTGTCAGCTTGACTACTGCATGTCTTGGCATGTTTCTCCTTGGGTTTATCCTGCTTAGTACTCTCTGTGCTTCCTGCACTTGGGTAGCTCTTTCCTTTCCCATGTTAGGGAAGTTTTTGACTATAATCTCTTCCAATATTTCCTCAGGCCCTTTCTCTCTCTCTTCTCCTTCTGGGACCCCTATAATGTGAATGTTGGTCTGTTTAGTATTGTCCCAGATGTCTCTTAGTCTGTCTTCAGTTCTTTTCATTCTTTCTTCTTTATCCTTTTCTGCATCAGTGATTATCACCATTCTGTCTTATTCGCCCTTCTTCCTCAGTTAACCTGCTATTGGTTCCTTCTAGTATATTTTCCATTTCAGTTATTGTGTTGCTTATCTCTGTCAGTTTGTTCTTTAATTCTTCTAGGTCTTTGGTAAATTTTTCTTGCATCTTTTCAATCTTTGCATCCAGTCTTTTATCAAAGTCCTGGATCATCTTCACCATCATTATTCTGAATTCTTTTTCCAGAAGGGAACCTATCTCCTCTTCATTTAGTTGTTTTTCTGGTGTTTTATCTTGTTCCTTCATCGAGTACAAAGTCCTCTGCCTTTTCATTTTCTCTATCTTTCAGTGGCGGTGGTTTTCAGTTCCACAGAACAAAACAGTGCTGATACTGCTTGATTCTGCTGTCTGCCCTCTTGTGTAGGAAGCTAAATAAGAGGCTTGTGCATGCTTCCTGATAGGAGGGGCTGATGGTGGGTGGAGTTCAGTGCAAGTTTAATCTGCTTGTCTGCCAATGGGTGCAACTGTGTTTCCACCCTGTTGGTTGTTTGGCTTGAGGCTACCAATCACTGGAGCTTACAGGCTCTTTGATGGGGCCAATGGTGGACAGACTCTGGTCTGTGGACTCCAGGACTCCAGGAGGGCTCACACCAATGAGCATTTCCCAGAATCCCTGCTGCCAGTGTCTCTGTCCTGTGGTGAGCCACAGCTGCCCCCCACCTCTGCAGGCAAGCCTCCAACACCAACAGATTGGCCTGATTCTGTCTCCTGTGGGGTCACTGCTGCTTCCCCCTGGGTCCTGGTGTGCACACTATTTTTTGTGTGCCCTCCAAGAGTAGAGTCTCTGTTTCCTCTAGTCCTGTGGAGGTCCTGCAATCAAATTTCACTGGTTTTTAAATTCTGATTCTCTCGGTATTCCTCCTTCCATTGCCAAACCACCAGGTTGGGAAGCCTGATGTGGGGCTCAGAACCCTCACTTCTGTGGACTTCTGTGGTATAACTGTTCTCCAGTTTGTGAGTCACCCACCCAGCATTTATGGGATTTGATTTTAACATGATTGCACCCCTCCTACCATCTCATTGTGTCTTCTTCTTTGTCTCTGGCTGTGGGGTGTCTTTTTTGGTGAGTTTCAGTGTCTTTCTGTTGATGATTGTTCAGCAGTTAGTTGTAATTCCGGTGCTCTTGCAAGAGGGAGTGAGTGCACATCCTCCTACTCCACCATCTTCCAATGCTCTTTTCTGTAATCCATAAATTATTACCTTTAGTTTTAATCAGTGTATGGCAGACTTTATGCTTAAGCATATAGTAAAGTTGTTAGAGCTAAGTGAAGTTTGGGTTCCTATGAAGAAGTCAATCTCCCTAAAAAGAAAAAGAGAGAGAGAGAGAATCATCTTTGTAACTTTTAAAATATTTTAATCTAATTGATCACTTGTAGTACAGTGGAAAGGATTATCTTCAAATAACTAAACTCTGTGCACTAAATCTAATTCTGATCTTTATAACCTATGTGGCATAGGATCCATCATTGAATCTTTCAGGGTGCAGTTTCCTCATCTGTAAAATAAGTGATCAGTCTAAAGGATCACTGTGATTTCTTAGTGACCCAAATTTCTGATTCTATGGAAACAATTAGTTATATCTTTAAAATAATCTATCCATTCTTGGTTCAATTGTATATTTCACTTAGTTTGTTCGGAATTCTTTTGAAATACAAATTATTTTTCTTAAATATTGCTATTTGGTTATACTTATTTAATATATTTTATTTAAAGAGTAAAAGTGAAATTCCAATAGATTTTAAACTACATGATGATTTCAAGATTTATGTCACATTATTTGAAAAGTAAGTTTAGCTAGGTGGACATGATTAGAATTTTAGCTTAAAGATAACTAATTGTGGCTTAAACTTGCATGTGTGAGCAACATTTAGCCTTGTAACTGCAAACTAAAATAACAGTAACTTAAACAAGGTTAAGGTTTCTTCTCTAGGTGAAATTAAATACAAAAGTAGGTAGCCTAAGAATGATATTGATGTTCATGATTTGTCAGAAACCCCTGCTCTTTTTAGCTTTTATGCATACAGAATATGCTAGAAAGCCAACTGCTATATCCAGGTCCAGGCTATGGAAAGGATCTAGAACTGAGATCAAAGTGAATATGTGTATCAAAGAAGTCTGTTTCTTTTAGTCTTTTTAGCACCATCTGGGAGTAATTCATAAAATCTTCTTTCATACCTTACTGGTCTGAATTCTGCCATGTAGACCCAGCTAATTATAATGTAGGCTGAGAAAACACAATATTTTTACTTTTATTTTTATTAATAAGAAAGAAGAAAGAGGAAATTTCTATAGGCAGACATTTACTGCACCATCTTTTTCATTTGCTTTAAATTTCCTGAAATAATTATAAACCTGTGTTGGTTTATGTTTTAATTTGGCTAGGATACAAACTCCAGTTATTCAATCAAGTGCTATCTAGGTGTTGTTGTAAACATATTTTGTAGATATGATTAAAGTTCATAATCAGTTGTCTTTAAGTAAGGGAGATTATTCTTGATGATTAGAGTAGACCTGATCAGAGACAGCTGAAAGGCCTTAGGAGCAGAGCTGAAGCCTTCCTGAAGAAAAAATTCTGCCTGTTGATTGAAGCTTCAGCTTATTCCATTGAGTTCCAGTATACTCCTCCTGGGTTACAACCACTCATCTGTTAGAGTTGAGGAGAGGGATTGCCTATAAATGAGAACATGAGGGAACTTTTGGGATGATGGAAATTTTCTATATCCCAACTGTGGTGGTGGACACAGAACTCTGAGAATTCCCCAAAACCCACAGCACTGTATACCACAAAGATTGAATGTAAATTTTAAAAAGGAAATAACAAGTGTGAGGGGAGAATCAAAAATGGAATACAAACTGTTAGAAAGAGATCTATTTCTAATGATTAATACAACCACATTGAAAATGTGGGGAAGAGAAGAACTACCCTAAGTCAATTTGGAAAACAATGTTTTGCCTACATATCATAAGACAAACAACAGAAGAGCTATATAAAATTACTGTACTCTAGTTAGCATTATTTTTACTCATAGCCACATGAGTTAGCTGTCTTGAAACTACTTTAAATAAGTAAGTATTATGGTTGAAGGAATAAGTAAACATATTGTAAATAATAACAGCAATGGCTCTCAGTGTCACAGAAGAAAATTACAGATAAGGAGAGTGGAGAGGCTAGGATGGACCTTGTGGTGTTTGATTGAAATTGCAGTATTAGTACAAATGCAGATTTTGAAATATACATATACAGTTAGTTACAGAAATAAATATAAATGTGTGTTTGTACATGGATTATTATATATACATATATTTTCTGGCTTTGTCTCCTGAGAGGGTCTGGAAGCAAGAAGACCGCTTTTCATACTACTCAAGTTGTACTTTCCATCTTTCAGTCACTTGAAATAGCCTCACTTTCTCCCACCCAGGAGTCTTTGAACATATTATTCTTTCTAATTGGAATGTTCTTTGTCCCATCTTAACACAATTGTTAACTCTTCAAGTTTAGTTCACTTACAAAGGGAAATCTTTCTTAACCTCCTTGATAAGACCAAATCTCTGTATGATATGCTTTCTAAGCACCATGTACCTCTCTGTCAATATAGTTAAAACAACTTTAAGTTTATAATCCTTTAATGATTTCAATAATGTTCACTTTCCTTAATAATCTATGGGACCTGTGAGTATTGGGACCATGCCAGTTTTTGCTCAGCCACTGGTACAGTGCCTGGCACATCATAAGTCATCAATTCATAGGAACTGAATGAATGGTTTCATTGAGGAGCAAGTAACCATGCCTTTTTCCATGTCATCCTCTGAAATGTACTTTTCCAGTTCACACTGCATAAGAGAAAGTAGGGTTAGGTGAACTTGTCAACTGCTAACATGATTTCCCACTATTGAGAACAGTCTTGAAGTAATCCATTTCATAGGCTTAAAGTTACTTAGCTTACCAAATCCAGCCTCTGTTAATAGGGAACTCTCCAGGACTTTCTGTTGTAGACAGGATAGTATGTTTCATGTATTAGACCATTCCACTTTATGCAGATCTTCTTATAATTGCTTCCCTCAGACAGAGGTGGAAGCATGTCAGACAATTGGAGATTCATGGCCCATCCTTTATATTTGAAATATGAGTTTTGGCCTTGACTCCATAATTAGCCTACTGTAACACTTTAGCAAGTCACGCCACTTCTCTGGGGTTTCATAGTCTCATCTGTTAGAAGAGGTGGTTGATTCACACAGTTTGCAGATTTTCACTACAGTATTCTGTGCCAGATGCTAATGAGCTGGAAGGAATTATTAGTAAGTTATTTGTCCCTCAAAACATTGTAATTAGAGTGCTATATCATTGGCTGTAAAACACTTGGGGCTTTATAAAGAAGTATTCCAGTAATGCAAAGTAGTTCTGTGGTTGTAAAAATTTTATTATCATTATAAAAATGAAAGTACTGGTTTATAGAGTATTGGTATATATTCTAAGGTTAAAACAAAGATGAATTTTGAAATAAAATTATTTCAGTGATATAAAAATTTACTGCTTGTTTACTGAATGTGCTATCAAAATATCTCTCATTTACCCATGGTTACAATATTTTTCTATAACCACAAAGGCAAAGCCTACTATATGCCAGGTAGTATGACAGATACTGAGAATTCAAAAATAAATGAGATTTTTCCCCCTTCATGCAGAGCTAACTATAAGCTAATAAACATAAAGTATATTATATGTGCCTTTTCAGGTAAGCATAGAGTCTTATGAAAGCATGCAAGAGCAGAAAACAGTACAACCTCAGGAGAAATTAAGTTCAAGAAATGCTTTTTGTGAGAAATGATATCAAGTTGAATCCTAAATAATGAGCCAGATTCTGATCCACAGTTTTTCTTCTTCCCAGATCAACTTGTTTACCCTCATTCATTTTGGGAGAAACTACACATATGGTGGAGAATTTCTCATTCATTTGGCATTAATTATTATAAAAAAGAACTCTAGAGTGTAGTCTATATTCTTATTGAAGTCTGAACTTTGGGGAGAGAGGGACAGAATGTAAACCAGAGGAAAGTGGAACATGTCAGTAATGAAAGAGAACCTGATCAATAATTCCCTGTGCATATAAACAGTTGTGGTTACTAGAAGATTTCCAAGATTCTTGGGGATGTCTAAGCCATATTGAGTAAAACAAGAAAGGATTCTCATTGGAAGTAAATTAGTGGATAATAGAAAAGGGAATGTTTGTGTAAATGCCCTTCCCATAGTAAGATGGAATCATGTTACATAGTATAATTTCTCAAGGGTTAATGACCCCAATTTTTTTTTTAAGATTTTTTGGATATAGACCATTTTTTAAAAGTATTGAATTTGTTACAGTATTGCTTCTGTTTTATGTTTTGATTTTTTGTCCACAAAGAATGTGGGATTTTAGCTCTCTGACCAGGGATTGAACTCGCACCCCCTACATTGGAAGGTGAAGTCTTAACCACTGGACTGCCAGGGAAGTCCCTGACCCAGATTTTTTTATACACTGATGTGTGAAATGTCTCAATAATTTCTTAGCCTGTTGGGATAAAAAGAGACTATGAAATAGGCACAGAAGGTGGTATCATTTTCTCTATGGCTTCTCAAAAGGCATGGTATTTTCATCCTCATGGATAGAAGGGAAGAGCTGATATCCATATTTAAATCATATGTCTATGGCTTTTTATATTCTTGACATTTGATTCTGGCTATAAGGAATGCATACTTTCAAAAAATAATTACTCACTGGAGAATACAGGATTGGGGGCATGGGGGGCAAAGGGGAAACTGGGACGAAGTGAGAGAGTAGCATAGACATACATACACTACCAACTGTAAAATAAATAGCTAGTGGGAGGTTGCTGTATAACAAAGGGACATCAACTCGATGATGGGTGATGCCTTAGAGGGCCAGGACAGGGAGGGTGGGAGGGAGTCACAGGAGGTAGGGTATATGGGGATATATGTATAAATAGAGCTGATTCACTTTGGTGTACCTCAAAAGCTGGTACAAGAGTGTAAAGCAATTATATTCGAATAAAGGGCTAAAAAAAAAAGTAATTACTCAGAAAAAAAAAGAAAAGTAACTACTCACATATAACCTTTGATGATTTGCTTGGAAATAACTTGTTTATATATATTTAAATATTTCATTTATTCAGTTAATAACTGTAACTCCCTTGCATAAAAACTGGTGTGAAAAATATGAAAATAACTCAGAGGTAAAAAAGAAATGGTCATAATAATAATGAAATGGTGTCTATATGTCTCATTTTTTACTCCACCTCCACCTCCTGGGTTTAAGGAAAGGATTGCTAATTAATTGTGACACTACTTACTGAACCCTGATAAAGTCTCTAAATACTCATCAACATAACAGTTTACCATGAGTTGATAAAACTGGTACAAAAGATCAAATCAATTTGCTATTTTTGATCAATTTGGAGCTAAATAGTATATACTAGAGAGGAAAATTTCCCCTTGCATGGAAATTTTCCCCAGTGACTCCAATTAATTACCATAAAATAAATACTTCAAGGTGTCTTGTAATAATTCTGTTACTAGGCTTATCCTTAGGGTTTACAGAACACCCAAAACATATAAATCTAGTTAGAAAAGGAGATAATTCTCATGGAGTAATTAGAAAGAACTGAGTGGTACAATGTGTGGTACAGATTACTAAATACATCCTTAGAAGCAGTGATCAATTGAGCTAAATTGATCCAGAAATGCATCCAGGAAACAGAGGTATGTTTGGGAAGGCATTTAAATTTGAGAAACTTGTGAACGTGTTAAAACAAAGCTATATTTCCATAATGAAGGGCAACACTGAGAAATCCTTTCACTAAAGAAATGGCAAAAACTGGTCTTCAGTAGCTTTCCAAGATTGCTACTCAAGATTAAAATTTCAGTCACATTTGCAAAACCATAATGGAATGAGTCTCAAAGACTGAGTTAGAATAGTATATCAAATAGAAGATTTATATCTTTTAAAACATGCCTTCCATCAAGGCTGTACTGAATGTTTTGAAAAAATGTAAATTTTCTATTTTTGTGAAAAGAACACTAGCATTCTATATTTTCTAAAAAGTATGTTTGAAAGAATCTCAAAATAAAATTTATCAAACAGATTGCTTATTGTTAAGAGAATTTATACAATGACCTCATACTAGAGAATATGGTGAGGGTTAGATTTTGTCTTTGTTTAGAGAAAAAAAAAGAAAAAGAAACAGCTCAAATAACAAAAAGTACATAGAACTTATTATTCAGAATCCTTAAAAGTCAGGTGGAGAATAAAAAGAAAGGGAAAAGACCTACTATGTGCCTGGCATCTTATCTGATGTTTAAAATATATTATCTTGTTTAATTCTAAGTTATAGATATATTTTATATTAAGTGAGATTGAAATTCCTTTATGTTCTTAATTATATAACATCCACTCTTAATTGTTTCAGACCCTAGATGAGGTATTTACAATTTTAAATTTAGAATATCACTGAATTTTAAATAAGATGTGACTTATTGGCAAAACACCACCTCAGCCACTGATAAAGAATAATTACTATCTTGGTTGTCAATGCCAGCATATAGGTAATACTTGACAGAGAGAAGCTGTAAAAAGAAGTCAGAGGAGAGGTCATAAACAGCCAGGAACTTAGAAAAGGAGTAAAGTTGGATGATTATGGATCAGTTGGAAGGTTATATAATATCTTAGAAAAGTAGTAGTCTTTGGCATTAGCTTTGCCATATACTAGTTATTGTCACTGGGTGAGTTAATTAACCTCTCTGAATCTTAGTTTCCTTATTCATAAAATTCATAAAATAACAATAATTATCAACAATCTCAGAGAATTAGGGTAAGAATTAAAGGAAATAATTCTTACAAAACTACTACTAGAGTGTTTGACATATAAGTAACTCTCACGTTAGGTATCCCATCTTGTCTTTACATAGTTTAATGGAAGTTAAAGTAGTATGACAGAAATAACATTACTTTTTAAGTTTGGATACCTGAATTCTTGTCTATGATCAATCACTGATTTTCTGTATATCCAATTTCATGCATAAAGTAGGAAGACTAGCACTCCTCTTCTGTATCTCAAGGGGTCATTATTGGGATTAAAATTTTTAAACATCTGGCAATGGTAACCAAATGGTAACCAAAATACCAATGGCATTTTTTACAGAACTAGAGCAAATAATTTTAAAATTTGCAAGGAAATACAAAAGACCCCAAATACTTAAAACAATCATGAGAAAGAAGAACAAAGCTGGAGGTATCATGCACCCCAATTTCAAATAATACTACAAAGCTATATTCATCAAAACAGTATGGTATTGATTCAAAAACAGACACATAGATCAATAGAACAAAATAAAGAGCCCAGAAATGAATCCACATTTAGATGGGCAGTTAATCCACAGCAAAGGAAGCAAGAATATACAATGGAGAAAGGACAGCCTCTTCAATAAATGGTGTTGGGAAAACTGGACAGCTACATGCAAAGGAATCAAAGCAGACTACTCTCTTATACCACACAGAAAAATAAATTGAAAATGGATTAAAGACTTAAGTGTAAGACCTGAAACAGTAACACTTCTAGCAGGAAACACAGGCAGTATGATCTTTGTCATTGTTCTTAGTCATATTTTTTGGATCTGTCTTTTCAAAAGTAAACAAGTGAGACTGCATCAAATTAAAAAGCTATTGTACAGCTAAGGAAACTATAAAACTACTGAATGGGAGAAGATATTTGCAAAAGATATATCTGATAATGGGTTAATGTCCAAAATATACAAAGAAATCCTACAACTCAATATCAAAAAAAAAAAAAAAACAAACAACACAATTAAAAATGGGCAGAGGATCTGAATAGACATTTCACAAAAAATAAAAATACTAATTAGAAAATATATATGTACCCCTGTGTTCATTGCAGCATTATTTACAATAGCCAAGATATGGAAGCAACTCAGGTGCCCACCAATAGCTGGATGGATAAAGAAGATTATACACACACATACACACAGTGGAATGTTACTCAGCCATAAATAAAAAAGGAATGAAATCTTGCTATTTGCAACAACATGGATGGACCTAGAGTATTATGCTAAGTGAAGTAAGTCAGAAAAAAGCAAACACTGTATGATTTCAGTTATATGTGGAATCTAAAAAACAAAGCAAATGAACAAACATAACAAAACAGAGAGAATAGGTGGTTGCCGGTGGTGAGGGGGGGTGTGGAGGAAGGGAAGAAACAAGTGAGGGAAGATTTTTTTTAAGCTCTTTATTGGAATATAATTGTTTTACATTGCTGTGCCATTTTTTTCTGTACAACGAAGTGAATCAGCTGTATTTGTACATATATCCCCATATCCCCTCCCTCCTGAGACACCCTCCCACCCTCCCTATCCCTGCCCTCTAAGTCATCACTCATCATTGAGTTGATGTCCCTGAGGGAAGATTAAGATGTAAAGACTTCCAACTGCAAAATATATGAGACAGGGGTATGAAATGTAGAGTGTGGGAAATATGGTCAATAACTATGTAATATCTTTGTATGATGACATATTGTAATTAGACTTACTGTGGTGATCATTTTGAAATATATAGAAATACAAAATCACTATGTAGTATAATAGGAATTAACATTGTGTTGTAGTCAATTATATTTCAAAAACAAACAAACAAATTCATTGAAAAATTGATCAGATTTGTGGTTACCAGAGATAGAGGGTGGAGGGAAGGGGAATTGGATGAAGGAAGTCAAAAGGTAAAAACTTCCAGTTATAAGATAAATAAGCACTAGGGATGTGTAATGTATAACATGACAAATATAATTAACACTCAGTAAAACTGGAAGAAAAAAAATGCAAGAAAAAAATTGAAGTAATTTATTTCAAAAGTATTCGAATTTCACATAATTTGTTATCAATAAAGACCAAAGACCATATCCCACAAACAGATCACCAAGCTATAATTCTGTCTGGTATTTAGATATAATCCAGTAATTTGTCACATTAACTATCTCCTGCTTTTACCCATGGTGGACATAAGTTGTTGATCCTAGTACCCTTGTAGAGTGTGAATGCAGTCTCAGAAAACTTCTCATGATGCACTATTGTTACCAAAACAAACTTTGGTCCACTCACCCAATGAGCAGCAAAGCCAATCTTCTGACACCGGGTTAGAGTGAAGGAAAGTACAGCATTTATTTCAAGGCACCCAACGTGGGGTCAAGCATGGAGAACAGGAAACTCATGCTCAAAAAATCTGGAATTTCCTATTGGCTTTCCAGGAAGGGTTTTTAAATGCAAGGGCAAGGGAGAGGGTTGCAGGGTGTGTGATCCGCTTGAGCACAATTCTCTGATTGGTTAATGGTGAGGTAACAGTGTGATGTTTTGGAAATTTCAATCATCAACCTTCTGGTTCCAACCAGCCTGGGATCTAACTGTTGGTGGTCAGCATGCAGTTAACTTCTTCCACTTGGTGGGTATTATGGTATCTGCAAAACAACACAAGGGTATGGCTCAGGATATTATCTATAGACCTTGAGTAGGAACTAAATGTACTTGACTTTGTTTTATGACTAAGCTACTATTATTTTGTCTTGCTTGACTGTTTTCCTTTCTTTTTGCATTTACTCAGTTCTCTGATTGGATTTGCTCTTTGGAGCTCAGGAAAGGCCTAGGACACTAAAGCTTTCTTACAAACAAGAGGTGGAGAACACTGGGGATTTGTTCCCAGGAAGGTCCCACAAGGTCCTACTCAGTTTCACTATTGGCAGCAATTATCCTGCATTTGAAATTTGCGCAGAAATTTAACTATATTTTCTAGGCCATTGCTGGAGTCATTGGAGGGCTTGATAGAATCTTAAGCAAGGTGATTTAGGAGACAGGCTATCAAAGGAAAATTATAAAAGACTCAGTCAACATTTTGGCCCACCTCCTTCCCAAATCAATATCCCTGGGCTAACTGCATACTCTCTATCGCCACCCTTGGGAATAGTATTGAGGAGAAATATCTGACTACCAGTGTGAGAGAAATTTTGCTTAAACGATGTTGTTCCTAGAGAGGGGACAAATAAATTACACTTGGCATCATTACAAATGAAACTGACAATGAAATATTGTAAAGATCCTATATCATCAGTCTTCCCATCTTTCAAACAAGATATCTCAGAAACGTTCTCGTCATTGTAGTTCAGCTTGAACATGCTTTTATAGGATGCTCTTTTTCTGCACTTTACCCTTCCAGCTCCTTAGTGGTGACCAGAGAGTACAGAAAGCTTAATGTACCTTGAATAGACTTTTGCACAGCTTTTGTTGAAAAAGGAAAATATTGGACACACAAGTCATAGGCTCTACTAAATGCAAATACCTCCAAGAAAAATGATATTAAATACAATCAGCCTTATCCAAGTATGAATAAGGGACATAAGCAGACTTTGCCAGGGTAAATGGAGAAGCAGAAGATCTGGGTCCAGAGAGAGAGAAGCAGTGAAACTTAGAGATTAGAACATGGAAAGGACACAGAATGTGATATAAGTGATGAATTGGTAAAAGAAATATATCACCCAGTTTGATATTGTTTCCATGGTTAGGACTGCCCAAATTTATAATATCTCTGAAGGACTTTTTGTCAAACATATATGATAATTAGAAAAAAATTAATAACCACATCATGAATTTTATTCAGGGCCAAAGAAATTACACAAAGGTCATTTGATCTGCTACAGATTGGTTTTTATATAACATTTAAGAAAGAGTGATGTCATGTATAGTCTAGTTTTATTCTTTCTATAATTAACCAAAGTTAATGTTAAATAAACACATGCTGCTGGTATGAATCTCTGTCATGAAAGTAAAAGTAGTCAGTAAGCAATAATAATATCATAGATTTTATTTGCTGTAAAGCTAATTAAATTTGTAAATATTGAATTTAGAAACACTTCTGTGATCATCAAAGTGCTTGGAAAATAGGTCAGAGAGTCCATTTGTGCGTGTGTGTGGGGGGAGGTAACATATATTTTGCCATGTAAGCAATTAAAGGGTTACTTCATTCTGATGCATCTTTTATCTCCAGGAGTTACAAAGCAAGGGAAAGATCTGGTTTCTGATCATAAATGCAAGAACATAACCAGGCAGAGGAACATTCAAAGGGAAAGCAATTCAGTAAATGTTCTAAGAAATGATTAGACATTAGAAATGCCAAATAAAGAAGCCTCAACAGCAAGACCATTTACAATCTCGGGTTTGGGATGAAAAAAGTATGCAGCAAAATTATTAATAGGGCAGAATAAATTTAGGTTCTTTTATTTTTTCTAATACTTTTTTTGTACAGAACAAGATGAGCTAAAATATAACTTTGGGGTGCTTTAATACACATCCCCCATTTAAGACAAACTATATCACTGAATTTCTCTGCATAGTTGAGTGTGTGTTACAGCTAGTTCTAGCACACTGATTAATAGAATTGAAGTTTGAAACTTTACCGTATAAGTCCATCTTTTCATGCACTCATTTGGAAACCAAATATTGAGAAGGCAGTGAATACATTCTCATTTTCTTTACAGTAACATACTGCCCTATCTTCCACCTTTCAACATTGAAGAACTGAGGGAAAAAGGAGAAATATCATTATATCTTAAAATGATAGTCTCAGCTTCATGCCATTTCCAGTGTATTTTACTATAGAATTTGTATGGCCACAGCTATATCTGCCATACTTCCTAGCATGTGCTCCCCTATAGGAAAATTTAGAAGTGCAAGGGTGGTTTAACATTAGAAAACATAATAATATAATTCAGCATATTGGTAGATTAATGTGAAGATTTACATAATTATCAAAATAAATGCAGGAAAAAAGTGTATAACATTCAATATCGAGTTCAGCATTTACTATATGCCAGTTACCCTTCCAAACATTGGATATGTATCAGTGAATAAAACAGATAAATGAAAATTCCTACCCTCTGGGAGTTTACATTCTTGACAAAAATAAAAATAAAAAACAAACATAAATAAAACTTTCAGCAACCTATAAAATGAGAAAATTCTCTAACCTACCTAAGGGCTATTTATGAAAAAAATGCTAAAATTGCAGTAGCTAAGTATGAATGCTGGAAGCATTTTCTTCAAATTCAGGAAAAAGGTGACGATGCCAACTAATACCATTGTATCCTATACCATACAGAATATTCAAGACAGTTTAATAAAAAGAATATATAAGAAACAAAGCTATTAAAAATAGAAAACAATTTTAAAAACTGTCATTGTCATAGATATAGATTATATGATGTGTTTGTAGAAAATCCAAAAGAAGCTATAGGTAAACAGCTAAAACTAACGGTTCAATAGGTACAAAAGAAATATACAAAATTCAGTTATATTTCTATACATCAACAACAAACATTTAGAAGATGAAACTTCAAATATACTATTTAAATTGCAGCAAAAATACAAAGAAATAAATCTAACTATGTGTAAGGTCTTTTAGAGACTATTGTAATTTTTATTTAAGCAGTCAAGAGAAAATCTATGTTGATGAAGATACATATTATGTTCAAGTAATCAAAGGAATATATTCTAAATGTTTCTGTCCTCCTAAATTACCCTATAGATTCAATGCTATTTGAATAGAAATCTTAATATGCTTTTGGGTGAATAGGTGAGGGGACTTGACAAGGTAATTCTAAAATTTGTATGGAAAAGAAAGCCAAAGCAGACAAAGCATCCTGGAGAAGCAGGACCAGATGGAAATATTTCCCTTACTTAATGCAAATTATTATTATAAGCTATGGTTATTAATTTTGTTAATGGAACAGGAATAGACAAATAGATCAATGTAACCAAAGGGAGCCCACTAAAAGACTCACATATATATGGGCAGTTGTACTCAATAGATTTGCTATTGTAGATCCATGGGGAAAGAATAAACATGAGCAGTTGGTTCTACAAAGGAATGTATATTACATATGCATAAATATATTTTTATGAAAACTAAAATTAACATAAAATTTGGAAATCATATTTATTTTCATGCCATACTAGGACTTCTTAATAAGATATTGATTATGAAACATACAGTAAAATAGAGATAAAATGATCAAATTTGACTGCTTTAAAAAAAGAAACTTAGGATCTTGAAAGATACCAAGTGAAGTGAAAGAAAAGAAAATAAGGATGAAAAGGCAAGCCATGAATTGGGGACTATAGTTGCAAATATATTATTGGCCATTTAATTAGTACCAAAAAATGTGACAAATTCTGAAGAATCTATAAGAAAAAAATCATAGAAAATAGGCAAAAGAAACAAGTAGGACTACCATGTTTTGGCAAAAATGCTAAGTACCTGAAATTTCCACCCATTGTAGGTATTCAAATAATGAACATTAATAAAAAGTAAAAATATTTTCAAAATTCAACCCATTGGGAAAACAGTTACTGCAGTGTCTAATAAAGTTCATTGTGTGTCTAAACTGTTTAAGCACCCTCTTTCCTGTTAAAATGCTCTGGAGAAACTCTTGAATACGTGTACTAGGAGACTTGTAAAAGGCTGTTTATGGTAATATTTTCATATAAACAAAAAACTGAAAATAAGCCAAATGGATAAATACAAGGAATGGATAAGTTCTGACACACTCAAACAACAGAATATTATGCAGCAATGATAACGAATAGGCTATAGCTACATGTATTGACTTGGGTAAGTCTCAAATTTAATGTGGATTTAAAACAGCATAACAAAAAAGTACTGAATGTTCCATTAATTTGAGTTTCAAAAGCAAGAAATTATGTATTGTTTAGAGATCCACCAGTTAGGTTTAGAAAGTAGAAATAAAGCAAGATAACTGTTCAGAAAAATTTAACTTGGTGTCAGAAGACAATCTCCATGGGTCTCACTTGTTTTTGTATATCTTATGAGCAGAAGCATTGACAGTTTTTATTCTGGAATGTTTTCAAGGATGTTTGTCAGCCTTGAAAGATAGAGATAGTATCTGCCTCTGGGGAAGAGGACAGATTTTCTTGCTACAGGGAGTAGTAAAGATAATGTCTCCCACTAAAGCAAAAGTTTGGCAAGTTTCCCAGCAATCCCCTCAAAATATTGTAGTTTCCAGAGCTCAGAGTTATTCAGTTGAAAGGCAAACCCACTGTACATGCAACTTCTTTCCAGCATCCACATCACTTCTGTGGAACTTGGGAAGCAAGGTGAGATAATGGGAACATGAAGCTCATGTTTCCTACTCTGTCATAAGTAAGACAGTACCTTTTCCTTTCCTAATAAACTTTTGTCTTCAAGAATTCACAAAACTGTAGCAGGCTAACTTTTTAGTATGCAAGCAGGGAAACATCTTTGACCACTTACAGTTCTTGAAAAGTGATGATATATGATAGGCAAAAAAAGAATGCAATTGTAAGTCTCACATATGGGGCTTCTGGTTTGGGGGAATAGTCCATCTTTAAATATACCGTGTTTTACATTATGGTTCTTAACAATTATACATTACTATATCACAAGGATTTACCATACTTTATTTATTTAACTAATTTCCTATTTTGGACACATCCTATTATTGCTTTCATCTTATGTCTAGCACTTCCAATTCATCCACTGAGGTCTGGGCTAATCTAGCCTACTCCATGAGCAGCTATAGAAGCTCATGCCAGTTCCTGGGCTGTATTAACACATATTGAATATAGCTCAGTGGTGACTCATATTTCAATAATAAAGGTCAGAGAAGGTTGGATGCCAGAAAAGTTAGAATTAACTGCCACAACAATAGTCTTCATTGCAAACACAGTTTATTTGGAAAGAAATTCCTGATATAATGAATATATATTATTTTACTCCTGAGAAGATGATGATAGATGCTTATGACAAATATGATGTCTATACACATCATTCATAGTTTTATCTGTCGCTTCCTTTGGCACATGGGAAATGCATGTGCCCAAAAAAGCAAGAGCAAGACAAATCATCAGAAGGAAATGGAATGTATTTTCAACTTTTTTCAGTAAGCAATAACCTTTGGACTTTATCTTGACATGTGAAAGAAAGAAGAGTGACAGTTTTGTTTTATGGAAAGATTGACAAGCTTCTTGGAGAAGTGCTAGATGCTATTGACTATGGACAGGCAACTTTACACTATTTGTGACCAGGAAGCTATATAAATATAGACAATTTTGGCCATTTTAACAAAATTACATAAGTAGAATTGAGTCTTCTGCTGTTCAAAACAGATGGACTTTGGGGGCATGAAACGTAGGACATACAAGTAAACAAAGAAGTTAGCCCTTGAAATTCTCCTCATTTTAATGACACTGGCTATTTATTTTACTTAATCTTCTAAAGTTTAATTATTATAGTATGATCCTTAGTAGAGGTCCCAAATGCTTTATCTAAAATACTTAGGGCCAGGTATGTTACAGGGATTCAGAATTCTTCAGATTTTAGAAAGGTGATAGAGTGCATGTACTATATATTATATAATATCCCCATAGCATCTATTACATAATCAAACCCCATAACATCACTGCAGTGAAATATATGAAGAGCTACACCAAGCAGGAAAAATAAGGACTACAAAGAACCTCACATCTTTCAGGTTTGCCCTCAAATGAATCTGTTGAATAATTATGTAGAAATTTTTTGGTTTATGTGGTTTTTTAATTTTGGAATTATAAGTGAAGCAGTGCAGGCCAGCATGCTATGACATACAACATAATGCAGCACAGTATAGCAGAGTTTAAGCTACTTTAGATGACCTAAACAATAAATATTAAAACAATAGTTGTAAACATCTCATATATGACCAGTCTGTCAAAAATATTTGGGTACCATTTGGAACTTATCCTCATTCTACATATTATACAGGACACATTACAAAATGTCAGATATATATGTCTGCCTGCTATTAAATTGAAAATGTCTGCTTTTAATTTAATGATAACATATTTGAATATATCTTTAACCACACAAAGAATATTTTTTATTCCTGACCTTGTGATGTATATTTTCCCTTGCTTCCCATGCTCAGTTTCTGGTAAGTCAGAGAATATTCATAGATACAAAACAACACAGAGGGGACCTAATATGCTGAAAAGTATGTTCTGAATCACTGAGATCAACATCCAAGTGGAGGTCTAGACTGGTTAGTGTTCTGCATCCTACTCAAGGTGCTGTCTCTCTCTACTGGATTAGACCCTAAAACTGTTACACAGAAGACTCAGATAATTTACAGTTGAGCTTTACTAGGATGCCCATTTGATACCATAAAACACAGAAGCATTATTTTCAGCCTCAAAATCTTTGTCTTATCATAGACAATTTCTTGGAATAATGCAACTACAACAATAATACAATAATACTAGTTGCTAAAAAATATTCAGCACCTTTCAGCATCTCCTATGTATTAAGCATTATTCTTGATTCTTAAAATATTTGATTTAATGTTTCTACCAGCTGTATGCAGAAAATTATTAATATCTGAACATTGCATAGAAAGAGCCTTGCCTAGGAAAGCAAAGACCTTTACCCAGGTCATACAGATAAAAAGAGACACACACAGTTTGGAAAGAGGGTCTATATGATCACAGACCCTGTGGTTTCAAACACTAGATTATTTTGTCTCTTTACTATGGAGCTAGTTAACCTTGGATGCTCTTTAGTCAACAACAGACTATCACCAAAACACATACATACATGATTGCTTTAATTGCTCATTTTACTTTAATTAGTACCTTAGCAAAGCATTTCACATGTGTTCATAATAGGGCTAAGGAAAATTCAAATGTTTCCTGTAATTTCTTTTTTAGATGTATTTGAACCAACAAAAGGAATATAGTTGAAGAGAGGTAACTATCAGAGGTATTCCAAATTAATATTAAAGCATGTTAATATACTTCCATTTCTAAAGTGATAAAACAGCAGGAGGATGAGGGTGTTGGCTATTCATTGAGTAAGTTGGACCTTCTAAAGTATTAAAGCAAATAAATGACTGTGAAATAAGCAGTTTTGGCAGATAAGAAAGCTTATTCAAGATAGAAATAATCTAAAACAAGAGATCAAGAAGAAAGAATAGAAACTGTGGGACTCCAAAATGTGTACTCTTCCTCTGTTAGCTAATCCACATAATATTTTAGCAAGTAAGTAAACATTAATCTCCCCAATTTGTAGTTAAGAAAACTGTGAGATTCTGTGAAATCAAGTCATTTATTCAAACCTCCAGCTTAAGTTTTTTGAAAGGCCAGAATCTCTAGGCAAATAACACAAGCTCATGCAATGACTAAATTCATCTTTTGTGTGAACAGATAATATGGATTGGATTTTCTCAGGGATGGAAATAAGTAATACAATTTTGCACATACTTAAAACTAATTCCAAAGTATCTCAAAGAGCGCTACTGATAGAACTGAATACATTTTTAAAAGACTTTGTCACTGACCTCTCATTGTTAAAAAAAAGTGATATTTAGGTGGAAAAGAATAAAATGATTTAAATTGCAAACTGCTAATTAGTGGTAGAATTGAGAACACAGGTCTTCTTACTCCCTGTCCAAAACTCTGTTCATTTCTTTGCATTTGGAGTGTGTTCCCTAATTCTTGTCAATTCAGTCACCATATCTTCATCTTGCAAATATTCTTCACAGATATAAGTGAATCCATTGTTAGAGAAAATGCAGGGTAGTGTAACATTTTGCATCTGCACAAATATTCCAATTTAACAGTAAGGTATTCCCCCAAATTTAAATATGGCTCTCAATGACTTAATATGTATTGTTAATTTAGAAGAAAATTTCCATTTTTTTTCTTGGTTTCCATTAGAATAAAAAATCAAATACAATAACCATTTTGTGTTTTAGTGTAGATAAAAGAAGGGAAACTTAATACAGATCTTTGCTAACGATTTGAATGTCCCTTAATAATGTGAATGCTCTAGGATGAGAATAAAATGATTTTGATTCATAAGTATAAAATGTGTTGATAAATAAATAATGGATAATAACATAGAAAAGAAACTGTCAAGAGTTTAAAAAATATTTCATTGATTAATAAGATTTGTATTTATCGTGACTCCCCATGTCTAAACATGGCACTAAATAGAGAGAAGAAGCTATCATCTCCCACCCCTACTCCAAAGGCACACCCAATCCTGTGGAAATCTTTGCCAAATACCTACTATGTGTTGGTGTCCATGATACTTTAATTTTAAAAAAGGTAAAAGTAGAAATAGCCATCACCAAGTTTATCAAAACCTGCAATTAAAAAAACAGAAATAAATGGTAGTTTTCAGAAACCCATTAAGTGTTGACGATTATGACTATCCCCTTGTGATGGCAACAGAGAAGGGGATAAAGAGCAAGTCCAGATGAACAGGAAAGTTCTGGTAGAGGTAAGGGGTGAGCAGCAGAGATTAGACAGGGTTTGAAGAATGAGGTGGGAATCTGTGGTTGTGCAGACAAGACATAACCTAAGGTAGGAAGGAACAGGTTATCTCATGCCCCTAGAAGTCAAGCAGTGTCCTGAGTATAAGAAAAAAAATGCAAGATTTTCACCATGAAATGTGTGAAAGTGAGGAGATTTGTTTTTTAGGCATTACTCTGTCACCTTCACTTTTTAATATATTCCTTGGGTGCATGCAGACATTGAGACAAATAAGGTAACCAGAAGAAAGCAAAGTTTGCACGTGATTATAGTTCCAGTTTGGGAAAAATAAAAGCAATGCCCGATTACTTCATGTTAGGGGTGCAGAATAAAATATGAAGACAGTAATGAACCATTTTGAAACCACAGAAATGTGTCTTGATGCGGGGCTCAGAGGAGCTCTGGTTCTTTATGTCTCAGTGTAGAAACAATTCAGCAACAGGCAAAGTGATAAATAAAAAGTCATTTTTTAGAGTAGGCACTTGTGAGGCTTACAAGAGGGCGGGCAAAGGGGTGCCACCCAAGAACTTAGTGGCCTATAGTTTTATAGTCAAAGGAAAAGTGGGGAGGGAGAAAGACTATCTCCTTCCTCATTCTTGAATAGACATCAAGCTTGCATCATCAGCTCCTCCCTCTCCTCCACGTTGGGTGGGGGAGTTTTCTTGTCCCTACATGGCCAAACTGAGACTGTCATGGTGAAATGGAAATGAGTAAAAAGGTATAACATATACTAAAATATTGTAAATCATTTCAGGTTTCAGTATAATGTCACCTTTTCTTTATGTTTTTTTGTTTTTCAAGTGCACAGAGAAGCATGTCCTAGGAATCATTAACTTACTGACCTCACTGGGCAGACTGTGGGTCTCATTCCACAATTGTTTTATTGTTTTGGGGGCATGTCTTATGTTTCTGTTGCATGGTTTCATTGCTAAGCAAGCCTGCTTGGTTTTGTGGTTAAGCAAACCTGCTTTCTTGAGTGGTCATTAACTTACAGGGGTCTTCCACATTTTTTTAAACTTATGTTCCCTTAGTGAGGTTAACTATTGATTACCTACTTTGTCTCTTTATTCTGTCCCTATCAATTTTACTAATTTTTCTAAGTGTTATTGCAAATGACAAGTCCTGAAGTTAATAGTTTGGACCCTAAAATAAATTAAGTCCAATTCAAGCCATGACTGAGCTGCTTAGGAGCAGTAGAATTTAGGAACGTATATACTTGTATGAGCCTGACTTTCTAATTTGGAATATTAGGGTACTAATACTGCCTACCTCATGGTATTGTTAAGAATATTAAGGGAGAAATTTCAGATAAAATGCAGAGCAATATTAAGCTGGTAACAAAGGCTTAATAATCATAACTTATTACTGAAATTCACATCAATTAATACTTGGTAATGGTTACAAGTTTGGGTTGGGTTTTCTTGGACAACAAAACTCTGGATCCACAGAATAAATCAACAAACAATGGTTAACGAGCTAGTAGAGTTACTGGTTTATGTTAAATAGTGACTTAGAATTATTCCCTTAGGGAGCTGTCTGCAACATAACTCATGACCCTGTTTACCTATTTATATGAGATAAATCCAAGTTATCAGTTTATTTTAAATGTTACATTGTGTAATGAAAATAGCAATGGCCTTGAAAACTGATGTACTTGATTTGCATACCTAATCTCTCACTACATATTGACTTTTAATTAATTTCTTAGATCTTCAGTTTCTTCACTGGTAAAATGACAATTAAAATAATCCCTACTCCACAGAATTGTTGTAAGGACTATGCTGAATTAAATATACTAGTATTTTTAAAAACACTTGGCATAGGGGCACATAGCAAGTGTTATGTGTGTGATTGTCAAGTAAATGATTCCTAATACTCTGCTTATAGATTTTACTCAATAGAAGATCAAAAACAGGGAGGAGAGTGAGAAAGAACCAGAGAGAAAACACACACACACACACACAGAAAGAGAGGGAGAGAAAAGGAGAGAGAGAGAACTAAGCACCAAGCCAAGAGACTCATAATTTAAGAAATAGCGTGTTGTGTCCATCAGTGCAATCAATAACTTAAGAATCTCATTCTTGCTGTTTGGGATAGTAAAGATGGCAATTAAGTGATTACACTATTAAAATTATCTAGCTTACAGAGTTATTTCCTTCAACTTTGCTATGTAGACAAAATTTGGCTATAACAATTCACTTTATTAGACTCAGCCAGGTAATATGAACACAGTACTCAAGATCATCTGGTATAGGGCCATCAGATCTTCTTCTTCAACATCACTCAGAATTTAGACACTAGAAGAATGACGAAAATTGGAATTGGAAAAATACCTACTTCCCATGTAATTATGTATCTGAATTGCATGGGTAAAAATATGATTTGGGGGCTGTGCCTACTTTTAATTTTAGAGAAGTTTGTGATTTTCTTCAAATAATTTGAAAGTTCAGGTAATAAACGTTTAAAAATGTTAGCATTTTTTTCCTCCCCACTTACCTTCATGACCTAATTAAAATTCAAAATTTATTGAGGCATGCAAGAGGAGCCATTATTTTGCATATGGGACTAGAAAATGGATTAGCACTGTCCCTGTTGTATGAGAAAATGAGATAAATCCAAGTTGCTTTGCATTTATAAAGTAGCAATGAGCTAAAAATCTCAAAGTCAGATTCACAGAGAACTTTCTGCAAAAAATTTTAAACCTCACTCTTCAGTAAGAAGTCATTTGGGGGAATACTTTTCTTTCCCAACTCTCTTTTTCAACAGTCTCTTCTTCCTCTTTCTCTCTTTCTTGTTCTCATTCTCTTTCTCTTTCTCATTCTCTTTCTTTCTCTTTCTCTCTCTCTCCCTTTCATTTTTTAAATTCATATGACGATTTCTAACATGAGCTATTGACTTTAAATCTTCCCTTGATAGCAGGAATTTGGATAAGTTCATCACCTTAGATTTAAACCTCATGATATTTTATACATTTAAAAAGGAATATATCAGTGGTTATTTCAGAGAAAGAATGTAATTATTGCATTGGAATTTAGCAGATATCTTCTATGCAAAAATCTTTCAATAATGGACAAAATATGGAATTTGAAAGCCCAATAACTATATCCAAATGATGACATGAGTTAATTTTGTGGCCCAAATCTACCCTAGATTTATTAGAGAAAACAAAAATAGTATCTGCTCTTTTAATCTACATTTCCAGCAAACTGAAAAAAGAAAAGCAAAACAAGTAGATGCATAAACAACCTGTGTTTACTGGATATGGAGTCATGAGGGTATGTGCACACTCACAGGGCGTTACATTCATCAGCTTTGCAACTTTATGGAAGCCTTGGGAGGCATCAGAGAATGCACTTGGTATATCTCTTTTCGCCAAGACCTTGCTAAACCTCTACTCACACTTGTCACTACCCTTGAGTGATTTAAGTATTCCCCAGGAGTAATGATATCCATAAATTAATGTGATCACTTTTCTATATAAATATGCTACTATTTAACCAACATAATATGTTGTGTTACTTCTCATAGTTGGATTTAGTTGTGTTGGACAAGTCTTATCCAGATTTATTTATGACTAAAAGCATACATATTTAAGGTAATATGTTGCACCAAATGATTTCATGGTCCTTAGCTATGAAACAGAATGGAACTCATAGAGAAATCACACCCTTATATTAATTTTATTTACATAATACTGAAAGTAGGAGAGGAACAAAAATGCCTCTGAAGTTACAGTACACTCTAGTAACATATATTCTAATATTGCTTTTTACTCTACACAAAGAGTTCCCAAATTTTGCTGACATAGCTGTAGGAAAGGTAAATTTTTGCCTTTACCCTCTTAGGGTGTTTTGATTGTGCCTGAGAATTAAACTGACATAAGACAAATTAATAGGAGAAAAGCATACAAATATATCTTTTACATGATATGAGAACCCTCATATGGGGTGAAGCCCCAGAGAAATGGCAAAACCTACATGCTATTATATTGGGTTGAACAAAGAGAAACAATTGTGGAAAGTTAGCTAAACTCTAAGCAGAGGCTAAAGAAAGATAAGAATTCTTTTAACAAGCTCTGTTTGTACAGAGAACTCTTGGCTTTGACTCTCCATCAAAGAATGTTTCTTTTCTCCTGGTACAGAGAGGACATCTTTCAAATGGGAGTTTTAATCTCCCATTTTCAGGAAGAAAAGAGGAAGTTAAAATGTCCTTCTTGCATCTGCTAATTTTTAAGTGTCTTTAGCTGAAAATAATCCTGATGCCAAAGTGATGTATTTTGGGGTGGTATATTCTGCCACGCTGCATGTCTTAGAAGATTCCAAAAAATATGGCAGACAAGACCACATTCCTAACAAATCTCTCCCAAAATCCTAATAAAAAAATATATTTTCTGACAAGACACACTCAAAATTACATCATGTAAGTAGGAATTTTCTTATTGATTTATATGTATATTAAAATTTTTCATCAGTACCTTATATAAGGAACACATCACCATTCACAAGTTTTTAGTATTTATAGACAACCCTCTGAGGTACCATACATCTAACTACTGAATAAGCCATATATGTGTGTGTGTGTACATATGCATGCATATCCATCCATCCATCCACACAGATACACACACACACACACACACACACACACACACACAAATGCTCTTTGCTTCCTCTGTATTCCCACTGCTCATACATTGGTTTGGGCTTTCAGCATCTTTCTTTCTTCTGGTCAATAAGCTTCTAGATGATAACTGACTTCAAGACATTCTCCAACTAGACTAGTCCATCTTCTATACCTCTACTAACATTAGCTTCTAGAAAACAGTATTTATAAGGACATGTTTAATGATTCTTCTTTGGCTATAAGATAAATCCTAGCACCCTAACAGATAAGGCACACAAGAATCTCTGTAGCTGTTCAAAATTCTGTAACAAAATTCTCTGTTCAGCATCTCCTGCTTCCTTTTCTCCATTTATATACAGTTTTCTCCAACTGCAGCAAACTGCTTATTATTTTCTCGTGTACACCCAGTTCTTTTGAACCTGTAAGGTTCAACAGAGATTATGCATTCCCTCTAGAAATACTTATCGTGCTCGCTTCGGCAGCACATATACTAGAAATACTTATCCATGAAAACTCTTGTCAGATGTTACTTTCCCAGCTTATATAACACCTCCTCTAAGATATATACATATATATGAGAATATATATTGAAGTTTAATATGTAGATTATTTAATATATATGTTATAAATTTCAATATATATATTGAAATTTCCTGGGGTCTCCTTCTGAGACTCCAGGTAGATTAAATTACCCATGTAAAAAGTTATTTACTTGTTTTCAGTTTTTAGCACATTTCATAATGTATTGTGACCAAATCCATACTTGAGACTTCTGTCAAAAAGGTGGGTTTGTGGGAGAGAGTTAATTGTCCTAAAGCATAGATGCATGGACTTTTTGTCTCTGGTCTGCGTGCACAATATCTGTTGTAAATGAAATAAAACATACCTTTCTTTAAATTTGCATTTACTTATTCTAACACTTAGAAGATCAATTTTAACTTCTTTTGCAAAATTTCAGTCTTCAGTAACTTCACTAGCAGGGATTTGGTAAAAGATCGAATCGAAAATGAGATTTAACAAAGAACTCAGAAAAATTTGAAAATTTTTCCTAATCTGTAATAAGACCATAAAGTTGTTCAAAATGACCTTCGGGTCATGTAAAAATATTATCAGGTTTTACAACTGGATACCTTGGGTGAGGGCTGGTTGGCTAAATCTTTTTTTTTTTTTTCCTTTAGGTCTTTACAATGTTGTGCCAGTTTTTAGCTGTACAGCAAAGTGAATCAGCTGTATTTATACATATATCCCCATATCCCCTCCCTCTTGAGCCTCCCTCTCACCCTCCCTATCCTACCTCTCTAAATCATCACCAAGCATCAAGTTGATCTCTCTGTGTTACACAGCAGCTTCCCACTATCATCTGTTTTACATTTGGTAGTGTATATATCTCAATGCTACTCTCTCACTCCCTGCTATGTCCTCAAGTCCGTTCTCTATGTCTGCATCTTTATTCTTGGCTAGATCTTGGAGGAGAGATAAATGGTTTTGTTAATTTCTCTTTTACATAGCACCTGGTGCTTCAATAGAACCCGTGGGTGACTGACAAGCATTATTTCAAGAAAATGAATATATAAGGAATCACTATAGCAGGCAAGATTTGTAATCTTACCATGCTTTTATCCTAGGTCACAGAGCTTTCTGCACAGCATCTTGAAATTTCCCCTTGATAGCAATACTAGTGAAAATGCATTGAAGCATGTTTTAGGTGTCAGTTTTCAAAGTATAAAATCAAATTCAATTGACTTTCTCTATGGCTCATTTTTTAAAATTTCAGTTGCTATAATGATCATTGTTTAATAACCATGGTGGTGTTTAGGATCTTGCTGCTCAACATTTAGCCCATCGTTTAGCAACTTTACCAGCATTAACAGACAGTTCACTAGAAATGCAGAGTTTCAGGTCTTACCTCAGATCTACTGCAAATAAGAATCTGCATTGTAATAGGATCTTCAGTTGATTCAAATGCACATTAAATTTTTTTAATTTTTATTTTATATTGGACTATAGTTGATTTACAATGTTGTGTTAGTTTTAGGTGTACGGCAGAGTGATTGAGTTGTACATATACATACATCTGTTCTTTTTCGAATTCTTTTCCCATTTAGGTTATTACAGAATATTGAGCAGAGTTCCCTATACTATACAGTTGGTCTTTGTTGGTTATCTATTTTAACTATAATAATGTATATATGTTATTAAATTTTGAGAGACACTGATGTAAGCTGTCACCAAACATAATTTTCTGGGTTCTATTAGTTTGAAACTACCTAATACTGTGAGGTTTAATATATAAAACTAAATATTAACTTATTCAATCCTAACACACTAAGAGAAAGTATTTGCTACCCAATTCTGCAGTGTTTTTGACCACCAAATCATAATTACCTTAATAAAGTCAAATAATTTTATCTGTAGCTCTCTTTGGATCACATTTCCTACTCTGCATTTTATCTATGTACAAGCCTCATTTGCTGTTCAGTGTTTTGAAATACTTGAATATAGGAACTTATTTAATAATTCCTAGGAACTGGAAAACACTAGGCTCTCCAACATTCAGAACATATAATTAATGTTGTAGATCCCTTATTTATTGGAAAGATAAATATTAGTTTACTTGTTATCTTGGGATATTTATTTCAGACTTTAGCATGTTTTAATATCTTTTATAATTTATATGTAGTGTATTAAGTACTCATAAATACTTGCTAAATATATATTTTTAATATCTTTATAGTTTTAGGAATTCAATTCATGCATATATTTCAAAATATTTATTAATTATCTACTCTATGCCAAGTTCTATGTGCTTGGGGAACAGCAGTGAACAAGACAGCCAAAAACTTTTTTTTTTAAATTTGCTTTTTTAATGGGGCTTACATTTTATTGAGGAAAACAGAAAAACAAATAGAAAACTACATATTAAACAGCTCTGGAGAAGAATAAAGCAGCAAGAGTGATAAGGGAATGCAGAGAAAATGGGACAGGATAGGGGGTAAATGTTGCCCTGTTGAGTTTAAATAAGCACTAGAATCTAAGAGTGAGGATTAACCTTAAATGTGCAAGATCTTTATGGTGATTGATCTATGTGGGGATAAAGAACATAAAACTATTAATCCTGATGATCTTGATATAGATAATGGTGGCAAACCTAAGAGTACTGGAGGGTTGGAAAAGAGAGTAGGTTCCTTCTATGATGACATAAAATTCTAGTACCCTGTTTTCACTCTTAGCAATGGTGACAGGGAAGCTGGGGATAGGTTGGCTAATTTGGAGCACACAAATTTGTTGGGTCCCAACTTGAATCGTATTCCTGAAAGCATTTCCTTTTCTGTATATTATGTGAAACTCACTTTAAAACATGATTCAGATATTACTGTCTTTAATTCTTATTGAGGAAACCAATGACAGTTTAATTCACTTATCATTAGCTGGTGACTGATGTTTGCTAACATAGAGGCAAGCTTCAGACTACAGTGTCTGCACTGAAATAAGTCTATGTCACCTACCTAGAATGTGGCCCCAAACTTACCATTACTTCATGCCAGTAAGGCATACGCAATGTAAGAAAGAGAGGCATCCTTTCTGCTGCCATAGTCCTTGAACCAAAATCTTCCCAGGACTGCCCTCAGGATTTTGCAAGTCCCTTGGTTAGAAAACCATAGTGATCCATTCATTTCTACTTTCAGAAGTCTTTCTGGGTTTGTGGAACTGAAATCCATTGTATTAGGCAGGAATATAAGGCAAAGGGGCAATGATGAACAACAGCAATCCATTACCAGGAGGGAAATTGTCTAGAATATCCAAAACAGCACACCTCATATGCCTCTATACCCTTACACTATAAGCAAATTGTGGCTTCTTCCCAGTTGTTTAACTGGCAGTCTGGCCAAGTGAGATGCTAAGTGGAAGGGACAGGAAGGCTAACAGTGTCACAAAGGAGGCACCGGGCCTCAATATTTCTAAATAGAGCATTCATCTCTGAGAATACTAGCTTCTCTACATGACATAGAAGAAGTCTCTGCCTCCTTGTACTTCTGCTCATATATCAAACATTTAAAATAGCCTCTAGTGATGAGAGCCCTGGAAAATTCTTGAAAACGAGCATATACTAGATGGCAAATCTTGGCTTTACATATGCTCCAGGCAAAGTGTTCTGCCTCTGCCCTCTTTAGTACTGCACTGTGAGGGCTATTCTCAACATTTTCTTGTGTAACGGCTCTGATATCTCAGGGACAAGTGATGCCTGCCTTGCCTACAAATAGCTTAACTGCACAAATGTGAAAGGTAATGAGAATTGTCACTGCTGGACATTGCCAAATAACATGCCAAACAGCATCTGAATATGGGACTCTCTAGCTCATAGTCCTATTGAAATTACCTTCAGTTGGGGAGCCATGCAATTACTAGTCCCCTAAGACATTTAACATTATTCTATGACTGCCATGTAAGTGCCAGGTGAAATTTAAATGACAATTTAACTCCCTTAATTATTCCCAGTGCTTAATTTATAGTCTGATCCACCTTAACTACTTGTACCCCACCATTTTTTTTCATTGGAAGATAGTTGGGAACTCCAAGTAGGAAAAAAACCACGGTCTGTGTAAATTGTGTTTTATTAGATGTATAGTTGTATAGCTGAAAACAAGTAAGATTTTTGAAAGAAATAAAATGGACACAAAAAATAGCTGCTTTTGTTTCTGCCAGGACTTCAGAGCAAGATAATCTGTCTGTCTACCTGTCTCTATCACCTATGTCTATATTTATCATCATCTAGTGATATGTGACTGATAAAGAAAGGAAAAGAACTAAAATTAATAAGGAATATTAAATGTTAGGCATTTTTGCCTGAAAGTATATATTGAGTATTTATTCAGCAATTTTGTATAGTGGGATTACCCGAATTTCATGGAGGAAGTTGTTTTAGGTTAGTTGTCTGACAAAACACCAGAATTGTTATTTGAATTCAGGACTTCAATTCATATATTTGTGTCCTCTCCTCCAAATGATGCTTCCTCAGGCCAGACATTTGAGAGAAATCTAGACTTAGGTAGGAAAGTTAAAGCTACTTGCCTACCTTCAGGCAGAGGTTATCACTCCTTATCATTTTAATGTCACACTATATGAAGACTAATAGGTCATAATAGAATAAAACAAAAGATTTCCGACTGTGGTCAAGGTAGCAATTGAACCAAATGTATTCATTGTTGGTCTCCTGTGTCTTTCCCTTTGGTTTCTGAGGCCAACTTGTTTTCTATGTTCTTACAGAGTATAAGACAGTCTGTATTATTGTGTGCTCTCACTTCGTCTACATAATTGTATACTAGATATAAGGATTAATTTATTTTGCTTCAATTATTTCAGAGATGGATTTCACGTTTGTGGTTTACAAGCTGATGGGATCATAAACCTGAAATTAAAACAGTGTCTTCAGATCTTGGATTTTCTTTTTTGTTTTTTCTACTTTATTGCAGTATGACTGATAAAAATTGTATAAATTTAGATTGTACAACATGACTTTTTAATGGTGTAGACTGTGATGATTTAATATGTATGTGTTTATATTGTGAAATGATTACCACAATCAAGTTAACATGTCCTTCATCTCACATAGTTACCATTTTTCTTTGTGTGTGGTGAGAACACTTACCATTTACTCTTTTAGCAAATTTCAAGTATACAATACAGTATAGGTATACCTCAGAGATATCCAGACCACTGCAATAAAACTAGTCACACAAATTTTTTGGTTTCCCAGTACATAGGAAAGTTATATTTCCACTATAGTCTATTAAGTGTGTAATAACATTAAATCTAAAAAAACAAAGTGTATACCTTAATTAAAGATAACATTACTAAAAATCTAATCATCATCTGAGCCTTCAGTGAGTCATAATCTTTTTGTTAGTGAGGGTCTTGCCTCAGTGTTGATGGCTGCAGACCGATTAGGGTGGTGGTTGCTGAAGGTTTGCTTGGCTGTGGCACCTTTTTAAAATAAGACAACAATGAAGTTTGCCACATCAATTGACTCTTTCACTACTTAGAAGCCATTGTAGGGTTATTAATTGGCCTAATTTCAATATTGTTGTGTCTAAAGGAATAGGAAGGCCCAAGGAGAGGAAGAAAGACTGGGGAAAGGCCAGTCGGTGGAGCAGTCAGAACATACACAATATTTGTCAATTGTTTGTTGTTTTATTTGGACACAGTTTGTGGTGCCCCAAAACAATTACAATAGTAACTTCATAGCTCACAGATCACAGGTCACCATAACAAATATAATAATAATGAAAAAGTTTGAAATGTTGCAAAAACTATCAAAATGTGACACAGAGACACAAAATGAACAAATGCTATTGGAAAAATGACACCACTAGACTCCCATGATACAGGGTTACCACACACCTTCAGTTTCTAAAAAACACAGTATCTGCAAAGCACAATAAAGCAGAGCATGATAAAATGAGGTATGCCTGCATTGTTAACTGTAATCACCGTGCTGTAAGTTAGATCGCCAGAACTTATTCATCATATAAATGAAAATTATGTACCCTTTGACCAATATCTCCCTCATTTCCCCCAGTCCCCAGCCCCTGGCAATCACCATTCTTTCAATTCTTATTCATCTCTAGTATTACAATCAATTCCACAACATTTTGTTTTCAGTGTTAAGAATTTGAAGATCAGTGCTGCTTTATTCCACAAAGATAAGTGTTAAATAAATGAACAAATTGTACTTGTTCATTATATTTACTACAAATAGATGTTGCTAAAATTAGAGTTTGAGAGATTCTTTTCATTCCTTTAAGATTAGAACCATTGACAAAAGATGGTAGCACAATTTGTCCATGAATACATTTTATTAAAAGGCTGATTAATACATCCACAAATTAAACCGTAAGTATTTTAAGATTTAGAAAATGAAAGAGACATTAGAGATTATATAATCCATTATTTGCTTAAAAGTAAAATGAGACCACACCATTTATGTGGTTAACCCAATATCATGTAGACAGTTTGTACGAGAGGTAACTTCTAGCCCACAATTTCTGAATTTCTCTCCAGCATCTCTAAAACACTCATTTTCTTCCTGTCCCTTTACCCCATTTTCTTGATTCACAGATACAACAAAATAGCAAATTTTAATTTTGCTTTTATTTCCTACCATCATAAATTTAAAAATGGATTGAGGTGACAAGGTGGCATACAGTAGATTTGCTCAACTGGGTTATGCACCTCGATTTTCAATAAGACATCCTATAGTCAGACACCTGTGGGTGTTGCAATTTCTGCAATTTCCCTGCTACACCTCGGGGTTGCAATTTCTGGCATGAACACCATAGTAGCAGTCCTCCATTGTGGTGGGCAGTAGAGAAGAGGACTTCAGCAAGAAGAATGACTAACTCAGGAAGGGTTGAGCTGAGGCTCTCAATTCTTCCCTGTCCATAATAAGATGTTTTCATCAGGACCAATGAGTTTATGGCCACTACTGAGCTGGGACAAGAAAGTTAAACTCCAAATTCTTTAATCCAGCCTTGACACAAAGCCCAATTTGTCTAGTAGTAAAGCATTGCCTGATGTAACCTTTGTATTAGAAGAAGCTTTTTGAAAATGTATTTACCTTTTGAATCCATTAGGTTATTTTCTGTAAATTTGTTGCCTCAGGTAGAAAGAAAAGATATGTTTCTAAAACTTTAGATAGCTATACTAAATGCAGTGATTCTGAAATACAATGACTCTTTTTTCTCCTATTACATCAGATTTTTCCTGGCTATCTTTATCATACAATACTGACTTACCAGGTTTTAAAGGGTCATGCAATTTAAACAGCATAATTTTCCCATGATCAGACCTAGTATTATTTTTCATTTTCCCTTTTCAATATAAAAATATTGTTTAAAAAAGGAATACATGTTCAATTCAGGAAATAAACATAAAAATGCACAAAAGGAAGAAATCCTCTAGACATACAACTCACACATTACGACTTTGAAAATATTTGTACACATTTGTGTACGTATGCGTGTGTGTGTGCCTTTATTTTAAAAAAATCATCCCATCATGTATAAAACCTGCTTTTCTTCATTCAGGACTTTATAGTGATTATTTTCCCACATCTAAAACTATTCCTTTATACCATTTTAAAGCGTGTTTTATAAAGTGTTCCATTGAAGCACAGTAATATATTTTAGCAGTTCCCTGTTGTTGGACATTTATATGGTTTCTGATTTGCACTATTATAGATAATGATTGTTAAAATTACATTTATCTTTGTACAGTTCAGAGTAAATAAATATGAATGAGTGGTAGGTCACAGGGCATACTCACTTTTATCTTCAACAATTGCGTACCATCTTATGCTTCTACTGCTCAAGGACCCTTGTTTATTTGCTCATTTAAATAATGTTTAATGGATGTCAGTCTTGTGCCAAGGCACATGCTGAATGCTAGGGAAAATGGACTTAATTTAAAATAGGAAAGTAGGGAGTAAAAAGATGGAGGCAAAGTAGAAAGACGTGGAGTGCATCTCTCTCTATAGATGCATCAGGAATACATCAAAAGATGCAATAATCTGCACAGAAAACCAGCTGAACACTAGAAGAAGACTTTGGACACCAGAAAGGACTGCAAAGATCCCGACATAACTGAGTAGGACAGAAGCGGGGAGGAAAAGGAGAAAAAGGAGGAGAAGAAAGGAAAGGGACGGGTCCTACACCCTGGGGCGGGGGGAGCTGAAGCAGAGGAGAGATTGCTGAATTTGGGGAACCCCTCTTATCTGATGGGGAAACCCCCACTCCAATGGGAAATTTGTTTGGGTCAGAAGGAAGGCATTTGGGACTGTCCAAAGAGGGTAAAGTGCCTGATCTGTGGCAGATGGGAAAGAGTGAGAAACACACAGAGGGTCTGTACCATGGTTCTGTGTGTCATGGATTGAGATGTGGGTTCACAGCTGTACAGGGGGTCTGGAAGCTGAAACATGGGAACTGGAAAATGGGAACTGGAAAATTGCTTCAGGGTGAGAAACGTTGGTTGTGGGGAGATGGACTGAGGGGACAGGAGGGAAGAAATCTGCAGCAGAGAATGGCTACCACAGAAAGCTGGGTGGCCATGGTGGTGGCATGCTACTGCTGACTCACAAGCAGTGGGGAAGAGCCACTGTTGTAGCCTCTCTTTCGGAGCCGGCAACAAACAAAGGGAGTCCCCCTCTGGGCCTAGCTGTCGCAGTTGACAAGGGATAGAAAAAACCCCCTGGCAGGGCTGGCCTGGTGTGCCTGCTACCAAGAGCTAGAAGAAGTCCACAGAGTGGGCCAGCTCTGAGACACTCTGCTGATACCCAAGCCCACTGGCTTCCCTGTGCAATAGGCACTGCTGCCACTGCCAGGGCTCCCACAACCCAGGCAGGGTGCTACTGCTGACTCACACACAAGGGAAGGAGCCACTATTGTACCCTCTCTCTCTCCCCACATGCTGGCACCTACAGATGAACAATAAAGGAAGCTCTGCTGGGGGTACACAGGTTTGATCCCTGCTCCAGGAAGATCACACATGCCACAAAGCAACTAAACCATGTGCCACAACTGTGGAGCCTGTGCTATAGAGCCCATGAGCCACAACTATTGAGCCCATGTGCCACAACTACTGAAGGCCATATGCCTACAGCCTGTGCTCCACAACAAGAGAAGCCATGGCAATGAGGAGCCCACGCACCACAAAAAAGAGGAGACCCCTCTCGCCACAACTAGAGAAAGCCTGCGTGCAGCAGCAAAGACCAAACACAGCCAATAAATAAATAAATTTATTAAAAAAATAAAAAGAAGCTCTGTAGCTCGCACAGTAGTACTAAAAGCCCCTGAGGACTGCCCATCAGGTGCCTTGCACTAGGCACCAGTAAAGAACCACACTAAGGCCAGATTTCCTATATCCATGGCTGCTGGCATCCCTGCACATTTGGCATCATGCCCAGGGCTCCTACGATCCAAGCAGGGCCCTACTGTTGAATCACATGCAGGGAGAAGAGCCACTATCAAGGCCTCTCTCTCCCCAGACACCTGCATCTGCAGATGAACAATAAAGGAAACCCTCAATGAGGCAGACCCAAAGAGCTCCAAGGCAGCCTTAGGATAAGACTCTGGCAATTAGACCACATGCAGAAGCAGGGACAAAATCAGGGACAAAACCAAAGCTGAACACCAGGGACAGGAGGACTAAGGAAGAGCTTCTAAAATCTTCTCATCAGATATACACACTGCAGACTAAATCCCCGTGACCAGCTAGGTAAACCCTGTGTCTTTGGAATAGTAGACAATGAATGTTCCCACAAATGAAAATGTCTAGCAATGGCACTTGTGGATTGTGGGAGCAAGCACACACAGGAATTGGGCCAGATCAGAACCTAAGTGGACCCCACAGGATGCACAGCAAGTCCAGAGTCCAACCCAGAGGCAGAAGAGGGCATCTTGGGGAGGTGAAGGTGGCCTGAGGCTCAAGGCATGTACAAGGGCACTTACAACTGAGACTCCAAGGAAACAGAATTATTATTATTAATTCTATTGATCTGATCCATTCTGTGGTCAGTTCTGGCTTTTTGTTTTGTTTTGTTATTAAATTATGATCATAGCCCTAAGGGATCTTTACATTTTATAATATGTTTTTTATTCTATTATTCACTTTTATTTTTATTTTTAGCCTTTTTATATTTTTCTATTTCTAGCTAGCTTTTTTGTAGTGCCAAGTTTATCTCCCCATCTTCTTTTCCTCTTTATCTTTACTACATTTCTATTTTCTTTTTTCTTTTTCATTTTATATTTCCAGTCATTCTACACTCTTCTGTTGCTCTGTGTTCTATCTGTTTCTATTTTATTTTATCTTATTATACTTCTAATCAATATTATTGGTCTGCTCTGTTTCCTTGCTTTATTCTTCAGCTGACACACTGCTTTCATTTTTGCTATTAGGTTTTGTCTTTATCTTAGTTCTAATTATAATTGTTTGCTTTTGTTTTGTGGATCTTCATTCTATCTGCTTGTTCTCTTGCTCTTTGTTATATCCTCTCCCTGTTTATATATGGCCCCTGTTATATTTGGTCCTCATTTTCACAATTTTCTGGGGGGTTTTTTGTTGTGCTTTTTTTTTTTGGTTTAGAATTTTTGTTGGTTTTCTCTTTAATTGTCTGATTGCATTCTGGGGTTCTTCTGTCAGATTGTTCTTGTGCTTTATGTTCTATTGAGTGCTGATTTTGTGTTTCTTCTACATGTATGTGTTTCCTTGAGTCAGTATTTTGTTTGACTTAACCTTTGGCCATTAGTCTGGGGCTTGGATAGGCATTTTTAATCCCCGTTATTGCCAGGACAAGTGACCTCTGGAGTCTGGATTCCTCCTCTGGGGAGTGAGCCCCGAGTCCAGGATGCTAGACCACTAGAGAGTCCTCAGCCAGAGGAAAGGTTATCTGCAGAAAATTCTCACGGAGGACTCAATCAGAATCTAAGACACAGCTTCGCCTCACTGGTTTCAGCTGGCAGTGCTGGTACCTCACACCAAACTACAAACAAGACAGGAACAGAAAACCACCCATCAGCATACAGACTGCCTAAAACCATATTAAGCTCACAAATACCCTAAAATACACCACCTGACACAGCCCTTCTCATTAGAGGGAAATGACCCAGATACACAGACCAGAAAGCAGGCACCAGACCCTCCCATCAGGAAGCCTACTCAAGACACTGGACCAACCCCACCACAGGGGGCAGAGAAGAGAAACGAGAAGAATTACTACTGGGCAGCATAGGGAAAGGAGACAGCAAGACTATAAAGTAGACAAAATGAGAAAACAAAGAAATACCTTGCAGGCAAAGGAGCAAGATAAAAACCCATAAGACTAAATAAATGAAGGGGAAATAGGAAAATTGCCTGAAAAAGAATTCAGAGTAATGAAAGTAAAGACGATCCAAAATCTCAAAAAACAAAATTGAGAAAATACAAGAAGCATTTAATAAGAACCTAGAAGAACCAGAGAGCAAACAGTAATGAAGAACACACTAACAGAAATTAAAACAGCCAACATCATTTTAAATGGTGGAAATCTAAAAGCATTCCCTCTAAGAACAGGAATAAGTCAAGAGTGCCCACTCTCACCACTGTTATTCAACATAGTTTTGGAAGTATCACCCACAGCAGTCAGAGAAGAAAATGAAATAAAAGGAATCCAAATTGGAAAAGAAGAAATAAAATTGTCATTCTTTGCAGATGACATGATATTATACATAGAAAACCCCAAAGACTCTACCAGAAAACTGCTATCACTAATTGATGAATTTAGTGAAGTAGCAGTATACAAAATTAATGCACAGGAATCTCTTGCATTCCAATACACTAACAATGAAAGAGCACAAAGAGAAATTAAGGAAACACTCCCACTTAGCATTGCAACAAAAAGAATAAAATACCTAGGGATAAACCTGCCTAAGGAGGCAAAAGACCTGTATGCAGAAAACTATAAGATTCTGATGAAAGAAATCAAAGATGATACAAACAGATGGCGGGACGTACCATGTTCTTGGATTGGAAGAATCAACATTGTGAAAATGAGTATACTACCCAAAGCAACTTACAGATTCAATGCAATCCCTTTCAAATTACCAATGGCATTTTTCACAGAACTAGAAGAGGAAATTTTACAATTTGCATGGAAATGCAAAAGACCCCAAATAGCCAAAGTAATCTTGACAAGGAAAGATGGAGCTGGGGGAATCAGACTCCCTGTCTTCAATCTATACTACAAGGCTACAGCGATCAAGACAGTATGGTACTGGCACAAAAACAAAAATATAGATCAATGGAACAGAATAGAGAGCTCAGAGATAAAACCATGGACATATGGGCACCTTATCTTTGACAAAAGAGGCAAGAATATACAATAAGTGGTGCTGGGAAATTTGGACAGCTACCTACAAAAGAATGAAATTAGAACACTTCCTAACAGCATACACAGAAATAAACTCAAAATGGGTTAAGGACCTAATGTATAGCCAGACACTATGAAATTCTTAGAGGAGAACAGAGGCAGAACACTCTATGACATACATCAAAGCAAGATCCTATTTGACCCACCCCCTAGAATAATGGAAATAAAATCAAGAAAAAACAAATGGGACCTCATGAAACTTAAAAGCTTTTACACAGCAAAAGAAACCAGAATCAAGACAAGAAGACAACCCTCTGAATGGAAGAAAATATTTGCCAATGAAGCAATGGAAAAAGGATTAATCTCCAGAATATACAAGCAGCTCATGCAACTTAATACCAAAAAAAGTAAATAACCCAATCCAAAATGGGCGGAAAACCTAAAAAGACTTTTCTCCAAAGAAGACATGCAGGTGGCAAACAAACACATGAAAAGATGCTCAATATCACTAATCATTAGAGAAATGCAAGTCAAAGCCACAATGAGGTATCACCTCACACCAGTCAGAATGGCCATCATAAAAAAATCTAGAAACAGTAAATGCTCTAGAGGATGTGTAGAAAAGGGAATCCTTCTGCACTGCTGGTGGGAATGTAAGTTGGTATAGCCACTATGGAAAACAGTATGGAGGTTCCTTAAAAAACTAAAAATAGAACTACCACATGACCCAGCAATTCCACTCCTGGGCATTATACCCTGGGAAAACCACAGTGTACCACAATGTTCACTGCAACACTATTGGCAATAGTCAGGACATGGAGGTAACCTAAATGCCCATCAACAGATGAATGGATAAGGAAGATGTGGCACACATATACAATGGAATATTACTCAGCTATAAAAAGCAATGAAACTGGGACATTTGTAGAGACATGGTTGGACCGAGAGACTGTCATAGAGAATGAAGTGAATCAGAAAGAGAAAAACAAATATCGTATATTAACACATATATGGGGACTATAGAAAAATGATGCAAATCAACGAGTTTGCAAGGCAGAAATAGAGATACAGATGTAGAGAACAAACATGTGGACACCAAGTGGGGAAAGTGGGGAGGGTTGGGGGGGGGATGAATTGGGAGATTGGGATAGCAAATAGTACACTCTAAATATATGCAGTTTGTCTGTTAACTGTATCTCAATAAAATTTCTTAAGAAAAAAACTGGGCAGAAGACCTAAATAGGCAATTCTCCAAAGAAGACATATGGATGCCCAAAAGGCACATGAAAAACTGCTCAACATCACTAATTATTAGAGAAATGCAAATCAAAACTAGAATGAGGTGTCACCTCATACCAGTTAGAATGGGCATCATCAGATAATCTACAAATTCTAGAGAGGGTGTGGAGAAAAGGGAACCTTCTTGCACTGTTGGTGGGAATGTAAATTGATACAGCCACTATGGACAACAGTATGGATGTTCCTTGCAAAACTAAAAATAGAATTACCATATGACCCAGCAATCCCACTACTGGGCACATACCCAAAGAACACCATAATTCAAAAAGACACATGCACCCCAATGTTCAGTGCAGCACTATTTACAATAGCCAGGTCATGGAAGCAACCTAAATGTCCATTGACAGATGAATGGATAAAGAAGATGTGATACATACATGCGATGGAATATTACACAGCTGTAAAAAGAAATGAATTTGGGACTTTTGTAGAGACATGGATGGACCTTGAGACTGTCATACAGAGTGACATGAGTCAGAAAGAGAAAAACAAATATCACATATTAACACATATATGTGGAATTTGAAAAATGATACAGATCAACCAGTTTGCAAGGCAGAAATAGAGACACAGATGTAGAGAACAAACATATGGACACCACAGGGGGAAAGCAGGAGTGGGGATTGGGGGGGGGATGAATTAGGAGATTGAGATTGCCATATATACATTACTAATAAGAAAAAAAATATCAGATTGTACACTTAAAAGTATGCAGTTTATTGTATGTCATTTATATCTCTATAAAATTTCTTAAAAAAAATTGGTACATGATTGAACAGAGGCCTCACGAAGAAGATAAACAAATAGCAAGTAAACGAATAAATTCTCAACATTTAACATATTATATATTTATTACAATCACATATCATTAGGGAATTACAAATTTAAACAATGTGATAGCACTACATGTTTATTAAAATGGCTAAAATCCAAAAAATTCACAATGTCAAATGGTGAGGGTAGAGGGTACAGGGCAACAGGGATTCTTATTCTTTGCCTGTGGGAATGCAAAATCATGCAGCCACTTAAAAAGAGAGCTCCATAATTTTTTGCAAAAGTAAATATATAATACACTCTTATCATGCAATCTAAGAATCATGCTCCTAGTTATTTACTCAATTGAATTCAAAACTTATGCCTGTTTTTCATAAACAAAAATGTTTAAACAGCTTTATTTATAAAGCTGTAAGAAACAAAGATATTTTTCAATAAGTGAATAGATAAACTGTAGTATATACATAAAATGGAATATCACTCCTCAATAAAAATGACCTATCAAGCCATGAGAAGACACAGGGTAACCTTAAATGCATATTTCTGAGTGAAAGAAATCAATCTGAAAAGGCTACATACTGTGTGCTTCCAACTATATGACAATCTGGGAAAAGCAAACGACGGAGAAAATTATAGAATCGGTGGTTTTGGGGATTTGCTGGAAATAGAGGAGGCATGAAAATGTGAAGTATGGGGAATTTTTATTATGGTAAAACTATTCTCTATGTATGTAATTGTGGATACATGACAATATGCTTTTGTCAAAACCTAGAGAACTGTACAACATAAAGTGATCCTTAATGCCAAATATTTCTTAATAATATATCAATATTGGTTCATCAAATGCAAAAAATGTACCACACTAATACAACATGTTAATAATAGGGGAAACTGTGAAGAGGGATATATGAAATGCTGGACTAATTGGTCAATATTTCTATAAGTCTAAATCTATTCAAAAAATAAAATCTATTAATTTAAAAAAGGAGAAAGATTGAAAAAGTTAAGAGGATTGGGGACCTGTAGGACAAAATAAACAGTGTAATTTATATGGCTAATAATGGTCATTTCAGAATGATTAATAAAAATCCTGAATTGGAAACACATAAATGCCCATCAGCAAATTGTGTATATGATTACATATATATTAATTAAATGGAATATTATATAGTAAAGAAAACACAAGCTATTAAATACAACCACATGGATTAATATCACAGAAATAAGGTTGAAAGTCAGACTCTAAAATTAAAATATTACATATTGAATAATTCAATAGGCATAAAGTTTAAAAGTTGCAAAATAAACCCTGATGGTTGAAATAAAACTAAAGATTACCTTGAGTAGGGCAATGAGTAGATCTAGAATTGAGGAAGGCCTTTAGGATACTGGTAACATTATTTACATTAATCTGGGTGATGTTTATACAAGTGTGTTCACTTTTAAAGATGGATTGGGTAGTAAATTTTTAAGTGTTGGGGAAGCTATAGTTGGATTTCTTCTGCACTGGTGGTAGGCATGTCAATGTGGAAGTTTCGGCTAAAACTAAATATGTGTCTACTCAGTGATCCAGTAATTTTACGCTTAGGTGTATACCCAAGGGAAATAAATGTGTGTGTCCAATAAAAAACTTGCCAAGGAATGCTCACAGCAGCTTTATTCACAATATCCCCAAACTAGAAACAACCAAATACCTATGAACAGATGGAAGAATAAACAAATAGGGTCTCATTCTAATGAAACATGAAATAGTAGTATTTATTCAATGAAACACTACACAGCAGTTAAAAACAAAAAGAACAAATTACTGCTACCTGCAGCAACATGCTCTACTTCACCAATATAATACTGAGTGAAATAAACCAGACACAAAAAAGTCAAGAGGAGATAAAACTAACTGATGTTCATGGTGCATACTCTGAGGGGAGTATGAACCAGCAAAGTACACAGGGAGAATTTATGAAGTACTGGAAATATTCCGCATCTTATTTTGCGGTGGTTAGAGGAGCATGTACACACACATGCATATATGTGTATATAATCATAAGATATACACTTAAGCTTAGTATACCTTATAGACCTTACTATATATATTAGTGAGGGAGAGAGAGAGTGGGAGAAAGAGGGAAAGAGAGAGATTGCTGTTGGAGTGTAATTATATTATGAACTAGACCTAGAAATGAAAAATAGGAGTATCATTAACATAACTGTTCACCAGAGACTCATTTTGATTTTTTCTTAAAAGTGGGTCAAATTTCTCCTTGATAAGTAAGTTTGGAGTTTTTTTTTTTTTTTTTTTTTCAGTTTCCTTCAGAGGGTTTTTGTGTTGTAGCAGATTTTTCACTGTTTATTAAATGCCAGGTGGATTTCTGTGTGTTTGGTTGTATACTAAGTGTGAGGTGTAGAAAGAAAATGCCAAGGAAATAGAAAAGAAAACCAAAGAAAAACAGAAATTTTTAATATAACAAAACATACAAGCTGTGGGTTAGGCTATTTTTTAAATATTTCATTATAATTTGATTTTGCTAAAAATCAGTGTGTGGCTTTTTAGAACTATTCTCATAGCATTAAGAATATTAAAATGATGCCACTTAAAATGATGGAAAAATTCAAACACCTTTACATAAATTGGTTGAGACATTGTGAGAGATCTAGTCAGAAAACTACAATACGTTTTTGAAGAAAATTAAAGAACACTTAAATAAGCCAGCTTATACTATGCTGATGTATTAGAACCCTCAATATTGTAAAGATACCAAATCTCACCAATTGATCTACAGAAAAATACAATCCCAATAAAAATTCTGCAGACTTTCTCTTGCATGGAAACTGATAAGTTGTTTACATTTTCCATGAAAATGGAAAGAGGAAAGCATAGCCAAGGCAATTTTAAAGAAGAACAAAGCTTGATAACATTGCCAGGTATCAAGCTATAGGAATTAGAAGAGTTTACTGTTGGTACAGGATTAGACAAATTGACCCTTGGAACTGAGTAGGTTACAGAAATCAACCCAATCATTTATATGGTCACTTGATTTACTCTGAGAGAGTGAAATTAGGGGGCACTTTTCAATACATGGTCCTGGGTCAAATAGAAAGGCATGAAGGAAAAATCGCTCTCTGAATTCCTATTTCACATCATACACAAAAATAAATTCCAGATGAATTTCAGATCTAAATGTGAAAGATAAACAAGAAAGTTTTTAAAAGACAGCATAAAAGATCTTTGTGAATTTGCAACAAGGAAAGCATCCATGCTGGAAAAAAAATGAAAAAAGAAAAGGAAAATATTAAAATGAAGGGCTTTTTTCCATCCAAAGATTTCATTAATAGAATAAAAAGGCAAGCTGCAGAGTGAAAGAAGATATTTACAATAATACATTTGTCAAAAAACATAAGGTATATAGAATTTGCAATCCTATTTTAATGTCTACATAAGGGATTAAAGTTATCCTATAAATCAATGAAAAGAAAAAGAAAATCTAGTTGTAAAGTTGACAAAAGATTTCAAATAACAATTTATAATTTAGAGTATACAGCATGGAAAGAAAATACTTCCCACTGCCAATTACATATTTATACTAAAGTGTTAGGGATACTTTTAAAGTCCCTGATCATTAGGCACCATTTTTTTTCCTTTTTTTAATTGAAGTGTAATTGATTTATAGCATTGTGCTAATTTCTGCTGTACAGTAAAGTGACTCAGTTACACACACATGTACATTCTTTTTTATATTCTTTTCCAATATGGTTTATTCCAGGGACTGGATATAGTTCCCTGTGTTTACAGTAGGACCTTGTTCTTTATCCATTCTAAATGTAATAGTTTGCATCTACTAACTCCAAACTCCCAGTCCATCTCTCTCCCTCTACCCCTCCTTCTTGGCAACCGCAAGTCTGTTCTCTATGTCTGTGAGTCTGTTTCTGTTTTACAGGTTGGTTCATTTGTGCCATATTTTAGGTTCCACATGTAAATGATATATGGTATTTGTCTTTCTCTTTCTGACTTACTTCACTTAGTATAACCTCTAATTGCTTCCATGTTGCTGCAAATGGCACCATTTTTTAATAAAACTTTAGAGAGTATCTTTCTCCTGTACAAACAAAATAGTTTGCTATTAAGTCTTCCTGACTCTCTGCTTAGTATGCTTCTTTTATTTTCCCCTTGTCTGTTTTCCGTTACCTCTTTCCTTTCCTTGTTGCATACAATATTTTTTAAATAAAGAGAACATTATTCATAAAGCAGTTTCCATACATCTCATGTGATGTTCATACTTGAGTAGTTACTCTTCTCATCATTGTGCACTCTCAAGGAACCAGACATTCAGAGAGGGTTGTTTACTTGCCCCAGACCTTGTAGAATGTAAGAGGGAAATCCACTTCCTCTTTAAGAACCTTGCAATACTGATGTCCCTGCCCTGCTGTAAATCATAACAGCGCTATGCATTTACAGTAATAATAGCCTTCTTTGTGTTTAACTCTTTGCATATATTATCTCTTTAATTTTCATGAGACCTAAGTAGTGAGTACAAACATTATCCCCTTGCAAGTACGAAGAAACAAAAGATCTCTCTTTCTCTTATATATGTGTGTGTGTAACACACACATGCATGTATCTGTAGCTCTGTGTATATATAAACTTATACAGGCACACTTCAGAGATATTATGGCTTTGGCTTCAACCCACCGCTCTAAAGCAAATATCACAATAAAGCGAGTCATTAATTTTAGGTTTCCCAGTGTATATGCAAGTTATGTTTATACCATAGCGTATATGTTTATATGCATATGTATATGTTTATACAATACTGTAATCTATTAAGTGTGAAATAGCATTGTGTCTAAAAAAACAATGTACATTCCTTAATTAAAAATATTTTATTGCTAAGAATGCTGTCATCTGAGCCTTCAGTGAGTCATAATCTTTTTGCAGTAGTAACATCAAAAATCACTAACCACAGATCACCATAACAAATATAATAATCAAAAAGTTTGAAATACTGTGAGAATTACCAAAATGTGACCCAGAGACATGGTGTGAACAACTGCTGTGGGGAAAATGGTGCCAATAGCTTACTTTGGTGTAGGGCTGCCACAAACCATCAATTGGCTAAAACAAAACAAAACAAAGCAATATCTGCAAAGCACAATAAAGCAAAGCACAAAAAAATGAGGTAAGCCTGTGTATATATGTGTAAGAGAAAGAAAGAGACAGAGAGAGATCTCCTTTCTTAAGTTAATTTTGTACTTATGGCTTGTATTATATTAAACAGCTCCTGATAGTTGGGAAAATATAGTTAAAAACAAAATCTTCTATCACCCCAGAAAACCTCTCCACAAAGGTAGATAAGAAAGAAAACAGTTTTATTATTAAGAAAGCATTAAAACAGAATGTGATGTAGATCACAGACAGTCTGCTAAAGAGATTGCAGAGACAGAAGTCTCACCCTTTTTATAACTAAGCAGCTACAACCCATTATCTACATGTTTTCAAGATAAACAATACCTAGTCTTCAAGTAAAAGAACTTGAAGGCAACATTTGTCACACATAGCTCATCCTAAAATCACTTGGTAATTGGAGTGATCATCTGCATTAGTTAATTGGCTTCATTAAAAGGAAAAATGAACTTCTCATATTGTTATGACAGGAGATCATTGTGCAACTTGTAGCAAGAGGCCCAGTGAAGTTAGGCTCCTACCCACTCACAGAAACTGAGAGATAAGGGCACTGTCTTTCTCCAAGATGACATTTCAAAGAGGTGGCTCCCAGGTTCTTGAGAAAGACATTCCTGGGTCTTAAAGCTGGCAAGAGGTTTAGTTTGCTTTTCAAAAGATTTACATACATTTCAAAAAGACAAAGAAGGAACTTATAATTACAAGTTTTCAAAAGCAAATGCTCTAAGGAAGGTTGAGAATCTCTTTTTTTTTTTCTTTTTAAATTTGTATTTACCCTTACATTGTCTATATTCTATAGTATGTAATTTACTGTAGACTGTATACTGCTGCACAGATTGTTTAATTTGCATCTTCTGTCCCAACTAGATTACAATTAATGTTTTGATGAGTTTTATTGAGAATTATGGGAGACTAAACAGAGAAGAGCTGAGATATTTCCATCCTTGGAATATCAAGGTTATATATATACTTTATAATCCTTGGAATATCAAAAGCTAGCTAGAGTGAAAGAGTTTCCTAACAGTGAAAGTAGGGGTCATTGGGGTAGGTTGGAAAGTGTTTTTAAGATCAAGAAAATATCTGGATATAGGAGAGAAGAGGCAAAACTAAAGAATGTATTATACAGTGAATATATGCAAAGATTGGATAACAGTAGCCAGTAATCATGATGAAAAAGTATTAGGCAAACAATTTATTGAAATGTATCTTTGTGAAGAACAGAAAATGCATAAGATGGAGAGAAAGAAACAGTTATGAGCCTCTTTGTTGTTTAGATAGGACTTAAATCACATTAAGTAGAATATCACACTAATCCCAAAATCCATGGAAATTTACTTTAAATTTCCAAGGAATCAGGTATCTTAGAAGATTCAAAACGATAGCTTTCAAGACTGCATTCTATACATTCCAAGGTGTATGAGGTAGTGCATATCATTCAATAAGCATATAATTGTAATACTCCCATTTACAGGCATTTCATAAAAATACTCAAACCGAAACATTAATAATCTCTGAAAACCATCTACTTGCTTGTTACTTGTTCCTGACTTGTATTGCTATTTCCCTTCAGATATATTATTCTTTAGGTATAAGAAAAATGGAAATACAAATGAGATGTGGGCAGATATATTTTGGAGAACTTTTGGATGATGCCAGCCAAGTGTTTAAATACATTAACATCCTATTGTTTGATGACATCATGTAGAAACTAAATTATAAGTGAAAATAGGACATTTTTTTCTTTGTAATTTTAGTTGGCAGTTTGATAGGTACAGTTTTCTGTTTCTGCAGTCCTTGAAGAAATATAATGATAATGAAAATATGAAACTCTAGAAATGTCACCAAGACATTCTATAGCAGTTAGGACAAATTCTGTAGAAGTGGAAGAAAACTAGCAACCAAGACAGATCAAGAAAGAGCATGAACACGTATTAAATGCTGCAGCTTAATGCTCTACACTTAGTTATTTATTTTTAGTTCAGACTATGGCCAGAGGAATGAATAATACATTTTTTATTAAAATAGTAATTTAAATAGGTTATTGATGACAATTAGATATAGAATGATTTTAAATATTAGGAAGTAAGAGAAATTAATCCACCCTCAAAACATAAAGTGAAACAGATAACCATTAAAAGGAAAAAAAAGTTGCTGATAATTATTGAATCATTTTTTAAGTTAGTTTGAAACAAATCTTAATCACTGGTATGTGAGTTCTAAACACTAAATATTTTTTAAAAAGAGATATGTGGCAAATCAAAGATAGGCAATGCAGCAATACAAAATTAAAATAAGGACTCAAGGAATAAAAGGATGTAAAAAGAATAGAAGATTAAACAGTATAGTATTATCTATTTAAACCAAGCACAACGTTTAACTAAAAAAAAAAAAAAATTAAATCCACTTCCTCCAGTGTAGGATGATAAAGCAGATTCAAGAAATGTTTATAAAGATAAGATTGGCCTTGAAAAGACTAGAGGAGTGCTCAAGGGAGATTTCTCACATTCTGACACTGACCAGCATACAAATGGCTAAAGTAGCTAAGAATGGGGGACTTTCACATCCAAAGAATGAATTGTCTCCATGCAGAAATGTGTAAATGAGCAAAAAAGATGGCTTTAGGAGATGAACCAGTGAAATCCCAAACAGCCTTATTCCTAGTGAGGAAAACAGACATATGTTGCCCTTTCATGCCCTGAATTATGATTCCATGGAAACTTTAAATATTCTCTCAATCCAAAAATATTTGAAAGACAGTTTATAAACACTTACTGCCTCAGTTCAAACATTTCATGCAAAATCCTCAGGATTTGAAACTCCCTTTATGTTTAAGGCCTACTTATCATTGATCATTTTAATTTTGGGAAGACTAGTGCTTTTTAAAAATCATTAAATCAGCTCCGGTTCTCTCAGACTCCATGTCAAAATGTTACAATGAATACAGCCAAAAAAAAGACTTTTAGGAATATTTCATGTTTCTATTTTAAGATAAGATTAATTGCAGCCTAGTTTTATACAAACTTGAGTTAAATAAATACAGATCATTATAAAGTCTGGGTCAACTCTCATACAGGAGGCTTCCATTTTTATACCTCACATCAAAGATGTACTACAAAAGGCAAAATAAACAAATTCAAATGAGAAATTGGTTGCATTTCTTTCTAAATCACAAATAAGAATGCATTTGGGAGTGATATGCTTTGCTCAGTACCTATATTTCTCAAGCTCCCTTGAAGATAGAAGTGGTCTTATGTTGATGTTTCTAGGAAGGGTGCTTAAGTAGCTATTATTTGTGTTTTTTCTCACATTTCAGGACATTCAATTCCTAACCGATATGACACCATAGAGCATGGGTTGGCACAATATGGTCAAGGGCCACATCTGGCCAGGAACCTGTTTTGTGAGTGAAGTAACACTACAGCACAATCCCACCCATCTGTTAGATAGACCTATGGCTGCTTTCAAGTCATAATGGCAGAGGTGCAACTGAGACCATAGGGCCACAAAGCTTAAATTACTTACTATCTTCTCTTTTACAAAAAAAAAAAAAAAAAAGTTTTCTGATGCCAGCTCTAGAGAACCTCTTACACATAAACAAAGGAGAAATGTTTAGGGATCACCAAGTGTTTGTGATTGTTATTTCTTACCCTCTGCTTTGTCTTGACCAAACTTTAGCCGGGCTTCTCTCCTTCCTCCAGGTCCCTGAACTCTGCATGCTCTCAAGTATGAGAAAGCACTGAAAAAATAGAATCTGCCCCTCCTCTCAGCTTATCCTGGGAATGAACTGATCATAGTAAGACCCTTTCCTTGGTATACTCCCTGCATTTCCCTTTGCTTGTCCAGCTTCCCTTTAAAAGATTCTGTTTATCTCTTCTTGCCCTTTCTTTGCTCTGTAAACCAAAAGCCTTTTCTGTTTGTGAGATGAGCGCAGATTTCTGAGATTGGAGCATTCTCCCTATTGTACTACTATTGCTTCTGTATAAAACTTCTCTCTAAAACCTGGTTTGTTTTTAATTTGACAGTTTCTCGTATCATCACATGAATGGAGTACTGACTGCTGCTCACATCCTATGCTTTTATCCTGGTATTCACGCTGGCTTCTCAAATCCCTGTGTTCTTCTTATTGGGGAACTCTGGACCCACGGTCGTGAGTCATAACTCCTAATCAAGTGCTTCTAGACATTCTGCTTTATTAGCATAATTGGGAGTTGCTTTAATTCTGTTGAGTAGGACTTTTCATGGCTCTTTTTTTTTAACCTTTTATTATATATATTGGAGTATAGTTGATTAACAATGTTGTGATAGTTTCAGGTGTACAGCAAAGTGAATCAGTTATATATACACATGAATCTATTTTTCAAATTGTTCTCCCATTTAGGTTGTTACATAGTATACAGCAGAGTTCTCTGTGCTATGCAGTAGGTCTTTGGTGGTTATCCATTTTAAATATAGCAGTGTATACATGTCAATCTCAAACTCCCTATCACTCCCTCCCTTCTCCCCCCCACCCCACCCCACCCCGTAACCGTGAGTTCATTCTCTAAGTCTGGGAGTCTGTTTACATTTTGTAAAGAACTTCATTCATATCATTTCTTTTTAGATTCCACATATAAGCAATATCATACAATATTTCTTTTTCCCTGTCTGACTTACTTCACTCAATACGACAATCTCTAGGTCAGTCCATGTTGCTGTAAATGGCATTATTTCATTCTTTTTAATGGCTAACATTCCATTGTATATATGTACCACAACTTCTTTACCCATTCCTCTGTTGATGGACATTTAGGTTTCTTCCATATCCTGGCTATTGTAAATAGTGCTGCAGTGAACATTGGGGTGCATGTATCCTTTTGGACCATCTTTTTCATCAGATATATGCCCAGGAGTGGGATTGCAGGATAATATGGTGGCTCTATTTTGAGTATTTTAAGAAATCTCCATACAGTTCTCCATAGTGGCTGTACCAATTTACACTCTCACCAACAGTACAGGAGGGTTCCCTTTTCTCCAGACCCTCTCCAGAATTTATTGTTTGTGGATTTTTTGTTGATAGCCATTTTGACTGGTGTGAGATTATCTCATTGTAGTTTTGATTTGCATTTCTCTAATAATGAGCGATGTTGAACATCTTTTCATGTGCCTTTTGGCCATCTGTATGTCTTCTTTGGAGAAATGCCTGTTTATGTCTTCTGCCCATTTTTTGATTGGGTTGTTTGTGTTTTTTGTTGTTGAGTTGTATGAGCTGTTTGTATATTTTGGAAATTAATCCCTTGTCAGTTGCATTGGTTGCAAATATTTTCTCCCATTCTGTATGTTGTCTTTTCATTTTGTTTATGGTTTCCTTTGGTGTGCAAAAGCTTTTGAGTTTAATTAGGTCCCATTTGTTTATTTTTGTGTTTATTTCCATTACTCTGGGAGACAGATCGAAAAAGATATTGCCATGATTTATATCAGAGAGTGTTCTGCCTGTGTTTTCCTCAAAGAGCTTTATAGTGTCCAATCTCACATTTAGGTCTTTAACCCATTTTGAGATTATTTTTGTGTACAGTGTTAAAGAATATACTAATTTCATTTTTTTTTACATGCAGCTGTCTAGGTTTCCAAGCACCACTTATTGAAGAGACTGTCTTTCCCTCATTGTATAGTCTTGCTTCCATTGTCTTAGATTAATTGACCATATGTGCATGGGTTTATTTCTGGGCTTTCTATCCTGTTCCCACTGATCTATATTTATATTTTTGTGCCAGTACCTTACTGTTTTGATGACTATAGCTTTGTAGTATAGTCTGAAGTCAGCAAGCCTGATTCCTCCAGATGCATTTTTCTTTCTCATGGTTGCTTTGGCTGTCTATGGTCTTTTGTGTCTCCATATAAATTTCAAGATTTTTTTTTCCAATCCTGTGAAAAATTCCATTGGTAATTTATAGGGGTTGCATTGAATCTGTAAATTGCCTTGGGTAGTATAGTCATTTTCACAATATTGATTCCTCCAATCCAAGAAACATGGTATATCTTTCCATCTGTTTGTGTCATCTTTAATTTCTTTCATTAGGATCTTATAGTTTTTGGAGTACAGGTCTTTTGTCTCCTTAGGTAGGTTTATTTCTAGGTATTTTATTCTTTTTGATACAATAGTAAATGAGATTGTTTCTTGAATTTCTCTTTCTGATTTTTGATGTTATTGTATAGAAATGCAAAAGATTTCTCCGTGTTAGTTTTGTATCCTGCTACTTTACCAAATTCATTGATGAGCTCTAGTAGTTTTCTGATAGCATCTTTAGGATATTCTATGTATAGTATCATGTCATCTGCAAACAGCGAGAGTTTAGCTTTTTCTTTTTCAATTTGGGTTCCTTTTATTTCTTTTTCTTCTCTGATTGCCATGGCTAGGACTTCCAAAACTATGTTGAATAATAGTGGCAAGAGTGGACATTCTTGTCTTTTTCTTCATCTTAGATGAAATGCTTTCAGTTCTTCATCATTGAGTATGATATTAGCTGTAGGTTTCTCATATATGGCCTTTATTATGTTGAGGTATGTTCCCTCTATGCCCACATTCTGGAGGGTTTTTATCATAGAAGAGTGTTGAACTTTGTCAAAAGCTTTTTCTGCATCTATTTTGATGATCATACAGTTTTTATTCTTCAGTTTGTTGATGTGATGTATCACACTGATTGATCTGTGGATATTGAAAAATCCTTGCATTCCTGGGATAAATCCCACTTGATCATGGTGTATGATCCTTCTAATATATTGTTGGATTTGATTGCTAGTATCTTTTTGAAATTTTTGCATCTATGTTCATCAGTGATATTGGCCTATATTTTTCTTTTTTTATGCTATCTTTGTCTGGTTTTGGTATCAGGGTGATGGTGGCATCATAGAATGAGTTTGGGAGTTTCCTTCTTCTGCAATTTTTTGGAACAGTTTCGGAAGTAGAGGTGTTAGCTTTTCTCTAAATGTTTGATAGAATTTGCCTGTGAAGCCATCAGGTCCTGGACTTTTGTTTGTTGGGAGTTTTTAAATCACATTTTCAATTTCATTGCTTGTGATTGGTCTGTTCATATTTCCTATTTCTTCCTGGTTCAGTGTTGGGAGATTGTACATTTCTAAGAATTTGTCCATTTCTTCCAGGTTGTCCATTTTATTGGCATACAGTTGCTTGTAGTATTCTCTTATGACCCTTTGTATTTCTGTAGTGTCTGTTGTAACTTCTCCTTTTTCATATCTACTTATATTGATTTGAGTCCTCTACTTTTTTTCTTGATGAATCAGGCTAAAGGTTTATCAATTTTGTTTATCTTTTCAAAGAACCAGCTTTTAGTTTCATTGATCTTTTCTATTGTTCTCTTCATCTCTATTTCATTTATTTCTGCTCTGATCTTTATAATTTCTTTCCTCCTACTAACTTTAGGGTTTTTTTTTTTTTTTTTCTTCTTTCTCTTGCTGCTTTAAGTGTAAGGTTAGGTTATTTATTTGAGTTCTTTTGTTTCCTGAGGTAAGATTTTATCCCTATAAACTTCCCTCTTTTAACTGCTTTTGCTTCATCCCATAGTTTTTGAATGAGTGTGCTTTCATTTTCATTTGTTTCTAGGTATTTTTTTATTTCCTCTTTGATTCCTTCACTGATCCCTTAATTGTTTAGTAGCATATTGTTTAGCTTCTATGTGTTTGTTTTTTACAGTTTTTTTTTTCTTGTAGTTTATTTGTAATTTTATAGCATTGTGGTTGGAAAAAGATCCTTGATATGTTCTCAATTTTCTTAAAATTATTGAGGCTCACTTTGTGGCCCAGAATGTGGTCAATCCTGGAGAATATTCCATGTGCAGTTGAGAAGAATGTGTATTCTGCAGCTTTTGGGTGGAATGTCTATAAATATCAATTAAGTCCATCTGATCTAATGTGTCATTTAAGACCTGTGTTTCCTTATTGATTTTCTGTCTGGATAATCTGTCCAGTGATGAAAGTGTGGTGTTAAAGTCCCCCACTATTATTATCTTACTGTCAGTTTCTCCCTTTATGCCTGTCAGTATTTGCCTTATATATTGATGCCATGAAATCTGTCTAGGGGTGCAGATTCATGATCTCCAGAAGAAAAGAATTTCTCCTGGGATCAATAACAAGGTGCTGCTCGAGTTGGTGTAACAGAATAGCAGTTTATTAGAGGAAAGTGAAAGTGCAATAGTTTCTGGCAAGCACACCAGAAGGGGTGGAGAGACCCACAAGGGAGTCATACATACATCTTATATGCTCCTTTAGAGAGGTGTGAATCATATAGAAGAGGGCTGGTCATCGAAACAATCAACAGGGGTCTGGAACAATGGGTTTACTCTAAGGAGCAGGCATTAATTAATCTCAAAAGGAGTGAGACAACTTAAGATTTTGAAAAAGCTCAGTGGTCTGTGTAGCTCCAGGTAATCATTACCTGGGGCTTACAGTTAAGATTGTTTTAAAGAACCCATGATTGAAAGAGACTAGAGGCAGAGATAGCTCTTACTCTTCCTTCTTTTTTTGAACTTTATGCTGCTGACCAGACCCTGCCATCCAGGCCTGGTACGGACAGGCCTTAGGAGACTCACAATATTGAGGTGCTCCTATGTTTGGTGCGTATATATTTACAATTGTTGTATCTTCTTGGATTGATCCTTTGATCATTATGTGGTATCCTTCTTTGTCTCTTATAACAGTTTTTATTTTAAAGTCTGTTTGTCTGATATGAGTATTGATACTCTAGCTTTCTTTTGATTTCCATTTCATGGAAAACCTTTTCCATTTCCTCACTTTCGGTCTGTATGTGTCCCTAGGTCTGAAGTGGGTATCTTCTAGACAGCATATATCTGGGTTTTATTTTTGTATCCATTCAGCCAGTCTATGTCTTTTGGTTGGAGCATTTAATTCATTCACATTTAAGGTAATTATTAATATGTAAGTTCTTATTATAATTTTCTTAATTGTTCTGGTTTTGTTTTTGTAGGTCTTTTCTCTTCACTTCCTTTTTTATTCTCTTCGCCTGAAGTTTGATGACCATCTTTAGTGTTGTGTTTGGGTTGCTTTCTCTTTTTTATGTGTATCTATTGTAATTTTTGTGTTTGCTGTTCCCATGAGGTTTTTTGTTTGTTTGTTTTATAAATTTATTTATTTATTTATTGGCTGTGTTGGATCTCCATTGCTGCACATGGGCTTTCTCTAGTTGTGCTGAGCAGCAGCTACTCTTCATTGTGGTGTGTGGGCTTCTCATTGCAGTGGCTTCTCTTGTTGTGGAGCATGGGATCTAGGCATGTGGGCTTCAGTAGTTGTGGCACACAGGCTCAATAGTTGTGGCTCATGGGCTAAAGAGCTCAGGCTCAGTAATTGTGGTTCACAGGCTTAGTTGCTCTGTGGCATGTGGGACCTTCCTGGAGCAGGGCTCGAACCCATGTCTCCTGCATTGGCAGGTGGAAACTTAACCACTGTGCCACCTAGGAAGTCCCCCCATGAGGTTTTGATATAGAAGTGTGTATATGTACAAGTTTGTTTTAAGTAGCTGATCTCTTTCCTGCCCAGAGGAGTTCCTTTAGCATTTGTTGCAAAGCTGGTCTGGTGGTGCTGAATTCTCTTAGCTTTTGCTTATCTGTAAAGCTTTTGATTTCTTCATCAAATCTGAATGAGACCCTTGCTGGTTAGAGTATTCTTGGTTGTAGGTTCTTTCATTTCATCACTTGGTGCCACTCCCTTCTGGCCTGCAGAGTTTCTGTTGAGAAATCAGCTGATAACCTTATGGGATTTCCCTTGTATGTTATTTGCCTTTTCCCTTGTTGCTATTAATATTTTTTCTTTGTCTTTAATTTTGGTCAATTTGATTACTTTGTGTCTCAGCGTGTTCCTCCTTGGGTTAACCCTGCCTGGGGCCCTCTGCACTTCCCAGATTTGGTTGACTGTTTCCTCTCCTGTGTTAAGGACTTTTTCAGCTATTATCTCTTCAAATATTTTCTCAGGTCCTTGCTATCTCTCTTCTCCTTCTGGGATCCCTATAATGCGAATACTGGTGTGTTTAATGTTGTCCCAGAAGTATCATAGACTATCTTAATTTCTTTTCATTCTTTTTTCTTTATTGTGTTCCATAGCAGTGATTTCCACCATTCTGTTTTCCAGCTCACTTATCCATTCTTCTGCCTCAGTTATTCTGCTATTGATTACTTACAGTGTATTTTTTAATTTCAGTTATTGTATTGTTCATCTCTGTTTGTTCTTTAGTTCTAGGTCTTTGTTAAACATTTCTTGCATCTTCTTGATCCTTGCCTCCATTGTTTTTCTAAAATCTGGGAATACTTTCACTATCATTATTCTGAATTATTTTTTGGAAGGTTGCCTATCTCCACTTCACTTAGTTGTTTTTCTGGGATTTTATGTTGTTGCTCCATCTGTGACATAATTCTCTGCCATTTTATTTTGTCTAACGTTCTGTGATTGTGGTTTTGTTCCACAGGCTGCATGATTGTAGTTCTTCTTGCTTTTACTATCTTCCCTCTCTTTTCGTGGCTCTTTTTGGTTTTACTGAGAACCTTACTGAGTTGAAATCTTCTTGGTTATTTTTAAGTAGGGATTTACAACTTCACTCTCCAGAGAGGAACTTTCAGCTATTTTGTGATGCCTCTCTGCTTTTCCTGATCCCTTGCTCAGAGATTAAACAGAATGAGTCTTTAAGCTCCTCAAGAATGATTGCATAAGGGACCCTTTTGACTCCCAAATGAGGGTTGTGCATACAAGTGATTTGTTATTACTTGCCTCTTTCTCTAATTGATCCTGCTACCCCATGTATAACTCTTAATCTATTGAGATTGAGGATAGATTAATTCTAGCTATCTATCTTCTTCACCACTGTGGCACTAGTTTTGCCCAGTATCTTCAAAAATGGCAGAGTTTTACTAAGGATAACTTGGAGTTGCAATGCCACTTTGGGACTCAGGAACCTCCCTTATTTAGTCCATCTTTAGGGAACTGTTGAATCCTGGATGTCTAGAATATGTTCTAAACAATGGTCTGCTTTCTTTTTTTTGGCATGAAGAAGCCAAAAACTACCCTCACAATCAAATCTCAATCAAGGCCTTCAGTAATCTCAATTTATCTTATTGAGTGCACTACTCAATCTCTTGAGGACCATCTGTTCTCTTCCAATGCTACTCCTTTTACCCCCAATTCTTAGGCATCCTTGTCCTCAACATTTTCCACTCCTCTCGCTTCTGCTCTTCCAAATTTGCTCCATTCTCTCCTACAACCTTGTTCTTGTCTGACTTGTCTTTATCTTCACTCCCTGGATCCCACCCTTGCCTTCCCCATAGTGTCCTGTGACATGCTTCTCCAGTGTTAAGACTCCAAAGACAAGAAATTATTGGGACCAAATTACTTCCTCCCCAACATATTATTTTTTAACATTTGTCTCAACCTGACATGTATGTTACAATGAAGAATTTCTCTGATGATCTAAAAATAGAGAGAAAATTCCTACACAATTGAGGCCAGTCTTAGGGGCATACCCTAGGGACTCTCAGATCTCTACCCATTGGCTCAACTCCTTTTAGATTCTGGAGATACCTTGTTATGGTTTGAAAAATCAAAATCAGTCAAACCTAATGAGGATTTACAAAGAAATCAAAATACCAAAATAAGGTATAACAAAAATAAAGAAATTGGAGAAAAGCTCTTAAATTCTTAGAAAATATCTAGAAATCTTACTTATGTCTAATTCTAGATAACCACAGGGACTCTGCTTTGATTATCAGCTTTATTAATGGACTCCTGCAGAACTGAGAGAGGCTCTTCAAAAACATCACATTAATTGGTAAAATGTCCCTTTCTCTGAAATCCAACCTTTAATACAGCATAATGATGATATATAGGCATACCTCATTTTATTGTGCTTCTCAGATATTGTATATTGTACAAATTGAAGGTTTGTAGCAACTGTGTTTCAAGCAAGTTTATTTATGCCATTTTTCCAACAGCATTTGCTCACTTTGTGTTTCTGTCACATTTTGGCAATTCTCTTGATATTTCAAACTTTTTCATTGTTGTTATATTTGTTACGGTGATCTGTGATCAGTGATCTTTGATGCTACTACTGTCATTGTTTTGGGGGTGCCAGGAACCACACCCATATAAGACAGTGAACTTAATCCATAAATGTTGTGTATGTTCTGACTGCTCCACTGACCAGCTGTTCTCCTGTCTCCCCCTCTCTCATTGGGCCTCCTTATTCCCTGAGATACAATGATATTGAAATTAGGCTAGTTAACAATCTTACAATGGCCTCTAAGTAATTGGTAAAAGGAAGAGTTGCATGTCTCTCACTTTAAATCAAAAGCTAGAAGTGATCAAGCTTAGTGAGGATGACAAGTCTAAAGCCAAAACAGGCCAAAGGCTAAGCCTCTTGACAAACAATTAGCCAAGTTGTAAATGCAAAGAAAAGATTTTGGAGGGGAATTAAAAATGTAATTACAGTAAACATACAAATGATAAGTCAAACAGCCTTATTGTTGATATGGAGAAAGGTTTAGTGGTCTGGATAGAAGATCAAATCAGCCACAACATTTCCTTAAACCAAAGCCTAGTCTACAGCAAGGCTGAGTGAGGTGATGACAATGAAGAAGACAATTTTGAAGCTAGCAGAGATTGGTTCATGAGGTTAAGGAAAGAAGCCATCTCCATAACATAAAAGTGCAAGGTGAAGCAGCAAGTGCTGATATAGAAGCTGCAGCAAGTTATCCTTAAGATCTAGCTAAGAAAATTAATGAAGGTGGCTACACTAAACAACAGATTTTCAATGTAGAAGAAACAACCTTCTATTGGAAGAAGATGCCATCTAGGACTTTCATAGCTGGAGAGGATAAGTCAATGCCTGTCTTCAAAGTTTCAAAGGACAAACTGACTGTCTGCTTAGGGGCTAATGGAGCTGATGACTTTAAGCTGAAGCTCACTTACTATTCCAAAAATCCTACAACCTTAAGAATTTTGCTAAATTTACTCTGCCTGTGCTCTATAAATGGAACAACAAAGACTGGATGACAGCACATCTGTTTATGACATGGTTTACTGAATATTTTAAGCCCACTGTAGAGACTTACTGCTCAGAAAACAATTCTTTCAAAATATTACTACTTATTGATAATTCACCTGGTCACACAAGAGCTCTGATAGAGATGCAAATGAGATTCATGTTGTTTTCATGACTGCTAACACAACATCCATTCTGTAGACCATGGATCAAGGAGTAATTTTCACTATTTAGTCTTATTATTTAAGAAATACATTTTTTATGTCTCTGGCTGCCATAGAGCGTGATTTATCTGATGATCTGGTTAATGTAAATTGAAAGTCTTCTGGAAATGATTCATCATTCTAGATATCATTAAGAACATTTATGACTCATGAGAAGAGGTTGAAATAATAACATTAACAGGAGTTTGAAAGAAGCTGATTCCGACTCATGGATGATTTTGAGGGGTTTAAGACTTCAGTGGGGGAAGTACCTACACATGTGATGGAAATAGCAAGAGAACTTATCTCATGATAAAACTTTAACTGAAGAGGAGTTGATTCTTATGGATGAGCAAAGAAAATTGTCTCCTGAGATGGAAACTACTCCTGGTGAAGATGCTGTGAGTATTGTTAAAATGACAATGAAAGATTTTGATATTACGTAAACTTAGTTGATAAAGCAGTGGCAGGGTTTGAGAGCATTGGCTCCAACTTTGAAAGAAGTTCTATTGTGGGAAAATTGCTATCAAGGAGTATTGCATGCTACAGACAAATCATTTGTGAAAGGAAGAGTCAATCAATGAGTCAAACTTCTTTGTGGTCTTATTTTAAGAAATTGTCACAGCCACCCCAGCCTTTCTCAACCACCTTCCTAATCAGTCAATAGCCATCAACACTGAAAGAGGACTCTCCACCAGCAAAAAGATTATGACTTGCTGAAAGCTCAGATGATTGTTAGCATTTTTTAGCAATAAAGTGTTTTTTAATTAAGATATATACATTTTTTACACATAATGCTTTTGCACACTTAATAGACTACAGTATTGTGTAAACATAACTTTCATATATACTGGGAAACTGAATTTGTCTGACTTGCTTGTGATATTTGCTTTATTGCAGTGATCTGAAATGAAATCTGCAATATCTCTGAGGTATACATGTACAGGCTAGCAAAGCTAAGTGTACACAACACAAACTCATGACTCTCTAACTTAAAAAACTTGAGGGAAATCATTCTAATACCTTACGGCCACCCTCAACTTCACCAAAGTATTTGGTAGAGATACCTGTAGCTGTTGGGGAAAGGATAATAAAATAACACCCCAGGACAAAAAGACAATAACTTCAGAGTCTCAATGACTTGCCTCTGAGAGATCTGCTCTTATCTGCCCTCAAATACTCTTAAATAAGTTAGAAGAAATAATAACTCCAGTCAATGGGTGATCTGCCACCTTTCTGGTAGACACTGGAGTCACCTGCTCCACATTTGACATCTCATAGTTTTCCACCCTTATCCGTCAGAGTGCACAAACAATCTCTGAGGTGCAGTTAGATAATTCACCACATGTTTTAACCTTTATCTCTTTTCTATATCTGTTGGGCCTCATGCTGCCCAACATAGCTTTTTATTAAGTTCCACCATTCAGTTCTCTAACAGTTAGAGACTTGCTTTCTAATTAGAATTTTAATATTTCATATTCACCTAAGGTACTTACCCTTGAAGCCCAGGGTTCCTCTCCCACTCATCTTTGTTCTCTGACATCCCTAAAAGGTAATCCCAGTTTTCTTGCCCCTTTTACAGTTCCTAAGCCATTAACAATTCCCATGTTCAAGACATGTTTACTCACATTCCTGACTCACTTGGGGCTATAGGAACAATAGACTTAGGCCATATCTGGGAGACAAAGTCCTTAAAGGTGAATATAGACCCCATCCTCTCTTTCATACTGTCCTCCAACGCCACTCATTTTGTCACTGTTGGCTTATAGTTCACTTTCTTCAGCATATCCTTTCATTCTAATTCCCAATACCTTTTACTTTTACATGGGAAAATCAACAATACACTTGAGCACCAGGGATTTGCAGAACACCCACACATTTTTCCTGGACATTAAGTACAAATATAAAAGATTTGAGCTTCCCTTGTAATTCAACCTTCATTCAATGTGTAGATAACCACCTTCTTTGTTCTAAGACATTCAGCAAATCTACATGACATCTAATACTTATTAAAAGACTTCTCTAAGAAGGGCCATAAAGGTCTCAAGTGATAAAGTTCATTTTTGCTGCCCCCAAGTCCACTACTTAGGTCATGATATTCCTTCTGAAGGAAAAAACCTGATCCCTAGATCATATCAAGACCATATTTAACAGCCTCCTCTCTGAACCAAGAGACAACTTCAAGGCCTTCTGGAACTGACTGGCTATTGTAGAATGTGTATTTCTACTTTCTCAATTAGAGCATCCCCTTTATATGACATTACTAAAAAAAAAAAAAAGCTTGTATCTGAACCTCTAAAATGGGACTTGCCTACTATAACATCATTTGAATCCCTAAGGTCTCTTTTTGTTCCACCCCACTTAGGGCTTCCTGACTGCTCTCTAGCTTTCTTTCTATTTGTTCATAAAAGAGAAGAAAATGCCATAGGATCCTTTCTCAAAAACATAATGGAAATCAGAACTTAATCGGATATTTTTACTCAGGATCCTACAGCTCAAGTTTTCTTTCCTTGCTTGCTAGCAGTAGCGGCAACTTCACAATTAGTTCAAACCACAGCTGACTTTGTGCTAGGTCATACCCTGAACGTTCATGTCCCTTATGCAGTTTGGACTCTTCTCCTAAATGAAAACACTCAACACCTTTTAACCTCTCAGTCCACCTGTTATGAAATTCTTCTCCTTTCTCCTTCTACATCACTATCCACCCATGTCAAAGTCTCAATCCTACCACTTTCCTCCCTCTCTCAACTGAAGAATAACTGTATGATACTATTATGGACACCCAAGTCTCAATCCTCTTCTACCTTGGCCTGTTAGAAATCTTCCTTACCTTCTTTGTTAAAGGGTCATATCTTTTTAACTCAGAAGGAAATATTCAGGCAGGATGTGCCATTACAAATTTTGAAAATCCCATAGAGTATAAGTCTCCATTTGGTACAAAGTCAGTTCAGATCACTGAACTTGTGGCTCTCACAAGAGCTTCTTATCTTTGGTAAAGATAAGAAATTTAACATCTATAGGGACAGTACTTTTGGGGGTAGCACATGATTTTCGTATGTTATGGAAAGCCAGAGGATTTAAGACAACAGCTGGGATACCATTGGAAAATGAAAAGCAGTTGTCTGACTTCTTAGATGCTCTATTATTGCCAAAGGAAATAACCACATTTAAGATAGAAGCTCATATGGGCTACAAAACCCTGAGGCAAAAGTAAATTTACTCTCTGATAGATATACTAAACCATCATAAAGCTGTTACATCCTCACCACAATCAGATAAGATCCTAAATCTACTCTGATTACACCCGATCCTCTAGTTGAGGTACTTAAAACCTCCTGATTCAAAGCCTTTGAACATTAAAAGGCCAATTGGAAACAAGTTGAATGTCTTATCTAAGCAGTTAAACCTCAGAAACACTCAGATAGCCCCTTGGTGCTTCCTCAGTCCCTTACCTGAAATTTAGTTTCTGACCTTTATAAAATCACTCAGCAAGGAAGGAAGAAACTAAATCAACTCCTCCACCAACATTGTGGGGAAACTTTACCCTTATCTGAAACAAGTGGTTGATTCTTGTCCCACCTCTCAAAAATATAATCCTGGTAAAGTTGCAAAGGTGGGGCAAGAAAAAGATCCTTTTCAGCAGGACCTTTCCATTATTGGCAGTTATATTTATTCAATTCCTTAAATCTCATGGAAATTAATATATTATTATATCTATGTACTCTCACTGGCTTCAAGTTTTCCCTTATAAAAGTACCACTGCCACTACTCTTACTAAATGTTTGTTAGAACAAATATTCCCTGTATGGAGAATTCTTTGACCTGACCAAAGGACCCATTTCTTTGGTAGTCCTCTAAGCAATCCAATAAGTTCTTCCCTTATCCCCAAATGACACTGCTTCTATCATTCCCAGTCATCTGGAATGATAGAATTAGTGGACTATTAAAATTAAAACTTGCGAAGCTGATGAAAGAACTCAATTTGCTACTGCTTAAAGGTTTTACCTTTAGCCCTGATTGCTCTCTAATCCTCTCCATATGAGTCACAGCAACTCTCCCTGTACGAAACAATAACTGAATGACCCATAACAACTCCCTATTCTATGTGGGCTCTTGAAAATTCTATCCTAGTCAATTCAGACATCCTAAAATATTGCAAGGGAGTTATTAATTATATCCACACTAATCATCAGTAGAATAAGGCTGCTATTCCTCCAGTTCTTCCATCCAAACCCCTCTGTATCCTAGAAATTAGGGACATAGTTCTCCGGAGTTGACATCACCTGAAAATTAATTTTGAACCTGTTGGAAGGACACTTATGCCATCCTCTTTACCACTAACACTGCTGTGAGACTCCAGGGGATACAAACCTAAATTCATGTTTCTCAACTGAAAAGGTATAAATGCTGCTCTGAATGGAAGTCCACTGTAAATGGAAACCTTAAATGAGGCTTTCTCAAAAGTCCCCAGAAGCATACAGAGCCATGAAGTAGATAGCTTTAAGACAAGCTGATGACATCATGAAGTGGTCAGTTTACACCCCAGGTGCCAGAACATGGCCTCTTAGAATTCCCTTAACTACTTTCAGTTCTCATTATTTTTCTTGTCCTCCTTGGCTTCATCCTTCTCTATCCCCTCCTGCATCACCATTGCTATTCCTATAACTCTCCAGAGTGAAACCATAACTTTACATAACAAGATTTATATTGTACTATCTATTCCTTCCTCACCAGACCTGTGACCTATTCCTCCTTGAATAATTCCTCCATCCCTGCAAGGATCCTGGAATCTATGACATCCTTGTATTCAATTTATAGCACAATTTCACTACTCTACTTCTGATTATTTGTCATATACTCCCTTTCCTTTGTAAGCCTTTGGTTTCCCCTAAATTCCTATACTGGTTTCAGATTTAAAGTCATCCTTTGGGTTATCATTCAGCAGCCCTTTTGCTTTCTATTCTAGATTTCAAAAGGACCCTCCTTCAACTTAAATACTTTTCAAAAAAGACAATCTGTGCTTCTACTGTGACATAACCAAGTGCCCTTTCATGTGCCTAAAACTATTTGCAATCAAACATACTTTGCCACCAAATACATATACTATTCCCATGGGAGGCAGGAGTACATGAATCTAATAGACTTAGATGATCCTAAACATAATTTTACCCAGTATGTTTGGGACTGTTCATTCTGTAAGTACAAATCTAATCATTATCTTCTTAATTGGATGAGATAACCTCTCTGTCAAAAGAGCACCTATGAATTCCAGGATGCAAATTCATAAGAAAATTGTTTCATGAACTTGGATAGCCCCTAATGAGGCATGGTGGTACCTATTGGTATCTACCTGCTAATTGAACTAGATCCTGTTAACTAGCAAATCCAGTTGGTACTTATCAAATTTTTAACCAGACTGCCTTTTTTTTTACCTCATCTTAACCTCTAATTTTTCTCATTCTATTACCGCTAAATTTTCCAGGCATTAGGCAAACCCAAAGATCTATATTAACATGTTACAACTACAAACTTAGGCATGTAATGGCAGCCCTAGAGAGAGGGTTCTTAAGAAGCCTTAGAAGAAAAATTTAAAAGATTGAGAGTAAAACCTAGAAGACTTGACTACTACAGGAGATCAAGTATGAACAACCTTTGTGCCTGAAGCTATTGTTGAGTGGGCCTCTTGGGAAATTTGACAAAATTCCTGAATCTTCCTTGCTCTACCCCAGAAAATATCCATGACTGTGAACAACATTATAAGAACTTTCAATATCATTGCCAAAGAACTACAGAACTCCAGTTAGCAATCCTTCACAATCATCTGCACATGATTCTGGCTTTCTGAAGCAGCACATGCACTGTACTTGGAAGACCTTTAATGTTTCTAGACTCCTCTGTTGTCTATGTCATCACCAAAAATATTCAGACTGTAAACTGGGAAATTCTCAGATTGCCATTGCTATCTTCATTCTACTATCTGAATGAAGACACTTTAGGCCCAGCATCTTGGAATCTTCTCAGCTGGCTCCCTCTAAACCTCATACTTTGGTTATATTCACTTGTTCAAACTTTAATACTTATTTTTTAAATTTTCTTCTTAGATACATATTTTTTGTTAAATCCCTGATTTCTGTGACCCTCCAACAGCTGTCTGTCTGACAACACACTCACTATGAGATACCACTAGTCTTTCAGGGTCAATAAGAATGTGAAGGGCACCTTACCCTTAAAAACTATTTCAACCAACCTTAATCCTACAATGACTCTTACTCCATTTCTAATAGCATCTAAGCAAAAACTTTTTCTCTTAAGCAGTGGGGAAGTTTGATCAAATGTTCACAATTGGTCATTTCTTGTCCTTGGCTTTGTCTTGACCAAACTTTAGTCAGGCTTGTCTCCTTCCTACAGGCCCCTGAATATCATGTGCCCCAAGTGATGAGGAAATTGAAACTTCCATACTTGTAATTGCTTATTCTCCTCTATCTTGCAAAGGCCTGCTCGCCACTCTCAGTAAAACAGTAAAATGAATTACTAAGAGTGATCAGATAAGGGAAGACTGTCTCGCTCTCAGGCACCCACCCCAAGCCTTTGTTTGAGACCCTTTGCAAATAGACTTATTAAGTGACCATTAACTTCAACCTGCAACCAATGTGAGAATGCAAATTGTGACCTTAGTCCTGATAGGAATGGAATGTCCGGCTCCTACAAGTTCCTGTTAGGACCCCCTACTATGTGTGTAACCCATGGCAACTCCCAAGCTCTGTAACTTCCCATGACCTATAGTAATTTGTAGCCAATCAGTTTGTACCAATTATAGCTGTATGTTTTAACCTATATAAGAAGACTCCCCTGAAACGGGGCCCCAGAATTTTGGAGCGTTAGCTCGTCTGGGTCCACCGGCTCAATAAACCTGAGTTCTCCAACTCTCTGAGTGTGGTGCTTGGTTTCTCGTGGGATCAGTTTTTTCTGCAGCACAAGTATATGCAAGCACTAGAAACATGGAATCTGCTCCCTTTATCAGCTTCTCCTGGTATTCAACTGACCATACTGAGACCCTTTTCTTGTCAGATGCTACTGATCATTTCTCCTTGAGCTTCCAGCTTCCTCTTAAAAGTTTCTGCTTATTTCTGTTTTCTCCATGTTTAGCCTATAAAATGAATTTTTTAAATTTGATTGAGATGTTTGCAGATTTCTGAAATTGGAGTGTTCTTCTTATGGCAATTGTTTCTCTTATGAGTAAATCTTTCTAAGTGTTTTTGTTTGACAGCACTATTCATTACAACAATTTGTAATACCAAAACTAATCAATAAACAAAGAAACGTGAAGATGGGGGGCTTAAATATGTATAAAAAAGAAGAATGAGAAAATTCAGTTGTTGTTTATTAATTCATAAAAAGGAATAATAATCAGGAGATAAAATGGCTAAACTAGAACTAATCAATTTCAAAGCAACACTGCTTAAATGCATATTGTAAAAGGGGGTAAAGCTAGCACACTATAACGCAATTTATACAAAGCTTAAACTTTCCAAAATATTCTATATTTTACATGGTTTATGCAATGTACACAGGCAGTAAAAGTATAAATATGTAAACTGCACTGATTTTATCTGAGAAGAAAGGGAAAGGAATGTTTGGGCAAGGAGATAAAATAAGTATAAATTGTATAGGTAAGTCTTTCATTTCTGTAAGAATAAAATACAAATACAGCACAGTGTCAACATTTCTTAAATCTGGGTGACAGACACATGGGAATTTATTATGTTATTCTTTGCATGTTTTGTGTATTTCAAGTATCTGATAATAAATCAAACAAACATGGAAGGAAACTCTAGAACACCAGGGAATGTTGACAAGTTAAAAGTTATCTCTGAACCAACTTTCCCTAGCAAATGCAAATACAAGGACTTTACCAGTAATTCTTGCCCTGTGTCTGGAGAGGGAATCCACAGAAGTCCTAGTCCCTTGTAGTCAATTATCTCTTGCAGCCTAGGCTAATTATCCCATCACTTTGACTCATATATTAAAGGCAGAAATTATACAGGTATGGGTATTTCCAATAACAGCCTTTTTATTTTATTGAAACATAAAAATTAAGCACAAACTATTTTTAATCAAATAATGATTTAAGAAAGGATTATTTGTATATGTTATTTATTTTAGTCCCTTATTTAAAATAAGGAATTTTGCTAATGGAGAATAGAGAATAGTCACAGACCTTTAAATCTGCCTGCTTTTACTGGGCAGGAAAAATCAATACATGGTACTAAAGGGCAGTTACCTTTAAAGTTTTTGACCATATATCCTTCAAAAGAATATTTTAAAATTTACATATATTTGTTTTTAAAATCATAAATAGATGCTGAGATGTGTTTCTTGAATTCAGTTAATCCTGTGGTTGCCTGATTTTGCGTTTATGCCTTTTCAGTACATGCAGAGGAATTTCAAAGGAATTAAAGTTAATCCAAAGACTTTGTTTTTGTTTTGTTTTATGTTAGCAAAAACAGTGTGTTTTTAATTTTTGCCATCACAAGTGTAAAGAAGTGGTTGTAGCTTTTTCCTTGTTAGAAACCTAACCCCACAGCCATTATTTTTAAAATTTGTTTTGTGAAATACCTTGACACTTGTTGGAAACAGAATTTACTGAAGTAAGAAATAAGATATTGTATATCAGATATAATTTGATGATAGAACTCATGGAAGTGTGCAAGGAGAAAAAAATTCCCTGTAAGTGAAAGCATTCACATTTTATACATTATTGTATAAAGGTGATGCTTCACACTTCCATGATATCTTAATTTGAGGAGTCAAATGAAAGAGAATGCAACTGTTTAAAAAAAAAAACAGTTATTGTACAAAGACACAGTTCTGTTAAGCAAATTTAGGAATCTAAATTTGGCTAGAAATGCACTCAATCCTTAGTTATGCCAGTCACTAAATAAGTATGTGAACATGGGTAGGTTACTTAGCTTCTCTAATTATTCATTTCTCAGGTTTGTGGAAAATAAAGGCAGTAATAAATAAATAAATGTGTATATATATAATATTTATATTATAATATATAATATATTTATACACAATATAAAGGCAATAATAAAGGCAGTGGTATATTTTATTAGTGTGAGGTGCTGGTGTTAGCCTACTTGCATCTAAATTGTGGAAAACTTTATTTTTGTTTATCTGATAGATAATAGGATATTATTATTTCCTTGGGAAGAATAATTTTAACATGAAACAATGGATGGACTTTTTTTGATAAATAATTTTGAAAATATTTGTTTCCCCTGAAATAATATGTATATCCATATACATATTTATTACAGGAGTCAATTGTGAGTGTATGTGTTCTTGGAGGAAGGCAGTGTTAGCAGGAGAAAACACCAAAAAATGAGGTAAGGCATGTACAAACATGTAACAATTTTAAGATAAAACCAAACCAAACAAAAAACAAGCTAACAGAATTAAAGTCTGAACCATAGAAGTTTATCTAGGTTTTATTTTTCTAAGAATTCCTGGTTAACAAACAAAATGACTTTGATGGGTGAACAATATCAATAAATCAGCAAAAGAGTACCTAAGATATCTGTCAAAATGCTTTTATTTATAGCCATAGAAAATGTACTATTTATTGTTCATCAGCTTCTCAAACTTTAAAACCTTAGCAAGTATAAACTAAGTGGAAGAGTCTTACAATGATGAATGTAGCTTGAGTAACAACAACAACAACAAAAAGTAATTTTTAGGGAAATTTTAATGCAAGCTATAGTAGAACACCAGAATAACATTATAACAGTACACATTTGGATATAATTGGTTCGGCTGGAATTCTCCATACAACCCTCTTCTAAATATCTTATGTTGTTGGATTGAGGGTTGGGGGGCACAATGTGAAGAGGAAGGGGAGGTGAGACCAGGAAGGTAAACAGCATGCAATACAGACTCAGTAAATAGAGTGGGAAGTGGATTTCCTTGCCTCCAGTATTCTCTAAGTTTTATATCTCTACATGAGGCCAATATTTGGAAATCAACAAGTTTCAAGAAGACTTCAAAAGGATTGACACTACTCTCCTTTAAGTCTCAGCCAGCCAGAAAACTCAGAATCATCCCATTGATATTTAATTCAAAACAGAAAACCACTACCAGGTAGCTCCAAACTGCAGGCAGAACTGCAATTTAAGTAGCTCAGTCAAATGCCTCGAACTCCCAATCAGCTACTTGCGCAAGTTTCACTAGTGCATTTCACTAACCTTGCAATAACATGACCCCATGTTTAAGTTTTGCACTTTGTGAGCCCTACTTATCATCTGTAATGGATGTATTTGTGCCCCATGCCGTAGTCCCTCAGGTCAATTCTCATTTTACCCACAATTGTGTTGAACCCACGCTGGAGAAAAGCATTCCAACTTAAAAGCTTGCCAAGCCTCTCCATTTATTTTTTTCCTCAAAGTTTTTCCAAAACCATGAGATCTTGCTCAAATTCATTCAGGGAAATCTAGACAGGAGATTTAATATGATGTGGGTATGGGTAAGGTGGAGAGGAGTAGGAAACTGTGAGGCACTCTGGGGTATTATTGGCATATAAATATCTCAGCCTTTTGAGACATTTATAGTGGTTCTCCAGTAGGACTGAATTCCAGTTGTCCAAATAAGTAAATAGCTCTTTAATGATATTTTATTTTCTCTTATTTCTTTCTTGCTTTACTCTCCAATCCTCTCACTCCTGCTGCCAGGTATCACCTGCTTAAATAAACTACCTGCTCCCAAGTCTTTGTTTTAGGCTCTGATTTGAGGGGAACCCAAACCAAGACACTGTGATAGCAGTTTCACTGTTTTTTTTTTTTTTGTATTGTACTTTTCACTGTATGTTTTTGATACTTTAAGGTTTAGCACTGATCACCTACAAAATGCTATGTCTGATTACATACTAATCTTACATTACAAAAAGCAAAACAAAACAGAAGGGTCATTACAAAGAGATTGGCAGGAATCCTAAGAGAGTTAAAGAGGTTTCAATATGGCCTCATATACTTTGTGTGGCCTGCTTTCCTGATCTTATTGTCTATATCTATCTCCCTTGTTTATTGTATCCTATATTATCTGTACACCATCTTCTCTAGGGCTTTTCATTTGCTGTTCTTTTTTTCAGGAATGTTATGACACAATCATTCAATTATCTGCTCTTTGAAACTCCTTGGGAGAAGCATTCCTTGACTAGCCTATTGAAAGAGCCCACTCTGTTCCTTTATATCTCCTTGCCCTACTTAATTTTTCTTCATACCCCCAGCACTACCTAACATTTTGTTATATATTTTTTGCATGTTTATTGTACGACACTTTCCTATACAATAAGCCTTCCAGGAGAACACATTAATGACACTCTGAAGGAAGATAATATCATTCCAAATCTCTAAAATTTTGGCATGCAATGTCTGGCAATCAATAAGAAATTACCAGGTGAAATTCTCAGACTGTAGTCAGGAAACAAAAACTACTCAATAAATTTGAATGTTTAATAATTAAAGAATTAAGAACTATAACAAGAGATTAGCATAACAGGAGATTAGCTACCAAATTATAAACAGAACACTAGAGAATACAAGAAGAGTAGATATTGGGAGCAGCCACTACCCCAGGACTAAAATGGAACACCCAACATATAGCAAATCTGGAAAAGGGTCCTGCCTCTGAGGGTGGCATCTAGACCTCATTGGAGAAAGTAAGGTTATGGCCAACAGAGCGGCAGGAAATTCTATCATGGATCTGAGCATGTGGAACTTTCTGGGATGGAATCCACCTTCTGGGACAGTGAGGGATGACATGCATGGAGAGAGGGTGTGCTATGGAAGTCACCCTCTGGACTGCAAGGGAAAGCTGTCAACAAGGAGGTGGTACAAAGCGAACTTAACCATTCACTGGGGTGGTACATTAAGATGCTATGATTTAGAATGCTGGTGGAAGTTGTCATGAAGAACTGCTGCACACTGCTGACTTGCCACACATAGTAATTTAAGAAAGAGTACACACAGGAAGCATGAAGAAGACACCCTTTCTCTTCCAGGTCCATTGAAAGTTCTTTGCTTTTAAGTGCTGGGACAAAGGTTAACTTTATTAACAAAAGTTCCAGTATTATAAGCACAACAATTAAGAGTGAATTTGGTACCTAAAGGCTATATATTTGTTAAATGTTACAGTCTATCCCTTTGGCTACTTACTTTCATATGCACCCTGCTACTACATTTGAATTTCTGTATAACGACAAAAACACTCTCAGTTTTCCAATAACAAAATACAGCTTCCTTTTGCATAAGTGAAGAAGTTCTTAAACTTTCCCCCAAATACATAATTCCACAGTTACTATATCCACACCTTTAGTTATAGTACTGCTAAATATTCCTTTACAGCTTTATTTAGAGTTACAATGAAAATAAGACAAAAATAGCATATACACTAACTCATATGTAAGAAATCTAAAAAAACAGTACTGAAGAACCCAGTAACAGGGCAAGAATAAAGATGCAGTTGTAGAGACTGGACTTGAGGACATGGGGCATGGGGGGCGGCGGGGAGGGGGGCAAAGGGAAGCCGGGAGGAAGTGAGAGAAGAGCATTGACCTATATACACTACCAAATGTAAAATAGATAGGTAGTGGGAAGCTGCTGCATGACACCTGGAGATAACTCAATGATGTGTGATGACTTAGAGGGATGGGATAGGGAAAGTGGGAAGGAGTCACAGGAGGTAGGGGATATACGGATATATGTATAAATACAGCTGATTCACTTGGTTGTACAGCAAAAACTGGCACAACAGTGTAAAGAAATTATATTCCAATAAATAGCTTTAAAAATAGCATATACAAATAAGCACATACATATTATAAGCAGAAGAGAAAAAGTGCACAGCTATTGCAGTCCACATTAATTGGTCAAAAGAGAACAGCTGATAATTTAGAGATTCCTTCCTCTACTACCTATTCCCTATTTTCCCTAACCTTATCCAGTATCTCAGTTTAGGTCCTTTACCTGGTTGAATGTGCCAACTAAAAATTATCACTTGCCATCTGGTTTTATAAGAACAAAGTCACTAGTCACTGCGGCCACTGACCTTCAACACACCTTGAAAGAGAATGAGGCACTCTGTGCTCTGGGAAAAACTGTCAGAACAGACCTTTAGATAGATATTTTCAGGAGAAGATGTTATGAGCCAAATTTCTTGCATCTTCTCATATCTAGAAAAGCACTGAAATCATGAACGGAACATCTGCTCCTCAGGACTCGCAGCAAGCCTCTGCTAAATGTGTGCTTAACTGCATGTACCCCCCTTTCACTAAAATCATATATAATACTGACCTTCTCCCCACCTCTTCAGAGCAGTTCCTGAGAGCTGTGTGAGAGGCTGTCTCCTGGGCTATAGTCCTCCTTTTGCCCCAAAGAAAACTTAACTCACAACTCTTACATTGTGCATTTTTTTCAGTTGACAAATGACTCAAAAATTTATTCCCAAAGTTTCTGCATTCTTAAATTGTTCTGCCTTCTTTTTTCAGTTGTAGTTTTCTCTTAACCTTTACTATGAGCATATAAGTACTAAGAAGGACCCTAGTGAATTATTTGGATTGCGGATAGTGTTTTCCTTGTCACCATTATATAGCAGCAGTCTGATTTGCCCTTTGTAATTGGGAAAAATCTCTGCAGCCAGCAGAGAAACTCTCTGTTCTGCTTGTTGTTTCAGTGGCACAAGGATCCAAAATGGTTACGTATCAGTCAGATTTCCCACTACGACAAAGTCATTCCTACGTTCAATAGTTAAAATATCTCCTCCTTTGGAACTGAGACCTCCAAACGAGCAAAATTTAAGATTTTTACTACAGGAAATAAACATTCTGATATTATGTTATTGAGTATAACAGTGAGAGGAGCCACTCCCAGTTCATGTACCCAGACCCATGTACTCTGGCTATGGGGAGATAGCATGGCATAGCGGTCTTTGATTCAAAGCATTGGGACTTCTCTGGTGATGCAGTGGTTAAGAATCCACCTGCCAATGCAGGGGATGTGGGTTCAAGCCCTAGTCTGGGAGGACCCCTTATGCCACGGAACAACTAAGCCCATGTACCATTATTACCGAGCCTGGACTCTAGAGCCCATGAGCCACAACTACTGAGCCCATGTGCCGCAGCTACTGAAGCCCCCATGCCTAGAGCCTGTGCTCCGCAGCAAGAGAAGCCACTGCAACAAGAAGCCCACACACCACAACAAAGAGTAGCCCCAACTCTCTGCAACTAGAGAAAGCCCTCCTGCAGCAACAAAGACCCAAATCAGCCAATACATAAATAAATAAAAATAAAAAAAATTTAAAAAAACACAAAGCGTATACTGCATCCTATAAGACAGAACTCTATCCTTTCAGGGTGTTGTCTCCCAGCTGGTGCTATAAAGGAGACATCAGTAAGCCATTTCACTTTTCAATAAATCCAACTTCTTTCAAGCAAAGTGACATGTTTTAAGGTTAGTTCTACTGACATTAGCCCACTGTTATATCTTATTTGATAAAATAAGTTCCTTGAACAGAAGCAGTGCTATGTGGAATGCCATGATGGTTTACAAGTCATTCTCTGAGATTTGGGAAAGTAGTGCTGCCAGAACATTTACAAATAGGGAAGAAAAATCCATATCCAGAACATGTATCTATTTCAGTAAGAAAAATTATCCTCCCAATCCATGATGAAATGTTGTCAAATTGCCAAAAGGTGACTGGCTTTTACATCTGGGCAATAATGACAAATTTAGGGCTCAGTGTTCATCTCAACTATTGGAAAATTAGGCCCTCAGCATTATCATTATCAATTGTCTTTACCAAGACAATTCTTGGTAAAGAAAATACATTATTGTTTGCCCATGAACAGCCTCTAATCCTGCCAATGTAGCTCTCTGTTCAGAGGATTACTGACCAAATACTGCGATGGGAGGGGAAATAGTCTGGCTGACATCCAACAGAGTGTGCCGTTTTGTCCAACTGATTATGAGGAACCCACCCTAAAGGGGATGCTCTTTGCTGAATGTTAACATGAGACACAAGTTTCTTCTCAGTCTGTGCGCATTCTGAGAGGTCCACTCATACCTCTTCCCAGTACTTCTTCATCACTAATTTTCCAATCCTGTTTTTTTTCCAGTCTTTGACCATCTAGTGAACCAGTTAGCAACTCCCCATGAATTACTGTAGATTCATGCTTCAAGCTATCTCTTACTCAGACAAAGTGGATAACCAAATGTAAATGTACTGTTTGAAGTTTCTCCCATTGGGAGGAGTTTTTTATCACACTTCTTAGGAAAGGATTATCTCAGTGTCTTCTTACCGCTTTTTAGGTAATATTCATATGTCATATTAGAGCCATCTCCTAACCAGGCTTGAGTTGTTGTTGTTGTTTTCCCCTCAGTCAACTAGTCTTAAGTAACACCCCATATCCCCAAAACCCATGGACATAGATTGCAGTATATGAGACAATACCAAAAGAGCTGATATCAAAAAGTGTCTGAGCTACCTTCTATGCATATTAGTTATATCATCTGGACTTGCCCAATCTGTTTTCACTCATAGAGAACTGTGCTATTATTCTCTTATTGTGCAAGCACAATATAACGTTCATATTCACCAAGGACACTTTAAGTATCATTGAATCAGCTGGATCATCAGGCCTAAGCAGTAGAGTGGTTTGAAGTGCAGTCTGAACTTGCTGCAGAGTCTCCTCTTGCTCTGGTCCTCACTTGAAACTGGCAACCATTTTACTCTTTGTGTATCTAAGTAGCATATTCAGATACAGTACATGTTGTCTCAAAAGTCCCCCCAAAATAAAACTATCAAGTTTTTTGCCAGTTATTGTGGTAGGAGGTAAAAGGAGCAATGGTTTGTCTTTTATCATGTAAGGGATATCTTTACATGCTGTAGAGCACTAAACCTTCAGATGGGAGACAATCATGTGAGATTGTGGAAAATTTCACTGAGATGAGGGTCTTCTAACCTTTTGTAAGTTTTCTCACTCACCCTCTAACCTGTACATGTCTTAGTATGATGTTTAAAACACTTGCTACTCTCTGCTCATCATATCTAATCAGTATAATATTCTCAATGTAGAAGACCAGTGTCATGTTTTATGGGATGGCAAAATCATTAAGACCTCTGCAGACAGAGGGACTGAATGGCTGTGGCAAGAATGAAGTCCTCATTTTGTTTGGGTCAGGTGATAGCAAACTATTTTTAATGGTCCTTGCAAAATAGTATGGGAAAAAAGAGATGATTTATTCCAGTAAAGGTAGTCCATCTTAAAGAGTAGCTACAATTGGGGTCACTATCTGATTAAGTTTGTAATAATCCACAATTATTCACTAAGATCTATCCAACACCTGTAAAGGCAAAACTGGTAAGTTAAATGGGGGATAGGATAGGCATCTGCCCTAGGTGATGTTACCACAGATTTTTGACCAAAAGGAAGCTACTTTCCTCAGAAAGCAAAGTATTTTCACTGGTTAGAGAGGATCAGAGTGATTTGAAGGTTGAAAATTGTTTCTGGGTTTCAGGATCCCTCTATTTCTGAATCAACGTCCTAACCTTCACACAGGAAAATCTGAATTCAACTGAATATGTAATTCAGCAGCCTGTACAATTAGATTTTGTGTTTAATTTTTCATCAATATTAGCCTGGCGGGCAGAAGAAATAAAAGATTAATTTAAGGCAGACAGTATTTGAAACTTAGAATTAAAGGACCCAAGCCTCTTATTTTCTTTCTATAAGTCATCCTATGCACTTTGTTGATGCCTCCCACACATAGTTCTTGTAGTCATTACTACTGTCATAAAGGTCAAGTGTGGCAATCGCATGGGCTCCCAAGAAACTTGCTTCAGTGGGCATTTCAGTACAATTAACCATAGTTAATAGCTTGATTATTTGTAATGTTACTTCATGTCATTTGTGACTAGCAACACATTTCCAACTGGCAAGAATTTCAGGACTATGTTCAAGCTAAAGTCATGGTCAAACCTCAAACCCCATTCCTAGTATTGGGTTGGCCAAAAAAGACGATCGGGTTTTTCTATAACATCTTACAGGGAAACCTGAGCGAACTTTTGGCCAGCTCAATACCAATTCTATATTAGGGGCCAATTGGGAGACACAAGCTAGAGAACAATTTGAACAGGGAAATATTATAGAAGAATTATTAATAATTACAGGGATTGTAGTAATGGAATATTAACTGCCTAGGGTTAAAGAGAATTCTAAAGGAAACAAGGATATCAGATATAAGAGATGTCATTACCCTTAGGGTTGGAGAAGAGCACACATTTAAGGACATCTGAAAGAGTACTCCTCACCTTCAGACCTCCTGAGATAGGGTATAATTATGATGTTCTAGATGTTTACCATATTCTAGATGTTGAGTTGCAGCACTAGTGGAAATCTCTAGGAACCCATCCTCTGGGAGTTTGGGGAAACCAACCACATAATGGTTCTGTGCTGTTGGAGTAGTTGGGATTCTACCCTCTGGGAGATGCTGTACCTGGAATCTGCTGGTAACTATTGAAGAGTTGAAAGGAGTTATCTATGGGGAAATGGCAAGCATGAAAGTCAGTGGGAATCATCCATTATTAGCAATACCTTGGGAAGATTCTATCTGGGATTTGGGGAGATGCTGCCCATGGGAAGATGACATACACTGATGGCTGCTACTTGCTGCAGGAACCCATCAAGAGAGTACACAGAAGAACAAGGAAGAAGTATCCCTATCCTTCCAAGCATCCCTCCAGTATCCTCTACTTACAAAGCTTAAAATTATGTTTCTGGCAGAGAAGAAATTTTTCAGTATCACAAGCAGGACAATGAAGGGTATATTTGGAGCTGAGAAGCAATATATTGATGACTAACAAACTAGGCATTATAAGAAACAAGACCAAATGCCCCAAAGCATAAAAGTAGAAGCATAAGCTAACTAATGGTGATACAGATGATTTGGTATTGGCAGACTAGAATTTTATGATTACTATGTACAAAAAATAAAGGAAACATTGACAATGTTAATAAAGTGCCAGAATCTATAAAAAAAATTCCAGTGGATATTCTACAACCGAAAAATATAATTAGAACTAATTTTGTTAAGAATATAAAAACAACAAAATTAATAATTCAATGTATGGGGTTGATAACAATTATAAAAACATATAATTTGCAAACTTGAAACTAGGCCAGTGGGAAATATTCCAATTGAAATGCAAAGAGGGAAAAAAAAGAATGGAAAAGCTAGTAAGATCTATAAGGTGTGACATGGTGAAAAAATTAACACATATTTAATAGAAGTCTCCAAAGAAGAGGAACAAAAGAGCCAGAGAGGAAAAAAATTTATGAAATACTGACTCTGCTTGACTTACTCACCCGTTCTGAAATGGGTGTTTCTAGCTTCAAATGGTCTCTCTTGAATTTTAGAATCTGTCCTTTGATAGAAGACCAGGATGTGTCCATTTTCCCCATCACGTTAATTTGAGCACATGAAGAATTTCAGAATGTGAAAGACAAAAGTTGAATAGGTCGAGCTTTAGAAGACTGAAATGATTGGAAAGCTGTTCTCCAGGACTTAGAGTGCCACTAAAACAATTTAATTGAATACCATTGTAATTATATCCTAAAGGGATTCTTTTGGTGGTCTGTATTTGCTTTTCTGTCCTGTGGAGTGACCATCAGTATAAAAGCTTCTATATAAATTAGTTGAGTAAACAATCAATCTTGCAAAGCGGCCATTCCCAGTAGCTTGAATGATGACTAATGATTTCATAATTATCCTGGGAGAAATGAAGACTTTACTGAGCATATAAAAGCTTATAACATTGAGATTAGTCACTAGTATTTGCCTTTATACCAGGTAAAGTGAGGAGATGAAACCCAGAAGGCACCAGCACCACGTATAACTCCTTTTTGAATAAATCTAGTTCCTGTTTCTTTTCCTGAAGATTTCATCTCATCAAGCTTTTAACATAGTAAAAAGTGTAATTCTTGGATTATAGATCCTCTCTGAGTTTAAGTAAATGCTGATTCACAGATAGTCCATGCTATATTATTTATTTGGGGTTTAAGCAAAAGATAAATTATAAAATTGCCTATATACCTGGGGAGAGTTAGTCTTTGATTCAGGCACTAAAATTATTAATGTGAATATGATATAGTAAAATATGACTCAAAATATAATGAAATTGTTTGCAAGTGACTTGAAATATAATTTCAACTTTTCTGATTGCTGTCTGTTAAGTATGTGGAAGGAAGAAATTGCCACTCAATGTTTGAAAAAACACTGTGCAATTCTTGCTCTGCAATGGAGATTTGTGCTTGTAAGACACTATCTCTGAAAAAAGCACACTGTTGATCTTAGACATGGGTTTTAGGAAACACATATATCAGAAATTGGTGGGCTAATCAGAAGCAAGAGTGTTTAGGAATTGGATGACCTTTGGCCTCAGTCACAGGATTGTGGCTGCCACCAGTTGGTTGAACTTCAGGGTGTACAGCAGTCTAATTGTGGGATAGTCGAAGTTCTCATTGGTTAGGAGGATTTTAAATCAGTTTTGGAAGTTCATTTCTATTAAGGCCAAATAATAATCAGTTTTCTATAGGAGAATAGAAACATTTTTATTTTCAAGTATAAAAACAAATATATATATATATATCTTTAAAATAATTAGAAATGCAGCCTTTTCTATCTCCACTGTCTGAGGTACTAAATGATTAAAGTAAAAGAGGAAAAGAAATTGCAAGTTACTCGTATGAAAAGGGAGATAGTAAACAAATCTGCAGTAAACAGTCGTGTTTCAGTGATCTCTTTATGATTAATCCATGTTGTGACTTGATTGCAATATTTTTAAATTAATTTAAAGAAAGCTAAAATTAAGTAGCTGCCTTTTTTTGTGGAGGATGAAAAAAAAGCTAAACAAATATTTATTTTAACTACATTTGCAATAATGAACTGCCCATCATCATATTTTTCAGCTTCCATTACAATATGCCATATTCTCCTATTAATACCTAAGTCCAAATGAATATAGCATCCAAAAACCACAATTAGAAATTTAGTTCACTGTGTGATGAACAAATAATTTATTCAAACTTTGTGCCATATTTTACTAAGAGGGCAAACTTTTATTTTTCTATAGAGATAGCCTATTTGGATCTAATTAATATGAATATACAAAACCAGGTATGTTAATATGAATATATAAAACTTAACTGCTGTGCTAAAGAGAGTTGAAAGATATTGCTGGAAAAGAGAATGAAACTAGATTTATTGAACCCCTGATATTTTTCTAGGTGCTGTTCTATGTAATCAGCTTGTTTTCTTAGGTTATCTATTTAATTTTCACATTAGTTGCCCTATTTTCTTAATGAAAATCATTACAAATAAACAAACAAATAAGCCTTATTGTTAGACAGTTTTGTAGATGAACAATCTATGACTCAGAAAGATTTGATAAATTTCTCTGGTTAAAAAATAAATTGGGGGAGCAGGGTCTCAAATCCAGTCCTAACATGTAAGCCCATGGGAGCTCTATGATGAAATAAAATTAAAACTCATTGCCTCTTTCCCATTGCAAATTAATCTTAATCTTGGTGAATTATTCTATGTTGTGAATATCAAGAATGTTTAACTATGGAACTTATAATTTCTGTTACCTAGCATATATATGATTTTGTGGGAGAAACAACTAAATTTGCCAAATAGGTTATATGGATTGTGACTCAGTTACACTTTTCTGCAAATATTATTTTTGGAATTTCCCACTGCCCTGCAAATTGAGCCATATACCATGCACATAAAGTGCTTGCCCTGGAGGAACTCAAGTAGGGCAGCTCTAATAGTCTATTTTGTTTTTTAAAGTGTTGGTATTCAGCTTATTGGAAGGTACATGATAGAACAATGCTTCCCCCTTTTCAGTAAATGATGCCACATTTCTTGTTGTTTTCCAATTTTCTAGCTCTCTGTAGTGCTCCATGACTTTCCAGCTACAATTGTGACTGTGTTGGGTAGTTTATTAGTCAATTCCTTCAACACCCAGGGATGCATTTTATTTGGTCCTGCTGGTTTATGTATGTTCACATTTTAAAAAAAGTATTCCCTGGTGAATTTTAGTCAGCAGTCAGTTTTTCACTTCTTTCCAGTTTTGTAAACTTCATTTTCTTTATCAGCATTGCTTTCCTAGTTTATTATACTTTCTCCAGCTTTTAGTCTCTTCTTGTTTCCTGTGAATCATGGGCTTTGAAAAATTATCTAATTTTCTCATCTCTTCAGAGAAACTGCTCATTTCTCTACTTTTTTTTCCTCCTTGCTACTGGAATCTATGTTTTCTGATATCACATTGAATTCTATTATTGTAAGTGCCCCTTTGCCCTTATCTCAGATTCTACCCTGCTTATTCTGTCTTTATATGGTCTTATTATTTAACCACATCAGAGTCTACCCTTCTAGGATCACTAGGATATAGATACTCCAGTTCATACATTTTATACTTAAGTTCTCTGTTAAATTGCTTGATGGAATACTATCCATAGTTGAAAAAAGACAAATGTGGTATATAGTACACACACACACACACATGCATGCACACACACACACACCCTAAGATGCCTAAGTTTATACTTCGTGAATAATGACGCCTACACGTTAATTATTTTTCAGCTTTGTATTAGGAATCTTTCACATATATCCTGTTTAGCAAAAGCAGAACAGCTACTGGCAGTGAAAGAACTGACTGAACCAGAAATATGCACAGTTCTTACAGAACTGTGTTTCTGACTTCATATATTGGCAATTACTCTTCCATAAAAAAAAATTCTTTGGGAACCAGCCAAAGTGAATTTCAGTTGTGATTCACACAAGTGTTGGACATTCCTTTCAGGTTCCAGAGAAGTTTATAGCGGCCTTTATATATAGTGAAATGTCTTCCCACAATCCCTATTTAGCTCCTAATCTGTACCTTCTTTTTTTCTCCACCTGAAGATGCTATAAATTTGCACTTGAGAATACAGAATGGTATTCTCCGTGTTTCTTTTTATGTTTTTATCAGTCTTGTTGTGTTTATGTGTTTTTATGTATTTTAAATGTCTTGCTAAGACACTTAATACTGAATTCACTGAATACAATGGAATAAACTACATGCATATTAAGTGTAGACTCAAATAAGATATCATGGTAAAGCACTTGTTGGTAGAGAACATTTCAATATGGGATACTGATTCTTATTGACTAATTGCTTATAGTATAGTCTATCAGGCTAGCTGTTGCTTACTAGCAATGTAAGAATGTAAATCAAAGCACAGGGAAATTATACATATTGATATCATCCTTTAGTGGCATGTATGTGTATATACATTTAATCACATATATTCTATCTGTCTTTGTCTCTCATATATAGTATGCATAACATTTGATGAATGTACTTAAATGTTATCTTGGAAGTACTTTAGAGACAAAGAGGATTTCATGCACATGCAAAATATGGAGGGTTTTTAAATATGAAATATTTCTTTGTTCGCAAATTCAACTAATATTTATCAGGTGCCTAACCTACACCATTTGAGTCACATATATTCTCTCTCTTAATAATTGTATTTATATTGAGAATGTGATCACATCATCAGGGTATATAGCAGAACAAAATGGAACAAGACAGAGAATTTTAGCACTGTTCTCGTATGAGTCACTCTCAGGAAAAGTAAAAGAGGAAAAGATACGCAAGTTGAGAAAAAGAGAGAGCATCAGTTCTTAAAGTCCAAAATCACAAATGTGAGTTCACAAATAAGGGAGAAATAGAATAGAAAAAAATTATCAAATATATAATACAAAATAATGATCCAAAGTTAAAGAATAATTGATATTCCCAACATATAACCAGACAGTAATGAAAAAGGCTGTACCTAGACATGTCATTTTCAAAACCAAAGCTTCTAAAGTATAAAGTTAAAAAAAAATCTCTATTAACAATCAAACATGACAAATGAAATAAATAAAACCAAATATTATCTACAAAAGGAAAAAATCAATCCAACATTAAACATATCATCAGTAACACTTGATACTAAAAGCCAATAGATTAATTCCTTCAAAGTACTATAGGAAACATTCAACATTAAAATCCACACCTAAGTAAAAATTTCACTCAGATATGAAGATATAATAAATATACTTTAAAATGTGTAACAACTCTGAATATCACAAAGTTTTGAAAAAATTATTTCTGTTTATATTTCTTCAGCATGATTTTTACTTGATATCAATTCCATTACTCAATTTAAAGTGCATCATAATCGTGTATGTTTTTATTTTTCACGTGTTTGATTGCTGATTTGGGGTACACTTTAACCCCACTGCAATCCTACTTTCTCTTTACACTGTATATTTAAATACAGCCACTCTTATGCTTTAAATATGCCCCTAATACTCTGGTTTATCTTCAAATCAAATAAATCTTTCACCCTTTTAAATATGCCCCTTTCTCATAAATGAGGCCCTAATCCAATAGGATTCTTATTCTTATAAGAAGAGGAGGAAACATCAAGAGTGTTTGTGTACAGAGGAAAGCCCATGTAAGGATACAGTGAGAAGATGACTATTTGCAACCTAGGAAAAAAGGTCTCACCAAAACCCAACGTTATCAGCACCTTGATTTTGAATTTCCAGCCTCTAGAACTGTGAGAAAATAAATTTCTGTTGTTTAAGCCACTCAGTCTATAGTTTTCTGTTATGGCAGGCTGGGTAGACTAATGCACTAAACAATATACTACATATAGTTGACAGAAGACTTGTATCCAAAATATGAAAATAAATCTTACAAGTCAAAAAGTGAAAGACTAACAATCTCATTTAAAATGGCTAAAATACTTAGACACTTCATACAAGAAATATTCAAGTAACCAAAAGGTATGTGAAAAGATACTCAGCATATTTAACTATCAGGAAAGTTGAAATTAAAAACACTGCTATAGCCCTTCACATTCTCTAGAATGGCTAAAATTAAAGTCTGCCAATACCATATTGCCTAGTATGTGGAACAACTGGAATTCTCATATACTGCAAGTGGAATTGTAAAATGGTACAGTTCTTTGCATAACAGTTTGGCAATATTTATTAAAGTAAGCTAGACATACAAGTAATTTCTTTTTTTTTTTATAAATTTATTTATTTATTTATTATTTATTTATTTATTTTATTGGCTGTGTTGGAACTTCATTGTTGCACACGGGCTTTCTCTAGTTGCAGGGAGTGGTGGCTACTCTTCGTTGTGGTGTGCGGGCTTCTCATTGCCGCAGCCTCTTTTGTTGCAGAGCACGGGCTCTAGGCACATGGGCTTCAGTAGTTGCGGCACATGGGCTCAATAGTTGTGGCTCATGGGCTCTAGAGCACAGGCTCAACAGTTGTGGCGCATGGGCTTAGTTGCTCCGCAGCATGTGTTATCTTCCTGGGGCAGGGATCAAACCCATGTCCCCTGCATTGGCAGGTGGATTCTTACCCACTGCACCACGTAGGAAGTCCCCATGCAAGTAATTTCTTATCTAACAATTCTACTCCTAGGTATATGCCTATGCCACCAAAGGACACATTCAAGAATGTTCATAACAACTGTTGGGAAAGAAGAATCTACCCTCCTAGATTTTTCTGCCTGGTCTAAGAATTAAAATGACATGAGACAGATTAACAGGAGGAAATCAAACAAAAGTTTAATAACCTGTATACATAGGAGAGACTCAGCAGAACTGAGGAACTCCCCAAAATGGGCAAAGCCCTCACCTTAAATACCATCTTCAGCTAAAAACAAAAAGAGGATGTTGAGGGTGGGGAGATGCAGTTATGGGAGGTTACAGAAAAAAACAGTAAAGGAGGATAAGACAATGACCGATTTGTCATTGTCTTCTCCACTGATAAAAGTTTCTAGAGATTTGGTCATTCTCCTCTTCTTGGTACCGGGAGGGAGACACCCTTACAAAAGGAGATTTCCCTTATAAATGTAAATGTTTCTTACCAAAGCGTAATAACTCCTACTTGGTTTCAGCATTTTTCCATGCTTGCTATTTCTTAGAAAATAAGCAGCTTAAAATAATTAATATGCCAAAGAGACATACTTTGGTAACCTAGCAGAACCCTATGAAGTCTTCCCAGAATAGATACCCCCCCCCCAACACACACACACACGTCCTCTGCCTGCCTTTTATCTGTCAAAAAACTTTGGTCAAAAATAAACTTTATCAGAGAAGTGAGAATATACAGAACGAAAGGAAAAAGTCAAGCAAGACAAAAATAATAACACTTTAGCCATTAAACAAAGTGAAGGACCTTTAGTTCTTCCTCAAGGACTATAGATAATATTCTGAACCATGTCCTTTGAGCTATTTTGCAGATTTGAAACCCCAACTAGGTGGAAGAAGTTAACTATATGCTGCCCACAAGCATGTAGACCACAGACTGGTTGGAACCAGAAGGTTGATGATGCTGACTCCCAATTACCTCATCACCAACCAATCAGAGGAACAGAAGAACTTCCACGAGCTGATCACACACCCCACAAATCCTCTCCTCACTCTGTCTTTATAAACCTTTCCCTGAAAGCCTTCAGAGAGTTTGGGTCTTTTAAGCACTAGCTGCCATGGACCCCTTGTTTGGTGCCCTGCAATAATGCTATTCTTTTCTACTTCACCCAAGATTCAATTTGGCATTGGTGCACTGAGGCCAGGTTTTGGCATCACTTTGGGGTGGTAAATTCTGCTCCCCTACACAACTTTATTCATAATAAGCAAAGACTGGAAAGAACTTAAATTGTTCAACAAGGGAATAGATACATTCCTCAAGAGGAGAAAAGTGTCTTCAACTTAATAAAGAAAAATCCAAGAGAAAATATCTATAATGAAACTAGAAATAAGCTTTATATACTACATAAAGTTATTAAAGTATGTGGTATTTTAATCTTTAATTGTGGTGAAGGATCATGTTGAAGAGAAGGAAGCTTGCAATCATATGAGTGATTAAGAATGTAAGAATATATGACAAATCCCCATTTGTCATAATAAGAGTGGATTATATAATATCTAAAATATGTTAATCGGTGATCTTAGTAAAACATCATTTAGAGATGTGCAGGTGCCGAATTCAATTCATGGTGAGAGGGGCATCACATTACCAATAAGCAATCGTCAGACACCAGCATAGTGTCCAAGAATTCAACACAATTCTGACACTACCTACCCAAAGATAGCATCAGATTCCACAGGTTGAGTTTGATCCTACAATATTGCCCCCCACCCCAGCACCACCCCTCCGCAACTTCAGACACAAATCACAAGCCTAATTTGTCACCTGTGCTTCTGACCAACTGGCTATAGATTGAAGGTTCCAATGACCCCCCTGTAACTCAGAATGCCAATTTTAAGCCCAGGTAATTACCTGTACTTCTGACCAATTTTCTCCTCCTTGGGCTTGATTAATTTGCTAGAGCAGCTCAGAGAATACAGAGAAACATTTTACTTACTAGATTTCTGGTTTATTATAAAGGATTTAACTCAGGGACAACCAGATGGGAGAGATACATGAGGCAAAGTAGGGGGAAAGGGCACAGAGCTTCCACCCCATCTCTAGGCAAGCCACCCTTTCAGCACCTCCCTGTGTTCACCAATCCAGAAGCTCTCTGAATCCCTTCCTTTCAGAGGTTCTTAAGGAGGCTTCAATACATAGGCATGATTGATTAACTCATTGGCCATTGATGATTGATTCAACCTCTAGCCCCCTCTCTCTTCCCCAGCGTCAGTGGGGTGGGACTGAAAGTTGCAAGTAAATCATCTAATCATAGGGTTGGCTCCACTGGCAACAAGCCCCCATCCTTAGGTGCTTTCCAAAACTCACCTCATTAACAGAACAAAAGACATTTTTATTTCTCTTCACATAGGAAATCCCAAGGATTTTAATAGCTCTGTATGAGAAACAAGATGAAGACCAAACATATATTTCTTTTTTTATATATAAATTTATTTATTTATTTATTTATTTATTTATTTATTTATTTATTATTTATTGGCTGTGTTGGGTCTTCATTGCTGCACACGGGCTTTCTTCTAGTTGTGGAGAGTGGGGGCTGCTCTTTATTGTGGTGCGCAGGCTCCTCATGGCAGTGGCTTCTCTTGTTGCAAGTACAGGCTCTAGGCATGTGGGCTTCAGCAGTTGTGGCACATGGGCTCAATAGTTGTGGCTCATGGGCTCTAAAGTGCAGGCTCAATAGTTGTGGCACATGGGCTTAGTTGCTCTGCAGCTTGTGGGATCTTCCTGGAGCAGGACTCAAACCCATGTCCCCTGCACTGGCAGGTGGATTCTTAACCACTGCACCACCTAGGAAGTCCCTATATTTCTTAATATAAATCACAATTTCAAAGCTAGAAGAATTTAACAGAGATAAAAGAGTTAAAATTTGATCCCATTTTGCAACAGAACAGGGAATGCAAAATGAAAACAAAACAAGAAAAGGTTTGTTTTAACTGTAAGCCCTTCTGTATTATTAAATATTTTTAATGATGCACATGTTTTATCTTGATTATTAAAAGCTTATTTAGCCAGTTCCAACTTGAGGTCTTTCCTATTGCTGCATGGAGTGGTGAGACACTCCAGGTTGAGGAGAAGAAAGATAGCAGCGAAGTAGAAGGATGTGGAATGCATCCCTCTCCACAGATACATCAGGAATACACCAAAAGATGCAATAATTCCCACAGAGAACCAGCTGAACACCAGCAAATGACCTCAGACACCAGAAAGGACTGCAAAGATCCCGACATAACTGGGTAGGACAAAGAGGAAAAAAAAAAAAAAGGAGAAAGAGGAGGAGAAGAAAGGAAAGGGATGGGTCCCACAACCTGGGGTGGGGGGATCCAAAACAGAGGGGAGATTGCCAAATTGGGGAAACATCACTTATCTGCCAGGTAACCTCTTCTCCAGTGGGAAATTTCCCTGGGTCAAAAGGGAGGCATTTGGGACTGTTCAAAGAGGGTGAAGCAGCTGATCTGTGGCAGATAGGAAAGAGTGGGAAACACATGGAAGGTCTGCACCATGGCTTAGCGTGTCTGGACTGAGACATCAGTTCACAGTTGAAAAGGGGGTCTGGGAGGTGGAACGTGGGAACTGGAGAACTGGTCCAGGGTGAGAAACATTGTTGGCAGTGGGGAGACGGACTGAGAGGACAGGAGGGAAGAAATCCGCAGTGGAGAGTGCCTACCGTGGAAAGCTGGGTGGCCATGGTGGCGGCTTGATACTGCTGACTCACAAGCAGGAAGGAGGAGCTGTGGGTGTAGCCTCTCTCTTGGTGCCTGTGACAGACAAAGGATGGACCCCTCTGGGCCTGGCCAATGCACTCAGGGATAACAAAGGCCCCCTGGCAGGGCTGGCCTAGAGTGCCTGCAGCCAAGAGCCAAAAGCCTGCAGAGTGGCCCAGCTCTGGAGACATTCTGTTTACACCTGAGCCGCCGGTATCCCTCTGCAACAGGCACCACCATGGCTGACTGAGCTGCCATGACCCAGGCAGGGTGCCACTGCTCACTCACTCCCAGGGGAAGGAACCACTTTTCTACCCTCTCTCTCCCCACACACTGGCACTTAAAAACAAACAATATAGGAAGATCTGCTGGTCTCAGAATAATATAAAAAGCCCAAGGTGGGTAGAAGGACACTTACAGCTGAGACCCCAAGGGAATGGAAATATTATTATTAAGTCTATTGATTTGGTCCATTCTGGGTCAGTTCTAGTTTTTTTTAATTAATTACCATCTTAGTCCTAAGGGATCTACACATTGTATAACATATTTTTTATTCAATTTTTTTTACCAGCTTTTGAGGTACACTAAAGTGAGTCCGCTGCATTTATACATATATCCCCATATCCCCCCTTGCCATGTTTATTCTATTTTTTTATTCCATTTTTATTTTTAGGCTTTTTATATATTTCTATTTCTAGCTAAGTTTTTTGTATTGCTGACTGTATCTCTCCTACCTTCTTTCATCTCTATCTTTTATATATTTCTATTTCTTTTTTTTTCTTTTCATATTTGCAGTCACACTATGCTCTTCTGTTGCCCTGTCTTTTATCCTTTTTTAGTTTATTTTATCTTAATATACTTATAAGCAATATTATCGGTCTGCTCTGTTTCCTTGCTTTATTCTCCAGGTGACACACTGCTTTGGTTATTATTATTAGGTTTGGCCTTTATCGTAGTTCTGATTATAATTGTCTGACTTTGCTTTGGGAATCTTCAGTCTGTCTGATTGTACTCTCACTCTTTATTATATTTGATCCTAGCTTTCAAAATGTCCCTGGATATGTGTTCGTGTGTGTGTGGTTTTTTTTTTTTTTTTTAATTAATTACGATCTTAGTCCTAAGGGATCTACATGTATTATAACTTTTTTTATTATTTTATTCTATTTTTATTGTTATACTTTTTACATATTTCTATTTATAGCTAAGTTTTTTGTAGTGCTAACTTTATCTCTTCTACCCTTTTTCCTTCTCTATCCTTTATACATTTCTAGTTTTTTTCTCTGTTTTCCTTTCTTTTCATATTTCAGTCACACTATGCTCTTCTGTTGTCCTGTCTTCTATCCTTTTTTAGTTTATTCTATCTTAATATACTCATAAGCAATATTATCGGTCTGCTCTGTTTCCTTGCTTGATTCTCCAGATAACACACTGCTTTGGTTTTTATTATTAGGTTTTGTCTCTATCTTAGATCTAAGTTTAATTATCTGATTTTGTTCTGAGAATCTTCAGTCTGTCTGGTGGTACTCTTGCACTTTATTTGATCCTAGCTTTCAAAATCTCCCTGGATATGTGTTTATGTGTGGAGGGGTTGGTTTTTTTGTTTTTTGTTTTTTGTTTTGGTTTGTTTGTTTTTTGGTTTTGAAATTCTGTTGATTTTCTCTTTGATTGTCTGATGGCATACTGGGGTTCTTCTGTCAGGTCTTTCTACTGCCGTATGTTCTATTGGATTCAGTTTTTGTGTGTCTTATACATGTATGTGTTTCCCTGACTTAGTATTTGTTTGACTCAACACTCTGTCATTAGTCCGGGGCTTGGACAATCTTCTTTAAACCCCTTTACTGCTGGGACAAACAACCTCTGAAGTCTGGACTACTCCATCAGAAGTCAAGTAGGAGGCTCTGGGGAGGGAGCACTGAATCCAGGATGCTAGACTACTAGGGAGTCCTCAGACACAGGGAAGATTAACTGCAGACAACTCTCACAGAGCCCTGTATCAGAGTCTAAGACTCGGCTTCGCCTGACTGTCTGCAACTGCCAGTGCTGGACACCTCACACCAAACTACAAACAAGACAGGAACACAAATCCACCCATCAGCACACAGACTACATAAAGCCATATTAACCTCACAGATACCCTAAAACACACCACCTGACATGGCCCTGCTCATCAGAGAGAAAAGACACAGAGCCACACACTGGAAAGCAGACACCAGATCCCCCACCAGGAACCCTACTCAAGACACTGGACAAACCCCACCACAGCAGGTAGAGGGCAGAAACAAGAGGAATTACTACTAGGCAGCATAGGGAAAGGAGACAGCAAATCCTGTAAATGAGACAAAATGAGAAAACAAAGAAACACCTTGCAGGCAAAGGAGCAGGAAAAAAACACATAAGACCAAATAAATGAAGAGGAAATAGGAAAATTGCCTGAAAAAGGATTCAGAGCAAGGATATTAAATATGATCCAAAATCTCAACAACCAAAGAGAGAAAATACAAGAAAGTGTTAATAAGGACTCAGAAAACCTAAAGAGCAAACAAACAGTAATGGACAACAAAATAACTGAAATTAAAAATACTCTAGATGGTATAAATGGCAGAATAACTGAGGCAGAAGAACGAATAAGTGATGTGGAAGATAGAATGGGGGAAATATCTGCCACAGAGCAGGAAAGAGAAAAAAGAATAAAAATAATGGAAGACAGTCTCAGAGACATTGGTGACAACAGTAAGCGCACCAATATTTGAATCATAGGCATCCCAGAAGAAGAAGAAAAAAGAAAGGATCTGAGAAAATATTTGAAGAGGTTATAGTGGAAAACTTTCCCAACATGGGAAAAGAAATAATTAATCAAGTCCAAGAAGTGCAGAGAGTCCAATACAGAATAAACCCAAGGAGAACTACACCAAGGCACATATTAATCAAACTAATGACAATTAAACACAAAGAAAAACTTTTAAAAGCAGCAAGAGAAAAGCAACAATTAACATATGAGGGAAAACCCATAAGGATAACAGCTGATCTTTCTGTAGAAACTCTGCAAGCCAGAAGGGAATGGCAGGATATACTGAAAGTCCTGAGAGAGAAAAACCTACAGCCAAGAATACTCTACCCAGCAAGAATCTCATTCAGATTTGAGGGAGAAATCAAAAGCTTTCCAGACATGCAAAAGTTAAGAGAATTCAGCACCACCAAACCAGCCTTACAATTGCTAAAGGAAATTTTCTAAGTCAGAAACACAAGAGAAAGAAAACACCTACAAAAACAAACCCAAAACAATTAAGAAAATGGTAATAGGAATACATATGTCAATAATCACCTTAAAAGTAAGTGGAGTAAATGCTCCAACCAAAAGACACAGACTGGCTGAATGGATACAAAAACAAGTCCCTTCTATATGTTGCCTACAAGAAACCCACCTCAGACCAGGGGGCACATGTAGATTGAAAGTAAAGGGATGGAAAAAGACATTCCATGCAAATGGAAGTCAAAAGAAAGCTGGATTAGCAATACTCATATCAGGCAGATTAGACTTTAAAGACCTTTACCAGAGACAAGGAAGGACACAACATAATGATTAAAGGATCCATCCAAGAAGAACATATAACAACTGTAAATATCTATGCACCCAACAGAGGAGCACCTCAATACATAAGGTAAATGCTAACAGCCATAAAAGGGGAAATCGACAGTAACACAATAATAGTAGGAGACTTTAACACCCCACTTACATCAGTGGACAGATTATCCAAACAGATAATAAATAAGGAAACACAACTTCAAAGGACACATTAGACCACCTTACTTAATTGATATTTATGAGACATTCCATCCAAAAACTACAGAATACACTTTCTTCTCAAGTGCCCATGGAACATTTTCCTGGATAGATCACATCTTGGGTCACAAATCAAGCCTCAGTAAAATCAAGAAAATTGAAATCATATTAAGCACCTTCTCTGACCACAATGCCATGAGACTAGATATCAATAACCTGAGAAAAACTGTAAAAATTACAAACACATAGAGGCTCAATAATACGTCATTAAGCAACCAAGAAATCACTGAAGAAATAAAAAAAAATCTAGAAACAAATGTCAATGAAAACACAATAACCCAAAACCTATAGGATGCAGCAAAAGCAGTTCTAAGAGGGAAGTTTATAGCAATACAGCCCTACCTCAAGAAACAAGAAACATATCGAATAAACAACCTAACCTTACACCTAAAACAATTAGAGAAAGAAGAACAGAAACACCCCAAAGTATGCAGAAGGAAAGAAATCAGAAAGATCAGAGCAGAAATAAATGAAAAAGAAATGAAGGAAACAATAGCAAAGATCAATGAAACTAAAAGCTGGTTCTTTGAGAAGATAAACGAAATTGACAAACAATTATCCAGACTCATCAGGAAAAAAGGGCGAAGATGCAAATCAACAGAATTAGAAATGAAAAAGGAGAAGTAACAACGGACACTGCAGAAATGCAAAATATCATGAGAGACTATTACAAGCACCTATATGCCAATAAATTGGATAACATGGAAGAAATGGATAAATTCTTAGAAAAATACAGTCTTCCAAGACTGAACCAAGAAGAAATAGAAAGTAGGAAAAGACTAATCACAAATACGGAAATTGAGACTGTGATAAAAAATTTTCCAACAAACCAAAGCCCAGGGCCAAATGGCTTCACAGCCGAATTCTATCAAACATTTAGAGAAGAGCTAACACCTATCCTTCTCAAACTCTTCCAAAATATAGTAGAAGGAGGAACACTCCCAAACTCATTCTTGAGGCCACCATCACCCTGATACCAAAAGCAGGCAAAGATGTCACAAAAAAAAAAAAAATTACATGTCACAAATAAAGAACATTACAGGCCAATATCACTGATGAATATAGATGCAAAAATCCTCAACAAAATACTAGCTAACAGAATCCAACAGCACATTAAAAAGATCATACACTATGATCAAGTGGGGTTTATCCCTGGGGTGTAAGGATTCTTCAATATACAGATATCCACCAATGTGATACACCATATCAAAAAATTGAGGGATAAAAACCATATGATAATCTCAATAGATGCAGAAAATTCCTTTGAGAAAATTCAACATCCATTTATGCTAAAAACTCTCCAAGAAATGGGCATAGAAGGAAATTACCTCAACATAATAATAGCCATATATGAGAAACCAAACACCAGCATCGTTCTAAATGGGGAAAAACTGAAAGAAGTCCCTCTAAGAACAGGAACAAGACAAGAGTGCCCATTCTTACCATTATTATTCAACATAGTTTCAGAAGTTTTAGAAACAGCAGTCAGAGAAGAAAAAGAAATAAAAGGGATCCAAATTGAGAAAGAAGAAGTAAAATTGTTACTCTTTGCAGATGACATGATATTATACATAGAAAACCCCAAAGACACTGCCAGAAAACTGCTAGCACTAATTGATGAATATAGTAAGTAGCAGGATACAAAATTAATGCACAGAAATCTCTTGCATTCCTATACACTAACAACGGAAGAGCAGAAAGAGAAATTAAGAAATATTCCCATTTACCATTGCAACAATAAGAATAAAATACCTAGGAATAAAACTGCCTAAGGAACCAAAGAACTGTATGCAGAAAACTATAAGACACTGATGAAAGAAATCAAAGATGATACAAACAGATTGAGGGACATACCATGTTCTTGGATTTGAAGAATCAGCATTGTGAAAATGACTGTACTACCCAAAGCAACTTACAGATTCAATGCAATCCCTATCAAATTATCAATGGCATTTTTCATAGAACTAGAGCAAGAAATATTACAATTTGTATGGAAACACAAAAGACCCTGAATAGCCAAAGCAATCTTGAGAAGGAAAGATGGAGTTGGTGGAATTAGGCTTCCTGACTTCAAACTATACTACAAGGCCACAGTGATCAAGACAGTAGGGTACTGGCACAACAATAGAAAGGAAGATCAATGGAATAGAATAGAGAACTCAGAAGTAAGCCCAAACACATATGGGCACCTTATCTTTGACAAATGAGGCAAGAATATACAATGGAAAAAAGATAGCCTCTTCAGTTAGTGGTGCTGGAAACATTGGACAGCAACATGTAAAAGAATGAAATTAGAACACTTCCTAACACCATCCACAAAAATAAACTCCAAATGGATTAAAGACCTACATGGAAGGCCAGACGCTATAAAACTCCTAGAGGAAAACATAGGCAGAACACTCTATGACATCCATCAAAGCAAGATCCTTTTGGACCCACCTCCTAGAATCATGGAAATAAAATCAAGAATAAACAAATGGGACCTCATGAAACTTAAAACTTTTGCAGAGCAAAAGAAACCATAAACAAGACATAAAGAAAACACTCAGAATGGGAGAAAATACTTGCCAACAAAGCAACCGACAAAGGATTCATCTCCAAAATATACAAGCAGCTCATGCAGCTTAATACCAAAAAAATAAATAACCCCATCCACAAATGGGCGGAAAACCTAAATAGACATTTCTCCAAAGAAGACATACAGATGGCCAACAAACACATGAAAAGATGCTCTACATCACTAATCATTAGAGAAATGCAAGTCAAAGCCACAGTGAGGTATCACCTCACACTGTTCAGAATGGCCATCATCACAAAATCTAGAAACAATAAATGTTGGAGAGGGTGTGGAGAAAAGGGAACTCTCCTGCACTGTTGGTGGGAATGTAAGTTGGTACAGTCACTGTGGAAAACAGTTTGGAGGTTCCTTAAAAAACTACAAATAGAACTACCATATGATCCAGTAATCCCACTTCTGGGCATATACCCAGAGAAAACCATAATCCCAAAAGAAACATGTACCAGAATGTTTGTTGCAGCACTATTTACAATAGCCAGGACTTGGAAGCAACCTAAATGCCCATCAACAGTTGAATGGATAAAGAAGATGTGGCACGTATATACAATGGAATATTACTCAGCCATAGAAAGGCATGAAATGGAGTTGTATGTAATGAGGTGGATAGACCTAGAGTCTGTCATACAGAGTGAAGTAAGCCAGAAAGAGAAAAAGAAATACTGTATGCTAACTCATATATACAGAATCTAAAAAAAAAAAGAAAGAAATGGTACTGATGAACCCAGTGACAAGACAAGAATAAGAATGCAGAGAATGGACTGGAGGACACAGGGTTGAGGGGGCAGGGGTTGAAGGTGAACCTGGAACAAAGTGAGAGAGTACCATAGACATATATACACTACCACCTGTAAAATAGATAGCTTGTGGGAAGTTGCTGTATAACAAAGAGAGATCAATTCGATGATGGGTGATGCCTTAGAAGGCCAGGACAGGGAGAGCGGGAGGGAGTCGCGGGAGGGAGTCGTGGGAGGGAGGGGATATGTGGATATATGTATAAATACAGCTGATTCACTTTGGTGTACCTCAAAAGCTGGTACAAGAGTGTAAAGCAATTATATTCCAATAAAGAGCTTAAAAAAAAGTTAATGAAAAAAAATTTATAGATTTGCTTGCCAACCATTCTTGCACATAAATAGCATAAATGGTAAAATCTATTTTGTAGGCAGCTTAGTAGTAACTAAATTGTTTGAATTAAAACACAGATAGCTCTGACTCAGCTATTCCACTAACAGAAATTCAGCATAAAGATAGTTTTGTGTGAAAATACAGATATGTGTGAATAGTCACTGCAGTATTTCAGTAAAAGAAATAAATATCCTTCAATAGAAACTCATTAAGTGATTTTGCTACACCCATACATTGGATTATTCTTTTTTTATTTTAATCTCTCCATACCTTTTTGAAGTATTTCAAGATTTATTGTTATTACATTGAGTAAAGATGCAGAACATTATTAAAGTATGGTGTGATGTACATAAAATACATATATTATGAACATACATATGTATATACACAGCACTTATATGCAAAAGCATTTAGGGGGAGAAGTAATTGTTAACTGTTCATCAGAGAATGACACTGTGGCAAGGGTGGTTAGAGAAATTTTGGGAGGGAGAGCGGGGAGTCCCTCTGTAGTGTTCACATTATTACCCTGAAAGTGAATTATGTTTCCTAGCAAACAGTAGTTAAAAACAACTTAAGAATAACTTATTCATCTTTGTATTTTTGAGCTGTGTAACTCAATTCTTTTTGTGTAGTGGGTGCTCAATAAAGGCTTTTTATATGAATGCCAAATGAAATATGCCAGCAGAGAGAGTCATGTGATGAGAATGGAATCTCCTACACTTAGGCTGAATAATTCAGCAGTAATTTCCTGTGTAAAACATCCTTTCACCTAGGTAGTAGTTAACCAACATTAAGTGCCCTAAGAATTAATTGAAATGATGGCCAAGATCCTTGTTAGAAAGACTGTGTCTGTGAATTTCATTGTAATTAGGCTTAATGAGGCTATTACTTCCCTGTGTCCACAGTGTCATATTATTGGCCAAAGGACACCAAGGCTGTTGTAGTTCTGCTCAATTTGAATCAAGATTACTCTTTTCTAGGTAGAAATTTCATTAAGGTCAGAAACATAATAGAGATGGACATAAAAGGCAAGGAGAGAGTCTTTTTTTTCTTTTCCTCCTCAAATTTTTTTTTCCTACATACTCATTTGTGGCCTTTTAATTCTACATTCCTCACAAAATGAGGTCAGATCACCCCTCTTATCTATTAAACCCTGGGTTATAGTATAACTCTTAAGGCCATCACCTTCACCTATTGCAGAAACAAAACTAAGATATTTGTTGGAGCTGTAAATAGCAGTAAGGTAGTGGTTAAGAGCATAAGCCTTGTTCACAGTTTGATGACCTGGTTTTGAATGTTAGCTCCACCAATTACCAGCTGAAAAATTTAAGGCAAGGTATTTAACGTTTAAGAGCCTTCATTTACTCATTTGTGTAATGCTGAAAATAAGCCAATAGAGCTATGGTAACAAATACAGTTTTTAGAAAGTTGTCTTTACAGGGTTTTAAAGTAATGGTTATATATAAACTGCAATCAGACATAAAAAAGGAGCACCTTTTTTTCAGTAGGAAAATACATTTGTAGTGTCTTCTGGGCAAATGGTATCTCAGAATTAAAAAAAAAAAAAGTACAGTTGGCAGAATGATCTTTCTTAGGAGAATCACCATATATTCTAGTGGCTATTATTCTATAATAAGCTTAGAAATTGAGAAATAATAAGCTTGGAAAAGGTACTGAAGACTGTAAAAGAACTCCTTAGGTTTGGTGTACTATATCCTCTTCCATGTGCCAGGCGAGTATATACATACCCTGAAAATCCATAAGGGCAGAAAATGTGCTTTTAACTGTCAAGTAACAAAGAAATAAAAATTCTGGTGACCAAAAACTTCTTGGGAAGCTTACCTCCAAAGCATCAGTTATGTAATCTCACACCTTGATTCCAAATAGAAGATAAAAACTTTGTTTCTGGTTGTTGCATTACTTGCTTGATTGGTACACTCAACAAATATTTACTGAGACTTACCCCATGCCAAATCGTCAGTCGTAGAGAAAACACAAGTGATCTCTGCCATCATGCAGCTCTCATCTACAGGGAGAAAGAGAATAAACAGGTAAACACATAAATCTATACAGACTAATTGTAATACTTGACATGAGCTCAAAAGTCACAGCTCAATGGCAGAGAGAATGACAACTATGGTGGGATGCATTTTTATCTATATAGAAAAGGTTTTATATAAAATTACTCTGAACTGAGCTCAATTTATTTATTCTTTCTATATTCAATATGAATTAGAATTGCCTGAAATTGTTAAAAATTACCCAAGCCATGTAGTTTTGTATTCATTCATTTATAAAAGGAAATGAGTACTTTTCTTTCTCTTTTTTTTTTTTGTGAACTTCCTTTGAATTTTATTTTTTCCTCTTGTATATTTATATATAGTTTTTCGCTCTTTTTGGAATATAATTGCCTTACACTGTTGTGCCAGTTTTTGCTGTACAACAAAGTGAATCAGCTGCATCCATACACATATCCCCATATTCTCTCCGTCCCAATACTCCCTCCCACCCTCCCCATCCTACCCCTCTAAGTCATCACCAGTCATTGAGTTGATCTCCCTGTGTTATGCAGCAGATTCCCACTAGCTATCTATTTTCCATTTGGTAGTGTATATCTGTCAATGCTACTGTCTCACTTCGTCCCAGCTTCCCCTATGCCCCCAACTCCATGTGCAAAGTGAGTACTTTTCAACCCAACTTTTCAAATTCTCATCTTTATATAACCACTAAATTAAAATTCAGTGCACCAAGAACCCTCAGCTTTCTCTCACTGTAAATGATTGAAGTTCCAACTGTCCTAAAATATCATTGATTTCCTTTTAAGTCCTCACATAATGACTGGATGCAAAAATCTTCTTTTGGCAAATAACACAAAAATTAAAAGCAAATGACAGAAGTAGCAATTTAAAACTACTAATTTATTTATGTTTTTCCAAGAAATTTTGCTGTTTGATCCTCTACTGACAAGCAAGAAAGAAAACAACAAAACCTAGGTCCAAGGAATTGATACTGACAAATCTAATGGCTGATTGGAACCCCCTACCCTGTGTGAGATGACAAGTTTCAGTTGTTTTATGGAATCCTTCAGGTTGTCCATTACTTGCTGGTAAATCAAGCTCTAAATTACTCATTTCCTTTGCCAAGGTCTTTAATATCATTACCCCATGCTTTTCAAAAGACATTTTAAAAACAGCAAAAACGTGAAGGCCAAATAAAAGGCAACAAAGCTATTGGATTATAACTTTGATCTCTTCCTACAATTAGCTCTATTTGTCCTAAGAAAGCTCAATGAATCATCTGAATATGTACTAAATAATTATTGTTCCCACCTGCTGCTTCCTTCCTTTGTTATATTGATAATTTGAAGAATTTAATCTTTTCTATTTTCTTATTTTGAGCAATCATTCCTTTATCCTCCCAAATCTGAGGTAATATTAGGTAGAATGCGTTTCTTAATCATCCAGTACCCTTCCCTCCTAAAAACCACAGACCTGATTGTTTTCTTGTCTGTTACTTTATGGTTGTCTGTGATTCATGGGTTGGCACTTTTGATTGTACATTTTCCTGATGGTTTCTGTCCAAGTCTGTCATTTCCATTCATTTCAGAGTTAAAGCTTGTATGAGTAAATAGTTTGGTTAGCAGAAGAATCTTGAAGGCTTTTGAAAGACTTCTAAAGTAGTCAAATCCATTTTAGTATTCAACTGCTCTAACTTCCAAGGTTAAAGCCCCATTTGTCACAGGCACAACTTTGAATGCTACAGGAGAACACACGTGGCCTGTGAAGTAGCAAGTGACTGATGATGCTATTGATTTTATCCTTGGTTGGTTTTCTATATGGAGCTTTACAGTTCTCATAAAGTATATAAAAATAAACCAAAATAAACTTCCCAGAGCAACAATAAAAATTAAACAGTATTTTTAATAAAACCACACAGCTACTGCCACTTTCTATCTCTACTATATTAATAGTATACAAATGGGTTAAACTTTCTGGAACCTCAAATTGAACAGGGATTTTCAATTTATATCCTACACAACCACTGTTATGATGTATATTATGTTTTACCATCCACCCATACTCAAGGGACTAGTGGCTAAAATGATATAGAAGGCAGCTATATTTATTATTTTATGATTGTAGTGAATATCTGAAGTTATTCCATCGTGAAGCAAAGGTAAATACTTAAAAAAATAGTTATGGATCTTCTTTCTGTTTTATATACTGTTCATTTACTTCAGTTGTCTATAGATTCTGTCAACATTATATATGTACATGTAATAGTTTTTATTTAAGCCATATTTTATTATAGAGTAATTTTATATTTTGAATAGATAGTTCATGTAAAAATCAAAGCAATATAAATTGGTACACAAGAAATCTTGTTCTAATCTGTCTTGTTATCTCACACTCACTCCCTACATAACCATTTTTAGTTTCTTGTGTATTTTCCCAGCGTTTCTTTATGTAAATTCTAAGAAATAATAATATATATATTCTCTTCCCTCTTTTCCATATACTGTACAAAAACTTTTTTTAAAATTTAAGAATATATTCTAGAGATAATTTACTATCAAGACACTGAGCATTTCCTCATTTTTTAAAATGTTGCATAATATTTTGATGTGTAGTTGTACCCTAAATTTTAGCTTGTTTTCAAACTCTAGAGAATGCAATGATGCTACACTGAAAAAGATGCCAGATGATTAAACTTATACATTTGTTATTTTGCACATGTTCAGGTATATCTATAGATTCCCTGAAATAGGATTGCAGAACCAAAGGATGATGCAGTTGTAATTTCAAGAGTCTTGCCAAATTTTACATATATATGTATATTTTTTCTTGTGGACTATGTGTATACTTTGTTCTTTTATATAATGAGTTATTGGTCTTTTTCTTATTGATTTCTTGGGAATATATATATATATATATATATATATATATATACACGCACACACATTTTTATGGATAGTAATCTTTTTTTCTGTGATATAAAAAATTTTCAGTCTTATATTCTTATTTCAATTTTGCAGTGATAGTTTTTGCTATGCAGAAGTGGTTTTTTACTTTTTATTTATTTTATTCTATTTTTTTAGAGTTTTTTTTGATGTGGACCATTTTTAAAGTTTTTATTGAATTTGTTACAATATTACTTCTGTTATTTACATTTCTTGGCCACGAGGCGTGTGGGATCTTAGCTCCTCAATCAGGATTGAACCTGCACCCCCTGCATTGGAAGAAGAAGTCTTAGCCACTGGAATGCCAGGGAAATCCCAGAAGTTTTTTTAAATGAACTTATGGTTTACTTGTCAGATAGTAATTTTGTGGTTTCCAGATTTTGGGTCATGATCCTTCCCTACTGCAACATTATAAAATGATTCACTCATATTTTCCTCAAGCACGGTTTTATTTTTTTATATTTAATCTTTTATTAATTTGCAGTTTACGTATATCTTGAGATATGGATCTAAATTTTTAACCCAGTTGACCTCAAATCATTTATTCACAAAACCATATTAACTCTACAAATGGCAGATACTGACTTTCTTAAATACAAAAGTTCATATCTCAGTCTTTCTCTTCTGTTCCTTTGGTCTATATATGTATTCATTCATCTTCACCACACTGTTTTAATTATTGTGATTTATTTTTCAGAGTCTCCCTGAATATTCTTGCTTGTTTATTTTTTCCATAAGTACTTTAGAATCTGCATAACAATTTTAGAAGCCAGCCTTCTGTTTAAATCTAATTATTAAATCACTGCTATTTATATTATGGATTTTCTTTTTCCTTAAGAGTCAGGCTTTTATATTCTTGGATGCTCTTCAGCATTTCCAAATCTGGTGACTAAGACATTAACATCTTCAAGCTGTGTGCTCTTTTTTATTTTTGAAAATAACTTTGTCTCTGTCCCTCTTATCATGTAACTTGGCAGCTGAAAATCTTCAGTAACTCTCCATAGTATTTGGAGTCCAAAGTACCTAACCTGTCATACAAAGATCGCCAAAGTTCTCTGGTCTCTGCACATACCGTGCACCCCTTCTCTACCCAAAGGGATTTATTTGCAATTCTAAAACAGTGTATTTTCTTTTATAACAGGATATAGGCAAAAAACACCATATTCCATTAGTCTTCAAGATCTGTCTCTAGCCCTTTTTGGAGCCCTCAGCCAAGGCATCAGCTCTTCTGCAAAGGTTTTCTTAACTCTCAAAGACTGATCCAGGGACTCCTCATCTGTGTTCCCTGAGCTTCCAGAGTATGTCTCTCATATAGCTCTCATCAAGCTTTGATGCAAGTGATTGTTTTAAAGCCTTCACCATGTTTCTCAAGTATAAGATTTTGTCTTAATATATGCACATTCTTATGAGACAAGCATTGTAGATGCAAAATAGAAAACATTGAATGCCTGTTGAGTTAATTAGTTAATGTAGTGTCACTCTTGCAAGAGGTGAGACATGGTTTTAATTTGTCTTTAATTAGTAGATCAAATGTCAAATTCACCTAAAATTTTGATAAACTTGAGATAGTACCCAAAATCCTTGGCAGGGAGTAAAGTACTCTAGAAGGAAAATACTTATAAAATATGACAAAAGGTCAATACATTTGTATAAGTAACATATCAATATGAAAATTATTTTAAAATTTATACTGATAACGTAATGGGTATAGGACATTCCTAGATAACTTAAATGACTAAATTGCACCAGTAATCAGACATACATGAAAGAAAAATTTGTGCGCGTTATAGTAGGGTTAAATATATACATATAATACAAAGAAAAGACAGCTTCTTTCTTATAACTGTTTTTTTCCCTAATCCTCCAATTCTCTGAGTGGTGGAAAATGCTAACTTTATAATTAATAATATTGTCACATTTTTCACAGGTAAACTATCTTAAGTCTTAATAAAAGTATGACTGCTCCCTCTTCCTAGAATTCTTTCTTTTGTAGCCTTTTCTCACTTTAATTAATCCATCCTTCTATTCATCCAGCAGGTGTTGCCTTGATTGTCATTTTTTCAGGGAAACGTATCTTGTCCTTTACATACGGTCTCTCTGTTAAATGTTCTTATACAGTTGTACTCTGTTTTCAAAGTACCTGTGAAAGTTTAACCAGTTGTTAATCAACTATCTCCCCTATTAGACTGTTTCCATCCACACAGCTGAGATTGTGTCTACTTTCCTATTTTTTCTTAAGCTCTTTATTAAAATATAATTGCTCTAACTGTTGTGCCAGTTTTTGCTGTACCACAAAGTGAATCAGCTGTATTTATACATATATCCCCATATCCCCTCCCTCCCGTGACTCCCTCCCACTGTCCCTATTCCAGCCCTCTAAGTCAACACTGATCATTGAGATGATCTCCCTGTGTTATGCAGCAGCATCCCACTAGCTATCTATTTTACATTTGGTAGTGTATATATCTCAATGCTATTCTCTCACTTTGTCCCAGCTTCCACTTTGCCCCCCACACCCCCTGTCCTGTTTCCTTGAGTCTGTTATCTACATCTGCATCTTTATTCTTGCCTTGTCACTGGGTTCATCAGTACCATTTTTTTTAGATTTCATATATATGAGTGAGCATACAGTATTTGTTTTTCTCTTTCTGGCTTACTTCACTCTGTATGACAGACTAGAGGTCCATCCACCTCACTATGAATAACTCAGTTTCATTCCTTTTTTATGGCTGAGCAATATTCCATCGTATATGTGTGCCACATCTTCTTTATCCATTCATCTGTTAATGGGCATTTAGGTTACTTCCATGTCCTGGCTATTGTAAATAGTGCTGCAGTGAACATTGTGGTACACTGTGGTTTTCCCAGGGTATATGCCCAGGAGTGGAATTGCTAGGTCATATTGTAGTTCTATTTTTAGTTTTTTAAGGAACCTCCATACTGTTTTCCATAGTGGCTGTACCAACTTGCATTCCCACCAACAGTGCAGGAGGGTTCCCTTTTCTACACACCCTCTCCAACATTTATTGTTTATAGATATTTTGATGATGGCCATTCTGACTGGTGTGAGGTGATACCTCATTGTGGCTTTGACTTGCATTTCTCTAATGATTAGTGATGTAGAGCATCTTTTCATGTGTTTGTTGGCCATCTGTATGTCTTCTTTGGAGAAATGTCTATTTAGGTCTTCTGCCCATTTTGGATTGGGTTATTTCCTTTTTTTTGGTGTTAAGCTGCATGAGCTGCTTGTATATTCTGGAGATTAATCCTTTGTTGGTTGCTTCATTGGCAAATATTTTCTCCCATTCTGAGCGTTGTCTTTATGTCTTGTTTATGGTTTCTTTTGCTCTGCAAAAGTTTTAAGTTTCATGAGGTCCCATTTGTTTATTCTTGATTTTATTTCCATGATTCTAGGAGGTGGGTCCAAAAGGATCTTGCTTTGATGGATGTCATAGAGTGTTCTGCCTATGTTTTCCTCTAGGAGTTTTATAGTGTCTGGCCTTCCATGTAGGTCTTTAATCCATTTGGAGTTTATTTTTGTGGATGGTGTTAGGAAGTGTTCTAATTTCATTCTTTTACATGTTGCTGTCCAATGTTTCCAGCACCACTAACTGAAGAGGCTATCTTTTTTCCATTGTATATTCTTGCCTCCTTTGTCAAAGATAAGGTGCCCATATGTGTGTGGGTTTATCTCTGAGTTCTCTATTCTGTTCCATTGATCTTCCTTTCTATTTTTGTGCCAGTACCCTACTGTCTTGATCACTGTGGCCTTGTAGTATAGTTTGAAGACAGGGAGTCTGATTCCCCCAGCTCCACCTTCTTTCTTAAGATTTCTTTGGCTATTTGGGGTCTTTTGCATTTCCATACAAATTGTAATATTTTTTGTTCTAGTTCTATGAAAAATGCCATTGATAATTTGATAGGGATTGCATTGAATCTGTAAGTTGCTTTGGGTAGTACAGTCCTTTTCACAATGTTGATTCTTTCAATCCAAGAACATGGTATGTCCCTGTATCTGTATCGTCTTTGATTTCTTTCATCAAAGTCTTATATGTTTTTTGCATACAGGTCTTTTGCTTCCTTAGGCAGGTTTATTCCTAGTTATTTTATTCTTATTGTTGCAATGGTAAATGAGAGTGTTTCTTAATTTCTCTTTCTGCTTTTTCATTGTTAGGATATAGGAATGCAAGATATTTCTGCACATTAATTTTGTATCCTGCTACTTTACTAAATTCATCAATTAGTGCTAGCAGTTTTCTTGTAGCATCTTCAGGGTTTTCTATGTATAATATCATGTCATCTGCAAAGAAGAAATTCTTCTTTTCCAGTTTGGATTCCTTTTATTTCGTTTGCTTCTCTGATTGCTGTGGCTAAAACTTCCAAAACTATGTTGAATAATAGTAGTGAGAGTGGGCACCCTTGTCTTATTCCTATTCTTAGAGGGAATGCTTTCTCTTTTTCACCATTTAGAATGATGTTGGTTGTTGGTTTCTCATATATGGCTTTTATTATGTTGAGGTAATTTCCTTCTATGCCCATTTTCTGGAGAGGTTTTATCATAAATGGATGTTGAATTTTGTCAAAAGAATTTTCTGCATCTATTGAAATTATCATATGGTTTTTATCCTTCAATTTGTTGATATGATGTATCACGTTGATTGATTTGCGTATATTGAAGAATCCTTGCATCCCAGGGATAAACCCCACTTGATCATGGTGTATGATCTTTTTAATGTGCTGTTGGATTCTGATTGCCAGTGTTATGCTGAGGATTTTTGCATTTATATACATCAGTGATATTGGCCTGTAATTTTCTTTTTTGGTGACATCTTTGCCTGGTTTTGGTATCTCAGTGATGGTGGCCTCATAGAATGAATTTGGGTGTGTTCCTCCTTCTGCTATCTTTTGGAAGAGTTTGAGAAGGATAGGTGTTGGCTATTCTTTAAATGTTTGGTAGAATTCACCTGTGAAGCCATCTGGCTCTGGGCTTTTGTTTGTTGGGAGATTTTTAACCACAGTCTCAAATTCAGTACTTGTGATTGGTGTGTTCATATTTTCTGTGTTTTCCTGGTTCAGGAAAACTACATCCAATTAGGATATAGGAAAAAAAAAACTATAGCCAATTTATTGGCATATAACTATAGTAGTAATAGTCTCTTATGATCTTCTGTATTTCTGCGGTGTCCATTGTTACTTATCCTTTTTCATTTCTAATCCTATTGATTTGTGTCATCTCCCTTTTTTCCTGATGAGTCTGGCGAATGGTTTATCAATTTTGTTTATCTTCCCAAAGAACCAGCTTTTAGTTTTACTGATCTTTGCTATTGTTTCCTTCATTTCTTTTTCATTTATTTCTGATCTGATCTTTATTTCTTTCCTTCTGCTCACTTTGCAGTTTCTTTGTTCTTTTTTCTGTAATTGTTTTAGGTGTAAGGTTAGGCTGTTTATTCAAGATTTTGCTTGTTTCTTGATATAGGATTATATTGCTATAAACTTCCCTCTTAGAACTGCTTTTGCTGAATCCCATAGGTTTTGGGTCATTGTGTTTTCATTGTCATTTCTTTTTAGGTGTTTTTTGATTTCCTCTTTGATTTCTTCAGTGATTTCTTGGTTATTTAATAATGTATTGTTTAGCCTCTATGTGTGTGTATTTTTTAGTTTTCTCCTGTAAATTGATATCTAGTTTCCTGGCATTGTGGTCGGAGAAGATGCTTGATATGATTTCAGTTTTCCTGAATTTATCAAGGCTTGATTTGTAACCCAAAATGTGATGTATCCTGGACAATGTTCCCTGCACACTTGAAAAGAAAGTGTATTCTGTAGTTTTTGGATGGAATGTCCTATAAATATCAATTAATTTGATATGGTCTAATGTGCCATTTAAAGCTTGTGTTTCCTTATTTATTTTCTGTGTGGATGATCTGTCCATTGGTGTAAGTAGGGTGTTAAAGTCTCCTACTATTATTGTGTTACTGTCAATTTCCTCTTTTATGGCTGTTAACATTTGCCTTATGTGTTGAGGTGCTCCTCTGTTGGGTTCATAGATATTTACAATTGTTATATCTCCTTCTTGGATTGATCCCTTGATCATTAGGTAGTGTTCTTATGTTTCTCTTGTAATAGTCTTTAAAGTCTAATTTGTCTGATATGAGTATTGCTATTCCAGCCTTCTTCCCACTTCCATTTGCATGGAATGTCTTTTTCCATCCCCTTACTTTCAGTCTGTATATGTCTCTAGGTCCGAAGTGGGTTTCTTGTAGACAGCATATATAAGGATCTTGTTTTTGTGTCCATTCAGCCAGTCTGTGTCTTTTGGTTAGAGTATTTAATCCATTTATATTTAAGGTGATTATTGACATGTGTGTTCCTATTACCATTTCCTTAATTGTTTTGGGTTTGTTTTTGTAGGTCTTTTCCTTCTCTTGTATTTCCTGCCTAGAAAACTTCCTTTAGCAATTGTTGTAAGGCTGGTTTGGTGGTGCTGAATTCTCTTAACTTTTCCTTGTCTGTAAAGATCTTGATTCTGCAGAAAGATTAGCTGTTATCCTTATGGGTTTTCTGCAGAAACTCTGCAGGCCAAAAAGGAGTGACAGGATATACTTAAAGTCTTGACAGAGAAAAATTTACAGCCAAGATTACCCTACCCAGCAAGAATCTCATTCAGATTCGATGGAGAAATCAAAAGCTTTACAGACAAACTAAAGTTAAGAGAATTCAGCACCACCAAACCAGCCTTACAACAATTGTTTGCTTTTCTCTTGCTGCTTTTAATATTTTTTTCTTTGTGTTTAGTTTTCGTTAGTTTGATTAGTATGTACCTCGATGTGTTTCTCCTTGGGTTTATTCTATATGGGACTCACTGCACTTCTTGGACTTGATTACTTCCTTTCCCATGTTGGGGAAGTTTTCCAGTATAAGCTATTCAAATATTTTCTCAGACCCTTTCTTTTTTTCTTCTTCTTCTGGGACACCTATGATTCGAATGTTGGTGCACTTAATGTTGTCACCAAGGTCTCTGAGGCTGTCTCCCTTTGTTTTTATTCTTTTTTCTTTTTCCTGCTCTGTGGCAGTTATTTCCACCATTCTACTTTCCAACTCACTTGGTCGTTCTTCTGCCTCAGTTATTCTGCTGTTTATACCACCTAGAGTATTTTTAATTTCTGTTAGTGTGTTGTTCATTACTGTTTGCTCTCTGGTTCTTCTAGATTCTTATTAAATGTTTCTTGTATTTTCTCAATTTTGTTTTCAAGATTTTGGATCATCTTTACTATCATTACTCTGAATTCTTTTTCAGGCAATTTTCCTATTTCTTCTTCATTTATTTGGTCTTATGGGTTTATCTTGCTCCTTTGCCTGCAAGGTGTTTCTTTGTTTTCTCATTTTGTATAATTTATAGTGTTTGCTGCCTCCTTCCTCTATGCTGCCCAGTAGTAATTCTTCTTATTTCTGTTCTCTACCCTCTGTGGTGGGGTTGGTCTAGTATCTTGAGTAGGCTTCTTGATGGGAGGGTCTGGTACCTGCTTTCGGGTCTGTGGATCTGAGTCTTTTCCCTCTTATGAGCTGGGCCATTTCAAGTGGTGCGTTATAGGGTATCTGTGAGCTTAATCTGGCTTTAGGTAGTCTGTGTACTTATGGGTGGGTTTGTATTCTTATCTTGCTTATAGTTTGGTGTGACATACCCAGCACTGGCAGTTGCAAGCAGTCAGGAGAAGCCAGGTTTTAGACTCTGATAGAGGGCTCCTTGAGAATTGTCTGCAGTTAATCTTTCTTGTGGCTGAAGCCTCTCTAGTGGTCTACCTTCCTGGATTTCGTGCTCCCTCCTCAGAGACCCTGACTTGACTTCTGGTCGAGGAATCCAGACTCCAGAGGTCACTCATCCAAGCAATGAAGGTGATTAAAAAATCTATCCAAGCCCCAGGCTAATGGTCAAACGTTAAGACAGACAAACAAATACTGTATTAAGGAGATACGTACATGCACAAGAAACACAAAAACAGAATCCAATAGAACATGAAGCACTAGAACATCCTGACAGAAGTACCCCAGAATGCAATCAGACAAAGAGAAAACCAACAAAAATTCTAAACCAAAAAACACACAATAAATCCAGGAAACTGTGAAAATGAGGACCAAATATAACAGGGACCAAATAGAAACAGAGAACAAATATAACAAAGAGTAAGAGAACAAGCAGATAGACTGAAGATCCACAAAACAAAAGCAAACAATTATAATTAGAACTAAGATAAAGACAAAGCCTAATAACAAAAACAAAAGCAGTGTGTCATCTGAAGAATAAAGAAAGGAAACAGAGCAGACCAATAACAGTGTTTGAGTATAATAAAATAATAATATAATAAATATAAAATAAAAAAGGATAGGACACAGAGCAACAGAAGAGTGTAGTATGACTGGGAATATAAAAAGAAAAAGAAAAAATAATAAAATAGAAATGTAGTAAAGATAAAGAGGAAAAGAAATAGGGGAGATAAACTCAGCACTACAAAAAAGCTAGCTAGAAACAGAAAAATATAAAAAGGCTAAAAATAAAAATAAAAGTAAAAAATAGAATAAAAAATATAAAGTGTGAGGATCCCTTAGGGCTACGATCATAATTTAAGAACAAAGCAAAACAAAACAAAAAGCTAGAACTGGACCACAGAATGGATCAGATCAATAGACTTAATAATAATAATTCTGTTTCCTTGGAGTCTCAGTTGGAAGTGTCTCTGTACATGCCTTGAGCCTCAGGCCACCTTTACCTCCCCAAGATGCCCTCTTCTGCCTCTGGTTTGGACTCTTTTCCTGATGTGGGTCCTATGGGGTCCACTTAGGCTCTGATCTGGCCTAATTCCTGTGTGTTCCTTCTCCCACAATCCACGGCGGCCAGAGCTAGACCTTTTTCATTTGTGGGAACATTCTTTGTCTACTCAGGTAGTCCAAAGACATAGGGTTTACCTAGCTGATCACAGGAATTTAGTCGGCAGCATGTATATCTGATGGAAAGATTTTAGAACCTCTTCCTTAGTACCCCATCCATGGTGTTCAGCTTTGGTTTTGTCCCTGCTTGTGCATGTCGTCTAACTGCCAGAGTCTGGTCCTGAGGCTGCCTTGGAGCTCTTTGGGTCTGCCTCAGTGAGGGTTTCCTTTATTGTTCATCTGCAGATGCAAGTGTGTGGGGAGAGAGAGGCTTTGATTGTGGCTCTTCTCCCTGCATGTGACTCAACAGTAGTGCTCAGCTGGATCACAGGAGCCCTGGGGGTGACGCCAAATGCGCACGGATGCTGACAGCCACGGATATAGGAAGTCTGGCCTTAGTGTGGTTCTTTACTGGTGCCTGGTGCAAAGTACCTAATGGGCATCCCTCAGGGGCTTTTAGTATTACTCTGGTACCAGCAGAGCTTCCTTTATTGCTCATCTGTCGGCACCAGTGTGTGGGGAGAGAGAGGGTACAATAGTGGCTCATTCCCCTGCATGTGAGTCTGCAGTAGTGCCCTTCCTGGGTCACAGGAGCCCTGGAGGTGGCAGCAGTGCCTATTGCACAGCATCCCATTTTATAACTGAATTTTTTGTTATCTTATTGTTAAGTTTTAAGAATTTTTTTTTTTTATGTTTTGGATACAAGTCCTTTATCTTGCAAACTTTCTTACAGTCTTTGGCTTGTCTTTTCATTCTCTTAAACAGCATCTTCTAGAAGTTATATAATTTTGAGTTTTACATTTAGGTCTAGCATTCATTTTCAGTTATCTTTGTGGAAGGTGTCAGATCTGTGTTAGATCATTTTTTTTTGCATATGAATGCCCAACTGTTCCAGCACAATTTGTTGCAATGTCTGTCTTTTCTCCGCTGTATCACCATTGCTCCTTCATCAAAAATCAGTTGGCAATATTTGTGTGAGCCTATTACACAAATACCTATCTCTCCTGTTCCATTAATCTATTTGTCTATTATTTCACAAATACCATGTTATCTTAATTACTGAAACTTTACAGTAATCTTAAAGTCATATAGAGGCAGTTCTCCACCTTCATTGTTTCTCTTCAATTTTATTTTGTCCAGTCTGGGTCTTGTGCCTTTCCATATAAACTTCAGAAGGAGTTTGTTGATTTTCATAAAATAACTTGCAGGAATTTTGGCTGGGATTGCACTGAATCCATAGGTCACTTGGGAAGAATTGACATCTGAACAATATTGAGTTTTCCTATCCATTTACGTGGTCTATTTTTCCATTTATTTAGATCCTCTTTGATTTCTTTAATCACAGTTTTATAGATTTCCTCATATAGATCCTGTACATATTTTGTGACATATTTATACCTTAGTATTTCATTTTGGCAGATGTGTTTTTTTTATTTCAATTTCTGATGTTTAATTGCTGATATGTAGGAAATAGTTGAATTCTCTGTATCAACCTTGTATGCTGCAACTTTGCTATAACCACTTACTAGTTCCAGGAGTATTTTTTTTTTGATTGTTTGTGACTTTTTTACATAGATAATCATGTCATATATGGACAAAGACAGTTTTATTTATTCTTCATATGTGTATCTTTTATTTCCTTTGTTTTATTGCATTTGCTAGGACCTCTGGTGTGATATTGAATATAAGTGATGAGAGGGCATATCCTACTGTGTTCCAGATCTTAGGGGAAAAAACATCCAGTTTCTCATCATTACATATGATATAAATTGTAGGTTTTTATAGATATTATTTAGGTATTATTTATTAAGTTGAGAAAGATCCTCTCCACTCCTAATCTGCTGAGAGGTTATCATGAGGAGTTATTGGATGTTGTCAAGTGTATTTTTTTCACATATTGGTATGATTATTCCTTTTTAGCCTATTGATGTGATGGATTGCATTATGTGACTTTTTAATGTTGAAACTTCTTGCATTATTGGAATAAGTTCACTTGGTTATTTTGTATAATTATTTTTATAAATTTTTGTATTTGATTTGCCAATTTCTCTTGAGGATTTTTGCATCTCTGTTCATGGAAGATATTGGTTCTGTAATATAACTTTCTTGTATTGTCTTGTCTTTATCTGGTTTTAATATTAGCATAATGCTTTCCTCATTCAATTGAGTTAGTAAGCCCTCCCTCTGCTTCTGTTTTCTGGAAGAGATTATTGAAAACTATAATTCATTTCAATATGTCTCCTCTAAACGTTTGGTGGTACTCACCATTGAAGCCATTTGATCATACTGCTTCTTTTTTGAGATGGTGATTAATTATTCACTCAATTTTCTTTAATAGGCATATACCTATTCAGATTATTTTTTACTTCTTGTATATTTTCAGCAACTGGTCCATTTCACCTAAATCATTGATTTTCAGGTTTCTCCGTTTTTTTTTTTTCTTTCTCAGAAGGAAAGAAGTGATGACTTCCAACCTCTTTACATGTTGGAGCTGAAATCCGAAATCAATCCCCTCTATTTTTTTGATTGCATATTTACTATTGATTAATCATCACGTTCACTGACTCTTTCTTCTGGTGTCTCCATTTTATTGTTAGCTCCATCTAGTGAATATTTTTTTTAGATATTGTGTATTTTAGTTCTAGAATTTCCATTTGGTTCTTTCATGTATTTTGTTCCTCTGTTGAGGTTTTACTACTTTTCATTTATTATGACTATAATTTTTCTTACCTCATTGAGTATAGTTATAGTTGTTAATTTAAAATCTTAGTCCATTAATTCCAATATCTGAGTCATCTTGATGTTGGTCTTCATTGATTGCCTTTCTCTTGTGAATACTCATGTTTTCCTGTTTTACATATGTTGGGAAATTTTGAATTGCATTCTGTACATTATGTATTATATGTTTTAGAAACTCTGAATTCTATTATGTTCCTCTAAAGACTATTTTTATTTTTCTTTTGTTTTACTTTTTTAATAGGCACATAACTTGGATGAACTTTACAGACCTGTGGTAGGGAGCAGCTCAAAAGTTTTTTTTTAGCCCATCTGGGCTACTTAGATGCTTCCCCATGTATTTGTAGTTCATGTCTTAGTCAATAGTTTGGGCAGAATTTACAGCAAGAACTGATATTTTCCTTTCTGACTCTCTCTTTCTTTGAATTTCTTTCCCTCAGTTTCTAGTTGCTTTGGTTTCCACATCCCAGGATTTTTGAGTCTTCAAACCAGCACATTTTCTAATGGAATTTGACAGTCTGTCCTTAGACTAAAAGCTGTAAACATAGGAAATTCACACAGTGACATTTCCTTCTTCAAAGTGTCAACTGCCCTCCTCCCAGCCAATATTTGTCTGTTATTGGTCACTCCCTTGTGCTTTCTCATAGCTTTTTTATTTTTTGTCAGCTGTTTTCAGTTGTCAGGGAAAGTTGGTTTGATAGGGGGTAATTGGCCATATGAAAAGTAAGACTCTTAGAACACTGCTGAGTTTTGAAATTTAATCTTGGTAACTGTTGAATTTATAGGACTGTGTCTATAGTAATTTATATCTTTTGTAAGTGAAGACAGTCTTGACTCTATCACTTGGATACTATACCGCTACTATTTCTTTTTCCCTCTGACTTATTACTTAGGCTAGGATTTTCAGTATATGATGAGAAATAGTGATGATAATGTACATCTTTTTTTTTTCCATAGATGTTATATACCTGCATTTTTTTTTTTCTTTTTTAAGTATAAGGCTTGTAGTTCATATGATACACACACACACGTACACACACTCTCATTTCTGGTAGATAAATTTAATAAATAAGCAAGTTGCTTACTTTTGAATGACTTTTTCTATCATGAATTGGTGTTTGAGATTTATCGAATTTTTTTTATTTTTCCACTGGAAAAAAATATATGATTTTCCTCCTTTATACAACTTTTGTGGCAAATTATTTCCCTAGATTTTAAGACTGTGAAAGAGAAATCAAAATGAAGTTGGTATTGCTTAAAGAGCTCTCTAAAATGGAGCCAGAATGCCACTTAGGAAGTGTGATTTATGCATGTCTCACCCCAGAGGCAATCTTGACTTTGACCACTTTTATCTTAACATATGCATCTAGAAAATCTACACAATGTTCCAGAAACTCATGATACTTATTGGACCCTTACCCTAAAATAACTCATGATAGCCTATCCCTCATAGACAATTATTTCCTTTCTTGCATCAGGATCAAACAATTCATGAACAATTTTATGGCTTTTGCCTATATAAGCTCCTGACTCTTTTTTTTTTATTGGGATATAGTTGTTTTACAATGTTGTGTTAGTTTCTATTGTACAGTGAAGTGAATCAGCTATATGTATACATAAATCCCCTCTTTTTTGGATTTCCTTCCCATTTAGGTCTCCACAGAGCATTGAGCATAGTTCCCTGTGCTATACAGTAGGTTCTCATTATTTATCTATTTTATACATATTGGTGTATACATGTCAATCCTGATCTCCCAATTCATCGCACCCCCCCTTCCCCCCCTTGGTGTCCATAAGTTTGTTCTCTCTGTCTGTGCAATCCCACTACTGGGCATATACCTTGAGAAAACCATAATTCGAAAAGACACATGCACCCCACTGTTCATTGCAGCACTATTTACAATAGCTGGTCATGGGAACAATCTAAATGTCCATCAGCAGATGAGTGGATAAAGAAGATATGGTACATATATATAATGGACTATTAACCATAAAAAGGAATGAAATTGGGTCATTTGTAGAGACATGGATGGACCTAGAGACTGTCATACAGAGTGAAGTAAGTCAGAAAGGAAAAACAAATATTGTATATTAATGCATGTATGCGGAATCTAGAAAAATGGTGCAAATGAACCTGACTCTTTCTCTTTCCCAGAACACTCTAAGTTTTACTCAAATCTGTGTCTCCCAATTTTCAGTCCTATGTCCCCTAATAGTCTTTGTTTTTTGCAGCCTCCATACTGATTACTGTTCAACAAGACATTAAATCATGCTTTCATTCTAGGGTAATACATATGGGGATGTGATAAATTTTAATACACTTTTGGAGTCAAATAGCATAGAAGTAAACATATACTTTCATAAAACAATATATATTCAATAAGAAATCTGCTTGTCTTCTTTTACCCAGATTTGATTAAAAATAAACTGAAAACTGAAGAAAGATCTTAGAGTGGCTGATTCATCACCTGAAGGGAGATGCCTTGCTCTATGTCAAAGTAAAACAAAAACAAGAACTACTTACTAGATGTGTGAATTCCTTCTATTCAATTTGTAAAAATTCTTTCAATGTAGATGTCAAAAAAACACCGACAGTGTACTCTTTATGTTTGATAGGATGACTTAGAGTCCTGGCACATGCTTTGTGTACAAAATTTACCTTTAGCATGTGAAATATTTTTGCCTCTGTTGGTAATTATTTGTTTTAGAATAAAGCTGTGACTCTGGTATTTTTCTGATTTAAATTAATGTTAAACATTCTTAATACCACTCAAAGCTAATGGTTTACTTGAAATTTCACATCTATTATCATAAATGTAAAGAGCCTCTCCTTTTCTATTCCCAAGCTGTCTTCATCTGGTTAGAAATCTGGATTTCAAATGTGCTTTTTAAATTAGGTGCATGTATTTTGACCTTTCTCTGTTGTGATGGTTAATTTTATGTGTCAACTTGGAGGCTGCTTTTCGATGAGATTAACATTTAAATTGGTGAACCTTGGGTTATTATTGCCCTCCATAATGTATCATAGGCCTTAGTCAATCATTTGAAGGCCTGAATAGAACAAAAAAGACACCCCTCTTCCAATTCTGAAGAGCAAAAGGAAATTCTCCAGGAGACTGCCTTTGAACTTCATCTGCACCATTAGTTCTCCTGGGTCTCTTGCTGGCCAGCCCACAAGGCAAATTTTGGACTTGCCAGCTGTCCTAATCATGTGAGCTAGTTCTTTTAATACATCTCTTTGTGTATCTACACACATTCTTTTGGCTCTGCTTCTCTGGAGAACATTAAATAACTATATCTCTTTTCTGTAACAATGTGTAAGAGAAAGGAATTATCTATTTTTAGAAATTTTGGAAAGACTCACCTGTAAAAACCTCTGGGCCTAGAATTATTTTATTGATATCTTTTGTAAACAAGTTACTGATTCATTATTCATTTGATCTCTTGGCTCTTAGTCTATTTAAATTTTCAGGTAACCTTTGGTTCTTTCTTATGGCTGTATACTTCTGCTTCATTGTTCCATCACTCTTACTTATCTGCCTGGGGTATTTATAATGCTTTATTTTGATTTGGCAGGGGAGGTCTGTTCAACTAATTTTTTCTTTTTGTTCTTTCCTCTTCTTTCCTTATTATTATTAATTATTTATTTTTACATTTCATACTTTTCAAATTTCTAATTTTATCCTGTGAGTATATAACCTTTTGGGAATAGCAGCTGCATTGACTGGGAATGCATTGATCCAGCAAAAATGTCACCATCCAGACTCTGAATTACAGTTTCCAAGGTGAATTCAGGAAGTAAGTGTAGGGAATGTGCCTCAAGATGGAGCTGCTCCTTCCTTACAACCTGAGTTCACCTACAAACTCATTTTCCTGCCCTCAACACATACTCAATCAGAAGAGTTTATATTATTTCTGCTCCAGACACTGCTCACACCCAAGGATTTCTTCTTTCCATTCTCATAAACTAGATGACTGATAGCAGAGGAGGCAATGAGCAGAACGTTTTGAAATCTCAGAGGTTGGTCCCTCTACCTCTATCTTTTCTTATTTGCCCTCCAGCACAGTCAGTTTTATAATCCTCCAGTTTCTCCTCCTATTTCCTTCACTGATTATTTTGTTTATTGATCTTGTCTGAGATGGAACATGTAAATAGTGATACTCTGAGGCAATTTGGGAAGAGGAAAAAAAGGAACAGCAATAATGCTCTTCTTTTCTTCGTTCCCCATTGGTGCCTCTGGCCCTCTTTTAATCCAGGACTAGGAATCTACCATCTTCTGCCTCAAGGTTTTAGTGTTCTGAGATCTGTCAACTTCCCTCTTGCTTTTGTGGCATCTCCAAGGTTAAGCTCTGGGAAAGGAGCCAGATTCCTGTGCTCCTTTCTTTTCCATCTTGTCTGGGGCCAGAAGTAAGAGACGCTTTGTTTCCTGATTTCTTTGTTTTAAATAAAGTATCTCACACTTCCACTGAGGCATCTTGAAAGTTAAATCTGAAAAACAGGACAATTTTGATTAAAAACAAATGGAATTTTTTGAATAGAAACAGAGAGAAAAAATCTCCCAGCCTCAAGAGGAGGTGATAAATATACCTAAGCATAGAATTTGACTTTATATTTTCTGTAAGCTAATCAAATTGGCAAAACTGGCTTTATTTCATAGACCTACATAAATCCATTTGCAGGGATGTGTCTTCCTACAGATTTTCTAAATTTCCCTAATATTTAGTCCTAGATGGTAACCACCAAAATAGATTTTTTATTTGTTTTTGTTTTGTTTATTTTTGGTTTTCCTGAAGATTCTAAATGTTTTAAATAACTTGAGTCTAGGCTCCTTTTGGACAATTACTGATCTGAGACATGACTGTTATTTATTCCAGAATGGAAAGCATTTATTTTAAGATTTTCTAGATATTTTCTAAATCTCTTGCTTTTTTCCTACCATTTGTTAATGAACTGTCAGCAATTTATTGTCTAGTAGGAGGAAAATGACATAAGAACTCTTCTCCAATAACCTACCACAGTTTAAGGAACTGAATTATGAAAATGTTTAATGCATATGTTCTGTAAACCAATTATTTTTAAGCTTCAAGTTTTCTTACAAAAGTGTTCCCCTATCCAGACAATAGAAAGAATATTATGGTTAAAGGCACAGAGGATCTGTTCAACGAGGGCTTGTATTTTTTGTCTAAGTCTCTTTGGGAAGTAGGGTCTAAATCAAAGATAATGTTGATTTCCTCACTAAAGTCTGATATTGTGTGATCTAATCACAATGGAAATAAATCAGCTCCTCATCCCAAACTGAGGCTTACCTTTAAAATATTTTTTAAAAATCATACTCTAGAAACTATCAAATTGTGTGTGGGAAATATACTAACCTCAGAAAGTTCTATAAATTCTTCTGTCTAATGCACAAAACATGGTTCACACTGTGAGTTTGCTCAGTGCACAATACTGGAGCCACTAATGAGTTGATTACCAATAGGTGAATGATTGAAAGTATTAGACACCCAAAGCAGGTGAACTATAGAATTTGTATTTCCTGAGAAAACGTTATGTTAAAACAATGCACCAAGTTCAAAGAAGTAGAACTCAAGAAATCATTTCTAGTCTCTTCATACATGAAAATTATTGCATTTAATAGTTATGTGGTATGTAGCAAGACTACTGTTTCTACTAGCAGAGACAGCAGGAGATATTTTTATATTAAGATTTCAGTGAGTGCAGAGAGAATACCTCCACCTCCACCCATTCTCATTCTTGCCACATAAAGGTTCATTGTAAGCAACTATTTCCTGTGCTGTGAACCCATCTACAGTGGTAACATTACTCTGGGAAATGTGACTGTCAACTGTTTCCAAACCCAAGCCCTTCTTTCTTTCCTCATTACACTTTACTATGATTTGTTAGTTGTTGTTGTAACATAGTAGACTACAGATCACTTCAAGAAAGGGACCTTGTTTACTTTCTTCACTAACTCTCTGAGAGCACAGTGTCTGGATCATGTTAGATGCTTATCAAATATTTGGAATAAAAGAATAAGGCATAATGATTACATGATACATCACAATGTTAGTTGAACAAAAGTCTGATAAAGGAAATTCAAAGACAATTTGTAGTATATTTTTTCCCCAAGAAAACATGTTCAAATCACATACAGACAGGGGAAGAAAGAATATAAGTTCCTTATTGTTTACTTCCATGGCCTTTGATGGCTTAGAAAGATAGTTTCCAATATAAATATTATGTGAGCTACATATGTTATTTCAAATTTTATAGTAGACACATTTACTAAGAAAAAAGGACATTAATTTTAATAATATATTTATTAGCCCCATACATACAAAATATCATATAATCAATATAAAGTCAATATAGAAATCACTGAGACATTATAATATATACTTTTTTCATTCTAAGTCTTTGAAATCTGGTGTGAATTTTACACTCAGCACATCTCAAAAACCACATGTGACTATTGTCTGCCATATTGGACAGTGAAGATATAGAGCAGCGTTTTTCTTCAATGTACATAATACACACCTGAAGATATAAAAATGCAACTTCTTATTCAATAGATGGGCTAGGGGGAGGTTATACCTTTCTAATGACTTCCTAGGTAGTGCTGATGCTACTGGTCCATGGACCACACTTTGAGTAGTGAGAGTTTGAGCACAACATAAATTCCTCAATAGCAAAATAGAGAAATAAAGAGTAACAAATTCTCAAATTTATAGAAAGGCTCAGCCAAAGCCTCTCTCTATATCTGTGTAGTTATTAGTCTATTTGACATTTCCACTTGGATGAGTAATAAATATCTCAAATTTAATACATATGCTTTATTAAGCTGTTGCCCACAGAGCATACCTGAAGCTCAGTCACACTGGGGACCCTCTGAGGAACTGTGTAGAATCTACCTCAAAATGCTCCCTCTCCCCAATATGGGAAGCTGAATAATTTATCCACTGACTTATATTCCCCAATGTTTGAGACGTAGCTCCAGGCATGTTGCCTCTGTTGAACTTTTGGATTGCACCTACAGTGAAGTTAAACAACAACAAATAATCTCATTGTTTTAGAGAAAATCTTAAAACAGACAAGAAGAGACATCTCTTTGGATCTTAAGGGCAGACACTTGCAGCATGCAAGGCATCAGGCCACTGCAGTTGAAATCAAAGTTTGTTGGGGGTACATTGTGATTGTGTGGAGATCCCAAAATGTCTACTGCATTTCCTATAAGTAATGGAGATATGTGACTTGAAGTCTCTCAAAAGGTGGCAGATTCATCAGTTTCTCCTGTAAAATTGGCTTAGTCAATATCTGTGATGTACTTAGAAGAGTGCCAAGTATTAGCAGTTATTTCTGCATAGATAGTCTAAATTAACTTTGTGGCTCATATCTGAAGTGCTTGGGTATCTAAATCTTTTGTTTTTATTACTAGTAATTCTCACTAACATTGATTTGTACCCTTTTGTTTTGGTGATTTTTGATTTTGAATTATTTTTTCTTTATGTTATTTCTTAATTTGTTGAAAACCTAGGAGTCTAAATTGAGGTATACTGTCCTCAAAGAAGATTTTAGTTTGATTCTTCCAGGAACAAGTTGGAGTTATGACCACTGTAACACCCTTCCAGGTTATCAGTTTATTATAAATTTTGTTCACCCTATTTGCACCAATATCATCACCTGTCCTCAGCATAACTCTTCCTGTTAGTGCATTTTCATTATAGTTTCAGATCACACAGTTTTGGGTTTTTTTTAATACATTTTGGTTCTTATAGGTTTCTCTTGTTTCAGCCACACTGGAAAAACATGATGCAAATTATACTTCACACAGGAACTCATTACTTCACACAGGAGGCAGCATCTACAAATTTTCTGCTGGGAGTAGAAATCGGAAATGATCTTGTTTCACACATTCTCTAGATTCTACATTCATGCTTTTGCTTGTGTAGTGGCAGGGCCATGTTATAGGCAGAACTGTAAGAAACTGCCGGATTCTTTAGATCAAAAATGGTTGAATATTTTCAAGCTCCTATACTCCACTGTGGGAGAAAGCAAAAGCTTGAAGTGTCATTGAGGCCATTATTAAAGAATCTTATTTGGAGCTATAGTGACGCAGAGAAGGTCAGAGAAGTCACAGAAATGCCTCATCCTCTTACACAATAGCAAACTTAAATACTCTAATTCAAAAAGTATCTCAGAGATGATTCTAAGTAAATTTCTGTATACTTTTCAAATATGATGGTTTTCTGTCTTTTTTTCCAAGTGTTTTGGAACTTTGATCATTTTTCTTGTCAGTTGACTAGACCACACACTATTCCTTGAAGATGAGTTTGTAGACATACTCACGTGGTCTAGAAGTGAGGAGCAGCAAGCTTGTACTGCCATGCACTCACTAAAAAAAATTACAGTTGATTTATAGCATTCTCTGTTGTGTATAAGGCAAGACTTGTTTTTGTTTTAATTTGTGAATATTTAGTGTCAGGGAATTTAGCTACATTCCTTCCTCTGTGAATGCCCAACCAACTTAGAATCATGATGTGCTAGAAATGGAAGAAATGTTTACCTTAAGTTCAAAACTAACACCCAGAAAGATTAAGTGAATTTCACAAGGACAGACATAAAATCTTTGTAGTGGACCCAGAAACAGGCTCAGTCTCTTGACATCCCGACACTAGAATTTCCTGGTGTGCAGAGTGACAAGACCTCCTGATTTACCCAGGACAGGATGGGGTACCTGGGATGCGAGACTTTCAGTTTTAAAACCAGTAAAGTTCCAGGCAAAACAGGAAGAATTGGCTGCCATAAACGTGTTCTCAAGATTTAGTTTTCTCATTAAGAAAAATTTCTGGAAATATTTATCTACCAATACTGAGATTAGTAGAATCAACATAGGAACTGGACAGACAGTTAAAGTTTATATCCCAACTGTCTGGCCAATGGAATATGGGCATAAACATCATCTCCAGACCTGGACCATAATATTTCCCAGTAAGACTTTTCTCACACTCTTTCTTCATATGTTTTTTTAATAGATGCCAAAGGTCCAGTGGCCATAGGGAACAACAGAGCCATTAGAAGAAACAAACTTAGTTGCTGAATCCTCTCCTAAATAGAAGACTAGCTGTGAAACATTTAATTGGACTATGACACAAGTGAGAGAGAGCCCTTTTTAATAAGCCATTGAGGTTTGAAATTGTTATAAAAATTTATTTACCTTTACTAACACAGATGCACGCAGCAACATTATATATGTGTTTATTTTTTTCCTCCTTTCCCCTTTTACCAGTATGGCAAGTGTAAAAAGATGGTTAACAAACATGGGAGCATTTTCTCAGTATTTTTGGCCATATGGAAATATTTTGCTCTTCTTAAAGAACTGCAATGGCTTGTGGGTGAAAAATTTACTGAGGGTGGTTAAAAAAAATTTAAATCAAATTAAAATTAGAAAGCAGGAAATCATGGTCTTGAGGAAGCATATTTAAGATTCTTGCTGATTGTTAGGTATGCTTTTTTATTGCTTAGATCTTTTCATTTTTCCAAAACTTTCTTTTTTTTAATATTTTGTTGACATGTAGATGAGTTTGAAAACCCATTTGTTCACAAACCTTTCACAGAGTACATCTTTTACCCTATCACTATTTCCTTGTTCCATCATTGTGTTTCTCCTAAACTCCATCTGTTGTGTATGTAGAAAGTGTGTAAATACCATTTATGTAAGTGGTTCAGTAGGTGACATTTTCATCAGTCATAGCTTGTGATTACATTCTCTCTCTTACTAAAACAAGTTAATATATACTAAAAGACTAAAAGAAAAGAAAACTAGAATACATAGAGGGCTTCAAAGCAGTAGATATTTAAAAGTAGATAATCATCCAGGAAGAAGTGGAAAATGCAAATGATAAGAGACTTATAGGTCATAAGTGACCACAGCTCATATCCTCTAAAGAAAAGGATAGGTAATTGCATTAATGTTAAAAGAAAAGGATATTTAGATTCCTCTGCTTTAGGTATTAAATGTATCTGGTGTACTTCTTGAATAATTCTAGATATACAGACAAAGAAAACAGCAAAAAATATGTTATAAATAAGACACTGAAGTTCAGGCAACTTATATAAGTTTAATGTAAATTCATATAAAGTTATTTTGAATTTAATCACAGGGTTTGGGATTAAATGTCTTCTTATCTGTGGGATTAATTGTTATATTACCAAAAAGATAAAACTGAGTCATTGCAGCACTATTCACAATAGCCAAGATATGGAAGCAACATGTGTCCATTGATAGATGAATGGATAAAAGAAGATGTGGTATTTATATACAATGGAATATTACTCAGCCATAAAAAAATGAAATTTTGCCATTTGTGACAACATGAATGGACCTAGACAGTATTATACTAAGTGAAATAAGTCAGAGAAAGACAAATACCATATGGCCTCTCATATGTGGAGTCTATAAAAACAAATGAACAAACAAAACAAAACAGAAACAGACTCATAGATACAGAGAACAAACTGGTGGTTGATGGGGGTGGGGGCAGGTTTGTTGGATGGGAAAATAAGTGATGGGGATTAACAGGTACAACTTCCCAGCTATAAAATAAATGTCAGGGGAATGTATTGCACAGCACAGGGAATATAGTCAATAATATTGTAATAACTATATATGAGAGATGGTAATTAACATCATGGTGATCATTTTGTAACATATAAAAATATCGAATCACTATTTTGTATGCTTAAAACTAATATAATATTGCATGTCAATTATAATTCAATAAAAATAAATAAGTAAAGTTGAGGAGAAATGTGGATCTGCTCCTGTAGCTTAACAGATTTGGAAAAACTGTGAAAATATTTTTGTTGGAATTGCTGCCTGTGTCTATTTCTACCCAAAACAACTCTTTTTTTTTTCTTTAAGAACTTTTTTTGAGATACAATTGACATACATTAAACTACATATATTTAAAGTGTGCAATTTGATATTTTCAAAACAACTCAACATTAATTTTTAACTGTGTTATTTAGTCCTTGATAAGACAACTTTTCTGTTTGTTTTTTAAGGTGATACTTAAAGAAATGTGTAAGAAGAATAGACCATAAAGCAACAGGTTAGCAGCAGATATTACTTAATTTTGGTCTTGACACATGTCTGACCTTTAGGAATACTTTTAAATACCTTCATTAAAGCCAGAGAATGGCTACAGTAGTCACTCCAGTGATTCATCAGCAGTCATTCTAGCTATTCATCTTGTAGCCATTCTAGCTATTCATTTGTGGCCAATTCAGAAAGGAAAATGAAAATATGCCATGACAGCATCAAGTAGCTTGAAAGATGAATATAGGTATGAATAGGAAGCTAAAAATATCAAAAATGAACTTTTCAGAATAATATAGCTATGTTATTCACCAACTTTCCAAGGCACAGAAATGACTGTCTAAAATCCTTATTTTAAATGATAATTAATTGATTAATTAATTAACAAATAAACCCTGCTGCCTGGTTTTATGGGAAATGTACATAGAATATTAGGACCAAAAAAACCTTTAAGGATCATCTTCTCTAGTTAAGTCATATAACAGGTGAAAAAACAGGACTTGAAAAATGTTTAGCAAAAATTTGATCAAAACCCAGTTCTCTTAATCTCTCCCTTTTATCTCTGTCTCTGTCCAGTGGCCTTTTGCCCATATGGTAGTCATTTAGATATTCACATTAGTTTTAACAATAACATTATTTTAGTATTTTGTTCCTAAAAAAATAAAATAATTGAATCACTATGTATGAGTGTACAAGAGAAATTGAGTCTGCTTCGATCATTTTTCAAACTGATGAAATCCTTGCCAAATTGTAAACATACATAAATTTCAAATTGCTGTGCTCCCTCTGAAGTATTTACTACATTGCACCTAAAACAAAAACAAAAACAAAAAAAATATTTACTACATTGTAAACCCTGTGACTCCAAATATTTTCATGACACACACACATATACACACACACTGACACATATATTTGTTTTTTTACTTATACAACTATCACGTGATGAACTAGTCCATCAAGAGAAAAATTATGTGGGAATTATTAAATTACTGTTTCTCAACTTCAAACCCACCCATCTATATTCTGCTTTGATGTTAATGTAGGGACAGCAAACCAAATGTCTCCTTCACCAGATGGCTCCATTTTAAATCCTGTCAATAGGGGGTGCTAGAGAGAGACTGGATGACTGGAAAAGAGTTAAAGATATGGGGTTTCCTCATTTTTGTTACTTTCCTCCTGTTTACACCACCACTTCCATGGTTCTCACTCCTGGCAAAGATATTTAGTTCCAGTTGCTGCAATTAGCTTTCAGTTTTTCTGTCATTCCTAGTACCAGTGCATCACATGCCTTCAGAGACAGAAGCATCCTAAGACCTACAACTCTTTCCACTGATATCTGAGTCTCAGCTCTGTTTGAGTCTTTCTCCTAGTTTCTCATGCACCAGCAGGGAAACACCCCCTCCTCAGAGGGCTAGGCTAACCCCAGCTGCTTGCCTTGGCTTCCGCCAGCTTAGGGATGAGTAGCTGCTTTCTGTACTTACAATTTCTGTAAAAATTCAGTTTCTTTTTTTTTAATTTTTAGTTTTCGATACCTGACTAAATAAATATTTATATTAACATATTCTCTGCTACAATAACTGCTATGCTCTCTGTTTTCCTGACTAAACCTTGACAGATACAGAAATAAAAACGTGACAATACTTGAGGACTTATCATGCATCAGGCCTCACTGACACATTACTTACCTTTCAGATTTTCTCTGGTATACATAGTAATTTTACTATCCCTCCTCTTTCTAACAGTTTGTTGAGTTACAACTGATATACCAAAAACTGCACATATTTAAAGTATACAATTTGATGAGTTTGCATGCACACACACACACACACACACACACACACATACACACACATATATATACACCCATGAAAGCAGTACAACTTGCAAGGTAATAAATATATCTATCACCTCCAAAAGTTTCCTTGTGCCCTTTTAGAGTTCTGTTTCACTTTGTTCTGTTTTATTCTGTTCTGTATAGTTTTATGTGTATGTGTGTATGTTGTGTTAAGAACTCTCTCTCTTTTTTTTAAATGATCAGAGGCTGCCAGTTCTCACCCCTGTTTTGGGCTATAAGTCAGGGTTGTTTTTGTTTGTTTTTTGTTTTGTTTTCAATTTTCTTTAATTGGCTGCTGTGGGTCATTGTTACTGTGAGCAGGCTTTCTCTAGTTGTGGCAAGTAGGGGGCTACTCTTTATTGCAGTGCGGAGGTTTCTCACTGTGGTGGCTTTTTTTGTTGTGGAGCATGGGCTCTAGGTGTGCAGGTTTCCGTAGTTGCAGCATTTGGGCTTAATATTTGTGGCTCGTGGGCTCTAGAGCACAGGATCAGTAGTTGTGGTGCACAGGCTTAGTTGCTCCGTGGCACGTGGGATCTTCCTGGACCAGATATTGATTCCATGTTCCCTACACTGGCAGGCAGATTCTTAACCACTGTGCCACCAGGGAAGTCCCATGTTAAGAATTCTTAACATGAGATGTACCCTCTTAAATTTTTAAGTTCACAAGACAGTATCATAACTATGGGCACTATGTTGTATAGCACATGGTATATAAATGCAATGGAATATTATTCAACCTTAAAAAAAGAAGTAAGTCCTGCCATTTGTGACAATATGGGTGAATATGGAGGACATTATGTAAAGTGAAATAAGCCAGTCACAGAAGGACAAGTATTGTATGATCCCAATTAAGTGAGGTTTCTAAAGTAATCAAACTTATAGAAGCAGAGAATAGACTAGTGGTTGGCAGAGGTTGAGGAACAGGGAAATGAAAAGTTGTTCAACGAGTATAAGGTGACAGTTACAGAAGATAAGTAACAACTATTCCCTTTTAATGGAGAAGAAATTTCAGGATTACAGACCTTGAGTAAGTTGCTTTAGTCATAAATAGTAGTTGGAAGTCCCTGAAGTGGGAAGATAACAAGAAAATCTCAGGTCTTTCACGATCTGCTATAAACTTTCAAATCTTTGAAAGATTACTTGAGAAATGATAATAATGACAGCAGACCCTGAATGATATTTATTTGCAGTTAGGCACTCTTCTAGATGCTTAACACATACTTATTATTAGTTAATAACACATATTAACTATTTAATCCTCAGAACAACCCTATGAGATAGTACTGTTATTATGATTAAGTTGCAGATGAGAAAACGAAAATTCAAACCAGGCAGTCTGACTCTCATATGTGTTCGGAATCACCAGTACGTTCTACCTTAGGACGAAAGACAGTAGCATAAATATAAATAAGGATAACTTGTCAATGATATAAACAGGAAGTTTAGATTCCTAAAACCATTTTCCATAAATAGCTTCCTGTTATTTTTCTCTTTCAGTTTCTTTTCTCCCACCCCACTCCTAGTCTAGTACTATTACATATATTCTTCTCATACCTATGATCCTTGAGTTAGGCCACATGTTAAGAAGTTATTTAAGACCTTTAAAACTTAAAGGTCCTAACCCAATTCTCCAAATTCTCCACTGCTTTACAACAGGGACTATGCAAGACTTTCTTCAAACATTATTTGTGCAAGCCTGGCCTTGTATTTAGTACTTCAGTGTCTTCTTTGTCTGAAATGCCTTCACCTCCTATGACCATTATTTGTTTATATAATAATCAATCATAAGAATCCTGATTAAGAAGTTTTTCCTAATTGAACAGCCCATACAGATTCAACTTTTGCATTTTTAAAGGAGTTTTTGCCTTTATTGTAGAAACTTATTGTAGGCTACCTTATATTTTTTACCTTTTCTTTTTATATGTTTCATGTCATTTTAAACTAGACTGTAAACTCCATGAGGCCATTGATCATGTCATAAATTTATTTGTGTTCTGGTGGTTCTAGTAATTAGTATACTCTCTTACACACAAGTATTGCCAAATAAATGTTTATTGTTGAAGATATGATAAGAATCATACAAGCATCCCAACTCTTCTACTCTTTTGAAATAGGAGTCTAAACTTAGAGAAAGAAGCAATGCTAGAAATGAAAAGTATATATAAATAATTTTGCACCACATGCATCCCTAAGAATATTATAAAATCTACTAGTCTCCTCCTGAAAGGAAAAATATTGTATATTTTTAAAATGTTTAAAAATCCAAGAGATTAGAAAATAATTGGATTCCCAGAAGAGTGAATTGATGAATGGATTAAGAACTCCTAAAGCACAACAAATGTACAAGACCTTGTTCCAAAAGATATCATATAGCCAAAAGTCATTCATAGTATACTATGGTTTTTAAGATGTCAGATTCACTATTCAAACATTCTTGAGTCCACATCTTAGCTCAGCTACAGGCTAACTGCAGTAGTAAGCAATTTATGTGCTCTAAATGGACTTTATTAAAGTGATGAATATAATATCTATTATATGTACCTCATAATATTATTTTGAAAATTATATGACATGATCTGCAAAAGTGCTTAACATAGTACCAACACCTAGGAAGTACTCAGTTGCTGGTAATTATTTGTTCTCTGTATTAAAGAAATAAAACAATCTAGGGTGCTGTGTCATAGTCAGACCAAGATTGTTTGTGAGGAAAATTGCAAACAATATGTAATAATTACAACATTAAGTAGATGGGATTATCCCTATTGTCTTCAACCCCAAAGTTAGTAGCAATGATGGATATGAAATGTTATATTCAAAAGAGAACTGTTTCACACTATTACATAGCTAAGTTGATCTATCTCCTCATTCTCTTCCACAGTATTTAATAGAGAACTGGCACTTTATTAGAGAAGGTGGATGTTTAGGAGAAATGTGCACTATATCCAGATAGTGTGTGATACAATCCTTTGAAAACTTGACCGCAATCTTTTGAAGTTTGAAAAGTTTGAGGCCGATATCTGCCTCTCAACTGGGAAAGTCTAGAGACAGGAGACAATCCAGGCAAGATAACAGGCAAGGGAGAGAGGGAGTAGCTGTAGAATCAAGTTCAATTCCATTTCGGTTTTTACCTACATCAAATAATTTTGCAGTGTGGAGGTACCTCCTCAGATCTCCGAAAAAGAAAACCACGATGTTGCCGCCAAATGAGTCAGCACTGGGATGTTGTCATGAAACAGGACATTTGACCAAAGGTGAAAAGTACAAGTATTAGTTAAGTCTCATCCTTTCTCCCTTCCCTAAACCCCAGACCCTGGGTATTAGAGCATGGCTGGGGAAAGATATAAAGAGAAGAGATTGAGCACCAAGATGGAAAGAAAAAGCCAAAGACCACTTGTCCCTTCCCTACAGTTCTCAAGTAAGTGGGAGAGTGATGATCGCTAGCCTGGTCTTTTTATTACCTAAAAATATAATAGTTGTTATAAATTTTAAGTGCTTGAGAAGCTGTGAGGTTTGCCAGAGATGTTTCAAATTGATTGGTCCGGGAGATACAAAAGAACAGGTTTGAGGACAGAGAATAGAGTAAGAAAGCTGCTTTCTGATCTTACTGCTTTACTATTTTTAATGTAGCTTATTAAATAAAGCCACCGTATTTATGCAATGTTATGTATACTTTTATACATAATAACATGTGTATCATAAGGAATGATATGCTGTTTGATGTATATTGGTTCTGATTAAAGATTATGCCTGTAACACTGCTGTCATTTACTTGCATTTCAATATGTTTCCCAAGTGGGAGATATGAGAATAAATTTTGGGCTAATCATCTTAGGGAGCCTCACAGGCTGTGTGGTGCTACCCCGTAAAGAGGGTACATACTGCATCTGTGCACTGGGAACATTGCCACCCAAAGACCCTATCTTACTCCAGTGGCTACCTGAAGAGGACAGACCTGGAAACATGAACATGCATGTGACTTAAGTCCCTTCAGAGTGGACTTTATAAATGAGATATGGGTGACAGGAAGGAGTGGGGGATATATTCTTTCACTTTTATTTCTCCTGGATGCCATAATTCATTAGGCCTCTGAAGATGCCTTGCAAAACTAAAAAGTAGCCTCACTTATTACTAAGGTGAAGCCACTCAGAAACATACCTCCTTATGTTTGCGTCCTTTCCTTCCCTGACTGGTTTTGTGTTTTCTTTGAATCTACACTGGGATTGCATTATCAAATAAAATATTGCAAAGTGTGCATTGTTTTTTAGGAAAACACAGAGCTAAGACTATGACATGAGAAAACATTTTTCTAAATGATTACATATTAGGGTATGTTTTAATGTCTGCTGTATTCATAGACCATGGGGGAGGAAAAAATCTATAAAAGTCTCTCAGTAGATGCCAAATACAAATTCAGTAAAATTTAACATACATTTTTGAATAATAGATTATATAATTTAAAATCCTATCAAGGGTTTTATTTTCATAAATGAAGAAAATTGTTTACTTCCAAATCAACTTCCAACACAATTTCAAAACAAGGCCACACTGGGGCAATGGTTAAGACTCTGCCTGCCAATTCAAGGGACACGGGTTTGATCCCTGGTCCAGGAAGGTCCCACATGCCACGGAGCAACTGAGTCCGTGCACCACAACTACTGAGCCTGTGCTCCAGAGCCCATGAGCCACAACTACTGAGCCCGCATGCTGCAACTACAGAAGCCCGAGTGCCTAGAGCCCATGCTCCACAACAAGAGAAGCCACCCTGAGAAGCCCACTCATTGCAATGAAGAGTAGTCACTGCTTGCTGCAACAAGAGAAAGCCCACACAGAGCAGTGAAGACCCAAAACAGCCAAAAAAAATAAAGCAACAACAAAAAAAAACAGGCCACACTGTATCATTCTAAATAATATCAGAGCCAACATGGCAATGCCTGCATGTATAACCATGTGGAGTTATTATGTAAGTTCTAGCAGATGAAATCATAAGGGAAAACCAAATGAGTTATACAGGAGAGATCATATAATTAAATGCTTTATTAGATTTACCAAAAAGCACTAAATTTATAGTATTATTTTATTTAGCAATTCTGTGCTTAGGAGTTTATCGTTTGAATATAGACTTGTTACCAAATATGCGTGGGCCAGTAGATGTTATGCTTTTGCAAGGCAAGGATTGTGATGTTTTGTTCATGGTTGCATATCTAACACCTAGCCCAGCACTTGGACCACTATTCCAGGGATGATTCTAGTACAGGCCAGACAGTCTTCTAAGCATTTTACAGAATCAGTACATTCAGTTCTCTTAATAATCTTTTTTTTTTTAAAGAACTTTTATTGAGATACACTTAACAGAAAATAAACAGCATATATTTAGATTGTACAATTTGGTATCCCAGTCTCCCAATTCATTCCCTCGCAGCCCTCCCCGCTTTCCCCACTTGGTGTCCATGTGTTTGTTCTCTGCATCTGTGTTTCTATTTCTGCCTTGCATTTCCTCTTTCATAGTTGTTAGCATTTGCCTTATGTATTGAGGTGCTCCTATATTGGGTGCATATATATTTATAATTGTTATCTCCTCTTCTTGGATGGATCCCTTGATTTTATGTAATGTCCATTCTTGTCTCTTATAGCACTTTTTATTTTAAAGTCTATTTTATCTCATATGAGTATTGCTACTCCAGCTTTCTTTTGATCTTCATTTGCATGGAACATCTTTTTCCATCCCCTCAAGTTCAGGCTGTATGTGTCCCTAGGTCTGAAGTGGGTCTTTTGTAGACAGCATATATATGGGTCTTGTTTTTGTATCCATTCAGCCAGTCTGTGTCTTTTGGTTGGGGCATTTAGTCCATTTACATTCAAGGTAATTATTGAGATGTATGTTCCTGTTACCATTTTCTTAATTGTTTTGTTTTTGTTTCTGTAGGTGCTTTCCTTCTCTTATGTTTCCCACTTAGAGAAGTTCCTTTAGCATTTATTGTAGGGCTGGTTTGGTGGTACTGAATTCTCTTAGCTGTTGCTTGTCTGTAAAGCTTTTGATTTCTCCATCGAATCTGAATGAGATCCTTGCTGGGTAGAGTATTCTTGGTTGTAGGTTCTTCCCTTTGAAATATATCGTGCCACTTCCTTCTGGCTTGCAGAGTTTCTGCTGAGAAATCAGCTGTTACCCTTATGGGGGTTCCCTTGTGTGTTATTTGTTGTTTTTCCCTTGTTGATTTTAATAACATTTCTCTGTCTTTAATTTATGTCGATTTGACTACTGTATGTCTTGACATGTTTCTCCTTGGGTTTATCCTGCCTGGGACTCTCTGCACTTCCTGCACTTGGGTAGCTATTTCCTTTCCCATGTTAGGGAAGTTTTCAACTAGAATCTCTTCCAATATTTTCTTGGGTCCTTTCCCTCTCTCTTCTCCTTCTGGGACCCCTAGAATGTGAATGTTGGTGGTTTTAACCTTGTCCCAGAGGTCTCTTAGGCTGTCTTCATTTCTTTTCATTCTTTTTTCTTTATTCTTTTCTGCATCAGTGATGATCACCATTCTGTCTTCCAGGTCACTTATTTGCCCTTCTGCCTCAGTTAATCTGCTACTGGTTCCTTGTAGTGTATTTTTCATTTCAGTTATTGTGTTGCATATCTCTGTTTGTTTGCTTTTTAATTCTTCTAGGTCTTTGGTAAACTTTTTGATCTTTGCATCCAGTCTTTTTTTCAAAGTCCTGGATCATCTTCACCATCATTATTCTGAATTCTTTTTCTGGAAGGGTGCCTATCTCCTCTTCATTTAGTTGTTTTCCTGGGGTTTTATCCTGGTACAAAGTTCTCTGCTTTTTCATTTTCTCTGTCTTTCTGTGGTTGTGGTTTTCAGCTCCACAAGATGAAATACCGATGATACTGCTTGATACTGCTGTCTGCCCTCTTGTGGAGGAAGCTATCTAGGAGGCTCGTGGGTGCTTCCTGATGGGAGGGACTGATGGTGGGTAAGGTTCTCTCTTAATAATCTTAATGGTAGGTGTTATTACATATGGAGAGACTGAGGCTCATAATGATTATGTGACTTGTCTAAGGTCAAACAGACAGTGAGTGATGAGACAGGGATTTGAATCCAGATGTTCTGATTCAAGAACTTCTATCAAGCATTGACTTCTAATGCTTTTTATATGTAGAAATTGAATAATTTTTCTACAACAAATTATTTTTGACTATTGCATATGGATGATAAAAAGATACATAAATAAGTTATTAAATGACTATTACTCATTTGTATAAGTGTAAACTGGAAAACAAATTAAATACACTAAGTGCCAAGAGAATCTGGTGAAAAAAAATTGGTGCATCCATGTAAAAGAATCTATGGAATCATTAAGAAGAATGATAGATATGAATGGGTGTGGGGATACATGGTGCTATGCAAAAAGCAAATATCAAGAGCGATATGTAGAATAATGGACCTTCAAAGATGTCCATGTTCTAATCTTTAGAACCTATGTATGTGTTATGTTACATGACAATGTGGAGTTAAGGTTGCTAATCAGCTGACCTTGAGATGAAGAGATTGTCCTGGATTATCCAGCTATACTCAAAGTATTCATGAGGGCTCTTATAAATCAAAGAGCTTGGCAGAAGGATCAATGTCTGAGTCAGAGAAACATCTGAAGGTGCTACATGGCTGACTTTAAAGATCATGGAGGCATGACTTTGAAGGGGCCTACAAACCAGGAAATACCAGAAGCCAATAGAAGCTGGGAAAGGCAAGAAAATTAATTTTCACCAAAAGTCCCCCAGAAGAATGAAGTCTCATCAACACCTTGGCCCCAGTGAAACCCATTGTGGACTTTGGACCTGTCAAATTGTAAAAATACATTTGTTGTTTTAAGCCATGAATTTTGTAACAGTGTTAATAAGAAACAAATTATACCAAGTATGAGAGGTATGATTCCATTTTTATATTTAAAAGCATATATATTCCAGGGTGTAATATTACACACAATTTAAAAATTCTATTTTCTTTACATTCATTTCTGTTTTTTCACTTTTCTTTGAAGAATATTTGTAATTACCACATCTATATCTACATCTCTATGTAGTATGATGTTGGGAAATAAAAATAACATGTAAAATATTTATGAATTTAGGTAAAAAAGCTGACACAAAAGCGTATAGGATTAATCACAATATTTAAATGTGGAGCAATATACACACACGTACAAGGGTGAGTCAAAAATTATCTGCACTCTGGTTGTAGATTTTTTTAATTACCTTTTAGAAAAGACTAATACATCATTTTTTGACATAATCTCCTTTCTTTTCAATACACTTTGTCCATCTGTCAACAAGTTTTCATATTCCCTCATTTAAAAATGTTTTAGACTGAGCTATGAGCCACCAATGTACCGCTCTCTTCACTTCTTTATCAGAAATGAATCTTTTGGGTCTCCCTGGTGGCACAGTGGTTAAGAATCCTCCTGCCAATGAGAGAGGACACGGGTTCGAGCCCTGGTCTGGGAAGATCCCACATGCCACAGAGCAACTAAACCCATGTGCCACAACTACTGAGCCTGTGCTCTAAAGCCTATGAGCCACAACTGTTGAGCCCATGTGCCACAACTACTGAAGCCCATGCACCTAGAGCCAGTGCTCTGCAACAAGAGAAGCCACTGCAATGAGAAGCCCATGCACTGCAATGAAGAGTAGCCTCCACTCATCACAACTAGAGAAAGCCCACGAGCAGCAACAAAGACCCAACGCAGCCAATAAATAAATAAATTTTTAAAAAAAAATTTAAAAAAAAAAGTGAATCTTTGTCCTCGGAGGGCTGCTTTCAGAGGACCAAACAGGTTAAAGTGTGATGGAGCAAGATTAGGACTATAGGGAGGATGCTTTAACACCTCAAAATGAAGTTTTTGCAGAGTGTCAACAGTGTGGACAGAAGTATGCAGTATGCGGACATGCCTTATCATGGAAGATCACAATATCTTCGGATAACTGTCCTCTGCGTTTAATCCGAAGTTTAGGCTTCAGCTCTTCAATAAGCATCTCACTGTAACAAGCACTGTTAATTACTGAACTTTTTTCCTGATAATGTTCCAATACTGGCCCTTGAGGAACCCAGAAGACTGCAAGCATCAATTTTCCAGCTTATAGTTGACTTTTGAACTTTTTCTTGGTCAACACGCTGATCTTCTTTCATGCAAATCACAAGTGGGACATCCATTTTTGCTCACACCATGGTTACAAGTGAGCTGATGTAACATGTTCACACCTGCATAGCAGTGACTGGGGATACAGTAGCCTTGAATGGAAAGTACTGATAAGACAGTGCAGCCAATAGAGGTTTTAATATAATCGGAGTGCGGATAATTTTTGACTCATCCTCGTAGAAGAGTTTAAAGGCATATAATAATCAGACATGTTATTAGTCATGTTTCTGGATAAATTATATTTTCCAGCCCCAAATAACTTTTATTTTCTAAAGTTTCAAAGTTTCTACAGTATATCTGTGATACATGTAGAATGTTCAGAAAAAATAATAAACGTTATTTTAATTTTAAATATAGCTTGAATTTCATAAGCTACTCATAGAAGGTGATGCAAGTGACATTAATAAACCAATTACTTTTTAAAATCAAAGACTGATACGTGAAAATTAATATTTCTAAATTCTCCAAAGTAGAAATGTGAACAATATATTTCAGCACATTATCAGAAATGTCCAACATATTTGTATCTAATTGGAAAAAAGAAAACATATGTACATATCATAAGAAAAGAGGTGGTAAAAATAACTTAGCTTGAGCCAAAGAAAAAGTTGGTATTAATGAAAATGTGTATATACATTCTAAATACAATTTGAGAGACAGATATAAAATTAGGTAACACCTTCATCATTTTCATGCTAACATATTTGAAAGGAAAGGAATTAATTACAAACAAACAATCACTGAAGATTCCAGGCAGGAGTGAATCTATCTTTACATTTTATACTCTATTTCTATTCTATATTCTAGACTTGTCTTCTATTTTTTTCACTATACACTTGTATTTGTTTTCTATTACTATCAAATGACCACAAACTTAATGGCTTAAAACAACATAAATTTATTATCTCATTGTTTTTGTAAGTCTGGGTACAATCCCTATGGTTTCTCTGCTTAGCGTCTCACCATGCTAAATCAAGAAGATAGCTAAGCTCTGATGTCCTCTGAAGCCCTCTTCCAAGATTACTGGTTGTTGTCAGAATTCAGGTCTTTTCAAACCTAGGACTCACATAACCGTTTACTTGCTGGCTGTCAGTCTGGGACTGCACTCAGCTCCTAGAGGTTACTCACAGTTCTTTGCAACATGGGCTACCTCCATTGGCAATTCACAAGGCAGTTGTTTGATTCTATAAGGTCAAAAGGAGAAAAATTACTGCTGCTTGGAATCTACCTGACTAATCTTGCTTTTGATTAACTTAAAATCAACTAATTAGGGATTTTAATTACATCTGCAAAATCCCTTTACAGCAAACCTTAGATTGATGTTTGGTAAAATAACTGGGTGAATACGTGTACATCAGGGCCAGGGACACTTGGAGATCATCATAGAATTCTATGCACCACATATTTTAATCATTAAACTATTCACTATTTCCCCAAAAGGTCCTGACCTTTCTCACTTCTGTTCTGCATTGCTTATGCCATTCTCCAAATCACAATGTTCTTACCCTGTTTTACTGGAGGGAGTTTTGAAATTCTATTTATTTTTTTAACAGCTTTCTTGAAAAAGGAAATTTTCCTTATTGATTCCTACTTGGTTCCTACTCTTCAAATGTTGTCATGCCCAAATTAATGTTATACTTTACTGACATGCATTTTTTTAAAGTAGCAAATGTGATTTAAAAAATTTACATTCAGTCAAAGCTAAAGTGAATTTATATATATCAATTTATAAGTTTTGTTTCTTCAAGACCATCCTTTTGTGAAATGTATGTCTTTTGTCTGAATTCCCAGATAGTCTGGAATAAAAGCATGCTAGAATTGGCTATCAGTATTGCACAGTGACATTCAGATAGTCTTGAGAGGTAGTTTTGAAAAGTTTAGTTTTGCATAACGTTAAACCACATCATTGTTCTCTGATTCCAGGACTCTCCTGGGAAACATCCAAATAAGATTTAGCCCCTGGACCTTGGCAGTTCCAAAGCCTTCCAATACAGAGACAACTGGAGGGCTAGGACTCTATTTGTTGAGGTTTCACAGTGGCACCCAAGTCACTTCAAAGTGACTCATCAAAAGCCAAGTTTGGCAAGAATAAGATTTTCAAAGAACTTTGATTACCTCAATTAACCAAACCACAGGGATTCAAAATAAAGCAATTAACAGGTTTAAATAGCACAGGGTGGTGGAATGCAGTCATTATTTTGGCTTTCATAATGTAATTTTTTATCACTGATTGAATGAAATGCTACTTTATGAAATTACATGTAAAAAGAGCAAATAGAATGTAACACTTTGTTTCCCTAACAATTGCTTCTTCGATCTTGGCCCCTCAAATTGTGTCAAAACAGCTTTATTTTCTAAATATAGCAATACATTTTCACCTAAATGTTGGTCCTTGATTTGACAATAGGGGAACAATTTAAAATATGACTCTGGGATAAACCTTAGATTTATCTTGCTAAAAGTAAACTTGGGTTTGAGATTGTGAGTAGGGGAAAGGGAGATGAGGAAGATACTCTAGATAATCTAAAGCCAAATATATCATATATTACACATTTATATTGAACTTAAACACTGCAGTTTTTTAATAGAACTTAAAAATAACTTGCCACAGGTATACATAGTGAATTACAGAAACAGAAAGAGCCTTAGGGTTAAATCTTGATTGAATTATTTACTACCTGTGTGGTTTGGAACATAGGTTTTTTTCTCTTTTTTTTTCAATTTGATGATTTGTCCACTTTAACCCATAATACAGTGTTATAACTTTTTATAGCATTGTTGGAAGCATTAAGAACAATAGGTAAAAATAGTGCAGACAAGATATTGTTTTCTTGTTTAAATCTAACAGGGAAGAATACCTGCCAAAGTCTTCCCTGTAAAGTGATTTAAAAGTTAACACAAAAATTATACATGTTATATCTGGAAGGGCATTTAAAAAGTCATTTGCTCCCTACTTTTAAAGGTAAAAAACAAACAAACAAAAAACCAAAAGAGCCCCCTGAAGCCTAGAGTGATATTAAAGAAAAAACGTATGACACTTTAAAGTTGGTAAGGCAGACTTAATTTGGGGGGGACTACTACAAAAGGTGTTGTAGCAGGGGAGAGAGACCAGGCTCAACTCTGAATACAAAAAGTAAAATTGGGAATTTATAGCCCAGGAACAGGGTAGGGGGTCAGTGGATGAAAATTCCTAAGAGGAAACATCCGAGGTAAGGAGGAATTCTGGCTAAACTGACCTAACAGGATTCTAGCTGAAGGAAGGCCAGGGTGACCAGACATTACCTGGGGATAGTGGAACATGAAGAACCCAGTTAGATATGGGAAATGATCAGATATCAAGGATGGGGGATGCTGTATAAACCAACTTAGAAGGATTCTTGCTAAAATTGGACAAATAAAGATAATCACAGAGTTCCAAAAGTCAGGGTCTAGATGAGAAGAGAGTTCAGAGGAGCCTGACTGAAGTTTGGTCAAGGAAAGAGTCTTTGTCAGTGGTTAAATGACTTATCTATCTATCATAGTCTTAAAACAAATTTCCTATAGAACTCGGCACTCATTTTTGTTCAAACTGTAGTAATGATAAAGAGATTTAAATGCTGTCCCTTGGATTTTTCAGTTCTTATCCACTACAAATATCATTTTAAATTGGACACTTTTTGTTTCCTAAAAAGATTAGTTTAGAAAGCTCTCAAACTCTGGCCAAAAAAAAATAAATGGCTGGAAATTACAAAAAAATATTATTCCACAGATTTTTCTCTATTATAGAGAAAATTCTGTATACTCTATGAAAATATACATTTTCCCAGAAATTATCTATCTTTACAAGGTTATGTTGATCTCCAGTAAACATTATAAATATGTATGTGTGTGTGTATACATACATTTGTTCTAAGTTTGGGTCCTTAATATTTTTTCTGCAATGACAGTTTATAAATGAATTAATAGTTAATTTAAAATAATTCTTTAAAAGTGAGCAACACAAATAATTTATTTAAAAGTTCCTTACATATAATTGTTAATGGTAAAAAAAAAATGTATTATTTTAATTTTGCCGAAGTAAGAGAACTAAGATACTGCATATTAACTAATCAAAATAACATTCCTTTCTGTGAAAAAGCATAAGATAAAGCAAAATTAACCTTAAAATGCTTGCAATAGTTGCTTTTCTAGATTCTGTAAAAATATTTTACACATACCAGAAAACACCTGCTTTCCACCAGTAATAGACATTCAATAATGTTCACTGAATTATCTACAATTCATAACATCTGATCAAATTGATTTTACAACAAAAACAATATAAGCTAGAATATGAATACACTGAGAAATCCAGAATGGTCTACAGCATTAACAAGTTTACAGTTTATGGAGAGAGTTAGGCTTAAATAGCTAACCGCATTCCAACATGATGATTGCCTATTATGGAGCTAAAGCATAGTATAGTAAGAGCAGAAAGAGGGATCAATCAACTGCCTTACAAATATGGAGAAAGACTTTATAGAAGAGTGGCATTTTTCTATAAAGCTTGAGTTTGAAAGATGAATATAATATTCAAATGAATTCAGTTTCCATGGATTTGCATTTTTCATAAGAAATGAGGCTATTTTGAGGTAAGTCTTGTCTAGAATTTTATGTATGATTTTGAATATTAGAAAGGAAGAGGTCAGGTGGTTTAACTTGTTTTAAGAAAATTTTTAAATTTCACTTGCACATTTAAAGATTTCAAGACAAAAACTAAACCAGCAATATTTTCAAGTGATGAGATTTCTTTCTTGAGCTTAAGATATTGCAAAGTTAGACATAATTTAGACTGGGACTGGAAGCTCAGTTCTACCAATATTTGTTGATCTTTGCATGCACTGGGCCATAAAACAGCAGTTTAGTGCTGTTGATTTTACACACCAGAAAGAAAAAACAAAAGCATGCAGTGTGGCCCAAATGCAAATATTTTATCTCCTTGATGTGGTTGTACACTTTACTAAGACCACATGTCAATATCCTATCACATTCATGTTTCCAATTACTCTTAGCATAGTATCTTACATATCAGAAGCGATCATTAATTAAATTAAGTTTCATACAGGAATTCTATTATGAGTCAAAGGAGAATGAAATCACAACTGGCCAGCAGAATTAGAAAGACTTCATGTAGGATGTAATATTTGAGATGAATTGGACTTTAAAGATCAATAGGTCTAAAGCATATACACAAACGGCCAATAAGAACACAAAAAGATACTCAACATCATTAGCCATTAGGGTAATGTGAATCAAAATTGCAATAAGACAGCACTTCATACCCACTAGGTTGGCTATAATCACAAAGACATGTAATGATAAGTATTGGCAAAGATGCAGAGAAATTGAAAACATAATATAATGCTGGTAAAATGCAATATAGTACAGCTGTCTTGGAAAATAATTTTGCTGTTCCTTAAAAGATTAAAGATAAGCCCAATATGACCTAGCAATTCCATTCCTAAATACATACCCAAGAGAAATGAAAACACATGTCCACATATTGACTGGTACACACATTTTCAAAACAACATGTTCATAATAGAGAAAAAGTGGAAAACCCAAATCTTCATCAACTGATGGAGATGGACAAGCAGACAAATAAAATGGGATATATCTATACCATGGAATATTATTCAGCAATAAACTTTAACATTAAATTCTGACTTGTTAGGGATAAAGCATTCATGGGGTGGAACATATTTCTCAATATTTTAAAATATGAGCGTCCTTTTAAATATCAAAAATATTGCAAGACATCCAAATAATAATAGTCACTCTTGGATTGGGAAATGTATTGATTCTTAGTGGACTTTAAAAGTATGAGAAAAACTACTGTTAAATGAAAATGCTTTGGTGTTATCTATCTGTCTATGAAATATAGCATATATTTAAGTAAATTTAGTTATCCAAGCCTATAGACAAAGCTTATTATATCTATGGATCAACAGACCACTTGCAATAAATCTGTGACTCTCCAGAATTATTCTTCTCACTGTTTGGTAGCCAATATTGTTGAGAAAACAGGTGCATTGGTTTCTAGCTTGACTTTTGAAAACAATTATTTTCATAAATTAAGTCAATTAACATCTTTGTGACATATTTTACTCTCTACCTTACCAAATTAAGGGTCTGGATTACATGAGTTTTTAAAGTCTTTCCTGGCATTTCTTTCTGATACATTAATACATTTTTATGATTTTTTTTAAATGTTGAGATTTTTCTTGTTAGGGTTACGGCATGTAAATTGAAGTATTGGATATTAACTCATATTCTTGGATTGAATTTTCCCTTAACAAAATTCATTTTCAATTATTTGTATATTTCAAGTGAAAATATTTTTGACCTGAGATACCAGGATCATTGCTTTCATATGCCACTTTTATCACGTTTTTTTAAAGATTAGTCATTATTTTCTAGCAAATTTTTCTAAATACATTAAGGTCTCCAGTAGCATGATACAAGGTAATTCCTTATCACTGCCACATTCTTCATTCTTTATGTCTGAAATCTACCACACCCTTCAATGCTACCTAAAACCTCAACTATTGGAACTAGCCACGGCCTTTTAGAAAATTTAAAAGGTAACAATAGTTGTCTTCTTCCTTTTGCACTTCAGAAATATCAGACATGGAATGGATTCTACTTCAAATGATTAAGAATTTGCTGTTTGATCTTGGTTCCATATGAGTTAACTCTGAGCTCCTGACAACAGAAAATATAACTTTGTAATTTTTCATTACAATCTAATATTGATTTTTTAAAGTTTTTTTTTTTTTTACAATATGTTTTATCAAAACAATCATGCCTTTTACATAACGTTAAATTTTAGGAAAGTATCATTACAGTTAATGCTTAAGGATGCTCGAGTTCCATAATGATAACTATTATTAATAATAATAATAGTAGATGGTATAGAGAAATGAGCACTGGAATGGAAGTTAGGGAGTCTGAGTTATGTTTCCAAGTCTTATAGGAAATGATAATGATATCTTTAGCAGGTCATTTAATTTTTTAAGAGATATCTGAATCTTTGTATACAGGAGCAGGGGCAAGGCCATATAATGTCTAGAATGCAGACCAGTAATTGAAAGAAAGAAAGGAAGAAAAGAAGGAAGAGAGGAAAGGAAGGGAGGAAGGAAATGAGCAGAGTTGATAACAATCATACTTTATGGTATTATGTATTAAGAATTAGATGTACCAGCAGAACCCACTTCTTGTTTCTTTGACTTCTTCCCTGCCTGAAATGCCAAATCAACCCTCTTGGTTTGTTTCTTCGAACAAAGAACATAGGGAGAAACTGTCATCAGTGTTTGAAAAATGTTCATCCTCAAGTTCTACCCCTTTCTCCTTTGCTCTCCTTTAGCTCTTTTTTGGTTGTTGGTTTATTTAATCCCCCAGCTAGTTTCCTTCTCTATTTCTTCCCACATAAATAGAAAGAGAACTCCTAAACACATATGCTTGTGTTCTCTCTTCTCTCAACATAAAAGAAGATCTGAAGGAGCAGGCTGTGGCTGGTGAATGGTGAGTGGTTATGCTCATCAACATGCACTCGTGTGCCTCTTCAGCTGTTTGCACACTGAATGTGGCTCAGCACTGCCTGAACTCATAAAACCCAATGGAAGCAGGCAGCATCAATCCTCCAGCTTCCAGCTCCCTCCTCTGTTTCAAGAAGACACATTTTTCTGCTGCACTTGAGAGAATCAGTTTTTATTGGCTTACATTGCTCTTTGCTTCAGAGCTTGCAAAATTGCCTTAGGAAAAAGAAAAGTGGTTTGATTGCTTTCCCCTTTTAAGCAGCTTTTGAATAGTTTAACATGACAAGTTTTACTTTATCTGTATTTTTTTTGAGGGGAACCAGTTAAAAATGTTTATTATCTGTATAGAAATTAGAAAGTTACACATTACTTTAAAAAAAGGAAAGAAACAAATAGATAAGAAAACAGAACATTTTTTAAGTGCATCCATTAACAGCAGCAGCTCCCAACCCCGTAGAATCTACCCATTAGTGACGGGCACTGCAGCAGTTTTAAAGAGAGAAGAAAGAAAATAAGGGACTTTGTGACCTTACTAAGTATTGCAGGGCAGAGAGAAGAGTAACATAAACAGCAATTCCAATTTGATTGGAGGGCCCTCTTTCCATCTGAAGTCAAGTATTTCAAAACATCTAAAGCTCCCTCATGGCATAAAGTTGCTGACTCATTTCTATTAATGATGATATTGTAAGCTGCATTCATCAGCCTATTGTGTGATATCAATTCATATTAAAAAAAAAAAAAAAGAGAGAGAAGAGAGGAGAGGAAAGCAGATTTGGAAGTGAAGAAAGGCTATATGCCTGAGCCAGAGTAACTGAGAAGCTTGAAGCACAGCCAATATGTATGCTATTTCCAGATTCCTCATGCAAAACACAAGTTATGAAAATAGGATTTTATTCACCAGGATGAATATGCAGATTGTCAGAAAAGCAATAACTTCATTGAAAGCTATTGCTATGGATGAAAGCTTTTAATCCAGCTCTCATATTTTTTCACTGGGGTTCGTTGACACCTAAATAAAAACCTATTCAATAGAAACTGTTAACATTTATGTATCCTGAAAAGCAAAAACATAGGTGTCATAATCTTGGTGTCTAAAGTGATTTCTTTCCCTAAAGCCACATAAGTCCAAAATAAATACACAAAGAAGATCAGCACCAAAAATATTATGGTCTAGACACCTCTAATCTATTTCTCCAACAAATTAAACTTGATTTTGTATTAACTTATTCACTCAGGGGTTCCATCAATATTCATTAGCCCTTACTCTGTGCCAAAAATGGTTTCAGTGTTAAACAGCTGTACAGTGCTGAATAAGACATGTCCTTGTCCTCTTTGAGCTTGTATTCTAGTAAGGGCAGAGAAAAAGTAAATAGCAAACAAACAAATAAATAATTAATTGACCAGTGTTCAGTGCAGTTGAGGAAAACACTCTAGGTGATTTAATTGAAGAGATTTGAGACAGAGATTTAATAGAGAAATGCAAAACAAAAAAAAGGTTGAAAGGCTGAAAAAGTGAAAACCAGAGGCCTGCCCCTGGTACGCTTATGTTCAAGAGCACTCCAGTTTTGCTCAACTAAACTCAAGAAGCTAGTTTTGTACCACTATTGCCTCTGACGTTCATGAAACTAAAGAGTATATACACTGAAACAAAAGTTCAGTCTTTCCAGTAGTGTCTTGGCATTCTCAGTTCTACAGCCTTGCTAGTCAACAAAAGCAGCAAGAAGGTATAGCCTGTGCCCCACTCCTACTTTCCAAATGTCACACAACCCTTAGTTTCATCTAGAATCTTAGTGTAAAGGAGTCCAGAAAGTATAGATTTTAGCTTACCAGTCTCTGTGGTATAGGAAGGCAACTTAGAGAGAGGGTAGAGTGGGTGCCAAGTGTACCTGTCTATAAAATCCATCATATTGCAGGTTGAGATGAATGATATAAGGAAGTAACTTAAGTGATAGAGGATAAAATGTGAGTGTCAAGAACTTACCATGAAAGGCTGGCCAGAGAGGACTTTTTGAGAAGCTGGTATTTGATCAGAGAGCTGAAGAAAGGTGCTAATGTCAGTCATTTGAAGAGCTGATAAAAGAACTGCAAAGTAATGAACAAATGCAAAAACATTGTGTTGGGAAGGGCATATCTGAGGGAGAAAAAAAGTCAGGTGTGGCTCACATACATCTCTTTATTATCATTATTTTTTTAATTGCAGTATAGTTGCTTTACAATGTTGTGTTAGTTTCTGCTGTACAATGAAATGAATCAGCTATATGTATATATATATCCCCTCCCTCTTGGACCTCCCTCTCCTGCCCCCATCCCACCCATTTAGGTCACCACAGAGCCCCGAGCTGAGCTCCCTGCACTATAGAGCAGGTTCTCACTAGCTATCTCTTTTACATATGGCAGTGTATATATGTATATGTCAATCCCAATCTCCCAATTCATCCCAACTCCCCCCCCGCCATGTCCACACATCTGTTCCTTTATGTCTGCGTCACTATTTCTGTCCTGCAAATAGCTTCATTTGTACCATTTTTCAAGATTCTACATATATGCATTAATGTACAATATTTGTTTTTCTCTTTCTGACTTACTTCACTCTGTATGACAGACTCTAGATCCATCTACTTCTCTGTAAATGACCCAAATTCACTGCTGTTTATGAATGAGTAATATTCCATTGTATATATGTACCATATCTTCTTTATCATCTGTCAGTGAACTTTGATTTTGCTTCCATGTTCTGGCTATTGTAAATAGTGCTGCAACAAATATTGGAGTACATGTGTCTTTTGGAATTATGGTTTTTTCATGGTATATGCCCAATAATGGGGCTGCTGGGTCATGTGGTAATTCAATTTTTAGTTTTGTAAGGAACCTCCATACTGTTCTCCGTAATGCTAAATCAATTTACATTCCCACAACAGTGCAAGAGGGTCCCTTTTCTCCACACCCTCTCCAGCATTTGTGGTTTGTAGATTTTTGATGATGGCCATTCTGACCAGTGGGAGGTGATACCTCGTAGTTTTGATCTGCATTTCTCTACTAATTAGTGATGTTGAGCATCTTTTCATATGCCTCTTGGCCATCTCTGTGTCTTCTTTGGAGAAATGTCTATTTAGGTCTTCCACCCATGTTTTGATTGGGTTGTTTGTTTTTTTGATCTTGAGCTTCATGAGCTATTTGTATATTTTGGAGATTAATCCCTGGTCAGCTGCCTTGTTTGCAAATATTTCCTGCCATTCTGAAGATTGTCTTTTTGTCCCATTTGTGGTTTTCTTTGCTATGCAAAACCTTTTAAGTTTAATTAGGTCTGATTTGTTTATTTTTGTTTTTTATTTTCATGACTCTAGGAGGTGAGTCAAAAAAAGATCTTGCTGTGATTTAGTGTTCTGCCTGTGTTTTCCTTTAAGAGTTTTATAGTGACCAGGCTTACATTTAGGTCTTTAATCCATTCTGAGTTTATTTTTGTGTATGATGTTAGAGTGTGTTCTAATTTCACTATTATACATGTAGCTGTCCAGTTTTCCAAGTACCACTTATTGAAGAGACTGTCTTTTCTCCATTGTATATTCTTGCCTACTTTGTCATAGATAAGAAGACCATAGGTTCGTGGGTTTATTTCTCTGCTTTCTATCCTATTCAATTGATCTGTTTTTCTGTTTTTATATCAGTACCATACTGTCTTGATTGCTATAGTTTTGTAGTATAGTCTGAAGTCAAGGAGCCTGATTTCTCCAGCTCTGTTTTTCTTTCTCAAGATTGCTTTGCCTATTCAGGGTCTTTTGCATTTCCATACAAATTGTAAAAATTTTTGTTCTAATTCTGTGAAAAATGACATTGGTAATTTGATAGGGATTGCATTGAATCTGTACATTGCTTTGGGTAGTATAGTTATTTTCACAATATTGGTTCTTCCAATCCAAGAACATGGTATATCTCTCCATCAATTTCTGTCATTTTTGATTTCTTTCATCAGTGTCTTATACTTTCCTGACTACAAGTCTTTTACCTCCTTATGTAGGTTTATTCCTAGATATTTTATTCTTTTGGTTGTGATAGTAAGTGGGATTGCTTCTTTAATTTATCTTTCTGGTCTTTTATTGTTAGTGTATAGGAACACAAGAGAGTTCTTACATTGATTTCCTATCCTGCAACTTTACCTTGATTAGCTCCAGTAGTGTTCTGGGGGCATCTTAAGGATTTTCTATGTATAGTATTATGTCATCTGCAAACAGTGACAGTTTTACTTCTTATTTTCCAATTGGATTTCTTTTATTGCTTTTAATTATCTGATTGCAGTAGCTAGGACTTCCAAAACTATGTTGAATAATAGTGGTGAGAGTGGGCATCCTTGTCTTGTTCCTGATCTTAGAGGAAATGTTTTCAGTTTTTCTCCATTGAGAATGATATTTGCTGTGGGTTTGGTATATATGGCCTTTATTATGTTGAGGTAGGTTCCCTCTGTGCCCACTTTCTGAAAAGTTTTTATCATAAATGGATGTTGAATTTTGTCAAAAGCTTTTTCAGCATCTATTGAGATGATCATATGGTTTTTATTCTTTAATTTGTTAATATAGTGTTCAGAATGATCCATTTTCATATATTGAAGAATCCTTGTATCCCTGGGATAAATCCCACTTGATCACATTGTATATCCTTTTAATGTGTTTTTGGATTCTGTTTGCTAGTATTTTGTTAGAGATTTTTGCATCTATATTCATCAGTGACATTGGTCTGTACTTTTTGTATGTGTGTGATATTTTTGTCTGGTTTTGGTATCAGGGTGATGGTGGCTTTGCAGAATGAGCATAGGAATGTTCCTTTCTCTGCAATTTTTTGCAAGAGTTTGAGAAGGATGGGTGGCAGCTCTTCTCTAAATGTTTCATAGAATTTGCCTGTGAAGCCATCTGGTCCTGGACTTTAGTCTGCTGGAAGATTTTTAATTGCAGTTTCAATTTCATTCCTTGTGATTGATCTGTTTCTATTTTCTATTTCTTCCTGGTTCAGTCTTGGAAGGTTGTACCTTTGGACTTTGTCCATTTCTTCCAGGTTGTCCATTTCATTGGCATATAGTTGCTTGTAATAGTCTCTTATGATTGTTTGTATTCCATGGTGTCAGTTGTAATTTCTCCTTTTTCTTTTCAAATTTTATTGGTTTGAATCCTCTCCATTTTTTCTTGATGAGTCCCACTAAAGGCTTATCAATTTTGTTTACTGTCTCAAAGGACCAGCTTTTAGTTTCCTTGATTTTTGCTACTGTTTTCTTCATTTCTATTTCACTTATTTCTGCTCTGATTCTTTTTGAATTTTTCCTTTTACTAACTTTGAGTTTTGTTTTTTCTCCTTTCTCTAGTTACTTTAGGTGTAAGGTTAGATTGTTTATGTGAGATTTTTCTTGTTTCTTGAGGTGGGATTGAATTTCTATAAAGTTCCCTCTTAGAACTGCTTTTACTGCATCCTATAGGTTTTGAATTGTCGTATTTTTGTTGCCATTTGTTTCTAAGTATTTTTTGAATTCCTCTTTGATGGATTCAGTGATCTCTTGGTTATTTAGCAGTGTATTGTTTAGCCTCTATGTGTATGTTTTTTACAGATTTTTTTTTTTTTGTAATTGATTTCTAATATCATAGCGTTGTGGTCAGAAAAGCTGTTTGATATGATTTCAATTTTCTTTAATTTACTGATGGTTGATTTGTGACCCAAGATGTGATCTATCCTGGAGACTGTTCTGTGTGCACTTCAGAAGAAAGTGTGTTCTGCCTACTTTCAGATGGAATGTCCCACAAATATCAACTAGGTCTACCTGGTCTATTGTGTCATTTAAAGCTTGTGTTTCCTTATTTATTTCTGTCAGGATGGTCTGCCCAAAGGTATAAGTAGGGTGTTAAAATCACCCACTATTGTTGTGTTACCATCAATTTCTCCTTTTATGACTGCTAGCATTTGCCTTATGTATTAAGGTGTTACTATGTTGGGTGCATAATTACTTACAACTTTTATGTCTTCTTCTTGGATTGATCCCTTGATCATTATGTAGTGTCCTTCCTTGTTTCTTTAAAAGTCTTTATTTTAAAGTCTAGTTTATCTGATATAAGCATTGCTACTCCATCTTCCTTTTCATTTCCATTTGCATGGAAAATACTTTTCCATCCCCTCACTTTCAGTCTGTATGTGTCCCTAGATCTGGAGTGGGTCTCTTGTAGACAGCATATATATGGGTCTTGTTTTTGTATCCATTCAACCAATCTGTGTCTTTTGGTAGAAGCCTTTAGTCCATTTACATTTAAGGTAATTATCGATATGTATGTTCCTCTTACCATATTCTTTATTGTTTTGGGTTTATTTCTGTAGGTCCTTTTCTTCTCTTGTGTTTCCCTCCTAGAAAAATTCCTTTAGCATTTGTTGTAAAGCTGGTCTGGTGGTTCTGAATTCTCTTAGCTGTTGCTTGTCCGTAAAGCTTTTGATTTCTCCATCAAATCTGAATGAGATCCTTGCTGGGTAGAGTAATCTTGGTTGTAGGTTTTTCCTGTTCATTACTTTATATATATCCTGCCACTCCCTTCTGGCCTGTAAAGATTTCTGCTAAAAAATCAGCTGATAACCAGAGATTCCTTTGTATGCTACTTTTTGCTTTTCCCTTGCTGCTTTTAATATTTTTTCTTTGAATTTAATTTTCGTTAGTTTGATTAATATGTGTCTCTGTGTGTTTTTTCTTGGGTTTATCCTGCATGGGTCTCTCTGTGCTTCCTGGACTTGGGTGGCTATTTCCTTTCCCATGTTAGGAAAGTTTTTGACTATAATCTCTTCAAATATTTTCTCAAACACTTTCTCTTTCCCTTCTGTTTCTGGGACCCTATCATTTGAATATTGGTGCATTTAATATTGTCCCAGAGGTCTCTGAGACTGTCCTCATTTGTTTTCATTCTTTTCTCTTTATTGTGCTTCTTGGCAGTTATTTCCACCATTCTGTCTTCCAGCTCAGTTATTCATTCTTCTGTCTCAGTTATTCTGCTATTGATTCCTTTCAGTGTATTTTTCATTTCAGTTATTGTGTTGTTCATCATTGTTTTTTCTTTAGTTCTTCCAGGTTCCTGTTAAACATTTCTTGTATTTTCTCAATCCATGCCTCCATTCTGTTTCTGAGATTTTGGATCATCTTTATTGTCATTACTGAATTATTTTTCAGGTATGTTGCCTATTTTCTCTTCATTTATTTAGTCTTGCAGGTTCTTACCTTGCTCCTTCATCTGTAACATATTTTTTGTCGTCTCTTTGTTTCTTTTTTTGTTTGTTTTTGATGTGTGGGCCTGTGTTCCTATCTTGCTGGTTGTTTGGCCTAAGGCATCCAGCACTGGACTTCGCAGGCAGTTGGGTGGAGACAGGTCTTGGTGCCAGATTTGAGGACCTCTGGGAGACCTGTCACTGATTAGTATTCCCTGGGACCTGAACTTCTCTGTTAGTCCTTCAGTTTGGATTCAGTGATCCCACTTCAGGAGCTCAGGCCTGACCACTGGCCTGGAAACAGGGACCCCCACAAGCCATGTGGCATAGCAAAGAAACCAAAAAACTGAGAAACAAAACAAAGCAAACAAAAACAGAAAAGAGCAGAAAAATAACAAAGAATGAAAATAAAATAAAATTAGAAAAATAAAAAAAGTTAGAAAAAAGACAATAAAAATGAAACAACAACAAAACAAAAAGAACAACAATAGCAAAATAATTAAAAATAAATAATGGAAAAAATAATTTAAAAAATAAGAATAAAAATAAAAGATAAAAAATATAAAAGACTCCCTGGTGCCTCCTCTATCTGTGTCCTTGCTCCCATGGTGAGCTACAGGCTACCCCCACCTCCTCAGTTGGCCTCCAAGACCTCTAGATAAGTCTCTGGACCCACTGCATCAACCCCACTTCAGTATATGTTCCTCTCACCAGTGTCTATTCATGAAGCTGGCCTGGCATACCCATGCCCGTGCAGGCTAGCTGGGGCACAGGCATGCCCACAGGGGCTGGTGCATCCAGAGGAGGCCTTGGAAGGGGGTGGTGTTCAGCCTGTCTGGACCCATGTGGCCAGAGGAGACCCTGTCAGGAGCGGCACCTGCTGTGTCTAGCTCAGCTAGAGAATACCTTGGAGTGGCGTGGGGCTTAGCCCACCTGGACTTGCTTGGCCAAAGGAGGCCTTATCAGGGGCAGAATTTGGGATGCCAGGACCTGTGCAGACAGAGGAGGCTTTGGTGGAGGCAGGGCTCAGGCTCGTGGACCCACATCGCCAGAGGGGGCCCTGGGAGGCCAGAGCTCAGGCCGTGGATCCACACTGCCAGAGGGGGCCATGGGTGAGTTGGGGTTCAGGCCTGGGACCCCATTAGGCTTACCAGGGCCTGAGCAGTTGGGAGATGCTGGCCATATTCCCCTCCAGTTCCTCGATTCCCTGAAGGTTCCTATCTTTCCCTGCTGATTCCCTCACCATGGGTGGGCCTTCTGAACATGGGAACATCTCCCCTTCCCTATCTGCCCCTCAGAGGCACCAGTCCCATCCTGAATCCACTTTTCTTCCCCACCTCCATCCCTCCCATGTTCTAGCTGGTCATCTGAGGATTCCTCCTGTCCACTTAGGTGTCTGAGGACTCCCAGAAGTGCTCAGTATGTGCTCTAGTTGTGAAGAGACACAACCTTCATGTCTCCTATGCCACCATCTTGGCTCCGCCCCCACATTCATCTCTTGAACCTGACATCTGATACCTCTCCTTTCATTCTGACTTTGGTTCTCCTTCAGGGTTATACTTTTACTCACCCTTTAGATTGAGGCTGCTTCTAACACATGACAACAACCTGATTCAATACAGCTTTAACTACCCCTCATGTGAACCCATGTGATCTGCCATTTGGGCCAAAAGAAATTTGCATTTGAAAGCAGATGACTTTGGGGGACAATGGTGATTGCCGATCTTGAAAGATTCTTCTAAGTTTCCTAGTTCTTAAAGAACAGATTTCAAAAATAAGTAAAAAGATACCTAAAATACTTGTTTAGTAAATTCTTTGTTCTATAAGATATTTGACTAATGAATGCATTGCCTTAGGGTTACTTGATGTGGAAATGGGTCACAAACAACTTTTGTCCTCCTTTTCCCATACTGACAAGAAAAATGTTTACATCCACTTTGTCAAATGCTACTGCTCAATTCACTGGAAGGAAAGGACATTTTTATAGTTTGTAAACAGCAGAATTTGAAGAATTTTCATTGGTTACTCAGTCATAATTTTCTGGCCAGGCTGTGGCAAGAAAACAACTTGAAAGAACCCTGCCAGGGAAGACAAGTGGCTCCAGGTCATCAAAAATGCTCTTAGATGACAGAAGGAATCACAGACACAAGCAAACACTGCAGAAATAAAGGTGATAGCAAAGTTGAAGAAAACAGATGCTATGTTGACCTTAGTTCATCAAAATCAACTAATTTGCTTACCATCCTCTAGTACTTTGAAATGGTCCCCGAGGAAGCCAAGAGTGGCAGTGAATATGTAAACCAGATACTTCCAGATTTCAGTGAGGTACAGTTTCTGAGAATAAAAGCAGTCCCCATTGGAATGCAAAGAAGACAATGCTGCAATAACATTAGCATAATGCATAGTCCCAGCTGACAGTATTCCTAGGCAGCAAACTGAAATATGGGAAAATAACCACACTCGTTTACTCTTCATTTCACTGCTTGACTGAAACACATAGCCATTGATAACTCTGCTGACAGGCTGGAGGAAACTCAGCACAGTGGGCTGGACTCCAGCATTGTCAGTAACACATGCAATTCAGGAGTCAGAAGCTGAGGGTCTGAGTTAACATTCTTTCAGAAGTTTAGATCTTCACACTTAAACCTACAGAAGTTTCAAGTAGCTAGTCACAGTCTTTGGGTCTAAAAATCATATTAAATTACTTGCTGAAGGCTGTAAGTCTAATGCCTGGGCTTTTATGATCTTGGTCCTGTTCCTTTAAACTTCTTAATTTCAATTTCTTATTTTGTTTAAGTGAGAGATATATATTATCTAATTCAATGAGGAAAAGATTAAATGATATAACATATGAAACAGTTCTTGCTGTACCATAGGCACAAAATACATTTTAGTCCATTTCTGCCTCTGGAGGAAACACAAGTTGGAGTTAAGGGGCATAAGTGGGTTTTTGTATTTATCTATCTATCTATCTATCTATCTATTTATTTATTTATTTATTTTCTTGGGGGGAGCAATTCATAGTCATCCAGAAAGCAGACTGGGGAAGCTGTGCAGAAGGAGAGGTAAATTACATCAAAGGCAGAAATATTCACAGGGTGAAGAAAGTGCAGGGCAGACACCCAAAGACCATATGCTCAGTGTTGTCCACATTAGAAGAAAGCAGCAGGCATATTGAGAAGGTGTAAACCATTGGAGAGCTCTCATAAGGGTGCTTATCCTCCAGAAGGAGCATAAGTTTTAAACCTAAAATCATCAGCTTTCTAAGGGTCAGAACATAGGCAAGCTATTTAAATAACTTAGCCTCAGTCTTCTGAGAAGTAATTATGTTACCCCAAAACTGGCTTCACCTCTTGGTGGATGTCAAGCCAAAAGACACAAGCAAGCCAAAGATTGGGAGAAGGAAGGGTTTTATTAAATGCAATAAGTAAAGAGAATGTGGAGCTTAGCAATAGAACAACCATCTTAGGCTGGGACAGTCCTTTCAAGGTAAGACAATTAATATCTCCCCTCCCAAATGGAAATTACTGGCAGTCACAAGCATTCGGCATTCCAACAAGGTAGAGCTATGACACACCCAACCCTAACCACCTTATGTGTGGAACATTAACCCAAGGGTGGCCATAAGGGACCACAAAAGAAGCCCAGTTTCTCTCCCGTGGCACATTTTACCTCTTGGTCTCACCCGCTGCTCCCTTGCAATGTATTCAGTAAACCTTGCTTTCTACCCTCACTTCTGGCTCAGTAAATTCTTTCATCACCCACACCACCAGCTCCATTGCAGCACTCCAGGAATATTTCCCAAGGCAGTGTCTCTCTGAACAGTAAAATTGGAAAATGTCAACTACAAATTGGCACTTGCCATTGGCACTTGCCATCTACCTCTACAAGGATTAAATCATGAGCTGCTGCAGCTGCTGACTTTCAACATCCCCTAAAAGGAGTTCAGGGTGGAGAGCAGAAATGAAGCACTCTGTGCTCTTGGAAAAAATGGGCAGAACAGATCTTCAGACAGTTAGATATTTTCAGGAGATGATTTTATGAGCCTAATTCTTGTATCTTCTCATATCTAGAAAAGCACTAAAATCCTTCATGGTGATGTCTGCTCCTTGTGACTAGCAGTAACCTTCATGATACTAGCAAAAACCTTCAGCAAAAGATATGTGCTTGACTGCATGTATTCCCCCTTCACCAAAATCACATATATACAGACCTTCCACCCTACCTAATTGGAGCAGTTTCTCAGAGCTATCTGAGATGCTGTATCCCAGGCTATAGTCCTCATTTTGCCCCAAGTAAAACTTAACTCGCGGCTCTCATGTTGTGCATTTTTTTTAAGTCACCAGGAAACTTTAAGCTAAGGGTGTGTGCATATTCACGAAAGGGCTTGAGCAAAGGAGAATTCAGCAAGGAATTGGGGCAAAGAGTTCAGGCTTTAGTTGATTGAAGTCACAAAGGTCAGCAAAGGTCAGCAGCATCATTTCTTAGGCTCCTGTTAGCCTGGTGGTTGAGTGCTCAAGGAAGTTTGGATTCTAAATGGCTCAAGAATGTGCTTCAGGCTAATCTTTACCTTTGAAACAGAATTGGGAGTCTTTACAACAGATTGTCTCTGATACAGTTAAATTATTTCCCTGACCTGGTAATAGCTGCTTGTTTTCACATTCTTTGTTTCTTTAAAATGATTAACTACTGAGTCCTCTTCTGCAAGGTCTAGACTGTGGCCAGGCTTAGATCACAAAATAACTTAGGGCTAAATTGGCTTCTCTTATGTCAAGAAAGCTATGCCTACCTAGTTCTCTTCTTCCAGGGATCCTCTACTAAAACTGCCTCCAATTATAACTTCTGAGCTATTATAATACAGAGATTTTTAAGTGCTAGATGATATAAATACTTGGCATTCTACCTGAGGAAATAATAAATTTTTGTTAAAGGAGTGAATAAATGAATGACTGAATGATACAGATATTTCAGTTGGAATTCAAATACTAGCTATCTGGGTCATGTTGCTCAATTTGACTCAATAAATGTATATTATCACTTCTGAGCCTCAGTTTCTTCATCTGTGTAAAAAGAGGATTTGGATTAGGTGAACCATTCTCAAACATTCACGTGTAAAAAAGCCATCCAGAGACTTTGCTAAAAATTAAGATTCTTGGGTTCCATATCAAAGGAGTCTTTATTAGAAGGTCTGTAGTGAGGCTCAGGAATCTGTATTTAAATAAACATCACAGTTGACTATGGTGCAGGTAGACCCAAAACAGATTTTTTTTTTTTTTAAATCTGAACTCAGATGTCTCCTGGCTCTAAAATTCGCTGCTTCATTTTCATCCCCACAAACTATTTCAAAAAGTCCTGCCGCTATAATTTGAGGTTACTTCTTCACTCCTAAAATAATCCCATTATAATATATATGTAGAACGTATGTATGCATAACATATATGTGTATATATATGTGTGTGTGTGTGTACATAAGCACACACATATACACACACACTTGGCTGAACACTATCATGGAAATTCCTCTCTGAGATTTTCTATGTTACTGATTAAAATAATGGATTTTGAAAGATGGGAGAGTAACTATGATGTAGGACTGTTGTACTGTAAAATTCCTGAAAGTATTGCTCACATTGGTCTGTTAGTACCGCCAGTTCAGATAAGAAACCTCTGATTCAAAGTCTCTAAATGATATTCTCAAAGTCACAGAGGAGAACTAAGACTAAAACAAAAATCTCAAGATTTGTAACACCATTACACTTATCTACCTTCCAGAATACAAATTCTCTAAATCACTAGAGTTTGTGAGCCTGACACTTGAGATCATGCATATTCATCTTTGTGTCTCCGGAACTAGCCCAGCTTTGTGGTTAGAGCAAAGGAATGTAACTTCAGAAATATTTCTCATCCCTTTTCAATATCCTCAAATCTATTCCATAGGAAGGCAGACACCTGGTAATCTTAAATTGAAGTCAAAGCACAGAGATAACTGGGAGTAAATACCAATCCCTTCACAAACAGAGCATGAAGAATACATTTCATCACCCAAACAGAACTGTTTTATTCCTTGTACATTTTTCTATGAGGTCATTCCGTGAATAAATCTTGCCCTTTGGAGGAGCATATTCCATTAGCTGGTGAGGTTGAGGAATGAGAGGAATCAATACTGTGTGAAGAACAGCTCAGTTCACACAGCCTCAGGACTGGCACCTTTTCAGTCTTTCTTAATGGTGCCTTTTGGGAAAAGTGCCTTACTTTTATACAGAAACAGGAATAAATTCTGTTTCCCCTATGGTTTTTACTCTAGAAATGATAGGAAGAAACAGAAAGCCTAGACATTAAAATGTATTTAAGTGGTAGTATGAAAAAAGGGAATATCAGGTTCTCTGGTCCAGTTCTTGAAGTTGAATTTGGGTTAATCACCAGCCTTTACAGTTATTGGAAGCAAAGTTTTAACCTGAAGTCAGCAACAATGGATTAGTAAATAATATAAACTCAGATGTACAAGTATACATCTTTAGAATATAAATGTGTGGTGGTCACAAGAATGTGACTCTCAAATCTCCAACTGCAGAAAGTATAATTGATCGAGGGCTCTATCAGGAATCTCTAAAACCTATTGCAATGTTTGTATAAAGGCCACTTTTCCCATGGCTACTCTCAGACAAAGACTGAGCCAGGTAGAGGTGCTAATGCAGGCCTACTCCTGGAGGAGTTGGTCTTCTTTATTGGGAGACTTTGACTCAAATATTCATTAGTGGGCTTGCCAGAATTTTCTTAGAACTGCACTGTAGTCTTGGATGCTTGCATGGAAACTTCTCTCCTTCCTTCTCTTTCTCTTTCACTCTGGGTCAGACTTATAAGGCGATCTGATGGCTCTCTCATCCTCTCCTGACCCCTTCCTCATTTTATCCTTCACAAGGCATTTTCCATAATAAATTTGTTGATATTTAATTCTGTCTTGGTTTCTGCTTATCAGAGAACCTGTACTAACAAAACAATGTTTCTTTAAATTTTTAATTAAATCTCTCACTAACTTATTAATCAGAGTTGTAAAATTCAAATAGTCAGAATGAGTATGGTTTTAGTGGGCGAAAGGGCCAAAGAAGTTTAATTTTGTTCTAAGAATTATATCTGTCTACTCTATGCAAATAATTCTTAAAGTTATTCATGTCTAGTCCAGCTTATCAGAGTTCTTAGAATTTAAGGGTTAAACTCAAGTTAGTAATAAAGATTGTTTCTGCTTAGCTTCATCTCTGTACATGTAAGTCCCTCCAGTTACCCTAGGACAAAAGTGTCAAATAGATTTATTTTGATGCAGTCTCCATAGACATGGTACTATTTGTCTAGAGAGTTGTGTCAATGGATATGAGACTAATTAGTGAGCATCTTTTTATTAATTAGTGTTGTTTGACAAAACCGTCTGGAGGGAGACAGTAGTGATATTAGACATCTGAGTATTTGAGTATTTGGGGTCTTGAATCCTGGATGAATACCATCTCTCTAATTCAGTCTGTTTAAAAGATCATTTAAAAAAACAGCTTTATTGAAATATAATTCCCATACCATGTAATTTCACCCATTTAAAACCGTTTTAATAAAATATAAAAATTCTTTAAAATGAAATATTAAATAGGACCCTTGAAAGCAAGATAATTCTGGTTAAAATTGGAACCAGCTTTCCTTGCAACCCCTGATTCAGCCTTTAATAGACTTCCTCATCATTTAAGGCCTACTGGACAGAACTAAAAACCAACATTTTAATTAGGTCTCTCTTTAACACCACATTAATCCCCCCAGTCTTTATAAAAAGCAAATTCATGTATCTAACATTATTAATTAGCAGAGAGAATCTGCTGTGAAGGTCTTTCATAATAAAAACTACATTCTGAACTTTTCATAATTTCATCTTTCTTCATGGTGGAAAACATGGCTTGCAGAGGACATCTATATGTAGAAAACCATTTGATACAGTCTATAAGTCTGACTCTACGGTGAAGTCACACTGGAAATAACTGTAGTGCTTTACTATGCTTTACTTTAAAGCATAGATGATCTATTTCCTCCCCAAATCCACTGAATGAGAATATCCAAAAGTTTAGAAAAGAGATTCTTTGCCAAAATAAAGCAAAATGAAGTCTTAGAAGTGAGTGTTATGTACAGCTAAATTTGGAAACAATATCACCCCTAGAGGGATCAGAGGACTCTATATGATCTGGACTGAGGGCTGATCTCAGCCCATTTCTAATTAAAATCCCCAAGAAGTGTTAGAAGATTAGAATTCAACTTTTGCAGCATATTTTGTGACTGTAGTGGCTTCCTGAATTTTACCTATGGTTTTTCTTTCTTTCCTTCCTTCTTTCCCTCCTTCCTCCCTCCCTCCCTCTCTCTCTCTCTTTCTTTCTTTCTTGGCTGTGTTGGGTCTTTGTTGCTGCATGAGGGCTTTCTCTAGTTGCTGTGATCAGGGGCTACTCTTCATTGTGGTGGGCATGCTTCTCATTGCAGTGGCTTCTCTTGTTGCGAAGCATGGGCACTAGGTGTGTAGGCTTCAGTAATTGCAGTATGTGGGCTCAGTAGCTGTGGCTTGCAGGCTCTAGAGGAGCGCAGGCTCAGTAGTTGTGGCTCATGGGCTTTGTTGCTCCGAAGTATGTGGGATCTTCCTGGACCAGGGATCAAATCCATGCCCCCTGAGTTGGCAGGTGGATTCTTAACCACTGTGTCACTAGGGAAGTCCTTACCTATGGTTTTTCATATCTGTAAAATAGAAAAAATAAAAAATACTCATTTCTATGTGATTTTTATGAGACTTAGTTCTTTGGAATATGAAAGCTTAAATGTTCATGAAGTTGGTTTTAAACAAGCATTAGTCACCAGTATAATATAATATATACTATATATAAACTGTATGTTCTCCTATCTGTCAGTCTTCCACCTGAGCATCCTCCTCCTTCTTGCCTACTCAAGGACATCATTCAGGTGATTCTCTTATCTCCATCCTTCATCATAATTGTTACCTTCTTTCTTGGATTACTTCTGTAAGCATATAAATTTGCTGTGATATCTTAATAAATTCTCTTGACTACATCTCTTTTTTTCCACTACCATTCCATTCCTTATTTCCTTTAACAGCAATATTCCTTTATAGTTATTTATATTTTTATCTCCAAAATCTCACCTCCTGATAACTCATACCTAACACTCTATTAAACTGCTCATCTCCACATTGGAAAAACCTGTAGTCATATAACTTGTATCTGACCTAACAAACACAGCAGTTCATTCTGCTTGAAATGTCTTCTCTCATTTTCCAAGTCACAGAAGTTCCTTCCTTACCACACTGACCACTCTTTTTTTTTAACTCCCTTTCCTTGTTTTTCCTCACTTCTTTAAACTCTAAAGCCTAAGAGTCTTCAAAGTTCAGCTCATGACCCTCCTCTCTTCTCTGTCTGCTTTTCTTTGCATAGTGATTTCATCTAGTCTCATGACTTTATGCAGATGACTTCCAAATTTATATCTCCAGCTTGGACCTATTATTTGAATTCCAGACACAGTCACCCAACTGTCTAATTGGCGTCTCTATTTGATACCTAATTGTCATCTCAGATTTCAGTTGCCCTAAACCAAGTTCTTAATACTCCCCTGAAATCCTGCTACTCCTGTAATCTTCCTAACAAATGGCAACTTCATTTTTTCAATTGTTTCAGACTGTTTTTCTCGCCCCCCACATTCAATCTATAGTCAATAGGCAATCTATAAGTAAATCCTGTTCATGTTCAAAGCTGCCCAAAATCTGCTTCACAGTACCTCAACTACTACCACCTTAGGAAAAACCACTATTTTTATTTCTTGTGTATTATTGGAACAGCCACTTAACTGGTCTCCCTGCTTCTGCCTGTTCACTTCCTTCTGTCCATACATACCACCTATGCTTCCCATTGCTGACTTAAAAAGTTCACAACATAGGAGTTGTGTGTTAAGTTTTATTGGGGGCAAAATGAGGACTATAACCCAAGAGACAACACAGATAGCTCTGAGAAACTGCTCCAAATAGGTAGGCAGAAGGTCAGTATATATGTGATTTTAGTGAAGGGGGAATACATGAAGTCAAGCACATATTTTTTGCTGAAGGTTTCTGTTAGTCTCTTGAAAGTTAGCGCTAGTCATGAGGAACAGATGTCACCATGAAGGATTTTAGTGCTTTTCTAGATATTAGAAGATACAAGAATTGGGCTCATAAAATCATCTCCTAAAAATATCTAACTCTCTGAAGACCTGTTCTGCCAGTTTTTGCCAGAGCACAGAGTGCTTCATTTCTGCTCTCCACCCTGAACTCCTTTCAGGGAATGTTGAAAGTCAGCAGCTGCAGCAGCTCATGATTTAATCCTTGTAGAGATAGATGGCAAGTGCCAATGATGAGTGCCAATTTGTAACTGACAACACCTTACTCAGAGAAAAATCAGTCCATATGATACTTCACAAGTTTGCTTTCTTGCCTTGCAACTGTCTGGACTCATTTTCTACTATTTCTACCATGCACACGCTGCTCCAGTCACGCCATCCTCAGTGAGCGTGCTCTTGCCTCAAGGCCATTTCCCTTGCTGTTTCCTCTGCTTAGTGGGCAGTTCCTCAAGTGCTCACTCACCTTGCTAAGTTTCTGCTCAAAAGTCACTTTCACATTAATGGCATCCTTGACCACCTTATTTGAAATTGTACCCTGTTAATTAGCATCCCTTTACCCAATACTCTGCTTAATTTTTCTTTAGAGCACTTTTCACTTTCTGACATGTATTTTACCCATTTGAATATAAGCTCTGAGTAACCTGGATAGGGATGTCTGTGTTGTTGATTGTTGTACCCATAGCACCTAGGAAATTGTAGAGCACATACTCGATTGTCGTAAATACTTGTTGAATAAATAAACATTGTAATGAAATATAATGTTCAAATTCAATGTAAAGTAAGTTTGTTTGATGTCAGTTTAGGTATCTACCTATGATAGTAATTTTTAGTTTGATAGTAAGATGCGGTGCTTGACCCTATGATTTAGTATCGCAATAGATACACATGTATTTTGAAAACCAATATTCTAAAATTATCAATGTCTTGATTTCTCCTTGTGTTACCAATAAGTAGCACATTTTGAATTTTAAATAACCTTAAAGGAAGGTGTGAACTTTTGTTCAAAAGGGAAGTTTGGATAAAAGGTTGAAAATAATATTTATGTAACAAACAAATTAGATTTTTTTCAGCTTTTTAATTTGAAGTAGATTAGCAATTCCCCTCCACTTCTGAGTCTGATATGAGAGATCATTTTCCTATTACAACAATTGGCGGAAGGATTAAAAAAAAAAAGGGGGACTTGAAGGAGTCAACTCAGATGGCTAACAACATGATTATAAGATAGGGAAAGGGGTGGTTCTAGCATGTAAGAGTTTGTGATGTTATGCAATTCAGTTTTAACTTGACTGCATATCTCTTGCCTAATGTGTATAGGGAAATTGTGTAGGTAAACCCAATCATTGTTCATTGAATTACCCCAGTTTCACTTCTCGTGTAACATATGGGTGTCATAATAGCAGAATGATGTCAGTCTGCCTTCTACAGTAATTAACAAAAAGAAATCAGGATGTTAATTATGATGAGATTATTGACAAAGTATACATTTAAAAAATTGATTTGAAGGGAAATTTTATGTAGAACATTAATAAATTATATAAGTTATGTATTTTACCCCTTGATAATAAATACTAATATTTATTATCCTAAAGATTTGTCACTCTAAAGAACAAATAACATTTGAAACTCAAGCTTTTTATTAATGTAAAAGAATTGGGAATGAATGAATAAGGAAAGGTAATTATCCTCTGGAATATTTCTTTTTAAAAAAAGAGAGCAAAAATACCTACTACGCAAGACTTTTTTACAAATCTAATGAGGTAACATCTGAAAATAATTATGTGAATTTATTATCATTATTATTATTACTATGCTGTGAATGTTTAATAGAAAGAGAAGGGAATAAGGAAAGAATGAAAGAGAGAGAGAGAAAGAACGAAAGAAAAAAAAAGGGAGGAAGGAAGGAGTGAAAACTCATAGTGGAATAGTAATAGTTCCTATTTTCCACCAACTAAAAAAATTCTGTAACACAGTGAAAATTTTAAAGTATCATCTTAACTATTAAATCATTAGAACAATTCAGAATTACAGTAAATACCCTTATATCAGTATCTCACGACCCTTTGCTTTCAGAAGTTGGTATTACATTTGAAATTTGCCAATTTTAAATTCAACTAAAAATAATATAAATAAGAATTTTAACAAAATATGATTTCTGTCATCAAATATAGTAAAATCCATGGACTTGGATGTTAAGTAAATTAATTCATATAGTGAGATAATGAAATCTTCATTTTAAAATTAAACAACCAGCAAGACAGAAAAACAGGCAAAGACTATCTGATCATTAATAAACTCCAACTGCTGTCGTGTCTCAAATGGGAATTAAATTTTTAAAAAAATTAGTTAGAAAAGGTATTACCAATTGTTAAGGAAAGCTGTTAGTAGGATTAGAACATACTATCCATGCTAATGGTGTAGGTGTTGTTATCTTTGTGCATTATTTTTGAATCTCAGCCTGACTTGAGATAGCAAGAGCAGGATCTGAGGGAGTCAGCTCAGATGGCTAACAGCATGATAGTAAGAAATAAAACCACTCACCACAACAGAATAGGTAATCATACTTGTGAAGAAGCTAATTCCCCTAAACAGTAATGAAAATAAAACTTCTAAGTCAGATGACATCCAAACATACCATAAGTGAGAAAAATATGGTTGGTGGAAAATTCAAATTAAATTTATTTCTTAAATATCCCAAGATGCAATGTACTTTTATTTCTGTAATACCATCTTTGAAACACAGTAGTAGATTCTCTGGCAAGGGTGAGACTGTCAAATGCTCTTTGTCTAGGTTATCAGTTTGGAGAATACTTAAAAGTATTGAAAGAGTTTTAAAATATTATATTTTAAATATGCATTGAACATATAAAATATGTAATGCTGATTATTAATAGACATTTTCATATTAATTTATTTTTCTATAGTATTTTGAGGAACTCATTTAAAATATAGATTTTAATTTAACTTAATCACTATATTATTATTTCCTCTCAAAAATATTTTTCTCTGTAGAAATCTTTATTAAGCATATATGACATTGTGCTAAGCACCACTGAGAATATGGAGGTCTGTGAAAATTATCTGTCACCAGGAGCTTTCAGTTCATTAAGGAAACAAGAAAATGCCCCAGGAAACAAAAGCAAACTATGAAGGAGAGTGGCTTAATAAATAAACAAATTAGTAAATTATATTTGGCTCCAATAAACATGCAAAGTCTTATACAAAGATCCAGGGATAATAAGATAAACATCTCACAGTGACTTTTCTATAAGACTCTATTGGCTATTGGAGGTGATAGATTGATATACAGATCATTCTGGTGTAAGGTAGTTATTTACAAGACATAGGTGAACACAATGTAATAAATCCTCATTTACAGGATACTTTCTAAGGATTTATGAAGATATGCCTCCAATTTACACACTAACATTTGTGACGATCTTAAAATGAAAGCTCATGAATTATCAGAGTGTGATATTAAGAACCCTGGCCTTGATGGGAGTAGACGTGATGTCTGTTAATTCCAATGTTTTACACTAAGATTTATGATGTTGGGCCAGCTGCTGTTCCCCCTCCATCATTTCTTCACACATAAAATGAAAAATTTCACTAGATTAGGATGCTAGAACTGGGATCCACCAACTCTCGGCAGGGGTGGTCTGTGGGTACAGTTCAGAGGGCCTGTGGATTTGAATGGGAGGAAAAATAATCTTCTTATTCAACCAGCTTCTAATAGAAATCTAGTATGTCCTTCCATTATGAGGGTAGACAGATAATCCTAAAATTATCAGTGGCACCTCTGAATCTGACACCATGAAGAATTGGTCTTGAGTGGTCTCAGCCTGCAGTGGCTTACAGCAGGATTTCAGTTTCCTGGTCAGAGATTGGATTCAGTCTGCCGTAGTGAGAGCGCTGAATCCTAGCCACTAGACCACCAGGGACCAGAGGCAAGTGACAAGGCCCTGGCCCATCAGCTGTGTAGAAATGAATTTCCACATAGAGAAGGAAAGTAGTGAAACAAGTAAAGTGTTTATTAGGAAGAAGACGAGTACACACGTGGATAGACATACAGGTGGACTCAGAGAGAGAGTCACTCCCTCGTGGCAGTTTGAATCACCTATTTGGGGGTATTTCTTTAGTTTCCTTTGGCCAATCATCTTGCTTTGCCTGGTTCTGACTCTGTATTTGGTTTATCTCAGGGTCTTCCCTTGTTTGCATGTGCATCTCTTAGCCAAGATGGATTCTAATGAAGAGGCCTATGAGTAGGTTGACATCACTTACTATGAGGAGACACCCCCTCCCTTTGACCTCCGAGGAGCCTTTCTGCACATGTGTAGTTGCAAAGGTCTTTTTGACCCCAAGAATGAGAAATATGTAGTTTCTTATCTGGGCAGGGCTTAGCTCCTCCTCCCTCCTGCTATTTTGGAGTATCTGTGCATAGGGGACAGACTCTGCCTGCTCAGCCTGGGGCCCATCTATCTCCTGCCTCAGAATCAGTTACAGAAATTTTCATATCACATTATAGATATTGCAGATACCTGAAAATATTTTGAGATATCATGAGGGTGAGTCAAAAATTATCTGCTCTCTGGCTGTATAATTCATTTTAATCAACTTTTAGAAAAGACAACTATGTCATTTTTTGACATAATCCCCTTGCTTTTCAATACACTTTGTCCCTCTGTCAACAAGCTTTTGTCTTCCCTCATTTAAAAAATGTTTTAGGCTGAGCTGTGAGCCACGAATGCACTGCTATCTTCACTTCTTCATCAGAAGTGAATCTTCGGGACTTCCTAGGTGGCGCAGTGGTAAAGAATCCGCCTGCCAATGCAGGGGACATGGGTTCAAGCCCTGCCCTGGGAAGATACCACATGCCGCGGAGCAACTAAGCCCATGCACCACAACTATTGAGCCTGTGCTCTGGGACCCATGAGCCACAACTATTGAGCCCATGTGCCACAACTACTGAAGCTCAAGTGCCTAGAGACCATGCTCCACAACAAGAGAAGCCACTGTAATGAGAAGCCTGCGCACCACAATGAAGGGTAGCCCCCACTCTCAGCAACTAGAGAAAGCCTGTGTGCAGCAACGAAGACCCAACGCAGCCAATAAATAAAATAAATAAATTAATTAAAAAAAAAAAAGAAGTGAATCTTCATCCTCGTAGGGCTGCTTTCAGGCAACCAAATGGGAAAGTCCAATGGAGCAAGATCAGGACTATAGGGAGGATGCTTTAAATGAAGTAATCCATGACACACTTAGGTTTCAAAAAGTTTGTGCGAAATGGGTACCGAAACAACTCAAGGAAGAGCATAAACAGAAGCATTTGGATCTGCAAACAAAATTTGGTCCGATACTCTAAGGAAGGTGAACGTTTGTTAAAGAGAACCATTACTGGTAATGAGACATGGATTCATCACTATAAGCCTGAGAGTAAACAGCAAAGTATGGAATAGAAACATCCTCTATCTCTGACCAAGAAAAAGTTCAAAAGTCAACCATCACCTGGAAAATTGATGCTTACAGTCTTCTGGGATTCTCAAGGGACAGTATTGGAACATTATCAAGAAAAAGGTTCAACAATCAACAATGCTCATTACAGTGAGATGCTTATTGAAGACCCGAAGCCTAAACTTCAGATTAAAAGCAGAGGACTGCTATCCAAGGGCATTGTGATCTTGCATGACAATGCACGTCCGCATACTTCTGCCCACACTGTCGACAGTCTGCAAAAACTTCGTTTTGAGGTGTTAAAGCATCCTCCCTGTAGTCCTGATCTTGCTCCATTGGACTTTCCCGTTTGGTTGCCTGAAAGCAGCCCTATGAGGACAAAGATTCACTTCTGATGAAGAAGTGAAGACAGCAGTGCATTCGTGGCTCACAGCTCAGCCTAAAACATTTTTTAATGAGGGAATACAAAAGCTTGTTGACAGATGGACAAAGTGTATTGAAAAGCAAGGAGATTATGTCAAAAAATGACATATTTGTCTTTTCTAAACATTAATTAAAATAAATTCTACTGCCAGAGTGTGGATAATTTTTGACTCCCCCTCATATATATATCTCTAATTCTTTAAAATTCTTTTAGGATACCTACTTGATAACAAGTTTATTAGCTAATAATCTCCTAAAATACAGAATTGAAACTGGACAAAATGTATTTGTTGCATGTTCTTTAGACAGAATTTAATTAGCACCTTATTATTGAAAAGATTATATAATGACAATATTCAAGATTATTTTGGGGGAAAAAAGTCAACTATATTCCTCAATAATATCCCTGATAATCAAATTACCTCTTAACGCATTAGAATATTTTCACTTCCTGTTTTTTTAGCAGATCTTTGTACCAGGTATCAGGGCAAATATTTCAGTCTTCATAGAATTCACCTCTATCCTAAGTAGATAATTAATCCCTGTTCTTGCCACATATCCATTCTCACCATCATACTTCCTCATATTTCTTATTTTTTGTTTTCCTTTAATTAATGTAAAATTATTATGGTTTTATGAATGCTACTTCCTCAGTTAATATTATCTTCATGTGAATAGGAATCATATTTATATGTTTCCAAATTTAGTAATAGGACTAATGTCTACCCTGTAATAAATAATAAATAATTGTTGAATGAGTGAAAAAAATAAAATCAGGAAAGTTATTGTAAAATAAGGCCTGATGCTGAAAGCACATTTTAGCAGTCATTTGTATAGAATTAAAGACTAAAACCTTTAGATTTTCAATTAGTAGAAAATACATACACTCCAAGGATAATTCTTGGAAAACACTCACATTTCTCTTGGGGTCAGGAAAAATTAATTCCTTTTTATCATTGAATAATATTCCAGTGTATGAATGTGCTACAATTTGTTAAACCATACTCTCATTGATGGCCATTTGGCATGTTTCCAGTTTGAAATTATTGTGTATAAGGTTTATATGAACATACATTTACAAGCTTTTTTATGGACATTTCATTTTGAAGAATAAATATGAAGGAGTGAAATGCTAGATTATAAAGTTGCTTTATCCTTAACTTTATAACAAATTACCATATGTTTATCCAGAGCAACTGCACTGTCTAATACTCCCTGCAAAGTATGAAAGCTCTGGTTGCTCCACATCCTCATCAATACTTGGTACTATATGAATCCTTTGTTTTAAGCATTTGTGTAAGTGTGAGCAGCGCTCTCTTAGTGAATTGACATATGTCTGGTGAATAATGATGTGCAGTATTTTTTCAAGTGTTTACCGGTCATTTTTATATATTTATTTGGGAAATATCTGGTCAAATATTTTTCCTATTGTAGTTGGATTATTTGCTTTTCCATTTTTGATTTATACAGGTTTTTATATATTCTGGATGCAAATATATGTACTGAGAATAGAGTATTTTCTCCCAGTCTGTGGTCTGCCTCTTTACTTCTGTCATTGTGCCTTTTTATGGAGTGATACATTCAATTTTGATGAATTTTAATTTATTCATTTCTTCTATTAAGGATAATGGGTTTTATTGTGCTAAATAAGAAATCTTTATTTAAGCTACAGTTGTGAAAATACTCTGCTACATTTTCTTATAGAAACATTGAATTTTGCTATGATTCATTTATTACCCATCTTAAACTAAATTTTGCCTATCAAGTGAAATAGAAGTCAAAATTCACTTTATTCCACGTGGATATCCAATTGTCCTGGTAGTACTTGTTGAAAAGACTGCTTTTCTCATTGAATTGTATTTACCACTTTATCAAAAATCAATTGACTGTAGGTATATGATTTTTATTCCTGGAGTCTGTTCTTGCCCTATTCGTGATCTTAGAGAGAATGCATACAATGTTTTAACATTATGATGCTATCTATAGATATTTTTTCATAGGTGCTTTTTTATAAAATATAAGATATTGTCTATTCATAGCTTGTTAAAAGACCATTGAAATGAATGGGTGCTGAATTTTATCCCTTTTTCTGCATTTATTGATTAATCATCTATGTCCCCCGCTCTAATCTATAAAGTGATGATTTACATGATTGGCTTTTGAATGTTAAACCAGCCTGTCTATCCTGGGAAAATATACTTGTATCATCTTTCTTATATATTGATGGATTTAATTTACTAAGATTTTGTGCAGAATTTTTGTATCAATGCTCATGAGGAATATTGATTTTTTTGCTGTTGTTTTGTTCTTATAACGTCATTATCTGGTTTTGGTATTAGCATCATGGTGGCTCTTAAAATGAATCAGAAAATGTTTCCTCTTTCTCCTTCAGATCTTGAAAAAATTTGTGTAGGATTGATGTTATTTCCTCTCTTTAATCTTTGATAGAATTAATTCACTGTGCACACCACCTGGGACCAGAGGGGTTGTTTTTTCAGTAGAAAATATTATTAAAAATCCAATTTCTTTAACATGGAACTTTTCTAATTTTGGGGGGGGGGAGGTATTCAATATGTTGGAATAAGTTGTCCTTTATATCTTTTCTTTTCTTCTAATATCTATGAAATCTGTAATAATGTTGCCTTTTTTATTCTTGATATCGCTATTTGTGCTTTCTGTTTTTATTATTTGATTTATCTCACAAGGCTATAACAATCTTACTAATATTTTCCATTTTATGTTACTTTTTTGATCTTTTTATCTATTCTTTATGTTTTCCATTTTACTGATTTCTACATTTACACTTATTTTTTCCTTCTATTTACTTTGGAATTTATGTGATTTTTTTCCCCCTTTAGCTTCTTAAAGTAGAAGCTTAGAAATTTTTATTTAAAACATTTCTTCTCTTCTTACATAGACTTTTAAAATTACAGTTCTCTCTATAAAACTACTGCTATGGACTGAATGTGTCTCCCAAAATTCATCTGTTGAAATCCTAAATATCCCCAATGTGATGGTATTAAGAGGCAGGGCTTTTGGAAAGTGATTAGGTCATGAGTGTGGAGCCCTCATAAATGGGGTTAATGTTCTTACAAAAAAGACCCCAGAGAGATCCTGCAAGACACAGCAAAAGGACAGAGATTTGATCTTAGGCTTGCCTATTTCCAGAACTGTGAGGAACAAATGTTTGTTGTTTATAAGCAGTGTAGTCTGTGGTACTTTGTTATACTAGCTCAACCTGACTGACATGTGCTTTAACATCATCCAACATATTTTCATATTTTGTGTTTTAATCTTCATTCAGTACAAAACGTTAATTTTCCTTGTGATTTTTTTACTTAGTTCACAACAAATGTAGAAGTGTGTTTATTAATTTTCAAATATTTTGATATTTTCTAGATAACATTCTTAGTAATTCCCAATTATTATGGGGTTATTAGAAAACATACTGTGCCTGATTTCAAGCCTTGGAAATTTGCTAAGACTTCTTTAATGGTCCAGCTTGTTCATCTTGGTGAATGTTCCATGTGCACTTGAAATGAATGTGTGTTCTATAGTTGTCAGGTTGTAGAGTTCTATGAATTTTATTTAGAGTAAGTTGTTTGATATTGTGGTTCAAATCTTATATATATGTATCTGATTTTGTCTACTTAATCAAGAGGTGTGTTATAATCTGCCACTAGGATTGTGAATTTATCTGTTCCTCCCTTTAATCTGTTAAATTTTCCAGCATGTATTTTCAGAGTCTCTTATTAGGTGCATACACATTTAGGATTATTATGCTTTCTGAGAAACTGACCTTTTTATTTTTGTGAAATATCCCTTCCCATTCTCTAGCAATACTCCTTGTCTTAAAGACTACTTTCTCTGATGTAAACATAGCCTGACCTGCTTCTTATTCTTACTGTTTTTATGGTATATATTTTCCATGCTTGTACTTAATCCAGCATGTATCTTTATACTTAAAGAACATTTCCTGTAAATAATATATAGTGGGTGTTACTTTTTTATCTTTTATTCTTGATCTCTCTATTAATGTAATTGTTGGTATTACTGAGTTTAAGTATTGCACCTTGCTATTCATTTCCTATTTGCTTATAGTTTTTGGCTGTTCATTTTCTCATTTCCTGCCTTCTTTTGGATTAATCAAGGTTTTTTGTTTGTTTTTTTTTTCTTATCTCATGTGTTGACCTTTTAAATGTGCCTCTGTGTTATTTTATTGTTGTTCCTAAGATTACCATATATATCTTTAGCTTATCACAGTCTAACTTCAAATAATACTATATTACTTCATAATGTAAGACATTTTCAATAGTACTATTCCATTTATTGTCACATATTTTACTTCTGCAAATAAACTTATAAAGTGTTATTATTTCTACTTTAAATTCCCATTAGTCTTTAAAACAGATGTTTCAAAAGTTATTTTATACTTCCACACATATTCACCTTCTTTGGTACCTTTCATTCCTCCAAAGAGACTCTCTTTATCTCTTTAGCATTGGTTATAACAAAGATTTCCTAGAGATAAAAGCTTTTAGCCTTTATCTTTTTAAGCATAATCGTATTTTGGTCTTAATTTTGAAAAGCATTTTTGCTGGATACACATTTCTGGATTGAATTATTTTTTCTTTCATGACTTTAAAGATAATCATTCCATTGTCTTCTGGTCTTCATTATCTCTAATGAAAAATCAGTTTTAAGGCTTCCTTTTATTTTCTTCTAATTATCCTTCTCCCTTGTCCCTCCTCCTCCCCTTTCTTCTTCATTTTTCTGGCTCCTCCTTATAATGATGATAATGATGATGATGATACAGTGTCTAAGGTTCCTTTTTTCTCCAGTTGCTTTTAAATGTTTTTCTTTCTTTTTTGATTTTCAGTATTTTGACTATGATGTACCTGTGAGACCTCCTTTGTGTTTATCTTGCGTTGTGTTATTGAAGGTTTTGGATGTGTGGATTAATATTTTTTATGAATTATGGAAAGTTTTCAGCCATGGTATCTTTAAATACTTCTTCTGCATTACTCTTCTTTTCCTGGATCCCCATTACCCATATATAAGAACATGTGATTTAGATGATTTTTTTTGTATGTGTAAATATTTTAGTTTAGATAATTCATATTAATCTATCTTCAAGGTTCACTTATCTTTTCACCTTCTGGGTCCAGTGTGATGTTTAGTTCATCAAGTGCACTCAATTTCTGGTATTATATTTTTTTAATTCTGGTATTTCTATTCAAGTCTTTTTTTATTGTTTATTCTTCTCTGTTGAAATTATCCATCTGTTCATTATATTAGTCAACTAGATGTTCCAATATACTTATCATGGTTATTTTATACTCTTTTTTTCCTGATAATTCAAACATGTGGTCCATCTATGGATTAGACTTAATTGGCTATTTTTGTTTCTGATTATGGGTCATTTTTTCTAATTCTTTGTATATCTCAAAAGATGTATATTTGTCAGTATTCATCTTTACATTTAAAAAAGAGTATGCTTCTTGCTCTGTCAGGCTTCTAATAAAAGTGATTGAGTCGCTTTTATCTGTGATTGAACTCAGTCTTGGATTTATTGTGTCATCTGGTAGATTCAGTTCATCTCTGGTTCAAATATTTTAAAGGTGGTATTAGGACTTTTCCTTTATCAGGTTTTGGGTTGTGAGCACGGGTGATGTTTTCAGAAATATTTATGCTTTACAACCTAATTAGCAGTTTTCTGAATCCTCGAAAATATTTCTCTCTTTCTCCCTCTGTCACTTTCTCTCTGTATCTCTCTCTCTGTCTCTTCTGCCTTTACCTCAGAGCCAACAGCTTTTAGACTTTCTGGGGAATTTCCTTTACTTTCCAGCCCTATCCTCATCTTTCTCTTTCTCAGAAAGTACAGTCTATGGATTATGTTTTGTATTTGGTGAAAGCCCTATCTGTTTTGAGACACCTCTCCATTTTCCCATCCTTCTCAAAGCTTGCATCAATGTCTTCGCCACCGCTGTGCACCTGGTGAAAGTCCCACATTAAGAAGTTGGTGTATAAAAGTAAATATGTTTTGTTAATGGAGATCTCTGGGATTCTAAATCATCACAATAGTCACAGTTTTATCACTTCCAATTTAATAGAGGCTACACTAATCCATTAGAGTTAGAGAAACTTGTCCATACTGTTGCAAGTTGTTGCCCCAGAGCGAGAGCTGGAAATTTACACTTATTTATAAACAGTGGTAGTAAGTTTGGATACCTGATGTTAAAAATACAAGCCTACATATTCTGGTTAAATTTATGTGTGACACATATTTATAATTAAGCACAATATGTGAGAGGGCGATGTCCTGCTAAGAAAAACAAGAATAGCATTTTAAATATTTTGTTTTATTTCTCAGGTATAGGAACAACTAAAGATCCCTCAAGAATGATGAGAATATCTCTTTTCTAAATCCTGAAAGTTAGTCTATTGAGGCTTTAGCTTATGTGCATGATGCTGGAGGCCTCTATAGATTCCAGGGACTATTCAAGATATAACTACATGCTTCAGTCTTTATGAATCAAATGTATGCTTGGTTGAAAAAATTCTAAATTAGCATACAGCTGCTAAGGAAGTTGCATACTAAGAAAGAACTAATCCAGTTGCAAAACTAAAGGTAAAAGAAAAAAAAAGTTATTTATTTTAACTTTATTTATTTATTTACTTAACATCTAAGTAGAAACCACCAGTATGTAAACTCATTTCAAATAACCATTTTGTTCATGCTTTAAGTCAGTACTTCATGATAATTTAAAAAAAATTTCCTTAAGTAACAATCTTTCTGTGAAATGGTTCGTCCTTACTATCTGTTAGCGTTTTTTTCATTTGCCATAATCTGTTCATTTTAAATGTATCCCTGTTTGCCTGCTTTGATTATGATATAACTTTGTTGATCAATGAACCCTAATCATTATCATCCGACACTGTATACCTTCACACTTATTTTCTAACTTGAAAGAAATTTTGTTCGTATTTGTCTTTATGGCATTTAGTCTGTGTTTACATGATCTCAATATAGTCATTTAAACCAAAACTAAACCAGTTTTATAGCATCCTGAGAACAATGTACTTAGATAATTAGTTGATTTTTTTTTCATATTCAAACAGGTGTTTCTGGTTTCACGCAGACAGAGCCAATAAGTCATACTTCTTCAATTGAGGGTTTTGCTTCATCTTTAATATTTCTGGGTGCAATGTGTATTCATTTCCTTAACATCACTTGATTATCATTACAATCCTTATCTCTTCTTCAAAAAAACTTATATTGTCTATAGTAGGGGTATTTTTCTCAGCAACTAAAATGTATTTGCCAAGATGCAAGTATATTGTCTACATTTTTAAAGAACCTCGTGGCAATTCTTTGTAGTGTGTGTGTGTGTGTGAAACAAATACTGTTCAAACTGAATTATACTTACTTTGGATTTTTTCATTTGTCTGGCAATGCGCAAATATTTTTTCCTTACATCTCTGTTGAGTAACCAGGAAATGGATTCCTTTTTGGAAGCATTAACTCCACAGGCCCCAATAGGTGTTGGCACTCTGGAAGAATACAGTGGTTTTCAAAACAGAATTCCTAATTTTCTCCCACTTTTAATAAACTGAACTAATTTCTTCCACATTTAAGAGAGGATTATCTGCCAAGGAGTAAGATCTTTTCTTATTCAAATAGTTGCATTTAAGTACCAAGTGAATTGCTGCTGCCTACAAGGCACTGTGCTAGGTTATGCAGGAGAACGGAGAAATAAGTAAGATATTTCTCCTGCCCTCAGGAAAATTCAAATTTAAAACATAGGAGGGAAAAGAGAGCCACAAAATACTATGTTGATTCAGCAAATTGCAAGCAATCAAGAAAAAAAAAAAAAAGAATGCTACCTATATGGAATGTACCTTAAAGGGATTGATTTCTTACATTTCAATAATTCTGTTGAACACTGAGGTACATGCAGATGAATAAGGGCCAGGTGCTGTCCTTGACATTAACAGAGGTACTGATAGACAGAGGTATGGAATCGGGTGTGGGAAGTGGAGAGGGTGTGAGTGAGAAAGATACCCCAGTCATCCCAGACCAGCTTTGGAGGAGTACAGGTTAGGAAGGAGAAAAGCGAAAGTTGTGCTTAGGCACTAAAAATTCAAAATGGTCCAAATGAGTAGAGACCCAAAGAATATATGGGGAAGTATTTCTACAGAAGCCTAGAGAGTTAGATTAGATCTGTGTTGTGCTGATTGGGGGCACATAATAGAGGTAAATTTTCTGCCTTGGTTTTTGACTTTGTTGTATCTCTAGGAATCACCATTGGTCATCTAATATACCTAGTCGTCAATTAAAATACACATCAATTTACTTATTCTGTTAATGTGAGAAAACTTGCTAGAATATCCCCATAATACTGAAATGTATTTGGAAATATTTTCCTGATTTTTATTATTTGATTGATTGATATAGGAGCAGAGACAACTAGTAAACAACAAAATAACCCGTAAGTCACTGTAGAATAGTCATCCAGAGCTTCTACATCATTGATGTATATAATATGATGAGGGCATGGAGAAATAACTATGGGACGCCCTGAAATCTAAATTAACCCAGGAGGCCAAGAAGGGTCCCTCCAGGAAGTAACACTTAATCAGAGATCTGAAGCAGGAGCAGGAACTAGCCAGAAAAAATGGGGTATGTGAATGTGAGAATTGAGGAAGAGATTATGCATTGTCTTGTGGGAGGTCCAAGATGGGAGGGGCAGAGAAAGAGAGAGAGAGAGAAAGGCTAACAGTGGGATCTGAGAATAGTGAGTGTAATGGTTGGAGTTGAAACAGAAGGGGAATGTTTAGGTTTACCTGGAAGTATAGATGCCACATTATTGAAAGCACCACTGATTTAGAAAATAACACCAATTTATTCATTCATAAATCTCAGAGCCTAGGTACCCAAACCTTCAATGAAAGCAAAATACCAAGAATAAATTATTGAAATGACTAAATGGATTGAGAGTCAGGAAACAGTCCTTGCCTCATTTTCAGCACCTATGGGACTTAATTTCCTACAAATTGGAAGTGCTTGAAGAGATGAGATTTACTTCACAAAGGAAGCTTATCTAACTCACTGAAGAGTTTTGAAAAACATATATTATGAACATACATTACCAGAATTATGCACATTTAAGTTTTATCTTGTTCAGGAGAAGGAGATCATGGCCTGAATATTTTAACTTCTTTAAAACTCTACGGTTGTGATATTAACTACATTGACAGCCACCCAACTCTGAGATTTTAACTGTATAGACTCTACTAAAAATTCAAGATCCAAGATAACCTTAGTTATACCACTGGGTTAAATTGCATCAATCCAAGTTCTTTCACACTCATATCTATAAAGGTAACATCTTGTAGGAAAATTATGTTTATAAACATAAGCACTAGCACTATGAGATCTTAAGAAACCAACCAAATACTAATGGCTTTCCATTATACCTTATAAGACAGTAAGAGAAATGCATATATTCCTCAATGACTTTTAACTCACAGTCACAGACAAAAAGGAATTTTACACTGGCCTTAATTAACCAGAAAACTCAGATTATCAGAATTCTTATGCTCTGAGTATGTGAGTTACCTGAACTTTTTCTTTATTAGAATGACCTGACACTGAGTCAATTAACATTATTTCATCCTAGATTGCTTTCCTACCTCTTCTGTTTTGCATTTCTCTCCCATAGGCCCATATTTACCTTCAAATATTTGACCAGTTAATTGGAAGCTTAATTGCCTATGTGATTAAGATAAGCCAGAAATTAGATGTAGAAAATCTTTGAGGATGTGGAAAGTATGTATATATATATATACACATACATTTGTACATCATATACGCTTGTACATTTCGAGCACAGTCTAACTTCACTTTTCATTTAACAGTTTACCATGGGTATCACCTAGGCAAAATGCATAAATAGTCATTTTAATAGTTGCATAAAATTCTATAACATACCATGAATTATGTAACTATTTTTGTATTAATGGAAATACTTGTTTCAGATTTTTGCCAACATATGTAATGGTGCAATAATCATTCCTGTGTGTAGGTACTTATATCTAAATGCTTTTATAAATTTATTTATTTATTTACTTATTTTTATTGGCTGTGTTGGGTCTTCGTTGCTACACACAGGCTTTCTCTAGTTGCGGTGAGCAAGGGCTACTCTTCATTGTGGTGCACAGGCTTCTCATGGCGGGGGCCTCTCTTGTTGCAGGGCATGGGCTCTAGGCACGTGGGCTTCAGTAGTTGCAGCACATGGGCTCAATAGTTCTGACTCACGGGCTCTAGAGTGCAGGCTCAACAGTTGTGGCGCATAGGCTTAGTTGCTCCGCGGCATGTGGTATCTTCCTGGGGCAGGGATCGAACCCATGTCTCCTGCATTGGTAAGCGGGTTCTTACCCACTGTGCCACCTAGGAAGTCTCAATGCTTTTAAATATATGATAGATTAAAAAGACATAGGAGTGTATGGTGAAGGATGTGTATATTTTTAAAATTACCAGCTATTGCTACTTTCCTTTCCCTAAGGTTATTGTTTCCATCAGCAATATATGAAAGTGTTTCTATGCCCATAGTAGCGGTTTTAATTTTTTTTGAAATTTGTTTAAATTGATGAGAAAGATGGTATCCAATTGGATTTGTTTTCATTTCCTTGAGTAGAAATAAGGCTGAGCAAATTCTAAAGTGTTTAGTGCTGAGTTACATTCACACTTTTTTGACTTACTTGTTCACATCTTTTATTACTGTTTCTACTGAAAGATTTCTTTTAAATATATAGGAGGGTATTTGCTATTTTATTTTTTACTTGAAAATAATTTTCCGAGTCTTATACTTTTACTTTTGATAGTATTTGGTACATACTTTGACATTCAAAATATCAAATTATAGTTTTGTCATATACTATTTTCTTTTACTTCATAGGTCTGGGTGTCTTATCTTACTTAAGACAGTTTACCTGAGCCAAAATTTTTTAAAAATTGTTTTTGAAAAATTATACAAACTAAAACTTTTTCCTTCAAAGATTTTATTCTTCTGGGAAAAAAATTATTGACACAAAATAGAGCTCTAACATTGTTTTTTTTATCACTGATAACCAACCAGTTTCTATCAACCAATGTAGCACCTTGAATAAAACTAGGCTTAAAGGTAGGCCACTTGGTTGTGATCTTTTATCATCCATTTAACTGGTCTGAGTCTGTGTTCATCATTTTAAAACTGGGATTATAATGCCACCTACCTCTTGCGTGGTTACAAGAAATAAATAAAATTATTCTCTATAAATTGCACACTATAAATAATAAGTGTAAATTATTATTAAATATACCATACTTTTCACAATTAGCTACACAAGTATCTTCTGTACAAAGACATATTTTCCATATTTCAAGTTTTAATCTAGATTTATGTATTTTCCAAAGGCTTTTATTTCTGCTTAATAATGTATCTTCTCTCATGCGAATGTCATTCCATTTTGTTAATAATATTTGTATAATTCTGTTATCTGTAAGATGTGTCCCAATATAACCTTTATTTCCAAAACTTTAAAGGACATTTTAATTCATTTATTTTTCAATAACAAGAATAATGAAAACAGGTATCTAGAAAGTCAACTTTAGGCCATATTTAATAAATAGCCTACACTTTTCCACTTTAAAATCAATTGCAATAATATTCTCTTACTCTTTAAAAACCTATTCACATCTGTGGTGATTTTTTTTCTCCTGCAAGTTTCCATATTTTTTCTTACTTTTTTTATTTGAGTAGACTTCTGAATGTCTATTCACTTCATTATCTTTTTTCAAATTATTGGTTTTTTTTTAATTTTAACATTTCTGTTTTGTGTATTATTATTCTAATTTCTTTTTACTTAATCATCTCTTTTTATTAATTTTTTAATTTCTTAAATTGAATATTAAACTCTTTCACTTTTAGTTTATTTTTCTTATTATTAAAATGCATAAATCCATACAATTTTCTTCTTACTGAAAACTGGTTTGATTGCATTTTTAAGTTATTGATATAAAGTTTATTTTTTTCTTTTACTTCTAGGTGACTTACAATTCACCTTTGATCTCTTGGAAGAAACACATTTCTTTTTAATATTTATTATGTTTTCAGAACTGACTAAAGAATATGTGCTGTAATGTAGCTAATTTTATCATCAATTCAAATTCAGGTGGAGATGCACATACAGACATACATACACAGACACATATATATGAAATATTTCATGAATAAAAGAGATAAAATATATAATTTGTGGCCAAGATAAATAATTTTACATTGACTATAATATATTTTTCAATTTTAGATATCTGGTAGATTAAGATAAATGTGAAAACTATCCTGCTACAAGCATCTAAAAGTAATAGATAAAATATAACAGTTATTTAAATACATTGTTGAGCTTGTATGTAAGAAATCTTTATTGTAGCTTTGTAGTATCATTTGAAGTCAAGAGCCTGATCCCTCCAGCTCTGTTTTTCTTTCTTAAGATTACTTTGGCTATTCCGGGTCTTTTGTATTTCCATACAAATCTAAAAAAATTTTTTGTTTTAGTTCTGTGAAAAACACCATTGGTAATTTGGTAGGAATTGCATTGAATCTATGGAGTGCCTCAGGTAGTATAATCATTTTAGCAATATTGATTCTTCCAATCCAAGAACACGGTATATCTTTCCGTATGTTTGTGTCATCTCCAATTTCTTTCATCATCCATTTCTTTATAGTTTTTGGAGTACAGATCTTTTGCCTCCTAGATAGGTTTATTCCTAGGTATTTTATTCTTTTTGATGTAATGGTAAATGGGATTGTTTCCTTAATTTTTGTTTCTGATCTTTTGTTGTTAGTGTAAAGAAATGCAACAGGTTTCTGTGTATTAACTTTGTATCCTGCAACTTTACTGAACTCATTGATGAGCTTTAGTAGTTTTCTGGTAGTGTCCTTAGGATCTTTTATGTGTAGTATCATGTCATCTGCAAACAGTGACAGTTTTGCTTCCTTTTTTCCAATTTGGGTTTCTTTTATTTCTTTTTCTTCTCTGATTGCTGTAGCTAGGACTTCCAAAATTATGTGAATAAAAGTGGTGAGAGTGGATATTCTTGTCTTGTTCCTGATTTTAGAGGAAATGTTTTCAGCTTTTCAACATTGAGTGTGATGTTAGCTGTGGGTTTGTCATATATAACTTTTATTATGTTGAGGTATGTTCCCTCTATGCCCACTTTCTGAAGTTACAGTACTCAAAATAGTATGGTACTGGCACAAAAACAGACATGTATATCAAAGGAGCAGGATAGAAAGCCCAGAAATAAACCCACACCTATGACAAAGGAGGCAAGAATATACATTGGAGAAAAGACAATCTCTTCAATAAGTGGTGCTGGGGAAACTGGACAGCTACATGTAAAAGAATGAAATTAGACCATTCTCTAACACCATATACAAAAACAAACTCAAAATGTTAGATTAAAAACCTAAATGTAAAACCGGATACTATAAAACTCCTAGAGGAAAACATAGGCAAAACACTTTTGACATACATAAATTGCAGCTATATCTTTTTGGATTCATCTCCTAGAGTAATGGAAATAAAAACAAAAATAAACAAATGGGATCTAATTAAACTTAAAATCTTTTGCACAACAAAGGAAACCATAAGCAAAACAAAAAGGCAGCTTAGAGAATGGGAGAAAATATTTGCAAATGATGCAACTGACAAGGGATTAATTTCCAAAATATACAAACAGCTCATAGATCTCAATATCAAGAAAACAACCAATCCAATCAAAAAATGGGCAGAAGATCTAAATAGACATTTCTCCAAAGAAGACACACAGATGGCTAACAGGCACATGAAAAAATGTTCAGCATCATTAATTATTAGAGAAATGCAAATCAAAACTACAATGAAGTGTCATCTCAAACTGGTCAGAATGGCCATCATCAAAAAGTCTATAAATAATAAATTCTGGAGAGGGTACGGAAAAAAAGGAACCCTCCTATACTGTTGGTGGGAATGTAGATCAGTACAGCCACTATAGAAAACAGTTTGGGGGTTCCTAAGGAAAGCTAAAAATAGAATTACTTTATGATCCAGCAATCCCACCACTGGGCACATATCTGGAAAAGACAAAAAGTCTAATTTGAGAGGATACATATACCACAGTGTTTATAGCAGCACTGTTTACGATACCAAAGACATGGATACAACCTAAATGTCTATCAACAGATGAATGGATAAAGATGTGGTGTACACACACACACACAAGGGAATATCACTAAGCCATAAAAAAGAATGAAATAATGCCACTTGCAGCAACATGGATGAACCTAGAGATCATCACACTAAGTGAAGTAAGCCAGACAGAGGAAGACAAATATCATATGATAGCTCTTATATGTGGAATCTAAAGAAAAAAGAGAGAGATATATATAAATGAACTTATTTCCAAGACAGAAAGAGACTCACAGACATAGAAAACAAACTTATGGTTACCAAAGCAGAAGGTGGCGGGGGAATAAATTAGAAGGTTGGGAATAACATATACACACTACTATATTTAAAATAGATAACCAACAAGTACCTACTGTATACCACAGAGAACTACACTCAATATTTTGTAATAATCTATAAGGAAAAGGAATCTGAAAAAGTATATATATATATTATATATTATATATATATTACATATATTCAAGTATATATATATATACTTGAATCACTCTGCTGTACACCTGAAACTAATACAACATTGTATATCAACTGTACTTCAATTTAAAAAAAAAATGTAGCTATGAGTTTTATCTCTTGCATGAATGTACTCTTTAGATAGAGTGCTCATAATAACTTTAATAAACAAACTTGGTACTTAAAGAACAATCAATTGTATTATAGCAAAAGCAATATAAAAAGATGTGTTCTTGAAAGATATTTTACCTGTAAAATTTTCCTACTATTATGTTCATAATTGAACTTCTATATCAATCATAACTTCTACCTGTGAAAAATTCCAAATAGGTCTAAGCTATTTAGACTTGAATGAATTTCTTCATTTATTTCTATACTTATGTTGCTATAGAGTAGAAAATTTGGTTCCTATATTTTGAGATTTTTTTTTTCTCACAATGTGAATCCATCATGGTTGTGATAATCAATAAATCCAAATAAAAACTTAAAATAAAGAGAAATTCTTAAATGCTCTAATTAGAAACAAAGAATGAACTGAACTCTGGAGTATTTGATACAAAACTTCATCCTAGAGGTGCTCTGGGTGGTGGAGGGGCAGTCAGTCCTGCTGTGTAGGGAATTGAGACAGGATCATGGGCCTTGGAACCCTATGAGGTCTGACACAGTAAAGGGGTAGACTGAAAACAAATCTGCCCTGTTGAAAAGAAAGTCAGAGACTATCTCATTTCTTCCAGATTTCACAGTAGAAGAATGAAAGCCTCCTATGAGAATTCAAAAATCAGGGTCTGAGTTCTGCATGGATGTAGAGATTGAATTTCACTGGCCAACAGTAAATTTCTTCCCTTTCTGAGATTATAATGACTTTTAAAATGACTTTTGGAATGGTAAAACTCCAAGAGCTCTGACAGAAGTCATGCTCTTCTGGATGATCATATCTCCCACCTGAGTCACAAAGGAATTGATTAGAAATAAGAAGCCACTCACAAGTTGTGATCGTAATTTTAAAATTTCAAATCCCTTAACCAAGAAGCAATCCACCTGGATGGCGAAAAGCAGACACAATTAGGGTTAGAACCTCCCGAACTTGACCCTTAAACAAATAAAAAAGATTATTAAATGAGTGCATTTAAATTACTTAAATGCATTAAATAAGACATCTAAACTACAAAGTGAGAACCAATACTCTGAATCCTGTGAAATAGTAATAAGCATTTCTGAAAAGTAACTGCAGGCAGTCCCAGACTTAGTATTCTCATGAATTACATGAGATATTCAATACTTTATTAGAAAATAGGTTTTGTGTCAGATAATTTTGCCCAACTGTAGGCTAATGTAAGTGTTCTGAGCAAATTTAAGGTAGGCTAGGCTAAGCTATGATGTTCGGTAGGGTAGGTGTATTAACTGCATTTTTGAATTATGATATTTTCAACTATTGATGGGTTTATTGGGAAAAATACACACATACACATATATGTATGTACATTGATAACATACATATATTGACATATGTATGTATCTATTTATGTTTTCAATGAATTGGTAAATCAGGAAGAAAATAGAGAATTGTGAACAGATGATGAATCTGAGGTAATTACAAAAATGTTAAGATAGACATTAGATAAAATGAAAAATTATGAAAATTGAAATAAAAAAGAGTTTCAGGTGGTTATAATAGAGGGAACCAAAAATGAAAAAGGCAATATTTGAAAGAATAATGGCTTTGATTTTTTTAAGAACTGATAAAATACACCAGTCTTTAAAATTATAAAACACAATGAGAATCAAGGAAGATAATTTTAAAACAAATCCACACCTAGACACATTGTAATGGAATTGCACAAAACTTAAAATTTTGAACACACACACAAAAGTTTATAGCAATTAAGAAAAAGGAATGTCTACTTAGAAAATAATGAATAGAAAGGCAACTAATGTCTGAAAAAGAACAATAGAATCCTGAAGAGAAAGAGGAAGGAAGGAAGGAAGGAAAGAAGGGAGGAAGGGAGGGAGAGGGGAAGGAGAAAGGGAAGGAAGGAAAGAAAAGAAAGAAAGAAAAGGAAAGAAAAAGAAAGAAAGAAAGAAAGAAAGAAAGAAAGGAAGAAAGAAAGAAAAGAAAAAAGAAAAAAAGAAAATTAAGATCCTCAAGGAAATTATCTATGTAATATTGAGGACTCCAGTCACACAGATTTAGACAAAGTCTGATTTCCTGCTCTCAGTTTCATGCAATTCTAAATGTGTGTGGTTGGTTTGTTTATTATTACAAACTCTTCCATCCCTCCCTGCTACAAAATGCAGTTCCTTCCAGTATGAGTGACACATACTTCTCTGTCTAGGGATTTGGGGCTTGGCCATGTGACTTGCTTTGGTCAGTGATGTGACATAATACAAGTAGAGACTTAAAATGTTCTTAAATGTTCCTGTGTGGTCTGGCTTGCTTCTTGTGCTCCTGTGATCACCATGAGGAATATAAGCTCCAAATATCTGGTGCCCTTTCACCCTGGGCCCAGCAGTGATACTCACAGAACACACGTGAGCCTAACCAGAAACACAGAGCCAAACCTTTCCCACTTCACAACCTGAAGCAGTGATGTTTTGATTGCCTCACAGATTCATGAATTAAGAAAGTAAATATTTGTTGTTGTAAGCCATTGCAGATTTTTGTTATGCAATATAATTATAGCAGTTGCTGCCTAATACAGTGTGTTTCAAGAAGATGGGGAAAAAAAAAAGATGGAAAGGGAAGTTGAACATAAAAAAAGGAGTAGAATAAAGGAATGATGATGATCACATGTATGGTAAATATTTGAGTAAATTCAAACAAACACAAACTTGATAAGACGACCATGATAATGACTAATTTGTGTTACATGAGAATGAGATGGAACTGAAATTCAGTCTAATGGAACTAAAATTCAGTCTAGCTGAAGCCACAAATGCTGGTGTGAAAATTAACAGAAATAAAGTCTTGGATATTACCAAGTTTAGTTTGAAATTGGTTTACTCCCACCAAGACAGTAAACGACATAATGATATGCATATAGTAGAAGAAACCTGGAGAGAAGTACGTATGCGTGGGCTCATCTTCCTAGTACCTCTTTTATTGACCTCGAAGCCATAGTCAAAGCTCTGTATCTGTTAACTAGGATTGACCTAGGATTCACCAAGTCAGAAACCCCTGGAACCATGTGCTTGCAGCCTTTTATTTGAAGTAATGGGATGGGCACTTCTGAACTCAAGGATTCATATAATTAGAAGACATTTTTACTGTGCCATAGTTACATCACACTTTTTTTGCATTTTATTTTCTCCTGAATCATCTGGCTTAGATGAGGTTTGAGTGGAGCAGGTCTAATCAGAGCCTACATCTAAATCAATCTGTGACGTGAATTTAATCAATCGATAATTTATAAAAAAAATACGTATACTTAGATTTGTTTCTCTCTTTTAATTTATGTTTAAAATCAGTTAGATTTATTGCTTATTTTCAATTTTATCCTTTTTCTAGTTTTGTCCTGACTATATTTTCTTACCTTGCCATGTTAATTTAGATGTTTTTCCAACCCACTAAGTCCCTTAGTACCTCCAAGTTATGATTAATCTACATCTCTGCATTAATGCACCAACATTAAATTATGATTGTGTGCTACTCTTACTCCAAAGCAAGGCATTGTACTTCCAAACATATTTCCCTACAAGGTGAGAACTTAAGAAGATCGTACTTCCTCCCACCCTAAACCCTGAGTTGGGTTAATATAGTTTAGAATTATTTGGTTCTACAATCGTGTGAATAGTAAATATTAATAGTGTCGGTGTGATTCAAAAATTAAAATAACTTGATAGCTGAAGATTTAAAGCACCAATAACCATTTTTTATTTTTAATCAGAGTTCTTAAGAGATGCTGATATCTTACAGAGTTCCTTGGAGCAACATTCCACCAAAAACTAAATTTTTCTGAAAGACTAAATTTTTATTTTAAATGTGCTGGCAAGTTACTTAAAGAGTTTTGAGGAACTCAGTGAACCTAAAATATGGCAGTGTCTCCATCCCTCTAGATTTTAAGGATCTTACTGTTCCATATGATAATTTGTGTCTTTTCAAGTAATAAGGAAAAAGAAGTCAATGTAAGTTCACCATGTGAATTAAGAATAGCAGTAATAAGTATATTTATGAAAATTTTTAAAGAAAGGAATTATTTGGTCCTAGGTTTAAAATATTTCATATCTTAAATGTTTAAAGAAAACTTATGAACATATACCAAAAATTTCATCATATTTCATTGTACATTTATTTATTTATCATACATTTATATTTCATATCACAGATTCATATTTGTGTATAAAATAGTCAAATTATACTTGACTATTATGTGCTTTAAGTAGTTATTAGAAGATGTTTTGCTTGAATACGGATTTATGTATCTTTCTTAGAATATATGGTGATATCTTTTTTTAATAAATTTATTTATTTATGTATTTATTTATTTATTGGCTGTGTTGGGTCTTCATTGCTGAGCACGGGCTTTCTCTAGTTGTGGTGAGCGGGGGCTAGACTTCATTTGGTCTCAGGCTTCTCATTGCGGTGGCTTCTCTTGCTGCAGAACACGGGCTTAGTGGGATGTGGGATCTTCCCGGCCCAGGGATCAAACCTGTGTCCCCTGCATCTGCAGGCGCATTCTTAACCACTGCAACCAGGGAAGCCCCAATATCTTTTCTTCTCATATTTCTTCCCCAAAAAAGAATAAAACTTTACTTTGTGTAGAAATTTTTGAAGGTTACTTTTCATTTCTTTAAACAGCCTTTAGTTATTTTCATTTTCCAGCTTGCAGTGCTGCAGGTGCGAAATTTAATGTTATGGATTCTTGTTTCTTTTTAAAGTGTTCCTTCTGTAGGTAAGTTTCTAAAATTCTCTTTATTTTTGAGGTTAAAAAGTATTTCTAAAATATAGACCAGTAAATTTCACTGCGATGTAGACTCAGTAAAGTCTTTCAACATGGAGATTCAAATCTCAAATTGTTTTTCAGGTTAAAATAATAATAAATACCAAAATTTTAATAATCACATTACCTCTTTCTCTTCTTTCTCAGTTTATGATATTTATTATGTAAATGACTAATTTCCTTGATTTGCCATACAAGTCTTCACTTGTGTTTTTATTTTTTCCTTTTTTGAATACTCTGATTTTTTTTTTTTCCTTTTGATATTATAATAGTGGTTCTTAGTAGTGGTTTGTTCTTAGTTTGTTCTTAGCAGTGGTTCTCTTTTCTCCCTGTCTCCCGCTCTTTCTTTCTTTCCTCATTTATTAAATGTTTACATTTGAAAATCATTTTATTTTAGGTCTACAAATTAATGTGTGCTCTAATTGTATAACTTTGATGTTTCAGTTGCTTTCTGTTAAAATTTTTGTCTTGTGCTTTTATTGTGTTAGTTCCATAGGTGTCACCTGTCCTAGTTGTTCTTTTTGATCTCTGTCCTCTCATGGCTCAAGCTTCCTAGAAGGACTATATGTGTGTGTGTGTATGCAAAATCTGCTCTTGGATATGTATTTCTTCAGCATGCATATAGATCAGACTCTTCAGTGTAGTGTCTTGGGATGTAAAATGGAGTATATTGTCATGGTTTTATTTGTTTTTGCTTTAAGTCTATTTATTTTTTTGTTTATTTATACATTCCTTTAGTGGACCCGTGTACCTTTTGCTAAGGAATCAGTGACAGATTCTCTGTTCTCAGTTTTTGTCTTAGATATACAGAGGGAAAAGACATTCTTATTCAAAACCAATGTATTGGGACCAATTCAGTTCACATGAGCAGTTGACTTCCAGTCTACCTGAGTTAGCAAATCTGGCATATTCTCCAAATTATTTCCACAACAAACCAGCTGGTGGAGACTTCTGAACAGATAAAAAATCATCAGATAATTGAACCCTTTGAATTCCCTAGTTTGTGTCCCAAAGGACAGGCAAGGATTTTCTTCTGCTATGAGCCCTCTTCCTCTCACCCAGCATCCCCTAAGATAAAACCTCACATAGAAAAGTAGAAGAAAATGATGCTCTGTTGGCCTGCCTGGCCTGAAAAGATATTACACAGCTTTAGATATGACCATTTGGAGCATACCATCTGCTGAACTATGATAATTGGCCCAGCTTGGATACTGAAATCTGAAGCTCTGTAAATTTTGGATAATGTCAAGGAAAGGGAGAGAAAAGAAGAAGCAAAACCAGAAGACATATGCTACCAAAGCAATAGAAAGTTAAATGATGGAGAGCCAGGACTGTATTAGAAATTATTCCAAAGAATGTATGCCTTTCTTGATTAATTTTCTCTTTTAAAAAATTGTACTAAGTTCAAATTTTCTATATTATGCCATTGGGGAAATTTTTTTTTTATTTCACTTACCTTAATATCCTATTCTAGGAACTGAAAAGTTCAAAAGAATCTCATTAATGATGAAATAAAATAATAGAGACTAATGGTCAACTCTTTGTACCTAGTCTTCTATTCCTTCAGCTGTTAACACAAATAAAATGAAATACAAAATATATTTAATAAATATTAATTACATATTTACACAATCATAACTTGGCCTTTCTGTGCACGTTTTATAAATTTTTGTAGGAAAATTTATATGAATAAATTGTGCAAAATGATTCCTATGTTGGTATAGGAAAACTTCTAGCCTTTGGTACAAAACACATCAAATCTTATATAAGGCTTTAAACTACTATTTGAAAACATAAATGTAAACAGTATAAAAAACATCAACTTCTCCATTTGAAATTCAGTACCAAGACAAATACAGACATCTTTCTAAGAGCTAGTGTTGTGTAATAAAACTCACATGGGCTTTGGATTTGGAAAGTCTTAGGCTTAAATCCCTTCATTGTTTATATAAAGATTGGCTGTGTATTTGTTTATAATGCAGATCCCCAATCCTGAGGTCAGCCACGTGTATTTTGATTCAGTTGTACTAGGAATGGGTACAAATGGTCCATGGAGGAATGGCCACATAATTTATTATTTGAGCTGGGTCATTTTTGAGAATGAAAGGAGAAGCATTAACATTTAAGCCCAGGCAAATCTGACTGTATGGTCACACAGGGACTATAACTGAAAAGCCTTGCCTTACTAGTTTTGAGATCTTAGGTAAGGTATTATAAAATGAGAATGCTGATAGCTGACTCACAGGGCTTTATGGAAATCAAATTGAGAGACTGAATTGAAAAACATTACTGTTAAAAACAAAGTAGTGTTTTGGAGTGTTTCTTCTTCCTTCTCTCCTTCTTGTACTGAAATAAGCAGAAGGAGTTAGTGCATGCCACCCACGTGCCTACACAGAGCAGGTCTCCATCTGGATGCTGCTGTTCTTCTTCCTGTTGTGTTCTGAGACTCACCTAATCCATTGTTGCATCTTCTCTGGAAAGTTTTAAAACTTTGAATTTTCACATATTGCTCTAATATCCTCACTGTGACTCAGGAGATATGATTTGATCTATACAGAAATGGTAAGACTACCCTGCTTTTGCCCCCTGGGCTCCAAAGGAGCCCTTTCTACACCCTCATCATCACCAAGTCTTGTGTGAGAGCAAAGTCCTTTAAAGAGAGGCTCAAATATGGTCCAGGATAGAAGAACAGGCTCAGTGCCTCGCTTTCTATCTCCTCTTTCTCTTGGGATCCACATATAGACTATCTCACCACAGTTTTGTTCAAATAAAGAAAAAAAGAAAGGCATTCATAAAAGCTCAAGTAAATAGAGATTCACAAGTTAATCATGCCATTTGCTCAGTGTCCACATGTGATTGTTCAAAACTGCCCAGCTAAAATTACACTTACATTCCTTTACTTATGACTTCTAGCTTTATTTTCAGGTCAGGAGACTCTCTTTGATTAGCTAATGAAAGAGCCTGGTTTATTTAAAAAAATTAAAGGACAATCCATATGATTAGATTATTATGTGAATGGCCTGGCTTGTTTGCCAACCCTTTTCAGTTTATGCCTGATATTATCCCTGTTTTATGATAATCAGTGGTGAGCTTCACAACAGGCTAAGCCCTGTCCTGACTAAGCATAAAGTGAGGACTAGGGTTTGTGATGCTGCTCTGAGTGTGGTTTTGGGGGTGGCAGCAGTGACTTCAACCAGCTGAATCACTCAGTGTCATTCTAATTCTCAGCCTTCAGTCTTGGGTTACTGTTGAAGCTATTCCACTCCTGATGACTCAAACTTTAGCTAAATTTCTATTCTAGAAATACTAAACCCCCAGAGCCAAAATGTCACTGCCTGCCCAAGATGCTAAGTCATTCTCATCTTAGAACCTCCTGCTTTTCTCCTCAAAACATTGGAATAATTTCTTTGAATATCATAGCTTCGGTGACCCATGGCCAAATTCATGTTTAATCACTGAATACTATGTATCAGAGCAAAGCCTTTTTCCTTGTAGGGAGAACCTCTGCCTCATTGTGGCTACTGTACTGCTCCCTAGGCTTTCACCCCACCATAACTGGCTCATTCCTCCTCCTTATCAGTGACAGAGCTAAGAGTGAAACATCCATCTTTTTAAGCTACCAACTTTCTATGACACATTTCTCTTTCACCTTTGCTCTTTTCATTAGTTTTATAAGTTAAGTAACTAATGGCTGAATGAATGATTTCCTTGCATCTTTTTACCTGAGAAAGAAGTTTAAAGCTGATTCTTTGTCCATGAAACCCAGTACTAACTGGGTGATGTGAAAATCTATTCTTAAGAATACGAATTGTACTGTACTCTCACATCCCAAATGACTATGATTTCGGTAAATAAATCCAAATAAGGACAAAAAAGTCAGACAAAAGTGAGGCCAAGCTCTTGATCAAAGACTAACATTCAAACTTATGCCCTTTCAAGTTGCTTCAATCTAGATGATAGCTTTCCATGGTGTTGTCAGATGAAAACCAAACCAATTATGTTTTGCACAAGTAAATAAGTTTATGGTCTAAAGTATGCCATGCTGACCACACTGGTATGTTCTCCTTATGACCAAAACTTGGGAAGGGATGTGACGTTGGGAATAGAATGCCTTATTTGTCAGTAAGTCTAAAAATATGCCTTGTGTCAGCCTAATAATATGCCATCTGACACAAACCCAAATAAATATAGAAAATACAGTTGACCCTTGAATAACACAGGCATTAGGGATACCTACTCTCACCAAGTCAAAAATCTGTCTATAATTTACAGTCAACTCTCATTATCTGTGGCTCCTCCTTATTTGCTGTTCCACATTCTTGGAGATTGTGTAGTATTGTAACATTCAGTATTGAAAAAAATTCCCTCATAAGTAGACCCACACAGTTTAAACCTGTATTGTTCAAGGGTCAGCAATAGATACGTGGCTCCATCCAATGAAGGAAAAAATGAAGAGAAAATTATTGAATAACAAAATGTTATGTAATGATATATGTATATATATATTTATATGTTATTTATATAATACATGTAGACCCCAGTTAGATAGTGGAGACACTGTAATGTTAATCTTGGGTCGCTATAACATTCCTTTTGTCATTGCATTATTTGCCTACTAAATTCCCAAAATTAGAACACACAAATTTCTATGTGAAGAGAGCTCCTCCTAACTAAAATATGAAAATAAATAAAAGAATTTATCAGTGAAAAAACAAAGAGAAAATTTACTGGAAACATAAGCTTGGGACTATGCATTATTTGTTTCTTTTCAAGTCAGCTGATTCCTTTTACGTCACAAGGTTAATGAGTAGTGAGGTTGGGCATGTACTAAAATTACATAACTGATTTTCTTTATCTTAGAAACTTTTGACTTTTATTATTTTGTGAAGTGTTAAATATTTCTTTTTATTGCATTTTTAATTATCACAATAGGAAGAAAAGATTGCTGTATGTTTATCATTGCTAACATAACTAATTATAATCATGATTTTAAGTTTGTGTAAATCCAAGAACTTGTCCATTCAGATATCTTTATAGCCCTAATATGATTTATTATCAGAAAAGTTAGGTGACTACAGAAAAATGGAGGATGACAGTAGAAACTAATCAATTATACTCTACAAAATACAGAATGGAAGATGTTTCTATTTGAAACTTCCCTAATATAGTTAAAGATATGGGTTATAAATGTAGGTTTTGAAAAAATATTTCTTCAACTGAATCTGGCATTATTTGAAGCAATATTTTTATTTTTCCTCATTTAAAGGCACTCTTTGTTTTACTATCACATTACCCACCTAAACACATCACTATTCCATTATGTGACAAATATAGATGGTATATGTTCAATTAAACTCAACATATTTGCTGAGAACATTCTGTGTTCAGTTATTTTTGCTGGGTTTAGTTTCTACCTTCAAGAGACTCCAATCTAACAGTAGAAAAAAGTATTTGAAAACAATTTTGAAAAAAGTACAAAATGGAATAGGAGAGAAATAACAAAGTCCAATGAGGATTTTGTGGGAGAATACATCTTTACCTAAGGGGAGGGGACTAGGGAAATCTTTATGAATACTATGATGTTTAACATAGGTTATGAAAGATGGGTTAGATTCTAGGAGAAAAGTTATGCTGGTCAGAGAAACCAAAAAAAGTGACAGAGAGCAGTGAAACGAGGTCTTGCTTCAGGTAATAACAATTGCTTTATGAAAAAGTGTTGAATGTTAATTAATGAAAGTCATGAATTTGTATATTTTGTTTATTGTTTATTGTTTCTCAAAGTGACTTGGCTTTCTGCTTTTGCTTTCAGACAAAAATAAGTTTTTAGTAAAACTATTCTTCAGTGCTTGTTTTCTTTCTTTCTGCTCTCCTTCCCAAGTTTGGAAGCAATAGAGAGACAAAGTAGTAGGAAGATGGAGAAACAGACATCAACACTATTACCATATAAATCTGGTGTTAGGATAAGATTCCTAAAGTTGTGCCCCAGAATTAGACTGATTTACCATCCTTATGGAAATCAGAAAAATCAGAGTGAAGCATTCTCTGCTAACATGGGAAACGGAACTTTTCTTTTCAAATCACTGAATTTGTTCCTGTCTTGCATAACAGTCCTCTCTCCACTGACCTATGGAGGGCGTCAAGAGAAGTTATGACTCTCCAGCCTCATGTGGCTGAATCACCTCATGTCTCTTCATCATTCCCTGCCTATGGTGACCCTATACTCTTTCTTTCTTATATGGGTTCAGGCACCACTAAAAATTTCTAGATACAGTTTATCATTTTTTTTCTTCAGTTTTTACTTGTTAAAATCAGGACAAAGAAAGGCACAAAAGCACCCCCTATTTGTAGTTAACTGAAAACTTCCCAGTTTTCAATATACCTTAAGGTATATGTGATACTGTTTATCCTATGCCACTAAATATATATTTCATTATGAAATTATCCTCTAAACTTTAATAAAATGCCATTAATATATAGAGACAATAATTTTCCTAGATATTAAGATTCAAAATTTGCCTGATACGAATGCATTATTTTTGTGACAATATTTTTACAGTCAGAAAGAGAATGAATTGGCTGAGAAGAGTGAGGATAACAGGCACTACCATTGCATTTAGCTCCTGTTTGGCAATTCCACAGACTGTTCTCAGACATGGCATTGTTAAGGATTATCTCAGGAGAATAAGAGACCACACCAAAAATTGAAGGAAAATGTTGCTTTTTTTACTAATATAAGCTTTTATTCTGCCCAGAACCTGTTCGAACATGGGAGTTACCTAAGGAATTATTCATAAAATATTTATGTTTAAGCCTTATCCCTGACCTAGTGAATATTTTTTCCCCTAGCAGTGGGAGTATTTAGGTGGAGAAATGATGAAGACTTAGCTGTTTTGCAGTTTGAGAACCTCAACCTGTGTGCTTAGCCACAATACATATAGAAAATGTTAAAGCACTTCTCATATTCCTCCTACCACCATTAACTCCCTTCCCTGTTTCCTATAACCACATTCAAACCTTCTTACACCCTTAATAAGCTCATCTAATTCATACATATTACCTTTTCCTGTTTTTTAATATTTATTTTTATTTTATTTTTTAATTAAAGTATAGTTGATTTACAATGTTGTATTAATTTCTGCTGTACAGCAAAGTGATTCAATTATATACACATTCTTTCTTATATCTTTTCCATTATGGTTTATCACAGGATATTGAATATGGTTCCTTGTGCTGTACAGTAGGACCTCATTGTTTATCTACTCTATATATAATAGTTTGCATCCCATTAGCTTTTTTTAATGAATTTATTTATTGATTGATTGATTGATTGATTGATTGTGTTGGGTCTTCATTGCTGTGTGTGGGCTTTCTCTAGTTGCAGAGACCGGGGGGCTACTCTTTGTTGTGGTACGCAGGCTTCTTGTTGTGGAGCACAGGTCTAGGCATGCAGACTTCAGTAGTTGCGGCACACAGGATTAGTTGCTCCACAGCATGTGGGATCGTCCTGGACCAGGTCTCGAACCCGTGTCCCCTGCCTTGGCAGGTGGGTTCTTAACCACTGCACCACCAGGGAAGCCCCCCATTAGCTTTTTTTTTTCCTTTAAGAACTCTTGTTGAGATGCAATTGACATACAATAAACTGTATATATTTAAGGTGTATAATTTGATTTTTTTTCTTATTAGTAATGTATATATGACAATCCCAATCTCCCAATTCATCCCACCCCAATGCCCCCCACTTGCCCCACTTGGTGTCCACATGTTTGTTCTCTATATCTGTGTCTCTATTTCTGCCTTGCAAACCAGTTGATTTGTAACATTTTTCTTTTCCTGTCTTTTTTTAGTAGTCATTAATTAATGCCATGATTTTCATGATGAAAAAATGAAAAAAGTGACAAACTCATTTACTTTTTGTTAACAGATCATAGTCTATTTATCCTCACAATCTTCTGTTGTCCTTCTCCATAATCTGGAGATGAAGAAAATTGAGTCACTGAGTCACATTAAGGCTATGATAGTTCAGGGGGACAGAATCAAGATGGTGGAGTAGGAGGATGTGGAATTCACATATCCTCACTACTAGGGGACCTACTACGTACTGGTGGGGGACCTCAGACACCTAAGGAGATGGGGGGAATCCCCTCATGACCAGGTAGAATGTAGGAGGGAAGCTGAGGGAGGGAGAGAAAAGTGGTGCCCCTAAGTGGGGGCTTGGGGGAGGGGAGAGGTTCCCACACTTAAAGGGGCCCACTCGCAGCAAGGGGATCATCAGGGACAGAGACAGACCTTGGGGGATTGGGAGATCAGAGGGGAATGTGGCCAGCATCTCCCCTACCTGTTTGGCGCCATTGAACCTGCTGGGGTCCTGGGCCTGAAGCCCTACCCCCAAGACACCCTCCTGCCGTGCAGGTCCCAGCCCTAAGCCCTGCCTCCATCAAAGCCTCCTCCAGCTGGGCAGTCCTGGGCCTGAACCTCAGCTCTGCCAAAGCCTCCTGAGGGCCACATGGGTCCAGGAGGGTGGAGTGCTGCCACCCTCCATGGCTTCCTCTGGCTGCACTGCCCATACATGCGCACCTGTGTAAGCCTGCACCCCAGCTGGCCTGCACAGCACATGTGCTCTGGTCATCTCCAGGAGCAGATGCTGGTGAGAGTAACACACGCAGAGGTGGGGCTAACACAGCAGGTCTAGAGACCTACCTAGAGGTCTTAAAGGCCTACTGGGGAGGCAGAGGTATGCTGTAGCTCATCATCAGGCAAGGGCACTGATAGGGGAGGCACCAGGGAATTTTTATTTTATTTTATTTTATTTTTTGGTTTTTTATCTTATTTTTTTATATTTTTAAAAAAATTTATTTATTTTATTTTTAATTTTTTTCTGCTGGTGTGGTTCTGTTTTGTTGTTTCATTTTTATTGTTATTTTTTCTAATCTTTTTTTTATTTTTCTGATTTTCTTTTATATTTTATTCTTTGTTATTGCTCTGCTCTTTTTGTTTGTTCCTTTTTTTTTTTTTTTTTTTTTTTTGCTGCACCATGCAGCTTCCAGGGTCTTGATTCTTAGGCCAGGGTTTGGTCCTGAGCTCCTGTGATGGGAGAGCTGAGTCCAAGTTTGTTAAACTAACAGAGAACATCAGGTGTCAGGGAATATTAATTGGTGTGAGGTCTCCTGGAGGTCCTCATCTTGGCAACAAGAGGCAGCTCCACCCGATTGCCTGCAAACCCCAGTGCTGGATGCCTCAAGCCAAACAACCAGCATGATAGGCACACAACCCCACCCATCAAAAAAATTGAGAAGACAAAAAATATGTTACAGATGAAGAAGCAATGTAAGAACCTATAAGACCAAATAAATGAAGAGGAAATAGGCAACCTACCTGAAAAAGAATTCAGAGTAATGATAGTAAAGATGATCCAAAATCACAGAAATTGAATGGAGGCACAGATTAAGAAAATACAAGAAATGTTTAACAAGGACCTAGAAGAATGAAAGAACAAACAAACAGTGATGAACAATACAATAACTGAAATGAAAAATACACTAGAAAGAATCAATAGCAGAATGTCTGAGACAGAAGAATGAATAAGTGAGCTGGAAGAAAGAATGGTAGAAATAACTGGTGAGGAGCAGAATAAAGAAAAAGGAATGAAAAGAAAGGAGGACAGTCTCAGAGACCTCTGGGACAACAGTAAACACACCAACATTCAAATTATAGGGGTCTCACAAGAAAAAGAGAAAGGGTCTGAGAAAATATTTGAAGAGATTATAGTCGAAAACTTCCCTAATATGGGAAAGGAAATAGCCAGCTGAGTCCAGGATGCACAGAGAGTCCCTTACAGGATAAAGCCAAGGAGAAACATGCTGAGACAATTAATGTAACTAACAAAAATTAAATTCAAAGAAAAAATGTTAAAAGCAACAAGGGAAAAGCAAAATATACAAGGGAATATCCATAAAGCTATCAGCTGATTTTTCAGCAGAAACTCTGCAGACAAGAAGGGTGTGGTAGGATATATTTAAAGTGATGAAAGGGAAAAAACCTACAACCAAGATTACTCTACCCAGCAAGGATCTCATTCAGATTTGATGGAGAAATCAAAAGCTTTATAGACAAACAAAGCTAAGAGAATTCAGAACTACCAAACCAGTTTTACAATAAATGCTAAAGGAAAGTCTCTAGGTGGGAAATGCTAGAGAAGAAAAAGACCTAGAAAAAAAAAAAAAAAACAACCCCAAAACAATAAAGAAAATGGTAAGAGGAACATACATATCAATAATTACCTTAAATGTAAATAGATTAAATGCTCCCACCAAAAGACACAGATTGGCTGAATGGATAAAAAACCAAGACCTGTATATATGCTGTCTACAAGAGACCCACTACAGACCTAGGGACACATACAGACTGAAAGTGAGGGGATGGAAAAACATGTTCCATACAAATGGAAATCAAAAGGAAGATGGAGTAGCAATACTCATATCAGATAAATTAGACTTTAAAATAAAGATTTTTAAAGAGAAAATTAAGGACACTACATAATGATCAAGGGATCAATCCAAGAAGAAGACATAACAATTGTAAATATTGATGCACCCAACATAGGAGCACTTTAATACATAAGGTAAATGCTAACAGCCATAAAAGGAGAAATTGACGGTAACACAATAATAGTGCGGGATTTTAACACCCCACTTACACCTTTGGACAGATCATCCAGACAGAAATAAATAAGGAAACACAAGCTTTAAATGACACAACAGACCAGATAGACTTAATTGATATTTATAGGACATTCCATCTGAAAGCAGCAGAATACACTTTCTTCTAAAGTGCACATGGAACACTCTCCAGGATAGATCACATCTTGGGTCACAAATCAAGCCTTGGTAAATTGCAGAAAATCAAAATTATATCAAGCATCTTCTCCAACCTCAACACTATGGTATTAGAAATCAATTATAGGAAAAAAACTGAAAAAAAAATAACCCACATACACATGGAAGCTAAACAATACAGTACTAAATAACTAAGATATCACTGAAGAAATGAAAGAGGAACTCAAAAAATACTTAGAAACAAATGACAATGAAAATACCATGACCCAAAACCTATGGGATGCAGCACAAGCAGTCCTAAGAGGGAACTTTATAGAAATTCAATCCCACGTCAAGAAATAAGAAAAATCTCAAGTAAACAATCTAACCTTACACCTAAAACAACTAGAGAAAGAAGAACAAACAAAACCTAAAGTTAGTAGCAGGAAAGAAATCATAAAGATCAGAGCAGAAATAAATGAAATAGAAACGAGGAAAACAATAGCAAAACTCAATGAATTTAAAAGCTGGCTCTTTGAGATGATACACAAAATTAATAAACCTTTAGCTAGACTCATTAAGAAAATAAGGGGGAGGATTCAAATAAATATAAAATGAAAAAGGAGAAATTACAGCTTACAATGCAGGAATACAAAGGATCATAAGAGACTACTGCAAGTAACTATATGCCAATAAAATACACAAACTGGAAGAAATGGATAAAGTTTTAGACAGGTACAACTTTCCAACTGAACCAGGAAAAAATAGAAAATATAAAGGACCAATCACAAGGAATGAAATTGAAACTGCAATTAAAAATCTTGCAGCAAACTAAAGTCCAGGACCAGATGGCTTCACAGGCAAATTCTATGAAACATTTAGAGAAGAGCTGCCACCAATCCTTATCAAACACTTGCAAAAAATTGCAGAGAAAGGAATACTCCCATGCTCATTCTACAAAGCCACCATCACCTTGATACCAAAACCAGGCAAAAATATTACAAAAAAAGAAAATTAAAAACCAATATCACTGATGAACATAGACACAAAAATCCCCAACAAAATACTAGCAAACAGAATCCAACAACACAATACAAGGATCATATGCCATGACCAAGTGGGCTTTATCCCAGGAATACAAGGATTCTTCAGTATATACAAATCAATCAATGTGATACACCATATTAACAAATTAAAGAATAAAAACCATATGATCATCTCGATAGATGCTGAAAAAGCTTTTGACAAAATTCAACATCCATTTATGATAAAAACTCTGTGGAATGTGAACATAGAGGAACCTACCTCAACATTATAAAGGCTATATATGACAAGCCCACAGCAAACATCATTCTCAATGGTGAAAAACTGAAAGCATTTCCTCTAAGATCAGGAACAAGACAAGGATGCCCACTCTCACCACTATTATTCAACATAGTTTTGGAAGTCCTAGCCATGGCAATCAGAGAATTAAAAGAAATAAAAGGAATCCAAATTGGAAAACAAGAAATAAAACTGTCACTGTTTGCAGATGACATAATACTATACATAGAAAATCCTTAAGATGCCCCCAGAAAACTACTGTTGCTGATCAATGAATTTAGTAAAGTTGCAGGATACAAAATTAATGTAAAAACTCTCTTGTGTTCCTATACACTAACAATAAAAGACCAGAAAGGTAAATTAAAGAAGCAATCCCACTTACTATTGCAACCAAAAGAATAAAATACCTAGGAATAAACCTACATAAGGAGGTAAAAGACTTGTAGTCAGGAAAGTATAAGACACTGATGAAAGAAATCAAAAATGACAGAAATTGATGGAGAGATATACCATGTTCTTGGATTGGAAAAACCAATATTGTGAAAATAACTATACTACCCAAAGCAATGTACAGATTCAATGCAATCCCTATCAAATTACCAATGTCATTTTTCACAGAATTAAAACAAAAATTTTTACAATAAGTATGGAACCACAAAAGACCCCAAGTAGCCAAAGCAATCTTGAGAAAGAAAAACAGCTGGAGAAATTAGGCTTCCTGACCTCAGACTGTGCTACAAAACTACAGTAACCAAGACACTATGGTACTGACATAAAAACAGAAAAACAGATCAAACAGGATAGAAAGCAGAGAAATAAACCCACGAACCTATGGTCTTCTTATCTATGACAAAGTAGGCAAGAATATACAATGAAGAAAAGACAGTCTTTTCAATAAGTGGTATTTGAAAAACTGGATGGTTACATGTACAAGAAGGAAATTAGAACATACCCTAACACCATACACAAAAATAAACTCAATCTTGAGAAGGAAAAATGGAGTTGGTGGAATCAGGCTTCCTGACTTCAAACCATGCTACAAGGCCATAGTGGTCAAGACAGCATGGTACTGGCACAAAAATAGAAAGGAAGATCAATGGAATAGAATAGAGAACTCAGAAGTAAGTCCAAACACATATGGGCACCTTATCTTTGACAAAGGAGCCAAGAATATACAATGGAAAAAAGACAGCCTCTTCAATAAGTGTTCTGGGAAAATTGGACAGCAACATGTAAAAGAATGAAATTAGAACACTTTCTAACACCATCCACAAAAATAAACTCCAAATGGATTAAAGACCTACATGTAAGGCCAGACATTGTAAAACTCCTAGAGGGAAACATAGGCAGAACACTCTATGACATCCATCAAAGCAAGATCCTTTTGGACCCACCTCCTAGAATCATGGAAATAAAATCAAGAGTAAACAAATGGGACCTCATGAAACTTAAAAGTTTTTGCACAGCAAAAGAAACCATAAACAAGACAAGAAGGCAACCCTCAGAATGGGAAAAAATAATTGCCTATAAAACAACGGACAAAGGATTAACCTCCAAAATATACAAGCAGCTCATGCAGCTTAATACCAAAAAAGCAAATAACCCAATCCACAAATGGGCAGAAGACCTAAATAGACATTTCTCCAAAGAAGACATGCAGATGGCCAACACACACATGAAAAGATGCTCAACATCACTCATCATCAGAGAAATGCAAGTCAAAGCCACAATGAAGTATCACCTCACACCAATCAGAATGGCCATCATCACAAAATCTGGAAACAACAAATGTTGGAGAGGGTGTGGAGAAAAGGGAACTCTCCTGCATTGTTGGTGGGATTGTAAGTTGGTACAGCCACTATGGAAAACAATTTGGAGGTTCCTTAAAAAACTACAAATAGAACTACCATATGATCCAGTAATCCCACTCCTGGGCATATACCCAAAGAAAACCATAATCCAAAAAGAAACATGTACCATAATGTTTATTGCAGCACTATTTACAACAGCCAGGGCATGGAAGCAACCGAAATGCCCATCAACAATTGAATGGATAAAGAAGATGTGGCATATATATAATATGAAATATTACTCAGCTATAAAAAGGGATGAGATGGAGCTATATGTAATGAGGTGGATAGACCTAGAGTCTGTCATACAGAGTGAAGTAAGTCAGAAAGAGAAAGACAAATATTGTATGCTAACTCACATATACGGAATCTAAAAATTGTACTGATGAACTCAGTGACAAGAACAAGGACACAGATGCAGAGAATGGACTGGAGAACTCTAGGTTTGGGAGGGGGCGGGGGGTGAAGGGGAAGCTGAGACGAAGCAAGAGAGTAGCATCAACATATATATAGTACCAACTGTTAAATAGATAGTCAGTGGGAAGTTGTTGTATAACAAAGGGAGTCCAACTCGAGGATGGAAGATGCCTTGGAGGACTGGGACAGGGAGGGTGGGGGGGACTCGAGGGAGGGTGGGGGGAAGTTGAGGGAGGGAGGAAATATGGGGATATGTGTATAAAAACAGATGATTGAACTTGGTGTACCCCCAAAAAAATAACAAATAAATTTTAAAAAATTAAAAAAAAAAAAATTACAACAAAAAAAAATTTTTTTAAATAAACTCAGAATGGATTAAACACCTAAATGGATGACTGGACACTATAAAACTCTTAGAGGAAACATTGGCAGAACACTCTTTTACATAAATCACAGTGACATCTTTTTTGACCGACCTCCTAGAGTAATGAAAATGAAAAACAAAAATAAACAAATGGAACCTATTTAAACTTAAAAGCTTTTTGCACAGCAAAGAAAACCATAAATGAGACGAAAAGACAACCCTCAAAATGGGAGAAAATATTTGCAAACAAAGCAACTAACAAGGGATTAATCTCCAAAATGTACAAACAGTTCATTCAGCTCAATATTAAAAAAACAAACAACCCAACTGAAAAAAGGGTGGAAGACCTAAATAGACATTTCTTCAACAAAGACATACAGATGGCTAATAGGCACTTGAAAAGATGCTCAACATCACTAATTATTAGACAAATGCAGATCAAAACTACAATGAGGTATCACCTCAGACTGGTCAGAATTGCCATCATGGAAAAATCTACAAACAATAAATGCTGGAGAGGGTGTTGAGAAAAGGGAACCCTCTTGCACTGTTGTTGGAAATGTAAATTGATACAGCCACTATGGAGAACAGTATGGAGATTCCTTAAAAAACTAAAAATAATACTACCATATGACCCAGCAACCCCACTACTGGGCATATACCATGAGAAAACCATAATTCAAAAAGACACATATACCCCAGTGTTCACTGCAGCACTATTTACAATAGCCATGACATGGAAGCAACTTAAATGTCCATCGACAGATGAATGGATAAAAAAGATGTGGTGTATATATACAATGAAATATTACTCAGCCATAAAAAGGAATGAAATTGGGTCTTTTGTAGAGATGTGGATGGACCCGGAGTTTGTCATACAGAGTGAAGTAAGTCAGAAAGAGAAAAACAAATTTTGTATATTAGTGCATATATGTGGGATCTAGAAAAATGATACAGATGAGCCTATTTGCAGGGGAGGGGAATAGAGACACAGACATAGAGAACAGACATGTGGACACAGGGGAAAGGGGGTGGGATGATTTGGAAGATTGGAATTTAAATGTATATACTACCATATGTAAAATAGATAGGTAGTGGGAACCTGATGTATAGAGCAGGGAGCTCAGTTCAGGGCTCTGTGGTGACCTAAATGGGTAGGATGGGGGAGGTGGGAGGGAGGTCCAAGAGGAAGGGAATGTGTGTATACATATAACTGCTTTACTTCATTGTACAGCAGAAACTAACACAACATTGTAAAGCCACTGTACCCCAATTTAAAAAATAAAGCAATGATAGTTCATATTTGATTTTCATTTCTTTTATTAGATGGGCAGCCTGAGGACTATCCAGTCATGGTGAACCTATTAAATACTTTATGGGCATTTCAAAATGCTCTTTTAAGTGAATCACTGATGTGGGCCTTTTGGAGGAGCACAACAGACTGATACATTATTCAATAAGATCCATTTGAAGTTTTCCTTTAGGTATCAATAAGTTGGAGTTACAGTTTTACCAGCCATATTCTTCAGGTCAGTGTTATGAGGTAAGGCACATATTTTAGGGACCAAATTATATCTTTCATTGCCTAAACCCATAATTCTTTGCCTCTGTCATTTTCCAGAGAATTATGAATCTCTCTCATGTAGAATTTTTCAGGACATTGCTATCAAAGTAGAAAATCCTCTGCCCCCTTGAAAGTTCTACTCAGATCATACCCACAAATACATTCTTTGTTATTGTTTGCCTATACTAAAATTTTGGTTTTTATTATGCAGTGTTTTTCTTAGCTGAACCTATATTAATCAGATATGATTATCTCTCTGCCTGCAGAAAGTATATGCATGTGTATCTCAAGATAATTTGTGTAGTCAGAGTAATGGCTAATGGTGGAAAGTACAGAAAACATAATTACAAAGAGTGCATCAATTTGACTATTCCCTTGGTTCTTTAATATGCTCCTGCAAGTTCACACCACGTATGGTTCTTGTTTTCCTTTTACCAAGACAGTTACCAGCTTTTAATAAAGTAGTTCTCATGCTGAGAGAATTTTGTGTGTGAGGTGTGTGTGTGTGTGTGTGTGAGAGAGAGAGAGAGAGAGAGAGAATGATCTACAGAATCCTCATAGCACTTGGCAGAGAGGATGCTACCCATCTGTTTCTATTTTGTTTGCTGTAGTCTCTTAGTGCAAACTTCAGGACATCTTTCCTAAATATACTCCCTGGTGTTTTCCTGTTGCCACCAAACTCTGAAACCACATGGAATTCAACATAGCCCTTTCATGAAACTAAGTATATCTTACAATTTTGAGATCCTCTGTGACTCTATTCAGTGGTGAAGTGATTCTTCAGTTGTTAAAGGCTGAAGAGACTCTCTAGAAGTCAGAACAGGAGCAATGGAGCACAAATCACTAGTTATATTTTTTTGTCTTTCATATTTTGTATAGGCAGCATCCTCCTTGACATGCTTAAAATGCTGTATCAAAAGTTTTGCTTTCTTTTGTCTTTCTTTTGTCATGTAAAAACACGTTTAAGTAAAAAGATTACATTTTAATCCTTTTGTGATATATTTAATATAAGTATGTGAAATCTTTAAAATGTATTGAAAGGGAAGAAAATTTGCTTTATTCTCTTTTATTATTATATAGAACATGTTCCCATGGAAACATATCAGTGAATCCTACAGATATATTAATTTAGTAGCCATTGTCTTCCTGAAAATTTGTTAGTTTGCAAACACAAATTTTAAAAACATACTAACACAAGGTAGGAGTAGATGTGTCTAAGAGGGACATATATGTAATGGTTAAATTTATCCCAATTTTCTACACATGTAGTATACTCTTATGTAATCTTATACATTATATATGTGTAATGTATACATGTAACACTTCTCTTAGAGAATTGTTCAGTGATATTATTTAATTCTTAGCCAACTGCTTCACCATACAAAAACCTTCTTATCAAACTATAGTGAAATCTTACTAGTAAAGAATTCTTGAAAGGTTATATTGAGTGAGGGAAGGAGATGAGAGAGATTTCTGAATAAGTAAATACTGTTTAAATTGCATTTAAATGCAATTTGGATGCAGGAGCTCTTAACAATTTCAAGAATTAAATGTGTTACTTTATTCCTAAATAGAGAATATGGGCATCAATTAATCATTTCTTAATGAGTCAGGTGTACATTGCATACTCAATTTTTGTTCGTGCTGTAAGAAAATGCTCTCAGGCATTAATGAAGTATGAGGATTTTTTCTGTACTAACTCTGATCTGATATGATAGGCTGGCTTTTTCTTTATTGACTTATTGTCCCTGATCACTTTCCCTGCTGTCATATTGTCTACTTTAGACAAATTTCCTCACTTTTGATTTTTAATTTGTTTTTAATTGATTCAAAAATCAGATATCCCCAAATTGAATTCAGAAATAAAGTTGTGCATATAGGTCTCGAGTGAATACTTGTGCATTTAAGGAACAGTTTTGCATGACACTTTACATCCGTTTTTATAGCTGAAAAAAAATGTTTTCACTTACTTCTTGGAGGATAGGTGAATTTGCCAGAGACAGGACATGACAGAAGTTCCAGCTATCCACAAATACACCAGTTCTTCTGGGTGTGATAGTGTTGTTACTTTTTCGGCATTTGAAGTTACATGTTCTTGTGACTCAGCTGGCTAACAAAATGTGAACAAAAGACACATGCATCACTTCCAGGTCAAAGTTTTAAGAGCCTATATGAGAATTAACACAGTCTCTTACTGCTTACTACAGTGATCATGGAAGTTATAGTCAAGATGTGGTGAATGTCAGCCTGGAATTCTTGAATGACTCTGATAAGCACAGCCCTAGCCAAACTATGATAAACATAGAGTGTGAGAAAGAACTTTTGCCTTTTTTTAATCAGAAACTTGGGGTTGTATATTATCAAAGTGTAGCTATTCACAATGTATATGTATATCAGATCATCTTGTACACTTTAAATATCTTATAATTTTGTCAATTATATCTTGATAAAGCTGAGAAAAGGTCTAATCTAGACTTTTCTGACCAATACAGAGAAGTTGAAAATAAACGTTAGTAGAAGAGTCCTTGTAGCCAACTATTGGCTTCTTAATGATAAGGAAAAAACATGTAAGTTAGGATGTTCCAAGTTCTGTCATTGGGCTCCTCCAGAATTTCGTGATAAATGTATAAGTGTTTGAGAAATCTACTGGAAAAATAAGCAGTACAAGGAAGAAAGTCATGAGTGAATTTATAAAAGCCCTTGTAAGCATCTTTCTAAATGCTTCCTGAAATAAAACTGCTCCCTATCAATAGGTATATGATTTTTTTACAATGAGAAAATAATTGCTAACAATAACTAATTTCCATTAGCTGATTTCAGTTCTATGAGGAAAGTCAGATAATGATAGTGTACTGTTGGTGGTAGCAGTGATAATGGTAGTGAGATGGAGGAAGAGGAGATGTTTACTTGTTATCAGGGAGAGGAACCCTTTAACATCAAGGTTGCCAGTATCCACACCAAGACCACTGTCTCTCATCAGTTTCAGTCTTCATTACCACATGGAAAATAAACTATAATCTTTTAACTAAATTTTGTTGTTATTGTTCTGCCTTCTACATCAGGACTTGGGAGGTAAATGAAGGTGGATGTTTTTTAGCGGTTAAACTTTTGTACAAAATCTACAGGGGCTGATCTTATCTTCACTCTAATCTGTTGTTAAACAACAAAAACAAACTTCTTTGCCAACACTCACTCTTCTTTCATGCTAAGTCATTTCCTAAGAGGCTCTTTATCACTTCAAGTAAATGCTCAGCAGAAATGCCGCAGTGGTACTTTAATTACGTCCATGCAAGCTTGGAGATGGGAGTAGTTTCAATCACAAAGCATGTAGAATATTTTCGACAACATCATTAAGTCATTTACTTTGGGGTAAAATATACACTGTTTTCTCTATTAAGTATGATGTTAGTTGTAGCTTTTTCAAATATACTCTTTATCATATTGATGGAGTTAGCTTCTAGTCCTACTTTGCTGAAATTTTCAATAATTAATGAGGTTTGAGTTTTGTGAAATACTTCTGCATCTATTAAGATATCATATGCTTTTTTCTTTTTTTGTCTGTTAATATGATGAAATGCATTGATTTATTTTCAAATATTAACCATACTCAGTCATGTTTTATTCTTCTTATATGTTGCTAGATTTAACTTGCTATATTTTGTTATTTTTGGTTGTTCAAGGGGGAGAATGATTGATAGTGTTGCTCTAATTTTCTTTATTCTTTTTTCACTACCTGCTTCATCAGTGAGAAAATAAGTTCTGTCTCCAACTATATGTGCATATTTGTATTTTCCTCCTTTCAATTGTGTCTTTTTCCTTATGTATTTTGAAGCTTTTTTTTTTAAATTAGGTACACTCACATTTAGGATTGTTATAACCTCTTATTCAATTGACCCCTCTATCAGTACAAAATGTTTCCCTTTGCCCTGGTAATATTCTTAGCTCAGAAATCTACTTTGTCTGATATTAATATATTCAACTTTCTTAATATTTTCACGATATAGCTTTTTAAACCTTCTACTTTTAACCTATTGGTATATTTATATTTGAATGGGTTTCTCATATACCACATGCAGTTGGGTGTTACTTTTTCTTTAATTTGATAATCTCTGCCATTGAATTGGAATTTTAGATCATTCAAATTAGGTTGAATATAATTATCAGTATGGTTGGCTTTAAACTTACCATCTTGCTATTTGTTTTCTATTTGTTCCAATTGTTCTCTGTTCCTTTTACCCTGCCTTCTTTCAGTTTAGTTGCTCACATTTATAATTTGCTTTCCCTACGCTATTGTCTTATAACTCATAACTCTTGGTTTGCTATGATAGTCCAGGGTTCACAGTATACATCTTCAACTAATTACAGTCTACCTTCAAATCTAATGCCACAGCCTGTCTATAGAAAGTAGGTAAGATTTTACATCCATTTCACATACTCTGTGCTCTTGATGTTATCTTTATTTCTATATGTTACAAACTATTTTTTAAAGGAATCGTGTTTTTTTTTAAATTAATTAATTAATTTATTGGCTGTTTTGGGTCTTTGCTGCTGCACACATGCTTTCTCTAGTTGAGATGAGTGGGGGCTACTCTTTGTTGTGGTGTGCAGGCTCCTTATTGCAGTGGCTTCTCTTGTTGCAGGGCACGGGCTCTAGGTGCACGGGCTTCAGTAGTTGCAGCACATGGGCTCAATAGTTGTGGCTTGCAGGCTCTAGAGCACAGGCTCAATAGTTGTGCATGGGCTTAGCTGCTCCACAACATGTGGAATCTTCCTGGAGCAAGGCTCTAACCCAGGTCCCCTTCATTGCAGGAGGATTCTTAACCACTGCACCACCTAGGAAGTCTGTTACAAACTATTTTAATTTGTATTCACACAATTAACTATTTTAATTAATTATTTTAAACAGATTTACATAAATATATTTATTATGTAAGTCTGATTTCTGACACTTGTCATTCATTTGTAAGTATTTCAATTCTTGTCTGATACTATTTTTCCTCTGTCTGAAGAACTTATCACATTTCTTGTAGTTCCAAACTGCTAGTGATGTGATGTCTCAGCTTTTATTTGTCTGAATAAGTTTTTCTTTCACCTCCATTTTTGGATTTTTTTTTTTAACCAGGTAGGAAGCAGCCATGTTGACAGCTCTGGATTATTTTTGCCCACAAGTACTTTTATAGTATCACTACTTTTTCTTCTGACTTGCATAAATTTTGACAAACAAGGCTTTGTCACTTTTAAGTGTGTTCCTTTGTACATAATAGGTCCTTTTTTTTCTTTTTCTTTTTTTTATCCTCTGGCTTCTTTTAACATGTTTCTTTTCATCACTAATTTTATCAGTATGATTTTGATGTGTCTCAATGTTGTTTTCTTTATGTTTATTCTGTTTGGGGCTTGTTCAGCTTCTCGGATATGTGAATTTAGGGTTTTAAGCAAATTTGGAAAATCCTCTACTCTTCTATTTTCAAAACTATGACTCCCAGCCATTCCTCTTTCTAGACCCAATTATACTTGATAGAATACAATTATTGTCTCACAGCTCACTGTGACTCTTTTTATGTATAGTCTTTTTCTTTAATCTGTTTTACATTTCTATTGTTATGCCTTCATTCAATGTGCTTTTTATTTTATATGTATATTTTCTTTGTAAATATTCATTTTGTAATGTTTTATATTTATCTCCCTTCATCATACTCATACTTGTTTTTACCTTCTTGATTCTATGTTACATATTTACACTTTTTAAATATTTGCAAATGTCCTTGTTTTATGAGGAAATATTATGAGGAATATTTTCTAGTTTTGTTGATTGGATGTCTGACATGAATTTTATGTTCCTGAATGCTAGAGTTTGTTATATTTCTTTACGTAGTGTTGGACTTTGTTCTGGTCTCAATTTTTTTTTTTTTTTTTACTGAGTTACAACTGAATTACAGTATTATATTAGTTTTCTGTGGACAACAATGATTCAGTATTTGTATGCATTATGAAGTGATCATCACAAGTCCAGTTACCCTCTGCCACCATACAGAGTTAGTATAATATATTCCCTATACTGTACATTGCTTTGCCATGGCTTACTTACCTTATAACTGGAAGTTTGTATGAGGGTGAGTCAAAAGTTATCTGCACTCCAGTTACGTTAAAACTTCTGTTGGCTGCACTGTCTTGTCAGAGCTTTCTGTTCAAGGCTACTGTCTCCCCAGTCACTGCTGTGCAGATGTGAACATGTTACATCAGCTCATTTGTAACTGCAGTGTGAGCAAAAATGGATGCCCCACTGGTGATTTGCATGAAAGAAGAGCGGAGTGCAGTGATTCATTTTTTTGTGGTCTGAGGGTGTGCACATCTGCACACTTCTGCCCACACTGTCGACACTGCAAAAACTTCGTTTTGAGGTGTTAAAGCATCCTCCCTGTAGTCCTGATCTTGCTCCATTGGACTTTCACCTGTTTGGTCCCCTGAAAGCAGCCCTAAGAGGACAAAAATTCACTTCTGATGAAGTGAAGACAGCAGTGCATTCATGGCTCACAGCTAAGCCTAAAATATTTTTTTAATGAGGGAATATGAAAGCTTGTTGACAGATGGACAAAAAGCAAGGAGATTATGCCAAAAAATGATGTATTTGTCTTTTCTTAAAGTTAATTAAAATAAATTCTACAGCCAGAGTGCGGATACTTTTTGACTCATGCTCATATTTCTTAATCCCGTTCACCTATTTTGACCACCTTCCTACACCCCTCCCTCTAGAAACTACTAGTTTGTTCTCTGTATCTGAGTCTGTTTCCATTATGTTTTGTTTGTTTGTTTGTTTTCTAGAGCCTGCATGTAATAGAAATCATACAATATTTGTCTTTTCCTGTCTGACTTATTTCACTTAGCACATTACCTTCTAGGTTCATCCATGTTGTTGCAATTGGCAAGATCTCATTGATTTTTTTAGCTGAGTAATATTCATATATATATATATAAACCACCTTTACTTTATTCATTCACCTATTAATGAACACTTAAGTTAGTAGTCTATTGCAAATCGTACTGCAATGAACATAAGAGTTCATATACCTTTTTTGTATTAATGTTTTCATTTTCTTTGGATAAATACTCAAAAGTGGAATTGTTGAATTGTATGATAGTTCTCTTTTTAAGTTTTTAAGGAAACTCCACACTGTTTTCCAGTGGCTACAACAACTTATTTTCTCACCAACGGTATAAGATGGTTCTCACCAATCCTTGTTTTTTTGTTTGTTTTTGTTATTTTATGTTTGATAATAGCTGTTCTGACAGATGTAAAGTTGTACCCCATTGTGGTCTTGTACTAACTGGGTGATTAGCAATGTTGAGCATCTTTTCATGTGCCTGTTGTCTAGTTGTATGGCTTCCTTGAAAAATGTCTGTTCAGGTCCTCTGCCCATTTTTTAAAAAATTTTTGATGTTTTATTTATTTATTTGGCTGCCTAGGGTTTTTGCTGTTGTGTGCTGCATCTTTATTGTGGCATGTAGAATCTTTTAGTTGTGGCATGTAGAATCTTTTAGTTGTGGCATGTGGGATATTTTAGTTGCAGCATGTGGGCTCTTAGTTGCAGCATGTGGGATCTAGTTCCCTGACCAGGGATCAAACCTGGACCCCCTGAATTGGGAGTTCAGAAGTTCCCTTCTACCAATATTTAAATCTGGTAATTTTTTGAAATTGAGTTATCTGAGTTCTTTACATATTTTGGATATCACTGCCTTATTGAATATGTTGTTTGCAAATATCTTCTTCCATTTAGTATATTACCTTTTTGTTTTGTTGACGATTTCCTTTGCTATGCAAAAGTTTTTAGTTTGATGTAGTCCCATTTGTTTATTTTTGCTTTTGTTGCCCTTGCCTGAGGAGACAGATCCAGAAAATATTGTCAAGATCAGTGTCAAAGATGTTTCTTATGTTTTATTATAGGAGTCTTAAGGTGTCAGGTCTTACATTTAAGTCTTCAATCTGTTTTGAGTTTATTTTTGTATATGGGGTAAGAAAATTGTTCAGTTTCATTTTTTTGCATGTAGATGTCCAGCTTTCCCAACACCATTTATTGAAGAGGCTTTCTTTTACCCTTTGTGTGTTCTTGCCTCCTTTGTCATAGATTAATTGCCCATATAATTATAAGTTCATTTCTGGACTTTCTATTCTGTTCCATTGATCTATGGGACTGTTTTTATACCAGTATCATATTTTGATTACTATAGCTTTATAGTACAGACTGAAGTCAGGGAGCATGATACCTCCTGCTTTGTTCCTCTTTCTCAAGATAGTTTTGCTTATTATGGGTCTTTTGTGGTTCCATACAAATTTTAGAATTGCTTGTTCTAGTTCTATGAAAAATTCCATTGGTATTTTAATAGGGATTGCATTAAATCTGTGGATTGCTTTGGGTTGTATAGACATTTTAACAATATTAATTTTTCTAATCCATGAGGACAATATATCTTATAGTTTTCAGAGTACAGGTATTTCACCTCCTTGGTTACATATATTCCTAGTTATTTTGTTCTTTTTAAAGTAATTATAAACGGGATTGCTAACTTGATTTCTCTTTCTGATAATACATTAGTGTATATAAGTGCAACAGATTGCTGTATATTAATTTTGTATATTGCACTTTATTGAATTCATTTATTAATTCTAAAAGTTTTGGTGAAATCCTTAGGGTTTTCTATATATAGTATTACATCATCTGTAAATAGTGACAATTTTACTTCTTTATTTCTATTTTGGATTGCTTTTATTTAATTTTCTTGCCTAATTGCTGTGACTAGGACTTCCAATATTATGTTGAATAAAAGTGGTGAGAGTGGACACCTTTGTCTTCTTCCTAATCTTGGAGGAAAATCTTATTGTTTTTATGTTGAGTATGATGTTAGCAGTGAATTTGTCACATATGGTCTTTATTATATTGTTATATTCCCTCTCTACCCACTTTGTTGAGAGTTTTTATCATAATGGATGTTGAATTTTGTCAAAAGCTTTTTCTACTTATGTTGAGATGATTATGTGATTTTTGTTCTTAAATTTCTTAATGCAGTGTGTCTCATTGATTGATATACAAATTTGAACTATCCTTGTATCACTGGAATAATCACATTTGATCCTGGTGTGTGATCCTTTTAATGTATTGTTGGATTTGGTTTCCTAATATTTTGTTGAGGATTTTTTATGTCTGTGTTCATCAGGGATGCTGACCTATACTTTTCTTTTTTTGTAGTGTCTTTGTTTGGTTTTGGTATCAAGGTAATGCTGGCCTCATAAAATTGGTTGGGAAGTGTTCCTTTTCATTCAGTAATTTTGGAATAATTGGAGAAGGATTGATATTAACTCTACTTTAAGTATTGATACTTGATAGAATTCACCTATGAAGCCATCTGGACCTGAACTTTTGTTTGTTGGAAGTTTTTTGATTACTGATTCAATTGATTACTAGTAATTGGTCTATTCAGATTTTCTATTTTTTCATGATTCAGTATTGGAAAATAGTATTTTTCTAGGAATGTATCCATTTATTATAGGTTGTTTAATTTATTGGTGCATAATTGTTCATAGTATTATCTTATCATCCTTTGTGTTTCTGTGGTATAGGTTGAAATTTCTCCTCTTTCATTTCTGATTTTACTTATTTGGATCCTCTTTTTCCTGATGAGTCTAGCTAAAGGTATGTCAATTTTGTTTATCTTTTCAAAGAAAAGTTCTTAACTTCATTGACCTCTTCTATTTCTTAGGACTTTATTTCATTTATCTTTGCTCAATCTCTATTATTTCCTTGCTTCTACTAACTTTTGGGCTTTGTTTGTTCTTCTTTTTCTAGTTCCTTTAGAGGTAAAGTTAGATTTTTTGTTTGACAATTTTCTTGTTTTTTGAGGAAGACCTGTATTATTACGAACTTCCCTCATTACTATTTTTGCTGTGGCCCAAGGATTTGGGAAAATTGTGTTTCCATTTTCATTTGTCTCAAGGCATTTTTTTATTTCCTCTTTAATTTCTTTGTATGACCCATTGGTTTTTTAAATAATGTGTTATTTAGTCTGCATGAATTTGTGTTTCTTCCAATTTTCTTCTTATAGTTGATTTCTAGTTTCTTACCATTGTGGTTGGAAAAGATGCTTAATAAGATTTCAGTCTTCTTAGATTTATTTAGACCTGTATTGTGGCCTAAAAATGTGATCTGTACTGGAGAATGTTCTATGTGCACTTGAAAAGAATGTGTATTCTGCTGTTTGGGGATGGGATGTTCTTTATATATATATTAATTATTTTTGGTCTCGTGTGTCATTTAAGGCCACTGTTTCCTTATTGATTTTTTGCCTGGGTGTTCTATCCATTCATGTAAGTGGGGTATTAAAGACCCCTACTACTATTGTATTTCTATCTATTTCTCCATTTATTTCTGTTAATATGTGCCATATATTTTTAGGTAATACTATGTTGGGTGCAAAAAGGTTTCCAAATGTTATATCCTCTTGTTGGATTGACCCCTTTATCATTATGCAATACCTTTCTTTGTTTTTTGTTACAGTCTTTGTTTTAAAGTCTATTTTGTCTGATATAAGCATTACTACCCTAGCATTCTTGTCTTCTCATTTCCTTTTGTGTAGTATATTTTTTCCATCCCTTCACTTTCAGGCTGTGAGTGTCTTTAGGTTTGAAGTGAGTCTCTTATAGGCAGCATATATAAGGTCTTGTTTTTTTAACTATTCAGACACCTTATGTCTTTTTTTTTAAAGAACTTTTATTGAGGTATAATTGACATACAATAAACTGCATATATTTAAAGTGTACAATTTGATATTTTTTTTCTTATTAGTAATGTATATATGGCAATCCCAGTCTCCCAATCCATCCCATCCCAACCCCCCCCCCCCCACTCTCCCCTCTTGGTGTCCATATGTTTGTTCTCTACATCTGTGTCTCCATTTCTGCCTTGCAAACTGGTTGATCTTTACCATTTTTCTAGACTTCACATATATGCATTAATATATGATATTTGTTTTTCTCTTTCTGACTTACTTCATTCTGTATGACAGTCTCTAGGTTGATCCATGTCTCTACAAATGTCCCAATTTGGTTCCTTTTTATGGCTGAGTAATATTCCATTGTATATATGTACCACACCTTCTTTATCCATTCATCTGTTGATGGACCAGACACCCTATGTCTTTTTATTGGATCATTTAGTCTATTTATATTTAAAGTCATTATTGATAAGTATGTACTTATTGCCATTTGTTTATTGTTTTCTGGATGTTTTTGTAGTTTCTTCTTTTTTTTTTCCTTCTCTTTCTCTCTTCCCTTGAGGTTTTATTGTTTTCTTTAGTGTTATGCTTAGATTTCTTTCTCATTTTCTTTTGTGTACATACCAAAACTTTTTTTTCTTTCTGGTTACTGTGAGGTTACATATAACCTCCTATGTATGTAATAATCTTTTTTAAGTTGATAGTAATTTAATTTGAAAACATTCCAAAGCTTTATATTTTAACCCCCCCTACATTTTATATTTTTGATGACACATTTTACATCTTTTAATTTTGTATCATTTAACTAATTATTATATTTTTAATTAATTTTATTACTTCTTTCTTTTACCCTTCATACTTGCTTCATACTACCTTTATATTTATTTACCTTTTCTGGTGAGATTTTTACTTTTGTATGCTTTGTTATTATTAATTAGTGCCTTTTCCTTTTTAGCTTAGAGAAAGCCCTTTTACATTTCTTATAAAGCCAGTTTAGTGATGATGAGCTCTTTTATCTTTTGCTTATCTGAAAAACACTTATTCTCTCCATCAGTTCTGAATGAGAACCTTATAAGGTAGATAATTGTTAGTTGACTGTTTTTTTGTTTTGTTTTCTTTTTCTTTAAGCACTTTGAATATGTCATGCCACTCCCTTCTGGCCTATAAAATTTCTTCTGAAAAATCTGCTGATGGACTTATACGGATTCCCTTCTGCATAATAAGTTGCTTTTCTCTTGCTGCTTTTAAGATTCTCTTTTTAGCCGTAACTTTCCATTTTGGTCTTATCTTATTTGGAACTCTCTGTGCCTCCTGGACTTGGATGTCTGTTTCCATCCCCAGATTAGAAAAGTTTTTATCAATGATTTCTTAAAAAAAATTTTCTGGCCCTTTCTCTCTTCTCCCTCTGGGACATCTATAATGTGTATGTTATTCTACTTGATATTGTCCCAGAGGTCACTAAGGGATTCTCACTTTTTCAAATCCTTTCTTCATTTTGCTACCTTGTCTGTGTATTTTCCATTGCTTTATCTTCTAGATTGCTGACTTGTGCTTCTCTTTTATCAATTTATTTTTGAACCACTCTCGTGTATTTTTCAGTTCAGTTATGACTTTCCTTTGGCACTTTTTTATATTTCCTACCTCTTTATTGAATTTCTGACTGTGTTAATTCATTCTTGTCCCCAAATAGGTGAACATCTTTATGACCATTACTTTGAACTCTTTATAGGGTAGGTTGCTTATCTCTGTTTGATTAAAGTATTTTTCTGGGGATTTGCCTTGTTTTTTGATTTGAAAAATCTTCTATCTCTTTATTTCACCTGTCTCTCTGTGTCTGTCTCTCTGTGTATTAAGTTTAATGGCTTCCTCCCTCAGTCTTGGAGGAGTGGTCTTGTGTAGTTGTTCTCTGTGGCCCAGAAGCACAATTTCCCCTGGCCAATAGAGCCAGGCACTCTATGGGTATCCCTCATGTGGGCTTCATGCACTTGCTGGCTATATAGTAGGGCTGCAGCTGCTGCATGGAGATGGTGGGGTCTGAGTCACTTGCTTGTCTTGGTTATAGCTCAATCTTTGTACAGGGTATGTGGGGCTTAGGGAACTCACCCAGCCCAGTTGCAGCTCAAGTGCAGCATGGGGTGGGCAAGGTGGAGGACACTCACCCAGTCCAGTTATGATGTAGGGTGGGTAGAGCATGTTCTCTGATGCTAGCTGGCTACAGGGAGAGCACCAAAAATGGTGCCTGTTGGCTCTGTCACCATCAAATTAGGATGAGATTGCAAAAATGGCATCTGCCAGTGCTTCTGTCCCCAGAAAAAGTCATGCTAGTTTCTGCCTCTCCAGCAGCCACTTTAAAATTAGTAAATAGGTCTCCCTCACTTATGGTCTAGGTGCTTTTTAATCTGTTACTTTTGTGCTGAATCTCAGGGTGAGTGGGTTTGCATGTGAGCTCTTTAGGAGCAGGATCTCTGTTTCCTATATTTCTGTGATTCCCCATGTCTTAATCCCATTGATTGTCAGAACCAGACATTTTAGGGACTTGTCTTTCCATTGCTAGCCCACAGGGTCGGTGTACTTGATGTGGGTCACAATTCCTTCACTCTTTGAGGAAATTACTGTATTTTTTCCGGATACCTCCCATTTGTGGGGTGACCACACCTGGAGTGGGGTCCTGGGTGAGGCTGTGTCTCTGCCTCTCCAACCCTTCTTAATGAGGCCCTTTTGCCTTTTGTTGTGGAGGCATTGTTCATCTAGTTGTCAGGTCCTTTTCAGAGGAAAATTATTCTATGTGTAGGTGTAAATTTGCTCTGTCTGTAAGAAGAGGTGAGTTCAGGATCTTCATACACCACCATCTTAAACTGTCACCAGTGCACAATTAAGTTATTTGTAATCAGTTGAATCCTTGTTTTTGTTTTTTAGGATGTATCTTGGGGAACCTTCAACTGAAGGATAATTTAGTTCCCCTATTTAGGTCTGAGGTTTCCACATGTTTTAAGGGCCCTTTAACTCTGGTTTGTGGGAAGAAAAACTATCCCCAAACCTGGCGGTATTCTGCAGATTGTTCAACCTATTTATTTCCAATGTTTTTTTTTTTCCTGCTCAAGTATTTTCCTCTCACACATGTACAGATCAGATCTAGGAGACTCCTAGGTAGATACTAGGGCTCTCTGTCTCTCTTTCTGTCTCTCTCCGTCTCTGTCTCTGACTTTCTCTGAGCTCCCTCCTCTCTGAAAGCCTGCTTCTCAATTATAGCCACTCTACACTTTTTCAACCTTTGCTCACTGTCTTCTTAACTCAGCAGAATTGCTTGGTTCTTCTACTTGGATTTACCTTCTGTATGCTACTTTCTAGGGACTACCTCTAGGCCAATGTTTCCAAACAGATGATTTTTTCCCCTAGCAGATATTTGCAATGTCTGGTAATGTTTTAGGTTGTTACAACTAGAGTGATGCTACTGTCCAGTGATGCTGCTAAATATCCTACAATGCACAAGACAGCCACTACAAAGAATTATCTGATCCAAAATGTCAGTAGGATCCAAGGTTAAAAAACCTTGCTCTAGGCAATTTCTAGAAATGTAATCATTCTTTCAGAAATCTTAATCACCCATTGTTTAATGTCCTAAAGCTGTATTTTACATTTTCTCCAGTTTTCTAGTTTAAGGTCAAAGTGTAAATGCAGTCTCTCTTACTGCATCATGGCTCAAAGTGGAAATTCTTTATGTCGCAATAATAATAATTGCATATTCTTTATCCCTCTACTTAGTTGTGTACTTACATTTATAAAAAGTTTACAGATCCTTCGAACCTATAGAATCCAAGTTTAAATTCTCCTCTGATCTTACTTGTACTTACAATACGCTAAGGTGTAAGTCACAATTAACATATAATTGAGGATGCTTACTTTGCATAATAGAAGGAAATTACAACACAGAAAATAATTTATACCTCATTTTTATTTTTATAACTGCTATAAGATATCTCTATAAAGGTTTCTGAAATCTGCCTGCCTGATACCTTCAGTCTTCATTTCTTCAGAGCTTTTTCTTGATTCCACTAGGCAAAAGCAAGTTTCCAGCACATTTAGGGAGTTGCTGGGCAAGCTCTAGAAAATGAAAAGCATAAGGAGAAAAGCCCAGAGAAAAGGCCTTCTCTCCTGGGCTCATTCAATGTCAAGCCTTTCAAATACTTGATTTTAGTCCTTGAATCTGATTTCATCCCAGAATAGTTGCTATTGAGGTGGTCATTTTTGTCAGTGGAAACCTCTAAGTACAGGTATAACCTCACACTATGAGATGTTAGTACATGTCTCAAAGTATGAGTTAATTGTGTGATCTTCACCAAACTAAAACCAGTTCATTATAATATTTTCCTTATAGTGAACTGAAGAGTATGAAAAATGTCTTTGAGTTTTCCTGAGTTTCTGGAGGCAGTTATTCAAACAAAAACATGAATATAGTTAATCTAGTGCAGTAGTTAAATACCCAGACTGAAACAAAATAACTTCGGTTTGGATCTTATTCTGACATTTATTAGCTCTGTGACTTTCGAAAAGCTAATGTGCCTATATATGTCTCAGTATTTTCTTCTATAAAATTGAGATAAAAGTATGTTATATTGCTATTATTATAGGACAATGATATTCTAATACTGTTATTATTTATATATTGTTGAATTATTATAGTACTGTAGTATTATCAATGATAGTATGGAATGACAATGAAAATACTTTTGTTGATATTTAAAAATATTTTACACTCAATTTAACTTAAATAAAATGGTTAATCAATGGTTAAAAAATACAGGTCAACAAAGTTATAACTTATTTCAACAAATAGTGATTCCAACATTTTCTTTTTAAATGTACTGAAAAAGAAAATGAGTTCATGAGATCTGATTGGTACTGGTATCTGTAGTAAAGGCTAAACACTAAAGCAGGCAAAATAACTGATCTGCAGTAAACAAAGTAGGGGAAGAGAAAAGAAACCAAGGAGGGACAAAGCAGGAAAAATTGCTTTACTTGAGAATTGATTAGCTCTTTTATATATGTTAACCCATTTAATTATTATAATAAAACTACAAAGTAGCTGTGTTTAGCATATTATTTTATAGGAATTTGAAGTTCAGAAATATATTTCAGAACATTCATCTTATGAACTGTGATACCATAATTTGAAAACAAGGCTTCTAACTACAGCATATTTTATCAAAGGAGGACACTGTAGTTCAATGCTTATTTCTCTCAGAGATAACAGGTGAGAGGATGCCCAAGGATCATTTATTTTTCTTGGTTCTCCACTTTGATGTCATAAAAATTCATCACATTGTGGCAGAAAATTAAACAGTATTTTTTTTATTCAAATACAATGCTCAAACCAGCAAGCTATGAGATGAATAGCACATAACAAATACAACAAAGTGATCTCTTTTTAGCACTGCATCTACAAAATGTCATCTCTCTAAGACATATGAGCTAATCCACTTGTACCGTGTTTCTTATCTTCCATCATAAATACACCAGGTCACCATTTAGCTGTGATAACATGTAGTTTCTGAATGCTATAACCTAAAGAAAGTTATGTTGATGCCATCAAAACATTTACTGTGATGGTGTCGGGGTGTGATAAACTCACCTATCAAATGAAGAAACGCTTGACACAATTTCAAAACCACAAGTCTAGTCAGCCAATTTAAATACAATTGAATTATTATGTAAAATTAATCAAACCAGTGATTTTATGGAATTAAGCAGACAGCATAGCCAATGAAATTTATATGTTATTCCTCCATAAACATTAGTGTGGCAAACCGTGTGCCACTTCATTTCTTCAAGATCCAAGGTTTCCTTAACTAAGTGGAGGCTGCAGAAACTGACTTTTTATACAATTAATGTTCCACAACAGATGAGAATTTCTAACTAAAAATGGTGGAGCATATTCTGTCTTCTTCCAGCCATAACTATCACTGAAATCTATTGCATTCATAATATACTGTGGATGTGAACAAATACAATGCTCAGATATTCTAAGATGTGTTTAAAATACTCTTAAATAGGCTAAATACCTCTGCTCTCAAGCATCCTACTAACCCCTAATTTATCTAACAAAGACTGTCAGAACTGATTTGGTATAATAAGAAATAGCATTTTTTAAAATACCTAATATGAAAGAAGTATGATTGTTGTTTAATTGTTAAACTGCATTTTTTAAACTGCATTTTTTAACATCGTTTTATATTTTACCAGTGTTTAAAGTTCAAAAACATATAAGTTCCCATTTTAAAGATTTGATTGTCAAGAACATCCATTTATTTTCCTTTGAGGAAGCAACATTTATTGTGGCATTCAGGACTCCCCCATGGGCTCTTTGCAAAACCTTGTGCAATCTCAGTGCATTACTCTCTTAAGCTATGTCCCAAGGCGAAAAGAAGTGTTTACTACATATCTAGCTACAAAGTTGTTATGAGGACTGAGCTAATCCTAAGAGTGCTTTGAAATTATGGAATGAAAGATGATATTCATGTTGTAAATGTGATTATTCTTGTAACTGCTGTAAAAGAGTGTACTACTGATGGTGTGTTTGGAATTGATCCAGTGAGTGAGAGGAATTAGCATGTGATTAAAACCTGTGGTAATTTTTATTTTGGGGCCATTATAGAAACCAGAACAAAGGTCAAAGCAAGCATAAATCCACCAATTACAAGAAATCAATCATCAAAACCAAACTGTGTACTTCTATGCTTTACTTCAAATTGTATTAGTACCTATTTCTACTCTTTCTTTAAGCAAAGGCACCCATCTTCACCCCTTTGTCTCTCTACTAGATGATATTAAAAGCAGATGATATTAAAAGATGTTAGGAAAGAAGCACATAAGAAAGAATTATCACATAGTTTCAGATATTTTCCCTTGATATTAAAAAATAAAGCAAATTTCAATTCTACATAAAAGCACATAAGCATCTGACAATCACAGGTTTGTGCTATTTCCTCTTTTTTAGGAATGGCGTTAGAGTGGAAGTGGTGGTTATTTGAGTGATTTATTGATATATTTGTCTTAGTGTTCTCTTTTGAAATCTTAAAATCAGTGATAAAATCACACAATATTTATCCAGTGGTTACTTTTATGGGCTGGAAATACACCAAGTGTTTTCTATCTACTTCCTACCTAATTCTCTTAATAGTACTGTAGGGATAATGTTACTATTAGACCCATTTTATAAATGATGTAAGTGAAACTTAAAGTGATAGTCAGGGTCATAGAGCAAGAGAGCAGTGAAACTCAGACTCAGGCAAGCTCACTACACATCTGGAAGATAATCACTTCACCACACTGCCTAATGTCAATGGCCAAGAAAAAGGAAATCATATTCTTATATGAGGAAATTCTTATACAAGGAAATCATCTTCTTATACAAGGAAGAAACATGCTGATTCCTGCAGTTCTCAAAGTATGGTCCCAACTAATTTAAGTAGGAAAAGAAGAAGGAGGAGGAGGAGGAGGAGGAGAAGGAGGAGGAGAAGGGGAAGGGGAAGGGGAAGGGGAAGGGGAAGGGGAAGGGAGTGCCCAGTAGAGTTTTCTGCTATGTGATGTGTGATATCACAATAGAGTAAATACTGAAGAAGACATAAGGACCTGACTGTCTTCTATTGTCAGACCTTAAGGAGATGTGAAAATGTAAAACAATGCCACTCATCTCACTAAACAATCTTTGTTTTTGTTTTGAAATTTTTCACAAAATATGTTACTTATCTCAACATATATGTTTATTTCAAAATGAATAAATGGAGGCAAAATTCCTAGATTTTAATTTCTAATGTGGTGTTACTAGATATGACCCATATAAACAACAGCACTTTGGGATGCCCAATAATTTTTAAGAATCTACAGGGCTTCTAAAACCAAAATGTTTGAAAATCCCTGTATAAAGCATTTCAATTAAGCACCATTTCATGTGCCTGATTTGAGTTAGCCAGTTCTTCAGACAGTCTTGATGTTTTAAAAAAAAGTATCTGTTTGGATACATTTATGGCCTAAATCTATCACCTAATTCTATACACCTTTCTATATCTGTACACCTTTCTATACAGCTTTCTATCACCTTCCTAAATTTCATTCTGAAAACCTTCTTTTAAAGTATTGTATGAAGCCTGATTTGTCTGCCCAAGGCTTGGAAATGTCTGCCATTCAAAATCAATGCAGTGGTTTTTCATTTTTATTAATGCAGGATCAAGTTGATTTTGATTTGATACTTAGTTCTTTATAATAACCCACTGAGTACATGAAACTAAATGGGAGAAACTGTATTGAGCAAAGTGGTGCTCTTAAAGTTTTCATAACTTTGTGTTGCTAGGAAACAACTTTACCATCAGTGCAGAGTTTAAACTTGGAGCATCTGCTTCATTTAAAGTCTGGCTTCCAGGCAGTATAGATTGCGTTGAGCATTGGGAGGGGGGAAAAGGCAAAAGAAAAACCAATTACTTTCTAAAAACAACAATGTTAAAAATGTTGAAAATGGAGAGTCTCATGCTATATTTGTAATTATAGCCTTTCAAAAGAGTTGCTGGAGGGTTGCCTTTCTGCTAACTCATAAAGCTGAAGTCCAGAGTAGAGATTGGGATCACTCAAGTTCAAAATCTTAAGAAATATGATGAGAATTGAGAGATGCTTTTGAGGAGGGAGAGAGAGGGCAAATATACTCCATGCAGTAAACCTGTATTTTATTTCATTCTTCTCATGCAAAATTACTAATTTAGAGAAATATTTTATCATTTATTCAGGCCACAAATTAGAACCTTCCTATCTCCCCTTCCCATGTTGTTGGATATTTCAGCACACTATGATCAGTCTGTAACAGGATAGAGAAACAACATATATTGCTAGTTATTTGTACAGTTTATGCTAACTGTCGATGTATCCTTGCATCCCTTTTTAAAGTAAATCTGCTTAAATAAATACTAACATTTCTACTATTCCATAAGAGATAAAAGTATATTGTTATGCCAGTGAATGGTGTTGGTATTACCTTGGTCCAGCCAAAGCAAGACATGTTATTTTTATGTCAAGTCCAAGCCATAGAAAGTTGATGCTGCTTCTTCTGTTTTACAGCATTTTCACATTTGTACTTCTGAGAAGATTGCAAAAATTAAAAAAAAAAAATGTAACTCATTTGCCTGAACATCCTTTCTCAAGTGTTTCATTGTAAGTTTGCTTTCTAAAGGGAGGAAACAGTTTTTATTATTTCCTCAATCTTGGGAAAAACTTGAATCATTAGTATTCTCAGACTTCCTGCTGAGGACTGATACTAGAGTTCGCTGTGGTCACACTGTGGACAGGAGATCTCATGACTAGCAGACCTCAACAGCACCCCCTGTATATAGATGGTTTAACCTGTGTGGCTTCCTCATGTCTCATACAACTGGAAGTACTTAACAGTGGTCCTCTGTCACTGGAGCCTTTATTTATGATCCCTCATTCATGATCCCTGACCCATCTTAAATCTGGTGGCTATGTTTTCTTGTCTTTGGATCTCCACATGAATTAGCAGTTTATAACTGCCTCCCTACTAACAGCAGCACCTTGTTTATATGGGCTCTGTCTCAAGTTCTACCTCCCCATCCTCTACCCCTACCCCCAATTATAATCTTGAATTCAGTCTGTGATTGGTTCTCTGGTTAAATCCCTTAAATCTTTCCATTTGAAACAACATATCCTATGTATCAGAGCCAATCCTTCCATTTGGTACCCTTGCTACTTCAATCAATTGAATGCTTGTATCTATATCTTTATATATGTACTTTTCATTTAAAAGATGTATTCTTAATTCATATTACTTACCTGTTGGAAGGCTGTACAACACTAACTGATTTTGGATTTGTCTCTTACACTTTATAATTTATAAATTTTCCTTTTTTAAGATAAATTATGTTTTAATTTTAACTACATTGCTGAAATTCCCTCATAGTTCTGCTGTTTTAAGTAAAGCAGAGTTCAGTTAAGGCCTCATATTTTTACACACACACACAAAATTGCACAGCTTTCTTTTTCTTATCTTGTTTAATATAGGCAGGCAAGATATAGGGCAAGATTTTAAAATCTGGCTTTAAATATTAGGTATAGACATATAGAATCGTCCTTCGATACGACCCACATGAACAATTTCATTACTGTATTTTATAGTCTTGGAAGATGACTAAAATTAGTGTAACTGAAATATTCTTTTTCCTAAAATAAAATAATTATTCAGGACTGTTTGGAAGAGGTTATGATGATTTAAAAAAATCTGGCTCAATACTTAGCTTCTGCAGGAAGGCTTCCCAGATAAATGTATTATTATAGATCTCTGTTTTTGTACTTTGCTTTTCACTTTCACTGTGTCAAGTTTTGACTTATTAATTGCTTTGGTAATCTTTCTTAACTGATGTCATCTTTACAAGCCCTCAGAGAATCCTTTCCTAGTTCATGAAGATAAGAATCACTGTCTCTTGGTGATATTATTCTTCAGCCTGGACAGAGCATTCTGTACACATTAGGTGTCTAATTAGGGCTACTGATGGAATTATGTTTTTATTCATCTAAAAGTGAGCTGTTACCCTGGGAAAGAGTTTCTGTGAAAAACTGTGCAAGAGAATTTCAAATTTTATTTACTACTTTTAAATATCATTTTTGAAGGAGAGGTCTGGGGGAAAGGGTGATTAGGTGAATCTCAAATCATATTTTTGTATTTATTGTCTTCTGACTTAGATATTTTAGTCTCTTTTAAAGGATTAGTGTAATTGAGAGAAAGGGAAACTATTTTCATTCAGACCCTTTAGCCCATGCACATAATTCATCAGTAATCTTTCTGTAGTCATGTATTTTTAATTGCCTATTGGAAGTATGAAAAAGCTTTCATGTTACTCATTAAATTTCATGAATTAAGGCTACCTGCTTTCTAGTTTAACTGAAGTAAATCAAGGTCCTTTGCCTTTTTTATTATCTTGTTGAATCCCGTAAGTTTTCATAAGTAACTTCATTCTTTCTCCCTCATTTCTCCATTTCTATTAATATAAGATACCTTTTCTAAATTATTTTGGTTAATGTTTGCAGACAATTAGAAATCTCAGACTATGTTTTTTCTTATTAACAGCAATATTACTGAGACTTACTCCATTTTTTTTCTGGCACCATTGTATGCATCTTCTTTATTTTACTTAAGTAATGTGTTACTATCAAGAAGGCTTACTAACACTTTTTTAGGTAAGAAATTGAACAAAATTATGTTGCATACATAATCAAGCACAGGTAGTATGTCAAGCTCTTTATGTATTCTACATCACTGAATCCTAATAGAAATAGTTCTGATTTCAAAGTCTATTATTGATTTTTTTTGAATACTGGATTGAACATATTTTGCGGCATTTAATCAGGCAAATTTTCACTCAGTAGTTATGCTGTGGCTTTGTTTATTCCTTCTTCAGTACTCTTCCTTAAAAAAAAAAAGTAGATCCACCTTATGCCCAATATCATTTTGCTACTGCCTAAAGAAAATTTTTTAACATTTTTTGCAGGGCAGTTCAGATGGCAATAAATTCCCTCAGTTTTTGTTTGTTGAAGAAAATCTTTCTCATTCACTTTTAAAGGATAATTTCACTGAATACTGAATTCTACTTTGGTGGAGTTATTTTCTCTCAACTCTTTAAATATTTCATTCCATCTCTTCTCAGTTACATGTTTTCTGATGAGAAATCCATTTTAATTCTTATCTTTATTTCTCAACAGGTAACAAGATTTCTTCCTCTGGCTTCTTTTAAGATTTTCTCTTTGCTTTTGGTTTCTCTCCATTTGCATATGATGTAACTCAGTGTAGCTTGTTGCTACTTATTCATCTTGGTGTTCTCTGAGCTTCCTGAATTTGTGGTTTGGTGTCTGTCATTAATTTGGAACGTCCTTGGCCATTATGTCTCCTACTGGCCATTATACTTCATTAATACTTGTATTATTGCTTCAAATATTTCTTCTGTTTCTTTCTATTTTCTCTCTTAGCATTCTAGTTACGTATATGTTACATCTTGTAAAAATTGTCCCTCAGTTTGTGGATGTCTTGCTTTGTTTTGGTCTCTTTCTCTTTCTTTTAATTCATTTTTACAGTTTGGGAAGTTTCTATTGACCTGTTTTCATGCTCACTGATTCTTTCCTTAGCTGTGTCCAGTCTGCTAATGAGTCCATTAAAGAAAAGCATTCTGTTATAGGATTTTTTTTTTAATTTCTAGCTTTTCTTTTTAATGCTTTTTAGAGTTTCCACCTCTCAAGTATATTACCTAGCCTTTCTTGAATGTTGTCCACTTTTCCATTAGAATACTTATAATAATCACAGTTATTTTAAGTGTCCTGTTTGAGAATTCTACATGTGTGCCATATCTGAGTCTAGTTCTGATACTTACTTTGTCTCCTCAGACTGTGGGCTTTTTCCCTTATCTTTTGGTGTACCTAGTAATTTTTTTGTTGTTGTGGAAAGCTAGACATGTTTTCTCAGGTAACAGGAACTGAGGTGAATAGGTCTCTAATTGTAATCCAGATGGGATTTGGACTTTGTTTAATGTTTGCTATAGGTGTAGGTGTCAGAGGCCTCTAGTATTCTTGTTTTTGTCTCTCTTCCTGACTTTGGACTTCTCTTTATATTTCTCCTCAAAGAGAATCTGTATGTTGCCGCTGTCTCAGTAGTGATGCATTCCTGTTACACTGGAGCCCTATTGGTGTGATAGTAAGCTATAGGGAACTCTTCTATAAGCTTCCAATTTAATATATGTCTTTTAGTGGATCTCTGTCTCTGGCCTGTGACTTTCACAAGTGTTTCTTCTTGCATAATTTCTCAGCCCCTGACCCCTTTGATAAGACAGAAAGGATAGAAGAAACTGGAGTAAGAAGAATGTCCTTCCTCATGGCTCTGGGACAAAGCTCTGGTATTCTTTCACTCTGGAGAGTAGCCCTTTGCTACAAAGAAAGTTCTGGGCATATTTCACAAAGATTATCTTCCCCTCATCTCTCATAGTCCTGAGGGGATCTTTTTCAAATATTCACAGTGAGGACCTGGTGGAATTCCTGACAAAAGTATGGGGGTTCCTCTGAGACTGCAGCCCCCAAGGGTTTCTCACTCTTACCCTAACCCACACTCAGCCTCTAGCAATCTGTCAAAATTACCATTTAAGTATTCCCCCCAGTTTATGACTCCAGAGGTTTCCACCCCAGGTAAGCAGATCTCGGCTGTAACTCTGAATTCTTCTCTCTCAGCAGACGTCAAGGTGGCTCTTTGCCCTACAAATAGTTCTCTGATGAATGCAATAAAATGCATTGATTTTTAGTTTGTCCTGCTTTGTGTGTGTGTGTGTGTGTGTGTGTGTGTGTGTGTATGTGTGGTTGTAAGGATGGGAATGACTTCTAAACTCCTTACATGGAGTTTTTAGTGATTTTTAACAATGTACCTTATTCAAATTAACATCAGTTCATTTACTCAGCAAACAATTATTGAGCACCATTCTATATGAGGCACTGCACTGAGTGTAATGACCATGACGAGGAGCCAATCAGAGTGTGTCTCTGAAATCCCTTTCCACCAGTAAAGGAGAAGCTGATTTTTTGCTGTCCTAATTATTAGAAAGAGTGCCAAGATTCTCTAAAATAAAAAGCTGTCTTTTTCCATTTCTGCATGGGTGACACACTGTCAGATGTGTAAATTATATACAGAGGTATTTGTTTCCTCCTCCTGGTGTCAAGCTGTTGAGTGTGATTTGTACTTCCTGCTGCTGTGCTTCAGGCAAGGGAGAAGGTGACAGCTTATATTTGAAGAATTAGACTAATTGCAGTAAATACCCAAGGTTTTCAAGGAATGTGCAAATATAGAAAATCAATTTTATAGTATTATTATCCAATTTTACAGTGTGTAATAATATATTTATGAAGCTTCAGACTCAAAAATAGAAATAAAGACAGTGAACATAAACAAAAATAAAATCAAAGTAGGCTCTCTGCCCAGAAATCCAGAGCAATAAACTAAGTGCAGCAGGAAAATATTGCCAAAAAGGAAGAGTTGTCAGACACACAGAAAAAGTGCTTTAAGAACACTTTCTCCCAAATTTGAAAGGGTTGAACATCTTAGCTACGGTAGGAAACCAAGAGTTTTCCACAAAGAAGACCATATAGAATGTCTATATGAATCCTTAAATTTTGGGATTAGGAAATTGGCCATCAGAAATGATATCATACTTGCCAAAGCTGAAGATTTGAACTAGAATTCAGGTCTCCTGACTGTCAGTTTGTGGTTTCATCTATGGACAAGAACTTTATCTATGGTTTATTGTTCTTCATAATCATCTTAAATACACTTTATTAGCAGGATTTAGACAGACAAAATAAACTGGAAAAAATAAAGTCATCAATGTAAGTAACTAACATAGATTCATAAGAGTGATAAATATGGTAGAGAAATCAACTGATATATAGGTACCTCGTTTTATCACTGTATTTTGTCATATCTAAAATAAAAATGGTAAATTTTGTACAGATCTATATCTCCATTAGGTCAAGAAAAAAATTTTAAAGTCTGGTTAATGAAATAAAAACAATTCAAAAATCAGTGAAAAACATTTTTCCCTCCATCAAACAAGTTAAATGTGATCTTTAATGGAATAAGTTGTGGTTTGATTCATGGATTATTAGTAGCTATTGATAAATAGTTTTAAATCAATATGGGCTTTGGCTTCACTCCAGATAGCACTGGTCTGTCATGTTTTCAAAATGCCAGAGATAGAAGTGCAAAGCATATTTGACCAACCAATACTGACTTTTGGAACTGAAGTATAACATCACCATTAAATTCTGTGATTGTTCTTTTTTGTTTTAAACATTATTTGGCATCTGGTCTTTAAAGATATTATACTTGTATTTGTGCTTCTAAACTGGCAAAGTCTTTGGCATAGCAAAGAATCCTCAGATATTCTTCAAAGTGTTAGGTGCACATGAAAACAATTTTTAAAAATCTCTCACATGTTTTTCTCTTTTTCTAATTAAGAAATTTATACTTCAATGTATTTGAACATAAAGAAAAAATATGATCTTATGTAGGCCAAGAAGGTAAATCAAATAAGTATGCATGTGTGTGCTAGGAGTGGAGAAACCATGGAGAGGCAGAGGATGGGATAGGTAAACCAAGGAAAATCAACAAGGCATGAGAGAAGTAGAGACTGATTATGGACTCAGAGGATGGATAGGAACCCAGATAGTCAACCGAAAGAGAGAATTATAACAAGTAAATGGACCCAAAGAATCTTTGTAAACACGAAGTTGATGTGAATAACTAGGGGCTGCAGGAATGGAAATGGAGATGTATCAGAGATTTGCATTAGAAGAAATTGACAGGAAGGAGCAGAATATGTGTTTATCCATGTCTCCTAAGATGTTCATTCTCAAACTTTGAAGTACACACAGATCACCTGGGGATCTTGTTAAAATGTATATTTGAAATCTCTAAATCTGGATTGAAGCCTGATATCTCCTAACAAGCTCCCAGGTGATGTCCATGATGTTGGTCTATGGACCACACTTTGTATAGCAAGATTCTAGAACATTTATTTTATTTTAGCTCTGGCAATATGAAGAAATTTCCAGAGTTAGTGAGCTGAACTAGTTATTATAATTAGTTTAACATTGTAAATGGTATTAGAAGCCAAAATGTGAGCTAATTCCACTCATAGAGTATTAAGATACTGCTGTTAATTTTAACAAGAAAAGTGATGTGAAGTATCCTAGATACCTAGATTTTTCTCCATTAGAATTTGAAAGTTTTTGTTTATGCAATAGTATTTAGTTTGTTTTTATATAGTCACCAATTATGTAGGACAGGCAGTTACTGTGAGGATGAATGGTTAGCTAGTGCCCTGTATCTTACTATATCTAGTTGGTGAGGTCATAGTACATAGGATTTGTTTTCTTCAGTATAAAGGGCAAATGGTTTGGCTTAAATAGTTCCTTTCATGTAGACAGCAATGCTTTTTTTTTAACCGCATTTAGAAATGTGCCAGTGTTCTGATATAAGGCATTTATATGGTATTTTGGAAGAGGGCTTTCTGAAACAAAAGAAGTACACTCAACATCTTCACTGACAGTAAGAAATTTAAGGTTTAAAAATGTGATTTAAGTTGGTCAAAAGTTTAATAAGGATGTTCTTTCTGAATATGAAAAAATGTGTTTATCATCTTTATGAATTTGGAGTCTAAAGAATTTGGAACGCATGAATGCTGATACTATTACTATCTATGGCTTTATCTCTATCCATTCATCAGATTATTCATTGCCCATTTTTTATATACTTATTCTATATGTCACTTAACTCCCTGTTACAGAAAGCAGAAGAGTATTATTTACTGCAGAATTGTTAAATTATGTAGTCTTAGTTCACTGAGTACCTAGCTTCTCCTTGAATGGGAATGTAAACCCATGATTGTAAAGCTGCATGTGAACTCGTGCAAGTGACTCATCCATTGGGACTACTTCTTTGAAGATAAAATAGAGCAGAGTTAGAGATTGGGGAATGAGAATCAGGACTGAATGATGTCATAGGTCTCTTGATTTCCTAATGATATTAAATGTCAATAAAGATATAAAGAAAAATTATCATTTGAAAGATGAGGATAAGGTAATGTATATTGAAAAAATATGTTTACAGTGACAAACAATTGCATGAGACACTAATTTTAGTTACTAAATTATGGTCAGAAATATCACATAACTACTTTTTAATTATACAGTCAATGTTGATTGCTTATTTAATTATTAAATGATCACCATAGAATGCCAAGATAATTAGTAGGGCTTGATTCAGTCTAAAAATATCTCTGCAGCTGTAGAGGCTGCTGAAGCTGGAGATTTTCCCCTGCATTTTACCAACTGCACAGTTTCCTTCTGTTTGAAATCGTAAGCCTGACTCTTCCCTGACTGTGTCACCTTTATCTCCACATAGCGGCTGGCGCATAAGGGCACTTAAATGACTTCATGCCAAATCTGGGCTTCACTGTAGGAGCCTAGAAATATAATTCTTGATATTAACCAATAGCCTGAGAAAGAAGTCATCTAGCACCCTCTGATCGGCCCAGAAGTGCCCTCTCTTCTTAGCATTATCCTTCTTTTTTGTTAACTCTTTTCCAGCCACCTGTGGAATATTCTGTGTTCTCTAGTGATTGACTGATTTTATTAAGGTATAGTTGACAAATAAAATTGTATATATATAAAGAGTACAATGTGATAATTTGATATGCTATACATAATGAAATGATTACCACAATCAAGTTAATTAAACTATACTTTCCATGATGTACAATAGATCCTCAGAAGTTATTTGTTGTATAACTATCAGTTTGTACTCTTTGACCAATATCTCTCCATTTCCTCCACCCTCCAGCTCCTGACAACCACCATTCCCTGCTCTGTTTCCATGAGTTTGATTTTTTTTAATATATTCTACATAAAAGTGATACCGTACAGTATTTGTACTTCCCTGTCTGGCTAATTTCACTTAGCATAGTGACCTCCAGGTTCATCCATGTTGTCACAATTGGCAAGATTCCCTTCTTTTCTGTGGTTTGAATAACATTTTGTTGTGTTATTACCACATTTTCTTTATCCATGTATCCATCAACAGACACTTAGATTATTTCCAAATCTTGGCAATTGTGAATAATGCTGCATTGAACATGAGAGTGTAGATATCTCTTTAAGATACTCATTTTGTTTCCTTTCATCTTATCCAGAAGTGAAATTGCTGAATCATATGATAGTTCTATTTTTTTATTTTTGAAGATCCTCCATACTGTTTTCCATACTGGCTATACCAGTCTACATTCCTATCAACAATGTAAAATGGTTCCCTTTTCTCTATCCTCAGCAACACTTACTGTCATTTGTATTTTTGATAATTGCCATTTGAACAGGTATGGGGTGACATTTCATTGTGGTTTTGATTTGCATTTCCCTGATGATTAGTGATGTTAAGCATCTTTTCATGTAACTGCTGGATGTTTGTATACCATCTTTGGAAATTTTTCTGTTTAGGTCCTTTGCTAATTTTTTTTGAATTGGATTGTTTATTTGCCTTTGAGTTATGTGAGTTCCTTACATATTTTAGATATTAATCCCCATCAGATATGTGATTTACAAATATTTCCTCCCTTTCCATAGGTTACCTTTTCGTTTTGTTGATTGGTTTCTTTGCTGTACAAAGCTTTTCAGTTTGATGTGGTCCAACTTGCTTATTTTTACTTTTGTTACCTTGTGCTTTTAGTATCATGTCTAAAAAATCACTACCAAGATCAATGTCAAAGAGATTTTTCCCTATATTTTCTTTTAGTAGTTTCATGGTTCCAGGTCTTATATTTAAGTCATTAATCCATTTCAAGTTAACTTTTCTGAGTTTTGTAAGATAGGAATCCAATTTTTATTCTTTTACATGTGAATATCTAATTTCCCCAACACCATTTATTGAAGAGATTATCTTATCCACATTGTGTATCCTTGGCACCCTTGTTAAAATTTAGTTGATGCAAACATATGGGTTTATTTCTAGGAACTCTATCGTATTCCATTGGTCTATGTGTCTGTTTTCATGCCATACCATACTTTTTTGATTACTTTCATTTTGTAATATAGTTTGAAATAAGGAAGTGTAATGCTTCCAATTTTATTCTTCTGTCCCAAGATTGTTTTGACCATTTGGGGGTCTTTTGTGGTTCTAGTTGAAATTCATCATATGTGTCCGATTCTTAAAAGAATAAGATTTTAAATAATAATCTATAGTAAGGTGAGGTCTCATAATAAAGCCAAACAAAAACAAAAACAAAATAAACAAACAAATGTTCATATAGAAACTTAAAATTTCTTTATTTCAAGAGACACTATAAAGTTTAAATCAAATGAGAATGAGATAATATTTACAAGTTATTTAAGGGAAGGAGTTGATATCAATAATATATTCATTTTCTATAAGTTAATGACACCAATTAATAGCCCCCCAAAAAGACAAAAAACACCCCCATGCAATTTAGAAATAGCAGATGCAAATAACCACATAAATTGTATCCAACCCCTCTAATATTCATGAAAATACTAATTTTAAATAGTAATTCTTTCTTCATTATACTGGCAAAAGTTAGACGTATTGATAAATCTAATACCAATAAGGGTAAAGTCAAGTGGATTATTTTATTCACTATTTGCAAGTGCATAATTAAATTTTTTGTTAAATAATTAAGCATTATTTATTAAAATTTAAAATATTTATAATTTGGAGTTATCCACCTCACTTTCATACTCTCTACCTGGTTCATAAGAAAATCCTCTCTGCTCTACCTTTAAAATACATCAAGAGTACACTGGTACTTACTAACACCTAGTCCTATTCCAACATATCATAATCTCTAGGTTGAACTAACGCAGTAGCCTCCTAAGAGTCCCCTACCTCCAACCTCTCTCCCTGTGGTATGTTCTCCTCAGAGCAGCCAGATCAGATCATGTCTCTCCCACACCCACCCCCACCCAACTTCTCCCTGCCTTCCCACAGATCCTCCCTCTAACTTCCCTTGAAAACTCTCCTACTTCTTCCTTTCACACTTAACTGTAAGATCTAATTGCCTTTGCATGGAACACAGGATCTTACACGATCTAGCCCTGTGTAATTCTCTGACTTCATCTCTTAACCTCTCTTCCTTCTGTCTCCTCACTGCAGTCTATCCTCACTCGCTTTCTTGCTTTGCCTCAAACCAGTGCCCTCACTCTGGTTTTCACACTTGCTTTCACTTTTGTCTGAAATCCTTTGCTTCTGTTCATGGCATGACTTGTCTGCCACAAGTCACTCAGGACTTTGCCTGAATATTATTTCCTCAGACTTTCCTACCATACTATCTAAAATAACAATCCTACACCCTATCATTATATATGTGCTTTATTTGCCTTTCTTTCAAAATTTTCACCGTAGTTACTACAACCTGCCATTATATTCTGTGTTTATTTGCCTACATTCTTATTGACTGTCTCCTTTTATAGTAGGTAAATTCCAAGAGAGCACTTTTTTATCACTGAGTCTTCAACACCTACAACAATGCCTGGTACATACTAGGCATTCAATAAATATTTGTTCAATGAAAGAAAGAATATATGAATGGATAGCATTTGAATATACAAATCCACTGCTAAGACTCTCTTATTTAAAGAAAAGAAGATTACACAGAGCTATTCATATGTCCATTTTCTTGGCTACTTTGTAAGAGCAAACTTCAGAAAAAATCCACTGAGACAAAAGTTTAATCATTGATGGTTCACATATGCTTAAGTACGAGGCAGCCAGTGAGAAAAAATGAGCTAGATTTTAATGTAGAGATCTGAAAATGTGTCAGTAATACACTGTTAACTCAAAAAAGCAGATCACATACCTGCCTAGCTTTACTTGAATCTATATTATCTCTGCTACCTAACATGCATGCAATCTTTAAAAATTTGGCTGGTAGCTACAAAAATCTTTAATTCTCTTTAACTCAACATATCCCAAAAATATTTTGCCATTAAGTCTATCTTATCTGAATATTATATTAACTTTGTAAGGAACATGATTGTAAGGAGAACAATGGCTATATGATTTTGTATTTTATTGCAATGTGATTTTCCATCTCTAGAAATTCAAATTTAGAAGTACATACCAGAAAGTAAAGGCAGTGGGATCCGTATATTGATATACTATGTGATTTTCTCTTGCCTATCATTGTGGAATGCTTTAGTTCCTTATCCAAAGTTTGGGCAATTCCAATGTTATTGCATATTGTTCCCAGAGAAAACAGAATAACAAGAAAAATAAAATTAAAATTGACCACTTATATCACCAGCATTTGATAGTTTCTGTTTACTTGACCCCTTTACCTTTCTCATTCCTTATTTTGTTTAACTTTTGGTCGGTATTTGGCAGTTATCCCATCCACTGAAGACAGTAATTAATAAAATATGCATGGTGGTCTTGTTTTTCTGAGCTATCTCAAAGGAGTTGGCTTTCAAAGCTATAAAGACATTTCCTTACCAGAAGGTTTACACTTTCTTTAGAAAAGTCGACTTACCAAGAGTTTGTATGAAATTAAATTAAATGCATGAGATGTAAAACGGAAATCTTATCATGGAAGATGACCACAGTTAAAAATCATTCAAAAAGAATATGAGGTGTCATTTCACCTGCCAAGTATTATTTTCTAAATAAGAGCTAACTTAACTTAGTAATATTAGATTTAAGACTCTGAAAAATCAACCATGTTAGAATGAATCTCTTTTCCACTTGCAAAATTATTTGTCTTAGCTCAAAATGGCATGCTGTATCTTCTAAAATTGAATTTAACTTTTAACACATTTCCCCTGTAAAACTTTCTTGCTCTATTTTATTGGTACCCAACAATTCTAGAATATTTTGTTGAATTTGATCATTTCTTGAATTTGTTTACAGGTTATGACTTTTTTTGATATAAATCAGATTTCGGAACATGGCCAGAAAAATGGTACTCACTAGTGGTAGAATCAGTGTTTTTAGGTCACCAGAAAAGTACTAAGACCTAATCAATTAAATGCCAAAAAAATAGTGGTTTTATGGCTCAGATCCTATATTTAATAGGGGACAGCTATGCCATAACAAGACTACTGCCACACACCCATAGGAACTCTGGTCACTTCTTTATTTGCTAGAGGTAGAGAAATGAGATAAGGTTTCTGGGCAGGGAGAATGCTAACTGATGTCCAGGACATGGGCATAGGAGATCAGGTGTCATCCTGTCAGTGGCTTGTTTTCCTGATTCCTTAACTAGACCTTGAATTCCTAAGGGCAAAGGACCTATTTCATTCATCTCTACACATAATCAACAATGTTCCTGACTTAGTATGTGAGTTGATGAGTGAATTAATTACTATTTAGGATGATCTGAATTATTGCAGTGCCTTGGAAATAAAGGCTATGGTTAAGGAAGAAACCATAGTAATGTGTTGTGGCCTAAAATCAATGTTAATCATCCCTTATTAAACCTGTATGGCCCCCTCAGTCCCATTTGAGTTTTACTGAGGTAAATATTCCTATTATTCATAATAAGTGTACTCTACTTCTGGATGTCTATGAATAAGAAAGAGTTTATAGCTATAGCTAAATAAAGCTAAGAAGCAAAAAAGCAAAACAAAAAAAAACCTGTTTATTTGATTAGTCAAAGGGCATCTTAAGGACCAATATTTATTTAATTTTTTAGTTTAAGCCCTCTATACTTCTTTTGCTGATACTCCTGAGTCAGCTTTTTGAGAAGTGAGTTCTCCTTCAGACAGTCAACCTGTTAGAATTCTGTATTATCTATCCTCCTAACACTCAAGGCTTGCCACTCTATCACTTAGCTTCAAATAATCAGCATAACTTGATGTATCCAAGAGAGTCTGTCTACACACCAGTTCCTATCACCTAGGACATCTAGGTGAGGGGAAAGGGGCAATGGATGAGCACTGAGGCTTTATGGATTCTCTAAAAGGATGTGCAGTCATCCCCTGGTATTGGTAGGGAAACTGGTTCTAGCTCCACACCCTACCCCCGCCCCCCCAGCCCTGCAGATACTAAACCCTGAGGACGCCGAAGTTCCTCGTGTAAAATGGTGTGATAGAGTCAGTCCTGCATATCCACAGTCCACGGGATCAAATTCCCTACATGGTTGGTTGACTCTATTTCTGCAGAACCCATGAATAGAGAGGGGTGATTGTAAACATTATATTTTTACCCTGAAAAGTAAGTCCATAGCTTTTTATTACCCATATAGTGACCATGGGACTGCCTCAAACTGGAAACATGTTTACCTTATTGTCTGTGCTGCCACTGTTACTTGAACCTAAAGTTCTTTTTTAAAAGAAAAAAAAAAAAATCACTATCTAACCAAATTCCAGGATCAAATATAATCTCACATCTATGAAAATTTACCCACAGTCATCTTAAAAATCTAAGATTTAGAACTGTTGTGATTAAGATTTAGATTATTGTTGTGGTGGTGCTGCTCCTAGGCTCACAGGATGTAGCTGGTAAATACACATATACATATGTGTGTGCTCCCACCCACCTTACTCTACATGTATCTCATAGTTCACTGAGACTGCTATAACAAAATGCTGTAGATTGGCTGGCTCAAACAACAGACATTTATTTCTCACAGTTCTGGAGGCTGGAAAGTATAAGACTGAGGTGCCAGAAGTTTCACTTCTTAGTGAGAACCCACTTCCTGGCCTTTTCCCAGTGTGTGCTTGTGGAGAGAGAAGGAAAAAGAATTTTCATCTCTTTTTTCTCATAAGGGCACTAATCCTATCATGAGGGTCCCACTTTCATGATCTCATCTAAACTTAATTACCTCCCAAAGATGCTACCTCCAATACCATCACACTGGGGATTAGGGCTTCAAAAGTTTGAATTTTGAGGGCACACAAACATTCAACCCTTAGCACCATACATTTAGACATACTCACATTTACATCTATATTATTTCTATACCTATCTCTGTATGTTGATAACTATATTTATACTATCAGCAATCCAAATCCAATACCACAGGTTTCTTTCTATATTTGTAAGTATTCTTTGACAGCAAGAAATCAAATTTATTTATTTGATCAACACCCTCCTACATATAAGCAAGTCGCCTCTTCCTACCTCTGTTTTAACTCCCATGAAAATCCCCTTCTCATTCAGTTCTTAATCCAAGACCCCATACTGGGCCACCCTGCCACTGCCTTCTTGTGTGAGCACCCTCCTTACTCTGCACCCTCCTTACTCTGCTGGCCAATGACACCTTGCACCAGGCTACTCTAATTGCCACCCCATTTGTGACACCCTCCTTACCCTGCTCTGTCTGCCCTCCTAAAGTGACTCTTTCTTTACCCTACCCAGGCTCCAGTGCCCCAGGCAGGGTCACTGCCATTACTGTCTTTATCCTGCTTTGGCTCAAATCTTGTGCCAGGTTGTGGGAGTCCCCCCAGACCCATAAGGATGCCTACTTTGCTCAGCCCATCTGTTCTCTTTTGGCCTAATTTGTTCGTGAAGGGAAGTAAGGGGGAAAACAAAAAAGAAAAAAAGAAAAAAGAAAAGAAGGGAAGAGAGAGAGGAAGTGGAGGAAGAGAAGAAAAAAGAATGACAATAGGTTTTTAAATGCAATCAGTGTATGCTTAAGAGCAAAACAAAACAAAATAGACATGCCTGGAAATAGCTCTCACTACTTTAAAATTCCTATAATATCATACATGGTTGGAGTCAGCACATTCTATTGAGTAATAGGGCCAGTGAACATTTCTATATATATTTAGATTCAAAAGCCACCAAGAAAGAGCGTACACAAAGAGTGTACACAAGCATGATGTTCATCTTTGGGTTCTGCCTGGATTCAATTTAAGAAGCTCTAAGTAATCATTTATAAGATGAAACCAGCATTCAACAAGCATTTGTTTATGGGAAAAAATATGTGGCTGGGAACAGAGATATTACCAGGCTTATCAATGGATCAGGCTTGAGATTTAAAGTTGGTTGGAACAGTAGTTAAGAATATGGACTCTGCAGCCTAATGCCCTGGTTCAAATCCTGGTTCAGATATGTATTAAACTGTATGATGTTAGGAAAATCAATTAACATTTCTGTCCTTCAGTTCCCTCCCCTGTAAAATGGGAATCATAGCAGTAACCACTTTATTGACTTGTTGTGAGGATTAGATGAGGTAATTTTTCTAATTGGCTGAAGAGTTTCTGGCACATAATGTTGTCTAAGTGTTTACTGTTACTATTGGGCTGGTATGGAGATGGCAGCCACTTGTTAAGAGTCTGCTAGTGTTAGGCAGGGAAGGCAGTCTGGCAGCCTGAAGTGAAAGGCAGTTTGAGTAGAAGAGAAAATTTCTTAGAAGGTTAGCTCTATGGAGTGTGGGTAAACAGAAATCTGGAAGCTAGATCAGAAGAAAAGCTGTTGTTATATGGGAAACTTTAAAAGGCGTTCCAGTTTTGAGACAGGAATTTTGTCTGCTCATTGTGGTAAACAAGTGAAAAGACAAGGGAGTTTTACACTGGGTTTGCAAGGGTAAGCATGTTTTAGGCAATTGAAGTGATATATTCTAACACTGGATAAACTGTAATTATCAACACTTATGAACCAATCAAGTAGCTTTGTGATACTTCTCTGGCTTAGAATTACTGCTGTTTTTACTTTCCAATTTCAAAATCAAGTGTAAGTTAATATTTTAGATTTGAAATCGAAAAAGGGAAAGACATTTATTCTAAGGCCTCAATCTCATACCTGGGATTCAAAAGATAGAAAACAACACATCAATATTTATGACTTCCTGCCCAGCCCAATGTACTTTTGTGGAGTCCAGGATGGCAATGTAGTCTAGATAGGTGTAGACTTACTAAAATCTGATTGCATATTTTCCTTATGTGTGTGACTTTGAGTAAACTGGGTCTGAATTACATTTCTGCAATTACATCTACCACTGGGGTTCTGTAAGAGTAATAGAGATAAAATATCTCCAATATTGCACATTTGGCCCATATTAACTAATGAAGCATAACAAAGAGGTAGTAGTAATGGCCTCCACCCCACCTCCCACCAAAAAGGGTAAACGATATTGACTTTCAAAAGCCATAATGCAAAACCTATACAGAATATATCAGACATTGCAGATTTGGTACTTCTGTGCTATTTGCCTATAGAAGAGAGTGAAGGAAAGCAGAAATTGCCATCCCAAAATATGTCTATTTGACATAAGGATTATTTTGAGCTGACCATTTTTTAAGAAACTGCAGACATGGGGGAAGCTCTGAAAACAGAGTAAGAGTTACTCTTTTCTAAGAGACATTTACATTTATAAGGGAAATATCCATTTGTAAGTGTGTCTCCCTCTCTGTACCAGGAGGAGAGGGATGACCCTAAAGTTTTAGAAACTCTTATCAACAGAGAAGACTATTGACTTAAATCTGTTTAACAATACCCTGATTTATTGTGCTTTCCCTGGTAAATTCCAACAACTATCCCCACCCCTGCCCCGCCCCATCCCCCTTCTATTATCTTTAGCTATGTATGTTATTTAAGTTGGCAGCTCGGGGCATTTCAGAGTTGTTCAGTTTTCCTGGGTATCTCCCATGTATGCAAGGGGTATTGATACGTGTATTATTAAACCTCTTTTTGTTTTTCTTTGTTAGTCTTTTTATTGTAGGGGGTGTCTTGTTGCAGAAATCAGTCCCACAAGAAACCAAGCACCACACTCAGAGGGTTGCAGAACTCAGGTTTATTGAGCCGGTGGGCCCAGGTGAGCTAACGCTCCAAAATTCTGGGCCCTGTTTTGGCCCAGTCTTCTCCTTTTATAGGTTAAGACATATAGTTACAGTTGACACTAACCGATTGGTTACATAGTTTCTATAAGTTACAGGTGGTTACAGAACACAGGGGCTGCTAAGGGTTACAGGATGTGGGAGTTCAGACAAAGGGGAGCAGAGGCAGGAACAGTACATTTTATAGTTATCCAATTATCTCTATGCAATTATTAGCAGGCAGGGTTCACATAGCAGCCTCAAACTATAGATTTCAAATCTTCCTCATCATTCCCTCCTCTTGACGCCCTTAAAAGCTTTATAAGGAGTCAATTTCCTGGTCATCTGGGCCCATAGGCTGATATCGCCTTAGGGCTAAGAGGTGGGTGGTAGACTAGCTTCCTGAGTAACAGCAAGAGGCAAGGTAAGAGGAGGCAGGTTCCGAGGAGGAGCAGGACTATTCCCACAAGGGTTTTAAGTCCTCCCAGGTATGAAAGCCAACCTCCAGATAGCTCTCTAGTATTCCATCCTTCCCATGTCTGGACTGGGACGTGGGCTATTTTGGTCATCTTGTCGGTTATCTCTTCTATGACTTTACCCTTGTCATCTATTTGTAGGTGGCAGTTACTGAGACTGAATTTCCCACAAACACCCCCTTCTGCTGCCAGCAGGTAATCTAAGGCAATTTTGATAAACAGCATTATGCATTTTGGTTTGTTGTTCTGCCAGTAAATTGAGAGCCTTGGCTGTTTCGTTTGTAATGATCTCCACTACTGCTTGGAGCCAAATGATCCTGTTGAGCATGTAAATTGGGGTCCAATGCCCCCAGGAACCATCTTCAGCCCACGTGGCTGGCCCATGATATTGGATTATATGTTCAGGAGGCCATTCGTTATCTTTCCAATCTGCACAGATCTGCGTTTTCTGGGGAGACACTTACCTCCAAAGATTGGGATCCCTAAAGTTTCACCCTGGACCAAGGGGAGCAGGAAGGAAGAAGGGCAGATCTCTTGTCCCTCCAGAGGTGCTGCTCTCTTCACCCGGGTGTGATGGATCCATGGTGTTATTCCTGTAACTATAACAGCAGCAGGGGTTGCCAAGACGACTGTATGGGGGCCAGTCCAAACCAGCCAAAGTGGCTTTTTTTTTCCAGTCTTTTACCCAAACTTCATCTCCTGGTTGATAAGGGTGAACCCAGTTTCCCAAGGGAATGGGAGCCCTTTCTATAGTTTCTCAGGTAATTTGGTAAAAAATTTTTCCCAAGGCCTGACATCTCCAGGTCAGCTATTTGTTGAGAGTCCCCCGTAAGTCTCCCTACCACTGGAGGGCTTCTCCCGTATAAGATTTTGAAGCGAGAATAGCCTGAAGGTCTCGTAGTGAATTGAGCACGGAGCAAGGCTAGGGGCAGCATGTCAATCCAGGGCAACTGGGTTTCCTGACAGAGTTTAGCTAACATAGTTTCAAGGGTTCAATTCATGCGCTCCACTTTCCCTGAGCTTTGTGGCCTGTATGCGGCGTGAAGCTTCCATTTGATTCCCAGTGTCTTGGATATAATCTGGATTGTTTCAGATACAAAGTCTGGCCCGTTATCAGACCCTATGGAAAGAGGTAGTCCATATCGGGATTATATCCCTTAGTAGGGCCTTGGCTACTTCTCCTGCTCACTCGGTGTGTGTAGGGTAGGCTTCAGCCCACCCCGAGTAGGTGCAGACTATCACAAGTAGATATCTGTAACCTCGGCAAAGCATGATTTCGGTAAAGTCCACTTCTAAATCTTCAAAGGGCAATGTCCTGACTGTCTCTACCCCTGGGCTGGGTCTTGGCCCTTGGCTGGCAGTTTCGTGCACAAGTCACGCATCTAGCACTGATCTGGGCACACAAGGCTGGAAGCTTAGGAATGAAATAGTAGCGGCTCAGTAGACTTTCTAGCGCAGTTTTTCTTAAGTGAGTTGTCTCATGGTGTTGCATCACCAGCTGGACCGCTATAGCACGGGGGACAAAGAGTCTTTGGTCTGGAAGCTTCCACCAGCCCTCCTTTTCTTTAGCATCTCCTTCACTTAAAGCCCATTGATCTTCCTCTTCAGTATACCTCAGGGACAGAGGCAATTCTGGTGCCAAGAGGACCTTAGAGATCTGTTCAGGGACCAATGTTGGACTCGCTTCAGTCGCTGCCTCCTTGGCTGCCTGGTCAGCCAACCGATTTCCTTTGCTAATTGGATCAGTCCCTTTCTGGTGGCCTTTGCAATGGATGACTGCCACCTGGGCGGGCTTCCAAATTACCTCTAACAGCTGAAGAATTTCTTCTCTGTTTTTGATCTCCTTTTCCCCTGCAGTGAATAGTCGCCTTTCTTTATAGATGGCTCCATGAACATGTAAAGTAGCAAAGGCACACCTTGAGTCTGTGTGGATGTTGACCCGCTTCCCTTCGGCGTGCCTCAGCGCCTGCATGAGTGCCCACAGCTCAGCCCGTTGTGCTGACCATCCCTGTGGCAAGGCCTCAGCCTTTATTATTTCATCTGTTGTTGTTATTGCATAGCCTGCTTTGCATCATCCTTCCTGGACAAAACTGCTTCCGTCAGTGAACAATTTCAGTTCTGGGTTCTGGAGGGGAGTGTCTATCAGGTCTGACCTGCTTGAATAGATCTCGTCTAAGACCTCTTCACAGTCATGATCAGGGGTTCCCGCCTCCGTAGGTAAGAAGGTGGCAGGATTCAGCGTCCGCACAGTCTCGAGGCGGACCCGTGGGTTTTCGCAGAACAGTCCTTGATCGTGAGTCATTCTGACATTGGTCAGCCATTTATGTCCCTGGCTGTTCATCAGCATGGTAACAGCATGGGGAACTTTTACATTTATGTTTTGTCCCAGCATAAGCTTGTCTGCTTCTCTGGCTAGGACCACTGTAGCAGCTAATGTCCAGAGACATGGTAGCCATCCCGCGGCCATGGGATCCAGTTGTTTAGACAGATATGCTACCAGGCACTGCCATGGCCCAACTGTTTGTGTGAGGACCCCTGTGCAGTATGATTTTTCTCATGCAGGAAGAGGTTAAAGTCCCATGTCACATCTGGCAGCCCTAATGCTAGAGCACTGGTTAAGAGTCTCTTTATTTCCTTGAAGGCTTTTTCTTGTTTAGGCCCCCACTCTAGGGGGTCTTACCAGACCCTGTCGTGGCCTCGTACAATGGCCTCGCAGTTTCAGAGAAACCCGGTATCCAGATCTGGCAGAACCTGGCAGCCCTGAGGAACTCGCAGACTTCCTTCTCTGTGCTCAGCCGACGTATTGAGCAAATGGTTTGTTTTCTTTCATGTCCGAGCACCTGATGCTCTCTCGATATGACAAACTCAAGGTACTTGACCTTTTGTTTGCAGATCTGTGCCTTTTTCCATGACACCTTGTACCCCGTGGTGTAGAGTAGGGCCAATAGGGCTTTGGTGCCTTTCCAGCAGTCCTCTTGGGTGGAACTGGCTAGCAACAGGTCGACTACATACTAGAGTAGGGTGCAGCTTAAAGTTTCTCCGGGGAAGGCAGCAAGATGTGCAGCCAGTGCTTCATCAAAAAAGGTGGGCGAGTTTTAAAACCTTGTGGCAGTCAGGTCCAAGTCAGCTGTGTCTTTCTCCTGGTGTGTGGGTCTTCCCATTCAAAGGCAAACAAGGGCTGGCTGGCTGGTGATAGCCGGAGGCAAAAGAAGGCGTCCTTGAGATCAAGGCAGGTGAACCAACTCATTTGGGTGGGTAAGAGGCTCAGGAGAGTGTAAGGGTTCGGGACCACTGGATGGATGGTAATCACTGCATTGTTGACGGTGCGAAGGTCCTGGACGGGACGATAGTTGTTTCTCCCAGGTTTCTTGACTGGTAGAAGCGGAGTGTTCCAGGAAGACTGACACTCAATCAGAATTCTGGTGTCATGCAGGCTTTGGATGTGGTCTCGAATTCCCAGACGTGCCTCTCACGGTACTTGATACTGTTTCTGCCTGACAGGAGTAGCTCCCGGCTTCAGAGTTACTACAATGTGTGCGTGGGTCTTGGCCAAACCTGGGAGCCCCTTTTCTGCCCAAACACAGAGAACTCCTCTAATAGATTAGGTGGGTTTGCCTGTTCCTCTCCTGAAGGGTAAAGATGCCATTTATCTTCCCTGGGCACGGTCACGGCCATTATCAGAGTCGGTTGACTCCCCAGGGTGAGACTTGCGGACTTCCCGGGAGCAAAGGTGATTTGCGCTCCCAGCTTTGTTAACAAATCTCTGCCCAGTAAAGGGATGGGGCACTCTGGTAAATACAAAAATTCATGAGTCACCAAGTGGCCCCCAGGCTGACATGAGCAGGCTTTACAGAATGAGCGAGCAGTTTTGTCTCCTGTGGCCCCCAATGATAATTGCTGTTCGACTTGTAAGGGCAGCCACAGGTGTAGTCACCACCGAGTGTTCTGCTCCAGTATCGACCATAAAAGTCATTGACTGGCCACCAATTTTTATTGTAACCGTTGGCTCCCAGGGGCCCAGGGTCAGAGAGCCTGGTTTCCCCTATTCTGACTCTGCCCCAGCTAGGCCAATAAGGTCTTGGCCAACTGACTCAAGCTGATATCTTCCTTCGCTGGGTTGGTTGAACTTCCTTGGGCCTTCAGTTGCCTCTCTGCGGTGAGGACATTCATTTTTCCAGTGCCCGGTTTCTTTGCAGTAGGCACACTGGTCATGACATAGCGGTGGTCTCTTTCTGGTTTCCCTTTCCGTGGGGGTGCAGTCTGCTTTGCCGGGCTTTGATTTCCCAGTGCAGCGGCCAGCAGGGACACCTTCTGTTTCATATGCTTGTCAGCCATCTTTTGGGCTTCTCGGTCTCGATTCACAAACACCTTGTTTGCAACCTCCAGCAACTGAGTGGCATTCATCCCAGCAAAGCCCTCAAATTTTTGGAGCTTTTGGCGAATGTCAGCATGAGACTGGGCCACGAATGCCACATTAACCATGAGCTGATTTTCTCGTGCCTCAGGGTCAAAAGGGGTGTACACCCAGAATGCCTCACACAGTCTCTCATAAAATTCCATTGGTGATTCATCTGACTTTTGGTGTATTTCCACCGTCTTGGACATGTTGATTGGCTTCTTAGCTCCTACCCTAAGTCCTTGCAGCAGGGCCTGGCGGTACTTGTCAAGAGAGTCCCTCCCATCCAGGGTATTGAAGTCCCAGGAGGGCCAGACATCTGGTGCTGCCCCCAGGGCCCAGGCCGCAGGATTCATTACACCGGCTGGAGCCTGTTCTTAAAGCCATTTTTGAGCCTCTGACAGGATTCGACAGTGTTCCTCAGTGTTGAAGAGGGTTAAGAGGAGATGGTGACAGTCATCCCAAGTGGGTTGGTGGGTATGAAAAATAGACTCAAGGAGATCAATCATTGCTTGTGCTTTCTCTGTGTAGGATGGGGTATGGTGTTTCCAGTTGAGGAGGTCGATAGTACTGAAGGGCTGATAATAAAGGACTGGGCATCCTGGCTGGATGGAGCCGTCCTCATTGACCTGAGGAGGGCCTCAGGTCTCTCACAAGGGCATCTGCAGGGCTGTGGACTGCTGCACTGGTTGGCTGACCAAGCGAAGCCACTGTGGGCTTGGATGGGGCTCTGGATTTGAAGGCGGTGGAGACACAGAGGGCGAGGGCTGTCTGGTAAAGGGTGAGGGGGCTGAATGGGAGCCGGTGGAGCTGTTGGTATGTAAGGCGGAGGTATGGGGGACTCTTCTTCAGGATCCCCTTGGTGGATAACCTTGGCTGGCTTTTCTCTGCCTTTTCTTGGAATTGTTTGGGCTACTAAGATTTTATATTGTCCCTGCCTGTTCACTCAGAACCAAACCCAGGGAGGCAGCTGAACAGCAATTTGTAACCAGGAATCTATGTATGGAAACTGGTCTGGGTGTCCGGGGGTCCCTGTCACTACTCAGTACACTGCTCTAACTGTAGGGAGGTCCAGGGTACCCTCTGCAGGCCATCCCACCCCGAAGGTGGGTCATTCCAGCTTGCATAGTGCACGGAGCTTTCCTGCAGACATTTTAACCCCATAGTCTCTGGAGAAGCCTTTCTTAAAGTTTTTTATCATACAATCCAAAACTGTTGGCTTTGAGGAATTTCCTCCCATCTTAATAAGTACAACTAAATTCCTTAAACAGGAGGGAGAAGGGGAAGCTCAATATCCTGGCTCAGAAGGTTAACTGAGGAAAGGGAGGATAATCCAAAGTTGTAGGGGCCCTAAAGCAGAGAGCAATTATTTTCCTCCCTGTGTATCCCACCCTGTGTCAATGGCACAGAGACAAACAAGGATGGGTGCCCCCTCCAAAGAGGAGATGACTCAGGTGCCCACCTGGCCATGTCCCCATGGGGAACTTAGGTACCTCTTAGCTCTGGTGGGTGGTATAGAGTCCCAACTTGAATCTGACTCATAAAGAGGGACTGGATCTCCCAGAGACAGATGCCCCCCTGAGCCATATGAGGTCACCACGGAACCGCAGGTTAGGGCACACTCGGACTCCGTAGCCACGAAGGCCATGGAGCCACACAATCTCCCTGGAATGAAGACGAGCCAGGGCACTCATTCACACACACATTCACACCAGAGTTTATCACAGTGCCTCTCCACTCTGGGAAGGTCCCTAACTGGTGGGTGCCTTCCCCCTCTGGGAAGGTCCCTAACTGGTGGTCTTCTTACTGAAGACTGTAGGAGGTGATCGAGCTCCTCTTCCTTCCGGAGATGGGACCTGACTGGGTTCAGTGCCCCAGGGCCTTACCTGGTCCTGCAACCGTTCCTGGTGAGCTGATCCATCCCTCTAATGAGTCTGGTTGGGGTCCGGCCGTCCAGAGTCAAAGCGCTGGTCCGAGAGAGAGCCCAGAATACCGTCAGCTGGTGCGCCTCCTCATTCGTCTCAGAGCTCCTTCGCCCTGACCCAGCCGAGCCACCGGTCCAGCGGCTCAAGGGCCAGCATGGTTGGAATCTCACTGGGGCCTCCAAAATATTGCAGAAATTGATCCCATGAGAAACCAAGCACCACACTCAGAGGGTTGCAGAACTCAGGTTTATTGAGCCAGCGGGCTGAGATGAGCTAACGCTCCAAAATTCTGGGCCCTGTTTTGGCCCAGTCTTCTCCTTTTATAGGTTAAGCCATATAGTTACAGTTGACACTAACTGATTGGCTACACAGTTTCTATAAGTTACAAGTGGTTACAGAATGAGGGGGCTGCTAAGGGTTACAGGATGTGGGAGTTCAGACAAAGGGGAGCCGAGGCAGGAGCAGTACATTTTATACTTAACCAATCATCTCTGTTCAATTATTAACAGGCAGGGTTCACATAGCAGGCCTCAAACTATAGATTTCAAATCTTCCTCATCAGTCTCAGCCAAGAACCTAGAGAGGTAAAGGTAAAGTTAGTTTTCTTCCCCCACAGGAGCAGTCAGACCAACTTCTTCCTTTCCAAATTATTAAAGCTTCATTCTGATTTATATGTTTTATTCTTTTGGGGTTAATGACTCTCCATCTCTAAATGCAAACAATGTGAATCTGTAAAGGATGCAAGGTGGATGACAAGTCCACCAACAGTATGAAGTCTACAGGGTGGAGGCTGCTTGCATTGTGAAACCTTTTAAAGCCACCCTGATTGTCCATATACTTTTGTTTTTTAAATTTTAGGAGACAGCCAGTATACATTTGTTTAATTTGAGGATGATTAGTCACAGTGAAAGAAAAACTATCATCTAAACCAGAAACATGATTTAGGTTGTCAGGAGGCAAAAACTTAATGGGTTACTCTTTTCATTCATTTCTACTAGGATTCAGGCTGTGATTTGCCAAGGGTCCAGTATGGGATAATGGTATATCTAGAAGCAATCAGATCTCCTGAGAATAATCTCTACTTTCAAGGGGTAGAGCTAGCACCCAGGGTGTAATAAACCAAAATGTAAAACCCTACTGGGAGAGTCATAAATTTTAGAAAATAGGAATTTAGCAGGATGGATTGAATGTGTCTGCGACTCAGAGTAAGAGGAAGACAGGTGAGGCAAACATCATGGTTACCCCATTCCTCAACTGCCTCCTAATATCTATCGGAGAGTGAAGACATATTCTCTTCCTTGAAGGTATTGGCAGTTAGCCTTCACAGAGTAGCACATCAACAAATGGATCTTATTATATATAAGAAATACTGAAAATATTGAAAGTGTAATTACTGACTGAGCACATAGCAGGTACTGAAATGGGCCAATCTTTATTGTAATAGGAACACTTACATTGGAACGTACATCCACGTATTCAAAGAATTCCCTCACAATTTGTTTTTTTCAATGTTTTAAATGAAATTCTATTCTATACAATAAAATTCCACTAAGTGTTAAGAATTTCCATCACCTCATAAAGTTTACTATAATATTTGAATTTTTGCTATTTATGAATAGATACATCAATAGTGTACTACATTTACTCAAAGTTATATATTGACACTATATTTGTCAATTTGCTACTATGACAAGCAATCACCAAATTTCAGACATTTATTTCTATTCATATCACATGGTTGGTGCTGTGAATCAGTTGCTATAGGTCTCCCCATGTGTCCTTTAACTCCAGAATTGAAGAGCAGTCCCTATTTGGAACATAATATTTCTATAGCTTAGGGAAATGAGTAAGTGGGCTGGTGGAAAACATAATGGCTTTGAAAATCCCTGCTCAGATGTCACACGTGTCATATTCACTCATATTTCATTGTCTAAAACCAGTCAGTTGGACAAGCCCCAAAACAATATCCACCAAACATAAGGAAAGTCACAAGGCAGGTAGGAATGGATAAGCCTCTTGCAGAAAAAAAAGTTGGGAATAACTATATAATTTATAATATATATTCAACATATATTCTTTAAACATTGTTAGTGTTGGCCTAGCCAAATGTCTTCATTTCTCAAAACTCACAAATGCTTAAGCAGTTTAAAACAGTTTTGATATTGTAATCAGACTGTGGGAATGAAACAGAAAGAATCAGTTGGTTAAAATAATCAAATAGATTTTACACGTAGAAACTTTTTCATACATTTGAAAAAAAAAAAGGAAAAGGAAAAAATAAAGCCTACCTTATAGGGTTGTTAAGAGAATTGAAATAAGATAAATGAAATCCAAAATATTTGTTGCAGTGTACCATATATAGCAGTAAATGTTATTTTCCATCTGGTTGTTTATACAGAATCAGTTAAATGAAGATTTCTAGTCTTCAAAATATTCAATATGAATTAAATATGTAGTACATAAATGAAATACTTGAATACATTTTGTTGGGCTATAACAGTGGAGATAAAGACTGAAAGTATCACAAGTTTTAAAAATTCATACATGCAGTCTTTCATTTTTTTTCTTACAGAAGATAATAATGAAAAAAAAAAGGGAAATAGGGAGAAGAGAACCCTAAGGGCTAGGCTGAGCACATTTCATGCCGTAGTATATAATCTAAATCCTTTTTTTTTAATTAAAGGATTTAAATTGCTGGTCAATAATTTTTTAAATTGTACTAAATATAATATTATCACTATTAAAGATTTGAATAAATGAATACTGCAAACAATATTGAATTTAAACATGTATATTTACTTCTGTAGTTCAAAAAAAATAAGTCCTTTTTAAATTATATGCTGGAAAGAAATTCTGAGCGAGATTTATTTAGGACATAGCATTTTTAAGTGTCTAAAACCAAAATGCTAAGATCTGTTCAATTGTTTATATTATTAACTGTGTGGTGCACTTACTTTACCCCAAATGCCCACTCCATCTTTCCAAACTTTTTGGGAAAGAACCAATATAGAAATAAAGAAGAAAAAAGTATTCTGATCTTGGAAGTGATGAGTTAAATCAGTATGCAGAGGATTATATTATAGCATTTCAAAACAAACAGTGACCAAGACTGCCTTAATATTCCCTTAGCTTGACTAAACTTTATTGACAGGTTTCTTCCTGACTATAGGCCCTGACTTCCCTCCTCCTAGAGCACTTACTTGCCACTGTAAATTCTTTCTCTGCCCCTTTGAAGTGTAGATTTTTTTCTCAGCATCTTGCCAGCTTTATAGGAGAGGAATATCTTTCTCAAGGACCTGGAAGCCAGCCCTTTGAAATGTAATCATCAAGAAAGATAGGAACACTTTCCCTGGTCTCTGTGGGATGATAGGAGCTTGACTTAGATGACAGCCAATTAGCAAACACTGATGGCTTATTCACATTGATCAACCCCCACCTAAAGTCCTCCAGTACTTCACCACCAGCTCATCCCAGGGCTTAAAATCCCTCCACCTTTTGCTTCAAGGGTGTTGAGTCCAATCTCACCCCCCTATTGCAATAGTCTTGATTCTATTCAATAGCCTTTCATTTAGTCTTCCTTGCTCTATCCTATATAGCTTTTCTCTGACAACAGAAATAACTCTTTCCTAGACTGGTTTAAATACAGCCCTGACTAAGGACAGGGAAGTATACTAGAACACCTCCTGAAGTTTTTAAACTCCTCAAAGGGAAGTCACAAACTGAAATGACTTTTAAGCTCACTGAAAATGTCAGATGATACCTGCTCTGTAATAAAACAAAACAAAACAAACAAAAAACACTTAGTTACAGACCCCTTATTTCATATCCCCCCAAAAACAAACTTTGAAAGTGACATCATTTGCTTCAGAGTGACACACGCTTCATGAAGCAGGCAAAGAAAATTAAATTTACTTGAAGCCACCCAAATGCTGTTTCACTGTACCAGTGTGTGGCAGAAATAATACTAAGGGACGTAAATCCATTTTCCATTTTAGAAAGACAAGGCTTCTGTAATGAGATGGAGTGCAGAGAGCAGCATTATCATATATTGTCATTGAAATATATTTCCCTGGTGGTTTTGCCCACAAAAGTATGAAATTGAGGTGGAAAATAAAACAAGTGATACTGTAGACAGAAGGTTAGTGAATATGTATTATCTAAAATGTGTGACTTGCTTAAACAAACAGTTGGTTTTCTGATTGATGGGAATTCAGATTAGATCTTTAGAAGTCCTGAATTTAAGGTGATGGAGGCCTGAATGCATCAGAGATTCATATCAGCTTTACTGTTCCAATCTACAGGCAAGATAAGAAGAAATAAGTACGTGAAGATAAGATGAGTCTTGCTTTTGCTGGGAAAAAAAATAAAAAGAACTAAGTAAATGTCCTATATTTCAGAGTAGGGGAGTGGGAGGTGGACAAACCCCTCTCATTTCTGTAAGAAAATTGCAATTCTGTGATGCTATCTAAATTGCTTTGATATTTTGAGGAACCATTGGAGTTGGAGAGACATGATCAGCACCCACTTTATCTTTTGTTCTTCCAGGAAAGTCAAAACCACATATATTTTATCCAAAGCATAAACAAGTAAAAAAATGATAATCTTTCCAAATGGTTTTAAAAGGTACATCAACTTTTATTGTTCCTTCAGCTTTTTTGAAAATGGAAGATATCAAGTTTAGGGTCCTGGTAGAGTGCTATTTTTAGTGAAAAGATGAACTTCAGAAATAGAATAACTTTGTTTTCAATCTCTCAGTTCTGATTAATTAAAAATGAAATTTTCTCTTAAAAATCTGTATATTATCTACATATCTCTCCATTCATTTATCTATACATCTATCATATGTCAGTTAAATATCTGTTATCTCCCTATAGAATATGGTTATTTAGTAGCTAGCATAGTGTCTGGCATCTAACAAATATACACACATACAAAAAGAAATTATAGTTCAACCTAAAATTTATTTTTACTTTGTCATTTATGCTGCCCAAATACAAAGACTGATTATGTCTCAAAGAATATTGTGTTCATCATCTCAAAAATGGTAGGACAAAATTGAATGGAATATGCCAAGGGAACCATGAGCCATCCTGCAGAAGCAAAGCAGGGGTATTTCTTGCCATGTGCAGATTACAAAGCAATTCCTGTGGCTATGAGTACATGGACTAGATAGACTTTCTCTTGGAAAACATTTACACCAGGTCTTAGATCATCCCACTTCCATTAGAAAAATTACATCATTTCTAATACAGGAAAGAATACAAGAATATGGAAAACTTTCCCCTTTATACTTTCATGAGAAGTAAATTATTGTATAAAGGCAACTTTATTATTTCTTTTTAGAGAACTGAAGATGAACACATTTTAGGTACTCTAGATAAGAAGAGAAACTTGTGATTAATTTTTACTATAAAAAAGGAAAGTATATTATCTCAAGAGAATGAAGCAATAATTAGATTATTTCTATAAAACTTGACTATTAGTAAATATCTCTTCTTTTTTTCTATTGATCTTTACACAAAGGGCCATATCTCCTTGAACCTCACCCCAAAGGGCTAAGATTTAACTTTTTCTTAGAGTAATTACTAAGTTGTTAAGTGAAAAACTCTTAAATAGAAAATAACCGAACTATGTTTTTAAAAACAAAACAAAACAAAACCTACTAAAAATAAATGAAAGTCTGGCTGTTGTTTCTCCAAAAAATTTGGATATTTCATGCATTCTGTGATTAAAGTATTCTCTTCATTAATTTAAGTCAAGATGAATCAGAAACTTTCTCTTATCTCAAAATAAGATAAAACATCTAAATTATTTACGCAGCTCACACATACTTATATTCATAGGGAAAATCAAGATGGGCTTAAAAAAATGATATACATTATTGCATGAGCTGTTGTAATAAACAATCTTTTCTAAGCACCTGTTCTGGTTGAAAGCAGCCATGGGAGGAATGTCTTGTGCATGTTACCTTGTATACTATATTCATTCATCAGAAAATAATTTCTAATGGCCTGCTGTGTATGAAGCACAGTTCTAGTCACTAAGGCTATAAAGATGAATCCAACGGGTAAGGTCTCTGATCTCCTAGATAACATACAACTTCACCCTAACCTCACGCACTATACTGGAAACTATTCAATGGAATCAGTGCCTCCACCTAAGACAACTGTCTGTGGACTATTCAGTGGATGATATGGTGATATGAGAATTCTGCTCACTGGGAGAGTTCTATATATGTTTCTGGCTAACAAAACAAATTAGATGCTGTTTCTCCACAAGGGTGAATTCCAGTTTGGCAGATCACCCTAGGATTGTATTATAATAGCAGTCCCTGTGCCATATCCATTGTCGTTTAGTCATTAGATCTATTGATCTAAATGTTAATTCATCACTCAGCACATATCTGTTGAGATATTATAAGATGCCAGGTACTTATATGTTAATACTGGGGAAATTAAATAAATAAAAAACAATTTCTATATAGAAATTTCAAATAGGTTATATAAACTATGTATAGAATGTAAATAGTAAATTATTAGATAGAGGGGATAAAGTTAGATTAGAGTTCAGAAATGATATGCCTCTATGTGAAAATCAGGAAAGGCTGCGAGTCTATGCAGGATTTGACTATAGAAATAAGGGCAAGGGCATTCCAGGCATAAAAAATAACAGTAAGAGAACATGGGTATGTCAGGAGTGAGTTGTAGGACTGAAAGTCCTGGGAAATATGCTTATAAAGTTTGGGTGATGTGAGATAATAGAAAATATACATTGGTCTCTGCCCCCAGTTCCTGGCACAGAGCTTCTAAAACCCTTATAATTTCATACGAACACTACTGTAAGAACACTAAGAGTATCTTTTGTTCTAATATTGGTCTTGACCCCTGTTCCTGAATAGGGCTTCTGAAAAATTTGTCATTTCCTAGGTTATAGGAGTGTCTTTTGTTTTAATGAGGCAACTCTAGATGGACTCCGGGATGGCTCCTGGATGAGGGCTGGTCACAGGGAAGACCACACTATAATTAGAAGCTTGGAATTTTTAATCCCCCTCCCCATTCTCTTGCGAAAGGAGAAGAGGAGAAAAATGGAGTTAATTGTCAATCATGCCTGTGTGATGAAGCCTCCACAAAATTCCAAAAGTATGGGGTTCAGAGAGCTTCCAGGTTGATGAATATTTGGAGGTGCTGGGAAGATGGCACAGCTGGACAAGGATGGAAGCTCTGTGTCCTTCCCACATTCCTTGCCCTATACATCTCTTCCATCTTGTTGCTCACCTCATATCTTCATCATTTACTTAAATAAACTGGTTGATGTGTTTCCCTGAGTTCTGGGAGCTGCTTTAGCAAATTAGTAGAACCTAAGAAGGGGGTGGTTGGAACCTCTGATTATAGCCAGTTGATCAGAAGCACAGGTGATAACCTGGGTTTGTAACTGGCATCTGAAGTGTGTGGGTGGGGATGGGGCCAAACTTTTGGGACTGAGCCCTTAACCTGTGGAACCTGACGCTGTTTCTAGGAAGATAGTATCAGAATTGAGTTAAATATAGGACACTCAGCTAGTGTTGCAGAGAATTGCTTGGTGTGGGGGAAAACCTTCATACACTTGGTGACCAGAAGTGTCAGAAGTGAAGTGTGCTGTTTGAGTAGCAAAGGAGACACACAGGAAAGAAATACACAAGTAAAGAAGGACTGGGTTTTTCCCCACTGAGGGAGGGAAGTTGAGTTTTCCCTTTAAAGATGGAGATAGAGTTCAAAGTATTTTTCTTGATCCTTGTGATATTTTTCTTGTTTGTTAACAGCTTCATGGGGATAAAATTCACATGATATACAATTCACTCATTTTAAGTGTACAAATCAATTTTTTCTTTTGTATATTAAAAGAGTTTGTGCAGCCATCCATATAGTCAATTATAGAATGTTTTCTACACTTAAAAGAAACCCCATACACATCAGCAGTCACTTCCCATTTCCTCTGCCTCCATAGGTCTAGACAACAAGGTCCACTTTTTGTCTCTCTATATTTGTATATTCTGGACATTTCATGTAAATGAAATCATACAACATGTAGCCGTTTGGCTTCTACTTAGCAAAATGTATTCATGGTTCATTCATGTGCAGCATATATCAACATTGCATTCCTTTTATCTTGCTGAATAATGTTTCATTTTATGTGCCTGCAGTATTTTATTTATCCATTCACCATTTGAAAGACATTTGAATTTTTTCTGCTTTTCAGCTATTATGAATATTTTTCCTATGATATTCATATGTAAGTTTTCATATAGACATGTTTTTATTTCTCTTGAAAATATACCTAGGAGTGGAATTGCTAGGCCATATGGTAACTCTAAGTTTAACCAACTGAAAACATAACAGACTATTTTCCTAAATGGCTGCACCAATCTGCAATATCATTAGCATTGCATGAAGGTTGAAATTTCTCCATATCCTCACCAACACTTAGTTTTAAATGTGTTTTTAGTTATAGCCATATTAGTGTTTGTGACATGGTTTCTCATTATGGTTTCAATTTTTATTTTTTTAATGATTGATAATTTTGAGTATCTTTTAATGTTTACTGGTCATTTGTTCATTATCCCTGGAAAAATGTCTCTGTATCTTGTACCCATTTTGTAGATAGCCTATATGGTTTTTTGTTTAGCGGTAAAAGATTTTTATGTATTCTGGATATTAGCAATATTTTCTCCCATTCTGTGGATTACCTTTTCGTTTTCTTGGTGAACTCCCTTGAAGTACAAAAGTTTTAAATGTTGATGCCCAATTTACGCCGTTTTTTTTTCTTTTTTGCTTTTCTTTTAGTTGCTTTTCATTTCTAAGAAATTTTCTAACCAAAGATCATGAAGATTGGCTTGTATCTTTCTCTATAAGTTGTATAAATTTAGCTGTTGCATTAGTTTATGATCCATTTCCAATAATTGTTTAATATGGTGAGGAGTTAGAGGCATAAATTTGTTCTTTTGCATGTAGATAAATACTTGTCTCTGCACCATTTGTTGAAAATAGTATTTTTTTATTGAATTGTTTTGGAACACTTGTTAAGAATCAGTTAACCAATAATTATGAGAATTTTTTTGAACTCCAAATTCTATTTCATTAATTTATATTTCTATCCTATGCTAGAATCACACTATCTTCATAATTATATCTTTGAAGTAAGTTCTTAAAATCAAGAAGTGTGAGTCTTTCAGCTTTGTTCTTCTTTTTAAATATTATTTTGACTATTACTTGTTCTTTGCATTTTCATATAAATTTAGGACAACTTGATTTTTTCGAAATATAGATGAGATTTTGATAGGGATTTTACTGAGTCTATAGCTTATTTTGGGGACTACTGTCATTTTAATAGTATTAGTCTTCTTATGAGTGTTGTTGGGAATATCTTTGAGATATCTTCCAGTTTGTCTTCTTTGATTTTTTCCAACAATGTTTTAGGCTTCTCAGCACAAATTTTGCACTTTTTGGGCTAAATTTATTTTTAGGCATTTCTTTCCCTTTTACTTTACAGTACTTTAAATGGAATTATTTTAATTTCTTTTATGAAAAATTAAAAATTTATTTATTTTATTCATATTAAAATGGAATTATTTAAACTTCATTTATGGTTCATTGCTAGCCTGTAGAAATACAGTTGGTTTTTTACTTTAATCTTATATCCTGCCACATTGTTGAAGTGTTACATTAGTTCTAGTAATGTTTAGTTGCTGAACATATTTTGTATAATTTTAACTCTTTTCAATTTATTGAAGCTTGTTTTATCATCTAACTTATGGTCTTTCCCAGAGAATGTTCCATGTGCACTTGAGATGAAAGTCTGTCCTACTGTTGTTGAGTGAGATGTTCTATAAATGTCTTCAGGTCTAAATGGTTTCAACTGTTATTTAAGTATTCTATTTCTTGGTTGATCTTTAATCTTGTGGCTTCATCCATGCTTGAAAAAGTGGTATTGAAGTCTCAGCTATTATTGTTGGATTATCTGTCTCTTCTTTCAGTGATATCCATTTTTCCTCCATGTATTTTGGAGCTCTTCTTTTTAGATCCATATGTTTATAATTGCTTTGTCTTCCTTATTTATTAAACACTTAATCATTATAAAATGTCCCTCTTTATTTGTAGTAACATTTTTTTTTCTTAAACTCTGTTTTGTCTGATGTTGATATAGCCATTTTAGCTATCATATGGTTGTTATTTATATGGATATCTCCTCCTATCCTTTTACTTTCAACCTATTAAACACAGTTTGAATTTAAAGTATGTCTCCTAAAGAAAGCATACAGGTGGACAGTTGGATATTGTATTTTGTTTCTTTTTTTTTTTTTCACTTTTTAAAATCACTTTATTGATGTATGATTGACATACAAGATACTGTACCTATTCAATATATACAATTTGATGAAGTTGGAGATAAGCATACACCCATGAAACCATCACCACAATCAATTCCATAAACATATCCATCACCTTCAAAAGAAGCTTCTACCTAAATCTCTAGGATTTATTCATCTTATGTAACTGAATTTTGTTTGTTTCTTAATTCTGTTTTAGAGTCTCTGCCTTTTGATTAGGTTGTTTCACATTTAATTTTATTATTGATATGGTTGATTTTGTCTGCCATTTTGGTGTTTGTTTTCTACGTCTCACATCTTTTATTTTTCTACTTTTTCTTTACTCCTTTCTTTTTCATTAGTTGAATATGATCATTTGTTCATCCTAAACTTGGTTGGGTTAACTTCTGCCTAAATCTGTTGAATAGTTGATTGTTATATTGCAATTACTTATTTAGGCAAAGAGTTTGCTAACCAAAATTATCTGAAGAATACACTGATTACAAAGAAACACCCTAATAAATCCCTGAGTTGAGTCAAAAATAATGCATAATTCAGAATGTCACTATTCAAAAGCTCACTTCACATAAGATTTTACATATATTACCTTGTGCATATTCAATAATAGGATATTTACTGTGTTTACAAACTTTATTCAGTGCTTTCCCCATTGTCATAGAATACATCTATTATGAAATAAATAAATAAATAAATAAATATCTAGAAGTAACATGGGTTATAGTTTTTAATTGTTATTGTACTTAGAATCCACTATGCATTACACGAAAATATAAGATTTCTTATGGGTTGAAATGGTTGAGTACATCTTGCATTTGGATTAGAGTGATGTCTCAATTATATTTATGAATATTTATCTTGTCCCAGTATACTACAGTTCAATTTACTTGGATTTTAAAAAGTTATAGCCTCAATTTTATTTCATTTCTGAAAAAAGTGCAAGTTTAGCTTCTAAGCATAAAAAGAACTGAATTTTCAAGCATTTTATTTTTAGACTATAACAAAATGTGTAGAAACACTGCCCACATATAGAGTCATGTAAACAACCTAGCCTTACTAAGAAGATCATACATTTTTTCTCTCCTTAGTTGCATATATTGAAACAGTTGGAAAATGAGGCTTTTTGGATCACATGAACCCTATTTAGCATGGCCATGAGATTATTATGAATTTACCTGAAATGTAAGTGGAGCAATTGATCAAATGTATCTAATTATTTTTCAATCAATAATAATCAATTTTGAAACAAAATTTCTTTTATTTTTTTATGCTCCACAGTATAGACATTCTCTTAGATAGGTCTTACAATTTTCTTGTTAAACCTAGTCTTTGATAGTTTACTTCTCTTTGAATATTATAAATAGACTCTTTCTACTATTACATTTACAACAGATTACAGTTTTATGTAAAAAAGTTTTTGATTTTTTGTTTTAATTGTATTGGCACTTACCTTATTCAATGTTCTTATTTGCAATAGTTTCTCCATTGTTTTGATTGCATTTTCTAGGCATATAATGACATCAGTAGTAAATATAGGTACATTTATTCCTTTCCTAAGAACAGCTTTTTATTCTGATGTCTTGTCTTTATGTATTGTCTAAAACTTCTTAAAGAAAGCGTTAATGATAATGACAGAGGTTCCATTGTATTCTTCCTAACTTATTTGGGAATGATTACACACTTTACCCCAAATTGAGAATTTAGACATTGTTTTCAGAATAAGCATAATCATGTTAAATATTCTCATATCCCTGTTTTGTGTGGGCCTTAATTTCTAGTCAAAATAATTTTGTTTTTTATTTTTTATCTCTTGGGGGATTTACCTCTCAAGATGGTTTTATATGTTTTTTTTGTTGTTTGGTTTATTAATATTTTGAATTAAATTAATACATTTCTTAACATTGCTCTCTTTATTCCAAGAATGATTCTGCTTGGTAATACTGTAATACTATTGAAATTTATTTTATTTAAGTTTTTAAAAATTATATTTAAGTACTATCTTTGCCACTTTTTCTAGTTATTTTTCTGGAATCTTTTCTTTCTGTATGCTGGGAAATGTGTTAAATAGTGCATGAGTATGTTTTTTCCTTGGATATTTGACACAATTTACATGTGAAACCACCAGGACCTGATTTCTATTCTTCTTCCTCCCTACCCCTTTTTGATAAAAAGTGAAACATACACACACAATAACAGAAAAATGTAATGATCACTAACTTTCTGATCATTCATAATGAACATTTTGTGCTCATTAAAATTTTGCAACTTTGCTTTTTTCTCCCTCCAGATTTTTTTTTAATAAGAAAATAGAATAGTTCAGATTTGTCATTGAAGTAGCTTGGAATTTTTTAAATATATGGGCAATCATCTTTTCTGAAAACAAGTTTTTCCTTTCTGATCCAAATGCTTGTTATTTTTCTCAGTTTCCTTCTTCCACTAAGACCTCCAGTGCAATATTGATAAATACTGTTGAAGTATTCTTCTCTTGTTCCTAACGAAAATGCTAATAATGTTTCACTTTTAATTCTTTTGCTTTGGCGCAAGTTATATATATATATATATATATATATAAAATATATATATTATCGTGGTAAAATATACATAAGATTAACATTTTAACCAGTCTTAAGTGTACAATTCAATGGCATTAAGTACATTCACAACATTGTACAACCATCACCATTATCTATTTTCAGAACTTTTTAATGTTCCCAATAAGAAACCACATTGATATTCTGAGGAGAGTCTGGGCTGGAAGTAATATTATTTTGAAGAGCAACATGGACTAGTGTATAGTAGCTCTATAAAGACAGTGTTAAGGTAACCAGAGAAAGGAGAAAATAAATTTGGTTGACAGGTTTGAGAAATTACCAGGGGAAATGTAAACAAAGCTTGTCTTTGAAACATGAGCCGATTAGCAACAAGTGAAGAAAGCAGCACAGACTATCACAGGCTATAGAGAGATCATAAACAAAGACAGAGAAATTGAAGCTCCTGCTATGTTTATGAAACTGTAAGTAATCCAGTAAACAATGAGTGAGGGAGAGTAGGTGAAATTGCAAGAAGCAAGATTTTATAAGATTTTGAAAACCATATTAGAGTTCAGCTTTATCCTCTTACTCCCAGGAGTTTATTTGCTGTTTACTACCTGTTGCATGAAAATACCTGTGTTTTGATAGATCTTTATGGTGACATTGTAAGGAGAGAAAAATGAGGTAGAGACAGATGGGCACCAGTGTTCCAATTGTGAAACACGGATTAGGGCAGTGGGAAATGGAAAGGGTGTCCCAGGGTCTATTTTAGAATTAGACTCTCTAGAGCGCTAGACAATCCCTCAATCACCTTTCTTCTTACCATCGCCTTTCAACCTGCTGTTCTCCTTGTTCCTTTCCGGGACACACCTTGGATTATGCCATATCCCACTCAAAACTACTCACGTTCCTCTTCCATAACTAAAAGAAGAAAGCCTCTTCTCACCTTGACATTTAAGAGCCATGGTGATCAAGCCCCATTACCGTTCCAAACTTGTTACATTTCTACATTTACCTTGTGTTACAATAAAAGTAGCCTCTCCCTTTTGAAATAATCACCACATTCAAGATGTACACCTTAAATATATACAATTTTTATTTGTCAATTTTGCTTCAATAAATCTGGAAAAAATAAACAAAACCTGTTGCATAAAAAGTAGCCTCTCCCTCTCTCTAAAACTATTTTTCATTTTCTACTCTCTTGTCTTTGTTCAGCTCAATAAAGTGCTATTAATTCTTAAGAACTCAACATATATATCACTTCTTTAATAAAGATGCAACAAAATGCTCAATCAGATGTACTCTTTTCTAAATTCTCATGGTTTTCTGCTCACATTTTTTTCTTATGCGCAGAGTTACATTATATATTGTCTCTATATAGGATCTCCATATGACATCTCCTGTGTCTTCATTTCATATCCAGATTTCCCATAGCATCAGTTACAGTGTCTTTCATAGAATAGATACTTAAATATGTTTACTGAATTAATGAATTACTGTATTTGTTTGTGTTCCATTATATTCAGTATAAAATTCAAACTTTGAGTGGTCTAAAATGCCTTGCCTGACCTGAAGTGTTTTCCTCTAGTCTCACCTACTGCCAATTATCTTTTCATTGGCCATCCAGAGCACTCTTGTGCCCACCTTAGGACTTTATAATTACTGCTTCCTCTATACAGTAGTATGGTCCACTACCAGGTGACTTGTCAGCTGCTTCTTATCATTCAGATCTCAGCTTCCCAGTGAGACCTTCCCCAACTGTCTTAAAGTAAACTACCATTATTTCCCTGATTACACTCAGTTACATCAGGTGTTTTATGTATGTATGTAGGTATGTATGTATGTATGTATTTATTTTTGGTATTATCATTACCTACATTTAATTTTAGAATTTTAAGTTATTTATTTTCTCTATTTTTAGGGTCTCTAAAAATATAAGCTCTATTAAAACAGATATTGGGTCTGTCTGGGCCACCTGAGTATTCCTCAGGACTATAATAGTTTTTAAACCTTAGTACTCACTCCATACATATTTGTTGAATGAGTTGCCCAGATTTTGTCTTTCAAATTCTTCTTCTAACTTAATCTAAAATGCATAGTAAACTGGAGATGGGAATACATAAAGTGACAAAAATTTCTTCCTGCCAACTTAGTTTCTCCCAACTTACATCAAGGGATCAGCTGATCAAATTATTTTAGAGGATAGCCTGTTTAAGGGTTCATGAAATATCCAATGGGCATAGTGATCAAATCAGACCTTACCACTTGCCGTCTACCAATGGTGTGAAATTCCCAAATCAATTATCTTTTCATTTGCGGGAATATGTTAACATGACTTGAAAAGCAATCCCAGAACCTGGTTTTCACAGCAGGTTAAGATTATATACATTAGCTGTAATATCTTTCTGCAATTATTATTGCAGTTATTTCTTCCTCATTTCAAGTGTTATATTATCCTTTTCATTTGGCTTTATATGTAACTAATTTTAATGTTCTATAAACAATTTAGAATATTTGAATTCTGTAACCTTTTGCTTTTTTCGTGACTTGAAGTCAGATTGTTGAATTACAAATCATATGCAACAATTTGGTCACATTTATATGATGATGTCTGTGGTCAATGAATCTTAGAAGAAAAGGTGAAGAAAAATCACATTATCTTTTTAACCCCCTGAAAGTTTCTTCTGTGGAAGCAATAACTAATGTTATTCTTTGCCCTTCTTTATTGTAAATCAACAAAAATGCAGTGTGAAAAGGAGGATACAAACATATAAAGAATCCAAACATTAATACTTAATAACAGTAGATGCTTTAAATGGGCACTGACAATGCTAAACATTTTGCACACTTTCTCCCGTATAATTTTCATAACATCCCAATGAATATATATTATTATTAGTACCCTATTTCCACATGAGGAAACGAAGGCCTAGAGAGGTTTAAAAAATTGCCAGTGTCATACAACTAATATTTGAAAAGTTTGCCATTCAATCGTAGACCTTTCTTCTTTACGAACCATGCTCTTAACTAATGAGTCACACTGCAATTTCATTACAACCTTGCCAGCAAAGAGGAGGAATGCTGTAATCTTCTGGAGGTTCACTGGTGCTTATCTACAGTTATAGTTATTGGGGAACATTAAAAAAATCCCACAACTAACCTATAAGAACAGGCCAAAGGATCAGGGCTTGGTAATTTTTATTATTCACACTTTTATGAATACATAATATGTTCCTATGTTATATTTTCCATACATTTCCTTATAATCCTTAGTGTCTGTAAAATCTGCATTAATTTCCAAATTTTACCTAGTCTATCTCAACGCTAAATAACTACTAAAGAGTTTGTGATGTAGAAAAAATTAATTAGTATATGCTAACTCTTGCCAAAGCAAAAAAATATATAGGTTAAAATATATATATATATATATATACACACACACACATATATATATAGTGTGTGGGTGTGTAAAAATATTACTTAAAATTGATGACAACAATGAAATTTAGGTATTATAATTTCCATTTTGCAGAGGAAAGCAACAAAGAGCCACATTAACATAGACCTTCAATGAAGGGTCAAATAAAAGAGAAACAGATAACAAATTATTCAGTTGAAGAGAGTAAGAGTTCACACCCCACTGAGGTAAAGAGACAAGTCTCAGTCTGTGCATGGCATTTTAGCTAGGGATGAAAAGGCCATTTCTGTGGCAAGTATGGTGGCAAAAGCAGATGCCAAAGTTGGGGGAGTAATAATATATCATATAGTTAGCTGCTCAAGAAAAGGCAATAGCACAGTTAAACACAGATAACAAATAGAACCTGCTTTGACCTTTAATTTGTTTTGATCTTTTCAACTGTTTCTTTTTTTAAACAAAGAGATCCAGAATTTTCCAGAATTAATATTTATAAGCTGAACTGTCAATGACTTTTTACTGTATTCAATACCATTTTTTCTCCAAAATATATTTTCTTATAGATTTTTAAAAATGAAAATAAAACTGTGTGTTAGTATTGATTCCTCAAGGTCTCCTATCTTAACTCCTGTATTGATTGAGCAATTTGACAAATAGTATTATGGCCCAAGCAAAAGTGATTATAAAATTTTCTTCTATTTTTGGAAGAAAGTTGAGTTGATTTATAATTTAATTATCTCTGTCATTTTATATAGTAGCCTGGGATAACATTCCCTCTGAATTACTGATAAAAAATATAGGCTCGATGAATCAAATAGATAATTAAATATAAAACAGTCTGGGATACATTTAATATTAAATTGGATGAAAGTACTAATTGATACTGAGAACTGGAGTAAAAAGTCAAATAAATGAATGTAAATTTTTATAACTACTTTGGTGAAATTAGGAACACAAACACAAAATAAATCTTGAATAGACACATTTAGAAATTATAGAGGAAGACAAAATAATGTAAAATACCAATTAAAACACAGTCATGCCTATCTGGCCACATAATTAGATATATATGTGCTTATAAAGCCAGTTTCTCATTGGGTATTAAACTGTCCCAGTGTAAAATGTCTCTATCTCCTCTTTCACAAGTGATAAAAGATAGAGTGCAACAGCCTCTTTATTTCTGCTCAGAAGAGTCAGTTTTGGACTATAACCAGGAAGGTACTTTTCATACTAAATAATCTCTCTATTACAAAATAATAGGTACACAGAGCAGATACTGAGGAATAAGACAAAGTTTATCACCATACACTTAGGAAAATTTAGTAAGTAGTACTAGTAGGCATGTGCAGAACGTATTTAAGAGAAGCATAGCTTTCTTATTATAATTGTGAAGGAAGATAATATTTAAAATTAACTTTGACATAGAGACATTAAAAAATTCTATAAACAGTAACAAAGGTTATATACTTAATAATTATGTTCATGGATAGGAAGACTCAATATAGTAAAGATGTCATTTCTCCCTTACTTGATCTAGAGTTTTATGCATTCCTGTCAAAATTCCAGCCTTTTTTTTTCAGCCACAGACAAACTTATTCTAAAATTTATGTGGAAAGACACAAGCCCTATAATAACTGAAACAATTTTTTCAAAAGAAGCATAATGTGAAAGGAATCACTCTGCTATTAAAACTTTCTAATACCTACACTAATCAAGACAGTGTAGTAATAATGGAGAGATAGACATATAGATCAATGGAATAGAACAAAGAACCAAGAAAGAGATCACACAAATATGCAAAATTGATTTTTGACAAAGATGAAAAAAAATTCAGTAGAGGAGAGATAGTATTTTAAACAGAAATGGTGTTGTAGTAATTGGAAATACTTAGGCCAAAAAAACGCACCTTGTCTAAAACACACCTTATACGAAAATTAACTGGAAGTGAATCACAGACTTAAATGTAACATAATTACAAAACTTTGGGGATAAAAAACAGAAGCGATACTCTTCAGGTCCTGACACTAAGCAAGGAAATCTTGGAATAGACAAAAAAAAAGTAATAAATGAGATCCTCACCAAAATTTAAAATTTCACTCTGTGAAAGCTCTTGTGAAGAGAATAAATTGAAAAGCTAAAGGCTGGGAGAATATATTTTCAAACCACATGTTTAGGGCAAGAATAAAGATGCAGACATAGAGAACAAACTTGAAGACATGGAGTGGGGGGTGGGGGGTGGGGCGGGGGTGGGAGGAGGGGAAGCAGGGATGAAGTGAGAGAGTAACATTGACATATATGCACTACCAAATGTAAAATAGATGGCTAGTGGGAAGCTGCTGCATAACGCAGGGAGATCAACTCAATGATTGGTGATGACCTAGAAGGCTGGGATAGGGACGGTTGGAGGGAGGCTCAAGAGGGAGGGGATATGGGGATATATGCATAAATGCAGCTGATTCACTTTGTTGTACAGCAGACACTGGCACAACAGTGTAAAGCAATTATACTCCAATAAAGAGCTGGAAAAAAAATTAAAAAGGAATAGTTTCTGGAGCTTATAAAGCACTTTCAAAAGTCAACGTTAAACAAACAGACAATCCAATCAGTAAAATGGGCAAAAGACATGAAGAGACATTTCACTAAGGAGGAGATATGCATGACAAATAAGCATATGAAGGGATATTTGACATTAGTTGCTATTATGAAAATGCAAGTTAAAACCACAATAAGAAATCATTACAAATTAATAAGAAGAGAAAAAGAGTGATAATATTAAAGGATGTAGAGAAAAGAGATCACTCATTTATTGCTGGTGGGAATGTAAAATATTCCAAGATAGCTTGTCGGTTTCTTTTAAAAATGAAATGGATTAACCATATGACCTGGCAGTTGCCCTAATGAGCATTTATCCCAGAGAAATAAAAACTATTTTCACAGAGAAATGTGTGCATTAATGTTCATAGCACCATTATTCATCATAGCCAAAAACTGGATCCTACCCAAATGCCCTTCAATGGGTGAATGTTTAAACAAACTGTAATACACATCTATTCTAAGGAATAGTATTCAGCAATAAAAGGAACAAACTATTGATAACATATAAAAACCACAAAGAAATTATGCTGAATTTAAAAAGATAATATCAGGACTTCCTAGGTGGCAACAGTGGTTAAGAATCCGCCTGCTGATGCAGGCGACACGGGTTCGATCCCTGCTCCAGGGAGATCCTACATGCCGAGGAGCAACTAAGCCTGTGTGCCACAGCTATTGAGTCCCTCTGCTGCAACTACTGAAGCCCATGTGCCTAGAGCCCATGCTCCGCAACAAGAGAAGCCACCACAATGAGGAGCCCAGGCACCACAAGGAAGAGGAGCCCCCACTCACCACAACTCTAGACAGCCCATGTGCAGCAACGAAGAGCCAACACAGCCAATAAATAAATAAATAAATAAATTTATTTAAAAAAAGATAATACCAAAAGTTTACTTTATAGGATTCTATTTACGTAACTCTTGAAATGAATAAATTACAGAGATGGAAAACAGATTAGTGGTTGCCAATGTTTACAATGGGGAGAGAGCATATGGTGGTAGTCACAGCAAGCTACACATGTGATAAAATTGCACAGAACTGCATATACACACTCAGAAATTAGTACATCTACATTGGTAAAATATGAATAAACGGTGAATATTACCAATATCAAGTACCTGGTTTTGATATTATGCTATAATTATATAAGATGTTAATGCTGGGAGAAGCTGGGAAAAGGATGCAAGAGACAACCCAGTACATTTATTTGCAATTATCTGTGAATCTACAATTATTTCAAAAACAAAAACAAAAATAAAACCTTATTGCACCATACACTACATAGAGTTACCTTTCCAGAGTGAAGTTTCAATCTGTGAATTAATTGTTTTACTATCCTTATTAAATCATAGTAGAATATCTTTATTATGTACTGATTATTTACCAGATGCCTATAGTCACTCAAACTTTCCAAAGTTATTATCCCAGGTTATATGCGGAATTATTTAAAAATCAAAATATTTTGATATAATAAAATAATATTTTGTTCTGATTTTTAAACTCATGCTTTCATATCTATGAACATGGTTCTCTCCATGAATTATTTTACTTTAAAACAAATTCTCAATTTGTGACCTCCATTTTCCCATCTGAAAAGAAAAGTGATTATAATGCTAAGGACCTGTCTTAGTCTATTCAGGCTACTGTAACAAAATATCACAGTCTGGGTACTTATAAAACACAGTTCTGGAGGCTGGAAGTCCAAGATAAGGGTGCAGGCATGGTTGGGTTCTGGTTAAGGCGTTCTTTTGGGTTGCAAACTGCTGACTTCTTGCTGTGTCCTCATGTGGTAGAAGGGGCAAATATCTCTCTAGAACTTCTTCTATAAGAAAACTAATCCCATTCACAAAGACTCGGCCTTGATGACCTAATCACCTCCCAAAGGCCCCACCTCCTATTGTGGTGATATCATCACCTTGGGCATTAGGTTTTCAACATATGAACTTAAGGGGTACACATTCAATCTATGTATAGCAGGACTTTTCCCACCTCCATTGTTAGACATAGCATAAGGATGCATAGGTGGTGAGAGCTGAAGGAAAAAAAGCTTTGAGGGAGAGAAATGAGCAGTTTGGAATTCTTGATTCCCAGGGAAGCAACCTGAATTATCTAAGGCAAAGTTTCCATACTCCACCTTTTCAAATATGAACATATTTCTCTTTCCCTGAAATCTGAGTAGTAGGTCAATCTAAAAACAAAACAAGAAGTTTACTGCTGATCTGTCACATTACTCTTTGAGTGCAATTGAAGAACTGAGAGTGTGCTACAGGCTTGGCAGCTGGGTTCTTGTCAGCAAGCCATCTCTTGCTTGGTTGGCAAGATTAAAAATGGTTATTGCCTTAGGAAGTAAAGGGTAGCCTGGAGGAAATGGCCTGAAGGAAGCTAAAATGCAGCCCTGTAAAATCAATAGCAAGGCATAAGGAAGATTATTTAGTCAGCAGAGGAACTTTGGAAAGTGTTTGTGTTCAGAAGGTGTAGTAGCTGCAGTGACAAGTTATAAAGTAAATAAGCTTGCAAAAATTTCAGGAAATACTTTGTATGTCAGTGCTTATTTTCTACAATGTTACTGCAAATTCTAAGAAATAAGGATTCAGTCCTTTTTTTTTGGTTTTAATAATATTTCCTTGTATGTAATCATGTATACATCCAAGATTAGAGTTAGTATACTAAGTTCCCACCTGTGGCACCTCATTTTGTAAGAGGATGCATGTGTCACTTTGACTAGAATCATATACCAATTTAATTTAAACCTGAGCTTGAGATATAATTTTTAAGAAAAGTAAAACCATAAAAAAAAAGGTACAGGTCACAGATTTCCTATTACTAGAGAAACTGTAGAAGTGAAGAAATTAGTTTCCATAAGCATATCCAGCCATGAGTGTAGAGAGATTAAGCATTGGGATGACCTGCTAAGGTAATGGGTGGGAATGTAGGGAGTAGCAATTAAGAATTCCACTTGGAGTGAGGAGGGTTATTTGCTGATGAGTGTGAAGTCTAGTTTGATGGGCCACATGTAAAAGGGACAGCAACCCAGTGAAACATGTTCAGGAAAGCATCATGCCACTAGGTAATGGTAGGAGAATAAAGCCTCATGAAGAATCTCAAAAATAAACTAGAACTTTCTCAACTATAATGGCTGAGTGATGCTTTCAAAATAACCATTAGCTCAGGATCCATGATTAGGATGAATCAGTTGACTAGTATGGAAACAAAAGACAAACAAAAAGCAAGGACATGACCAGTTAGTTTTGTTGATGCCAGAGAAGCAACAGGTGAAAAACCAGTGTTACACAGTCTATATTGCTGTGTCCTAGACCCAAGGGCTCCATTCTTAGCTGTTGAAACCTATAAAAAGATAGGAAACTAAATAGAGATATGCGAATGGATTGATATAAATACATCAGTCTGCTTTAGAAACCATCTCCAGACCCAACTGCTGAACTCTCCTTATAAAGAAGAGATCTTAAATAAAATACGTGCTTGTGATGACTACGTAGACGTAACATACATACATATAAGTTCAATTAGATGTGAGAAATAACTTTGAGGCTTGATTGCTTTGAGATGTGGAATAATACTTTTCCTTGAAATCCTTAAAGTCCTTTCCTTGATGATGAGTTTCAGTGACAGGCTTCTTAAGAAATAGAAGAGGAAAATCCATTTATGGAGACTGCAATTCTCCATTACTCTAGTTTCCTTAAGGAATTTTGTTGTTATGCAAAGGACGAGGAACTCAAAGTTAGAATTTTTAAAGTATTCTATACTGATGGAATTAAATGGCTAAGAAGGATTAGCTGTTGTTTACAAATTTATTTTAAAATTCTCATTTCAAACACAAGAAATAAATGCCAAATTAAGACTGAATGAATCTAGTAACTGGGTTCAGAATATTTACTGAAGTGTCACTACGGGGTTGTGACCATTAATCACACCTAATCTTGGCACTATATGCTAGTGGTTGATGGATAGTAAAATCTGCAGCCATTCAGTTATTTGGAAATTATATATCTAATAAGGGACTTATAATTTAAATGTATGAAACACAACTAAATAATAAAAAACATAATCAAATTTTAAAATGGGCAAAGGATTTGAAAAGACATTTGTCCAAGGAAGATATACAAATGGCCAATAAATACATGAAAAAATACTCCACACTGTTAATAATCAAGGCAGTGCAAATTAAAGAAACAATGAGATGCCACTTCACACTCACTAGAGTGGCTATAATAAAAAGTTGAATAATAATAAGAGTTGGTGAAGATGTAGAGAAATTGGAACCCTCATACACTACTGGTAGGGATGTAAATATGGAATCACTTTGGAAACCAGTGTGGCATTTCCTCAAAATGTTAAATATAGAGTTCCCATATGATGCAGCAATTCTACTCCTACACATATAACCATGAAATAAAACACAAATAGAAACAAACCAAATGTCTATTAACTAACAAATGGATAAAGAAAACATAGTAATTCATATAATGAAATAATATTTGGCCACAAAAAGGAATAAAGTACTAATACATATTGCAATATGGGTGGACCTTGAAAACATTAGGCTAAGTAAAAGAAGCCAGTCATAAAAGACCATGTATCATATGATCCTCTTCATATAAAATGTCCAGAATAGAGAAAACTATAGAGACAGCAAATAGATTAGTGACTGCTTAGGGCTGAGGTGGGGGAAAGGATGGGGGTATAGGAAGAGTGATAACCAAAGAGTAAAGCTACGGTGTTTCTGTTTGAGGTGATGAAAATGAGCTAAGCTTTACTGTGGTGATTGTTGCGCATATCTGTGTGAATATACTAAAAACACTGACTTGTATATTTTAAATGGGTGGACTGTATGATATATGGATTACATCTCAATAATGGTGCTCCAAAGGGTGGAAAAAATAAGAGGAAGAAGAAGAGGAGGGGGAGGTTGGAGAAGAGAGGAGAAGGAGGCGGAGAAGAAGGAGGAGGAGGGGAAGGGGTAGAGAGAAAGGGAGGAGGAGAAGAAATGGAGGAAGAGGAAAAAGAAGAAAGAGAACTGGAAAACAAAAGAAAAATCTGCAGCCATTCTAATTCCTCACATTTTCTAAGCTTGGTGGGGGGCAGGGAGGCTGGGAAGAAAGATATATCCTGCCCAGCTAGGCAAATGCATTAAAACACAGCAGTATGAAAAAAGTAGAAGACGCCGTCCTTTAGAAATTAAAAATGACCTACTGACAAGAACTAACGTGATAATGCCCTTCATATCAGATAATAAAAGACAGGAGAGAAATAGAATGTACAGTATTTGATAAAGCATTGAACACTAAATATGTAAAGATATTTAGTATCAGAGACATGCAATGCAGACAAATGATGGATGCTACAGATTCATCATAATTCTGTAAACAGTTTCAGTTATAATTCACTTGCACTGCTACACTAATTTTTTTGTTTTGATTCATTAGGAGATATGTTTCCTGCATTCTCCATTAGGTTTTCAATGGATATATAACAAAGTAAGAGTTCTGAGGCCAGAAATTTTTTTTTAATTAAATGAGTTAATTCCTAGTTAATTACAATAGAGGTATGACAATTTATTGGGCGAGTAGATAATATAAATGTATTGAAACATAATGAATCCTTCTCTGAACTTCATTAGGCTTTCATATACTCATTTCTATTAATTATAACTAAATCATCACCATTTATTGCTGAGTTGGGAACACTTTCAAATGATAGCCTGGTTAGTACTGATTTAAAGCACAATCCTATGGAAGTCCCTACATAAAAACAAATGAATTAACTAGGAATAATTTTGTCACTATAAGTATTAGAAGAGTTATTATAATTATGTCATTATTTCAATATAATATGCAGAAAGGTTTAAAAACTTGTAAGCTCAAAACAAAAAGTTTGTATTTAAAAAGTTAATTTTGCTATCCTAAGTGGTTTCTATATCAATAAAGTATTTTGCTTTAGACCATTTGTCACTTGAGCCATTTTGTGCTAAATTCTCCTGGCCCCTAACTGAAAGATATTTCCAGAATTATAGATGAAAATGAAGCATTATGTAATTTAAAGTGACTGGGTTAAAAACACACATCATCATAACGAAAACTACACTATACCATACTGGAAGAAAGTTTGAATTCAATATTCCCCACTCCCAAAATGGTACATTTATAGGAGATTTGTTTACTCAAGATACTAAGTTTATGAGAAATACATGAATAATATAGTGATTGTAAATGTGTTCCACAATGACTTTTTTTTTCAAACCATGGTATCTTTTGTACTAAGTAAACACTGTAGTGTGACAAAGACAGCCATGATCTCCAAGACTTAAATTTTGTACGATAATTTTCCTTCCTTGGTATTTTGAGAAGCTTTTTGGCAAGCTGACCAAATTTTGCAGCTAGTTCTTGTATTTGAACACAGAGAATACAGAATGAATCTTTGTCCTTTCCTTTTAATCCTTCCTAACATCTCAGTACAATGTTGGGCACATTATGTATTTTAAAATTATCAGTCACTTAGTTGATTAGGTCTTAGCCATTAATCAGTGGAATTTGGATATGGAGTGGTGCAGCTTTAAACTTATGGCTGCAGTGCCTGGAAGGTGCCAAAGCCCTCATCACTTGAAGGCTCTGCAGAGACAGAGTGGCATGTTCAATTCTAGGATTTCTCTATCCTTCTCAGTCCCTAGCAACCAGAAGCTTCCGCTTGGTCATCTCTGTCTTCTGAGGTGGATTTTCTCTCTTGCCCTCCTAGATAACATCCAGATTGTTGCCCTGCTTAACTTCCTGATTTGTATCTGAATGTGACTATTGTGGAGACACAGACTTCCTAAGATCTCTTCCTGCTTTCCTGAATTGGAATCCTATTTAAAGATTAACTGCCTTCCTCAGCAGAGTCCCTTCTCCTGGCATCCTCTTTTTTTTTTTTAATTTATTTATTTATTATTTTTTGGGGGGTACACCAAGTTCAATCATCTGTTTTTATACACATATCCCCGTATTCCCTCGCTCCCGTGACTCCCCCCCACCCTCCCTGTCCCAGTCCTCTAAGGCATCTTCCATCCTCGATTTGAACTCCCTTTGTTATACAACAACTTCTCACTGGCTATCTATTTTATAGTTGGTAGTATATATATGTCTGTGCTACTCTCTCGCTTCACCTCAGCAGAGTCCCTTCTGGCATCCTCTTTCTCCACCTTCATCTCTTGAAATGGCTACTTAGCATTAAGTCCAGACACAAACTTGACAGCCAGAGTCAGGGTTATTCCTTCTCATCTCCTCTACACTCTATATCACTGCACTTCTAAATCAAAGCAAGCCCATTTAAATATAATGTTGTGATATGTGTTTAGGCATGAATATTCTCAATTAGGACTTGAGGTCCTCAGGATTCATTCTTTGTATTTGGTCATGAAGCGCTGTCAGACAATGTCAAGTGAGCTGGAATTGAATATACAGGAAAAAATACGAGTCAAAGCATTTGGGATGCTTAGAAAGAATACAAGGAACTAGCTAGGACAATTCTAAAAGTTTGTTTTTCCTATATAGGTTTAGTAGAACTAAATAAAATAAAACCAAAGGAGAAAAGGAAATAGAGTAAGCATTCAACATATATCTTGAAACATTGGTGGGTAAATTTCCATAGATAACTCCTGAAACTTTGCTATTTGGATATCTGGGATATAGATAATCCTGCTTTTTGTCTTTGACAAAATATAAAATGTAAGCGTTCAGAACATAACCATTAATCTACTACCATCTAAATATTTCTAGGTCCTTTGGCTTTCCAAGTTTCCAGAATTCCAAAATATACCTACTAAATAATATATTTCACCTGACAACACCCTTTTGTCTATTTAATTTATAAATTATTTTTGTTCTACCACAGTGGGAGGATAAACCAATACTAGAAAGAAGCAAAGGATGAAGCACTGAAATGTTGACCTGGGGCTTTCGAATTAAAATCTTTTTTCTGTCAGTCTGGTTCAGTGACTTATGGAAAATTATTTAACCTTTTAAAAAACCCTTCCTTTGAAATGAAGATACTGGTACCTGCATCAAAAATATGTTTTGAGAATTACATAATGCAAATAAAAAGAGCATTGTGACTGCTATATGGTAAGTGCTCAATGAATATTTGTTATTCATTTTGTTATTCTTAATGGCTCTCAGGAACAGACAGCTGCCACAGTATCAACTCATTTGTTACTAAAAAATTTATATGCTAGAAAACAAGGTTTTGGAATACTAACCATATTTCACTTATCAAAATGTAATTTTTATAAATTTTATTTTGACATAATTTAACATTTACAGTTCATTTGCAAGATTAGTAAAAGGATCATCATGTACACTTTACAGATTCACCAATTGTGTATATTTTGGTTTTTTTGCCTTATGATTCTTTCTGTCTTTGTGTGTGTGATACACATTTTTTAGACGATAATTATAATATATTGTGCGTTTATATGTAATTATTAGTTATATGTACTAGTTATACAATAGTAGTTTAGAAAGTACTAATATAACATTATTAATATAATAAATGTAAAGTTTCTAAGCCTTTTTGAGAATAAGTTGCATACACTGAGATGCATTACCCCCCAAATCTATAATGTATCTTTCCTAAGAATCTGAATATCCTCCTACAGAACCAAAATACAATTATGAAAATCAAGTAGCCTACCATTTATACAATTCTATCACCTAACTAATAATCCATATTAAAATTTTACCTATTGTCTCAGTGGTCTACTTATAGTTTTAATTTAAAATTTTCCCCCTAGTCTAAGAACCTCTATAATCTCCATTAATGTGGAACTCAGCTTTCGCCATTCTTTGTTTTTTTATTTTATTAATGACATGGACATTTTTGAAGAGTAGGGGAGAGTTATTTTGTAGAAGGTCATTCAATAGTATCACTTCTAGGAGTACCATAGAAGTGATGCTATTCCCTGCTTAGTGTATCACATTGAGATGTGTAGGATGTCAGTATGTCTCCTTACTGATTATGTTAACTTTGTTCACTAGAGTAAGTTGGTATCTACCAAGATTCTTTGCTTAACAGTCACTGACTTTATTTCTACATTTAATGAATAATTTGTGGGTAAATAGTTTGAGAACCCTGTTGTTCCTCACCAAACTTTTCACTATTAGTTTTAGCATACATTGATGATTCTTGCCAAGGCAAATGACTTCTGGTAATTGCCAAATTATGATTTTCTTATCTGTCATTCCTTGTACCTTTCCTGAAGAGCATTCTGTTCTCCTCCTTGTATTTCTCTTCTCTTTCATTTACATATTTGTATCATTATGGGCACATAGATTGTTATTTCATTCATGATATTATCCATTACTGTCAGTGTTAATTTTGATTCTCAAGTTGTCTAGAATTTAGCCAGTGAGAGTCTCCTCAAGCTGGCTACTGTGTCTTTTTGACACATTCTCATGTTCTTTGAGAATTTCCTTTCCTTCTCATTCAAAAAGATGTTTCTGCCTTATCTTTTACTTTCCAATTCCATCTCTGTAATCACCTTTTTTCCCAAGGAGACTAGACTCCTTTCAAGGCAAAATGATATTTTGTAAACAAGGATGCTGCCACTGGAGCATTAATTCATCTAGGCTCTCTCCATGGCAGAGCTAGCAAGTGTCAGTGTGTGAATACAGATATAAGCTTGTCTCTGTATCTTCTTCTGTTTCTACCTTTATATATTAAAATCATGAATTGATACTGATACCTCCAATTCCAAACCAACACAGACAGTGCATTCTAAATATTCTCCCTTCAGTATTTGTAACTCCCTTCCCAATCAGTGAGGAACCTGGCTCCCATTATCCTTAATGTGTGTATTCATTCTCTCAACCAGAGAAAATACAGAAAGCAGTTTCAGAATTGCTGTTCTACATCACTGTGAAAAATAAACCTACTAATAACCATAGATTGGTATTTGCTTACAGTTCTTTTTGTCTTTCGACTGATAATAGTGTAAACACAAAATTTTAAAATAAGAGGCTTAATTCTCCCTGATAAAAATAAGGACAGAAACATTCCCCCCTCACCCCCCTTTTTAGAACATTTTCTTTTGTAAACTTCTTGCCAGTTTTACAATCCAGGAAAGTTTTTCTCAAGGATTTAGGAATATTTTTTAAAAGTGTGAACAAACAGCAAGGGAGATAATGCCCCTATCTCCCACTTTCTGCCTGAACGTAGGAGCCTAACTTCAGTTGACACCTGACTCCAAGTTGCAAACCTACTTCCTTTCATAAAGATAGGAGAAATTTACTTTTCTTTGGTATAAGGCCAATTAACTAACACAGATGGTTACCCCAATTACCAGGTAAACTTAGAATGAACTATATGTGGTAAATGATGGTATCAAGTCTTTTAACTTAAGGACTAGTTATTGTTTATCTGGAGAACATGACTGAGATGGGTGTTATCTGCTTGGTCATATAAAAGGGTGAAGTTCCTTCCTGTCTTTGCAGTCTCCTAATAGATTGCCTGTGATGCACACCATACTCTGGTTTAATGCTTATTCAGTAATAAAACTGGTTCTTTTTCCCCCACTACTTTCATGGAGGGTTTTCTGGGTTGAAAGAAGATTTTGTTTTCAATTGTATTTCCCTAACAATAGTCAATACTGTATTCAAAAGTTACTTGAGTTAATTCTTACTTCCTCCTAGTGTGGTTATATATTAATTTGAAATGCAATTAAGTTCATTTATTTCTGTTTGTATTCTATTTTAATTTTTTCTTTTCATTGTTAAGTTTATTTTTGAATGTGTAAAACATCAATGGCTCCAAAGCTGATGCTATATTAAAAGTTTTATGCAAACAAGTGTAATCCCACACCTCAAAATTTTCAACTTCATTCCTACTAATGAAACTTAACCAATTATCATTAATATCTACTTCATGCTTCTTATGTTTCTCTTTGCACAAATAAGTAAATGTATATTTTCTTACTTCCCCTTCTTTCTTACACAGAAAACTAGCATACTGTATATGCTCTTTTATACTCTGCTTTTTGTACCTGATACATGTAGGAAATAGGCGTATCAGTTCATTGAGATCTCCCCCGTTCATTCTCATGATGCATTGTACTAACAACGTGTGATCATACTATAGTTGGTTTAACCAATATTCCATATACGGACATTTAGATTATCCACAATATTCTGCAATTACCAACAATTCTGGGAAAAAATAACCTTTTGCATATACATTTTCATATTGTTAGAGTCGTATCTTCATGGTAAATTCATAGAAGTGGGATTTCTGGGTCAAAAAATAAACACACGCGTAGCTTTATTTAGATATTGCAAAACTCCTCTCCATAGCAGTTGTATCAATTTGCATTCTCACCAGCAATACATGAATCTACCAGTTTTCCCACAGCCTCAACAATATAATGTATTATCAAATATTACATCTGTGTCAATACAATAGCTTAGAAATGGTATTTTGGTATAGTTTTAAATTGAATTTTTCTTATAATGAGTAGTGAACATCTAGCCACAGGTGTAAGAGCCCATTCCTATATATTTTACATGAATTGTTTATGTCTGTTTCCTGTTTTTCTATTTGAGTTGCTCTTTTCCTTAGTCCTTTATCTGTGTTAAATATTGTAAATATTATCTGACAGGTTGTTAGTCTTTTGACATTGCTTAAGGTATGCTGCAGGTTGGGTTCCTCACGAAGCAGATAAAGATTGAGATAAAAATTGGCATGTAGGAAGCTTATTAGAGTTCTCTTGAGATCAACACCAATGGACAGAAAAGAGTATGTTCTATTCTCTTCTAGGCCTATATGTCTCTTGCTTGGGATCATTTCAGGTATTTCAAAAATCAATAAGAGCAATCATCAATGAAAACAACAAAAGGAAAAACAATAAAAGGAAGCCTAATATTTTCCTCCAACATGCCCCCAATCTCTTTATTATGGCTATATTTAAATAAATGGCAAAAACAGCCAAAAGATCAAGTCTTGATTATCATAGAGGTAGCAAGTTATTGTGGGATTTACTCACACATTTATAGATGTAACCTATTCAGTTTGAGGATAACAATAGGATTAACTGAACAGAAAGAGACCTCCTCAAAAACACTCAAAGACTTCCAAACACTCATAATTAAATGGCCATTATCAATTGCCTTTATCAACTCATTTGTTTAAATATCTGCAAACAGATCTGAAGTCATTGCTAGGATCTAGGATTTGAGAGGATAGTGGTGAAGGTGATCCCTTAACTACATATTTAGTATCTTCCAAGTGCATGTCCCTGCAGAAGTGCTCTCTGGGATTAGCTACCCAAGGATGGACGTAAGCACAATACTTCAGAGCAAGACTGCCTTGGAAATATCTTTAGTTTTTTTTTTTTTCCCATAAAAATACATAATTACTTTTTCTTATAAATAAAAGAAACTAATATATCCTTTAATCTCCTCCCTCCCCCAATTTTGGCTTCCCTACTTCCACTCCATAAAGTTATCACATTGAGTGTATCCTTCCAAACCTCCTTGTATGCACTAAACACACTCACATATGTCTCCACTCCAATATTCTTTCTATTATCCAGGTCACCTAAAGAAAGATCAGCCTTGGGCAATTCAAATTGTGCACCCAGCTACAGCCTTTATTTTATCCAAGTCTGTTTAAGTGACACATAAGACACAGTTCAATGAAGAAGATAATAAGCTACAGAAGGATGCTCTGTAGTTTGCAATGTGAGAGTGTGGAAAGAGTGTTATGCTTCATCTTCCCAATGATAAGTGTGGTTGAGGTGGAAAAGAGGGAGATTAATGTATGTAATTCTTTCTTCCTTCTCCTTTTTCTATTTCCCATCTTTAAAAAATTCTAGTAGGATAGCTCTCAGAAAGTCAAGCTAATACCTCAATTTGGAGCATCCTGGGGTTAGAAAAACTTCCAAAATAGATGATATATGGCAATATTTCCTGTCCCTTTGGATATTTGGTATTATTATTATTATTATTGCAGGAGTACTATTTTCTAAGAAAACAGCTCTTAGTTGTGTTACATTCCAAATTCACTGTTAGAAAAACAGCTTTTAGTAAAATACTTGAATCCAAATGTCCATTATAAAACCACTATTCCCTGGCTATATATCTAAACACATAGGGCGTTATCTTGTGATTGAATTTCCCCTGGATGTTGTGGGTACACATGCTTCCGATAATAACACAGGAGAATACCAGAAATGCTATAGGATTTGAGTTGAGATCATGAAACCTGATCCTATCTCAAGGACACAGCAGCCCCAGAGGTGCATCTCTCAGGTTTGACCATTAATTAAGGTCCTCTTCACTGGCTGTCTGAAGTGACAGTTGAGATCTTGGTAAAATGTTCCCCTATCACCTCAGCTTCCTTTGTTCAGATCTTCAGCACTGGATGATTAAAGCTATTTTGTATTTTATTCAGAATAGAAAAAAAAAAAAAAAAGAGATAAAGTCATTTCCAAAAGGCCCAGGTGCTCAAGGGCAGAAGAAAGTACCTGAATTCACAGAAGGCTTGGCACGGCTCTCTTCTGCTACAGTTGGCCTGAAACAACACAGATGGGTTGTGTTCGAGATGATAAAATGCTTGGGAAGGTGAAATGATTCCCAAAGAGGGGAGCCGACATTGGCAAATAAGGCATTGGGTTGGCAAAGGAAGTGAAAATTAAAAGACACAAACTAACTGGAGCCACTGAATATATACAACTCCCAAATGCCCAACAATTTTAAATGACTTAAATGGTTTTAACAGTTCACTAAAAGAGGCAAATGTACTTACATGGATCAGTAGTTAAATCATTTTTGCTTTATTCTTTTTAGTTTATTTTATGAAAGATAATTTTATGTGCAGCCCCTCAATTTTTTTAAGCTCTTTATTGGAGTATAATTGCTTTATACTGTTGTGCCAATTTCTGCTGTACAACAAAGTGAATCAGCTGTATTTATACATATATCCCCATATCCCATTCCTCCTGTGACTCCTTCTCACCTTCCCTATCCCACCCCTCTAAGTCATCACCCATCATTGAGTTGATCTCCCTGTGTTATGCAGCAGCTTCCCACTAGCCATCTATTTTACATTTGGTAGTGTATATATGTCAATGCTACTCTCTCAGTTTGTCCCAGCTTCCCCTTCTCCCCCTCCTAACCCCATGTCCTCAGGTCTGTTCTCTACATCTGCATCTTTATTCTTGCCCTGTCACTGGGTTCATCAGTACCATTTTCTCAGATTCCATATATGTGAGTTAGCATATGGTATTTGTTTTTCTCTTTCTGTCTTACTTCACTCTGTATGACAGACTCTAGGTCCATCTACCTCACTACAAATAATTCAATTTCATTCCTTTTCCTGGCTGAGTAATATCCCATTGCATATATGTGCTACATCTTCTTTATCCATTCATCTGTCAATGGACATTTAGGTTTCTTCCATGTCCTGGCTATTGTAAATAGTGCTGCAATGAACATTGTGGTACATGTTTCTTTTTGGATTATGGTTTTCTCTGGGTATATGCCCAGTAGTGGGATTGCTGTATCATATGACCCAACCCCTCAATTTATATAAAACAAAAACATGATTCTGCCACAAGAAAAGAAACACCAAACAACAGTTAGTCAACATGCAATATGTTTTTAAACTGAACTTTAGCTGGAGGTAATTGTATAGATTCAAATAGAGTTGAAAGACATAGTCTAAGAGATCCTGCATATCTGTTGCCAATCTCTCAGTGATATCTTACAAAGTTAGAGTACAATATCACAAGCAGTATGTTGATATTTATGCAATCAAGATTCAGAGCAATTCCATCACAACAAAGCATGACATGCAATGCATTTTAAATCCTCGGATCAATAGATCCTACAAGTATTGGCTTAACACATTAAATGAAAAGCATGGTACTAAGAACCAAAACAGGTACATACATATATAAGAATATGTTGGCTGTTTTCAAGGAAATGAAAATTTGGACGAGTAGAAAGCATGTAAATTTGCAAAGAGTTAGCAATGTCTGGCACTAACAGTTGTGGTAGGAATCAATATTTAGTAAGTAGATTTATGCATGAAGCATATCTATAATTTAATCTTCACAGCCTCTTGAGATACATATAATTATTATCCCCATTTTACAGATGAGGAAAATGTAATTATTACAGTTAGTAATACATGGAGCTAGAATTTAAATTGTCTAGACAATATGTGTCAAATGAGATTGAGAAGACAGAGATCTCAGGGTATCCTCAGGATGGATACCCTGATGTTGTGAAATTTATATGCTGCTCAGTATATAAATAGAACTTAGTTAGGTGAAGGGGCTAGAAATGAGCCCGATTAAAGGTAAGAAGGCAAAAAGTATCACCAGGTGATACTGATTGTCTACAGGATTTGTGCAGTTTAGTAGTTTAGGGAGAGAGTAATGAAGTAACTATTTGTATCAATTTCATGAGACTGAATTTGAGGAGCCATTATATTAAAATGACAGTGATGTAATAAATAAATAAAATGAATAAAATAATAAGAACAGCTACCCCTGCCATGGCAGACCACATGCTTTGTGCTTTACATGTATTACCTCATTTACATTGTACAATAACCCTTTTCCATAATCCCCTTAAACCATGTTGATTACTGAAAATAGTTACTATAATTAGTAAACTATGCATTTTGGTTTAATTGAAATGAGCAAGTAGTCAGGGAAGCACAAGGAAAAACAGATTCAACTCTCAGTTATGCAAGATCTCATTTTCCAGGTTCTTAGAATTCTTGGCCCCAAACTTTGATTATCTGCCTCCCATCCATCTGCACTTTCCCCAAAGGTGTGTAAACTTTGAGAGAAGGACTAAGATTGAATTGTTACGTGAAATGCCTGTTATCATTGCTTGGATTAACATGGAGGCATTTTATTTATTTTTTATTTGCTCCCTCTACCCTGCTATATTTCTTGTGTACAGTCTAGCCATGTTTGGTTTAATAATGTCATGTTTTTTCTTATCATAGACACTTTGATGCAATCTCTTGATCTTACTACAGATGTCAAAGGAAAGTTTTTACACCATTGAGTCACCACTACCACCTGGAATCAGACAATTTTAAGACTTCATAGATTTTAAGTATGCCTGCCTTTAAGAAAGGTTTAATGGTGGAAAAAAAAATCTGTCCTGGAATCTATGAAAGTGAATAATAATGGCTTATAAAATTATTAAACCCTTATAAGCCTTTTAGGTCAGGAACTGAACCAAGCAGTTTGTCTACACTATCTCGATTAATGTTGTACTCCAGATCCTTTGTCTTGTTTGTTTTGTCTTTTTTATGCTGTTCATTTTGTCTTTCATCTACTTATTGGAGTTTAGGAATGAATCTCCTCTAAACCATAGAAATGGTCTTGGAATACACTTGCCTGAATATATGACCTGTCCTTTCACCTCTTTGCCCCAGACATTTCTTCCTCTGTGAATAAATCATTTCTCCTAAAATTCACATTCATGCACATCTCCTCGGACCAACTTTTTAAGCTAGTTTCTAAAAGTTTGATTCCCTGGACTATTGCTTCTGTTCTGGTGTAACTTTAAAACTGCTCATCCATTCTAAACTTTGCTCTGTTCATGGAATATAGCCTTAGGGGCAAGTTGTGCTATTTCTTTGAGTCAAACTCTGCCCTTCAACAAAAGTCAATAGGCACTATCTGCAGACACCTCAGGACACACTTTAGCAAGCTAAATTTGCTCTGTCACCAAATAGGTCTCTGTAATGCTAGTTTGTAAACCATGGTTTTTACAAAAATTGATTATTAGAAAAGAATAACGGAAGTAAGGAATAAAAATAGTAAATAGCTTTCTTCAATCACCTAAGACAGGGCTGTGGAGGAGGCTTTGGGGGTCTCCAGAAGGATTTCCCCTGAGGGGTTGTGGAATATTTCCCCAGATGAAAGCAAATGCCTGAGGACATTTGATTAGAGAATTGAAGTGGCTATTACCAGTGTTCACCAAGGCCCCTTAACTTCATGGGAGGGTTGCCAGGTAAAATATAAGAAGCTCAGTTAAATTTGAATTTCAGATAAACCAGGACAATTTTTAGTGTGTGTCAATTATTTTTGTTTATCTGAAATACAAATTCAACTGAATGTTCTGTGTATATACATATTAAGCATATATAATCTGGCAACTCTCCCCTGGGAATAAGAGTGATATACTCTCTAGCCTCAGAAACCAACGGGGCAGATTGCCAATTTTAGCCAGTAAAATGTGAAGAGAAATAGTGTGTTGACTCCAGACTGAGCTTGTGGAAGCCCCTACACAAATTTCCCAGTCTGTCTTTTCATCTTGCATGGCCAATACAGAGGTTTCATAACATGTCTGATCCTGGATAATGCAAGAAGTAATCCTTTTTATTAATTGTTGTCCTCACGTGCCTTAAAAAAATTCATAGATCCTCAAAGGATTGAAAAAGATTCAACTTGTGTAAATGTTTCCTTATATTTGTCTGACTTATCTATATAATCTTGAATTTTGTTTTCTGAATCCCCACTTAGCAGCCCTGACCCACAGGCCCAATGCTGTTTCCTCAGTGTAAACCATTACAGGTATCTTAGCTCAATCCCAGAGAAACAGGGTAAAAGTGACAAATTAAAATCAATAGATCCTATTTACAATGTCCAACAAATCCACAGAAGACCCTCCTCAGACTGATGTAAACTAATTTTGTTTATCAAAATATTTAATATAAAGTTATGATATAAATATCAATCAGTGAATACTTTAGGTATAGGACCAAAACAGTACAAAATAAATATAAGGAATGTGAGCCATACTTGACATAGAATATATCTTGATTTTTTTTTAACTAAATACCTGATTAACTGAATGAATCAGTGAATGCAAAAATGCATTAAAAAAGGCACACCTCTCAAAATTAGCTTTTTCAGGCCTTATATGAAAAGTATTAGCCTAATATATAGTCATCCTTTGCTCACCTGCAGCAGAATAAGGGCTAGAATTATGAAATAACACTAATTTAAAAATTAACAATTAAAAATAATACTACATCCTAAACTCTCCCCTTGTAAGGGGTGAATAGAAATTTTGTGAGCTTTGGAGATCATTTCAGGGAAGTAGCTTGTTTTATAGTTAGAATTATATCAGTTTGAGGGACAATATTTTCTCTTACACTCAGTCTCAGGACTTGAAGCATGACCCATTCCTATAAAATTGATGTGGTTTGGTGGTTAATCCAGGGATATGGTACAACTTTTCTAGAAAGTAATTTCTGAGAATTAGGCTTTGCTTTCCAGCCTGAAGATCACATCTCTGAGCTAAAAGTGCAAATTTGGAGTGAAACAAAGCCAGTAAATTAAAGTGAGATAAAGAAAAAACTCAGCATATGACAGCCAGACCACTAAACCCAGTTTAAGAACAGAAGTGAAGCAATGGAGCCACGGTTGAGGTGCATGGACTAGAACAAGCCTTGTATTAAGGAGGCAGAGACTAAGCTGGGATCGAGGGTCTCTGATTTCCTGTGCTGGAGGTTTGTGCCAATCTGACCCTGCCTTCTAGTAGAAGCCTTATGCATACAGCTCCCTGTTTTCTTGATGGACTCTAAAAGAAGGGAGGTATATTTAAAAAAAAAAAAAAAAGATGGGCATGGTAGAGCTATACCAGAACCCTTGGCAATCTTCGTATTCCAAATATCCAAAATATATTCGGTTCAGAGTCACATCATGACTTCCATGGGCCCTAGACATGTTTGCCTTCAGGGGCTCTTTCTACTATTAAAAAAATAAAAATTATATTTTATAGTCACATTAGTAAAAAGCATACATTAATACCATATATCAAAACATTTTCTTTGACATAAACATTGTTTTTTCATCTGATTTTAAAAGAAGTTAAAATATTTTCATGGTATAGGGAAGCAAAATTTGCCAGTCCAAAATGCATTTCTGTGGCATGAGTACTATTTTAGGCTGATGAGACAGACAGGAAGTCTGTCTTTTTACCTCTCCATTAGCTGCCTAAAGAATTTATATAAAGAGTCTGGTCCAGGAAAAGGACTATCACCAAGGATACCTACAAAGAATATGGGCTAATTGTGGCAGGAGAACCCAGCAAGACCTGAAGACCAAAGTCCTCTCTGTGTCCCACTATCTCTGCATGGCACAGAGAACATTTGTTTACCAAACATTTGTTTACCAATCACTTGATTTTCCATCTCTATGTGAGCTGCCTTCCTTCTCTTTGAAGTCCCAAACCCCTACCCCCTCTTTCTCTTAGATGACATATAAACCTCAATTGCCTAATATGTATTCTTATGGATACATGAGAATGTATCAAACATAATTATGTTTGATTTTCTCCTGTTGATCTGTCTCATTCAATTTTATTCTTAAACCAGCCAGAAGAACCTAGAAAGGGTGGAGGGAAAGGTTTCTTTCCTCCCCCCAGAGTGGGCTCCTAAAACATTGTGGGCTCTTGGTTCTGCACCTACTGTGCACAATGGATGTCAGCCCTAATTATTATTGCCTGACTGCAATTACTCTTCTTCTGGATTTTTACCTTTTTTTTTCCTTTCTGAGTCAGTCAAATAGTAAGTTTTCCAAAATACCTAGAGCTGTGATTGGTGCGTCAGCGTGTTAAGGGTTGGAGAGGGAGGATCAGCTATGACAGGAAAGTAATCGCACTAAATAAGTTTGTTTTCTAATTGGAGAGCAAGACTTATGCACAGAAACCCACTGAAGACAATTCTAAAGCACTAAATTTGTAGATAGTATTTAAATGTGATCCTCTCCTTAAATGTAAGACTACATACCTTTTATGTTGACCACAATAATGGATTATTATTATAATATGGAAATATTTTGGGTTATGGGAGATCAACATTTCTTATAAAGCCCTCTAATTCTTTAAATCTTACTTGAAGTTGCTGTGTCCATACTCTACCTAGCAAAGATAATCTCAGTGCAGTAAACAAAGGCTCACTAATTTCTTCCATACAAATTGAAAATAAGCACAAGAAATACAAGTGGCATTGACACTCGTCCCCCCCTCCCCTCCAGTATAAAAGTGGAGGTCCCCTGCCTAGGGTTGTTGTTAGGGTTATCTTTGCCCTGGGTCCTTATCTCTTATTAAATGGGAAACTCAGCTCCCTGGAGGCTGACAGCGAGCTCAGTCATTACTCAAAATTCATTGTCCATCCCTGAGTAATACTTTTATTAGACAGTTGATCAAGTGCCACTTGGTTTTGACATGAGTTTCCCTGAGAATTTATTTTTTCATCATAATCCTTCAGAATATTCTTTGATATCAGTTTGGTGGGTTAGATTTGATAATAGTTTTCAGGTTTAGACTGGGGGGCTGGTGGGCTTTTTTTTTAAGAGTTCTTCTCTGATTTAAGCCACTATAGTGTACCCAACAAACCAGGGGATGGGTGTGGGGTGGGAAAAGGTCTAATATTTATTAATCCACTTGTAAGACATCTTACAATATTTCTATGAGGTAGTTACTCCTCTATCACTAGTGAGGGAACTGAGGTTGAGAGTGTTCATGAACCTTGCTCCAAATCATATAGCTAGTAAGTGACAGAATGGGATATTGATCTAAGTTTATTAGTTAAGAGCACAGGCTCTAAGCCAGATTGTCTGGATTTAAATTTAGGGTCCATCACTCACTTGCTGTGTGCCTTTCTTTCCTATCCTTTACTCATGACTCACTTCTAGTCACACTGGCATCTTTGCTGCTTGTGACTCCTATCTTGGCTCTTCATGCTTTCTGTTCACTCCTTCCGGAAGAAGGTCTCTGCACATACCCACATGATTTGCTCCCTTAAGACATTTATGTCTTTGCTCAGATGTCAGCCTTGGGTAACCAATCAATAAATATTTTTTGAACACTACTATGAGGTCAGCACTGTTCTAGAATTTTCATGTAAATCAGGAAATAGACAAATGTTCCTGCCCTATAAAGATTGTATTCTAGCAGTGAGGGAGAAACAGTGGTTGACTAAAAACAAGTCGATTATGTTATATTAGAAGGTGATACAGGCTTGATACATGATACACAAAAAAAAAGAGACTAAGGCAGATTCAATATTAAGTCAGGCAATAATAGTAGGATTCATGAAGATGTTAACATAGATTGTATATAGGGTATGAGGAAAAATATACCAGGGATAAAGACAAAAATGCCTTTGGTGCCAAACAACTAGAATTATGAACTTGTCAATTTTTCTGGGTCCCTATAGTTTTTCTTGGTCCCTGAAACCTCCTCAGCCAGGCCACCTGGCCTCTGAATTTCTAAGGAGGGAGTTCCACTATCCTTTGATCTAAGACCACAAAGTCTTAAACCATGTGTGGTTTGCTGCCTTCCCACTTAGGAAAATTAAGGAAGCAATAACAAAAGATCTTGTTTTAGTGATTTGCATATACTCAAAAACTACCCACAATCCAGCAATTAAGATATTGTTGCCTGCCATGGGGAGCAGTAAATATCCCTCTCCATGATGATACATCCATTTAATGGGAACTGTTTAATACAGCTATGAGGGTCTCATTTTATATGTAGGGGCACTTGTGTGTAACGAAAAAGCAAGCAAGCAAAAATTAAATATGTTGTGGTGCTACAGTTATTTCTGGAGCTACATACTGTTAAGAATTTAATTACAGTCATCCTTGCAAAAATGAATTAATTCATTTATAGTAATTTGTCCCCAGATGAATGTGAAGACCTAACATCCAGTATCTGCAACTCATTTGGGCTAAAAAAAATTTTTGAACATTTAACCCAGTATACTTATATTGCATTAAGCTCTGCTTGAAGAGTTTTATTCCACTATGATACAGCCAGGGATACCATGAAAAGAATTGTAAAACAGAAAAAAAGTGTGAAAATTACTCAGCATAGTTAGCTTATCTTTCATGTTAGTTTCTTAAAAATGAATTTCTGGCGTGAGTTATTCTTCAGTAGCTATGCCACAATAGAAATAGCAGAGGACTCACTATTTCCCCACTAAAATACTAATTAATATCTGTACCATTATTCTGAACTAGTGTAATGCAAAAGCTGTTTTATAGTAGTCTTCCAATATGTGTTAATAATTCCATCATTCTAATTCCCCTACATGAGAGTGTCATATTTTCAGCCTGGCCCACATTTGGAGATGACCATTGAACAGCAGATATCCTATTTAACTCTGTTCTCTCTGACCATCCTGCCCTCCTCAAGCCCCCATTCCCCACTCCAGTAACACCTCCCTTGGCCCAATCAACAAATCTAGAAATGAGTTAACTATTCAGGTACATTTTCTCCATGCCAAATATTGGAATACAGTTGAACCTTGAACAATACAGGCTTGAACTTCAATAAATATGTTGGAAAATTTTTGGAGATTTGCACCAATTTGAAAAAACTTGCAGATAAACTTCATAGCCTAGAAATATCAAAAAAGTTAAGAAAAAGTGTTGTCATGAATGCATAAAATATAAGTAGCTACTAGTCTATCCTTACATTGGCATAAGGTGAATCATATTTAATAAAAAAATTAATGTGTTAACTTTCTTATTGTTTTATCACTTTGCTTTCAAGGAATTACATTCTGTACAGTATGCTTCCCTCTTGTAATTGGAGAAACTGTGTATTAGCCTATCATCATAGGTAGGTTGGGTTTTTTTATGTAAAAATGTTTCCAATATTGTATTATGAATATGGCTGTAAAACCATATGCCATAAAAATTTTACAGTGATGCATTCATTAGTGTATAGGCTGGGCAACCATGAAGCAATCATATTGCTGTTTCATTATCAGCGCATAAATGGTTATACCTGTAAATAAATATTCTTTTTCACATTATCTTTTTCTGTTTGATCAAGTCTAGTGTTAACAATGCGTATAACACCTATAGTGTTTTGTATCATATAAGACAATATTAATGTAGCTACTGACAGATGATCAATCTATCTTATAAACAGATGACATAAATTTCCAATATTAATAAATACATTACAGTACTGTAAATGTATTTTCTCTTCCTCATAATTTCCTTCATGACATTTTCTCTTCTCTAGCTAACTTTATTGTAAGAATACAGTATATAACACATATAATATACAAAATATCTGTTAATCAGCTCTTTATATTATCAGTAAGGCTTCTGGTCACTAGTAGGCTATGAGTAGTTAAGTTTTTGGGAAGTCAAAAGTTACATGTGAATTTTCAATATTTTTTCATTGATTTATCAGGCATCAGAGAATTTGTAGGCATTGAGTTTATCAGGTGTTTAAGGTTTGTCCGCAATATCCCAAAGAACAGATGGAAATGGATTTTTCATTAAATTAATCAGCTATTTAGGCAGATTGTGTGAGGCATTACCTGAAACTCCTACTAGTCATTTTCTTTGCAGAGATTTTCTTTGTAGTCTATGTGTGCCACACTGCAGGTAGTAGGATGTTCTTCTTCCTTAAAATTTTCAAAGGAAGTTTCTGAAGATATTTTGTGAGAAGAATGTCCTCCCTCACCTGTATTAACACAACATTTTGTCCACGTATTTATTACAGTCTAGCTGATAAGATTTGAAATCCTTTAAGTCAGGATTGAATATTTTATATTGATATCACTAGTGCCTCTAGTGTGTGTGTCACATAGTAGGAATGCAAAAAATGGCTGTTAAAATAATTGTGTCCTTAATTTTATCCAAATATTTCATAAGTTTTACATTGATTTTTCATCTCTGGTGTATATGTTCAGGAAAGGGAAAAAAAATCAATGTATTGCTGGCTCATGACACTGCTTTGAGAAAGTTACCCGTGTTCTCCTTACTTGCTGCAAGTAATAAATCCCTTCTTCTCCCGATCTTTGGCTTGGTTGTGTCTTTTGCCTAGATACCTTCCAAGAGGCAAAAGCAGTTTTTGGGTAACACTCCTATTTCAGGCAAAAATGCTAACAAATGATTTTGAATAAGTGTGTGGTATTTAGTAGAGGTGGAAGAAAGACATAAAGTAAGGCTGTTGCATAATGGTATCAAGTAATAGAAGCAATACATGATCTAGATAATCATTCCCTACAAAAATTGTGCAGTCAGAAAGTTTGTTTCCAGCGGCCCTCCACGGTTTCTCAGGCCACCTTCCTCTCTGAACTCAGTGCGTCAGCTATGCAGGGCCCTGATAATTTGCCCTCTACATTCTCTGAAACTACATATAGTTTTCTAATCCCAACTGCTTATTATCCTTCAAAACAGACAACCTCAGATTTGATTGAATATCAGGTCCTATTCTCTTTTTTTGTATACTGAAAATAAAACACTGAATTAAAAATATTAATAAATATAAAAGAGTAAAGCTTGGAAACTAAACAAATAATAAAGAGTAAACAAATGCATCTGTTCTATTCCCCATTCAAATTTTTTTTTGTGTGATTGTACATGATAATCATTTATCACGAGTTGGGAAGGAAATTATGCAAAGCCAACCTTACATTTAGAAGGCTACTTTCAATATAAAAAACTACTAAGGAGGCCAAATGAAAGAAACCAGTTTTGTTAAGTCATCTTTGTTGGTCAATGATTGTTCAGCACTATAAACAAACAAATAAATAAGCAAGCTTAGATAAGGCCACTTCCACACTTTGGGGCATGAAATGTCAGCCATTTTTCACTGAGCTGTAATCAACAATAGATAAGTCACCCTAGCTACATATGTCTGGCCCAGGGCACTTATTTTCAGTCTAATCAGTCAGATTCTGACAGATTCCTAAAGGCTGTAGAAAACAGAGACCTGGAAAGTTGATTAAGAAAGATAAGCTATTTGCATGTTGTTGCTGTTCTTATTGTTGTTGTTTTAATTTTTATTTTATATTGGAGTATAGTTGATTAACAATGTTGTATTAGTATCAGGTGTACAACAAAGTGATTCCGTTATACATACACATGTACCTATTCTTTTTCAAGTTCTGTAATATCCTAAGTCGGAAAAGAACTTCTTGTTTTTTAATTGGCATGGTATGGTAAATATTCAAGTAAACTCATCCATATTTTGGTGAAAAGTTTTTTTAGTATACCTGTTCCTAACATAGATCTGTAGGTTTTTCTTACTTCTAGAAATAAAAATCACTCATAATTCTAGCTAAAAGCTTTTTGTGTACCTCTTTGAAAGATGCTGCTACATAGTTTTCCATAATATCGTTAAAATCTTATTCCTCTTGGGAATTTAGAAATAGCTTTACAGATTTACTATTCTCCTAATCATTCTGTTTCCCAAGGCAAAATAGTACTGGAAATAATTTTTTCAAATTCCCTCCCGCTTCCAAAAAAAAAAGAGGGAAAGTCGTTTATCTGATTATTGAAAATGGAAAAAGACTCTTCCTGGTTTCTCCTTGCAGGGAGGCCAAACCCAGTTCACTCATCTCCTTCTCCAAGGGAAGCACACTTGAGGAAGAGTTCAGATCACTTCACATATCCCCATGCAAACAGATAGCCTTAAAACTAGACATAGGGAACAGGACTAAGAAGCACAGTGTAGATACAGATCTAAGCCACATTATACAAGGCAGTTTTTTTTTTTTTAATTGAAGCTGCTATTTTGATTTATATCTATATGAAACTTGGGTCTGCTTCACAGTTTGGAACTCAGGGTCTAGAAAGGGATATTTCTAATTTTTATCCACAAACCACAACAATAGAAATTGAAAAATGTAATCTCATGGCCTGTAACTTAATATCCCAGAATAAAATTCTCTGTGTGCCACCATCACAGAGCAGGCATCACCTGTTCCTTACGCATTTGGGTGGAATTGTGCTGTCTAATATGGTAGCCACTAGCCACATGTGGCTACTGAGTATTTGAAATGTGAGTGGTCTGAATCGAGAGGTTTAGTAAATGTAACACACACACCGTATTACAAAGACTTTGTTAAAAAAAGAATATCTCAATAATTTTTATATTGATTATATGCTGACATGGCACTATTTTAGATATATTGGATTAAATAAGATGTATTATTAAAATTAGTTTTACATTTTTTAATGTAGCTACTAGAAAATTCAAAATTCCACACATAGCTTAAATTTTATTTTTATTGGACAACACTGAGTTAGAACACTGAAGAAAGTGCTTTTCTTTTTCAAGATGTGGATAATTTCAAGACATAGGATGTCTTGGGTACATGTAATTAAAATAAAATTAAGAGGATGAAACAAAGAGAATGATAATCAGTGGCACTATTATACAATGCCTACAACTAATGCCTATGTAGAAGTTCTATTTGGGGTTAAGTTATTATTTTCTTTGCACTTTACTCTTTGTGATTATACATAGTGTTTCCACTAAAATTGAAGTCTCAAAATAGGACTTTATGTAATTTTTTTTAAACCTAAGTAATTAAACTCAAATGAGTTCCTTTATACTTTGAGTAAATAAAAATAATTTTCTCTGTTATAAAGGGCAAATAGATAAATCCCCCCATTTCCCTCTGTGTGTGTGTGTGCATGTTTCCTTGGAAACGTAGTATATTTGAGTCCTTATGATAACTTTTGAAATAAAGATAAATCTCTCTAGAATTATAGCAGCTCTCCAATTTTCACAGTGTAGCAATACCTCTAAAGTTGCAGGCCAAATAACTTCCAAATATGTCAGAATGTGCCTCCAAAATTATCTCAAGGGTTTCCTTATGAAGTGTATGGGAGAGAGTCAGAAGGTATGGCGAGATAGTGAATCCTTTTTCTGTCTTCTTCATTGCTGTACAAATATATGTGAAATTTTGTCCCAGTTTCATAGTCACTGTTGTCCTTCCTTATGTGCATGTAGATCTTCATTAGGTGCATAATGCTTACTCAGCAATATGTTGTATTCTCGATTCTATGTTAGTATGGAGGGTTATTTTTGTTGGCATGATTCCATTATTTCGCTAACATTATTTAAACTATTGTTTGAGTCTGAGCAGATACAAATTCTTACTGAATATAAATGTTAATCCAGTGCTGAGAAATTAGGATATAATGAGCTAAAACTAAAGTGGTTACTTGCTGAAATGATGAGGGTGTTTTGGAAGCTGAGTCAATCACCATGGTTGCTGGAGAGACTTGGAAAAGACACATTCATTATTTATTTTTATTGAAGTATAGTTGATTTACTATACTATATTAGTTTCAGGTGTACAACATAGAGATTCAGTATTTTTCTAGACTATGCCCCATTTAAAGCTATTATCAAATATTGGCTATATTCCACATGTCATTCAATATGTTCTTGTAGCTTATTTACTTCATGCATGATAGTTTGTACCTGTTAATTCCATACTCCTGTCTTGCCCCTTCCCATTTCCTTCTCCCCACTAGTTTGTTCTCAATATCTACATTCAGTATGAAACAATTGAAGCTGGAAAGTATTCTGGATTTTACTGAAACCACTCATTTATTTTACAGATAATAGAATTAGTACAGAGAGAGCTGAAGTGTCTTGATTAAGGACACATTCTAAGTAAAGTAAAATATTTGGAATTAGAACCCAGGATCAAAAATCTGTGCAGAATGCTATAGAGATTTTTTTTTTTGAGTCAGTCCTATTTTTTTCTATAACTTATCTTCTTGATGACAATTAGTAAGTTAAAACTTGGACTTTGCCCCACACTGATGTTTAATAAAGATGGGCCATGAGGTGAAAATGAGATTGTTCATGAGGTATAGTGAGCAATCACCACCAGGTAGCACAAGAACATTTTCATCTGCCGGTTCATACTGCACTAACATTCTTCCAAAATAACATTCTCATGCTGTCTGTGCTCTTTCTGAGCGTACAGGTTATTCTTTTTAATTAGATTTCCTTATGACAGCTTTTACAGATGCTATTACTGGATGAATAAGAATCACAATTGTTTTGTCTTCTTCTGGGTTTCCTGTCTCATTATTCAAATGTCTTTAACTTGACTTTTTCCATATTTATTCTAACTTACTAATCTCAACAACACTTTTGATTAACATCAAGAAAAAAGCTTCTTCAGTAAAATTTGGTGGAAGATTGAAATAAAGTTGGCCACTCCCTGTATTCCAATCTTCTGTGACTCTATTCCAAGGGAATGTTGAAAGCATTATAATCAGGTGGTTTAAAATGAAAACCACATTATACTTTGAAACAAAGAACATTATTTACAGGTACAGTTTTATAAATATTTTCAAGTGGCCCTTAATGAAAAGATACCAAGTAGAGTATATTTATTCAAAAATATGGGATCCCCTAGCTCAAAGAAACTGTTTGAAATTCTCTGATATTTAAGATATATCATTCTTAGGTAGCTAACTTCATTGGGAGTCACCACAAAATGCTTATGTAGATGAATTTTTTTTTAAGGAAAAAGAATATATTTTCAATGTGTTTGAAAACTACAGAAAATGGAACAGCCATATAGACATATTTTTCCCCCAGGACACAATCTCTATTTCTTTCAAAGTGTTAAAGGAAGAAAACTACTCTGCAACATAAAATTTCTTTACTTCATAATAAACTAGCTAGCTTTACATTAGGGCCATTTTAAATATATCTGCTTTCATCAGTGAAAGCCTCTCTCCTCATAGGATAAAAAAAGACCTAAAGGAATTAGTGTCCATAATGAAGAGAGTTATTGTACCAGTACAAATAGTGTGTTGGAGGGGAGTCTGCTGCAGTGATTCCCTAGCTGATTTTTGCAGCAAGAATTCAATTCACATAAAGTGGATTTTCATGGTTCATTCAGAAAAGTAGGCAAACATCTGTTCAAAGAAATTATTAAGAAATGGATGGAGTTCTGGTGCTATTTACATGTCTGGAATTTAGTACCAGATGCAGATTTAGAAATACTTCATATTTATCCCACAGTATTAGATTACTTTAGGGCTGGGCCGTATTTCTATCATGACTTCATTCAAGCAAGAATTGATGGGCATCTTTAAACCAATGAAGCATCAAAAAATTCCCTGATATAAATATAAATAAATTTAATAAGGTTCTGGTATGTCTCTGAAATCATGCTTGACTTTTTCTACTTCCATCACCTCAGGCCACATCTTGTTATTTATCTATTTATTGCCTCTGCCAAGAGAACATTGTTAATAGCCCATTGCCAAAACCTGGCCCTCAGAGCAGTGAGTGAGCATTTTTGTTATTATTTTAATAATTTAAAGAAAGTTTTAGATTTTATTCATATTTTTTGTGGACTAAGCAAATGTTCATGTTTAAAACAATGATATTTTTCAGAGTAAGATTTCAGTTTTTTCCTCTTTCTGTCTAAGTTTGCTTGCTTTTGTTACAGGAAGAATTTACTGTTCTAAATAATTCTGCACATGCTCTTGGAAACCAAAAAAGAATTTACCATGTTGTACATTTAAATTATTTTTTGATCTGCTTAGGATTAAATGGTATCAGTTCTGTGTACATGCACAGAGTGGATAAGAGAGAAATGTGTTGAATGCTCAGGCAATTGATCCACCTAATTAAGGATCATGTTCATCTTTTTCCTTCTGCAGCAGACTCCCCTCCAACACACACTTTGTACTGGTACAATAACTCCCTTCATTTTCATTCTAGACACAGAGAGTGGGTTTATAAGAAAGGAACTGCTTGTGACAGGTTTCATCTGAATTATTCACTTTTTAATCAGTTTGCTCATGCCATTTAAAAATAAAAAAATTTTGTTTACTTTTAATAATGAATTACTTTTCTAAGAATTTCAGAATATTCACATATCTAATATTTCCTCATTACACAATTTAGTTTCTCATTGTTTAAAAACTAAGTTGTGTACTCTCCTCAATTACTATTCTTTCATTTATTCAATAAATATTTACTCTACACCTAATATAAAGGCACTAGACATAAAATCTTAAGTAAGATAGTACAGTCCCTGTGTTCAGAAACTTATTGATTAGAGACAGCAGACATTAACTGAATGATTACGTAAATTACCATATTTTAAACTGTGATTAATTCTGCTGACTAAAGTGACTGGGGTAATGAAAGTGAGTAACAGGAAATTTTTAATTTATTTATCAGATCAAGGAAACTTTCCTTAGAATGTGATATATGAGCTGAAATTTGAAAAATAAGTAGTATTTAATCAGTGAAAGTGAAATATTTCCAGAGAAAATGACACACATGAAGATCTTAAGTAGGACTCAAAAATTTCAACTTGACTACAGCATTTAAAGTGAGGAGAAGAAAGGAACACCTTGTGTCTGGGGAGGTAGGGGGTGACTGATCCTAAAGAGCTTTGCAAGCATAAATAATGGATTTTGATCTCTATTCTAAAAGCAAAATTATTGAAATAATATATACACGTGAGGAACATAACCCTTTCTTCATTTTTAGATCACTGGATGCAATATGATGGGTGGGTTAAGGGTTGGGGATGGCTAGCTTTGATGTAAGTAAGTCACTTAGGAGAAATAGATTGTGGTAGCTTGGATTAAGATGGAGATAGCAGAAAGATAAAGAAATGTATAGATTTCTGAGACTTTTTGAGGTTATCTACTAGAGATGCAGTAGATATTGGTGAGAGATTTCAATGACAATTTAGTGTCTTCATTTATACAGAGGAAGAATTTCAGTGCCATAAACTGAGATAGAAAATACAAGAAGCAGAATTAGTTTGAGATGGAGTAGACAATGTGTTCTTGACAGATTAACTTTATTTAAAATAATCCAGTACAGATTTAGCTCAGACAGTTAGATATTGTTTCAGAGAAAAGATCTTGGCTAAAAGTTAATTGAAAAGTAATTATTGTTATAGATTGTAATATACAGAATGTAACTGCAGTTTTACTAAGAAGAAAGAATAGACCAAAGAGTGAAGAAAGCCTATAATAAAACTTTGAGAAACTCTTGAATAAAGAAAAGCAGAGGAAACGAGAAACAGAGTAGTAAAACAAGGAGACTATGCATCACAGGAGGCAAAATAGAGAGTACTTCAAGAACAAAATTGCCAAATGTGTTAAGGGCTCCTGAGAATCAACTAAGATAAACATTGAACCATCGCTTGCATTTAGTGATGTGGGAGTCATTGGTCTGTTTACAAGGAGTCATTTTGGTAGGGTAATGGAGATAGAAGCCAGGTTATTTGGAGCAAGGATTAAGCAGGAAGTGAGACTATAACCACCTTGGATTAAGACATACATTTAACAGATTTGACCTTTCAGATAATCAGAGAGTTAAGTGGTGAAGAAAATGGGACCTCAGATTAAGAGGAGGAATCATTGTTATATCCATTAAAGTTATTGCTTTTATTGGGGGGAGATTTTTTGAAAGGAGAGATTTTTTTATCATACTTAAGTGATTAGAAAGGGACATTTCAAAAAGGAGCTGTTGGTTCAGGAAAGAGAAATTTTACTTTATAGAATCAAATCTCAACCTTGGCTACCTAAAATCATTAGAGGGAGGGCACTTTCTAAAATTTCCCATACCTTTGCTCCATCCTGAGATGTTCTGATTAAATCAGTCTGAAGTAGTACCAAGACACTTGCATTTTTTAAAACTCCCCAGCTGATTCTAATGTCTAGCTATGATAAAGAAACATAGCTCTGTAGTAACACTGCCCAAAAGACTCATGACATATGATGATGAAAATATTCAATATCTGTGCTGTCCAATACACAGTGGCTGCTACCTTCTGGTGACTACTGAGTACTTGCTTCTATGGCTAGGGCAAATGAGGAAGTAAATTTTTATTTAATTTTAATTTAATTTATATTTAAATTAAAATAGCCACATGTGTGACCTGTTCTATAGTGCCAATTTTTCACAGTGGAGAGGGGTCAATTATTCATACCAAATAGGTTACTGGCTTTAAGTAGAAAAGATGGTTGTAGGCCCAGAATGTTGATTATGTACAATCAGCTGGTTGCCTTAATAATTCACCTTTTAAAAATAAGAAAAAAATAAAGACATACCAGATGCTTCCCCCTCAGTCAGAAAACACACACACAGTTTGCTTAAAAAGTAAACAATGGGAATCAAAAGATTACAGGCTTGTCAGGAGACACCTCTGTTCTAAGTTTGGTGGCCCCTGATGAATGTATCAGTTCTTAACAAGATTTGTTATTTGAAAGAGCAGAAGGTGCAGAAGGTGGTTGAATATTTAAGCATGATCATATAGGGGAGGAAAGATTTTCTGTCTATCCTCCTAGGTTCAATTGCTGAGGCTATGAAATAAACTGATATCAAGCAGATTAACAGGATAAGAGGTATACAAATTTATTAATTTTATTAATTTTTAATATATGCACAGGGACCTCACAGAAAAAAACAAGTGAATACCCTCTCCCCCAACCCCCCCCCCAAAAAATCAGTGAGATTTGAGAGCTTATATACCATGTTAATAGAGGAAAGGGAAGAGAGATGTAGGCAACTTAGGGAAGAGTAAATAATTTTTAGGAAAAATTAATGGGCCCCTAGTAAAATAGATGGCAGATAGAATAGTTTGTGACAAGGTTTGTCTGGTTATGATGTTGACTTCTAGTCTCCTCTTCTATGATAAGAGTTAACCTTCTCTGGTTTATGAAACACCTGGGGAGGGACTTAGAACAAGTTTCTTCTGGAGGATCTATCTTTAGGCAAAAGAGGGGAGTTCAGAGAAAGCCTCTTCCTCCATGTTCTGTTTTGCAAGTGCCTTCAGCTCAAAACAATCAATATGTCAAGCAGCATATTTTCAGGTTACATGTCCTGAACTTCTTCTATCCCCAAACCAAGTAAACTATCATCTAAGGTGTAATTTTTATGGAGAAAAATGGAAACCTAAAATATATCTCCATAAAAAGTCTCTCTAATATTCTTGTTTCTCTAAAATAAATATAAAATTCCTGTCTTACTTTCTCAGCTTTCACTTTCTTAGGGTGATTTTGTGAAGCTTCTTTTACTTCAGTGTTTTACTTATAGATACATTTCCTGATCTGGAGTTACAGGTAGAGTAGCGAATTGCCTGTGTGCCTTGGTTCCATGGTATAAAAGAACATATTGTACCTATTGAACACTATAGCACAGTAGTTAAAGGGTGGAATCTAGACCTCGTGTTAATAATTTCAAATCCCATCTCTTCCTCTTACCAGCTGTATGATCATGGGAAAATTATTAAATATTTTCTCACCACCATCCACTTATATAAAATTGGAAATAATGGTAACAATCTCACAGTTTTTTTCAAGAGATACTTGTAACAGATAATTTGATACATGTAAGATAAACTGTGTCTAGTATATAGCAAGTACTTGTTAGATATTTCTATTTATCCAGATACATCTTTATTACTGACCAATGGTACTTGAAAATCCACCTTGAAAATCTACTTTAAATCAAGGTTTTAATTCCTAGTGAATACCGTTTCTATATAAACCCTAACTTAATAATTTAAGTCATTATAAACATTGTCTTTTTATGTGAACAAGAGTTCTGAACAAAAACTTACTACACAGTTATAAATATTGAAATAAAAGATGTGCTCTCTGCACCCAAGAAAATATAGAATGGAATAATACACTCAAGACAAATTAATAAAACCTTCTTCTTCACGGTCTATTGTAAATTGTACTTATTCTATGAGGTTGTCCTCTTCTGTATGGATAGAGTTGGCTCAGAGACATTAATTCTGTATATTTTAGCCCATAAGAGGGAAAAAAGGAGTAAAGAGAAAGGATGTGGACCATAAATCTCACGTCACTTTTCTTCATATCCAAGTGGCTAGGACTTAGTCAGGTGCCCACATGTAGGTGCCATGTGCTCAGGGAGTTCAATAACTGAAAGGCAAAAGGAGAAAATGACCAATTGGCATGATCTGACATTACCAATACACAATAATTGTAATTTGTGTAGTATACATGTGCGTAGAATGAAAAAGACCGAGGAAGAAAAGTTAGCACTGAAAAGGAAGGAGGGAAGAAAGGAAGGAAGGAAGGAAGGAAGGAAGGAAGGAAGGAAGGAAGAAAGAAAGAAAGAAAGAAAGAAAGAAAGAAAGAAAGAAAGAAAGAAAGAAAGAAGGAAAGAAAGAAAGAAAGAAAGAAAGAAAGAAAGAAAGAAAGAAAGAAAAGAAAGAAAGAAAGAAAGAAAGAAAGAAAGAAAGAAAGAAAGAAAGAAAGAAAGAAAGAAAGAAAAGAAGGTAGGAAAGAGAAAATAATGCTATATATATATATATATATATATATATATATATATATATAGTAGAAATGTGTCTGCACTTGACACCTGGGTAAGACTTGGAAAATTCAAGGGAAATATGAAGGGTTTTTTAAAGGAAAACAAATAACAATGAAAAAACAAATGGCGAAAAAATATCTATGATATTAGAATGGTGGGAACATCAGTATGACTGTAATGGAAAAGGAATATTAAGTCATTCAGGGAAGCTTAAACTTAACATGTAATGAATTTGGAATGAAATTTTTAAAATTGTGTTTTTAAGAAAGAGTGATTTAATACAAGGATTCTTTTTAAAAATTTTTATTTTATTGAAGTATAGTTGATTTACAATGTTGTGTTAATTTCTGCTGTGCAGCAAAGTGGGGTGTGTGTGTGTATATTTTTTTTCTTTTTCATATTCTTTTTCATTATGGTTTATCACAGGACATTAAATATAGTTACCTGTGCTATACAGTGGAACCTTGCTATTTATCCATTCCATATGTAACAGTTTGCATCTGCTAATCCCAAACTACCAACCCATCCCTTCCCTACCCTGCCTCCACCCTTGGCAACCACAAGTCTATTCAACAGACGCATTCTTTAAGAAGATCCAAAGGCAAACAAAGGCAGGACTGATTTGGAGAGGAAAGGGACAGAGTCAGAAAGTAAGATGAGGACACTCATAAATGGTGCCAAAGATAAGACAGGGCTGGAGGAATGGAAAAGAAGTGATATTACAAAGGAAGTTTCTAAGGAGGAATTGCAGCCTTTGATACTTTGTATGGCTTAGGCACCATGTATTCTGAAGTCATAGATCTTCTGGGCACATGAAAGAAATGGGTCGAAGGAGAAGTAGACAGAAGCCCACAATCCTCGAAGTCAGTAATGTCAAAATACATTTCATTTACAGAAATTTTGCTGAGGAACATTAAAATTGATTATCTGTTACTTCAATGGTACTTCTTCCTGTCTGAGGGATATTATTTTAGTTTCTAAGGGTAAGTCTGAGAAGCAACAAAATTTTATCAAGGAAGTGGCTCAAGTTAAAAAATAGCTTCTTCATTGATACTCAGGAATTTTATCAGCCCCAGAACAGTGAGAATGGAACTTGGGCTTTCTTCTTTAAAATAAGCAATCAAATATTTCAGATTCCAAAGAAATTTGTAATATAAACTTAACCTCTTAAATCATCCAGTAATAATATTGTTACAACTAAAACTTAAAATAAAGCAGTGATTATTTACAACAAAATATTATTTATTTTGTTTGAGAAGAAAAGATTCTAAGTATATTCTGAGTATCAAATAGAATAGCTTTGCCACAGAAATACGTTAATGAATTAAAAGTTAATTATTGTATTTTTGAAAAAATACAATTACAGCATCCTTACTCTTTGAAGCTTTAGGCACGGAACCACCTTTAGAATTAAGAGTTAATTAGGAATCTAAAATTAAAATTGCTGCATTAATAGAGGTTTCATTATTTTTCAAAGGAGAACTCAGATCTTTTATTGATACTGTTGCTTTTGAATAACATGATGGGCATAAATTACTTTTACTCTTTGAGGTATTTTCAAACCAACTAATGGCCTTAATTTGCCTTGGAGTTTTAACTATTTGATGACAAAACATAAAAAAAATACCTTTAGAATCAAATAAGAAAGAAGGAAAGGAAGGAAGGAAAGAATGAAAAAGAATAAAATCAAGTTATTTGGATGATTTCAAATCAGTGAGAGGGAAAAAAAAAAAAAAAAAGGCAGGCAAACAACTCACCAGGAAGAGAAACTCCAAGATATTAGACACAGTGAAAAGCAAGGATGAAAAAGTCAAGGCATTTTACTGGAAACACAGGATTTACCTCAAAGTACAAATGCTAAACAGTGAGCCTTTCAGACATTTTCCACCACTTGTCTCTCAAAACAGCAGCTGCCAGATTTCTCAGAAGAAACTGGGCCAAGAAAACAAAATCCATAGAGATTAAAACTTGGTGGTCAGGAAAAAAAATAAAAAGACAACTAAGTTCTGTCCAGTTTCTCTACAATAATGTCTAAAAGCCAAAACCAAACCTTTTATATAGAATTTCTAATCAGCTCTTTTTGCTTCGTTCTTAGATGTGAATTGGCGTCCCAAGGTCACCATGGTTCAAAGGAACAAGCAAAAACAACAGTAGCACACATAGACCCAAGAATGCATTAATAAAGAAGGAGGATGGCATGGAATCAAGGAAATACCCAAGATGATGCCAGTCATGGAGTTGGCAAATAGGGCAAATGAGTTTGCCTTGCATTAATAGGAAAGGGCCAACAAATGTCAGTGATAAAACAATACAGTTGGTATGTTTATCCATTCTGAGAGGTATTGCACAATTCTGTCATAGTTTGGAGAAGAATACCTGGGTAGAAATCAATAGGTAAATAACTAAACAAGGAAACATGAGGCAACTTTCTAACTCTGAAAGTGTAGTCAAAAAAGAAAGAAAGAAAGAAAGAAAGAAAGAAAGAAAGAAAGAAAGAAAGAAAGAAAGAAAAAAGGAAAACACAATTACAGTTTACCATATGGTCCTGCTATGAACCATATTTACAAAGTTATAATAAAGATAATTAATTCAATCAAATTAGATTATATAACTATATTAGCTCCTAAGGGTAGGGGTGGGGGTTGAGTATGTGGCAGTGTTGAAATTTTGAGATCTAAAGTGTTTTTTCCACAACCCACAAATAGCTTATTAAATCTTCCAAGTTCAATAGATATAATGTAAATTTTTAAAATAAAAATATCTGAGAAAATGATTCAGAAGAATGGAGGTAAATTCAAAAAGAAACATTTTCGAGTGTGGAAAGTTGTTTTCCTGGGAAATTGAGAATTTGGAGAGGTAAGTGGCAAAAAGGATGATGGTGGGGGCACTGGTTTCATTTTAAGCTTTAGAGTTGCATTTGACTCTTTAAACATGAATATGTATTACTTTGATTAAAAACAGTAAGGAGTATTGGACTTCCTAGGTGGCACAGTGGTTAAGAATCCACCTGCCAAAGCAGGGCACATGGGTTTGAGCCCTGCTCTGGGAAGATTCCACATGCCACAGAGCAACTAAGCCTGTGTGCCAAAATATTGAGCCTGAGCTCTAGAGCCCGTGAGCCACAACTATTGAGCCCTTGTGCCGCAACTATTGAAGCCCACGCACCTAGAGCCTGTGCTCCACAGCAAGAGAAGCCACCACAATGAGGAGCCCATGCACCACAATGAAGAGTAGCCTCCCCTCACCTCAACTAGAGAAAGCCCGTGTGCAGCAACAAAGACCCAACGCAGCCAAGAAAGAAAGAAAGAAAGAAAGAAAGAAAGAAAGAAAGAAAGAAAGAAAGAAAAAAGAAAAGAACCATCATTCTTCATAAATTATATGATTATGTATGTAAAAAAATAAAAAAATAAAAATGAAAACAGTAAGGGGTATAAACTTCCTGCTTCTGGTCCGGTATGTAAGGAGCTTGAAAGTTATCACTCTGTCCTAACAAGAAGTAAACATCTGAACAAACTGAAAAATCAGCAACTCTTAGATTTGTCAGAGAAGTGAGATCACAAGGTAAACCTCTGCCCCCAAAATTGGAGAGATGGATACAGAAACCCATGAGCTGAAACCTCTGCAGGAACCAATATTAGTGTAGGAAAATCTAAACTGTAACTTAAAAATTTCTAGAGATTCAGTGTGAACAAGTCTGAAAGTTAAAAACTCAAGAGTTGAGGGACCAATCAGGGAGAAGGGGTCTGCTTTTGTAAGTTTTACCTCCAGGAGTTCAACCAATTTCTGACAGTGAAGATAAGAGAAAGTTCCCCTTAGATTTCCAGCAGGAGGAGGGGAAAATAACCATTTTGAAACATGCCACAGCATTCTGTTCTTTTTAACAAGGCAAATCTAGTTAACCCAGGAGAACCTAGTTAACTAGGACCTAACCTATTGGAGTTTTGTCAAAGCCTAACCAACCTGAGGGAAGGGGAATACCCAACTCTAACCCACTCTAGCCATCCTGTCACACCTGAGGATGGGGAGGGCAGGGAATTGGATTGAGAAGCACATGTCAAGTTCATGGTCCAGACTAACTAAAAGGCAGAAACCTAATCTTAGGACCATAAAACATTTCCCCTCCCCTGACACCTTAGCAACACAGCACTAAAGGTTTATTTACCAGAGTTCCTTTGACCTAGTGTATCATATCTGGCATTCAACAAAAAATTTACAAAGCATATTAAAATGCAAAAAGTAATGAGTGAATTAATTGGATCAAAATAGCTGAAGAGTCTTTTTTAGGCAGTTTTACAGCTTACAACATCTATATAATCTAGTGATGAGAGATTGATCTGATCAATTTGGTATCAGATGGATCATAGAAAAGGAGAGAAGATGTTTAATCAGATATATAAGAGCAAATTGGTAGTGAATTATCAGAGCATTTTAACTTGTGCATAATATTTGACCCAAAACCAGATAAGTACTTGTCTTTAGTCCATATTATATAATAGTGGTATATAATGGAGAAATAAAAGAGCAATGTCATCTTCTTGTTTGTTTGTTTGTTTGTTTTAATTTTATTTATTTATTATTTTTTTGGGGTACACCAAGTTCAATCATCTGTTTTTATACACATATCCCCATATTCCCTCCCTCCCTCGACTCCCCCCCCCACCCTCCCTCGAGTCCCCCCCACCCTCCCCGTCCCAGTCCTCTAAGGCATCATCCATCCTTGAGTTGAACTCCCTTTGTTATACAACAACTTCCCACTGGCTATCTGTTTTACAGTTGGTAGTATATATATGTCTGTGCTACTCTCTCGCTTCGTCTCAGTTTCCCCTTCACCCCCCGCTCCCTCCCAAATCTCGAGTTCTCCAGTCCATTATCTGCATGTGTGTCCTTGTTCTTGTCACTGAGTTCATCAGTACCATTTTTAGATTCCGTATATGTGAGTTAGCATACAATATTTGTCAATGTCATCTTCTTTAAAATCTTTAATTAAAGGTATTTTAAAATACTAATTTTCTTCTCACATCCCCACAAGGAGTACATCCAGCATATTAGGAACACACACACACTCACGTGCATGTACACACACACACACACACAATTCATATTTAAGAAACATTTATTAAGAAAGCTCTTTGCCAGAATTTTATTATTTATTAGAATTGAAATCGAAACATAGCAAATGTGATACTTTGGCTTATGGTCTAGCAAAAGGAATTAATCAATATTTTCTCCCCATACATTTCCAGAAACACAAGATTGTAAGTCATTCAGGTCTTGGCCCAGCTTCAGATGTTAACATAAAAATAGTATGAATTATTCACAGCTCCAGAGCTTAGGTTATCTTTAACTTTTTCCATTTCTTTCTGTAGGACATTGTGTCTCACAATTCTGGAATTCATTACATAAAAGATTGTCAAGCTACCTCATGTTCTTTTAGGGATGTAATGAATGTCTTGTTTTTCTCCTTTCTGAAACAAATGGGAACCTTGAACACTGTCTTCATAGGGCATGTTTCTCCTTGTAAATATAACTTCCAGTCAGATGTTTATTTTACAGTGACTAGTAAGAACCCATCATAAATATTACCAGCTAAATGGAAGGCTCTAGCTACACTTTTACTTTACACAAGAATGGAAATTTTGCATTCAGTTGAGCCCCTGAAGAGTTTGGGATCTTAACAAATATTGAATGGCTGAATTTCCCATAAATTTAAGACAGTGACCATTTGTTTTAGATTGGACAATGTACATATGTTTATTCCTAGGCAAAAAAAAAAAAAAAAAAATATATATATATATATATATATATCAGTTGAAAAAATAACTCTCCTATCAACAGCAGAAAAAGCTAACATTTATTAAACTTACTACATGCCAGGTAGTGTTAGGAGCTTTATACACTTTATTTCAGTTTCTTACAGCTGTGCTGTTGTAATGTTCTCAGTATTGTCACCATTCTAAAAATGAGGAAAATGTAACTTGTTCAATGTCATCCACCTACTAAGAGTCTGAATTTGAATTCAAACACAATCATTCTAACTCCAGACCCAAACTATTAATCATTATATTAAAAGACCAGTCTCTTGTGTATCTCTCTAAACAGCTTGTGTATCTCAAAACTAGAATGATATGGGTAGAGTTTTAATGTTGCTTTTTTTTTTTTCGATTTCCAAATATGTAGTAAATATTTCACATGTCATTAAGTGGTTTTTGAAGACATAATTTTAAGGGCTACAAGTGAAAAACATTTTTCACTTAAATGATTCAAAGAACTGTCACTCAGCATGTATAACTTTGGTTAAGATGACCACATTTTTCTTCATTTGGGGGACTTTTGATTATCTCCTAAGGGATCGAAATATATCAGTGGATCTGTACTCTCTGTTTGCATTCTGTATGATGCAGTTATGAAGCAGGATGAAAGAATTTAGCTTGATTTTCTAATGCATCTGCAACTGAAATTCACAAGTTAGTAGCCTGAGGGATGGTCTTGCCCTGTCAGAGAAGCAGCTGGAGACTCACTTGAGCACTTCACTGTGGATTAGCTAAGTGGACAATGGAATTTTCTTTCAAATATAGTTAGATTTTTTGTTTTCATTCTTCCAGTTTTAAAAGTAGAAAAGATCTCATTTGACTAACTTTGTCCATACATCCTAACTGGGATTGGTAGAACACTGAAGACCATGGTGGATATAAAACCAAAGAGAGCATTAGCTTTAAGACCAAAGGAGGCTTTGTCTGTATGCTTCTGTCTAGAATAATGGAGAATAGATTCTCACTCAGAATCTGCGTTCTTTTTGAACACTTGCTGCTCATTCATTTCCTTGCTCAATATTTGCTCCCTGGGGCTACTTAGATCTCTATGGGAATAGTACAAAGAATATAATCAAAATCAAGCATTTATTTTGTTTTTCTGCTTGCCTTTTCTTCCACTGTGCAGAAAAAGCTGTGCCTCATATGGATTTAAGCAAAAATAATACGTTAACAGATCACTGGAGGAAAGAAAGCTAAATTACATTCTCTGTATGTAGAATATTATGGCAGTTGGTTAAGAACATCCATGGGGCATTCTGAAAATGCACGATACAGGCTGCAGGTGGGGAGTTTTAAAAACTAAACAGTGACATGGGAAAAAGGCAATCAGCTGAATGTTCAAAAGTACAAAACTGGGCAGCCTAATGCAATATATATGAGCGTGAGTTAAAAATTATCCACACTCCAGTTGTACTAAAACTTCTGTTGGCCGCACTGTCTTATCAGCACTTTCCATTCAAGGCCTACTGTCCCCTCAAGTCACTGCTGTGCATGTGTGAACGTGTTACATCAGTTCATTTGTAACTGCAGTGCAAGCAAAAATGGATGCACCACTTGTGATTTGCATGAAAGAAGAGCACCATGCAGTGATTCATTTTTTGTGGTCTGAGGGTGTACCTGGTACCATTACTTATCGAAGACTTTGTGCTCAGTATGGAGAAAGTGTTTCATTGTGAAGAAGTGGTATGAATGGATAGAGATAGTTATTGAAGAGCTGAAGTCTAAGCTTTGGATTAAACGCAGAAGACTGCTATTCAAGGGCATTGTGATCTTACATGACAATGCACGTCTGCACACTTCTGCCCCCACTGTTGACACTCTGCAAACACTTCATTTTGAGGTGTTAAAGCATCCCGCTATAGTCCTGATCTTGCTCCATTGAACTTTCACCTGTTTGGCCCCCTGAAAGCAGCCCTATGAAGATGAAGATTCACTTCTGATGAAGAAGTGAAGACAGCAGTGCATTTGTGGCTCGCAGCTCAGCCTAAAACATTTTTTAATGAGGGAATATGAAAGCTTGTTGACAGATGGACAAAGTGTATTGAAAAGCAAGGAGATTATGTTGAAAAATGATGTATTTGTCTTTTCTTAAAGTTAATTAAAATAAATTCTACTGCCAGAGTGCAGATAGTTTTTGACTCACCCTCATATATTGTCACATAGAACTAAGCTCTGCATTTAGACTTATATTTGTTTTTATTATATGACAATATTTTATTTCATCACAAAATTCATGAATATCATTTCAAGTAAATTAAACTATATTCATTAGACTCTCAAAGTTCTCTAACAAGTCAGGATTCTTTCCATCTCTCTCTCCTTTTTCTACATGTTGACGTCATTATTTCCAGTTTGCATTTTAGTATACCTGGAAATAAGTCTACAGACATCTCAATTCTTAAATTTTTATCACCAGAGAAAAAATAATTCTTTACTTTCAGATCAAATGAGAAAATACTGAGGAAGGACACCAGCTGGCTAATAATGGTTTGTGTCGCCCACCAGTTGTACAGATCACTGTGGCCAATGGAAGGCTTCTATGACTGTCTCTTCTGTGGCCAAGTGTCTATTCTTCATCTAGTCCAACAGTAGTAGCCAGGGAAGTGGGTTCATTTAATAAGACAGTTATTTCTATTTGGGGCATACCTTTGATGAGGGAAAGGAAAATGGGCTGTTCCCCTAAAAGAGAGTTTAATAAAACATAGCCACTTCAAAAGGAATCGGAGGAACAGCACACCAATCCCCTTATGTCCATAGGAGTTTCTAAGAATATAAAGTAAGCATCTTTCCCTTCCTGCTTATTTTTGGTATCATCTCTAAGAATATGCCACAAATGGAGAAGACGTATTGCTTTTACTTAAGTTTACTTATTCATCACAGTACACAAAAACCTTGCGTGGGTTTTGACTAAATCTCGCAATAGTGTCATTTTTTGGTTGAAAGGAATTAAAGGGAAAAAAAAGTCCAATTATCCTGATTTAAATTGTTCTTTCTATTTACCCACTTGTTTCAAAATTTGCACCGGAAGAATACATTGTTCACTATCCATAAGATCTTGGCTTTTTCTTTTTCTGTTTGGTAAAATCCTTCAAAACGCAGATTTTACTGTAGAATGTAGTCATCATAAAATGCCTTAGTTGTTTTTTCAGATATTTGAAAGGTCAAGAACAAAGGAATAATTATTTAAAAGAGGGTAATTAGAAGAAAGGCCACAAAAAATTTAAAGCTGAGGAGATTCAAAGCTACATAATTCTCATCTATGAAAAAAATCTGATGCTATTGATGTGCAGATAATTAGGGTCCTGCTATTTAAATCTCAACTAACATTTGTTTAGCAATGACATGTTTAGCCAAATATTTGTTTAGCAAGTTTCAGATTCTCTGTTGGCTGTTTAAGATATGATGATTAATAAATACAATCAGTTTAGTAATAAGCTACAGGTCTGTGCTGAAGCGTATATTTCTGATAATTTTTGATTTGGTATTTTCACTAGTAAAAATCTATACAACTTGTGATCCAAAACTTCTTTTAAAAATAGAGTCAATCATAATACGAGGAAAACAGGGCTTACGTTTTTCTTCATAGTCAAAAGCAGATTAGAGTACAGAGGAACCAGGGGTTGTTGAGAACCCTATAAAAATTCTGCCTTGTTACTGAATAATACAAAGGAGGGTTGGGGGTGGTAGAGGTTTGGCAGAGACCCAGGGTAAGGAATTAAGACAATTGTAGTAACGAATTGGGGATATAATGTCTCAGATATTACTCCTGTTATAAAAGTAATTTAACTACATTATTCTCAGTTTTCTCATTTGTACCATGGTGAGAGGCAAAGTAAATGATTTCTAATGTCACTAAAATTCAAAATCTTGAGTGTAACCCTTCGTCCCCTCTTCTCTTCACACCTCTCACTCAGCGGCTGTTGAGGCCTTGGATGAGGACATATCCAAGCTTCCTAGTGTTGAAATATGAGAGCCAAGATCAAGGATATGGTGAGGGATTTTATGCAAGGTAGTTTTCACAGGTACTAGAGAGTCTGGAGGCTCACACTTACACCCACTTGTAACCTGGCTTACACACTTTGAGCCCGACAACTGATCCTATTTTGGTTTTCCTTTTGTTTTTCCCCAAATTTTGGCCCAGCACAGAGTATGACACTTCCAAGCATTTCTTGAGTGTGTGTTAAAGAAACTCAGTGTCTTTTGAAAGATGCATAAGCAATAAACTAGTGTGTGCCTTGTATGTGGGAGAAGAGAATAGTAGGGTGTGAGAACACAGAGCAGAGCCTGACAAACTTGCTCTGAGGTCTCTGAGAAGCCTTCATAGACAAAGGTTTCTGAGGAGAGTATTCAAGTATAACTAAAAGTAAAATGTGCAGAGGGAAGAAACATAACCTTCAAGAAAAAGAGAACTAGTAGTCGATTCACAATGTGAGGCTTAATCATCTGAGATGTCAACACTTGTGACCAACTCAGAGGTATGGTCAATTCAACATATGTTAAACTAAATGGAATTGAAAGACCTCCTTCTCTCCCTGGATTTGAAGGAGGCTCAGTTTATTGGAAACGGATGAAAGAAAGTTGGCACCTCCATTCTGACCATGTTCTAAAGACTGACAACATTATTTTGCCTCACCTTGATTTCTCTTCAGATTGAGACATTAAACGTGTAACCACAATGCCTAAATAAATAAATATAAAAAGAGTCTATTAAAATTTAAAGAGAAAAATAAAAGACCTACACAAATTATCCCTTACAGTCATTAGTGGCCTAATTAAGTTATTCAAATTGAGTTTATTTGATGAATAGGTATCGTTGATGAACTAAGAAAATTATCGTTGCTCTGAGGGAAGAGTGTTGGTATGTTGCAGGAAACTATCATTTGGCAGATCCACGCCTAACTGGAAACTATAGTTAGTTAGCCATTATATGCTAGGTGCATTGACCTTCATTTCTCTTCTTTGAAATTTGAACCATCAGTAAGAGAGAAAATAAGTGAAACAATGGCTGACAGACTTTGTGTTGTGTACTGCTGCCCTAAGGATATAATTTATTCCCCTGAAATTGTTTTGGACATATATTCAGATACAGTCCATTAGCATAACATAATTGAAATGTTCCCATAGATTTTTAATCTGAGTTAAGAGAGAAATCAGGAAAAACTTTGCGAATTTTTCATCTGGGACAACTGTTTTTGATTTTAAAATAGTGAAATAACCTTATAATTTATATTAACACACTCTCATCAAAATGTCACAAGTCCAAGTCTTTGATCTCCATGGTAAATTTCTAATTAAAATTTATGTTGACATTCCTTCATTTTTGTTTGCGCTATGCTAAGCAGTCCATATGAGCTTACAACACTGTACTGAACCCTGAATTTTGCACTCTGTGTATTTGCTTTCACGAGAATTCAAAGACAAAGATAAGGAATAGGAAGGAAATAGAAAAGATGATCCAATTAGAATTAATTTGTATAGCAAAAAGAAATATGTAAACCAGGAGAAAAAAGAACTAGATACGTTTAGGCAGAATATTATGTGGGAAACAGTCCAAATAAGGGAATCATAAGGAATATATTTTAGTTTAACTTTTATCCTTAAGTAGCTGTGTAAGCAAAACACTCAACTGTGACCTTCATTTTCATCTCAGACATGATTTCCAAAGCACCTCAGGATCTATGGTGTTTAAGATCTCTGAGGTCAAAGATTCTATGATTTTATGATGCTAGTGGCAGAAGAAAAATGGGAGAATTTATAGTGAAGAGCTCATAGGTTACCTCTGAGGGGCTTCCTAGGGGAGGTCAGTGTTTTAAGAAGCATGGAATAGTAGGAAAGAGGAATTTCAAAGGGAAAAAAGACAATATGCAAAGATATCCTAAATAACTCAAAAGTCAGCTAAAAAAAGAGTATTTAGAATAGATATATTAAAATGTTTTCACATTTATTCGCATAGTTGAGGGAATACCACAGGTTAGTCCTAAACCCAACTCTGGACTCTAATCTCTGGAGTATCAGAATCAAAACTCTGGCACTAAGTAGCTTTTCAGCTTTGGCAAATTGCCTTAACTTTCTACAGCCCAGTTTCTTTCCATTTTGGATTAGAATCCAAATGGATGGTATATTATTATTTGAAAAATGTTTTTAGTGATTTAACTTATTCTTTTAAGACTCTGATCAGTTTAAGAACTATTTATTATGTACTCATTATGTAGCAGAGACTATTCTAAGTGTTCAAATAATATATAAAAATTATAATACAATATAGAAGGGATCTGAAACAGTGGCTAAGAATAGCAGCTTCTGGAGCAGGCAACCTACGTTTCAATAATGGCTACAAATCTTCCTTTATGTTTGACTCTACAAAGTCACTCTACTTCTTTGCTTCTATTTTCTTGTCTACAAAGTTTAAAAAATAACAGCACCTAGAATTATTTTGAAAGTGATTTAGAATAAATGTAAAGAACCTAGAAAAGCACCTGACATAGAGTGAGGGCTTCAAAATATTTAGTATTATTATGGCTTAAACTCTAGAAAGAATAAAAGGAATTAACTAAAACCAAATAGTAGTATGTATTATCAATAATTTGCTTTTCTAAGTAAATTTTCAGGTCCTTCTAGAATAAATGAAGGTATGTAGTTATGTAATTCTCAGATCTTGTCCACTGTTTGCAAATTAGCAAATTATTACTCCCACTTACCAACAATGATGTCCTTGCTTTGTCTCCTAACACTCTTTTGTAGTGGACATGGAGGACCTGAATCTCATATTTTTTTCCAGTTTTTTGAGATGTAATTGATATACATCACTGTATAAGTTTAAGGTGTACAGCACATATTTTATAGTTATCCAATTATATGTTACAGTCTGTTACCAAGGGTCCCTTTGCATGTTCCTTCATGCTTGGCTCCCCAATACATTTCTTTCCTTAGGCTGACTTGGAATGACTCCCTTAATTAACTTATTTCTTTAAGGATTGGATTCAGGCAGGCTTCCCAAACCACCACAGAATCAGAGCCTGACATCACCTAATGCTGGCAAGGATGTGGAACAATAGGACCTCTCATTCATTACTGGTGGGAATACAAAATGGTACAGCCACTTTGGTAGACAGCATGGCTATTTTCATATGAAACTAAACACATTTTTACCATTCAGTCCAGTAATTACACTCCTAAGTATTTACCCAAATGTTGAAAACTTATATCCACACAAAAATCTGCACACAAATATTTATACCAGCTTTTTTCATAATTGCCAAAATTTGGAAGTGACTAAGATGTCCTTCAGTAGGTGAATGGATATGTAAACTGCAGTACATCCAGGCAATGGAACATTATTCAGTGCTAAAAAAAAATGAGTTGTCAAAACATAAAAAGACATGGAGAAACCTTAAATACGTATTACTAAATGTAACAAGCCAAGCAAAAAAGTCCACATATTGGGGACTTCCCTGGCAGTCCAGTGGTTAAGGCTACGTACTTCCAATGCTGGGGGTGCAGGTTCGATCCCTTGTTGGGGAACTAAGATCCCACATGCCACACAGCAGGGTCAAAAAAAAAAAAAAAGTCCACATATTGTATGTTTCCAACTGTATGATATTCTAGAAAAGACAAACTCTTAAGACAGTAAAAAGATCAGTGCTTCCCAGGGGTTAGGAAGAAGAAGGAATGAATAGGCAGAGCACAGAAGATTTTTAGGCCAGTGAAACTATTCTGTTTTATATTATAATTGTGAATACATGTCATTATAAATTTGTCCAAACCTATAGAATGTGTAACACCAAGAGTCAACCCTAATGTAAGCTATTGACTTTGGGTGATTATGATGGGTAAATATGGATTAATCAATTGTAACAAATGTATCATTCTGTTGGGGAATGTTCACAATGGAGGAAGCTATGCCTGTGTGTGTGCAGGAGTACATGAGAAATCTCTGTACCTTCTGCTTAGTTTTGCTGTGAACCCCAAGACTTCTGTAAAAAATAAAGTCTGAATGAAAAAACTGAATGAAGCTGGTGTAATGGGCAGTAAATGAAGATTAGGGTGTCATTAGATTACACTGAAGAGACAGCAGTTGATCAGATGATACAGGTTTCTTAGTTTACCTTAAGAATTTTCATCTTTATTTTTAACACAATGTGAAACCATTAAGATATTTTAAGCAAAGAGGAAAATAAAATGAACTGAATTCCCTCTCAGTAAGATCAGTCATGTTACAATATGGAGAACCAGTGACAAGCTGGCAGAGTGGATGTGGGGGTATGTTTTGGAAACTGCTTTGCTAGTGCAGGGAAGAGAGGACTGTATCTTGGACTAGTATAAAGGTAGTGAAAACACAGAGATGTAGATGAGATCTAGAAAGTTAGAAAGTTAAAGAGAACATTATAATAAATTAAATGTAAAGTATAAAGGAAACAGTGATACCATATGTGACTGTAATTTCTGGTCCATAGAACTGAATGGATGGGGTTCCATTTACTGAGACAGGAGACTATGAAAGGACTTTAGAGGGAATAGTATGAATTAAAATTAGACATGATGGTTTTGAGGATCATTTTGGTTAGTTATGTGAATGTGGACCTGAGAGGGTACTGAGGCAAGTTAATAACAAAAACAGGGAAAGACAAGGCAAACATAGGAAAATGCAAGCCCCAGGGAATAAATAACTTATGGCCTCTTTCACAAGACCCTGCCAGGGGCAGCACGAACATCTGGGTCAACGAGATAAGGAAAAACTAACCTATGCACTCTGGCTTCTGTACATTGCTTCTGCACATTGCTTCTGCATAGATAAGCATAGCTATAGGCTTCCCAAAGCACTGGAACTGGTCTGTAAAAGGAGAAGCTCTCCTTTGTTTCATGGCTCAGTCTTTGGATGTGAATCCACTGGGCCTGTACCGGTACAATCAACATTGCTTCCTGCATTATAAGCCTTGGTGTCCTGCCTACCTCTACCCATTCCTCCAACACTGTAGGCGCATGCATGCAGGCTCAAGCACGGCATTCCAGGATCTTGGTTCCCCAACCAGGGATCAAATCCACACCCCTTGCAGTGGAAGCATGGAGTCCTAACCACTGAACCACCAGGGCAGCCTCAGAAGCTGCTTTTCAACAACATGGATTTGGTTTCTACTTTAATAGTAAACATCTGAGAAGTATTTGATGCCCTGGAGCTGTGTTTTGGAACCAAGTTTACCTCAGAGACTTCACAGGGCTGGTGTTGCTTTTTGACTTTCTGGCATGTTTGTCCACATTCATCCACAACTTCCACCTACGCTCATGTAGTGCAGAACTCCAGACCTCTCTTGTCTTCCTGCGTATCTGCTGCTCAGCCTCATCTTCCTCCCTATCTTTCCCACAACCCGTCTCTTCTTTATTTTCTCCCCATAAAAGAAATATCTAATGTTATCTAAACAAAATATTCTCTTCCACAATACAAAATATCTAACTATCTGAAGGCCTGTTCTGCCCATTTTTCTCAGAGAACAGGGTGCCTCATTCCTGATCTGCACCCTGAACTCCTTTCAGGATGTGTTGAAGATCAGTGACTGCAGTGGCTGGTGACTTAATCCTTGTAGAGGCAGATGGCAAGTGCCAATTTTTAGTTGACAGCAGTATTAAAATGGATCCATTTTAGGTTAAAAAAATCAAGCTGCAGAAGTCTTCAAAATATAGAAGCATCAAATTTGAAATATGGATAGTTGTTTCATAATTTAAAAACTTCATATCTTGGAATTAATATTTTAGTTTTTCATGCTTTTCAAAATAATGAATAAAAAAGTAGTAATATCTGATTGGGATCTAAAACAGATGATTAAAGAATCATCGTAAAATTAACTGACCCCAAATTGTAGAAACACTGTTAGGCAAAGTTCCAGTTACGTCCACTTTTAACCAGTTGATCAGCTTGATTTAATGAAAACTTTTGATATAAACTATTGTGACAATAAAAATATCATTTATTATCTGCAGCCCAAGGTAGCTCATCCAACTGATTATCCTTTGCCTTGAGGACTGCAGCCTTCAAATATCTTTTGCCCACTCCTTCCTTAAACTTTCACTGCCAAATCATCTTTGCCTCAGAGAACCCATTTTCTGTACTTTCATCTTGTGTCATCGACTTACTCAAATCCATTGCTCAGAAATCTTCAGTAACTATCTATTACTTGAGAAAAACCAAAAACTAGTAATCAAACTAACAAACAAAACCTCTTAGCTTTGGTTTCAAATCCAGTCAGGAAAAACAAACAAAAAACACCTCTACTATAGAGATCAATACAAATGACCTATTATTATGCTAATAAAGAGTTGTATACTTAAAGGAATGCCCTAAAATGAGTCCTGGTAAGTCAATGAAGAGGCAGAAGAGCCAATTTACATTACAGTGCCAGCCATGCTAAATATTCATGAGGGTTCACTTCCAGAGGGCACTTCCATCAATAATATTAAAGATGACACCTATATTAAAAGAAAACTACTTAGCATGTGGAAAGAGTATACAGGGTTGAGCCCTAAGACAGGCAAGTTTCTGAAAACTTGTAGTGATTTGAAGTAGGAAGTAAATTAACAAGCCTTTCCAATTCAACCTAGGGTGTTAGAGTGTACCCCTATATTTCTAAAAACAAAACACAGGTTGTAATATGTTATCCTTCATCTACAGAGATTAGAGTTTAGACACATCCTTAGGGCTATAGACACTTCAGTAGAGCTCAAACAAAGTGATTTAAAAATATTTTCAAGTATAACATGTTTTATTACAGAGAGGAAAAAAGGAATGACCAATCATGGAGGAAAACAAGCAGTGGGAGTTATTCTGCTGAGATTATTTGTGCATGCAAATGCTATCAGGTGGCCAGGTCATTTTGATTTTACATTATCAATTCTCTCTCTTATGATCTGAGAAGAGAATTAAATAAGTACCTCTATTGACAGTGAGAGAGCAAACTTAGGCCATTTCTTGAAAATAGAAAGCTGAGAAAACACTGCTCATATCAAAAAAAACAAAAAAAGACAATTAGACATATTCCCAGATTTCATTTAGATTAAATATTGGAAAGATGTAAATTTTATCCAAATTAACACATTTTTAATGAATTTCAAAAAATAAATAGGGATTTTTATTATGCTAGGTTTTTAAAAAGGAAGCAATAGAATGATAATTCAACCACAAAATGAAGAGAAAATAATATTACTCACTACTGGTAAGGATGAAGAGAATATGGAAATCTCTTATAATACAACTGTTCTTAATTTTTTGGAATTAAATTTGATAACTGGTATCAGTAACTTCAAAATCATGACTATTCTTTCTTCTAGTAATTACACTTCTGAAACGTTATTCTAAGAAAAATAATCACAGATTCTCATGAAGGTTAAATACAAGATGGCACTTCACACCAATAATAATAAAAAAAAATTGGAAACAAAGCTCCCATAGGAGTTTAGCTAATCTCTTTAAAATTCACGTATGTAATGGAATACTAGGAATTGCTAAGAGTTATGTTTTAGAGTTTAGAGGAATATAAGTGTTAAATATAAGGTTAAAAAACTATGTCCTAAGACAGCATCTATAGCATAATTTATCAATACAATTTCTCTTTCACTGTGTGTGTGTGTGTGTGTGTGTGTGTGTGTGTGTGTGTGTACATGCAGAGATGAGAGAGGGAGAGAGAGGAAAGAGACCAAATTGCAAGAATGTTATCAGTGTCAATTACAGGTTGTAGATTTTTATTTTATCAGATAGGAATAAGTACAGAAAGCTACGTATTGTGGAAATTGACATACATCACCTAGAAATGCTCTCAGCTGCAGGTAACAGTGATTTAAACAGAATAAATGTGACTTAAAGAGATGTCTGCTTCAAGAAAAAATCTGAATGTTGTCAGTTGTTTCTGGCATTGATTTAGCTACTGAACAATGCTATCAGGGCTCCTGATCCTTTCTATTTTTCTGCTTTGCTATGTGTAGATTGTCAGTTTTTATCCTTGTGCTTGTCTCATCACAGTAACAAGATGGCTACAACAGCTTCAGCCATTACATCTGCATTTAAGGCAGAAGAAAGAGACTAAGGAACAATGCCAACCATGTCTGGTATCCTCAAAGAGAAAAGTAAAAGTTTTCCCAGAATCATTCTCTTAAAAGAATTGACTTTTTATCTCATTGACCAGAAATGGATCATGTGGTCACCTCTAGATTAAAAGCTATGTGATAAAGGGAGGAACCTGTGTGCCACAAATGACTTAGACCAATGGTTCTTAAATTTGGCTGCACACTAGTTCAGTGGTTGTCAACCAGAATTTTAAAATATGAAAATTATGTATCTGTCTTGTGGTAGGTATGAAATGGGAAACAGTCATTGACAAAATCATAAATTCTTTTAGTGGCTCCAGATGAAAAAATAGTCTTTCTTTCTCACCTTATTCTAACCCTTTCATATCAGTTGCTGGCAAGGCATTTAATTGCTTAACCCAACTACTTCTTTCATAAAATACACTGAAGGAATACATTCATTTCGCTTATCATCATGCTAGTCTAGGAAAATCAGAAAAGATATCATATAGGAGAAAATAGTGAAACAATTTGAAATGGACCAAAATCACTATTAGTTTTCTTCTATGGAAAATTCAGTGTTGTCTAGGAACACTCGTCCAGGTCATCTGATTCTACAAATTGCTATGCCTTTTATTATCTTTGAGCTAATTTACAACTTTGTAAGTTGCAAATAACTGATATAAATGCAAACAATTTGTTGATAGACATAAATTTTGTTCGATAGAATTATATTTAATGCCTCTCCTTCTGCTACTATGGGATACATCAGTTTTACGTCTATTTTAGATTCATTCTTACCTGCTAATATATTGTAGTACTTTGATTTCTTCTTTGAACTAGTTGTAACATTTTATTGGTTCACTCCTTAATTAATGAGTTTAGTAAACTGTTTGACGTGTTGATTTCATAGTTGTATGAGAATTGTAATTATACTCTAAGTTGTTCTTTAATGGTTGAAAATGCAGAAGTTAATAGGGAAAACAGAAATTTTGACTTGACTGTGTGTCTGAATTGGTCTCACAAAAGTCTGCTTTATTATTATAAATAAAATCAATGGTTGATTCTACTGAGTTATGAGTAGATGTTTCACTGACAGGTTGAAATCTGGATTTAAACAAATGAAAACAATAACACAAACCTGCAGAAGAGAAGTAGTTACAGAAAAATTATATTGAATTTATCAAAAGCTCGTTTACATTTTGTGCTTTGTAGTCCTAAATTTAGATGAACATCATCCTCTTTTTTTCATTGTTGCTTTCACTGTCTCTCTTTTCTAGGTTAATATGAACAACAACAACAGCAATGACACTATAATGCTTAAGGATTCTCAAAGTGACTCAAATTTGGGCATATTTGTTTTAAGAATTGGCATTAGGTTTTCATAAAAAAAAGATAAGGAAAAATAAGTGAAAGTCAATTTTTCTGAATTTAGAAGAAAAGTTTCTGGAATTTTAAACTTTATCCAAGACTAGTGTTTAGGACTTCTGTAGGAACTATTAAAATGTGCCTGTATTGTCAAAACGAACAATTAACCTGGCTTTTAAACTCTGTTCCATGATATCAAGTATTTGATAAATGAAAAATAAAAACAAAACTAATGTATTCATTCACTCTGAATTGTTCGTGACTAAAGGTATTGTTCCTTTTAGGAAAGGAGCTTTTAATCATTAATGGTGGGGTTTCAAGTACCCTGGCAGTTCAGTGTCAGCTGTTTCGGGGAGATCAACGTACATATTTCATTAACCTCCAAGTTATATCATAAAAACTGCATTTTATTTTGTGCAGTATGCACTCTCTGATCTGTGTACTCACAATACTCTCTGGTCTGTACACAGCCTGAAATACTCACTCTTTGGTCTGTATAAGGTACATTTAAATAATCTATTTTTACAACAGGGACATTCAACATGGGTCTAGTAATGTGAATAAACTTTGATCAACATTGGTCAAATACCAAATACTTTTGGCCTTTCTGGTTTTAGTCAGTCAGCATGAAATTTAATTTATACCAATATGCCTGAAGATTTTGTGAAGTGGAAAACATACTCTCCATAGGGACTAAACTACACTATAAATTTTTCCCAATTGTAAAACCAGGAGTGATGGAATTTCAATTATAACAAAAGCAAAAGTCATTATAGAACAGTAACCACAAAGAAAAGATATGTTCCATCTAGAATGCTTATAACCTGCAGACTAAGATTGGGACCAGCTGAGCCAGGGATCCATCTTACTTTTAATGAAATCCAAGCCAGATCAATTGCATGCTGGGGGCATCACCGTTGGAAATAGCTCTATGGCAAATGAGTTGCTCAATTCACCCAAGTGGATCTAACAGCCATTTACCTGAACAGTTGGAGTCATTTTGCTGGTCTGAATGAGGTTTTAAAAACAAAAACAAAAACCTGATAATAGTTCTGCTTATCTACCTTGCCAAAAGTACAACTGGCACATCTATGTTTAATGAGATGAAGGGTACATAAGAATGTTTTGTAGACCATGTTTGGCAACGTCTCAAGAGAGAGATATAAGTTCTATTTGAGCAGCCATTTCTACATAGTCATGTTGGAATCCTAGGGTTAATGTAAACATCTCAGGAAGTTGATGAAGGGAGGGAAGGACAATGTCATGTGGGTAGAGTTCTAACTCCTAGGGAACCTCCCTTATCTTATCCAATTTTTAAAAATCAGTGTTCTATACAATATTTCTTTTTTCAAAGAGTTCCACTGCTAAAAATATTGTACAAGAACATTCCTCTAAACCAGTGATTCCCAACAGAGGCTATTTTGCCCCCAGGGGACATTTGATAATGTCAATGACATGTTTTGGTTGTCACAACTTAGGAGTGCTATAGGCATCTAGTTGGTAGAGGTCAGTGGTCCTGTTAAACATCCTACAGTGCACAGGACAGGACAGCTCCCACAATGAAGAATTATCTGACCCAAAATGTCAATAGTACTATTATTGAGAAACCCAGTTCTAAACCAGATCTATGATTTCCATAGCAGCCCTAAATTCTCCTCAGAATAGTTGGAAAATATTGATTTTACAATACTATGAGTATTATTTTTCTTTGTTTTCTAGAAGAACCCAAGGGTTTTTTGTTGTTGTTGTCGTTTTTTGTTTTTCTTTGAGAAACAACCTGGTATAGTGAAGAGAGAAGATATGTAATTAGATCTAGGTTAGAATTTTGATTCTTCCACTTATTATTTCTGTAGCCTTGGGATGTTCCCAGATCTTTCTCAGTTTCTTCCTTTGGAAAATGAAGATGATAATACCAATTTATTGGATTATTGTCAGAAATAAATGTGAAATTTGTCAAACTTTTGTTTGTATACATAAGAAACAAATATACAATCTCACCATTGGCAGTTACATATACAGTAAAAATCTTTAATAACTCCCTCTGAGGTAATGGAGATTTAAATATACAGGTGGTATTGATTGGCTCTGGCCAAGACAGGATTAAGTTTCCCTTTAGCTTAGCTAAACTTTAGACACAGTTCTTTCTAAGTCTAGGCCCTTACCTCTTTTTTCTTAGAGCATTTACTTTAAAAAACTTGTAATTACAAATTCTTTCCTGCCCCCCTTTGATATGTATATAAATCTCCAGGCTCATATCACTTTTATAAGCCAGGAATGTCTTTCTGAACAACCTGGCAGTGGTCCCTTTAAAGTAGAAGCATCAAGAAAGATAGAACCCTAACTCCTAGTGTGTGTAGGATGGTAGGAATCTAACTTCAGTGGGCACCAGTTAGCAAACACAGATGGCTTAATCATAGAGAAAAACATTTGCAAACTTAGGAATAACTCAATGTGCTCAACCCATCCCATTGATCAACCTTTCCACTGACATCCTAATTTGCTACAAGCTCACTCCAGCACTTAAAAACCCTTCTGCCTTTTATTTCAGTGGCGTTGAGTTCAATCTCTCTCCTCTATTGCAATATTCTTGAGTAAAGTCTTCCTTGCCTATTTAACACTGTCCAGTGAAATTTTTCTTTGATAGCTCCCAGCCTCTGCCCAGCCTCCACTTTAAACCAGGGTGAGTTTAAGGTATATTCTACAGAGAATGGGAAGAGGCCTCAAAATGGAAGACTTCTCTGGTCAAGAAACAGTAGATAGTCTTATCTAGGGAAGTGAAGACTTGCCCATTTCATCCATATTATCAGATCTAATACTCTTAGAGTAAATGCCTGTGAGAGAGGTTTCTGGAATTATTAATATTCTCTTGGAAATGTAAGCCCTCCTAGACCCAATACTGCACTATAAACAGAGCAGGCAGCAAACTACCTCACGGGCTTGGACCTCTCAGCTAGACCCAGAAATATTTATAAGAAAACTTTACAGGCCTAATCAGATTATTTCACTTTTCTTAAAGTGAAAAGACCTTATGGAATATAATTTCTTAGACCTCACATATTATGTTTCACTCAACTACTTCATTTAAAATAATATAACTTAAAAAAAGAAAACTGAAAATTCAGGGATAGAGTAATAGTTTTATCTAAGAATCTGAATTTGGCCACAGGTCAGATCTGGAGGCCACCTATTTATATATTGATAAATTTTTATTGGAACACAGCAACATCCATTGATTTAAATATTGTCTGTGACTGCTTTCTCACTAAAAAGACAGAGGTGAGTAGTTGTGACAAAGACTCTATAGCCTAAAAAGTCTAAAATATACGAAAGTGTACTCTGGCTCTTTACAGAAACAGTTTACCAATTCCTATATAAAGAAAGAGAGCAGACTAATTATAAAGTTCTGGGCTGTAATGACCGGCTTTTATGTTTTTATGTTACTTTTTAAATGGTCCCTGTTATTATAAAAAATACACGAGTTCAGGTCTCTTAGGAGATCAAATGAATGGTACCTCTGTAGTCTTCCAGGGCTCTGAACAGGTTGAGAAACTGGGAGAAGTTGATAGCAGCAATTTCCATGTTGATAATGATCTGGTGGGAGGGTGTGACTTAGGTCAGAGTCCTTGGACCTGTGAACTGAACCCCATGATTAAGCAGATTTACTCACTGGGGCAGGAAGCATCCTTATCCACCCCCAAAAGAGGTAGCAATGCCTGCAGGTGGGAAGATCTGAAGCGAACATGGCAACTTATTCTTCCTATATTCACTAATTATTCTACTTCAGAGTTGGAGTGTGGGAAGGCCTAAAGAGAGGACAGAAGAGTGTGCTGGGTAAATCACTCTAGAGAGAAACCAGGAGGAGAAAAAAAGCTTCCCTTTTAACTGAGAATTCAAGCATAAATCTTAATAATCAAAGTGGGTGATGGTATTAGAGATGGTGTATAGTTTATATGCTACTTATTTTTATTTTTCATATTTTTCCAAAATGAACAAAATTTATTGTACTTCCATTAAAAAAAGAAAAGCTTGAAACTATGTAAACCAATGTTATATATCAATGTTTTTCTAGAAGTTTTATGAAGATGAAACAGTAAGAACAGATGCTTAGTTATATTTACATCTGCAAAACTTTGAATGAGGAAAAATATAGGCAATTTTAAGTTCCTTCTTGTTCTTGTTGTTGTGCTGTTGCCTATATTTTTTTCTTTTTTCTCCTCCATTTTGGTAAACATTCACTCACCCTTAATGCTTTAATGTTATCAAGTGACAGACAAGGAGAAGATATACAGCTAAGGATAGTATTAATGCATATAAAATATTATAACTTTATAAATTGTCAAATAATCCCCTTAAATTTTTTTTTTCAGTTTTGGAAAAGTCTGGTCTTGTTCCTTATTTTGTTCCATAACTTTGCTAAAACTTTAAAAATATGTAATTACATTCTGAATATTCCTGTGGCTAACACACTTGTACTACAGTATACTGACATATACTGATATATTTCTCCAGAATGAAATGTAGTCTTTCTTATATGTAATCTTTGGTGTGTCATGACTCATCATGAGGTGTAATTTTTGCCCACATTCTCACTTAATCAATAAGAACACAACTCAGTATTTGGGGGGAAGTGATAGATTGGATTCACTTAGTACCCAGTGGATCCAAAATCTTAGCAAAAATTTTGTTTAATAGTATTCTTATGGAAAATATACGTGATGGATGATTTTCTATTACTTGAAGGAGAGTGATGTTTGCTTTCACACAAGATGGACATATCATCCAAGATTATGAAAAACAAAACATGATAAAAACACATAAAACTGATCAGTAATGCTAGTTCAAGTTCATATGGGATATGTACTTCTCTATAGCAAATTAAGAATCTACATAGAATCATAATCTAATACCTTTGTACCAGTATTGCTGGAAGTACTTCACTGTAATTTGGCTTCCTCTTAAATGAATATTTTACCTGGATCCATGATATAAGTTAGATGAAAGGGATTTCCAGAGAAAGTTTTATTTTATTTTATATTTTATCTTACTTTTTAAATTTTATTCACTGAAATATCGAACAGAGGACAAGGCTTTTGGGTATCGACACACAATATATGACAATATCAATGTTTTATTGAAATACTGAATCTAGAAAACTTAATATGTATTATCCTCAGGATGGTAACAGGGAGGAACCGTTCTGTGGATGTGAATAATGTAAAGAACCAATGGAGCCATCCATCTTCCTTTAAATAACAATTAATTCCCAAACATCATAATTACTACTACCATTATTATTACTAATATATTAGAGAAAAATAGATTCCTGGCTGAAAGTATGAAGCAATTTCAAGCATGTAAGGCTCCAGGAAGTCAGTTACAGCTCAATTTTTGGCTTACTATCTCTGACTAAGTAATAAGAACACAAATTATTCCTAAAGAAATTAGTAGTTCTACTCAGGATATCTTGTTACTAAAGACCCTTGACATTATATGCTTCTTTGGAATGCCAAATTTTAAAAGTTTCCTATACGTGTATTGAGAAATTTCCTATCTCATTTGTGTTGTCTAAGCTTATTCTTACTATCCTGTCCTTGGATGGTATGGCTGAGAGAATGTTTCCTTTTGGCAAACTGTCATCTCAGTTAGTCTGAAGAGGAGTCTTGACTGGTAGCATAGCTGACATTCTGATCTGATCCCAGCAGGCAAAGACAGACAAGCTGTCATCCTTCCTGTAAAAAGGCTGCTGTGCAGAACAATCCTGTCTGGTGGGAATATGCTAGATTTCCCTGGAGACTGACTACTGCATGTGGATTTATATTTATTGCAGATTCACTTGATTTAGTAGATGGATTTGGATGGAAATTCTTATTATTAGTCAGCCTGATGTTTCTTTAATGTTCCTCACAGGCATTCCCCTATAACTATGTCTTGACTCTGGAAACAAAAAAATCTCACTTTAATCATTGGTATCCTCCCTGGAGATTTTCAGTCTTCTCCCTACTCTGTTCCTGGAATTCTCCATAACCTTGTGGGATAAACCAAGTTGAGAGTTTCAGGTAGTTTACGATAATCTTGTCAATTGGGCCAAAAGAATATTTCACTATTCAAAAGATTATGTGTCGCTCAGTTATTTGTTTTCATAGGTGGATTCACTTTGCTAGAAGCACCAAAGTACATATCTGAGTAGCTAGTTATGTCGTCTTTGTGTCCTGCTGGTAGTCCAATTATCCTATCAGATCTTTGGCCCAAAGTTTATGCTGTCTGGATTACAGAGGATATGTGATAAAAAACATTCTAATAAAAAAACTTTAAAATTTAATAGTTCAAACAAAAGTTTATTTCCCTCTTTCACAGTAGTCCAGTATGGTCCAGTATGGGTGTTACAAGTCAGCTATGCACAGTCATTCAGACTATAGGTTGATGTGCCATCAACACAGGGTTAAGGTTCATGTGTTCATGGTCACTGCCATACTGCCATCAGAGAGGGGGACCAATCAAGGACTAGTCTCAGGAATTTCCTCTTAAGGAAGTTAGGCAGAAGTGCACATCACTTTGGTTTACATTTATTGACATGACCTTAGTTACCTGGCTACCTACAAAGGGAGTTAGGAAATTCAATCATTATCTGACAACCATATTCAAGCCTCAACTCATGGTTGGGCATCCAACATTGTCTACCATGTTACCTTCATCTCCCCAAACTCAGTGCCCCTTTACATGGAACCATGGGAGTCACTAAATTCCTCTTCTATGGCCTCCAGGGAAATGGGGAACACTTTTCCTTTGGTCCACTATACTATAGTCCCTTACTGGCCCTAGGCAGAGGTCTACTCCCTCAAGCCTCCGATCCGTATAAATCTCCAGGTGAGTAAGAGATTTCACCCTCTGTCTTCATATATGACCCTAAATTTCTGGGAACATCTGTCAAGTTCTTCCAACACATTATCACTATTTATCACTCTACTCCTATGGCTGTGCCAGAAGCAACTCCAAGATGGGCCTGTAAATCTACCCTCAGTGACCTGCCCCCTAGATGTGGAAAGTGTGCCTTCTCATTTTGCAGGTACCTCCAATTGGGATGGGGGGAATTTTCTTTACCAAGAAGATCACATGTCCTAAAATCCCACCCATTCCTCTCTTTTTTCTTTCCAGTATTTTTGGAGAAACAAGGCAAGAATTGGTTAGGCAATGATTGGGGTTACAGAGTCTGCTGAGCAACTTATTAATAAGCTCTGAGAGAAACATTTAGACCCAGCTATAGATTGTTGAGAATTTATCCCCTCTCGTTACTTACTACTAGTTGCCAATTCTAGGATAAGAACAGTCATACTCAAAATACTTTCTTCAAGATCTTGTCTATACCCATACATTATAGAGTAATCATCATAGCCCAGATCCAAAATTTAGGCAATAATTAGTAATCATTCAATAACTGAACAATGCTTCATGGTGTTCTTGCTTGATAAGTTTTAAAAATCTTATCAATGTCATAGTCTTTATAGGAAGCTTAGAAACTGCAAAGAAAGAAGGTCTATTTTATAGTTACTCATTATACAAACCAATAATGCCTTCTGAGATAAGAATAAAAAGATTTAAACAATGAAAGAAATTAAAACCCAAAACTTATGAGCAACAGCCACACCAAAAACAACAACAGCAACAACAAAAACAGTTCCGTTTTGACCTAAACTCTATTGGTGACACGTTAAATTTTTTAATTAAATAGAAAATGTTGTTAAGTGTAGAACAATATTAGGAAGAAGATGAAGCTCAAGTTAGAAGAAAAGCAGTTAAGACAGCTTATCTAAGTTCATGTCTCTAGACCAGAAAAATTATATCCCACGATAATGGAATTCCTTACAGTGATGGTAAATTTATAAAGCATAAAGAAGAAAATAGCATAAATATTGTGATAGGCAAAATGTAGGAGAAAGATGTATTCCTAAAATATTTGAAAAACAAATTCTACATTGGATTTGTCAAAAGTTCAAAATACATTCTTGATTTTATTGAATATCTGCATTTACACAATTCTTACATTTTGAGATTTAAAAATTCTTGACTGTAATACAAAAAGCTACCTGTGTTTCCTTTACATTATTTTGTGATACTCCACTTATCATATATCACATTATATTTTTATATAGAATCTCTTTATAACTTTCTATTAAAATTGTTTCTTTCAATCCACACAATCTGTGAAATTTTTGTTTTATAATAGATTTTAATATTATTAATATTTTAAAGTTTATGCTACTGCAATAAATGAGAAACAGTGCCTTTTAAGAGGTGAAAATAACAATGTTCCAGTGTGGAGAAAAGAGAATCCTCCTGCACTGTTGGTGGGAATGTCAATTGGTACCACCACTATAGCGAACTGCATGGAGGTTCCTTAAAAAACTAAAAATAACGCTACGATATGATTCGGCAATCCCACTTCTGGGCGTATATCCAGAGAGAAACATGGTTTGAAAGGATATATGCACCCCAATGTTCATTGAAGTACTGTTTACAATAGCTAAGACATGGAAGCAACCTAAATGTCCACTGACAGATGAAGGGATAAAGGAAATGTGGTACATATATACAATGGAATATTACTCAGCCATTAAAAAGAGAGAAATAATGCCATTTGCAGCAGCATGGATGAACCTGGAGATTATCATACTAAGTGAAGTAAGTCAGACAAAGACAAATATCATATGATATCGCTTATACATGGAATCTAAAAAAAAATGATACAAATGAACCTATTTGCAAAACAGAAACAGACTCAAAGACTTAGAGTACGAACTTATGTTTACCAGGGGGAAATGGTGGCGGGGGCGGGGGGGAAGGATAGATTGGGAGTTTGGAATTGACATGTACACACTACTATATTTAAAAATAAATAACCAACAAGGACCTACTGTATAGCACAGGGAACTCTGTTCAATATCCTGTAATAACCTAAATGGGAAAAGAATTTGGAAAGGAATAGATACATGTAGATGTATAACTGAATCACTCTGCTGTACGTCTAAAACTAACACAATACTGTTAATCAACTATGCTCCAATATAAAATAAAAATTTTAAAAAAAGAAATTGAAGAAACAAATAAATGGAAAGATATTCCATGCTGATGGATTAGAAGAATCAATATTGTTAAAACATCTGTCCTGTACAAAGCAGCCTACTTATTCATTGCAATTCCTATCAAAATTCCAAGGACATTTTTCTCAGAAATAGAACAAATAGTCTTAAAATATGTATGGAACCACCAAAGACCCCTAATAGCCAAAGCAATCCTGAGAAAGAAGAACAAAACTGGAGGCATCATACTTACTGAGGTCAAACCGACTCACAGACTTAGGGAATAAACTTATGGTTACCAGGGGCGAAGCCTTGAGGGAGGGATAGATTGGGAGTTAGGGACTGACGTGTACATCCTAATATATATAAAATAGATAACCAACAAGGACCTACTGTACAGCACAGGGAACTCTGCTCAATACTCTGTAATAACCTAAATGGGAAAAGAATTTGAAAAAGAATAGGTACATGTATATGTATAACTAAATCATTTTGCTGTACACCTGAAACTAACACAACATTGTTATACCCCAATGTAAAATAAAAATTACAAATAAATAAATAAATAAGTAAAACAAACCAACAATATTCCTTCACACCCACAAACATTTTCATTGTGTATACATTTTACCTTATAAATATGGTTATAACATATTTTAAATAACAAAGCAAGTTAAGTTCCTTGCTGTCTGTATTTTATGACCCTTTCCAATCTATTTTCCCTTAGATTTAAACAATTTTCATAATCAATGAATATAAAAATTTATATTCTTTATTAAACTTACCAAACATAACTAATTTTCATAGAGTTTCTTCGGTTTAGAGCCATAATTTTAAAATGGTTACTTAAATAGATGACTAATAGGAAAAAAAAATCAAATTGTACACTTTATAAGCAGTTTATTGTATGTCAATTATATCTCAATAAAACTCTTAAAAAATAAAATGATTACCTAAAATGTTTTTGAATGGATGTATGTTAATTAATATTTGGGTTATCCCTAATATTTTATTCTTGAAATAGCATGATTAATACTCGTTTCACACTTTTTTATTGAAATATCCTCATTAGCACTGTTGGCCTTGAAAGTGCCTCATTCAGTCAGTATCCTCAAACTTTTTTTATTAACAAATAAAGGATAATTTAAAGAAAATAATCCAGATCACATGATCAGTTTATAGAGGAGGAATTTTACTTGGCATCTTTTTTACTTAAAAGCTGGACATTCAGATTAAGTATAAATGCATCATTTTCCCATATCAGTTTATGATAAATTAAGTAGATCATTAATTCATTTTTCTATTCTCTATGCATAGTGGAATAGGTACTGATGGAAAAATGTTTCATGTGGCTACATGGAAGATAGAAACTCTACCTAATAAGCTTTGGATCTAGTGAAGAAGATTTTGAAACAGGATGTTAAAAGTCCTAACTGATTTCTTTTAACTGTTTGTTATAAGCACAGGAAGACAGATAAGGGAAAGAATTATATAATTTCCGCCAGAATGTAAAGGAAAGCTAGAGATTCCAGGACAGTATCTCTAGCCAGCAAGTTCCTCAAAAAAATGCCTCAGCACAAATATCCAATCCAGGGCAGTGCCAGTAATATATGGCTACAGGATCAAGATCAAACCATCTTGATCTTGATGGGTGGGTCTGTAAGTCTTTGGCAAAGTTTAAGGCAGAGGCTCATAGGCCCTCTCAGCTTAAGGGCTTCTAAGGGTGAGATGAATGTTGTCTCACAGCACCCTGACTCATAGTCTGTAAGGAGAGGAGGCTGTCTCAACAAGGATTTTTGTAGGTATGGCTTTGCCTCATGAGTTCATTTATAGAAAACCCACAGTCTTTTTAAAGGGACTGTATCAGCTTACACTAAAACCAACAGAGAAAATTCAAGGTGAAAGGGAAAATGCTGAGAATCTTAGCTGCATACATGATACAGAAGATGGAGCCAAGAACCAGTGAAAAATACTCTTTGTGAACAAAACTGATCCCAATTGAGGAACATTTCCTGTCCCCAAAGTAGGAGAGATTGATGGCAAATGCCCAGTTAAGTTTCAAAATTGATAGGAACTAGTGACTACTCTGGGCCTCCTATTTTCCCTTTTATATATATATATATATATATATATATATATATATATATATATTTTTTTTTTTTCCTTTTGGTGGATCCACATAGCTTGTGGGGTATTAATTCCCGACCAGGGATCGAACAGCCGGACACTCAGCAATGAAAGTGTGGAGTCCTAACTGTTGGACCACCAGGGAATTTCCTTCCCTCATTTGAACAGGTGTGTCTGTTGTGGTTATCCTGTCCGCATCTTCTTATTGTGCACTGACTCTATTGGGAATGGGTAGGTGGAATAACATGTCCATTTAGTTTCCAGGTCTTCAGAATGAGTAGAACCATATTGGTGGAATGGCACCTAAGGACAAAAACCACAGGAATCTGGACCTGATATATAATCCTCTAAGTTGAGCCTGAGTCTGATGTTGAAATGGAATCAGACGTTGGAGGCAAAGTTTTGTTATATGCAGGGGTGTGTTATGGGTTGTATTGTATCCTCCCAAAGGTATGTTGAAGTTCTAACCACCAGTTCCTCGGAAATATGACCTTATTTGGAAATAAGGTTGTTGTAAATGGAATTAGTTAAGACAAGGTCACAGTGAAGAAGAGTGGGTGGGCCTGGGGGCCCTCCCTTAATCCAATGTAACTGGTATGAAGAGACACAGCAGGGAGAAAATAGCCATGTGATGATGGAAACAGAGATTATAGTAAAGCATCTGCAAGCCAAGGAATACCAAGGATTTCTAGCAAACTGCAAAAGCTAGAAGAGGCAATAAAGGGTACTCCTTCTCAGGTTTCAGAGGCAGCATGGTCCTGCTGACACCTTGACTTTTTCTTCCAGTTTCAGGAACTACTGTGAGACAATAAATTCCTACTGTATTCAGCCACCCAGTTTGTGGTATTTTTAATGGCAGACCTAGACAACTGATATGGGGTGTATGTATTTTTGCTTGTAGGAAAGATGTAAATAATTTGCAGCCAGAGGGAGAACTATGGTAAATTAAAAGTGACTATAAATTGTTTGCCACACCTCTCAGTAGGAGGTATAGTTTATTTTTTCCTCCTCTTGAATCTGGGTGACCTTACGACTTTATTTGACCAACAAAATGTAAAGGGAATGATTTTGTTTAACTTCAAGAATTTGGCCTTAGAGATCCACAGCTTCTGCTTTTGTACACTGTGAATATTTTCTCTCTCACCATATACAGAAAAGCCCAGATCACACAGTGAGATCAAGAGAGATCACATGGAGGGGAGCTGAGGTGATCTGAAGTCCCAGAAGAGCTCCGAGCTGACACACCAGCATTACCTGCCAGTCAAAGAGCAAGCAATCTTGGACTTGCCAACCAGCCAAAGCGTGGGGACACTGAAGCAGAAGCACCCAGATGATCACAGTCAACCTACAGACTCCTGAGGAATAATAAGTGATTTCTGTTGTTGTAAGTTACTGGATGTGGGGTATTTTGTTACGCAGTAACAGCAAACCAAAATACCTTCATAAACTGAGTGATCGTTAGGTGCCTGATACTGTGCTGGAAACTTTGCATTCATTGTCTCATTAAATCGTCACCAAAATTTATATGTTAGGTATTATTGCCACTTTAGATATGAAGAAACTGAGATTTGGTGAGGTTAAGTTAGAACGTTTCCTGGCTAGAAAGGGACTGAGAAAGTAATCCTACAGAGATATGTTAAAATTTACAGTCTGTGTGCTTACCTATTTTAATTTTACTAAATGACTGCATGACCTTGGTGAGTCATTAAGTCTCTTTGTGAATGTTTTCCTCATTCATAAAAGAAAACTGATGAAATCTTCACTGTAATGTACAGTTCTATTTTGATGATTTTAGGCAAATAGAAAATAACCTGTGTAGATTATTTAAAATCTATATTTTATCTACAAGTGCAAAGCATAAGAAACTTTGTTTTGAATTGGAAATGAAATGTCTCTTATTTTAATATTTTCATTAGTGCACTTACTGTTCCTTTAATTTTGTGTATATATTTTTCCGTCAGTACTGGTAAGAGGAGCTACATGTAAGAAAAAAATAATTGTCCTCCAATTTGAAAGCAAAGTCAGAGGCAATGGAAATGCTTTAGTGTTTTTCATTGCCTGTTTGTTTATTCACAATATCCATTAACTTTCAGGCTGTGTTTTCAACCACTTTGAGTGTTAGATTGATTCTTACTGAATTCATTTCTTTGAGCCACATTCTTTTCTTTTCTGGAGGCAAACCACCAGAGCTGAAGGCATTTTTGTGGTATTAAAACCCACACTAACATACCCACACAACTGCATCAGCATTAGGAAGATGGCGAGGGCATTAATTCAGAGGATTTGAGTGTGTCAGGTAGCCAGCTGAAACCTGGTACTAAGGATATGGTTTTTCCGCTTGTTCCCAGGAGACAGGTGTTCACTGAAATGTATTCACTGGAGAAGTATTTGTTTTCTTCAGGAAAGCAGTCAGCTTAAGAAGGCATTGTTAAAAAAAAAAAAAAAAAGGCATTATTTTCACAGTTTTCAACTGCAGCAATATTACACAATATACAAACACACTGAAGGCCAATGTTTTATTTTATTACCTCATTGCTGCCATGGTTCAGCTTCATAAAAACAGAACAGCATCATCCTTTGGACCAAATGGGTTACTATTTAATGGGGGAAACAGGTAAAATTATACAACTATATGTATGTTTTTAAGTACAGACACAGGTATAGATATAGAGGTAGAGACAGAGATAATGATATGAATACTGTTATAATCAGAGACACAGCACTAAATAATACCCTATCACTAGTGCGTTCTGTTACTTTTCTTCCTCAACTGGTTCTTTGCACTGATATCCCCTTAATGAAAACTCTCTCCTCTTATCTAAGCTTAGGGATCAATCTAATCACATTGATGTAGAGTCTTGTGCAGTCCACGTTCAATTACCTTCTTCCATTCTCTACACATATCACCTGGGCTGGTCAAGATAGATTTCTCATTGTCCCTCAGAAAAGTCATGTATGATTTTACCTATGCAACTTTGCTCCTATAACGATATCCTCCTTGTCCGAAATGATCTATTTGCTTCTCTATACTTGCATAAGACAAACTGAATTCAAGCTCCATAAAGCCTGCAATAAATGTTCTCTCTTTCAGTTATTTTTTTCCTTCTCTGAAATTCTGTAGCACTCATTGCCTCAACCACTCGCTTGGCATTTTGCCCTGCATTTTTACTTACCATTTTATGTATGGATCCTGTCACCCCAAAGAGCTTGTCAGGCCTTTAAGAGCAGAAACCATATCTCGTAACTATTTGTCTTCATTGCCTAATATAGAAAGCCCTGTGGGTAGTGTGCTCTTGATTAATATTTGATGCTGATAATTTTAATAAATTCTAGTTATTCACAGATCATATGTTACACTTAAGTTCCTGGTCTGTCACAGTCTTGTCATTAGAGAGTTTTCTAATTTGTCATGACCACATGTTAATATAGGCAAAGCAACTGTAGATATTTTGGTCCAAAATAATTTTTTCTTACAATGAACTATTAAATAAAAGCCAGCAGAAAGAATTCCTGACTAAATAAGAAGATATTTATGGAAACAGGAGAGCTTGACTGAGTTCAAGCTAGAGGACAATTGTCTAAAAGAATCTGGTACTTAAAATACTGTAAAAATAAACCTCTGGTGGAATCCAACCATTTCTTAGGAGGGCCTAAGCACTAGAAGGTTTGTGCTATTTTTTTTTTAACAGATTGAGCCAGAACCCATGGGGACCTGACTGTTTCCTTTTCCCCTTGAGACATATTCTGTCCTTGTGTGAATGTGTCAGACTTACATCAAATATTCTCTTGCCTTCCACATCAAAACTTTAGCTACAATCTCACTCCACTTTAAAACCCTCAGTATGTTATCCATGATTGTCTATTTAAGAATTCCTTAATAAATCATTCTAGGGTGGTGTGACATGCAGAATAATGGTCCCCTAAAGATTTTTACATCCTTATCCTCCAAAAGGCAAATAGATTACAGGGCAAGGAGGAATTAGTATTGGAATTAGAATTAAGGTTGCTAATCAGCTGATCTTGAGATAGAAAGTTGATGCTGGATTATCTGGATGGGTCAAATGTCCTCACAAGAACACTTACAAATAGAAGAGAGGATACCAAAGAGATGGTGGCATGGGAAGGATTCAGCCCAATGTTGCTTGCTTTGAAGATGGCAGAATAGCCCCATGAGTCAAGGAAAGGCAGGCAGCCTCTGCAAGCTGGAAGAGGCAAGGAAATAACTTCCCCCCTTATGGCCTCCAGAAGGAACGCAGCCCTATCAACACCGTGATTTTTAGCTTGGTGAGATTCATTTCTGACTTCTACCCTCCAGAATTATTAGGAAATAAATTGGTGTTATGTTGTTTTAAGCCACTAAACTTGTGGTAATCTGTCATGGCAGCAATAGGAAACTAATTAATACATGCGTTGATTTCATGGATAGCTTGAACAGTCTCTGAACAATGGGAAAGGGAAAGAACCCTAGTTCCTGTTTCACAGGCCTCTTATAGATTAGTATTTTCCACTTAAATTCCATTTCCTCACTCTAGTCTTAGTGCTTCCTGCTCTTTAAAGTTCTTTCACATTCATTATCTCACTAAAATCTCACACACCATGGCTGTCCAGTTGCTTTTACAGGGATTACTATGTACATTTCACTGATGAGGAAATAAAAGGTATAAAAGTTTAAAAACTCACATTCATGATCCAGTAGAGTGCAGTCTAAAACTGAGAACAGAAAGAAATGAAACAAACATATGGAATCTCAAATATTATTTGCTCTGTATTTCTAAGTCACCTTAGAATTAATATAACCCTTTATCATTTATTGTACCATTGTGTAATTATTCCCAGAATTAGCATTATGTTTACACTTACAAGATGTGAGAGAGATCACTTCCATAAAGAATCTTAAAAGCTAGAAAGGGAAAAGAGTGATTTGTCATGATCTATAGTAATTTCAGAATTTATTTAGGGGCCACCCTTGTCTAACTCTTAAACCACATTTCACCTTGTTCTTTCCTGTACTTTATGCCTTAGCATCACCAGCCTTTCTTTCTGTGTCTTGACACACTGAGCTCTTTCCCACTCCAGTGCTTGTGTATTTAATGTTTCTTTCATCCAGAATACTCTCACCCAGATTTTTCCATGCTCAAATCTTTCCATTTAGCTTGAATTTCACCACTTATGCCTTTCCTGATCACCCATCTAGAGTGGACAGTTCTTTCTGGCAAGTATTTAATTTTCTTTTTAGCACTTATAGTGCACCACCATTTATTCCTTTGCTTATTTTCAATCTCCCCCTTTTTACTAGCATGGTAACTGTGCAAGCGAGAATCTTGTCTGAGCTGTTCATGAGTTTATCAACAATACTTAGAATATTACCAGGAAAATACTAACTGCTTTTTGAAGAATGAACAGTTGCCACACATTCTTGGTGCTTCTGATACTACCATTAGATCCAACAGACTGAGCTGCTGAGTAGGGCTCTAAGGAACAAAGGATAATCTGTTTAGAAAAGTCAGACATTGGTAAATGAGCATTGTGGTTTTTCCTATGGAAAGTCCATTTGGCTCAGGGATGTATAAAACTGGATACACTTATTGATAAGTATGCAGTGAAACTGAGCTTGGGCATTAGAAACAGATACTTCCTTTCATTCTGTTTTTATCATATGCTGAACATTTAATTTACTATGGATCTAATGGTATAAAGCTAAAAAATAAACCTATTGTATAATGTCCAGCAAAAACATGATGGATGTTGCTCCTGATGACACTGAACTAGGGGCTAAAGAGACTATGCATTCACACATGGCAATCTGTCAGGCTGTTACCATAGGAATTGCTGTCACAGGTGAGTACTGTTAAGATTCACAGGCTATACTCTCTTCATCTCAAAATGATTTAAAAATAATAACTTTCTTCAAGTTGTAAAAATAAAACATCCTTTTGAATAGAATTCACAAAATACAATTATTTAGGGAAGAAAATAAACCATACCAAATCACACTACCTAGTGATAGCTATTGTTATCTCTTTGATGCATATTCTGGCAATTTTTTCTCTATGTGTATGTATATGCATGCATAAATATATTTATTTGTTCCTAAAATGTAGTAAGTATATGATAGATTTTTCTTGAGTAAATAAATGAAGGAAGGGGGGAATGACTGACTGACTATTGGTGACTTCAATTTGACACTGATATAGGTTGTTTCAAAGGTTAGTCATTTGTTCCATTTAAGCTGTCAAAATTTCACTATTCCTCTTTCTTCATTCTAATTTTCTTTGGCTACTCTGGATCGTAAGCTTTTAATTTATCCATCCAGACCCATTCAAATGCAAGGGGCCCCAAAACTCAATTTAGAAAAAAATAAAACCTACCGAAATATGGCAGACAAATAATAAAGTTGAATTTCTTTTCCTCACATCTATGTTAAGGGAAATATTTATTTCACATGAAATAAAGATTATCTCAATAGATGCACTTTATGATACATACTCTCAACAAACTAGAAATGTAAGTGAATTTCCACAAAATGAAAAAAGGCATCTATGGAAATCTTAGGGCTAACATCCAATTTAATGGTGAAAAATGTAAAGTCTTTACTTTAAAATTGGAAAATTTGGAAACAAGAAAGAGTGTCCACTATCACTTTTATTCATCATTGTACTGGTGGTACAATGCAGGTAAAATAAATAGAAGGCATAAGATGAAAAAGGGAGAAATAAAACCAATTCTATATGCAGACAACATGGCTGTCTCTGTAAAAAATCTTAAGTAATCTACACTCCCCCCCAAAAAAAAGAGAGAGAGAGAGAAAACTACTAGAATTAATAAATTAATATAACAAGTTTAAGGAATAAATGTCAATATGCAAAGATCAGTTGGCATTTTATATATGAGTAACAAACAGTTAAAATGATGAATCAATATGATTTACAGCAGCATCAAAAATCATAAAATGTGCAAGGATAAATTTAATCTAAGTTGTGCAAACTTCTTCACTAAAAACTGCAAAACATTGCTTCTAAGAGCTATTAAATAAAATATAAACAAAATGGAGAGGTTTGCCATACTTATGGTCTGCAGGACTCAAAATTGATAAAAAGTCAATATTCTACAAATTGGTTTACAGATATTATTCAATGGAAATAAGAAACCAGTGTTTTGGGGTAGAAATGAACAAGCTAATTCTGAAATCTATATGGAAATACAAAGGACTTGTATAGTCAAAAAAAGCTTGAAAATGAAGATCAAAGTTGGAGGATCTACATTACCTGATTTCAAGAATTGTAAAACTATGCTAATTAAGATAGTATACTGTTTATGCAAAAATAAACAAAGAGATAAATGCAACAGAATGGGGAAGCAAAACAATAAATTTACATACATTCAATTAATTGATTTTAGGCAAAGATATAAAAATGATTTAATGGGGAAAGGGAAAGAAATTCTGTTCAACAAATGATACTTTAACAATTCCATATCTATATCCTTGTGATGTCTATCTTGCACCATACAAAAACATTAATTTGGGATGGATCAGTGACCCAAATGAATAAGTTAAAAGTATTATTCTTCAGGGAGCAAACATAAGGGAATACTTTCATGGCATGTGGTTAAGAAAGGTTTCTTAAATAAAGCAGGGAGTAATAACTAGGAAAAGAAATAGAATTGATGAAATGCTAATGATCAAAATGAAAGTTTCTGCTCATAAAAACAAAACACCATTAAGAAAGGAACAGATCAGTCATAGACTAGGAGAAAATATTAATAATACATGTATCTGAGAGAACTCATTTGCAGAATGTATAAATAACTTCTGCAAATCAACAATAAGACAAACAATCCAATAACAATAAGCAAAGAATTTAAACAGACCCTTCACAAGGGAAGATTTACAAGTGGCCAATAAATATAGAAAAAATGCTCAACATGATTTGTCATCTAAGAAATGCATATTAAAATAACAAGGAAATGTCACTGCACCCTCTCTGGAATGAATAATGTTCAAGTGAGTGATAATAAAAGATATGGAATAACCAGAACTCTCACACAATGCTTTAGTCATAGTTGCAAATAAAAAAATCAATAGGTAAATGTACAAACAAATTATGCTATATTTATATAGTGGAATGCTTCTCACAAACATAGATGTATATAACATGGATAAATCTCAAAAGCATGTTGCTTGAAGAAATACAGATACAAAAAAGTATATACTCAGTGATTTCTTTTATATGAAATTTTGAAATAGGTAAAATTCACCGATGGTACTAAAAATAAGAACAGTGATAGCTTCTGAACGCAGGGCAGAGAATGAGCAGTAAGATACATGATGGAACTTCCTAGGGGTGACGACAAAATTCTATATTTTGATAGAGGTAAGGGTCCAAAACTCATCAAACTATACATTTAGCTTCAGGGAATTTCACTATATTTAAATTATACCTCAATTTATAAGAAATTTAAAATGTGGGGGGCAGTATTTCAAATGAGGAGGCTCAAATTGTCACTACTTGATATGTTTCAAGACACACAATTTGAAAATGAATTTTTAAGTCATCAAGTTTATTGGATATTAAACAGAACAATAATAGATGTCAAGTAGTTGAATATATTGCTTTCATCTGTATCAGGAATGCTTTGAGTACAACTAATAGAAAATGTACTTAGATGCTTGTTAAACATCAAGAAAGTGTAATCATTCCAAGCATAATTCAGCTTAAAATCTCAGACTCTGTCCTCCTTTTTGAAATATGGTTGGTGTCCTTCCCAGCAGACAGATTAAAAAACAAAGATTAGGAGCAAAAACTTTTCCATTGAAGTCTTTATTTTTATCAAGGAAAGGAAGCCCTCAGCGAAAAAAACCTCTTCTCACTGACTAAAAGATCTTTGTCCACCTCTAGACCATTTTCAATAGGTCTAGAATAGGATGACTGTGATTGATTTGAATAATCCTTTTAGGCCTGTGTAGGAGCTTCCCTTTTTGAGATCAAGGCATCTCCTCATCCTACCTGTAAAATCAGGGTTCATTTCATAGGAAGGAATTTGAGGCTGGGAATAGTTGTGGGTTGACAATGAACAGTGTCTAACACATGTATTCCTTTCCTAACTTCTGTTAAAATGAGTAATTTTTTCCCCCAGTGTGGAAGGAATTCAACTGTTATAATCTTTCTACTCTCTATTCTTTTACTCATTGACATGAATAATTTTGGGGGATTAAATAGGTCATGCTCAGTTCAGCAGTGACCTTCTATTTTAGAGGAGCTGAGTAGAGGGAGTACCTGTCCTGTTGCTCCACCAGGGGAGGCTTTGTCTCAGTGGGGAAGGGGTGTGAAAAAAAGATCTTCCCAGTTTTCAGGTATCAAACTGTTTAACTTCATCCACTCCTGAGGCTCAGTGTTAGAATGCCCTTGAGGTTCTTATACCTAAGCTAATTTTTCTAACCCAGCATTTATAAGCAGTAAAGTTTATAGCTATTCTCTTTACTAATTTTCAATGTGTTTAGAACTTGAAAAAGGAAGAGGGAAGCATTGGCTAGGGGCACTGAAAATTAAATGAGTAGATTTTTGGAGCAAAAAGTACATTAGAGTAGATTTTGATGGGAAGATGACTATATCTCTAGACCTTGGGCTTTTCATGTGTCACCATGATATTCCGACCTTAAGAGTTTTTAGAGGCTTATAATCAACTTTTAGTTGCTATGACTTGGCTTCACATTGCAGGCTAGACTATAGCTGGCTTAATTTTATAAGGCTGTACAGACCTTAAGCAAGGACACAAAAGTTCCTGACAAAAGCAAGAGAATCCCAGCAGAGGTACATGGCTTACATGGGTATCCTCAGCAAAGGTACATGGGAATCACAAAGTTGTAGCTATGCTGCAAGTGGCCTGGGTGGGCTTCTAACAGGTGTGGGTGACCACAGTTTAATTCATAGACTGGGCTTTTTGTAATAGAAATATGTGAGGCAAAGATTATATTATAGGAAAAAGAGAATCTTTACATGTTTTCTTGGCACTGGTGGGTATAAAATATTTGCTGCATTTAAACATTAAGGAAGACAAATTTCTATCCTTCTATGATTTACAGTTCACAGAAGCTGGTTTAAAGTCTTAGTACCTGGCAGATAGGCATTGCCAGATGACTGCTCCAAATTTTATCATCTATTCAGAGCCAAGGAGATGCTGTTGGAGGAATTAATTTTTAATGCAGCTTTTTATATACATAAGAATGAATAATTCTCAAAAAATTAGTGGATATATTTTAAGATGATGCAATTGTTATGGGTGGCATGCCTGTGCCCTGAGAGAACATGTTTCACAAGTATATGGAATTGAAAAGTAGAAGAAAGATAGTGTGTTGAGGAACACGAGGCAGAAGTCTTGCTCTTTTCTAACCCTCTAGGGCAGGGGTTATCACACTATACCCAACGGCCAAATTGGGCTGCCAGCTAATTTTACAAATAAAGTTTTATTGGGACACAGCCACACCCATTAGTCCAAGATGTTTTTCTCTCCACATTGCCAGAGTGGAGATGATATGGCCCACTGGCTTTTTATAGAAAAGTTTGCCAGCCCCACCTAGGAGACGGTAATGATTCTCAAACTTGAGCATGCACCAGAATTACCTGGAGGACTTGTTAGCATACAGATTGTTAGGCTTTACCTTAAAGTTTCTGATTCAGATGTTCCTGTTAGCCTAATAATTTGCATTTCTAGAAAATTCCCAGTGATACTGATACTGCTGGTCTGGGACTGTAATCTGATAACCACTTTCCTAAGCACAAGCTTCTATCATTTCCTTACAGAGTAATTTGCTTAGAGTGATTTGCAATTGAACCAAATGTGAAGATATGGTGAAAGCCTTAGGTTTAAGTATCAATCACAAGAGGTAGTGACAATAACTGAAAAGGACAGAAAAGAACAGAAAGAAAAGAATAGTAATAAATTAAAAAACAGTATGTCAGACTTAGTTCACACTTAAGTACCAGAATTCAAAAATCACGTGGCTCTAAGAGGACATTATGAAATGTAAGAAATGCATACCGCATATTGTTAGGGAAAGGTGGGATCCCTTCTCCTCCTCCTTCCCCCAAATATGGTATACACATAGAGGCAAAATAAATTACATTCTGGGAGATTTCTCACAATTCATTGGGGAGGGGGAAGGGGTATTAAATTTTTTCATTTGAAGGAATGGTACAAATGACAGAACATAAGTTCTTACAACCTACAGAAAGGAAGAATTTAAACCTGAAAAACACGCACTGCATTGGTGACCACGGAGGGTCATGCCACGGCTCTGGGGAAGCCACTGTAGGCTTTGCTCTAGAAATTACTGTCTTTCAGGATGCACTTGTCACAGATACTCGGGCAAGCCAAGTTCCAGGGCGGGGGCAGGAGCTGGGCGGGGGGCGGGGGACTGGAGGGGAGTTAGGGGGAGGAAGCTGCAGGGAGGGGGAGCTTCCGTTGTGCCCAGGTTGGTTACAAGGCCGCCTGATTCTTTGCTGGCTTTCACCTACCTGCTCCTTCAGGTCTTGAATCTCAAAGAAGTCACACATGTGGGCGTCGTTTTTGTCAGTGGCCAGTTTGTGCAGTTCCAGTAGTGAATGATTCACACTAGTTTCTAAGTACGAGGCGACTCCGCCCCAGTCTCCGTGCTCTGGCTCCTCCCTAACCTAAAGGAAGATTCGGCCACCGCCTTGATCTACAGTTTCAACGGTTTTTCACCATGTTCTCTCTCCTCATAGGGCTAGTGAAGGAAATGCTGGCAAAGTTCTTCAAAGCCACAGCGTCGCGGTCAAAGTAGTAGGTCGTGGACAGGCACGGTAACGTGGGGCTCCTGCTGATGGGCGGTTGCTGGTGCCAGAGCCCCAGCGGGGACACGCAGGCACAGTGGCAGCAGCGGTCCCCTCCCCATCACAGCTCTCTGCGGGGACGTCTGGCCTCTCCAGTCATTTTTATGTTCCCCAGTTTGGGATTCTAGACATTTTGGCATCGACCAGTGACTGGCATCTCAGCGAAGCAGAAAGTCTCAAGTCCTCCACTCCCCTTCACTATGGCCTTTTGAACACTAAGTACTGGGCTCTGGGAACCTCGTTCTGCCGGCCGTAAGGGGTCTAGAGCCTGGGTGCGGCTTCCTCTCTCAATACAGCGATTGCAGGGTCCGTGCTTCATAGTTACGTACGCCCCTCTCACTGGGATGTTTAAAATTGAAATATATCAGCGAATTGACATTGCAATTTGTGATCCCAAAGGAACAATGCTCCTTTCCTAAGAATACTTAAAGAATCCCAATTCCACATGGCCAGGATTTTGTTGAAAAGGATGAGGTTTGGACTTTACACATAAATAAGCAAAATAGTTTGAGTCCAGATATTAAGGGGATTTTAACTTGCAAGAGGATTTAACCATTCTCCCTTGGAATGTGATAATGGGAGAGTGTTTTTTATTCACATTGAGATGTCCCTATATTGTGGATATTTTAATTATTTGAATGTGTTTAATGCCCTTGAAGAATTTCTGGAATACTATGTGGATAGAGTGATTGGTTGTAATTTGGGATAGCAAACTGAATAGAAAATGGATTTTTTCTGTTGGGTACAGAGTGGCCTTGGAACTAATTTAGATAATGCATTGTTCTCATCAATTTTAGCGAAGTCTAAAATTGACTACCAGTGGTCCCAGGATGATTCCCAGAGAGCAGTGATTGGTAATGGAGAAGCAACCTAATGAAGGTCAGAGCAGTGTTTTCCTTATAGACAAGTAGTCCCCTCTCCCTAAAGGACACACTCCTGCTTGACTACTGGCTTTCTAAAAAAGTTTAAAGAGTTTTGAAGAAAAAAGGGAGGGAATTTTATGGGGAACACTGAATCCTTCCTGCCCGTGAAAGAAACTCAGAATCTGACTGTACCTTTATTGACGTCAACCCAGGGGCAGTGGAGTGACATATCTGATTGGTAAAATTGGGAAGAAAAAATAGGCTGATCTGCTGTTTGTTTGCTCAGCCCAGATCTACTACTTCTTCCTCTCAGAATTAACTGAAGTAAACTACTCCCTAGAAGCACAAGTTGTTTGTTCTTTTCAGAGGTAGTTTCTTCTCCCTCTGACCATGACAGACAGATGGATAAGTCTGCCTAATTTGGGGGCTTGGTGTTGGGAGTCCATTTAGTTCTTAGAACGAAGCTATGGCTTTTAACTTCCCGTTAAAGTAAAGGAAGTAGTATTTTGGCCTCCATATGCCACTCTGTTTTACTTCTCAATGTGTTTAGAAACTAAATGGTAAAGAAGGATACTATTTTTTGAAGCAGAGGAGGTCCTCCCTCAGAAATTCTTAACAGATTTTCCCCATTATTACATTACTTTTTAAAAAATTTTACATATAAGGAATATTATATTATGGGGTTTTTTAATAGTAAGCTGATGGACGAAGAGATTTTGTCAGTTAAGAAAACAATATAAAAAACTATAGTCTATAAATATTTGTGGAGATTTATTTTATAAACCTTTTTTCCCAAAATAAGTGAAAATGTCAGCATCACTCTAAGAACAGGTGTGTACATTTACCTTAGATAAATTATTCATTTGCTAATATTGTGAAATTGTTTTGTAGTGCATGAGAGTAAAAAGAAAGCAGAAATAATCTCCATCCCTTGCATTATGCATTGTAGCATTAGAAATACTAAATTAAAAAAGACTCTCTTTTCAGTCCCTGAGGTACTAAAGTAAGTAGCAGAAAAAAATCCAATAAAAAATTTTGAATTTATTTTGGTTCTTTGCCATCCCCTTTAGTTAATGGTATGGATGTTTTACTTCCCAAGCACATGGAATATAGTTTGGCTGGACTGAATGTCATTATTTTGATTCCCTTTGCTAAACTTGAAGTGAGCTACCTTTTCTTTTCTTTCATTTTGGGGAGCTTGTATGCTCACTCATAGTCATAGTTGTTCCTGGAGCTTGTAATCTTTGGCACTTGGCCTTTCTGGTTCCACCATTCTAAATCCCCTGATTGTTGATTTTTCCTTCCTAAACAACACTATAGTATACTTACTTCCTATACCACTCAGTTCATTTATTATTTAATATTTTAATTGTTATTTTTATGTCCAAAGTGCCTATAGCATGAATCTCAAGTTAATTGCAGGCTTCTTAAGCACCAATTTTAATACTTTGCAGATCACTCAAAACATTGTGTTTTACAACTCATAGACACTCAAAACACTTTTGAATGTACCTAACATTCCTAACTAGAAGAAATCATATTCAAGGAAGATAAAGAACCCTTTTGGAGCTTCTACTAACGGAACAAAACAATTATTAAAATCTATAACATTTATAGCTGAAATTATGTGTAAAATTTGAGTAGCTAATAATTCACAAATGATAATTTTAGGTATTATTTTTCATGTGGCTGAAATTCATAAGTACTGTTTAGAGCCACAATTATCTTTTTCTTGGTGTGTACTTTTTTGCTTTTATTTGTAAAATCAACTTTATTGAGGTATAATTAGTATATAATAAAATGCATCCATTTAAGAGTACAGTTCAGTGAGTTTTCGATAATAACCCATATAACCATCATTATATTCAAGATATAGAACTTTTCCTCAACTTAAAATCCTTGTGGAGCACGAAGGTCTGTGTATGTGTGTACTTATTTACTTTTAACTTACAGTAATGTGCCATCAAAGTAACATCGTTTGGTGTATTGTTTATTTATTGGCTTTTTGTTTTTTGGACAATATTTTTGTGTAATTTTGATGGGCAATTGCTCTAGGGATTAGAATATGCATTAAACTTTTCAGAATCTATTTAGAATTAATAATTTACCACTTCAAGTGGAATGTAGATAACTTAAATCCATATGTCTCTTTACTCTTTTAAATTCTAGTTGGAATGAATTACATATATGTAATTCATATACATTCTGCCACACGACACAATTTTTGTTTTCTGCTAATATGTATATTTTAAAGAATTTAAGATGGGGGCGGGTAGTCTATTATATCTACCTCGATATTTAGCATTTCTGTTACTTTTCCTGCATTCTAAAAGTTCCAAGTTTCCTTTTGGTATCATTTCCTTTTTCTGAAGAACTTGCTTTAGCATTTCTTTCATATTAGATATGTTGGTGAAAACTTTTCTTCGTTTTCCTTCATCCAAACATAAGGATGCCTTCATTTTGTCTTTAATCCTAAGGAAAGTTTACACTGTATGTATTATCTTGTGTTGCTCATTCTTTTATTGTAGCACTTTAAAAATGTTCCATTACCTTCTGGTTTCCATAGTTTCCTCAAGAAATCAGTAATAATTCAAATACTTGTTCTCCTATATGTATGAGGGTGAGTCAAAAATTATCCGCACTCTGGTTGTGGAATTACAGAGGTTTTAATATAACCAGAGTGTGGATAATTTCTGACTCATCCTCATAATATGTCATTATTTTCTTTAGCTTTGATTTTCAGCAGTCTAATTACAATATATCTGGATATACAGTTCTTTGAGTGTTTTCTGGTTGGGTTTTGCTGAGCCTCTCAAATCTCTAATTTATACCTTTTCCTAATTAGGGATGATTTCCACCTTTATTTCCTCAATATTTTTCTACAAAACACTCTTTCTCCTGCCTTTCTGGCGCCTATAGGACACCAAATTTTGACCTTGTTATATTGTTCCACAGGTACCTGAAGTGCTGTTCATCTTTTGTTTTTCTTTTTTTTTTTTCTCCGTTGATCAGATTAGATTATTTTTATTGATCTATCTTCAAGAACACAACTCAGTTTTACCATTGAGACCATCCAGTGTTTTTTCACTTATATAATTCCCAGTTCTAAAAATGATTGTTTTAAAAATCTCGCATGTCACTACAGAGACTTTCTATCTTTCCATTTGTTTCAGAAGTGTTTGTGCTTAGTTTTTATAGAATGATTAGGAGATATGCTTTAAAGTCTTTGTCATGGCAGATTTGGGGCTGACTTCTGTCAATTGTCTTTTCCCTTGAGAGTTTGTCAGACTTCTGGTTCTTTGTACCTTGATTACTTTTTAATTGGATGCTGAATATTTTGAATATTATGCTATGAGATGCAGATCTTGTTTAAAGCCTGTGGAGAATATAGTTTTTATTTTCACAGTAAGTAGTTAGTCCAGTTAGGTTTTAGCCAGAAGTTTCAAACTCAATTATGTGGATTTTGGTTTCAGTGTTAGTTGTTTTCAAAGCCTTTGCAGTGTCTGTCGCAACATGTATACAGCCCAGGGGACAATCTTAGACCTAGGTTGTAATCTACCCTTTAGGTGTTTATCAAAGGCTTCAGTATACCTGTTTAAGGTCAGATCCATGCATACATGTGCTCAGGGGTGAGTCCACAAGTTCATATACAATTTTATGGGATCTGTTTCTCAAGTCTTCTCCTCTTTGCTCCTTTGTAAACATGTTCCAGATCCAAGTCCTCCTCTCCCTTCTTGGTCCTTTGGCTAGAACACTGAAGATTTAGTATACTCACTCTGCTGTGTACTTCCCATAACAGGAACTGAAGAGAAAAGGAAAAAAAATAATAGGGAATTTCCCCTCCTCTTCCTGGTTTCCCCTCCCCCGCAGACCAGAGCAAGAAGGGATTACTTTGCGGTCTTTCTGTGTACAGTCTGTGCACCATTCTGAGATGCGCACTGCCTTTGAATATAGGCTGAGGAATACAGGTGGAAAAGAGAAATACAGAGTCGCTGCCGGATTATCTGTACTTTGAATTCTCAATTCCTTCCTCAATTTTGCTCCCTCATTTTCATTTCAGAGTCCACAGATGGTTGCATTCACTGGGAGGGTGGCGTGTGTTTATTCTATCTTAGTCAGAACTGGAACATTCATAGTTATAAAATAAGGTTTATGTGTCTTCTTTTAACCTGGTTACTATGATATCTCCCTTTTTATGTTCAAATTAATTTATTTAAAAAGGAAATACAAAGGGAATTTCATTTTTTTTCTTGTTTTCCACTAGCCATAGAGTCCTTTTCCTCTTTTTGAAGGGAAAAGGTAGCATGTTGAAACAGAATTTCATCACACTCTTTCTAGAACAATAATTCTATTTTTAATAGATAAATTATTTTCTCTCCTAGAAATCCTTTTTCTGGAGAAGAAATAAAGGAAGTGTCAACACTTGCTACCTCACTTAATCTTTTTCTCTTCCTTCACATTTGCAGAATCAGAGAAGCCAAAGACAAGAAAAGAGAGATTACCACAAATATTAATGGTATACATAGAGTGATCACATACAATATGTGATTCCTAGAAATTAAATCCCAATACCATCTTCTTTAGGGTTAATGCAAGTGAATGTTTATTGCTGTTCAAAGAAAAAGAAAGCAAGCCAGCATAAATAAAACATTTGAGGCCTAGAAGAATCAAGATGGTGGAGTAGGAGAACATGCACTCACTCCCTCTTGCAAGAGCACTGGAATTACAACTAACTGCTGAAAAACCATCAAAAGAAAGACACTGGAACTCACCAAAAAAACCACCCCACATCCAGAGACAAAGGAGAAGCCGCAATGAGATGGTAGGAGCGGCGTAATCGTGTTAAAATCAAATCCCATAAATGCTGGGTGGGTGACTCACAAGCTGGAGAACAGCTATACCACAGAAGTCCTGAGGGTTCTGAGCCCCAAGTCAGGCTTTCTAACCTGGGGGTCCAGCAATGGGAGGAGGAATCCCCAGAGAATCAGACTTTGAAAGCCAGTGGGATTTGATTGCAGGACCTCCACAGGACTGGGGGAAAGAGAGACTCCATTCTTAGAGGGCACACAAAAAAGTGTGCTCACCAGGACCCAGTGGGAAGGAGCAGTGACCCCATAGGAGACTGAACCAGACCTACCTGCTGGTGTTGGAGGGTTGCCTGCAGAGGTGGGGGGCAGCTGTGGCTCACTGAGGAGATGGGGCACTGGCAGCAGGGGTTCTGAGAAGTGCTCATTGGTGTGAGCCCTTCCAGAATCCACCATTAGCCACACCAAAGAGCCTGTAGGCTCCAGTGCTGGGTTGCCTCAGGTCAAATGTCCACCAGGGTGGGAACACAGCCCCACCCATTGGCAGACAAGCAGATTAAAGGGTCACTGAGCTCCACCCACCAAATCGGATTAAAGTTTTACTGAGCTCCACCCACTCAGCCCAACCCACCATCAGTCCCTCCTATCAGGAAGCACTCACGAGCCTCCTAGATAGCTTCCTCCACAAGAGGGCAGGCAGCAGAATAAAGCAGTATCAGCAGTATTTCATCTTGTGGAACTGAAAATCACAGCCACAGAAAGACAGAGAAAATGAAAAAGCAGAGGACTTTGTACCAGATGAAGGAACAAGATAAAACACCAGAAAAACAACTAAATGAAGAGGAGTTAGGCACTCTTCTGGAAAAAGAATTCAGAATAATGATGGTGAAGATGATCCAGGACTTTGAAAAAAGATTGGGTGCAAAGATTGAAAAGTTGCAAGAAAAGTTTACCAAAGACCTAGAAGAATTAAAGAGCAAACAAGCAGAGATATGCAACACAATAACTGAAATGAAAAATACACTAGAAGGAACCAATAGCAGATTAACTGAGGCAGAAGGACGGATAAGTGACCTGGAAGACAGAGTGGTGATCATCACTGATGTGGAAAAAAATAAAGAAAAAAGAATGAAAAGAACTGAAGACAGCCTAAGAGACCTCTGGGATAATGTTGAATGCACCAACATTCGCATTATAGGGGTCCCAGAAGGAGACGAGAGAGAGAAAGGACCTGAGAAAATACTGGAAGAGATTATAGTTGAAAACTTCCCTAACATGGGAAAGGAAATAGTTACCCAAGTCCAGGAAGTGCAGAGAGTCCCAGGCAGGATAAACCAAAGGAGACACATGCCAAGACATATAGTAGTCAAACTGACAAAAATTAAAGACAGAGAAATGTTATTAAAAGCAACAAGGGAAAAATGAAAAATAGCATACAAGGGAATTCCCATCAGGTTAGCAGCTGATTTCTCAGCAGAAACTCTGCAAGCCAGAAGGCAGTGGAATGATATATTTAAAGTGAAGAAAGGGAAGAACCTACAACCAAGAATACTCTACCCAGCAAGGATCTCATTCAGATTCCACAGAGAAATCAAAAGCTTTACAGACAAGCAACAGCTAAGAGAATTCAGTACCACCAAACCAGCCCTACAACAAGTGCTAAAGGAACTTCTCTAAGCAGAAAACGTAAGAGAAGAAAAGGACCTACAGAAACAAAAACAAAACAATTAAGAACATGGTAATAGGAACATACATATGGATAATTACCTTGAATGTAAATGGACTAAATGCACCAAGCAAAAGACACAGACTGGCTGAATGGATACAAAAACAAGACCCATATATATGCTGTCTAAAAGAGACTCACTTCAGACGTAGGGACACATACAGCCTGAAAGTGAGGGGATGGAAAAAGATATTCCATGCAAATGGAAATCAAAAGAAAGCTGGAGTAGCAATACTCATATCAGATAAAATAGCCTTTAAAATAAAAATTGTTACAAGAGACAAGAAAGGACACTACATAAAGATCAAGGGATCCATCCAAGAAGAGGAGAGAACAATTATAAATATATATGCACCCAATATAGGAGCACCTCAATACATAAGGCAAATGCTAACAACTATGAAAGAGGAAATCAACAGTAACACAATCATAGTGGGGGACTTTAACACCCCACTTACACCAATGGACAGGTCATCCAGACAGAAAATTAATAAGGAAACACAGGCTTTAAATGACACAATAAATCAGCTGGATTTAATAGATATCTATAGGACATTACATCCAAAAACAACAGATTACACATTCTTCTCAAGTGCATATGGAACATTCTCCAGGATAGATCACATTTTGGGTCATAAATCAAGCCTTGTTAAATTCAAGAAAATTGAAATTGTATCAAGCATCTTTTCTGACCACAATGCTATGAGATTAAAAATCAATTACAGGAAAAAAACTAAAAAACACAAACACATAGAGGCTAAACAATATGCTACTAAATAACCAATAGATTACTGAAGAAATCAAAGAGGAAATCAAAAAATACCTAGAGACAAATGACCATGAAAACACAATGATCCAAAACCTATGGGATGCAGCAAAGACAGTTCTAAGAGGGAAGTTTATAGCAATACAATCCTACCTCAAGAAACAAGAAAAATCCCAAATAAACAATCTCACCTTACACCTAGAGAAACTAGAGAAAGAGGAGCAAACAAAACCCAAAGTCAGTAGATGGAGAGAAATCATAAAGATCAGAGCAGAAATAAATGAAATAGAGACAAAGAAAACAATAGCAAAAATCAATAAAACTAAAAGCTGGTTCTTTGAGAAGATAAATAAAATTGATAAACCTCTAGCAAGACTCATCAAGAAAAAGAGGGAGAGGACTCAAATCAATAAAATTAGAAATGAAACAGGAGAAGTTACAACAGACACCACAGAAATAAAAAGCACCGTAAGAGACTACTACAAGCAACTATATGCCAATAAAATGGACAACCTGGAGGAAATGGACAGATTCTTAGAAAGATATAACTTTCCAACACTGAATCAGGAAGACATAGAAAATATGAACAGACCAATCACAAGGAGTGAAATTGAAACTGATTAAAAATCTGCCAACAAACAAAAGTCCAGGATCAGATGGATTCACAGGTGAATTTTATCACACATTTAGAGAAGAGCTAACACCCATCCTTCTCAAACTCTTCCAAAACATTGCAGAGGAAGGAATACTCCCAAACTCATTTTATGAAGCCACCATCACCCTGATACCAAAACCAGACAAAGATACTACAAAAAAAGAAAACTACAGACCAATATCACTGATGTATTTAGATGCAAAAATCCTCAACAAAATACTAGCCAACAGAATCCAACAACACATTGAAAGTATCATACACCATGATCAAGTGGGGTTTATCCCTGGAATGCAAGGATTCTTCAATATACACACATCAGTCAATATGATACACCATATTAACAAACTGAAGGACAAAAACCACATAACCATCTCAAAAGATGCAGAAAAAGCTTTTGAAAACATTCAACACCCATTTATGATAAAAACTCTCCAGAAGGTGGGCATAGAGGGAACCTACCTCAACATAATAAAGGCCATATATGACAAACCCACAGCAAACATCATTCTCAATGATGAAAAACTGGAAGCATTCCCTCTAAGATCAAGAACAAGACAAAGATGTCCACTCTTGCCACTACTATTCAACATAGTTTTGGAAGTCCTTGCCACAGCAATCAGAGAGAAAATGAAATAAAAGGAATCCAAATTGGAAAAGAAGAAGTAAAACTGTCACTGTTTGCAGATGACATGATACTACACATAGAAAATCCTAAAGATGCCACCAGAAGACTACTCGAGCTAATCAATGAATTTGGTAAAGTTGCAGGATACAAAATTAACACACAGAAATCTCTTGCATTTCTATACACCAACAATGAAAGATCAGAAAGAGAAATTAAGGAAACAATCCCATTCACCATTGCAACAAAAAGAATAAAATACCTAGGAATAAACCTAATCAAGGAGGTAAAAGACCAGTACTCTGAAAAGTTTAAGACTCTCATGAAAGAAATCAAAGAAGACAGAAACAGATGGAGGGACATACCATGTTCTTGGATTGGAAGAATCCACATTGTGAAAATGACTGTATAACTGAAAGCAATTTACAGATTCAGTGCAATCCCAATCAAATTACCAATGGCATTTTTCACAGAACTGGAACAAGAAATTTTACGATTTGTATGGAAATGCAAAAGACCTCGAATAGCTAAAGCAATCTTGAGAAGGAAAGACAGAGTTGGGGGAATCAGGCTTCCCGACTTCAGGCTATACTACAAGGCTACAGTGATCAAGACAGTATGGTACTGGCACAAAAACAGAAATATAGATCAATGGAACAGGATAGAAAACGCAGAGATAAACTATGGTCAACTAATCTATGACAAAGGAGGCAAGGATATACAATGGAGAAAAGGCAGCCTCTTCAATAAGTGGTGCTAGGAAAATTGGACAGCTACATGTAAAAGAATGAAATTAGAGCACTCCCTAACACCATACACAAAAATAAACTCAAAATGGATAAAAGACCTAAATGTAAGACTAGACACTATACAACTGCTAGAGGAAAACATAGGAAGAACACTCTTCGACGTAAATAACAGCAGGATCTTTTTTGATCCACCCCCTAGAATAATGGAAATAAAAACAAAAATAAATAAGTGGGACCTAATGAAACTTCAAAGCTTCTGCACAGCAAAGGAAACTATAAGCAAGATGAAAAGACAACCCTCAGAATGGGAAAAAATATTCGCAAACAAATCAACAGGCAAAGGATTAATCTCCAAAATATATAAAGTTTATGCAGCTCAATATCAAAAAAACAAACAACCCAATCAAAAAATGGGCAGAAGACCTAAATAGACATTTCTCCAAAGAAGACATATGGATGGCCAAGGGGCACATGAAAAGCTGCCCAACATCACTAATTATTAGAGAAATGCAAATTAAAACTACAGTGAGGTATCACCTCACACCGATTAGAATGGGCATCATCAGAAAATCTACAAACAGTAAATGCTGGAGAGGGTGTGGAGAGAAGGGAACGCTCTTGCACTGCTGGTGGCAATGTAAATTGATACAGCCACTATGGAGAACAGTATGGAGGTTCCTTAAAAAACTAAAAACAGAACTACCATATGACCCAGCAATCCCACTACTGCACATATACCCAGAGAACACCATCATTCAAAAAGACACATGCACCCCAATGTTCATTGCAGCACTATTTACTATAGCCAGGACATGGAAGCAACCTAAATGTCCATCAAGAGATGAATGGATAAAGAAGATGTGGTGCATACATACAATGGAATATTACTCAGCTGTAAAAAGCAATGAAACTGGGACATTTTTAGAGACATGGATGGACCTAGAGACTGTCATAGAGAGTGAAGTGAGTCAGAAAGAGAAAAACAAATATTGTATATTAACACATGTATGTGGACTATAGAAAAATGGTACAAATCAACCGGTTTGCAAGGCAGAAATAGAGACACAGATGTAGAGAACAAACACATGGACACCAAGTGGGGAAAGCAGGGAGGGCTGGGGGGGGGAATGAATTGGGAAATTGGGATACCAAATTGTACACTCTAAATATATGCAGTTTATTATAAAAAATAAAAGAATAAGAAGTTTAAAACAAAAGAAAATTAAAAAATTAAAAAAAAAAAAACATTTGAGACACTGCACTGACAAATATTAAAAAAAAAAAAAAATTAGAATCTTGGCCCAGGGTAGATTCTGACAGTAAGAATCACACAATGCACAGAGAAAGCTTGGGTAACCACAAACTAGACTCAACACCATCCAACTACCATCCCTTCTTTCCCGAGACCCAAATGCAAGTGAGTGGATGATGCTTAATTCTAAAGCCCAAACTCTAGGAACTGGCTGTCTGAAAATTATCTTTTCTAGAACCTTCCAGTGCTTCATCGAATGCCTGACACATTAGTTTCCTATATCCTACTTTAGTTGTTGTTTTGTGAAAGGAAATGAAATGTATTTTTCTTCTTCATATTTTACCTTTCCTGGAAAAGGTTGTTGCAAAGATGAAACTTGAATGGAGAATTCCTATTTCCAAAGCTAATTCACTTTCCATTATGTTAAAATTGATGAAATACTAGAAACTGTTCCTTTCACCATCTCTGCATACATAAATCCAAATTTATGCTTTATAGTATAGCTCTAATTCCATTAAGCAGCTCCCTTTAGGAATGCAGATTGTGGAAACAGATAAAAGCAAATTGTGTCCTGATTATTCCTCTGACTAGTTATGCAACTGTGGATAAGTCGCTTGATATCTCTGAGCCTCACTGTCCTCTTCTGTCAAGTAAGGATGATAACATGACCCTCTCACAAGGTTTTTGCAGCAAATCCACTATTAACTCTGCAAATGTTAGCTGCTTCTGCACTTATCACAGTCAGCCTTTTATTATGATTGAACAAATATGTTTCCCTTACATGATTAGAGAGCTCAAGGACATTAAGACATTATCTATGTCATTTTTTCAGGTAAAAACCCTGAAGGTCAGAGGCTCAGAGTGATTTTTCTAAAAGGCACAGATATAGCCAGGATGACAAGAATTAGCTAAGCCTTAATGAAATATCACTTTTAAAGGATGAACCTCACAATATTCTAAGTGGATAATAGGAGAAGCTCAGCAACCCATATGGCAAGGAAGTCTTAGTTGCCTGCTTGATTTCAGTTTACAGATTTTTTTTTTTTTCCCGCCTGAAGACAGGGCAGGAGAAGGGGGATAAGAGCTTTATCAAATGCAGTGTCATCTGGGCTGATCTGACCTAAATGGTCAGGTGATTCTCCCTAACCCTTATTAGTAGGCTGCTGAGGACTTTTCACAATAAGTGAATTATTTTAGTGTTAATAAGAAATCGGGCCCAAAATATATTAAATTCTCACTTTTCATCTGTTTGCCATGTCATTCCATTTCCTGATTTGCTTTAGCTTAGTGACCTATTTTTCGAGTACTAAATACATTGATGCTAACGCAGAGGCCTTTGTGAATATCTTCTGGTCATTGGGTTGAGACAGAATGCTCATTTTTTTCAATCTGTGGAGTGCAGACAGAAGCGAGTGGGCTGTGGAATGAATTTGCCATGCACTGCTGCTCTGCATTATTGAACATGCTCTCAGTCTCTTGGCATTCTTAGGTGTCCATTTTCAGAGGCAGACCCATTTTGCTTCTGTTTTTTGCTCTTAATAAACTCTAAATAAAACTGCTAAAACTTGATTTGTCCCCCAGACCACTTCTTTCTTTGGGTGTTTCAGATTCAGAGGCAGTAGACTTTTTAAAGGGGACTTTTTGTTTTGACTTTTTAAAAGGGAACTGTAGTTTTGATCCTGAAAATAAAGTAAATTAATGTTCTGAAGTAGATCTATGAAGAAAGCATTAGCTACAAAAACTTCTTTGCAATTGCTTTTAAAGAACACATCAGGAGGGTGAGGACTTGGAGAAGATGAACTTTCTGAGGATATTGGGTGATGGAATCAGGCCCACCTCCATTCAAAATTGCTGAGTACATGAAGACAATCTACACCCCTTCAGCCTTCTTTTACTCTAAACCTTTAAACCTCATTAGCCACATGCCCTGTAAATTGCCCTACTCTCATCAAAATCTCAGGAAAAAAACCTAAGAAACTATCTCACATTAGGTTTAAAGGACGGATTCAACTTTCAATGTTATCCCTAACAGGTAAGTCTGAACTTGAATCGATAGATAAAACCTCAAGATAAATGAATGATGCTTTAGTGGTATATTTGGAGCTATATTTTAATCTTTATTTGGCAAAATAAAAATGTCCCTAAGATCACACGTCTGTCTTTGCATAAAACTGTACTAGTTTTGGATCGTTGCTTTCCCTGCCACCTCTTCCTAGTGAAATCTTCCTCATTTGCTGCAGAAATCATTGCTTGATTTCACTCCACTCCCCCAAATCACAGCCAATTGGGCCCTAAGAAGGAAATGCTCCAAGGCTTCATTTATTAACTTGGTAGTAACATGAATTGTATAGCCTGGCATAGTAGAAAGAGTTGGGCCAAGCTGATTCCTCTTTGGGGAGGACCCTTCATTTCTTCTCTCACTTCCCTCATCAATACTGAGTCATGTTCTAGAGGAGGTCAGACACTGGGGCAAGTCAAGTTTGCTATCATTGTTCTCACTCTTATTTTTAACTCATCGATTTCTCTTGCTGAGATCTGTTCCCATGGCAACAACACAGGCTACTTTGGTTAAGAAGCGCAGATAGAGCAATGAAACTTGAAGGAATCCATTTTGTTTTTATCTCTACTTGGCATCCTTTTCAGATGCTACCAACTGTCTTATAGGTCACACCATCCTTGAGTCCCCAGGATCTCTTTGATGAATTTAAGATTATTTTTATTTCCTTCCTCATTAAGAGTAGGCACTTTGTTTTTCCTGACAGAAAGTACTTTTACTTTCTCAGAAGCTTTCATTTCACATACTTCGATCCACAGTACTCAGTTATAAAATTCACGAAGATGAGCAATGATGGAATTGCCTCACATGCATTGCTCTGTCTGAGAGGCCTTGGCATGGGCCATTTCCCCAGCTTAGCCAGCTCTCCCCCTGCCCCAGTGCTCCCTTGCCTTTCTCCCTTTCTGCAGCTATATCAACTCACACTGATTGTTTCCCTTTCAGCTCAAATGACACTTCTTCTGAGAAGCCTGTCTGGCACTCAGGCTGGATTAGACCCCACTGCTTTTCCTGCCCATAGCGCCTCTCAGTTCTTCTTCAAAGCATTTATCATAGTTGGTAATTACATATTTTTGTGATTTTTAAAATTTTATCTTTTTCCCCAACTAGAATCTGAGCTTCCAAAGGTAGGGTACCAGGCTTTTTGGTTTATTACTGAAACCTTAGCACCTAGCACAATGACTAACAATACATAGGCTTGATAAAGATTTATTTGTTGAAAGATGGATGGAAGAATCTTTAATTTCTCCCTTCTTAAAGCTAGAAGCAAGTTGACAATTTATCTGGGTGCACTGGTCAGCTCGGAATGTCATAACAAAGTACCATAGACTGGGTGGCTTAAACAACAGGAATTTATTTCTCATAGTTCTTAGGGCTGGGAAGTCCAAGATCAGGGTGCCAGCCAATTTGGCGAGAGCTCTTTTCCTGGCTTGCAGGTGGACATCTTCTCCTCACATCCTCAAGTAGTAGAAGAGAAAGAGGAAAAGGGATGGAGAGAGGAAAGGGAGAAGAGGGGGAGAGAGAGGGAGAGGGAGAGAGTAGGGAGGGAAACCATCTTCTTCTTATAAGGCCACCAATACTATTGGATGAGAGCCCCACTTCTAAAGACCTCATTTACTCTTTATCACCTCATCACAGACTTCATCTCCAAATATAGTCACATTGGGGGTTGGGCTTCAACATATGAACTGGGGGGCGGGGGCACGATTTTGTCCATCCACCTGGGTTAAGTTTATTTGACCTGAAGTTCTTGCAGTCCTTCTAGCAGATAACTTATTACTTTGCACTTTCTTGCTTCTCTCTTTTGAAAGCAAACCATTATGTTTTTTGCCAAAGAGTATTTGGGTTCCAGCTAGACTTTACAGGCATGCTCTCTCTCTCTCTCTCTCTTTCTCTCTCACTCTCTTTCTCCTTCTTGTCTCTTTGTTGCTGTTTGGCTTTCAAGATAATAAACATATTTTTCAAAGTTTATTATTTTCTCTGATTTGAAAGTTCTGGTGCAGGATGCCAACAAAGAGGTATATGAATATAAGCAAGACTCAGAGATCATTATTGGTCCATTAATATAGTAAACATACTTTCAGTTAAACTTTCAGTGTTTGCCACTGAATATCACTGGGCTTTGTTGTTCTTCCTATGGCTTTTATTTTCCTCTAGCTCATATCCTCAACTGAAAGTGAACTCTGGTTCTTGATAGTCTGGCTTCACAGAAAAGCATTATATTTGTCTGCTAAGGTTCTATTTAATTTTTAAAATCATTTTTATTACTCTGTACAAGGGAATGATCTGGAAATGATATTCCTTAATAAACTGTCCTTGACAAATATTATTTTTTTCTTGTTAAAAAGCTCCTTTTCCTGTTTCTCTTCTTCAAATAGCCATTGGCAGTTCTCTGATTGATAATGCAATGCTACCAGAGGAACAGCTCTTGCCAAGTGAGAATAGTTTATTTTTTTAAATTCTTCCTGCTTTTATGTTATATTTAATCAAAAGTGCACCAATTTATATTCTCCCCTTTTCTCTAAATTTTGGTTTAAATTCCTTTTCTGTAATTGATTTTTCAGTTTTCATTGAACTTGCAAATGAATGCAAAAATCTGTTAAAAGAAACTTTTAGTTTATTAATTCGTTGCTGGGTTGGCTGGTCATTTCTGAGGGAGTAAAAAAGTTGTATCAGGTATGAACCAGGTGTGTGAACAGACTACTTGAATGCTGATTTTGAAGGTCTACAGTGAATAACATTGCACATGAAAAAGCAGTTTCAAGCTAACAATGCATTAATGAGGCTGTCATAATGACTAGACTTGTGAAACAAGAAATAAGCTTTCTTCCTTGCCACCTTACCCTGTTTGAATCTCATGCCACTCCAGACCCCTTTTAAGGTCCCTTTGCAAAGGAGGGATTTTACATCTTTCTGATCCATTTGGAGTTGAGCCAGGAGAATTTATGACAAAGGTGACTAGATAAATGGCAATAATGTAAAATGGGGTAAAATCCCATCATCTGAATATGCTAATTAATTACTTGCACATATGGGTCTATTTGTTACTTAGACAGCATCAATGACCAATTTATTAAAGTATTAGCACTAAAATGTTATTGTTTTTAACCTAAATGTATTGAATATCTATTTATGTTCCAGAAGATGATGGAAAAAAATAAAGTCACATTGATCATTATTTCTACCTTTAAGGATGTTATAGTCTACTAGGAAAACAGATAATAGATGAAGAGAGAGGGATGGTAGAGAATGAGGAAGAGAGAAGAGAGAGAGCATAATTAAGTGCATAGGATCTCAGAAGAAGGAGTGATAATTGTCACTTCATTTTGTGGAAAGAGAAGTCTTTCCAGCATAGAGGCATTTGTATACTGCCATCTGGGGGATAAGTGAGGGCTAGACAAATGGAAAAGATAGAGGTGGGTATTCAGGTAGAAGCGAAAGCAAAGGCCCAGATAAAAGAAATTTGCTCCCTAAGTAGGTTGGAAAGGCAGGACTGAAAGAACAAAAACATATGTCAGTTAGATTTTACACATTATTCGGAAGATCTTGGGGGATCTGAAATAGGGTAGTACAAATAGAGAGGAGGAGATAGCAGAAAGTTATATTATACAGGTAGAATTGATTAGACTTGACAACTTATTTAAGGGGCAAGGGACTAGCAGTCAAATCTGAGTCTGTATTTTTAATCCTGGGTGATTGGAAGAAGGATGTTCTTCTTTGAAAAAGAAACTATAAAGTTAAGAGCAAGGTGATTTTGGAGAAGGAAATACTTGATTTCAGAAGTAAAAAGGTGTTCCTGTAGAACATCCCCAAGCCCCACTTAATTAAAGGAACATATAGTTTTTATCCAGGGTGTAGAATTAATGCTTCTGGACTTTAATCCAGATACAATTCCCAGAACTTCATGTTTGAGAGTAATTTATAAAATCATCTCTGTGCCAGTTGATATCCTTTGTTGCCTTCTACTATTCTGTTAAATAAGGTAACATGATAACTTACTATTTGCATTTATTTTGTTTTCACCTCATGTGTAATCAAGAAAGGAGTTGTATAAAGGAAATATAAAGATAAGCCAAAAATAGGCCATATATTGAATACAAGGAGGCAGAAGCTTAATAAAAAGCAACAAAGATATGTTGAGGGACAAATAGGAACATGGGTGAGGATAACAGGTGATGATGATAGAAAACATTAACATTTAAACTGGATCCATCTGATGGCTCTAGGCTCTAGGATGTAAACACAGAATTTCAAAGGAGTTGCCACAGGGCCGCTTTTACAAGCCTACAGTTCTAACTGGTGTCAGAGCTCTACTTATTCTAAGGATTCTGGCCAATGGCCTATAGTGGTATAAAAGTTCTATGATATGTGGAAACCACTGGAAAAGGCTGGGCCTAGAGTGTGGGTGTTAAATGCAAAAGTGGTTACACGGAAGAATCTCCAGGTTTGTCTTACGATGAAAGAAAAGGTGTGTTTGTGTATCTGTGTGTATGTCTGACAATTATTTTATTTAAAGAAGAAAAATACTTTGTTCTAATTTCTTTTCAAGTGTTCTTTAGCTTTTGACCTAAACCCTAGTGAAATTTTCTTTCTTTTCAAGCACAAAGACTTTAAAGAGTACTTGAGTTCCCTTCAGCAAGATTTTTTTTATAGCTCTCAATTTCAATTGCCTTTGAAAAAATAACTAAAGAGAATTAGTAACACTCTCTCATTTGCTTATAGCATCTGATTGATAGACTAGATATTTATGGTATTAGGAAGATGTAAAGGCTGTCTTAGGAATTTGTTGATCTGTTATTATCTTCAAATTCCAAGGTTCAGATGAAACACATCAGAAAAATTTAAGCTCATGTTCTCCCACCCAAGTCTATTTAAAAATCTCCATTCTTATTTTGAGTTATTGCAGCAAGTGCATGGAAACCTAATGGGAACAGATAATGGGAAGGTACTGTTGATAAGCCTCCTTTTTCCATTCTTTCATCTAGTAAGTAAATCTTGAATTTCCTTCAAAGTAAAAGCAAAGCTAAGAGAATTTGAAGATTGAAAATTTCAGACAAATTATCAAGAGAGAGCCTAGGTGAGTAGGGATCTAAATCCCAGGCAAGCAAATTGAGGAATAATGGGTTAGAAATACGAGCCAGAAGACTGGTTAATGATAAATTATAAGAAAGTCAAGTAAGGACCATGCACAACAAAGGAGCTTGATAGCTGCCAGGGCTAGGAACTTCTTATATATTTTATGTCAAAGGAAGAATACATTATTCAGAATAGGGGACTATGATTTGAAGACAGTGAAATAAGGAAGAGGAGAACTAGAAGTAAAGTGATTGCTTCTAATGAGATATAACCCTTTCTAAATTTTTTAAAATAAAAATTTATATAAGATCTACAACATGACAATTTGATATACATATACAGAGTGAAATAATTACTACAGTTACAGCCAATCTAATTAACATACCTTCTAACATAGTAACCATTTTTGTGTGTTTGTATGTGAAATCAAATCTTAGCATATTTCCAGAATTCAATACAGTAATATTAACTATAGTCATCATGCCATATATTGGATGTTCAGACTTACTCATTCTACATAACTGCAGCATTGTTCCCCTTGACCAATATCTCCCATTCCCACCCCCCACCCCTGGTAACCACCTTTCTACCTTCTGCTTCTATGTATTCAACTTTATTAGATTCTGCATATAAAGTGAGATCCTGCAGATTTTTTCTTTATCTGTCTGGTTTATTTCACTTAGCATGTCTTCTAGATTCATCCATATTGTTGCAAATGGCAAGATCTCTCTTTTTTTTAATGTTTATTAAAAATGTATTTATCTTTTTTCTTTACAGAAGTGCCTTTATTTTTTCTTAATTATTTAATTAATTTATTTTTTAAGCTCTTTATTGGAATATAATTGCTTTACACTCTTGTACCAGTTTTTGAGGTACACCAAAGTGAATCAGCTGTATTTATACATATATCCCCATATCCCCTCCCTCCTGCGACTCCCTCCCACTCTCCCTGTCCTGGCCCTCTAAGGTATCACCCATCATCGAGTTGATCTCCCTTTGTTATATAGCAACGTCTCACTAGCTATCTATTTTACAGGTGGTAGTATATATATGTCTATGCTACTCTCTCACTTCATCCCAGCTACCCCTTCGCCCCCGCCCTCCCAACCCTGTGTCCTCCAGTCCATTCTCTGCATCTGCATCCTTATTCTTGCCCTCTACTGGGTTCATCACTACCATTTTTTTTTTTTTTTTTTTAGATTCCGTATATATGTGTTAGCATACAGTATTTGTTTTTCTCTTTCTGGCTTATTTCACGCTGTATGACAGACTCTAGGTCTATCCACCTCATTACATATAGCTCCATTTCATTCCTTTTTATAGATGAGTAATATTCCATTGTGTATATATGCCACATCTTCTTTATCCATTCAACTGTTGATGGGCATTTAGGTTGCTTCCATGTCCTGGCTATTGTAAATAGTGCCGCAATGAACATTCTGGTACATGTTTCTTTTGGGATTATGGTTTTCTCTGGGTATATGCCCAGCAGTGGGATTACTGGATCATATGGAAGTTCTATTTTTAGTTTTTTAAGGAACCTCCAAACTGTTTTCCATAGTGGCTCTACCAACTTGCATTCCCACCAACAGTGCAGGAAAGTTCACTTTTCTCCACACCCTCTCCAACATTTATTGTTTCTACATTTTTTGATGATAGCCATTCTGACTGATGTGAGGTGACCTCATTGTGCCTTTGACTTACATTTCTCTAATGATTAGTGATGTTGAGCATCTTCTCATGTGTTTGTTGGCCATCTGTATGTCTTCTTTGGAGAAATATCTATTTAGGTCTTCCGCCCATATGTGGATTGGGTTATTTGCTTTTTAGGTATTAAGCTGCATAAGCTGCTTGTATATTTTGGATATTAATCCTTTGTCCGTTGCTTTGTTGGCAAGTATTTTTCCCATTCTGAGGACTGTCTTCTTGTCTTGATTCTGGTTTCTTTCGCTGTGCAAAAGCTTTTAAGTTTCATGAGGTCCCATTTGTTTATTCTTAATTTTATTTCCATGATTCTAGGAGGTGGGTCAAAAAGGATCTTGCTTTGATGTATGTCATAGAGTGTAAGATCTCTTTTTAAAAGACTGAATTATATCTATCTATGTATATATGAAAATCATAATTGCTTTATGTATTCATCTGTTGATGAATACTTAGGTGGTTTCTATATCTTGGCTACTATAAATATTGCTTTAATGAATACAAGAGCACAGCTATCTCCTATAATTTTATTTCCTTTGAGTATATACCCAAAAGAGGGACTTTTGAGGTAGTTCTATTTTTGGTTTTTTGAGGAACCTCCATACTGTTTTCATAATGGCTGTACCAATTTATATTCTCACCAGCTGTGCAAAATAGTTTGCTTTTCTCCACAACTTCAGCAATAATCATCTTTTATTTTTTTGATAATAGTCATCTTAACACATGTGAGGTGATATCTCATTATCCTTTTGATTTATATTTCCTTGATGATTGGTGGTGTTGAGTACTTTTTCATATACATTTTGGCCATTCATATGTTTCTGGAAAAATGTCTATTCAGATCCTTTGCCCTTTTTTTAAATTTTTTAAAATTTATTCTCTTTTTTTAAGCTCTTTATTGGAATATAATTGCTTTACACTCTTGTACCAGTTTTTGAGGTACACCAAAGTAAATCAGTGTATTTATACATATATCCCTATATTCCCTTCCTCCCACGACTCCCTCCCACCTTCCCTATCCTGGCCCTCTAAGGCATCACCCATCATCAAGTTGATCTCCCTTTGTTATACAGCAACTTCCCACTAGCTATCTATTTTACATTTGGTAGCGTATATATGTCTATGCTACTCTCTCACCTCGTCCCAGCTTCCCCTTCGCCCCACCCCAAACCCCATGTCCTCAAGTCCGTCCTCTACATCTGCATCTTTATTCTTGCCCTGTCACTGGGTTCATCACTACCGTTTTTTTAGATTCCATATATATGAGTTAGCATACGGTATTTGTTTTTCTCTTTCTGGCTTAATTCACTCTGTATGACAGTCTCTAGGTCTATCCACCTCATTACAAATAGCTCAATTTCATTCCTTTTTATGGCTGAGTAATATTCCCTTGTACATATGTGCCACATCTTCTTTATCCATGCATCTGTTGATGGCTTTGCCCATTTTTTAATTTGGTTGTTTAATAAATGTAATACTTTCTATGCATTTTTATATCCATCCAGATTAATTTGTATCTGTGATCAAATTATCAAAGGGTCATGTCAATGTGAAACATTGGTAATTCATACTAGAGCTGATTGATCAACTTGAATTCTGATAATTATTCTGATTTGGCAATCACAGCTTTACATGATCTCTTTCAAACAATTACCTCACATATAAAGCTACAGAAACAGAGCTTCTCATCTGCTCATTCTAAGTGTCTAGGGAGATATATCCACTAGAAGATCAATGGTTCTGGTTCTCAGTGTAAATGTCTGAGCAAAAGGGATTTTTTTGTGCATACTAAACCATTCTATTTTTGGTTATTCTGTCTATCTACATTGGTTGGTCGCTGACATTAGCTGATGTTGCAAATGGTGGCAGAAACCAATCCCAGACTTTCCCTACTGCCTGTGGTCCAACCAGTAGCTGACTTCACAACTCCAGTACTTGGTAACATCAGGCAAAACAGTAATCACATGCTTGGAGTGAATAGTAAAAATTGGCCCAGGGATTGAAGGTAGGGGGTTCCTTCCATCTCATAAAAATTAAAACACTGATCCAAACAAATAAATTGTGGAAGTTGCCAGGGTTAGGTCTTCAGATCTTAAGAAAGCAACACCTGTCTTGACTCTACCCCAAAGCTCAGAAGCCAGACCTTTACTATGAGCTGGAGTGGCAGGAAGAGAGAATGTCAGTTTTTCCCTTTGCAATCTCATGACATGACTATAAACCAGTGCCTGTCTTTGCTGTTTAATATATTATTTCCTTTGTTATAGTACCTTTTTGAATTGAAAGTAATGATGTTCTTAGTTTTTCAGTAGAGAGTGTTTGAGGTAATTACTTTTGATTTTGGTAGCTCAAAAGAAGGGAGGGGATTTGTTAATTAGCAGTACTGGAATGAATTTTCTCAGCAGTTGCCTCATGACATTTAATCTCTTACACTATAGAAAGGCCTGCTATTTTGTGGTGTACTGCCAAGATTGTTCAGGTAGAACAATTAGGGTTCCGGCCATGAACTAACCTCTGCCCATGGACTGAGAAGAAACATTCTTAGAACATCAGCCTTAGGGTGAAGAGGAAGATAAATTCTTTCCCTAAAGAGTATGCCAGAACTTCTAAGAACAAGGATAAGCCACAAAGCTCCAAGGGATAAGAAATATAAACCGCTTTAGGCCTGTTCAGAAAACTCTAGAAGGGTAAAGATTTTTTTTTTCTATTGCACAAAAAAGTAGGAGGTCTTGTCCACTTAACAGAAGTGGTTTTACCTTTGAGGATCACATTTTTATCTTCTCCTGATGCTCTTCAGGGTACTGGACCATTCCCACCGACTCAATGGTGCTAAGATCTTTTGACTCCATCCTTGACCTCTGCGTGCCTTGAGCCTACTCCTGTCGTGTGTCTTCCTCCTATGGAATCTGCCAGTCTTCACTCACTGATGCTGCTTCAACAGTCACAGTCAATGGCTTCTCAAACTGGTTAGATCTTTCAGCCCATTTTCTTGTCCTTCCTTCTATCTATAGTCATTATAGATAAAGGGGCATTATTAGAAGTGGGGGATAGTGATACAAGTGGAGTTAACTCCCTTAAACCAAATCTGAATTCCTAATAATTTAGATGCTAAGAATAAGTCTAATTATCTCAATTAAAAGAAGTTAGGACTGAATACTCTAAATTCTCATTAGGAAAAAATTTAGAATATACTGTTGCTTTGGTTATGTAACTTTTCTATGTCTAAACTCCCTTTTTTATCTATCAGATATTAACAATCACTCAAACCTTTCTTGAATCATTAAATTCACAACATGCTTCAAAATTCTTCTGTAATACTTGGGAAGAGGTTTTAATATAGAAGTCAAATTCATAAAATAAAAATGCTATTATTTAGCCACTGTTTTATTGAAGATGACAACTACATGGCAGCATCTTGCATATTGATCTCTTAGACGAAAGAATTAAGCACTTGCACCTTAGTTGTTAGCAGTCTGAAAATACTGAAGCTGTTTTTCACACCCTGTGATTATTCTGAATGCATTTCTCACACAACTGGCAATCATACTCCTGATGTATGAGCAAATCCAAATGCCAAAATGTCAGGAAAACAGGTGAGACCACCTCCACTAAGGCAAACCAGAGATTTTTGTTTTCAAAAAACTGTACCTCTTTCTCTCTTAAGAAGAATTCTTGAAACTAGGAGCACAGCTTACAAAGGAGTTTGGCTAATGCTTATTACGTCTCTCCTGCCTGTTCAGCCACCTGTCTCTCTTCCGTTAAAGCCATAGAGACAATGCATGTTAGTGCCTTTTTGTCCTATGATCCAGTCCCATTGTGGATCAGAACAAGAAAGTAAAAGGATGAAAACCATTTATTGGACTAGGTGAGCAAGTGATTCCTCAGGGATTCACCCCTGACCTTTTCAAGGGCAATATTTCCATAAATAAATTTGGGTTTTGTTTTTTCTCATGCAGATAGCTATCCTAAACGATAAAGACATTTGAAAGCTAGAATCACTTTAATGTTCTTTTACTTTAATGATTTAGATGGAATGTCATTGTGCACTCAAGCTTACCAGGTAATTGAGCAAATATGTGCTTTATTTGATGATATAGTCATGGCTCTTTAAATATCAATGACTACGGTTTTAGAGTATAAAATAATAGTTGGCAAATCAAATATGTAGTCATTAGGAATAAGAGACACAACACTATAAAAATTCATCATTTTAAAATTAATGGGTTTGAACACTATTAACTTAGAATAAATTGTATCTTTTTTAAAAATTACAATTATGTAATTATGAATCTTACATTTCCCTTGGAGAAAGAAGTATTGGAAGTATAGGCTTTTAAAATTCCTTTCCTGTTTAATGGGAAGAGTAGAGATTTTAAAAATAATTGTTTTATTTCTTCAGTGAAGTTTCTATTTGTGGTTTTCTGATAGTCATGACACGTTCCATCATAGTCCTGTTATATTTCATTATTTTTCATATTTTCATTATTTGCATTATTAAGAAATGGATTGTTCTCAGTAAGATACATGTGGGGTTTTTTGTTTTGTTATGTTTTGTGTGTGGTTGGGGGAGAGGTGGGTGGAAATTGGTTTAGCTGATTAACTCTCATCATGTCGTTCAGATTTTCTAGTAGGTCCTGCACTCAAGCAGTGACTGGACAGGTAAGTAACGTACCTGTGATTATGAGCCAATGAGAAAAAAGTAAAAGGGAAGTAAATAGATATAACATCATCTCAACTCTGTGTAAGGCAGTGAGGGGCAGGAAATCTGACTACTTGCCACCAACACTCTCAGGATGGTTGAGCACTGACTATGTGCCCCACCCCCAGTACTTTCACGCATTACATCATTTAATTTTTACAACTACTCTTTGAAGTAGGCATTTGAAATTTCCACCTTGCAAATGAGGAATTTAAAGAATGGACAGGTCATTAAATGGCAGACCAGCGATTTGAACAAACCTGTGTTTCCTCAAGTGTGTCTTACACAACAGAGTCTAAGGAGGTGAATCCTAGAACAATAATAAGCAAGCACACAAAAATATTTGTTGAGTAAATTAATAGAATTATGAGAACTCACTTTTATTTAAACTCAATAATATTTATCATGCACTTATTTTTTTAGGGCTGTACTGATTTCCCATATGATGATTCATTTAATCTTCTTTTTTTGAATTTCAGATAAGGAATTGTATACCTGTATTAATTTTTTAATCAGAGAAGAATACAGTATAAAAATATACTTAGAAAAAGAAGTGGAACCTGTCCCCCTAAATCTGAATGATTACAGTGCCTCCTTTGATGGTGTTGGCATGTCAGTTGATAGGGAGGTGGGTATGTGAAAATGAATTCCACTTACAGGGCTTTTTTTTTCCCTCCTGTATCTGCAGGATGCAAAAGTGATATAAAAGCTTTTAGTTTCTAATAAAATATTACTTAGGGCAAGTTAAATCAGCTCTTGACAGCTGTCTTATATTGGTTTGAAATGGAGGGAGGAAGAGTGTTAATTAAGCATGGGCTATTAAAAAGAAGACGCTTTGAGTGATTTTGGAAAACTTTCGTTTGCAACTGACATGTCAACAAACTGTCTCCTGGGAGGAAAGTAGTCTTGCAGGCTCTTCCCCAGTCTAACTGCGTGCTTAGCTAGGTGGGGGGTTAATAAGCAACATCTGACAGTGGCAAAAATATCCTGCCACGTACCCTACCATTCACTTTAAGACTGCTAAGCATCTGTTTTTTACTAGGATCATTTTGGTAATCTCCTTTTCAAAACAGACCGAGGTCTATAAACAGAAATCCCTTTTCACACTTAGCAATACAGTTAGAGTGTGGGAGTGATTTTTACATCACAGGCTTCTTGTTCCAGGGTGAACCTCAGTGGTACTCAGGTTCAAACTGCCCCTGGATCTTGTGGAAACAAAACTGAACAAAATATTTCTCTTTGGTTTGTTGCTTCACTACTTTAAGGAATTTCTTTCCACACACTTTACCCTTTGGGGGTTTCTTATGGAATAGATGGAATAAAACAGAGAAAAATATAAAAAATATCAAGAGCACCCCCAATTTCCACTCAGAATTTTTGTGTGTATCCATTTATCCTTTGGTATTTGTGTGTGTGTGTGTGTGTGTGTGTGTGTGTGTATCTAACAGTTAGATAAATGTATATGTACACAGCTCTAAACACATTGCATATATTACATTCAATCTTCCCAATAGCCTTATAAATTGGTATTATTTTTATACCTACTTTATAAGTGATGAACATGTAAATATTGATGTCTGCTGTATATAATTATACACAGTATTTCACAATCATTCCTTACACTTAAGACTATGGTCTCATCAATTTTCTACATCAGTAATTATTTTTTTGAAAACTCCATTTATTTTGTATAGCTGCATAGTATTCCATAGTATTGATTTACCATAATTTAACAAATCCACAGCTATTATAGAAAAAGTTATGCTCAAACTTTCATTTCAATAAATGATGCAATAAATAATTGGTGTATATTAACATATCTGTAAGTATCTGATTATTCCCTTCCGAATAATTCCTGGAAGTAGAACTATTGATCCACCTATGATAAACATGCTTAGGTGACACAGAATAGAGTTACAGAGTGCAAGCTCTACACAGTGTGTGATGAAATCTAAGGAGCTCCATTTACTAATCTGATGTACTAAATTACCTCAATATTCCTATGATTGAAATGGATAAACTCTTAGGATTCTATATAGAATTAAGGGAGACAATATATCAAAGATATTTAGCAACAGGTGAAGGTGTAAACAAAATGCAATATATCCATACAGTGGAATATTACCCAGGCAAACAAAAGAATGAAGTACTAAATATGCTGCAAGTGGGTGAATCTTGAAAACATTATGATACATGAAAGAAGTTAATCACAAAAGACAATATTGCAATCATATAAAAGTCCAGAATAGGGAAATTTATAAAGACAGGAAGTAGATGAGTGGTTGCTTACATCTCGGGGATGGGACTAGCGGATACGTGAGTATTCCTAAAAAGTACTAGACGTGATGAAAATGTTCTAAAACTGACTGTGGTGATGGTTGCACATATCTCTGAATATACTAAAAACTGTTGAATTGTATGCTTTAAATGGATAAATTGTATGGAATGTGAATTATATTTCTATAAAGCTGTTAAAAAATTTAGCCCATGACTGCTTTCTCACACCATTTTTAATTATATATATTTTCATTTAAAAATGTATCTTGGGTAATCCTACAGCAAATTCCATTTCAATTTAAGATTTTGATCACTTTAAATATTTTATGTATTAACCATTTGTATTTTATTTCTGTGACTTTTTCTTTATCCATTTTCTATAATTTTAATTGATTCATAAAAGCTCAATACATTTGCAATATTAACCCATTTTCTGTGACATTTGTTGGAGAAGATTTTCTGCATATTGGTATTTGCCTGTTAATTTTTATGGGGTATTTCTTAAATTATAGAAGTTAGTATAGGCGCACTTGGAGATACTGTGGGTTCATTTCCAGACCACTGCAATAAAGCGACTCACACAAATTTTTGGTTTTCCAGTGCATATAAAAGTCATGTTCACACTATACTGTGGTCTATTAAGTGTAAAATAAGATTATGTTTTAAAAAAAAAAACCCCAATGTACTTTAATTAAAAAATGCTTTATTGCTAAAAAAATGCTAGCCATTATCTGAGCCTTCAGTGAGTCATAGTAGTATCATCAAAAATCACTGATCACAGATCACCATAACAAATATAATAATAATAAAAGAGTTTGAAATATTTCGGTAATTACCAAAATGTGACACAGAGACACAAAATGAACCAATGCTGTTGTAAAGACTGCACCAATAGTGTTGCTTGATGCAGGGTTCCCCAAAACCTTCATTTTGTTAAAAAAACACAATATCTGTGAAGCACAAAATGAGCTGTGCCCTGTATAGTGTAATTTTTGTTTTTTTAAGTGATTTTTCTCTTTGTTTTGCTGCTTAAAAATTTTCTACCTTTATATCGAGTAATATATATCTACATTTTCTTCTAAATATATAACCCTACAATAAGACCTGGCATTTCATTTTGATGTTGATATAAGGGTTTCTATATTTATCAAATATCACTTGACATTTTCCTCAGCAAAAATGTACTAAAAAATTTTATAGAAAGTGAAATAATTTTGTACCTTTGAATTTGTTTCATGTTTTTTTCTTTGTTGACCATTAAAATTTTTTTCTAAAGCCTTCCTTCTATAACGAAAATATTGACACTTCTTATTTAATAAAAATCTACACAAGGATGAGGCATCATGTGATTTTGAGTTGTTCTATTTAATACTAACTTTGACTTTGAAATTAACTTTCATCAAGGTTCATGCTCTCTAACCACAGATTCTCTTTTTATAACTCAGCTGCCATTCAAAGTGGCACCCAAAGGATTGGATAGGGTTTAAATCTCTTGAAAGATCAAAGGAACTCTATGACATGTCATCTTTTTGAACCTCCAAGGGAGGTTCAACTACCCTTTGGCCAATATCTTTATGAATATTGCAAGCCTTGCCTTTCCATGTTTATCTCACACTATTCAGAGCATCTTTATTACTCTAACTGCATGTCATACCTCTGCTGTTGGTATGAAGAGAAAAGCAAATACTGGTCTTAATACTATTAGCATAATTTGAATGGAGGCTCTGCTCATTTTAGTGACCATTATAGAGGGCTTAATGTTGACTATTTAGTTTCATTTGGCATTTTATTGGATGCTTTTAAGGTAAATAATAATATTAATCCAACTTTGCAGATGAAGAATAGGTAAAGATTAAATACTTTGTCCAAGGTCATATGGGCAAAAATTGATATTCAAATCCTTTCATTTTATTTTTGCACCTCTCAGTGTTTTCTTAAGTATGAAACTTATTACCACTTAACAATTCCATGTATTTATTTGTCTGTTTCTAACTTTTAAAGTCATGCTGAGCAAGGGTATTTATGAATTTTAAACATTAAGAAAACAGCCAGCGATATACTTGTCTTTGTTGTTTGAATCTACAACTATATATTTTCTGAAAGCGTTGTGGTGACCATTCTTCCTGTAGAAATCCTAATGAAGTCTAATATTCCAGTTATTTAAAGTAAATTGGCAATAAGCTGTAGATATGTCAATCACTTTTATTCTTGGGTGGAAACTTGGCTATCTGTTCACAAATAGCACTTGGAATTTACGTTGCACATTTGTAGCCTTGGAGATGGTCTAAAGGTTATAATGAAACAAATTAACCAGACATCTGAAAAAATAACTCTATTCTTTTTTTTTTTTTAAGAACTTTGGGAGGAAAAATCTCCATATCTCATGAAATATACACAATGTCAGATTCTGAAGTTAGGCTGGAACCAAAAATCCTTGTTAAAATCCTCCCTTCCCCCTCCCCCCCAAAAAAATCATGTTAATTCCCTGTGGTGAAAGAGATCTAGTCACTGGACTATACCAAACTATCCATACAATCTTTCAGTTTTCTTCTGCATTCTGTCTTCATGATGCTAAATATCTTAATTTCTGGGACAATGTAGGTGGTTGATAAAATTATTTTCATTTTTAGTCCCAGGTACTGTGGTATTAACTAGAGATAATGTGAAGAAAATGTAACTGTCCATTTAAAGAGTCTCTGATTTCAGTGATATAATTAATGACTTCGGAGTCTGTCATTTTCCCATTAAGTTAAAACTTGGAAGAAATCAACATTTACTTTGATAACATCAACTACTTCAACAGCTTTATGAGATATAATTTACATACCACAGAATTCATCCATTTAAAATGTGCAGTTCAGTGGTGTTTCATATATTCAGAGTTGTACAATCCTCACCACAATCAATTTTGGGGCTCAGAAGAAACCCTATACCCATGAGCAGTCACTTCCTTTTTCCTTTAAGCCCTCTAGGCGTAGGCAACCAGTAATCTACTGTCTGTCTCTATAGAATTTCCTATTCTGGGTATTTCATAGAAATTGATTTATATGATATCTGTTCTTTTGTAACTGAATTCTTTCACTTAGCACAGTGTTTTAAAAATTCATCCATGTTGTAGCATGTATCAGTACTTCATGCCATTTTTATGGCTGAATGATATTCTATTGTACGGATATACCACATTAGTTGATACATAGTTGGATTGTTTTTTGCTTTTATGGCTACTATGAGTAATGCTGCTGTGAACATTTGTATGTAAGATTTTTTATAAATACATTTTTATTTCTCTTGATCACATATCTAAGAGTGGAATTACTGAGTCCTCTAGTAACTCTGTTTTACATTTAGAGGAACTACCAAATTATTTTCTAAAGCAGTTGCACCATTTTATGTTCCCACCAGCAGTGTATAAGAGTTCCAATTTCTCCACATCCTTGCCAACAATTATTATTACCTGTTATTTTGATCACTGTCATTCTATCAAGCATGATTACCAGTAACTTATTTTTTTATATTTTAAAAAAATTGCCAAAGATACTCAGAATTTTTTAATATTAAAGAAATGTTATTAGAAAGAGAAGTGGTTTTTCATTGATCTTATGAGCCAGCTGCTTTTTACTAGATTGCATTCTTTAGATTCAATACGTTTAGATGGCTTTGGTGGTATAAAGAATATGGAGAATTAATTGGGATTCAAAATCTATGGTTTATATTCCAGAGTCTTCTCAAGGACTACATTCTTCACATGAGAGGCCTCTTTCTGATCTAGTGATAGTTTTGAGATAAATTTACCAAAGTGTTTACTTTTCCAGGAGAAAGTCATAATATAAGTACATAGGATGAGTCAGCCACAGAACACACTTTTCCCTCTTTATTTCCTAATCTAAAAGCTACATGAAAATATATGCTTTGATTCTGAGATATGGTTACTCTTTGGCTGCCCTAAACTGATTGATTGATTCCTTGGTTACATATTTTTACGTACTTAAATCTATAGAATATATATTCCTAATAGAGTTGTTAATTGATTTTAATTTTTATGTATTATCAATGTCATTAGTTTTAATTTGATTAATTAAAACATGTAGGAATTTGGTGGTCTAGATTTGTAATATTGCTTCCCTTTTAATTACATGTGGATTTAACAATATTTATCAGGCACTGCTAGTTCATGGGAAAGATGTTAAAGTCAGAATTAGACATGGGAGCAAGAGAGCAAGCTTTAACTACTGTTTAAAATAGCTTTTTATTGTTTCTGCAAATGTTCTAAATAGTCCTGTGGAAGGCAGATTCCATCCATTAAAACCAGTTGATTTAACATATAATGAATCAATAGTATAATTTAAAATTTTGTCCCATGATCCATTTTAGGGTCACATCTTTTCAAAGTCAGGCAGAAGTGGGTGTGAAATGTTGCATTTTGCTTTATTAATCTTATTGGAATGTCATGCCAAAATAAGATAAAATTATGGAGTTTACCAGCTTTGATCTAAGAAGGATTTGCTTTCACAGAATCGATCTTTTTTTCTGTCTTGTAACTGTCACACACCCTGCGGGAGAAACTGCCTCATTATCCTTGACAACAGAAAGCTGTCTATGGTTACAAGCCAAGCTCGGTTTTAGCATCACCTTTACATGCAAAGCAGGTATAGTGAAACAGGGGAAATTTTATAAAAAGGGCCTGAACAGGGACTGAAAGCATCACCAATATGCGTCAACTGGATGCCTCCTTGTGGTAATGGTTTTTATTTATTTATCTATTTTTATTTTTTTTAAGCTCTTTATTGGAATATAATTGCTTTACACTCTTGAACCAGTTTTTGAGGTACACCAAAGTCAATCAGCTGTATTTATACACATATCCTCATATTCCCTCCCTCTTGCGACTCCCCCCCACCCTCCCGGTCCCAGCCCTCTAAGGTATCACCCATCATCGAGTTGATCTCCCTTTGTTATACAGCAACTTCCCACTAGCTATCTATTTTACATTTGGTAGCGTATATATGTCTATGCTACTCTCTCACTTCATCCCAGCTTCCTGTTCGCCCCCCCACCCCCCCAACCTCGTGTCCTCCAGTCCATTCTCTGCATCTGCACCCTTATTCTTGTCTTGTCACTGGATTTATCAGTACCAATTTTTTTTTTTTTTTTTTTTTTTTAGATTCCCTATATATGAGTTAGCCTACAGTATTTGTTTTTCTCTTTCTGGCTTACTTCACTCTGTATGACAGACTCTAGGTCTATCCACCTCATTACATATAGCTCCATTTCATTCCTTTTTATAGCCAGACAATATAAAACTCCTAGAGGAAAACATAGGCAGAACACTCTATGACATACATCAAAGCAAGATCCTTTTTGACCCACCTCCTAGAATCATGGAAATAAAATCAAGAATAAACAAATGGGACCTCATGAAACTTAAAAGCTTTTGCACAGCGAAAGAAACCATAAACAAGACAAGAAGGCAACCCTCAGAATGGGAGGAAATACTTGCCAACGAAGCAATGGACAAAGGATTAATATCCAAAATATACAAGCAGCTCATGCAGCTTAATACCAAAAGAGCAAATAATCCAATCCACAAATGGGCGGAAGACCTGAATAGATATTTCTCCAAAGAAGACATACAGATGGCCAACAAACACATGAAAAGATGCTCAACATCACTAATCATCAGAGAAATGCAAGTCAAAACCACAATGAGGTGTCACCTCACACCAGTCAGAATGGCCATCATCAAAGAATCTAGAAACAACAAATGTTGGAGAGGGTGTGGAGAAAAAGGAACTCTCCTGCACTGTTGGTGGGAATGCAAGTTGGTAGAGCCACTATGGAAAACAGTTTGGAGGTTCCTTAAAAAACTAAAAATAGATATGATCCAGTAATCCCACTGCTGGGCATATACCCAGAGAAAACCATAATCCCAAAAGAAACATGTACCATAATGTTTATTGCAGCACTATTTACAATAGCCAGGACATGGAAGCAACCTAAATGCCCATCAACAGATGAATGGATAAAGAAGATGTGGCACATACATATAGTGGACTATTACTCAGCTATAAAAAGGCATGAAATGGTAATGGTTTTTAAATCAAGTTCCCAGAGCTCTAGAGTCAGTCAGATGTTTTTGAAGCCCAGTGTGAGAAGGAACAATGGGTGAAGGTCAAGTCTTCCCATTCCTGCTCAGATTATTTTGGGCTTCCACATAAGAGAAAGTTACATGGCTTAATATTATTTGAATATTCTTAAATAATATTTCTATAAAATAACTTTAGGTCCATCAAAACAAGCCAGTCTTTCTCTTGCATTCAACTTTGTCACGGTCAAGACAATCCACATCATAAAATCAAGAAGAAAGACTCAACTGGGCAAAACACTAAACTGTAAATAAGTAATATGTATGTATTTGTATAAGGAAAATACCAGACCAATATAGACAAAAAATGTTGTTTGTATCTGAAAGATGTGATTATCACCAACTTATGATTTATTTTTTCTCAAAATATATTTAAATCTCTAAATTGTAAGAAATATATGTTTTATGAGAGAAATATTATTATAAGAAGACAGAGTTCTGTATTAGCCATAAATATTAAGAATGTTGAGATACTAATTCTGGATCTTCAACTACCAATTTGCAATCTTGATCAAGTCACTAAATATCTGAGTTTTAGACTCTTTATATATTAAAAAAAAAAGACTGAGCTAACTAGACTAAGCAATTTGTAAGGTGCCCTCTGGATCTAAAATTCTGAAATCGATCATATTAGGAAAAGCATCTGGATATTTTTAGATTCAATTTCATCAAATATTTTGTTCTTCACATTAGCAGCAGTTAAAATGAGAGAAATATCAACTCTCTGTGTAGCAGACAAGTTGTGATCCCTTACCTTCAGACTGTTGAACACACATCACGTAAATCAATCTACACCTTTTTAAATAGGCTTTGTATGGGTTCAGCTAATACATGCCCTGTATATGTGGTGGTACAACAGAAATGTAAACTGAATTAATAATAAAGACTTAATAATAAATTTGGATAGTAGTTGTATTGCCATATCAATGAGGAAACATTCATGAAATAATAGTATTTAAAATGGTACTTTGTATTATGAAATAGATGAGAGAACAGGATAAAATACAAGGTTATTACAGTCAATAGGAGGAAAAGGGAGCTAGAAACATACGCTGGTATGCCCAGGGGCAGATGCCCACTGAGTCTTAGGAGTAAATCATGAAGATAAAGACAAATGAGTACTGTTTATGTTTGTTATCCCTATTATAAGTCTTGGAGGGCTGAGGGCTATAGAACCAAAGCTTGCAAGAATCTACCTGAAATAGTCTGCCTTGTATTAAGAAGGTTGAGAGGAGAGAATTGTGTCAGAGAAAGGAAAGCCCCATAGAATGAGAAAAACAAAACCAAAAACAAAACAAAACCCTCAAAGTTAGTCTTTTCTATAAATATTTCTTTTTCTCTTGTGGCTTACTTTTTTTGGCTTCATTAATTTTTCCCTTGCTTGCTTTCCTCCTAAACATGGCTCAGTCTTTCATAACTTTGCAGAATGACTTGGCTTGCCTGCTGCATTTCATCAAGTATGAACCATAATTCTTTCAGAAGCAGGAATGTCAGCCTCTCCTTATTCATTGAGGTTTTTCAGTGTTATCCTTGTAGAAAACTTTATTGAAAGAATGTAAAAGCTGAAATTAAGGATGCATCAAGGAAATTTCATATACAGTATGCTTGTCGCCTTGCCATATTGTTTATAATGATGAGGGATGAAATTCAGCAAGTGTCTATTGTAGCAATTTAGTAGTTTGTGTTTGGGTAGAGCAATAAACTGGCTTATGCTTCATTACATGACTGACTTCATTATAGCAAAACCATGCACACTGTTTCTGTCAATTAAATCCTCATTTACTTTCTCAGGCACTAATTAAGAAGTCCTTATCATTCAGGTAAGGATAAATAATAGAAACAATTACTGTCAGATATAGACATATTTAATAACCTTGGACAAGCCACCTGTCTACTTTTGGTGACAACCTTTTACTTTTGGCTTCAGAGTCAGAGGTTCAAGTCTTCATGTGAGTGAAGACTGGCATCAAGAGTTAGGAGAGCTGCTGCTTTCTGTCAAACTCTTCCTTAGCTGAGCAAATGTGTTCTCTTCAAACAAAAAAGAACCATTCTTCTGTGTATTGGAGAGGACTACATAGAAACTATTGGAAATGCCATAGAAGTGCAGTTTCTCACATGCACAGGTATATAAACTGGCAAAAAAATCACACCACATCTAGAACAAATCATGTACTATTTGTCAAGTTTTCCTCAAAGATATGTCAAGCAATTAGATCAAATAGCTGAGATGTTGTTGAATATTTCTACTTTTTAAATTGAGTTTACCATATTGTCTACACGTGGTTCCACGTGGTCCCTCAGAGTCATTTTCACATTCAAGTAGACCTATGTTTTCTTTCAGGCTCACCTAGATTTTTTTCCTGACTGCTGGATGACAAAATTACTGCCTTCATTCAACCTTTCATAATTCTCTTTCTTGATTCTACAGTGCAATAGTTTGAAAGAAAGTAAATTGGACCAATCCATTCATGGTGAAATAGGACGAGACACAGTGAGTATATAGTGAGAGAATTACCTCTGTGGTAAGACTATTTCCCATAATCCCATACCATTGAAAACTATTTTTGGCCTTAAAACATACCACTAAACTGGAAACAATGTTCCACCAAAGAGTAAGGCTGGATAGAAAAATGTTCTGATTTCCAGGGAATCTGACCTACATGGGGGCTTTGAATATACAGAGAAAATTCAATAAATGAACTTACCAAGACTTATATTGAACTACTTAACAGATTTTGGTGGTTGTTGTTGTTTAAAAAAATAGCAATGCCATACTTGCAATGTTCCAACTATAAAGAATGCCTTTAAATATACTCAAGATTTTTTTCAATTTGGTGGAAGAGGGGAGGGCTAAAGATTTTTGTTTTAAAAATGGAAACTTTTTACAAATATCTGAATGACAATTTAGATATAACTTTGGTAACAGCCTTAAAGTGAGCAATTCTTAAAACATGTTTGTGGATATTTGATTGTATACAGATACGACAAAAGGATAATTTTTTTTTTAAGAAAGAAGAATATTGATTAAGGAAGATTGCTACAATGTGAAACTGAACATTTATGGAAAATTTTATGAAACAATAAGAAGGAGGAAGGTATCTTGCCCTCCTCTACCCCTTTTCTTTTAATTCATAGAGTTCTCTCTTAATAAATATCCCTTCTGGGAACAAAATGCAGAGGTTGGAACCAAAACACTGCAGTAGCTAGATCTGATTTCAAATCCTAGCTCTTCCATTTGCCAATTGTGAGCACTTCCTGAGAAATACATTTAACTTTTCTGATTCTCAGTTCCTGCGTCTATAAAATTAAGACAAATTAAATACCTACTTTACTGGGTTGTAGTATGGAATGCTAGTTAAGTATCATTCGGCATGTATTATATGCTGGGCCTTTTTCTAAGCTTATGACATGTAATCCATTGAATTTCCACAATAATGTGAAGTAAGAGCTAGTATAATTCCTATTTTTCAGATGAGAAAAATGAGGAACAAAGAGATTATGTAATATTTCCAAATTATAGAACACATGATATATGAGATTTGAACCCAGGTTTTCTGTTTCCAGAGTCTGAGTGATTAGCCACTAAGCTAAATACTGAGTATTCAGTATGGTATCCAGAACATAATGAATTGCCTACAAATATTAATTTTGGATGCTACCACTGATAAGTTTATAGATGCCCATAAATAATATCCATGTTCCTTTCCTTAGGCCAGAATCAATTAAAAGATAAGCACAGGTTCAGGTAGAGATCCGAATATTACTGATAAGCTGATTGGAAAACGTGCCTTTAGATCTGCAGCTAAGAAAGTGTGATAATATTTTGTTCCTGAATTATTTTGATCCCCTGTTGGAACTCTGGACAACCAATGGCTCCCCAAAAGAGACAGTCTCCTCCCACACAGCAGAGAGGGAAGCAGAATGTATTCATTCTGTGAATAGGTTGGCTCTGAAAAAGAGAGCCCACATACTTCCCAGTCATGCCCACTCAGTTCCTTTTTTCAAACTCTCCATTCAGATAAGACTCTCCTGTTTTCCTGAGGAGGAGTGAGTGTGTTGGAGAGAAATGCCTCTAGGATCAACTAATGTCCCTCCAGTGGAAATGGAAGGCCAGGGTTACTCCTGTCCCAAACCCACAACTGCTATTTCTACTACTACCACTGTTATTGCTGTTGTTATTATTATTGTTTCCCAACAAATGACAGACATAGTGATTTAAGAGTACCTCCTTGCTCCTCAGGGTAGGTCAAGAGCTGCTGAAAAGGAAATAACACTGGCCTTGTCTTAAGCACAGACTACCTTGGATTTGCTGAGATGCTGGCCCAGCTGAATAAAAGATGCTGCTCCAGAGCGTGGCCACCCTTGGTTGCCTCTAGTAAGGCAAGAGCACTCCTTTTATGGAACTGCAGATGTCACGGGGGAAGTCTTGCCCCACCTGGAGGGAAAGGAGGAAGAACAGCAGTGATAATCTTCTTTCTTGATGCCATCTTTAGACTTCTATCTTTTAGCTCAAGTAAAAGCATATCTATCAGAATGCATTTTTAGAAGTCATCCTCTTCATTAAAGAATTGCTCTGTTGGTGATGTTAGTACAGTTGTCATTGGAAATGCCATATGCACAGAGTGAGATGTCTTTTCCATAGAGTTGATTCATATCTGTTTCCTTAAAAGCCACTGCTACAAGAGTCTAAAGATGAATATATTCATAACTGCCACACTTTCAAAAGAAATGGAATTTTTAACAGAAATTCCCGTAGTGGACAGAGAGAGAGAAACCCAGGAAATTAGCCATGATAGGACTAGATGATGCCACTATAATGAGGGTGTAAACCAAGAGGTGATCTGATCCCTGTGTCTACAGTAGTTGAAATAATAAGCCACTTAGCAAGAGAGCATATCAGTGGTAGACTTGAATACTACATGCACTTTCAAAGCCTAACTCTGGTAGCTTTACAAACCCCACATTTAATGATGCTGCATCTATTGAAATCCTTGCCCTATAGTTGTCCAAACAATTGATTATCCTTTAAAACAATTATTTGCAGATGCATGTAGTTAAAGGCATCTGAGATGGAACTAAGAGTGCATTAAACCCCTGGAAAAAAATCATTGCAATGCCACTAATGTGTGGCTTCCAACTCATGAAAGCAAGGAATTCAGCCTGGTGAGTCTTCAAGGAAAGAACACAGCATGGGTTGTGGGCTCTGTTAAGAGCCAGAGGCTAAAAGTCTAGTCAACCCACCCCTACCTTTCAATCCCATCCTTACAGGAAGTCTCAAAGCAGCAGACTTGCTCGGCTCCATTCCAGAGAAGTAAAATAGCCCCTGCAAGGATGCAGTTACTTGTTAGGAACAATAAACTCTATCAGGGTGCTAGGGGCTTGAATTTTCCATTTAGTCTGAGGGCACTAAATGGTTTCCTAATAAGTAACAGCTTTAAATTAAGTGAAAGGAGAATAACAAAGGCACTGGGAGCTATAGGGTTTTTAAATTTTTCTTCTTTTTCTCCTCTATACTTATCATGGATTGCAGAACAATATTCATTTTCCTTGTGTCCTCTGACAGGACTTCAGGAAGTCCCTATGTCCTTCTGTGGTAGAAGAAGAATGTGAGGCAGGAGGACAATCAGCCCTTCCTCATTCCGATTGAGGTCACCCCTGAGCCACATGACTGTTTTCAAACCATGTGTTGCTTCTTATTGTCAAATATAGAGGCAGTCATTTACATTGGGTATACTTTTTGAGGAAAAACAAAAGTTATTTACATATCCTCTTTCCCTCATCCTCAACCAGAAGGCCCACACCTTTTCTGAAATCCATTTGCTCAGCTGGGCAATTGAGATTTCCCTCTCCTTCCTCCCTCCTTCTCTCACTCTCTTCCTGCTTCCCCTAATGATTTTGTAGCAAGATGGGAACCATTTACCAATATATTCCTTTAAAAAATACTTTAACTTTTTAGAGCAGTTTGGGTTTATGGCAAAATTGAGATTCCGAGATTTTCCATATACCCCCTGCCTCCACACATGCATAGCCTCTCTCATTATCAACATCACTCCTTGGAAGGGTACTTTATTTATAAAGGATGATCCTATGTTAACACATCATACATAGTCACCCAAGGTCTATAGTTTACTTTTGGGTTCACTCTTGGTGTTGTACATTCTATTGGTTTTGGCAAATATATAATGATATATGCATCATTACAATATCATACAGAATATTATCACTACCTTAAAAAACTTTGTTCTGCCTATTTGTTTCTCCACCCAACCCCTCCAAAACCACTGATCTTTCTATTGTACCCATAGGTTTGCATTTTCCAGAATGTCATATTGTTAGAATAATACAGTGTTCAGTTTTCATTACATTCCTGTTTTGCCTGTTGGCTTTTTAGCACATCACCTCTCTTCACGTGGTATTTCCAACAAACTTCTCCTAGAACACTTCTGTCAACAACACTTGAGTGAAAGTCTACCCCTTTGATGTAAGTAGGTCTCCCTCCTTGTCCACCCTTATCTCCCCTGAACATTTCCTGCTTATAGTTCCTTCTGGTTTTATGTTACACACTAGAGTTTATTTGCTATCATTCAGTGCACTCCAATAATTCAATGTAGATTAAAGAAGATGAAAATACTCATACTCTAAGCACCAAGAACTTGCTAACTCTCTCATTATTATAAATCATAGCCTGAACATTTAAACTATTCAAGATTTCATTTTTTCCCTAACTTCTTCCAGCATGAAATCCAATCAAGCATTTGCTTGCTGCTGTTTTCTACATCTGCCTCCAAGCACCCATTGTAACATATATGCTAATTATGATTATTTTTAATGATTTCTTCATGTTTTTTTAATACAAAGTTGCTTCAGTACAAGTTGTCTTTAATACAAAGCTCTAGATCAGCATGGCATATCCCATTATTTATAATTGCATCAGTTATTTTGCCACCAGCTTCCAAAAATAAACACATTTTTCTTGATAGGTAATCAGGCAGCATTAACTTACTGCAGCAATCGACAGAGAATGGTCCTCTCTTTAACCTTGTCCTGAATCCAGCTTACCTCTTCCTTAGCAATTGGGAAACACAAAACTCTTTGTGATGTTTCTATCTCTTGCCTTTCACTGAAATGTGAACTCCATGCTCCCCTTTCTTCATGGCTCTATCATCTCAGCATTAGGCAGTGAGATCACATACAGGTATATGCCAGGTATGTGAAACCTGACTACAGGGTTAATTTGTTTTATCTGGTGTGATTTCTTACTTAATTCTGATGTTGCCTGGCTACCCATCTTCAATTTCTCCCCCAAACTAATACAATTTCCAGTTCCCCAAAATTTTGCCCAAAATACACATTTTGGAGGGCTTTAGCCTTTGAGTCTAGGTTGAGCTTTAAATTCCTTTGATACATTGTTCCTCTAGCCATGAATTTCTTGTCTGAAAGGCTTTCTGAGGGGTTGAAATCACCTGCCATTAACTCAGACGCTTTACCTACGACCTCTATTTCTTCTCAGTTAACCTCATATGCTGAACAATATCACTTGCTCCTGGCTATCTCTTTTTTCCCAGGTTGATCCACATTTTTATTAAAACTCAGGATTTAAGAATTCTTTTTTGGACTGTAATTATTTCTACAAGATTGGTTCTCTTTTCCCAGTGTAGGTCACTTTTTACCTTGTACTGAAGTTATCCAAATAATATATATTGTGCTATTTAGGCCTTTGGATGGAAATTGCCTTTCTTTATCAATTTCTAAATGTATCATCAGCTTTAAGAAGGAAATTCAGAGTTACTCAACGTGGAGGTTAGATTTCTGGCAACGTAAAACTTCTGGACAGAGCTATGAACCAAGATGTTGGGCAAAATACCCTACAGAATTTTCAAACATCTTAGTAGCAATCCTCTTAGAACATGTCATAGAGATGCTTTCAAGCAATCAAGAAAGTTGTTTCATCCAGCATATTTAGTTTAAGAAGACAGTAAAGTGTTTAATATACTTTTAAGTGTTTCTGTTGTAAATGATTACAAAATCTTAAAGTTTGTATTGACATGTGAATCATAAAATCTACCCTTTTTGAGCCCTTACTGTTGGACAGGTACTTAACATATATTGTCTTTTTGAATCCACCCAACAAAATAAGTGTTCTTTTCCTGATTTTACAAATGAGGAAATAATGGCTCTGAGTCAAATAAGTATTTGCCCTTCTTATATCTTCAGAGACAAAGTCTTAGTTTAGGTATCCAAGCATATTTGGAAAAGATTGCTCAGATAATGTTTAATGCACTCTGATAGTTTTTCTCTTTAAATTTCTAGGCTTATTAAATTCCTTTTCAGAATTCTTGAGCAGTTAGACCATTTTGCATAATCCCCACAAGACAGGAAATTCTGTCCTCTAAATAGAGATAAAAGGCCCTGGTCAGCCGGTGCTACCAGCTCTCCACGTGTTCTAAGAGGATATAGGCCAGGAAAGAGACGATGCAGGAGGATCAGCTTTCTCTTAGTGTGGTTTCTTTTGAGAACTTTCTAACTTCATTCTGGACCTTTGATCTTCATCTCATTTCTTGATGATATTGGGTAAATGAAGTGTCAGGAGGAGCTCAAGTTTTCCATAGTTAATCAAACTCTTCTTATTTCAGTGAAGGAATATGTGTGTGTAAAAGAAAAAAGTCCGAGGCAGGAGGAGACCAGCTCCTGACTTTTATAACTAATACATTGCTTATTAAAATCAATACCTTGATACTCAGAGTATTTCTCCTATAGAATCTGATTTGCTAAAACATAATTCTGACATATGAATTCACAAATTGGAAGAAATATATAGTTGCAATTGTACTCAGGCATCCAGGTTCTTGAAATAGTGGCTTGTCTCTCTAGAGAAAACTTTTCTCTCTAACTTTAGTTTGACTGTCATGTACTGATTTTAATTTCTTGTCAGCACAAATGATAGAATTTATTTTTAAAATATGTTCTGAATTTAGACTAAAATCAAGAAAAGAGAGTGGGGAGGTAGGTAAAAGCCTAAAACAAAGCCTTTGAATATTAATATTTTGAAATAGTAGGAGGATAAGCCAGAAAAGCCAGGAAATTGACCAACTGAATACACTGATTATATGAAGTTGTTTTTTTTTAAACCTGTTCTAGGCCTGCCTTGTGCAGGTGATTTCTGTAGCTCCTTACCTCCTAAGTTTCTTGAATAAAAGTAGAGAGTAAGGTAGATCCCTTAAGCTATTCATACATCTGTAGTCTAGTGTCTTAAAGGTTTTTCTTCTTAGTCTAATCAGCAAAAAGCAAGGAGAGGAAGGTTGTCCTTTTTTGCTCCTCAGTTGTCAGTGGCAAAGTAGGAAGAGGAAATGAGGAAGAAAATGGAAATAAGAATGTAGATTGATTAGTAAAAATATCCTTCTTCCTCTGCCATTTAATATTGATTGGATTTCCATGAGGAATGAGAGTTATGAACTGTTATTAATAGAGGCCATATAAAGAGAATTGAGATATAAATGAGGCCTTGTGGTCAGTTTAAAAAGTCTATTTAAAATCCAAACAATGTTCTAACAGGGCACGTGGATGATCAACTTCTCAAGCATATGATGATACTGAAGAAGGCATATTTAGCTACTTCAGTCAGGTTGGCATTAGAAGTCCCTCCAAAAACACAATCAAAAGAAAGCTGCTATACAGAAGATGTGGCATATATATACAATGGAATATTACTCAGCTATAAAAAGGGATGAGATGGAGCTATATGTCATGAGGTGGATAGAACTACAATCTGTCATACAGAGTGAAGTAAGTCAGAAAGAGAAAGACAAATATTGTATGCTAACTCACATATACGGAATATAAAAATGGTACTGATGAACTCAGTGACAAGAACAGGGAAGCAGATACAGAGAATGGACTGGAGAACTCGAGGTATGGGAGGGGGCGGGGGGTGAAGGGGAAACTGAGAAGAAGCGGGAGAGTAGTACAGACATATATATACTACCACCTGTAAAATAGTCAGTGGGAAGTTGTTGTATAACAAAGGGAGTCCAACTCGAGGATGGAAGATGCCTTAGAGGACTGGGGCAGGGAGGGTGGGGGGGAATCGAGGGGGGGGCGTCAAGGAAGGGAGTGAATATGGGGATATGTGTAAAAAAAAACAATTGATTGAACCTGGTGTACCCCCAAAAAAAAATAAAATAAAATAAAATGAAAAAAAAAAAAAAAAAAAAAAAAAAACAAAAAAAAAAAAAAAAAAAAAAAAAAAAAAAAAAAAAAAAAAAGAAAGCTGCTGATGGACTTCCCTGGTGGTGCAGTGGTTAAGAATCCACCTGCCAGTGCAGGGGACACGAGTTCGAACTCTGGTCTGAGACGATCCCACATGCCGCAGAGCAACTACTCCTGTGTGCCACAACTACTGAGCCTGTGCTCTAGTGCCCGCGAGCCACAACTACTGAGCCGTGTGCCACAACTAATGAAGTCCACGCACCTAGAGCCCATGCTCCGCAACAACAGAAGCCACAGCAATAAGAAGCCCATGTACCGCAATGAAGAGTAGCCCCCGCTTGCCACAACTACAGAAAGCCCAAGAGCAGCAAGGAAGATGCAAGGCAGACGAAAGGTAATAAATAAATAAAGTTCTCTTAAAAAAAAAAAGAAAGCTGCTGAGCTGACATTATGATTCCAACAATGCAGTAGGAAAGTCCACACTAGTGATGGGAACAAACTTGATCTTAGTATTGATATATTTATAAATATTGATCAATATTAGATTCAGTCGTGATTCCATGACCAGTCATTAACTTCCATTAATTAACTGATGATCAGATAGTGTGTCCTCTAGCTACTAATTATTTGGGGATAAATATATTATATAAGCTAGGAAGACAGTGAAGACATCCAGGAGGGAAGTATAGGTTATAGCACAACCAGGAATCTCGGGTCATATCTCTACCTATCCTTTTTGTATTGAAGCTCTTCCTGATTTTATTACTTCTTGCAAGATGAGAACACAGTGGGATTGATCTAGTGGCACCTCATCCATTACCATTAATTCACTAGGTAAAACTCAGAAATACACATTCATGATTTGATTTTGTCTCCATATGTTGAAATTGATCTATTTCTGGCAGGTTGTATCCAGGAATAAGTGTAATGGATCAACTAAGCTCAATCTCTAATACAGTAGATGGAAGAGAACACTTCATCATTCTGCACGTCTGTTAAAGTACTATATTTAGATATTTTCTTTCATCAAAACAGACACATGGCTGCTGTAAGTAGAATAACTGTTTTTCCGGAAGTATCTCTTTATATTCATATTTGTTTCATGAATACAAATACATATTTTCCCTATTGTATGTTTATTCCAGACAAAGCTTTGGGGTGGACATTTTTTAGGATATGAAAATTTAGTTATGCATGCTAAAACTAAGTACAGTTCATTACTAAATATAGTGAAGTAGTGTGTTACTTTTCTGGGCCTTCTAAAGAGTTTGAAGTCTGCGTGGTTGGGAAGACATTGTGGACATTAGATGAAAATGTTTAAATATTTTTTATTACTCTAAATAACATCTTGCAGCTCTTATGTCTATGGATCAAAACATGATTTTATAATAGTTATTTAAAATCTTATAAAATATTAAGAATAATAGTGTTGATGTTTTTAACTGCTAACACATTGAGAACTGGGTATTTTGTAAAGCATGATACCTAACAACTTTTGAAGTGCTACTTTAATAGGAAGCCAAGAGTTAGAAAGGTTTCATGGCCAGTATGAAGTAAAATCAAGATAACAGTCTGAATCCAGGATTTAAACTCTAAATCTTTATTATACACAATATTAGCCAACATTTACAGAGCTATTTAGTATATGCTGGTTTAATTCTAAGTGACTTACATATATTTACTCATTCAATTCTCACAGTAACCTTGTGGAGGTAGGAGGTATTATTATTTCCTTTTTACTCATAAGGAAACTAAGGTAAAGAGAATTTAAGTAATTTGTCCAAAGTCAGATACTTAGTGAGTTGTGGTTTCAAAATTTAGACCAAGGTAATATGGTTCTAGATACCCTTCCACCCCACCCTACCAATTAACCACTATGCTCTACTGCGTGAATTTTTCTCAATTCCCTGGAGCTCTTTGTAACTAGCAGTTTTGGCCCAGCAAGAATGTACATGGTTGTGTAACTAGGGACTATGTTCCTGTATTTTCTTGCAGACTGAGAGGGCTATGTTTCAGTAAAGCCCACTCAATGAAGTGCAAAAGTATAGAAGAACAAAACTGAGGTAATTCAAGGAGTCTCATCTTTTAAAACTTCAAAGCAATGAGCATTTCACGAATGCCATTGACCTTGGTCCCATGAAACTCCTCAAATGAAATGACTTGTTTGAACATCAATGAGCACTCTTATGCCTCTTTCCCAGTTCTAGACCAACTTGATCAGGGGCAATCATTCCTGCCTAACAAAGGGGGAAAAGGCTTATCACATGTTAGCCAAGCCACAAAGTAGCCCTAGTCTTGGCATATGCTGACATTTTTATGATTGTAAGTCATAAAATAAATCGTCTTCTCCAACAAATCTTCTAAACACATATTGAATCATTATCTCTATTCTTTGATATAGAACTTTAAAAAACCATGAATTTCCTCCTCTCTGGATGTTCTTCTTTAACTCTTTCTTCCTTCAATTCAAGTGACTCTTTTATGGAGCTCACAGCGTTTGTCCCATACTACTTACTATTTGTTCTGTAGTTTGGATACTTGTGTAATTTCATGATGTTCTTTTTCCAGGGACTCATATACACCTTTGTATTCCTGAAGGCTATTACAGTTTTACAATTCCTAGAAGATAACGCACACATTAAAAAAATAAATAAACAAACAAGGTAGTTGATCAAGAAACTTTCCTTTCCTGAATGCTTTGAATCAGATCTCCTGTTTTTATTTCATTTTTCAAATAAATGGTTTTTATTTTCTACATACCTTAGAGGGTGGTAATTCCCTTGACTATTAAAGGCATTTTTGAAGTGTTTCTGCATAATTCATACTGAATGTAATGCTCAGAAGCTGGCATTATTGGTGTATGCATATTAATTATTCACATGCAGATTAAGAACCATGGGACCCAGCACCACTGCAATATATAATTCTTGCTGCCTTTTCTAAAGTAGTACATTTCTTGCACCCTTGTGTTATCATTTCTTTATATAACATTTTCCAGTTCACCCAAACAAATGTCTAATCATATTAAGATCTTCACTTTTACATTAGCTAAAGCAATTATGAATGTGAGAAGATCGAAATTGTTAATATAAAGCAACTACACTTTATAGCTCATCTTTTTCAGTCCCCAGAAGCAGAATTATGTGCCTTTTGGATGTTTTTCTTTATGAACCATATTTTTCAAATAGTTTACCTCAAAGTCTATTTTTCTTATACTTGAGCATTTTCTATTTATGCCCAATGATTTTCTTCCCTATAGCAATATTTAGAGAAATGTAATTCCAAACTAAAGATATATAAGGATTCACTTGATTATGACCTTCAACCTAACAATCCTTATTCCACAGTGTGACTCCTTCACTGATAAAGAGAATAGAGATAAAGGCAGAGGAGTAATCATTAAAAGCAGCTGTCTCAGGACACATTATATGCTAAACAGCAAAACATCTTCTGAAATAGATTTAGAAGTGACACTCTTTACTTGAACTTTGGAATTGGCACAGTGTCTCATTCTTAACTAATGAGTAGACCATGAATCCCTGAGGGAGGGAGTGATATCAGGAGGTGCTTTAGCCCTATGCCCCCTGGAAGTATTACATGACAATTATCCAATTGAAATCGAGGATGACAGGAGAGGAAACCAATGATGAGACCACCGACTTGTGGATCTTTTGTTTCAAGAAGATATACTTGGAAAAACTCTACCATTATTCTGGATTAATATCTGGGTTTACAATTCACCTCTGACTGGACCTACATGGAATTTTAAATTAGAAAAAGTTGGTCTTTGGTAGTAATATCTCTGTCATTCCACTTTGTATACTCATTTTCTCTCTTTCTAAGGGTGGCTTTGCTAATTCCCCAAGCCTCTAGCCATTTTTATTTCCTTTCTTTCACTATCATTCTCCCATCAAAAACCATACTCCAAAAAACCTACCCTTAGACAAAGTCAGATTGAAATCTATCACAACTCCCAAACCATTTTCATGGAAACAAAAGGTAGAACCTTAAGAAGAAAAAAATTCTGACCTTCTGGAAATCCAAGAAGCAACATGCCTATGAGAGATGCAAGCTTTACTCAGATAAAACCTACATAAGCTGCCTCACGTGGGATGAATAATCACTCACGCATAAAGCATAGTCTGATAGGGGAGAAAAACAAATATTAATTATTCTTGTTAATAAGACATATGAAGTTGAGAACCAGCATCTCTAGATTTCTAATATTGTAAATGAGATAAAATTTGACATAAAAATCATACCATTTAATTTTCAGGCAAAAGAAATGAAACCAAGAAATTAAATTAAAAATAAATAGAATCTAAGCACAAGAGATTACCTCATCTTGTCTCTTCACTAATACTTATCTAATACTAGAAATGTCTTCACTGCCAACAAGGCATCTTCACTTTTTATTTAGAATTATTATCTAGCCCAGGCCTCCATCACTTGAGAATTGGAGTCTATCAACTGACCTTAAACTGGACTCCTTGAGTCTATCCTACAGAACTTCATCAGAACTTCAGCAAGCAACTCCAGAGCATGGCTCCTTAATAGGAAAAACAAAACAACTAGTTGGAATGAACAATTAAAAATAGCCAGAGATGTAGTGAACCGTGTCCATGTCTTTCATTCACACCCCTGATTGTCACACCATAATTGTATTCCTGGGATTAAGACTCCATTATCTGGAATTGCTGGGATGATTCTGATTTCCAGTTACTCTCTCCCCACATAGCCATTCTTCAGGAGGCTTGACATAAATTTTCTAAAGTGTCATATCCATCATCATATTCCTCTGATTGGTGGTTCCTTGTTTCCTTTTTTTATGAATGCCTCTGTTTCAAGCTAATGATAGTACAAATATCCCTAGCCAATTGAATTTTTCACAGTTCCCCAAAACTGATCTACTGCTGTTCCATTCAGAACAATCTCCTTATGGTATCTTAGAGTTTCTCTGAGATTGCAAAAAATCTGTTCTTTCACCTTAAATTTTCACTTTTTTCTCTTTTTTTTGGAATTCTTATCCATTCTTCAGGAAAGATTATACCCATACAATTTTCTTCCTATATTTGGGCCCCCAAAGAACCCACAGTCTAGCCCTTATTCTGTACTGTCTTGAATTTTATATTGTTTCATATTTGGGGGTCTGTTTCCTTAACTACATTATAAGCTGAATGAATCAGTTTCAAAACTTTACACTAATTATGTGGCTTTCTCAACTACAAAAAGAATACCAAGCACAAGGCAGACATTTTCACATAATACTTGCTTAATTTCATTTAATGGTAAATGCTCAATAAATACTCATTTGATTTTATTAAAAACAGAAATGGGCACTATGGAAAACAATTTGGAGGTTCCTTAAAAAACTACAAATAGAACTACCATATGATCCAATAATCCCACTCCTGGGCATATACCCAGAGAAAACCATAATCCCAAAAGAAACTTGTACCATAATGTTTATTGCAGCACTATTTACAATAGCCAGGACATGGAAGCAACCTAAATGCCCATCAACAAATGAATGGAGACAGAAGATGTGGCATACATATACAATGGAATATTACTCAGCTATAAAAAGGGATGAGATGGAGCTATATGTCATGAGGTGGATAGAACTACAATCTGTCATACAGAGTGAAGTAAGTCAGAAAGAGAAAGACAAATATTGTATGCTAACTCACATATAGGGAATCTAAAAATGGTACTGATGAACTCAGTGACAAGAACAAGGATGCAGATACAGAGAATGGACTGGAGAACTCGAGGTTTGGGAGGGGGCGGGGGGTGAAGGGGAAACTGAGATGAAGCGAGAGAGTAGCACAGGCATATATATACTACCAACTGTAAAATAGCCAGTGGGAAGTTGTTGTATAACAAAGGGAGTCCAACTCTGAGGATGGAAGATGCCTTAGAGGACTGGGGCAGGGAGGGTGGGGGTGACTCGAGGAGGGGGAGTCAAGGAAGGGAGGGAATACGGGGATATGTGTATAAAAACAGATGATTGAACCTGGTGTACCCCCCAAAAAATAAAAATAAATAAATAAATAAATAAATAAACAGGAACAAAATTAAAAAAAAAAAACAGAAATGGAATTGTGGTTCTGAGTGTTAATACTGCATATTTAATACTTAAGCTTTGGACTCCTAAGAGGAAGTAAAAAGACAAAGAAAAATAAATACTATACCTTATAAAGTTTTACAGTCCCGTTTGTTTGAATTCAACAAACATGCATTTAAATAATATTTATAGATATTATACACTAGACAGTATACAGAGATGACTGAGATGAACAAGTTTCATTTTCAAGACAGAATAATATTGCTGTTAGAGGAGAAATACAAATGGAGGCTGCATAAACATAAAAGAAATAGAAATTAATTCAAGATCTGCAGATGAATGACTTCACAAAAATGCCAGATATGGTTTGGCTTTGAAGTGTGGACAAAATATTGATTATATGAGAAGAAAAAGGATTTCAAAGTGTTAAACAAGGAGGCAGTATCAAACTGAGGTGCCTTAGGAGCCTACTTAAGCAAACCAAAACCTAAGTCTGTAAATGCCTCAACATTAAGGAATCAAAACCTAAGGACAACCAATCACAAACAGCCAACTAGGATTTCCAGGCAACCACTTAAGCCATAGTCAATCAAATAATTTTCTTGCTTTGCTTCTGTGTCTTTCCTATAAATCCTACCTCCCATAGGTAGAACGTTCCTAACCACTCATGGTTTGGTGCTTCCTGGTTTGAACTGATTTTTGCTCAAATAAACTCTTAAAATTTTAATATGCCTCAGTTTATCTTTTAACAAAAAGGGAAAAGGTCTTAGCTGAGGATGAGAGAGAGGATAAGCAAAAATTAAGACATGGAAAAATGGTTTGAGTTCAGTGAGTTTGGGAAAATGACGTAAGAATGGCAATCATGGCTGAGGAGTCAGAAGGTAAGAATAGGAGGGTAACCTGGTGATTTCTACTTTTAATATTGTGATTTATAATAGGAAATATGTATTTGGCCTTTTTTAAATTAATTTTTTTTTGGAGTATGGGTGCTTTACAATGTTGTGTCAGCCTCCACTGCACAACAAAATGAATCAGTCACACACATACAGATATCCCCTCCCTTTTGGACTTCCCTCCCTTTTAGGTTACCACAGTGCTTTAGGTGGAGTTCCCTATGCTACACTGCATGTTCCCATCAGTTGTCTATTTTATACATAGTATCAATAATGTGTATGTGTCAATCCCAGTCTCCTAATCCCTCTCACCCCACCTTCCCCCCTTGGTATCCATACATGTATTATTTGGTCTTTGTCCTCCTTTCTGGCACAGAGCTACTAGAACACTTGGGACTTCCTAGGTGGTAAGAGTGATAAAGATGTCTTGATATTCATAACAAATTCCTTTTAATCACACCTGAGTTTATGTTAATAAAGTAACTTTTGGAAAGCAAGTAAGTATGGGTCTGGTTGCCTGGGAAACCAGATGATCTGTGATTAGAGGCTTGGAACTTTCAGTCCCACCTTCCTGACCTCCAGAGAGGGAAAAGAGGCTGGAGGTTAAATCAATTGCCAGTGGCCAATGAATCATGCCTCTGTAATGAAGGCTTCATAAGAAACCAAAAGGACTAGGTTTGGAGAGTTTCCAGGTTGGTGGACGTGTAGAGGTCTTGGGATTGTGACATACTCTGAGAAAGCAAGGAAGCTCTGAACACCTTTCCTCATAATTTGTCCTATGCATCTCTTCCTTCTAGATGTTTCTGAGTTTTATCCTTTTATAATAAACCAATAATCTAGTAAGTAAACTCTTTCCCTGAGTTTTGTGAAATACTCTAAGCAGTTAATCAAATCCAAGGAAAGGGTCATGGGAACCTCCAATTTATACCTGGTCAAAAGTAGAGGTGACAACCTAGACTTGGTGATCGGCATCTAAAGTCAGGGGGCAGTAATGTGGGACTGAGCTCTTAACCTATGGGAGCCCTTAACCTTCAGGTAGATCATGTCAGAAGTGAGTTAATTGGTTTGAGGTGTGGAAAAAAATGTACTTGGACTAGTTACTAAACTGGTTGGAAAACTGAACACATCTTACCTACACTCTCTCAAAACCCACTAAATTGAAATTAGATGAATTAAAAAAGACATATACTTACACGGATAAAGAGAATGGGAGAAGAGAGAGCATCTCAGAAGATGGATAAATAAAATCTGAATTGATAGATTGGATAAAATTAAAATCTGAATATTTAATATAGAAAAAAATTGAGAAGCAAGCCAACACATGACATAAAGAATGTTGGAGGCACAAAGTATCTTGGGGAGGAATTTAATACTGGAATATTGGATTAAATTCTGTATAAGGAGTAGTAAGTTGTCCCAGATATCCTCCTAAAGTCTATGCCACCAGATACTACAGCTCAGCCGCCCATCCCCATCCCAGGTGAAGGGGAGCCTGGAGGTTTACCCACTGGAACAGTTGAACCAGAGGTTCTCTATGCTCATGAACACCAGGCAGTAGAAAATGATGGGAACCATCACTTAGTAAGGGGATTATATTAAAAGCCAAATTGAACTGTGACCTCCATCTCCTTCTCCAATTTAGCCCCCAAATTGCTGGTATCCTCCCTCTCAGCACCTGGAAGAAAAGGGAAAGATTTCTCTTTAAATTAATTTACAATCCCAAGAAAAAAGTACAAAGTCATTTAGAGATACACCAATTAAACAATAAGCTACTCACCTAGTGATCCTCCATGAAGGCCTCTGGACAAAAGCTTCCAATAATTTTCTCAGTACCTTAATTTGTTAAAAATGAATCAAAAACCAAGGAGATTTGGAGAAAAGCCTTCATGGTAAAAGACAGACACCAATAAACAACTTGGAAAAAAACAAAACAAAAGAATTTATTGCAGCAGAAACAATGTAGAAAGTGGAGTAAAACATCTAAATAAAATTATAATTCATGAACTCATTTGTATAGAGAATATTATAATAAAAATTAAGAAACAGAGTAATCCTTTGGTCTCCTCTGCCATGGCAGCAATGCTCAAATAATATCTTACTTTGTTTACTTATCAAATAAAATAAGAGGTAAACTACTTCTCTTTCATTTTTATTGAATTAAGTTTATGTACTTCCCTGTAAATCTAGACATCAAATAATTGTTATGGGTGTTATTTAATTCTACTAAGATCTTCCTTATAAAGCAAAACTACAGTATTTTTCTAAACAATGCTCTGAGCCCTATAAAGCAACTTCTCTTCTGTTTTCTTATTCTTGTTAACCAGCCTTACTTCCTAGATGTCCTCTCTGTTTTTCCACAGGAGCATTATCACCTCAGACTCCTCTAATTTCAGTTTCTCAAATCTCTCAATAATTACTTGCAACCTGATTTTTGATAGAATATTTTATAACAAATATTAGTTAAATACCATTGTTATACGAGGGTGACTCAAAAATTATCCGCACTCTGGCTATAGAAATTCTTCACAATGACACCCAGCTGTTCCATAAGTAACTTTACATGTGACATACATCATAAAGATCACACTCTCTGGTTCTTCCTTAGATTTTTGGATAATTTAGAAAGCAGCCTGAATCAACCAGCATAAATTATTTTGCAGATCATAATTATTTAAGCCTTGACCATATAAAATTTTACCATTGTCAGCTCATTGTCGATGAATTCACTTTAATAGAAACTGAGCTGAATTATTTCTAATTAAACCATATTATGTTTTGTGATTTGGGTTAATCAAAGAATAAAAGAAAGTTTAACTTAATGTTTAGATTTCTTCCATGAAAAATGGTTATGCTGCTCAAGTATTAAGTCAGGGAGCAACTGCCATGGCTTCTAGGTTTTCGTGGAAGTATATATTTACTGAAGAATCTGAGCTTCTTTTTCTGATAACAGTTACATAGCACTCAAATACCCTTGGGTTTAGTAATCAGAATTTGATGCTTATAGTCAAAACTTGAGCAGCTAGCTCATCAGAAAGAATGAAAATGCTTTACCTTGAATTTAACATAAAATCAGTAATTGCAAAGAAAATATCTTTTAACAATGGAGGTAAGGAAAAATGTATTATTTTGATTATATTTAAGGCTTGAAGTTATCTGATTCTCAGCAGCAGATCAGCTTCCACACTACTTTTTTACTGAGGTTTCTGAGTTTAAATTTAATTTTAATTAACAATTGAAAAGCGTACCCCAAATTTCCAAAATATAAGGTGCTCTGAGATGATTTTTGTTGTGTGTAGTTTCTATTCTGATATCTTATACTTCTCCTGATGTGTTGCAGGTTTTCTATTATTTTAATTGTATTGTTTTTCAGGAAGCCACACTAAAAAAAAAAAAAAAGCACTGCTTATATCAAAATTCCAGCTTAGCTTTATTCACTTTGATTTGCCCCATAACTAGACTCAATGTCTACAAGCGATTGAACTGGCGAGTTGAACAATTAGCTGCTGATTATTGTCCCCGAAGCTACTTTTCTCCCAGTTATTGCTTCGTGTCATGATTATCAGAACAATTACTTCCTCTTTTTTAGTGTAGTTGTAGTCATATCTCAGTCCCTGTGGCACGAATATTTAATAAAATAGTCTTGAGACCTTAGAATTTGCTGGGAAAACACAGCATCTGATCAAGCTCCTAAAATAGAAGCATTAATTTTATGTATATAATATCTTGCCTGAAAGCTACAACAGAGGAGGCTTGCAAATTCTGACAGCATTTTCCAAGTTGTGTCTCTGAATACATTTGCAGTGAAGGAATAAAAGGTTTAAATCTGTGTTTTAGTCACTCTGTAGAAATGGGATACAATCTTACCACCCAAAGTTAGGTTCAGATGTCAATGCTAATGTTGCCACACACCCACAAGAAGTTCTGAAAAGGTTTAGTACTCCCTTAATCAGCTTTCTGGGCAGAATGGGGTGGGCAGATCCAACATGGCTTTAAAGAGCAGAGGAAGGAGGTGGCTTGGGCTTTTCATGGTGGTTAAGGATGGTGGATTGGGGTGAGGGGGTGGGGCATGTGCCAGCAGAGCTTGTGTGGTTTAAACTTCTCACCAGAGGCAGCACTGAGCTTTCTTATCCACTTGCCTAGATGTGGGGCAGAAGGTGAAGAGAGAGTGAGCATAGCTTAAACTCTTCAGCAGTCAAACATCAAAAATGGAATCAGACTGTTTATCGCAATTTGCATATAAAGTTCCCTTCTTAGTGAATATTTTGGAGCAACTCACTGATGATAATTTGCAAGGCTCCTCATTGTTGACTAAAACTGATAATTTTTTAAAAGGTGAGCTATTCATTAATATGGTTTGCCAAATAAAAATAAATGATGTGCAAGTTGTATAATGATAATTTGCCTACTGTTTTATTATTAAATTTTTAGAGTGTTTGTTTATTGCCTCTGATATACAGAGCAGAGGTTTTGACACTGTAGTGTGCCTAAAAAATCACCTGAAAATCTTGTTAAAACATATACTGCTGGACCTCATCCCCAGAGTTTCTGATTTAGTAGGTCTGAAGTGGGGCCCAATAATTTGCATTTCTAGCAAATTCCCTGATGATGCCAATGCTCTTGGTACAGGGACTACACTTGAGAATGACCAATCTAGAGTTCTTGAGTTTTAATAATTCGTTTCCCAGTAACATGTTCTTTTGAGGGTTTCCAGCTTTTTGAATATTATTGGAGAATGAGTTTGGGGTGTTCATAATTAAAAAGGCAAAAGCCTTTCAATTGTAAGAATTGTTTGGTTACTTTGTAGTGTAGTAAACTGATTTAAACATACTGTGACTTGGTAAGCCTTGCTCATAGCTTAATGATTCTCTTCTCACCCAACAGAGAAAAGCACTTACATATCAGACTCATTCTTTGCATGAATTACATTATCCAATTGGAAATGGAGATTTAAACTATTGCTCCCAACAGAGATGTTGCCTTGTGTTTCAACTCCATCTAGACTGGTAGACAATAGTAAAATATAAAAGTTAATTGATAGAAATTGTTATAAGCAGATAGAATATATCAGAAAATAATACTATTTATCATTTACTAATTATTAGCAGCAATACACATTGTTTTTACCACCATAACAAAATTACATGATGACTGATTCACAGAAATAGGGACTAGATTTGGAGTATCAGATCCTTTTTTAACATAAGTTTACTATGATTAAGCAGCAATGTTTAGAATCTGAGAAAGAAATACACAATTGGCATTTGAACAAGGAGCACAAACACTCGAGTTAGAATCTGTGCTTCAGAGCTAGTGTGTATACGGGTCACTACACTCAGTATTCAAATGTGGGGATTGGTTAAGAGGGGGCACATCATACTGAGTTTCACCTAGAGATGGACTCACAAAAAACACCGGGACCAGACTTTAGAAAGAAAGAACTGGAACAACTTCTCAAGTGACTTGTTGTTGGGGAGAGGAGCGTGGGATGAGGAACAGGGTTATAAATGTTGGGTGAATTACAGGAGTTGCTTTCTGTCTACCTACTCTGGTTTCAAGGATCATTCTTCATATGGCTCATAAGGGTTAATACACACTTGAATACATAGGAAATGAAGCCTACGGAATAGATCCTGTGAGCCAAAGAACACGCACTCTATTCTTCAGGTGCTCTGAGGAGTCATCATGATTTTAATACCACCATGCTGATTCCCTATCAGACTACTTTCTCTACTCTTGGCAAAGTAGGCTTTTTATTTCCTGTCCACTCTTCCCTTAATCAAGCAGGAAAATATCTGTCTCTCCTCTGAATTACTAAAGACATTTACAACTTGGATTCTTAACCTTTGTATGTTGTTATGAGGGCCAATGATATGCCTTAAAAGTTTTTTTTTAAATATATATTTCCCTTTATCTAACATAAAACCCCACACTTAATAAACAATAAATACCTTGCTCAAATTTTAAAATTATCTTAAAAGTCTAGTGATTTAAAGTAAATTGAAAGATGCATCTTCCCCTCTTTGTCTAATGTTCTCTGGATTTTCACTCTGGCTTTGGTCTGAACCTCAGGTTAGTGTTGTCCTCTATTATGGGAAAAATAAGGCCAGCAGTTTCACTTGTTATTTTCTGGGGGATCTTCCTTCACCTACAAGATTTACATATCTGTTGCAAAAGTTTTAGTGTGGAACATGTGCTGAAAAGAAAGGCTTTTAGTCTGATGTTCTAGTTAAATTTAAACTAGGATCATGGTTTTCGTGTTGTATAGTAGAGTCCACATTTGATTATTCAAATATATTCCCTCACAATGGAGATCAGATTTATGTTAGATGACAAAAATCTTGTGTCTACTATGCAAATCTATTTCTACTAAAATATGAGATAATTACATATAATTTATTTTTCAATAATAAAGGTTTCTGGGCTTCCCTGGTGGCACAGTGGTTAAGAATCTGCCTGTCAATGCAGGGGACACGGGTTTGAGCCCTGGGCCGGGAAGATCCCACATGCTGCGGAGCAACTAAGCCCGTGTACCACAACTACTGAGCCTATGTTCTAGAGCCCGTGAGCCACCACTATTGAGCCCATGTGCCACAACTACTGAAGCCTGTGCAACTAGAGCCCATGCTCCGCAACAAGAGAAGCCACAGCAATGAGAAGCCCACGCACCACAAACAAAGGGTAGCCCTCACCTGCCACAACTAGAGAAAACCCCATGCAGCAATGAAGACCCAACGGAGCCAATAAGTAATTAATTAAAATAATAATAATAAAGGTTTCTAATTCTAGCTTGATCCTGGTGCAATCTACAATATAAGTATAAGAACTGTGTTCCCTTTGAAGGCAGTTTTAGTGATAAGAATATTATTTTCCTAAATATGGTCTGGGTAAGTAATAATAGCAAGTCAATTTATCATAGATTTTAAGTACCATGAGTGAAAAGAGAAATTCTTTTCCAGTTTCTCTGCTTCTAGCCTGATTTCTTCACCAGTTTTTGCCAGAAAATTCTTTCTAACCTGAAAACACGATCTTTGTTTCCTTGATCAGCATTTTCAGTATTTACACATTGCCAAAAGGATGACATCCAAATCCTTCTCAAATTATACAATGCTCTTCACAACTTGGCTTCTACCTCTGTGTCCTTCTCATATCCCACCACTTTCTGTCTCCTTGTACTTTATAACTGCAGAATATTGACCTGCTTCTCTTTCAACAAAGGACATGCTCTTTCCAAATTCCTTTCCAATGAGCATCTTATTACTTCCATTAGAAATGCTTTCTACATCAGCCAATTTAGACGTTCCTTATCTATTTTTTCTGTTTCAGTCTAAATGTTCCGCTTTCTGTGGAATATTCTCTGACTTTCACTAACAGATTAGTGCTTCTTTTCTTCTTTGCTTCCATGGTCTCAGTATAAATGAACATTCCAAATAAGTATCTCAAATTTTGGTTATTTTAATATGAAATACAGAAATCTGAAGATCTGGTTTTCTACTAGTTTATACTGTGAGAAAATTCTCTATGGTTTTACCATATTCCTGCATGATCCAGACCTTCTAAATAAATAGCATTCTAGGGATGTTGGAATAACAGAGAGCCTTGGAAGGTAGATATTGTGCCTTTCCAAAGATAAAATCTCCCTCTTTAGAGATGCTTGCTCTCTCTCCTTCAGAGGAAATTTGTTGAATCTCTTTCTCTGGGGGAGAGGTTGGGCAGGTGTGCCAGCAGTCTATAAAAGCTGAACGTCTCCTAATTTGGAAATCCTTTGCCTGTAATGCAAAGCCACTCCATGCACAGATAAACACTGACCCTCCTCTCATTGCCTTATAGAGATAGTGGCTTTGGGAGCCAGAGCTAGGGTACTGTTCTTATTACTGCTTTTTTACTGTGACTAATAAACTACCTGTATTTCTGATCCAGGGTCTGGTGTTTCTTATACATATGTGAAACTGCGACAGGTTAACTTGTTAGCTTGCAAGTTCTGTAAAATCTCAGGCCCTCCACAGTTGCTAACTTTATAAGCTCAAGACCTGAATAGTGCCTGGCACGCAGTAAATTCTTAATAAATATATATTAAATGAATGATTGGACTAGTCAGTGAAGGCTAGAGGAAGACTTTCATTGACATACCCAATATCAGTAAAAATTGTGAATGACATTGAAATTGACCATAAAGTTACTGATGTACTTGTCTAGCACACGCTTCTGGGATACCTGCATCTTTCATTGTCTTCGAGTTACTTTATTCATCTGTACTGAAAACTGTTGGTAATTCAAATGAAAATTCTTTATCCATAGAAAAGCAAATTCATTTTGTCCTATCACCATTGTAGGCTGCCTAATTAAATTAAATTCATGTCACCATTGTAGGCTGCCTAAATTACCTACAGTGTATATTGCCTACATACATATGTATGTTTATTCAGATTTTCCTTTGAATTGGCTTTAACATCTTATTGGTTCCATCATTAGTTGTATTTAAAAAATCTTAGATGAGTGTTCATTTTACAGTTATATTAAAGTCACAATTTTAAAAACATTATCCCTTGGACCTAGAGTCTGTCATACAGAGCGAAGTAAGCCAGAAAGAGAAAAACAAATACTGTATGCTAACTCATATATATGGAATCTGAAAAAAATGGTACTGATGAACCCAGTGACAGGGCAAGAATAAAGATGCAGACATAGAGAACAGGCTTGAGGACATGGTGACGGACGGGGGTGAAGGGGAAGCTGGGACGAAGTGAGAGAGTAGCACTGACATATATACAGTACCAAATGTAAAATAGATAGCTAGTGGGAAGCTGCTGTATAGCACAGGGAGATCAACTTGATGATGAGTGATGACTTAGAGAGCTGGGATAGAGAGGGTGGGAAGGAGTCGTGGGAGGGAGGGGATATGGAGATATATGTATAAATATAGCTGATTCATTTTGTTGTACAGCAAAAACTGACACAGCAGTGTAAAGCAATTATATTCCAATAAAAGGCTTTAAAAAAAGTTTTTAACCATGAAACTCCTAAAAAAATTTAAAAGTAAAAATAAAAATATTATCCCTAATACCAGTGATACAGCCTTAACATCATGGAGTGTTGTGTAAGAATTTTCTCTGTGTGTGTGAGTATGAGTGTGAGAGTGTGTGTGTGTGTGTGTGTGTATGAAAGAGCTATTCTATTTCGCTGTTTTAAAAGACTTTCCCTATTTTCCTTTCTTTGGCATTTTCCAATTCTGTAGATCACAAAGTGTCTATAATCATCGCAATACTTAGACTACCTTGTGGTTTTGTTATAGGCTGTAGATTTTGTAGTATTTAAATGGTGCTGGAAAATAATATATGGTAAGGTAGACAAAGGAACTTCCAAATCTGACCAACCCTTTGCTTTATAAGTCAGAGTAATACAGGTTTTAGGTTTGTAAAATAAATAAATGAACATTTATTATACTTTTTAGAAGGGAGTCTAAGTATAGCCAGCATAAGAAATATCTTGGTAGAATGAGTCAGTCATATCCATGCCTTGACATGACTGAGCACCCAGAGACATCAATGTTTAAACAGCTGCTGAGAAAATTCACAATTCTGGCTGCAAGTCTTGCCAAAAGGAAATATTTCCAGGAAATTATGAAGTTCTTTATCCCAAATTTCCCTTAAATAAAACACTGGAAAAGAATATATTCTGTAAAAATTTGTATTCAGGACATGAAATTAAAGTCAGAAAGCCCTTAATCACTATCACTATACAGACTTACCATTCTATTTCTGAGAAATAAATCCAACAAAAGTATATTCAAGTACACACAAAAATATTATATTGCAAAACAACAGCAACAAGCAATGACTATCTTAAAAAAAACACTAGTAAATTTATTCAGATTTCATCAGTTTTTTCACTAATGTCCTTAACTCCAGGATCTATTTCAAGATCTCTGACTGCATTTAGATGCTTTCTCCTTAGTCTGTCTCCTCTAGACTGTGAAAGTTCCTCAGTCAGCCATGACCTTGACACATCTGAAGAGCATTAGTCTGATATTTTGTAGAATGTCCCTCGATTTGGGATTGCATGATGTGTTTTCATGATTAGATTGATAACTATGCATAGTGATGCTTTATTGGGAGAGGTGAAATCGCTTTGCTTCATCACATCAGCTGTTGCCTCATGATTATATATTTTCTTACTGATGATGTTAACCTTGATTGTTTGTCTATGGTGATGTCTCCCAGGTTCTTCACCATGTAGTTACTATTGCTTTCTTTGTAATTAGGGAGGTAAATATTTTAAGAGACTTAATTTTAGCCTATGCAAATATCCTGTCTTCATATAAAATGTTGACACTATTTTTAGCACCTATCGGTACATCTTGCCTAAAGCCATCATTGTGGAGGATTTCTACTTGGTGATTTTCTATTTTCCTCATTCCTTCTATGTGTATTTATTGGAAGTCTTTTCTAAGAGTTGCCCCTTCTCACTCATTTATTTATGTATTCAATTATTTAGGGATATTTTATTATTTGAGTTATAGTTCAATCTATCAAAATTTACCTTTTGCTCAAATGGTTCCGGCTTTGGCCATTTGGAGCTCTTTCAGATTGGCTCCTGTGCCTTCCAATTTCTCCCTGTATTTTTTTTTTTTTCTTGTCCCAGCACAGCAATATACTCTGGCATCACCTTATATTTTTCCTTGTCCCAGCCTGAAATCAGTCACTTCTCCAAAGAACCTTGGTCTTATTGTTAGGGCATGACAATTATCTTTTTTTAAACTTACTAATTTGATAAATGATACTCTTTAGGGCTTTTTGCAGGAATTTTCCAGTGTTTCATAATTGGTTATGATTTTATCGAGATGTTCTCATATGTTTCCATTAGAAAACAATGTAAATAGAGTAATATGAATGAGAAGATACCTAATTTCATGCGGTGGTCTTCTATGAGGCAATGAACTTCTTAAAAAACAAAAATGAAAAAGAAAAAGAAATCACAAGTTTCCAGAAGGGCAGTCAATATTTATCGAATTCTAACTTATAAAGAGTACTGTGGGAAGTGCTGTAATAAGTAAAAATGTGGCCCCTGCCCTTAAGAAGTTGTGCTGTCATAGTAAGACCAAGATAAACATTTAACAAATCAACAAGTGCTAGGGTACCATAGGATCACACAGGTCACATGTTACATTGTATTCAATGTGTACACTGTTTCAACATCATATTTTTCCTTCAATTATTTTTATTAGATCTCTTCTCCTATGGGAGAACTCCTACACTTTTCAAGCACCATCTAAAATCCAATTCTTTCAAGAATTTTTCCTTCATGAGTTCATTTATTCCTGAGATACATATTGAACAGCTACCATTTGCAAGGCAAAGGGAAGACAAGATGGCAACAAGATAACTAAGATATCTTTCTTGATTTTAAGGAATTTTCAGCTCATAGGGACCAATCCTCCCTGCTCTCAAGTTCATACTGTTTTGTTTTTGTATTTTTTTTAATTCTGAAAATACCTATGCACAGTAATAAGCCTCTGAGAATATGTGTGATATTTTCTGTTTGCATTGTTTTCTACTTAGTCCATGTAGGTTTACTTCATCTTATCATCTCAGAGGTTTAATTTGCTTGAGCAAAAGTTCTATATTGTCATCTCTTTGATCCTCATAGCACTGACCAGTGGTATTTAGATAATAAATGGATATAAAAATGCTAATTATCATTGCTAACATCAAATGTATTAGTAAATAGAATGTAAGTCTCCTGGATTCAAAGAACTGCCCTAATTTTCCATTTGCTAAAGTGTTGGTAATACTTCATGGGGTTGCCATGAAGACGAAATGAGCTCCTTCATGTAGCATTTAGAAAGGAATTTGGAACATAGTAAACATTTAATGTTATTAAATTTTAACATGAGTTTATGAGTAGCATTAATATTATATGGGATAAAGAGCATAGACTATTTATGAGTACTGGAGAAGAGAGTAATACAGTCAGATTTGGATAACAGAAGTGTAATTATGAACCAACGCCGACGCCACTCTGCTTGACTGACTACTCTTCTGTCTCTATTCAACATTCTCACACAAATTTAATTTTCTTGCTGCAAAAGTGTTTGAAGAAACAAATTTTCAGATAAAATTATTTGAAACTGGTTGCTATCCATGAGCTCCATTAAGTTAGTGATGTCAGTGCTGTTACACTCAGCAACTAAAGGGCAAGCATTTTCATCCTTCCAGCTGCTCTCTCTACAAGGGTTTGGATCCTTTCGTACAACCCCAATTTTCAAAGATGCACACAGTGGCATTCAAGATTAAGCAACTTTAAATTATTGTTATTTAATGCCAAGAATATACAAATAAATATTTATGACATACATAAAGTATGAAGAACATCTGCTTACTACCTAATTTAAGTAAACAAGAAATTATCATTATTTTGAATTCATTTGTGTAATCTTCCTTCATTCCATTGTTAATCTTTTCTATCAGAAAGAACGGCCTCCCTGAATTGTGTGTTTATTACTTCATCACTTTCCTCATATGTTTAAAAATTAAATTTGTATGCCTGGGTTTGTCCAATTTCTCATGCTCTTTGAAGTTGTATAAATGAACACATACTGTATGTATACTATGACTTGCTCTGTTCCTCAAAATAATAATGTCAAAATTTATCCATTTTATTGTCTGCAACTATATATTATTCATTTTACTGCTGTAAAAAAAAATCTAATGTATGAATATACTACAATTTTTTCCTGACTACTAATGATATAAATTTTGGTTTTCAGGGTTTTTTTTTCAGCTTTATTGTGTATGATTTTAGTACTCATGGATAAGAATTTCAGTGTGAATGTGTTGAAATATTATTATAGGGTTAAGTTATCCATACCTTAAACTTTACCATAGAATACCATATTCTTTAATTCAGTATTTTAGTATTTTACTGAATTTGCCAAATTCAGTAAATTTGGCAAATTACAGTGCCAAAATTATTTCTGTTACTCCCCGTTCTTGCCATTCGTTTCCAATTTTTGTCAATATGTGAGGTGTGAAATTATATTTTGTGTTTTAAATTTATATTTAACTATTTAGTCATGAGATAAAGCATGCTTCTTATGTTTATTGGCCAATTAGATTTCCCTTTTTGCGAAATGACCATTTAAATTTTGGGTTCATGCAGGAATTTGATATATTGAGGCATCCAGTCTATAAACAAGCTATATTTCTTCACTTATTTTCATTTTTAAAAATGTTTTTCAATTATAGTTCATAATTTCTTACATAAAGATTTTATACATCATTGAGATTTGTTTGCAGGTTTTCTGGCCAGGAATTTACTTTATGGAAGGTATTTGACCACTGTTTCAGTTTCTTTAAGCTATTCAAGTCTTTTTTTATCATAATAAGTAATTATAATGTATCAAAACTTTCCATTTTTAAGTTTTCACGTTTGTCTGCGTAGTCTTCTCATAACCTCACTATTACATTTGTAGCGCTGCCTTCCCTCTTCTGTTTTTCTGATTATCTGTTATTTGTTCCATTTCTTCTTTCTAAAAATCAATCTTGGAGGAAGTTTGTCAACTTTATTGATCTCTTCAAAGGTCCCATACTTTCGGCTTTGTTGATCTTCTACTTAATATTTTACTCTATTAATATCTGATGTTCAATATTTCTTTCCTTCTAAATTTTTAGGCTTATTTTCCTCTCCTTTCCTCTAACTTTATTTGTATGTTTATCTTATTAGTTTTCATCATTTCATCTTTTCTTAAAAATAGATGGGGTCAACATTTCCATTTTTATACCAATTTTAATGGATTCTGCAAATTCAATCTGTATTATTTTCATTGTCATTCAGTTCAAAATATTTTCTAGCACTCTATTATTAGTTTTTCTGTCTTCCACAAATTCCTGTGAAAAATGAGTTTACTCCCATACATTCTGTTTTTATACTTTACTCTGATTTTATTCAAATCTTCTATAATCTTTACTGATTTAATTGTTTCTTCATCTATCAACTCTGGGGAGAACTTGGTAACAATAATTTATTATGCAGGTGGCTTCATCAACTTTTATTAAAATCTACCAAAGTTTATGTATATTTTGCAATATTGTTTAATGCACAGAAGTATATAATTATTATACAGTCCTGGTGAATTGAAACATTGATCATAAATTGACTGATGGCCCCAAGCACTGCCCCTCTGGATCTATCCTCTCGTTTAAGGGGAAGCCACACTTCTCCAGGGCTGCTCCCAGTCAATGACAGTATGGCTGGGTTGTACTGCCTGTTGGCCTATTTCTGTGAAACACAAGATCTTACTGATGGACGACTGGACTGAAGGAGTCCTCACTGGCCAAAACTTTTTATAACTGCCCTTCAGTCTGAGACTTTTCCTACCCAATTTTCTTTCTTTCTCTTCGCCTTCAATAGTGCCGGATAGGCTCTATGGATTTTTTCCACCTTTTCTTGCTCCCTCTCCTTCATTTTTCACATTTTCTCCCAAAACAATCTCTTGCACATCTAATCCCATTTTTGACCTCTGCTTCTAAGGGTATTGATATGTGTACTGTCTCTTTTTCATGTTTTTATTTCTCTCCTCTTTGCCTCCCTCTGCTTGATTATTTCTCTCATTACATTCTCTTCCCCTCAACTTCATTGGAAGTTACACACTTTATTTCTTTATTTTTAATGATAACAGTAAAAACTGTAAAGTATTTTTAATTATAAAATCTAAACAATTATTTTTAAGCTCTATAATACATCGGTGTTGTTATTATCACATTACTTGGTATAATGAATGAGATATATCTCACTATGATATATCAGACTGGATACTTTTTTTTTTCCTACTGGACTTTGTTTAGTTTCCTAAGTCTGTGGGTTGATGGCTTTTAGCAGTTCTGAAAAATTCATCATATCGAATACTACTTCCACTTAAATTTTATCATCCTTCTGTAACTCTGTGTACACACTTTAGATTATCTTCTTTTAATTTATCTCTTGTATGCCCCATCTCTTTATCTTTCTGGGCTGCATTCTAGGTAATTAACTCAAATTTATATTCTAGTTTGTTGAGCATGTAACTAATTTTGTCAATGTCAAATCGGCTATTGAGCTTTAAATATATATCGTTGCATTATTTTGTTTCTAGAAGTTCTATTTGATCTATTTTTAATCAGCTTGGTCAACTTTTTAATGAGTTCTTGCAATTTACTTATATTTTCAATCCCCCCTCTTTACCTAATAGTTCCAAAATGTATAGTCTCCATGGGTCTGATACTGCTGTTTATGGTTTCTCTTGGTCATAGTGCCTTATTTCTTTGTGTTTTGTAACTTTTACCATAGTTTTGTGGTTTTTGAAACTTTGTGGGAATTACCTGAGGTTTGAACTGAAGATAGGCATGTCAGTTTCTGCCCTTGAGACCAGGAGTCAGCAATCACCTCAAAGCATAATAATTCATCGTTTCACACTGCAGACTGATCCAAAATACCTATTTTCAGGTTTGAATAGCTTGAAAGGGTATGCTGAGGTTCTTTTGCCACCTGATTTGGTTGTGACAATATTGTCTTTTTTGTCATTTTTGGCTTTTCCCACTTGACATACTGTTTTATCAGCAGACATCCATTCTGCTGTCAGGAGGCTATTATGTCCACAAATTGTCAAACCTATGTCAAATTCCCTGCTTGAGGCCCCTCAGGCCACCAAGATAATATGAAAAAATTCTGCATAATCTTTGAATGTCGAATTATAGTTACAATTTTTCAAGAGACGCGACTTTCTTTTTTCCACTGAGCACCAAGGCAGGGATTTCCTCATCTCAGAAAAAGCATGGGTTTCACTCTAGTTCACCCTTTAGGTCTCTTCTGCTGATGTGCCTACTTCAGTAGGCTTAGGCTTTGACTTTTTTCTGCTACCAAGAGGAAATGAAAAACCCAAGCTCAAGTTTCCCAGGTTTGGCAAATATCAAAGTGCCCTCTACACAAAGATCAGTTTCTACTTTAGGTTTCTCCTCTGACTTAGTTTCTGGCCTCTGAGAAATACCTAATGTTCCCTTACACATAAGGGTATCAGTGTGTGCCTGGGTGTGTAAAATCTATTCCAATACTTTTAGTTGTTATCAGTGGAAAAGTCTTCCAGGCTCTTAGGATACTGCAGTGTGAGAAATGGAAGTCTCTAATTATTTTCTAGTGGAGTGGACCTGTTTTCAATTCAAAGAGAAATTAGCTCAGCTGCCCTAAAACACAGATCCATGCTCCAGGGGAAAAAAAAAAAAAAACGAAACAAAGTTGTTACTACCAATATGACATTGAGAGAAAGCACATTTTTAAATGTTAGGACTGAGATATTGGATTGCAAACTAGCCAGGCTCTCCCACTGCTACCTGCTCCTACACAATGTTTACTTGAAATCTTAGGCAACAATATGTGATTTTTATTTTGAGAATGTCTTATTATGAAATATGTGTTTTCTTTTGCTCTGGACCACTTTGTGTGGGAGTAGCTTCATTCCACTTTATCCCTCTGCATGTTTTGGTAAAAAAACAGATTAGAGAGGTAGCCTTTGTGGGTGGCTCTTTTGTCTTTACCTAAATAGATGGAAACCTGCTGAAACAATACCATACAGAGAATATTAAATCTCCAAATACCTTCCAAATTATCTGGAAATAGAGAAGAACGAGTCAAAAAGGTTCAATATCATCTATTAAAGATTCCCACTGTCTTTCTCCTAAATGCCTGATAGGCATAAGGTAAATATCTATAAAGACTTAACCCCCGTAAAAAACCAGGGGATCCTCTATGAATAGTGGCAAAATATGTGACTCTATCCCTTAATAAAAAATGCTTTTTTAATAGGCATTATTTTAAATGGACATTATGGAAGACACATATTGTCTTTCCAACTTTCTTCATTAGATCATGATTTCTTTGTTTTTTGTTTTTTGTTTTTTTCCCAAGGGGTATGTTAGATGTTTTGAATGCCCATTTTGGAATTTAAAAGCAGCAAAAGACTTTGGAGGCCAATGTGCCTAATACCTGGCTGGCTAACGATTAAAATTAACTTTTGAGAATTCAACAATTCAGATTCCTGTCCTCTCCTCCACAATATTATTGAAACAATAGAGATGAAGCCTTGTAATCTATAGTTTTAAACAGCTTCCCAGTAAATCTTGGTGAAGAAATTATGGTTCAAATCTGGTGACCTAACTTTATCAATGAAGTAGCTGAGGTTTTGGTAGATTATTTGCGGAACCCACATATTGTCCTTTCTATTGTGCTAAAGTGATGCTTTTTCTCTGTTTATGGAGCTTATAATATTGTTCCTGGTACTAAAACAGGCACATATGAAAAATGATTTGGGAGAAATGGAGTTACAGTACATTGACACTAGCTGAATTTAAGATATTTGTATTACTCAAGTCTAATGTATCCCATCTTGGTTCTTCTGAATATCAAAAGGCAGATGTTAATCATAGGGTTGGGAGTTGCCCTTAATTACTGAGCTCTAACTAGCAGATTTATTTTCAAAATATTGTAGAACTTCTTTGAGTATTAAGACTTCTGGAATATAAACAATTTCTTAGATACCTGCTTATTAACATTTGAGTCTTTAATGTTCGTAGTATAAACACAGGAAGGCCTGTTAAAATTGCTTAGCTTTAAATTACATTTAATATATTTAAATTGTACCTTAAATGACCTAAACATTCTTAAGCTTTAAGTTTAACTTATTAACATTTTTCCATTTACAGATGTAGTCAGTTTTCTATAAAAAAGGACACATGCGGGCTTCCTAGGTGGCGTAGTGGTTAAGAATCCGCCTGCTAATGCAGAGGTCATGGGTTCGATCCCAGCTCCAGGAAGATCCCACATGCCGCGGAGCAACTAAGCCCGTGTGCCAAAAAAAAAAAAAGAACTAAAATAAATAAATAAATAAAAGTCTGTCACCTTTAAAAAAAAACATGCTTTTCACTTTTCTTTGATAAATGCTTGATTTCTCAAATTTAATTGACTAAAATTTCTTAAAAACTAGTCTCATTTACAAATGTAGTTGTACTCTCTTGAACATACGAAAACAGCATTCCAGATTAATACATTTGATTTAAAAAAAAAACAAACATTTTAAATGGCTAACAGGGCAGCCATAATAATCTAACATGCAGATTCACCCTAGGTCTTAAGTAACCCTTGTGAATCTAATAACTCAAGCTGATAAAGGCAGTAGATCATTTTCTCTTACATTTTTAAATGCTGTTAACCAAAATAATCAAATTCTCTTACACCCTCCAAATTATAATTGAAAGCCTGAAACTAATTTTAAGAACAACTTTAAAATAACAAATAACACCAATAGATTATCCAAAAATGTTAATGCTATGGGTTTTTATTACTATATCATAGCTTATATTTACATCCTTTTTTGATTTGTAAGGTCATTCATTCACTAAAAAGGGGTTAATTTTACTAAATTAGACAATCTGAAGTTACAGGGTGACAAATGGACCTGCTGCAAGGTTACTAAGTCAGAGACTTCAATTTAGAACCTGGGACTGGGCAGTACACAGTGGATTCTCCCCCAGCACATGTGAATATCCTCAATTTCTTTCATAGAAGACTTACGATTGTCATGTCAAGTAGAAATTCCAAGTCAAGATTTTGATATGGGGTTAGTTTTACATCCACCTATTTGCCAATTTCTTAACCATTTTTATTGGATTAAATTAATCTCTTTATTACCTGAATATATCTTGCATTTTCCCCACTGTTCTATCAATCACTATTTCACACTCACTTTACATCTAATTTGTATTCAGTGATGGTTTGAAAATCATTGATAGGGTTATCAGATAAAACACTGATAGTATTTTATTTAATAGTCAATTAAATTTTATAGTCAATTAAATTTAAATTCCAGATTAGCAACAAATAATTTTTAGTATAAGTACATTTCATGAAATATTTGGAATCTAGTTTTACTAAAATATTATTCATTGTCTATCTGGAATTCAAGTTTAACTGGGTATCCTGTATTTTTATCTGCTAAATCTGGCAGCCCTTAACCTCAACATAAGATTTCCAGAAGTTACTATTTAAGTTTTACTTTCATCAATAATAAGTTATTCTCTGACCTTTTCTATAGACTCATTGAAGTTAAAACTCTGTCATTCTTTCCTATCTCCTTCCAGCAAGGTACATAGCCTCAAGTAGATATTTAATGAATATTTCCTTCCTCTGAAAATGGAAATAATGCCAGCCTCCAGATGAGTTTGGAAAGCATACAAGTGTTATGCTGGCTGATATGAGTCTCTAGGAAAAAAAAATACAAGAATTTATTGGAAGGTGTGATATGCCTTCAGACTTATTCATGCATAATGTCACATGGAGAATGGGTATCACTCTTATTTCAACAGAACTAACTAATTGGAGTGGGGTTATTTTTTCTATCAAATGATAAGGTATTCATATTCACATGTTACGTTTGGTTAATGCAGTATTGCTACTAAGGGAGCACTGAAGACCTATTTTGAGCAAGCTTACTGCTGAGATGTTCGGGAAGCTGCTGATGCTCCTCTCTAGGCTGGTCATGGTTTGCACAGCCCCTCATCAGGGGTTAAAAGCCATGTTCATTAGCAGGCTCTTCTTGCCAGGGCTCTCACCTCTGCTCTCCCCACTGTAAAATGCGTGCAGACTATCCAGTGCCTCTGATTCCTGAGTGGCATTTATATGCTTGATTTAAGAGATTAATGACAAGGAGAGTGATCTTGAGAATATATTACAGATAAAATGCAAGACAGTCAAGGAGACTGCCCAGAATACCCAAGGCCTGTTTTCAGAACCAAACCAACTTTATAATTAAAATCTCAGATTTGAGGAACTTACTGATTTTACCCCTGAGCAGTTTGAAAAATTCTTCAATGATCCCAGACTTACTTCCTGGTATTTCAGATAAGAGTTGGAGGGATAGATTGGGAATCAATATTCTTTCTAGAAGCAATCCAAAATCACCTTCAAATGACTGTGCAAGTATGTGAAACTATTACTAACATTATTGGCATGAAGGGGGCTTTTATGAAGACAAAATCCCCACCTTTATGGAATACATAGTTAAAGACATCAAAAATATAAATTAGAAAGAGTACCTAACTTTAAAAATGCTTTTTTCCCCTTCATTGTCTGACTAGAGCATAGTAATTGTGGAATATTATAAAATTTTAGAGCCAAAAGGAACTGAGCTTACTCAAACTCCATTCATGAAGTTACAAGCACTGTTAACAAATTTGATGCATTTGAGCTTCCCTGGTAGCTCAGTGTTAAGAATCCACCTGCCAATGCAGGGGACATGCGTTCAATCCCTGGGCCAGGAAGATCCCACATGCCATGGAGCAACAAATCCTGTGTGCCACAACTACTGAGCCTGTGCCCTAGAGCCTGTGAGACACAACTACTGAGCCATGTGCCACAGCTACTGAAGCCCACATGCTTAGAGCCCTTGCTCTGCAACAAAGGAAGCCACCTCAATGAGAAGCCCACGCACCGCAATGAAGAGCAGCCCCTGCTCGCCGCAACTGGAGAAAGCCAGCACACAGCAATGAAGATCCAATGCAACCAGTAAATTAATTAATTAATTAATTAATTAATTTTAAAAAATTGATGCATTTATCTTTGCAGTTATATATATATAACTGCAAAATGGAATTATCTAACATATACTGTTTTATTACATAATTAATATACTGTTTTATAAATGCAATTAACATGTATACTTAAATTAATTTGTATTTAAATAAATATATATTATCACATGAACTGTTGAATAATATGCACTTTTTTTACTTTCCAAAACTGATTTAACCAATCTCATGTGTTAGGACATTAGGATTTTTTTTCTTACTTTATAATTAATATTTCAATTAATATGCTTGTGCATACAGCTTTGAGTATATTTCATTTATTTTCTTAATACAAATTCCTGGTATATGCTTAAGTTTTTTCAGATATATTTCCAATTGCCTTGCCGAAAGTTTGCCCTGGGTAATGCCACCACCAGAGTGTAAAAGAGCCTCTCTCCACAAAGGAAAACTGTAAAGCAGAGAAGGGAGAAAACCCTGTGTCTGCAAGTGAGAATGGAAAGTTTTATAGGGAATATAGATGTTAATCTGGGCTTGAAGAATAAGCATTTCATGGGGAAAGAGAAGATAAATCTTTGGTAATGGTTTGATGTTGTTATTCTCCTTTTAAATTACACTTGAGTTAAAAGAATTTCAATGTGCAAACTGGAAAGAAGCTTCATCCTTATTGCTACAGGGTCACCCCTCCTTCAGTGTCCTGGGACATCATGGCATGCCCCTTTTTCCTGCAGGCTCAAATTCCTCCATACAGTTGGAGGAAGGGTACTCCTTTCCACTCACATTTCTATTTCAATAATTTTTAAGTCATCAATTAACCAAAATCAATTTTTATGACAAAAGCAAGGACTTTCCAATATTCAGGTGAGTGAAACAAAATGGTCACCTCAAATGTTATCTCCATGCTCATTCACTCACAGTAGGACTTTACGTCCACATTCTGCACCTTGCCCCATGGTCTCTCCTCAACTTGCCTGTCAGCCATACATAATTCCCTGATTTCTCACATAGAGAAAATGGCCCTCAGAAAAATGAGAAGGGTCACAGTGGTAATAATAGTTCCTTCCCAGTTATAAATTTGTTCTGTCCCCAGTACAGGTTCTCAATTACTGAGAACCAAAAAATTTGTCTTGACTGGTGTTTGATTGGGAGGACAGGCATGAATAATTTTTAAGCCTAAATAAGTTTTCCTGTTCAGGTCCCCCTTTCATATGAAAAAAGGCTATTACTACTGTGCTGGTGAATGGCCTCCTCCTACTTGCAGTACATTCAGAAAAAGTGGAACAACAGACAGCCTTCACTGCTCTTTTGCAATTTTAACAAATTGCCATTTGTGTGTGAGTAGGCAAATACAAAACTCCCCCTTTTGCAGTGATCAAAACCTAGCAACAAAGGCTTGTTGATTGACTAAGTTTTTCAATTTCTAATTAGCAAATTTTGTTCTTACCTTTGTAGACACCATAAATAAACCCCTTTTACTTGGAAGCTAAAAGGCAAAGATCCTTTGAATCTCTTAGTTATGACACATACTAAACAAAGCAAGGCTACGCTTTGATGTTTTCTTTGGTTTAAACTTATGCTGCAAACAAAAAGAAGGAACACCTCAGCCATCAATTCCTGAATCTTGCAAAAGGAAATTAACCCCTTTGAGAAAGGACTGCCATCTTCTTCCAAGTGAAGGTTTTTCATGGTAGAGAAAGAAGAATGTTTTATTAAAATATTAAAAGCCTGTTAACAAACAACAACAAACAAAAAGAAAAAAAACACAGTACCTTGCATTTATTGAGGACCTGCTATGTTCAAGGCATTATGGTATAGCAGGTATATACAGAGAATTTTTTTCCCACAGAAATTTTACCACAATTTAAAAAGTTGACTTCTATTAGCCCATTTCACAAAGAACAAGCTGAACATTAAGAGACTTAGAAACTTTCTCATGGTCACACAGTAAGTGATAAAACAAACATTTGAGCCCAGATATATTTCACTCCAATTCCCTGTCCTTTCTATTCCCATTGTAATATTATAGAATAGGATATAAGAACTTTAGGCTTGAAATAACTAAATGAATTCATTTTCCTTTGGGCAATTTTCAAGGAAAGCAAATAAATTTGAATAAAAGAAGTTGAGACACTGTTTAACTTCCTCTACATGGTAAAAAGAAAAAGCATATTGGTATTTACTGGGAATTATTTTATTAATGCTATAGAAAATGATTTATTCTTGAAAAGGAGAGTATGTTAAAACTTGAACTTTAAAACGTTGATCCTTATCCTAGGCAAGATGAACGCAGTGTGTCCAAAAATGAAGTTCTGGATATGGTCTTGGTAACAGGAAGCAACTGGAGAATCTAGGAGCTATTTCCCAGGAGGATATAATGGGATTTGATGGTAGATTAATTCTGGGGAGTATAGAGGATGACATAATTAAATATGAATTTTCTATGTTGAAAATCTTAAAGAATGTGGATGTCCCTATTAGAAATCAAGGGTTGACAGACCAGAGAATGCATATTTCCATTCAGGGCAGTCCTTGACAGGGAATGGCTTAGTGCTTGATTCCTCAGGGTAGTAGAGAAATATTATTTAGTGTCTAAGTACTTGAAATTTGGAGAGAAGTTGCGAGATTATTGTCAAGGATCTGAAGTTTATTCATCCTAGAATGGAAAGTGAAAATTACAGTGTTTATATTCATAAAAATTCTGGCTTCAAGGATTGCATCTATAAGTGCTAGAAACAGATGAAAATAAAGCTTGCCTGGAAGAAACAATCACTTTATCCTCAAAAATTCAAGACTACAAACTCTGCTGTAACTTCACAAGGTGAGAGTTTTTAATTAAATCAGTAAAAGAAACCAACTTTAACCAGTCAGGGTCCTAAACTTTTCTTCTCAGTTAATAATTTTAGTTTGCCCTCATTTAGCTAGATATATATATCCAGGTCAACTGCTTGACTTAGGTTGGGTTCAAGAAGCCGCAAAACTTCCTGTCTTTTTTGCCCCTTCTTAATCCACATTAAGTTGGATTAAGTTGGGAAGTTGACTCTAAGGTAGTGGTTTCAATCACATTTGAATCACATTAGATGAAATAAAAGAAAAAGGAGAACATTCTGATGCTCAGACCACTCAGATGCATTAAATCAGAATCTCTGCTAATGGCATTAGGATATTGAAATTGTAAAAATACTCCCAGGTGGTGATGATCTATAGACAGAGTTGAAAACCAGAACTTTAAGGAAGTGTCACTCTAGAAAAACACATTCTTCCTTCCTGTTTTTCTCCTCTCCTAATTAGTCAGCCAGTGATGCTCTGAGTATATTAGAGATGATAAAATAACACAGCATATATGTTCTTCATGCTGGTTGATACACATTTTCTTCGTATCCTCTCCTCAAATAAAATTTCTACCTATTTTTTAAGCATTTATGACTGCTCAGTTAATTAATTTTCATGTACAACTTCAACATTGGGCCACCACATTCTGTTTTAGAAAACATTTATCATGGAGTTTTATGTTTTGCAGAATCGAATCTGCAGTGTGGATCCATCAGCAGGTTTCCCCTAACTCCTGGGGTTTGATTGGCAGGAACAGGTTTTCCCGTGGAGTTCTGCCAATAGCATTTGTGTACAGCAAACAAGGCCACGTCTCAGGAAGGGTTTGAGCTGGATGACATGACAGACGCTTTGGCAGAAGCTTTCATTATTTAGCAGATCATTGTGAATTATTAATAAAACTGCACTGCGAGGCCATAGAAAAGTTGAAATGGTACCGTGAGTCTCACAAATGCTAAGTTCAATATATCATTAATTAGATCATTAAAGAATATAATACACAAATATTATACTGGAAGTAGTTGGCCAAGGCCAACTGTGGCAAACTTTGCTTGATAATTTGCATGTCCTACACTAGGTGTAGAAAGTAACAGATCAGGAGTAACAGATCATGTAGCAAGGTTGGCCTTGCTACATGAGAGGATTCAGGAACATAAACCCTAGGAAAAGAACAGGTATTACTTCTAGAGCTCCAGAATTATTTCATAGGAAACATTTCTTAAATGATGTCATAGTAGGCTGATATGATATGGACTTTTCATTTACTAACTATATTTTCTGATTTTTCTCATTTCTCCCTTTTAAAGCAAGAAACAAAATCTGTCTCAACTCAAGGTTTCCATTCCTTCTATGACAATATTTTATCCAGTTCTGTGTTTCAACATCACCCTAGACCATTAAGAAGTATTGAACAAAAAATCTAGAGACCTAGGATTTTTGCCACTGATAAATTGTCTAACCTTGAACCTCCATTTTGTCATGTGAATAAATATATTACTTTATTTCCCCTATTATACAATATCGGTGTAAGTATTAAAGAAATCAGCATGTACAAACATGCTATTCTTAGAGAATGTATGAGATGAATCTGGGGTTACAGTTCATATTACCACTGGTGGGGAGCCAAATATGTGACTCCAACATATGTCCTTTTGGCATGTGGATTGTTTTGACCTGAAGGCAATCAAGACCCAGAGATTCAAGAAAAACTGTTACTTCTCCTTTAACTATGTAAAAGAATTTAGATAGGGGTCCTGGCACAGAAAGAGAGCTATTACCAGAGATAATTTTTATCTGAACGACCTAACTGTATCGCAGGGCAAACATCTAATTACCGAACATCTGCAATCTTATTGTCCTGTGAATTATCCTCCCCCACTTTGAAGCCCCGGGCTCCTATCCCATTCCTTAGTTCAGGATGGCATACAACCTCAATTGCTTGACTTGCTCTTCGGTCTGATATCGTGGGGCTCCCATAGGTACAAAATTGAATTTGTTTTTCTCCTGTTAATCTATTTTATGTCAATTTAATTACTAGGCCAGCAAGAAACCTAGAAGGGAAGATGGAAATGTTTTCAGCCCCTACATCACTTTCACACCACTGCTCTCCTGTGTGCTCACCTGAATTCTCTCACTGGCATTCAAGCATACTTTATCTTTCCTATTTAAACACACACACATATACACACACCAACCCTTCTTCAGAATCTACATCTTCCTATATCTATGAGAGAGCTTTACTCTCTCATCTTAATTTTTTTAGAAGTTGACCATATGTATTAAATCCTTATTTCCTACTCCAGTCTGGCTTCTACTTCCACAACTTCACTGACACAGCTTTTACTTAGGGTCACTAGTCATCAAAATTATGTCATCAAATCTAAGTAATGTTTTATGGTCCTTATCTTAATTCTTAAGAGATTTTAACATTGTTGACCATACTTTGCTTTGTGATACTCTTTCTTCCTTTGAATTTACTTCCTAATTTCCTCCTGTCTGTCTGAAAGATCATTTTCATTCAAATTTATAGGACCATCTTCTTTTACCTGGCTTTTAGCATAGCAACAAATTTGGAACTCTTCTATTTTCTTCTCTGTATTACATTATTTTCTCACTAGATATTGCCAATCTTCCCATTATAATCCTTAGCTAAGAAATTAATTCATTATGTTATTGACTTTCAGATATATGTTCCCAGCTAAGATGTACTGAGGCAGGTTAATAACAAAAACAGGGAAGGACAGGGCAAACATAGGAAAATGCAAGCCCCGAGGAATAAATAACTTATGGCCTCTTTTACAAGACCCTGCCAGGGGCAGCGCAAACATCTGGGTCAATGAGATAAGGGAAAAGCTAACCTATGCACTCAGGCTTCTGTACCTTGCTCCTGCATAGATAAACATAGCTATAGGCTTCCAAAAGGGAGGAAACTGGTTTATAAAAGGAGAAGCTCTCCTTTGGTTCGGGGCTCAGTCTTTAGATGTGAATCCACTGGTCCTGTACCAGTACAATCAACATTGCTTCCTTCATTATAAGCCTCGTTGTCCTGCCTACCTCTACCCATTCCTCCAACAACAGCTCCGCCAACAAAAGAAAAAAACAAAAAAAGCAGTTTCCTGCATATATCTATTTGGAAAGATGATACAAGTATGGGAATTCACCTAATTTATTGAGCTTTTATTGTGTACAAGGTATGATACTATGCAAAATTGTTATGATGAAGTGTTTGCCCACAAGAAGCTTATGATCTGGCAGGAAAAAAATCATGCACTTCAATTATTGCAAGAAGCCGTAGCATGCTCGTACCTCAGTAGGGAAGGGAAGTGAACCAACTGAGGGCCTAGTAGGTGCAAGGCAATGGGCCAAATGTTTGTGTGGAGTTTCCACAGCAAGTGAAGTAGAGATTATTGTCCTATTTAGAAATGAAAAGCATGCTTTAAAAGGCTATAAAATTTCCCAGAACATGCAGTTACTAAGTGTCAGAGCCAAAATGAGCTGAAGTCTACTTGATACCAAAGCCTGCCTTTATTCCCCTAATGTGAGCTGCCTCAAATCTGGTAGAATGTAAATATTTGCAATAAAAAGCAGAAACCTAATTTTTCTTATGTTTCTTCTAGTTTAGTTTGAAGAATGCTGTGAGGATATTTCCGGAAAGAAGGGGATTCCAAGTCCAGAGATGAGTGTAAAGAAAGGCTAACTGGCTGCCTGCCCAAACCCTCAACAGGTGGCAATTGTCTTGGTCCGTATGCTATGGTCCTGGCTCTTCAGAATTGGCTCCTGAGGCTGGGCTATATTACAAAGAATACATTGTACTGGTGTTCATGTTGTGGGGTATTTGTGGAAGAAAAGCAAAATTAGTCTGCTTATAAGGGCTTCCTTTTGGCAGTTTTTGTCTTGGGTTCTTTGTCATGGTATGATATATGTGAACATTGGTCATTCAAGTTTTATATTTCTTTAGGTAATTTTTCAATGTTTCACAATGCTTCCATTTCAAATAAGTTTTTATATTTGTTGATATAAAAGTTGTTAGTAGCCTTTTTATTCACTGCAGTTATAATGTTGTATATGATGTTGATATTTGTGGTAACATTTTTGGTTGTTGCTTCAAAGTTTCATTACATTATGTCTAGATGTGGGTGGTTTTCAAACTGATTCCTCTTTGTTAAATTGAGTATAAATTTTGGCTTTAAAAACAGTTCCAGGAATTTTACCAGCCATTATCTTATTTCATTCTAAAACTTATGTGTTGGTAGGCCTCTTTCCTCCATCCTCCGTGTTTTGTTCATATTTTTTTGTCTTGTGTTTCTATGCTGACGTCTGCATAGTTTAGATTAGTTTTCCAGTTTTCTAACCCTTTGTTTTTCTTCCATCTCATATAAAATGTTCATTGAGTTTTAATTTCAATTATTATAATTTTATTACTAACTGTTCTTTGGTTCCTTTTCAAAACTGTTTTGGCAATTTTACATGCTCATTCTTATTTTATTTCTTGAAGCATATTAAACACATTAATTTTTAATTTTGTGATAAATCTAATATCTGTGCCTTTACAGTTTTGAGTATAATGGCTGTGGTTCCTGCTGTTTTTTCTCATGCCATCTCATTTCATTATGAGTTTTGTGATTATTGATTATATATATATTCTTGGCAAATTTATCGATTGGGATATTTGACATCTGGGTTAAAGGTTGGTGTTCCACAGTATATTTTCTACTGCTTTTGATAAGTACCTCAGAGTGTTATCGTCCTGGGATCAGCTTGAACTAAATTCTGGGATTAAAGGTTACTGCTACCTACCATCATGAGGAGCAGCTGTGGTATGCGTTTTCAGGGGAGGTTTCTTCTTTCCCAGCCCAGTGCCAAGATTTGAGATGGGTGTTCTCCATGCTTCCGCCTTGAGAAGGGACATAGATTTATTTCTGGCATCATCACACTGATGGGTGTTGTGTGGTACCAGTTAACCATGGGGGTCTTCTATTGGACTCTCCACTTTAGCAGATTCCTAAACCATGTCTCTTTCCACCACCTATTCACCTCCACTCACAGAACATTAAAGCTAAAAATCAATAAGAGTTGACAGAGACTCTAAAGCAAAAGCCAACTTCAGTGCTTGGTTTACCTCTTTGGGTGCTGTTTCTACTAAGATGTTGGTCTCAGAGGAGTCTTTTTATTCTTGCAGATGAATAAATGCACTTTAAAAGACATTTTAAAATACTGTATCCAAGACATTTTAAGTTCTCAGTGGGAGCATTGTCAGGGTGCCTAGCCCAATATATGGTCATCAGTAGAATCCCATGCCTTTTTTAACTGTGGTAGCCTATGGAATTTTTTGGTTTGGTAGAGCTGGCATTGTCAGAGTTCCCATTTTCTTATATGCATCAACATATGATTGAAATGTTATTCATCAGAAAGAATTTAACAGCTACCTTCTTCTCCTTCCTTGTAGTTGATGAATATTGTGACATCAAACTGAGATTAGATATAAGTGAGAGAAGGCAGCATTATGAAAACAGGTAGAGAAGCTGGCTTATATTGAAAGTAGGGAGAAATTAACTCTGGCATGGAATTATTGCTCATTGAGTACTCATATAACAAAAGCATCCAAATAAGCTGAATTTGTTAATATTAGAATTTATTAATAAATTTAGAATTTATTAATATTAGAATAATTTCAGGTATTCCAATATTACTTTTCTGCTTGATAAAGAAGTTCTTGGCGGTCAGCTTTAAGAAATAATCGCAAAACCTAAGATAAAGGAGAGTTGGTCAGTCCTTTTCCAGGGACCTGTCATCCATGTAGACATTGCGCGTGTAGTGTGATTTAGGTATGAGGGAGCAGAAGACAGAAAGCTGGAGGCTTCTTATTATATGGATAAGCCAATATGCCACAGTCTCCTACTAGAAAATTAAAGTCATTCAATTTGTCCATTTGACCCTGTGAGATTCCACAGAAACAATTCAAAGCACAATGATGCCGTTATTGCTGACATCGTAGAGGTCCAGCAGAACTAAGAGGAGAAAGGAAGGAAAGAAAAAGGAAAAGAAAAGAGAACTGTACCTCTTTAGAATTACAAATTAAATATGTATGAAATATTGCAACCTTAGCTTTACCGCCTCCTCAAATCTGGCTCAGGGGATATTTGAAAAATATAGATTTGACAAGTGAAACATAAATAACCTATTTAGTTTCTTGGTAGCTGAATATGTTTTTGTTGTTAACCTAGAGAGATGGCAAAAGAGAAAATCAGCTATTTAAGTACCCTGTGGGTAGCCTGCTCAAGAAAACGATGAAACAAAATAAATGGTTATTTTCATATTGCTCCCTAGTGCAGCTGGAAAGGAACGGTGTTATTTCTTGAGTCTGACATAAATGCTGGATTTCTAGATTGCTATATTGTATACGTGTATTTCAGGGCATTACAGTTTTTCTGCACTCTTCTCAGGAAAATTAACAAAAGAAAATAACTATAGGATGCACAAGATCTATGTTTCAAATAAGTGACCTGGGAGGAAAGAAGAGATACAATATATTTGGGGGATTGAAATTGTAATTGTCACAGATTTTTTTTAACAGTATTACATGAAACTTTTAAATATACTCTACTTTTTCTTCTCCTTTTTTTTTGAAAAATAATTGTTATTTATTAAGCAGCATTAATATTTCTTAAGGAATATGTGTTAATGAGAATAAAAGAAAAAATAGGTCATCTTAAAGAAATCACAAAGAGCATTACATAAATTTCTAAGGCACCTTAAGTAACTACATTTTACTTTAAAAATGATGTCCTCATGTTTTCATCTAAAAATGGTTCTGATTTTTAACCTGGAACATGTTTCATAATGAAAATTTAAACAACAAGGGAGAAATGTGTGCCCATAAGCATAGAAGTGATTCATATTGGAAATTCTACTGAGGGCACGTGTATGTTCTTTTTTTTTTTTAATTTTATTTATTTATTATTTTTTGGGGGGTACACCAAGTTCAATCATCTGTTTTTATACACATATCCCTGTATTCCCTTCCTCCCTCGACTCCCCCACCACCCTCCCTGTCCCAGTCCTGTAAGTCATCTTCCATCCTCCAGCTGAACTCCCTTTGTTATACAACAACTTCCCACTGGCTATTTTACAATTGGTAGCATATATATGTCTGTGCTACTCTCTCACTTCGCCTCAGCTTCCCTTCACCCCCCACCCCCCCAAACCTCGAGTTCTCCAGTCCATTCTCTGCATCTGTGTCCTTGTTCTTGTCACTGAGTTCATCAGTACCATTTTTAGATTCCATATATGTGAGTTAGCATGCAATATTTCTCTTTCTCTTTCTGACTTACTTCACTATGTATGACAGACTGTAGGTCTATCCACCTCATGACATATAGCTCCATCTCATCCCTTTTTATAGCTGAGTAATATTCCATTGTATATATATGCCACATCTTTATCCATTCATTTGTTGATGGGCATTTCGGTTGCTTCCATGTCCTGGCTATTGTAAATAGTGCTGCAATAAACATTATGGTACATGTTTCTTTTGGGATTATGGTTTTCTCTGGGTATATGCCCAGTAGTGGGATTACTGGATCATATGGTAGTTCTATTTGTAGTTTTTTAAGGAACCTCCAAATTTCTTCTCCTTAGAATGGCAAATATCTGGATCAGCTATGTAGTTAACAGCTAATAAAAAGAAGTGTCGTGGAATTACAATTCCCTGCAGAACAGAATATATTTGCAGACAAAAATCATTGGAAATAGCAGTAGAATAGTCACCTATTATAAGGTGATTTCATCTCTAAGGAAATCCAGTTGCATGAATGGTATTGTCGTAGTCTATATTTTCCTTGGTTGGAGGATTTTGAACTTGGCTGTTACTAAGATATTAAAGACTCTAATAATTATAGAAAGTATTATGCTCAAATAAAACAGTAGATCTATTTTCAGAAGAAAACTTTTGTTACCTGATTTCTTTGATTTGCTCACCAAAAGATTAATAAAATCTAGTTAATCAGTGTATAGCTTTTATGGTTGACACAGAATAAACCTTGAAGCCAAATTGCAAGAGGTAGAAGAAAGGACTAAAAGTCTAGAAACCTGGTTTTTAGCTGTAGTTCTGCAAGTAACTAACTGGGCAATCTCCCAATTTTCAAAACTTCTTTGGACTTTAGATTCTTGATCTATGGACTAAGGAGCTTGCATCAGAGGGCTGTTCTAGTCTAAACTTTATAAAGACTAAGAAGTATATTATTAGCCAGGACGATTCAGTTGCAAAAGATAAAAACCCAACTCAATGTGACTTTTACTGTAAACAGAATTAATTTACAGGTTAACTTGGCAGAAGGTCTGGAGGTAGACCACCTCCAGCGGTGGTTGGGTCCAAGAGCTTGATTAGGACCTCTACAGTCAACTTTTCTTGCCCTTCTCTTACCTTGTAAATGCTTTCCTTTGCTGCTTTTTTAAGTCAATTGTTTACTTGCAGTAATTATGAATTTCCTGCCTTTGTTATCCTACACATGACAATACCACAGAAAGAAAACATCTGCTTTCTAATAAGTCCAGCAAGATCCCAGAACTGATGCTGGCTTGTCCATCCCTCTTCTGTGGTTGAGGGAATAGACTTCTCTAATTCCTCAGGCATGACCTATGTTTCTATTCTCGAGGGGAGGGAATGCCCCTCTTCCCCAAACCACATGAACAGGATTGTGTGGCTCCCGTAAAAGAAAACCAAGGGTCTACCATCTGAAATGGAAGGGGGTGGGGGGAAGTATACCAAGAAAACAAAATTAACAGTTGCTCAGCACAGATATTCCTTGTTTGATGAAAAAAATCCATCATATTCATTTCTTCATATTTTCTTGATATTGAAAATATATTTTACTATGTTTCTATAGCTTAAAATAAGTTATTTAAAAAAAAACAAGCACAGAGCGACTTCCTAGGTGGCGCAGTGGTTAAGAATCTGCCTGACGATATAGGGGATATGGGCTCGATCCCTGGTCCAAGAAGATCCCACATGCCGCAGAGCAACTAAGCCCCTGCGCCACAACTATTGACCCTGTACTCTAGAGCCCGTGAGCCACAACTATTGAGCCCATGTGCTTCAACTACTGAAGCCCACGTGCCTAGAGCCCGTGCTCTGCAACAAGAGAGAAGCCACCGCAATGAGGAGCCCACACACTGCAATGAAGAGTAGCCCCACTTGCCGCAACTAGAGAAAGCCCGTGTGCAGCAAGGAAGGCCCAATACAACAAATAAATAAATAAATAAAAATAAACATTAAAAAAATCTGTTAAAAAAAAACAAGCATAGAAAGAAATATTTTTAAAGCAACCTTCAATGTAATAATTTATTCAAAGATAATCATTGGCATAAGCTAAAAGAAACAACCATCAAATGCAATGTGAAATTTAACTGGATCTTGTATTTTTAAAAAATGCTTATGAAATAACTTTTGGAGTAATAGAAGAAATTTTAATATGGGCTATGTGTTAGTGATACTAGTGATGTTTTGCTTTTGTTTGTTTATTTATTTTGGCTGTGTTGGGTGTTCGTTGCTACACGCGGGCTTTCTCTAGCTGTGGCAAGCGGGGACTACTTTTTGTTGTGGTTCGCAGGCTTCTCATTGCAGTGGCTTCTCCTGTTGCTGAGCACAGGCCCCAGGCAAGGGGGCTTCGGTAGTTGCTGCACGTGGGCTCAGTAGTTGTGACTCACAGGCTCTAGAGCACATGCTCAGTAGTTGTGGCACATGGGCTTAGTTGCTCCGAAGCATGTGGGGTCCTCCCAGAGCAGGACTCGAACCTGTGTCCCCTGTATTGGCAGGTGGATTCTTAACCATTGTGCCACCAGGGAAGCCCTGATGTTTTGTTTTGATAATGGTATTATTGTGGTTATGTGGGAGCATGGCCTTATTCTTAGGATATCCAAGCTGAAGCCTTTTGGGGGTAGATGGGTGGGATCCGCAACTTACTTGAAATGGTTCAGCAAAATAAACACACACACAATACACATACGTGTGTATATATTTAGGTATGCATATATGTGTATGATACATAGATATATCTATCTGTCAAATAAAGAGGTATAAAGCAAAAAAATTCCTAACTGCTATTTCATTTTTCTAAACTTGGAATTGATTATGTAATTTTTTTTCAGTATCCACAATAAATAATACACTTTTGGAATGCCATTATGAATCACATCACTCCAGTATTTATATCTTTTTCCATTCCTCCATCCTGTCATTTTCCCTCATCTAGAGAAACACAAATGGTTCTCAGAGATCACTGTTCATGTGTAAATATCCCTTGTTATCAGTTCTTACCCATTTTCTTAGCCGTGCCAGTTACTGTTAAAAAGTTAAAACGCCAGTTATTTGCAGCTTCTGTTCCTCTATTCCAGACCCAATGACTGTTGATCATTTCTCCCTCCTCTCTGCTGCTCTTAACACTGATATTTATAATTTTTGAGCACTTACTATATGGAAACATAATGTTAGATGATATGATGACTAAAAACCCATATGATTAAAAAAAAAACTATTGTCCCAACCCCTACCTGAGTCAAACCACGACCAAGTATCTTTTGCCTGAATTACTACTCTAGGCTCCCAACAGTTTCCGACATTCTTCCTATGTAAACCATCCTCTCCAAGGCAGCTGGAGGGACATTCCATAGATCAGAGACAGGAATTTTTGTTGATAGCTGCACAATCCTCAGTTTAGATCAATGCCTGGCACACCAGTGGTGCTCTATAATTACCAAATTAATGCATGAATGCCATTTATCTCCTAAAACATTTTCATGGCTTACCTTTGCAGTTAAAATAATATGCAAACCCCTTACCTGGTTCATTAGGCCTTCCATGGGCTTTCCCCTGCCTACCTTTCTTATCTCTGCTACTGTACCCTTCCTCCTTTTTCACATTAGTCTTCCTCCCCCAACTGTGTCAAGGTTACTCCTGCCTTCAGGTTTTCATACTTTTTTTTGGAAGGGGAGGGGAGTCACATCCTCTGCCTGGAGTCTTCTGCCTCCAAATCTTCCTTTGACTGGCTCTGCCTTTTCACGTGCCTCTCAAGTCAAATATCACTTCCTCAGACTTTCTTGATGGCCACCCAATCTTAACTAATCCCTTTAGCCAGACACTGTTGATCACACCACCTTCATTTGTTTTATTCACAGTCCTAAACACTATCTAAATTTACCTTTTCCATGTATGAGTTTATTTTCTGTTGTCCACCACTAGAATGCAATTTCCACATGTCCAAGGACTTCATCAAATAAAGATTTAACAAAGAATTTCTAGCTCTTAGGGCAATTCCTGGCACCTAGTAAGTTTGAAATGAATGCACTTAATTTGAATGAATGAGGAAATCTGGAAATTGAGCCTTATAGAGGTCAATGTTGAACTCAAATATATGTGCAATTCATGCTTGTATTTGTGAACTTGTAGATATGTATATATTCATTTTCTATATGAATCTGGACTCATGTTCCAATCAAAGTCAAAACTGGGCATTTTTCTCTGGGTATTTTCTGTTTATTGGGTACAGATTCAGGTATAGAAATTGTAGAGAAAAATATTCTTAGCTTTTTTATATCAAACTACCACTTTTTAAGAATCTTCTCTGGTCTTTCAGGCTGACCTGTTTATACCTTCTTTTGTTTTTTCCTTTGAAACAATGAGAAACCAAAACTAGAAATTAAGAAAATTCACTCTAGAGTTTAAACTGTAATGGAAAACTTTTAGCAAAGCTCTTTTTAGAGGTGAACTAAGCAGGTCCCCCCAAAATTCTGTCAGGTTACATGTGTTTGAATCACTTTTTCTTTCTGTTAATTTAGATACATGATTACATCAGTGCACTTTTAAATAAAAAGCAGTACAGTTGTCTTTCTCTCACAAAATAGAATATGTTCATCTGATAAATTACATAACTTTAGAAATCCTGACATTTTCTACATTAAAAGTGTTTTCACCTATGTTATCTCATGTTAATTTTAAAACAGTCTGAGAAGATAGGTATGTCATAAAACATTCCTCTTTAACAGATGGGAACATTGAGGCACAGCCTGGTAAGGAACACATCTATATAACAATGGACAATGAAATAGAAGAGTCACAGCTGGAAATTAAGTCTCTTGCTTTCTTCTCCAGGACTGTTCTTTTCCTGTGAAATAAAATACAGATGATAGTATCAATAGGTAAATGTTATTAGTAAAATGTCACGACAAACCAAAATATTTTTTAAAAGTAAAAGAATAAAAGATCAGAATAAAAATCAGACTTTTAGAAGATTTGTAGCATCAATATTTTGAATGCGACAGAGAGAATGAATTGTCATTGTCTTTAAGCACATAAATGAACAATGGAAATGGCCATATTAGGCATTTGAAAAGAAACCATTAAGGCAGAATACTTAACAGATTAAAGGCCTATATTAAATCTCATTTTCAGTACAGGAAAAGTGTACTTTTCCTGAACGTCAGCTAAAATACCTTTATTTCTTGCTTGGCTGAAATCATAATTTAGACACGTGATAATTGAGTCTGAACAGAAGCGAATTTTACTTAGTTTGGCTCCTCCTACAAATGATATATGTGGATGAAAACTTGTGCATTTAGCTAATTATCTCAGTGTTTCCTTTACAATGTTAAGCGTTGTGATGAGGATAACAAATAGAAAGATGAATTTATTTTAAGTTAGAGTCCCGTTAGGAAACAGGCGGCACACCCAAACTAAAACTACCCAGAAAGCGTTTATTTTCAAGGGTGTGAGGAGGATATAGGATGGTCTTCCTCTGACCTCCTTTTAGAGCGTCCTTTTGGTGGACCCAAACATGAAACCAGAGGCAACATCAACCTCTGAGTATAATGGGCAGGATAGAGAAGGGTGGAAATAGACCTGGAGGTATCTAGCAGAGTGATACTAGCGATGAAGGTGATATTGATAAGAAAGCTAGCATTTATTATTTGCCATCTATCCATTTTTATACTTAGCATTCACTGACTTGCTCCAAATAGCCTATGAATTGAGGAGTCTCTGTCACAGGTGAAGAAACTGAAATTTTGAGACATTACTCGCTCTCAAGTGAATTTCTTAAAGGTATATTTCTGATCATCCTCTTCCTTGGGGACAGAGTCCATGAGGAAAGCAAATGTCAGTCTATGGCAGGGAGAATTTGCCACAGACTAGTGTTTTGATTATTTCTTTCAGAAAAATACAAAAAAGCAATACTGATATATTTATGCTTAGGTATATATTTTGATTAATAATACGTAATGGAGTACAGATACATTTTTTTCCCAGCTAGCTAGACCTAACAAGAAGAATCTTCTGATAGAAAAATTTGCCAATGTTGTCTTACTGGATAAAATTTATAAGGTAAACAAATAAAGATCAGACTTGCAGCATGGTCCCAGTCTTCTGATAAGCCTTAGGAAGAAATAAGCCAAGGAGACATTACTGTTAGATACATGTTTTTACTTTCTTCTTTGCTTTCACTATTCAACGAACAGGATTTCCCTACCTGTTTTGTAAGTGATTGGTGTAAGCTGGTGTAAACACTTTTTAAATAAAAGTTGAAACATGAGGTTCAACTTGAATCTCATTTGGAAGATTAGGAAAGATCTGGCTGAGATAGCACAGAAACCTTTCTGTTGCACTTTCCCAGGACCATGAGCTAATAAATACTGAAAATGAATCTTGTACCCAGGTGTGCTTTCGAAGTCTGTCTCCCTGCCACTGTGCCATTTTGCTCTCCTGACCTTTTCTCTTTATCTACACAAGGGGAGCAAAGCACAATGAACGCATTGGTAGTTTGCACAAATTGGTATGAAAACTGGTTACTCTTTGTTTCATATTCCACCACATTCTATTAGGATACATAAAATCATTGTCAAAAATAGTTCCATAGGGCACAAGACTGAATGATTTAGAAAGAAGAGTTGTAAAGGCAAAAATACTAAGACTGGTAGCACTAAATCACCTCTCAGAAGACTTTATTAGAGGTCTCTTGAGAGTCTCCATGAGTTACTTATAATGAATGTAGGAGTATCATATTTGACCAGAAAATATGACCAGTGTAGACAGACCCAAGTCCCTCAAGCTTGATACTCAAGGACTGTGAAGATTCATGACTCAAAACTAACAAAAGCACGTTAACTTTTGCTGTACCCATGCCAGTCGAACACTTGCCTCATTCTGTTTAACTTTATGTGTTCCCTGTAAATTAGGCATAGTCTTTAGACATTTTTCTGGAGGTTGATGAAGTAATTTGTAGAAGGTACTTTTAAATCCCCAGAGGTTCTTGCAACCAATTCATTGTACGTATTTTTCCATGGTTTATTTTACCAGCTGAAAATTTGCAGGCCATATCACCACATAAATATTTGTTCTAGTTTAGTGCTTGAGAGGTGGAATGGTGTTTCTTGCATGTTATTTTATTGATAGAACATTTTAGTTGAACTCCACAGAGAAACACAGACCATGAAAGAATTGATTGCTTTGCTGGAATTACGCTTCAGGGATCTGCACCTCTTTATGGACCTCTTAGATGTTATCAGATAACACAGCAAACTCTCCCTTCCCCCTTAAAAAAAATTGGACACTATTAATACAATAGAATAGACACAAAGAATTTTCTAATTTTCTTTTTCCCCACTTTTCAGATGTTTAAAGTACTTGCTATTAACTTTGAGCTGAATTCTTTAAAAGCTTAATGTTGACCATGCTGCCCTAAACCATCTCTATAGGATGTGTTGGCATCCTCTATAGTATATACTCAGTCTTCCATGTAACCCAATGAATGTGCTTGGATTAAAAACAAATCAGGAGAAAGAGGGACGTTCGGCTTGCCAGCGGCCCCCACTTAGGCGTGCACCGGGAAAGAACGATTTGAAAATGGGTGATGTTGAGAAAGGCAAGAAGGTTTTTGTTCAGAAGTGTGCCCAGTGCCATACTGTGGAAAAGGGAGGCAAGCACAAGACTGGGCCAAATCTCCATGGTCTTTTTGGGCAAAAGATGGGTCAGTCTCCTGGATTCTCTTACACAGATGCCAACAAGAACAAAGGCATCACCTGGGGAGAGGAGACGCTGATGGAGTATTTGGAGAATCCCAAGAAGTACATCCCTGGAACAAAAATGATCTTCGCTGGCATTAAGAAGAAGGGAGAGAGGGCAGACTTGATAGCCTATCTCAGACAAGCTACTAATGAGTAATAGCTGGCCACTGCCTTATTTACGAAGCAGATGTCTCATGACTTTTTATGTGTACCATATTTAAATTGATCTCATACACTAGACTTCAGATCATGAATGGCTGATGTAATATTTCTGTCCTGATTTAAATAAGATTGGCTTGTGGCTAAATGAATATGGTCAGCTTTTCGAATTTTGGTAGCAATTCCAGTTCAATAAGTGCTATCACTGTTTTCCCCTTCTAAAGAGATGATTAAACTTGAATAAGAAATGTTAAACTTTTCAGGGAGATGGTGAATGCCTTCTCAAACCCTATAGCAGATTTGGTTTTATATTTAGATTTCTATAACTGGTTATATTAATATATTTAAATATTGAGAAGATCCCTTCAGTGTCTTATAGAACAGAGCAAGATTCACCTATGTTTCAAGTTGTATTCATTTGCCTTTTAAGGCAAGGGCTGACGATACACTGACAATGTCCACTTTATCTTTTTGGTCTTAAGTATGCCAATTTAATTAAAATTCTCTAAAGTATTTCTTTAGAAATGCTTTAGTATATCTTTGCTAAAAAAAAAAAAAAATCAAAACAACTCACAGAGTGGTAAACAGACGGCAGATACTCGGCTTTCCCTGCTGGCTACAGTCGGTGCCATAAAGCATTACCCACTGGAAGGGCTTCTTCCTGGCACTGTTTTCTTTCACATTTCATCTACTGAGCCTGTGAATATGGATCAGAGCTTGAAAAAACTCTGCGATTTGCTCGGAAAAAGATTGCATGAAGTGCATCAGTGCTTTCCCGGCTGAAAACATCTGTTAGGAGACACAAATTTAGCTTCTCATTGTTGGCTTCCTGAGTACCAGACAGAGTTTATTATTTAACTGATGCCTGGGAGGAAAGGGCTCCTGCAACAATTGGTCACAAACTGAAGAAGGTTTTTACATTTGTTATTTAAATTACCTTGAGAGGAAAGGATTTGGGAATGAAATGTTGACCTTTAATCCTTGTTGGCTAAGAAATCAACTCTAAGCCTATTTTCAGAAGTGAATATATTCATACATATATATTCGTGTGTGTGTGTGTGTGTGTGTGTGTGTGTGTGCGCGCGTGCTTAAATTGTAAGCTTCAGGAAGCCACTGCTTTATTAAGAACAGCAAAAAAGATTTTAAAATATATGAGGTAATTTGAATTTAAGCAAAGATGAAAGAAGGGAATTGCTTTAGGAATTTTATGAGCGAGATTATATTGAAATGAAATTTAATCAAATTGCAGCTAATAAATACCCCAGTACACCAGAATGGACACCAGTGGACACTATCCCATGTTGTATAATAAATCAGTTACTGAGGGAGGATTCCAAAAAATAATTTGTTTCCTCACCTATATGTTTGAAGAAGCTGGAATGGAGAATAACTTCTCATCATCCTCCATACAATTGGAATAGATATGAATGTTCTTAAATTTATTATTTTATTACATTCTGTAGAAGCTGTACTTCCAACAATGTGATCCTATGTGTGCAGATTGTTTACTGTTTTCTGCTCTTCCAGTCAGTTGAGTAGGTTTGGTGAGATGGTTCTCAAACCTGACTGCTCATCAGATCACCTGGGAAGAATTTTTAGCACATATTTGTGCCCGGGCCCCAACCTAGACCAAATGAGTCAGAATTTCTCAGGTTGTAATAGAGACCTGAATGAATGTCTGTGCAATTGTAGGCTTAGGTGACTTGTTCTGACTTCTTCAGCTGAACCATGAAGTGAATAGACAAGTGCTCTCTACATCCCATCAAGGGACAAAGTCAAGGTTACCACTTCTTTTAAATACTCAATTTGAAGCCAGGACTCGACATTCAGTTTCTCATTAATCTCGACCACAACTTTTTGAGGCCTGTATTGTCTGTGTTTTAGAGATGATGGCAGAGAGGGTCACTGAAGTTAAAAACATCTCCCTAGGATATATCATTTTACACATGAAAGAGCAAGGATTTAAATCCAGGTGGATTTAAATGGAATTGAAGTCGAATTCTTAGCTCCTTCCTCAGTGGCTTTCATTCCTTGATTCAACCTCATTTTTTATAACAAATATTTTGAACCTCTCTATACTATCTGATATTCTATTCATAATATAATCTATTTCAAAGAAGTAAAAATAAGTCCCTAACTGTAATGAAACAAAAGATAAATAAAAGGAAATTTAAACTAAAAATAATAACCAGCACATTATTTATTTGATGTCTAAACACCCAGGTAGGACCACACCAGAAGATTAAAGTAGCCAGCTGCTCGTCTTATGACCAACCTTAGAATCACTGAATGCCACAGCGTCACATGAACTTTGACACAGATGCTTTGTGCAGGTAACTTGTGTACTGTGAGCAGAATTGTAGTCAAGGACACAAATTTTTCCAAGGGTGAAACACTTGATCTGCTTATGAACAAAACAGCATAATTTTCCCTTTGATTTATAATGTAGTTGCAGTCTTAGGAAATTCAGTGCGTAATTAAAACTTTGTGAAAGTTATTTTGTGTCTATGTAAAATGGAATTAGATTCTGGGCTCTGATAACTACAAACAGGTTTTTCTCTTATGTGGCTGTTTGGAAATTCAAAAGCCATACTGAATGCTTTACCATTCTTTGTATGGGACTCTCAATTTCGGAAATATAAGAATCTCTAGCCCAGGGCCACTAAATACCAGTAGAACCCTCCAACCTTCTTCCCCTCCCAAAATCTTATGATAACCAAAAACTCAAGGAATCCACCAAATGGACTACAGGGAGCAGCAGGGCCATTGTTGAGACCTGCTTTAATGTAGCAAATTGCCTGAAGATCACCTAAAGCTAATCTTGTATATACTGTGTGAATATTGTGGTTTTCTCTTTGGGGCACACAATATATTGGTTACCTGCGTAACTAGAAACCCAGATCTGCTATTACATGCTTAGTCAAGGAGCATCTTCTCTGAAGCTTTCTGTATTTAAAGTAGTGTTTCTTATAGAGATTAATGACAGAGGCAAAAGGTGAAGTGGTGGAAAAAAAGTGATACTGATTTCATTCCATTACTTTCAAGATGGGAACAAAGTGACACATAAAGATATTGCAGAAGAGAAAAAAAATCTATTTTTCTGTCTAAGATGTTCTTGTGACACGTCAAAAATTCTTAACAGGAATCTGTCATTGACTCTATGCTAGCCCACAATGAAGCTAAGAATAGCTTTTGCCCCAGGCATTCCTTTCCTTTAAGACACAATTCAAAGAGAGAGAATGACAGGTATTTCCCTTAAATCACTTAGATTTTGGTCAAATTTTGTTTCCTAAACCTCAACCACAAACTTGGTCCAATTTGAATAAAAACTCTAAAAACTAAACCAATTGGGCATTCATCCTAATCATCTTTTTTCACTATTATGCACCATTTACTTTTTATTATAACTAGATATATTTAATATTAAGATATTTACTTTTTCATTCTCAAAATTTCTAGCATACTTAGGATTTAGGATTTGTCAAGGAAACATTCTTTATATATATATATATATTGGAGTAGAGTTGTTTTACAATGTTTGTTAGTTTTAGGTGTACAGCAAAGTAATTCAGTTATACATACACATATACATATATGTACTCTTTTTCAGATTCTTTTCCCATATAGATTATTACAGAGTATTGAGTAGAGTTCCCTGTGCTATACAGTAGGTCTTTGTTGATTATCTATTTTATATATAGTGGTGTGTATATGTTAATCCCAACCTCCTAATTTATCCCTCTCTGCTACCTTTCCCTTTGGTAACCACAAGTTTGTTTTCTATGTCTGTGAATCTGTTTCTGTTTTGTAAATAAGTTCTTTTGTATTATTTCTTTTTAGATTCTGCATATAAGCAATATCATACAATATTTCTCTTTCTCTGTCTGAGGTACTTCACTTAGTGTGATAATCTCCAATTCCATCCATGTTGCTACAAATGGCATTATTTCATTCTTTTTTATGACTGAGTAATATTCCATTGTGTGTGTGTGTGTGTGTGTGTGTGTGTGTGTGTGAACCATTCATCCATCAACCTAAATCCGTTCAACCTAAATGGACATTTAGGTTGCTTCCTTGTCTTGGCTGTTGTAAATAGTTCTTCAATGAACATTGGAGTGCATATATTTCATGTATCTTTTCAAATGATGATTTCCTCTCAATATATACCCAGGAGTGGGATTGCAGGATCATATGGTAGTTCTATTTTTAGATTTTTAAGGAATCTCTATAATGTTCTCCATAGTGGCTGCACCAATTTACATTCCCACCAACAGTGTAGGAAGGTTCCGTTTTCATCGCTCAAATGGGCAGTTGGAATTCCCAAAGAAAGGTCAAAACAAAACATAGCTATGAACAATGTAATGTTTACTTCCTTTGTCAGGAATAAAGGATCAACTACCTATTTCAGTGAGTAGAGGCACTATCAACATTATTAACTTTTAGGAGAAAGCTGATGACAACAATTAGAAAATCTGTATGTCTTAAAACATGTCTAGGATAGACTAGAGATTATTTCCTAGCTGATTAAATTTCTTGATGTGGATTAAGTGTTTAAAGGATGGGATGGGAGAAAATTTTCTCTACTTGGGGAAAAATGTTGAAATGTTTTCTACTCAAACATCATCTCTCTTCATACAAATGACAGGTAATTTTCACAGGTGGAAAATTGCTCTTCCTCTCTTTTTCCAATCTAATATCCCTTTGAAAAATAGTTTTTCATTTGGAAAATGGATATTTTTCTCAGGTAAAAATAATACTTGCCAACTGATGCAAGCAACTTACCTCAGGTTGGGTTGAATTTAGGAAAAGTTTACATTTGCTGTGGTTTATAAAGGCTAGATTTTCCCCTCATAATTAGGTATTTTTTTAGTTGCCATTGAGCAAAAAATAAAATTAGACTGAGAACAAAATAAGAAATTAATACACCAATCCTTTGAACATGAACTGCATTCTGTGCTGTCTCAAATATGTCCAAGTTTCCTTTCTCCCATAATACTCTAAAAAATACCAAATACCGAATTTAAAAAACTAATGAACCAAGTGTTATTAAACTCAGTAGCTGACTCCCTCATGTGTGAGTGATCAAGAAATAGATTTCTCAATGACAATAATGAAAATGAGTTGAAAGGGCTAAAACAAATGGGTTATTTTGGAATTAAGCATTTACCCACTGGAGTTTTTGAAATATATCAGATCCTTGGGTATTTCTCCCTTCAAGAGGTGGAGGCTCCCTTGAATGTAGGCTGGAGTTAGTGATGCTTCTAATGAACAGAATAAAGCAGAAGTTATGATGTGTGGAGGTTGAGGCAGAAAAACAACACAGCAGCATCTATCTTGATTGCTCTTTATCTTAGGTCACTTTCTCAGGGGAAAGTCAGCTGCCTTATTATGAGGGCATTCAATCAGCCCTATGGAGAGGCCCATGTAGCCAGAAATGGAGGCCTCTTGTCAGCAATCATGTGTGTGGAGCCATCTTGGGAGCAGATCCTCTGGTCCCAGTCAAGCTTTAAGATAACTCCTACTTCACTTGGGACCCTGACCCAGAACTCCTGGACCAGGCCCCACTCAAATTCCTGACCCATGGAAACTATCAGACAATACATTTTTGTTGTTTAAGTCACTAATTTTTGAGTTATTTTCACATAGCAGTAGATAGCTAAAACACCAATAATATGTCGTTTTGTTTTTTGATTTGTTTTTTATTGGGGTATAGTTGCTTTACAATGCTGTGTTAATTTCTGCTGTACAATGAAGTGAATCAGCTATATGTATACATACAACCACTCCCTCTTGGACCTCCCTCCCACCCCACCCCCATCCCACCCATCTAGGTCACCACAGAGCACCGAGCTGAGCTCCCCGCTCTACATAGTGGGTTCCCACTAGCCGTCTGTTTTATACATGGTAATGTATATATGTCAATCCCATGAATTGGGAGAATAATGTCTTTGATATTCATTTATATTTAGAGTATTTTCCATTTTGTCATATAGCAAATTCAAAGGATATACTAGCTTCTTAATATGTCAACTAAAATATGTAGGGAGGTAAGGCTATTATTAGATTTTGTTTTAGCAGATTTTGCACAATTTTTCCAATTTATATAGTACTCTTAGCATGTAGTCTTTCAGATTTATGAGCAGATATTCTGTAGCTGGTTTATAGACATAACTCCATCTTTCTTCTTATGACTAAAAATTGATGAGATGCCAGGGCTATAACTGGTGGTAAACTCCAGGGATAAGTACAGGACCTCTTGAGTCAGACTATTTGGGTTCAAATTCTGGCTTCACCATTTACCAGCTGTGTGACTTCAGGCCAGTCATTAATGTCTCTGTGCCTCAGTTTCTTCCTATGTGAATCAGGCATAATAATAGAACCTTCTTAAGAGTTTCTAAATGTTAAAGCTGGTTGGTTTAACATCTCAAAATCAATCAATGTAGTTTGCCACATTAATGAATGAAGGAATAAATGACATAATTTATTTTAATATATACAGAAAAAACATTTAATAAATGCCACATCAATTCACAATTAAAAAACACCCCTCAAACTAGGAATAGAAGAGAAGCAAACATCTTTAATTTGTCAAAGAGCATCTATAAAACATTTGAAAATCTTATATTTAACCCTGAAATGTTTAAAGTTATCCTTCTTATGTTTCTTTTTTAATTTGCTTTTAATTTATTCAACTTTTTATTTATATTGGACTATAGCTGATTAACAATTTTGTGATAATTTCAGGTACACAGCAAAGCAACTCAGCCATACATATACAGGTATCTGTTCTCCCCCAAACTCTCCTCCCATCCATACTGCCATATAATATTGAGCATAGTTCCCTGTGCTACACAGAAGGTCTCTGTTGGTTATCCATTTTAAATATAGCAGTGTGTACATCAGCTTCAAACTCCCTAACTATCTCTTGCGCCATCCTTCCACCTTGGTAACCATAAGTTTGTTCTCTAAGTCTGTGAGTCTGTTTCTGTTTTGTAAATAAGTTCATTTGTATCATTTCTTTTTAGATTCTGCACATAAGCAATATCATACAATATTTCTCTTTCTCTGTCTGACTTATTTCAATCAGTATGACAATCTCTATGTCCATCCATGTTGCTGCAAGTGGAATAATTTCATTCTTTTTAATGGCTGAGTAATATTCCATTGTATATATGTACCACATCTGTCTTGGCTATTGTAAATAGTGCTGCAATGAACATTGGGGTGTGTGTATCCTTTCGGACCATGTTTTTCTCCAGATATATGCCCAGGAGTGGGATTGCAGGGTCAAATGGTAGCGCTATTTTTAGTTTTTAAGGAACCTCCATACTGTTCTCTATAGTGGCTATAGCAATTTACATTCCTACCAAGAGTGTAGGAGGGTACCCTTTTCTTCACACTCTCTCCAGCATTTATTGTTTGTGGATTTGTTGATGAAAACCATTTTGACTGGTGTGAGGTGGTGATATCTCGTAGTTTTGATTTGCATTCTCTAATAATTAGCAACGTTGAACATCTTTTCACGTGCCTGTTGCCCATCTGTATGTTTTCTTTGGAGAAAAGTCTGTTTAGGTCTTCTGCCTATATTTTTGTTGGGTTATTTGTTTTTCATGATATTAAGCCTCATGAGCTATTTATAAATTTTGGAGACTAATCCCTTGTCAGTGATGTCATTTGAGAAAAATTATTTTGCTGTGCAAAAGATTTTGAGTTTAATTAGGTCCCATTTATTTATTTTTATTTCCATTATTCTGGGAGATGGATCAAAAAAAGATATTGTTGCAATTTATGTCAAAGAGTATTCTCCCTAGGTTTTCCTCTAGGAGTTTTATAAACTCTGGTCTCAAATTTAGGTCTTTAATCTATTTTGAGCTTATTTTTGTGATTGGTATTAAAGAATGGTCTAATTTCATTTTTTTACATGTAGCTGTCCAGTTTTCCCAGCATCATTTGTTGAAGACTGTCTTTCCACCATTGTGTAGTCTTGCTTCCTTTGTTATACATTAATTGACCATAGGTGCATGGGTTTATTTCTGGGCTTTCTACCCTGTTCCATTGATCTATATTTCTATTTTTGTGCCAGTATCATACTGTTTTGTTGACTATAGCTTTGTAGTATAGTCTGAAGTTAGGGAGCCTGATTTCTCAGGCTTTGTTTTCCTTTCTCAAGATTGCTTTGGCTATTCAGAGTCTTTTGTGTCTCCATACAAATTTCAAGATTTTTTTTTTTGTTCTAGTTCTATGAAAAATGCCATTGGTAATTTGATAGGGATTTCATTGAATCTGTAGATTGCCTTGGGTAGTATATTCATTTTCACAATATTGATTCTTCCAATCCATGAACATGGTGTATCTTTCCAACTGTTTGTGTCTCCTTTGATTACTTTCCTCAGCATCTTATAGTTTTTAGAGTACAGGTCTTTTGTCTCCTTAGGTAGGTTTATTCCTAGGTACTTTATTCTTTTTGATGCAATGGTAAATGAGATTGTTTCTTTTTCTTTTCTTTTCTTTTTTTTTTTTTACATTTATTATGCACTTTATTTCTATTACTGTTACATTGTAATATATAATGAAATAATTATACAACTCACCATAATGCAGAATCAGTGGGAGCCTGGAGCATTACATCCTTTTGATGCAATGGTAAATGAGATTGTTTCTTGAATTTCTCTTTCTGATATTTTTAGTGCACAGAAATGCAACAGATTTCTGTGTGTTAATTTTGTAACCTGCAACTTTACCAAATTCATTGATGAGCTCTAGTAGTTTTCTGGTAGTGTCTTTAATATTTTCTATACATAGTATCATATCATCTGCAAACAGTGACTGTTTTACTTCTTTTCCAACTTGGATTCCTTTTATTTATTTTTCTCCTTTGATTGCCATGGCTAAGACTTCCAAAATTATGTTGATTCAAGTGGTGAGAGTGGACATCCTTGTCTTGTTCCTGATCTTAGAGGAAATGCTTTCAGCTTTTCACCTTTGTTTATAATGCTAGCTTTAGGTTTGTTGTATATGGCCTTTATTATGTTGAGGTATGTTCCCTCTATGCCCACTTTCTGGAGAGTTTTTATCATAAATGGGTGCTGAATTTTGTCACAAGTTTTGTTTTCTCTGCATCTATTGAGATGATCATATGTATTTTATTCTTCAATCTGTTGCTGTGGTGTATCACACATTGATTTGCAGATATTGAAAAATCCTTGCATCCCTGGTTGCACTTGATCATGGTGTAAGACCTTTTTAATTGTATTGTTGGATTCAGATTGTTAGTATTTTGTTGAGGATTTTTGCTTCTATGTTCATCAGTGATTTTTGGTGTGTAATTTTCTTTTTCTGTGGTATCTTTGTCTGGTTTTGGTATCAGGTTGATGATGACCTCATAGAATGAGTTTGGTAGTTTTCCTTCCTTTGCAATTTTTTGGAAGAGTTTCAGAAGTGTGGGTTGTAGCTCTCCTCTAAATGTTTGATAGAATTTACCTGTGAAGCCATCAGGTCCTGGACTTTTGTTTGTTGGAAGTTTTTAAATCACAGTTTCAGTTTCAGTGCTTGTGATTGGTCGGTTCATATTTTCTATTTCTTCCTTGTTCAGTGTTGGGAGATTGTACATTTCTAAGAATCTGTCCATTTCTTCCAGGTTGTCCATTTTATTGGCATACAGTAGCTCATAGTAGTCTCTTATGATCCTTTCTATTTCTGTGGTATCAGTTGTAACTTCTCCTTTTTCACTTCTAATTTTATAGATTTGAGTCCTCTCCCTTTTTTCTTAATGAGTCTGGCTAAAGATTTATCAGTTTTGTTTATCTTTTCAAAGAACCAGATTTTAGTCTCATTGATCTTTGCTGTTGTTTTCTTTGTCTCTGTTTTGTTTATTTCTGCTCTACTTTTTACAATCCCTTTCCTTCTACTAACTTTAGGTTTTGTTTGTTCTTCTTTCTCTAGTGACTTTAGGTGTAAGGTTCAGTTGTTTATTTGAGATTTTTCTTATTTCCTTAGGTAAGATTGTATTCCTAAAAACTTTCCTCTTAGAACTGCTTTTGCTGCATTCCATAGGTTTTGGATCATTGTACTTTCATTTTTATTTGTCTCTAGGTATTTTTTTATTTCCTCTTTGGTTTCTTCAGTGATCCATTGGTTGTTTAGTAGCATATTGTTTATCCTCCATGTGTTTGTGTTTTTTATAAATTTTTTCTCTTTTATTTCTAATCTCATAGCATTGTAATCAGAAAATATGCTTGATATGATTTCAATTTTCTTAAATTTACCAAGGCTCACTTTGTGGCCCAGCATGTGATCAATCCTAGAAAATGTTCCATGTGCACTTGAGAAGAATGTGTATTCTGCTGCTTTTGGATGGAATGCTCTATAAAAATCAATTAAGTCCATCTGGTCTAATACGTCATTTAAGGCCTATGTTTCCTTATTGATTTTCTGTCTGGATGATCTGTCCATTCTTGTAAATTGGTTGTTAAAGTCCCCCATTATTATTGTGTTAACGTCAATTTATCCCTTTATGGCTGTTAGTACTTGCCTTATACATTGAGGTGCTCCTGTGTTGGATGCATATATATTTACAATTGTTATATCTTCTTGGATTGATCCCTTAATGATTATGTAGTGTCCTTCCTTGTCTCTTATAACAATCTTTATTTTAAAGTCTATTTTGTCTGATATGAGTATTGCAACTCCAGCTTTCTTTTTTTTTTTTTAGATTTTTTTTAATTTTAATTTTAATTTTTTTTAAATTTTATTTATTTATTATTTTTTGGGGGGGTACACCAAGTTCAATCATCTGTTTTTATACACATATCCCTGTATTCCCTCCCAACTCCAGCTTTCTTTTGATTTCCATTTGTGTGGAATACCTTATTCCATCCCCTCACTTTCAGTCTATGTGTCCATAGGTCTGAGGTGGGTCTCTTTTAGACAGCATATATATATGGGTCTTGTTTTTGTATCCACTCAGCTAGTCTGTGTCTCTTGGTTTGTGCATTTAATCCATTTATATTTAAGGTAATTAATAATATGTATGTTCCTATTACCATTTTCTTAATTGTTTGTAGTTTGTTTTTGTCAGTCTTTTTTCTTGCTTTAATCTTTTGTTCTCTTCTCTTGCGATTTGATGACAATCTTTACTGTTGTGTTTGGGTTACCTTTTCTTTTTTTGTGTGTGTATGTATTGTAGTTTTGGGGTTTGCTGTTCCTGTGAGGTTTTAATATAGCAGTCTATATATGTACAAGGTTGTTTTAAGTAGCTGGTCTCTGCCTCCTAGAAGAGTTCCTTTATCATTTGTTGCAAAGCTGATCTGGTGGTGCTGAATTCTCTGAGCTGTTGCTTGTCTGTAAAGCTTTTGATTTCTTCATTAAATCTGAATGAGAGCCTTGCTGGATAGAGTATTCTTGGTTGTAGGTTCTTCCCTTTCATCACATTAGATATATGGTGCCACTCTCTTCTGGCTTGCAAATATTCTGCTGAGAAATCAGTTGATAACCTTATGGGAGTTCCCCTGTACATTATTTGTCATTTTTCCTTTGTTGCTTTTAATATTTTTTCTCTGTCTTTAATTTTTGTCAATTTGATTACTATGTGTCTTGGCATGTTCCTCCTTGAGTTTATCCTGTGTGGGACTCTGCACTTCCTGGACTTAGTTCACTGTTTCCTTTCCCATATTAGGGAAGTTTTCAGTTATTAACTCTTCAAATATTTTCTTGATTCCTTTCTCTCTCTCTTCTTTTTCTGGGACCCCTATAATGAGAATGTTGGTGCATTTAATCTTGTCCCAGAGGTCTCTTGTGCTGTCTTTATTTCTTTTCCTTCTTTTTTCTCCTGTTCTATGGCACTAATATCCACCATTATGTCTCCCAGATCACTTACCCATTCTTCTCAGTTATTCTGTTATTGATTACTTCTAGTGTAATAATACAACTGAAATGAGAAATAATCTTTGTTCTTTTGTTCTTCTAGGTCTTTGTTAAAAATTTCTTGCATCTTCTCAATCTTTGCCTCCATTCTTTTTCTGAGACCCTGATCATCTTCACTATCATTCTGAATTCTCTTTCTGAAGGTTGCCTGTCTCCACTTTGGTTAGTTGTTTCTCTAGGGTTTCATCTTGTTCCTTCAACTGGGACATAATCCTCTGCCTTTTCATTTTGTGCAAATTTCTGTGATTGTGGTTTTCATTCCACAGGCTACAGGATTGAGTTCTTCTTCTGCTGTCTGCCCTCTCATGGATGAGGCTATCTAAGAGGATTGCACAAGCTTCCTGATTGAAAGTTTTCCCTTTTGTCTTTAGAAACATTAAAAAAATTAATTTCTTACTTTGTGTTACTGGTATCTAGAAATGGAACTAAATTTCATATTGGTTCTAAAACAGCTTTCCTCAATCTACTTACTAATACTGATAATTTATCTGTATAGTGTTAATTTCTTCACCTGGATGATAATGTTTTGGCTCAGGGGGAAAAAGAGATGATGGAACACAGAATAGCTCTTCAACAACTACTCAGAAGTGGCGTACATTACTTCTCACATTTTATTGGCCAAAGCAAGAGCGAAGCCTGATATCCATAAGACAGGGAAGTATATTCATGCTAGAAGGAGAGGCAGAGAATATTGGGAATAATTATAAAATCCACTACACAGATTTGTATACCATGCCATTTGTAAACAGGCAGAGAATCTTACCTAAAAGCTAATCCCTTAATGCTAAAATTACACAAGTATGGGAGACTTATTAGTGACTATGATGACTTAAATTAGATTCTATTAGGTCTTTATCTTGTCACTCTCATGTAGAAATTCATCTGTTAATCAGAAACTCTGATATTTTCAGCCTTGGTATCCAAGATTTCTAAATTTGGAAAATTATGTGTGCCTATGGAATAAGCTATAATAAAATAATACCATATATTTGTATAATTCTTTACAGTTCACTGGGATACTTTGATGTTATTTTATTTAACAAAGCAATGAAATAGAGTTGGACATTTTAACTGCCTGTTAATCAGTTATGTTCCCCAATAGACAGAAAAATACAAATGAAAATATGTGCAGTCTTGTACTCATTTCCCTATCCTCAGTGTCTAACACAATATCTGACACAAGGAAGGCTCATTTATTGAATGAAATGAGATTTAATTCCTTGTTCAAGGTCACGGTGCTAACAATTTTGGGAGCAAAGATTGAATGCAGCCCTTCTGGCCCCAACAGCAGTTTGCTCTTCTACACCACTGCCAACCCAATAGTAAGAGCCTATATAAGGGCAAAGAAACTAGAAAACCAGAGAATAATTAATTAGTTTGTGTTTTCTCTGAAACTGACCAACATTTACACTTTCAACATGCTGGCAGGTAAACAGATGAAGAAGATAAAGTATGGGTCAGTAGGAAGGCAACTGCTGAGAAGTCCCTGCCTACAAAATACCATCAATGTGCCCATCTGTTCCATATTTAGATACATGTTTTTCAAAATTAACATATTTACATCCATTTAAGTGAAGAACATATGTTCAGAAAGGTATTAGAAAGTGCTGCTGAAGGCTGGTGAGAAAGCCTGAGGTGTAAGAGAACATCAATCACTAGGATTTCCTTATGCTGAAAAGAGCCATTGAAGCTAGTAGAGAAGTTCCCAAAGGGCAAAGGTCCTCAGTGTTGGCTAAAGGGGTGAATTTGGCCTGTGTAATTTTATTTGCCAGGATCTCTGAACACAAGCAGCATTCATCAGTTGCTTTTTACCTTAAATAAATGGGCATTAGAATTGAAATGATTTCCCCAAGTTAGGCTGATATTCTATTTTCAGAAGAGCATAATCACCTCTAAACAGAATAAAGCATTTTCTCAGTGGCCCTCTGCATGATGTTTCAAATTTCCTGATTTCAACTTCTTCATCTTTATTTTCTGCATTATTTCTCCATGTTACCAGTCAGTCAGTAACCATTTTTCCAATTTGGTTATGAACATCTAGGCACTCTGGTTGATTGAATCACAAATAATTGTGTCTGTCTTTATCTTCCTGAGATTAACAACCCAAATATAATACAGGAGAACATACAAAGGGATTTCATATTATGAACAAATAAGAAATCATTAAATTAGCACACGTTTTGGGTCAGCCTATTGTGGGAAGCACAAAGAATTGAATCCATAATCTTTGCTAGACTATAATAGCTACATAAAATATGAAATGATAACTATATGAAAAAAACTAAACTGAGAGCAAAACTAAATAAAAATACATGATACTGTAAAGTACACAATCTTATTACTTATATATAATCTATGCTATATAATATATATTAAGGATATATTTAATAAAGTTTGTACTGTAAAAATATGTAATCATATTGCTAAGTGATTCATGCAGATTTTAAATACTGTGAGTCTTAGTTGAGGTAGAGCTATGAACTGCAGTAAATGGGAAACTCCATGAAGGAGGAAAAACTTGAGGTATGCCTTGATATGAAGAAATAGTACAATCTTGAGGGAATACAAAGTAAAAGAATGATCCGGCTTATGGAGAGAGTTCACCAGGTGGTAATTCCAAAGCAGATTAAAGTTTTAAAGTTTTAATTCTATTTTAGGTGGAAAAAGGAGGTAATATTTGGAGGAAAAGAAAAGAATACAGTAATAATAGGATTCATGTTAAGAACAAGGAGCAGAAAACAGCGTGTTGGTCTATGCCACTTCAATATATTTTTGAGAAAGAATTGGGGTTAGAGCTTTCCTCAGATGTTTTCATCCTAGACTAGAGATCACCACTTTAAAATTTGGGCATGAGGCAGATAAAGAGAAATACACAAGGAGGCAAGGCTATGGGGCAGGGCAACTCCTTTTAGAGTCTCCAGTGTTCCTCCTCTTCAACTTTCTGGCTTTAAGATTCATAGGAGAAATTCCCTAGTCTTTCTAAGCAGTAGTCATCTACCTTAAGATATTATATTGGATAAGTTCAGAAAATTGTGTTGGTAATAAATGTCTCTATTGTACTGCTCCCACAGTAACTCTAATAGTTGTATCTTTAAAAGGAAGCAGGATGGACCCTGGAAATGTAGGTATAGCTGTATTGATGCTGTAGATGAACACTGATGACCTGTCTTCCAATTGCTGCCAAGGTTCTTCTTTGTTTTGTAAATTTTCTCAGACTGCATGAGTTCCCAGATAGCCTAGTATTTCTCCCTTCTTTTGCAATGCAATTCCTCACAATTAGATGTGTACTTAGTTTCCATCTTCCTCTTTAAGACCATATTCATCATGAAATAATCTATTGGGTGGGCCAAAAGGTTCATTTGGTTTTTTTCTGTAAGATGACTCTAGTAGCACTTAGTTGTCTTTAACTTCACTCGAAACAATTTTGTTAGATTGTATGTGACAGCTGTCATATCAGCATGCATTTAAAAAAAGACATCAAAATTGGTGAACTTTTGTGTAGCCATTTTAATATTGACGATGGAAGAAAAAAAGTAACATTTTCAGCATATTATACTTTATTATTTCAAGAAAGATAAAAATGCAACTGAAATGCACAAAAAGATTTGTGCAGTGTATGGAGAAAGTGCTGTGACTAATCAAACATGTTAAAAGTGATTTTCTTGACTATACTCCTGCATGTGATGCTCTACTGAAACAAAATGAAAACGTTCTGTTTTTAAAACAAATTGCGAACGGGCGATGAAACATGGATACTGTACAACAATGTGGAACAGAAGAGATCATGCGGCAAGCAAAATGAACCACCACCAACCACACCAAAGTCCGGTCTTCTTCCAAAGAAGGTGATGTTGTGCGTATGGTGGGATTGGAAGGGAGTCCTCTATTACGAGCTTCTTCCAGAAAACCAAACAATTAATTTCAACAAGTACTGCTTCTAATTAGACCAAATGAAAGTGGCACTCCATGTAAAATGTCCAGAATTAGTCAACAGAAAATGCATAATCTTCCATCAGGATAACGCAAGATGACATATTTCTTTGAGACCAGGCAAAAACTGTTACAGCTTGACTGGGAAGTTCTGATTCTTCCACCGTATTCACCAGACATTGCAACTTTGAATTTTCATTTACTTCAGTCTTTACAAAATCCTCTTAATGGAAAAAAATTTCAATTTTCTGAGACTGTAAAAGGCACCTGGAACAGTTCTTTGCTCAAAAAGATAAAAAGTTTTGAGAAGATGGAATTATGAAGTTGCCTGAAAAATGGCAGAAAGTAGTGGAACAAAAGGGTGAATATGTCATTCAATAAAGTTCTTGGTGAAAATGAAAAACGTGCCTTTTATTTTTCCTTAAAAAATCAAAAGAACTTTTTGGCCCACCCAATACTTGAAACAGAACTTCATCTTTCTGCCTACTATAGTTCTGCTCAGATAACCAACATTTTGCAGACCAGTGAGATGTCAGACAACCCATCCTCTTAAGGGTTTGTATGTTTAGAAGCCTCAAACCTCAGTGGGCATTTTACATCCATGATTAAAGTAATTCTGTCTGATACAGACAAAATGACTAATATTTGTCCCACCTTCCCCTAGTCATTTTTGTATCATCTACTGACAATTTCTTAACCTAAAATTCAGAAATGACAGAAAACATCCACTTAGTGTGAGTCACTAATTTGCCTTTTACTATTATAGAACAGATCAGCAGTCCTGTGACTTATTAGAAAAGAAGGACATTTTTCTACATTTCCTCTCTCCTCTAGTAATGTTATCAGTGGCCTGAAAATACATAAGGTCAATTCACACAGAAAGGTCACAAGAGTGCCTTAACCCATTTCTCACTGAAAATGAAATTATGGAATCTTATTGGGAGGAAGGAGTCTGGTATACATCTACTGACCTAGAAACAGCTTATTCTAGGTATATTTACTGAGGAAACCAGAGGAAAGTGATTACAACTATCGATCCACTCCATTCACTGTGCTAGATACAGAGAAGAAAAGTGAAGGTTCTTATCCTAAAGGAATTCAAGTTTAAGAAAGAAGAAACACACACGTGAATAAATATGATATAATAAAGTACGTATACTGTCAGTGGTATGTGACACACTTAGAACAGTGATGGGAATCTCAGTAAGAACTCAACACGACAGTGTCATCATTGAACACTTCATTCAATATGATGTGATGGAGGGGAAAGTGATTAAATCAGCTTGGTTAGGTTAAGGAAGGTTTCCCTTCACTTACTATTGTGTTAACTGTTCATAATAACCATATAAAACAAGTATAATTAACTTTGTTTTTTATAATGAAGAAATGGAGATTGAGTAGTTAATGTTCCTCAGATCACATGGCTATCAGGTGGTGCAGTTCAGGTTTGGCTTTAGAATTGCCTCATGCCCAAGATCATCTTCTTCCCAGCATACTGCCTCTTACCCCTTTGCTACCATCTAGGCCTTTTAGAGGTTGCAAACACACAAGTTGTTGATACACTATATCCTTAAGGAGTATGTAAACCTGTTTAAAAGACGCTTCTCCTAAAAAAACAAACAAAAACACAGCATGTAACAGAAAATTCCATTGGATAATAGAACATAGCTTCAGCAATTTCAAACAAGGTCATTCTTAGAATTTCCGGAATATGGGTGTGGTTAGAGTCAATCTTTAGTTTAGTACAGATATTGGGCTTCAGTGAACATCAAACATGGTTTCAAAGGAAAAAGGAGATAATTATGGCTAGTGCCATATCTCTTTTGGGTATGGAAATATTCTAAAAGAAAAAGAGACTAGTCTGACTTGCAGAATCTTAGGTGATTAATTCAATAATGGATGTTCTGTTGCAGTTTGGGGGAGGAGTCTTTTTTAAAACTTCTTAAAAAATGACTTATTTGATGGTGCTTTAAATGCTTTGTATTGATAAAGTCTCATGACCTAGATACAAACTATTGCTGAAATCGTATATTTTTCATCATTCTGATAGACTGGTTTACTTCTGTGAAGGTCAGGTAACATGAGTATAATGAGTTCTGGGTATTTTTCTGGGGAGCAGGTCTTATTTCTAGAAAGGTAATGAAGACCTCACAGGTCTGTGTCTATGGACACAACAATAGTAAATGATTCTTTCACTCTTGAGCTGCCTAAGTCTTTTTTTTTTTTTTTTTAAGAACTTTTAGTAAGATACAGTTAACAGACAATAAACAGCATATATTTAGAGTGTACAATTTGGTATCCCAATCTCCTAATTCATCCCCCTCCAACCCTCCCCGCTTTCCCCACTTGGTGTCCATGTGTTTGTTCTCTGCATCTGTGTCTCTATTTCTGCCTTGCATTTCCTCTTTCATAGCTGTTAGCATTTGCCTTATGTATTGAGGTGCTCCTATATTGGGTGCACATATATTTATAATTGTTCTCTCCTCTTCTTGGATGGATCCCTTGATCTTTATGTAATGTCCTTTCTTGTCTCTTGTAACATTTTTAATTTTAAAGTCTATTTATCTGATATAACTATTGCTACTCCAGCTTTCTTTTGATTTCCATTTGCATGGAATATCTTTTTCCATCCTCTCACTTTCCATTTGTATGTGTCCCTAGGTCTGAAGTGGGTCTCTTGTAGACAGCATATATATGGGTCTTGTTTTTGTATGCATTCAGCCAGTCTGTGTCTTTTGGTTGGTGCATTTAATCCATTTACGTTCAAGGTAATTATCCATATGTATGTTCCTATTACCATGTTCTTAATTGTTTTGTTTTTGTTTTTGTAGGTCCTTTTCTTCTCTTATGTTTCCCGCTTAGAGAAGTTCCTTTAGCATTTATTGTAGGACTGGTTTGGTGGTGCTGAATTCTCTTAGCTGTTGCTTGTCTGTGAAGCTTTTGATTTCTCTGTGGAATCTGAATGAGATCCTTGCTGGGTAGAGCATTCTTAGTTGTAGGTTCTCCCTTTCATCACTTCAAATATATCATGCCACTCCCTTCTGGCTTGCAGAGTTTCTACTGAGAAATCAGCTGTTAACCTTATGGGAGTTCCCTTGTATATTATTTGTCATTTTTCCCTTGTTGCTTTTAATAACTTTTCTCTGTCTTTAATTTTTGTCAGTTTGACTACTATATGTCTTGGCATGTGTCTCCTTAGGTTTATCCTGCCTGGGACTCTCTGCACTTCCTGGACTTGGGTAGCTATTTCCTTTCCCATGTTAGGGAAGTTTTCAACTATAATCTCTTCCAATATTTTCTCAGGTCCTTTCTCTCTCTCTTCTCCTTCTGGGACCCCTATAATGTGAATGTTGGTGCATTTAACATTGTCCCAGAGGTCTCTTAGGCTGTCTTCATTTCTTTTCATTCTTTTTTCCTTATTCTTTTCCACATCATTTATTTTCACCATTCTTTCTTCCAGATCACTTATTCACCCTTCTGCCTCAGTTAATCTGCTATTGGTTCCTTCTAGTGTATTTTTCATTTCAGTTATTGTGTTGCATATCTCTGCTTGTTTGCTCTTTATTTCTTCTCAGTCTTTGGTAAACTTTTCGATCTTTGCATCCAGTCTTTTTTCCAAGTCCTGGATCATCTTCACCATCATTATTCTGAATTTTTTTTCTGGAAGGGTGCCTATCTCCTCTTCATTTAGTTGTTTTTCTGGGGTTTTATCCTGTCCCTTCATCTTGTACAAAGTCCTCTGCTTTTTCATTTTCTCTATCTTTCTGTGGCTATGGTTTTCAGTTCCACAAGACGAAATACTGCTGATACTGCTTGGTACTACTGTCTGCCCTCTTGTGGAGGAAGCTATCTAGGAGGCTCGTGGATGCCTCCTGATGGGAGAGACTGATGGTGGGTAGGGCTGGGTGGGTGAAGCTCAGTAAGACTTTAATCCAATTTGGTGGGCAGAGCTCAGTAAATCTTTAATCTGCTTGTCTGCTAATGGGTGGGGCTGTGTTCACACCTTGTTGGTTGTTTGGCCTGAGGCTACTTAGTACTGGAGCTTACAGGCTCTTTGGTGGGGCTAATGGTGGACTCTGGGAGGGTTCACACCAATGAGCACTTCCTAGAATCCCTGCTGCCAGTGCCCCTGTCTCCTCAGTGAGCCACAGCTGCCCCCCACCTCTGCAGGCAACCCTCCAACACCAGCAGGTAGGTCTGGTTCAGTCTCCTGTGGGGTCACTGCTCCTTCCCCCTGGGTCCTGGTGAGCACAATTTTTTGTGTGCCCTCCAAGAGTGAAGTCTTCATTTCACCCAGTCCTTTGGAGGTCTTGCAGTCAACTCTAGCTGGCTTTCAAAGTCTGATTCTCTGGGGATTCCTCCTCCCGTTGCTGGACTCCCAGTTTGGGAAGCCTAACGTGGGGCTCAGAACCCTCACTTTAGTGGGTGGACTTCTGTAGTATAACTGTTCTCCAGTTTGTGAGTCACCCATCCAGCATTTATGATATTTGATTTTAATGCAATTGCACCCCTCCTACCATCTCATTGCGGCTTCTCCTTAAACTCTGGATGTGGGGTGTCTTTTTTGGTGAGTTCCAGTGTCTTTCTGTTGATGATTATTTAGCATTTCAGCTGCCTAAGTCTTTTTGAGATACTTTACTAACATCTTTCTATCTGAAATGTTAATGATTAATTAGTTCAATAGTCAACATTCAATACACAATTGTAGATTATGCGTTTGGTGTAATACATTTTGCTCTTGAGCTCTACAGAGAATGCAAAAAAGAGAAAAAAATTATAGAAGCTCCTGTCCTAAAGGAGATTAAAATCAATAACAATGAAAATGAGATGCTGGTTAATTCTTTCAAAGATTAAGTATATGCTAGGCATAGGACTAGGCCTTGCGGATACACTGGTACTTGAGATGGACCGAATGCCTTCTCTCATGGAGACTATATTATCTTAGGAGACTCAGGCAACAAATTCCTAAATAAATAAATAAACTGGCCCATGGGTAATGAGAAGCACTACAAAGAAAATAAAACAGATCAAAGAAAGTCTCTTGGCAGAGGTAATACTTGTGTTAGCCATGCAAATGTCTAAGGCCAGAATGTTCTTGTAGGGACAAACTGCAAACACAACCACTGGGAAGTAAGAGCAAACATGGAGTGTTCAAAAAGTGCCAAAGTCGGCCACTGTGCTGGGGCTCAGCAGGCAGGGGACCGTGGTGAAGGATGGAGTCAAAGAGGTGGGCAGGGCCACTTCAGAGAGGGCCATGAGGATTCTGGGGAATAGTTTGAACTTTAATCCTATTGCCATGGGAAGCTGGTCGGGGTATTTTAGTGGGATGCAAAATGAGGCACACACATAATTATAATATACACATAATATGATGCTATGAATTATAAAGTTTATAATTTATAAAATTATAAAGAACTACAACTTTAGTTCTGTGATTGTTGAGAGGCTAGACAATTAGTTTCTTTACTTAGAAAAATAAGGATGACTTCATGGAGAAGTTTGCCTTTGAGCTAAGTTCTGAAGTATTCATGAAACTTCACGTGCCCAGGGAATGGTGTGAACAAAGCTCTCAGGTGAGAAATCCTAAGATGTTGACAACTTACACATTCATGACACAGATACATTCACTTCCTAAGAAGGGAATCTACTTGAGCTCAAAGAAATGACTGTTCACTGTGAAACTGTAGGTGCCAGAGCAGGCTGAAATGTTTGCGGGATGAGCGGTTGAGGGGATGAGAGTGGTGGACTTTAACCCTCAAGCTATAGCCATGGAGCTATTTACTCTGACACCCTGGAAGCTGACCCTCTTGTTGTGCTTTGACATCCTGAGAGACAACATGGTGCTCTAAATGTCATGATAAAGGTGTTATGTTCAGGAATCTGCTGAGGTCACAGGGAAAGGTTTGTACATCCTCAGAGCAGAAGAAATTCTTACTCGTGAATATGAATGGGCTGCCCTCTGTTGCCTTTTATGTTTCTCTTAGTGATTACGCAATATTGCAGTCTGTATTTAGCAACAAGGATTCAAGTGCTTGAGGAAAGGGACTGGAAAGCCAGTTCTTGGCTTTGGGTTACGCTAACTACTCAGAAGCAATTGAGGCCAACTTTTAGTAGCTCTGTCTGAAAGGGGATGGTGTGCCCCATGCCACTAACGCAGTTTAACATGCAGTGCTGGAATTATTTGGAAGTCTTCATTTTAATGTGGGATATTTCCATTATGCTGCTTTCCTAACTTGGAAAACTGTCAAACAAACAAATTTGCCTAGCAATGCACATTACCCATTGAATCATGCAAAGGCAGAGGTCAGTAAAATTTTTATGTGAAGAGCCGGGTGGTAATTGTTTCAGTCTTCCTGGTCCAACAAGCAAAATCAAGGGTATTATAAAGGTAGTTATATAACGAGAAAGAAAAATAATTTACAGTTTTTCATTGATGAATTTATAACACCAATTACCACTTTTTGTAATACAAGTCTACTAATGAATGAAATTTTTCTTTGGGGGATAGGATTTCACTTAACTGAAGCTCAAAATTAGTGTCTCCATCATCAAATCAATTGCAGATGTTCATCTATAGAAAGCATTCTTAGTTCACAAGCTGTACAAAAGCACGCAGTAGGGCCGATTTGGCCTAATGGGTGTAATCTACTGACTGCCGCCCTAAAGTATGTACACCTTAACTTGCCACACATATGTTTTATCAAGCTAATAATAAAAATATTGATAAATTAAATTATCTACCTATAACAGTCCTTTTCACATCATACATAATAGAGAAGTAGGTAAGAGCACGTGTTTTAGAATTAGAACAATCCAGATACAATGCTTGGCCTCTCTCCCTTCTAGCTATAAGACTTCAGGAATGTCACCTAATACCTCTAAAGTCACGTATTTGATGATGAAGAACACTGACTTTGAACCGCAGTTAAGTGAAATCCTATTCCCTTAGTCTCAACTTTCTCATCCGTAATATAATGGTAATACTAGTATCCCTTCAATCCCATTTTGAAGGGAAATAAGTAAGATAGTATAGTGCCTAGCATGTAGTGAACAATAAATAAGAGCTATTAATATTATTTCATGTGATATCTCCAATAATTCACTGGAGGTATGTAATACAGGGATTAATTTTTCCCCATAACTATTATTCCTCATTGGGGAAAAATGAGACAGATCAAGGAACTTATGCAATATTTGTGATGACACTACAGCTAAAACTCAGTTCTCTTATCTTATTGATTCATTTAGTAATTATGTATTATGTATGTGGTAGGAAGAATTCTAAGATGAGCCCCATGAAACCTGTCAGTGGTATATATACCCTCTGTAATCCCCCCTGCTAGAGGGGATTGGGTGTGACCAACTATAGGTTTGGGTGGAACCTGTGAGTGCCAGGAATAGTAACTAACTTGGTTAGGTTACACTATATGGCAAATGTGATGAAACAGTCCCTCCCACGATTATATTACATTATGTAAGACTCCATGATAGCAGACCGTAGGGAGATTTTCTGGCTGGCCTTGAAATAAAATAGCTATGTTATGAGACAGAGAAGTGGATAGGACTTGAGGGAAGCCTATAGGATCTGGGGGCGACCTCCCAACCAACAGCCAGCAACAAAATGAGGGCCTCAGTCTCACAACGGCAAGAAAATAAATCTGACAACTTAATAAGCTTGGAAGAAAACTTCAAGCTCCAAATGATAACACAGCCCAGTTGACATCTTGGTTTCAGTCTTGTGAGACCCTGAGCAGAGAACCCAGCTATGCCATGCCAAGACTTCTGCCCTGAAGAAACTGAGATAATAAAGATGTGTTTTATGAGAAAGCTAAATTTGTGGTAATTTGCTACAGAGCAAAAATGTCTAATACACTGTATCAGGTAGTTTGCTAAGTAATGAGAATAAAATGGTGAAGAAAAATAGACTTGATTCTTGTCCTGTTGAATTTGTGGTTTGGAGAACAAGGAGACTGCTTTAATACAGTATCTTTTTATGATAAAATTAAAAAGAGGATGTCATGAAAGAAGGAAGGAGGTCATCAAGCCATTTGAGGGTTGGGTGACAGGGAAAGTTTTCTGGGGATAGGCTAAGAATGGAAAGTTTAGTTGGTTTAGCCAGGGAAACGGAGGGCTGGGGTGGGGCAGGTAGAAGGAATATTTCAGCCTGGGCAGTAGATGCACAAAGATTTTGGAGGAGGATGAGAGCTTAGGGTAGCCAGTGAATTCCAAATCACTCACTAAGCTGTAGGGAGAATTTGAGAGTTGAGGCTGAGAAAGAACAGCTAGTTCAAGAAGGGCTTCCATAGAGTTTGGACTTTCTGCTGAGGGAAATGGGGAGCCAGTAAAGGGTTTAGAGTGTTAGGAATGGCAGCTTTGGATTTGTCCTCCTTGCATTCTGCATTTAACTGCAGAATAAAGGATGAGAGATTTGCTGGGGGACAGAGCCATATACAGGTGACAGATTGTAGTAGTTGGAACTAGGACCATGGCATTTAGCATGAAATGAAAGTGTTCAGGGCCTCCTACATTTCCACAACATGGATATTGAGTTGCCTTAGCTTCTGACATGATAGATATGATGGTTTACAAAGGCATAGCTAGAAATGTAAAAATTCGTTCTCCCACTAAAACCTTTTAAAAATAGGTTATGCAACCAGAATGTCTAGACTGTGGGAACAGAAGATTCAATCAAGTGTTCTCGTTATCATCTCCAAAGGAGGAAGAAAATCTATGACTTTCTATTGGCTCCCAATTGTTTTTTTCTGGAAAAATGCTTTCAGAAGAGTGATCACTCAAAGCTGTTTATTGATCCTTCCCACGATTGAGATGATAAAATGCTTTGACCTTTTTAACCTTATTGCATCCCTCTGGCATTTTGATGAAAAGCAACTAGCCACTTCTCTTTTCCAGTAATAGCAATTTCAAATTCAGATTAAGCTCCCTAATGAGAAGATCATAAGCTGGGGTGGAAAAGCAAATGGTCACCTGACAAGCCGGAGTAAGATAAATGTTGGTGCTTTATGCAGGGGCCACTGGGCAGCAGCTGAGAAGGTTCATTGAAAGAGAGTTTAAAATTAATCCTGACCTGCAGAATGGTATGGATGTCATCATGAATCTGTTGTTTTTTAATAATTTAAGTGCCGAAATGCACAGTACTTTGTTTATGGTAGCAAAGAGTATACAAAAACTTACAATTAGTTGATTGATGAAAAATAATACCGTGGATTTTGTTATGCTACTATTGAGAGAGCTTTGGGGTGGTTACTGTGAGTTTTGGTTCCACTGAAGGTACAATACAGACACTTATTCTTTATCCCCTAAATAGGATTTAGAGTGATTCTCTCAAGCCCTGAATAGGAGAATTGTTGCAGCCTTGAGCTTCTTGTACAGCTATTTTGGTAAATGACAGAGGCGAAGTCTCCAACAAGCGTATCTGAAATAAGAGGTGGTTTGACAGCACAGGAAAGCTTTGATCATGTGATAAATGAGTCAATGGGAAGAAATCTCTCAGGTGAGAGAGCTATAGTTCTATCAATTATGTTGGTCTATAAATCTGGAGAATTGGGGAAAGTGAGAGGTTGCCTTTTGGCTTCCTGCCAGATGGATTTCTAGGAGAAAACCTTAGCTGCATTCCAGAACTTGTCTGTATAGCAGGTGAACTCTCAGCTGAGGTACTTTAATGTAGATAGGAAAGTACTGACTTACTTCCTCAATCTTCTGTATAAAACAGTCTGTAGTGGGGAGCTGCTTCTGATGTAGACTGAACAAAAAAAATAAGGACACTCCGGTAAAAACCCTCTCCTTTCAAGGTCAATCTAAAATCCAGGGTCAAACTTTCAAAGGTGTTTTATTTAGCAATCCTCAAATTGGTCATTCTGATAAAGGTTGACTGTAAGGGATCTGATATTCCTGAAGCATGAAGTCTCTCCTGGGGGACTCTCTCCTTACCTCTCAGTGGGTACCTTATTGCTGAAATGAAAAGCTTATCTGGGTTTGATAAGGTGACCCTATGGTGATCCCAGGAAAAGTGGCACAGGGGTCTCTGTTTCTCATTTTTCCTGGATAGGTGGATTCATCAAGCCCAAGCTTCAAAGTCAAGGAAATCGCTGAGGAACAATTCATCTTATGAAATTTCCAGCATCAAGATCAATCTAAGTAAACTCTCCATGAGCATTTTCAATCTGGAATGCTAAAGTGCTAGAAAATGAGCCTCTGGATTTCTGAGATGGAACACATTCTCTGACACAAGACAGTCATCAGCTTCACACTCATCACTTGGGAGACTAGGAAGGAATCAGTTCTAAGATGCTGAAAGAAATATTTAGTCTCTGGATCTTTGTGATATTTATGAACGTCAAAGTCCCCCACCTGCACCACTCCAGGCACTGACAGTACAGTCGATCCTTGAACAACAGAGGTTGGAACTGCATATGCCCACTTATACATGATATGAATTTTTTTCAATAGTAAATAATACATTGTCCAGAGTTGGTTGAATCTGCAGATGGGGAACAGTGGATATGTAGGAACTACACATAAGGAAAGCCACCTATATGTTAAGCAAGGATTTTTGATTGTGGGGAGGGTCACAACCCTAATTCCCACATTGCTCAAGGGTCAACTATCATTTTTCTTTCTTAGATCTAAATAGTTATATACTGTAAATGAATTGGCAGTAGGATTCATATAAAAAGGGACCAAATCTTCCAAAATATTCTCACCAGCACTCAACTAACCTAACACCTCATGTTAAGGAACATATTAAGAAATCTGATCTTAAGTTACTCTATTACACTGCCCTCTTAGAACCATCCACAGTCGATGTGCATTGATAAAGAGAAGATTAAAGGGATGAGGCTTTGGATCAGTTAGACATGCATGTTGTTGGCAGTTACAGAAAACTATAGTGGCTTACAGAAATGCTTTTTCTCCCATGATGTGCTGTCAGATAAACATCTTTGTGATTCTCTTTTTATTTTATTTTTTTATTAAAGTATAGTTGATTTATGATGTTGTGTTAGTCTCAGGTATACAGCAAAGTGATTCAGTTATACATATAGTACAGCTGAGTATAGCTCTCTGTGCTATACAATAGATCCTTTGTCTCTAGTGTGTATATATTAATCCCAAACTCCTAATTTATCCCTCCCCCCACTTTTCCCTTTGGTAACCATAAGTTTGTTTTCTATGTCTGTGGGTCTATTTCTATTGTATATAGAAGTTCACTTGCATCATTTAAGATTCCACATATAAGCAATATTGTATGATATTGGTCTTTCTCTGTCTGGCATGAGGCCTCTTACACCGAACAGCCAAGTTGTGAATGCAAAGGAAAGTTCTTGAAAGAAATGAAAAGTGCTACTCCAGTGAACACATGAATGATAAGAAAGAGAAACAGCCTTAGTGCCCATATGGAGAAAGTTTCAGTGACCTGGCCAGAAGATCAAACCAGCCACAACGTTCCCTTAAACCAAAGCCTAATTGAGAACAAGGTCCTAACTCTATTCAGTTCTATGAAGGATGAGAGATGTGAGGAAGCTGCAGAAGAAAAGTTTGAAGCTAGCAGAGCTTGGTTCATGAGGTTAAGGAAAGAAGCTGTCTCCATAACATAAAAGTGAAGCAGCAAGTGTTTATGTAGAAGCTGTAGCAAGTTATCCAGAAGATCCAGTTGAAATAATTAATGAAGGTGGCTACACTAAACAACAGATTTTCAAGGTAGAGGAAATAACCTTCTATTTGAAGAAAATGCCATCTAGGACTTTCATAGGTAAAGAAGAGAAGTCAATGTCTGGCTTCAAAACTTCAAAGGACAGGCTGACCCTCTTTTTAGGGGCTAATAAGCTAGTATTCATTTAGCATTCCAAAAATCCTAGGGCCCTTAAGAATTCTACTAAATGTACTCTACCTGTGCTCTATAATTGGAACAAATGAAGCCTAGATGACAGTACATCTGTTCACAACATGTCTTACTGAATATTTTAAGCCTTCTGTTGAGACTTATTGCTCAGAAAAAGATTCAAAATATTCCTGCTCATTGGCAGTGCACCTGGTCACCCCAGAGCTCTGATGGAAATGTCCAAAGAGATTAATGTTGTTTTCATGCCCCCTAGCACAACATGCATTCTGCAGCCCATGAATTAAGGAGTAAATTAAACTTTCAAGTCTTATTATTTAGGAAACGCATTTCATAAGGCTATAGCTGCCATGGAGAGTGATTCTTCTGAAAGATCTGCTCAAATTTAACTGAAAACCTTTAAGAAAGGATTACCATTCTAGATGCCATTAAGAACACTAATGACTCACGTGAAGAGGTCAAATATCAACATTCACAGGAGTTTGGAAGAAGTTGGTTACAACCCTCGTGGATGACTTTGAGGGGTTCGAAACTTCAGCGGAAGAAGTCATTGCAGACGTGGTAAAAATGGCAAGAGGACAGGAGTCAGTAGCAGAGCCCAAAGATGTGCCTGAATTGCTGCAATCCCATGATAAAACTTGAACAGATGAGGAGTTGCTGATTCTGAATGAGCAAATAAAGTGGTTTCCTGAGGTGAAATCTATTCCTGGTAATGACGCTGTGAAGACTGTTGAAATGACAACAAAGGATTTAGAATATTGCATAAACTTAGTTGATAAAGCAGTAGCAGGTTTTGAGAAGACTGACTCCAATTTTGAAAGAAGTTCTACTGTGGGGGAAATTCTATCAAATAGCATTGTCTGCTACAAAGAAATCATTTGTGCAAGGAGGAGTCAATTGAAACAGTGAACTTCATTTGTTTTATTTTTTAAAAAATGCCAGTCACCCCAATCTTGAAGACCACCATCCAGATCAGTGAGCAGCCATCAACATTCAGGCAAGACCCTCCACCAGCAAAAAGATTACAACTCACTGAAGGCTCAGATGGGGGCTGGCATTTTTTAGTAATAAAGTATTTTAAATAATATATGTAATTTATAGGACATAATACAATTGCACACTTAAAAGACTTAAAAGTATAGTATAAATATAACTTGTATGTGCACTAGGAAACCAAAAAATTCATGTGACTCACTTTATTTCAGTGGTCTGAAATTGTGTCCACAGTTTACCCATGGTATGCCCGAAAATTTAAGTCATTGGGATGTCTTTCTGAAAGAGATTTCCATTTTAAACTTCACTTTATAATGAAAGGCTTTGCTCACAGTTCAAGGGATTTCAGGCACTGGTACACAAATGAGGGAGCTCTATGGTCAGAATAACTATTCTAGTGCCCCAGAAATCACACTGAATTGGTGACAGATGTTATAGATGGCTACCTACTCTGCTTATTCAAGAGGCTGGCACTGAGTATTGCCTTGAACAAGGGCAGCCCTAGAACATTAAATCTAGGTTAGGTCATTGTATTTGTTTTTCTGTTGTGTTTTTCTATTGTATTTTCAAATTACCACAAATATAGCAGCTTGAAACAACACCTGCTTTATCATTTCACCATTCAGTGGGTGAGAAATCTGTTGTGGATTTGACTGAGTTCTCTGTTTAGGACCACATAAGACTGAAATCAAGATATCAGCTGCTTTGCACTCTTATCTGGAGGATCTAAGAAAGAGTTGGCTTTCAAAATGGTTAGTTATAATTAGAATTCATTTCTTTGTGGCTGTAGCACCAAAGTCCTCATTTTCTTGCTGGCTGTCACCTGGGGGTGTACTCAGCTCCTAGAGGTCGTTCTTAGGTCCTTGCTATATGGTCCCCTCCATCTTCAAGCCAGTTCTGAATCCCCCATGTGCTTCAATCTCTGACTTCCTCTTCTGCTACCAGCCTGAGAAAGCTCTCTGCTTTTAAGGGACTCATATGATGAGACTGTGCTAGGTAATATTCTTAATTTAAGGTCAAATGATTAATTCAAATTACATCTGAAAAATTCCTTTTGCCATGTAAAGTAACATAATGAGCGGAGTAACGTCAGGGGACAGAGGTCATGGGGTTGGTAGGGGGCATCTTAGAATTCTGCTCACCACGGTTGTCGCTGGCTGACAGCATGTCCATGAGAAAGTAAAATTCTGCCTTATACTTTTCTTTGGGAATTTTGACCAATAAGGCAGAAGAACTAAAACAGCACTGTACACAGACATGGCCAACCTAGTGGTTCATCTCAGGGATGAGCCTTTTGAGATAGTCATGCCACATGGAAGAGGAAGGAGGGGGATTAGGGAACTTCAAACTGTGTGAAAATAGAAATGGAATTTTGGCTCTCATATTCCCAATGTGTAGTATGTCATGAAGTAAGCACTCAGTGTTTGTTAAGTGAATGAATGATTAGACCGTGTATTAGTCACCTTTTGTTAATAAACACCTCCCTCCAGTATTTTTGCCCTAAAAGAACACAAGTTTTATTTCTAATTTTCTTAACCTTGGTATTTTCTTTTCTCCTGATGGATTTTGGTAAAAGAGACCAATTCAAAGCACACAATTATGTTAAAACCTCTCAGATGGATGTAAATCAAATAAAGTTATATGGTCAGTGCCATGGCCATGGAATGGGAAAATTTGGTCCATGTACTGAAAGGCATTGCAACATCACATGACAAAGGATGGGATGAATTATTCTAATACAGGGAGAGGGCAGCATATTTGGCATCAATAGTGCAATTCATCACAAACCATCTGCAGTTTATTGGCTAATAATTGTTGCTGCTTCTGTTTTAGCAGACTCTAAGGTTTGGCATAGAGGGAGAATATTTAGGTGGGAAGGGTAGCTGGGATTTTTCTACTCTATCACTCTGAGCTTTCTCTCCTTCTGAGTTCTCTTATACTCCTTTGTGGACAATATAATAGGCATTAAACAAAATTCAGTAAGGACACATGAATGACTCATTTAACCAGCCTCACTGCAACACCTACATGTCCTCCATTCTAGGGCTTTGACTTAAGAAAACAATTTCACTGATTTTTTTGCGTATTCTCCAGGGATCCCCCCAGATTACCTCATGGTTTTTACATGGAAGATTTGATTTCTCACTTCAAACCTAACCCAGTTGGTATGACATTCATTTTACCTCAAAGATTTTAAGTATTATTTTGTAAAGGAAATGTGTATGTAGCTCAATCTCTTCCCTCAAAGAAGTGTATATCCTTTCCCTTCCTGCATTCAGGCAACATTAGTCTCAAATTATAGCAACATATAGTGAAAAAATATTGCTCTCTTTCCTTTTAATGCATGTTCATTTCTCAGACTTACAGGAAAAGTTGTTGTGGAAATAACATTTTAGTCAATAGATTGCTAACATATTATATGCCTTGCACCTTGGATAATGTGATGTATGGAAAATTACTTAGCTATTAGTCTTCAGTGGAAGCCAAATGAATATTGAAAATTGGTGATTTGTCTTATTTTCAAGGATTTTCAACACTATCTGTGTCCTTGGGGCCACTTTCGCAAATGTTACACTTTATTGTTTCCTGATCCAAAGCGACAGAAGGCTTTTTTTTAAAGCCTAAGATTTAAAAGAGGATTGAGGCTTGCCTGAGCTAAGCATCCATAAAGACAGTCAGGCAGAAACACAGCCATTTGTTTGTATTTTTTTTTCCAAATGTGACAACTAGAACAATGGCTGTGTTTTCTCCTTCATGTGAAGTTTCCAAAGCACCTGGACAGCTGCAGTTGTTCTATTAAGTAAAAAGCTGAATGCCAGCCTCACATTTCACATTTACCCTTGGTCTTGATGACCACCTCCTGCCGTGAAGGGAAAAGTAAAAATTCTCACCATCCTCCTATTTCTCTGGTGGAAACCAATAGGTTTTTCTGGTACTGAGTGATACTGAGAGTCTCCTTAAATCTTTATTTGATAAATAAATAGCATATTAATGTAGTGGATGAGGGAACAGTCACATAAATGTTTATCAGAAGAGAGTCAGAAGCATGTGTTCTTCTGGCTGTCACACCTACCCTCATGGTGTCATAGTTACTTCCAGAATTTTTAAGAAATGGTCCCTTGGTGTCTCCTGTCATCAGTTATTTTTCTGCCTTTTGAATTTATTGCAGTTAATGCAATCTTTCTTATTCTTAAGGAGATCAAACTGAAGGGGTATAGGGAGACCTGAATTATGCAGTAGAATTGTGTAGCAAAACTTGTTAGCTGTTTACCAAACTTTATTCTGCTTCTTCTTGAGCACACGAACCACATTTCCCAGACTTGCTTACAATTAAGTGAGGATCCTGAGTTGCAACAAATGAGATATGAACAAAAACTAAGTGAGCCACTTTCCAAGAACATACCATAAAACTCCCGTGAGCTATCCTTCTCTGGTTGGAGGAAGATGATGGTGAAGACAGCTGGTGAAATTGGATGGTGATCTTGGAAATTATGTGGTGAAGATGGTTACAAGAGGAAAGGAGGCTAAATACCTGAATCACCATTTGGAGAGGCGTCCTCTGCTGATCAAAAATTCTTGTTTTGGATTTTCTTGGAATGAAGAATAAACTTCTATTGTTTTTGAACCATTACGTGTTTTGGACTTTGTTATTGCATCTATTATTTTTTAACTAATGCATATACAATTTTATTGTTTCCTGAAATTGTAGAATAGGGTAAAAAGGTGACCTATTAAATTCTTACATACATTGTACCTGAATTTCTTTTATGTACTTAGTGGATTTTGAAATATACAAATCATTTAATTTGTGCATGTCCTTAAAGAATATGGAGAGGGGAATGGGACATATGAAGAAGAGTGAGGGATTGTTACTGAGTACTTACATACCTAAATCTGAACTCTAACCAGAATTAGCATGGTGGAGTCTACACTACTGCTCACTGAGGTTTAGAAATGTTTAATCCATAGATGTACTTAATCAGTCCTTGAGATGACTACAAACCTGACCATCTTTGATTGCATTTCACTATGCTGTACACAGATGCCTGACCCACAAAAATTGAGATAATAAATATTAAACTACTAATTTGGGGGTAATTTATTACAATCTGTAGTAGTTTTCAATTACTTTACCTACTAGAGCTGAATGTATATATCCTAGCCCCCAGAATTTCCACTCATAACCATAAAACATGCATACATGTTCACAAAAGACATGAATAGGAATGTTCACAGGAGCACTATTCATATAGCCCACACTGGAAACCTGTTGAGTGTCCTACACGTTAAATGTTCACCAAATGTAATGGACAAGTAAATTGTGGCATATTCACAAAATGGAAAACTATATAGCTTTGAAGATGATTAATACATGACTAAACACAACAATATAGATTTCACAAAGAAGCAGGGCACAAAAAGAGGATGTGATTTGTCCTTCAATTTACGTAAAGTATTCTGTTTTCTTATCAATATAATGTTGGTATAGTGATTACCCTCCTGGGGGATTAAAACTGGAAAGGGGGCTCAAAATTGGCCTTGCATTGTAGGTGATATTCTGTTTCTTGAAATGAGTGCTATACATGGTGTGCTGTCTTTCTGAAAATTCATCCAGGTTTACGCTTTGATATATTTACATTTCTGTATAAGTATTAAATATTAAAGTTTTTTAAAGTTTAAAAAATGTGCATGCCTTTGTGATAGACATCTATCTTAATGATATTGTGAAACATATATGTAAAGCTGTGTGTGTTTGTACATGTGCATGTACGTGCTGTGAATTGAAATTTAGAGAGAACCCGCATATCCATTAAGGTGATGGGTTAAGTAAATCGTGGGGCATTCATCAAATTGTTTTCTGTAGTTCTATTAGGATGAATATGGCAATCTGTTTGATAGCAAAATATGCTCACTATATGCTTCTCAATGAGAATAATTGGTCATAGGCATACATGCAAGGAAATGGTAGAAACACAGTGGGTTAGACAGATAGATCCTTACCAAAATATTAATAATGCTTTACCTGGGTGGTAACCTCATGACTGATTTTTTGTCCTTTTGCCTTATCTATATTTTTAATGTATCAGTGAGTTTGATATGATTTTATGTTTTTATATTAATTTGATTTTAATACCTTAGAAGCCAAAAGTCATGATTTTTATTCAACAACACTCATTATACACACATTTATTACATTGAACCATAGACCTTGTACGAAGTCAGAACTCTATAAATATTCACTTACTGCCTGACTAAATAATGTCCTAATAAGAGATAATCTGTCATCCTCATCCATATATTATGTCTTAGAAAAGGGCATTTCTGTGTTCTAATAGGTTGTATAGAGACAACTACTGAACATGTTGTGTATTTGTGTGTGTGCACTTTGTGTAAGAGAGTTAGCTATTAGAACCTGCCTTAAAGGCATTTTGGACGTTAATTTAAATGACAGGGAGAGATGTAATTGAGAAGGGACAATAAACGTGATGCCTCTGGTTGGTTAATAGTCTGTGGACGTTTATTTTCAAGCCTATTGAACAATGTGTTAATTTCATTAGACATTTTTTCTGATGTGTAGGCTCCTTTTCTGATTGTGCGAAGGTCGCATAAATCCTGACTCATTCACAGTGAGGAAACAACCTGCCAGGGCCTTCACAGCCCAGGCAGGTGGTTGGTGACAGGATGCTGAGTGATCTGAAGCCTAGACTTGTAATTGGTTGCTGATGGTGCATTCAAGGCTCAACTTCTGGATTTTGTATTTCCTGTTTGGGAATGACTTTACAAAAAGAAGAAATACTACATAGCTCCATAGTACTTTTGAGCAATTCTTTCTTTTCCTTTTCGTTTGTGCATGTGTATGGTGGTATGCCCTAGACTAAACATCAGCAACTCTTATTATTTTGTTGCCAAGTAATACTGACAACTATCCACTGAAATGTAACAACACCAACTCAGCTGTCTCAGTGGAAACGAAACTGTTCACAAATGGCAAAATGAAAATAGAGATGAGGGAGGGTACAGAGGAAGAAGGGAGCAGTAAGAAAGAATTTAAAATATTTTTTTCAAGACATAAGAACCAGGACTTTGCCTATAACAAAAATAACTGATATTTAATTTATATAATAAGAAGAATTAATAGTTTTGACACAGGGGCTAGATGGATTGAATAACAAAATGGAAAGACATAGTAAATGATTACTCTCTAGATACTGGATTACTCAGGCTTTTACTTTCTCTTTTCCCTTCTCCTGGTCTTCTGGGCATTCACCACATAACTACAAGAATTTAGACAAAATTTTAAAAAATGATTGAAGCTCAAATTAGTTTCATTTATCTGCTTGCTGCAATCTATTTTAGAAAGTGAGGTGAGGGATATCTCAAAGCAGTTGACTTAATTAGAGAATTATCTGTAGATCAGTAATTTAGTTTTTTTGCTATTCATGGTCCCATTTACCCTAAGTGTAGTTTTAAAAATCATTATATGAAAAAGCTGATCAAATTATTTACCATTTGTTACTCCAAGCTTTATAGCTCAGAGGGGAAAAAAACAGGCATGGGTTGGATTTCACTTAATGAAATAGTCTTAGAAGAGGACGTGAATGACATGGAGGTGCATTGGCTGAATGAGACAGTAAGTGAATTAAGCAATGTGCTTATTGCAAGGTTAGATGACAGGTCATGCTAGCTCCTAATGCTAGGGTAGAGTGTATTCAACTGGGCACACTCGCAGAGCCCTGAGGTATATGCTGCTTAAGCATTCCAAGGGGCTTGTAAATATCTAATTATGATTCAGAAATAACCAACCTACACCATAGAATAGTACCATATCTCATCTGGTGGTAGAACTTTGATGCAGAAATCCAGGTATACGGACAATTAAAGTGAGAGCTCTTAGGTTTCTAATTGCAGGCTCACAGTTTAGGAAAAGACTGAAATAGCCATGGCAGTCCTGGCATTACATAATATGGCATGATAAAAGAGGAGATGCTGAGTTATAAGTGTTTAACACATTACCTACTCTTCCTACTCCCTATTGTACACTTTCTTGGACAAAAAATTCTTTTTCACAGGGTCAACATTCTGGACTTTTTTCCATGTCATGTAGAATTTGTATCCTGAAAAATAGGGAAATAGAATCTAGAGAGGTTAAATTGATCTAAATAGTAAAAAGCTGAGATGGGAGAGAAGGGGAGAGAAACTGCAAATATCTTTGAAAATTGAGTCTGATAGAAAAGTTGGGAGAAAAATTTGAAGGACGTTAGAATGAAAGAATTTGGGTCATGCATGTCTATAAGAGTAGTTGAAAATGAGAGTGAAATGGAAAAATGTTTCAGAAGTTTGGAGATTAAAAGAGTCATTAGATGGTTTTGAACCTGCAGGTAAGATGATTACTGGGGTCAGAATGTATGGAAACTGAATTGGAGGGGTGTTCAGCAAATGACATGTGGGCAAATAGCTTATACAACCTTATACATGAAAATTCCGGAATTTGTTTAGAAAGAAAAGTAGAATATTTAACATAATATAGGGAAAGAAGCATGAAAATGTACTTTTGAATTGTACATGTGTGCTTATGATTGTGTGAAATTAAGGCAATACATTTAACTCTGATACATACCGGTTTAAACAAAAAGAGGAAAAAGAAAAAGCTAGAAGCCTGCCCACACATGAATTTTGAGATAATTCATCAAATCCTCCTTTATAGGATTGTAAGCCTTGATTTTGATTCAGTAACTTCTATAATCTATAGCTAATAAGTAATTATTAAGACCTCTTGAGATGCTTGACACTGTGACATTTATAGAATGTTGTATAGTAACTTTTCAATGAGAAAAAATCTGTACTACACACCAGATACTCTGTAAGGCTAATGGTTTACCAGACTATTAAAAGGACCAGGTTTTTAGCAACTGTAGTTTTGTAAATATAAGACAAATCGTTTGATGCTTTAAATAAATATTCTTGGCCCCATCCCTCTTCCATGTACCTATTTTACCTATTTTCTAATCTGAGTTGATTAGTAACTGTAAGTTTTAGAACTCTTAGTTTTATGAATCATGGTAAACCTGGTGTTGGACCATATTCTAGCACATAAAGTGTTGTCAAAGACCAGTTGTCAGGACTCACAGCCTGAATGTAAATGCTATGAAGTCACGAACATTTTTCTGATTTCTCCTTCTGATCTTTTTTCAGTGCCTAAAATATGACGCTTATCCACAAATGGGTAATTGATAAATATCTGTTAAAAGAATTAAAGAATAAATTGATTAATCATGAAATTACCATGGATATTGAACAAATGGGCCATCCTGTAGGTAATCTGTATTTTTCAAAATTTAGCTCTTTGTAGAGCAGAGCTGTGTGACAGAAATATAATGTGAGCTGCTTATACGTGTACAAATTAAAATTTTCTAGTAACCACATTAAAAAATAAAATTAAAATAGTTAAATTAATTGTAATAGTATATCTTATTTATTCCAATATATCCAACATCTTAACAGGTAATCAATATAATTATTTATTAGGTATCTTACATTTTGTACTACCTTTAAAATCCTTTTGTTTTACACTTACACTTACACTTACAACATAGCACATTCAGATTAGCTGCCTTTTAAGCATTCAGTATGTTACTAGCATATTGGACAGTGCACTTCTATATAGAGCAGTAAAAACCTGATTTGAATGAAGTAAAGTTAAACAGTCTTAGATTGAAAATAAGATGAGCAGTTTATGGAGAAGAGTGTGGAATTCAAAGTTAGGCAGAGCTAGTTTTGAATCCCACTTACTAGCTGTGTGGCTTTGAACAAGATAATCCAATAAGTCTATTTCTTCATGTGTAAAATGTAAATAATATCCAGACCTTGATGAACTGTTGATTGTCTTAGAAATAACATGTGTAAAAGGTCTTCTATAGGGTCTGACACATATTGGGTGCTCAAAGAGGATTATGAATAGTTGTCATTATTTTGTTCATTATAAATATTTAATATACATTCTATGCTCAGTAGTTCATAATGAAAAAATGAGATCACACTTGCTTTTTTAAAAAAATTTATTTATTTATTTATTTATTTATTTATTTATTTATTTATGGCTGCGTTGGTACTTTGTTGCTGCACACAGGCTTTCTCTAGTTGAGGCAACGGGGGCTGCTCCTCTCCATGGTGCCCGGGTTTCGCATTGCAGTGGCTTTTTTTGTTGGGGAGCACAGTCTTTAGGTACGTGGGCTTCAGTAGTTGCGGCAAGGGGGCTCAGTAGTTGTGGCTCGCAGGCTCTAGAGCGCAGGCTCAGTAGTTGTGGCACATGGGCTTAGCTGCTCTGTGGCATGTGGGATCTTCCCAGAGCAGGGCTTGAACCTGTGTCCCCTGCAATGGCAGGTGGATTCTTTACCACTGCGCCACCAGGGAAGTCCCTACACTTGCTTTTTAAATGGAAACAAGTAAGGCATGAACCCCATTACCAGGTTATACCCCCGGAATTAGCCCCTGTCAGATTTTTTCCAGTTATTGCTGTGTTTGTCACAGGATAAACTCGTGTGTGTTCCATACAAAGCCCTGATATGCCTTACATACCACTGCCACAGGGCTGTTCTCAATGTCTAAGTGGCCTCCCGGGTTTCCTGCTCTGCTGGTACAGTTCTCTGCTAGTGTTTTGCCTCTATTACTATTCTGGTACCTCCATTTCAGAGAAGGGTCTTGTTATTAGGACTACAAAAACAGTCCAAATATTTTCCACATGTGAGGGAAAAAAATACATTTCTAGTATCTAGAAATTTACTATCCACTAGCTTCTCTGAAAATTAAAGTGATCATAATGTTCTCCAGCCATGACTGAGTGATAGTTTGAGAAAAACACAATATATAAGAAATGATGAGCAAATAAAAAGGTCATAAAATTAAAGTTCAATTATTACATAAGGATTTAAAAATAAAGACCCATGATTCATAGACAACAGCACACATTTTTTAAAAAATCAGTAAATTAAAACTAACAGTATTAGAGGGCTTGCGTAAGAAGAAAATAAGTAAGAGTAAGGTAATGGTCAGTCTATATCAAGGGAAGGGGCTCTAGCTAATCATTACTTTTTGACGTTAAATGAGCTGTTCACAAATGTTAGCTCTACATTTTAATATAAACACTAGTAGACTATAAATAAAAACTAAAACACCCAATATATCAGATGACAAAACAAATAATATGTGATTAACATGGGCAATAATAAATTGAATAAAAGCAAATTGTAGACATTGAAAAATAAAATAGCTCTAGTAGAATCTCACCAAAATCCATGTCTTACTCTTCTTCCTGGGAACACCACTGGACCACATTTTCCATATTCCTGTGCAGTTTGATGTACTCATGTGATGTCTAGACAATAGAGCATAAGAAAAATTGTGTCACTTCCAGGGCTGGTCCCTAAAGTCCCTTCATGAGAGCTCCTTGGTACTTGTTTCCTCAGACTGAATGGAGATGACTAAAGTAATCAAACTTGGACTTGATTCATTGAAGATGGCAAAACCACTGTTAATGTGAGTCCTCCAATGATTATATGGGGCAGCCCTCTGTTCTTTCCACCTTGGACCAGTCAAAACTGTTACAGGAGAAATAAACTTCTATTACACTTAAGTCATTATACAATGCTCCTGTGTCTATTTCATATACAGCTAGTATTTACCTCACTAATGTTATGGCTGAAATAAAATCAAATATAGTCATGTTTACAATAAATATGAATGGATTCAGTTTCCCAAATAAGCCAGATTTAGGAAAGTGTTCTGTTGCTTAATATGATTGACTTTTCTGGGTCAGGGAGACCAGACTACATCTTGAAGGTATATTATGTGTGAGGGAGGGTGGCAGGTTTTCTCTGAAGGAAGTGTATACTTCTATTGATAATCTTGTGGCAGGAAGTGATGTAGGAATAGACCTAATGGAAGTTGGGCTTTTCTCTCTTTTTTTCTTCTTGTTTCTATCCTTTTGATTGATATTGAATTGTAGTTGAATCTACATTCCATGTGTGTTTTTACATGGAACTTTGGGACTATCTCTTGGTTTCTAAAACTCCTTTAATCTTCAGTTGAATCAATTTTACTAATTATTATTTTGATTTATTATTACTCTTTATGGAATCACATTTTTAATTTCCAAAAACTCTGCTTCTTTTTTTAAAGATTTATTTTATTATTTTTTTATTTTTGGCTGCATTGGGTCTTTATTGCTGCATACAGTCTTCCTCTAGTGTGGCGAACAGGGGCTACTCTTTGCTGCAGTACGCCGGTTTCTTATTGCAGTGGCTTCTCTTGTTGCAGATCATGGGCTCTAGGTGTATGGGCTTCAGTAGTTGTGGCACATGGGCTCAGTAGTTGTGGCTTGTGGGCTTTAGAGCACAAGCTAAGTAGTTGTGGCACACAGGCTTAGCTGCTACGCAGCATGTGGGATCTTTCCGGCCCAGGGATTGAATCTGTGCCCCCTGCATTGGCAGGAGGATTCTTAACCACTGGGCCACCAGGGAAGCCCTGCTTCTCTTTTATAGCAAGAAGTTATTGTTTTACAGATCTTTCTGAGGATACCAATTTTAATTATTTTAACACTTATGTTTGTTTCCTACATATATTCTCTCACTTGGAGGGTCAGCCTTGGTGGTTTTTTTGTTTTTTTGTTTTTTTTTTTGTTTTTTTTTATCATTATGATGCCTTTCTTTCATGCTATCATTTACTTTGAAGGTTTTATGGAAAATCATGGTCATCTGTTCATTGTATAAGGTTCTTGATAGACTGATATACTTTTCTGGGATGTGTTTTCACATTGTCAGCAAATATTCTGTTTTCTTGGCTACAAATTTAGGTTTTGATAGAACTTTGGGCTTCTGCAAAAGAACAGGGTGGGAACATGTAATCAGGATGCCTTTCTTCTTGGGTATGAGGTGAGTTTGCCTCCTCAATTTGAGACATCCTTTAGCATCAATTTGGGTCCAACATTCGCTTGGGGAATATCCAACAGCAGATTCACTACTTTATTCAGAAACCTGTTCTTGTGTGTTTAGCTTGAAGGAAAAATCAGAACTGGGAGCACTGAGAGTAAGGACTTTTGCAGCTGTTCCACAGATTTTAATCAAGTATCTCACTGATCGTCCAACTCTGCTTCTAGCCTCTGGGGCCATCTGATTGGGATAATTCCAGGTTTCTGCTAGGAAAACGTATTTTTAAAGTAATCTGTGTTTAACTATTTTGTGTTGAAGTTTATCACCCCAGTCAGGGTTCACTGTTGACATAAATTCCTCTGCTTTATATTATCTATAAAGTCCTCAGCATTATCTTCTAATTGTGGCATTGTTATTAGTTTTCTTGTGAACTTACTTTTTTAAAATTAATTAATTAATTAATTAATTAATTTAGTTATTGGCTATGTTAGGTCTTCATTGCTGCACATGGGTTTTCTCTAGTTGCAGCAAGCGGGGGCTACTCTTCATTGTGGTGTGTGGGCTCCTCATTGTGGTGGCTTCTCTTGTTCTGGAGCACAGGCTTTAGGTGCATGGGCTTCAATAGCTGCAGCACATGGCTCAACAGTTGTGGCTCATGGGCTCTAGAGCACAGGTTCAATAGTTGTGGTGCATGGACTTAGTTGCTTCACGGCATGTGGAATGTTCCCAGAGCAGAGCTTGAACCTGTGTCCCCTGAATTGGCAGGCAGATTCTTAACCACTGCGCCACCTAGGAAGTCCTATGTTATATATACTCTATCATTTTAAAGTGATTGAGAGGGATGGAAGATAATCACATATGCTCATTTGCCTTTCTATTTTAGAGTTCAGCTATTTCTTGCATTAAAAGTTAGGTTCAACTTCAAAATGCTTAAATTACTTTTCTTGCAATTATGTCATAGAGAGTAAATGACGCATGCTAGTAATTTTTTTCTTTGAAAAGAGTCATATTGATTTAATTATGTCGTAAATACTGACTGACTATGCTTATTTGCATACTACTGAATTGACAAGTGGCTAGTTTATTGGCAGATGTAGCTCCAATTTTGAAGATATTTAACCCAAATGAAACTTACATCGTTTACTTCAGAAATGCTTTTCTCATTAGATTCTCTGGGAATAACTACTAAGATTCTCTGGTTGTCTCCTCCTTCTCCTTCACCTTCTTCTCCTCTTTGCCTTTCTCTTTCTCATTTTCTTTCTTCTTCTACTTTTTCTTCCTCTTCTTCTTCTAATTCTTAAGTTGAAGTAGGTAGAAGAAAACATAGGAAAAAAGTTCCTTGAGACGGGTCTTGACAATTATTTTTTGGATATGACACCAAAAACATAAGCAGCAAAAGCAAAAACCAACAAGTGAAACTATATCAAACCTAAAAGCACAGCAAAAGAAACAATTAACAAAATGAAAAGGCAACCTATAAAATGGAGCAAAGTATTTGCAAACCATCAATCTGAAGACGTTAGTATCTAAAATGTATAAGAACTCGTATAACTCAATAGCAATCATCATCATCATCCAATAAAACATGGGTGAAGGACCCAAATAGATAGTTTTCCAAGGAAGACATACCAATTGCCAACAGGCACGTGAAAAGATGCTCAATATCTTTTACTGAGATACAGAGAAATATAAATCAAAACCACAATGAGGTGGTACCTCACACCTTTTAGGATAGCTATTATCAAAGAGACAAGAGAGCAAGTGTTGGCAAGGACGTGGAGAAAAGAGAATTCTTGTGCATTGTTGGTAGGAATGTACTGGTACAGCCACTGTGGAAAATAGTATTGAGGATCCTCAAAAAATTGAAAATAAAATTACCATATGTTCCAGCATTTTCACTTCTGTGTATGTAGTCAAAGGAAATGAAAGATAACTTGAAGGATTTTGAAGAGATAGTTGTACACCTAGGTTCATTACAGCCTTTTAACAAAAGCCAAGGTATGGAAACAACAGAAGTGTCCATCTATGGATGAATAAAGAAGATATGAGAAGGCTTCCTAGGTGGTGCAGTGGTTAAGAATCCACCTGCCAATGCAGGGGGCATGGATTTGATCCCTGCTCCAGGAAGATCCCATGTGCCGCGGAGCAACTAAGCCCATGTGCCACAACTACTGAGCCTGCACTCTAGAGCCTGAAAGCCACAGCTACTGAGCCCCCATGCCACAACTACTGAAGCCGTATGCCTAGAGCCCGTACTCCACAACAAGAGAAGCCACCACAGTGAGGAGCCCATGCACCACAATGAAGAGTAGCCCCTGCTCACTACAACTAGAGAAAGCATAGGTGCAGCAATGAAGACCCAATGCAGCCAATAAATAAGTAAATAAAATAAATAAACAAAATTTAAAAAAATTAAATACACACAAAACCATTATTCAGCCATGAGAGAGAAAGGAGAAAATCCTGTCATCTGTGACAACATGAATGGGACTTGAGGGCATTATGCTAAGTGAAATAAGTCAGACAGAGAAAGACAAATACGGTATGGCATCACTTATATGTGGAATCCCAAAACAGTAAAACTCATAGAAAGATAGTGGAATGGTAGTTGCCAGAGGCTGAGGAGTAGGAGAGTTGGGGAGATGTTGCAAAGAGAGTACGAACTCCTAGTTATAGGATGAATAAGTTCTAGAGGTATAATGTACAGCATGGTAACATTACATAGTTAACAATATAGTATTATACATTTGAAAGATGCTAAAAGTAGATCTGAAATGTTATCATCACAGAAAAGAAATGGTATGTGAGGTGATGGAGGTATTAACTAACCTCATTGTGATAATCATTTCACAATATATATGTGTAACAAATCATCATATTGCAAACCTTAAACTTACACACTGTTATATGTCAATTATATTTCAATAAAGTTGGAGGAAAAGAGTTAAATTAAAAAAAAAAAACCCTTAAAAATTAGTGGTTAGGGCATGCTAGCCCTACCAAATAGTAAAACATGTTGTTGTTGGAACTCAAAAAGAATGATGGAATTGAATAGGAAACTCAGACCAAAATGCAAATTGTAATAGAATAAAAATGCATTTTCAATCAGTGGGGAAAAATAAAGATTTTAATAAATGATAAAATGAAAAGATAAAATTAAATTCTTAGTCCTTTCCATATACCAGAGCTCTAAACATTAAAAATTGAAAGCAACCTCAGAGTAACTATAAAGTTGAGAAGGGGAATTTTCTCTTCGTGCTGTATCATTCTATTTCAACTTGGTTAATCTGAGAACTGTGCTTCCAAGAATTCCCTTCCCCAGCTGGCCAAAAAAGGAACTTGCATGTGATATGGGGGATGAAAAACATAAATTAAAAAATTACAAATACCATTTCAGGCTTCTAGAATTTTCCTTCTGATTTTGTCTTAATCAATTTCTATCAGGCATTGTGTTAGTGTATTGTGTTCATATGTTATTACAATTATTCCTACTTAATTGATGAGAAAACTATTGGTTACCAAACTTAAATATTTACCTCAATTCACATAGTGAATAATTAGCAGATGCAGAATTCACAACCACATATTTCATGTTTCTTTCCCTATGTCATGCTAAGAATTCCACACACATGTGTTTGTGTGTGTATAATTTCTTTTTTCATATTAATTTAGGCAGGTGCTAGTATCATTACTGAGGATGTTTTTCTGGTTTATGAGTTCCTTGGATAATGGGAAAATTAAACCCTCCATTTTCAGAGGTGTGTGTCTTATTGTGTAAGGACTATGGGCATATTTCCCCAAGCATTCACTTTTTAAATTTTAAGGGGCTTCCCTGGTGGTCCAGTGGTTAAGACTCCATGCTTCCACTGTGGGGGGCATGGGTTCAGCCCCTGGTTGGGGAGCTGGGATCCCACAGGCCACATGGCACAGCCAAAAAAAAATTTTTTTTGAATTGACCAGTAGATACAGCCCAGAGATTGGTAACTCCTGAAATAAAATAAACTAGTATGTGAATGGAGAAGAAAGTAATTATCTACCAGGTAAGTTGATGACTTGCAGTCATAAAAGTAAAAAATAGCAACAGATAGTTTCTGACAAATTGATTGAAAATAAATTTCTATGTGCGTAGATAGTGTGTGTGACTGATTTCAATTCAGGGCAAATGTGTATGGTTGAATTATAACACTTTGGAATTATGGGTTTGTGTGGCTTTTACATTCCCTGGCTTATATCACTATGTCTCAGCTATATAACTGTTGAATAGTAAAGTGTTTTGTACAGTATGCCATAGTGAAAACTAATTTACATTCTTAACATATGGGTCTATTTCACATTGTGACAGGAGAAGGAGAATACATAAAGATGTGCTATTTACCCATGTCAATTTTAATCAAAAAGCAAAATAGAGGTGAAAAAATCCATGCAGTGCATATAGGTGGTTAACTTTTTTAGTTTTTAAATAAAAATGATAGGCATCTGATTTTATTAATATAATTTAAATAAATATTTGGTAATTAAAGTAGTTACATCTGTACCTCCTAAGCAAGCACGTGTGTCCTGTCAAATCAAAAATGGATCATCTTAGGTAAATGAATTCTCTGTATTCAGACATGTTATCTTCTCCCTGTTTCATACATTGTCATAGCAACAATTGACTTCATATGGCCTGACTCAGCTACTCAGCAACCAAAGTAAAAGAAATGTACTGTTTTCTGTAATCTGCTGTTAGAGGTGATGTCTTTAGATTGTGCAGTAACAAAAGGTAATGCTTAAACCTACTGGATTTTCTTTTGTAATTGCAACAAAATCAGTGATTGTCTTCTAGATGCAGGGCAGTTGTCATTCTGGAGTTTGGGTGGTAATTACTATGGATGAAGAAAAGAAGTATTTTAATATGTCAGGGTTTCTTGAAGAAAATAGAAGCAGGATACCCTTTAAGTAGTTGTCTAAACATTTTAATGTATAACTTAGAAATAAGCAAAGACATAGAGAATATGACGTTTTTAAACAGAACTATTGTAAGAACACAGAAAACTCAATTCTATTTTTCTATACCCTCTTGTTTTACAAAATTTCACCATCTTTTATTACATTGAGATAGTTCTTTTCTATGTGAAAAAAATTTATAGAAATTGTTTGCCAAAATAAGGGGAAAAGAATATCCATTTCAAGCTGAGTACTGAGTATCCAGTATTAATGCTTTTCAAAATAACATAGTAATGAATTAATAAAAATTTGCTAGTCATAGTTTTGTACAGTTTTGCATGTGGACTGTGTCAAATAGATACAAATTAAGCTGAGTAAAATCACCAAAAAGACTTTATTTTTTATGACCTTGGTCATATTGAAAAACAACAACAAACCTTTAAAGAATTAAATTGTTCTAAAGTCAGTTATTCAGGCTTCCTAGGTGGCACAGTGGTTAAGAATCCACCTGCCAATGCCGGGGACACGGGTTCAATCCCTGCTCCAGGAAGATCCCACATGCCACTGAGCAACTAAACCCGTGCATCACAACTATTGAGCCTGCGCTTTAGAGCCCATAAGCCACAACTATTGAGCCCATGTGCTGCAACTACTGAAGCCCACGGGCCTAGAGCCCGTGCTCTGCAATAAGAGAAGCCACAGCAATGAAGAGCCCGCGCACCACAACAAAGAGTAGCCCCCACTCACCGCAACTAAAGAAGGCCCCTGCACAGCAAAAACAAGGACCCAACACAGCCAATAAAATAAATGAATGAATGAATTAATTAATTAATAAAAAAATAAAAAAAATACAAGTGAATACTTGGTGTTTAAAAATAAATAAATAAATAAATAAATAAATAAATAAAGTCAGTTATTCAGTTTCTAATTCCCAAATGAAATGGGCTTAGATGTCTGGTTTTCCAGGTTTTCCACTTAGTGGACTCCACTACCATTATATATACAGCTTTTTGTCTCTTCAGGAAATATTAGCAGGGCCTGATGGTGGTGCCTATATGGGAAAACATATGGAAAAAGCCATTTTTTTGTTTAATTTTTCATTTCTCTATTATAACTACATTTATTTATCTAGAAAATGTGATGCTTTTGAATGTGAAGTGTAGCCCAGTAAAGAGTGCAATGATCAATAGAAACAGAAATCGGATTTAATGCATCAGTGACATCTATGTGGCATGTGTAGTGCAGTACCTCATCCTCTACCTGTGGCTGTCCTAACACATACATGGAGGTGCCCTTACCTCTGAATCCAGGTTTGGCTGAACAATTTCAAAAAATGGTCCTGACAACCACTTCTGGGATCTTCCTGCTATGTTGCATTATTTTTATTCTACTTAGTAGAAAAATAGCTAGGTAGAGAAATTGAGCACCTTAAAAATCTGAAATGTGGTTAACCCTCCACACATACCATCATCTTGATCGTATTTTCAGTCTTCCTCCAGTCATTCACCTCACTCAGGTGATTTGGTTTATCCTTTAGAGATAATCTTAAAGATTTTAGCCACTTCACTGTCATCTGTCTCAGTTCTGTCATCTGTGAGTTCTGTTTCAAGAATACTGAATCAGATTAGTATAACATCAAATGCGTGGAGCTTCTTGGAAAAATGACCCTATGTTAATACAAAGCAATGCTATTCAACTTTTAAAAAAATGACTCAGTCCCAATGGATCTTTGTTTCTCCTCTAAAAATTTGAAATGTTGGAAGTCACACAATTGATCTTGGCTTAAAGACTGGCCCTGAATTTATCAAACTGATTTTAAAGAAAGTTAGGTTGTTAACAGTGCCAAAATAAACCTGAAATTAAGTATACTTTCTTTAACTTTACTGTGTTGTCCCAAAGAGGGTATCCTCATTATTTCCTCCACTGTTCTGCATCTTTGGATGTTCTAATAATGGTGAAATTCAGAGAGGTGATTGTAGCATTTGTCATATCACCTTCTAAACATGAAATTTTCCCAAACTTCTGTTCTTTTTATTTTATTTGGCCTCACATTTTATTGCATCTAGACCATCAGCAGACCTTGTTTCCTATATCTAGTAGAGCACAAAGTTATACAATTCTGCCCCACAGCCCCAATATTATACTTGCTCTGCCCCTTTCTCCCTCTAGTTCCCCCATCTTCCAATATAGAAATGATCCTTTTTTTTTTTAATCATAATCTTCTCTTTCCTCCTTGATGCCAGGAATTGCTTTAAATAGGAATGTCTTTTAATTAATGAGGAATGGGCCAGTGGCAGTTAGAAGGTCTTTGCCTGGGGCTCCACTGCAGTCTCCTGAAGTTCTTCTAAGGTAATTGAAGCCACATGGGACTTGCTTCACCAAGAGGAAATCTGTTCTCTAGGTGTTCGTGGAGGGAGAGCACTTTGCTCAGTGGCTCACAGCCTGGGAAGAAGAAGTACTTCCTATATCTGAGTCTATTCCAAACAGTCCTTCAAACTCCACCAATCCTTTAGTCCACTGAGACCATATCAGAATCAAGAGGTGGAATGAAATTTTACAAGAATTCTGTGTGACTCTCATGTTCTATCCTTCATTCTCTGCCACTGACTAAAGTGAACACTGGGTAGGCCTTTATTAACAACCCATCTATTGCTTACTCACCTATAATGGCAAGTGGATATAGGCTTACATGTGTGTATACACATGCATGTTTGTGTCTGTCATTTACCAGAGAGAAATGAAATGCTAATGAAACAGGAGGGAAAGGGGCACAACCTTTGAAAGAATGACATAGCCCAAGGACGTAACAAACTGATTAGAACCAAATGGGTCCAAGATGGCGGACAAGTCAACTTCCAGGCGCCATGACAGTTCTAAGGCTGACCATGAGGATCAAAAGTGAGCCATGGCCCAAGTCTGGAATACTCCACCCACTCACTAGCCTGTGAAATTACCCACCCTTACAAAAACTGACAAGCCCCATACCCTGGTGCCTTTCTCGCCTTCTGAGATGGCCCACACTCTGTCTGCAGAGTGTGTTTCTCTCTAAATAAATCTCTAAATAAACTTCTTACCTATCACTTTGTCTCTCACTGAATTCTTCTGTGATGAGACATCAAGAACCTGAGCTTCATTAAGTCCTGAAACCAGGGGTGTGATCTCAGTTGGAAGATCTTGCGTTTTGGCTGGGTTTGAGTTCCGACCGTGTGGGTTCAAGTCCCAGTCAGAGTTTTGGCCAGGTTCCAGTCCCTGCCACGTGGGTTCGAGTCCCAATCTAGGTTCAGGCTGTGTTTGAGTCCCGGCATGTGGGTTCAAGTTCCAATCTGAGGTGCACAGTTTCAGTAAGAGCATTGGCTTTAAAATGAACCAGTCTAGGTTCCAGTCATAGACAAATAACACATTGTCTTCATTTGTGAAATGCGGAAAGGACTATTTTATGATTATTGTGACATCCAATACAGTAGCACACATTAAACACCTGGAATAGGGCATAACATAGTAAATAATATGCTAGGTTCTTCCCTAGCCCCATATCTGGAAAAGGTTACTTTTTGGTATCTTGATCTATGCTTACTGCATTAATTAGCTAATGTGGCATTACAAAACACCTCAAAGTCTTTAAATAATTAAAATTTTTGTTTCTCATACAGATAGAGCTTGTTTGTTCTGCTTATCTTGGGTAGATTTGGTTAATCTCACTTGGGCTTAATCATGAGATCAATGATATGTCCTGGAGGAGGGGAGTTTTTTAGGTTGACCTCGGATATGAAGACTGAGCTTTGCTGGAGGTTTCTTTCCTACCCCTTCAGCCATCTAGCCTGAAGGCAGGGATTCAAGAGCAAGCAAGCAAGTCCGGTTCTGGAAAGAAGCAAGAAAAAATGAACATGTGCTTTTCAAGCTTGGAACATATTTGCTAATATCTCATTGGTCAATGAAAATCACACAGATGAGCCCAGAATCAGAGTGTGGAGGGACTGTAAAGTTACAGGACAAAGGGTATGAACAATCGGAGCCATTAGTGCAATTCACATTCCACCCCATACAAAGCCTTTCTTGCAGACCCTTTTAATCAGTCATAGTTTAATCAGAGAAGCAGAACCTCTACAAGTCAACAACTGTTGTAACATAAGGGATTTATTTTAGGAGTTAAACTTGACATAATTGTGAGACCTATTGGATCCAGCTCTAGGCCTTTCTGTCTAGTGTTAATTCTGATGCCATTTTGGTCAGCCAGACTAATGCTCAGGAAGAAAAACAAGATGTGGAAAAACTCAGTAACTAAAACTCATGAGTATAACTGGGACCCAGGTCTGTCTCTCACCACCTATAATCTTGGTGTAGCGGGTCACCTGAGGGAGAAGGTAGGGCTCTTCACCACAAGCACACACAAGCTCCAAAATCAAAGGAGCTGAGGGAAGGATGTAGATCTAGTTCTTGCCCTGATTCACTCCTGGGCTACTATGTGTGCCTGGTGGTTTTCACAGCATAAAAATGGGTGGCTGCTACTTCACTTTCATCATCGGAATCTCATAAAAATGTCTCTTGTGGCTAACACTAACCTGGGATTATACAGGGAGGGGAATTCCAGGAAATGTATTTCAGTTTGGTCTCCTCTGATGTTTTCTTGAAGTCTCTTCTTGTCTCTTATCACTTTACATTTGGTTATGCAGAACTCATCTTTTCAAGGATCCTCACATTCAACCCCTCTCCCTAAAAAGATTTAGATTACTAATTCTCTCAGTGTGGCAGAAATGATGCCAAAATCCATTTATATTATAGCACCTGAATATTTGGCACTTTTTAGCTGCTTTTCCCATCTCATGATTCTTGATAAATATACTCCTGTGATTTCCACTTTGCTTCCAGATTAGAATATGTTTAGAACATACTTTTCCAACCTCAACAGTAAAAGATGTTTTAGGGGATTCCCTGGTGGTCCTGTGGTTAGGACTCAGTGCTTTCACTGCTGTGGCCCAGGTTCGATCCCTGGTCTGGGAACTAAAATCCTGCAAGCAGAGTGGCATGGTCAAAGAAAAAAAGGTGTTTTATAAATTCAAAGATTAAGACTGAGAATTTAATTTCTAAAATAATGATCATAATGAACCAGGGGGACAGATAAACCAACCAAGTGTATTAGGGATTTGTTATTATTTAAGAGGAGAAATTACTGCAATGGCTGATAATTAATTTCCTTAAATAATGAAAAAATTTAGTGAAGTTCTTTGACTTCAGTGTAAATTCCCATCATCCAGTATGTAGAACTAATTCTCATTAGGGGAATCACAGGCTTTCTAACCTCAAAACAACCAATGATCTAATGGTACTATTACTACTGCTGTTTCTTATTAAAATATTTTATTGTAGAAATAGCCAAGACTAACTAACCAGTTCAGAAACTTCTTCCCCTCTTCCCCTCTTTCTCTCCCTCTTTCCCTCTCTCTCTCTCTCTCTCTCTCATATTTTAATGACAGTTCCTGGCTTGAGGAAGGGAACAGCCCAATTTTTACAGGAAAAACTGTCATTATGATACAAGTGGGTAATACTGAGAAAAGAGTTCAAATGTAATTGTTAATGAAGGTGAACTTCATGAGACGTTAATCTAAAGGTAATAACTTCCCTTTAAATAGTTGCTATAGATGTGATATAGGAAGAGAGAACTAAACTTCTTTTCATCAAGACACATGCTTCGTGATGATAGAACAGGATAAAATATAGATGACTATTCTTTATATTTTTAATTGTGGTAAAAAAAAAACACATAACAGAATTTACCATTTTTATCATTTTAAGTGTACAGTAGTAGTGTTAACCATATTCACTTTGCAAAACAGATTTCTAGAGCTTTTTCATTTTGGAAAACTGAAACTCTGTACCTATTGAACAACTCATTTCCAAATCCTTAGAGCCCCTGACAACCACTAATCCACTTTCTGTTTCTATTCATTTGACTACTTTATAATTCTTAAATAAGTGGAATCATAAAGTGTCTTTATGACTAGCTTATATCACTTATGTTCTCAAGGTTCATCCATGTTATAGCAAGTAACAGAATTTCCTTCCTTTTCAAGGCTGAAGAATATTTCATTGTGTGTATATACCACACTTTCCTTATCCATTCATTTGTCAATGAAAGTTTGAGTTGTTTCCATATCTTGGCTATTGAGAATAGCTGCAATAAACATGCATATGCATATACCTCTTTCATATCCTGCTTTCAGTTCCTTTGGATATATAATCAGAAGAAAAGAAAAGGGATTGCTAGATATGTGGTAATTCTATATTTTTATTTTTTTGAGGAAACTCCATACTGTCTTACATAATGACTGCATCATTTTACATTGCCTCCAACAGTGCACAGGGGTTTGAATTTTCTTCCTATCTTTGGCAACACTTGTCACTTTCTGTGTGTGGTTCTTTTAAAGGTTTATTATTATTTTTTTTAATAGTGGCCATCCTAATGAGTCTGAGCTGATATCTCACTGTGGTTTGATTTGCATTTCTGTTAGTGATCAGTACTATTATCACTAATAAATTGGCTGAACATCTTTTAAATGCTTGTTGGCTATTTTTACATGTATTTCCAAGAAATGTCTATTCAAGTGCTTTACCCATTTTTAAATCAGGTTATTTTCTTGTTGTTGAGTTGTACTGGTTTTTGATATATTCTGGATATTAACCTCTTATCAGATGCATGATTTGCAAATGTTTTCTCCCATTCCATTGATTGCCTTTTCATTGTGTTGATTGTTTCTTTTGATACACAGAAATTTTAAAATTTGATGTCATCTCATTTGTCTATCGCTTTTGCTGCCTCTAATTTTGGTGTCATATCCAAGATGTTATTGCCAAGTCCAATGTCATGAAGTGTTTCCCCTATATTTTATCATAGGAGTTTTATAGTTTTAGGCCTTATGTTTAGGTCTTTAATTCATTTTGAGTTAATTGTTGTATATGTTGTAAGGTGAAGATCAACTTAATTCTTGAGCATGTGGTTATCCAGTTTTCCCACTACAATTTGTTAGAGCCTGTTCTTTCACCATAGCATGGTCTTGGCAACCATACTGAAGATCAACTGATCATATATGAGGATTTATTTCTGACTCTCTAATTTGTTCCCTTGGTGTACATGTTTTGATTACTGTAGCTTTATTACATGTTTTGAAATCAGGAAATGTTAAGACTCCAAGTTTATTGTTCTTTTTAAAGACTTTCTTTGGTTATTTAGGATTTCTTGAGATTTCCTATGAACTTTAGGATTAGTTTTTCTATTTTTACCCTAAAATGCCATTAGAATTTTGATAGGGATTTCATTGAATCCGTAGATTGCTTTGTATGGTATTCATATCTTAACAATGCTATGTCTTTCAATCCATGAACACAAAATGTCTTTCCATTTGTGTCTTCTTTAATTTCTTTCAGCACTGTTTTGCAGTTTTCAACATACAAACTTTGGTTAAGTTTAGTTCTAAGTGTTTTATTCTTTTGATGTGATTATGCATGGAATTGTTTCCTTAATTTCCTGTTTGGATTGTTCACTGTTAGCCTGTAGGAATGCAATTAATTTTTGTGTGTTGATTTTGTATCCTGAAAATCTGCTGAATTCATTTGGTCTAATAATTTTTTTGTGTGAGAAATCTTTAGGGTTTTCTCAAAGAAGATCTTATGTAAAAATAAATAATTTTACTTCTAAATTTCCAACCTGAATACCTTTTATTTCTTTTTCTTGCCTAATGATTCTGGCTAGGACTCTAGTACTATGTTGAAGAGAAATAGTGAGAGTGGGCATTCTTGCTTGTTTCTCATATTAGAAAATACAGATGATTATTCTTGAGAAGGGAATGTGTTTAATTCAAATACAGATGACTATTCTTGAGAAGAGAATGCGTTTAATTCAAACAGGTTGGCAGTCATGTTCCTTCTCTGTCATATTCTCTGGTAGAATGTTCTATGATCTTTGTTCCGTTGTTTTGACTGTGCCCCTTAGTTTTGTTTTTTCTTTTTGTTTTCAACACTGCTTTCTGATTTACCTTCTTATTCTAGGGTTTTAGGGACATTGGGTGTTTTATATTAAGTTTAAATTCATTACTGATGCTTCAGTTTTTCTTTTTTTCTTGGCTTCCCCTCATGAATATTCATATATCAATGTTCTGCCTTTAGCTCTGTTATTTTGTAATTATATAGTTTGATTTATGTATTTTTTTGTGGTTTAACAAAACCATTCTCTCTACTCCCTTTCTCTGTATGAGTTCACTGCGTAAATATACATGATAAACTTTGGTCTTCCTTAGTCTTAATTTTAGTATTATTATTATTAAATGGATAATTTTCTGGAACTGTCAATGTCATTGACTTTACTCAGACTACTTCACAGTATTGCTTTGGAGACAAAGTAGTTTGCCATTTTTTCATTGATTGAAAAAAGCGTGTGTTTGGTGTTTATTATTTGTCTTGTAAAGCAATCATTATTGTGGTAGAGATCACAGCAGACTCTGGGGGATGTTTTATAGAACGTTCAGGAGATTTCCAGTCTCCTTCTTATTTTCCTGCCTCTACTATACAAGTTTGGAAAATGATAATTGACACATTTCTGACTCACACATATGGGCAAATGATCTTAGACAACGATGCCTAGACTAGACAATGGGGAAACAAGGGTGCCTAGACCAGACAGTCTCTTCAAAAATGGTCTTGGGAAAATTGGATATCCACATACAAAAAAATGAAGTCAGCCAAGGGAAAGATTTAGATATGTTGCTTAAAAATGGAGAGACATAATTAATACTGTTTTTCTTCCTTCACTGAATGAAGCTGTAATGTTTGTATCTATGCTTGTGAACGTGAGGCAAGGGCTAGGAGAACTGAAAAATGTCCTGACCTGTTTAAGAAGCTAAACAAATGCCAGTAATCTCCTATCTTCACATATCTGGTAAGGTGAGACAAGTGAATTCCTATATGATTAAGTCATTTAAACTGTATATTCTGTTACTTGCAGCTAATTTTTATCCTAATGATACATAGATATAGCCATAAACATTAAATCATACAAAGTAGGAAGTTACATGTGACCAATGTAAACAAGTTCAAAAAAGATTGGAGTATTTAGAGGAGACATCAAGGAGGAGGTGGGGTTTGAGTTGTCCTTGAAAGAAATAAAAGAACCTCAAGACCTTGTGGCTTAAAACAACTACAGTATTCTATATGATTCTGCATATCAGGCATTTAGATGGGGCTTAGTAGGAATCACTCATCTCTGCTCCACATGGTGTCATCTAGGACAGCTTTCATTGAGACTTGAGGATCCAAGATGGTCTCATTCTCATGTCTGGTGTGTCAGTTGGGATGGCCCAAAAGGCTGGGAGCTGTCTGGGATGACAGAGCATCTTTCTTCTTGGTTTGCCAGTGGCCTCAATGGTGTGAAGCTTTATTTCACTTCTATGTGGTCTTTTTCCCCTTATCTTCTAGGGCCTTTAGGTAGATAGCCCAAACTTCTTATATGGCAGCTATCATCCTAGAAGACAAAAGTGGGAGCTTCAAGGTCTTTAATGTCCAAGAATCAGAAACCCTAGAATGTCATTTTTATCACATTTTTTGGTCACAGAAAGTCAAAGAACCAACCCAGATTCAAAGGGAGGGAAGAATGGATAGGAGTAGTAGCAAAGTCACACTGCAAAAAGGACAGGAATTTCTGCAATAACTTTTGGAAATAATCTTGTCATGACCTTAAGTCCTGATTTTAGAGACCTGGGTTATTCCTGTTGTTTTGGTATAATTATTATAGAGCATCTTTACTCTCCAAAATATACCTATTTGGATGGTCATCTTAATTCTGAGATACATTACTATAAACATGCATTTTCTTTATAATACACAAATATAATTAGACAATATAAAACATTTCAAAGAGGATGGGTTTGAAGCTCCATCAGAACTTACTAGCTTGTGTAACTGGGCAAGTCAAGAAATCTTTCAGTCTATTTCATCAATAGAAGGGGGTAAATAGAAAAGGAATACATGTATCATAGTTGTAGTAAGCACTGATTACAAAATAGAAGCGTAGTGCCTGAAAGGAAGGCTGGCCTATAGCAGGAGCTCAGTCAAGTTACTTTAACCCTGTAAATCATAAACAGTGATAAAGCATGGGAATCACACCAATATATAAATGATAACAAACAACATGAGAAAAATGGTGTTTTTATGAGTTCTATGAAACAAATATTTGGATTATCTTGTTTAAATGGTGTTACAAAGTCCTTCTATTTCAATAGTAAACTCTGTGTTGGGGGGGCAGGGCTAGTTTTTCATTCTATTCAAATCATGTGCTTATCCCCATGTCACAGAGTTCATCCGAACTAATCTTGATTTCTTTGCACTATATGCAAATTATATTTTGCAATGTGCTTTTACCTTTTACTACGTGCTACATTCTGCTTCTGGGCTCATTCCTTATCACTGGTTCTTGACAAGTCTCTCCAGCCCACGGTCTTGCTCTCTCCCCTGGGACCTAACACTAATTATTAATCTTCTCCCATGCCCTTGACTCTTTTTCAAAGCATACTTAAAATCAGTGTTTCTGCTGACTGTTCCTTTGGTCATGAAAATGGGTCTTCCACACAGAGAGAATTAGAGAACAAAGAGGAAGGATTCTATTTCTTGAGCTGTCCAGGAGCTCATATATTGGTTGTAATAAATCTTAAACAAGTAGCATGAAGCCACAGGGAGTGTTTTTTAAGGAAGGAGAGTGTTAAAATTTATTTTTCTAATTTATACTTTGGAATCAGTTAAGATGCTATATCTTAATAGGTATAAGTATCTCAGTATTTGAACAGGAGCTTGTTAAGCACTGATTAAAATGATCGATAATGTCCATGTGTTTACAATAATGGCAAAAACATCATCAGCACTTTATATATTGTTATTATTAATCTTCTCCCACTCCTTTGACTCTTTTACTAAGCATGCTTCCTATTGTTAGTTATCCTAGTTATTTTAGATATGCTGTCATTGAATCCCCATAATAACTCTATGATATACGTTCTAATCTTCATTTTACAGGTAATGATTTTTCAATTTGTGAAGTAAAATAATTTGTTTAGGTTCACTTATGTTATATCACAGTTGGATTAAAATTCAGCGTTGCTAACTTAAAACCTGTGATATTTTACCTTGATTTACTTTTTGCTTTGGTTACCACTGTGAGATAACCACACGTAAGGGTGGTAAAGAGATTGGATTTCATTTCCTTTTCAAGAAATAGGCATTTATCACATTCCCACTCTAAATTTGAAAAATGGCTAAAGTGGAAGTAAATGTGATATGCCTAATATATAGCCATGAGAAAATATCTGCATTCATAAATACAAGATTTCTCTGTTACCAGCATTTTTATCTTTTAATTTTAGAATTATATTAGAAAGGAGCTTGTTCTTATTGTTGAAAGGACTGAAAGGAGCATACAGTTTAGTGGGTTTTAGGACCGTCCAGTTAGGAAAAGACTTATGGGAAGGCAGGATCGTATCTTCAAAAGAGCAGTTTTTTTTTTTTTTTTTAATTTCTATTGGAGTATAGTTGATTTATAATGTTGTATTAGTTTCAGGTGTACAGAAAAGTGAATCAGTTATACATATACATATATCCACTCTTTTTAAGATTCTTTTTCCCTATAGGTCATTACAGAGTATTGAGTAGAGTTCCTTATTAGTTACCTATTTTGTGTATAGTAGTTTGTATATGTCAATCCCAATCTTCCAATAAATTTGAAGAACAAAGAGTTTTGAATCAGGCACACTGGCTCTGCCACTTACCACCTGAGTGACCTGACGTTATTTAAGATAGAGATAAGAACATCTACCTATTAGCATTATTATAAAAGTTACTTGAGATAATCAATGTAAATGTCTAAAATTGAGTCTCATGCACATTAGACTTTAGGTCACTTTAGGTCTCTTTTCTACCTCAGTACAGTATTGGAAGTGGGTCATGGAAGTTCAGCAAGTGGGAGTTGTTGCAGAACTTAGCAAGAAGGCAATATTAAAAGCAGCAAGAGAAAAGCAACAAACAACATATAAGGGAAAACCCATCAGGATAACAGCTGACCTTTCTACAGAAACTCTGCAGGCCAGAAGGGAATGGCAGGATATACTGAAAGTCCTGAAAGAGAGAAACCTACAGCCAAGAATACTCTACCCAGCAAGAATCTCATTCAGATTTGAGGGAGAAATCAAAAGCTTTCCAGACAAGCAAAAGTTAAGAGAATTTAGCACCACCAAACCAGCCTTACAACAAGTGCTAAAGGAACTTCTGTAAGTAGGACACACAAGAAAAGGAAAACACCTACAAATACAAACCCAAAACAATTAAGAAAATGGTAATTGGAACACACATGTCAATAATCACTTTAAATGTAAATGGATTAAATGCTCCAACCAAAAGACACAGACTGGCTGAATGGATACAAAAACAAGACCCTTCTATATGCTGCCTACAAGAAACCCACTTCAGACCAAGGGATACATATAGACTGAAAGTGAAGGGATGGAAAAAGATATTCCATGCAAATGGAAGTCAAAAGAAAGCTGGAGTAGCAATACTCATATCAGACAAATTAGACTTGAAAGTAAAGACTATTAAAAGAGACAAAGAAGGGCACTACATAATGATCAAGGGATCCATCCAAGAAGAACATATCACAATGGTAAATATCTATGCCCCCAATATAGGAGCACCTCAATACATAAGGCAAATGCTAACAGCTATAAAAGGGGACATCGACAGTAACACAATTATAGTGGGAGACTTGAACACCCCACTTACATCAATGGACAGATCATCCAAACAGAAAATAAATAAAGACACACAAGCTTTAAATGACACATTAGACCATCTCGACTAGATCACATCTTGGGTCACAAATTAAACCTCAGCAAATTCAAGAAAATTGAAATCATATCAAGCATCTTCTCAGACCACAACGCCATGAGACTAGATATCAATTACAGGAAAAAAACTGCAAAAAATACAAACACATGGAGGCTAAACAATTCACTCTTAAACAACCAAGGAATCACTAAAGAAATCAAAGAGGAAATCAAAAAATATCTAGAAACAAATGACAACGAAAACACAACAACCCAAAACCTATGGGACGCAGCAAAAGCAGTTCTAAGAGGGACGTTTATAACAATACAGTCCTACCTTAAGAAACAAGAAAATGATCGAATAAACAACCTAACCTTACACCTCAAACAACTAGAGAAAGAAGAACAAAGAAACCCTAAAGTGAGCAGAAGGAAAGAAATCATAAAGATCAGAGCAGAAATAAATGAAAAAGAAAGGAAAGAAACCATAAGAAAAATAAATAAAACTAAAAGCTGGTTCTTTGAGAAGATTAACAAAATTGATAAACCATTAGCCAGACTCATCAAGAAAAAAAGGGAGAAGATGCAAATCAACAGAATTAGAAATGAAAAAGGAGAAGTCACAACGGACACCTCAGAAATACAAAACATCATGAGAGACTACTACAAGCAACTATATGCCAATCAATTGGATAACCTGGAAGAAATGGATACATTCTTAGAAAACTACAATCTTCCAAGACTGAACCAGGAAGAAATAGAAACCATGAACAGAGCAATCACAAGTACAGAAATTGAGGCAGTGATTAAAAATCTCCCAACACACAAAAGCCCAGGACCAGATGGATTCACAGGCGAATTCTATCAAACATTTCGAGAAGAGTTAACACCTATCCTTCTCAAACTCTTCCAAAATATTGCAGAAGGCGGAGCACTCCCAAACTCATTCCATGAGGCTACCATCACCCTGATACCAAAACCAGGCAAAGATGTCACAAAAAAAGAAAACTACAGACCAATATCACTGATGAATATAGATGCAAAAATCCTCAACAAAATACTAGCTAACAGACTGCAACAGCACATTAAAAAAATAATACACCACGATCAAGTGGGGTTTATCCCTGGGATGCAAGGATTCTTCAATATACGCAAATCAATCAACGTGATACATCATATCAACAAATTGAAGGATAAAAACCATATGATCATTTCAATAGATGCAGAAAAAGCTTTTGACAAAGTTCAACACCCATTTATGATAAAAGCTCTCCAGAAAATGGGCATAGAAGGAAATTACCTCAACATCATAAAAGCCATATATGACAAACCAAAAGCCAACATTGTTCTCAATGGAGAAAAACTGGAAGAATTCCCTCTAAGAACAGGAACAAGACAAGGGTGTCCACTCTAACCACTGTTTTTCAACATAGTTTTGGAAGTGTTAGCCACAGCAATCAGAGAAGAAAAAGAAATTAAAGGAATCCAAATTGGAAAAGAAGAAGTAAAATTATCACTCTTTGCAGATGACATGATACTATATATAGAAAACCCTAAAGACTCTACCAGAAAACTGCTAGCACTCATTGATGAGTTTAGTAAAGTAGCAGGATACAAAATTAATGCACAGAAATCTCTTGCATTCCTATACACTAACAACGGAAGAGCAGAAAGAGAAATTAAGGAAACTCTCCCATTCACCATTGCAACAAAAAGAATAAAATACCTAGGAATAAACCTGCCTAAGGAGGCAAAAGATCTGTATGCAGAAAACTTTAAGACATTGATGAAAGAAATCAAAGATGACACAAACAGATGGAGGGACATACCATGTTCCTGGATTGGAAGAATCAACATCGTGAAAATGACTGTACTACCCAAAGCAATTTACAGATTTAATGCAATCCCGATCAGATTACCAATGGCATTTTTCACAGAACTAGAGCAAGAAATCTTACGATTTGTATGGAAACGCAAAAGACCCCGAATAGCCAAAGCAATCTTGAGAAGGAAAAATGGAGTTGGTGGAATCAGGCTTCCTGACTTCAAACTATACTACAAGGCCATAGTGATCAAGACAGTATGGTACTGGCACAAAAATAGAAAGGAAGATCAATGGAATAGAATAGAGAACTCAGAAGTAAGCCCAAACACATATGGGCACCTTATCTTTGACAAAGGAGGCATGAGTATACAATGGAAAAAAGAAAGCCTCTTCAATAAGTGGTGCTGGGAAAATTGGACAGCAACATGTAAAAGAATGAAATTAGAACACTTCCTAACACCATACACAAAAATAAACTCCAAATGGATTAAAGACCTACATGTAAGGCCAGACACTATCAAACTCCTAGAGGAAAATATAGGCAGAACACTCTTTGACATACATCAAAGCAACACCCTTTTTGACCCACCTCCTAGAATCATGGAAATAAAATCAAGAATAAATGAATGGGACCTCATGAAACTTAAAAGCTTTTGCACAGCAAAAGAAACCATAAACAAGACTAAAAGGCAACCCTCAGAATGGGAAAAAATAATTGCCTATGAAACAACGGACAAAGGATTAACCTCCAAAATATACAAGCAGCTCATGCAGCTTCATACCAAAAAAGCAAATAACCCAATCCACAAATGGGCAGAAGACCTAAATAGACATTTCTCCAAAGAAGACATACAGATGGCCAACAAACACATGAAAAGATGCTCAACATCACTCATCATCAGAGAAATGCAAGTCAAAGCCACAATGAGGTATCACCTCACACCAATCAGAATGGCCATCATCACAAAGTCTGGAAACCACAAATGTTGGAGAGGGTGTGGAGAAAAGGGAACTCTCATGCACTGTTGGTGGGACTGTAAGTTGGTACAGCCACTATGGAAAACAATTTGGAGGTTCCTTAAAAAACTACAAATAGAACTACCATATGATCCAGTCATCCCACTCCTGGGCATATACCCAAAGAAAACCATAATCCCAAAAGAAACTTGTACCATAATGTTTATTGCAGCACTATTTACAATAGCCAGGACATGGAAGCAACCTAAATGCCCATCAACAAATGAATGGATACAGAAGATGTGGCATATATATACAATGGAATATTACTCAGCTATAAAAAGGGATGAGATGGAGCTATATGTAATGAGGTGGATAGAACTACAATCTGTCATACAGAGTGAAGTAAGTCAGAAAGAGAAGGACAAATATTGTATGCTAACTCACATATACGGAATCTAAAAATGGTACTGATGAACTCAGTGAGAAGAACAAGGAAGCAGATACAGAGAATGGACTGGAGAACTCGAGGTATGGGAGGGGGCGGGGGGTGAAGGGGAAACTGAGAAGAAGCGAGAGAGTAGCACAGACATATATATACTACCAACTGTAAAATAGTCAGTGGGAAGTTATTGTATAACAAAGGGAGTCCAACTCGAGGATGGAAGATGCCTTAGAGGACTGGGGCAGGGAGGGTGGGGGGGATTCGAGGGGGGGGGCATCAAGGAAGGGAGGGAATACGGGGATATGTGTATAAAAACAGTTGATTGAACCTGGTGTACCCCCCAAAAAATAAAATAAAATAAAATAAAAAAAAAAAAAAAAAAAGGCAATAGATAATATGTAGTTATCCAGCCAGAGTATGGTCAGTGTCAAGGAGGACAGAATGAAAGTTAAAAACCTTAAGAAGAGCTGCTTATTAGACTAAAATATGGGATTGTTGTTTGGCTTCATATGGAAAGGACAGAAGTGCATTTATTATCATTGATGAGTGAAATCAGTCCAAGAATAATAAGCAAATTTGCTTTGGTGCTGAGATACCCGAGGACTTAACTTGAGACTTTTTGAGTTAGTCAAAAGTTTTGATTGATGCCCAAGGCTTCAGTCGTATCTCAAAGTGTGGTCTGAAAACTAAGACTCCTCTGGAGAATTCATTTAAAAATACAAATTGATGGGTCTCAATCCAGACCCTCCTTCTTGCCCTTGTTTACATTCTGTGCCTTAGAATACACTGTGATCTCAAATCAGCCTGGAAAAATAGCTTTATGGATTACACTGTGGGGTTTTAATTAAACTCTCCTAAAAAAAAAATTTCTGTAAAGAAACTCAATAAAAATGAAAGAACAATGCAAGTGTAATTAAACAAAAGAAAAAGCAAAGAGACTGTACTTCTACTGTTAGTACCCTAGTTCCTTGAAGCCAATGATGAGTAAATGAGATGCTAATCTGATCAAGAACAACACAGTCAATCACATTGTTCAATCACAATGTTCTCACCAACTATGAGGACAAAGCAGCTTGTGCCAATAATATATACAAATCAAATATATATTTAAAATATTGTTTATTTCATGTTTATCAAATTTCTTTAAATTTTTTATTCATTTGCTCTTTTTATAATGGTATGTTAATAGGGTAATAAATGTATAAAATTTACAAATAAATATAAACATATGAGCTTTGTAGTTAGAATTGGCTAGAGCTAAGTTACAAGAAAGGACTAAGAGTAGGGAGCCAGGCATGTCACTACCAATCTTGCTCTCAAAATATTTATATGGAAAGTTGAATATAGTGTCATGTATTCAAATAATTTCTCTCTACAATGCCCAAGAGAAGCATATTAATAAATATCCTAATATTTTGGTGCTATAAGGCATGCCATAGGCTTGTGCACCTTATATCATGATAATGAAGATAAAGAATCATCCTCTAATTACTGAACTAAGAATCAAACTATATCTTCATTTCCTTTTGAAAAAAAGTGCACTAATTCTCTGTCATAGCAGCCAAGTGCACAGCATGCTAAATAACTTCTAAATGAATTGTACATTTATAGCTCTTCATTGAATAATTAAGAATAAAAATAATTTTGCTGTTTGAAATAGAGAATTGGATTGTGATAGTTATAACTTTTAATAAGCATATCTATTTAATATGTTTCTAAAAAACTGTGCAATGTTAACACAAAAAAAATCTAATAGACTACTACTGGAATTTATCCATTGAATTAACATTATGGACTTTTAACAAATGCCCTAATTAAGTAGAATTTCTAATGGGAATGTGGCCTAAATTAAAATCAAGGAAAAATGTTCAATATGCTCACTAATCCTCCAGGGGAAATTTGGAGGTCTCTTGCAACCATACTTTTATAAAAACAAAAACACATCTGTGTTTCTTGGTCTATTTGCACCCAAATTTGTTGTTTTTTCATTAATTACTTTCTACTATTGATTTTTCTCTTAAGTAAGGTGACATGATCCATATAGATGATAGAGAGGTAAAAGAGAAATTCTGGAGAGGTAATGATTATAAAATGTTTATTATCCTCTAAACTTGATATAACCTCCTTGCAGACAACCAGCAGGATTTGAACATCCTTGTGTCTTGCATTATGCCTACTGTAGAATACGAAAATAAAGTATATAGATGTAAAAATTGAAATTTTTACCTTTCATAGAATAAATTAGTATGTTTGAAAGCTTGTTAATATGAATATAGAAAAATATGCAATTTTATCAGTTTTGTTTGGCTTTGCTTGGTGATAAATTAGCAAGCAACCAGAGTGGAATGCAACAGGATAAGGAGGGTTTAGGGAACGATATTATTTGAGGTTAAGAATGGCTAAAGGAGGAAATGGGGCTGTTTACCTTATAAAGTGAAGGAATTATGGGAACTTTCCAATTATTTTCAAAAATTAAAAATTGTCAATGGACTGAGGAGTAGTCTTTGTTTTTCCTGTAGGCAAGGACTCATTGATATCAATTAAAGGAAGACAGAATTTAACACAGCAGAGGAAAAAGCTTTCTCACAATTAGCACATAGCTGTGCTTTTTCACAACAGTGCAAGGGCTACCATATGAATAGGGTAAAATAGTCCCTGAAAGTTTAGTATTTAAACAGAGAGCTTGCTCATCTGCCTAGGTTCAGGCAGGATTTGTAAAATATCAGGGAGATTAGACTTTTAAAGTCTTTTATAGTCTTAGAGTGTTCTTTCAGACATATACATCTTTACAGGATTTTCATGGGGGGAGCAAATCTCTTTTCAAGAGTATTTCATTTTTCAGTTAGGGCAGTTCTAATGTGCACTCTTTTGCCCAATGTTAGCCAACTCACATCTTCACTTCTGTGTATGTAAATTGGGGGGAATATCTTTGTTTTAGTTAACCTATTTAGGTGTAAAGAACAGAGGCTCATTTGGGTCGCCTCAAAAACTGAATTTAAATACATACCCTTCTCCCACCCTCACCCACTTGGGGGAGGAACAGAAAACCCGACCCCTTCCACTTGGGGAATTCCATGTATAAAGCCTGAGTTGGCAAGGATGGAGTATAAGGACATTATTTACAAAGGAGAAGAGAATATCCATTGCGACCTTAACCTTCAGACACCCCATCCCCAGGTCCCTTTTTGCGCCTTTAGAAAAAGCCCCTGAGAATGCATTTGTGTGCAGAACAAATCCTTCCTCTGGAGGGGACACTCAAAACCCAACATGGAATAGGAAGCTCTGAGATTAACTGAGGAAGAGAGTGAATGGATAGCACCTCAGATCCTAATGGGGGAGGGTGCTGCCCTCTGATACCCTGGAGTCAGCAGGCTGGCCAGCCAACCTCTGTTCCCATAGGTCCTATATAAACATTGACTTTCCTTCTACATGTCCCTGCTCTTCCTGACTTCCTGCAGAGCCTCCCTTACTTCCACAGGAGGCACTTGTTTCCTCCATCTTTTCCTCCTTCCCTTCCAACCTTCCTCTGAAAGGAGTGGGAAAAAGATACATTCATCCCAATGTTTCTAGAAGTATTATTTACAGTTGACAAGATAAGGAAGCAACCTAAGCGTCCATCAACAAACGAATGTTTGAAGAAGATGTGGTATATGTGTGTATACCCAGACACACACACACACACACACACACACACACACACACACACACACACACAAAGGAATACTACTCAGCCATAAAAAAGAAGACAATTTTGCCATTTGCAGCAACTTGGAGGGACTTGGAGGGCATTACGCTAAGTGAAATAGGTCAGAGAGAGAGAGACAAATACTGAATAACATCGCTTATATGTGGAATCCAAAAACAAAACAAAACAAAACAAAAAAAACCTAGTGACTATAACAAAAACAAAGCAGACTCAGAGAACAAACTAGTGGTTACCAGTGGTGGGGACGGGGCTGTATATGAGTGGAGGAGTAGGAGGTGCAAACTATTGGGTGTAAGGCTACAAGGATATATTGTATAACATGAGAGACATAGCCAATATTTTGTAATAACTGTAGGTGGAGTATAACCTTTAAAAATTGTATAAAAAATATAAAACAAAAAAATGTGAATTTATTTGGAGAAAGACAGAAATCCTTTCTATGTAACAATCCCTTATATAGACCTAAAAATTTCTCCATAATCTCAGAAATAGGAAATGTTCAGAAACTGCTAGGAGAAAGTTATTCTCATAGTACAAGTACCTGGGATTGTCTTCTCAATCCCAGAACCTTAGTCTGTGCTCTCACCATAAGATCTTGACTAATCTCTTCAACTCAGGTTCTCTTTGTGTCCTTTGGCTATAGCCACCACTCCTTTACGTTACCTGTCTCAAATTCCAAACCATCCAAACACAGGATCTGACTAACCAAATTAGTCACCATTCCTCCTTTTGCCAGAGCTTTTGATCCAAAGCCAACCCAGACCAATCAGCTTTGGCCATGTGTGTCCTCTAATTTCAGCATAGCTACTGATTGAGACACATCTCCTAGAGAGAAGCACTGAAAATGGCAAGCATACTGAGGTTGGGGCTGCCAAGAATAATCTTTATCTTGAATAAAAGTATTTGCTTTTATGTCTCATCTCTTATTGGATATTATGCTCAAACAGGAAGAGTAGGAGGGCTAATTTGTTATTTCCTCTTGACATCTAACAAGTTATTTTGCAGGTATCATGACTTACTATATAGGTTTAGAATGAAAAATCCTATAGGGTGTGAACAAATTAAATACTTTTTTATTTTTAAATTTTCTTTTTTTATTGAAGTAAAGTTGATTTACAATGTTGTGTTAGTTTCAGGTGTACAGCAGAGTGACTGTAACTTTGGTAACCATAAGTTTGTCTTCTATGTCTATGAGTATGTTTCTGTTTTCTAAAAAAAGTCCATTTGTATAATTTTTTTAGATTCCATATATAAATGGTATCATTTAATTTTTGTCTCTGTCTGATTTATTTCACTTAGTGTGATAATCTCTAGGTCCATCCAGGTTGCTGCAAATGGCATTATTTCATTCTTTTTTAATGGCTGAGTAATAATTCTGCTACATCTTCTTTATGCATTCATCTGTCGATGGACTCTTAGGTTGCATTGATGTCTTGGCTACTGTAAATAGTTCTTCTGTGAACACTGAGGGTGCATGTATCTTTTCAAATTAGAGTCCACATCTTTTCTGGGTATGTACTTAGGAGTGGGATTGCTGGATCATATGGTAACTCTATTTTTGGTTTTTTAATGAACCTCCCAACTGTTTTCCATAGTGGCTGCACCAGTTTACAGTCCCACCAACCAACCCTGGAACTGAACACTAACTGTACCTAAAACAATCAAGATGACACTGGTCAGACCACCACATGACCAATTTCAAGATGACAGTCAGAGTTGACTGTACTGTTTCTTCATGCAGCCATGCCCTCCATCTATAAAGCTCTTGCCCACTTGTTGTAGGGCTGGGGGGAGTCAGCCTTTGGACAGGAGTCCACCACCCAACCACCCCCAACTCCTCCCCACCCCCAACCCCACCCCAAGTTGCCAGCATCTAAAATAAAGCAAACTTTCCTTTCCACCAACCTTGCCTCTTTATTGGCTTTGAAGCAGCAAGCAGCCAGACCCTAAGTTCACTTACAATACCTCACTGTAATTTTGATTTACATTTCTCTAATAATTAGCGATGTTGAGCATCTTTTTGTGTGCCTGTTTGGCCATCTCTATGTCTTCTTTGAAGAAATGTATGTTTAGGTCATCTGCCCTTTTTTTGACTGGGTTATTTTTTGTTTGTTTTTTATATTTAACTGTATGTGTTTGTATATTTTGGAAATTAATCCCTTGTTGGTTGCAACATTTGCAAATATTTTCTCCCATTCCGTAGGTTGTCTTCTCATTTTGTTCACGGTTTCCTTTGCTATGCAAAAGCTTTTAAGTTTAATTAGGTCCCATTTGAAATAAACACTATTTTGAGTGCCTGTTTTGTATAAGGTGCTGTGATAGATATTCTAATTTGATTTTATGAATTCTTATTGTAGTTTTACATTCAAATTCAGAGTCAACTTATGTTAACTAAATATTAACTATTGCAACTTTGAATTCCTTTTTTTTTCCTTTTTTTAATTATTCTTCCTTTCTATCCTAGGAACGATTTAGTATGTCTAACATTTTTTCATAAAATACAAGAGAGCATAGATTCAAAGTAAGATTGCAGAAGAAAAATATGAATTGGTGCAAAGTGGAGACAGGATTAAAATGAAAATGGGAGTGTGAAATGTAGAGCCATAAAATGCTTCTAAACATTCTAGGAAAATCTTACCAGTCAGACTACACTCAATGCGATGTGATTTAAACAAAACAATTATCAGTATATAGTAAAACTATTCTCAGAATTTAGAGCAGAGTTCTCAAAACAAAATCAAATAATGGTCTTAACAACATCCTTACAACAGATATAGCAGTGAGTTTCATATCTTTTGTTCACTCTAGATAATTTTACAAACATGATCTTTACAGTGGCACTTTGAGTACTCATTGAATAAATATTTGTTCAGCGTGCATTATGTTTATGCTACTGTCCTAGATTCTAGATATATAGTGCTAGTTATATAAGATCATTGCTCATAGGTAATTAGATTCTGCTGGAATAAAGCAATACATAGGTAAATAAATAAGTGAATAAGATGATTTAGGTTACAATAAATTCTATGGCGAAAAAATATAATGTAACATGTTAGGTAACTCCTGGGGTTGAGGGGGCCTAAAGTTGATTGCAGACTATGTACTGGAAATGCCTTGTGGAGGAGCTGATATTTTAGGTAAGAAAATCCAGACATGTAAACATCCAGGAGTACTGCCAGCAGAGAGACCATAAAGTGCAGAGGCCTTAAGATAGGAATTAAATTCCAAGAACTGAAAGACCGGTGGTTGAACTATGGAGACTGATAAAGTCAGAGAGCTAAGTCAGAGTAGGGAATTTGGATTTTATTCTAAATGCAATGGAAAACATTGGATGGTTTACACAGGGAAGGGAATTGATCTAATTCGTATATTTTTGGAAAGTTCACGCTAACTTCTAAGTGGAAACTGGAAACTGGGGCACGGGGGGGGCATGGCAAATGTAGAAGCAGGGAAATTAGTTAAGAGGCTTTTGTGGGAATTCACACAAAATATAATGGTGGTATAGAATAGATGAGTGGAGAAAAGGAAGAGTCAATGAATTTGGGGTGTACATGAAACAGATTTCTATAATCCTCTTTTTATACCTAAGAAAACTAATGTTCAGATGAACTAAAATTTACATAAAAAAACATAAAGCAAGAGTTTAAACATAGGTATTCTGATTTGAAGTCTGTTGAACCACTGTTTTAAATGGATGATTTTTATAACCTTAAAGAATTCTTTAAATATTGCATTATCAGTGATGCTTCCGTTAAATAAACATTTCTATTGGCTTAATTATATTTCCATTCAGTCTTCCCTTTTTTTTTCCTTTTTCAGCTTTTTTTTCTGTTTTTTTTGAAAGAGGATGTAAATAATTTAAAGAAAATTGACCATATTGTGTTACCATATCAAAGAAATAACATCCTAGCCCTGTAAATTACTTCCCCCTTAGAAAACTGCAGAATTAGACATGGTGTCACTCTTGCTGAATCCCAGAATGCCTCTTTTAAATATCAGTCTATTTGTATTTGATGCTCAAAGCTCTTCAATAATAAACATTGAGCATCCACTTTCTATCACTGTATGGATGTTTTTCTGTTGATGATTCATAGTATTAAAATATTAGATAATTCGTAGAGCAGCAAGGAGCATGCCCACCAATCCATAACTATACTTCAAAAAATCATGTGAACAATTTTCTCTGAAACTGCATTTGCAATATTTTTAAAGACGATTCTCCTAGCAAGTAGTTTCTTTACTTGATGAAAATCATAAAATGTCATTTAGAACATATGTGAAATCTCTCACATGGTAGCAGTAGGGAAATACAGAAAGGGGGTGGGATTTTTCTACATTGGGTGGCATAGCCTCTACTGCAGGGGCTATGTCAAATATGTATCTAAATCAATATGGGGAGGAAAGAGGGCAGGTGAAGATTTGTGCAGTTTTACCTTTTGATTGACTGGTTCAATTATGTTTACATCATCATGCAGGAAAAATACTTTGGAAATAAAGATAAGAGATTGAATTTCTGATATACTGTTATGAGTTTTTCTTTATATCCATAGTTGTAAAGTCACTATACCCCAATGCTGTTAGTAAAAACATCTTGTACCCCAACCCTGCTTCAGAAAAATTTACAGATCATTCAGACTTAACTTATGCAAAATCATTTTTTATGGTTTTATTATCACCCTTCACTTCTGAAATAAATTCTCTTCTTGACTTTATCCCATTAATGGCAACGAGAATTCTCTTAGTGCCTCAGACTTGAAATCTCAGTGGCATTTTTTCATTGTTTTCCTTTTCATGGTTATATCTGCTATGTATTAATTTTCATAGATTCTGCCCTTCAGCTTGTTAAATTATGTCCCTATCTCCATTCCCTGCTTTTTACATTCCCCTAGTTCTTGTTCCGACTTTTATTACTTCTTAACTGTGATATTCTCACAGCTTTCTAATTAAAAAAAGATGAAAACATAATCAATTCCAAATTAGGGATAACATCCAACCATCTCTCTGAATTAAAGAGTGATTTTCAGTAAATTCAAAACCAATAGGAAAGGATAGAAGCAATCTATTGGCAGGCTGTGCTATGTTTTTACTGAGCCAACCTGCTTTCCAGCAAAATGAGGTCTGTTACAAACAGGAGACTCAGTTATTATTCCCCTGTTCCCTGAAGGTACTTTTTAGCACAACCAGAAGCACTTCTCTGTCCCTCAGACCATTTGAATATCAAATGTCCAGGAAAGAAATGGGCAGATAGTTGGAGGTAAGAATTAATCTGAGCCCTTGCATGTTAGTATGTGCCATTCTCTCAGATTAAGATCTATCACAGCTAAGATAGGAAGAATCTTGGAAAGGGGACGTTCTGGGGATTTTAGTTTTAATAAACTTGGCATATTGAGATAGAAAGACATTCATTAGGAATAGTAGATGATCCCATATTGGTCCAGCAAAGCCACACTTCGGTATTAGCAAATTATTCAGGCAGTCAGTACCCAGAAACTTGCCATCTTACTATAGATGTTGGATTAGCATTAGCATCTCACAGTACAGGGCATCTATCTGGACATTCACAATAGGCCCTTGCCAGACCACAAGTGCCAGCTTTTCCAACTCATCTACCTTATGGCAAATGGTTACCTGATTTTAGTATACTCATTAAAGTGGAGCCTTCTTGCTTAGGCATTGGCTCTCCATAACTACCTGTGCCTCACTGCTCAAAAGTTTGCTTTAGAGTACTCCTTATTTTATTACAAGTCAGCACCTAGAATACTTGAACTTGGTATAGTACTGGTGTCTACACATGAATCTCCTCAGATGGATAGAAGTCAGGCAAGCCATACTTACCTTCCCTATTCTGCTTCTTAATTTTTAACAATTTCTGCACATAAGAGAGTAGGTCTATTAAATTATATTGCAGGACTGAAAGTAAATGAATTGAATTACAATACAAGATGGAGGGTAAAATTTTTAAATTCTTTGACAATGGAAAGCACAAAATATGTTAAATACAGTATGACAGCACAGCCTTACATAGACACACCCAGTTGTTAGTGCCTGTGCTCAGTTCCCAGAGCACTTTCTTCTTCAAACTTCCTCAGCGCTAATCTTCACTACCTTCTAATGCATGTCTATAGGGCTTGGCTCTATCTGTTATCACAAATGCAAAGCCTAAGATACAATTAACACCTGGCAGGTTATTTTCCAAAATGAGCATATGGACTAATAAAAACTCAGCAAGTGGAGAAGGGGCATCTGTGGAATGTTTCAGGGAGGTTTTGTAGTGCAAAGTCCTTTGGGATTTACAAGTAGTAGGAAGTGCAATACACTATTTAGTTATTTTTAAAGCATTTTATTTTATTTTATTATTTTTTTTGGCTACATTGGGTCTTCATTTCTGCATCTGTGCTTTCTCTAGTTGTGATGGGCGGGCACTACTCTTCATTGCAGTGCATGAGGCCTTCTCATTGCGGTGGCTCCTCTTATTGTGGAGCCTGGGCTCTAGGCTTGCGGGCTTCAGTAGTTGTGGCGCACAGGCTTCGTTGCTCCACCACATGTGGGATCTTCCCGGACCAGGGATTGAACCCATGCCCCCTGAATTGGCAGGCAGATTTTTAGCCACTGCACCATCAGGGAAGTCCCCAGCAATACGCTATTTAGCATGTGATGGATGCTTATCAGATAACGAATGTCTGGAAGCCAGACCTACCTGTGACTGCGTGTGTGTGCTTCCACACAAAAAAACAAACACACATACAACAACACACATGTGAGCATGCATGCAGATACACACATAATCTTTGCAAAGGACAAATCTTTAAAATGGCACTATCTGGACCAATATTAAGAAAAGGAATTTAGCAAAATGTGCATACACTCCTACTCACAGAAGTGATAAAGTTTTACCTCGTTATGCTCTTTTGTCATCCTTTGCTTCTACTGTCTCCAGGGGTCTCTGGATGCTGAAATGGGGGCCTTTAACAAGCCTATTTTAAACAATAGCATTTTCTACCTTTGGCTGGGTATCCTCTGGTTATACAGATAAACAGTTGATGCTTTGAAATATTGCTTTTATTCCCCTGCCTTTAGTCACAATGTAACCTTAGGTTCAGAATTCTTGAATTATCCTCTGTAAGTGTAATAGAATATGTGAGAGTTTATTATCCTCATATCCATGTAGTAACACAGGAATCCAATTACAAGGTCTGAATAGACTTATCCCTATCAAAACCCAGTAAAGAGAATTGAACCAGTAAGGCCCATAAAACTTTTACACAACAAAGGAAAAGCACCAGCCTAAAGAATCATAAAGACGTTTGGATCCAAAAACTAAACTTTGAAAAGAATGTATTACAGGAACTAGAAGATTTGTTTAGAAACTTGTATCGAACCCTGGCCAGAAAGCAGAGCCATGAGGCTAAAAAAAAGTATAAATGACCATCAGGAAGGAAGACATTGAGAGGGAAATGATGAGAATAGAATGAAGTAAAAAGTGATAATGCAAATAGAAAAGAAAGTAGGATACACATTTTGAAAGGTAATAATAATAAATGGAGGTAATAAATAAACTACCATTCTTACCTATTCACTGACATAATTCAGGTGGGATTGATTCCTATATTTGATGATCATTTGAAAAATAACCAGGGCCGTTCTCTATCACCCCACAAAAAACTAAACCATTTGCACGATGGAAACATAAAATGGAAAAAAATGTGTCCATTGTATCACAAAATGGAAAAACGTATTGTCCCCTTCCATAAAATTGAACTACATAACGCAGTTAATGGACATTTTTCTTACCATATTGATATTAGTTTTGTGCATTGTTATATCCAGTTTCTTGGTCTGTAAAGACATTTATTACGTGACTTATATGAGTTAATGCATGTAAAGCACTTAGAACAGTATCTACAAAGTGATATTCAGGAAGTAATCTAAATTATAACATTAGAATAATCCAGGTGATTTGCAGATTTCTCATTGGCAGATATTAGCAAGACTTTTAAAATACTCTCTTTCACTAGTGAATGCTTCTTTGTTAATTATATAAATTAATGTATGCAGTACAAGATCAAAAGCACTAAAAAGATCTAGAATGTCAAAAACATGACAATGGATACCAAAATAATGAGAGTGCATTATGTGTGGGATTCTGGGTGATTTTTCTTCTTTATTATTTTCAGAATGTTTTACAGTAAACATACTACACATTAACTTTACTTTTAGAGATTACATAATTTTTATTTATAATTGTCAGTATATGCATGCCAGTTAGTACTGTAAAAGTGTAAAAATGATTTTGTAACAAGAAACTAGAGAGAAATTACTAAAAGAACTATGGAGTGAGATTACGGAATGGTTGTTCTTCATATATTGCTTTTCCAGATTTTCTCATACTAGTATGTAATATTTTTAAATAAATCAAAGGTACACTTTGTTGGACAATTGGAAATATCTCTTCCATTCAATCATTTCCTATTCTCTCTAACCCAAAGTTCCCTGCTCTTCTTTTGAACTCTGATAATGCATTCTACTTCTGTTGATCACCCATGATTATCTCTGTTGTATTATAATTATTTGTGTAACTTCCTGATATTTTGGTATTAGAATATAATTTCAATGGGTCTACATATGTATATATGTAAAATTGCATGTAACACTTAATTAGAAATGGCATAATTATGGTAGATTCAACACAATTTTTTTTTTGTACTGAAAATCTTGTGACATTTATGTTGTCTGGAAGTGTCATGATTTCTAACCTGATACAAATATCCATGAGATGTAGATTTTTTTTTTTCAAATATTAGAATCTGAATAAAGTTAAGGCACAGTAGGAAATTTTCCCTTTCTCTGATATAAAATGCTGAGCAATACAGAGTATCTGGTGAATTAATCTAAAAACTCAGTTAAGAATAAGGGGACCTATGTGCTCAGATTTTACCACTAAAGAGCTTAGCCCTTCTCTGAAGCACTCGTTTTGACTTTTGGAATTTGGATTGGGTCAATGAGTGTTTAAATATTCCTTGTATCAAATAACAGTATATTTTCCTTTTTGTATGGTTTCTTTCACTCCATGTTTTTGCATGTTTCAGTAGTTTATTACTTTATATTCTTAAACCGATTCCATTGTATGAGTATGCAAAATTTGTCCATTTAACCTCTTACTGGGTGTTTGCATTGTTTACAGTTTGGGGCAATTAAAAAAAAAGCTACAAAAACATTCATGTACAAGTCTTTGTAGCTACATGCTTTGATTCTCTTGGGTAAAGACCTATAAGTTTTACAGCTGGATCATTTGCTACGTATGTTTAACTTATTGAGAAATGGGCAAGCTGTTTTCCAAAGTGGCTGTACCATTTTACAGTCTCATAAACACTGTGTGGGAGTGACAGATTCTTTACATTCTCACCAAACGTGCTGTAATCTATTTAATTTTAGGTATGTGATAATAGTGTGGGTTTGATTTTAATTTCTATGATAATTAATATTGTTAGTATTATTCTGTAATAATAATAATACTAATATTTTCATATGCATTTTTGCCTTTCATGTACTTTCTTTGTTGGAATGCCTGTTCAGATCTTTTGTCCATTCAAAAAAAACTGGTTTCTCTTTATTGAATTTTGAGAGTCCTTTAGATATTCTTGAGTCCTTTATCAGATATATGCTTTGTAAAGATTAGTTTTCCCTTTCAATGGAAACTTTTCATTTTTTTTTAATAATTTCAAAGAGAATTTTACTTTTCATAAAGTCCAATTTATCATCTTTTTCTTTTGTGAATTATGTTATACTTAAGATTTTTCCCTAACCTTAGGTCACAAAGATTTTATCCTAATAGTTTTTTAAAATCTCAAACTATAATTGTCTATTTTTCTACTTTCCTTGCAGTTGTCAGGTTTTGCTGTATAAATCTTGAAGTTTCGTTTCTAGATACACAAACATTTGAGGCAGGTTTATTAAGTTCTACCTTTTATAAAATGTCAAATCTAACAATCTCTGCATTTTACTTATGGTTTTAAATCTCTTATATTTAATGTGATTATTTATATAGTCAAGATTAAATCTGCCATCTTGGAATTAGTATTCCATTTGTCCTATCTCTGTTCTTTGCTCCCTTTTCCCTCTTTTTCGCCTCCTTTAAATTAACTATTTAGATAATTTTCATTATTCCATTTTATCTTTTCTGATGTCTTATTAGCCACTATTTATTTATTTATTTATTTATTTTTATTATTGTCTTTGGGTTTTTAAATATATATATTTAAAATAAGGTAATCTACCTTCAGATGACTTCATACCAATTCATGTATAGTATAAGAGCCTTACAACAGTGTCTTTTCTCTCCTCTCAGCCTTTGTGTTATTTTTACACATTTATTTCTGCATATGCTACCAAGTACATGCTATATTGTTGTTCTTTTGTTTAAATAGTATATTATCCTTTAAAGACATTTAAATTAAAAGGAAAAATCCTGTATATTTACCTGTATAGTTATCATTTTCAGTGCTCTTTGTTCCTTGTCATTCTGAGTTTTTTTCTTTCAGTGCTTTAAAGATGTTTCTCCACTGTAGTCTCACTTGTATTGTTTCCATTAGGAAATAAGCTGTCAGTGTTAAGGTTCAATGAAATTCTTGGATTTGCGGGCTTATAATTTTCATAAATTTGGAAGACTTTCTTCAAATATTTTGTGTCTCTATGCTTGGACAATACCACTTTATTGGTTATTGGCTTCTTAAATCTTATGTTGCTGCTGAGAAGTCAGACATTGATCTGACTCTCTTCCTTGTAGGTAATCTGTTTATTAAGAATTATTAAAAGTTTTAAAATTATTATTTCTTTTATCTGAATGTTCTGATATATCATTACATTGTTTCCAGATATGCTGTTTTTATTCACTTGGTACTTGTAATGCTTTAATTTCAGTGGACTCCTGACTTCTCTCAGTTCTGGGAAATTTTATGCCATTATTTATTCAGATATTAGCTCTTTTCCATTCTCACTATTTTATCCTTCCAAAACTCCTGCTTAATACATGGCAGAAAATTCAGGTTTATTCTCAATTTCTTTTAATATTTCTTCTAGATCTCCCATCTCTTTTCCTTCTGTGCTTCATGCTAAGGGAATTTTTTTCATGTTCTCTTATAGCTCATGAATTTGTTTTTTTGCTTTGCCCCGTATGCTATCCAGCGCACTTACTGATGTCCTTAGTTTAAAATTTCCACTTTGCTATTCAAAATCTCTTGCTCCTAAAATAATGGCCTATGTTTGTTTCCTGTATGTAATATTCTTTCTATCCTCTGAATATATTAATTATACCTATTTTATTACTAATCAAATTTGATTTGAATTTGAGTTTGTGTTCTCTGTTATGATATTGGCCTTCATATGCTTGTTTTTGACCATGTGCTCATCTTTAACGGGTATTTCCTATTAAATTATCTTTTGCAGGTATGCAATTTATCTGGGGGAAGAGGCAGGAAGTTTTTCTATTGCTTATGCTGTGAACTGTTTTTGAAAGAGAATAAGAATTAGAGATGAGTGAGCTACTTGGACAGCTATTTCGTTTGTTTTTTTTCCTTTTTCTTTCTTTCTTTCTTTTTTTTCTCTTTCTTTCTTTCTTTTTTAAATATGACTGCTCTAGGTACTGCCAAACTCACACATTCCATATTTTCCACTTAAGAATAGTTAGTCCCATGATTGTTGCTTTACCCAAAAGGAGGAAGTGAGATTGAAAGAGGTTGACTGAAACTTTTTGCTGAAATTTCTGTGTTTTATTTTCCCATCAAATTATGTTGTTATATGACCTTGGGTTCTTGTCTATTTCAAGCATTCACCACTTTTGGGCATGGAACACACCATTGGTGTTATTTCTTCATACATTTTAGGATTTGGTCTCCTTCATGCTCACCCCATTTGCTTTGTGTCTTTTAGGGGTTTCTTAAAGGTTTTGGTTTGCTGTTCGTTTGTGAGCATTGTTATGTATGGGAGTAAATAGATTTTATTGAACCTTCTGTTACTTCAGAGGGTTTGGTATGAAAATAGGAGATGTGCATATGATTAGTGCACCATCTTGAATTAGAAGTATATTTTATAATTCTCAGATTTCCAAACTTCACTTTCAATTTTGCTTTGTTAGTCTGATGGGAGATGTTCTGTAATTGCTTCATCTATCAGTAGACCTGGCATTGTAGAGGATTTGGATAATGTAGGAAACTACCAACAATTCCGCAAGTTCAGGCTTGGAGATCCATTTACTACCAATATTTTGTTTATAATAGAAGAAGATTAAAATATAATCTGTTTGAGGTTTTTTCATTATCTATACAACTTCAAATAATTAAAGGAAAGAGATTGAATCAGATTGTTGTTAGAGACAATAAACTCATTATTGCTCTATGATTCCAAGCTTACCAGTCCTTCTCTTGTTTATAGCCACATTACTTCAGCATGGAATGCCCAGTAGACGAATCACCAGGCAGCAAAGTATAAAAGGATACTTACTGAGCAGAACTGAAACAGCAGCGCTCAGGAGTCTCCCTGGAGATTACATCAGTGCCAATGGAGAACTGTTTACTTAGCAATTCTATGTCCACTTACTGTTCGTTGTGATAGTACTTAGTAATTTATTTTTTCTATGTTTCTAAAGCAAAATAAAAAATATATGTGTAAGGATGTTTAGTACCAAGTAAGATCACTTTCTGTATTACACTCTAATCTTTGAATCAACCAAAATTTTTCCAAATATAAAAGATGACCATATATGACAAATGTGAATTCCAAATTTCTTTGTTCATACTCAACATATTTCCCAGTTATTGCTGCCAAAATGTTTTCATGTGAATGAAGGCAGAAATCAATTAAATAAACAGTGGATTTTTGAACCCCTACAATGTCTAAGACATTTTAGGGGAAACACAGATGAATAGGACAAATTATCCTCAAGTTTTGACAAGGTAGCTATAGATAAACAATGAAGACATGACCATTTTAATAGCATTATAAGGCCAAAAAATTAAAGTGATCCAAAATAGCACATAACAATTTTCTAAAAGAGCAAAATAGGGCATAAATCATAACAGTTAAGAGAAAGGTATGAAACTTGAACATTAGTCAGTCTAGACATGTCCTGCAGGAGATTTGGACGTTTCACTATGTACGACAGAGAAGCACACTCTAGGTAGAAGTTATTTCTGCAAGGTAGCTTGGTTGCTAGAAACCACCAAGTCTGTTTGATAATGAAAGAGTAGAACTCTTATCCTAGATGGACTCCATGGCTTATAATGGGAAACAGTGGGACATAAGACAAAAAGGAGAAATCAGGGTTCTGACAGCAGAGGAACTTAAGTGATAGACTAAGTATGACTTAATTTTGTAGGTTGATAATATCATTAACTCTATGGGGCAGAAGTGTAACTTCAGACTAAACCAGGCAAATTTAGAAGCAGCAGCATAAGTATATTTAGATAAGTGGGTATTTGGTATCTAGGAGGGGCCAGAAATGCATTCATTCATTCATTCATTCAACATAATCTCAGATGTGTGGATATGCTGGTTAAGATAGCCAATGATCATATACTTAAGAGTTAAAACTATTATAAGTGGTTTAAAAGAAGCAGACTGTCATACAGAGTGAAGTAAATCAGAAAGAGAAAAACAAATATCGTATATTAACACATATATGCGGAATCTGGAAAAATGGTATAGATTAACCAGTTTGCAAGGCAGAAACAGAGACACAGATGGAGAAAACAAACATATGGACACCAAGGGGAGAAAGTGGGGTGGGGTGGAATGAATTGGGACATTGGAATTGCCAAATATATATTACTAGTAAGAAAAAAATGTATCAAATTGTACACTTTAAATATTTGCAGTTTATTGTATGTCAATTATAACTCAATAAAAGTTCATAAAAAATTTTTTAAAAATTAAAAAATAAAAGAAGCAGGCACAAAGTTTTACTGGAGAGTAATGGGATCAGGGAGGGGACATTTTAGATAAAATGATTAAGGAAAGAGAAATCCCTGTAGGAGTATTTAAGCTGAGACCTGAAGAAAAAGAAAGAACCAGACATGAAAAGAGCACAGGCAAAGGTAACAGTACCTATGAAGGCACAGAGACTAAAGAGAGCTTGGCAGATTGGTGAACTGTTCATGTGCAGGTGTAGTAGTGGCTGTGATGGTTAACTTTATGTGTCAACCTGACTGAGCTAAGGGATGCTGGTAAAATATTATTTCTGGGTGTGTCTATGAGGGTGTTTCCAGAAGAGATTAGCATTTGAATCCTAGACTGAGTAAAGAAGATCCACTCTCACCAATGCTGGTGGGCATCATCCACTCTGTTGAGAGTAAGAATAGAATAAAAAAAGAGTGGAGGAAAGGCATATTTGCTTGAACTGGGACATCCATCATATGCCCAGGGACATTGGTACGCCTGGTTCTCAGGCCTTTGGACTTGAACTGTGGCTTAAACCATTGGCTCCCTTGGTTTTCAGGTCTTCAGAATCAGACCCATAGGCTTTCCTGGTTCTTCAGCTTATAGATGGCAGATTCAGACTTCCTGGTCTCCTTAGTGATGTGAGCTAATTACTATAATAAAACTCCTCTTGTATCTATATCTGTATCTATATCTATATCTGTATCTAATCTATCCTATTGGTTCTGTTTCTCTGGGAAACCCTCATTAATACAGTGGCACAGTGAGAGAGGGAAACTACAGTAGGAAATGAAGTTGAATAACAAAAGCAAGCAGCACCTTTTATAATCCTTGGAGGAAGGCCAGGTTGAATTAAAAATGCAACAGAATATTGAAAGTGTTCATGTTGGACAGTAACACGAACTGGATTATAATAGGCCAAGGCTAGTGGTAAGGACTATTAGGAGGTTACTGCAGCAAGGGATGCTGATGAATTGGGTTGAGAGGTGACAATGGACATGGAAAGAAGCTAAGAATATTGAGCGTTCTTTTTGGAATTAGAAGCAGTAGGATTTCATGATGGATTGGATGTAGGGAGTGACTGGAAGCAGAATAAGCTTTTTTGTTTGAACAATAAAATTGTGTTTGTTAGCCTAAGGGAGAAATCAAGAGCTCATTTTGTGATTTGTGAAATGTGAAATACCTGTGAAACTGTAGTTAGGTATGTGAAGGTGGATTTCAAAGGAGAATCTTGGGGTATTTTCTTCTCTGACTCTTTGGGAGTCTTCTCAACTACACAAGATTAATTTTATGTTTTTCCATTTTCTTTCTTTGGCCTTCTTCACTTCTCTTGACAGATTCTACTTGGCTTATAACATTCACTCCTGGGTTCATGCTTCACCTGTTTGATAATGACATTTGCATCTTCATCTTCAGTCATTTCTCCTGGAAATATATATATGTGTGTGTATGTGTGTGAGTGTGTGTGTGTGTGTGTGTAATGTCTATATATTTAACTTCCTACTTGATTTTTTCTTGTGTACGTTTTGTGTGTCCCCAAAACTCCATATATCTGACGAAAACACAGCCACCCATTGAGAAACCTGATACTATTCCTCAACTCATTTTTGTTTTCACTCTCCACATACAAACTTAGTCCTGTTGAATGATGTTTTGTTGTCTTGAGTATTTATAGACATCTGCTTTACTCAGACTTCTTTTAGTCCTAGAGTCTGGGATGGAGTTGGACCTAGAGGTGAGGGTTAAAGGGCCTCTGCTGTGAATGTCCTTAGATTGAAAAGCCAAACATATTGTGAGGTTAGGCAAAGAGCAGAGAAATGTCAGGATTCAAGTGATATTTTAGGGTAATTGTTCTGGCAGCTGTGAGCTAGCCAGATGGGAGTAAGGAGAGACTAGAAGCAGAGATATTTCAGAATGGGAACTATGACACAAGTTTTTCTTAAGAAATTATAAAATGAAATTACACAAAATAAAACATGCTAATATGTTTTCCTTTTCAAATGCCTTAATTTTTTTTTTTTCTTTTAAACCTCCCTGAACAATCAATTCAAAGGGGCTGAGAAATGGAAGACCACCCTCATCTGGTACAACGTGGATCCCTTAGGACTTTCCCTGGAGTTTAGAGCTCTGCCTTATTTGAAATGTCATAAGAAAGCCTCTTATGACTCCAGAAAATTAATCTTTCTAGTGTAAAAACTATTGTTATAATCTTTTATTTAAGGTGTGATGTGACTCTCTCCCACACATAAACATGAACTCTCACACCTTTAATTATCTTTTAATTTTAGCACATTTGTTTCTTAGAACATAGATTGCCCAGACCATTTTCAAAATCATATATTTGACATTAGAAGATATTTTTTAAAATATTGTGGCCCTAGCATATTTATTTTTAATCCTTTTTATAATTGATGGAATGCTTAATGTAGAGCAGATGTGTCTTTCTAGATTGCCATCATCTGTACCCAGGTGAATAATGGTTTCAAATGGAGATTATGGGCAACCTTAAAAGGGAAAACATGGGTCACCAAAGGACAGCAATTCCAACAAGGATGGAAAGGCGAGAACCCCATGCAGGGGTGGCTGTGGGAAGGATTTGGGCTCAGTGTTTCTTAGAACCCCCAGGAGCAAAGACAGGGAGAGCTGCTTTACACTCAGCATCCTCTGAGATACTGTCATGTTGGGTCACTAAGAATCAGCTGGTGCCATTTGCCTAGTTCATAAAATAGATCAAAATACAGTGGAAAGCCAAATAGTGAGGAGTTAGTAAGTTTTCATGTTGTTCGAAATTGTGGTGTTTCACATGAAGACTGAGAGGTTTGGAGTTTTAAATAAACATGGCAGATGACTGGAGCTTACACATGGTGTGTATGTCATAGGGAAGGTAGTTCCCACTTTAATAGATTAAGAAAATTGTGAGCATGGAGAGTATAAAGGGCAGGTAGAAAAAGCTAGCTTTTTATAAATTCGATATATCATAGTTCTCCACTAGTTCACTTCAAGTTGACCCCTTTAATTCTGGTTATCAGTAGATATCAAGGACAGTCACTCTTCCTTTGAAACATCAAAGAAGAGAACTATAATATGATGTGACTCTAAATACATCCCTTCATCCCTCCCTCCTTCCTTCCTAGATAGTGCTATATCAACATGTCTCAATTTCAGTTAGAACTTCTGCTTTGACTGGTGGTCTCCACATAGGCCATCATGAGGCATCATCTTGCCTTTCTAGCTCCTTGTGTCATTTCAGTTAAAATGGTACCACTATGTGATATGGTGCCTAGGCCCAAGATTTTGCTATATTTGAATATTACTAGTACTGAATTTCTTATTTAATAATTCCTGTGCTGCAAGGACTGTGGTCACCTGAGCAAAGCATGACGGCCTCCATAAATAATACCTTCTCAGCATATCTATTTGTTTATTTCTAATTCTTTATTATGGGTATTTTTTCAATATATGCAAAAATAGAAAGAATGGTATTATGATTGACATACTTGTCAATCAGCTTCACCCACTGCCAATAGGTAGCCAGTCCTGTTTCCATTTATGATTTGAATTTCTTATTTTGGTCTCCTATCTTTTAACACTTTTCATTTTAAATATATACTACTGGTTGATATTATAACCACATCTACTTTTCTTATGGTCAATTAAAGAGTAAATTGCTTATTGAGAGCTTACAGTTTGACTTCTTTCTTCTCCTGAGAATCTGTGAAGCAGAATGTTCTGAAAATTTCTGGGTAAACATCTTTCTAACCATCTTTCTCTCTTTCATTCACCCTGTCACTCACTTATTTGGTCACTCAGTATTAAAGAGCCCCATGTATACTGAATATTCAAGGACAAAAACCACATTCTCAAAGCAGCTTCTGGTTTAAAGGGGAGACAAATGTTTAATGGAGCATTTTCTGGGAACAGGGTAGGAGATATTTGGCTGCAAAAACAAAGTTATGAATCTCATCTCTTGCTTCTCCATTACGAGGAACATTATTGTTCTGTGGCTTTTCCATTTATAAGTGGTTGATACAGTTGAAATCTACATCTTTATTGTGGTGATAATAATAGAATTCACAAACACAATTCAAGTCTTTAGCTCTAAGATTTTTCCTAATAAAAACTCCCATCCCACAATAGTAAGCAAAATGTTGTAAACATAATGAGCATTTATTAAACATTTTAAGTGATCCATATATTGAATAAATAAATGAATGAATGAATACAGAATTAAAGAGCAGACTAGTAAAATAATCTTAAAGTATATATATACTTCAAAAATTAATTTATAATATATAATTATATATATAATTTATTTCAAAATTTGAAATAAATTTCGGTTAGTAGAATTGCATTCTCATATGATCTGTCCAATGGGGAGATTCTTAGACCCAGAACACTGGGGACTTGAAAAGCTGATATCAACCATTTATTCTAATCCTATCTTTTTATAGATGAAAATTAAGAGAAAAAAATAAGGTCCCATGACAATAGTCTACTTCTTATAGTTCATAAAAGATAGAACTAGAGCCTATTTATATGACTTCTTGACTACTATTCTTTCTTCATAACATACTGAAAAAACTCAGAATTTGATCCAGTTATAAATGATTTTAAAGATGACTGGAAAAAAACCCACATAGTTTCATGAAGGCTTTGTGCCATTTGTGCTCTACTTAACAGGACAGCATTGTGAAAACATGATCTAAATAAGTCCTCCATACAACAAAATTTTAAAATGTTCTTGTCTTGGTGTTCCATGTTCTGCTAGTTCTGTTTAAGGGCAGAGATTGCCTTGGTTATTATTGATCTCTAAAAATATGTGCTTTTGTTGAAATAGTGTCATCTTGTCCTTAGCTGCAGCAATAGAGTCATATTAATTGGCCTAATAAGAAGAAAAAATAAAAGTACTTATAGCCTCAAGGAGTATTTAGGTATGATTAAATAACAAAGAGGCAAGATAAAATCACAGATGATTTCTTCTCTTGGCAGGATTAACAATGATGGAGCTGCACTCCATTTAATCCTGAGAGGGGGTTAACACAAAAAGACAGGCATTGTACCTTCATGGAATAATTAGCCTTAAAGATGCTGGAGTAGATCTTCCTATTTAGGGGGTTGTCTGCAGGTTTGTTTATACCTAATTTCTTTGCCCCTGTCTTTGCCCCCCAGAAAGGAGCTTTGACCACAAAATGTTCAGAGCCACAGACCTAATGAAAGGCCATTTTTCCTTGGAAGCCTCTGTGTGAATGTCAACTTGTGAGTAGCACCCCCAAAGAAAGGGGGTTTTTGCATTCTTTAATGCTCTGCAGAGCCCCAAAACTTTCTGTCCATTCCTGTCACCTCAATCCCTTGCACCATCCACTTTTACATACAAACTCAAATCCAGTGATACAGCAAATGCCATCTCAACCAGCCTGCCTTCCACAGTGAGTCATACCTGAGCTTGTAAGTCCTTGCTCACACTGTAGACCAGACATCAGTGCTGGTCCTTAAGAATGTTTTCCCCAACCCTCATTTGGACCTTCTCAATTCCCAGTAAATACTCTGCTCAATCCAGCCTGCTCTGAGGATACTGCCTCACCCAGGACCTTACTGAGAGCTCTTCCTCTCTTCTTTCTCTCTCTCTGTTGCACAAGCATATGCAAGTTACACTGTTATTTTTTCTGTTTTACATCCAAGTTCTTATATTAAATGACATTCCTTGAAAGCAGAGACCATGTATATTTATTGTAACACCCCCAGGATCACACAGATGTGATAATATCAATGATAAACACCATGTGGAGCACCTTCCCTGTGTCAGGCAGTTTTACTGAATGATTTTACATACATTTTCTCCTTTAATCCTCATGACATTTCTAGGAGTCTTAGGTCATCTGTTATTACTCCTTGAAGATTGTTGATTGACTTACTGACTGAAACTCAAAAATGACTCTAACAATGCCAACCCCCACCGTCATTAATTGAGGGCCCATAGCCTGTCAGAGACCCCGTCAAGTATTTTATATATACTACTTCATTTCATGTTCATATCAGTCTTGAAAAGAATTCTCATTTCCCCTTGGTATTTGATTAAACTGAGATACAGCTTATGAGAAGATGCACAGTCATGCCAACAGTAAAGGCAGAGCTGGAATCCAAACCGAGATCTTTCTGACTCCAAAGCCAGTGCTCCTTTCCCTACAAGATACTGTTTTTGTAAGGTCAGAGGGCACTTTATCTTTTGTCCATCATTGAATCATTAAATATCTAACCACTATATCCAAGTTCAGCATAAATGAGTTATTATTCATGTATAAATGAGCAGTTATTAGCTTAGACTTAGACTAAGCTATGCTTTTGTGTACTGATGTTCCCTAACTGAAACGTCCTTTCTTCTGTCCATTGTCCATCCAAAGCATTCACCTTTGACCTGGCTCATGACCTGAAATCTTTCTTGACTACAGACGGCCCTCCATATTGGTAGGTTTCACTTCTGTGGGTGTATTCAACCAACAGTGGATCAAAAATATTATGGAAAAAAATTTCAGAAAATTCCAAAAGGCAAAGCTTGAATTTGATACACACTGGCAACTATTTACATAGTGTTTACATTGTATTAGGTATTGCAAGTCATCTAAAGATTATTTTAAGTACACCAGAGTATGTGTGTAGGTCATATGCAAATACTATGTCATCTTATATAAGGGACTATAGCATCCGTGGATTTTGGTATCCACTGGGGATCCTAGAACCAACCACCTGCAGATACTGAGGGATGATGGTATTCCCAACTATGATGATTTCTTTCCTTTCAGTCTGTAGTAATGGCCATTACTGTCTATTCCATACATTTAGATGTTTACCATGTCATTTAATTATTTTAATATGAATATATCATATCTGCATAGAAAGACTTGTAAGTGCCTGGACCATGAGTATTGTGGACCATACTTTTTTATTTGTTCTCAGGACAATTAATGGGTCTTCATTGGGAAAGTTTTCACTAAATTCAAAAGTTTAGACAGATATCTGAATGTTCAGAGATGTTTTAGCTACTAAGGAAAATGGGCTTCATCACAAGATTGGGTTGAGTTTGGAAAGAAGAAACATGCACACTTAGAGGCTTGTCTGTTGAGGCTGCTGTTGGTGACAGGATTCTGGAGGTTTGAATCTGACCAAATGTTGTGTATTTGTTAGGAGAAATCTAGAAGAACATAAGACCTTTTAACTGTTTAAAATAAATAGAACTTAGTATAGTTATTACAGGTGGCATAAACACAAAGAAACCAAAAGGAAGCCAAGAAGCAACCAGAGATGAGCCCCAGCAGGAAAGGGTTACCACAGCTTAGGGGTTAATACAGGTGAAAGAAGTTGAAATTATGGTCAGTCTTTCCAGTGGGAAATGAGCTGGAACCATGGAGGAGAAAAACTCACTGCCAGAGATGCTGCCCAAGGTAGAGGAGGGGACAGGGAGAAAGTGAGCCAATAAAGTAGGTGTTTTTCTTCTGTCCTCTATTCAGTACCTCTCAGTTGGGGGAACTGAGTCTGCAGCAATTATGCTGCACCTAGGAAAGACAGCCTGCAGGGGGCAGCACCTCTGATGTGGAACAGAGCAGGGGAAGTGTGACAATGGCTCTCACAGCAAATGGGTCACAGAGTGTAGCACACCTATGGATTGAAGTGATGGGAGCACTCAGGAGATGAAACCTGTTCACATCAAAGGGCTGTCAGACTGCTGAGGAGGCCATCAGAAGATTGCTTTGTAACATATCTTATGATACTCAAGGCTAATTTTTGTATTTTAGAGGTATTAATGGGAACTGTTGTCCTAGACCTAGTCATTGTGTTCATGGTACTGTAGAGAACATGGCTTTGTGTGATTTAATGATAGAGAACAGGCCTCTGGCATCATTTTGTGGTATAACAGTGAGAATTTCATTTTATTACTTGAGATATTTCTGTGAAATCCCTTTCCTGAGAGGCATTTGGAAAATCTCCTTTGACATAAATAGATGTCATGCTTTTGTAGCAAACTCTGGTTTTATCTTTGCTGTGTGAAATGACAAAACAGATTGGACATGTACAAAGTTATAGATGGGAAACACCATGGCTCCCATCTAAGCTAAAGCTTTCCTTTGTCCAGAATGAAGCTGAGGACCAGGGAGGTGAGATGATTCACATAAAATCACCTTAAAAGCTTGTGCAGCCTTGAGGTCAACTACTTGGTGACCATGGGATTATTTTCTAACTTCTTGAATTTCAATTTTCTTATTTATGGGAGAATAATAATGGTACCTACCTACATCACAGGGTTCTCAAAAGAATTAACTGAGATCATCTATATCAGTGGTCAACCATGTTTTAAAGTAAAGGGCCGGACAGTAAATATTTTAGTCTTTGTGGACCATATGGTCTCTATTGCAACTACTCAACTCTGCCATTGTAGAAGAAAAGCAACCATAGACAGTACATAAGCAAATGAGTGTGGCTGTGTGCCAAGAAAATTTGATTTACAAAATGGGCTGTAGTTGACCATTGCTTGATCAATATGTTTTGAATAATGCTCGATACAGAGTAAGGATTAAAAAATTTTACCTGGAATTATTATTGTGATGCTGCTGCTGCTGCTGCTGTCTACAAGATGAAAGAAATCATTCATATATTTAGTTTTTAAAAACTAAACTTTCAGTGGTTTCCCTAGGGCTCTATCCTAAGATTTCTTTACCACCACTTGCAAAGTAATTTCTCCCATATCTAGGCTTTCCCTCTCCTGGACACTGTGAGGCATTCTGGGGAAGGTAGATAGGTCTCCTCCTGGGAATGAAAGACCCTATAACAGATAGGGAGGCTCTGCAGACCCTAAGAAGAGGTCTCAACACTTCAGCTCCTGCTAATGACCAGAGGTGCTGAGTGTGTAAAATTAAACTGTTGTTTGCTCCCCTCATCCAAACAATACCATAAGGTTGTATAGCCAGTACAGAGAAATGCCAACCCAGATCTGTCAGCGAGAAGTCAGAGCAGCAGTGTAGAAGTGCGTGGGCAGGATCGATGTAGAGATCTCCCTCTCCTGAGACCCAAATATAGGGCAGACTAAAGAAGTGTGGATGATGGCAAAAATGCATTAGGGCAGTGTTTGAATTATCCTTTAGGACAAATAGAATTTCCTATAGCGTCTATTTCATGATACAGCATTTCTGATGTACAACTATTACAATAAAAAATTAATAGGATATATAAGGAAGAGATAAAAGTCTGCCTCTAGTCAGAAGAATTTAGGTCATGGGGATCCTTGATAGGCTGAAGTTACAGCAAGAAGCAAATCTGTTATCCATGGAGGCTCTGAACAGGTGACCCCTTCTTGATTCTATGTTTGACTTGTTCCTCTGTGTTCTTAGGACAATAATTAATTACTGATGAGACCTCCAAAATAATAGCCTGCTTTGTAATCATGTCCATAAAATGACTGAAATATTGACAACAGCACTGAGTAAATGTGACCCTCGGTCTGCTGCCACCCTTCAACCAAGGGACAGTTAGAAAAGACAGCAAGGAAACCATCCTCACTGACATGTAGCACTTTAAAACTTTGTGAGGTAATTTATGTACATTGAGTCATAAAATAATAGTTTTTTTGAGAAGAAAATATTAATTTTTAATGCCACTTGAAGATTCTCAGAGCAATGAAGAAGGGCTCTGCATACTATACAGTTTTAGGGAAAAAAGCATTGTTCACATTTAATGGCTCTTATTTTCTAAAGCCTAGGTCCTTTCTGCTCATTCAAGAATGTGCTACCCAAAAGGGGGCACTTATATTGTAGTGTTTATGTTGTATTCAGTTTTGACATAATGAATAAAGTTTATAAAAATACATTTAAATTTTTTTCTTTGTCTATCACTATGATCTGTTCTAGTATTCTTTATGTTGTGAAATGGGTTTCCTGAAATAAAGCTCAGTTTGTATCCTGGGTCCTATAGAAGAAGGTTGTCAAATTTTGTAAAGGGCCAGACAGTGATTCTTTTAGGTATTGCAGACCATACAGTCTCTGTCACAGCTACTAAACTCTGCCATCAAGGAAAAAGTGGCCATAAACAATATGTATATGAATGGACATGGATTGTGTTTTAATAAAGCTTTATTTACAAAAACAAGCTTTCGGCTGAATGCAGCTTGTAGGCTGTAGTTTGCGTGTCCCTACTACAGTTGTTAAGAGTTTATTATTTTAAGAGGACTCCAATAGTATCTGTTGTCTAGGAGCCAGTTAGTCATGTAAAAAAATAACTGCATTAAATATAGTTATTTCTAAAAGGAGAGCAGAATTGACACATGCATCAATGGAGGATACTATACATGTCTATTCCCCAAAATAGATTATGGTGAAATTGAAGATGATTGTTGGAATTAGAAATGTTGAGATTTATTAAAGTGAATTAGAATCAAACTATGAAGCTTTGGGATCTGAATTGCATTGCAGTGCAAGATTTTTGTATTTTTTCACATAACTTCACTTATAGCCTTCCTTTGGTAGTACGTTTCAACAGTATACCCACTCCTCCTAAGATTTTTAAATGGTTACTAATACTGAGGTAAGCCAGTCTCCTGTTCCTGGAGGGATTAAGTGCATCCTGTGTGACTCTACTGGGAATAGACTCTTGGAAGCTTCTGCCCGGTTTCCTCCAAAATTTTCCCCATTGTACCTTTTCCCTTTGTTGATTTTGTTTGTATGTTTTCACTGTATTAAATCTTAGCCATGAGTACAGATATATGCTGAGTCATAGGAGTCCTTCTAGGAAGTAACTGAATCTGGAGGTAGTCTTGGGAACCCCCACCACACCATCCCACCTTGGTATTCCAACATGAAATTCTTTACATATGAGACTGAACTAGAGGAAAGTCTTGCCAGAGTGTAATCTTCCCTAGGAAAATGATTTATGCTCAGGGTAGTGGAAAAATTAATTTATACAGGAAGTAAAAACCTCAGTACTTTCCAAATACATTACTTTTGGGGTCTTTTTGGCTGTTGAAGTATATCAACCGTCACTGGTTCCATTAAAAACAATATTTTTATAGAAAATCAGTACCTGGTATATGTTAGGTTCTCAAAGAAATATTTGTTGAACGAATGAATGATGATAACCCTAGCCTTTGAGTCATTGATATGTTTTTCCACACTAACATATGGCTTCCTAGAAGGTCAATGCAGGGTAACTGATAGCAGCCCTGTGTGTTCTTTGTTAGACATATGCATTTTGATAAGCACAGCAGCAAAATCTCCCAGAACCAAAACAGGCTGGGTGCATTTAAAATCAACACTGCAAACTCATTTTGACATTTCTTTTTTGGCATGGTAGTTATTATTCTTTCCAGGCTTCAGGTTTATGTGTCCGCAGTGTTTCTACTTCACAACTACCAGCCCTTCTTTTACGATGACGCCTGTGACACATGTCAGCTTAAATAAATGAGTGTTTCCATTTCTACTGGCTCATGCCTTCACGTTGTTTATTCAGCACAGACAGTAAATCTGGCAAGGTGCCAGGTGCTGTGCTAGATACTGAAGTTTCAGAGACAGAAAGCGTTTGTTCTTTATTTAGTTAGGCAGAAGACACCTAGATCGTTACATACTGCTATAGCAAACGTATTTACAAGTAGCTTAGGCTCATAAGACTCAACAATTGACCCTGGTGGAATCTTTCAAAGAATGATTTAAGTTCAACAACTCAATAGCAGAAAGGAAAAATGTTTTAGAGGAAATGGCATGTACAAATGTCCAGAGGCTGAAGCAGGTGTGACACATTCAGGGAGGAACCAACTAGTGGCTGCCTAGAGAGTACCTGTTAAGAAGTAGCAGGGAAATGAGGGTAAAACGGGGCCAGTAGAGATACTGTATATACCAGGCTAGGAAGTGTAAAATCATTCTATAGGTAAAGGGGAGTCTTTGAATTATTCCAAGGAGGCCAAGTATGTGCTCACATTTGCAGTTCAAAAAATCACTCTAGGAAAATTGGAAAGGTGAATTAAAAAGGGTAAAGACTGGAGGCAGAAAGACAAGTGAAAATTGTGGCAATCCAGAAGAGAGACTGTGGCAGTGGCCATGGAAACTGAGATGAGAAGGAGAGAAAATATTGGACCTGTTTTGAAGTGGACCCCAGACTGACTGACTGATTGAATATAATGTAAAGGAGAAGGAGTAGCCACTGATGATTCACAAACATTGGTCACGAGGTATTTTTCTCAAGGAGGAGTGGTTTAGAAAAGAATTAACAATCATTTTTGGCCATGTTGAGTTTGAGATATGGTCAAGCAACCAGGTAAGACTGTCCCTTAGGCACTGGGCAGTGCACTATTTTGTGGTAGAAGTGGCAGACATAGTGTTAGATATTTTTTATTTGCCTTCCTGTTTAATTCTCCTAAGAACTTTACATTCTCCTTAGAATATAAAGGATATTATTTCCATTTTTTAACTAAGATAGTTGAGGTTCAGGGAAATTTAAGTAACTTACCAAATGTCACAAAAGGAGTAAGTGGCAGGATTTTAATCTATATCTTCTCGACTTCATTGTGTCTTACTTACTCTCCTATGTTGACTCAGATTTTCAGTAGGAATGAAAACTGATCTACCTGATTGGACATATGTTTAATATCATTGTACCTTTGCACCAGAAAGCATTAAGTAGTGATAAGCCTTTTTTCTTTTTAATGGCATTGCCTATTGACAACACATACTATCCTGTGCTTAAGGTAGGAGTAGTTTAAACAGAAGATAAAATGCAGTAATAAAAAAGAAAATGGAGAGGGAAATAATTGTGATTTTTTAAAACTTATTTTGTGATATTATAACACTATAAATAAAATCATGTCTCCTCTAGACACTGGCTGGGGAGTAAGAGGACACTCTGGATGTACTTTTTCTGGTCCTCCCAAGTTGTAATACCTACCATTAGCTGAATCTTCATGAGTCTAATGGAGAAGATATTCAAGGATTCTGTAATGTTTTATGTTTATTTATTAATCTTTGCAGTTTGGAGGGGACATATTGTGAAAATAGGCACAAGAGGGAAATGAAACTGACATCATTCAACATAAAATATATTGCATGCTACATCCATTGTGGGCATCAGGGTCCTTGCCATTTAGAGGGCAGTTAGCTACATGTTTTTCTCTCTCTTTTTAACTTTAGACTGTGCCATTTGTGAGACATGATGATTGTCTTGAGATAGTTTTGTGTGCATGTGAAGATGTATTACAACAATTATTTGCTGGATGCTTTGAGAAACAACAAAGTCAACTCCCATTGACATGTCCTCAAAGGAGACTGGATTTAGTATATCAAAATCCATGCTGGACTGCTCAGCTCGATCCCTACAGTACTCTGTCTCTGCTCCATCCTCCCATGATACTTTAGTAATATATTAAATAACTCAGACTTGGGAAATGCACAAATGGGTACTACTCTGTTTACTGAGTACTTCTGGGGGAAGAGAGATGTTCCCTGGAGTGCAACCATCTCCCATGAGAAGGTGGGTGGGGTCTGACACTGTGGAGAAGTCACGGTCCTCTCAGAGCAGGTATGGGAGGTGGAGGGGCCAATGTTCAGTGCAGAAGCATCTCATTGTGACAACTTGGTTGGAAGAGGAGCCCCGGGGAACTTGACTTAAAGTTGTGTTTGCATTTCATATATGATACCAGGCTATTTTCATTAGGACTGTGTGTATATTTAGAATAACTTGATAGGAGGGGCTCATGGAGACCAACTCCACTTCTACTTGCATATGAGCACACATACACAGCATTGTGTGCAACTCAGAATGGGAGAAACACTAGGAACTAGGGTGCATCCATAGGTAGACCCCCATAAAAAGTAAAATTGATTCAGTCTTTTTCTGTTGGACTATAAGAAAAATCACATGTATCAGGTTTTGTTTGAAATTTTTTAAGTTGCTCTTTGTAAATTCGTCCAGTTATTCAGTAAAATCTTGAATATCTTAGATCTGTGTGGTGGTAGTATAGGTAGAAGTGAGGAATAGCGATATAAAGGGAAATTTGTAGGGTAAGCATATATTTTGTTTTTCAAGCAGAGACAATTTTACAGAAAGAAAGGAAGTACTATTAATAAATGTGCCAATGCAACTGGAAAAAACCAGGTTGACCAGCATGTATGGTCATCCTAAAAGTGAGGCCTACCTGTTTGGGGATGGACGCTGGCCCTGCAGAGGACTCTGTCTTGTTACAGCATTGCGTGGAAGCATTCTGAGTCTGTAAGTCCTAGGCTGTGAGCAGCAGTGAAGAAATTATCCATGGCCAAGCAGAGAGCAATGATAGGGATCAGGGATCATGATGGTCAATCCTAATCCCTCTTCTCATTCACTTTCCCTCATCTATTAATATACTAAAGGGATCATACAGGATTTGTCTGTGTATGACTTGTTTCATTTAGCATAATGCCCTCAAGGTCCATTCATATTGTAGCAAATGGCAGGATTTCCTTTTTTTTTAATGGCTGAATAGTATTCTACTATATATCTATATTGTTCTTTTCATATATATATTGATATGTTTTCTTTTTTCATCTGTTAATGGAAACTTGGGTAGTTTCCATGTCTTGGCTATTATAAATAATATTACAATTAACATGAGATTCAGATATCTTTTGGGGTTAGTGATTTTACTTCCTTTGGATATATACCCAGAAGTATAATTGTTGGGTCATATGGTAGTTATATTTTTAATTTTTTGAGGGACTTCCATACTGTTTTCCATAGTGGCTGCACCAGTTTACATTCCTACCAACTGTTCATGAGGGTTCCTTTTCTCTGCATCCTTGCCAACATTTGTTCCCTCTCTTTGTTTTTTGTTTGTTTGTTTGTTTGTTTTGATGATAGGCATTTTAACAAGAATGATGTGATATCTTTGTGGTTTTGATTTGCATTTATGTTTGATTTGATTTGCATTATGCTAATGCAAGTGAAATCAGACAGTGAAAGACAAATACTGTATGATATCACTTATACATGGAATATAAAAAAAAAATCTCATAGAAAGAGATCCAATTTGTGGTTGCTGGAGGCTGGGGATGAAGATAGGGAAATTGGGTGAAGGTGGTCAAAGGATAGAAACTTATAAAATAAATAAGTTCTGGAGATGTAATATACACCATGGTGATTATAGTTAACAGTACTATAGTTGTATATTTGGAAGTTGGTAAGAGAGTTCTTATTGCAAGGAAGAATAATTTATGTCTATGTGAGGTGATGGATGTTAACTAAACTTACTATAATTATTTTACAATACATACAGGTATTAAATCATTAGGCATCTTAAACTTATAAAATGTTATGTGTCAATTATACCTCAATAAAACTGGAGAAAAATATCCTAAAGGGAGGTTGTCTTCATGTGGATTACAAAGGAAAGAACTATGGTGAAAACCTTGAAATAAGTAACCAGGTAGGCAAGGAAGTTAGGAAAGATATTCATATAGAAACACTCATTGCAATGCACAGATTCTAAATATAGGATGAAGGAAAACCATTCCTTACACAAGCTTTCTTTTATTGTTTGCTCCCTAGAGAGAGAGAATGAACTGTGGTTTTCAAGAAGTTGGTGATTTAGAGGAGAAGTTGGTAAACTGTGTACAAAGCTCTTCTCTCCTTTTTCAGTAGGTGCCAGGGGTACTGGAGCATCTGGCAGGGGCAGCTCCTGCCATCTGGTGACCCTGTTGGAGTGTGCTCACCCTCCACTTGCTACTCTGAAGGAAGATACTTGTAACTTTTTCACTAAAAAAGACAGTTCCATTCTTGGAGGTAGATTCTGTCTCAGAAAGATAGGATTATTTTGCTTTTTTTTATTTTAGATTCCAGAAATGGCTATAAAACTATCGTTTACAAGAACATGCCACTATGATTTAAACAGACAGAGGTCATTATAGTGATTCAGTGTTCCAGTCATCTTGATAATGGATCCTAATTATTATACTCTTCTAGTACCTAGAAACAATTGCAAACTAGAATGAAAACCATTTGAAAAACAAGAATATTACAATATTTCTATTTTTATCACAACTCTGACTTTTGAAGGAAAAAATAAATTAGAACTGCTAATTATGCAAATCACAGATGACCTTGGGGCTGTACAATGGACTGCAGAGGCAAGGCTTTTGTTAGCAATTTAATGTTTATAGCTCTGAGATCTGTAGAAAAATCTTTTGGGAGAAAAAGTCCCAGTTGCCAAAATCAGAGATTAAGAAGTGATTAGATTTCTTTCTTCTTTGAAAACTGAGACTGAAATTCAGCCTTCTTACTTACTCTTAAGGGAGATTTTACCCATCAACACTTGCTTGCTTACTGTCTTTCCAATATCAGTGCTTCTGGTTAGAGACTCAAAGACAAGAACATGCGGAAGGGCTGCTAAGTCTGCTGCCACCTGCTAATAAAGGAAAAGACACTTGTGTTAGGAGCAAGGGCCTCTCAGCAAGGGGAGAGGGCAGACTTCCCATCCTAATCAGAATCCCCTCCAACAACAAGAAGAGTGATTTCCTACCTATACTGCTACTTAGCCTCTTTCCTCTCTGTTTTTTCTCCTGCTTCCTTCTAAACTGTTAAGTTTGTGGGTTTTTTTGGTACTCTACCTTCAATCCTTGTGTTTTATTGCTTTCTCGTTGCTGCTGATATCAGTCTACTGATAGCCCATCATTTCTTGCTACTGCTGCTGCTGCTGCTGTCTTTTCTGAACTTCTTTCTTTTTTTCTTTTATTTTTCCTTCTGCATCAAATACTTCCAGGCCTCTTACAACTTCACTGTTAAATCTACTTTTAAAATGACAGGAGTATTCGGGATTGGAGTATAATTCATGAAACATAGAACTTGAAATGTTTGGCTCACCCAGGAATTACATATTCTTAAGGTTGTCTGCAAGATTCTGATGACCTTCTCTGTCTCTATCTCTATCTTAGTCTGTCGTTGTCCCCATCCCTGTCTTTATCTCCATTTATCTCACTTTCAATATACAACTTGTCAGGTGTTCATATAAAATACAGGTTTTAAACTTTTTAGAACTGATTGTTCTACCATCCTTATAAGAACTCATCCTACCTGGATGTTGAAGAAATGTAAACTTTCCAATTAATAATATACTGGTCTCTCTTGATTTATTCTTCTTCTATGAAATTTACAGTTCATTCTAAGTTCATCTCCCTGTTAGGGCTGGTTTAAATAGTTGCTGTCTGCATAACTCCAGCCCCTTTTAGAGAAATCTTTAGTCTCTCAGAGGTCCTTCCACTCACTTGGCTATTCTTCAAGATGGTGACAACAGTCTTCCTAGCACATGAGAATCACCTGACTGAGGAGCTTGTAAAAATTCTGATACCTAGGTCACCCCTAACATCATTCATATTAGAATCTCTGAGACTGTGACCACCGGATCAGTTTTTATAAAGCTCCCAAAGTGTCTGCAAAGTGCAACCAATATGCAGACCCACTGTACCTGGAAAGATCTTATAGCTAACAGTTGCCTGGGCCACTCAACCTGCCTCTAAACATAGCTGGAGCCTATTAAGTCCACAGAGCCAGGGGTCATCCCAGGATTGGGATCGATCTTGTCTTAATTCACTGTGATTTGGGGTGATGTAAGGAACACAAAGGCAATACTAATAGAAGTTAATGTTATTGTGCACTCACTCACTATATGCCACTTACATTATCAAGTGCATATGTAGCTTCTTCATTGCAACTGCAACATGTATTATTCCATTTACAGATGGAGAAACTGAAGCTTAGAGAAGTAAAGTAACATGCCCAAGGTCATAAAGTTAATACATGAGAGAGCTTAATGGTCTTCTAATGTTAAAACCTCCGCTCTTAAAGCCATACACTATATTGACTTCCTACATTTATGATACTTAAAGTCACTCTGTTCAAGTGGCCCAAGAGAGTAAGTAGTTAGTCATCCTAGCTCGCTGGTTCCTTATTTTTCTCCACTGCGCATTTCCCACTCTTTTGGACTTGCCTACTTCAAGGTTTGACCACACTTAGTCCTATTGCTCTGCACCTTCCATATCCATATGTTGCTCAATACTTAATCCTTACACGTGACTATTAATAGCTCACCTAGCTTTCATGAGTCAATCATCATTCCTTTGGAAGAGTCATCGGACACTGGACCCACTGCTCATGTTGGTTCACACTCTCACAGGGTCTTTGACTTTGCCCTGGTACAAATATGCTCCATTTGCTAAAGTTTGGCAAGATCACACTGTCGCTTTTGTTTTAATAACCACCTCCATAGAGAGCAAGCATTTGGCAATTTCTTCTACCTTAGGAACAAACGATTCTCTCTTCCATCCATATTCTTCTCATTAGCCCAAATTAACAATTTCAGAATATCTACATTAGGAAAGCTTAGAATTGAGGTGTTCTGTTTATGAGAGAGAATATTTTAAGGCAGTGTTTACCCTACTTCAAATAAAATGGACTTGCAGGAAAATAAGACTCCATCAAATCATCTGTTCTAAGCCCCTCTGATCTCATGACATTTTAATGCAAACTATAACAATATTTTCTCCAAATTCTTTATGGTTAATGTTGTTTAAATTATTCTCCATTATATAGTTTATGGAAATACATTCTCCTGTATAAAAATGGGAGTAATTTTTAGCAGCAGATAGCATTTAATAAGTCAGATTTAATAAACAAAGTCACATTTGTATGTGGGCATTTTCCCAGAACATCATCAAGTATGACAGGTTGGTTATGAGGAGCTCAGTTCCTTGATGTATGTATCAGCTTAAGAGCTTGTCACCAACCCTGACGCATTAATTCTTGTACTTTGTGCAAGTGAAACTTCCTGTTGTCTGCGAAACACTGTGAGCCATTTAACACACGACAAGCTTTTAGATCACGTTGCTTCTGTGACTGCACATTCTGAATGCAAATACACCTCTGCAGTGGTTGCTGGCATCAGAATATTAACATAAGAAATGTTTTCTGCACTATCAATGTTAGGCTATGTTTAGGAAATGTGTTTGGTGCTCATAATCTCAATTTCCGCTAAGTTTCTAGTGGATTTACCGGATTCCAAGATGATTTTCAGAAAATGACTTCATACTCAAGGTCAGATTGCTTTTTAGCCAATAAATGATGAGTGAACTGGCATTTTGCAAAACTCTGCTCTAGATAATGGGTTCTCTCTGCCCTGCTAACTGCCCTGGTTAGATAATTAGACTTTGTGGTTAAGGTCAGATTCAAGGGAAAGAATTTACACTGCATTGCCTGAGTCTGGTCTAAATTACATGTAATGCTAAAAAATAGTAATTACCCGATGTAACTTTAATGTGCACCCAATAGGGGAGTGACTGTGAAATTTTAAATTAAGGGTAATTTTATCAGGTTAACTTGGAAACAGATTCATGAGTACTCACAGTTCATTTTGCTTTAAATTCAGCAGGCTATTTCTATAATTTCTTATGGGTTTATTATTTATAAACCTTGCTTGGTGGCTTGTCATTTCAGAAAGACCAGGTAGTATATCTTTTCCAAAGGCTCACTTCTTACTACTTTGTCTAGTAAGACAAATTTATCTCTGATATGTTTTCTTTTATCTTCTTACTAGAACCCTTCAGAGATTCTCCTTCCACTTCCTTCTGGTGTTTTCTCTCTACTAATTCCAGACAAGATTTTAGCTGATTCTAGTTTAAGTTATTTGATCCTAGAAGCAATTTGTTTAAACTCAACAAATGTTCAAAAATAACCTTAATTTTCTCCTAATGTTTATGGAAAATAGGTAAATATTTGACAATATCCATGCCCTAAAACAGATTTACAAACTATTTGGAGAGTCAGGACTTGTACATATTAAAAACTCATAAGAAAATGCAGTAATATAATTGAATATAATAAAAGGATACCACTTAGTTACCTGTGACATAGGATATACTAGTTATTTCATAGTAATTTATACTCTCTTCTTAAATACTCACCAGAATGCCAAGACATCCCCTGAATGGGTAAGCCTCTTTACCAGGCTTTGGCAAAAGAAAGTTTTATTAAAACAGAACATCAGATGATATAAAATCTCTGAAGCAGACACACACAATGGTCCAGAGTCCTACAATGTCTTTCTGTTTCTCACAAAGAATCCTCTGCGGCATTGTGTACATTCTCTGGGTGAAGAATTCTCTACTGATCGAGGTCATTTTCCCTTGCACCACTTGTGGCTAGAATAGCAACTATTGGTATTGTCTCAGATAACCCAGCCCCATTGGTGTCCTGGATGCCTACAACTCCCTCGTACCTGATACATATTAATAGGAGGTATCTTCTGACCAGTGACTGGAAATCTCTTAACAGATCCAAAAAACACAGTATCAAAATAGTGTACAGTCCTTTTCAAGAGAGGACAATTGACAAACATATCACTTAATTGAAAAAGATATACACTTAAATATAGATGTCCTACTTTTTTATTCTTTCTCAGGCCAGTTAAAATTTTATCAGAGATTGGTATTGTTCTAATCATATGCCCTTGGAAAAGGCTATTATGTCACATGCTCAGGAATTTAGCCTTAACTCGCAAGTTGGGAGTCATCACATTTTTATATCTGATTTCTGTTTCACATAAGTATATAAATACATCCAATCTTTATTTATGAAGACTACTGTGGCAGCAGCTTGCAGCTTGATGGGAATGGGCAGAGAAGAGGAAACCTGGAAGCAGAGTACAGAGACTTGGGGATACTAAGCAATGGTCCGTTGAAGATTCTGAGCACATCTGAATGATGTCAATTGCAATATAGCAGAGGATACATATTTAAGAGACATTTTAGAAGTATAGTCTACACAACTGGGTGTGTCAGACTGGATTTGGTAGGTGAAAGAAGTGGAGAAGTCCCAGATGACTATAGTGTTTCTGACTGAGGCCACTAGAAGTTAGGTCATGCTAAAGATATAAGAAGCACAGAGGAAGAGCTTCAAAAAGGGCTTCAGCTAACAATCATAACTGGTATACTTTGAGTTTTGGGTAGATCTTTGTGTCTTTAGAATGGTTGGGCACTGTCTATTCTTTGAAGCTCAATATCAGACTAAAAACCTAGAACTGATTCTTGTTTTCCCATTTTCTTTCATTCCCACATCCAACAGATGACAATGTCCTGTCAGTTCTCTCTCTCAAAACATCTTGAATTCATCTGCTTCTTTCTACTATTTTAGACAATGTTGCCATCATCTCTCTCTCAGATGACTGCAATAGCTTCCTAACAATAGCTTTCCTATTTCTTCTCTGCATCCTTTCTTGAAGTGAAAGCTAAAGTGCTGTTTGAAATACAAATCAAATCATGTCAAACCTCTGCTGAAACTGTTTAGTGGCTTCCCATTTTAGGGAAGAATATATTTAGACTATTTATCATAGCCTGCATGATATCGTAGCCTGTTTCAAAAAAGAAAGTTGTTTTGTCTTCTCATTTGCCCTTATCTAGTACTCCTTTCTCCCTCACTCACTGTGATCCAAGTACATTACCTTTCTTGCAAGTTCTTTGCAGTGTTTCAGCCACACTGAAAGCTCATTCCTTGTCAGTTCCCTCTGCCTTGAATGTTCTACATTCATGTTGTCAGGTGAATGGCTCTTTGGTATCCATCAGTTCTCAGGTCACATGTGAACTTCTCATAGTGCTCTTTCTTGATTTACACATTCCCTTATCATCCCTGTAGTCTTCATTTTTAAAAAAATTTTACCTTACTACTTTATAAAAAAATACCTTTTAAAAAACTTTTTGTGTGTATGCGTAGTCATTTAGAATCTCTTTTCCTGTCAAAATATTGAGTTCCATAGGAGTATGGATCTTGCCTCTCTGTTTACTGTTGCAACCCAGCCCATGGAACCGTGTCTGACATACAGTCAGCGCTCTATAAATATTTGTTGAATGAACTAGTAATTTAATGCATGAGTTAGGATAAATCTAACCGAAAAGGAAGGATGCTGAGAAAGTATCCACAGGCTTTTCTAAACTAACTGCAAATGCCTGTCTTGACTTATAATCACGATAAGAGGTCTTTCTAAGCCTGGATGCCGTGAGAAGCAATAAGGAGATAAGAGCAGCCAGCTGCCTAGTAGAAAAGAAGGTAGGGATAAACCTAAGCAAATGATTGTCACTGGCAGCGTACTAGACCCATTCTACTCTATGCCTAAATATTATCTAACTTGCCCTTTGACATTCTGGCCAAAGAAACTTGAAGCCTTAAGTTCTCAGTCTAAGCAGAATAAATTATGCTTAACTGTATCCCCTCATCTGCCCATCCTGCTGTATGCTTCTCTGGCTCTTGTCTTTTCCTCATCAATTCCCATAGCCACTCTTACCAGCATGCTTAGATCTTTTAGACCCTTAGCATTTGCCCTACCACGAACCAAACAATTTTAAAGCATTGCCAATTGATATCATTACAGATTTAAGAAGTCAGCCTTCAACTGGGTCCTTACGCTGCTTATAAATCTTTTGCTCCACCTTAGTGTATTGGTTCCATGGTGGATATTCAGAGGAAGTTCTAGCATTTCTATATAAGAAGAATATAAAGTAGATAAACTATTTGGAAAGAGAAATTAGGAGACTTGCTTTGAATTTGTGTTTCCATAATAGCATTCTGTGTTTATTTATTTTGCATATCACAGACTTAGGAAAGTAGCAAACGTTCCTAAAGATACTTTCAGTACCTTAAGATTGAAAGAGGGCTTCCTAGGTGGCGCAGTGGTTAAGAATCCACCTGCCAATGCAGGGGACACAGGATCAATCCCTGAGCCAGGAAGATCCCACATTCCGAGGAGCAAGTACACCTGTGCGCCACAACAATTGAGCCTGTGCTCTAGATCCCGTGAGCCACAATTATTGAGCCCATGCGCTGCAACTACTGAAGCCCATGCACCTAGAGCCTGTGCTCTGCAACAAGAGAACCCATGGCAATGGGGAGCCTGCACACCACAACGAAGAGTGGCCCCCGCTCACTGCAACTAAAGAAACCCCGTGCTCAGTAACAAAGACCCAACACAGCCAACCAATAAATAAATAAATTTATAAAAAAAAAAAAAGATTGAAAGAGAGTTCATAGTCAATATCTGTTAATATTACTATTATTACTTGAACTTTGTATGGATATGAGATAGATACTATGGAGAGCTAAACTTTATTCCACCCAAGCTACCACTTGGATGCACAACTGTAGATTCTCCAAATCTTTAAGATTCTCTTAGGTCTTCATATTCCAAAAGTGAACCTCTGTGTCTTAAAATATAGTTAATCATATGGAAAATATTTATTTAATTATGTTCCAGGCAATGAAACAAACAATAAACACATAAGGCATAAATGTATGAATGCTCAAATCCCATTTCTTCTAATTGTGAACTTACCTGTTTCTTCACTTTGCAGTGTACCACATTACCATTTGTCCAAGTCTCCCTACTCTACAAGACAAATCTTTCCAAATGTAGTTTGATGCTATTCCTTATCTCCATTGGAATTGTTGCCCATCCATTATCTTGTCTGTGTTGTATTTTCAATCGTTCTCTTTTTATTAATTTCTTCCTCTGGGTCTTACAAATATGGTCAATTTATAAATATTGTATAGATGATCTCCTGTTGTTACTTCCTCATGACCAATTCACTTCTCAACCCACCTTAATCTTTTGAGAAATTATTATTGAAAATATCATTAATAACTTTTACCCTAATTCTCCTTGACCTTTCTGTGTAAAACGACTATTGACTTAGTCCCTCCTTTTCTGAAATTCTCTCTTCTTTGACTCAAATATTAATGTTCATTCATTTGTTCATAAAATAATCCTTTGCTGTGGATCAGGAACACACTAGGTCTTGGTGAGACGATGATGAACAGGATGAACTATTTAGCCTTAAAGAACTAAAAGGGAAGGAGAGGGATAAAAAATAATTATAACCAGTGTGATAAATGCTTTCATTGAGGTACACAGACTGCTGTAAGTGCAAGGAAGAAGAGGCTGTGTGTTTCTATTATTCTAGAAAGCATCCCCCTCCAAGAAAGCCCTCTCCCCGAAAGTACCAGCTTTCAGGGAGATGCAGGAGTGAGAGGAGGGTTTCTCAAGTTTAGAGATGCAGCACATGCTAAAGCAGAGTTATGAGAGCATGCTGAATTCCAGGATTGTTAACTGGAGACCCCCTGAAGATGAAACTGGAAAGAGGGCATATGCCAAGGCATAGAGGGGAATTGTATGATCTGCTAGAACACATAGGCTAGAGCAGGTAGGAGCTACAGAGACCCTGAGTGCCATGATCAGGTTTGCATCTTACATCACTCTGCCCATGGGGTAAAAAATTGTATATGTTTAAAGGAAAGAAGGAAAAAAGCAAGTGACTATTATGAAGATAGGAAAACCAGTCTAAATAGGCATCCTGAGAACTAATAATGCCCCCTACAGTTTTGGGGAGGAAACATATAGGGCTGGGATGATTCCAAAAGAACAAGACCAAGAAGAATCTATAACTGGTTTTAACTAGTCCCAGATTCCCTTTCCAGCTTCTTTTCTGGCTTCTCCTTCCCTGTAAAGCCCTCTGCTTTGGCCACTGTTCCCTCAGACCAATCCTGCTATCCTCTATATCTCTTGTACTCCAAGAAGAATTTTCATCTTCTAGCTTAAGGTCAACTACCTCTAGAGAGGCTTCCATGGTTCTGTTTCCCTCAACAGCTATTATAGCACTCATCACTTTGCAGAATATTCTGTGGTTGGTGCATCTATGTGTGTTACAGATGATTGATTTTTTCAAATCGTGATTCCCTAGGGTAGTTCTTGGAATATAGCAGTGCTGCAATACACATTTCTTGAATTGAACCTCTGTTATCTTGAATATGATGATATTCTATTGGTGAATATTTTAGGAAAAAATAAAAGTAAAAACATTGGAAATAATTGAAATAAAGAAAACTAAGGGAGGCTATGATAAAATTATAGGTATATATCTAATATTGTAAATTATTAGGTAATCAGATGGTAAATGCTTCAGCCAACCATAATTTGACTAAACTTTGAACAAAATTTCAATTTATTCTACAGCCTGGATGGCAATATTACTCAGTCTATGAATAGAAGACTAAGTCACAGGGGGATTGAGAATTGCACTTTGGCTATCACAAAAGCCTCAGAAGGAAATCTGCAATTAGTAGCATGGATGCCTCAGAGTCACATAATATAAAAACTTAGAATGATATATGGGCTGACAATCTCTGGAGCTTTCAGAAATGCACATTCAATCAGGTCTTCTGCTTCTAGGGCAATGATAAACACCAAGCCAGGATAGTTAGACAAATGACTGAGAGGCTCAGGAAATCATTACTTTGCAGTTAAAAATCAATCAGCCTTCACCTATCCATTTTGGGCATGCCAGATATAGAAGACAAGCTACACACCTCTTCGTCCCTCTGTTTGCCTCTGTATACCCCTCAGTCTCACAGCATATAATTATCACTCTTGATCTACTTGTTATCTGTATCTTCTATAGCATAATTAAAGAAAAGAAAGCAATTGGGAGTCAATATATTTTGAATTCAATAGTTAACAACCAGAGCAAACATAGCCCAACTGTTATAATTACTTATGTAGAAAATTCATTAGTAGTAAAACCTTTGGAAGTTCAAACAAGGTATCAAACTTGAGAAATGGGATGCTTGTACCAACATTTAAATTCCATCCTTAGTGCCTAAGCAGTGAGTACTTAGATGTGTTAGCTGTCACTGCATATTAGCGTATACAGGGGCCTTATTCCTATTCTTGATTGCTTTTTGAACAGAAACAGATTTACTGAGATAAATAATTGTCATCTTCATAAATATGTCTGGCACATGTGATAATGAAATGAACACTGACAGGTATCAGTGATTAAGTTGTGTTTTTAATTGTTCTTTGAGAAACTTGTGGCATTTTGTTGAAAATACAGGAAAGCTTAGGAAAACATTAACTATAAATACATCTGAGTAGGTAGAGTCACCTGTGTTACATAGAAATAGAGCCACCTGAGAACACCTACTCTCTAAAGTTCTACTTGGTTTCACATATCGACCCATAATGGAGTTTCTCCTTCAGGGCAAATGACTTCACAAATGGAGACCCAGTGTCATACGCTGGCAAGGAAAACAAATTCACATACGTGCATTTCATTGTATTGATATTTGTCGAGGTGTCCAAGCGAAGTATAGGGGTGAAGAGGTCCCTATAAATTGTCAGATTATTATAAACTTCATACAGACAAATTCACCAAGGATGGGGAGTGGCTCAGGAAGACACCAGGACGCAGACATCGGGTGCTGATACACATACCATCAGTCCATAACCACAGTCTTCCTGCCATATATTCCTGTGAAGAATTTTTTGCTAGCTAACTAACAGAAAGACCCATCTACTTTGCTTCATATGTTAAGGACTATGATTACTCTCTAGTAACTTTTTTTGTCTTCAAGACTTACTTGGATTTTTACTTTAACAAAGTTTTATATGCAAGATTATATTGTAAATTTCCTTATCTTGGGGGATCACTTAATATAAATTAATAAGGAAGTTTAGTGTAAATAGCTTTTACATGTTCTATTTTCTACCTGAAAAAGAAAATAGGAAAAATGTCAAAGTTTTATCGGGGGAGAGATTAGTATTGTAGTACTGACTCAATTGTGCATGACTTGAGAGCTTGGGCTGTTAAAAAGAATTCAATTATCCTGTTTGCATGAGAAGAAATGGAGGTTCTCCCTTTGAATCAAAGCTACCAAAAGAAATAATGTATTAACTGGGCAGTCTGCCTAGTTTTCTTTAGTTATATAGAAAAAAAAATCCCTCAAAAAATCTATTCCTGTACAATTTACACCCAAGTCAAAATAGATGAACTAAAGCTTTAAAGAAAACGGGATTTTCCTTAAGTACTATTGAATTCAAGTTTGTTTCTTTTCAGAGCACAGGACTACAAAATAGTTTAAGCTGGAAATAAAGACCTTTTGAAGAAAGTTGTAAGCTCTTTTCAACTCCAACTTGTTGTTTCCTCCATTGCGTCTTAAGATATAATTTCTAAGAATCCCCAAATTATTTTTGAGGTAGATAAAACTCAAAAAATACATGTGTTTCTCTTTGACGTTTATTTACCCTAATGGAATCTACGAATCTACTTAAAGTAGTAAGGATGTCATTGAAATGAGATTCTTTATCTCAGCAACAGAAAGAAAGGAGTTTCTGAGGAATATATTGGGTTGGCCAAAAAGTTCATTCAGGTTTTTCCATAAGCTGCTACAGAAAAATCCAAACAAACGTTTTGGCCAACCCAATAGTTTGGGACCACTGCAAGGCAATGTGTTCAACTTAAGCAATGAGGTAGTTGAATAGTTTACATATGGGCATCCAGTCTTTGCTAGTCCTTTTAGAATTTCTCTGGTCTCCAGAAAACCAATGTGTGTTCTGCAATCTTTCTTTTCTTCTCATGGCCCATGCATAGCACTTACAATATCTGTTCTATAGGCAGAATAAACCTGCAAGAGCCACAAGTGTAGATTATCTAAATCTTTACATAGCGAAGCTTATAGACCTTGGATTTAAAATACAAATTTCATCCACAATAAAGGTTAGCAGCTGTCAGTACTTTCAGGTTTCAGGATACTAACTGAGAAACACTCAGGTGATCTTGGAATTTAAAGTGACTAGAACTTCTCTAAGTGATGCATATTCATACCCTACAATTAAATGAAATCTGGGGATTTGGGAAACTACACGGGGTAGACTCTCTGGGACTTTCAAAGCTATTTGGATAGATAAGATGGTAATTTGCACTTATTGTTTGATGCTTTGGGTCAGGTTTTCTATAAGATGAAGATATAGTATATTATAAAATATGTATGCTCTTTGTTAGGATTTGAGAAGAAAGGAAAATTTAAAACAGGCTGGATTAAGGCAGCTGATACATGTGTATGTGTGATGGGAATGAGTATGGTTTGTATTTGCTAACAGTGAACACAATTATTCTGGCAAAGTCAACATGTGGCATACTTTCTCTGCTGTCCAGTACTTGTTAACTTATTAAACACCATCCCTATGTATGGGGAATTTCTCTATGTATGAGGGTCATTCTTGTCTAGGGTAAAAGACAGGAACTTGCTTTTCCAGTTTCCCTTGCAGTTAACACATAGGGATATGACCTAGGCAACACCCACTAGACATAATTCAAGATTTCAATTTAGAGAAGAATCATAAGAATTAGGATGCTATGCCCAGAATCCCTCCTGGTGAGGATGGTAGAAAGTGGTTGAGAGACATGGAGATTGCAGAGGTGGCAGTGATCCGTGTCTACTAGAATGCTGCACTCCCAGCCTGGGCCGTCTGCAGAGCTTCTGCCTAGTGCCACTGGCACTGAGGTCTTCACTGGCCAGGTGCAATGATGAATTTTGGAGCTGCTCATTGCTTTGCAGGGTCCAAACCTGATTCTCTTGCTCCCTGGATTTCCTGTAAGCTACCTAGTATGTTTGTATTACTTTTTGGCTTAAACGAGGCAAGAGGTACTCTGCTGATTACCGCTGAGACCCTAACAGTGCAGCATTGTTCCCCACTGCCCTCATGAGATCTCTGTGAACATAGCCTCTTTCAAAGGGAAGGCAGTTTAACAGTTACCTGGGTTAGATCCACTCCTACCATACTTCTTTTTTTTTTATTTGATCTAATTAAAATTTTAGTTGTATCTAGTATTGTTATAATCATCCTGTCCATGTTTCTTAGTACACAATAGAATGTACCTGTTAGGAATATATCTAGAGTGGAATCACAGGTCACAGATTCCAGGGTCATGAATATGTTCTATGTTAGTAGATAGTGTTAAGTTGTCTGCTAAAATAGGGCCATAAATTTAGGCTCCCAGTTCATAAGAGTTCCAGTTGTTCTGCATCCTTGCCAGCACTTGGCATAATTAGTTTTTTAAAATTTTTATTGGAGTTTAGTTGATTTACAATGTTGTATTAGTTTCAGATGTACAGCAAAGTGAACCAGTTATACATATACATATTTTGGGGTGGGGGGGAAATTGAGGTTAAGAGAGTCTAAGCGCAATGGTAGTATAGAAAAAAGCAGACTGGATTTGCAGTCAAAAGAATCTGATGACTTTGGGTAAAGTGCCTCTTCCTCTCTCAGCTTCAGCGTCTCTAAATACAGAATTGTTAGATTAGGCAAATGAAAATATAGCATGTCTCATGCTTGGGACATACTTACACTAAATAATTCTTTGTTTTTGATGAAATTCCAGTTTAACTGTACATCCTGTATTTTATATGGCAAAGGTAGATAAAATGTACAAAGGCAAAGATAATGAATGCAAAAGTATTTTCATACCACAGAACACATTGTAGTTAAGTTTATTATTATTGTCTGAGCTCAAACATCTAGTTAATAACAGCAATTTCAACTTGCCTTTATATTGAGATGTAAAGATCCTACATAATTTACATAGGATCACAAATACTTAGCTCAGCAATAATAAGCTATCTGGTAAGTGAATTAATCATCATTCGGAACTTCCAATTTATTTTAAGTAACTTAGTGCTTATAAGGAAGGCTGAATTGAAAATTCACTCTCCGTCTAATTGATGCCACACTGAGTATCTTTATCTGTCACTGACACCAATTTTAGACAGTAAATTCTGATATGTATCCTCAGGTTTAACAAACGATCATTCTGTAGACCATAGGCCACATAGTCAGACTTTAGGACAGACAAATTTGATTTGGATCTTCCTTGGCCATTATTGAAGATACATAAAAAGCCACAGAAAGACTAGGTCATGGACTGAACAGCTATTACATATCATCCAAACCTGCTGAGAAATATTTTTCTTAAGACATGAAATAATAGCAGTGGTTTGCAAAATTTGCACACATGAGTTGTTTGCATTTCTGAAGATACACAGAAAGAAACAAAGGTAAATAAAAACGTGAAGTGTCAGCTCAATTGAAAAAAGAAAAATGCAGATAGTCCTCTCTAAACACCTGACATTCTCCCTCCCATTTCACCTCTGTTTACAGAGACACCTGATCCCAGTTACAGAACTGAGGGTTTGTGCATTGGGAGTTGTCTTCAAATTCCACCTATTTTTAGGAAAAAGCAGTCCTCCTAAAGTCAACAAAAATAAATTTGCAGTATTGTAAACCTTACTTTGAAATCTGGAAGGAAAGAGAGAGGGAAGAAAGAAATGATGACGGTGCTTCTTCTGTAACAACAGCATTACTTGATCCACGTAAACAAGTTGGAGGAAGACAAACACACTTTGTGGAAATGCTCAGCGGCCAGTGCTGTCCAAAATTTAAAGAGTAGCACTTAAAAGCATTTTTTAAAGGAAGTGATAGTCTTACCCAAAACAAAAGGACAAAAGATTAAGTGTGAGGATTGTGAGCCTGTGTGTGTGTGTGTGTCTATGGTTTGGAAAGAGATCAGTATTCTACTCTCCGGTCATACACAATCTACTGGGGGTGGGAGGGAGTTGGAACAATCTGTAGCAAGCTTTGAGCAGTCTTGGCTTTTTCAGAGCTCAGCTTTACAGGAAGGCTTTCAACCTTGACTGAGACTTAGAAAGCTTATAATTGTGGTTGTCATAATGGAGCCCTGAAGGAAAGAGCAAGTCTACGAGCCTGCCTGGCTTTTGACATGGTAGCCAACTCTTTCTATCATGTATTCATAGACTTGCTCCATTCTTCCAAGGAGAGCATTGGATTTTGACAAGCAAAGTCTGTATTTGCCTTCAGTGCGGACATGCATTTAAGCTGTCATTCTTCAACTCTTGATTCTGGTTACATCTTCACTTCAGCAGGGTTACTACCAACCAATGAACAACTCAGACTGTACATTAGAGAGAGGATTTTTATTTTTAAGTATATGCGCAAACCTCCTAGTTTAAAATATGCTGTTTGTAGCCAGTGATTATCTATATCTATACCTGTCTATATCTATGTATATAGATGGGAGACTCCGACACAGATTTTGACAATGACAATTAGCGTACAATGGTTGTGAGTGATCACAGCAATGAACACAGAAAAAAAGACAACAGGTGGGTATGAATCTCTTACAAAAACATGAAATCCTGTGGCAGTCACTTATGGAGTTCAATTAGTTGTTATTTTTTTAATATTACTTATTTATTTATTATTTAATTTTATTTATTTATTTTGGCTGCTCTGGATCTTCATTGTGGCATGTGGAATCTTTAGTTGCAGCATGCTGGCTTCTTAGCTGTGGCATGCATGTGGGATCTAGTTCCCTGACCAGGGATCAAACCCAGGCCCCCTGCATTGGAGCACAGAGTCTTACCCACTGGACCACCAGGGAAGTCCTGATTAGTTGTTATTTTTATTTGGACCTTTCCAAAAGTTTAGATGAGTATTTGAAGCTGGTCTAAGCTGAAATGAAGCTCTGCTCTGGTTCCCTCTCTTAGTGTAGAACAATATTTCTAATGTGTGATCTGAGATCCCCTGGGGAGAATTGGAACACTTTCAGGAGGTCTATGAAGTCCTTTTTTTTTCCAACTGTGAGTTCAAATATTTTTAATAAGTGTCAGTCAAATAACAGATTGAATACACAAGCAGATATGAGAACCTAGCGGTTGAAAGCCAGATTTTAAAGAGATTTGCAAAAATTTAAATAATGCAACTTTTCTCATTGATTTTATTTTGGAAAACTTAGTTACTTTTCCTAAACTGTGTTATTTGTGTTAATGTGAATTTTATTTTTCATTAATTTCAAATATACCAATAATTTATATTTTATGGTTTCTTAGTTTTAATTTATAGTAAAGACAGTGGACCCTGTGTATCTGTGTGTTCTGTATCCACAAGTTCCACATCCCTGGATTTTGTTCTGCAGTTGGTTGAATCCCTGGATGTGGAACCCAGGGAAATGAAGGGGTGACTATACTATGTCTTTTTTTTTATAAAGGATTTGAGCATCCCTGGATTTTGGTACCCATAGGGGTCCTGGAAATAATCCCCTGGGAATACCCAGGGACAATTGTATTGATAGATAAAGCCCAAATAAACAAAAGCTTTTTGGAATCCTCAATAATTTTTAATAGTATAATGGGGTCCAGAGAACAAAAAGTTTGAGAACTTCTATTCGAGGACAGCAGTCTATAGCAGAAAGTGAAACTCATTTGTGAAAAGTGTATGTATGTATGTATTCTTCAGTTGCCTGAGGTCCTACCACACCCTCCTTCCTTTCAACTGGTATTACCACCCATTTATTTTTAACTTTGTGGTCCCATGGACACTTGAGATACCCTCTGCCTCAGTTTCCTAAATAATTTTGGGATAATGATACCTTAGTGTTCTCATGGGATATTTGGAGGGCTAAAATCAAATGAAAGATGCCAGATACATGAATTCATAAAGGAAGCATGATGTCATACTGTCAACAGAAATAAATAATAACAGCCATTCTATAATATTATTACTATCATAATCACATCACTTTGAAATTTGGACATGCAATTCAAGAGGGCAGAGGTGTAAAGAAATTATAATACCGTTGAAAATTTCCATTATTTTCTTACAGTAGATTTGTTTTCATATTAATAGAACTAAGTAGAAACTTGTGAACTAAAATGACAACCGTATATAAACTAAAATAAGGACTTTTTATGAAGAAAGCCTGGAAGAATGGGAGTCATAAGATTGACTGTGATCTTTTGTTACTAATTAGCTGTGATAATCTGGATAAATTGCTCAACTTCCCTTAGCTAGCTCCCTTATTTGTAAAATAAGGTTATTGGGCTAAAATGTTTTCTAAAGCTTTTTCCAACTTTATGATTCCGTAAGTATAGGAGAATGTATCTGCTTTCTCAATAGCAAGCTTAGTTCTTGCGTTTCAGAACTGATTCATATTGTCTGGAAATTTAGGCTACATCTGGAAATTGCTGTAGAAGTAGCAAATTATCATTTCAGATGTGCAAATCTATTAAGAAAGCATCATTATATGATTGATGTCTGCAATAAGCCAACCAACGAGTACAGCAACACTTCATTATTCCCATATTGGTAGGGAATGAAGTGTTTCACATGCGTGCATTTTCCAAATAATTGACACATACCACTTTAAGTACCAAAAATCTGTTTTTATCACTTTTAATGGAAATACTTCTCAAAAAATATGTTCTGTATTCCCATCTCCTTTAAAGCACAAGCTATAATGATACGTAAACTCTTCATGATTCAGGTCTGATGAGAACTCTACTGCCCAAAGGCTTTTTGTGCATCCAGGAAAAACTACATAAACAATTCTGTACCTTGATTTATGACCAATGAATTGGACTTGTAGATTCAGTAAACAATTGTTTAATCATTAAAACATGATAATTATGTAGCTAATGAATCAATTTGTCTTTAGTATTTAAACTCTGATTATTAAATTGACTAATTAAACCCTACTTAATGAAAATCACACAGATTCTCTTTAACTCTTAAATGAACTTAAACTATCACTTAAAATTAATTATGAAAAATATATTCCATAAAGTTAATAGATTGGTCTTATAACACTAGTAAATTACATTCATTTAAATATTTCAAATACCTGAAAAGAAAATGTACATAAATCTGCATAATAATTTCAAAAGCATAATCTAAAACAAAAATACTGCCATCAGATTGAGTGTGTGTGTGTGTGTGTGTGTGTGTAAACTTAGTGTTACAGTAGTCTTATCGGTCCCCAAATAAATGAACTCTTTTTATAAAATACCTAATGTTAGATCAGGGATGATTTCAAGATGATTGTATACCTGACCTTCTTAGTTACAGAAAAATAATTAAGCTTTTAAAATGAAACTTTTGAGTTGATGACTCAACTGGGCTTTCTGGTATCAGTAAATCATATGTTTCTATTTCTTGAAATGATAAATTTTTAAATTTTACTTCACCAGGGTTACATGGCTCAGGATCCTATCATTTATAAATAATGCTGACCTAATGTCTAAGGCTTAGTTTAAAGCTTTTAGGTTGGTTTATTTAACTATGATTATAGACCTAGATATTAACCAAAAAGTGAACAGTGCATATTTATAATTTGAGTTGCATATCATTCTGCTTTTTCTATATATATTTTTGAAAACTTTAACCTGCTCTTTCTTTTGTAGAGTATATATTATTAGTCACTTTGACTGATGGTTTGTTGTTGTTGTTGTTGTTTTCTTTTTACCTGGATAACTGTTCTAATTAAGCATATGTTCAAATTGTCAAATTTGGCCAGTAGGTGCACATTCATTTGCCCTTCTTTTCCCCTTTGGCAACTCTCTAAACAACTTTCAGATTATACTATCCTTACATTATGACAATAATAAGATCCTCCAGGACCATCTTGATTTTCCTCCTTACTAGAATATATATGGAAAGAACTACTCTCTAAGGATCCCTGCTTTTTTTTTAGTAGAAAATAGAGTTAAAGACAAAATCTGTGTATGAGCATATGTGTGAATGCTGGTGCTAGACAAAATACTGTGCTTCTGGGAAAATTCGATGATGGAATTGTAAAAAAAAAATATGTCTTTTAGGTCATGATGTCACATTGATATTTATTTCTAAATATATTAAATTCTTGATATAACATCCAGTGTATACCAAGATCATGTTTATATTATTTCATTAAATTTTTTAAAACCTTAATTTTCTAGAGTATAAGTTGATTTGGAACCTACATTTGACCTACAATACCTCTTTTCCAATTCTACAGTTTTTACACCTCATAATCCTTATTTAGAAGTCATATTGTTGTTAAAGTGTTCTTTCACTGCTCTGTAATACTGTTAATATCTAAAGATTATTTTAGTATAGGAGATATTCCTATTTTCAAATGAAGTGTTCTAAGGCTGCTTTGCTTTCTGAGTTGATATCTATCTCCCTTCTTTTATTTATTTATTTGTGTGGGTGTGCTCACTTTCACAGTAGGATCAGTCTTCTTACCTGAGTCAGTTCTAACTGGGCAGCATCCATGGAAGGTCTGACATTGGTCAAGTGGTCATAGACCTGGAGAGGAATGAGTTTATGGTGAACCATAGGAAACTGACCTGCTCTCTGTTTGTGGATTAGACCACACAGTACAACTTCTTTCTGAGTTATTTTGCTCTTTATTTCAGTTGCTGATTGGAGCTGAAACGCTGATTTGACCTTCATCACTGTGGTATACAGGCTTACCGGATCTTGTCAAATATAAGTCACTGTTGCTCTGCTAAACAGAAAACTTAAAATAGACAAGGTTTGGCACAAGATGAAAAAAAAAATCTACTAAGTCATAATCACTCACTCCATGACACCTGTCTTCTTGAGTTTTGACTTCTTGAGGTTTTGTGACACTGTTTTCCTGACTACCATTTTGGCCCCAGGTGATAAATTTCTTTTTTTGTTGTTTTTTATTGTGGTCCTTGGTTCTCTTTGGTGTGTTGAAGACAGGATGAGATCATTAAAATGATACTGCAAGTGCTAATAGACCCTTAAACAGATGTAAATACAGAACTTACAAGGACTGTAATCATTTAGTTAGCAAATTAGAGACTTGATTCCTCCTAATTAGTTTGCCCTCCAGAGCCACAGACCTCGTGGCTGTGAGAGATGGATCTTCTACTTTCAAGAGATGAATCTTCTACTTTCCACTTCCCTAAAGCACTTTTCCAGATATATGGGCCCTTCTGAAATTTGTCATCCATATAGTTCAAGTCCTGCATCTCAGGTCCAGTTTGGATTCAGGAGGGCATACCTCTTTATTGATTAAATCAAAAATGACCTCCCTCTTCAGAAAAGTGTCCCTACCTCTTGCCCAAAGGAGTAGTGCTTCATCCTAAACTATTTGCAATGATGTAAAAATACTTTCCTATGTTATTTTAACCATGACTTCCTCATAAATCAATTTATACATAGTATCAGGGAGATTCTTCCATCTTAAAAGGAGATAGTGCGTCTCTCTCTTTGGGAGAAAGGAGCACTATCTCCTGCTCATTATACCTGAATCAATATTTGGGGTGCTAGTATGTATGTTTCTCAAGACCATGCCTGACTACTTTCCACTTAGAAGCCTGCTGTAAGGCCCAGTGCGTCACACTGGACTCTCTTGCACATTGATAGAAACCAGCTCCCACTCTTCACATCTTTCAGGCGGACTCATGTATTAGACTACTTGGCTGCCTCCTCTGGGACTATCTTCTGAGAATAGCCTTATTTGTCCAATCAAGTGCTTCTCAGCCGTTTTCTCCTCTTAACCCATAGAGAAAAATGATAATGTCTGCAATATTTGCTGGCTTTTCAGACCCCACCGAGCAACCTTGATGACTGAGGGGATATATATCTAGGTATACCCGTAACTCTATGCCAAGTCACACTCAATGAGAAGCTCTGCTCTATCCTTTTTTTTCCTGCTCAATTCATACTTAAATCATATCTAAGTAGACCAAATTAAGCTCTGGATGAAGGCTCTACAGAGCTCTTTTATAAGGGATGCACAGTGCTTTCGAGCAGAGCTATTCAAAGGGTGATCCATGGACCGTTACCTGGTAACTGTTGTTACCAGACCACCGCAAGAGAATAATGTCAATAAATGGTCTCTAAGCATATTCTTTAATCCAGTACATATTTTTGGTTGGAGGATGGCAGGAATACATTCTCAACAAAGAAAGCTCTGTGTTGATTTATGTTCTGACATGATCTGACTAGCAAGAACACCCACTAAAGATCAAAATTGTGGGACTCAAAATTGTGTAGTGCAAGGGATTGAGTTAATTATATTGTCACAGCACCCAGTCTTCCTATTCTTTACTACTTTCAGGCTTTTATATGACCCTGCAGAGGAGAAAAAACGACAAAAAGCAAAACAAACAAAAACCAGTAACTGTTTAACACTCCATTATGGCATGGTGGGTGTTAATTCTGAGGAGGATGGCAGGCAGTTCTATGAAGCACCTGTTTTCTGATCACCTGGTGAGGGTCTGGCCAGGATAGCATGATGCGACACTGGCTGGGGCACTGGCCTCATCTTAGGTGTTAACACCTTGTAGATTATTAAGCAGAAAGAACCCCAAACAGGCGAAGTTCCCAAATCAGTTGATTTCCTTATCTGTACCTCTGCCCCCTCTGAAGTTTCATAATGTAAGCCAGTGGTTCTCAAACTTGAGCATGTCTCAGTCACTTGGAGAGCTTGTTAAACTACAGATTTCTAGGTTTTAATTCCAGAAATTTGGAGGCAGTAGGTCTTAGACGGAGTCTGAGAAGTTCTGTCAAGTTCCCGGGTGATGCTGATACTGTGTCCAACACAGGGAACCACAAAGAACAATTCATATTTATATTGAGCTCACAGTGAAGTCATCGCTGGGGGTTTCTAGCTGTCTTGTGGATTTTGACTAAAAAAAAAAAAGGTTTACTCAGTAAACCTAAACAGAAGGAAGAAAATGGGAGGATGAATGTCAGGCTATTTGAAAATATTAGTGTCCTTATTTACGGCATGGAGATAAGTCAGACTCTGTTTTGATAGCCAGCCAGCCCTTTTTGTGTTTGTTTAAGGCAAACTGAGCTCTGAGACTATTGGAGTTTTTCTCATTCCTTTTATCCACTATTCATAGGGCTGCTGCCAGAGAATATAAGTACCAGGGTCAATGGTCCATATTAGAGTGACTCACATTTAATCAATTTTATTTGAAAACTAGCAGTTGCTTTTGAACTTCAAGGAAAGGATATCTAAGAAAATAAGGGACCTAATGTCTTTTTTTTTACTAAGTTGCTATTCCAAAATGAGCTATTCTATGTCTTAAAAGCCACTTAATAGGACAATTTGAGGATCTAAAAATCATTACAAGCTTATGTTTCAACAAGAATGTTGAGAATTGTTCAGTCATTTTTTTCATTGATGAGCTTTCTTCAGAACCAAGCTGTCCAGGTGAGGTTTCACAGCCATGCAGTCTCGGGGTCTGGAGGACAGCAAGCTTGCTTCTCAGATGTCTGAAAGGAGAGCTCGCCTTCTCTTCTCTTCTCTCTCAGTATGAAGGGTGCCCTGTCTAGTTAACAATCCCTGTCCTCCCCTGACAGCCCGTAGCTCCTTTTTATTCACAGAATAATGCCGATGTCATTACTCTCAGTTTCTGTCTTCTGTGAATCCTGGGGAATCCTCCAGAGACATGTCATCTCCATCACCACGAGTCGATATTCATTTGCTTTCTTCAGGGTCCATAGACCTGGACTATAATGCAGCATCAGAGACAGTTTCCTTGTCAAAGTGGTTAAGTGGGAAGTACAGTTCCTGGTCTAAGAATCATCCCCCCCGTGAGCCTACATTCTAAAGAAAATAAATAGTAATTTACTAAATGACTGTTTGCCACTTAAAAAAAAATCAGCTATTGCCAATAAACCAATTCAAGACAAGCCAATCTGATATCAGCGTCTGCAAGTTAATAATAAGAATGAGATTAGGACTTGTTTGAATTTGTAAATAATGTTTTTGGTGACTTGACAAATAATTATAAAGGATTTGGAAGACAGGATAAATTATCCCTGGATTATAACTTTATGATGTTGTGAATTTTAAAAAATGTAATATGGAGTTTCTTACTTTTTCTCAATACTCTCATTCTTTAAAATTATTGTTATTAAATAAATGAAGAACCTAAGGGTTTCAAATCATTTGCAGTGTAGGTCCAAAATCCCTTGCCTGAAACTGTTGAGATCAAATGTGTTGTATTATTTTTTAAAATTTTACGTTTTTAGAGCAGTTTAAAGTTCATAAGCAAATTAAAGGAAGGTACAGAGATTTCCCATAAACCTCCTACTCCTGCCCATGCATTTCTTTCCTTATTGTCAGTATGAATCCCAAATGTGTTTTAAAATTCAGAATTTTTCAGATTTTGGAACACTATTAGGATATAAACTGCCTATTATGTAACAACTCCTGTGGGGTCTGGGGCAGCATTCCACAATCAAATATGAATATTTTTACAACTAAATGGATGAATAGTTACATGAAGTAGGATTTTTAAAAGGCTCTATAAATATTGGCTCAAATTAGGTTCTGCTGCCAAAAGAGTTGTAAAACTCTTGCCTTTCAGAACTTTTTGGATTTGATAACTGCAGGTAAATAATTGTGAACCTGTACCACTGTCAGAAAATATCATTCACTGATGTTGCGTGTGCTCTTCACAGATATTCAGTAAATTGAAAGAATCACTTACTAATTGGTATCAAAATAAAAGTGCATATTTCCCTTAGGACAGAAACATGGCTTTCTGTGTCACACCGTTAGCCACCCCCCTCCACCACCCCCCCTAAGTGAACGGATTAATATAGTTTCTGTTTGTTTAATCTTCACTGCATTCTGTGGACGACAGGATGCACATGATGCCTTGCAGGCCAGAGATGTTCAGTAAACGGTCACTTCATTTCATTTTCTTACTAGCAACTTTATTGGTACTAAAAGGTATCAAATTTGGGAGGAGCTTGCCCATATATATATATGATGCTGATGCTCAAAATACACAGATAAACTTAGCACCATGCCTTAAAAATGGTCATTGGGCAGCACATCTTCCCATTTGTGCCATTTCTTGCACAGGGGAAGGTATTGTGTTAAAAATTCAAAGGCTGTTTCAAACATTACCCTTTTAACCTGTTTTTATCTGCTGTATCTGAGGCTGTTTATATATAGACATGGATAAATCTTGAATTCACATGTCTCTGTATGTATATGGCTACAAAGTCTACCTATTACTCACTTGTTTTTAGAGTTCTGTGACACAAGTCCCATGATAATACATTCATTCATCTTACTTTTTTGCAGGTTTTCCAGGGCAGAGTAATTTGGTTGGGTTTTTGAGGGTTTTTTGTTTATTTGTAGAGTGTAAGTAAATAGGTATTTGTCCAGAAAGCTTTCGATTGTGCAGCATCTGGTACTTAGGTATTCAGTAATAGGCAGTTGCCAGAGGGCAGACATTAATATCTAGCTCTTGAACTGCTTTGCTGAAAAGAGACCACGCCTTCACTTTTATTTTCCCTCTCTATTTTAACCATTCCTTTGTCCTAAATAAGCAAAATCCTCTGCTTTGTGGAGCATAAGTATTCATAGCTCAAAGAGGATTACTTCAAGATTAATTACAAGAGCACAGAATAGAAGTATTTATAAATGCATAGGATTATACGTGTGTGATTGTGAATAAACTATTATCTAGATGATTGTTTAATTTAGACCTCACTTTTACGTTCCTCCTCCATAAAGATCTATGGCTTAATGGTGTCTGCAGCCAGAGGCTCTGTAACATTTAACCTCCAAATACAGTTCCTAGCATTAGGTCTAGTAAGAGGTGCAGATGTTTTGTTATCCATACAAACTGCATCAATTGATCTGTATGCAGCTAGACTAGAATTTCTTTGAATCTGGGAAGGGCACAGATGTTTCTGCTTTGGGTATTCTCCCGTGAAGAATGGTTTTGTCTTTGTTAGTATGTGCCATTTACTATCTAAGAACACCTGTGTACTTTTGGTTTATTTTTGAGTTCCTCATTCCTTGGTCTGCTTATTTTTATCCATTTCACTAATTGTCATTGTGTGCCTGGTTATATAAGATGTTTTTCAAAGACAATATATACAAAGGAGGACAGAGATATATATTTATTTTATTAAATAAATTCCTTTGGATACATATCAGGTAACTCCTCAAAGGCCAATTTTCTATAAGAAATAGCTATTAATGAGTAAAGAGGTAGTTTTATGAAAATTTGACTATGAGCAAAAAAGGAACATTGCAGCTTATCTCGTGACATCCCAGTAGCAGTAATTTTCAGCTGTTTCCCACAGCAAGTTATAGAATTTTGTGGGAAACTTCCCAGCAGTCTTCCCCACAGGTCAGGTTTCATGGCCGTGACCGCACATCAACCTTCCTTACCATAAATGAACCTGAGGCATAAGTGATGAAGGTCATTTGTGTCTGGAACAAGAGTCAAGGTTGAAAATAAATAAGACTCTGGTTGTTAAGTGAAAGTCACACTGAAGCTTCATGGCACAAAAGATACAGCATTAATCCAACTGAGATTCATACCACATCAGGGTCAGTCCAGAAAGGAAACAGCAGGCTGAGACCTATGTATTTTCATCAAGTAGACTTGAACTCTCCAAGTCCTTGACTTCCTATATTCTTATGGGTGTGGATCTCATTGCATAGAAGGAAGCCTGGGCAAGTCAAATCCAGGTTGTAGTGTGCTGCTCACATCTGGTTCTGTACTCACATTCAGCAACCAGGCTGGAGAGGCAGATTCTGGCCTATAGATGCTGGAGCTACTAGCAAGTTACTAACAAATAACCAATAGGAAAATAAGCTCAGTTTCCATTCTTCTATTTAAATTGCTGTGAGATTTAAAACAAAATTGCTTAGTCATCCTTGGTCATTTCCTCATTTGCAAAATAAGATTAAATGTAATTTAACTTCTCTTGTAATATAATAATGGTAATATTTTAAGGCTTGGCCCTAGTGAACATGAAAATACGTCTGGTTCTTCCTATTCAATTGTTTCATCTCTATTTTTTTAGGCTTAAATTGATGGTTTTAAGAAATATTCTGTGTGTTAACAGTCAAGTATGAATACCTGCCGTTTCATTCGAAGAGGGTCTCATACATGACTACACCAAGGCAAAGCATAATCAAATTGCTTAAAAACAGTGATAAGCAACCTGATAAAAATGAACAATACATACATAAAACAAAGATATGAATGATAGTGAGCTTCTCAGAAGTAATCCAAGCCAGAAAAGATTGTGGCGTGAAATCTCTAAAGTGCTGAAAGAAAAAATTATCAACCTAGAATTCTAGGGCCAACTAAATATCTTTCAAAAAGAAAGGTGAAATAAGGTCTTTTTTAAAAAAAGAATATTTAAATTGTATAATAGTTGTAGGTTTAAATAAATATTACAACTGTAATATAAAGAATTCCCATACCCCACACCTAGTTTCCCTTATTATTAACATCTTACATTATTGTGATACATTTGTCACAACTAATAAGCTGACACTGATATATTATTATTAAAAATCCATATTTTATCTATATTTTCTTAGTTTTTATCTGATATCCCTTTTCTGTTCTAGCTGTGACAATTTCTCATACCTTCCTTGTTTCTGATGACCCTGACAGTGTTGAGGACTACTGGTTGAGTATTTTATAGAATGTCTTTCAAGTAATATTTGTTTGATTTTTTTTTTCATGATTAGACTGAATGCAATAGAAGAGTTGTCTCCCTCCCCAAAATTCATATGTTGAAATCTTATCCCCAGTATGATGATTTTGGAGATGGAAATTTAGGAGGTGATTAGGTCATGAAGGTAAGTCTTCATGAATAGGATTAGTGCACTTATGAAAGAGACCCAAGAGGAATCCCTCACCCATTCTACCATGTGAACACAGTGTGATGGGCATTTATGAACCAGGAATTGCACTCTCATCAGACACTGAATCTGCCAGCGCTATGATCTTGGACTTCCAAGCCCCCAGAACCATGAGAAATAAGTATCTGTTGTTTATAAGTCACCCAGTCAGTATTTTTTATAACAGCCCAAAAAGACTATAACGCTGAGGTTCTGTGTTCTTGGGAGGAAGATCACAGAGAGAAAGTGCCATATTCATCACAGCATATCAAGAGTGTATACTATTAACTTAATTTACCACTGTTTATGTTTATCTCAATCACCGGGCTGAGCTAGTGTTGGTCAAATTTTTAAGTGTAAAGTTACATTTTCCCCCCTCTTCTTACTACTGTGTTCTTTGGAAGGAATTCGCTGTGTTCATCCCATACTTAAAAAGTAGGGTGTTACATGTTACTTCTTTGAGGGCAGAGTACTTACATAAATTATTGGGGATTTTTCTGTATGGGAGAATTATTTGGAATAATTGTGTATTAATACAAACTCATATATAAAAGAATACTTATATAACCAATCATATCAACATAGAATCATAGATGTTTTATACTGGGAATTATAATTCAGTACTTATTTTGCTTATTAAATCATTTCAGCTTTGGAACAGCTGGGAATATTGGGAGCCCATTAAGCTGACTCCTGTGTCACTTTGACGTAGCCTCACCATGGCAGGGTTTTGTTTTGTTTTTTGAGCATTTCCTTACTATCTGATATCACAAGATGCTCTAGGTTCATAGTGTATATTTCTTGCTCCAGTCCTAGAATTACCCATTTCAACAAAAGGCCTGATTTATCTTATTAAGTAACAATATTAGAAACCAAGATCTGAGCACTAGCTCTGCCCATTGCTACTGGGATGTCATTACTTATAGATCCTCTCAACTGACACAGCAAGGAAATATATGTGTTTATACTAAAATATGTATATACACATCTCTATAAATATTTCTATATATATTCAGTTGCATCTATAGTAAGGTAACCTCACTTCAGACTGATGTCTTGAACTCCAAGGTACTGCCACATGGATTATTATCGCCTCCTTCCCTTGCTTACTTATAACCTCTCACTCTAAAAGCAAGAAACCTGGCTCCCACCATCAATCATCTATTTACTTAATTATTCAATTTCAGTCTATGTGTATAGTGGTTTCATAATTGTTAATCCATATCCCCATGGGAGGCAGCTCTATTTACTCTAGTACAGTGCTCATTACAGTTCTTTTTGCCTTTAGTCTTACAGACGCCATCACTTTTAAAGCTACTTACGCCAGCACCTTTTCAGCCCAGCAGCTTCAGGGACATTGTTTCATACATTTGTAATACAATTAGACTCATTTGCCATATTTTGCATTCCACCTTGGGATTCCCTGACTTCTTAAATGTTTTTTTTTTTTTTAATTGCATTTATTAAGCACCTTTTGTGCTATAAATTTCTATCTTTTTTTTGACAAATGTGTAGTGCTATGAATCCAACATTATAATATCATAGAGAATAGTTTTGCTGTCCTAAAAAAGAAATCCCCTGTCCTTCACCTATTCAACCCTCTGTTATGAACCTCTGATCTGTTTACAATCCCTATAGCACTATCTTTTCCCAAATGTCATGTAATTGGTATCATATAATATGTAGCCTTTTTAAACTGAATGCATTCAACCAGTAACATGCACTTAAGATTTACTCATGTCTTTTGTGGCTGATAGCTCATTCCTTTTTATTACTGAATAGTATTCCATTTTATGGATTTATTACAGTTTATCCATTCACCTATTGCTGGACATCTTAGTTGTTTCCAGGTATTGATGATTATATGATTGTAAATAAAGCTGCTTTAACCATTCATGTGCATGTTCTTCTATAGGCATAAATATTCATATCAGTTGAGTAAATACCTGGAGAACAATTCCTGGATCATAACATTTTTTTTCAAATATACAAGACTGTAAGTATGTATCACCAGCAGGCCATAACCATAAGTATCATAAGAAGTGAATTATACAGAGGGAAAATTATACCAGATGAAAATATGTATCTAATGCAAAGAAATAAAGAGTAACAGAAATGATAAATATGTGGATAAATATACAAAAACCTTATCTTAATTTTAAAATCTCCTTATAGGGTAATTGTTTAAAAATAACAATATTACAAATATAAACAGTGGGGTTTATAATATATGTATAAGTTAAATTGTGAGGACCGTGGCACAAAGACTAGAATGGGGAAATGAAAGTGTATTCTTAGGTTTATGAAGGTATATAATACTACTTAAAATAGACTTAATAAATTAAAGATGCACAATGTAAGCCAAAAAGTAACCAATAAAAAGTTAATAACAGCACAGTTAATAAGGCAATAAAGGAGATATGATACAATCATAAAGAATACACAATCCAAAGAAATTCAGAAAAACAGGAAAAATGGGAACAAATAACTGAAAAATAGAACATAAATAACAAAGGTGGAAGATTACAACCCAATCATATCAATAATCACCTTAAATGTAAATTGTCTAAACACCCCACTAAATGTAGGGAAAGTAAAAATTGGACTAAAAAGTGGGACATAAATGCTTTTAATATGACACTTACTTTAAATGTATAGATAAGTATAAAAATAAAAAAATACCTAGGGAAAGATATACTATGCTAACACTAATCAAAAGAAAATTTCAATGACTATACTAATATGAGAATATTAGTATGTTCTAATTCATACTAGAGCAAGAAATAATCACATAGATAATGTAATTTTTTTTTTTATAGTAAAGAAGTTCAGAGGCTTCCCTCGTGGTGCAGAGGTTAAGAATCTGCCTGCCAATGCAGGGAACATGGATTCGATCCCTGGGCCAGGAAGATCCCACATGCTGTCGAGCAACTAAGCCTGTGTGCCTAGCACAGCACTGAGCCTGTGCTCTAGAGGCTGTGAACCACAGTTAATGAGCCCACATGCCACAACTACTGAAGCCCACGTGCCTAGAGCCTGTGCTCTGCAATAAGAGAAGCCACCGCAATGAGAAGCCCACACGCCACAATGAAGAGTAGCCCCCATTTGCCACAACTAGAGAAAGCCCATGCCCAACAAAGACCCAACACAGACCCAACACAGCCAATAAATAAATAAATAAATATTAAAAAAGAAAAGTTCAGTAATCAAATGTACATAACAATCTTCAATGTTTTCTATCCAAAAACAGAGCTTTAAATACATGAAGCATACTTTTGGTTTCCAATCTGGCTTGTAAAATGCTTGGAAGTAGTCCCTCTGCCCAACAAAACTAGTAAAAAGCTGAACAAACTGACAAATCAACAACTTTTCTTAGATACATCAAAGAAATGAGGTCAGAGTGCAAACTACTGCACCCCAGATTGGGGAGACAGACAGATAAATACAGAGAATTGCACCTTGCCAAGGCAGAAACCCATGAGAAGAAATATGTATGGGAACCAGAGCTGGGTTCCTTATATCTAATGCATCATGTTCAGCTACCAAGAAAAAAAATCACAAGGCATACTAAAAAGTAAAAACATGCTTTGAAGAGGCAGTGCAAACATCAGAACTAAACTTAAATATGGGAGGAATGTTGGAATTATCAGATTGAAAATTTAAACCACTCTTTTTAAAAAATTTTAATGAGTCCATATTTTATTCAAATTTCCTTAGTTTTTACATAGTGTCTTTTTTGAGTTCAGAATCCCATCCAAGATAGCACATTACATATAGTCATCATATCTCTTTGGGGGGTCACAGATTTTTCTCCTTTTTTTTAAATTTATTTTTTATTGAAGTAGAGTTGATTTACAATGTTGTGTTAGTTTCTAGTGCACATCAAAATGATTCCATTATAGAAGTGTGTACATATGCTTTTTTCATATTCTTTTCCATTATGGTTTATTACAAAATATTGAATACAGTTCTCTGTGCTATACAGTAGGACCTTGTTGTTTGTCTCTTTTATATATAATAGGTTGTATCTGCTAATCTCAAACTCCTAATTTATCCCTCTCCCACCCCTTTTCCACTTTGGAAAATTTGTTTTCTATGTCTGTAAGTCTGGTATGTGTCTTTCTCTTTCTGACTTACTTCACTTAGTACAATAATCTCTAGGTCCATCCATGTTGCTGCAGATGGCATTGTTTCATTCTTTTTTATGGCTGATGAGTGTCCATTGTGTATATATACTACATCATTTTTATCCATTCATCTGTTGATGGACATTTACGTTGCTTCTGTGTCTTGGCTATTGTAAATAATGCTGATATGAACACCGGGGTACATGTATCTTTTCAAATTATGTTATATGCCAGGAGTAGGAATTTCTGGATCATATAGCAATTGTATTTTCAGTTTTTTGAGAAGCTTCCATACTGTTCTCCATAGTGACTGCACCAACTTACATTCCCACCAACAGTGTAGGAGGGCTCCCTTTTCTCCATAATCTCTCCAGCATTTGTTATTTGTAGATTTTTTAAAGCTCTTTATTGGAATATATTTGCTTTACACTCTTGTACCGGCTTTTGAGGTACACCAAAGTGAATCAGCTGTATTTATACATATATCCCCAGATCCCCACCCTCCTGCGATTCCCTGCCCCCGCCCCGTCCTGGCCCTCTAAGGCATCACCCATCATCAAGTTGATCTCCTATTGTTATACAGCAACTTTCCACTAGCTATTTACAGTTGGTAGTATAAATATGTCTACTCTACTCTCTCACTTCGTCCCAGCTTCCCCTTCATCCCCCACCCCAGCCCTGTGTCCTCAAGTCTTTTCTCTACATCTGTATCTCCACTCTTGCCCTGTCACTGGGTTCATCAGTACCATTTCTTCAGATTCCATATATATGAGTTAGCATACAGTATTTATTTTTCTCTTTCTGGCTTACTTCACTCTGTATGACAGACTCTAGGTCTATCCACTTCATTACATATAGTTCAATTTCATTCCCTTTTATGATGGAGTAATATTCCATTGTACACATGTGCCACATCTTCTTTATCCATTCATCTGTTGATGGGCATTTAGGTTGCTTCCATGTCCTGGCTATTGTAAATAGTGCTGCAGTGAACATTATGCTACATGTTTCTTTCTGGATTATGGTTTTCTCTGGGTATATGCCCAGCAGTGGGATTACTGGGTCATATGGAAGTTCTATTTGTAGTTTTTTAAGGAACCTCCAAACTGTTTTCCATAGTGGCTGTACCAGCTTACATTCCGACCAACAGTGCAGGAGGGTTCCCTTTTCTCCACACCCTCTCCAGCATTTATTGTTTCTAGATGTTTTGATGATGGCCATTCTGACCAGTGTGAGGTGATGCCTCATTATGGCTTTGACTTGCATTTCTCTAATGATTAGTGATGTTGAGCATCTTTTCATGTGTTTGTTAGCCATCTACATGTATTCTTTGGAGAACTGTCTGTTTAGGTCTTCTGCCCATTTGTGGATTGGGTTATTTGCTTTTTTGGTATTAAGCTGCATGAGCTGCTTCTATATTTTGGAGATTAATCCTTTGTCCATTGTTTCCTTGTCAAGTATTTTCTCCCATTCTGAGGGTTGTCCTCTTGTCTTGTTTATGGTTTCTTTCACTGTACAAAAGCTTTTAAGTTTCATGAGGTCCCATTTGTTTATTCTTGATTTTATTTCCATGATTCTAGGAGGTGGGTCAGAAAGGATGTTGCTTTGATGGATGTCATAGAGTGTTCTGCCTATGTTTTCCTCTAGGAGTTTTATAGTGTCTGGCCTTACATTAGGTCTTTAATCCATTTGGAGTTTATTTTTGTGTATGGTGTTAGGAAGTGTTCTAATTTCATTCTTTTACATGTTGCTGTCCAATGTTCCCAGCACCACTTATGGAAGAGGCTGTCTTTTTTCCATTGTATATTCTTGCCTCCTTTGTCAAAGATAAGCTGCCCATATACACTTGGGTTTACCTCTGAATTCTCTATTCTGTTCCATTGATTTTCCTTTCTATTTTTGTGCCAGCACCATACTGTCTTGAAATTAAACATACTCTAGATGCTATAAACAGCAGAATAACTGAGGCAGAAGAATGAATAAGTGAGTTGGAGGATAGAATGGAGGAAGTAACTGCCACAGAGCAGGAAAAAGAAAAAAGAATAAAAAGAATGGAAGACAATCTCAGAGACCTTGGTGACAACATTCAGCCCACCAACATTCGAATCATAGGCATCGAGAAGAAGAAGAAAAAAAAGGACAGATCTGAGAAAATATTTGAAGAGGTTATAGTGGAAAACTTCCCCAACATGGAAAAGGAAATAATTAATCAAGTCTAAGAAGCATAGAGAGTCCCATACAGAATAAACCCAAGGAGAAATACACCGAGGCACATATTAATCAAACTAACAAAAATTAAACTCAAAGATAAACTATTAAAAGCAGCAAGACCAATAAGAAGAATTAAAACAGCTGTATTTTCACTTAAAGGAATAACTATGTACTGAATGGCTACCCTTACAGTATTGATTCATAGCGCATGGTGCCTGGACTAGCAGCATCACTTACACCCGGGCATCTGTTAGAAAGGCACATTCTCTGGCCTCGCTCTAAACCTATCAAATCAGAATCTCTGGTCAGAATACATTTTCAGAAATATTGCCATCCACTTTCAAATAAAAGAATAAATAAATCAAACTGTTTATTGTGGAGAGAAATTCAACCTATATCAATAAATTAATATCAGAGTACATTTTATTTGAGAAACAGAGCATTATTTCATTGACTACACTAATATAATGTTACAGAAAGAGATTTAGACACATCACATTCTTAGATATATTGGAAACAACATCAAATTGTGTCTTTCTCTAAAAATAAAAAGGAACTTGAGATGTTGATAACAATAAAATAATTTTGGCTAATATATCCACACATCAAAATTATGTTTTTCAACTGTATATATTAAATTGCAAGATTGAAAATTGAAAAAAAAAAAAAGCAGCAAGAGAAAAGCAACAAATAGCATATAAGGGAAAACCCATAAGGATAAGAGCTGACCTTTCTACAGAAACTCTGCAGGCCAGAAGGGAGTGACAGGATATACTGAAAGTCCTGAAGGAGAGAAACCTACAGCCAAGAATACTCTACCCAGCAAGAATCTCATTCAGATTTGAGGGAGAAATCAAAAGCTTTACAGACAAGCAAAAGTTAAGAGAATTCAGCACCACCAAACCAGCCTTACAACAATTGCTAAAGGAACTTTTGTAAATAGGAAACACAAGAGAAGGAAAAGACCTACAGAAACAAACCCAAAACAATTAAGAAAATGTTAATAGGAACACACATGTCAATAATCACCTTAAATGTAAATGGAGTAAATGCTCCAACCAAAAGACACAGACTGGTTGAATGGATACAAAAACAAGACCCTTACGTATGCTGCCTACAAGAAACCCACTTCAGACCAAGGGACACATATAGACTGAAAGTAAAAGGATGGGAAAAGATGTTCCATGCTAATGGAAGTCAAAAGAAAGCTGGAATAGCAATACTCATATCAGACAAATGTAGATTTTTTAATGATGGTCATTCTGACTGGTGTGAGTGGTACCTCATTGTAGTTTGATATGTGTTTCTCTAATAATTAGTAATGGTGAAAAAATTCCTGTGCTTATTGGCCATCTGGATGTCTTCTTTGGATAACTGTCTATTTAGGTCTTCTGCCCATTTTTTGGTTGGGTTGTTTGGTTTTTTGTTGTTGAGTTGTATGAGCTGTTTGTATATTTTGGAAGTTAAGCCCTTGTACATCACATCATTTGCAAATATTTTCTTCCAGTCCATAGGTTAACTTTTTGTTTTGTTTATGGTTTCCTTTGCTGTGCTAAAACACCTGTTAATATGCATGGGCTCTAATGGATAAAGTAGTTGGCATATAAGAATAGATGGATCACATAAGCAGAGAGATAGAAGTACTAAGAAAGAGAAAAAAAAGAAAAAGAAATGTTAGAGATCAAAAATGAAAAATTCTTTTGAGAGGCTCTTTAGTAGACTGGCATGGCTGAGAAAATATCTGAACTTGAGGGTATCTCAATAGAAGCTTCCAAAACTGAAAGGCAAAGAGAAAAAAGACTGAAAAAGTAAAGAGTAAATAAACTACATGAAGCAAAATACAAATTTCAAGTGTATATAGAACTTTCACTAAGACCATATTCTTAGTGAAAGCAGTCTTAATAAGAGGAGGATTCAAATCGTAAAGAATAATCTCTGATCAGAGTAAAATTAAATTTATAATCAGTCACATATAAAAGAATGAAGTTAGATCATTACTGTATTCTTTTTTTTTATTAATTAATTTGCTGTATTGGGTCTTCATTGCTGCACGCGGGCTTTCTGTAGTTGCAGAGAGCAGGGGCTACTCTTTGTTGAGGCGTGCAGACTTATTGCAGTGGCTTCTCTTGTTGCGGAGCACAGGATCTAGGTGTGCAGGCTTCACTAGTTGTGGCACATGGGCTCACTAGTTGTGGCTTGCAGACTGTAGAGCACAGGCTCAGTAGTTGTGGCACACAGGCTTAGTTGCTCTGTGGCATGTGGGAGCTTCCCTGCCCAGGGATTGAACCCGTGTCCCCTGCATTGGCAGGTGGATTCTTAACCACTGCGCCACCTGGGAAGCCCATCATTACTGTATTCTATATACAAAAATTAAGTCAAAATGAATCAAACACCTAAGTATAAGAGGAAAAGTATAAAACTCTAAGCAGAAAATATAAGGGTAAATCTTAGTGACCTTGAATTTGCCAAAAGATTCTTAGATATGACATCAAAAGCATCAGTAATAAAAGAAAATAATTGATAAATTAGACTTTATCAAATTAAAAACTTTTGTGATTCAAAATCCACCATCAAGAAAGTCAAAGGACAATCCACAGAATGGGAAAAATATTTGGCAATTATATATTTGATGAGACATATTTAGAATATATAAGGAGCACTTACAATGCAATAATTAAAAATCCAATTTAAAAATGGCAAATAATGTGAAGAGACTTTTTTTCCAAACAAGATACACAAATGGCCAATAAGCACATGAAAATACGCTGGGCATCATTAGTCATCAGGAAAATGTAAATTGAAACCTTAATAAGATACTTCTTCACACCCATTAAGCTGGCTAGAATTAAAAAGTCAGATAACAAGTCTTATAGAAGATGTGGAGAAATTGGAATCCTTATACACTGTTGATGGGAAAGAAAACTGTCTGTATTTGTAAATGACATGATCACATAGGCAGAAAAATCATAAGAACTCTACAAAATAGTTAAAATTAATAAGTGAGATTACCAAGTTGCAGGTTAAAAGACCAATGTATAAACATGTTATTACTTACCTGTTCCTGTATAACAAATTACTTCAAAATTTAATGACACCAACAATAAACATTTATTACCCAACCGCTCATTAGGTCAGGAATCTGGGTCTGGCATAGCTGGATGCCTCTTCCTCAGGCTCTCTCACAAGGAGGCAGTTGAGCTGTTGGCCTAAATTGTGGTCTCTTCTGAAGGCTTTACTAGAAGAGCATCTGCTTCCAAACTTTTTCACATGGTTGTTGACTTGATTCAGATACTTGTGAGCTGATATACTGAGGCTTTTAGTTCCTTGCTGAATGTTGTCTGGAGCTGTAGGCATACATTTTTTTTTCCCCTTGTCTTGGTAATTTCTCCACAGTGCATCTCATAACATGGCAACTAGTTTCCTTCAGAGTGAGTGAGAGAGGACGAATAAGAGGAAAGCCACAGTATTTTTGAAACATAACCTTGGAAGTGATAGCCCATCAACTTTTTCACCTTCTGTGTATTGGAAGTGAGTCACGATAACCAGTGGACACAAAAAGCCACCAATACCTGGAAGTAAGCATCATTTGCAGCCTTTTTAGAGGCTGCCAACCACAGACATCAATTTTATTTCTTTACTCAAACTAAACAATTGGAGGACTTCCTAGGTGGAACAGTGGTTAAGAATCTGCCTGCCAATGCAGGGGACACAGGTTCGATCCCTGGTCCAGGAAGATACCACATGCCGCGGGGCAACTAAGCCCATGGGCCATAACTATTGAGCCTGAGCTCTAGAGCCTGTGAGCCACAACTATTGAACCCGAGTACAGCAATTATTGAAGCCCACGTACCTAGAGCCCGTGCTCCGAAACAAGAGAAGCCACCAAAATGAGGAGCCTGTGCACCACAATGAAGAGTAGCCCCCACTCGCTGCAACTAGAGGAAGCCCATGTGCAGCAACGAAGACCCAATGCAGCCAATAAATAAATAAATAAATAAATAAATAAATAAATAATTTTAAAAAAACAATTGGAAATTGAAATCAAAGCAAAAACACCATTAACAATAGCATTAAACTTATTAAATATATAGGAATAAATTTGACAAAAGATGTTCAAGACGAATACACTGAAACCTACTAAACATTGCTAAGACAAACTAACAAAGACCTAAAGAAATGCAGAGGTAACTGTTTATGGATTGGGAGACTCAATGTTGTTAAAATGTGAATTCTTGACAAAGTGATCTATAGGTGCTAGAATCCCATGCAGAACCTTAGCAGATTTTGTAGTAATTGGTAAGAAGACTTCAAAATTATATGGAAATACGAAGGACCTAGACTAACCAAAACAGTTTTAAAATAGAATAGTCACCAAACTCACCTGATTTCAAAACTTAATATAAAATCACAAATATCAAGACAGTGTGGTATTGGTTTAAAGATAAAATATAGATCAATAGTCTAGGAAAGAGGATGTAGAAAGAGACTTTCACGTATATGGTGAGTTTATTTTCATTAACACTAAGTCAATGAGGAAGGTACAGTCTTTTCAACAAGTGTTGCTAAAATTCTTATGTAGCCATAAGAAAAAAAATTAACCCTAACCTTTACTTCATACCATATACAAATAATTTAAAATGGCTCATAGAACAAAATGTTAGAGGCTTGACCATAAAACTTCTAGAAGAAAATATAGGCAAAAATATTAGTGATACTATATTAGGCAAAAAATTTCTTAGAAAGAACACAAAAGCATAAATTATAAAGGAAAAATGATAAATTGGACTTCACCAATATTAAAAATTTTTGATCTTTAAGAAATTCTTGTTAATAAAAAGAAAATGCAAATCACAGAATGAGAGAAAATATTTGCAAAATATATCAGTAAAAGGACTTGTGCCTAGAATAGAGAAAACACCCTTAAAACTCAATGATAGGAAGAAAATAAGCTGATTAAAACAAAACGTATTTTAATAAACACTTCACCAAAGAAGATATATGAAAGACAAATAGGCACATGAAAAAATGCTCAATAATTTTAGCCATTAGGGAAATGGAAATTTAGAATGACAACGAGGTACAATTACAAACCCACTAGAAAGGCTGAAATTAAGGAGACTAGAAGACGGAAATCCTGTCATTCGTGACAACATGGATGAGCCTTGAGGGCATTATGCTGAGCGAAATAAATCAGACAAAGAAGGACAGATACAGTGTGATACCACTTATATGTAGAATCTAAAAAAGCTGAACTCACAGAAACATAGAATGGTGGTTTCTAGGGACTGAGAAGGTGGGGAAAATGGGCAGAAGTTGGTCAAAGGGTACAAACTTCCAGTTATAAAATAAATAATTTCTGAGGATCCAATGTATAGCATGATGATTATAGTTAATTACATTCTATTACATTACTGGAAAGTTGCTAAGAGAGTAAGATCTTAAATGTTTTCATCACAGGAAAATAAACGTGACAAGATAGAGGTGTTAGTTAAGGCTATGATGGCAATCATTTTGGAATATGTAAGTGTATCAAATCAACAAGCTGTACACCTTAAACTTATACAATGATGCTATACACAATAAATCTGGGGAAAAATTAAATAGACTAAACCTCCCAAGTGTTGGTAAAGACATAGAATTGGACCTCTTAAACACTGTTAGTGGGAACGTAGACTAATGCAACTACTTTGGAATATATTTTGACAATTTCTTCAAAAGTCAATAATACACCTAAAATATAACACAGCTAATCCACCCCTAGGTATTTATGAAAGCATCTATCCATACGAATACTTGCACATAAATATTCATAGTATCTTCAATGGCCACAAACTGGAAACAACTGAAATGTCAATAAATAAGAGAAAAGATAAACAAAATTTTGCATATCCATATAATGAAATAATAATCAACAGTAAAGAACAAGATATTGATCTATGCATCAATACGGGTGGCTCTCAAAATATACTGAGTGAAAGAAACTAGGCAAAATAGTGTAGATAACACTTTAGATATGACTAGTTTACTGTATGTCCATTTTATTTCAACAAGGCTGTTTATGTTTTCTTTTTTTAGGATGGACTATTTATTTATTTATTGGCTGCGTTGGGTCTTTCTTGTGGTGCACAGGCTTTCTCTAGTTGTGGTGAGTGGGGGCAACTCTTTGTTGTGGTGTGCAGGCTTCTCATTGCAGTGGCTTCTCTTGTTGTGAAGCACGGACTCTAGGCACATAGGCTTCAGTAGTTGTGGCACTTGGGCTCAATTGTTGTGGCTCGCAGACTCTAGATCGCAGCTTCAGTAGTTGTGGCACATGGGCTTAGTTGCTCCGTGGCATGTGGGATCTTTCTGGCCCAGGGCTCGAACCCATGTCCCCTGCATTGGCAGGCAGAGTCTTAACCACTGCGCCACCAGGGAAGCCCCTCAGCAAGGCTGTTTTAAAAATGAGAGTACAGGTCTTCTGTCAGGGTCAGCAGGCGGGTCCCTAGGGCGGTCCACCTGCGCGTCGGGGAGCCGCGCCCTGGGGGTCGATGGCGATGAACTATAACGCGAAGGATGAAGTGGATGGTGGGCCCCCGATTGCTCCCGGGGGCACCGCTAAGAACCGGAGACCGGATAACACGGCCTTCAAACAGCAGCGGCTGCCCGCTTGGCAGCCCATCCTTACGGCTGGCACGGTGCTACCCACCTTCTTCATCATCGGCCTCATCTTTATCCCCATTGGCATCGGCATCTTCGTCACCTCCAACAACATCCGCGAGATCGAGATTGATTATACTGGAACAGATCCTTCCAGTCCCTGCAATAAATGTTTGTCTCCAAATGTGACACCTTGTATTTGTACCATTAACTTCACACTGGAACAGTCATTTGAGGGCAATGTGTTTATGTATTATGGACTGTCTAATTTCTATCAAAACCATCGTCGTTATGTGAAATCTCGAGATGATAGTCAACTAAATGGAGATGCTCGTGCTTTACTTAATCCCAGTAAGGAATGTGAGCCTTATCGAAGAAATGAAGACAAACCAATTGCTCCTTGTGGAGCTATTGCCAACAGCATGTTTAATGATACACTAGAATTGTTTCTGGTTGGCAATGAATCTGATCCTTCGCCTATTCCTTTGAAAAAGAAAGGTATTGCTTGGTGGACAGATAAAAATGTGAAATTCAGAAATCCCCCTGGAGACATTCCCCTAGAAGAACGATTCAAAGGCACAACAAAGCCAGTAAACTGGGTTAAGCAAGTATATATGCTGGATCTTGACGAAGATAATAATGGGTTCATAAATGAGGATTTTATTGTTTGGATGCGTACTGCAGCATTACCTACTTTTCGTAAGTTATATCGTCTTATAGAGCGGACAAATGATTTACATCCAACATTACCAGCTGGACGATACTATTTGAATATCACATACAATTACCCTGTACATTCATTTGATGGACGGAAGCGGATGATCTTGAGCACTATTTCATGGATGGGAGGAAAAAATCCATTTTTGGGGATTGCTTACATCGCAATTGGATCCATTTCCTTCCTCCTGGGAGTTGTACTGCTAGTAATTAATCATAAATATAGAAACAGTAGTAATACTGCTGACATAACCATTTAATTTTATATTCTGAAAACAAATTTACTGCATGTGCATCAAGGCCAGTCCTGTTCAACCTAGCTTTCAAATGCTGATGTCTGGTTAGTATGTCATTTTTGAAATTGGTACATAACTTTTTTTCTTTTAAAGCAGTCTTTGTCCTTTGCTTCTTCCTTATGGATAACTTATGAAAATATATGACGGGTATAAAACAAATTAGCTATATTGATCACATCAACACTGTAACTGCTGAAGTGGCATTCTGATGTTTCCCTTTTGTTGGGACAGGCCGTATGATGCATAGAGCCTCTTTCATGTGAAATGCGTCTGCTGCTTAAATGTTTATGCTGTGTTGATAATATTATATTGAAATGTGATACTGTATATGTGTGCCTATTGTGTGAAGAAAGGGGTTACAAGATGTATGAGTATAATAACTTGCTAACCTTTCAGGATTCAGAGTTACAAAAGAATGAAGAAAGACCAAATCTAAATAAAACACTTCATCCTTTTCATGTGTCGTGTGTAAAGGCTTAAAATACCTTTAAGGTGTTGAGGTGGTTCATGTATTCAGTTTATCCAGTAGTTCTTTGTCAAGCTTAGATTTGATTTCAAAGGAGATGCTTACCTGTCTAGCATAGGAATTAATGCTCATGTCTGAGGAGGTCAGGTAGGTCTCAGGTAGGAGAATTTAAAATTCCTCTTTCCATTTGGTTAAGATGTTGCAGTCAGGAAACCCATGTCACTTGATGTTTTTACATGTGATCATTTCCCTTGAAGCTTACACTTCATAAGGGATGCAAGAATATAGGTGAGATGGGAAGACTTCTTGGCAGACCTTTATCTTTTGCTTCAACTGTAAACCAGATGTAAATGTTCAAACGAAACTGTTTTCATTCTTGTGGTATTTAACATTCAGAAATTTGCATCAGCATTGGAATTACCTCAAGCTGTTTTTATTTTGCAGGTAAGTGTTTTGATTTAAGTACTAATATTATATTGCAAAAATTTTGGAAAACAGTAACCTTCATTTCCTCTATATTTCATTCAATTTTTACATAAAGGTCAGATATGAATGTGTATGCACATTCTGTTTAGTTAAGGCACCAATTGTTTTGGTTGTTTTTTCTAAGATGTACTTTAAAATGAAGTTCTTTAAATTTCCTAATTAAATTCTGGAGATTTTGGAGTATGTACATGATAAATTATAATATATATGCTTGAAGTTATTTTATTTTCTATTAACTGGAATTATTTTTAATATTCCTTGTTGAATAAATGCTGTAATTTGTTTGCTATGGAACTTATTCTTGAATGTGAACTTATTTTTTCACATGCATGAAATGTATGTCTTAATTAGAGGTGGCTTAATTGCATTGAAATGGCTTTTTTTTAACTAAAATAACTCATGTGTTTGTATAGAAAAATGCCTGTTTGAATCCAGAGTTTGTAATGCTTTCCTTTGCTTATATTTTAAATCAGAGTCTGGGTAATGTATCAATTTTGATTAATATATGTTTTTTTAAAAACAAAAAACAAAAAATAATGTAATGATTAATAGTAGAAATGTGCCACACTTCTTAAGTTTTGTATAATATGAGATTCAGTTAAAAGAACTTGTAGTTCATAATGACTTTAACAGATAGACTGTTACTTGCATGAGGTACTTAATGTATGATTATCCTGAAATTTCTGAGTGCATAGGGTATTCTGTGTGTAAAATTACTCTTTGTTTTGTCAGTCGTTCAGAATATGGTCATTTATTCTGATAATTGACCCTCTTGCACATGGCAGTTTATTTTCTGGGATATATCATTGGGGGAGAGGGCTTCTCCCAGTCTTTGCAGGTTGAGTTTGTGCTGGTTAAGAAGGACTGCCATCCCGCATCTCTTTTTCTAATTGGGGGACCAGAGGCGCCACTACAGAAGAGCCCTTCCAACACTTTCTCATCTATGGTGAAGACGGAATCTTAAAATATGTTTGGAGTTTTATCTGTTTTACAAGTACATTGATGGTCTAAGTTCTCCCTTGTCTCCTGCCATTTGAGCTGTAAGGGACTCCTGTTGCTAAATATGAAGGATGTGGAGCATTCATATGGCCTCTGTGACTGGGGGAAGGAAGACATTTCTTGTGGGCTTTATGCTTGTCTTTTGGAAACACTGATGTCATACTCAACTTTCAAAGACTCATATTGCATTTTAAGACAGCCAGGTTAAGTAGAAGGAATTGAAGAATGCATTAACTTGCAGGAAATATTTTGATATAAGAAGTTCCCAATTGAAGGAATTATTTAATAGGTAAAAGCTAAGAAATTTCTTTGAAATCATAAAGCAGCTTAAAAATAAATTGGTAAAAATAACTGTACTACCTAATAGTTATTCAACCGGGAGGAGAGTCAAGTGAATATTAGTTGTTTATTGGTTAGTAACAGTATTTGCAACCTTGATTATATTGAAAGATAACTTTCTGTTAGTATGTTCTGTATTAATAAAAATGAACAAAATTAAAAAAAAAAAAAAAAAAAATGAGAGTACATACAGCTTGATTCCATTTAAACAAAATTCTTGAAAATGTAAACTTCAGAGACAGAAAGCAGATTAGTGATTTCCTAGGGATGGGAAAAAGAGGAATGGAGGGATAGATGGATGTCAAAGGAATACTTGGAAACTTTGAGGAATTACAGATAAGTTAATTATCTTGATTTTGCTAATAGTAGCACTCACACACACGTCAAAAACTTAAACAATTGTACATCTTAAATATGTCTAGGTTATTATATGTCAATTATAATTCTATAAATCTGTAGAAACAAACTATTCTGAATGTTAAATTCAAACTAGAAGTAATTTTCTTCAGAGAGATTCCCCTACATAACTCTTTTTCATGATCTCCTGCCCACCAGTTATCATCAGTATCTAACTGAAATACGTGATATGTAATGGAGAATAAAAATGTGAGGTGTTGCTCCAGTTTAAGTATTGCTGTAGTCAGTTTGGGCTGTAATAGAATACCACAAACAGGGTGGCTTCTAAATGATAGACACTTATTTTTCACAGTTCTGGAGACTGGAAGTCCAAGATAAAGGTGCTAACAGTGGAATTCTGGTGAAAGCCCTCTTCTGGGGTGCAGATGGCTGTTTTCTCAGTTATATCCTTACTGGGTGGGTAGGGGACAGAGTCCCTTTTATAAGGGCATTAATCTCGTACATGAGGGCTCCACCGTCATGACCTAATTAACTTCCCAAGGTTCCACCTCCTAATACTGTCACATCGGGGGGTTTAGAATTTCAATATATGAATTTGGGTGGGGTGGACACAAACATTCAGTCCATAACAAGTATCTCGTGCCTTCATGAATATTCATTCATTGATTAAATCAATGCCATTATTTAAATTACTAAGGTAGCTGATATTAAGAGACTGTAAAATATAAATGCCCATAAATTAATGGTGCTACTGAAAAAAATTTCTCAGACTGAAGTATATATGATGGTATTTAAGCCATTGTTAACATTTCATAATTTTGAGGGAACTGCCATTTCACATTCATATTTACAAAGATGCAATGTGACCCAATGAGGACCACACAGACCACCCAAGTATAATTTTATCCTACCCCCACTCTGCCTTTCAATCTTCCTTTTTTTCTCTTCCTCCTTCCTTCCTTTCAGAGCTCTTTTCTCCTTTAATATAATATATAAATTGCCAATTGTGTGTATTGTTATCTGTTGCCCTCCAAGTGAATGTCAGTGTTGTAAGAATAGAATATTGTACATATGCTCTGCTTGCTTGGCTACCAGTTTTTTTGCTACTTCTTTCTTGATTTCCTCTAGCAGACTGCAACTATAGATTCTATTCTGTAAGCAACAGAAACCATTTTAAGCCAAATAAGCAAGGGGCTATTTGAGAATAACCTGGAGTCTCCCAGTGCTGACAACTGAATGACCAGAGGTGAACAGCAGGCAGTAGCACAGTGAACTCTAGGGGGTAGGCTGTCAAAATTACTGTCAAGGCCATAGCTCAGCATCAATATGATCTCATGCCCCTCCACACTGATTGTAATGAATCTGATCAATTGTATCATCTGATCAATTTGTGTCACTCACTCAAGATTCAAAGTTCTTGGAGTGTCTGATCAACTATGCTTGTATTTCATGTCTACCTCTGTTTTAATATAGCCTTGGAAGAAGGCATCAAGAGGGCACTAGGGCTAGAAGTTTCCCTTTCATCAAGACTGTAACAGCAATGTCTCCTAAAAGTGGCATTATCCTATAATTTGTTATTGAAATAAGTACACATTTGAGAGTAAAAAGGGCAATATTAGTATTTATTCTAAAACAACTGGTGTAAACAAGGATGATCTCTAGATTACAGGGAGGTATTTTTCAACTAACCAAAAAGGGTATTAGGACAGAAATTTTTAAAAGATGTGGTTGGATGTTGGCGGGACAGAAAAAAATCATAAGTTTGGTTTTGTTTGTTTGTTTGTCTGTTTTTAATAATTCTACTTTTTCTAAATCAGGAAAAGCATCTTAGTGGTTTCCCTCCAAGATTCTTTCCATGTGAGAATGTGGGAGCCATTTACTCTATTTCCAGCTCTTAAATTTTCCATTCTTATCCTGGTTCTTGAAAATACCTATCTCCATAATCCATCACAGTTTACTCATCTAGAACAGATAGAATGAGAAGCCCAATAAAATCACACTAGAGTTTTCCTCAAATTGGGCAAGTCTTTGATAGTTTCCTACTTGAAGGCAGGGAACTGGATTAGCACAATGTTTTGAATTTCTTGCCAGCTCTCAATCTACTCCTCTACAAAGTGAATCCTATTACTTGTCAGCTCATTGGACTCTTGGATCTATTTATAGCAGGGCTTTGGGGTCTTTGAAACAAAAGTGTTTCTTTACTTGACCAAAGATAAAGGACCTTGGCCTCACTTTAGAATAGCTCATTGATCATATGGTACCTGTTTTTCTAATGATTCATTAAAAATGAAAGTGATTTATTGTAATGGGATTATGTGGTTCCCAACACTGAGAGGATATTGAATCCAAAGCTGACACCAATCATAATAAAATGCTCACTCTCCCCTTCTTGACCAGTGGCAAATTTTCTAACATGGAAGAGTCAAAGGGATAATGTCCTCAGCTGGTAATTAGTCACTTCACTGTAACTTAAAAAAAAAATCCTGGTAGAATTTCTCAGCTCTAATAAATCAAGACTTCGTATGATAGCTATTTAAGCTAATGGGTAGCTTGACTTTTAATGAGGCTTTATAATTAATTAATTTACTCATTGAAGGTGTGTGGACTCCTGGTTTATAATTAAAGCCTCTAGTTTTCAAAGGCAAAACCAATATTTACCCCAGTGTGCCCCCTGCCAAAGGTCTGCAACAGACATCGGTTGGTAAATATTCATTTATACTGACAGCAAAAATATTTTTCACAGAGCTCCAAATCTACAGTCTCCCAGCTGTCAGCTTGGTGGTGAACTGTTAGACTGCCCAGAGATGCTGGCTGGGGACAGGTGGATTGGAGCTGAATAAGATAATACATCAATATGAAAATAGAAATAATTTTTTCCTATTTTTGCTATTTCTCTTTATATCTCTCTCCCTGTGTCTCTGTATCAGGGGTGGGGGATGCTGCTACTCTTTCTTTGGAAAGCTTTGTCTTAAGTTTTTATGTTAGAATTCTTACCATTTGTTGAGTACTACATTTCAAGCCTCTATTAAGTGCTTTCACATGGATTATGTCTTTAAATCCTTACAAAACACCCATGAGGAACATACTATGTTCATTTTAAAAATAAGGACGCTGAGGCTTAGAGAAGTTTAATCATATGCCCAAGTTTATACTTCTAATAGATAAACTGATATTTGAAGCGGAAATGTCTGACCCTAGAGCTATTATATTAAAATATGAAAGAAGCTCAGTTTATTTGGTGGGTGGTTAAGAGCTTGGCTTGTACATTCCAAAGATTACAGGTGCCATGTTTTAGAGACATAATTCAAACTATTGTTGCTATTTATTGTTTACTTATGTGTCTATGTATACAAATATTTAATTTTCTCATAATATCAATAAATTAGCCTAATAGAAATGACTTCACATTGAAGGTGATAGCTCAAATTCCTCTGGCTTATGGCTTCTTTCTGTGTAAATAGATCTTAGTTCCAGTCAGATTCCTGCTCAACTATCTTCAAAGTCCAGGTGATTTGGTGACTCCATTTTCACCGTTGTAGGCACCACACTCCCTCCTTCGGGAGGACAAACACCTCAGTTCCTTTCTGGTCCTTCCTGCAGTTTCATTGTGTAATTTCCTTAAATGTTTCTATTGTTTCTGGAAGCCTATATGGACTTAGCCTGACAGATCCCAGCAGAGTATGTTTTAAAGATGACCCTGGAAATACTAACTTGAAAATGACTGAAATTTGATTATACCAGCATTCTTCCTGAAAGCATAACAGATAATTTATAGATTTCACAAAGTGCAATTTAATACACATAATTTTTCTCAAGGGTTTATCAAATAAAGAATTTGTGGTTTGTTCCTGACATGAATGCTCCCTGAAGTTGAATTTTTAAGAATATACTATAGCCGATAAGATAAACTATTTTAACAATAGTAGCTTTGTCAGTTATTCCACCCAAGTATTGTTTTATCTTATAGGCCAGATTTGTCATTATTTCTTGCTTTACTTGTATCTTTTCCATGTGTGCCTAATGGGGTTTCAGTATGTTCATGGACTAGGTCTGCTGACAGGGCCTTGATATATATGTTTTTGTTTTCATTTTTGTCAATGGGAAAGCTCACCTTTAGGAAAACATGGAGGGGAGCCCAGCATATGAACCAATTAAGCCCAAATAACTCACCAAAAATGCAAGATATTTTAACTTAGCCATTATTTAGATGCAAAAACTGGAGGATTTGTCTGTTTTTAATGTAAGAATATCTGAAAGTCCTTTCATATAAGCTTAGTAGACGAGGATTAATTCTACTTAAAGAAAATATTCACTTTGTATACCATGTTGCTTTCTCTACCTTGTGAACTCTTTCTCTTTGTCATTCTCCCTTGTCATCATTCACATTGAAAACCTCAATCAATTTTTACTTGCCTTCACTTTTCTTACCTGTTATGTCTTTCAAAATTCCCTCCTTTTCTCTCTGTCCCTAGCCTAATTCAAAACCTCTCATCTAACCATAAATTTGTGTAGTAGCTCCTTAATCTGTTAACTGCTCTCTTTCCTACTCACTTTACTGGATTTATCTTTCTAAATTAGCAGTTTTATCAAGTCACTCCTTCAGTCAAGGATCATGTATATTTTTCCATGTGTACAAGTTAATATTTTATGACAGGCCTGATGTTTAAGAACTACTCACTCTTCCTTTCTCTTCTCTTCAAGTATAAATTCCTTCTTAATCCTTATATGTAGCCTCTGTTTTACACATGCATCATTTCCCCCCGCCAACAAACCATGCTCATGGATGAGGCTGGACTCCTTTTTTTGTTTTTGTTATATCAACCTGTGCTTACTTTATTGTTAAAGTTATTTTATGACATTTTGTCGACTGTGGTAAGCTGAATAATGGCCCTCCTCCAAGATGTGCATGTCCTAATTCCTGGAACCTGAGTGTATGTTACCTTACATGGCAAAAGGCACTTAGCCAATGTGATTATGTTATGAACCTTGAGATGGGTAGAGTAGCCCGGATTATCCAGGTGGACTCAACCTAATCACATGAGTCCTTAAAAGAGGAGCACCTTTCCCAGCTGAGTTCAAAGTGAGAGAGAGATGCAACCTCGCTGGCTACAAAGATGGAAGGAGGGCACCATAAGCCAAGGAAGACAGATGGCTTCTAGAAGCTGAAAAGGCAATGAAATGGGTTCTCCTCTAGAGCCTCCAGAAGGGCCTCGCTGGGCTAAACGTAAGATGTTAGTAAGGCTGTGCCCCATTTTAAAATTCTATTCTCTAGAACAGTAACATAATAAATGTCTGTTGCTTTAAGCTTGCAGCAATTTGTTACAGTAGCAAAATGAAATTAATACGTCTATTTACTTATGTCTTCCCCAAATGGACTTGGAGCTCTTTGAGTTGGGGACTGAGAAACAATCCTCATTATCCCCTTTCTTTGTGATAACAGAACCCTAATACATTTCTCAGGAATACAGTAGGCCCAGCTTCCTTTGCAGTTGTGTGGCCATGTATCTAAGTTATAAAAGGAAAGTGCCATGAGAAAACTTTTCAATAAAATTGATTCAGCTAGGAAAAGTGTCTATCTTCCCCTCCTTTCTGCTGCTTCTCTGAAATATAAAGATGATTACTAGAGCTCCATCAGTCATCCTGAACTGTGAGGTGACTTAGAATATTAAATACAGAAGCTAGCTCTGAAGATGGCAGTACCAAGAGACAGGTGTGTGGGTCCCTGAATAGCTGTCCCTTGGACCTTACTTAGAAGAGAAAAAACAAAAACAATATGTCAATCTTATTTAAGCTTCTGTAGATTTGCCCTGAAGCCAAGTCTAATAAATACTAATACAAACTGAATGTTGACTCTCCATGGGCTCCCATCACAGTGTCTGGCACAGAGTATTTGCTCAATAAATCCTTGATGAATGGATAGCTTAACTCTTCTTGGCCTAAAGTCACTCATCTTCCATGGCCTATATCTCTATGAAAATAATATGACGTTTTTTGTCCCAAATAGCCTCAGTGTAACCCTCTGTAGTGGGCTGAGTAGTGTTCCTGCAACATTCATGTCTACCCAGAAGCTCAGAATATGACCCCATTTGCAAATAGGATCTTTGCAGGTGTGATTAAGATGAAGTCATACGGGATTAGGGTGGTTCTTATGCACAATGACTGATGTCCTTGTAAGGAGAGGAGAAGACACAAATAGACACAGGGAAGGAGGCCATGTGATGACAAAGGCAGAGTTTGGAATTATGCAGCTTCTCCTCAAGAAACACTAACGTGGGAGCTATCAGAAGCTAGGAAGAGGCAAGGAAGGGTTTCCCCCTCAAGACTTCAGAAGCATCATGGCCCTGCTGACTCCTTGATTTCAGACAGCTACTTTCTAAAAATGTGGGGGAATAAATGTCTGTCATTTTAAACCACCTAGTTTGCTAATTTGTTATAGCAGCCCTATGAAACTAATACACCCTTCTTTGAAATAACATATGCAAAAATGCTTAGAATAGTTGCTGTGTCATAAGTGCTCAAATGGTAGACTTTGTGTTACTATCATCGTTATTACTTTCTATGCTATTTATGTCACTGAACCTCATATTTTTAGTTGAAATTGTTTTCAGGTATAAGTATTTTGTGTCTTCATTTAGACCATCAGGTCCCTGAAGGCAAAGACAGTTGTTTATACTTGTTTATCCCCCATTTTAATTGCTTGATATATAACATGGTCCTGGGCATGAGGAGGGCAGCAGCCTTTAGAAAAGGAAAATTCCCCATGGATGGTGTTATCAGAATAACTGGAATCCACAAAAAAGTTACAGCCTCAGGGAATTTGGCAGACAGTTGCCAGGGTCAAAGATCCCTCCTGACTGACAGAAAACTAGATAAGAACAAGGCGTGAGCTTCTCTAGACATCATTCAAGTGAGGAGGCTCAGACCCTGGCAGAGCTCAGTCATCCAGTGATTTTTATCAGCATTTTGGGGGCTCTATTAAAGAGTAATTTCCATTTTTCTCTTTAAATAAGTGCTTTATCTTTTTTAGAAATCTGCTGTAGTCAAAGTACAAAGAAGCCCATTAGGATATCTATGTATAGCTATTATAAGCAAGAACACAGCCTAGGGCAGCAAGTAGTTTTTCTGTAAAGCAGGCATATTTTCTATTTTCAGACTCCCTTGTTGCATTCCTCAGCTATATCACTAAGATGCAAACTTTTCAAATTTCCTTGCCTTCTCTTATTGGGAGATTTTGTGTCTCTCACATGCTTTCAGGCAGTTCTTTCCCTTAAAGTAGAAACCAAGAAATGTTTTTGAGGTCTTGGTAAACACAGAGCATTCATTTTAAAAGTCACAGATAAGGAATTCTAGGGTTTTCCCAGAAAAAGACATGAAAAAGAACAAAAACAGATTTGAATTATCAACATTTTTGACACTAGATGCTGCAGGGTCAGTGAGGATATCCTAGTAGGACGTTTTCATTATTCCCGGAGACCACAAACTAAAACATAACTAAAATTTGTCCTCTGGTAATTATTTTCTGAGTAATTTTCTCATCATTAACATATATTAACTCATTTAATCTTTTTGATAATGGATGAGGAGGCCTTATTTATTATTCTGATTTTACAAATGAGCTAAGTGAGGCATCAATGTGACCTATAACAATTGTCTAGGATCTGCTTTACACTCTCCACTCAGAATCTGGGCTGTTAACACCTGATAAATGTGCTCAGCTACTTTACTTTCCTGGCCTCAATTTCCTCATCTATAAAATGCATCTCAATCTATAAAAGGTAGCTCAGTAAACAGAAAGAAGAATGTCAATTTCCACCCTGAAGCTTCTTAGTGTTTTCGTATACTTTAGTAGGGGAAACAGAACGGAATATGCAGATTAACTAACACAAAAGTAAATATGGATTAAGTTCTATAGCAGAGACAACAGCCCGGCCTCCAACATTTTCAAAGTCTAGGCAAAAGTACAAATGCAGGCCCACATACCATATGTCTAGACTCTACATGCTTAAAATGTATAAATCAAGCAAATTAGAATACATTCTAGCCTCTTATCTGGACAGGCATATTTCCTTAACAACCTGGAGGACCAGATCCAAAATTTGAATTCTCTGACTTAAGAGTTTTACACCAGAATGTGGACACCCAAGGAAAGCCTCTACCAGACCCCTGACTCCAGTCTTGGCCACTGGCTTATAACCTCCTCTACTACTCTTTCGGTTCCTACCTCTACCCTCTAATGTGAGGGGCTTTGGATGCCCGTGATAGACACCTTATCCTACAAAACCATCTTTGTTGACATTCATTCCTAGTAGAGTTGCCAGATTTAAATTAGGGTTAGGGTTAGGTTTAGCAAATAAAAAATATACAATGCTCAGTTAAATATGAATTTCAAATATGCAAAAAAAAATCTATTCTTAGTACAAATATGTCCCACTCAATATTTTGTTGTTTATCTGAAATTCAAAGTTAATGAAGTATTCCTGTATTAAATCTGTATTTGGCTAAGCCTTCACCCATTGGCCAAATTTTGGGCCCACTGATGCACACTCTATTGGCCATTTCTACCCCTTCACTGGAATGGGTCCAGATCAAAGGCAACACAAATCCTGGATGGTCTTGGGGCTGTTTGGGCAGGCAGTTGTGTAGTCCAGGTTACCCAGATTGCGATTAAGAAGATGAGGGGCACGTGCCCCTTGGGGAGGGATACAGACAGGAAAGGACTAGAAATAGTCCCTCTAAAGTGCAAAGCCCAGAAAAGGTGCACTTATTTCTTCAAATAGAATAAATAATGTACAGGCAGACTATTCTATACTGACTGGTGGGATCTGAAAAGAAATCATAGAAGGAGGGACATTTGAGTTTTAGAGGATGGGGAGAAATTAGGCAAGTTGAGGAAAGGGCGTACAAGGTGGAAGTATTTCACTTATATTTGATTACTCTTTAATTTTTAAAGAAAGTAAGCGCTCTGTATGTTTTTAATTCCTTTGTCTTTAATGTGTACAAACATTAGGCATAACTCACCTTCTTAAAGATCATGAAGATGACTTGTATATGAAGGAAGCTTGTACATGATGAGGATAGTTCTACATTTTCTCTCATTTTCCCTTTGAGTATTTGCTGATTTGCAGCACGGGCCATAGAGGCTGAACAGAATGTAGGGTGCTAGAAACTGCAGCTGCTTCATTAAGCTGGGGAGATGAAAACTGAGTTCAGGGATACCAGATAGCCAGGATTTAAGAAGACAAGATCCTGGAGAAAAGGAAACGAGAAGTGAACCTGAAGTTCCCCATTCAAGGTCTTCTCAAGGCAATGGTATACTCCCAGGTTACACCTGCTTGGGATGAGATAGTGAGAAACTGCTAAGAGGCTAAATGTGGAAGCAGAGAATTTAGCAGTCTCACGGGGTTGGGGAGACAAAATTTGGAGGAGAGGGCCTGCCAAGGGAGAGAGCCCTGATATACACCCCAGGCATTCAGTTACTGTAGAAAGGTTATGCTCTAGGAGAAAAAGTCAAAGCAGAAACAGACCAGCATTCATGGGTCAAAGTGATCTGCTCATATTCTATCTGCTGTTCTAAAGAAAATTTAACCTTCCCCAGAGGCAGATAACACCATCCAGTGTCACTATAATGTTTTAAATGTAGTACATAGCATTCAGTAAAGAATTATTAGCCATGACAGAAAGCAGGACCAGGTGATGTAGAAAACAAATAAGAATAGATCATAGAAACATCCCACAGATAATCCAGATGTTTTGGGTTACAGGAAAAACATGGGGAGTTAGGAAAAATGTTTCCAAAGCATCAATCCAAAAAGGACTCATATCCAGATTCAACAAGTCATTTCTAAAAAATCAATTCAGGAAAAAAGATCATCTATTGAGAAATATAAGCAGAAGTCTTAAAGAGAGATGTCACAAAAGAGGATACCCTAATGACCAATAAATACATAAAATGGTACTCAACATTATCATCAGAAGAATTCAAATTAAACAACAGTGAGAAACATGCATACCAAAATGAATAAAACTGACTGACAACATCAGTTTTAACAAATGTACTACTCTGGTATAGAATGAGATTATTGCTGCTACTACTATTACCACTACTGTGGCAAGAACATTTAACATGAGAGCTATCCTCTTCAAAAATGTTTGTGTGCAATATGGTATTGTTAACTATAGGCACAATGTTATTCAGCAGATTTCTAGAAATATTCATCTTGCAAAACTGAAACTCTATATCCATTCAACAGCATCTCCTCATTGCTCTAACCCCTGGCAAACACAATTCTACTCTCTGCTTCTATGGGTTTTACTATGTTAGATACTTCATACAAGTGGAATCATGCAGTATTTTTCCTTCTGTGACTGGCTTATATCACTAAGCATAATGTCCTCAAGTTTTGCCCAGGTTGTTGCAAGTGGGAGGATTTTCTCTTTTCTTAAGGCTAAACAATATTCCATTGTATGAATATAGCACATTTTAAAAAATCTACTCATTTGCTGACAGGCCTTTAGGTTGTTTCTGCATCTTGGCTGTTGTGAATGCTACCGTGGTGCTGCAATGAGCGTAACTTTTAAGATCCTGATTTTCATTCTTGTATCAAGAAGTGGGATTGCTGGATTCCATGATAGTTCTATTTTTAATTTTTTGAGAAACCTCCATACTGTTTTCCATAGTGGCTGTCCCATTTTATGTTCCCACCAACATCAACATAGTATAAGGGTTCCAGTTTGTTCACGTTCTGGCCAACAATTATTAGCTTTTGTTGATTTTTAATAACAGCCATCCTAACCATGATTTCTCATTGCAGAATTGATTTGCACTTCTCTGATGATTAGTGATGTTGAACATCTTTTCATAAACCTCTTGTCTATTTGTCTTCTTTGGAGATATGTCTATTCAAGTTCTTTGCCCATTTTTAATTGGGTTATTTGTGGTTTTTGCTGTTGAGTTACAGAATTTCCTTATCCATTTTGGATATTAACCCCTTCTCAGATACAAGATTTCAAATATTTTTTTCCATTCCATAGTTTGTGTTTTCACTCTTTAAATTGTTTCCTTTGCTGTATCTAGTGCAGGATTTTGATAGTGAGGGAGATTATTTGTATGAGGTGGGGGTAAAATGAGAAATCTCTGTACCCCTTGTTCATTTTGCATGACTTAAAAGTGCTCTAAAAAATAGCCTATTAAAAAAAATGTTAGAATGTACAACATCTAGAATGAACTCTAATATAAACTACAGACTTTAGGTGATAACGTTCACATGTAGGGACAAGGCATACTTTCTTTTCAATTTTGCTGTAAACATAAATGGCTCTAAAAAAGCCTGTTTTTAAGAATTAGCTGACAATATAAAGTGTTAATGAGTATATGGGGAGACTGTATCTCACATATATTGGTGGTAGGAGTGTAAGTTGGTACTACTGCTTTGAAAAATGGTTGGCAACAACTCCTAAAGCTCCACATAAGCATACTCTATTCCAGCAATCCGAGGAATCTATCCACCAAAAGGAGGTGAATATGTTTACCAAACGACATGTACAAGAATAAGCATAGCAGTCCTACTTACAGTCATTAAATATTGGAGAAAAACAAAATTTTTATCCAGAGTAGAATTGATAAATGCTTTGTGGCATAATCATATAGTGGGATTGTCTAGGGCAATGAGAATGATTTAACACAACCTGACTAAATCTCACAAATAAAATATTGAGTGAAGGAAACCATACATAAAATTACATATATAGTATTATTCCAGTATATAAAATTCAAAATCATATAAATTAATCTTGTGATAGCAAAAGAATGTTTACCTTTGGCAGAAAAGACAGGTAGTGAGCATGCTGTAGACTGCCGTGGTGCTGGTAATATTCTATATCCTTACCTGGGAGCTGAGAATGTGGGTTTGTTCACCTTTGGTAATGCATCAAGATGCACAAATTCAGATTTGTGCACTTTTTCTATATGCAAGGCTTGACTTCGATTTCTAAAATGTTTACCAAAGAGAAAAGCATATTTCCAGTCCTCAATGGGGCCTTGCTAATGCTGGAATTAATAGTTTTTTATTCAGCACTCATCAACTGAGCTCACTTTACAAAATAACTGGACTTGAAGTACCATTCCCTACCGCCTCTTTACTTAGTATCCTCAAATTTTTATTCATTGCCTGCTGTGTTGGCAAAAATGGTGCTAAGGTCCAGAATATAAAAATAACTAAGACACTTGAACTATCCAAATAGCATAAAAACTAGTTTGGGGAGGCATACATGAACAGTTAATGTTACATTAATACACATGCAGAAATAGGAACAAAGTGCCATGGAACGTAGGAAACTGCAAGATTGGTCTGCTCTGGCATTAGAGCTGAATTTAGAAGCAGCTCAGTGATACTAGAGCATACATTTAAGGCAGTGGGTGATATGAACAATGGATGGAAAGATAGTTAGAGCCCTGGAATGGAAACCTTAGAATCATTCTGTGTGGCTGTGGTGGCTGAGTGTATGAAGATGTAATATCTAAGGGGACACAGTCACACAGTGGACATGTACTAACTGGAAACATGCTGCTGTGACACTTCTTAATTCGACTAAGGACATTAACTGAGGTTTCTTTCACCCACCGTTACTCTTGGAGGTCTGGTGCCCCCACCCCTGACATAGCCCCCTCATCTACAGGACAGGGTACGGGGTGGGCATGCATGGAGTGGTAGGGTCACTGAGGCATATGCATCTTGGCGTCCAGGGTGTGGGGGAGCAGGCCAGCATTATGGAAGCACATACATATATTCATGGAAAGTTCCCCAGACAGGTTCTGGCCCAGCTAAGAAAGTAATTCACATAGCAGTGGTTCCCATCGATTTCTAAGAGTCATAGCATGTGATTCACCAGGCTGTGCCATAGAAACATTCTTATTTTTGTGTTTAATTTGAGGAAGGTCAACCTTGTCTAATTTACACAAAAGCGCTCTATGAGCAGTGACAGCTCTTCTTGTAGGTCATGCCAAGAAATTTGAAATTCATCTTGTATGCATTGTGAAAAATTTTGGAGGATTTTAAGACTCTAATACAGATGTTTAAATTTTCGGTTTATATACATTGCTCTGTCCATAATAAGGAGAATGTATGAAATGGGAGCAGAGCTTAAGGCAGGGATACAGATTAGAAAATCATATATAATAGTCCAGCTGAGAAATAAAGAGATTTTGACACATGAAAATCACAGTAAAAATGGAAAGGAAGAGATGGATTTGAGAAATAATTAAGAGGAAACTTTTGTGGTCCTTAATTGGCTGTAGATAGTTACGTGAAGAGAAGAATTTAGGATGATTTTTGGGCTTCTCAGACTACATTAATTAGATAGGTGGTAATGGAGAAAATACAGGCCTGTGAAGATGAGCTTCATTTTAAATCCAATGGGGTTCAGGTATTTATGAAACATCCAAGAGAATGTGTATATCTCACAATTTATATCAAGAGCTAATAACCAAGAATACAGGGAGATAATCTGGTGATGTCATGGAATCCAAGAGAGTTTTGAACAAAAGGCTGTGGTCGGTCATGTCAGATATTGAAGGTTGTCAAGTAAGTAAACTGAGAGTGAGCATTCATTTTCACTATTTGTAAGTCCTTGGTTACTCTTTGAAGAGCTGTTTCAAAGTAGCAGAATGAGTAGAAACCAAATTGCATTGGGTGGAAAATTGAGGAAAAAGAGGAGACAACAACATCTAAAGTTGTTTTGTTGGGAGGGTAGAGGATGACTAAAGTCCATTGGGTTGGGTTTTATAGTTTTACTCTGTTTATTCTGTTTTGTTTGTAGATTGGAAGTGATAGAGCAAGTATGAAGGGGAAACAGGTGGTTTAGAAAGAAGAGGGGAAGCGTTGTCTAGGGGTCTTAGAGAGGGTGAAATGATAATCATAACGACAAGAACAATGATGATGGTGATAATGCTTATTGTCATGGAATCATCTCTCATTTATGTAATTCTAACACTAGGCAACCTTGTAAGCAAGCTCCTATCACTCCCAACTTGCAGCTGAGAAAGTGAGGCTTAGAGAGGTTAAGTAACTTACCTAGTGTCACACAGCCATAAAGTGCCAAAGTTTGTATTTAAATCCAGATCTCTGTGTTGATGCCTATAATGCAGTGACTAATATGCACTGCCTTCCACAGGTGAAGCATGTAGATAGATGGGGCAGATGGAATTTCACTTCATCCCTGAGAAAGGAACACACTTATTTAGTCCAGTTTCTTTCTCCTGTTTTGGTAGTAGGTATATGTTCAGAAGGAACATATTAAATTCTTTGTGATGTTGCATTTGATTTTGCATTTTTGTTTAGTGTTTGCTTCTTTGCCTTAATTGGCAAGGTGATCCACATATCATTTTTAATTGGCATGACCATATACTTTATCTTCCAAACCACAACAATTTTGAAAGCAAAAGAGGGCATTGTCAATACAAATTAAAGCAAACAGACATAAACCAGGATTGTCCCAAACATACCTTGTTTTCATTTTGATACCCATCGCTATTACATATACAGTGCAATAAAGATTGGATTGGCATGATTGATGTTACTTGGTTCAGAGCTTCAAAGCATATTTTGTCTAGGAGAACTGGCATTATTTTCATAAAATTGGTGACAATAGCATCCATCTTTCATATAACTAAAGCTTTTTATTAGCCCAAAAAAATATTCTTAGAATCATGTTGTGTTGAGAATTAAATGGAACCTCAGACAGAACTCATCTAGGCCAATCTTTTTTCACTTGCTTAACTCAATCTCGTTTCAAGGGCCCCACTTTACCTGCTATCTGAAGTTACTTGTATTAAAAAAAAAAAAAAAAAAAACAGAAAAACAAAAAAACACTGATCTTTTGAAATAGCTATAGGGAGGCCAACACATTTCAGGTTCTCTAAGATGTATTTTGACTTATACACTACGTGGGTGAAGCATTTTAAAAAGATCCACATACTTAAGTATCAGAATCTCTTTTCATGGATTTAATTCAAATAGTTTCATAGGGTTTTTTTTCTCCCCTATTTTAAGCCAAAATTAATCAGGTCAGCAAAGTAGTTCTGTAACATTGAACTCCGGTTTCCACTAGGCCTCCTTCTTGTTATCCTCACTGACCACTGCTCATAACCTGCTGTTTCCTTAGAGCAACTCCTTTGCTCTCTTCTACCACCATGGCTGCTATCTATCTGTTATCTTTCTTGGTAATTTAACACAGATCATCTAGCCAACATCTTGGCTACTCTGTTTTCGGCCCTCCTCTTCAACCTTTTTTTCCCCTCCAGTTTTTATTTCAATTTACAATACCACCATCTACCAAATTGCTCACATCAAAAACTTAGGAGTAATCTTTGGTTTTTCCTAACACTTTTCACATCACCCCACATGTCCAACCAAATAGTGGTCAGCTTTATGTCCCCAAACATCTTAATACTGTCATTTACACTACTGCCTCTGTCACCTCTTGCTGGTGATGCAATACCTTCATCATTTTCCTGCTTACACTCTTGTCTCTGTAAAGCCCACTTGCCACTCTGTAATGTGAGTAGACATTGGAAAATATAAATTATATTTTATCAAGCACCATTATCTACAAGGTCCTCCATGATCTAGCTCCTACCGGATTTTCCTGTGTCATTGTCTTAATCACTGTGCTCTTTATTTTGAACAGAGAGAGCTCGTGTCCTCTTCAGGAGCATTACACTTGTTCTCTCAGCCTGGCATATTTTCACCAATATCTTTTTCTACCCAGCCTATTCTCACAATTTGGGTATCTTAAAATGTCATCTCATTTGAAGAGCCTTTCCTGATTACATTATTAAAAAAAAAGAACCTCTTAGTGACTATCTCCCAGCTGTGCTTTGTTTTCTTAATGTACTTTAAAAGTGTGTGTATGTGTTTAAAGTATGTCCTGTCCACATAAATGTAAATATCATGATGGAAAATACATGATATGTCTTGTACCTATGCCCCTAGGACAAAGGCAGGATCAGAGGGAAATTTGGCAGTATTTGTTCAATAAATGAACAAGGTAATTATAAAGACAAAATGAGGTTTTGCATGTGAAGGACCTAGAGAAAGCCTGGCATAAAATGAATCCTCCTGCAATCAGCCTGTTAAAGAGGAAGGTGTGACTCTTACACTAATTTTAGTTGTGTATTTTCATACACAAGACATCATGATATAGGAAATGAAAATTATCAGTCCAAAGTTAGAATTTTTCAAAGGCTAGAAAGAGTCACTAAGTCATTAGTCTTGAGGTTAGATCCCAGGTATTCCGAGATGACCCGTGTAAATGAAAATCAACCCAGACACGCTCTTGTGTGCTGATATTTTGATAGATATCACTAACTGTGTCTAGTGATAGGCAGTTGAAAAGACTTGGACTCTGCTACCAAGGAGATCATAACCTAGAGGAAGAGACAGGCAAAGAAACAAAGCATAGTGTGATGTGAAAAATACCTCAGCAAAAGAAGTGATTAAATGCCCAAGAGTCCTGAGAAAGGTTGATGTAAAATGTGACCAATGATCTGTGCTATCGAGATGCTAACCAATCAGACATAAGAAAGGTAGACTGATAAACTAGTGTGTAAAAGTCATGAAGATGTGAAGTAGCACAGTGTGTTCAGTGACCCACAATCAGCGTAATATGTCCTGAATATAACAGGAGAAGGATAAGCAATAAAAGATGTGTCTGGAGATACAGGCAGGGGTCTTGGCCCCGTTACTGGCTCACAACTGCTATTCAATAGTTGTTCCTATTTTTCCTCTTCTTCCATTCAAGATATCTAATCAGGGAGGTATATTTTCACTGAAGCATTTTTCAAATTAAACCACATTAAGTGCTTGAGTGAAAAAATTTATCTCTTGAATATAGGATTTCCTTTCATCTTATTGTTTTATTACTTTAAACACTTTATTGCCTATTGTTTAATGTTTAAAATCCCTTCTTTAAAAAAGGATTTTTTTGTCAACTGTTTTCAGAGAGCACTGATACAAGTGCAACTGTTTTTTAACGTGTGGGTTGGCCTTCTCTGTGGAGAAATATCTAAAGAAAATACTATTTGTTTTGCTTTAGCATAGCCATTCCTTTATTTTTTATAACATATCCTATATTATAAACGTTGGATTATTTCTAAAAAGCTCCACTGATATTTAACTGTAAATTCCAAGTTCATTGTTTATTATAAAAAACTGTCTTAACAACAACCTTTTAAATTTGCCACTGGAATCATTCTTTATTCCCATTGTAGGTGCTTTAATTGTCTTTAATTTGTGCTTATGTTTCTTTTGGGGGACAAATTTTTATCTTTTTTTTTTTCAGTTTTTTTATGTCAGTGACTTCTGCTTTCCAAATAGTTTTGAATGCTAAATTATACAAATCTCAGGAAAATTGGGAGTCCTCAATTAAAAGCCAACAGTCTTTGTGATGTGATACATATCATGTTTCTATAGAGTTGTGATCAAGAAACAGATTAGTGAGTTTCTTAATTCAAATATGAGATATAGTTTGATAACTGGATTGTGAGTATGTAGCCAGAATAACTTAATGATGGGTAACTCAAGATGTCCTAAGGACTGATCAGCTTATCAACTGAATAGATGAATGATGAATATTTAATTATATGATTCCCTAGAATTAGTCAAAACTTTTCAGCAATGAGTTGTAGGAGGAAAAAGGAGAGGATAAGCAAGCATCATTTCACTGAACAGCACAAAAGACTCCTCTCTTGAAATCTGACAGCCCAGCTGTGTATGTGTTTTTATCTCTACAATGGTTTTTGGAACTTCAGTGCCACATTAACTTTGATTAAAAAATGAGGGAATAGTCAAAGAAAACACAGTCAATAGCAAGAGACAGGAAACCAAAGTGGCATGTATGTGTGTATGTGAGAGAGAGAAAGAGAGAGCACACAAGTGAGTGTAATAGGAAAAGTCTGCAATCTGTCTAGCATACAAGGATGTTCAGCTTGGCCAAACAGTTTTGAGTCTTTCTTGACCAAAAGTATTTCTCCAAAGGAAAGCATTAGGTCATTTTATGAAATTTTGGTGATTCAAGGGCTAGACTCTTGGTTGATTTCCATCTAATTATTAGAAAACCGAAGTTTATTTTTTCCTCAGATTGCTCACAAATGGGGTTTTAGCATCTGTGGTTGACCTCTCAAGGATTTCACATATTCTCTTTACTTCCTAACATATTTGTCTTTAAAGCATAAGTACTATATTTCCCACATCTCTTGTATATCTCTTTAAAAGATTTCCTCCTAAGCATAACAATTTTGAGAATAATCATATGCAGTAATTTTCCCCTAGATATTTCTCTTTTGACCACCGATATCTATTCTTCTACTTTTATTTTCAAATATTAAAATCCTTTTGCCAAATGCTATCCATGGTTGAGGTGACATTGGAAGGGTCGGAAAACTACCCAATGCAGCACTAATGAAAACCTCTCTTTACTTTTGAACTTTTTTTCAGAGTCCAATTTTCTTTGTGCAAAATAAAAATTCTCCATTTTCCCTAGCAACCTATAACTTAAAGTCATTAGCTATATAGAGAATTAGAGTTTCATAAAAATACAATCTCAAAATCATAGTCCCTAAAAGTTAGTTCTGATGTTTTTCATGGGTTAAACAGTAATGCAAGAAGATATATGTGCCCCAATGTTCATAGCAGCATTATTTACAGTTGCAAACATGTGGAAGCAACATAAGGGTCCATCAACATATGAATGGATAAAGAAGCTGTGGTATATACATACACAATGGACTATTACTCCACCATAAAAAAGAATGACATTTTGCCATTTGCAACAACATGGATAGACTTGGAGGGTGTTAGGCTAAGTAAAGTAAGTCAAACAGAAAAAGACAAATACTATATGATATCACTTATATGTGGAATCTAAAATTTAAAACAGTGAATATAACAAAACAGAAACAGACACAGATATAGAGAACAAACCAGTGGTTATCAGTGGAGAGCGGGATGAAGGAGGGGCAAGATAGAGATTTATACTACTATGTATAAAATAAGCTATAAGGATATATAATACAACACAGGGAATATAGCCAATATTTTATAATAACTATAAATGAAATATAACCTTTAAAAATTGTGACTATGTTGTACACCTGAAACTTATAGTACATCAACTATGCCTCAGTTAAAAATGAAAAGATAAATGAGATTTTATGTCTGTCCTTAATGAGCTCATAGTTTATATGGGAGACAGACATAAGGAAAATAATTATAAGGTATCATACAGAGTACTATAATAAAGAGGAGATGTGTGTGACCAAAGTGCTGACAGCTAACTTACTCTCAGAGAGTTGGGAAAAGCTTCACAGGAAAGGTAATATTGAGCTGGCATTAGAGGGAAGGAAATGAGCTTTACAGGAAGAGACAGGAGTTGGGGAACAGCATTTCAGGCCCAAGAAGCAAGCTGTGCAAAGGCATGGAGTTGTCACACTCTTAGTGTTTAGGGACCTGTAAGAAGTTCATTGCTCAGTTATTGTCCCCAATACTACAATGGGAAAAAAAAATTGCCCAGAGGATTTTTCAGTAACCTAAGTGGGTAAAGGCATTGCTAAAAAAATGCAGTAAATTATATGCTAGAGGACTTGCTGTTTATTACCTGGAAATTCAGAATGACCTAGTAAAAAGCTGGGAATTAAAATATTTGCTTACAAATGCAATTTTATAATTTCCAGGCACATGAGACATATATAATTATATACTAATAAATAAAGTGAGATAAGTTAATGAGAAAATAGCAATTAGAAATAGACCTCCTTTACATAATAATGGGTTCAAAATATAAAAGCATGTTCATTCTGGAGAACTAATTGCTAGATAAAGAAAATGAAGGCATGTAAAAGGACTTTTAATGTTTTCAATGATTTTGAAAATCATTTTAATGAATTTGAAAAGGTTCTTCAATTTAAAGTGATTCTGGTTCCTAAAAAAATTAGAGTCTAAATATGAAGTTCAGCCACCATCAAACTGATGAGAAAAAAAAAAGAATCTAAAAAATTCAGAACCTCATATACTTAGAGAAATGTCTTTCTCTATGCTAGGATTATTTCAAATCAAAATTAGTGAAATCCTAAAGTTTTTACTGTATTTTACTCTTAAATTAGTCTCCAATTTAGAGACCATAAAGATAAATGCGCCTGAAAAGCCTCATAATGTCATGATATTAAGCACAAGACAGAACTTGAAATAGAAGATTACGAGGATGGAGGGATGCATAGACATTCTTCTCTCTTCCCTATGATCCTGGGCTATGATATAGCCCATCATGTTCTCTCTCAAGTTCTTCCTCTCTGAACAAGAAGATTTGAAATAGGGAGGAGAGAGACTGAGGGAGACAGAATTTGTTCTTGGTAGACTGTTCTTTCCTTCTGAGATGCCACCTTACTCTAAGCTCCTTGCATCCTCTCACAGTCTCTTACACCAAATGGAGGGAACTACATTTTCTCAATGGCCACCCTTAAACTGAAGAGAGGGGAGATACTGGCTGTGAAGTTCAAGGTGGCAACAGACAGTTGGACAAAATGTGCTGTAAGACCTTCTCACCTTTTTTCAACCAAACATACAAGCAACTACCACATTACAACCATTCAGGGGTCCACAGGCAGATTGGTCCCAGGACTGTGTAGGTACCAAAATCTATAGATGTTCATGTCTCTTATAAAAAATGGCTTAGTACAGTTAGCCCCCATATCCATGAGTTCTACATCCATGGATTCAACCAAAATCTATCCATGGGTTCCACGGATACAAAGGGACAACTGTACTTCAGAGTAGGCTTATTTGTAGAATATAGTGATTTGTTATATTCCTCTAACCAGAGGCCAAAAAGATTGATTATGCCTTGATTATTAAGGCATACATAATAAATAAGTGAAGCTGGAAAATAGTAAGATAGTACCAAATGGATGGACACATACCTGCTTAAAAGTATTCCAATTCTAAATATTTTTGAAATACTCATCTCCATACTAAACTTTGCCAATGGAGAGATCAAGATGGCAGAATAGAAGGATGTGGCGCTCACCTCCTCCCACAAATACATCAAAAATACATCTACATGTGGAGCAATTCTCACAGAATACCTACTGAATGCTGGCAGATCTCATACAACCAAAGCTGCAAGAAAGATCACAACATAACTGTATATATAGGATGAGAGAAAAATAGAAATCAGTATGGGACTTGTGCCCCGGGAGGGAGCTGTGAAAGGGTTTCCTCATCTTGGGAACCTCCTCCACTGGCTAGGAGATCAGCTTGGACAGCTGTCTCCTTGCAGCAGTCAGGAGAGAGAGAGTCAGGAGAGAGAGAGTCAGGAGAGTAGCTCAGAGGGTCCTTGCCACCTTGCTGCACTTCCTAGACCAAAATACATACCTGCTGGTGTGCACAGCAGCTGGGAGCTAAAACTTGGACTTTAAGTGAACAGACCAGGGGAGAGGATTTGGTTTGGCTGTGCAGGAACAGCCCAAAGGACCTGGAAAACATGGAAGCAACCTACGTGTCCATTGGCAGATGAATGGATAAAGAAGATGTAGTATATATATATACAATGCACTATTACTCAGCCATAAAAGAGAATGAAATAATGCCATTTGCAGCAACATGGATGGAACTAGAGATTATCATACTAAATGAAGTAAATCAGACTGAGAAAGACAAATATATGATATTACTTATATGAGAAATCTAAAAAATAATAGAAATGAACTTACAAAAGAGAAACAGACTCACAGACATAGGAAACAAATTTATGGGAAAAGGGGAAAGTGGTGGGATAAATTAGGATCTTGAGATTAATACATACAACTATATATAAAGTAATTAAATAACAAGGTCCTACTGTAAAGCATAGGGAACCATATTCAATATTTTGTAATAACGTATAAGGGAAAGAATCTGAGATGACCTTTTCAGGACACAGGGAGAGATGGAGAAAAGATGGCAGAGTAGAAGGATGTGTGCTCACTGCTTCTTAAGAAAACACCAAATTCACAACTAACTGTTGAACATTTGACAAAATAAAAACAAAAATGCTGGTACCTAGTAAAAAAGATACACTACATTCAAAAACAAAGAAGAAGCCACAATGAGATGGTATGAGGGGTGCAATCATGATAAAATCAAATTCCATATCTCCTAGGTGGGCAACACACAATCTGGAAAATAATCATACCACAGAAGTTCTCCCACAGGAGTGAAAGTTCTGAGCACCACAACAGGCACCTCAGCCTGGGGGTCTGGCAATGGGAGAAGGAGCCCCCAGAAGATCTGGCTTTGAAGACCAGCAGGATTTGATTGAAGGAATTCCACAGGACTGGGGAAAACAGAAACTCCACTCTTAGAGGGGGCACACAAGATCTCCTGACCACCAGAACCCAGAAAAAAAAGTGGTGACCTCATGAGAGACTGGGCCAGAAGTACCAGATAGTATTGAGGTCTCCCGCAGAGATGGGGGGTGGCTGTGGATCATTGTGGGGACAAAGACACTGGTGGCAGCAGTTCTGGGGAGTACTCACTGGTGTGAGCCCCCCTGGAATCTGCCATTTTCTTACCAAGACCTGGCCCCACCAAACAGCCTACAACAGACCACAGTGTTGGGATGCCTCAGGCCAAACAATGAACAGGGAAGGAATACAGCCCCATCCATCAGCAGACAGGCTGCTTAAAGTCTTCCTGAGCCCACAGCCCTTTAGAGATGCCCCTTGGCACAGCCCTACCAGCCAGAGGGACAAGATTCGGCTCCACCCACCAGTGGGCAGGAACCAATCCCTCCCACCAGGAAGCCTGCACAAACCTCTTAGACAGCTTCATCCACCAGGGGGCAGATAGCAGAAGCAAGAAAAACTACAACCCTGTAGCCTGCAGAACAGAAACTGCAATCACAGAAAGTCAGTCAAAATGAGACAGCAAAGAAATATCTCTCAGATGAAGGAGCAAGATAAAACCCCAGAAGAACAACTAAGTGAAATGGAGATAGGTAATCTACCAGAAAAAGGATTCAGAGTAATGATAGTAAAGATTATCCAAGATCTCAGAAAAAGAATAGAGGCACAGATCAAAGAGGTACAAGAAATGTTTAACAAAGAGCTAGAAGAACTAAAGTACAAACAAGCAGAGATGAACAATACAATAACTAAAATGAAAAATACACTAGAAGGAAACAGTAGCAGAATAAATGAGTGAGAAGAATGGATAAGTGAGCTGGAAGAAAGAATGGTGGAAACCACTGCCATGGAACAGAATAAAGAAAAAACAATGAAAAGAAATGAGGACAGTGTAAGAGACCTCTGGGACAACACTAAATACACCAACATTCACATTATAGGGGTCCCAGAAGGAAAAGAGAGAGAGAAAGGACCTGAGAAAATATTTGAAGAGGTAATAGCTGAAAACATCTCTAACATAGAAAACAGTTACCCAAGTCCAGGAAGTTCAGAGAGTCCCAGGTAGGAGAAACCCAAGGAGGAATATGCCGAGACACATAGTAATCAAATTGACAAAAATTAAAGACAAGGAAAAAATATTTAAAGGAACAAGGGAAAAGCAACAAATAACATGAAAGGGAATTCCCATGGGGTTATAAGCTGATTTCTCAGCAGAAACTTTACAGGACAGATGGGAGTGACACCATTTATTTAAATTGATGAAAGGGAAGAAGCTAGAGAGAAGCAAGAATATTCTACCCAGCAAGGTTCTCATTCATATTCAACAAAGCAATCAAAGGCTTCACAGACAAGCACAAGCTAAGAGAATTCAGCATCACCAGACAAGCTTTGCAAAAAATGCAAAAGGAAGTTTTCTAGGTGGAAAAGAACAGGCCACAACTAGAAACAGAAAAATTACAAATGGAAAAACTCTCCAGTAAATACAAACATACAGTAAAGGTAGGAAATCATCTGCGTACAAATATGATATCAACAACAGCAATTTGTGAGAAGACTAAAGCACAAATGCAGGATATTGGAAATGTATTTGAAATTAAAAGACCAGCAACTTAAAACAATCTTGTTTCCATATAAATGGCTATGTCAAAACTTCATGGTGCCCACAAATCAAAAATCTACAATAGATACACATACAAAAAGGAAAAAAGAATCCAAACACAACACTTGTGTTAGTCATCAAATCAAAAGAGAAGAGAACAAAAGAGGAAGGGAAGAAAAAAGGCCTACAAAACCAAATCCAAAACAATTAACAAAATGGCAATAATAATTATTACATATCAATAATTACCTTAAATGTAAACAAATTAAATGCTCCAACCAAAACACATAGACTGGCTGAATGGATACAAAACAAGACCAGTATATATGCTTTCTAAAAGAGACCCACTTCAGATCTAGGGACAAGTACAGACTGAAAGTGATGGGATGGAAAAAGCTATTCCATTCAAACGGAAATCAAAAGAGGGCTGGAGTAGCAACACTCATATCAGACAAAATAGAATTTAAAATATTGCTACAAGAGACAAAGAAGGACACTACATAATGATAAAGGGATCAATCCAAGAAGAAGATATAATAATTGTTAACATATATGCACCCTACATATGAGCACCTCAATATATAAGGCAAATACTAACGACCATAAAAGGAGAAATTAGAGTAGCACAATCATAGCAGGGGACTTCAACACCCCACTTTCGGCAATGGACCAGGTCATCCAGACAGGAAATCAATAAGAAAACACAGACTTTAAATGACACATTAGACTAGATGGTCTTAATTGATATTTACAGAGCATTCCATCCAAAATCAGCAGAATACACATTCTTCTCAAGTGCCCATGGAACATTCTTCATGATTGATCACATGCTGGGCCACAAAACAAGCCTTGGTAAATTTAATAACATTGAAATCATATCAAGCATCTTTTCCAACCACAACACTGAGATTAGAAGTCAACTACAAGGAAAAAAAACTGTAAAAAACACAAACATGTGGAGGCTAAACAATACGCTACTAAACAACTAATGGATAACTGAAGAAATCAAAGAAGAAATAAAAAAACATACTTAGAGACAAATGAAAACAAAAGCATGATGACCGAAAACCTATGGGATGCAGCAAAAGCATTTCTAAGAGGGAAGTTTATAGCAATAAAATATTACCTCAGGAAATAAGAAAAATCTCAAATAAACAACCTAATCTTACACCTAAAGCAACTAGAGAAAGAGGAACAAACAGAACCCCAAATTAATAGAAAGAAAGAAATCATAAAGATCAGAGCAGAAAGAAATGGAGATGAAGAAAACAATAGAAAAATCAATGAAATTAAAGCTGGTTCTTTGAATAGAAAAACAAAATTCATAAATCTTTAGCCAGACTCATAAAGAAAAAAAAGGGAGAGGGCTCAAATCAATAAAACCAGAAATGAAAAGGGAAAAGTTACAACGGACACCACAGAAATACGAAGGATCATAAGAGACTACTACAAGCAACTCTATGCCAAAAAATGGACAACCTAGAAGAAATGAACAAATACTTAGAAAGGTACAACCTTCCAAGACTGAACCAGAAAGAAATAGAAAATATGAACAGACCAGTCACAAGTACTGAAGTTGAAACTGTGATTAAAAAACTCCCAAAAAACAAAAGTCCAAGACCAGATGGCTTCACAGGCAAATTTTATCAAACATTTAGAGAAGACTTAACACCTATCCTCTGAAACTATTTCAAAAACTTGCAGGAAAAACAAACAAACAAACAAACAAAAAAAAAACTTGCAGAAGAAGGAAGACTTCCAAGCTTATTCTATAAGGTCACCACCACCCTGATTCCAAACTCAGACTATAATACCACCAAAAAAGAAAATTACAGGCCAATATCACTGATGAACTTAGGTGCAAAAATTCTCAACAAAATATTGGCAATCTGAATCCAACAATACATTAAAAGGATCATATACCATGATCAAGGGAGATTTATCCCAAGGATGCAAGGATTTTCCAATATCAGCAAATCAATCAGTGTGATACACCACATCAATAAATTGAAAAATTAAAACCATATGATCATCTCAATAGATGCAGAAGAGGCTTTTGACAAAATTCAACACCCATTTATGATTAAAACTCTTAAGAAAGTGGGCATGGAGGGAACCTACCTCAACATAATAAAGGCCATAATCAACAATCCCACAGCAAACATCATTCTTAATGGTGAAAAACTGAAAGCATTTCCTCTAAGAGCAGGCATAGGACAAGGATGTCCACTTTCACCACTATTATTCAACAGAGTTTTGGAAGTCTTAGCCATGGCAATCAGAGAAGAAAAAGAAATAAAAGAAATCCAAATTGGAAAAGAAGTAAAACTGTCACTGTTTGCAGATGACATGATAGTATGTATGAAAAATCTTAAAGATGCTACCAGAATACTATTAGAGCTCATCAATGAATTCTGTAATGTTGCAGGATACAAAATTAATGCACAGAAATCTGTTGCATTTGTGTACACTAATAATGAAAGGTCAGAAAGAGAAATTAAAGAAACAATCCTATTTACCATTGCAACAAAAAGAATAAAATACCTAGGAATAAACCTACCAAAGGAGGCAAAAGACCTGTACTCCCAAAACTGTAAGACACTAATGAAAGAAATCCAAGATGACACAAACAGATGGTAAGATATACCATGTTCCAGGATTGGGAGAATCGGTATTGTGAAAATGACTATACTATCCAAAGCAATCTACAGATTCAATGCAATCCCTGTCAAATTACCAATGCCATTTTTCACAGAACTAGAAGAAAAAAAATCTTAAAATTTGTATGGAGACACAAAAGACCCCAAATAGCCAAAGCAATCTTGAGAAAGAAAAATGGAGCTGGAGGAATCAAGCTCCCTGACTTCAAACTCTATTAAAAAGTTACTACCATCAAAACAGTCTGATACTGACACAAAAACAGAAATATAGAACAATGGAACAGGATAGAAAGCCCAGAGATAAACCCACACACCTTTGGTCAATTAATCTATGAGAAAGCAAGCAAGACTATACAATGGAAAAAAGACTTTCTTTTCAATAAATGAATCTGACATATATGTGTGTGTATATATGTATATGTATATATATATATCTGAATCACTTTGATATATGACAGAAACTAACACAACATTGTAAATCAACTATAAAAAAAAAGTTCTACCACTGGCTTTCAGTTTGTATCTCCTTCTAAGGGAATCAGAATTCTTCAAACTCACTTCTTGAGATATGTCCCTTCCAGGGAGGGCTTCATGATGGCTTAGTTTCTAGGGCTATCTCTTTTTCATACTTCCAGGAAATCTTAATAAAATTGCCTCCTCCTTATTTATACATTCACATATTCATTTGTATATTTATGTACATATTTATTTATTAACATTATTTTGGACGCACATAGATTGTGGAATTGGAATCCATTCCCAGCCTCAGGATAGAGAGCTTGAATGAGATAAAGACTAAAACTTAGACTGTGTATGTTTACGGTGCCTTATAAGGCATAGGTCATTTTTACCACTTTGTCACATTTGATTCTTACACCAATCCTAGGAAGTAGGTCAGGCAGATATTATTATCTCTATACAGTACATGAGGAAATTGAGATTAAATGATTTTTCTAAAGTTCCCTAAAAAATAAGAAGCAGAAAGCCTGTGATTCAATCTAAATTATTCTCATCCAAATTACGGTATTTTTTTCTTGCTGTTAAATACCAACCCTCTTTTTTAATTGAAGAACACTTGATATACAATGTGTTAATTATAGTTTCAGGTGAATATACATATATTCTTTTTCAGATTCTTTTCCCTTTTACTACAAAATATTGGATATAACTCTCTGTGCTATACAGTAGGTCCCTGTTGGTTATCTGTTTCATATGGATAGAGTATATATTAATCCCAAACTCCTAATTTATTCCTATCCCCAGTTTGCCCTTTGGTAGCCATGAGTTTTATTCCAAACGTCTTAATTTTCTTTTTTCTTTTCTGTATTCACTTTTTCCTTGCTACACTTCTGTTTTCTTCACCCCACTTCTCATTTTCCCTCCTAATTTTGTCACAGCCTGCACTTGGAATCTATAAATGTCAACACACTATTCTATGGGGTACAGCATGTCTATGGCAGTGGGTCACAAGAATAGCAGGTCAAGGGAAATCAAGTCCTCCGCTGAACTTAGTATCAATGTTAGGCCTTCAAGGAGACTTGGCTAGGCATTGGGAAGGCAGATAGATTGTTGGGAGTTGAATGCAAGCTTTTTAAAGAACTCAATACTAACTTAGTTTGATATTTAAAATAGCATATTAATCCAGATACTGGCACTTTTCTGAAGCTAGGAAATAATTTTTTTCTCCATGAGAGTCTCATTTCATCCCTCCACATTGTCCTATGAGGGCACTCCATGCTTCAGATGGCCCTCACAAGTATCGGGAGAATTAAAGTAATGATCATCCTTGTGCAGAGAAAGTGTGATGGAGTCTTAATTTTCTGCACTAGTTCATCTGTCATTAGATAATTGAATGCTCTCTTTTGATCCATTGCAAATTAGCAAAAGTATCTCCACTTTACACAGGGAAATCCACAGCAAGGGGCAACTCCTCAATAAAAAGAGGTGTGAGGTAAAGTGTAAGGGAGCTTCCCAAGATGTACAAACAAACTAATCATCCTGCCTTCTATGACTTCCCCTCAACCTCTTACCCAGTTGGGGGTCCAAGTTCTCAGATGGAGACTAATCTAATTTCATTCTCACCAACAAAAGTCTGTAATCAATCTCTCTGCTTCTGGCTAACTGTTCACTGTAACTTCATTTTACTCAAAATGGAATAAGCTAGGAAATTCCTAATTTCTCTTATTCTGAGAAGCTGAACAGAATGGTTTAGTTTAGCTCAAGCAGGCTAGATGTAGCCAAATTTTTGTGGGATTTTCAACACAATAATGGGAATTATGAAATTCTCAAACCAAAAGTTAAGTGGCCTAATGATCTGTTTTTATAGTACAGTAGGTGACTGGCTGGTTTTACAGACAGAATTCAAATAGGATGAAAATGGTGTCTGATTAGCATCAGCATCTCAATAAGGAATGGGAATCAATTGTGTAAAGGAAGAGAACAAAGAGGGGCTATGGCATGTGTATTTCAGCCAGGACATCTAGCCCGAGTTCCGTACTTCCTTTGCTATCATTAATCTACACTTTAAGACTAAAACTTATTTCTACCTTGTGTTCCCTTGCTTGGCTAAATAAAAGAAGGCCTATTTAACACATAGTCTATTAATTTCAGGCTTTCAACGGCAATTCTTAAAAATCCCTGTCATTGAGCCTATGTGTAATTGAACTTTGTATACTCTATAAGTGGCATTTTCCCAAGTTCTGTGCTAATTTTTCTTTCATTACTGTCATCCTTGAAAACTTTTTCTGTTACTTTTCTCCTCTTTCTCATGAGAAGTTCTGATCTGGAGTTATGCTTTACTATTCACTGCTCTATTCCAAATGCCAAGAGAACTCGTTTTCTTCTTTGTGACTATGCACATACACGTGGTCAGCCATCTGAAAATTGAAGTGCTGGGTGGGCTAGGCTATTCAGACACACTGTTCTTTCAGGGGAATCCTCCTTCTACTGAAGGGTGAGCCCATTGAAATGATTTTTTTTTTTTACTACTTTTGGAAGTTAGTGAGACATATTGCTCTGTGTAACTCAGCTCGCATTTTTCTCCTTAGCATCAAGATTGGTTCATGCCTAGAGACAGCTCTTATGAGGAGGTACAGTAAGATAACTTAGAAAAGAAAACTTCACTGCAGTTCGACCTTTACAGAGCAAAAATGACACCTTATGTCCAGAAAAAAGAGAAGTCAAGTTTTGTAATGAATCCAACATATTTTTTTCTAATAAACATGTTAGACTTTGTGAAATATCATGTAACACTTAATCAATATGCAATTTTTGAGTACTTGCTTTTTCCTCACATTGTGCCTGGTATTATAAGATACAAAAGAAGTCTTATTACCTCACCTCAAGGGAAAGAAAAATGACTAATACACTTAATATTAACCCATAACAGAAAAGAATAAATCACCGATGTCTTGAATAGTCTGGACGGTGTCATTTATTTATTAATTCAATAGACACTGTTGAGCATATTGGTGTGGTAGTCAATGTGCTTTAATTTAATTGTGAACAATAGAATCTTATTTGGCCTTCATGAGCACTAAATTTTAATTTAAACTTTCATATGGAAGATGAACTTTACCAGGATCTATGTAGGTAAGAGTTGGATGAGATGGAGAAAGAATGTGAACAATTGTGGGGAACTTAAAACGTGATCACTAACTACACTAATGATCACTTTCCATAGATGATGTCATTTTATCACAATGACTGTCCTACAAGATAGGTTTATTCTTTCCTTCTTACAAATGAAAAAAATATAGTCAATATCAAAAATGTACAAAGAAATATGTACAGGGCCCATCTCTGTTATCACAGAGCAGGCAGTGAAAAATGGGTTAGAAGCTGAAAGGCAATAAATTGATAAAAAGCACAGCAGGTAACTAAATAACTGATAGACTGACTTTCTTTGCGGATCCTTGGCAAGAGAATCGCTAAAGGGGGGTTTAGATAGATAGGCAGTATTGGGACTGATTTAGTGTAGATGTTATTTGGTAGAAATGAAAAGTATTTTTAAGCCTTTAGGAAAACATGTTAGTATTGCTGCTAGTTTTTTGTACCATTGCATACAGTGCCGTGTTCTCTCAGGAGTCTGTAGGTTAAACATATTTTGCATTCTGTAGTGTGATAGTTTGAAACATTGGCTCCATCCAAATAGCTTGAGGCCACAATTTGCCCAGCTGGCCATTGTTTCTAATGTGGTTATTATATGCTAATTCATATATAACCCATGAATTAAAGGTTTTTAGCTCCTATTCCCTTTATCTCACTTTTACCTGTCTAATAAAGCAGGCTCACTGTAGGTAGCTCCTAAAGCCTGCTTCAGGGAGAATTTTCTACATATCCAGTTTTCTACAGAGGAATGTGTTTGGTATTAATTTTCTTCTGCATAACAATAATCAAGTTAATAATAATAAAAACCACCTAAAAATTTCCATTGTGTTTACAGTTTGACAACTACTTTCATGTATATTATCCCATTAGTAAGTCCACAATAAAAAAATAATTAGAATTGGAATCAAGAACTTATTTTTGAGTTCTTTTTGTCACATACTGCTTGTTTGAGTCACTCCAATTGTTTATGCAATTTTTCTCAGTTTTGTCATGTGTAAAATAGCTACAGTAACAGCTGCCTGCGTATAAGGATAAATAGGATAAAATTTTTAAGTGCTTTGTAAATTTTAAAGTGCTTTCTGTATGTGACTTATGATTGTTATTATTTTATGAAAGAATATTTGCTAAATGGCATATTGAAGTATTTTTATATAAGTAATTTAGGAAAAAAATCATGAGAAACCAGCTACTGAGAAGAGAAAGAATAAGAGGGAAGGAGAGAGAAAAAAAATTCAAATAATTAACTAGAGATACCAAGACTGATTGACATTTCTGGACGATCTTTTGAAATTTCTGTTTAACCAGTTCATGAAATCAGGGAGACATAAGCATGACCCATTAAAAGTCCCATAGATAATATATTCCCATGTCTTCTGAGAAAGTAGTTCTACAAAGTAATTTATTTTTGTTAACTTCATTGTTTCTTTACATTAAGTGAAAAGCTATGTAACCATAATGCTTTAGAAAATTATGTGTGTGTAATATAAAAATAAAACTGAAAGTTGTAAGCCTGTATAGCAGGTATAATAGAATTATGAAGATGTGGTAATCAAGACAGTATTGTACTGGTGTAAAGAGATGTATAGATCAACAGAATAAATTGAGTCCAGAAGTATAGCCATAAATCTGTGGTCAATTTAGCTTTGAAAAAATTGATATTACAAATTTTTGATGAAATTCATGGTAATATAAAATAATTAAATTCTCTTTTTTCAATAATGTTTAATTTCATGATTAATATATGATTACATTATACTTACAAAAAGTATAGACACTAGAGAAAAGGCTCTTTTACCATGAATATCAGTCTTCTCCCTGTTTCCCCAGAGGGAAACATTAATTTGGTTTTTAATATTCTAGATACTTTGAAATTTATTTATATACACACACAGTTGCACATACTACCATGCTATGTATATTGTTCTGTATATTAAATGAACAACAGATCTTGCATATTTGTACAAATTAGCATAGTGAATCTACATCATTCTTTTCTACATAGTATTCCATAGTACAGGTGTATACAGTTTATTACATGATTCTTCTATTGATGAACATCAGTTTTTCTCCCACTAATATATCTTGATTACATATAATGCTTCAAGAGTGCTCTTGAATAAGTCTCCTAATGAACCTGGAAAATGTTTTTTCTGGTAAAGATATAGTTAAATGAAATTTCTAGGGGGTATACTATGTGCAGTTTAATTTTAGAAAGCTATTTCCAAATTCTCCTCCAAAGTAGCTAAGCCAATATGTCCTCTTGCAGTGTGTGAGAGGTGTCTGTCCCTATAGTATCACTAAAATGTATTATCAAAATTTAAATTGTTTACAATCTGATGGGTAAGAACCTATCTTATTGTTACCTATTTGCTTTATCTGATTACTAATGAGGCTGAATATTTTTCATGTGCTTCTTCTTTGGTAGTTGCATATTCATAGCCTTTGTTAATTTTTCTATGAGGACATTTTGTTTCTTCTTAAGGATTGTAAAAATTTTTCATATGACCTATATTATTACATGAGAGCCCTGACCATAACAAGCATTGCAACAAAGAATTTCACAGCTGAAAGAAGCTGAAGTTCTAGTCCAATTCTTTTGCTTTTATATTTGAGGAAATTAAGATGAAGAGAAGAAAGAGGGGTTCCCACGTATCACACAGTGAGTTTAGTGACAGCATCTGGTACTGAAGCTGGATTTCTAATTGCCAGTACACTACCTTACGTAGATAATTTTGAATCAGTGTTAAATATAAATTTATTCCTAGACTCTATTTAGTAGCTAATATCTAAACAATGGAAAGTTGCCCCACAAAAATTTTAAAGTTAAAAAATTACCTGATTTGGAGGACAAGGCATTCAAAATACTTCTTGAAATTAAAATAAACTACAAAAGAGGCAAGGATCAAATGACTTGACAGAGTCTATTTCCAATAGTTCAAAGTATTTTATCAAGTTCCAACCTAATGTCTTATCCATTTAAAGGATCAATTTTATTCTATTATTTTAAAAGCAGGGAAGAGTAGTTTAAAAAAAAGACTAGGGCCATCTAAATGTTCTTGTACTCCATAGAGGTTAAAATAACCTTTAACCAGGCAGGATAAAGCATGGAATTGAAAGTAGTTTATACAAACGACAAATATTCTCTATAGACTCTAATTTCTTTTGAAAGTTGCCAACTGACTGGAATTTCTAGCAGCATTGTTGCTACATACTTCAAAATAACTTTGGGGAGAGAGTAGAAGGAAAGTTGCTTAACATTCACATGACTGGCTCAGTGCCAGAAGCTGCACATTGTTTTTGTCTCTTTTATTGAAGTTAAGACGTAGTTTTAAATTTAAGGTAGTTTTGAAGTTAAAAGACAGCCAAGTAAATGAATGCATCCCATGGCTAATTTTAAAGTTACCATACAAAGTAAATTAGAAAACATAGTTATCCTCCTAAGTCACTTCAGTGATTCACAGCAGTGCCTTTACTGAAGATATTTTGACATTTCAAAACTATTACTATTATTAGATGATTATAATAATAATGAAAGCAACAGGTCTCATTTATTTTGAGGGCTGTCAATATTCATGACATTGTGCACAGGAGACTCAATCAATGAGCTGTGTATTGTCATTTGTATCATCTATTGATAAGGCAGGCAAACTTAGAAAAAAGCTAATAAATAGGAAAGGGTTCTCCATTTCCTCCTTTGAATTCTGTCTGATTCAATATTTCAAATATTAAATATTAAAGTATTTGGTGTTTCCTTCCTTGCAAATTTCTCTACTCTTCTACTTTTGCTTAATATCTCATACACAAAAAAACGCAAATAAAATAAATCCATATTTAACAAGTTAAACTCTTTATATTTAACAAACTCCTGCCATGAAGATATGCTAAACAAAAATAATGGCTTTATGGTAAATATAAATAGAGTAAGTTAAAATTTTTTCAGTATTTACAGAGTCATTGAGAGTGTCATAAAAACTATAATATATCCTTACCAGATGTTGCTATATTTTGATAAAGATTATACTGAAAAAATAATTTCTGAATGATAGTTTCCTTGGTTAGAATCATTTTCAGCTCTAAATAACGGAAAAGCTAACACACCAATGCATCCACATATAGGGATTTCTTTATCATAGAAGATGTTTTTCAGAGGTGAGTTATTACTAAAGTTGATTTACACCTCTCTGCAATGATCTTGGCTTTTTTTTCATAGTTATAAAATGACTGGGGAAGCTCTCATCATCCTGTCCATATTTAAGGGGAAAAAGGGGGATCACCTGCTTCTGTTCCCTTCACAAAGGAAGAAATCTTTCTCCAAACCTCTCCAGATGACCTCTGTTACTTGCACAGCAAGAGAGTGTGGGAACTGAGGAATCTTTTGTCCTAACTTGCTTAGGTCAAGTGTAATCCATCACCTGGGGCTGCACCAATACAATCATGCTTCTGTTAGCCAGGAAAAAGTGAGGGCATAGATGTCTGTTAAGAAGTTCTCCTGTTCAAAGTAGTGTGAATGCATTTCAGCAAAGAAATATAGTGATTTGTAGTGCTTAAGCTCAAAAACAAGATGCATGTGATAAACACCATATTGTAGTAACACTGTATAGCTGTCAGAGTCAGACACTCTTGAATTGTATAACCTTAAGGAGTTGATTAATCTAAATGAATCCTAGTTTTTAGAGAAATAAAAGTACTTGCCTCGGGAGAAAAAGATGGCGGCAAAGTAGAGAGACATGGAATGCATCCCTCTCCACAGATGCATTGGGAATGCACCGAAGGACGCAATAAGTCCCACAGAGAACCAGCTGAACACCAGCAGACGGCCTCGGACACCAGAAAGGACCGCGGGGAGCCCGACATAGCCGGTAGGGAGGCATCTACGAGGGCTCAAAGAGGGTGAAGCGGCGGAGCCGTGGCAGACGGGAGGGAGTGAGAAACATACGGAGGGTCCACACCACAGCTCAGCCTTCCCAGACCGAGACGTCAATCCACAGCTGAACAGAGGGTCTGGGAGCGGGAGCATGGGAACCGGAGAGCTGGTTCAGGGTGAGAAACATTGTTGCCTGTAAGGTGACGGAACGAGAGGACAGGAGGGAAGAGGTCCGCAGCGAGGAGTGCCTGCCCCTGAGAGCTGCCCGGCCATGATGGCAGCTGGATGCTGCAGGCTCATGGGCGAGAGGGAGGAGCCACACACATAGCCTCTCTCTCTCTTTTGGTGCCTGCAGGGGGCAGTGGAGAGACACCCTGTGGGCCACCTGAGGCGCTCAGGGATAACAAGCACCCTCAGGCACTCGGGCGGGGCTAGATTAAAACCCCTTGGAACGCAGCAGCAGGGAGGCTGCAGAAAAGAAAAAAAAAACAAAACAAAACCGAGAGGCCCAACTCTGAGACTTTCTGTTTACACCTGAGCCACCAGCGTCCCTCTGCAACAGGCACCTCCAAGCCCAACTGAAACAACAGTGCGCCACTGCTCACTCCCTCCCAGGGGAAGGAGCCACTATTGTACCCTCTCCCTCCCCATACAGCCACGCTTACAGATGAACAATAAAGGAAGCTCTGCTGGTCACAGAATAATGCAAAAAAAGCCAAGGCAAGGAGAAGGACACTTACAGCTGAGACTCTAAGGAAATGGAAATATTAGTATCAATCCTATTGAACTGGTCCATTCTGGGATCCGTTCTGAATTTTTTTTTCCTTTATTAATTATGATCTTAGTCCTAAGGGATCTACAAGTTTTATAACATAATTTTTTAATGCTATTTTTTATTCTTTTTTTATTTTTTTGCCTTTTTATATACTTCTATATCTAGCTAAGTTTTTGGTAGTACGGACAATATATCTCTCATACTTTCCTTTCATCCCTATCTTTTATACATTTCTATTCCTTTCTTTTTATTTGCATATTTCCAACCACATTACGCTCTTCTGTTCCCCTTTCTTCCAGCCATTTTAAGTTTATTTTATCTTAACATACTTATAAGCAACACTATCAATCTGCTCAGACTCCTTGCTCTATTCTCCAGATGATGCATCACCTTGGTATTTAATATTAGGTTTTTGTCTTTATCTTAGTTCTTAGTACAATTGTCTAATTTCATTCTGAGAATCTCCATTCTGTCTGGTGGTACTCTAGCTCTTTTCTATATTTGATCCTAGCTTAAAAAATCTCCCTGGATTAGTGTTTGTATGTGTAAGGTGTTATTTCTTTGTTTGTTTGTTTTTGTCTCTGATTTGTTCTGTTTCAGTTGTCAATTTCTGTTGGGTTTCTCTTTGAATATCTGATAGCACATTGGGGTTCTGTCAGGTCTTTCCAGAGCCTTATGTCCTAATGGATTCAGCAATTGTGTGTCTTATATATGTATGTGTTTCCTAGACTTAGTATTTGTCTAATCCAATACTTGGACATTAGTCTGAGGCTTGGACAGTCATCTATAAACACCTCTATCGCCAGGACAAGCAACCCCAAAAGTTTGGACAACCATGAGGAAACAAAGAAACACCATGCAGGCAAAGGAGCAGGAAAACCCCACAAGACCAAATAAATGAGGAGGAAATAGGAAAAATGCATGAAAAAGAATTCAGAGTAATGATAATAAAAATGATACAAAATCTCGATAACAAAATAGAGAAAGTACAAGAAACAGTTCATAAGAACTCAGAAAAACAAACAGCAATGGATAACAAAATAACTAAAATTAAAAATACTCTAGATGCTATAACCAGCAGAATGACTGAGGCAGAAGAAAGAATAAGTGAGCTGGAAGATAGAATGGGGGAAATAAACACCACAGAGCAGGAAAAAGAAAAAAGAATAAAAAGAATAGAAGACAGTCTCAGAGACCTCAGTGATAACATTAAGCGTACCAACATTCGAATTATAGGCATCCCAGAAGAAGAAGAAAACAAGAAAGGGTCTGAGAAAATATTTGAAGAGGTTATAGTGGAAAACTTCCCCAACATGGGAAAGGAAATAATGAACCAAGTCCAAGAAGCACAGAGAGTACCATACAGAATAAACCCAAGGAGAAATACACCAAGGCACATATTAATCAAACTAATGACAATTAAACACAAAGAAAAAATATTAAAAGCATCAAGAGAAAAGCAACAAATAACATATAAGGGAAAACCCATCAGGATAACAGCTGACCTTTCTACAGAAACTCTGCAGGCCAGAAGGGAATGGCAGGATATACTGAAAGTCCTGAAAGAGAAAAACCTACAGCAAAGAATATTCTACCCAGCAAGAATCTCATTCAGATTCGATGGAGAAATCAAAAGCTTTCCAGACAAGCAAAAGTTAAGAGAATTCAGCACCACCAAACCAGCCTTACAACAAGTGCTAAAGGAACTATTCTAAGCAGGAAACATAAGAAAAGGAAAACACCTACAAATACAAACCCAAAACAATTAAGAAAATGGTCATTGGAACACACATGTCAATAATCACCTTAAATGTAAATGGATTAAAGGCTCCAACCAAAAGACACAGACTGGCTGAATGGATACAAAAACAAGACCCTTCTATATGCTGCCTACAAGAAACCCACTTCAGACCAAGGGATACATATAGACTAAAAGTAAAGGGATGGAAAAAGATATTTCATGCAAATGGAAGCCAAAAAAAACCCGGAGTAGCAATACTCATATCAGACAAATTAGACTTGAAAGTAAAGACTATTAAAAGAGACAAGGAAGGACACTACATAATGATCAAGGGATCCATTCAAGAAGAACATATCACAATGGGAAATATCTATGCCCCCAACATAGGAGCACCTCAATACATAAGGCAAATGCTAACAGCCATAAAACGGGACATCGACAGTAACACAATAATAGTGGGAGACTTGAACACTCCACTTACATCAATGGACAGATCATCCAAACAGAAAATAAATAAAGACACACAAGCTTTAAATGACGCATTAGACCATCTCGACTTAATTGATATTTATAGGACATTCCATCCAAAAATGACAGAATACACCTTCTTCTCAAGTGCACATGGAACATTTTCCAGGATAGATCACATCTTGGGTCACAAATCAAACCTCAGCTAATTCAAGAAAATTGAAATCATATCAAGCATCTTCTCAGACGACAATGCCATGAGACTAGATATCAATTACAGGAAAAAAAAACTGCAAAAAATACAAACATATGGAGGCTAAACAATTCACTCTTAAACAACCAAGAAATCACTAAAGAAATCAAAGAGGAAATCAAAAAATATCTAGAAACAAATGACAATGAAAACACAACAACCCAAAACCTATGGGATGCAGCAAAAGCAGTTCTAAGAGGGAAGTTTATAGCAATACAGTCCTACCTTAAGAAACAAGAAAATTATTGAACAAACAACCTAACCTTACACCTCAAACAATTAGAAAAAGAAGAACAAACCCCAAAGTGAGCAGAAGGAAAGAAATCATAAAGATCAGAGCAGAAATAAATGAAAAAGAAAGGAGGGAAGCAATAGCAAAAATAAATAAAACTAAAAGCTGGTTCTTTGAGAAGATTAACAAAATTGATAAACCATTAGCCAGACTCATCAAGAAAAAAAGAGAGAAGATGCAAATCAACAGAATTAGAAATGAAAATGCAGAAGTAACAGACACCGCAGAAATACAAAAGATCATGAGGGACTACTACAAGCAACTATATGCCAATCAATTGGATAACCTGGAAGAAATGGATAAATTCTTAGAAAAATACAATCTTCCAAGACTGAACCAGGAAGAAATAGAAACTATGAACAGACCAATCACAAGTACAGTAATTGAGGCAGTGATTAAAAATCTCCCAACACACAAAAGCCCAGGACCAGATGGATTCACGGGCAAATTCTATCAAACATTTAGAGAAGAGCTAACAGCTATCCTTCTCAAATTCTTCCAAAATATAGCAGAAGGAGGAACACTCCAAAACTCATTCTACGAGGCCACCATCACCCTGATACCAAAACCAGGCAAAGATGTCACAAAAAAAGAAAATTACAGACCAATATCACTGATGAATATAGATGCAAAAATCCTCAACAAAATACTAGCTAACAGACTCCAACAGCACATTAAAAAAAATCATACACCATGATCAAGTGGGGTTTATCCCTGGGATGCAAGGATTCTTCAATATACGCAAATCAATCAACATGATACATCATATCAACAAACTGAAGGATAAAAACCATATGATCATCTCAATAGATGCAGAAAAAGCTTCTGACAAAGTTCAACATCCATTTCTGATAAAAGCTCTCCAGAAAATGGGCATAGAAGGAAATTACCTCAACATAATAAAAGCCATATATGAAAAACCAAAAGCCAACATCGTTCTCAATGGGGAAAAACTGAAAGAATTCCCTCTAAGAACAGGAACAAGACAAGGGTGTCCACTCTCACCATTATTATTCAACATAGTTTTGGAAGTTTTAGCCACAGCAATCAGAGAAGAAAAGGAAATAAAAGGAATCCAAATTGGAAAAGAAGTCAAATTGTCACTCTTTGCAGATGACATGATATTATACATAGGAAACCCTAAAGACTCTACCAGAAAACTGCTAGCACTCATTGATGAGTTTAGTAAAGTAGCAGGATACAAAATTAATGCACAGAAATCTCTTGCATTCCTATACACTAACAACGGAAGAGCAGAAAGAGAAATTAAGGAAACTCTCCCATTCGCCACTGCAACAAAAAGAATAAAATACCTAGGAATAAACCTGCCTAAGGAGGCAAAAGATCTGTATACAGAAAACTTTAAGACACTGATGAAAGAAATCAAAGACGACACAAACAGATGGAGGGACATACCATGTTCCTAGATTGGAAGAATAAACATAGTGAAAAGGACTGTACTACCCAAAGCAATTTACAGATTCAATGCAATCCCGATCAAATTGCCAATGGCATTTTTCACAGAACTAGAGCAAGAAATCTTACAATTTGTATGGAAATGCAAAAGACCCCGAATAGCCAAAGCAATCTTGAGAAGGAAAAATGGAGTTGGTGGAATCAGGCTTCCTGACTTCAAACTATACTACAAGGCCATAGTGATCAAGACAGTATGGTACTGGCACAAAAATAGAAAGGACGATCAATGGAATAGAATAGAGAACTCAGAAGTAAGCCCAAACACATATGGGCACCTTATCTTTGACAAAGGAGGCACGAATATACAATGGAAAAAAGAAAGCCTCTTCAATAAGTGGTGCTGGGAAAATTGGACAGCAACAGGCAAAAGAATGAAATTAGAACACTTCCTAACACCATACACAGAAGTAAACTCCAAATGGATTAAAGACCTACATGTAAGGCCAGACATTATAAAACTCCTAGAGGAAAACATAGGCAGAACACTCTATGACATCCATCAAAGCAAGATCCTTTTTGACCCACCTCCTAGAATCATGGAAATAAAATCAAGAATAAACAAATGGGACCTCATGAAACTTAAAAGCTTTTGCACAGCAAAAGAAACCATAAACAAGACTAAAAGGCAACCCTCAGAATGGGAGGAAATACTTGCCTATGAAACAACAGACAAAGGATTAACCTCCAAAATATAGAAGCAGCTCATGCAGCTTCATACCAAAAAAGCAAATAACCCAATCCACAAATGGGCAGAAGACCTAAATAGACATTTCTCCAAAGAAGACATACAGATGACCAACAAGCACATGAAAAGATGCTCAACATCACTAATCATCAGAGAAATGCAAGTCAAAGCCACAATGAGGTATCACCTCACACCAATCAGAATGGCCATCATCACAAAATCTGGAAGCAACAAATGTTGGAGAGGATGTGGAGAAAAGGGAACTCTCCTGCATTGTTGGTGGGAATGTAAGTTGGTACAGCCACTGTGGAAAACAATTTGGAGGTTCCTTAAAAAACTACAAATAGAACTTCCATATGATCCAGTAATCCCACTCCTGGGCATATACCCAAAGAAAACCATAATCCCAAAAGAAACATGTACCATAATGTTTATTGCAGCACTATTTACAATAGCCAGGACATGGAAGTAACTGAAATGCCCATCAACAAATGAATGGATAAAGAAGATGTGGCATTTATATGCAATGGAATATTACTCAGCTATAAAAAGGGATGAGATGGAGCTATATGTAATGAGGTGGATAGACCTGCAGTCTGTCATACAGAGTGAAGTAAGTCAGAAAGAGAAAGACAAATATTGTATGCTAACTCACATATAGGGAATCTAAAAATGGTACTGATGAACTCAGTGACAAGAACAAGGAAGCAGATACAGAGAATGGACTGGAGAACTCGTGGTTTGGTGGGGGCGGAGGGTGAAGGGGAAGCTGAGACGAAGCGAGAGAGTAGCACAGACATATATACAGTAGCAACTGTTAAATAGATAGCCAGTGGGAAGTTGTTGTATAACAAAGGGAATCCAACTCGAGGATGGAAGATGCCTTAGAGGACTGGGATGGGGAGGGTGGTGTGGACTCGAGGGAGGGTGGGGGGCGATTTGAAGGAGGGAGGGAATATGGGGATATGTGTATAAAAACAGATGATTGAACTTGGTGTACCCCCCAAAAAAATAATAATATAAAAAAAAAAAAGTACTTGCCTCAAAGAATATAGTGTGAATCATCTGAGAAAATATGTGTCAATTCTGGCCTGTATTACATACCTGCATTAGTTACTGAAAACCTAGCTGTTATAACAGACTTTAAAATTTAATGAAAACTAGAACTTTGTAGATGAATATTTGGTGCTTACTTAGTAATCAGATGTGAATATTCCCAGTGGCTCACGACTTCCCTTTATGAAGGACCCATTAAAAAACCACCATCATCCTTTTATTGTTTAGTTTTACCATTTAATGAGCCTTAAACTCTTCCACATCTAGCTGGTAGAAGAGAAAAGAGGGGACAAAGAAGACCACTCATTTCTTAAAAATTTTTGCCCCCAAAGTGGTACAAATCAGTTTTGTTCATAGTCTATTGATGAGAATTAGTAACACGGCTGTACCTAGATGTAGGGAGGACCCAAGAAATTTAATCTTTGTTAGATAACTCCCTCCCAGGAACTGATACATATTCGGGAAGAGGGAATATACATTTTGATGGCAACTAGGCATGTCTTCTACAATGCTCAGTAATTATTAGATGTGTATTCCTTTCTAAACGATGTAGGTTCTAAGTGAGGCAAGCAATATGAACTATCTGGGATGAGTGCAGCTTGAGTTATAAGGGTGGCTGGTGAATGTTCTCATGAAGGAAGCACAGTATGGTAGCTTCATGGATTCTGAAGTCAGATTGCCTGCTTTCCAACTCCACCAATTCCTTGTTGTGTGATTTTGGGTAATTTAGAAATTTCTTTATAAAAATGGGGATAGTAAAATTACCTATCCTATACAGGTAATTGTGAGGATTAAATACTAATATATTTCATTAAAGCTCTCAGAACAATAGTTACTGGCGTACTATATACTGTATAAGTACTGTATAGTATTTATAATGGATTTTGTTTGATTCTGGAATATATACATATACATACATATTTACAAACATATATACACATACAGATATGCACATACCATCAAGTATGTAATAAACATTAACAAAGCTATGAGAAATAGTGAAGAGTATGTTAAATAGTATTTGCCTAAATGTGCTTGGGCTATGGGGATACACAAAATCCTCAGGCATGTAGCATTACACTCAGAATGATAAGGAATGGTGCCTGCTAGACTGAAAGGGTCAGGAAAGTGTGTGTGCAGAAGGTGATTTGTGACAGAGTACTAGGCAACAACCAAGTATGTATGGAGAGTTGCTTAGGAGAGGTATATGATGCCAACAATGTCTTGAAGAAGAAAGGAGACTGGCGATAGTTTGAAGGAGAAGGTATTGTTGGGTATGAATATGATCATATATGAAGGAAGTTAAATGCCAAAGGGATTTTCCCTAGATTTTCCTTTTTCACTGGTCTCACTTAGGAATGGAGACTATGAGAGGATATAGGAAAGTGATGATGGTGATGCTGATGCTAAGTTTGTACTTAAGGAAGAGAGAATTTAAGACAACTTGTAATCGAGAATTAGAAACCATTAAAAAGAAGCACTGAGGACCCAGAATTTGACATTGGAAGTGAATGCTAAATGAAAATCTTTAAAACCTTTTATAACTAATTATTATAATTTTAGTAACATCATTATCTATAATGAATTTTGAGCAAAATAAATATATCCTATATGGTAACCACATACATAGTCACATCTAACTTTTTAAAACAACCTAACAGAATTCTGCTTTCATGTTGGTAAGAAAATTAATATCAGTGTTTTGCCTTTTCTCAATAATCAGCTATTTCACACCAATATGGGATGAGAAGTAATTACATTATGAAAGTAGACAGAGGGTTTAGAGTCAGAAAAACCTGGCTTTGAATCTTGAGTTCACTAAATTACATATGAAGTGGGTATATGTTACTTAACCTACATGTTATTTAGGATATTCTATCCTAAAGGTATTAGAAGCTCTTACCAAAAATGTATTGAGCTAAAATTAAAATTTATTAATCAGTATAATACGTTCAAAAAGAGAACCCAGCAGCGCAATCTAGAGACCAGATTCTCCTGATTTTTCTACTTTGCCATCTTCTCATAGTTGTTTTTTGTCTTAAGAGTGTCTCCCCCAGTCATAAAATGTGTGCACAATTCCAAGGCTTTCATCCCCACATAGCTACGTGAAAAGCTTGAAGAAAGGCCATCTTTTCTCTGGATCTCTTTTAAGAGTAAATAAAATTGGACTTCCCTGGTGGCGCAGTGGTTAAGAATTTGCCTGCCAATGCAGGGGACATGGATTCAAGCCCTGATCCGGGAAGATCCCACATGCTGCAGAGGAACTAAGCCCATGAGCCACAACTACTGAGCCCAAGTGCCACAACTACTGAAGCCCACTCACCTAGAGCCTGTGTTCCACAACAAGAGAAGCCACTGCAATGAGAAGCCCGTGTACCACAATGAAGAGTAGCCCCCACTCACCACAACTAGAAGAAGCCTGCACACAGCAATGAAGACCCAACAGAGCCAATAAAAATAAATAAAAATTAATTAATTAAGTAATTTAAAAAAAGAGTAAATAAAATTTCTCAGACCACCCGGAGGACTTCACCCAATGATTTTTGAAGAGAAGCTTAGTGTCCCCTGGAACACACAGTCATTTGATAACTGAGTAACATGGGGTTCCTTTAATATGAATAAAGAAAGCAGGTGGCTTTGAGGAGTGACATTTGGAGATTACCACAATCTTGTTGTTCTATAATACTTAAGCTACAAAAAAATGAGTATTGTAGCTACTATAGGTGAGACTATAGTTGTGAAAATATTTGGATTTTCCCATAATTGTCACTCCTTATAATCTATGGGAAAAGGAAAAAAATTCCTACGTCACATACCTCTTGTTCACACTCAGACCTATTGACTATCTTACATTCAAAGTGACTTTAAAGGAAAACCAGTCTCCATATTTTGCTTCACTTCCCAGGGAGGAAAATGCCTTTACATTATTCAGCTAAATGTGAGGAATAGGAAAAAGGAGAAACACATACCAGCCTTCCTGTCTAAGTTCAAATCCAGTGTGCAAGTGTTTTGATTTACGTCTGAATCGTGGTTCAGGGAATAACTCAGTAATATGTGCAAAGTAAATGGTCAAAGTAATATATTGCTCTTAGGCAGAAAGCAAGCCATGCTGAGGAAGAAGACAGCAGAAGCCTCTCCTGCTACCTTTGTGAACAATATCATCTAGCTTGAGCAATCCTTCTTTCTAAAAAAATTGGATAATGGTGCTTTTAACTCCAGGGTTTTAAATTATGCATATGTAGAGGTATTTTTTCCTCATTTAGCAAACGCTTAATTGTCCTCTCCAATGGCAGCAGTGGTATATACCAGCTTTTTTGATGAAAATAGAAACTGTTGAGAAATTCTTCTGGGTGATCTTGAGGAATTTATACTTATTTTGGATCCTGGCACCTGCTCTGTTCTTAGAGTGGGTGGATTTTGTAATTTGGAATGAGCTTTAACTGTTGGACTTTCCTTAATGGTCTAGAGAGACAGAAGAGATTAACCTATAAACTGGAAAGTATTTAGGATGGCTGATAGCTCTGTGTGTGCGTGTGAGTGTTTTCAGGCCTGGTAACATCCATGCCTAGGGCTACGTAGCAACGTATTACTTGAAGAGCACTACAAAGACCTACATGTGTTTAGATCAAGAGTTTAGCTTCTAACCCCTGCAGATTTGGATGTTTCATGGTTTGAGGGAAGCTCTTGGGCTATTTGCCAAGTTTTCATTTTGATAAATTCTTGTTGTTCTGGGCAACTTGGTAAATGGCTATGAATTCCACCTACCTTCATGACAGGAAAAAGAAATCAAGGGCTGAAAAGATATAGAGCAGTAAACATAGTAAACAAAGACCAACGTAAAATGCAAGCCATCGTTTTAATGCCTTATATATAGTGTTTTGCTATCACATTGGTTAAATATGCCTCTAATCCCCATGATACTATATTTGACTCAGAGCCTTGCCTCACCACATACAATTCTGCACTTGTTTACAGTATGAGAGATGAGACAGGAAGGCAGGTCATTGCTTTACTGGACCTCAGCTGGGAACTTTTGCATCAGGCAACTAATTTTTCACCAATCTGTGTATGTCCAAATAACCACAAAAAATGCTCCAAGGGTAGATTAGAACTGTAAGCAAACTTTAACAAATAGGCAAATTTGCAAATATGGAATCCATGAATAATGGGGATTGTAAATGAGTGAATATATACTTTTAAATTAAACCATTTTGGAGAAGAGGTTGCCGTTCTCTCTTTTTTTCCATTTGTTGCTGTTGTCTTTGTTTCACTCAAGAAATTGCAGTAATTCTTACTAAGCTGCATGGAGAGTGGCATCATATTAAACTGGAGGGAAAAAAGGCTTCTGAGTGGTTGCCAGGTAAAAATCACAGAAATCATTCTGGCAGTGACTGGCAATTTAACCAGCCATGAGATATAGCTCAGAGCTTGAGCAACAGTAGAAAACATACACTCCAGAATGAGGAATATTGAATTTACATCGCAGACCAGTATTTCCTAGATGTGTAATTTTAGGCAAATTATCTAACATCTCCAATCTTCAGTGTTCTTATCTGTAAAGTAGAAATAATATTAATAATATATTATAGTGTTGTGAAGAGTAACTGAATTAAATTAACACACAATGTAAACTTGTTCTATCACAGAGAAGTAAGTTCAATATTTTTAACCTGTCTCCATGTATTTGAGATGTATGTTTCATTTGCATTTTCTTAGTGCAATTTTTTTTTATTGGTGCAATTATTAATGTACTCTCTTTCACTCTCAAAATGTCCTAGTTTGAATGATTAATTTTAAGATCAATTTGCTAAAATAAAGAACTATAAAGCCTTGTTGAGATCTATGGGGATAGTGCTGTGGTCAGCTGTTAAGCAGGTCTTTGCCATGGCATAAAGAACAGAAGGCACATGTACGGCATGTTGACATACTGGGACTAAACAATTTGTGATAAATGAAGATTTTTGTCCTTTATTTCAGTTTAGGTTATTTTTCTCTTGTCACAGTTATAAAATCGAAGTCCAAGGAAATCAGGATTGTCCTAGGAAAACTGAGATCGATGGCTACCTGAAAGGAAGTGTTTTTGCTATAACCAGATTTTTAAATTTACTACTTCCCATTTATAGGAATTAACCCAAATTGAAAGCTATTTGCGAGTTTCTGCCAAACACAACCATTTTGTAATCAGTCCCTCTGGAAAGAGGAGTAGTATTGGGTATCAGGAAGTACCTTGCAGTTGGTAGAAGTAAGATTTGGTTTAATAGTTGTCTTTTAGGGGGTAGGTAAAATGTTGTTAAACCTAGAAAAGACACCGTAACCAATCAGTTGATCATGTCTGTTTCAAGGATGAAGTTTTCCTTTTGTTTTGTTTTTTTTTCTTGAATACTTTTCTTCCTGTAACTGAGCTAATAACTTTAAGATGCCACAAAGATCTCAGGGCTTTATTTAGGTGGACCTTCTTTGGGTGAACATAGGTTTTGCTTTAGTGGAAGCTTAACATTTTATAAGTTTTTGGTTATGTCAGTTTATTAACATTTCTAGAAAGTGATTTCATAGCAAAAGAAAAGAACAAAATATACTTTCCAATTAAAGCCCACTTTGGTCTTAAAAAAGTGAATTATTTTTCTTCAGTCAAGTTACTGATGGAATTTGGAGAGTAAAATCCACATAAAAATAGCAATAACAGAATGCATAAATAGCAGTATACTCATATAACAGAATATAACATATTTAACCCATTTCTTTAATTCCAGATTAAAGAAATGGGTTAAATATGTAGATACAAACATTGATAGTTTAAAAAAAGATGTTGGGGAAAATTATGAATACAGGGGCTATTTAAGTGAATTAAAAACAATACTATACTATGTATTTTTTATGAAATCATACATAAGTAGATAATTTTTGATAAAATATTAAAAATAAATGTAAAGGGTAGCTATTAAATAAAGGGTAACTACTCACCATATAGAAGAATTTCTTTGAAGAGCAGGAGATCATATTGGGAAGAGAAGAAAAAGGTGCTTCAACTTGATCTGTAAGGCATCATTTATTTTGTTATTGAGTGGCCTGAAGCACATTGGGAAAACATTCCTCAGAAACTTGAAGGAGGATCCAGACAGAGCTGGTGCTCAGAATACTGAGGAGATGACACAGGATGACTGCTCCCTCTAGGACTTCTGAGACAGGTTGCTAAAGCTGATCGTGGGAGTGCTGAAATTCAAACACTGAAGACTGGGAATAAGTGCTGATGCTGAGCCGATGCTGATAGGACCAGCCAAACAAAGACATCCTTTCCTTCTCCCACCTTGCAGTCTTCCTCTGGTACCCCCTAATGGCAGAACCCAACCAGAATTTACTGGAAGGTGAGTCTGAAAATGTGGCTGATTCCAAGCATCACAGAACAGAGTACAGACGGTGTATTTATTGTTGAGAGACAATTGATAATTGATTGGCACTGTTTGTAACTCATGTTGTCAGGATTGAATGAGACAATATATGTAAAATATTGTCCCTGGCACACAGTCTATCCTCAATCATTTCTAGCGGAAGTAAATAATAATCAAATACTTAGGAGCTATCTACAATGCAAAGAATCTCAGTGAGTTCTGTAGCTGACACACAAATGGTACACAAGCTAAGTATCTATTGCTGTATAACAAACTACCCTCAAATACAATGGCTTTGTAACAACAGTCATGTTATGTCTTCTTATGAATTTGTGGATCTGGAGTTTGAGCAGTTCTCAGATGGATGATTCTTCTGCTCCAGTGTCACTTGATGGCATTCAGTTGGCAGCTAGGTTGGTTTGGAAGGGCCAACATGACTTCACTTTTTGTTTGGTACTTCATCAGGGAGAGCTAGAAGATTGAGCTCAGCCAGGCCATTTTCCTACTACCCGTATTTTCAGGGTCTCTCCATAGGAGCCCTCCAGAGGATGGTCGAATTGTTTACGTGTCTGCTCAGTGCTCCAAGAGACCTAGGCTGACAGGGTAACACACCAATCTTCTGACCTGGTAGTTTTCCTGTTTTACAAAACTTCTATTATTAAAGTATGTACTTCCATACAATGATTGCAAAGCAAATCATTAAACCAGAGGAGCATGGTCTCTGAGAAAGGTGATTTTATTAGAATGTTTTCTGCACAGTGGACACCAGGACTCTTCACCCAATATCCTCTCAGTGAAGGGCTTCTTGGCCCAGTTGCTGGAAGCGCTGACCCACGGACAGCCTTTGGCTGTAGGTTCCTTCAGAGATACCCTTAGCTGTAAGCAGGTCACAAATAGCAGTGAGGGTGATGGTACCCTGAAACAACAGAGGCGTGAATGCCGTACTTAAAACCTGCAGGGCCCAGGTGGGCATGATTATTGTAATGAATGGCATTAAGGACGCCTGACCCACAGAGCGTTACAGAGATGGTTAATAGGACCTAGAACCCTAGGAACAAAATAAAAAATTAGCCAGAAAGGTGATCAATAGTCTCCCTTGCCTCACAAGTGCATTCCCCTTATATTCCCCTTAGATAAGATCCCCATGGGGCTTACCAAAACCTCATTGTTTTGGTTTGAATTTACCAATCTGGCCTTAGCCCAAGAACCTAAAAGCATTCCCCCCACAAACTCTGATAAAAACATGTGCCCCAAGCCCTGTCTTTCTCTCTGTCTGCACTTTGCCTTGTCTTCCCTATGTGACTCCTCAAGGCATGCCATGTACTTTCTCCACGACCTTCCTCCAGCAATAAACTTCTCTATTTCAGTTCCTCTTGTGGTCTGTTTCTGAACTGCAGTTCATGATCTGGCACCCTGTGTTTCACTTAATAAATGTTAATTTGATAACTGCATTAACATAGGCCAATGCTATTTCTCCATTCTCTGAATGTATAGTGGAAATAGACCTAATTAGTAGTTGGCACAGGTCCACATAAAGTCCTTGGTCTGTGGAGTAAAAGTTAATAAAGTAACAAAGTCAAAGTGAAAGGATCTTCCCTCCTGTGTTTTTCTCCTAAGCCAATAAAATAAAGTAAAAACATTAAGTTATCCTTAGGGATGGCAGAAATTAATGCCACTCACACAGCTCTAAAGGAGGCAGGTGTAGTGATGCTCATCCTAGTGCCATTTAATTTACCAGCCTAGCTTTTGTTACAAACTAGAAGGATTCTGGAGAACATGGTAGACTCAGTTGGGGTCACAAACTCAATCAAGCGGTGGCCCCAACTGTAGCCCCTATGCCAGATGTGCTATCTTTGAGCATAGTAACACAGTCTCAGGTGTGTGGTATGCTATCTCTAACTTAGGGAATAATGTTTCCTTTCCTGTCAGAAAAGAGAATCACAAATAGTTTGCATTCACATGGAATGGACAACAATATGCATTCACAGTTTTCCCCCAGGGCTACCATTCTCTCATTCTCCTTAATAGTACATTATGCTAAAGAAGCTTGAACTCTCTGGACATCCCACAGAACACCACAATGATTCACTATATTGATTAATCAAATGGAATAAGCAGGAGATGGTTATCATCTTGGAGGTGTTGGTAAGACAAATACCCTTCAGAGGGTGGGAGATAATGCTTATGAAGTTTCATTGGCCTGTCATGTCAGTAATATTTTTACAGACCATTGGTCATGAGCAGGCTGGAATATCCTATACAAAGTGAAGGATAAATTATTGCATCTTTTATCTCCCACCACAAAGGACATATTGGAATACTCTGGCAGTCCAATGGTTAGGAATCAGTGCTTTCACTGCTGGGGCCTGGGTTCCCTGGTTGGGGAACTAAGACCCCACCATCCCCATGGCACAGCCAAAAAAAAAAAAAACACACACACACACAAAGAAGGACATTTAATGTCTGGTAAGCCTCTTCTGTTATGCAGGCAGCATATTCTCCATGGAGGCGTATTGTTCAAGCTGTCATCTTTGATTGGGACTCAGAAAAGGATAGCACTCTGCAGGAGGAGCAAGCTGTGATATTATACAGTAGCCTGGCTGCTTGGGCTAGAAGATCCAGAAGATACTATACTATTTATAGTATCCATATGCAAATAAAAGTTACACTATACTAAGATACTGAAAAACTATTTACAGTATTAGTGGTGAGAAAAGAGGCCACAGTGAGTCTATGGCACGCCTCAATGGGGAAATCACAACATAGACTCTGTGCCATCTGTAGGGAATTATCCTACTGGTAGGGATGAAATGTCTGACCTCGTTGCACCAGGAGATCATGCAGCCACAGCTGCACATCATAAGTTGGGTTCTGTCAGAACCACAAATCCATAAGGTTAGTCACATCCAGGAAAAATCCATTATAAGATGAAAGCGGCACATTTGGGACCAAACATAAGCAAGACAAAGGTAACAAACAAGCTACATGGGCAAGTAGCTCAGATTCCCATGTATCCCCTCCTGTTCCAGTAGCACCTCTTCCTCAGATTAGAAGTAACTGTGGGCTCTATAGATTTAGAGGTCCTAGTTCCCAGAAGAGGAACACTCCCAGTATAGACCATAGCAAGAGTCCCACAGACTGGGAGAAAATAATTGCAATTCATTTATCAAATGAACTTGCATTCAGAATATGTAAAGAAATATAACAACTTAATAATTAGAATAAGAGTAACTGTTTTATTTTTTTATTTTTTATATGTATTTATTTATTTATTTATTTATTTATTTATTATATTGACTATGTTGGGTCTTTGTTGCTACATGTGGGCTTTCTCTAGTTGCGGCAAGTGGGGAATACTCTTTGTTGTGGTGCATGGGATTCTCCTTGCAGTGGCTTCTCTTGTTGCAGAGCACAGGCTCTCGGCATGCAAGCTTCAGTAGTTGTGGCACATGGGCTCAATAGTTGTGGCATGCAGGCTCAGTAGTTGTGGCACACAGGCTTATTTGCTCTGTGGCATGTGGGATCCTCCTGGATCAGGGATCGAACCCATTTCCCCTGCCTTGGCAGGCAGATTCTCAACTCCTGAACCATCAGGGAAGTCCTGAGAGTTACTCAATTTAAAAGAATGTGCAAAAGATCCTAGCAGGCACTTCACATGAGAAGATATATAAATAGCCAATAAGGAAATGAAATAATGCTCAATTTCATTAGTCATTAGGAAAATTCAAATGAAAACCATGATGAGATACTACTACCCAGCTATTAAATTGGCTAAAATTTTAAGAAGATTGGTCACATCAAGTGTTGTTGGAAATGTAGAATGACTGATATTCATACACTCTGCTGGTAGGAACATAAAATGGAACTGGCACTGAAAACTTTGACAGTTTCTTAAAAGTCAAACATATATCCCCCACATGATCCAGCCATTCTACTCTAAGTATTTAGATAGAAGTAAAAACATATGTCCACCCAAAGATTTATTATATATTGATACAAACTTCATAGATTTATTTGTAATGGCCAAAAACTGAGACAACCCAAATGTTCAGCAAGAGAATCAATAAACAGAAAACACATGCTCTACTCATAAAATGGAATATTACTCAGTGACAATAAAAAAACAACAATTGATTCATGCAGCAACATACATACTCCAAATCATTATGCTAGGTGAAAAGAAGGTAGGCCAAAAAAGTATATATCCTATGATTAAATTTACATACAGTTCTATAAAATGCAAACTAACCTTTAGTGTCAGAAAGTACGTTAGTGGTTGCCTAAAGATGGGAGTAGAGGAAACAATGGATTACAAAGGACCATGAAGAAAATCTGGAACACAATGAAAATAGTGATTATCTTTATTTTGGTTATTTTATAGATTAATACTGAAAACGGATAACACTTTCTATGACTACATTTACATGAGTACTTCATACTACAAATAGTATTCAATATAATTTTAGAATAAAAGCTGAGAAATACCAGATATTATAAAATCCCCCAAAATCATCAGAATATTTTCATTTCTAAATTGCCCGACACATTTTACTTTTTCCCTACATTTTTGCTTGGTAACTCTATGATCTCCTTTTCATATGACAATTGTGTAATATTGCTTTATAGAATTGAGAAGTAACTCAGTGTTCTCTCTAGAATGGTTAATCAAAACAATTTGGTAGTATCGAAGAATTTCTTTTAACCTCATTCTTATTAACAATCTAAAATTTTTAGATTAATTAGCAAATTTTGGGAAAAATCTCAAGTTGCTTTCATATATTATCTCATGCAGACATATTTACTATTTTTAGTGCTGTTACAGGTTTATGACCTACAAAAGCAGGAGTTCTGACAAATTGTGTTTTGCATGTGCTATCAAAAAGAAAAAAAACTGTGGTGTATTGTAATTGCCTACAATTGTATTGTTGCTTTACAAGTGTATTCTTGACAGAAGAGAATTTCTGTTTTGACGGGGCATAGATGAAGTATACTTAGTGGATATTCCCCTTAGAATTTCACATATCTAGTGACTGGAAAAGTTCCTAAAGAAGGCAAGCTCCTGGGTTTATACATTTTAAACCTTTTTTCTGCTCCAATAACTGCATGCTTTTGTTGCCAGACACTATAGGATGCCTTCATATCGTAGAATGACCTCTGGCTCTGTGCCTCCCTCTCGCGATGCCAGATGAGTTGACCCAGTGTGTGGTATTCCTAGAAATGGTCTATGGAGACTAAAATGTGATGACTGGTAATAACTTTATAATATAAGATAGTAACTGCAAACCACATAAATACATCCTGTTAAACCTAAACCAAATGTATGTCTATCATTTATTCAACTCTCCCATAACTGAATCACAACAACACCTGGGGCCACCCAAAGTCACTTGACACAAAAAGAATTATCATGGAGGAGAGTGAGTGGAAGAGGTAACAGTGCTAACCATTTGTGGTTAAAATACCTCACGTTGTGAAATTTTCTTATATGATATATTTATATATTATGTATTTTATATATATGTATAATATACACACACAAAAATGTATGTGTGTGTGTGTATATACACACAGGGTGTAGATGATGAATCATCTTCAAGCTATCTATTCTCACATATCCCTTGGGAATGTTTTTGTATATTTTGAGAAGTACATGTACCTTGTCTGAATAGCTGATTTTAAGGGTCCTGTTGGACACAAACTGGATCAAGTTTGAGCTACAAAAGGGAATGGAAAAGCTTAGGCTTGAAGATAATTCATGATGTACTGAAATGTTTTAAAGACTCAATTAAGGAACCTCAGAATGCCCTCTTTCATCTTTATACTTACCTATACACACACAGACACACAGACACACACACACCCTCCTATGGAGAAGTATAGGCTCACTTAAGACTAAGCTTTAATCAGTCAAGGTTTTATTTTTAAGCTACAGAAACTTACTCTGGCTGACTTAAGAAGATAAGGATATGTATTGAAAGAACTGCCAGAAAGTGACTGAACCTGGCTTGGAGAATAGGTGGGACTGGGGAAGTACACAGGATTGAGGACCAGTGGCAAAACTATACCACTAAATCAGTGCAGTGTGCGTACTACTGCTATGAAACCCTGGACTCAGTTTGTAAACCTGCTACATGTTGATGCTTGGCACTGGAAGCTGCCATTGCTACCCTGGAAACTCCTTGTTGCTTCTACTGATGCTACTGTCACCTGCATCAAAATGTGCTCCCGATGGTGCCTTCTCCCGTTATGTTACTGTCTGTCAGTTCCAAGTTCAGAGGTAATACATTCTAGGTCAAGTGCTCATGGCTTTGAGGCAAAGAAGAGAAATAAATGAGTATCTGGCATCTTCAACATCTGTTGTTAAAAGCAGGCTCTGCCTTTTTTTAAGATTCACCTGTTGAGGGATTCCACAAATGTAAGAATGGGACTCAGATTCTGGGCCACAGGAGAAAAAAAAAAAAAAATGATAAATGTCTACCACAAAGACATAGAACCAAAAAGAACACACTAGCTCTTACTGTTCTGAACAATGGGGACCTACCTGGACATTTACCCTCTTCTACTAAACAACAAAGTGAATATAAGATAAATGTGATTCTCATGTGCAATCGCAGTTACGGTCAGCTGCTACTTTCTGCTTTCTGGTTGTGCCCCTTCCCCACTCAAGTTTCCTCATTCTTGACACAAGGTTATTCTGAGGAGTAAGGGTAAAAAAGAGGGACTTGATATTTGGGTTGGGTTAGATGCTATCTGTTATGGGCTGAATTGTTTCTCATCCCCGAATTCCTATGTTGAGGCCCTAAACCCCAACATCTCAGAATGAGACTATATTTGGAGATCAAGTTATCAAGTTAAAAGTAGATCGAGTTAAAATGAGACCCTTAGGGCAGGCCCTAATCCAATCTGACTGGTGTCTTTATAAGAAGAGCAAATTTGGATGCCAGAAGACACTAGGGATACACGTGCAAGATAAAAGGTCATGTAAAGTCACAGCAAGAAAGTGACCATCTGTGAGCTAAGGGGTGAGGCCTCAGAAGAAACCAAACCTGCCACCACCCTGCTTGATTTGGATTTCCGGCTTCCAGAACTTCAAGAAAATAAATTTTTGCTGTTTAAGCCACCAAGTCTGGTATTTTATTATGGAGCCCTGGCAAAATAAGACAGTATCCAAGCGAGTACTGGTGTGGCTCTACATTAAAAGGTGGTAGAGAATAATTTGATGTACATGTAGAGGGGCAGAAGGATATATAAGAAAGCAGCTGAAAAACTCTTGTGATAGATGACAATTTTCTAGTCCACGTGGCCAGATAGCAACTGTTCATAAAATGAGGCAACAAGAATGTCTGTAAGTTTCCAAAGGTAAGTAATAAAATAAAAGAAACCAACTCAGGGAAGTGTCAGAAACAACCAGGTCCATTATATTAAGCCATTTAACACAAGTTACTAACACAGTAATTCTTTCTCCAGAGCCTCTGGAAAATTTGATCCATCTTGTTAATCGATTTTCAAAGAGTCATGATAAACAGAAAATTCAGTAGTACATCTTATTAAATAAAGGAAACCAAGAAGATGTTAATGAAAAGAGATAAACAACTGCACAATTGGGATCTTTTAAAGGAAACGCAGTGTATTTAGATTTCAAAGACTCAGTTACGTATCTATTGTAGCTAAATCATCTGATAGTAAAAAGAAAGCTTAGTGAAAATAAAAACTGATGAAAGTGTAGTTCTGAAGAGTCACTGCCCTTTGGAATAGAACAATTTGCTGAATCAATAGCATATAGGAGTCCTCTAGGAAGTTCTAGCCTCACTGATAGAGAAGAATAAAGTAGTTTTGTTCACTGGTGATGTTTATTATATGACTCACTATCATACATTATATGTGTAAAGTTGGGAGATAAGAAATATATCATAACTAATTATCAACTTCTTAAAAAATGTAAAAGTATGGAGAGTTCCATTTTAAACCACAAAAATTCAGTTTACTAAAAGAAAAACTAATCATTCTACTTGTAACAATAGCAGAGTAGCTTATATTGGATTTATTTTCCCCCAGATAAAAATTATAAACTCTGGGGAAAATATGTAGAAACAACTATTTTGAAAACACTTGAGAAAATATGAATATCTCTACAAGTGCTGCTATACATGCTCTCACAAATTTTGATATATTAGCTACTTGTTATCCAGTTTGAAATATTCTCTAATCTCATTTTTTATTTCCTTTTCAAAAGATATTGTTTATTTTTTAAATACATGGGGCTTTTCTAGATATCTTTTATTTCATAGTTAGAGGACACACTGTGTATTACTTCAACACTGTGAAACTTTTTGAGACTTGTTTTATGGTCAGAATGTGATATATCTTGGTCAGTGCTCCATGTGCTTTTGAAAAGAATATATATTCTGCTGTTCGGGATATTGTGGTATATAGATGTCAGTTAGGCCAGGGTGATTGATGGTGTTCATATCTTCTATTACTTGACAAGCTTTTGTCTAGTTATCCTATCAATTATGTGATAAAGATAAAGGTGTGAAAATATTAATCTGTACTTGTGGATTTATTTATTTATCTTTTTTACTGTTTTTGCTTTGTGTATTTTGAGGCTCTGTTATTAGCTCCATGAACACATTTATTCTTTTTATGCCTTCCTGATATATTTATTGCTGCTTTTAATATTACAAAATATCCATCTTTATTTATTGTAATACTCCATATCTTGAAGATTATTCATTTGATATAAATATAGTCACCTTTAGTTTCTTGTGACTAATCTTTGCATGAGATAAAGAATTCATCTATTTGTTTTCAACCGTTGAATGACTTCATGTAAAGTGAATCTTCCTCAGAAACATATAGTAAGGTGTTGAGTTTTTTCTCACCTAGTCAAATTTCCCTTTAGTTGGGAAAGATTTTAAGCAGGATTCAGAAAGCAGTAATCACAGAAGAAAAACTGAAAATTAGAATTCATCAAAATTAGAAACGTATGTCCATCAAAAGGACATCATTTAAAAAATGAGCAGGCAAGACACATACTAGGAGAATACATTTGCAAATCATATATCTGTCAAAAGGTCTTGTATACAGACTATAGAAAAAGAATTTCTGAAACTTAACAATTTAAAAAATGAATAATCCAGTGAAAAATAAGTAAATGCTGAAAGAAATACTTCACAAAGAAACATATTTGAATGGCCAATTTACATATGAAAAAGTGCTCAGCAGTATTTGTCATCAGGGAAGTAAAATTTAATGAAATGAAAATTAAAATCACAATAAGTAACAGTATATACCCACTAGAATAGTTAAAATTAAAAAGACAACCCAGAAATTCCACTGTTAGAATTTACTGGAGAGAAATGAAGCACATATCCACAAAAAATACTTACACAAGAATTTTTTATTCATAAGAGCCCCAAACTAGGTGTGATGGTTTATTTTATATGTCAGCTTGACTGGGCCATGGGGTGCCCAGAAATAACATTATTCTGGGCATGTCTGTAAGGCTATTTTTGGATGAGATGAACATTTGAATAGGTAGACTGAGTAAAGAGATTGCCCTCCCTAATGTAGGTGGCCCTCATACAATCCACTGAAAGCCTGAATAGAACAAAAGGCTAAGTAAGAGAATTCTCTCTTTTTTGCCTGTCTTTGAGCTGGGACATCAGTCTTCTTCTGCCTTCAGACTTAGACTTGGACTAGAACTTGCACCATAGGCTCTCCTAGTTCTTAGGCCTTCAGACTTAGACTGAAACTATGCCATTGCTCTACTGGGTCTCCAGTTTGCCAACCAAAGATTGTGGGTCTGCCAACTAGGAAAACCCAAAAGACAATACCAGAATAGGTAAATAAATTGTGGTATATTCATACAATAGAATACTACTTAGTAATAAAATGGAATAAAGTACTGATATCACAATAATATAGATTAATTTTATAATGCTATCCTGATTGAGAGAAGCTGAACATTAGAGTATATTCTATGTGATTCCATCCATGTGAAATTCTAGAAGACTTAAAACTAACCTGTAGTAAAGAAAATCAAAATCAGAAAAGTTGTTGCCTTGCTGGGGTTGGAGGAATTGACTGGGAAGTGGTGTAAGTGATTAATATGTTCTGTATTCTGATAGGAATGTGGATTATACTCATAGGTGCATACTTTTGTCAAATCTCAATATTTGTGCATTTACTCTATGTTTATACATGTATACTTATACATATATAATATTTGTCCATTCACTATTGTCAACATTGTTAATTAGCTGACCTTAAAAAAAAAAAGGAAAAATTTATTCGAGCTAAATTGAGAATTATAACCTAAGAGAAGCTTCTCAGAAAGCTCCAAGAACTATTCTTCCATTAGAGGTCTTTGAGACAGAGGGCTGTATATTAAATGACATAGATAGTATGCACAATCCGGACCTTTAAGTACAAAGTGGTGGGTCATTGTGGCCCCTTATAAGATCAAGAAGAACCGTTATCTTTTAAGGAGTAGTCCTGTTGGTGCTAGGAAATTGTTGATCTTTGTGGTTGAGTAGGTATTTCTGCCACTAGGGAGGTTTGGCTGATGTATAATGAACATATACAAAGCACAGTAGAGGGGAAAGAGGAGACCAAGGGACAGAGAAAAATTTTTTGTATAAATTGTCCTTGACTTGCCTTAGAATATGATTTTTTATTTTATCGCTATATATAATACATGTTAATATATAATACAGTATATTACATAAGAAATGACTGTGAAAACTAGTCAATTGCAAGATAAAAGAAAGACTTACAGAAACCAGAAAAAGAAAGCAAGTACTGTTCAATGATTTCTTTCTTGGAAGATGATATGAAATAGCATTTGTGCAGCTTTGACTATTTTAAAAAGAAATAGTCATTTAACTCTTACAAACCATTTTACAAGTTTGTTTTTTGTTTTGTTTATGGATCAAATTTTAGCACCCTAAGTACCAGGAGACCTGGGTTCTAATTTATCTGTCTGCATTCATCATTATAATATTCCCTTAGTCATTTCATCTTTCTTGGGCTTTTATTTGTTTTTGTTTAAAATGCAAGATCAGGGTTTCCCAAATTGAGTTATCAGCAACGGATATTTCAGGAAAAATGTAATAAGACTTACATTAAAAAAAAAAAAAAAAAGGAGGAGGTGTTCTAAGGTTAAATACATTTGAAGGGATGAATAAAAGAAAACTGTTTTTATTTAATTCCGGGCCTTCACAGAACCCTTAATTCAGGAATAAAAGTGAATCTGATCTACTTGAAATCAGTAACTCTTCTAAATACTCTGCATGTTAATTTATTTAATCTTTATATTATAAAGCGTAAACATTCTTTTGAGTAAGGTGCTTTTGTCATTTTCAAAATGAAGAAGCTGAGGCAAACTGAGGTAAAATAATTGTGGAAGAGCACAGAGTTAGGGGGTAGAGTTTGGATTTGAACCTTAGCATTATACTTGGTGAGTCTGTGCCTGTGAGCCCCATGTTTCACAGCAGATGTGGCAAGAGACACAAAGAATAATAAATATCAAATGGGGAGAAAGGAGGAAACCCTAACAACCTTGGAAGGAAAACCATCATTCACATAGTCAAAGGAGAAATGTTTTCCAATGGTTAAACAGATTTCTGTTGTCAAAGAGGAAGAAAACTTCCCTCTACCCTTCTAGGTTCCTCTGGCTGCTCTAAGAGTTAAATTGACATGAGACAGATTAACAGGAGAAAATAAAATTTAATTTCATATGTATGGGAACCCACGTACACATAAGCATCAGAGACCCTACATGCATGCGAGGTTCAAAGACAGAAAGGTAAAATGAGGTCTGTATTCCATCCACAGCTAAAAGTCCAGGGCTGGAATGTAAACTGATACAGCCACTATGGAGAACAGCATGGAGAGTCCTTGCAAAACTAAAAATAGAGTTACCATATGACCCAGCAATCCCACTACCAGGCATATACCCAGAGAACACCATAATTCAAAAAGACACATGCACTCCAAAGTTCATTGCAGCACTATTTACAACAGCCAGGACATGGAAGCAACCTAAATGTCCATCAACAGATGAATGGATAAAGAAAATGTGGTACATATATACAATGTAATATTACTCAGCAGTAAAAATTAATGAAACTGGGACATTTGTAGAGACATGGATGGACCTAGAGACTGTCATACAGAGTGAAATGAGTCAGAAAGAGAAAAGCATAAAATATCATATATTAACACATATATGTGGAATATAGATAAATGGTACAAATCAACTGGTTTGCAAGGCAGAGAAAGAGACACAGATGTAGAGAATAAACATATGGGCACCAAGTGGGGAAAGTGGGGAGGGTGGGGGGGGAATGACCTGGGAGAATGGGATTGCCATATATACATTACTAATAAGAAAAAAAATACCAAATTGTACACTCTAAATATATGCAGTTTATTGTATGTTAACTGTATCTCAGTAAAAGCTCTTAAAAAACAAACAAACAAACCAACAAGAATCTAGGGCTGCCAAAGACAGGAGGGTCATTCACAGGACAATAAGAAAAGTAAATGTTAGGTCATTAGATGCTTGCCCTGTCACGTATGGTGGGGCCATTTAGATAAAATTTATCTCTGGTAATAACTCTTTTCTGTGAAAAAAAAACCCCAATTTAAATTATTCTAGGTAGTTAAGGGAGGGGCAGCTGTTTCTCTTGAAACTTCTGGGTCTCAATATAATCCTCAAAATAATCCTCATGCAAAAGTGACAGATTTGGGGGATGCTTTTTCTGAACACCTACACTGTTGAGAGTTGATGATAAACAATAAATTCAGGAAAAATCTTGAAAATATACTAAGATCCACTAATCAGAGAACATGAGTTCTGGAGATCCAGATAAAATGTTCAGGAGTGAAGTGGGATAGCATAGGGGAATGGCTCCCATCAGGGGATGTCAGAAACAGGACTTGATGAGAGTTTGGGGAATAATGGATGACGAAGGAAGCTTGGCCCCTGAGAGGTGATTGATGAAACAGGTTGATGAGGCTTTGGGGCAGTGGTTCAGAGGAACTATAAAAGGAGTGGGCAGCCACAACTGGAATGTGGATTCAGAATCTTTTGTTCAGTGAGGTGGTGGCAGCCAGTTTCTTTAGGCCAAATGCAGCAGGAAAGGCCAACCGCTCCCTCAGGCTGTGCCTGGAGGATGGAGAAGATACAAGTGACACCATTTGAGAAACAGAATATTAAAAGGGCAGAATGAAAAGGATACAAATATTTTAGCTGACAAAGCAGAGCTGATTCAGAGGAAAAACAATAAAAATAGCTGCCCTCACTAGAGGCAGGTTTTTTGTATTCCAATGCTGTAAGAGTCAGTTGCCCAAAAGGAAATATTTTTGTGATGAACTCTTGAGGGCAAACGAGGTCACATGGGTTTCTTAATTATTCAGAATGCATGAGAGAGAACTTGATATATAAGAATGAAGAAAATTACTGAAAAAGCTAGAAATCCTGTGAGGCTGAGATAGAGGGACATAGAAACGTAACTATTGATTATTCAAACTTAAAGCATTATTGATAGGTGTTCTAAGCTTCCTAGCCTTTGGACTGAACTTCTCATAAAGAGAAAAAGAAGGTAGAGTGAGGCATATTGAGAGAGCTGGAGGCTCAGGCAGAGCTGTCCCCATGGTCCTACTCTCTCTAGAACCAGTTTTGTTGAAGGAAGCGGGACCCCCTTCCAGGGTCCAAGCGTGGGCTCTTGTCTAACACTGTGAAATGAATTGTCTGAGGAGACACAAGTGCTGACAAAACAAAAGACTTTATTGGGAAGGGGCACCTGGGCAGAGAGCAGCAGGGTAAGGGAAACCAGAACTGCTCTGCCACATGCCTCACAGTCTCCGGCTTTATGGTAATGGGGTTAGTTTCTGGGTTGTCTCTGGCCAGTCATCTTGCTTGGTCCATATTTGGTCTGACTCAGGGTCCTTCCTGGTGGTGTGTGCATCTCTCAGCCAAGATGGATTTCATTGAGAAGGATTCTGGGAGGTTGATAAGACATATGAACTGACGTCTCCTCCCTCTTTTTGGCCCCTCCTGAACTCCCCCATTAGTTTTCTTATTAGCACCTCTCGTTGTGAGACAGCTCATGCAAGTGGTTATCATCATGCCTGACCAAGGCATGTGGTTTCAGTCAAGTGTTCCCTAACAGTTGGGCTCCATAGAAATAATGTTTTCCTCAGTCAGCTCTAGGTTGGGTATAAGATTTTTGGGGATCTAAATTAATTTGGATTTTTCCTGAAAATCCTTTCTAGGCCTAGGCTGATCAGGAAACCTCTGAAACTCACTTATTTCTCCCCAAATTTGTCCAGACTTGATATGTATCAAGGCCAATTTGAATCTTTTGAAACTCTTTGGGTTAAATTTAGATGCTCTTAATTCAGTTGAAACAGGGTCCCCCTAAAACTGTGTTCTCCTGCTAAGTTTATGATTAAACTCTCTATCCAAAACTTTATTACCTTTCTTGTCCTACTCCAATTCATGTCTGAGGAATATCAAAGAAAAGCGGGGGTGGAAACTGAGCAGGATGCTGTGTGGCCCTTCCAGGCACAAAAGCTCCTCCATGTCCCCTGTTTCTTGCTTGTAGAAAACAGTTTTAGTCTTCTAGGCCTTCACTTCCAAAGAGCAGGCACAAGCAGTTACTAATTATAGGAAATGAGGGACGGCAGAAACAAAGGAAAAGCAGTTCAACAAGAAAAGTAATGATAAAAGTTCAGCAATAAAACAGAGTCCTAGTTCCTCCACAAGGGATATACATAACAATCTGACACATATCTTTGCATTGTTCTGTAGGAACTAAGACCCCTCTCCCCCTACAGATGGAGGATGATGACTCCATGGTGAGCACTAGCACTAGACCCCAGACTGGCTAGAACCAGAAAATGGATGATTAAGATTCCTGAAAATCACACTATTATCTCACTACCAAACAATCAGAAGAAATTCCTGCATCCTGCACCCCTCACCCCCAAATGTTGCCTTTTAAAACCCTTCCTTGAAAGCCACTGAGGGGTTTGGGGGTTTTGAGCATGAACTGCCCATACTTCTTGCTTGGTGCCCTGCAAATAAATGCCATACTTTCCTTCACCACAACCTAGTGTCAGTAAATTAGCTTTGCTACTTAGTGGGCTTGACCCAAGTTTGGTTCAGTAATACTGTCCCTTAAGCATCAGGAGCATAAGAATGAAATCTTGGATGTTTTTTAAACATCTAATTCCTGCTTTTAAATATCAATATTCTAAAAAATAAGGATGGTAGGAAACATACTGATACTGACTTTCAGAAAATTAATGCCCTAAATATGTTTTATAGGATTTGATACTTTGCAAGAAATGTTTTCAAAAAGTGAAACATCTTCAAAATTACTTTAAACCTCCAAGCACATTTCTTCAAATGGAAGAGACGCAAATTTTCTTAAATTGGGTACAATCTGAATGTTAGCAGAAGAGTATGGGAAACTAAAATGATGTGATGGAAATTGATGAATAACTGTTTTATTTTTAATCTGAGAAAGCTGATAGGAAAAGAGACAGATTGAGAGTGAACAGAAACAAGTTAAAAGGATAATTAGGAATGGGAAAAGAAATATATGTCATTCAGACCAGATTCTTACTAAGGAAATGTATTTGAAATGTACATGAAAGAAAAGTAGCCCTAATAAAATTGAAGAGTGGAGAATTAAAGAGAAGTTATCAGAAAATGGAGGATTTTATATCACTATTTCCCTTTTGCTTTTAATGTGAAGTAAGAAAAAAGTGAGCTGCCTAGGGCATAGAGCATATTTCTTAGAGTAGCTGTGGAAGAGACCATTGGAAAAAAAGAGATTGGAACACCCTAAGGCAAAGCAAGTATAAATACCAAGTCCAAATAACTGTGATTCATGACTCTGAAAGGACAAGAGAATAGGAAGAACAAAGTCATGCTTTGAATTACTTGCATTCGCCATATCTCAGAAGCTGGATGAGTATGCTACCTGGCTCTTTTAAAGTGGAAAATGAAAACCACAGGAAAATTATTCTTAATTGGCTAATGAGAGAGGAACATGAAATTACCAATTGGAAATGGTGGTTTAGAATTTGGTGAGGATAGAAGGAATCTCAAGATGACGTTAGAGAGAAGATAAGGGAAAGAAAGGGGAAAGGGAGAACTAATCAAGATCTTGCTAAAAATCACATAATTTTATAACTAGAAAATACTTTAGAACTTACTCCAATTTCCTTATTTTTCAAATGTGGGAGCAGGATTCAGGACTCTAATCTGGTTCCTCAAACTCAGTTCATTGGCCTCTAGCTACTTCACCACTTTCCTTTCCTTTTTATCCTGGCATTTTTGCAGGTGGGAACAGGGTGTTCTGTGCATGAAGTTGCCTGGAAATCATAGTTGGAGGATAGGCTTTCTAAAGCCTGGATCTCAGCCTTTCATGCTTCTATTCTTCAGAGCAAATTCAAATTTAATTTAAATTAATTAAAATAGAATAAACCTCCAAATTCAGTTTTTGAGCACAATAACCACATTTCGAGTACTCAGTAGCCACGTGTGGATAGTGGTTACCATGTAGAACAGTGCAGATAAAGATCTTTCCTGTCATTTCTGTTTTATTATATTCATTTGTTTCTTTTGTTTTTTAGATTCATACTATATTTGTCTTTCTTTGTCTGGCTTATTTCACTTAGCATAATAACCTCTAAGTCCATCCACATTTTTGAATGGCAAAATTTCACTTTTTATGGCAGAGTAGTATTCCATTGGGTGTGTGTGTGTGTGTGTGTGTTTGTGTGTGTGTGTGTGTGTGCACGCGTGCGCACCACCTCTTCTCAATTGTTGATGGACACAGGTTGTTTCCATATCTCGGCTATTGTAAATAATGCTGTCATGAACATTAAGGTGCACGTATCTTTTTGAATCAGTGTTTTCATTTAAGAAAAATGTATGAGTTTTTCTTTTCTCCCACTCTTTTTTTTTAATAAATTTATTCATTTATTTATTTATTTTATTTGTTGTGTTGGGTCTTTTTTGCTGTGTGTGGGCTTTCTTTTTACTTGTGGTGAGTGGGAGCTACTCTTCGTTGTGGTGTGCAGGCGGTGGCTTCTCTTGTTGCAGAGCATGGGCTCTAGGCACGTGGGCTTCAGTAGTTGCAGCACATGGGCTCAATACTTGTGGCTCACAGGTTCTAAAGTGCAGGCTCAGTAGCTGTGGCGCATGAGCTTACTTGCTCCACGGCATGTAGGATCTTCCTGGAGCAGGGATCGAACCCAGGTTCCCTGCACTGGCAGGCAGATTCTCAACCACTGCACCACCTAGGAAACCCTTTTCTCCCACTTTCAAAAACATTTGCTGTTTTTAGATCCTAGTTATTTTTCTGTTGTCTTTTTAATAATGTCTAGGTTATCTAAACAATGATAAAATCCTTATACTTTCATTTTTTTACAAGTAAAAATATATAAACTAATATTTACATTTAGGGTAAGGGCCAAGCAGAATTAGAAATTAAGATCTGATTGAAAATTTTGGAGGTGATACACCAGGTTCAATTAAACTTGAAGAGGCTCTGTTCTCACAGTGCCATATTAATGGCTTATATTTATTTCTCAAACCAGCAATTTTAATTAGGTAAAAGCACAGGCAGAACAGCTCACTTTTACCATGCAGGTAGTTGACAATCCAGCTAGCCAAATACCTGCAAAATTATGGAATAGTGAGCCCTTGATCCAAAACATTTGGAAGCTACCAGACTCTAGAAAATTGGTTTAAAAGCAGCTTTTAGCTAAAACTACAGTCAGATACTTTGAAAGTTTCTTTTTGTTATTTTCCACTCATCCATCTGACATATACCATCTGTCAGATCATGCTGGGTCACCTCTGTCAGCCTTCCACTCATCTTGAAAGAGACAGAGCTTTTGAAGGTTTTTATTTCTCATGAATTTCCCCATGAAAATGCAAAGGATTTCTTACTGGTTCAACATTTCTAACTATAGAAGACAAGGAGCTAGTGTCTATCCACAGGATATCTACTCTCTTAGGCTAACCAATACATGAAATTGATCACGGACATACCCTACATAATCATGGACCTGTTCTGTGGTCTATACTATTGCTTCTCAAACTTTAATATGCATAGGAATCTCTTGGGGATCCTATTAAAGTGCAGTTTCTGATTCAGTAGATCTAGGGCAGAGCCTCACATTCTGCATTCTCCCAAGGCGACACCTATGCTACTGGTCAATGGATCATATTTTCAGTAGTAAGAGTTTTAACAAGAAAAACAAAAGCAATAATAATCACATATATATATAATCATATATATAATATTATATATATAATAATCATAATATATATATATTAGCTGTCCACCATACATTTTTGTATGTGTTATCTTATTTAGAACAAACAATACTATGAAGTCAGACAGATGTTATGGCTATATATTGCTGGGTAACATACTAATTCAAAATTTAGTGGCTTAAAATAATGGCATTAATTTTGTTCAGAGACTTGAAATTTGAACAAGGCTTAGTAGGCATAGCTTGTTTCAGCTCCACAAGACATCACTGGGAGCAGCTCAGATGCTGGAGAATGAAGTCACCTAAAGGCTTATTCCTTCCTTTGTCTGATGGTTGATGTCACCTCAACTGGCACTGTGGCCTAGCCACCTGCACATGGCCTTTGCATGTGGCATCTTAACTTCTCTACAGCATAGCAACTATGTTCCAAGAGTGAGAATCTCATGAGAACTAGGCAGAAGCTAACAAACTTTTTATCAGTTAGCCTTGGAAGTAACAGAGGGTCACTTGTGTCATAATTGCAGACCTGGCCATATTCAAGGAGGGGAAATATAGGCTACACTCCTTAATGTAAGAGAGTCAACATTGTATTTGGAAAACAGCTTGTGCAGTATGATATATTGGTTTGCCTGCCTTCAGGAAATGCAATGTTGCAACAGGTAATTTGATCCAACTTTACTGATGAAGGTGACTGATGGTCAACAGGATGATCTCTTACTATTCAGTTGACAGAAGACAGTTTGGGAATCTGTGTAAATATGCTATTATTTGGATTTTTTTTAAAGTGTAGAGTGGCATACATAAGTATGTATTGTGTTGTGTATTTTAAAATGTAGATTTGGGCGAAAGATTTCCTGTTTCTTACCTGTGTGATTTTGGACTAGTTGCTTAATATTTGTCATCTCTGCTTTCCTTAGTAAAATGAGACTTTTCTGTCTTAAATAGTTCTTTGCAGGCTTAAGTGAACTAAGGTTTGTAAAGCACTAAGTCTCCTGCCTGGCAGATAATAAGTGCTTAAGAAATGATGACATTTTTATAACCATTGTCATTTTCCTAATGGTAATTGCTATCACCATTAGGAAAAAAACAAAGATTTTTTTTCTTTTTCATTGAGGTAAATGCATTTTTTTTGCTTTGCCCATGCCCTTTATCTCATTGTGACTGAATGATACCACTGACTTAGAAAATTTTGACATTGGTTATTATGAGCTAGCTATTGAAGGAAGGAAGAAAATGTGAGCACTTAAATGCTTTTGAGTCATATTGACATATATGGAGCTTCAGAGAAAATGCATTTTTGAGTTGACTCCAAGATGTGCATTCATGCCTTGATTTAGTTTCTAGTTCTTGATGGTGAGGATCATTACATTGTTCCTTCATCCCCCACAGCACCTGGTGAGTGATCTACATAGATCAAGTGATCAGTAGATGTTTACATATGTATATAATTAATTTTCAATTGATTCTCATTTTTGCTTTTTATGGAGGGACTATATAGTAGTGTTACATAAAGAAATTAACATAAGGGAGATTTTCCATAATTGTTAAAAATCTCCACTCCAGTGATGTTGTGTCACACTGTTTAATATTTTAATTGTATTTTCTGGTTTTAATTGTGAGCCAGTGAGTGACTAAGGGTTCAACCAGTACCCAAAGAACAGAACTTGCATTTGTGAAGAGACATGCTCAGCCTTTGCTCACAGCTTCTTCAGTTTCATCTTGGAGCTAGTGATAGCAAATTATTTAAATTCAAAATTTCTTTATATAAAATGGACAGTGGTGGTGTAGGAGTTACTGATTGCAAGTTCACATGCCCGACTCACAGTGAGGCCCAAAAATATGAAAACCTCGGAGTTTGAAACAAAGAAATGTTTATTGTAGGGCCATGCAAGGAGATGGGTGGCTCCTCCCCAAAAAGAACCCCCAAACCCTCCTAAGGGTTTCAGCAAAGCACTTTTAAAAGCAAGCTGAAGAAGGAACATGGTTAGTTGTTGCAAACTTCTTGGTGTCAAAATCTTTTGTTCTTGCAGCTGTCCATGTCAGTCAGGTCAGCATGTTCCTGTAAACCTCCAATAAAACACACATTATTCTGTATTCTGCAACTTTTTACCTCTATGTGAATGGACCCTTAAAGGTCAGAACCCTGAGAATAGGCTATCCTGTATATTTCAGGCTATAGGCAACATTCTTGTACAAAAGGTGCAGAATCAGCATGACTAAGCGCAAGAAACAAAGCAGAAAGGTTAAAGTATCAATAAAAGGAATAGATCTAATATGGAGTCAGATTTGTTCTTCCCTATTACATAAGGAGAATTTGTAATATGTGTTTACCTTAAAAATATCTCATTTGACAATGAATTCACTGTGACATAGGCATTTCTGTTATGAGTGACTTTGCTCTGATCTCTGTTATATTTTCACATTTACTCTTAAGCAAATGATCTTGCTTCTGAAGAAGAAAAACAAAAATGATTTCATCTTTCCCACATACAAACACACATATAAATACATTCATAATTGAAAACAACAGAGAGAAGTTACAGAAAACAGCCAGTAACTTCTTCTATATGTTAGTGTATTGTGATATTTAAAAAGTGCCTCTGAGCCAGCAACCTTGGCATGAGAAGCCCCACAATACCACTGTAATGGCCTAAATACACAGGTGCCTGGCTACTTGATGGTATCATATTTTCCAATCCAGTGAGACAATTTGTAGGAAAGAATATAGCTATTTCTGACACATTGCAGGAGGGTATGAATGATGGATCAAGTTTTCTGCTCCTCCTACATCAGCATTTTCACTGTCATCCCTCTCAGAACAATATACTAAGGCATTATTCAATTTCTGTTCAAATCTGGATATCAAATCTAAAACTCCCCCCAAGCAATATTGTTTTATTCTTCTTTTCAGCATATGTTTTCTATATACAGCTGAGCTAAATGTCAGAGCACAACAGGATTCTCATAAAAATTAAGGAGATCTAAAAATAGTCACTTCAGAATTTTTTGAAATGATTTATTCCTCACTACAAAATCTCCATTGATCTCCCTTTCACACTATTTCTTTCAATAGATCATTTTAAGTTTAGATATAATTACATATGTATAGCTTCTAAATCTATCTTTCTTAAAGTGTGTTCTAATGAACACAGATGGCATTTCTACATTAATTCATGTTGCTTGAAACAAAATTTGTGAATTAGGAAGCATGAAGGGCTAGATTAAAAATCAATAAATATAAGAAGGATTTTTGCTGCAGTACATCTTGAGAATTTGTTATCCTAGAGTACAGTGAAAATCTCCAAGAGATTCTCTCCCTTACCATGGCAACCTAGCCCTTTCCTCAACTTTCTACTGCAGCTGTTTTGGGAAGACCACCAGTAGCTCCCAACATGCCAAATCCAGGGCATTTGAAAAAATTCTATTGAATTGAAAGCATTTGTTATTCTTCAATATCAAAATTTTCTATTGCAGTCAGTCCTTACTACCACACTCTTCTGATTCTGTTGTATCTTACCATACTAGGTCTTAACTATGTATGGCTTACTGATCTTGCATATCTATCTTACCTTACCATGTCTTAACCATGTCTATCTTTTTCATGAACTCTGTGTTCATCATTAACTAGAGCTATTTCTCAAGGCTATCTCCTCAGACCAATTATCTTCTTGTTTTAGACTCTTCTGCATTTTCTCATCTGCTGTAATTTCAACATCCAGGTACAGCTAATATTTTGATCTTAATTCTAGAAGTCTTAGTTACACCTCATTGCCCAGCTTAAAGCCTATCAGTGGTTTCCCAACCGGTCAAGAGCTAGATCTAATCCATCTCTCCAATCTCATCTCTAAATACCTCTTTATCTTATATGCCATTAAAATGTGAACTATTTGTTATTCATCATAGTCAACACACAATTTCTCCTCTTTGTTCCCTTGCTCATGTTTTCTCCTTTTAGTGCGCTCTTTCTCCCCTTCATCTGTCAAAGACCCATTCAGGTGATTGTCCATAGGACTTTTCCTCAGACTCTTCCCCACAAAGACCTTATAAGGATTCCTATTTCTCATTAGGTACCCCTTCTCTGTGCTCCTATTTGCATAGCTCTATTATTGTAGTTATATTTTGGTAATAATTTCTTTGTATATGTCCTTTATAGTAGTTTGTAAGGTCTTCAAGAGCTGACCTTTGTATTTTAGCCACTTTTTTTTTTATTCTTAGTACCTAGGACAGTGAAGAAAATTCCATTCATTCATTGATTAATTTATGCATTCATGTATTAATTCAGTAAGTATTTTGTATTGAGGATATAGAAAGACCTCTCAAAGATCTCACAGTCCAGTGAAAAGGCAGGAAAGTATACAAGTGACTCAAATACAATGTGCTAAGTGCTGTAGAATGGTACATAGAAAGCTGTGTAACACAGAGGAGAAGAAAGAATTTTTTCTTCCTTCACTAAACTCTATGAGGGTAGAGAAATAATATAAAATAAAATGAAAGGACAGAAATAATATAAAATAGGTCCAGTTGTTAAAATTTTTATTGTATAATTTACTTATTTTCCCTATCTCTCCTCCATTAGTTCATTTTATTTTTGTTTATAATCATAATTAATAAGTCAACAAGGCCCCAAAATTTCAAGATAAACAGGAGGGAAAGAGAGGGAAATGGTTAATGATGTTATAACTTTTTTCTAGTCTCCACCATTTTTAACTGGCTAATAAATTATATTAATTTACAATCTTTTTTGGAATATACATGAATTTAATCATTATTTGAGTATCAACTACAGAAAAGGATACTGTGCAGATATGTGGCAGAAACTAGAAAGAAAAAATTTTCCCGATTTCATGTAAGACATTTTTGATATGCTATATAGAATAAGATATGCATAAATGAATTTATTTTATATATATTTGTGGCAAGTGCCATCAGAGAGATACCAATATAGTACTCTTTCAGCAAAATACTAGGCTGATTCAAGAACTGATGTTTGGAGACAACACTGTTTTAAGTTCTCATCCTAGCTCACTGTTCTGTGGATTTGTTTTGTCTTGTTTACCTTGGACAAGCTACATAGCCTTTACAAATTTTGGTTATGATATTGACAGCATTATGTATATCTCAAGTTTTTGCTGTGAGGATTAATAAAATTACTTAGAAGAAATGCTTAGCATTGAGACTGATAGCAAAAACTTAGTAAATGTCAGTAATTACTATTATCATTAATGCTATCAAAAACTAACATGCTTTGAATTTTGAATACTTATCCTAGTGAGGAACTGTGGTATATGCTTATTATTGTGATTGCTGAATATTTTAATTAAGAAATTCTACTAATCTTTGACACTTTCAGTTATTTCACATTTTCACAATTTTTGACCATGAGTGTAGAAAAAATATAGAGTGTGCGTGTATGTGTGTGCACGCACACGCACGCATTTATTTCAGGTTTCCAGTGGATGTGACCAAAAGAATATTATTCTTTATGTCACAGTCTGTACAAGAAACAGCCTGTGAGAGGACTCGACGTAAAAAGAAAAATGAAAAACAAAAAAAAAACCTTTAGGTGTATTGATATAATTAAGATTCTTAATTATAATAAATTATGTAAACAATAGTATACATATGAACCAGAGAGAATGGAGGCCCAATCTCTAAGATACTGAATTAAGTCTGACTAAATAAGCCACCTTTCCCCGTCTCCTACTTAGAATTCCTGATTTGGCCTACTACAATGCCTTAAATAGGGGTAATTGCATAGTTTCTATAATGTAAGATGTAAAGCTAAGCTTTAGAAGCTGTTTTCTCCTTTTACTATGCTCTACTTGAGCAAACAAATTGATCAATTTTGGCTGAACATGACCAATAATAGTTAATGTTAACCATTAACAAATGAACACATGTCGGTTGGTCAAAAATTTGGAGTAAAGTAATGGCACAAGAATATCATTAATGTGTGAAATAACTATTTCTGGTAACTTAAGGCCTATTTTAAGTATGATTTCCAGTTCAAAGGTTTATATTTATGTCTACTTGGAAAAACTTCATCTCGAGAGTATATACTTTAACTCTTACAGTAGCAGTGACAGATTTTGGAAAGAAAGACCTGTGAGAAGAAGAGAGGATGGAAGTATGAAATATGCGATACTTTCATCACAGAATAGGCTATACAAGCATCACTTGTTAAAAACTTCAGGTTCTGTTGGCTCCAAAATAGCACTGTTTAGTGTATAATGGTTTTCTCCTTCTAAAGACAAAAACCAAAGTCCCCAACAGCACATGAGGAACGTTTAGTTGTAAGCAACATTTCATGCCTATCAGTCAGTCTTCCCTAGGTTTTCTCTAATTCTGGAAATCAAGCAGGATTGTTCGATTAGTTACTTTTGTATCTTCTGTCACAGGTTGAAAACTAACAGTTCCATTTCCTTACCTGGTAGCTTGTTATGTTCTGAGAACTCACTACCATCTCCTTGCTTCTGAAAATAAAAACAAATGTGTCTTTACTTTGCAGATGTTCATATCTTCACCGTATTTGACAAATCTGCTGACCAGGTTTTTTCTAAACTTTACAAAAAATAATTGCATATAACTATGCCTGACTAAGAGAATAGACCTCCAATAATTTCTTATAAACTGTTAAATATTCTTGACTAAATGCCTACGAATCCAGATTACATCGTATTTCTCACTGCTTTGATTTTAGTACTGGTAAGTGGAAGTGTTAGTAATGTGGGAATATAATTACTCTTTGGTTCATGATTTGTCACCTCTAGATATTGGCTTTCCTAAAGCTAAAGAATTCTGCCTAACAGTATGCTTATATCAAATCCACCAAATCTACTTATCCAGGGCTATTATTATTACAATTTTTGCAATTTCTTTATAAACATAATAGCAATAGTTTTCTCATCACCACTCGCTTGATTATTCCTGCCCAGATACAATTATTTAAGAGATCTCCTCAAATTTTCTATTGAACATTTACCTGTAGCACAATAATGTAAGAAAAGCAGTTCCAAAAAAATAAATAGGGTTCCATGATCAAATAAATGTGGGATATGCTGCTGCTACATACCCCTTTCGGAAATTCACGTGGCACACTGCCATATCATAGGCTCTGAAAGATTTTAAAATAAAGAAGCCTATTTAACTTAGCCTAATTCCAAATTTTCCAAAATAATTTGACAATAGAGCATTTGCTAACGTATCCTGGGGAGGTAGTGATCAGTGAAACACAGTTTGGGAAACAATGTCACACAGTATATGAGATAGTTTTAATTGGCACCAAAATCAATAATTTGCTTAGCATCAAGGCTTTCTAATAATATCTATTTTAGTGGTCTCCTTTGGTAGATATTAAGATTCAACATAAAATGTATGTTTATCCCTAATTCACGGCATATACTGCTTCCAGGGGGACTAAATCCAACCTTGTAAGGTGGTACTACATAGTTGGCACCATGACTGGGTCTTCTGTAGGCCATTTCCACTTTTCATAACGTCCACGGCTTTTGAATGATTGAATGTGTACCAAGAGCTATGAATGCATGAGTATAAACCCATTGCCTTACTTCTTTTGCTATTAAATTCCCTTGTCAGAAATAGGATGCTCTTTCAATACCGCTAACATTGCAGAAACATTGCTGGCAGAAGCATGGCAGGCAGGGAAGGCATCTACATATCCATAATAAGAATATAGTCCAGGAAGAACACATCTTCTTGATAGCCGGAGTCAAAAAGTAATGAAATTACGGGGCTTCCTAGGTGGTGCAGTGGTTAAGAATCCGCCTGCCAATGCAGGGGATACGGATTCGATCCCTGCTCTGGGAAGATCCGACATGCCGCAGAGCAGCTAGGCCTGTGAGCCACAACTATTGAGCCTGCACTCTGGAGCCCATGAGCCACAACTGTTGAGCCCATGTGCTGCAACTACTGAAACCCACATGCCTAGAGCCCGTGCTCTGCAACAAGAGAAGCCACGGCAATGGGGAGCCCACACACTGCAACGAAGAGTAGCCCCCACTCACCACAACTAAAAGAAAGCCCACGCACAGCAACAAAGATCCAACACAGCCAATTAAAAAAAAAAGTAATGAAATTATAACCAGATCCCTTGAGTCATAATGCCACATCAGACTTTATACTGATCTCTACCTCTGGAAGAATGGGCACTAAGCAGTAATAGTAGATCAGCCATTTGGTGAAAAAGTCTATTTTATTGACCCCTTGCATAACCTACATTTACACCATCATGGTCACTTTGTTTATGAGCCTTTGAACAAGAATAGGAATGTTCAGGTAAAGAGACTTCATCCACAGAATATGTCATCTATCTACCTGATTATTGAGTCTCTTTTGCAGCTGGTATCCTTTGATAAACATTCCCGTGGAAAATAGGTAGCCTTACACCCTGTGTCCATTCCAAGAGTCTCATCCACACATCTCTTTTCAAGAATCCTTCTTCATCAAATCTTCAATTTCATTATTTCCAAGTCCTTGACCAACCTGTGGCAAAGAAGACAACCAGATGTGTTGCAGCCCTCCCCTTTCAGCTGGGACCAGGATATTATGTAGAACCCTCTTTAAACCAGGTTCAAAGATGCTCTTCCTAGTTCACAGGATTTAGAGGACTTCTCATAAAGAGTGGAGAAGGAAGTGGCAATGAAGTAAGAGTATGTGTACTGATATCAATAATCACCTGCTCATAACACTTGCTAGTGCCTTCTTTAGGCCTCATTGGAGCCTGATCAAGTATGCACCACAGCCTTTTGATGATGGACTGCTCATGAACATGCTTTAGCATTTGGTGAATCAGATAACATCCAGTTTAAGTCAGGTAGCTCAAGTTGTGTGATTGTTTGGTGGCCCAAGCACAGACATTGAGTTTCCACCAAGATCCAGTTTTAACCATAATAAGAAACATGAATATGGAGCCTACTATTTGTTGAACACTTACATAAGCACTTTATGTACATTAATTTATTTAATCGTCACAGTAACACATGAAGTAGGTACTATTTCTGTCCCCATTTTTCAGAGAAGAAATGTGGCACAGACAGTTTAAGTGTTGTGTCCATGGTCTCACAGAGAATAAGGGAGAGACAGAGGATTCAAACTCAGACAATCTGGCTCCAAGAATTACACTCTTAACTCTTCCCTTCACTATGACACTTCAGTTCTAAGCCAGGAGTGATTTACTGAAAGCAAATGGTTGTTTGAAGAAGAAGGCATGACTTTGCTTTAAAACCCTCAAGGCCATTCCTGTGATTGTCTTTTTAGGGGCTGCCACAGTTTCTATACAGTATTCCCTTCTGTCACAGTCACTTTGAGCCAGGTCATAAAGTTCAAGTGGTATTCAATTCTAAGTATCTGGGATTCTTATGATCTCCCGAGGAACTCTTAAAAATTTCTAAATTAATTATTGAAAAAAAAAAACACTGTATTAAAATAGCATGATTCTAGAAGCTCTCATTATATATATTTCCTTTAAATTTTAACTGTCCATTTTTCCTACTACTACTTATTTTATTAACAACCAAAGACCTTGATTTCATTAACTATAACCTGCCATTTTGTCTCATGTCTCTGCCTCTGAATTGAGAATAAAAGGCAACAAAGATCTGTCTCTATCAATAGGAGATCTTCTATCTTACCTCCTTTTAAAAATTTAAGATACTATTCTTTTTTTACTCGACATTAAGATACTGATGGCTGACGTACGTCTCATACAAATATAGACTCTTCTCAAATCTCTGGGCATTACCTTCAGAAAGGGGACTAATATACTGCTCTAATTTTTGTTCCTTTGTCCTCCCATAAGCAGGACAAAAAGAAGAGAATTTCTTTACCTTCTGTCAGCTACTTAGAATCCTTTCCCACAGGACCCAGACAAACTTGATTTTTTGAATTCTGAGAACATGACCTGACCCACCAAAATGTTTTAAAGAAGTTTAACTTCGAAAATGATGAACAATCATCAACAGAAAGACACTGGAACTCACCAAAAAAGACACCCCACATCCAAAGACAAAGGAGAAGCCACAGTGAGATACTAGGAGGGGCACAACTGCATTAAAATCAAGTCTCATAAATGTTGGGTTGGGTGACTCACAAACTGGAAAACAGTTATACTGCAGAAGTCCACCCACTAAAGTGAGGGTTCTGAGCCCCACATTAGGCTTCCCAACCTGGGAGTTCAGCAATGGGAGGAGAAATCCCCAGAGAATCAGACTTTGAAAGCCAGTGGGATTTGATTGCAGGACCTCCACAGGACTAGGGGAAACAGAGATTCCATTCTTGGAGGGCACACAAAAAAGTGAGCTCACCAGGACCCAGGGGGAAGGAGCAGTGACCCCATAGGAGACTGAACCAGACCTACCTGCTGGTGTTGGATGGTTGCCTGCAGAGGTGGGGGGCAGCTGTGGCTCACTGAGGAGACAGGGGCACTGGCAATAGGGGTTCTGGGAAGTGCTCATTGACGTGAACCCTCCCAGAGTCCACCATTAGCCCCACCAAAGAGCCTGTAAGCTCCAGTGCTAAATAGCCTCAGGCCAAACAACCAACAAGGTGTGAACACAGCCCCACCCATTAACAGACAAGCAGATTAAAGTCTTACTGAGCTTCACCCACCCAGCCCTAGCCACCATCAGTCCCTCCCATCAGGAAGCACACACCAGCCTCCTCGATAGCTTCCTCCACAAGAGGGCAGACAGCAACATCAAGCAGTATCAGCAGTATTTCATCTTGTGGAACTGAAAACCACAGCCACAGAAAGATAGAGAAAATGAAAAAGCAGAGAACTTTGTACCAGATGAAGGGACAGGATAAAACCCCAGAAAAACAACTAGATGAAGAGGAGATAGGCACCCTGCCAGAAAAAGAATTCAGAATAATGATGGTGAAGATGATCCAGGACTTTGAAAAAAGACTGGATGCAAAGATCAAAAAGTTTACTAAAGACCTAGAAGAATTAAAGAGCAAACAAACAGAGATATGCAACACAATAACTGAAATGAAAAATACACTAGAAGGAACCAATAGCAGATTAACTGAGGCAGAAGGGCGAATAAGGGACCTGGAAGAAAGAATGGTGAAAATCACTGATGCAAAAAAGAATAAAGAGAAAACAATGAAAAGAATTGAAGACAGCCTAAGAGACCTCTGGGACAATGTTAAACACACCAACATTCGCATTACTGGGGTCCCAGAAGGGGAAGAGAGAGAGAAAAGATCTGAGAAAATATTGGAAGAGATTATAGTTGAAAACTTCCCTAACATGGGAAAGGAAAGAGCTACCCAAGTGCAGGAAGCACAGAGAGTCCCAGGCAGGATAAACCCAAGGAGAAACACGCCAAGACATATAGTAGTCAAACTGACAAAAATTAAAGACAGAGAAATGTTATTAAAAGCAATAAGGGAAAAACAACAAATAACATACAAGGGAACTCCCATCAGGTTAACAGCTGATTTCTCAGCAGAAACTCTGCAAGCCAGAAGGAGTAGCACGATATATTTAAAGTGATGCAAGGGAAGAACCTACAGCCAAGAATACTCTACCTAGCAAGGATCTCATTCAGATTCAGTGGAGAAACCAAAAGCTTTATAGACAAGCAACAGCTAAGAGAATTCAACACCACCAAACCAGCCCTACAACAAATCCTAAAGGAACTTCTCTAAGCAGGAAACATAAGAGAAGAAAAGGACCTACAAAAACAAAAACAAAACATTAAGAAAATGGTAATAGGAACATACACACCAATAATTACCTTGAATGTAAATGGACTAAATGCACCAACCAAAAGACACAGACTGGCTGAATGGATACAACAACAAGACCCATATATATGCTGTCTACAAAAGACCCACTACAGACCTAGGGACACATACAGATGGAAAGTGAGGGGATGGAGAAAGATATTCCAGGCAAATGGAAATCCAAATAAAGCTGGAGTAGCAATAGTCACATTAGATAAAATAGACTTTAAAATAAAAAATGTTACAAGAGACAAGAAAGGACATTACATAAAGATCAAGGGATCCACCCAAGAAGAGGAGAGAACAATTATAAATATATACGCACCCAATATAGGAGCACCTCAATACATAAGGCAAATGCTAACAACTATGAAAGAGGAAATGCAAGGCAGAAATAGAGACACAGGTGTAGAGAACAAACACATGGACACCAAGTGGGGAAAGCAGGGAGGGTTTGGGGGGGGATGAATTGGGAGACTGGGATACCAAATTGTATACTCTAAATATATGCTGTTTATTGTCTGTTAAAAAAAGAAAAAGAAGTGTAGCTTCTTGGTTTCTTTTTATTCACAGCTTTCAGCAATTTGGTTTCAATAAGAATAAGAGAATGGAAATCATATCCACAGCTATGAATTTGTTAGATTATCTCAGCAGTTTTTTTTCACCATAGATTTTCCTATCAGTTCACCCTCTGAATTCCTTCCACCACTGCCAATTGATGCTAAAACACTGCCCCCACCTTCAGCCCTCTGTTGGTCACTGAATCAGTCCTAGCTAGTATTTCACTTTCTTGGGGACCACATTATGAAACAAGTAATCTAACGAACTAATCACATTATATTACTAGTAGTTTTGTGCGTGTCTTTTTCACTCTATTTTAATATAGTTGAAGGTAGAATCATGTTCTGTTCACCTTTGAAATTCTCACAGTTTTATACAATGTGTTAGAACATAATAGAAATACAATTAATGGTTATTGAATGAAATGAGACCCGGAGACAAAATCCACACATTTATAGGTCACTTTAATCAGTAATAACAGAGGTAGTGATTTTGGTCCAATGCTGTTGTCATTTAGAGAGACACCAGAATCTTCCATATAGTCAGTTTTCTACTTGTCATGTCAGCCAGGCCCAAGTGGAGACAAACATTCTGCATATTTGGCAATTTGATTCCAAACTCCATGAGAGAGGTGTTGTGATTTTGCATCTCAGGATTTTGGTTTACAATTGCCTTGGAAAACAACCCTTATGGAATCTCAGAGTAAATATAAGCATAAAACTTCTTTTCTAGCAAAGCATTTTCTAATTTTTGTTGATCAGTTCTATGATCTCCTGTCATACAAGGAAGCAGGAGATGAATTATTCCTCCTGCCTTTTTTATGTTTACTCCTCTAGTTAAGTTTATGTTAAACCCCAGGAAGAAAGTTTATTTTCCTGAGATCAATTATTAATTCATTAGTTTATGCATCTACTATAAAACAGGCACCAATAGGTGGTAAGTGTTAGAAGGTCAGGATGGAATTACCAATATTAATAACACAAAAATTTCTTCTCTCTTCACCTCCAATGAGCTTTTACTTTAGTAAATGGTAGAATATGAGTCTCTGGCTAACACTGGTAGAGTTACATCAATGCCTTTTAGATTGGATTTTTCTTTGCGGGGGAAGAGTGCTATGGTATAGTAAAATGCTTATGAATGCATGTGACCTACATAGAATCAATGGGAAATGAATGGCAGAAGTATATTTGCATGCAATTGTACCAGAACCCTATTCCAGAACCTCTTTCTCAGAATGTTATAAGCCAGACTAGTGCTCTGCGTCCTTATTTTTATCACAGTAGATTACCAAAATGGTAAAACACAAGCTATAAACCAATACAGTTTGATATCCAAATGAAATAGTCACACAATCATATAGGTGGTAATTAAATAAATCCTATTTATTTACAGAAAGCCATTTCCATCAGATCATTTTCTTCAATGAATGTGTAGTCCCTTCTCACTTATTCTAACTTTGATGCAGGCTCAACCCATTTCACTGTTTGTATTAATGAGGAAATGCTGGTGGTTTGTGATATTATTTTGCTAAATTGTGTATCTACTGTATCATCATCTTCCTCCTGACACACCCATACCCCTTCTGAGTATTTGAAAAACTGTTTCTGCCACTGAAACTATTATTGAACCACTTTTTCATTATTTTTCCCCTATAATACATGCCAAATCATGGATTCTACAATCTTTACTGTAAAATCTGTCAATAAAGAAATCAAGAGTATGAATTATCCTAAGAGCACACCAAGGCTGAAGTTTCCTGCTGGTAAAATATTTGTGTTATTGTCTCATATAATATGGATGTAGTGCTAAAACACTTCCTTGTATGTTTTGAAGTCTTGTTATATACAAAGTTTATTTTTTAGTGAAATAAAATAATTTGTCAGGTTTAAAAAAAAAAAAACATTGAACTGCCAACCAATTATATATATACATACATCAGGTCTAATAGTAACAGAATAGGATCATAATTGAGGAAAGAAAGTACATACTGCTCCTAACTTCACCCATACTTATTTTTTGTAAAGCACTATAAATGGTGATGAGGAAATGGGTAACATCAAACAGAATTTCAGTTCAAGCTGGAAGAAGAATGGGGCAATAGAATTTAATGATATAATACAATTAATAGTTATTAATCTAGCTTATACTAAAAGATGCTTTGAGGGGTACAATGAAATCTTTACCATAGAGTTTGCTATCAGTAGTTTATGATTTAACTTAAACATTAAAGCAATAGAAAAAGATTAACTATGTAATGCTGTATGTTCAGGGCTAATTAGCTGAAGTGGCCAGTGACACTGGAATTTTAGAGAATATTTCAGGCTTTGTGGTAAAAATGAAATAATCACTTCACTAATTTTCAATCAATATCTACAAAAAACAGTAGGTTCCTTTGGCACTGTTAATTTCAGTTGCGTTTCTATAAAATTGACCACACAGGGAGCATAGTCATTCAATAAGATGGCTAGTGGATTTATTGCATTTTAAATCCAGTTATGCCTCCTTCAGGTAATATGCATTCTAAAGAACATCTCACAGGGACCCTATTGAATTACAGGAAAAACATGAATTTCTTTAGGGAGGATAATTAAATAAAAAGAAAAATGGGGTAAAAAAGTAGACGTCTGGACTAGTAAGTGAGAATTTCTCACACCAGACTATTGCAAACTAGTTTTTGTTGGTGGTGGTTTTTCTTTTCTTTCTTTCTTTTTTTTTAGACAGAAAGTAAAGAATTGAAGGTCAAGGGCCTCCAGAGATGAGAAAGACCTGGAATCAGTTCCAGAAATCCAGCTCTATGCATGTGACCTTATACCAATAAATGCTCTTGACTTTAAGTCCCTGTAATTTTTTTTCTTTGAAATATAAAATTGGTTTCCTTCTTCTACTCTGTCCATCAACCAATTGCTGGAACCACATTTCTCCACAGGCTTTTTTTTTTTTTTTTTTTTTGTATTGAGGTTGAGTGATGGTGTCTTTAGCAGCTGAATATATACTTGGAAAAACCACATTGTCCATGCTCCCATAGGATCTCTCCCACGGCAGATAGTTCTTTTCATCTCATTTGGATAGCTAAATTGAAGGAGAAAATTGCTAGCATTGGCTGGATTCTCTCAAATATTGTCTCAGAAAATGAGCTAATTCCTGAATTGTAGACTTCACATTAAAGTAGAAAGTCGGCATTGTGCTTTACACACATCTTTTCATGCCTTATCTGAGGAAGAGTGTAGATGGTTATTCTCAATCTGTTATTATCATCATTATTCTTATGGGAAGTAGATGGGAAAGGGCACAGGTTTAAGTGTACATGAATTTAGTCCAGCCTTCTTGTGAGCACATTATGGCCAGATGTTCATCTCAGGCTAATGTGTTATGTTACGTGGAGAGATGAGTCAAAATAGAATACCTTGTGAATAACTGGAAATGAGAGTTAGAGTGTTATTCTTATGATCAAGGGAAGGATTAGATCCTAACTATTAGTCTGCCAGATTCAGGATAGCATTGCAGGAGAGCAGTGCAGGGTTCACTTCATAACCTAAAAGTAATGCTAAGTAATGATGCTATCACAAACATGAATATCTTAAATCCACAATATCTGTATTTGGGTAGCAGTAAGAAACAGAGTTTGGTTTAATTGTTTGGAGTTTGGTTTTCTGAGTGACTCAATAATAAAACAGTCTTCTATGACTTGAGTTTTCTTTCTAAAGTTCTAGAAAACAGTGTGTAAACCAAGGATAATTCATTTATATTTCTTACACCTTGTGTCTATCTTTAATGTTGTAAAATGGTCCACAAGTTAAAATAAAAGCAATTAAAAGTAAAATTACATGTCACTTTGTGCAGTTACTATGTGTACATATGAACAGCTATCGGCTGGCTCTTTTGTGGCACTGGCTAACTGATACTCTTAATTCATCATTCCTCACAAAAGCCCTGCTCTGTATAAAAGATAGTCACTGAGCATGGTTATTTATGTAGAGACAGTTTTATAGAATATGAAACAGCGGGCTAGAACACCAGCTGTTGAGTGCCAGCCAAGTGCATAGAACTCTTCTGTACTTTATTTGCTTTTTCTGTTTAGATTCATTAATTTATCACCTTACTGTATGAAATTTATCCCTCTTTCACAACTTATTTTAATAGTTTTATTTCTCAAATGTGGTGTAATTCCATTCTTAATGTTTTTTAAAGTTTAAAGTTTTAAATCTCTACATATCTCTGTTCTCTAGTTTGATATGATATTAGTAATTGGAAGATTCTAAATATAACCAGCAGACAAAACAGTCATGACCTCAATGAGAGGGGTCTATAGTTAGAAATGAGAAGCTTTAATATTCTAAAACATAACTGGGTAAAGTAGTACAGTTTTGTTCCCCTGTTTCTCTCCCAGGTCCCAGAGGTATTTATAGAATTTTTACGGTGGACATTGTATTTTCCGAAATTCTGTCCAGAGGCCAAGAGGTGACTTTGTTGACCTCTAGAAAACTCATTCTGCTGTAACAATAAGGTTGTAAAGAGAAAATTAATAGTATTCTAATAGCTTTAAATATTCCAAAATTTTCTCAAGAATTATGTTAATCTACACAAATTTGATGTCATTTTGTGATTTATGCTTGTCTTTATGGTGCAGCTGATGTGGCATTAGTGGAATTTCATTATGCAGTGAATAGTTATTTTGATGAAGAAAATGATTAAATTTAATTTCAACCTAATATTACATTATATAATAGTATTTTCACTGTTGGATGTTAATATAAACAAAATCCTTCCTAGTGTTGTGAGCCGAGAAATGTGTTTTGAAAGCATAATAAAAACTAAAAATTTATCTTTTTTTTTAAAGAAGTACATGGAATTTTTTTTAAGAACTTGATGAGGCTATACTTTATTTTAATTATTTATTTATTTATTTATTGCACTGGGTCTTTGTTGCTGCATGTGGCCTTTCTCTAGTTGTGGTGAGCAGGGGCTACTCTTCATTGTGGTGAGCAGGGGCTACTCTTCATTGTGGTACATGGGCTTTTCATTGCAGCAGCTTCTCCTGTTGTGGAGAATGGGCTCCAGGTGCTCGGGCTTCAGTAGTTGTGGCTTGTGGGCTCTAGAACACAGGCTCAGTTGTTGTGGCGCACGAGTTTAGTTGCTCTGTGGCAGGTAGGATCTTCCTGGACCAGGGCTCAAACCCGTTTCCCCTGCATTGTCAGGCAGATTCTTAACCACTGCACCACCAGGGAAGTCTCCCAAAAAGATAAATTCTAAAAACAAAGAGTAAGAGGAGATTTTTGAGAGGTTATAAGCATATATGACTTCAGTGTGTTGCTGATTCAGGAATGTTAACGTGGTTTGATTGTGTTTTGTGCGATCTATTACTTTGACTATATTATAATATATTACAATAACATGCAATTAAATACATGTAGATAGCATAGGGCAACCCCATTCATTCTTCCTATTCCAGGTCTGTCCCAGCAAAATGCTGAACATCACTAATTATTAGAGAAATGCAAATCAAAAATGCAGTGAGGTGTCACTCACACCAGTTGGAATGGCCATCATCAAAAAGTCTACAATTAATAAATGCAAGAGAGGGTGTAGAGAAAAAGGAGCCCTCCTGCGCTTTTGTTGGGAAAGTAAATTGGTACAGCCTCTATGGAGAAGAGTATAGAGGTTCCTTAAAAAACTAAAAATAATGCTACCAGAGCATCCCACAATCCTACTACTGGGTATATATCTGGAGAAAACCATAATTCAAAAAGAAACGTGCACCCTAATGTTCATTGCAGCACTATTAATCACAGCAAAAATATGGAAGCAAGCGACAGAGGAATGGATAAAGAAGATATGGTACATATACACAATGGAATATTACTCTGCCATAAAAAATAATGAACTAATGCCATTTGCAGCAACATGGATGGATGTAGAGATTCTCATACTAAGTGAAGTAAGCCAGACAAAGACAAATATGATATCACTTGTATGTAGAATATAAAAAATGTGATACAAATGAACTTATATACAAAACAGAAATATGGTTTATTAATTATAACAGATGTGAAATACTAATATAACATGTATCATAGAAGAATTGAGTGTAGAGTATATGGGAACTCTACATTATCTTTGAACTTTTTCTGTAAATTTATATTTTTCTGAAAAATAAAGTGCATTTTTAAAAATTAAAATCAGGGTGTAAATTTCTACAAAATAAAAGCTCACTAGGTTTCTGATTTTGATTGACTTAAATTTATAGATCAACTTGGGGAGAAGAGGAATCATCATAATATTTAGACTTCTAATTCAGGAGCATAATTTATTTATCAATTTATTTGTCTTCTTTGATTTTTCTCACTAGTGTTTTGTAATTTTCAGCATACAAATGGTGCATATAATTTGATACATTTATACTATCAACTTAATGTTTTTGATACTATTGTAAATGGCACTTTTTGTTTATCTCAATTTCCAATAACTTGATTTTAGTATATAGAAATATAACTGATTTTGACATACTGTCCTTGTATCTGAAACCATGCTGTGCTTACTGATTAGTTTTAGGTGGATTTTGGAAAGACTTTGGAAGTTTCTATGCAGACAATTATGTCATTTTGCAAAAAAACATAGTTTTGTTTTACATTTCAAGAAAAAAAAATAAAACAACCAGAAATAGACCCACAGGTATAGAAAACACACTTACAGTTACCAAAGGGGAAAGGGGGTGGGGAGGGATAAATTAGGAGTTTGAGATTAAAGTATACACCCTGCTATAAATAAAACAGATAACCAACAAGGACCTACTGTATAGCACAGGCAACTATACTCAATATTTTGTAATAACCTATAAGGGAAAATAATCTGGAAAAAAATAGATATATATGTATGTATAGCTGAATCACTTTGCTGTACACCTAGAACTAATACAACATTGTAAATCAACTATACTTTAAAAAAAGAAAAAAATAAGTAAAATGAAGATTAAAAAAAAGGATTCCTAAGAAAAATGAGGAATTCAACTGAGTTCTAGTCTTGGGTCCACATAATGTAAATATGTCCAACTCTGAATGTTTATGGCAACTGTAATTATATCTGAGTAATAACAATTTCACCCTCTATCCATTCACCTCGAATTACAGCTTTGTACACACACAACGTCTACTCCCTTATTCTACACAAGAAGCAGAGAAAATTTATAGAAAATTGTATATACACACACCTTATGTAAAACGCTAGTTCTTTTGATATTTTAGAGTTGCCATGGTGATCTGTGGTGGTTTCTTGAATAATTTTCCTAAGGATGACAATAAAAGAGGTGTGATGTCTTTAACTAATTGCTGATACCAGTTGGGAACAATTTCTTCTATTTCTGGGGAGAACATAGGCTCAAGGCTAATTTTTCATCCAGGTGGTAAATGTTGATAACATGCTTGACCGTCATATGTACATAGTTGTTAAGCCACCAAAAAAACCTACATTGATCAGACTGATGTATGCTTGCTCAGTAGAATTCTATGGGGGCTTATTTCTTTCTGTAACATGGATGTAGTAGGACTATAGGCCCAGGAGTAACTATATAACTGTTAGGTAGGAAACCCTAGTCAAACTTTTGTCTATGTAAAGTCTCATTTCATCTCTCGTAAAATAAGAAAGGGAGGCTAGTTCTCAAAAGTATTCTATCTCTAATATTCTATAATATGCATGGCTCTCTAGCTGAGTTGATTTCAGTACTGAAAACATTGCAGAGTTTAGGGCAACTCCGTTCATCTAACAAATACTGAGTCTGTACTATGTGCAAAGCTTTGTCCTAGGCATTGCAGATACTATGGTACATAAAAGGATGAGATGCCTGACCTCATAGAGGTAACATTCTAGGGAGGGGATAAGGACAAACATGTAAATACACATTATACAAGTTAGTTACTGATTGTGTTGAGTGCCACAAAGTTAACAGAGCAACAAGCAGAGCATAGAGTAGCTCTCTTTAGCTAAGGTAGTGAGAAGGCCTGTCAGAGGAAGAGCCATTTAATGTGCGATCAGAAGGATAAGAATAAGCTAAAGGAAGTGGTTTTCAAGCAGAGGCAGTAAGTGCAGTCTCAAAGGTTTAAATGTGCCCTGTGTGGCTGGAAAACAGAAGGAAGCTGTGCCCTCAGGTGCAGTGAGCCAGGGAGGTGGGATATGAAAAGAAAATGAGGAGGCAGGCAGAAATGCATTGCAGGCAACGCTGTGCATCTGAACTGCAACAAGGACTTAGGCTGTTATTCTAAGAGCAGTGGAGGCCATCTAGGGATTTTAAGCATGGCAGTAGTTTGCTTACATTTAACTGTTTTAAAGATCAATCTGGCTTTTCTGTAGAGAATGCCTTCCTTAAGTTTTTATGTTAAATGGCTTTGGGCCCAATCACTTACAGAGATCTTAGTAAAATACCTCTTATAGTTATTGCTTCAAACCCTCTACTTTACATAGAAAGAGAGGATTGAGCAAATTCCACAAAACCCTAATACAGGAAGAAGAGTAAATAAAACAAATAGTATGAAATTTTGTGTATATGTGTGTGTGTTTAAGTGACTTTCCCGGCCAGAACATCTGTTTTTTTCTGAAGAGAGGGAAGAGAGGGGCTCAATAATTTTAGCAAAATCAAGGAGTATTTTCAACTCAGTTTTGGTTTCTGAAATGGGTTGAGAAGTACCAAACATCAGTAGTGTCTTTCAGTGCAATAGGTCAGCATTAGTCTTCCTGCAATTTAGAAGCACCCTGGGTCCCATACCTTGAGCTTCAATTTTGCAAGGTGCTTCCTCGGGGCCTGAGTTGTTGAGGGATTCCAACTTCATCTGAATGTGACACTGGCCCCAGTGCAATTAGGGTCACCCAGCAGAGAAGAATGCACGCACGTGTGCACACACACACACAAACAAGTATGTGCACAGCTAGCTATTTTTATCTATCAAATTTTAAAGGTCAAGCCAAGTTTTTGTCCACCCCTGCCCACCACTCCCACTTTCCTGGATTCCACTAATTCCCCCTCCTATTGATTTCAGGCACCCTGCAGAGATGGAGTTTTATTTCCCTAACTCACCTGAAGATAGGTCTTTTCTTTTATATTTTAGATGTATTCAGATTCCTTTTACTCATGAGCGTTTGACAAATATTAAATGTGTTAGAAACAATTGTTCATTGGATGCTTCGAAAGTTATGAAATGAATCAATAGACATGACATTTGATTAGCAGAAATTAGTAATTTCTACTCACAATTTTGCATCTGGCAATTGATAATAATTTCTACTATTTTAATACTATTCGATCTCAAGCTTACAACATTTTATCTGAGGTGAATTGGTAGGGTTTCAAAACTTCACATTTCACAGATTTTAGAACGTGGAGATTTACTTGAATTTCCAAGGCCACAGATAAGTATTTTAGAGAGCCCAGGCCCCCTGTTGTTAGTACTGTGCTCTTGTGATCACACACCAAAAAAGTAAAACTGCTCCTAAATTGGTTTTCTTCCCTTCTAGAGGTTGAAAGTGCCTGGGACTTAGGAAAATGATTATTTATCTCACATTCTGATAGCACGTTGCTGCCATTCCTTTTTTTTTTTTTTTTTTTTTAATTTATTTTATTGGCTGTGTTGGGTCTTTTTTGCTGTGCGCGGGCTTTCCTTTTAGTTGCGGTGAGTGGGGGCTACTCTTTGTTGTGGTGCGCGGGCTGCTCATTGCCGTAGCTTCTCTTGTTGCGGAGCACGGGCTCTAGGTGCGTGGGCTTCAGTAGTTGCAGCACATGGGCTCAATAGTTGTGGCTCACGGGCTCTAAAGCACAGGCTCAATAGTTGTGGCGCACAGGCTTAGTTGATCCGTGGCATGTGGGATCTTCCTGGAGCAGGGATCAAACCCATGTCCCCTGCATTGGCAGCAGAATTCTCAACCACTGCGCCACCTAGGAAGCCCCTGTTGCTGCCATTCTTATGATTTACTATGAAATGGAGAAAACATTGCCAACCAAGCATGTCAAAGCCATATCTAATTATACATCCCATTTGCTCTTCAGAGCATGGCTCCTGGTGTATATGTACATATGCAGTTTCTATTGTAGCAATAAAATAAAATAAGCCAACTTGGCTCTTTTACTTATTGAAGCCCTTTAAATGTATGCAACCTCTGGGATAAATCAAATGTTTCCCTGGATATTTGGATTATAGACATTCTTTGGATGACAGGATCCTCAGACTTCAACAAGAAAATAAAGAGGCACAAAATAAGGAATGGTTTCTTACTGATGCTTTATTCTCACTGTCTCTCTAGAGCCCCACATTCATCGCATGTCTGTCTTCAGAACTGGATTCTATCTAGATTTATAGAGAGGCTTTTTCCATTGAGATGCCTAAAAGAATACCACTAGCAGTATTGTGTCCAACCTGTGTGTTTTGCAAGTACAATGCAAGGGTAAGAGTTCTCTCTTATTATTTTTTAAAATTTTACCTCATCAATTATTCTTATTTGGCAAAGCAATCTCCTTGATATGGGAGGCTTCTTGAGACCAATATTACAGAGTAGAAAATGATAGAAATTAAGAAGTTTGTGTCAACAAATACTCTGTTGCAGACTCAGATGTCAGCTACTGATTATGAAAATAAAAGCATATTGGATGTGTTTATGGGCAATTCTTCAGTGTATCTGGTGTATTCAAAAGACTTCTGTGCACAGGGATGGAGAGCAAAGCCTGCTATCACTGTGGCTTTATTTTATGCTCGGTACCCGCTATTTAGCCTACAATGGTGCTTCGCCTTTTACTGTTTTATTGCTTTGCTACTGAGCATTATGCATTAGCACTTCAGCAGGGAAATTTAAAGAGTGTTATTCTATTTATTCTAAGTGTCATATAATTATGAATTGATTTACTAGCTATTGTAATGCTACAAATGATAATTAATTTATTTGCATAATATGTAGTTTCATAGAAGTTCAATTACAATAAAGCATTTGCTAAATGTACCATGATAATAGTATTTCCAGAGAGAGTGGGAGTCTGAGGCTGGAACCTCTTTAATTTGTCAGTGTGTGGTCGCCATCATGGGCAATCCCTTCATTTCAAGATGGAAGGGAGCTTTTGTTAACCCTGTGAGTCACTTATCTACATTTTTTTCTTATTTTAAAATATGATTATCAGTATCTTTGAAATATGCTAAAAAATCATGTAAAGTTGAGGATACTGATTAGGTTAATAGCCAAAATCCCTTGAGTCAAAACTGGAATAGAGATAGATAATTCCTTTCCATTTTGCCTGAACAATAAGCTAGCAGGGTTCGGTCCTAGACTTTGTACCCATGCCAGCTTCCCATGGCTTAATGCACTCCCTCCCTCAGTTAGGACATGGAGGAATGGAAGGTGGGAGACTGTAAATCCCCACTGACTGGGAACACAAATTGGCACTGGGAGAGGGTTCCAGGTGCAAGTTCCAGCTTCCCAGACAGTAGCTCTAAGCAGATGGCACAAAAAGCCAGACTGTTCTTGGATCAAAGTGTTCTGAATATTTCTCCGCTAAAGAGAATGCTTTTCCACACTTGCAAAGGAAGGATTCCTCTTCTGATTTATGGATGCGTCTTGCATATCCAGCTGAGTACCTTGGCCCCAACTTGCCTCTCAGGGAAGGAGGGAAGATGCAGAACCAGTGTGCTCTTGTTTTGCTGGCAAAATCTTGTTAGTTTTTCCTTTCCAAGAAAAGTCTATTCCTCCAAACATACCATGTGATGGAATGGACAATGTCCTGAACTGTGATGAAAGACAGATTGTGACATAGATAGGAACTATTTTGCACAACAGTAGTGAATTCTACTGATGTGACAATTTATTTATTGTATTTATTGCTTGTCTCTACCTTCTGCAATCAAAGCTCCATATGGGCAGGAATCATTTTACCGTGTTTCATAGGCATGGTATATTGTCTATTTATTTTCATTCATGTCAAAGCATTTTCTAATTTTCCTAGTGATTCTCTCTTTGATCCATTGGTTATTTAGAAGTGCAATGTTTAATTTCCGCATATTTGTGACTTGTCCATATTTCTCTTTGCTATTGATTTCTAATTTTTTACATATTGATCAGAGAACATACTTTGTATGCTTTCCATCTTTTAAAATATGTTAAGACTTGTTTCGTGGGGTGGTAAAAGGTCTGTCTTAGAAAATGTTTCATGTGCAGTTGAGAATACGTATTTTGCTACTGTATGGAGTGTTATGTAGATGTCTGTTGGTTTACAGTGTTGAGTTCTTGATCCTCTGGCTAGTTGTTCTATCCATTATTGAAAATGAAATATTGACATTACCAAATACTATTATTGAATTGTCTTTTCTTTAAAATTCTGTCAGATTTTTATTATATTTTGAAGCTCTGCAGTTAAGTCCATATATGTTTATAATTGTTATGTTTTCTTGATGGAGTTACACTTTTATCATTATGAAATATTTTTCTTTTTCTCTAGGAGCATTTTTTTTTCTTAAACACTATGTTGTCTGGTATGAGCTTAACCACTCCAGATCTCTTTTTTTACTGTTTATTCAGCATATAAGTTCCATTCATCTACCGTTGAATCATTTTTAAAATCCATTCTTCTAATCTCTGCCTTTTAATTGGAGTGTTTAACTTATTTCCATTTAAATAAATTATTAATAAGGTATAATTTACATCTTTCATTTTGCTATTTGTTCTTTACATGTCATGAATTTTTGTTTCTGTACTCTATTAATGCCTTGATTTGTACTAAAGAGATGATTTTTAGTGCATCATTTTAATTGCTTTGTTTTGCATTTGCTATATTTAAAAAAAGTTTTTGTGACTACTCAAAATATTATGATTAATAGTGTATGATAATGTACACTAAAAATATAATATATATGTATTTTTTGTTTATAATCTTCTTTCCTCCTGTCTGATTTAAAAGAAAACTACATAAAAGCAATAATTATCAATCTCTGTTGATGGGCACACAATTTATATAAATGGAATCTGTGGCAATAGCAGCATAAAGGAAGGAGAGGTCAGAGCTGTACAGGAGCTCTGTGCGACTGCCCCAGCACGCCTTCAACACTCCAGCGGGAAGGTTACAATTCTGCCTTAGCTTTTACTTCCTTTTTGCACAGAGCCTCACGGTTAGTCTGACTTGAGAGTTTAGGGCCTTCCTAGGTCCTTTTAGGGCATACACATAGCCCATACACAAGGACTTCTAGATTCCTAAGTATGTACCAGAGCTTTGTAAAGCACCTTGTGGACATCTAAACTTCCAGACAATTCTATTGTTCTCATTGATTTTATGGGCATCAGGTTTTCAGAGATCTTAACCCCACCATTCCTGCTGATATTCAGTATTTCAACCTTTAATCAAATGATTGTGCCACATAATTGCTTAGGTAATCCCTTCCCCCCCCCCACTGAATGGCAAAATTACTAGAATGACTTTTTTTTTATAGTTCGACTAAGATATATACTGCATCTTGACATCTAAGCTCAAAGTAAATGATGGTTTAGTATACACAAGTTTTACGGAGACATTTCTATAAATGGAATGTAGAACCTACCTTCTGATTAAAGTTCCTTCATCTGCCCATTTATTGCAGTGGGCTTGCTTAAAGCTCAGAGTCTTTAATCTCATTTATTACAAGAACTAATTTGTGCATATAATGACCCTGCATTTGACTTATGGCTGCTTCATATCTTTCCTTTAAATAAAATGTCTTATATGTGGAAAATGCTCTGACTCTGAGTAGTTAAATTCCACAGCCATCAGCTGAAATTTAGTTATTCTCTGCAAATGAGATTTTTCCAGGTAAATCTTCATCATCCTCAGGAAATATCCCATCAGTCTCTTAGCATGTAACTGTATTCAATGAATTAGAAATAAATTTTAAATGTATTTTCATTAAAAGAAAGTATTGTGATGTTACCTTAATGATAATTTAGCCGGATCTGCATGCTAGAGGTAATGTTGTTACAGCAGAAGACTAACAAGGCTGACATTGCTTAATTTGTTTTAACTTGTCACCATTAGCTTTATTTTGTGATGGGTGACTATGCCACAGGAATTAAGTTGGACCTCATTCTCACGGCAGTAAATCTTTTTTAAGGAAGTGGGATGTAGCTAATTTCCTCTGACAAGGAAGCTGGGGGACATCTGAAAATATGTAATTAAGGTGGCACCCTTAATAGTAGCTCATATTCTATATTATAGTGGAAACTGAGAAATGGATTCATTACTGATGAAAATATTTATTGGTTATATATATATATATATATGATAAAATGCCTATATTTACTTCAGGGCTACAATTCCCCTACATATATGCTCCATTTGTCAACACAGCATGTGTGGTAATAAACTTGGGGTAGCACAGAATGGAGATTAACAGCAGGGTGACCATATATCATTGTTTGCTTGGGATCTTCTTAATTTACACCTATGTTCCCAGTTTAATTTTCAGCAGGGCCCCCTTCAACTCTCAAAATGATCTCAATTTGGATGATAAATTATTACATAGCTACCCTAGTTAAAAGCACAGTCTCTGAAACTGGCTTGTGTGGATACAAATCCATGTTCTTTTATTTTCTGCCTGTGTGAAATGTAATTTAGCTTCTCTATTTCTAAGTTTCCTAATCAATAAAATGGGGATGGCAATAGCATATGCCTGGTAGGGTTGTGAAAATTAAATGTATGTAAGGCTCTTGGAATAGTACCTGGCCCTCAGCATATGCCCTATATCAAATATAGAATCTCTTGCTCCACATAATGCAATTTCTAAGCCACATTCATTAAAAAGGTTTCTATTGCCCCATGATACCAACTTATTCCAAGCAAATGCTTTAAGGGAGAATAAAGACAGAGAAGGAAACACCATGAGCAAAATGCTATGAAATATAATGAATGAAGTTAGTAAGAAGAGCAAGATGTGAGCAATACTGAGCTATATCTCCCCCTCTAGGACAGAAACACTGTATATTAAAATATCAAAGCAGCAATAACTTTGTTATTAATTCACAAGTTTATATCTTTCTGGATCTGGTGTTATCACAGGCCACTCCAAATTTGCCAATATTATCTGAATACTATACAATATTATCTGAAAACCTTAAGAAATGAATAGCACTGTTTCTTCACTTGAAAACCTCTGAAGTGAGAGCTGTGCCTTCTGGTCCCTGGAGTACACAATTTGCATTCTACTGATTATAGTAATACCATTGTACTTAAAGCCTCCCCCTTTGGGTAAATGTAAATCTCTATCTATTTGATCCCTTGCAGGGAGCTGTTCATTTCAACAGAAAATACAAAAACAGTCTTTTACCTAAAACACACACACTCGGAATAGTTAACACAGGATTTGGAGGAATGTTATACAAGAGTCTTATTGCCTTGCCCAATCATAAGTGAAACAATACTAAATTGCGCTTTTTATTACCTTGTGTTGGAGAGATTTTTTGTGACTCATACATTCAGCTCACATTCTAAGGATGCAGGAGTGCCTGTGACAAGGCTTCAGTAACTTCTCTCTCTGATACATCAATGCCAGTCACGAACATGGCAGCAGACAACAGCAAGACCAACTCTGAATTGCAAACTGACAATGTGATTTTTCCCTTTAGAAGTAAAAAGGGAGCTCACTATGCTCATTAAAGACATAGTTTATAAGCTCACTGAGTGAAAGACAGTTTTTCAGGCAGATAGAACTCTAATTCAATAATTTACCTTGATTAAAAATTCACACAATAGACATTAGTGTTAATTCAAAAGAAATGGAGGAGGTGGAATTAAAACAGCTATAGAATGGTTTGATTTTATTTCCTTACCTAGTCTACTTAGGCATTCCTTAATTCCTTTTGTCGATAAGATTTAAATACAGTGGGAAAATTTTTTTCATCTTCGTGAGTCCGGAGGAAACTTGCTACCTAACAACAGTGAAAATAGCTGCAAATGGCCTCACCAGAGACATGTGTGGTGGATGGGACATGAAGTGGTGGGTGTCCTCACTGACAGGGCTTTGCACTTTGGGTAAATGGTGTCACAGAGAGCTTCGTTTGGAGATTCTGTCATTCCTCAGGTTGTGTAGAGTCCTGGGCTCTACTCTGTACTTTTCAGTGATAGCAGCAGTGGCCAGAGCAAGTATGTCAAGGAATCTGTGTACTAAGGAGTGTTGTGTAATAAAGGCGTCTAGCATACTGCTTCCTAAATTAACTGCTATTTGAAGAGAAGGACACTACTCCAAACAGAAGCAATTACCTTGCATGGCTCTGAGAGCTCCTGTAGAAGACATTAAGACAGCAATTGTGAATTAAGGATATCTGCTGGATGTCTTGGGATAGCCATGGGCACTGGGCAAATAGGGGACTCTATAAATATGAACAGTTTTAATTATCTCCTATGAGATAATGGTCTATTTACTGTTTCCACCAATGAACTGGCTGCTTGAGCCACTAACATTATGCAATAGGCCATCGCATTAATTTTACATTGGAAAAGCAGACCTAATAGTCAGAGGCAGTGAGGAAAGAATTAGGGGAAAAAATGACTGCATATATATAGAACTGTATAGACAAATGTGGTGGTCTTATAGAAACAGTTCTCATTTCCTCTCTCAGTTGAAAGAGTCATCAATTGATTGTCAAAGAAGTATGGTATTATGAATAAAAGCATGATGGTTGGATTTAGGATGTCCAGTTTTGCATCCCATACCCACCCTTAGCAGCTGTGTGATCTTTAGCAAGTTACTTAACCTCTCTGTACTTCAGTTTCCTTACCTGTAAAATGTGAACAACCCCAACTACACAGAAGTGTGAGCGTTTAATCTTGAATATTGCTTTAGATTATCCACATTAAACACTTAGAAAAGTACTAGGAACATTATAATATCCAAAAATTTAAATTTAATATTGTGACCAAGCTGGTTATAGAATATGCATGACTAATATGCCTTGACGATTACCTGTTGGTATGTACAGGTAGGTCAAACACTCCAATGTCAATGTTTCTAGACCCCTACTCCTTATATCAGCAATGTCAATTTTGCAGGGATTTCTGTTCTAGAGAATACCAAGAGTTAGATGGCATGGATAACTGTAAAACTGTAACTCTTACAGATTCTTTCAGGGGTGGAGGATGGCAGTCAGATTTTCTGTGGTGCCTAAGCCTACTGCCTCTGCCCATCCCTGCCTCCTTTCCTAGACACCTATCCTCGATCTCTTTACCCAGTGTCCTAGGATTGAGCAGTTCCTTCTCAGAGTATTTTGAGAGCATAGGTGTTGAATTCTAGTGACACAGTTCTCTGTTGCGAGGGTTCCTGTTCCCAGAGACCACATACTAAGAGCAAGTTAAATGTAGTCCATACTGTATTGATATTTGAAACTTCCCCTCCTCCCTCTGACTAGCTATGCCCTGATAATCTGTCTGGTTCATTCTACCACAATTATTCCTCTTCATTTCAGTCCGAAGAAGTCTTATATATTTTCTTTCAGCCCAGTCTCCTTCGGGGGTCTTTCGGTCCATCAAACTAGTCTGTGCATCTTTGAAAAACACTTAAGGACCAGTTGGAAACACGTAAGTCTTTCCAGTTAATCCCCTAGGACCCCCTGACAGCAGTTTCAGTATCCCTTAATATTTCGCAATCTTGGGAAGTAACCTGAAGATTCTAGCAGTTAGGGAATTAGTCTGCCCAGAGTACACAGAATACTTTTAAGTAGTTGCCTAACTCCGCTTGTCTGACTGAGATAATCTCATCTTTGGCCCACCACAAATATTTTGTATAAATGAAGCAAAAATAGTTTGTTCCATGAATAAACAAAGCAAAAATGGCGTGTTCCATGAGTTTGCTTGTGTAGGTGTAGCTGCACATTTTCTGTGGTATCCAAAATGGCTGAACCAAACAGAGAGAACTAGTGGTCCTGTGGCCAAACAATCACAGTCGGATATGCGCTGCCTCCTGGTGCATTCATGCAGCCTAAAGAGAGATGGAAGGAAGCCAGCAGTAAGCACACACTCTAATGGATAGCAAGCATGAAATACAGGTGACCATTGGAAGGAAAGACCCTGGGGAGGACTAATGAGGAAGAAATGGTAAATCTGTGAGAAGAAGCAACTGGGAGCTGTGGAATATCTGTTCCTGTCCCTTTCTATCAGTAGAGACATCTCTGTGCATAGTCAGGTAATGGAAACACTAAATGTATGGATGCAAGACATACGCATGTTTGTGAGTCATGAAAGTGTGTGCTTATACAGTTCACTGAAATTAATAAATGTGTAAATTAGAATGACATGTTAATTATTATTTTAATCTTTCTCCCTTTCAAAAATGGAATTTACTCATTTTAATGGCTATCATAAATGATCAGCTGGCTATCCTGTAGGAAAACTCTAATTTATACCTAGGAAATCCCTGAGGAAATTGAAGGTTTGTTCGTGCTAATGAAATTTACATAATAGCATTCTAAAAAAATAAAATAGCGTTTTTTAAAAATAATAATGACAAATACTGAATTGTCAAACTCTTTTAAAAAGTGATGATAATATTAATAATAATAATGATATTAACACCCTTTCTCTGTTTTTCCAAGAATAAATAATAAACTTTAATTCATGAAAAGGAAAGAATTGGATAATAATTTTAGTATATATTATCCTATTATCCTTTTTCCTAGGCTTTTTATGAGCCTCTCACATTTCTTTAATTCTAATATAAACAGTATATTTGGCAATTTAAGAATATCAGCCATTCAGCTGATACTCCAGAGGCAAGTCATAACCAGAATAGATTCAGACAGCATTTAGCCCAATGCCCTGTCTTTCTAGGTAAAGAAACCAGTTGAGGGAGAATACGAGACTTGCTTGAGGTAATCCGCTGAGATTGTTAGTACATCCCTCCCTCATTCCAAAAAGTAATTCACTCGTTAGAAGTTAAAAAAACAAACAAACAAAAAACCTGAATGTCCTGACTCATGGTCATGCACTAGAAATTGATTTTTTCTTTTTATCTTCACTGCTTCCAGACTGACCCATTTTAAGGATTAACACAAATGAAGACTGCTTATAGAGAGAAAATAATGTCCTCAAAGCTCATGCTACATGTGATTTCTACTTGATAATATCAAAGTATTTCTGCTTTCTTGAGCTATGCATCTAAGGAAATTAAATGTGATCAATTCCTCCCTGACTATACTTGTTTTTCTATGTGGTTGATTGCCAGTGATAATTAAATTACCAGTCATCACAGGGGAGGTCAGGGTAACCTGTTCTGCTATTCTGCGGTAATTTTCCTCTTTCTCATTCTCTCTATATGTTTAAGGACTAATGGTCTGAGTTCCTTTAATTCTTCCTTCTATTAGTCTACTGAAATCTAACTTTAAAATGTTAATGGCATCAAATCAGCTAATAAGATTTGTTATGTACCTATTAGGTGACAATTTCAGAATCATCTTTGATAAAATATATCTCTTTTTCTAGCCTTTCATGACCGGAGTCCAAATACTACTGAGGATCCTCTTGGGAAACTCTTTTAAATAAATTTCTTCTCCATTTCTACTATTATTACCTTAGACTGGCATTATTTTCTCTCACAACTAGTGATTTCCAAACTTGTTTATCTGATTCCCAGGTACTCTACCAGACTTACTAAATCTGAATGTCCAGAGGTTGAACCTGGTGATCTGTTTCTCTTAAAACATCTTTGTGCCATTTTGACATAGCCTATTTATATAAAAGCATGCAGTATTAAAGTAGTCTCCAAATTCTTCTTCTTCAAGATTTACCCAACACCAACTCATTCTTTACTTTCTGTTAGATATAGTGGGAGAATATCTAATGACCATAAAGCCTTATTCCTCATGCTTTTCCTTGTCCAGAAAATTTAGAAGGGTGCCATAGTATGTAGATGATAAATTATGAATTCCATAGCCAAAGATCTTTGGTCTTTAGTAATACCAGAACTTTTTATCCAGGCTTTTGTCCCACCTCTCTCCAGCAGAAGCTTTTTACTCATACTTCACATATTTGCCCAATATGTTGTCCCTACTGTGGCTCCCTACCTCTGTCACCTCTCACCTCTTCTCACTTTACCTTGTATACATCTCGTTCTTCCAACAAGATGTAAAACATAATTTATCTTTTAAAGACAGGAGTTGTATTTTATACTTTTCTTCATTTTAGGCCTTCTGAGCAAAAGTTATGGTTCAGTAAATCCTTGTTAAATGGTCGTAAGTGTGCTCCCAGGTCAAAAGTGTGTGGATTTGACTAACTAATGAGTCCTTCTCTATTATTCTTAAAATTTCTCAAACACTGATTTAATTCCTCATTTTGTCTTGGTACCCATAAAATTTGGGGCTCATCAACAAACGATGATAGAAGTGCTAATTATATAATGTCATATGTAAGTTTCTATAAATATGAACAGTTTCTAAATGAAATATAAAAGGGCATATCATCATTTGAACAAAAGTGGAAGGTAGGAACCCTATGTTTACTGTTTCCTTTTTTTTAAAAAAATCGAGCAATAGACCTGGGAAAGCACTGATTAATTAAAGAGTAAGCACTTGGCAGACAAAATAATAAAATGTTCTCTTAAAACCATGCCAATGGGAATTAGGTTCACTGATATGAAATGGACTCCTGGTAATGGCTAAAGTTTTGGTGAGATAAGCAAGTGAAAATAAACTTCTAATGTCCTTATGTTCCAGGGGTTGGCAGAGCCAAAAACCAGTGTTCGCCAGCTTGACTTGTAAAAATGACTTTTCAGTATAAAGATTTTCTCTGATTAATAGTAAATTTCCTTCACCTTAAGACATAAGAAACATGTTGGTGAGGAGTGAGGAAAATATCTAAACAATGCCACTGAGTCAGAAATCAAACGGCCTTAATCCAGAGTCAGTACTACTAGGAACCAGGGAATGGCTTGGTACATGTTGTCATGATGATTTTTATCTACTCACCTAAAGTGTTAGTATTCACTCAAAGCACTTTAAAGATCATGCGGCCTCTAGCTCCTTTCTCCTTAAAGTGACTACCTCTTTTCAGTTGTCCAACTTGGAAGGGTTACTGGAGTTTCCTGGGAGCAGTATAGCTAGACACTAGGGCCAAGACACTGAAATGTTAGAAAGATATTTGCTGCTTCAGACTGCAAAGCCAAGAGCTGAATTCTAACCAAGATTTCTAATAAGTTGCTGGGGGTGGGTGTTAGTGCCAGTAATAGATTTTTTAAAAAGAATATTTGATATTGGCCCAAGGAAAGGACAATTTTAAACTTCAAGATAAAAATAAAAATTGATAAGTATATGGAGCCAAAATATCTGCTTCTAGTAATAGCAGGCAAGGAAGTTTAGAGCAACTATTCTATTCAAAACAAACTTAAAAAGCACCAAAAAGCTTAAAAAAAAAAAATTGGGATTGCCATATGTACATTACTAATAAGAAAAAAAAATCAAATTGTACACTTTAAATATATGCAGTTTATTGTATGTCAATTGTATCTCAATAAAAGTTCTTAAAGAAAAAAAAAAGCAAGGTATTTATTATCCGGTCAAAATGTTGGAATAAATCAGAAACCAGAAAGGGTTAAGTCTTATAGTGACCTGTTACCTGAGAGCATTTTCCCATTTGGAAACAAAAGGTTAAGAAATTGAGCTTTCATTTAGGTTGTTTATGAGACTAAGAGGACAAAATTTAAAACACAGGGTCTCACCTAGGTGGAGAGTCCACCTAATATACTAATCTTCTGAATGGCTCTGTTGTCAGGGAAAACTTGAACCAGAAGTACACTTCCTCTCATATGAACTTGTAGCCAAGATGCTCACACTCTGGATGAACTTGAAAATGTTCTCAGACTGGTAGGGACTCCCAGACAGTTGAAAGAAGTAAACAACAATCTTCTCAGTTAGCATGGAGCTTTATTCTAAGTCTCAGATTATTTCTACAACTAATTTTTCAAATACAAAGATTACTGAGCACATACAGAAAAAAACAAAAATGAAAAGCAGCAGAAGAAAGAGAAAGAGATCGGAATGACTGAACAAATATTAAAAACAAGTATTATATTTACTATCTTTAAAGAAATAAAAGACATGCTTTTAAATATCTGCAGGAAATTATAACAAGTAAAAGAGTAAGCTTGAAAAATAACCAAATAGAAATTCTGGAACTAAAACAAAAAACTAACCCAAATTAGGAACTGGATAGGTGGATTTAACTCCAAATTAAACATTGCTGAAAAAAGAATTAGTGTGTAAAAAGGTATATCAGAAGAAGTTACCTAGAACTTTGCTGCTCAGAGTATAAGATAGAGGTATTATTTAAGGTCAACATGGCTGAAAATTTTCCAGAAAAAAATGAAAGACACTATCCCATGGCTTCAAGAAATCCAAAGAATCCTGATCAAAATTAAAAAACAAAAAACCTCATACCTAGGTATAGCATAATTTAGAACTGCAGAAAACTAAAGACAAAGAATATCATCTTCAATACTCTGTAATAACCTATATGGGAAAAGAATCTGGAAAAGAATGAATGGATGTATATGTATAGCTGAATCACTATGCTGTACACCTGAAGCTAACACAACATTGTAAATCAACTATACTCTAATAAAATTAAAAAAAAAACATCATCTTAAAGTTAGCCAGAAAATCAAAGATAACAGAAACAAGAGGTAACAATGATTGACTCAGATAAGTAATTATCATTCTACCAAACATAGTTTTAATTATTTATTTGATTTGTTTTAAAGGCGCTATATGGCCTATGAAAAGTAAATTAGTTATTATTAATCTAAGAACTAGAGTCAGAATGTCTGGGTTCAAAGCTTTGCCTACAACTAACTAACTACATAATTGTGACCCATTCACATAGCTTTTCAACTGCTAACAGTACCTTCCTCAGAGGCTTGTATGATGTCTAGATGAGGCAATGTGAATAGAACACTTACAGTGTCTAGTATGTAGACACTACTCAATAAATGTTAAGTATCATCATGAATATTATTTTGTAATATATTTTAAACAATATCATTTATTTTCATTTTATAGAGCATAGTTTTTACAGGTGATTCTTTAAAAAGGCTGAGACATGTTTTTTTCAGTGCATACATTAGCACAATATTTTATTTGTGAGGGATATAAACATATTAAATATGCCCTTGGTGGACATGTAAAAAATGCTCTGAAAACTGCATATCACCATGAAAATAGTTGTAATCTAATTTATGCCACATAAAATTTCCATGGGATAAGAAGTAATATAATCATTGTACAGATAATAATAACATGCTTATACTATGCTCACCATGTGCCAAGTCCTGTTCTAAGTGCTTTAAATGTATTATCTCACTTCACAACAACCTTATGACATAGGTACCACTATAATCTCCATTGTATAGAGCATGAACTTGAAGTATAGAAAGGAGTCAGTCCACATAAGGGCTCTGAGTTAATCCTTGACCACCTGGCTTGAAAGTTTGCACTTTACCTTAAATGAGTAAACCAAGCCCTAGAGAGTCTTCCAAGAAAGTGTTGAATGGAGATTAGATTTCAGTTCTGTTGGTATTCCAGAAGCATGCCAGTATACTGCTCATCTAGAGGTTTATAAATGGTCCCAATAAGCCTTTTTAGATCATGCAAAAAAACCAAGAAGCTATAAAATAGTACTGAAAGTTAGCAATTCAAAACGTTTAAGTTGTTATATACCTACTTCTTTCTCTTTGTTTCCTTACAGACCTACCTTTCCTTTTTTTTTTCTTCTCCCTAGATTATGTTTTTGTTCAAAATTGAAGCGAGTAGGCCCTGGTAAAATGTGTCAGTGCTCTTTAAATGAAATCTGAAAATAGTTATGAATTAGGGAAGGATTTCACAGTAATATCTGAATAATGGATCAGTAATGCTTTTTTTAGTTTGATGGAATTTCTGTGTAGAACAATTTTAAAATACTATTTTCAAAGTAGTTTCAAGGTCATTGGATAGAAAACTCAAAGAAGGGAAACTAAAATGTTGCTTTGTCCAACGTTAAGAACAGTCCACTATGCATATATGTGCATTATGATGGACTTTATAAGAGTTGAGGAAGTTGAATTTAAAAGAATTTAGACAAAATGAGAAAGAACATGATGGAGGTGATCAAAAGAAGAAACTTTTACTCAATTAAACATCTGGAAAGAACCCTAGAGAAATAGAAAGAATATAACAAAAGAACAAAAAGGAATCAAGTTGTATGTGTTTTAATGGTGTGAATTGCTACTAAGCACTTTTCTTGCTTATGATTGCTAGCTTTACTATTCATTAAGTTCTTATTTCTGACAGAGGATGATGGTTCATTATCTTCAAATAGCAAGAAGAACATCAGGCCTGACATGTCCTAGGCAGTGAGAAAGTGGTCAATTCCAAAAAGCTTGTTTGTCCCTCCCAGGCAGTCATCAGGCCATTAGAGAAGGGGAAAAGCAATACTTTCTGCTCTGCTTGGCATCTATTTTGCTTGTTCTGAAAGCAAAAAATGTTAGCTACATTATAATCTGACTTGGCCTTTACTTAACATTTGCAGGGGGAACGTGACAATAGCTTTAGTGGTAAGCACAATTGATAGATCTGGTAACTTTCTTTTCCCAGGTTTTTTTTTTTTTTTTCCCTAAGTCATTAGTCAGTGAGAGCCCTCAGGACAAAATAGTGGGGTAGAAATTTCAAATGGCAATGATTCATAAAATTTCTTTCTTGTGGAGCTCTTGTTTTGCTTTCATTTATGCCTAGTTAGCAATCTATTATTGAAACCTTTTTTTTTTTTTTTTGAAGGCAAACACTCATAGTACCAAAACAGTTAAGTATGGCAAGAAAAGAAGAGTGATACCTTGTCTTTAATCTAGTCTCTACATGAGTCATGGGGCCTATATTTTTTAATTTTTTTTTTTTAATTTTTTTTTTTGGGGGGTACACCAGGTTCAATCAACTGTTTTTATACACATATCCCCGTATTCCCTCCCTTCCTTGACGCCCCCCCACCTCGAGTCCCCCCCACCCTCCCCCTCCCAGTCCTCTAAGGCATCTTCCATCCTCGAGTTGGGCTCCCTTTGTTATACAACAACTTCCCACTGACTATTTTACAGTTGGTAGTATATATATGCCTGTGCTACTCTCTCGCTTCATCTCAGTTTCCCCTTCACCCCCCGCCCCCTCCCAAACCTTGAGTTCTCCAGTCCATTCTCTGTATCTGCGTCCTTGTTCTTGTCACTGAGTTCATCAGTACAATTTTTAGATTCCGTATATGTGAGTTAGCATACAATATTTGTCCTTCTCTTTCTGACTTACTTCACTCTGTATGACAGACTGTAGTTCTATCCACCTCATTACATATAGCTCCATCTCATCCCTTTTTATAGCTGAGTAATATTCCATTGTATATATATGCCACATCTTCTGTATCCATTCATTTGTTGATGGGCATTTAGGTTGCTTCCATGTCCTGGCTATTGTAAATAGTGCTGCAGTAAACATTATGGTACAAGTTTCTTTTGGGATTATGGTTTTCTTTGGGTATATGCCCAGGAGTGGGATTACTGGATCATATGGTAGTTCTATTTGTAGTTTTTTAAGGAACCTCCAAATTGTTTTCCATAGTGGCTGTACCAACGTACAGTCCCACCAACAGTGCAGGAGGGTTCCCTTTTCTCCACACCCTCTCCAACATTTGTGGTTTCCCGATTTTGTGATGATGGCCATTCTGATTGGTGTGAGGTGATACCTCATTGTGGCTTTGACTTGCATTTCTCTGATGATGAGTGATGTTGAGCATCTTTTCATGTGTTTGTTGGCCATCTGTATGTCTTCTTTGGAGAAATGTCTATTTAGGTCTTCTGCCCATTTGTGGATTGGGTTATTTGCTTTTTTGGTATTAAGCTTCATGAGCTGCTTGTATATTTTAGAGGTTAATCCTTTGTCCGTTGTTTCATAGGCAATTATTTTTTCCCATTCTGAGGGTTGCCTTTTAGTCTTGTTTATGGTTTCTTTCGCTGTGCAAAAGCTTTTAAGTTTCATGAGGTCCCATTTGTTTATTCTCGATTTTATTTCCATGATTCTAGGAGGTGGGTCAAAAAAGATCTTGCTTTGATGGATGTCATAGAGTGTTCTGCCTATGTTTTCCTCTAGGAGTTTGATGGTGTCTGGCCTTACATGTAGGTCTTTAATCCATTTGGAGTTTATTTTTGTGTATGGTGTTAGGAAGTGTTCTAATTTCATTCTTTTACATGTTGCTGTCCAGTTTTCCCAGCACCACTTATTGAAGAAGCTGTCTTTTTTCCATTGTATATTCGTGCCTCCTTTGTCAAAGATAAGGTGCCCATATGTGTTTGGGCTTACTTCTGAGTTCTCTATTCTATTCCATTGATCTTCCTTTCTATTTTTGTGCCAGTACCATACTGTCTTGATCACTATGGCCTTGTAGTATAGTTTGAAGTCAGGAAGCCTGATTCCACCAACTCCATTTTTCCTTCTCAAGATTGCTTTGGCTATTCGGGGTCTTTTGCGTTTCCATACAAATCGTAAGATTTCTTGCTCTAGTTCTGTGGGGCCTATATTTTTAAAGCAAGCAAGAAAGAGATGAGTAACAGTCACCTCCAGAGGTCACTTAACTTGCTCAACTTTTTCACTTGTGTGTATTAATATTTACCTCAGTGAGCATCTATCATATGCTACATATTTCACTAGGTACTGAGGAGACAGTGCCAAATGAGACATATATCATACCTAACATAAGAGAACTCACAGGGAAGCTGCTGTATAAGGAAGCAATTGGGATGCAGTGTGATCCAGTCTTCAGTATGTGCACTGAAAGTGATGACCAAAGGGGAAAGTCATCAACATCCCAAAGAGGGTGGGACAAGAAGGAAAAGACTTCATAGGAAAAGAGGTGTGCTCTGCTGGGCCTTTGAGGATGATTTGAAAGGTGTTTGCCAGACAAGCGAGGTGCAATGTGGAGACATCTGAAGCACAGAGCAAGAGCTAATGAATGCAAGAGAGAACACATGGAGATCAAGGCAGAGTGAGCACTGCAGAATGGCAGGAGCAGAGGAAGTCAGGGGAAACCGTGGGCAGGAGGCTAGAGAAATGGCAGAGAGTGATGCTGAAGATCTGTCTGGTTTTAGAAAATAGATGGTAGACATACATTTGTTTTTAAAAGGGTGTTCAAGAGAAAACTTGAGTCAAGGTAGATATAGGATATCTAACAAGCTATTGCATTTTTCCTTTAAAAGAAGAAAATATTACTTTCCTGCATTCTCTTGAATGCTATTCTGTCCTCCTGATTTTCTCCAATTTCATTCTACCTGTTCTTAAGGACTCTGACACCGAAAGATTTCTCTAACTATCCCAGCCCACATTTTCCTTTCTTCTCTGAACCCCTAATTATCTGAGACACTCCTTTGATACTAGAATCCTAGGGCTTTTAAATAAGTCTCTAAGTTTACAGATCAAGAAAATAAAGCCCAGAGAGATGAAATCACTTGCTGAGGGTTTTTGACATTCTGTCTTAGATTTCTAGTTAACATTTTATATGTGCAAATCTTGTCTCTCCAACCAGATTATAAACAAGTAAAGGGGCAACTTTCACTTTATTAATTTCTCCTTTCTAGTCTACAAACTTGACTAATTGCCTATATAATAGGTTCTCAATATGAGTTTGCAGATTGATTAGCAGGGACACTTGCTTTCTCAAATACATTTCCCTTAGAAAGAAAGAAAGAAAGAAAGAAAAGAAAAAGGGGTCTTTGAGTATCAGATAAAATAAACTAATATTCACTATTAAAAAAAATAAAACCCATCACACTTTACCTCTCTGCCTTCAGAATCGCCTGTTTCTACACTTAGCAGAAACTGTTGTCTTTGGGGCGGAAATAAAGGGGACTTAGGATACATCACGCCTCCATTATCTAGAACATTATTGTCCCCCTCCCAGCCTGTCTTTGCAATGAAACATCAAGATGACAAACACGATCTCAAGACCATTCATTATCCACCTGTAAATTACTGTCAGGTTCGCCATCTCTTGCTTTCACACATACTAAATGTTGACCTAAAAAAAAATGCACAATGTGAGAGTTGTAAGTTTAGTTTTATCTGGGGCAAAATGAGGACTGCGGCCCAGGAGACAGCATCCCAGATAGCTCTGAGAAACTGTTCCAAAGAGGCAGGGGGTAAGGTCAGTATATATGTAATCTTGGTGAAGGAGGAGTGCATGCAATCAAACACATATTTTTGTAGAGGGTTTCTGCTACAGGAAGTAGACATCACCATGAAGGGATTTAGTGCTTTTCTAGATATGAGGACATGCAAGGATTGGCTCACAAAATCAGCTCCTGAAAACATCTAACTATCTGTAGACCTGTTCCGCCCATTTTCCCAAAGCATAGAGTGCCTCATTTCTGATCTCCACCCTGAATTCCCTTCCGTGGATGTTGAAGGTCAGCAGCTGCAGCAGCACATGTGATTTAATCCCTGTAGAGGTAGATGGCGAGTGCCCATGGCAAGTGCCAATTTGTAGTTGTCATGAATTTCAGTTGATTATTTCCATATTTCACTGTTGCTAAACGGCCCAGTATCATTTTCTGGGTCTCCCGTGTCACTCTTCTTCATTGAACTCTCCTTTAAAAACCTTGACTCTACATCTGTGTTCTTCTCAAGATGTCTTTTACATGAAAATAGCTCCCCCAGCCCATATTTCATCATAGATTTTAAAATATCTCTGCCCTAAGTGTTTTGCATGTGTGGTTGTCTTGTTTCTCTAGATGTTAAACTCCTTAGAACAAGAGATTATCAAGTCCAGTAAAACCACTACCTACTGGTTTTCAGGGAATGATTCTCTTTGCATCTTAACTTTGGTCATTGTGTTGTTTATTATCAAGTCTATTTTCCTAATTAAGCTTGCTCCTAAGAGGTTAGTTAAGACTTTTTCCGTCCCTGCAGGCATAGACTTGGAATCCACATTGTTTTTCTTGCTGGGCGTTAATATTTCTTTTATTTCATTGAACATGAATATATGGTGCTTTCTTGATAAAACGATTTTATTTTAAAGAGTTAATCCTCAAACATGGATGAATGTTTAAAAAATAAAAATTTAATTAGAAAATTGTGTATGAGAGGAACTAGATGACACTTTGCAAAAGATTTCCTTTTGTTTGCATTTGGTTACATTGACCAGACTCTGGGTTTTACACTGGCAGACCTGGAGACCTGATATTGTCATTCACTGAGAGTACCTCATATCTCAGGGGCAGACTCAAATTAAACAAGATCACAGACCAATATATAAAACTACAATGCCTATTTATTGATTTACAGTGAGAAAAATAGCTGTTACATGGACTGGAATGCTAATGCCAACTTTCTATTCCAGGAAACCATATAACAGCTCCTACTTGGGAAGCTAAATTATAATACCAAGATTGCTTGGTGAGCATGGGATCAGAACAGCAAGATTAAAATGTTTTGTGGCCATAAGCATTTTAGCGTGCCTCCCCATTTCCTTTATGTTATTCAAAAAATAAACAATATGAAACTATAAAAATGTGAAAAATCTAACAAAGTTTTGACATTCCCCATAATGGATACTTCCATAGTTTCATTGAAATTTCAAATACTGTTGCCGAGAAAAACCTGGCCTCTGTTCACGGATGCCGAATAGAAATACAGAGACAGAACTTTGGAGGAGAAGAAAGGAATAGCTTTATTACTTTGCCAGGCAAAGGGGGAACACAGCGGCTAGCTCCTCAAGAATTGTGCCCCCCTCTCTGGGGAATAGGGAGAGGTCTTATAGTTGGGGCTCGTGGTCAGGGGTAAGCGATAAGGATCAAGGCAATAGCACTCCTGCATTCTTCTGATGGGTTGGTGGTGGGCTAAGTAGGAGTCAGCATCATCAACCTTCAGGTCCAACTTGTCTGGGGTCTACATGCTTGTGGGCAGCATACCATTGTTAATCATTAACTTCTCACAGCTGGAGGGGGTTTCAACTTCTGCAAAATAGCTCAAAGATGTTGTGTGTATTGTTGCTGGAGAAACAGGACCTTGCCCCAAGGATGCGCGCGAGACCTGTTTCTCCCAGGTCTTGCGTATCCCTTCCCTTTATCAATTAACAACTGCTTGAATCTGCCCACTGGAACTCAGGGAAGGTCATGGAAGCTGAATGAAGGCTCTTTTCCTATAATCAAAGAAATAGGGGGCACAGACAGGCTTTGTGCCCAGGAGCCCCACAGGGCCCTGCTCGGTATCAATACTACATTTTTCAAAACTAATTTTTTTATGACTTTGCTTTGTTGGTGTCCTAAACTCATGATCTGTCTTTGGGGCTCGAAACAAGAGATGCTAGTTCTAGTGCTTGGAGATTTGATTACAATACACCTGGATGCAGCTGTTCTGAAGGAGACCAAAACTCTCCTCTGGACCCTGATTGGGTAGATGCTGCTAATGTTTGCAAAGTGACTCTTTTGTGCTTCCATACCTGACTCATCCCTTTCTGATTGACACATTCTTTCTTTTAGTTTGTTAAAGCATTCAATCAATTTACAGTCAAGGAAGGCTGATCTGAGAATATCCTGTCTAAGGAGAGTTTGCATATCTCTGATCTGCTCCACTGTGCATAAATTTCATAATATAGAGCTCATTCAGAGGTCAGCAACCCCCCCAGCAACCCCACCTCATAACAATCACTACTGAGAAGGGAGAAACTCAACTATATCCCCTTTCATAGGCAAGGCCAAAAGACCTGTTTAGGATAACAATTCTTATCTACAGATGTTATGCAGGGTGTGGTAACTTTAGCCTGGGGCACTTCAGTCAACAGCATAAATAACCACCAGCCTGAACATAGGCTTTTATGAATAATTAAATAATTAAAATTAAATAATTAAAAAAATACTCATTGAATGAAGAAATGAATAAATTTTAAGAAAAAAAATTTTTAAACCTTTAAAAAATAATAGCTAAATAACTAGCATTTTGCATGTATTGAACATTTAATGATGTAGATAGAATGTTAGATAGAAAGGCTGAGGACCTTTCCCTATAAAGTATTAATTACATGAGGAAAAATCATAATTTTATTGTGGAAAAATCTGGTAGACACCCTTCTAACCAAGTAAGGAAACACATGGACATCATATTCCTCCCGATATAATAAAGTGACAAGGACACATACATTTGTCGTACTCTTGCCAAACATGCATAACCTTAATCTAGTTGTGAGAATACATCAGACAAACCCAATTTGAGGGGCATTCTGCAGGGTAGCTGGCTCTTCAATAGCATTAGGATCATAAAATACCACGGAAGATTGAGGAACTGCCAGAGAATAGCAAAGACCAAGGAACTATGACAACTAAACAGAATGTGGGAAATTGGGTGGATCCTGAAACAGAAAAAGAGGTATTAGTGGAAGAATTGGTGATATTCAAATAAGACTTGTAGATTAGATTTAGTGAATCAGTGTTAATGTCCTTGTTTTGATGATTATACTATGGTTACATAATATGTTATGAAGAAGAGAAGCTAAGTGAAGTGTATTCTGGAACTCTGTACTATTTTTGTAACTTTTCTGTAAATCTAAAATTATTTCTAAATATTAAGTTAAAAGAGAAAGAGTAAGACAAGTTTCATGGAGAAACAAACAAGTTTATGTATGTAATTGAAGCAAACATATCTAAATTTTTTTTTTTTGGAAATAACATCTAAACAATGTTTAATTTCTGTCACATATTAATGCCAAAAAGCAATTCCTCCCTCCAATGCCTGTGGTAGCTCCTGGAAGCCTTTGCCACCTCCACTCATTCAGAGTTGTCATACACACTTTATATTTTCAAAATGCACTTCTCAAATTGTGATTAAAATGCCCATGGTTAAAATAAATCAAAGATTACTGAAGATTTTTTTATGCAAAGTAAGTTTCCTCCTCTAAGCATTTGTCATCTTCCAGACTTCCTCTCCAATCACTCATTTAAACTCCTGTAGCATTTACTATAGGTAGTCCCTTCTTACCTCGAAACACTGTATCTTTTACAGTATTTATTTTAATGGTTTTAGGCAAAATCTCTTGGCTTCTTACCATGATAGATAGATTAGTTTTAGCTTTTTACATGAGCTTTTATATCCCCTCCTCAGTGTTCCAGTAAAATTATATCCCTGTTTAATTAAATCAATAGACAAAGATTAGAATACTATTATTATATAATTGTTGTTCACTTTAGAGTTCAGTCGTATGCCATGACCTTTTTTCCTTTTTTTTTTTTTGTATGACTTTTTGTGTTTCTTTCTGTATTTTCTATGTGCTTCTATTTTTTCTTTTATCTTCAGTTGTTTCCCTCAATACCAATACCTGGTATTTTGTTGTGTTTTCCCTCTCTCTTTATTCTGAAGCCTCGGCCCCGGGACCATCAAGCTTCCTGCTTCCGTCTGACTTTGTTTCTCTCTAGCCCTGCTGCACGACTTTCCTCCTGGGCCTTCCCTCCCTGATCTTCGGCATGGAATCCACTGACCTTTGAATCTCATAACGTTATAGCTGAGTAATGATTCAACGGGCTTTAAATTCTAGGTTGAAAAAATGTTTCCCTTGGTATTTTGAAGAAATAGTCCCATTGTTTCCTCACATGCAGTATTACTGCCTCCATTTTAATTTTCTCTTTTTAAGAAATTACTTCCCAACCTTTAAGCTTCTCTGCCTCCAAAGGTAAGAGAGTCACCTCTTGGGTATCTTGAAATTTTATAATAGTCATGCAGGTACATATATTTATTACTTATTTTAATACTTGATATTATCTTCTAATCTGGAGAAGAATGCCCTCTTTCATCACTTCTGTGATATAAATCTCCCTTCCATTTCTCTACACTCCTTATGTGGAATCCCTGCTGCAAGTTGTAACTCTTAAAATGCTTCTCTGTGCTTTTATTTAAATCTCCCCCCCATACTTTTTAGCTAATTATCTTGACTCAATTTGCAGTTCTGATGAATTTGTTATTCTAGTAATTGTTTTTACTTTCTCAGAAACAGGTCTTGTTGTCTTGTTGTTTATTTACAATGGCAGCATTATCTAAATATATAGATAAAATGTCTTCTGGGCTCACTCTGCTCTGCATTGAATATTTTAATACTTAAGTTATCTATATTTCTTGATATATCTCCATTTTATGGGGTCATATTTTCTTGTTTATTCATCTTAAATCGTTTTTAATGTCTTGGCTTTCATCACATATCACAGGATACTTGCTTATCCGTTTGTATTTAGAAAGCAGACCAAAAAGAAGCTGACTGGAGGATTTGTAAACATTTGCAGGGCTTGTACTTTGATGGGTTTGCCTCAGAGTGTATAGGCAAAAAGCTGTTCATGATTGGGTGGAAGCCTACAATGCTAGATTATGGTCTGTCTTTCCTCTCTAGGACCGATTCGCATTTCTTAAAGGGTTTTTTGTTCTTTTGCTTTTATTGTGCTTGTTGTTGTTTTCGACTTGGAAGAAGACAGCTGTGAGAAATTACGTTTGGAGGATTGAACAATTTAATTGTGTTTGAATTAATACCAGCCCTGTCTTCAGTATCATTTGTTACTCCAGCCTATCATACTACCTTACACTTATGAATGTCAGTGATCTCTGTGGTCTTAGCAGTCTGGCTGTCTCTCTCACTGAGTAAATCCTCCTTTTGATATTGTCTAGGCTTCATTTTCCTCTACCTCCTTTAGTAGTTACCTTTCTCCCTTAAGAACATGTTGAAATCTCTATCATTAATAGCTCTTTTCTCATTCTCTACACCATTGTTATAATGTTTTTTCCTTTACTCTGCTTTATTCTCATTTAATAGAGTTTAAAAGGCAGAAGAAATGTGGCCTATCTCAACTCTGCAAAAACTTGCTCTTCTAACTAGTAAAGAGAAGCACTGAAGAGTTTGTTGTAAAGCATCTGAAACACAGGGAGAAGTAGACTTGGCTATAAAGTGAAACAAAACAGTGGTAGCTAACCCAAAGCAGGTATTCTTAAACTTTTATGTTCACTAGGATCATATATAGGACTTTAAAAAAAAAAATAGCTGCCCAGACCTACCGAGCAAAAATGTTCAAGACCCTGGCCTTTACTATGACCACCTTAAAATATCAAATACAGTATATTTTCAAAACAACTTTTGGTGGCTGTAATCTGCTGGTTCCCGAAGCATATGCTTGGTTTACTGGACTCAGTACAAATAGAGTTAGTTGAAGATGCTAGAGCAAGGTGACTTCTTTGGTGTTTTATTGCCAAATAAAACATGAGCAGATAGAGAAGTCAGCATTATTTTATGTTACCAAACAATTTTTCAACAAGGAGTATAGAGGTCTTCATTTTTTAATTTGTCCTCAAAGCACTCTCAGATGGTATGAACCCAAGAGGAAACCCTCTCTCTTTAATTCACTTGGAGTTTTGCCCTTAAGGTACAGTAATTCATCCTGACCTCCAAGTCCAGCCACACCATGCGTAGGTGCCAGTGTGAATAGAGATTGGTAAATGACATTGGTCAGGGAAGATGATAAAGGGAATACAAATATTGAGAATACAAAATACAAAACTAATGATTTTCAGATATGCAAAGAGTTCTTGTTTAGAATCAGGTTAGTTTTCCTTCTTTTTCTTTAAGGAAAGACAAAATATATGGAGGTATATGATAGTAAAGGCTTAAATTGAAAAATAGTATGTGTTTGGATAGTACTTCACAACAGAAGTTTTTTTAATAGAAGCATTTGCTTTAAGTATTAGAAATCACTTTGCAATAATAAGGACAAAAATTTAAATTATTATTATCATTATTATTATTGTTGTTATTTTTACAGATCTGGAAACTGAGGCTCACATATTTTCCCTGAAGATCACATACATTTTGAAGAGTTGATACTATGACTCAAAGTCTATCCTTAAATCCTATTTTTCTCTCATCATATAACATTGACTCAAATTCATCAATCAGAAACACTGACTCCTCCTATAAATTCCCCACCAGTTCTGTGGTCTTTCCATTACCCTGCTGGCAATAATCTAGGCTATAATCTATCATGGAGGCACCACACTATCAAGCAGGCATTTGATTCCAGAATTTCCAAATATGATAGAGCTTAGAGGATCAAGTTCATAATGAAGTATTGAACTTGTGAAGTGTCAGCTTATCTGTTTAAAATGCCCAGTTAATACTCTGCAGATTCAATTTCTATGAAGTGCTTAGTGGTAATTCCCAATTCCTATTCAAAATCCCAAATTTGAAAGCATCAAATTAGGTAATTAGGGATAAGTTAGATCTCCACAGCATAGTTAGAAACATCACTCTTTGACTAAGTGAAGTTGTAGGATATCTTTGTCATTGCTCAGAATTCTTTAAAATTAGGTGCAAGTCACTATGATAATTTTAGAATGATAGTATCAGCAGTCTTGGTGACAATAGACAACATCCATTAAATATTTTACCTTTCATTCCGGAGAAAGGAGGAATAGTATTTTCATTATAAAAATAGTACTAAACTTCCTAGATCTATAATTATAATTTGTAGCAGATGATTAAAATAGAAAAAATGGCTTTTTTTCCTATATAAAGAAGAGCTGTTAAATAGAAGCCTAATGGCATCTCTAACTATAGGGTAAAATATGAAGTAATAGGTACAAAGAGAGACAGATTTTAGCTTAATATAAGAAGCAACCACTCAGTAATGAAATAGGTTGTCTTAGTGAAATGGTGAACTACTCATCGCTACAGATATTCTCTGCAGGGGCTTGGAAAGGTTAGGTCCTAGTGTGGAAGGTTTGGTTAGGCCCTTCCTACTCTGTGATATTGTGTTTCCAATAGTTACCTTCATGCCAAGTAATCTTAATGACCCAGGAAACTGTTATGCCCCTTCTATCTTCCTCTCTTATAAAGAATTACTGATGTATAATTACTTGTGATAATTACTTATATATAAGAACAATTCTTCTTGATATTAAATAATTTTTAACATCAATGAGATATGATTGATTTTAAAGATTTTCTTAAATGAGATTAACTATGTTTAAAAAAAATGGAACAGTTGTCTTTCTCATTTTTTATTATTGCAATTTTTTATTGCCTCCTAATCTTTTTAATTTCAGCTCTGATTAGAATATCCTATATAACTAAAGCTTCCCTTGTAATTCATAACAACAACCCTCCCTCCAATATCTGTATACACTTATAAGAAGCAGAAATGTCAGGTAAGTGCACTGCAGTCACATGGACCCTGTTGAGTTCTCTCTTGGGGCCCATCAACCTAAGAGAATTTAAAAATCTGCCTGGGACCTTTTCTTTTTACTAACTTGTATTTGGTGTAATGCCGATGGTATTGGTTACTTATAGAACATGACTTTTGAACTTAGTTTACAATTTCAGTCTACTCAAGCCTTGTTTTACATTTCTCAATGGAGTGCTACAGTCTGGGGTCATTATTCAGCATGAAGGGTGGGTCATCTTACTTTGGGTTTCCCAGTAGCAGAGATTGTGACAAGGATTCTAATATAATAGTTCACTTGAGAGGTGATCTCAGGATCCTAGCAGGGGATAAGTGAAACAGCATAAGATGACATCTTTCTTCAACCATATAGTTACAAACTAGGACAATTCAAACTTAATCCTACTGGGGAAATCTGGGAGTCAGTGCAGAATATAGTTATCTCACCTGAGGATGTAGAAGCTGGAGTATTTATCCACTAAATCCCTTTCTGTAATTTGTCCTGAGCTGATTCCAGGGGCATCAACTCTGCCACCTCTGGCTTGCTCTGGGCCTGTGGGTCTGCCCCTATCACTGAAAAAGCTCCTTTAGCCAGAAAGGCTGAATCGTTCCCAACAAACAGCTTTCAAGCAGGTAGAAATGAATGTCAGAGCACCGACTGTGCCTGCCTCAGTGGCCTGTCCTTTTGCCTGGAGATTAGTTTAAATCAGAAGTCTCATAAAGCAGAGACTGACTTGGAGTCATGATTGGATGGTACACTAGAGATGACTATGTCTCTCACAGAATGGTCTATGGGTACCAGGTATGAGAAATCTTGACAATAGAACATAGGAGGAAAAACAAAGGAAGCAGTGGTCAAACAGGTTAGAAAAATGCTGACTTAAACAAGCTTAAACAGCTTAAAAGACTGTGCCCTAATAAACACAGTAGATTTCCCAAAACAGCTTTTTCCAAACTTACTTGATATGCAGCATTTCCCAAACTAACTTAATCACAGAACCCTCTTTTTATGGCCCATCTCTTTGGGCTGATATTCGATGAAACACACTGTGAAAAATGCTGATCTAGTCCAGTCCTCTCATGTTACAGCTAAAGTGATTAGAAGGTCAGAGTCCTTGTGACTGGTCAAGGTCATGCAGGTGATTAGTGGTTAAGATGGGCCCTGGCCCAGAGCTCTTCATTCTATCCTGTTGTCACTCACTTCGGTTCAAGAAGCCCCTGGTGACCTACAGCTCCTGTTCTTGAACTGTTTTCAGATGGGAACTTAGCGAGTAATGATGACCTCTGGATGTCAAGGGAATCTATAGGCCTCCAGGGAAAATGAGTTCATGAAGCCCATCCAGCACACTTTGCAAGATATAGAATCATATGTGTCTGGGCTTGGTCAAGAGGTTTGGCATACCTATTCCTAGGGTTGTTTAAAATGGTGCATTTTTCTGCTATTCTGCTGAAAGAAAGGCAATGATATAAACTATCTGTTAGAGTAAATGGATAAGATTAGAACCTACTGAGGAGGCTGTTCCGTTTCCCTGATGAAAACTAGGAGTGGGTACCTACTGGTAACTCCCAACAATCAGCTCCTTACTTCAAAGTGCAGGCCTAGAGGGACACAGGCCTTGCTTGGCTTTTTCTAATAAGGGATACACAGGCCAGTACAGGCTGGGATGCTGTCAGTATTTCCTCAGAGGACATAATCTGCCCCAGCTAGAGATTTAAAGAGCATAAGAAGACGTCCAGTGGTCCTTTCTTTTTCCTTAGTAAGACCTGTATATATTTGGGGCATTTACTTGTGATAGGGATTATACTTGGCACTTTAATTTGGTTCATTTAATCATCACAACAACAGTGTGAAGAAAGTACTGTTATTCCCTTTTTTGTTAGCAAACTGAGGCTCAGAGAAGCTATTCAACTTGCCCATGGCCTCCAGCAGGGAGCCAGAGATTCCATTCCAGAAATGGAAGCCCAGGCAATTTTAGCTCATGTGCCCTTCTGCTTAGGAGACTGCATTGGTCCCTACTCATTAGTGTCACATTCTCAATGAGAAGACAAAAAAGTCAAGAGAAAATGAAGCAAATCCAGTTGGTAAACTTGGTAAAATTAAAAGTGGCTAGTGACGGGAACAAGTTATCCCTTGTAAGAGAGCCAAACATCTCCTGCTCTCAAATTATACCACGCTGCCCCTGAGAAAGACATTGCAGTTTGATTTGCCAGATGAAAATGATAATGACCATGTTGTAGTCTTCTTTGCAGAGGGAAACTGAACCCTTTCACGTAAGGGAAGTATATATCCTCTGCTTATGGTCCTAGGGAATAGCAATGCTGGGATGTAGCTTTTAAAAAAATAGCTGTTCTTTAAAAATAAAAAACAAAGCTGCCCCCACACAAGCTTTAATCTGAACAGGTACAGTCAATGTTATTAAAATATGAAGCTATATGTTTGGAGACCAGAGAAATAAGAGGACAATAAATCAGACTTTCAGGCTTGCACAGATAGCTGAGGGATAAAGCATTTGGTATCGACTGTGTGCCTTAGATGCCTGATTGTGCTGGGTATAGTTTCAATCAGTGAATAATAGATAGAGAGTGGACACAGAGATAAAAGGGGGGGATAGAGAATAATTTTTAAAGAGCGTAACAGTTCCACAAAACTCAAGCAGAAACAATGAGAGTTCTTAGGGAAAGGGTAAGATAAATGGCAACTTTGGGGTATTCTTAACCGTAAATGATACTCTTCTGCAAAACAAGGACAGAATCGGGCTCAATAAATGCCATGACAATATATAGCTTTGCCCTGGTTCTTTGGCTGCCTGGGGAGCAAATGAGTCAATGTGAGGTGTTCTCTTTAAGACCCCCACAGTGTCTTATGCCTAATAGATTCAATAGATGGAGATGAGGTTTTTAATGACTGGGAACTGGGCCCCCGGAGGGCTAGCTAGAGTGGAGAGGTTTTGCCCTCTCCCCAGGACATTCACATTTGAGAGAGAAGAAAAGGGTGTCAGACAAGCAGGGAGTTGATGGTGCTGTGGTAGAGTGCAGGGGAGGAACAGTAACAGAAATGTATTTCAAACCCTGACTGTGGGCAACTGAAAGGCATCGTTTGTGCTGAGTGGGTTGTGCAAGGGGACTAAGGTCATCAGTAATAGCTGAGGAAGGAGGTTTTGGACTAGAGGAGAGTTGGGTGAAATGGAACAGATGGAGGCTGTGTTAAGCACTGAGGTCACATCAGCCCTAAGGAGAGAAGTTGGCATGAATTATGTTGCCACATTGCAAGTGCAAATATGTGATTGCTTAGCAAATTAAAGAGGTAATGAATGAAGGATGGATTGGAAGGTGGAAAGTTGAAGTTGCCAGAGTTATCCTATATCATTTAATCACACTGACATTTCACAGGCAAGAAAAAAATGTGATCAAGGGACAGCATGTATCAGTGCAAACAGCAAATGAAGTAAAGTGGGCACAGCTGTTTACTCCATAATACCTGTGTGAAAATGGGCAAATTATTTATCCCTTCTGTATCATTTTCCCCCTCATTTATAAGTTATGATTTTTACAACACTATATAACACAAAGGGTCAGAACTAGAGGATTACTCTAAACACAGTGCAGTTGTTATTACTATTGAAGTTAATAATTATAAGCAGAATCCACTATTATTGAAGTGGAATTGTTTTTAATGCAAGAGAAGTGAATCCTATTTGCCAGTATATATGATGTAACAAAAGCATAAGAAAATTATATCAAGGGTGATATTTACTGGGAAGAAAGCAGAGGTTATGGGCCTAAGTTCTGAATTTCGATAGATCTGTGATTGAATCCAAGTTTTTCACTCACTAGTTGTATGATATTGATGTATACCTAAGTTTTATGAGCCTCAGTTTTCTTATCTATAAAATGAGAGTGATCCCTACTCTATCAATGGTTGTAGGTATTAAGTTGGATAATATCTCCTAAGCACATGGCATACAAAAAACCCTCAGTGAATGGTAGAGTATGCACCTTTTTCTGTGACTTGCTTTCATAATTATGGGGCTATGGAAGATGAGAAGAAATGGCCTGAGGCAGATAGAGAGTGGAGTACAAAATAAGTACACCTACTGACAATAACCATAAAATCAGGAAGACGTGTAGCAATCAGAACCAGGTTAAATATAAGCAACGAGTTCATACTGGTGTCATGTCTTCAAGACATAGTAGCACCTGTGATGGGAAGCATCAGGTTTGTGATTACCTCTTAAATTTCCCCTTTAGAAGAAGAAAGTTGAGGCAGGTCTGTGAAGATAGAAACCCACATCTGGAATACTACTGGGCTGGCCAAAAAAGTTCGTTTGGAGTTTCCCATAAGATGTTATGAAAAAACCCGAATGAAATTTTTGGCCAACCCAACACTTTACAAGTCTCTCCAGGACCAAATGGGTCCAAGTCTCTCCTAAAATAGCTCCCAATAACTCTCGCCTCTTGGTATTCACACTGTGTAATCTTCTCTTGATTGTGGGCTGGGCCTCTAATATACTATAGACTATTGTAAAAGTGATAGAATGTCACAAGATTAGGTTACAAAACTCTGAGATTTCTCTTGCTAGGATTCTCTATCTCTGGCCCTTTTAGTTTGCTTGCCCTGATGAGGCCAGCTGCTGTGTTGTGAACTGCAAATCCAGCCTGTCTTATATGATACAATTGCTTCAAATCTGGAGTAAATAGAATATCATATTGATATTAGAATCTTATGTTGTAGAGCACACATTAAGAAGCAATGTAAAAGTAAAAGGTTGAGTACCAGTTGTACCTCTAAAAGTTTGACTTATCATACCCATTTCAATGGGCTGTTGTAAGCACTTAATAAGCTAATGCATTCTAGTCTTGTTTATGGTTTCTTTCGCTGTGCAAAAGCTTTTAAGTTTCATGAGGTCCCATTTGCTTATTCTTCATTTTATTTCCATGATTCTAGGAGGTGGGTCAAAAAGGATCTTGCTTTGATGCATGTCATAGAGTGTTCTGCCTACGTTTCCCTCTAGGAGTTTTATAGTGTCTGGCCTTACATTTAGGTCTTTAATCCATTTGGAGTTTATTTTTGTGTATGGTGTGAGGAAGTGTTCTCATTTCATTCTTTTACATGTTGTTGTCCAATGTTCCCAGCACCACTTATTGAAGAGGCTGTCTTTTTTCCATTGTATATTTGTGCCTCCTTTGTCAAAGATAAGGTGCCCATATGTGTTTGGGCTTACTTCTGAGTTCTCTATTCTATTCCATTGGTCTTCCTTTCTGTTTTTGTGCCAGTACCATACTGTCTTGATCACTATGGCCTTGTAGTATAGTTTGAAGTCAGGAAGCCTGATTCCACCAACTCCATTTTTCTTTCTCAAGATTGCTTTGGCTATTCGGGGTCTTTTGCGTTTCCATACAAATCGTAAGATTTCTTGCTCTAGTTCTGTAAAAAATGCCTTTGGTAATTTGACTAGAAGGCAACCCTCAGAATGGGAAAAAATAGTGGCCTATGAAACAACGGACAAAGGATTAACCTCCAAAATATACAAACAGCTCATGCAGCTTAATACCAAAAAAGCAAATAACCCAATCCACAAATGGGTGGAAGACCTAAATAGACATTTCTCCAAAGACATACAGATGGCCAACAAACACATGAAAAGATGCTCAACATCACTCATCATCAGAGAAATGCAAGTCAAAGCCACAATGAGGTATCACCTCATACTGGTCAGAATGGCCATCATCACAAAATCTGGAAACCACAAATGTTGGAGAGGGTGTGGAGAAAATGGAACCCTCCTGCACTGTTGGTGGGACTGTAAGTTGGTACAGCCACTATGGAAAACAATTTGGAGGTTCCTTAAAAAACTACAAATAGAACTACCATATGATTCAGTAATCCCACTCCTGGGCATATACCCAAAGAAAACCATAATCCCAAAAGAAACTTGTACCATAATGTTTACTGCAGCACTATTTACGATAGCCAGGACATGGAAGCAACCTAAATGCCCATCAACAAAGGAATGGATACAGAAGATGTGGCATATATATACAATGGAATATTACTCAGCTATAAAAAGGGATGAGATGGAGCTATATGTTATGAGGTGGATAGACCTAGAGTCTGTCATACAGAGTGAAGTAAGTCAGAAAGAGAAAGACAAATATTGTATGCTAACTCACATATACGGAATCTAAAAATTGTACTTATGAACTCAGTGACAAGAATAAGGACGCAGATGCAGAGAATGGACTGGAGAACTCAAGGTTTGGGAGGGGGCGGGGGGTGAAGGGGAAGCTGAGACGAAGCGAGAGAGTAGCACAGACATATATATACTACCAACTGTAAAATAGATAGCCAGTGGGAAGTTGTTATATAACAAAGGGTGTTCAACTCGAGGATGGAAGATGCCTTAGAGGACTGGGAGGGGGAGGATGGGGGGGACTCGAGAGAATGCAAGGATATGTGTATAAAAACAGATGATTGAACTTGGTGTACCCCCCAAAAAAAAATAATAAATTAAAAAAAAAAAAGAAAAAAAAATAAGCTAATGCATATCGAAGTGTGTGATGTGGGACACTAGCTTTTTTTTAAGTTTATGGTGTTCAGGTTTTTTAAAGTAACATTTTACCAGAAGTCAGAAGGATTTCTGTGCTTCAAATCATTTCTAGTTCTCTTGTCTCTGCCACAGTTTGCCTTGTCAGGCTGCAAAATAAACCAAGCAATATTTATAGTACACCAAACTAGACAGAGGAAATAACTACACCAGAAAGAAAAAAAGTTCCCAATTTAAATTTCCGTTAAAAGGATAAAATATCCCCAAATTCTTTTAGATTATGTATATTTATTTCCTTTTTACTGTGTTTTTCCCATGTTAAATTGAATTACAATTTTTTGGAATAAAAGAAAAAAATGAAAATAAATATTAAAAAAGATGGTTCATATTAACTACCATTTTGACCCTTAGGAAGTCAAAGTTTATTTGGTAAGAAAAGGAGAAAACTCGGCATTTGTCCATGGAATATGTATCAGGGATCAGTGATGAATAAGACTTATCAAATGGAGGATTATGACCTGGAAGTAGTCATGGAGAGTGTAGCTCTCCACTTATTTGGAGGTTAAAAGTAGCCAACCTGTTTTGCTGAATAAATATTAATCCAGAGCTGTACCAACACTGTACTAGGGGCTTGGGTTACGTCACTAAACAAAATGAAGACTCTTGCCCTCATAGCACTTATATATAGACATTAAACATAATAGATAGCAAACCATAGGGTATTAGAAGCAGTATAACAAAATACCAGGTAATTTGGGCATGTCTCGTATTTCCCCTGTGATTTTTTTCCTTTTAAGCATTTAGGGTTACTGAAAGGATTATCACGTTGTGACACAGTTAATCTCCTTTGGTGCTAGTGTGGTGTTAGAAATTAAGTCCTCAGGAACTACTCATATAGACTCAGGATATGAGGGAATTTTAGAGGTATGGTAAAATCATTATAGAAATGAATATAGTAATCTTTGAAAATCTTTGAACATAAAATAATGGTAGTCAATTTATCTAGAAGTAATACACCTCTGGGAAAACTGGGTTGGCATGTGCAAAATCACATAATAATTTTTAAACATATTTATGTTAATACACTATTTTATGATGAGGAAATGGGAAATCAAACAGAAATCAAAATAAGATTGATGACAGCAAAATTGCTTTCCAAACCCATAGGTTCTGAAATAGTAAATGACCTCTGTAGGTAGAGCTACTTCCATTATCCATGTACGTCTAAAGTTTAGTCTGGGCTTTTCTTCCAGGAATCCTAGATACACATTAACCTTTTCTAAACCAAACAATTTATCAGTCAAGGTTTTGTTTCAGACAAGCTAATTTATTCTAGATAAAGTATTAAATGGACTTATTAGAAAGATTTTATATTTTACAGAATGTCTACGAGAGCCAGGTACCAAGTTTACATGCTATACAGCTTAAGGCAGGAGAAATGCCTACCCCACTACAAAACTGTTTCAGTAGAAATTCTACTGTTTTTTCTGCTAGTTAGTTGAGTCTGTAGACAGGAACCAGAAGCTAATCCCTTCCTAGAGCTGGTGCAGCAACCCCAACAATTTCATGAGGCCATGCTTGCCAGAAGTCCTCAGTCACAAATTGTTCACTTTTATCCTTTATGTTTCCTTCAAATGAGTCTGCTTAATGAAATCTGGTCAGATGTCTACAGCTCATGTCAAAGAAGCCTGGGAATGATCATTTAGTGCTTCTACCAAGGAAAGACTAGATTCACGATATTGGAAAGCCACCAGAGCGAGGCAAGGATGTTCAAAAGATTTGCGGCTGCCATAAATGACAGATGTGTCCTGAGAACCATGTTCACATTTTTTTTCTGTGATTATTTTGATTCCGTTAGCACTTACTTCTCAAAAGACCCAACTTGTGCCTGTGAAAGAGCTTAATTGTGTTATTTAAAGAGGTAGCTACTTCTACTCTTCTCAGGGTAACTACATGAAGAGAGAAGTATGTTGGCATACTCACTTATTTTCTATATATATCTAGGCCAATATTTGTTGGTTATCTTTACAATTAGAGAAATTGCACGAAGGTCTCTATTAGAGGTGGTCTTAAGTTTCATATTTTTCAAAAAAATCTTTTCAAGTAGAGCGCATTGCTGCTGTTGGATGTCCTAATTGGTTTTGAGTAGTGCTGAGACAAATGCTACCAATGAGGTCTTCATGCTGATTTTGTCACAGGTATATGGCTTATGTTGAAAGTTCCAAGTCTTCGCAAGATGCTTAATTTGGTTCTATTTAAAAAGATGGAGACTCTTTTACTGTGAAATACAGAGACACAAGGTAAGTGAGTAGCATGGGATAGTTCAGTCTGGGGAGTGAAGGTTATCTTTTCTGGAGGAGCAATGGGATCATATTTGGATTTTTGTTGTCATGATTGTTCTCACTCCAGCAACAGAGGGCTGTTACTGTATAGTTTTGATATAGTAAATGGCTAAAGTGAAGCTGGGCTCTTCTTCCTTAGTCTATTTAATAGATAACTGCAAGGTGGAAAAATGAAAGAAAATCTCTTTTTTTTTTTGAAAAGAAAGCTATTTTCAGCTAGCGATCCTGTAGCACACTGAAAGGATAGCATCACGCGGGTAATGTAAAGTACCATACCTCTCAAGTAAATGGACACTTATCCTATGCAGCTGTGAAGAGATAATTGGAGTCCAAAGTGTAAAATACAATGGAAGGTTATTGAGGCATTTTGAAGAGGTTGGGCTGGATTTTGTACTACATGTGTGATAACATTCTTTATAGCCTCGAATCTTTTGTGTAGTTTGCTTTTAGAATTTAATAAGCCTAGAGTTAGAAAATTTGGAAGTTATTTATTGCCTCTGAGACATCCAAAGGCGGTATCTCTCTGACTCCCAGGGAAACTGATAGCAATAAACAGAAACTGTGTTAGTTATTTTGATTATTTTTAGCTTCAGGGTAAAACAAATAATCTCTACCTTTGGTATTTTTTCTCAAATGTTAGAATCTGGACTTTTAAACCTGGGGCTGGACAGCTCTGATGAAAAAGTTAGGGTTTCATCCATGAATACAGGCCTTCTAACCCCTCAGTTTATGAACTGAGTCATACTTTCACAAGACCCAAATCATCAGCATTCCTTTAACAGCTACTCTGCAAAGTAGAGAGGATTTCCATCTTCAAGGGAATCAAAGAGTGCAGTAATGTGTTATTTTTTAAGTCTAGCAGTATTCTGAGAGAAAGACCATTGCTAGTGACTTCCTTTAAGTTTCCTTCTATTTCTAAATGTATCTGAATCAGTTTCCATCCCTATACTGTTCCCTTTTACCTCAGTGAAAAAGGGAAAAGGAACGATGTGAATGCATGCTAAGTAGTGCACTGGACCCATCTGTGTGTCATCTCTACTTAAATCCAAGTTCAACATAAGCTGAACACAACAATATTTTTCTTTCTATCATAATTGTGATACATGATCATTGGAGAGAATTTAAGGAACACAGAAATTATAAAAAAGGAAAAAAAGAACAGTTTTCTCTGAAACCCAGAACCTAACTGTGCTCTCGACACAAATGCTCACCATTCTTCTGGGACATAAATTATTCTCTTTTCTGTTGCCCATTATTTTCTTCACTCTCCTTTCCTCTCAGTCTACAGTTGTTCTAGAATCTCCCCAATACAAGCAGCAGGTTTTTTCATTTGTTTTGTTTTACCGATGTTCATCTCTTTTACATTATTTCTGAATTTCTCCTCCTTTCTCTTTATTACCAAATTTTTGGAGATTGTTAGACACACTTGTCTTTATTTAACACTCCTGATTCATGTCTCAGTATATAGTAAGCTTGCGACTGTTTTCAACCTTAATGAAAACGCCTGCATTTCTGAAGAAGTCCCTGAGTAGCAGGATCAACTCCAACACCTACCAATATCTGAGCTTCATTTATGAAAGCAAAAAAAAAAAAAAAAAGAACCCAAATCCTATTTATTTAAGTTACTATTAGTGGGAAGTATGCAATTTGCAGCAAGATGCATTCCCATGTGATAGATTTATCTTCCTTTGTCCATCATTTCCTTTCACCACCAAACATGCTCCTCATATTTACACTATTTTTCTTATAATGATGACTTCATCATCCAAAGAGTAGTCTAAATGTTTTAACCACTATGATTTTATTCTTCACCTGCAACCTGAACAATAATTCGGTCCCCAGATACATTTAGTCTTTCTCTGCTTCCACTCCTATTGTGTCTTGTAAAATTGTGGTTGGACAATTTCACTCATGCTCTAGCTGGTATTCTATCTTCAGTGTTCTCCCAACACCCAAACCATATTCTTTTCCAGTGATTCTCAAACTTTCTGTCAAGACACAAATACATTATGCTCAGTTGAGAAATGTATCTCATATTTTTTATTACTACTCACAAAGCTGGAGAGTTTTTGAGTGATTTACATGCTTTATATAATAAAGAGGATGCTAGAATAATTCTTTACTATTGTCTTGCTTAAGCAATATTCATTCTAATTTGTTTGAGAGCTAGGGAAAGGGGTCACATTTTGCTAGCATGATGATAATTTTTTTAGATATTCTCAAGGACTCTTTTTTTTCAGGTAGATATCTCCCATATGTATCAGAGCAAGGAGAGGAGATTGAAGGCCATTATATAAAAGTCCATTTTCTTGGCATGAAAAAAAAGAAACAAGGCTTTGAATGACCCCTTTCCTCTGTATATGTTCATTGTCTCTTACTCCATAACCTTACCCATACCCCTTCTCCAGTCTCTTAACATCTGGAACTAGTCATCTTTCCACCAACACAAGCATTCTTTCGTATTTCCATGCTTGAACTGTATTTCTGTTAGTAAATTGAAAGCTAAGATGTTGGTAAAAGATGCTGATGCTTTGATGCTACATTTCTAGAATCATAGTGGTACTTTATAAGGGGTGGTTTAAGTATATAATACTGCATGTTACGTGTGCATTCATATGTACAATGAAATTCTACATATTTCATTCATTACATACAATGAACATTTAGATAGGAAATGAGGCCAAAAAAGTCTCTTGGAACTATTTTATGTTTTTAATTCCTTTCACATGTAACAATGGATAGCAGGTCCTGGTTTCTTCCATGGAGAGAGTAATCATGAGGGGAAGAATTCATTGCTGTTGTTTTTTGACTTAGTCTGTACTTTGGAGCTTACCCATGGGCCGAAAATTTGATCTCAGTGCAAGCGGTAGGTGAGACACGCAGAATAAGAAGCCTTATGGCATCAGAGGATCAAAGGAAGCGCCCAATTTGGGCTATTTGGGACCCACAGACTATTTTGCACTATGACTACACAATTTGAGTTTTAGGATCAATTTCAAGGAAAGAAGTAAATTTATTTTATAGACTCTGATGTGTCATATATACTTACAGAGTATTCTCTCTTAACTCCACACATCAAAGCGAGAGTTCTATTATTGTTGCAGAAATCGGTCCATCAAGAAACCAAGCACCACACTCGGAGGGCTGGAGAACTCAGGTTTATTAAGCCGGTGGCCCCAGACGAGCTAACGTGCTGAAGTTCTGGGCCCCGAGCTCAGGGTTAGCTTCAATTTTATAGTGCACGTGTTTACAGAGCATGGAAGTTTCCAAACAAAAACTTACAAGAGCAGGTGCAGAACATTCCATTTTTTAGCAAAACATCTTAAAGTTACATTGGATTGTTAGGTCATCCTGTTTTTCTGTTTTTCGCCACACAGCAAGCACAGTTCACAAAAGCAAAACAAGCATGGAGTTATTTTTAGCTGAGTGTAAGTTTCTAACTTTCCTCTTCATTATCTGTGTCCGGAGAGCATACAAGGAGCACAGCATCTGGTACCAACCAATATAGCTGCTGTAGCTGCTGAAACATTTTAGGATCGGCCTATTGATTTATTGTTTAGGGTGAATGTAGGAGCTAGGAAAGGGATAGGACTGATAGCCCAGGAGACTGAGGCTTTTGACTTATTGACAGAACAAGTGTAGTCCTCTGGCCGCTCTCAAAATAGCACTTTAGAAATCAGATTTTGTTTCTATCCTGGAGAACCTAGAATACAAGTGAGGATGCTCATTCCTCAAATCCTAGAATCTAGTAAAGACGGGAATCAGGGATAGATCTGCCATTAAACAGTGAAAATTCCTATGCTACTTTCCTAGCACTGAGATACAAGTTTTCTAATCAGCTGAGAGAAACTAATTTCTATCATAATTCCAGTAAAATGAAATGGTGTTTTTGTATGGTTAAGTTTCTAATAAAAAGTTCATATGATATGTATAGAAAGAAAGGAGCACAATTTGTATCTTTTAAATATTTGAAAATTAAACTTCACAATTATGAATATATCTGTAATTATAAGGACTTTATCATAATAAGCATTATTTTTAAATCTTTGGTAATGAATGCAACTCTCTAGACAAATTAAAAGTAACCATTGTTAATATTCTTCATGGAACTTTCCTGTAATCATGTGTGTTCTTTCCAATGTTGATGCCCCAAAGGTAGGATAATATACAGGTCCCAGGCCCTGGTGTTAGACTGCCAGGGTTTTAATCTTGATTTGAATACTGTACTTACTAAGCAAATTATATGAGTTCTGTCTCAGTTTCCTCATTTGTAAAATGTGGCTAATAGTGTTAATTCTCTAAGCGTTATTGAGTAAATTAAATGATTTAACATCTACAAAATGCTTAGAACAGTACTTGGGGACATAATAAAGTACTCAACAAATATCCATTACAATTATTATTTCTTTAGAATTATTTTAGAAAATCTTTAAGTAAAATCAATTGGATTGGAGTTCCACAGCAGACTGATTCAACAGCAGTAGAGGTTAGGTAATAAGATGGAAACCTGAATTTGAACCACATCCTGGTGCCAAAAAGTGTTGGTGAGAAGGTCAATTTCCCTAATAACAGTGGGCATGAAATTTCCAAAAGAATGTGTTAGATAGCTAAAAACTAACTTCTTCTATATTTGGAATGTCAAAATTGTTGTCTAACTTGTTGCTACTATTTTAAGCATCAGCTTCTGTTTTATAATATTTTAAAATTGTCTGGTCATCTAGTCCATTCTTATCACGTGCCGTGTTTTTGAAATGAGTATTTTGTATAATATTGACTCAGACAATTGGCCCTTTCTTTTGACTCAAAATAGTTTTTGTCTTATACATGTAAAATCAATCTTCCACAGACCAGACAATCTGTTCATTCTAGCCTTCCAAGCTAGCCCTGTGCTGCTATAATTGGTATTTTGAAATAGCTCTGAGTAAGTGCACTTACAACATTGCAGTCTAGTATATTAACCTGGCATAAAAATGACTTCATATTTCTATGGAAGAAACAGGGAAAATATCCTGGCTAATCTTTAAGTACTGAATTTGCACTTTGTCATCTACATCTGATATTTCTATTATTTGGAAAATGTTTCAGAAGGTGAAACTGGCAAGAGAGGGAGGGAAGGAGAGATTGAAGGGGGTGGGGAGGGGGGGATAGTTGTGGAGGAGAGAGAGAAACTTAAATTTCTCAGAACATAGTAAGAATTGTCTTCTAGAACAAAGTATATCAATCTTTGAGGTAGAAAACAACCAGGTTCATTAAACCAACATGGATACTCACTCATAACTCTTGTATTCATTTGATGTTATGGTATGGATACATGTTTACTCCATTAGTTTCTACCTTGCATTGAAATTGAAACACTCTAGCATAACAACAATTTCCTTACTACTGTGCTTTTGGCTTGCACATAGAGGTAGATATTCCTTCATGAACTCATTTAAATTTCTCGAAAATTTCTGTAAAGTTATGATTGCTTCAATAACAATTTCCTGGGCCTACAATATATCTTTATATTTGTACATCAGAATTCGGGAAACAGTATGGCTGTTTTATATTTTCCTGAATACTAGGAAATATTATTTAAGCCTTCTTGATGACTATTGGAGTAGTAGATCTTAACATTATTATATGTGCATTCCAAGAAAGGCACCAAAAGGGCTCATGTTTCTCAGAAGTATGATCATTTTGACAGATTTTATTCTCTGTAGACGGTTATCATAATATCTCCCATCCACATGCTCTTCTGCAATGTTACCTTGTCCCTCCCCCATCAAAAATGGAGTTTATCTCTCTATCCCATTGAATCTGGTGGGCCCTATAATTGCTTTGATCAAGAATCAAAGCAGGGACAGAAGTCAGGGCTAACTTATCCATCTTATTCAGCTAGCACAATGTCTAGGGCCATGACACTTTTAGGGGCCCGTGAAAATGTTTTCGTTTCTCTTAAAGTCAGAATTAAAAAATGAACATTTAGGTTTAAGAAAATATTTGACATATATTTACCTTCCTATCAACACTGTCATAGAGTATAATTATATACTTAAATTTATTTATTTATTTATTTATCTATCTATCTATTTATCTGTCTAATGGAGGAAGGTACCCATGAAAGCAAAAGTGCCTAAAGCTAATGAATGTCATATTTAAGCCCTGGAGTAAGTGATAAAATGCTAACTTTTAATAGGCCAGGAAGCTTTTGCTTCCTCCCTTTTGAGATATTTGCTTTCGGGACATTACCTCTCAAAAGCCAACCATCAGGCTCTGATAAATCGAAGCTAAATAGAAGTGTCATTTAACAGCTGAGCTCTCAGACATGTCAGTATTAACTGTCAACCAGGTTTTCCAGCCAGGTAGAGCCTTCAGATGACTTCAGCCTAGCTGTTAGCTGATTGCACCTGCATGAGGGGCATCCAGAAATGTCTGCCCAGCTTAGCCCAATCAACCCGAAATACTGCATAAGGAAATAATAAAGGGCTATTTTAAGCCAGTAAGTTTTAGAATAGTTAATTGGTGATGATGAATAACTGAAACCTTGATTGAGTCATTCATTCACAATTTATTGAGCATTATGTAATGTATTATTTGGTATACTATGCTATAATATTAATGTAATGAGGACTCTGTTGATGAGCCTGCCCAAGTCACCTGCTTCTTTAAAACTTCGGAGAGTGGGGGAAACATATATCAAGGAGAAATTTAAGTAAACTCAAAAAGAAGTTGTAAGATAATTTTTAAGTATAAAAAATGTTGCCGATGACAAGTGTTAAAATTCATTAAAAGAAAAATATCTTCATTATTATAAAGCCACATTTGTAGGATAAAGTATTTCTTTTTTTAATAAAATCATTCAAACCCTGGTTCCACTATCTTGTAGCTCCATGATCATGATCACGGGTTTTAAAGGTTCTGTGCTTCATTCACACCTAGCTCACTGGGTTGTTAAATAAATCAATATGTGCAAAATTCCAAGAATAGTGCCTGGTGTTTGTGTATGTGTGTGCATTTGTGTGTGTATTCGCCATTTAATAAATGTTAGCTATTTGTACATATATTTATACTCCATAAGCATGTTATTTGTGTCTAGAACAAACTGGACTTGCTGGAAGGCAAGCATGAACCTACTGCCTTATCTTCCTGCCATAGATTTCAACCGTGACGTGTTAAATCCTCCTTTCAGAGGATTTTTTTCAGAGTCCTTTTTTAAAGACAAAGGACTTCATTATAGCACAAAAGTTAGCATGAACGTCACACTTGTGTTGGTACCCATCAAGCCTAATCCCCAGGGGAGTGAAGTAGATGGTCCATTTGGATGCTGCTAACAGAGTGGGCTTGTGTCAAGCTAAGGAATCCCAAGCTTACAGGACTTCAATCTTTTATTATGGGCTACAAACAAATCTGCCTGAACTTAGTTCTGCAGGAAAAGATTAGCTAATATTTATTGAGTACCTCCTATGTAGTAGGCACTGCAAGACCCCATGTAAATCATTTTATACAGAGTAAATCATTTTAGCCCCCACACAAACAAAACTATGAAATAGGTATTGGAGATATTCAGGAAAGATACAAAACTTCCCCAAAGTCGTACAGCTCTGGAGGACAAATCCAGAATTTGCTCCAATTTGGTCTGATGTTTTTCCCTACCTTACTGTCCAGGTAAAATAAATAATAAAGAAACCTCCCTGAAATCTACCACTAAAAAAGATAAGTCCAATTACTATGGACTAATATGTTTAGAGAAACTTGATAAAGTATTTTGGATTCATATAGCTCTGAGGTAGAGGAAGGTGGAGTATCAGCTCATTGAAGGTAATTGCTGTCCTCGGGGCAAGCAACCTCAGGGCTGAGATTCAGCAAGTGGACTCAGCTCCATCTCTCCCTAGTCTTGTCCTCTTGTTTCATTCTTTCACTCCTCATGCATAGCTAGAAAGCCCTCAGGAAGCTGAAACTTCCAGGCCTATCCAGTGTACATCGTGTTTGCCAGACACTCGGTCATTTCATCTTTTACTCTTAGACTTAGACAACTTGAGCTGGTAAAATAATAAAAACAAACACTCACAGGACTTGTGCTGTGTGCCAGGCATGGTTCTATGCACTTTACGTATTTTACCTCATTTAATACTCCCAAGAACTTCCAAAATAGGTACTATTATTATCCTCATGTTTTAGATGAGGAAACTGAGCTAGAAGAGGTTAAGTAACTTTCCCGAGGTCACACAATTAGTTAAGTGGTAGGGATGGAAATTAAACCTGGGCGGTCTGCTTCATAGGCTGTGCTCCTAAGCATTACATTACTGCTATCAAGGAAGCACGTTCAGTGTTTCTTCCATGTTCTTTCTTATGAGGCTCTGGGCAGGATCTCAGAGCTTTCACTGCCAGCTTACCTCCCCACCCCACCCCCACCCCCCAAACTTTTTTTTTTATTTAAGTCAACCACTTTTTCCAGAGAAAGATTAAATTCAGATCATTTTATTCAGTTTTTTGGTTGCTTGACTTAGAGTTTACCAAGCAGTTATTCCAGTATCCTTCTTAAATGAATCAATCATGAAGGCTGAGCGTAACATTACAAACCTGGGAGAAGACATAGATATGAATTGTACAAAATTAATCCAAATGTAGTGTCATTGGTTCTATTGTCAACTTGCAGGGCCCACAAAGTTTTAAGGTGACAGGCATCTCAATGGGGATGGGAAATAATAAAGAAGATTTTCAAGGTTATGCAAAAAAAAAAAAAAAAAGGTAAAACGAGCTATCTTGCCATTCAAGGATGACTGCAAACTCTCCTAGATATATAAAGGAACCCTTGGAATCATATTTTCATAGACCTTATGGAAAGTTTTAACTGAGCCTTATCAAAATACACAAAATATTTGAGGAAAATGTTCATGTTCACTTAAGTACCAAAACGTCTTAAGAAAGACTATATTACATGCATTATAAAAGGTCCCAGGAAATTAATTCTGTTTTCAAAGAATTCGCTAAAATTTTGAAGTGATTGAGTATGTAAATATTTCTGAACTACAACACAAATGCCCACCATTGTGCTTTCTTGTTTCCTGCTGGGTCTGGCAATTCTCTAGTTTAACCTGGAGAACATAATAGGCTTTGCCTAAGTATCCATTGTGTAATTTTAAATATCTCTTCTGTAGGGAGAAAACTGATTTCTTCTTATCATATTCTAATTGGAAAAAGCACTCAATATCAGTAGTGTATTCAGGAGGAAAAGATAAAGATGTAGACAAGATAGTAGGAGGTAATTTCATGTTCATTTTTATAGTTATATTAGAAAATGGACCAAAAGGTGAATGACATAATTATAGAAGTATTTACCTTAATTGAGGTCTTGTCACAAAAAATTGACCATATTATTTATAAAATTGCTAGTAGTATTGTGAAAATTGGTCAATATAATGAGCCTGTGTTTTGAAACCCAAGAGAAACAGGACAACATGGACAAAGCTATGAATTTTCCATATTTAGTTCCTGGTTCTTTTAGAATTCTGGAAATAATACATCTCCCCTCCCAATATGCACACGCGCACACACGCACGCGCGCACACATGCACGTGATGAAGACCCACTGCCCAAAGATCATAATAGGAAAGACTTAGAAGTCCTTAAGGATGCAGGTGAAATAAGGGGAAGGTTAGTCAGGACAGAGCAGTGAAGAGACACTTATGTAGAAATGAAACTATCATCTGATTTCACAGAAAAATAAAAACCTTTTCTTTTTCCACATTAAAACTGAAGGTAATATAGGACATGTGACTTCTCACTCTAAAATGATACCTACTCTGCTGAAGAAAAAAATTGAGCTATGAATTTTTCATTATACTTGAAAATAGTTGTACAATTTTATGGCAGTTGAATTCTCTTGCAGTATCTTCAGTCTCTGGTATAACAAATCCCTCACACAATAAATCTTGTATGACTCAAGAAAACTGTATAGTTTTTCCTAAATAAACTTTTTCCTAGAGGATGTTTTTCAAAAAGTGTAACAGCTTTAGAAACCTCCATTTGTGGGATATATTTTTTGTTTTTGGTACAATGAGACCAATTCTTTAATTCACAAAAGTAACGTGGGTGTTCACATTCCTACAAAGAGCTAGCTTTCTTTGGGGCAAAAAGTTGCTTCCTCCTGTGTCTGTGAGCAGAAGTGTGGCCAACTCCTCCACCACACTTTCTGCCCAGTGTCCTCAAGGCTGGGGGCAGATTATCTTGGGTTGTCCTTGTGAATCTTCATTGCTACTGTTGTAGCTAAACTTTAGTTATAGGAGAGCAGTCTTCTACTCCATTCTGAGAAAAACAGACAATGAAAAGCAAACAGGAAAATTTTCCCCTCTTTAGGTCAAAATATCCTGTAGAGAAAGTAGCACTCTCATAGCAATGCAATGGAAGGAAGCTCCCTTTTTAATAAAACCAAAGAGAACCAAGACACAAGAATCAGAGTAGCTAAATCAGTATGTGTACAAGAAACCAGGTCTTTATCAATTCAATCAGTTATTATTTTCACCAGACTGTATTTCAGAGTATCTCAACCTTGATAGTATTGACATTTGGGATTAGGTAATTCTTTATTCTGGGAGACTGTTCTATGCATTGTATAACGTTTTGCAGCATATTTAGCTAGGCCCACTGGATGGTTGCCCATAGCACCCCTCCCCCAGCCCCCAGCAGCTGTGACAACCAAAATGTCTCCAGCCATTGCCAAATGCCTCCTGAGGATAACATCTCCCCTGGTTGAAACTACTGCTTATTGGAATCTATGCATAAAATCCATAAAACCCAGCATATAAATATTTATTAAATGAATAAACTGTCAAGTAAAGGTAATTAAACTGCTTATCCCATTGCCCAGTATATAGCTGAATACTTAGCAAATAATAATTCTCCCTCCCAAATCCCAGGTGTGATACCTTGTAACTAAATTTGCCAAGATTAGTTCCAATTCTTGCCTTGGGAGGGTAGTTCATCTAAAATAGATGTTTGTGAATGAAAAATACATAACAAATATCCAGCTGACAAAAACTGTTGGAAATAAAATTGGTCTCTGCTCTCTACTATTACCCCTTTGAAACAGTAAAGGGATTCTTTTTAAAAACATAAATTCCCCCAAATTGGAAAAGAGATGATAACAATAAAATTTCAGTAAATGAAAACCAAAAGAACACATGGTTCTCTTAGCCCATCTAAAAATAATTCTAAGTTGGCAATGGTGAAAATTGTGAATCACCATGATTTGCACACCCACTCACACACAAACACACCTCAAAGCTCATGAAGCCATGGCACCAGGTTCCACTGGAAGTGAGAATATTATACGAGTAATAAAAAAAAAGACTTGGCCAAAAGTCTGTTTAAAAAGCGTTTAAATGTCAGATTTTCCCTCCTTACCGAAAAGTAGAACAACTTTCCTTCTGTGATCCTGCAAAAGTCTGGAGGTTTATTCTCTAGAAAGGGTAAAACACAAAATCTCTGAACCAGGTGAGTACAAGAGGAGGCATCAGGCAGTGTTGAACACATGGATACTTTATAGAGTTTAATTGAATATCTATCTACACACAGAATGTTGATATCCCGGCCATTTTCACCCAAGTAACTCTGAGCTTATACCTTCCCAATGGGAACCTAAGAGGTAATATGATGTAGTAGACACTGGAGCCAGGTTGCCTGTTTGTGCACCACTAGTTAGCTGTGTAACCTTGGGCAAGTAACTTTACTTCTTTTTATCTCAGTGTCCTCATATACAGCACTGGAATAAAAACAGAATCTTTCTCATAGAGTTGTAAGGATTAAATAAAATAGAATTTTACACATGCTTAGAACTTTGGCATGTAATAAGCACTAGTTGAATGTTTATTATTATTACTCCTTGGGAAATTGGAAAAACTCAAGAGAAAAGACCTAAAGATATGTACAGTGGTGTTTTTCCACCATGGAATTTCAATCACCTCTCAGAAAACCCATGGTTGACAAACTTCATGGGGTACTCCTGGTTTCCAGTCAACCTTTCAATTTCCATTGTTCAATATTAGTAGTCAGCCAAGGACCAGCAGCCATTGAGGAAAATCTCTAGTACTAAAGTCAGGCACCAAAGCAAATAAGCAGAAAAATACACAATTTAAAAGAAAAGCCAATAATGAATTAATTTATAAGAAACAGAAAAAAATATTAATATCCTCAGAGAGATAAGAAAATGTATCCATGAATCAAGAACAGGTTGTCATGCTGGCATTAAGGAGCATTAATAAGAGGAAAAACAAGAGCTGTAGGGAATAAAATATGATAACAATTATGAAAAATTCAACAGAAAGTGTGAAAAATAATTTTGCAGCATCCTAGAAAGTATTGGTTAAAGACAAAGAGATCGAAGAAAGAACATTAGAGAGTCAAGTCATAAAGACTCATGTCTAAAGGAGATTTTGATGTCATATAACATACCAAGCCTATCATAACTGATAGCAATAATTAGTAGTAGATAGAATGAAGGTATTTTTCATATGAAAAGTCTAAAACAATTACCTTCCATGAATCTTTTCTGAGGGAGCTATTGGACTAAAGGAGAGTAACCAAGGGGAAAAAAAGAAAAAAAAAAACCTAGGATCCAATACCAGAGAAGTGTAGATAATCTTCAAGTTGATGAAAAGGAAGGTCTAAGTTAAAAGTTTTATAGCAGATCTAAATAAAAAGTAACCCATATTGGGCAGAGTGCTTGATGCCTAGCATGGTTCAGGGAAGGTTTATCACACCACAGACTGATTTGGTGAAATATTTCAGAATGTCTGGTATCTTTAGAATTCAAATGTTCTTAGAACAATCTCATGTAACTAGATCATTCTCTCCAAACTAAATTAACTTTTTTATCCATTCATGTATTTCAAAGACAGTGAAATTATCACAAAATAATTCATCTGCCAAAAATCCATATTTCTGCTTTCAAAAGTAATGAAAAATTCATGCTTGGTACATATTTTTTTAAATTATGCTGTTTTTTTTCTCTAGAATCGTAGCTTAGCATTTTATTTTGATTCCTAAGGTTTCTCATCATCAGTTCATGGTAGTTATTCGTGATTCCTGGGCAGTGTTCTATATCTGTACAGTCACATCTCTGTGAAGAGAAAACTTTATTCTCTTCTCAATAATAAATCATATTCTTTCCCTGCCTTTGGGAAGCAAGCATTGGTTGAGAGTTGGGAAAATGTTCCCTAAAATTGACTGCCTTGGGCTTAAGTCCACCACCCATGAGACTTAGATGGTTAATCTGTTCAAGAAAGTGCAGCCTACTGTGCAATGGGTGTTACATAGGGAGTAGAGTGATGGGAATTTCTGAGAACACATTTTATCTTCCTCCCCACAGAGCCCTTTCTCTCCATCACCTCCCACAACATTGCACTTTTCTTCCAAAAATCCAGGCATCTTCAAATATATTGTACTTCTACCAACAATCTTTGAAATCTTTCCATCTGTGACAGGTGTGACTAAGGAGTGTGACACCACGTAGAGCTGAATGGACTATGTATGAGCCAGGACTCCTGACTTTTAGTTCCTCTTCTCCTGAGTTGTTCCTGGATCTTGGACAAAGCATTTAAACGTTCCATGCTACTTCGTTTGACAAATGGATAATAAAGGCAATCAGCAAATGAGGTAAAAGCAGGGAGTGGGGGGAGCAGAGTCAAGATGGCAGCATGGGAAGACGCAGAGATCGTGTCTACCCACAAATAGATAGGTTGTCGGAGGTCAGCAGGGGACCTGAGGCCCAAGAAGACCACAGGAACCCTGGAGCAACCAGGTAGGACCTGGGGGAAGTCAGGGGGGTGGGGAAGGGGAAGTCAGATGGGACTGATGCCCCTGAGGGGTGGCTGGGTGAGGGGGGAGGTTCCTGCCTGGAGGGACCCTTGGAGGCTGGGGAGATGGCGAAACCACAACTGGGTTTCTCCCACTCAGGAGGCCAGGAGGCCTGCTGAGCTCCCTGGCTTGGGAGCCTGCTGGGCTCCCCAGCAGGGTCCTCCACCCTCCAAGGCCCCCTCCAGGCTGCCTGGGTCCTGGGGGTGTGGGAAGGAGGGAGGAGGGGTGAGGAGGTGGAGAGGTGGACAGGTGGGGGTGGGGGCTTTGAGACTGGGGGAACGGGGAAGCAAGAGGGTGTTTGCCTGTCCTCTTGGACAGGGAGGCCAACTGGACTCCTGGGCCTAGTCCTTCACTCTCCCGGCCCCCCTCCAGCACAAGGATCCTGGGGGCATGGGGGGGAGGGGGATGGTGGGGAGGGAGAGAGGTGGACAGTGGGGGTGGGAAGGGATCTCTCCAGGTCAGAAGAATATGGGAGGCACCACTGGGTATTTCTTCTGGGCGGGTCCTCTATCTTCCAAGGCTCCTCCCGGCCATTGGTCCTAGAAGTACAGGAGGGAAGCAGTGGGGGTAAAAGAAGAGAGGTGGAAGCAGGGAGGGACCCTCTGGGATCAGAGGATCTGGGGAGGAACGGAAGGCATTTCTGCTGCCCACTGGCCCAGGAAGCCTGCTGGGCTTCCAGGCCTGGTCTCCAACTCTCCAGGGTCCCCTCCCAGACATGTTGGTGCCAGGGACAGTGGAGGATGGCAGGGGAAGAGGAAGAGAGGCAGACTGGTGGTGGGACGTTCTAGGAGCAGAGGACCAGGGGAGGTGTGGAGGACCTTTTCCCTGCCCACCTGGGCCCGGGGGTCCTGCTGGGCTCCTGGGTCTGGTCCCTCAGTCTCTCCAGCTGAGTGGGTTGTACAGGCATGGGAGGGAGGAGAGGAGAGGAGAAGAGGAAGAGAGGCAGACAGACGTGGGGGGAACCTTGCAGGACTGGAGGATCAGGGGAGACGCTGCAGGAAATCTCCCTACCCACTTGGCACTGGGAGGCCTGTTGTGCCACCAGGACTGGTCTTTGGTCCTCCAGGGGCCCCTCTAGGTCTCACTGGTCCTAGGGGTGTAGAAGGAAAGCAGCAGAGAAGAGGAGAGGCAGGCAGGGGAGGGGGCCTTCTGGGATTGGAGGATCAAGGGAGATGGAGAAGGTATTTCCCCTGACCACTAGCTCTAGGAAGTCTGCTAGGCTCATGGACTTGGTCTTTCACACTCCAGGGCCCCCTCCAGCTGCTTGGGACCGAGGAGGGGGGGTGGGGGAGAGGAAGAGAGGCAGACAGGGACCCTACAAGACTGGAAGATCTGGGGAAGTGCCACAGGCATTACCCTAGCCCAGTTGGCCCTGGGAAGCCTGTTGGGCATAAGAGTCTGGTCTCCTGCCTTCCAGTGGCCCCTGCAGCTGTGAGGGTCCTAGGGGAATAGGAGAGAGGGGATGAGGAAGAAGAGAACCCAAGGGGGAGCAACCCTCCGAGACTAGAGGAGGACTAGGGGAGGTGCCTAGCATTTCTCCCACCAAATCTGGCCCAGGGAGCCTGCTGGGTACCTCAACCTGGTCCTTTGCCCCGAGGACCTGAGGCATTCCTGAGCCCTTCTGCCTCATTGGGCCTAAGTCCCATTCGCCACCACCCCCAGGGACTTTTCTAAGCATAGGCCCTGCCCATTGCCTAAATCTGCCCCCCCAACTGCACTTGTCTAAGCCCCGCCCTCACAGCCAAAGCCCTTCCTGGCTTTTTTTCTTTCTTTCTTTCATTTTCCTTTTTTTTTCTTCCCACCTCTTCATTTAGGCTATTGCAGTTGTTTTAGCTTCCAGTTGTTGCTCCATCTTTTTTTTTTTTTTAATTTTTTCTAATATATCTGTTAGTTTCCTGTTATCAAATTTTTTATCTGGCTATTGTTCTGCTGTTCTCCTACTTTTTTTTTTTTTAATTTTTTTCATTTTCCTGCTCCACACAGTTTGTGGGATCTTGATTCACAAGCCCAGTGTCAGGCCTGAGCTCCTTAGGTGGCAATTCTGAGTCCAAAACATTGGAATAAACAGGGAAACCCAATTCCCAGGGAATATTCATCAAAGTGAGGTCTCCCAGAGGTTCTCACCTCAACAACAAGACACAGCTATACTCAACAGCCTACAAACTCCAGTGCTTGAAACCTCAGGCCAAACACCCAGTGGAACAGGAACACAATCCCTCCCACCCAAAGTGGGGGGAAAATGAGACCACAAAAAAATATGTCACAGATGAAGGAACAAGGTAAAAATACACAAGAACAAATAAATGAAGAGGAAATAGGAAAATTGCCTGAAAAAGAATTCAGAGTAATGATAGTAAAGATCATCCAAAATCTCAATAACAAAATAGAGAAAATACAAGAAAGAGTTAATAAGGACTCAGAAGAATTAAAGAGCAAACAAACAGTAATAGATAACAAAAACTGAAATTCAAAATACTCTAGATGCTATAAACAGCAGAATAACTGAGGCAGAAGAACGAATAAGTGAGCTGGAAGATAGAATGGGGGAAATAACTGCCACAGAGCAGGAAAGAGAAAAAAGAATAAAAAGAATGGAAGACAGTCTCAGGGACCTTGGTGACAATATTAAGCGCACCAACATTCGAATTATAGGCATCCCAGAAGAAGAAGAAAACAAGAAAGGGTCTGAGAAAATATTTGAAGAGGTTATAGTGGAAAACTTCCCCAACATGGGAAAGGAAATAATTAACCAAGTCCAAGAAGCACAGACAGTCCCGTACAGAATAAACCCAAGGAGAAATACACCAAGGCACATATTAATCAAACTAACGACAATTAAACTCAAGGAAAAACTATTAAAAGCAGCAAGAGAAAAGCAACACATAACATATAAGGGAAAACCCATAAGGATAAGAGCTGATCTTTCTGCAGAAACTCTGCAGGCCAGAAGGGAGTGGCAGGATATACTGAAAGTCCTGAGAGAGAAAAACCTACAGCAAAGAATACTCTACCCAGCAAGAATCTCATTCAGATTCAATGGAAAAATCAAAATCTTTACAGACAAGCAAAAGTTAAGAGAATTCAGCACCACCAAACCAGCCTTACAATAAGTGCTAAAGGAACTTCTCTAAGTAGGAAACAAAAGAGAAGGAAAAGACCTACAAAAACAAACTCAAAACAATTAAGAAAATGGTAATAGGAGCATACATGTCAATAATCACCTTAAATGTAAATGGATTAAATGCTCCAATCAAAAGATACAGACTGGCTGAATGGATACAAAAACAAGACCCTCACATATGCTGCCTACAAGAAACCCACTTCAGACCAAGGGACACATATAGACTGAAAGTAAAGGGATGGAAAATGATATTCTGTGCAAATGGAAGTAAAAAGAAAGCTAGAGTAGCAATACTCATATCAGACAAATTAGACTTGAAAGTAAAGACTATTACAAGAGACAGGGAAGGACACTACATAATGATCAAAGGATCCATCCAAGAAGAAGATATAACAATTGTAAATATCTATGCCCCCAACATAGGAGCACCTCAACACATAAGGCAAATGCTAACAGCCATAAAAGGGGACATTGACAGTAACAAAATAATAGTAGGAGACTTGAACACCCCACTTACATCAATGGATGGATCATCCAAACAGAAAATAAATAAGGACACACAAGCTTTAAATGATATATTAGACCATCTCAACTTAATTGATATTTATAGGACATTCCATCCAAAAACGACAGAATACACTTTCTTCTCAAGTGCACATGGAACATTTTCCAGGATAGATCACATCTTGGGTCACAAATCAAACCTCAGTAAATTCAAAAAAATTGAAATCGTATCAAGCATTTTCTCTGACCACAATGCCATGAGACTAGATATCAGTTACTTGAAAAAAAACTGTAAAAAATACAAACACGTGGAGACTAAACAATATGCTATCAAACAACCAAGAAATCACTGAAGAAATCAAAGAAGAAAACAAAAAATACCTAGAAATAAATGACAATGAAAGCACAACAACCCAAAACCTATGGGATGCAGCAAAAGCAGTTCTAAGAGGGAAGTTTATAGCAATACAGTCCTATTTCACGAAACAAGAAAAATATCAAATAAGCAACCTAACCTTACACCTAAAACAATTAGAGAAAGAAGAGCAAAGAAACCCCAAAGTGAGCAGAAGGAAACAAATCATAAAGATCAGAGCAGAAATAAATGAAAAAGAAATGAAGGAAACAATAGCAAAGATCAATAAAACTAAAAGCTGGTTCTTTGAGAAGATAAACAAAATTGATAAATCATTAGCCAAACTTATCAGGAAAAAAGGGAGAAGATGCAAATCAACAGAATTAGAAAGGAGAAAGGAGAAGTAACAACAGACACCACAGAAATACAAAGGATCATGAGAAACTACTACAAGCAACTATATGCCAATAAATTAGATAACCTGGAAGAAATGGATAAATTCTTAGAAAAGTACAATCCTCCAAGACTGAATCAGGAAGAAATAGAAAATATGAACAGACCGATCACAAGTATGGAAATTGAGACTGTGATTACAAATCTCCCAACAAACAAAAGCCCAGGGCCCGATGGATTCACAGGTGAATTCTATCAAACATTTAGAGGAGAGCTAACACCTATCTTTCTCAAACTCTTCCAAAATATAGCAGAAGGAGGAACACTCCCAAACTAGTTCTACAAGGCCACCATCACCCTGATACAAAAACCAGGCAAAGATGTCACAAAAAAAGAAAATTACAGTCCAATATCACTGATGAATACAGGTGCAAAAATCCTCAACAAAATACTAGCTAACAGAATCCAACAGCACATTACAAAGATCATACACCATGATCAAGTGGGGTTTGTCCCTATGCATGGATTCTTCATCACGCACAAATCAATCAATGTGACGCCTCATATTAACAGATTGAAGGATAAAAACCATATGATAACCTCAATAGATGCAAAAAAGCTTTTGACAAAAATCAACATCCATTTATGATAAAAACTCTCCAGAAAATGGGTATAGAAGGAAATTACCTCAACATAATAAAAGCCATATATGAGAAACCAACAGCCAACATCGTTCTAAATGGGGAAACATAGAAAGAATTCCCTCTAAGAACAGGAACAAGACAAGGGTGCCTACTCTTACCATTATTATTCAACATAGTTTTGGAAGTGTTAGCCACAGCAATCAGGGAAGGAAATGAAATAAAAGGCATCCAAATTGGAAAAGAAGAAGTAAAATTGTCACTCTTTGCAGATGACATGATATACATAGAAAACCCTAAAGACTCTATCAGAAAACTGCTAGCACTAATTGATGAATTTAGTAAAGTAGCAGGACACAAAATTATTGCACAGAAATCTCTTGCATTCCTATACACTAACAACGGAAGAGCAGAAAGAGAAATTAAGGAAACTCTCCCATTTACCATTGCAACAAAAAGAATAAAATACCTGGGAATAAACCTGCCTAAGGAGGCAAAAGATCTGTATGCAGAAAACTGTAAGACACCAATGAAAGAAATCAAAGACAATACAAACAGATGGAGGGACATACCATGTTCCTGGATTGGAAGAATCAATATTGTGAAAATGAGTGTACTACCCGAAGAAACTTACAGATTCAATGCAATCCCTATCAACTTACCAATTGCCTTTTTCACAGAACTAGAACAAGAAATCTTACAATTTGTATGGAAATGCAAAAGACCCTGAATAGCCAAAGCAATCTTGAGAAGGAAAGACGGAGTTGGTGGAATCAGGCTTCCTGACTTCAAACTATACTATAAGACCACAGTGATCAAGACAGTATGGTACTGGCACAAAAATAGAAAGGGAGATCAATGGAACAGAATAGAGAACCCAGAGGTAAGCCCAAGTACATATGGGCACCTTATCTTTGACAAAGAAGGCAAGAATATACAATGGAAAAAAGACAGCCTCTTCAATAAGTGCTGCTGGGAAAATTGGACAGCAACAGGCAAAAGAATGAAATTAGAACACTTCCTAACACCATCCACAAAAATAAACTCCAAATGGATTAAAGACCTACATGTAAGGCCAGACACTATCAAACTCCTAGAGGAAAACATACGCAGTACACTCTATGACATACGTCAAAGCAAGATCCTTTAGGACACACCTCCTAGAATCCTGGAAATAAAATCAAGAATAAACAAATGGGACCTCATGAAACTTAAAAGCTTTTGCACAGAGAAAGAAGCCATAAACAAGACAAGAAGGCAACCCTCAGAATGGGAGAAAATACTTGTCAGCAAAACAATGGACAAAAGATTAATCTCCAAAATATACAAGCAGCTCATGCATCTTAATTCCAAAAAAGCAAATAACCCAATCCACAAATGGGTGGAAGACCTAAATAGACATTTCTCCAAAGAAGACATGCAGATGGCTAACAAACACATGAAAAGATGCTCAAAATCACTAATCATTAGAGAAATGCAAGTCAAAGCCACAATGAGGTATCACATCACTCTGGTCAGAATGGCCATCATCAAAACATCTACCAACTCGAGGATGGAAGATGCCTTAGAGGACTGGGGCAGGGAGGGTGGGGGGGAATCGAGGGGGGGGCGTCAAGGAAGGGAGGGAATATGGGGATATGTGTATAAAAACAGTTGATTGAACCTGGTGTACCCCCAAAAAAAATAAAAAAAATAAAAAAAAAATAAAAAACATCTAGAAACAATAAATGTTGGAGAGGGTGTGGAGAAAAGGGAACTCTCCTGCACTGTTGGTGGGAATGTAAGCTGGTACAGCCACTATGGAAAGCAGTTTGGAGTTCCTTAAAAAACTAAAAATGGAACTATCATATGACCCAGTAATCCCACTACTGGGCATATACCCAGAGAAAACCATAAGCCAAAAAGAAACACGTACTATAACATTCATTGCAGCACTATTTACAATAGCCAGGACATGGAAGCAACCTAAATGCCCATCAAGAGATGAATGGATAAAGAAAATGTGGCACATATATACAATGGAATATTACTCAGCCATAAAAAGGAATGAAATTGAGCTATATGTAATGAGGTAGACAGACGTAGAGACTGTCATACAGAGCGAAGTAAGCCAGAAAGAGGAAAACAAATACAGTATGTTAACTCATATGTATGGAATCTGAAGAAATGGTACTGATGAACTCAGTGACAGGGCAAGAGTGGAGATGCAGACATAGAGAATGGACTTGAGGACACAGGTTGGGGTGGGGGGTGGGGGGTGAAGGGGAAGTTGGGATGAAGTGAGAGAGTAGCATAGACATAGATACACTACCAAATGTAAAATAGATAGCTAGTGGGAAGTTGCTGTATAACAAAGGGAGATCAACACAGTGATGGGTGATGCTTTAGGGGGCCAGGACAGGGAGGGTGGGAGGGAGTCGTGGAGGGAGGGGATATGGGGATAAATGTATAAAACAGCTGATTCACTTTGGTTTACCTCAAAAACCTGTACAAGACTGTAAAGCAATTATATTCCAATAAAGAACTTAAAAAAAAAAAGGCGTGTGTGTGTACATGTGTATGTGTAGTATGTAGTGTGAATGTGTGTATGGGTGTTTACATAATACAATTGGCTATAAATATAAGACATTTGTTCATATTTTAACCCTCTGAAAAGACTACTTCTAAACAATTGTCAATTTGATGGTGCAGGAATTTGGGTTTAAATCTTAGTTCTTTTGATATGTTTCTGCCAGTCTCTAAAGAATAAGTCATCTGACTTCAGGTTAGAGAGAAAGCAGAAAAGGGCAAGGTTAATAACCTGAAGGATCAACTCATAATTTGTAGGTGAGATAATTTGGGGTTAGATATTATTAGATATTTTGAGGTTTTAGTTATTTTGTTTTTAAATTTAACTGAAAAAAAAAAAGGCATTAAGAATCTTGGAAAAGCCACAAACTGATATCTGGACCTCTTATGAATATATTGTCTAACTTCAGAGGTAAAGAACATGGATTTCACTGCCAATGTTCCACTGTGCCAAGCTAAGCTTTTATTTCATTGGCTAATACCCATAAAGGAAAAGCAGCAATAAAGAACAAGGATTTGGCTCAAAAGCCATTTAGTCAGATTAAATTGGCCATGGTTTATAAAATGCTGCAGTTCTTTGAATTGTTATCTTCCTGTCCCTTCAGCACCAAGAATCTGTAACTCTACTCTGTAACACAGTAATAAGAACTTTCTATCTCTGCTTCCACTTTTTTTTCCCTACTACCACTTACAACTACCTCATTGTTTATACTCTCTTAACTAATGAAGTCTCCACTCCTTTCTTAGTCTTTGGCCTTTGTTTACCCATGGCTTCAATTTCTTATGCTTCTACTGCCTATCATCTCTGTTTATGGACATCACTTACCAGGTACCTCAGCTCCTATGTCACTACTCTGTGACTCATTCTTCATGACTAATTTCAAATTCTTTACAAGATTGGATTGATGGATCTGTTGGTATCTACCTATTGTAGAGAAACCTCAGTTGGGAGATTTCCAATGTCAAGTCATCTCATGTGCCCTTGGCAACTTAATGATTACTTCCATTGCTAAGCTGTCCGTGCTTTGTCTAATTAACTACGGCTTGAACAGTAGGGTAAAGTTTGTTTATGTTCAGAATGTAGTTGAGACATAAGTTATTCACAGAATCCTTTCTTGTATAATATATAAACACAGAGGCTGTACATTTATTATTATTGATTATAGTTATCCAGTGAACTCTAGCATGAGGTACGTTCCAGCTATAAAATGGGGAATAAGATTACTTGTTTGTCCCTTTTTATTTTTCTTCAAAAGAATACTGTTTATTAAGTGTTTACTACAGTACCATTTTAACCAATATTTATATTGCATCTGTAGTTTTAAAATATGTTTTGAAATTTATACTATTTACTTCCCACAACAATTTTGGTATTATTTTTCTAATTATTCAAATGATGTATTTGAGGCCCTAGGACATTCTATGGTTTTGTTTTGACACCACCCAATTTGAGAATGTAGGATTAACTTCTAACTTTACACCTTTTCAATCAGGCCAAAGTATCTTTTAGATAACAAAGTTATCCGTGTGTCAAATGGAACCATGTTTTAAGGTTAGTCAATTTTACCAGGTGAATTATAAGGAAGAATAGGTAATGGAACAAAAGTGACTGAAGGTAAAGCAAACATGTTTTCATCCTCAAAATCTTTTTTTAAAAAATGATTTGATAAGAAATATTACTTATTTTCTGTCAAGTCAACTTTCTGATATAGTTCAAAGTAAGTCAGTATACACCAGAAATTGTGTGTGAGGTTTTATTATAGGCAGAGATGATTAATTCTTTGGGGCCTATTTTAATCATTCCCTTTCTGAAGTGCAGTGGCAGTCTATATATTACTCTAAAGCCTCTGTTTTACATAAAGTTGTAGTATGGAGTTGAATAACAAATTGGAAATAATCACAAGATGTGAATGAAAAAGGCCTATTTCTTTCACAGGCAGAATTATAGTTTCAAATGGATATATTAATTCAACCAGAGAATACCTGGTATTCATTTTTTGATATCATATTGAGACCTTGCCACAAGCAAAATAATAAATTTTTCACCCTGCAGAAAAAGGCTTGTTAGCTAAACTTTCACCATAGGGCTCATGTAATTACTCTGTAGATTACTGCTCAGATATAATAGGGAGGCTAGAGTTTTCTTCTAATTGGCAGCTATTAGAGCAGCCACAAGAAAGGATAGATGTGATCCAGTTATCAAAATTTTAACAAAGATGGAAGTTTTTTCCTTGGTTTTGATTTATTTCCAAGAGCCTCCACTCTTTGAATTTGAATTGCTCTTCACCTGCCAACCACAATTAGCACCCATTTCATATCTGGGTGCCTCTGCTGAAATTACTGAATCCTGTAGTAACTGCGATTGCTGATACTATCTGCTAGAAAAGAGCTCAGTGTAGAGAGTAATTGGTTATTGTGAGTAAGAGGATCTGTTCCAGGTCATCTCACACAAAGTATCCTCAGAGGACCCTTCTCTTCCATTGCCTTTTAATCCTCTGCTGGTGATTTAACCTTTTCAACCAATGCATTATTTGACTTTTCCCTAGCTCTGATTCCTTCATAAAATAAAGTACTTGATGTAACTGAAGGCAAACTTTTAATCCATTGGAGCTGAAGGTTGAGAACTGGGTCTATACCATGCAATGACCAGACTGCAAAGCAGATTTTAGAAGCTGCTAAGCTCTACATTGTGCTCTTGACCAAAATGGCTTGAATGATTTACCCTTATGAGCACACTCCCTTTGAGTTGTTGTTCCTATATTGCAAACTGTTTTAATTTGATCCATCCATATTACCTCCTATGTAGGGTAATTCCTTGCCTAGACTGTGACATCTGTTAAGTTCATCTTCAAAAGCAAAACCAATGCCATTCTCTTACTGTCATTGTCCTTCTCTCAGTTTTCCATAGGGTAATCTCACAATTTCATGACTACCTCCAGTCTATGATATGCTGCCTTCAGAGAGGATTCATTAGTGGTCACTTAAGAAATTGTTCTGATGAATTGCTGTGAACTTTCTCAGGAACATTTCAATTTGGAGTTGAACTGTGTCCTTAAAGATTTGCCACTATTAATGAAATCAAGGAATCTTTGAACTTAGCGAGTTGTGAGGGAGGGAGGAAGACAGAGAGAGAAAATATGAGAACATAAGCCCCCAGACTCACAGGCTGGTTAGTTATTTATATGATTGCTTACTACACTAGAGTCCCATTGGGACGCATACCACACAGTTTTATCAGAGCTGGTTGGAGTTATGGGCTCAGCTAAGTGTACAACCCTGCTATAAGGCAAAGAAAAATGGTCCATGTGGACACAGAAACAAAAACCCTAATTTTATCAGCACTTCATTCTGAGGTAAACAGATAAAGGATTAAAAAACAAAGCAAGTCATTATGAAATCCATAAGGTTAGCAACAGGTTCTCCTAAAAATTTAAAAACCATGAGAAATGCATTTGAAAAGTTTACTGCTCCAGAACCCTTGTCTCCCCTTTCCTACTCTTTGTCTATTTGTATTTGTCTCCCCGCCACTCTCTTCTCCTCCATTCCCCTGTTGTCCTTACTGAACATAATATTTTTATAAGCCTCCTTTGACTTTATGTATTTGGGGGGATTGATGACAATATGAGAAATTGTATAGTAAATATCCATATTAATAGTCACCCAGGGCAACATTTTTTATTTTAAGCAACAACTAGAAGAGGACAGGTGGCCTTTTTAAATGCCCATAGTTGACTAACGAAATATGAGATTGGTTGTGAAATGCTTGGAGAGCCCACCAGTCTCCCCTCAACTTCTCAAAGAGAGCAACAAAGTGCTTTCTTCATCTCACAAAAAAAAAGTGATTAATTTTTAACTAGGGACTAATTCTTTCTCCTTTCTCTCTATGTTTATTCAACCCAGAAGAAAGACTATTCTGCTGATGTAATAGAGTCATATCACCTTACAAACCATTTTACCTCACCTTAATAGCCACCATCTGAGGCTAGGTAGGCAGAAGCCTTATTCTCTTTCATTCATGGGTGGGACAACAGAGGGAAAATGCATTGACTAATATTTCATAGGACTAGGATTATAACTTGCTATTTTATTCCAACATCTGTTTACTGATCTACTATTTGCTTAGGAAGAGTTATCTAAACTGAAGAAAGGACTTTTGTCATTTGCTATGAATAAAAATTGAACATCATTTAAATAAAAAATATTGGACCTGCATTTTTATACAATTTATAAGTACATTCTTTATAGGTTACTAAAATAGGAGCAATAATTGTTACTGAGAGATGAAAAATCTTTTTAATGCAAATTGTACTATGCAAATAAGAAGTCAGAGAAAATACAATTCAGTGAATATAACTGTGAGGTTACTGACCAAGACTGCTTTAGTTTTCTTGGTTTTAGTAAGATTTGATGGGTATTATTATAATGTTGCTTCTACTTGCTACTGATTTCATAGATTTAGAAGTTAAAGCTACTTTATTTAAAGAATTCTATTCTGTGGTTCATCTGTTCCTTTCCTGTAGCAGTTAGCTATCACTGTGTAACAAACTATTCCAAAAATCAAGTGGCATAAAACAACCATTTACATAATATACAATTTTGTAGGTTGGCAATTTGAACTGGATTCAGCTGTGGATTTCTTTTGTTCTCAGCTGGATTCACTGAAATGTCAGCAATCAGAAGCTAATATGGGTGAGAAATGGCTGATCCATACTGGGCTTATTTCCACATGGTCTCTTATGCTCCAGCAGCCAGTCAGAGATTTTTCACATATTGGTGGCAGCTGTGGAGGGTTGGGAGGAGGCATGCAACGTTTGTAGAGCCCTAGACTCACAACTGGTACATCTCTACCCTTCTGCATTCTTAGAGCCAAAGAATCCCAACCTCAAACCAGATTCAAGGAGTAGAAAATAGACTTTCCCTCTCATTGAGAAGAGCATCATAGGTATAGGGCAAATGGAGGGAAGAAAGTTATGTCCATTTTTTACAACTTATATTACCTATTTGCTTATTTTTGGCTTTAAGCAGATTAAATATTTGATATTGATGAGGTCATTGGTGCAGCTGTTTCAAATCTCTTCAAGGAATTAGCTGTTATTCTATACAGGAAATAATATTTTAATTACATAGAAGACTGTTGAAACTTTCTGATAGTTAAAATAATTTGCATTTTACATTAGAGCTATTTTAGAATTTTGGAATGTAATATAGAATGAAATTGTTAATTTTAAATAACAAAAGCTCAAGCAGCATACTGACAATCTCTCTATGTAGATAGAATCATCATAATTACTCATGGTTCTAATTCACCTGAATCATGAAAATATTCCTCAGGAGATCACTTTTCATGTGTGTTTTGCAAATCGATGGGTATTCCAGTGGATCCTGTCTACTCTTATCATCTCATTTATTTCCTTAAAATCTGCTTTCAACTGGAATTTTGGAGATGTATATACGTAGATAGAGAGAGAAAGTACAAGTCCACATTTATGCTTGTGTAAGTTAGACTAAAGAAGAGGGCACATGGCGTATATCTCTAAGGTTTCATTTTTATTCTTAATATTTTTCAAACACTTTCTCTCATGTGAAAGTTATCAAAACTTAAAAATAAAATATTTTAAAGACTGGCAGCATCAACTGAAAAAAATGCACAAAGTGAGAGTTGTGAGTTAAGTTTTATTTGGGGAAAGATGAGGACTATAGCCTGGGAGACAGCATCTCAGAAAGCCTTGGAGAAAGGCTCTGAAGAAGTAGGGGGGAAGGTCAGTGTATATGTGATTTTAGAGAAGGGAGTGGCGTACATGTAGTCAAGCACACACTTTGGCAGAGACTTGCTGCTAGTCATGAGGAGCAGATGTCTCCATTAATGATTTCAATGCTTTTCTAAATATGAGAAGATGCAAGAATTTGGGCTCATAAAATCTTCTCCAAAACTATCTGACTATCTTGAAGGCCTGTTCTGCCAGTTTTTTCCAGAACATGGAGTGTCTCATTCCTGATCTGCACCCTGAACTCTTTTCAGGGTGTGTTGAAGCTTGGCAACTTCAGTGGCTAGTGACTTAATACTTGTAGAGGCGATGCCAATTTTCATTTGGCAATCTCACTGTATTCTATATTTTTTATTGATTTGGATCCTATTTAACTGTACTAATCAGCTTCTACATTTATATCTCTATGTTCTTCCAGATAGTAGCCATCTCTTATTCTCCTAAGTAGCGTTTGGATCTAGCATAACACTTGACACATAGTACTAGTTCAATAAATGTTGAAGGGAAAAAATGGATGACTCTGCCAGGTGTCAAGGCTACAACAAACCCACCTTTGCATCCACACTTCCAGGTCCTGCCCAGATGCAAAATTCTTGTTCTTGCTCTTATTCCTGTATGTTTTCTGAGCCCATGTCTCTCTCTCTCTCTCTCTCTCTCTCTCTCTCTCTCTTTCTCTGTTTCTTTTTCTTTTTTTTTGCTCTGATCACCTCCCCAACCTCTGGCCTGCACTCCATCAGTACTTGGCCTTCACCCCATCTCTTTATTTATAGCCACTTAGCTTTCCATAATGCCTCCAGGTATGCTATTTTATTATATTGAGCAGCAAAACTTCATTCTCTTCAGCTTTATTAGAAAAAAACAAGTTACACAGGCAATTTGTAAGTAGAGCAGAGCAAAACTCCTAAGTTCATTTCTCTGAGCATGCACGTGATCCTCTTCTGGGTGTCTGGAAATTGCACATGCTCCCTTATTGTCTTAGGCACAGGGTTTCTCCCAGTCTAAGTGTGTTACAGAGCCCCTGCTATCCATTCCTAAAAATAAAAGGCTCTGTTTAAGAAAGCTCTTTAAGCTTTAGTCTCTCACCGAACCTTTAAGTGTATCGAGGGCTTCAGTGAAGCGTCACACACAGAGGGGGGCTTTCCAAACCAGGACAAATGCAAACAAAGAGAACATTAAAACAAAAAAGCAATTTAACCTACTTGTGATTTCCTGTACTTCCCCCAGTGATTGCTAATTATTAGAAGATTTGTGTGTGTGGAGAAGCTGACTCTGTAGCAGCCTCGCTTTCTCGTGGCTCTCCATCCGGAAGTCAAGGCGTAGTGTGGCCTTTCCATTGGGGCATTCATTCAGCTCAGAGAGCATCCAAGGGCCCGCATTCCATGCCAGGGTTCTCTTGCCCACACAGTAGGAAGCTGTGTCAGGGAAAAAACTCACATTCAAATCTAAATACTTCAACCTGTGATAGTGGTTAGGAAATGGGCAAAAGAATAAGAAAACACAGACTGAAAAATGCCCCACCCTGGAAGGCTTTCTATTTACATTTCCCTCACTTGCTTTTCTGTCTCTTTTCCTTCATGGTTTCCATGTTGTGGGGGAGCTACTTTATTTTTACCAAGGAGAAGGGCCTGAGATGTATAGTTTCTCAGAAAAAGTTTGTTTTAGAGAAGGGGGTGTGGTGGGAGGAAACAGATAAATTTTAAAGACACTAGAAAGGACTTCCCGCTTCTAGAATTACTCTCTCCTCCTCATTAATGGTGGAAACTCTTTGACTCCACTATGGAAAATTTCCTAAAGTGGAAATATCAGAAAGAAACACATTGATATAATAAATTCATACTCTCTAGTATAAATAATTGCTGACAGAGCCTCCCTTCAGAAAAGATTTTAAAGACATGGAAGTTACTAATTACAAGGATAAGGGGGTCAAGAGAAAGGACACATTTTCCAGAAAAAAAGGGCCTCCAAAAATTAATGAATCACTATGCTGAAAGTCAGTTGACCAGTAGCAATTTTCTAGGACCTAGTTTAGGACATCATTTTCCTTATTCTACAAATCGAAGAATATTTTTTAAAAATGCAATTTTTCACTTAGAAAAATGAAAATAAAAGGGAAGAGTTTCTTTTTCTTCTGTAACTATCACTAGTTTCTCACAATCTTAATGACTTGAATAAAAAGAAATACATTTCAAATGCAGTAAGAAATTCAGAATGATTTACAAAGAAGCATTGCCAAACATAATCACGTACATTCTGATGAACAAATGAAAAGAATTCTGGAATTTTCTTCAATAGAAAATGTTAGGAGGACAATACATTCTCGGTTGATGAGGTCTCTTATGGGGGAAAAAAATGCACACAGAGAAAAATCAAGCAATTTAAGTTTTCTACCTCAGTACAGTATAGCTTGAAAATCTCCACCTCTCTGCATTTATCATTAAAAAAAAGGAATTAAAATTCTCCTTTCCATTGTTTCAAATTCTTTTTTATGACTTTCATCATAGTCTACTTTTTTATTATGAAGCTTACTGTAATTACTTGCTATACGGCAGTATACTCAGCTTTTAGTGTGTAAAAGAAAGTACTCAGGAACTTATCTAAGCGATTCTGAGGCCCATGCCCAGATAGTTTAATTTTAAGACTTTCTGGAATAATCCAGAAGTCTGCATTTCATTAGTTATCCAAGTAATTCTCATGTAAGTGGTCAATAGGATCCACTTTGAAAGACTGATGGCCTCACTGATTTTTCTCAACTGCTTGAAAATCTTTCTTGATGATTATAGTTCAAAGGGAAGACTCCCAGTCCTCGAGAAAGACATTCCTGGGTTATACATGATTTACACCTTGAAAGGGATGGAGGAGTTTACAGTTGGAGTTTTCTCTAAGAAAAGGGAAACCAGGGACCTATAGTCAGGGAGACACCTGTCAAAAGTTTAGTCGAGCTGATGGAATTAGTAAAGCTGACCCTTCTGGTCACTCTGCCTTCTCTTCTTGCCTCTGCTCTCTGCCTCTCTACCCTGACAAGGACCCAACTCTGTCACCTGACTGGCGCTCTTAGGTTGCTCTACATTTTTAAGTCTCAACCTTCAGAGTTGTGGCCTGGAGCTTTCAGTGTGATTTCACAGCTCCCATTAATTCTCCTTAGCAAGAAAATCTCCAGAAGTGGAATTTGCCTACTCAAATGTGACGATGAATAACTACTGTTAATGATGAGTGCTTTACCAGCAGATCTTTAACCTCCAAACAGTTGAGTAAATTAAACTTGGAGAGTTTCTAATGAAGAAAGTTTGAAAGCTAATGTATTATATGCTGCCCAAAATTGCTGATTCTGTGACAATAGCAGACAGTCATTCTCTGCTGGCACAATTCAGTGTCTGCAGGAAGATACAGACCGTGCTTTTCATATAATCACCATAATGAATAGAATAAATGGAAGATATTTTAATGATGGCAGATGTAATTCTTGCATCTCCTTCAAAGATAAAAATTTTTGAGGTTATTGCAAATAATACATAAATATTTGCGTATCAGTCTCGGTAGGGTAGCAGGTTTAAAAGCCAATTGGCTGCTGAAAGAATAAAAAAAAAATCATTATAAACCATCTAAGCAACTATGACTATCAAGGAAACCTAAGTGAGCCAAGAAAAGGCCAATTTTTCACAATATGTTAGTTCTTTTCTCCTTTCACTGGAGGTTTCTTTTTTGCAGAAGGGTAATAAAATGATTATAATCTGAGATTGAGAAGAATTATCAATTCATCAGAGTGTATGTTTAATGTGATATACTTGCACTAATGGTATGTGCTTTCTAATTAGGGAACTATTCTCAAAGCAGGAAAAAATTCATTTTCTCAATAAAAATATTTTACACCCAAGATATGGTGCCTTAAAAAACTTAATGAGCTTTGAGTCTGACATTACAGCAATTAAAATATGAGTGAAAGAATGTCTGTCTTGTTGAGAAATCTGGATAATTAGAGATATTTCCCTTATTATATGGAACATAGGTCACATTTTATATTATTTGCAAGAATCTGCAATTTACCTCAAGGGAAAAGAATGTTAATTTTCATAAAGTGACAGTGGGGCTCTCTAGCTTTGGCTATTATACAAATATTGAATTCACTTAGGAAGTGAGTATTTCTTGCAGTGCGTTAATATAGGTTTTGCAGAAGTCTGGTGAATTTCAAGGAGGCAAATTTTGCTATTCAGAATACAAGTGATTATGCCTATTTAGTGATTAATGGGGCAGAATTGACCTTTTCCAAAAATTGGGCAATAGAATTCTAGAATCAGTAAGCTTTTCTCTGTGGATGATTTCACTGAGTTTGAGAGAAACTAGGTATGCACACTGACTTCTCCACATGTTAATCCAATAAACACTTATGAAATACTACAGTATAAATAGCATCTAATTAGACATAGGTACACATCGATGGATATCAGACTAAAGAATCTGGATTTAATCTTAAAATGAATCTCTTGATTACCCCAACTCTATTACTTGCTTCTTACTCAGTTGTCTACCTCTCAATAAATGTCACATTTATCCACCTGGTCACTCAAGCCCAAAACTACAGATTTGACATTAATCCATAATTGTCCTTAATTCCTTCCTAGACCTGACACTTCTATAATCAATCTACTAGCAAGATCTATTGACATTACCCTCAAAATGTATCCTGATTCTGCCCATTACTCTCCAGTTCCACTGTCACCAGCCTAATCCAAACCACTCTCATTTCTAACCCAGATTATACTAATAATTTCTTTACAGATCTCCCTCTTCATATTCTTATCTTTTCTCTTATAATCCATTTTCCACCCGACAGTCACAGGGATTGTTTTAAAGACATAAAGCAGATTATGCTACTACCCTGCTTTAAAATGCTTTCTAAAATTTTTCCTTTGCATTTAGAATAAAATCTAATCATTTTTACCATGGTCTGCATTGTCCCACATGATCTGATCCCTGTCCACTTTCCCAATCTTATATTTTACCATTCTTTTTTCATTTCTTACTTTCCCTGATTCATAGTGACCTTCTCTGAATTTCTGAAATATGCTAAATATATTCCTCCTTCAGAACTTCTGCCTGGAGAACCTTGTAGCCTAATTCATGACAGAATGTCCCTTTCCCATTATTCAAGTCTATAAATGTTCACTTTATAAATAGTTATTCCCTAATGATCTCATGTTCTTAAGTTGCCCACCCCATCATTACATATACAAACTTCAAGACACATTCCATCACTGTTTCCCCTCTTTCGGGCCATGAATCACTACCTCTAATAATCTTGCTTGCTTGTTTTCTTGTTTGACTTTTGTCTCCCATAAATTGTAGGATCCAGAGGTCAGGTGTTAATCTGTCTTCTTCACAAATAATCCAAGTGCTTAAAATACCACCTGGAACACATGTAAAAAATTAACAAACAGAAACCTCAATTAAATAGAGTCAGGAGATCAGGGAGGGAGGTCTCACACCCTGCTATGATAGCAGAACTCAAATGAGAAGACTCTTCTTCTTTCCTGGCAAGGATAGGGACTTTTCACAATCTTCCCTTTTAACTGGCTTGGAGGAAACACTTTTCCAGATTGGGGATGAATCTCTTCCAGCCCAAACTGACAGTGGAGCCGTACTCTCTCTGCTCAACCTCACTACTATAAAACAGCCCCTGCCTTAGAATACTAAAACAGTTCATGTAGTGGGAATCTCTTGAATCTCAAGATGTTCCTGTCTCAGAACCTATTCTCTTTTGCTTATGCCCTTTGAGAGATACATATTATTTTCTCCTTAGTTCCTTCACTTTTATCCGTTCATTAGGCCAAGACTTCTCAGAGAAGTATCATGCCAGAATTTCTTTCTACCCAAAGGGGGAAACAATCTTAGAAATTGATAATAGGTATCAAAGTAACCTACCAGATGAATTAAATGACCCTTTGACATTTTTCATTTATTCTGCCTCTGACAGTACTAGAGCTGATTCTGGAAACACTAGTCATTTGTCCCTAATGAATTATCTACCACTTGCCTTATGGGCAAAATCTCCAACTGATGTTGGCAAAATTCACAGTGCACCTCCCATCAAAATTCAAATAGACCTTTCAAAACCTCTTCCCAGAATTAACCAATACCCTATAAATAAAGAAGCCTGTCAAGGCATAAAGCTCATAATAGAAGATTACAAGGCTCAAGGCCTCATTAACCCTTATACTAGTCTCTGTAACACTTCCATTTTACCAGTGAGAAAACCTAAAGGTCGAGGGTGGAAGTTTGTGTGGGAACTCTGAGCCATAAATAATGCTGCTAGCCTTGGACACCTTATTGTTCCTAATCATCATACCATACAAACATCCATTCCCACTGAAAGCAAATTCTTTAGTGTAATTGATTCATGCAGGGTATTCCCCTGCATGGCAGCTGATGAAGCTAGCCAATATCGTTTTGCCTTCACTTGGGGAAAAAAATTCACCTGGATGGTAATGCCTCAGGGTTATACAGAGAGCCCTTCTTATTTCTCTCAAATACTGAAGGCTAATCTGGATGAGATAAAGCTCCTTAGAGGTTACAGTTTGTTGCAATATGTGGATTTGCTTCTTTTCCCTCCTTCTCAAGCCTCCTCACAGGAAGACAGCATCCACTTGCTAAAGCTTTAGCCTTAAAGGGATATAAGGTTGCCAAAGAAAAATTGCAGTTTGCCCAAATCCAGGTATGATATTTAGGGCATCTGACATCAGAACCAGGGCTATACCTAGATCCAGAAAGACTTCATTGCATCCTAAGTTTCCCAAAACCCAAAACTAAGTGCCAACTGCAAGATTTTCTCAGGCTAGTTGATTATTACAGAAAATGGATTTCAAAATTATCTCTTTTGGCCATCCTCTATATGTGTTACACAACAGTAAAAAACAACTCAATTTTATGGGAAGAATAGGGCAACACAGCCTTCATGGCCTTAAAGGAAAGTTTAATGCCCCCTCACCCCATCCTTGAGTATCCCATTTAGCAGATTCCCTTTTTCCTTTTTGCATATGAAAAGGAAGGGAATACCTTTGGGGTGCTCACCCAAAACAGAAGGACTACCATCAATCCATAGGTTATTGTAGCCAGCAACTAGAGCCTGTGGCATGGGGATCCCCCCTTGCTTTAGAGCCATTATGCTCACTGTCTTTTTGGGTAAGGCCACCAAGAAAATTGTTGTGGTATCCCCTTTAACTATGTTTGTACTTCATGCAGAACAAGCTCTCCTGAGTTCTCATCACAGTCAACATTTCTAAGTAGCCCCCTCACCTCCTATGATGTCCTTCTGTTAACTGTCCCTTACATAATTCTTTTCATTGTAATAACCTTAGCCCTGCTACTCTTCTCGCCTCTGTCACCAACAAAGCATGCCAGGACTACTTAATACTGACAGACCACCTCCTGACTCCTCATAACGATCTACAGGAAATTCCACTGGGTAATGTTGACTTCTCATTGTTCATGATGGTTCTTATTATAAGGTGACAGTAACAAGTATTGTGCTGACTATGCTTACAATTCCTTTTGATTGTGTTGAGGCAGCATCTTTACCTATGACTACTTCACCTCAATAAGCTGAATTATATGCTCTTATATGGGCTTGTACTTTAGCCAAGGACAAAACTGTCAATATTTATACTGATAGTAGATATGCTGTATGTGCATTAAACCATTGGTCTACTGACAAAATGATAGCATTCATGAATTAATACTGGTGGTAAAATATTAACAAGGCCACAAACAGTGCCTAACTCACTTGTCCCACTTATCCAAAGTACAACACAGGGAAGCCTTTTCATACTGCTTCCATATATTATAAACTGCCTAACAGACCATTCGAGGTCTGGAAAATGGATTTCATACAATTTCTTCTTTCTCATGGTGTCGGGCTGCACCCCAAAGTCCTACAGGCCCTGTACTTGCCCAGCCTCAAGACCCAAGAAAGAGCCTGGAGTCAGTGGCAGAAACATCAATGATTGAATGGACAAGGGGATCTTACCTGTCTGAAGCAAGGTCCTGGAATGACACCCCACACTGTGTGCAGCAGACAGTGGGCAGGACATGGCAGCAGTCTTCACTCTGGGGGGAGGATAGCACAGGGAAGAGGGAAGTTAGCAGTTATGGGGGAATTAATGTCAGCTTAGCTCATTGGTTTCAGGGAAACCAACAAAGAAGTATGCCCCTCACTGCTGCTTTGATGAGCTATCATGGTCGAGCTGTTCTGATCTAAAGATCCAGACAATCACTAGCTGGGGCCAGGGTTAAGTACATAGGCATTTACTGATTAGGGTCTATGATTAAGAGGGAAAATCAGTCATGTGAGTAGGGTGTAGGTGAAGCAGGGACTGGTTGAGCAGGGGATGTACAGAGAGCAAGAGAACAGCTATCTTGGGTGGCCTGATCATACACATGGATGTAAGTGTTTTAGTCCTGGTCTGTATGTTTTCACACTGGACTAAAGTCTTCCCTTGCAGACAGGCTACTGCCTCTTCTGTGGCTCAAGTCCTTTGGGAAAAGATTACCTTTACCTGGGAAACTCCTCTTGAACTTCATAGTCATGGAAGAACACATTTTTACTGGCCAGGTGCTTCAACAAGTCTGTGTTGTTTGGCAAGTTTTACAACACGTTCATTGTACTTACTACCCTTAATCCTCTGGGCTAGTTGAACATACTAATAGCATTCCTAAGACCCAAATGGCAAAATTTGTAGAGGCCCTCTAAATACCTTGGCCAAAAGCATTGCCATTTGTCCTTCTAAATCTCAGATTCGCCCCTTTTGGAACTCAAAAACTCTCACGCTTTGAGATAGTCACAGGATTCCCAATGCCCTGTATTCTGCTTCTTTTGACCCTCAAGTGATAAAAAGAGATTGCAAAGGCCTATCTGCTTCTATTAAAAATAAACACGTTTTATGGTTTGGAAGGATACGTGCACCCCAATGTTCGTTACCACACTGTTTACAATAGCCAAGACATGGAAGCAACCTAAATGTCCATCAACAGATGAATGGATAAAGAAGATGTGGTCCATGTATACAATGGAATATTACTCAGCCATTAAAAAGAAGGAAATAATACCATTTGCAGCAACATGGATGGATCCAGAGATTATCATACTAAGTGAAGTAAGACAGAAAAAGACAAATTTATGATATCACTTATATATGGGACCTAAAAAAATGATACAAATGAACTTATTTACAAAATAGAAACAGACTCATAGACTTAGAGAACAAACTTATGGTTACTGGGGGAAGGGTGGGTGAGGAAGGATAGATTGGGAATGTGGGATTTTTTTTTTCACATTTTAAAGCTCTTTATTGGAATATAATTGCTTTACACTGTTGTGACAGTTTTTGCTGTACAACAAAGTGAATCATCTGTATTTATACATATATCCCCATATCCCCTCCCTCACGTGACTCCCTCCCACCCTCCCTATCCCATCCCTCCAAGTCATCACCCATCATCAAGTTGACCTCCCTGTTTTATGCAGCAGTTTCCCACTAGCTATCTGTTTCACATTTGGTAGTGTATATATGTCAGTACTATTCTCTCACTTCGTCCCAGCTTTCCTTTCGCCTCCCCACCCTGTGTCCTCAAGTCCATTCTCTACAACTGCATCTTTATTCCTGCCCTGTCACAGGGTTCATCAGTACCATTTTTTTAGATTCCATTTATGTGAGTTAGCATACGGTATTTGTTTTTCTCTTTCTGGCTTATTTCAGGGAATTTGATATTGACATGTACATACTGCTATATTTAAAGTAGATAACCAACAAGGACCTATTGTATAGCCCAGGGAAATATAATGACCTAAATGGGAAAAGAATTTGCAAAAGAATAGATACATGATATGTATAACTGAATCACTTTGCTGTACACCTGAAACTAACACAGCATTGTTACTCAACTGTACTCCAATATAAAATTAAAAAAAAAAAACATGTTTTGATGGAGCAATCTTTTCACAGTGTGCCCCCATGGGACAAAGATGTTAAGTATCACCCTTGCAACCTGGAAATTTCATCTATTGGAAAAGATATCTCTAGACCTCTATTCAACCTGACTGGAAAGGCCCCTATCAAGTACTGCTAAACAACCCTTGTGCCACCAAGCTCCAAGGAATAACTCTTGGATTCACGTGACACACATAAAGAAATTGCCAAAACCTGACTAGACCTGCACATCATCTGGTGACCAGAACGTAAAGATTTTCAAGAATTAAAACAGACAACATCTGATGAGATGGTTTTCCCAAGATATCCAGACTAAGCCTGTTGGAAGTTTGTTAAACATTTGATAATGATATAATGTTTCAGATAACCTCCAATGTCTATGATCTGATTACATATGGACTTTAGATTTTAAAAACGTATCTGAGAGTTTTTTGTCATTCCTACCCCTCCTTGTTAGTCAAATGTGGCTTTAATAGGTTTCCAATTTGTGCACTTTCCCTACTACATGAGACACTACATCCAGGAAACGTCCTTCCATACTTTGAGTGACAAAAAGCCTCTGAAGCTAGAAAACCTGACTCTTGATCAGTGATGCTTTCAGAGAAAGATCTTGATCAAGAGGGGGAAATATTAAAAATTAACAAATAGAAACTTGAATTAAACAGAGTTGGGAGACAAGGAGGAGGAGCTCTCACAACTGTGATGAGAGCAGAGCCCAACATGAAGAAGAAAGACTCCTCTGCTTTCCTGGCAAGGACTTGGTCAGTGAAAAGCCATGGACTCTTTCTGTACTAGAGCCTTCCTGACTTCCTCTTCCCCTCTATAAACATGTTCTCCTTGGCCTAATAAGAAATAAGAGGGTGGGTCAAATACCATCAGCACTCCAGTTATATTAAAACTTCTGTTGGCTGCACTGTCTTATCAGCACTTTCCGTTCAAGGCTGCTGTCTTCCCAGTCACTGCTATGCAGGTGTGAATGTGTTATATCAGTTCATTTGCAACTGCGGAGTCAGCAAAAATGGATGCCTCACCTGTGATATGCACTAAAGAGCAGCGTGCAGTGATTCATTTTTTGTAGTCTGAGGGTGTACCTGGTGCCGTTATTTATCGAAGACTTTGTGTGCACTATGGAGAAAGTGTTTTGTCGTGAAGAAGTGTGTATGAATGGATAGAGAAGTTCAAGGAAGGTTGCACAAGTGTTAGCCATCAAGAAGGAGCCGGACGGCCGTCCACATCCACAGCTGATGACAACATTGAGCATACACGTGAAATGATTCTGTCAAATAGACGAGTGACAGTGGATTATGTGGCAAATCATTTGTAAATCAGTCATAGCCTATGAAGTAATCCTTGACAGACTTAGGTTTTGAAAAGTTTGTGCTGAAGCCGAAACTTCAGATTAAAAGCAGAGGACTGCTATCCAAAGGCGTTGTGATCTTGCATGACAATGTACGTCCGCTCACTTCTGCCCCCACTGTCGACACTCTGCAAAAACTTCGTTTTGAGGTGTTAAAGCATCCTCCCTATAGTCCTGATCTTGCTCCATTGGACTTTCACCTGTTTGGTCTCCTGAAGGCAGCCCTACAAGGACAAAGATTCACTTTTGATGAAGAAGTGAAGACAGCGGTGCATTTGTGGCTTGCAGCTCAGCCTAAAACATTTTTTAATGAGGGAATATGAAGGCTTGTTGACAGATGGACAAAGTGCATTGACAAGCAAGGAGATTATGTCAAAAAATGATGTATTCGTCTTTTCTAAAAGTTAATTACAATAAATTCTACAGCCAGAGTGTGGATAATTTTTGACTCACTCTCACAGAAAGCCAAAAGTAATTATTCAGGAAAAAAAGTATCATGTTAACATCAATCTAACAGCTTAACTCCCTAAAGACCTGATGTTGGGAGGCCATAGACCATTTAAGAACCTCAAAATTTGCAGCCAGAAAAATCTGTGTTCAGATTCTAGTTCTGACACATTCTAGTCATTGACCTTGTGACAAGTTGTTAAACCTTCCTAAGACTCAATTTCCTCATTTTTAATATGAAGATGAAAATACCATTGGATTACTATCATTGGATTACTGAGAATTCAAAGAACTAGTAGTATATAAAGTATTTAGCACAAAGTCTCACATTAAGGACTTGGAAATTATTGTTATGTTGTTATTCCACTATTTAAATGTTTCCAACATTCTTTCCTATGTAAACTGTCACTGAGCAAGGTTAAAAGCAACCCACAAGAGTTCATTGTATACTTATTGTTGGGATAATGGTGAAAATGGGGTGAAAAGTAGGAGGAAGGATTTGGTAATGTCTTAACAAATATTCTGTTTCAGAAACCACTGCCAGCTCCTTAAAAGAGCCTTTCAAGAGCAGTAGATCTAATCTTATTTAAAGGTGCTTCTGGCAAACCTCTGAAAGAGATTGTGTATCCCCTCAGTTTCTTCCCTGCATTGAGAAAATCATTGTGCCATCAATTTTCTCTTAACATCTTGACAGCTTACTATATGGGGCTGTTAAGGGAGTAACCAAGGCAGGGATAGAGAGAGGTAAATGACTGGCATTTTTTATGGTAAGACCAGCACTAATTGTTCCCCAAAGCAAACAGAGGCCCATGTGGAGATGCAATGAATTGAGAAAATCCTCAGCAAAATATTTTTTTAAAGGAACAAAAAGACGCTGAAAAATTTGGTTTTCTGTTGGAAGCAGTTCCGATTTGTAACCTGATAGGACATAGGATAGAATTGTAACTATGAGTTAATTATACAAAAGACAAATTTAATGGTGGTAAATGGTTCAGTTGGTGATTTCTTACTACCAACGCACCAACACCATTCCTCCAGATAGGGGATCTCTAACCTGACAGTGATGGAGGACAAGGGCGTTCAAAGCTTAACTTCCTCAGTGCTGGTTGCCATGACAACAACCTCGGACAACCCTTCATTTCACAACTAGGCACAGTCTGCAGCTTTTGAATCAAAATTAGCTTATTTCATTTTCATTTGAGTCAGATTTAACCAAATTCTTACATGCCTTGTCTGAAAAAATTGTTTTGTTTTTTGTATAACATGATTTTTTAAATGAAATAAAAACAACTGCTCCCCCCACCCTACTTCACCTCCCAGAGTTTGTAATAGTGCCAGATCCAGAAACTGAGGAAATACATCATTAAATGACCTGTAAAGTCTAAACTGTTCAAAAATCAGCAACAATTTTAGACCAATCTAGACATAGGTTACTGTATCAAAAGTACAAAATCTGTACAGATTACTGAAAAAATACCGGTTTCATTTTTATATTTAAATTGAAAAATGACAAAATATTTTTTCCCAGAAGAAAAGATTCTTTTAAAAATCTAATAAATGAAAGACTTCTTAACATCAACTACCATCGCCTCTATCTGGCATGCAAGACACTAACCAGAATAGAAAAATAATGTTTAATTATCCAAGAAAGTAAAAATAAGCATAAGAAATCCAGCATTATTAAGCCCTTGGCCTTCACCCTCATTGTCAGCCCTCAATAGATCGGTGCTATTGTTGCCCCACCAAGTTAAAGTGCCATAACTTTGTTAATCTCATGAGCAAATAACCAAATATATATATATGCATTTATTTATTCACTGGTATATTTAACACTTGTTATTGGTAACACTTGTTACATGCTCGGCACAGAGCTGAGTCCTGAGTGTATGAAGATAGAGTTCTTTTCCTAAAGGAGCATGCAGTCTAATATAAAACTTGATCAGTAAACAAAGGATTACATATGATAATGCTAATATGAGGCTTTGAGAAGGAAGGTACAGTGACAGGCTGATATACAAGCACTTTCTACCCAGGACTTCGCACAGGGAGTGTTTAAACTGATTCCTGAATGGAGAGTAGAAGTTTGACCAAAGTTTGACCAGTAGACAATCAGTAGAAGGCTATTTCAGAGTGAGAAGCATGTGCATAGCCAAGAGGTGTGAAGGACCACAATGAGCTCACTTCTAGGGGCACCAAGAGATATGAGCAGCTGGAGAAGTGGACAAGATACCAGGTCACAAAGGGCCTTGTATGCACACAAATATGAATGCTATGGACTAAGCAATGGACAAACATTGGAAGGTTTCAGAAGTGGGTAATAGGATTTAATTTGTGTTTTAGAGTAATAATTCTTGGTGTAGATGGTAAGACATCATGGTGGATAAATTGGAGAAGGAGAAGGCTAGAGCCAAGGAGAACTTCTGAAGTGTTATTATAATAGTCTGTGTGACAGGTGACAACCAATTCAGATGGAGATGGGGGGAGGAAACAAATGCAAGAAATAGTCAAGAAATGTAACCAACAGGACACAGACTAAAAAGATTCAGGAGGCAAAAGAAAAGGAAATTATAGACTACACCTAGGCTATCAAGCTTTAGTGTTTCCATAAATGATGGTACCACTAGTTGTGCATTAGAGATACAATTAGGAACTCATTCTGGACAACCTGAACTTGAGGTATCAGGGAAACAAAGATACAATCCTGGATCTCAGTAGAAAAGCTTAATTCAGAGACACAAATGTCAGTAATATCAAATGTACCTGTTACTGAACTCCAAAAAGAACAACCAGAAAGGTTATGCAGAGAAAGAAATGAGGGCTAAGACAGAAACATGGGATCCATAGATATTAAGGAAATCAGAAGAGAGAGGATTCAGCAAAGGTTGGAAAAAGGATTTAAGAGATGAAGGTAAATTTAGATTGTGTGAAAGAAAGTCATGGAAGCAGTTGGAACTCACATTGAGGATATCTCAAAGCTGCTATGCCACAATGGGTAATTGTGACCTGCACATGTCCTCACAGTGTTCCCACACTAAACACACTGCAAAGTAGCATGTCACTTACCATCCAAAGAGGCAAATATAATTTATGGCTCAGTCTCCCACTGTGGGTCTGAAATCTTTGCACAAAAATAGCAACTCCAAGCTTTTCAACTGCTGAGCCAGTGTACTTTATTAGGTCTGGCAGTAGGCTAGAATTGTGGGCACCTGTATTCCAGTCTTATTTGTGATACAAAAAAAGCTTTATACTAACACATAACCTCTCTGTTACCTGTGTTCTCTGTGGATTTCTTTCCATTCTTTAGACAACCTAGAAAATGGACAGTTGATAAGTCAAGAAGGGTTATTAGGATTCTCCTGGTAAAAACTCTAATTTAAGGGTCGTAGGAATTTTATGATAATATAATTGAAACAGAGATAGTACGGGACATATTTGTTCACTGATAATCTGGCATGCTGCTCCTCCATCCTAACTATTCCTTTTCCCACAGAAATACTTTAGACAAACTAATAATTAATAAAAATAATAAGAGAAAGGAGAAAAATGTAGTTGTCTCCAAACTGAAGCACTGTGTCATTCAAGTCCTCAATTAAATATAAACCTCTTATTCAGGCATTTGACCATCTACTCTCTATTACCTTTTTTCCCCTACAATTTCTTCTCAACACTTTCTACCTAAATCCCTCCTTTCATGACAAGTTAATCTGTTAATATTCCTCTCCTACCAAACCTTATCATCTCCATATACATTCTTTGGGTAGATGATCTCTTTTGTTTAGAATATCTACCCAATGGATCAGTTAACTTTCCAATAGGAAGTCAAAAATATAAAGCTGACCAGATGTATCAGACAGGATATACTAGGTTATGCTAAAGTAAAAAATAACCCCACATTTCAGTGGCTTACAACAACAAAGGTATATTTGTTACCCACACTACATTTCACATTGTGGTTTTGCTGGGAGCCTGCTACATGAACTTTTCACTCTGGATCCAGGTGAGCAGTGTCTATATGGTATATTCTCCATTATGGTAGTCAATAAAAAGAAAATGTTTCAGAGAACAAAGTGGTTCTTAAAACTCTTGCCTGAAAGAGACATTTCTTTAGCCAAAAAAAACTAGACAGTCCAAATTGACTTCATTGTGGCAGGAAAATGTATTTCCTCAAGGGAGTGGTGTTGGTAATAAAAAGTAATTCAACTTAGCACACATTTTACTTTGGACATTTTCCTTGCTCTTCTTTTGGGGTTTTGTTTTCTTTTGTTTAACTTATCCTATTTTCTCTTTCAAGTGCCCTAATCTTTATCTATTGTATTTCCCCCTTACTACTGAATTAAAAAAATCTTGTCATATGCCTCTTTGTGAATTCTATTTGCTATTTTACAAATTACCAGGTCATGTGCTTTGTGCAGTTTTTTATGAATGTATAGACATGCTTTCCATAAAGATTTGTAAACTGAGCTTGTATGTTAATTATATTTACCCTTTGTCCATCATAAGTTTTTATGAATTGTTGGTTTCATTTAAAATTCATAAATATAATTTTATGGTATTTAGTATTAAATGTTTTAGTCATGCATTTTTTAATATTTTTTATTTTATATTGGTGTATAGTTGATCAACAATGTTGTATTAGTTTCAAGTATACAGCAAAGTGATTCATTTACACATACACATATATCTATTCTTTTTCAAATTTTTCCCATTTCATTTATTACAGAATGTTGAGCAGAGCTCCCTGTGATATACAGTAAGTCCTTGTTGGTTATCTATAAAATTTAAATATAGTAGAATGTACATATCAATCCCAAATTCCCAATCTATGCTTCCCCCCACCATCCTTCCCCTCTGGTAACCAAAGTTTATTCTCTATGTCTGTGAATCTGTTTCTGTTTTGTAAATAAGTTCATTTGTATCATATTTTTTAGATTCTGCATATAAGCAATATCATATGATATTTGTCTTTGTCTGTCTTACTTCACTTAGCATGATAATCTCCAGGGCCATCCATGTTGCTGCAAATGGCATTATTCATTCTTTTTAATGGCTGAGTAATATTCTATTGTATATATGTACCACATCTTCTTTATCCATTCCTCTGTCAATAGATATTTAGGTTGCTTCCATGTCTTGGCTACTGTAAACAGCACTACAATGAACATTGGGGTGCATGTGTCTTTTTGAATTACTGTTCTCTCCAGATATATGCCCAGGAGTGGGATTGCTGGATCTTATGGTAGTTCTCTTTTTCAGTTTCTTAAGAAACCTCCATACTGTTCTCCATGGTGGCTATACCAATCTGCATTCCCACCAAAAGTCTAGGAGGGTTCCCGTTTCTCCACTCCTTCTCCAGCGCTTTGTAGACTTTTTGATGATGATCATTCTGACTTGTGTGAGGTGATATCTCATTGTAGTTTTGATTTGCATTTCACTAATAATTAGAGATGTTGAACATCTTTGCATCTGCCTGTTGGCCAAATGTACATCATCATTAGAGAAATGTCTGTTTAGGTCTTCTGTCCATTTTTTGATTGGGTTGATTATTTTTTTTTTTTTTTTGATATTGAGCTGCATTGGTTACATCATTTGCAAATATTTTCTCTCATTCTGTGGGTTGTCTTTTCAATTTGTTATGGTTTCCTTTGTTGTGCAAAAGCTTTTGAGTATAATTAGGTCCTATTTGTGAATTTTTATTTTTATTCCCATTACTTTAGGAGACGGATCAAAAAAGGTATTGCTGCAATTTATGTCACAGAGTGTTAGCTATGTTTTCTTCCAAGAGTTTTATAGTATCCAGTCTTACACTTAGGTCTTTAATCAGTTTTTAGTTTATTTTTCTGTATAGTGTTAATGAATATCCTGATTTAATTTTTTTTTACATGTAGATATCCAATTTTCCCAGCACCATTTATTGAAGAAACTATCTTTTCTTCATTGTACAGTCTTACCTCTTCATCATAGATTAATTGACCATAGGTGCATGGATTTATTTCTGGGATTTCTATCCTGTCTATATTTCCTTTTTTGTGCCAGTACCATACTATTTTGATGATTGTAGCTTTGTAGTATAATCAGAAGTCAGGGAGCCTGATTCCTCCAGTTTTGTTTTTCTTTCTCAAGATTGCTTTGGCTATTTGGGGTCTTTTGTGCCTCCATACAAATTTTAAGATTTTTTTCTTCTAGTTCTGTGAAAAATGCCATGGTTAATTTGATGGAGATTGCATTGAATCTGTAGATTTTCTTGGGTAGTATAGTCATTTTCACAATATTTATTCTTCCAATCCAAGAACACGGTATATCTTTCCATCTGTTTGTGTCATCTTCAATTTCTTTCATCAGCATCTTATAATTTTCAGAGTACAGATCTTTTGCCTCCTTAGGTAGGTTTATATCTAGGTATTTTATTCTTTTTGATGTGATGGTAAATGGGATTGTTTCTTTACTTTCTCTTTCTGATCTTTTGTTGTTAGTGTATAGGAACACAAGAGATTTCTGTGTATTAATTTTGTATCCTACAACTTTACCAAATTCATTGATGAGCTCCAGTAGTTTTTTGGTAGTATCTTTAGGATTGTCTATGTATAGTATCATGTCATCTACAAACAGTGACACTTTTACTTCTTTTCCAATTTGGATTCACTTTATTTTTCTACTCTGATTGCCGTGGCTAGGGCTTCCAAATCTATGTTGAGTAAAAGTAGTGAGAGCAGACATCCTTCTCTTCTTTCTGATCTTAGAGGAAATGCTTTCAGCTTTTCACCATTGAGAATGATGTTAGCTCTACGTTTGTCATTTATGGCCTTTATTATGTTGAGATATGTTCCCTCTATACCTACTTTCTGGAGAGTTTTTATCATAAAAAGGTGTTGAATTTTGTCAAAAGTTTTTTCTGCCTCTGTTGAGATGATTGTATGGTTGATGTGGTGTATCACACTAATAAATTTGTGGATATTGAATAACCCTCTCATCCCTGGGATAAATCCCACTTTATCATGGTGTATGATCCTTTTAATGTATTGTTGGACTCAGATTGCTAGTATTTTGTTGAGAATTTCTGCATCTAGGTTCATCAGTGATATTGGCCTGTAATTGTCTTTTTTGGTGGTATCATTATCTGGTTTTGGTATTAGGGTGATGGTGGCCTCATAGAATGCATTTGGGAGTGTTCCTTACTCTGCAATTTTTCAGAATAATTTCAGAAGGATAGGTGTTAAGTCTTCTCTAAATGTTTCAAAGAATTCACCTGGAAAGCCATCTGGTCCTGGACTTTTGTTTGTTGGGAGTTTTTTAATCACACTTTCAAATTCAGTACTTGTGATTGGTCTGTTCATATCTATTATTTCTCCCTGGTTCAGTCTTAGAAGGTTGTACCTTTCTAAGACTCTGTCCATTTCTTCCAGGTTGTCCATTTTTTGGCATATAGTTTCTTGTAGTAGTCTCTTATGATCCTCTATATTTCTGTGGTGCCTGTTGTAACTTCTCCTTTCTCATTTCTAATTTTATTGATTTGAGTCCTCTCCCATTTTTTCTTGATGAGTCTCACTAAAGGGTTATAAATTTTGTTTATCTTTGCAAAGAACCAGCTTTTAGTTTCATTGATCTTTGCTATTATGTTCTTCATCTCTATTTCATTTATTTATGCTCTGATAGTTATAATTTCTTTCCTTCTACTAACTTTGGGTTTTGTTTGTTCTTCTTTCTCTAGTTGCTCTAGGTGTAAAGTTAGGTTGTTTATTTGAGATTGTTCTTGTTTCCTGAGGTAAGATTGTATTACTATAAATTTCCCTTTTAGAACTGCTTTTGCTGCATCCCATAAGTTTTGGATTGTTATGCTTTCATTTTCATTTTTTTCTCGGTATTTTTTTATTTGCTGTTTGATGTATTCAGTGATTCATTGGTCATTTAGTAGCATATTGTTTATCTTCCATGTGTTTGTGTTTTCTAGGTTTTTTATTGCTTGTTTTTCTTGTAGTTGATTTCTAATCTTATAGCATTGTAGTCAGAAAAGATGTTTGATATAATTTCAATTTTTTTTAACCATACTGAGGCTCACTTTATGTCACAGCACATGATCAAACATGGAGAATGTTCCATTTGTTCTTGAGAACAGTGTGTATTCTGCTGCTATTCGAAGAAATGCTCCATAAATTTCAACTAAGTCCATCTGTTCTAATGTGTCATTTAAGGCCTGTGTTTCCTTATTGATCATCTGTCTGGATGATCTGTCATTGATGAAAGTGGGGTGTTAAAGTCCCCCAATATTATTGTGTTACTGTTGACCTTTTATGGCTATTAATATTTGCCTTATATATTGCAGTGCTCCATATATATGTGTGTATATATATATACACACACACACAATTGTTATATCTTCTTCTTGGATTGATCCTTTGATCATTATGTAGTGTCCTTGTCTCTTATAACAGTTTTTATTTTAAAGTCTATTTCATCTGATATAACTATTGATACTCCAGCTTTCTTTTGATTTCCATTTGCATGGAATACCTTTTTCCATCCCCTCACTTTCAGTCTATATGTGTCCCTATATCTGAAGTGGATCTTTTGTAGACAGCACATATACAGGTCTTGTTTTTGTATCCATTTAGCCAGTCTTTGTCTTTTGGTTAGAGCATTTAATTCATTTATGTTTAAGGTAATTATTGATATATATATTCTTATTGACATTTTGTTAATTGTTTTGGATTTGTTTTTGTAGATTCTTTTCTTCCCTTCCTCTTTGGTTCTCTTCTCTTGTGATTAGTGTTGTGTTTGGATTCCTTTTCCTTTTTTTTTCTTTTAATGTGTGTATTTATTGTAGATTTTTGGTTTCTTGTTACCATGAGGTTTTGATATAGCAGTCTATATATAAACAAGTTGGGGGTCTTTTAATTTCAAATGCATTCTCAATATTCTGCATCTGTGCTCTCCTTACCTCACAATTTTGGGGTTTGATATCATATTTGTGTGCAGATTATTTCCTACCCTTATTGTATGTTTGCCTCTACTGGTGAGCTTTTCCGTTTGTAATTTTCTTGTTTCTAGTTGTGGCCTTTTCTTTTCCACCTAGAGAAGTTCCTTTAGCATTTGTTGCAAAGCTGGGGGTGGTGCTGATTTCTCTTAGCTTATGCTTGTCAGTAAAGCTTTTGATTTCTCCATCATATCTGAATGAGAACCTTGCTGAGTAGAGTATTCTTGGCTTTAGGTTGTTCCCTTTCATCACTTTAAATATGCAGTGTCACTCCTTTCTGGTCTGAAGAATTACTGCTGAGAAATCAGCTGATTAACTCATAAGGACTCACTTGTATGTTATTTGTTGCTTTTCTCTTGTTGCTTTTAATATTTTTTCTTTGTCCTTATTTTTTCTCAATTTGATTACTATTTGTCTTGGCTTGTTCCTTCTTGGGTTTATCCTGCCTGGGACCCCCTGCACTACCTGGACTTGGGTGACTGTTTCCTTTTCCATGTTAGAGATGTTTTCAGCTATTATCTCTTCACATATTTTCTCAGGTCCTTTCTGTCTCTCTTCTCCTTCTGGAACTCCCTATAATATGAATGTTGGTGCACTTACTACTGTCTCAGAGGTCTCTTAGACTGTCCTCATTTCTTTTCGTTCTTTTTCTTTATTCTGTTCCATGGCAGTCAGTGATTTCCACCATTCTGTCTTCTATCTCACTTATCCATTCTTCTACCTCACTCATTCTGCTATTGATTCCTTCTAGTGTATCTTTCATTTCAGTTATTGTATGGTTCATCTCTGTTAGTTTATTCTTTAGTTCTTCATTAATCATTTCTTGTATCTTCTTGATCTGTGTCTCCATTCCTTTTCCAAGATCTTGGATCATCTTTGCTATCATTACTCTGAATTCTTTTTTTGGGTAGATTGCCTATCTCCACTTCACTTAATTGTTTTCTGGGGTTTAACTTGTTCCTTTATATGGGATGTATTTCTTTGCCATCTCATTTTGTCTAACTTTCTGTGATTGCAGTTTCCATTCTGCAGGCTGCAGGGTTGTAGTTTTTTTTGTTTTTGCTCTCTGCCCTCTGGTGGATGAGGCTATCTAAGAGGCTTGTGTAGACTTACTGGTGGGAGGCACTGGTTCCTGCCCACTTGTGCCTGGAGCTGAGTCTTGTCCCTTTGGCTGGCAGGGCTATGCCAAGGTGCATGTCTAGAGAGATGTGGGCTCAGGAAGACTTTAAGCAGCCTGTCTTCTGATGGGTGGGGCTGTGTTCCAGCCCTGTTGGTTGCTTGGCCTGAAGCATCCCAGTACTGGTGCCTTCAGGCTGTTGGGTGTGGCCAGCTCTTGGTAAGAAAATGGAAACCTCCAGGAGTGCTCATGCCAAGTGCTCCCCAGAACTGTTACCTCCAATATCACTGTCTCCACAATGAGCCACAGTCACCCTCTGCCTCTGCCGAAGACCCTCCAATACTATCAGGTAGTTTTGGCCCAGTCTCTTATGAGGTTACTATTTTTTTTCCCTGGATCTTGGTACACATGAGACCTTGTGTGCCCCCTCTAAGAATGGAGTTTCTGTTTCCCCAGTTCTATGGAATTCCTGTGATCAACCCCTGCTGGCCTTCAAAGCCAGATTCTCTGGGGCCTTCTCTTCCTGATGCCAGACCTCCCAGGCTGAGGAGCCTGATGTGGGGCTCAGAACTTCCATTCCTGTGAGAGAATTTCTGTGATATAATTATTTTCCAGCTTGTGGGTCACCCAACTGGCAAGTGTGAAATTTGATTTTATCATGATTGCACTCTCCTACCATCTTGTTGTGGCTTCTTCTTTGTCTTTGGATGTAAGATATCTTTTTTGGTAAGTTCCAGCACTTTTTTGTTCATAGCTGTTCAGCAGTTTGTTGTGATAAATTAGAGATGCATATGTTAAAACCAGAGCAGCAGTTCTACAACTTTTTGATTTTAGAAAATCTTAGAGTCTTAAAATTATTTGGGACTCTAGCTTATTTATATTAATTCTCTCTCTCAGTATTTACCATACTGTAATTTTTAAGTGTTTGTTTAAAAATAGTGATAAGAAACTCATTATATGTTAACATCCATATCACATATTTTAATGAAGAAATACTGTGTTTAACAAAAGAGTAGTGAAAAGTGTCATTATTTCACATTTTGCAAATTATCTTAATGTTGCCCTAATAAAAGATGACTAGATTTTCATATCTGCTTCATCTTTAATCTGTTGTAACATGACATGATATATAGCTTCTGGAAAACCCCATGATATATTTGTGAAATAAAGAGAGGGAAAAAATGCAAATAACTCTTAGCATCACTGTGAAAACAGTTTGACTTCACAGATTCCTTAAGAGGCTCAAGGACTTACAAGAGCCTCTGCCTAAGAGGAAAAAACTAATGAAACAAAGCAAAGAGGTATAGCAGTAAGAAACTAGTTCTTCCTAAGTTTTCCTCTAAGAATTTTATAGTGTCCAGTCTTACATTTAGGTCTTTAATCAATTTTGAGTTTACCATACACAAAAGTGTATGGTATTAGAGAGTGTTCTAATTTCATTCTTTTACATGGAGCTGTCCAGTTTTCCCAGTACCACTTACTGAAGAGAGTGTCTTTTCTCCATTGTATATCCTTGCCTCCTTTGTCATAGATTAGTTGACCATAGGTGTGTGGGTTTATCTCTGGGCTTTCTATCCTGTTCCATTGATCTATATTTCTGTTTTTGTGCCAGTACCATATTGTCTTGATTACTGTAGCTTTGTAGTATATCTGAAGTCAGGAATCTGATTCCTCCAGCTCCATTTTTTTCTTTTCTCAGGATTGCTTTGGCTATTTGGGGTCTTTTATGTCTCCATACAAATTTTAAGATTTTTTGTTTTAGTCCTATGAAAAATGGCATTCGTAATTTGACAGGGATTGCATTGAATCTGTAGATTGCTTTGGGTAGTATAGTCATTTTCACAATATTGATTAATCAAATCCAAGAACATGGTATATCTCTCCATCTGTTTTTGTCATCTTTGATTTCTTTCATAAGTGTCTTATAGTTTTCTGAGTACAGGTCTCTTACCTCCTTAGGTAGGTGTCTTCCAAGGTATTTTATTCTTTTTGTTGCAATGGTTGTTGGTGGGAATATAAATTGATACAGCCACTGCAGAAAATAGTATCAAAGTTCCTTAAAAAACTAAAAATAGAATTACCATATGACCCCGCAATCCCAATACTGGACATATACCCAGAGAAACCATAATTCAAAAAGACACATACACCCCAATGTTCATTGCAGCACTATTTACAATAGCCAGGTCATGGAAGCAACCTAAATGCCCACTGACAGACAAATGGATAAAAAAATGTAGTACATATATACAATGCAATATTACTCAGCCATAAAAAGGAATGAAATTGGGTCATTTCTAGAGACATGGACCTAGAGACTGTCATACAGAGTGAAGTAAGTCGGAAAGAGAAAAACAAATATTATATAGTAACACATATATGTGGAATCTAGAAAAATGGTACAGATGAACTGGTTTGCAAGGCAGCAATAGATACACAGACATAGAGAACAAATGCATGGACACCAAGAGGGGAAAGGGGAGTGTGATGAATTGGGAGATTGGGATTGACATATATACACTAATATATATATATAATAGATACAAATGACAACCTGCTGTATGGTACAGGGAATTCCACTTCACTGTGCAGTAGAAACTAACACAACGTTGTAAAACAACTATACCCCAATTAACAAAAAAGAAACTAGTGAATAAGTTGTAATTCTAAAAATCACTTAATGCAAAAAAAAAGTGGGGAAAAAAGAATGAATAGAGTACAGATGAGACAGATAAGAAAGAAATAGAAAGTTTAAAACATAGTAGTAATAACATCACATATAAATGGATAAAACATTAACAGGATAGAGTTGTCAGACTTTATAAAAATTCAAGACCCAACTATAACTAAAAGCAACTCACTCTAAATATACAGATATATAAATTGCAGGTAAAGGATGGAAAAAGAAAACCATGCAAACACACTAATCGTAAGAAAAGTGGCTATTTAATATCAGATAAAATAGACCTCAGAATAAGGACTATTACCTTTATCAACTTACTTATCAATTGCAGTACAGTTGATGGTCATTATTTGTGGATTCACCTCCTGGCTAAAATTTATTTTTAATCCCCAAATCAATGTTCTCTATACTTTCATGACCATTAGTGGACATGTGCATAGTGGGGACAAATTTTGGCCTTCTGACTTGCACATTCCCAGATGAGGTTGAACAGAGCAATGTTCTGCCTGGTTTTTTTTGTTTGTTTTTTTTCAGCTCTCATACTGAGAGGACCAGAGTAAAGAGACAGTAGAGGGCAGTGCAATGTAGTTCAAGAAGATCCATCTCTGGGGCCAGAGGGACAGGGTTGAAATTCCAGCTCTGGCATGTTAGTGGGGCAGCCCCAGGCAAGTCACTTCACATTTTTGAACCTCATTTTTTTCTTTTGTAAAATAAAGGAAGAAGAATCTACCAGGACGTGTTGTTTTTAGGATTTAAGATTATAATCTATGCCCTACATGTACATGTGTGTATATATTTTCCCTGAGAGCAATATTTCAGTATTCACTAATTCAGTGTTCACAGTGACATTATAGAACTACCACAAATAACAAGAATCAACTGTACATTTAAAAGATTCAGTTCTTTAAGAAGAAATACAAATCCTAAATGGCTATGTACCCAAAATTAGAGCTTCAAAATACAAGAAACAAAAACTAACAGACATGTAAGGAGATACAAATAAATTCACAATAAGGGCTAGAAATCTCAAATTCCTCCATCAGTAATTCATAAAGCAAGTAGACACAAAGTAAGTATGAATCTAATTGACATTTTAGTACACTCCACTCAACAACTACAGAATACACATTCCTTCCAAATGCATGAAACATTCTCTAAGATAGACCTGTGATGGTCCATAAACAATTTTCAATAAATTGAAAAGGATTATAATTATACAAAGTGTGCTCTCTGACAACAAATGAATTGAATTAGTAATAGTAACAAAAATATCAGGATTATCCCTTAGTATACAGATATTGATCAACACACTTTTGAAAACACAGGGGTAAATATAGAAATCTCACACACAATTAGAAATTATTTTGGACTGAATGAAAATAAAAATACACCAAATCAAATTCTGTATGATGAATTTAAAATAGCACTCATGGGATATTTATAGTTTTAGATTCTCATTTTAGGAAAGAAGAAAGATCTAAAATCAGTTTTCTAAACTTCCACTTTATAAGCTAGAAAGGGAAGAGAAAATTAAAGTAAGTAGAAGGAATAAAATAAGAGTAGAAATCAATGAAAGAGAAAAGAGACAAACACTAGAGAAAAAAAAAAATAAACCAAAAACTTGTTCACATAAAAGCGTAAACTCAAGCTAGACTGATCAAGGGAAAAAAAAGAGAGAGAGAAGACAAAATCTACAAATACCAAGAATAATACAAGAGGAGAAATCACTACCAATACTATACACATTAAAATGATAAGATAATATTATAAAAAATTTATGTCAACAACGTAAAAAATGTAAATGAACTGTTGAAATGCACAAATGAGCAAAACGAACTCAAGACACAGCATAACTCTATAGCTCAAGAAACCAAATTCATAAATAAAAACTCCTCCCCCCCCACCACCACACACACGTACAAAACACTTCAGAGACAGAGGCTTCATTGGTGAATTCTATTATACACTTAGAAATAAAAAATACTACTTCTATGCGAACTTTTTCAGATTATAGAGGAGAAACAAACCCTTTCTAACTTATTCCATGAAGCCAGTGCTACTCTGATACCAAAATCAGAAAAGGATAATAAAAGAAAAGAAATTACAGACCAATATACTTCATGAACATAGATACTAAAATCTTTAACAATGTTAACAAATTGAATCCAGCAATATACAAAATGGCTAATACATCATGAACAAGTGAGATTTATTCAGGTAGAACAGGTTTGGTTTAATATATGAAAATCAAACAATATGATCTTCTATATTAACACAATAAAGAGAAAAATTGCATGATTGCTCCAATATACAGTATATATAAGAAATTTTTTTGAAAAATTCAACATCCATTTATAAAAACCCTCAGCAGACTAGGAATAGAAAATAATACCCTCTGCCCAATAAAAGGCATCATCTGTAAAATACCTAGAGCTACTATGAGTTGTTAAAGGGAAAAGACTCAATGCTTTCTCCCTAAGTCTCGGAACAAGACTATTCTGTCCACTCTCAGTACTTCTATCTGACACAGTTTTAGAGGTCCTAGGCAGTGCAACTGAGGAAGAAAAGTCATACAGATTGGAAATTAAGAAGTTAAACTCCTTTTATTCATAGACAACATGGTCATGTGTAAAAGAATATTAAGAAATTTTCAAAAAAGATACTAGGATAGCAAAATCAAAGAATAAAATGAAGAGTCATGTTTCTAGAAATTGACAAGATGATCTTAAATTTAGTAGAAATGAAAAAGATGTAGAAGAGCCAAAACAATTTTGAAGAAGAAAACAAAGTTGGAGGACATAATCTGATTTCAAGATTACTCTAAAGCTACAGTAATTAAGACAAAAGACACACACTAAAGTAAATGTTAAAGGACATTCAATATTTGAATAATGAACTTAGATAGAATCATGGTGGTTCAGGATGGAATGAGAATTATGGGAAGGATAATATGTGGCTAAACTTAAATGGCCATTAACTGCGTAAAATAATAAGAATGTTGCCTTGTTATATTTAGACATATATATAATAAATTATATGACAAAAACAGTAAAAGCCTAATTAGGAGTAGAAGGAGAAGTGGTAAAAATACTAATTTTTTAGAATAAGTCAAAAATGCATGTTGTAAAATTGGGGCAACCAATACAAATAGTAAACAAATGTATAACTAACAAGCCAATAGGGGAAAATGTAAAATATTTACACTAATCTATAAAATAAGAAAATGACCATGGCAAAAGGAACACAGAACACATTAAGAAATATCAATCAAATCATAAGGCAGCAGATTTAAGGGCAAAAACATCAGTAACTTTATTCAACGTAACTGAACTAAATACTCCTATTAAATGACAGAAGTTTGTCAGACTGGAAAAAAACAATACATATAATAGACACACCTGAAAAATAAGGATGCAAATAGATTGAGAACAAAGGAAGGGGAAAGTTTACAATGTGAATACTAAATAAAAGGAAACTATTGTAAGCATACAAATATCAAAAAGGATAGACTCTAAGGCAAGAAGCATTGTTGAAGATGAAGGGAATATCCCTCTGCCAGGAATACATTATAATCCTAAATTTCTTTGTAGTGAATAATAGATTCAAACTACATAAAGCAAAACTTGACAGAACTAAAAGAAATATAGAAAAATCCTCCATCATAGTGATAGATATTTTTCAGTAAATGAACAGTAAAACAATAATGTTTTTAGAAAATAACATAGGAGAGTATCCTTAATGTTCTGGGGGAGGAAAAGATTTCATAAACAGAATGCAAAATGCATTAGCTGTTAAAAATGATTAAATTTCTACAAAATCAAGAACTTAGCTTCATTAAAAGATAACTGTAAAAGAGTGAAACCCAAACTAGAAAATGAAAGAAACTTTGCATTGCATAACCCCCTCAAAAAACTCATATCCATAATATAAAAAAGAGCTGCTATAAGATATTAAAAATAGATAACCCAATTTTTAATGCACAAGACACTACACAAAGGAAAATATCCAAAGGACCAAAACTTGTTTGAAAAATCTGCTAAAGCTAACTGGTCATCAGGGCAAGGCACAGAATAGCTAATTTTAAGTCTCACAATACCCTGCTTTGGCAAAAATGTAGAACTGGAACTCCCATACACTGCTGTTGGGACCATGCACTTCTACCAGCAGCTGGAAAAACTTTTTGGCTCTATCTATTAAAGCTGAACACATGAACACCCTATGATCTCACAATGCCACTCATAGGAATACATCCAACACAAAGTAACACGTGTGCACCAAAAGGCACATGCGTGTGTTTGTAGCAGGAGTATTGGTAGGAGCCTCAAATTGGAAACAATCACAGTAGAATGGATAAATACACTGGTAAATTCAAACAGTGAAATGCACTGACTGCCACATGCAACAGCATAGATGAATCTCTCAAACACAATAGTTAATGATAGAAGCAAAACTGGAAAAAAAAAAAAGAAGAAAGTAAGTATACTTGCCAGCAGAGTTAGATTTACTATGAAGATAATATGGAGGTCCTTTAACTTGCTCAAATTCCATGTACCTAAGGCTCTGTACCTAATATTATAACTATGTATTTGTTTATTTAAAGAGAGCCCTCAACTCATTTAAGCTTCACACCCTCATGAATCTCTTCTTTCCTCAAGCTATACATTTCTAAAGTAGTAAATTAACCTCATAATACTAGATATCAAGTTGGTGGTTACTCCTAGAATAAAATGGTTAGTGATTGGAAGCAGACATAAGAGTGGCTTCAGTGATGCTGTTAATTCTGTATTTATTAATTAGCAGTGATTAATCTGTGATGTTAAATGTTTAGCAACTCATTTTCTGGAACAAGGTTCCTAGTAGTTAAATATTCTCATGCTGCCTGATTTCAGTCTAACAACATTTGAACAACCAGTGGCAAAATTCCTGAATATTCAACAGTTAGATCCCACAAGCTGCTACAAGCCCTCTCCAGCACACCATTCTGGGGTGTGGTTTCATGGCCATGTTTACTTTAGATATTTCATTGAGATATAAACTTAGGATATGGAGTACCTTCTGTATATTTTATACTTCAATAAAAATAGAACTTTAAGAATTCTAGAGGATGTGCTCTCCCAAGGAGGAAGTATTCAAAAACAAAACCAAACTGAAACAAAATTAATAAATACTGAATACCTTCAAAATAAATTCTAGTTATTATGGGAATAGACATGGGGAAAATTTTTACAAATTAGTTCAAAAAATGATACATTATCAATACATCTGAGCTTTCAAAGTACTATGCACAAATCTCTGTTAGCACTCTTTTCATGTTCCATTGTAATTATATATTTATTTTTATACAATTTCTTAGTAGGCTGTGAGTAGCTTAAGGGAAGGAACTGTGTTTTATTCATAATCTTAGCCATGTAAAAAATGGCTGACATATAGTATGCTAAATAAATATACTGAATAAATAAAATAATCACAAAACAAGGTAGTATTTAAAAGAATTATGACCAGAGCAGATGCATGATATTGGAGGTCAAAATAGGGAAAAATCACTTCTAGCTGCTATGATCAGGAAATCATGGAAGCTATTACATATATTTCTATGTACATTTGGCTACATAATTCTTATTGCAATAAAATGCTTTACCTAGCCTCCACAAGAGGTCATAGTCTTCTTCCTTGGTCTAATGAGACTAAGGGATTTTACTTAACAAACCAGGCATACAACAGCTGAAAGAAAAGAGCTCATTTTTTCTTTGATGATATTGCTGAGTGCAGAAATTATGCAAAACAAGCAGAAAAAAATCCTGTGTGTATATTTCAAAGTATTACACAGATGCTTAAAATAAATTTTTATTCTACATTTAGCTTTCTTGAGTATAGCCTAAAGTGTCAATTGCTTTCTATAGGTTATAATCCCTGAAATTTTTCCTTAACTGAGTGAAATAAAAGCTTAGCAAAAAGAATCAGCTATTGCCTGGTGTGGCTACTCCACCGGCACCTTCAGATTTCACAGTTGCCAGTGATATCTCAGTCAGACTCTCAGAAAATCTGACCTCAAATAGCATTTTTTATGTCCAAAGGCAGAATTGGCAAATGATTAAATAGGTATTTCTTGCCATCCTGTGTGTTTTTGTTTGTTTGTTTTTCCAATGGGCCAAATGCAACTCAGTCACAGTACCAGATGGAATACACGTGTGTGTCTGTTTTCCTCTTCAGGCTGGGCCAGAAAAAGTGTTATCCTAGTGTTATCTAGAGGTGGCTAGTCACTTTCCCTTGCAGAGACTCTCTTCTGGGCAAATAGTAGGGGCAGAGTTGGACAAGAAAGGAAGAATTCACAAATCTATGTTTGCTGGAATAACTTAATCAATATTAAGGTTGCCCAAAGTGTGTGTTTCCATATTGCTCAGAGTCTGTTGATAAATGCATTTTAGGGTCAGGGACAACATTGGAGTCTAAGTTCATGTTAGCAAGTACTAAAAGGAGAGCAGGGAAGAAGGGAATTGGTCATCAGGCTAAACCCCAAGGACAGGGAGTTTGTGAAGCTTGTGAAATATCTGTGCGAAGAGAACAGTAACCAATTCCTATAAGAACCTTGATCTTAGGGGAAACTCTGGGCCGAAGATATAAATTTGTAAGTCACTAATATAGAGATAGTATTTAGACTCATAGCAATAATTCAAGATCACTTAGGAGAAAGTATAAGGAAAGGAGAGAAGGGAACTTCCATTAAGCCCTATGAAACCCCAACATTTAGAGGTTAAGTGAACTAAATATTCCTTTTTGTGTTTGCTTATTCTTTATCGTGGATTTTCTCTTATCCATTTTTTCATCAAACTATTATCCCTTGTCCTTCAACTATAAACTCACCTTATATTATAGTTCCAAAAGCAGAATTAATTGCTCTTATATATGTTCTATTGGACTTTTCAAGGAATTTCTCTTTTCTCTCACCATATTAGAATTACTTAAGTGCCTATATTACCTCTACACAGTGGTTCCCAAACCTGATTGGCAATTAGAATAAGCAAAGCCTTAACACAGAGCTTCTGACTCTGTGAATCTAGGAAGGGCTCATGAATATCTATTTTTGTAAAAGTTCCTCAGCTAATAACAATGCACTCAATCCATGGCCTAGAGTTTTAAAATTCCTTCCAGAGATTCTGAACTTCCCTGGGGTAGATATCACTGAGTAAGGGGAAAATATAATAGAGTAAGTGAAAGTGTGAATTCTAGGGCCTAATTTAGAATTCTAATTTTACCACCCATCAGCTCCATGTTTTTGGTAGAGTAATTAATCTCTCTGGGATCAGTTCCTTCATTTGTAAAATGGAGTTAACTGTGAAACTCATAGTTTTGTTATGAAGCACACTACACCTGGAGTAAGGCAGTTCAATACATACTCACTATTATTATTATTAACGCTGTGTTCTAAACTCCCAGCACCGGGCACCACGGTCCATGCTAAAACAGTACTTTCTGAATCGCTTGGAAAGGAAGTCAAGTAAATTTAACTTTACAGAAGATTCCCAGTGCTAAATAGAAATACTTTATAACCAACTAGACTCTAACATATATTCTTAGAAACAATATGGATAGGATGTGGAAACTGCCATTGGCCTGGTAGGGGTTGCAGTAGTCAGGATAAGCTGGGTTGTGCAGACTTAACAAATTAACCCTGAAATCAGTGGCATAACACAAGAAAAGGACATTTTTTCATTGTGACACATGACTAATGCTAGTCAGGAAGAGGTAGTAGGGGAAGCTCTACTCCAGCCAGGCTGACAGTGTCTCTACCATATGGAACATTTCCTTGCTGGGCAGAGGAAAAGAAATGGGAGAATCAATGTCTGTGCACATGTTGTCCCAGAAGGAATTTGCATCACTTCTGCTCATAGTCCCTGACCAGAATGACCCATGTGTTCCCCGCTAACTGCAAGGAGTATAAGGAACATGAGAAAGTTGATGGAATTTTTGGTGAGTCTAGCCTACTATCATTTAACATAACACTTATAGCCACCAAAAGTTCAGTTCTTACTCTGTTCTAAGCAGTTATAAGAAATTTCTGATGGTGTTCTCACAAAACCTTTGTATCATGCATATTGTTATCTGTTGACAAAGGAGGAAACCTAGAGATAGAGAAGCTTGTTGAGTAACTTGTCTCAAAATGTCTCTGCATTTCACCATCCCTTAATCACCATGGCTCACCAAGGAAGAGCTCTGGTTACTCTTTTGAAAGCTGACCCCTCCACCTGTGCTGTCTTTCTTGGAACTCTGTGCATTTGACCACTTCTTTCTCCCTCGTGCCCAGGCTCTCCTTCACCTCTGGTATTTCTCCTTGTGGGACAAGCACCTCAAGGCTTCTACACCCATTTAAAACCATAAAAAAATACCCAAGCCCTTACTCTGTTCTGAAATTTCCTTTCCTTTTACTTTTACACTTCTCAAAACATGGTCTCTATGTCTTATTTCTACTTATTTACTATTCACCTAAAATCGTGACATCTGCTCTCTGCTCTCACGATAACTGTAACTATCCTCCATAGCTGCAGATATACAGATACTGGAAATCATGGTGAAGCTGAATAAACACCAGAACTAAAGTTTTAGAAGCTGAATTTGAGTCCCTGTGCCTGAATAACTTGGAACCCTAGACAAACTTTTTAACTGATTAGGCTCTGATTCCTCATTTCTGAATAGTGGCTCAATAATACTTGGGTTGCCAACCTCACAGAGTGGTTAGATGGATTTAATGCAATCAGGTAAATAAAAGTGACTGAGAAACCATGTAATTCAGAATATCCCTTCATAGCTTTTATTTTCAAATGTAATGACCTCATCTCAGTTCTTGACCCTTTCTGCATATTATCACTCTCCGAAACACATCTCAACCACATTCCACACTCTCACAAATCCTTTTGTGAATTTTCCCTCATTATTTTTCCTCCTCAGTTTATTCACTCGGTCAGTGTGCTCCCCAATTTCAAATCTCTCCCTAGTTCTTTTGCCTCCCTCTTCCCTCCACAGTGATTTCCCACCACTCATCTCCTCCTTACAGAGGATCTTCTTGATGGTGACCTCATGCCTCCGTCATCTATACCCTCCCATTCACACATTGACCCATATATTTATCTTCCCCACAGACTTATTTTCTCCACCTGTTTTTCTTCCAATTGTCAAATCCAATGAACAATTTTCAGACCTCACCTTATTTGAAGTTTCTGAAACTGACCTGTGTACTACTTTATAATTGAATTCTCTTCTCCTTTGCCCTTTGTGATAGTGTTTCCTTCTATCTTTGTTGCCATCCCTTTCCAGGCTTTTCCTCAGGATTCCCTCCTTTTCTCTAAAGTGTTAGCTGTTTCCCAAGGTTCTATCTTTAATCTTCTTCCCTACTCATTTTAAACCCTGGATCAGTTAATCTATTCTCATGAATTGAGAGAAGTTAGCACTCTAATGCTGACAACTTCTAAAGCTCCATTTATAACCTGAAAAGGAAACCAGAAACCCACCTCTAATGTACTTCCCACATTAAAAATATTGTTATTTTTTCAAAACTGTACTACACGAACCCTTAACTCTAGGAAGACCCATCTACCCATTCATCCTTAAATATACCTGACTCATCTCTACTTGTATGCCATTTTTATTGCTCTGTTGGAATTATTCCTTGCCTCCATCCTCTTGCTCTAATCCAAATATTACTGATTCTTTATGTTCTACCAGTTCTCAAGCCCTTCCAGCAACACATCTCAGCCCATAATTTTTTTTTCTGAATTAGTTTCTCTTATAAACACAGTTTAAGATATCCTACTAGGATATTACAGTTTTTTCTTAGAACTTCCTTCTTCCCCCAAGTGTCTGACCCAACATTTATTTTGTGTATATGGGTCTCCAACCCAGCCACCACTGCCTAAATCAGGAAGTAGTGACTTGTCCCAAGATGAACCAGTCAGAATCTCTGTCCTAAACAGTAGAACTGGGCCTCACAGACAGCTAATGACTCTGGCATGTTTACTTACACACACAAAAAAACATATACAGTTCAGAATAACAAGGACGGCATTTTTAGTCATGTGCACAATAAAGCAGGAAAATGTTGATCTACAGAAAAATAAGGAACATGGTAGGTATGCAGAGGGGTGCAGAGAGTCAATTGCTGACCAGGTTTCTAACAGTTTTGCATTCTCTTTTGATATTTTACTGCAGATCCTGCCGTGGGCAAAGATATTCAGGTATCCATCTAATTCCTTTTTTGCTTTGTAGTTTGAAATAATTTTATGATACTTTCAGCAAAAAAAACAAAACAACACAAAAGACAAACAAACAAATGAAAAAATGCAGCCAGGAATCACCCGTTTTTACACTTAATCACATATTACCTTATGCTGTTACTTAGCTATTTCAAATGTGTCTATGTCTCTAATTATGTTGCAGAAATTCTCTAATGTGTGAATTTTGTCTGGTTTTCTTTTCCTTAAATCCTCCCAACTAGTGCCCTCTAAAGTAAGAACTGTGGGAACTCAGTGAAACCCACTGAGGCAAACACTTTGTTAAGCTTAACTCTGTTTCTCCCCTTCATAGTCCACTACAATGCTGTGCTCATATTTGATACTCTCATATTTGAGTTAAACAAATGAGTTTTTGAGATTCCCATATCCATTTCTTTCAATCTTCTACCTTCACATCTTAAAATAAAGAAATAAGTAGGAATACAACAGGAATTTGTGTTCAGACAGAGGAAAAAAAAACCTTCAAGACAATGCTGATAAGAAATTCTCTCACAAAATCAATTTTTTTCTTATTCTAATATTTTCTTAATCTTTGTTAGCATTTCCTCCATTTTCAAAAAGGTGGTAGGGGTGGGGAGTGATGTTCAAATAATCAAACCCCAAATTATGGACCAAGTAATTATTTTTAATTATTTGCAGAACTTAATGATTACATCCAAATCTGTTTTGATTACAACTGAATGGAAAGAGGCTAGAATTAGGAAGTTGAACTGGAGTCTTTTCCTTGCTCTGTTTTTAATTAATTATATGACCTTGGATATGTTAATATTTTTGTACTTCATTTTTCTCAGCTGCCAATTGACAATAATATACTATGTATCTCACAAGATAATGCAAAGATGAAAAGAGGTAATAATTTAAAAAACACTTAGAAAACTATATTAAGTGTGAATATAGGAAGACTAATAATCCAATGATACTACTTTGCAACTTTAGTAGAATTTGGCTAAGTGTGAAAAGAAACCTCTATAGAGATTTAAAATATCCCTAAACTTATAATGAGATTCTCTATTTTCCAAGTCCCTTTCTTAGCCTATGTTCAACCTACCTGTCATTTATCCTCCCCAATCTTGAGGCCAAAGTACCAGCTGTGTTCAACTGTGTGATAATTCTGTACTATGAACAATTCTTCTGAGGAAGCAGTCAAACGCAGACTCCGTGAGTGGTCTTGGAAAGAGAAAAGCTCCAACCTATGAACTCATGATATCAGTCCCTTGAAGTTGCTCTTATCACTGTACTGTTCATAATGACCTTGTAGCAGGGAATAATCACCCTGTGATGGAAACCAGAGCATCTCACAATGCAAATATGGTCAATGAAACTATTAGCAGTTGGGGGCACCAAGCTACACCTCAGAGCTTAGTGTCAGACAGGCTGAAATGTGTCTGGTTGTCATTAACTAAGGATGACCCTAAAATGGGAGATATTGGTCAAGCCAAGGCAAGTCACTCTGACAAGCTTTGATATGGATCCATTTTCATTCCAGATAAGACAATGAGGGAAGGACAATGTTCATTTCCCTTGATTTATATTTTTAGAACAAATCCAGGTAGAATGATAAGTGTTGTTTTAGTGTTAGAAGGTGTGTGTGCCTGGAGATTTTGGGAAAAAGGAATTATTATAAAAATAATTCTCAAACCTGAGAAGTAAACACTGGGCATGCATAAACATGGTTGCTCTTTCTCCCATTTTTATTTGTCTTCACTATGGTTTTTCTAAGTCACAAAACAAGAGCTTAAATCTCGCCTTTTAAATTTTTTGAGTAAATGAAGAGAAGTCTTACCTGTGAAAATGCTCCCTGACTAATTTCAATACCTTAATGAATAATAGATAAATTTCATTTCCTCCTGATCCTCTCTCTAAGTGGCAGCCAAAGTGATCTTTTGAAACTCCAAAACTAATCATGTCACTGCTTGATTAAAATCCTTCAACAGGTCCCCATTGTCCTCAAGATAATGTCCAAATTATTATATTTTTAAAAAGAGCTTTATAATCAGTCCCTGATTGTCTCGCAAACTTTCTCTACCCTGTGCCTTGTAATGCACTCCTCTGTTGCACTACTTCCCTGGGCACACACAACCAAGTACTCTGGGTTCCAGTCACATTGACTTTCTCGACTTCCTTACAAATTTCTGAAACCACCATGTTAGCCCCCTCCATCTGAGATGAGTTTAAATGATTCCTAATTCTGAGGTGTGCTGCCTGCTACGTGCCCCTCAAGCAATCTGTACTTATCCTCTCATACTTTTATCATAGATACCAATTAACTCCTCAAGGTCAGCATCACCTTATTTCCCTAGCACTTATCCCAAAGTCTAGCAACAAGGAATTGCTCAACAAATACCAAATGGAGGTTCTATGAAAGATATACAGGGGAAGGAAGGGAGAGAAGAAAGATACTAGGGAGATCAAGAGCCTTAGAGTAATCTGGTGTGTTGCTGAGTCAGCTATCATCATTCCTCTCTTGTTTCTTTCGCTCCTCCTGATTCTCAGTTCTGCAGGTAGTAGTTGACTTCTGTCTTCCTCCTATACTCTAGGACATCTGCATCTCTGCTCCTTCCCTTTTCCTGAACTGTGTACTCTCCAAGTCAGTATTTGCTTTTCACTGCCACATTCCTCCCAGGTGTTCTCAACTATTATTCCCACTAAATCAAAATTCTTTGGTCTCAAGACCCCTAGACATTAAAAGTTATCCCTTTTTCATTAAAAACTGGGGGTCTCTATTGTATCTTCATCACAAAAATACAGCACATAATGAAGGAGGAACATCCCACTAAAATCCAGGAAAGGCTGACAAAGATGAAACCAAATAGCACACAATCAGAGTGCATTGATCTCCTTAATTCAATCTGTCTCTTATCTCTTTACACCCATTTAATTAGACATCTCTAATGTGACTAAATGGCAGTATTAAATGTAGCAGGGTGCCCTATAAGGATTAGACTTGTTTTCTTATTGCATTTTTCTTTGTTAATGATAGAAATTGCTACTCAAATCACAGCATAGGCAATGACAGGAATTCACCACGGAAGATGGCCTTTCTTGCAAGAGTAGATGTTGAGAGAGGAGCCTCTAAAAGAAGAAGAGAGAAATTATCCTCTAAAGAAAAGAAAGAAAGGAAGGAGGGACTGTCTGGGAGTGTATATGCAGCAACAGACATCAGAATCAATACTGCCTCCAATGCATCTATTTTGTGTCTATCTACAGCTGCCTGGAAAATTAACTGAAACCTGCCCATGTAGATTTGTAGACCCTAAGAATGTGACCTTGAAGAATTGCACTGGCAAGTTTCTGATTATGCCACAGTCTTCTGAACTCAACCCTTAGCATATAAACACATCAATATAACAACACTATTCCCTTAACTTTGCATATCTTGAAATTAACTACATATACACTTATACACAATGGCAAATCAGAAACCTCCCTAAATAGTTTGAGTCCATTTGTGATCATGTCCAAACTCACTATTAATACAAAAGATGTATAATATTTTTAATGTATTTTCTTCATTATTTTATGGTTTTCAAGGGGAAATTCTAAGAACAAAAAGTCACTTCAAACATTCATTTATAATGAACTATCAGTGTAATTAAACATTAATACCATATACACGCAATTAGCTCTATGTGCTTTAAAGTTATGCCTATGGAGATAACAAATGAGAATATTTCAATAACAGCCTAATAAGCATTTTCATGCAGACATGTTATCTGAATCATTCTGGTCAAATTTTTCTACAAAAAGCACGCATGTTCCTATAGTTAGAATTATCAAGATAATCCTTCATTATATACCACCTCCCCTCTTTTTTTTAAGTATATAGCTCTTGACCATTTTGTAGCAATCACTCTATCATCTCTGTAAATATTTCACTGAACAAAATTTTATTTTAATATATTGTTATTCTTCCAAACAAAGTAAAATAGAGCCAGCTGCCAAATGCTATAGGAGGTTAGATATTATAGCGGCATTTTGAAAGAGCCATAAATTGCCTACAGACTATGGCTGTTTTTCTTTGAGAGGAGAAGATTCCAGAGATAAAATTTTTGGAATTTTTACTTCGTATTTTGTCCTAAAAGAAACAAGTGCTTGTAGCTTAACAAGACTAAACCCTCATGCAGGTCATCAATATGTAACATTTCCTGTCCCTTTCACAGTACAACTAATCAATTAATAGCACACAGCACATAGAATGATCACACTTATGTGGAACAGTAGAGACATAAAATAGGCCCACAAAATAACCTCAGTCACCAGAGGAATGATATAATTTTCTGGAAATCAGAAGTACCCTACCTTTCAAAGAGTTCTCATATTAAGAAATAGAAATTGTTAGAGAAAAAAGGAGACAGGCTTTACAGAAGATTACTAAAAGAAACAGTGTGTCTATGACATCTACCCAGAAATTTCTATTGTGTTCTGATTTCTATAGCCATTTTTAATATCACTGAGACACTTTCTCCTTCTCTATGGATCATCAATATTTCTTAACTCCACAATCCAACACAATGCAATAATTGCCTCTTAGCACTACTGTATAAAAATCTCATTCTCACTAGAACGTAAGAACCACTAATAAGGGATGTGCTTCTGTTCTGCTCATTGATGTATCATGGGGACCAAAAACAGTCATTAATGCATACATAGTGTTGCTTAATGAATGTTTGTTGAGGAATTCACTCCATCTACCTGTTATCTGATTAGGCATAAATTCAGGGAGTCTGCATTACGCTGTGTTTGGGTTTCTACTTTTTTTTTTTTTTTTTTTTACTTCCAAGGACCCCATTTACTATTTATTCACCTTGGATTTCATGTTTTGAAGAATTTGAAGATCTACCAATTGGCATATATTAAGTAACAGTTTTCTATATGTATAGGTGTCCACATGTGTGTTTTAAATTATTAATCAAAAAATAATCATGAGAAAAAGAATGTTGCCATATTGAGTGAAAATATAATTCTAGTCAAAAACAAGAAATGTGAAGGGTCCAGGGTGCAGGAAGACCCTGAGCTCACCTCCTCCATGGACACACCACATCTATACCTACATATAGAACCCCTCCCGAAGAAGACCTGCAGGCTGATTGAAAAGCTACTATGTATACACTGACCACATAGAACTGGGTAGCAAACACATAGATGCAAATATCCATGGGAATCCCACCTCCAATGCAACAACCTGCAGTGGGAGGGATATTGCTGAAGGGCCTAAGCACAGACTTGCCCACCCTGGGACACAGCAAAAAAACAACAGTTTAAAGGGCCCCTAGACTATATGGGAAAGAAATCCATTTACTAACCCTAGAGTTTCTGCCAAATGGGCAGGGAACTACTAGAGCTCTCTCCAGGATCAGAGGCATCAGTGAGCAACATTGCTTGAATCTTCCTGGGGCTCCCCCCAGCTTTGCCTGTTCCAGCTCCAGCTGCCCCACCAAGGCAGCCTCAGGCACAATGCTGCCCATGGACTGCCCTAGACAGTCTAGACCCACTCTAGACGCAGCTACCTTGCTAAAGTGGCCTTGGCCACACCACTCCCCAGGGACTGTCCCCAGCTCACACCAACTCCAGCTCCAGCTGGCCAAACTACCAGGCACAAGCAGTCTACACAGGGTATGCTCCCACACCAGGCCACTACTTCAAGACCAGGAGAGGTAGCTGTTTTGACTAATTCATACAAACAAAAACTGAAAGTCAAAGAAAATGAGGAGAGGAATATGATCCAAACAAAAGAACAAACAAAACTCCAAGGAAAAACCCTAATGAAATGGAGATAAGTAATTTACCTTATTAAGAATTCAAAGAAAAGGTCATAGGATATTCACCAAACTCAAAAGAATTAAAAAGCTCAGTGAAAGCTTCATCAAAGACTTAGAATGAATAAGAAAGAACCAATCAGAACTGAGCAATGCAATAACTACAATTTAAAAATACACTAGAGTGAATCAAGAGCGGATTAGATAATACAAAAGAATGAATAGGTAATCCAGAAGAGAAAGAAGAGGAAATCACCCAATCAGAATAGGAAAAAAATTTTTTTTTCAAAATGAGGACAGTTTAAGGGACCTCTGAGACAACATAAAGCATATTAACATTTGCAATATGGGGGTACCAGAAAGAGAAGAGAGAAAGGGACAGAAAAACTATCTGAAGAAATAATGGCTAAAAATGTTCCTAACCTGAGAAAGGAAACAGACATCCAGATACAGAAAACACAGAAAAAAATCCCAAACAAGATGAACCCAAAAAGATTCATGCAAGACATTATAATTAAAATGGCAAAACTTAAAGATAATCTTAAAGGCAGGAACAGAAGGCAACTCATCACATATAAGGGAAATCCCATGACTACCAGCTGATTTTTTTTTCAGCAGAAATTTTACAGGCAAGAAGGGAGTAGCAGAATATATTTAAAATGTTGAAAGGAAAAAAATTATAAAATGGCATACTGTATATGGCAAGATTATCATCCAGAATTGAAGGAAAGATGAAGAGTTTCCTGGACAATCAAAACCAAAAAGAGGACTTTCCAAGATGGTGGAGGAGTAAGAGGACACGGAGTTCATCTCTCCCCACAAACATACCAAAAATACATCTACAAATGGAATAGTTCTCACAGAGCACCTACTGAACACTAGCAGAAGACCTTGGACACCTAAAAGAACAAGAAACATCCCCATGTAACCGGGTAGAATGAAAGGAAGAAGAAGGGAAAAGGAAGAGGAGAGGAAGCAGGATGGGACCTGCACCCCTGGCAGGGAATTGAATGTGAGGAGATGTTCCCACATCTGGGAAAGCCCCCTCACTGGCAGGGAGATGAGTTGGGACAGAAGCAGTGTGCCAAGGGCTCAGAGGAGAGCCCAGCAGCCAGTCTGTGGCAGGCAGAACAGAGTAATACAATGGTCCATGCCACAGCCCTGCATGCCCCAGCCTAAGAAGGGTGTACACCAGTGCACATGGGGGCTGGGGGCTGGAACATGGGGTTTGGAGAATAGACCCAGGGAGGAGACTGCTGTTGGCTGTGAGGAGAGAGTTTGAGGGGATGGGAGTGAGAAGCTCCACAACTGGTAATACTTATGGAGGAAGCCTGAACTGCCACAAAAGTGAAGCGCCTTTGTTGAGTGATGTGCAGGGCCACCACTGCAGCCTCTTTCCTCATAAGCCAGTCCCTGTCTCCACAAGCACTAGGGAGAGCTCCCACCAGAGTGGGTTCATGCACCCCTGCCATCCCCTACACTGCCATCCCCAGAACCCCACCTGGGCTGCCTGCTTGCCCAAATTGCCACCTTACAGGCTCATGCGTTCCAATCCCTACCCCATCACCTTCCTGCCTGGGTGGCTCACTAGCCCTTATCATTGCCTAGGCTCGTTCCTGCCTGATGAGCTCCTGTGCTCTGGCATCCTCTGGAGCAGACTGTGGTGGGGGGAACACATGCAGAGGTGGGACTGAGACCACAGCTGAGCCCCAGGGGCTCTGCAACTAAGGAAAAAGAACTGAAATCTCTCCTTGTAACTGCATGAACTGTGGAGTTTTACATTCACTGATGGCCTCCTAAATTCAGTGCCTGCAAAACATCTGAAAGGACAAGTGCTCCTGCAGCTGGGACAGGTCTGGCTTTAGTAGCTGTGAGCTTTGTGGTCATGTAAACATGAGGGGTGGGCCAGGCCAGAGTCTGGGCTGCCTCCACAGCTCCCACAGTGAGTCCAGGTGCACAACTACTGCAGTTCTGGGACCTGACCTCAGTGGATCTGTGTCAGTGGCCTGGTGTATACAGCACCTGAGAACCACCAGGGCCAACTGCCAGCATACCCACGAAAAGTGGGACTAAGTACACAACAGTGTACTTTATGAGTCTGCAACATGGGCAAAAGGGGACACAACAGAGCACATTCACAGGTGAAGAGCTCCAGAGGAAAAATTCTCAGTAGCTTCCCTCCCAGTAGGAATGCTCCAATGACACCTACCTCACATCACAGATCAAAATCACAGCTAAGAAAAAGATCTGGGGGCTTCTACACCACCAGCTATGGAGTAGACCCCACCCCTTACAGAGCAGTGACAACCACAGAGCAAAGGAGAGGTCCCACTCAATATCCAGGGCAGGCTCTGGTCACCACATCAGTCAAACCCCAAATCAAGGGGATAATGGCACAAGCCTCTGGATCAACCTCACCCAACAGGGGGCAGACATCAGAAGGAAGACAAACTATGATCCTGCAGCCTGTGGAAAGGAGACCACAAACACAGTAAGTAAGACAAAACGAGATGACAAAGAAATATGTTGCAGATGAAGGAGCAAAATAAAAACCTACAAGAATATCTGAATGAAAAGGAGGTAGGCAATCTACCTGAAAAAGAATTCAGAATAATGATAGTAAAAATGATCCAAGATCTTGCAAAAAGAATGGAGGCACCAATCAGGAAGATACAAGAAATGTTTAACAAAGACCTAGAAGAAACAAAGAACAAACAAACAGAGATGAACCATACAATAACTGAAATGAAAAATACACTAGAAGCAATCAATAGCAGAATAACTGGGAAGAAGAATGGATAAGTAAGCTGGAAGACAGAATGGTGGAAATCACTGCCATAGAACAGAATAAAGAAAAGAGAATGAAAAGAAATGATGTCAGTCTCAGGGACCTCTGGGACAACAATTTAATGGACCAACATTTAAACTATATGGGTCCCAGATGAAGAAGAAAAAGAGAAAGTGCCTGAGAAAAATATTTGAAGAGATTATAGTTGAAAACTTCCTAATATGGGAAAGGAAATAGTCACCCAAGTCCAGAAGTGCAGAGTCCCATACAGGATAAACCCAAGGTGGAACACACTAAGACACATATTAATCAAACTAACAAAAGTTAAGTACAAAGAAAAAATATTAAAATGGGCACGGGAGAAGCAACAAACAACACACAAGGGAATCCCCATAAAGTTAACAACTGATTTTTCAGCAGAAACTGCAGGCCAGAAGAGAGTGGCATGATATATTTAAAGTGATGAAAGTGAAAAGCCTACAACCAAAAATACTCTACCTAGCAAGGCTCTCATTCAGGTTTGACAGAGAAATTAAAAGCTTTACAGATAAGCAAAAGCTAAGAGAATTCAGGATCAACAAACCAGCTTTACAACAAATGCTAAAGGAACATCTCTAGGCAAAGGGGGAAAAAAAAGGAGGCTACAACTAGAAACAAGAAAATCACAAATGAGAAAGCTCACTGGTAAAGGCAAACACAGAGTAAAAGCAGGAAATCACCCATACACAAACATGATATCAAAACCAGCAACTGTGAGGAAAGTACAAATGCAGGACATGGGAATTGCGTTTGAAATTAAGAGACCAGCAACTTAAAACAACCTTGTATATACATATAGACTGCTTTAACAAAACCTCATGGGAAATGCAAACCAAAAAGATTCAATAGATACACACACACAAAAGAAAAAGCAACCCAAACACAACACTAAAGATGGTCAGCAAACCACAAGAGAACAAAAGAGGAAGCGAAGAAAAAAGAAAAGGCCACAACTAGAAATAAGAAAATATATGAAAGGAAAAATCTCACTGGTAAAGACAAATATATAATAAAAACAGTGGATCAGCTACTTATAAATCTAGTATGCAGGTTAAAAGACAAAATTATACAATTAACTATAACTACAGCATGTACTTAAGGGATACACAAAATAAAAGGATGTAAAATATGACACCAAAGCATAAAGCATGGGACAGAGTAAAAATATGTTGCTTTTAGAATGCCTTCAAACTTCAGTGACTATCAGCTTAAAATATTAGATGGTTATATACACAGGTCCATATATTTGAACCTTATGGTAACCACAAACCAAAAAACCTATAATCGATACACAAAAAATAAAGAGGAAGAAATCCAAACACAGCACTAAAGGAATCCATCAAACCATAAGAGAACAGACTAAAAGAAGAAGAAAAGAACAGAGAAGAACTATAGAACATCCATAAAACAAATGACAATGTGGCAGTAAGTGCATACATATCACTTATCATTTTAAACATAAGTGGACTAAATGCTCCAATCAGAAACTTATGGTAGCTAAATGGGTAAAAGAAAATAAGACTAATGTATATGCTGCCTACAAGAGACTCCCCTCATAAAGACACAAATAGACTGAAAGTAAAAGAATGGAAAAGAAGATACTCCATGCAAATGGACCATAAAAGAAACCTGGGGTAGCAACACTCATACCAGATGAAATTGACTTTAAAACAAAGACAAGGAAGGGCATTATATAATGATACAGGGGTCAATCCAACAAGAGAATATAACATTTAAAAACATTTATGTACCCAATACACGAGACCCTAAATATATAAAGCAAATATTAACAGAAAAAAAATAGACATGGATAGCAATATAATATGAGTAGGGGACTTATTTTCCCACTTACATCAATGACTAGCTCATCCTGACAGAAGATCAATAAGGCAACACTGGCATTAAACAACAGACAATATTTTTTGAACATCTCATACAAAAACAGCAGAATACATGTACTTTTCAAGTGTATGTTAAACATTCTCCAAGATAGAACACATATTAGGCCACATGATAAATCTCAATAAATATAAGAAGATTAAAGTTGTGTCAAGCATTCTTTTGACCAGAACAATATGAAACTAGAAATCAAATACAAGAGGAAAACTGGAAAAAACACAAACATGTGGATACTTAACAACTTGCTCATTTATTACAATGAGTGAGTTAATGAGCAAATCAAAGAGGAAATAAAAAAAAAATCTTGAGACAAATGAAAATACAAACACAACTGTTCCGAATCTATGGGACAAAGTAAAAGCAGTCATAAGAGGGAAGTTCAGAAAGAAACAGACCTATACCTCAAGAAACAAGAAAAACCTCAAATAAACTACCTAAATGTACATTCAAAGTAAAGAACAAGCAAAGTCCAAAGTTATTAGAAGGAAGAAAATAAGAAAGATCAGAGCAGAAATAAAATAGAGACTAAAAAAATAAACAGTAAAAAAGATCAATGAAACTGAGTTGGTTTTTTGAAAAGATAAACAAAACCAACAAACCATTAGCCAGACTCATTAAGAAAACAGAAAGGGAGCTCAAGTAAATAAATCAGAAACTGATGCCACAGAAATAGAAAGGATCATAAGAGATTACTATGACCAATTACACACCAATAAAATAGACAACAGAGACAAAATGGATAAATTCTTAGAAACACATGCTCTAAGACCAAATCATGATGAAATAGAAAATCTGAATAGACTGATTACTAATAACAAAATTGAGTCAATAATCAAACCCCCCCACCCCCCACATACACACACAAAGAAGTTCAGAACCAGACAGCTACATAGGTTAATTCTACCATGCATTTAAGGAAGAGTTAACATCTATTATTCTCAAATTATTCCAAAATGTTAAAGAGGAAAGAACACTTCATTAAAAGTATCATACACCATGATCAAATGGAATTTATTCCAGGGATGCCAGGATTGTTTAACATCTTTAATGAGTCAATGTGATACACCATATTAACAAAACAAAGGATAAAAATCAAATGATCATATCAATATATGCAAAAAGAGCATGTGACAAAATTCAACATCAATTTATGATAAAAACTCTCAATAAAGTGGGTATAGAAGAAACACATTCCAAATTAATAAAGGCCATACAAAACACACCCACAGCTAACATCATACTCAATGGTGAAAAACTGAAAGCTTTTTGTCTAAGATTAGGAACAAGACAAGCATGCCCACTCTTGCCACTTTTATTCAGCCCAGTACTGGTTCTCCTAACCATAGCAATCAAACAAGAAAAGGAAATTAAAAGCATCCATATTGGAAAGGAAAATATAAAATTATCACTATTTGCAGATGACATGATACTATAGAATAGAGAACCCTAAGACTTCATCAAAAAAAAAAAAAAAACTATTAGAACAATAAATGAATTCAGTAAAGTTGCAAGATTCAAAATTGATATGCAGAAATCTCTGGCATTTCTATATGCTAACACAAACTACGTAAAAGAGAAATAAAGGAAACAATCTCATTCACTATTGCATTAACAAAAAAATACCTAGGAATACACTTAAGCAGTACAGTTCTCAAACCTGTACACTGAAAACTATAAGACGTTGTGGAAAGAAACTGAAAATGACACAAATAAATGGAAAGATAGATCATGCTCATGGATTGGAAGAATTCATATTAAAATGTTCATACTACCCAAAGCAATCTACAGATTCAATACAATCTCTATCAAAATACCAATGGCATTTTTCATAGGACTATAACAAACAATTCTAAAATTTGTATGGAACCACAAAATACCCCAAGTAATCAAAGCACTCTTTTTTTTTAAATTATAGTTGCTTTACAATGTTGTATTAGTTTCTGCCATGCTATGAAGTGAATCAGCTATATGTATACAAATATCCCCTCCATCTTGGACCTCCCTCTCACTACACCCCCATTCTACCCATCTAGGTCATCATAGAGCACTGCACTGAGCTCCTTGTACTATACAGCAGGTTCCCACTAGCTATTTTACACATGGTAGTGTATATTTGTCATTTCTAATCTCCCAATTTGTTGCACCCTCCCCTTCCCACCCTGTGTCCACATGTCCATTCTCTACATCTGCATCTCTATTCCTGCCCTGCATCTGTACCATTTTTCTAGATACCACATATATGCATTAATATATGATATTTGTTTTTCTGACTTACTTCACTTTGTATGACAGATTCTAGGTCCATCCATATCTCTACAAATGACCCAATTTCATTTCTTTTTATGACTGAGTAATATTCCATTGTACATATGGACAACATCTTCTATATCCATTCATCTGTCAATGAACATTTAGGTTGTTTCCATGTTCTGGCTTTGTAAATAGTGCTACAATAAACATTGGGGTACATGTGTCTTTTGGAATTATGGATTTCTCTTGAAAAAGAAGAACAAAGCTGGAAGTATTGATCTTTGAAATTATACTACAAGTCTACAGTAATCAAAACCATCGAACTGGCACAGAAACAGACCGATAGATGAATGGAAGAGAATAGAGAGTCCAGAAATAAACCTATGCCTATATGATTAATTAATCCATGACAAAGAGAGGAGGCAAGAATATATAATGGGGAAAAGACTGTCTCTTCAATAAATGGGATTAGGAAAACTGAACGGCTACATGCAAAATATGAATTTGGACCACTTTCATACACCACGTACAAAAATAAACTCAGAATGAATTAAAGACTTAAATGTAAGTCCTGAAACCATAAAACTTCTAGAAGAAAACGTAGGCAGTAACCTCTTTGATATCAGTCTTAGCAATATTTTTTTAGATATGTCCCCTCAGGCAAGAGCAACAAAAGCAAAAAAGAAACAAATGAGACTATATCAAATTAAAAACCTTTGCACAGTAAAGAAAACGATCAATACAATGAAAAGGCGATCCACTGAATGGGAGAAGATATTTACAAATGATACATCAAATAAGGGATTGATATTCAAAACATATAAAGAACTCAAACAACTCAACATCAAAAACACAAACAACCCAATTAAAAAATGGATAGAGGACCTGAATAAATATTTTCCCAAATAAGACAAACAGCCAACTGATACATGAAAAGGTATTCAACATCACTAATCATCAGAGAAATACAAATCAAAACCACGAGATATCACCTCACATCTGGCAGAATGACTGTTATGAAAATAGACCGCAAAAAACAAGTGTTATCAAGGATGTAGATAAAAGGTAATCATTGTGCACTATTGGCAGGAATGGAATTTGGTACAGCCATTATAAAAAAAACAGTATAGAGTTTCCTCAAAAAAGAACAATAGAACCAACATATGATCCAGCAATTCCACTTCTGGGTATTTATGAAAAAGAAAGAAAGAAAGAAAGAAAGAAAGAAAGAAAGAAAGAAAGAAAGAAAGAAAGAAAGAAAGAGAGAGAGAGAGAGAGAGAGAGAGAGAGAGAGAGAGAGAGAGAGAAGGAAGGAAGGAAGGAAGGAAGGAAGGAAGGAAGGAAGGAAGGAAGGAAGGAAGGAAGGAAGGAAGGAAGGAAGAAAGAAAGAGGGAAAGAAAAAACACTAATGCAAAAAGACACATTCACCCCATGCTCATTGTATCATTATTTATAATAGTTAAGATATGGAAGCAACCTGTGTCCATCAATAGATGAATGGATAAAGAAGATATGGAATATATGCAGAATAGAATATTATTCAGCCATAAAAGAATAATGAAATTTTTCCATTTGCATCAGTTTGCATGGACGTGGAGGATATCACAATATCCTAAGTTGGACAGAGACAAACAAATATTGTATGATTTCACTTATATGTAGAATCTAAAAAACAAAACAAAAGGGGAAACAGACTCACAGATACAGAGAACAAACTGGTGGTTGCCAAAGGGGAAGGGGGTGGAGGGATGAACAAAATAGGTGAAGGGGATTAAGAGATACAAACTTCCAGCTATAAAATAAAGTCACAGGAATGTAATGTACACACAGGGTATATAGTCAATAATATTGTAACAAATTTATATGGTGATGGATGGTAACTGGTCATATTATGGTGATAACTTCACAATGTATAAAGTTATTGAATCACTATGTTGCATACCTGAAAACAATATGATATTGTATGTTAATTATAATTCAATTAAAAAAAAAGAAATGGGGGTCATCAGCCCCTGTTGCCTTGTTGTGAGTAAATATGATTCCTATTAATTAGACTTTTTGAAGTAATGAGACTATTTCATGGATTTTGCTACTTAGATGTCTCAGTGAGCTTGGGAGCTATTGGTCCATGCCAGTGAATCAGAAACATTATACATATGAAAAAATATATATTACATATATACACACAGGAATTTATGTATATATGAATACATATATGTACTTATGCAAACTAGATTTTATTAGTTTATTCATACTGAGAGAGAACAGGGAATATGTGCAGTATTTTTCTTGCCTTCATGGAGAACATGAGTTCATAAAATAGCAATAATAAAAGAAGTCATAAATTGGGCCTAATATTAATGTCAATTAGCATCCCAATGACATAATGAATATGGTAAAACACTTAAATTTTATTGATATCAATAGCTATCATCAAGACAGGTTTATTGATGTTGTAATCAAGAGGGCTGATTTCACAAAGCTCTCAGTAATTGACAATACCATGTCAGAAAGCCTCTGGAACAGGTTGACTGCACGCAAGTATACAAAATACTATCAGGTCAAAATACTAGCTCACAGAGATCTTATTCTGGTATAATTGGTGAAAACAAATAAAAAATATTTACTGAGCAAAAACTATGAGTCAAATCTCTTCTAGAAATTATGGGGAATAAACAAGAAGTAGACATCATGGTCTCAGTCTCAAGTTGGTATGATCTGGTTAAGGAGACAGGAAAGTCCTGCATGAAGAATGTAGTGCTTGTCTGCCCCCCCCATAGTTTCCCCTGAAACCCTCTTTGCCAGCTGTTCATGTCTAGATCTACTTGAGATACCCTCTCCCCACCCACTGCCCTGTTAAAACCTATCTCTTCCCTTTTCTGTTCCACTGGTGTAGCCTTTTCAGATCTCTTCTTTTTTTTTTTAAGCTTTTTATTGGAATGTAATTACTTTACACTATTGTGCCAGTTTTTGCTGTACAACAAAGTGAATCAGCTGTGTATATATATATATACTGTAGATATATATATATATATCCATATCCCCTTCCTCCTGCAATTCCTTCCCACCCTCACTATCCCAGTCCTTTAAGTCATCACCCACCATCGAGTTGATCTCCCTGTGTTATGCAGCAGCTTCCCACTAACTATCTATTTTACATTTGGTAGTGTATACATGTCAATGTTACTCTCTTATTTCGTCCCAGCTTCTCCTTCGCCCTCCACCCCATTTCCTCAAGTCTGTTCTCTACATCTGCATCTTTATATTCTTGCCCTGTCACTGCGTTCATCAGTACCAATTTTTTAGATTCCATATATATGAGCTAGCATATGGTATTTGTTTTTCTCTTTCTGGCTTACTTCATTCTGTATGACAGACTCTAGGTCCACCCACCTCACTACAAATAACTCAGTTTCATTCCTTTTTATGGTTGAGTAATATTCCATTGTATATATGTGCCACATCTTCTTTATCCATTCATCTGTCGATGGGCATTTAGGTTGCTTTCATGTCCTGGCTATTGTAAATGATGCTGCAATGAATACTGTGGTACATATTTCTTTTTGGATTATGGTTTTCTCAGTGTATATGCCCAGTAGTGGGATTGCTGGGTCATATGGTAGTTCTATTTTTAGTTTTTTAAGGAACCTCCATACTGTTTTCCATAGTGGCTGTACCAATTTACATCCCTAGCAATAGTGCAGGAGGGTTCCCTTTTCTCCACACCCTCTCCAGCATTTATTGTTTTTAGATTTTTTGATGATGGCCAGTCTGACCAGTGTGAGATGATACCTCATTGTGGTTTTGACTTGTATTTCTCTAATGATTAGTGATGTTGAGCATCTTTTCATGTGTTTGTGAGCCATCTGTATATCTTCTTTGGAGAAATGTCTGTTTATGTCTCCCGCCCATTTTTGGATGGGATTATTTGCTTTTTTGATATTGAGCTGCATGAGCTGCTTGTATATTTCAGAGATTAATCCTTTGCCAGTCGCTTCATTGGCAAATATTTTCTCCCATTTCAGATCTAGTCATAATGCCATCAGTATAGGTAACCTGAAACTCAAATCTGACCATGTCACTCCCTAAAATATTTCAGTGCCTGTTTCATTACTAATTCCTTAGCACTGACATAAGACCCTAGAAAACTTAGCTCCTCTCTTATCTACAAAATAATTTTCTAAGCTCCTCTTTTTCCTTTTTGTGAATTTTATTTTACTCATTACTGTTTATTTAGCTGTGGGATATATATCCTACCTCCAAACCAAGTTTCCTAATTAAACCTTGTACCATTTATTATAACACTGTTCTGATCTGCTGAGCAAGAGTAACTTTAATTCAATCTCTTTTTCTGGCCCTGCATGATATTGGGTTGGCTAAAATGTTCATTCATTTTTTCCCATAAGATGGCTCTAGTAGCACTTAGTTGTCTTTAACTTCATTCAAAACAATTTTGTTATACTGTATGTGACAGCTGTCATAGCAGAATGCATTTTTAAAAAAGACATCAAAATTAGTGAATTTTTGTGTAGACATTTTAATATTGAAGATGGAGGAAAAAAGCAACATTGTCAGCATATTGTGCTTTATTATTTCAAGAAAGGTAAAAATGCAACTGAAATGCAAAAAAACAGATATGTGCATGGAGAAGGTGCTGTCACTGAATGACTGTGTCAAAAGTGGTTTGCAAGGTTTCATGCTTGAGATTTCTTGCTGGACAATGCTCCACGGTTGGGTAGACAAGTTGAAGTTGATAGCAATCAAATTGAGAAATTGAGAACAATCAACGTTATATCACGCGGGAGATAGCCAGTATACTTAAAACATTCACATCAAGGGTTGAAAACCATTTGCACCAGCTTGGTTATGTTAATCACTTGGACGTTTGGGTTCCACATAAATTAAGTGAGGAAAACCTTGACTGTATTTCTGCATGCAATTCTCTACTTAAACGTAATGAAAATGTTCTGTTTTTAAAGCAAATTGTGATGGGCAATGAAAAGTGGATACTGTACAGTTATGTGAAATGGAAGAGACTGTGGGGCAAGCAAAATAAACTATCAACAACCACACCAAAGGTTGGTCTTCATCCAAAGAAGGTGATGTTGTGTATATGGTGGGATTAGAAGGGAGTCCTCTATTATGAGCTCTTTCTGGAAAACCAAACGATTAATTCAGACAAGCACTGTTCCCAGTTAGACCAACTGAAAGCAGCACTCAACAAAAAGCATCCAGACTTAGTCAATAGAAAACATATAATCTTCCATCAGGATAACATGAGACCACATGTTTCTTTGATGACCAAGCAAAAACTCTTACAGCTTGGCTGGGAAGTTCTGATTCATCCACCATATTCACCAGATATTGCACCATTGGATTTCCATTTATTTCGGTCTTTACAAAATTCTCTTAATGGAAAAAATTTCAATTCCCTAGAAGACTGTAAAAGGCACCTGGAACAGTTCTTTGTTCAAAAAGATAAAAAGTTTTGGGAAGATGGATTTATGAAATTGCCTGAAAAATGGCAGAAGGCAGGAACAAAAGGGTGAATATTGTTCAATAAAGTTCTTAGTGAAAAATGAAAAATACATCTTTTATTTTTACTTAAAAACTGAAGGCACTTTTTGGCCAACCCAATTGCTTTAGGGTGTGATGACTATACCCTTCTCACTGGAATACAAGCTCTTTGAGGACAGCAACTGAAAAACCTCCTGTGTAGTAATTGTCTATACTCAAGTATCAGCATGTCTATAGATAATAGTTTTAAATACCCAAGAATCATAAATTCATAGAATTACATATTTTGGAGTAATTTTAGGAATTATTCATGTCAAATTTTTTTACAGATTAAAGAAACAGAGATCCAGAAATGTAAGTGACTTGACCAAAGTGACAATTACTTAGGAACAAGATTTGGAGGAGTAAAAACTCACTCTTAAACATCAGTCTTAAATAGAAGTCACAACTTTTATTACAGAGAAACAAAGAGATGATAGATCAGATAGGTAGATAGATAGATAGATAGATAGATAGATAGATAGATAGATAGATGATAGATAGATAGATAGATAGATAGATAGATAGACAGACAGACAGATAGGTAGAGATAACAGATAAGGATATAGTTTACTATAAGAGACAGGAATGCAGTGCTGCTAATTACTAGTTCTAATTACAGCTTTAAATAATTCATAAGCTCAAAATCAATTATTCATGTGTTAAGTTTCAGCTCAGAGATGACACTAGATTATAGAGAAATTTTATGAAATTACAATACTACTGAATCAGGATAGGAGAACAGATTCATTTAGTACTTCAGGTGTCAAATTCTCAACTTCTACTTAATCTACCAGCAGTTCCTGGCAAATGCTACTTAACTGGCAGAGCCCAAAGAAATAAAACTTATCGTGTAATGTTAAAATCCTTGAATAGAAAACCTTCAGAGTCCTAATATAAGAAAAACTTCCCATCAATTAATTATGAGCTCTAATCTCAACCCCACCTCCAGCAGGGGGCCTTACACATCCTTCCTCACAGAATTTTCCATATATCAGCAACTTGCAAGGATCATTGAGCAAAGAACAACCAGACAGTATTTCAGAGATGGGAGCATGGGTAAATGACATAAAAAATCAGACAAATGATCCCCACCATGTCCTGTTATTTAGAGACAATCTCAGGAACAAAGAGATGTAGGGTTAGAAGTTCCCAACTGGCTGACAGGGTTATTTTCGTCATCCTGACAAGATGGCAGGGCACTGCACGGCTCTGGAATGCCCGTTGTATGGCATGATCTATGTGCCTGGCTCGCCTGGAGCTGTACACTGCACAAGAGTTGGCAAGGGACCCTAACAAAGGTGCTCCGATAAAGAATCATTTCAATTCTAGAAAATGGCTTTCAGAAATCCCACTTCTCCCATTTATCTGAAAGATTTGAAATCCCAAAAAGAGACTAGTACTCCCATGTTCAGTATAGCACTAGGCACAAGAGCCAAGATACAGGAACAACTTCAATGTCCTTCAACAGATAAATGGATAAAGAATATGTGGTATATATGTACAATGGCACATTGTACAGCCTTTAAAAAGAAAGAAATTCTGCAACATGTGACAGCATACATTAACCTTGAGGACATTATGTTAAGTAAAAGAAGCCAGTCACAGAAACACAGGTATTGCATGATTCCACTTACATAAGGTATCTAAAATAATCAAATGCATAGAATCAGAGAGTGAAATGGTGGTTGCCCAGGGCTGGGGGAGGAGGAAATGAGGAGTTACTAATCAATAGGCATAATGTTTCTGTTAAGTAAAATGACTACATTCTAGAGATCTGTCGTAGAACATTGTACCTATATTCAACAATACTGTATTATATACTTAAAAATTTGTTAAGAAGTATATCCAAAGTTAAGTGTTCTTACCACAATAAAAATTTAACTTCTATCTCTTGAGTCTGTAAATGTAAATCCTTACCTGCTACACTTCAGTACTAAAATGATTCTTAAACTGTTCTGATTATACTATGTCGTCATAAAATCACTATATACTGTGGGCTACAAATGGGCCCAGGCACTGCTACCGAGAGCTCTAAGCCTCTGCCAGCCAGAGTGCTGCTTTCCAGACAGGTCATGCTATTTGGACTGAATGACAGCTCAGTATCAGAAGTAAGTAGACATCGCTTAAGTGTGTTTCCAAACACAATATGGGACCCACCACAACTGGAAGGAAACAGTGGTACTAATATTTTCCATCAGCTCCAAGAAACTGACGCTATGTTGGTTTACGATGACCCAGGGGAGAGGTATTCAAATGCCCATGTTTACCTTGAACTGCCTCTAAAACTCCGTTTCCAGTTACTTAGCAAGTCTAGGCCAGCAGTCTAGCATGGAACATCAATACTGGATTGTCCATAAATCTGAGCGTACCTCCGTTTGCATTTGTTCTCCTTGTGCACCGTGCAGAGGCTGCTCTCTCCTCTGCTATTTCCTATTCCTGGGCTGCTGGATCTGTTACTTTAAATGCACATGAACAACAGTTGATTTGCTATCTTTCTCTTTTTAAAGGCACTTCAAAGTCATTACTTTATGCAAGTTACCGTATAAATCTACTCTCCTGTTATTCTTCTGAATATCTTCTTTAACTTTCAGTATGTCCTCTCCTAATCTTCCACACAATGTTGAAAAGTATCCTCTACTGATAATGTGCTATTGATTGATCTGCTCTAGTCTATTTCCAACACCTTATAAATCTTACTTGGAACAATAAAAGTATTCATAAGTGTTTCCTGAATATATTACATTTAATCTAAAATTAAACTCATTTCTCCATTTTTATCAATCTATTTTTTCAAGTTTAAAAATATTTAATTGAACTGAAGTAAAAAAAAATGACAACAAGAACTATTTCATTACCCCCAGATGTGATGTTTCAATTCAATATTTTTGTTTTTTATACTAATAAACACTTTCAAGTTGCTATTTTAAGGCTAAACGTCTTCTAAATTTCTATTATTTTGGACCTCAAATTTTCTATTATATGTCCTTACTTTTATTGTGTTTTAATGCTGTGTTCATCATCCAGTTTTCTCACAGCTGTATGTTAATGTACATTGTTAATTGTATTTTTCTCTTTTAAAACATTGATAGCATTATTTTGGTACAAGCACAATAGTAAGGATGATACAGAGCTTTCTCATTAGCTTTATCTTATCCTTGTGCTTTTACAATTAGCTTGGACTTAAAACTACATTTAATAAATTAACCAAAAATATTTAAATCTTCATGGCATAAGATACTCAGAAGTACTCCTTTTAAGTGGATAACAGCATTTACGTAACTCCTAGTTCTTTAAGAGGAGAAACAAAGGTAACCAACAAACTACATTACATAACATCCTATATTATTTCCTTCAACTCCTTAAGCGAAGCCACTGTTATTGATATATCTTTTAAGGCATATTGCTGAAAACGTAATTTTAGAGGAACAAACTTCCATAAGCCCTACCATTTTTCATTCACTATACATTAATTATTGACCAGAGTTACACAGTCTTGAAGAACATGAGCTTGAAGCTAGATGTGTCAGCTCTCTCTCTTACTAGCTATGAAACTATGAGTATAAATCAACCTAAAACTTTAGTTTTTCATCTATGAAATGGGAAAATGGTACTATCCACCTTATAAGATTACTGAAAGGACTAAATAAAATGATTTATGCAATAAAACATTATGTATACTAAGTAATAAGTACTAATTAAAAATAGTTTATATTTCGAAATGAATTTCAAAGCATGCCTTCCAAAATATTCTTAAATCTATACTGAAAATTAGTAATGGAGGGCTAATTTTCAGGGTGATAATTTTAGCAACATTAGGATTTTTCTTTCCAAAAATCCAACACATAAAGGACAGTATGACTTTCACTTAAGTATTATGTTGCTTTTCACTACTTCTAATGTCAAATATACTATTGAGTTTTACATCTTTCAGCAAATTTTATTGCAAGCCACTATAGCCAGAAACATACAATAAACCTTTCACTCTTACCAACCACATATTTAATACTTCAGCATAAATTAGACACAGTTCTAACAAAATAATTTTAGATGAATTACTATGACATCCTTTTAAAACCTAAAGCTGAACCTAGGGTGAATCGCTTTATGGCTTCCAGGACATTTTATTCCATATTTTCAAACGTCAGTGCTATGCAATTTAGGTTATTTTAATGATAAATATTGCTAGATAGGTTTTAAACCAGTTCACTGTCAATGTTTTCCCTCAATGCTATCACTGAGAAATAATTGATGTTTTAGAGCCATCCACTATCTCAATTTCAGATTTTAAAAAATGTTAACATATAGCACTAAATGAAGTGCTATATGAAGCAAATAATATTTCAATGACTGTAATTTAAAGTCTCTTCTTCACTAACAAGTATAATCCTAAAAGTATATCCATCTACATATTACTAGTTTGATCTGGCTCATCTCATTACTCTCAATTGTTGCCACCTGACTACAATCAGTTGTTGCTACCTGTAATCAACTTGACATATCAGTGAAGCTCTGTCATTATAAAAGTTCAGAACTAAAGCTTCAGAAGCACAAGATTTTTGTCTTAGTACATTGCTAATCCCTAGCATCTAACGCAATGCCTAACATATAGTAAGCACTCAGTAAATGTGTATTAAATAAAAATTGTTCCTTTAGCTTACATGAGTTAAAACACCATGTCTTCCTCCAAGTGGAAATTCATCACTACCAATATTTAGAAATATGTTTAGTATATTCACTCCGTCAGGCTCAGGATTTCATAGTGATTTTGCCAGTTAAAAGATACTAAATATAATTATTTCATTTTTTGGCTACTAAAAAGTAATAGTTTATGGATTTGTCTTAGAAACTCATTGGCTATCTGACAGGTTAAACAGACTATGTGTGCATTGAAAATGGTAAAGCTTGGCTGAAATAATTCAAAAAATTCTAAATAAAGAAATACACCATGCTTAACTATTGGAAGACTCAATATTGTTAAAATTAAAGTTTTCTACAAGTTGACTTACAGAGTTAATGCAATCCCATCATCCTTCCCTCAAAATTCCTGCAGACACATTCTAAAAAATTTACAAGCTAATTCTAATATTTATGTGGAACTGAAAAGAATATGGAATAGCTAAAATAATAAAAAAGAACAAAATTGGAGGACATATTACTTGATTTCAAAATGTACTATAAATCTATAATGATCAAGACAGTGTGGTATTGACATAAGGATATATAGAGAGAACAATGGAATAGAATAGAGAGTTCAGAAATAAACTCACATGTATTGGGTTGGCCAAAAATTTCATTAAGGTTTTGCCGTAAAATAAACCTGAACAAACTTTTTGGCCAACCCAATATATGATAATTGATTTTCAGCAAAGGTAGAAAATTATTCAATAAGGAAAGGATAGTATTCTCAGCATTTGGCAGTGAAGCAATTATATATTCATTTTGAAAAAATGAACCTTGATCATCACCCATATACAAAAATTAACTCAATGTTCATTATAGTCCTAAGACTATGAGCTAGAACTGTAAATTGTATAGAAGAAAACATAAAGAAAATCATCATGATGATGGGATTGGCTAGGATTTCCTAAGGAGTCCTGGAAAAGGATAGCTCATAAAAGAAAAAATTGATAACTTAGACTTCATTCAAAAAATGAAAAGGATCTCATTAAAAGAATGAAAAGCTACAAAGTAGAAGAAAATAATCACGTTACATACAAATGACAGATACTTATATCCAGACTACATAAAGAACTCTTACTATTTAATAAGAATACAACTAATCCATTAAAAATAGGCAAAATTTGAATAAACACTTATCAAAGAAAATATACAACAAAAGATGCTCAACATCATTAGTCATCAGGTAAGTACAAATTAACACCACAATGTGATACTACTAAACACATTAGCGTGACTAAAATTAAACTGTCTGTGCTCGCTTCGGCAGCACATATACTAAAATTGGAACGATACAGAGAAGATGAGCATGGCCCCTGCGCAAGGATGACACGCAAATTCGTGAAGCGTTCCATACTTTTTAGAAGACATACAGATGGCCAACAAACACATGAAAAGATGCTCAACATCACTAATCATCAGAGAAATGCAAGTCAAAGCCACAATGAGGTATCACCTCACACCGATCAGAATGGCCATCATCACAAAATCTGGAAACAACAAATGTTGGAGAGGGTGTGGAGAAAAGGGAACCCTCCTGCACTGTTGGTGGGAATGTAAGTTGGTACAGCCACTATGGAAAACAATTTGGAGGTTCCTTAAAAAACTACAAATAGAACTACCATATGATCCACTTACCCCACTACTGGGCATATACCCAAAGAAAACCATAATCCCAAAAGAAACATGTACCATAATGTTTATTGCAGCACTATTTACAATAGCCAGGACATGGAAGCAAGCTAAATGCCCATCAACAAATGAATGGATAAAGAAGATGTGGCATATATATACAATGGAATATTACTCAGCTATAAAAAGGAATGAGATGGAGCTATATGTAATGAGGTGGATAGACCTAGAGTCTGTCATACAGAGTGAAGTAAGTCAGAAAGAGAAAGACAAATATTGTATGCTAACTCACATATACGGAATCTAAAAATGGTACTGATGAACTCAGTGACAAGAACAAGGACGCAGGTGCAGAGAATGGACTGGAGAACTCGAGGTTTGGGAGGGGGTGGGGGGTGAAGGGGAAGCTGAGACGAAGCGAGAGAGTAACACAGACATGTATATACTACCAACTGTAAAATAGATAGCCAGTGGGAAGTTGTTGTATAATAAAGGGAGTTCAACTCGAGGATGGAAGATGCCTTAGAGGACTGGGACGGGGAGGGTGGGAGGACTCGAGGGAGGGTGGGGGGGGGGAGTCGAGGGAGGGAGGGAATACGGGGATATGTGTATAAAAACAGATGATTGAACTTGGTGTACCCCCCCAAAAAATAATAAATAAATAAATAAAATTTAAAAAAAAAGAACTAAACATACAAAGTATTAGACAAATGTTTGTTTTAATTAATCAATGATGTATAGAACAATGAATAAATGAAGGATATAATGAATGAATAAAAAAAAATTTAAACTGTCTGACAATACTATGATTGAGGTGGAGCAAGTGGAGCTCTCATACATTGCTGGTGGGAGTGCAAAATGGCATCACCAGTTTAGAAAACAGTTTGGCAGTTTCCTACATAGCTAAATATATAGTCACATTATAAAGCTCAGCAATCCTTTTCCTAAGCATTTACCAAATAAATGAAACCTATGCTCAAATGAGACTTGTAAAAATTTTCCTAGCAGCTCTATTTGTAATGGTCCCAAACTGGAAACATCCCAAATATTCATCAACAGGAGAATGAACTTATATTTTAACATTCATACAATAGAATATTACTTAGAAGCTTCAAAGAAGCAACTGTTGAACCAAACCCTAACACAAATAAACCTAAAATATTCTGCTAAGTGAAAGAAGACAGATACAAAAAACTACATAGTATATAATCCCTAGATGAACCTCTAGAGAAAACAAGTATGACTAAAAGAAATAAGGTGGGCATAGAGGGACTGAATCGGAAGGGACACAAGGTAACTCTTTGAAGCGATGGATATGTTCCATATTTTTACTGTGCTGATAATCCCCCTGCTGTGTAAATTTCCCCAAAACTTACCTAAATGAACACTTTCAATAGGTACATTATATTTTATGTAAATTATACCTCAATATTTTATGTAGACTATACCTCAAATTGATTTTTAAATGAGGTTAATGTGAGCATTATTGCTTATCAGTATACCGGTCATTAAGAAAAAGGGCTTAGAGTTAAATCGGATCAGATTTGAGTTAGAGTGCCATCCTTAAAAGTTCTATGGCCTTGAACATGTTAGTTAATGTCTCTAAATTTTGTTTAAATATAGGTAATAGTAGTTATCACATACATCTGTGGTAAAGATAGAATGATATAATCATTCTATATTTATTGACTATAGTTTATTATAAATGTATAATTTATAATATTTATAATTGACTTGGCACTGTCAATTATAGTCAATAAATGGTTACTATAGCAATAATAATGCCATTATTATCCTCCTCATCATCTAAAAGCCTTCAGGAAATCTAAAATTAAACAGTATTTAAAAAATATAAAACCTTCATACCTTCAATATTATTACTTTTCTCACAACAGGAGTAATAGATGGTTAGTGTTTCTACTCAGAGTGAATATGCAAGTGGCAGATACTTTCTGGATTTAAAATATTGTCTTCTGGGAAGCTGCAGCTATTTCCTAAAGTTATAAATTCTGATTTCCATTACACAACAATAGTTCCAGCTTTTAACTTAAACTCCTCAGACTAGAATTTTGTGATTTCTTAAGAATAAATGCTTTACAATTATGATCAAATACCACTCACTTTGAGAAAAGCCAAACTTGAATTTTTATTATCATGAATTGCCAAATTGGGGAACTCATGTAAAAGATGGTAAATGAACAAATAATTGAGTTTTTCTTTCTGCCTCCATATTTTCTTTTGGTGAAAATTGAGTGAAATAAGTTTGCAGTTAGATCTCCATGTGGTTTAATAATTCTGGAATCAGAACCCTCTTCTAGTCTATTCTCTATAATTATTCATAAGCTATGAAGAGCTGACTCAAGATTTACCTGATTGAAGAAGTCTCCCCTGATTCAATCCTCACACAGTGTCCCAAATGACACAGGAATTTATTTCTTCATTTGTTGCTGTGGTTTCAAATATTCAGTGTGATGCTCAGCCTCTCTACTACAGAATGGATGACTCTTGAGAAAACTATGTCTTAATGGAAATTATGCTTCCAGGCATCTGTTGTCAGCTGGAGGTAGGGTGGCAGAACTTATTTTGAAAGCCAGAAACCTCCAACTAATTGTCTTAGAAGAACCACACCCCATTTCTTTAAGTCTAGCCTCCCAAGATCAGTCAAGACACACCATCATTTTATGGACATATCTATAGTCTCAGTCTTATTGGAAAATCTACAATACATTCACCACGACTGGTAAGGATCAGGTATATATTCTGTTATGATATTCTGTAGATACTACATTATCATGAACAGAAGAAAGTACTGAAATGGATAAATATGGCTAAACACACAGTATTTGAAACCATAAAGACTTCATCTTGAACAAAATTCTACTACTCTCTAATAATATGGACTTAGGAAACTTACATAATCCTACATAAACCTCAATTTCCTTCTATAATTAATATTTATAATAATAATAACACAATAATAATTTTCCCTTGAATTGTTGGATTAAATAATTGAACAGTAATTGAATAACTGAATGCAAATTAACTTCCACTATATCTGGCATATAATAAGTTCCCAATCATTGCTGGCTATTATGATTATGAAATTACCTATTTTTTTCAGTATTATTTCATATATTTTATCACTTTAGAATTTACTATCATCTATCTCAATGAGCTAATTTTCTTGAGCATTTTTCTTCACTGTCAATTGTTTCCTTGACACATCACACCTCTAAATAGCAATGTAGCTACTAAGTAAAAACATTTTAAAATCAAATTCTCTAATGTAAAACCAACATTTGAAGGTCTGAGATTGAGTAATATTTTTGTTCTGGAAATAAGGCTTTAAATACATGGTTTGTTGAATAAAAGTCCCAGGGATTGGGTAGGATTGCTATCTTGAAGCAAGAAAATACCTGTAAAAAAAACAAATAAGATAAAAAATAATGATTAAGATTCATAGCTTATGTTGTCATTTCTTTGCATCATTTGTAAAGGTATTTTCATGTAAATGGCTTTACACTTTGAAAAAATTGTACCAGAACAATGTTTGTTGTCTTTAACAAAATCCATTGGAATGATCAGAGAAAAGCTAACATAACAATTAATTTTTTCAATTTAAACAACAATACAGTCACATAAAAAGTAGGTTGATAGGAAGAGAAAGGAGGAAATAGAATTAATTAATGGTTGAAGCATTTAAGTAAATTCAGGCCAATTTTGAGTTAAAATAATGTTTTCAGTTAGATTAAATATTTGACTTCTTCAACCAAGGTGTCCTTCAACAGGTGAAAGGATATACAACCGTGGTACATTTTTATAATGGAATACTATTCAGCAATAATCAGGAATGAGTAATCAAACTATGCAAAAACATGGATGGATTTTAAATGCATATTATTAAGTGAAAAAAAAGCCACTTTTTCCACTTTTTTGAAAAGGTTACATAGTGTATGATTGCATTTACATAACATTCTGGAAAAGGAGAAACCATAGAGATGTGAACAGATCATGGTAACAAGGAATTTGGGAAGGAGAGATTTGAAAAGATGAAGCACAGGGTATTTTTTTAGGGCAATACAACTAATATATATGGTACTATAATGATGGATTTATGACAATGCATTTGTCAAACTCATAAAAGTGTATAGTAAAAAGAATGAACCTTAATGTATGCAGATCTTTTTAAAAAGTAAATTAGGAAGTGAGGAGATCCCAGGAAGGATTGCAGAGTATGACAAAAGATATAACCATATCACAAATATATAAAATAACCTCACAGAAGCGGGTGAAGGAAAGAGGTGCTGGTCTAAGTAACTTTAGAAATGAAAGGAGTCTGGAAGAGTAACGACAAAAGAAACTGTACATAGCATTGTACTTTAGTTGATAAAATTGTTTCCCACAAGGGTATGGAGCAACAATTTTGAAACTTCTATACACATATACCGGAATTATACAATTAAGTAAATGGATGGCAGATGATGAAAATCAGGTTTTTCACTGATAGAGTGAGAGGTCACAGACAAGCAAGGGGGGAAGGCTAAAATGATCCTTGTGGTAATTTAATAGAGTTTGAGACCTAAAATGAACACACATTTAGCTTATTATAGATATAGATGGATACATATAGAAATATTTATATACATGTATACATATGATTAGGTATGCACACATATTATTTCCTTTTTGTGTCAATTAAGAGGTCCTAGAAGTAATGACACCTCAGTATCAATGAACATATTTAGCACCATCTTGGTTTCTAATATCACTCTTCAACATAAGGAACTGGAGCTCCTTGGGGAAATGACTGACACTAGGACTGGGGCAGGAAATATGCAAGATGAACTTGGAGCATTTTGTAGTATCCAAAAAGTAAGGAAGTGCTTTAAAAATTTACAATAATGGAGTATGTCAAAGGGACATAGGAATCAACTGAAAGAACTCCCAATGGTCAAGACTGGAACAATTTTAGCAACAACATAAATAATATAATATTAAATTATAACCTAATGTATAAAACAAATATCCATGAATCCATACCGATATAAAGATATGGTTGAATACATAATAAATAAATGGGGGGGGGGGGACAAATAAGTTTCCCATGCAGGAGAATTCCAAACAATTTAGGTAGAAATTTCATCCATCCTCAAGGAGGTGAAATATAGCTCCTCATTTCTTAAGTGTGGGCTGAAGTAGTGACTTCCTTCCAGAGAGTATAGTTTGGTAATGGGTGAAGAGAAGAGCAACTATGGATGAACTTAATAAACACTATCTGAGCAAATTGGTCAGATTAACAACAGTGATGTCATGTTGATAGTATGCATTCTTGATATGATATGATGAGAATGACATTTTATTACTATGATCTTACTTCCAAAAACTCATTAGCCAGTTGCATTCATTTTTTTTTTTTACTGTTTTTTTTCTACTAGAAGATCAAGGAAAGGAAAGAATCAAATTTTGACATTAAAATAACTGTTTCCTATTACTATAACAATATTTTGTTACTTGATAGTGCCACAGATTTTAGATACTAAATAGTTACAGGTCTTTAGTCGTAAAATAAATGAGAAAAAATTTTCTGTAAACAATAAAATACTCAATAAATTTTTAGAGTTTTCTAATTCTCTCTCCTCTTTCTCCTTCACAGATCATCTCCACTATAACAACATCCTTTTTTCTGAAGCAAATTTTTTATTTTTATTCTCTTGCTTAAAAGCTTTTATGCTTCTCCACTGCCTTTATTATATAAAACAGTATTTTGACATGGGATTCAAAGTCCTCTATAATCAGGTTTGGTGGTGAGTTGAATTATATCCTCCAAGAAGGTATGTTTAAGTCCTAAATCCAGATTGCTGTGAATGTGACTCTATTTAGAAGTGGGACATTTGCAGACGTAATCAAGCTGAGATGAAGTCACACTGAATTAATACAGGCCCTAATTCAATCAATGCTATTCTTATAAGAAGAGGGAAATTTGGACAAATACACAGATGCAGGGAGAACTCCACGTGACCATGGAGACAGAGATTGTAGTGACACATCTACAAACCAAGGAACATCAACAATTGCAACCACCAGAAGCTACCAAGAGGCAAGAAAGGATTCTTTCCTAGAGTTTTCAGAGAAATCAAGCCCTTTACTGACACTTTGATTTCAATCTTCTAGCCTCCAGAACTGTGAAATAATAAATTTCTATTGTTCTAAGATTTCCAAGTTTGTGGTCAGTTGTTATGGCAGCCCTAGGAAATTAATATACGTTCCAACTTGGCTTTTCAATCACATCTCTCAAATGGCATATTTCCTGGTGTTTTAAGACTGAATAATATTCCATTGTATGTATATACTATATTTTCTTTATATCTTCATACGTTGATGGACATTTAGCTTGTTTTCATATCTTGGCTATTGTGACTAGTGCTGCAATAAACATGAGAGAGCAAATAACTCTTTGAGGCCCTGATTTCAATACTTTTGTATGTATGACCAGAAGTGGGAATGCTGGTAGTTCTATTTTTAATTTTTTGAGGAACCACCATTTTGTTTTCCATAATGGCTGCATCATTTTACATTCCCACCAACAGTGTACAAGGGTTCCAATTTTTCCAGTCCCTTACCACAATTTTTTCTTTTTTGGAGTGAGGAGGTTTTTATAAAATCTATCCTAAGATGTATGAAGTGATATCTCATTGTGATTTTGAACCATATTTCCATGATGGTCAGTAACGTTGAGCATCTTTTCATACTCCTGTTGGTCATTTATATGTCTTCTTTGGAAAAATGTTTATTTAGGCCCTTTGCCCATTTTTTAATCAAGCTATTTGGTTTTTTGTTGTTAAGTTGTAAGAGTTTCTTTACATATTTTAGATATTAACTGCTTATCAGATACATGGTGTGCAAATACTTTCTCCAGTTCCCGAAGTTGTCCTCTCACTATGTTGACTGTTTCTTTTACAGTGCAGAAGTGTTTTAGTTAGATGTACTCCCATTAGCCTATTTTTGCTTTCATTGCTTGTGGTTTTGATCTCATCTCCAAGAGATCATTGTCAAAAACAATGTAATGAGATTTTCCCTTATGCTTTCTTTTAAGAGTTTCACAGTTTTGGGTCTTAATTTTGAATTATTTTTTGTCCATGGTATAAGGGTCCAATTTTATTCTTTTGCATGTGAACATCCAGTTTTTCCAACATCATTTGTTGAAGAGAGTTTCTTTTCCCCATTATGTGCTCTTGGCACCTTGTTAAAGATCAATTGACCAAATATTCATGAGTTCATTTCTGGGATCTCTATTCTATTTTATTGTTCTGTAGGCCTCTATTTATGTTAGTATCAACTGTTTTAATTCTATAGATTTGTGTATATTTTGAAATCAGGAAGTGTGATCCCTCCAACTTCATCGTTCTTTCTAAAGGTTTATTTGGCTATTTGGAGTCTCTCATGGTTCAATACAAATTTTAAGATGGCATTTCTTGAATTTTTGCAAAAACTGCCTTTGGTATTTTGATAGGGACTGAATTGAATCTGCAGATTGCTTTGAGTACTATGTACATTTAAATTATATTAAGTCCTCTAATCCACACACAAGGTCTGGCTTTCCATTTATTGGTGTCTTTAAAAAAGTTTAATCAATGTTTTATAGTTTTTGGTGTATTTCCTTGATTGAACTTATTCCTAAGTATTTTAGTCTTTTTTAGTGTATAGAAACACAACTGATTTTTGTATATTGATTTTTATTCTGTACCTTTACTACATTCATTTATTAGTCTAAAACTTTTTCAGTGGCGACTTCAGGGTTTTCTGCATATAAGATTATGTCATCTGAAAACTGAGACTATCTTATGTCTTCCTTTCTGATTTAGATGTCTCCTATTTTTTTTTTCCTTGCCTGGTTGCTCTGACTAGGATTTCCAGTACTATACTGAATAAGTGGTGAGAGTGGGCACCCTTGTTTTGTTCTTATCTTAGAGGAAAAGCTTTCAAACTTTCACAACTGAATATATTAGCTGAGAGCTTATCATATAAGCCAGCAGTCTCCAACCTTTTTGGCAACAGGGACAGGTTTCGTGGAAGACAATTTTTCCATGGACCAGGCAGGGAGGGGGGATGGTTTTGGGATGATTCAAGTGCATTACATTTATTGTGCACTTTATTTCTATTATTATTCTGTTGTAATATATAATGAAATAATTATACAACTCACCATAATGCTAACAGGAGGCGGAGCTCAGGCAATAATGCAAGTGATGGGGAGCAGCTGTAAATACAGCTGAAGCTTTGCTCACTTGCCCATCACTCACTTCCTGCTGTGTGGCTCAGTTCCTAACAGTACTGGTCTGTGGCTTGGGGGTTGGAGACCCCTGATAAGTGGTCTCTATTACACTGAAAAACATTTCTTCTAAATCCAATTTATTGAGAGTTTTTATCATGAAAGAATATTGTATTTTGTCAATTTTTTTGCATCTGTTGAGATGATTATATGACTTTTATCTTTCATTTCATTGATGCCATGTATCACATTTATTGATTTGCATATGTTGGACCATCCTTGCATCCCAGGAATAAATTCCACTTGATCATGGTATATTATCCTTTTAATGTACTGTTAAATTCTGTTTACTAGTAATTTGTTGAGAGTTTTTGTACCTATGTTCATCAGAGATATTGAGCTTTAATATTTTTTCTTGTATAGTTTCTTGTATGGCTTTGGTATCAGGGTAAGTCTGGCATTGTAAAATAACTTTGAAGTACTTCCTCCTCTTCAAATTTTTGGAGGGTTTAAGAAGAATTGCTGTTTAATTCTCTTTCTATTAACCATGAGTGTATGAGTGGTCTGTGGAAGCTACTTTGATAAGAGTATTATTTCAGGGAATAGTTGTGATAGCTCTTCTGTAATGCATTTACAGAAGTGATTTAAAAAATGTGTAATAAAGATATTTGGATTTTCATTGAAATATATTTGACATTTAACACTGTGTGATGTTAATTCTTATTTACATGTTTGATAAAATTCACCTGTGAAGTCATCTGGTCCTGGGCTTTCCTTTCTTGGGAGATTTTTGATTTCTGATTCAATTTCCTTATTGATCTGTTCAGATTTCCTTTTTCTTCATGATTCAGTGTTGGCTGATTGTGTTTCTAGCAATTTATCCTTTTATTCTAGTTTACCCAATTTGTTGGCATACAATTTTTTATAGCAGCCTCATAAGAGCCTCTGTATTTTTGTGGTATCACTTGGAATGTCTCATCTTTTGTTTTATAATTTATATGAGCCTTCACGACTTTTTTCTCAGGCTTTAGTAAAATTCTTTTTTAGAGTGATTTTGCTGCATTTCATAAGATTTGGTATGTCATATTATCATTTTCATTTGTCTCAAAATATTTTTTGATTTTGTCTTTGATCCACTGATTTTTTCAAGAGTGTATTAGTTTCCATGTATTTATGAATTTTCTAGTTTTCCTTCTATTATGGATCTCTAGTTTCATTGCATTGTGGTTGGAAAAGTTACTTAATGTGATTTCAATAGTCTTAAGTTTGTTATCAGTTGCATTGTGGACTAACATGTGATCTATCCTAGAGGATGCTTCATATGCACTTGAAAAGAATGTGTACTCTGATGTTGTTGGTTAAAATGTTCTGTATATATCTCAGATCTATTTGATCCATGGTTGATCAAGTCTGCTGTTTCCTTATTGATTTTCTGCCTGGATGTTTTATCCATTGTTTTTTGTTTTTTTGTTTTGTTTTGTTTTCTTTTCTAATTTATTTATTTTTTTAACATTCAAAAAACTGCATACATTTAGAGTGTAAAATTTGGTATTTTTTTTCTTATTAGTAATGTATATATGGCAATCACAATCTCCCAATTCATTCCCCCCCACTGATCCATTGTTGAATGTGGGGCAGTGAAGTCTCCCAGTACTATTGTATTACTTCTATTTCTCCCTTCAGATTTGTCAATATTTGCTTTATATATTTAGGTGCTCTGATGTTGGATGCATATGTATTTTATATCTTCCTATTAAATTGATCCCTTTATCATGATATAATGACCTTCTTTGTCTCTGTGACAGTTCTGACTTTGTCTGATATAAGTATACCACTCCTACCCTCTTTTGGTTACCACTTAATTAGAATATCTTTTCCATCCCTTCACTTTCAGCCTATGTGGCCCTTAAATTTAAAGTGAGTCTTCTGTGGATAGCATATAGTTGGGTTTTAATTTTTTAAATTCATTCAGCTACTCTATACTTTTGATTGCAAAATTTAAACTGTTTATGTTTAAGTAATTATTGATAGGAAAGAACTTACTATTGCAATTTTCTTTATTGTTTTCTATCTGTCTTGTAGAGACTTTTTCGGGCCCTTTTTTCCTCTTTGTCTTCTTTTGTGATTCACTGAATATTTGTAATGATGTGTTTTTACTCCTTTTTCCTTTCCATTTTTGTATTTTCTATAGGTATTTTCTTTGGCTACCATATGGCTTACATAAAGCATCCTATAGCAGCCTGTTTTAAGCTGAGGACAACTTAACTTTAACTGCATACAAAACTCTACACATTTTATGTTGTTGATGCCATGCTTTACATCTTTTTATATTATGTATCCATTAACATTTAGTTATTTTTAACATTCTTATATTTTCACTTTTACATACTTTCGAATATTACAGTATTCTGTATTTGTTTATGTATTTTATTTGTATATATATTTACCTTAAACAGTGAGTTTTATACTTTCATATGCTTTCGCTATGCTGTGTAGTGGCCTTTAATATCAACCTAAAGGACTCCTTTGCCATTTTTTAAGCAAGTCTAGTGGTGATAAATTCCTTCAGCTTTTGTTTGTCTGGGAGAGTCTTTTTCTCTTCTTCATTTTTGAAGGACAGTTTTAATACATATTACTCTTGTTAGGCAGTTTTTTCCTTTGGCCCTTTGAATATATCATCCTTGTGCCTTCTGACTTGCAAGATTTCTACTAAGAAATCTGCTAATTGTCTTATGAGGCCTCTCTTGTGCATGATGAGTCACTTCTATCTTGCTAGTTTCAAAATTGTCTTTGTCTTTGACTTTGAATAGTTTGATTATATTCTCTCTTGGGATACAGTGATTTGGATTCATCATATGTAGAATCTATTGGGCTTCATGAATCTGGATGTCCATTTCTCTCCTTGAAATTAAAAGTTTTTGTCCATAGTGTATATATATTGGATTGTTTGCTGGTGACCCGTATGTCCCATAGGCTTTCTTCACTTCTTTTTTTCATCTTACTGGATAATTTTAAATTACCTTATTCAAGTTCACTGATTCTTCTGCTTGATAAAGTCAACTGTTGAATACCTCTAATGAGCTTTTCAGTTCAGTTACTGTATTGTTCATCTCCAGAATTTCTCTTCAGTTCTTTTTATAGTTTCTGTCTCTTTGTTGATATTATTTTGTTCATGTATCATTTTCTTGATTTTCTTTAGTTGTCCATCTGTGTTCTCTTGTAACTCACTGAGCCATTTTAATTCAATTATTTTGAATTCTTTGTCAAATAATACATAGATCTTCATTTCTTTAGGGTTGGTTACTGGAGGATTTTTTGTTCCTTTGATTGGGTCATGTTTCCCTGATTTGTTGTTGTTGTTGTTTCTTGTAACTTTGTGTTGGTATCTACACATATGAAGAAATAGTTGCTTTTCTCAGTCTTTACAGACTGGCTTCAACAGGGAGAGATATTCACAAATCATCCCAGCCAGATATTTTATGAGCCTGTCAAACCTTTTCTATGAATGTATCTTCTCTAAACTTTTGTGTCTAGGTTCCTAATTAGAGGGATTTGCTGGTTTCACAATTTTTTTTTTTTAAGGAGCCCATAATCTCTGGCTCCCTCTGGTGTCTGCAGCCCAGAACATTGGAGTCATGCTCCACTATGCTCCCTCCTTCTTTGGAAAGACACCTCAGGTTCTGCACCTTCTCCCAATCTTGCATGCTGAACAAAAAACTTCTTCCCCTTTTCCCTTGTTTTCGGCTGTCCCCAGGCATCCAAATTATGCTGATCCCATCAGCCCTCTATGTGAGGCAAGATAGAAATGAGTCTTTTGGAAGCACATTTAGGACCAGAATGTTGGAGGCATGATCCACTCCTCTCTCTGAGATACTGTGCCTCAGATTTTGTGTGTTCACAATCTTGTAGAGCTGTGCTGGCAGCAGCAAGCCACCACACCTTTCTTTTGTTCTTAGTTGCCAAAACTATACCAGTTCTGTCAGTGTTCCAGGTGAGGTGAGATAGAAACCAGTCTTTCAGGCAGTGTACTGAGAATCCAGAGACTCGGATGAACTGTCCTCTTTCTCTTTCTTCTTGAGGGAAAAATCACAGGCCAAATCACTGAGTTGTGCTAGCTTGGAGGACAGGCTGGTGTGGGTAAAGTAAAATTGCTCTTTTTACCTATTTCAGTGTGGGTATGTGTGTGTGTGTGTGTGCGTGCATGTGTGTGTGTGTGTCTAGAATACTACAGCTTCTTAACTGGATTCAGGACTTCTCATAAAAGTATTTTGCTCCATATATTGTTGTAAAATCAGCGTTTCTGTGGGGGACAAGGGCTGGAACTTTCCGTTCTAATTTCTTACTGACATTAGACTGAACGAGCATTCTAAATCCAATGAATCACAAGGAAAAGTAAGAGTACTCTGGAAAATGAGAGTATTTCTCTTTAATTTCTGTAACTAGTTACAACTCTGTTTATGCATTTTCAAGTGGTACTTTTCTCAGAGGATGTTTTCAGAGTGGCTTATTTATCATGTATTTATAACACTCTCTGTTATTGCACATTTTTCAAAATTAAGAGTGTTGCCTGACTGCTATTTTGTCCAATTAATATTTATAACCTAGGATGTCCATTTCTTTCAGACCCAGAGCCCAGCATCTGCTTAATGATCTGATTTATGTCTTTGCTCATTTAGTTCTAAAAGATTTGCTGGACTATACATGGGAATGGAACAGTGTCATCAGAGTCCTACAGTTTGAAGAAAAAGAGAATACAAGGTGATGCAGATAGAAATAGAACAAAGAGTGAGGCACCAGGCCATTTGCCAGGATGCAAATAGCTCTTCATATCTAAGACACTGTAAATTTAACTCTTGAAGGTACTGCACATCAATTCACTGATGCAGATAAATGCATTAATCAGTGTTAATAAATATTTATTGGACAGCAATTGTGTACAAAGTGCTATATAGATCATTTGTTGTAAAATATTCTGTTCCTGCCTGTATTAGTCAAGGTTCTCAAGAGAACGTAAACCAGTAGGATATCTATCTATAGATATAGATAAATATTATATAGATATTATATAGATATAATTTATATAATAAATATACTTATATCTATTTATATATATAATATACATATAGGATTATATATAGGTATAATATATATTTCTATATAATATAGAGATTTATTGTGAGGAATTGACTCATGCAATTTGGAGGATAAGAAGTTCCACAATCTGCCATCTGTAAGCTGGAGACTGAGGAAAGCTAATGGTATAATTGAGTCTGAGTCGGAAAACTTATAAACCAGGAGAACTGATTATATAAATCCTCATCTGAAGATTGGAGAAGGTGAGATGCGATGTCCCAGCTCACTCACTGAAGCAGAAATAAAGATTGAGTTCCTCTTTTCCTCTGTCTTTTGTTCTGTTCAGGCTCTTAACAGATTGTATGATGCCCACTCACATTGGGGAAAACAATCTACTTTACTGAGTCCACAGGTTCAAATGCTAGCTGCATTCAGAAGTACCCTTATCAACACACCCAGAAATAATGTTTAATCCAACAATCCCATGGTCAATCAAGTTGACACATAAAATTAACCATTACACTGCCCTTACAATATTTTCAACTTATAAACCATGCAGATTTTATGACTATGGACAATCACACATCCTTTGAAAAAAGAAGCATTATCTTTAATATGATACTCTATTTCTAGCTGCACAAAATTTATTTTGAGTTTGGATTGTATTTTTCATCTTCTGGTAAGTACCATTCTTTTGAAATTATAGTGTATGATGTGAATTCCCTTTAATATGTATTCCTATTTTTTCTCTAGCCAGCCAGCTTTGCTACTTCTTCATTCTTCTTCACTGTTTACATCATTCAAACTTACTGGGAAATCTTCCCAAGATCTCCACTCCAAGATAAAGCCAAGGGCAATCACCTGCACACTTCTTTGACAACTAATACTGATTGATTGAAAATAGAGAGAGCTACTACATTGCAGCTAAAAGAAAGCTCTTTCAAGTTATGTCTTTCTCCTACATGTTTCTTGGCAAAAAACAGAAACAAAAACAAAACTGGTAACACTTTTGACAATATATTGGAAAGAAGAATAGAAGCCACACTTTACCAAGCATAGTAAGCTTCTAATAACATCAAGTAACCATAAACACAATAATGGAGTTCTTAATTTCCTTCCTACTGTATTTCTATCCCTGTGAAACAACCCCATCAAAACTGCACTTCAAGAAAATGCATCTGTTCCAACTTCCACTCTGAGCAAGTAACTGCAATAATTAAATGAATTTGAAAAAGGGCCAAAGAACTTAGCAAAAGAAAAACTATTAGAAAAAAAGAAGATAAAATACAGATAAGAATTATTACTATCTCAATAAATATGGAATAATTTGGTTAAATGTGGTTCTTTGTAGCAATATAGACACAATTATGATATAAAGGAAAAATGGGGTTTCCAATCAGAATCCTTATAGTTTTCACTGGGAGACATGGAAAAGATAACAAGTTTCTCTGATTCCATGTTCCCATCTACAAAATGGAAATAATATCTACCACAAAAAAAGTTGTTTTGAGATTCCATTAATTTAATATTGATGAAAATATGAGGTTGAGTCAAAAATTATCCGCACTCTGGCTGTAGCATTTATTTTAATTAACTTTTAGAAAAGACAAATACATCCTTTTTCAACATAATCTCCTTGCTTTTCAATACACTTTGTCCATCTGTCAACAAGCTCTTGTATTACCTCATTAAAAACTGTTTTAGGCTGAGCTGCGAGCCATGAATGCACCTCTATCTTCACTTCATCAGAAGTGAATCTTTGTCCTCATAGGGCTGCTTTCAGGGGATCAAACAAGTGAAAGTCCAGTGGAGCAAGATCAGGACTATAGAGAGGATGCTTTAGCACCTCAAAATGAAATTTTTGCAGAGTGTCAACAGTATGAGCAGAAGTGTGCACCAGGTACACTCTCAGACCACAAAAAAACAAATCACTGCACACTGCTCTTCTTTCTTGCAAATCACAAGTGGGGCATTCATTTTTGTTTGCACCGCAGTTACAAATGAACTGATGTAACACATTCACACCTGCACAGCAGTGACTGGGGAGACAGTAGCCTTGAATGGAAAGTGCTGATAAGACAGTGCGGGCAAAAGAAGTTTTAATATAACTGGAGTGTGCATAATTTTTGACTCACTCTCGTACTATCGCTGTCAATAAATACTGTCTAATATGTATACATACACTTGTAATAGAGTCAGTTGAATGGTACAATTTCAATATAATTTAGTTTCCTTGATAGTTTATGAATCTAAAATAGATTAAAGATCTTAAAATATGAAAAAAAATCTTTTTTTTTTTTGGCCATTTTTCTATTCCTTGTACTCTTGCACTAACACAGGAAAAACTGGGATAAATTTAAAGACTCCTCAACATATGGTCCTTTCTTTAAAAATAAATTTGTTCATTATTTGGAATTTGGGGATGCACACATTGAAAGGAAGTTTGCGAAGAATTCCAATAACTGAAAGAAATGAGTACTATACTAGTATTTGTCTCAAATTCCTGTATACAATGATTATCCTCTAATAGATACTGTATTATAATTGGCAAAGTCAACGGTGATTTTGACAATTCTCTGTCAATGCTATTTCAGTGATGTACATATTACTTGAAAACATCTAAATTTACAAATAGCCCCACACTACAGTTACCAGACCCCTCTATGCCTTCCACATTGGACATTAAGAGATTTTTAAGATTTTAAAATTTTCTTTTTATTTTGAAATAGTTTTATATTTGGAAGAAAGTTACAAAAATAGTACCAAATAATTCTAAATAAATAATTGAATAAATACGCTAAAGGGAAGACGAGAATGCTCTCTCTTATAGCAGAATTCCAATTATTAAATGTAGAAGCAATGATAAAAAGAGAAAATCATCATTTGCCAAACAACATAGTAATAATTATCCTAAGATAAAATTAATGGGCCAATATATGATCTGAAATATTATATTTGCCTAGTCTCAAAATACTTATTAATTACAAAGAGAAGGATAATAACTTTATGTTAGCAAAACTGGAACATACCACCTCAACTAAGCGATCAAAGTTAGCATCACCAACAATGAGACATATGGATATCATGTTAACCTTAATATGATACACTGAGAAGGACACACATCTTTTCTGTGGTATTCTTGCCAAGAATAATATATTTAAATAGAGCAAAATGATTCTCCCAACACTAAGGGAAGGAAGGCCATTTTCACAAGAATCTCTCATGATTTCTTTCTAACAATCTCTAAAAGGATAATATGCAAGTATTTGAGATTATATAAAGATAAGATAAATTGAGATCAGTTAGAATGTATCAGTTGGGGTGTTTCCAGTTAAAGCACCTTAAATAATAAGGGCATTTGTTATTAACCCCTTAGACACAATTAATTGTATCAGAAAACAAAATATAAGTGCTTATTGATTCTTCCCTATATGCCACCACACTTTGTTCTTATAAAAGAGACAAGATTTAGCTAGAAGGGATACAAACCTGTCTCAAGGCTCTTCTAAAATATTTCCTGAACCACATACCAAAACCCAAACATTTATTTTTTAAAAGACACAGTAATTAAGTTGGGCAGAAGAATAGGGCCCCAAAGACTCCTAACTCAGGTGTAGAAAAAACAAACATGGAGGTCAATGACTGTATTAGTTACCTATTGCTGAGTAACAACTTTTACCTCAAAAGTCAATATCTAAAACAACACACGTTTATTATCCTGAGGTTTCTCTAGGTCAGGAATCTTGAAAGAACTTAGCTGGTTACTTCTGGCTCAAGGTCTTTCATGAGATTACAGTTCAGATACTTGACTAGAGGAAGATTCACTTCCAAGTTCTTAGGAGGCCTCAGTTCCTCACTGGCCATCAGTGGGAGACATCAGTTGTTTGCCACGTGGACCCCTGCATAGGCTACCCGAGTTTCCTCACAGCTTGAGTGATTCCAGAGAGACCAAGTCAGAACAACCATGACAGAATCTACAGAGGCTTTTTATTACCTAGTCTCTGATGTTGCAAACTGTCACTTCCTCTATATTCTACCTATTAGAAGAAGGGAACTAAGGCAAGACAGCACTCAAGGGGAAGTGAACTAGGCTCTACCCTCTGAATGAAGAGAATCAAAGAATTTGTGGACAAATTTTAAAACCACAGAAATAGCATTATGTGTCTGCCCAAAGGTCATGCTCTTCTTGGAAATCAAAAACCCTTTGGCCAGATTCTTTCTTTCACACATCCATCTTTCCAAGTTGCTCAGAAGGCCTCTACCTTATAAGTTTTGTTGTTCCACCTAATGGCCAGTATATAAATCCTCCTTATTCTTATCCTTCCTCCAAAATGAATGCTACCAAGTTTTCCTGTGTCTAAATTTCCATTTTCTCCCCTCTAGAAGTAAATGAAAGTGACAGCATATGCTGATAAATTGGTCTTGCTCCTGATAACTAGAAAGGATTTCTGAATGTTTCCTTAGTTTACTTTAGTTCAACACATTTTTCTTCATTTTGCAAAATCAAATTTCTGACACTACCCTAGATTTGGCTCAATTATCACAGAAATAAAATTGACACAAAGTCAGAAGCACACAGATCCCTAGATGGTTACTGTAACTTAGTTTGTAAAATAATAATTTAAAAGTGGATGTTTATGCTAACAGCCATCGCTTCCACAGTCTGAAATGTCAGAAGCTAATTTTTTCTAATCATACAAAAATATATATACCAAATTGTGGATTCATAAATTGCTCAAACTTTAAGAGTTTATACTTTGCAAATGAGTATTTTTTCAACCTTGGGATGTCATTTAAAAAGGTATTCATCATATTAAGTAGCAAGATACATCTCTGTGGGGTTTTTTTTTGTTTTTTGTTTTTGTTTTTTTTTTCATTTTAAAGCTCTTTATTGGAACATAATTGCTTTACACTGTTGTGTCAGTTTTTGCTGTACAACAAAGTGAATCATCTGTATTATACATATATTTCCATATCCCCTCCCTCCTGTGACTCCCTCCCACCCTCCCTATCTCATCCCTCTAAGTCATTGCCCATCATCTAGTTGATCTCCCTGTCTTATGCAGCAGTTTTCTACTAGTTATCTGTTTTACATTTGGTAGTGTATATATGTCAATACTATTCTTTCGCTTCATCTCAGCTTCCCCTTCATCCCCCACCCTGTGTAAATCTCATCTTGGAGTATGAAAATATGTACATCTTTAAAAACAGCCCCAAACTAATCATTAAGTTATTCCTAAGCTTTCTAAAAATATTTTCACACCTTAAGATAAAATACCTTCTCCACACTGGTGTGTATATTATGTATCAAATTAATATGCATTTCTTAAAATATTACTACAATGATCACAATAAAAGTCAATCATTAAGTCTTTTGAGAATCCACCAGAAATTTAAAATGAATCTTCAGCATCATAGAAACAATTATCCCATCAAAATCAAGAACCATCCTTGGCAGATGAACAGCGAAGGCGTTCCTAAACTTTCTTGCTCATAAAAATTTCATGATGTGCTGGCTAAAAATTACATATATCTATGCCTTTTCCCTGACCTATTGAATTAGAACTTCAGGGGAGAGTCAAGAAGTCTGTATTTTCATCAGGAAGCCTAGGTTATTCTTTGCATGGAGTAAGTTTGAGAGATACTGATTTAACTATTATTTAAGCATTTCTAGTGAAAGCATATTATTCTACCCAAAACCCCTTTTAAAATAGCTTTAATTGTTTATAATTACACTTCTGATTAAGCTAAATTTATCTCCTTGAAATTTCCATCATTGGCCCTAGTTCAGCCTTGTAGGACTACCCTGAGGATATCCTAACCCCTTTGCCATCGAGGAGTGTTTCAAATGTTTGAAGAGAACTCCATTTTTGCCTCTTGTCATCTCTTGAATTTGTCCTTTTCCTAGATTGACAAGCTCCAGTTTCCTCAAACATTGTACTACACACAACATGATTCCCAGAACCTTCGCCATTCCAGTGTTCCACTTCTCCTCTAGCTATCTCACACTTGGCAACATTGTTCTTGCATATGTCCTTACCCAGAACTGGATGCAGCCTCCACAAGGCCTTCGATTAGGAGGAGGAAACCATGGCCTATGTAAAGTCTAAAGTCCCATTAATTCTTTAACAGACTTGCCACACTTTCTGGTTCACAATGAACTTAGTCAATTTAAAGACCTTCTGGACTTGAACTGCTTCTAATACCATCACCTCCTCTGCCCTGCCATACTTGCCTGATTAATTTCTTGGATTAAAGACCTGATACTGAATTCTGTGAACTTTCATCTTGTGAATTTTCTTCAATTGTTCCAGTAGTACAGAATTCTGGGGCCTGTTGAAAAGGCAAATGAGGTAGGTACCAAAGGGACCCATGAGTCTATGTAGCTCAGCCTCACTCTCCAGGTACATCTCCAATTTTCAGAAAGAAGTGTATGTCCAAGAAGATTATGTGAACAAGTCAGGGATGAGAACTGGACTCAATATACTCCTGATCCTTGATCCCAGTGGCTTTCCTACTGTAAAAACTGTACCATGTCTACAATAAAATAAACTTACAATCTATGAGAGAAAATAATAGCAATAATGATAGTAGCTATCATTTATTGACTACATAACAGAAAATGTGTTATATATATATTATATAGGTTGTTTCATCCTAACCTCCAAAACAATGCTACTGTTTATATTTTTTAAATTAAAGAATAAGAGGCTTTAAAATGGTAAGAAATTTCCCAAGGCAGTGGTAACACAGGTCTTAGACATGAAAATATCCAATTTCAGAAGCCACACTTAACTGCTAAGCTGTATTATCTATCTTACAACACTGTAGGGAAGAAAGAATGTAATTAAATGAAAAATCATGTGATCACCACAACACTAAAGCTTAGAATATAGCTTTATTCCATGCTTCCATCAATACTCAACTCAAATTGATGGTCAGTTTTCTCATATTTTAGGCACATATGAGATGCAGTTAGATATTCTTCAGTTTTCCCAGAGTCTCGTGTGTGTCCCTATCTTAGCAGTTAACCTAGTTTATTATAATTGCCTATACTGGTATTATTTTCTCATGTCAGCTATGAGTTTCTTGAAATCTGATTATCTCTCTTTCATTTTTCTACCTATAGTACAAAGCATAAGGCATACAGGAGACACTCAAGATATATTAGTTGAATGAATACCCAAGTCTGTTCCTTATTCCAGTTTTACACATGTATATACAAACCAAAATAAAATATCTATTTTTAAAAAGAGTTGCTTTATCTTATAGAAAATGTATTGTAGAAATCTCACCAAACAGATAAGGTAAGATTGTCCGAATCACCTGAGCATTTAAACTTTCATTCTCATCTATTGCTCATTTTGAATAGTTGTAGTTGTTTAAAAACTAAACAAATATCAATATGGAGGAAATTCTTTGAAGTTTCAAGGTTTGAACCCAATAATTTTCAAGTCCCCAGGAATCATCCTATTTTTCAGTCAGAACCAAAAACATCCTGACAAGGCATCATATCAGAAAGGAGATAGACGTAGGAAAAGCCTTCCTTTGGGAGACATGATGTTCAGAGTAAATGTTTACTTACACACTTTTACCCTTCATATGATACCTTGTCTGATAAAATAGCAAATTTTCAGTTCCAGCACTCAGAAGCATGGATTTTGACAAAATTTAACCATCCAATGTTATTCTTTTGTAAAGAAAATGCTGTTAGAACAGTTTGTTTGTTTTTCTTTTACACAAAGTTTACAGAAAACTAAACTTTGGTAACCACTCCATCTTCTACTTACAAACATCTCACATTATTTTATGACACACTATGCTCTGTATTTCAAATATTAAGAGGAAAAATTCAATTGGTTTAAAGAATTCAGACCTATAAGCTAGACCAGAGACCTTGACAAAAAGGGTTATTCCCTTGCTGGTTTGCTAATGTACTTCACAAAATTAGACATTTCTCTGCTTGAAGAACAGGGCCATTGACTCAACATACTTTTCATTCACTTTCAAATCACTGTAACAAAAACCATGAGCTTTGAATTTAGATATTAATGGTTTTAAATTCCTGACTATCTACCTAGTAGCTGAGAAAGCTTGGGCAAATCCTTTAAACTCTCTGACCTTCAGTTTTCTTATCTATAAAATCAGAATAACAATATCTACTCATCACCACAAATGTAATGTCTGTAATATTTAAAGCAAAATACATAGAAATGTTAGATGTGGTGGTGATGATACCGATGATGATGGTGATGGCATCATGCCAAACCAAGGAGCATTACAGACGTATCCACTAAGGATAACACATGACTACCAGTCACGTTATGTTTTAAACACAATCTACGTGTCATATTTTTATACTCTCCCAAAAAACATGTAAATGTATCATCATTCCCTATTTTACAGATGAGGACATTAAAATTCAGTTAACTTGCTACCATTATCAGTTTCGAGTGCTTATTGGGTGCCAAGAAACCATGCTATACATTTTATGCATGTTACTTATGTTCATTCTATCATTAGCCCCTGGGAGGAGAAGAGATTGACAAGATGTTTCAGTAAATATCTCTTGTTTAAAAGGGATACAAACTTCTCTTTGTTTGCTTTTAAGCCAGTGCTTCTCAAACTTTAATGTGACTAGAAATCACTGGATCTTGCTAAAATGCAAGATCGAATTCAATCATTCTCTAGTAGGGCCAGTACCACTCTGCTCTTGGGTGGTGATGATGATCATGCTGGTTTACTCTGTGTCACAAGTTTATTTATACTAATAGCAGGTCACGTTTGAAAACGTTTTATCTTTCTCAGTGCGTTTTTCATTAGTCTTACCAACAGCCCTATACATTTGGTATATTGTTAGAATTGTATTGATAGGAAAACATTATCAAAGAAGATAAAATTTTGTGGAACATTGTGGCTTATGGGCAATAAAGCCAACAATACAAAAACTTTAGGAGTTTTGGGCTCTTTCTGCCATAATGCATAGCTTTCTCCATTCTGTTTAGCAATTCACTTAATTCTAATTCATATTAATTCCACTAATTGATTGCTTTTGTTTTGCTTTTTGTTCATATTTGTTACTTCTTATCAATTCACATTATTAAAGTAATTATAATTAATACTTAAATTCTCAACTAGACTGCCTTTGTCAATTTATACCTACATCATTAGACTTCATTAGAATACTTATTAAAGGGAAGTTATATATATCTGTAATAAAGTGAGTTAAATTAATTTTTCTTCTGTTATGAATATTATGTTGTTTAAAAAGAGAAAAGAAATGCCCCATGGAGCTTTATTTTGTAAAAACAGGACTTTGACATAGTTTGCAGTCACACATATGGAAGTTGTATAAATTTGTACATTTTTGTAAGAGAATTTGGAAATTTGTTTTTCCAATATATGCCTCATATATGAACATTCTTTGATCTAGTTATTTCACTTACAGTAATGTACAGCAAATAAAATAATTATTTATATACATAAAAATTTTAACTATAAGAGTCATAAAATAGTTTATAATGTAAATTTAGAAATAACCGGGGCATTGGTAAATCAGCCTTAGTAAAGCCACGCGTGGGAATATAGATGAGAACTTACATTGTAGAATAATGTTTTTTAAAAAGATGCTTGTATTTTAAGCAAACAAAAAAGGTTACAAAACAGTAATTTAACAAGTTATATTTTAAAATGTATAAACACACACTTACCTATACGTATTTATTTATACAGCAAGTAGAAAGAAATGCACTAAAATATGAGTAATTGTTCCTTTCTTTTTACTTTCTTACATAGTTTCTAAATATTCTCTGATAAAATTTCTTTTTATTTTAAAGAAGGAAGGAAGAAAAAAAGGAAGAGAACTCTAATTTGAGTATAGCCCATAGTCCTTTATAGGTGCTTAATCAGTGTACCCTGAAGGTGAGTGGAAGGGAGATGAGAAGACTAACACTGAGATCTGATTCTGCCCTGACACCTGGGTGGTGTTTTTCCTCTAAGAAGAGGTAAAGTGTAAAAGACAAGAATATATAAGGCCCCTCTCCGAGCCAGATTAAGGGCAAGCCAGCTGGGTAGCTGCCAACAAAGCCAACTTATAAAAAGGACTAAAATATCACTTCAGTAAATCTAAAATTTGTTGCCAGTTAACTCAGATCTCTCTACACATGAACAACTAGTGAAATATAAAATGATTGACTTCCTTCCCTAGAACAGAAAATAACAAGCAACAACAAAATATGCCTTAACCTGAGTTTCTTTTAACCCCTTTAAATAAATGTGGAATGTGTTCACAAAGAAAACATTTGAATGTAAACTAAAGCATTAGCCTGTCTAGGGCTAATGTATTTTGGAAGGTTCAGATTTAGTCTTATTTCAATAATCTTGTTTTTGAATCTGGTAACTTTTGAATCTGGTAACTACATTTACTAGAAGACGCTTAAACACAATTGTTTCTGCTAACATACCGGTTGTGACTTTATAGCAAGTTTTAAATAGATCTGGAAGTTTTAAAATAAAAATTACATACTAGCCACCTTGGAGTAAAATTAAACAGCCTGAAAATAGAAAGAAACAAGAGTAGTCAGGGGCCCCTCAAAATGAAACAGAATTGTCTTTAAATTTGTACCTAAGAGTGGTTTTTGTACACTACCTTTAATTTTATCTGGCCTTCTTTTAAGGTTTTATTTTTAAAAAGAATACCTACATCTGTAATTACTATATGTATAGCCTCTTTAAAACTTAGAGAATCTTCAAAAGCAGAAACCTTGTCTTTTTCACCTTTACGATCACCCAGCTTGACATAGTACATTACACAGAATCAGCACGGAATGCATATTAATCATATATAGGAATAAGTGGATAGATGGATGGAAAGATGGATAGATACATGAACGTATTTTTAAAAACTGGATTTTAGGACTCAGTAAGAAAATAGCATCTTCTCATGGTACCTATTTCAAACAAAGTAAATAAAGTCTAAATGTTCTGACCAGATTCTGAAGGACATGCCTGGGGACTTATGCAGCCTGTAAGATATCTGACCATCTGTAATTCTGGTTTTTGTTTTTGTTTTTTTTCCTGTCATCCACCTTACAGTCTTACTATATTAGTCTTCCTCGAAAAGGTCTACAAATAAAATTCCCTCCTTCCCTCATTGTTTGTATATCAGGAATAACAATTATAGCATTTTATTTTATTTTGTACAACAGTTTGGGTTTATAAAACACTTTCATCTCTAGAGTAACCATATGGAATAAAGATAAGGAAACAGGCTGAAGGATGGAGTGTCAACTTCCACAGTTAGTGTTAGAACCAGTTCTCAGACTCAAATCTTCTGAATGCAAATCCAGTGTTCTCCCATTTGCCACAGACACATCAGCTCATCATAGCTTTGTCCAGCATTGACAGAGTTAAAAGAATGAATTCTAACCACTAGTCCCACTGCTGTGTCTGCATTCCTTATTTTCTGCTAATTACCACACTTGCTGTCAACACTGCATATTTTAGAGAAAGTGACAATTCAACTTCCTTCTCTCAGACATTTGAAAGCTTCCTCTCCGGAAAGATAGCAGGTCTGGAGCAAACTATGGGAAGGACTGTGGCAAGTATTTCTCCCAAGTTGGCAGCCCTCCCCTAACTTTGAATTAATTCAAAGATGCAAGAGGTAAGATGGGCTAGAGAAATGTTGCTCCATGTAACCAACAAGGATAACATCTTTGGGATTTAGCTGGAATACCGCCCTACTAATAAGGTATGGGAAGAACGCCTTTAAATAAAGAGGATTCGCAAGGCAGTTAAACGTGTTATCAGAGTGAAATTGAACAGGGAGCATGAAGGCTTCAAAACCATTCTCACTGTTTAACTGGAGGAGCTGCTCCATTAGCTCAGCTAATTGAACACTCTGTTATCTCACTTGGATTGTCACTACGGAAGAAAAAGGGGCTGTATTTTTGCTCCCTGAAATATCTGAAACTGGTGAAGAAAGGCAAGGGACAGGATATATGCTGATTACTTTATTTTGACACTAGATCTGTGACTAGAATTAGCTGTGCTCAGATATAAATATCCTTTTAGACACATCCATCCACAAGCAATCTATATTATAATTGGCAAAATTGGCCAAGAAGAAATAAGAGTAGAGAAAAAAGAAACTTTGCCAATACTTAGGAAGAAATAAAATCTATGTAGTGTTTTATTTAATGATGCAAGCATATAAAATAAGATGAGCAGCCATATTATACTTAAATATAGTGATGGAAAGGTAGAGGTAGAAGAAAACACTTTTCCTTTTTATACATGTTTTTAGCTTTTGGCTCTTAATTTTTAAATATATACTAAAATAAAAGGCACATCCCATGAATCCAAATGAGTTGAAAAATACAAATGTACTTGGGCTGATCACTTGGCTGACGGTTGTGAAAAAAATATAAAGTTGGATCCACATTTATCATATATTAAAATATATTTTAATATTTTTAATTCCAACAATATAATGTGAAAATGACTTTCTCACTCAAAATGCAATACAAGAAACAATAACAAAATCACTAACAAAGTGAAGATATAAAGACAGAAGTCTTTTGTATGCCAAGGCATCATTAAAAAATCAAGTAGGGGCCAGATCAAGATGGCAGAGTAGGAAGATCCCAGTCCACCTCCTCCCAAAGATGCACCAAAACTACAAATACACATAGAACAACTATTTCTGAAAATGACTTGAAGATTATCAGAAAAGATTTTTCTACAAGTAAAGATATAAAAAAAGGCCACACTGAGACAGGTAGGAGGGGCAGAGATGTAGTCTAGTCAGAACACATCTTCCTGGTGTGGTGACCCACAAGTGGAAGGGCCATCACAACTGTGGAGGTGCTTCCTCAGGAGGGAGGGGTCCAATCTCCACATAAAACTCCCCAGCCCAGAGGGTCTACACCAAGATAATGAGCCCCCACAATGTCTGGCTTTGAAAATCAGTGGGGCTTACATCTGGGAGAGCCAGAGGACTATGGGAAACTGAGATGTGCTTTTGAAGGGCTCACACACAAACACACTCACTCCTAGTCCTAGTGCAGAGGCAGCAGCTTGCAAAGTTCCTGGGTCATATAAGAAGATTCATTGACTAATTTTACAGTATGTGCTGGAAGGGCAGGGATCTAGTGGACCTTTCTCCAGGGAAGGAAAAACTGGCTGGTGCCATTTTTCTTACCCTCCTTCCACTTAGCTGGCCCAGTGCTGATGGGTACCATTCATGTCACTCTCCATCAACCTAGCAATCATAGTGAGCCCCACCCCAGTGTTCCCCTGAGGATGAGCCCTGCCCTTGCCCAACTTACCCACCACAGCTGGCCCCTTCAAAGCAGCTCCCACCCTATCCCAAGAGGTGGCCCAAGCCAGCACCAGTGTCCCTCCAAAATGGTTTCTGATCTGGGGGCCCAGCATAGCAAACCAACATACCCACAATTGTGGCCAGGCCTCAAAGCCAGTTGAGCTGCAGGCCACCCTTAACCACTAGGGTATCTGTATAATTATGGCCCAACCACAACAGGAAGGTGCACACAGCCGACACAGGGGATATCCTTGGAGTACCTGGTTCTAGTGACTAGGGGGGATTTTGTCACTGGGCACCATTCGACAGCTTCTACATAAGGCTACTCTTTCAGGAATGGGAGATGTAGGTGATACACCTACTACATAAACAAACAGAAAGTTAGGCAAAATGGGGTTGCAAAGAAACACTTTCCAACTGAAATAATAATGAGAAAAACCCTCATAAAAAGAAGTAAACAAAATGGAAATAAGATATTTACTAGATAAAGAGTTCAAAGTAATAGTCATCAAGATGCTCACTGAATTTAAGAAAAGAATGAACTCAGTGAGAACATCAACAAACAGATAGAAAATATTTAAAAAAAATAACCAATCAGAACTGAAGAATAATTGAAATGAAAAAATCAGCTAGAAGAAATCAACAGCAGATTAGAGGATGCAGGAGAACAGATCAGTAATCTGGAAGACAATAACAAAAACTTTATTGAGGATAGTTTAAGGGACCTCTGAGACATCCTTAAGCATTCTAACATACACATTAAAGAGGCCATAGGAAGAGAAGATAGAGAGAAAGGAACAGGAAATTATTTGAAGAAATATGGCTGAAAACTTTCTTAAACTGGCAAAAGGAACAGACATCCAAGTCCAAGAAGCTCAGAGTCCCAAACAAGATGAACTCAAAGAGGTAAGACACATTATAATTAAAATGTCAAAACTCAAAGAGAGACCCTTAAAAGCAGCAAAAGAAAATCAAATAATTATGTAAAAGGGAACCTCCCTAAGAATGTCAGCTGATTTTTCAGCAGAAACTTTACAGGACAGGAGGGACTGCACAATATATTCAAAGTACTGAAAGGAAAAATTTACAACCAAGAATACTCTACCTGGCAACATTACAATGCAGAATTGAAGGAGAGATAAAGAGTTTTCTAGAGAAACAAAAGCTAAAGGAGTTCATTACCACTAACCCATCCTTATAAGAAGTATTAAAAGGACTTACTCAAATGCAAAAGGAAAGACCATAATGGAAACAACAAAATTATGAAAGAAAAAAAATCTCATTTACAAAGAAAAACATACAGTAAAGGTAGTGTATCAACTACCTATAAATCTAGTATGCACTTTAGAAGGCTTTTACACATGTATATATATCTAAAATAACTAGTTAAGCAATGCACAAAATAATTAAATATAAAATATGTCAAGGGAATATAGTTAATGTTTTATAATAATTATAAATGGAGTATAATATTTAAAAATTGTGAATTACTATATTGTACACCTATAACATTAATATTGTACATCAACTATACTTCAAGTAAAAATTTTTTAACAAATAATGTCAAAAACATAAAAGGTGGTGAGAGGAGTAAAAATGTACTGCTTTCATTTTATTTTTTTAAGCTCTTTATTGGAAGATAATTGCTTTACACTGTTGTGCAAGTTTTTGCCGTACAACAAAGTGAATCAGCTGTATTTATACATATATCCCCATATCCCCTCCATCCCATGACTTCCTCCCACCCTCCCTATCCCAGCTCTCTAAGTCATCACCCATCATCAAGTTGATCTCCCTGTATTATGCAGCAGCTTCCCACTAGCTATCTATTTTAGAATACACTCCAACTTAAGGGGCCATCAGCTTAGAATTGACTGCTACATATATAGGTTGTTTTATATGAACCTCATGGTAACCACAAAATAAAAACCTATTAACAGATACACAAAAATAAAGAAAAAGGAATACAAACATACACTAAAGAAAATCATCAAAACACAGTGGAAGAGAAGTGAAGAAAGGAACCAAGAACTACAAAAACATCCAAAAAACAATTGAAAAAATTGTGATAAGTACCTACCTATCAATAATTACCTTAAGTATAAATGGACTAAATATTTCAATCAAAAAAACATATGGCAGCTGAATGGATAAAAATAAAAGACATATATATCCTGCCTACACATGACTCACTTCAGATCTAAGAAAAACACAAGCTAAAATGAAGTAATAGAAAAAAATATTCCATAAAAATGGAAAAATTTTTAAAACTAGCATAATAATACTTAGACAAAATAGACTTTATAACATGGCTGTAACAAGAGACAAAGAAGGGCATCACATAATGATAAAGGGATCAATCCAACAAGAGGATATAACACTTGTAAATATCCATGCACCCAACATGGGAGCACCTAAGTATATAAAGCAAATGTTATCAGACATAAAGGGAGATATGAACAGGATATAAAAGTAGTAAGGGACTTTAACACCACAATTAAATCAATGGATAAATCATCCAGACAGAAAATTATTTTTAAAAAATTGGCCTCATGGCACATTAGACATGATAAACTTAACAGACATATAGAGAACAACCCACCCAAAAAACATTAGAATATACATTTTTTTTCAAGTGCATATGGAACATTTTCCACAATAGATCACATTAGGCCACAAAATCACAAAAAAAGTATCAATAAGTTTATGAAGAATGAAATCATACCAAGCATCTCTTCTGACCACAACAGTATAAATGCAGAAATCAATTAAAAGGAGAAAATTAGAAAAAACACAAACGTGGAGGTTGAATAACACACTCCTCACCAACCAATAGGTAAATGAAGAGATCAAAAAGGAAATCAAAAAAAATCTGGACACAAATGAAAATGGAAATACATCTGACCAAAATCACTGGGATAGAGCAAAAGCAGTTCTAAGAGGGAAGTTCATTGTGATACAGGCCTACCTCAGGAAATAAGAAAAATATCAAATAAACAAGTTAACCTTAAACCTTAAGGAACTAGAAAAAGAAGAACAAAGCCTAAAATTAATAGAAGGAATGAAATAATAATGATCAGAGCAAAAATAATGAAACAAATAATTAAAAAATGGAAAAGATCAATGAAACTAAGAGCTGATTCTTTAAAAAGATTTAAAAAAAAGAAAAAAACCTGATAAACCTTTAGCTAGACTCATCAAGAAAGAGGGTCAAATAAATAAAATCAGGTATAAAAGAGGATAAGTTGAAGCTGACATCATAGAAATACACACAATCATAACAGAAAACTATGAACAGTATGTCCCAACGCATTGGACAAGCTAGAACAAAAAAATGGATAAATTCATAGAAACATACGATCTTCCAAGACAGAAGTAGGAAGAAATATAAAGTCTAAACAGAGCAATCACTAGTAGTGAAATGAATTCAGCAATCAAAATACTCCCAACAAATAAAAGTTCAGAACCAGAAGGCTTCACAAGTGAATGCTTCCAAACATTTAGAGTTAATACCTATTGCTCTCAAACTATTCCAAGAAATTGAAGAGAAGGGAATGCTTCCAAACACATTCTATAAACAAACATTATCCTGATACCAAAACTAGAAAAAAGAAAATTATAGGCCAATATGCCTGATGAATATATATGCAAAAATCCTTAGCAAAATTTTAGCAAACTGAATTCAACAATACATTAAAAGTATCATATACCATAATCAAGTGGAATAGATTCCAGGAATGCAAGCATAGTTCAATATTCACAAATCAATCAACATGATACACATATTAACAAAGCAAAGAATAAAAAATCATATGATCATCTCAATAGAAACAGAAAAAGCATTTGACAAAAATCAACATCCATTTATGTTTAAAAAATCTCAGTAAAGTGGGTATAGAGGAAAGTGCCTCAATATTATAAAGGCCATATATGACAAATCCACAGCTAACATCACATTCAGCTGAAAGCTTTTCCTTTAAGATCAGAAACAAGACAAAGATGTCCACTATTGACATTTTTATTCAACTCAGTATTGGAAGTCCTAAATTCAGCAGTTAGGCAGGAACAAAGAGATAAAACTCATCCAAATTAAAAGGGAAGAAGTAAAACTGTCACTGTTTGCAAATAACATAATACTATTATATTGAGAACCCGAAAGACTCCAACAAAATATTAGAACTGATAAATGAATTCAGTAAAGTTTCAGGATACAAAATTAACATACAGAAATCTGTTGTGTTTCTATCCAATAATAACAAACTCTCAGAAAGAAAATCAAGAAAACAATCCCCTTTATAATTGCATCAAAAAGAATAAAATACCTAGGTGTAAAGAAGTAAAGACTTGTATTCTGAAAGACATAAGACATTGATGAAATAATTTGAAAATGATACAAACAAATGGAAAGGAACACCATGCTCATGGATAGAAAGAATTAATGTTGTTAAAATGTCCATGCTACCCAGTGCAATCTACAGATTCAATGCAATCTCTATCTACATACCTATGGCATTTTTCACTGAACTTAACAAATAATTCTAAAATTTGTGTAGAACAAAAAAGACCCTAAACATCCAAAGCACTATTAAGAAAGAAGATTAAAACTGGAGGTATCACACTCCCTGATTGCAAACTATACTATAAAGCTATAGTAATCAAAACTGTGTGGTACTGGCACAAAAACAGACACATAGACCAATGGAACAGAAATAAACCAATGCTTATGTGATTAATTTATGACAAAGGAGGCAAGAGTATGCAGTGGGTAAAACACAGTCTCTTTAATAAATTGTGTTGGGAAAACTAACAGCTACGTGCAAAACAATGAAACTGGACAACTTTCTTACACCATAAAAAAAAAAAATAACCTCAAAACAGATTACTGACTTAAATGTAAAACCTGAAATTATAAAAATTCTACAAGAAAACCTAGGCAGTATCCTCTTTGACATCAGTCTTAGCAATTCTTGGGGGGAATCTGTCTCCTCAGACAAGGGCAACAAAAGCAAAAATAAACAAATGGGACTACATCAAACTAAAAAGCTTTTGCACAGGAAGGAAACTCAGCAAAATGAAAAGGCAACCAACTGAATGAGAGGTGATATTTGCAAATGATATATTTGATAAGGGGTTAATATCAAAAAAATGTATAAAGAGCTCACGTAACTCAGTATCTTAAAAATTCTATTAAAAAATGGGCAGACATTTTCCAAAGAAGACATACAGATGGCCAGCTGACACATAAGTAGATACTCAACATCGCTAATCATCAGGGAAATGCAGGTAAAACTGCAAAGAGCTATCACCTCACACCTGTTAGAATAATAATAAAAAAAAAAAGTGTTGGTGAGAATGTGGAGGAAAAGAGAACTCTTGTGCCCTGCTGGTGGGAATGTAAATTGATACAGCCACTATGGAAAACAGTATATAGGTTCCTCAAGAAAGTAAATCAAGAACTACCATATGATTCAGAATTCTACTTCTGGGTATTTACCTGAAGAAAACAAAAGCACTAATTCAAAAGATATATACACTCCTATATTCATTGCAGCATTATTTATAATAGCCAAGATATGGAAACAACCTAAGTGCCCATCAATAGATGAATGGATAAAGAAGATATAATATGGAATATTCCTCAGCCATAGAGAAGAATGAAATCTTGCCATTTGCACAACATAGATGGACCCAGAGGAATTATGCTAAGTGAAATAAATGAGAGAAAGCCAAATAACATGTGATTTCACTTATATAATCTGAAAAATAAAGCAAACAAACAAAACCAAACAGAAACAGACTCATAGATACAGAGAACAAACTGATGGTGGTCAGAGAGGAGCATGGTGGGGGATTAGAGGTAATAGGTGAAAGATATCAAGATATACAAACTTCCATTTATAAATAAATAAATCACCAGCATGTAATGTACAATATAGGCAATATAGTTAAAATTTATGATTTGTATGGATGGTTACTAGGCTTACCATGGTGATTGATTTGTAATATATATATATATGTCAAATCACTAGTTGTACACCTGACATTAATACAATATTGTATGTCAACTATACTTCAGTAAAAAAAATTTTAATTTAATAAATGAATAAAAATAAATAGCCAATAAATCACTAAAAATAACATCGTACAAATATTATGAAACTTTGACTTAGTAAAGATTGTCAAAATGAAGAGAAAAGCACTAAAACCAAGTAGAAAAATAGCTAATTTCATTAAAAATTAGTGGCAGAAGAAATGTAAACACCTTATCAGTATATAAAAAACATCTAGCCCAGTAATTTAAAATATTGAAATATAAACAATAAAATACTTCTTTAAAATTATTTTAACATAAAGAATAAGCAAAGATTTTCTTTTTAATTAATGATTAATGAATGGAAAACATAACTTGAAATATAAATTTTCAAAAAGTGCTGGTGAGAATTGACACGAGTACAAGTTTTCCAAAAAGCAAATTGGCAGTAATCAACAAGGATCCTTAGGAACATTCCTACTTGGGGTCTCAATGACTCTAATTCTAGAAATCTATACAAAGGAAATAATTTGAAATGTGGATAACTATTTGAATGTAAGGACAGTTATAGCACTGTATAAAATAAAATATAGAACAATATTTTAACAGTTCAATTTTATTCAGTTCATATAAAAGGAATGTATACATTACACAAATAATAATTTTATAACACATAAGCTCAGAAATATGGGATTGGTTTTAAAAGCATATTGCTTACATAAAGTGGAATACTATGAATCATTTCAAATATTCTGGAAGTACATTCAATAACTGGGAAAATCAACTACAATAATTTTAGTAAAGAAAAGTAAGCTACAGGAGAGCATGCATGGTATAAACTCACATGTCATAAAATCCAACTATAACTACTATAAACAGGTGGTAGTAATTCTCAGTTCTCTTTCTCTCACTATCTTTGTTTCCTAAATCAACACTTATTATCTTTGCAATACAAGAGTTAAGAAGATATAAAGAATTAAGTTTCTAAAGCAAGCTTAACATGACAAAATGCTCTTCATAAAGTAGTGTCATACATGGAGTGTATAGGTGCATGCGTGTATGAGTGCATGTGACTGGAATAAGATATATTCAAAATGCTAATACATTTTGCATGTGATAATTTTAATTTTTACTTTTCTAATCAATCAGAATTCCACTCCATGCTTTTATAAATGAGAAAATAAGCTATTACATGATTCCTTTTGAATAAATACACAGGAAATTTCATAAATACAAACAAATTACAAAGTTAAAGAAAAACTAAATGAGTAATTAGTATAGTGAAAAAATAAGCTCACTGATCAGGAGCCAAAAATTGGGTAACAGCTAAAATCTAGCAGATAAAGCCAGCTCTGAGGCTGGCTTTCACCATATGGCATTTCCCGAATCCTTGCTTTTGTTCAGATATGTATGTTTTGAAGGAGAATGAGGGATAAGAGAGAACACGGCATCTGCCCAATGCTGACAACCTAATAAGACACCCTACAAAATCCTAGCTCTGAGGCTACATCCACAATGTAAAGATGAACTAGAAATAAACCTGCTCCAGAAAAAAAAAAAAAAAAAAAAGAACATTTTCAGTAGCTTTCCACCCACACAAATAAGGATAGTATATATTTAAACACAGCACCCATTGGCATGTTGGAATGCACCTACATATTTTGTCCATATTGAACAGGCACCTTTCTAAAAAAAGTTGACCATCAAGATTTATAGTTATATAATAATCAACCTGCCATGATTGTACAATGCATGGTTTAATGACCCAGAGGAGAGTAGTTCCCAGAAATTTATTTCTGCATTATATTTGAAGTAGATGTAACCTGAAAAATAAGAGTCAACTGATACTGGCAGATTACTAGATTTCTATTCAGTTATCAAAACTTGGTGCAGTACATAATCATAGTGCATGGCTAAAATGTCTCCTAGAGTGATATTCCTCGGGCTTTTAGGCTTCTATTTGACCGTGTCAGGTTCAAAAAAAGTGGCAATCTTGCACTTGTACCTTCACCCTTTTAGGTGCCTAGTACAACTGCACTAAGAGAGTGTTATTTTCTTTCTCTGAGCCTGCTTCAAGGCACCAATGTCATGGATTTCCCTCTCTGCATAAGCTTTACCCTCAGCTGCTATATCTCCCTCTCTCTTTTGACATTGATTTTAACCCAAACTTTCCCACTTTTGGAAGGAATGTTAGGTTCAGCCAATGTGTTTGCCCAAATTGCTGACAGTAATACCAGTCAAGCAACTACCTCCCCATCAGTCCATTCTGATGCAAATAGTTCAGGGTTACACAGGTTCAGAATTAGAGAACTATCCCAACCACTAGACAATATAACTAGATTCACTGTTGATCTTAATTTTTCCAGATGGGGTGAAGGCCCTTAAAAATCCTGATATAAAGGTTTAAAGGTGTGGTTACATTTTCTTCTTAGGAGTCATTCCACTTCCCAGCACCCAAGGTTGTAGCCCTAGTCCCAAGACCACTGCAGTAAGCAAGAGAAAAAGAAAGTTGAGGTGACATTGGGAAGAATAATACAGTCCTACCAGCATCTTCCTCCACACCCTCTTTTTCAGATCCTCCAGAAAAGCAAAGGAGCTCTCCCTTGGGGTGAGGTCCCTCTACTGGCCCCCCTCATGTTGAGTGTGATTACACACTTGTGAAGGCATATAAACGAGCCTTTTAAGTCTTTATCTCCTCCTAGTTTAGACAACTGTTTCCAGTGTCTGTTCCAATTCTCTATCAAGCCATTTATTTGAGGATGATATGCAATGTGATATGTCCATTGATGCGATAACTCTTTGCCCATTGCTGGACACTACAAACTGTAAATGTATTACTTCGTCTGAAGAAATGTAACTTGGTAGTCCAAACTGGTACTGTATCTTCTGTTCCAGGTTTTTTATAGTGTTCTGAGCATTTGCACCAACCATTGGGTATGCAAAACCTAGTCTGGAAAAAGTGTCTATTTCTTTCTGAGTCCATTTATAGCCTCCTGGGGCTGCTGGTAGTTGTCTGGTATAATCTCCTTGTCAGTTTTGTGTGAGGGCCCTCCCCCTGGGGAGTCTTCCCCCATAGCCATCTGCAGTTTGTCTTTCCTGGTGGCTGATAGGACAGGTCTTGATGACATTTCATGTCTCAGATGGGGCAACAGGAATATGTCAATGCTTATCCCATCTCTGCATTGCTGCTGCTCCTTCACTTCCTCTCGTTTTATGAACCCAGCTGACCACATCAAGCAACTGTACCAGGATGTCCGCATGCTGGTTCCAATCAACTTCTGATCCTGGTTCTTTTGATGGGCATCAACATGCCCTATTGTTTCTGGAGAGTAGGTTCTTGTCTCCTCATAGAAAGAATTCAGAGATGAGACAGGGAGATCAAGAAAGCAGAGAGGATTTATTAAAGATAGTATGCTCTCAAGAGGAAAGCAAGCTGACTCAGATGAGCAGCTGCCCTGAGTTTCTTTGGCAAGTTGGTTATATGGGGCCTGAAAATGAATGGGCAGAATATTCATTGAGGAAGGAGGGATTTGAGGTTGTATTTCCTGATTTTCATCCCAGCTCCACCTTCCTGAGGGGAGGAGGGATTTTTGTCCTTTATTTGGTCTTGATCAGAAATGTCAGGGAGTTGGTACATGATCAGTACTTCTTATCTGCAAGACTAATTTTATTTTAATGAGAGCATAATAAACAAAATTTATATTCAGACATCGGAGATTCTCGCCTTTTCTCACCTTTCTTTGTCTGCCTCTAGGACCCATGTCACCTCAAGATATAAGGCTTCCTGTCAGTCCAGAGGTTCCTGCTTTTCTTTGTCTGCCCAAGGACCCCCATTGCTCACAAGATGTATGGCTTCCTGCCACTTGGCCCATGTCCCCCTTTCTCTGTTTGTATCTAGCTATCTGCCTGCTTTAACACCACCTTAGTGCACCAAATAAGTTCCTATAGTGATATACGATAGGTCCATGCCCCATACAGGTATTTCCTTTAACAGTACAGTTCTCCACTGCCCATCTGCCTGACTGATGGGGCCACTGCCCATGAGTCTATATACACCCAAACATCAGGGTTCTTCGGACTCTTTATTCCATCACTACAAGGAAATGGCATGCAGTTGAGTCAACTGAGCTGATTTGCTGCTACCTTTATCAATCAGAGTTTTTCCAGGAGTCGCTCATGGTGCAGTGGACTTTCAAAGAGTGTGCTTGGAATTGTTATCTATAAACCAAGCAGCTCCCTTTTGGTCAATTGAGATCTGTTCATAGGGCACCACTCATATGGCAGTAGGAGCAGGCAACAGCTCAGATGGTTCCAAGTCAGTCCTAGAGGAAAAGTGGCTATCTGCTCATGAATATGGTAAATAGCACCTCACATTCCTCAGGTAGCATGTTCTTATATAGACCATTTCCATTACATTATAGAATTCTTCTGGACACTGACTTCTTCATTAGGTTCTCCGATATTACCCAGGACATTATAGGTATTTTAGGTTTCAGGGTCTATTTTATGCAATTCATTAATAGGGTTAGTTTCTATTAATGTCCAATAACAAGTCAATAATTGTCTCTGAAATGCCTTGTACCATACCACCACATATGGAAATTTCCTGGTACAAACCCCAGCTGTTGTTGTTAAGTGGCACTCATGGGATTTTGCCATAACCTACGGTTTATGTAAGTTACAGATTTTTCCAAAATTGTATCTGAGTGCTGATCATAAAATTCTAAAGGCATCGGCTAAGACACTACTTTTTGAAATTCTGATAGATGCTGACGTTATTTAGGTTCTCATTCAAATAACTGCTTTCTTTCAGGCAGTTTTATGGATAGGAGCTAACAATATTCCGAGCTGTGAAATATGCATCCTACAAAATCCAAACAACCTGACCATGTACTCTCTTTCTTGCTTAGTTCCAAAGGTAGGAAATACAATTTACTTTTAGTTGCCTGTGGAATGTCATGGGTGTCTCCAGCCCAGGTTACCCTAATAATTTCACCATCTGAGTGGGTCCTTAGATCTTTCCGAATTTATCAAGCAGCCTCTGTTATTCATGTGTGTCACCATAAAATTTACCTGTTCTGGTTTGTTCTTTAGTTTATGATATTATTATATCATCGAGACAGTGTGTTACCACACTTGGGATGTGCCTCAAATCCAAATCCCTTGTAACCAAATTATGCCAATAAACTGGCATATAACTCTCTGGCATTATAATAAAGGTAAACTGAATTTCTTATCAGGTGAAGGCAAACTAATTGGCTCTTCTGTAAGATCAGGATCGAGCAAAAAGCATTTGCAAGATCAGTCATTAAGTACCAATCTTCTTTACCTTGTATTTTTTTATACTTTCGAAACCATACCAGGGACTGCTGATGCTAGAGACAGTACTACTTTATTCAAGCCTTGATAATCTACCACTTGTCTCCATGAGCCATCTGCCTTTTAGATGGGTCATACAAGGCAATTACACAGAAAATTTGATGGTACCAGTACTCCAGTTTCTAACTTATCATTAATAAAAGTGGTAATCTCTTTTGATACACCAGTTACTTAATACTGCTTTAAATTAATAACTTGTATGGTATATTCTATAAATTTTCATTTAGTATGTCTAATTAATACTACCTGAAGGACAAACTTGTATGCCTTCTGTTTTATAATATTAAGTAGAAGAAGTACTCTCCAGTCAGACATACTATTCATTCAAATAATACATTTAAGTAAAGGAGACAATATCATATCACATAAAGTCTCTTCAAACAGTCCAACTCTCACCCAAGCTTTTACTTTAATCCTATTGACCATTGCATCTCTATACCATCTCATTATAATTGCAGCCCCTGTTAGGACTTCACCAGTAGGTTTTAGAATCAAAGTGCATTGGACTTCCATGTCAAGGAGCTCCAGGAAGGGTTCTTTCCCACTTTCTGTCCATTTTCCAGTTTGCCCACACATGTACATATGGCGTTGGGTCCCCAGCCAAGGGTTAGGTCAAGAGACCCTGGCCCCTTCATCAATCCTCATTTGCATTAATTTGTTAGACTATCACCTCCCAGTAATTCGAGGTCAGGTTTGACATTGTGATCTTTGCCTTCCGGTTTTTTAAACTTCTCCAAAATAGGATAAATAAGGCAGATTTATTTAGAGTTCGTCAATGGGACCGGGAGTGGGTCCCATCTCTTTATCAAATTTCTGAAGACTTCTGTTTTGAACCCTTCAATGCCCTTTTATTCATCCAATTCCTTAGTAACTACTTAAAGACTTTCAACCTGCTGTGATGCATCCCTTGACTATGATTTACTTTGTCTTTCCTCATTCACTGTGAATCATTCCAATTTTCTTAGAATCTTTGAGTCTCAGAAGGGGAAGCTGAGACAACAAATCTAATATGCCTTTTTTTGAGCTTTCCTTGATTTTATAGCAGGTGACATGAAGTGTCCATGCAAAAAGGACCCAAGTAATCACAGCATTTACCATAATATGGTTAAAGAGAGTATTAAAAGGATGGCATCCTAATAATTATAAAATTATTTGCAGTATATGCAGCATATCAGCCAGGTTAGCTGGGGAGTTCCACCTGCCATTTGAAGGAGGGAAAGGACAATTCCCCTTCTCAGGATAAACAAACTTTATAGTGTCTTTTCTCCAGTCCATCAGGTTAGCTGTCCCTTCAGGAAGAAACCTGCTGTGTGTTTAGGTAATGTACAGCAGCCAGTTTTGATTGTTCAATAGCAAGCTATCGGCCCTGCATCAATCCAAACATACTCCTCCACTCTACAGCATTCAAAACTGAGAAGATTTCTTCCAAGTTAATCACTCTCACAGTCTACTTGAGTAAAAGTTCTTTAGGAAGCTTATTATATTAAACCACAAAATCAGACAACTCTTTCACAATATCCCCCAGTTTCAGTAGTTTCTTGGTTATGTAAACGCACACACACCTACCCCTGCCACCTGAACTACCTTCTTAATGTATAACAACACATTAAAAGTGTTATCAACCAGGGAAGTCCAAGGGAGCATTGGCATCCAGGGTTTTTATTAGAGTCTGCAAGGTAGATATGCAGCACTCATATGACTGACCTTAGATACTCAGACTCCAGACCCCCAGATCAAAAATAGACATTCATTATAAATCATATTGTTAGTATTAACCATCTGATCGAACTGGTACCAAGTGACCCAAAGCCTCAGGCACACAAAATACTCTTATTAGGCAGAATATTCCAAGGGCTTGTGACTCATTTCCCAGGTACTGGTCAAGAGCTAGTCCTAAAGACATGTTTTTCTAGGGAGTGCACATGATTTCAGTAGCCTAAGCCTGCTTTTTGATGCAATAACCTTGATATTAAAAGTAGGATATAGCATTGCTCAGCACCAGTTAGAAAAAGTTCCACTCACCAGGAAAGGAAGAACAGGGTGAGTGACCAACTTTCCCAACTTTTCAGGGAATCACACAAAGGTTCCTTTGGATTTCACCTCACTCAGACTGGCAAAGCTGAAATGTACAGAAATGCCTGGGAACAAAGAAGAAAAGCAGGGCTACCAATAGCAGCCACACAGTGGGAGTGATGGCAAATCACAATGACCTGCTCTGCAGACAAACCCAACAGCTTTCAGCACTGAAGAAAGAACCAATAGCCATCATAGCTGCTATGGCCCCCTTGTAGATTTCACCAGCTTTTACCCCAGAGGTATTTGCATTTGCTGATGCCAGTCACCTGAGTTTCTGCTCTTTCCCCACTTGCTCCCACCAGAACCCAAAGACCACAGGGCAGCGAATCCAAGCCTCTGCTGCTGCTTGAGTACAAGACACCAGGCTAGACTCCCAGGACTGACCCCCACTATCATGCATACACTCAGGACTAGCCCCTCCAGACATACATTTGCATGCTATCAGCATGAGACCTATTATAAGCCTCCACTGCCATGCTCATGCCCAGGGCGAGACTGTGCAGCCACATGAGGGCACATCTGAGAGTCAGGACCCCACAGCTGTTTGTGAGCCTAGCCTGATCAGGTACTTTTCTGTAGCTGGCCTGCATCACTGCATTCACCTGTAGCTAGCCCCCTCTAACTGTGCACTTGCATGCTTCAGGTCTTATCCCATATCACTTGTCACTATTTCCATTTGCCTGTGATGAGATCCAGCATCCACAATAGTACATTCTGACAACCAGAGCCCACACAGTTACCAGTGCACCTGGAGTTGGTGTGGGTATATCTGCTATCAACCCTGGCCATTACACAGGCACCTACACCTGGCCCCTGCAGACAAGTATGTGAACACCAGCAGCTGCAGCCACTGTCATTCCTGCCCCAGACCCTAGATGCTAGACTTAGAGGTGCCAATGAGGACCTCAAAGCCTTGAAGTCATAGAACATCCCCCACAGTGCTCACCAAGGACCATATGATTGTCAGTGCTGTGGATCCTGACAACCTGAACTGAAGAGACAGCACACACCACTTGAGCCCAGTGCCGCCACATGCCTTCACACTTGGCACCATTGGACCCAGGGTCACTGAATGCTCCAAGGAACCCAAACATACAAATGAAAGTCTTCCCATACCAAAAGTGTCCATAAAGTTTGGAAGAGGTGATTGTTTCTTCAAATGTGCAGACACCTATGCATGGCTACAGGGATCATGAAGTTTCAGGAAAACATGACTCATCCAAATGAACACAATAAATGTACAGTAGCTGACCCCAAGGAGCTGGAGGTTCAGGAACTTCCCAACAAAATATTCAAAATAATTGTTCTAAAGATGCTAAGAGACCTGCAGGAGAACACAAAGAAACAAATTTACAATATCAGGAAAACAATACAAAACAAAAATGAAAAGTTCAACAAAGAAATAGAAAACGTAAAAAAGAACCAGACAGAAATTCTGAAGAATACAATGACCAAACTAAAGAATTCAATAGAAAGCTTCAACAGCATACATAACCAGAAGAATGAATAAGTGAGTGAGAAGACAGATCAATTGAAATTATCTAATCAGGTGAACAAAAGAGAAAAAAGACAACAAAGAGCAAAGAGAGCCTACACGATCTATGGAATATTGTAAGAACCAAGTCGTGAATTATTAGAGGTCCAGAAAGAGAAGAGAGGCAAAAGAGAGCAGAAAGCTTGTTAAAGAAATAATGAGTGAGAATTTCCCCAAATTGGCAAGATAGTTGGATATCCCAGTTTGTGAAGCTTGTATATCACCAAACAAAGTCAACTTAAAGATAACCTCTCCACAACACATTATAATAAAACAGTCAAAAATAACAGACAAAGAGAAAATCTGAAATGATGCAAGAGAAAAAGAGCTTATAACTTACAAGGGAAACCGCATATGGCTATCAGTGGATTTCTCATCAGAAATCACAAAGGCTAAAAGAGAGTGATGTGATATATTCAAAGCATTTTTTAAAAACCTTCCAACAAAGAATACTTCACCCAGCAAACTTGTCATTCATAAATGAAAGAGATAAAGCCATTTCCAGGCATACAAAACTGAAGAAATACACCACTACTAGACCTGCCTTAAAAGAAATGCTGAGAGGAGTTCTTCAAGCTGAACTAAAAGATATTCCAGACAAGTGGGAACCAAAAGAAAGCAGAGGTAGTTATATCAGAGAACAAAAAAATATACTCTAAGCCAAAATATACATTATATAATGATAAGGGGGTCAATTCAGCAGGAAGATATAACAATCATAAATATATTTATACAATATATACAATAATGGGGGGGGCTACAATATCCCACTTTCAACAATGGATAGGCAATCCAGACAAAATATCAACAAGGAAACATTGGGATTTAACCATAATTGAGGCCAAACAGATCTAACATTCAAATACAGAATATTCCATCCAATAACAGGAGAATGCACATTCTTTTCTAGCCACTGTCCAGGATAGATCATATGATAGGTCAAAAAACAAGTCTTAGCAAATGTAAGAAGAATGAAATCATACCGAGTATCTTTCTGACCACATTGGTATGAAATTAGAAATCAATAACAGGAGAAAAGGTGGAAAACACAAATATGTAAAATTTAGACAACACATTCCTGAGCATTTAATGGGCCAAAGAAGAAATCAAAAGGACAATCAAAAAATATCTTGAAACACACACAAAATTTGAAATATACCAAATCTTATGGGAAGTGCAAAAGCAGTTCTAAGAAAGAAGCTTATAATGATAAACACCTATATTAAGAAAAAGAAATCTCACAAATAAACAATGTAACTTTATACCTCAAGAAACTAGAAAAAGAGAAAAAAACTAAGCTCATAGTTTGCAGAAGGGAAGAAATAACAATGTTCAGAGCATAAATAAGTGAACTAGAGACCAGAAAAGAATAGGGGAAAAAATCAATGAAACTAAGAGCTGTTTTTTTTAAAGATAAACAAAATTTTTAAAGTTTTAGCTAGACTAAGGAAAAAAGAGAGAAGATTCTATCAAGTCAGAAACAAAGGAGGAGACATTACAACTGACAGCACAGACATGCAAAGGATCATAAGAGTCTATAATAAACTAGTACATGCCCCAAATTTGGGTAATCTAGATAAAATTGATATATTTCTAAAAACACAACCTACTGTGAATTGTGAAGAAACAGAAAATCTAAACTAACCAATAATGAGTAAATAGATTGAGTCAGTAATCAAAATTCTCCCAACAATGAAAAGACTGGGACCAGATGGTTTCACTGGTGAATGCTACCAAGGTTTTAACGTGGAATTGATGCCATCCTTCTCAAAATCTTCCAAAAAACTGAAGAAGAGAGAACACTGTCAAACTCATTTTGAAGCTATCATTACCCTGTTACCAAGATCAGATAAGCACACTATAAGAAAACTACAGACCAATAGACTTGATGAATATAGATGCAAAAATTCTCAAAGAAATATTAGTGACAAAAATTAAACAGCACATTAAAAATAATTATACATCATGATGAATATATCCCTGGGGTGCAAGGATGATTCAACTTGTGCAAATTAATAAATGTGGTACACCACATTAACAGAATGAACTATAAATATCTGATCAACTCAATAGATGCAGAAAAAGCATTCTACAAAATACAACATTCTTACATAATAAAAATTATCAAAAAATTGGATATAGAAGGAACATACCTCAACATAATAAAGCCCATACAAGACGAGTCCTCATCTAACATCATATTCAATGGTGAAAGGTTGAAAGTTTTTCCTCTAAGGTCAGGAGTAAGACAAGGGTGCCCACTCTTACCACTCCTATTCAACAAAGTACTAGAAGTCTTAAGCAGGGAAATTAGGAAAGAAAAAAAATGAAAAAAATCCAAATCAAAAGGGAAGAAGTAAAATTATCTCTGTTTGCAGATGATATGATCATCTATAGAGAAAATCCTAAAGATACAACCAAAAACCTGTTAGAACCAATCAATGAATTCAAAAATTTCTGGACACAAAATCAACAAATAGAAATCAGTTGTGTTTCTATACACTAACAATGAAATATTTGATAAAGAAATACAGAACACAATCCCATGCACAATAGCATCAGAAAGAAAGAAATACTTAGGAATAAACACAACCAAAGAGGTAAAGATCTGTACTGCAAGACTTTGATAAAAGAAATTTAAAAGGCCAAACAAATGGGAAGATACCCTACATTCACAAATTGGAAGAATTAATATTGTTAAAATATTCATACTACACAAAGCCTTCTATACATTCAACACAATTTCTATTAAACTCCAATAGCATTTTTCACAGATATGGAAAAAGCAGTCCTGAAATTTGTTGGAATCACAAAAGACCTAAATACCCAAAGTGATCTTAGAAAGAAGAACAAAACTGGAGGCATCACACTTCCTCATTTCAATCCATTCTACAGTAGCAATCAAATCAGTATTGCACTGGCATAAAAAGAAACACATAGACCAATAGAATAAAATAAAAGGCCCACACATATATGGGCAACTAATATGTGATTAGTGAGCCAAGATACTTAATGGGGAAAGGATAGTCTCTTCAATAAATGGTGCTGGAAAAACTGGATAGCCATGAGAAGAACAGTGAAATTAGACTTCTATCATGCACCACTCACAAAAATGAACTTACAGAGAAATTCAAATCAAAACTGCAATGAGATACCACCCCACATCTATTATAATGACTATCATTAAAAGGACTAGAGATAAATATTGGAGAGAATGAGGAGAAAAGGTAAGTTTTAAAAAATTCTCTATTTTTTTTTAATTGAAGTATACTTGATTTACAATGTTGTGCTAATTTCTGCTGTACAGCAAAGTGACTCAGTTATACACATATATACGTTCTTTTTTAACATTCTTTTCCATTAATTATGATTTATCCCAGGTGATTGAATACAATTCCCTGTGCTATATAGTAGGACCTTGTTGTTTATCCATTCTGAATGTAGTATTTTGCATCTGCTAATCCCAAACTCCCACTCCAGCACTCTCCCTCCCCCCACCCCTTGGCCACCACAAGTCTGTTCTCTATGTCTGTGAGTCTGTTTCTGTTTTGTAGATAGGTTCATTTGTGCCATATTTTGGATTCCACATATAAGTGATACCATATGTTACTTGTTTTTCTCTTTCTGACTTACTTCACTTAGTATGATCATCTCTAGTCGCATCCATGTTGCTGCAAATGGCATTATTTCATTCTTTTTTATGGATGAGTAGTATTGCATTGTATATATGTACCACTGCTTCTTTATCCATTCATCTGTCAATGAACATTTAGGGTTTTTTTCACGTCTTGGTTAGTGAATAATGCTGCTATGAACATAGGGGTGCATGCATCTTTTTGTCACTATATGCAGATGACATGATACTATATATAGAAAACCCTAAGGACGCCACACAAAAATTAGTAAATCTAATAAATGAATTCAGCAAAGTAGCAGGATAGAAGACTAACATTCAGAAATCAGTTGAATTTCTTTACACTAACAATGAAATATCAGAAAGGGAATGTAAAAAAGCAATAACTTTTAAAATCACACCAAGAAAAAAAAAAAAAAAAAACTAGGAATAAACCTGACCAAGGAGGTGACAGACTTATATGCTGAGAACTATAAAACATTAATAAAGAAAATTAAAGAGGATTCAAATAAATGGAAAGGCATTCAATGCTCTTGCATTGGAAGAATTAATATTGTTAAAATGGCAATACTATCCAAAGTGACCTACATATTTAATGTGATCCCTATCAAATTACCCATCCATGACATTTTTCACAGAGCTAGAACAAATAATCCAAACATTTTATAGAACCATAAAAGACCCAGAATTGCCAAAGCAATTCTGAAGGGAAAAAACAAACCAGGAGCATAACTCTTCCAGACTTCAGACAATACTGCAAAGCTACAGTAATCAAAACAGTGTGGTATTGGTACAAAAACATACATGTGGATCAATGGAACAGAATAGAGAGCCTAGAAATAAATCCACACACCTACAGTCAATTAATCTTTGACAAAGGAGGCAAGAATATAAAATGGGGAAAAGACAGTCTCTTCAGCAAGTAGTGCAGGGAATGTTGGACAACTGCATGTAAATCAATGAAGTTAGAACAAACCCTCATACCATGTACAAAAATAAACTCAAAATGGCTTAAAGACTTAAATATAAGGCACAACGCTATACAACTCCTAAAAGAGAGCATAGGCAAAATTATCTGACATAAATCATACAAATGTTTTCTTAAGTCACTTTCCCAAGGCAATAGAAATAAAAACAAAAATAAACAAATGGGACCTAATCAAACTTACAAGCTTTTGCCCAGCAAAGGAAACCATAAACAAACAAACAAACAAAAAAACAACCTACAGAATGGGAGAATGTTTGCAAATGATGCGACCAACAAGGGTTTAATCTCCAAATATACAAGCAGCTCATACAACTCAACAACAAAAAAGCAAACAACCCAACTGAAAAATGGGCAGACCTTAATTGACATTTCTCCAAAGAAGACATACAGAGGGCCAGTAGGCACATGAAAAGATGCTTAAATCACTAACAATTAGAGAAATGTAAATTAAAACTACAATGAGGTACCAACTTACACCAGTCAGAATGGTCATCAAAAATGTCTACAAATAACAAATCCTGGAGAGGGCGTGGAGAAAAGGGAACCCTCCTACACTGTTGATGGGAATATAAGTTGGTGCAGCCACTATGGAAAACAGTATGGAGATTCCTCATAAAACTGAAAATAGAACTACCACATGATCCAGCAATCTCACTCGTGGGTATATACCCAGACAAAACTATAATTCAAAAAGGGAACTCCTATATACTGTTGGTGGGTATGTATTTCAGTACCACCACTATGAAAGAGAGTATGGTGATTCCTTTAAAAAATTAAAAGTAGAACTACTTTAAGATCCAGCAATCCCACTTCTGGGTATTTACCCAAAGGAAATGAAAAAAAGATATCAAAGAGATATTTACACTCTCGTGTTCACCACAGCATTATTCACAATAGCCAAGATATGGAATTACGTATATATAAGAAATATGAAACATAAAATTTAGACTGATTAGAGAATAAAGAATAAAATTGTTATAGTCACATATTATTATCTATACCCAAAATCCAAAGGAGTAATATTGGAATTTAGAAAGTTTACCAGATATAAAATATCTAAATACAAATTTAATTTCATTTATATTGACAGAATACGTGATTTAGAATATGATACTAGTTACAATAGCAAACAGATATAGAAGGATCACAAAACACTGCTAAGAGTGTTAAGGAGAAAATTTTAAATACCATATATGAACACTTTAAAAATTCCTAAATAAATGATGATAATGTTTATTGATAAAAATTTTCAGTGTTTAATTTTCAGTTTTCTCTAATTTGATCTCTATCATTTAATGTGATTTAAAAACTTGAGCAGCATATTTGTATGGCACTTTATGGTCTTAGTAGATACCCATGTTTTTTCTAGTAATTAGAATAGCTTGGTCATACCTGAGTAAAAGATGAAGAGAACTATGGCATAGAATGGAAAAACCAGTTATGAATCCACATGTACATGGTGACTTGGTCTAGGACAGAACTGCTATTATATCTTAGTTGGTAAAGGAGGGGCTACTCAATAGGTATTACTGGGAATATTATCCCTACTGGCTATGGAACAAAATCAACTCCAAGTTGCTAAAAGATCTAAATATGAGTCATGAAAAAATAAACTTTTCTGAAAATAACATAAGTACATATATCCATCAGGTTTACTAAAAACAAAAACAAAACAAAAAATAACACAAAATAAAATGACAAAAAACAGAAGCAATAGATGAGAAAAAGAGAGAAAGAATAATTTTAAGTAATTGGCTCACATGATTATGGTGATTGGCAACTTCGAAATCCATAAAGTAGGTCAGCAGTATAGAAGCTTGGGCAGAAGGTGAAAGCTATCATCTTAAGCCCAAAATCTATAGGGCAGACTGGTTGCCTAGACTCTCAGACAGGAGATAATGCTGCAGTCTTGAGTCAGAATTCTTTTTTCTCCAGGGCACCCAGTTTTCAATCTTCAGTTGATTGAATGAAGCCTACTCATATTAAATTTTACTTAAATTTAACTAATTATAGATGCTAACCATATTCGCAAAATATCTTCACAGCAACACCTAGATTAGAGTTTGATTAAATAACTGGGTCCTATAGCCTAGCCAAGTTGACACATGAAACTCTGGCAGCACATATTTGAGATAATTGAGAAGAAAGGAGGAATTCTAAAACAAAGACACAAAATAAGATGCAAGAAATATAATGAAAGATCAATAAACTTGACTGCTCAAAATCAAGAATTTCAGTTCATCAATACACACCATAAAGAAAGTAAAAATATACTGCAACATATATAACTTTTTAATATCAAAAGTATAAAAAGAACTTCTGCAAATCAATAAGAAAAAGGCAAGCATCACAACAGGACATGTACAGAAAATTATAAACAGACCAAACACATAGAAACAAAACAAATGACTAATAAACATAGAGAAAGTTATTAAACCCCATTAGTAGTCAGGGAAAAACACAGCAAAGTCTTCAAATAGACAATATTTCACATCCATTGCTTGGATAAAAACTAAATTGATAATACCAAGTTCATAAGGATATGGACCAAGAACCTCTATAGACTGCGGGGGGTAGGAATATAAACACTATGTAAACAATTTGGCATATTTAGTCAACCAAAAAACGTTAACTCAGAAATTTCACTTCTAGTGACCCAAAAATTTTACTCCTATTCATGTGCACCAGAGAAAACTTTTCCTTCTGTGCACCAGAGGGCACACCCAAGAATGTTCATGGAAACGTTCTTTTATGATAGGAAGAAAAAGTGGAAACAAGTCAAATATCCATGGAAGAAGCTTGAGTTATAAATATTTGTATATTTATAGACTAAATTATTCTACTCTGACATTGGACAATTTATAGAAACACACATGGATGAACCTCAGAAACTTATTATCAGTAATTTTGAAAAGCAATCTTTAGAAGGATACACAATTTTATGACATTCAAAAATATGCAAAGCTAAACATGTGGTAAAATTAAAAAGAAGAGCAAAGAAATTATATAAATATAATTGAGAATATAGTCATTTATGTGTGGAGAAAGGAGGATCAGATTGGTGAGGGAGGGATCAAGGAATTTTAAGATTCTTGATAATGCCTTATTTCTTAAACTGAGTGTTCATATGCTCATTTTGGTTATATTTTTACTTGTTTTAACCTACATGTGCTATAAAAATTCTCTTGTATGTACTTAATATTAAAACAAATTTTTATGCTTAGAATCTTTTAAATTTGTAATGTTTAAAGAGTTTTAGGGCTTAGAAAAAGCAAGTTCATCCTCACCCAGTAATACCCTTTCCAAAAATCAAGATCAGTGACTAAATATAAACTTTTAAGAAAATATGTAAATTTAGGGGCTTCTAAATTGCTCAAGATCATCTCCTCATTTCTGAGTTCTCTTACTTCTTCCCTTCCCTCCTACATATTTTTCATTATTATTTTGATCAAGTGGAAATTATTCCAAGGTCCATATTTTAGAAGTTCACAGCATGAAGTTTATCCACTACTTATATTCTGTAAAGAGATATCCTAATCCTATAGCCTCCGTAGCTCTTTATTTTCTGGTTTAGCATAGTGTTTAGTTTTCTACTTAATATGTATCAATAAAATGAATGGCAATTTGGTCATTTGAAGAAACCATGTGATATCACTACCATTAAGATCTATATTATTAAAGATAATCTATTGAAAATTATGTTTAATTTTTAATCCCCCTTACCTTTTAGGTAATATTTTTATGTTAATAATTTCTGTGTAATTAAACTGGAAAGCCATGAAGATTGACATATGGCAAGGTTTTTTGCTTCGCTTTGTTTTTTCCTTCCTATCTTATTTCTTTGAACTTTAGAATATTTGCAGTAGTGAATCTAGTTTTTAGAAAATGACTGAATTCTCATAAGGTACTTGTGCTGCTGTTGTTCTTGGCCAGATCAATCTGAGATATTTTATGTTTTGGCTGATAAATAGCCTTCAGTACCCTTTTTCTTCCTTTTTTTTCCCCCCCAAATAGCGCCAGGCTTTCAGCTAGTAAGGTGTTCAGCGCGAGGATAAATAAATATTTTATTTGTCAATGAGAAAATACAAAAATATTTTAAAAGAGGATGACCAGAGGTTTCCGCTTTGATGAACTACGCAAAAAATAAAGATCAATATTAAGCATTTTCAGCCAATAGCTCTTTGACACTTGTATATATCCTTAAAAAAAAAGATGCCAATTCTATACTTTATTCATATGTTAACTATATTTGGGGTCAAAATTAGAAAAATAATGCATATAAAACATGGCTTATTGTACATTTGACAAATAATGTGTCATATTTTTTCCTTAACAGCTTCAAGAAGCTAAAAATCAGGTTCATTTAAATTACAGAAGAAAGGCGCTTATATTATTCTTCCTTGAGGGATGGAGGACAGGGTAAAGTAATTAATCCTTCTACCTTTGCAAAAACCTACAATGTACCTATATTTTTTGTACTGCCCATTAGCAGGTTAGTAATCGTTCTAATTAGAAACTTTTGGGCACATTTTCAAACATGATAAAAATCATCATTGTGCTGATAAATGAATTGAAGATTAACATACAAAAATCAAAATAGCCCATTACTGAAACATAATTAAGCCAACCAAATGTCAAAGTCATCATAAAGTTACACAGTGATTCTAAAATTCACTTTATTAAACATTTTCCTGAGATTTAAAAGACAGATGATGATGTAAGGTCAGTACATTTACATTCCACTTATATTGAAAAGCAAATGACTATAGCAATGTAGTTACATGATTTTCAACCATGAAAGGCTTGGGGGAAAAACATTTTAGAAATGGCTGGTGTCATAGGCAGAATAACGGCCTCTTAAAGATGTTCATATCCTAATCCCTAGAACCTGTGAATATATTCTTTCATGTCAAAAGTGATTTTATAGATGTGATTAAATTAAGAATTCAGAGATTGAGAGATTATTCTAAATTACATGGGTGGGCCCAACAAAATCACAAAGGTCCATATATGTGAAAAAGGGAGGCAAGAGAGTCAGAGAAGGAGGTGTAACAACTATAGGTTATACAAAGAAAATGAGAGAAATATTGATCTAATGATGCTAGGCTCTTGCTAATTTTGAAGCTGGAGGATGGAACCATGAACCAAGGAATGTAGACAGCCTCTAGCAGCCGGAAAAGGCAAGGGAAATAGTATTCTTTCCTAGAGTCTCCACAAAAAGGCAGCCCTACCTTAATTTTAGCCCAGTGAAAGCCATTTCAATAATTTATTACAGCAGCAATAGGAAACTAGCACAACTGGTGTGACACAGATGTGTGTGTGTGACAAGTTGTCTAGTTACAGAAAAACAAGGTAGAGAAATATTCAAGATTCTTCTCATCATTTTAGCTTTATTATTCATATCATCTTTACTCATTTAAAGTTTTTATATTCTGCTGATATACTATTATCAATCAATGATAAATCAAATAGATAACAATAAATTGGGCCATGGAGAATTGAATAGAATATAATAGTGATGTTAAATTATGTGTTACATACAGTATCTTGTACCCTGAAAACAAAGCCCAGGTCTTTTTTGCCCCTAACATAATCACAAAATTTGCCATATTTTTCCAGAACAAATAAAAATTCAGTAATGATGGAAAGCAAATTGCATAGACTATCTTCTATCCAAAATGTACAAAATTATATTTTAATAAACGTATTTAATTTCTAAAAATCCAATGAATCAGATATTTGAAAAATATCATTCCATGCATGTATGTACAATATACTTGTAGATAAGCAAGTTGGTTCAGTAGGAAAGTTAGCATATATATACCTGCTTTGTTCCAGAAGGATCTACTCTCCTATGGTCACATCAAAAAAAATTACAGGCTTTCAAAATCTGTAAGAAGCAGCCCAAGATGTACACTAATGAAAGTTATATACAGATGAAATATCTTGTCCTTTCCAAATGTGAATATCAGGAAAAGGCAGAAAATGAAAAAGAATTCAGCTCAAAATATTATTTTGACTGCAAAAAGGAAAGTGAAAGAAAGGAAACAAAAGAAATAACAAAATGCCAAGTGATGAAAGCTGAAATAGGTGATTTAGGAACTGGAATGATAAGTGCATTTCCCTATAAACCTGAGAGGCAGCTCTTTCCTAAAAAATTAGACATATAGGGCTTCCTAGGTGGCGCAGTGGTTAAGAATCCGCCTGCCAATGCAGAGGACATGGGTTCGATCCCTGCTCCAGGAAGATCCCACATGCCACGGAGCAACTAAGCCCGTGTGCCAAAAAAAAAATTATACATACCTATGAAAAATCTAATGCAAATAGTAAATATGCAAATTATAAACTGTACAAATTAAAAGGGCATATAATAGTGTCTTAGCTCAGGCTGCCATAAAAAAATACCATAGACTGGGTGGTTTAGACAGAAACTTATTTCTCATAGTTCTGGAGGCCAGAAATCTGAGATCAGGGTGCCAGCAGAGTTGAGTCCTGGTGAGAACTCTCTTCCTGGCTTACAGATGGCTGCCTTCTTACTGTGTGCTCACATGGCCTTTCCTCAGTGCAAGCACATAGAAAGAGAAAGAGATCTCTCTCTTTTGCTTTTTTAATAAAGTCATCAATCCTATCCAATTAGAGCCCCACTTTTTTGATTTCCTTTAACCTTAATTACCACCTAAAAGCCCTATCTCCAAATAGTTGCATTAGGGCTTCGACATGTGACTAGGGGCATGATTCAGTTCATAACATTCAACCCCTGACCCCCACCCAAAATTCATGTCCTTCTCTCAGGCAAAATACATTCATTCTATCTCAACAGCCTCAAGAGTCTTAATTCATTCCAACATCAACTCTAACTCTGAAGTCTAAAGTCTCACCTAAATATCATCTAAATCAGATATGGGCAAGACTCAAGGTATGAATCATCCTGAGGCAAAATTTCTCTCTAGCTGTGAACTTGTGAAGCCAGGCAAGTTATGTGCTTCTTAAAATACAGTGGTGGGGCAGTCATAGAATAGGCATTCCCATTCCAAAAGGGAGAAATCAGAAGGAAGTAATAAAGGGCCTCAAGCAAGTACAAAACCTAGCCAGGTAAATTTCATTGGATCTTAAGGCTCAAGAATATGTATATATGACAAACCCACACTAGTCAACAGAGTCTCAGTGGCCTCTGTCAGCTCTAAAGTGGAGGGTTTAGCATCTCTCCAGCCAGAAGGGCACCAAGGCAGGACAGCAGGAAGGTCCTTGCACAAGGCAGTTGACAGAGTAGAGCTTGGACAGACAGACAGACCTGGTTTCAATCCACACTGTATTTCATACTTGGGTTTAAGGAATGTTCCCTGGACTCTCTGAACCTCAGTAAGAATCACAGCGCCTCCCTTAAGTCACTGTCGTGAAGATTTAATGGCACAAGGCATATAAGAGCTCAGAACATCGTAAGGTGGTAAAATCTCACCAAGGGCCACTTTCTTACCTTCCTCTGGAGGATCAGACACATCTGGCTAAATATGTACTCATGGAGAGATCTGTACAGTAAAATACCAACTCATCTAATAGCACGATAGATGTGTCAATAAAATAAAATAAAATAAGTAAAATTTCACTGGTGTTTCTTGGTAAAGTTATCGCACCTGTTGGCTGTTATCTTTCTGAGCATCAGTGGTCTTCAGTCTTTTTCTAAAAAGTAATGGTACATATGCAAAGACAGCAAGCACAAAGTAACACAAAGAACTCACCGAATGTCAGATCCTTCAGGCCATAGCTGCTTAAGCAGAGAACTAGTTTCACATGCCTGTCATGGCACGAAATTGCAAAATATCATGATATTTAGAAAAATACTTTCAATCATAAGTGATCTTACTAGAAGAACTCATGCAGAAGAGTAGATGTGACTACAAAAAGCTATAAATATTTCTGTTTAAAGGAAGAAACAATTTAAAATGGGAAAATAACAAGTATTTCAGTGAAATTATTGAGTTTAAATATGTAAAGAGCTCCTATAAATCAATAAGGAAACATCTAAGCATTTAATAAGAGATGAGCAGATAATTCACAAAAGAAATACAAATATTAAATAAAAGTGTTCAACATTTTTAGTAACACAAAGGACAAACAGCATATTTTTACTTTCAAATTAGCAAAGTATATTTTAAGGACAATAGCACTGGAAATCATGTGATGTGTCATTTCTCTTATACTTTGCTAATAAGAGTATAAATAGGCACAGAGTTACTGCAAAACTATTTGGCAGTATGTATGATTATCATTAAGTATGTTGATACTTTTTGATTGACTATTCAAATTCTAGGCATGTAGATTAGGTAAGTTATACAAAATGCATGCCAAGATTTATGCTCCAAGATGTTCATCACAGTTATTTGTTAAAGCCAATTTTCAAACAACTTAAATGTTCAGCATTAGAGAAATATTATGCATCCAGTAAAAATAAAATTTGTGAAGAATTTCTGGCTAATCAGAAAAAAATAAAAGAATATGTATATATGTACAAACACACATACATGCAGATCTATAGATAGGTGATGGATAGGTAGATGGATAGACAGACAGATAGACAGATAGAAAGATAGATAATAAGGAGTCAGCTCCTATGAGTATGGAAGCTGAGAAGTCCCAAGATGTGTAGTTGTCAAGCTGGAGACCCAGAAGAGTCAATGGTGCAGTTCGAGTCTGAAAGCCAGTAGGCTCAACACCAAAGAAGAGACTTTTTCAGTTCAAGTCTAAATGCAGGAAAAGACTGCTGTCCCTGCTCAAATAGTAAGGAAGGTGTAGTTCCCTCTTCACTCAGCTTTTTTGTTCAGTTCAGGTCTTCATTGATTGGAGGAGGCCAATCCACATAAAGTAGAGCAATCTGCTTTACTCAGTCCACCCATTCAAATGTTTTAATCTCATTTCAAAACATCCTCACCAACACACCCAAAATAACATTTGACCAAATGTCTGGGCACTCCATGGCCCAGTCGACACATTAAAAAAAAAAAGGCAAAATCAAAAAACAAAACAAAACAAAAAAACACCACGAATAGCAAAGACAAAAGAGGAAAAAGAGGATATGAATATCAAGAAATGTTATCTTCAATTCTGTATCAGGAGGAAACATATGGCACAGATAATTGAAGGAGGCTTTAGTAAAGGAATGTGGAGGTACAGGAAAATGACAAAGTCTGATGCAGTACCTAGAAGAAGAGTGCTGAGGATAAGGCAACCATCAGTAACCCTGACCGCCTGAACTGAACTGCAATGAGAGAGCAGGGGTAGTGAGAACCTGGCCTCCCTTTCCTCCCATATCCTGATACGTCTTCCCATTAACTGAACCCAACAAGAAGCCAGAGGGTAAGCCATCTCACTCATACAGTCCATACAGGTCTGTGGGTGCAAAGATGGCTGAAAAGTTGATACAGAGAGACAAGTGGAAAGATTAAAACACAAAATCTGTAATAGTAAAATTAAACCTCAATAAAATGAGTAATTTTTCTGAAAAATACAAATTACAAAAACTGACTCTAGCATAGAAATACTAGAAATCCCATAATCATGGAAGAATTGAAAATATTATTAGAATATTGCCTAAAAAATGGTCCTGTTCTATGATTTTATGGTCATTTCTCCCAAGATTTCCAAGGAACATATTATGTTTTACATAGGAAAAAAGTGTTGAAAGGATACTTAATTAATTTTATGAAGATATGATGACAATACCAATCTTAGACAAGAGAAAGAAGAAAATGGAAATTTTGGAAAATCTCACTTTTAAACACCATACATTACTAACAAATCAAAATTGACTTTTTATTAAAATGTAATCCATTAAGGCATAGTAGTGTTTTACCCTACTTACAAGAATTGTAAAGGTTATTTAATAAGAAATGTCTACAATCATAATATATCATACTGACAAATTAAGAAAAGCCACATGATTATTTCTATACATACAATCAAATTTTTAAAATAAATAGTGCTTTCTCTAAAAATCACTTAGAGTAACTGAAAAGGATACATGTCTACAGGATGAATAAAATCTAACACAACATGCTATTAGGAGATTCCTTCTTAAAAGGTGGAGGGAAACAGTGAAAACTACAACCCACCATTATTATTTTAGCATCATTATGATTATTTTTATTACCTTAGCTGGAGTGCCAGATGTGTAAGTAAAGAAGGCATGCTGGATATGCAAGCTCCTGCCATCACCAAGTAAATAAGAGATGAGCCATCTCTCTGCACCCTGCCTGAATTCCTGACCCACAGAATGATAAAAAAAAAAAAAAATCATAAAATAGTTGTTTTCTTTCAGGCCAATAGGTTGGCATAATTTGTTATGCTGACCAGATATGAATCAAGGGCTACAAAACTGGCTTCATTGTGACCAACAGAGCATAAAAGAGGGCTAAGGGAAGGGGATGAGGGGAGGGGAATGGACAGGATGGGAGAGGAGGGGAGGGAAGAGGAGTGAAGGAGAAGGGAGGGGAAGAGAAGGGAAGGGAGTACAGGAAGAACATAAACGAACAACCCAATGACCTCATTTGTATCCCTAGATTTGTTTGAGCCAGAAGACTAATTCTTCCCTGGACTTCCGAGTTATTAGAGACAATAAATGCCCTTTTTGTTTAAGGTCAGCTGAGTTGGATACCTGTCACAATAGAGAGTTCTAACTGAAAAAGTTCCTCCACATAAAGGGCCTGGTCTGACTATTTACAGAACTCTACACAGCAGGATACCGGCTTGGCCATTAATCCTCTTAAAATATTGATGTGGATTAAAGTGAATACTGGAAAGGTGAAGTCCACTTCAGCTCGTATAGGTCTGTTTTGTTTTCCTGGGGGAATGACTAATAAGACAAAACTAGGTCATCAAGGTTTATAATTGGTAGAGTATGGACATAGAAGAAATTGAAAGGACATTTAATCTTATTTCTCTTCAAATCAGAGGTGACCAGCAATGGGCATAAGTCACATAATCAATTACTACTAATTGCATTTTAGTTTGTTTTCTAATCATGTTATTCCCAGATCCATTTTCAGAAATGAGAATGGATCACTTACAATTCAGAAAAAAGGCTTTAATTATTTTTTACCTAAAGAGACTACCAATCTTTCTTGCATACACACCTTTTCTCCAGCCATTTTCAAGATTTAAAAAAATAAAATTAAATTAACTTTGGACCTTACTCTCTTACTAATTACTTCTATTTTCCATATATTTACAAATTTTGTTGTGGCTACTTACAGGAATCTTTATCACTAGTCCTTCTACAAATCTAAGGCAATACTAACCTATTGGAATAGTACTATAAAAACAACCTTATATTATTTACAATGAAAAAAATCAGTAAACAGGCTCTAAACAAGGTTGTCTATAAAAGAGACAGAAGGAAGGGAGAAATCACCTTATTGCTCAGCCATTTTACAGTCAGTTTGATGTCAAATCAATGGCCAGCAAAGAATGTAGCAAGTGCACAGAAAACTTGATCAAATATATGTGTAAAAGATTTCCCCCTTTCAACAACAAAGCCAACAAAATTTAAATGAGAATTTAAGTATATTTATTGCTAAAATTTAATCTATTTGTAATTCATTTACAAAGACTGAGTAACAAGATGACATATTTGAGAAAGATTTCTCAAGCTTTCAAATGTGCATGGTCCATTCTGAAAATAATAGTAAGAAAGAGAATCTTAAAATGCTGAAGTGTATTTGAAGTTCCAAAATGTTACAGATGTGCCTAATAATAAAATGACTATATCTAGGAAAAAGAAAGATTCTTTTAAAAACAGAAACTTATATAAACATACAAGATTATGTGTATATTTAATGTGACAGTTAACAGGTAAAAAAAAAAAACAGAGGCATAAATGTATATATAAGAAATTGCAGTCTATCTGCCTTTAGGTTCATCTTTTTACATATAGATTATCAGTTAAATTTCACTGTAATAATAATAATAACAGAGAAACATGCACAGACACACAGATACATACACACACATACAAATAAATGCCCACAAATTGTAGATAAGACTATTTAAAGTGATGTAATACCCTGATTTGAACATTTTTCAAAATACTAAAGCTAATATCTCCTCCAGGAATTAATGTCTATATGACTAGAGTTTTATGTAAATATCTTAGTTCTTTTGGCCCTTGGCCAGAATAACTCACAGTGGCCCCGTGTTCGATAACATACCCTATACTGACTGCCATCCCTTCCCTGTGTTGTTTTCCCACAGTCAAGACTTTTTTAGTCAACTTCCCCAGTAAACTACTTAAGCATAAATCTTTATTTCAGTGTCCAATTTTGGAGAATCCAAACTAAGACATGTAATGAGAACAGTTCTTATTCTTCTGAAGTTATGTCAACATTTTATAATTCTCTAGGTGTTCACAAATTGCATTTTTTCCTAATTTTCATTATACTCAATTTTTTAACTGCAAAAATAATACATGTATATTTTAAGGTAAAAATAATAAAAAGATAATAATCTCATTTCCATTTCTATTTCTACTTCACTGAAATAACCCATTTCTCCATGGTGTAGTGCATAACTTTCCACAACCTATTCACACTCATAAAAATATGCATAATCTAAAGAAAAATCTCTTTCTCTTGTTCTCAGGTTCATTAAGATACTATTGACATATAACACATGTAAGATTAAGGAATACAATGTGATGATTTGATACAAGTATATACTGTGAAATCTTTATCATAGTAAGGTTGGTTACTTTACCTCATCAACTTACATGGTTACCATTTGTGTGTGTGGTAAGTAGTTTCAAGGTTTACTCTCTTAACAATTTTCAAGTATATAATAGTTAACTATAGTCACCATTCTGTACATTAGATCCCCAGAAATTATTCATTGTTTAGCTTCTAGTTTGTACTCTGACCAACATTTCCACGTTTCCCCTACCCAGAGCCCCTGGCAACCAGAATTCTAATCTCTATTTCTAGAGTTCAGCATTTTTAGATTCCACATTAAAGGAAAAAAACACATTATTTGTCTCCTCTGACATCTCAGTTAGCATAATGCCCTGAAGGTCCATCCATGTTGTCACAAAAGGCAGAATTTCCTTCTTTTATATGGCTAAGTTATATTCCATTACATAGATGTATAATTTTCTTTATCCATTAACTCATCAAAAGATGCTGAGTTTATTTCAGTATCTTGGCTATTGTGAATAATGTGCAATGAACATGGGGGTATAGATATCTCTTTGAGATAGTGATTTCATTTCCTTCAGATATATATGCAGAAGTAGAAATGTTGAATCATACAGTTGTTTCATTTTTCATATTTTGAGGAACCTCTGTACTGCTTTCTATATTGGCTGCAATTTACAATCCCACCAACAGTGCACAAGATTTCCCTTTACTCCACATCCTTACCAACACTTATTTCTTCTCTTTTTAGTAACAATCATTCTAACACTTGTGAAGTTATATCTCATAGCAATTTTGATTTGCAATTTCCCTGATGATTAGTGATACTGAGATATTTTCATATATCAGTTGGCCATCTATATGTCTTTTTCAGAAAACTGTCTACTCAAGTCATTTTCCCATTTTTAAAATTGGACTGTTTATTTCTTTTTTGTTGAGTTGTATGAGTTCCTTCTAGATTTTGGATTTTAATCCCTTATCAAAAGATGGTTAGCAAATATTTTATCCCACTCCTTAGGTTACCTTTTCATTTGGTGATTGCTTCTTTTGCTGTGCAGAAGCTTTTTTTTGATGTAGTCCCACTTGTTTATGTTTGCTTTCTTACTTGTACTTCTGGTGTCATATAAAAAAAAGTTATTGCTAAGACTGATATCAAGGAGTTTTTAACCTATGTTTTCTTCTATTAGTTTTATATTTTGGCTTCTTATATTTATGTCTTTAATTCATTTTGATTTAATATTTGTGAGTTGTATAATACAGAGGACCAATTTTATTCTTTTGCATGTAGCTGTTCAGTTTTCCCAACATCATTAACTGAAGAGACTATCATTTCCTCATTGAATATCTTGGTTCGCTTATCAAATACTAGTTAACCACATATATGTAGGTTTATTTTGGGGCTCTTGATTCTCTTCCATTGGTCTATGTGTTTGTTTTTATATCAGTGTCATACAGATTTGATTATTCTAGCTATGTAGTATGGTTTGAAATCAGGAAGTGTGATGCCTGCAGCTTTGTTATTCTTTCTCAAGATTGCTTTGTCTATTCGGGTTTTTTGGTTTGTTGGTTGGTTATTTTTTGGGTTTTGGGGTTTTCTTTTTTTTTGGGGGGGGGGATGTGTGTTCCATACAAATTTAGGTATGTTTTCTACGTCTATAAAACATGCCATTGAAATTTTTGTAGGGATTGCATTGAATCTATAGATGGCTTTGGGTAGTTTGGACATTTTAACAATACTATATTAATTCTTCCAATCCATGAACATGGAATATCTTTCCATTTATTTGTATCATCCTTAATTTCTTTCATGAAGTCTTACAGTTTTCAATATACAAATCTTTCACCTTTTTGGTTAAGTTTATTTCTAAGTATTTTATTGTTTTTGATGCTATCGTGAATGGAATTGTTTTCTTTATTTCTCTTTCAGGTACTTCATTGTTAATTTACAGAAACACAACTGATTTTTGTATGTTGATTTTGTATCCTGCAACTTTACTGAACTCTGATTAGATCTAACAATTTTGGGGTAAAGTCTTTAGGATTTTCCATACATAAAATCATGGCATCTGCAAACAGAGACAATTTTTACTTTTTTTCCCCCAATTTGTATCATTTTATTTATTTTTCTTGCCTGATTGCTCTGGCTAGGGCTTCCAGTACTTTGTTGATTAGGAGTGGTGAGAGTGGTCATCCTTATCTTGTTTCCAATTTTAGCAGCAAAGTTTTTAACTTTTCACCCATTGAGTATCACTGTGGGATTTTCACATATGATGAAAATGGTTTATTATGTTGAGACATGTTCCTTCTATATCCAGTTTGTTGAGTTTTTTATCATGAAAGGATGCTGAATTTTGTCAAATGCTTTTCCTGTATCTATTGAAGCGATCATGTGATTTTTATCTTTCATTCTATTAATGTGATGTATCACATTACTGAATTGCATATGTTGAAGCAAACTTTCATCCTAAGGATAAATCCAACTTGAGTGTATTATCCTTCTAAATGTGCTGTTGAATTTGGTTTGCTAACAATTTTGTTGAGAATTTTTACATCCATATTCATTAAGAATATTGGACTATACAGTTTTCTTTTCCTTTACTGTCCTTATCTAGCTTTGGAATCAGGGTAATACTTGTCTCATAAAATGAATTAGGAAATGTTCTGTCCTCTTCGAATTTTTGGAAGACTTTGAGAATGATTGCTGTTAATTCTTTTTATTTTTAAATGTTTGGTAGAATTCACTATGAAACCATCTGGTCCTAGGCTTTTCTTTGTTGGGAGGATTTTGAATGCTGAATCAGCATGTGCTGGAGTAAGCCAGGTGTCTGGGTTTATGGGAGCCTACAGAGAGCCACCTAAGGCCACGGGAGTAGGCCTGGTGCTAGGGTGAGCCAGCCCTGGGGTCTGCGATGAAGTTGGCTGCAGACTTAAATCTTCTATGGGGAGGGGGTATCTCTCTGTGCTAGGCTGCCTGGGCTTCGGGAGGGGTGATGAAGGTAATGTGAAATGATCTTTCCTACCCTCCTCAATATATCTTTTACTATTTCTATGTTTCACCCAGGTGTTATATTCCTTCACCTGGAATTCTTGGCTCTTGTGAAGGTATTTTCATACATGGATAGTTGTTCAAATTGATGTTTCCACGGAGGCAGTGATCATTAGAAATTCCTTTGCCACCATTCTGCTCCCTTTCTTTTTTTATGCTAGCTTAATTCTTTCCATTCCTTCAATATGCATAAATATCACAATCTCACATTGAATTTTAACTGATGATTGGTTTATTTTTTCACTGTTACTGGAGTTACAACAATTCTTCCTTTGTGAATTATCAGTTTATATACCTAATCTATTATCTATTGAATTTTTTAAAATTCTATACTATTCTTTAGAGATTCGTCTGTATTATTCATATCAATGTGTTAGAAGAATATCTGTCTCAAGTGATATTTAAATTGAGTATATGTTTGTCATGATCAAAATAGCATGCGTTGAAAAAGTACAAGTAGAGTCCATAAAGAATATATGCATGCATATATCTGTACATAAATGTATAGATAGATATAAATGCATAGGAGAAATTAATATATGATACAAGTGATATTTCAACTCCAAGAGGAAAGATGGCTTATTTAACATGTCACTGATATAATGAATAGTCTCTAAGAAAATTAATTTAAACCTTTGCCTCACATCATAGAAATGGATATCAGGTCAAGAAAAGAAAAGGAGAAAAAAAATAGGAAAAGAAAAGTAATAAAATCAATTCTCTAGCTCAGATCTCTCATCTGAAAAATAAGGATATATAAACTCTCTCACAGTGAAGCTGTGACACAGGGGATATGAAAGTTCTTGTCAGAAGAACAGTATAAAGTCATCTGTAAGTGCAAAAAAAACAGAAATATTAGTATGTTTTAACCAATGAGTTGCTCCACTTGAAGGAGTGTTTTGCAGCTAGAACACACTATTCAGTGGTGAGGTTTAGGACACTAAGTAAGGACTGTAAACACTTTTCTCAAAAGAGGAGAATTTACAACAAAGGAGAGAAAAAGTTGCTATCCCTCTGTGACCATAATGCAGGTCTTTTGCCTAAAAGGAATCTGAATGAGAAATTTCGCACGCAGATTGGAGGATATAAGTAAAGCAGAGGAAATTTGCTTTCTTCTCATTAAACCAAAAAGAAATTATTCACCTCCATGAATGCAAATGAAAGCTTTCCAAATGGTGTGGTCATAACATGGTAATCAAATGCCTGAGTGCCAGCCAGATTCCTTCATTTTTCTAAATTATAATAATTACCATTGACCGTTACTGATAATTACAGTGATCAGGGTGTCAAATTCAAATTCTTCATCCTCTTTTCTGTATTAAATGTGTAACTTCCTTCCAGTAATATCCATCAAGTTTTCTTTTTCCTCACCCAAATCCTTTCTACCCCTTTACCACACACTCACAGAAAATAGCTCTCTCTTTACCCTCTCCTTTATGTTTACCCACCTCAGAATAATGGTTTCTCTTTTTTCTTTTTTGGATTTCCTCCAGGGGCTAATCAGGAGGTGTCTAGCTATATCAGCATATATATCAAGGTAAAATTAAAAGATTGACTATGTAAATTGTTGTTTCAAAAAGGATTCTGTGTATTCTGAATGCCTAAATCACTTCATACCCACTTATTATCACTGTAATTAAAATAGAAGCTAGTAATCAAAGGTCCTAACCAATTCCTTGAGGAAAGCATACGAGTTAAAAAGGAAATGATTACCTAATGCTTCCAACTTTACATTAATACCATGTTTCTCAGCCCTTATAAATATATATCACTTTCCTAACTGGCATAAATGATGGTTTCTGTTATGGGACTTTAGGAGGATTTCCTACAAATCATATTTTAAATATTTCCTTTCGAATTAACTCATTTCATTCTCCAGATGTCTTCCTTGAAAACATAAATGCCTCTGAGTCAGTCAAACTGCCCTTAATCACCCATGGCACAAGTTTATCAACTTGTATCTTTTTAGGAGTGCTAGCTCAGAACAAGTGTTAGGGAATTCTGAGGGCCATGCTGGCAAAATAAATCAAAATTTCAAGGCATAGAAATTTTGGCCTGGTAGTAATATCTAAAAAACGACATAAATAAATGTATATTTATTGTATTATGATTTCAGTAAAAAAATTGTATAAACAACTTTCATGCCGATCAATAGATAACTAACCATTTAAATTATGGTACAAATATACAATGAGAAAATGTTTAGATATCATAAAATGATTATACATACACACAATACTCTTATAAGTTGTCCAAGACATATGATTCCACCTACATATAATTTAGTGTGTGTATATATGCATGTGAACTTAGAGCAAGGGCAGAAAGAATCATAACCAATGTCAGCAGCTGTTTCATCTGAGTTGCAGGACCGCAGGTAACTTTAATCTTTTATAAATTTTATGTAAATTTATATGTTTATAAAGGTGCTGCATGGATTAGAACCATGCTATAAAGGATCCTCTGAGTATCTCCAAATGGATTTTATTTAACTGCTTCTATCTATTGTTTATAAATATATATCTATTGTCAATTTCCTGTATTGGTTGAATCACATCCCTATAAAAATCCAAAACATTCATAGTGGCAAAAACAAAACAAAAACCTATTAGATTTGTGATCTCTTCCTGGAACGTTCTAATGTATTTTTCCGGTGATATAAGGACATATTTACCTGGAACATTAATTCACAGATTTGAATTATGCAGGCTTTGACTCTTATTCAAACATTACTGTCCTTACCAGACCAAATTCTCCGGGGAAAAAATGGAAGGGACCTTGTATGAGAACTGGAAAAGTTACTCACTTTAGGTAAGTAGAGGTTTCAGTGACACTCCAATAGCAGACATTCTGTGGCAATTTACTGCTTACTCAAGATCCTTGCAACAAGCTGATGACACGAAGTAGACAGCTTCCTCACAAAACCACCAGAACAAGATTCTCCTATATGTCACAAAGTCCTTTGCATACTCTAGTTTTTTATTCTTGTCTTCATACTTTTCCTCTTTATTTTAAAATCTGACCTTTCCCATGTAGCCTATAGTGGTCCCTTCCTGAAGTTTAGGCTTTACTAGAGACATTCATCTCTCTATACCTATGGTTTTTTATCTGGGTAATTTGGCAAAGTCTGGAGCCCATTTTTAGTTGCCATGACTAGGGGAAAGTGATGCCACTGGCATCTATTAGGTAGAGGCCAGAAACACTGTTAAATATCCTATAATGCACTGAACAGCTTCCCCACCACAAACACACACAACAAAGAATTATCTGATATGAAACATCCATAATGCTGAAGCTGAGAAACCCTTCTCCTGATAGAAGCAATTTTGCCTCAATGAGAAAGAAACAGGGATCTGAAGACAAAGAGAGGTTCCCATACTCCTAGGAAATGACTGATTATCCCACAGCTGTATTAACAAGTAGCCACCAAAACTGGTTTTAAACCCATCCATCAATCACTGAAATCTGTCTCTGTGAACACGCTTTTACATGCCAGACAGTCAGTGACAGCTTTTTGGTTTCAGATGTCAGACAATCAAGAATGAACTCATTCCAATAAACACAATACTCAAGGCCAACCAGTCAACAGTTGCCACACATATATAGTTGCGGTCAAACTGTTTGCATCTCGGAAAATCTACCTATCCCCAAACTCTGTCCTTCTCAAAACCCTATATAAAATTAACAGCGTTCTCACATTGGGTAGACTGTACCTGACCAACACAGTTTGCCTTATTCTAGTAAGCAGTTAATTTACCTTTGTCTTTATATTCCAGACAGTGAGAAACCCAGAATTGTCAAAGAATTATGAAAAAACCTCTCAATATCTGAAGTGAAAAGGCAAATTAATGATTTTTATAAGGGAGAGCTATATTGATCTGGAACAACAGACTGGTGATTTTATATAGTGGTTTGGGGAAGCAAGTTCTTCCAATATGAGCTTGTGACTCTGACATAGACAAACCAAAAACAGAGAACAAAAGGCCACTAAGATTGGTGAATAGTATTTGCAAATAATGTCTTGGGTTCCCAAACCAAGCAGAGGCTAGGAAAGGGCCATATGATCAACAGCCTGATGGAGTTAATGCTGGCATGCAGACTAAACAAAGGAAACTCCTTTCACAAATTGACAAAAATAAAAAAAAAAAAAAAAAGGGAGGGTTCTCATGAAATACTTTTAGGTCACCCAGGGCAAAATTAGACCAATTAACTTTTCATGAGTTGGTCACCAGTCTAACAAACCATTAGCCCTCAGAGCTGACTTGCGTAAGAGTTGAGACTTATTTGGCTTATTCCTGCACTTATTCCCTATGAAAGATCCTCTAATACATTATAAAACCCAGGAAACATCAAAAATATATAAAATCAGATTGTATATATACACAGACAACAGCAAAAGCAAAACAAGCAGCAGGAGAATAAACAGGTTAATGGCAAACAAAAACAAAAACAACCCAATACCAAATGGGTTTTTCAAACCAAAGGTCCAATGACCTTATATAAAAAACTAACTGAGTATTTACCCTGTAAAGTAATATATTTGTATAAGTAAACTTAGACGAAGACTGGGCTTGATTATACAAAGACCATGTAATGACTTTTTGCAAAGCCTTATTTGGTTACAAATTTGAGAATAACAAAGTAAGTTCAGCAATAAAAGCTCAATGAAACTAGTCAGAACTCAGACTGCTGTTGAGACTGACTCAGTGCAAAATAAGAGTTTGGGTCAGGGTTCCCTGAGAACACCTGCTTCTCTGAGCATCCTCTGTAGTTCTGCTAAGCCTAGGTCTTCAAAACAATCTCAGTAGAACCTTGCTGATCCTGGTACAGTTTTGACAAAACTGTGGCTGTCAATACTTAAGGAAGAGATGTTGCCTCTATCTGTTCATAAACCAGGAGGATGAAATATTTCACTTTATTTTAAGAGCATTGACCCTCAACGTAGAGTTTCTAGGAAATGGATTTTCTCCTTTCTGGTCCCTTTGATATAGTTATTCAAAGACCATATTAAGGGGCTGCCCAGATTTCATAGCGCATTTCTTGGGAAGCATTTGATTGCTTAATTTATGCATTTATTCAAAAACCTTTATTAAAAGGTAATTATGTACCAGATATAATTTTGGATTTTGAATAGTCATCAATATTTGTTCATATATGGGTCACCATTTATCTTTGATTGAATCACATACTTAGAAAGTCATAAAAATAATTCTTAATATCAATATCATCTTTAATTTGTTATCAATTAAGCCTGAAAAAATAAGAATGCAAGCTTTTCTTATTTATATAACATTAGAAAAGCCTGGAATTCTGATTTTTTGAAGAAACATATATGCTAGGGAAAAAGACATTTGATGCTTTTGGAAATTTTTGCCATTTGAATGACCCACTGGAACAGAGGGGAAAAAACTAATAAGGCCATTTTTAGTATCTACATTTATAGATTAGCCAACAGTATGGGAAGTAAATAAAACTGTTTTCTTTCATAATGGCACAAGCATCCATCCAGTTATTTAAGCCAAAAATTTAGACAGTCATCCTGAGTTTTCTCATTTACTTCCAATCCATCAGTTAGTCTGTCCTGCCTGACTGCTCTACCCCAACACGTAAATCTGTCCCCTCATTTCTACTGCTCCAGCTAGTTCCCTACTCCTTGTCCAGGTTGTTGTCATAGCCTACCACATCCTCTAAACTATTCTACTCCTGTATTTCCACATTCCAAAGCACAGCCAAAAAAATCACTTTAAAATATATAACAGATCATCTAATACTTCTGTTTAATGTCCTCCAATGACTGCCCATCATGTTTAGAATACAATCCAAACTACTTACCAAAGCTTATCATGGCTGTTCCTAATTTGCTGACATTATTTTCTACCTTCTCTTTCCTCATTCAATATAACCCTGCTTGACTGGCTTTCTTTCTTTTCCTAGGAAACACCAAGAACTTACTTGTCTCATGGCTTTTGCACCTATCATTCCACCTGCCGAATCTGGTTCCTCTGCTCCTTAGACGGAAGCCACAGCATGTCAAGTCTTACAACAACCATCGCCTAATTCAGAGAGGCCTTTCCCGACCACTCATAGTCCCTTCACATTGTTCAGCTTCATATGCCATGCACACAATCTTCATAGCCCGCTTACCAAAATATGGCATGACCTTCTCCAACAGTTTTTATTATGCTCCTTTATTGTCTTTCTCACTCATTAGAACACAAGCCCTTTAAAGGTTTGCCTGTCTTGTTTGCTTATATAACCTCAGTACCTACAACAATGTCTGTAAGACAGTAAGTGCTCAATAAACATGCATTGAGTGAATACACTTATGATTAATCGACTCATGAAATCATGCATATGGATGGGGACAGGTTCAGGGAAGTCGAGAAAACACCTTACATGTGTGACTGAGGAGTCCCAAAGAAATAATGGCTGGATCCCCATTTCTGTCCTTTATTACAGTTCTTTCTTGGTCAGTTCTCTCAAAAATGATATTTAGGTTTGGCTCACCAGAATTACTTAAAAATTTCTCCTTTAAGAGTCATACCAATTTCTCGGGGCAGGGGGTGATGAAGGCGAAGCTGGGACTAAGTGAGAGAGTAGCATAGACATATATATACTACCAACTGTAAAATAGATAGCTAGTGGGAAGTTGCTGTATAACAAAGGGAGATCAACTCGATGATGGGTGATGCCTTAGAGGGCCAGGACAGGGAGGGTGGAAGGGAGTTGTGGGAGCGAGGGGATATGGGGATATATGTATAAATACAGCTGATTCACTTTGGTGTACCTCAAAAGCTGGTACAAGAGTGTAAAGCAATTATATTCTAAGAAAGAGCTTAAAAAAAAAGTCATACCAATTTCTAGATCATTGTTTTCCACTTGTGAAAGAGATTGGCACATGCCCTGCAAGTGCATCTTTTTCAGAGTATCTGGTAAAATTCTGAACTAAAAATAATTTTCAATGGTATTTCAAATCAGGAAGCATTTGAAAACCAGAATGTTCTCTAAGTCCCGGAATGTTAGAGGTAGAGAACACCAAAATCTTGAAAACTCAGAATTTGGTTCTAATCAGTAGTTTATCTCTCCTGATACCCTGTTATCCTTCCTTTTTTGCATCAATGAAAAGCAGAACTTATCTCTTTTTGCAATTATATCACTTACCTATACGATGTTTATATAATATTATTTTCTTCCCATTCTATCTTCACTAAATGGACTTCTGTCTTTAATTTATGTAGAGGTATGTGATATGTGGAGAGCAGCACAGCATAAGAGATTGAACTTGGAACTAGACAATCATGGGTTCAAATAGTGACTCTACCATGTGAGAGTGTGTGAACTTGGGGAAATTTCATAACTTCTCTGAGCCTCTTTTCTCTTCAGTAATACAGTATCTCACAGTATTGTTATGAGTAATAAATATATAAACAATGTGTTCAGTATAGTGTCTGACACATAGTAAACAATATAGGTATAATTTATCTCCTACAGCTTCTTTTATCTACCCTTAATTGCAAGTCACCTTAAATGTTTTGGGAACATTGGCAGGGCATATAGATATAAAATTTTAAAATAAAAAGCATAACATTTTAAATACAAAATATAAATGTAGAAAAGTAATATGCGAATACTAGCACCTCTGAAATGCCAGGTATTGCAAACAAATTGAGAGAGATCATTAAAGAAAGAGGTTGCAGATTGAAAGTAAACCTATTTCAATGTTTCAGAAAGCTTTAGAAGAACTGTAACAGTTAGGAAGAGAGATCAGGTGGGTCAGGCATAACACCCACCAGAGAAGCCAGCCCTCTCCTTTGTGGTTCAGCTCTAAGAGAAGAATTCAGAACAGAGGGCCAGGTCTTTAACTTTCTCTTTTGGAAGAGTTTCAAACTCACAGAAAAGTTACTAAATAGTTCACATAGCATCTTTGTATTGTACCTTTACTATAACTTTAAACATTTTTTCCAAACTTACTCTCTCTCTCCCCCTCTCTCTCCCTTCCGTTTTCCCTATCTACATACATTTTTTTTTTCTGAACCACTTGAGAGTAAGATGCAGGCATCTTACCGTTTCCTTCTAAACACTTAAGTGTAAATTTCCTAACAATGGGACATCTCTTACACAAGCATAATATAATTATCAAAGTCAGAAAATTCACATTGATACAATATAGTATCTAATCTGTAGGTATTATTTCAAGTTCACCAATTGTCACAATAATACCCTTTATAAGCAAAAGATAATCCTGGACCACTCAGTCGTTATATCTTTTTAGTCGTCTTTAATCTACAAAAGTTCTTCACCCTTTCTTGATCTTTCATGTTATTGGTAGAGGGTAGAGGGAAGTTATTTTTTGAAGAATGTCCTTCAATTTGGGCTTGTCTCATGGTTCCTCCTGATTGAAATGATGATCTGTGTATTCTACATATTCTACTCAAGGGCCATTGTCTTCTCTGAGTCCCCTAGCTCTATTTGAAACCACATTAGTCTCTTCCTTCTCTGTACTCATGTTCCACTTAGGGTCAATATCGTGACATTAGACCTAAATCTTTTCTAATTGAAATAAATTTGTCTGAGAAGAGGAGGTGTCTTCTGTACCTGTCATCACATAGCCTTCTATCTATATAGAAAAAAGACAGTCAATTAGACCTCACGCTAGAAAAAAAATATGAAATCTGTGTTTCAGAAGCTTTGTTTACCCAGTGAAAACTGAGTGACAGCCTCCATCTAATCACTAAAATGGATCCTCTGAAGCCTCTATTAATTTTGAAGCTCATCAGTGGAAGAAAGACTATTTAAATTCATCTTATGCTGGTCATGATTGGCTTTGAAGGTTTCCAGGAGACAGTGATCCTGGAGCTGGACCTGAGTTTATGGCAGAAATGAGGAGAAATTGAATTAAACTGGCTATCCACAGAGGTAAGAGAAGAAATTAGTAATTTACTCATGTTTTCTACTATAGAACTTAGTAATTTATTCATGTTTCCTTTCTTTTGCTTAAAGTAAAACATTTATTGTTAAGTTCTAGTCCAGTGTGCATGTGTGTGTCTTTTACCAAGCTAGAATACACAGCTCTGATCACAATTCAGCACCGAACATAGCCTGTGCCCTGGAAACTGACTTGTGTTACTCTAGTGTATGAGACTTCAGATGTGATACTATTGCTTTCACCTCCATTTGCTGGGCTCCCTATGGCTTCTGAAGTGTTATCATGTAGAAACCTGCTTTCCAGGAAGCCCTTCCATCAGGAGCAATTAGGATGAGCTGTTCTCCATTCACAGCAGTTTGAGACCCACGGGAGTCCATGTAGATTAAGAGATTAGAGATTTGATGACATTAATGTGCCCAACTTTTTGCAATGAAAGTTGAAAACAAGGCTATTATAAGGATCCCCATGGGCACTAAAAACTTAGAGAACAGAGAAAATACATAGAACCTGAAACATCTTTACAAACAAAAGAGCTGCATTTTTAAAAAATATATGAAGAAACTGGAAAGCAGCAGAATCCCAGCTGAGGCAACCATCGCATTTCATGGATACTCGGTCTAAAGCGTTTAAATTTAACAATTAAAAAGACACTGGGGAAGAAGGTAATGTTCCATTTTGGTACTTGAAACCTGTTGTTTATGTTTCACTGAGTGAGTTCTCAAAATGTTTAACTGTTCCTGCTTAAAACCAGAGGTGCAAATATTTGAGAGCTAGAACAAGATTATGAACCAAGACAAACACTCAAATTGCTTTAAAGAAACAAAATTCTCAAAAGTTCAGTGGACTGAGATGGAAAAAAATAATAATCCTTTCAAGCAGTGAGTCCCATGAAACATATGACAATTTATAAGAGAACACACTACCTCCAAAATGGGAACTCAGAGATGCTATTCTTTAAAAGATTAATTCAAAATAAAAGCAAAATAATGCCTACCTCTATTTCTTTGAATTACACTCTTTTCATTAGTCCCACCAAATCCGAAACATATTGTTTTATAATTATTTTCTTATATACAGATTATCGAGTCCAGGCACAGCATATTTTTAATTATAATAATAAATTTATGAAGGAAGCAAAATGGAAATAAAATCCAATCTCTTCATTAAGACAACACTTTTCCTTTCCAATATATCCAGTATGTCATTAATAGCACATAGTACCTGTTAGGCACATGGCCTCAAGGTAAACAATATATAAACAAGTTAAACTGACATGATACCTATTTACTGGAAAACTATAAAAGAAAATAAACAAGTATGTCAAACTCTGCTTTCTATTTATATTCAGTCCTGGTCTGCTTCCACATTCTCTGCCTACCATATGTAGCTATCAAACTAAATGAAAGCAAACATTGAAAAAAAAAGTAATAAAATCTTTATGGCAGAGATAATATTAGCTCAATGTGTTAACTTTGGCTGTATATACTAATACTGGATAAATACAGAAAAGATATTAGCTTAAACATTTTGATTACTTTGACCAGTGAGGAGTGAGTTAGAAAAGTCATTCATGTAAATAACATTTAAGGACTCACACGCCATGCACTGTAATTGAGCCTGGGGATATGGCAGTGAACCAGATGGTCAAGGTCCTCACTTTTCATTTACCTCAAATATAGTGATAAAAACTAAAAGAAAAATAAACCAGGATAATATGAGAGGAACTAGTAGTGGGAAAGAATAGGAAGTGCTTGAATCATCAGGGAACGAGTTTTTTAGGAGGTAACATTTAAGCTAAAACCTAATTGATAAGAGGCTCCAGCCATGAAATGATCTCAGAGCAGGGCATTCTTGGTGAAGAGAACAGTAGGTTCAAAGGCTTGGCTGGAAGGAGGAAAAGAAAGAAGAGTGCTATAGTTTAATGCAGTGAACACAGACCCCTAAATTCACTGGTACGTGCCTTTGCAAAATCAATCAAAACAGTCCAATTAGGTATCTGTAGACACAACTCACTGTGGAGTTTTCTCCTCATGGAGTACAAAATGGGTATAGGACAGGAAACTTGATCTAGAAAAGTCTTATTTGATAATCCACGATGGTTTTTTATAAAACCCTTCCTGGTTCCTCTTTAGAGGGTTCATGGGCTGTCTCTGAATCTTGACTCTTAACATAGTGTCTTTGTAAAAAGTCTGCATAGATGAATATCAACACTTGGCATGCCATCTGCATAGAGCTAATTATATACACTTTGTTATTTGTCACTATAAGATATTACAGAATGAAATGTGCGAACCATCTGCCAACAACTTTATTCACATTTCTTGGATCATCAACAAGAAACCTTATACTTCTTTTCCCCCTGGGGAATACAAATTGTAATGTGCATAAGGTGGGTAGATGGGGAAAAGATTCTAAAAGTGGCTTTGGCGTGTACCAGAAAAATAGCAGGTATTTTCAGTAGAATGTCCTAGAATCATGTGTATTCATTACTCTGCCATGTGTCCTCAATACAGCATTATCCATACTAAACCTAACCCCCCAAGTGTCAGACAGGCGCCAGTGCTTTTGGCATTATTTACATGATTGTTGGGTAAGGAAGAACAAAGAATCCATGAGCTTAAAATAAATTGCAGTTTGCCGTTTGATTATGTAAATATGTGGTTGTATGATCCCCAGATTCTCCAAATCACATTTTATGCACAAAGGCAAAACCAGCTTTTGTGTTTTGAAAAGCAGGTGCGCAATTATTCCTACAAAGAAAAAGAGTCATTTGCAGTGATTTGGAGCGGGTGGGGGATGATTGAGCAATTACAGACGTACATGCTAATTTCGTTTTACCCTCTGACCATCTTCTGTTTGTAAAATGGATGGACCTTTCTCTCTCTTTGATAAGGGAAAGAAGCTGCGGAAACAAAGATAAGGAAGTTGGACAATTTATGCCATTGCCAGTGGACATCAAGCTGGCACCATTTGTTCGAGCATTTCTCACTGAGTACTTGCCATGGCCCAGCATTTAATAAAACTGGCAAAGTTTAATACTTACCTTACTGACAATGAGTTTTCCAAATACCCCCACAGAAAGCCAGGGATTCAGTATTGCTGCAATATGCATAATTTTTAATTCTACTTTCTAACAGTCCATTTGGAAAGAAACTGAGAGGTAAAGGCAGACGATTAAAACAGCCTATACTTTGATTTGGAAATTCAACTCACTTCCTTACTACCTGAGCTTCCCTCAAAGGGAAAAGGGCTGTGTATTCACTATGATATAAAATCAGAACATGGATGATTCTAGAAGGTAGAAAAGTGATGGAAATACTATTCTTCACTACTTAAGCTACTTTCACTACTTGAGCTCTGAAAATTTTCCAAGATTAGAACTATAATACTATAAACAAATTTCTATTTCCAAAATTAAAATTTTATAATGTTGTCTTAAGTATACATATCTAAATTTTTCATATATAAACATATATACATGTGTGCACATACACATACACACTGATCTTTAACTATATATTTACATCTATATTTTAAGGAGCAGATGAAGAATTTCTAATTGTAGAAAACTATTTTACATAATTCAAAATCATCGAAATGTCAATTACCTTGGAAAATTATCCCATTGAAACTACTTGGGAGATACTCGAGCGTACATAATTTTACTCAAATAATTTGATAGGGCTCCTGGTAAACCATTAGAATAGAAATAGTTGGTATAAATGAACACAGCCGAGTATTAGAAATAGAGTATTATATTATCCTGGATAATAAGATGGAAAAGTATAACTGGATGCTAATTAATTCTAGATTACATTAAAATAAGTAAATGTCTTGATCTAAAAGGGTATAGACACACGAGTCAATATCACTTGGAAAAAAGGCTCACAGCATAAACCATTGTATTCCATCCTTGACCATTCTGCTTACCTGCTTGAATGCTTTGGATGAGGAAAAAGTGATATCCTTTTATTTGCTTTTAAGAGAAACAGAGGAAAAGACAACACTGAAATCTAGTTAAGGTTAAAAATGATAGGATGAAACAATGGGCCAAGTTTATCAAAAAAGAAAATGAATAGAGTAAAATGTACTCTTGTTTTCATTAAAAGTACACTTCATCAAAGCTGTGCGTGCACAAGCACAGGACAAGCTGGAATGTTTTCTGTGCCATTTACTCACTGTGTACACAGGAGCAAGTTGCTTAACCTCTTTGTGTCTCAGTTTCTTCATCTGTAAAATTGATTTAATAAAGAGAGTATGATCTTTTATGAATGTTGCAGGATTAAATGAGTCTAAATTTTGTTCAGGCACAGAGTCAGATCACAAAGAATGTTAAGTACGATTGTGTTTGTTAAAAAAAAAAAAGAGGGGTGTTGTTTCGGCTAATACTCAATGCAAATCAACAGTGTTATGAGATTGCCAAAATACATTGACCTGGGGCTTCACTAAAAGAAGTAAAATATCAAGACCCAGAAGCCTATGGGAATGTACACACGTGCCAACCCAGCCCCTGGCTATGCTCTTCCTTTCTGGAACATCTGCCTTCTGCTGTCTCTGTCTCTCTCTCTGTTTCTCTACAAGCATCCATCGTACGTGCCTTTCTCTCCCTGTCTCCCTCTCTATTTCTCTTTCTTTGCTGCTTCATTTCTGTCACTTTAGAGGAAACCTAAACATCCTTGAGTGCATCTAGGGGAGAGCAAAGACTAGCTGGTAAAGGCTGGAAGTGGGGTGCTAGAATGGAAGCTCTGTAAAAGGAGACTGCTAGGCTCAGGGAGGAGATGTGCTGAGGAGCAAAGCGAGCTGTTTTCAAGCCCAAGCTCACACATTTAAGCCAGGGCTGTGCAGCTCACCAGGGAACAAGAAGAATGAATGGAGACATTACAGAGAAGAAGCTATTAGGATTAAAACAGTAACTTTTAACCTAAAACTGTCTAGAATTAAGAATAGTCTCCTCAAAAAAAAGGAACCCTGTACAATGTTGGTGGGAAGGTAAATTGGTGCAGCCATTGTGGAAAGCAGTATGGAGGTTTCCCAAAAATTAAAAATAGAGCTACCATATGATCCCGCAATGTCACTTCTGGGTATACATCTGAGGGAAATGAAGTCACTATCTTAAAGAGATATCTGCACTGCATGTTTATTGAAGCATTATTCACAATAGCTAGGAGATGAATAAAACCTAAGTGTCTATTGACAGATAAATGGATAAAGAAAGAAATTCTGCAATATGTGACAACATGGATGGACCTTGAGGGTATTATGCTAAGTGAAATAAGCTGAACAGAAAAAGACAAATACCATATGAGCTCACTTAAATGTGGAATCCAAAAAAAGCCAAATTCATAGAAACAAAGAGTATATTAATGGTTGCCAGAGGGTACAGGGTGGGAGAAATGTGGAGATATTGGTCAAAAGGTACAAACTTGCAGTTATAAGAGGGATTTATTTCTGGGGGCCTAATGGACAATATGGTCACTATTATTAATACTGTATTATATGTTTGAAGGTTGTTAAGAGAGTAAATCGTAAATGTTCTTACCCAGAAAAAGGCTAATTATGTGAGGTGGTGGATGTGTTAATTAACCTTATTGTGGTAGTCATTCTACAATATGCAAGGGTGAGTCAAAAATGATCTGCACTCCAGTTACATTGTGCACCTTAAACTCACACAATGTTATATGTTAATTATATCTCCATAAGCTAAGAAAAAAATGGTCTCCTCATGAAGCAGTGAATTTCCTTGCCCCAAAATTTCAGAAAGGGGCTGGATAGCCCACGATTACATGACAGCTGGACCTGGATATTCTGGAAAGGGCCTGTCAGTTTAACCATTGTTAGAGGCAAACAGATGATTTTGTTTTGGCTGTACAGCAGAGGCCCGCCAGTAAAACAAACAAGTAACAAAAAAGCAGCATTTTGACCCAAAAATGGAACAAATTTGGATTGCTCCATTGGATCAAGATGTTGAAAGCTCTTATCAAAGTGGAAAATACTACCTGGGAGTGGTTGTTTACTCTTTATCGCTTTACAGTGAATTTATTTCCCAGCTAAGCAAAGGAACAGGCATATCAGCTAAAATGGGATTCATGTGTGTATATAAAAATAGGCAACTGATGAGAAGATATGAACAATAAAACCTACTGGTTGTGTGCTTTCTTTTGCTTTTCTGTCCTTCTATTGAGGAAGGCTGTGGTTATGTATGTGATAAATGAAAGATAATTTCTGCAAAATATATAAGCCATAGAGGCATTAATAATTATATCACCACACAAATATGAGAAAAAGTGTATGATTAAACTAAAATACTTGGCCATTTACGATATGCCCAATGTTATTGCTTTGCTAAGTACGTCAAAAAAGAAAGGAAAAAAAAAGAAAACACTTGGACCTATTATCTGTAACCTCAGTGCCATTGCCAATGCTACTTAAAGATAATATATACATATAAAAAGAAAGGCGGGTCGGCTCTCTGCACCTGCCCCCGAAGTGGGATTGGTATCCTGGTGGCGGTGGTGACGGTTTCGTGGAGGCCGCGCGCTGCTCTCTGAGCGGCGGGCGGCAGACGGGCCTAGGTTCTCACTCCTGACACTTCTGCCCCACCGCACCGAGCTTTCTGAAGATTTTGAAGATGTTTAATAAGTCATTTGGAACATCCTTTGGGGGTGGCACCGGCGGCTTTGGCACAACTTCGACATTTGGGCAGGATACTGGATTTGGCACGACTAGTGGAGGGGCGTTTGGAACATCTGCATTTGGTTCTAGCAACAATACCGGAGGCCTGTTTGGAAATTCACAGACCAAACCAGGAGGCTTATTTGGTACCAGTGCACTTAGCCAGCCAGCTACCTCCACAAGCAGTGGCTTTGGGTTTGGCACATCAACAGGAACATCAAATAGCTTGTTTGGAACTGCAAGCACAGGGACCAGTCTCTTCTCATCCCAAAACAATGCCTTTGCATAAGACAAACCAACAGGCTTTGGGAATTTTGGAACAAGTACCAGCAGCGGGGGACTTTTTGGAACTACAAATACCACCTCTAATCCTTTTGGTAGCACATCTGGCTCTCTCTTTGGGCCAAGTAGTTTTACAGCTGCTTCTACTGGGACTACTGTTAAGTTTAACCCTCCAACTGGTACAGATACTTGCCGAGACCAGCTCGGCGACTCGAGGTGAGTGACGGGTGCCGCAAGCTTGAAGAAGACACAGACACAGACTGAAGAGAAAAGTGGGACCGGGGGGCTCAAGACCTCTCGGATCAAGAGCCCCGCTGACTCATCCCAGGCTGCTTTTATTGAGTTCGTGGGCTTACATTCTCAGGTTACACTCATAAACAATCAAAGGCCTCACATGACTGAGGCAATTATCTTTGTTTACTTCCTGGGTCCGAGTTGAGCAGGTGTGGATTTGAGCTGGGGGTGGAGAGCAAAACAGCCCTGGGGGCAGGAGACCTCTCTCAGATATTGGGGGTCTGTGCCCCACCCGTGCTGGCCCCTCTGCGACTGTGCCTGTCTTAGGTTGTTCCTCCCTTGAGGAATCTTACCCGTCTCTGGCTAACCAGTCATCCTCCAGGGCCAAACACGGTGATATAAGGAAGGTTCTATGCACCACCCCTGTTGGCCCCTCTGCGGCTGTGCCTGTCTTAGGTTGTTCCTCCTCTGAGGAATCTTACCCGTCTTTGGCTAACCAGCCATCCTTCAGGACCAAACAGGGTGATATTAGTCTCCACGTCCCGCACCCTCAGCTCCTCCACTGCTCAAGCAGGACATTCTGAATCCCATCGCTCGGCCCACATACTTCAACATTTTCAATGTTTCAAAAAGGTTCCAGAATGTCTTCCCACAGATACTATGGTTAAAGCTGGAGTTAGCACAAACATCAGTACCAAGCACCAGTGTATCACTGCTATGAAAGAATATGAAAGCAAGTCACTAGAGGAGTTTCGTTTAGAGCATTATCAGGCCAACCAGAAAGGCCCACAGAACCAGGTGGGAGCAGGTACCACGACTGACTTGTTTTGGTCTTCTCCGGCCACCTCCAGTGCAACAGGACTCTTCAGCTCTTCCACTGTGAATTCAGGCTTTGCATATGGTCAGAACAAAACAGCCTTTGGAACTTGTACAACTGGATTTGGAAAAAATCCAGGTGGTCTCTTTGGTCAACAGAATCAGCAGACTATCAGCCTCTGTAGCAAACCATTTGCCCAGGCCATAACCACCCAGACCACTGGCTTTTCCTTTAGTAATACCAGCACACTAGGACAGCCAAGCACCAACACCATGGGTTTATTTGGAGTAACTCAAGCCTCACAGCCAGGAGGTCTTTTGGGGACAGCTACAAACACCAGCACTGGGACAGCATTTGGAACAGGAACAGGTCTCTTTGGTCAGACCAGTACTGGATTTGGTGCTATTGGTTCAACCCTGTTTGGCAATAACAAGCTTACTACATTTGGAACCAGCACAACCAGTGCTCCTTCATTTGGTACAACCAGTGGCAGGCTCTTTGGTAACAAACCAACCCTGACTTTAGGAACCAATACAAACACTTCCAATTTTGAAAGGTAAAAAATGCAACTGAAATGCACAAAAAGATTTGTGCAGTGTATGGAGAAGGTGCTGTGACTGATCGAATGTGTCAGAAGTGGTTCTCGAAGTATCATGCTGGTGATTTCTTAATGGACAATGCTTCATGGTCAGGTAGACCAGTTGAAGTTGGTAGAGATCAAATCAAGACATTAATTGAGAACAATCAATGTTATATCACACGAGAGATAGCCAACATACTCAAAATATCCATATCAAGCCTTGAAAATCATGTGTACCAGCTTGGTTACGTTAATTACTTTGATGTTTGGGTTCCATGTAAGTTGAGCGAAAAAAAAACCTCCTTGACCGTATTTCTGCATGCGATTCTCTACTGAAATGTAATGAAAATGTTCCGTTTTTAAAACAAATTATGATGGATGATGAAAAGTGGATACTGTACAATAATGTGGAATAAAGAGATCTTGGGGCAAGCAAAATGAACCACCACCAACCACACCAAAGGCCAGTCTTCATCCAAAGAAGGTGATGATGTGTATGTGGTGGCAGTGGAAGGGAGTCCTCTATTTTAAGCCTCTTCCAGAAAACCAAATAATTAAGTCCAATATGTACTGCTCCCAGTTAGACCAACTGAAAGCGGCACTCGATGAAAACTGTCCAGAATTAGTCAACAGAAAACGCATAATCTTCCATCAGGATAACGCAAGACCGCGTGTTTCTTTGACGACCATGCAAAAACTGTTACACCTTGCCTGGTAAGTTCTGATTCATCTGCTGTATTCACCAGACATTGTACCTTCAGATTTCTATTATTTAGGTCTTTCTTAATGGAAAAAAATTTCAATTCCCTGGAAGACTGTAAAAGGCACCTGGAACAGGTCTTTGCTCAAAAAGATAAAAAGCTTGGGAAGATAGAATTATGAATTTGACTGAAAAATGGCAAAAGTAGTGGAAGAAAAGGGTGAATATGTTGTTCAATAAAGTTCTTGGTGAAAATGAAAAAAAAAAAAAAAGAAAGGGAGCATATACACTCAGCATCCCAAATATAATTACTTCTGAAACAGATTTCAAAAGAAATACTTGATATATTTGCATATAGATACAATCACCTTGAAACTTTACTACCTACTTGCTAATGAGGATATAAAGTTACTCATTTTATATGATGCCTTGGGAAACAGGATTTTTTTTAACAACATAACATTCATCATAGAACCTTCTAGTTAACTTAAAACTGCATTTTTCTCACTTGCCATTTAGATAACTGAGAGGATAAACATTCCAGGAGAGAAAGATGTTTGAGAGTAGCTCTTGGATGCCCTAATATCCTCTCCCTGTTCCTCTAGAACACCAAGCTACTAGAGAAAGAGTTTTTCAGGAGGACCTGTGAGAAATTAACTTTGAGGCAGTGTCTTTGGAGAAGGGAACAGACAAAGCACGAGCAAAGGGTTCACAGTAATGCAGATAAGAAGTCAAAGATGGATTCTGAAGAGGTATTGAAGAACTAAGGGAGACAGAGACACACACAGAGACACAGAAACGGAGACAAGAGACAGACTCCAAAGATGGTTTAAATAGAGAAGAAAAAGAAGTCAAACAGTCTACCCAGTAAAACTGTTACATTTTACTGTGCCCAGTGTAAAGGTTATGAGGAATATCTCGAGTGGTTCCCTGGAGTTAGATATTTTTATTCTCTTCCTGCAGACCATGGTTTCATTTTGTTCAGAACAAACAACTGAACTTTTCAAAGATAATTAATGAAGAAACCTTTAAGGCCTTAGAACTTTATATTATTGCCACAAGCCTGATCCTGCCTCCCCCACACATGATGATACTGGAATAGATCTTTTATTTCTTTGATCCCAAAGGTCACAGCTGCAAATTCAAATATCAAAGGAAAGGAGAAACTGGTGGATTCTTTTTCTTATTGTAGCAGTTATGTCAAACAAGCTCCACTTTGCCTTTTTTCCTCCCACAATAAGACTGAACAGTACACACTAAATCTTCTCTTGTGCCAGGAAATCCATTCCTACCATGTGGTAAATTTTTGGATTATAAGAGCAAGTAGTCAAAACATACTGAAAGTCAAGAGACACAAATATGGTCCTTCTCACCACCAAAACCATGTGATTTGGGGCAAGTTATTTCCCCTCTCTGGGCTTCTGTTTTGTCATTGAAAAATAAGAATTCTTAATTCAGTGCTTACTAATGTCCTTTGTACTTATAAAATTATATTATTCTGTAGGTAACTATATAACATATCAATGAAATAATGATTTTTGAATAATAGTCATCTTACTCCATTGTTATTTGACAGCACTTTATATATGTGCATATTTAATGGATTTAATATATATTTAAAACACGGCATATATTATAATCTTAACATTTTCCTAATGGTCTTTAATGCACTTAATTCTACTTTGCCTTCATAAGAACATTTATGGCTTAATTGCAATCTATTTAAAGAAACACACACACACACACACACACACACACGGGCACACACACCACACACCCATTATTTCTCAGCATCAAAGTAAGTTATTTGCCACACAAAGGGAGGGAGGGAGATGATATCAACTTCATCAGATAATAATAAAACACATAAGTAGGTATGCAGTAGCATCAATAAAAATAGACCCCCCCATATTATGAAAAGTTCTTAGCAATTAAGAGATATAGGATAAATATTGGCTACTTTTAAGAAGGAAGACTAAGTTTTGGGTTATTCATGAACAGTGTAAGAAAAAGCAAATGATTCCTTCAAATAAGTGTAGTTTCTCCCAAACATAAGTTATCATATTGTGGGCAGTGTAAAAGTGATCTTATAGCAATAATTTACGGGAGAATTCCAGTAAAATTCTGGTATCAAATTTTTAAAATTATGTCCCAGACTTTAAATTTTGAAAACTATAAGCTAACTTATTGACTTGATGTCCATGAAAAATCTGGAGATATTACCAAACATGGAAGTCTATTCACTCTTAGAAAAGACTGTAGTAATCTGTTTGAACCACCAGAGTGATGGCTCATGCTAAATTGAATAAGTTTCTATTTGTGAAAGATGTATTAAGGTTTTCAAGCCAGATTATATTACACATAACTTACTGCAGTATCACCTTGGTTCTACTGAGTCTAACATTTTGATCAGTGATCTGAATGAACACTGTTATTTGTGGACAAACCTGATAACTATCATAACAGATAAAAGAATGAGAGGTAGATAAAGTATCAAAAGAATCCAAACATAAAATTGAACATGTATAAATGTAAGCTCTGTAGTGGGTTCCAAAACAATTGCACATGTATGCAGTCAGAGGAGCATGCTTTGAAAATAATTTTTGTAAAAATTACAGTCAAGAGTAGCTTGAACTATAGGTTGTTATATATCTGCTTATAGAAATATGTTTTCAGATGAATACTACCTAAGGAATCCAAGCCAGAGAGAATGAGGCCTTCCTTAATCAAGCTTAAATGTAATACAATACAGTCATCCCTCAGTTTCTTTGAAGGACTGGTTCCAGGACCCCTGCAGATACCAATACCTGTAGATGCTCAATTCCCTTGTATAAAGCGGCCTAGCACAGTTGACCCTCTGTATCCAAGGGCACTGATCCTCCACCTGACTTTGGTTAAATCCACAGATGTGGACACCATGGGTACAGAAAGCCGACTATAACACCAGATCCTCAAAGTAAAATGAACAGCAAAGACCTATCAAGTATTCAGAGAGTGATAGGCAGTGTGTTAAGCAGTTTACATGCATAATCCCATTTAATTTTCAAGTCAGTTTCATTGAGAAAGGGACTGCCCATCTCCACTTAAAAACCTAGGAAACAGGCTTAGAGAGGTTAACTAATATGTCTAATATCACATAGCTAGTGGGTAAATCATGTCTTAAAGCCACTCCTGATACTCCAATACCCATGTTCTAATCACTACAATATATAAACTCCCTAGTGTGAAGGTTAGAGTTAGAAACCCTGACCTAAGTTTTATTTGAATTGGGTACAACAGCTGATAGATCAGAATATAATCTTCCTTACTGCTAATAATATGGCCTCAGTATCATCACCTAGAAATGGCTTAAAGAAAACTTTCCCACCGCTATCATAAAGAATTCAATATGGGAGAAAAAAAGATGGCGGCGAAGTAGAGGGACGGGAATGCATCCCTCTCCACAGATGCATTTGGAATGCACCAAAGGATGCAATAAGTCCCACAGAGAACCAGCTGAACACCCGCAGATGACCTCGGACACCAGAAAGGACCACAAGGAGCCCGACATAACCGGTAGGGAGGCATCTACGACAGCTCAAAGAGGGTGAAGCGGCGGAGCCGTGGCAGACGGGAGGGAGTGAGAAACACACGGAGGGTCTGCACTGCAGCTCAGCCTTCCCGGACCGAGACATCGATTCACAGCTGAACAGAGGGTCCAGGAGTGGGAGCGTGGGAACCGGAGAGCCGGTTCAGGGTGAGAAAAATTGTTGCCAGTAAGGTGACGGACCAAGAGGACAGGAGGGAAGAGGTCCGCGGCGAGGAGTGCCTGCACCTGAGAGCTGCCTGGCCATGATGGCGGCTGGATGCTGCAGGCTCACGGGCGGGGGGGTGCGGGGGTGGGGGAGGAGCTGCACGCATAGCCTCTCTCTCTCTTTTGGTGCCTCTGCAACAGGCAGTGGAGAGACGGTCTGTGGGCCACCTAAGGGGCTCAGGGATAACAAGTACCCTCAGGCACTCAGGCAGGACTACATTAAAACCCCTTGGAACTCCAGCAGCATGGAGGCTACCGAGAAAAAATAAAAACCAAGAGAGGCCCAACTCTGAGACTTTCTGTTTACACCTGAGCCACCAGCATCCCTCTGCAACAGGCACCGCCAAGCCCAACTGAAACAACAGTGTGCCACTGCTCACTCACTCCCAGGGGAAGGAGCCACTATTGTACCCTCTCCCTCCCCACACACCAATGCTTACAGACAAACAATAAAGGAAGCTCTGCTGATCACAGAATAATACAAAAAACCCAAGGCGAGTAGAAGTACACTTACAGCTGAGACTCAAAGGAAACAGAAATATTAGTATCAATTTTATTGAACTGGTTCATTTTGGGATCAGTTCTGGATTTTTTTTTTCTTTTTCCTTTATTAATTACGATCTTAGTCCTAAGGAATCTACAAGTTTCATAACAATTTTTTAATGCTATTTTTTATTCTATTTTTATTGTTTTGCCTTTTTATATACTTCTATTTCTATTTAAGTTTTTGGCAATACGGACAATATATCTCTCATACTTTCTTTCATCCCTATCTCTTACACATTTCTATTCCTTTCTTTTTATTTGCCTATTTCCAATCACACTACACTCTTCTGTTCCCCTTTCTTCCATCCATTCTTAAGTTTATCTTAACATACTTATAAGCAACACTATCGATCTGCTCAGATGCCTTGCTCTATTCTCCAGATGGCATACAGCCTTGGTATTTAATATTAGTTTTTGTCTTTATCGTAGTTCTTAGTACAACTGTCTAATTTCATTCTGAGAATCTATATTCTGTCTGGTGGTACTCTAGATCTTTTCTATATTTGATCCCAGCTTAAAAAATCTCCCTGGATTAGTGTTTGTATGTGTAAGGTGTTATTTGTTTGTTTGTTTGCTTTGGCTTTTGTCTCTGATTTGTTCTGTTTCAGTCGTCAATTTCTGTTGGGTTTCTCTTTGAATATCTGATAGCACACTGGGGTTCTGTCAGGTCTTTCCAGAGCCTTATGTCCTAATGGATTCAGTAATTGTGTGTCTTATATATGCATGTGTTTCCTAGACTTAGTATTTGTTTAACCCAACACTCGGACATTAGTCTGAGGCTTGGACAGTCTTCTATAAACACCTCTATCACCAGGACAAGCAACCCCAAAAGTCTGGACAACAATGAGGAAACAAAGAAACATCATGAAGGCAAAGGAGCAGGAAAAAACCCCCAAAGACCAAATAAATGAGCAGGAAATAGGAAAAATGCCTGAAAAAGAATTCAGAGTAATGATAGTAAAAATGATACAAAACCTCAATAACAAAATAGAGAAAGTATAAGAAACAGTTCATAAGAACTCAGAAAAACAAACAGCAATGGATAACAAAATAACTGAAATTAAAAATACTCTAGATGCTATAACCAGCAGAATGACTGAGGCAGAAGAATGAATAAGTGAGCTGGAAGATAGAATGGGGGAAATAAATGCCACAGAGCAGGAAAAAGAAAAAAGAATAGAAAGAATAGAAGACAGTCTCAGAGACCTCAGTGATAACATTAAGCATACCAACATTCGAATTATAGGCATCCCAGAAGAAGAATAAAACAAGAAAGGGTCTGAGAAAATATTTGAAGAGGCTATAGTGGTAAACTTCCCCAACATAGCAAAGGAAATAATGAACCAAGTCAAAGACATGCAGAGAGTCCCACACAGAATAAACCCAAGGAGAAATACACCAAGACACATATTAATCAAACTAACAACAATAAAACACAAATAAAAAATATTAAAAGCAGCAAGAGAAAAGCAACACATAACATATAAGGGAAAACCCATAAGGATAACAGCTGACCTTTCTACAGAAACTCTGCAGGCCAGAAGGGAATGGCAGGATATACTGAAAGTCCTGAAAGAGAGAAACCTACAGCAAAGAATACTCTACCCAGCAAGAATCTCATTCAGATTTGAGGGAGAAATCAAAAGCTTTCCAGACAAGCACAAGTTAAGAGAATTCAGCACCACCAAACCAGCCTTACAACAAGTGCTAAAGGAACTATTCTAAGCAGGAAACATAAGAAAAGGAAAACACCTACAAATACAAACCCAAAACAATTAAGAAAATGGTCATTGGAACACACATGTCAATAATCACCTTAAATGTAAATGGATTAAAGGCTCCAACCAAAAGACACAGACTGGCTGAATGGATACAAAAACAAGACCCTTCTATATGCTGCCTACAAGAAACCCACTTCAGACCAAGGGATACATTTAGACTGAAAGTAAAGGGATGGAAAAAGATATTCCATGCAAATGGAAGTCAAAAGAAAGCTGGAGTAGCAATACTCATATCAGACAAATTAGACTTGAAAGTAAAGACTATTACAAGAGACAAGGAAGGACACTACATAATAATCAAGGGATCCATTCAAGAAGAACATATCACAATGGGAAATATCTATGCCCCCAACATAGGAGCACCTCAATACATAAGGCAAATGCTAACAGCCATAAAACGGGACATCGACAGTAACACAATAATAGTGGGAGACTTGAACACCCCACTTACGTCAATGGACAGATCATCCAAACAGAAAATAAATAAGAACACACAAGCTTTAAATGACACATTAGACCATCTCAACCTAATTGATATTTATAGGACAATTCATCCAAAAACGACAGGATACACTTTCTTCTCAAGTGCACGTGGAACATTTTCCAGGATAGATCACATCTTGGGTCACAAATCAAACCTCAGCAAATTCAAGAAAATTGAAATCACATCAAGCATCTTCTCAGACCACAATGTCATGAGACTAGATATCAATTACAGGAAAAAAACTGCAAAAAATACAAACACATGGAGGCTAAACAATTCACTCTTAAACAACCAAGGAATCACTAAAGAAATCAAAGAGTAAATCAAAAAATATCTAGAAACAAATGACAATGAAAACACAACAACCCAAAACCTATGGGATGCAGCAAAAGCAGTTCTAAGAGGGAAGTTTATAGCAATACAGTTCTACCTTAAGAAACAAGAAAAATATCAAATAAACAACCTAACCTTACACCTAAAACAATTAGAGAAAGAAGAGCAAAGAAACCCCAAAGTGAGCAGAAGGAAGGAAATCATAAAGATCAGAGCAGAAATAAATGAAAAAGAAAGGAAGGAAGCCATAGCAAAAATTAATAAAATTAAACGCTGGTTCTTTGAGAAGATAAACAAAATGGATAAACCATTAGCCAGACTCATCAAGAAAAAAAGGGAGAAGATGCAAATCAACAGAATTAGAAATGAAAAAGGAGAAGTAACAACGGATACCTCAGAAATACAAAACATCATGAGAGACTACTACAAGCAACTATATGCCAATAAGTTGGATAACCTGGAAGAAATGGATACATTCTTAGAAAAATACAATCTTCCAAGACTGAAGCAGGAAGAAATAGAAACTATGAACAGACCAATCACAAGTACAGAAATTGAGGCAGTGATTAAAAATCTCCCAACACACAAAAGCCCAGGACCAGATGGATTCACAGGCGAATTCTATCAAACATTTTGAGAAAAGTTAACACCTATCCTTCTCAAACGCTTCAAAAATATTGCAGAAGGCAGAACATTCCCAAACTCATTCTACGGGGCCAACATCACCCTGATACCAAAAGCAGGCAAAGATGTCACAAAAAAAAAGAAAATTACAGACCAATATCACTGATGAATATAGATGCAAAAATCCTCAACAAAATACTAGCTAACAGACTCCAACAGCACATTAAAAAAATCATACACCATGATCAAGTGGGATTTATCCCTGGGATGCAAGGATTCTTCAATATACACAAATCAATCAACGTGATACATCATATCAACAAATTGAAGGATAAAAACCATATGATAATCGCAATAGATGCAGAAAAAGCTTTTGACAAAATTCAACATCCATTTCTGATAAAAGCTCTCCAGAAAATGGGCATAGAAGGAAATTACCTCAACATAATAAAAGCCATATATGAGAAACCAAAAGCCAACATCCTTCTAAATAGGGAAAACCTGAAAGAATTTCCTCTAAGAACAGGAACAAGACAAGGGTGTCCACTCTCACCATTATTATTCAACATAGTTTTGGAAGTTTTAGCCACAGCAATCAGAGAAGAAAAAGAAATGAAAGGAATGCAAACTGGAAAAGAAGAAGTAAAATTGTCACCCTTTGCAGATGACATGATATTATACATAGGAAACCCTAAAGACTCTACCAGAAAACTGGTAGCACTAATTGATGAGTTTAGTAAAGTAGCAGGATACAAAATTAATGCACAGAAATCTCTTGCATTCCTATACACGAACAACGGAAGAGCAGAAAGAGAAATTAAGGAAACTCTCCCATTCACCATTGCAACAAAAAGAATAAAATACCTAGGAATAAACCTGCCTAAGGAGGCAAAGGATCTGTATGCAGAAAATTTCAAGACAGTGATGAAAGAAATCAAAGATGACACAAACAGATGGAGGGACATACCATGTTCCTGGACTGGAAGAATAAACATAGTGAAAAGGACTGTACTACCCAAAGCAATTTACAGATTCAATGCAATCCCGATCAAATTGCCAATGGCATTTTTCACAGAACTAGAACAAGAAATCTTACAATTTGTATGGAAATGCCAAAGACCTCGAATAGCCAAAGCAATCTTGAGAAGGAAAAATGGAGTTGGTGGAATCAGGCTTCCTGACTTCAAACTATACTACAAGGCCATAGTGATCAAGACAGTATGGTACTGGCACAAAAATAGAAAGGAAGATCAATGGAATAGAATAGAGAACTCAGAAGTAAGCCCAAACACATATGGGCACCTTATCTTTGACAAAGGAGGCATGAATATACAATGGAAAAAAGACAGCCTCTTCAATAAGTGCTGCTGGGAACACTGGACAACAACATGTAAAAGAATGAAATTAGAACACTTCCTAACACCATCCACAAAAATAAACTCCAAATGGATTAAAGACCTACATGTAAGGCCAGACACTATAAAACTCCTAGAGGAAAACATAGGCAGAACACTCTATGACATACATCAAAGCAAGATCCTTTTTGATCCACCTCCTAGAATCATGGAAATAAAATGAAGAATAAGCAAATGGGACCTCTTGAAACTTAAAAGCTTTTGCACAGCAAAAGAAACCATAAACAAGACTAAAAGGCAACCCTCAGAATGGGAAAAAATAGTTGCCTACGAAACAACAGACAAAGGATTAACCTCCAAAATATACAAGCAGCTCATGCAGCTTCATACCAAAAAAGCACATAACCCAATCCACAAATGGGCAGAAGACCTAAATAGACATTTCTCCAAAGAAGACATACAGATGGCCAACAAACACATGAAAAGATGTTCAACATCACTAATCATCAGAGAAATGCAAATCAAAGCCACAATGAGGTATCACCTCACACCAATCAGAATGGTCATCCTCACAAAATCTGGAAACAACAAATGTTGGAGTGGGTGTGGAGAAAAGGGAACTCTCTTGCACTGTTGATGGGAATGTAAGTTGGTACAGCCACTATGGAAAACAGTTTGGAGGTTCCTTAAAAAACTGCAAATAGAACTACCCTATGATCCAGTAATCCCACTACTGGGCATATACCCAAAGAAAACCATAATCCCAAAAGAAACTTGTACCATAATATTTATTGCAGCACTATTTACAATAGCCAGGACATGGAAGCAACCTAAATGCCCATCAACAAATGAATGGATAAAGAAGTTGTAGCATATATATACAATGGAATATTACTCAGCTATAAAAAGGAATGAGATGGAGCTATATGTAATGAGGTGGATAGACCTAGAGTCTGTCATACAGAGTGAAGTAAGTCAGAAAGAGAAAGACAAATATTGTATGCTAACTCACATATACGGAATCTAAAAATGGTACTGATGAACTCAGTGACAAGAACAAGGACACAGATCAGAGAATCGACTGGAGAACTCGAGGTTTTGGAGGGGGCGGGAGGTGAAGGGAAACCTGAGATGATGCGAGAGCGTAGCACAGACATATATATACTACCAACTGTAAAATAGCCAGTGAGAAGTTGTTGTATAACAAAGGGAGTTCAACTCGAGGATGGAAGATGCCTTAGAGGACTGGGACGGGGAGGGTGGGGGGGACTCGAGGGAGGGTGGGAATATGGGGATATGTGTATAAAAACAGATGATTGAACTTGGTGTGCCCCCCCAAAAAATAATAGATAAATAAATAAAATTAAAAAAAAATAGATGGCAACAATAGGAAAAAAATATCAAACTGTATGCTTTAATTATATGCAGTTTATTGTATGTAGATTATATTTCAATAAAAGTTCTTAAAAAAAAGGAATTGATGGCAACAAATAAGGATTTCCTTCCTTTTGTGCCTAAGAAAAAGGTACACTTGTATGTCTATCAAAAACAAAAAACAGTGGCAAACTTCAAGGGAGCAGGAGGGGATTTTCCAGGGTACTGTTGATGTTCTGTTTCTTAATCTGAATGATGATTACATGACTGAGTTCCATTTGTGAAAATTTGAGCTATACATGTATAATTTTTATGTTTTCCTAAATATAATTGTAGTTTAATAAATAAGTTGTTCAAAAAAAAAAGAATTCAATATCAATTAAATTCAAATGAAAATACTTCTTGGCTCCTACATTTAAAATTTAGTTAGAGAAAAAAATGATACTACCTCTTCACAATAAATTATATTCTAGAACACCTAAATATTGTACACAGGAAACCACTGAATCATTTCATTAGAGCACTGTTGGAGTTCTTAAAAACTGCTAAGATCAGAGTAACTGTAGAAAGTAAACACAGACAAATGCCATTCCAACATTCAAAAAGGATAAAATTGGGTTCATTTCCTGAAACGGTGGACTAAGTAATACAGACAAATGCTCCTATTGAGGAAATATAGAAAAACTGGAAAAAATACCATGGAAAAGACCATAAAATCCTCTTTAGAGGAAGAAAATTCCAGGCCTCAAATTATTTCCACAAACATTTTCCCACAAACATCATATTTAGAAAACATGAAAATAGAACAACATAAAGGAAAATAAGCAGAAATTAAAATTAATGACATCAGATTTAAAGGAGGGTTTAAAGTGTTGTAATTATCAAACTCAAAGTTTTAGATAACTGCTTATTCTATCCAAGAATCAAAAGAAAAATGAAAAATTTAGCAGAAAAGTGGAAACTATGAAAATCACTTTGCATATTTGAAAAAGAATCCCCCAAAATCTAGGATTTAAAAATACAAGAGCTAAAGTCTTGAACTCAGATGTATTTAACAGTACCTTAGACAAAGCTGAAGAGAGAATTAAAGAACAAGAAACTAAGTAAGAAAAAAATATTTAAAATGAAGCATAGTGGGAAGGTAAAATAAGAATAGGTAAGGGACTTATTGAATACATTGACAAGTTTTAATATACATGTACTTATAATCCCAGAAGGAGAGAAGCATATGGAGCAAAAGCAATATTTGAAGATATAGTAACTAAAAATTTTCCAAAACTGATGAAAAACATCATTTCATTGATTGAAACATCCAATTGGCCCCAAAGCAAATGAAAATTGAAAATCTCCACACAGCTAACTTATGGTAAAACTACAGAATACAAAAAACAAAGAGCTGCCAAAAAAAGAGAAAGAGCCAATTTTTCTTTAAAGCTAACTTAACAGAAATGGGAAAATGTGTTAATTTTTTCAGCATAGCAAAGAACTACCAGTGTTAAATTCCATACCCAGTGGAAATAAGAAAGTAAATGATAAAAAGGAATTTTTATTCAATTAAAAAAAGATAATTCATTACAAGCAGGCTCTCACTACAAAGAAAAGAATATATTTGTGTATATGTATATGTGTGTATATATACATACATGTATATACATACACAAACACATATATGTGTATATACACATATAAGTATATATTAACATATATTCACATATATAAACATACATATATATGGATGAGATACATGTATGAAAGGCAGTTTGATTTATTGATTGATTTAATGTATTCTAAGGTCTTTGCATTGTCCGGGAGGAGGATAAAAATATTCATTAATATTAGACTTGATAAGTCAAGAGTACATTGAATGACCTCTAGCATAACCACTAAAAAAAAGCATAATAATGTTTGAATTGCAAATAAATAGTGAACAAAATTGAATAACATAAACTAATCTACCCGTGCAAAGAAAACAAGAAAGAAAGAAAAAGAGAATGATAAATAGGTGTAGAAATAGGTGCCACACCAAAAAAAGGTAATTACAAAGTGATTAGTAATTACATTGAACATAATTGTACTAGAAACTCCAATTAAAAGAAAAGATTATACATTTATAATCTTAAAAACCCACATTTGCTTCTTATAAGAGTTGTATATAAAACATAAAAACACAGAAAGACTAGTTGAAAGTAGGAGGATGAAAATAAAAAATGTACTATGTAAAAACATAAAAATTAAAATGGGAATAGCTATTGATATATTAATTTGAAATAAGTAAATTTAAAGGCAACAAGCATTAAAACAAAAAGTAAGACATATCTTAAGAATAAAATGTTCAATTTGCCAATAAATAATTCTAATTTTCTCTGCAACTACTATCATTTTTGTTTTCAAATTACATAAAACAAAAAGGACATAACTATAAGGGCAAATTGACAAATTCACAATTATTGTAGGAAATTTTCATGCAACTTTCTCAATAACATAGAAAAGATAGGAAAAAATAGTAAGGGTATAGAAGATTTGAACAGATAATTAACAAATTTGACCTGATAGATATATATGAAATGTTGCATCCTACAATTATAAAATGCAAATTCTTTTCAGAGGATATCTGAAATGCTTACAATAACTGACCAAAGTAAACTTCAATATAATTTCAATTATTAAAATCATACAGAAAATGTCTGATATAGTAGAACTAAGATAGAAATCAATAACAATAATATTTCCATAATTTTTGGAAATTAAGAAATGTAATTTTTTAGAACCCATGGGTCAAGAAACAAATTATAAGAAAATCAGAAAATATTTTGAATTAAAAGCTAGTTAAAATTCTACATATCAAAGTTATGAGAAACAATTGAAGCTGTATTTATCAGGAAATTGTAGCCTTAATTTCAGACATGAGACAAGGGATAGGACTGAAAAATTAATAAATTATGAATCCATCTCAAGATATTAGAAAAGGGATTTAAAATACATTTAAAATAGATTTAAAAAAATAACAATAACACAAATAAATGAAAAAGAAACTAATATACAATAGAAAGAATTGGCAAGTCAGAATTTGGTTTATTGAAAAGAGTAATAAAATTTAAAAATCCCTAAGGAAAATAAAAAAAAAGATATATGACAAAATTTTTAAAAATATCAATTTCAGGAAGAGAAAAGGGAACACCATCAAAGATCCTATAGACATTCTATCTATATACAATGTTTATTATTAAAAATATCATCATGCCAATATAAATTTATCAAGATGTAAGGAGTCTTATAACTTTGAAAGAAATTGAACACAATTTAAAACATCCCTACAAGGAAAATCAGCTCCAGGAGCTTCAAAGTTTCTACTAAACATTTGAGATCAGCTCAATTAGAATATCAAGATACTCTAAGGATATTTTGAGAAGGAAAACTTACCAGTCGATCTCATTCTTAAAAATAGATACAAAATCCTAACAAAGTATTTGAAAACTAATTCAGAAATATATAAAAGAGACAACAAAGATACATTTACTTCAAGAATAAAATACTGGACTAATGTTTAAAAATCAGTCAATATAGTATGCCATGTTAAAGAGAAAATTTAAAAATTATATAATCATCTCAACAGATACAGATAAAGCATTGAATAAAATTTAACATTCACTCATTTATGAATCAAATCATAACATTCACAGTTATGATTATAACTCTTAGCAAGCTAGAAAGAAACCTCCTTAATATAAGAAAGGATAATTACAGGTAACCTATAGTACTTAAAGCTGCTTTCACTTAACATTGAAAGTTGAAAACTTTTCCTTTGAAATTAGGTTCAGGAGAAGTATGTCTTCTATGATTATTTCCATTCAACTCTGTACTGTAGGACCCAGCAAGAAAAATAGGCAAGAAATAAAAATATAAGAATTGGAAATGAATAAATAAGTAAACTGCCTTTATTGTCAGAGGACTTGATTGTAAAAGGAGAAAATCCAAAAGAAAATTCAGAAAAACTATTACTCTTAATTAGTGACCTATATATACAATTCAACTGTATATACGTATTTAAGCAACAAAAAGAAAAAAAAGAAAGAAAGAAAAAAAGAAAGAAAATTCTACTTATAGTAGCACAAAAAATATCAAACTAAAATATGTAAGGTCTCATGCAAAACTCTACAAAATATTGTTGACAGAAATATAAGAAAACATATAAAGTAAGATGTAACATTTTAATTGATCAAAAGACAACATTAAAAAATTATGTCTCCAAATTGAACTATAAACTCAATGCAATCATATTAAGAACTGCAACAGATTTTTGGTTTTGCTTTTACACTTGACGATGTTTCTATAATTTATATGAAATACAAAGATCAAGAAGAGCTAAAACTCATAAAAGCAGACACATAGATCAATGAAACAGAATAGAGAGCCCAGAAGTAAATCCACGTACATAAGGTCAATTAATTTATGACACAGGTGCCCAGAATATACAATCAGCAAAGGACAGTCTCTTCAATAAATGGTGCTGGGAAAACTAGACAGCCACATGCAAAAGAATGAAACTGAACCATTATTTTACACTACTTGACTATTTCATTTGTGTATTATATACACAAAAATTAACTCAAAATGGGTTAAAGACTTGAAGGTAAGATCTGAAACCATAAAACTCCTAGATGAAAACATAAGCAGTAAGCTCCTTGACATAGGTCTTGGTGATGATTTCTTTGGATCTGACAACAAAAGAAAAGTAAATAGGTGGGACTATAGCAAGCTAAAAAACTGCATAGCAGAAGAAGCAAGCAACAAACAGAAGAGACAACCTACTGAATGGGAGAATATATTTGCAAATGATATATCTGATAAGGGGTTAACATTTAAAATATATAAAGAACTCACATAACTTAATAACAAAAACAAACAAAAACAAAAACAAAAACCCAAACAATCTAGTTAAAAAAAAAAATAGGCAGAGGATCTTAAGAGAGATTTTTTTCAAAAAAGACTTGCATGTGGCCAACAGGCACATGAAAAGATACTCAACATCACTAACCATCAGAGATACAGAAACCAAAACCACAATAAGAAATTACCTCACACCTCTTAGAAAGTCTACTATCAAAAAGACAAAAATAACAAATGTTGGCAAAAATGTAGAGAAAAAGGAATCCTCGTGCCCTGTTGATGGGAATGTAAATCTGTATAGCCACAGTGGAAGACAGGAAGGAGATTCCTCAAAAAATTAAAAACAGAACTACTACATGATGCAACAATTCCACTTCTGGGTATTTATTCAAAGAAAATAAAAACACTAAGTCAAGAAGATATATGTACCCTTATGTTTACTGCAGCACTATTTACAATAGATGAAGAGGATATGGTATATAGATACAATGGTATATTACTCACCCATAAAAAAGAATGAAGTTGTGTCTTTTGTAACAACATGGATGACCTGGAGGTGAAATAAGTCAGACAGGAAATGACCTCACTTAGTCTATGGCCATACCACCCTGAATGCACCTGATCTCCTCTACATGATCTCACTTATATGTGGAATCTAACACAAAAAATAAAAATAAAAACAAAAACAAAACCAAGCTCATAGATACAGAGAACAGAATGGTGGTTACTAGAGGTGGGCAAAGGCGGGGGTGAAATGGGTGAAAGGTTCTAAAGGTACAAACTTCCGATTATAAATAAGTCATGGGGATGTAATGTACAGATTACAGACAATAATACTGTACTGCATATTTAATATTTGAAAGTTGCTAAGAGAGTAAACTTTAAAAGTCCTCATCACAAGAAAGAAGATTTTTGTAACCATAATGTGATGGACATTAATAGACTTCTTGTGGTGATCATTTCACAATATATACAAAATACTGAATCATTACGTTGTACACCTGGAAAAAAATATAATGTCATAGGTCCATTATAACTCAATCGAAAAAAAAGAATGACCAATATTACCTACTTTCAAATGTTTTGTGCTCTGAAAAATTATATAAAAACTTGAAGAGTTTTAATTTATGTGGGTAATATGTATTGATATTTACTATATTACATATTAAACATAGGAACACTTTAAAAGTATTTATTAATTAATTTTAAAACAACAATGAATATATTATATTTTAACATAAATAACATTCTAACATATAAAAATACTATATTTTCCAAAACAAAAATAATTAAAGTGGTGGCCCTGCTTTGCATATTTGCTAACATCTACTACTTTGTCACATCTTCAGAATTAAATCTATTGCTTCTTCAGAATTAAATCTATTGGTTGAAGTATATAAAGAATACCCAGCCTTACTCATATATGTAACTAGAAAAGATAAGGTCATGTGCGCTCTGAAAGGATCCTGGGGACCTCACGGACTTCACAAACATTTTGGGAACCACTGGCTAAGAAAATTTTAAAATAAAATAACTAAGGAGTGATGATCTGGTCTATTTATTATATATAGCATTTAAATAGCATATATTAAAGCATATATTAAAACAGAATGGTATTGGCAGAAATAGAGAAAATAGACCAATGGAACAAAATTAATATTCTAGAACAGGCATATAGATATATGGAATCTCTATTGATAGGTGACAAAAGTGACACTATAAAGCCATGGGGAAAGGATGGTTGTTTCAATAAATGATGCTGGAGTAATTAGATATCCATGTGAGAAGAAAACAAAACTTTACTCCTTCCTTCTACAATACAAAAAAATTGATTCCTGGTGGATTTTAAGCCAAAATGATAAAACTTTTAGAAGAATAGAGAAGAATATCATAAAATCCTGAGAGAAGGAAAATGTTTTCAGTTTTGTTTTTAACAGAAAAATCAAAAGCACTAACAATAAATGTGAAGACTGATATTTTTGACTGCATTAAAATTCTTTTCCTCCAAAAGTATCAAGAGTTGGAAGGCAAGTCATAGAATGGAGTTGGTGATTGCCATTCATAGAATCAATAAAGGAGGTGTAAATGCAGAATATAGACACCGCACAGTAGGATATATTCAAATGGCCCACCGTCAAATGAAAATCAGTAATCAGAGAAATGCAAATTAAAACCATAATGATATGTTATTATTTCATGTAAATATAGACTATTTAACCTCCAAATTACCAAAATTCCACCATTACTACTAGCCTTTTCCATTTGTTTAACTCTTGATTGATGTGTTTCAATAAATTTCATGTGTATTTTTTATTAAAAAAAACCATAATGATATATCACATACACCCAACAGAATATCCAATATTAAAAAGACTAATAAGGTGGATGCTAGCAAGGATGAGGAGAAATAGGTACACTCATAAAGTTTGGTATTATCTACAGAAGCTGAAGACGCTCACCCCCTATGACTCAGCAATTTCATTCCTATGTATGGACTCAACCAAAATTCATCCACATACACCAAGAGATAGATTAAGAATATTCATAGCAGCCTCATTATTAACAGTCAAAAGCTGGACTCAATGTAAATGTCATGTACAATTGACTGGATAATTTAATTGTGTTATATGCATTCAATAGAACACTGTAACAGCAGTGAGAATGCATAGACAATACTTATATGTAAAAGCATGGATGAATCTCACAAACATAATGTTGAACAGAAAAGCCACATGCAAAAAGAACACTTATTGGAAGATCTATTTATACATTTAATTTTTTATATGTTATATTTTACAGTAAAAATGGTTTTTTAAAAAAGGATAACATTGTTATGCAATAACATTTATAATCACATTACAGAAGCCTTTCTAAGTGCTACACATATATATATACATATATACATATATATATTCACTCTTGAAAACAACCCCTATTTTATAGATGATTAATCAGAGGCTTAGACAGTTTAAATATTATCACAACCACAAATGACAAAACCAAAAGTAAACACAGTTCTGATTCTGGAGCTTATAGAATAGTCTGTCTTACATGCATTACCTCATTTAATCTTATAAAGTTGCAAGGAAGGAGCTATTATTTCTATCTTCTATGAGAAAAATGAGCCCTGAAGAAGTTAAATCATGTGCCCAGCGTCGCAGAGCTAGGAAAAGCCCATTACACTGCCTACTTTTAATATGACAAATATGCACCTTTTTATTTTTTACTGTACTCAAGTCCACTGAAATACATTAGCATCCTTGCTTAGTAAGTAATTTGGTGCATAAAACATGCTATACTGAGCCATATGACCTATTTATGCCAAAATATAACATGATTCCCCATTTCCTAAATAAGAATTGAGAAGAAACACACATTTGTTTCTGGCTTTCCATGGCAATGTGTGACTAATGATTCCACTTTTGTGACAATGGACCCCAGGGGCCTAAGTAGGACTAGTTTTGAAACCAGTTTGAAAGAAAAGTGCAAAACAGCTAACTAGAGAGAGAAACATTCAGTGCTGCTTCTGAGATATAGTTGGCTAATTCTTTTGTGTTTCTAGTATCTTTTATTTTAATTAGTTAATTTTTGTTGGAGTTGATTTACAACGTTGTGTTAGTTTCTGCTGTACAGCAAAATGAATCAGCTATACATATATCCTCTCTTTTTTAGATTCTTTTCCCATGTAGGTCATTACACAGTATTGAGTAGAGTTCCCTGTGCTATCAGTAGCTCTCTGTTATCAATAGTCACGGTATCTTTACCACAAACTGCAATTACAATACAAGAAATCATGTGAGGAGGATCAAAGGGAAGAAGAAAAAGAGATTAAGTAGAGAAAAGCAGAAAAGGGGTAATAAAGAGGCAAAAATGAAGGGAAAAAATTAAGGTTAAAGAGAGAGAATAAATTTTAAAACAGAATTTCCATTCCTTGATACCTTGAATAGGAAAAGGAAGGAGGGAAGAAAGGAAAGGAAAAAAGGAGGGAGGGAGGAGAAAGATCCTTCCACCCTAGGGGTGATAATAGGAACTTCCTTTCTGAATTCTGTCAGTTTGTGGAATCAGATGACACTCTCAATGACTCTCAGCATTTAATCACTACTCTTCTCTAACTTTCTCAGCCTGAATTGAAAAATGCCATCCCACATTCAGCATGATGTTACAATAAAATGATTTCTTCCAGCAACTTGCCTTGTAATTTGGGTGAATGACAATTGGCTCACCCAGTAAAATAATGTGATGCCTGTTGGTGACCTAAAGACTTCAAAACATCATTCACTTGTTTCCCAGCCCTGAAAATAAGTGGTTTACCACCAAATTTATTATTTCAGAAGGGCCTAACTATCACTATTTGAATCATCACTGCACACAGTAGTTCTGGTAATACTGACATTACAATACTTGGTGTCAGTTTTAAAAACAAAATGAGTTTTCATCCAACATCTCTTATCATCTTCCTTTTGAGTTCCTTTAATTGCACTAACAGTCATTTAATGTGGCATACCAGCCAAAGGGGATATTCAGTTTTAGCCAACAATTTCATGCAGGCTCCTAAGAAATTTCCTACTGCCATTTTTCTTGTTTTAAAACTCCATCCTGTGTCGTTTGTAAATCTGCATTCCCAAAGCAAAAAATGAAATTCAAACCTTATCTTTTAGTGAGGTAGGACAAGAAGCTCAGCTGTTTTCTGAACCCTATAGAATGGTAGAAGCATAATCTCTTTGACATGTAAGGAGAAGATATTCCCAATCTTCTCCAAGGGAACCCCAGCAATGGAGAAAAGAAAATCCTTTAAATTTACCAAATTATGTTCTAAAACTTATAAATGGTCTGAAATAGGGAGTGGAATATTTTTGAAAAAAAATAAGCCCACGGGTATCATAAACTGAAAAGAATAACATTAAAAGACATATAAGATAGTGATTATTTTTAGTATTTTCCCTCTGCTTGCCCTCAAAATTTTCAGCACTACTTCTGTATAATTTAGAAAAACTTATTTATACTTTGAGCTAAAACTGCACAAATGCTATCAACTAGGAGTCAGTTTAACTGACAACTAATATATTCTCTATCTGAAGTAAACCATCAGAAGAAGTCATATCCAAGTTAGTATCAAATGTGTGTGCTAATGGAAAACAAGAGAATTGGGTAACTCTTTTATGAAGTAGAAAACCACCACCTCCAAAATTACAAATAACAAGACTACTAGAATTCTTTGTGTCTACAACAAGAAAAGGACTCTAATGTTTTTCCTATGTCCACTTATATTAAAGTAGAAAATGGGAAAGGGATTGCATTGAAAAACAATTTCATGTGTCATTTGGGGCCTATTTACATGGGTACAGGCTCAGAGAGGGACATCTATCTCTTTCGATATAACTGGTGGCCAAATCAAGGAAGAAAGGAACATTATTTTCCTGGATTCATTATCTGGCTTAAAGTATCAAATCAGACAGCCTGGGACAGGGAGAACCAGAATTAGGCCCATCAGTACAATAGACTAGAATAATTCTTAGCTAAGGGTGATTCTGCCCCCCAAGGGACAACTGGCAATATCTGGAGACATTTCTGATCATCACAACTGCAGATTTCCACTGGAATCTAGTGGACAGAGGCCAAAGGTGCTGCTAACATTCTGAAATACACAGGACATCATTAGCCGCTATGAAGAATTATCTGACCCCAAATGTCAATAGTACCAAGATTAAGAAAAACTGGCCTAGAGAAATACTCATGTGTATAAATGATAGGCAAATAAAAAGTTAAAGTTAGAAACATAGTACATTAAGTTCAATGAAATTTATAGGTCAAAGTACACAAAAACTAACTGGGCTATAGCTTAATTCTTGATTTGTATATTATTTCTATATTAAAGTATATCTTAAAGAAGTCAGTGCTTCTTAATTCATGTCATTTTAAAATTTTAAATATTGTTCTGATACAACACCAAAAGCTAGGACTATAAGAATATAAAATATTATACCTTATCAAAATTAAAACTTCTGCTCTTCAAAGACGCTGTTAAAAAAAAGACACTGCTAAGAAAATTAAAGTACCATTCATAAACTAGAATAAAATATTTTTAAAAAGTGTCTTATAAAGAACTTTATCCAGGATATACAAAAAATCTCAAAATTCAATAATAAGGGGGGAAATGATTAAAAAGTGTGCAAAAGCTGTAAAAAGTCAGTTCACCAAAGAAGGTATACAGATATCAAATAAGCACATGAAAAGATGTCAACATTATTGGTAATCAGGGAAATGAAAATTAAGATCATAATGAGAAGTTTTAGAATGTCTAAAGACAAAAAGACTGACCATATCAAGTGTTGGAGAGGATGTGGAACAATTGGAACTTTCAGACATCATTCCTGGGAATTTCCAGTCACTTTGGAAAACAGTTTGATATATATCTATACAAATACTTAGAAACAGATATACATAGAAGATTTATTTGCAAAAGTAAAAAACTGGAAACAACCCAAGTGTCCATCGAAAAGTGAATGGAAACATAAATAATAGCATATTTATTCAATGGAATGCTGCTCAGCAATAGAAGGGGTCAATGAACATAAATACATAGCAAATAATTTTGCTGAGTAAATGAAACCAGACATAAAAGCACACACTATATGATTCCATTTACAAAAAAAACCCAAATAATGCAAATGCATCTATAATAACAGAAAGAAGATCAGTGGTTTCTGGGGAACCAGTGAGCAGAGGGACACTTAAGAGAAGATGGAGGAATGCAAAGGGCCATAAGGAAACCTTTGGGGGTTATGGATAGGTTTACTATCTTGACTGTGGTAAAGATTTCACTGCTGCATAGACGTCAAAAATGAAAAACTGTTCACTTTAAATATGTGAAGTTTATTGTATATCAATTATACCTCAATAAAGCCATTCTAAAAATAAAAAAGAATATATTTCTGTAAAAGACACATCAAAGCCTTCATTGTTTATTGTTCTGAGTTTTTTTAAATAAAACTTTGTTTGTAAGATAGAATCTTATTTGACCCCTCCTTAACTGCCATATAGTAGCAAAACTCTTGATCAGCTAACAAGGCCAATGAGAGCTGGCCTTGAGAGTTTACTTACTATCTAAGTAAACTTCTGAAAGCCCAGATTGAAGTAACTTAGTTTTTTATATGATAACCAAATACAACTTCTACAAAAAAGTTCATGTTGCATATCAAAATATCACTCTACCAGTCCTTAAGTTTTTTTTTAATTAATTAATTAATTTATTTATTTATTTATTTTATTGGTTGTGTTGGGTCTTTTTTGCTGTACGCGGGCTTTCTTTTTTTTTAGTTGTGGTGAGTGGGGGCTACTCTTCATTGTGGTGTGCAGGCTCCTCATTGCTGTGGCTTCTCTTATTGTGAAGCATGGGCTCTAGGCACGTGGGCTTCAGTAGTTGCAGCATATGGGCTCAACAGTTGTGGCTCACAGGCTCTAAAGCACAGACTCAACAGTTGTGGCGCACAGGCTTAGTTGCTCCACGGAATGTGGGATCTTCCAGGAGCAGGGATCGAACCCGTGTCCCCTGCATTGGCAGGTGGATTCTCAACCACTGCGCCACCTAGGAAGCCCCCCAGTCCTTAAGTTTTGAGTTTCAAAACCGACAAACAGTTACTGAAAACAAACACAACTCATTCTAAAGTTTGAGCCATTGTTCCGATCCTCAAGAATTCCCAAAATGATTAGAGAAATAAAACTACATATTTATATTATATATGTATATAAAAACATATATAACTATATAGTTTATATATACAATAAAACTACATGTATTGTTTATATATATGAATACACTTGTAAAGATGAAAGGAAAATTTGAAAGGAAACAGTTTCAATAGAATTTTCATAAGGTATTTCCATGGATTTGGATAGTAAGAAATCTATATTAAAGGACTGGAGCCTAATTGAGATATATCATTAACTTATTCAACATGTATGTGTTGTGTATCCACTAGTTAGACGCTAGAAATACAGCAGGAATTAGAGCCAATCTCATGGAGCCATGCTTTATGAATTTGATATTCAAGTGGTATCAGTGGGTAGTATAAATTTAAAAAGCAAAGTTATATATGATATCAGATGGTAACAAGTACCAAGGAGGGAAATAAAACAACGAATAGAAATAGCTGAATGTCACAATTTTAAATCGGGGGTAGGGATCCTAGTAAGTCCTCACTTAAAGGGTAATGTTCAAGCAAAGACTTGAAAGAAGTAAGAGAATAATGCATGTGGATAACTAGGGAAAAAATACTTCAGAAAAGGAATAACCAGTTCGCTCTGAAGATAAGATCAGAGAGGTAAATGTTCAGATCTTGTATGTATAAAGTCTTGGGCTTTTATTGTGAATGAAATAAAAACCATTTAAGATTTTGAGCCCAGGAATGATGTGATATGGCTTAATTTTTTTAGAGATCATTCTAACTATCAAGTGAGGGTGGGAGAGGGAAGAAACAGAAAGGAATTAGGAGACTATTTCAAAAATCTAGGCAAGAGATGACAGTTGTAGCAGACAATCCCTATGGTGGCTCTCAATGATCCTTGCCTCCTGGTGTCTACACCTTCGGACAATCTCCTCCTTCAGGTATGAGACCTGTTTGCTTCTAACCAATAGAATGTGGCAAAGATGATGTGATGCCATTAGCATGATTACTTTACCATATATTTGAGTCTTCATCTTGCTAGCAGAGCCAGTGGAGAGATTCCCTCTCTAGCCTTTAAGAAGTAAGTGTCGGGAAGTGAGTGGCCTTGTTGAAGAAGCCCTTGGAGCAAAAATCAGCAGAAGGCTTTGAATTGCTAATGGAAGCCTCCAGCAAGAAACTGAAGCTTCAGTTACGCAGCCACAAGGACATTTTTTTGACAATAACCTGTTGGTACTTGGAAGCTAACCTTTCCCTAGTCAAGCCTCAGATGAGACTGCTGATTAGGCCAACATCTGGACTGGAGCCTGAGGAAGGAAAACTCTGAACCAGAGAACACAGTAAAACTACACCCAAACTTCTGACCTACAAACTGTAATATAACAAATGTATGTTGTTTTAAGCTGTGAATCTAGGGTAATTTGTTATGCAGCAACAGAAAACAAGTACAACAGTGGTTCAGGTTAGGGTGGTAGTGGTAGTTTGAAAGTAGAGGCAACAAGATTTAATAATTATTTCAAAAACAAAAGTTAAGATAGACTCCCAGGTTTTTTTGCTCAGACCATAGGAAAGAAAAGGCCGTTTCCTGACAAGGAGAGAACTGTGGAAAGAGCAAGTTTGGAGGAGATGGATTCAAGTGTATATTTTTGGATGATTTAATTTTGAGATGCATGGAGACAATGAGTAGGGGGTTGCATACAGGAACTGGAGCTCAGTGGAAAGAAGAGGCCAGCAATATACATTTGGGAGTAGTCAGTGTATATATGGTATATATGACCATGAGACCAATGACATCTCAAAGGTGTGATAGAGAGAGATATTGGAAGACAGAAATCTAATAGGAGAAAAAGATGTCACTCAAAAAAGGGTATAGAAGCTTAGCAGAAGAAATGATTCAAAGAGATTGACTATTAGTGACTTAAAGGCAGTCAGCATATTTCATTCATCTGTTACATCTTCAAGAATCTAGCGTAGTGCCTGGAAACCAGAAAATTCTAAAAAATGACAGGTAGTAATGAGCAAGGCACATGAAAGCAGCAAAAGAAAATTGTCTTTAATGGGAGATGGGAGATTAGAGGGACAGAGTTACATTAATGATTTTCCCTCAGAGATATATGATCCTAAAAATGGCATGATTATTCTCTTTCAGGGTGTGAGAGAATTCCTCTGAAAGTGAAGCAGAAAACTTGTAGATACCCTGGCTAGGAATAAGTAGGTGCCTTGTGTTCAAAACACAGTTATAGGAGACAATGATAACTGTAGAGCCACCTGAAATTCTTTTTGGCACAGAAAGAAGAGTGGGAAGTAGATTCATAGTTCAAAGATAGAAAAAAGAGTGTTCAGGTCCACTAACAGCCCCCAGACATTTTAAAATTTTATATTAGAGTCTTTTCCTACTTTAAAATGCTTTTCTTCAACAACTCTAAGGATCGTATGTTTTCAATACTGAGTCATAAATAGTGTGTAAAAAAAACCAAAAAACTTTAAGGTGTCTTTTCAATATTGCACCAGAGGTCTTGTAGAAGATAAAAAGAAAAGACCTACCTGCAAGAAACCACTAGAGAATCAGGAGTCAACATATATTCACACTTTGGAGATGTTATTAAAGTTCATAGAAACAATATTTTAATACTGCTATAAATTATTTAGAAGCACAATTTTTTAACACTTCTAATAGATTGCCCTGCCATACTCTGGTATACCTTACCAAATGTATATGTGTCTACATATATAAAAGGTATAAAATGTAGATTTTGAGCAAAATCACTGAAATACCAGATAAGTAAATATCAGGAGTTACATTAATTGTCTGTTATGAGCTCAGCACTTTCATCTATGTTGGCATGACTATTAAGTGGCAGGGTATGGAACTGAACACAGGCTGTAGGATCTAAAAACCTCTCAGCCGTGTTGTCTCTGCCCCAGTGCTCTTTCCCTTTCACTCTGCATGTGTCAACTCAGATTGACTAATTTATACATTCATACTCTTCACTTTAGATAAATGCTAAAAAAAAAAAATTAAAAATAAGTCACCCTGACACATGGCAATTTTGCAGAGCTTTAGAAGTTCTTCCAAGTGTTGCTATGAGATAAATTATATACCAAAATAATGTACTGTCAGGCACATTCCTTTCCTGCCACTTGGATGGATGTAATAACGTAGTAGGTTCTTTCCACCTCTAATTTATTGTTGGCATGAGATTTGACATTTTGTCTGGGTAAAATAATATTTCTAAAGGGAATTTTCAATAGATAAAGTTAATTTCAGTCATTTTGAACTTTTAGCAAGTCCGGGAGATTTTTATAAAAGGACTAACACTGTCAACCAGTGAGTCAAGGAATTATATATTTTAGTTTGGATTTTTTGAAAGCACATGAAAAGGCAATTCACACAGTTTTTATATTAGAAATAACATTCAGAGGTTAAATGTCTATCAAGTTTATCACCAAGAAAAAAAATAGGCAAACATTTTTCTTTCTTTCAATTAAGCACAGATTAAAATATTCTCCCATGAGAAACTGGGTAAATCCAAAGATTTAGAAACATACTAATTCAAACAAATCACCAATGTGTTGTCCCTCCTTTGTGTAGACATAATATCAGTTGTGGTCATAGACACCTCCAGATGAAAGCCGCGTACGCCAAAAAGTCTACTACTTTATCATCTCAATATCCAAGCTTTATAAATACCCAGTTCTTTCACTGAATTGTTTCACCTTTTCAGCTAGACATTGGGCACTATACATATACAGACATAATGTATATTTAAGCTTAAGGAGATCTAGGCAAACTAACACATGCGTACTTCCATTCACTATCTCTAATGTGATTAAGGTACTTACCTGCATTCTCATAGCTGAAACAAAACAAAGTGTTTCCTCCCTAAAATAAGGAATTTTAAAATTAAAGGAATTACATTTTGTGACTTTGCTCATTCTGCTTATGTGCTAGTATACCTCATCCTTTATCAGGCTCTTATTAAGAAAAGTAAAACTAAATTATTAAACTGTATTATGTGTGCTATAAATACTTATTTTCACTTAATATCCACAAAAATCTTATAAACTGGGGATTTACATCCTGGTATTTAAGATGAGAAACTCAGGTATAAAGATGAAAACTATCTTGAAAGAACTTGTAAGTTCTTTCATAAAGATGAAAACTAAGTTTACCCAGTTCTGACTACAATAACCTTTTTTTTAATGTATGTATTTATTTATTTTAGGTCTATAAGAATTTTTATTGAGATACAATTGACATACAATAAACTGCATATATTTAAAGTGTACAATTTGATTTTTTTTTCAAAGACAATGACCTTTTAATTGCTAAGTACTTAAATAACTCTAATGCTTAAAATAATATATTAATACCACTTCCAAAAGGGAGGATGTCCTGGAAGTTGAGACCCATAATTCCGGTTTCAACCAAAGTTTGAGTAGTGCTTTGGTAGTCCTATTCTCATGCAGTGAAGGAGAAAAAATACATTTTCGTGATACATTGTATGACTATCAGGCAAATCTTCCAAGTTCTGGCACTCCCACTTTCCCTCTTGTTCTCAGCTTCACTGTATTCTTGGACTGTTCTCTCATTTCAGAGAAGATCCTAATAAATGGTCTTTGAGACATAACTGACTGTTCTTACCAGAGGACCCCTCAAATTTGAATTCAAATTCAAGCTTAAGATAAGACGTAAAAAGAATCTAAAAGAGTTTTTTCATTTCATTGCTTGCTATTTTTCTGCCTTTGACCACAACCTCCAAGTGACTGGCAACATTACAAAAAAATAGACGTCTAGTTGGAGGAAAGGGAAGTGTGAAGACATAATGAAAAGAGGTCGAGGTTTGGCAAAGTTTTCAAGAGCTTAGAAATGGGTCATAATTCGAGATTAGAAGTACAAATTGAGAATATTAGTTACTCTTATGCAAACAATGGATAAACTATGAATTGATATGCCCAGGTTTACCAGATAAAATTTGCCTTTGGAATTGGAGAACAGGGCTTTCTTATAGTAGGCTACAGGTCCCAACCCTCTCCTGTAATGATTTTACATTATCTACAACCCCAAAGTGCTATCAACTTTTGAATTATAGGAGAATAGATACTTTTCATCACTATTAAAAGGAAGATAATTATCTTGTATTTCTTTTCCCATCCTCTTGATCAACTTCCTTGAGTTCCTTTCCACATGGGAAAAAAGGGATTTAACACTTCGTCCTTCTGAATAACAACAAAAGAAGCCAATAGAAGGCAAAAGCTAGCATTTTAAGTTGTATACTGTGAGTTGACGTTAGGTATCACACTGGGATATGAAAGTCTTAAGCAAGAAAGCAAAACGTCTATAATTTAAAAGTAAATATACCTCTTTAAATATGTTACTTGAAGGATTTTGATGATAGCACAGTTCAATATTTTTAAGTAAAAATTAAGACGTACACTTAAACACATAGCCCATCTGTCTAAAAAATGGAGAAATATTTTGTCATTCATCATGTTAAGGGATGTTTTTTTGTATGTACAGGCTTGGGGACCCCAGGTAGTTTTTGCATTTTTTTAACCATAACACAGCTTCCTCTTTCCTCAATATGATCTTTTACAGTCCGTTCCTTCCTGCTCTTCTAGCCTCTCCAGTCACTAAACTCTACACTACTAATCACCTTGGTCTGAAAGTGCAACAGACACAAAAAGAAGGATTTGAAGTCTAGCAGTAAGAACTCTCAAGTCAAAGGTTTTTATGGGTAAAGCTTAAAAGATTTCTAAAGATACTTACACTATATCATAATTGCTAACTCATTTAATAAAAATAAAATTAAATGTCAGTGAACTTCTTAGATGGTGAAAGAGAGATCAATTTTAGGTCAGGAAACCTATCAGCATGATTTTTTCCAAAACTATACAAAATGTCTCATGTGAAATTGCCATAATACCCATGACTACTACACCAACAGCAACTGCTAGTGCCTGTATTGTTAACAGAAGGCACTCTTCTCCATATAAAAACCACTGACTTCTTCTACAGGTTTTAAAATATTTTACTATTGCATAGTAAGAATTTATCCCAAAGTTTTCCCCAAATCTAAAATCTGCACCAGGTTGTTGAGTGCTACTAAATTAGGATGCATTTTCAGACGAAAGCAGAAAAACAGAAATATAGGGAGGAAATACTTAGCCATAGCTAATATCACAAATTTACAGGTTCATGTTTTTGCACCAGCAAGAAGCAACAACAGATGTTAGTTCCAGAGTTGTTTTCAAGGAGACAGAGTGGTAATTTATTTTTCTCCTACAAAAGGAAAAATATTAAAAACATCTCACTAAAGGAGTTTAATGAGAAAAATCAGTTCTAATTTACCTGTCAAGAATATTCTGTAGGTATACAAATGGAATTCTAATGTTCTTATAGTGGTAGACCTGAAATTACAAGCACATGGGTATTTACTGTTGATGCAAATAATTGATAGACTTGCATAGTGTTGCTGCCAGATTTATTAACTTAACAACAGTTTACTTATCCAAGTACTGATATCCTCTTATTAAAATTCTTACCAATTCCGCAAGAAATCCAATGAAAAGTAGAGAAAGCACACCAAACTGCTTTCCTAGATAAGTGAAAGCCCATGGAAGGAAAAATATATATATACATACATACCTACATAAATATAAATATAGATAGAGATATAAACATATTTATCCATAATGCTCATTAGATTGTTGGGCTTGGAGGTTGTAAGGGATATATCAAGGAGATAAAAACAAAAAAGAGAAATATAATCAGAAACTAAAAGCAGGAGGTTGTAAGCAAATATGAAAGTCATGTTGCTCAGAAGACAAATGTCAGTAACAGCATTGCAATGAAGACAGTTAGTCTTGGTACAGAGCAAAAAGGTAGAGCCGAATGCAAGATTCTTGGATTAAGCCAGGACTCTGGAAGAGGGCTAAAGATTTGTTGCTGCCAGGTTAAACAAATGCATATCATCTCTAAGAAAAGCTCCTGTATTGTAGGCTTACAGGTATTATTTTATATATGGTCCTATATAAAACTCATAAAACTATGTGTGTGTATATATTCATTTATATATCATAAATCATATGTATGTTTACATATACACACATAGTCAAAAATCAAAAATGCAAGTACACATGAATGCAAATAAACAAAGGCATAGACAATAGTTTTAGATATTAAAGAACTTGAAGTATTATAATTATCAGCTAGAGATCATGAAATAGCTATGGATGAGATATTTAAAAAGAACACTAAAATTTTTAGTGTGAACAAGCTATAAGATACTATCAAAAGTGATCAGGCAAAGTTGAAAAAAAATAACTGAATAGAAATTTTAAAAATGAAAAAATATTATGGAAACAACCCAAATGTTCACCAACATATGAGTGGATAAAGTAAATATGGTACATATATACAACAGAATACTATTCAGAATTTAAAAAGAAGGAAATCCTGCCATTTGCAACAACATGGGTAGACCTGGAGGATATTATGATAATTGAAATAAGTCAGTCACAGAAGGACAAATACTGCATGATTCCACTTATATAGGTGCCTAGAATAGGCAAACTCAGAGAAGCAGACTATAACTGTGGTTACCAGGGGTCAGGAGGAGGGGGAAAAGGGGAGTTCAATTGGTATAAAGTTTCAATTATGCCAGATGAATTGGTTCTAGAGATCTACTGTCCAGAATAATGCCAATAATCAACAATACAATATTACACTCTGAAAAAAAATTTTAAGAGGGTAGATCTCATGTGTATTCTTACAAAAACAAAACAAGACACAAAGAAACTTTAGGAGGTGATAGATAAGCCTATGACCTTGATTATGGTGGTATGCAAAATCATCAAATTGTATACATTAAATATGTGCAGTTTATTGTACATCAATTAACTTTAATACATCTGTTTTTAAAAAGAAATGAAACATGTTTGAAATAAAAATATTAATAGGTAGATTAACTATCAGAATAGACAGAATTGAAAAGATGAATTCAGAGACATCACTGAGGAAATTACTCCAAATGTAGCACAGAGAGAAAAGCAGATGGAAAATTTGGAAGGAGGTTAAGAAATATTGAGGATAAGAGTAATGGAAATAAAAACAAAAATAAATAAGTGGGACCTAATGAAACTTCAAAGCTTCTGCACCACAAAGGAAACTATAAACAAGACAAGAAGACAACCCTCAGAATGGGAGAAAATATTTGCAAACAAATCAACAGACAAAGGATTATTCTCCAAAATATATACACAGTTTATCCAGCTCAATATCAAAAAAACAACTCAATCAAAAAATGGGCAGAAGACCTAAATAGGCATTTTCTCCAAAGAAGACGTACAGATGGCCATGAGGCACATGAAAAGCTGCTAAACATCACTAATTATTACAGAAATGCACATCAAAACTACAAAGAGGTATAACCTCAGGGCATCATCAGAAAATCTACAAACAATAAATGCTGGAGAGGGTATAGAGAAAAGGGAACCCTCTTGTACTGTTGGTGGGAATGTAAATTGATACAGCCACTATGAAGAACAGTATAGAGTTTCCTTAAAAAACTAAAAATAGAACTACCATATGGTCCAGTAATCCCACTACTGGGCATATACCCAGAGAACACCATAATTCAAAAAGACACATGCATTCCAATGTTCACTGCAGCACTATTTACAAGAGCCAGGACATGGAAGCAAGCTAAATGTCCATCAACAGAGGAATGGATAAAGAAGATGTGGTACATATATACAATGGAATATTATTCAGCCATAAAAAGGAATGAAATTGGGACATTTGCAGAGATATGGATGGACCTAGAGACTGTCATAGAGAGTGAAGTGAGTCAGAAAGAGAAAAACAAATATCGTATATTAACACATATATGTGGAATATAGAAAAATGGTACAGATCAATTGGTTTGCAAGACAGAAATAGAGACACAGATGTGGAGAACAAATATATGGACACGGGGCGAGGACGGCAGATAGGGGATGGGATGGGATGAATTGGGAGACTGGGATTGCCATATATACATCACTAATAAGAAAAAGACATCAAACTGTATACTTTAACTATATGCAGTTCATTTTATGTCAATTATATCTCAATAAAATTTCTAAAAAAAAGAAAAAAGGGAAAAATAAGAAATATTGAGGATAGACAGAAAATAGCTAATATTTATTTATTCACCCATTTTGTAAACATTCAACAAACTTTCATTAAGCATCTGTTTTGTGTTAGGCACTTTCTACTTTCTGAGGGGAAAAGATGAGGAAAAAAGATACAAAGCAAGTATGAGGTAGACAGTAGACCATAGCAAGGTGGGTGTTACAAAAAAATAATGGAAAAAAGAGGAAAGAGTCAAAGTTCCATAGGTGAAAAGAGACAGAAGAGAGGAGAAACTATGTTTAAAGCATCATTGCTATAAATTTTCTAGAGATGAATCCAGAGGTAAGGAAATGTTATCTACATTAAGCAGAACACATAAAAATAAATGTGTACATAGCTACTTTGCTGCGAAACCAGAAACTCTATAAGAATATCTTTAAAGTAGTCAGAGAGAAAGTACTCTTATCCACAAAATAAAAATAACCAAATTGACAGATTTCTCAATAGCAAAAATGGAAGTCTTAAGACATGTATTCATTTATTCAAAAAATACATATTGAGTATTTACTCTGTGTTTCTTAAAATTAATTTTTATTGGAGTAGAGTTGATTTACAATGCTGTCTTAGTTTCTGCTGTACAGCAAAGTGAATTAGTTACTTATACACATATATCCACTCTTTTTCAGATTCTTTTCCCATATAGGTCATTACAGAGTGCTGAGTAGAGTTCCCTGTGCTATTGTGTTACGTTTAAAATAGTAAATAAAACAGGCAAAAGTTCTCACAGAACTTTCACTTTAATGGTTGGAGGCTGACAATAAGCAAAATAATAAATAAAATGCATATTAGAGATAAGTGATATGTTATGGAAAAAATCTAGAAGACAGTGACTGATTATGGGAAATAGGGAAGGGTGTTTGGAAGAGTTGCAATTTTAAACAGTAAGTCAGGAAAAGCCTCAATAAGAAGGAAACCTTAGATCAAAGCCCTAAAATGAAGGAGTGAGAGCTTGGAATTTGGAGCAGAAGTGTTCCATTAAGTTTATTGCTCTGAGGGGTACATGACTACTATGTTCCAAAATCACAGGGTGATAGTGTGCCTGGAGTAAAAAGAGAGAAAAGAAAATTAGTTACAGATGAGGTCAAAGAAGGACAGGGAGCGGGCATCTTGTGTAAGAACTTGTAGTTCGTTGTAAGGACTTTGCCTTTTACTCTGAGTGATATACGAAGCATTGGAGGATTTCAAACAGAGAAGTGGTAGAGTGGAGCTGAATTGTGGAGCCAAGAATACATCTGAGCCCTAATTTCTATGACCTGTGACTATTACCCTATACAGCAAACAAATCTAAAGTGAAAAAATATAATAGCACCAAGGATGGGAGGGGATGAAAGGAATTATACCATTTAAGGTTGCTACATTATACATTAAGTAGTATAATATTAATTCAAAAAAGCTGTGATAAATTATATGTGATACTGTTAGCCTTGGAGTGACTTCTTTAAAAAATACAAAAAGGTATAGTTAAAAGGCTGAAAGATAAAACTAAATTTAATACTCAAGGTTATTTGGCTAACCCTAGAGAAAAGAGCTATGAAAACACACGTACCATTGGGACAAACAGAAAATAAATAGGAAAACAGTAGACTTAAACATAACTACATTATATTAATAATTAAATGATAATGGCCTAAATATCCCACATAAAATTATCAGACTAAGTAAAAAAACAAGATTTTTTAAAAATAAATACACAAGGCATTGAAAATAAAACACTGGCAAAAGATACCCTGTGTATACCTGAACTCTCTTCACACTGGGTGTGCAGTTATAGCAAGACATTCCATGCCCAAAAATTTATTAAGTAGACAGCTGGTCTTAAATTTTCAGGGTGTATCCAAACGATAACTAGCTCTATAATTTTGAATAGAGGATGTTAAAGTTTGCCATTTTGCAGCTAGGACAGAGTAAAATTTGGGACCATACTCTAGGTCTGGTGAGCTAAATTATGTAAGTCAGTTTTTAATCACTTGTTTATATTTACAGTAAGATACTGTGATCCATTGCCCCTCCCAGATGTTTGTTTCAAGACTTACTTTCATACCAGATAAACCTGGTCTGGGTTTTTAATTGTCCCTGGTTAATGTCTGTATTTTTTTTTTTTTTTACCACCCAACACGATATACAGCCTTTTGTGCTAATCCAGGAATGAAAATTTTTAATTGACCGTGAGCATCTAAATCAGGGGGGAGACTTAGAGGCAGAAATATCTGTTACGTAAGACACGGTGAAAAGATCCATGATTGTTCTCTACATCATATGGTCTTTATCAACAAATTAAATAATAAATATTAAATAAATGTGAACAAGTCCTGGTTCTTGGTTAGCAGTATTCATTTAATTTTAGAGTCATAGAATTGGACAGTACCAATCTTGTTGTGGGCTAAATTGTCCCCCCCATCCCCCACTAAATTCATATGTTGAAAGCCTCAGAATGTGACCGCATTTGGATATAAGGTCTTTAAAGAAATCATGAAGTTAAATTAGGTCATTAGGGTGGGACCTAATCCAACATGACTGGTGTCCTTATAAGATAAAATTAAGAAACAGACACAGACAGAAGACCATGTGAGGACACAACATAAACGTGTCCATCTACAAGCTGAGGAGAGAGGCCTCAGAAAAAAGCCAACCCTGCTGAAACCTTATTTTTGGACTTCCAGCCTCCAGATCTATGATAAAGTAAATTTCTGCTGTTTAAGCCACCCAGTCTGTGATACTTTGTAATGGCAGCCTGAGCAGACTAATACAAATCCCATCTTCTTATTGCTTGGCGGTGCTGTTGTTGGTATTGTTGAAATTGTTGAAAAGAGACCCAGTCAAAGTAACAAAGCAAGTTAGAAGAGCTGGGCTAGAACTCACGTCCCCTAGAAACCAATCTTATTTTAAAATAAAAATCTAAATGTAGGACACAGGAATACAAAAAGACACATCTTTGGAATGGCAGAAGAAAAAGCCCATTGTTTGTGAAACCCTTGAAGAGACTCCTATTGGTCTACAGAGCACCATGTAAGGATCAGTGCATTGAGAAGGCTGACATTTTACACAGGCATTCCTAGGGAATCTTGCCATATAAGTTGGTTTCGAACCTTCCCTTTCGACCTTGAAAATAAGTCAACTGTGACTATAGAAATAAACACACATTAAAAGATAAATACTCTCTGTAGTTGGGGAAACAAGATATCGAGGTGTAATTATACTACTTGAAGATATAAAAGTAACCAATAGAAACTGAAAAGTGTTCTAAGTATGCCATAAAGGGGAGGGAAAAAGCGGTGATAGTATAGCTAAGCTAAGTCTTTAGCATCATAGGAAGTTTAATGTCTAAATCCAGAAATACATATATAAACATTTATTAACGAGGTGAAAATAACCACCAAAGGAAACTGGAAATAGCTATAAATCATTGGCTCTGAAGTTCTGGGATTAGAAGTGAGAATGCATGAGGCAGGAGATTATACATCCATTATAAGCACAATTACAGCATTGAGTGTGTATAGAGATGTGTGTTTGGGGCAGAGGGAGATGGTTTGTGAGTATGTGTATCACTTTTTTTTTTTTTAGCTCTTTATTGGAATTTAAATACTTTACACTGTTGTGCCAGTTTTTGCTGTACAACAAAGTGAATCAGCTGTATTTATACATATAGGGAGGGTGGGAGGAAGTTGTGGGAGGGAGGGTATATGGGGATATATGTATAAATATATGTAAAAACTCTCTCTTTAAAAGAAAAAGAATGAGAAATATGTGAAAAGGAAATTTTCATGGGGTATATCTTTTTTCTATATTCGCCAAAGGGAATAGTGAAGTCTGTTAGTATACAATAAAAAATATAATTCAAAAAAGTAAATAAGACCAAATAAAACAAAAAGCATTCATCTGTTCCCTGCTTATTTCTATTCAGGTACAGAAGCCATCAGCCCCTTCCCAGACTTCCCTAAAGTAAGTTTTCCTAAAGCAGAGAATCACTTTGGCCATGTGGGGACAAAGTCAAATCAAATCTATCCTCTGCTGTCACCTTCACACCTCTTTCCTCCTACTGCGAAAAAGAAGTTTTAAACACACAAATGAAGCACTTTATATACTAAAATGGAATTTGTCTAGCCTCTGAAGCAGAAGATGTTAAATTTCTACAAAATTTCATTTTAGTGCTAGAAATCCAATTCCAGACCATGCTATCATTTATTTTACTTCCCTGGGCTGTTGAAGAATTGAAACAAAAGTAGTATTTTTGTTTCTCCCTTAAATATGAAGGCAAAAAAGAATTGGCAATTTTGTTATCCAAAAAGCAAGTCATGAAGGATATATTATATATCATAACTGGATAATCTATCTCACCTTTAATGATATTAAGATCAACTGAAAAAAGGTTTCTTAAAAATTACATGTAAAATCACAATATACCATAATAAAATGTTGATAAATTTTCTGTCATAAGTTGACAGAATAGAAAGTAAGTTTTTATTACATTTACTTGTCTAGAATAACTTCTGTACACAATAGAAATATAGTCATGTTTCAGTGTCAAAAATCTCAGTTAAGGACCATAACTGTGTTTGTCAGAACAATGTATAAAATGTAAAGCCAATATATCTTTTATTCACAAGCAACCTTATTCTAATAATATTGAAGAGAAAATATCTAGGTTATTTTCAGACTAGGAAACTAAAAGGGTAATGAATCTATTATGTCCTCGTAACTAAATTAGAACTGTCAATATGCAGTACAAGTTAGGTTCATAACAAAAGACCACAGAACATGTGCTCTCTCTGGCCTTGATACATAAGGAAAACATGATATGCATTGTCCTGTCATAATCCAGTCTATTACAACTGTCTGAGCAGTACATTTTCCACAGGGACATTTCCATTTGGCTCTCCTCTTTCTGAAGCACTGCCAATTTTGTCAAACTATTTGGAAGGTTTCACTCTATTACTTTCAAAGCCACCAAATTAATGTGATCCAAAGCAATTTAGAAACACCTTGGACCCACCTGAAAATTTTAGACACAAAGAATGTTTCTGTAGCGATGAGCTCTCTTAAGATATTACACTTTATAAAATAAATTTTTAAATCACTAAGAAAAAGTCTTTACTCTAGGAGCTCCCCTGAATAGGTAAATCATCATGGCAAAAGCAAGTACCAAAAACTGACAGACACAAACATTACACAGTCTAGGTAGCATGAGGGACCGCCCATTCCTAAAGGCTCCAGATGCTCATTTAGACACAAATTCTAAAATTGTTTAGGGCAGAAACATTGTTCTCTGTCTCTGACTGGAATAAAAAATACCCACCAATGCCTTCAAGTGACATGAATAGACATTTTTAGGGATCTTCTGAGTAAAAGGACAAAATTCTCAGACATTCCAAAAATTATTTCCCTTTTGTATTTAAAGAGCACTCTTTTGTGCACATGACATCCTCCCTACCTTCCATTGCCATCATTTTTATATGTATTTTGATTCAAATGGGCAGCTAATATCTGACTGTGATCTGGAAATATGGGCTGTGGAAGAGACATTCCTTCTGAATCATGAAACTTAAAGGGAAATGACCAGTTGGGTCACACCACTATATACTTGCTCATAAAAGCTAGAAACCAATTATACAGTTCCTTGTTTTAGCTGTAGTAGAGATTGTATCAGAACAATTACACAGGGCTTCAATAGACGATTTTTTTTTTTTTTAGAAAAAAATTTCTCTGTGCCACCACTCAATCACTAAAGAAAACACTCAATTTGTTACTAGATAAGCAGGTACAAGGAACTTTTAACTCATCAGATAAAAAGTTTAATGTAGGCTATAGTTGCAGGCTCAGAAAACATGACAATATTCCTTAAGAGAGATTTATTACCTTTTTGAGTTAGTTACATTGATTTTTCATGGCTATATACCTATGTTTCCTACTGCACCGCAATATCTATTTTCTATTTGGATACTTATATTTTCCATCTGCCTACTACTAACTCAAGTTTTTAATAAATTTTTTAATGGGTTTTTAGGGTGACCTTAGCAGATCATGCCTTCATTTCTTTCAAGTAATCTCTAGAGACAGAGGCCAAGGTCAGCTTCTCTATTTCCAACACAAATAGGAAAATAAATTGTAGGTTAAGCTACAAGCAGTGTTAGCTGTTGTACTTCTCTCTCTAAAACAATGCAATAATATTGATGCTACTGGTTTTTAATACCATTAAATAACTTGATTTCAACAATTGGAGAAAATTATAAATGGATAAAAATTGAATATGTCTGACTTTTTAAAACTATTTCTAATCTAAGGAAATGACACACAAAGCTTAGGGCATATCAGGATAGTAATACAGAGTATGGCACTCAGTAAGTGATTATTAAATGTTATTGAATAAATAGTAATGATTTTATCTGACATTTTTTAACAGAAAGTTTGCTCATAAAGCAAAGAATAATTTTGGCTGCTACAAAGCCTGATCCAAATTTGAAACCACCCAAAATAAGAGCATAAAAATGTTTTCATGGTCATAGGATAATGACTGTTCATGTAAAAAGAGATGACTTTAAAACCCTGTAAGAAGAGTCTGTTTAATCAACAAAGAAAGAAAATGATCATATTTAGCAATAGTTGTGGAAGAGACCTTAGTACGTATTTCACTGACTCTTACTCCCAAAATACCACCCCCTTCCCTACAAAACTGTCTGTTTGACTAGTGCTGTTTGAACACTTCCTAAGAACAAGGAAGTCACTCCCTACCATTAGTCCATCCAATTTGAACAACAATTCTTTCTTTTTCACACAAAATCTATCTTCAGTTGAGTTGACTGCATTTATTTTAGTTTTGATCTCTAGAGATTTGCAGTTAACTAAATGCCTTGAGACATTTTCACTTGAACTCTTAAGTCGGCCAGTCTCTTGCATCTACTTTTAGAACCTAACTTGAAAGTCTGCCTTGCTCCCCATTTTATTTTAGGTCAATATTAAAATAAATTTACAATATAATTCTATTGTGAAATATTTTAAACACACAGAAAAACCTAAAATAATAAAAATAAATGTTCACATACCAACTAACTTTAACAGTCTTCATGTTTTGCCATGTTTGTTTTAAATATTAAAACAAAGCAAATCAGAGCAACGTAAATCAAACCAAAAACTTCACAAATACAGTTGAATCATCTTGTGTGATCGTCCCAAATCCTGTCTCCTTTCCTTTCTCCCCAGAACTAACCACCATATTGAATTTGCCTTGAATCACTTCTCTCCATTTTACCGTTTTCTTCTTATGTATGTATCTATAAATGACAAAGAAATATTTAATAAATTTCAAATTCTGCATAAATGATATCACCCTCTCAATAGATAGATAGATAGACACACACACACACACACACACACACACACACACACCCACCCTACAATTGACCCTGAAACAACTCGGGTTTGAACTGCACAGGTCCACTTTTACGTGGATTTTTTTTCAATAGTAAACACTGCAGTACTACACAACCCTCGGCTGGTTAAATCAGGGGATGTGGAACCACAGATACGGAGGAAACTTGGATACCAAGCTCCTATTATAAGTTATATACAGATTTTCCACTGCTCAGGTGCTCTCCTAAGCCTATGTTTGTTTAAGAGTCGACTAAACATATTTCATCTTCTCAAACTTGCTTTATTCTATTTAACTCCTTAGGTTTGTTTGGGTTGATACATGCAGCTCCAGTCAATTCATCTTAACTTCTAAATAGCCAAAATAAAAAAATTAAATGCTGGAAAAAAATCTGTGTACTCAAGTACATGTGGAAGAGTTTCTCTAGGGTATAAATCTAGACATACTTGGCTATAGCAAAGAGGAGCACTATAAAGGGATTGAAACAATTTATACATAGACCAGGAGCCCCATTGCTCCACTATCATGACAATAGTTGGTATTATAAGATTTGGTAGTTTATGCTAATCTGATGGGAATTATATTTCATTGTGGTTTTATTTGTATGGATTTCCCTAATCACCAACAAATGAAGACTCTTTGCTTATAGTGCTTGGCCATCTAGGTTTCTTTGTCCATGACAGCCTATTTATGTACTTTGTCTTTTCTCTTCCTGAGTTTCTAATTCTTTTTTTTTACTTTTTATATTCTGATATAAATCATTCAAGTCTCTCCAACGTGTGACTTATAATTTATTTATAGCTGTACAGGTATTTTTAGTGCTAATGTAGTCAAATTTGTGAATATTATTCTTTATGGTTTGTGCTTCCTGTGTCTACTCTAAACAAACTTTTTCCTGCCATGGGGTCATAAAAATAACCTATATTTTCTTTTAAAAGTTTTAAAATTATGGTTTTCACATTTATATTTTTCATCTTCCTAGGACATATCCTTGTGTCTATGGGATAGAACCTGATGTTATTTTTTATCCACAGAGATAAGCTTTGTCCCACTACCCTTTATTAAGTCTTTCCTCATTGATTTATAATATCACTCTGTCATTTGTCATATTTCATATTTTAAGCATTCATTTCAGGATTCACTATTCTTTTCCATTATTCTATTTAATCTCTGAAATAATGCCACACTCTTTTAACAGCTATAATTTATAAATAGCTTTGGTGTCTGGTAGGGAAGAATCCTTACCATGTTTTTCTCTGCAATGGTTAATTTTATGTGTCAAACTGGCTGGGCCAAGGGGTGTCCAGATTAAACATTATTTCTGGCTGTGTCTGGGAGAGTGTTACCCCATGAGACAAGCATCTGAATCGATGGATTTAGTAAAGTAGATCACCTCCCCAGTGTGAGTAGTTATCATCCAATCTGTTGAGGGCCTGAATAGAACAGAAAGATAGAGGAAGAAGCAATTTGCCCCTTTTGCTTCTTGTCTGCCTGTTTGAACTGAAATATGAGTCTCATCATGCCCCTCGACTGGGATTTATATTATCAGCTCCCCTGACTCTCAGGCCTTTGCACTTGTACTGAAATTAAACCAGCAGATTTCCTGAGTCTCCAGCTTGCACATGGCAGATCATAGGATTTCTCAGCTTCCATAACTGCATAAGCCAATTCCTTACAATGAATCTCTTCCAATGAATATATCCTATTGGTTCTGTTTCTCTGGAGAACTCTGACTAATACATTCCCCTTCAAAATTGCCTTAATTGTACTTGGCTTTATGCTCTTCAATGTACATGTTAGTATCAGTTGGTCCAGGAAAGCTCCTGTTAGGATTTAAATAGAAGCTGAATTAAATATGCTATTTTTCACATTAAGTGACCACATACATGATAATTTTATATCTTTCCATTTAATCAGATTTTTAAAATCTTCTTCAATAATATCATATTTTTCTCAGTGAGAACGTTAAGTACTTTTGTTAAATTTATTCCAAGTTATTTAGTTTTTTGCTCTATGGGCACTTGAAAAGAATATCTTTACAAATGGGATATAGAATTTTAAATATATTTTAGATCAGGCTCACTAGTTTTCTTGTTTAAACATTCTAAATCCTTCTAATTTTTTCCTCTCAATTTCACAGAAGTGTGATAAAACCTCCCACTATGATTGTGTATTTTTCAAATTTGCCTGTGTTCTGTCCATGAGGCAGGAATTTTTGGCACTTTGTTCACTTTTCCTCCCCAGTAATCAGAATGATGCCAAGTATGTAACTTTTATATTCTTGGTGGATTTTTATTAACATTTATCAAGTCTATTTATTCATATACATGATTTTTGCCTTAAATTTTATTTTGTCTAATATTAATTTTGACACAGCAGCTTTCTTTTAATTCATACTTGCCTGATACATTCTTTTTTATCCCTTTATGTTCAAATTTTCTGCATGGTTTTGCTCTAGGTTTTTCTCTTGTTAGTATCATCATAAGGCAGGATATTTGAATACCATATCTGATAATGTGTTGAGATTTATCTCACTGACTTCTATCATCCTAATTTTCTTCTATGTATTGCTATTAACCTGTCTGTTTTTATTTTCCCTTTTTATTTCCTCTATTGGAATTCATAAAGTATTATATTTTCCCTTTGTTGGTATGTATCACAGATTATATATCTATTCTTTCAGTAATTAACATTATTTGTAATTTTTTATTGTGCTAAAATACACAGAATGAAATTGACAATCTTAACTGTTTTCAGATGTACAGTTTAGTGGTATAAAACACACTCGCATTGTTATGCAACCATTACCACCATTCATCTCCAGAAATCTCTTTGTCTTGCAAAACTGAAACTCTATACCTACTAAACAATAGCCCTCCACCCTCCTCCCCCAAGCCCCTAGCAACCACCATTCTGCTTTCTGTCTCTGTGAATTTGACTACTCTAGGTAATTATTATGAGTAGAATCACATAGTGCTTGTCATTTTGTGACTGGCTTATTTCATTTAGTATAATATCTTCAAGGTTCAACCACGTTGTAGCATGCGTCAGAATTTCTTTCCTTTTTAAAGCTGAATAATATTCCACTGTACGTATATCCCACATTTTGCTTATTCATTCATCTGTCAATGAACATTTGGATCATGTCCACCTTTTCGCTACTGTGCAGAATGCTGCTATGAATTTGAGTGCACAGATATATCTTCAAGACCTTCTTTTAATTCTTTGAGATATACACCCAGAAGTGGAATCATTAGATCATATGGTAAGTCTATTTTTAATTTTGGAAGGAGCCCCCATACTGTTTTCCATAGCAGCTGCACCATCTGACGCTCTTACCAACAGGGTACAAGTGTCCCAATTTCTCCACATCCTTTCCAACACTTGATTTTTTTTATAGTAGCCATCCTACTGGGTATAAGGTGGTAACTGTCCTTAAATTTCTAACAAACAACTATAAATTACTGTAACAAAGCAAAAATTATTCTAAATTTCCATCTCATCACAAATATGTCTCAGAGCCACAGCTCCATTACCCACTGAAAATTATTCTCCTGCCTCCTTTAATTCTTGTTCAATGGTTTACAGTTATCTTTTTAGAATGTTATTTTATAGTCAGTACTCACTTTACATGGTTTTAATTTCTGTGCTAAAAATATTTTTTCTCCTAAAGTAGTTTTAATAAAAATTTAAAATCTCAGTTGGTATAGGTCTGGAAAAAAACTCCTGATTGATAACACAGCGGGAAGTAAAATTCTAGGCTGAATTCCATCTGATTGCAGCACTTTGAAGCCACTGTTCTGCTATTTTCTAGTATCTACTCATGTCTAGAAGTCAGCTGTTCATTGAAGTGCTATTCCTTTGAAGGAAACCTATCTTGTCTTACTGGTTTAAGAGTTTCTCCTAATTATTAATATCCTATAGTTTTACAATAATCTTCCATGTTGTAGGTTTATTTTACTCATTCTTTCAGCCTCAGCATTCAGGGATTTAATTCTATAAATTTGTAGATTTTATCTCTTCAAATATTGATGTTCCACAGTTCTTGCCATTCTCCCCTAAAGCTCCTTTAGATGTATCATAGAACTTTTTCAGTCTCCCTTCTATATCTACTAACTACTCATTTGTCTTCTTTGTCTTCGTGTGATGGTTTAAGTGAACTTCTCAGCATCATGTTCTGGTTCACAAACTAACTCACCATGTACAGTCTAGAGTTCATCTAATTTGTTCCATTTAAAAATATTTTAATGGCTATATTTTTCATTATTTTTGCTTCTTTTTATATAAGCACTGTCCTTGTTTTATTTATGCTTATAACATCATGCTCTTTCATAAAAACTGTCTTAAGTATCCTAGGCAAACATTTTAAGTCCTTTGCACTACCATTCTTATGATTAGTTTCTTTGGGAATAAATCCATGTTCTAAGTGTTGATGGGCTGTCTTTTGGGATTACATTTACTCATATGTTTTGGGATTTTGGTTTGCAAGTTCATTTTGAATATTCAGTTTTTGTTTCCTGATAATATTTTCTCTTTCCATTGCTCTCTGTGTTCTTCCTTCCATATTTGCAAGGTTTTGCAGTTGTCACTTTCCAAACCCTCAGGACCCTTAGTTCCTCTAATGGAATTTGGGGGCTCATGCCCATTGTGATGTTGACAAAATTGCAAATCCAGTTAGTGATTTAGGGCACAGCTTAGTTCTCTTGGCTGGGAGGTTATGTAAGACCATGCATTTCTCTAGTTCAGATGCTTGCTTGCATTCCAATAACTCACATAATGGCAGGATTTTTTTTTTTCTCTCAGTTTACTTTCATAAGTCTCCTGCACAGTCCCTGGATCAAGGAGTCTTCTTCAGGGTCCCATCCCACGTGGAGCACTTAAATCCTCTTTCTCCTTCAAGGGTCAAATGAAACCACAACTTTCTGCTGAGGTCGAGGGCCAGCAGTTGTGTAGTTCATCTACATTCATCACTTTTTGTTCCTCAGCTGATTCAGATACATGGAGATTCTTTTTCTTTGTTTATATTTTTGTTTTGTTTTGTTTTGTTTTTTAGCATAGTAATGTGTTTTGTTATTTTGTCTTGTCATAGTTTATCTATGTGTTTGAAGCAGAGAAGATGCATTACAGTGTTAACTTATGGTGCTATCTTGACCAGAAATCCATATTATGATAATTCTGAAAGATGAGTTCACCTTCCCACTTACTAAATTTTTCTAAGTTTTGTATATATTTAAAATTCCTTGGATAGAGTTGTGTTGCCAGTTACAAATTTCCCAAACTATGATATTGTCATTCCCATACTTATTACACTTTTTTACTGAGAACATCATAAAAACCTTTGTCAAATGTTCTGTTGATAACCAAATACCTAGATTATTTCATTCTTATATCATTTACTACAAAAGGAAAAGTTTGACCTTGTTACTCTTAGTGAATTTCATGGTCAGTTTTTTTTAAATTAGCTTGGGGGGTAGTTATCAACTTTATTAGTCCACTTAAGAAACAGTATGGTAAATATGTGGTTGACCAAAAAGTTCATTTGTTGTTTTTCATGAAATGTTATGGAAAAACCCAAGTGAACTTTTTGGCCAACCCAATACTATACACTAAGCCAGGAATTCTGCAAGGCCTTTTTTCTAACACCTCTCTCATTTCTTGCAATTCCTGAAAATTAACATAGTAGCTGTTTTCCCACCTCTTCATCTTTGCTCAGCCTCCCTCCCAAAAGTATTCACTTAGTTCTGAAGAAGTGATTTGATTTAAAAGAGCAAATCACCCACAGTTATCTGTCTGGAGCTTCCATTTTCTCTTAATTATGTTTATTTATCCTATACCTATAAGTTTTTAAGTTATTTTCCTTTATAAAGAAGAACAAAGCATAACAGAAACTGAATAGTTAAGCTTTCTAACATCTCTACACAGCATAGCATCTTCCTCTTTCCTTAATTCCTTTTCTTGTCGCCACCAGACTAAAAGTACCCTAATCATCCTTTGAAATTTTATCCCTTTTATATCTTTTATGCTATATTTTTATAAATGTGTGCTCCATCAAGAACTTCTAATAATGTTAAAGTAATTCATTTTTTTTATTTCTATCAAAAACAGAGATGACAATTCTGAAAGACCATGCAAATAATCGTTAACATGTATAACTGTATCATGATTTAAAAAAAAAAAAGGAAGTTCCCAAAATCTTGATAACTATTGCCTTTTATAGAGGATGGCTTTCTCTTTATTAAATATTTGAGCTTTGGATTTTAAAAACATCTTGAACAAGCATGATCAAATGGCTACAGTCTCTGATTTCATACATGTGATTCCCTGATGATATCAAGGAAATTTGCCCAATAGCACCAGTAGTAATAATAATAACAATATCTAACTTTGTGAGCACTTACCATGCACCAATGCATTTCATCACTTCACATGGATTATCTCATTAAATCCTTAAAACAAATCTGAGGTGGTACACTGGATTAAATAGTGCCCCCCAAAATTCATGTCTACCTTGAATCTCAGAATGTGACCTTATTTGGAAATAGACCTCGCAGGTGTAATTAGTGAAGGTATTACATTGGATTCAGATGGGCCCTAATCCTACGACTGGTGCCCTAATAAGAAGAGAAAACAGAAACACACAGACACACAGAGAGGATGCCATGTGAAGACAGAGGCAGAGACTGGAGTGATGTGTCTAAAAGCCAAGGAAGGCCAAGGATTTCCAGCAACCACCAGAAGCTAGGAGGCTTCCAGAGGTGAGGAGAGTTCCTTGCCTAGAGCCTTCAGAGAGAGCACGACCCTGCCAGCACCTTGAATTTAGACTTCTAGCATCCAGAACTGTGAGAGAATAAGTTTCTATTGTTAAAGCCACCAAGTTTGTTGTACCTTGTTATGGCAGCCCCAGGAAACTAATAAAGGTAAGTACTCTTTGTTATCCCACTTTATATGTGAAAATACCTAATTAAGAAAAGTTTGGTAATTTATCTATCATATGTCTTGTAAACAGCAAAACCAGAATGAAAACTCAGTAAGCCTGACCCCAAACTCAGATATTTGAATATATGTGTGTGAGAGAAAGAAATGTATGGGTATAAATGCACATGTATTTTCATATATAAATACACAGACACACATATATACACATAGCCAAACACATGCATTCTCCAAATTACCTTAAAGATGTATAGATAGGAGTGCTATGAAAGTTCACAGGTAGACGAAAGCATTGCAGGATAGTTTCATCAGATTTTTTTCAAGGAGGTAAAACTTGTATTGGACCTTAGATTTTGATGGAATTAAATGAAGCCACTACAAATTGCAGCGCTGAGGATGGAGACTGGATGAACAATTAGAAGATGGAATGTCATAACCATAACATAATCTTAAGCCATTTTGGCTGTAGCATAGAATTCAGAAGAGAATTAAAGTGAGGATAGAGTTGGGAATGCAGAGTGGAGGGAAATGATGGAACATTGTGCACACTAGGAAAAGAAAATGGGTCTTTATCATAGAGGTGCAAATTGCTATTATAATTGAGTGTAAAAGAGTATTTGCTTTTGCAAAGCCGAACTTAATGAAAACTGTACATTTGGAAAATTAATCCAGCAACTATATAAAAATGTGACTTTTATGGAAACAATATTAGTGGGAGAGAAACTATTTTAGAGAACAAAGCAATAATCTAAGTATGAGCGAGTAAAGGCCTAGATATGATTGGTGGCAAAGGAAAGAAAAAGGTAAGATAAGATTCAAGAAATGTTGCAAAAGAGATAAGAGGAATTAATTTCTGATTGACTTGGATAGTGGGGATATAAAGAGAAAGGGAAGAAAGCAGGTAGAAAGAATTAAAGTGCTGTTTAGGATTTAAAAAAAATAATAAAGATAGACAGGAAAATAAGATTAGAACAAAGACTGTTAGTTTAACAAATCCAATTTATCCATATCCATGATCATAGTAATTATTATCCTTTTCTATCTTGAAAATAGATTGACACATTTTTCTACTACAATTGTTTTGATTATACACTGTGGTCTTTTTCCTGTTTACATAAAATCCTAAAAGCTACAGATCTTTGAAATTATAGATAGATAGATAGATGTAATAATTTTGGAATTACAGTCCAAAATCATTACATTTGGACTTGGAAATTACCACATAACACATATTCCTAGGAAAAATAGTAATTGGGTTAGCTAAAACAAACAAACAAAAAACTGGTTTTTGTTTTAGACTATTTAGTTCACCCATAATCAAAAATGAGACTGGTATTCACAATTTGCCTAGTAAACTGATCTTTAATGTACATAACACAGAAAATCAGGAAAGTATTAACCAGGTTTCAGAGAGAGAGTTTTCAGTAGTCGGCAAAAACCAAGATGTCATATATCATATAATGTTCCCTCTTTTCCAAACATGAAAAAAATCAGGTTCATTCAACTTCCCGGCACAGAGTTAACATACATAAAGTAAAATGCAATTTCATAGAGAATCTACTCCAAGAATTTTAATTTTTTACAAAATTATCCCAAAGTTTCATCCAAATGCCAAACTGAACTTGACTGAATGGAAAACTACAATTACCAATACACCTCATCTACATAAGACAAAATTGTCCCTAATTCCTCTCCCATAAAGAACTAAGGACAGAGACCACTCTGACTTATAAGCTATTTGGAACATTTATTGACCTCATGATACATGCCAGCATGATGGGAATGGACAGTGTGATACATCAGTCCCACACTAGGAGGCTTCCACTAGATGGCTTTGTGACCCAAATACCCTCCATGCTACAAAAGAATGTATAATTCCCTTCTCCTTCTCATCACCATAACAACTGTATCTTAACTCTTTGTCTAATATCTAGCATTAGCAGGTAAGACAACCACTAAGCTAATGTGGTTTTACCTAGTAGTTAGAGGAAAGGTGAAAAATCCAAGATCTAATTCTAATTATGAATCTATGGAGTTTTAAGATGAAAGACTAGAAGGTGACATTGTTTACTGTCTTTAATGACATAGTGTTGAGATACTTTTTGCATGTATTTCTCCATAAGCTAATCTCCATCTCATTTGTGTTTTCCTGCTCCACATATGCTGCCCCTCCAACATACCTACATATCCTGCCATAATATTAAGAGTGTTAACATGATATTTGAGGTATCTCCCCACTTAGAAGCACATTTACTATACCAAGAACCTTTTAGTTTTCTCCTAGATTCAAATGTCCCTGTACTACTGCAACCTAAACTATTTGATAAGTTGGTATCACACACTGGAAGTGGAAACTATTATCATTATGTCAGTTTTTTAATTTCTATTTGAGGATGTGAGTCTGCTGCTCTAATCAAACAAAAAAACCCTAATGAAAAATTTCCACAGAATAAAGAAGAATTTCACTTGTGGAGTTTATTCCTTTTCTTGATCTTCAAAATCTATTAGAACTGATAAATATTTATTTCAACAAATATACTGTAAGCCAGAGTAGATTGTAGATCTTTTAGGATAAGGTACCATATCTCAAAGCATATTTATCTTATCCATAATAGCAAGCACAGTATTAAATGCACAGTGGAATCTGAGGAAATACTCACTGATTTTAAAAAAAGAAGTTATTTGGGGGAAGAAAAGATAGCGGCGAAGTAGAGGGAAGTGGAATGCATCCCTCTCCACAGATGCAATGGGAATGCACCAAAAGATGTAGTAATTCCCACAGAGAACCAACTGAACACCAGCAGACGGCCTCTGACACCAGAAAGGACCACAAGGATCCCAACATAACTGGTAGGGAAGCATCTACGGCGGCTCAAAGAGGGTGAACCTGCGGAGCTGTGGCAGACAGGAGGGAGTGAGAAACACATGGAGGGTCTGCACCACAGCTCAGCATTCCCAGACTGAGACATCGATTCACAGCTGAACAGAGGGTCCAGAAGTGGGAGCACAGGAACCGGAGAGCTGGTTCAGGGTGAGAAAAATTGTTGCCAGTAAGGTGACGGACCGAAAGGACAGGTGGGAAGAGGTCCACGACGAAGAGAGCCTGCCCCAGAGAGCTGCCCGGCCATGATGGCAGCTGGATGCTGCAGGCTCACGGGCGGGGGGGAGGAGATGTGGGCATAGCCTCTCTGTCTCTTTCAGTGCCCGCAGCAGCCCTCGGGTGGGGCTAGATTAAAACCCCTTGGAACACTGATAGCAGGGAGGCTGCCGAGAAAAAAAAAAGAAAAAAAAACCCTTGAGAAGCCCAACTCTGAGACTTTCTGTTTACACCCGAGCCACTGGCGTCCCTTTGCAACAGGCACCTCCAAGCCTGACTGAAACAACAGTGCACCACTGCTCACTCACTCCCAGGGGAAGGAGCCACTATTGTACCCTCTCCCTCCCCACACACCAACGCTTACAGACGAACAATAAAGGAAGCTCTGCTGATCACAGAATAATACAAAAAACCCAAGGCGAGTAGAAGGACACTTACAGCTGAGACTCTAAGGAAACAGAAATGTTAGTATCAATTCTATTGAGCTGGTCCATTCTGGGATCAGTTCTGGGTTTTTTTTTCTCTTTTTTTTTTTTTCTTTATTAATTACGATCTTAGTCCTAAGGGGTCTACAAGTTTTATAACATTTTATTAAATTTTATTTTTTATTCTATTTTTATTTTTTTGCCTTTTTATATACTTCTATTTCTAGATAAGTTTTTGGTAGTACAGACAATATATCTCTCCTACCTTCCTTTCATCTCTATCTTTTATACATTTCTATTCCTTTCTTTTTATTTGCCCATTTCCAGTCACACTACGCTCTTCTGTTCCTCTGTCTTCTATTCATTTTTAGCTTATTTTATCTTAACATACTTATAAGCAACACTATCGATCTGCTCAGACTCCTTGCTCTATTCTCCAGATGACATACCACCTTGGTATTTAATATTAGGTTTTTGTCTTTATCTTAGTTCTTAGTACAATTGTCTAATTTCATTCTGAGAATCTACATTCTGTCTGGTGGTACTCTGGCTCTTTCTTATTTTTGATCCTAGCTTACAAAATCTCCCTGGATTAGTGTTTGTATGTGTAAGGTGTTATTTGTTTGTTTGTTTGTTTGTTTTTGCTTTTGTTTCTGTTTTGTTCTGTTTGGGTTTTCAATTTCTGTTGGTATCTCTCTGAATATCTGATAGCATACTGGGGTTCTTCTGTCAGGTCTTTCCAGAGCCTTATGTCCTAATGGATTCAGTAATTGTGTGTCTTATACATGTATGTGTTTCCTAGATTCAGTATTTGTTTAACCCAACACTCAGACATTAGTCTGGGGCTTGGACAGTCTTCTATAAACCCTGCTATTGCCGGGACAAGAAACCCCAGAAGTTTGGACTACCATGAGAAAACAAAGAAACACCATGAAGGCAAAGGAGCAGGAAAAAAAACCCACAAGACCAAATAAATGTAGAGGAAATAGGAAAAATGCCTGAAAAAGATATCTGAGTAATGATAGTAAAAATGATACAAAATCTCTATAACAAAATAGAGAAAGCACAAGAAACAGTTCATGAGAATTCATTAAAACAAACAGCAATGGATAACAAAATAACTGAAATTAAAAATATCTAGATGCTATAACCAGCAGAATGACTGAGGCAGAAGAACGAATAAGTGAGCTGGAAGATAGAATGGGGGAAATAAATGCCACAGAGCAGGAAAAAGAAAAAAGAATAAAAAGAATAGAAGACAGTCTCAGAGACCTCAGTGATAACATTAAACATACCAACATTCGAATTATAGGCATCCCAGAAGAAAAAGAAAAAAAGAAAGGGTCTGAGAAAATATCTGAAGAGGTTATAGTGGAAAACTTCCCCAACATGGCAAAGGAAATAATTAATCAAGTCCAAGAAGCACAGAGAGTCCCATACAGAATAAACCCAAGGAGAAATACACCAAGACACATATTAATCAAACTAATGACAATTAAACACAAATAAAAAATATTAAAAGCAGCAAGAGAAAAGCAACACATAACATATAAGGGAAAACCCATAAAGATAACAGCTGACCTTTCTACAGAAACTCTGCAGGCCAGAAGGGAATGGCAGGATATACTGAAAGTCCTGAAAGAGAGAAACCTACAGCAAACAATACTCTACCCAGCAAGAATCTCATTCAGATTTGAGGGAGAAATCAAAAGCTTTCCAGACAAGCAAAAGTTAAGAGAATTCAGCACCACCAAACCAGCCTTACAACAAGTGCTAAAGGAACTTCCCTAAGTAGGAAACACAAGAAAAGGAAAACACCTACAAATACAAACCCAAAACAATTAAGAAAATGGTCATTGGAACACACATGTCAATAATCACCTTAAATGTAAATGGATTAAAGGCTCCAACCAAAAGACACAGACTGGCTGAATGGATACAAAAACAAGACCCTTCTATATGCTGCCTACAAGAAACCCACTTCAGACCAAGGGATACATTTAGACTGAAAGTAAAGGGATGGAAAAAGATATTCCATGCAAAAGGAAGTCAAAAGAAAGCTGGAGTAGCAATACTCATATCAGACAAATTAGACCTTAAAGTAAAGACTATTACAAGAGACAGGGAAGGACACTACATAATGATCAAGGGATCCATCCAAGAAGAACATATCACAATGGGAAATATCTATGCCCCCAACATAGGAGCACCTCAATACATAAGGCAAATGCTAACAGCCATAAAAGGGGACATTGACAGTAACACAATAATAGTGGGAGACTTGAACACCCCACTTACATCAATGGACAGATCATCCAAACAGAAAGTAAATAAAGACACACAAGCTTTAAATGACACATTAGACCATCTCGACTGAATTGATATTTACATGACATTCCATCCAGACATTCCATCCAAAAACGACAGAATACACTTTCTTCTCAAGTGCACGTGGAACATTTTCCAGGATAGATCACATCTTGGGTCACAAATCAAACCTCAGCAAATTCAAGAAAACTGAAATCATATCAAGCATCTTCTCAGACCACAACACCATGAGACTAGATATCAATTACAGGAAAAAAACTGCAAAAAATACAAACACATGGAGGCTAAACAATTCACTCTTAAACAACCAAGAAATCACTAAAGAAATCAAAGAGGAAATCAAAAAATATCTAGAAACAAATGGCAATGTAAACACAACAACCCAAAACCTATGGGATGCAGCAAAAGCAGTTCTAAGAGGGAAGTTTATAGCAATACAGTCCTACCTCAAGAAACAAGAAAAATATCGAATAAACAACCTAACTTTACACCTAAAACAATTAGAGAAAGAAGAACAAAGAAACCCCAAAGTGAGCAGAAGGAAGGAAATCATAAAGATCAGAGCAGAAATAAATGAAAAAGAAAGGAAGGAAGCCATAGCAAAAATTAATAAAATTAAACGCTGGTTCTTTGAGAAGATTAACAAAATTGATAAACCATTAGCCAGACTCATCAAGAAAAAAAGGGAGAAGATGCAAATCAACAGAAGTAGAAATGAAAAAGGAGAAGTAACAATGGACACCACAGAAATACAAAAGATCATGAGACTACTACAAGCAACTATATGCCAATAAATTGGATAACATGGAAGAAATGGATACATTCTTAGAAAAATACAATCTTCCAAGACTGAACCAGGAAGAAATAGAAACTATGAACAGACCAATCACAAGTATGGAAATTGAGGCAGTGATTAAAAATCTCCCAACAAACAAAAGCCCTGGGCCAGATGGATTCATGGGCGAATTCTATTAAACATTTAGAGAACAGATAACACCTATCCTTCTCAAACTCTTCCAAAACATAGCAGAAGGTGGAACACTCCCAAACTCATTCTACGAGGCCACCATCACCCTGATACCAAAACCAGGCAAAGATGTCACAAAAAAAGAAAACTACAGACCAATATCACTGATGAATATAGATGAAAAAATTCTCAACAAAATACTAGCTAACAGAATCCAACAGCACATTAAAAAAATCATACACCATGATCAAGTAGGGTTTATCCCTGGGATGCAAGGATTCTTCAATATACACAAATCAATTAACGTGATACATCATTTCAACAAATTGAAGGATAAAAACCATATGATAATCTCAATAGATGCAGAAAAAGCTTTTGACAAAATTCAACATCCATTTATCATAAAAGCTCTCCAGAAAATGGGCATAGAAGGAAATTACCCCAACAAAATCAAAGCCTTATATGAGAAACCAAAATCCAACATCGTTCTAAATGGGGAAACACAGAAAGAATTCCCTCTAAGAACAGGAACAAAACAAGGGTGTCCACTCTCACCATTATTATTCAACACAGTTCTGGAAGTGTTAGCCACAGCAATCAGAGAAGAAAATGAAATAAAAGGAATCCAAATTGGAAAAGAAGAGGTAAAATTGTCAATCTTTGCAGATGACATGATATTATACATAGAAAACCCAAAAGACTCTACCAGAAAACTGCTAGCACTAATTGATGAGTTTAGTAAAGTAGCAGGATACAAAATTAATGCACAGAAATCTCTTGCATTCCTATACACTAACAACGGAAGAGCAGAAAGAGAAATTAAGGAAACTCTCCCATTCACCATTGCAACAAAAAGAATAAAATATCTAGGAATAAACCTGCCTAAGGAGGCAAAGGATCTGTATGCAGAAAACTTTAAGACACTGATGAAAGAAATCAAAGATGACACAAACAGATGGAGGGACATACCATGGAGTGGAAGAATCAACATAGTGAAAATGACTGTACTACCCAAAGCAATTTACAGATTCAATGCAATCCCAATCAAATTACCAATGGCATTTTTCACAGAACTAGAGCAAGAAATCTTACGATTTGTATGGAAATGCCAAAGACCTCGAATAGCCAAAGCAATCTTGAGAAGGAAAAATGGAGTTGGTGGAATCAGGCTTCCTGACTTCAAACTATACTACAAGGCCATAGTGATCAAGACAGTATGGTACTGGCACAAAAATAGAAAGGAAGATCAATGGAATAGAGTAGAGAACTCAGAGGTAAGCCCAAACACATATGGGCACCTTATCTTTGACAAAGGAGGCATGAATATACAATGGAAAAAAGACAGCCTCTTCAATAAGTGGTGCTGGGAAAATTGGACAGCTTCATGTGAAAGAATGAAATTAGAACACTTCCTAACACCATACACAAAAATAAACTCCAAATGGATTAAAGACCTACATGTAAGGCCAGACACTATAAAACTCCTAGAGGAAAACATAGGTAGAACACTCTATGACATACATTAAAGCAAGATCCTTTTGGATCCACCTCCTAGAATCCTGGAAATAAAATCAAGAATAAACAAATGGGACCTCATGAAACTTAAAAGCTTTTGCACAGCGAAAGAAACCATAAACAAGACAAGAAGGCAACCCTCAGAATGGGAAAAAATAGTTGCCAACGAAACAACAGACAAAGGATTAACCTCCAAAATATACAAGCCGCTCTTTCAGCTTAATACCAAAAAAGCAAATAACCCAATCCACAAATGGGTGGAAGACCTAAATAGACATTTCTCCAAAGAGGACATACAGATGGCCAACAAACACATGAAAAGATGTTCAACATCACTAATCATCAGAGAAATGCAAGTCAAAGCCACAATGAGGTATTACCTCACACTGGTCAGAATGGCCATCATCACAAAATCTGGAAACTACAAATATTGGAGGGGGTGTGGAGAAAAGGGAACTCTCCTGCACTGTTGGTGGGAATGTAAGTTGGTACAGCCACTATGGAAAACAGTTTGGAGGTTCCTTAAAAAACTACAAATAGAACTTCCTTATGATTCAGTAATCCCACTCCTGGGCATATACCCAGAGAAAATCATAATCCAAAAAGAAACATGTACTGTAATGTTTATTGCAGCACTATTTACAACAGCCAGAACATGGAAGCAACCTAAATCCCCATCAAGAAATGAATGGATACAGAAGATGTGGCATATATATACAATGGAATATTACTCAGCTATAAAAAGGAATGAAATGGAACTATTTGTAATGAGGTGGGTAGACCTAGAGACTGTCATACAGAGAGAAGTAAGCCAGAAAGAGAAAGACAAATATTGTATGCCAACTCATATATACAGAATCTAAAAATAGTACTGATGAACTCAGTGACAAGACAAGAACAAGGACACATATTCAGAGAATGGACTGGAGAACTCGAGGTTTGGGAGGGGGCGGGGGGTGAAGGGGAAGCTGGGACGAAGTGAGAGAGCAGCATAGACATATATATACTACCAACTGTAAAACAGCCAGTTGGAAGCTGCTGTATAACAAAAGGTGTCCAACTCAAGGATGGATGATCCTTTAAAGGACTGGGACAGGGACAGTGGGGGCGAGTCGAGGGAGGGAGGGAATACGGGGATATGTGTATAAATACAGATGATTGAACTTGGTGTACCTCAAAAAAATAAACAAATAAATAAATAAAATGAAAAAAATGAAAAAAAATTTTTTAATAAAAAAAAAAAAAACAAATTATTTTATTTTTTGGTCTGATTAAGAGGCGGTCTGGTATTGCCGAAAACCAGGGAAAATACTTCAATACTTCTAAACTGGGATATTTAGGAGGAAGAATTTGAAGATAATTTTCACATCTTCGTGATAAACCAACCATCCTCTCTTCACTTTGTAATTTAGAAATTCATTGCAATGGTTTGATTTCAAATACCAACCTAAATGACAGGCCCATCAGTCAAAGTCTGAGGGCAGATGGCTGATCTTCTAGTCAGGCTAGGAGAGAGAACTCTACATTTGTTCAATTTGTAAATGTCTCTCTTAAACAAATCCATTATTAAAGGATCTATAGCTCTAGAAATAAAAACTAACTGCCATCAAAATATTTTATGTTCCAATTATTGTTTTAATTATAAAAGTTTAAGCATTCAATTGAATTTTGAAAATAATCACTCTTACATGTATACTCCCCTACTTTTCTACAAATTCATTTTGAAAAGTAATCTCTCTGAAAGCCAAACCAACATTAGAGATGTCATAGCCATAAAAAACCCTCATAACAAGTTCAGTGTCTTGATTTCTAAAACTTTTGGAACCTGTAAATTAAGTTAAAAATCTATTAAAGAAGTAAAAATGAAGCAGTAGAAAAGAATGGACTTTGAGTCAGACACAACTGGTTTCTGTTCATGGCTTACCTACTTACTAACTCTAAACTTTTAGGCAGGTTACACTGGGCTCTGTTTTTCTCATGGATGAAATATGAGGTAATTGATTCTCCTTCATAGAGTGGTTGTGTGAATTGATGTAATAATATATATACAGTGACTAGTACAGGGCCTGGCACATAATATCTACTCAATAAATGATAACATGTACAATTTCAGAGAGGAGAGGCTGGAGTGGCAGCATGAAGGAAAGAGGGGGAAGTGTGAGGAGAAAGGATTTTCAACAAGGGCATAGCTGCCTTCCTTGAAGAAAAGGCATAGGTCACAAGCCCAGAATTGAGCAGCTCAATACCTGGTTAGTATTCAGATGGGACTTGATTGAGAGAGTGAATGAAAGAAGAGGAAAAAATAACAAAGAAGAGAAAGAAAACAGAGAGATAGAAGAAAAGAAAAGAGTTACTCAATTACCCTGAGTATACTCATACACATGTGGAACAATTAAAGTACAAACTACAAACCACAGGGACAGTGTTACCACCATCAGTAAAAGTTAGCAAATGTAGACTGGGTCAACTACAACGTGAAAGACTGAACTGGATAAATGTGTTTCTAATAATGCCTGAGAACCATTTACCAAATTAGAGCAACTTGTCCATATTCCTATAGATGTGAGGTTAGGCGGCTGCACATCTGAGCCGGAACTCGTCGGCCCTCACCCTGGAGGCACGTGTGCTTCAGTTATTGGGACACCATTCCAAAATCCCACACGTGAAAAGCCAGGTGGAAAATGGTATCTATGCCCTGGTTTTTTACTTAATCTATTTTCTCCCAGTTAAAAATTGTCATTTGTGAGCCTATATGCTTTTTATTTCAACCAAATAGGATGGATTTAAAGAAAAAAATAGATTATCCAATAGCAGACTGTAAAAGGTGCACTCAAAACAGAGTGGTTTACGAAGAAACAAAGGAAAAAAGAATAACATTTGTACTTTCTCAGAAACCCAAGTTATTATGACCATACTTTCTCAATTACTACACTGCCCTTAAGCAATGAAGTTTATATGCAAGTTGATTATGTTTTGGGGCACTGGAATCTACATTGTTTCTTATTATCTCAGAATATAAATACTTATGACTTAGGCAACAGCTGCAACTCATAGAAGATTTCCAAATGAGCTAAATACAGAGAGTTGGGGAAAATAAATTATGAACATATTCATAATTCAGCTTATCAGGTTTTCGATATTTGATTTTTCTAAAATTTTTTTCTTCAATTGTATCTCATTTATTTAATGAATATTTCTAATTTTCTGAAGTGCTTGCCATGACATTAACCCACATTATGCATTCAAAATGGGTATGAGAAAATATTGTTTTATCAACAATAATTAGAGCCAACCTCTTGTTAATATAACTCATCTGCTTTATTAGGGATGAACCTGTTATTTTTGCAACTGTTTTACGCTAAAGAATTTTATTCTAGACCCACACTGAAGTACATTCATAGAAAAATGACAATTCATGCATAGGTACTCAGAAAGGGAACCTCAGAGTATTTTTGTAGAATAACTTACAAATTCTCTTACAAGCTTCTTGACTATAACAAATGTAAAATATGTAAGATCCACACTATTCAGTTCATTATTTGTCTACTCTTTTAGACCAATGCTAGTCTGATGTCCTTTAGTGTCTTCAGATTCAAGATTTTTGCTTTCATTCTCTATTTATTAGTTTCACCAAAGCTTCTGAGAACTGGCTATGAGCCATGCACTGTGCTAGATCCTGGTGCCACCAAGAGGAATAAGACAAAGCTTGCCTTCAGGAACTTACAGTCTAGTCAAGGAAGCTAGAAAAGTGAAGAATGAAATAAGTTATGCTTGGAACAACAGACATCTGAATACCGAGAGGAAACAGAGAAGAGAATGCTTAGATGGAGGTATGTATCTATCTATAGGGACATGTCAGAATGGCTTTGTTTATTTATTTATTTTATTTTTGGCTGTGTTGGGTCTTCGTAGCTGCGTGTGGCCTTTCTCTAGTTGTGGTGAGCAGCGGCTACTCTTTGTTGCTGTGCACAGGCTTCTCATTACTGTGGCTTCTCTTGTTGCAGAGCATGGGCTCCAGGTGTGTGGGCTTCAGTAGTTGTGGCATGTGGGCTCAACTGTTGTGGCTCACAGGTTCCAGAGCACAGGCTCAGGTGTTGCAGCACACAGGCTTAGTTGCTTTGCAGCATGCGGGATCTTCCCGGACCAGGGCTCGAACCCATGGCCCCTGCACTGGCAGGCGGATTCCTAACCACTGTGCCACCAGGGAAGCTTCAGAATGGCTTTGGAAAGGTGTTTATTTTTGAGCTGAATCTTGAAAGACAGATAAGTACCTCCTACTATGTACATATATGGGGAGAATGGGGAGGGTATACCAGAATGAGCTGTATGACAAAAAAGAAATTTGGAGAATTTCAAGTAGATGTGTTTCCCTTTGGTATGACATGCCAGAAGGACATGACACAATAGAAAGCTGGAAACAGTAAACAAGATAAAACCATGGATAGCCTTCTACATCATACTAAAAAGTTTGGTGTCTTGAAGGGTTTTGGACAGGGGAATAAAACATCACATTACTTATTTTTCAAAAGCTCTCTCTAGTGGCAGTGAAGAATTTGGATCCAAGAGGTACCAGGCTGCACACAGGTAGATAAGCAACACAACACTGAATAATCCAGGTGAGAAAAGGTAAAGAACTTGAAATAAAGCACTATTTGAAGGAATGTGAAGAGGAAACAGATAAGAGAAAGCTAAAGAATGGACATCTAGGGTAAAACTTGGGTTTAGAAGTTAGCAGATTGGGTGGAAGCTTATGACATTTACAGAAATTGAGAAAAATAAAACAGAAATATCAGGGTGGAGGAAAATTTCTTCAGTTTTTGACTTCTTGAATTTGATGTCCCATAGGATATCCAGACCTAGATGCCCATGACAATTAGATACATGGAAGTAACACCTACTTTTCATATTTGAAACTTTTAAATGATTTCTGCGATGATATATCTCTGGGAAGTAGAAGATAGTTAACTGTTAGGAAGCTCTCTCAAGTTCACACTTAGACAATTGAAAGCCAAATACAAAAGGAACCTGCTGAGAGGGAGAACAATTATGATGTCTAGAAAGCAGTTTATCTTGTCCCACCAGAAAGAAAACAGAGGCCCTGGAAAGAGTGAGATTTTAGAGTGAGCTTGGGGTCAAATTGAGTCAAATCCCAGCTCTGCTTGTACCAACTGTATGAGCTTAGGTAATTTATCCAGCCTCAATTTGTCTATAAAATGAGGATGGTAATATCAAACAGGTTTGTTGAAATAAATATTTTAGATCACGTACATAAAGTACCAGCACAGAGCCTTCCCCTTTCTAAAAATACTATCTAAATTTAATCTTTGTGATGAGTTCACTATTTCAGTTCAGTAGTTTGCTTCCTGATGACGGCTGCTCACAGGACACACACATCTTTCAAACAATCTCTGGAAAGCTCACAACCCTGGAAGGCACAGGTTAAACTATGACTAGATGAGTGATAAAACAGGTAGCTGACAGATGGCTTTGTTCTCTTTCTATTTCCGAGCTGTTCATAGAACTCCAATTGCTTTGTTTAAAGTAGAAAATGATGGTAGAATGATTTCCTCCTTGATACCATCCAAAAACATTATGAATTTGCACCATCACCTTCATCTTTCTTCCTTATGCAAATGAAAGCATTATTGCAGAGGTTTACGTGATTTTCTTAAATACTTTTCTAATTAGGGATTTTGCCATTCCTCATCCCTCACAAACAAGGTGGAAACCATTTCAAACAGGACTGTACACAAAGCTAATCCAAACGTCTCTTTCCAAAAAAAAGTTTCAAAAGGGGATTTTCAGTTGGGGAAGGAAAAATGAGACTCAGAAGCTCAACTTGAATAAGCCCATTATTTAAGTACCACACTGTCCCTTTGAGACCTCCTCAAAAAGCATAGACTCTGGCTCTCAAAGCAGTCCTGCTGCTCAGCCTTGTTATTCTCTCTTCTAGTTGGATATGTCCTTCTTGGAAAACAAACATAGAAAACAGAAGATCTTTATCTGCCTTTATCTGCCTTTCATGCTTGCCCCTACAGAGAAGCGTGTGTATAGAGTGTCAGATGGAGTTCAAAGATGTCACTTGGATAATTTTTTGTTAATTTTTAAAGCCTTAGTTCCAGAAAATCTATGTTGTATACAATCGCATCACTAGTTTACCAAGCCCCTTGAATTTCTTTGTAACAAAATGATTGTAAGTAAGTTTGTCTAGGAGGAAATATGTGAATCAGATGTTACGTCTAAGACTGAAAACTGAAAAATGAGGATAATTTCTACTTTACAAATCCCCATCTACGATAATCATGATGCAACAGTAAACCATAAATCTGGGTTTTTATCTTTGGTTGGGGGAGTGATTTTATGGCTCTAGGTTCTAGAACCCACTACCTGGAGTTCTGAGAAACCAGTTCAGCCCTCTTGACTCTCACTTTCAGGAACATTTGAGGAAACACTTCTGAAGTTTAGACCTTTTCTAAATGATGATCTGTCATCCACCTATAAGAAACATCAATTTTGAGGACACCAAAAGAAGTTCCAGAGAAAGCATATGGACATCAGGAAATTATGTTGCCTTTTGATCATGAACAAGTCATCTGCAAGCGTCTCTTGAGAGATGGGATTGGCCCAGGACTTCATTTTCAAAGAGAATTGATGGAGCATTAAAGCCAAAAGCATCTGGGACCAACCAGACAACCCAATCAGCTTATCTTTGCATGAACTATGACAGACACCAAATGTAACTCCAAAAAGCATCAAAGCAATTGCCTGTGGATTCTGCCAACAGAGGAAAATGCTGCCAGTGAAAAAGAGCATTCCTGGCTTAGCAGCTGGAGCCTCAAACTGCTTTTTAAAAATGAGCAAAAATAGACGTACAAAGAATTGGTGGTCAGCAATAGTTTGAAAATATTCAATAAAATGTGTTTGTGAGTCGTACCGTAAATCTTCCATTGCCTGGTTGGACATTTCTCATCCAACAGAAATGCTTCTGTGTTAGATAGCACCTTCTATTACTCAATTTTCTTCCAATATGTTTCCTTTAAGAGTCAGAGGAAGACAGTGTTTAGGGAAGAGGGGTACATGTTAGATGCTTCAGCAATGTTAACTTCTTTACTTTCTGTTTTCACCTCAAGAAGAAAAGTCAGTGATCTCTTCAAAAGGAAAAATCTTGAAACTGAAATGGTTGAAAATTCAAAGCCACTCAGAGCCACAATCTTGGAAGAGATCTCTGAGATCCTAGCTCAAGGCAAGGTCCACCAACCTCTTCTTGCACACTTGTAGAAATGGGAGCAATCCTAGTTATAAGCATGCTTATACCATCACTGCAGAGCCCTTATTATTAGACAGCTTTCCTCAAATATCTTCCACTAACTTCCATGTAACCATTGAAACTCTGCTATCTGATAAGCTAAAGACCAAGGCTGCAGTTTCTTTCACATCATGCCCTCATTTCAATTATTAGGTGATAAAAACCATGGCTATCCAACTTTTTTCTAGACAAACCTCCAATTTATGCAATTAAGCCTTGGGTAACTCTTGACTCTTTAACATCCTGTTCAATTCCCTCTCCATATTTGAGGATTTAGTGAAGGTTCAGGCATAGGAGATGCTCAGATGACTGAATATAATAAATATGGTAAAAAAGTTCAGGAGCAGTCTGCTACAGCTGATTTTGTCCATAGTTAGGTTGACTCTGTCTGGAGGTATTATGTTGACTAGCAATGACATGTGCCCTATATCCGCTAGGATATATCAACCTCCTATGCAAGCTTGAGAGTGTTTCTTGGGCCTTCCTAGACTCGTTGATAGCTTCCTCCCATCCCCATAACACCCTAAACTTGCTCAAAACTCAACCTCTACTCATCCCAATAACACCCTAGGCACATGCCATCCTCACTCCAAGCTCATTTTCACCTCATTCTAACCCTAACCCAACCTTATTCCAACTTCACCCTTACCTCGTGTCAGAAGGGCCTTTCCAGGAATCATTTGATCCCTTTTAGTAAACTGGAGGTTTCCTACCACATCCTTGAATTCAAGCAAACAATATGTCTTTTTATACCAATACACATATACATTTGATCTTTTATTTGTAATTCAACTGAAATGTTCCAATACACAATCATAAGGCATCTAGAAGTGAACTCAGTATTCCAGATGTAGTAGGATGGGCAGAGAACAGAGGGAATATTACTGCCCTTGATCAAGACACAGTATGTTATAAATGTAACCAAAGTTTGCATTAGCTTTCTGAGCAGTGTGACATACCCATGCTGAATCTGCAATCAACTGAAATGAGGAAGTCTTTTTCACAATAGCATGTTAAAACACATCCTGTCAGTGAGTCTGTGATAAATATTAACTGATGGCAATGTAAATACTTTAGAGTAATGTGATAGACCAGAAGTAAATTTACATAAAAATAGACCATATTTTTTACCATATTTATAATTTAAGGGTTAATCAATTCTGTCTACTGTTTCCTAAATACCCCTTACTTATCCAATGATCATGACTTCATTTCTGCGTTTAAGGTTTTGATTCCTATTAAATTGCTTGAGAAGAATAATACATTAAGTTGTTAGGCATAGCTATGAGAGGAAACTTTGATAGAGAATGAAAGAGGAGCATAAAGGAGAAAAAGAAATATCTTGAGTAAGGTGAGCAGAAAGACTACTGAACAGGAGGCTGAGGGTGCTAAGGAAAGCTTCACTGGATCCACAGTGCTCATTGAAGGTAATTCTGCTGATGACTATGGTAAAACCTCCATCCAACACTCCTTGAGTTCCCAGGGAGGCAGGTGACAAGTTCCACATTCCTGAAAGAACAACCCACTTCTCCATTGGAAAAACATGCCCATCTCTCACTATTGTAGATACCTAGGTATTATTGGGGCACAACAAATATGAACAATATAGTTCATATTATCCAAATTTTGTTCATCAACTATTCATTAATTAGTCCATTAATTAACTTTCAAGCATCTTGTTTTATTCAGATTAGTTTTTCCTTTTTATTATCTTCTGACGTAGAAATGCCCTGAGGATGGAGGAGTAAAGGCAGAGGAGGTTTGGGGACTAATATTCAGTGTCTTAGAGTTCATAATCAAAGCAAAATTTTAAATTGGAAGTATTCAGTGCTACTGGTTGATAGAGTTATACACTAGATTTATCAGGAAACAGAAGCCTAATTTATTAGGTTGGATTGATTTAACAGTGGAGACACTTTGCAGAAATAATCTCTCAATGGCCTAGTCCAGCTCTTTATGAATAGCCTTAGTTTGATTGTCACAATGCAAATCCCTAATAACTATCATGTAGCTCATTCTATCAATAGAATACCTGGTTTCTAGTAATACCTGGTTCCAGGAATTAGATCTTATCAACAACAAAAATAAACACAGGGGGGGCACTGCCTCACCATCGTGAGAAAAATTCAGAAAGAAAACTCCTGTCTTGTACAGATACTTTGTCTTTTCATTAAGATATGAATACATTTATACATAAGCACAACTTCTAACAGGTAGAAAACAGAAAATGGAGAGGTCAATCTTCTCTATTTCCTGTATCTGAAAGCACTGCTCAGACTGCTGTGAAGGCTTACTTCTGATTACTTCTGGATCCTCAGAATTGAGCCATGTGTCTATGTCAAGCATAATGTGATGTGACATGATGAGAGAGGCTGACCCCGTGATGTGACATGATGCGCAGGCCATCACTCAGAGATGCGCTCAATGATACATACATGCTTTCTGCATTCCACGATCCAGTCAGCAACAGAGCAGCGTCAAATGTCACTGAACTTTACAAGCTCTGTGCTAAATAAACAAGGATGTGGAGGAGAGTGGTGTAAGAATGAATTACTCATAGCTTAACACATAGAGAATCACCACCATCAAGAAGCAGCCATGCAAATTAGCAGGAAAGGATGTAAACTCTGCAGGGTGGCTAGTGAGAATAACAACAGCATATGACACTGCAACTCTGTGCTTTCCTGCTATTCCTTAACGGCATAGTACTTGTAAAAAGCATGCTTATATATAGACAGAATATTTGTGGAATCTTTGAGTGCTATACCTGGGGCTTTCCTAGCCCACGATTCCTAGGAAATTTAAGGTGACTTCAATAATAGATTTCAAGAGATTTCATTCCAGATCTGCTTGCAGATTGACTTCCGTTAAGGGCCAAATCTTTATTATAATTTACCCTCAGTGCTACACATGGATGAAAGAGAGCCCTGAATTCATTGGATGCTACACCTTGCTGCCTTAGTGACACAGATGTCTTCTCCCAAGCCGAGATATTTTCATGCAAATCGGAATTATAGCCCAGCTCAGCAAAGTTGAGTAATGAGGAATTCTATGTTTTGAGAGCTAATAAATTGATTCAGTTTTCCCGGTGTGATCTACCTCCCAAGAACTTTAGAAAGCACCAGTCAAAAGAATCACAGATAGAAGTCATAAGTTTTTTTTCTTTTCCTGCTAAGTCTGCTTGGAAGTGTTGGCAAGACCAGTCCACAAATGCCAATTTAAAAACAAAAACAGTTCTTTGTTTCCCCCACTGAAATTTATTATTTGGATCACATCACCTATTTATTCTTTTTGTCTTTGAGGTTTCTAGAATGTCCCATATGTACTTGATTTTTGATGCTTCTTACTGCCCAGGAGTTTGAAAATGCATTTCCCTCCTTTGGGCCATGTTCTCATTGGACTCTGACAAATGGACAGGTATATTGATCCCTTTCCAAGTGGAATTTTTTACCTCGAGGATTTCAGATATAATCCATTGGCCTACTGATGATAGTTTCCAATCATTTCAAGCAAACTGATAAAAAAAATTTCATCTGCATTTTTATTGTGCATAAATATTTTCAAGTCTATTTAGGGTGCCTTCTACTTTATAAAGTTCAGAAATCAATCAAAGGATAATATTCTAGGACCATGCATCTAAGTATCATATCATTGTTCCCTGGTTGAAAAGTCCTACTCCAACTTGCTTGTGAGGTACCCAAGGGGCGTGGTAGTTACAGTAGTTACCAAAGACACATCTAATTGGACCCCAAATATAGTTGAGAGATTCTGCCATGTGAAGTAACATCACTGAAACGTCTTGTTTTTACTTCCAAGATCAAATATATTCTTGTAAAAAGGAGAGGAGAATAAATAGACCCAATTGATTTCTTTATATTAATTATGTGTTTTGGAAAAGTACTTTAAGCTTGTTTCATTGATTAAAACTCTCAGAAAAAAATGCACAGAGTAGTCTCCTCTGTGTACTGCCTACAATAATGGAATACAAAAGCCCACAGTATATAAATAATCAAATCTTTTAAATCAAAATACAAATCAAACACAAGTCTTGAAATCAAAATACAAATGTCTTCTATCTTCCTCTTGGATCACAAATTTTAAGACAGACCATTCCTCCATAGGAATCAAAAGTACTCTGATAAGCACAGTTGGTAAATGTTTCCAAAATAGGAAAACAAATGAAAGATGACAACATATGTAAAATTAGAGGCATCCCCTTGAATCATGAAAGTGTTCCTTTTAGCTTAAGAATTGCTGACATTCCACACTGCTGCAGTGACAATCCACTGCAGTCCACCTTGATCATCCTCTTCACATGAAGAGTATTTTCATTTTAAAAGTTCTGTACGCACAGCAACCCCGTGAAAAACTCAGCAATGTGCATGGCTTTAAAAGGGAAATGACAAGCTTCCATTTTCTCTTCAGTGGTTACATTGAAAATTGTGTGTTGAATGATTCATTGAACTTTTGATTCCAATTGGAGAGTTGGCTTGTGCCAAAACTGGGAAAATGTATTTTCCATTAACTACCACAGCACTTTGTAAGATAAACAAACTTCAAATTTAGTTTTTAAAAAACCATGCTTATATTCCACTGAGTAATAGGGTACGATGACTCTATAATCCCTTGGATTTCCAGATGTCTGTCAAATGTCTTTTTCTAGGAAGAAGGTAACTGTGATAATGTAATAGCCATAAATAGGACCAAAGGGTTGGGTGAAAGAGGTTAATATTTTATTGAGTATTTACATGTGCCTGGCATTGTGCTGGGCACTTAATACATGATTCCTCACTTCTCTCAATGATATGAAATGGATGGTATAATACCTACTACATAGATACAAAAACTAAGGTTAAAACTAAAGTTCTTAGAAAATAAGTGATATATTCAGATAGTAATTAGTGGAGCTGATTGGGATTTGTCTGCAAAACCATTTTTTCAGACTAAAACATTTTGTCCCCAGGGAATAAAAGCATTAAACATGACTTAGGTGGTCATTATGAGACCTGGGTTTGAATCCAGCTTTACTGATAGCTGAGAGACATTGGGCATCTGTGTCTGAACCTTCATTCCTCATCCATAAAGTGTAAAACATAATAATACTTACATCATAGAGGTAAAGATCAAATGATTTAATACCCCCAAAATCCTAGACAAACACCCAAGAGCATGCAAGTATTTCCAGCTATTATTCTTTATGGACCCTCACTTTGTCACTTACAAACTGAGACAACTAAGACTGTTTAGGCTATAATTCTATGACATCCTGCCTGTGATTTAGCACTTTCTTTATTTCTTTCCTGCCCTGCATAGCTTGTGGCTCCCATGCCTAATCCAGGGGTGACCCAAAAAAGAGACTGACTTCTTAAAAAATCATTAACACCAGGTCAAGTTCAACAAACAGAAATGGCATGGAGCAAATCAAGGCCATTGTACCAGCACTGAACATCTGCCCCCAGAAATAGCTGTAGCATTCATTACTTCCTCTATTAATTCATTCAGTAAATCTTATTTTGTACCCAGCATTATTCATGGGGTGGAAAAAACCCTCCACCTTCATTTAGTTTAAATTCTGGTAGGAAAAAAAAACTCTAAGTAAACAAATAAAGAATATAGTCTGAGGTAATGATAAGTGTTACAAATAAATTTTAAAAGAAGCAGGGTAAAAATCATTAGGCCTATATTCAAATATGTGTATAAGAAAGGCCTATCAGAGGAGGTTAAATTTGGGCAGAGAACTAAATAAAGTAAGAGATAGAGCCATTTAAAAACCTTGGGGTAAACATTTGGAGCAGAGGAAATAGCAAGCATAAAACCCCAGGTATGTGAATAAGATCAGTGTGCTCAAGGAACAGTAGGAAAACAGTGTGGCTGGAGTGGAAGAGGTGGGAAGAAGGTCAAAAGACAACTGCTTTGATAGACGAGGGTCAGTTCATGTAGGCCCTTGTAGACCAAGCTTCATGCTCAGACTGGGAGTCTTATTTTTACTGTGATCTTCTCCTAAAAGAAAAGTTTGAGCACAGAAGTGACATAAAATGGTTTATATTTTTAAAAGTCAGCTGGCTGTTGTGTGGGGAGGGAAGCAAGAAGGGAAACATGAAGAGCAGTCAGGAGACTACTGAAAAAGTCCAGCTGAGAAATGGTGGTCTGAACCAGAATTGTCGTATTCAGTGGTTGGGTTGGGGATACACGATGCAGGAAGTAGTGTTGGTGGGACTTGATAAAGTGTTGACCGCAGAGTGAGAGTGGATGAGAATCAAAGAATGATTCCAGGATTGACACTTATGAAGACGGGGTACAGAAGGAGGACATGGAGCTGAAGATGATACTGTCCACATGCCTGTACTACCCCATTTGTGCTCCATCTCTCCTGATGTTAGCTCTGATCTGCCTCAGGTCTTTTTCCTTACATATTTATCTGCTGGGCTTTCTCAAATTCCCAGTTCTCTAGGTAGGTCTGATTTGATATCTTTCCCATATAAAGTCATGATCAAAGTTCAGATTGAAAGGGAAGAGACAGCAGAGAAAAAAAATAGCCTGGAGGTGCAGAAACAGTCACTGTTTCTCAATGTATAAAGAACACTCTCAAAGTTGACCAAAGAAGATAGACAAAAGAAATTAACTGAGCATCTACTATGTGCTTTAGCCTGTTTTAGGTATCATAGGAAATTTAATAAAAGCATTCAACACTAACTTCTGGTCAGAAATTAAAATTTAGTTGGAAAGGCAAACCATACATACATTACAATTGTGAACAAAATAAAACTCACAATCACATGATTATGGCTCTATCTTAAAAAGTATAAGAATTTAGTGTAGAAAAGTTACCAGGGTTCTTATCTGACAGTACCTAGCACAATGGGGCATACAGCATTCTCAATCATTGTTAAGAATATATTGGTTACTTGATTCATTAAAGAACCAAACTTGTTGGGATCGACATTATGTAAGAGGAGGACTTTAAAAAATTAAATTTATACAGTACGTTATTCTCTGCAAAAAAAAAAAAAAATTTGTAAAAATGTGTAAAATAAACCAATTACTGGAATAATAAAGAGGTCCAGAAAAGAGCATCATGCCATTTAATTAAAGAAAATACATAAGAACCAGTCTTTTGCCCTTTCTATCTATCCATATACCACCTCATCAACGTGTAAAGTTTTATCTTTTCTACTCTGTTTTTCTCCTCTCATAAGACAAATTTTCCATGAAAGGAGACAAGACCCACCCTGGGATTTCTACAAAAAGAAAAACAAAGGGCAGTGTACACTGGCCTCCCTCTACCCACTAAGCCCTGCTGCCACCCAGCCTGGAGAAGTTTGTGTTCTGCTGCCAAGAATCTCAGGCAAGTAGAGAGGTCAATCCTCCCCGAGTCTCCCTGTGAGTATATAGGTCAGCCTATCTGGTTGGCAATTTTGAATATTCAAGACCATCTGACATAAGAGCAGAAAACTTATTTCCTAAGGAAACATTATTCATTGCTTCGATCCTTGGTATCTCTTCTCTTGCCTAAAAGAGAAAAGCCCCAGCTATTTACCAGATTGTCAACTTCCTCTCTAAGCTGATTTTATCTTTGCCCTCAACTTTAAACCAAATTACAGAGGAAACGGACCACAAGTGAACTGATTTAACAATGAACCCAAGATATAAAATGGTCCAGCTGACAGGAAGAATTCACTCACATAATCTCTGCTGCGCTACACATTACTTTTCTGAAGGAAATTCATTGTCACTTACACAAACAGCACCTTGGATACGTTCCACAAAAAGGCAAGGTATACGCCCCGTTTTTTTTTTCCCCCTCTTTGTACCTATCATACCATAGGCAGGCTGTTAATATCAATTTGATTAAGAAAAAGACTGTCTTCCTTGTCTGTCTACTGTGATTCTTTCAAATGGAGCAATGTATCTCTAAGTTTTTTGTAGAAGGAAAGACCTAAAACATAGTATCTTTCCCTAGGGGACCCATTGGCCAGCTTCACATTCTACCCCATTTACAAGGTTAGAATCAATATTTAATTCCCATAGTACAACTGAGCAGCTTGGGGAAATTCACTGATTTATCACAGGGAAAGCAAAAACCTAAAGAAAATATATTTCACACATCAGACAGACAATTTTTACTTTCTCTGGATGACCTCCAACAAAAAACTTATCTTCCAGATGGTCAAGTGAGAACTTGCTTTCTCCCTTCATTTGCTAGGGCAGCCACTTTATTCAGACATGTCTCCTCCTTCTCTCTATGCCCCCACAAACTATTGTTAGGAAATACACCAGGGAAGTACTTCATTTATAGGAAGACTCGGTTGCATTTCAAGGCATGAGTCTTCAGTGGGATATTTTTTCCTCCTCCTTTATGGTTAAAATTTAGGAAAGCTATTGCCTGCTTGCACAGAGACCTCTCCAAGCAGAGAGCTCATATTCCAGTTTGGTGAGAAAGCCAGCTTTGACTAAGCCAGCTTTCTCTTTACCTACTATGACAGGCAGGCCCAGGAAGAAGACATCTACCTCCTTGGGATGATTAAGTGGCTGTAAACAGGTGCTCTAGTGTTGGAACAGAACAAACTTCTCTGGAATATTCCTCAGAGCAGAGAGAGAAAGAAAGAATGTGGGAAACTGACTCCAAAGGAAAAAAAAAAAGTCCAAAATTTCATAATTTTCCACAGAGATTTTCCTAGCACTCAGGTCCTGCTTAGAAATGCACATGCATTCACATATACATACACCCACACCTCCCACCCACATGCAAGTTTAATTTAAATACAATATTAAGGTTGTAATTTCTCCAAGATGAGATTTGTTTTTAAAAACTGGTTGCAAAAAAAGCAGTATCCTACTTTTTTCGTGACGTGAAATCACTCAACACATATGTAATGGCAGGTTGATACAGTGACTGTTAAAGAAAAATCACACAAGACCAGATGAGCAGACGGAAGTTGGTTTTATTCCAATACTGTCACCAGCAATAGGGGACAGAGCACAGATCAAGTGTGGATACTTGGCTCTGCTAATACAAAGAGCGGGAGGTTTTGAAGTGCTGGGGTGAGCTAGTGGAAAAGTACTGGAGGATGTTGGGGGGGAGGCTGATCAATGGGCTGTATCCAGCATATTGAATTATTCCTGGGTTTGTAAACGTTTTTCTCTGTGATTATGTCATCTGCATTCGCTACTTGGTGGCCATTAAAGTTAGGGTATCATCCTCCACAGAGACTGGGAGATGGGGTGCTATCTCCTTCAATGTTTACATTACAAAGAGATAGGTCCCAGGTCCTTGAGAAAGACTTTTCCTGGGTTGTAAGCTTGCAAGAGGCTGGGAGAAGATTTATATCTCAAAGGGGCAAAGAAAGAACATACAGTGGCAAGTTTTCTAAAGTAAATGTTCTACTCTAGGAAAACAGAGGGCAGGGAGGGACCTACAGCCAGAGAAAACTAGTCTAAAATTTCTTGAAGCTGAGGGGGACATTAAAGCTGTCTTGGTCATTCAACCTCCCCCACCGTTCCTAGAAGAGTCCTCACTACCAATGTGGCCACTTCTTTTGCAGGATAGAGAACACAGAGAAACCAGTTTAAGCCACAGCCCCTTATTATTTTTCTATTGAGTTGTGAGTTGTGTCAGCTTCCCATAGCTAGACTATCCCTTCCCTCTCTACAATCTTAACAACAAGCTTTTTGTCTTCACTTTGTGAATGCCATCCTCAGTTTAGTATCCTGATTTTGAGCACAATCTATAAACATTCTCCTAGCCCTGAAAAATCTATGACTGCAAGATTACATCAGGACACATGGCCAAGGTCTGGGAATTTCAGTAGCATGAGGAACAAAATAATCATATTTTATGGGGCAAATTTTAAGTATCAGTGTTTGTAACTTTAAATATTATTAATTACTCAGAGTCATAGTTAGATTACCAAACCCAAGAACAAAATCATTGACACTGGCAATTGAGTTTTAGATGCAAATTTGCTCATATGTATGTATGTAATTCCTACATGTGTCAGACACAGTAACACGTACTTTCACACTTAGATATTTTTCATGATTGTGTGTTCCCATCTCTCTACTTCTTAGCATTTTCTTCTCTGGTTCCTTTCAGAGTTTTCAAGTTCTTCCCCCATTCAAGTTTTGATAATTCATATATACTTAGTATAAATTTAAGTTCATACTTAATACATACCGTCATCAGAGGCAATTCCATTAAATTCTTTTGTCTAAGAACTGGTATGACCCTGTCTGAAAGAAATGCCCAGTCTTCAACCTAATATAGTTAGAAATAAACAAGTAATTGTTTCTACAGGCAACCCCCAGACTAAACTGTGTGAGTATATCCCCTCAGCCAGCTCTCCAGCACGCCCATTCTACTCTTAGCTTAACTAGCAGGGCCATTTCTAGATATTAGGGATTTTTTTTAATTCCCTAAGATTACATTGACACTCTACCGCACACCCAGCAGAGGACTCCTGAGATGAGATCTTGGGGTTACATCTCAGGGAGAGCAAGGAAAGAAATTGATCTTGGAGGTCACTGAAATCAAACCATAGGCCTGCAGCTCTTTCTGCCTCAAGCTGTTTTGTCCTTCTGAGTGCTAATCTTCACTGAATCCCACCCTTTGTGTGTTGCCCAGGGTCGCCTATTGAAGGTATGGCTGCCTGGAAAAAAACTGAAGCAAACCTCTGGGGGGTTAGGGGAAAGCCGGAGGATTATTATGGCCTTTCAAGTTCTAACAGAAAGAAGACTTCAGGAGAGGTTTAGTGGGTTACAAATCAGAAGGAGACATTTTAAGAAAATTTTAAAACTCTGTTAAGTCACTTTCTTAGACACAGTTGGACTAAAAATAACTACTAAAAACTTAAGTGCCAGACCTTTGGAATTCATCATTGACTCAGAAATGGTTAAATGTATCAAAGTTGACCAGACTGCCATGGGAATAGACTCCTAGAAAAATATATTGTGGGGAAGCCATTTCTCCTTGGGCCCTGTTTGATGGAAAAAGACTCTCACTAAATCATTTAGTATGATTGTTCTTTGTCTCTTTAAAAGCCAACAGAAGGCCCAGGGGAAAGAAACATCTCTTAATTGGGTATCAGTAGGTTTTGAATTCAGTTCAGTGTTTTTGAACATGTACCATGCAAGAGGCATTGTGCTAAGGAACACATGAGGGAAAAAAAACACAACCCCTCCTGCATAAGCTGTAACACAGGGGATAAAAATGGGATTTGAATAGCTACAATTAAAGTCAGAAAGGTATTAAAAGGCATGAAAGTGACAATCAGGTGTCTTAGAGTTCAGAATATTAAGCAATCTTGAGAGTAAGAAAAGCCCTAAGGAAAACATGGCATTTGAGTTGTCCTCCAAGGAAAATTCTGGGGTCTAGCCCACAGGGGACATGCTCAGAATCTCCCCCAGGGAGTTAGAAGCATCCCTAAATGCGTGTGAAGACTCCACCTGGAATATTTAGTCCAAACACAATTATCCTGGCCCTGTGGAGACATCACACAGGTTAATTGGTGAGGCTTCCATGAATTAGTCAGCTGTCACAAACTGTTAGGGTTAACAGAACTGCTGCTAAACCAGCAGTGACAGTAACAGAACTTGGTACCGAAGGAACACTCCTCAATTCCTTATTGATCGTACTTCAGTTTTCCAGCTATTCTTAAATAATTTCCATAAGGAAAATTCACTCTTTAAAAACTGTGGAGTACAGTATGTGGAATGCACGGGATGGTCTGTGCAATGGCCTCATCAGCAGATGAAGTACAGTGATCTAGGTCAGGGCTCACCTACGATGGCCTGCAAGCCTGGTTCTGTTTTTGTTTTTGTACAGTAAGCTAAAAATGGTTTGTATCTTGTTAGGGTTGTTAAAACTAAAAGAAAAAAACAAAGAATGTGTGACAATGAAGACTGTGTGTGGCCATCAAAGTCTAAAATATTTACTCTCTAACCCTGGCTTTTAACAGAAAACATTTGCTAACCCCGGTCTAGAGGGTGATCATCTGAGGTTTGATAGCAGAGGGATCACCAACAATTTAGTGTTTACATATTAGTATTAAGATATTTTAAAGTAATATGAAATGCCCTCAAATGCATTTTTATGCGGTCATAATTGAAAACATTCTAAATGGTATATACAGAAACACTGAGGCAGAGAGATCGTAGGATAACAATGCACAATAAAAACCAGATTTCCAAATCGAAATTCCTTCATTCTAACTCCTAGATGAGGTGTGCTGATGATGGTTTATTTGTTTATCACGCATTTATGAAGCACCCTATATGTGTGTGTGTCTGTGTGTGTGTGTGTGTGTGTGTATGCATATATGGATGGATGGATGGATGGATGGATGGATGGATGGATGGATAGATAATATTCAGCACTGCTATAACAGGTATGATTTTCTACATACCTTTGAAACTTATAATCTGTATAGGCATATCAGAGAAAGCTACAGCACACATAAGTATATAAAGAATAACAGATCACATAAGAAAGGGCTAAGGACACAAAAGTCAGGAGTGGTCACTGCCAAATGGGCCAACCAGTGCAAACTCATTGAAGGGCACCAGTCTTGAACTACCTTAACCAAATCATGTGCTAGGAGAAGGAAAGAAGATTTCCATATAGAGGAAACAAGGACAAGAGGCAGGAAGGTACTAAAGGCGAGAAAAAGCCAAGGGCCACTTTCAGAAATAGCAAAAGAGAGACTGAGATTGTAAAGTCAGGCAACTGCATATAGAGTAGGCCAAACTGAAAGCTTTTGGAAACTTTTTAAACAGTTTACGAATTTTTTTTTTTTAATTAAAACTTGCTTTCTATTTGTAATACTACAATAGAAATGTCAATAATGTGAAGTAAGCATAGTGCTGAGGATATACATTAACTCACATCACACTCACAGTAATCCTGTGAGGTATGAAATACAAAATATTAACACCTTTTTACTGCTGAGACCCTGATGCTCTGGGAGGGGAAGAGAAGACAGGAGTCAGTGCAGATCTCCTAGCCTCTATGGTGAATGCTCTCAGCTACTCTGCTAGAATAAATATCTACTTGCTCAAAGGGAACTTGGCAGCTCATGACAAAAGAAGAGCAGAGGTGGCAAGCCCTATAAGGAAAAAAATTTATTGCCAACAGTAGTTCCTGGGCCTTTTATTCAAACGCATAGTGCATGCCTGGAAAGGCGGTTCATGACAGGTGTGCATTTTGGGGGTTCAGGGTAGATGGAAATGAGGAAATGAGATTGAAGTTGTAACCAAGTAATAAGAGAAAAAAATTAATAAAACTCTCATCAGAAAATGAGACATTTGTAAGGACCTCAGAGTTTTCATTTACCCAAATTTTATAAAAGGCAGGAAGCAAAGCATGTGTGGAAATCGTGTGTTTCACTATGTCAGTCATCTTCCTCTTTCCCTGCCACTGATGGCATGCACTTCTTTGCCTTTATTTTCTGACACTTAAGGAAAAGGCATGTTTGACAAAGTATATAAAATGCAACTTATCAGCCAAGACTTTTAGACAAATATTTCAGTTCCAGAATGTTTATAGCATGTGTTTTGATGTTTCTAAATTACCATATGTTTTTTATTGTAAACAGAGACTGCTTCATTTGTTGAATAGGTATGATATATTATGTTGACTCTTTCTGACATTATATTGAGTTTGAAACTTGAGAGGTAAAAAGTAATCTCTGAATATTCCCAACTTTGCCTTCCCTGTTTTAGAGACAGAAGCCATTTGCATTTCACCACCTACTGTTTCTGTACTGTCTTTTTCAAATTCATTTCAGTTTCCGCTGGGCAAAATCAAAGAGGTAAATAATTTGTTTCAACCTATGAATATTGATTAATAAATTTAAAAAAATTCTCCACACCACATCGCTAAGTGGCTAAGAAAAGTATTGCTAGAACCATGAATTCATAGCACTCTTAGTTTTTATCTCAGAGTGCAAACCATCAGCTGCTTGAAAACAATCCTTCACGCAACTGAATCCTGGCTGGAGCTGTGTAGGATGATGCAGCAAAGGCTGTAATGAATGACTCCAACATCCCAGAACAGTGTCTGCCTGACAGAGCAATGTATACAAACCCATGCCTGGCTTTTATTGGGCTGCACCCAGTGTACAATTCTCCAGTGAGCCCAGGAGTCAGAAACTGTCAATTACAAAGAAATGGTTGGCAGACTGAATGAATATTTGTGTGTAATTATCACAGCATCCACCAGCAGCAAAGACTCCAGAGTGGTGTGCACAAATGTTAGTGTCCTTTCCCTGCATAAAACACCCATTTTTACACTGTGTGATATCAATGCCTAACAGAGGTGATGAGGCAGGATGCAGGCAATTTATTTTGCCAGCCACATGTGACTTAAGATGTTATTCATCACTGAGCAGCGACTGCTTTTGCCGAAAGCATTATTTTCAAATATTTAAGAGACTCTCAGCTTTTCTTTGGCCATCCGAGAGCCCCTTTCTCCCCTAGCTTTATATATAGTCCTAAAGGACAATGCTCAGGACATACTTTTAAACAGTTACAAGCTCCCCAGAAAAGCTCCTTTCTAGAGTTCCTCTTCCTCAAGTGTAAAAATGAAGTCGATAGATATTCTAGCTCAGATACTTTATGATTGGAACACCCACACTTCCTTTCAGTAAACCCTTCAGAGGGGTAGTTCTAAACTTGATGCTTCAGCCAATGTGTTGTGAGTGGCACCAGCAAATCCACGTGCTTTGTATCAGCTCCTTAGGTTGTTGAAAGAGGAGAGAAATAAGAATGACCACCGCCCTTGCAGAGTGATGAAGTCCTTTTCTGAATCACCATCCTTCTAAAACAGTATCTTCTCATCTTTTGCTGAGGTCAGACACTCATCTGAAAATCTGAAAAAGAATCTGCATCTTCTTCCCCGAAAAAACATTACTGGATGTTTGCGTGAGCACACACACCCCTACACATGCTGACTTCATGGGCATGTGACCTGTGCAGTCACACAGGGTCCCTTGCTCAGAAGGTTCTCATGCTTGTTTTAATATTCTGATGTTGTCATCTTGAATTCTTAATAATTTCACCTTTGAACTTATGTTTTATAAGAGAAGTCTGGTGGGCTCATGGAACAAGAGCAGAGAAGAATGGAAAATATGCATGTCCCCTGTCCTTGCCACTCCATCTGCACATAGAATTCACAATGCCCATGAGCACAGAATTCCACTGGACCCCTGATGTGTGGACATTCACCAAGACTCAAAGCAAGGACACGGTAAAGGTGAACATCTAATACTGAGTAAGCAGGGCCAATAAGCCCCAAGAGGCCACACTTTTAAATCAAATCAGAACTTGCTTCAAATGCAGAAAAAAGACAAATGACCAAGGAGCCCTATAGAATCCTTTCTTGTTTGTTACTTCCCTGCATTAGCCAACCAGCTATGCTGAAAATGATGACATAGAAGGAAAAGACAGCAACCCATAGTTCCTTTAAGCCCTTCTTTATACATCGGAAAGCCATAGGTAGTGAGTGTTGATAAGCTATATGTGTACCAAGAAATGAAGTAAAAACATTTAAGTTAGTTTTGGGCAGTGTTTCTAATGTTTTGTTAAGAACAAAATATATTTTCACCAACCACAAAATAATAACTGTGTAAATTTGGTGGTTCTGCTTATAAGTTAAATGCTTTTTAATAAAAATATTTACCTTTAATACTGGCAATGTACAATACAGATAGGAATGGCAAAACACAGGCTAATAATTTTATGTTTTCATTTTTCTTTATTGAGAAATTTAAAATGGCAAGTTGAAAGCCAAGCCATGGAAGAAAAAAATTTCATATTTTAGTACCCTAAAGGTACTATAGTTTCTAAAAAACAAAGGTACTTTCTTGCTCTTTTTTGAACAAAGGGCTCCATATTTTCATTTTGCACTGAAACCCAGAGATTATGTAGCCAGCCCTACTTCTACCAATATTTTACATACAATCTCAAGATTCCCACAGCCTTACAAGGTGGGAAGAAGTTGAGAGGATACATAACCATGTATATGCAATTGAATTAGTTTGCTTGGACTGCTGTAACAAATACCAGGGAATACTTTACGAGTAATTATTGGTATAGTCAAAATACAAAGATTTTGTCAAATACTCTCTCTAAATTTCTTACTAGCTCTCACCTAAAGGGTCTCTTGAAATATCTGTGACTTAAGATACCCCTTACTCTTTTTTTAAAAGAAGAATTTCATAATATAGCATAATCAGTAACAAAGATAAAATGAATTTAAAGACTTGTATGATAATAACCTGAGATTGCTCTTTAATTATCCAGAGCTCTCAAAACAATAACTGTCTGTGCTTCAGTGTTCTACATTGTTTTTTAATGAATACACATCAAGAAAGCATTATATGTATTTAGTTGATTCCATGATGCTAATTCCATTAATGGGTCTAAATACTTTCTGGCCCTTATCTAAAATTAATCTCTAATAGAATTTAGAGCCTTTAAATTATTTCTGTTCTCAGAAGCCTGTAAATCATGTTCCCAGAAATTGACCAAAGAGGAGGAATTATGGGCTGCAATTTTGAGAAGCACACACACCAGGCAGGGTAGCACAATCTTTTCTTGCCCCTAATAATATCTGAATGCCAGAAATACAATGAAGGAAGGTGGAAAAATTATTTGGCTCCCAATGTCCACAGGATCCAACACATTTAAACTCATTTTTCATGCCAGGAAACAATAGCATTCTTTTCCTATATGGACAGTATGTATTTTGCCCATCTGATTCAGTAAGAATTGAACTGCAACCAGAAGACTTGGGTTTTAGCACAATTTCTGACATTAATTAAGTCCATGGCCCATGATAGGTTAGCCATTCCATCTCTCTCTTATTCTCTCAAGGGAGAGTAGTGACACAGACCCTACCCAGCTTTTAGGCTGAACTTAAGAATCACGAGAATGTCTGAAAGCCTCTGAAGATGCAATCATAAGTCATACAACAATTTGCAACCGCATTTTAAAAGACTATTTTACCAGACTGATTTCTCAACTAATATTTGGGTTGCTTCAATCAACTTCAAAAAGTTCCCCATTCACATGTATCAGTGTTGAAGTAAGCAAGTAGTATCCCTAATCCATAAAGTTAATCGTAATCCCTGGGTATACTGTGGACAAATAACTTAATATCTTTAATATTATTTATTGAGCACAAACATGATAGTACATATTTGGGTAGGTGAATTTTAAAAAAGTGTTTAAGACTTTCTTCTCTCAAACTGAATAAATACTGTTAAGAATCTATTTCACTAAGTAGGTTTTGCATTCAGAAAGGTTTGCGTTAGGTTTTGTGTTCAGATTCCATCTCAAGCCTTGAGATCCTAAGGAAGACAGTAAACAAAACCCGTAGGACTTTAAAAGCTAAAACTCATTCAGTCAGAACAGCTAGGCTCTGTCAGAGTTTCCAGCTTTCAATTTCACATCTTAAACCAAAACAAAAAGTGGCTTTATTCCAAGTAGATACACAATCCAATGCTGAACAAAAAGATGCAAGGCCTATACAGTAAATTTTGTCACTTTTTTTGAACTATATTTTGTGTATCAAGACTAATGAATGTCATATTATGTTAACACTGATATTGGTACATCCAAAGTTTGTTAAGTGAAGAAATTGTAAATTTTGTTGACTTTACAATCAGTTTTACCATAATTCAATGGCCTGCCCCCAATCTCTATAACTATCATATGAGCATTTGAGAAACATTTCCTGATCCTGCCACAGACTTACTGAATCAAATTCTCCAGAAGTGGGGCCCAGGAATCTATGTATTTAAAGTTCCCATGTATTTCTGAAATCATTCGGGTTTGAGACCCACTAAATTCCTAGTTCTGAATCTGTAGCACATACACAATAGAAACCAAGTACACCCAAAGCCTTCCTGCTGTTTGTGGGAAGTTGCTGAATTTCACTGTTTGCTTGTTTTCAATTAAAAACTAATATCTCTGTACCCCTCAAAAAATAATAAATTAAAAAAAAAAAAAGATGATTGAACTTGGTGTACCCCCCAAAAAATAATAAATAAATAAATAAAATTATAAAAAAACAAACAAACTAATATCTCCTTGTGAACTTGAGAATTATACGTCATCAGCGGATGTTTTTATTTAATTCATTTCAACTAACTGTAACAGAGTACACTGGCTCTCAGATTTTAATGTGCATTAGAATCACATGCACAATTTAAATTTGGGGTTTTGTTAAAATTCAAATTTCTGGAACCCATCAGATACAATAACTTACAAATTCAATGTAGGAGAATGGAACTGACATTTTTAACAGTACCCCAGACTCTTCAAAAATCCAATTGAAGTAATGCTGCTGTAGTATATGCAATATGTTCTTAGATCCTACCTTGCTTTTCTATGGTGATTTGTAATTTTGCAGATCTTTCATATTTATGCTCTCACTTTATCTTCACAGGCAGAGAGATGAGATAGGTATCATTGAACTCATATTATAGATAAAGTTCAAAAATGTGACAAATGTTAGATACCAGTAGATCCAGGAATCAAAACTAATACCATGTTCAATGCTCCTTCCAACAGTAAAAACAAAAAAAAAAAGAAAAATTATAATGTGCTGACCAAATCTGATATTTGCTTAACTAATGATATACAGAAATTAATTTCAAAGAAAATTTGGGAGAAAGTTGGATAAGTTAAGTATCTTAAACAAAATCCAAATCCAAATTCCTCTCTCAATTCAAAAAATTGTATAGAATCTATTTTGTACAAGATGCCACAGTAGGAACTACCAATATTCCAAGATTCAAACTATCAGAAAAGAAACAGATACTAATTGATAATGAAAAGTGTGAGGAGTATTGAAAAATAAGGGATGAGGTGTTATAGACGGAATGTTTGTATTCCCCCCAAATTCATGTGTTGAAGCTGTAAACCTCAATGTGGCTGTATTTAGAGATGGGACCACTAGGAAGTAATGAAGGTTAAATGAAGACATAAGGTTGAGGCCCTGATCTGACAGGATGAGTGTACTTAAAAGAAGAAACACTCTTCTCTCTCCCCCACCCCCTTCCTTTTTCCCTCTCTCCCTCTTCCTCTCTCTCCCCTCCCATGTGCACACACCAAGGAAAGGCCATTGAAGAAATAGTAAGAACAGCAGTCATCTACAAGACAGGAAGAGTGGCCTCACCAGAAATTGAATTTGTTATCACTTTGATCATGAATATCTAGCCTCCAGAAACGTGAGAAAATAAATTTCTGGTTTTTTAAGCACCCCCATTATGTGTTTTCTTGGTTTTTTGATTTTGTGTTTTTGTTTGTTTTTTGTGGGGTTTTTTTTTTTTTTTTTTTAATAGTAGCTCAAGCAGACTAACACAAGAGGGAAGACCTAGACACTAAGTGCAATGGTTGAATTTATAAGTGTCTGGTGTGTGGCCTAAAGTTAAGACCCAATATTACGGGCCTTGACATCTGGTCAAAACAGAAATACTTTGAGTGATATAACTGCAATTTCCTATCCCCACTCCACTCCCACAGATCAGGTCCATAGCCAAACAACCTTCCTTATCAAAGCAACAGGCACAGTTCCTGCCTATCTCTGAGGAGTGAGTTTCAATTCCCTTCAAGGAATTATTCAACACAGCAATCACATCCTCCCATGGGAACCAAGGGCCATTTTATCCTCTTGATACTAAAAAACCTGGGCAATGAGTAATAGGGTTCATAAACTGTTGTCATCTTATCTGTCCAGTGTTGAGTATTATGTGTTCGGTCATCCCCGTACCCATTGAGTGGAAATCCCTCTTCGCTAATGGGGTGAAGAAGAGATGAAAACACAGTGAAAGTGCTGAATCTGCCCACCACAGATACTTGCTCGAAAGGTCTAATTTAATAGAACAAACTTTTACAACTGGCTTCACTAGAATATTTTTTGAAAATGTTTCCTAAAATCAGATTCTCTGGCCTGAGTGATGAACATAGACCTCCCTTCACACATTAAAGGACGCCTTCCAAATGAAATGATAAATTACACTAAAATTGGGTGGGACCATGCTTCACTCTCACTTCTGAGTGATTTTTGACCAACAAGTTAGCCATGTATTTCTCTTTCCATTTTTAATCCATGTGACTCTAAAATTAGTTCATAATCTGTAAACAACGATGAACAAACACCAGGAAATCTCTATATTAAACAAAACTATGTAGCAAATAGTTTAAAGCTAAAACATCACAATGCATGGATGTGCCTCCCATGAAATGTTTTGAAGAACTGTGTTTTTGTACTTTTAACTCCCTCAAAGAGAAGCACATCTGTGCAGCATTTCTTCTGTTTCCCCACCTATTCACCATGGCCTGTGGCTGCGTGAAATTGACACACTCAAGTGCCCCCAGCAAGGCCCGAATGAGAAAGGCTTTGTAATTCAGGCTCTGTGATCTCTCATATAAATATTGCTTTGAGTTGGACAGTGAAAAAGCCCAAGGTAGCACTATAATGCCAACCTGACAGACACTTTACAACCTCTGCCAACATAACACTATATCAGCATCTTGCTTAAGCATGAAAGAAGAATGTTCCTGAAATGATTCAAAGTGATAAAGTAGTCCCCAAAGAGATTTAGAGTTGATTTTCCAGCTATTAAGTATTTCTCCATCTTTTCCATTATCCCTACTGGGGATGAGAACACAGGGAAAGAACCACTCTACACAGAAGTATTCTAATCCCTCTAGGGTGGCAAACTGTTGTCTTGGGCTCTGGGCCCTTGAGCCCTGCTCACTGGATTAGGATCTCGGCTCATCTTACTAGCTGCAAGAACTTCTGTAAGTTTCCCTGTGTCTCTGTGCCTCCACTTCCTCCTTTTTAAGAGGGGGGTTTTGAGACTGGCCTGGGACAGGGACCCTTTGCTGCAATGCTTTCACCTGGACAAATGTTCTCCTCAAGCAACAAAATACAAAGAAACTATACGCGACTAAAATTAATTGCATGCGTGCACAGTTGGGGCAAATTATGGGCAACAAGATACAAAGAGACCAAAATGCCCAACTGCCACTTGTGCAGAGCCAGGAGCAAAAGCAGGGTTCTGTGCATGCCCCCTGCACACAACACCACCAAAGGGGTGGGCAAACCACCTAAGCCACTTTGGACACACCCCTACTCTCGCCCCATTTAAGGAACCAGCTCACCCCCTCCTCAGGGAGAGCAAGCAAGGGAACTTGTTGCTTGTTCTCACTCCCCCCTTCTGCAGTAGGGACCCCAGTAAAGCCTTGCCTGAATTTCTTGTCTGGCCTCTGATCAATTTCTATTGCAGGAGGAGTCCAAGAACCCTGGTCAGTAACAGTTTCAATAACCCAATGTTGTACAAGGGATGAATCAGTGAACACATGCTAATCCCTTAGCACAGTACTTGGCTCACAATGAATGTTCAATAAACATTAGCAACTTCTATTATTACTGTCATTTTATGTTGGGGTAAAGCTTTCAAACTGGGGTAAAGCTTATCTGGGCCATTTTCTGTTTAGAACAGAATAAAATGATGCACTTATTGCTGAAAAGGCCCTTGAAGATGATGTAATCCAATCCTTCCTTCCTTTCATTTTGTGGCTGAGGAAACAAACAGATAGTGTAACTTGCCCAAAGTCATGGCAGAGACAAAAATTAGAACTCAAGACTCTGGGTTTCCAAAATTTTAAGAGCAGAAATGCCCTTTCACAAAGAACTATCAAGAGGTCTCGTTCATTGTCTACCCAAAAATTAGCCATATGCAGCCTTCATCTTAGAGGAAATCTCAAGTTCAAATCTGTTTCCTACTTCAGTTTTCCTTTTATTCAGATGGATTCTAATTTTTTAATGAGAAACTTCTGAGTTGTATGCTGCAAATAGCTTCAAGTTTCTACACTGAATCTAGTGGCAAACAGATACACAAAACTGAAGCGTCATTTTAAATGTGAAAAGTCTTATAAAAATTAACTTACAAAAATATTTCTACCAAGCTTACAGGTTGGCATTTACTGCACATTTGTCAAAAGCTCAAACTAAAGCTAATTTTTCCCACAAAATCGAAGTTTACATTATTTAGACAGATTCAGCATTGTTAAAAAAAAATGCATAATAACCACATTCATGCAACACAATTTCCTTAAAAAATTAAAGTATAATAATATAAAAGAGCAGAACTAAGGACTGAACAGAACATTTTGGTTTATAACCTACAGCTAAAGATTCCTAGCTGACTGGAGTATTTAACAACACTAAACTTATTTTATAGTTTGGATCAAAAAGTAAAATTAATTTGAGATTATTAAGAACTCATACCATTAGATAGCATCTTTAGGAAATACACTAAAATTTCCCCATTTTTCTCAAGCTCAAGTGTGCCTGTCCTATTGAGATATGAGTCTAGGCCCTGACTTACGAGCCCTGGGTTAGCCTTAGTCAGGATAATTAGTTGCTACACATGCTTTTCAGAAAGGGCATGAAGCAATAACCTGATGACATATGCCTTAGTTTTCACATCAAGAGAATGAGATAATACAATTACTTACCTCATTGGCTTGCTATAGTGACGTAATATCTATTAAGAGATTAGAACACTACCTCATACATAATAGGTAGCACTCAATTATCAGTGAATATTAGTATTATTATTGTCCTAAATAATATTATTAATATTGGTATTATTGACCTCAGAAATATATCTAAAATAGCAAAGCAAACATTAATATCCTTGATAGATGTGTCTCCCATTAAAGAGAATTATCAGAGTTGAAGTTGGTATTGCCAAAGTCTCTCTAGCTTATATTGTTGAGCCCTATAGAGAAAGTTACCTAAGAAATTAATATTTGTCTGGAAAGACTGAATTTTTGCTCTTGAGTAGACATGACAAGAAGTTCCCAATCCAAAACCTTGTATGAAGAAAATCACTGACAGTATTGAATATAATTTAGATCTAGTGGAGATAATTTATAAGTGATTTTTCCTTTCCTACATCTATAATATAAAGCTGGAATTCTCTTCTGCATTTACACTTACACCCTAGAAAACTATTTCAGATTTGAATCAGAAGCATAGCAGTAGGCCTGTATTCATATGCTACTTTTGCATGAGGGGTACACAAGAGAAAGAAAGGGATTTGCTGACATGTAAAGGAATAGAAATGAAAACTGTCTACATTCTTGCATGTCCTTGTTTCAACTTTAAGGCTAAAAGTTGGAGCCAAAAGGATTAAGCTACAATCCAAAGGATGCCACAGCAACATGATTCTGGTTTCTTTTAGCCAAAATGTAATTTTATGTTTAGCCTTTTGGTTCTAAACACTTGACAGTAGAGTGGGCTGTGAGATTTACTCATGAATATTTATTTACCAATTCTAAGTTCAATTTACTTTGATTCTGTCAATGATAGGAAGGTGGGAAAAACATGGTCTTTGTTCTCACATATTAGGTGGCAGATGTCACTTACTGTTAGGAAGTCCAAAGTGCTATGAGTCTCATAAAGCTCTTCTATAAAATGAAAAGCTCTATAAAAGGGGTGACCATATCTTCCCTAATATTGGACATTAACTTATTTTGCAGCCTTGTATCACAACCAAGTAAATACTGTTACAAGTCACTACTAAAAGATACTGCCCAAAAAGATACTGCCCCTGTGCCCTGAATTGAAATGACATCATAGAATCCTTATTACAAAGTTTCTAAAGGTCCACAACAAATAGATCTGAAATCTCCATAGCTTTTTGTGCACATAATGAATTTGATAATATGGTAAAGGTCAGGAATTCAAATAAGGTGATCACTATGCTCATTAATTCCAAACAGAATGAAATATCATGCTATTTAATATCTTTTTGCTCTTCTGTATGCCCTTTCCTTAATTTTCAGAGCAAACAATTAATCCTCTGCTTCGCACCAACATGTTTTGATTAATAAGGATTTTATAACTTAGAGGAAAATCCAATAGCTCACTGCACTGTACAGCTGGATGGTCAACATAAAGGATTGTAGAAGATTTAGCTTGAAACTTTCCACATAATGAGAAGGCATCCTTTTCTTTCCCTGCAGATCTAAATTGTAGATTACTCTGTAGGTTGTTTCCCAAGTAAGTAAATACATTAATTTCTGAAAATAAAATAATGTGAATTTTTTAAAGAAAGCCCCTGGAAGCACATCTATTCTCATTTTGTAAATTACTGGGGCCATCTTAACATGGGAAAATGGAAACGTGTCCGTAATCTTTGAAAAAAAATAAATAACAGTATTAAAATAGCATGTTGAAAACACAGTTCTTAGAGAGAAAATTGGTTTTAGTACTAAAAGGTATCCACTTATTCAATACAATGTCATAGATTTAACAGCTATGTAACCCTTCAAGTAGGAAATTATGATGGAAATATTAAGAAGACCTTAATTAAAGCAGCATTATCTGTGTCTCTTTCTCCTCCTGCTCAATAAGAGGATCACATCTTTATCCAAGAGCCTTTGCCTTTGACTTTTATATACCTGTTTTTCATAACACATTTTGAGCTAACACCACACCAGTAAGATCAGTAGCAGTTCTCGTCTCTTAAACCTTGATAAGATATAGAGAGAAGTTAGGTATTATCTTTTGTTGTTATTATTATTAAACATGTGTCTTCATGTTGATTCCCATTCAAGAAGATTTTATAAAGAGAATATGGAAGATGGGATTGATGGGGGAATCATAGCCAACATAGAGAAGCAAGAGAGCCACACATGCTCTGGAAAATATTATGATTCCCTTGGTCTTTAGTCTCAGCAGAGAGGAGGAATGAGGGTAGGAAGTCTTACCAGCTTTCATAACTCTCAGTCATAAGTCCTGGGATCTAGAAAATTTGACCTCACTGCCACCTGCCCCCCCACCCCCCCCACCCCGAGCCTTGCCTATCTCTATGTTTTTCTTTATGTCCTCTTTTCCTAGAGGACCTTCTTCCTCACTCTTTGCCAGCCAGCCACATACTTCTCAGCCTTCAAGGAGGCGAATGTCAATTCTACCTCCTCAACAAATGTGCCCCATCACGCCTCCTGGAAGTGATCTTTCCTTGCATGAGCTTCCAGAGCCCTTAAATCTAGCCCCTCAATCTGTCACATGTTTACCTCCCAAGGAGAAGTTCTTTTTTTCCGCATATACTGTCTTGTTCCTCCCTTTCTTAATAATCCTATTGCCTGACCAATACTTCCTTATGGGGGACAAGGGGAAGGGCATGGGGGTAGGTGATGTTTGAGATGGGTCCTGAGTGTTGGCGGAATTGTATACATTTGGTAGGGGAGATGGAAAGGAATTCCAAGTCAAGCATTAAAGCTCAACCAAGAATTTTGACCTAGAACTGGGCAGAGCTTGCACAGGGTAAAATGAGTAACCAAGACCAATTGTGGAGGGTGGTTCCTGCAGAGCACAGTCCTTACTCTTGTTCAGGTGACAGAACATCATAAATTGACACATACCATCTCACATGCATTATTTACTATGTCCATAATGGAAACAATTTTAAAAGAAAGTATAATGAAATAAAATTGTATACAGCATGACAACCAGAAACATATGTCTACAAAATATAAATTCATCCAACTAGATTCATTTTCTCCAATGTTTCCTGTTTGCTATTTGCTCAGTGGTCTTGTCATGTGCTAAAGCAGATTTCAAAGGTTTGTGGAGAGGGGATGGAGTATGGAAGGAAAAAATAAATTTGAGTAAAGTTTATTAACTTCATTGTTTTCTGAGAATTTTAGGAAGATTTCTCTTTTTCCCCATTTCAGGAGCTTTATTGAGAATCACTGATTTAGGGCAAGAGTGGAGAGTGATACTATATAGGTGGGGAGAGGTCAGCTTAGTCTGCGTCCAGCCACATACACTCAGGAAAGTACTGCTTCCCTCCTGCCTTAAATCTCAGAAGGATTTAATGTGCCTGAATACTGAATTCAGATATGCTGCTTTAAAGTATGTATTTCCTCCATTTTTTCCCTGACAATTTTCTTCTTGCCTAGTTGATTGGTGTAACTATGTAAGCATTTGGCATTCTAGCCAATGAGAACAAGATGAAATGGCAGCTCTCCCAGCCCTCTTATTTCACAACACAGTAGTAAAACTGGCAATGCAGAGAATGTCATAATTCAGATGTGTCAGTCCTGAGATGTTCAAAAGTGGTTAGAAGCAGGAATACCACAGCCCATTCTGAACCACAGCTAAGAAGAGGGATACTCCATCCTGCTGTCCAGAGTGACATCTACTGGTATCAAGTTCAAGGCATAACTGTGAAACATGTCTCTCTTTTCCTTAAATATAGGCAGAGAAGTGGATGTGCAAAGATATGTAGGAGATTGAAAAGCCAAGCATTCACAGAAGTCTTGTGGGCCCAGAGCTTTGGGAAAGTCCTTGCCCCCAAAAAGAAAAAGTTTCAGAATGGACGAAATGGAAAGAAATGGGGATAATCCCACACTTGGTTTCCTTTTGTTTTTGTTTTTCAAGAGAGAACATGCTTTCCTGATCCAAAGTGTAGATTTAGCAACTCTGTGATCTTACCAAAAGTGATACAATTTTACTATTCAGAGAGAGGTGAAATGTTCAAATCTGCCAAAACAAAAATGGGCCAATTCAAGTGTACAACTACATACCAACCCACGCAGCAAGAGGCCTACAGCTGACTGCTGAGAGATCTGTGGCACTGTTTCAACACTGAGTCTACTTTTAAAAACAAAGAAATAGGGAATTATCCAGAGAATTGCCTTCAGATATTTCCTCAAACAATGATATAGAATGGCTATAACTCAAGCAATAATAACCAGATACATACTGTGCATTAATAGGCTGAGGAAGAATGGAAGGATAGCGTGAGACTCCTGTCTCAGTGACTGATGGTCTTCTTGGAGGTAAATCTCACACACACACACACACACACACACACACACACACACACACGTAACCAACACTAGGGAATGAATGTTCAGTATCAAATGAGAGGTCATTCCTCTGCTCTCCCTTCCTCAGGTCCCTCCATCCTCCACAAAATTATCAAATATGAGTGCTTCTTAGTCAATGAGATTTTTACCCTTTATCTTATAAATACCACCTTTCTTTTTCTTTCACAGTCCAACTTCTTCAAAGACTAATACAGCTTCTGTCTCCTCTTTGTCTGGCATAAACCCCTCAACTCATTGCAATATGGCTCTGGCCTCACCATCCCACTAAAGCACCTACCTAAGGTAGAATATGGACTCCTAATTGTCAAACCCAAAGGATACTTCTTATCTTATTTAATATCTCCTTGTTGCTTACATTTCTCTCTGCCTTTGCTTTCCAGGTCACTATTACTGCTGATTTCACATCTTCATTCCTAAATTCTCCTTTTAGTCCCATAGAATCCACCAATAAGCATTTATGTGAAAGGCTGCGCTGGACACTGGGTACACAGAGATGAACAAGATGCATTCCCTACCACTGACTCCTCTTCCTCCAATCATCCCTTAAACACTTGTGGTCCATGGGATTTTCCCATCCTTGGCCCTCTTCTCATGCAATAGAGTCTCCCAAAAAGGAGCAAAACCAATTTACTGGCCACAGCCTCAACATGGATAATTCTTAGATCTGTGTATCCAGATGTCCTCTCTGCTGATTTCCAACTACCAATTAAACATCTCTATCTGCATATCCTACAGGCATACAAACACCTAAAACTGGATTCTTTATATCCTTCTCTAAAACCTTCTCTTATGCTCACATTATAACATGGTCTTCAGCTCCTCTTTTCCTCTGTCACTAACTGAATAGTACACACGATTAATTCTGTCAAAAATTGTTTCAATGTTAAATTTACACTGCCAAAAATTTAAATGCAGTAGCCTCCGACCAGTTTTCTGTCTCTCCAGGCCCTCCTTGTAACCATCTTCAAAACATCCATCAAAGATCTGTTTTCTGAAGTGCAAATCTGATCATTGCACTCCTCTACTAAATTTTTTCCATCATTCCCTCTCTACAGCATAGGGTAAATTTTAAATTCCTTGGCAAATTGTTCTACATCCTTCACAATCTCCCCCCCACCATCAGTGTCTACCTATCCAGCCTCACCTTTCATTACTCCCTCAGATGCTTCCTTAACTGCAGACATGCTGAACTGTTTACTCTTCCCCAAACATTGGCAATTATCCAAACATGGATACATGGATAGCTCTGAATAGGGCTTTTCTGCACAGCTCTTTTCAGGGAAGTAGGTCCCTAAGTCTATTTGGACAATTCCAAAATTCAGTTTGGGAGACCGGGCCTGAAGGTACAAAAGAGAGGTAGTGCATAGAGCAAAGAAGCTGAAGCACCGACCTGAAAGTACAAAAAGCCATCCAGTTTATTTCTCCAAGAAATTTTTCCAGGAGAAGAAAACTCTTGAGAAGTCAATGTCACAGCTATCCAATCTGACTCATTAAATTAGAATAATGAGAGAGAAAAAAAAGTCAGACAATCCTACTCGCAGTTGTTGTGTTGAGCAGGTGTTTGAGGCCAGACAGAGAATCAAATCTGGTCCTTAAAAGGCCTCACGATAGACATCAAATGAAATTCAATGATCTACAAAAAGAAAGCCCAAGTTGCTGTTATATTTTCAATCTCTATTTAAATGAATGTAATAAATAGGTTCCTGGAAGAGGTTAACAATGTGATAATGTGATAAGGGAATTCCTCTCTTTCATTAGCAGACAAATTGAAAAACAATTAGAAATTCCAGGCAAAACAAAAAGTTGCATAAGAAAGTCATAGTCCAAATGTGAAGTAAACTAATATATCACATGACTTTGAATAATTGATGAGATGCACATAAGAAAAGAAAACCATTTCACTTTGATTCCTAGAATATTCTTCCTTGAGCAGCACAGATTTTGTGATACAGGGTCGTTCATAGCATGGGGCTCTCCAAAAAATAATATTACTGAGCAGTTACTATGTGCCAGGCATTATTCTAGGAACTTGATAAGTACTCTCTTATTTAATGCTCACAACAACACTACCAGGTAGATACTATTTTATGACCATTTTGCATAAGAGGAGATGAAGGCACAGAGAAGTTAAGTAGTGCATCCAAAATTGCAGAAGCCCAACAGAGAGTGGCAGAATTAGACTCTGAAGCCAGGTGGTATAGTCCCAGGGCCTGTGCTTTTACCAATGACATTATTTCATTGGTTTTCAACTTTTATAATTAACTTTAAAATGAAGTATAGAAAACACAATTATAATTACAGGTCAAAGGATCAGTGTTATACACCTTGATGATGCAAAACTAATGGAATGAAGGAGAAAACTGAAGGAAACGAGGTATGTTCTTTCCTCATCTTACATAGAAAAGACCTACGGTATATTTTCCAAAGTTGATTCATTATAAAATGTACTTTTCAGAATATGAGTTGTAGTTATAACTGAACCCACCAAAAGACAAAAGATAGTAATAATGCAAATGAACTTTTTTGGCCAACCCAATATGTGTGGTTCCCCCCCCACCACACACACACACCCCCCCAAAGAGAAGATAGATACATATAGATCCACTGAAAGAGAGATGCTAATGACCACTATAGTTATTTCTAAGGAAAATTTTAATTTTCTTCCTTAGGCTTTTTTTCATTTTCATTTTTATTACAGTAATATGTATTTTATCTTGTTTATACAGTATTTGAAAGCTGGGTGGAAATGAAAAGAGATTATTTACCTGATTAAATGTTATTTCTTCTGTTGAATAAAAAATGATCTTAAGAAATAGTCTTAACCTTCTGAAACCTCTAATTCCTCAGAAAGCTAGACATCTTTGATGAGTTCAAAGTGCCACAATCTCTTCAAGTTTAAAAAAAAAATTGTATCTTTCTGAGAGTTCTACCGTTATGTAATATTCAAATATCACTTCAGCCCTACATATTTGAGATCTTAAGGAAAAATCAGCTTTTAACATTTAATCCTCTCATTAAAATATAAAGTTCATCTGTCTTAAATGTAGGTTTTCAACACTACAAACACAAAAGTCCTTTCCAAGGTAATCATGCTTAGGGTGACAGGACCTAAGTGTGCTGTGTGACAACTGCCTATTGTGAACATAACAAAATAATGTAAACAACAGACTCTTAAGAATAGCCATGTTAACTGGCACAGTGCAGAATTTCCAGGGAGATACAATGGATTTTATAGTAGCCGAAGAGCTCAATTAATCATTCAGTGCAGTACTTTGCCTTTACATAGATAAAATGCAGTTATTACCATATTACAAGTAAATCAACTGACACCCAGGGAGGGTTAGTGACTTCCCTCAGGTCATCCAGCTGATGTGTGAGAGGAAAGGAATTACAACTCATGCCACGTGCCTGCCTTCCCATGAAACAGCTTCCCCTGCCATAACACACTGCCTTGTTGGGTAATGGTGAAAGACACATGCCACTGTCATGAATGTGGAGATCCTCTTCTTGTTGACTTCTTTCACAAAATCCAAAGCACACAGTTAGTCACCTTCCTTTACTTATTCTCAACACCTTTCTTTTTCCTTTATCCTTGGGTCCCACTTACATACTTACAAATTCAGTTCCCTTTAAATCCGTGCTCTTGTCAGGAACATCAGCTTGCATCCAGAAGGACAATAATGTGAGATCTATGTGCAAAAGTACCATTTGCATTCATCCTCTCATTTAAAAAATACCTTGAAACTGACCACTATGTATCATACCCTGGGCTAAAGGTTGGGGATTTGAGAAAGGATAAGGTAAGAGACACATTCCTTAACCTTAAACATCTCACAGTCTTGGGTGGGGGGAATGGGATTGCTAAGCTGTTAGGTTCATGTACAATGAGTCATTCAACCATGTGGTGAGCACAGTAGCACTGTAATCAATATATGCGAAAAGTGCTATGGCAACAGAGAAGAAAGCAGTGTTAATTCCGCATGACATGTGAGCCAGGTTTTGAAAGGATTAGTATAAAATCACTAGCATAAAATGAAGAGCAAGGACCCTTTAAGGAACATAAGTTTGCAGTAAGAGAAGCTGACAGAGAGGGAGTGTTATTGTTACTATCATTATTACCTAATTCAATTTGCAAAGGCAGGATGTGAAGGGTACTAGAAAGCAGGAAAGAAATGCCGCTGCCTGCCTTGAGCCCAGGCCTGGAGTTAAACCTGAGTAAACTTGGCTCCCTACGTGAACTGTCACCCTTGGATAAACCAACACTGCCTGGCTCCTGTGGCATCTTTTCTGGGCACAAAATTTCATTTTAAAAGATATTGGGAAGCCAATCATGAAGCCGCAAAAACAAAAGCTGTCTACATTCCCCTGCTGCAAAAACTCTCCTTTAGAGGAAATGTTGAAGTGAAGAAAACAAATAAAAGTTGTTCTGAAAGGAGAGGCAATTAAATTTTTGCCAAACATGACAGGAAGCTGAGAACTAAAGCAGACAGAGGAATGTCTATCTTTGGCACACCAGACAGGGAGGAGAAGAGCGTGTCTTTGATGGCAGGCTTTATTTTAAAGGTGCTAACTGACATTTTGAAAGGACATAAAAACACAGAGAGGAGAGAGCTCTTCAGCCTCTGCTGTCTGGGCTGCAGAAGCTCCCAAGTGCCCCCAGGGTTTTCATTTTCCTAGTCTAAGGCTAACACAAGATAAGGTGCAGGAAAGAAAAGGGAAAAATAAAACAAGTTCCTATCTTAAAGCAGCCACACGAATCCACATGATGCATTTAAGTTGAAAGTATATAGAGAAAGACATTTCTTGACTCCTGAAGGAGGCTGGCAGAAGGGTTCCTCGTGGTAACCAACAGCAGAGTTCTGTCCGTCATCTGAGCAGTCAGTGAAGCACATGCATGTTTTTACAGGGAACCCTCTTCCAGTAGCAGGACAGGCACAAAAGCTCATCAGTTATTCAAGACTTGAAGAAAGTCCCCCGTGGCTTTCCCATAGGCACACTTGCACCTGAACAGCCACCTGTGGTCAGGAGCCCCGTGTACTGAGGCGTCTGAATCTTCAGAGCGTTTTTCTTGCCTCCTTCCTTCCCTGCCCCTAAGGTCTTCCTGTTCACTGAAGGCACAACTTCTATGTTTCTTATCTCTTGAACCTCCTAAAACATTTTGTCCCATCAAAGAAGTTTAGATTTAAATGCGATACACCTTCATTGAGCTTTGGGCTTCTCATGAATTTCTCCCTCTCTCCCAGAGTCATGTAAACATTTCACTATATCTTTAAAATGAGGAAGGTGATAATCCCCTGCAGTATTACTCAGGTAAAGGGGACTTATATTATTAAGGGCAATGAAAGATAGAGACTGGAAAAGTCAAGTAGCACTGATCAACACTTACTTCAACTCAATGTGAATAACTACAGAAGTGGAAGAAGAGAAGTATATAAGAAAATAATTCAGTGCCCTCTTCATCCTTCTTGGCTTTCTCACACTAAGATTCCACATAAATTCTCAGCAACTCAGCATCCCCAACTTACCTCTGACCCACTCACTGTGTGCTTCAGTCAATACTATCATCTAGCCACTGTTTAGCAAGTCCCCACTCTGGGCAAGATGCTATGTTAGAGGATCCAGGAATGAAGTAGACAGTGCACCAGTTTGCAGTGATGCCACAGTCTTAGCAAAAAACTTACCAGAAGATGAGGCCAGGGTGAGCAGGCGCCTGGAGACAGAGTTCGGTTAGAGAAGACATCTGACGGAGCAAGTCAATCCAGGGAGGTAAGTAAGCCCCAAGGTCTCAGAGTTCAGTCAGGGAATCAGAAACAGCAGTCCTAGCAAAGAGAAGACAGTGACATGGGTGCAAATCCCAGGACAAAGGTTACTTCCTTCCTAAGCTGTTTTAGACTTCTTGCTGTCTGTAAAGACCCAGGACCTGGGGAAATAAATGTATCCAGAAAGTGGTTCAAGGCCTTCAGGGAAAGCCTGCTGCTGTGTGAGTACAGAAACAAACTACTACATTGCTTCACAACCTCCAAAAAATAACATGCTTTGTTACTTTAATGGCTAAAACAAAGGCTTAGTTGCCTAACACTAAAATAACTCATTTTGGCCTTGGCAAGATTTCAAAAGGACAATTACAAAAGTAAGAAAAAGAAAGGGAAAAGAGAAAATTAAGTTCCTTATTTCTTAAATGACCAATATACATACCGAAGTTCAAAGAAAACAAAATTTCTGCATAAATGACAAAAAGCCCTCTCAATTGTTTTCAGAAATGCAATTTAACCATGAAGAAAATCTCTCTAATTTCCTGAGATGATGAAAGCGAAGGCCAGTTTCTTAATTGCCTGGTTGCTAAACACGTTCGGAAATGGATGGAGTTTCAAGATTGAGATTCTGACCAAATATTATCTTTTGTATTTCTACTTTGTTTCAAAAAAAAAAAAAACCAGAAATGACTCAGGAAAATATGGAGTTGTTTCTTATGAAGAAGAGTCGAAAACAAATTACAGCTGAGAGAAACAATGAATCATAAAAGATGACAGATAAGGAGTCATAGTTAGGAACCAAAATACCTCAAGATGGTTCTCAAAACTAAGTGAAAATAAAATTAAAACGTACATCTTCAATTTTATTATTGGGAAATCGCTGCAGGAGGCAGACAGGAAATACTCTCTTTCCATTATTTTGCAAAGCACAGAGAGCAGTTTTCCAGACAATTTCAGCACTTTACAAAATGCCCAGAAGCAGCAGATCTCTGCAGAAGAGGTCACACACTCATAGGCTCAAGATATAAAGCAGAAAGATTCAAGTCAATAGGAACATCAAATTAGTTTGCTGGTTATTGAGTGGAGAGGGCACTTGCATGCCCTGGTCCCTGAACTTCTGCCTCAGCCACACAGCTCAAGTCTGATATCAATCTAGAGGAAATATCAATTCGGTTAAAGAAAGAAAAAAAATTCATAATGACCCAGATTGGCCATCTGTTTGTTTTAATTTTCTGAAGATTAAAAACAAATATGTGAAGGAAGTGCTTAGCATTTGAAAAATATAAGCCGAACCTTCATATGCTGCTATGATTCTTTAGCTTCTTAGAAGTCTGTCAATTTCTTTTTCTTTCCTCAGTTTCTGACAGTATTCATAAAGTATTTATGTTTTGAGTGTAGATAATGTGATTCCTATTTATAAAATGAGAAGGTGCATAGAACAGGGAGTAACCAAATAACCTTCCTGGGTCCTTCCAGTTCTGAAATTACGCAGTTTAATGGCATTCGTAACTTTTATTTTAAATGACCTGGCTTGAGAAAATAATGCAAAAATATTAGACAGTCAGCATTTTTTTTCCCCAAAGGCTAGATACTAGGTCCTCAAATGATTGCTGAATGAATGAATGCTTTTTGGCAAAAAAAAAAAAAAAAAATTAACCACAGGAAACTTTTGTATAAAACAATAGGTTTCCCTGGAAATATATACGTATGTATATATGAAACATACATAGAAATATATAAAATATATCATAATATCATTTTGTGTATTTTTAAAAGTCTTTCATTTGTTCTATATTTATTAGCTAACATTCTTCTGTAGAGAAAACTTTTGCTCATGAATTAGAGTATTTGGTTTGCCAGAACTACAGCTCTCAATAAAGAACCAGGATAAATGTATAATAATGTGTCTTTCATTATCAATTTTCAGAAGGATTTGACTTAATAGTCACATCCAATAGTGGTAAATAACTCTTTTTATTTTTTAACTTTCTCTGCTTTTATATCTTTATGGACTCTGGATACTTATGTACTCCATATGTTTCAAGCAACCATAGTCACATTCTTTTGAATGTATAAAAATGTGCCAGATTTGGCCATGAGAACTTCTTAGTGCTTGTTCCCATGACCCTTTGACCCAACCCATCAATCTGTGAGTGTTTACTTGCTTTCTAGTAGAACAAGGTGTCCTAAGTTCACCTTGTATTTTCCTTCCTCCAAGCCTACAATCAGCCATTTCTCCAAGGAACCCTGATTCCTTTCTGTGAAGAATGGTATTTAGAAAACAAAATTCGGGCAGTAGAATGGTGATTCCCATGTCTTTCCACTGGACAGAAGCAGGAAATATATCATCATGAATCAAACTGATATTCCCAAAGCTAATTTAACATTACAGGATTTTCATTTAATTTCTTTGTTTCAATACTTGTATCTGTTTTTCATACACTGAAAATCTCAATTTAATTATTGGTTTATTTTGTAATGTACAAGAAACCACAAAGTAACAATCTCAATATCACTATAATAACGTTACTGAATGATATTTAAGATTTTCTTGCTGTTCTTTTCATTCTATATGCCACTAAGTTTTCTTTTGTTTCTATGTTCTTTTGGCAGCAAAGAATTTGAAATTTTATTCTGTTGGTTGTCTTTTTATTAATATTTTGGGTAACACTCATAGCCCTGATTTTCTTCCAGATGATACATATTGTTTCACGATTATGTCACAATAAAATTCATTTATAACATCTTTTCCACCCTTTCCTCTTCTCCATCATGAAGTTTTAGTCAAAATTAATATCTTTCTTAGTGCCTAATCTTTGTACTCTTAAATATACTAAAGCTTCTATTATTTGTCAGCTTTAAATACTATCCAAAGAAATCATTTATTTCCTTGCCTCCCTTTCTCTGTGTTTCAATTGTCTCATTTTTACTTTGGCATTGCATTTAACATAAACAAACTCTTCTTTAGCCCTTGTCAACAATGTTAAGACCTTCAATCTACAGTTAGATATATAAAATACTCTGTCAAAGTCCCCCACACCACTTTTTTATAAAGCTTGTCCTGTAATAATTTCCTTAGGAAGACCTTCTAGGGACAATATCCCCTGAGTTCTTGCAAGTTCCATATTTTTCCTATAGCCTTCACATTTAAAGGACAACTTGAATGGAATAACATCCTTCACCTTCTTTCTTGAGTATCGTGAAGATGTTATTCCTTTATTTATTGTATTGAACATTTATTAACAAGTTCGATGTCAACCTACTTTCTTTCCTTTATAAATGACTTTGTCTTCTTTCTATGTTGTTTCGGAGATAATCAGCCTGGGTTTTACAGATACAAATGGCCCTTGTAATACGTAGATTCAGATCTTCATTTATATCAATACATTTTCTTGCATATGGTGTTAAACATTCATTCTGTCCCTTTTGCTTTTCTTCTCCAGGGGCACCGAGTATGTGTACCGTGCAACTTGAACATTGAACCCACCCCACTCAACTCTCTAGTTGAATGCCATGAAAAATGAGAGCCACCTCTCTGAATTGAGCATTTATAGCTGCCTAAACTGTGTGTAGCCTTTGGTTTCTGACTTTATTGTCCCTCTTGATTGATACCAGGATCACATATTGTAGTCTATCAATAGTTACTCTTTCTCTTTTGGATATAAACCATAGTATTTTAATTAGATCACATTTTAGTAAGTTTTGCAGTATTGTCAATTAACTACACAAGCTATTTTCATGGTCCTTCCATTCACTTGCCAGAGATTCTGATTGAGATGGATGGGCTACCACATACCCTCTTACATAGTTTTATCATGAAATAGAATCATTTTCATTGTTCTTCACAGTAAAATTATTTATGTTGAGGGTCCTTTTACTTTTGCATTTCCATAATTCTACATCTTTGGCTATAGATTAACACAGACAAGCCTCAAAGTAAATTCAAAATTGGGAATAATTATTAGATGCCTATTGTATGAAAGTCAGTACAGAAAGAAGTGATACAATGAAGAAGACTATACTATTATTTCCTTTAGTAGGTTTAGTCTAGCAAAGTAAATAAGATTTAGATACAAACTGTGTGTATTTACACATGTATACATATACATACACATATACATCAGGATAAGAAGTGTTAGAGCATCAAAATACACAAAGCATATTGGGAGTCTAAGCCAATGACTTATGGTAGTGGAGATCTTGGGGAAACTTTGTAAAAGTAGTGGCCTTTCAGTCTTGAAATACAGAAAAGCTTTAGGTGTAAGGAGAGCAGAGAAATGTATTTTAAGAAAACAGAGAATATGTTTAGGAAACAGGCTTAGAAATAGAAAAGTTTGTATTGGATATGACAAATAGCAGTAGTTTCATTTGACTGAAACAGAACCAGTAAAAGAAAATACTCATAAATAACATTTTAAAAAATGAACTGAATATTTAGAATATTAGGATAAAATGTTTGACCTTTGTTAGAGAAACAACATGAAACCACAGTTAGGAGCAAAAGAGTGATATAAGAGTTTCCCAAAGATTAATTCAATAACAGATTATAAAATTGATTGCAATAGGGAGAAATTGGAGGCAGTGAAATCAGTGAAAAGGCAACTCCAATGGTCAAAACAGGAAAGAACAAAATATATCTCTGTATATACACACAGACCAAAACAACCAATCTTTTTATAAGATTAGACCCCTTTTCCATAGAAGAAATATTCAGTCAGAGGCTTTATGGAGCATGTGTTATTTAGGCATCTATAAGAAAGTAAATGTATTTCTGATTTAGTCATAAAACCTGAGAGCATTCCCCTGCCCAGTCATCTATAGAACAAATGATGCAGTCTGCACCATGAAAAAGCAGTCTGACATGCTGTATTCATATTTAGAAATCTGAATTTAGCATCTGCAATAAAGAAACTAAAAATAGTCACTTTAAAGCCCTCCCTCCTTTCCTCTCTCATTTATTCTACCTAATTGTATCTCTTTCCTCTTTAAAGCCAATTTCTAGAGGTTAACATTGTCGTGTAATTATATTTTATCTTATGCAAGGATGGTCACTGACAATCTAAGCTAATCCAGGATTTTGTTAAATAAAAAGTCCAAATAGGGTCACTTAGGTTGAATAGAGTGATTTTATCCTTTCATCAAATCAAATATGAGGGATTCACTTCTGCTAAAATTACCTCTATGGGTCTTTGCCTACAGTGTGATGAAGGTCACTGAGTTGATTAAAGAGTTTGTGGCAATAATGGGGTCTTCGGCAGATGCAATCTGAAATGATCAAAAATTGAGAGCAAAAAGGGATTTAAATGGTTCAATGGAGATAATATACCTGAAAAAACCCAGCCCCTGTGCTGAACGATTATTCTTCCAAGCAGAAAGGATTCTGTAAGAAAAGAGCAACTAGATATTTTCCCTTTGAAACTATGAAAGAATATGAGAAAGAAGTTTAAAAATGAAAGATGAAAATTAAGCAGAGAAAAATTATAAGTGTAGAAATCTGAGTCCCTGGAGGAGTCAGGAAACTCCATCCATGGAGTATGTGAGAGAGATAACCTTGTGTCTGGAACACAGAGGAATGAGCCAGATAAGAATCACTCATCTGTCACCCTACAAGGCCTTACACTGCTCGTTATTTAGTCATGTGTGTAGGTCTTGCTCTCTAATTAGTCTGTAAGTTCCCTGAGGGCAAGAGTACTTCATTAATTTTCTTTGTATTGCTAGCACCATGCATAGGGCAATGCATTCAGGATGCTTAATGTGACATATATAAGTCAACAAAATAGCCATAGAAGTTTCTTTATCATCCATTATAATTAAATTCCTTGAGGGCAAAAACCTCTTGTTCACCATTCCCAGAATTTAATGCATAATGGACTCAAAATAAGTATTTGTTACACTCTGCAGACATGCATACTTGGACAATTAAATTTTTTAAATGAGTAAAAAGAAATGGACAATATCCATGGTCAACTAATCCAGAGCTATTTATATAGCATGTGCTAGGTATGCAGCGCTATGCTAGTTGAATCTTTTGAAGAACACTGCTGCTAGAGGTATCTGCTACTTGATGTCATCCCAGGTAATTAGAAAAGTCACAATTTGCCTATCTGAAATGATTAAATATCAAAAACATTCTTTCTCTAGGGTTTGCCATGTAAAAAATACCTTAAGTAGCTAAAATAAATCAATATGTCAGTCTCTAAAAATCATGATTCCTTTCGGGGTATTTATATTTCAAGTATTCTTTTTTATCTCTAAGTAAATTCCTAGAATAGTAATGGAAAATTAAACATTTCTAGAAACAATGAGAGGCAGGGAGGAAAAGCCAAGTAATTACTGTTCAGATACATGCATGTACTTGTGCATATGTGTACACACACAGAGACATACACACACACAAAACACAACTGTTCACTCAGACAAGGTAAACAGCCTTCCATGAATCACAGCAAATATTCCCTTGTAATCACCATGGCTGTGATCTCGCAAACATCCTGACAATTTTCCAGTAGGCCTGGCAGAAAACAGTCTCTGAAGATGTCCTCTATGATTACACATTGTAGAAGCCATCTCTCTAATGCAATGTGCGTATAAGAGAGAGGAAGCAGCTTGTTGCATTAATGAATGCTTACTTCATACACAATTAACCTGCTCACCAACCCAAAATGTTACAATTTCAACCCCAGGATCTAGGAAACCATGAAATTAGGTGTCCAAAAGACAAAATTCAAATTCCTAATTAGAAAGTTTAGGGGGTATTTTGCATTAAATAGAAGAGCTTCCAGGATGCATTGTGCTTTAAAGAGGTCCCTGCTGAAGTACATGTGCACACCTTCATTCACCCACAAATGTCTGTTGTGGAGCAGGAGAGACTAGAGCTGAATGATGCACAAAGAATTAAATAATCATTGCAGCCAAATCCAAATCAATAGCTCAGGGAGAACCAGCTGCTCTGCCCAGTTCAAGGGAGGAGGAAAAACAACCACCACCACAACAACAACCTTAAAAGAAGCTCTTATGAAAAGAAATGGGAGATCCACAGCTTCCATTATAGAGATTTTGTGATGCTGTCAATGTCTTTGGAAATCAATGCCATGACAACATTCATCACTTTTAAAGAAGAGAAATGACAGAGAAGGGAAATGGTTATTATGGGATTATTTTCCAAGTTTCCCAGCCACATCTTATGAGCTGAGTTTAAAATAGTTCATAATGACCCCCATGGCAGTGGTGGTACCTGAAGGAAGTGAGGTATTGCAAATAAACACTCAGGAAAAAAGATATGTGGGTTTAGTGTTGGGTGTTCACCAATATTATTTTGGTTCATCCAGCTTAACAAGCATTTTGGGGACCATGTACTTCCTCATCATACAGTGAGAGGGTTGAACCAGATTGTTTCTGTGGGTCATTTCCAACTTCATTAATTTCTAGGTCACCAGTTCCTTAAGCCAAACACATACGACACCCAAACAGCTTGCTTCCACCTCTAACTCAGCAAGAAAGAATAAAGACAGCACCAGTCTCTGTTTATGGGTTGTAGGGAGTGTCGCTCCTTCATTTGCCTTCACTAGGAGTCTGGGGGAGAATGGAGACGTGTATGTGTGGTTGAGTCGCATTGCTGTGCACCTGAAACTATCACAACATTGTTAATCAGCTATACTCCAATATAAAATAAAAAGTTGTTTTTTTTTTTTTAAAAAAAAGCAAGTTATGTACCTTCTTCATACACCAGGTCTTCACTTAAGAATCAGCTCTTCAATGAATACTTCCCTTGACAACCTAACGTTTCAGTCTCCAGACCAACAACTGTATTTCCTTTCCTCCTTTATTTCTTTCTCTTAGCACGTATCACCCTGTATTTTATTTATTAATGTGGTTTATTGTTGAGGAGAATGAGTTCATTGAGGGCAAGGATTTTTGTCCCTTTTTTTTCACTGCTATATCCCCAGTGCCTAAAATAATGCTTGACACACAGCAGGAAGTCAATAAATATTGGTGGAATGAATGAATTAGTATTTTGCTCCCAGGACAATTATGAACTAAATTTCTAGTTAATACCACTAAGATTTAACCCCATCCTCCTTCTAATTATATATCTTCAATGTTCTACTTGCTATACAGATTATAAAAGATCTAAAACTCTGATTTTAAATCTTGGCATTAGGATACTTCTAATCTGCAACACAATCCAGATTCTCAAGCACACTAGAAATCAGCAGAAAGAACACCCATCTGTCCATTACAGGCTACCTGAAAAGGTGAATCAAAGTTAAAAACTCAGAAATGTAAAAAAGTAGTTAAAATGCTTCATGGTGAGCATTGGTTGAATATAAACAGAATCTAAATTAAACAAGTTTATTATAAACATTCTTCTCACATTGAGCCCTCAGAAGCACTAAAAAACAGCTTGCAAAACAGTCAATTAGAAATGTTTCAAAACCATGGCCAAGTTAAAACACTGTGGTTTACCTTGAAAGATAAAGCAAGTTTAATATAGGAGGAAACTGAGGCAGCCACATGGTTTCAAAGATGGTTTCAAAATCTCCCAAGCAAGAAGGAGGCAAGGTTACCTTAGGAATGATGGGAGGATGAAAGCTGGATATGTATGAGAAAGGTTTGCAACAGTAACTGGAAAATTTACTAAGGAGTTAAGGAGATGAATGACCGTAACTTTATGGCCATGCCAAGAGTCTTATAATGCACCTACTCAAAATGATTTTGCTACCCCCACATATACAACCTTCAGGACTCTTTATTTCTAATCAACTCATTTATCTCACAAACAAGGAGCATAAATTAAGGAAAACAAATAAATAACATGTTTATGTCAAGACTGCAAGTCAAAATTCTGAGTTCGTTTATAATCTGCACAGTATAGTATAATATTGAAGATATACACCTGTTTTACCTTAATAGAAAATACAGATGAATGCATACTCTTACACCTTATTTCTGCATATAGAGAGGAAATCTACTAAGTCATAAATGGGAATGTGAAAAAAACCTCACTCCCTGAAAAAGTCCCTAATGTCTTATCTCTGATTTGGGGCTTCAGGGATCAGATATATTATCTTTTTAAAGTCCATCTGGAAAAGCTTCTTTGCTTTGCAAAATTAATGTTTGGATGATAAAAAAGTAAATCAACCAACTAAATTTAGTCCTTTTGACAGGAAAGAAATGAAAGCAGAGACCCCCATCTTTGGCATTTGTGAAAATGAAGAGATTGAAATCTTAAATTTATAATGTAGAATCTGTAAAGGTTCTATCTATTCTCATGTTTTGTGGATTGACTATATACAGCAATTATTTTCAAGAACAGCAGCAGGAAGTAAAAAAAAAGGAGATGGGAAGCAACGTTCTGCATTTTGAACAGCTTTTTTAGACAGGAGAAAATCTTAACACAGGCTGTGAACATAAAGAGATTCAATGAGGGAAGCAGACCACATGATGGAAAAAGGAGAGAGAATTTTAAATGTCAGTGCAAATAACAGCAGCCACTAGGGTCCCAAGAGCATCAGTGGGGTAAACAGGATATCTCTACACCCCACCCTCTCCTACTTACATTAATTAATGTTGATCCACCCTGAAGTAGTAAGCAGATGCTGCCTTGCTATTCCCAATGCCCTCCAGTGGGACAATCTCAAATGAAAACTGTCAGTCCTTCCAGCAAAACTGATTTAACATACTTAATCCAAGAAAAATGCTTTTCAACTTTCATGCCCAAACAAAAGAGACTGGTGAAATGAAAAACACATAAGCTTTTACAAGCAATGGTCAGAATGCAGAAATGAGGTTCTGGACCGGTTGGAGTGGTCATAATTGTAAAAAAGTCATTATACAAGAGAGACAATATTCTTTGATACTTGAGTGTTGTCTATTCTGATCTTGGCCATTTAAGTAAGTAAAGCTGGACAACCTCTGTCACACTCACTTTAGGGACCTCTAGAAAGCCCAAATGTAACAATCACCTTCTGCATCTCTGCTCTGCCCTTCCCACCTCCAAGTAGCCTTCCAATTACCTGACCCCCACACACTCCTATTCTCTCCTCTTCCTGCTCCTGAGGTCTCACGCCTATATGCCACTACCTTGCCCAAGCACTGCCTCATTTTCATGACACATTTGTATCCATTTCTCCAGCTGACTGATTCAACTGATCCCATTCAACTATCCATTTTGTATACCCTCCAGTTTTCAATGTCTCTGAATTTCCAGATAAAGGATAGTCCCATTGGACAAATGCAAGCCAGAACTGCTCCCCAGTCTTCTAGTCAGGGAAGAGGGATCAGACAGGACCATCTATCTCCAGGTGGTAAAATGTTTATATTTAGTTATTTAAATATCATTGCAGTCACCTACAAACCCCTGGATCATGTCGCTTATTCCTTGAAGAATTTAGCACTTGGTTTACTGTAACTCTCTCCAACACCTCCCCGTCATAATTTTTGATGATTTCAATATCCACCAGATAATTCAATATCCACCCATAATACCCTTGTTACTCATTCCTTGAATTTCTCCTCCCCAGTGACCTTGTCCTTGACCTAAACCATAGCACCTATTCCCATGGCCAAATCATGGCACTACTAATAATTGTACCTCTCCACTAATCTCAGTTTTAGTCATCACACTTATCCATCCTTCAATATAAATCCAAAGCTCCACTCTGATACTAGCCCCCAAATTCCATGCTTCGTCAATAACTCTTCTCATGACTTTTCCCTCTATTCCCTCTCTTTCAGATCATTCCTATCAAAAGTCACATGCTGCAATATCTCCCATTCAAGTTAATGTCACCTACCAGCTTTACAAGATAACAATAAAACTTCTCTCTCCCTGTCACTCCCTATTCCATCTATCCTATTTCATTTTCTCTATAGTGTTTATTATACTATGGAGAAAGAAACTATACACTTGTTTATCATCTGCTTATATCCTCACTAGAATGTAAATTTCACAGTGAGAGACTGCTTCGTTCTATTAAATGTTTTTAGTGCCTAGACCTAAGCCTAGAACATGGAAGGCACTCAATTAAAAACTGATTGATTGATTGATTAAGTAATCTTTCGTGCAAATCTCAAGGAATCTTACATTTCTCCCCATTAACAACCACTAGGGAGCAAGGCGGCTCCCTCCTATGTCTCTCCTTCTACGGTATCTTTAGATGTCTTGACCAAGGTCATTTATTTTCTTTCTTTTAGCTGCGTCTGTAGTATGTTAGACTCAATAAATAAAGTTGCTTCCTGGACCACTAATTCTTTTAAGCGTCATCCATAACATATTTCCCTCTTTTTTTCTACAGTTCATATTGTCAGTCTTTCCCTGTTTGGTTGCACACCTGAAATCTAATTCATTGTGACATTTATGCTTCAGTTATGTTCACATGATCACATTTCCACAGACGATATCAGAAAGCATCCTCAGCCTGCTACTCAACAGTGGAAAGCTAACACTGCCAAGTATGAGAGGCAGTGAGGGGGTGCTACGATACACAGAAGCTACTTGAGTATTATCGTATTTCCATTTATGTCTGCAGGGATAATGACTTCAAGACAGTTTCAATACTCATTAACTGCAACATCTACATGCATCTTCTGATTACCATGCTTTGTATGACAAACCAAGTATATTCCAGATTGCCAGGGTGCTAGGTGGGTGGGATAGTGTGCATTGATAATGTTAATGAGGACTTTAGAGCAGTCTAACTAGTATAGGTTAAAACTGCATGTAATCCACCTAAACTGTGTGGACCTTTCTCCGAAACCTCCTGCAACTAGTCTATTATTCAATTACAAACAATCGTGCTTAATGAGTTAATATGAAACCTTAGGCATTGTTCTATGATAACTTGTCTCCATCAACAGCAAACATACAAAGCTACTTTGTTACTCCGTGGTGATGCAACAAATTACTCATGATAACTTATACCACTCTTTCTTTATCTTACTTATCCGGAGAAATGTAATGGAAATATTATTCTCTTTACTAGAGATGTTTTTCCAAGCACTGCTATGGATCTAATCACATTTTCATCGATAAGATCCTTGCTTTAAAAGGGGAAAGTGACACAAATATTTACAGTGTGATTATTTACACACAATTTCAATCATCCTTAGAAGTATTTCTATGAGAGCAAACATCAAGAAAAGCCATGCTGGTAGTTTCAAGATGGAAATATTCAATACTCATTGCTCTATTGAATTAAATACCAAACATGAAACATTTGGAAACCTGATTAAAACTATAAATAGAAAGCAACTATCTAGTATTTTAATCAAAATAATCCCTTTAATACTATCTTATAGCCTTGGAAATAAAAAGACAGCTAATAAGAAAAAATGCAATCTTGTGAGGATGACATCAAAACCAAAACAAACTCCTTGGCATTATTTCTGCGCAAAAGCTGTTAACCCCCTAAAACAGTGCTGCTGCTAATTTGCTTAAATTAGAACTGTGTAACTTTGAGAATACTGGAGTGTCACTCTCCATTTCCCTCAGACTCAGAAAATTTACAAGTTTTTGTTTACTTGTCACATTGGTATGATACAATATTGTGTAATCAATACATTTCTCCTAAATGTATGTGCTCAAAAAAATCATAATAGGGACCCATGCCCACCATTATCACAGGTTCTCATGGAGCTGGACAATGGGGGTATCAATGCCTTATTCACAGACCATAGGTCTCTAGGATAGGAAACCAAAGTTGTAACCCCATTCCCTTTAATGTTAAAAATACAGGAGCATTGAATAATTCCTTACTGTGCTTTTTTTCACTCAAGTTTGGAGGATGATATTGACCAAAGGACACAATAAGAAACTTTAAAGATTCAAGTGAACCACAGTTAAAAAAGCATAAATTGAAATCAACACCTTTCACCATAAGCCCAAATCCAATTATATTGTCCCCTGCCTCCACCATGGAGTACTGATTACTTACAATTCCGAGTATCTGTCTTTTGACATTTTATTTATAATATTTAGGACAAACCACTCTGTATCCCCAAACAGGAACCTCACACTCTCCTGTTCCACACTTTGGCTCACATGGTTTCCAGCTCCTGAAATGTCTTGTGCCTTCATCCTCATAGCAAAATCCTAAATTCCTTAGGTTTGATTTAATTCTTACTTCTAGGGGGACTGTGAAACTATAAAGGGTAGAACAATAAAGTAATTCTGAAAATCATGTTCCACCAAACTCCATTTTTACTGAAAAGGACTCAGGAGTTCCAGAAAGCTTGTGTGACTTGCTCCCATGTAAGAGGCAGGTACGGACTGGCTCCCAGGCCCACATCCCCCTAACTCCTAATCCAAAGCAGCCTATGATTTCTCTATCTCAGCTGTAATCTCCTCTTTCCCTGGTCTCCCCTGGCCTTGAAGGTCCACTGCATTTGTTTGCCAATCACTTTGCACCACCAACGGCCTCTTCCCCTGTGGTCGTATGTGTGCCTCAGGCCCCCACCTGGATCATAAGGTTCTCCTCACAGCTTCTAGGACAAAACAGCCCTCAATAGCATTTGTTCCAAACTACCACAATATTTGCATCAACAATGTTCTCACTATCTTATAGACCTGTTGAAGCCTTGAACTCAACTGGAATTATATGTCAGCAACCTGCAAGATCAAACTTATTTAGTTTTCTCTTAGTCCAAAAGCTAAAATATTCATGCCATTTACGCACTTCAATGGCAGCAGCCACGAAACACTCCCAAGAATTCCAAGATCCTCATTACACTGCTCTGTGCATGGAACTAAGATCCTGGGCAAGTTCAGGAATAGGGGACCAAATATAAAGGAACAAAAACGGGTGGAGCCACGTTGTCAAGCTGAGTGAGGAACCAATTGATGCTCTGATATGCAGAAGAGAGAATATGGGCTATGGGTCGCAATTTCTTGGGAATCTCCCCGATTTCCAGCATGCGGATACTGAGGAATCTGCTGAGTAGGACCCTTCGCTTGCCCCCTTCTCTGAACCAGGTGGTGGGATAAAGATTTCTGAGGTATCTCACATCTGCTCTTCTAATTCTTACATGGCTATCACTGTCATCCCCAACTTGCCATATCTGTAGGCCCAGAGGATCTTGTTGCCATTCAAAGCAACAGATGCCACTCTTGCTGCCATAGCAACCACATTTGCCTAGGATAATTTCACACATCCAAGGACCTTGAGCAAGAAGGAGAACAATTAAGACTCTATATGGCAGGTGGATAAACACACCTGCTCTTGCCTCTGCTGCTCCCTGCCAGTGAAAGCCATCTCAGGGAAGTTTTAACCAGAGCACTTTCCCACTCCTGTGCCAGACACTTGAAACCCTCACAAGTATATTTCTTTCCTTTCTGTCCTCCCAGCCTGCCTCACACCCAAAGTGTCAGGAATCCCTATGTCCCAGGTGTCAAGTAGATCCGTCCCATTCTCCCTGTACACTAAGCTATTTTCTCATGAATTAACTTTGCCCATCTTCCAAACACATCTGAACTTTCTCTTTTTTGATACCTTAGTTTTCCATCTTTTATTTTGCTGTGCTAGGACAAAGTTTTCACTGTACTACTATTCTCACAAAGCTTCTTGGTCTTAGGCTTTTGCTTAAAATTCCTTTTAAAGTAAGAGTCTTCATCAAAGTCCTGGCTAAGGAGCTTCAGCTTTTCTTCAGGAAGCTCTGCAAGATGAGTGTTGTTGGCTTTGCCTCCTCCTCTAGTGGTGACCTTCAGACTTTGTGCATCTTCAGACTGTGGTTCTTTCTGTGCATCCTCTGACACTCGAACACTCTGCCAAAGGTTCATCCTGCACCTCTTTAGTAGGAATGATTTCCTGTTTGGCAGCCAAGCCGGAAACCAATTCTTTGATTTTATGGAAAGCTTCTAAGACTCTTCCAGGTTTACATTCAAACCAATCACTTCCAACTGCAAATCAGGTCCATCATGCTAATGCTGAAGACAGGTGTATATAGAGTCACCACCGCTACTGCAACCTTTAAACAGCATCCTCTCTACAACTACTTGCTTATAATATGGCGCAAAACAACCACCATGGATGCTGTCCCCTTGAAAATCACAACCCGAGACACATGAACCATAAAATGCTTTCAGGGAACACAAAGCAATGTATAAGCCAATATATAAACACACAGTTGAATAAATTCATACTAGGTAGGTGAATAGTTTACTCTTAAGATTCGTTTGCTCTTTGTTACGACAGTTCTCCAGGGAGAAGGCCAAAGAGCAATGTATTTTTAAATAGATAAGCACTAAGTTTTGCTTCAGAACTTATAGCCAGAAGTCAAAATGTCTCCAACGCATTACGATCTGATATGAAATACAGAGATGAGCTAGGATCAATAAACATTTCTACATAGAGTGTTATTTCATCAGTCCTGAAACCACCCAATGTTCCTAGTGGTACAAATGGACAGAAGCAAACACTCTTGGAAATGTCCCACAGGGTACCAAATGGTCTTCCCCACAATGATAAATAGGCAATGGATCTAGATTCAAGCCTTGCTAAAACTACTTATGAATTACTATTTCCTTATTGTTCCTCAACAACAGTAGTGCCTGGACTATGATACTTCCTAAAGACAGCTATCTTTAATCTCCACTTGAGGCACAACAGTAATTGTTATTTTTAGCTGCTTGATTCTGAGCCCATAGACAGACTCAAAGATGACAGCAAAGGCCACGCAGGTAACTGTAATAAATACATACTCTTTGGGATGTGTTCGATGAATAGAAGTTTTTACTACTGTTTAAGATAAGTTTAAGTCAGTAATGCAAAAATACTCCTAGAACTTGGCTGATTCTGAACTATAACATTAGAATGCTTATATGTAAACAGATTTGGGAAGGAGAAGAAAAAAATCAGCGCAATCTCTCCAACTCCCCTGCTTGTAAAACTAAACTTCCACTTTACGTTTACATTCTCTGAAAATACTTTATTATTGCTGCCCTTAAATGATGATCAGTCAGCCACATCTGTCATAACCCAGGCTGCCCTGCCAACCATTGTCTGGATCAGACAGTCTAGACGCAGCTAGTAAATCATAGCTTCTGACACATTTGCCATAGTAGTGTACTCTTTGCAATTAATTTTCCTATAATTTCTGACCAGCATTCATGGTAGAATCTGGCATATATTAATGGCCCTCTACTCACCCACAACTTCATTAATAATAGGGAAAAGTTAGCAGATAGAATTTCTTTCATCTCTAAAAGCAAGGGCTGTTTTCATTTAAAAAAGAAAGCACAATATTTAACTGGGTAGGTGGTAAATATGGGGAAAAATAGAGATAACAGGAAGCCAACAAACATATAAGGTACCCAGAATGCCAAAAGATACACAATATATTTTTGGAGAAAGTTAGACATTGAAACATTGGTGAAGATAATTTAAAAATAGAAGTATCATTTTTACGAGTAGGAAGACTCAATGTCACAAAGGTACCAATTTCCCCTAAATTAGCAGAGTAACAGAATCAATGAAATTAAAAAAAAAAAAAAACCAACACATTTTAATTAAATTTGGCAAGCTAATTTGAAATTTATTTGAAAGAATAAAAGACCAGGAATAGACAATACATTACTGAAAATGATCGAGGTAGAGAGATGTGCCCACACATATCAAGATCTATTATAAAACAATAGTAATTAGGATAGCATGCTCTTTATGTGGTGATAAATAGATCAAAAAAACAGAAAAAAGAGTCTGTATGGTTTTTTTTAAATATTTATTTATCTAGCTACATCAGGTCTTAGTTTCAGGAGGTGGGCTCCTTAGTTGCGACATGCGAACTCTTAGTTGTGGCATGCATGTGGGATCTAGTTCCCTGACCAGGGATGGAACCTGGGCCCCCTGCATTGGGAGCTTGCAGTCTTATCCACTGCACCACCAGGGAAGTCCTGAGTCTGTATGTTTTTAATCTACACAATTAGTACAATGGTCCATGTAACATTTGACAATTTTTATTTTTATTAAACTTTTTTTTATATTTATCAATTGATACATTCAGACCTAGTTATTTCATTTTATCTATGCAGTATCCACCATGTGAATAGACCTTAATTCTTCCGGTCCTTTATTTGTGTTTATTTAGGTTAGGTGTCAATTATCCACTTAAACATGGTCTGATGAACACTTCTGTCTTTGTACACCTGAATGAAGGCATATTTGGATAATATTATTTGTACATAAGATATGTTTATCTTCAAAGTTATATGTTGTTTTACCAAGGAAATATAGTATTTTACTCTCCCATCAGAAGTCACCTTAACTTACACCTTCATCAATTTGGTATTTTCAAATTTTTTTTATTTTTGCCTATTTGAGTAGAGTGAACTTTTATTTTTGCTTTAGTTTCATTTACCTCGTTACAATTGTGATTAAGTATAGTTATTGGTCATTTAGGTTTCCTCTTTAGTTAATTATTTATTGATATCTTTTGCTCTTTTTTCTCTTTTATTCTATCATCATCTTATTTCAAAAAATATTTTTACTAAATATTCATGCAAAATTTTTTTAAATAATAAAATCAAAATATGCATCATTTATCTACTACCCAACTTTAATAATGTTCTCTTTTTACTAAATTTGTTTCACATTTTTTTAAAACAAAATCATTCCAAATAAGCTTAATATCCACGCATGCTTTCTTCATTCCAGTATAATATTGGTTTGCACATTTAAATCTTACAAAAATGTTATCATTCCATAGGTATCATTTCACAAATATCTTTCTCTTTTTTTTACTCAACCTTATACCTTCTGCTGATACTGGAAGCAATGATCATTTTGATTTTTTATAGTACTCTATTATATGAATATGCTATAATTTGTTTATTATTTTTCTTCTAATGAATGTTTATACTGTTTCCAGTTTTTCACCACTGTAAGCAATTTAGCATTGAACATTCTTATTTCTATTTCCTGCTGCAGTTATACACCTACCATGGGCAATCTTCAGGTTCACTAGACATTGCCAAATTGCTCTCCAAAGTTGGTTTAATTTCCATCCCCTTCAGCAGTGGATGAGATTCATATTTCCCCACATCCTCAACTATTATTCATCAATTCTTCATGTAAATATGTATATATCAATTAACATGGTCATAACTTTTTATTTCTGCAACTATTCTAGTGTAAAACTGTGTTTTGTTCATTCATATGGTAACTCTATGTTTAGATTTTTAAGGAACCTCCATACTGTTCTCCAAAATGGTTGTACCAATTTACATTCCCACAAACAGTGTAGTTTATTTACAAAACAGAAATAGAGTCACAGCTGTAAAAAACAAACTTATGGTTACCAGAGGGAAAGGAAGGGAGGAATAAATTGGGATTGACATATACACCCTACTATATATAAAATAGATAACTAGTAAGGACATCCTCTCCAGCATCTATTGTTTGTAGATTTTTTGATGCTGGCCATTCTGACCAGTGTGAGGTGAGCAATCCCACTCCTGGGCACATATGCAGAGAAAACCATAATTCAAGAAGATACATGCACCCCAGTGTTCACTGAAGGACTATTAACAATAGCCAGAACATGGAAGCAACCTAAATGTCCATCGACAGAGGAATAGATAAAGAAGATGTGGTACATATATACAAAGGAATATTACTCAGCCATGGAAAAGAATGAAATAATACCATTTGCAGCAACATGGATGGACCTAGAGATTGTCATACTGAGTGAAGTAAGTCAGACAGAAAAAGACAAATATATAATATCACTTATATGTGGAATCTAAAAAATGGTACAAATGAACTTATTTACAAAACAGAAATAGAGTCAGAGCTGTAAAAAACAAACTTATGGTTACCAGAGGGAAGGGAAGAGAGGAATAAATTGGGATGGACATATACACCCTACTATATATAAAATAGATAACTAGTAAGGACATACTGTATACCATTGGGAACTCTACTCAATACTTTGTAATGACCTATATAGGAAAAGAATCTAAAAAAGAGTGGATATATGTATATACATAATTGATTCACTTTGCTGTACAGCAGAAACTAACACAACATTGTAAATCAACTACACTCCAAAAAAAATTTTTTTTAAATAACTTTAAAAAAGATGTTATGTATGGGGGAGGGGGGTGGTGAGGAACCTGTATTTTGTTATTTTGATTTGTATTTATTGATTACTAGTTAATTTGATCATTGTTGCTGACCTACAAAGCCAATTTAGGTTTCCTCTTCTGTGAAATGTCTGTTTGTGTCTTGTCCACATTTGTCCATTGGGTTATTGGACTATTTATGTTCTCAGGCTACTAATTCTTTGACACTTATGTGTACACCAAATACCTTTTTCCAGATTGACTTTTATTTTACTATTATCTGTTTATCACTCTAAAGAAATTTAAAATTTTAATTTAGTAAAATTTAACTTTCTTTTATGGCTTGTGCTTTTTGTGAGTAGTTTTAAATGTTTTTTCTACTCTGAAATTTAAAAAATATTCTATTTATGCATTCTTTATTTTAATATGTTGCTGTCTGATATTTTGTAATTCTACCTGTAATAAGTTTTTATATATGATGTGAGATAGGAATCTAATTTCATCTTTATTTTCCTATGTAGATAGCCAATTGTGACTGCTCCATTCAGTAAATTGATCATCTCCACTGATTTTTAACACCCTTGTCATATATCAAGTTTTCACTTATGTGGGTGTGTTTCTCTGAGCTCCCTATTCTGTTCTGTTAGGGACAGGGGGGGTCCCATATAAGATAATGCTTTCTTCTCCACTAGATTTCAAAACCAATGAAGATGTATCCAGATGTAATGCACGTAGAGATAAAAAGATGTGCTACCTGACAGAGTCTGCTTAGTGCTTTAGGGTTTTTCTTTATGTTATTACTTGTTTGCATTTAAATGTTTGTTATATTTTTCCAGCATTTATTAGTGTTTTGATAAGATCAAGGTGTCTATTAGCTCATTCTACTACGTTGCTGTAACCTGAAGTTAACATGATGTAGTAACTTGGCAAGCTTTACTTGTTACTTACAGTTATGTTACTTGACAATAGTTATTCTGAATACTTGTACACTTACAGTTATTTCTGCTATCTTATTTTGTAGTTTCTACTCACCATTCATTTCTTTTCTTCTTTTGTTCTTTTTCCTGTCTCTGATTAGACTGATAAAAATTTTTGTTATATCTTTGTTTGAAAGCTAAAGATTAAAAAATTCCTTTTAAACACTTTCTTAAAGTGTTAAGATATCTCTTATCTGTGAATTTTTCTAAAAGTCAAAGTTCTTCAACTTTATATACTCCTCTTGATAATATGATTTAATCACCCTTGAACTTTACAACATGTTTTACTAATGTGTTGAAACTTAGTTTTATCTTATACTTCTGTTGGAAAAAAGCACCATCAATGGTTAAATTTCATTACCTTTTTTTTTAGTTTCTATTATATTTTTTATAATTCATGCCTTCCCTCTGGGTTCACTTTTCTTCTTGCTGAACTACATCTATTTCCTTTATAAAGCACTGTGGATTAGTAAGCTCTCCAAGTCTTCGATTTTTTTTTTCCATTTTGCCCTCACTCTTGAAAGAGTGTTTGGCTAGGTATGAAACTCAGGTTAACTGACATTTTTCCCTCAGCTCTATGAAGTTTTCTGAGAGTGTTTCTCAGTGATGAGGAGATGATGGGATCAAGGGACAGAGGCTACCAGAGCTGCCATTTTCTTATTTTCGGCCAGCTGGACACATGCTAGGCTGCACACACATCCATCTCTTCTACTCCCCACACCAACATGCACGTAGCCCCTTCTCTGGGCCAGGTTCTGAGCTAATCATTTCACACACAGTCTCACAATCACTTGACAATCCTATAATGACCTGAGTACAATGACAACCGCTAGGGGAATTTAATTCTTAAAATCTTATTGCAGGCTTCAGGTTACATCAACACGGTAGACTGAGCTAATAGATACCTTGATTTTACCAAAACCACAAGTAAATGATGGGAAAATTATAAAAAACATTTAAAAGCATAACCCAAACATGGCAAACATATAAGGGGACTAAGCACAAAGCACTAAGCAGGCTAATAATATAGTCAATGTTTATTCCTGCAAAAATCTCCAGAAACCTGTTTCTAAGAGGCCAGGTCAGCCAGCTACCTCCTTTCCTGAGGTTATCCAAGGCTTGAATGCAGACCTCCGTGTCACCATAAATTTGGGCATCTTTTCTGGCCAGACTGGCCCAATGCTGAGTTCAAGGCAGGCACATGGCCACAGCTTGCCGAGCTCTGTGCCCTCAAGCCTGGATGGTCAGGGTCGGCCCTTGGGCCATTCTCTGCTGCACGAGGCATTGGGCACAGCAGGCATGGAAGCCACCACGTTCCCTTAGGACTATTGAAAAGTTGAAACCTAGATTTGTCTTCATCTCAGAGGCACAATGTAGAAAAAAGATCATTTATCTCAGAAAACAGAAAAGAACTTGGATTACTTTGTCAGGATTTTTATTTCAAAACTGCCAGATTGATTCTTTATACATGCCTACAACTAGGCATAAGTTTTAGCAATCTTATTTGAAAAGAAATGATATTTAGAGAGAAAAAAAATCCCTGTGTCTGAAATTGGCTACAGGAATGAAGCTGTACTTCATTTTAACCACTGCCTCCCTTGCAACTCATTGATTTCCAACTCAAAACTTCTGTGTGTATTTTGGTTAGGATTCTTTCAGTTGCAAGGAAAAGAAAACCCAGTTCAAACTGGCACAAATGAAAAGGGGAACTTCTTGGATGAAATAACTAAAACATCTAGGTCTTTTCTCCAGAGGTTCAAAAAGTCACTGACACTTGGCCTATCCCCCTAATATTTTATCTACTTTCTTCCACGTTAACTTTTATTCTCAAGGTCCTTCATTCTCAAGGTAACAAAATAGTTGTGCTCATATACTCACCCCTGAGCCAGTCACAGTGGCTATGGGAATATAATGTTCTAATTGGTCAGATTTGAGCCACATACTAGCCATGCCCCCCCCACCCCTGCAAGAAGAATAGATGAGGATTTCCCAGAAGAAAAATAGGGTGTTTATCCAAAAAACAGTGAGTAGATGCTATACGATGCAAACAATAGACACCTACTGCAACATTTAATTAAATAATAATGGCAATTAACATACTTGCATTTCATATACAAATTTAAGGGTACCTAAAGTCATTTTTTGAGTCTAAGGCTTTATTTAACTTGCATTGAAAATAAAAGGAAAACATACTGACAGCAAGCTTTCTAAGCATTCTCCACTCATTTTAGTCAAACAATAGGACAAATAAATGAAATCTCACAGGCCTCATAAACAATTTGTTGCCAATGTTGTTTTAGAGAAGATGAAGAGAGAAGGCATTAAAAATCAAACATATAGATTCAGCTTGATCCCAGAATTCTGGTCTTGAAAAACAAAAAAGAGTGAGCCAGCATTAAGTGTAACATTCCCTCTCTGGTGTTTGTAGTCTTTATTTTTTACATTAAAAATTTATGTTTGGCTCCTAAGAGAACTAAAGTAATTAGAGATGAAAAATCTTTAATTCTCAATGATTCATACTCCCTCCCATCTCTGTAGGATTTCATAGGAAACTGCTTTGACATATCATCAGCTGTAAATTACTTTAATGGCTTCTCTACTGCATTTAACTCCTACCTATGAAAGTGATTTAGTTCCTTAATTTGTGCAACACCTGAAAACGTAAACATCAATACCATTCAGAGATCTAGAAGAATGTCATTTGCAATAGTACTTAAAAGCAAATTAAATTTGTCTCCAAAAAATATTATTCATTTTAACATTCATCTCCATGTAATCAAATAATTTTAATTACATTAAAAGCATTGAATTCTTTGCAGACGTTTTCATAGAGAATAATTTTATTAAACATGAGAATTGGTATTGCTAAAATAATAGTATTTCAAGTACACTGATTTCTAATATATCTGAAAATTAAGGCTAGCACTCATTGAGTACCCTTGTGTGCAGAGAAGGTACTATATTCTCTAAAAGCATTTGAGTGCACTGACAATATGAATTGATTTTTGAAAACATTAACTGATAAGGATTTTATCTTAAGTTCTAAGTCTATTCAAAATGCATGTGCCTCTCAAAGTAACAAGGAAACTGTTATTTGCCATATTGGATACATCACGTGTATCGATTCAAATTTCAAGTTTCATAGGTTCAAGATCTTGAGGAGTTTAGGCTAAATTTAAAAGAAAGACGATCACAGGCAAATATACTTTAATAACAATGATAGCTCATTTTTGTGAACTGAAGAAATAACACATTTTTTTCTTACAAATCATCTTGCCAGTCAGTCACTGCCATATTGCTATTTCTGTATTCTGCTTTTCTAATATCTCACAAACTATTCATGGAGTTAGAAAAATGTTTTTACTTAAAATTGTCTCACACTTGCAAATTGGTAAGATACATGTATGTGCACATACACACACACACTCATATATAATTTCCACAAGCTCATTGTTTCAGGGGTGGAGTTGCAGGCTGAGATATGCACTATTCAATCAAAACAGCAAATAAAAAATAGAATTTAGGGGGGAGAAAGACTGTGGCAAAGTAGAAGGAGGTGGAATGCATCCCTCTCCACAGATACATCAGGAATACATCAAAAGACGCAATAGGGAGTCCAACTCGAGGATGGAAGATGCCTTAGAGGACTGGGGCAGGGAGGGTGGGGGGGAATCGAGGGGGGGGCGTCAAGGAAGGGAGGGAATATGGGGATATGTGTATAAAAACAGTTGATTGAACCTGGTGTACCCCCCAAAAAAATAAAATAAAATAAAATTAAAAAAAAAAAAAAGACGCAATAATTACCAGAGAGAACCAGCTGAACACCAGAAGATGACCTCAGACACCAGAAAGGACTGCAAAGATCCTTACATAATGGGGTAGGACAGAGGGGGGAAAAAAAGAGAAAGAAGAGGAGAAGAAAGGAAAGGGACAGGTACCACACCCTGGGGTGGGGGGGACTTGAAACAGAGGGGAGATTGCCAAATTCAGGGAAACGTCCCTTATCTGACAGGGAAACCTCTTCTCCAATGGGGAATTTCCCTGGGTCAGAAGGGAGGCATTTGGGACTGTTCAAAGAAGGTGAAGTGGCTGAGCTGTGGCAGACGGGAAAGAGTGAGAAACATGAGCACCACGGCTCAGCGTGTCCAGAATGAGACATCAGTTCACAGGTGAACAAGGGGTTTGGGAGCTGCAACGTGGGAACCAGAGAACTGGTTCAGGGTGAGAAACATTGTTGGCAGTGTAGAGGTGGACTGAGAGGACAGGAGGGAAGAAATCCACAGCAGAGAAAGCCTACCATGAAAAGCTGGGTGGCCATGGCAGTGGCTCGATACTGCTGACTCACAAGCAGGGGGGAGGAGCTGCAGGTGTAGCCTCTCTCTCGGTACCTGGGACAGACAAAGAAAGGACCCCTCTGGGTCTGGCTAACGTACTCAAGGATAACAAAGGCCCCCAGGTGAGGCTGGCCTAGAGTGCCTGCTGCTGAGAGCCAAAAGTCTGCAGAGTGGCCCAGCTTTGAAGACATTCTGTTTACATCTGAGCCACCTGCGTCCCTCTGCAACAGGCACCACCATGGCCGACTGAGCCACCATGATCCAGGCAGTGTGCCCCAGCAGAGTCTTAGCAGTGGGGAGGAGACGCGGTTGGAGTCGCTGTCTTGGCCTGAGCTGCCCAAGCCACCATGACCCAGGCAGAGCGCCACTGATCACTCACTCCCAGGGGAAGGAGCCACTATTGTACCCTCTCATTCCCCACACACTGGTGCTTACAAACGAACAATAAAGGAAGCTCTGCTGGTCTCAGAATAATACAAAAAGCCCAAGGCGGGTAGAAGGAAACTTACAGCTGAGACCCCAAGGAAACACAAATATTATTATTAATTCTATTGATCTGGTGCATTTTGGGGTCAGTTCTAGCTTTTTTTTTTTTTTAATTAATTATGATCTTAGTCCTAAGGGATTTACACATTTTATAACTTTTTTATGCTATTTTTTATTATATTTTAATTTTTAGCCTTTTTTATATTTCTATTTCTAGCTAAGTTATTTGTAGTGCTGACTGTATCTCTCCTACCTTATTTTCATCTTTTATACATTTCTATTTTTTCTTTTTCTTTTCATATTTTCAGTCACACTACACTCTTTTGTTGCCCTGTCTTCTATCCTTTTTTAGATTATTTTATCTTACTATATTTAAAAGCAATATTACCAGTCTGCTCTATTTCCTTGCTTTATTCTCCAGATGACATATTGCTTTGGTTTTTATTATTAGGTTTTGTCTTTATCTTACTTCCAAGTATAATTGTCTGATTTCATGCTGAGAATCTTCAGTCTGTGTGGGGATACTCTTGCTCTTTATTATATTTGATCCTAGCTTTCAAAATCTCCCTGGATTTGTGTTTGTGTGTGTGTAGTGGCTTTTGTTTTGTTTTGTTTTCATTTTGGTTTTGAATTTCTGTTGGTTTTCTCTTTGATTGTCTGATGGCATACTGGGGTTCTTCTGTCAGGTCTTTCTAGTGCCTTCTGTTCTATTGGACTCAGTATTTGTGTGTCTTATACATGTATGTGTTTTCTTGACTTAGTATTTGTTTCACTCAACACTCTGCCATTAGTCTGGGGCTTGGATACTCTTCTTTAAACCCTTTATTGATGGGACAAGCAACCTCTGAAGTCTGGACTACTCCATCAGTAGTCAAGTAGGAGGCTGTGGGGAGGGAGCACTGTATCAAGGATGCTAGACTGCTAGGGAGTCCTCAGACACAGGGAAGATTAACTGCAGAGAGCTCTCACAGAGCCCTGTATCAGAGTCTAAGACTCAGCTTCATCAGACTGTCTGCAACTGCTAGTGCTGGACACCTCACACCAAACTACAAACAAGACAGGAACACAAACCCACCCACCAGCACACAGATAACCTAAAGCCATATTAACCTCACATTTACCCTAAAACACACCACCTGACATGGACCTGTTCATCAGAGAGAAAAGACACAGAGCCACACACTGGAAAGCAGGCACCAGGCCCCCCCACAAGGAAGCCTACTCAAGACACTGGAAAAACCCCACCACAGGGGGCAGAGGGCAGAAAGAAGAGGAATTAGTACTAGGCAGCATAGGGAAAGGAGACAGCAAATCCTATAAGTTAGACAAAATGAGAAAACAAAGAAACAACATGCATGCAAAGGAGCAGGGAAAAAACCCACAAGACCAAATAAATGAAGAGGAAATAGGAAAATTGCCTGAAAAAGAATTCAGAGTAATGATGGTAAAGATGATCCAAAATCTAGATAAAAAATAGAGAAAATATAAGAAACAGTTAATGAGGACTCAGAAAAACTAAAGAGCAAACAGGAATGGACAACAAAATAATAGAAATTAAAAATACTCTAGATGCTACAAACAGCAGAATACCTGAGGCACAAGAACGAATAAGTGAGTTGGAAGATAGAATGGGGGAAACAACTGCCACAGAGCAGGAAAGAAAAAAAGAATACAAAGACTGGAAGACAGTCTCAGAGACCTTGGTGACAACATTAAGTACACCAACATTCAAATCATAGTCATCCCAGAAGAAGAAGAAAAAAAGAAAGGGTTTGAGAAAATATTTGAAGAGGTTATAGTGGAAAACTTCCCAAACATGGCAAAGGAAATAATTAACCAAGTCCAAGAAGCACATAGAGTCCTATACAGAATAAACCCAAGGAGAAATACACCGAGGCACATATTAATCAAACTGATAAAAATTAAACACAAAGAAAAAATATTAAAAGCAGCAAGAGAAAAGCAACAAATAACATATAAGGGAAAACCCATCAGGATAACAGCTGATCTTTCTGCAGAAACTCTGCAGGCCAGAAGGGAATGGCAGGATGTACTGAAAGTCCTGAAACAGAAAAACCAACAGCCAAGAATACTCTACCAACCAAGAACCTCATTCAGATTTGATGGAGAAATCAATAGCTTTACAGACAAGCAACAGCTAAGAGAATTCAGCACCACCAAACCAGCCTTACATCAATTGATTAAGGAACTTTTCAAAGTAGGAAACACAAGAGAAGGAAAATACCTACAAAAACAAACCCAAAACAATTAAGAAAATGGTAATAGGAACACACATGTCAATAATCACCTTAAATGTAAATGGATTAAAGGCTCCAACCAAAAGACACAGACTGGCTGTATGGATACAAAAACAAGACTCTCACCTATGCTGCCTACAAGAAACCAACTTCACACCAAGGGATACATATAGACTGAAAGTAAAGGGATAGAAAAAGATATTCCATGCAAGTGGAAGTCAAAAGAAAGCGGGAGTAGCAATACTCACATCAGACAAATTAGACTTGAAAGTAAAGACTATTACAAGAGACAAGGAAAGACACTACATAATAATCAAGGATCAATCCAAGGAGAACATGTAACAATTGTAAATACCTATGCACCCAACACAGGAGCACTTCAATACATAAGGCAAATACTAACAGCCATAAAAGGGGAAATCGACAGTAACATAATAATACTAGGAGACTTTAAGACCCTACTTACATCAATGGACAGATCATCCAAACAGAAAGTAAATAAGGACACTCACGCTTTAAATGACACATTAGACTATATGGACTTAATTGATATTTATATGACATTCCATCTGAAAACTACAGAATACACTTTCTTCTCAAGTGCACACAGAACATTCTCCAAGAAAGATCATATCTTGGGTCACAGATCAAGCCTTGGTAAACTCAAGAAAATTGAAATCATATCAAGCATCTTCTCTGACCACAACACCATGAGACTAGATAACAATTACAGGAAAAAATTTTTTTAAAATACAAACACATGCAGGCTAAACAATAGGCTATTAAACAACCAAGAAAACATTACAGAAATGAAAGAGGAAATCAAAAAATATCTAGAAAAAAATGACAATGATAATACAACTCAAAACCAATGGGACACAGCAAAAGCAGTTCTAAGAGGGAAGTTTATAGCAACACACTCCTACCTCAAGAAACAAGAAAAATATCAAATAAACAACCTAACCGTACACCTAAAACAATTAGAGAAAGAAGAGCAAAGAAACCCCAAAGTGAGCAGAAGGAAACAAATCATAAAGATCAGATCAGAAATAAATGAAAAAGAAAGAAAGGAAACAATAGCAAAGATCAATGAAATTAAAATCTGGTTCTTTGAGAAGATAAACAAAATTGATAAACCATTAGCCAGACTCATCAGGAACAAAAAGGAAGAAAACACAAATCAACAGAAGTAGAAATGAAAAAGGGGAAGTAATGATGGACACCACAGAACACAAAAGATCATGAGAGACTACTACAAGCAACTATATGCCAAAAAATAGGATAACATGGAAGAAATGGATAAATTCTTAGCAAAGTACAATCTTCCAACACTGAACCAGGAAGAAACAGAAAATAAGAACAGACCAATCACAAGTATGGAAATTGAGACTGTGATTAAAAATCTCCCAACAAACATAAGCCCAGGGCCAGATGGCTTCACAGGCGAATTCTATCAAACATTTATAGAAGACTGAACACATATTGTTCTCAAACACTTCCAAAATATAGCCGAAGGAGGAACACTCCCAAACTCATTCTACGAGGCCACCATCACCCTGATAGCAAAACCGGGCAACCATGTCACAAAAAAAGAAATTACAGACCAATATCACTGATGCATATAAATGCAAAAATCCTCAACAAAATACTACCTAACAGAATCCAACCACGCATTAAAAAGATCATACACCATGATCAAGTGGGGTTTATCCCTGGGATGCAAGGATTCTTCAATAAATGCAAATCAATTAATGTGATACATCATATAAAGAAACTGAAGGATAAAAACCATATGATCATCTCAATAGATGCAGAAAAAGCTTTTGACAAAATTCAACATCCATTTATGATAAAAGCTCTCCAGAAAATGGGCACAGAAGGAAATTACCTCAACATAAAAAAAGCCATATATGAGAAACCAAATGCCAACATCATTCTAAACTAAAAGAATTCCCACTAAGAAGAACAAGGCAAGGGTGTCCACTCTCACCATTATTATTCAACATAGTTTTGGAAGTGTTGGAGATAGCAATCAGAGAAGAAATGAAATACAAGAAATCCTAATTGGAAAAGAAGAAGTACAATTGTTACTCTTTGCAGATGACATGATATTATACATAGAAAACCCTAAAGACTCTACCAGAAAACTGCTAGCACTAATCAATGAATTTAGTAAAGTAGCAGGATACAAAATTAATGCACAGAAATCTCTTGCATTCCTATACACTAACAATGAAAGAGCAGAAAGAGAAATTAAGGAAACTCTCCCATTTACCACAGCAACAAAAAGAATAAAATACCTAGGAATAAACCTGCCTAAGGAGGCAAAAGATATGTATGCAGAAAACTACAAGACACTGATGAAAGAAATCAAAGACAGTACTAACAGATGGAGAGATATACCATGTTCTTGGACTGGAAGAATCAACATTGTGAAAATGACTATACTACCCATAGCAATTTACAGATTCAATGCAATCCTTATCAAATTATCAATGGCATCTTTCACAGAGCTAGAGCAAGAAATCTTATGATTTGTATGGAAATGCAAAAGACCCCAAATAGCCAAAGCAATCCTGAGAAGGCAAGATGGAGTTGGTGGAAGTAGGCTTCCTGACTTCAAACTATATTACAAGGCCACAGTGACCAAGACAGTATGGTACTGGCACAAAAACAGAAAGGAAGATCAATGGAACAGAATAGAGAACTCAGAGGCAAACCCAAACACATATGGACACCTTATCTTTGACAAAAGAGGCAAGAATATTCAATGGAAAAAAGACAGCCTCTTCCATAAGTGCTGCTGGGAACATTGAACAGCAACATGTAAAACAATGAAATTAGAACACTTCCTAACACCATACACAAAAATAAACCCAAAAGGGATTAAAGACCTAAATGGAAGGCCAGACAGTATAAAACTCTTAGAGGAAAACATAGGCAGAACACTCTATGACATACATTAAAGCAAGATCCTTTTTGACCCACCTCCTAGAATCATGGAAATAAATTCAAGAATAAACAAATGGGACCTAATGAAACTTAAAAGCTTTTGTACAGCGAAAGAAACCATAAACTAGACAAGAATACAACCCTCAGAATGGGAAAAAATACTGGCCAATGAAGCAATGGACAAAGGATTAATCTCCAAAATATATAAGCAGCTCATGCAGCTTAATACCAAAAAAGCAAATAACCCAATCCACAAATGGGTGGAAGACCTAAATAGACATTTCTCCAAAGAAGACATACAGATGGCCAACAAACACATGAAAAGATACTTAACATCGCTAATCATTAGAGAAATGCAAGTCAAAGCCACAATGAGGTATCATGCCACACTGATCACAATGGCCATCAACAAAAATTCTGGAAACAATAAAAGTTGGAGAAAGTGTGGAGAAAAGGGAACTCTCCTGCACTGTTGGTGGGAATGTAAGTTGGTACAGCCACTGTGGAAAACAGTTTGGAGGTTCCTTCAAAAACTAAAAATGAAACTACCATATGACCCAGTAATCCCACTCCTGGGCATATACCCAGAAAAAACCATAATCCAAAAAGGAACATGTACCATAATGTTCATTGAAGCACTATTTACAATAGCCAGGACATGGAAGCAATCTAAATGTCCCTCAACAGATGAATGGATAAAGAAGATGTGGCACATATATACAATGTAATATTACTCAGCCATGAAAAGGAATGAAATAGAGCTATATGTAATGAAGTGGATAGATCTACAGACTGTCATACAGAGTGAATTAAACCAGAAAGAGAAAAACAAATACCATATGCTAACTCATATATATACGGAATCTAAAAAAATGGTACTGATGAACCCAGTGACAGGGCAAGAATAAGGATGACGATGCAGAGAATGGACTGGAGGACATGGGGTTGGCAGGGCGGGGGGTGAAGGGGAAGCTGGGACGAAGTGAGAGAGTAGCATAGACATATATACACTACCAACTGTAAGATAGATGGCTAGTGGGAAGTTGCTGTATAACAAAGGGAGATCAACTCGATGATGGGTGATGCCTTAGAGGGCCAGGACAAGGAGGGTGCAAGGGAGTCATGAGAGAGAGGGGATATGGGTATATATGTATAAATACAGCTCATTCACTTTGGTGTACCTCAATTCTGGTACAAGAGTGTAAATCAATTATATTCCAATAAAGAGCTCAAAAAACAGAAAACAAAAAACAAAACAAAAAAATAGAATTTAGTACCAAATTACAAATGAAAGAACACAGTGTATAAAACAAAGAATTCTCAATAAAATGTGGTTAACAAAAAAATAGGAATATTTTGGAAATGCTTACTATGAAAAAACACAATGAAAAGTTTAAAACCTTAGCCTTAAACAAGAAAAAGAGCAAAGTAGGATATATTTCTATTTGACAACCTATATTTCTTAGTTAAATTATGGAGTTAATAAATCCACATTGGGAAACCAGCTACCTGGGAATAAAGAAGCCCAAAAGTGACTATTTCTCATTAGACCTAAATTATTTTTTGATATCAAGAAGAGAAGGCCTTTAAAAGGCAAGTTATAGTTTTATAAGAGAGATAAGAAACTAAGTTGGATTATTACACAGCCATAAAAGGAATGAAATATTGCCATTTGCAGCTCCATGGATGGGCCTGGAGAATATTATACTTAGTGAAGTAAGTGAGACAGAGAAAGACTACTATGACATGATATCCCTTAAAAGTGGAATCTAAAAGATAATAAAAATGAATATATATACAAAACAGAAACAGACTCACAGACATAGAGAACAGTGTTATGGCTACCAAAAGGGAGAGTGAGGTGGGGAGGGGCAAATTAAGAGTATGGGATGAATAGATACAATCTACTACATATAAAACAGATAAGCAATAAGGATCAACTATATAGCACAGGATATTATGTTCAATATCTTATAATAATCTATAGTGGAACATAATCAGAAAAAAAAATGGAATTACTATGCAGTACACTTGAAACTAGCACAATATTGTAAATCAACTATACCTCAATAAAAAAAAACAAAACTAAGTTGAACACATGAAGAAAAACCATATAAGCATTCTAGAAATCCCCTTTCTCCATAAGTTTAACCTTCCTCCCCTAAGAACCTATGTATTTAAATACCATCTATGTTCCTTTGAAGATCCTTCTCACCCCAAACCCACTCAGCTCAGAGAATATATTTTCTGTATTATCTTTCTATTTTCCATATTTCCCACCTCTGGTTCCCAAGTACTTGGTTCACACTGTGTTTCTAAAACTTAATCATAACAATTAATATTTATGTAGGATTTATTTGTCATTCTACTTGGGCCTTTACATACTCATGATAACCATATGAGGTGGTGCTATTTAATTTAAAAATAAAGAATCAGAGGCCTTTAGTGGTGCAATGACTGACCATAGTCACAAGGCTAACAAGTAATAGCACCAAGTTTACACACAGGAGATCTCACATTAGATACCTCCCTATGATGCAGCTTCTTCTGACAATACTGACCGTGAGCATATTGGCTTGTGTTTAATCTGTCTTGGCTTAAAGGCAGGCTTTTGAGGAAAGAGCACGTCTTGTTCATATTTTCATATCAGAGATTAACAATGGCCTTAGCACCTTGTAGACCTCAAATGTCTGCTCAACAGATGAATGAATAAACATATGACTGAAAGTTTGCTACTTATTGATTAAAGTTTTCTTGGGTAAAACAAGACAATGCTTATTAAGTTCTATACAAACACTAGGTAGCCTGGCATTCTGTTCTCCTTTTCACTATATTGTGTGTGTGTGTGTTTGTGTGTGTGTGTGTGTTTGTGTGTGTGTGTGTGTGTGCACGTGCATACATATATCTGTATGTATTAGAACTAATTAAAAATAAATGGAAATGGATTAAGGAGAATTGATTGTCTGATGCCTGTGTCATAGCCAATTCTTATTCAGGAACTAAAGCTGGTCAGTGATGCCAAAGATTGAACAGATAGTGCAAGTCCACTAGTACCCTATTTATAACTCTTCTTAGGGCTGGGCATAAATAGTTTATGCTCTATTATATTTTTATGCTTAGTGTGTGATGAGATATTTCATCTCTGATATACTCTAAATTAAATTTAACTTATTTATGGAGAGGATCAAGATGGCAGAATAGGAGGACATGCACTCACTCCCTCTTGCAAGAGCACCAGAAATACAACTAACTGCTGAACAACCATTGACAGAAAGACACTGGAACTCACCAAAAAAGACCCCACATCCAGAGACAAAGGAGAAGCCATGATGAGACGTTAGGAGGGGTGCAATCACGTTAAAATCAAATCCTATAAATGCTGGGTGGGTGACTCACAAGCTGCAGAACAGTTATACCGCAGAAGTCCACCCACTAAAGTGAGGGTTCTGAACCCCATGTCAGGCTTCCCAACCTGGGAGTCCAGCAACAGGAGGAGGAATTCCCAGAGAATCAGACTTTGAAAACCAGAGGGATTTGATTGCAGGACCTCCAAAGGACTGGGGGAAAGAGAGACTCCACTCCTGGAGGGCACACAAAAAAGTGTGCTCACCGGGACCCAGGGGGAAGGAGCAGTGACCCCATAGGAGACTGAACCAGACCTACCTGCTGGTGTTGGAGGATTGCCTGCAGAGGTGGGTGGCAGCTGTTGCTCACTGAGGAGAGAGGGGCACAGGCGGCAGGGGTTCTGGGGAGTGCTCATTGGCATGAGCCCTCCCGGAGTCTGCCATTAGCCCCACCAAAAAGCCTGTAAGCTCCAGTGCTGGGTAGCCTCAGGCCAAAAAAACCAACAGGGTGGGAACACAGCCCCACCCATTGGCAGACAAGCAGATTAAAGTTTTACTGAGTTCCGCCCACCAAATCAGATTAAAGTCTTACTGAGCTCCACCCACCCAGCCCAACCCACCATCAGTCCCTCTGACCAGGAAGTACGCACGAGCCTCCTAGATAGCTTCCTCCACAAGAGGGCAGACAGCAGTATCCAGCAGTATTTCGTCTTGTAGGACTGAAAATCACAGCCACAGAAAGATAGAAAAAATGAAAAGGCAAAAGACTTTGTACCAGATGAAGGGACAAGATAAAACACCAGAAAAACAACTAAATGAAGAGGAAATAGGCACCCTTCCAGAAAAAGAATTCAGAATAATGATAGTGAAGATGATCCAGGACTTTGAAAAAAGATTGGATGCAAAGATCGAAAAGTTGCAAAACAAGTTTACCAGAGACCTAGATGAATTAAAGAACAAACAGAGATATGCAACACAATAAGTGAAATGAAAAATACACTAGAAGGAACCAATAGCTGATTAACTGAGGCAGAAGGGCAAATAAGTGAGCTGGAAGACAGTATGGTGATAACCAATGATGCAGAAAAGAATAAAGAAAAAAGAATGAAAAGAACTGAAGACAGCCTAAGAGACCTCTGGGACAATGTTAAACGCACCAACATTCGCATTATAGGGGTCCCAGAAGGAGAAGAGAGAGAGAAAGGACTCAAGAAAATATTGGAAGAGATTATAGTTGAAAACTTCCCTAACATGGGAAAGGAAATAGCTACCCAAGTGCAGGAATCGCAGAGTCCCAGGCAGGATAAACCCAAGGAGAAACATGCCAAGACATATAGTAGTCAAACTGACAAAAATTAAAGACAAAAAAAGTTATTAAAAGCAACAAGGGAAAAATGACAAATAACATACAAGGGAGCTCCCATAAGGTTAATAGCTGATTTCTCAGCAGAAACTCTGCAAGCCAGAAGGGAGTGGCACAATATATTTAAAGTGAGGGCAGGGAAGAAACTACAACCAAGAATACCCAGTAAGTATCTTATTCAGATTTGATGGAGATATCAAAAGCTTTACAGACAAGCAACAGCTAAGAAAATTCAGCACCATCAAATCAGCCCTACAACAAATGCTAAAGGAACTTTTCTAAGTGGGAAACATAAGAGAAGAAAAGGACCTACAAAAACAAAAACAAAACAATTAAGAAAATAGTAATAGGAACATACATATCGATAATTACCTTGAATGTAAATGGACTAAATGCACCAACCAAAAGACACAGACTGGCTGAATAGATACAAAAACAAGACCCATATATATGCTGTCTACAAGAGACCCCCTTCAGACCTAGGGACACATACAGACTGAAAGTGAGGGGATGGAAAAAGATATTTCATGCAAATGGAAATCAAAAGAAAGCTGAAGAAGTAGCAATACTCATATCAGATAAAATAGACTTTAAAATAAAAAATGTGACAAGAGACAAGAAAGGACACTACATAAAGATCGAGGGATCAATCCAAGAAGAAGAGATAACAATTATAAATATATGCACCCAATATAGGAGCACCTCAATGCATAAGGCAAATGCTAACAACTATGAAAGAGGGAATCAACAGTAACACAATCATAGTGGGGGATTTTAACACCCCACTGACAGCAATGGACAGATCATCCACACAGAAAATTAATAAGGAAACACAAGCTTTAAATAACCTTGATTTAATAGATATCTATAGGACATTACATCCAAAAACAGTAGATTACATGTTCTTCTCAAGTGCACATGGAACATTCTTCAGGATAGATCACATTTTGGGTCATAAATCAAGCCTTGGTAAATTCAAGAAAATTGAAATTGTATCAAGCATCTTTTCCAAGCACAACGCTATGAGATTAGAAATCAATGACAGGAAAAAAAACTGTAAAAAGCACAAACACATGGAGGCTAAACAATATGCCACTAAATAACCAAGAGATCACTTAAGAAATCAAAGAAGAAATCAAAAAATACCTAGAGACAAATGACAATGAAAACACAATGATCTAAAATGTATGGGATGCAGCAAAGGCAGTTCTAAGAGGGAAGTTTATAGCAATACAATCCTACCTCAAGAAACAAGAAAAATCCCAAATAAACAATCTAACCTTACACCTAAAGAAACTAGAGCAAGAAGAGCAAACAAAACCCAAAGTGAGTAGACAGAGAGAAATCATAAAGATCAGAGCAGAAATAAATGAAATAGAAACAAAGAAAACAATAGCAAAAATCAATAAAACTAAAAGCTGGTTCTTTGAGAAGATAAATAAAATCGATAAACCTCTAGCAAGACTCAACAAGAAAAAGACGGAGAGGACTCAAATCAATAAAATTAGAAATGAAACAGGAGAAGCTACAATGGACACTTCAGAAATAAAAAGCACCATAAGAGACTACTACAAGCAACTATATGCCAATAAAATGGACAACCTGGATGAAATGAACAGATTCTTAGAAAGGTATAAACTTCCAAGACTCAATCAGGAAGACATAGAAAATATGAACAGATCAATCACAAGGAATGAAATTGAAACTGCGATTAAAAATCTCCCAACAAACAAAAGTCTAGGACCAGATGGATTCACAGGTGAATTTTATCAAACATTTAGGGATGAGCTAACACCCATCCTTCTCAAACTCTTCCAAAAAATTGCAGAGGAAGGAACACTCCCAAACTCATTTTATGAGGCCACCATCACCTTGATACCAAAATCAGACAAAGATACTACCAGAAAAGGAAATTACAGACCAAATCACTGATGAATTTAGATGCAAAAATCCTCAACAAAATATTAGCTAACAGAATCCAACAACACATTAAAAGGATCATGCACCATGATCAAGTTGGGTTTATGCCTGGAATGCAAGGATTCTTCAATATATGCGAATCAATCAATGTGATACACCATATTAACAAATTGAAGGATAAAAACCACATGATCATCTCAATAGATGCAGAAAAAGCTTCTGACAAAATTCAACACCCATTTATGATAAAAACTCTCCAGAAGGTGGGCATAGAGAGAACCTACCTCAACATAATAAAGGCCATATATGACAAACCCACAGCAAACATCATTCTCAATGGTGAAAAACTGCAAGCATTCCCTCTAAGATCACGAACAAGACAAGGATGTCCACTCTCGCCACTACTATTCAACATAGTTTTGGAAGTCCTTGCCACAGCCATCAGAGAAGAAAAAGAAATAAAAGGAATCAAAACTGGAAAAGAAGAAGTAAATAATTTGCAAATACTCCATTATCACTGAACTTCTCTTCCAGAGTCCATGAGAGCAGAACAAGATCTTGCACATCTGAAAAAATTTAGTCAGCTCTGAGCTTAAGTAAAAGTTTGAACCATGAAGCATTCCACAAAGTCTTGATTATTTGGATAGCATGACTTTTTACTCAAATAGCATTTTGTGTGTCTCCCAGCAAACTATTTCTGATGAATCACTTTCAGAATTGCATTTTTTAAAACCCAGCGCTTAGGGTACTGGTAGCATTAGTAGTTAAGTTACAAAGTCTGTCTGTAATTACTGCTGATAATCTCAATGGCAGTGATTTTTGGTTCCAAAACCTTTTGAGCATCTGATAAAAGCTATGGATTCTCTTCCTAAGGGGGAAAAATACACACACACACACACACACACACACACACACACGAATAAGGATAAATACTTAAAATTTGCATGACATCTCAGGGGAGTCACAAATGCTGCAGAGTCCACTCTTGGGCTCCACTTGTTCCATAGTTCCCCCTAGTCCCTTGAAATACCCAGGCTCTGAGAAGAACTCAAGACTTTGTCCCTCCCCAGGTATTTTCCATGGAGGAATCACCTTGAAAGACAAGGACACAATGGAGGGCTCAAGAAGACACAAAAGAAGCCATGTCACTAAGTGGTAGAATTTTCACAAGAAAGCAGAAAGCACTTATTTGAGGAATTAGATTTGGGGAAATGTTCACTTCTCTCTCTTGAACGTTTTTCTGCAAAATTCAGTCCTTCATTTCACAAACATTGACTGAGTTCCTACTCTGGGCCCCCACCTCCTGCTGCCCCTCAAGAGTCCAGGGAGAAGCTACACATAAGGAGTGGAGTGGATTGCTAGGGCCTAAATGCACCTGGAGGAGAGGGTTCTTGGGACCATTACATAGTCCTGGGCATCTTGCCAGGATGAGCAACCAGAAAGCCCATGTCTTACCAGCAACAGAGGGTTCATGTACCTAAATAGTCAAGGTTCATAAATACCAATGAATTTAGTAGAACAGCAGACAACAAAGTCCCTCCGTTAGAATATATTTTAATCAATGATGACAGTAATGGCCTTGGCAAATTTTCAACTCAAGCATTACGCAGAGTTCCAAATTGTGTTTATTCATAAATGATGGAATCCCTCAAGTTATTTAATACCTATCCAGTCAGCATTCATGAGGAAATCTATTCTATACTTTTGTGGGTATATTGGAATGATATTTCTTTAAATATTTTTTGAAGGATATCCAACTTAGGGAGCAACAAAAATCAAAGGTGGCTCATTAGATTTGCATAATGATTAAAATTGAAATTATCTAATTTGGAGTTATTTGTATGTTATTTAGGAGCACGTCCTTCTTTTAAGATAATGAATGTTTAGTATGCATGTGGCAAAATTGTAAAAGAGTCCTCTCACTGGGGAGAAATGAGGTAGTCTACAGAGCAAGTCTTGGGAAGCCTAATCAGGTTTCCCATTTGCTCATTTGCCTTGGCTCATGTAGAAATTAATGTTAGGAAAATCCAAAAGGTGCTGCACAGCTGGGACCTGGCAGTTTAATTGCTTTGCACAAGAGACCAATGGTCCTGGGTCTTGGGTGCGCCCACATGTGCACCAAGGCAAGGAATAGAGCCCCTGCAAAGCTCCGCACCTTTGACTGCTATAGGTAGTCAACCAGGAGAACCGTGTCTAAGGGGAAGGGCATGAATTGTGCTGAATAGGAATCTATTTTTAGATCTATTCATTTGTCTCTGTTTAGATTCATTACAATTTTAACTCATATACCAGAACATTGTTTCCGAGGAAGCACTGATTAATGTCCTCCATGGACAAATAGAACAGAAATAAGGCACATTCCAGATGAAGATTAACTCTACTTTTAACTATGCTTTGCATGGAAGGTAGCCCCTGCTTATACACTGCAGCCCTGTGAATAAGTGTGTGCCCTTTAAGACACACTTCCGCCAAGGTGCAGCAAAGATAGATGAGCAAATTTAGGAAGATTCAAAGAAAAGTGATTTTTCTGGGCTATGTTTTATTTACATAGTATGGCTGAATTGCAAACATTCTGAATATTTTTGCCATATCATATGATAATACTGTGTTATCCAAGAAGAAGAGGTACCATTCAATTTTAGCAGAAATTTTTTTTTAATCAAAATGAATTTTATTAAGTAGTAATAAAATTGTATGCACTTGTCCAAACTGTTTCATGCTGTTTAAAACTTATACCCACTATCTCAGAGGATTAATGAGTCCCATTTAAGAAACTTCACAGGACCTCTCTATCTTGCCCCATCCTTACAAAGAATGAAAGTCATTCTTTGAATACATAGGAAATTGATTTGAATTCAACTGCCTATTCTTGTGTTTAAAAAAAAAAAGGCCTGGAATGAAGGTAGGAAACGGAGGGTCTAGTCATGAATGCCTCTAAATATCTGGTGGGCTTTGGACAAATCACAGAAACTTTTAGTACTTTTTCACTTAAGTATCAGGATAAATTAATCTGAATCTCTGAGATAATGGTAGTAAAATTATGTTTACCATGATGTACAAAGGAAGTTGTATTATGGATTAAAACATTAGTAAAGTTTTCTAAATACTAAAGACCTTTCCTTTAAATAAAGCATTAAGATAGACACTAGGCTCCAGTTATCTCAAGGGCATTTCCCCACTCAGTTCTTGCATATGTCAAAGAAGGATCTGTTCCATGATCCTTTGCAGCATCTCATGGAAAAATTTAAGGCATGGTATCTAGCTCTGAAATGTGTTCCCTGTCCATTCTTCTAAATACCAAAGGAGAAAAATAGAACATGTAGAGAGAAAAAGCTAACCTCTGACCAGAAACAGATTCTGTCTTAATCCATATTTTACTTTCCAACAGAGGAGATGCTTCTCTGAATCTCCAAAAGAAAGGGAAAAAGAGAGGAAGCTGCCTAGATTATAATTAATAATGACCATTACCACAAGATTTGTTGGAGGCAATTCTCTTCACACTGAGCATTGAGAGAAATCTCTTCAGTCACTGCTCCATGATACTGTCAAATGGGTTTCAACATTAGTAGAGAATCTAATTTCCTTTGAAGTGCCAAGTGATAGGTATATTTATTTAAGAAGAAAGAATTTGAAGTTGAAAGAAAAGTCAGGTACCTCTCAATGTTCAGGAAAACCCAATGATTTATTTATTTTCTGGTATTTGGGAGAAAAGATTTATGTTCATTCTATTTTATCTGTATTAGTTATCTGTTGCCATGTAACAAATTACCCCAAATTCAGCAGACTAAAACAACAAGCATTTTTTTTAATCTCCAACAGTTTCTGATCATTGAGAATCTAGGAGGAGCTTAGCTGGGTGGTTCAGCTCTGGTTTTCTCACTAGGTTGCAGTGAAGCTGTCAGCTAGAATTATAGTCATCTCAAGACTTTACTGAGTCAAGAAAATCTGCTCCCAACCTCATCTGTGTGGTTGTTGGCAGGTCTTCCTTTTTCACTGGCTGTTGGTCAGAGACTTCAGTTCCGTACTCTGTGGGCCTCTGGATAGGGCTTCTCACAATATGGCAGCCTATTTCCTTCGGAATAAGAGATCCAAGAGAGAGACTCAGCACCCAAACTGCAATCTTGTATATGTTCATCTCAGAAGTAAATACCATCATTTCTGCTCTATGCTATCATTCACATAGACCAATCCTGGTACAATGTGGGAGGGGACTACACAAGGGTATGACTACAAGGAAGTAGGCAAGATCAGGGGTCATCTAGGATGCTTGCCACCACATTGTTTAATTTACAAGAGGCCTGCAAGAAAGCAGTACTGGCCAACCACGAGAATAGCTAGAGGCTTAGCTGGTGGGATCTGGGCACAAAGTAAACTAATAATAAATATACCATCTTTCAACCAGATTGGTCTGTTTTACCTTTAAGGTAAATCTGTGTCCTCTCTCTACTTGTGAAGTCTGCATAACTGCATTAGCTAAGCCAGTTAGTTTTCTCCAATTTCTAATTCAAATTCACCAAACATAGTGTGGTAAGAAAGACAAGACAAAATTTCTTTCAAAGTGCTTGCCGTTCAATGTGCATTCCCTCTCTGCCCTTCCCTGGACAATATGAAGCCATTTTCCTGGAGGAAACATGGGCACAGAGAAGGAAATAAAAGCTTCTTAGGATAAACAGAAGTGATGTTAAGGAAAAGATAATTCAAACAAACCAAGAAAAGAGATACTGTCCATAGCAGGCTTGTACTTGGCTTCTCTCTGGCCAGGAAGCAACTCTACCTTAGCCCAAGAGCAAATCCTGAGTTGAACATTTGGAACTTGAGCTGCAGTAAGGTCACCTGATACTCTGAGAAGACGGGTCTTCCCTTTTTCTTAAAGTCTATGAAGGAAGAATAGAGCTATATTATTGCAGTGAAGGAGAGTACTGCTATTTAAAAGTTTGTCTGTACCAGTGGTACCTAGATGTATGTATAGTGAGATAAATCCCACCTTCCTCCCTCCCCACTGAACATTCTGATAAGCCTTCCTACAGGGTCTATCCCTACCTCCTGAGTTGAGAATCACTACCAAATTGACCCATGGTTACTGATGGAAGTATGTTATTTCTCAAGGGGTTTAAGGAAGACAATGTCAACTAATTGACTCAGTGATAACTATTCCCATGATATATACCTCTACATAAAGGAGTTTATTTACCTATTTACTTTTGCACCACCTTGTTCCCTCCAAAAAATATTTATTGTGATTTATAAGGATTTACAAAATACAACAACAAAAAAACATGAACTAGTTGTGAAAGAAATATAAGAAAACGGAGTCTATGGGGCATAAAAACTGAGCAAGGAATGTATTTGCTCCAGATGGGCAACAAATTCGGTTCTAAACTTTTAAGCAGGCTGCCAATTGGAAAAGAGAAATCCAGTCTCAGTTCAGTTTACATAAGAAAAACATTAATAATTTTCCTAAAAGGGGTACAACTAGTCTTAAACTACGATCAGGCCCAGGACTCCCCTGGGGATTAATGTGAGGAGGACACTACTCAACAGCATTTATACAATAAACATAAGATAAGGTGGCATTGAACTATTTCTTATACTGACTTGATCAGAGCCTTTCAAAAAGTGAGTCTGCAGGACCATATGTAACAGAATCTGCCTCAACCTCATTTTTTCTTCCTCACACACAGAAACTCTACATTTCCCAACCATGTAAGATCAGGTTGGGGCCATGTGAGTAGATTCTGGCTAATGCACAGCAATGAGCCCTTTACTGAGGCCTGAGCATAATACCTCCTTGATTTCTTCTTCCACAGTGAACTTGAAGGCCCATATTTAAGAGGGAAGTGCCACTCAATGGAAGGAGCCTATATCCTTAGCTCAGAGGAGTGTCTTCAAGGAGAGCCACTCAACCTGAATTAGACCATGATATAAGCAAGGAACAAAACTTTAGTGCGTTAATTTCCCTGACTAAAACAACAAACATTATCAATACAGGGTTCAAAATTCCAGCTCTCTGTAGATATGATTTGACCAACTTGGCAGAGTTTAGAATATGTAGAAGAATAGCTAGATTCTAAATCTTTCATGTAGTCCTCTGTCAATACTGTTTTGTTCAACTGGGTGTTAAAAAAATTCTGGAAATGATGATGATGAAGATGATTATGATGTTTAATAATAATAATAATAATAATAATAGTAGCTAACACTTGGATATCACTTGCTATGTGCCAGGAAATATTTATTCTAAGTGCTTTCTATATATTAACACATTTATTTCTCACAACATATTCATTTAATCCTTACCTTTATCTCTAATTTTCAGATGAGGAAATTGTGGAAAAGAAGTGACTTGTCCAAGGTCCCTCAGTAAGGGATGGCACCAGAATTAGATTCAGGGAATCTAACTACAGGGTTGGTGCTACTAACCTCTATATTATAATTTATTTCATACAATGATTATAAGATTGGTATTGTGCTCCCTTGAAAAACTATTAAATACCTCCAGTTGTCTAAAAGTCCAAAGACTTCAAAATACATACCAGCTGAAGTATGGCTGGCATCCTCTTGGAATAGCTAAGGAGCCTAACAAATCATTAATCTTAATAGATGTCCACCCCTTACTAATTTGCTCTAATAATTCCTATAATTTACTTTAAAATAACAGCATAAACAGCATAATACAGTACATGTGCTAGTTAGCTGAAGTTTTAACTTTAGAGGTGTTTAGGTACCCTAATTTAACTTTACAAGACAACACAGTGAAAAAATTTTTCTAAATGCAGATAAAAATATTGGTACTTCTTGGTCACCTAATTCTACTATATACATTTCTATATGATCCATTGGCCATATATGGCATTCCAGAAGAAAATCTATATAATATGCTAGGTCTTCTTAGTTCTCCTTGCCATAATTAATCTTTTGGAAGACAAATTTAAGCTTCCTGTTAACTCAGATATCACTTTTGTTCACTTCATGCCACTTTTTGCTAAAATACATAATAATGAGATTTTTGATTTCATGTAAAATTCCCTTCACTTACCTCAAGTGTACATAAATCATAAAATTATATATCAAGAAGGCAACTCTTAATATTACCTAATCCAATTCCTTTTTCCACAGAGGAAAATCCTGAGATCCAGACAGACTAAATGACTCGTGCCAGGTCTCAAGCTAGTTAGTGGCAGAGTTGGACACAAAAGCCAGTGTCCTGGCTTTCTACTCCAAGTCTTTTCATACCATCACATTGAGCCACAAGTGGATCCCAAGGGCACATTTAAATACTGAGCCTGCAAAATGTGCTTGGCCAAGAGGCAGGGATAAAGCATGGCCATAATTCTTTAAGTATTTATCACAGTGAAATAAGCTAAAGCAGTCTCAGTTGAGGTGGAAAATGTTTGCTGCTGAAATAAATGTAACAATTTAATTATGAAAGTGAAAATGCAGCTCAGAGGCAGGATAAAGATGGTGGAGTAGGAAGACTCTGACTTCACTTCCTCCCAAAGAAATACACCAAAACTACAACTACATGTAAACAGCTCTCCCTGAGAACAACCTGACAACTAGCAGAACAGTTCTTCTACAACCAAGGATATAAAGAAACAAAACAAAATAAAACACTGATATGGATAGGAGAGGAAGAGAAGAAATCCAGTTAGGATCCACAACCCCAGTGCGTGACCCAGAAGAGGAGGGTGATCTCACAAGCTCAGCAATCCTTCCTAATGAGCAAGGAGTTCAAGCTCCACATTGGTACCCCAACCCTAAGGTTTGGCACTGGAAAGACAAGTCCCCATCACAGGTTTTGAAAACTGGTGGGGTTTATGACCAGGAGAGCCAGAGAGCTGTGGGAATTTGAGACTCTGATCTTAAAGGGCACACACAGACTTTCTCACTCCCAGCATAGAGACAGCAGATCTAAGAGTACCTGGTGCTCTAGACAGCCTGCCAAGACTCCTCCAGTGTGCCCCCCAGGCTGCACCAACTCCAGTTCCAGCCCCGCCCCCCACCAAGAATGGCAGCCACCAGCGCAGCCTGGGAGAAGCCACAGCTCACACCAGGATTTGGCTGCATCCCCTCCAGCTCCAGCTGTAGCCCCTGCCAAGGCTGTGGATGCCAGTGTGCTCCAGGAGAAGCTGTGGTTCACACTGGGCTCCAGGGCTAGCAACTCCTGGCTCCAGTCTACCCCTATCAAGGTAGTTGGCCACCAGGACACCCCAGGAGAAGCCCCAGCCTGTACTGGGCTCTGGCTATAGCTTCCATACAGCTGAAGCCCACCCCTAGCAAGGCAATGACCCTAGAATATCCAGAAAAATCCCTGGCCTGCACTCACTTCAAATACAGTTTTCCCACCAAAGCCTCTGGCACCACAAACTGCGTAGGGACAATCTCACACAAGGGCATGCCTTCAAGAATGGGATAGGTAACTGTTTCTCCTAATTTCACAGAGATAAACAGAGCAAGTCAAAGTGATAAGACAGAGGAATATGTTTCAAATGAAAGTACAAGATAAAACCTAGGAAAAAAGAAACATTAATGAAACACAGACAAGCAATCTACCTGATAAAGAATTCAAAACAGTGGTCATAAAAATACTCAGTAAACTTGGGAAAAGAATAGAAGAACACAGTGAGAATTTCAAAAAAGAATTAGCAAATAAAAGATAAATGAAAACAATCAGAGCTCAAGAATACAATAACTGAAATGAAAAATACACTAGAAGAAATCAGCAGGTTAGGTGATGCAGAAGAACACATAAGCAACCTAGAAGACAGAACAGCAAAAATTATCCAACCAGAACAGAAAGAAAAAAAATTATTGACGACAGTTTAAGGGACTTCTGAGACAACACCAAGTGTATTAACATTCACACTCTAGGGATCTCAAAAGGAGGAGAGACAGAGAAAGGGGCAGAAAACATATATGATGAAATAATGGCTGAAAATTTTCCTAACATGAAATAGATATTCAGGTCCAGGAAGCACAGAGAGTCCCAAACAATATGAACTCAAAGAGATCCACACTGAGACATATCCATTAAAATGGCAAAATTTAAAGAGTCAAACACAAGGGAACCCCAAAAGGCTTTCAGCTAATTTTTTAAAGAAACTTTTCAGAGTAGGAACGAGTGGCATAATATATTACAGTATTGAAAGGAAAGATCCTACAACCAATGATATGCTACCCAACAAGGTTATAATTCAGAATTGAAGGAGAGATAATTTTCTATACAAGCAAAAAGTAGAAGAGTTCATCACCACTAAACTAGCCTTAGAAGAAATGCTAAAGTGTCTTATAAGAAATGTTATTTTAAAAGGCCATAATAGTAAATAAAATATATGAAGGAAAAAATCTAACTGGTAACAGCAAATATATAGTAAAAGCAGTGAATCAATCACTTTAAAAAGCTACTATGAAGGTTAAAAGACAAAAGTTGTAAAACTGAGTATCAGTTTAAAACAAATACGTTTGTGTGTGTATATGTATATAGAAAACTCATGGTAACCAAAAACCGATGATACACACACACACACTCACACGCACACAAAGAGAAAGGAATCTAAGCATAATGCTAAAGAAAACCAACAAAGCACAAGGGAATAGACTAAAAGATGGAAAGAACAGAAAAACTATGTAAACAAACAGAAAACAGGAAACAAAATGGCAGCAAGTACATATATATATATATATCAAGAATCACTTTAAATGTAAATGAACTAAATGCTCTAATCAAAAGAAAAAGGATGGCTGAATGAATAAGGAAAAAAAGGCCCAACTATATGCTGCCTACAAGAGACTCACTTCAGAGCTAAAGACACACACATACTAAAAGATGAGGGATGGAAAAAGATATTTCAGGCAAATGGAAACAGAAAAAAATAGTTGAGATAGCAATATTCACATTAGACAAAATAGACTTAAAGTATTTAACAAAAGACAAAGAAAGACATTATATAATGATAAATAGGTCAACCTAAGAAGAGTATATAACACTTATAAACATATATATACCTACCATAGGAGCACCTAAATATATAAAGTATTAATGGGCATAAAGGGAGAAATTGACAGTAACACAATAGTAGTAGGGGACTTCACAACACTGACTAGATCACTTACATCAGTGGATAGATTATCCAGAAAAAATCAATAAGGAAATACTGGCCTTAAGTGACACACTAGACCAGATGGACTAAGTAGTATCTATAAAACATTCTATTCAAAAATAGCAGAATAAGTGTTCTTTTCAAGTACACGTGAAACATTCTCCAGGATAGATCACATGCTAGGCCATGAAACAAGTAACAATAAACTTGAGAAGATTGAAATCATATAAAGTATATTTCCCTACCACAACATTATGAAATTAAAAATCAATTACAGGAAGAAAATGAAAAAAAAACAAAACCCACAAATATGAAAACTAAACAACATGCTATTAAAAAACCAATAGGTCAGTGAGGAAATAAAAAAAAAAACTTGAGGTGAATGAAAATAGAAACACAACTTCCCAAAATCTATAGGACACAGCAAAAGCAGTTCTAAGAGGGAAGTTTTTAATATTAGAGGCCTACCTCCAGAAACAAGAAAAATCTAAAATAAACAATCTAATTTTCCACCTAAAGGAATTAGAAAAAGAAGAACAAACAAAGCCCAAAGTTAGTAGAAGGAAGGAAAAATAAAGATTAGAGTGGAAATAAGTGAAATAGAGATTAAAAAGTAATTGTAAAAAAAAAAATCAATGAAGGTAAAAACTGGGATTTTTTTGAAATATTAAACAAAATTGATAGATTTTTACCCAGACTCATGAAGAAAAAATTAGAAGGCCCAAATAAATAAAATTAGAAATAGAAGTTACAATTGATATCACAGAAATACAAGCACTCACAAGAGAGTGGTTTGTTTGTTTTTTTTAATTTGCCTCCTCAGGTAAGGGAAACAAAAACAAAAATAAACAAATGGGACTACATCAAACTAAAAAACTTTTGCACATCAAAGGAAACTGTCAATAACACAAAAGCTTATCTACTCAATGGGAGAAGATATTTGCAAACAATATGCAGACATAAGAAGTTAATATCCAAAATATATGAAGAATTCAAACAATTCAATATCAAAAACACCCAAACAATCCAATTTAAAAATGGGCAGAGAACCTGAATAGGCATTTTTCCAAAGAAGACAAGCGGATGGCTAATAGGCACATGAAAAGATGCTCAACAACATTAATCATCAGAAAAATGTAAATTTTTAAAACCACAATGAGATACAACCTCACACCTGTCATAATGGCTATCATCAAAGACACATAAAATAACAAGTGCTGGCAAGAATGTAGAGAAAAGGGAACCCTAATACACGGTTGGGACTTCCCTGGTGGTCCAATGGTTAAGACTCAGCATTCCCAGTCGCTCCCAGGGTTTGATCACTGGTCAGGGAACTAGATCTCCCATGCCACAACTAAGAGCCCACATGCTACAACTAAAGATCCCATGTGCTGCAACTAAGACCCAGCACAGCCAATTAAATAAATACTTATTTAAAAAAAAAAAAACGGTTAGTGGGAATGTAAATTGGTGTAGTCACTATGGAAAACAGTATGGAGATTCCAAAAAAAATTAAAAATAGAACACCATATGGACCCAGGATTTCCATTCCTGGGTATTTATCTGAAGAAAATAAAAAAACTAATTGGAAAAGATATATGTATCCCAATGTTCAAAGTAGTATGAATTTTTAATAGTCAAGATACAGAAACAACCTAAGAGCCCATCAACAGATAAATGAATAAAGTCCTGCCATTTGTAACAACATGGATGGACCTGGGGGGGGGGGGGGAGGGGCGGGTATTATGCTTAGTAAAGTAAGTCAGAAAAAGAAAGACAAATACTGTATGTTTTCATTTATACATGCAACCAAAAAAAAAAACAAATGAACAAATAACATAGAAATATGCAGATACAGAGAACAAACTTGGGGGGAAGGGGAAGGTCAAGGTAGGTGATGGGGATTAAGTGGTACAAACTACCAGTTACAAAATAAATAATTCACAGGGAGGTGATGTACAGTACAAGGAATACAGTCAATATCTTATAATAACTTTCTATGGTATGCAAGCTATAAGAATACCAAATCACTATGTTGTATATCTGAAAGTAATATAATAGTAAGTCCACTATACTTCAATAATTTTTTTAAAAAACATAAGAAAAAAAAACCTTGAAAATGAATAACGGCAATTTTATTTTAAAGGAAGCAAGAATATACAATGGAGAAAAGACAGTCTCTTCGATAAGTGGTGCTGGGAAAATTGGACAACTACATGCAAAAGAATGAAACTAGAACACTCTCTAACCACCACCCACAAAAATAAACTCAAAATGGATTAAAGACCTAAATTTATGACCAGATACTATAAAACTCTTAGAGGAAAACATAGGCAGAACACTCGGCCATAAATTGCAGCAAGATCCTTTTTGATCCACCTCCTAGAGTAATGAAAATTAAAACAAAAATAAACAAATGGGACCTAATTAAACTTAAAAGCTTTTGCACAGAAAAGGAAACCGTAAACAAAATGAAAAGACAACCCTCAAAATGGGAGAAAATATTTGCAAATGACGCAATTGGCAAGGGATTAGTCTCCAAAATTTACAAACAGCACACACAGCTTAATATCAAAAAAAAAAAAATCCCAATCAAAAAATGGGTGGAAAATCTAAGTAGATGTTTCTCCAGAAAAGACATACAGATGGCCAAAAAGCACATGAAAAGATGCTCAGCATCACTAATTTTTAGAGAAATGCAAATCAAAACTACAATGAGGTATCACCTCACAGTGGTCAGAAAGGCCATCATCAAAAAAATCTACAAACAATAAATGCTGAATACAATGTGGAGAAAAGGAAACCCTCCTACACTGTGAATTGGTATAACCACTGTGGAGAGCATTATGGAGTTTCCTTAAAAAAACTAAAAATAGAGCTACCATATGATCCAGCAATCCCACTCCTGTGCATATATCCAGAGAAAACCATAATCTGGAAAGATACCTGCACCCCAATGTTCATTGCAGCACTATTTACAATAGCCAGAATATGGAAGCAGCCTAGATGTCCATTGACAGAGGAATGGATAAAGAAGATGTGGTACACATATACAATGGAATATTACTCAGCCATAAAAAAGAATGAAATAATGCCATTTGCAGCAACATGGATGGACCTACAGATTGTCATACTGAATAAAATAAGACAGAGAAAGACAAATACCATATGATATCACTTATACATGGAATCTAAAAAAAATGGTACAAACGAACTTATTTACAAAATAGAGTCACAGATGTAGAAAACAAACATGGTTACCAGGAGAAAGGGGAGGGGAGGGATAAACTGGGAGATGGGCATCGACATACACACACTACTATATATTAAATAGGGAAATAATAAGGACCTACTGTACAGCACATGGAACTCTACTCAATACTCTGTAATTATCTATATGGGAAAATAATCTAAAAAAGAGTGGATATATGTATGTGTATAACTGATCCACTTTGCTGTATACCTGAAGCTAATACATTGTAAATCAACTATACTCCAATAAAAATTTTTTAAAAAGGAAAATATGTTTTTTAAAAAGGAGTATATGAGCCTAGAAAAGGAGAATAAAATAAAAAGTTGTGCTTAATGAAATCTTAAATACACATACAAAAAATAGAAAATAAAAAAGACAACTGTGATAGACGTGGCACAATAATAGAACACATTTAATAAAATGGTTGGATCGCCTTGGCTAATGATTTAGAATAGGCAATGATACTTTAATCTCTCCCTTCACAATCACTTTTTTTAATAGAAGTGGCTGCTTTGCAATATTCTATATCTTCTATAAATATTCAGAATGTTGATTGGCAGTATAACCCTAATGGGACCCATGATTAACTAAAGAAGAGGAAGAAGGAAACTGAAACCGAGTCCTATGTGATATTCTTCATTATATATTACTCTTATGTAGCAAAAGTTAACATTTAACAGTTCTTCAAATATGCTGTACCTGCTCTTGACTCTCAGACTTGCTATATGCTCCTCTCTCTTCCTGATATACCTTGTATCCTATCCACATTCTTTTGGCTGAATCTTATTCTTACAAGTCTGTTCAAATCATACCTCTTCCAGGAAGCAATATCTGATCTCCTCACATTGAGTTAGAGGTCCGTTCAATGTATAATCTAAATTTTAGCAAGGTTCTCAAACTCCTTTTCAAGCCACCTCCCAAAACCCTACTTTTATAAAATACTAGTGATTAATGCTAGATTAACTGGGGATTTCATAGAGAAGAGACAGAAGAAATGGTATTTGCTACATAAACCATTCCAAAATAACTTGCAGCCACTAACTGTTCAATCTTGTCAATTCTAAAGTGGACATAACATGACCTACCTTCTAGCATTGCTAGGAGCCTAAATGAGATATATTTGTAAAGTACTAGGCATCATACTGGCACAAGGAACAGCTCAATTAAAGAAATCCCAAGAAAGAGAGAGAGAGGGAAAGAAAGGAAAGAAGGAGTGGAGGGATGGAGGGAGGGAGGAATAAAAAGAGAGAAAGAGGGAGGGAGGGAGAAAAAAGCAGCTCAAAATCCTCTTCCAACATGGCCCTTTCTATCAAATAGCACGATCAGATTTTCACCATCATTTTGATACCTTGCCATCTCAAAGCATGAGCGCACTTGTCACTGATCACTCAGACGTTATGGATTTGCCAGCAATAAGCTTGGAAAACATCCCTCATTTGGAGCTACCTTGTCTGTCACTAGGTAGCCCGAGGCACCACTCTCCCAAATGCCAACCCAGCTTCTGTGGGGGACCTTTCTCAGCTCCCTTGTCACCCTCAAACATTTCAATAATTCATCTGTTTAGAATGCTGTTTTGAAACCCGACAGCAGATTGGAAAACTGCTTCCTAAAGAAATAACAGGCAGGCAGTATCCACTAAAGCCCCTGCTTCTGATTTCAGGAAGCTCTGCTTGAACAAAATAAAAATCCCTGTGAGGATGTAGCAAAAATTTCAATAACAGCAAAAATCCTGCCTAAAAAGCAAGAGGTAGACTCAGAAGTCTTAGGAGTTAAAAAGGGATATGTTTATTTATGTCATGTGTTCTGCTAAGCATGCACAAGTATGTATTTTATGATGCCTCTTTAGGTTAGAGAAAGGAGACGGTGATTTTAAAAGACAAAGGAGTTTTCACATCGATTTAGCAAATAAAGTACAGTAATTTTTTTAAAGTATAAAACCACCTGAATCTTTTGAGTAAATAAAGATCAGCAAGATTCTAATGAAACCCTAACCCCCAATGCAATGGTAAGTTGGAGATGGGGTCTTTGGGAGGTAATTAGGTTTATATGAGGTCATGAGGGTACGGTCCTCATGATGAGATTACAAGAAGAGACCCACAAGAGAGCTCACTTGTCACTTGAATCTCTCTCTCTCTCTCTCCAAGCACCCTGATCTTGGCTTTCCCAGCCTCTAGAAATAAAATATAAATGTTTGCTGTTTAAGCCACCCATCCCATGATATTTTGTTGTGGCAGCCCAAGACAACTAAGACACTGACTCTCTTGTGTCAGGCATCAGGTCAACATGAAAGGATCCAGGGAAGACAGAGTGAGGGACATGAGGGTTACTTCCTTTTCCAGATGGGATTTATAGGGTCTACTCTTTGAAAACTTTTGTTGGTTTCATTTAAACCTGTAGCATGAAAAGCCAATGCAATTCCTCTTGAATATAACCAAGCTCATATTAAAGTGACTGTCCTCTAGTCACCTGGTACAGACTAAAAAGAAAAAGACAAATCTGGACATCCTTTCTAGATTTAGAGACGTATTTTTAATACTTGCTTGCTTTAACTCTATTAAGTAACTTGAGAACAATGTTCATATTATCAATCCTTAAAAAGTTTAATTTGCATATGCATAGTACTTGCCTCTCTCAAAGTGTTTTTATGTCTGTAGGAGAAATACCTACAGACACACACTTTCTCCCCTTCACCTGCAAACTTGCTGACTATGAACCTTCCTTAATTCTTTGTCTCTTTCCTCAGCAGAAGTGCCATTTATTCTATCCAAGCTAAACTTCTACCTGCTTCCTGGACCCATTCTCTCAATTTTAATCACTTTTCTCTCTCTTTCCTCTCTACCCTACTGACTCTATTTAATTAGCCTCTAAACATAATCACATCTTTCCCATTAAAAATCAAAACAAAACATCCCTCACACACACCTCCAAATCACAGGTCATCCCTGGCCATAAATGTTCTACAAAGCAGCTTAAACCCAACATTTCTGCTTCTCTCTCATTTCCACTCACGTCACTAACTATTGTCTTCCACTCTTTCCATGGTCACTAATATTACCTTCAACCATCAAAAACAGTTAGGCATGTTACCTTCCTCTATGTCTTCACAACATTCAGAACTTTTACCACATAATCCTTCACTCACTGAGTTTCCTTTGAAAATCTTTTCTCCCTTGGCTTCTGGTATACCCCCTCATCCAAATTTCTTCCTATGTCTGGGTCACACCCTCCTGGTTGTTTTCAAGATGCTCTCCCTAAATACAGTGATTAAGACTGCTAATTCTCACAGCAGATCGCTTGATTTTTGAGTCTCAGCTTATCAGCTCCGTGACCTTGGGCAAGCTCTTTCTCCTGAGTTCTGTTTTCTTCCTATAAAATGAGTATAATAGCAGCAACTGTCTTACAGGATGTGACTGAAGTTAAATATAATAATCCATGCAAATCTCTTTACACAGGGCCTGTTTCATGGTAAGTACTTAATAAAAGGGAGCAGTCATATATGATTAAATATTTATGTTCCTCATGGCTTCACTCTTGGCCCTACACGCTTATCCTTCCCTCTAGAAAATCTCTACAAAACCCAGACTTCATCTATTTCTTGGATGGTAATGACTCTGATATTTATGTTTTTTGCTCAGACCTTGAGTCTAGAAGCAAGTCCTATAAAACCAATTGTTTATTGAACTTTTCTTTCCATACAACACCCAAGCAAATAGCAAACTCTACATGGACCACATTGAACACTTTATCTTTCACTCAAAATCTTACCTTTATCATATTCCATCCTCATCCACCCCAATTACACCAGAGATCTATCAGTACACAAATCACAATATTTCCAAAATATTTCCTAAATATCTCTCAAATGTTTCCTCTTCTCTCTACCTCCATTGCCACTGCATTATTTTCTCTGTATTACCTCAGTAAACTTTTACCTAGTACTTTCTGCGCCTCCAAACTACCTTCTACTGTTACTACAGTGGTATTTCTAAAAAGGCAATTTTTATCCTGTTTCTCTCCATAATTAAAAGCTTTTTTTGATTCATGATTTGATTTAGAGACAGTCTAATTTCTTGACTTAGCACACAAGAGACTAACGGTCTGTCTTCCCTACCCTCCAACCATACCCTCCAACCATACCCCTCCACCACTACCCTACAAGCACTTATTGATTCCCAATTTTGTACCTTCTTCCATCATTCTTACCATAGTCTCTGGTTAGACGTAACTCTAAAATATTCATCAAGATTTAGCGCATCTTTTCTCCTCTAGAAATTCTTTGACAGCTTTCTTTCTAATACTGGGAGAGCTGAGCTTCCTTTGTAAACCAAAGCCCACTGTGCTTAATGATCATACAGTATTTTAAAATTTCTGACTCTATCAGAAAAATCAGGTTTGGTTTTCTAAAGCTTATATAGCACATGCTTAGCATGTGAAAGATATTCAATAAATGTATGCTAATGAACAAATCCAAGAGTCTCACAACTGTCTTGAGGAGTTCACAGGGCAAGTATAATTAATGCCATTTTACAGAAGAAGAAAAAAATAAGAAGTTAAAGTCAACATCTTTATCTTGGAAGCCCAAGAACTCTGTGACAGAAAAAAATAATGTTGATTTCTTGGTCTTACTATAAGTGCATCAAAAGTTAGCAGAGATCTCTGCTCACATTAGTCCTTCATTCTGGAGCAACTTTGTGTAATAGCAAGATTTACTTGGTGCCATACCTTTAGTTGGACATTGAAGGAGATACTTTATCCATTCAGGGGACTTAGTACATGTAGTGACCATACACTTGAGTTTAATCAGCCTTTTTTAACCAAAATCTTCCTCAATTTTATTTTTTCCTCTTTGATACTGGGAGGATGTGGCCTCTTCCAACCCTACAATTATTTGAATTTGTGTACTCTATTACTTTTATTGCTGCTTGTAAATTGACCACTTCTTATCTGGATTCATCTTTCTTGAGTTATCTTGTCACAGTAAACAGCAACACACACACTACTAACCTTCTATTTTCTACCTCTTCTTCTAGAGATACAAATTAAGTAGGTACATTAACTCCTTTCCAAATTATCACAGGAGACAGCTCACCATTTGTCTCATCTCTAATAATAGTTTCCTGCCAGCCAGCACCCAACCAATAAGCCAATACTACACATATCTGTCAGTGTGGGCTATGTTATGCCTCAGTAACAAACAGCCTTAGAACTGCTGTTTTAAACTATTTCTCATTTGTAATACATATTCAGTGTGTGTCTGAAGGATCAGCTTTGTTTATCATGGTCATTCAGGGACTCAAGCAATCTGAGGTTCCATCTTAACACGTTTCCAAGATCACTGTGGCAGGGATAGGCACATACTAGATAAAACTTTGGCTTTTAAAGTTTCCCATCATATTTTATTAACCAAAGCAAGTCATGAGTCTTTGAGGTTGGGAGGTGCAATCCCACCACATCCCTGGAACAAAGAGAACCATAGCAACTGCTAGGAAATACTTAGATAGGAATAAGGCTATACTAATACATGCAATACCTTCATTTAAAAAAAAGAAAGCCTCTAAAATATATTTTCTAGATGTTAAAAAAGACTTGAATACAGTGATATAATATGCTTATTAAAATAAAGCTATCAACAGTCTCCAAACAATATGTTGACTTCAAAGCAATCCTCATCAAGCCTGCAACTGGACTTTTTACCAAACCTGATCAACTGATTCTCAAATGCACAATGATATGCAAGACAATTTTGGAGAAGAAAAATAGAAGGCAAATACCTACTCAATATCCAAACATGTCTTAAACTATAAAAACTAAAAATGTAAAACTAAAAAGGTAAAAAATGAACCCCAAATAAAACAAAGAATATGTATGAATCTAGAGTGGGTATTATTTAAATTAATGGATAAAAGATAGACAATTCAAAAAATATGAACCATTGGAACAACTGGCCATTCATTTTTTTTTAATTTTATTTATTTATTTATTATTTATTGGGGGGTGCACCAAGTTCAATCACCTGTTTTTATACACATATCCCCATATTCGCTCCCTCCCTCGACTCCCCCCCCCACCCTCCCTTGGCCATTCATTTTTTAAGTAAAGTTTTTCACACAAAAAAATCAAGATAAATGAAAAAAAACTCAATAAAAACAGCAGAACTGTATAGTTATGTTTAAAAATCTGAGTCAACGTATATGAAGTTAAGATAGGGAAGATCTTTTTAAACAAGACATGAAAAGCCAAAAGACATTTTAAAAGTTTGATAAATTTTATAAGATCAAACTTTAAATTTTCCATGAGACAAAAGACACTATACATAAAGGTACCATACAAACCAAAAAAATAGAGAAAATATTTACAATGGATATAACAAATTGTTACCTGTGGCAACTCCTTCACAGTACTTAGCCTCTCAGTGCCATAATTTATTTTAATATGTAAAATGAAGATAATAGGATAAACTAACTTGTAAGCTTTTTGCGATAATTAAATGAGTATATATAAATTTAGAATAGTGTCTGGCAAATATTAAGTATACATACAAAAAACAGATATATAGACAACTACACAGGTCAAAAAGAAAAAGACAAAAAAGCAAAGGCTTGAATACAAAATATTCACCAAAAGGAAATACAAATGGTTAATTATATGAAAAGATTAGTATGAAACAATTAATACATGAAAAAGTAGTCAACTTCACTAATAAGCAGTGTAATGTAAAACAATAGGAGAACATTTTTCAATCACAGGAATGGCCAAATTGAAAAACATTAAACAACTGATGTGAGAGTGTGGGGAAATTCTAGTAGTAATGCAAGTGCAACCACTTTGAAGAGCCAAATAAATGTACTTATTTAAATTTAAAGGTACACTTACATGACAAAATGATTTCAATTCTCATTATCTCATTATCTACACTCAGAGTTGACTGTGTAATTTAAGAGACCAAATGCAAATTGTAAATGCAAATCTGAGGGCAGGGAAGGTCCACAAAGGACAGATGACTCCAAAGATTGTAACATCAGAGCTGTGATGTGTTAGATTCCTGGACGGAGATAGATGAGAAGCCCCTGCTCTGTTACACCCACAGAGCTGCCCCCATAGGGCTGCATGCACAGGCACTGTGGCCCTGTGGGACCTGCACCCAAGCTCAGCCCACCCCATATCTATGGCCAGGCCCTCTCTGGGGGTGGTGGGCAACAGAAAAACACAACCCCTTTCTCCCCCACCAACCCCTATTACACACACACACACACACACACACATGCACAGCCCAGTCACTGCCCCGAGTGGCGCATCCCAAAGGTCACTGGACCATGGGCTGGGGAACACTGGGCTCTGGGGATCCAGAGGACAGACTCAGAAAACCTTGAGCTGAGGCTAAAAACCTCCATACATTCTCCATTGTCCTGTTGAACTTGATTTAGAAAACACAAATTCAAAGATTAAATTATTAATAATTTCAAGGCAGGGAACACAGAGCATTAAGCCAAAGGTGGGGCCCTTTGGAGTGAGGGCTCCTGTGAAGCTCCAGTGGAGCTTTGCTGTATAGTCATCTCTCCCCTCACAAAATATCTGCCAAGAGAAGACATCCGTATTTTGGTCTTTAGAATTCTCTGAGCAACTGTCCTGGAGCAGAGGCCTCCAGAGGACATGCCCTACCCACATACACACAGCTCCCCAAACAGTTTTTATACCCTCATCCTAAAAAGGTGAAAGAAGACCTTAACATGAAGATCACCTAACTTCTGAAAAAAATTTCCAAAAGGAAGACACAGATAAAGATCTAAAAAGAAAAGGAAAATGATACCAGAGGGAAAAAATAATTTAAGGGAATGACGAATTTAAAAACCTCTAATTATTATCTTCAGAAATCTCAAGATGCTATTTTTCCATAGAAAAATAAGAGATCACTTAAAAAGGAAAAGTCAATGAAAAAACAGAAATTCTTATATGTTGAAAGTATATTGAGTTAAAAAAAATCAATGGACAGTTTGGAAATAAAGTCAAACAAATTTCCCAAGAAGGAGAATAAAAGGGAGAGAAATAAAAGAATATAAATTGAGAATTAATCTGCATGACCCAAGCATCAGAAATTTCACTCTAATAGGAATTCTAGGAAGAGATAGAGAAAATGAAAGAGAAAAACTATGTAAGAAATAATACAAGAAAATTTCCAATGGGTGAAGGCCATGAGATTCCAAAGTAAAAGACCCACTTTAGAAAAAAAAGACCCACAGTCAGGGAAATATCTGTAAAGTTTTGCAATGCTAAGAATAAAGATGTTGAAAGCTTTCAGATGGAGCAAAAAACAAGGTCATGGACACAGGAATAAAAAGCTGATCACCTTCAGACTGCTCCCAATCATATTAGACGCCTTCATCATTATAAGCAGAAATAATCTTGAAACTTTAATTCTTACCCAACCAAATTATCAATCAAGTTTTAAGGCAGAAAAAAATATTTTCAGACTTGTTCAGGAAATTAACCCCTCAGACACCACTTCTTAGTAAGTTACTTGAGAATATTCTAGAGCAAAAAAGATATGGGAATAAGAAATGAGAAGAACAGTCTAGAGAAGCAATGAAGATGAAAGCTGGGCAACAGACCTAGAGAACAACAGTCCTTATTGGAACAATAGAATGGTGGCCTGAGAGGAAGATCTCTGGGAAGAAAGAATCCATAAATACATTATTGAAAGGAGTTTCTTTTAAAGGATACGATCAAGGCAAAAAATGTAAGAAAATAAAATGCCATCAGAAACAAAAACTGAAAACTATATTCTGAAAAATCATAGATAGTATATACTCTTTGTGCATGTCCTATTTGCAAAGTTACAAGAATAGTAATGCCATTTGTTGATTTTCAACTTTTAGATTCAGCTTATAAATATAGAATGTAATCCAAGTTAACACTCTAAAGGATATTGGCTATAAAATAAATTGGAAGGGTGAAAAGGAAAGGGAAGTGGAAAGAAAGGGGTAGCATCGTCATTAGAGAAAGGCGCAGTTTATAAAGAAAGGTGCATTTAGATCTCATTTATTTTGGAAACCAAAAAACAATTAAACAAAAAACCCACAACATTGTAAAAGTTGTACGACTGTATATAGATAAATGTATTTAAAATGCATTAGACATCATCTGGAAGTATCCACACCAAACCAAGTGTTATCTCTGAGAAAGGGATGGATACTTGGGGATGGTCAGACATATTGTAATATTTTACAAAGAAAATAAATTTGTGTGTTACCTTGGAATTAAAAATAAATGTTAAAAATAATAGTAGCAGATCATGATCTATTAGTTCCTGAGTCCTGTTCTGTGTGCACAGTTCTGGTAGTTTTGATCCAATTTCCTTTTTTAATTTGTATAGTATTACAATTTGACTTGTAAACAAATACTACTCATTAATACTGAAGACACTTTCTTATCTTAAAATCAATAGCTCCTTCAATAGCTCTTGCTATATTTTTGAATAATTAGAGTCGCCCCTCTGATGATGTGTGCACTGTTTAGGGAGGCATGCACACAATTTGCTCTGCTTTAATTTATCTATTAAATGTGGTTTAATTTTAATTATCCAGCGACCATTAGCATGCACTTTTATGTAGAGAGGAAAGGCAAGCTTAAATGTGTTACTGTTTATTACATTTACCAGTGGGTAAAATAACATTAAAACCTTTGCAGGAATTTAGAAATGCAAATAAAAACATTAAGCTCCATTTGCAGTAAGGCTGTAGATAGAGGTGAGTACCATGAGCATTTCAGAAACTGATCAGTAGAGCAAAATATCCTAAAGTCATTCTTGCAAGGAGGTGAAGCAGGTGGTTGCCTTTATGGCCATCTTTTTCTGGACGTCCTAGTATGACATCTATTTCAAATATTCCATCCTGTTGTCTTTATGGGGCATTAAAGTACTCATAAAAATTCCAACAACTTGGAATGCAAACAACATCACATTTAGTAACCATACTTTCTGGACCACTGGTGCAAGAGATAATGTTTGCCATAGCCTAAGCACTAGATATGATGTAGCTGGCTTTGGGATGGGTTATCTGCTAAGGTACCAAGAGTCTCAGCAACTATGGGAAGGCAGCAGGATAAATTCACATCACACATGAGAAATATTAAGTTTTAGGGAAAAAGTCAGACACCCAGAATGATGGTTCTAGGAATTTGATCATTGAAGGTGAAAAAGAAACAGAAATCTAGGATTACAGCCATCCCATCCCACTGGCCTTCTCTACCCAATATCAGGGAGGACAGTTTGGGGACAACAGAATGTGAGAGCCTGAGATTTCTAACTTGACTTGGTTGTGTGAATGTGGGTGATCAGATCTCTCCCTTCCACCCTCCCCCAAAGCTCCTATGAAACATAATAAAGTAAGGCTAACTTGCAGCTAGTAGATAAATAAGTCCTGAAGATCTACTGCACAGTACAGTGATTAGAGTCAATACTGTATTATAAACATCAAACTTAGACCTTAATTATTCCCACTACAAATGAGAAATGATAATTATGTGACATGATTAGAGGTGCTAACAAAGGCTACAATGGTAATCATATTGCAATATATAAATGCATCAACATGTTGTACAATTTAAACTTATACAATGTTCTATGTCAAATATATTTCCATTTAAAAAATGTAAAGCCAAATTGGATTTTCAAAAAAGAAAGCTAATGGAACAACCCCTTGTTGACTCTCTGTCCCATTGGATTTTGATTTCAAACTTTCACAGCCTCTTTAGGCTCCCTATTCTTCCTCTCTCCTCTGAGGTCTCAGAAAAATGCCACTGCCTCTTAGTTCAGCAAGTCAGAAAAGAAGCTGTCAAGGGAGATCTGCTGCAGCTGCCTCTACTCCTCCCCCACCTCTAGGAAGCCTCTGTTATACAAACCTATTTGCATCTGCTTACTTCCTCTCACAACTCCATATTCATGGAAGAGAAATCACTTTTCCTGAGCAAAGCCAATCCTTTCACTTGTACTCTGGATTTTCTTTCCTGTTGACCTCCTCAGGAACGTTACTTCATATATTTTGCCCTTTTTGCCTGGTCTTCAGATATCCCCTCCCTTGTAGCCTCTCCATTCATTGAATAAATTTGTTCAACCTTCCCCCATTCCTGTGTTCCCCTCTAGCTGTCATCCTCTCTTGCTTTTCCTCAGCATCCAAAGAAAGCACATGACACTGGGAGTTTTTATTTCTTCACCATTTCTTTGCTCCTCAAGGTAATCCACTCTAGTTTCATCTTCTCACCCAAATGCCTCTGAAAGTTACTAAAGAAGTCATATATATTAAATCCTAAAAGCATTTCTCAGTTTCTGTTTCACCAGACCTCTCAGAAGCAGTTGGCCTTGGTGCTCCCTCTTAAGCACACTACCATCCTGGTTTCCATGATGCCTTTCTTTTTTATTTATTTGTTTGTTTGTTTATTTATTTATTTATTTATTTTATTGGCTGTGTTGGGTCTTCGTTGGAACACACAGGCTTTCTCTAGTTGTGGTGAGTGGGGGCTACTCTTCATTGTGGTGCACGGGCTTCTCATTGCAGTGGCCTCTCGTTGCAGGGGCTCTAGGAGAGTAGGCTTCAGTAGTTGTGGCACATGGGCTCAATAGTTGTGGCTCATGGGCTCTAGAGCGCAGGCTCAATAGTTGTGGCACATGGGTTTAGTTGCTCCATGGCATGTGGTATCTTCCTGGGGCAGGGATTGAACCCATGTCCCCTGCATTGGCAGGCAGATTCTTACCCACTGCGCCACCTAGGAAGTCCTCCATGATGCCTTTCTGATTTCTCTCCTGTCTTCTGGCCACCTTGTGATGGTGTTTTAGGGGCCAATACTTAACACCATTCTCTTCCCCACCAAACTCTGTAGCCAACTGTCAGGATCCAAACAACTATATAAAAATATTACCTTTTTATTAATATACATTATTAAAGAATATGACTTAGATCAGGGTTTCCCAGCCTCTGCACTATTGACATGTTGAGCCAAATAATTCTTTGTTAGGAGGGAAGGGTTGTCCTGTATCCTGTAGGATGTTTGGCAGCATCCCTGGCCTCTACCCACTAGATGACAACAGCACTCTCTCCCTCCCCCCAGTTGAAACAACCTCAAATATCTCCAGACACTGCCAAATGTCTCCAGTGTTAGGGTGGGGGTGGAGGGAATTGTAATAAGCCTCTTACCACAAGGCTGAGAGCACACAGAAACACTCACTGTATGCAGAGAAGCAGATCCTAAAATTTAGAGAAAGTGGGTAGGGACTGGGCCAATTTACCCGGGAGGAATAAGTGAGGAGGCAAAGGAAGTTCATAAGGATTCCTTCCTACACCGACACTGCTAGTGTCCTTTATGGACTGCATTTTCAATCTTCTCCTCATATGCTGGTAACTCTCAGGGTTCCATTCTTTGCCCTCTTTCTCACGACCTCATTGTGCAATCTTACCCTTGCCAATGGCTTCAACTGCAACCTAAAACCTGACAAATCCGTATCTCTGTTTAGAGCTTTCTCTTGAGTTCCATTCCCATATGGCCAACTGCTAACCGTACATCTCCGCTTACGTGTCCTCCTCCATATACACCCAAAGCTAAACTCATTTTCTTTTTCCCAAAGAAATACTCTGTCTTGGTGAGTGGCAACATAATCTATTGAGTTGCTAAAATTATATGTCTAGAAATTATCTTTAACACTTTCTTGGACTCCTTTTATCCAGTGAGTGTTTATATCTCATCAGCTCTCTCATATAAGTATCTTTGGAATCCATTCCATTTTCTCCATCTTTAATATGGTCTCATCACTTCCTGATGGGATTACTGAAACATTCCCAAATCTCATTTATCATGCCCTTTCTCTGTATTCAAACAAATTACTAATATACATCTAACTTAACTTCTTCTGTTGTTCTCCACTGTCCTGAGGGCAATTGACTTGATGCAATTTAACTAGTCTCTCCAATCTTAGCTCTCCTAGTTCCAAATCATGGTCTCTTCTTAGTTTTGCTAAATGCACCTTCATGCCTCTGCACCATGTGCCTGCCTCTGACCCACACTGTTCTCTGTAATAATTCCCATTTTTGTAGAAGAGGCAGTCGATAAACATTTGCCAAATGAATAAATGAAGCATTTTTTTTACTAATTGCTCCATTTTTCCTATTTTAAAGTCACCAAATTGAGAGTTTCTTCCCCCAGTATACTTCTCACATTGCCTAGCAATAAATAAGCTGAAGGGCAAAGAATAAAACCTATCTGCAGAGCACATCCTGTCCAAAGGAATCAAGAGCCTCCCATATGCTCTTATGTAAGAAATACATGGAGAAAAAAAATATATGACACATAGCCAAGGTTTTCTCTCACAATAGAAAACCTTTCATGGCTCAGTAGTATTTTTCCTCTGGAGGAAGAGAATTTTTTCACATTAATTCTTCCCACAAGACTCTCAGAAAAGGTTTATTTTCTTTACTAAGTTTTCTCTGAGATGGAAGAGATAATTTTTTCAACCAACATGGATATTAGTTTTTAAATGAAATATTCCTAAGTCAGAAGGATATGAAGCTAAACATTTCTTTGAAAACAGTACTTTATAAATTGTATGCTGAAACTTACATGCAATAAAAACTGATTTTCAAGCACAGGACCATGAATTAATCCAACACCATAAACTAACAATCAGCAATGCAAGATAAGAAAGTTGCATATGTTTCCATATGTGACCAAGCTCTGCCAATCAGGTGAGATGAACTGGTCTCTGAATTAGCCCAGTAAAGCAGGCCCCTGTCAGGAAAATAATAAAAGTAGTCCTGTTCAGTCTTTGGAGGCAATAATAGGCCTTTGACTGAACAGGGACCCTGAAAAGAGTTACATGTGAAACTGCTGACCAGCAGAAGCCACGAAAGTAGGTCTTGAGAACCAATAGATAAGGAAGGGAATAAGCCTGGTAGGTCTTGAGAACCAGCAAAGGGAGTAAGTCACAAAGCTTTCTGGGCCCTGGGAATCTGGCCAGTTCCCCAGGATCAGTGAACATTCTGAGACTTACGATTAGAAATACAAGCATTTAACATAAGAGCCAGAGCTGCATATTTGCACGTGAGCTATTGATTATCAGCTTGTGGCTTGGCATTAAAAGCAGGACTCCTTTGAAGAGTAGTCTGAAGTCTCACCCATGGGGTGGACTCACCGCCCAGGACCTTCCTAGTTGGGACTACAGATTGCTGTTCCAGGTACTTCCCAGCATTGCTTGAACCTGAATGAAGTTCTCCCAAATTGGTGATGTATGCACGTCCATCTCTTTATATATTGCTTGTTCGCTCAATTTGGTAATAAATGTTCTCTCAAACTAGGAACCTACATGGCAATGAAATGCTCCCTAATTTATGATGTATGTATGTGTATGTATGTGTGTGTATATTTTGCCAGTGAATCCTCTGAACCTGAAGCTGAAAGCAGGTCTTCCGACAAAACAGCCCCACGCATAATCCTTCCTAGTGCGAGTGGCGGCAGCTCAAAGCAGTTTTTGGACATGGCTGGGGCTGCTAGACTAGAGCTTCTGGTGGTAGCATCTAGTGCTTAGAGTTGGGGGTATCATTTGGATATGCCACAGCACTGATGCCCAGACGTGCAACAATGGTTTATCCCCTGGGACTGCTCTGAGGTCGACTTTAGGCATTGTTACTGGTAGCTTATCTCTATGCTTAGTTCCCCAGCCCTCCCACAGGTACCCTGAGCTATCTAATTCCCTTTCATAAATTCCTTTTCTGCTTCAAACAAGCAGAGTTAATATTTATTGTTTGCAACTATGGGCCCTGATACAGAAATAAATATTTATATATGATAAATCCCTCCCAGTTTTCCCTTCAGTAGGATAGAACAGAGGAGAGAGGAGGGAGGGAGAGAGAATAGGATGGGTGTGTGTGATCTATGATGTGAGCCAGCAGTTAGCCAGATGTCTGCAGGTCACCTGCCCCATAGCCATGTGGAACACGCCTGTCAGAATGTAGATCCCCCCAAACCCACTAAATCCAAATACCTGCAGGAAACCTGTGAAAGTACACTTCTAACAAGAAGCCTGAGGAATTATTATAAACAGCAAAGTTTGGGAGCCACTGCCACAGAGTGAAATCCTCAAGTGTCAGCTCTATTCCTTACTTACGTCTGTGCCTGCCAATTCATTAACTATTAGAAGAGTGCTGTTACAAAGTAGAAAATAATTAAACATCGGACAAGTCACCTGATACCTCTGGGCTTTAGCTTTCTTAAAGCGTAAAGGTTTCTTAAACTTGTGACATAATGGTGAATAGAAATTTTTGAAAGGTAAATGACCAATATTAATTATTCCATAATCTGAAGAATTAATGAAATTATAGCCATAATAACAAGTGCCTGTGTAGGTAAAATTATACATTGATGCTTGAAGTAGGCTGATTTAAATTTAAATAGATAAGACGAACATGAGCAATGATGAGATCTTAAGACCCATTTCAATGGAAATCAAAATAAGTTAATCAAAATAAAGTATCTACAGGCCCTCATCCTAAGAAAAATGCAGGAATTTATATTATACAATTCCATTTCTAGAGTTTAGACCTGTAAGTTCACAATTAATCCTCTAACAAAATTTCCAAATATTATAATAATATCTTATAATAGCAATACCCATCTTAACATTAAACTTACAAAATACTAATGCTCTAGTTCCTGCCTACCTCAAACCACCTGCATTCTCTCATCTGTGTTACTGAGGCTTAGAAAGAGAATTTTATGGCAGACATATGTACCAAATATTCCATTGTTCCCCATTATCCCCTACATTTCCTGGTCTCCTTGTAATTAGATGAAGTCATGCAACTATTTCTTGCCAGTGGAGTGATAGTGACACCGTGCTGCTCCCAGTCCAAGGCAATGAAAACCCACATGAGATTCTACAGTCCTCTCCTTCCCCACCATGGAGACGAAGAAACTATGCAGGCTGAAGGTTTTAGATGGGTCAGCCAGAAGTTCTGAAACCTAGGTCACTAAGTGATATGATGGGGCTCAGGACCCCTAACAGCCCTGCAGAAACATGAAATGCAAAAGAGAAGAGAACTACTAAGTCCAACCCCTGAGCATTTAGATCGTTTCTACATCATAATTAAACTAATATGTGTATTTTCTAATGTAAACATTTCACTATTCTATAACTTATGAGCACATAGGTGAGTTGCAAGGACTAAAGTGAAGAACAGGAAAGAGACAAGTTGAGTGAGGTCAGCTGTGCTCCTTCCCTGATGGAGACCAGCAGCCTCTACTCATCTTTACCACAGCACAAAGAGAAGCAAAAATCAGCCCTTACACATGTGTGTACTATCTGCTCAGGAAACAGAGTTTCCTGGATATCAAAAACTGAAACTATCTAGGAACTGGATTGAATAATGATCCCCTTTATAGTATTTTAAAAGAGGAAATTTAGAGAATGGTCCATATTTCTTATCTATGATAACAAATTTACTTTTTATGAGTGGGACACACTAGTCATGTATCATATACAGGAAAATTCCCCTAAAAATTCTGCTGCATTCACAAAAATAATTTATTCTTTTGGTTTTAAACTTTTATTATTTGGAGTAAAACTAAAACTGCAAGCATTCTAGGCAGGCAGGTTCTAAGTTAGTCAATACTTATGGAGTGAATTTGAGTGTGTCACTTGAAAATAATTCTTTATTAAAGAAGACACATAATGCCTAAATTCTTATTCCAGATATACAGAAGAGAGGACAAAGTTCTGCTCACCCACTTATCCTGCTACACACTCAGTGATGGAATCTGTTCCCCAAGAAAGTGAGTGTACAGTCACTAATCTCTTCTGAACATAACTGACCATTTTCCTCTTGACCTTCTTCCTCAATCTAGGAATGGAAATTTCTCCTGCCAAACACTTTGGTGAAGCTACAAAAGTACCCATACTAGAATCCCCTCCCAATGGAGAATGAAATTAAATAAGACCTGCAGAGTAAGAAATAAACTGAATTTATTTAACTGAATGACTGTCTGACCCATAAGTCTCATCTCCAAGCAGAAGCACAAGTTTCAAGGCAGAACTAGCACCAACAAGACGAACTGTGCTTTTCACCTGTGTGTCAGAGCTCGCTGCTGACTGTGCAATTACCAAAGGTGAATCCGTGAGTCAACTTCTTTTTTGGAACTGTCTTGGTCTCTGTCTCACATTTAAAAAAAAAAAAAAAAAATAGCTTCTCTATGTCTAAACACTTCTATCCATTTCTGTAGAAAATTTTCTGCTGTGCAATTGCATAATTAGAATAATAAGCCTTTTGGTGAATGAAAAGTCTGAAGGAAAGCATTCACAGTGACACCTTCAAAGCATTGCTGTCTGTATTATCTGTCAAGTCTAAAATCACTTTACAGAAATAAGTTAGGAAGCATTAGGCAAATTAGACAAATTAGGCCACATTTTCGAGAATGAAACACAATCTAGGTGTCAGACTGTCACATTATGGTATCTATTCCTGCCTCAGAATGGAATGGGCATCAACTCATGATCCAAAGCCTGGTTGGCAGATGTGTTGGTTTCTAAAGGATCTTCTTCACACGTAAATACAAACCCATGCTTTGATGTAACTGTATCTTTGATGGTGCATACACACTCACAGTCAATCTAGCCTCCAAAGAGGAAACCTGTTTGGTTATGATAATATGCATCATTACCTCCCTCCCGGGCATTTCCTATTCTAATTTGCATACCTCCTTACTTCACAAATGGAGGTAGCATGCAAATACACACAGGCCTTGGACTCAGTTCAATCTGGATTTGATCCCAATTCTGCTACTTTCTAGCTGTGAAACCATGAAGAATGCACTTAACCACTCTGAGCATCTGATCATCTACAAAGTATTTACTTCATGGTGTTACTTGTAGAACTAAATGGGCATACAAGGTGCCCAGTAAATGACATATTTTACTAATGATATATTCACAAATAGGTCTTACCTATCTTGTCTACAAGTTTAAAGACTGTAAAAGAATAAGAAATTTTCCTGGCTCAAGCCTAACTTAAGGAATCCTCTCCTTCCAGACATCTTTCAAGATTACAAGAACCAATGGTCTAACCTGAGGATCCAGACCTACTTTATTCAAGGCCAAGTTTGAGGTATATAAAATTTGCCCTCAGTTGATAACTATAAGGTACTCAGAAAGTACTCAGGACAGAAGCTCAGAGGTGACTGTACAATCAATAACCTTAAAAAGCACACAAGACAGCCATGCCCATCTGAAGTCCTTATAGATCTCAATAATTGGCAACTTCTTGAAAACTGAAACTCCATTAATCTTTAAAATGGTACAACTACGTTAATGGCAAAGTCCAGTTTTTCCTTGCAAATGTTAAAAGAAAGCAGGCAAGCTTTCCTGACTTTCAAACATTAAAACAGAAAATGATTAATTTCTTTAGTAAATTCACTTTTATCTAAATGATTTTCTAATTTCACCATTAGTTTGTTGCCTCGTTATCTACTTATACTTTCTAATTTTATGCTGATTCTCATACAATATTTTCTCAGTTTCCAAATATTTCAGAAGCATTTTAGCTAAAAAATTTCAGTAGCTTATCTGTATTGAGCTAGGCACTGTCTTCTAAAAACTGTGCTATTTGCAAAGAACATTGCTGATGAACTGTTAAACAATTAGAAGATAAATGCTAAGTGGAAATTAAGTTCATTTCAGTCATTCACCATCCTAGAGTTTTATCTGTGAGGTTGTCATTGAGATATTTAACCACAACTGCGTAGAATCATATAGAAATGGAATTTTTAAAACTGGATTTTGCTTCATGTTAGTCCCATTCTTATCTGCTAATAGGGGAGTTTTTCTCACAAAGAACTTAAGAATTAATAAGTGATATCACCATGAATTTATTCAGATGATGTAACTAAAATAAACATCAGATTTAACAACAATGAAAACAAAAACATAAACTCTACATACGAAAGAGTTCTGTTCCAAGAGTGCATTCGTAAGTCCAATTTGTTCCTAAGTCCAATTTGTTCATTGAGTCTAATGAAATTAGCCTAGGCACCCAACTAACACAATTGGCTATATAGTACTGTAATGTAATAGGTTTATAATACTTTTCACACAAATAATACATAAAAACAAACACAAAAAATAAAGATAACATTTTTAATCTTACAATACAGTACCTTGAAAAGTACTGTAGTACAGTACAACACCTGGCATGCAGGCGCTGGCATCGAGTGAACAGGCAAGAAGAGTTACTGACTGGAGGGATGGGAGGTGGGAGATGGTAGAACTGAAAGACCATGAGCAATAGGAGACGGAGGGCAAGCTGCAATTTCACTCATGCCTGATATTGATGGCACAGGTTCTGGTTCCTTTATAGATTCAATTCTATCTACCCCCTTTAAAAAGCAATCCAGTGATGTCTAGGTAGTAGCTTTTTTTTTCTGGTCATAAATGACACAGTAGCACTAGATTGCATTCTGAACAGCTGCTACAACCCTCGTGTACCATTCTACATTCAGGTCCTGTGCCTCAAAAACAGTGCCTCCTCAAATACAGGAAATCCCCTTACCATTTTCTGTTGCACTTGTAAAGAATGCATGCACGTGACAATGTACACCAGACACGTGAACTAACTTATGTGATTGGACCTGTGAATGCACATTTGCATCTTTGAAAGTTCACAATTTGAAGGTTCTTATGTAGGGGACTTACTGTGTAGTAACTTATGTTATTACAGAAAAAGGATTTACAGGTATGAAATAGGCTTAATCATGTTCATTTCCTCTTTTCTCCATAAAATATATCTTTAATGAGAAAAGATAGAATCTTCATCTTTTATGAAGTTGTACAATTTTCTTAATTGGTAGAATCAAAGCAAATGATAAAAACTAATTTAGACTGCCATAAAGAATGTTGTGTGTGAACAAAGTGTTCTTCAGAACTCCAATAGTAAGGAATTCCAATAGCAATAAGAGAAATGCATAGGATTGTTTAAACTGAATAGAGTTTAGTGAGGATGCCCTCTAAATAAAGTAAGACAGAATAAATGTGTTAACTCAATACATTGCCCCAGTACCTACTTCAGTGATACTATTACCAATAAAGGCGTTCCTACACGCCACTTTCAAAGCATTCAGCTCACACCCACATAACCAGACATCTGGGCATATAGTCCATCTTCTCTATTTATCCCACCTATATGTGTATTATTTCACTACAGATTACATCAAGACCTAAGGCCCTACTAAATGGTAAACCTTCTTTTTTGATAACTTGAAGCATAGTGAAGTTGTCATTAATTCTAAACTCATATTAACACCATACACATAGTCCCTAATCAAGTTCCTAATTGACTCATTTGATGTCATTTCCATCTTAGAAATTTAGGGAACATTCTATGCTTCAAACAGTGACAGACTATTTCTGAATTTTAAAAGACTGCTCTTAAAGGGGAAATCAACAGTAACACACTAATAGTAGGGGACTTAACACCTCACTTACACCAATGGACAGATCATCCAGACATAAAATTAATAAGGAAACACAAGCTTTAAATGACACAACAGACCAGATAGATTTAATTGATATTTATAAGATATACTATCCGAAAACAGCAGAATACGCTTTCTTCTCCAGTGCACACAGAACATTCTCTGTGATAGAGCACATCTTGGGTCACAAACCAAGCCTTGGTAAATTTAAGGAAATTGAAATTGTATCAAGCATCTTTTCTGACCACAATGCTATGAGATTAGAAATCAATTATAGGAAAAATAAAACTGTAAAAAACACAAACACATAGAAGCTAAACAATATGCTACTAAACAACCAAGAGATCACTGAAGAAATCAAAGAGGAAATCAAAAAATAACTAGAGACAATCACAATGAAAACACGATGACCCAAAACCTATGGGATGCAGCAGAAGCAGTTCTAAGAGGGAAGTTTATAGCAATACAATCCTACCTCAAGAAACAAGAACAATCTCAAACACTCTAAACTTACACTTACAGGAACCAGAGAAAGAAGAACAAAACAAAACAAAATGAACCAAAATTAGTAGAAGGAAAGAAATCATAAAGATTAGAGCAGAAATAAATGAAATAGAAACAAAGGAAACAAGAGCAAATATCAATAAAACTAAAGGCTGGTTCTTTGAGAAGATAAAACAAAATTGATAAAGCTTTAACCAAACTCATCAAGAAAATGAGGGAGAGCATTCAAATCAATAAAATTAGAACTGAAAAAGGAGAAGTTACAATGGACACTGCAGAAATACAAAGGATCATAAGAGACTATGACAAGCAACTATTTGCCAAAATAACCTGGAAGAAGTAGACAAATTCTTAGAAAGGTATAACCTTTCAAGACTGAACTAGGAAAAAAGCAGAAAATATAAACAGGTGAATCACATTCAATGAAATTGAAATTGTGATTAAGTCTTCCAACAAACAAAAGTCCAGGACCAGATGGCTTCACAGGCAAATTTTATCAAACATTTAGAGAAGAAATAAAACCCACCATTCTCAAACTCTTCCAAAAAATTGCCAAGGAAGGAATACTCCCAAGCTCATTCTACAAGGTCACCATCACCCTGATATCAAAACCAGACAAAGACATCACATACACACAAAAATTACAGACCAGTATCACTGATGAACATAGATGCAAAAATATTCAACAAAATGCTATCACACAAGACTCCAACAGCACATTAAAAGGATCATACACCATTATCAACTGGAATTTATTCCAGGGATGCAAGGATTCTTCAATATATGCAAATCAATCTATGTGATACACCATATTAACAAATTGAAGAATACAAACTATATGATCATCTCAATAGATGCAGAAAAAGCTTTTGACAAAATTCAACACCTATTTATGATAAAAACTCTCCAGAATATAGGCATAGAGGAAACTTACCACAAAATAACAATGGCCATATATGACAAACCCACAGTAAATATCATTCTCAATAGGGAAAAACTGAAAGTATTTCCTCTAAGATCAGGAACAAGACAAGGTTGTCCACTCTCACCACTATTATGCAACACAGTTTTGGAAGTCCTTGGCATAGCAATCAGAGAAGAAAAAGAAATAAAATAGTCCAAATTGGAAAAGAAGAGTAAAACTGTCACTATTTGCAGACAATATGATACTATACATAGAAAATCCTAAATATGCCACCAGAAAACTACTAGAGCTAATCAATGAACTTGGTAAAGCTGCAGGATACAAAATTAACACACAGAAATCTCTTGCATTCCTATACACTAACAATGAAAGATCAGAAAGAGAAATTAAGGAAACAATCCCATACACCATGGCAATGAAAAGAGTAAAATATCTAGGAATAAACCTACCTAAGGAGGTAAAAGGCCTGTATTCAGAAAACTATAAGATACTGATGAAAGAAATCAAAGATGACATAAACAGATGGAGAGATATACCATGTTCTTGGATTGGAAGAATCAATATTGTGAAAATGACTATACTACCCAAAGCAATCTACAGATTCAATGCAATCCCTATGAAATTACCAATGGCATTTTTTACAGAACTAGAACAAAAAACCTTAAAGTTTGTATGAAGACACAAAAGACCCTGAATAGCCAAAGCAACCTTGAGAAAGAAAAACAGAGCTGGAGAAATCAGGCTCCCTGACTTCAGACTATACTACAAAGCTACAGTAATCAAGACAGTATGGTACTGGCACAAAAACAGAGATATGGATCAATGGAACAGGATAGAAAGCCTGGAAACAAACACACCCACCTATGGTCACCTAAGCTATGACAAAGGAGGCCAGATTATACAATGGAGAAAAGACAGTCTCTTCAATAAGTGGTGCTGGGAAAAGTGGACAGCTACATTTAAAAGAATGAAATTAGAACACTCCCTAACACCATACACAAAAATAAACTCAAAATAGATTAAAGACCTAAATAAAGACTATAAACTCTTAGAGGAAAACATAGGAAGAACACTCTGATGTAAATCACAGCAAGATCTTTTTGACCCACCTCCAAGAGTAATGAAGATAAAAACAAAAATAAACAAATAGGACCTAATTAAACTTAAAAGCTTTTGCACAGCAAAGGAAACTAAACAAGATGAAAAGACAACCCTCAGAATGGGAAAAATATTTGTAAACAAAGCAATAAACAAGGGATTAATCTCCAAAATATACAAACAGCTCATGCAGCTCAATATAAAAAAACAGAAAAACAAACCAATCCAAAAATGAGTAAATATCTAAATAGATATTTCTCCAAAGAAGACATACAGGCAGCTAAAAAATACATGAAAAGATGCTCAACATCACTAATTATTAGAGAAATGCACCTCAAAACTACAATGAGGCATCACCTCACACCAGTCAGAATGGCCATCACCAAAAAATCTACATGTACAAATAATAAATGTTGGAGAGGGTGTGGAGAAAAGGGAACCCTCTTGTACTGTTGGTGGGGAGGTAAATTGATAACAGCCACTATGGAGAACTTATGGAGGTTCCTTAAAAAACTAAAAATAAAATTATCATATGACCCAGCAATCCCACAACTGGGTATATACCTGAGAAAACCATAATTCAAAAAGACACATGCACCCCAATGTCCATAGCAGCAATATTTACAATAGCCAGGACATGGAAACAACCTAAATGCCCATCAGCAGAGGAATGGATAAAGAAGTTGTAGTACATATATACGATGGAATATTACTCAGCCATAAAAAGGAATGAAATTGGGTCATTTGTAGAGACATGGATGGACCTAGAGACTGTCATACAGAGTGAAGTAAATCAGAAAGAGAAAAACAAGTATCATATACTAATGCATATATGTGGAATCTAGAAAAATGGTACAGACAAACCTGTTTGCAAGGCACAAATAGAGACACAGGCACAGAGAACAAACATATAGACACCAAGAGGGGAAAATGAGAGGACAGGATGAAATGGGAGATTGGGATTGACATATATACACTAATGTGTATAAAATAGATAACTAATGAGAACTTGATGTATAGCACAGGAAACCATTCAATGCTCTGTGGTGACCTAAATGGGAAGGAAATCCAAAAGAGAGGGGATATCTGTATACATATAGCTGATTCAATTTGCTGTACAGCAGAAACTAACACAACATTGTAAGGCAACTCTACCCCAATCTACAAAAAAAAAAGATTGCTCTTTACAATAAGATTTAATATTGTAAAGAAAAATATTTATATATGCCCATAAAATTTTGGATGTTTACACTCAAATTTTAATAACCATTATTCATTGAAAAGGAAATGATACTTCCCCTTTTCTTAGTTTTGTTTTTCTCTATTACTTTTACTATAATGAAGCTATACTAATAACTATTTTTAAACCTTTCAGAAAAAATAAGTTTGCTGCTCAGAAACTAATATAGCTTATAAAATATCACTATTAATATCACCATTACCACCAAAGGATAAAAACGAGTTATTAATCTGCTGAATAAACTGGTTGGAGGTATCTCTTTATTAATGAGAAAAAAAAGTAAAGCAGTTTTTATGAAACTAATACAAGATTTCTCCTTATCCAGACTGTTGAAAAGTCAGAAGGGTCAGACGCAATTATAACTAGAAATGGTCCAAATGTGATATCTAAGTTGGAGAGCTCAGGTGGCCAAAATTCATAATATAGCAGCTTTCAAATATTGATGAATGTCTGCAGAAAGACCAATAACATGAGAAATTATGGACTTTGGAAGAAGGGTTTTGAAGAAAAGTGGGATTTATAATAGAAAATTGAATGAAGCTTAATAGAATAGCCAAACTTTCAATGGGCAATTGAGAAAGGATAAGCCAAATGGAAAAATTAAAATTGTTTCCTATAAAACTGAAAATACACAGAATATGCACTCTGACTCATATAATGTGGTGAACACATAAATATTGAATTGTGCTACTTATTAATAATACATTTAAAGCATCTTAAGATCCATAAAAGAAACTTGTTCAGAAGAAAACAACTTATCTAGAGACATTGGCATATCCTCTAAAGAAATCAAAAGATAGAATCATGACCAAAAAAAAAAAAAAAACAGCCCTTCATATACTGTGCATCATTTCTTCCCCTCAATTCACATATTTTTTCGTAAATTAGGTCTAAGTTTACATGTTACACTCTTCCTGGGTATATAGAGATTTTTGAATGCGCATGAGAAAACAAACAAAACCATAAAAACAAAATATACAAGACATTTCCAACTTAGATATAACTCATGAAAAATGAGTCCTTCCATCTACATTTAAACCTATCAATGATCGCCAAAGACTATGAAATTTAAACCCTATGGGTTGCAATGAGAGTAGAAAGAAGTTTAAAGCTTGTAGCAAACTTCAATAAACAAGTAAAATGTGGAAGAATACCAGGGCCCTAGAAACCCTAACAAACATTCTAACATCATGTTGCAAAACACACACACACAAAAAAATTTTTCAGAAACATGAATATGGTCACATAATACATGACTCTTGTTTCTTCAAGGAAATAGAAACAAAGAGAGATTATGAGTGTCACCTTGCAAAGAAATCTAAAACTACTATATTCAAATTATCTGAGGCCCATCTTCTCCCACATAGCCATTTTCCCCACCCTGATTCTGTGCTCCTCACAAGGTCTAAACTAGGGCATGACTGCGATGAATCATAGTGTGTTCTCCACATGGCAATTTTTTTTTTTAATTTTCACTTTGTTTAACTTAATACTAGGAATTGGATGAGAATTAACATGTAGGAAGTTCCTGGAACTATGCTCATGCTTCATGTGTATTCCCTCATTTAATTTATTGATCTAAACCTCCACTAAATGGATATGCATTGAGTTAGCAAATGCCTTTTATAAAAATATTTACAAACCCTTCTAAAAGAGTTGATCCTTTATCATTCACTCCAACTGTCTTGCAGATGGAAAGTAAGTTTTGTGAAAGGAGGAGGAAGGGGACTAGAAAATGAGGGAGCTAACTCTGGACCACCAAAACATCTTTAAGTGGGAGTTAAAAAATGAAAGATGTCTTGGGGGATACAGAGGTGAGGAGTGAGATCACAAATGAAATTAACGAAAACCTTCATATGCTTTTTCTATTCTCTAAAATAAAACAATGCCACCATCCAACTGAATAACTCTGTGTACCTTTAAAATAGAAATGATGGGGAATGCACAATAAACTTCTATTTGTCATTCTTTGAACTTCCCAAAGTTGTTCCCAAAGGATTTCCTTTTGTCACATTTTAATTACATATTTGCAATTAATTTAGTTTCATTAAATATAATATCCCTTTCTTTCACCTCCTGTTTCTCTATGCAAAGCTCAGTGCTTTTTGGAGTTGGTTAAAATACAAAAAAACAACACACAAACAAACAAAAAAACTATGTCAAGTTTTCAGTAGATCTCAGTGGAAACTCCTCAGAACACAGATGGAGCTGTCTCATCTAGCAACTCACAGGTTTGAGGCTTGGATCCTTTCAGCATCTTTATCTCTTTCAAGGTTTCATTGCAAAAACCTTACAGACAAACATCTGCTCTGTCAGACACTTACTTCCTTGTTCTCTTCCAAACCTCAATACCTTTTTTTATTTCAATTATCATTGGTACATATAAAACTGAGCATCTTTTAGCTGCCAAAAAAGATATTTAGAAATAAAACCGTATGTATTAAAATGTCAATGAGAGGAAACCTGAGACTGAGGAAGAATGGGCATTTGGGGAGAAGATGCATATTTAGGGAGCTCTCTCTGTCATAAGGCTGAAGACGGATCTCAAGAGAAAAGTTACCGAGGCATTTCCCTAGGGAGTAATCTGAGTGCCCCAGAGGCTTGGCACCCAGGATAGGAGTCTAAAAAACAGCAGAAGGTGGATAACCAGGCAAAATTAATGAAAGTGTTATCTTTTCCATAAGATATTTTTTGACATCTACTGCTTAAATTGAAACAGGTTTATGGGGCTTTTTCTAATAGAAATGGGCATATACTGATTAATACACCCACTAGAGGAATCTGTAATAAAAATACTATGCCCATAAAGTGAGATTTAACTTTGTAAAATATATATATATCTATACATACACACACACGCACACAGAAATATATACAAAAATCTATATGTAGGTACACAAAATATATTTTACCTTACTATCACTCTATCTTACTTCACTCATTACAATTATGTTCTAATATAGTGTGTGTGAGTGTGTGTGTGTGTGTGTTTGGCTTGTTACCATCATCATTGTTCTGGTTTTATCTCTACCACTAAAGCATAAGCGCCATGAGGGTAGAAATCTTGTCTTATTCTCCACTATGTTTCCAGCACTCAGAACAGTGTTTAGTCTGTATAAGGTCTCAATAAATATTTGTTTAATGAACCAACAGCCCAAACCGTTATAGCTTCTTGCCTGGACAGTTGCAACAGCTTCCTAGCCTGTTTCCTGTGTTGCAGAGACAAGGAAAGACACAGAAAGGAAAACTCGGCTTCCCAGTTTCCTTGAAGATAAATTTGAACCCTGTGACTGAATTCTGGCCAATTGTAAGTGGCCACCTGCAATCCACTGCTGGGCCCTCTGCTGAACCCCCATTCACTCTCTTCCTCCTTTTGCAACAAGGAGGCCATGTGTTGAATTAAGATGGTAGCATCACATGATAAAAATGCTGAGTCCTTAAAAGACAGTATGGAGTAAAGCCTTCCCCGACCAGCTGTACTGACCTGTGAAATGAGGAAGCAACGACCTTTCATCATGCTAAGCCATCTAGATATGGGAGCTACTTGTTACAAAAGTTAGCCTGTCCTGACTAATACACTTTTTCTTGGTGTTTACACTCCATTCCCACAGGGTAACTAAGATGAACCTCTTTAAACAGAAATCAAATCACATCATCTCCCAATAGCTTACCATCACAATTCAATTCCAAATTCCTTCCAGACACACAAGACCCTGAAAAAAATCTCATGCCTGCCCACATTTTCAGCTTTATCTCCTCCAACATTTTGCTCACTATAATCCAGTCAAACTGTCCTTTCTTCTGGTCCTAAAGCACACCAAGCTGGCTTGTCCCACTTGAGGATGACTCCTGTTTCCTGTACAGGCCTTAGATCGAATGTCACCTCCTCAAAGAAGCCTATTTTCCCTCCTTTAAACCTATTCTTGCCCCCACTCCCTGCCTACTGCCCATAGCTGTCTATCTTATTACCCCATTTTATGTATATTTTGCTAATAAAGTTAATCCCCACCTGCAACTATAATACTTATTTGATTACTTATCGACAACTCCTTAACTCAAGGTTAAGCCCCATGACAGCAGGAACTTTGACTGTTTTACCCGCAACATCTTCTAAACACCTAGAACAGTGCCTGGGGCATAATCAATGAATATGTTCATCTAAAGGTTCACATATATGAAAGCCTGGAACAACTGTAGCAAAATGTTAATAACTGGGTGAGAGCCTCAAATGAGCCCATTATGGTTTTTATTTATCGGTATTTTCCAACCCCTCTAAGCATCTTTCAATGAGCATAAAATACTTTTTACATCACATGAAAGATTTTATTTGAAAAAATAATTTATATCTTTTGTAATCATTTTCTAAAGTAACACTTTCATAAAGTAATTGTGTTCAAAGAGTAGGGAAAAAAAGGTATTTTGGAAGCAGGAAAACTAGGCACAGCAGGAAAACTGGTTTCTCGCTAAGCCTCGGTCTTCTCATCTGGAGAATATGATGATAATGCAAATACACTCCCAAGGTCCTTTCCAAATCTAGTTCCACTCCACAGGGTAAATGAAATGAAGGCTCTTGCAGCATGCTGCATATTTATGCAGACATATACTTCCAGCATCACTGAGCTAGAGATGACTTGCTAGACTTCTGCCCAGTTAGCAACTGTTAAGATGGTTTTCCCTCTTAGCATGGTGGCCATATGCTGCAGACATCAGAATTTCCCACTGGGTCCAAGACTGCCATAAATTGAGTTATAAGTGGGTGTAGACATGACCTTTATTATCAGGGAGACAGAGTTGAGAATTGGGCCTCAGTTAACCTAGGATTCACAAGACGAAGTTCTAGATCCAGATGTATACATTTTATAACTTATTGAATTGTTTGTAAAAGTTGACTTTTTAAGTTCTTTGAATTCAGGCCAAGTGAATAACTTGCTGTTTCTCTCATTTGAGGTTCCAAAGTATTCTTCATTGAGATTCCTGGAGATATTTATTTCATATTACCAAGAGGGTTAGATATTTTTAAATAAAATGTATATTTCACTTTCATTTCAAAAAGACATTAGCTAAAAGAGATATTCATATAGAGTACAAATAAAAGAAATTAACTAAAACTAATATGTATTTCAAGATACACAAATGCCTATGCATGTCTACTAGAAGACATAATGAAGTACTCTCAGATGCTTAAACTTACTTTAATTAGTAACTTTGAATTTAAGAGAAGGAAATCAAAAGCTATTCTGTACACTGAAGAATAGAAAAATGAAAATACATGGGTACCAGGGGACATGAGAATAAAAATCTAGTCAAATGAGTTATAACACCAGACTTATTTGTATGTGATAAAAGAAGGAGCCAAATAATCTTAATTGAAATAGGAATAAAATATCAAAGCAAGTTTATAGACTGTCAAGAGGAGAGAATGAGCAGGTATGATATTCCTGCATAGAATATTTGGGCCTACATGAAAGTCCAATGAAATTTTTAAAATCTGTGTGGAGTGCAGGGTTTTTCTTTAATGAGCAGAACTGCCCCATGCATGGCAAGATATGCTGCATCCCTGGCACTCAACACTAGTAGATGCTAGAAGCCTCTCTGATTATAATGACAAACCTAAACTCTGTCAGATCTAACCCTCCTTTTACATAATAAGTATTTTATAATGACCCCATTGTACTCCTAGAACAAAAGTCATAGATCATACACACCTTCTTACACACATGAATTTCAAAAATTCAATATGGTATGAATGCCTGAGGCCTAATGTGAAGGAAAAACAAGAGCAAAGTAATTTGTAATAAAATATCACATATTTATGTATGTAAATGCTCGAGCATGGGTATGTTGGGAGTCATCGTGACCTAATCTGATATTTTCTTCTGCCAATGATGAGTAAGTTTGAATCTAAAAGGTCACTTGTAGGGAGAGTACAGAAAATGAAAGCGCAAAGATAAGGGTAGACACTCAAAAACCTGAATTAGGGTAAATCATAACAGAGTAGACATGTATATTGATAAGAGAAAGAGCAAAACAATCAGTTAAAAAAACAAATCACAAGTCAAGACAAATCATAGATTATCAAAGCAGAAAAAAAATGAGGTAGTATGGTATTCTTGCAGACAAGCTGTACAAGCTTTCTAATGCAGTGGAGCATTATAAAGTCATATGGTGTATATATGTCAATCCCAATATATATGCTACTATGTATAAAAAAGAAAACTAATGAGAATCTACTATATAGCACAGGGACCTTTACTTAATGCTCTGTAGTGACCTACATTGGAACGAAATCTAAAAAAGAGGGGATATATGTATACGTATAGCTGATTCACCTTGCTGTACAGCAGAAACTAACACAACACTGTAAAGCAACTGTACTCCAATAAAAAAAAAATTTTTAAGTCATATAGACAAGGAGTAATTCTTTGTTGTATGGAACCATCCCACACAGTGCAATGCATCTGTCATCCTTGGACCCAGACACTAAACACTGGTAACAATCCCCATTATTGTGACCACCTAAAACACTCCCACAGATTTCCAAACAGCCATGGTGAGAACCACTGACCTAATTAATACCTATTATCCTCAGATTAAACATCATTGCTTACTTCCTTAAGACTGGTTTAAATCCCGCCCCTATCCCCACCTCTCAGCTGTTAGGCTCCCTTGACATCCAGCCACTCTCACCCACAACACTTATGTGAGTTATAATTGGTTTTTCAAACTCTTATTCTTAATTATAATGGAAGCTCTATGAGAAAAAGGACTACTTGTTTTGTTCACTGTGCCACACACCAAGTGCCTAACATTGCATGTGTTAAATAAATTTTCTTGAACTTGAATTAAATTCAGGTTAGTTAACTCCAGTATTGCAGTTGAATTCTTTCCTGTTCTTCAAGACAAATTTAGATTATTTAATTAAAATAAATAAATATTTTAAACAATGCCAAATAGAGCACTTTTTTAATGAGATATATTGGCTGGAAAATATTTTGAAATGGAACACCTAGGATAGCTGGTATCAATCTGGTTTGAGCTTTTATAAAAGAATTTCATAGACTGGATGGCTTACTAACAACAGAAATTTCTTTCTCACAGTTCTGGATGGTGGGAAGTCCAAAGTCAAGGTAGCAGCATATTCAGTGTCTGGTAAGAAGACACTGCCTGGTTCATAGACTGCTGCCATCTCCCTGTGCCCACACAAGGTGGAAGGGGTGAGGGATCTCTCTGGAGTCTCCTTTATAAGGGCATTAATTCCATTCATGAGGGCTCCAGCCTTATGACCTAATCACTTTCCAAAGCCCCCACCTCCAAAAACTATCACACTGGGGATTAGGTTCCAACATATAAATTTTGTGGGGGAACGCAAACTTTCAATTGTGTTTAACTTGCTAAAATATGCAACATAACTATAAAGAAAGCATAGGTTAAGTACATTACTAGAATGTTCACAGGTTTTTGAGAATTTTTCATCCATTTTGCAAAAATAAAAATTTCATGAAAACATTATCAAACAAGATCATTATAATTTGTTTTGAATTATTTAGAACCAAAGAGAACAAAGAGTAGTCTTTCTAAAACTTAAAAAATTCTGAAGAAAATATCAAGATACTTTAAAACTACATAATGCCTTATATCAATTGAAAGTTACCAGTTCAAGTATGCAAGCTACACCCTCCATCTGGCCACTAGTTATCTGATATGGTTGAGGTGGTAGTGACCTGGCTCTGATACATTATTATTTATTAAATCCATATATTATCATTAAATAAAGACCATACTTTATCCACATTTTTTTAGTTTTTGCCCAGTATCCCTTTTCCGTATTAGGATCCTATTCAGGATACAACATTGCATTTAGTTGTGTTGTCTCCTGAGCCTCCCGTAGACTGGGAAAAATTCTCAGACTTTCTTTGTTTTTGGTGACCTTGACAGTTTTGAGGAGTACAGGTGAGAATTCTGTAGAATGTCCCTCTACTGGAAGTTGTCTGATGTTTCTCCTAATTAAGCTGGGGTTATGGTTTTAGGGGAAGAAGGCCACAAAGGTAAAGCACCATTTACCTCGTAAGTGTGAGTACATACTATTAACATAACGTATCACTGGTGACTTTCAGCTTGAGCACCTGGCTGAGGTAGTGTAGGTCATTGTAAAGTTAATGTCCCCATCTCTTCCTTACTGTACTTTTGAAAAGGACATCATGATGCACAACCCATGCTTATAGTGTGAAGAGTTATATTCCACATCCTGAGGACAGAGTTACCTACTTAAATTGCTGGGAATTCTTGTTCACAGGAGGTTTGTCAATTATTCTTTTTATTTATTCAACCTTCTATTTATGTCAGTATGGACGTGGAGATACTTATTTTATACTTTGGGATATAATCCACTACACTTTAATTATTTTGTTGCTCAACTTTTACTTCTTTTGCCACTGTAAGCTCATTCAAATGCCTCCTATGACCCATTAACATGCTTCCATGGCGGGTGGGGGGTTGTTTGTTTGTATGTTCATTTGTTTTGCTTTGTTTCTTGAGCATTCCTTACTTTATGTTCTACAAGTTACTCTAGGCTCATCTTATACATTCCTTTTCCAGCCCTAGAATTATCCATTTCTCCAAGGAGTCCTTTTACTGGAAAATGGTATTTGAAACTAAGGTCTGGGCACTAGGTGTGCTCAGAACTACTGGGGTGTCATTGCTTCTAGCAGCTCTTAGCTGACAGAACAAGGAAGTAGATGTGTGTATATTAAACCATGTATATACACATGCCTATAAATATCAGTCCATATATATCTATAGTAAGCAAGACGAGTTAGTTCACTCCAATGTCTCTAATTTTAATCCATTACCAATTGGATCATCCTAGCCTTCTTCTCTTTGATTATCTGCAGTCTCCCACTCAACAGAGAGAAGCCATCCACCAGCCACTTACTTAATTGTTCGATTTCAGTACACGTGTATTGTTGTTTCAAAACTGTTAACCTGTACCTAACATGTATTTCTTAAATAGATATAACAGAGCTAAAAGCTATAAGTTTAAATGACCAATAAATACATTCATTAGTATTCTATTTACACTTCACTCATTAACTTTAATTATTTAAGTAACACTCCTGCATTTTTTTATTCAACCCTCTGCGGTCATCAATTTATATTGTGTCCCAATTTCACTTGTTAGCCAGGACCTAGAATCAATCAATATTTTCATGTAAGAACAATTGTAATCACTACACAGAATCTCATTTAAATTAGCAAATTGGTATTTTCCATAATAAATGTATAAATAGCCTCCTGAGGCATCAAGTCATTAATTATTCTTCCCAGCTAAAAGTATTAGCCTCAGATACTTGGAAAGGGACAAGGAAAAGTAACATTCCTGTGTGCATCAAGCATTCTTCAAGCATCAAGCCACCATAATGAAAGCATTTCAAATCTTTAAGAAGAAACCTTTGGGAAAAATGTAATCTCTTGTACTATTGTAGGTGCAATGTCACTGTATAAATTTAATGTCTTTAAAAATAGCAAGATTCCTTTACTGAGCACATACTATTGGCCAGGTGCTGTTCAGATGTACTATCTTTATTATGTACAATCCTCTTACTAGGCCCACAAAGTAAGTATACCACCCCTATTTTAGAGATAAGAGAAATGAAGCTCAAAGAAATTAAATAATTTATTCAAGGATGAACAGCCAATAAAAAGCAAAATGGGTCTCTGATTTCATAGGCTACACTTTATCCATTATGGTAGGTGGAACGTTGCAGAGTATCCTCAGAACTCAATGCTTGTGTATACATATCCAACTCCTGTTTGTATAACCAAAGAGACAAATTTAGAATGAAAAAAATAACGCATTCACTCTTTCCCTAATTTCACTTGAAACATTGTATAGGAAATAAGCTCAGGTCCCAAAAGGAAAGTAATCATAACAAATGACTTTGTTAGAAATCAGTGACCATATCAATATTCATTTTGGTCATCTCTAATTCAAACTAAAAAATAAATCTGGCAACAAAATAAAATGCTTCTCACTAAAGATAGAGCCTTCTTAAATTCATTAACACTTTTTTTAGTGTTACTTTCTGAAAAACTCCACAAGGGAATGTGAATAGCTGAAAGATGATTTCAACATTAGAAAAAAAGAAAAGTACAAATAATGCAGGCAAAGAAGTTTTTTAATTACTACTTGTTTACCATGCAGGCTAATTTTAATTTCCTTGCTTTTTTATCCCTTGACAAATGGCTTGTGTTTTGTCTGGGCCAAGATAAAATATAAAGTACAAAAATGAATTAAAATTGTTTTTCTTTATACAGTATGAATGACCTCTTTGTACTGAAAATTTGGAAAGAGAAAGGACAAAAACATGTCAGCTATAAAACATGAACTCTTCTCCAAATTAATTAAAAGGTTTTTTCATTTTTGTTTTCTTTTATGAACAGAGAAATTGATCATAAATTGGCTTTAACACTACAACTGTATCTTTTTCTTTATATGAGAAAGAAAAATAAAGAAGATGCAATTTTAGACAAAGAAGACAGTATCTGCCTACCTGAATGCAGTGAGAGTGCTAGGATCTGTTTAGAAGCTCAGTGTTTGTTCATGTCTATAATTAAGAACAAATTCTCTGCCAAATAAACTTGCACTTTTGGATCCTTTCTGACTATGCCAATTATGACTTAAATCTTCCAGGATAAAGAAAGCTTATTTTCTATACCTGCATACATAGGCTACATTTCAAATTGGGTAATTATAAAAGGCCACATAAAAAAAAGGGGGGGATTAAAACAGGCCTTCTGAACTAATATTCTGTATTCCATGATACTTAAAGAGCTCAGCCTCTTCTATGATTGTACTAGGATCTTTGAGGGTTGGGTGGCAACCCAACAATTTGAAGGGTGCTCACTGTAAACAAATGTTTAGTGGAAGACTAGCTAGATAAAAGAGAAAAATAGTAAAAAGTGTAGGTAGATATGATAATAAATTGGGAAAATTAAATAAAAATTTTCCAGATCTGGGACTTCCTAGGTGGCACAGTGGGTAAGAATCTGCCTGCCAATGCAGGGGACATGGGTTCGATCCCTGCCCCAGGAAGATACCACATGCTGCGGAGCAACCTAGTCCATGCGCCACAACTATGGAGCCGGCGCTCTAGAGCCCATGAGCCACAACTATTGAGCCCATGTGCCACAACTACTGGAGCCCACATGCCTAGAGCTTGTGCTCTACAACAAGAGAAGCCACGGCAATGAGAAGCCTGTGCACCACAATGAAGAGCAGCCCCCACTCTCCACAACTAGAGAAAGCCCGTGTGCACCAACGAAGACCCAACACAGCCAATAAAATAAACAAATAAATAAATATGTAAATTAATTAAAAAAAATTTTTTTTCCAGATCTAAAGATGATTAAAACATCTACAGCCTCAACAACAGCAGCTTAAAAAATTTTAAATAAAAAAATGCAATTAGAAGTGGATAGATTCTTAGGAACATACAATCTTCCAAGACTGAATCAGGAAGAAATTAAAAATCCTAATGGATTAATCACTAGTAATGAAATTAAATCAGTAATAAAAAAAAACTTCCAAAAAAGGTCCAGGACCAAATGGCTTCACAGATGATATCTAAAATCATTTAAAGAAGAGATAATACCTATCTTTCTCAAACTATCCAAAAAAATTACCTAATATCAATTACCTAAAGAAAACTGTAAAAAATACAAACACATGGAGGCTAAAAAATATGCTATTAAACAACCAAGAAATCACTGAAGAAATCAAAGAGGAAATCAAAAAATATCTAGAAACAAATAACAATGAAAACAAAACAACTCAAAAACTATGGGATGCAGCAAAAGCAGTTCTAAAAGGGAAGTTTATAGCAATACAGTCCTACCTCAAGAAACAAGAAAAATATCAAATAAACAACCTAACCATAAACCTAAAACAGTTAGAGAAAGAAGAGCAAAGAAACCCCAAAGTGAGCAGAAGGAAACAAATCATAAAGATCAGACCAGAAATAAATGAAAAAGAAAGGAAGGAAACAATAGCAAAGATCAATGAAACTAAAAGCTGGTTCTTTGAGAAGGTAAACAAAATTGATAAACCATTAGCCAGACTCATCAGGAAAAAAAGGGAGAAGATGCAAATCAACAGAATTAGAAATGAAAAAGGAGAAGTAACAATGGACACCACAGAAATACAAAAGATCATGAGAGACTACTACAAGCAACTATATGCCTATAAATTGGACAACCTGGAAGAAATGGATAAATTCTTAGCAAAGTACAAACTTCCAAGACTGAACCAGGAAGAAATAGAAAATAAGAACAGACCAATCACAAGTATGGAAATTGAGACTGTGATTAAAAATCTCCCAACAAACAAAAGCCCAGGGCCAGATGGATTCACAGGTGAATTCTATCACACATTTAGAGAAGAGCTAACACCTATCCTTCTCAAACTCTTCCAAAATATAGCAGAAGGAGGAACACTCCCAAACTCGTTCTACGAGGCCACCATCACCCTGATAGCAAAACCAGGCAAAGATGTCACAGAAAAAGAAAATTACAGGCCAATATCACTGATGAATATAGATGCAAAAATCCTCAACAAAATACTAGCTAACAGACTCCAACAGCACATTCAAAAGATCATTCACCATGATCAAGTTGGGTTTATCCCTGGGATGCAAGGATTCTTCAGTAAACGCAAATCAATCAATGTGATACAGAATATCAAAAAACTGAAGGATAAAAAACATGTGATATTCTCAATAGATGCAGAAAAAGCTTTTGACAAAATTCAACATCCGCTTATGAAAAAACTCTCCAGAAAATGGGGATAGAAGGAAATTACCTCAACATAATAAAAGCCATATATGAGAAACCAAATGCCAACATCATTCTAAATGGTGAAAAATTGAAAGAATTCCCTCTAAGAACAGGAACAAGGCAAGGGTGCCCACTCTCACCATTATTATTCAACACAGTTTTGGAAGTGTTAGCCACAGCAATCAGAGAAGAAAATGATATAAAAGGAATCCAAATTGGTAAAGAAGAAGTACAATTGTCACTCTTTGCAGATGACATGATATTATACATAGAAAACCCTAAAGACTCTACCAGAAAACTGCTAGCACTCATTGATGAGTTTAGTAAAGTAGCAGGATACAAAATTAATGCACAGAAATCTCTTGCATTCCTATACACTAACAACGGAAGAGCAGAAAGAGAAATTAAGGAAACTCTCCCATTCACCATTGCAACAAAAAGAATAAAATACCTAGGAATAAACCTGCCTAAGGAGGCAAAAGATCTGTATGCAGAAAACTTTAAGACATTGATGAAAGAAATCAAAGACGACACAAACAGATGGAGGCACATACCATGTTCCTGGATTGGAAGAATCAACATCGTGAAAATGTCTGTACTACCCAAAGCAATTTACAGATTCAATGCAATCCCGATCAAATTACCAACTGCATTTTTCACAGTACTAGAACAAAAAATCTTATGATTTGTATGGAAATGCAAAAAACCCCAAATAGCCAAAGCAATCTTGAGAAGGAAAGATGGAGTTGGTAGAATCAGACTTCCTGACTTCAAACTATACTACAAGGCCACAGTGATCAAGACAGTATGGTACTGGCACAAATGTAGTTGCTGTATAGCAAAGGGAGATCAACTTGAGGATGGATGATGCCTTAGAGGACTGGGATGGGGAGGGTGGGGGGGAGTCAAGGGAGGGAGGGAATACAGGGATATGTGTATAAAAACAGATGATTGAACTTGGTGTACCCCAAAAAAAATAATAAATAAAAAAATTAAAAAAAAATTAAAAAAAAAAATAAAACACATGATTGAACTTGGTGTACCCCCAAAAAATATAATAAATAAATAAATAAAATGGAAAAAAAAAGAAAAAAAAGAAGAAAGGAAGATCAATGGAACAGAATAGAGAACCCAGAGGTAAACCCAAGCACATATGGGCACCTTATCTTTGACAAAGGAGGCAAGAATATACAATGGAAAAAAGACAGCCTCTTCAATATGTGGTGCTGGGAACATTGGACATCAGCATGTAGAAGAATGAAATTAGAACACTTCTTAACACCATACACAAAAATAAACTCCAAATGGATTAAAGACCTACATGTAAGGCCAGACACTATCAAACTCCTAGAGGAAAACATAGACAGAACACTCTATGACATCCATCAAAGAAAGATCCTTTTTGACCCACCTCCTAGAATAATAGAAATAAAATCAAGAATAAACAAATGAGACCTAATGAAACTTAAAGCTTTTGCACAGCAAAAGAAATCAAAAACAAGACAAGAAAACAACCCTCATAGTGGAAGAAAATACTTGCCAATGAAGCAACTGACGAAGGATTAATCTCCAGAATATACAAGCAGCTCATGTAGCTTAATACCAAAAGAGCAAATAACGCAATCCACAAATGGGCAGAAGACCTAAATAGACATTTCTCCAAAGAAGACATACAGATGGCCAACAAACACATGAAAAGATGCTTAACATCACTAATCATTAGAGAAATGCAAGTCAAAGCCAGTTGAGGTATCACCTCACACTGGTCACAATGGCCATCATCAAAACATCTAGAAACAATAAATGTTGGAGAGGGTGTGGAGAAAAGGGAACTCTCCAGCACTGCTGGTGGGAATGTAAGCTGGTACAGCCACTATGGAAAACAATTTGGAGGTTCCTTCAAAAACTAAAAATGAAACTACCATATGACCCAATAATCCCTCTCCTGGGCATATACCCAGAGAAAACCATAATCCCAAAAGAAACATGTACCATAATGTTTATTGCAGCACTATTTACAATAGCCAGGACATGGAAGCAACCTAAACCTCCATCAACAGATGAATGGATAAAGAAGTTGTGGCATATATATACAATGGAATATTATTCAGCCATAAAAGTGAATGAAATGGAGCTATACGTAATGAGGTGGATAGACCTAGAGTCTGTCATACAGAGTGAAGTAAGCCAGAAAGAGTAAAACAAATATTGTATGCTAACTCATATATACGGAATATAAAAAAAGAAAAAAAATGGTACTGATGAACCCAGTGACAGGACAAGAATAAGGATGTAGATGCAGAGAATGGACTGGAGGACATGGGGTGGGGGGGCTGGGAGCAAAGGGGAAGCTGGGACGAAGTGAGAGAGTAGCATAGACATATATACACTACCAACTGTAAGATAGATAGCTAGTGGGAAGTTGCTGTATAACAAAGGGAGATCAACTTGATGATGAGTGATGCCTTAGAGGGCCAGGACAGGGAGAGCGGGAGGGAGTCATGGGAAGGAGGTAATATGGGGATATATGTATAACTACAGCTGATTCACTTTGGTGTACCTCAAAAGCTGGTACAAGAGTGTAAAGTAATTATGTTCCAATGTAGAGCTTAAAAAACAAACAAAAACTGAAAGCATTTCATCGAAGATCAGAAACAAGGGAAGGATGCCCACTTTCACCACTATTATTCAACACAGAGTATTGAAAGTCCTAGCCACAAAAATCAGAGAAAAAAAACAAAGAAGAAATAAAAGAAATCCGAGTTGAAAGAAATAAAACTGTCACTGTTTGCAGATGACAAGATATTATACATAGAAAACCCTAAAGATGGCACCAAAAAAACTATTAGAAATAACAAATTCTGTAAAGTTGCAAGATACAAAGTTAATATACAGAAAAATGTTGTATTTCTACATACCATTAACAACAAACATAGAAAAATTAAGAAAACAGTCCCCTTATGAATGCATCAAAAAGAATAAAATCTAACAAACTTAACAAAGGAAGTAAAAGACCTATACTCTAAAAACCGTAAGACATGGATAAAAGTAATTGAACATGACACAAATGGAAAGATAGATATACCATGCTCATAGATAAAAGAATTAATATTGTTAAAATGCTCATACTACCCAAGTCAATCCACAGCATCAATGCAATCCCCCTCAAAATACCAACGATATTTTTGACAGAACTAGAACAAATAATCCTAAAACTTTTATGTAAACACAATAGACACCAAACAGCCCAATCAGTCTTGAGAAAGAAGGACATAGCTAGAAGTATTAGTCTCACTGATTTCAAGCTATGCTGGAAAGATACAGTAATCAAAACAATATCGTACTGGCACAAAAGAGACACATATATGTTACATACATACAATATATACTGATATTTACCATATTAGAAATTAAAATTAAGAATTCAAAAAAATGAAACAGAATAGAGAGCCCAGAAATAAATCCATGCTTATATGCTCAATTAATGTATGACACAGGAGCCAAGAATATACAATAGGGAAAAGACAGCTTCTTCAATAAATGATGTTGCAAAAACTGGACAGCTACATGCAAAAGAAGGAAACTGGATCACTTTCATACATTGCATACAAAAAAGAAAATTGAAAATGGATTAAACACTAAAATGTAAGACATGAAACCATAAAACTCCTAGAAGAGTACATAGCCAGTAACCTCCATGACATCAGTCTTAGGAATATTTTTTTTGAATTTTTCTCCTCAGGCAAGGAAAACAAAAGCAAAAGTAAGCAAATGGAACTACATCAAAATAAAACTTTTGCACAGAAAAGGAAACCATCAACAAAAGTAAAAGGAAGCCTACTGAATGGGAGGAGATATTTGCAAAACAATATATTCGATAAGGGGTTAATGTCCAAAATATATAAAGAATTCACACAACTTAATATCAAAAAAAAAAAAACAATAACCCAAACAATCCAATTTAAAAATGGTCAGAAGACCTGAATAGACACTTTTTCAAAGAATATATACAGTTGGCCAGCAGGCACATGAAAATATAATCAATATCACTAATCAGGGAAATGCAAATCAAAACCACAATATCACCTAACACCTGCCAAAATGGCTATCATCAAAAAGACAACAAATAACAAATGTTGGTGAGAATGTGGAGAAAAGGGAACCGTTGTGCACTGGCTGTACAATCGTAAATTGGTGCAGCCACTACGGAAAACAGTATGGAGAGCTCTCAAAAAATTAAAATAGAACTATCATGATCCAGCAATTCTACTTCAGGTAACTTACCTGAAGGAAACAAAAACACTAATTTGAAAATATATATGCACCCCTATGTTCACTGAAGAACCAGTTTCAATAGCCAAAATATGATAGCAACCTAAGTGTCTAGCAATAGATGAATGGATAAAGGAGACACACACACACACACACACACACACACATATACACACATATATATGTGCATATATGGTTAATTTTATGTGTCAGCTTGGCTGAGCTACAGTGCTCAGATATTTGATGAAACATTATTTTGGATGTTTCTGTGAAGATATTTTTTGGATGAGATTAACACTTAAATTGGTGGCTTTGAGTAAAGCAGATTGCAACCCATAATGTGGTTGGGCCTCAACCAATCAGCTGAAGACACTGATAGAACAAAGACTGATTTCCCCTGAGCAAGACGACATTCTGCTTGCATATGGCCTTTGGATTTGCCCTGCAGCTCTTTCCTAGGTCTCCAGCCTGCTGGTCTACCCTGCAGAGTTTGGACTTACTAAGCCTCCACAATCACATGAGCCAATTTCACAACCACATGAGCCAATTTCACAATCACATGAGCCAATTCCTTAAAATAAATCTTTATCTCTTTCTTTCTCTCTCTTACTCTCTTCCTCCCTCCTTCCCTCCCTCCTTCAGTCTGTCTCTCTTCACGTAATCTTGTTGGTTCTATTTCTTTGAAGTACCCAGTCTAATACAACCCAAAAGTGTGTTTTATTCTTCCTTATTTGTAAACACATATTATAATTTTTGAAGAAAATAACCTCTACTAGATATAAAAATTCAAATAGTATAGAGAAGTAAAAGCAAAGCAGAAAAGCCACCCCAAATGTCATGACCCTGTGTTAACCACCATTACTATTTTGATGATCATATTTTTGAAATGTTCTCTCTCTATCCACACTCTTTATGGCTTACTTTCTTTCAATCAACAATTTGTCATGAGTTCCTTTCTGTAACAATACATATAGTTGATTTTATCTATTTTTTTAACATATTTATTTATTTATTTATTTATATGCTGTGTTGGGTCTTCCTTGTTGTGTGGGGCTTTCTCTAGCTGTGGCAAGCAGGGGCTACTCTTCATTGTGGTGCGAGGGCTTCTCATCATGTTGGCTTCTGTTGTCACTGACCATGGGCTCTAGGCATGCAGGCTTCAGTACTTGTGCCATGTGGGCTCAGTAGATGTGGCTTGCAAGTTCAAGAGTGCAGGCTCAGTATTTGTGGCGCACGGGCTTAGTTGTTCCGCAGCATGTGGGATCTTCCCGAAGCAGGGCTCGAACCCATGTCCCCAGCATTGGCAGGTGGATTCTTAACCACTGCGCCACTAGGGGAGCCCACATATAGTTAACTTTAAATGAAGCACAGCATTTCATGGACATGTGAGTTATTTCCAATTTTTGATAGTGTATGTATGTGGGGCTGCTATGAAATCATACACCCTAAAATTACATTTACCTTGTATGTGGTTATCTCCTTATGCTAAAGACTCTTAAGAGGAATTTCTGGTTAAGGTTATTTTTGAAATGAGAAAACTCAGGGTCAGAAAGATTTTTCAGGTGTCACAAAAAGAGTATAAGTTCGGTTAGAACTCACAGCCAAGGTCTGTCAAGTTTTTTGTCTAGACTACTAAAGAGTTTTTTCTTAATATATGTCTCACTGGAAAAATTCTATTCACTGTAGCGAATTTATATCACCTACTGAGGCCACAGCTTTGACAGAGTCTCAAATTTTATTTACTGTAATCACCTACTAGAAGAGAGAGGTAAATCTGTTGGTGGAGTGATTTCTTATAGAATTTTATATTTCTATTAAAAGGATAGAAATCAGAAGAGTTACTTGGGAGCCTCTTTTAAACTGAGTGTATGTGGAGCTACTGGGTGGTTGCTTTTGATCATTTTATTGCAATTTATGTGCAGAAACATAGATCTGATTACCAGTGTTTGCTGTTGGGGAAGTAAAATTTTGTGAAACAATAACAGTCATATGGAGAAAGGCTATAGAGTTTGTAAAGAGAACAATTGACACGTGGAACTCATAAACAACTTTTCTGTCTTAATCTGGATTTTGATATTGAATAGAATTATCTTGCATTTAATTTAACCAGATAATCAATATATTTTAAAATTTTAATCTTCCTAAGTACTTTTATTCCTCTAAATATAATGATCTTGGTACCCAGCCATCAAGTTACATACTCAGGGCCTAATAAATATTTACTGAAAGAAAGAAGAAATGAATGAATCTGGTAAGACTGAGTTACTTATACTCATCTATATTATTAACATAGATATAATGATCTTTCTTGTAACTGAGAATTTGGTAGTAAACCTGTTTCTCTTTCCTTTAGGAGGTAAAACTAGAGTTAGTTATAGGCCAGCACTATTCAGTATGGTAGCCCCTAGCCACATGTGGCTATTTAAGTTAATTAAATTTTAAAATTTAGTTTCTCAGTTACAACAGGTACATTTCAAGGGCACAGTAACCCCATAGGACTAGTGGCTATCATCTTGAACAGCACAGATATCAGGTATTTCCATTACTGCAGAAAGTTCTGTTGCACAAGCCTATTATAGACTATGCTCAACCATTACAAATTTCTTTATCTAGCAAATGAAAAGGAATCGGTGAGGATATGACAATACAGTTAATCACTGACAGTGAGCCCCTTTTTTGTTACTGAAACATAGTTATACATTAAGTTAGTTTCAGGTATACAACATAGTGATTCCACATTTAAATACATTACAAAACAATCATCACAGTAAGTCTAGTGACCATCTGTCCCAGACAAAGCTATTAGATACCATTCACGATATTCTTTATGCTGTACAATATATCCCATGATTTATTCATTTCATATCTGGCAGTTTTTACCTCTTAATTCCCTTGAATTACTTCACTCACTTCACTCATTCCCCACCCCCTCCCATCAGGCAACCATATATTTGTTTTCTGAATCAGTGTTTTTTGTTTTGTTTTTTAGATTCCTCAAAGAGTAAATCATGCAATATTTATCTTTTTAAAGCTTTTAAAGTTTAAACCCCACATTGTTACAATGGGGTATAAATGCTAGAGTGATATAAAAATATTAATTGAAAGTTTCACACAATCCCATTAATCTCTAAGAGAAAGGTCTGTTTGAATTAGTGAAAAGTCTTAAGCAAACATTTTTTTATTAAAGAATATGAGACTGAACTTCCTAAATTTCCTCTCCTTTCTCTCTTTAAACCTCCAACTCCACCCCCACCCCCAACCCCTTCCACTTTACTTTCAGAGGATGCTCTTGTCAAATATCTCACAGGGAAAATGAAAATAATCAGACAGGTACACTTCAGAGACTGCTATTACAGATGACCACAATAAAGAAAAAATTGCAATAAAGGGAGTCATACAGATATTTATTCAGGTGGGCAGGGTCTGAGATCAAGGTGTCAGAAATCTGAGATCAAGTTGGTTCCTTCTGAGGACTGTGAGAAAGAATCTGTTCCATGCCTCTCTCCTAGTTTCTGGTGGTTTGCTGGCAATCTTTAGTGTTCCTTGCCTTATAGATGCATCACCCCAATTTCTACTTTTATCATCATATGGCCTTCTTCTTGTATGTCTCTGCATCCAAATGTTCCCTTTTTATAAGGACACAGTCGTATGAGATTAGGACCCATCCTAATGATTTCATCTGAACTTAATCATCTGCAAAGATCCTATGTCCAAATAAAGTCATATTCAATGTACTGGGATTAGGACTTCAACAGTTTGTATAGGGGATACAATTCAACCCATAAGAGAGAGGTACTCCCTTAACCTAGAGTTATCATCTCCACTAGCATCCCTCTTTCAGCACGCATCCTTCCTTCCTGTCTTCTGTTTCAATGGAGGGTATGCCCAGCCTTCTACTAAAAGCTGATCTATCCATACATGTTCTTGATCCCACACAATCAACTGATTAAACCTCCACTCTCCTATATTGTCAATACTTGCCTTTTTATTGGATACTTTTCATCTACCTTTCCATTCATCTTGAGCTTACAAAAAAATTTCATCCTACCTGAATTCTACAGCTTTCTTCCTGTCTTTCTCCTACACTTTTCTGCCACCTTTCTTGACAATGTCTCCACACAATGCCCTTTTGCCTTCAAACCACATTTACTCTTCATCTACATCAATCTGGCTTCTATTCCCATATTTCCACCATTGACACTACTCTTGTTCAGGTGATAGATAACCATGTTACTAAATCCGAAGAACAATTTTCTATCAACTTATTTGATCACTGATAGTCTGTAGGCAGAAAATGTATCACTTGCAACTTTCAAGGTCACTTTCTTCACTTGCCTTCCATCTCTTGGTTTTAATCTTTGTAGCTTTTAAAGAATAAACTTTATTTTTATAACAGTTTTAGATTTACAGAAAAGTTACAAAGACAGTACAGAGATTTCCCATATATCACATATCCAGTTTCCCTTACTCTTAACAGGGTACATTGGTTATAATTAATGAACCAGTATTGACACATTATTATTAACTAAAGTTCATCCTTAATTCAGATTTCCTTAGTTTTCATCTAAGGTCCTTCTTCTGTTCCAGGATTCCATCAAGGATACCGCATATGTTTAGTCATCAAGTCTCCTTAGGCTCCTCTAGCCTGGGATAGTTTATTAGACTTTCCTTTTTTTTTTTTTTTTTTTTTTTAATGACCTTGACAGTTTTTAGGAGTACTAGTGAGTATTTTTCAGAATGTCCCTCTATTGGGAATTGCCTGATGTTTTCACATGCTTAGACTGGAGTATGTGTTTAGGGGGAGGAATACTACAGAAGTAAAGTGACATTTTTATCACATTGTATTAAATGTACATACTATCAACCTGACTCATCACTGTTGATGCTGACCTTGGTCACCTGGCTAAAGTAGTGTTTGTCAAGTTTCTCCATTGTAAAATTATTCTCTTTTCCCTCTTTCCAATCTTCCTTTGGAAGGAAAACACTATGCACAGCCCACACTGATAGGGTGGAAAATTGTGTTCTACATCTTTGATGACAGAGTACCTACATAAATTATTTCCCATTTATTTATCCAATCATTTATTTATATTAGTATGGACTCACAGATATTTGTTTTATACTCTGGGTTATAATCCAATACCACTGTTATTTATTTGTTTCTCAAATTTCCAGCTTTGGCCACTGGGAGCCTTTCAATTGACTCTTGTGTACATTTAACATATTTCCATCATTTGGGTTTTTTTTTTTCTTTTATCATGTTCTTACTTTATGGCATTACAAAATACCCCTGGATAACCTTGTATATTTCCTACATTTCCTAGAAGAAGCCACTTCTTCAAGGTACTTCTTCTTTAATCCTTGTTTACTTTTAGGAGCTGCTTACCTTCAAATGTTACAGTTTGGGAGAAACTTTTCATAGGCTATCTTAATTTCTCATTCTACAGTCTCTTCCTCAGATGTCTCAACCACTCCTATGGCCTCCATCTAAATGCTGATGAATTCCAATTGTGTATCTTTATTTGAGACCTCTCTTCTAACCTCATCTTATGTGTCCAACTTCCTACTTAACTTCTACATTAAGATATCCTATAGACACATAGAACTAAATTTATGTTTTCGTAACTTTCTCTTGCCCCAAGTCTATTTTTCTTTTATTGCTTCCTATCTTATCACCATCCATCCAATTATTTTTACCAAAAACTAAAATTAATTTCTAACAAATTTATATCACATGTAATCAATCACCCAATCCTGTTTATTCTCACTTCCTGATTCCATCACTATTACCCAAATCCATGACACCATCATCTCCCTCAGAATACTGAAATGGTTTTCTAACTTTTTTCCAATTTCACTCTTTATCATTTTAATTCATTTCCCACATGAAAATCCTGAGTATTCATTCAAGAACATAAATCATATCATATGTTCTAGTCAGCTTTTTCTATGTTATGCTGCAGTAATAAACAATCCAAAATTTCAGTGGCTTGCAATAACAAAGGTTCATTTTCGCTCATGTGATATGTCACCTGCAAGTCAGCTGCTTCTCTGATTCATGTCTTTTTTTTTTTTACTCTAAACATTCCTAAATTTATATTCTACAACTAAAGAAAGTCTTATTGAAAAGAGCTCGACATCAATCGGGTGGGAAAGTATACACCTCCCATAGAAGTCACCACAAATTTGAGGCACTGCAAATTTCATTGCAAATGGTGGATATGTAAATTTCAAGGACATCAGCAAATAACTGGATTCAATAATACAATCTGCAGCAATCCATCATCTTACTCATAAATATTTGATGACTTCCTTTCAGCATCTAAAAGTTTAAGCTTTTCTCTAAGTCAAATATGCAAAAGTCCTAACCAGTCAAGATCTGAGACATAAAGTTAACAATCTCATGATAATCTCAACATGAAATATAAATATAACTCCTCTTGATCCAGAAAAAGAACAAGTTATCTGTTGACCACATAATTAAAATACAATGGTGGAACAAGGACAGTATAAAGGTAACAAACATTTCTCATCAAAAAAGAGAAGACTGCTAAAAAAATAGAACTACCACGTGATCCAGCAATTTCACTTCTGGCTGTATACCCGAAGAAAATGAAATCACTATCTCGAAATGGTATCTATACCCCCATGTTCACTGTAGCACTATTTATAATAGTCAATATACATAAAAAACCCAGATGTCTGTTGACAGAAGAATGACTAAAGAAAAAAATTTTATACACACACACACAAATGAAAAATTATTCAGCCATAAAAAAAAAGGAAATCCTGCCATTTGCCACAACATGAATGAAAGTTGAAGGCATTATACTGAGTTAAATAAGACAGACAAAAAGACAAATACTGTATTATCTCACTTATATGCCAAATGTGAGAAAACGGAACTCACAGAAACAGAGTAGGCTGGTGGTTGGCAGGGGTGGGGGTGTAAAGGAAATGGGTGAAGAAGGTCAAAGGGTACAACCTCTCAGTTATATGATGCATGAGTTCTGGAGACCTTACATACAGGGTGGTGACTGTAGTTAACAATACTGTATTGTATACTTGAAAGTTGCTAAGACAGTAGATCTTCAAAGTTAGCACAAAGAACAGGTAACTAAGTGAAGTAATGGGTGTGGTAACAGGTAACACTGTTAACCTTACTGTGATAATCATTTTGCAATAGATACATATATCAAATCATCATGCTGGACACCTTAAGCTCACATAGTGTTGTATGTCAATTATATCTCAGTAAAGCCGGAAAGAAAAATTTTCAAATCAAGTAATTTAAAAAAATAAATAAATAAAAGAATGCAAGGCACACAGCAGTCTGTGGCCCACAACAGTTCTGAAATCCTAGTAGGAAGATTTTTATCATTAGGGAGCCTCCTCTGGGAGTAAAAAACATTCCTTATCAGGCCCTGGTTTTGCCTCTACAATCTATAGCTCTCCATGTCTCTTAGTTCTATACCCTGGAATGTCCTTCCAGTTCCCTTTCTTTCTTTGACCACATCAAAGGGCATTGAAAGGCTTCTTGCCTATATAATGTTGGAGGCTAAAAGGTTATTTTAAGCCTAGAATGGTCACAGCCCCTTCTAATACAAGATAGAGGATTTTGGTGGGTTTTCTGGCTAGACACATTCTATCAAAACTTAGCTTTTTTAGCTGTTTGATTCCAGGTAGCTCAATTTGCCAAAAGACACATCTCCAATCCTTTTTGAAACTTGCTTCTTTCTCACCAGACTTAACTTTAACTGCTTTGAGCTTATCTACCTCTGTGGGAGAATTATGCCCTTACCCTGTTTTCCTGAGCCATTTAATATACATGAAAGCATTTACTTGAAGTTGCCTTTACCAATTAAGGGTTTTAACAAGGAGCAAGATATCCATTTTTCAAAGCATTTCTCAATGTTAGATTTAAGAGATAGTTGCATTTTTCAATGAGCCAGAAGAAAGCAGAAAAATGAAGTAAAAAACAGATCACATATTTTTAATCATTTCCTTGTAGGCCATGCCCTAATATGCCCAAAATACGTTTTTCATTTTTAGACTTAACATGGACTTACTCTTTCTGCAGGTGATTTTAGACCAACCTTAGGCTAGTTTCTAACTCCTCTCTTCTCTTCCCTGCAGCGTTTTAAAGCCTGTCTTTGTTTGCCATGGAGCCTTGCAGGAGGGCAGGAGCATAAGAGATCACTCGTTGGGATATGATGTTTCTTTTTTTATTTTTTTTATTTTTCTTATTTTTACTTATAGTTATTTTGAAATTTGAGTATTCTCTGTCTTCAAGTTATTTTGAGTGATCTTTGTGTAGTTTTAGCTTTTTCTTGCTGTTCTGTGTTATTAAGGGATGAAATTTTCAATACAGGATAGTAGGCAGCTGGAATAGTCTTCAGTTACTCTCTTGTTACATTTAAATTTGTATGTGCATATATATTATTTCATTAAATCTAAGAATCCAACAAATGTAAGATGCACAACTCTTTTGGATACCATTAAGAAATAAAATACGTTGTCAATTAAACTACAACACGACATCATTTGAGAGAAGCAAGCCCAGTTTCGGTAATGTCAAAACTGGGGGGTTGGAGGGAACATGTCTTAGAATCAATGAACTATTGCATATATATTTTAGAAGTAAATATCAATAAAAATTCATGGCAATATGTTAAGTAAATTAATTTATTATCTATGGCCAAAACCAAGATCTAAAGGGCATGTGGTCTCTGTTTTCTGAATATTTCTTTATATTCCATTTGAGCTTCAATACCACCAGATGGAGGATGTCATCTTTTAGGTGAAACAGTTCAATAGGTATTATGGATGTGGGGTTTCTTGTGATTAGACAACAATAACCTGTCTCATCCTGAAATACCCTGAAGTACAGACAAATTTTTTCTGCTAATCTTACTGTTCCAAGTAACATAAAATGAAGATAATGCTACAGCTTCACAGAGCCATTGTGAGGATTAAATAAAACAATGTAGAGAGGTAGCATGATAATGTAGAAAGAGAATGAAATCTGGAGTTTAAAGTCTAAATTCTGGCTATGTCACTTAGTAGCTCTTTGTACGTGAAAAATTTACTTAAACTCTCTGAGACTCAGTTTTGTTATCTATATAATGGACTTGATGATTCTTCATTTGGAAGTTTTTATTTTTGTTGCAAATATCTTACCTTGTTAGATCAATTAGTTCATGAAATTAAAGTGCTAAATCTGAAAAACTAAAGGCAGTCTAATGAGTATTATCAAAATTTGTCCTCCTTTGTCATCAATGAGTCGGTCTTAAGAGTTTTAGTGTACACTATTGGTTATCTGACTATTCTCATTTCTCTGAAAGTTATCATACCTTTCAAAAGGGGATTCTCAGTAGACATTTTTTTACTTTATGACCTTCCTCCACCCACAGTTGTTTGGGTCAAGAGAAGATATCTGACCCAGTCTGGAATACTCTAACTTAAACACCTTGGAATTTGGACTTTTGAACTGAGATCACTAAGAATTGCTGGTAGCAGTCACCAAAATAGCAAGAATCTGGAATAAAACCCTGAAATTGCCTTAGTTTCTAGAGATGTCTTATTCAGATAGTCCTTGGATTTCATGATATTATTAATATAATTTTTTTGGGCTTAAGATTGTGGTGATGTTGGTTTGAGTTGCATGCATTAGTCAAGAACTTTATTTAATACGATAGGAAACAAGCCAAGGAGAAGAAATCCCCTGTTTTTTATGTACCAACATGGTGAAAAAATGAACCAGTAAAGAATAAACACTTCATGGTAATGACAGGAGCAAAAGAACAATAAATAAACTGTAAAAAGACTGAATCCTTAATTCCCCCAACTCAGAAGATCTCAAAAGCAATTTAACCTCATGGGCTTTTTATGAGAATTAAAATATGTAGAAACCATTACATTAAGAAGAAAAAAAACAACATTCTGAATATGGTAATTGGTAATTAATTCTCTCACAGTCATTTACAATATGTTGAGCAAACTCCCTGAAAAACATCTTTTATTTTCTACCATCATATAAAAATGACAAAGAAATAGAGTAGCAAAAGAGTATAGATTAAGAATATAAAATTATTCAGTAAGTATTTACTAAGTTCTTACTATATGGCAGGCACTCTGTTATTCACAAGGGAACAGAGTGCAGAGGATGTGGTCCTGGCCTTAAAGTGCTTACAGTCTAGGTGAAAACAACACACAATCGCAACGCGGGATAGTAGATACCATGATAGGACACAAGTACAATGGTAGCAAAAAGAAGGGGCATGTAACTCCATATCTGAGGTATCATGGGGGATTTCTCAGAAAAAATGATGCTTCTGCTGAGACATGAAGGCATGATAGCTGTAAGCCCATCTGCAGGTCAGGAAGTAATCTCTAGGAAAAGACACTCTCATCAGCCCTCAAGTCAATTAACAGCAATCGTGCCTCTCCCCACTTTCACACACAGGATAGTGATCTTCTGCAAAGTCCTCCCATATTCCTGAGCATATTCTCTTACTTGTGTTCATAAACACATGGAGTCCGTTCCCTCATAGATTGTGGGATGAACTCTTTTCCTTTTAACTTCCAGACTCACAGACTTGACTTTCTCTTTCCCTTTCCTCTACACCCCCCACCACTTTCTCTTTCTCCTACACACATTCATACACAAACACCATCACTCACTACATACTGAATCATGAGTTCATTGTCAGCCAGTCTTGAGAAGAATCTAAAGTCAGCCCCTCCACACTAGTGGCTAAAACTTTCTGACTGTGTCAGGTGTCTACCTGGTAAATGGCTCCTCTGTCCTCTAGTAAGACTTATCTATTTATAGAGCCTAATACAAATATCGTACCAGAATTATTGACTGTCTCTTCTACAGCCTACATTGTAAAACATGAGAAAGAGTGTAAGCTCTATGAAGGTAGGAATTTTTTTTCTGTTTTGGTCACTGCTTTATCCCAAATGCCTAGGACAATGTCTGGCACATAATAGGCACTCAGATAGTATTGAGAGAATGAATGAATGAATCAAGCAATCAATTAATCCTCCTGTTATGCCAAGATATGATTAAACTTGCCTTCAACTCAAACTTGAACGTGTACAACACTAAGGCTCAAGAAACTCATAAGAATAAACAAGACATAGCCAAGTAAGGGATCTGAAGTTAAAGAAAGTCACTAAAATATAGAATTGCATTGCTATTATTACATAAGAAATAATTAGGCAAAAATCTTATGTTCAAAAATGTGGGTTGGTTGGTGTATTTTAGTCTTACAAAGAAAATTACTATTTGGGACTTATCTGTAACAATTTTTAAAGGACACAATGCTGGAATACGTATTTTCACATTACACTCTGGAGAACTAGTTAATTTGATTAAATTGTCTAAAGTAACTAATAAAGGACTGTGAGTTAAATTGACCCTGCTGACTTGGTAAGTTATTATGGGAGAAGAGACCACTAGCTCTGCTAAGAAGGGAACAGGCCCCAAAGTTTCCTTCCAATCCAAGGAATCAAATTACGTACTGCATTTAATTGGTACAAAGGAACATAGGCACTGAAATCCAGTTTTAAATAGTAACACTGAAATATATGAGCAACTGAAAAGGAAAAATCAGGACTAGTGTTCCTGAGAGCTATGACGTGTTACTGAATGTCTTTGTTTATATCTCCTGTCCTAGCACTGCACAGAAGTTGACTATCCAATAGCTACCGATGCCTGTGAACTGATTGCCCACGTTAGGCTGAGTGCTTCTCGCAAGCACAAGCAAAACACCAAGTCAATGTGGGTTCCCAGAAAACATTTGTTGGATTTTATTTTACAGCAGTTTGAAGCTCCCTGAAATAACTTTACATACAACTCCCAATTAAATTCTCCCAATAACCCAGCTGTTCAGACACAAATTTTGTGCTGACCCCACCAGACCGCTACTGTCCATCTAATGGGCTTTGTGAGTCTAAATGCTACTACTTGTCACAGCATGTAATAACTTCCACCATAATACATCTCAACAGTGTAGAATAGATAAATCTTTCCAAAATACATCACAAATGATACTCCTATGTTTCTGTATGTTTTTAACATATTGACAAGTTTCAATAATAATTGAAAGAGTATTGAAAGAGTGCTGAAAAAGCACCCTAGCCTCACAGAAAAAGACATATGCTTTCACTGGTAAGATCGACAGCAAAGAACGTGATAATTCATTCGAAGAACAAAAGCCTAAAATACAAAGTCCTGCAATAACGTATTTCTAAATAAGCTTGAAATGTGAACCTTTTGGGAAGATCTTATGTGGATCGCTTTCCAGGAAAATCTAAGAGTAAGGAGATTGCAGAGAAATTGATGAGAATGCCTGGTTTTAAGTGACGTTAGACTCTCTGTGGGCTTTTGATAAAATCCATCATAGGAGACAAATTTATTTCTGAGCTTCCAGAAATTTCTGAATTTCTGTAACAAATTTAGCATTGGTTTAAAAGATAAAAAAAAGAGTATCAGAAGTAAACTAACAAGTAACAGATAAAAAGTAGAATTCAAAGATAAGGCAAAGGGTGTTAGAAGCTGAAGGATGATTATCCAAAAGTAGCAAATTCATTTCAGTTGATTAGAGTAGGGGATCAAGAAGAAGTATCTTATTATGAGTAATACTGAAAATTTTGACAAGTGTTCAGATAAATGCGTATTCAATACAAACGTCAAGGAAGTAGGCACAACCTTTACAACTGCTCATGGTCCCTATCTGCAGGACATACAGCCTAAAAAACCAAATTGAATGAAGTCACAATTGACATCAGGACAAGCAGGGTCATAGGCTATCATCCCAGATCAGAGTCCAGACTGACTAGCAATGTTCAGGACTACAGCAGCAGTGAGGCTAAGACCAAGAGCGGGAAAATCATCCCAGCAGGACCCAGGCCTATTCTAAAGCATAAAGGCTTACGGCCAAGAAACTTCCGTCAATGAATGGAAAACTCATCCATGAGGGAGCAGGGAAGTTGTCCCCCATTATCCCTTCTTCTCTTCTTTCCTTCTTTATAATAATATCACCATTGACCACATTCCTAAGACTCTATTATAGCTTGATGAGGTCATGGAACTAAATTATGACCAGTGGGCTTGATGTACAGTAAAAAAATACTTTTCTTTGTCTCAAATTCCTGGCACAGAGCTCCTAAAATGCTTGAAATTTCCTGAATGATAGGAGTGTCTTTTGTTCTTCATAACAAGCCCCTTCCAACCACAGGTGAGCTTATGCTAATGGAGTGACTTAGGGTGGAGCCCCTGGAGAGCCTGAGGTTGGGGCTAGTCTTCAAAACACCAAATCTGTGATTAGAGTGTTGGAACTTCCAGCATCTTTGAGACCTCCAGAGAGGGGATGAAGATTGAGCTTTTATAAAACTCTCGAACAGTGAGACTGGGGACCCGTGGGGTTTGCTAACCCATACACATGCTGGGAAGATGGTGTGCCCTAATTCCGTGAGAACAGAGGCTCCTGCATTCAAAACTCTGTCAGAGCTCACCCTACGTACCTCTTCATCTGGCTGTTCATTTGTATCCTTTGTGATAAACCAATAAATGTAAGTAAAGTGTATTTCCCAGGTCTATGAGTCATTCTACCTAATTATCACATATGAGAGGGATTGTAAGAATCGCTGAATTTGTTGTCAGCCAAACAGAAGTGTAGGTAGCCTAGGCACAAAGTTTGCAGCTGGCATGTGAAATGCAGGCAGTCTTATGGGATCTGATACTAACTCCAGGTAGATATTGTCAGAATTGAATTAAATTGTAGGACACTCAGTGTCCAATAATTGGGGAATTGGTGTGGAAAGACACCATATATTTGGTGTCAGAAAGAACCTTAGAGGACTGTAAAAGTGTCATTTGAATCCTCCAGAAAGTATCCTGAAAGTGGGGAGGCATACTCTTCTTTCCTCTTTCCTGATGGCAGGAAAGCAAACATAACGATTGGAGTTCCAAAAGTCATCCTGGCCCCTGTCTTTAGGAATGAAAGTTACACATGACAGAGTCACAGGATGAAAGGAACCTGGGTCCATAAACTACAGGTTGCCACACCAGCTCTGGACTGCCTATTTCCACACTCTATGTGAGATGAAAAGAAGTTTCTATTTTACTTGAGCCAGTATTTCTATAGATTTATGTCACACATAGAGCCAAATCTAAACCCAAATGATACAAGAAACTCTAGAATGAAAGCTTTGAGATATCAGTAGGGGATTTTTTTATTACACATGCTGTGTTTAAAGTATTCATAAAGAAAAAAAAATACATGACTGAATTTGTGTTGAAATAAGAAAAGAAGGTCATAGCCCGGCATGGTGGCACGTGCCTATAATCCCAGCTACTAGGGATGTTGAGGCAAGAGGTTGGCTTGAGCCCAAGAGTTCTGGGCTGTAGGACTCAGCGCTGATTGTGCGTTCACACTAAGCTCAGCATCAATACAGTGACCTCCCAGGAGAAGGGACCACCATGTTGCCTAAGGAGCAGTGAACCAGCCCAAATCAGAAAAGAAGATCACACATGGAATCTACCTGAAACACTAGAGTAGCCTTGGTTTCTATTTTTTTATGTTTTGGTTTGGTTTGGGTTTTGTTTCTTAATATATTGACCAATTATTTTCATCTCTCCATTGTATTCTATCAGCTTAAGAGTCCCTTTAATTTTCTGTTATAGAAATCAAGAGAACAAAATCTAGCTTCAAAAAAGAATCATTGAAAAGCACAGACTTACACATTTTTAACATCTCATCCCCTAAACATCTGTTGTTCTTGAGGAAATACCCAGTGAGACTCAGATGCCTAAGTAAGTTTATCAATATTAATCACTGTAATTAACATGTATTGAGTGATGTCTTGTGCCATGCACTGTACTAAATTCTTTACCTCCATTTTCTCATTTAATTCTCAAAACAACCTGGTGAAGTGGGAGATAATACTATCTCCAGATAGAGAGGAAGAAAATGAGAAATAGAAAATAGACAAATTAAGACATTCACCCATATGATGTAGCTAATAATTTTTAGCACCTGGCTTTGAACTCCAGGCAATTTACCTCCAGAGACCATGCTAACTATTCTACATTACCTCCCTAATAGGACTGATATTATATGTTTTCAATTAGCACTTGTAATCAGGAGTTTTAGGATATTTTAGGACCACCCTCATATTCTAGACAAATCTTTTCTCAAAATGATCCATGGAGCACTGATGGTTCCAAAGATCAAGCAGTCCTCAGGCAATTTATTTCAGAAACAAAAGCAATTGAACAATGTTGTTCACGTTCACTTAGTAAATTTCACAGTGTGGATAAAAGATGGCCATAACGTGTTTGACATTTCTGCCACTAAGAAGTGATAGGATAATTCCTCTGCCCTTGAATCCAGCCTGGTCTCAGTTATTTACTTCATCAATAAAATGTAAAAGTGGCATTCTGGGACCTTCAAGTCTGTGTTACTAAAAATCTTAAAGCTTCCACCTATCTTGAGACAGTCACTCTTGGATCCCTAAACCACTGTGTTTGAAACTGATCAACCCTGTTTTACACACCACAGGGAAAGACCCCTTGAATACCTGGACAGAGAGCGGCTCCAGCTGATTCCAGCCTTCCAGTCATTCACACTAAAACATCAGGCATGTAAGTGAAGCATCCTGGAGCCCCCAGCCAGACTAGCCATCATCACTGAATGCCAGTGAGCTATCCCAGGCAATGCCATGTGGAGCAGAAAAATCAACCAGCAAGCCCTGTCCAACTTCCAACACATAGAACTGAGATGTAGAATGGTGTTGTTTTAAGGCAATGCATTTTGGGGTAGTTTGTTGCATAGCACTAGATAACCAGAAAAATAAAATTAGTCATGATGTTCACAGAATCCCTGTGAGATTCTTACTAATGATTAAGTCTGTAAAGTTCACAAAAGTGCTTCAAAGACAACAAGGTCTGTTTACTTCAGCTGATATTGTTGACAGCATGCAGTCAGTCCAAACCAATGTATTTACATTTCTGTGTAATTGTTTACAGTTGTTAAATTTACATTTTTGTGGGTATTACAGTCTATCATTATGCCACCAATTCCTCAAAATGGAACAATGGCTTTAACCTTGTACATGGATGAATAAATATAAGTTTGAAAACTAGAATGTAAAAAGTACAACCCATAAGAATGTCATAAATATATTTGAACTTGACTCCAGAAGGACCACAGAAAGTGAACCTTTACATGTTCAGTCAAGTGAATCTGTGAGTATGAGAATTTAGCAAAGGCAGTCAAAATAGCAGAGCGGGAATACAAAGTACAATGATAATTATCTGAAAATCGGGTTTTCCCAGAGTGGCGATTCACTCTCCCGTGTGCTGTCTGTAATGAAATGTCAAAGAGTAACATGCAGCCATTTTAGCCATTTCCAAGCAAATCACAACCACCTTTCTGGCAAACCAATGAAGTTTGTCCAGAACAAGGACTAAATAATTGTACTGGTTACAGTGTTTGGTTTAAAGCAACTGAAACTGACTCTAGCTATACTAAGCAAATGGGGAAGAACAATTAAGGGCTTAGTACAGAATCAGTGCGAGGCTGAGGAACCAGATTTGAAAATGGGTAGAAACAAAAGCATCTCCGAACATCTCCATTAGCACTAAGCTGGAACAACACTCTCCTTCCCCACCTGAGTCAGAGACCTGGGGGTGCAAATTACCAGTTATTATTGAAAAAACTGTGTTGTGGATGGTAACTTCGGACAGAGCAGTCTCCGTGAATTAGATTTATCGTCCCTCTTATTCCACAGCGGGACAGTCAAACATCTCCCTGGACAGAGGCAAGGCCATTCCCATGAGGCAGGAGCACAGCAGAGTGCAGCTCTTCTGCAGACAGGCTGACATGAAGAAGAAGAAGAACAGAAAATAGGGCTGAGCTGAGCATACCTACTTCTGTCTTCTGAGCTTGCAAATCACATGGTCTTCTCCTTCCCAACAGGACTGGGAGTAAGAGCAGTGTAATGAGAAAGGCCAGGAAGATTTCTCCACATGCAACTGTGAAATGTGGGATAGAGTATTTCCTGTTACGAAGGACACACTACAGAAGAGTCTGGGCTCGCGCTGATGCTGCCACAGCCACAGCCACAGCCATGAATCTCACCATCCACCTAACATCATGCCTTATGTCCCTATTTACGTGGCCACCGCAAGAAGCCCTAACTCCCAGGCAATCCCTCCTCACCTGGACCCTCACCTCCATACAGCTCTGTACACTGCCTGATAAGGACCAGCCACCTCCACCCCACACACTAAAAACCCCTGACCTTCAGAGTAATCATCTGCCATCAGCAAAATGCCTTATGCCATAACCCTTCAACCCCAAATATTTGCTTCTCCTTCTGGTTCCAGGCAAAGTCTTGCTGTCTCCTAAAAACCTTACTAAGTGGTTACTATTCTTTTTAATGGTTACTATTTTTTATTTCCAAACTCAAAACATGGAGCCTCAAAGTTTCCTAAAATCTTCATGAGTCCTCCTAGAAGCTCATGCCATCAGATCATAACACCATTGATCCTTCATTACTGCCATTAACTGCAGACCTCAGAGTCACCCTCCTTCATTCCCAGATTTTAGCTCTTGGCTCTCACTCTCTCTATCACTACTCCTGTCATAATTCTGGGTTATTTCAGTATCCATCTAAATTGTCCTAATAATATCCTGTCCTCTAAGTTCACTGACCTCCTATTTCAGTGATCTTGTCCACCATTCCACCTCAGTCACCTGCTCTGTGATTATATCTTGAACCTTGTTATATTCTTAACAAAACACACTCCACAATCTCAATTTCAAAATCCCATACTGCAATTAGCTTCTCCTATCAATCCACTCACTCCCTCAAGGAGCAACTCCCCATATTATTTACAGTGAGAATGACAATCCATCGATCCTACTATCTTTTCACTGTCCATCACCCCTGCAGGTCCCCATTCTCCTCCTAAATTGGCTTAGATTTCATGGCCTATCATTATAATCGCTCTATGTGTACACCCTCCATGCCCATACCCTTCTTTCCGTTCATCCTACAAGACTGGCAAACCCCAGCTCTGGTTAAAGCCATTTCTCTGTACTCTTCATCCCTGTCCAAGGAACTACACACTACTTAAGAAAAACATACCACTAGAAAAGGGAGCCCTCCTGCACCATTGGTGGGAATGTAAGTTGGTATAGCCACTATGGGGAACAGTATGGACTTTCCTCAGAAAACTAAAAACAGAACCACCACATGATCCAGCAATTCCACTCATGGGAATACACCCAGACAAAACTAATTCAGAAGGATACCTGCACCACTATGTTCATAGCAGCACTGTTCACAATAGCCAAAACATGGAAACAACCTAAATGTCCATCGACAGAAGAATAGATAAAGATGTGGCACATATATACAATGGAACACTACTCGGCCATAAAAAAGAACAAAATAATGCCATTTGCAGCAACATGGATGCAACTAGAGATGATTATACCAAGTGAAGTAAGTCAGACAGAGAAAGACAAATACCACACGATATCACTGATATGTGGAATCTAAAATATGGCACAAATGAACCTATATACAAAACAGAAACTGACTCATAGAGATAGAGAACAGATTTGTGGTTGCCAAGCGGGAGAGAGGGGGAAGAAGAAGTATGGACTGGGATTTTGGGGTTGGTAGATGCAAACTGTTACATTTAGAATGGATAAACAACAAGGTCCTAATGTATAGCACAGGGAACTATATACAATATCCTGTGATAAAATACAGGGGAAAACAATATTAAAAAAGAATTTATATGTGTGTATAACTGAGTCACTTTGCTAAACAGCAGAGGTTGGCACAACATTGTAAATCAACTATACTTCAATTTTTTAAAAATTTAAGAAATAAATAAATAAAATAGAGTAAATTTTAAAAAATAAAAGGAAAACACACCACCACACTCACTGGCCTTACCTTGAATTCATGACTACAAGCCAAGTCTCTGTGCTGCTAAGTTTTCCTAGTCATTCTCTTTCCCATATTTCCTCCCCCTTCAAACTCTAATGCTCCTTTCCCTCTACTGACAGTCTTGCCTCTTCAATAACAAAAATAGAATTAAAAGAAAAATTATAAGTTCTCATGACCAAATACATCATCCTATCTGCATGAGACCCATATTCTTGGCCTTCTTTCCAATACAAAGAATGATCTATCCATCAGTAAAACATGGCACAGTGTCCCTGATATTTGTGTTAAAGCAAATGCTACCCTGCTGGCTTTGAAATGAAGGAAAAGGCCCAAAGCCAAGGAATATAGTTCCAGAAGCTGGAAAGGCAAGAAAATGGATTCTCCCAGAAAGCCTCTGGTGGGAACAAACCCCTTGCCTACACATTGATTTATACCTGAAGCTGATTTTGGAATTCTGTCCACTGTAAGAGAATAAATGTGTGTTGCTCTAATCTACCAAGTTTGTGGTAATATGTTACAGTAGCCATAGGAAATTAATACAATGCACATACAGTATGAAAGCAAAATCACTATCACATGGGTATCCCATTGGACATCTGAATTTAAAGTTGAACCAAACCACTGAAGTTCAGAGTATGAGTCTGCTGTTGACACAGGTGTAATTCATATACAGGGGAGATGTGCCAATACCATTCTGCTTTAATGCTAAAAATCCATGAGCTGGAATGTAGACTCAAGAAGGATACATTGGGACTAGCACTGATCAGCATTAGTTATGTATACAGCAAGGAAGAACATTGATAAGGATATAAATAGTTTTTCCTGAATGTCATTTCACACATGGCCTTTTCAAAGAACAAGTTGTGGTCAACGGTTCTTAATTCAGTGCTAAAGGAAACAGCACAGAAACAGATACGATCTAATTGAAATCAGGGAGCAGATGACATTTCAGTGGGCTCTGGGAAAAATATGAGTATGAATACACAACAGTGCTGATTAACAATGGATTATGCTGATTGCTGAGTGGAAAGATGCTTATATGTGTTTTTAAATTAAAGATACTATTTCTTCATGACATTGATAACTAGATAAAGAGTAATTCTATTATTTTATGTGACTTGATTAAGTAGAATACTTCAGTAATACATTCAGAATATTTAGTAGCTTGAATCTAAGAGTTCTAAAATATTATTTTTTCTAATATGTTGAGAATAAGATATCAGACTGTCTTAAAAAGACCCAACTGTGATATGAATGACTCAATCTAAGATAATTTGATTCTTTCCTAACACTTGATTTTTTTCACCCATTGAGGAAAGTAGATGATAATGCATTATTGGATATATTTTTTAAGTAAAACCAAATATTTCAGAGAATGAAATTTTCCAAAGCTGAAAGAGACCAAAGCTGAATATCATTCATCATTTTTTCTAAGAAACAGTCAATCTTTCCGCTTTCAAGGGTGGTATGCTCATTTGAGCATTTAACCAAAAGCAGAAATCTTTGCTGAAATATCTTCCCATAATTTCTAGACTTATAATCCATCCAAACACAAATATGACACTTACCTTTTTCAATGATCTATAATAGTTTGTGTTTTCTAATGTAGATGCATAAAAGAAGTAAGAAAAAAAACCATCTGGATATGAGATGTGATCTATGGCTTCAGATAGCTATAATTTAATAATATATACAATATTCAAAGATCATCCCAGTAACTGAATGAATCAAGATTATTTTTATTTTATAAATACTATGCTTATATTTTTATTGCTACAAATCTGTTTTTAAATTTATCTAAAATTGGTGGTTTGTTGTCTGTTAAAACATACATTATAACCATTGTATAGTCTGTGGATGGCAAAAGTTTCAGAAATATTAGTTTATATTATAAGCCAATTTTATGATTCTGTGCAAACTAGTTAATTCCTTGTAGAAGAATTTACTAGCATGACAATTTTCAGCATGGTGAAATGATTGCTCAAAAAATAAACTCCTAAAGTACAGTGAAAGTTTGAAAAAATTATTCCAGATTCTCCCATTTCGCTCAGTTTTCCTTACTGTTTTTCATGGTTTCCTGCCATACATTCTTATTGAGATATTAGTTCCATAACTTCAATTTCTCATTCATTTGAAGTGCCAGTAGGTTACCTGCCCAGTCTCTTACCTTTGTCTTTGCTTTCTGAATTCCATATGATCTTCTCTCCTGTATTTTCCTAAAATGGCTATAGCAATATTTCTTGTCTCACGTGCTTTTGTAGAACTTTGCTATTCCCCATCAAGAGGCATAGCCTATTTTTCCTCTCCTTAAACCTGACTAGGATTTTTTTTTTTACTGCTTCATTGAATAAAATGTGTCATAAATAATGCTGCATGACTCCCAGGGCTAGATCATAAGCTGTTCAACTGTCAAAATTACAGACAACTTATTAAACATACAATAACTCAAAGAAAATTGAATTCACAGCCCCTTCCTGAAAAAACTTCTTGGAACAAGCTTCACTCAACCACAATATTACTGGGGACACTTCTGCAAAACAATTGATGGAGCACATTTACAACATTTAACTGTAACTTTAAGACCAAAACAAAGGTATGGATATAGGTAGCAGAATATCATATAAATGATATAGGTTCAGACAAAGGTGAAATACAAAATCTAAGAGTAAAAGAGAAAAGAAGAATGAGCTAATTGATTGCAAAATGAGTAACAGGAGAAAGTAGAAGGAAATGATTTAAGGAGGCAAACCAATTAGCAGAATCCTAAAGAGAAAAAGGTGCTAAAAAAATGTAAAAATATTAATATAAAGAATATAGGGAGATTGGGATTGCCATATATACATCACTAATAAGAAAAAAATACAAAATTGTACACTCTAAATATATGCAGTTTATTGTATGTTAACTGTATCTCAATAAAAGTTCTTTTTAAAAAAAGAAAAGAAAAGAAAAAAGAAAAGATATATATGAAAACTAGGTACCATTTAAATATCAAAAACATACTAAAAAAAGAATTAAAATATTTTGAAAAAACACATTAAATATTATATAGGATAGTATAACAGAATTAAGACTCAAAATGGCAGTCATATTAATAAAACTAAATTATTTTCCTGTTTACTGAGAGAGATTTTGAATTGGTTCACAAATCAAAATTCAACACTGTCCTATACTTTAAAACATTCTAAACAATATTATTTTGCAAAACTAAAAATAAAGGGATAAGCAAAGACATATCTGACAAATGGAAAGTATTGAAAACAGAGGTTGTAATTTTATATTAAAGCATAATTCTGTCCCAAAGGCAAGAAATGGGACAAAGGACACTATAATGCTAAATAATATAAAGGCCACAGTCCACAATGAAGATATACATGAATGAATATATAAGAATATACATATATACCAAATAAGCAACCACCTTCATAAAGCAAAAACCAAAGTCGATGTAAGACATAGAAACAAACTGATAATCAGAGACTCTAGTATACCACTCATACTACAAGAAAATCAAATGGAAAAAATTATATCAATAACATAAGTTCCATGGATATATATTTATGAAACTTTTCACCCAGTAACAAAGAATGCACCCTCTTTTCAAGCATATATAAACATTAAGCTTAGCAAATTCCATACCACAGAAATAAAACATTTTATCTGATGACAATTCAATAAAATTAAAAATTAATTAAAAAATTTTAAAAAGAGGCCCTTCCATCTGAAATTCTAGAAATCTCTAATTATACAGTACTTGGGTCGAAGAGAAAATTCACATTATAACTGCAGAATTTTCTTTATTCTATGGGAAACAAAGCAATTATCAGATGAAAATTCACAGTTTTAGATATTTACATCAACAAAAATCAAAGAATAAAGGTACATGAATTAAATTCTCAACTTAAAAAGAAAAAGATAAAGAAAAGAAACCCACAAAGTAAATCAAAAGCAGATGTTAGTGAGGCATAAAAGGAAAACTAAAACAGACATTAATAAGGTAGAGAATGCTTTATTTAAAAGAATCAACAAAAAAAGTAACCAGAAAATATAAGTCAAAAAAAAAAGAAAAGAAAAAAGAAAGCATATATAAAGATTTTTAAATTATTATAATGAAGGAAATAACCATCAAATATAAAAAATTCTTTTTAATCATAAAATCTACTTTGAACAACTCTAATGCAAATTAATCTGAAAACCTAGATGAAATTGATAATTCCTAAAAGATTACACTTTACCTCTTTAGCTCTAGTGGAGATAGAAAGTTTAAACAGCAATACTCTCAAAATATATAAAAAAGAATATTTAGGGAGTTCCCTGGTGATCTAATGGTTAGGATTCAGCACTTTCACTGCCATGGCCCAGGTGTAATCCCTGGTTGGGGAACTGAGATACCACAAGCTGTGCAGTGCAGCCAAAAAAAAAAAAGTTTATAGAACTAAAATAGTAAATAAATAAATCATAAACAGAAATTTTTAATGCATTTCTTTGCAAATTAACAGAACAAGCTGGCAAAATATCAGTGAGAATACAGTGTGTTTGAATATTATTGAAATTGAGCTAATGGGCAAGTATTGAACATTCCACCCCAAAGATTTCAAATACATTCTTTTTGTGTACATTTGAACCATTTACAGAAACTGACTGCATAATGACCAATAAAACAATCTCAGATATTAAAGAGTTAAAATCTAAAAGTGGTTTTTTACTACAGTATACTAATTTGAAGATAACAAAGAGATAAGTAGAAATCCCTGTGTTTTGAAATACAAGAAAAATGGGTCAAAGAAGAAGGAACAGAAAACAGAAAATATTCAGAACTTAGTGGAACCACATGCTACACATTAAAATTTGTGGATACATCTAAAGCAATATTCAGAGAGAAAACATAGTCTTAAAGACATATATTGGTTAAAAAAAGAATTCAATGAGTATTCCCTTTAAAAGTAGAAGAAAAACAGTACACTCAATGAACTAGAAGGAAATAATGGGCTACAAGTGGAAATTAATGAAATAGAAAACAAAAATATTATAGAGAAAACAAAGCTGAAACTTAGTTCTGTAAAGAGGCTAATAAAACTGACAAGCATCTGGCAAGACTGATCAAGTTAAAGGAAAAATAATATCAGGAATGAAAAAGGAAGCATGACTACAGAAAATACAAATGTACAAAATGTTATAAAACAACAACCACAGAAATTTCAAATGAAATGAACTAATTCCCATAAAAATTAACTTATCAATATTAACTTAACAAGGAATAGAAAATCTAAACAGTCTTGGGACTTCCCTGGTGGCATGGTGGTTAAGAATCCACCTGCCAGTGCAGGGGACACAGGTTCAATCCCTGGTCTGGGAAGATCCCACACGCCTCGGAGCAACTAAGCCTGTGCACCACAACTACTGAAGCCTGAGAGCCTAGATCCTGTGCTTCACAACAAAAGAAGCTACCGGACTGAGAAGCCTGCACACTGCAACAAAGAGTAGCCCCCACTTGCCAAAACTAGAGAAAGCCGACGCACAGCAATGAAGACCCAATGCAGCCAAAAATGGATAAATAAACAATAAATCTTTTTTTTTTAAATCTAAACAGTCTTAAAATATAAGTATTAAAGAAATTGACAAAGCTCAAAGACATTATTGTTCTATATAGTCCCTTTTATCTATATTACTTAGTAGTTCTGGCCAGGCGGTGGGGGGGGGGGGGGGGAGGGGGGCAGCAGGGAGGCAGAGAACCACCTAAGACAATGTGTTCTAAAATTTAGTATGCTATAGAATTCCCTTGGTAGAGATTAATTTTTTTTTCTTTTTAAAAGAAAAGCACTCATTCCCTCCTATTTTAACAGAAAACAGCATTTGTATCTCTATAATAAAAATCAAATACCAAGATGTTTGGAGAAAAATTTTAAAAGTTATTACTAAGGTCTCAAAAGAAAATACATTTTCTGACTTCTCTTCCAGATGGCATCCTTCTACTCTGTTTCCCCCCTTTCAGCTCAGTGTATTTTCCTTATAAAAATGATTTTCCCAATACTTCCTTCTGTGATGCAAAAAATTCACAAGTTACTAAATATAGAAAAGAAAAACTTGTGGGAAAAGGCAGGACTTTTTTGTAATGTTACAGGATATGTTATTGAGTTATAATTTTAAAACACTGAAATGTACAGATTTTAACTGAATAGTTCAGGCAGTTTTGAAAAATTTAAACATCTGTGTAACCCAAACTCCTTTCAAAATATAGAATTCTTCAACCATCCGAGAAAGCTCCCTAGATACCCTCTCATTCAGTCCCTGTCCCTCTTCCAATTCCTTTCACCAATGGTTAACTTTGCCTGTCTTAAATGTCATACAGAATCATAAGTATGTACTCTTGTGTGTGCATTCTTTCACTCAGCATGTTTTTGAAATTCATCCACATTGTTGCATGTATCAGTAGTATATTTATTTTTATTAGTAGAATTTTTGTATGAATACACCAGATCACCTATTCTCCTGTTGATAACTTTTGTTTCCAGTTTTTGGCTTATTCTGAATAAAGCTTCTAGATGTATTCTTTCTTTTTTAATGGCTTTATTGAGATATAAGTCACATACTAACCAACTTACCTCTTTAATAGGAAACTTGCACCCTGTACGCAATTCAAGGGCTTTCAGTATATTCAGAGCTATGCGAACATCACGCAATCGATTTTGGAATATTTCATCATTCCAAAAAGAAAACCCATCGCCATTAGTAGTCTTTTCCCATTTCCCCCTCAACTCTTCCACCCTTCACCCCACCCCAACCACCTACCTCACTACCTTAGCCCTAGGAAGCCACTAAATTTACTTTCTGTCTTTATAGCTTTACCTATTCTGGACATTTAAATGTAATCTTTGTGACTGGCTTCTTTCACTTAGCTAATATGTTTTCAAGTTTCATCCATTTTATAGTATACATCAGTACTTCATTCCTTTTTAATGGTCAAATAATATTCCATTGAATGTATATAACACATTTTTATTTATTCATTCATCAGCTGATGGATATTTTTTGTTCTAATTTTCAGCTATTATGAACAATGCTGCTATGAAATTTGTTTATAAGTTTTCGCATGGACCTATCTTTTCATTTCTTTTGAGAATATATCTAGTTGTAGAATTACTGAGTTATATGGTAACGAAGTTTAACATTTTGAGGAACTTCTAAACTATTTTTCTAAGTGGCTGCACCATTTTACATTCCCATCAGCAACGTATAATGGTTCCAATTTCTCCACAGACTTGTTTTTTGTCTTTTTGATTATAGCCACCTTAGTGGGTATGAAGTTGTATTTCATTAAGGCTGTGATTTGTGCTTTCCTAATGACTAATAATATTGAGCATCTTTTCATATGCTTATTAGTCATCAGATATGGTCTTTGAAGAAATGTCTTTTTTTTATTATTATGTTGTAAGAATTCTTTGTATATTCTATATGAAAGTCCCTTATCAGATATACAATTTGAAAATATTTTCTCCTATTCTGTGAGTTGTCTTTTCAATTCCCTGTTAACATTTGAGCACAAAAGTTTTTATTTTGATAAAGTCCAATTTATCTATTTTTCTCTTGTTGCTTATGCTTTTGATGTCATATCCAAGAAATTATTTCCTAACTGAAAACCACAAATATTTAATCCTAGCTTTTCTCCTAAAACTTTTATAGCTTAAACTTTTAAATTTAGGTAAGTATCCATTTTGAGTTAATTTTTGTATACAGTATGAGGAGGAAGCCAGCTACATTATTTTGCATGTGGATATCCAGTTATTCTAGTATCATTTGTTGCAAAGACTATTCTTTCCCCATTGAATAGTCTTGGCACCTTTGTTGAAATAATTGGCTATAAGTGTAGGATTTATTTCTGGACTCTGAATTCCATTCCATTGCTCTGTATGTCTATTTATCTTAGATCATGGTACCACACTGTCATGATAGTACCATACTCATAATATCATACTGTGTTGATAAATTTAGCTTTACATTAAGTTTTAAAATCAAGAAATGTGAGTATTCTTACTTTATTCTTTTTCAACATTTTTTTGGCTATTCTGTGTTCCACAAGTTTCCATACAAATTTTAGGATTATCTTGTCAATTTCTGCCCTTCCCTCCCCCACAAAAAGCAGCTGGGATTTGATTACATCTGTAGGAAAATATAGCCATTCTATCAATATTAAGTCTTCCTATCTCTGATCACGGGATGTCTTTCCACTTATTAAGGTCTTCTTTAATTTCTTTCAACAATGTTTAGTAGTTTTTTAAAGTATAAGTCTTGCACTTCTTTTGTTAAATTTCCTTTTAAGCATTTTATCATTTCTGATGCTATTGTAAATGAAACTGTTCTCTTTATTTAATTTTCAGATTGCTCACTGTTAGTCTATAGAAATATGATTTTTGTATATTGATCATGTGTCTTACAAACTTGATAAACATATTGATTGCTCTAATAGTATTTTCCTAAGGTTTTTGTTTAGTATATTCTATATACACTATTATATCACCTGCAAATAGAGATAATTTTACCTGTCCCTTTTCAATTTAGATAATAGGCACCTATTTGCCCAAGTCTGTGGGCAAATGTATTCATTTCTCTTAAATACTTTAAAGCTAATCACTAGTTTATATGGTCAATACATTTGTAAGATATTGCCAAACTGTTTTCCAAAAATGTCTTTTTTTTTTTTCACTTTTTTACCTGCAGTGTATGAGAGTTCTAGTTGCTCAAGGTGCTCCCCAACATTTGGTATTATCTTTTTATTGCTGTTAGCCATTCCAGTAGCTATGTGTAGTGACATCTCGTTGTAGTTTTAATTTGAATTTCCCTGATGATCAACAATGTTGAACTTTTTTACCAGACTCATTGGCCATTTGTATAGTATCCTTTGTGAAGTGTCTGTTCAAGTTTTTGCCCATTTTCAATTGGGTTGTAAATATTTTTACTGAATTATAGGATTTTTTTATATATTAATGTATATTATTTATCATATTTATTTATTGTGGGTACTTTTGATACTTTCACCTTATTTTTGGTTTTCATGTTCATTTTCTTAACACTGACTTTTAAAGAGGAAAATTTTTTAGTAGTACATCAATTTATCCCTTTTATCTTTTAAGGTTAGTGCTTTCTGAGTTCTGATAAGGAAATTTCCAAGGCCATTAAAATATTCTGTGTTTTATTTTATAAGCTTTATAGTTTTTTGCTTCACATTTAGGTTTATGATTCATATCAAATTCTTGTAAATAGTATAAGATTAGGATTGTTATTAATTTTTTTCCATGTGGATATTCAGTTGTTCCCCCACTATCTGATGAAAAAACTATCCATTCCCTCACTGAACTTATTTGGTACCTTTATCAAAAGTAATTTTGGCATAAATTCCAGAATTTCTATCTCATTTTCAATAATCTGATAGTTTTCATATAAATACTATTTTTTTTATAGAATACTTGTTGAAAGTCATTGGAAATTACTTCTCTCTTTTTTTAAAACAAGTATTTATTTATTTTTATTTTTGGCTGCATTAGGTCTTTGTTGCTGTGCCCTAGCCTTCTCTAGTTGTGGCAAGCTGGGGCTACTCTCCATTGCAGTGCACGGGCTTCTCATTGTAGAGGCTTCTCTTGTTTCGGAGCATGGGCTCTAGGTGCGCAGGCTCAGTAGTTGTGGCACACAGCTTAGTTGATGCGTGGCATGTGGGATCTTCCTGGCCCAGGGATCAAACGCATGTCCCCTGCATTGGCAGGTGGATTCTTAACCACTAGGCCACCAGGAAAGTCCCCACAATACTGTCTTGATCACTGTAACTTTATAGTAAATTTAAAATAAGGTGGTAGAAAATACTTAAACTTGATTTTATACATTTCCAAATTTTAGAGTTGACTTGTCCATTTCAACAACAAAAAAAGCTGCCCAGATTTTGATTGACATTGTATTAAATCTATAGATCAATTTGTAGATAACTGACATCTTAGCAATACTGATTTTTCTACTCCATAAATATAACACACCTTTCCATTTATTTAGGTCTTCTTTAATTTTGTTCAGGAATCTTTTGTAGTCTCCAGTGTAAAAAGTCTTACATATTTTAAATTAAATTTATCCCTAAGTATAATATTTTTTACTTTTATTGTAAATGGAATTTGAATTTTCTTTTTTGCTTTTCATGTTGGCCCTGGCTAGAACCTTCAATAAAAAATATGGAATAAAAATGGTAGGAGCAAAAACCCTTTCTTTCTCCTTGAACTTTGGGGAAAAGCATTCAATCTTCAGATGTCATCTGTAGGATTTTCATAGATGCCTTTTATTAAGTTGAGGAAGATTCCCTCTGTTTCTACTTTTCTGTGTGTTTTTTTTTATGAATTGGTGCTGAGTTTTGTAACTATATTTAAGTGATCATATGATTTACTCCTCTATTCTTTCAATGTGGTAAATTTTATTAATTTTTAAATATTAAACCAACTTTGCATTCATCAGCTTAAACTCTCTTGGTCAGGATGCATTATCTTTTCAATATGCTTACATTTTCTTAAGGATTTCTGCATTGATATTTATGAGGGTATGAGTCTATAGTTTTCTTTTCTTGTAATACTGTTTTCTATTACTGGTATCAGGGTTAAATTGGTCTCTTAATATGTACTGGGAAGTATTCCCTTCTCTTCTGTTGTCTGAAGGAGTTTGCATTATATTAACATAATTTTTTCCCTAAAGGCCCAAAGGGATTTAGTGCAGATTTCCAGTTCTTTACTAAGTAGCTCACACCCCTCCAGTATTCTGTTCCAGATGCCTCATCATCCCTGACTCTGATTTTTGTCTCTTCAGTTTATTGACACCACTGACTTCTGTTTGGACCCTACTTCCCTGAGCCAAATCTAGAAAGTGACTCTGGGCAAAAGTTGGGCTCATCTTATGTGATTATGTTCTCTCAGGGGTCAAAGTCCTGCAATGCCTATTGACCAACATCCAAAAACAGTTGTTTCATGTATTTTGTCCAATTTCATAGATGTTTATGATGGTTAGATTAAGTCTGGTACTAGTTACTTTATCATGGCCAGTAACAGAAATCCATCAAGATTATTTTTATTTAATTTTTTAATTAAAATTTTTAAATAATTCAATCTCATAGGTCAAAATTTAAAAATTACAAAGGATGTCAAATCCGATAGACTGGCTTATCACTTGTGCCAACCTTCCATGCTGCACAGGATGGGAAAACTAAGACTACATTTATTTATTTGTTTGTTTGTTTGTTTGTTTGTTTATTCTGCACTGTGCAACACATGGGATCTTAGTTCCCCAACCAGGGATCGAACCCGTGCCCCCTGTAGTGGAAGCATGGAGTCTTAACCACCGGACCATCAGGGAAGTCTCAATACTACTTTTAAGTATACACTTGAAGTTCTAGATATAAATTATGTTCCACCAATCAGATATATTTTTATGAAAATTGCATTTGGAACTAGGACATGTGGAGAGAGAGAAAGTATGAGAGTTTTCTTGATGAAAATAATAGAGGCTGATTTCTAGATTGTAGCTAAGGCAAGGTCTTCCTGTTGCCAATAGTTTGGCTATCACTTTCTGATTTCTGAATTTAAATTAAATTGGTATGATTCTGGAACAAAAAGTTGAACATCAGTTTTCTGACAGTGAAAGATGTAACAACATTTCCCTTAGCAGCCTTAGGTGCTCTTCTGGGAGTCTCTTGGGGAGGTCTAGTCTATAGAGTCCTCCAGAGCTTTTTTTCCAAAGTTGATAGTCTGTGGCAAGCTCCAGATAATGGCCTCATTTCTCCTCAAATTTTTCTTCCACATCTTGTTCATGCACTCTATGTCTCAGATAGGCAAAGTAGATAATAAATCAGGTGCAATATATATTGATTTCCCCCAATTTTTAAAAAACTGCTTAAAGACTATCCTTCCATGAGCCTGATCTGTCAAGTCCTGATATAGGAAAAAGGGTAAGAAGAATTACAAGTCTAAGCAGTTGAGACCTTTTCTAAATTTACAAATAGGTTTGATCCAATGTTCCAAGGTAAACTGATAACATTATCTATTGATGGTATATTTAATTTCTAGATTTATAGAAGCCCATCCTAATAGAAGACTTGATTTGACTGTAACGACAAAAGGCTTGCCTGCTTTTATTTCTTTATTCTGAACTATCTCACAAATCAGGTTAGAAAATAAATGTCAGTTCTTTAATATATAAAAATTCCTGCATGATTCACATCAGTCTCACACTGCAGGAGCAGTTGAGACGGGAAAAAAAAAAAAGAAAACACAGTATTTGAACTGAAAGAAGATTGTCTAAAAGGAAGAAAATTGTCTAAAATTTCTGACAAGTTTAACTTGGTCTGAAGATTTGATTAACCTGAACTTAAAGACCTAAAGGGCCACATCAAATTGGAAAAGTAAATTGTCACATCAACTAATTATGACAGGCCTAAGAGGTTTCTTGTATCTACTTGAAAAACATTCCATTACAGTTATCTGATAATAATAGCATTTTATATTGTCAAGGTTTTACAAATATTGCCTAGTTTTATCATTCACAGGCCAAATCTGCCTTTGCAAAGTCACAGTTATCAACGTTTCCAAATCTAACCTAGATATTGGGTCCAAATCAAGGAACATATATGAGGTCTCATTTGACCCTTTCTGAGTCAGACCATACCAAGTGTTGCTGACAACTCACATTGCCATAAACTGCCACATTAGAGAAACATGGACATTCACAGCCCACAGCAAGGAAGATTCCCATACAAGCCTATAACGCAGTGGACAGACACTTTCTTTTCATCATGAAGTCAACATAATAACACTGCCAACACAACACTGACACAGCTAGCTTCTCTACAACTTGCTTAGATGGGAATTTTATCTTCCCTTAGAAAGACAGCACTTGAAAGAGGTACACTGCGAACTTCACCTTTGGTAAATGATTGTTACCTATTCATACTACACTAGTCCTTTAGGAATAAAATGGTATTTACAACTGAATGAAAACTAGGCAACAGAAACATGGAAAATATCATAGTGGTGCAGGCCAAACATACCATGTATAGGGTTGAACAAACAAGGTTGAGTTAATCTTGCTGGTTAAATGTTTAATGTACTTGATCATATTTACATATATTGCCCAACTATAGCTCAGATTATAATCTTTCCCTGTTACTTTTTTTTTATAACATCTCTCCTAATATCCCAGCCAAGAGGTATTATCCTGACTACAAACAGCCCAGATTCCCAAACAGAGCTGAGCTAGTCCAAACAAATATTTTATTTCCAGATCTGATTACTGCCCAAAGTGTTATCCTGCCCACCTTATTATTAAAAGCATTATTCAACCTTATCAATATCCTATTATCAACTTGACTATGCTCCCCAGAATGGTACAGAGTGGACCTTCAGCAAAGTAAGCTTCTCGCAAACCTGGGCCTCCACTCTCAGTTCAAAAATAAATAGATACATAAATAATAAGCCACAGATTTAAATCTGGATTAGTGCCAAATTATTGGTCATTTGATCAACACATATTAGATCCTAACAAAATTAGGTTAAAAAAATAATCCAAAGTAAATAATGAACCTTCCGTGTGTGTTCTTCCTAACTCAGCTCACAGCTGAAAGCAGACAGAAGTGTAGCAACTTGTTCCTCAGCCTGACTCGGAGCGCTACCCCCTGGGAAAATGGGTGAGTCTGTGGCCATGGCTCATCCAACAGAGATCAAGGCGTGCAACTCCTGAGTGTTCCAGTCAGACTGCCCATCTTAGTCCAAGCTCATCTGGATTAAATGCGTCAAAATAAATCTCCCATTCATATGCTCACATCTGGATTAAATACATTATTTCAAAATAAGTTTCCCAAGTCTCCCAGGGAGAAGTAAACCTGAATGAGCCTGAACAACTGAGAATCTGATAAGAGCAATACAGTTATAAATATACCGAGAGAATAATCATTCTTGTTGTAAGTGGAACAAAAAGAAGGAAACTAAAGTGGAAATTTTCCTCCTGCTTTGATTTCTACTTTACATGTAAATGAATTGTTACATTAAATATAACAATTTTTATGTAATATTGTATTTCTATATTGCCAGATTCAAAGGTGACACAATCTGCATGAGCTGAATTAAGAAAATCTGTCACTGTCCAAATATCAAGACCATAAAATTGGACCCTGATAATGGGGAATGTACCCCTTAAAAATACTCCTTTTACATGACTGACCTCAATATTTTGCATAAAAAATTTATGCATGCAATAGCTCTGTGGAACCCTCACACCAAAAGGATAGGTCCAGTTTAAGCAATAACAATGTGAAGGTTTCAGTGCCGTGTTCTGGAGGGATTTAACTGTAGTTTTTCTGAACTGGGGGACAATGAGTACAGCTGGGGTTAGGGATGAGGCTCCTTACTGAAAAGCAGACAATTAACCAAGGGTCTGCATTCAGGACAATGAACCTTCCATTTCCCTGATCCCTTTCAATCTGAGGAAACTGTTTCCAAGGTTTATACTATCCCAGAGCGGAGACTGAGGGTTCTTCTTTGCGGAAATGACTAACCTACAAGAAAAGATACTGAAATTAAAATTTAGAGATCCCTGAATGAAATAGCCTGATTACCTTGCCCCACCAGACTCAGCCTATGAGAGATGCAGCCCTGTCCAAACAGTGAGCTTCCCATTCTTAATACAGATGGAGATGAGGGTCACAAGACCTTTGAGGCACACTTCTCACAAAAAGTGGAGACTCAAGCAAACAACAAAGGCATGTGGATGACACAGAGGCAATGCAGGGAGAAGAAAACCTGAAAGACGAAACCATTATTATAGCCAGGAAGAGAATAATGTATTGCTAACTGGGAGAGAGATGGAGTGAGAGAGGGAGGAGAGGAGGATATCCAGAGACACAGAAAAAGCCTTGAGAAAGTAAAAAGTATGATGGCAGATGGTTATAAAACAACATTAATAAAGACAAACATAACACTGAGAGAACCTTCAATAAAGGAGAATATAAAGATGGTGTGTTGGGAAATAATGGTGAAAAGATGTGAACATAAGAGGATTTTGCAAGGTAGTCCCACTTTTGAATAATAGGAGTTATAGAAAGAACAGAAAACGTAGGGGAAGAATTTACCAAGGAAATAATTCAAGAGAGTTTCCCAGATAACAAAGTCATGAATTTATAATTGAAAGGGCTTACAGAGTGACAAAAAGTTTAAATTCAAAAGACCTCTATCAGGGCAGGTAATCACAAAATATCAAGACACCAGAAAGGAAGAGAATATTCTAAAAGCTTCTAGAGAAAAGTTAAAGAGGACATACAAAGAATTAGGAACTAAAATGGCAAAAGAAATTTCAACAACAACATTGGAAGCCAGAAGACAATGGAAAAACAACTTCAAAATTGTGAAGAAAAAAATTGCTTCCAACACATTTTCATACCAAACCAAACCAGCCATTAAAGGCAAGCACAGAATAAAAAGTATTTTCAGTTATGAGAGGTTTTCAAAACTTTGCCTTCTCTGAATCATTTCTTGGGAAACTACTGAAGATACGTTCCAAAAAAAACTCAAAAAAGTTTAATAAATCAATAAAGATTAAAAATATAAGGTCCAGGAAACAGGGATTCTAACTTAAGGTCAAGGCAGAGAGGATTTCTAGGACGACAAATGGCGATGGTGTATAGAAAGCCTAGAGAAAGCTCCAGAAAGAATGTGTACAAGAAAAACGTTGTAACAAATAGATTTTCTTTTGTTTCTGACCATAATAAAGGTGTTTTAGAGTTCTTTCCAGGAATTTATGTTGAAAATACTGATGACTTCATAGAAATTTAATCAAACAATTAAAAACTGAAGAAATAGAAACATATTAACTAACATAGCCATAATAAGTAGAACTATAAAGATGAAACACCTAAAATTGTGTTAGTAGTTACTTTTGTGGAATGAGCCGAGAGAAGTAGAATTCTATAATTATAGAGTTACAAACTATATACTATAGTAACTTTTTAAAAAGGACTATTAATGCACATAATCTTTAAGGCCCACGTCCACTTCCTGAAAATTATCTTAGGGGGAAAAAAATCAAAGGCAAACACAAAAGTACAGCTACATTCATTATAGTATTGTTTGTTATAGTAGGAAACACAAAATAATCAAAATGCCCAGAAATAGATTAGTTCAATGTATGTCCTGATCTATGTTATTGAATACCAATACTAAATATGAAGCTGCAGATAAATTTTGATATTGAACATTTTCACAATATATTATTAAGTAAAAATGGTATGCACATGAGCCTATCTTATAAATAAGAAAAAGACACATGAAAAAGTCTGGTAGAAACTTAATGAATGAACGATGACATTGATCATCAAGAATTCTGGGTCAAAGAAGTACAAAGACTTCTTTTTTTCAAGCAACTTTCTCTTTATCCTCACACTAAAAATATAGTAGTGGGTTGGAAAAATGGTAACAACGTTTTGCAGCTCCTCTTATCAAAAGATGAAGTCTATTTCCTCATCCCTTGAATCTAAACTGGGCCTGTGACCTGCTTTTACCAATAGAATATGGCAAAGGTACATTGTGTCAGTTCTGAATCTAGGCATTGCTGGGAAGAAAACTTTTCCTCTACCAACTTAGGTGCTTGGGGGCCTGCAAATTAACTGACAACAGATTAACAAGTGAATAATTTAATTCACAGGCATGTGGAATCATCCCCTAAGGAATGAATCACCAAACAGCTAGAAGTAAAGGTTTGTATATCAGATGAATGGTGGAAGGAGGGACAGATAGAGCTTCTTTGGAAGACATATAGGCTTCTAGGAGGAGAAAATGGAAGATATGGAAGCTACTGATAATGCTTATTTAGGAATTTTTCATCCCGGTGTCAATGGTCAGTCTCCTTCCTGGCTGGAAGCTCCCTCAGAGAGGGGACTTATAGCAGTTTCATTCTCAGAAAGCTCTGCCTTTAACCAGATAAGGGAGGCTCAGCAAAGGCTTCCTCCTGTATCTGCTGTATCTCAAAAATCCTTCGTTTAAAGTAATCTTTATACCATTCTGGTGAGTTTGGGTCCCTTCAGCCTCAAGATAATGTGCAGCTTCTGCTCTCCCATTCCTACTCTCATGCTTGCAAGCTGGTCCTCACGCAAACAAGCCTGGTGGAGAATGACAGCACATGGAGAAAGTCCCTGCCATCCTAGCCATCCAAGCTGAGGCTCCCAAACCAGCTAGTCCCAGCTCCCCAATAGCTGAACTCAGTCTCACGAGCCATACCAGCTGAGCACAGCCAAACAAGGCCCAGACAAGAACCACCAGCTGAGTCCAGCCTAAATTGCCAACCTACAGAAGCATCATTGTTTTAAGCTACTAAGCTTTGGGGTGGCTTGCTATGTAGATATAGCTACCTGGTAGAGAACCATATTGTTTTTAAGAAAATATGGCAATAAATAATTTATTAAAAACAACTAATGGTTTAACCAAAGCTAAATCATTGGCGACATGAAAAAAGCCATCTCAAAATGGTGGACAAGAAATTTACTAAGATCTTTCCTGGTTGTTTATCCCTGTGTGAGAAGAATAAGAGATGATATTAAATGTAAAGCCAATAAAAGGGGACCTTTCTCTATATGCAAAGCAAAATAATTAACGTGAGGGCTTTACTCTACCCACTGGGAATTACGGAGTCAAACAGCTTAGCAGGGATCCCAGAAATACTGAACAGCCCTTACAGTACAAATTTGAACAGTGTATCTGAGAGGTCAAAAGAAGCTAAAATCATAAGGGTAAAGTCCTTTGATATGGAAACAGGAAGCGATAAAGAAACGTGCCAACAGCATGCACTGAGTTTGCCCTCAGCTTCTATGACTCTAAGGGGTCATTACTGGGAAGAGCACTGTTTCTCAGCCTTGGGTTTCACACAGAGATTACTAGCTTGTTCTTTTATTTTTATTATTACCACTACATACCCCAGACATTATTGCTGTGTAGGATTGGACAACTGGGTGTACTGATGGGGTTTTAAGCCTTTCCTAGATGCATCTGGCCTTAAGCACCGCCAGTTGGGATAGGAAACTAGATGGGAAAGGAAAGCCATTTCTCCTCCCCTGTTGCACTTTGAATCACATTACTACTCAATCAAGATCCTAGGAACCAGCTGATTGTTTAAAAAGAGAGAGATAGAAAGTGAGTTTTCTTTTTCCTGATTTCTGCAACAGAGATGCCTGGAAGGATATTATGTATGCAAAATAAACTGTGTTACAAAGTTGGCACTTTTGTTCCTTGGGAGAGCCATTTAGCATTGTTTTGTTTTGTCATTTGTGTATATGAGAGAGATGCAGTTTTATTTTACAGAGATTATGGATTAATCCTAATCATTTCTGTTTCAATGCAGGGCAATTGTTGAGAATCTAGTTGGTCCCTGATATGGCACACGAGGTGATATGGCACACAACGTCTTCTGGTGGTTAGGATGAGATACTTTTATTGATAAGCCTCCTTTCACAATAGAGAAAGGGCCACATAGTAATTAAAAATTACACTGTCACAGTATGAAACACAAAACTGTCTACCCTATAATTACATCATCTAAAGATTCCATATAGGAGTATACAAAGGCTGCAGACGTTATTAAAAATATAAATGTTAATCTGTTAGTGAATAAATTTGTTTTAAATTTATTACTGTGTTTTTGATAGTGTTGGTACAATACATATTTCCCTCAAAAAAGTTTCTTTTAAGTAGCCAAACAATAACAGCAGTATAAACCCTCTCAAATACTTAAACACGTTATTGCATATTCTGAGTTAATGTATCAAATTACTGCTTTGAGACATATTGAAAGGCTTAGTATTAGCCTCTCCCTGAAATTCGTATGCTTTTATTCTATCCTGAAGGAAACAGATAAAGAACCCTTGAAAGTCCAAGGGGCCTGAGTATGTGCTACAATAAGTTTCTCAAAGCACTTGCTTCATCTAAGTCTAGGAAAAGCAATGAATATTCAGGATTCAGGGAACAGATATGTTAATTTTACAAATAAGATGAACAACTTGATGAGGGCACCATTTTTTAAACTGCAAATTTCTGCTGCCTCAAGACTATAATATTCCTTTTGGGGTCTGGCAGTAACTTATAAAGCAATGATCAACAGAAAGGAATGCCTTCTTATAAATGGGCAGTTCTTATGATAGGAATCAAGATGTTTTATAATTACTTCTATACATGTAGTTTAACTAACGGTACTAATGATAAGCCTCACCTTTAACAGTTACAACTTCTTTCGTAATTATGTCACATTCAAATTCCTGAGTCTTTTGCTGTACATCACCTGCAAGGTCTGAAAGTATAATGTTGGATATTGAGTCCCCAAGCCATCTCTTGTAAAAAATTCATGCTTACAGTAATAATAGCTACTCTTATTGAGAGTGTGTAAAGTACTCTATCAGGCATGTTACATAATCCTCACTACAACACTGTGAGGATATTACTCCCATATTATAAACATAATGTACATGAAAATTCAACCTTAGAGAAGTTAAATAATTCACCCAAGGACAAACAAGTAGTAAATGGTAAAATCAGGATTTAAACCAAGTATAACTTTAGATTAATTTTATTCTATCACTTCCACTGGAAAACCTCTCATCTCTTCAAGCAATTCAAATCCACAGATTTTGGGACTTCCTAGGTGGTGCATTGGTTAAGAATTCACCTGCCATTGCAGGGGACACAGGTTTGATCCCTGCTCCAGGAAGCTCCCACAGGCCGTGGAGGAACTAAGCCTGTGTGCCTTTAAAAAAACAAAAAATCAAAACAACAACAAAAAACAAATCCACAGATTTTGCATTGAACAGTTGAGAAAATCAATTCACACATGATCCCATGATTTGGCCTCTACTCATAAGTAGAATGATACTATGTCCTGGTTGCCTAGGACAGTCCCATATTATGCCTGTGATCTCTCTCTAATTATCAGTTGTGGCTTATTTCACTCTCAGAGGTTTCCCAGTTAGGGTAACAAACTTAATAGTCACCCTACTCATGAGAACTATTTTTTATGTGTCAATAACTGAGCGCATCTCAATAAAAATTAATATCCCAGTGATGTCGGTAAGGCTATGTACAGAGCATTCTGTTTCATGTAGCGGGGCAGACCAGATATCCTGACTCACCTGATGGTGGGGAAAAAGGCCAGATTAAAATAGTTTTAAAGTCTTTCTTCATAAAAGTTGGTCTTTGCCTTGAGGAGATTAGTTAAACAAGGTGAACTTGGGTTTCCATGTCTCTCAGAAAACAAAGGACTCAAAATAAAGCCCAGGGCCTGTCCACACAGAAAATTTAGTAGGGTGAGACCTCCCCTAAAGCTGGGGAAACAAAGGACTGCCATTCAGTATCAAATAGAAATAAACTACTCTACCAGGGGAGTGTAAGGAAAATCTAAAAGAAACTTGATTTTTTGCCTAAAGGTGGTCTCTGCATGGGTTTCCACCCTGAATTCATGCTACCTTAACTTAAAGTAGTCACAGAGTAGAGAAATGAGAGAAAAGGTATAAATCTTTAGAGAAACCCACCTACAAAACAAACCTGAAAAGATTTCCACAAAGTTCTATGAAATATTAGACCAAAGTCAAAAATCTTAAAACGTTTAGGAAAACAAGGCATCATGAGTGGATGTCAACAAAAACAACCGTAGAATCTAACACAAAAGTCATCTAACATTATAATTATCAAATATAGAATATGAAATAGTTTGTTCTTTAAAATGAAGAAAAATATAAACAATATCAAAAGACCGAAATAATGACTAGCAAACTTGAGAAAAATATTTTAATAGAATTTCTTGAAATAACAGTTGAAATTTAAAAACTCAATGACTTGCTTTAACAATATCAAAATATATTAAAAAGCTATAGTGATCAGTGCAGTGTAATAGTGGCACAGAGCTTAAAAAAATCAATAGGAACAGAATAGAGTACTCAAAATATGTAGAATAGAGAGATCTCACATATATGGACACCTGATACATGAAAAAGATGGCACTGCAAAGCAGTGGGGCAAAAAGATTTTCCACCCCCAAAATGATGGTAGGACAATTGGGTATACACATAAAAAAAAGTAAATCTGACCCCTACTTTATATTAAAATTTTTTTTTAAAATCTATTCCAAATGTTTTACATACCTAATTGTGAAAGGCACACTTAGGATTATGTAGGATAACACAGAAGTCTATCTTTATGACCTCAAGATAAAGAAGGTGTATATTCCAACAGCGGGGGAGGGAGTGAGGAGCCTCTGATTGCACAGGTCCAGCTTATATTTGTCAACTGCAATTGGCACTCATCATTGGCACTTGCCTTCTATCTCTACAAGGATTAAATCATGAGCTGCTGAAGCTGCTGACTTTCAACACCCCCCTGAAAGGAGTTCAGGGTGGAGAGCTGAAATGAGGCACTCTGTGCTCTGGGAAAAACTGGCAGAACAGGTCTTCAGATAGTTAGATATTTTCAGGAACCGATTTTATGAGCCCAATTCTTGTATCCCCTCATATCTAGAAAAGCACTAAAATCCTTCATGGTGACATCTGCTCCTCGTGACTAGCAGTAACCTTCACAAGACTAGCATAAAACTTCTACAAAAAATATATGCTTGATTGCATGTACTCCCCCTTCACTAAAACCACATATATACTGACCATCCCACCTACTTCTTTGGAGCAGTTTCTCAGAGCTATCTGAAATGCTGTCTCCCAGGCTACAGTCCTCATTTTGCCACAAATAAAACTTAACTCACAACTCTCATGTTGTGAGTTTTTTTTAAGTTGACACATTTCAACCAGCGGTCTTGTTTTCTCAATGACCTCCTCCAACACTCCCCTCCTCGTGACCAGCTCTTACAATCTTACATGGCCCCTCTTCCACCATGTGCCCTTAGTGGTCAGCAAGGAGTTTCACTAGCATGGAGGTGGCTCGTTTGGCAGCTGTCTGGCTGCACTGGAACCAGATATCACAGCAGCAGTATAGGCACATGGAAGAGAAAACAGAGATTAAGATAATGATTCCCAAAATACGTAACAATTTTTTTCCACTGGGTCTCTCAGGGTGTCCACTTGTGGCCTCAAGTGATTTAATGAAGATGATACATTAGCAGATTCATCAGGTATGAGCATACAGTATCTATTCAGTATTTCATTTTGTAAAAAATTAATAAACAGAAATCACAATTAAACACTGTCAGTCAGGAGACCAGAAGGAGGAGTGCTCATGCCCTACGATGGTAGCAGAGCCCAAGAGGAAGAAGAAAGACTTCTTTCCTGGCAAGGACTTGGCCAATGAAAAGCCAGGGACTCATTGTTTCCTATAGCCCTCCCAATTGCCTTTTCCTCTCCGTAAAAGCATTCTCCTTCCCTTGCTATGTGGAGACTTGTGCATGGCTCACCATGGTTGTAGACGGCAAATTGCAACTCTCTACTCATCCAAATAAGACCACCTTTACCGGAGAAATATCTGGAAGTCTATTTGTTCTAGGTCAACATTTTGGTGGCCTTTATGGGGACCAGAGATGACTCTTTAAGGCTCCAGGGCTGGGAAGCAAGCAGGTGCAGTACCCACAACTAAACCCATTGAACTCACTGCTTTTTTAATTGACCCTGAAGTCTGGAGGCACATCTTTCTCCTGGATACAAGTTTGTGCCCTCTTGCATTTGAAGCTCTCCAGGCTTTTTTTGGTATCTACTTTAAGATTTCATTCTTTGTTGTTAAGGCCTTCTCCTATGTGTGAGTACTCATTTGTCACTTTGGTATGATTTTGAGATCAGACTGTTTCAACAAAAGCTGGCTGAGACACCTTTAGCCCATTCCTTTGGCAACAGGGACTGCTTCACTGAAACTGCTGTTTTTTCAGCCTTTGGCCCATTCCTTTGAATAGACACTGTTCTAAAGAAACTGGCTGAAAAGCCCCTGGCCTGGATCCTCTGGGTCCAAGCTGTTTCCTTAGAGCTGGCTGGTATTAGCTTGCAGGCTATTTGAGTTTGCAAGCTGTTTTAATTGAGCTATTTGAGCTGTAAGCTATTCAAGCTGATTGAAAATGGGTCTTTTACTCTAGACAAAAACCTCTGAGAAATGGGATTCCAGTCATCTACATATTTTAAGGACACCCCCCCCTCTGCCCGACCACCACCCCCCACAGGGACTCTGGCTAATTTTGTGTTTAAAAACCATGGTCCTTCCTCATGTGCATTTCTAACTAAATGGGCCTACCTAACCAAGGGCAATTTAGAATATCAATGGCCATTATGGGGAACTTTTGAAATCCCCAAACTTAATTTTCTTAAAACCAAATTGGATTACAATAGCTCAAAAATTTCCATAACTGAATGGTATGCCTATTTCAATTGGTGTTTTGGGAACTTAAAATTGCCTCTTTGCAAAATAAGATCTTAAGTTTAACTGAGGCAAACAAACTAATAAGGCTCCTGAAGCCTCATGCTCTTCTTCCTTGGCTTCTTTGTCTCAGGCTCCACTGTCAGTGCCATCTTCCTCCTCCCCTTCTATATCACCTATACCTCTTCTATACCCTGAGTTTCCCATACTAATTCTCTCACTGAACTTTCCTTTTCTCGGAAACTCTCCCCCACTCCCTTTTCCTCTGAATTTGTCAGAACCTGTCCATTTAAAATTAAGCCTCTGAGAATCCAGAGGCTAAATCCTAATTTCTTATATTCCCTGAGCTAACGGTAAACTGTGAGCCATAGTCAAAGATTTCCCCAAATTAACCAGAGATATATAGTCATTCAAACCTTTCAACCTGATTTCTCTGACTTAAATTAACTAGGCCATATGCTTGTCAGTGAAGGCCAGGCTCAGCACTGGATGAAAACCACTAGTTGGAAAAATTCTGAAAATTCTCTGGAAATCACAACCGGGAGATCAGCCAACTAACTTATTATATGATCAGGCTCAAGCAATTGCTGGGCAGCTTCATCAAGTAACTCCTAGGGCTTTTCCAAAGACTGTTGATTAAAATAAAATTCAGGCTTGTACACAAAAATCTGATGAATCTATTCATAACAATTACAGTTGGCTTTTGTCACTGATGAAGTCCCTCACAACTGTTTAATGCTGACAGATCACCTCTTGACTCCTTGTAATGATCTACAGAAAATTCCCCTGGGTAAGGCAGACCTCTCATGGTTCACTAATGGTTCCCATTTAAAAGGTGACAATGGCAAATATTGTGCAGGCTATGGTAACGCAACTCCTTTTGATATTGTTGAAGCAGCATCTTTACCTATGGCTACTTTGGCCCAACAGGCTGGATTGAATTATACACTCTTACACTGGCTTGTACTTTAGCCAGGGACAAAACTGCCAATATTTATACTGATATTAAATATGTTTCCAGAGTAACTGATTTTGGAATGCTGTGGAAGCAACATGGCTTCCTTACTTCCAGTGAAAATAAAATTTTAAATGGTCCCTATGCTTAGAAATATTGGATGCAATACTTTTATCCGCCACTCTAGCTATTGTTAACATTCCAGGGCATTCTAAACTTGACTCTCTGGAAGATAAGGGAAATCACTTTGCTAACATTTCTGCAAAGACTACTGCCCTTTGAAGGACTAGCAGCAGTCAAACCTCTGTCATGGTATGAAGGGATATTTCCCCAAATGATAACTTGGAAAAACTGGCTAGAGAAGCCCAACAACTGGCCTCAGAAAAGGAAAAACAATATTGGAAATTTAACAATTGTTGGTTTGATAAAAAGAGAAAGCCCTGGTTTGGACCAAATAACAACCCAGTCCTAATAGAGACTCTAATATTACTACTCCTCACCACTATCAGTTCATTAAACCATTGGTCGACTGCAAAATAAATAGCATTCATGAATCAATATTGGTGGAAACATTAACAAGGTTGCAAAAAGTGACTAACTCACTTGCCTTGTTTGACCAAAGTACAACCCAGGGAAGCCTGTTCATACTGCTCCCAGACATTATAAACTGCCTAATGGAGCACTCAAGTTCCGACAAATGGATTTCATACAACTTCCTCTATATCACTGATATAAATAAGCTTTAGTGATGGTCTATATGTTTTCACACTGGACTGAAACCTTCCCTTGCAGACAGGCTGCGGCCTCTTCTGTGGCTATGGGCCTTTTGAAATAGATTATCCCTACCTAGGGAACTCTTCTTGAACTTCATAGTGATCAAGGAACCTCTTTTACTGGCCAGGTACTTCCAGAAGTCTCCACTGTTTCTCCAGGTTTACAACACTTTCACTCAATCATCTGGATTGGTAGAACATACTAATGGCATTATTATTAAGACTCAATTGGCAAAATTTGCATAGGCCCTCCAAATACTTTGGCCAAAGCATTGCCATTGCTGCTTCTAAATCTTAGATCTATCCTTTTTATAACTCAAATATTTTCACCCTTTGAGATAGTCAGAAAATGCCAATAACTTGGCTCCTGCTTCTTATGACCCACAACCGATAAAAAGAGAGATGCTCCAATATCACAAAGGCCTAATTGTTTCTATTTAACCATGTTTTGAATAAGCAATCTTTCCACAGTGCACTATCAGGAGATGAAGACCTTAAACATCACACCTTGCAACCTGGAGATTGTGTCTATTGGAAAAGACACCTCTAGAAGAATTCTCTTCAACCTCACTGGAAAGGCCCCTAGCAGGTACCACAAACCAACATTGTGTCAACAAACTCCATGGAATAGATTCTTGTATTCACATGACACACCTAAAGAAAGCACCAAACCTGACTGGACCTGTATATCATCTGGTGACCGGAAAGTAAAGCTCTCCCAGAACTGAAGCAGACAAGATCTAATGAGACAGATTTCCCAAGATATTTAAACCAAGCCTGTTGGAAATTTTTCACCAAACCTTTGATGATGACATAATGCTTCAGATGCTCTCCAGTAGTCTATGATCTTGATCGCGCATGAACTTTAGATAAAAAGTACCTGAGAGTCCTCTCTCCTACTCTCTTTTTCACTTGAACATGACCTGAATAGGTGCACTTTCCCTCCAACAATGAGACACTATACCCAGGCATTGAGGGAAAAAAACTGCTGAAACCAGAAAACCTGACACTTGATCAGCGATGTTTTCAGAGAAAGATCCTGATTAAAATGGGGATATGTAAAAAAATCAGTAAACAGAAACCTCAATTAAATAGAGTCAGAAAACCAGAAAAAAGGAGCTCTCATGCCCTGCAACGATAACGGGGCCCGACAGGAATAAGAAAGACTCCTCTTCTTTCCTGGTGAGGACTTGGTCAATGAAAAGCCATGGCCTCTTTGTTTACTGTAGCCTTGCAACTTCCTTTTCTCCTCTATAAAAGCATTCTTCTTCCTTTGCTTTGGAGGGACTTTTGCATGGCCTGCCATGGCTGCAGACCTGGAATTGCAATTCTCTGCTGATCGCAAATAAACCTAGCTTTGCTAGAGAAATATCTGTCAGTCTATCTGTTTTGTGTCAACAATTTTAAAAAGTATGTCTGATGATATTTTGAGATTGAAAAATTGTGAAGGAACACAGTTCGCACATGGTACTTATCATAATCTGCCAGTATACATTTGCAAGGAAAGTGATCAAGAAGCACAAGTCAAGAATGCTTACTGACTCTATAATACTATAAGGAAAGCAGAATATCTGCCTTGTGCTAACTACCTTGTCTCTAGTGCCAAAGATCTGGACTAGTTATTTTCAATTCACATTTGACGGTTGTTCTACTTTTACATCCTGAGGAGATTAGGGAATTTTTTTAGAGTTCTTAACAAAGATGATTTCACTGTGTCTCATCAATACACAACTGCAAAAGACAGTATAAACTACTAAGAACCCAGGGAAACATGTGGTTTAAAGAGAGTGAGCCACAAGGTTTACCAAATCTCTCACTGTTTAACCTAGCAGTGAGTGTTCACCAAGAGAAACCTGTCTTGCTGAATTAGAAATAGAATGCTAACATGAGGTTAAGAAACCCCTGAAGTCTCAGTTCACATAGCATTCTTGGTTTTCTCAAAGTCCTGCATAATGCCTGGGAGGTATTCGATAAATACTTCTTGAATAAATATATAAATAATGAGTGAATGGAAGATTTTCTTTCTTCCTTTATCATCTCTACTCAGACAATGAAAAGAAATAAAAAACCTGGAATACTCTGTAAAACACATACACACACACACACACACACACAATCTCGAAAGTCTACGTAGAAAAAAAGAAGGGAGTGTCTATCTTTAGTTCTTTGATATTATATTACTTTTCTTGCATAATTTAGCACTTTCTAAAGTGCAATAGGCTGTCTGAAAAAGCATTTCCAAACAAGGTCTAGAGTGAAGATAGGTTTGCAGGCTGAGAAAAATGACATTCCTTCTCCATTGAACTAACTTTCAAAACTTAAGGGATAAATCCTCGAGAATTGCACAGAAATGATTTTCAACTACATGGCTGTGGGACTCACCAGCATCTCAAAGAAAAGACAGAAATTACTCTCCCCTGATTGCCACTGCTGAAATAGAACAACCCACACAGTAGCGCACAGAGACAGCCATATGTTATTTTTTAACAATTTCATTGAGATATAATTTACATGCTAAAAAATTCACTCATTTAAAGTATATGGATCAGTGGTTTTTAGTACACACACAGAGTTGTGCAACCATGACCACAATCTAAATTTAGATCATTTCATCACCTGAAAAAATACCCCATGCCCATTTGTAATCATTTCCCATGTTCCATTCCATCCCACTTCCCACAGACAAGGTGACTATTACTTTACTTTATATTTCTGTAGGTTTGCCTACTCTGGGCATTTCATACATGGAATCATACAATACGTGGTCAGCTGTGACAGACTTCTTTTCATTAACACAATGTTTCCAAGGTTCATCCATTTTGTAGCATGTATCAAAAAAGGAACTTTTTTCCTTGTTATGGCTGAATAATATTCCATTGTATGAATATATTCCTTTGTTTATCCATTCATCAGTTGATGGACAATGGGATTGATTCCACTTTTTAATGACTATGAATAATATTGCTATGGACATTTCTGTACAAGTTTTTGTGTAGATACAGGTTTTCATTTCTGTTGAGAATATACTTAGGAGTGGAATTGCTGGGACATAGGGTAACTCTCTAAAACTCTAATAAAAATTTCAAGGACTGACAGCATGTCTCCCTGAGTGGGGCTGTACCATTTTACATTTCCAACAGAAATTTCTCCACATGCTTGCCAACCCTTGTTATTATTATTATTTTTTTTGATTAGAGCTTTGTAATAGATGTGAAGTGGCATCTCACTGTAGTTTCGATTTGCATTTCCCTAATGGCTGATGATGTTGACCACCTTTCAATGTAACCCAACTCAACACAGTAAAGAACAAATAGTATTTTTAAACTGAATAACAAGATCTTTACTTGACCAAGTTTTTAATCACTGATAACAAAAACTTTAAAGGAAACAAAGATAAGTTTGTCATTATTACATAAACCTAAGAATTTCATAGCAATTAGGAGATGACAACTGGCTATATAAGCTATGCTGTATTGTTGTAGTCGACTTCAGAGTCTGTAAGTATATGAGTACCTGTTTATTTCTGAGAAGTCAAAAACTAAAACATATTAAACTTTGAAAAAATGACTAGATACAATTTTGTTTGAAAAATAATGTGGGAGGAAGAAAAATAGAAAAATCAGTTTGGTTTTGACCTTCCATCATACACAGCCTGAGCTGCTCTGGTTAATGAAAATATTACCCAGTTGGAAAAATAGGTAAAAGATGTTCTTAACCTCATAGAGCTGAAGTGTTGTCATGTGGGAGTTTCAAGGAAGATTTCAAAATGTCTAATGTATATTTGCCATCAGCTCTCATGGCCCGGCATGCAGCTCAGGGAAGAGAAGTGGATCCTGCAAACCGGCATTTGGACCAAAGCTGCTTTTGATAAACATAAATTAGAACACACGTCTCATAAGACTTGAAATTCTTGTGGCAACATTTTCAAGTGCTGCCAGTCCTACTACTTTCTCACCTCAAATGCATGAAACCAATTCCAAATGAAAAAAAATTCCAAGGCAAGCCAAGAGTTGGTAGCAAAAAATGCTGTGCTATAATTTTGTATAGGATAAATATCCACCTAGCTAAGGGTAAAAGTCCAGAGACAAAGTAAACGCTCACTATGCCAGCTAGAATGTCTTTGGTGATAAGCGACAAAATATATAACTATTTAGGTCTTAAAGGATAAGGTCATTTATTATGTCACATAAAAAGAATCTGGAGAAAGATTGATCCAGAGTTGATTAATTTCGTGGCACAATGACATAATCAGAGACCTGAGTGCTCTCTCTCCATTTGGTCATCTTCAGTGTGTTGCCTTCAGCTACAAGATAACAAGATGGCTGCCATCATTCCAGGCGTCAACCCAGCAAACAACCACATCTGAAGTCCAGAAGGTGAGTTACTTTACACAGGCATCTATCAGGGAGAGGAGACTAGAGCAGCTGTATATGACTGCATAGATTGTACCTCAGAAGCCCAGAGAGACGGTCACACAAACTGTAATGAGTATGGACCCTGGAGAGATGACCATCTTTTTAACAGCCACAAGAATACTATAAACAGCTACAATAATATTTAATTATTTGAGGCTAAATAAATTCCAATACAATGTTAAGCCTGTAAATATCTTTAAATATTTTAAAGGGACAAAAATCATGTGTGGAAGTTGTAGGTAGAAATATATAGTAATTGTTCATTTTAATTCTCACACATCAGTTCTTAGCTTTTCAAATCCAACAATTCCAGCGCTTCTTTTCCCCCACCCCTCAGAGCGTGTCTGAAAGTAAACATAATTCGTTCTAGAATTTCAAGTCTTCTTTATAGAATACAATAAGATAACCAGCTCCATTTTTCCTAACATGGCATTAAACCGCCCTTCAATTGTCACCCTTACATCAAAAATACTCGTGTCAACTCATAAAAATTTGACATGTCACTTCATTATGCAGGTTGCTCTTAAAGTGACCAACAGTGGTCTCGGTGGGGGAATACACATTTTCTCTCATAAAAACTATCTTAATGGGCTCAGCCAATCATTTTTCACAGAAAATATTTTCACTCCTGCTGTGTGGAACTTCAGTCACAGCCAACCCCAAGTATGTAAATGCAAAGGACAAGCTGAAATGAACTATTTATTAACTTAAATAAAGTACATTATCAACCCTATCCACTCCTCCCCTGGATTACTATTTTGATATTACTTCAAAAGACAGAGCCACATAGTTACTGGTGGCTTGCCTAGGACTTAATAAGCACATAAACTTAGACGGCCATGACAGTCACTCCAGCCTCATAAAATATAATTTTTATGACTGCTACTTAGGTACACCCAGCCCTCAGCACGGCTTGCAGACTTATTTAACAGAGGATGGTAACAATCATGCTGAGTATCAACATACCAGTGTTAAGTTGGAATTCATACTTTATTCTGAGTTGACACTAATGCCAGGGCTAAATTTATGACTTTCTGTCATGGGTACATGACACGGGATTCCCAACCCAACCAAAAGAGAATGAGTTTCAATTCAGGGTTTGTTTGTTTTCATTTGTTTGTTTTTTGCTTATTTGTTTTAAGCAAGAAAGAGATGTTAACGAGATGAGCGCCAGTTCTTGTGTTCTAATGTTGGCAAGGATCTCCAATCCACAGGCAGCAAAGAGGGTTAGTGGACCATTCAGTAACAGGAAACCAGAGGAGAAAACTGCAGGAAATGAGCCCAACCAGCATATCAGTTCATTTCATCTTTCAGGGCAGAACTTTAGAAATATTTTTCTAAAAGTATATGCTCTAAAGCTGGCATTCCCATTTCTCTCCCCACCTGCCCTTACTCTAAACATGTAATCTATCACTTTAAAATTAATGTTGCATTGAGAAAACCTCAGAAAGTCTCCATTATCTTAAAATAACTCTAACTGTGGCAATTGCCTGATTTTAAAATGCCTTACTGTACATTATTCTGTGTCACATAATAGTCACATTGCTGTATTGAAAACAAGCCTTTTCAGAGATTTAATGGCTTTCCCTAAAACCTCCTCCCCATTTCTCTGAGCCACCTGTGGAGAATGCACATTTTCCAAGGCCTTTTCCTCGTTCCCCTACAAAGAAACAAATGGTTTCTGTGGGATCCCACCCAATTTTAGAACTCACCTTTCAATGAGGATGCCAGAATTAGCTTCTACCTGAACCCCAAATTTCAGAAGGACTTATTAACGATGTGCTCACATGGAAATATCCAGAAGTGAAGAGAACTCTTTGAAATGAGGCCAAGAAGAACTGAGGATCCTGGCCAGCTTTTAACCATGCTAGTTTCATGTGTGCCCCCAGATCCAAAATCTTTAGCATCTTAGTAAATGAAATACATCATATACATCTACAAATTGAGTCTTATTGATAGGTGTATAAAAATTAAGTTTGTTTTCATTTTTACTACTGGCATTCCTTTCTATCCCACTAGTAACCAGAGTAAAGTTTTCATATGAGAAATTATTAAAAACACCAAAAGGATAAAAACTGTACAGAGATTAATGGTCTATCTATGAAGCGAACTAAAATGTGGCACCATTTTTGAGCAAGTGTTGGAGTGTTAAAAAAAGAAAGAGAGGGAAAGTTTTACCCATGACATCATGTTCCTTTAAGAGGTCTGAAATTAATGTTAATAGATTTCGTTTCTTTTCCTAGGGGTCCAAAAGTACTACTTGGTTTTACAGTGAACAATACTTACATACTCATACTATTGTAGAATCTATTTATCGGATTTTAATTTTTTAGAATCGACCTGTGGACAAAGCATAATAGACTTAGCAATAATCACACCTGAAAAACAATATTTATACCTAGCCCTCTAATGCTAGATATAACAGCAAACTCCAGGAAAAGAAAGGATGACTATTTGAGATTTAAAAGACACCATTTATAAAACTAAAAACAAGTGCAAACTGGTGTGAACTACATTAAGAACTTCTCTAGATCAAAAGGAAAATTGGTAATTAAAGAGAAAACGTGCAAATGTTATGAACAGGTAATATACAGAAGAAATAAGAAAGGGAAAGAGTATCAAATTCATTGGCAATTATGTTAAGGCAAATTAAAACAACGATAAGATATCACTTCTGTTCTACCAGGTTGACAAAAATTAAGATGATTAATGCTATCCAGTATTAGTGAGGATGTGGGGAATGAGCAGTCTCATGCCTTACAGGTGGGCACGTAAATTGGTAAAACCCTTCTCAGAATAACAGGGCATTAACTAACACAGATTACAATGTTCACACCCTTAGTCCTTTACTTCTGCATATAGTTATCTATACTAAAATATTACCCCACTTGGTAACAAAGATGAATGTAAAAAGATTGTGCTTGTACATTTTGTAACACTAAACAAACAACTTAACTATCCCTTAAACTGGTGAATGGCTATATAAATTATGGGGTATTCATTTTATAACCATTAACCTGAAGAGATATCCCTGATATATTACCTGAACCAAAATAACAAGTATCAGTGCAGTGTATATAATATGACTATGTTTTTAATTTTTAAAAAACCGAACTACCATCTATATGTATGTTCTAACATGGAAATGTTCCCAAGTTCCTCTGTACATCATTAAAAAGTGCAAGTCATAATGCATTTATTTTTTTTGTAAAGATACACAATTATATATTGATATATATGTATATATATAAAATTATATATGTAATAAAATATAATATATATAAAATATATAGATAAACTGGAATGATATAGCCCAAATCAGGGTTGTTCTAGGTTAGTAAGGAAAGCATGAAGGAGGATCATAATTTTTAACAAGATTATATTCATTACTTTTTTACGTAATAAGCAAAAACAAATCAATTCTATGTAAATATAGACTGAAAATAAAACCATTCTAAAAAATAAATGAAACAAACCAAGGATATGGTGAAACAGGAAATAAACCAACATGAACCGCAGGGCCCCAATCCCTCCATCTCCACACCAATACTACTCACCTTAGTTAAAGGTTGTCACTTTTCTTCTTCTTACATTCTACATTGAAAGTTTAAAATGTAAAGGGTCAAGTCTTTCAAAAATGAATTTCCCCTACCTAAATTTATCTAAATAAATATTCTTTTGAATTTGTTATTCTTCTTTTAAATAATTATTTGATTTGCTAGCAATAATATCTTAAGCCAAGGGAAGACTAAAATAAAGCAGATTGTGTCAGTTACTAAGGAAATGAAGGTGAGAATCCTGCCTTAGTTCAATAATATCAATAATTACCAATGATGAGATAATAATGAAACACTAGATCACCATAAGAAAATGCTACAGTAAAAAGTATGGTAACCAAAATAGTAGATTTTATCAAATGGTTAAAGTAAAAAGATACACAATTTTCTTGGTTAACCGTTGAGCTTGAACAAGGCTTCTGAATATTTTGTGCATAATTCATTTAAGAATGAGCAGGCTAACTATGTCTGTTAGAGTAAAGAGGAGCTCATATCAAATCAGAATGGTAGTCATCTTTGTGGTTTTTTAAAGTTTCAAACAGCTCAAGGTATATTAAGAATTATAAATATAGTAACAAATCTGTAGTTGGCAGTTTTTTTTGTTTGTTTTTGTTATTGTTTTTGTTTTTTTGGGGGGGTACTATAGTTGGCAGTTTTAAAGACAGTGTCAAACTAGGATATGTCTTAACCACAAAATGTCTGGGAATTGATGACTTAAAGAATCACATTCCAGGGGCTTCCCTGGCAGTCCAGTGGTTATGACTCCATGCTTCCACTGCAGGGGGTGCGGGTTTGATCCCTGGTTGGGGAACTATGATCCTGTAAGCCATGCGCAGCCAAAAAGATAAAATAAAATCACATTACACAAGTATATAAAATTAAAGACCAGTCCTGAATCAGCCAAAGAGGCGTGATATGTTTAGGTTAGATTAAGGTAAACTCTCAGAAAATCTTCTCTAGTTTCATTCTAATTAGGACCAATAACTCAAGTTCTACTCAGACTAGGCAGGGGAAAAGTTTTCAATATTTTTTATTGACTTTAGCATAACAAAAATGGCCTTTTACTCAGACCTAGACATGGAATAGATCATAGAGATGAAAGTCATTATCTTGAAGACATCACTTGAAGCAGCCTCCTGCATTAAGAAAAGTGAAATGTTTTCATTCCCATTTTACAGAAGAAGCAACTTGAGTTTAAAAAAGAAGTTACGTAGGAAAAATAGACTGAAAACCTGATCTTCCTATAGGAGCACTAATTCTTCCAATCTAGCGTGTCAGTACTCTCATTCCAAATTCATTCTTGGTACTAATGTGCTTTGGCTATACTACTTGAGTTCACAAAAGCATGAATAGAGTTAGTTAATAAGGAGGTAGCACATAGGGACAGACATGTAATACCATCTATTTGAATTAATTTTGAGAGTCAGAATATTCCCTTTCCACACCTCCTTTCTTGTCTTCCAAATCCCTGGACCAAGGGTTCATGTAATTGATCCTGAGCCTTTATTTTTATGTATATTTCTCTTAAGAGAAATCTATAAAATGATTAAGAAGAGAAACTATTTATTACAAAGACTAACATTAACTTTCCTTTCATCTAATAGTATAATGTATTTCCTCTCTTCCTCAAAACTTTCCATCCTTGGTTCTTGGAAATGATATGCTTGTCTAAATAATTTGACTTTAAATTGCTCTATCAGAAAGTGTGAGTTTAACGATAAGAAGATATATATAGAACATTCTCAAGAATGTTTGGTTTTTTCCATTTCTCTTTTTTCGAGTTCTTCTATGTTTTTAAAAAATATTTTCTGAGTAATTCCACATGGTTTAAATACTTAAAATCTAAAGAGATTCAAAGGCAGAAAACAGATTCTATTTCATATCAGATCAACAACAAATGGTCTAGCTTTGGGCCATAAAAAGGCACATTGGGTTACCTGTTCTACCCTTTTCTTACAATAGCTCAGAGTCCCTAAAGAATGATGATCTTGACTTTTATTGCCTTGTAATACAGAAGCAACTTTAATCTGTGGCTTTGATTAAACAAGGGCAGCTAGAAACAATGACAAAAGGCACGAGAAGCTGAAGCTGCTGAAATCTCGAGCACATTTATCACGTCCAGAGATAGATGAGCACAGAAAAGATAATGCATAGGAGACACGTCCATCTCAACCGCAGAATTGAACTTAGTGAAACTCGCCTGCTCTTAAGTGCAGTTTACTTTTGCTTTTACAGCTCAAATCCTGTCAGAATAAGGTTTCTCTGGAATTATGTCATAGATCATTATCTAGGCATTGGAAATCTTTAGTTGCTCAAAGCGTTTATGAAATGGGACCTGACCTTTATGCTCTTTGAATCACTGAAAGGTAAAGAAAAAAGTCTAGCTAATAAATAATAATTAAGAGTATTATATTTATACTCCATCATTCATTTTTCAAGGTATTTCTATACTGTAATCCCATGACATGACTAGCTTAAGTATGGCCATCTACACTTCACAGACAGGTCTAAAGTCACATGGATGGCAAAAGAAAAAAAGAGGAATTAAAACCCCAATCTCCTTACTTCTTTTCATTTTTTTTTTCTTCTTTTATTGGTTACCATTCCTCCGCAAAATAAAACACAGGCCCCAAGTGGAGTCACTTATGTTAGGCCATACCACCAACTGGGGCTTAATGCCTAACCTAATTGATGCGTTAATCTCCCCAAGGAATGTAGTCATAAGTGGTCAGTCAGAATTTTCTGTTCAACATCAATAAGGTAATGTGTTACATGGGCTCTTTCCAACCTCCCCCTTCAAAGGAAGATGAGGTAACCCATATAATAAGATCCTATTGTCCCCAAAAGGAGATGGCCTAACCTGAAATAATCTCCTTCTTTTTGTTTTGTGGATGACTTTGCTGTCTTCCCTTTAAAAACCTTTCCCTTTCTATAGACTTTTAAGCTCCCCTCTACTTGCCAGATGGTGGCTGGCTGATTCACGAAACATTCAATCAAGCCAACTGGACTTTTAAAATTTACTTTGTTGAATTTTGTTTTTTAAAACTATGTATCTATTCCTAGTTTGGTTCTTAGTTTTTTTCTTCCTTTGGTTCCCACAGTGCTATTCCTCATTTTGGTTCCCATACTTCTGTGGCTCAATGCAGACCATTTGGAGTTAAAGCGCCTAATTCAATGCTTTGATAGAAAGCACTCAATAAATACAAATGAGTTTGAATTATTTATACAATCAGCAAGATTCATTCACTTTTGCCTATTGTCTGTGTGTCTCTATAAGAATATCTCTAACTGTTCTTTATTTCTGTCTGTTATAAGGATATTCAGCTGAAACAGCAAGAAGTCATGCCTTTTTACAGAGTGCAGTACGTGAAGAAAACCTCAATACTTTCTTCAAACAGCATTTTTCAAAAACATTTTTGAAAATATCATCTCATCCCTAGGCAATGAGACTGCACTCAAAATATACTCTTGACTTGTCCAAATAGTTTGGAGTAAGTATTTCCATAACAGACTCTCCATTGTCATGTAGACCAAGTTTGTCCCAAAATGGACTCCAATTCTGTCTACCTCAGGAAATGGAAGTTAAAGAGAGAAAGGGATAAAGCTTTTAAAAATTCACAGCATTAAATAATTCAAGTGAAAGAGAGATCTTATCTACTGCAAGTCCTAATTAAAGGAGTGGATTTCTACTTGGAATGGTTGTGTCTTCAAACAAAGGTGTTATATTAATGAACACAAAAGGAAAGTGTTTTTACCTCCTTACGCCCTGAAAAGCTGAAAGTTTAGTTGGAGAGCTGGGGGGAGGGGGAAGGAGTCACACGTCATTGAAACTGGAATATATGCATAGGTGCATAAAAATTTTGGATTTACATTACAATTGACTTTATTCTCTTCTTTGATTTAATACTGACAGATTTTTTTTTAAGGAAACTGAATACTCTTCAGATATTTTAGGCTTTCAAAACCTAATAGACTTTTAAGGTTAATTTAAGTCTTTTGGATCCTTGTAAGTGATAAGAGGAGTTGTACCATGAGCCAACTCTCATCTATATTTTAACAGCACTTTAATATTTTAATTATTTTATATCATACCTTTGCCAATTCTAATCAAGTTACCTTGAACTACTGTGGCCACTGCATGGACTGTGGTCTTCAGAGATAGCAAGTAAGGGTAGCTTTTCAAATAATCCCTTCTAATTATGCTATAAATTTACAATTTGTTCCTATACTTTTCCTTTCAGCACTGACAGAAAGCTCTCCCAGGCTTTCCTCGCTTACCACTCCCAGTTTCCTTCTATTTGTACACATTCTTAGGAAAATATTTTAGCTGCCAAAAGTATCCCCATTAGCAAAGACTTTAATAAAATTAATTATAAATGGTAACTTGAATAAAAGCCTTTTTAAAAAAAAAAGGATTACTTTCTATTTAACCCTGAATTTAAAGAAATCTGCTTCTGTAACAGCATGTCAGGTTTTCAGCAACTCTTCTTCCAGTTACATTTAAATTTTAAAGGGAGAAAAATTCATCTTTAACGAGATAGCATGGAAACACTTCTGTGTAATCAAAAAGAAATTCATTTGTAAATGTGGAACTTGTTTGACGGAAGGGGAAATTTTAACAAAGCAGGTTTGACCTGTAAAGAAACATACAATCCTTCAGAACTCTCTTCTAAAAATGTACATACTGCATCCACTGTAGAGCTCAAACATGCCCTGAGCACAGAAACTGAGAATACTAATCTAACTTACAAATGTAGAGCCTAAGGAGAAGTTTCACATTTTCTGCTGGAAAAGTCACTCTGGGGTCAGGAAGACCAGATTCTAATCACTAACCTGCTAAAAAAAAACCTCCGATATTAGGCAAGTCTCTTCATTGGGCTGGCTCAGTTTCCTCATAAAAAAAAAAAAAAGTGAAGTTTGGAAAAAATTTCTACAGTCAATTCGTAAAAGTATTTAGAACTCTAGGGTCAAATTTCAAAGTAGGAAACCCATATTGGTTTTTTGGTTTTTTGGTTTTTTGGTTTTTCCCAACTGGCCACTTCATTTATTCAACAAGCATTCCTCCAGGTAATCTATTAAGGATATAAAGTTGAATAAAACACACTTCCTGCTCTTCATAGTTTCACTAATATAAAGGAAAGAGAAGTGAACAAATCACGGCAGCAATGTAAGGGCTATAACCAAGGTATGAACGAGGAGCAAAGATGAAAGCTTTTTTCTTGCCAGGTACATCGTGGAAGTCTTTCTAGAAAAGGTGGCAGCATTATATAATGATTAAAGTGTGGACTCTGGAGCCACACAGCCTGGGTTCACATCATTTCCTCACCACTTATGAGCTGGGCGTCCTTGAGCTAGCTATTTAACCTCTTTGTGCCTCAGTTTCCTCCTCTTTAAAATGGGGGCAATAATAGTACTTATAGAGTAGTTGTGAGGATCAAATGAAACAAAAAATGTATGCACAACTTAGAAAAGTACCTTGTTCATACTAAGCATGTTAGGAAAACACCAAAACCACCCGCCCTGGCCAGACACCATAATAATCACCACTTTTGCATGGGTTGTCTCACAACAGGAGGTCCCAGTAAGGAAACTGGTGCTTCTGCTGACAACTAACCAGGAGAATTTGGGAGGGGTCCAAAGGAGGGAGGAGACACCAGCCCATAATATGGCCTGCCAACCTCCCAGAAACCCTCACATTAGAGACCACCTTCAGTGAGAGACCCGCGCCTCCGGAAAGGGGCTTGAAGTGGACCACATACGCACAGGCGCAAGATGATTGTTCAGAGACAACCCAGAAGGTGAACCCCACCGCCATAAAGCCTGAGGCTGTGAGCCACATGGCAGAGCCATTCTTCTGGGTTCCCTCACCCTGGTGCTCTCTGCCGGGGTGCCCCTTCCCAATAAAGTCTTTAGCTTCCTCAGTACGTGTGTCTCCTTGGACAATTCCTTTCTGAGTGTTTGACAAAAACCCACTCTTGAGCCCTGGAAGGGGTCCCCCTTCTGGTAATAAGCACATGTAAATATAAGGTGTTATTACAATTATTTTGGAAAATGATTAGATATTGGCTAGGAAGAAAAATATGTGGGGAAATCGTGGGAAGGAGGAGCAATACGTATAAAGTAGATTTTTATAGAAAAAAAAGAATGGTGTGCTTAGGACATTTCAAAGAGTTCAACATAGCAGGAATATTGGGTACACCTGGAAGAATGGGGAAAGATGGCCCTGGAGGGATGGACAGGCCATTTCGTAAAGGTTTCATGCAATGTGGTTAAAATATTTTAAAATAATTGAACGATTTAAAGATTTATCTGGGCTCCTGTGAAAGGCCTTATGTTAGATGTAGAAATTATGCCCCCAAAGTGTAGTTTTTAAGTGTAGGAATTTTTTTAAGTCTCTGTTTTAAACTTGCAGATAGGTAATACTTTCAATAACTTGCACTGATGAGCACATAATTAGATTGATAGTTTCAATTTTCTCAAACAGTAAAACTGACGTGGCTAACTTTGAAATTTAGTATTTTTGTATCACTGCAAAGCTTCTGTCTTAAATCTCGGAAAAGAAAACTGTGGACAATAGACATATCCTGTGTTTATTTACATCAATATTTCATTCACGCACTAATTGTATTTCTGATTTATTTCTCCAAGTTTCTTTCTATGGAATTGTGAGTGTAGCTACAGAACTCTGTAGCTTGATATATCAGGAAACCTGTCAATAACGGCCAGAGGGAGAATTTAAACTTAACACATATCTTAAATAACGATCCAGATATAGACCCTTTAAGGAAATGTGAGTTTGTGAGTAAAATTGAGATTCTTTATCTATGTGCTAGTTATCACCGTAACAACACTTCAAATTTAGGATAGAACTATATCACATTTTGTTTTATTGCATTTTTATATAGTCAAGAAATAAAAAGCATAATCCACCTGTCTAACACTCACGAAATATTCCAGGAACTTTTTGGAGGCATCTAAAAATATCTTCAAGCCATAAACAAAAATATTCCTTGCTTGAAGGGTGGTTAAACACAAAATCAGCACTCCTGAGGGGAAGAATAAAAGGTCAAATCTCTGCCCAGGTGCTCTGAAATTTGAAAACCAAGAAAAAAGATGGAGTGGATGAATTTTTATGACTATTTGAGATGATGCTACCTACTTGATAAAAATTGAGAACCATTTTGGCAGGATGCAAAGAAGTCCCAACCCCTAAAAAAATTTTTTTAATTGAAAACAGACACTGTATGTTTGTATAAATGTATAAAATCCCTGCTCATATATCAAGTTACTTGGAAAATCCAGGTGTGTCTGTTCCCCTTCACCCTGTCCTCTGCCAGAGAGCAGGGTCTTATTTTCAAATGGGCTCCAGGAAATACACAGTTGACGAAAGCTCTACAGTGGCCCATAATATCTGTTTTGCATGTTTACTGCGCTTACACAAAGAAAGCTTGGTGTTTACCATTCTAAGTGTCCAAAATTTTATGTCCACACAATCTTTGCCCTGGGCTAGACACAGTTCTCAGAATTTTGGAGATTACAGGGAAATATCTAGAAAGAAATAAGGAAGAAAAATGTACTGTTTTCCCTAGACCAGCAACTAATATCTCAGGATGACTTTACATTATTAACAATTATTAACAACCAAAAAGAGATGTGGTTTTATAAGTGATATATATTTGTGTTTACTACATTAGACATTTTAAATATACTCAATTATTTATTTGGAAATAGTTGTAATAACCCATGACAGGTTAAAACAAATATTTTTACTAAAAGTAGCTTTATTTTTGAAATACAAAGTAGCGAGAAGAAAGGCATTGTCTTACATTTTTGCAAATATCTTTTAATAATAGGTTAATAGAAAACTACTGGATTCTCAATCTATTGCACTATGTTCTTTTGGTTAAAAGATGTGAAGAAAACCTTATACAGATATTTAGTTGAAAAGCGGAGGAGTATTTTAATAGCCTTTTCAGATAATTTTGGATATTACATTTTTATACTATATCCAAACTCAATAAATGGTAGTTTCTTAAAGTTTGACTGCAGTGTGAAATTTGGAGCCATATCAATGAACTTTTCATACTCTTATATGGTAAAATCATTGACCTGTCTTGTGCTTTGAATGGGTCTTTTACCTACACATGATTATGAATAACATGCTTTGGTCACTTGGAAAATATTGGTTCATGAGTTATGCAGATCGCCCAAATGCTGGTACCTTTCATCATGTAATAGCAAAAAATCAAGTTCATCAATAATATTAGTAAGCTCATCAAAAAATCTTCAATTATTGGGAAACTATCAAGCTCAAAATGACTAATACAACTTTTCCAAAATTCTAATATTCACTTGAAGTCTCAAATTTCATCACTGGCAGTAAGTGCTGGTAAGAAACAGCCTCACTTCATTTTCACGAAAATGGCTGTCCACTAAATGCACAAGTCTGAATAACCATAGTTTGTCTGTCTGAAATTCTTTCCAGTAAAAATGGTTTTCCATAAATAAATGGCTACCTCGGCTGGCAACTCAAACAATCACACAAATGCTTTTTCTAAAGACAACTAGCGGGACTTCTAGGTGGTGCAGTGATTAAGAATCTGCCTGCCAATGCAGGAGACACGGGTTCGATCCAGGAAGATCCCACATGCCACGGAGCAACTGCACCACAACTAATGAGACTGCGCTTTAGAGCCCACAAGCCACAACTATTGAGCCCGTGTGTTGCAACTGCTGAAGCCCACATGCTTAAATCCTGAGTCCCGCAACTAGAGAAGCCACCACAATGAGAAACCTATGCACCACAACGAAGGGTAGCTCCCACTCACCACAACTAGAGAAAGCCTGTACGCAGCAACAAAGACCCAATGCAGCCAAAATACATACATATATATATATACATACATACATAATAAATCTCTTTTAAAGCTCTTTATTAGAATATAATTGCTTTACAGTTATGCCAATTTTTGCTGTACAACAAATTGAATCAGCTGTATTTATACATATATCCCCATATCCCTTCCCTCCTGCAACTCCTTCCAGTTTCCCTATCCCAGTCCTCTAAGTCATCACCCATCATCGAGTTGATCTCCCTGTGTTACGCAGCAGCTTCCCACTAGCTATCTTTATAATAAAATAAATCTTTAAAAAACTAAAATAAAGACAACTAGCATAGTTCACTGTGCTGTATGCATACATTCCATTTTCAATACAAAATATTAAAAAGACAAGAGTCTGTCATACAGAGCGAAGTAAGCCAGAAAAACAAATACCGTATGCTAACTCATATATATGGAATCTAGAAAAATGGTACTGATGAACCCAGTGACAGGGCAAGAATAAAGATGCAGATGTAGAGAATGGACTTGAGGACATGGGGTGAAGGGTGGCGAAGGGGAAGCTGGGACAAAGTGAGAGAGTAGCATTGATAGATATACACTAACAAATGTAAAATAAATAGCTAGTGGGAAGTTGCTGCATAACATAGGGAGATCAACTCACTGATGGGTGATGACTTAGAGGGCTGGGATAGGGAGTGTGGGAGGGAGTCACAGGAGGGAGGGGATATGGGGATATATGTATAAATACAGCCAATTCACTTTCTTGTACAGCAAAAACTGGCACAACAGTGTAAAGCAATTATATTCCAATAAAGAGCTTAAAAATAAAAAATAAAAAAACATTAAAAAAAAGATGTACTCAGGGATCAAATTTTAATAAAATTAATATTTTTTACTGCTTCATTGAGGACAGTTTTTCTTATTGAATATAATAGTGTATGTATGGTGATGGAGAATACAGTTTAAAGCCACTGCCTTGATTTACAATTAAGGTATCAACAATTTTGTCATTCCTTTTGCACAATCAGTACAAATATCAATTCAGTGAAAATGACAGCTAACATCTGAAAGGGCCTCAGAGACTCCCAGGGGTTTGTGGACTCCAATTTAAGAACAACCGTTCTAGTCCTTCTTCAAATAATTCCTGTGACCTCAAATCTGCCTTACAAAGCCCATCAAGGTTAAAAGAGATAGCAGCCAATGCTAGCTTTCTCTGCTCCCTGAAATCCAGCTGAGTTGACATCACCCCACCCTAACTGCTGGCAAGTAGATCATGACACTGAGCAGTAAATTAGTGGTCAGGACTATTTTGATCTGTAACACTTACTTCTGCAGAAACTACAAACCAAACCATACCAAGAAAATAAAGTTTCCATTTCTGGGTATATAACCAAAAAACTAAAAACAGAGTCTCAAGGAATTATTTTCACACTTATGTTTATAGCAGCACTGTTCACAATAGCCAGGAGGTGGAAGCAACCCAAATGTCTATCCACAGAAGAATGGATAAACAAAATGTGGTGCATACATGCAATGGAATATTATTCAGCCTTTAAAAGGAATGAAATCCCGTCACATACTACAGCATGAGTGAGGACATTATACTAAGTGAAATAAGCCAGTCACAAAAAGGCAAATACTGTGTAATTCCACTTCCATGAGGCATCTAAAGTGGTCAGATTCATAGAAACAGAAAGTAGAATGGTGGTTACCAGGGGCTGGGGGAGGGGGAAAGGGCAATTGTTTGGTAGGCATAAAGTTTCAGATGTACAAGATGAAAAAGTTCTGAAGATGTGTTTCACAATGCATGCACTTAACACTGCTAAACTGTACATATAAAGATGGTTGAGATGTTAAATCTTATGTTTTTTACCACAATAAAAAACTCAACTATACTTCTATATAATAGCCATACAATAAGTAATGTCCAATGTAAGTTTCCATTCATATAAGGTACAAAAAGAGGCAAAACTGATCTAAAGTATTTAAGAATGTCTATTTAGAGAAAGAAAAAGAAAAAGAAAGAAAGAAAGAAAGAAAGAGAGAGAGAGAGAGAGAGAGAAGGAAGGAAGGAAGGAAGGAAGGAAGGAAGGAAGGAAGGAAGGAAAGAAAGAAAGAAAGAAAGAAAGAAAGAAGAAAGAAAGAAGAAAGAAAGAAAGAAAGAAAGAAGAAAGAAAGAAAGAAAGAAAGAAAGAAAGAAAGAAAGAAAGAAAGAAAAAGGAAGGAAGGAAGGAAGGAAGGAAGGAAGGAAGGAAGGAAGGAAGGAAGAAAGAAAAGAAAAAGAAAGAAAGGAAGGAAGGAAGGAAGGAAGGAAGGAAGGAAGGAAAGAAGGAAGGAAGAAAGAAAGAAAAGAAAAAGAAAGAAAGGAAGGAAGGAAGGAAGGAAAGAAGGAAGGAAGGGAGGAAGGAAGGAAGGAAGAAAAAGAAAGAGAAAAAGAAAAGCAGGCATAGAAATAACTTTCAATAAGGTCAGAATCAAGGTTACCTTTAGGGTGGAAAGAGGCACTGTGATCAGAAAAGGATAGAGAGTAGCTTCTGGCAGGCTGGCAATGCTTTGTTTCCCAGCTTTGTGGTAGAGACAGGGGTATTTGCATTATATCAATCTGTTAAGGGTAAATCTGTGTGTTACACATTTTTCTGTCTGTGTGTCATTTTTTATCACAACAAAAAAATTTTAAGAAAGAAAAAGACCAGGGCACTGAGACCGTATAAGTTTTCTGTCTTCACATTACTTATAAGCAGCAAAGCTGGAAAACTCAGGTCTCTGGACCACAGGTCCCATTTTTGTAGCTACTTGTAGAAATAAACCTTGAGTCATGAGAATTAAGGTCTGAAAGTATTAGACTAGAGAAGATTACAATGACACGAAAATAAAGATAGTCCAAAATTACATTTCACAGAAGCCAAACAACAGCTCAGTTCAACAAGCATTGGCTGAACATACGAAATGTGCCAGACCCTACACTAGATACTGAAAATAGAGAAATAAATAAGACATGTTCCCAGAGCTTGAGAGTTTTGTAATATACTGACCAGATGTATCAATATATCATTATAACACAGTGTGGTCCCCCACAGCCTGGGAGGTCTTGCAGTGTGTGGGGGGTAGGATATGGGGACTGGACTGTGGGAGCCTCAAAGACTCCTATTCTGCCATTAACAGTTGGAAATAATGAGTTGGAAATGGGAAAGAGTGGAAAGGGTCTTTCAGGCAAAGAAGATAACATCAGCAGAACTGGAGTAAAGAAAACCCTCAGTATTATATCTATTGCAGAAACATGAAGTATGAGGTAGGAAATGGTGAAGATGAAGGTGGAAAATAAGAGGCCATATCAGGTAGGGCCTCATGGGACAAGCTAAGGAGCTTAGGACATTTGCAAAGATCTGTTTTTCCCTGCTACCTAGCAGGTTACCAACAAATAGGGAACAGGTAGCATTATCCCTGCAACTAGCTCTGAGGCCTTAGGTATGTCATTTCCTCTGTCAGGGTCTCAGATTCCTTATTTGTTAAAGGGGGAGCTTGAACTAGATGGCTTCTAAGATCAATCACTCCTAGATCTGATTCTAAAGTTTTATGAAGCAGTGTCAAAGCTGGCAATTAGTATCATTAAACACTTCTGTTTAAAAAACAAAACAAACAAACAAAATCTAATAAAGAGGTCTATCCTATATAACTCACAGAAAAACTGAAAACTCAAACAAGGAACCAAAAATGAAAAGGTATATAAACTGCCTTATCAATTACAAAAGTAACTAAATATAAATCAAAACTACCTAATGTATAAAATACCTCAGACATACTGACAATATTTCTTGAGCTTTCACCCTGTGCCAGATACTTTACCTGTATTATTTCATTTAATCCTCAATCCTCTGAAATTGGCCTTCTTGTCTCATTTTAAATAAGAGGAATCAGAATTTGGAGATATTAAAAAACTTACCCAAACTCCTCAGCAAGGAGGCAGCAAAGCTGATGGTGTGCAGGTCTTTCTGCTCTAAAGCTAGTTCTCTCCTTGGGTTTTCCAATATATTAGGATTCCCATAAAAGTAAATGGAAAGAATATGCTATTTCTTGAAAATTCATATACCTAATTTACATAAGATCCAATATCACCATTCTCAATTCTATGTAATATTTATGCTTCACTTTGCATGCTTAGAAAATGTGAAAACATAACAATGATAGCTTTTAGCAACTGAATTACTGTTTATCCAGAAATTATCTGTTCAGAATAGATGCAATTATATTTACAACTGCCCAGACTGTACTGAAAATGCTTTTAAGCAGCCCAAAATGCTTTTAAGCAGTCACTCTAAGTTTATTCATGTGTTGAAATAAGCATTGAAACACTAACCAAAAAAAAAAAGGATTATACTAAGATTAAATTAAGAGGCCCCTTAAAATAACAATCTACAAGGCAGTCATAGATACTAAGAAATTCCAATTTCTCAGGGATTATTTCCAAGGAAGGAGAATAAAGATCCTGAGGCCTTGGTTGTTGTTATTGAACAGAAAAGCAGATAATCAAATGAAATAAGGCATTTCCAGTGATTAGTCACAGGAAAGGTGACTGCTTGGTTCAGCCATTAGCTATTCCCCGCCTTCAGATAAAAATGGTTTTCCCCTTAAATCTAACATAAGCATTTAATTCTACGCTGGGCCTTTTAGTTTCCTAATCAGCTAATGGTCTATGATGAGCATGACAGCGAGAAGAACAGTGAACACCACAGCAAGAGCAATGAGACAGAAACTGCACGGAGCCGTTCAAACCTTCATCCAATAGTGGTTCTTGAACTTGACTGTGCAGCAGAATCCCCTGCAGGGCTTGTGAAAGCACAGCTTACTGGACCTCACCCCCCCACCCCCCCCCACCTCCACCCCCCCCACCCCCGGGCTTCTGATTCAGTAGTCACGAGAAGGGGCCCAAGAATTTGCATTTCTATAGCCTTCCCTGGCGATGCCCTCTGAAAACCTATGCCTGGTTTTGGAAATGAAGCTCCATGTGCAATTTACAACGAATAAGTAGATTCATTATTGATAGAGGACTATCCTTCATGTGTGTAGTGGACAGATAATAAACAGACCTCTTTGGTTATTTGCTAAATGTAAAACTAATCAAACGTTAATGGTTGGTAAAATTAACTGATAGTGTTAAGCTTAGCTAAAATTCTGAATCTGCATTTTTGCCATAAATAAGTAATAAAAAAATCATAACATCTATTGAGAAGTTATTACATGCCAGGAACTGTGGTACTTACCTTTATATACAGTATTTGATTTAATCTTCATTAAAAATCTAATATACAAATGCCATTATTGTTATCCGCAGTTTATAATATTATTAAAATTATATTAATGTGCTTAGAAGATGAAATCACTGCCCAAGTTCACATTGTTAGTAATTGATGGAAGGAAGCTTCATCTCAGAAAGTCTGACTCCAGAGTTGGAGCTTTATTTTGCCTCATATTCTATGGCCTCCTGAGTAAATGGCACAGTGACTGTCAGCAGTAAAAATTATAATCTGAAACTCTAAACTCAAATGTGAAACTCTAAAGTCTAAAACCAAAGCATCAAACAATTTATGAGCTAAACATAGGCACAGAATCGCACAGGATACAAGAGCCACTGTATCACAAGAATGTGTCACGGTTAGGCCACTATAAATTTAAAAACAGAGAACTTGGCATATAAAAAAATTGATGGAGTTGAATTAGCCAATCTTAGGTTAGTTTTCTTTGCAAGATTTTTTTCCACTTTTATTGAAATGTAAAACTCAATGTTAAATGAAATTCAACTATAAGAGCAAAATGGTGCCTGGGCAGTGAGAGTAAGGAAAATTTCAAAGGGCACAGAAAGCTCAGTTTCATGTTCAAGATACATTAAATCCTGCAGTATTTCAAGGAAAAAGCTAGGATCCCAGAAGGTGGATATAGAGCACAGATACGACCTCAGGGCTAGATGTAACCAGGAGTCCAGGCAACAGATAGGTATCATCAGGGAGATGCATCCACATATATTAGCCTGTGTTGTAACTACAGAAAAACAGAGAAGCAGGACTAAAAACAAACAAAAAATCAGAAATCTTATCTTAGAAACTAGAACATATAGAGATAAACTATGACTCAGGAGAAAATGATGGCAGTATCATTGATCATGACTGGAGGAACTGAATTCTAGGGAAAGTAAAAAGTAAGATCCATGGATATCTACCTGGGAATTTATTAGGCAGCAGCGCAGATCCTAACTTGGGCTGGGGAAAACAACAAAATTTTAGGGTTGAACCTTGCCAGATTAGAAAGACAAAACAAGCCAAGAAATGCAGGTGGCCTCTTAAGCTGGAAAAGTCAAGGAAACAAATTCTACCCAAGAGCCTTCAGAAAAAAAAATACAGCCTTACTGATACCTCAGCTTTTAACCCAGAGAAATTTATTTCAAACTTCTGACCACTAGAACTGTAAGAAAATAAATGTGTGTTGTTTTATTCTAACACTTTTGGGGTGACTTATTACAACAGCAGGTGGAAACTAAAACAATCAGGAATAAATACAGAACTTGGTAAGCAGAAATATGGGTAAATATCATAGACTTTCCTTCTCTTCTAAGGTTCTAAATTATGTTTGATGATTAAAACAAACATTGTAACTGTCTAATGTGGTTCTAAATGTATTTAAAGAATAATCTAAGGTAATTTTATTATAAAGTGTTAAATGATAATAATTGAATCTATGCTGTAATTATTTTTATACGTTATAAATGAGGGAGGATAAAAATGTAAAGGGAAGTGAGATTTCTATACTGCACTTAAACTGGCAAAATGATGACACCATTCTGATGAGTTTTGTACGTACAACATTATACCTAGAGCAAGCACTAAAAGCTATATGAAGAGATACACTCAAAAAACACTATAGATATTTATATATTTTGGCTATTAACCCCTTATCAGTCATATAATTTACAAATATTTTTTTCCTGTTCTGTAGGTTGTCTTTCATTTTGTCAATGGTTTCTTTTGCTGTGCAAAAGCTTTTAAGTTTAATTAGGTCCTGTTTGTTTATTTTTGCTTTTATTTCCTTTGCTTTAGGAGATGGATCCAAAAAAACAAAAATTGCTATAATTTATGTCGAAGATTGTTCTGCGTATGTTTTCTTCTAGGAGTTTTATGGTTTCTGGTCTTACATTTAGGTCTTTAATGAAGGTTGAGTTTATTTTTGTATATGGTGTTAGAGAATGTTCTAATTTCATTCTTTTACATGTAAGTGTCCAGTTTTCCCAGTACCACTTAATGAAGAGATTGTCTTTTCTCCATTGCATATTCTTGCCTCATTTGTTGTAGATTAATTGACCATTAAGTATGTAGGTGTATTTCTGGGCTCTCTATTCTGTTCCCTTAATCTATGTGTCTGTTTTTGTGCCAGCACCTACTGTTTTAATTACTGTATCTTTTTAGTAATGTCTGAAGTCAGGGAGTGTGATTCCTCCAGCTCCATTCTTCTTTCTCAAAATTGTTTTGGCTATTGGGGATATTTTGTGTTTCCATATAAATTTTAAAATTATTTGTTAGTTTTGTGAAAAATGCCATTGGTATTTTGATAGTGATTGCATTGAATCCACTGATTGCCTTGGGTAGGATGGTCATTTTAACAATAATAACTCTTCCAATTCAAAAACAGAATATATTTCCATCTGTTTGAATCATCCTCAATTTCTTTCATTATTGTCTTATAGTTTTTTGAGTACAGGTCTTTTACCTCCTTAGGTAGGTTTATTCCTAAGTATTTTATTCTTTTTGATGTGATGGTAAATGGGATTGTTTACTTAATTTCTCTTTCTGATATATATACAGCTCATCCAACTCAATATCAAGAAAACAACCCAATTAAAAAATGGGCAAAAGAACTGAATAGACATTTTCCCAAAGAGTACATACAGATGGACAGCAGGCACATGAAAATATGCCCAACACTGTGAATCATTAGCTCAACACTGCAAATCAAAACCACAATAAGATATCACCTCACACCTGTCAGAATGGCTATCATCAAAAAGAACAAAAGGAACAAATGTTGGCAAGAATGTGAAGAAAAAGGAACCCTCATACACTGTTGGTAGGAATGTAAAGTGTTACAGCCACTGTAGAAAGTAGTATGGATATTTTTCAAAAAAAAATTAAATATAGAACTACCACTGGGCATATACCCAGAGAAAACCATAATCCAAAAAGAAACATGTACTATAATGTTCATTGCAGCACTATTTACAATAGCCAGGACATGGAAGCAACCTAAATGCCCATCAACAGAGGAATGGATAAAGAAGATGTGGCACATATATACAATGGAATATTACTTAGCCATAAAAAGGAATGAAATGGAGCTATATGTAATGAGGTGGATAGACCTAGAGTGTGTCATACAGAGTGAAGTAAGCCAGAAAGAGAAAAACAAATGCTGTATGCTAACTCATATATATGGAATCTAAAAAAAAAAAAAAAAAAAAAAAAAAAGTACTGATGAACCCAGTGACAGGGCAAGAATAAGGATGCAGATGCAGAGAATGGACCAGAGGACACGGGGTTGGGGGGGGGCAGGGGGCAAAGGGAAAGCTGGGACAAAGTGAGAGAGTAGCATAGATATATATATATACTACCAACTGTACAATAGATAACTAGTGGGAAGTTGCTGTATAACAAAGGGAGATCAGCTTGATGATGGGTGATGCCTTGGAAGGCCAGGACAGGGAGAACAGGAGGGAGTCGCAGGAGGGAGAGGATATGGGGATATATGTATAAATACAGCTGATTCACTTTGGTGTACCTCAAAAGCTGGTACAAGAGTGCAAAGCAATTATATTCCAATAAAGAGCTTAAAAAAAAATAGAACTACCATATGACTCAGAAATTCCACTCCTGGGTATATATCTGGGAAAAAAAAAAAAAAACTAATTCAAAAAAATGCACATGCACTCCAATGTTCATAGCAGCATTATTTACAATTGCCAAGGTAAGTTTCCATCAACAAATAAAGAAGATGTGGTATACATATACAATGGAATACTACTAATCCAAAAAAAGAATGATATTTTGCCATTTGCAACAACATGGATGGACTTGGAGGGTATTATGCTAAGTGAAATCAGTCAGATAGAGAAAGATAAATACTGTATGATATCACTTACATGTGGAATCAAAAAAGAAAAACAAACTAGTAAATATAACAACAAAAAAAGAAACAGACTCAGATATAGAGAAGAAATTATCGGTCACCAGTGGGGAGAGGGAAGGGGGCAATCTAGGGGTAGGGGATTAAGAGGTACCAACTATTATGTATAAAATCAGCTACAAGGATATATTGTACAACACAGGGAACATAGCCAATATCTATAATAACTATAAATGGAGTATAACCTTATTTATGTAAGTACACTTATAGTGAATCACTATATTATACAACTTAACTTATATAATATAGTACCTCAACTATACTTCAATTAAAAAAAATAATAAAAACTACAGGGACTTCCCTGGTGATCCAGTGGTTAGACTCCGTGCTTCCAATGCAGGAGGCCCAGGTTTGATTCCTGGTCAGGGAACTAGACACCACATGCATGCCACAACTAAGAGCCCACAGGCTGCAACTAAAAGATCCCACACGTGGAAACTAAAGATCCCATGTGCCACAATTAAGACCTGGCACAGCCAAATAAATAAATATTTAATATACCAAGGACATCTTTAAAAAAAAAAACTATAGATGAATCAAAATGGAATTCTAAAAAATCTTCGAGTGACCACATGAAGGTATGAAACATAAAAGAGAGAAACCAAAAACAAAGAACAAACATAAAACAAAAATTAAAAGAGCACACTTGAACCCTAACATATCAATAATTATATTAAGGGTAAATAGCCTAAACATACTAATTAAAAAATATAAATTGACAGAGCATATGACCCAACTATATGCTATGAATTTCTGTAAATCGCTAGGAATTTCTGCAAAAATTCACTTTAAATATAATTATATAAGCAGACTGAAAGTAAAAGAATGAAAAAAGATGTACCATGAAAACACCAATCAAAAGAAAGTACAAGTGGCTATATAAATATCAAATAAAGTAGACTTCAAAGCAAAGAAAATTACCAAGGTAGAGAGATATATTTAATGATAAAGGTGTCAAGCCACCAAGAAAACATAGGAATCCTAAATGTGTATGCTTCAAACAAGAGTGTTACAAAGTACGTGAAGTAAAACTAGTAAAACTAAAAGAAGAAATAGTTGAATACACAATTACAGTTGGAGAGCTCAACACTCCTCTATGAACAACTGAAAGAACAACTAGACATAAAATTAGCAAGAATGTAGAAGACTTCAATAACACTACTGACCAACAGTATCTAATCAATATTTATAGAACACTCCGCCCAATAAAAGAATACACATTATTTTCCAGTAACCATGGCCCAAGATAGACCACATGCCCAGCCATAAAACAACTTTTACAAGTTTAAAATAGTTGAAATCATACAAAGTGTGCTCTCTGACCACAATGAAATCAAATCAGAAATCAATAACAGAAAGATGACTGGAAACTAATAAACACATTTATAAATAATCCATGAGTAAAAAGGAAGTTTTAAGGGAACTGAAAAAATACATTGAAATGAATGAAAATGAAAATTTAGCATATTACAGTTTGTGGGGCACCATTAAAGCAGTACTAAAGCCAAATTTATTTACTAAATACATAGACTAGAAAATAGTCTAAACTCCCACCTCTAGAACCTAGAAAAAGAAGAGCAAAATAAGCTGAACGCAAGCAGGAAGAAGGAAATGGTAAACAGCAGAAATCAATGAAATTGAAAGTAGGAAAACAATAGAGGAAATTACTGAAACACAAGGTTGGTTCCGCAAAAAGATCAGTATAATTAATAAACCTCTCACAAGACTGACAAATTTTAAAAAGTGAAGATACAAATTACCAATATGAGGAATAGAACAGGGGATATCACTACAGACCCTGCAGACTTTAAAAAGTATATCTAAGGAAATACTACAGACAATTCTATACACATATATTTGGCAACATAGATGAAATAGACCAATTTCTTTAAAAGCACAAATGATCACAGTACCCAATATGAAAGAAATCATTTGACTAGCACTACAAATTGTTAAGAAATTGAATTCCTAATTCAAATACTCACAAAAAAAGAAATCTCCAGGCCTAGATGGTTTCCTTGGAGAATCCTTCCAAATGTTTAAAGAAGAATTAATACCAATTCCTCATGATCTCTTCCAGAAAGCAGAAAAGAAGATGATACTTCCCAATTCATTTTAGTAAGTTAGTACTACCCTTATACCAATTAAAAAAAAAAAAAAGAAACTACAGAAAAACATCCTTCATGGATATAGATGCAAAACCCCTTAACATAATATTAGCAAACAGAATGTAACAAAAATGTAAAAAGAATTAAACACCATGACCAAACAGGGGTTATAGGGGAATGCAAAGCTGATTCAATATTTGAAAACTAATCGATATAATCTACCATATAAACAGGCTAAAGAAGAAAAATCACAATATCATATAATTCAATGAAGAAAAACTATTTGAGACATATTTCAATTATATCTAAACTGGAAAAAAAGAAGAGTAAAAGCATTTGACAAAATGTAATACCCATTAATAATAAAATCTCTCAGAAAAGTAGGAATAGAGGGTAATATCATGAACTTGATAAAGAGCATCTATAAAAAGCCTACAATAAGCATTGTTCTTAAAGGTACAAAACTAAAATGCCTTTCTTCTAAGTTTGGGGGCAATGTAAAGATACCTACTCTTACCATTCCTCTTCACCATAGTGAAGTTCTAGTCATTATATTAGGGAAATAAAAGGCATACAGATTGGAAAGGAAGAAGTAAAGCTGTCCCTATTTGCAAATGACATGATTGTCTATATAGAAAATTCCAAGGGATCTACAAAAAAAAAAAAAAACAAAACAAACAAACACAAAAAACCTCCTAGAACAAATAAGTCAGTCTGGTAAGATCACAGGATACAAGATAAATGTACAAAAATCAATAGGATGTCTATATAATACTAGCAATGGACATGTAGACAACAAAATTAGAAATACCACTAATAATTACCAAAAAACAATAATAATAAGCTAGGTTTAAGTCTAACTAAATATGAACAGACTCATGGGCTGAACACTACTAAACACTGGTGAAAACTCAAAGAATATCTAAACAAACAGAAAAACACGTTCATGGATTGGAAAACTCAAAATAGTAAAAATGTCTATTTTCCCCAAATTAATATACAGGTTTAAGGCAATTCCTATCAAAATCTCAGCAAGATTTTTGTAAATGTAGACAAGGTTATTATAAAATATATATGGAAAGGTAAAGGGACTAGAATTACTAAAACAATTTTGAAAAGAGAGAATAATATGGAAGAAATCTGTCCAATAGATTTTAAGACTTATCACATAGCTACACAAATGCAGCCTGTGTGGTGTTGTCAGAGAGACAGACATAGATAAATGGAACAAAACAGAAAACCCAGAAACAGACCCACGCAAATATATGCAGCTGATTGTTGACAAAGGTGCAAAAGCAATTCCGTGGAGAAAAGATAGCATTTTCAAAAAAAGGTGCATCCAAAGGGGAAAAACAAACAAAAACCAAACAAACAAAAAAAATCCCAAAAAACAAAAACTTGGCCTAAGTCTCATCTCTTATACAAACATTAACTCAACATGGATCACAGAGTTAAATATAAAAAATACAACCATACAGCCTATCTAGACATAGGCAGATTTCTTCAAATTAACACCAAAGCACAATCCATAAAAGAAAAAATTGACAAGTTCAACTTCATCAAAATTAAAAATATTTACTCCGTAAAAGACCTTGGAAAAACAATAAAAAGACAAGGTACAGCCTTTTAGAAGGGCCAAAATCCAGAACACTGATAATACCAAATGCTACAGGAACTCTCATACAGTGCTGGTGGGACTACAAAATGGTACAGCCACTTTGAAAGAAGTTTGGTGGTTTCTACACACTCTTACCATATGATCCAGCAATTATGCTCCTTTGTATTTACCCAGATGAGCTAAAGACTTATGTCCACACAAAAACCTGAACACAGATATTTACAGCAGCTTTATGCATAACTGCCAAACCTTGGAAGCAAACAAGATGCCCTTCAGGAGGTGAATGGATAAACTGAGGTACACCCAGACAATAGAATACTATTCAGTGCTAAAAAGAAACGAGCTACGAAGCCATGAAAAGACATGAAAAGAACTGAATGCATATTTCTAAATGAAAGACACCAATCTGAAAAGGCTACCTACTGCATATTCCAACTATATAACATTCTGGAAAAGGCAAAACTATAGACAGTGAAAAATCAAGGGTTGCTAGAGGTTGGAGGTGGGGGTGAGAGGAGGGATAAATAGGCGAAGTACAGAAGTTTTTAGGGTGGAAAATATACTCTGTGTGCTATTACAATGGTGGACACATGTCACTGTATGTCCAAACCCATAGACTACAGAACACCAAGAGTGAAGCATGATGCAAAGTACGGACTGTGGTTGACTACGATGTGTCGTTGTAGGTGCATCAGTTGTAACAAATGCACCACTCTGGTGGGGGGTATTAATAAAGGGGAGGCTCTGCTTGCATGGGAGGTACATGGGAAATCTCTGTACCTTCCCCTCAACTTTACTGTTAACATTAAACTTCTCTTTTTTAAAAAAGTCTTAAAAAATCCGATTAGAAAATGGGAAAAAGCCATGAACAGATATTTCACCTAAGAGGATATACAGATGACAAACACATGAAAAGAGGTTCAACATCTAGCTATTAACGAATACAAGTTAAAACCACAGTGAAATGTCACTACACATCTATTAGAATGGCTACAATAAAATACAGTGACAATACCTTGTGCTGGCAAGGATGCAAAGAAACTGGATCACTCATACATTGCTGGTGGGAATGTTAAATTGGTACAACCACTCTGGAAAAGTTTGGCAACTTTCTTTTTTAAAAAAACTAAATTTGCAACTACCATACTACCCAGCAGTTGCATGCTTGGCCATTCATTCCAGAGAAATAAAGACTCATGTTCCACAAGAACCTTATACAAATGTTTACAGCAGCTTTATTCATAATACCTAGAAACTGGAAATGCCCTTCAAAGGGTCAATAATTAAGCAGACTGTAGTAACCTTCATACCATGGAAAACTTTTCAGTAACAAAAAGGAACAAACTATTGTTATGTGCAACGAGATGGATGAATCTACAGAGAATTACCCTGAGTTAGAAAGCCAATCCCAAAAGGATACATATGATTCCTTTTATATAACATTCTTGAAGTGATTAAATTATAGGAAGGGAAAACAGATTAGTAGATTCCAGAGGTTAAGAAGAGGGTGGTGATGGGAGGGAAGTGGATGTGGCTATAAAAGGGGCAATTTGAGGGATCCTCAACTTCTCTGTGTCTTGACTGTATCAATATCAATATCCTGGTTACCATAATATACTAAAGTTTTGCAAGATGTTACCATTGGGGAAACTGGGAAAAGATACAAAGAGTCTCTCCATATTATTTCTCACAACTGCTTGTCAATCTAAAATTATCTTAAAATTTTAAAAATTAGTTAAAAAAAAAGAATCCCCTGAAGTGTTTTTAAAAGTTCAGAGTCCCAGGCTTCCTAGGTGGCGCAGTGGTTAAGAATCCGCCTGCCAATGCAGGGGACACAGGTTCGATCCCTGCTCCAGGAAGATCCCACATGCCACGGAGCAACTAAGCCCGTGTGCCAAAAAAAAAAAAAAAAAGTTCAGAGTCCCTAGTCCCACCTCCAAAGAGTCTCATTCACACAGTTTGGAATGGATTTGGAAATCTGCACGTTTAACACACGCCTGGTGATTCTGATAGCATGGTCCATAGACTGCAGTGAGAGGAACACTCAGATTTGATGGAATGTGCCTCCAATCAAATTGCTTCCTATAAATCAGCTGTGCTCCTACTACTATGTGGAAGAAAGCCACATCTCTAGGAATCAGAATTGCTGTGTCCAAGCTCTACTCTGTCACTGATCAGCTGTTTTCCAACATGACAAAGGGCCTCCTCCACGGAGAACTGTTCTTAGTGTGGCGCTCTGACTAAAGGAATTGGACCTTGCAGGCATTCCTTTAACCGTGCATTGGGGAACACCCACTGCATGTTAGGTCACAAAAATGTGAAAAGCAAGCTATGGTCTCCTTTGTGAATAAAATTCATGCAGAAAATAATTTAGCTGCAAATGCCATGTAGATAACATAACAGAAAGTGATGGTGCCACTCCACACATTTCAATGAATCTTAACTGTCTCCTCAAAAGCAAAAGGAAAGTTACAGGAAAAATGCAATTACATCTTTACAAAGTGAATTTCTCTTTTAGATGGGTAATGAGAAGAGAGAATGTATTTTAATCTTGTCAAGCATCTAGGTGTAATTAGAGGCAGGCTATTTTATGAAACTGAATGTCAGTCTGATCAAAAGGAATGAGGCCTATATAGAGCAATACAGTGGTTAGAAAAAATAAGACTTAAAGGAGAATAATTGAGATAATCTTTGGATTTGAAAACACATTTAGTAGCTACACATTGCCTTAACTGTTCTCCTATCTTCTGCCTTGGTTTCTCTTTTGATTAGGATTACCAAGTCCAGAACACAATTTTAGATCAGAAATGATGGATAATATACTAGACTTCTGAATTTTGCCAGGAATCAGATTTCCCCCTCCCCAGGCCTAAAGTCTGATTGGCAGCACTAACCAAAGGGAAATGTACTGACCAAGGGGAGGGAAATGTATTGGGTTAAATAATGAAAGTGTAAAATGTATTTGATTAGAGATTTTTAAAAAGAAAAGGCACAATTATAAGAAAATGCACATTTGGGAATAGTTTGCGTGTTTCTTTTATAAAATTATGATGTGTTATATCAGTAGAATTAGATAGGCATGATTCAATCCTCAAGAAGAACAAGTGTCTTAGTCAATAAGACACTTAAAGAGAATTAGACATGATAAAAAAGAAGCGAGTGTTCAGTTCTGAGATTCTTGTAATCACAAGTAAAAAGGAGGAATGGAGAATAAGTTAATATAGAGAACAATTAGCAAGATCATATAAGGAAAGATTTGCATTGTTAATTAGAAATTTTATTTTTATTTTTTTTAAAGCTCTTTATTGGAATATAATTGCTTTGCACTCTTGTACCAGCTTATGAGGTACACCAAAGTGAATCAGCTGTATTTATACACATATCCCCATATCCCCTCCCTCCCGCGACTCCCCCCCACCCTCCCTGTCCTGGCCCTCTAAGGCATCACCCATCATCGAGTTGATATCCCTTTGTTATACAGCAACTTCCCACTAGCTATCTATCTTACAGTTGGTAGTGTATATATATCTATGCTACTCTTTCACTTCATCCCACCTTCCCCTTCGCCCTCTCCGCCCCCCCGCCCCGCCCCGCCCGCATGTCCTCCAGTCCATTCTCTGCGGTAGATTAGAAATTTTAAAAGGATGGATTGTACCAGTGAATTCTGAGAATCTGGGGCATGGTGTCTGCCTCCCATGAGCCAGCCTGTTAATACTGTGAATAATCCAAGAGTTCATGAGTCAAAATGGCTCTGTCTGTCCTGCCCGGCAGCACCTCCAACCTGGAAATGGCAGAGCCAGCTCTCCTGGCCATTTTCACAGGCTGAGTCAAGTTGCTCCTTGTTAAGATCAGAAAAGAAGGAACAGACAGCACAGGGTAGTACTCCCCCAATTTTTTCATGCCAAAAGAACACCAAGAAAGTGATAATATTTGTGCAGCACGCTGAGGTAAATTGAAGGAGACTGAGAGACCTCTATATGAGTCCTGGTTAAAAAGTCATTATCTTTTCCTCATATTAATAAGGTAAGAAAAATAAAATGCAAAAATTTAGGGAGGGTATTAAACATAAAATTTTTATAAAATTTCCAATTAAAACTTTTTGACATTTTTAATGAAGCCATTTTAACCATTTAAAAAAAAACTTGAATTAACAAGTTATGTGCATGACTGTAGTTTGAATGGTTTTATTCAATTCCTATTCAAGACATTTTAATGATGATCTCTATAAAATTTTGATGGGCACCACAGAGAGCCTTTATTCTTGCTAGCAGGTGATTTCTTAAAATGTAAATCTTTTTAAGTAACCATTCGAAATTTTACAACAGCCAAAATTATATTTAAAGAATTTAAGAGCTCTTTCATTGGCAAATGTAACTGTACAATTTCTTACAATAACATGAAGAGAGTCTAAATCCAACTGAACTTTTCATATCAAGTATTTTAAAATAATGATGAAGCCGTGATTTGCAGAACACATATATTAGTAAAACAGAACCCTGCAGCTAGTTAGGACACTCATAGAACCCATTTATGGAGAATGGACAGAATATCTAGTATTTGACAGGAATGAGTTTCTGGATCCCTGTCTGGAAGCGCAGTCACGAGGACACCCCTTGAGCCTCCCACCCCCTACTGGCATCACCTTAAACTGCACCCTTGGCCAGTACACCTAGAGCACAAGACTGCCCAGTAACACACGGACTTCTTATGCATGAAACGCAGCAGAATGCTCTGCAGCAGCTGATGGAGGAGATGCTAAAGCAACAGGCACGCCCCGTACAGCAGCCAGGCCAGAGGAGTACCCGAGGTCCTGCATTATCCCCAGCACACACAGGGAACATGCTGCCAGGCTCTCTGCTCTGGCTCCCCCTCTGAGAAGCCCCAGACAAGACTGCCCTCTTTAGGGAGAGCTGCCTGGGAGTTCCAGTCACCCAACCTTCTTAAGAGATGAGAGTGTCAGTATCTTAGCATGCACAGCAAACCCAGTAGGAAGTTCTAGCTAGGGGGTAAACACAATCATTTTAAACAGGTGTGTCACATACATTTGTTTTTTCAGTATATCTTCAGATGTGCTGACGCTCACTGCTTACACACTAGCCTTTCAGTGTCACATCTTTCTTTTGCCTAAAATGGAACAGGGCAGCGGACCTAATTGGTTCTTAGTGCATGCTGTGAATGTCAAATGAGCTTCCAAACCTGAATGAGAAACACAGAAATGTCTGCCAATGAAACTGTAGTCAACACAGCATTCATTCACTCACGTACCACTTATTAAGCACATACTAGGTGCCAGAAAATGTTTTAGGCACTAGGAATGAAAATTTTGTCTGAACAAAACAGACAAAATGTCTTCCCTCATAGAAGTTACTTTCCAAGGGGGTGGAGGAGAGATATGTCTTTAAATTAATAAGAAAGAAAGAAATTATATAGTATTAAAGTATAAGTGTGCTATGGAGAAAAATAAACAAAAAGGGGGTATAGAGGGCTACAGTGAAGGAAATTTGGAGGAGTTTGCAATTTTAAACATAGTGGTCAGAAAAGGCCTCACTGAGAAGATGATGTTTGAGCAAAGACTTGACGGGCATGAGGAAGCTAGTCACGTGAATATCAGGGAGGAGACATTACAGATAGAGGAAACGTAAAGGCCTCAAGGTGAGAGCTTGCCTGGAATTTTTGACAATCATCAGGGAGGCCAATGTGACTGAACTGAAGCAGTAGAAGATGAAGTTACAACCACGAGTAGGGTGTGGAGAGTAGATCATGTAGAGCCCAATAGACCACTGACCTCTACTATGTGTGAGATAGAGATTCACTGGAGGATATAAAGTAGAGAGATGAATTAACTTTTGACAGAATCATTCTACTTGATGTGTTAAGAATAAAACATAAGGAGGCAGGATAGAATTGAAGAGACTGTGTAAGTCAGAGGCAGCTGCAATAACATAGCTGAGAAGTAACGATGGTTTGGATCATGACAGTAGCAGTGCAGATGGCAAGAAGAGATCAGTTCTGGATCTGTTTTCTATCCAAAATCTCCTACTGGATTGGATATAGCATATGAGAGAAATATAGGAATCAAGGTTACCTTCAAGTTGTTGCACTTGACCAACTGAAACAGTAGTTGCCTACTGAAGAACAAAATTGGAAGACTGACACTACCCAACTTCAAGACTTACTGTAAAGCTACAATAATCAAGAGAGTGTAATTTTCATGAAAGAAGAGACAAATGGATCAATGGAACAGAATAGAGAGCCCATAAATAGACCCCCATAAATATAGTCAACGGATCTTTGACAAAGGAGCAAAGGTAATACAACGGGGCAGGACCATCTCTTCAGCAAATGGTGCTGGAACAACTGGACATCCACATAGCAAAAAAAATAAATCTAGAAAGAGACATTCTTCACAAAAATTAACTCAAAATATATCACAGACCTAATGTAAAACACAAAACTGCAGAAGACCTAGAATATAACAAAGAAGGAAATCTAGATGACCTGCAGTGTGGTGATGACTTTTTAGGTACAACACTAAAGACTTGATCCATGAAAAAATAATTTATAAGCTGGACTTCATTAAAATTAAAAAAGTTCTGCTCTATGAAAGACAAAATCGAGAGAGTTAGAAGACAAGCCACGGACTGGGAGAAAATATTTTCAAAAGACACATCTGATAAAGCACTGTTATCCAAAATATACAAAGAATTCTTAAAACCCAACAATAAGAAGACAAACAACCTGATTTAAAAATGGGCCAAAGACTTTAACCTCACTAAGGATATATACACTAAAAATTGGGAGATTGGGATTGCCACATATGCATTACTAATAAGAAAAATATATATTAAATTGTACACTTTAAATATATGCAATTCATTGTATGTTCAAAAAAAGAATATATACAGATAGCAAGTAAACGCATGAAAAGATGTTTAATATCACATATCATCACGGAATTTCAAATTAAAACAATAATAAGATACCACTCATACCCATTACAAGGGCTAAAATCTGGAACACTGACAGCATGAGATGCTGGTGAGGATGTGGAGCAACAGGAATTCTCACACATTGCTGGTGGGTACAGCCACATTGGAAGGCAGTTCAGTGGTTTCCTGCAAAACTAAACATATACTCTTACCATATGATCCAGCAATTGTGCTCCTTAGTATTTACCCAAATGAGTTGAAAACTTAAATTCATACAAAAATCTGCACGTAGATATTTGTAGCAGCTTTATTATAATTGCCAAAACTTAAGAACAACAAAGATGTCCTCCGGTAGGTGAATGGATAACTAAACTGTGGCAATGGAATGTTATTTAGTCCTAAAAAGAAATGAGCTATCAAGCCATGATAAGACATGGAGAACACTTAAATGCATATTACTAAGTGCAAGAAGCCAATATGAAAAGGCTACATACTGTATGATTCAACTCTATGACATTCTGAGAAAGGCAAAACTACAGAGACAGTAAAAAAGATGAGAGGTTGCTGGAGAGTGGGCAGGAGGGTGGGGAGGAGATCAGAGATGACTAGGTGGAGCATGGAGGATTATTAGGGCAATGAAAATACTCTGTGTGATATTATAATGATATATATGTGCCATTATACGTTTGCCCAAACCCAATGAATGTACATGAAGAGTGAATTCTTAGGCAAACTATGGACTTTGGATGATTATGATATGACAATGTTGGCTTATCGTTAGTAAAAAACGTACCACTCTGGTAAGCGATGTTGATAATAGGGGAGGCTATGTATGTGTGGGGGCAGGGGTGACAGGCCAAATCTCTGTGCCTTCTTCTTAATTTTACTGTAAACTTAAAACTTCTCTTAAAAGATAAAATCTTTAAAAGAAAAGGCAATTGTCTCTTATTGAGATGCGGAACAGGTTTGTGGAATTGATCTAGAGTTTTGGAATGGTAAATTTGAGAAATGTATTGCTATTTAAGTGGAAATGTTGAGAAGGTATATGGATGTATGTCTTGAGCTCAGGAGGCGAAGCAAGAAAGAGATCTGTAGAAGTGTAGATGTGTGAAACCAAGAGATTTGCAATTGAATGTTAATTGTTAGGCAAAGAGACCAACAATAATACAAATTGTCTGAAGAGTAATGTGGAATGAGGAACTTTCCCATAACCCATCCCATAGCCTAAGAAGTTTTTGTGGGGGTTTTTTGTTTTTGTTTTTTTTTTGTGGGTTTTTTTTTGGGGGGGGGGGCGGTTAATGCAGACCTAATCAGTCCACAACTCTGCTCAAAACTCTTGAATGGCTCCCCAAGTCTAAGAATGAAGCCCAACGTCCTTAACGGGACTTGTGCCTTCAGCACGTAGCAAGTGCTTAATGGTTCATTCAGCCTCTTTTCCTGCCACAATCCCTCACCTCCACAGAAGCATTCTGCACTTCACAGAGACTGAGTGGCTTTTAGAAACTCAGGGTTTCCATCTATTTCTGATTTTGCCCTCCCCCACTGTCTTACGCAGACTAACTCATATTGCTTTTACAAGGCTATGATTAAATATCATGTCATACTTCATTTTAATTGTCTTTTAACCCACTGGATGGTCAGCTCTCTGAAAGGCAGTGTATTTGTCTCCTGTGGCCATAACAAATGACCACAAACTTAGTGGTTTACAACAGCAGAAGCGTAGTCTCTCACAGTCCTAGAGACCAGAACTCAGCAGTCAGTGTCACGAGGCTGCAACCAAGGCACGGGTAGGGACAGGCTCCCACTGGAGGCTCTAGGGGAGAACACTTTTTACTGCCCTTCCCTGCCTCTGAAGGCTGTTCCCTCCCAGGCTCATGGCTCTACATCACATTGCCTTTTCTATCCCTGCTTCCATCATCACATTACCTTCTTCCTCTTCTCTTAAATCTCCCTCTGCCTTCCTCTTATAAAGGACCCTTGTAATTGCATGTAGAGCCTGCCCAGATAATCCAGAATAATCTCCCATCTCAAGATCCTTCACTTCATCACATTTGCAAAATCTCATTTGCTATGTAGGGTAACATATTCACTGGCTCCCTGGACTAAGACTTGGATTCATTTCTGTGGGCCATTATTCAGCCTCCCAGAGTCAAGACAGGGACTGCTTTGCTTATCACTCTATCCCCAACAGCAAGTGCTGTTACATAATAAGCTCTCAGCTTACATTTTTGGAATGAATGAATTTGGTGAGTTTTTATCACCTGAATACCTCATTAATCTTCCTCTTAGATATAATGAGAGAAAAGTCATTATCTCCTATCAACTTACTGCTCATAAATAAAAAGAAGCTTTCGTTGGAACAAACAGAACTTATTCTTCTAGGATCAGGTTTGACAAAGTTTGTTAAACTGCAGGGGGAAACAAGCTTGGTCAGGTTATTTAGCTGAAATACATAAAAGGCCACTGGGGTTCTTATCAAATTTAAATCTTACTATAAACTTCTAATTGTCTCCACAAAACTTAAATAATAAACCCTTCTGGGAGGACCAATGCTTTCTGTGAGAATGGTTAATGAGGGTCGGTATGGGGGATTTAGTTACCAGGGGTGAATGAGGTCCTGGGAGTCCAGATCCCAAGGACGCAGGCAAGGCTCGATTTTCTTAGCTTTATCATCTCAAAATGCTTCCTTTCTGATTAAGTGCCAGTAACATTTTCCTCTCAAAGCACAGTTCATTTAAAAGTTTAAATGCATGAGAAAACTACTGAGCCCGTTTATTTTCAAGCAACATATTCAGGTTCTATGAACATGTTTATTACCTAATACTATTTTGCATATAAAAATAAACATTTTCTCATAGGAAAACAGTGGTTTTCTCAAAGTCATACACATGAAATGACAGTACCAGTATCCCAACCAATTCTAAAAAGATACCAATATCTGTTCTTCATCATTATGATAAGCTGCTTGTGGATACATTTCATTTTACAGCTAACCTCTAGGCTAAAGTACAGAGCCCTGAATTTGGAAGTCAGTAGAGTTGGATTATGGATAAAACTACTTCTCTAAGTCTCAGGCAAATCACTTAGCCATAATGAGCCACAGTTTCCTGAATAAGAAAAAACCCTAACAATTGTGATTTATGAATTGGACTAGACATTAAAATCCTTTTCTAGTAGTAAAATTCTCAGACTGTCTATTTCTTTAGATACAATGCTACTAAAAAATAAATAAATGTATGTGTAAACTAGATAAAGGAAATATAAAAACAGAGCTAAGTGATTTTGAAGAGGATGTAAGTAAGAGCTATTCTGGATACCATGACCACCCATAATAAATACATTTCCCATCTTCCCTCCCAGTTAGGTATAGTCAGGTGACTAATTGCTGGCAAATGGGATATAAGTGGAAGCTGTGAGTGCAACTTCTATCAATAACAGTAACCATTAAAGAAAAAAGGCATACTCTACTTTGCTCCCTTTTCTCTTACTACTGGCTAGAAAGTGGGCGTGATGACTAGAGCTCAAGCAGCTACTCTCAATCATGAGGCAGCTTAAGAATGTCTGAGCATCAAGATAGAAAAAGCTGAATCTTGATAGTCATGGAACCACCATACAAATCCTGAATTGCCTACCTCCAGTCCTCTATGTTACATAGAAAAAGAATTCTATCTTGTGTAAGGCACTGTTATTTTGATTTATTTGTTACTCATAGCTGGATCTAATTCAAAATGATTTAGGTTAGGTACCTAGAAGTGGGTGCTGCAAATGATAGACTTTATGAAAAAAAAAAAGGTATTGATTTAATGAATGTGGTAGACATCTAGTGATAAGGATGTAGCCACTGCAGAGTAAAAATTTGGTGACCCTGTTTTATGATGGCACAGCTTTTGGGCAGTCAAAATTCTTAGTCAAACTGAAACTTGTTCATATTGCAAGGCAGACCACCTGCCCAACAAGGCTGTAGCTCTAGGGGAAATGATAGAAAAGGTTGAGAATGATGGTTGGCGATTATTGGCTGCTACTTTCCACTTTTAGCAAAGATCTACAAGAAAACGTTAAACACAAGCCAGAGCTAGCCAGCGTGAAAGCAGAGATGGAAGGGAATGCATCACTTTTCTGAGGGAGGCACCCTCTACTTACCTCCTGAAATCTAGGTTTCATGAGAGTTCAATGATTCAGAACATTGCTAGGTTGAAAAAGCTTACAGCTTCAGTAATTCATTTTGAAGCTGCAGGGGAGACTGGGAGGTGGGGTAGCTGAGAAGTTAAAGACTCCAGCAGATTACACTTATGCCTATCCTACACAGGCTGAACATACTGGCAAAGATGATATTAAGGGTGTTTCCTTCATCCCTGCTGCATTATTTCAGATAGTCACTGTTAACATGAGGGTGGGCATGGGGAGATCAGAAGTTTTAAATATCACAAAAGTCTTAAAAACTAGGTTTATTCAAGAACTTTGACTGTGGTCATTTATACATGGAATTGACCAAAACTGAATACACTGAAAACCTGTTTTTCTGTTTTGTTTTGTGTCACAGAATTTTATTGGCAAAATCTTCACGTCCAGTCTGCATATGCCCCGAATTAATTATCTTTTGCCGCCTAACAAACCACCCCTAACTTAGTCGTGTGGAGCTGCAACAATACTTTGTTGCTATTACTGTCATTCCTCACAGTTCTGGGAGATGACTTGTGCCCAGTTAGGTGGTTCACACTTAGTGTCGCGTATGTAATTGTGACCAGACAGTGGCTGCTGCTGGAGTCATCTTAACAGTTTCCTCCTTCATGTGTCTGGTAGTAGTTGATGCTGGCTGTTGCCTAATAAACTTTAGCTAAGTCCGTGAGCCCAAATATTGCATGTGACCTCTCAATGTGGCCTGGCATTCCTTATAACATGGTGGCTGGTGTCCAAGGAGCAAGTATGCTAGAGAGTCAGGCAGAAGCTGTATTATCTTTTATGACCTAGCTTTGGAAGTCACATGAATACAGAAAAATGGTACAAATCAACCAGTTTGCAAGGCAGAAATAGAGACACAGATGTAGAGAACAAACATATGGACACCAAGTGGGAAAAGCAGGGGCCATTGGGGTGGGATGAATTGGGAGATTGGGATTGCCATATATACATTACTAATAAGAAAAAAAATATCAAATTGCACACTTTAAATATATGTAGTTTATTGTATGTCAATTGTATCTCAATAAAAGTTCTTAAAAAAAAAAAAGGAAGTCACATGTGGCCATTCTGCTCTATGCTATTGGTTGAGGCAGTCAAAAAGTTCCAAGTTCCAAGGAGAAGGGGGCACAGACTCTACTTCTTGATGGGGAAATAGCAAGTTCTAAGAAGAATTGGTGTGATTAGAGGTATGGTTTCAACCATCTTTGGAAAATACAAGTCCATAATGATCTAGCCTTCAGAATATAATTCCTGAGCTCCCCATCACCCAAGACAGCAAAAACAGCAAGTGATCTGCAAAAGTTTCAAGGCCTCAGTAAAAGTTTAGTACCCGTTGTTGTCCTCCTAGGGGTCCTTAGAGGTAAATGGAAATGAAAAAACTTTCCATAAGCAAAGCCAGAACCATAGAGGATAATAGATAAGGGAGTTCCTCCCAAAGAACTAGGGGTCCAGGTGGCTAATCAGGGAACTTATCCCATACTGTTCCAGCCCATAGGGAATTTGAAATTTCTAGGGATCAGTGGCTGATGGGTGTTTCCCATTCTCCCCATTTCTGAATGGGAGATTTTATTGAAATTAGCCTTTCCTTCTCCACTATTGAGCATTGGATGTGTTTATGGAAGACAATTTGTCTTTTAGTTTTAGGGCCACCAGAACATAAGGAGTCATACCCAGACCCGGTGGATAGGTTTGCCTATCTCCCAGAGATCCTGGACTTTGAACTGGAATGAGTACTTTAATGCCATTCAGGGTTACCTCTCTAAGAAGGAAGAGAGCATGGCCAAAAAATATGGGATCCAAATTTGTCCCAAACATTCCTTCTTTGGGAATATTCCCCAAATATCCCTTCTTCCATAGGAATAGAATTGTTCCCCTTCTATTCCTATTCCACAGGAATAGAATTGTTCACTTTTAGCTAGATACATGGTACCACAGAAAATTTACTATATACCCCAGCATCCTTTGGAACTAGGTGCTGGCATGTAATTAAGTTCTGGAACATGGAAACATTGTGCATAATTTCCAGTAAGTGCCCTTAAAGGGAGAAGATATGCCCTTCATCAATTCCTTCTCCTCCTTGCTGACAAGGAAACTAATGTGATGTCCTGAATTCAAATGGCCCTCTTGGCCTCATGTACACTGAGATGGTTGAGCAGCAGGAAAGGAGATCACTGCTCCTTGATGACTCCTAAGCTTTCATACTCATCCTGGAGTGCCTACTTCCAGGTTTCTTTATTGAGAGATAAACAAACTCCTGTGTGTTTTAAGCTGCTATTTGTTTAAATTTCTGTTACTAATAGCAAATCAAATCCTAATTACTATAGCACATAGTTGAATGGGGGATAATTCTATAATATAAGGTAGATTAAGATAAACATTAATTATATAGTAACATCCTGTTCACACAAAATCAAGCGACAGTACGTAATTCGGGGAAGTTGTCTGCCTCCATATAGCAGCCAAAGATTTTCTTTCAAAATGCAAACTTGATCCCATAACTCCCCAGCTTAAAACTACCCTACGATTTCCCTTTGGACAAATCTCCTTAACCTGGTATGTAACTCCCTGTGTGATCTGATCCCTGCTACCCCTCCAAGCCCATTTACTCTGAAGATCCCACCTACTCGCTGACATCTACCTACACTGGTCTTTCAGTTTCTGTTGCTCAAAACTGGAGTTGTAGGCAGCAGATTATATGATTGCTGAAAACAGGTACCTTCTCAACTATTTTAAGGTAATATTTTAGCATAACAACTATTAAGATTATGATGAGAGAAAGCATAATAAACCAGGATCATGATATGTGTAGTGTAGGTGGCCAAAAAGTGGCTCTTCTGTGTCACCTCACCTACTGGCCTGACCCACCCCTAGGCTCACGCCCCTAATTTTAGAACCTATCTCTGCCCTTGATCTTTGTCACCATGTTTCCTCCCACATGATGATCCTCCATCAGCTCTTCATCCAGATGACTTTTATCCATTCTTCAGGTATCAAATATCCCTGTCAAATTTTCCTAGTATAGTAGCTCATCGTGCCATGTAATTTTGTATGAAAACTGATAATAGGTCAGTTTTCTCATGGAGCCATGTGTATCTGTGTCTGTGAATATTTGATAAATGTCAGTTTTCCCCCAACTAGAATGTATGTTCCATGCGTCAGATAAGAGGTTGCTTTCAGCTCATCAATGCACCCTCGGAGCAGAGCACTGTGGCTAGCACAGTGTAAGCTCTCAATAAACATCTGTTGAATGAATAACTGAGATGCTCAGGGATGAGCCAAAAAGAATGAAAAAAAATTGATAGGGTGAGAATGAAAAGAAGAGTTGATGAAAAAGCACATAGTCACAGCAGCATAAACACGGATGACATATTTAGGAGGAAAAGGTAATCAATGTGCTACAAATCACTTTTCTAGATGATGAGAGAATATAAAGGGGTATAAAGCATGGTCACTGCCCTTAAGAAATGTACAATTTAGGGTATAATAAAACTTATGCAAAAGAAAAAATAGTCAACTAACCATAAAAGGCAGAAAAAAAAATGCGTTAAATGACTAAGACCAACCAACAACATGCCATAGATAACATCGAGAAAAATTACTACCGATTAGAAGAAATCAGGGACAATAATAATTTTGGTGTCCCTTGTTATGTACCAGGGACTGTATTAAGCACCTTATACGTTATCTTACCTAATCTTTACAACACCCAATAAGCAAGGTATTAATATTCTCATTTTAAAGATGAGACTCAAGGTGTTTAAACATGCTTAAGTAACAAAGCTTATATATAGAATGCCAGAATTTGAGCCCTAGTCTTTCTAAATTCAAAACCAATATACTAATATCTATGTTATAAAGATGAGAGTTCAGCTAGACTCCAAAGAATATGTAGGAAACACATCAGCAGAAGGAAAGTATGAAGGACAATCAGGCAAGGAGTATAGTGTGAACAAAAAAAGAGAAGAAAATTAAGGTGTGAAGAGTGGATAGCTGAGTCTAGCCATAGGTAGAAAGTCCATGAAGGAGTAGAATCCAAGGTAAAGTTGGGGATAGAATTTGGGTCAGAATGAAGACAGCCTTTAACAGCAGACCAAGGTGTATTTGGCTTTTATCCTGCAAGCAACTGAAAGGTACTATAAGGTCCTGAGTTGGCAAATGGCAAAATGAAAATGAAATGATGGTCTGCTTGGATTGGAATGAGAAAGGAAAAGAAAGGAATAGATTCACATAGGAAAACTCAGCATACTTGAGATCAAAGAATGCTGTAACTGAAAAGAATTGTAACTTAGTACCAGACCTCATTTTACAGATGAGGAAACTGTAGCCAGGACAGTTTAAGTGACTTCCCAGAGACTGGTAGAATTGCTAGGACTGTAACTTGGTTTTCTCCCTATTATTTCCACTATGGCACAAGTGCAGAAACAGAAGAAAAATAGAAGACAAACAGAGAAAAACCAGAATCAAAAAGAATTCTCAGGTTTTTGGGCAGAACAATTTTAAAAATAATAACATCAGTGTCAGATAAAAAATTTCCAAAAAAAGATCCTTGTAGCAGACAGACTCAAATATGGGGCCCAGTCATCTTCACCTCCTGCTATTTATGCCCTCGTGTAATCTCCTTCCCTTGAGTGTGGCCTGGCCTAGCAACTGACTTCCAGCCTATAGAATACAGCAAAGATGACGGAGTAGCACTTCCATAACTACATTACAGGAGGTTAGACTATAACTTCTAATTTGCTAGCTAGCAGAAGCTCTCTCATGCTGGCCCTGATGAATCAAGATGCCATGCTGTGGGGCTTCCCTGGTGGCACAGTGGTTAAGAATCCACCTGCCAATGCAGGGGACATGGGTTCAAACTCTGGTCCAGGAAGATCCCACATGCTGTGGAGCAACAAAGCCCGTGTGCCACAACTACTTAGCCTGCACTCTAGAGCCTGTGAATCACAACTACTGAGCCCACGTGCCACAACTACTGAAGCCCGCATGCCTAGAGCCCATGTTCCACAACAAGAGAAGCCACTGCAATGAGAAGCCTGCATGCCACAAGGAAGAGTAGCCCCCACTCACCACAACTAGAGAAAGCCAGCACACAGCAACAAAGACCCAACACAGCCAAAATAAATAAAATAAAAAATAAAATAAAAATAAATAAATAAATAAATAATAAAAAATTTTTTAAAAGGTGCCATGCTGTAAGCTGCCCTGTGGAGAGGTCCACATGGCCAGGAATTGAAAGTGGTCAACAGCCCAGCAAAGAACTGAGGCCTCTGGATCAACAGCTCAAGAAACTGAATCCTGCCAATAACTATGCAAACTCAGAAGCAGATCCTTCCCCAGTTGAACCTTCAGATGAGATCGCAACCCTGACCAATGATTTCATTGCAGCCTTCTGTGACACCCTGAAGCAAAGACCATGGCTAGGGAGTGCTCAAAATTCCTGGCCCACAGAAACAGTGGGGTAATAAATTGTGTGTTCTTTTAGGCCACTAAGTTTGTGATAATTTGTTAGGCAACAATAGATAATTAATACTATTGAAAGAAAAGGCTAAGTTTTGGTTTAGGCAACGGAAGAATCAATTGTAGTTTCTATAGAGCACCAGGGATCGAATCCATGTTTTTTAGGACAATAAACTGGTGAACAGTGAAAAACTAAGAGAGTATTAAAATTTCAATTAAGACATTCGGCAGTGAAAAAAGATAAATGAAATTAGGCATACTGAAAATTAAGAGAAAAGGTTTTAAGAGACGTTTGGAGATACAATATGATATTGTTCAGAAACAGATTTTTTTTGAGAAACAAAAATTTGTACAAACATAAAGCATACATTGGCAGTAATGTGGGAAGGAAAAGAATAAGTGACTAAAACCATTATGTACGTACAACCTTGGAACCCTCAGGGAAAAACTTAGCAACTCTTGAGTTTTCTCTCTCAGTACCTCTCTTTCACTTCCAGCACTCTCTAATCAATAAATAGCACAACTCTGATGATCAGAGTATCCCTGGAGAATAATAAACCGTGCAGGTATTATTATCCTAAAATGTTAACATCACCACTTTGGACTAACGTAACTAGAAACTTCCAGAACATTTTTGAAGATACTCTCCCATTTTACCTTCAGTTTTTCTAATTTGGCTTTTTAAAAATATAAGCTGAATTTTTATTCAAATATTCCTTTTTTAATAAGAGAACATTAGTCTAGTGGTTGCACGTGGGCTTTATTTTTCTTTAAAAGAGAGAATTTCAATGAACTACTCTACGCTTCCTCCACCTGGTAATTTGGACTCCAGCACAGAGGAGAAAGCCAAAATATAATAGACAACCTAGGACATAGCACAGTGATGCTTGAACAACACAGGTTTGAACTGCAGGGGTCTACTTATTCACAGATTTTTTTTTTCAATAGTAAATACTACAGTACTACACAATAGGCGGTTGGTTGAATCAGTGGATGAAGAACCACAAGATAAGGAAGAACCACACATATACAGAAAGCAACTATAAATCATCTATGGATTTTCAACTGCGTGGAGGGTTGGCACTCCTAACCCCCACATTGTTCAAGGGTCAACTGCTTTTCAAAAAGTCATCTTCTTTTCAATATGAGGATTTATAAGGTTTCTAAGGAGTCCACTTGTTAACAGAGCTTTAGTTCAGAGAAGAAAGAGGAATTCTATTCTACACAGGCACATAAGAAATATTTAAACTGTAAACAACCACCTGTCCCAAACCAACCAAAGGCATCTCATTAATGTCCCACAGAAAGTATCTTAGGAAGGGAGGACTGTTTCCCCATCCCAAGGCCCCTACAAGCAGAGAAGAGACACCAACGCACAGAGAGATCGTTTCTCACGTGATTCGCAGGCATTTAGAAGGTGGCATATTGAAGAAGACCAACGTGCCTTCTGCTCCAGCAGGGCCTTTATTTATGCAGGAGTTGTGGTTCCTGCACTTGTCACTCACATTTGTTTTATTCATCCACTATCTCACACACTACCCAGCATAGGCCTTCAAGAAATATTTCCGAGTAAAATGCCATTCAAGAATAGCAAGAGAGAAAGAGAAACAATACAGCTGAAGTAAACTCTTCATTTCCTTAAGAAACTATAGACAGATATATTGAGAATTATCTACATTTAGTATAAGAACCTTAATGTATTAGGAGGCAACTCTGCCAATGCAGAGACTGAAAACTACGGAAGGTCATTAAGAATCAAGTGCTGATCAGTCCACATACAGAACCAAGACAATGAAAGTGATGGTCTGGACAGGACCTGAAATGACATAATTCCCACCTGGTGGGACTTTCTTAGTTCATTGCATGACAAAGTTGGAAGGTAGATATTAGAACCACTGAATATCAGTTTGTTATATACGTGATCATGCTGATCTTATATGTGAATAATATATATGTATTTTATATGTAACCACATTCTGGAGCATGGATTATCATTCTCAATGTATACTTTCGTTATCATTATAAAGCCCTAAAATTAAAAAAACTTTAAAAAAAAAAACTTAAAATATCAAGAATCTCTTAAATACTGCTGAAGAGAAGACAGCTGAGCCACAAGGACAGAACTGAAATGGCCTTCAAGATTCTGGTGCTGTTTACATAAGGGTGTTCAAATAAACTTGTTCCTTCCTGGGACTGAGCATTCCATATTCTATCCTACAGTGGGTATGGGGGTCGGAGTGGCTGTTGCCACATTTGCAGCACTACCACAAGTTTATAGACATCTTTGAACTTCAAAGCTGAAGATGCTCAAAAGCAGTCTAAAGCAATTGGATTGGGCAGGATTCTCCAGAGGAACACAACCAATAGGATATATTAGGCAAGTCTGAAATGTGTAGGACAGGCCCGTAGGGTAGACTGGGCACCATAGACTAGTCAGGTTGACAAAATTTGACCATCACAGCAACCAAAAGAGGGTGGAGCTGCCAGGCTAACACCAACCCATGAAAGCCTTAAATTTCTAACAACTCATACTAACACATTAATAACTTTATCCACAGAGTCCATTATTCTATGAACACAGAGTGCATGTAGATGATGCTTTACAAAAACCCTGCCATTATACACATATTGATATTCTAAAACACCATCTTCGGTTAGACCAAGACTAGAAGTGGTAAAATTATAACACCTCTACAGATTAATGGGAAGCTCTGAAATAATCTCTCTTGCAGTTTACTGAAAATATTTTATTGTTAATTAGGATGGGAGATGAAATCACCTGCTAAACTAGCTATGAAGTTTATGAACCTTATAAAAGGGTTTCTGCATTTTTCAGTGGGTTAAGTCAAACCATGGTAGAACTTCACCCTATTGCAGCTACCATCTGAAATGGATTGATTTCCTTATACCTGTAGATCTAAATGCCACAAACTTTGCAAACCTGTCAGTTCAGATAGCTTACATGGTAACAATATATTTCTTATTTATAGTCTCCTCTCTTGCTGGACCATCAGTGTCCTCATCAATTTCTTCTTTTAAAAGGAGGGATATTGTAGCCTGATAATTCAAGGGTTTTTATATACCGATCCCACTGCTGACTAGTATGCTACACAATCATTTGATTTTTTTTTCCTCTCAACAGTTTTATTGACCCTAGACTTACTGTTTTGTATTTATCTGCATTAAGTTGAGTTTTCAATTATTATCTGAAAACAATAAAGAGACTATGACCTCTCATGATCAGTTTTCCTTATTCTTCCAATGCTGCTGGTCAACAGCATCTTTCACTGTTTTCAAAATAGTTAGGAACTTAATGCTTCCAGTTCACCATTTAAAAGGAGTGAGCAGTTATCAACTTCAGTTTATTGCTGATCTGTTGATAACATCTTGTCAACTGAGGAGATTTTCATCTTATCACTTCACTCTGATATACATCTGCAATGGGTTGAATTATATCTTCCAAGAAGATATGTTTAAGTCCTAATTCCTATGAATGTGACCTTATTTAGACAGAAGGTCTTTGCAGATGTGATTAAGTTAAGATGACATCTTATTGGATTAGAGTATTGTTTATGACATCATTTAGGAATTGCCTTCATGTCATTTGTGGTCAAATATTTAGGTCGCTATCTCTCTATATCTATATCTAGCTTAATAAATTGACATTTAAAATAAATTGATTTTATTTGGAGTGTTCACACTAATTATTTATAGAGATATAAAAGAATAAAATGGTATTCATAAAAACACACCTAAGTTATTCTGTAAAAAGCTTGCTTCATTGGTTTTGCACATTCTGAGCATCAGCATTTTGACCTTAATAATTAAGCAGTGCCTGCCCAGCCACGTGGTATCTACAACCAAGGGGCTTCATAAAGGGAATCAAAACGTTCATTGCAAATGACTGAATGAGCCACCCTGAAAAAAAACACTGAATTTGGAAGATATCAGAGAATATACTGTCATGTGGACACCGTTTTGTGTCAAAGATTTTTGCAATCTTCTCTAAATCAAATATTTTACAATATAGGTTTATATATGAACCATACAATGTAAATGATTGGTCCTGGAACTAATCTTTAATTCCTTCTCACTGGGTGTGATTAAAATCTGACCAGGACGGCCCAGAGAATAGCTTCTGTTTTCTTTGAGTCTGATCTGAATCCCTCTTTTCTTCACCCCATGGGGTTCAGGTCCTCTGCCAACTACAAACTGTGCTCCATCTCTGCTTCTATTCTTGAATTGCTGAGTACTCGATCCCTGCCTAGACACTCGCTCAGCGTATTTATGCACAAAGTTTTCAAATGATTGATTTCTATATAAAGCTTTTCTTCCTTCCCATACCACAGCTAATGCTACCTATGTGGTACCACAGCTTTCTGCTCCCTTTCTAACCAGAACATTCAGCCCCCTGTCCTCTGCAGCAATCCACGTGCAGCTGCATGAAGATAGCAAGGCATTTTTAAATCCTGTGAAAGACAGTATTACTTGCTTACAATTTGTCCTTTGCTCTCTACATTTACTACTGTTTCCCTGACAACTCAGCTTGGTCACCTGACTTGCTTTGACCAATGGAACATGGGCAGACGTGATACATGCCACTTCTAAACTGATGGCATAAGAGTCCTAGCAAGATTAAAGCATTCTTGTATCCACTATGAGAAGGACATACTCTGTGTAGCCACTGGTTTCAGAGAAGGACACTTTTAGACCAGATCTAAACCCAGCCTGCAGGCTGGAGCAAAGCTCAGCCTATCCCAGCTAAGCCCAACCAAGCACAACAGAGCCCATCAGAGTCACTGAATCTTCAGGCCAATGAGTGAGAAATAAATGTTGTTGCAAAGCCACTGTGATTTGGGGAGTTATTTGTTACACAGTGTTATTACAGCAAAACTGACAACAACAAAAAACCTTATGGAAGGATGTCTCTTCCTAAACATGGATCAAGTTGAAAACAGAGCTCCTAGTGGGAAATATCATGATGAAAATATGCCAATAAAACTACAACATTAAAATTACTGGAAGTGATAGCTCTAGAACCCTGTTTAGTAACTTCCTACCTAAATTGTTTCACTCCAAATCCTATTTTCATTCACCTACAGGATATAGGTTAGCAGATAAGAGCTTTACACAGCCCATAATCTCATCTCATGAGACACCAAAAAAAAAAGTCAACTAATTGTCTACCAGCATTCTGACAAATTATGGAAGAAAATATCAGGGAACTAGAAGTATTCAAAATTAAATGCCAGGCACAGAAATTAAACTGCTATGGCCACATACAGGGGCATAGCAGTTTACCTAACTTTTAGTGCTCTCCTAGTTCATCAGTTTTTGGATATTGGCTACATTTTCCATTGCCCATCATTTCACATTCTTGATTTCTTTGGGGAGAATTACCTCCCCCCACTGGATCAGAGGTCCTATCTTCCTTAACCAAAGGAGACAAATCAGACATTCATTTTTTAGAAAATAGGGAGGGGAGAGGAGTGGAAGACCATCTCCAGTGAAGAAAGGAGCAGCCCTGTGTCAGCTTCATTGATCAAATTGTGTTTATTGATGAGACCCGAAAATAAAACATCATGGAAAATGATCGGCCCAGGGAAAGATAAGATAGGTATTACTCCGCTTGAGAAGGTACAATTATCCAAACTCTCCTTCCAGGAAAAGAAGTCAATGAGTGTATGCAAACAGTATGCAGTCATTGGTGCTTTAGAAAATAAGCTTTTAAATACAGATTATGTTGGTCAACTCATCATTTAAACAGAATTATATCAAGCATTTGCCTCCTGGACTTCACACCACATCACAAGTCTTTTCCTAGAACCATGCAATGGCCACCTCAGATGGGGTCTTGGACATCCATGTGACTTTCCAGTGTGCAAAGTTGCACTTCCAGGAAGTCCATGAGTCAACCAGGCCTTTTCAGAATCCAAGAGGGAAACTTGTATGGTCTTATCCACAACTGGGTTGCATCCTTTTACAACTCTGCAATAAAAAATACATTAAACTGACTTTTTCATATATTTCAATGTAACCTTAATCATTTTTTAAAAATTTAGTTATATCATTCTGAAAATTGCATTTTCTCTACAACGACGTAATTTCAAGTTCTAATGAATCCAGCATATTCATTCTCTTCATTTTATCAATTCAGGTAATTTCTCTGTTCTAATCCTTAATTCCTCTGAATCATAGAGACCTTTTAAAAAAATCACTTTAAGAAACCAAGCCTGACTTACCACTTATAACCACCTTGCGTACACAGGAGAGATCATTACGCCCACCTAAACCAAGTCACAGCTTGCCTGATTTTCAGACACAATGACGTCCCTCCAAACCAGCTCTCTTGTCATCAATCTCCACCTGCACAAACACTGTGAGCGCATCCTTAATTTTCTCGACTAACTTATCAGCAGCCCCATTAATATTCTAAATTATCCTCTCTGGAAGACAAATTGCTTTGCTATTTGTCTTCTTTAAACATTTTCTAGTCACAAAATGTGGCCTCAAGTTTCCTGCTATCAAGTCTTAGTGTATAATCTTTTTTCACTCTCCCACCAAAACTGGGTCCTCCTGCATTTCCAAGGCTAACAATCATATGAGAGCTATGCCTTTAGGTCTCTATAAGCCTACTTGTTCTTTCAACAAGTATTTTTGGAGCTCCTATGATTTGCCAGGCAATCTTAGAGATGCAAAGTATGTTTACTTTGACCACCTGGCCACCTGAAGCTGGTAATTTTAGTGGATGGAGACCAAGATTAAACAAACCATTCAGTTAAATTTAGAGCATGGCATATGGGCATATGTGCTTTAGAACAAAAATGATGCAAGACAGGGGGATAGAGAATGCTGAGCATGGGAGAGATTGCAGTTTTAAATGGAGCAGTCATTGAAGGCTTCACTGAGAAGGTGACATTTCAGCAAATTTCTAAAAAGGATGAGGCAATGACCCACAGAGTTAGATGTGGAAAGAATTTTTTAGACAAAGAGTATGAAATGTGCTAAAGCCCTGGAGTAGGAGTAGGTTACGTTGCCCTCCAACTGATTTGCTAGTACCATTTCCTCCTCTTCTTTCTGTACCTGCCTCTGTTTAAAAGCAGCTCAAAGAAGGGAATCTCATGGCACACCGTTTTCCAGGGTCCATCTATTGCCATAGGTGATCCCATCCTCTCAAGGCTGCTCAATCCCAGTTCTGCATACCAAGGACAAATCCCTCTTTTGAGGTACATATCTGTACTGCTAAGAGCCTGTTGTCATTTGTAGCACAAACAATAGTTCCCACTCTGCACTCATCATTTTTCTCACCAAGCCTGCTTCTCTGCCTGTCCACACCATCCCAGTCACCCAATCTGGAAACGTGTGCTACCTCTCAGGCTCCCTCCACTTCCTTCCATTCCACACCCAGTCTGCTGTACAGGAAGACATTCCCCCTTTTATATACATGGTGCTTATTGATCCTGAGCACAGACATGAGTCTAACTCTCAGGATCTCAGCACATGCTGTCGACTTCACTGTGCCTGTCAGCTGCCGGGGGAGCAGGTAAGACCCTGTCTCCAATCTGACTTGGAAAAGGAGACACAGCAGAGATGCTATCAATAAAACCCGTATATCACTACATCCCCTATCTATTCTTAATTAAACACAACACACACACACACATACACACATCCCCCACCACCACCACCACAATTCATAGCTCAATATAAGCACTGTAAGTCTTTAATAATAAAGTTTATATTTTCATAGGGTCTTATCATCTTGAGATTTTATGAGCTACATTACCAATAATTTAGGATATAAAATTTAAGAAAACCTCAGCCATTCACAGACTTTTAAGAATACATTTAGTCTCCCAGCCATGTTAAATTAAAAAACTCAAGTTACATAAATCTTTCATAACCAATAAAGGAAAATGCATATTTCCAATATCAATAACCTAATTATAAGAGCTGTAACTCATCAGACCCCTCAGTGGAAGCAAAACATTTCAGAGCACCTCTCTCTTGATATTACAAAGGCCTATTGAGAGAAGTAAAGAAGTGTGTTTTGGACTTTTCACCCTTGATGGAAAGAACCCAAAGAAAATTGATGAAGAAGTTTCAAACCCCTTTATCAGCATTCCCCCTAAACCAGTTTGAGTAGTGGGCATTCTCACCATTATAGATAATGTTAAAAAAAAAAAACAGGCCCAAAATAGAGTTCCTCATTCCAAGCCCCACATCACTGAACCAAGACTGAATTACACTTATAGCTCTCACAAATGGAATCTTAAGCCAGTCAACCAGGAATCACCTGATCAACAGTTAGGTACTCTGCCTGATAGACCCTTGTCTTCCCCTAAAGGAAAGTAACCTTGCAATAACCAACTTTTTTTTCTTTTTTGCTTAGTATAACTTCCTCATTCCCATTCCCTTCTGGCTATAAAAGTCTTTCACTTTGTAAGCTCTTCAGAGATCCTTTCTATCTGCTAGATTGGATGCTGCCCGATTCAAATCCATTCTTGCTCAAATAAACTCTTAAAATTTTTAACATGCCTCAGTTTATCTTTTAACAACAGTCACCTGCCTACCAATACAAATAGTCATCAGACACATAGACCTTGATCAGACTGAGCTGGGTCCAAAGTCTATCTCCTATGTTTACTACCTTTAGGGTAATAAATTTCCCCCAAGAATCCTAACGCAAATTGGGTATATGACTTATAAACATTTTGACCAAAAATTGGAACTTGTTTCAAAATCTGATGTTGTATTAACAAAAGAGTCCCACTATGATTTTTAGGTAGCACTTTATACCCTTTAAAGCACTGATCTGTACATGGTCTTCTTTCATCTTCATAAACACTCCATGAAACATAAAAGGCAAATAGCAGGGCCACAGAATATGAGACATTGGGAGTTGTGAGAATTCACTTACAAGAAAAATGAAGGCCCCTTACCTAGATAGTCTCAAAAGTCATAAATGATCTCCCTTTACAGATAAAACTACCAAGATTCAGGGAAGTTAAGAGGTGTACCAACCAATTTCACACAGTCACAGTGTGTTGTTATAATCTGCTCAGCCAATGAAGAAACTGGAGCATGAAAAGGTAGATAGTCTGACTTAATGGCCAAGGCAGGCATAAGGTCCTTAACTTTAAGGCTTGAACTTTTTCCATTCCTATATGTTCCTTTTAAGTCAAAGTTTGAACTGCACATCTGAGAGCTACCGGAGTGGCCCCAAACTCCCCCTGTCTGTCATGAAATTCGATTTCCTTATACAAAGCAGTACTTAGGAAACTCTTATTTAAAAACATCACCCAGCTACAAATGAAAATCTTCCCAACAGGGATAAGATAGAACATCTGCCTTCCTTTTGCTTAATAGAACACTGCAGAGCTGCTCTCTGCTTGGATAAACGCTATTTGGGTTTTCTTGATTTCTGAACGGGTTCTTAGTATCGCTCTCTTGAGCGTGTGCTCTCTCGGTATTGTCATTGTCTTCTTACCCAGAATTTTATGTGTAATCGTCTGTTCCACTATTGGCTTTCCTGAAACCAATCTTCCTTGTCTTTTGTAATTATGTAAAGCTGTTCTCTTTGCAGGCCACACACTGTAGATATCTAAAACCTGGAGAGAAAACACCCTAATTGTAATTATAATGGATTTCAAATTCCTATTATTCATGTTGGAGAGAAAACATGTAGTGAGGTTTCATTACCCATTTCCTTTAAAACTTGGAAAAAAATAGTACTTGAACTTATTTTTGTTAGAGCAGGCAGTCTTTAAAAAAAAAATCCTTAATTACTTCTTCAGAATTTTTAAAACACATTCTATTTTTATGTCTACCTACTCAAGTTAAAGAAAATTGAGGTCTTTTAGTTGGACCACACAAACACAAGTAAAACCAAACTTAGCTACACCAAAAATCAATCAATTGCCCTCATTCCCAGAGGACAGACCAAACTTCAAAACCAGCAATCATGTTGGAATTCTGAACCCCAATAGTAGCAAGGCTTCTAACTGTTGATTATTATGCAGGTCTTGACTAATCTAATTAAGTAAAATGGAAATCCAATTTCAAGCATTGTTGTACACATTTGCATATGACACAAGTAAAGAGTCGGCCTGAAGTTAAATGAAGCACATGTGCAGCCCCCTTATCAATTTGAATTTGGCTTTTCCACTCAGGTCCATTTTGAAATATTTCACTCTCAACATCTGCAAACCACTCACAGCCCAAATGCCATTGCTAATAGCTGCTTGCTTCAGTGTTGCCATCTCTCTTAGTGAGCATTAGTAACAAGGACTGGGCACTGTTTAAGCTTGTATTTCTGAGGAAAGGATCCTCTGGGAATTTCCTAGTAAAGGGAGAAGCAAATAAATGCTACACTTACTGCCAAGCAGTTCCTCTTAGACTTTGGGAGGCTGTGGCAGTAGGAGATTTTTTTAAAAAATACTCCTAACTTAGGTACCAAAAAGGAATTCTATTCTGGGTGAAACTCTTCAAAAAAGTTTTTTTTTCTTTGAAAAGAAGGGGGTACATGAAAATGGAACACCAGCATGAAGACGACAGAGCCAGCCTCAGATACACTTGTCCCCTGAAAACTCTCACAGAAGAACTGTCAACCAGTTGTCAATCATTCTAGTGTCAACTATAAATTGGCAGTCACCATTGGCACTTGACATCTACCTCTACAAGGATTTAATCATGTGCTGTTGCAGCTGCTGACTTTCAACACCCCACTGAGAGGAGTTCAGGGTAGAGAGCTGAAATGAGGCACTCTGTGCTCTGGGAAAAACTGGCAGAACAAGTCTTCAGATAGTTAGATATTCTCAGGAGCCGATTTTATGAGCCCCACTGTTGTATCTCCTCATATCTAGAAAAACACTAAAATCCTTCATGGTGACGTCTTCTCCTCACGACTAGCAGTAACCTTTACGAGACTAGCAGAAACATTCTGCAAAAAATATGTGCTTGATTGTATGTATCCCCCCTTCTCCAAAATCGCATATATACTGACCTTCCCACCACCTCTTTGGAGCAGTTTCTCAGAGCTATCTGGGATGCTGTTTCCTGGGATGCAGTCCTCATTTTGCCCCCAATAAAACTTAATTCGTAACTCTCACACTGTGCATTTTTTTAAGTCGACACTAGTTCATTGGAAGAGCCAATGTAGTTAGCTCCCTGTTATACCCCAGGGTGAACACAAGTGTGACAGGTGTGGAGGGGAAAGCTGGGCCCTTGCCACAACACCAGGTTTTCTCAAAGCCCTGGGGAATGGCTCAATGTTCCATCTATTCATCTCAATTCGATGTTTACAATGTTCTGGTTAAAGAGCATTTGTCTAGAACAGAGGGGCAAAATGTTCCACTCATATTCTATCTGTACTTTGTGATTTACCAATGGCATCTAACAAAAGGAAAATAAAGTATAAGAGTGAATTAAATGTGTAAGGAGAGAATAATGGAAGCAGATGCAATAAACAGCAAGCATTTATAAAGAGCCATCATGACAAGAAAAATTGATTGCTTTATACTAGGAAAGAATATCAAATGAAGGACTGGAGATTCACATTAGCATTTGAGGTTATGCATTCAACACAGTACTTCAAAAGATAATGAATTACTTCAGAGGAACTTTGGAATAAGAGCCACTAGCGAAGCTTAGTGGACATTTGACCATGTTCTCTGCACTGTTCAAGGAATTTGGTTTACAAATGAATAAGGCATGCTCTTGTTGCCCTTGAGTCATCCATAGCTAGTGGACCAGAACAGTCCAGGAAACTAGAAACTGGAAGAACCCCTTTGCCTTGGTATCAAAATCGAGATTGCTAAGATTGCCAAAAGCTCACAAGTTATCCTGAAAGTATCTTCCTTACCTTCTCTCCAGCTTATAAAATACGCTAACTTGCAAAAGTCAGTTAATGAAAGATCATGTCACTCCTTACCACAGACAAGCTTGAGGCTTAGGCATTTTAGTCTTATTGACTTTAAATTTTTGGACACAATGTTTCTAACAAATATTTTCTAACAAATATTTTTAAACTACAGAAGTATTTTTTTAATCCCGAGTCCATCCTTTATTTAAAGATATTTGTATCTTTCTCGGATATTTCTCTCCTTGTCTATAACATAAGGATAATATAATAAGACCTACCTGCCTTACTTATTCATAAGGTTTTGAGAGGCTCAAATAACTAAAATTTGTGAAAGATATGTATAAAGTGCCATGTTAATATTAGCAGCCATATTATACTCACAAGAGCTGAGGTTGCCAAGCTAGTGGATGTAGTTCTCATTTACAGACCCAAAGGGAAGAGTCGCATAAGAAAAAGTGGCAGAAAGCTCAAATTAAAGGATTCAGTTAATCACAGACCCAAAAGACATGGACAAAAGGAAGGCCAGTGGAGAGCACAGCAGACAAGAATCAAGACAACTGGGAGATGGTCATAACTCCACAACCAGAAGTGCAATTTGAGGAAAGCTAAATGATTTATGATTCATGGCTCATTAATCCTCATCTTTCAATGTGTTTTGAGCTCTTCCCGTGATAAGTCTGTTATATACAAAATTATTTTCAGAAAATTAAATAGTCCACAATATTCAACCTCAGAATGTGGATTTGTACCACACAATCAAAAGTACTCATGTGAGATTTAGTTAAGACTTAAAGAAAACTAGTGACCAATGAAACAAATTGTTCACTGTTAAACTGGGGCATTGAGTAAATAATTTCAGATTCTGAAAAGGTTCACCTACCAATAAATAACAGGTTTTTTTTTAACTCAAAAGTTCTACTATCTTTAATATCTTATTTGCTGTAATTCTGTTACTGACCAACTGAACATGTTTACACTTGTTTTGAAGAATGCAGGGGCTCATTCTGCCACTTTTGAAGTGACTAAAGGAATACAGGTGAGTCCTTAGCATTTTTAAAGCCCTCATAGTTCATCAGAAATCAGAACTATAAAAGCAAATAGAACTATAATGCAAAACCTTTTTGTATGTAATCTGGAGGGGCATGAGATATTTTTACCAAAACAAATGACGTTGAGCAACTGTGTCAGTCAGGGTTCAAAACAAGAAATAGAAAACACTCTAAGTGTTTCAATAAGAAGGGGATTTAATAGGGAATTTGGTATTTTCAAAATTGTTGGAAGGGCTGGAGAAGCAGAAAAGTCAGATAGCGGCCACAGCCTGGATTTTTTTTTCTTCAAAACTACGCTCCCTCAGCTGTGACCCAGAGGTTATTGAACTACTTCTGTGACCTCCTGTGTGCCCCACACTCACGAGCTGATGTCTAGAGAGTAGAACGTGGCATCTGGATGCTGAAAACATCTCCATCCTTAGGAGTTTGCGTGTCAAGCTGACACCTCTGTAGAAAAACATCCACCACTTCCCTTACAATCTCATGCATTTACATTTCTTCGCATGAATGTAAATCACATCCATCAAAAAGCTAAAAAGGAGTCTAAGAAATGTCATTTTTAGCCTTCTCTTACATGAATTTGTTGGAGGGATAAAAAGAAAGTGGAAGTAAATGCTAAGTATAATAAAGTATATTTAGCCCAGCAGGTTATGTGCAAAGCAGTATTCTAAGCCTCTTGAAAGACTGAAAAATATACAAGGCAAGAATCTTTCCCTCAGTGAGCATTTATTCTAACTAAGAAGACAAGAGCCATTTATGAGGAATTAAACATCAATAAAAGAGAGTCACTGGTATTCAGTACAACAGACAAGTGGTTATGGGACTAAATATAAAGTTTCTTGAGAAAGATTAGCGGTGAGAAAATTGGCTTTGAGTTAGGTAAGACACAAACTACTTGCTTCTCTTTATTAGCTCAAACTATTACAGTAATGAAGAGAGCATTGCTAGTACAAAGTGTTGAGTGGGGATTTAAGACTCCAGGGTTAAAGCAGACCCACAACTTCAACAAGATCTACCTAGCTCTCAACTCAGGTGAAATCTTCAAGAGCAATTAATTGTGTGGCTGCAGTCCATACTTACAGAATAAATCCTCCCCTTTCACTTGGGTTAGCTTATAAATTAAGGCCCTGTGAGCCTATGAAGTCCTCATCTTCACTTAGGCTTTGCTTCTATGTGGGAAACCACGGAGACGTTTTCTGGTTGGGGAGTCTCTAGGATCTATTTAGAGTTGGTCCTTTGTTCAAGGTGCCTATGGCCAGAAAGTCCCCAAAAGCCTGTCTGCAAATGTACTCAATGCCCATCCATGATTAACTCTTAATAGGTGGCACAAACAAAACCGACAATGGAGAGTCAGAAAAGAGCAATGGTACCATGAGCTGGAAGAATCTGAGAAGGTGCCATTATAAGCATTAACTCATATGTCACAATTCCATCATCTGTAAAAATAGTTACAATAGTTACATTTGGAGCACAGTAAGATTTTCCCTAGTTTTAAGTAGACATTTCTTGGTTGGAAGGAAACACGAATTCTGAGTCGATATTCTGTGGTATGTACATCTCTGTTTCAGTATCACATGTAGGAAAAAATTTTATCTATAGGCAAATGTTTTCAAGATTTCTTTTTTTAGGATGTCAATCCTTTCAAATATTTTTGCCCTTTTTTTTTTTAATCAACTGGCATTGAAAAGCAAGAAATAAAGTTTCCAGGATAACCCCATCAACACTTATCATTATATGACAAATTATCTTTGGAGCAAAACCAATATAAATAAAAATTCTTTAAAGGGGCTTGAATAATTTGGCATATTTATGTACAATTCAATTACAGTTTGGTAACATAAATGCTCTACTGGGGCAGGTACTTAACGACGGTTGAGGGGCCTCCTAAGAGGGCACTAACATAATCAGAGGAGGCCTCCTAGAAAGAGTGATGTCTACACTTTTAAGAGAGCTTTTTTGAAGTACTGGATTTTTCCCTTATGAGAGAGGGTGGTAATACACTGAGTCCCATAGGCTGTTCTCCCCAGGAAAGGGGCTCTGAGATTTGCATACGGATGCTTTGCTGAGGCGCCCTCTTGGATTAACACTTGTAAACGAGTAAGGGAAGCTGAATTGAGAAAAGGGTGAGGTTAGAAGTGTGAGGCAGCTGCAAGAGAGGACTCAGCTGATCTCAAAGGGAGCTTTGAAGCTGAGGAGGTCCTTCAAAGATGCCCTATATTGAGGCAAGGGGATCAGGCCTTTGTAACGCCAATATCTAGCCATCATTAGATGCAGGGAGCCCAAAGGGAGGTGCAAAACTTGGGTGAGGCAGCTCCCTTCAGCAGAGGGCAGCTCCTGGGCGGGCATCCACCTGTGAGTGGCCAGCAGTCAACACTCCCAGCAGCTGGAAGAGTGGAGGATCTGGGCAGTGCCCACAGGTGTGAAAACCCACTGCCAGCAGGTCATTCTTTGGGCTCATCAGCAGGTCCCTCTATTTCTCCACGGTAACCTGAATAAGCCATAATGCTGGCAAAAGCCCTGGGTCTTCTATTAACACAGAAGCATTTATTTGGGCCCACATTTCTTAGAGCCAACCTCATTTTCACACGTTAGGCCTTTCTACCAAATGGATATTTTGGCCTGATGACAAGCTCAGAAAGGGGCTTGGCCCAAGAGATCCACTATCCCTGAAGAGAAAACTCAGTTCTCCCAAATGGGAAAGATCTGTCACCCTTACAGACTTTATCAGAAAGTAATTTGAATTATAAAATAATATGACTAATTTTGAAGAATACATATACCAGAAATTTGGTATCTACTGTTACCCTGTTCAAGGTGGTTAGTTTTGGGAAATTGGTATGGTTAGTTTGGGGAAATTTGTACTTGACATTGTTTTAGAAACTGCTCTTTGAAAATTAATTTCAAAGCCTGTGACACATTTTTAAGGCAGAAATATGAGTATGAGGTAGAGAGAATTAAGACCTAGGTAAAATGGGTTTGAATTCTCATGTTTACCATGTATTAGCTATTTGCCTTCAGCCAAATTATTTAACCTTTCTGAGCATTCTTTTTCTTTTTCTTTAAGATTAAAATAATAACTACTGTCACTGGATTATCATGAGAAGTAAATGAGAACATATACATAAGATTCTGGAACATAATAGATACTCAGAAAAGGTTAGTTTCTTTATTCTTTTCTTCCTCACTTTCTCTTCTTTTCTCAATGAGAGATATCAGAAAAAGGCAACATATCTCAAGTATAAGATTTCCCCTTTTTTAAAAATATTTTTATTTTGGAATAATTTTACACTTACAGAATTATGACAAAGTTACTACAGAGAATTTCCATATGCCCTACACCCAGTTTCCCCTGTTATCAACATCTTACACTAGTATAATAAATTTGTTATAATTAATGAACCAATACATCATTATGGACCAAAGTCCATAGTTTATTTAGATTTCTTCAGTTTTTCCTAATACCTTTATTCTCTTCCAAGTTTGTCTTTTTTAAATAGCCAAACATTATTTGAAATAAAATTTGGTAAATAAGGTAAATAATAGAATTTTTCAAAAAGGAGTTAATATAATGAGGAATCTACAGATTCAATGCAATCCCTATCAAATTACCAATGGCATTTTTTACAGAACTAGAACAAAAAATCGTAAAATTTGTATGCAGACACAAAAGACCCCAAACAGACAAAGCAATCTTGAGGGGAAAAAATGGAGCTGGAGGCAGCAGACTCCCTGACTTCAGACTATACTACAAAGCTACAGTAATCAAGACAACATGGTACTGGCACAAAAACAGAAATATAGATCAATGGAACAGGATAGAAAGCCCAGAGATAAACTATGGTCAACTAATCTATGACAAAGGAGGCAAGGTTATACAATGGAGAAAAGACAGCCTCTTCAATAAGTGGTGCTGAGAAAGCTGGACAGCTACATGTAAAAGAATGAAATTAGAACACACCCTAACACCATACACAAAAATAAACTCAAAATGGATTAAAGACCTAAATATAAGGCCAGACACTATAAAACTCCTAGAGGAAAGCATAGGAAGAATACTCTTTGACATAAATGACAGCAAGATCTTTTTTGACCCACGTCCTAGAGTAATAAAACAAAAATAAATAAGCAGGACCTAATGAAACTTAAAAGCTTTTGCACAGCAAAGGAAACTATAAGCAAGATGAAAAGACAACCCTCAGAATGGGAGAAAATATTTGCAAACAAATCAACAGACAAAGGATTAATCTCCAAAATATATAAACAGTTCATGCAGTTCAATATTAAAAAAACAAACAACCCAATCAAAAAATGGGCAGAAGACCTAAATAGGCATTTCTCCAAAGAAGACATACAGACGGCCAAGAGGCACATGAAAAGCTGCTCAATATCACTAATTATTAGAGAAATCAAAACTACAATGAGGTATCACCTCACACCACTTAGAATGGGCATCATCAGAAAATCAACAAACAGTAAATGCCAGAGAGGGTGTGGAGAAAAGGAAACCCTCTTGCACTATTGGTGGGAATGTAAATTGATACAGTCACTATGGAGAACAGGATGGAGGTTCCCTGAAAAACTAAAAATAGAATTACCATAAGATCTAGCAATCCCACTGCTGGGCATATATCCAGAGAAAACCATGGTTCGAAAAGACACATGCACCCCAATGTTCATTGCAGCACTATTTACAATAGCCAGGTCATGTAAGCAACCTAAATGTCCATCAACAGATGAATGGATAAGGAAGATGTGGTACATATATACAATGGAATATTACTCAGATGTAAAAAGGAACGAAATTGGGACATTTGCAGAGACATGGATGGACCTAGAGACTGTCATACAGAGTGAAGTAAGTCAGAAAGAGAAAAACAAATATCATATAATAACACATATATGCAAAATCTAGAAAAATGGTACAGATCAACTGATTTGCAAGGCAGAAATAGAGACACAGATGTAGAGAACAAACATATGGACACCAAGTGGGATAGCAGGGGGGCGGGGGGTTAATTGGGAGGTTGGGATTGCCATATATACATTACTAATAAGAAAAAAATCAAATCATCAAATCGTACACTTTAAATATACATAGTCTATTTTATGTCAATTATATCTCCATAAAAGTTCTTAAGAAAAAATAAATAAATGAGGAAGTCTTGTGAGGCTTATAAACTGACCTTTACAGATATTTCCAAAGAAGACTTCCAGAAATATGTTAGCTCCAGCAGCATCACTGGAATTGGAATGCTTGTTTGGATTCCCAGACTAACTCTGCTAGAAGACAGTGTGAGTTGGGTACATACAGTCACTTTCACAAATAGCTTAACATATTAATTTCTAAACTCCCTTTCTACTCATTCTTACCTTCATCACCTACTAATATGAACAGCCTTTCAAATCCAAGCAAAAATAATGATGGGGACAGATAAAAGGTCACCAATACATTCAGGAGATTTGAATCCCAAGATAAAGTCTTTAATTGGATTCATGATGTAAACTTTGATCTTTCACAGATAAAAGACCCCAGTGAATGACACGTCTACTCTACAGTAAATCTACATCAGTCTCTTTCTTAAATTTTTAACAAAGAAAACTTAGTAACAAATATGCCTCAAAACTTATTAGTAACAATGCTTACATCCTGAGAGATGTAAGCCATGAATATTTGTTTTGAGGTTATAGGAGACTGTGAGTTTCATTGAGAGTGTGTGGAGGTGTTTTGTCTTAACAATAAGGCATCCCTTCTGCTGAGACCATGTTCTGAACACCATTCTCACAGGTCCTCATTTGGCCTCTTGCATAGTTAATGTGGCCTGCGTATAGGATATACATGCTACTGAGAGGGGCTGAAGTATTCAAATCACTCAAGCATCTTATAGCTAAGAATTAACAAAATCTCCCTCTATGCTCCAGAGTAATTAAAACATGCAGTGTGGGCAAATCTGAGAATTGGGAATACACCTGAAATTTCACAAAGACTCATTAAACCATCAAAGATAATCCTAAGCAAAACATACTTCTATGTTTACTCCCTTGGTTTTTGTATGAGAACAGAACTGTTTGCTTGCCTTCTGCAAAAGTGAATGCTTCCGACTTTGCCTTTTACTTATAAAGAATGTCTGTCCAAAAAATAACTTCTTTTGGACAGACCTTGCCTACTAATGACAAGTTCTGTGCTCCTGTGTCCCAGAAAGACAATAACTCTCACTGTACAGAGCTGCTAAACTCTGGGAACAGACCTCAGAGAAGTGGAAAACAGGCAGCCCCTCCTATATTATACAGAGTTCAGATTATAACTCTGAATGCTTCATGGAAAGAAGAATCCCATAACCTCTGTGCTCAGGCCTCTTACGTTGCCTTCTACAGCTTGTTGCTAAGGGGCTAATGCCACCTCTAGAATACTCATGTCACACTGTTTTCTGTCCAGAACTCTATGCTTAACCACAGTCATATAGCAGATGTCTTGATACAGTAGACATACTTATTTGGAGGAGGGACAGGTCTGCCTTGTTCTGTTATTCCTCTTAACCCTTAAACTCTGATAAGTTTTTTCCAACTCTCCTCAATACTTCTATATCTAACAAAGGAAGAGACAGTGGTTAAAGAAAATCCACAGAGAACAGAGAAGGAGATGCAAATGGATGGATGCTATTACTATGGAAAACCACTGAGAGAATACTTAGTAGAAGTATTATCAGTTCCTGAATTTTAAGTGCTTTTAGTAACAAACTGGCATGTCCCTTTGATAAGTTAGAATAGGGAACGGGGCCCCACTTTACCTGTTCTCTGTGGCCACGTGAAGGCATGGATGTAGAATGGCCACATACAAGAGGATACAGTAGGCTCATGGGCCCTACTCATCATAGGTCTGTAATTCTTTTAAAAGAGAGACAGTGTGAATTTCCTGTTTCCCTAGCCAATGAGAGCAATGACTCAGTGAAAGCTGAAAAAGTAGGAGTGTGGGTAAAGGCCCATATAAATTCTGCAGACTTCATCACATTTTCATATCTTGTTTTAATAATTTGCAAGACTCATCTGGTTGTTTCAAATGCCTGCAACTCAACACTAAGCAACTAGAATTAAGCAGTATTTAGTGGAGGTATCACATTGGGGGTAAAGGTCATCAGCAGTAAGGAAAAAAAAAAAAAAAGCAAGGAGCTTCACCCCACAAGCATAGTAGACTTCTTTCAAGGGTCAGAGACAGTGGTGCATGCAGAAGAATGTTTGCCGTGTCCATTGTGTGTATCAGGGGAGTGTGACTTTGGCCATATTTGTATGATTAAGGAGCTAATGAATCACCTTGCAGCGGCAACCTCTGAATTAGAACTGGTTGAAAGTTTTTGTCAGAATCAGTGGTTTGCAAAAATCAGCCGCTTATGTGTAGTCAATGCAATAAACTATATTTACTAGGAGCTTGGAACAGAATGAGTTAAAAAAAATTACTTGCCTAACTACTAAACTTATACATTTGTAATTTATTTACAAATGAAAATTTTAATTTATATTTTTTCTCAGCATATTATCTCACAGACATAGGGCTCTATGCTTAATAACAGCTTCAATTATTTTTCAATTGCTTTATCTTCTCTCCAGCACTAGAAATTTCGACAATATATTCATATTACAAGAGACCTTTAAAATATGATACGATAAACACCTTGGCACCATAGTTGCTTATTTTCTTCAATGAAATAATTTAAAATCCAATACTCATCTCTCAGTACTAACCTAAAATTAACTGGAAACTGGAAAGGAGAATGGGTTTCCAGTCAAAACTGGCCCCTTAGTTTTTAATATCTATAAAAGTGAAATATTCCGTAGAAATGCTGTAGTGGGCTGCAGTTTTGAAACTGGACCCATATCTCTTCCAGTTCTAGCCATGTAATTTACACAACATCACACAGCTTCAGGCACCTCATCAGGAAAACAAGGTTAACTAACATCTTTCTCATAGAGTTGTTTCAAGGATTGGAAAGGAAATTGCATGTGAAGGAACTTAACAATAATGAGCATTCACTCAATAAAGATTTTTAAATCTAAATCTTTCTGCCCTAAACTTTCAACCTGTAAGAACAGATAGAGGCCAAGGAATTTCTTTTGACTGGAGAGTGGCAGCCTCCTGACCTCAGTATCCTTCACATTTTGAATCTGCTCTTCATCTCCTCCTAATCCCATGCAATATACATCGTTGCAGATCACTTTAGCAAACATTTCTGCTTTTCATAGAGCTGAGACATCCACTGAATATCAAAGAAAGACCAAAGGTGTGTTAGGAGTTAAGACAGAAGTTTCCTAAGAGGAGATGATGTGACTTACTCATTTTTACAATACAACACAGATGCACACAGACACACACAGGAGATGCTTTGAGGCATTCGCTAATGGAAAGGACTTTGAATGTCTAATCACAATCTCTCTGAGCTTCATCTCTAAAATTAAATTAACAATACCAGCTTCACAATGCTATTGGAAATATCAATGAGAGAATGTGAAAATGTCTGCAACAGTAGTGGGGCTGTATATAAGACCTTATTCATATCATTGACTTGAACCTCAAGCTTTCCCCATATAACTGGCAAGCTAATAAAAACATCTTTCCTCAAATTTGTGTCTAAATCAAAATTTGTCTGTTATATGTTAAAAGTATAAATATAAGTGTTTTACACTATATTCAGGCTCTCATAGGTGAATATATAACATCATCTTAAGTAATCTCTATATGTGAAGTATAGCAATTCTCTTTGAAAATTTCCAACCTGCCATGGATCTGACCTACTATTTTGTGACTAAGACAAGGCCTCATTCTGAATCACCAGCTACCTACACATCAGTAAGAATCATTTTATTAAGACATAAACTGCTAATGCTTCATCATAGTCTATATTTAGGACAGAACTTTCCCCACTGTCATACTGCATGAGAGAATAAAGACAGACCTAACAAATGAGAAGAGTCTGTTTTGGGCAGCCTAGTCTCTTTCAGATAACTGTCTCATGATTAATTCCTCTCTCCAGAAGACTGCTATGAAGTTTATTGTTACTCTCACATCGCTTCTTAGAATATCTCTAAGTCATATAACTTTCACAATGGTTTGGTCTTCAAAATATTTGTGTCTATCTGCACTGATCACTGATTGGCTCAGCCCAAAGCCAATTCCACCTGAAGTTGGCTTCCTATCTGCAGGGTTAAGATTCAAAATTGTTAAGACCCAATATAGCACAAGGCAGCAATTAGAGGGGATGTTGACCAAAGCACCTGAGCTGGGTTTTGGGGACCACCCTGCTCTGCCTCCAGCTGTTTAGCTCTGGGAAGGTGGGCAGGGGGAAGGTCAGGATGACCACTGGATGATGGGCACCACTCAGGAAGCTCAAGACAATAGCTATTTAACCACCAAATAAGGACTGATTTCCACATCTTAACAACCAGCATGGCTGTACCAATGCCTCCTTGCAAATATGTACCCTAATGAGTGAAAAATCAGAAAAATGAAGAGGCCAATATGTAAGAAGCTACTTAAAATTCCCAACGTTAAAAGACAGTTGTAAGGAACTCCGGGGCTAGAGGGAGCTGAGGAGGGCTGAGGCCGGTGGCCGAGCACCGAGGGGCGAGCTAGCCAGCCAGCGCTAGCGCCGAACAACCACCGGTACCCGCACAAGTACCCCGGAAACCGCCCGCGGCGTGTGCTTGGGGCCCGTGGGCGGGCGGCCGCGGCACCGGAGGAGCGCAGAGCGGCAGCCGGTTCGGGCGGGTGGCATCACGGACGAGAAGGTGTTCACCAAGCAGCTGGACCAGTGGATCGAGCAGCTGAACGAGTGCAAGTAGCTGTCCAAGTCCCAGGTCAGGAGCCTCTGCGAGAAGGCTAAAGAAATCCTGACAAAAGAATCCCATGTGCAAGAAGTTTGATGTCCAGTCACTGCCTGTGGAGATGCGCATGGGCAATTTCATGATCTCATGGGACTGTTTAGAATTGGTGGCCGATCACCAGATGCAAATTACTTGTTCGTGGGAGATTATGTTGACAGAGGATATTATTCAGCTGAAAGTTACTCTGCTTGTAGCTTTTAAGGTTCCTTACCATGACCGCATCACCCTTCTTTGAGGAAGTCATGGCAGCAGACAGATCACACAAGTATATGGAAATGCAAATGTTAGGAAATATTTTACAGATCTTTTTGACTATCTTCCTCTGACGGCCCTGGTGGCTGGGCAGATCTTCTGTCCACATGGTGGCCTCTCACTATGCACAGATACGCTGGATCCCATCAGAGCACTTCACGGCCTACGAGAAGTTCCCCACGAGGGTCCAGTGTGTGACTTGCTACGGTCGGATCCAGATGACCGTGGAGGTTGGGGTATATCTCCTCGAGGAGCTGGTTACACCTTTGGGCAAGATATTTCTGAGACATTTAATCCTGCCATTGGCCTCACATTAGTGTCTAGAGCTCATCAGCTGGTGATGGAAGGCTATAACTGGTGCCATGACCGAAACGTAGTAACGATTTTCAGGGCTCCAAACTATTGTTATAGTTGGAGTAACCAAACTGCAATCATGGAACTCGATGATACTCTAAAATACTTTCTTGCAGTTTGACCCAGCACCTGGCAGAGGTGAGAGCCACATGTTACTAGTCGTACCCTAGACTACTTCCCGTAATGAAATTTTAAACTCGTACAGTATTGTCATGAACCATATATTGACCTGATGGAAATGGAAAGAGCAACAGTAACTCCACAAAGTGTCAGAGGGTAGTTAACATTCAAAAAAACTTGTTTTCACATGGACCAAAAAGATGCACCATATAAAAATACAAAGCCTCTTGTCATCAACAGCCGTGACCACTGTAGAATGAACCAGTTCATTGCGTGCTGAAGCGACATTGCTGGTCAAGAAACCAGTTTCTGGCATAGCGCTATTTGTAGTTACTGTGCTTTCTCTGAGAGACTGCAGATAATAAGATGTAAATATTAACACCTTGTGAATACCATTTAACTTCCATTTAGCTATAACTTTACTCAGGATGACTATGGATAAGAATAGCAGCAAACAATCATGGGAGCTTAATGAACATTTTTAAAAATAAGTACCAAGGCCTCCCCTCTACTTGTGAGTTTTGAAATTGTTTTGTTTATTTTCAGAGATAAGCATTTAACTGTATGATTTGTCTGCACTCAGTTTATTTTCCCTTCTCAAATCTCAGCCTCGTGTTGTTCTTTGTTACTGTCAGAACCTAGTGAGTTGTTTTGAACAGAACTGTTTTTTTCTCCCTCCTGTAAGATGATGTTACTGCACAAGAGCACATCAGTGTTTTTCATAATAAACTTGTAAACTGAGAACTGAAAAAAAAAAAAAAAGAAAAAAACAGTTGTAAGAAACACGGATGACCAAAAAACACATGAAAAGATGCTCAACATATATAATTATTAGAGAAATGCAAATCAAAACTACAATGAGGTACCACCTCACACTGGTTAGAATGGGCATCATCAGAAAATCTACAAACAATAAATGCTGGAGAGGCTGTGGAGAAAAGGGAACCCTTCTACACTGTTGATGGGAATGTAAATTGGTACAACCATTATGAAGAACAGTATGAAGATTCCTTAAAAAACTAAAATTAGAGCTACCACATGATCCAACAATCCCACTCCTGGGCATATATCCAGAGAAAACCATAATTCAAAAAGATACATGCAACCCAATGTTCGTTGCAGCACTATTTACAATAGCCGAGACAAGGAAACAACCTAAATGTCCATTGACAGAGGAATGGATAAAGAAGATGTGGTACATATACACAATGGAATATTAGCCCTAAAAAAGAACAAAATAATGCCATTTGCAGCAACATGGATGGACCTAGAGATTGTCATACTGAGTGAAGTAAGTCAGAGAAAGACAAATATCATATGATATCAGTTACATGTAGAATCTTAAAAATTGATACAAATGAACTTATTTACCAAATAGAAACAGACACAGACTTCAAAAACAAACTTATGGTTACCAAAGGGGAAAGGTGGGGGGAGGGATAAATTAGGAGTTTGGGATTAACATATATACACTACTATATATAAAATAGATAATCAACAAGGACCTACTGTATAGCACAGGAAAGTCTACTCAGTATTCTGTAAAAACCTATATGGGAAAAGAATCTGAAGAAGAATAGATATATGCATATGTACAACCAAACCACTTTGCTGTACACCTGAAACTAACATAACATTCTAAATCAACTGTAATATAAAATTAAAAAAATTTTTAAAAGACAGTTGTAAGGGCAGAATTATGAGAGTCTTGAAATTTCTATTTAAATACAAATTATCTGAGAGAGAAATTCCTCAAGGCATTTGGACCTGTTGTCACACTGGTACCTATTAGTTGAAGACGCAGTCAGTGGACACTGAAATGACGGGCAGAGCCCTGGGAAGCAGGAGAGACTCTGGCCCAGGAGATTGCAAAGCTGAGGGAATCAGGGAAGGTGAAAGGGTCCTGGGTTGGCCTGGAGTCCTGAGGAGCACAGAGAATATATTTGAAGCCACCTATCTGACCCATACACCCCTTCTAACACAATGATTTATGCAAGGTTGTGCTAACAAAATTCAACCACAGTACATAGGCTGATGCCATTCCTGGTTTGGATTTTTCCCCCATTATTCTAAGTAAAGGTAAGTGCAAATTCAATGCTGCCAAGTCTTCTCTAACCTCCTCTTAAAAGATATATTGATCAACAGTTATTTAGATGTGGGGCTTTTAATAGCCAAAACTTCTTCCAGAAATTTAGATTCTTTGTAAGCAATCCATCATTTGTTTTAAATTCATTTGTTTTAAAGATGTCTAAGGAAGCAACTCACCTGAACTCTTGTGAAATAACCACAGATGTTTAAGGAAAAAGAAGATGAATGGCCACATAAATGAATCGCTTCTAACAAAAGGAGTTTGCTGGATTTTTAAGAAAACAATCTTAAAAAGTGAATTCTATGGTTTCATGACCCTCACTGATTTGAACTAACTTCACATTCACTGGGACTAGATGGGAATAGAAGAGTAGAGGGACCTCTGTAATTCAATAAAGCTTGTGTGTATTCTGATCTTTGTCAATGTATATCTGACACCTAAAATAGTTTTATTTTAGTATTGCTCTGTGAATAAGCTTTCATGTGCCAGTAAGATGGTTTATAAGCTAAGTAAATTCAGTTATATTGAAAAACTTTTTCTCTCTGGTTTTTCACTGTGTTTGATTTTAACATCATATTACAAATTCTTTCATATTGATTATTTTTCTAATGTAAGTATCGATCCTACCACATAGGTGTCATTATTTTTCTCCAGCTGAAAAATGTAAACTCTCAGAGCTATATGTCGCCTAACACCCAATATACATGTGGATGAGAATACAGCATCTCTTGTTAGAAAGCTATTGATGTGTGTGTGTGTGGGGGGGGGGGGGGCAGGGTGGGAATTAAAAGCAAAATAATCCTTTAATACAGTATTATTATCCTTTTTTTTTCTATTTTACTTTTACTTGTATTCTCCTACCTGAAAGACTTGTGAAAGGGTCCAGTTATATCATTTCAAGAGAACTGACTGCTGGAGAGTAGGGGAGAAAAGGCCAGAGAAGCCCAAGAGTTAAGAAGCAGAAAACAAACAAACAAACAATTTTTTAAAAAGCCAGGAAAGTTAGACAGTTCTGGATGAAATACACAGAAAAGCTGAATGTTGCATGCAATCTGAAGATCAGCACATGGGCAGCTAATGGGTTGAGTTGGAACAATCATAACGGAGAGATTTATTCTGAAGGCAGGATGCTGGGGTAACAGGGATGCATATGCAAAAACATGAAGAAGAATCTGGTTCCTTTCAAACAGGCACTCCTAAACCTTGATGAAAGAAATGGTATTGACCAACCCAGATTCTAAAGGCTGGCTTTTTGGGTTCAAACCCAGCTGCAATGATTTCGAGAAAGTTACTTAAGTCTCCACATATAAAATGGGAATAATGAGAGGATCTGCCCCATAGGATTGTTATAAGGATTAAAGGAGTAACTTTTATAAGTGTTTAAAGCAGTCCCTCACAAATATATAATGCTCTAAATTTTTATTAAATAATAAAATGAAATCAAAGAAAAAAGATTTATGAGATATATATGTAAATAGGGATCAATGAATTTCACGAGACCCAGTCACATAAATACCTCTTGGAGCATTCTATCAGCCATATGCCTTCTTCTGGCCCTGGTCTTAATTTCCAAAAGATAAAGGTCACAATCTTCTGAATCCCACAGACTTTGCCTGTCCATGCCTCCAACAGCGGGGGCACAGCTAGGCCTCACCTCCAACCCTTTAAGGAAGCAACCGGAATAGTTAAGCAGGAAATGTGATTAAATTAAGATCCTGCCAGTACTTCCACATGCTTATTTTCAGAATGGTTTAATTAAAGTTTCTGACATGAAGAGAGTTATTTCTGTTCATCTATTCAGAGCTGGTTATGGAGAAAAAAAACTGAAATAGGCTGTTTCAGTCAATTTGTAACAATATAGTTGTACAATTAAGCTGGAAGCATACAATGAAAGTTAGTCTATATAATTTTTCCTCTTATAGAGGTATTCATTAGAGAACAAATTGAGGTCTCAGATAGGATAATGTTCAGGCAAACCAGTCAGAGGAGAACACAGTGGTTTCAAAATGTTAAGTGTGGACTCAATGCCCAAAATTCTAATTGTGTCCCTATTTTATGAGTAGTTCATTCTAAAAAGCTACAGAATGGTCCAACTGAACTAATTAATGCACTATTTATTAGCTACTTATTGCGGATATTATGCTTAATATTCCTATAGATTATAAACTTATATTATTATTTTTTAGCAACTAAAAGGACAGAAACTAAATAATTATCTGCAAAGGATTTGGATGCTCTAGTCACTGTTATATCTGTATTGGTAAATGGGCACCATATATCAGGAAAATGTCTAGGAGCCATTCAAGCTTTCTGAAAGGAACTGAAAAGAGCATGGATATAAGTTCTAAACAGTTTTTTCTCTCCAGCTTGAATGAATCCCATCAGGTCATAGAGCTCATTCATCTCTTCTCTCAGCCTGAAGCCAGAGATGACTACAGAACTATTTATTCAGTCTGCAATGCACTAACTCCATTTGTCAGATGGCCTGGGCAGGTGAACGATGGCAGGACTTTTCGGTCACCTAGAGGGTAGCAGCTGTTCTGAGTTCTGAAGAGGCCCAAGGAGGGGAGCAGCAGCCTCACGTCGTGTGCCAGAAAGCTGCATCCTCCCTCCCACATGGATGTGTGTGCCGCCTCCGCACACCTGGGCCAGGGCTTTGGGTACCATCCATTATGCCAATGATCACACAAGTCTCCAGCTTCCTGGGGAGCTAAGGTGAGGAATGCTTAATTGCACTGCAAAATAGCTTTTGCAGGAACAGATGTAGCTTTTCACATTCTGGTGACTTTGGGGAGGGGTGGGAAGAGAAAAATAAAGGGAGGAGAAAGGATTGAAAAAGAGAAGGACTAGAGGGATGGGGGAGTGAAGATACAAAAACCTACTAGACTTCTTTCTCATTTTTCATCTGTCTCTATCACACAAGTGGTGCCTGGGGAATAAACGAACGGCCTGGGGTAGGGATGTGGTTGTCATTTGAACAAATGTGCTTTACTACAATAGATTTAGTCATAGAATGAAAGCAGCATATGCTTTTCTTCAGAGCTTTATTAAGATATAACTGACATTCTATAAAATGCACAACTTGATGAGTTTTGATATACGTACACATCATGAAATCATCACCACAATCAAGATAATGAACATATCCTTCACTGCCAAAAGCGTCCTCAGGCCCTCTTGTGCTCCCTCCCTCCCTCTCTACCCCTTTCAGGCAAACATAATCTGCTTTCAGTCACTAGAGACTAATTTGCATTTTCCAGGATTTTTATATAAGTAGAATTGTATGGACTCTCTGCCTGACTTTGAGGGTAGCATATGCTTTTCTGCATTTTCAATTTATTTAGTTTTTTAAAATTCTACTGTGGTAAAAACACTTAAAAATTCATTAAGTGTAATCCCTATCAAATTACCCATGACATTTTTCACAGAACTAGAACAAATAATCCTAAAATTTATGTGGAACCATAAAAGACCCAGAACTGCCAAAGCAATCCCAAGAAAAAAGAACAAAGCAGGAGGCGTAACCCTCCCAGACTTCAGACAACACTACAGACAAAGCTACAGTAATCAAAACAGCATGGAATTGGCACGAGAACAGACATACGGATCAATGGAACAGAACAGAGAGCCCAAACACAAACCCACACATCTATGGACAATTAATCTTTGACAAGGAGGCAAAAATATACAATGAGAAAAAGACAGTCTCTTCAACAAGCAGTGTTGGGAAAGTTGGACAGTTGCATGAGAATCAATGAAGTTAGAACATACCCTCTCACCATACACAAAAATGAACTCAAAATGGCTTAAAGACCTAAATATAAGGCAAGATACCATAAAACTCCTAGAAGAGAACATAGGCAAAATATTCTCTGACATAAATCATACAAGTGTTTTCTTAGGTCAGCCTTCCAAGGCAATAGAAATAAAAGCAAAAATAAACAAATGGAACCTAAACAAACTTACAACCTTCTGCACAACAAAGGAAACCATAAACAAAATGAAAAGACATCCTATAGACTGGGAGAAAATACTTGCAAATGATGGGACCCACAGGGGCTTAACTGCTAAAATATACAAACAGCTCATACAATTCAATAAAAAAAAAAAAAAAACCCAGTCAAAAAATGGGCAGAAGACCCAAACAGACATTTCTCCATAAAAGATATACAGATGGCCAAAGGGCACATGAAAAGATGCTCATCATCGCTAATTATTAGAGAAATGCAAATCAAAACTACAATGAGCTACCACCTCACACCAGTCAGAATGGCCATCATTAAAAAGCCCACAAATAACAAAAGCTGGAGAGGTTGTGGAAAAAAGGGAACCCTCTTAAACTGTTGATAGAAATGTAAATTGGTGCAGCCACCATGGAAAACAGTATGGAGGTTCCTCCAAAAAACTAAAACTAGAGTTGCCATATGATCCAGCAATCCCATTCCTGGGCATATACCCAAACAAAACTATAATTCAAAAAGATGCATGCACCCCTATGTTCATATCAGCTCTATTTACTATAGCCAAGATGTGGAAACAATCCAAATGTCTATGGATAGATGAATTGATAAAGGGGATTTAGTATACATATATATACACAAGGGAACATTACTCAGCCATTAAAAAAGAATGAAATAGGGCTTCCCTGGTGGCACAGTGATTAAGCATCCACCTGACAATGCAGGGGACACGGGTTCGAGCCCTGGTCCAGGAAGATCCCTCATGCCATGGAGCAACTAAGCCCGTGCTTCACAACTACTGAGCCAGCGTGTCACAGCCACTGAAGCCTGTGCGCCTAAAGCCCGTGCTCCACAACAAGAGAAGCCACCACAATGAGAAGCCAGCCTACTGCAACAAAGAGTAACCCCTGCTCTCTGCAACTAGAGAAAGCCCACATGCATCAACGAAATGCAGCCAATAAATTTTTTTAAAAAAGAGAAAGTATGTCTATGAGAATTACTGTAAAAAAAAAATGAAATAATGCTATTTGCAGCAACATGAGTGGACCTAGAGATTATCATATTAAAGCAAAGTCAGAAAGAGAAAGACAATACCATATGATATCACTTATATGTGAAATCTAAAATATGACACAAATGAACATATCTATGAAACAGAAATACACTCACAGACAGAGAACTGACTTGTGGTTGCCAACGGGGAGGGAAGGGTTATGGGGGAGGGAAGGGTTAACAGATGCTACTATTACGTATAGGAGAGGTAAACAACAAGGTCCTACTGTATAGCACACAGAACTATATTCAATATCCTGTGATAAACCATCATGGAAAAGAATATGAAAAAGAATATATATGTATAACTGAGTCACTTTGCTGTACAGCAGAAATTAACACAACATTGTAAATCAATAAAATTCAATAAATTCAATAAAATTTTAAAAAATTCATTCAGAGGGTAGATCTCATGTTAAATGTACAATACAACGTTGTTGACTAGAGGTACAATGTTGTGCAGCAGATTTCTAGAACATATTCATCTTGCTTAACTGAAACTTCATGCTCATTGTTTAGCAACTGCCCATTTCCCCCTCCTCTAGCCCTTGGAAACCAATATTACACTATTTGATTCTATGAATTTGACTATTTCAGATACTTCATATAAGTGGACTCATATAGTATGTCTTTCTGTGACTGGCTTATTTCACTTAGCACACATCTTCAAGATTCATCCATGTTGTCACATATTGCAAAATCTTTTTTAAGACCAAATATTTTTCTATTATTTTCTTCATCTGTTCACCTGCCAATGGATATTTAGGTTGTTTTTCACCTCTTGGCCCTTGTGAATACAGCTGCAATGAATGTGGGAGGGCTAATATCTCTTTGAGATCCTGATTTCAGTCTTTTTGGATAAACACCCAGAAGTGAGATGGCTGGATCATATTATAAATATAAATTCTATATTTAATTTTTTAATGCACATCCATACTCTTTTCCATGGCAGCTGCACCATTTTGCATTCCTATCAAAGTGTCCAAGTGTTCTAACTTCTCCACATTCTCACCAACATTTGTATTTTGTTTCTTTGATAATTGCTGACAGGTATGAGATGGTATCTCATTGTTGTTTTGATTTGTAAGTTCCTGATGATTAGTGACCTTGAGCATTCTTTCATATACATGTTGACCATGTGTATGTCTTTTGAGAAATATCTATCCAAGTCCTTAGTCCATTTTTTTTTTCTTAGTCCATTTTTAATCTGGTTATCAGGGGTTTTTTGCCATGAGTTGTAGGACTTCCTCACACATACTCTTTTTGCCCTATCTCACTCCATCTTTCTCTTCACTTTTAATTCTAACACTTAGCAGCCAATGCAAAAATATTTTTAACCCATTCACACAAACCAGAACTTTACACAGACTGTGTATTATAATTGGTTTGATGTCCTGATAAGGCTAATATAAATGTATTACCCACCCCAGACTATTTGAAACTGCCTTCCTCACACAGGAATCATAGTGGTCCCTGGTCACAACAGCAGAGCATGTTATCACAGGAGATAAATAACAGGGGGATGTACTTTTGATGCTGGAGATCCCATATTTAGCACACCTACCTGAGTTCATCTTGGAAAAATTTTAAACATTGTGCCTGTCATTTTACCCTTACAAGTTCATTCCTTTGAACCTTAAAGAGCCCATTTACTAAAAATGCACACAGATTTTGAGATCACTCTGCCTTAGTCTATTTGGGCTGTTTTAACAGAATACCACAGACAGGGGGGCTTTTAAACAATAGAAATCTATTTCTCAGTTTTGGAAGCTGGGAATTCTGAAGATAAGGGCGATGGCAGATTTGCCATCTGATGAGAGCCCACTTCCTGGTTTATAGATGGCTATCTTCTCCCTGTGTCCTCAGACAGCTAGATCTCGCTCCTGTCTCTTTCATAAGGGCACTAAGCTCATTCATGAGGGTTCTACCCTTACGATCTCATCACCTCCCAAATACCACACCTGCTAATACCATCACACTAGGGATTAGGTTTCAACGTATGAATTTTAGGGGGACACAAACTGTCTATAACAACTCCGTCTTGAATTTTGCAGTCAATCAGTTAAACTGGAATGAGACAACCATAAAAATAACTGGGAAAAGAGCACAAGTGAAAGATAAGGAGATTCTGTTAAAGGAAGCTAGAGGTCTACTGCCTACCCTGGTTCCAGAGTGGCTCTAGCAGACATCTTTGAAACTCTAGTGCTAGCGTTCAGACCTGCTCATTGGGAACACCACCCAGCTGGACGGCCTCGGAGACCAGGGCTGCACCTTGATGGCCACACCAAAAGTCTTTGAATGACAGAAAATCCACTGCAGCAACCAGCTTTTCCCCAGCAATGAAGTCGCTTCTCTAGAACCGATTATAACTTCAGAGAAGGAAAGTAACCCAACTCTAAAAAAAAAATTTATCATGAAACCTAAAGGTATGAGTCACAAGTATCTGACACAGTTCCGCAGACACTGAGATTCTTGCCACCACCAAAACCAGTAGACTGAAAACTGTTATTTTGACTCCTATAGAAGAAAAATCATTACTCAGCGAAACAATCCCATTCCTAAAGAGGAATATCCGTGCCAAAATAAGGTGCATGAAAGAAAAGTCAACTTACAACAGACAGAAAGAGGAGATATGAGAGGACAGCCTTGCAACCTTGGAAATGAGAGCAGCGGTGTGGCCTTGGGGGGAGTCATGTCACATTTCAGAATGTGTTTCCCCTTCTGTGGAGTGAGAAAGTCAGGCTAGAAGGCCCCTCCTCCCTTTCCAGCTCCAATACTCAGCAAGGCACAAGGAGAGGCAAGAAATAAGATAACAGGACCAATAAGATACAGACTAACCAATATATATTTGTGGCTTAAAAACAAAACAAAACAAAAAACAAAAACAAACCCTCAAGACCTACTCTAGCCCAAAGGCAGAGGACAGCCAGATTGAAAGCACAAATGGGACACTGATCCAAAAAAGTCACAGACAAGCCATTCTGGACCTGGGCCCCAGATTCTGAGCCATCCACCTAGAAATTTAAAAGGATGGCTCCAAAAGCGGAGCTGCATTTAAACCAGCACCTCCACTCCAAACGGCAAAATAATTCCATCTGACCATTCCCTTTGTAGTGAGGGGTTATAGCTATAGAGCTGCCCTGACATTGCTGGCATTTACACTGCAAGGTCATTGGCCTGTGAAATACATTCTGTAGTGTCATTGAAAACAAGGCAAACTATAGGGGTTGGTGTGTGGTCCAAGACCCAGGGTCAGATCCCAGGGTCGCACCTCTCCCTGACACTCTTGCCACTTCCTGCCTGCAGTTGAAGACAGTAAAGTTTAATGGTTTAATTTTCTCTGCTCTTATTCTTAATATTTTAAGGAATTAAATGACTCTACTTAGAGGAGTTGTTTTCAAACAAGAAAATAAACATTGCTAAAATTAGTAAAGAAATTGTCCTCAAACTCTAGTGTGCATCAAAACCACCTGGAGGGCTTTTTTTTTTTTTTTTTTTTAATTTATCTTATTGGCTGTGTTGGGTCTTTTTTTGCTGTGCGCAGGCTTTCTTTAGTTGCAGTGAGTGGGGGCTACTCTTCGTTGTGGTGCGCGGGCTCCTCATTGCCGTGGCCTCTCTTGATGTGGAGCACAGGCTCTAGGCACGTGGGCTTCAGTAGTTGCAGCACATGGGCTCAATAGTTGTGGCTCACGGGCTCTGAAGCACAGACTCAATAGTTGTGGCGCACGGGCTTAGTTGCTCCGCGGCATGTGGGATCTTCCTGGAGCAGGGATCGAACCTGTGTCCCCTGCATTGGCAGGCAGATTCTTAACCATTGCGCCACCTAGGAAGCCCCCTGGAGGGCTTTTTAAAACACAGATTACTGGCCACCACCTCCAGAGTTTCTAACTCAGTAGGACTAGAGTGGGGTCCAAGAATTTTGCTACAAACGCTGCTGGTCTGAAGACCACACTTTGAAAATAACTGCTCTAAATAATTTTCTTTCCTTGGCTTGGATAAATTAAATTTCTGAACAAACAATAATAATAATTAACATTTATCGAGGGCTTACTATGTGCTGGACACAAAGTGCTAAGTGATTTACTCATAGAAATCTTGTTATTTACTCCTCATATTGTTGGAGATATTGTTTATTACTCCTATTTCACAAGTGAGAAAACTGAAGCTTGAGGAGATTATGAAGAGAATAACAGATGAGAATGCCACGTCTCACGGTGATCTCTGAGGGAAGGTGAGGTAGCAAGTAGACTACTGCATGGGTCAGCATTTTGGGTCTGAAAATCACACCTGGGCAAGTAGGAAATGAAAGAGACAAGGGAAAATAGAAGTCCCTGTGGAAAATGCCTGGGCGTTCACAGGAAATGAGTCAATAGATTCAACACCAAAAGCCGCCACAATCTCTAAGTGCATTCCCAGCACCTAGGACAGAGGTCTCACACCCTGCAGCATTTGGCACCAAATAGGTAGCAGAGGTATTGTTATCGCTGCTGTTATTGTTAGAGTCAATAATAGTATCTTCATAATCAGACATCTGGTTGCCCCTGTATGATTTCACTTCCCTTAAAGCCCTCTTAAGGTTTTGGGTTGTTTTGGTTTTTTAATTTCTTTTTTCTCACACTCCATGTACTTCAGAACCTAGAGTTAGGGTATGTGTATTAGAGTAAGTAATGCTAGGACTTAACACAATAGAAGTTTCTTTCTTGCTCAGGTAAAGTGCAACCTAGTGACCAAAAGCAGCAAAGATTCAGGACCACAGGATCCTTCCATTTAGTGGGTCTTCATCCCCCAGGGTCTGAGTGTCCTCCAGGATCCTCTGTATCCATCCATCAAGCAGACAAAAGAGGGGAGAGAATGGAGACCTGCACATAGAAGGTTTCCATGGGACAGGCTTAGAAGTGCTGAGCACACTTTCACCCTCATTCTGTGGACCAGAACTATATCATTTGACCACACTTAATTGCAGGGAAGGCTAAGAAATATAGTCTGTATGCCCAGGAAGAAGCATTAAGGAGATCAGTGCATACCTAGGCAGTGCTGGCCACAGTATTTGCTTCCAGACCATTTGTCATCCTTCTTCCTTCACTCCAGAACACTTCACAAGTCCTTCGCTTTTGACTTTCTCACACCCCTACAGACTTCTCAGGAACTCCTTTTCATTTACCAATGAATTTAGCACCTAGTTTACTGTCTTTCTCTCTACTTCTGTATCATTCTTGATGCCTTCAATATTTCCATTCAACGTCTTGGCCTACTCACCTCTAGAAGGCTGTTTTCCTATCTCACCTCCACCCACTCCCCACCAATCCCATAAGAGTGGATTTCCAGTTCCTGCCCACTGACCACCATCTCCTATCCTTCCAGTGCACTCTTATCATTATTCCCATTTCAAGACTGTTAGACTTCATCAAAACACCAACCCGCTGACCCCAACAATGTTCGCCACTCTCACCCCCCTTACCTCCTCACTCTTTGGGTTAGCATCGAAGTAATCACTCCTTTAAAAACACCGTTAATTCCCTTACCCTCATCCATCACACCCCATTCATGATCACCACCTCCAAAACTCCAAACTGCCTAGCCTGCAGCACCTGCCTCTCCCGTGCTTGCTTCCAATCAGCTAAGCATGTTCTTCACAAATATTCCAGTTCTTCTCCCAGGAAAATGGTTTAATTACATTTCCCCACCCCTTAAATTTAGGCTAGACCAGGGATAGCAAGTTACAGCCCTCATGAGCCAAGTTCAGCTCAATGCCCGTTTGCGTAAAGATTTTCTGAAGCACAGTTGCGCTCACAGGTTGACAAAGCTTCTAGGCTACTTTAGTGCTACAACAGCAGAGTTGAGTGGTTGTGAAAGAGACCCTATGTCCCACAAAGCATAAAATATTTACTGTCTGGCCCTTTACAGGAAAACACTTACCATCTCCTAGCTTAGACTCTCATGTTCACTGTCACCTGAGTTTAAATGGCCATAGAAAGTGTCATGCATTTTGAAAGGTTTTTTTTTTTTATTAAAGGGTGGTAATTTTTAAATGCTTGAATTAAAGCTATAATATTCAGTTATCTGTAAAGATAACTAACAGAGCCCTGTTGCCACAATATTACTGTACATGTTTACGTACGCTAATTCAACTTACATTTTTTTGAGTACTTTAAATCATCTTTCCATTGGAACTTATAATAGTCTTGTAATGAGGATGGGGCAGATATTACTGGCTCAATTTTAATGATAAGAGGAGAAGCGAACTGAGGCATGGAGATTAAATGACAACCCATCAAATAACTGCACCTGGACTGAGATGCCAACTCCAGAGTCTGGCTCCTCGCCAGCTAGCGCTGTCTCATTCAGCGCTACTGCCTCTCACAGAGAGAAGACGCCTGCCCTGTGGAAACACTGGGTCCTCTATCCCCATCAGCAGTCCTGTTACAGGGCTCCGTATCCAGAAAACACTGACCCCCAGCCAGAGGCCAGCATGCTAACTCCTCGCACACTGCCCAGGGCCTAGGGTACATGCCTACACCGAATATCAGAGTATAGACAGCACCACACCCAGGCTTAGCATTTTTCTTCTTTTTGGGAAGGTAAAATGTAATCGTCAAGGAAAAAAAAAAAGTCACTGCCTGCTCTGAATAGAAACCCTGCCAACTATAAAAGTGAAGGGTAAACGGTTTTGTCAGTTTCCCTAGCTTCCTCAGTCCTTGTCACACTTTCTCATATATATCTTCCTCCAAAGTGGGATGAAAGCTGACCTTCTGGTGTATTTATGGCTTACCTAGAACAACATCAGCTTAAGACTTCTAATTGCTTTGAAAGTGAGCAATAGAGCTGGGATTATGTGATTATGTTTAACACATAAATCTTAAGTTGCGAGACAAAAAAAAAAAAAAAAGACCGTGCATGACTTCCATGGAAGGTCATTTAGCCACAGCTAAATCTGGCTTCAGAGCCAGACAGTATCACCAAACAGCCACCATGTCTCCTACCTTCTAGAGGGAAGAGTGCTCAGGGTTCCTCCCTGTCCACAATCCACAGGGACTCATCCAGCCAACTGTGCCGCTCTGCATCTTTCAGCTCACTGATCCCAATCCAGCATTCACGCACAGTGCACGCACTTGACACACTCCAGGGAGAGTCTCTGCCTGTGTAAATCAATGAACAGATGATTCTTAACGCCATGTCACTTTCCCATTATGACAAACGCACAATCTGAGCACAGCTCCCTCACAAGCCAGCCGCAGATCTCCCAGCCTGCCTCCCAGACTTTGTCCCTATACCTCTTTTCCCCCAAACTCCAATCCCTTCATCACTAACACCAGCCTGTCCCTCAGGATGTCACAGAAGAAAGTGCCAGGCTAGATCAACCCTCCAACGTGTTCCTAAAAAAACAGAGAGGAATTAAATACTCATTTCCTAGGAGACCTTCCTAGTGCAAATCAGAATAGATTTGCAGTAAACCCTGACTCCAAACCGAAGTCAAATAAACTAACAATATGAAAATTTTACCTCAACTACTTCTCTTATCTGCATCCTTCCATCCATCCTATCAAGGAGTCTAAGCTCTTGAAAGCAGGAACTATGTTTTACCTTTAGTAGTATCTCTAGCTCTAGCACAGCCCTAACATTTAAAAGACACTCAATACTAGTTTAATTAATATTGCTAGATTGCAGAGGGTTTGGAATCTGTATTGTCCTTGGAGTCACAGCTGAAGGTCACATGCTATATGAGCAAAATGCAATATTAGACAACGTCGATTTTACCTAGATGGATAATAATACTTTTATGCTAACCCAAAGGCTACTAGTACCAGCAATCATACTTCAAATGTTCCATGAAGAAACATGCTGACAGCTTTTTAGTACTTTTCTCAGTGTGTGTGTGTGTGTGTGTCTGTGTGTGTGTGTGTGTGTGTCTGTGTCTGTGTCTGTGTGTTAATACAGGACATAGCTGAAAATAGAGCACTTTTTATACTACAGAGCTAGATTCTCAGTCACCTAGACTGGCTGTCCAGTCATCCTATAAGGCAGTTCTAATTGTTGTTCTCATGTGGAATCTAAGAGGACAGAGCCATCACAAGCTTGAGAGTGGCCAGCCCAGGTCACAAAGCAGCCCACAAGCCTGTCTGCAAATGGAAATGAAAACTCCTAGTGGTGGTGTATGAGGTTTCCATACTGAAAGGCACTGTATCTCTAAGATGTTCTTTATAGATTGTATTGCTGGGACACTACCTTTGTCCTTGAAGAAGTGGCTTTTTCCAAAAGCACTACTAACAGTGCTGAGCTACATGAAAAACCTAAGGTGTCAGCTTCAGTAATATAGATCTTATAATTGGGTACATCTTATAAATGAACATTATGATTCAAGCCACAAATTAAACATTAATAACAAAGCATAGATAAGGCCCAGAGGAGTACTAGCACTAGCTAGACTGCCCCTTATAAACACACACACACACACAGAGATATATTTCCCATGCATTCATTTTCTCTTCTTAAATAAGATTCCAAATACCCCTAAGCACAGACTTTCTAGTAAATCAAAAAAAAAGAAAAAAGAGAAAAAGAAAAGAATTATTGCACACATTTTCACATCCTTCATAAAATGCAGGAGAGTGTTTCTGTCTGACTTGTTTTTATTATGTTATTTCTGGTCTACTTTAATAAGAAAGTTTCCGTCTGATCTAATTCAAAAGCTATATTGCACCCTCTCTTTCCCCACCTTCACTCATCCCTTTAGTGACAAGGAGTTAGAAAATATGCTGGAAAAGGGCTCTTTAAATAATCAGGGTTACTTGTTACTTCAGGTGGTTAACAGCTCTTTAAATGAACCTGGGCATATTTAATACTCTCAACGCTCCCAGAAAACTATTGTCCAAGACAAAAAGTCACTGGCTTTATTATTAACACTAAACATTTCTGTGATGCTGTAGGGAAAGAAAAAGCTAGAATTGAATATGTCTCTGGAAGTACTTTGAATCCTGGCGAGCATATGTTACATCCATTATAGATAAAACTGCTTCTGGGTCACGTCTCTGGCGATAAATGAGCGGCTTCTTGTGCATAAGCACGTGCACGGAAGGCAAGCTGGCACAGTGCCCTCCGTGGAACTTTTTAATCAAATCTTGCACAGAACCAGGGCTCCAGAGGTGATCTTATTTCTTCTCAAAGAACAGAGGCAGCTCTGTTTCAATTAGTACCTCCATCTCAGAAAACACTGGCAGAAAAATCACATAATCAAAAGGAAAAAAAATTTTAAGGTCTTTACCAATTCAAAAAAAAAATGGAAGTAGGTAATTAAAGATTAAAAATACTCTGAAATCTTAATGTGGCAGTATAAACATGCCTCATGATACCATGGCAACAGGCTCGCCTCCTTAATGAAATTGATTAATTAGCCTGTGAGCTTGCAAAATGTCAGAGCAAAAGGACTGAGAATGCCTCTCTCCACAGCTAACAGCTTACCTTGCCTCTTCCTTCCTGAGCTTGTCATTTGGAAACACTAGAGGTCGATCTGTGGAAGAAATCTCCAACTACAGCTCTGTTTTAAATGCATGAAGAATGTGAAAGCTTCAATAGCATGCATTCCAAATCAGCTCTGAAGATCCAGAGATGAGAGTGTCTCAGATACATAAAATTCCAACGAAGCACCGCACCACTGGACTGGATCACCAGTGCACAGAGAGAATTAGGGAAGTAGTTTTGCAAATCGAACCAGCTAGAAACAAATTTATGTGTGTGTCTGCGTGTATGATATAGCTATGAAGTAAAAAAGATCATTTCCACAATTCATACATGGAAATTTCATGTTATAGTCATATTTCATATGTACATATAAAGATAAATAGATGCAAATATATTGGCATATTTTTACATACACTATAAATCTCTAGGAGTTACTAAGCAGAGGAACAAAATGAAATGCTAGACTTTCCTGCTCCTTCAGGATAAGGGAGGTCATATTCTTTTTTGGAAGCAAAAATAAGGACTCTTTGCTACAAGACCAAGCCTAATCAGAGTAAATACACAGATTGCTGGCCACCTCTTATTTTAGTATTACTATCCCACTCACATAAAGATACCTCCACATAACACCTCTCTACTGCATGGAGGCTAGAAATTTCTGTCATTAGATCAGCACTGTTTGCATCTTGGTCCAGATTATTCTTTGTTGTTGGAGACATTCCTGTGCATTACAGTCAGCAGATTCCTACAATGGCTTCTACCCACTAGATGCCAGTAGTATTCCCCAGCTTTGACAACACAAACTGTCTGCAGACAATGCCAAATGCCCCTGGTTCAGGAACGTGAGTGAGGGGCAAAGTCTCCCTCCAATGAAAACCGCTGCATTAAAATAACCAGTGAGAAAAAAAAATAGAGCAGATCACCCAAATGAGAATAAACAGAGGCTATTGATTCAGAGCTTGCTATAGCAAGGGAGTCGACCACCATCCCTTGTGATTGGCAGAGACTCAAAGGCAGGCAGGGGAGTGGAAAGGCTTTATAGAGAAAAAAGGGGAAGGCTTCAGGAGTGCTCTGGAAGGCAGTTGTTGGCATGGGGAAGTTGGAGGCAGGGCACCTTATGTGATTGTTTTGGAAACATATTTGGCTTTCTCTGTTGGTCTTGAGTTAGATGGGAAGGCAAAAACTAAGGAAGCTGGCAGTCATTGACCAAGTCGATTTTTACCATTGGGTTCCAAGTAGCCACCACGGTCTGTATTAGTTTCCTTTTGCTGCTGTAATAAGTTACCACAAACTTAGTGGCTTAAAACTATGCAACTGTATTATCTAACAGTTCTGTAAATTAGAAATCTGACTCAGATTTTATCAGGCTGCAATCAGGGTATCAGCAGGCCGTGTTCCTTCTGGAGACTGTCGGCGAGAATCTGTCTTCTTACCTTTTCCAGCTTCTAGAGGCTGCTCACATTTCTTGACTCACAGCCGCCTTCCTCCATCTTCAAAGCCAGCAACGTTGCATCTCTGCCCGTTTTACAGTAGTCACATCTCCCTCTGATTCTTCTCTTCTGTGTCTCTTACCATTTTAAGCACCCTTGTGATTACGTTGGGCCGACCTGGATAATCCAGGCTACTCTCCCTATTTTCAGGTCAGCTCTTTAGCAATCTTACTTTACTGATTTATTAATCAATAAATTACTTATAAATTAATTCTTTTCAAAAACCTAATTCCCATTTTATATCCAGCATAATATATTCATGGTTCCAAGGATTAGGACATGGACATCTTTGAGGGCCGCTACTCCTCCTACCGCATCATTCAGAAAGCAAATTGTGGTCCCTGGATTAGTAGCAGCAGCAGCACCTGGGAACTTGTTAGAAATGCAAATTCTGAGGACCTGCCCCAATTCTACTGATGCAAAACCTCTGTGGGTGGGTCTCAGCAACCTGGTTTAACAAGCCCTCCAGGTGATGCATATTCAAGTTTGAGAAACACTGATCCATACTCCACATCCCCTTCCCCACTCTAAAATTGTGTGGTCATTATATGAGGCCTTTGGGAACAATCAAATTCCTCAGAAATATGCTATTTACCAGGGTACTCTTTCCAAAATGTAAATTCTACTTACATCACTCCTCTAGTAATAATCCTTAAATGCATCTCTCCCCAGTTCTCAATGGCTAAAATCCACACTCCTCAGCATGGCATGAGAATTCCTTCCTCATCTCACCTCTTCACATTTCTCCACCTCCTCTCTCTCTCCTCTCCATCACCCTCACTAAGCTTCTTGCAGCTCTGGGCTCTTTCACATCTTTGATGCCTCACACATCCTGTTCCCTCCCCCTGGAAAGCTTAACCTCTTTCCTAGCTAACTCCACCTCCCCCTACATAATGTTACCTCCTCCAAAAAACAGCCCTGATTTTTACAGGCAGTTGGGGGTTGCATCTTGTGTGGCCCATAGTCTCCACATAGCACTTCCATGGGATTGATTTTATATGTCTGTCTCTCACCTCAGACTCTGAAGCTTTCGTGTGTCAGAACATGATAACCCAGAACAGAGGACCAGGAATATAAAAGACTCTCTGTGAATGTTTAAGTGCATAAACAAAGGATAACATTTAATGAAACATTCTTCCAGCCAAATACCTGGTGCTATCCTAAAAGCAGCTATTGTTATATAAATTGGTCCAGAAAAAGGTTTCCTGAAGATAGATTAATATTAAAGTGACTCTAGGAATAATCACCTTAAACTTCAATGAGAAGAAATTCCTCAAGGGCAAGAAAATATTATTAAAACCTTCCTCCCACATCCCAAACACTTCTTCATACCTCCTATTACTTCCCCCTGAATAACCATCTGGAACCTGATTTAAAAGGCATGAAACAAATAACTGGATCTGAGTCAGCTTGGCAAAGGGGTTCCATGGTTCTCCCTTACTGGGTACCCCACACAAGCGGCCCCGACCTGGTTTGGTGGGGTGGGGAGGTAAAGGCGAGAAATTAAATCCTCAAATTTTTATGGAAGCAACACCTATCCTATGCAGACACCAAGAATTAACCCTAGCTAGTCCACTGCAGAGACACTGATGATTTCATTAGCTTCATATTATAGGAGGGTCTAGAGAGGAGAGTAGGGCAGATGGCACAATAGCAAGCTATTGGCCTACACCCTGCAGGTCTACAAAGCCTGTACTTGCCCAGCTTTAAGACCAAGGGAAGAGGCCAGAGTCAGCAACAGAGACATCAATGGATTTTAATGGAAAGGGGAGCTTACTTGTTTGAAGCAAGGTCCTGGAGTGATACCCCACGCTGTGAGGCGGGACCGCAGGCGGGCAGGCACCCCCCGGGGGCGCGGGGGTGCGGGGAGGTTAGCAGTTACAGGGGAGGCTCATTAGTTACCAGGGAAACCAGCAGAGGGGCACGCCCCTCACTGCCCCTTTGATAAGAAGCACCAGCTGGGGCCTGGGGCAAGAATGTAGGAAGGGGAGTCCTGTGAGTAGGGTGTAGGTGGAGCAGGCACTGGTCAAGCAGGGACGGACAGAGAGCTAGAGAACAGCCATCTTGAGTGGCCTGACCATTCAGAAGCAGCAGGATTTTAAGTCAGGCCTCTAAAGCAATGTTGTTCAGTCTGTGGATGGTAACAAATAAGCGGGGCATTTAACGATTTATTGAGATGGCAAAACCTGCATTGTTTTTCATAAAGTAGAATATTTTTATAGAATAGAGTATTAAAAAATCGAATAGGCCAAAGTGCACAACACATAGAAAGGGTTAAGCATTGTTTAGTGAAACTTCAGTTTCGGTGATTCACATGCATAAATGTGTATGGTTGTGACAAGTACTTTACTTACTGTGACTCAAGGTCAATACAATTTGAAAAACACGGCTCAAAAGGATGTCAAAGTGATGCGGGACATTTCTCGTGGACAACCCTTCTCTCCTCAGCTGGAAGGGATTCCATCCTGAAATGATCGCCTACTTTGCACAATATAATTGGCACTGGGCACACATGGCTTGTGAGTCAGTGCAAGTTTGCGTACGTGTCCTAACTTCTCACTTGCACTCTCGGCTCTCTGTGGATCAGGACAGCCTTCATTCCACTTCACAGTTTCCTCCCAGCCTGGCCCAGGGCCTCGCACACAAAGTAGATTTTTAATGACTATTGGTGGGTTGGATGAATCTTACAAACCATCAACTTTATTAAGAGACTCGGGTAAAATGTTTAGAGGGGAAAAAAAGAAGAATTTCAAAGAAAGAAAAAAAATCAAAATATGAACCTATTAAATATTCAGTATCCATGCCTAATTGTCCAATTATGCTGCTATTTCGGGGCCTATCTGACATGAAGCATTACAATAAAACCAGGAACAAAGCACGGGGCCAAGAAAACCGAGTAGGAAGACCGTAAGCTCACCTCCTCCCATCAGCACACCCAAATTACAACTGCTTAGAGAGCAGCCCTCTATGAGAATGACCTGAAGACCAGCAGAAAATATATTCCACAACTAGGGATATAAAAGAGGAACCACAACAAGATAGGTAGGAGGCGCAGAGGTGCAGTATAGTCAAGATCCATACACCCAGGTAGGTGACACACAAACAGGAGAATAATCACAATTACAAAGCTTTTCTCAAGGAGCAGGGGGTCCAAGCCCCCATCAGGCTCCTAGCCCAGGGATCCTGCACTGAGCAGATAGCCTCTAGAAGGGCTGGTATATGGGAAAGCCAGAGGGCTATAGAAAAATAGTGACTCTGATCTTAAAGAGCACATGCAAGATCTCACAGGATCCAAGTCCCAGCACAGAAGTAGTAATTTGAAAAAAGCCATGGTCAGATCCACTTACTTAAGTGGGATCCCCCTACGGATCTGGCAGCAGCCACTTTTTGGAGCTCATTCTATCACAAGGACACTGGTGCTGGCAAATGCCATTTTGGAGTGCTCCCTCTAGCCTATTAGCCCTAGGGGCTTACCCACCCACCAGCAGGCTGGCACCAGCCCTGAGCACCCCTGGGCCCTGCCGTCAGTCACCCCAGGACCTGGCCTTGCCTGAAAGTGGACCAGCAACCACCTCATCAGGAAGGGCCTGGCAGTCAACTGGGCTGGGGCCAGCTCCACCTACCAGCACACCCACAGTAGGTGGCTCTACCACAGCAAAAGAGCCCATGCAGCTCATGTAGGGGGCACCCCTACAGCATGTATGCTGCTGGGCCCCTTAGGGCTTCTCCTACATAAGGCCACTTCTCCAAGATGGGGGAATGTAATCAACCTACCTAACACAGAAATAAACACAAGGAATTAGGCAAAGTGAGGAATATGTTCCAAATAAAGGAACCAGACAAAATCTCAGAAAAAAAGAACTAAATGAAGTAGAAACAAGCAATCTATCTAATAAAGAGTTCAAGGTAATGATTATAAAGATATTCAATGAACTCAGAAGAATGGAGGAGATTTTTAACAAAAAAGTTAGAAAATATAAAGAAGAACCAAACAGAGCTAAACATAATAACTGAAATAAAAAGATACTAGAAGTAATCAACAGTAGATTAAATGGTAAAGAGGAACAGATCTGTGAACTGGAAAACAGAATAATGAAAAACATCAAAGCCAAACAACAAAAAAAGAAAAGACTAGAGACAGAATCAAGATGGCAGAGTAGGAAGACCCTGAGCCTACCTCCTTCCACGAACACACCAAAACTACAACTATATATAAAGCAACTCTGTCTGAGAATAAGCTGAAGACTAGCAGAACAGTTCTATAACCAAGGATATAAAGAAAACGCCACACTGAAACTGGCAGGAGGAAAGGAGAAGTGATCTAGTCAGGACCTACACACCTGGTGGGTCACCCAAAAGAGGAGGGGGATATCACAAGCTCAGGGATCCCCCCTAGTGAGCAAGGGGTTCAAGCCTCACATTGGGCACCCCAGCCCAGGGGACCAATACTGGGAAAATGAGCCCCCTGGGCTGGTTTAGAAAACCAGTAGGGCTTCCCATAGGGCTGTAGGAAACTGAGACTCCACTCTTAAAGGGTGTACACACAGAACTGCTTACTCTCAGTCCCAACGCAGAGGCAGCAGATTAAAAAGTGACTGGTCCTCTGGCCAGTTTGCCAAGACCACCCAGCATGTCCCCAACACACACTGGGCACTGGTTGCCAGTAAACTCCAGGAGAAGCCACAGCTCACACTGGGCTGTGGCTTCAGCCCCCCATCCAACTCCTGCCCCATCCCCTACCAAAGCAGTGACCATCATCACATCCCAGAGAATCTGTAGCTCCCATCAGGGTGTGGCTGTAGACCCATGCTCCATGAAAGCAATGACCATCATTGCACCAGGCTGTGGTTCCAGTTCCTGCAGTTCCACCCTACCCTCCGCCAAGGCAGCAGCTGCCAATATGTTCTGAGAGAAGCTGTGGCTCACAGTGAGCTCTGGTTCTAGCCTTCCTGGCTCCAGTCTATCCCTGCCAGGGTGGCAGCCACCTGTGCATCCCAGGAGAAGCCCAAGCCATGCCAAACTCCAGCTCTAGCCCTCTCCCTCTGTCTCAAGCCCACCCTGATAAGGCAATGGCCCCAGAGCATCATGGAAAAAGGCCCAGCCCACACTCACTTCAGATCCAACTCTCCCATCAAAGCCACTGAGCACACACAGACTGCATAGGGACATGCCCACACAAAAACACAACTGCAAGACCAGTATAGGTAATTGTTTCACCTAATTTCATAGACATAACAGAGAAAGTTAAAAAAATGAGAAGACAGAGGAATATGTTCCAAATGAAAGAACAAGATGAAGCCCCAGGGAAAAACCCCAAATGAAATGGAAATAAGTAATTTACCTGATAAAGAGTTCAAAGCAATGGTCATAAAAATGCTCATTGAACTTGGCAAAAGAATGAAGGAACACAGTGAGAATTTCAACAAAGAACGGAAAAACATAGAAAAGAATTACTCAGAACTGAACAATATAGTAACTGAAATGTAAAATACACTAAAAGGAATTAACAGCAGATTAGAAACCAACAATCTCCCAAGCCTGAATCAGGAAGAAATAGAAAATATCAACAGACCAATTACCAGTAATAAAATTGAATCAATAATTCTAAAACTCCCAACAAACAAAAGTCTAGGACCAGACGGCTTCACAGGGGAATTCTACCAAACATTTAAATAAGAGTTAATACTTATCCTTCTCAAACTATTCCAAAAGGTTGAAGAGGAGGTAACACTTCCAAACTCATCCTATGAGGCCACCATTACCATGATACCAAAACCAGACAAAGACACTACAAAAAAAGAAAAATGCAGGCCAATATCCCTGATGAACACAGATGTAAAAATCTTCAAAATATTAGCAAACCAAATTCAACAATATATTAAAAGAATAACATACCATGATGATCAAATGGGATTTATCTCAGGGATGCAAGGATGGTTCAGTATCTGCAAACCAATCAACATGATACACCACATTAAGAAAAAGAAAGATAATAATCACATGATCATCTCAATAGATGCAGAAAAAGCTTGACAAAATTCAAAATCTATTTATGATTAAAACTCTCCACAAAGCAAGTATAGAGGGAATATAACTCAACATAAAGGGACCAAAGCCAACATCATACTCAATAGCGAGAAGTTAAAAGCATTTTCTCTAAGACTGGGAGTAAGACAAGATGCCCACTCTCACCATTTTTATTCAACACAGCATTGCAAGTCCTAGTCACAGCAATCAGACAAGAAAAAGAAATAAAATAAATCCAAATTAGAAAGGAAGTAAAACTGTCACTGTGCAGATGAATGATACTACATAGAGAAAATCCTTAAAACGCCACCAAAAAAACTATTAGAACTGATAAATGAATTCAATAAAGTCAAAGGATACAAAATTAATATACAGAAATCTGTTGCATTTCTATACACTAACAACAAACTATCAGAAGGAGAAGTTAAGAAAAAAAAATTTACAGTTGCATCAAAAAGAACAAAATACCTAGGAATAAATCTAACCAAGGAGATAAAAGACCTATACTCAGAAAACTATAAGACATTGATGAAAGAAATTGAAGATGACACAAATAAATTCAAAGATATATTGTGCTCATGGATTGGAAGAATTTATATCGTTAAAATGACCATACTACCCAAGGCAATCTACAGATTCAATGTAATCCCTATCAAAATATGAATGGCATTTTCCACAAAACTAGAAAAAATAATTCTAAAATTTATATGGAAACATTAAAGACCCAAATAGCCAAAACAACCTCAAGAAAGAAGAACAGAACAGGTCACATGTGCCCTGATTTCAAACTATATTACAAAGCTACAGTCATCAAAACAGTATGGTAATGGCACAAAAACAGACACACAGATCAATGGAACAGAATAGAGAGCCCATAAATAAACCCACTTTTATATGGTAAATCTAAAACAAAGGAGACAAGAATATACAATGGTGAAAATATAGCCTATTTAATAAATGGTATTGGGAAAACAGGACAGCTACATGCAAAAGAATCAAACTGGACTACTTTCTCACACTATATACAAAAATAAACTCAAAATTGACTAAAGACTTAAAATAAGACCTGAAACCACAAAACTTCTAGAAGAAAACATTGGTCTTAGTGACATTTTTTTGGATCTGTCTCTTCAGGCAAAGGAAACAAAAGTGAAAATAATCAAATGGGACTACATCAAACTAATAAGTTTGCCAGTGAAGAAAACTATCAACAAAATGAAAAGACCATCTACTGAATGGAAGAGGATATTTGCAAACAATAATCCAATATGGGGTTAATACCCAAAACACAAAATGAACTAATACAACTCAACACCAAAAAAACAAACAATCTGATTAAAAAATGGCAGAGGACCTGAAGAGATATTTTTCCAAAGGAGACATACAGATGGCCAACAAACACATGAAAAGATGCTTAACATCACTAATCATCAGAGAAAAGCAAATCAAAACCACAATGAGATATCACCTCATACTTGTCAGAATGGCTACTATCAAAAAGACAAAAAATAACAAGTGTTGCCAAGGATGTGGAGAAAAGAGAACCCTTGTGCACTATTACTGGGCTTGTAAATTGGTGCTGTCACTATGGAAAACAGTATGGAGGTTCTCAAAAAAATAAAAATAGAACTGCCATATGATCCAGCAATTTCATTTCTGAGTATTTACCCAAAGAAAACAAAAACACTGATTTAAAAAGATATATGCATTCCAATGTTCATTGCAGCATTCTTTATAACAGCCAAGATACGAAAGAAAGTGTTCATCAATACATAAATGGATAAAGAAGATGTGATACATCACACACACACACACACATACACACACACATACACACAAAATGGAATATTAGCCATAAAAAATAAAATCTTGCCAATTGCAATAGCATGGGTGGATGGATCTAGAGTGTATTTTGCTAAATGAAGTAGTCAGGCAGAGAAATACCAGTACTGCATAATCTCATATGTGGAATCTAAGAAATATAACAAACAAGACAAAACAAAAACAGATTCATAAATACAGAGAACAAATGGTGGTTGCCAGAAGGGAGGGGGGAGGGGGGTAGTTGAAATAGGCAAAGATTAAGAGGCACAAACCTCCAGTTATATAATTAACAAGTCACAATGATGCAATATACCACATAAGGAATATGGTCAATAATATTGTAATAACAGGGACAGATGGTTATGAGACTTATCACGATGATCATTTCATAATGTATGCAAATGTCAAGTCATGTAGTACACCTGAAACTAACATAATATTGTACATCAACTTTATTTCAATTAAAAAAAAAAAAAAAACAGAAACAAATGCCACACAGAAAACCAAATAACAAAAGAACTACCAAAATAAGGCCCTAGTATGGACAGAGCTTCTTGCCTCAATGCATAATTTACACAGTCTGTAAAGCCAACACCTGGGAACTGCTAATTTAGTTAGTTTGTATTGAACACTTAATTGTAGTAAGCCAAGATTTCAGACTAGTTTGATAGCTGTTTTCATTACTTCTAATTAATCTATGGCATTTGGTTCTCTTTGTCACCTTGCTTGGACTTTAAAAGCCCACTTAGTTTTGTTTCATCTAAGGAACCAGTTCCATCAGATGACATCACGAGGATGTTTTACCCCCTTCATTTTCCCTAATTCTAACAATTTATGTGATAATAGCAGAAAGTGCTGCCTGCTTGAGGACACTCCATCTGCCCGCAGTGGATTCATTGATCCTGCTCAAAGAACAAACACCATGTGGGGCCAGCATCTCCCCAACAGGGTTTCCCTGACAGCACCAATTTTCACAAAGGCATTCACTTATTTACTTACCATTTGGCACACATTCGCTAAGTCACTTATGCCAGGCACTGCAGGAGGCAATGGAGTTGGGGCCAAACAAATCCAGTTCTTAGCCCCAAGGACTTCCAGCCTAGTGGAAGACACAGAAAGGAAACCAATAGTAAAACTTCACAGCAGCCTCCACTTTAATATTTGCAGGCCTGGCAGAGGGCACAGAGGCCCTCATACCATGTATCTGAATGTCGAAATGGTATATATCAAGCTAGCAAACAGTTAAATAAAATATGTTCTCTACTGCTATCCTAATAAATTCAACTTCAAAATGACCCAGAAGGTAGGTTCAAATTTAGAACTAGAAGAAAAACCAGCCCCCAGCCTGTGGCTCACTGCCCTTCTCTTCCTGCCCTCAGCTCCATGCTGCCTGGCAAGGGGCCTGGCATACATGTATGTGGGCACTTCACATGTCCATCCTCATCCACAGCCCCAAAAAACAATTGGACCTGTGGGAGAGACCCATACAAGTTCTGGAAACAGACTCAGGGCAGAAAGTTTTAAAGCTTGGGATGGGGGCACCCCATTAAAAAGACAGAGCAGAACATTTCAAAGCAGTATTTATCAAACATTTATGTACATGAAGATCACCTGGAAAGCACATTAGAACATAGGTTCATGGCCCCCACTCCCAGAGTAGAGGCAGAAGCATTACATATGACAGTGTGTTTAGGAAATTAAGAAAGGATCTGTTTAACTTGGAGGGTAGTATACTAAGTGAAATAAGTCAGAGAAATACAAATACTGTATGATATCACTTATATGTGGAATCTAAAAAAATACAACAAACTAGTGAATATAACAAAAAAGAAACAGACTCACAGATATAGAGAACAAACTAGTGGTTATCAGTGGGGAAAGGGAAGGGGGGAGGGGCAATATGGGAGTAGGGGATTAAGAGGTACAAACTATTATGTATAAAATCAGCTACAAGGCAAACATTTACATTCCACCTTTATCTTAACATTTGAGTCAGATTTATTCTTACTCTGTATCATGTCATCATAAATTTGAGTTTGCTTCTTAAAAAAAGGCAAATGATGTTTTTATATATTGACAGATTTATTTAATGATTAAAAGGACTGCTGATTTTTTAAAAATAAATAAATAAAATAAGCTACAAGGATATATTGTACAACACAGGGAATATAGCCAATATTTTACAATAACTATAAATGGAGTATAACCTTCAAAAATTGTGAGTCACTCTATTGATACCTGTAACATATAATATTGTACATCAACTATACTTCAACAAAAAAAAGAATGAATCTACTTATCTGCAGTGAAGGATTGGCATAGGAAAGCAGGCAAGAAGAAAGAGGTTTATGCACGGGGAAATTTTTAAGGATGCTTGCCCTATGCAAAAGAGATTGAGAGAAAGACAAAGCAGGCTTGGCAAGAAACACAAGGTCCATTTTGTACATGTTCTTCCATTAACTACCACCTCCTGTGGTAATTAATATCTTCAGAGTTTGTTCTGCAACTAGTCACATACCTCGAGGTGAAATCTCTGCTGATATCGTGAGTGTTTATTTAAGCAGTCCATCATGACTTCACTACCCACATGCCTATATCTTGGCTCTTGAGATATAGAGTCATTTGCAAGCAAGAACTGTGTGGGCGGGTCTCACAGAACGGGGACACTCTTTATTTGTTGATTTGGTTCCAAAATGACTGAAGTGTCAATACACTTTGCAAGGGAGTTACTAGCAATGAAAACATGAAGTTACTTCTCACTGGTGATGAACAGAACAAACAACACGGTATGTCCCTTATGAAGGTACTCAGGAAATATTCTTGTTTGTAGACCCCGACTTGATAGGCAGAGAGAAACAATGGAATGAGTTCCTAATTGGACAGAGGTTTCTGTATTATGTCTTGATCTAAACAGAGCTAATAATTCTGGCCATAATTCCCCATGTGGATCTTATAATAGTTATATGGAACTCAGAATAGTCTCTAAAAATCAATCGGTCTAATAAATTTTACCAGATCCCTTGTATGTTTCTTTAACCATTGAATAAGAGCAAATGAAGACACACTGCAACACATTTTAAACTCATATACAATAGGAAATGGCACCGTGGTGAAGTAAATTTTCTTTGAGTTACTAACTTGGAGGTGCAGAGGGCCTGTTTATTTATAAAGTTGCAGCAGAAAACCTACAAAGTTGTCACTAAAATGAAAAATATAGACTCCCCAACTTGCAGTTTCGCATCTCCTTAAGGACATGTAATTTCTTAAGTTCTTTTGTACCCAAAGCATTATATGAAGTATAACTCCCCACAAAGAGGATTACCATAAAGTTGGAACAGCACCTTATGCTGTGCTATAAGGCAGAACCCTATTGGCCCCTGCTATAGAAAACTCAATCTCAGAGTCTCCCTGAGCTGTAGACACTGGGACAGTAGTTCCCTGCTGTAGGAATGGAGGAGGGAAGGTGAAATAGAACTTTTGTGATTACATCAAGACTGCTATTCACCAAGATGGGCTTAATATTCCCCTCAGCTTGACTAAACTTTAGATAGGCTACTTACTTCCTGACAATAGGCACCAGAGCATACTTTTCTTAGAACATTTACATTAGAAACTTGTAACTGTAAATTCTTTTTCTGCCTCTTTGAGATGTAAATCTTCTACAACTCAGGAATGTCTTTCTCAAGGACCTGGAAGCCATCTCTTTGAAATGTCATCATCAAGAAAGATAGGACCACCCCTTTCCCCAGTCTCTGATAAAGAGGGTAGAAACCTAAATTTGATTATTAAAATATAGCAAACATAGATAGCCTAGTCACATTGACCAAACTCCCACTGGATTCTTTCACAGGAGGATCCCAGGGCATTGGGAGAAAGAAGGACCTATATGGCATCCCTGCTTTCTGACATTCAAAGCTAGGTCTACCTACTGGCATGGACCAGGGAGGCTCTGATCAAGACACTGCGGCATGGAAGGACAAAAGCTCCATGAAATCAGTTTCCCTGGAGAGTCTAGGCTAGTGACCCAGGTTCAAGGGTTTGGGACAAGAAGGTCTGGTCAGAAAGAACAGATGGATATGTCCTGTGCTTTTGAGGTGGCCAAGCTTGTGAGAGGACACTAAGAAAACCATCATCCTGGAGTCCCAGCTTGGGCACACTGTTTCCCATACTGGGCGCAGGTACCACAGCCTCAGGAATGAACTTCAACAGCAACACCTTGTGGCTCTAAGAGACATGGGTGTAGAGGACACCAGTTCCCTTTGCTTGGCTCTGGTGGAGACAGTCAGTTCCCATTTGAATGAATGAGCCTGGGTTCCTGGAGGCTGCTGGGGTAGGATAGGGAGAGGTGACCCTCAAGTAGAAAGTAATGGACTTCCTGCTCTATGGCGCAGCTGTTTGACCAAGTGAAGAAGACATAAGAGATGGGAACGCATTTAAGCAGACAAGTTCACCCTCATTTCTGAGCTGGTCATCCTACATATTTCTTTTTAATGAAAATAGCCATGTGACAAAAACTACTCCTGTCCTTTCTAGAGACATGAAAGAAAGCTTTGTAGAGGTGGAGAAACTGGAACTCAATCACATTTGGACAGGTGGAGGTGGGAAGGTCTTCACCAGGAATAATTCCCAAGTTCATGTCTTCTCCCTACTTCATATGCCTTAGTTTGTCACAAGAATGGTTAGCTGTTGAGTAAGAGCCCTGACTAGGGCCCTGGGAAACCTCTAAGAAGCTTTCCCCTACTCAAGCCCTCAGCCCTTCAAGCTGTTAGCAGCTTCAGAAACGGCAAGTCTGAGTTACAAAGCCTCAGCGAATCTCTGTGCAAAGGTTCTGAACTTCAGATGGAATTCTTAAAAGAACCTGAGATTTATGAACTACTGACAAGCAACTCAACTGATCAGGAATTTTCTTTTTAATTTCATGATTCTTATCACACAAATAAGACATCTCCTTTACAGAAAAATCAGAATACAAAGAAAACATAACTTCTCATAATCCCACCTCTCATTGATAAGTAATATTAATAGCTATTAATATTTTGATGTGTATATTTCTAAATATATATCAATGTATGCTTTTTACAAAGTAGAATCACAATTCTCATCCCATTTGGTAAACTTTTTCTCTCTTAACAAATATATGATAAAGCCTTTTCATAGACAATAAATATGATATATGATATTGTTGGATTCACAGTAGTTTAAAGAGAAACTGCTATAGACTGACTAGCTCTTCAGCAACTAACTATTTAGACTTATCCCCAGCAACAGGTATAATATTTTCATTTCTGGGGCTAATTGAATTTAATTCTACTTTGTGAAACAGCTGCACCATTTTGTGAGTCTGCATGGAGGGTACATGTGATGGGGAAGTTGTCATTTCTTCCTCTTTTTTTAAATTAATTTATTTATTTATTGACCGTGTTGGGTCTTCATTGCTACACAGGAGCTTTCTCTAGTTGCGGCGAGCAGGGGCTATTCTTTGTTGTGGTGCACGGGCCCCTCATTGCTGTGGCTTCTCTTGTTGCAAAGCACAGGCTCTAGGCACACTGGCTTCAGCAGTAGTGGCACACGGGCTCAACAGTTGTGGCTCACGGACTATAGAGCGCAGGCTCAATAGTCGTGGCGCACTGGCATAGTTGCTCCGCAGCATGTGGGATCTTCCCGAACCAGGGAGCAAACCCGTGTCCCCCACATTGGCAGGTGGATTCTTAACCACTGCGCCACAAGGGAAGTCCCTCTTCAACTTTTTTATTGCTTACAACTCACCCTCCACTCCCAATCACTGTACTAAGGAGAAAAGAGTAAGAGGTTCTCACACTAGGCATTTAAATATCCTACCATTCTGGAGTTGTTACCAAGAGGCATATTTCACTGTGACAGCTGGATGACATCTCACCCTCTCTATTAGGATGGAGAGGAGAGGAGACCCATTTCCAGGAGGAGGGCCGCATGTCTGATGTGTGTAAGCTATCAGCTGATCTTTCGGACCCTGCCTATTTATTACTTTACATCATCTGTGCTCTACTCAATCATTTCAGCCCTGCTGAGCATCCAAGTAATGCCACCAAACCTCAAAATGCTCTGTTCACCAGCCTTGCTTTTACTGCTGACTTGTCTTCAACTTTCTTAAATTAAAAAGCAAGAACTTTTCACTCCCAGAACCATCAGACCCCCTGCTGCTTTTGAGTGAAGTGTCTCTGACCCTCGTCATAAATATATTAAGCAAAGAAAGGTTAAAAATCCACTGAAAGGAGCATGATCAGTCTTGAGTCATTTATGCCCGGGGTGAAATCTCAAGTTGTAAATTAAGGTAAATCAATTCCAATGGTATATCGGAGAAAAGAGGAAAGAAGCGAAAATCTGAGGCTACCTTGTTACTAATATAGGAACTGTCATATGGCGAATAATTCTTCAAAGATGTGGAAGGAGAGCAAAGAACAGGAGGAGCCACTCTCAGGGGAACAGGCAGGGACACCTTAGCCAGCAATGATTTCAAATGTAGTTACTTTGATTCATAACCAAATAGGCAAAAGTGAATTTCTGAAATCACACCCTTCGAGCAAAAACTAATTTCAAACATCCCTAAAGCTCCTGTACTATATTCCTATGACAGAGGCGGGATTTATTATCAGTTCTCTGTCTCTGCCACGTATTACCTAAGATGACCCCAAACTCAAAGTGCCCTTATTCCCTCCGATCCTCAGCTGCTATTCACCACCATTTCTTGTGAGTTACTAGATGACATAAGAAAATACCCATCTCTGGCTCTCTGGCCTCGTACACAGCCTTCCTGACATTCAGAATAAATGTTCTCCTTATTGACCACATTTTCAAAGAAAAACCAAAAATATTACATTTTTGTAGGTTAAAAATAGACACAGGGCTAATAGGAAATTGATAGGAAGGCAGCAAATATCCCCTCTTGAGGAAGTACTGATACTACTTTGCAGTGTGAGGATGTTTGGTCAGTACGCGTTAACCATCATGGGGCCCCCAGTCCCGGCCAGTTCCCTAGATTGCTGCTTCTTATTCTTAAAGAAAAAAAATAATAATACAGGTTAACAAATACAACTCATTAAATGTAATATAAATGCAATCTTATGCCTTTTAAACACTTTCTATTTAAATAAATTCACAAATCAGACAAAATATTATATGGGATTAAGTTTCCAGGCAAAATTTGATGAAAACATTTAAATCTACACATCCAAGAATCTCAGGGCAGCCTGGCATCCAACAGGCTGAAAGCTGCGTTGTAGCTTTTGTCTACTTGAAGTTAATTGAGATTCTTGGATGTGTAGAGGAGAGGGGAGGAATGAAGAGAACCACATGGCCTTGAGAGGATGGCTGCGCCCCTCTCGTAGCCCCACACTCCAAATATGCAGTAAATGCAGGGAGCTGGGGATGGTGAGGGAGAAAAATCAGTGGTTTCTCTGTGTCATGCGATAGTTGATGTTAGGAAGAGAGAACACTAGGGCAATTTATCCCTTTTCTGCTGCTGATGTTTTGATTTAAGCTAACAACACTGTTCCCACCAGTCAGCTTACTGATCTAGATTGCCACAACTGAACACGTTGAAAACAATGACTGTGGCTCTGTCATTGGGCCCCTCGGGTGGCGGTGGGCTGGGTGGCAGGCATCCCTGCCCCCGGGTGAAAAGCCGCCACCAGAGTAAGTGACCCAGCCCAAATTACTGCCAGCACTTCAGCAGCACAATAAATCATTCGATTGACATTAATGTCACTGACCAGGACAAAACACGCATAGGGCCAAAGCAGATTTACCTTTTCAGGCTAAGTAAAAGCTGAAATGACATTCACGGTTTTCATCTAGTTTTCCATAAAATGATGATAAAATAGCTACCAGTGTACCTTTCACACTTGAGCATCAATTCCTCCATTCAGGGTCTCCACTTTGGATAATAAAACCAGTAACTTAATTGGAAACCCTAGGCTAAGCCTCTTGCTTCTGACTCTCTCGGGGTGATGGTCAAGTCTGGGGCAAGGGGACTCAATGTGCAGAACTCATCCCTCCTCTCTTCCAGATCTGCCTCCCTGCAAAGACACTGCCTTAGTCCACCCTCCTGGAAGCATATGGTATATAGCAGGAAAGACTCTGCCCCTGGTGGGGAGGGCTGCAGTTACCTAGTACAGCCTAAGACTAGGTGGATAATTCTCTCTGATTTCCAAGAAGATTATGTAATAGAGACCATATATAACCCACAAAGCCTAAAATATTTACTATCTGGTCCTTCAGTGAAAAAGCTTGCCAAACCCCATCGAGACCAACTTTTCCCCAATATACACACACATTCTTGTCTCCTCACATTGAGGTTAATTCCTTGCTCTATCAGTGTAGTGTAATGGTTAGAAGAATAAACTTAGACAAACCTGGGTTCAAATTCCAGCTCTGACATTATTTGCTGTGTGACCTTAAGCAAGCTACTTAAGTTCTCTAAGCATCAATTTCCTGGTTTTGAAAAGGCAATGGTGATAGTACCTAATTAATAGAGTTTTGTGAAGTTTTAATACCATAAGTATAAAGAAATTAGGATAGCGCCTGGCATGTGGAGTTGCTTAATATGTTAGTAACTATTAATCAAGTCTACATTCGTGCCCTTCTTGGTCTAATGCAACCTCAAACTTAGCCATTGCTGGTCTCACAGTCCTCCCCAGAGATAAATTACTCCTTATGTGTCTAAAAACAACTGTTCCCATCAATACAGTCCTTTCACCTTTTTCTATAATAACAAACATAAAGGCTGTATTCTAAGAAAGATTTCAGGGAAAAATTCTACGCTGCAGGGCAGCTGGCAGCCCTCCCTAACAACCGTGAAAACTTCATTGCATTTGGATCCTTGTGTGAAATAATCCAACGTGAGGGCAACCAGCTCCTTACACGAAATGAGGGATAAATGAATAATCATGTTCTCAATTAGGCAACTACAGCGGCCACTGAGGTCAGTGTCCACAGTTAAAAATAATACTGGGGTGATTCGGCATGACTTTTGTTTTACGTTAGACAAAAGGAAAAAGAAATTGATTGTTTCTACATCTTTTGATATTGTTGCAGAAGTTTCTGAGCCTTTTACCCTTGGGCTCTTGGACTAGCCTATATCCAACACGTACTCATACTGAATTACAGACAACCTTGGCTCTTCCAAAAATATGTTCAGTAGGAAGAGCTTCCTGTTCAGACACTGCCTGACTTGTCTGTTTACCCTTTGACAGGAAAAGGTAAAGAGAACTGCCCTTCACATTTAGGCAACAGTGTAGGTGATAGAAGAGGAGCTTCCTCTCTGCCCTGAGCCTCAAAGATTCTCAGCCCCGTCTTGTGGCACTATGGTTCCCGAGAACTGAGGAGTCTGCATACAAACAAAACAGACTCAAGAGGCCAGTTATTGATGTTGACAAATTATATTTGTGTGGCAGCTATGAAACTCAGATATGTTTTTTAATGTAGCAATTTTATTTTTGATAACTTAAAATTCCTACTTCAATATCCTATTTGGAGGGGGTGGTAAAAATATAATCTCAGAGACCTCTTCCCCAGGATTTCAGGAGAGTGGGGCACGTACATCTGCCAAGGGGTCTGCAGAGAAGCCCTCGGTGACAACTGGGTGGAGCAGCTGATAGGAGCAGAGGAGGGAAGAGTGAGGATGCAGGACCAGAAGCCCGGGCTTGAATCCCAGGTCTGCTACTTACTAGCTATTAGAAACCACAGCAAGGCACCTAACCCTTCTGTGCCTCGACTTTCTTATCTGTAAACTGAGGATAATAATAGTACCTATGTCAAAGGTTGTCATGTGGATTAGGTGAGTTAATGTTTATTAAGCGCTTGGACAGCCTTTGGTGCTTGATAAGCATTATTTATCTATTAAATAAATAATAAACACCATCTAGTTGTGAAGGCATCTACTGAAACCCCTAAATGACTGTGACTCAGTCTGCTACCCAAACACAAAACGTCCCTTGTTTTGTTCAAATAGCCCCATCAGTCCAGTGGATTTTCCTGATACTACTCATTCTTGAGAGTAAAGAAATCATCCAACTACTTCCATGTCAAATAGGGATGTAGAAAATCCCTGGGAGGCTGTACTCTCACCCAATACACTGAAGCAAGTGTTATAATTACATAAACATATCCAAAATGGAGCTGTAATTCCAGCTGTAATTCCCCAAGTCTTCAAAGATTACCAATGTTTTTCTGTTTCACAAGGAAAAAAAAAATACCATGCAAATGTTAGATTAAAATTCAAAATTTACTGTCTCTAAAGTCAAACAAAAAGAAAAAAAAACTCATTTGTTCAAACACTTGTGATTTTCCTGTCTTCCACAAAGGAAATCTGTTTTAGAAAATGGTTTTAGACTTGATCCCTAAAAACCCTCAAGGTAAAATGCTATAGCTTAGATGCTTCTAATTAGGCAAACTTCAAAGAGATATTAGCTGAGAAAATCCCAAAACGTATTACCAAACTGTAGCAAGAAGTCTTGTAAACACATAGCAATATTTTATCTTAATATGAAATACATGATTCTTCTAGATCTGAGATGCCCAAAATAGTAGCCAATAGCCACAAGCGGCTCCTGAGTACTTCAAGTGTGGAAAGTCCAATTGAGATCTGCCATACATATAAAATACATATCTGATTTCAAAGATTTAGTATGAAAAAAGAATGCAAAATACCTCAATAATTATCTTATATTGATTACATACTGAAATGATAATGTTTAGGATATATTAGGTTAAATAAATAATATACATAACTAAAATTAATTTTACCTATTTCTTTTTACTTTTTTAAATGAGGCCACTAAAAAATTTTAAAGTGCACATGTGGCTAACATTATATTTTATTGGACAGAACTGATCTCGATGATATAAGACTGAACCCTGTGTATTAACTCAAAGTAGTCAGACATTTCTAGATAGTAAAGACATGTCAACTTATCAACATCCTTTTGTCTTAGAAAGAAAAGGAAAAAACTACATATTCTTTGCTGTTTTCTCACTGTGGAGGGGCCAAACTAAAATTATTCACATTTTTGAGTGAGCTGGGAAATGCTAAGATTTAGCCTTTTAAAAAATTTTTTTTCTATTATTTTCTTTCATTGTTTCATCTCATTTGTGTTCACGTAGTGATTTACTATAAAAATTTAGAGTAGTAATTTGTAGTAATTTTCAGTATCAGTTAAATGTGTCCAGGGCCTTTTCATCCCCTATTTATAGCTATTCCACCAGTTGTTGGAATTCATAATAGATTGAAAAACTAGAACGTTCATGACTAGAATCAATAGCTTCAGTTAGAGGAATAACCAAGAGGCAAAAGTCTTGAGAATCATATTTCACATGTTCTGGCCCTGGAGTACAGCAAGAGATAGTTCTATAATTACTCTGTTGATTGCTCTCCAAAACCAAGGTATCTAAAACCAGCCAAGCCCACAATAGGGCTGACAATTCTTTAGTCATTGTATTGACTTCCTGTTCCATTTCTTTCAGCAGCTGTTACAAACCTTTCCCATCTTCTGAAGACCTAACTTTACCAAATATCTATGACAGTGTCCTCCTCTCTGGACATCCTGTTGAATATCTCTTCCTGGATGTTTCCTACATAAAACCCACCTACCCTTATAGGATCACCCACTCACAGGATGACCCAGTTATCCAGGCTCAGATCTGGGGGTCACCTTTCAAAGATCAGTCCAATGAATGATTAGTTAAAACAGGGCTTCTAAACCAAAACTTCCCCCAGAGCTCCCTTACCATTTGTCTCTAGAATTCCTAAAATACAGAAGATTCTGAGACCACTTGTACACTTGTGGGGTAGGAAAGAAAAGAAAGCTTCAACTTTTCCCTGCAAGAGTAGAAATCATAAAAACAATGAAATCTCAGGAACACAAGTGGTCTTTTGTAAGTAGGCACAGCCTATAATTTTAGAAGGTATAGCTGAATTATCTGCTAACATAATTGCCAGTACATGCCGCTATGGGTCATGGGGTTCAAGACATCACAGGACACGTGCAAGCAGAACATGCTTCCACTACGGTTATTGATCAGAAGATTCTCAAGTAGAGTTACGCATCATGAGGGGCCCCTAGAAGTATCCACAAACTTTGCAAAAGCCTTTAGTCATTGCTTTATTTATGCACAGAGGAGTTACCAAGAAAACTTAGGTTCCCAAAAGAAAAAGACTAAGATGGGCAGAAGGACTCATTCACACCGTTGTGCTTGTCTCTTGTATTAAACTAAAGCTCTCCATTCCTTGGGCTGCACACATGTGCGACCTAGCACTTACCAGACATCTAGCAGACATAAATTGCATGTGCAAGCTGTAAACTTTAGATACATAACAGACTGGGTTATTTTACTAAATCTGTGTGTCGATATTAAAAGCACATTTTCATTTAGAATAAGAAAAAACAGATTAATTTTAACAGTACTCATTTAAAGCAGTACTTCTTAACACTTGGATATGGAAGAGTTACCAGCTGCTTGTTAAATACAGAATCCCAGAATCTGAATCAGGAAATCTAGGAGCCCCCAATATATGCATTTTTAACAAACACACCAAGTGACTTTCATGTAAGCACCAAGGGATTCTGATGTGGCTAGGTCCACACTTTCAGAAATTCTAATTTAAAACCTGGGCTGTAATGTATCACACATTAAATTTGATCCTCAAATGACTCCTGTACATAGTTTAAGAAAAGGGAAAGAGATCTAAGGAGACAAAGTTTCTGAAAATGTTCATATTCCCAAAGACAAGACCCTACTCTCTTGGCACATCTGTGCTTCTTAAGCAAAACACACAGTTTAAAAATGTCCCTTTCTGCAAAATTGGACTCAGAAGTGTATTTGTGCAAAGGCTCAGTGAATTTCAGTCATTCTTAAATTCTATTATGTACTTTGGGGAAAAGAAGGGTAATTTCTCACTGTCTCCAGTGAGAGAAGAATCTTATTTTATTAAAATCCTAAAATAGGAAGAAAACTGGCTGAGAATTTGCAGTGAGAAAGAATCTGGTACTATGTTAATTCACAAACCCTGAAGCTTTTACAACAGGAGGACAGGGAGTACTTCAGGGAGATGAGTGTTCTTCTATATGGAACTCAAGACTTTCCAGCACCTGAAAGCCATAATCATCATAGACTTCCTCAAGTTCTATGCTGCTTTTAGGAAACAGATATCCTAAAAATAGTTAGATGAAGATTTGCTTGAGTTTGAAAGAGTAACTTTGTGTCTATACTTATAAAAGCTCAAGCTGAGCCAAAGAACAGTACTAAAAGCTTTTTCAATAGAGCTAAAAAAAGGAAGCACAAATATCTCCTAGGTAAGAATAAGATTTTTTAAAGAAGAAAAAGAAAATAAATTATAAGTCTAAAAAAATTTAGAAATACTAAGACAAGGGGAAGTTTTGTTAGAGAATGGCCTGAAGCCAGCTTGATTGGCATTTGTCCTAATATGGACTCTTTCTTTAATTTTTCTACCTCTGTCGTCTGTCTCTGTCTTCATCTTGTGCTTTCTCCTCTATCATGGTTAACTAGAATGAGCTGGACTTGTGATCAGAACCACCAATTACTATCACTGCTATGCTCTGAATTGTGTTTCCCAAAATTTATAGGTTGAAGCTCTAGCCCCCAGAACCTCAGAATCTGATTGTATTTGGAGATAGGGCTTTAGAGGGGTGATTAAGTTAAATGAGGCCATTAGGTGGGCCCTAAGCCAGTGTGACGGCCTTATGAGAAGGCATTTGGACACACAGAGAGAGACACACCAGGGATACATTACAGAGAGAAAAGATTACCAATACGCAGCAAGACGACAGGCATCTGCAAACCAAGAGGAGAGGACTCAGAGGAAACCAAATCTGCTCACACCTTGGTCCTAGACTTCTAGCCTCCAGAACTACAAGAAAATAAATTCCTGTTGTTTAACCACCCAGTCTGTGGTACCTTGTTATGGCTGCCCTAGTAAACTAAGATAAAAACCTTGTCCCAGTTACCTAATTAGCTTGTTTCCTCATCTGTAAAATAGATAAAGACACAACTGACTCTATCTACACCGAATTGTTATGGTCAATTATAAGATTTTTGAAAAAACTGAAAACAGGTTTATACAAATGTAAGCTCCAAAAGAGTTTACCCCGAGAAGCATTTTCCTGGTGCTCCCTTTCCTGATTTGAAGCCAGCTATGGCATCAGGAGGCACTGATATCCCCACTGTCATCACTAAGATCACACTGCAAGTTGTGGACTCCTGAGACCTGGATTTGTTTGTGCTCATTGGCTCAAGCTCCTGACAGGTGAGGACAAAGACAGGTAAACATTAAGTTTGAGTAAGAGAAAAGGTTCTCGAGCCCATCCCATCTTCTGTAACTCTGAAAATAATAACAAATATTCCAGGCTGGAAAGGAAAAAAAGTCATCTCAGTATTTACTCTTGTTAAGTAGTTTAAAATTAGGGCAAGAAAAGCTGAAGACACTGACATTTGGAAAATAAGTTGAGAGAAAATGGAAGTAAAGAAAGAATTTTTTTTTCTTTGAAAAAGATCAAGACTTTTTGTTAATAAGAAAAAAGGAATGAGTGGTTTGGTATTGTTTCCAATGCCACTGCAAGAAAACAGACTGTAAAAAATCAAATTAAAATATATTATGAATGTTTAAAGTTAACAAGGAATTTTAGAGTTCTATAATATATAATGTCCTATAATGCATAACTACAAAAATGAAAAGTATTCAAAAAACATTGAGACAGAAATAATTGAAATGCATTTGAATGCAATTTAAGGGGTTATTATAAAATAAAATTTAAGGGACTATAGAGGGCAATGTAGTTAAATAGGGTATAAAAGAAAAACAGAAATTAAAAATGATTCTAAAAGTATAAGCAGCCTTTTAGGAAATACTGAAATATTTGTTTACAAAATAAGCAGACATTACAAAAATAGCAAATGTGCAAAGTCAAATATTATATTTCAAATTGAAATGCCCTTTCAATTCTCAGATATCTTAGAAATGAGCTCATAACCAACCAAACAACTGAAAAACTAAATTGTTTCCCTGAAATGGAAAAAAATAGAAAAAATGGAAAGAATATTAGACCTTGTAATAAATTATTTAGACAGATGTCTTGATTCTTAGAAAGTTCTAGTTGTTGTCTATGATGTGATTCTCAAACTTTGGTGCATCAGAATCACCTGGAAGGCTATAATAACAAATTGCTGGGCCCCACCCACAGGTTCTCTGATTCCTGAGATCTGGGATGAAGCTCACGAGGCTGCATCTGTAATAGATTTCAAGGACATGTTGACACTGCAGATAAGAGGTGATTGGCCTAGAAGACCACAGAAAGCTAAAAGCTAGGTGACCTTTGGGAAAAGGCAATAGCAAACAGAAGTATGCAGTGCTTGAGAACTGCAGGTATCAGGCATCTCTAAGTAAAGGGCAGGGAATAAGACTGAAAATAGGAGAATCAGTTCAAAGTCTGGGGCAACAGAACCCCAGATCTCCTTCTGTATCCCACTAGAAGACTGCATGCTTACCATCAGAAGGAATTAAATCATGAAGGATTTGGAGTCAGAGGAACCTGGCAAAACTTGGGAATTGCTTTACTCAAAAGCCAGAAACGTAAAAGGAAAATCTACACACTGAGAGGTGAGACCACACAACCCCTTACCATCCCATCCTCTACCCCTGACCCCTTCCCTTGAGCCCCACCCAAACTGGCAAGCAGAAAACTGACCACAGACTCTCTGGCAAAATTAATCAGGCCAAGAGAAAAGACCTATAGATACTGATATTTGGGATTCTCCAATGAAATGGGATCACTATCCAATTATCCTCCATGAAGACCACCAAATATGCCCCATGCACACACAAACAAGTTCCAATCAGCGCTGCTGTGCCTCACTCTTAGGTATGAATTGTTACCCAAGGGTGAGCAGACGTTAGAACAACTCACCTAATAGGATGACAAAGGACAAAATAAACCAATAAGACAAGAGAACTTAGAGGAAACAAAGCTAATGAAAGCAACAATCAAAACAATAAACAACTCAAACTATTATACAGAGGATGGATAAGCAACAAGATCCTACTGCATAGCACAGGGAACTACATTCAATATATTCTGTAATACACCATAATGGAAAAGAAACTGAAAAAGAATATATATATATATATACACGTATAACTGAGTCACTTTGCTGTACAGAAGAAATTAACACAACATTGTAAATCAAATATATTTCAATAAAATTTTTTAAATAAATAAATTTTAATATAAAATATAAAAAACAACTATAAATAAGGCTTTTAAAAGAAAACAATACCACATTCATGGAAAAAATACAGAGGTAATTTTAATTTTTTAAAAAGGAACACTGAGGGGCTTCCTAGGTGGCGCAGTGGTTGAGAATCCGCCTGCCAGTGCAGGGGACACGGGTTCGATCCCTGCTCCAGGAAGATCCCACATGCCGCGGAGCAACTAAGCCTGTGCACCACAACTACTGAACCTATGCTCTAGAGCCTGTGAGCCACAACTATTGAGCCCATGTGCTGCAACTACTGAAACCCACGTGCCTAGAGCCCATGCTCCACAACAAGAGAAGCCACGGCAATGAGGAGCCTGAGCATCACAACAAAGAGTAGCCCCCACTCACCGCAACTAAACAGAAAGCCTGCACACAGGAAAAAAGACCCAACACAGCCAATAAAATAAATAAATAAATAAGTTTATTTTTTAAAAAAAGGAACACAGAGCAACAACAAATATTGAATCATGATGGTTGAAATGAAAAATAAAGTTGAGAAAATCTCCAATAAAGTATATAAGTATAGCAAAAAGAGACAGAAAGAGTCCCTATAAGACAGTGGTGATCAAGTGGGGGTGATTTTGCCTCTTAGGGGACATTTAGCAATGTCCAGAGTCATCTTGGGTTGTCACACTAGGAGATGGCTGCTACTGTCATCTAGTGAATAGAGACCAGGGGTGCTGCGAAATGTCTGTTAACCAAAAGTTCAGAAACGAAGACCTAATTGAAGTAAAGAGATGTTTATTTGGTGTTTGATAGAGTGCAGCCTGGGAGAGACAGATTCAAGAAGTACTTGAACTGTGTTCTACTGGACTACAAAATAGAGAGTGCTTATAAAGGCAAAAACCTCAAGGTCACAGTTAGTTACGTGAGTTGTTTATCGAGAATTCTAATTGGAGCGGGTACTTGTTAAGCAAGGATTGGTTGGGATCTGAAATGGTTGCATAGTTACAAGAGGAAACAACCTTGAGACCACAAGGTTGCAGCTAGCAGATGCTATTTTAAAAACAGCTGGTCATGTCCTTGACTTTAGTACAGTTCACAGAAAGTTCAAGTTCTCAGTGGTACAGGGATGTATCTGAGACTAGATCCTCAATGTCACCCCCCCAACCTGGCTCCATTTTGTATGCCTGAACTATGATTACTCCATTATGATTTCAACCTGTCACCGCCTCCTAGAATGCACAGGGCAGTCCCCCACAACAAAAAAAGCCCTCTCCCAAGATGTCAAGGATACCAAGGTTGAAAATCCTTGCCATTAAATAAGGCAGTCACTTAAATGTGAATCTCTCCATCTCCTACAAAACTATATGCATTAAGGAAAACAAATACAACTGCTTGTAATCCACACCAAGAATATAGGAGTCAAAAAAAAATTATGATCTTCAAATTGCTTGTAGATAAGGAAATAAATTTCCAAACCCAGAGTGGAGAGTCAGGGCAGAGAATATAAAAGAGAAGGGAGGAAAGAGGGGAGAGGGGAAGAGCAGAGAGGGGAAGAAAGGAAGAGAGTGTCTAGGAATGGTAGTACTGGACAAAATAAACCCCAGAAGGAGAACATCCACCCTACCTGGAAACATACTCAAAACAGGTCTCACCTGGGGAAACTGGCATCTGGCAAATCAGAAGGAGAGCGTACAGACTTGAGAGTGTACAGAGCAGGAGGCACCACTCTGGGGGTGGAGCATGCTGTGGTACCTTGTGGAAATTAAGAGTCCACAGCAGCAAGAGAATCACAATGTGAACACACGCCAACCCGTTCCATCCCCCAAAAGGTCACCATCGATTAAAAAGAACGTACTTCAGCATAGCCATGGTGGAGGGTGCTGACCTAAAAAGCAACAACAAAACAAACAAACAAAAAAACTAGAAAACTCCCAAACGTCTCATTCTGGGTTTACAAGCATAATTGACCATCCCTTTCTGACTTACTTCACTCTGTATGACAGACTCTAGGTCTATCTACCTCATTACATATAGCTCCATCTCATCCCTTTATGCTAACTCACATAAACTGAATCTAAAAATGGTACTGATGAACTCAGTGACAAGAACAGGGACGCAGATGCAGGGAATGGACTGGAGAACTCGAGGACTGGGAGGGGGCGGGGGGTGAAGGGGAAGCTGAGATGAAGCGAGAGAGTAGCACAGACATATATATACTACCAACTGTAAAATAGATGGCCGGTGGGAAGTTGTTGTATAACAAAGGGAGTTCAACTCGAGGATGGAAGATGCCTTAGAGGACTGGGACGGGGAGCGTGGGGGGGACTCGAGGGAGGGTGGGGGGGAGTTGAGGGAGGGAGGGAATACGGGGATATGTGTATAAAAACAGATGATTGAACTTGGTGTACCCCCCAAAAATAATAAACAAATAAATAAAATTTTAAAAAAAAGAATTAATGCAAAAATAATAATAATAATTGACCATCCCAGGAAAATAATGCAGTCTCCATCACTCTCTGAAGAGATTTAATCTCTTCAAAGAACTCTTGTGTGACTGAATACTTACCTTTTGATCTTTCTGAGGTATTAGCAAAAGTGTGTCCAGCCACAGTCTCAGTTTTTTCTTGAAAACACAATTTTCTATCTACTAATCCCTTAATGTTAGCGTCTTTTGTAATCCAGATAGGCTGAGAATTTCCCAAATCATCAAGTCTGGTTCCTTTTTATTTAAAATTTCTTCCCTGAATTTAGCTTTTTCCTTTCATGTTTTACTACAAGCAGCAAAAAGAAACCAAGCTACATGTTCAACACTTTGGTGGAAAACTCGTCAGCTAAACGTACCATTTCATCATTTCCAAATTTCACTTTCCGCATGATTGCAAGATACAATTCTGCTGAGCTTTCTGCCACTATATAACAAAGATCCCCTTTCCTCCAGTTTCTGATAACATGTTCATCTTTTCTTGATTCTTCACAATTCTCAAAAACATCTTTGGGTATCCTGCTAATGCTTCTTTACCTGAGTATATGGAATTATCAAATCAAAAGCCCCAAGCCAACCATGGCTGGGGAAAGAAACCCAGAGCCCTGGGATCCAAGGCATGAATTGACGGGAACAGCTAACAGGAAAGCCCTCTTGCTGATGGTAACCATCCAGCAGAGACAGGATGTAACAGCTAAACACATAAGTGTCTGCTGCTGACCATCCAAGTGAGCTGAAGTACATCTTTAAGCCTCTCTGAGCTTCAATATCCTAATCTGTGATGTAAAGATTAAAATACCTACTTATAGGGTTGTTTTGAGGCTTAAAAAGATATTAAATATAAAGTACTTAGCACAGTTCCTGGCTTGTGGTAAGTGTGCTTTAGATGGAACCTTAAAAGAAATGATCTCTGTGCTCCCTGGTGAGTGTAACAAAGAGTGAGTCATCAACACTACTGTTCTTGGGATCCCTGAGTGACAAATCCAAGGGACGGTTCGGGCCAGTGCTTTAGGGAGAACCCAGGCCACTATAACCAAGAGGAGCATAGAGCAGGTAAAATATTCTGATTTTGCTTCTCTGCTCAAGACAAGTTTTTGCTGTTTATTTTGATGTTGATTTTGGGGTGTAACATTTCGGTATCAACACACACACACACACGCACACATACATACATCGAGATATTGCTTCCCCAAGAGCAGTGGCTCTCAAACTTATATGTGAATCAGCACTACCTGCAGGGCTTGTTGAAACATGAATTGCTGGGCCCCAACCCCTGAGTTTCTGATTCTGTAGGTCTGAGTGGGGCCACAGAATTTACACTCTAACAGTTCCCAACTGATATTGCTGCTGCTGGTCCCAGGACCTCATGGGGAGAACTACTTCCCTGGAGGATGAGACAATATAGACGCTTCTTCTGAAAGTATATGGCATTCTACAAAGCAAACCATCAATGGTCACGTAAGATTAAAATGGTAAATATAATTATTTTAATTATAATTAATGCTAAATATAATTATTTCTCAAATGAGGTTTGCACTGATTCAAAATCTAGCTCTGTGGTAAGGTAAGGTACACACTGACAACTCTTTTAATGCTGTCATCTATAGACTCAAAGTTGCAAACTGTGCAATCTATATTGAAGGATCTCCTGCCTCCTCTTGGCATCTAATTTTATAAAATGGCCTTTAAATAAGCATGAAGCACTTAATCCTTTTCTTTACGCAACCAGCAGAAATATAAGCATACAGACAGGCCTTGTGTCTGAAAACTGAATTTAACATAGTTCTTTTGTAAATTGCAACCCATAATATTCTTTTTTTCTCCAAAATTTAAAGCCTGTAAAACCTTTACCCGTTTTATTAATACTCACTGTTACGAAACATTACCGTAAATCACACTTCAGTTTTTGCAGAGTGGTTCAATAAAATGGGGTAATATGAGTTGGAGACAAATTCTTATTCTCATTGCCCAAGAGGATAAACAAAGGATAAATTACATTCAAGGAGTTCAACCTTAGCAGGAATTTTGAAGGCATTCAATATCTACCAAAACTAATCAGCTACAGCCTTCTGGGAAAAAATTGGGGCATTTTTATTTTTTTCAGATTCTCTATGGGATGGCTATTAAAGTAGAGGATTTTGTTTTGTTTTTTTTAACAGCATAAAGCCTTATAATTCTTCTACTTCATCCCAACACAAAAAAAATTTGATGAAGCATTTTCAGCATTTTTAAAGTAATTTTTAAAAACTTTTAAACATACTAATGTAACAAGTATTTACTGAATACCCTTTAGTCAAAGATGAGCTAGTCATAGGTAGTCATATACCTCAGGGTACTTACATACAGCACATTCAGTGTGCGTGTGTGTCTGTGTGTGTATGTGTAACATGTGGTCCTCAGAAAAGGGCTTACTTCCATACCGCTATATAAGGGATATTGTTTACCTAGTCTTGCACTCAGAGCATCAGGCCTGGGACTACACACAGCTACTGAATCCATCCACTTTACTTGCCTCTGTATTGCAGTACATGAAGGATGTGTCCAGTATTTTCGCCATAAGTTTCTTTGCCATAAAAGTCTTTCCTGCAAGCATTTTTGCAGCATTTTCGCCGCATAACTAATTAGCCATCAGGCAATTTTGCCATAAAAGATAAAATAATGAAAAATAAAAGAGGGACACTAAAAATGACAATGAAACATGAGAATCAATAACAAAATTTAAAAGAATTTGTTGCAAAATACAAAATATTTGAATACACTTAAAATATGTGTAGATTCATGGCAATACTGCACAAATGGTTGATTTTATTTTGTGAGTTGTACCTAAGCATGTCTTTAAAATCTTTTATTCACAGTATTACGCTTTTTTCCTTTGCTTGTTGATTTATTTCCTCATTCGGCATCACACTTTTCTTTCTTCATAAGAGAGGTCTCGGTTTCCAAATACAGTACTAGGGTGCATGTTTGTAACTGAGCTTTGTGTCATGTTGTGAAAACTTCTACCCTGCTATTTGTTCTTGGCATATTGTCACATGTCCACTGGTAGACATTCTCAGGTTCTACCAACAGGAAATGTGGGTTCAACTCTGTCAGCTTGATAAAGCCATCAATAATGTCTCTAACTGGAAGAAATGCTAACACATTTCAACCAGTTGAAATCAAACTGTCAAACTAAACTGTCAGCCAGTTATTACATCTTTCACAGCAAAATTGCCTTATGGCCAATAAGTTGTGTGGCAAAAATGCTTGCGGCAAAGATGTCTACAGCAAAGATGCTCACAGCAAAAATACCCAGAACCATGCAGTCCTTACGACTAACTTTATAAAAGATGTTCTATTCAGGGAACTGCCCCTCCTCCTCTAACAAAACAATTCTCACTAAGGCCAGCAATCACCTCCATGTTACTAGATCCAGTTTTCATTTTTATTCCTCAGCATAATTGATGTTTCCATGGCAAATCAACACAGATGACCACATCTTTCCTCTTGAAATAATCTCTTTCCTTGTCTGTCATACCTCATGTTTCTGATGTTTCTCCTACATCTCTGGCTGGTCCTTCTCAGGCTCCTCTGAAGGCTGGAGCACCTCAAGTCTTTCCTCAGCTGGATTCCTCCTGTCTTCAGTCTCTTCCAAACACTCCTCACGTATACCACAGCATCAATCTCTCTCCAAATGCCAATGCTCGCAAATTATATCTCAGTCTAGAACCCTTTTCTCAGCTTCATATCCATGTAACCAAAACTGATTGTGTGATCTTTCCCCTAAAATCTGATCCAGTATTCTCCACCTTGGCTGCACAAAGTCTAGGAGACCTATTCTCTCTCCCTGCCCCACATAGAATGTACCACCATGTCCATAAATCTTAATTCCTAGATGGCTCTTGAATTCTTTGATTTCTTTCCACCTCCACGGCCACCACCCTAGTCCAAGGCACCACCATCTTTGGTCGGGATTCCCGCAGTGGCCACATCTACACACCCTCATCCACTCTTCTCCCTCCAACATATTCTCCATGATGCAACCAGCATAACCTTCTCAAAACACCAATCTGAGAAGAAACTTCTTAGAGAATTCAATACCAACCAAGCTTCAGCCCACTTCACACCCACTGGGCAATAAACTCCTCCATTCCCCAGTTAATGGGAATGGTGGGAATGGTCAAACTAAGCCCTTTCCTCCCTCAGCAAGGCAACCACTATCCCTTCACAGAGACAGTACTTTGAAGTTCATGTTGAGATTTTACCCCTCTTCCAACCATTTTGGGAGAAAATGATGGACTGGGACTCTTCAGAAATTCTGTTTCTGGAAGAATATGTCCCTCCTTTACCCACATCCTTACTTTATAACCTGGCTTATAACAGCCCATCCATTTTTGTAGCACACTTTTCAAAAACAATTATAACGTAGTGCTGTCTTTCTAGAGCCTGGACCTGCCCACACAGCAGGAAGAACAAAGCCACCAACTTTCACACAGCCCGGCTAATCATGGAAGTGTGTCTAGGCTTCAAATAACTTGTTTTAATTTTTTTCTTGGCAGAGTAATATAAAATGAAAATGGGTAAAGATATTTAATATTTAATACTAAGCTTTACAGAGAAAGCTGCTATCATTGCTATGTATCTTGATGCAAAGACCATGATGATAATAAACACATACAGAAGATACTTGACATTCAAAGAAAAAAGCACAAATCTAATGATGTAACTTCTTATTTAAAACTGTTCAAAGCTTGTGCATTGTTCTTGAAACAAAAGAAAATTCCTTACCACAACTATGAAGTTCTGCAGAGCCTGGAATCTTCTAACTCTCAGTCTCTACTGTACCACCACTGCCCCTTACTCCCTGGGCTCCAGCCACACTGGCTCCCTTCAGTTCCTTAAATACACTAAGCTCCCACCTGCTATCAGAGCTGTTGGCTCTCCCCTGCTGTACACCTAGTCAACTTGTGTTCATTCTTCAGCTGTCAGCCTAAAGTCCATCTTACCAAGTAAGTCTTTCCTGATGCTGAAGACTCCGATCTCACACACCATGTGCTTCTCCTTCACGGCACTTATCACAACTGTGATCTTATGTTTATTAGTATGATTCGTTGAGTAATGTCAGTCTCCCACTCTAGACTGTAGGGCAGACTGTAATTGTCTTGTCACGTATTATATCCTCAGCACCTGGTACTGCCAGAGGCTCAAATAAATACTTGTAGAATAAATGAGGAGATAAACAAGAAAGGTTACCTGAGAACACGTGAATGCAAACTCTGTAATAAATAACATACGGTCTGCTAACAAGTAACATGGCCACATGAAGAGGTTGCACTCATATAAACCACCAACCATCAAATACCATACATGACTCTGGGGGGCTTCTGGCCTAATCACTCATTTCTCCTCACTAGAACCTCAGTGAAATCCATAGATGGGTGGGCTTGGGAGATACTCTCACCCAGAACTTTCTCTTATTGTCTGGCCCTGAGTCATCCACTGATCCAGTTCCTCCTGTCCCTCAGCTGTCCACACGCCAGGATGTCCCCACAGGCTGCTTATCGTTTTGTACCACTTCCCTGTGCTAATCACAGAGATAAAAGACACTCATCAGCTCAGTAGTCAGGACCCCTCATGATCCAGCAACCCCTGAGTGGCCCCCCTCCCCAGTCACTCCTGCACCTCAAACCCTTCTAGCCCCGCTCATGTACTCTAAGGCCTCCAAATGTGCCGTATGGGCTCTCCTCCCAGGCTGTGCACGGGCCACAGCCTCTGCCCAGGACCCTCTTCCCAATGCATCCTCACTAGTCCTTGAGAGCAGAGGCTGAGGTTTTCTCAGAGTTGCATCCTCAGAGCTTGGCATAGGGTTAGAGACTAGCAGGTAATTAGTAAATACTTGTTGAGTGGCCACAGAGAAGCCTCAGATTCCCCCTATGCAGCAGTTCAGAGTTCAGTCGGTACCAGAGTTCTGCAACTCAAACTAATTCTTGTTCTCTTTGCTTCTACACGGATTCAGTACCACTGCAGAAACCCAGAGATGCATTGCTTCCCTAATGTTTATTTGGCAAAAATGCCTACTGTAAAATACGGCCTTCTGTGCAATACTGAGTACATTTTGTACGCTTCTCTATGTCTTGACAGGATGAAAATAATTTCGCCAGAATCAGTACAATTTAAAATAATCCCCTCCCTGGTAACCCTAAGGCTTGTACTTTACTATAGCACTTTCAAAACATGTTACAAGAAACATCATTAACCAGGATGTTGATTGGTATTATGCAAAAAAAAAAAAAAAAAGTATTCCAAAGTGAAATGTATTTGAGAAACACTGAATAAAACAAAGTTAAATAAGTGTCTTTACCACAGGACTTCTCAGAGCCTTTAACAAGTGAGTCTGCATCATGAATTGCCACGAGGAGGTTAGGGTTCACAACCACATCCCAAACATATTCAACCACAGAGCTCCAAACCCACCCTTTTTGTGCATTTGGAGGGGACTAGTCTTCTGTGGAACTCACATTGGGAAATGCTGCTTTATGAATACTTTCTACATCGTCTAACAAACTTTCCCTCAGCTTAAAGATTCTGATCACTGCCTTATATGGAGTTATACTGTTCAGCAGTGCTATGTCCACTCACATTTACAAGTGACATCCATGGTCGCCTTGCTTTGTGCAAGAATACACACAGCTGAGGAAGTACTGCTTGGCACAGCTCTGCTTCTGAGGGATCTTGTCCACAAGGCAGAATAAGCAAATGCCCACAACATAATCCACTGGACGTGGTATGCCAAAGGAGCAGGCCGTGTTCTCCACTGCAAAGAGCCAAAGGGGGAGAATGCACGTTTCCCACCTGCCCCTCCCAGGATACCAGGATAAATGGTTCTTTTCTTGTTTTTGTCTTGAACATGGAACTGGCCCAGCTGGTTTTAAACCATTCCTAAGCCCTCCCTGGCACACCCCCAAACACACACACACACACACACACACCAGTTAATATTTTAATTTTATAAATCTTTCTAAAATGTCAAGCCATACAACAAGAAATTTTAAAAATATAATTTCTAAAGGACAGTAAGACTCTACCCCCCAATAAACCATCTTCATAAAATCCTATATGAACCAGGAGTGAGGGGACAGACACAGAAACCCACAGATCATGAGCTCCACTACCTCTTGGTGGATCCAATAGTGACGGCACAGGAGAAGACTGTCCCCACAAAACAGCCCAGCCTTCAGCTTCCAAGTCCAGCTTCCCCACAACTGTGCTGGTGTTTACAGCATATAAGATCAAGCCACCAAATCTATTTGCAGGACCTTTGTATTCTATGGGATTTATGATAATAGCCCTATGTTTCCTTTTACAGATCAATATCAAAACTGAGAACTGGTAAAATGTAAATCCACTGTGGGTATAAAACCCACTGAATTATATGCTTATTTACTATTCCTCACAGCATGTGAGATGCTCTAATAATTCATTTCTCACTCTAGAAAATGTGTTGAATTGTATGAGCCTCAAAGCTATTTTGAGGTGTATCCGGTCTTGGCCTATTTGGCTTTGGGGAAAAGTGAGGGCAGAAGAGAGGGAGACAGGAACTAAATTCGGCCAACATCTATTGAGTGCTCACTTGGCCTTGATCAATGTGGGATAAAGAAGGAGTGAAAGCTGGGAAGTATAAGGACAAGTGGTCCCTCCCTTAGGACAGGACTGCATGACACCAAAGCCCCTGACACGGGAGGAGAGGGAAGATGGGATGGAGGCAAAAGCAAGGCCACAAGAGACTGGAAAGAAAGGCACAGGCAGGACAGCATAGGACCATGATAATAAATGAGCCGCTCAATATCTGTAAAAGAATGACCTTACCCTCGATGTTGCTCCTTGAAGGCAAATTTTATATTCAGCCACTTTGTTCTAAGCAGACACTTGCTACACCTTCTAAATAGTAATAAACCGCCAATGCCTCTTTTGACCCTTAATTTCATATACATATATATATGAATATATATATTCTTTTTCAGATTCTTTTCTAATATAGGTTATTACAAGATACTGAATATAGTTCCCACCTACTATTGAACCTTAATTTATAAAACAGCTCCTGCCAACATTAAGGTGCTATCCATGACCCGTTGCACATGTATGCCTTGTCTACACCTAGAATCAAACAGTTTCAAAAATGAAGCCTTTATCCACTCTACCCTCTGCCATTTTCTGACCCAAAAATTCCCATCTACCTTACCTGCACCTTATCCTCAACGGTAGGAATGTCAGATGAGGCCAAGACAGAGGGTGAGGGTGAACAATACTCCGTAGCTCTTCTGGCTCACTCACTCAACAGTATTCACGTAGGAAGATGGAAAGATGAAGAAGAATCCAGGAGACTCCTGAGGGAGCTCACAGTCTAATGGGGGAGAGGACACACAGGCAGATCATCACAAGAAGAAGGTGAGGACGGCCAGCAGTGAGCACGGTGCGAAGGGCCTCAGGGACTTACACGGGTAACTCATTTCCTCATCACACTTCCGGCATTCCCATCTGGGGGAGGAGGAAACCAAGCCATAGAATTAAACCCAGCAAACCTGCCTCTGGAGCCGCAATCTAAAGCACCACTGTATACTTCAGTCCCACACCCCTGCTTTGGCTAAACCCACCCAGGGGGCTAGAAAAGGGAAGAGGGAGACAACCGTGTGGTTGGGTTTGGCACTATGCATACGACACAGTGACTTGCCTTCTAACCTATTTTTCTAACTCAAACCCGGACTGTGACCAGTGCAAGTCATGTCTGACTCAGCAGAGCCAGAAACACAAAAACAAATAGACAGTAAACCTTTAGATGTAGCTTTAAGTCATTTATCAACTATGAGAAAAGGAACATACCAGTTAATAATATCAAGACCTGAAATTCACTTAGTACTTTTTCCCCAAAGGGTCAAGGTATGCCATACACAAATACACTCAGTCCAGACTCAAAATTAGGAGGAAGGAGCCTTCCCTATAACTCTGCATCAGTGGATTCTATCGATATTTTAATGATTATCTGGGTAAACTTATAGTCTGGTTAAAACTTCCCCTTGGTTTAGGATAGGGCTTTCGACTTCCCAGAAACTCCCAACACACACCTCACTTCATCCTCATGACAACCCCAATAAGGCAGATTTTACCACATTTCACAACTAGAAAGCTGAAATTTAGAGATTTTAAAACACAAAAGTTTTAAATAAATGTGCTTTTTCTACAAAACAAAATGCAATTTTTCTATAAAATTGTTACACCAACTTGGAAAACTACCAGAGTTTATGCACCACCATTGAGAGAAACTATTTTCTGGCACTCTGATTCAAGAAGTGGCACCACCTAGGTACAGACACACATCTCCTGCACCGAAGCCGCTTTTAACACTGCTTAATATCACTCCCGAGGGCCTCCTAACCTCACATTTTAGCCTCATTCACACTGGGCTTTCTGCTGTTGAAAAGAAGTGCCGCGTCTTAACTTCTGCAGGATGTGACCTGACACTTGACTGATTATACTATTTCTAGTTGCAGCTGTAGGTATTTGGGTTCAAAGTGAAATGAACCACTGGAGACAGTGAAGTGTTTAAATTCTCCAACTGCTAAAGCTGAGGGCTTAGCTCTCTCTACCTAGGGCCTACCTATTCTCACAGTTGCAAACACTTGACAGAAAAAAACCCTCTCTTTAAAAGAAAGAAAGAAAAACTACATGACTCAATTGTGAAGGAAGTTGGGTGGTCACTAACTGCTTTGAGGTTTTTAATGGGCAGTTTCATGCAGAAACACCATGGGTCAAAGGAGGGACAAGGGAGGCCCATTTGCCTAGTAACTCTCACCTTCCCAGCTGGGCCACCTCACACAACAGAAGAGGTGTGATCTTGGAATCTGAATCACTAGTTTGTGACCCCCAAATCCCCAAGTTAACACCCTTCAGTCTCCTCCTACAAGACGGGGAAAACAATGCCTGCCTAAAAGGACAGTTGGGTGCAATCATTTTCTAGAGCTGCCATAACAAAGTACCACAAACTGGGTAGCTTAAAAAACAAAAACGTATTGTCTCACAGTTCTGGAGACTAAAAGCCTGAGATCAAGGTGTGGGCAGGCTTGGTTCCTGTGAGGGAAGGCTCTGTTCCAGGCCCCTCCCCTTGGCTTGTAGATGGCCATCTTCATGTTCATACGGTATTCTTTCTGTATCCATGTCTGTTCAGATTTCCCCTTTTCATAAGAACACCAATCATATTGGATTAGGACCCACACTAATCCTTATTTTAACTAGATTTCCTCTGTAAAATCCTATCTGCAAATAAGATCAGGACACTCTACGGTATTAGGGGTTAGGGCTTGAACCTATGAATGGGGGTAGGGGGGATTACAATTCAACCCATAACACTGGGAGAGAACATTTTTAAAGCCCTTGGCATAATGAGTATTCAAAAATTAGCTCCCAATTTTCCCCAGTCCTGGCATTGCCATTGCCTGCTGTACACTTCAGGTAAGTTATTTAACCTCTCTGAGCATGTGGTCTATGCCTATGAAGAGAAGAGGCTACAATCATTGATTTTTAAAGTCCTCTCAATTCTAATACTCTGTTTCTGCACCTTGTTGATGCCTTTTTCTTTTCTAACATATATATTTCGTGTGTTATAACTTCTACCAGGACAGTCTGTTTTTTCCTTCTTCCTTTCTTTCATCTTTCCACTTTTCCTTCCCTTCTTTATACCTACCAGCATCTCTGCCAATCAATTTGAATGCATTTTTAATAGCACAGTAGCATAGCTATACTTTACTCACATTATTAGGGGAAAAGATGGACCTCATTAGCTGAGTTAATCTTCCCCTCAAACCTTGGGATAAAAGAAAACAGTCTTTAAGGTTTTTTCAGACAGCTTACAAAATCCAAAATAGCCAGACATTCCTAGGAAGCAAATTAAAATGCCCTTGACCTTCCTGGAAGTTAAGTAAGGAACCATGTAACAAAGTGTTCCAGAAACTAAATGACTAAGAGAATCATACAATTTTAATACATGGGGGAAATGTAGGCTCCTCTGAGATCTTTCAAAAGATTATTTTAAGATCCACAGAGATGAAATGTTTTGCCTGGTTGGACCATGAATGCAGTGCAGTCAGAAGTGATATCTAGTACAATAATGATACAATTTTGACTTTAAAAGGAGGATTCCAGGGACTTCCTAGGTGGCGCAGTGGGTAAGAGTCCACCTGCCAATGCAGGGGACACGGGTTCAGTCCCTGCCCCAGGAAGATACCACATGCTGAGGAGCAACTAAGCCCGTGTGCCACAACTATTGATCCTGCGCTCTAGAGCCCGTGAGCCACAACTATTGAGCCCATGTGCCACAACTACTGAAGCCCACATGCCTAGAGCCTGTGCTCTGCAACAAGAGAGGCCACTGCAATGAGAAGCCCGCGCACCAAAATGAAGAGTAGCCCCTGCTCACCGCAACTAGAGAAAGCCCGTGTGCAGCAACGAAGACCCAACAGAGCCAATAAAATAAATAAATAAATAAATAAATAGAGGATTCTACCATATCTCGTGGGTGGTTTCACTGTAACAAAAACAGCACCAGACACGATCTCTAAGCTGCAACTCTGCCAATGTGATCGTGAGTAACCTGGTGAAATCAGGCACATTGCTGCATTTTTCTGAGTCTCATTTTCCACGTATCCAAAAAAAGAATAATTCTGGCCTCTTCTTGGAACTATTGAAAGGATCAAAATATAAAGTGTGTCAAAGAACTTTTCAAAGCGTAAAACCCTTTACAAATGCAAGATACTTTCATTATTAGCTATGCACATACCTACCTTTTGCCAGCTAAATGAGGTCAGGCTGGATCCCCACAGGCTCGCTCCCCACTTTAAATGGAAATTAAAGTGCACCCTGCCCATGGGTTCACACTCCAATCACCTACTATAGCTTCTTTTGAACATCATTAAGCAGCACACCTGAAACGTATCATTCTTTCTTTTGAAACCTCCTGCTCATCACCTGACCATCCAGGATAGCACCTCAGGAAAAGGAGGTCTGAAATGTGAACAAGGCTTCCGAAATTCAAGGTAATTTTAACAGCAGCCAGGGAATACTTGATATATATCCTCTCTCCTCTCTCTTGAAAACTTTCGAATGACAAGTACCCATCCTTGGGTGCTGAAAAGAAATCTTTGCTTTGATATAATCCCTAGCGGCTCCTAATGTGTTCATCCAAAAAAAAAAGCCAGAACATGCTATCACTCGAAAATATTAAAAGCATATCATAGAAATCAGGCAAGGGACTCAGAGCCAAACGGCCTTAGCACTAGGCCTGCTCAGATCATTTCCTTGTTCTGAGGCCCCCGGATTTATACAGTATAGTCCTGCCCCAATATCATCACAAGGATTAAATTGTGCACATATATGGCTATCTATACACACCACTGAAGAATACGCATGTGTGTATAAAGTATGCTGATCCTAATATTTACTCAGCACTCATGAACTAGGCAGGATTCTAGCTCATTCCATGTATTATCTTGTTAAATATTTATCGCAAACCTAAGGGAAGAGGTACTTACTATTATCACTATTTACAAAGGCACAGAAAGGCTAAATGACTTGCCAAGGTCACACCGTGGTAAATGGTAAAGCCGAGATCCAAGGCCAAGCAGTCTGACTCCCAAGTTCATGCTGTCCCCTCACCAACGCATCTGCCACCCTGCAAGCAGAACTCTTCACTGACTCCCTTTCACCTACAAATTGAAACTCAAGTTCCTCAGCACAGCGTGGAAGGCCTTATTTCACCCACCACTGCCCACCTCAACTGGCTCATCTCCTACTGTCTTTGTTTTCAGATCTTCGAGACCATGGCCATAATAAAACGGGAAGAAGAAAACTTACAGGTGTGGTAAATATGGATACTAAAAGCAGCAAAGAAACCAAAGTTGACTCTGACCAGGTCATAAGAACTAACCAAACCATGACCCCCTGATTAGGTCATATTCATGGGTTTCCTCATAAGAGATAAGGTGGGGGGATGAAGATAAAGGAAGAATAGCAACTCTGTAAGAAGAGACTAGTAAAACTCCCTTCATCTCCCAGTACACAGGTTTGGCCAGTCATGTGTACAGACCACAAATGGAAACATCTGAATGAGTGTCTGTAACATATGTGTGATTGCAGCATATTAGTGGCAATTCATGTCTATTAGTATACCATGTTCATCATTATTTCTACGCTTTTTCTTTAATCATAGGGGCCCAAAAAGGGAGGAGACGACCAACCTCCCAGAGTCCTTCTTACTGGAATTCATCTTGGCTGAGAGATGTGCACACCACCAGGAGAGACCCTGAATCAAACTATGGAACAAGCAAGATGATTGGCCAGAGATAATCTGGAAAATAACCCCATTACCATAAAACCCGGGATCATGAGCCACATGGCAGAGCAGTCCTCCTGGGTTCCCTTATCCGCCTGCTCTCCACCCGGGCACCCCTTTCCAAAAAAGTGTCTTGCTTTGTCAGCACGTGTGTCTCCTCGGACAATTCATTTCCGAGTGTTAGACAAGAGCCCACTCTCAGGCCCTGGAAGGGGTCGCCCTTCCTGCAACACCAATACTATAAATTTGCACAATTTTTAACCCACATGTCTACCTAGTTTTCATTTTCACATTGATAGTTAAATGCTAAGCACATCAGGACCCCCAAGAAACAGCCCACCTAAAACTAAATTGCCAAGCAAACATCAGCCCAATTCACTAATTCAATAAATCGGTTCTGAGCACAAACCACATGCGCGCACAGTCATGAATCACTGCAAGAGCGGGGCCACCGTCTGAAAGGAGCATCCTAGGGACTTCCCTGATGGAAAAAAAATAAAAAATAAAAAAATAAAAGGAGCATCCTGATCTTGCCCAAGGTGTTAGAGATCATGGCTTGAGCCACTTTGATATATGCAACCATTAAGTTATTAAGTTGGTAGGTTAGTATAGCCACTGACATTTTTTAAACACATGAGGGTTATCTAATTCCCTTCTATGAGCATATATGGAAAACAAGTCTGTAACCAAATTTGACGATACCATACTAACATTTATTAGCAAGTAGCCACAAATTCACACATAGACCTGCTCTTTCCACTCTTGGACATCCCAGGATTCTATCATTTTAGGTGATCCAACTTGGCCGAAAGATTCACCTGGAGCAGATGAAATAATAGTGTAGAGCAGAGGTCAGCAAATGTCTGTCCCAGGCCAAGTCTGGCCCTGCCTGATTTTGTAAATATAATTCAGCTGGAACACACCATGCCCATACTTTTAAATATTGTCTATGCAGCTGCTTTCATGGGACAAAAGCAGAGTTGAGTAGCTGGAACAGAGACCACATGACTGATAAAGCATAAAATACTATCTGGTCGCTTACAGGAAAAGACTGCTGATCTGAGGCATCAGGTAATGAGATATCCCTAACAATATAGACTAAAGGGCTTTCTAGATTTTTATACCTTATTTGTACAAAGGTGAAGAGTGTCTCTAAAATATTTTAACTGACCCATACTTTTTGAATAACATCCAGTTCACCAATGTGAGCCCTTTCCAAATATCCATTATGCTAAGCCACTAATTTCACACGTCAAAACTCATTCCTAATAGCTATTATGCTAATCAGCAAAATCTCTTGAGTTGATCAAATAATAAATATCACAGAAGTCACTAGTAGCCCCATATGGAGTATGGCCTTTCTGATGAATTCTTAACTAATATCGCTCCTGGAACATGAACTTCTGATTGGGTCAACTGTTTGCCCCTAAAATGTGTTTTCAACTAATTCACACATTCTTATTATTATCCAATTTATGCTGAAGTATTTAAAGTGAATTATAGACATCATGACCCACTGACATCAACATTCACAGTCAAAATGCTATAATATTCTCAAGTCACCAGGACTCAATTCTAGCAGTATTTGTAATTCCTGCACATGCAGGCTGAATGATTTTACTGAATCACAGCTGCAAGCACCTTCTGATAGATTGTACCAATTCTCTAAAATTCAGTCCCATTTATTGAATATGTAATGTAACTGAAGTATAGCATCCTAATTATAAAGTAGGGCTGACCATGGAAAATGCATTTGACTTTCCTGCTACTGTGATTTTTTAAAATTTACACTTCAATTCCCCATGGATGATAAAGGAATTTTGCCTCACTTATTAAGTCCTGAACCACAAATGGGAATGTTCCTCCTTACTGCATTTGGACCTGGGAATATTTACAGCAAACATCAGTGTCCTTCTTTGCAAACAGGTTTTCCCAAACGACAAGAGAAAAGGAATTACTCTGCATTAAAAAATAAATAAAATAAAGAAGATGGTATTTAATTATTCCTGTTAAGAAACATTGAATTAAAACAACTAGAAGGTTAATATTTTTCTTAATTCAGGATTTTTGTTAATTCCACTTTTTCCTTTTTGTTATGAATTAAATAAGATGTGTGCCTTGTTTTATTATTCCAGAAATAACTTTCCTAATTAGAAACTTCTGGAAAAACTAGAACAACAGAAAAGTCTCTTCCTCATTTCAGCAAGCCACTGCTCGCTGAGACTCTCCCGAACATCTCAGAGGAAAATGAGGGTAATTTCCGTTATTCTGAGAACGTGCAGCTCTGAAGAATACCTCCATCACTCAAGAAGCCATGTTCCCACCCTAACTCCCAACAAATGAATTTGCTTCATTCATAGGATTAATTTTTTGTAATATAGCTCCTCTGACTGGAACTACTAGGGAGAGAATTTTTTAACTATGATTTTCCATGTTTTCATCAGCCAATAAAGAAGAGATGCCACAGTAGGCAAAAATATTAAAAGGAAAATAACAGAGCCAAGTGGCAACCATTTTTCCAGCACCAGCACTAAATACTGCATAGAATTCCACCCTGTCCTTTGACTGACACTGAAAATTAAATCCACACACAGGACACAAACAGAGGGAGTCCTAAGCATTATTTCTGCAGCCATGTCTCAACAGACTCCCAATCAAGGGGTGCTTTCAAAATGTCCTTGAATGACAGACTCCCAAGAGAGAAGAGATTTTGTGTCTTCTCCTCAGGCTGCTCTCACCACCTCGTCCATCTACCAAATGGTCTCTTAAGTGATCCTTAGGAGTCTGGTTGAAATTCTTCTATCACTTAGAGCAATTAGTCATTAATTGAACTTGTCTCTTCAGCCCCTTCCTAATTGATACTCCTGAGAGAAGAGCTCTGTGAGGGCAACCTCCTGCACCAAGTCATTCAGCAGAAAACGTGGCGGCCTCCCCTCCTGGAGGAGGGCTTTGGTGCCCACCACATCTCAGGTACCTCACCTCGGTCCAGCTCATCATACCACCCAGCCACACAAGCTTGCTTAGGCAGAAAGAAATCTGCTTTAACAAATGTTCCTGAGCCTATATTCATTTTTGTTGTTGTTATAATAAAAATAGCATTTTCAAGCACTGTATAGTTTATAAAACAATATCAAAGGCATTATCTCATATAATCTCCACACCATTTTCCAGAGGAGTAAACTGAGACTCGAGACAGTTAAGAGACTGGTTGGAATTCACATGACATATATGTTGCAAGCATGAAATTCACATATATGTTGCAAGCATGTACCTGGCTCCACAACCCCAGGCTAGTCAGCTTCAAGGTCAGGATTTCAAGGTGGGGACTTTGTCCACCTTACCACAGTACTTCCCACTGAGAAGGTCTCCTTCAGAGTGTGGTCAGTTGACTCCAGACTTTTATCATCTTCAGAGACTTGGTCCAGGTACATTGATCTGCCGCTTCTTTGTAGCCTGACAGTCTGCAATTATGCTACAACATCGGAGTTCTTCTTAGGTAGGATAAATTCACCGTTTAGCCAAAACTCTTAATGGCCTTTTTTAGGCCATGCCCCCAGGATGAAGTGCCTGGGGGCATGGCCTAAAGAAGCTAAAGGGAAGTAAGAGGAGAGGAATGGGGCAGAGGATTAGCATTCCAAAGGATAGTAAGGAACGAGCCACAGAGAGAAGGCCCGAGAGAAAGGCAGCCCAGACTCTGTACAAGAGATGGTCAGTAATTGCTCTGTGGATGATTGGCTTGGAAATTTAAAGTACAGAAATGTTTATTATTCAGTCCTAAGTTGTTTGCTTTTCTGTGATAGGATGTCACCCCCAGAGCCAGACTAGGGTATGGTAAGAGAGGCACCTAGAATGCAAAATTTCAGCATCATGCGGCACTGGTCTCAGCCTAGACCTGCCCTGGTCATTCCCAGTAGGGTACCGAAGCTTAGATAAAGTCTGAAACATACACAGCCACACATAGGAGATATTTTAAGAAAATGAAAGAATTAGAACAGCAACAAAGTGTTAAGATTCAAAATAGGATCACATACTGTTTGGTACGTACATATTCATTTTGGTGAAGTGGGTCAAACTGAAATAAGCAAAAGGAGAAAAACCAGAACAAGAGGTCACTGGAAAAATATATGTCCGTCCCCCAGGAATTTCAGGAGATATGAAGAGGGACACTGGATGTCTCACTACTCACGGTCTGGAGTTTGCAGACCAATGTAATTAGCAGAGTGATTCTGGCCTCCTGGAGAATCTCAGGACACCCGAGTGACCAGCAGTTGGGCTATAGTTATATGTGTGATTTTTGTTGTTGTTTATTCACCACTGAATATTTCCTATTTATCAAGTTTCCTAGATGCTTTATTATGTTTTATGATTAATAAAGTTGCTTTTGTCTCTCAATCTACAGCATCTATCCAGCTGTAAGAGGAGGTGGGAGGGAGAATTATGACAGCAAAGAGGAAAAGGACCTCAGCAGTGTTTCTCCAGCCTCTTAGTGTCCCTACTCATCTATGACCAAGGACAGTGTGGGAGGCCCTAAAGGATATTCTGACACTCAGAGCACACATTTTAACTCATCTGTAAAAGACATGAAGGCCTCAGAACTTGAAATAATAACCATTTTAGCATTTGGACAAAAGGTCTTGTGGTCCGATGGAAAGTGCTCTGGTCTGGAGTGGGGGTGGGGGGTCAGCAGACTTGAGGTCTTTGTCCTGATTCATTTTGCCCTGGTCCCATGGGCAGGATACCAGAATCAGATCATTCCAGCTCTGCTATCAACCAATTGATGACTTCAGGTAAGTCACTCAAGCCACTCCTGGACTTGGTTTCCTCATCTGTCAAAGAAGACCAGCCTCCTAGAATTGTAAGGAAAGAATGAAATTTTTTGAAAATGTGAAAGAACTTCTAAAAGTAAAACAATGCTGTCAAATAACCAGGGATTACTTCCATCACTATTATTTTTATGGTTGCAGTTCTTACCAATAATAATAAACAACATGATGGAGACAAGGCAGCATGACTAGGTGATATGAGTGGTAGATCTTGCTGGTTGGTCAACCAAGTGTCCTTTCCCAGTCCCTTATTTCTTGCCTGGCTCCAGTATAGAGGTGGGAAAACTAAAGACTCACTTTCCTAAACATTGAGAAACTAGGAGAAAAGGCATGACACAGTTCCAGACAATAAAAAGTAAGAGAAAGTCTTCTACAGCATTTATGGTTAGATTCCTGCTTTCTTGATTAAAAATAAATCAATATAGATGGCACCCTCCCTTTCTTCTACACTGAAAGTGGACATGATACTCAGAGCATGGAAATCATTTAACAACCACTAGGTAAAAGCCAAGAGAGTTAGAAACAGTGACCCAACATCACTGAACTGCTAAACCAACACCTTCAGTTCCCTATCCCCAGACTTCTCATTATATAAGAAAAACAAATTGCTATTTGTTTAACCTCTGTTAGTTACCTGTTCCTGACTGACAGAACATATATCCTACCCACTTCATGGCCCCTTGTTTTCTAAAAGAAATTTCTCTCCTGGTGATCTGTTAAGATAAAAAGTTCAGCTCAAAGAGTAGAGAGGAAAATGTTTCCCCCAAAGACCCATAAGCAATAAAGAGACGATAAAGAAAAATGGACAAATTTCCTCCACAAAGTAGGTTAGGATATCACTGTGATATCGGGCCACTGATCTCCCCATCTTTGTGTTTGTCTTGCCAAGACTATAACAAAACTTTGACCACCGACCTGACAGAGCTCTAATGATCAAAAGATATAACGGCTGTTAAAGCTCTGTCTAGACTATAAAATGCTTCATAATGGTTGAAGTTACCCAGGAGCACATCCTTAGTCCTATTATCATCTTATAAGATCTGCTTCTACTTACACATCTGTGTTGCTAACACATATTTCTATTTTTATCCCCTGTGTCTCCAGTGAGCTCTTGGTTTTGATTTCCAACTATCTCATGAACATCTTCACCTGTTATGTCCTAAAATCACTTCATACTCAGCACGTCCAAAGCTGAACCAATCACCACTCTCCACAAAGCCATTCCTTGCCTGTTTCCATGGTTTCCAGTAATAGATGTGACCATCCACCTATTTTCTCATAGGCGGAAAACTGAGTCATCTTCAACTCCTCTCTCTCTTCCCCTCTACGTTCTAATTTAAAAGTAACTCCTTCTCTGTTGCCCTTGATCACATCCCATCATTTTTTATCTGGACAACGGATTATAAAATTTTTGACAGTTCTCTCTGCCACCAGTTTTTCTGCACTCCAGCCCAGACAGAGATCCTCCTAAAAGACAAGTTGGATCCCATCTTCATTTCACTTGAAAGTTCCCTGTACCTATCAAATGAAGCCCAACACTGGAGCACGGCCCCAAAGGCCCTCCTGAATCCCACTCCAGTTTCTCTCTTCAGGTTCATTCCTAACCCCTCTCTTTCCTCTTAACTTTCTTCTCCCCCTGGATCCTTATATCCAATGGATACCTGATGACTTTTCCTCCTTCCCATTTCTTGCCTTTTTTCCTTTCTTTTCATTCCCTCATCATCATCCTAGTCCGGTCCTTACATATCATATGTGGACTATTCCAGGAACCTCTTAACAGGGGTTTGCCATCTTTCTTTGCTCTAATCCTTCTTCCCATTTCTTGCCTTTTTTCCTTTCTTTTCATTCCCTCATCATCATCCTAGTCCGGTCCTGGACTATTCCAGGAACCTCTTAACAGGGGTTTGCCATCTTTCTTTGCTCTAATCCACTCTAAACCATCCAACCAAATCAAGTCACTTAAAAGACTCCTTTCACAAAGGTCCTATTCGCTACGAACACAGTTCCCACTTCTCAGCCTGGCTTGTCTGACCCTCATTGTCAAGCTGCTTCTTAATACTCCAGCTTCATCTTTCACCCTCCCCACATGCACCCTACACTCCAAACACCTGGGGCACCCTCCACTGCTTGAACACCATTAGGCCTATTCCATTCCATGTCTTTCTCATTATTCCTGAATGCCACTTTGATCCTACCTAGGTGGTCTTGGCTTAGTCTTAGTTTTCCTCACCCCTATTTCCATGGGCAGCTTTCCATTAGGCCCTAAAGCCAGAAATGAGCTCTTCTTCCTCTGAAGTCTCATAGCTCTTAACTTAAATTGCACTTTAAATAGGGATTTATCATTGCCTACCTTGCCTTGTCATCATTTAGACTCAAAAGACTTGTTTTACATATCTTTGCATGAAACACACAACATGCCTCCCACATTATGGGTGCAAAATTACTAAGTAAATTGTTAAATAAATGCTTATAGATAAAATCTGCTTTTCAATCTGAGAGCACTTTTGCCTGAATTACCAAGTCAGGGCACCACCTGAGGAAGGAGGAACCTCTACTATAGTCCTTGTAAAACCAGCACCGGAAAGGTTAAGGAATTTTCCTTAGAGCCCCCTGGAAGGTGTGGCAGATAAACAAACTTATCTTTGCTTTCAGCACTTCAGTGGGGCTTTTCCTGCTCAGATCTGCTCTCATGATCCTCAGTCTGTTCTGGGCCTTTTTGGTTCCAAAGCAACTTGCAATCACCCTGAATTTCCAGTTCGCTTTCCAAGCTCACACTCTTGGTAGTTCCAGAATGCAGCCTCCTGCCAGAGTCTCTCCCCACCTTCTGAGACATCTGTCTCAGGGACTCAGTGAGAAGCAAGGAGCTAATGTTCAGGAAATTTGCTGCCCTCCTGTGATGAAAGGTGCAATCTTCATTACGCCCTGAGGCAGAGCATCCCCATGTCTGCTGTGAAAGCAGACGCTGTGTCTTTGCAGCTGCTTCCCACGAGCAGCAGGAAACCATTATCCCAGCCCACTGTTCTCGTCATTTGACACTCCCCCTTAAATACACCGGTTTTCTCATTTTCATTAATAATCCTTCTTTAACACCTGATCAGCCTTGCTGTCTGCTCTAGGTTAAAGCCTATTATTCCATTAGAGTTTGACATTTGGAATGCGATGAGGCATTCATGCACAGGTAGTGCTAATGGGGAAAATGGCTTGAATCAGGGCTTTATGCACCATGAAGTTTGGAAAATGGGAGGGGTCAAGAAGAAACAGAAGGCTGCTTCTGTGCCAGCCCCTGGGGGGTGGGGGGAGGGTGGGGGTGCTGAATTCCATACAAGCCATGTCACTGGTGATGGGCTTGGGACATGCATGGGACCTTTTGTGACACCTGGGGATATTTATCAGGCAGGTGTATCTCCTAGATCACACGTCTGAAAAGAACCTGGAGCAGCCTAAGGGAAATTAGGCAATAGGTCTGAGGACACGTCAGCGAGGCTAAAGAAAGGTAACTGACTGTGTCTGACTTTCCTGACGCTGAGTCTCCAGCGGCAGGGGAGGCGGATATTACGGGGACCTCAGAGGACACTCACCAGCCTCTGGATTGTCCACTGTGCTGGTCCTTTGTGGGGTGTGTGAGCTGAGAGCAATCACCCGGACTAGAGTAGCCACGGAAGCAGAGAGTGATACCACCCCACATGAGCAATGCAGCCAGCATGGCTCCCAACTTTCCTTCCTACACCTGTCAAGCGAAAATAACTGTTTATACTTGGTTTATTCATTCATTTATCATGTATTCAATACACACTTATCGAAGACTTACAGTTGAGGTGCTGGATAGGTGCCTGCCCTCATGGAACTTACAGCCTTTGTAATTTCCACTTTCACCTTCGTACGGACTATGTCGCCTCCATGTAAAAAGGGGAAATGTCATCTTCAATTCTGAGAAGCAAGGAGAATAAAATATCATGGATATGAAATCTTGGGCTCGCAAGAAACATACATCTCTTTAATTTGTTATAATCAATTTAACTCCGACCTCAAATCTCCATCCTGTCAGGCCAGAGGGAAATTCAGTCAGACATCCCTGGCAATGTGTGATGAAAAATGGAGGCAGGAGCTAACACCTAGCTCATCATGGCTATCCATGTCATCCTCACTGATCAAGCCCGTTGTGGTCCCTTGAAATACAGTGGCTCTCTGCTTCCATGCCACCTGTGAGGCCCAAGAATCATTGCTGAGACTGGGACTCCTGGCGCCTTGAGTCCCACCTTGCCAGCCTTGTTATTTGGCATCCCCTCTGAGCTACCGCAACTTTCCAGGGTGCCGCTCTGAAGCCAACTGTGGGTTTGTGATAAAGGTGAAACATCTCAGATTCTGGAAACCTCTCCATTCCCTCTCCCTTCCCTGTTGGGAACACCAGGTATAATCTTGTTTTTCAGTTTAGCTATTCCAAAAGGAGAAGGAGACGTTGACTTCCAGCAGCTTCTATTTTCACACAGCCAAAATTTTATGAATCCTTGATTCCCAGGTTCACTAAGGGCCTAGGAACCTGCTTAAATGGAAGAAGAAAAAAATAGAGAACAAACACTAGTTAGCAGCCAATTTTATCATCCTGCCCAGAGATGAAGAAACCGAAATGCTGGAAGAGGTAACATCAATCACCTTGGGCTCCACCTCCAATCCCCATACAGTCAGACAACCCCCAGATGTGGTGGCAAATATTGAGCAGGACCTGCTGCTCATGGCTGCCTCCCGTGCATCAGGAGGTCCTGAGCCTTGCGCTAACTGTGGGAAACTTTAACTTACATAGATCAGCCTCACGTAGAGGGGAACACACACATCCAGCAATCATCCCAAGCCCACCCCCTGCCACCAGCAGAACTTCACCCCCACTCCTATCACACCAGAGAGCGATGAGCTTACCCCTACCCCCATTTCAGTTCTTCTCTTGCCTGGTCTTCCTGCATCTATTCTGCCCTCTTTTCCTCTCTAAAGTCCCCTCAGTCCTCTCTAAAGCAACTAACTGAGTTGCTCACTGGGAGAGGCCCTAGAATTCTCCAGAGCACTCCTGCTGCAGGTTGCCTGTGATCTCGGTCCCCTGCAGCCAGGATGCATTAAAAGAGGATGAGGAGAGCAGAAGAGGAGGCGAGTGGGGGGCCCATGCCAATTCTTCAGACTGGAGGGAAGCTGTAAGAGTCTAAGGAGAGCGAAAATCCATTTTAAAAGGTAAATGGGTTGTTTATGAATCTATTCAGTGACTTTATTAAAAAATGTGTATAGACTTTGTTACATGCCTATCACTGTGGGGTCACCTCCAAAGGAGAAAAGAAGCATAACACATGTTTTCAGTGTTCAAAGAGGCTGCACTGGGACTTCCTTGGTGGAGCAGTGGTTACTAATCTGCCTGCCAATGCAGGGGACATGGGTTTGAACCCTGATCTGGGAAGATCCCACATGCTGTGGAGCAACTAAGCCTGTGCGCCACGACTGAGCCTGTGCTCTAGAGCCCGCGAGTCAGAACTGCTGAGCCCGACTGCCACTACTACTGAAGCCCGCACACCTAGAGCCCGTGCACCACAACAAAGAGTAGCCCCAGCTCACGGCAACTAGAGAAAGCCCGCTCACAGCAACGAAGACTCGACGCAGCCAAAAATAAACAAACAAACAAACAAAAGCAAAGGCTTACTTAATATGGGAGGGCGTACACACAGATATCTAAATGCCTATAATGATACCATCAACAATTAATGTAAATTGAACACTTATGAAGTGCTGAGTGCTGTGCTACATATTGCTATGCTAAAGCAATATTTTATTTACTTGTCACAACATCCTTCTGTGGTCGATATTAACAAGCCCCATTTGCAGAAATGAGAAAACTGAGGCACAAGGATTTTTTTTAACTTGAGCAAAGTCCTGTACTATAAAAGTCTAACCCAACAACAATAGTTTATAACAGTTCATTGAATCTTTATTTCTAATAATAAAAAGGCAGAAATTGGGTAATTATTCAACAATAAAGGCATGTTAAGTTAATTATAAGAGAATCATAATGATAAAATTTTGTGCAGCCATTAAATTCATCTATTGAAGAAAATAAAATCACACAGGAAAATGCCCACGATAAATGTTAATTTGAAAAAAGAACAAGATACAAAAATGTGTATGCTGTGTAATACCATTTATGTGTGTTGAGGGGAGGAGGGAAGAAGGGAAGGAGGAAAAGAGAAGGAAGGGATCAAAAGGAAATATATCCAAATATTAACAGAGTGTCAGAACTTTAATTTGTACAGTTTACTGCATCTCAACTATACCTCAATAAAGTCGTTTAAAAATGTTAATAGAGGGTTTCTGGGTGGTTGAATCATATATGGTTTTAATTTTATTTTTTATTGTCCAAATATCCTACAAAGATTATACATTGCTTTAATAATCATGGAAAATTGATGTTAATTTTTAAAGAGTTTATAAAGAGAGCTCTGGGAGTAACATTGGAAAATATTCTGATTTAATTGATATGGGGTGGAACCCCAGCCTATTTTTGTTGTCTTATCACCCCCAGTGGTTCTCACAGGCAGTCAAGGATGGGAACCACTGATGTACACAGAGCACCTGGCCCAGTGCCTGGTTGATGCTTGATGCTTGATAAATGGTGGCCATCACCATCACCATCATCATCACCCTTGTTGCTGTGATGCTCTTTAGGTATGGCAGCATTACTGGCATATTTACATTCTCATATTAAGTGCGGGAAAAAACTCTAGGTGGAGCAGATGGCTCAGGCATTGGCAGATTCACTGGAAACTTCAATGAGTAATCAGGTGTTGGAGCTGGTAATACTTTCTTGTCATAGACTCTGTCAGAAGCTTTCATCTCCCTGGGCCTGTGGGATTAGTAATGCAGAGCACTTTCAGACTACCAGTGTATAAAACTACAATGCAAAAACTTTTTACTAAAATTAATGGTGCCAGGCCAGCCATAAAGAAATTCATCTCCCAAGTGACACGCTCAGCAGAGCTGCACCAACTTCTGTAACAGATGTCTAGACAATTTGACTTTGAAATACAAACCCCACACCTAAACAGCCTGAAGTTTCCCAGCCAGTGCCCAGCCAAAGTTCAAAACCAGAGACCAAGCAGGAATAGAGGATTTGAAGATTATAAATAAACTTATTCATAGGGAAAGCAGAGCGAATACAGCAAGCTAAAAATTGATTACCCAGAGAGGATGACTCATCAGTGAGACCATAAAAGACCATCTTGCAGCAATCACGCAGCAAGACAGTTCATTGTCCTTAAACATTAACTGCCTGTCACACCAGGCCTCCCATCAGCAGACTGCCAAGCCCAGAGCTGGCCTCGTTTAGCTTTATAGACATCCCCACCCTGCACAAAAAAAAAAAAAAAGCAATCCACTTTCTTCTCTATCTCTTTGAATCTCTACTTGGCAGTGAAAGGAACCTCATCCAAACTCAGTGTCTTAGATTCCTAGTGTGTCAGCCAGTTGAATGGATTTGGCCTGGGTCAGTCTGGCTGCCTGATCACTTTAAGACACTACATTTTTTAATGGAATATTTCAGGGCTGAAGATTTCCACAGGTTGATGATTTCAGACCCAGAGCAACCTGAGACAGTCTCCAGATGCTGAGACAGTAGGAAAATCACTCCTCCCACCTTAATCATGTCTCTTGAAGCATCAAAACAACACAAGACAATGCAGCTATGCCATTTATAAACCTGTGATATCCTGCTACCTGCCTCTGCAGGATGGCAGGTATGATTTCAGACACTCAAAATTTATCTCTAGAGCCTTGAGATTTTATTACATGGCAAGCCTCCAATTGATACTGAGATGCAACAGTACCAAGAATAAATTATCATGAGGAAAATCAACAGAAATGCCATTCACCCCACAAACATCTCCTAAGCCCTGGCTGTGAAAATAGGCTGTGATCACTAGGGTTGGGAGATGAGTCAAACATCAATCCTTTTATTAAGGAACTTAAGGCCTAGGGAAAGGAGAAAAGGTAGGCGATGACCTAAAGAGATAGATGCGAAACGGTGATGTCACACAGGAAGCACAAGTAAAGGTCTAAACTGTTGGGATGGGGGAGAGCTGACTCCCATTTGGTGTGTAGGTCAGAGGCAACTTTGAGCAGTTGAGGGCATTTGAGTTGGGCTTTAGATGGATAAGATGGGAACATATCATGATGTTCGTACCTCATACCACAAAAAGTCTGAGGTCCTTTTAGAGGGACTGTACCAACATGGGACCAGCTAAACCTAAATAAGCATCAGAAGAATGCCTACCACAGGCTAGTCAAGCATCACCAAATTAGACTGAAAGCCACCAAGAGGGGCCAAGTTCAGGGACAAGCCACCCAATATATGCACAAATGACAGCAAGCACCAGAGTCCAGTATACATCTGAGTCACCAGCTGGCAAGGACTGGTAAAGAAGAAGATTGGTTAAATGTATTGTAGCACATCCTTACAGCAGACTATGTTGCACTCATTAAAAGTAAAGATATACATGTGCATTTATTGTTATGGAAAGGGGTCCTCAATATGGTAAGGAGAATAAAGGGAGGTTACAGAATGTCCATGTGAAAGATCATCTTCATATGTATCAAGATGAACCTGACTTCACTACAAGAAAAGTCTCATTTCTTCATGCCAACTTGGATCTAACTTTGAGCCCCCACTCTGGCAGTAAGTTCCATCTCGGCCAATAACAGCGCATCCTACCTCACATTCCCACACCTGCACAAGATTCTCAGAACCTTAGATGGTGCCCACAAAATAAAACATGGCCCCTACTTTTCGGTACATCATCCTCTCCTCCAATCACCTCAACATCCATGCCTGCATGTTCCTTAAAGTGTGCCAGGCTTATAACAGAAAAACCTAAAATAGCAAAATAGCAACAGCTTAAACAAGATGGGAAAACCTCTCTCTTTCATATAAAAGAAGTCCAGAGGTAGGCAACTGAGGGCTGGTACGGCAGGGCCTTGTCTTTCTGCCCCACCACCCTAGAACATGGCTTCCATCCTCAAGGTCACCTCATGGTCCAAGAGGGCTGCTAGAGATCTGCCATTACATCTTCACTGTGGGTCAGAAAGAGGATGATGGGAAGAAGAGAAAAAAATTCCTCTTCCTTCAACACCACGCAAAATAACATTTTCTTCATCACGTAACTACAAGGGAGGCTGGGAAATAGTGCCTTTATGCTAGGTGGGCATGTGCCCCTCTAAAATGAGGGTCTGTTGCTAAGGAAAAAGGAAAGACTGGATTTGGAAGTAAACAACTAGCTCTTTCTGCCACAGTGTATAAATTGAGAGGAAAAGAGGAGAGATATTAGATCCTTGCAGCTCACCAACATTTGAGAGATAAGCCATGGAGAAGCAACCCACAGGGGAGATTGAGAAGAAGCCATCACAGAGACAGAAGAAGTCCTAAAGAGAATGGTGTCAAGGCAGGCAAGGGGAGGACTTTTCATACTAAGACGATAGTTGATAGGGTAGGATGAGGCCAGAAAAAATGTTTATCAGACATAGCTCAACTGTCCAAAGGAAATAGATCTCTGGATAAGAAAACTTCAGAGACTATTTCTTTTATTATACTCTGCCCAGGTGCTTAGGATTGCCCTAAACTCAATAGTTAGATAGACTGCACTTTGTCAGAGCAGGCTTTCTACCAGGTTAATATTCCACACAAGGCCATCCATGCTGATTTACCCTCAGCGCCCTCAGCCACACTATTCTGGTGTGTTCTTCATTGCTTTGCCTTACTCGATCCTTGAATTCTCATGGTTTCAGGAGCACAAATACACAGAGTCTTCTTATAAAGGATTCTTAGGCCAGGCTGACTCAGGGTAAAAAGCCATACACCTATTTATAATGTAACGCTATGAGAAAAACAGCTGACATTTACTGAATGCTTGTTCTATGCCAGGCACCCTACTAACTGCTCAATAAATATTAGCTCCTGCAGTGTGTGTGTTTTTTTGTGTGTGTGTGTGCACGTGTGCATTCACGCGCACACACACCCCTGCACACAGACACACATTTGTGTAATCCTCAACATGTGCTGTGAGGCAGATATTCTGGTTTTACAGGTGAGGAATCAGAGGGCGCCAGAGGTTAAGCGGTCTGCTCGGGGGCAGAGGTCATCCCTCTGCCACACCCACTGCTACTTCCACCCACATCACACAGTACTGCCTCCATAGCAACAGTACATTTTAGCACATGTCTCATTATTTTTAGGCACAACTCTTTTTCTCCCACACTCTAATTTTGTCTGTCACCCTCTGGGCTATGATAAGTTGGAAACCTAATTAGTGAGCCAGTGACAGTGCGGGCATACACAGAGCAGATCATTATTTCCTTCCTCGTAGGAAGCAATTCAGAGGGATGTGGAGGCCAGGGGTTTTCCAGATGCCCTGGATTCTCACAGACACCTTTGACCGGCTCATCTGGATGATACTGATGATGATGAGTACTAGCATTTAACCCACATTAACTCCTTTAATTCCTACCCAAGACCTTCTGGGGTAGATAGCACTATCATCCCTACTTTGCAAATGAGAAAAGTGAGGTACAGAAAGGTTAAGAAACTTTTCTAAAAACTGCAGTTAGAGAATATTGAAGCTTGAATTTTGAACCCAAATAGAATGACTCTGGAACCTGAGCACTTAACCACTCTGGTGCAAACATTTTATTTTAATAGGTAAGAGAGAACAGTGGAAGAACGGGTTATTTGAAAGGGCATCTTTTCTGAACCCTTCTATCACCCCTCAACAAACCTACCCTAAAGGATCAAGTCCTGGCAGTCTCCCCAGGGGTTCTGCTTCTCTGGAAAGGTGAGAGGCACTATGACCTCCTCATCTAAACACCTAGAAGCCTCCCCAGCCCCTCTGACATCCAGCCTACCCATAATGTTACTCAGTGCAGGTTTCAGGGCCTGACAACCCAGTGATCCGTGAACCATTAACTGAAGCTATTTTCAGCTTCTAGGGATCAATTCCAAATGCAAGCGGTAATAAAGGCCAGGCCAATAAGCTGGAAAGAGGACAGATCTCAGGGCTCAACAGGGCAAGGCAGCCTCAAAAACATTCAGGCCAAAAGGAAACATTCAGGATGGAATGAAGCAGGATGGCAGAATGTCTCCAGTCAATCAACAACCTTAATTGAGGCACCACCACTCCTGCTGGGAGGACAGGTGTTGGTGTTGAGAAGGGATATAAGACTAGAGACACACGTGGCCTCCTCCCTCCTGGAACTAATGATCTACTGTAGAAGCTCAATGATCCACAATAGTTGACAACAAAGATACTCTGGTCAATCAAATATGCTAGTAAGTTGAGAATTGCTACATAGATCATTCAAGGATTGTTAATTTCCTAGAATTAGAAAAAAACAAAACAGATCAGATATTTGTGTAAAAATCCAAAAGTGAATAAGAACATTGAGACATTGGTGATCTATTTTTATTTTATTTTATTTATTAACTTATTTATTGGGCATGTTGGGTCTTTGTTGCTGTGCATGGGCTTTCTCTAGTTGCAGCAAGTGGGGGCTACTCTTCGTTGCAGTGTGCAGGCTTCTTATTGCAGTGGCTTCTCTTGCTGCAGAGCATGGGCTCTAGGCGGGTGGGTTTCAGTAGTTGTGGCGCACGGGCTTAGTCGCTCCGTGGCATGTGGGATCTTCCTGGCCCAAGGCTCGAACCCATGTGCCTTGCATTGGCAGGTGGATTCTTAACCCCTGTGCCACCTGGGAAGCCCAGTGATCTATTTTTGGCACTACCAGCCTTCCTTTTCAGATGCACTGTTCTACCTTAATCCCCCTTTCAATATATCTCTTACCATCCCCTACAGATGACCAAGAGCCCCACGTTCTAGCCATTTGCAAGCCTGCCAAACCTACTGACGGGAAAGAATCTGAGAGTACTGAGTTGTGAATTGGACAATGACTCTTTTATATTTTAATAGGGTTCAGACCCTTAAAGGCATGAATATTAATAGTGGATTTCAGTCTTTTGTTAAATGACTAGGGAAAGTGTTTAGAGATAGGCAGTACTGAGATTTCTTCATATGTTTTGACTTTGTTTTAAAAGATTAACCAAAAAGTTACAATAAAAAATTTAAATGAGCAGAAAGGGTGGATTAAATAAAATACACAGATAACCAGAAACTAATTGTTGTCCATTTTAGTTTTGACTTTCTCAATACCGAACTATTAATAAGGAGCTAGGCTGGGTAGAGACCATGCCCTATTTTTATAGCTATAGTGCCTCATACAATACTATAAACACTTGAGAAACTTGTTGAACTGAACCAAAGATAGCAATTGGACTTTATTCTACTTCCTATCTTTTTTAAAAATTTAATGGAGGAAGACCTTAGTGAGAACGGAAAGATTCAGAAGCAAAGCAACACTAAAGAAAGGAAATAGAAATCGAGGAATCTAAATAATCCCCAAATTGGTAATGAGTCCCTGAGCTATAGAGAATTAACTACCATTCTTTCAACTACAATTACAGCTTCATTAAAACCAACCAACAACAACTGAAGAACATCTACAATGTGATTTGAACTTGCCTTTCCACAAAGTCTGAACATATTGAATCCATACATTTGAAAACATACTACAGGTATTGGTGGTAATAAAAATGTTACACTGAAATGTTACTAAAAATTGGTTTTGGTTTTTCTAGATAAAAATATATGTATAGTAAGGTGGGGAAGTAGCAGAAAAAAACTTCAAATTTGTTAAGAGTTCGCTGTACAAGAAAATACTTATATTCAAGGAATGTCTTCACTTTCAGCTAAAGATGGTAGACTGAACACATGCATTTTCCCTTAAGCTCTCTAAAATTACCATAAAGGATAATTTAAAGGTACAGACTCAAAAGAACAATAGGGGAAAAAATAACATTTTATAAACTGGAAGATAGAAAAGCAAGTAAATTCAAGTTATCCGGCTTAGCAGGCCCTAAGTAACCTGAATTCTCTAAGCCAGCACGAAAAGAACAAAGAACAAACCCAATGTATACCACAAACCCTCCAACAGGCCCCAAAATGTAGCAGTGTCTTTTGACATAAGGGTGAAAGTGAGGATAAAAGTGGGGTGACTGATAGGAAATCTGTTTAAGAGCAAATAAAATGACGCCCAGGATTTCTCTCCTTCACTCAGTGCAACTGGGTGACTCCCCTTCCCCAGCTCTGGTAGAGGACTAAAGGTTTATTCTCTAAGGGCCGCTGGACTGGAAGACACCATGTCTTGTTGAAGAAAAGGCCACCGCACTGAAATAAAGGAAATCAAATAACTATATACATAGTCAGCCCTTCATATCCTTGGGTTCTACATCCACAAATTCAACCAACCACCAATCAAAAATGTTCCAAAAAAATTTCCAGAAAGTTCCAAAAACCAAAACTTGAATTTTCTGGGTGTCAGCAGCTATTTACAGAGCATTTACTTTATATTTACAATTATTTACATACATTTTTACATTTATATTTTATTGGGTATTATAAGTGATCTAGCGATGATTTAAAATACACTGGAGGATGTGGGTAGGTTATAGGCAAATACTATGCCATTTTATATAAGGGACTTGAGCATCCAAGGATTTGGGTATGGGGAGGAACCAGTTTGATATGGTCCTGGAACCAGTTCCTCACAGACACCAAGGAATAACTATACTGATATTAAGACTCCCAGATTTCTTCCCCTACTTGGTTCCCAGAATGCCAACAACCAGGCACATATACAAACATAGACACAAACACGTGCGTGTGCACTCACATGTGTGTGCGCACGCACACACACACACACATACACACAGAGGATGCAAGATCCTCTCTGAATATCTGACTAGTCCAAGAGAACAGACCTAATAACACTGATAACTGGTATAGAGGCCTCCCAAGGAAATAGCCCAACCAGATCTCCGTGTAGGGAAGACCACAGCAGACAAGCTCAAACAAAGCTTCAAATCTGCTTTAGTGCCTCACACTTAAATATACGCAGTCAAGAACCATCAGACATTTGAGGAATGCATCTATATCAAAGTCAGAGACTATAATAAAACAAACCAAAAAAGCAACTTGGAGGCTATAAAGAAGAAAGCTTCTCCAAAATCTTATAATAATCATCAGAAAGATAAAAGAATATGTTGCACCCATAGAACAAGAAAGGTATTCTATTTTTTAAAAGGAACATGCAAAAAACAAAATAAAAGCTCTTAGAAATTAAAAGTATGACAGAGGAAATGAAAAACTCAACAGAAGGGATAGAAAGTAATTGTGAGAAAATGTTAGAAAAAGAGAAAAAAAAGAGATGAAAAATAAATGAAAATTGGTGTATTAGTCAAGAATGTTGAACTTTCAAATAGGATTTTCAGAAAGAGAGAAGAGGGAACAGGAGAGGAAAGCAAAGATATAATTCAATAAAATTCCTCAAAACAAAAAGACATACTTTCTCAGATTGAAAGTTTATCAGTACAAGGGCTGAAAATAATCACACACCCAGAAATATATCATCATGAAAATTCTAGAAAACAAAATATCACAAGCTTCCATTGAGGGGGCAAAACAGTTTTCACACACAAGATAAAGAATCATGGCAGTGACTTCTTAATAGCATCTCCTGGAATATAAAGGAAAATGAGGCAATGCCCTTATAATACTCAGAAGAAAAAAAAAAAGGTTTCCAATTTAAGGTTCTATAAATCATCAGTCTGGTGTGAGAGCAGAATAAAAACATGTTCAGATATTCAAAATTTCAAAAATGTTTCATCCCACATGGCTTTTCTCAAGAAACTACTGGAATACCAAAATGAGAGGGGAAAACAAAAACACTCATAATGAACTCGACCACTTGTAATGAACGTAATCAAGGGAAAAGGAAACCCAGAGAGCAGAGAAGTAAAGGGGAACCCCAGGATAATGGTGAAGGGAGATGAAACATGACAGCTGTGCATCAGGCCTAAAGAGCATGTGGTACAAAACAGGGCGGACCCAACATCTCCAAGAGAGAATTTTTCCTACAAAATAAAATTGGCAAGTAGATTAAAGTGTTTAAATGCATTGAAATAAGATACACAACTGAGGAGAGTTTGAGATTGAATTAGTGATCAACACACGGAAAAACAAGCAAGTGTATAAGCAAAAAGGACAATTATTATTTATGAACTTTTAAAAAGATATTGTGGAGGAAAGCAAAACTAATTATAGCGTACTACCTGGCTCAGCCATACTCACAGTAACATAGCTATAAGACGGTAGACACAGTGGGAGGAGGGGGCTTTCATGCATGTGGAAATAATTACTTGTAGCATACATGTGGTAGGTTTGGAAGTAGAGTATGAAAGACTTCAATCCTTGTCTTATATAGAAAAAAATCAATAGCTAACATTTAAAACTGAAAATTCAAGAAGTCACAATATAAGCATGTTATTTAGAAACTTGGAGGTAAGAACTGTTGCTTCCCAGGATGCAGCAGGGCAACATTGAGGTCAGCTGTTTCTAATAATAAACCTTTAGAACTCTGACTCCTTAAACCATGTATATGTATTACTTCTACAAAGTTTTAAGCTATAGGAAAAAGATTTTTCTTGCTTCTAAAAATTCTAAGAATTTAGAATGCTGACACCTAATAAAAATAACTAGCAATTATTTAGAATGTGCTGTGCACTGTTCTAAATGGTTTACCTTGTTAGCTCATTTTATTCAAAGCAACGCAATGACCTTGGTACTGTCATTTATCCCTTGCTATTTTTATCATCCTTTCAGGAATTGAGGCTCAGAGAAGGTAACTGCCCATGTTCACTTAGTTAGTAAACAATGGAACCAAGGTTTCATGGAGCAGGGAACTCTAGAACCTAGTTTAAGTATTGTGTCTGGGGAATTACAAGAAAATCTTACTGCCTCTATAGGGTAGTACTCATGGGATTCCTTCTATCTGGACACTCTCCCCCATCCCACCACATCTAACTAACTTCTATTCATCCTTCAGCATTCAAGTCAAGGCTTTCTTAACCCACAAGTCCAGGTTCAGCTTCTTTGTTTTATGTGCTTACAGAACTTGGTGCCCTGCTTCCAAGCACCTTCATTATTACGGTGATCTCATATCCTCATGTATGTGACTAGTTACATACACAACTAGTTACATCCCCAACTAGACTAAGCTCTATGAGGCCATGGGTCACATCTGTTTTTGCTTAATTCTATGGCCCTAAGACCTTCAAGAATAAATAATTGAATGAAAAAACAAATGCATGAGCAAAGGATTTAAGTTTCTGAAATATGGATTTAACATATTCTCTCAGGGCAACTAGATGACACTTTGTGGTCCTTGCCGTTCCTAAAAATCTAAAGCTTCTGGCTTCTCTAGGGAGTTGGGGGAAACAAATCTCAGTAATGCAAACCAGCACATTCTTTCAAAGAAAAATGTTCTCCTGCCTGCACAAATGACAAAAATAGCTTATTTGGTTGGTTTGTTTTATTTAATGAGGCCAGGTGGTTGAGGTTTATTATGAGTGGTGAAAGACACTAGCATTCTCTGGCCTGGGATCTCTTGCACCTTTCCATCATTCCACATCTTTGCACATGAGGAAAGGGAGATGCTGATTGTTGAAAGATTATTAGGGCACCGAAGGCAGCATTCTGAACGCTGACATTCCTTTCTCAGAAGGTGGGAAAAGGCAAAGGAGAAAGAAAATAGGCAGCATGATTAAATCATTCTCTTTTCAGCTGGATGCTTTGGTACCCTACATGGAGAAATAGTCATTACTTCTAACTATCCTATTTCCATCTGAAACAGGATAATTTCAAAATTCCTCCAAACTGGCTTTCATTAGTTATAAACCAAGGAAGAGAAATAATTAAGTAAATTTTTACTTTTTAAGCAGTAGCAGTAACAACAACATAGAGATAAGGGTCACATCTCTCTATACTTAATTTATCTCCTGAGGGTCTCTCTGATCACCCCTGTAAGACAAAATTCATCAAATTCTGTCTTTAGATGACGTCCGGAGGGAGGCTATACTCAGTGCTGCTTATTTGACTAAATAGGGAGACCCATTTCAACCACATCATTGAGTTGTAGACTAGTTTTCCCTGGATTTTTTTTGGGGGGGGGGGCGGGAGGCGGGGGACATCAATGGTTTAATGGATGAGGGAGCGTGCATGTCTGAAGCAAGGTCCTGGAGTGACACCCCACCGTGTGCGGCAGATGCAGTCTTCACTTCTGGAGGAAGGGGATTACCAGTTATAGGGAAATTGCCATCAGGTGGGCTCACTAGTTACCAGGGAAACCAGCAGAGGGGCAGGCTCCTCAGCACCCCTTTGATAAGAACAATCAGCAGCTGGGGCCTGGGGCAAGTACACAGGAAGGTCAGGCACGTGCATCGGGTGCAGGGGGAGCAGGCACTGGTCGGGCGGGGAACGTACACGGAGCACGGGCACAGCCATCGTGAGCGGCCTGACCATACACTCCACCCCTACATACCCTGCATGGCCCTTACAATCTTGGTCTGCCTCTCTTCCAAGATGTCCCTGGGGTCAGGTGTGTAGGGGGCACTGCAACCAGATACCACATATACAATACAGACAGGCCACCCCTGGTTTTCATAAGCCCAGAGCCACCCCATGAGAAGGGGAAGGCCTGGCTTTAAAAGAAACGTTCTGGTGGTCTAGCCAGGGGTCAGTAATCACAGTGCAGATCTGTCACCCCACATTATGCTAAGTGCAATTGGGGTGGACCCATTAGGTCTTCCAAACAAAAACAGTTAGCCCCCCTAGTTGAACTTGCGTGTCCAGAAGTCAGCCTATTCCATTCCACACAGCATAGCCCAAGGGGGACTAGTGGGCAGTCAGTGGTACAGTAACATTTACCAACAAGGCTCCCTCTGATGCATTGGCACGTGGGACAGAAGATGAGAGTCTTTCTCCCCCATGTCAGTAGTCCCCACATAGTCACAGTAGCAGGAAGTCCAAAGGATGACAACAACGGCATCTTGCTGTAGACCCAGCAGTTAGACTCATTTCACAGTGAGGCCAGTGTTGCTGCTCAGTCTTTGAACCAATTTCCTCCCTCAGGCTAGGGACAAATGGGAGACATCTCACAGGCACCACACAGGGGAGATTATGACAATTAAGCAATATACAAGCAGTAACCACATTCTGAGATAATACCACACCCACCTGTGTCTGGTTTTGTTTGTTTGTTTTTGTCCTGGTGTGCAATACAGTTCAGAAAACTCAAGTTTTCAATACTACAGGAACATGTCCAAAATCACATACACAATGGCCACCTAGTTTTATCTAGGAAGTCTGAACCACAGCTACTCCATTTTGACTTTCAAATTCATTCCCTCCCTCAATGGCCAAAGCAGATGTTCAATGCATGTCAGAAAGGCCACAAAACAGACTGCTTTGGTCAGTAAAGTTTAAGTTCAACCATGTATAAGCCTTCTGACTTCCCCATACCTCAATATGTGCAGATTTTCCCATCATTTCCCCTCTTTCAATAGAAATCATTGATGATCAAAATATTTGTCCCATGATGTTGGGGTGCTGACTCCTACCTCAGGTTCAAATCACGTCCCTTGGTGCCAGGCCTCCTTTATATCTGCCTAGTCATTCATGTTGGGGGAAAACGAATCAGATCCAATGAACAAGCTCAGAGGTATGTTAACGGGGAAACACTTTATAGGTGATACATTCTGTCATTTATACCCAGTGGGTACACAAGTACAGTACGTGTGCTTTTAGCAGAAAACTGAAAGCAAGCAGTGTCACACTTCATAAGCACTTATACTCTGTGGCAGCTTCACTACAGAATTTTCTTTCCTTCCTGAACATCAGGGCAAAAGTATGGCTAACACGATAACTCTCATAAATACAGACCTCAATTACCAGAACTAGAATTTAACATCCACTGAAACATAACATTGTTCTCTCTAAAATACCCTTATCTCCACCAAACACAGCCAATCAAAACTAATTTGTTTGCAAAATAAATCTGGTCAATTGACCATACACACTCCTTCAAACTGGCTGAGGGGAAATGCCTCGGGAGACTCAGACCAAACTCCTCAAAGGCCTCTCAAAGCCAGGAAAACCATGCCAAAGGCCTGCCATCAGACTCCACATCAATTTTCTCTATTCTAGAAGTCCCCAGAATATCAGGATTCTTGCACATGCCAGGAGAAAGTATTTTGCATTCCCCTGGTAAGGCTGCTTAGAACCCAAGAGTATCCAATTTCTGGAGGGACCAGGCAGAGAGAAAAAGAAAAATGCTTCAGTTCTACCCACAGGTGTAATTTACTGAATTGCTAAAACCATAACCAACTTGAGAGGAAGGGCTTCCCTCTATGTGGAAAACATAGATCAAAACCAGTAACACTCCAGATAAAACCCATAAACATTATAACCATATTCACCAGTTCACTCAGTAACCAATCTTTTTGTTAACTTTTTATGAAGCCATCCAGTCTTCCATTAGCATTCTTTAAATTCTTACCCAGTTCAGAAATTTATCAGAGACCTGTTATTGTCAAAAGGTCCTTCCTATGAATCTTCTTGAAGATGAAGCACTTTTGCAAAAGCATCAAAGTAAAATAATAACTGTCTATAAGAGGGGGTGAAGGGGAAGCTGAGACGAAGCGAGAGAGTAGCACAGACATATATATACTACCAACTGTAAAACAGATAGCCAGTGGGAAGTTGTTGTATAACAAAGGGAGTTCAACTCGAGGATGGAAGATGCCTTAGAGGACTGGGACGGGGAGGGTGGGGGGGACTCGAGGGAGGCTGGGGGGGGAGTCGATGGAGGGAGGGAATACGGGGATATGTGTATAAAAACAGATGATTGAACTTGGTGTACCCCCCCAAAAATAATAAATTAATAAATAAAATTTTTTAGAAAAAGAGAGACAAAAGACTTAAAAAGACAAGGTTAAGCCCCTGATTACAATGTAATCAATAAAGAAACTTGGTTACAATAATTAGAATTATGACTGATTATAATCTTAACCCTTAAAAACCTTAATCTCTGGCAAAAATCAAGAAGTAAGTAATTGTGCATTTCCTGATTGGAAAACTTATGCTTTAATCTTCCTCTCCTAGGAAGCCAAGGGTAGGTAAACTTAGATTTGCCCAGCAATTAATCTTCCAATATTTTATTTTATTTGAAATGACCCAGATAGTCAATAAATTCATTTAACTTAGTTTAGTTTCAAGTCACCAAAATCTGGAGAAACTATTTTAGATAAACATTCCCAAAACATAATTATTTCTATAGAGTTTACCTAAAAGTTCTTTTTTTCTCCTTTACTCTTAGAGATCACCTAAGATTAAAGTTCCAGAAAGCCCAGATAGATCATTGACATCTCAAAGGCACAAGAGAATTACCAATTCCTTCTTGAGAGCTAACTTAACCACTTACAAAAGGCTCAGTTTGACACAATAGCAGAGCCATTAGAGGCCACTGTTCTCCAGACATCTTGGCAGCCCCCATTAATCAAGGACAGCCACCACAAGGCCCCACATACTAGAGGACAGCCACCCTGGGATTTCCCCACAACTTTTGGGATCACCCCTAGAACTTTTGGGCCCCGTGTGTTAGTGGACAGCCACCCCAGGATTACTTCTGCAATTTTGGGGCCCCACGTGTTAGTGGATGGCCAGCCAGGGAACACATCCACAACTTTCAGGGCCCACATGCTAGTGCGCAGCCCTGGCAACTTTCCGTTCTCCATCCTGTATTTTCCAACATCTCCCAACATCTTGGCACTCAAGGGAGTTTCCTCCATCTCCTGGCTGACTCTGCCAACTGTTGGGTTGCATTCAGCGGGCCTACAAGGCCTCTACTTGCCCAGCTTCAAGACCAAAGAAAGGGCCCGAAGTCAACAATAGAGACAACAATGGTTTATTGGAAGGGGGAGCTTATGCGTCTGAAACAAGGTCCTGAACAACACCCCACCGTGTGCCGCACACAGTGGGCAGGACATGGTGGCAGTCTTCGCTCTAGTTTCCCCTGGATTGATACAAACAAGTTTGTCTGTTTCTTAACTAGCCAGACATACTCTTTGCCTTTAACCAAAACACTTGATTTAATAAACACATAAAAGATTTGATGACATGTCCCTCATCGGTGTCTTCAAAGAGTCTGCATGTGGATGTAGGTGTTTTGTCTTCCATCACGTCATCATTAGTGGAACTCAAAGATGGACTTTTGGACGGTGCTTTTCCTTTCTTTCTGCTGCTTTATAGCATACCTAGACTGATGTGAAGAAGATTCATCAAAGACATCAGGATTCCACACTGTCTGCCCTGACGGCACTCTTTCTCATCTGTTATCCTTCCAGAGATCTAAGGCCCTGCGTGCCTGGCTGTCCTCACCTCATTATCCACCATTCCACTCTCATCCGTTGCCAGCCAGAGCTGCTCTTTGTTCTTCAGTTCTTTGCCTTTCATTCTCAGACTCAAATATCAATACTGCTCACACTGCTCCAAACGTTCAGAATCAAAGGTTGTATTAGCAATTCCTCCTGAATATGCTGTCTATTTTTTAAAGGTTTTTTTTTTAATTTACATTGACTCTTTTTCCCATTTAAAAAATACATACACATTAAGAGGCAGATACCCTTTGGTCCTCCAAGAGACTGAAAAAAAATGCCTTTAGGTACTGCCGGCTCATATTCAATGGCACGTAGAGATTTGACTCTCACTTTGTCCCACCTTCACTCCAATCATTCATATTTAATGCTACACATAGTTGTCTCCTTGACTTTTTTTTAAATCTCGTATGCTGAATGGTGCACAAATTAATCCCATGTTCTACTATCCAGCAACGTGTCATTATTTATCTATCAGCATTGACAGAGCTATCATTGTCATCTATTCACTAGCTTTCGAAAGATTTAAGCCTCTTCTTATGTATCATCTAGCTGTGTTATTTATCATATTCTGTCAGCAACCCCTCTTTCTAGTGGTACGCACGTCACAGCAATAGATTATCTTTTGGGCCGAACTGTTCATGAATACTGGAACAGCTACTCTTCAGCTACCAGTGTTAACCCTGATGGGGCTCCTGGTCCAGACAGATTAAACTCTGTTGTCCTAGTAACCCAGCTACGGTGCCTCATCACTAACTAGTACTGTGATACCATCTAGTTTCTGTAATTCACACTGAAAAGGACCACCAACTGCCTTCTCAGAAACATTCTAGGAGATGTAGACCCACAGCCCTTTAAGGAAACTGGATTCTACCTAATTTGGGAAAATCCTCAACCCACAAAATCTTTTGTTTTCAGAGTCCATGGCAGGGCAGGTGCTAGCTAGCAATACAGCCCCCATTTCATGGTATTTCAAGGCTTGAAATAGAAGGGAAGGCCTGAAATAGTGGTTTCATTATGTTCATTTCCGTACTGCTTTTAAAATCTCCTGGAAGTCTGTCCTTCGGATTAACTGGGCCTGGCTCCTGAAGTGAAAACTCACACACGCCTATCATCAGCATTCACTCTGGCTTCTCAATGGCATCAGACTCCACACAAATCTGGCTTGTGAGTGGCTGGTGCACCCCAAGATGGAACACAGGCTATGTAAAGTCAGAGTACACTCCATGGATACCAGCAAGCAGCACGACATCCTTTGACTAAGGGTATGACATTTCCAACACATGGCTTCTTCCCATGCCATCCTGTTGTCTCTTGGCATATTTCCATTCATCCCCAATTAGGCCATGGAAGAAGATAAAGTAGAGCCAGTGGATAAGGTAACCCCACATAGAAAACGTCCACATATTCTTTAGCACGAATCTTGGCAGAAAAAAAAAGGCAAAAGAAGAAAACATGAAAATAAATGGGGAAAGGCAAATGTTTATTTTTTAAAAACAGCCAAGGCTCTGAATAGAACCAAGAAAGAACCCAGTCTAATTCTTGTCACACAGCCAGTCAACAAACTGGCTGGATTGGAGTTGTTCTTGAAAGCCGTATCATTGTCGTCAGGGTCTAGTTCAATAGTGAGGAAAATAGGCTCACAAGTGGATCAGCAGGGCAAGCTCCCTGAGAGAGGAACCATGCTAGGCATTCCCTCCATGCTATGTAAAACGCATGGGGTCAATAAATATATACTGAAACAATGGACAAGTAAACAGATGAACACTCAGGTCTTCCACCGACCTCACCCTACAGCAATGCCTGCCCTAGACCACAATGCTAAACCCACAATGAGTTATCCCATCCTCATACTATTATAAAAGTTGAAATTTTCTATTATAAACTAAGCTTTTATTCTTCAAGCTGACAAGGTTTTTCATTGCATAATAGCATCTCCTCTGGCCTTTTCCTCCCTTACATAGATATTTCGGTTAGTATTTACTGTCTACACTGTAGCAGACACAGGTGTTGCTACAAATTCCGTGTTGCACTGAACTGCAGGGCTTACAGCATGTTTTATCATGGAACCACACTTTGGCCTTAATAAAACACAGCACCGCACAGCATGAGATTCACTGTAATCTAATTAAATATAATGCCAAAGGAAATATGTCACTGTGAAGGTGAAACACACATGTTGTTTCCCTCTTTTCTAAGCAAGGGACCGCTAAGGCAGAGTTTAGAAAGAAGGTATTTAATGCAGTGAGATTCAGCAGTTTGCCAGCAAGACAAAAAAAAAAAAAGTGAGAATGTAGGGGGAACAGAAAAGACATAGAAGTATAAGGAGGAAGGAGAAAATGTAGTAAGTGATCAGCAGCAATTCAATTATTTTTTTCTACTTAAACCAAAATGTCAAAGAATTTTCACACAAAGATTTCAGAGAAGTGGAGAGTAAGTGTCTCTGAGCAGTGGAGACAAGACAAAAAATGCCTGTTCTTACCCCCATTACTGGTCAGCTTCTAAAAGAATCCCAAAATAGTGAGACTTCATTGTGTTTCCTCCACTCTGGTATATCAACAGATAGTTAAGGTAAGAATCATCACCAAGAGGGAGGACGTCTGGATTCCAGTCCTGGCTCTACCTTTCACTGACCGTAACCAAGGGCATGTCAATTAATGTTTTTGACCCTCTGTTAGCTTCTTTAAAAGTTGAGGACATTGGATTCAATTGTCAATGCTAAGATCCCAATATTGATCTTATGTAAGAAAATCTATGCATTTGAACTTCTGTCTTACCTATGAAATCTGAAATTTCTGTTAGCATCAGTAGAAGCTATACCTCACAGTGTGTGTGTATGAAAACCTAGGATAATAAACACAACATACAACGAGCACAGCAATACTCATCTCTCACTGCTGCAGCCTAGGAGACATAGGCAATGAAGGAATACAGTACTTGCAAAGCTGATTCACTGATGAGCAAGGACCAAGCTAGGGTACACCTTTCAGCAAGCAACTCCAATCTCGCTAAGGGGCTCTGGGTCCCCATTCTCAGTTTGTGGAGTGGAAAATACCTCTCTCCTTCATAAAAGGAGATGGAAAATGCCATAGCATTCTGCTTCCATGAACCACCTTTAAAGAATCCTTCTCTCTGTTAGATACCAGAGGCAGGTTGCAGGCCTACTTTTGGCCACCTCTTAAGATGTCATGTGAGGGTGAGTCTAACATCTCTTTAGAAAATGTGAGTGATGGACACCTATTGTTCTCAGCTTTGAGCTTCAGCTAAAAATTAAAAACAACAGGAAAAGTCCATTTAACATCTTGTTAGATACATCTTAAATTTTATACAGCCCAAAGAGTTTTTTCAACCGCCCCCACACCAACAAATAAAAAGCTAGTCTTTTTCCAGTCTTCCTCAACTTATTGTATGATGCTACTATCCAACCTACTAGCTGCGCAAGCCAGAAACCTAGAACACAGGCTCAGTGTGTTTTCTTTCCTACATTCAACCCATCAGCGAGCCTGTTGACTCCATGTCCGCTACTCCCAGCCTGGACCCCAGCCACCATCCTCGCTCACTGAGATTCCTGCAACAGCCTGACTGGTCTCTCAGCTTCCATTCTTGCCCCACTACATTGTAGCCTCTACCCAGGAGCCAGAGTAATCTTCCAAAAGTGTAAGTCAAATTATGTCACATTTTGCTTAAAACATCCCAGTAGCTTCAGAATCTGCTTGGAATAAATAAAATCCTACAAGACCTCCATACTACCACCCCCAATTATTCCTCCTTCCCTCCTATTTGCTGCCCTCCAAACACTCAGGTTTTCTTTCTGCTCCTTGATACCAAAGCTCATCCCCACCTCTCAGCCTTTGCACTCACACTGTACCTTCCCCATAGAACATTCTACACCCAGATCTTTGTCATCTAGATCACAATTCAAATACTCCCTCCTCAGTAAGGCCTTCCCTGAATATCAATCTCATCAACCAGTTACCCTCTATCGCCATTTTATCTTTTCCTTAGCTCTGTCCATAAGTTGAACTTCTCTCATGCAATTATTTGCTTAAGCTGAGACACCAGTCTACTCCCAAAATGTCTAGCACAGGGCCTGGCCATAGCGCTCAGTCAAGGCCTTTTGGGTGAATGCATGTATTTTGTCCTCAGAGTTAATGTGTGAAGCAGTTCTTCAATAAAGTCCCTGTGAGTTTAGTTAACATGCATGAATCTTCAGGAAACGTTGCAAACCATTATAAAGACTATTGACAGTCATTACTTGGATTACTGTTTTAAATCAAATTTCTTCCCAACCATTTAAAGTATTTAATTTAATTCTAAAAGGACAAGGGTTTATTTCTGAGTCAGATCAAAGCCATTTCGCTTTGTTTTGTTTAGAGATAATGACACATCAACTTTGATTTCCTTTGAAATTAAAATTTTATTAGATAAATGTCCACTTAAACTAGAAGAGGGGAACATTTTCCAGTTGCAGATCAAAAGAAACCCAAAAACTCTATTAAGGATAAAGTGACTAAATAATTTTTCATCTAAAACAGGACAGTTTTGAGAGTAAAAAGGGACACTATTAATAATTGTGCTATGACAATAGTATGAACTAGAACATACAGTCACCCTAGTTAAGGGCCACAGAGGTAATTTCAAAAATGAGATGCAGCTGTTTGGGCTAATTTTTTATTTATTTTTGATAGGGGAGTGTGTTGGATTATAGATTTTTTTTTAAGAGAAATGAGAAGGAATGAAAGGAGAGTGCAATATGAAAGAAACAGAATTAGAAAATATTTTTTAAGATTAGGGTGCAATTAACACTAAAGTATAATAAACTTATTTTAAATCTATATTTTGGAGAAAGAACAGAGTAGGAGAAAAATAGAAGTTTGAATAGACAGGAAAATGACAGATACACAGAGAAGGGCAGATAGGAAGAAAGTCAGAGAGAAGCAGTGCAGCCAAAAAGAAGAGAGGTGGCATACATAGAACCAAGAAGCTATCATCGGTTGGGTTTCTCAGCCTATGGAAGGAAGATGGCAAGATGGAGGCTGGCGTGAAGGATGTTTGGGGACCATCACCTGTAGAAGCATGGGGAAGGAGGCAGGATTGGGAAGAAGGAGGAGTTACATTGTAAGGCAGGATTAACAAAGGCTTCCACCTACCTCACAAGGAACTCTGGAGCTGGGAGGGCCCTTCTGAGTTACCCTAAGTTGGAACAAGGGAGCCAGGTCTTTATACCTAGTGTCAATCAGTTATTAGATGTGGGGTTGTCTCTGGAAGGAAGCATGAAAATGAGTGAGGCAGTTTTCTTCAGCTGAAGCCATCTCCAAAGACCACAGAAGGTACAGAGTCCATGCAGAAGCTCAGTGTCTAGATAAGTCAGAAATACTTTGGTTTCTCCCTCTTTCTCTCTGCCAAATGTGTGGCCTTCCACATATTTCTGGTCTTCATTTTTATGCATATGAGGAAAGTGTGTATATACACTAATTTTTCAATATTTCTCTTGACGTGTCCTTTTGAGTTAAAATATCCTTGAGGGGGCAACTTGCACCTTTTCCTTACTGTTTTATATCAATATCTTCTAAAATAAAATCAATTCATATGATAGACATTCAATAGTCTTGCGGAATCAAAATGGGATTCAGCCTGACCTCCAGGGCCTTTCGCAATCTAGAGCCGACTGAAAATGACTACTTCCTTCCTCATGTCAGTTCCTTCCTTTGTTGCGAGAACTGCCCATATTTTCCTTGAAATAATTAGTATATTTTTCTTTCTCAGCCTTAGATCTCATCAATGAGAACATACAAATATCTCATGTTACTCATAATTTTACCAGAATAAGAATTGATGACTATTTTTAGTATAACTGAATTTCCTCCAAAAGATCTAAATATCTAAGCTTAATTTTTCTATTTATCTTTCACCTCCTACTTTTCCAACACTCTGAATGATGATTTCAAAGGAGTTAAAGAAAATAATTCCTAGACAACAGAAATGTGAGAAGTTCTTTGCCTATATAATATAGTGTCCTTTTCATTCTTTAACAAACTTGCTCCAAATGCATAGTAAGACCCTTAGGGGAAAAAATCTAAGTCTATTTGCAAATTGTCATATGAGGCATAACCAACTACAGAAGGAAGTTGAGATTTTTAAACATGTGGGTAATTTTATAAATCACCATAGTAAAAACCACTTCTACGTGCTTGGATTTTAATTTACCAGGAGAATGCAAATACTCTGTAAACTAATAATTGTATAAAATTATTTTGGTTTTAACATATTAGTTGTTAGTCCTTCATAATTCAATCAACTTTGTTGAGACTTTTTTTTATATTTCTAACTCAGTTTGCCACTTTTTCTAAAGATTTTTAGACACTTGTGATAACTAGATCTTTCAGTATCCTGTTGGAAGTTTTAGCTTCTCCCTCAACTCCTTGCCACAAGCTGAGAAGAGTCACTGGCTGTTTTAGAGCTTAGACAACACAAGCCAACATTTTCAGATAATTTTAAATGGAGACAGGAAAGTTCAAAAATAAGATTCTAAAATATTTCTAGCTATAAAAAAAAAGGTAAAATTCTTTTAAATTTTCAACCATAGATTAGATTCCTAACAAGGTAGCATCATGAAATTAGTCAGATTTTAGTTCAAATGTTCTGACCATCAGTGTGACCTGGGACAAGTGTCTATACTGCTCTGAGCCTCGATTTCTTCACCCACAAAAGGATCATCTCTAGGTCACTGTGAGGATCCAACAGACCCTGAAGACAATATGTGGTGGAGAGTAAAGGACTCAGAAAATCTTAGTCCGTATCATTAACTCTAGTGTTTATGGGTAAATGCTTAAAATATATGAAATGCCAATTATGAAAGTATACAGTGTAGTATATTTACATTCATGAACTGAATAACAAACTATGTTTAATCATGATGGGCTTCAGATTCATTTTTATGCCAGCAAATAATTAGGACATCTACTTCCTTTATATACCTACCATGTCTTGGGCTCTCCCAAAGTTAAGTACAAACCGATTATTTCTTCACCTTTTTATCTTTCTTTCTTACAAGAATTCAATTCACTTTCTTTTTATCTTGATAAGTATCAGGCTGAGGGCAGGCTACACACAACTGGTTGTAACTAGGAAAGCACACCTCCATAATCATTCTGTGAAAAATTACTCCGGTAATATTTGGGGGTGAGTCTTTGCATAGACAGCTTCCCTTACCAGCTATTTGTCTTACGTCTTTTTACCTTATCGTGTATACATTTCTCTGCTAGTCTGCAACAATGACCAATGAGAACACGTCTCTGGGTGTATGCTTTAAAACATCAGTCAGTATTTCCTTTCTATTATTAGTAATGAAAACATTTCTTTAACATTGACGGTCACATTTTTAATGCTTGCCACAGGCTTGTAAACACTAACAACAAGATTTAAAAAAAAAAAAAAACACTTTGAGCTATCTGGATAATTGTTTACCTCACATAAGAATTATCTGGCAATTTATTAAATTAAATTATGACTGAAGCCTTGCTGAGTAGCTAAGAATACCAGCCATTCAGATTCAATAAGTGGGAACCTTTGAGAAAAGTCCTAGCTGAACACCAACCAACTGAGCATCTATTGATCTGAGTGTTTTTCTATTTTTAATTAGAAATTGACTTCTGCAGTCATTTTACATTAGTAACAGATTAAAACAGCATGGAGATTTAGGGTATTTCAATGTTTACCTCAAAACCTGATATTATATGCTGTTTCTACAAATGTAATAGTAACTAGAGGACTGAAGTAATTATCTGGATAATTTAAAAACTTGTGATATGCTATTAAGGGGAAAGGGTGGGAAGTGGGGAATGGAGACTCAAATTATCCATTAAAAAATCACTGCCTCTCCTTTTACCAGTATTAGTTTCCAAATGAAATGCCTCATTTAGGAGACAAGAATCTCCAAAGCAAAGAAAATATTTCAATGTGATTATATCTAATTGTTTTTCAAACCACTTGAAAAACAATTACTCACATCTATAAAAAGAGAGGTACTCTGGCTATGGTATCACAAGTAAAACTCTGTCTACATTACTTAGGCTTTTCCCACAATGTCAGCCTTGCCCAAGTGCAAGCTCAAATGAGAAGCAACAAAACAAGATCTTTGACATGTTTGAAAAGCCACTGAAGCACCTTCCCTCCCCTGCTCCCTCCAATGAGATCATGGTGGGTGGAAAAGATCCACAAAAGTTAAGTCAACAAGACAATCTGACTTGGTTTGAAAGTGGCAGTAAAGTTAGGATCGCTGAGACAGAGATCATTGATACCATCAATAAACTTTATTTTAGGCATGCCATCCAGATTTACTAAAGCTTTCCCCCTAAAAGAAATCTGATAGATAGAAGCTAGATATACAAGCACAGACCTGTCCTTCTGCCTTCCTGTTTAGCAGCCTTCCTACCAGCCTGACTCCCCGGGACAAGAGGATGAAGCCAACACTGGACAGCAAAACAGTCTCACCCCATGGCACTGCCTCACATGCCTGTAAATGGTTCCCTTTGAGGGGGCCATGCATCAAGTTTTCTTTTGACAATTTAACATGAAAAGTTGTGTCTCACTGATCAGTCTCTGAGTTCACACTCCTTGAACAGGTTGAATGAAGTAAAATAAACCTGCCATCTGTTCCTGACACTTGTTTAATTTTGGAGGGAATCTAAAATTTGACTAACTCTGTAAGAGGAGCTGAGAAAACGTAAACAAAGCCTCTTAATTTAAAATTGACTAAACGCGTGTTTTTCTCGGTTCCAGACAATCTGCTGTGTTCCAGCTGTGCTTGCTCAGTTCTGCCTCATTCTGGGAGCCCTGGTGTCACAGCAGTGAATAGGCAGGGTTCGGTGGAGATGAGACTGTGCCAACCTGGCTTCGCCCACAGCATACCAATGAGTGCCCTGGGAAGGCATTAATAATGCAGAGCACACTGGGGTAGCCGGCCTGGCAAGGCCCTGAACGCACACCAACAGAGGCAGCCGGGACTCACCAGCCTGAATGTGTCTGCACAGGCTGACTGTCTGCGAGGCTGCCTGATCTCCTAATCGCCAGTCTCCTTTCCCGTCACCCTCAAGGGCTTCATGAATAAAGATGAAGGACAAACACTTTCTGCCTCTCTTTAGTACCTCAGCAGGTGCACACTGAATAAACTTTCTTATCTCTCTGGGTAGGAATGACCTCAGACCTTCTGCAAACCCAAAACTGTCATTATTTTTTCTCCTTTCTTGCACAAAAAAATACGCTTGAGCCACGGAAGAGGAGGAGAAGAGAGTGCATGGGTGACAACAGTGGAAACAACAACAACAAAATCTCAAAGGGAGGCAGAAGGTCTACACAGAAACTATCCATCCACAGTCATAAATGTGCCTCACTCCTTAGCAACCCATCTGCTCTACCCACCAAAGAAAAACCACCAAATTCAAAGTTTCTGTGTGTTAGCATGTGATAAGGAGCCCCCAGTGTCTCTAAGGAAGGTTTCTGAACATCTTCAGAAAGAGAGATTGGGATTGTATTAATTGGGTCATCTGAATGGATGGCCAGCCTCAAACTCTAAAGCTGATGCAACCACTAAAGACTTTACATGCAGCCACTGTGGAAAGCATAAAGGGGGAAAGCTCATATTACAGAGTATTTTCATATTGTGATTTACAATCAGACTGCAATCTTTTTTTTCAGATTACAATCTTTTAACTGACCCACAATAATATTATAATATAAAGACACAAATATATGGGTGAGCCAGCCAGAAATTAAACACACTTTAAAAGTTACAGTTATCTAAAAGTAGGTTTGTTTTTCTATATGCAGCTTCTTTCATTCCACAGCGAGTGGCACCTGGTAAGCATTTGCTAAATGCTTTGAGTGAATAGGTGACAACACTGATAAATGTGGATCTTGCTATAGTCTCTCTTGCTTCCCTAAATGTTCACTGCCTCCTTCTAGCATGCAGTTGATACCATCCTACAAACACACACACAAAAACAAAATATTGTGGCAAAATATAAAGAAGGACAAAGCATGAAAATCAAGGAAAATAACAACTAAAGTAGAAAAACAAAACAAGGTGAAGACAAAAATGAAAATGCATTGTGTGTGGGTCATAACAGCCTATCGAGTTGCTTCCAAACTTCCTGAGAACCAAAGGAAAGAGAAGACTCTGCTCAGTAACACATACATTTGTGTTACCAGAAAGGATAAAATATCTCAAGTCCTCAGAAGAAGCCAGGTTCTAAGTTAGCATCGGTATTAAAACAACATGCTCTTATGCAGTTTTATAAAAGGGGTACCCTGTCTTGCTGTTATGAAAACATGCCAGCTTGAAAAAAAAAAAAAAATGCCAGGTCCACTTACTGCTCAGAGTCTTTGTCTACTCTTTGGAATACTCTTCCCCAGCAGTCACATGCCTCGGTCCCTTACTGCCTCAAGTCTTAGCTCAAGTGTCCTTGTCTCAGTGAGGCCTTCCCCAACAGCCCTGCTTAAAATTGCAAACCCCCACTCTCACCTCTACCCTTCCTACCCCCCATTCTCTGGTTTATTTTTCTGCATAGCTTTTACCACCTTCTAACATTCCATAAAACATATTCATTCTGTCTATTGCCTTTAACTCCAGGCCCATCACCAACTATTACATAAGTTCCATGGGATCAGAATTTTTCTGTTTTGTTTACTACTGTATCCCAGGGCCTATAAAAGCATCTGGCAAATTTACTGAATAAATGAGTAAATGAAATGGACAAATTCTTGACAACATTATTGGGCTATGCCACAGTTTCCCACTTATCCAATTCCACTGGACAAGATAATTTGGTCCTATCACGTGAACATCTAACCCTGTGGTTTGATCTGGGGTCAGATAATTAAACCACCTACAGTGGCTCTTAACCATAGGACCAGACTCCTTTTATCAGACAGACCCCTTTGAGACTCTCAAGAAAGAAACAGACCCTCTAATGCAATACTGTCAGATAGAAATATAATGTGAGCAACAGATATGATGTTAATTTTTCTAAAAGCCTCATTTAAAAAATGAAATTAATTTCAATAATGTATTTTGCATACCCAAATAACTGTTTCAGTACATAATCATCATGAAACATCATCACGCCATCCAGTTTGTGATAATTTGTTACAGGAGCCACAGGAAACTATAATATATTGACCAAGAAGAAAAGAAAGATACAAACTACCAAAATCAGGAATGAAAGAAGGAACATTGCTATTGACCATGCAAAAACTAAAAGCACTACGATGAAAATATAAATAACTTGATGCCACAAAATCAGAAAATTTAGATGAATCATACAAATCCCTAAAAAGACACAAATTACCAAAGCTGACTCAATAAGAAATAGAAAATCTGTATAGACATATAACAAGAGAATAAGTTAATAACTAAAAATCTTCTCACAGGTAAGCCCAGGCCCTAATGGCTTTACTAGTAGATTCCATCAAATATTTTAAGAATAAAAATTCTTTTTACAAATTCTTTCAGAAAATAGAGAGGGAAGGAATACTTCTCATCTCATTCTACATGAAACTATTACCCTGAGAATAAATTCAATCAAAGACATTAAAAGAAACAAAAATACTACCAACCATCTTCATGAACATAGATGCAAATATTCTTAACAAAATATTAGCAAACTGAATCCAATAACATAATGTAAAAAAAAGCTTATACACCACAACCAAGTGGGATTTATCCCAGGAATCAAAAATTTATTTAACATTTGAAAATCAATTAGTGTAATACACCAAAACAATAGAATACAGGACAAATCCACATGATTATTTCAATAGATATAGATAAAGCTTTGGATAATCCAACTCCATTCTTAGTAAACAAAAAACCAAAAAACTACCTCTTGACAAACTAGGAATTGAAGGGAACCTCCAACCTGACCAAGAACATCTATAAAACACCCCTTAACTGACAACCTACTTGAAGATGAAAAGCTTAATTATTTCTCCCTAAGACTGGTAAAAAGAAAGACTGTCTACTCACTCCACTTCTATTAAACAATCTACCGCAAATTTTAGCCACTGCAAGAAGAATTAAAAGAAATTAAAGGCATCCAGATTAAAAAGAAAGAAGTAAAAATGTCTTAATCTGCAGATGACATGATCATACACGTAGAAAGTCATAAGAAATCCACAAAACCTCTACTAGAACTTAATAAACGAGATCACAGTATACAAACTCAATATATAAAAATTAATTTTATTTCTATAGATAATCATCTAACTGTCTGAAAAAGAAATTAAGAAAAGAATTCTGTTCATGACATCAAAAAATAAAATATTTAGGAATTACTTTAACAAAATAAGTATAAAACTCATACATTGAAAACTATAATCGTCTCCCCCTTCCCCCCTAAAAAAAACTATAATTGCTAAAAGTAAAGAAGATATAAATAAATGGAAAGACTTCCCATGTTCATGGATGGAAAACTCAATATTGTCAAACTGATATATAAATTCAATTCAATCCTCATCAAAATCCCAGCAGAATTTTTTTTGTAGAAATTTACAAGTTGATCCTAAAATTTATATGGACAAGTAAAGGGCCTCGAATAGCCAAAACAATTTTGAAATAGAAAAACAAATTTAGATTATTTGCCCTGGCTGATTCCACAACATACTCTAAAACCATAGTAATGAAGACTGTGGTACTGACATAAGAATAGACATATAGAACAAAAAGATTCTAGAAATACATTCTTTTATTTTGACAAAGATGCCAACACAGTCCGATGTGGAAAGAATGGTCTTTTCAATAAATGGTGCTGAAGTCAATAGATCATAAACTTAAATGTAAGACCTAAGCCTATAAAACTAGAAGAAAATATAGATGTTCACAACATTGAATTAGGTAAAGAGTTTTAGAAAGAGTACCAAAAGCACTATTCGTAATGAAAACAAATCAATATATTGGACTTTATCAATATTAAAAATTTCTGCACTTCAAAGGACACCATTAAGAAAATTAATTAAGAAATTAATTTCTTAATTAATTAAGACAATTCAAATTCTGGAAGAAAATATTTGTAAGCCATATATCTAATAAAGGACTTGTATCCCAAATATAAAGAACTCTTACAACTGATTAATAAGATAAACAATCCAATTTAAAAATTGACAAAAGATTTGAACAGACATTTCACCAAAGAATACATACAAATGGCCAAAAAGCACATGAAAACGGGGTTAGTATCATTAGTCATTAGGGAACTTCAAATTAAAATCACAATGAGATACTACTTCACACCCGCTAGGATGGCATTAATCAAAAAGCCTGACAATAACAAATGCCACTGAAAAAGGAGAAAAACTGAAACTTTCACACATTGGCGATGGAATGTAAAATGGTGTCGCCATTTTGTGAAACAATTTGGTAGTTTTTTTTCAAAGTTAATCATCACCTTTCATATAACCCAGCAAATCCTTCCTAGGAATTTACCCAAAGAGAATGAAAAGCATGTTCACGCAAAGACATGTATATAAATGTTCACAGCAGCATTATCCATAGTAGCTACAAACTAAAAAACAATCCAAATCAACAGGTGAGTGGATAAACAAAATGTAGTATATCCATGTGATGGAGTATAATTCAGCAATAAAAAGATAAAAACCAGTATCTGTACTACATAGGTGAACCTCAAAAACATACTAAGGCAAGGAAGCCAGATGTAAAAGGCCACTTATAGTATGATTTCATTTAAGTTCAATACCTATGAAAGGTAGACATAGATAGAAAGCAGATCAATGGCTGCCTAGGGTCAGGGATGGCAGTGGGAATTAACTGCAAACAGGCATGAGGGAAATTTTGGGGGTGATGGATGTTAAAACTTGATTGTGGTAATGGTTACCAAGTTTATAAAGTCAGTAAAAATCACTGAACTGTACACTTACAATAGGTACATTTATAGAGAGTAAATTTATTTCAATAAAACTGTTTTTTAAGAAACTGAAATAAGCAGTCACTTGCCTTCCAGACGTTCATAGTCTAAGATAAAAATAATGTCTTAAACAAAATTCATATGCATTAATTCAGAGAAATAACAACATACTGGAGGAGGGAGGTGATATTACTTTCAGCTACAACAAGGTTACTTATATCAAACCAAGATCCCAGGAGAAGGTAAACATCCCGAAGTTCTCTACTGCTTTTTCCTGGTGTTATTTTCCAATTTTCAGTGTAGGCAGATCTGAGCAGAAGACAATAACGTAAAGCTTCGACCAGGGTTTCAGAAGCCAAGGTACCAGAGAAAAGGAAATCAGAAAGAAAGACCCCCAACAAGCTGCACAGCTTTTCCCTGGAGGCATTTGTCAAGTTCTAAGTTGTACAGGACAGCAAACTTAAGAAACAAAGCAGAAAACAGAGCTCTGAAACTAAAAATCTAAACATTGCCTATAGCAGACAGAAAATCTGGAGTTCGGGACCGTCAGGGATGAACAGCCCTAGTAAATACCCCAGATTTCCAATTAAAATCCCTGAAAAGCCATCCTCTAGCTGAGATAAACAAACCAGCTGTTACAGGGACTGAAATTCAGCCTTACCTTGTGTTCCTCACTAACTGGATCAGGTGATCTGCTCCTACTCTAACGGAGTCTAAGTGCTGCATGAAAGAACATTACATCTTCTCCAGAGGACTGCTGGTTCACAGCCTTAGGAACTCCCTGGGTGAAATACAAAACTGGCCCCCTTACACAGAGGACAAGGAGAAGACCGAAGAAAGAAGCTGGCCACTCCAGACTGTCAGGCGGCAGGTTACTAATTAAGGGAGCTCTCGGGAGAGGCCGATTTGGGAGAGGTAAGGAAAGAGCCTGTCCTTATCCGCCAAGACCCGAGGGGTACTCCGAAGAGGACCAGTGAGGGAAGTCAGATATTGAGGGACTTTGTAAAAGGCATGGGGGCTGGACGACAAGGCGGTTCCAGTTTTCCTGACGGAGTTGGTGGCAGAGGTTGAGGGAAGCGACAGGGAGAGCCTCCCTGAGGCGTAGGAGATAGAAGAAGGCTTGAGTCACTGGCACCGCATCCCATTAGAGACGCGTCCCTAAGTGACCTGAGTTGGTCCAGCGGGCAGCCCATCCGCAGCCCGCGTCCCCGCTGTCATCCCCCAGAGGCCGAAGCGAGGCACGGGGGGCGCTGTAACCCACCGAGGGGAGCCGGGCGGCGCGGAGCCAAGGCGCTGGTTCACTAGCAAAAAGGGGATCTTCCCAAAGTTTGGCTTCTGGCGCCTCTTACCTCTTGGTTTTCTGGAACAGCCTGTGATCTTAGAAGCCAAGGTGCTGGCTGAAGATTACACTTGTCTCCTCTTGTCCATTTCAGTTGGTGGATAAATGCTTATTGTACTTTAAGAAATAAAACTGTTTCGAGAAAAAATAATAAATAAATAAATAAGGGAACTTACTTTACAAGGCTTGTCTTGGGCGGCCACAAGATGAGTAGATCTTCACACAGCCTACCAGAATCTTAAAAGTTTACACAGAGGCCTTTATGGGGTTCGGTCACGTATTCCATCCAGAGGGTCTCAACAACACATTGCTCTCTCAAGGCTGTGTCCTTGAAAAAGGCTCCAGCTGTGGGAACTGTGCGCAGAACATTCATTCCAAGGTCAGGGCAGAGGGGTGAGCAGCCTCCAATCGCCTGGTTCCAGCTCATGGGTCAACCAACAGTCACATCCTTTCAGTGACTCCTCCAACAATCATGTGGATTACCTGTACGTTTTGATACACAAAAGCTGGCCTTAAATGAAAACTTAGCAGGCAAGTCAAGAGGAAGGAGCAAAAAAGTATAAAGCATGTGAAAACATAACAGAAACAGACCCACCAGCAATCCAGATATTGGTGGTGTTAGACATTGAAATAATTGCTTAGTATGTTCGCGAAAATAAATTGAGATGTGGAGAATTTCGTGGGAGAACTGAAATCTATGAAAAAGAGTCCATAATTGAAAAAAAGAATATTCCAGGCCCAGAGCCCTTTATTGATGAATTCTGCCAAATATTTTAAGGAAGAAATAATACCAACATTACACAAGTTCTTCCAGAAAATAGAAAAACAAGGATCACTTTCCAATTCCTTTTACACAACCTATATAACTTTGATACCAAAACCAGCCAAGGACATTAATAGGAAAAAATATATGCCAATCTCTTTATAAGTATAAATTCAAAATTTTTAAATAAATGGAATTCAGCAATAGATGAAAAGGGTTGTTCATCACAATCATACTAAATTTATTCTAAAAATATAAGATATATTTAACATTTGAAAATAGCTCAAATAACCTGTGAAGTTTACCACAGTCACAAAAGAAAGGAAAAAAATCATACTTTCATCTCAATAGATGCACAAAAAACATCTTATAAGATTGAACATGCATTTATAATTTTTTAAATGTCAGCAAAATTAGGAATAGAAAGGAATTTCCTTAATTTAATGAAGGGTATATTTTCAAAACCTACAAAAAATATCATACAGTGAAATATTGAAAGTTTTTTCCCTGAGATCTAGAATATGACAAGAATGCCAGCCATCACTACTTTGATTCAACCTTGAACTAGCCAAAGGGGGGAAAAAAACAAGAAAAAGAAATAAATGGTATAAAAATGGAAAGGAAGAAAAAAACTGTCACTATTCACAGATGACATAATTATACAGCAATCTAAAAGAATATATATGATCTATTAGAATTAATAAGTGAATTTAGCAAAATCACTGAGATAGGTACAAAACAAATTGTATTTTTACATACCAGCCAAAAAAAATTTGAAAATGAAACTTTTTAATATGACATTATTTTTAAATCATACTTTTATTCAAAAAATGAATACAAAGAAATAAATCTCATGAAAGATGTTCAAAACTCAATATAGAAAGCAAAAAAACATTACTGAGAGAAACTAAAGATGTAGAGAGAAATTTCCTAATTAAGTAATGGAAGACTCAATGTTGCAAAGATGTCAGTTTTCCTCCATATCGATCTATAGATTTCATGCAATCCCAATCAAAATTCTTCCTGAAATTTTTTAATGGAAAATGACAAGGTGATTCTAAAACTGATATGAAAATTCAAGGGGTCTACAATAGTCACAGCAATCTTGAAGAACAATGACATTGGTAGTGTGATGGGAAAGGATGATCTTTACATTAAATGTTTCTTGAGTTTATGAGACATCCATATTTTAAAAAATGAATCTTAATCTCTATCACATAGGATATACACATACACACACACGTGCATATACATACACACACGCATTAATTCCAGATAGATTAGATCCAAATGTGGAAGGTAAAACAATAAGGTACCTAGATAATAGCATAAGAAATATCTTTACAAACTTTCTTAAACAGAACACAAAAAGCAATAGAGGAAAAGATCATAAAGACTACGTTATTTTCTGTTTATCAAAAGACAACTTTAGGAGAGTGAAAAGTAGATGTTTGCAAGCTGTATATTAGGCAAGGACTTATATTTCAAATATATAAAGAACCACAGTAAATCAATAAGAAAAACCAGCAACCAGTTTTGAAGAATTGACAAGAGACTTATAAAAGAGGATATCCAAATAACTGATAAACTTACGAAATGTTATTCAACATCATTAGTAATTAGGAAAATTCACTTTGAAACCACAATGGTATATCATTACACACCATTCTAATGGCTACATTTTGTTGTTGTTGTTCCAAAACAGACAATACCAAGTATAGGTGGGGATATAGAATAATGAAAACTATCCATTATTGCTGGTATGGATGCAAACTATGCAACCACTTTGGAAAACAGTTTATCATTATGCACTCAGTCTGAAGATATTCTTATCCTTTGACCCAGCATTTCCACATCAAGTTATATAGCTCACAGAAATACATGCTTGTGAGCACCAGATTTTTGTAAGACTGCTCACAGCACATTATGAGCTGAAACTGAAAATAGTATGGATGTCCTGCACCAGCAAACAGGGTAAATAAATTGTGTTATAGTCAGACTAAAAATGAACTAACTACAGCTATTTAAAACAATATGTATAAATCTTCAAAGCATAGTGTTGAAAGACAATATCCAGGCACAAAAGGGTACTAGCTCTATGAATGCATTGATTTAACCTTACATAAAGACAGAATAGGTTACCTTTCAGGAAAGAGTAATGACTGGGAGAGAGCAGGGGGAAGTTTTAAGGCAGTAGTAATGTAGTTTTCTAACCTGAGTGATGGTAATATGGGTACATTTATTTGGTAAAAATTCATCAAGCTAATAATATATATACTGTATACATATATCTATGTGTGTGTATACATGTGTATATATGTGTGTGTGTATGTTATACTTCATAAACTATGTTCACGTTGGAAAATGCTGTAGCAAAGAAGATTAAGTGTTTACTGAAGAATTTCTAGAGCTAACATTTTGCTGATTGGTTGGTCTGTGTCACAGTGGCCCTTTTTCAGGAGAGGGCAGAGTCAGTGAGATGGCCCACTGATCTACTTTCTATCAGAGAATGTATTGATAAGAACTCTCAGACATGTCCCATGTGAGCACAATCAATGTACCTCCTTTGCAAAGAGCAGGGCAGGCATAGGCTCTTGTCTTTACAGTGTTGAAAATGGATTCACACTGATTTATCTCTATTTTCTCATCTTCCACCCCTCATCCACCACCACCACCATTTATTTTATAATGCTCAGGCAAAGATGGGGCTGCAGTCTTTGTCCCTGAAAAGGACAAAGGTGACTGGTCCCTGTGGTACTTTGGGACCAACTTTCCTGATCCCTGGTCCTACTCTGCCATGCTTTAGGAAAGCAGTCTGGACTGGAGATACAGCTGTGGAAGCCATGCATACATGGATGGTAGGTGAGGGATGCTTCTAAAGGCATTCATGCTGAGAGTGTGAATGGGAAGCAGGGAGGAGAAGGCTGAGGCTAGAACCCTGGATAGTTAAATGCCAGCATTTAAAGAGTGCATAGACCTCGAGCTGCCAGGAAAAAATCACCTCAAAGGAGCAGAGAGGTGAAAGGACAGCATAAAGTCAGGAGAACGCTGTTCTAACGGGTCTGCATAGTCTCTCCAGAAAGATCCTAATTCTCTGACTACAAGCCTGAAAGAACATGAAAGTGTAGGAGAGGGAAGCAGATCCCTAGTTCAGCATCCAACAGATGCTGATAGGAGGAGAGGTAAGCACTCTGTCTATGTTCCTGGGACCCATTTCAGACACAAAATGACATTGTCCCCTCCTCCACAGCACAAGGGCAAACTGTCCCCACGGGTCTCCCTTCAGAGGCCCTGAGGCAGAGAGTGCTCCATCCATAATGAGCAGCTCTCAGTGCAACCCTGGGAGCCGTGCAGAAGAGCTAGAAGTGAGGGGCCAGTGGCCCATTAGAACTAAACCAGTGTACAGCTAAATTAGTGTGCAAACATTTGTTTGTCATGTAAAAGCAAGGTCTGATGTACCCACTGGGCACACAGGCCCAACAGGAGCCTCCCAAAGGGTGGCAGGGAAAGTGGCTCTTCCTACTCTAGCATTCAGGACACCTCTGTTTCTATTTCAGATCCTCCTCTCCCACCCTGATTTAATCTAAGACGATTCATAACCATGTGACAAAGAGAAAATAAAATGAAGACAATTCCAGCATTTCAACCTGCATTTCTTTTCTCAAGTTTCTAAACTTACTCTACTGAACATCTCTTCAAGCAAATGCCTTACTCTCCCAAAACACACCTCCAGACCCTCCCACCAGAGCATCTCTGCTGAACACCCCTTTCATCTTGACATTAGCGCTTTGTGATCTCCAACATCAATTGTGAACTCTCAGTTCTCTCCGTGGTCCAGCCTCTCCTTACCTGCTCACCGGTTCTCCCTGCTCCCAAGAGAGGTGACCTCTCTCTCACACCCATTTCCCCCACCCCCATTCACCTTTGCCTCATCCTCTCCTCATGCCTCATTCCTTCCCTTCCCACTCAGACACCTCCAGCCAAGTAAAGCTGTCTCTACCTCTCCTGCTGCTGACCTCTTTCTGGGACCCTACAGCACCACATCTGCATTCATTATCTCCCACAGAGCGTGTGTGGAGTGTTTTAAAATATGGCCAATTGTGGGCTCAGGATTATCTCCAGGGAAACCAGCAGTCTGTCTCCTAAGAAGACTCACAGGGTGACATTCTTTAGCTTAATGAATATTTCCAGGTCCAGGGTTTGTCTCCTGGACTTGCAGGCTCAGATACCAAATGTACCATCACACCATGAGTAGATTGTTTTCTAGAAAGGATCTGCATAACCCAGGCTTGTAAGACCCACTCACTTGGAGCCAGTATAGGAGAGTGGTTGTGAGCTTGGACACGGAGGCCAGACTACCTAGATTCAAACTCCATCTCCACCACTTGCTGGCTGTGCAACCTTGGGCCAAGTACTGAACCTCTCTGGGCTATATTTCCTTGTGTGTAAAATGGAGATATTAATAGTAACATCCTCAATGACGGTTGTGATGACTAAATGAGTCAGTACATGCAAAGGGCTCAAAACAAAGCTTGGCACATAGTAAGCACTCAATAAGGTTAGCTGTCATTTTTTAAAATTAAATCAGAAAAGGAATTTATTAATTTGTAATGACAAATACATGTCCCACAGAAGTTATATTCATAAATCCAGCTAGCCTAGTCTGTGCTTGGTAAACATAGAGCAAGATCAAGTAGACTTTATTAAAGGATTCAAATAATGAGAAGCAGTAGAGCATGATGGTTAAGAACTTGGGCTTTCAGTCTTGGCTCCAGCGCTTATTAACTGTGTAACCTTGAGCAACTTGTTCAGCTTCTCTGAGCCTAAGTTCCTCCTCTATACGATAGGGATGATGATAGGATCTTCATCACAGGGTTGTTGTTAAGATGAATGGGAAAAGTCTACATGGGGCTTCACACTGTGCCCAGCACACAGAAATCACTCAATCTATAACAGCTGCTGTTGTTAATATTTAGCCCTAGCCCACTGTTCATTTTGCTATACTCAACTGCCTCTGGAAACAATCAGCCTGCCTTTCTCTCCTTTCCTTGTTTTATTTTCTTTAACAGCCAGATAACATCTTCTAACGTTATGACCCTTGTGCAAACTCATTTCTTCTATTTGGAGGGATCAATAGACAATCAATATAGAAATGATTTGGAAAGTTTAAAGTACTATACAACGTTAACCACTAATAGCAATAATAAAAAAAATTATACATACCCTAATTTGAGAAGAAACACGTAGTTAAGGGAAATATACTGGACCTCAAAATAGAATATCTCAGATTCCCCATCCACAAATTAGGAAAACTAATGACTTTTCTGTAGCACTGGCCTGAGATGCGAAATGAGGGGTGTGAAGCTTCTTAAAGGGATGGATTCTATAGAAATGGCAAATAGAATGTACTCCCCGTGTGGCAGGGACGCTGAGGCACCTCACTTCTGGCAGCACAGAATCAAAGTGAGGAATGAAGCCCAAAATGAAACCAGAATTGGCTCCTTAGATATTACCTTGTCTCTTACCATCTATTCCAACTGTCAACTCCCCAACTAAGGAGTGAGGACTGAAACCAGAGTTTGGCAAAAGCCTCATTCTTATTTCCCATGAATCTGTACTGGGGTCCATTAGAGACTTAGAACTGCGCTTTCTTCCATGCCTGGAAAAATATTGCACTTGTCAGTCATCTGCAAGAGGTTAACAATGAACCTCTAGGAAAACAACCAACTCTCGAAATAGATTCTTCCTACAAAGGGCACTCATAGAATATCTGCCTCAGAGTCTTCAAAATCCAGAACACCTGGAATGTCTTAGGGAGTCCTAACTAAGCAAGTGGACCTCAGAAGGCTTCACAGTTCCAATCGCTATGCGTTTTGGGGACCAGAGCTCCTGTTACCCTAGGAACACTCATGCTGGCTGATAACCAACATTCTACTACTGATCTTCTGGCATGATGGATGTTAAAGTGTAAATTGCTCCATGAAGACTCTGTGTTAAGGTTCACAGACATTTGCAGCTTAATGTTAATAAGTGTCAGATCCTTTTGTGGGCACAAGTTAGCTTTTCAAGGAGGAAAAATATGTATTGAATCAAAAAGAAGTGGACACCAGCCACTTTACGATTTTACCTAGGTCAGGCCTCAAGCTGTGGCTACTGAATCCATTGATTGAAAAGGACCACTTCACAAAAGTGGAACCACTTCACTCGTGAAAACCTTCTATTTTATCTCCAAGAAGAATGGCATTGCAGTTTTGAATGTGACCATCTGGACAGGAGAAAATTGAATACATCAATTTATCTGAAAATCACACTGGGAGTGAAAAAGAACGGAAGAGAAACTTTAGTGTTTCAACAAAATGAAAGAAATTGTAATCCCTCAGAACACAAAGTAGATAAAAGAAAATTAGAAAAATCTAGAAAGCTCAGTTTATTTCCTTAATTGAGGCAGAAGAATTGTTTTCCACAACCCCCGCCCCCCACCCCCCCAAAAAAATGCAGGTGACTGTGAATATAGTCTGAGGCACACAAAGTAGTTCTTTGATCAGGAAAACAAAAAAGAAGCTATTTAAGGAGCTGAGGTTTTTACCAAAGGTGAGAGCAACTGGCACGTATCTCCAGGTGGGGTGCTGGCTGAGTTCCTCTTTGGAACAGCGCTTGATCTGAGGACAGCACTATTGGGCTGCCCAGCACTTTTTTTGAGCCACTGGCTGGCCCAGGCCTGGCAGGCGTCTTGGTGATGACACAGCCACAGCATTAGAAAATAACGGTAAAGCCTAAAGTTTTACCCAGACGACAGGGGAAACAGGGGCCTTGAGGACTCACATCTTGTGAGGCCACTTCTTTTTTTTTTTTTTTTTTTTAATTTTATTTATTTATTTATTATTTTTGGGGGGGTACACCAAGTTCAATCAACTGTTTTTATACACATATCCCTGTATTCCCTCCCTCCCTTGACTCCCCCCCTCTCGAGTCCCCCCCACCCTCCCCACCCCAGTCCTCTAAGGCATCTTCCATCCTCGAGTTGGACTCCCTTTGTTATAACCTGGAAGAAATGGATAAATTCTTAGAAAAATACAATCTTCCAAGACTGAACCAGGAAGAAATAGAAACCATGAACAGACCAATCACAAGTACGGAAATTGAGGCAGTGATTAAAAATCTCCCAACAAGGGAGTCCAACTCGAGGATGGAAGATGCCTTAGAGGACTGGGGTGGGGAGAGTGGGGGGGCTCGAGGGGGGGGAGTCAAGGAAGGGAGGGAATACAGGGATATGTGTATAAAAACAGATGATTGAACTTGGTGTACCCCCAAAAAAATAATAAATAAATTTAAAAAAACTGTTATAAAAAAAAAAAATCTCCCAACACACAAAAGCCCAGGACCAGATGGGTTCACGGGTGAATTCTATCAAACATTTCGAGAAGAGCTAACACCTATCCTTCTCAAACTCTTCCAAAATATTGAGTGAGGCCACTTCTTAAGAAAACAGACATGACACAGCTCTTAGCAGTCTCAAGAGGCACAGAAGCTGCCAGAGTCTGTAGCTCCTTCAGTCAGGGGTGTCAGTGGCTATTTACCAAAGCCAGAAGGGTCATCTGAGTTTTGCATGGGAAAGAAGACAAACCTTCAGGGCACTCCCTTTCCTAGCAGGAAGCAAAACAGGTCCCCTTTCCTTGTCACAGCAGACTGAGCCCTCAGAACCCAGATTAGGGCTCTGCAATACAGGGCAGGCCAACAGGCCAAACAATTATTCAGGGGTTGTCATTAAAATAAAACAAACCTTCTCAGCTTGCAGAATCACATTTTATGTGAACTTTTGATTTTCAAGATCATAATTTGATTCCCTGAATTACATTCTATATTTGGCACCTGCCATCTTGGGTGAAAGTTCCCAAACCTGACCAATAACCAGAATTGCAGGAGGAAGGGGGCACAGGGAGTGGGGGAGGCTTGGAAGAAAGGCTCAAGAACTGCTGAATCACCATCCCTAGGGCGGGACTTGGAAAGAGTGTTTGTGTCCCCAAAAGACTCACAACCACTGTCAGAGCTCCAAAGTGAAAACAACCCAATTTTTCAACTAGAGAATGGATAAACAAATTTCAGTAGAACAAAATAACACACAGCAATAAAAAAGAAAAAATCACCGATACAAGAATGTGGATGAATTTTGAAAGTGTTATATTGAGCAAAAGAAATCAGACTTCAAGCAGTACAAGCTGAGTGATTCCATTCTTGTGAAGCTCAAATAAAGGCAAAATTAATCTGTGGTAATAGAAATCAGAATAGTAGTAAGTTTTGACTGTAAAGAGGTTTAATTATAAAGGAATATGAAGGAACTTTCTGGGGTGATGAAAATACATCATTATTTGTATATGCAAACATCCATCAAACTATACACTTCATATTAGTGCATTTTCCTGTATATAAATTATTTTTTATTTATTTTTAAAGAAACTTTTAAAATAAGGTAGGAACTATTTTTTAAAGTTTTGGTAAATCATTTTCACCACACTAAATATTTTGCTTAAAAAAGTATTCAACACATACACGCATATACAGTCTCATTCCCCACTCATTTACTGGTTACTGTGTTGAATGCTGCATTAGTCATGGATAACTTGCATCTTAAAATAAACTATGCATTTTTAAATCTGTTAAATTCAGTAAATTGTGTTAGTGCTTATTTTCATTGTGTTAAAATTCCTAACAGGTATTTCATTATTTTCTTACCAGGCCTTGTAATAAAAACAAGTGTCAGTATGTATCCAAATGCAGGCCAGTTCCAATCAGGAAAGTCATAAACTCCTTTTTAATTCTATTATGAATTATTGTATAAGATGTCATGTTTTAAGCTTTAGGAGTTACTTATTCAAATATTTTAAAGTATAGCTTTTTTAATTGTAATTCTTAAGTCTCCCAGAATTACTGCTAAAAATATCGAGTAACCTGAAATTGTAAATTGGTTATGCAACCAATCACTGCAATGTTTCCATTTTATAATTATCAGGACCCTGCTGGTGTTTCTGAGGCCACAGCCTGGCCTCTGCTTATCCCATCCACTGCTCTGTGTGTGTTCCAAATAGTGGAGACTCCTGGGTCTTCACTTCTCCCCTCCCTGTCCCACCCATCTACCCCAGCAAGGAGAGCTCAACTGAGTTCCCTCAAGCTTCCTACATGTTTCTCAATGAACTGGTTTCTGTATCAAATTCTCCTTCCCCTTCCTCTTTCTCTGCTACTCAATACCATCAATGCTGTTTGATTACAATTTTGAAACTTTAAAAAATAATAATAATAAAATGGCAATTACATAGTCTACAATAAATAGTTTACTCCCCCCGATTGTTACCTGAGGAGTAGGTCAGCCGAAATATGTGTTTTCCATCTGTAAGGGGTCCCTTCTGCATATGCTGTAATTTAGTTTATGTCTGGCTTTCAACTCATGCTTGCAGTTTCAAATGAAACTCCTAAAGAGAGTAATGAATGGTTTTATGAAGAAAGAAAATAACCTAGCAAATCTTCCAGCATCCAAGAGAGTCCCCAAATATATAACTTTATTTCAGTGACAACTGTAACCAAATATTAAATAGGGAATTGAAACATTGTTAAGTACTAAACAGAAGGCATGCTTATTTGTTACAGCTCATGTCCATAGAACATATAGGAATCTTCAGGTGTTCTGTTAGTTTCCGGAGACCCCTAGATTCACAGATCTAGAATTTAAATGCAACTGGAGCTTGCTTGAACCTCTGGTTTTATATTCCTGAATCTCCTTAATTCCCAGGTAAGATGACAACTGATCAAGGTGGGACCAAATGCCCTGTGTAATTCCTACCAGCCAAAGCACCTGCAATTGAGTTTTCAGACATGACTTTCAGAAGCAAAACCCCCAGTGTAGTGGAGACACATCTTTAATTGTAATTCTTAAGTCTCCCAGAATTACTGCTAAAAATATCGAGTAACCTGAAATTGTAAATTGGTTATGCAACCAATCACTGCAATGTTTCCATTTTATAATTATCAGGACACTGTGTCCATAATTTTAGATACAGAAGTAGTGTAAATAAAGAGTGAAAGAAAAAATGTGTGTACAACTGTCAGCCTATCAACTCTCAACAAATAAAAAGATTCCACTCATCTAAACTCTACTTTGGTCTAATGACTGATAACTTGAACTCATGGTTCCTGTGCTTATCAAACTAGCATCTGTCAGTCCTGGCAAGAGGATGAATTGTGTCTGTGTGTCCTCTTACAGTGCTAAAACTAATTATTAAGGTCTTAAAATCCTTTTGATGGATTAAGAGTTCCTGGTGAGCACAGTTAAACAAACCATTAGGTTGAGAACAAAATTTTTTCCACACCGCAGTGATCTGCTAATGAGCTGACCGCTGCCACATTAATCAGCTGGGAACTTGAACAACAGAAAATCTGAACTATTTTTTTCTTTGTTTTCTTTTCCTCTTTTCAAATTGAGATGATTTGTTATATACAATAAAACACATTGATTTTAAAATGTATTTCTCTGAGTTTTGATACATGTATGTATCCATGTAACCATAATGCTGGTTAAGGTATAAAATATTCCCGTCACCGCAAAAAGCTCCCTCATGCCCTTTCCGTGCCCTTTGCAGTGAATCCCAACCACCGCCACCCAGAGACAACCCTGGTTCTAATTTCTATTACCATAGATTAGTCTTGCTTGTTCTAGAGCTTCATGTAAATGGAATCATACAGTATGTACTATTTTATATCTGGCTTCTTTCAACTCAGAGTTTTCAAGGTTCATCCGTGTCTGTATTTTATTGATTATTATGTGAATATATCACAGTTTGTTTTCCACCTTCCTGGTAATGGACATTTGGGTAATGTTTCCAGTTTGAGGCTATGGTAAATAAGCTGCTCTGAACACATTTGTGCAAGTGTTTCAGTAAACATACGCTTTATTTCTCCTAAGTAAATACCTAGAAGCAGACTTGCTGAGTCATAGAGTAGTTATAGGGTTTAACATTAAAAGAAATTGCTGAGCCTTTTTTTTTTTTTTTTCACATGAAAACTTCCATCTCCTCCAATTTCTTCCACTAATGTCCACATGCCAGCCGCCAACCACAGGCCCATTCTAAAGATAATGCATAATTTAAGATTTTTTGTTTCTTTCTTGCTTTCTGCTCTGGCAAGTAATTTTGGTTGTCATTGGCAAGACCAGTTTTAAGAACTCCATCCCAACCACAGAAAGTAAAAAAAAAGAATGCTCAAAAGAAGAATTAGCTGCCCAGACCAGGCTTTCAGAAGCTCTGCCAACGAGGGATGTTATGTTTTTGTTACAAGGGCATCATTTCTATGTTAGCCTCTGAGCTTAGGCAGCTGGAAACATTTTTTTTTTTTTTTCATAATACCACTTGGTCTTAGCAGTGAATCATTGCTAAAAGGGAGGGCATTATGCAAATTAGTATTACAATTAACTGCGTGTTACTAAAGTTTTCTTGGACAAGTCTTTTCCTTTGTTTCTGCTTTGGAGACTTGGGGTTCCCCAAATCCTCTTGGGTGGCATTCAATACCTGGCACCAGCATTAGGGGGAGGAAAGCAGTTGTTCACATGAAGGCAGATCCAGTTTTGGCATAACCAGCAGCCATGCTCTTCACAGGATTAAGAATCCATCCCTTTGATAATGTGAAAAACAAGGAAACAAAAGGCACTGCTTGAAAATAATGATTTAGCACAGAATACATTTTGCTTTAGTCAAAGCTTTTTTTTTTTTTCCCTAAGGAAAAAGTGTGTGGGCTTATCTCTTGAAAATGCCAGCATGGCTGTGAACACTGGGGAAATTAAAAGACTGAATAGAACAGATTCCTTAGGAAAAATCAGTGTGAGTATGCAGAGGGTTGCATGGCTTATTTATTAAGTTGTGTGCTAGGGGAGGATTATCTGCCTCAGACTTATCTATTACTTTGTGGCAGTGGTTTTTAAATAGAGTGGTTTTCTTGCAGTGCACAAAGCCAAGTTCAAATGGAATCTAAAACTCAGTAACTCTAGCAGCTTTGGTTATGACATGGAAATCAGAAAATCAGAGGTGTAAATATCCTCTCTACCACCATCCCTTGCCCAGGAAAAAGGAAGAGCTTTGAAGAATATTCTGTAGCCTTTTGACGTAGCACCAATTATTCTTTCTTAGAAACAGGTCAGTAGAATGTTAACAAAGGTGTCTAGAGTAATGAACACTGCCTCCTAAGGCTGACAGTCAGTACATCCCCACTTACCACTGTGGCCAAAACCACTGTGACCAGAAAGGACCAAGAGAGAGAGGCCTTCGTCATGTGAGGAAGAGATTCATAAGCTGGAATATATGTTACAAAGAGACAAGCACCGACAGGATTGTGAACATCAGTGCAGCTTCCAGCACGGTGGCTTCCAGCACGGAGGTTACATGCTGCCAGCTAACACTACTACCCTGCATTAACAATGTTTTTTGTTTTTAAATTGAAAAGTGCTTCGTAGCTATTAGTCAATTTTCAGAACATTCTGAAAATAAATAGGCTGAGTCAATCCTTTTATTCTAATTTTATCTGAGAAGGAGAAGACAACTGGGAATAGAAAAGTCACACAAAGAATAAAGACAAATATTGGTCCCCAAGAATGCCTCCTCCCAGTCCTGACCAAATGTGGTACTTTTAACCAAAAATATGAGTTTCTACAAAGAGGCTATGAAATTCTCTGTGACAGATCTTCAAAATGGCATCATCCAATGAGTACCCATGTTGAACAACAACAATATGGAATGTGGAACATTCACAACAGGATGGGTTTCATGCTATTCTGGCCCCACAGTTACTTCTGAATAGGCAGCGTGACATCACTATTTCCCCCAAGGTAGCACTTGCAATTTGAGTGTCCTTGAAAGTAAACTTTCTGTCTCTTGGCAATAATCCAATTGGCCTAGATATTTAATTAGAATTTCTGCCTAAATGCGTGAGCTACTTGCTATAAAAAAAAACTTGCTAACTAAAGAAAAGTTTGCACTTTCCATCAAAGAGAATGAATGGCCTGTTATTTCAAAGAAGCAGCCTTTCTTCCTCAGATACCACAGTCATATCTGTTTCCTTTTAAGAATCATAATTCCAGCCTAGCACATTCTTATGAATATTGTCACGATTGACAGACACTAGGAAACACAAGTACAACACGACTCATCCTGTAACCAAATTCAATATGAGAAGAGTGGATCTTAGAACTTAGCCAAGTGGTTTGGCTCCTGTGACATAACAATTTCATCATAAGGCAGTTTTACCTAAAAGGCATCAGAATGGCTCTTCGATGAGACTTGACAAGAAGTGGCTCATCTCCACAATTCCCTGAGTAGTACTCTCACTCACCTTGGGTCCTGGCTTCCATCACTTCTCATTCATGGAATAGAAATCCTGCCTCCTCTGAGATGAACTTGTGTTTTTGAAAGGAGGTCATCTGACCAGACTCACATCATTAGGCTTCTCCTGAAACCATATCTGATTCCTGATTTCCATGATAGACAAGAGACGGAAGAACTGCTCACCTATAACAGGTTCATTAGGTAAAAGAGATCTAGTTATTTGCTAATCTTCCTGTTTCAAAAGTCTAAAAGCAACACATTGGGCTTCAACACATAAATCTAATTCTAGAAATGAAAAGCCAAAGCCAAGAGTAGTTCAGAACCATTTGTTTCAACACGTTTTTACTTAAGTTCTGCCCAAATTTAGAGAACCACATCGATTTAGTTACTGTCATTTAGGAATCACTGACAATCTGATTTGACAAGCCTTTATCCTGTTTGGGGTGAATGATTTGTCTTGGATTTCCTGGGACTTTCCTAAATTTCACACTCACTGAAAGTTCCGCATCCCCAATACTTCCCTAGTCCTGGGAAAACTGGTATGGTTGGTCATACTCTTTTATTTTAATAGCCAACAGACAAAAATCTCTTTCTGGAATCTCTTTTAAGATCTAACAAATCTTATCAAGATGAATCTCCTTTTAGTATCTTTCCTACAAGTTCATGCCATACTTCTAAATGATGGAGAACAACAGGTGTACCAGTTTCCTAGGGCTACCATAACAAATTACCACAAACTAGGCGCCTTAAAACAACAGGAGTGTATTGTCTCACAGTTCTGGAGGAGGCCAGAAATTTGAAATTGTCCCTCCAAAGGCTGCAAGGAATAATCCTTTCTTGTGTCTCCTGGCTTCTGGTGTTGGCCAGCAATCCTTGGTATTCCTTGGCCTGTGGCAGCATAACTCCAATTTCTGTCTCGTCCTCACATGATCATCTTTCCTGTGTGTCTATGTTTCTTGGTGTCTCTCCCCTTCTAATAAGGAAATCAATCATATTGGATTTAGGGCCCACCCTAATCCACCATGACCTCATTTTAACTTAACTAATTACATCTGCAGAATGGATAAAGAAGATGTGGTGTATATATATAATAGAATACTACTCAGCCAGAACAAACTTAGGGTTACCAGGGGGGAAAGATGGGGGGAAGGGATAGTTAGGGAGTTTGGGATCAACATGTACACACTGCTATATTTAAAATGGATAACCAATAAGGACCTCCTGTATAGCACAGGGAACTCTGCTCAATACTATGTGGCAGCCTGGATGGGAGGGGAGTCTGGGGGAGAATGGATACATGTATATATATGGCTGAGTCCCTTTGCTGTGCAAATGAAACTATCACAGCATTGTTAATTGGCTACACTCCAAGATAAAATTAAAAGTTAAAAATAAAAAAACAGAAAACAAAAAACAAAACAAAAAAACTTTAAAAAAAAAAGAATACTACTCAGCCATAAAAAAAGAATGAAATAAGGACTTTTGCAGCAACATGGATAGACCTAGAGATTATTATAATAAGTGAAGTAAGAAAGAGAAAGATAAACACCATATGATGTTACTTGTATGTGGAATCTATAATATGACACAAATGAATCTATCTGTGAAATAGAAACAAACTTGCAGACATAGAGAACAGGCTTGTGGTTGCCAAGAGGGAGGGGGAGTGAAGGAGGGATGGGCTGGGAGTTTGGAATTAGCAGATGCAAGTATCATATATAGAATGGATAAACAACAAGGTCCTACTGTATAGCACAGGGAACTATACTCAATATCCTGTAATAAACCATAATGGAAAAAGAATATATATATGTCTGAATCATTTTGCTGTACAGCAGAAATTAACATATTGTAAATCAACTATCCTTCAATAAAATATATATGTAAAATATATACATATATATGTAAACTAACTACATCTGTAAAGACTCTGTTTCCAAATAAGATCACATTTATAAATAACAGGAATTGGGGCTTCAACAAATCTTTTGGGGGAACATAATTTAATCCATAGCAGCAGGCCACCCCATCTTCATAATTCCAGTAATTCTCAACTCTGAACACATTAGAATCCCATAGGGGAATGTTAAACATACAGATACACACCACACACACACACACACACACACACACACACTCCAATGCCCCTTGCATTTTCTCCATCATGATAAATTTGAATATCTGGGTGAAGCCTGGGCATTTACATACTTTAAAGTTCCCCGGGTAATTCTCACATGCATCTGCTCTCCATAACCCTTCACAGCCTTGAAGAATGATATGTGTAGCTAAAGATAAGAACTACTAAAATGGCTTCAAGTATGACCTCCTTTCTCCAAAATGTGTCCCTTCCAAATCAGCCTAAACTAACTTTAAGAAGTAACTCAAATTCTTGTGTTTCCTTCAGTAAATTTGGAACTGAGAGTAAAAATGTACATTTTAATAATACCAAGAAAGCTCCCAACAATTTATCTCACCCAAGAGAAAAAGTATCTGGCAGTTTAATCTCCCAAAGTCAAGATTTTTTAATGTAAAGTTAATCTAGATATATATTGGACTCTTTTTACTAACCCGAAGCTTGTCTTAGAGGAAAAGATTTCCATATTGTTCATTCCAGAGATACTATTAAATATTTCTAATCAGAGAAAACTGTGACTTTTCCAAGATGAGGGTCAACCAAGAACACAACGTTTTTCACAAGAAATGATCTGGGGTGGGGGAGGAAGTCTTGGTTTGAGATAAATGGGATTTTTTTTCTTCTGTACTTTCTCATTGGCTTGTGGTTCTTTCCCTCCCTGTTTAAACAAATGAGTTAGGAAGCCATCTCTTGCTGTTTGTTTTCCTACTCTCACCACCAGTTTTTTTTTTTTTTTTTTTACATTTTCAAGAAATAGCATTTTCTGAAGAATACTCACATGCTGAGATGACCAGCAGTGAGCCTACTGAGATCCTATTGGATGAGTCAAGGAGACCAAGGAGAAATGAAATGAGTGTTCTCAATCTAAGCAAGACAAAGCTGCTCCACCGTGCACTCATCTTACGTCCTTCCCTGGGCGCTGAGCACTCACATGCCCACAGTGCACTCATCAAGGCACTTTTCTTTGCTGCCAGATCTGCAAGGGGAAAGATTCCCTTCTCCTTCCCAAGGTGTCAACCTTCATTGTTTTTGATGGCTAAAAGCCTGCTATTACTTGATGAACCTAATGGGTAAAAGCACTTAAAAGGCTATGCTTTGTGGTTCCATTGTCATAATCCATGGAAAACAAACCAGACCCAACACAGCCTGACAAGCTTTCAGCCTATTATTATTGGGGCTTATTTAAATTACAGGTTTGATTAAATTTATAATTTAGCCATTGCACTTAGCATGCTTTCCTTTTCTTTTGAAACTAACCCCAAGAGAGACTTTGACAAAATTCCTACCTCCAAGCTGTCAGATGAGAAAAATGTCAAGTGGCATGGGTGGCCAGAGGAGGGGCTTGGAAGTATACTTAGAATAGTAAACTTAAATGCCAGTGGAATTTCACAGCTAACTGCTTTTTACTGCTTTGTCAATGGATACAGCATACATATTCATCCTTGTTTTAACTCCCTTATTAATCCTGCCATAGCTTTGGAAAAAGAGCAGTGTAAAAAAAAAAAAAAAGTTCTCATATCATCCTTCCTCCCTTTCTTATCCTTTCTTGATCAGAAAAGTTCTTAACAAAGCATGAAGCTATTGCATTAAATTTTCATGTTTTAGTTCAGGAGTAAGGATACCACTTCAGATATCTTCCTCTGGTGAAGAGCAGTATTACCTTGAGAGGTCAGCAACATATAAATACTCCTAAGACAAGTTAGTTATGTTTTAGACCATTCAAAATGGGCACTGTAAAATGATAACTAATGTCACATGCACATAAATATTTTATTGCAACAAATGTGAAGGCATCTTGCAAGAAAAATAACTCAAACATAGGTGTAGTGCATAGTGAACTTGTTTATTCATCTATTCACACAGTAGTCACAGAGCACTGACCCAGGGCCAAACACTGTGCTGAGTGCCGGAGACTCACAGGCACAGCCTCCGTGATGAGCAGGGAAGACCACTATGCACCTGATAATCACAAGAGACTCTGATAAGTTCTGTAAGAAGACTGTGGACTTTGCTCAAAAACCCCAGAGAAAAGAGACACTGTATCTCTGCCTGGCTGGGAGGTGGCAGGGAGGTTATAAAAGACTTGAAACAGGAGATGATTTTGATATGGATATTTAAGAATGAATTCGTTACAAAATTCATCAGCCAGGGAAGAACATTCCAAGGAACAGGACATGCAAAAAGCATGGGACCAAGAAAGGGGAAAGTACAAAGTATAGCACTGAGCAGCTGCAGAGTGTCTAGAGAGAAGTAGGAAGTGAAGCAAGAGGCCGCACAGGTAGACTCAAGACATTTATGCGGCAAGCAAAGTGGTCTGAGCTTCATCTTCTGAGCCAAAGGGCATACTCTGGTGGCTCCCACACATTTTTAATTGATCCACACAGTGCTTGTTTTTTAAAACATTGAGCTAATATTTAAAATTGAGGAATTTCTCCCTCCCCCAAAAAATCTGATGTCTTGAACTTTTTTTTTAAATAGAATTTCTGGCGACAGTAGGCCTGTATTCCCACATGGACTTCATCAGCTGGAGACGAGTAGCAGTCAGCTTCCCCACACAGGGCACTCACTTTTCAGTTTGCCACAGTCCCTGAAATTCCCTATGGTTTTTTCAGTACTAAAATGAGTCTCAGCTGCCATTTATCATTGAACTTGACCTTGTTTTTCTTGTAGTAGAGAGAAATGTTTCTCTGAACCCATGTGTCCATCACAGATAGGAGAACAAGAGATCGTGCAGGGGACACATGATGGTCTGTTTTGTTCATTCCTGTTACCTGCTTGGCTTCCAAAGGCTATAAACTTAGATCCATAACCCCTTCTCTACACAGAAGGAATCAAGGTAATACTAAAACGGCATAATAATAATAATTTGTAATAGTAATAATAATAAGCTCTAGGGCTTGGAAGGGCTTTGGAGTATTATTAACTTTTATTTGACTAAAGGACTCAGAATACCTGAATCCTGTTTTGAACTCTCTTCCCTGGAATGTTTTTCATGGAGATAAACACCCATGAGATGAGAAAATGGGAAACATGACTCGTGTTCAGTACAAGCTGGACTTGTGTTCCTCATTCCACTGCAGATTTTTATTAAACTGGGCTAAAGCACACAGTTCAGGCTTAACACAGGCAGACCTTTCCAGGTCTCTTCCAGCAAGGCAGGGCCCAAGTGATACTGACAGCCCTACAGAGTCTTCAGAGGAAGAGAAAGAGTGGCCACACCCAGCAGGGCACAAACAGGACCAAACAGGACACAGGACCTGGGACAGGACACAGGACCAAGGAGTATATTGGCAGGCATAGTCCAACCTATTAATAAGGTGAGCCAATCCATGTCCAGGAATCTGCGTGCTCTTCTGCAGGATCCTTCAGAAAGGCTGCCCTGGTTATAGTATAAACAGGATGGCTTGGGAAGGGGAAAACTGGTGACAGGAACATCTGTGAGTAGGCAAATGCAACTGTCTATGCAAGAAATGACATCCAGCATCAAGGTGGGATGGAAATAATGTGTGTCTAACATGATGTAAATACAACAGTAGGACACCTACACACAGTACCATCTCCCCCGTATACCCCCTCTGCAGTGTCTGAGTTACCTTGGCCCAATACCAGTGCTCCAGACTATAAAACAGAAAAGTTAACCAGGCTGGGCAAAAATGGTCCCCTGGAGGAGTATCACTCCTTAGTGAAAGCAGACTTGGTAGAGGTCTCGGGAGGCCCACCGGGAGGTGAGACCCTGGTCAGGACGCAGTTTAAGGATGAGAAACGCACACTATTATTGGTAAAAGCTCTGTGCTGCCTCTCAGTCATGACGGGGAGGAGAGGCAGGCTAACCTCGCGAGCCGACTGCACCCCACACAGAGACTCAGTTAACAGAGGCCAGACTGCCCGGGTCCCCTGAGGGAGGGCAGATACCAGTCGAACACTACAAATCGAGTTAGAATACGGCACAATTGCCCTGAAACATGTGGCCAGAGGAGAACAAATACAACTGTCCCAGGGCCATTTGGGAATAACGGTGACACGTCTCTTAATTACCCAAACCCCCATCTCAGTAAGGCAAGTGCTCAGCCATCAGTAGCAGAAAAGCCCAATTTTTGGTGGTTTAAACAGAGAGGGTTTATTTGTCTCACAGGAAGACCAGCAAGGGCAGGGCAGGGCCAATGCAGTGGCTGGACGATGTTGCCAGGGATGCCCGCTCTCTATTTCCCCTCCTCTTCCCCCCACTCCTTGGCTTTATCTTCATGCTTGCCACTTCCTGGCTGCCAGCAAGGGCTTCTGGCTCCCACAGCATCCTGACCCTGACATTCACATTCAAAGTGGGAAGTAGCCCGCAGAGGTGGGGGGAATGACGCAGCTTCTCAAAAACAAACAGAGGCTTCCCTGGTGGCACAATGGTTGAGAATTCTGCTGCCAATGCAGGGGACACGGGTTCGATCCCTGCTCCAGGAAGATCCCACATGCCACGGAGCAAGTAAGCCTGTGCGCCACAACTGTTGAGCCCATGCGCTGCAACTACTGAAGCCCACGTGCCTAGAGCCCGTGCTCCACAACAAGAGAAGCCACGGCAATGAGGAGCCCACACACCACAACCAAGAGGAGCCCCCACTCACCGCAACTAAAAAGAAAGCCTGCGCACAGCAAAAAAGACCTAACACAGCCAATAAAATTAATTAATTTAAAAAAAAAAAAAAACACGGAGGCACCTCCAGCACCAGCTGTCATCCTCCCAAACCTACCAAGTATTCAACAATTAAATTCCTATCCATGCATTCCTGACAACGGCCAGTATCCTTATAATAAATGTAGTTCATTTTCTTTTGTCTTGTTTATACTAGTTCAAGTTTATTTCTGTTACTCGCCAAAGGAAAAAAAAAGTCCAATCAAATGCATTCATGGAGTCATATTCACCTGTTAAATCAAACAGATACCTCAGAGTTTATGTGGCCTTTCGACTTTACGTTGGAGGTCCATTTCTAAACATTATGGTTAGTGGCTTATACAATAATAACAGAAATGGCAACCACTATTTATTGAACACATGCTATATTCCAGGCGCTGTCTGGGGCATTTTACACTCATGCTTGTCATCCTCATGTGCTGACAAGTAAATGTCCTTGTACATAAGGGTACTGATGCTCAGAGAAATGACTTTCCTGAGACTGTTCAGCTAGTAATGATCCAAACATAGGTCCGTCTGACTCCAGAGCTCAGTCCACTCTGCTATGGTTCTTTGAAGTGTGATCTGAGGGTCATCGGTATTAAATTCACCTTGGGTATTGCTAAATATTCAATTTCCTGAGTCCTTTTTTAAACAAACTGATTTAGATGCTCTTGGGTTGGGCCTGAAGGTTAGAGTTCACGAATCTGCAGTTTAAACAAATTTCTTGGCTAATTCTTCTCCAGGCTGTTGGTTCAAAACAATGGGAGCTTCCTGGTGAAATCTGAAACTGGTCCCCAAATGCAGAAGGCAAGGAGAGACCATGGAAAGAGGCAGGACACTTTAGATTGGTAGGTGGCAGGTTTAATAAGCAAGGGAATTTACATGCAAACCTTGTCTTGGGTGGCCACAAGAAAAGTAGATCTCTCTACCTGCCTGCCAGAATCTTTTTTTTTTCCTCTTCTTTTTTTTTAATTGAAATTTGCTGCTATACAATATTATGTAAGTTACAGGTGTACAATATAGTGATTCACAATTTTTAAAGGTTCTACTCCATTTATAGTTATTACAAAATATTGGCTATAGTCTCTGTGTTGTACAATATATCCCTGTAGCTTATTTTATACCTAGTAGTTTGTACCTCTTATTCCCCTACCTCTTGCCCCTCCCTCCTTCCCTCTCACCACTGGTTTGTTCTCTATACCTGTGAGTCTGCTTCTTTTTTGCTATATTCACTAGTTTGTTGTATTTTTTAGATTCCACATATAAGTGATATTATGCAGTATTTGTCTTTCTCTGTCTGACTTATTTCACTTAGCATAATGCCCTCCAAGTCCATCCATGTCACTGCAACTGGCAAAATTTTATCTTTTTTATGGCTAAGTAGTATTCCGTTGTATCTATATACACCACATCTTTTTTATCCATTCATCTATTGATGGACACTTAGTTGCTTCCATATCTGGGCTATTGTAAAGAATGTTACTATAAATATTGGGGTGCATTTATCTTTTTGAATTAGTGTTTTTGTGTCTTTCACGTATATACCCAGGAGTGGAATTGCTGGGTCATACAGTAGTTCTGTGTTTAGTCTTTTGAGAAATCTCCATACTGTTTTCCACAGTGGCTGCACCAATTTACATTCCCACCAACAGTGCAGGAGGGTTCCCTTTTCTCCACGTCCTCACCAATGTTTGTCATTTATGTTCTTTTTGATGATGGCCATTCTGACAGTTGTGGGGTAACATCTCAATGTGGTTTTGATGTGCATTTCCCTGATGATTAGTGATGTTGAGCATCTTTTCATGTGCCTGTTGGCCACCTGCATTTCCTTTTTGGAAAAATGTCTATTCAGTTCTTCTGCCCATTTTTTTAATTGGGTGTATGTTTTGATGTTGAGTTGTATAAACTGTTTATATATGTTGGATATTAACCCCTTATCAGTCATATTATTTGCAAATATTTTCTCCCATTCAGTAGGTTCTTTTCTTTGTTAATGGTTTCCTTTGCTTTGCAAAAGCTTTTAAATTTAATTAGGTCCCATTTATTTATTTTTGCTTTCATTTCCTTTGCTTTAGGAGATGGAATCTTAAAAGTACATACAGAGGCCTTAGGTGGGTTCAGTCACATATGTTAACCAGATGGTCTCAACATCACCTTGCTCTCTGAAGGCTGCCTCCTTGAAAGGTCTTCAGCTATGGAAATGGTGGGCAGAACATGCATTCCAAGGAGGAGGGGACGAGGAGCCTCCAATTGCCTGGGTCCAGCTGGTCAACAGGTAGTCACGCCCTTATGATGAAGGACCAACACACGTTAGAGCCTAGAAGGCATAGCTTCTCCTAGGAGGCTGTCCTATGGTTAGTGTGGTTAGCTCTCCTGTGGCTAATGCCTGCTGGCATTTTTCACTCGAGTCAGAAGAAGTGAAAGGACAACAAAATTTTTTTTAATAAGAGGATTAATTATTCCTGTAGAAAATAATAGAAGAGACTTCTCCTACCTCCTTTTACTTAGAGCATTTACTTTAGAAAACTTGTAATCATTAAGTACTTTGTCCTTCTGAGATGCATATAAACCCTTTTGAAAACTAAATAGGCCATTTGTCAGCTCTAGGACCCAGGAATGTCTTTCTCAGAGGACCTGGGAGCTATCTCTTTGAAAGGTAAATATCTAGGGAGATAGCACCCCTCCCTCCCAGTTTCTGTGGGAAGGTCAAATGGGAAGGTCAGAACCTAACCGCAGTGGGGGCCTTCTCCAATCTGCAAATCTACTTCTTATCATAAAGACATGAGGTTTTTTTTCCTCTGGATCAAGATGACAAGCTAACACAGATGGTCACCCCGAATACCAGATAAAGTTAGGATGAACTATTTGTGACAACGGGCTCCATCAAGTCCTCTTCCTTGAGGACTAGCTATTGTTTATCCTGGAACATATATGGAGTGGGTGGTATCTACTTGGTTGTGTAAGGGAGTGAGATTCCTTCTTGTCTTTGCAGTCTCTTAGTGGACTACCTGTGATACACATCACATCCTGGTTTAATGCTTATTCAGTAATAAAACTGTTCTCTTTCTCTACTACTTTTGTGGAGAGGTTTTCTGGGTTGGGAGAAAATTAGGTTTTTAATTATATTGCCCCAATAGTAGCAATGTTTCTACTTTGTAAAACGAAAGAAAAAAGAACTTTTTGATTCTTCCTAAAGCAACTTGGTAGAAAATATCCCTGAGAAAACGGCATTATCCATGGCCATATCAGGGGTAAAGATAACCTAAAACACAAGAGACATGTATCACAAACCTCATGTCATACTTGCTGCACTTTCACCTTTACATTGGAGATAAGTCCCCCCAAAAAGACTGCTTCGATTTCTTCATCTATGAACTGGGATACCATAGGGACAAAACCACATGGCAGCTGAAGGCACTTCCTCACAGAAGGCTCCTGTGAAAGTGGTTATCCATGAAAAGGTCAGGTTAAAATGGTTCTGGAAACCACACTTGTAAAAGCTCATTTCAGGAAATAACATACAATAGAAATAAGATAATAGAGCCTAGAAAGGTTAAAACTGACAATTTCCACCCACAACATCCTTTCCCGCAAAGCCCACAGGGCAGACTTTCCTGTGAAGGCGGAACTAGGCTTGCACTCCCAGCATCATCAGCTCAAGCAGCAGGTTAGGGCTGGAAAAACTACCCCACGAGGACCTGAAGGACGCTGAGTCAGGGACGCACAGGTTCCTGCGGGAAATAAGTCAGTCCCATCAAGGATGGAAACAATCTTTCTGGAATTACTGAAAGAGGATTTCTACTGAAAGAGGATTTCTTCCTTCTCCCATTCTAGGGTTTTCGCCTACAAGGTAGATAAGGAAAAACTTCGTTGAAGGAATTGAAAGAAATAAGAATCAAGAAGATAGCAGGTTTTCCGTTTGTTGGGGGTTTTGTTTTTGTCTTTTTTGCCTTTTGGTCATTTTATTTCAATTATTCTCCTCATAGTACGTTATAACAAGTGTATATAAGCATAGCACGAAGGAAGGAAACAGCCCCAACTGTATTTTTCATTTAAAATTACCTGCAGCCAAAAGCAATGCAAAAGTCCCATGTTTCTTAACATTTTCTATTAAATGTGTAAAAGACATAACAATAATCAAAACTTCTTTACTAAAAGTCCTGAGTCTGCATTTTCACTCACTTGTGAATTGGTGAAAGCATAAATGCTGTAAGAAAACTTCACCTATGCTTTTAAACACAGGAATAGACCACTTGCCTGGAGAATTCTCCCAAATCCTGCACTCATTTCTAATAGAACACTAGGGTCTGGGTGTTTGTCGTCAAGGATAAAGCGGACAGCTCACCTTAGATTTCCATTTAGATGAATGTGCTTCTGTCCTGAAGGAAAGTGTCCAGCCCCAGCTTCACTAATGTTTCTGGCTAATCCTTAACAGCCCACTACTGACTCTAAAGAGAGGAGCACAACAAACTGTCCATCCCCCTCTCAGGACATTAGCAAAGGGGCCATGTTGGACACTTGGAATATAATTGCAAACTTCAGTCAGAAGTCAATAAAATTCTTATCCACCAGAGAGAGAACTAAAGGACTTGTTACATAGAATTCCTTTGGTTGAGTTCAATATGACTGCCCCCAAAGCAGGGAGGGAGAAATTACCATGAAAGGGGTCGAGATGAACAATCCTTCCTAAGTCCTGAGAAGGCTTTTCTCATATGGAATATATGGCCCGCCTGCACTCTGGAAAGGTAATGCAAACGCCAATTTAAGTTTTTATCCCTGTCAAACAGCCAACCCTGAGCAGCCCACAGCAGATGGCAGCTCTCGCCTACACTGATGCAAGTGTGGTCGTGGTGAAGAGGTGCCCCTTGGAAGCACATGGTGACAAATTGTGTCTTCAGTATCCCCTGTCTGTCTTACTCCCACCTCCTCACAACTACCTCCAACCTCCGATCCCCAAAATAGGACGACAAACCAACTGGTCATGATTCTGATTTATTGCTACCGGGGGAAGAAACATTCTAGGACAAGAGAATATTAACATAAGACGAGGCTGAAATAAAAAGTCAGTATGTAGACACTCTATGTACCTGCTACCAATGACAAAACCTGTGTTTCCTCTCTGCTGGGTAGAGCTGTGATACTAACTTTAAATTCTTTCATCAGGCTTTATCTCTAGATCTCGAATGTTTAGGGTTTGGAGATTTGTTTTGCCTTTCATTTTAAACACAAAGAGCATCTGTTGGCTGAAACAATTATCTAATACTGACACCCCAGTTTCCCCTCTATTATCGGCCCCAAAAGGTGTGTGTGACTGTAACAGACAGAAACCCTCTGCTGTTTGCTCTGCCGCCTTCAAAAGGTTTTGGAACTGAGCTTAGAGGGAGGTTGGGGAATGAGGTAAGCCTGCCGGTCTCCACGTAGGAGCGAATTGGAGGAGGTAGTGCCCCTGAAGACAGGAACTATAACAGGAGAACATTTCCCCACTTACGAGGTGGGTGTTCCTGGTTCCTGCTGTGCTCCGGATCACGATGGGAATAAAGTTGAAAAGAGTTGTGCTCTGAAGGGCTTCCCGACAGCCTGTTCCCTGTGGCTCCTGATGGCAAACATGAAGGGGAAAATGAACGGTGTGGCACACATGGTTAGCTGCCTAAGCAATATCTGTTTCTCTTTCTGGCTAATAAAACCTTAATTTTGATTGGGGTGCAAATATGTCCCCGTCCTAGGGAATGAATTTTGATTGTGTAAATCAGTCATGCCCACCCACTGCCTGCCTTACCCAGACAGTCTTGCACTGAGGGGTAGCCTTGTGACCCAGTGCTGGTAATGACCTGTCAAGGGAAGTCACGCAGGGGCCTTTGGGGGAAGTTTCACTTTCCTAATAAGTGAGAGGGACATGTTTGGCACGATCCTTTTCTCCCCCTTTTCCTCCTGCCTTGAACACAGATATGAGGTCATGAGCTCGGACATTTTGCTACCATGAAACAAAAAGGCCAAAAAAATCTTAGAGATGCTAGCTCTAACAACATTGAGTCACTAAGCTAGTAATGCCAGCTTGTTGCATGGGGAAGCTGAGCCCATAGTTGGGGTTTCTGTTGTTCATCATTCCTGAGTTAAAATATCTGCTCACCTTCTGTGGCTTTGAGAACGGGGAGGTTTCTCTTGAGGAAAACCAATCCTTAAATTGTCTTTCTGTTTATTTGGGATTCCCCTTATAACCCATTATTTGTTCAGTTTTAAAGACTCCTATTTACACCAGGTCCACAGGAACCTGTTCTTGTGAAGGACCAACCCATGAAGAGATGACAATGGTGTTCTACCCTCACAGCTCAAGACAAGGGAAATCAGGTTGGTCCACCTGTCGGGTCTACCCGGGTCACACATAGAAAAATGATTTTCACAGCCAGTTAACACCATGGTGGCTCAGGTACAGAAGGGAAAAGTTATTCTCCATAAAAACAAAGACTCATAGAGCTGCCAATAAGGAGAAGGTGAATCTTAAAATCATGGTGTCACAACTGGAAAGTTTGTGCAAGAGTAGTCTCTCATAGAGAGAAGAAAACTTGCCTAACTAAGGGAAAGGCTGATATCTTTCCACAATTGATGAAACTGGGGAAAGATGGTCAGCCCTCCAGGACCCAATAATCATTGACAGCAAACACACTGCTCATCTAGTTATAGGCAGTCTTGCATCAACAATAGACAACTATCAACTATCAAGTGGCCACCCACATTCCAAGGCTTCTGTGACAGAGGTACCAGAAGAGTTAGATGCTCTGTGCTCTGAAAAACACTCCTGGCATATAGTAAGTGCTCAATAAATATTTGATCAATATATGCACATTTTCTGACTTTAAAAAATAGAGAAAACCCCTGCAAAGTGACACTGGCCACATTCAAACTTATATAGAAGAAAAAATGAGCACGTTGAAATGACAATTCACACAGGCCATGGTGAGATGTCCTGGTTTCTGAGGAAAACCCCAGCAGAGGGCTAAAGCGAAGCCCATTTACTTTGTAAATCTAAGTCTCCTGGGCTGAACGACTCATGTCCCAGCATAGAGAACTTTCTACTGAGAGCACCAAACCACTGCTATAATGTTAAAACCTCATAAGATCTAAATGGACAAAATCATTCATATTAAAACAGAAATTTTCTTTTAAAAATAATCTGTATGCCTTTTTTAAAAAGAGAGAGAGATTGTGAATTCCCCAAACTGTTAGTTAAGTTTGATAGGTCAGATAATAAGTCAGATTCTACCACTGGGGAAACTGACACACAACAAAAATAGCCAAGATCTATTGAATGCTTACTGTGCACTGGTGCTTTGAATAGGTTAGTTCATTCAATTTTCAAAATGATCTTTGGCAGTTAATTACTATTGTATAGTTAGGAAATCGAGACTTAGCAAGGTTAAACAACTTTCTTAAGATCACACAGCTATTAAGGGTTTGGGTTCAGATTCAGCCCAGCCAGTCTAATTCTAGAGCCCACACTAACACTCCCTGAAAATTATCTCTGTTTTCCTATACAATGCCAGCTACTTCCTGCAGGCTAATGTAGAGTTGGCCTTCTTGGCCAGGGAGTGCCATTTGCCTGTGGTCTGTGTTCAGGACAGAGAAGGAACCTCACTAAGGGCCCAAGAAAGAGTCTAATGAGAGGGCTGCTCAGGGCACCCCCCACACACACACTCTTTCTGCCTCTCAGTATCCTTCCTCTCTCCCCGATCTACTCTCCATACTATCTAACAATGCTGTTTAAGGAAGCACATTCATTTTACCACGTATTTCCCTTGGTGTTTTTAGATTCTTTGGTATTTTTAGGTTCATTAGGAACTCTTTGCTCTGCCTATGAGAGACCCACTTCCAAGAAGTAGCTCTCTGTCACCAAGTTAGTACACAATCTGGAAAGCGAGTCAATCATAGCTGAAATTATCTTGTTTCCCAGTTTGCTTGCCTGTTTTCGTCTCCTCTCTCTAGAATGTTAAATGCTATAAAAGCAAGGGTCATTTCGGTCCTGGCCTAACACAGTACCTAACACACAATTGTTGCTTAATATATATTTGGTAAATGAATGACCAAATGAACAAAACAGCCACAGAAAACAAAGCGGTTGTACACTATGTCTGCCAATTCAGGGTTGCACAGATAACTGACATGCTTTTCTTCTTCATTACGGGTACCACAATAGACACAGCTGTAGATTATTAAGTTGTCTATTAAGTGCCAAGACTATTGGGCATTTTACATACATTATCCCATTTAATCTTCACAAGCGACATGGCAGACATTATATTCCTGCTTTATAGATGAGGAAACTGAGGCTTGGAGAAATTAAGTTGTTTGCCAAAGGTTTCCAGCTGCCCACGAGATAGGGCTTAAATTTCTTCGAACACGGTTTACAACTTCAACCTCACCTTTTTCACTTGGCTCAAACTCCAATCTGATGCTGCATTCTCTAACAGTTAGAAATGTGATATCTTGCGGCTTAAACAGAATTTTATTTTTTTCACCTAAGAAGTCTAGATAGGAAATGCAGACCTACTATAACAGCTCCATGACATCAGCAAGAACCCAGGCTCCTTCCGTTTTTCCTCTTCACAGTATTCCAATATACTGTGCTGTTACTTCATGGTCACAAATGGTATTATAGATGTTCTTGTAAGCATCCTATCAGCATTCAAAGCGAGGAAGAGGAGGAAGGGCAAAAGTCCATGCCAGCCAAGTTTTCCTCCTTATTCCTGAAAACAAAAACTTTTCCAGATTCCCTCCAGCAAACTGTGCTACTATGCCATCATACAGAACTGTATCACATAGCCATCATTAGCTGCAAGAGAGGCTTCTATGACAGAAGGTGGAAAAGGAAATGGGTCTCGGGTCAGCTGACCAGCAATGTCTGCCACTCAGCCATTCAGAGCTACTTTCAGATGCATAACATGTCAGTGCTCACTCTTATTTCCAGATCCTTGCACCTGTTCTTCCTGTCCTCTCTTCAGCTCCATGGAAATGTTTCCTCTTCTTTGAAATCTTCCCTGACTTGGAACCTTCCACCACCAAGAGCGGGTAAGTGCCTTCCTATTAGCAACTTGGACTTAGCTGCCTTTTTTCTTGTCTGTATTCTCTACTGGACCAAACTCTTTGAAGGTGGTGCCACGTCTTCTTCATTCCTATATCCCTGGTATCCAGCATAATGCCTGGCATAGTAAACCTTTACCAAATGAATGAAGTGACAAAGCAAGGCATCCAACGCAGGTCATTCCAATTCCAAAGTCCATGCTCTGTTCACTAGATAACATTGACTCCTAGGATTAAACAACCTTTCAAATGTCCATTGAAAGCTCTCCACCCTTCCCCTCAGAGACACCATGGAGTTTTATTCTCCTCATCACCATCAATATCGTCATCACATTTCCCACTTGCTATCTAATAGAAGACCCAGAAACAGTGAGAATTACCAAAAGTTGGGCAGGAGGAAAACAGAGCCTGAAAACCAACCCAATGGGGTGTCTAGTCCCCTATCCCCCAGAAAATTGAAAGCTGACTATAACTAATGAAAATAGTTCAGAATTCAAGCAGGATGCTCTGGTCTACTTAATTGTAGCTTTAGCACTAACTGGCATTTGCTTTTCATTTTTCCATGTGTGTTTAGTAATTACAGACCATAGCTCACGTTCTGTGATTTTTTTTAAAAATTGAATTCCAAATGCATTGTGATGGCTCAGTGGTAATTGTTCATTTAGATGAAACGTACACCTAACCACCAGTGCTTTCAGGCAGACAAGGCCCCTCAGAGGTGGCTGAGAAAATGTTATGCTTACCCTGTGCAGTGTTTTTAGAAAAATAGGAAATTCTTGACATCTGCTGGCTAGACACCATCCCTCTACCTATTCCTCTGGACCTGGGTGAGGGGAAAACTAGCAATACCACTGCTCCAGCCACCACAGGGACAGAAATCCTTACCTTCAACTAGGAGTACAGTTTGTTTTCTTTGGCTTTTTAATTTCATCACGATAGGTCACTTTCTTTCCTTTTTTTCATTCTTTCCCCACTCAAGGCACATACCCCATACATGTTAAATGGGCCATGCACTTTTATGTTTCAGCGTATTGTTAACGAAATCTTAATAACTGTGGTGATTTTAAGTATATTCACAAATGTTTTGACATGCCTCCTTTCAAAAAGTGGAGCTCATTTCCCTTCCCTTTGAGTGTGGGCTACACTTAGTGACTCACTTCTGACAAAGAGAATGTGATGGAAAGGATGGTGGATGACTGAAAGGCCAGGTCATAAAAGGCATTGCTATCTCCTCCTCCTCCTCCTCCATCTTTTCTTCCTTCCTTCCTTTGCCCTCCTCTATCACTTACTCTGGGAGAAGTGTCCATGAGGACACTCAAGAAACCTTATGGAGAGACCCGCAGAACAAGGAATTGAGGCCTCCTGGCAGCAGCCATGTACGTGAACTTGGAAGCAGATCTTCCATCCTGTGTCAAGTCTCAGATAACTGCAACCTTGTGAGGGACCTTGGGCCAGAATCACCCAGCTAAGCTGCTTACTGATTACTGATCACAGAAACTGAGAAAGTAAAAATGCTTGCTCTTTTAAGCCACTAATTTATTTCATAGGAATAGAAGACTAATACAGCTACATTTAATAAATATTTTGTACAATTAATATATACCAATAGCTCATCCTCCTAATATGGGTTCCATTTTTGCATATTATCTTCCACACAGAAATGCTTTATATACTTGTTATTATACTGCAAATACAATTCTGACTTCTGCCATTTTCTCGCATTTTATCGGAAACATTTCCCTTATTATGTCTCATAGTTAACATTTTAAATGTTTGAATAATATTTGAACATAATTTATTAAACCATTTCCATATATTGCACATTTGAGTGGTTTCTAGTTTTTTCTACCAGAGCTTTTACTGCAGTGAATATCTTTGAATATCTTCTCTTGACTTATCTGGTTCTCTTGACTTATCTGGTTAAAATAAACTTTCTATATTTGCTTCTCTTGACTTATCTGGTTAAAATAAACTTTCTATATTTGAATTATGATAAAAAGGTTATGAACATCTTTGTGGCTCTCATTACATTGTCATATTTACTTTTTCAAAATGATATATCAATTTCTCAGCAATGAACAGGCGTACCAGCTATACCACAACAATAATTGTATTATACTCTTTTAAAGTTTTGCTAGGGGGTACAAAATTGTATCTCAAGTTTGCTTTTATTTGAATTTCTTTAATTTCTGATGAGGTTGTATGGGGTTTTTGCATGACATTTCTATTTGTTTCCCCTCTTGTGAATTATTCCCTCCTGTATTGTATTTTATTTTATTATAAATTTATTTATTTATTTTTGGCTGTGTTGGGTCTTCGTTGCTGCTTACGGGCTTTCTCTAGTTGTGGAGAGCGGGGGCTACTCATTGTGGTGTGCAGGCTTCTCACTGCAGTGGCTTCTCTTGCTGCAGAGCACAGGCTCTAGGCACATGGGCTTCAGTAGTTGCAGCACGCAGGCTCAGTAGTTGTGGCTTACAGGCTTAGTTGCTCTGCGGCATGTGGGATCTTCCCAGACCAGGGCTCAAACCCGTGTCCTCTGCATTGGCAGGTGGATTCTTAACCACTGCACCACCAGGGAAGTCCCCCTTGCTGTATTTTATGCTTATTATAGTTTTAATGTAGACTTTTTCTTACAAATTTGAAGGTAAAATTACAGATTAGAATTACTAACGTTTTATAATCTTTGATTAAAATGTTTTTCCAGCCAGTTGTCCAGTTTTGCTAGTTTGCTTTCTCATTATACAAAAATCCATAATTTTTTACATTCAAATATATCAATATTTTTATGTTATTTCTTCTATTACTTTCTATCGCTGCAAAGCTAAGAGAGTTCATATTTTTCCTCTGATATGAACTGCTATTTTCTTCTAGTTTCTCTAGAACTTGAGAAGACGTGTTTTGTTTTGCATTGTTTTGTTTTGTTTTGGTTTGGTTTTTGTATTTACCTCAAATCCATCTGGAGTTTGTTTTGGTGTATACTGTAAATATAGATTTTCTTTCCGAAACTGTTCTTCAGCTTATTAATTTTTTTTAATTAAAAATAGTTCACAGTAGCTTGGCTTTAAATTTTTGCAATATTTCTAGGGCTCACAGGAGATCACTGAGTGTCCCCTCCAAAAAAGTGGCAAAGAGTGACAAACATGAGACCTGTGGTAGATGCTATTGACTGAAATTCCTTCCCTTTTTTCTTGATACCCACAGAAGAGGTAGTGCTTCTGGGGCACAGGGCTCCTTCCCAGCCCCAAGTGGTAAGTCATGATTGGCCCAAACCAATTATTTCCTTTTTCTGTGATTATTTTAGGCTTGGACTTGTCTCCTATGTTGGCCAATGATATGCAAGGGGAAATTGGGTGCAGTGGGGGGTGGGTCTCTTGAAATAGTTTTTTCTCGCTGACAAAAAGAGACCTTTCCATCAAAGTGGCCACCTGTATGTGATGCCTGGAACATGTCGGGCACCTTGTAATCATGAAAATACAGGTCAGAGTACAAATACTAGAGATGGTGGAGAAGACAAATGGTAAGACTTGGCTCCTAGATGATGTTGAGCCACGGGATTAATCAACTCCAGAATTGCCCCACCTAGGAACTTGTTCTATGAGAGAATACATATTCCCACTCTCAAGCCAATTTTAGATGTCTTTTATTTTCAGCTGAAGACATCCTAAATTTTAAAACCTCTTTGATATTTTTCTCCTTGCTCACTTATTTCTCTCATACCATTTAGGAACTGTGGTTCAGGTTTAAGAACCTGATTCCTGAAATGTGAAAGTGGTCAAAAGCCAGTGCACATCTAGGAGAGGGTACTCCGTGAACCTCCCTCTTAGCAGGAGCCTCAGTCTTCACAGCACCAAAAGTTTGCATAACTCTTTCTCTCCCATGATCCAAATGCCTTTGTGCTCAGGGCACTTTACTTTCTTTCTCAGATACAAGTACAGAACCCTAAGCACTTACAGCCACAATTCAAGAGGATGAGTTACAATGAATGACAAGTGGCATTTGCTACTGCCATTAAATGCAAATCTCTTGGCATCTCTTTATTCCCAACAATACACTGAAAACTGAGCACCCTGACAAGATCTTGATAGTAAAAGCCCTAAGCTTCCATGTTCTTCAGATCCTGTCACAGGTGAACAATGGTTGGCCCTATTAACAACCATCTCAATGATTGCAAATATTCAAACAACCTGAAGCTAAATACAAAGTTAAAATAAATCAGATGGTCTATATAAGTGGTTTTCATAGATTCTATGAGCTCCATAGACCCCAAAGGATTTTGCAGAAATAGCTCAGATGAGGGTAAGAGGAACTGAGCAAACAGAGCTTGGTTCCAGCCCCTTCTTCAAGTGAAAAGCTCTGCTTTTTCATCTGTATTACATACATATTGGTCCTGTACAGAATATTCCTTTTAAAGAAAAGGCTTCCTTTTTTAAGTTTTAAAATACTAGTAACACTCATGATGTTTGGAGCCATCCAGATGTTCGCAGTCAGGAGAAAAAACAATCAGATCATTAAGAAAAAGGAAGAGACAAAAGATACCATCTCTATCTTCCTGTAATTTTTATTTTTCTTCTTGTTATTTTCAGCCTGATGACTTAATGGAGGAGTAACATATAGGTGTATTTTCCATATGAGAACTGAAAAAGATGAGGTTTTCAGTATTGGATCCCTGGTCTGTATCTGATCTTCTTGATGAATGTTATAGGGGGTGGGCAATAAGGGGAAGAAGGCGGGTCCTCGTTTTTCCATTATAGTATAATAACCTGACAGCACAAATTACTGGCATAGCTGTAGCCATATTGGCATATACAGTCTATTTCTATTGATTCCTAAACTTAAAGAGTCCATGACCTCATCCAAAGTATGCTTTTTAATAATTCACTTCATTTAAGGGCCCATTAAAATGTCAGAACTGTCATAAAGCTTGTAAACACTTAGTTACCTCTAATGTCTTCAAAATAATAATGCATTATTGATGAGATCTTGGCTTACAATCACTTTGCTCCCATTGGACAGAGCCAACATAGCACATGCTTTCTCCACAACCCATCACACATTCCTCCCTCTTCAGCTACAACACTTTTTTCCTAGGTCTCTCATAGCTCTTCCAAAAAAAGCCTTTTGGAATACTCTCTTGTTCTATGATAGGAAAATTGACTTATGGGCTGATTTATTTCAAAAAGAAGCTAGCATAATGGTCTGATTATAAAGTGGACTGGATAAGCCACCAAGCAGAATATGCAAAAGTAAGAGAGGGCTAGACAGTGAGAAATCTACTGCCGGCTGAAACGTTGGCTTCTTTGGATATGTAAGGTTTTCTCCTGTAGAAATTTCTGGAAGGGTGCAAGCATGAAAACTTTGTTTCAGATACCTTTTCAGTGGAACATGAGCACAGAGAACATTATTAGTTTGAATATCAATCAAACAAGGAAAAGGAAAATATTCTCTAAACTATAGAGATTCTCCCACAAAATAGGGTTGTCAAATAAAATGCAAGATGCCCAGTTAAACAACAAATAATTCTTAGTAAAAATATGTCCCAAATATTACATGAGATATACAAAAAAAATTACTTGTCATTTATCTGAAATTCAAATTCGACTTTGTGTCTTGTATTTTTATTTGCTGAATCTGGCAACCCTACCTTTTAAGGCAAATTTTAATGCTTAACCTAACACTGAAATGCTGATGGTGCTAACTCAATAGTTCCTAATCTTGGCTACACATTAGAATTATCTGTGGTTTCCTGAGCCCATCCTTTAGAGAAGCTAAATCAGAGTCCCTGGAGTGGGGCCTAGACATTCTTTTAAGTTTCCCAAGCATTCTAACGGGAAGCCAGGTCTCAGAACCACTATGCTAGAGGATTTTATTGACACCAATGTAAAATCTCAAAGAGGCATATCTGAGGCATATCAGCGGTGTCTCAGGTCTAGTGGTAGGGAAATACATGTCTTTTTTAAAACATATTCAATAATTTAATATAACTTTATATTTGAAAAATAAAAACTTGCTTTTTATATTATAAACTACCCCCCAAAATTAAAGATAACAGAGTGATTTAGACCTGGAGAGCTGAGAGATATAGGGCCCAGGACCTGGGGCAAGTCCTAGGTGGGCAGAGTGCCTGGGATGGAGAACAGGAGGCAGGCAGATGTAAAGGATGCACAGGTATCCCGGTCAGAGGCTAGCACAGACCAGAGCTCAGGAAGGCAGACAAGGAGTAGAAGCAGAGGTCAAGAATTTAGACAGTCACCAGCCAGACACCAGATGATGCACGACTGATCAAGTAATCCTGCAGGCTGCAGGATTTGGTAGGGGTGGGGGAGGACATCAATCCCAGCACCTGGCCAACCCAGGGTTCACAGCTGACACAGGGGCGAGCATTGGGCCAGAATGGGGTGCAGAAATACAGAGAAGGGCAACTGGTGAAATCTCTTATCTCCGTGTAGTGCCAGCTGACCTGCACCTGCTGTGATCTGAAATGAGTTTGGCACTTAGAAGGCACAGCTCTTTGTCCTGTGTACTTTAAGCAGGTTGAGTGATGCCTCTCAACTTCAAAGTTCTTTTTTGAAAAACAGGGAGACCATAACCTTCTTTGCAGTCATGTGTAGGCAGCATTTTAAATCATAAGATATACGCCAAAGAAATGGAATATGGCCTACAGATATCTTCACTGGAAAGTGTCGATTTCCTGGTAACCATTTCTACTGCCATGGGCCCCACATCCTTCCATGTTCTGGGCCTCCCCTGCTCCTCCTCGAGGCCCCTCATGCTCTCACTCATGTAGGTGGCTTGTTCACAGGACAGTTGGGATCCAGGGCCTGCCCCAGCACCCTGCAGGGTGGATGATCAATGAATGCTGGCTGTCTTAATTGGACCAAGAAATCTAAACAGATGTTCCTCCCTCTAAAACACTTTTTGGTATTCCAAACACTGTATATTTTCATTTTCTTTTCTATTTACATAGTTTAAGCCTTGTATTTATTAGCCGTGTGGCTTTGAACAAATGATTTAACTACTCAAAGCCTCCGTGTACCCATCCTGTAAAATGGGAGCCATTAATGGTATCTACCTTAAAGGTTTCTCTTGAGAATTAATTTAGATTATGTATGAAAACCTTTAGCCTAGTACCTGACACGTTATAAGTACTTCAAAAATATTAGCTCTTGTTAGAACGATCACCACTCAATTCAGCACTACCCCAGCAAGACTCTTGACTCAGACATACGTATGTATTCCATGCCCACCCCAAATCCAGGTACCCAGAGACAGGTTTGCACTGAATGCTACACTGCAACAGGAGAGGTCAGGCATTTTGAAGTCTCCTATTGTTTCAGGAGTCACGAAAAGAAGCCATAAATATCCCACAGCTCTCACGGACTACAAAACAATAAAAGTCATTCTGCATTTGCTATATCCCCCTCCATCTTCATCTTCTGTCTTAGGTCTATATTTTACTGAGGTTTCCACTCTCCTAATAAAATAGCATCATGTTTTTATGATCTTCCCTACGCAAAAAGCCTTAAACCATCTCATCCCCACCCCCAAAGGCATAAACTTAAACCTAAAGCCATATGGCACTGGAATTAAAGTCAGCATATTGTTGCGTTGTATAATTCACCATCATTATAAATGATTTCTCAGTGATATTATGGCATTAACCCACTCTGCTGTGCATTGATTCGTTATAGGTCTAAGTTTTCCTTTGCAGCCCAGGCAGCTGTCTTTCAAATGGAATTGAATTCAGCCACACAGACGTGTTGTGTTGCCAGCACCATTCCCCAGCCCCACTAGCTGCCTCAAGGAAACTGCCTGCTTCAGACCATCCACGGGGCTTCTGGCATTTAGTGAAGTATGCTGCAACTCCATATCCACATGATCCCATTATAACGTATGGAGGTAATCAGTTCTGTCCATCATTAAAGACATTGACCTTGTCACTCAAATTATACTAGAAAACTTTAAGTCAGGGGCCTTTCTAATTTGTTACTTTGCAAGTTTGAGGGTAATGAATGGGATTCACAAGAGAGATTGTGGAATTTCCTTTAATTAATGAGAGGATGTGAATTCCCCTTCCTTTCAAGGAGGAAGCTTAGTACTTAACATGCATGCCAACATATATTCAGCAATTACCTAGGCAACCTCTATGTATATGTAAAACACAGCACATATGTAAGCATATGTGAACTAGCCTGGCACACACAAGTGAACATGAACAATTTTATGGAACGTCAGTATCAGACAAGGCCACTCCGTGGCCATGATGGGTGAAGACAAAAACAGAACAACTCCATGTGTGAACACAGATAAAGCAAGAACACTGTCCAACCCAGAAAACATCAAAGTATCCCCCATCCCAGGTAACAAGGGTGACTGCTGCTTCTTTACCAACCAAACTTGAGCCTCTCCTCTAGTCCAGTTAAGATATCCAATCAGAGAATTACTTTCTGACAGCATCCAATCAGAGCAAAGCCCTTTTTCCTTAAAACCTCCCCCCAAGGGCTTCCTAGGTGGCGCAGTGGTTGAGAATCCGCCTGCCAATGCAGGGGACACGGGTTCGATCCCTGCTCCAGGAAGATCCCATATTCCGCTGAGCAACTAAGCCCGTGAGCCACAAATATTGAGCCCATGTGCTGCAACTACTGAAGCCCACGTGCCTAGAGCCCATGCTCCACAACAAGAAAAGCCATGGCAATGAGGAGCCCGCGCACCACAATGAAGAGTAGCCCCCATTCACTGCAACTAAAAAGAAAGCCCACGCACAGCAAAAAAGACCCAATACAGCCAATTAAATAAATAAATTTATTAAAACAAACAAAAAAAAAACCTCCCCCCATCACCAACACAAACTCAAATCCTGTAAGTCCTTCCAAACATCCCCTCACTGATACGCCGCACAGTTCAATAAGCAATAAACGCAGCTTGTTCCACTGTGTATGTTCCTGGTGGTCTTTGGCTAGAGGACATCTACACCACAAAATATCCGTGTTTATCCTTCCTGCTTTTTCAAATGTCATCTTCTCTTGGTGTATTTGAGGGCAAGAGGTTTATCTACCTTCCACACCTGGGTCAGTCCTGCTTCACAGACGTTCTCTAGATCCTAACTGGCACTCTTAATTCTACCTGAGGAGCTCTGGGACCATCATCTTTTGCCTTCTTTCTGAAGAACACTACAAACACAAGGCTGTGAGCAAAATACATATTTGCGTGAGGATTTGAAAGTAACTGAGCGCAGCACAGAATGCATAACTTAAAACTGCCTAGTGTACATCCACGTGCAGAAGTTCTCCAGGTCCTCCCTCTCGCATCTTCCCTGCTGCCACCCTCCTCCACTCCCATCACCCCTTAAAGAATTTTTATCTGGGTTCTCCTTGCTCCCTTACTCCATAATACAAGCTTTGTTTACATGTTTTTCTGTCCTTCCATCCATCTGTCCTGTCCTCTGTACCCCCAAACCTCAGCCTCCAGCAATATCTCCCATATTCCTCTCTTGTTTATTTGCAGGGACCCCAAACCTTGGGCTCTCTTAACCACGGAAAGCGGTTGGGACAGTGGCAGTCGTGGTGTAACTTTGTCACACATACCATTTTTCTCTCTTGAGTGCCCTACCCTGAGCAGAGCATGTAGGAGCTGGGATGGAGCTGTGGGGAGGGGTGCATAGATGAATCCCACTTTTTGTGAAGTCATCCCAAGGAGGTATTTACGTTTTCAAAACAAAAGAGAAATATTCTTCCTGGGTGAAATTCCGCTCTAATTCTGCTAGAATTAGAATTGGAATTCTTCTAAGTCAAACTTTCTTGGCTGAGGACCTCAATGAGAAGTACATGTACATGGCAACCCAGCCTATATACACATACAAACATGATCGATAGATGATAGGGAGAAAGAGAGACAGAGATGTAGAGACATTGTATCCTCATTAAAATGCTCTCCAGTATTTTCTTTTTTTATTCCACTTCATTGTTTAAGGAAAAACTTCTACTTGGCTGCCACCTGTTATCTTGATTTCATGACCCACTAAAGGATCTCAAACTGGAATTTGAACACAATCTCCCAAAGCAAGCAGCATTTAAACTGACAAAATGTTCTCCTCACCACAGGTATAGAGATAAATCTTACACTGACACACACACATGCCCACCTGAGGCAGCATCTGGCCCATGGAGTGGGTTCCAGAGCCAGAGGAGTAATTTAAGAGAGAAAAAAAAATAGTACGTGATCTCCTCTTCGCTCTAGGTTACATAAGTAGCATGGACTCGATCGACTGTGGCAACCAAAGGTGGAGCAAGTCAAGGGCCAGGTCAGACGTGACTCAAAATGTGACTGCAGTGGCCCTAGGGAACAGAAGCAAGGAATCCAGCGACCCGAGAAGTATACACCGTGGAAAACGGAGGAATACAGTTGAACAAATGAAGACTAACAAGACCACAACCACAAGTACGGCAGCTCAAGGGAGTCAATGCCAACACAGAGGAGGAAAAGCAGTTGATGGAAAGTACAGGAGGAATGACCCCAGGAACAGAGACCAGCTGGGGAGAGAGGGGTAGAAGCTGCACAGGTGAAGTGGTACTTACCCTGTTTCCAGAATCAGAAGCTGTGGGTCCTATGGGAAATGGATGCAGTTTCTTACAAATATCAAGGCACCTTTCAACTATCAGCAGCTCTTCTCCAAGCCAGAAAATCCCCTTGTGAACTTGAAGATCCCGGATAGTTTTGCAGGTGAGCCCTCATTTCTGCGGAAGGCAACACCATATGATGATACATTAAGCCCAGCAAGCTGGACGATGATGATGGTGACGATGGCGGTGATAGCACGTTGGTTTCAGCCAGAATTGAGACAACACCCCATTTTAACTAGCTACTTTTCAGCACCTATGCCCCTACAATATACCTCTTCTTAAACAGGGGTTTCAGGTGTGCATTCCTTATCTGTCCCTGAAGTTAAATTTATTTTCGCCGATTTTTAAACTCAAGACAGCCTTGCTGGTATGTTTACACTGTAGTGTTTATTTTCAGAGGTAGAACTACAATAAATAAAAAAGTATTTTCCCTTCAGCAGAAAGGGAAATATTATACTTAGTTATTTATAACTATGCCTGGTTATTTTTTTTAAACATGAAGTCAAAAATACTATAATTATTATACATTGCTAGCAATAATTTTCTGAGTGTTTCTGGTATAAAGACTGAAAGTAATATTCATGACATGAACTATACTTCAAACTGAATATGGGATAAAAATGGATTTAAATAACCAGGGCGAATTGCATATCTAAGTAGTTCATGCAAATCAGTTTAACTGTTTTATGTTAGAGTTACTGTGATAGGAAATCACCACAATAAAAGTAATAAAGCTACTATTTTTGAGTACCCATTTTATTCCAAGTACCAGATGGATATTTTACATGTATTCTCTTATTTAATACAATAATCCCAGGAAGTAGATTCCATTAACCCTATTTTGTGGATGAGGAAACCAGAGTGCAGAACAATTACGTAATCTGCCCAAGGTCACGAAGCCAGTAAGTGGCCAAATAGGATTGAGAGCTGTATCGCCTGGCATAAGTCTATACATGTTTTGTGCTCTGACACGGTCTCCTCCTTCTCAGGCTTCAGGGGGATGATACGCAGGTGTTTATTCTGAGTACAAGGTTTTGCCCAGTAAGATGCCATCATCTTAGAACCTGTCAGAGAATACAGAAGCAATGACTCTAGAGAGTTATGTCTCTATTGCCAAGAAATAACCAGACTGTATACTCACTCATGGGGAATGCAAGCTGAACTCATGTGGGTTTCAGAGGGTTTCTTTTCAGCAGGAGCCTTCTACACCACTGCAATATGTGGGGAGCCTGGTTCAGCCTGTGGGTTCAGTTGGCTTTGGATGTTTCCACCAGCAGGAAACTGCACGCTCCTTAGAGAATATAGTGGGTAGCACAGAATGGGTCATCCACTGAGGACACCTAATAAATGCTGATTATCTGCTTGGGGTCTGTCAGGGACGGAGAAATTTTCCTCTCCCCTTCTAGGTTCTCCCGGCCAGTCCAAGAATTAAATTGACATGAGACAGATTAAGAGGAGAAAACCAAACCAAAGTTTCATAATATGTATACATGGGAGAGATCCAGGGAAACTGAGTAACTCACCAAAATGGCTGAAAGCCTCACCTTAAATACCATCTTCAGCTAAAGACTGAAAAGGATGTTGCAGGTAGTGGTTTGGGACTTGAAGGGGAGGAAGGCAATTGACATGGAGATGGAACTGCAAGTGTTTGGGACATAAATGTTTGCTGGGCCCTGAAGAGACAGTCGGACACGGAGAGGAATTCTAACAAACAGACTTTGATGGGTTCCTCCCTGTCTACACACCTCGTTCATGCCGTAGTAAACTATAGCTCCCTTCCTGGAACAGGTCTTCTCTCTACAATACATTCTTTAGGCAGTTGGGGGAAGATGAAAGGTGCTTTTTGGGTCTGTGGGGCCTTGATTGTTTTCAGCTAGAAGTAACTGGCATGCCAAAGAGACATTTTGGGGTGGCAGACTTTGTTCCCCTACAGGTCGCTCCCAGCAGAGCCGTTAAGAAGCGTTGTGCCCTACAGTGATTCACTCACTTTCCCCCTAATCCCTCATCCCCATAATTTCATTTTCCTAATGTCCCTTCCAGATGCCCTTAGAACTGAAAGCATCTCCCACTCTCTTTCCTAGAGGTACTTTCCAGCATTCAAATGCCCATGTTCAAATGAGTGCATCAAGGTGACACATCTGAGCTTCACTGTGTCCTTCCTTCACAGCAGGGGACTGCGGAATGTTCTGCATCACATCCTGTGTAAATTCCTCAGCAGCAACCAGGCATTCCTCGATAGGGAAGCAAACTGGATACCTAAGTTAGGCCAGGAAAGTATTATACCGTTTGGCCAAGGAAACACTTGGCATCACATAGCTATTTGTTTTAACACTGAAGCCCAATTTTAATAAGCTAGTAAATCATGTTCCTTGAATTGGGAAACTATATACATTTTTTAAAACTTTTTTTAAAAATTTTATTTATTTATTTATTTATTTATTTATTTGGTTGCACTGGGTCTTAGTTGAGGCACACAGGCTCCTTAGTTGCAGCATGCACGTGGGATCTGACCAGGGATCAAACCTGGGCCCCCTACATTGGGAGCACCTAGTCTTATCCACTGCATCACCAGGAAGTCCCTACATACATTTTTTAATGGACGTTGTCCTCTCTCAGAAGGAGTTATCTTTAGTTTTTTGCCATAATTATGGGATACGTGAACTAATCATAATTTCTTATACAAGTGGTAAGAGCACAAAATTTTAATGGGCAAGGAAGAGAGAAACAAAATGGAGACCAATCTTCTAAACTTAACATAAATGTAACAATAAACAGTCATGAAGGGAATTTTGATGATACAATAACTTTTATTAGCTTGATATGCTGACTGAGAAAAGAAATAGCATGCATTTTTAAAAAGTGACTTTTAAGGAAGAATAATTTGTTTGCATAAAATATGATTACTTACCCTCATAAATGTTTATTTGAATTTACGGCACTATAACCAAAGCCAACTGCATGAGCCACAGCAGGGAAACCCAATTCTGAATTGCAAAACAAACCGAAGGTGTGACTGGGAGCACATCAGCATCTCATGCTGACTCGGAGAAATTTGAGCAGTTAAAATTCTGCTGATTCTCCAGGATAAGAGGCTCTAATGAGGCTGAAACCTTTAGAAACAAGAAAAAAAAAATACAACTCAGACTGGGGCCCTCCCCTCCCAAAAAGAACAACACCCAGAAGAGGCTGGTCAGCACCTTTCTCAGGTTTACCTGAGTTTCCAACCTGCCATCCACACTAGAACCTGTCCACTGGCAACCTGAGGCCAGTGCAGCAGCAGATGCCATTTTTATAGGTTAGTATTTAAATAAGTTTAGAAGAATTTAGAGCAAAGGTTATGAGGGCTATGCTCTCCAACTCACGAGTCTCCACTATTTTCGCTCTTCCTGGACTCCTATTCTCATTCATTTACCTACCTATCCCCATGGGTCTGGGACCTCTGACCTACACACTTGCCTTTTAAGGACCCATGGAGGACTTCCCTGGTGGCTCAGTGGTTAAGAATCCACCTGCCAACGTAGGAGACATGGGTTCGAGCCCTGGTCTGGGAAGATCCCACATGCCGCAGAACAACGAAGCCCGTGTGCCTAGAGCCCATGCTCCACAACACGGGAAGCCACAACAATAAGAAGCCCACACACTGCAACAGAGTAGCCCCCGCTCGCCACAACTAGAGAAAGCCTAATGTGTGCAACAACAAAGACCCAATGCAGCCAATAAATAAATTAATTAATTAATTAAAAAAAAAAAAAAAAAGGACTCATAAAGTACTACTCCCTTTCTATCACCAAGCTGAACACTGGAAGCTCTTTAAGAACATTGGCTCACATTGTCTCCATCCAGAAGGAGAGTGTGCAAAAGGGACCTTGACAAATACTTTGATACTAATTCTCTCATTTGAGGCTGCCCAAGGAACCAGAGCAAGTCAGAGGTAGAGGGAGACCCAAGATTTTGTCTCCCCATTTCCTAGTGTCCAGGACTTCCAAAGATCCTAAAGCTACCTCTACTCCTAACCAACTGGATGCTCAATGAGCATTTACTGATGAAGGATGCAGGAATGTCATGGAGGAAATGCAGAAGGATAGGCAAGGTGCTAAGGGTCAGAATAGGACATCTTGAAATCATGCAATCGTGCAAAAAAAATTGTTTTTAGACGGATGATTCTCCATAATTGGATAATTTATTTACTTGCTATCATCAAGGAAAATTTCTTTAATACTGTGATTTTTGTTTTTAAATAAACATGAAAGCATGACTTCTAATGTCATCTTGTTACTTGTTATTATTTAACCCTGTCACACAGAAAACAGTACAAAAGAGGGACAGAAAAAGGGATGGAAATAAAAATGTAGAAATAGTGAACTCCCAGTGTGCCCAGCGCTGGGCTTGGTGAGTTATCTGTGGTATGTCATGGGACCCTCACTTCTCCTCATTTTAAAAATCAGGAAACAGGAGTCACAGAGGACCCTGGCCAAGGTCACAGAGCAAGTAACAAGGTAGTTGGCCCATACTTGATCTTTTAGAACTGCTGGCCAATTAGGACTTCAACTCCCTGCTTCATTTTTTCAGATCATATTGCATGGCTTAGGCTTTGGCTTTTAAGGCTGAAATAAAAACACAACATATTTACTGTGACATTTCCATTTACATGGTCAATTTCCATTTCCCCTTCACATACCTAGTTAAGGCCTTAGTGGTCCACAGTTCACTGAGTAGCCACAATTTTAAACCTGATTTCCAAAGCTGTTTCTTTAGAATGCAGTTGCAGAAGGCAGAGCGGCAGATGTCGGTATTAATGCCGCCGCATTGCGACAATTACTGGGAAAGTAGCCTAAAGGAGGAATTTTCTGAACTCTGCTGATGCCGGTTTCAGTTCTCTTATTCCTTTCGGCTCTAGAGGAGCCCAGTGTTAGTGAGCAATTTCAGCTTCTCTCATGGAGACCTCGTCCCCCAGCTGTTCACTTCTCCATCGAGAGCAGCACCAAATAGCTCAAATATGAGGGCTGATAACTATGTTTCCTAGACGCCATGTTATGACTGCATCCATCATAGGAAGTTGATTCTGCCTTTTTAAAAAATCATCAGGAAAAGTATCTTCACAGCATGAAACCTGAGAGAGAGCTGAAAACCTCACACAGTGTCAAGAGGAGAGTTAACAAAGAAAATTGCAAATATTTTATTTCCACATTATTTCCCTCAGCCCCCTTGTTGTCAAGACCTTTCTGGCCTTTAAACCACAGGTAGCTTCTGGTGAAGCTTGAGACAGATGGCAATGCAGAGTTCCTGGCAACCGAGATAAAAGTGCGTAACATCAAGCACCCACCTTGCAGCTTCAGAGGCTCACAACGCCCCAGCTCCTTCCCGAGGCCTCAGGAAGCCTTGCTTGCTAAAATCATTTTCTGGTTAACAAGAAATCTATGCAACATTTCATGCCCGGCCTTTCAGCAGCCCCCTCTGAGGGATCCACACTCTGCATTTTAATTTAGATCTACACGTTTTGTTTTTTAATAGAACGAACTGTGCATAACAACACACTTCACAATATGAAATGAGAAGCCCTTGATACAGTTCATCTACTGGAAGGTTTTAACTCTAGATCCAGAACAAATAAAGCAAAATAAACACAGCAGGACCCCAGCTTTCCTCTTCCCACATTTGGTAACTGGTTTGGGCACAGAAGGAGGAAAGATTTGGGGGCACAGAGGAAGTGGAAGAGGTAGTAAAGCACATGAATGTTCATGACCTGCTAAGGAATTCTTCATCTCATCTCGAGTCAATGATCTTTTATTGAGCATCACAGTGTGTAAGACGTTGTCCTGAATCCCTCTTGGTCATTTTGCCACATTTGCTGTGTAATCAATCCTTTTGCAATCAGCTCAGGTTTCAAATAACCTTTGAGAAGCTTTTTACCATTGCAGCATGTACATGGAGATTTCAGATCCATTTGAAAGCACAGCAGGAGGGCTAATTTGGAGATAATAGACATTTTCCTTTTGTTTGTATTCAAATCCACAAGGTTTTACAGAACTCCGGGAACTTGTTGGTACACACAAATTTTGTAACAAAAGCTGTATCCAGGAGCTGGCAGTGGTCTTCAAGAAACTACACTCATTCCAAAGTCTAACCAAAGAGGAGTGACGCACTTAGCGGATGTGCCTACCAATCCCACAGCAGGCAGAGGAGCCACCTTCAAACATGTCTTCAGAAAGCCATGCTTCAAGTTTGGCAACTGATTCTCAGTGTCCACCCTAAAGACTCTGAAGAAGTGACAAGCACTGAAGATGTTGCGCGGTTCTAGGAGGCAGCCTCCTAGCCCTCCTGCTCTCAACTGGCAGGACTTGAAAGCATCAGCAACCCCTGGATGCCAGAGCCATTTCTCCAAGGACTTGGATGAGTTTGGCTAATGCGTTTGGGCAAATGACACTTCTTAAGAGAAGGTTTTGCCATTCAACCAATCAGGAACGCAATTTGCCTCTATCCACAAACCTGGGAAATTACAAAAGTCTGGCATTCAACTCAATTTCTTTTCCTTTGTGATGTTCATGAACTTATCTACAATCGGAAAATCGTTGTTATTTCTCCCCACTACATTATTCTAAAAGCTAAAGAGATTGCAAATGAGGCTGAAAAGACTCCAAACCTTCTTTCTGTTTTCTAGGTCCTAATCATTCTTCAAGATCCAACACCAGTGAATTTTCACAAAATCTTCCCCAGCTGCACACAGCCCACACTGAATTACTATGGATGTTAGCTGCAGTATCATACACTGCTCAGGTCTCTTCCTAATCTGGTTTCTGTTAAAAAAAAAAAAGAAAGAAAGAAAAGAAAAGGAGAAAGAAACTGAGAGTTTAAAAAAAAGAATAAATATGGAGGCCAAAATATCAACTTTATTACCAAGTGGTTTTGCTAGGACTAACACTCAGATTTTATTTAGGCAGACTTGCCCCCAATCTCAGGCAGCCCTGTACCAGGGCAAGGGATAAATACATGCCCAGGCAAAAAATATACTTTGGGGGTGGAGTGAATAAAAAGGAAAGAGAAGCCTGGATTGTGCTCAGGAAAATTTCTTCTCAAAAAAACCAGAGATGGGAAAAAAATTGTTCTCCTCTAGCATATAGTTCTGCCTTAAATTTCTCCATGTATATTAGTTCTGTACCTTTACCTGGGTTTTTAAGCTTCTTCAGGACAAGAGCCATGTCTTACTTGTCTTGTGTCCCTCACAGAAACAAATACAATGCTAGGTAAATAAGGAGTATTTAATAAATATTTGTATTCAAAAAGATTGATAATAAGAGTAGGGATTGTAGAAAGTTAACTCTTCACATTTTTAAAAAAAACAACCAAGCCTTAGAAATTCTAATCTGCTTCATCAATAAGTTGGCCATTGTGCACGTGGGTCCCAGGTCAAATCCTCACATCCAAAAGACCTGACCTAAAGCCATGCAGCCTTATTCTCTATTGTGACAAAGGAAAAAACCTCTATTTCATTATTCAGAGCATGTTATCATCTAAAGACCTTGAGCATAATTTGGCTATAAGTTCATTTTTCACACACTCAGGACCTAAATGCTGTTCTCTCTTAATGAAATATCTATAGAAAATACTGCAAGATTTGGTTGAGGAAAAAAAAAAAGAAATACATATCAAATGGCAAGAAATAAGAGCTAGGAACGACCGCTTAAGGTGCAAACACAGGTAGGATATACCTAAATTCCTCCGAGTTGGTTGATGAGAATCTAGCAGTTAGAATGAAGAAAATCTATACTCTGAAGAAATGCCCTGCTAGCACACCAAGCAAACTGTGGGTGTAAAATTCCTGAGCATTTACACACCATCTGCCTAGATATTAAAACTGCAGTTCTAGGCATAAAGGGAAGCATAACAAATTAAAGAAACTTCTAAACTGGAATGTCCTGAAATTCAAGCACTGAAAGTTCCCCCAAACAGGGCGCTGACAAGGTGAAGCCTTTTTGTCTGAACAAACACAGATTGCGAAAGCATTAGTGGAGCAGTCACATATATATTAGTGGAGCAGTCACATATATATTATGTCCTCTCTCAAGAAGGGACAATTTTTGAGGATTCTTAGAAGAAAAAATAAGTGCAACCTGGAGACAGATGCCTACATTGATCTATACCAAACCAAGAAACTATCTTCTCTGAGGGAACATCTGCAATTCTTAACCACCATCAACCAGAAACAATTGATAGAAACCCTCCGTAACAACCGTGTTGGGGTTCTGCTACCTCTAATGGCACTTCTGAGGGACACCTGAGAAAGTGGCCTTTCTAGACAGGGGTTAACTGTAAAGTGCTCACTGGCAAGTCATCCTTAGGAGGTGCTCAAGCAGAAAGCATGGAAACACCTTCCGAGACTGGCTCCAAGTGAAGTCACCAAAGCCCACCCAAACCTTTCCAGTTGGTTTCTAAACTGCTCAAAAAATTATTCCCTCTACTAAAGAAGTTATTGAGTCATTTCATTGAATAGACACGTACATAGTCCTTACTATGTGTCAAGCTGGGTTCTAAGTGCTTTCATCCTCTTAACAAGCCTATTAGATGATACTTTCATTATCCCTATTGTGTAAATGAGGATACTGGGCACAGAGAGACTAAGTAACTTGCCTAAGGTCACACAGCTCATAAGTGATTTGAATGCATACTGTTCAGGATCTTAGGTCCATGCTGCTCTGCATAAGTATGAGTAACCCAGCAACCCTCTGCAGTCATGATCAACACGGACTGCCCTAGCTAACTCTCATCGAGACTGCTAATGTAAAATGTCTGACAACATAACATCAACGTTTATGTTGTCAGCATATGGGATATATTAAAATATGTTAGAGTCCCCTCTCCAAAAAACTTAGACATAAAGGTGTTGGAGAACCAAGCTGTCGCAAGAACCAAAATCACCTGGAAGTCTTGCTAAAACGCAGCGGGCTGGGCCCCACCCCCAGGTGCTGCTGCTGCTGCAGGAAACCGGTGTTGCTCAGCTAGGCCTGCCATAGCACAATGCCACAGACTGGGTGGCTTAAATGACAGAGATTTGTTTTTCTCACAAGAGAAAGTTCAAGATGAAGTTGTTGGCAAGTTTGGTGTCTCCTCAGGCCTCCCTTCGGCTAGCAGATGGTCGCCTTCCTGCTATGTCCTCACGCAGCCTTTCCTCTGTGTGTGTGTATCCCTGGTGTCTCTCTCTCTTCTTATAGGGACACCAGTCATATTGTATTAGGGCCTTACTAGGGGCCTAAGTTTAACTCAGTCACCTCTTTGAAGGCCCTATCTCCAAATGAAGCCACATGGATGAGGGCCTACCCATAGGATCTCATTTAATCTTACCTCTTTAAAGGCTCCAAATACGTTTACATTCTGAGGGACTAGCAGTTGGGACTTCAACATATGAGTTTTGGGAGGGGACATAATTCAGCCCATAATCGTGCCACACTTTGAGAAGCTCTGGTCTAGAGAATGCAGCAAGCACATGTAAAGGGCATGCCCCAGGCAGGAGCCCCACAAGGGCAATCACCCTTGTGTGCCCACAAACTGAATGTGCTGGTTTGAGTCTGTTGTCACTGATGAGCATCACTTATACCTCTCGCTCCAAGCCCTGCCGTGCTGGCCAGCACAGGGCCCTTAGACCCTCACTCACTGTCTCAGATCTGGGGTCTTGCTGATGCCTCCAGATGTTGACTGTAATCCTTTCTCGAAACTTTGGGGCTCATGTCCATAAAGCTAAAAAAAACTAACGCTTCCATGTATTCACCCATGCAATCCAAGAATCATGCCATTTCTGATAAAAATAAGATTTCTTCCTAAGAGTAAAAATATAATTCTAAATAAAAGTAGATCAGAGTCGACATGTATGAAGTGTCACCTCAAGGAGAAAAATGGCTCACCATCTCAGTTCTTTTAGGCTGCTATAACAAAAATACCATAAACTCAGTAGTTTATAAACAACAGAATAGTTTATAAACAACAGAAATTTCTCACAGTTTGGAACATTGGGAAGTCCAAGATCAAGGTGCCAGCAGATTTGGTGTCTGATAAGGGCCCACTTTCTCAAAGACACTGTCTTCTCACTGTGACTTAACATGGCATAAAGGGCAAGGGACCTCTCTGGGGCCTCTTTGTTAAGGGCACTAATCCCACTCATGGGGGTTCCACCCTCATGACCTAAACATCTCCCAAAGTCCCCACCTCCTAACACCACCACCTTGGGGGTTAGGATTCAACATATGAATTTGGGAAGGACATAAACATTCAGCCCATAATGGTCACAGACTTAGACTTACAAGTCTTGATTTTCATCAGATTGAAGCTATTTAGATAACTAAAACACAGTGAGTCTGAAAGAAGGTAAAATGGTCTTAGAAACATGGGGGAGAGGGGACTTCTGGCAGCCAATAATGTGGACCCATTTGAGCAGCATCCAGGGACCAGTAAAGTACTTGGTTGGTCCAACATGAATACTAATCCACCTAATGTGTAATCTCTTTTCTGAAAACATATGCACTGGGACATGCCAACAGAGCTAGTGACATGAAATATTTGAGTCGTATTAAGTCCCCTAGTCTTGCTTCCATGGTCACCAAGCAGCCTTCTGGTAATTTCATTTCTCGTGCACACATCTCCAGAGAAAGCACACCTGGTCAGGCCAACTAGGAATTTCTGGTCTCACGGCAATTACATTTCTCATAGTAAATTATTAAGTTGGCATCCTGACCTTATAAATCAGCCTGTTGAGACCTTTGTTCATACAAGTCCAGTCAACTCAGGAATACTAACAAGATCTCAGCTTCTGAATTTTGGAGCCCAGAGAGCCAGACTCTGATTCCCCCAAGTACATGCCATCTTGTGGAGTCTCCTAGTAACCAGTCATCTAGCTGTGCAGCACTGTGGACAGATGACCCTGACAAGATAGCTGACACAGTTTGCGACTGAGCAATAGGACCACATTTAAAGAACAAGTGAAGCATAGAGCAAAACAGACAGACTTCGGAGTCAGACAAGCTATTGGTTAAATCCTGGCCCTACAACTTACTAGCATTGTTATTTAGTCTCTGACTCTTAATTTTCTCACTTGCAAAGCAGGAGAAATGCCTTTGTTATAAACCACTGGTTCTAAAAGTGTAGACCCTGGATGTCTTATTCTGTTTAGGCTGCTGTAACAGAGTGCAATAGACTGGGTGGCTTATAAACAACACCAATTTATTTCTCACAGTTCTGGAGGCTAGGAAGTCCAAGATCAAGGTGAATACCCTTGAAGGTTTGGTGTCTAGAGGAGATCCACTTCCTAGTTCATACACAGCCATCTTTCCACTGTCCTCACGTGGCAAAAGGAACGAAAGCACTCTCCTGGGCCTCTTTTATGAGGGCATTAATCCCATTCGTGAGGGCACTGCCCTCATGACCTAATCACCTCTCAAAGACTCACCTCCTAATACCATCACATTGGGAATTAGGATATTAACATATGAATATTGGGTGGACACAAGCATTAAATCTATAGCATTGGACTAGCAGCATCAACATTTTTAAGAATCTGTTAGAAATGCAAATTCTTGAATCCCACACCAGCCATACTAAATCAGAATCTCTTAAGATTGAGCCAGAAATCTGTATTGTAACAAGCTTTCCAGAGGATTCTGATGCTCACTAAAACTTCAGAAGTATTAATATAGGTTATTGTGAAGATTGGAAATCATGTATACAAAGTATCTAGTACAGTGCCTAACATGAAAGCAGATACTCAAGACATTTTTGTGGGTATTATCATTACTACCACAGGAAATCTGGAGAATGAAGGAGTCTCCCAAGACCTCACCACCCTCCCAACAATTAATTTCATTTCTTATTTGTTATTTTAGATATATTGTCAAGATCCTGTATTTGTTCAACTTTGATAAATTTTCCTTCTTTACTCACAACAATGATACTTTTTCATATGCTGTGTAGTCTTCAAATTCCCATGGCTGCCCAGTATTTCATCAGGTGGACATGCCATAGTTTATGTAATTATTTCCTTAGTTTTGATCAATTATGCTGCTTCTAATTTTTCAGGAAATATCTTTGGCATACAACTTATTCCTTTCCTTTGGAACATTCCAAACTCCTATACAGAAGAATGTCATGTCCCAAAGAATGAATTTGTGTGAGCGTTCTTATGAATGACCTGGAAACAAATGATTACGCTAGTGTTTACATTGGACTGTCCCCAGCTAGAAATGGTAACCCTTGGTATTTTATTAAGCAGAAAAATAGTTAGTACTGTTAGAAATTTTTTCAATTACTACCAAGTTTGAGCATTTAAATTTACTAAAATGTGATGTGACTATATAAATTGTTATTTGAATAATTCACAGAAATTCACAATTATTCTTCTCTGTAAATCTGTACAAATGGATGATCTTTTCTAAATCTGAAAACATGTAATTCTGAGTTGGTTAAAAACTTGGTATCCTTTTATGTGAGAGAATATATAAATAAACAAAATTGAAAATAGATTCCTTTTATAGTCTGGTGTTTAAATATTTAGGTTCCTGGTGAATTTTACTATTGTTAAATAATTCTACATTCTGCCTTGTATGCAATACATTGATGTATGCAATATATAAACAGAATTGAAAACAATAAAACATTAATATCCATTTTAGCAGTAAAGACAACTGTGTATTATGAACAAAAAATTAAAACATGATATTTAGCTGCAGTGTAATGAATTTAAACATGTAAGGAATGGAGATATTCATTTCTGATTCTGAATTACTATGCTAAGAATATATATAAGCTGAAAGATTAGTATCGTTTTGTTGCTGTTGTTATCACTACCAGTAAGAAAGCTACTGTGTTTGGGAATGTGGTTTGATTATATTATAACGGGATATATACTTATTCCTAGTTGTTTTGCTAAGATCCTGGAATTATACGTCTTGCTTATCCTTATGAAAAGGACGATTCTTGAATTTTTCATTTTTTATTAAAATCGGAAATTCAACTTTCAGGCCAAGTACTATGAATTTCAGTTCCAAACTAATAAATTGCAGAACATATAAAAACCCAATAAAATAAAGAGATCTATTATGAACTGCAATGAGAAACCTCAGCAAGTTTTCTAGAAACAAAATCAACTTATAAAAACTATTATACACTTTACAAGAAAGTACTTACGAATCATCAACTTAAGAAAGAACAAACAAACAAACAAACAAACAAAAAAAAAGAATCCACTTGCCAATGCAGGGAACACAGGTTTGATCCCTGGGCCAGGAAGATCCCACATGCCGTGGAGCAACTAAGCCCATGAGCCACAACTACTGAGCCTGTGCTCTAGACCCTGCAAGCCACAACTATTGAGTCCATGTGCTACAACTACCGAAGTCCATGAGGCTAGAGATGCCACTGCAATGAGGAGACTGCGTGCCACAATGAAGAGTAGTCACTGCTCGCCGCAACTAAAGAAAGCCCAGCACAGCAATGAAGAACCAACACAGCCAATAAATACATAAATAAATTTATTAAAAAAATAACGTGATGCAAACAAACTAGAAGATGAAAATGAAAGCAAAAATAAAGACTTTTTTTTAAATAATAAAAAAAAAAGAAAGAACATATAAGACCTTTACAGAGAATATTTTAAGGCTCTAAATTATAGGATATAAAAGATATGAATACATTGGGGAGCTCAACCCCATCCATGGATGTGATAGCAACATAGTAAAGACGCCAATTTTCTCCAAATTAACTTCCAGACTTAGTATAATCCCAAATAAACTTCCAGTTTGAGGAACTTGATAAATTTATTCCAAATTTTTATGGCGAAATAAAAGAACATAGATAACCAAGTCAACTTTGAAGAACAAAAAGGGAGGACTCACCTACCAGATATGAATACATATCATAAAACCTGTATATTAAAAATAATACAGGGCTTCCCTGGTGGCACAATGATTAAGAATCCGCCTGCCAATGTAGGGGACACGGGTTCGAGCCCTGGTCCGGGAAGATCTCACATGCCGTGGAGCAGCTAAGCCCGTGGGCCACAACTACTGAGCCTGCGCTCTAGAGCCTGCAAGCCACAACTACCGAGCCCACGTGCTGCAACTACTGAGGCTCTCATGCCTAGAGTCTGGGCTCCACAACGAGAGAAGCCACCACAATGAGAAGCCCACGCTCTGCAATGAAGAGTAGCCCCCGCTCTCTGTAGCTAGAGAAAGCCCGTGCACAGCAACGAAGACCCAATGCAGCCAAAAATTTAAAAATTAAAAATAATAACAAAATAAAACAAAATAAAAAATAATACAGTGCTCACTGAGAAAGAAATACATAAACTGAATAGAATAGAGCTCAGAGATACACATACATGTGCCCACACACAACGCACACAGACCCTTGATTTGTCATAAAGATGGGCACCACAGGGCACAGATTATTTAGTCGATGTTGTTGAGTAGACCTCTCACTAGCTCAACTGTTACCACACTGTAACACCTTGATTCCCATAGAAGCCTCCTATCTGGTCTTCCTTTTTCTTTTGACGCTCTTCAGTCTATCAAACAGTGATCCTGTTAACACCTAATCAGATCAGGTTTGCACTTTTATTTTTTATTTTTCCCAGCTTTATTGGGATAAAATTTGACATATAACATTAAGTTTAAGGTGAATAGGGTTGATTTGATACACATATATTATAAAATGATTACCATCATAGTGTTCATGCTTGTTTTTTAAAATATGAACAACTTATATGAGGACAAAGAGTTTCTCTGGTCCAATTAGATTAGGCAGAGAATGATAGCTAATAATTATTGCGCTCTTTCTATTATTAGGCACTATATGATTTACACATCATCTTCACTTATGATTATGCATATCACTTAAGATTACACATAATCAATCACTTGATCGTCACAACAAAGCTGTGAAATAGGCACTATTATTTCCCCCATTTTTAAGAGGCACAGAGAAGAAGTGATTTACCAAAGGTCACAAGTTACCTCTCTGTGTAGAGGCAGAGTTGGGATCTGAACTCTGGAATTCCAGCTCCAGAATATCTGAACGAGATCTGCAGCATAGAATTATTTGTTTCCGAAGACTTTTAGATGCTCCACATAGTTTTAATTACTTAGAAAATTGTCATGATGTTCATAATTGATTTTACAGCTATTATTCAATTAAATGGTAGGAAGGAATTATCACAAAATTTATTACAAAATCCAGCGTGGTGCCTGACCTAGCTTTCTGATATCTGCCTGGTTTCTACCACGCTGCTCTTTATATCATTCTCCTCTGCAGCAGGCACGGGAGATCTTTCCTTGATTCCTTGGGTCTTCCATCCACGAGAGGTCAGACTGACAAGGAGGCCTGCACATTCCAGGGCTGTCCCGACACCTGGCTGTTGATACAGCAGCGCAGGTATAGAGATGGGACAACACATCACTTGGTTTTGCCAGAGCAGAGAAAGGCTGGAAAGGGAGGCTACCATGGGCAACAGAGTGCCATGAGCTAAAGGGATTCTGTGTGCAGGACTCAGCTTGCAGTAACCTGAAAGCCACTAAAAACTTAAAGCAAGAAGAGTAATGCAAAGTGCAGGATGGACTGCAGAGTGTGTGTGTGTGTGTGTGTGTGTGTGTGTATGTGTGTGTGAGAGAGAGAGAGAGAGAGAAATGTAACATCAAGACTTTTCTCTGTGTTGAAAAAACCATGTATTTAGACAGGCCCCACCCAGAGCAGCTCAATTATCCAAATTAGCTAAGAAGTCAGGGACATTAACCCATCCTTAAAGACAAATATGTGTGGCCATTACCTAAAGAAAAGACATAATTAAACTCTAAATGTGAAAAATTGAATACATCATTCACCTTTTGGGTTGAGGCTTTGAGAAGTCTGGTAGGCAGGAAGGGAACTGATGCTACATTTGTTATTGATAACCAATATTATTTCTTTTTTTCCAGTTCATTGAGAATATAATTGATACATAACATTGTGTAAGCTTAAGATGTACAACATAATGATTTGATATATGTATATGTTGTGAAATGGTCACCACAATAAGTCCAGTCCACATCCATCACCTCACATAAACACTTGTTTTTTTCCTGTAATGAGAACTTATAAGATCTATTCTCTTAGCAACTTTCAAATATATAATACAGTATTATCAACTATCGTCACCATGGTAGATATTACATCCCCAGAACTTACCTTATATCTGGAAGTTTGTACATTTTGGCCACCTTCACCCATTTCTCCCACTCCCTGACCCCCTATGGCAACTGACATTATTTCATTTGAAATTTGACAAGCATATATCAAGAGGCTTCTAGGTTTATCACAGATAATATTAATTGAATGTTCGATATATGTGCCAGATGCTGAGCAATCTACTTGACCTGAGCTACTTCATTTGACCTTACTATAACCCTGTGGAATAAGGAATTGCTATCTTCATTTTATGGATGCGAAATTGAGACTCACCTTGATTCCCACAAACCCTCCTATCTGGTCTTCCCGCTTTTTCTTTTGATGCTCTTCAGTCTATTTAACAGTGATCCCGTTAAAACATAATCAAACCATGGTATCAAAGAGAAGAATAAGGATTTTAATTCAAGCCCAATTCTAAAACCTGGGCCTTAAAAAAATTCTTTCAGTAATGAAAGATTTGCTTATTGGAAAAAAATAAAGTACCAAAGATAATAGAGTAATTAAGAATAAAAGGGTGAACGTCTATATCCCCACTATCCAGCTTAAGAATAAAACATTATGGGACAAAGGATTAATCTCCAAAATATACAAGCACCTCTTGCGGCTTAATACCAAAAAAGCAAATAACCCAATCCAAAAATGGGCAGAAGACCTAAATAGACATTTCTCCAAAGAAGACATACAGATGGACAACAAACACATGAAAAGATGCTCAACATTACTAATCATCAGAGAAATGCAAGTCAAAGTCACAATGAGGTATCACCTCACACCAGTCAGAATGGCCATCATCACAAAATCTAGAAACAATAAATGTTGGAGAGGGTGTGGAGAAAAGGGAACTCTCCTGCACTGTTGGTGGCAATGTAAGTTGGTACAGCCACTGTGGAAAACAGTTTGGAAATTCCTTAAAAAACTAAAAATAGAACTACCATATGACCCAGCAATCCCACTCCTGGGCATACACCCAGAGAAAACCAGAATCCAAAAAGAAACATGTACCATAATGTTTATTGCAGCACTATTTACAATAGCCAGGACAGGGAAACAACCTACATGCCCATCAACAGATGAATGGATAAAGAAGATGTGGCACATATCTACAATGGAATATTACTCAGCCATAAAAAGGAATGAAATGGAGCTATATGTAATGAGGTGGATAGACCTAGAGACTCTCATACAGAGTGAAGTAAGCCAGAAAGAGAAAAACAAATACTGTATGCTAACTCAAATATACGGAATCTAAAAAATAAAAGGGTACTGATGAACCCAGTGACTGGGCAAGAATACGGATGCAGATGCGGAGAATGGACTGGAGGACAGGGGCTTGGGGGAGCGGGGGGTGAAGGGGAAGCTGGGACGAAGTGAGAGAGTAGTATAGACATATATACACTACCAACTGTAAAATAGATAGCTAGTGGGAAGTTGCTATATCACAAAGGGAGATCAACTCAATGATGGGTGATGCCTTAGAGGGCCAGGACCGGGAGGGTGGGAGGGAGTTGCGGGAGGGAGGGGATATGGGGATATATGTATAAATACAGCTGATTCACCTTGGTGTACCTCAAAATCTGGTACAAGAGTGTAAAGCAATTATGCTCCAATAAAGAGCTTAAAAAAAAAACCATTATGAGTACAGTTAGGCTCCTAGGTTTATTTCACTCCCTCCCTCCCAGAGATGACCATAAACCTGAATTTGGTGTTTATCATTTACAAGCACCCCTTTATATTTTTTTACATATGTTGGTATACTTAAGTAATATATGATATTGTTTTGCATGCTTCTCTAAACTTTAAGTAAAAGATACACTGTAAGAATCCTTTTATAATTTGATTTTTCACTCATTACGGTAAGTGTATGAAACATCAGGTTGATAACTTTAGCTCTAGCTTATTTATGTTCTCTGCTATATAATATCCCACTTTGTGAACACATCATCATATATTATTTATTCTTTTGTTGGGGAGCACTTCAATCATCTTTGACTTTTATAATTACAAATGATGCTGCTATGAACACAACTGTACTTTCCTTCTTGTGCAGGAATTTGTCCAGAGTATATAACTAGATGTACGACTGTTGGGTCATGACACACTCACATCTTCACATGTACTTGCTGTTGTAGAATTACTCCAAAGTGATGGCTGTCGCTGCCGCTCCCACCACCAGTGCACGGCAGGATCTCTTGCCCACCTCTGAACCCGCATTTGGTTCTATCGGACTTTTTAATTTTTGTCCCACTGAAAGGTATGAAATGGCATCCAACTGTGGTTTTAATTTGGACTTTTCCTCATCCCCAGTGAGGCTGAGCCGCTTTTCATGAGTTTATTCGACTACTCAGGTTTCCTTCTCTGTGATTTGTCTGTTCATCGGCTTGAGCCAAAAAGGTGTAAACACACAACTCCTCCTGAGGACAAAAAACTGGAACTCAGGGCTCGGTATTAAAGATATTCACTGTCTAGTAGGACAGACAGACAAGGAAAAACAGGCAATTCTGCAAGGTAAGTTGAGAGAAGAACGGAGTCAATGGGTAAGGAAAGGCTTTTGCCGGGAGACAAGCCTTAGGCGAATGGCTTGAGAATGCATGACAGCCAGGTACAGAGGGGAGAGCATTCTAGAGTGAGGAGACAGTATTTGCAAAGCCAGGGAGGAAAGGAAGAACCTGCTGTGTCCAAGAATATAACAACCAGCTCTAACTGGTTGGAAAAAGGCTCCTTGAGGAGACACGTGACTAAGAAGGGGAAGCAGCAGCCAGATCTTAAAGGCCTTGTATTCTGCACTGAGGAACTACTTGTCCTGGGGTCCCAGGGGGTCATTTGAGGATTGTGAGCAGGGGGGTGTCAGGATCATATCTGCACTCTAGGGTACAGACAGGGGTGAAGAAGGAAGGGCTGAAATAGAGGCAGGACTGTTAGCAATGAGAACAGTTCGAAGGCTACTGCAGTACTGCTCAGAGCCTACACCAAGGCAGGATCAGAAAGGCCAGAAGGAGAAACTAAATTTAGGAGAAGCTGAGACTAGGGAATCAATAGAACTGATGACCTTTTTGAAGGATACTGTTGGGGTCTGAAGAGTTTATAAATAGCATTCCCTTTTCCAAGCCTGAGTTCACAACCGATTAAGATATAGATGTAGATAACAGGCAGATGAATATTGAAATATCAGCTTTATTATTGATAAAGTCAACATAGAAGAATAGGTCTTTCATAAGTTTTGCAGCACATGGACTTTCATGCAGCACAATGGACTTTCTAATATCAGACATGAGACGAGAACACACGTCCACCAGGGCACAGGCAGCCCTGGACATCTGGAGGACACCCATCCCTTGGGGGTCTGTCAGGGAGAAAGCAAACCCTCTGCAGGCAGGTAGATGGCAGATGAGAGATGAAGGAGAGGCCTCAGCAACTCATGCTCAGTTAGTTCACCAAAACCTACCAACCAGATGAATCATTCCTCCTCCTTCAGGAAGGAACGAGTATAAGTGTGTGGAGGAAAAGGGCAGCCTAGAAAAGGGAGGATCTGATGACACTACCCCACCCCCTGCAATGTCAGGAAAGAAGAGACACTCATCTCCAATAGACAACAAAAATAACATCTTGTTTTAGAAAGTGGCCATGGCATTGTGGAGTCAGCCAAGTCTGGGTTCCAGGCCTGCCCCATCACCTTGTACTTGTGTGACTTCAGGTAGATTATTTATAATAACACAGCAAGAATTACTAATTCTAATTACTATCTCTATCATAAATGCTTTTCATAATAGACTCACCTGATATTTACATCAACTCCGTGAAGAATATACTGTAAGTATCCCGATTTTATAGAGGTGTAAACTAGAGAATTTATGCTTTTTGTCCAGGTCACCTAACAAGAATGTGACAGGGCCAAGCCTCGAATCCTAGACTCTCTGACTACAGAGATTTGTATTCAGTTAGGATACACAACACATAAAAGGCTGGTCCCAGTGCTTGGCACATTGTAAACACTCCGTTTTTATTACTATTGCAATTCTATAACGGTCAGATCTTCACAGAAGAAAGGGTAGAGTCTTGAGGTATTGGTTAGAAACATGTAATAAGTGCAAAAGAAGCAACATAGTTCCAACCAATCATTTTGGAGGACAGTGTACATCCACTTTGAATGGTAAAGCAAATGTACCTGTAGACCTGCTGCTACAAGCAGAGACATTTACATTCATCTGTAAAGGAATAAAAACAGCACATTTGGGGAACAGAAAGGAAAGTGACTGGGCTGGCATAAAATATCCCTGCTGGGGTATGGAGGGTCAAAGAAGTGTGTGCAAGTGCTGAGGGGCCACCTGGGGACACAAGGCCACTCTGTTACTCTATTACATGTTTAACTTTATTTCCAAGAAGAAATAATCAACTTGGGACAAGAACTACTTCATGCCTGAAACAGTGACTGGCTAAATTTGTGTGCTTATAAGAACTTTGATTTGGCGTAAGGTGTGTAAAATATTCTTCACTCCCAAATCGTGAGTGGTTTTATTAACCGGCAAAGGGATGAGTTGAATTAATGAGGTGTGATTAGAATCAGTGCCGTAACTCAGATAGTTTAGAATAATGTTTATAGCAGACATGGTTTCTCTCTAAAACAAGCTAGGCCCAGGTGAGGCAGGAAAGAGCCAAATGTTTCTCCGCCCAGCAATGATGGGACTTATTCTTCTAAAACCGCAAGGCTAAAGCCAAGCTGGATAGGGGACATATTGCTTCTCCTATGAGACTGAATTATGTGGTTTCTAAGAAAAATGAATGCTTACCCTGGCAAGGTGGCTTACTTCTCAAGGAGCTGAGTAAGAAAATCAGCCACGGAAACTCCTTCCCAGGGAAACAGATCCTCACTCAGAGCACCCACACTGACCCTCATGTACAGGACCAGGGGCCACCCCACAGCTCCCTGCAACCCTTGGGGAAGCCTGAGATACTGGTCATTATTGCAGTTGCAAGAAGCCCCCAGCAGGCAAAGTTACTGCCTGAACCTCACAGAGTGTGGTTTGGGGGTGTGCCTGACTCAGGGGCTTGAAGAGGGGGTGCCCCATGGGAATAGAGACTGGAGAAAAGGAGCAAACGCCCTCCTAGCAAAGTTCTGAGCCTGAAAAGGCCTCTGCATTTGTGCAGTTTTCAGTAAGATGAAGCTCACACAGAACCACTCTTCTGAGACTCCCTTGTCCCTTCAATAAAAATTTCATAAACTTGCCTAATAGTCCGGTAAGGTTTATAGAGCAGAGACCGGAGCCGCAGGGAAACTCCAGAACGAGGAGGGATTCATCCACTCCCACCCTCCCGCAGAACTCCACCAGAGATAGGCTGGAGGGCCGTCTTTCCCCACCTCTCCGTGGATCACTAAATGGAATGGACGGGGGCAGGGAGAAGACCTCCGTGTCCTGAGGAATGCTGTGCTCCCTAATGGTGCCCCTTTACCCAGGTTAGGGAGGAACAAGCTTTGGGCGGGAACAGAAGGGGCACTCACAGCCTGTGTCCCACACAAACGCTAAGGTGGCACACAACACTCCTCTTGCCAGACACATCTGAGTTGGGAGGAGGTAAGATCAAAGGGGAGAGGAGCAGAAGGGTAGCAAAACTTACTAAATTCTCCAAGCGCATGTTAGGCATTAAGACAGTGACCCTGGACCTAAACACAAGAGAAACAGAAAAACATTTAGCAAATCTGAAATCCTGTGAGCCAGTAGCTCGATTCAAGCCATAACCCTTTCTAGGATCTCATCCACTGAGTTTCTGCCAGAATTATTTTCAGGAAAAAAATCAGGGCCCTAGGCCCTTCTCTGCTCCTCAAGATTTCTATAAGACTGACCCCTCCACCCTACCCCACTTCCTCTCTCCACAGATATACAAAGACTTTCCCACAATTTGTGCAAATTCCCAGAGGGTCAGGTTCTCCTAGCGCTCTGCCTCCAGGCTCTGCTAAAATTGATCTGTTCCCCATGACACTGATGAAGTATAAACTCAGCCTCTTTTTGGATTTCTACAACCTGAAATACATGTGAGTTAAACATGACTTAGTGAAGATTTCAGTGAGGCAAAGATGGTTCACACCACAAGAATACATGCCTTTTCAAATGGAACCACAAGTAGCATCATTCTCGCAACTGTCTGCAGCCATGGTAAGACCAGGGAGTGTTCCTGGCCCTGCTCCCTACTCAGCCCAGCTGCTCTTCACATCACTGGCTCTGTATCCCCATCCTTCCTTCCTTCTCTCCCTTTCCCTCTTCCTCTAAGAGTTAGAAAACAAAATCAAACTCCACCCCCCTCGGCCCTGCAGCTCAATTTAGCGATCACTGTTGATTGCTTCTGCCAGTAGGGTCTCATCCCTCACCATCCCCCCCCCCGCCCCCGGCCAGGTAATTTTTTTTTTTCAAACAAAGACAATTCTCTCCTTGAAATTTGATGCCAACTAAGAAGGACTAAGATTCAGGTGTGGTGTGTGAGGCTCTTATCTCAAGCATAAAAATTTGAAGGGCACCAAAAAACTCTATAATCAAGATATGTAACATTTTAACACAGTATTTTTTAAGCTAATTAATCAAAATTAATTAAATTAATCAAAATTAATACCAAAAAATCCATAATGAACAAAATATCAAAAATTTAAGTAAAGGTAGGCTGCTGTTTGTTTGTTTGTTTGTTTAGTACTCTGTGTTATTTTGCAATGGAAACACTAGTTCCCAATCAGCCCAAGGTTCCCAGGCAGGGGGGCCATGGTGTCTCCAACCCCATGTGTTTATGAGGGTTGACAATAGCATGAAAACACACTGGGCTATGCAGGGGATTTACACATAATTTTTTTTTTCACTGAAGAGCTTTTATTAACTTTTTCCATTTGTTTCAAAATATAGGAAGATATTTTGATCAGTATCTCTAGAGACACATGTTAGTCTTTTGCTTCAGGCTCCAATGTGGCTGGCAGAGTCCCCCAGTAGGGCTGCAGCTAAGGCAGTACCGGTGCTTGCCTGGTGTTAAGGGTCACCATGGTAACGCACAGAGGAGGGGCAGCAGGGCATCCTGGGTAAGCACTTGGAGTCAAACAGACCCGGCCTGAGGCCCAGCTGCTCCTCAACCGTTTGCTGTGAGACTTAAGGTGAGTCAGTTACGCATCTTCTCTCAGGCTCAGGGTCCTCCCTGGGAACACACAGGCGGTAGCCGTGCCTGCTTCCCAGGATGGTTGTGAGGATTAGATGAGATATTGATTGTCAAGCACTTGGCACATATGAAGTGACCCATAAATGTTAGTTGCTATTCTTCTGTGCGTTGTGTAATAGCTGTGATGGTCAAATAGGTTGATTATGTTTTGATGATATATATCCTAATCTAATGATTTGCCTGTTTCATCGATGATGCTGTTTGAGGAGGATCTTCTCAGCATATTAAAAAATTTTGATAGTAATGAATAGTACTGATAGTAATAAATACTTCTTTCTCTCCATGAGATTCTTATTGGTCTTTTAAAGCCTGTTTTTTGATGTCCTGCACAAACCCAAGACTGCAAGTTAATAGACCCTAAGTGCAGAAGCATCGACATATACACAACTTGCCTACTTGCCTAATAAAAACAACCATATACTGTATACCTACTATGTGCTCTGGGTGAGCTGCTTAACAGCCTTTAGCCTTGCACCAGCCTAACAAGGTTTTACAACTGACAGAAGGAAACTCAGAGAGGAGAAGTAACTTACTCAATATAACAGAGCTAATGATGGAAGAATGAGGACGTGAACATTGCCTTGTTCATTCATGCATTATGAATACTTCTTCTCTTACATTATCCTCCCTTTTTCTCATGGATTACCATAAAATAGAGATGAAAATGATTGTGTGGTCATAGTTCTGAGACTGGAATGCACTTGTGGCACTGCAGGCTCACGTGTATTTCCTCTCTGGTGAAATTTTCTGACTACAAGAGCCAAACTCAGGATTGAACGTTTGAATAAAGCAACTGAAGAGTTGCTAAGAGAGGTTAAGCACAACTTCCTTTGTTTTAATCAAGTAGATTTCAAGGTAACAAAGTTCACAACTTTTCAACAAGCCTTAAGAAGTAGAGCTGCTAATGGAAGCTCATCAGGAAGGAAAAACCAAGCTGGGAAAAAATATTTTTCATCATTCCCTCAAAACTAGGAAGGAGGCTAGGGGACACATTCAAATGAAAATATGTGAATAAACTCGCTATAAATTCATTTGCGAACCAGGAGGTTTGAGCAGTAGGGGCTTTTGATGGCCCAGATGTTGTCTTATTCTTTTCTTGCCACTCAATCTACTTGGAACTTTTTTTTTTTTCCTTCTAACGCTCTAACACTGATGATATTGTTTGAAATCAGCCTGGGACTGGAGACAAAAATGCAGATGCAGTTATAGAAGCATGAACAGCTGAAGCATGAAACTAATACGATCAAGAAAAGTAATAGAAAAATCCTACAGGCTGGTTTTAAAAAAAAAAAAAAAAGACAATGCTGAATCCGAATCTTTACTGCTGGGTAAATGAGCTGGAAGGACTATTACTGGCAGGAAAGTAATAATTATTCACACCAACGTTAGATGGGACACAGGTTAGCTGAGCAGCATACCTTCCCTTTAAGGCACTAGGCCAGAGCAAGGAGAGGGCATCCTGCTTGGCCATGACATTCCTCATTTTTTTCCCACCATCCCTGTGGCACTGTCAGAAGGGATTTCTAGGACCCGGTTCCAAGTTTGAGATCAGATTTGGAACAGAATTCTTGCCACCTTCCGAGATGCCACATACCCAGCTGGAAACCCTGAGCCTCTGTGACAGTGCCACGTTCTCCTTGCCATGAGTTACATCCTCAACGCCTCCCGAGGCTGCTGGCCAAGGCTGTTCACAGAGAAGGGAGTCACCCGTGCCAGGGCTGAGATGAGGATGTGTTAGAAAATACAGAGCAGAGTACACAGTTCTTCCCTCCTACAGACTCACAAAAATAAGGCAGAACAAATATCAGCCAGCGGTTACTTTGCATTCTGGGCAAACTCCTAAGATGTGAGGCCATCAGGCAAAATGGGCCCTCCGGGCACGAGTGAAATCATCAGGAAAATCAGAGGAGGAGGCACTAAAAGAAGTGAAGCAGAGGCAGTTCCCGTGGCTTTCTGTGCTGATTCCAGATGTTACCGCCAGAACATTGAGCCCAGAGTCACAGAGGAATGCCCCATGTCAGTCAAACCTCTCCATCCAGAGGCCCGAATCAGTCACCCACAAGATCCCCTCCTAGACAGGTTCCTCCAGGACCTGCAATATCTTTGGTATCTAAGCTATTTCTCCCCTTCTTAGGCTGTGCTGAGACTTTACTTTATTCATCAGCTTGAAACTGACAAGTTGTGGGTGGGGCGGATCTTAAGAATGAGCACCATCTTTCAAGGATCTGCCTCAGGTGAGGTCATTGCACAGTCTGCCAGGGCTGCTTCTGCCAACCTGCAGGCTTCAGGAGAATCTGGGGACGTACTGTTCTCAGGCACATCCACCAAATGGGCCCATCTCAAGCTTCAGGGCCCCACCTGTTTCCTATCAGGGCCTTGATGCTCAGAAAGGAGACCTGCTGGGGTTATTCATTTGGCCTCATTTGTAGCTCTGCCACCCTTTATTAACTAGATCCTTACAATTCCATGCAGCCTTCCTGAAGCTGCAGGAGATGACAGCCTCCTTCAGAGCTGTCATAGAGGCCTTATGGTTTCAAAGCACATCAATGGGTTGGAAGTTGATTGTACTAGTCTACTATTGTCCTTTTTTATTTGTTTTTCTGAGTAATGCAGTTAAACATAAAAAGATGCTCAACATCTCTAATTATTAGAGAAATGCAAATCAAAACTACAATGAGGTACCAATTCTTGCCAGTCAGAATGGCCATCATTAAAAAAGTACAAATGCTAGAGAGGGTATGGAGAAATGTTGTTGGTGGGGATGTAAATTGGTGTAGCCACTATGGAAAACAGTATGGCGGTTCCTCAAAAAACTAAAAATAGAGTTGTCATATGATCCTGCAATCCCACTCCTGGGCATATATCTGGACAAAACTAGAATTCAAAAAAATACTTGCACCTATATGTTCATTGCACCACTATTTACAATAGCCAAAACATGGAAGCAACCTAAATGTCCATTTATATATGAATGGATAAAGAAGATGTTGTGTGTATATATAGTGGAATACTACTTAGCCATAATCAAAAAGAATTAAATCCACTTGAAGCAACATGGATGAACCCAGAGATTATCATACTAAGTAAAGTAAGTCAGAAAGAGATAGACAAATACCACATATCACTTATATGTGGACTCTAGAGTATGACACAAATGAATTTATCTATGAAACAGAAACAAACTCATAGACATAGAGAACAGACTGTGGTTGCCAAGGGGGAGGAGGGTTGGGTGAGGGATAGATTGGGAGTTTGGGGTTAGTAGATGCAAACTATTACATTTAGAATGGATAAAGAACAAGGTCCTACTGTACAGCACAGGGAACTATATTCAATATCCTATGATAAATCATAATGGAAAAGAATATGAAAAAGAAAGTTTATACATATGCACACACATACACACACACACACACACACATATATATGTATGTATAACTGAGTCTCTTGCTTTATACTAGAAATTAACACAACATTGTAAATCAACTATACTTCAATAAAATAAACTTTTTTAAAATTTGTATGAAAAAAGAGTAATGCAGTTAACAGAAGACATGGCACTCCACTGTCCTCATCATGTCCCACACTGCTCCATCAGCATAGTTACCACATGACTCAGGACTTCTTCCACCTGCACGGCATCCCAGTGAACCACAGATGAAAGAAGCATGAATAACTGCAATGGTGCCGCATGCCAGGGTGATCACCACCTCCCTTACAACAAAGAATGGGATCCTTAGGGCCATCCAACTGCTGAGTGATCCAGCCAAGGGGCTGCCCGCCCCAGGCTTATATTCCACACCTGTATTTCCTCCCCGCAAGACCACAGAGGATACCCTCTTGCAAGTGTTCTCTTAGGTCCAGCAATTCCTTTGGTATGTAAGCTATTTCTTTCTAGAGCAGAGATATTGCCTGGGTTCCCCAGAGAGCAGAGCCTGAGGCTAGCACTTAATTAGAGAGTAAGATCCCAGGCAACAGCAGGGAGGAGCAAGCCAAGTGGAGCACGGAAGGACTGAGAGCCAATATATTGATGTATCATTGAACTGGCCGCACCACTACATGTGACAGGTTGCTTGATTTGTAGGACTGCATCCCTGAGAAGTTGTATGAGCAGCATCTCAAGGATGTAGGACTGCATCCCTGAGAAGCTCTATAAGCAGCATTTCAGGGTCATCCCACGTCGGGGAGAAAGATAAAGTATTCATCCACTGGCTCCCATGCCCATTTGTTAAAAGTTCACTACTCGTGGACTGTGAAGGAGTGGGCGTGGGTGCTCACAGCAGTGTTCAACTAGAAAGCCCTGGGTGGGGAGTAAGATGCTGTCAGGTTACACCTGGTGAAGTCACTCAGGGCTCTGCAGAGCTAGAGCAAGAAACAGGCAAGACTGAGAAAATATGAACAGGTGCATAAGAGGGGTTGAATACAATGGGTTTTCTTACCTTTGAAAAAATAGAAACGCAGCCTAACACCTAACAGTTCCCAGTGCAGCATCAAAACCTCTGGACAATGATAAAACCAGAGCTGGAAAGTCAATGAGACATGAACAGAGAAACTCAAGTGTTCACAGCCATGCAGAAACAAACAAACAGTCCTCTCTTGGGTACACCAGAAGAATGAAAAAAATATAAATTTCTTAACTGCATATGAAATATACCTTTTTATACGATCACCCACTGTCCCATGATTAGCATTTATCCAGTCCATCAGCATATATGATATTTGCCAGCACACCCATAATGACTTTTGGCACTTTCTTCACTCACCTCGACATGGCAGGATTTCTTTGATAAAGCAGCTTGCAAACTTTGGAGGGTGTATAAATTTCTATTTTTTTAAAATATGTATTTATTTATTTGTTTTGTTGTGCCGGGTCTTAGTTGTAGCATGTGGGCTCCTTAGTTGTGGCATTTGAACTCTTAGTTGCAGCATGCATGTGGGCTCTATTTCCCTGACCAGGGATCAAAGCCGGGCCCCCTACTTTGGGAGCGTGGAGTCTCATCCATTGCGCAATCAGGAAGTCGCTCTGTTATACTTGTAGGAAGGTTCCTAGAGGCGAACATGATGAAAAAGTAGGAGGTGGGGGGAAAGTAGATAAGAGTCTAATAATGAAGCCATGTCTACCTCAAACCACTTGTCTATTATTTGTTATTGCCCAGACCAGCAGTCAGCAAACTACAGCTCACAGTAGTTTGCCACCACCTATTTTATAAATAAAGTGTTACTGGAGCACAGCCATGCTCTTTCATTTAGCCATTGTCTGTGGCTACTTTGCTCACTACAGTGGCAGAGTTGAGGGTTGTGACAGAGGCCGTATGGCCTACAAAGGCTAAAATATTTACCACCCGGCCTTTGACAGGAAAAGTTTTCCAACCCCTGGCCTAGACTGAAGACCCTAGGTGAGCTTCCTCTTACAGATAGGATCTCCAAATTAGCACTAAGCAAGGCTGTTAGCTGATCCCTCAACCAAGAACAAAAACATTGTTTCCTAATCAACATGCTTGTGTCAAAACTGGGCTATTCTCTCCCTTTCTGTCATGATTAATCCAGAAGCTGTAACTTTGGGACCACAGAAACCAGAGATTCATGAAGTGAAAACCAACAAAAAAAATCATGATGGCTTCCCCTTCCTTTTAGCTAAGAACACAATTCTCAGATTCTTCCATCCAAACTTGTGTTTAAAAAGTTACTTCCTACACCTAGCCCAGACTAAACTCAGGCCACAGCCAGGCAGCCCCAGGAATTGTGATTATGTCAGGTAGGTGTGGGGAGGAAAGAGGAATCTCTTTTTAACAGGCTAAGTAAATAACAATTCTCACAATGCATCTGTCCAAAGCTAGAGAACCTGTGTGTGTATTACCATCTTTGAAGGTGAGCCCAATTCCCAATTCCTCCCTGGATGTAATTTAGGTGCTTTGATGGATAAGCTGACTACTTCGAGTTATGAGGGGCCCATTTCATTAGTGCTTCTTGGTCAATAATTTTCCACTATATTCTTACATCATTTCAACTCAACTTCAATAAGAAAAGCAAGATAACCAAAAACATGCCTTTTGGCAAAGAACAAAATATAAGGAGATGCAATTCTGCCAGATGGCAAAATCCCAGACTTACAATTTGTTGCTTCATGGATGGACATAATCAACTCCACAACATATTAAATTGTGATGGAAATATAGAAGAACTCTGCCATTTTGCATACTTAGCTGCATCACAGGCCAAATTGCATCCCTACAACATGACAATAGACAGAAAAATACTAAAAAATCAACTGTAGCCCGAAGAGCTGCTCACTTGGGCATGATAATGGCATTCTTACTGGTTTTTCTGCTTTCCATTTTCTTCCTCTCCCATTCCATGAACATTTCAACCATGTTATGTTTCAAAAACATACATGGGGGACTTCTCTGGTGGTGCAGTGGTTAAGAATCTGCCTGCCAATGCAGGGGACACAGGTTCTAGCCCTGGTCCAGGAAGATCCCACATGCTGCGGAGCAACCAAGCCTGTGAGCCACAACTACTGAGCCCACACACTGCACTGAAGCCTGCGCGACTAGAGCCCATGCTCCAGAACAAGAGAAGCCACCACACTGAGAAGCCTGCGCACCACAATGAAGAGCAGCCTCCCCTCGCCACAACTAGAGAAAGCCCGTGTGCAGCAACGAAGACCCAATGCATCAAATAAATAAATAAATAAATAAATAAATAAATAAATAAATAATAAAATAATCCTAATTCAGTGCAGCTTAAATAAAAATAAAACATACATGGGAGAATTACTGTTTCCCTGCTTTAAAATTTGCAACGGCTCCCTCCTTGTTTCCTGTGGAGATAGTCCAAGCTCTGTAGCAAATGAAGCTCTTCACAGTAAGACTCAAACATGACCCACCAGCCTTACCTCTATTATTTCAAGCATGGCCTTAGCTCTGAAATGACGGCATCCTGTTCTTTGCTTGGTCCACAAACATGGTAAATAATGTTCCTGGACAGGTCACCAAGCCACAGAGCTAGCACTTTAACCACAAAGCATGAAGGGAAGCCTAACCTTGTAAAGGGGCTGTTTATAACCATTATGAGGTCTCATCTCTCAGTCAGTCCTCCGAAAGCCCTAGGGAGCTAGACCAAGGAAGCAAGCCCAGTGCTCTCCTCAAGCTGCTGAGGATCACACCGTCCTTTAGGTGACCATCTCACCCTGCTGTGGCTGATGGGACCCTCGTTCACTCAATTCCCACTGATTTTCCCTGAGGACATAGTCGGATGGGTCTTGGACTTGGCCTATCTCCACCTCTCTCTAGATAGATAGGGACTTCCCTGGTGGTGCAGTGGTTGAGAATCTGCCTGCCAATTCAGGGGACAGGGGTTCAATCCCTGGTCCAGGAAGATCCCACATGCCACAGAGCAACTAAGCCCATGCACCACAACTGCTGAGCCTGCATGCTAGAGCCTGCATGCTACAACTACTGAAGCCTGTGTGCTGCAACTACTGAGGCCGACGTGCCTAGAGCCCGTGCTCCACAGCAAGAGAAAACACCGCAATGAGAAGCCCATGCACCACAACAAAGAGTAATTCGTGCTCACCACAACTAGAGAAAGCCCATGCGCAGCAACGAAAACCCAATGCAGCTAAATAAATAAATAAATGTATAGATTGATTGATTGATTAAGCAGGTACATACGTACATACATACACACATACAGATAGATAGCTCATCCAGTGAGGCAGTTGAGAGGTCCAGAGGATGTGCAGGGTATTCACCAACATTCCCTTATTCATTCAACAAACACTGTAAAGCACTTACTATGTGACAGACCCCGTACCAATGAGTGTACGAGATGAATTTTCACGACCGTATACACACTGCGGATGTGCACAGTGAATGAGTTTGTGCCTTCAGGGAATTCACAGTCCTCTGATCAGAAGTCCTTGCCTTAATTTTCAACATTTATGCTATTTTCCCAGCTTTCCTATACGCCCTCAGAGCTTTGGGACAAAACTCCCTATATTCAGTATCTGGAGCTCTCCAGGCCATCTTGCGGGTGTGTGGCTGGTCAAAGCTGAGGAAAGCTCACTGGACTACACATTCCACGAAACAGGTTCCATCATGCACAACAACAAGCAGAGAGCCACAGGGCAACTAAAGCCAATTCTAAAATAATATCGTCCAAGTTTCTGCCACAATGTTATAATGCCATTTACATCTCAGGAGAACTGCAGCAAGGACCATTACCTGCTACTTTAAGTGGCTCTTCATTTCATAGGTTGAGGAATTAGGGCACATCACTGGAATTCATAAGAAAAGATCACTGATTTTCCCTACATGTGCTGGTCATGTAACTTATCCTATAGTTAAGTGTGCTGGCCTACAATCTTAGACCCCTACCTGGAGTTCTTTCTTGGCCAACTAACTCTAAACCGTGCTACTAACTCTGTTTTCTAAATACCAGCTGGCTTGCATGTTCTCCTTAACCAGAAGCCTTCAAAAGCACCCCACTGCCATCAGCCCAGGTGCCTCACTCCACCATTCAAGGCATCCATTACCTGGACCCAAACTTATCTCCTTGGTACAGACCTCCTGTGCTTGTCAAGCTGATGTCCCCACTATTACCTAACAAGCCACCTCCACTCCCATCATGAGCCTTTGAAGACACCCCCTCCTTTTCTCACTATTTCAATTTCATTGAAATTCCCTAATTCACTCAAAACCTACCCAAAGTACCATTGCCAAGAGGCCTTCCCTACACAATTACCAATAAAAAAATGATCTCTTCCTCCAAGGAGCATCAACTTTGCCATCGGTACTACTCATTACAGACTGCTGTCCTGCTGGTCAGCTTTTCATGCAGGAATCACCATTATCATTTTTGTACTTAGCATCTACAGTGATGCCCTGTTGGTATCCTTGAGAAGAAGGAAAAGGCCTGTATTTCCCATGGAAGTAAGATTGAAAAATCCAGACTGTCCCTACTAAAGGAAATAGACAGTGGAGTAACAGTCTACAGAGAGCTTCCTTGGGTAACTCTGCTGGCTACTTCTCTAGGACTCCTGGCTCAGAGCAAAGCCAGAGGACAAATACCCAAGGGCCAAGTTCCTCCTAATGGTCCAAATGGCAAAGAGCTTGAGTTTTGGGATGCACCCCTTAATTCTAGACTCCTCCTTTTCAGTGAAGTCAGGCCTCTTGCATAAGAGACAAATGCATGTTAAAACAAACATATTGAATTGTGTATAAAAGTACACTTCCCTCTGCATAAAGGGACATGGTCCCCTACCCCAGCCCTACTCTCCTTTACTGGAATCTCCACAGCACTTGAATCTTGGCATAGAAGACAGCTCCTTAGGATCTTTTCCTCTGATGAAAAAAAATTAACCTTTGCACATCAACTAAAAATTTCCCAGAGCCTAGAACCTGATTATTCCTAAACTCTATGAATTATTCATGCTGCTTCAAGTGAGAGAGATCAGACTTAATTATGTTCTGAGGGGGCATCTTCCCTAAAATTAGATAGAAAATATCCTCGTCTGTCTACTGGCTGCTTTAAGAACAGGTTATCATGGGCTTTCTACAGAACGGTATATATGTTGAGAAACAAAACAGGATTCATTGGATAGGCATAAAGAAAATAAATATGAGTCTTTTCCATATCCACATGGAACCTGTTTTTATTAAACCCAGGCAAGAATGACAGCAACACCAACACATGCAAACCCTAATAAATTAGCTGCACCCAATTATTAAGAAGCCAGCCTTAGGTCATAAAAACGATTTTGTGAAATTGATCTTAAATGAAAAATGTGTAATTACACTTGAAGCAGTTACAGGCTGCTAGTCAATGAAAAATTTATATTTCCCGTGGAGTTGTACCACTTTCTGTGCATATAAAATTAGTTGAAGTAGTAGAACTTATATTACAATCAGAAGTGTTTCAAGAGACAGAAACATTTTTCAATATACTTTTCAAAATGATCCCACAAACTGGCCAGCTATGCACCCAATGTGCATGTTATAATTTTACTGCCTTTGGCCAAAGGCCACTGTAAGACCAAGTGTTCAGAATTCTAAGCAAACACTTCACAGTATTTTTTAAAGCCATGAATGCATTTTTTTCTATACTCCTTTTGTTAGTCTTTCTTTAAGATCTGAAAGACTTAGATTTAGTAAAAGGGAAAATAACCTGGGGAGAAAGGATGCATCTAGGTGAAAAGTCATGGGATTCATCCTTTACCTCACCCACCACATCCCATCTATCACCAGCTTCTACAGGTTCCATCCCCAAATTTATCTCAAAACCATACACTCCTCTTCGTCTCCACTGCGGACACCCTGGCTGAAGCCACCAAGGCACTAATCTCTTGACAGGCCTTTTTCCTTCTGCTCTTGATCCCTCCAATTCATTCTTCCCATAACAGGCTGAGAGATCCTTTTCAAAATGCAATCAGATTACATCACTGCTCTGCCTCAGACCTTTCAAAGGCTTCCCGTTGCCCTTTAAATAGAACCAAAATACTCTTGTGGCCTACCAGGCTTTGCTGGATCTGGCCTCTGGCCCCTTCTTCAACTTCGCTTCTTCTCATTCTCACAGTGGCCCCTCACACTGACTTTCTTCCCATTCCTGAAGCTCTTCCACCTCTAGGACTCTGTGCTTACTACTCCTTTCCTCTGGAATTCTCTTCACCTGACTCATGATATCTAAGTTTCCCTGCTTATTTCCCATACAATAATCTTCTTATTAATTAACTTGTCATGGTCTGTTTTAGCCTTCAGTGAATGCAAAACTATTGAGTGAATGAAATAACATATTTAATAAATGGTAAATTTATGAAGAAATACTTGCATAAATAAGCAAATAGCTTAAGGGAAGTCCAGATTTAAGCTTATAATTGTCTGCCAAAAGAACTAGCCACTTTCAGGGCTACAATTTCTACTTTTTAATTGCACGAAAAATTACATTAGGCTAGCAATTAAAGACTTCACTGGAGTCGGAGAGAAGAGAGCGGAATAAATTAGGAGTGTGGGATTAACATTAAAAAAAAAGACTTCACTAAAGAAGAAATTCATGCTACTAATAAACACATGCAACTTTTTGGCCTCCTTTGTATTGAGCATTTCAAAATTTAAATTTATACATAAATTTCACCAGAGATATCTGTCTTATCTTTTGGTCATCCTTTGGTAATCTTATACAACTTGCCTGAACTAATCCCATTAGGAAAATATTAAACACTATTTCCAATACTAGCGAGTGCAATCAAATAGTTTATCCACAACAGCCACCAACTAATCATACCTAGATTTGCAAAACTTAGAAATTAAGGAGGTGCAAAGAAGTAAAAATAGAGTTGCATCCATAATGGATCTTTCAATCCATTCTTGAGACAAAACAAAGATGGGAGAAGGATGGATAAAGGAAACAGTAGGTAGTCAAAAAAGGGAGAACTCATCCTGGAGGAAGGAGATCAGGGCAGCCTGAGCTGTGCTTTGCAAAATGGGAAGGTCTCAGATAGGAAAGGAGAGCAGGGAAATGTTCCAAGGAGGGGAGAGAGAGTGACCACAGGTGTCATATATACATGGAGAGCAGTGAGTAGCTTAGTCCAACTGAAGCAGAGTTAAAACTGGAAAGAAAAAGGAAGTCAAGAGAAGCTTAAGAGTGTTTGGTGGTGAAAAGTCAGATTACCATGCAGCAGCTTACCATGTTTTGGCCTTACAATACTGAAGAACATTGGAAGATTTTACCAAAGAACAAATTAATGAGAGATAAATGCTCCTGTATTGAGAAACTGAGCATTTGAGGTAATTCACATAGTGTAAGAATATCTCTTATTAAATCAGTACTCAGAATAAGTACCTTTTTAATCTTCAAAGCAGCCACAGTACTCTAGTATACACTTTTTACAAAATCTTTAATTATGGGAAATATGGATTTTACAAATCAGACATAAGCTTTGTTCAGAATGAAGGAAAGAAGTGGCCCGGAGAAAACTGTAAAATCACTTTGTAAAGTAATGACCACATAAGACTGAGTCCTAAAATAAACATCCATACATGTATGCTTCATCACTTATCTAACACTTCATTTTCCATCATAATTTACAATTATCAAGTCTTCAAAAAACCCCTGTGAAGCACAGCTTCTGGTTTTTCAAATAAGAATGAAGAATTAGGCAACAAGTTCAAGGTTACAAAGATAATTTAAACAAACAGAGAGGAAAAGAACTTTCTGGGACTTCCCTGGTGGTCCAGTGGGTAAGACGCTGTGCTCCCAATGCAAGGGGCCTGGGTTCCATCCCTGGTTGGGGAACTAGATTCCACATGCACGCCACAACTAAGAATCTGCATGCTGCAACTAAGAAGTCCTCATGCCACAACTAAAGATTCTGCATGCTGCAACTAAACATGCCGCAATGAAGATCCTGAGTGCTGTGTCTAAGACTCAGTGCAGCCAAAATAAATAAATAAATATATAAAAGAAAAGAATTTTCTGAATTCTTACAACATGCTGCAATTTCTGTACCATTTTAACCAACAGCTGCTAAATTCAGTGGTAGCTGTTACATGTGCACTGTGAAAATAAGATACTGGTGGTATAGCCATTACAAGAACTTCTCAGAGATAAAGACTGGGAACTGGCCCTTGGAGAAATTTGTATCTTTTCCATGTCTTGTGACCATCCTACTTAGTATTTTATAACCAAAAATATACAGATATAACCAAAAAAATCTGACCCTTGAACAACGGACTTGACCTGCACAAGTTCACTTATACGTGGGTTTTCTTACACTACAGTCGTACACGATCCTCAGTTGGTAGAATCCTCAGATGCAGAACCAGGGATACAGAGCTGACTGTAAAGTTATACTCATATTTTTGACTACTCAGGTCAGTGACTTAACCCCCGTGTTGTTCAAGGGTCAACCATATTTGTAACATGCTCCCTTAAGATACCAAAACTTCAAAACTCTAATGCTATCTCCTTTGTAATGGAACCATTAATTTCAAACATACTAACTAGTTGTCATGGGAAACTGTATTCAACCTGGTGTCCATAATGCCATAGAAAATTCCTTCTTTCCTTTGTTAGTAGACCTGAAGTCTCTGTGTCTCATTCATTTTCCTTCAGGCCTGATTTGAATGAAATAACTTAGTGTCTCTAATGTGTTGTTTTAATTTTTAATCTATTTTAATTGAAATGTAATAGACACAATATTATATTAGTTGTAGGTGTAAAAGAGTGATTTGATATTTTTATACATTACAAAATAACCATGAAAAGTCTAATTACCATCTGTCACCATACAAAAGTATGCCCTACACTGTACATTATATCCCTATGACATTTATTTAATAACTAGAAGTTTGTACCTCTAAATTTTCCTCATCTATTTCATTCATCCTCCCCCTCCACCTTTCCTCCCCTCTGGAAACCACCTGTTTATTCTCTGTATCTATGAGTTTGTTTCTGTTTTGTTATGCTTGTTCATTTGTGGGATTTTTGTTTGTTTTTTCATTTATTTTTGGCTGCACTGGGTCTTATCTGAGGCACGTGGGATCTTCATTGAGGTTTGCAGGATCTTTCATTGTGGTGTGCAGGCTACTCTCTAAGTTGCGGCGTGCGGTTTTCCCTTCTCTAGTTGTGGCATGCAGGCTCAGGGCACGTGGGCTCTATAGTTGTGTCACACAGATACCAGAGCACATGGGCTCTGTACTTTTCGGCATACAGGCTCTCTAGTTGAGGCACACAAGCTCAGTAGTTGTGGTGCACAGGCTTAGTTGTTCTGTGGCATGTGGAATCTTAGTTCCCTGACCAGTGATTGAACCTGCCCCCTCTGCACTGGAAGGCAGATTCTTTACCACTGGACCACCAGGGAAGTCCCTCATTTGTTTTGTTTTTTAGATTCCATATGTAAGTGAAATCATACAGCATTTGTCTTCTCTGTCTGACAACTCCCTTAGCATAATATACTCTGGGTCCAACCACATTGTTGCAAATGGCAAATTTTCATTCTTTTTTTACATCTGAGTAATATTCCACTGTGTGGGATATATATATAACCACATCTCTTTTATCCATTCATCACTTGATGGGCAATTACATTGTTTCCATATCTTGGCTATTGTAAACAATGCTGCTATGAACACTGGAGTGCATGTGTCTTTTTGAATAGCATTTTCATTTTCTTCAGATATATTTCCAGAAGTGGAATTGCTGGGTCATATGACAGTTCTGTTTTTAGTTTTGGGTTTTTTGTTTTTTGTTTTTTGAGGTTTTTTTTTTAAGTTTAAATGCATTTTATTTTTAGACAACCTACATGACATGTTTTTCTTTCTCAAAAACAATGCCTCCACTCCAAACAAATCAACGTCAAAATGAAGAGCTCAAGATGTCATCAGTCCCATTTGTCTAAGTCCTGGTGTTGTGTGGATGAAAAGCAGCAACCAGCCAGTTATGACGAGCAGGTGATAGATCCAAAGTAACAGCCAAATTTGTTAACATTTTTCCATTTCTAAACCATCTTTAAAGAAAATCATATGTGAGGTCACACCATCCTCACGGTAGTCCAGCAGAGCAACCATGCCATCTGGATTCATGTTTTCACCAATAAAGAACTGATAGTTTTTGAAATTAGCAAGGATGTGCTTGATTTGTTCTGCAGCCCCTGTCATAAAAGGTTTTACTCTTTCTGGTCTCTGTTCTTCAAGCTTTCCTTTGATTGACTTCATATAATCTTTGATGCACTTCTTGTAGGCTTCTTTTGTGAAGCTGGTTTCCTGCAAGTGATGGTTCATGACAATATCGACACCAGTGACTACTGTGCTTTCTGTACCTTCACCCTCAGGGCCCTCAGAGGAGGCATTTCCACCAATGAGCGAGTCATCAATGTAACGCTCTGTCCTACTGACCATCTTCCCCTCCACCTCCAGACACAGCCTGTTGGCGACCTCCCGGATCTTGTAGACATCAGAGAACATCTCATCATGGCTGATGAGGTCCTGGTAGACGATCATGATGGCAACTGGAGAGAGACAACAGTGGTGCTACCTTACTAGGAGCCCGGAGCTCAGAGCGAGCACAGTGCAGCTGGAGCGGCGCTCGGGGGAGAGGGGGGAGCGGGCGGAAAAGCTGTTTTTAGTTTTTTGAGTACTCTCCATACTGTTTCCACAGTGGCTGCACCAATTTACATTCCCACCAACAATGAGAAATGGTTCCCTTTTCTCCACATCTTTGCCAATATTTGTTATTTGTGTCCTTTTTGATAACAGCCATTCTGACAGGTGTGAGGTGATACCTCATTATGGTTTTGATTTGCATTTCTCCAATAATTAGTGATGTTGAGTACCTTTTCATGTGCCCATTAGGCATCTGCATTTCCTCTTTGGAAAAATGTCTATTCAGGTCTTCTGCCCATTTTTTTAATCAGAATTTTTGATTTTTTGATGTTGAGTTGTATCATCTGTTTATGTATTTTGGATATTAACTCCTTGTTTGCCACATGATTTGCAAATATTATCTCCTAGTCAGTAGACTGTCTTTTTGTTTTGTCAATGGTTTCCTTTATTGTGCAAAAGCTTTTAAGTTTAATTAGGTGTCAGTTGTTTATTTTTGCTTTTGTTTTCTTGCCTTAGGAGACAAATCCAAAAAAGTATTGCTACAATGTATGCCAAAGAGTGTTCTCTCAATGTTTTCTTCTTGAAGTTTTACAGTTTCTGGTCTTACATTTAGGTCTTTAATCCATTTTTAGTTTATTTCTGTATATGGTGTGACGAAATGTTCAACTGTCATTCTTTTACATGTAGCTGTCCAGTGTTCCCAACACCATTTATTGAAGAGGCTATCTTTTCACCATTGTATATTCTCATCTCCTTTGTTGTAAACTAATTTACTATATAAATGTGGGTTCACTTTTGGGCTGTCTATTCTGTTCCATTGATTTATGTGCTTATTTTTATTCCATAACCATACTGTTTTGATTATTGAAGATTTGTAATGTAGTTTGGAATCAGAGAACATGATACATCATTTTGTTCTTCTTAAGACTGTTTTGGCTATTTGCAGTCTTCTGTGTTTCCATTCAAATTTTAGAATTATTTGTTCTAGTTCTGTGAAAAACACTGGGTTAGGGAAGTTTTCAGCTATTATTTCTTCAAATAAGTTCCCTACCCCTTTCACTCTCTCTCCTCCTTCTGGGCTCCTATAATGAAAATATCAGCCTGCTTGATGTTGTCCCAGAGGTCTCTTAAACTATCCTCATTTTTTTAAATTCTTTTTTTATTATTTCTATTCAGCTTAATTAATTTCCACCACTCTGTCTTTCAGTTTGCTAATCTGTTGCTTTGTATCATCGAAGTTACTGTTGACTCCTTCTAGTGTATTTTTTACATCAGTTACTGTATATACAGTTCTGTTTGTTCTTCATTATATTTTGCAACTCTTTGTTAAACTTCTCACTATGATCATTCATTCTTCTCCCAAGTTCATTGAGTGTCTTTATGATCATTATCTTGAAATCTTTGTTGGGTATATTCTTTATCTCCACTTTGCTTAGTTCTTCTTCTGGGGTTTTGTTTTATTCCTTCACTTGGAACACATTACTCTGTCTACTCATTTTGCCTAATTCTCTGTGTTTATTTTTATGTATTAGGTAAGTCAGTTACATTTCCTGATCTTGGAGAAAGAGCTTTATATGGGAGACATCTGGTGGGCTCCAGATGCACGCTCCCCTCTGGTCATTATGCTCTAGGTGAGCCCCTATGTGGGCTGCAGGGGCCCTTATGTTATAGGGCTGACTACTGTGGGCACACTGGCAGCCTGGTTGGCTGCCAAGCCCTGCCTCATGCAGTAGCTGTTGGCCCACTGGTAGTCATGGCCAGGTCCTGGGGCAGCTGGCTGCTGGTCTCAAAGGGGTCCAGGGCTAGTGCCAGCTCACTGATGCTAGGAGCCTTGTACTAGCACAACTGACTGTGTGGCCCAGGGGGTCATGGGGCTGGTGCTGACCAGATAGCATGCGGGGCTAGGTCCTGGAGCAGCTGGTTGTAGGGGGCTGTAGGGACCTGGGCCTGGTGCCAGCTTACTGATGGGAGGAACAGCTTGGGGTCAGGAAGGGCCCAAGGCTGGTGTCAGTTCACTGGCAGGCAAGTAAGCCCTGTGTGCTAATAGGTTAGAGGGAAGACTCTAAAATGGTGCTTACCAGCACCAGTGTCCTCGTGGTAAAACAAGCTCCAAAAATGGCTGCCACCAGTGTCTATGTTTCCAGAGAAAATCTCAGCTGCCTCCTGCCTCTCCAGGAGGCTCTCTGAGATTAGCAAGCGGGTCTGATCCAGGCTCCTTTCAAATTACTGCCACTGCACTGGGACTCAGAGCATGTGGGATATTGTGTGCACTCTTAAAGAGCAGAGGCTCCATTTCCTATGCCCCCTGGCTCTCCTATACGCAAGCCCCACTGGTCTTCAAAGCCGTCTGAGACATTCTGGGGGCTTGTCTTCCCAATGCAGGAACTCTGGGCTGGGGAGCTGGATGTGAGTCTCAGATGCCTCATTCCTTGCAGAGACTTTCTGCAACTGTGATTATTCTGCTTATGGGTCACCCACCTGGGAGTGTGGGTCTTAACTATATTGTATCTCCACCCTTCCTACTTGTCTTATTGTGTTTCTTTTTTTGTATCTTTTGTTGTGGAAAATTTTTTCTGCTAGTCTTTAGGTCATTCTTATAGATAGCTGCTCTGTAAATAGTTGTAATTTTGGTGTGACCATGGAAGGAGGTGAGCTCAGGGTCTTCCTATTCTGCCATCTTGGCTATACCTGTATTTCCATTATTTTAAAATAATAGCATTAAAAAGGTTTTATTTTTGTCAATATACACACATGAGGCTTAACATTTATTTTTCATAGTCTGGATGTTGAGAAGTCCAAAATCAAGGTACCAGCAGATTCAGTTCTTGCTAAGGGCTCCCTTGCTGAACTTTTAGCTATATACTCACATGGTGGAGAAAGAGGGGGCCTCAAGTCTCATCTTTGTCTTATAAGGGCACTAATACCATCATAGGGGCCCCAACCTTATGACATTATATAAACCTAATTATCTCCCAAGGACCCAACCCCCACTGAGGACTAAGACTTCAACATACAACTTTGGGGGGAACACAATAATTCAATCCATATCAGCAAGCTAATCTCAGAAAAATCACTTGCACTCTTCTAGTTCCATCTCAGATCATCAAGCAGATTACTTTGCACCAGTTACAAATCCCAGAGAAGGACTCTAAACACTTCTGCCTATTGCAGCTTGGTGTCAGATTAGTCAAGAAGAACACAATGTAGTCAAGCATTGGTTGGAAGAATGCTTTACAGACATAGAGAAAAGACAATACAAGATTATCTTCAATGGTGGGTGTCAGTCCTCCATTGCCAGTGGGTCTCTTCCAGAGGCATATTCAGGGCAATTTGCCTATGTACACCCCTCAGGTGCCAGAGTAGAAAGATTCTGTTCCTTCTTCTGGAGGACAACTGGGGTTGGCCTGGGGCTATATGACACATACTCTTAAAGCAGAGACAAAAGAGCATTCATTGAGCCCAAAACAGGGAAAGATGTTCCCACACAAGGTGATAAGCCCAGCACAGGCTGTATGGGCTCTTTATTTCTTGGTGAGGAAGTGTTCTAAGCCCAAGGCCCATTCTTATGTGACCAAGTGAGTGTCAAAAGACTGCATGCATGAGACTGCCTTTTCCAACATAAATCTTTGTCAGCCCTGATACCCTACTTACTTGCATAGCAGATGCAAACATGTATAACATACATCCCACTTTTACAAGGAAATTTCCCTGGGGAAGAACATTCAAGTACTTTCAACATACATATATGTGAAAATACTTTAAAGTGGTTTTACAAGGAGAAAATCACCTTGTTTATGAAAATACATTTTATTTCATACTAGAGTACTAAATTGGGGGGAGGGGTATAAAATAGCCCAAATAAATGTATCGGTATCAGCAAGCACAAGTACATGGTCAGGGTTGTACCAGAAAAATATTTGGCTTATTGTGTGGGCAGGAAAGAGCAAACCCACAGAAATCTTGACCTTCTTCTCCTTATCTCAGGTTCCGAAACTTTTCAATATGCCACATTCTACACAAAACATTTAATCACCAAAGCTCCAGAGCACTCAAGCACTACACTACTTTCCAAAATGCCTGTGAACTTAAGAAACAAATGGTGTATTTTAGTCACTGAGCATAATTCCTTCTTAGCCTCTAAACTGCTAAGTGAAGACGCTTGCATCATGTGGACCAGAATAAAATTACATCCTTGCCAAGAAATTAATCTGCAATTTTCCCCTTCCTTCTGGAATTTTTTCTTCCTCAGGCTATCCAATTCCCAATACAGCTCTTCCTCTCGCCACCCTCACACTTTAGCTCCTCACATCCTGCTTACTTGGGTCCTTGTCTTATTTCTTTGGCACATTGAAAACTCTCAGTAACAGTTATTACTCTCCAGGCAATCTGAAGGGCCTACTGTGCACCTTGGCAGCAGGGCCAAGTGCTTTATATATAGCTTGCATTCAATAATTTATATTCAATGTACAATTTAATATACATATTATATACAATTATTCAATACAAGTTGTGTTTTTTCCTAATTGTGCTAAATCATATGCTTTCTACTCCAAATAAAGCTAAACTTTGGATAAATTCAACATTCTGTTTATTGCAATTCACTGTTACCAGGTACTTTCACTTCCTATCCTATCCAATACCATATTTACTATAAATCCACTTACATCTGGGGTAATGTACCTACATTCCAATGTGTCTACAGCTTCATCTGATCTGCCCTGAGGTTACTAGGCAAGCTCATAATGTGCTCTGTGAATAATTCAAGATTAAAGCATATTCAGTATTATGTAATTTGTTGTCTAACTAATAAAACAAATTAAAAAACCCCACAAATGCTTAATATGAGTTTTTCCACTGGGTATACTGGGTATATTGAAACATTAAATTACAAAACTAAATATAAAACATAAGTATGACTTTAGAATTAAGCATATTCTAATCAATTTCACTAAAATAAATATACCTCATATAATATATACTAATCCAGGACTTCTCTGGTGGCGCAGTGGTTGAGAATCCACCTACCATTGCAGGGGACACGGGTTTGATCCCTGATCTGGGAAGATCCCACATGCTGTGGAGCAACTAAGTCCATGAGCCACAACCACTGAGCCCACGCACCACAACTACTGAGCCCATGTGCCACAACTATTGAAGCCCAAGTGCTCTAGGGCCCGTGTGCTGCAACTACTGACCTGCGTGCTGCAACTACTAAAGCCCGCATGCCTAGAGCCCATGCTCTGCAACAAGGAAAACCCACTGCAATAAGAAGCCCGCACACCACAACTAAGAGTAGCCCCCACTCACCACAACTAGTGAAAAGCCTGCGCGTAGCCAAAAACAACACACACACACACACACACACACACACACACTAACCCAATGTCAAAATAAACAGTACATATTCTCATACTCTCTCCCAACTATACCCAATAATAATTTACGGTACAACACAGTCAGTTAAAAAAATAAAGAGTACTGTAAGGGTAGATGCACAGTAAATATTTGCTGACTGATCCTCACAGCTAAGAATCATATTATCTAAATCATATTACCTAATCATAAATTATATTTCAAATGTGGTGCTCATCTACCCTTCCCAACTGTAACTTCTGGAGAGTAGGAAACATTGCCTCCTAATTCCTGATATTCCGCTCAAGCACCTCTTCCCTCAGCATCTTCAATATTGCCTTGAATTCAGTGCCCTCTTTCCAGGTAAGTGGGGGCCCAATGGCTGTGGTCTGGGTCAGGCAGAGAACACTGGAGCCTGGACACAGAAAGGTCTATAACTTACCCATAGCCTACAGTGAGATACAGCACCTTGGGAAGAGCCAAATCAAAACCCAGGCAGACCATCCACCTGAGTCATCATACAAAGAGGCTAGAGGCAGATACCAAGCATCCAAGTAAAGCCAGCAGCACCCAGTAAGATCTAAGATCCTAAGAAGCCAAAGGGAAGCGACACACCGGGAACAATCTGCTGCTGGTGAGAAGGCTGCTGCTGTGCCTGTCTTTATCCAGGTTGCCAGTAGATTCAACTACGGAGTGAGCTGAGACAGTCACCAATCTCACACGGGTACTTTTCTCCCAATAAATGGAAGGAAAAGAGGGAGGCAGGGAAAAACATGGGATTAAAATACATTTTTTGTTTCTATATATTTTGTGACAAAGGATAATAAATGAATCTACACTTTTGCATACTTCAGTTGGTGAAAAAAACTAAACAATATTATAGTTCCTTTGCCAACTTTTCCTGGCAAGTAGAATTTCAAACAATGTTCACAAGTAAACCTCTTGGTGGACATCCTGGGTAGAATCCAGTGTGAGAAAATGACTAGAAGTGATAAAGTCCCTTAAGCAATTCCTTTTAAAGGAAGGCCTCTGTGCGATGGGAAGGGGACGTCAGGAACGAGCAATGCTCTAGGGCTGTTTACATTAAGGCCTTCTAATAAGAAGCCTCAAGTTTATGAGCTTAGAATGGTTCTTTAGCTGCCAAGCATTGCCACTGGCAACACTGTACACTATGCAGCACTGGTATCTTCAAGAGAGCTCATAGTTACATCATATACAACAACAGGGACAGAGGAATCCCAGCACTTTGTATAGCCATATTATTCTCCATAATAAATTTAGGCATTTCTTCAGCTTCCAAATCATTTCCTCTAAGCCAGAGGGAGGCAAGTTATTGAGAAGGCAGATGTTTCTTCAATCTCTTTTGGACAGGGTGGAATGATTTTTGGCTTATTGCTTAAATCATTAATTCCCCATCATTTTCCAATGAGACTCTCATTTCATTAAAAGTAATAATAGTTGACAATCTATTACTGTCCCTTATGCCCTGAATTATTATTGCTGCATTTTGTCATGGAGCATAAAAATAAAATATACACACTGCCATAGATCATCAACTCAAAGCAAACCACTCAAGAATTTTATTATCCAATGGAATATTCTGTGGGAGCTGTATTTCCCGTCTTGGGCATTCTAATAGGCTCCAAGTGTCCAGAAGAGGGAAATTAGCATACTGTTCCACAGTTCATCTCCATCACTGTTATTTGAAATGATTTGCTGAACCTAATGGAACTCTTAAAGCTCCTACAAGGCAGAGGGGAGAAAACATCTTTTCTCTGAGACCCTGCTGAACTCTGCTAGACATGGCAATCAACTGAGAACCTTACATTAGTAAAGAATAAATAAATTTAATCATTTAGGGTAGTGATGCCAGGAGGGGGAGAAAAGTAAACTCCACTTACCATTTGATCTTGGGAAAGCTACCTACACTCTCTAAACCTATTTTCCCATCTTTAAAATAGTAAAAATAATATCTATCTCAAAGCATTTACCCCAATATCTTGTTTATTGTTTAAGGATTCATAAATATTACTTGACATTATTTTGATTATTACTTCCTATGGAAAAGCAGCATTATCTGAAATTTAAAAGTTAAAGACAGTTCTTATTTAATCTCCAATATCATGCTAAAGAGTCTAGATTTCAGATAGCAAGAAAGGAATGAGAAAAAATTTAATAACAGGTGTGACATGAACATGTCTGAGTTTTAAAAAGAAAACAGAATCAAGCCCTGAAAGATACAGTAGATGTAAATATAGATTTAAATTTTTAAAATTTGTATTTTGTCCATTTCCCGAAATGGCCCAAATCTATTAGTATATTTCCTTCTTGGGTGTAATTAACACTATCTTAAATACTATGAAACATTTATGGTGCAACTTATTTTTTTTCCTTTTGTGATATAATCCCAATGGCTGAAATAGGCAGAGATTTTACCAGTCTTCTAATCAATAATCTCTTATAACAGACACAAGCAGAATATTACTGATTCTTAATAGTCAAGTGGTTCTTAGTCACTTGCATGTCATTTCAACTGAGGAAGTTATCTTAGGACATCTAGATCTACTGTCAGAAAGAAAGAAACCATAGATGTGAAATAAATTTTTTAAATGTTAGTATAAAATACAACATAATCCTTGACATTTTTTAACCTATAAAATTGGCAAAGATTCCTAAAAAGACAATACCCAATGTTGGAGAAGACAGAAAGAAATAAGCACACCCTTATACTCTGGTAGGAGTGTAAACTTGACACAACCTTTGTAGAGGATAATTTACCAATATGTATAAAGTTGTGTGTGTATAACTTTTGGTGCAATAATTCTACTTTTAGAATGTGTCTTCAGGGGGTTCTCAAGATGGCAGAGTTGAAAGACCCCCCAAGCTCACAGTATCTCATGGGCACACCCAAATTACAACTATTTGCAGAACAACTATTGATGAAAAGACTGGAAACTACCAGAAAAGATCTTCTACAACTAAAGATATGAAGAAGGAAACACGAGACAGTTAAGAGGGGCATTGTCACAGCATAGTCAAGACCCATAGCCCCAGGTGAGGGACCCACAAATGGGAGAATAATTACAATTGCAGAGGTTCTGCCCAAGGAGTGAAGGGTCTGAGCCTCACATCAAGTTTCCTAGCCAGAGGTTCTGCACTGGGAAGAAAAGCCCCCAGAATGTTTGCCTTTGAAGGCCAGTGGGGTTTACTTTCAGGAGACCCAGAGGACTGTGGGAAATAGACACTTCAGTCTTAAAGGGCACACACAAAATCACACACACTCCAGGACCCAGGGTAGAAGTAGTAATTTAAAAGGAGCCTGGGTCAGACCTACCTGCTAATCTTGGAGAGTCTCCCAGAGAGGCAGGAGGCAACTGGAGCTCATCCTAGGGACACAGATATTTTCAGCAGCCACTGTGGGGAGTGCAGTCTACCACGTGGAGGCTAATGCTAGCAAGGGCCTATTTTGGAATCCTTCCTCTAGCTTATTAGCCTCGGGATCCAGCCCTACCTCCACCCACCAGCCTGTAGGTACCAGTATTATGATGCCTTAGGCCAAGCAATTAACTGGGCAGGGACCAACACCCCCACCCACCAGCAGACAGGTGCCTTAAGACCCCCTGAGCCCAAAGCCAACCCTGGACACAGCCCTGCCCACTAGAGGGCCCAGGACATGATGTCACACACCACTGCGCCCAGGGTCCTGCAACTACAGACAGCAGGACCCTGCTCTGCCCACCTGTGGGCAGGCACCAACCCCAGAATCCCCTGGACCCAGGCACTTTCTACCACCAAGCCTGCTGTAGCCTCAGGACCAGCCTCACACACCAGCAGGTGGACACCAGCCCTAGGACAACCTCAGCCCCACAGACTGCCATGGCAGGACCCAGCCCACCCACCAGCAGGCCAACACAGCTTTAAAACATCGCCATCCCCACAACCAACTGTGTCAAAAACCAGCCACACCCACCAGTAGTCCAAAATCAGCTCTAGGACCTCTGGGCCATGCAGCCAGACCCAAGAACGTGGCTCTGTCTGCCAGTGGGCCAGCACTATCCTCAGGAAATGGTTTCACCCACTGGGGGGTGGGCATCAGCCACAGGATCTCTTAGACCCCAATTCCACCTACCAGTGAGCCAGCCCTAGCCCTGGGGCCCTCTGGGGTTCTACAGCCAGCCACCTTGAGACCTGGCCCTATCAGTTGGCCAGCAGCCACCACAATAGGGAAGGCCTGGCAACCAGCCAGACCAAGAGCCAGTCACACCTAGAGACTGTCCACAGTTGTCAGCCAACCACAACAGAAGGACCCACACAGCCCAAGTAAGAGGCATCCCTAGAGGATATATCTCTGGTGACTAGATGGGAGTGTACTGATGGAACACACAGAATGTCTCCTACAGAAGACCAATTCTCCAAGGTTAGGAAAAATAACCAACCTACCAGATAAAAGGAAATAAAAACAGCAACTCAGGCAAAATGAGACAGAGGAAATTATTTCAAACTAAGAAACAAGATAAATCCCCAGAAAAAGAACTAATAGATGTGGAGATAGGAAATCTACTTGAGAAAATTTAAGGTAATGATCATAAGCAATGCAGGAGGGCTGAGGTCAGGTGATGTAATGTTAATGTTTGTGGAGATTTTGAGGCAGGAAAAGTCAGGAAGATGCACACTATGTGTCAAAATCTGTGAGATAACATAGCAGGATTTAGGGGGAAATTTATAGTACTAAATACCTAATAAATAAAAATAAAGTTCTCAAAACAATGACCTCAGCTTTCACCTTAAGAAACTAGAAAAATGAAAAATCAAGTGAAATCCAAGTAAGCACAAAAAAGGAAATAATAAAGGTCAAAGCATAAATTGATTAAATAGAAAACAGTAAAAACAGTAGGGAAAATTGATGGCACCAACAGCTGGTTCATCAGGAAGTTCAATAAAATTGATAAAACTTTAGCCAAAATATTGTATGCTAACTCACATATACAGAATCTAAAAATGGTACTGATGAACTCAGTGACAAGAACAAGGATGCAGATACAGAGAATGGACTGGAGAACTCGAGGTATGGGAGGGGGCGGGGGGTGAAGGGGAAACTGAGACGAAGCAAGATAGTAGCACAGACATATATATACTACCAACTGTAAAATAGACAGTCAGTGGGAAGTTGTTGTATAACAAAGGGAGTCTAACTCGAGGATGGAAGATGCCTTAGAGGACTGGGGTGGGGAGGGTGGGGGGGACTCGAGGGGGGGGAGTCAAGGAAGGGAGGGAATACGGGGATATGTGTATAAAAACAGATCACTGAACCTGGTGTACCCCCCAAAAAAAAATTAAAAATTAAAAAAAAAAATCATTGTAAAACAGGGAGAAGGCACAAATTAGAAACAACTGGAATAAGAGATGTGACATCACTATAGATTCTACAGAGAGTAAAAAGTTAATGAGGGAGTGTTCTTGTGGTGAGTAGACTTTAAGATATTCTCATGATCCCCACATCTTGGTGTTCATGACTTTGTATAATCTCCTCCCCTGTAGTGAGCAGGACCTGTGACTTACTTCTAACCAATGAAACATGGTGAAGGCAACCGGATGTGACTTGGATGTGATGTTATGGTGATTGCGATGTTATGGTAGATTTCTTGCTAGAGTCTCTCTTTCTCCATTTCTGGCTTTCAAGAAAGGGGCTGCCATGAATTCTACAACCGCAAGAAAATGAATTCTGCCACAACCCCATAAAGCTTGGGAGCAAATCTTTCCCTGGCCAAACCTCCTATGAGAACTCAGGTCTAGTCTATACCTTGACTGCAGCTTTGCAAGACCCTAAGAAGAGGACTCAGAAAAGGACCCAGACTCTTGATCTTCAGAAATCATAAGATAATAAATGTGTGTTTTAAGTCACACACGCAAAAAAAAAAGAATTCAGAAAAACAATGGATACACAGAGCAAGAAGCTAGAAGTTTTCAACAAAGAGTTAGAAAACATAGAGAACAACCAGAGATGAAGAATGCAATAACTGAAATAAAAAATACACAAGAAGGACTCAAAAGGAGACTAAATGATACAGAAAACAGATCTGCAAGCAGATAGAGATGTGAAAATAACCCAAGCTAAAAAGAAATAAGAAAAAATAATGAAAAGAAATGAGAACAGTTTAAGAGACCTCTGGGACAACATCAAGCATACTAATATTCACGTTATAGGGGTCTCAGAAAGAGAGAGAAAGGGGCAGAGAACATCTTTGAAGACATATAGCTGAAAACATCCCTAACCTTGGAAAGGAAACAGACATCCAAGTCCAGGAAGCTCAGAGAGTCCCAAGCAGGATCAACACAAAGTGGACCACACCAAGACACACTGCAATTAAAATGAAAAAAATTAAAGGTAAAGAGAATATTAAAAGCAGCAAGAGAAAAGCAACAAGTTATGTACAAGGGAATTCCCAAAAGGTTATCAGCTGACTTTTCAGTAGAAACTCTAGGCCAGAAGGGAGTGGCACAATATATTTAAAGTGATGAATGTAAAAACCTAGATCCGAGAATACTCTGCCCATAAGAAACTCAATGAAGAGGGGTGTCATTCTGGGCTCGAGGTGGTTGCCAATTCTTCACCAGAAGGGGAGTCACATACCCCCTGCAACTCTTTCTGTCATCTTCAGCCACCCCACCCTCCTCCAAGCCAAAGCGTGGCCTGGCTTTTGTCTTCCCATTTAGTTTTTCTCCTTTCCTCTAGCTTTTTGTGCTTAATTTATTAAAATAGTTGCTGTATAATTTATTTTCATAAACTATAAAAAATTACTAAATGGTTAAAATAGACTTGCAGGCCAGTCTTAAATGGGGTGGGAGGGTCTGAAGGTGGGGTGGGGAAAGGGAAAGATGTTTTGATATAAACAAAACAAGTGCACTTTGGGTGTGTTTTGGTATTTTTCTGGGGATAGATGGGGGGGGGGGTTGGATGTCCCTGTAGATTAGTTCCAGAATGGGGTGTCTGTATATATTGCATTAATAGGCATGTTTGACTCTTGTAAAGGGACATTAGTAGCTGCTGCAGGTCCTGTTTGGAAACCCCATGTACAATTCCCAGTTTTTTGTAAGTGTCAGTGCAGGAGACATTTGACTCTTGTGTTTGTATCTCCTTTTTATGATTGCTGTACTGACCCATGTCTTTTTGCGGAAGGGGTGAAAAGAGATTTGAAATAAAAATGTTTAGAAATTAAAAAAAATAAATAAAAGAATACTCTGCCCAGCAAAGGTCTCATTTGGACTTAATAGATTATAATGATCAAGGGGTCAAACCAAGAAGAAGATATAACAATCACAAATACATATGCATCCAACATAGAAGAAACTAAATACATAATGCAAATACTACAGATATGGAGGTAAAAATATATAGTAACATAAAAATAGTAGGGGACTTTAACACCCCACTTACATCCATGAACAGGTCAACTAGACAGAAAATCAGTATGGAAAAGTTGGCCTTAAATAACACATTAGACCAAATGTACTTAATATATATATATATATAGAGAGAGAGAGAGAGAGAGAGAGAGCGCATTCCATCCAAACGCAAGAAAATACACATTCTTTTCAAGTGCACATGGAACATTCTCCATGATAGATCACATGCTAGTAAATGTAAGAAAATTGAAATCATATGAAGCATCTTTTCTGACTACAACACTATCAGACTAGAAATCAACTATAAGATTAAAAAAAAAAAAAAAAAAAAACCCTGCAAAAAACACACAAACACATGGAGGCCAAACAACATGATACTAAACCAATGGATTACTGAAAAAATCAAAGAGGAAATTTTAAAATTTCCATGGAGGCAAATGAAAACAAAAATACAATGATCCAAAATTTATGGTATGTAGCAAAACAGTTCTAAAAGGGAGGTTTTTAGTGATACCAGCCTATCTCAGGAAACAAGAAGAGCCTCAAATAAACAACCTAACTTTACATTTAAAGGAACTAGAAAAAAAAGAACAAACAAAACAAAAAGAAGGAAAGAAGTCATAAAGATCAAGCAGAAACAAATGAAGTAAAGACAAAAAGAAAAAAATGAAACTGAGTTGTTTCTTTGAAAAGATAAACAAAATTGATAAGCCTTAAGCCAGACTCATCAAGAAAAAAAGAGAGAGGGCACAAATAAATAAAACATGAAATGAAAAATGAAGTTACAAATGATAGCACAAAAATACAAAGAACAAGAGACTACTACAAACAAATATATAGCAATAAAATGGACAACTCAGAAGAAATGGATCAATTACTAGAAATGTACAGTCTCCTAAAACTAAACCAGAAAGAAATAGAAAATATGACCAGACCAATACCAATAATGAAATTGAATCAGAAAACAACAACAACAACAACAAAAGCAAACAAAAACAAACAAAAAAACTCCAAACAAACAAAACTCCAGGACCAGACAGCTTCACAGGTAATTCTACCAAACATTTAGAGAAGAGTTAATCCCTATCCTTCTCAAACTATTCCAAAAAAATTGCAGAAAAAGGAATGCTTATGAACTCATTGTATGAGGTCAGCATCACCCTGATACCAAAATGAGACAAATATCACAAAAATAGAAAACTACAGGCCAATATCCCTGATAAACATAGAGGCAAAAATCAACAAAATATTAACAAACTGAATTCAACAATACATTTAAAGGAGCATCCACCATGTTCAAGTGGGATTTATCCCAGGGATTCAGGGATAGTTCAATATCTGCAAATCACTCAATGTGATACACCACATTAACAAACTGAAGAAAAAAAGTGTATGATCATATCAATAGATACAGAAAAAGCTTTTGTCAAAATTCAGAACTTTCTCCAGAAAGTGGTTATAGAAGGAACATACCTCAACATAATAAGGGTCATATAAGATAAGCCTACAGCTAATATCATACTCACAACAAAAAGCTGAAAGCATTTCCTCCAAGATGAGGAAGAAGACAAGAATGCCTGCCCACTCTCACAACTTTTAATCAACATAGTATTGGAAGTCCTAGCCACAGCAATCAGGAAGGAAGGAAGGAAGGAAGGAAGGAAGGAAGGAAGGAAGGAAGGAAGGAAGGAAGGAAGGAAGGAAGGAAGGAAGGAAGGAAGAAAGGGAATCCGAAATGGAAAGGAAGAGGTAAAACTGTTACTATTTGCAGGTGATATGGTACTATACGTAGAAAATCCTAAAAACACTACCAAAAAACTATTAGAGCTCATCAATGAATTTGGTTAAGTTTCAGGATACAAAATTAGTACACAGAAATCTGTTGCATTTCTATACACAAACAACAAACTATAAGAAAGAGAAATTAAGGAAATAATCCCATTTACAACTGCATTAAAAAGAATAAAATATCTAGTAATAAATCTACCTAAGGTAAAAGACCTGTGCTTGGAAAACTATAAAACAATAAAGAAAGAAATTGAATTTGGGGCATGTAAACAGGGCACATGTCATCAAGATGGCGTCTTATGAAATAATTGCTTTGGGCTGCCAAAGAAACAGGAGTGGTTTCTTGTCCTGGACAGAGCTCACCACCCCTTTCTCCTACTGCCCTTCCCTGCAGGCTGCCTGAGCACTATGACCAGGAACAGAGCTAGGCTGGTTTTCTTCCTCTATTTCCAGAGTTCTAGCTCTGTGGGTAACTGTGGGAAAAGAAGTCTTGTTCAACTACAGGCAGTTTCATGTTTCTGAAAACATATTCAAAAGTCAACTGTATGGTCAAACATACATTTTGTTTAAATGTTTTAGGACAATTCATTCCCAGAAAGATAAATATATTATAAAATTCCTGAAAGAAAGAAAGAAAGAAAGAAAGAAAGAAAGAAAGAAAGAAAGAAAGAAAGAAAGAAATTGAAGATGACACAAACAAATGGAAAGAGATACTGTGTTCAGTGTCTCTCTAATGTTGTTAAAATGACCATACTACCCAAGGCAATCTGCAGATTCAATTCAATCCCTATGAAAATAGCAATGGCAGTTTTCACAGTACTAAAACAAGTAATTTTAAAATTTGTGTGGATACACAAAAGACCAAATAGCCCCAACAATCTTGAGAAAGAAGAAAAGAGCTGGAGGTATCACATGCCCTGACTTCAGACTATACCACAAAGCCACTGTAATCAAAACAGTATGGTACTGGCACAAAACAGATACATAGATCAATGGAACAAAATAGAAAGCCCAGAAATAAACCCACACAGTTATGGTAAATTAATCTATGATAAAGGAGGCAAGAATCGACAATGGAGAAAAAACAGTCTCTTCAATAAGGGATGCTGGGAAAACTGGACAGCTACATGTAAGAGAATAAAATTAGAACACACCCTAACACCATACACAGAAATAAACGCCAAATGGATTCAAGACCTAAGTATAAGACCAGAAACCATAAAACTCCTAGAAGAAAACATACACAGAACACTCTTTGACACAAATTGTATCGTATCTTTTTGGGTATGTCTCTGAAGGCAAAGGAAACAAAAGCAAAAATTAACAAATGGGACCTAAACTTAAATGCTTTTTCATAGCAAAGGAAACCATCAACAAAATGGAAAGACAACCTACTGAATGGAAGAAAATATTTGCAAATGATCTGACTGATAAGAGACTAGTATCCAAAATATATAAACAGCTCACACAATTCAATATCAAAAAAACAAGTGATCCAATTAAAAAATGGGCAGAAGACCTGAATAGACATTTTTCCAAAGAAGACATACAGATGGCCAACAGGCATATGAAAGGATGCCTAATTAATCATCAGAAAAATGCAAATCAAAACCACAATGAGCTATTATTACCTCACACCTGTCAGAATGGTTATCATCAGAAAGACCACAAATAACAAATGTTGGCAAGGGTGTGGAGAAAAGGGAACCCTAGTACACTGTTACAGGGAATGTAAATTGGTTTAGCCAGGATGGAAAAAAGTATGGAGTTTCCTGAAAAAAACTAAAAATAGAACTACCATATGATCTAGCAATTCCCCTCCTGGATATATATCCAAAGAAAATAAAAACACTAATTTGAAAAGATACATGCACCCCAATGTTCTGCTCAGCATTATTTACAACAGCCAAGATATGGAAACAACCTAAGTGTCCATCAACAGATAAATGGATAAAGAAGATGTGATACACACACACACATACATAATGAAATATTAAGCCATAAAAAGAATGATATTTTGCCATTTGCAGCAACATGGATGAACTTGGAGGGTATTACGCTTAGTGAAATAAGTCAGAGAAAGACACACACTGTATGTTATCACTCACATATTGAATCTAAAAAACAAAACAAACTAGCGAATATAACAATAAAAAACCAGAGTCACACATATAGAGCACAAACTAGTAGCTACCAGTGAGGAGAGAGAAGGGGGAGGGGCAAGATAGGAGTAGGGGATTAAGAGGTACAAATTTACTACCTATAAAGGATATATTGTACAGCACAGGGAACATAGCCAATATTTTATAACAACCATAAATGGAGTATAAACAAAAGTTTTGAATCACTATGTCATACACCTGAAACTAGTATATTATAAACCAACTATACCTCAGTAATAAACAATAAATAAATAAAAATCTATGGGAGGGGGCAGAATTTGTCCTCAGTAAGTAATTATAAATAGGCTTACAGATTTAGCTAAAAAGATGTTAATCTAATTATAGTACTTAAAATATGGGACTATTTGAATATCTATCTATAAGTAATAGAATAAACCAAACCATGACCCACAGGCCTAATCCAACCCACCACCTTTTTCCATCCAGCCTATGACCTAAGAGTAGTTTTGACATTTTAAATGTTGAAATAAGTCAAAAGAAGAATAATATTTTATAACATGAAAATTATATAAAATTCAAATTTCTGTGTCCATAAATAAAGTTTTACTGGAACACAACCACACCCACACTCATTGACATATTATCTATGGCTGATTTGGTGCTATAACAGCAGAGTTGGGTAGCTACCAAAGGCCAGATAGCCCCCAAAGCCTAAAATATTTACTATCTTTCCCTTTACATAAAAAGTCTGTAACCCTAAGTTTAGTAAACCATGGTTGAATCAAAACATAAATTTATGCTGCCATTTAACATTGTATCGAAGATTATTTAATAGCTTGCAAGAATCCTTAAGGAATTAAATGAAATAGATTATCCAAGTGTGTGTTATGACCACATTGCTGTTAATTTTAATAACATACAAAACAGAAAAAAGAATGCAAGCATATGTACCAAAATATTAGTGGTTTTGTCTCTGGGTAGTGGGATATTAGGATTTTTCAAGAAATTTATCCATATCGCTTACATTTTCTAAAAGAACATATCTTTTAATATTAATAAAATTGTGGCAAACTCTAAAGTAGCCCACAATTGTCAATACCTCCTGGCATTCACACCTTATGTAATCCCCTCCCATTTAGTATGGATGTGATCAGTGTCCTGTCTAAAAATAGAAGACTAAAGTTTGTCACTCTCATGATTGTTACACCGTAGTGACTTTTGTCTTGCCAGCAAACTCTCTTCATTGCCTTATTGCCTTGCACTCTTTGATGAAGCAAGTATCCATGTTAGGGAGACCACGTGGCAAGGAACTGAGTGTGGCCTCTGGTCAACAGTTAACTAAGATTTAAGGTGGTCTCTGGCCAACAGCCAGCAAGAGACTGAGGCCTTCAGTCCAATAGGCTGCAAAGATCTAAATCCTGTCAACAACCACATGCTCTTGGAATCAGATGCTTCTCCAGTAAAGCTATAAGGTAAGACATTAACCCTGAATGATATCTTGATTGAAACTCATGAGGGACCTTGAAGCGAAGGACCCAGCTAATCTGTGCCCAGATTCTTGACCCACACAAATTGTGAGACAATAAATGGGTATTGTTTTAAGGCACTAAATTTGTGGTAACTTGTTATGCAGCAATAGATAACTATTACAAATGTAATGGTTATTTATATTAAATAATACATAAGAAAATAGCAACTTTGGGGTAGCTAAGCAATCTTAATTTTTTTGGATGGTAGATATGATATTAGAAAAGTGAATGGAACAAATTAATGGGTCAGCCAAGTTCTGACCTTTAGATAAAATTAGGGTGCCAACCAGCCATCATGGGGGCTGCCCCAAATCATGTAGCTATTCACAGTTGGACTCAGAGATGCTGGAAAGAAGTTCTGACTACCCAAATCACCCAAAGCCTGGAAATGCTATTGTCTAAGCGTCATAAGAAACCGTCGTTTGATTCCCAGTGCTGTCTAGAGTTCTGCACCACCCTCCCCTCCGAAACCCAACCCATTTGAATGATATGAAAAGAAAACGTACTGCCATAGGATTATTCCTCTGAAATTGTAGCCACCACCAATATCTAATATCTTCCCAAGGCTCGTGATATATAGAGAGAATAAAATAAGCATGGCCTCATGTTTTTCACTAAAAGCAAGTTATTCATTTTCACCTTGATCAACAGGATAATTATATGTGTAACTCTCCCATTCCAACCCCAAAATTGTCTTTAAATAAATTTCATGCAATTTTTATGTCTAACAAGCCATTACATTTTTATAACTGAAGCAGTAATAGCAGTTTATTAGATTTTAAAAATGCCCTACTGATCATTGAAGGTCTTTCTCCTTCCTCAAGTAGCTCTTAAATGACAAAAGTCATTGTTCATCATGATTACTAGGTATTAGTCACAGATCATAAATATCCCCTATTTCTTGCAGTGGGTCTTTAAGGGGATTAAAATGAGACAAAATGAATAAACTGCCTTCTGAACCACTTGAAAGCATATCGTTGAGATTTATAAATATCCTGGAGAGATAGTCAAAGCATTGTCAAGACCAGTATTATCTGCATTTTTTGTAAACAGGAACAATAAAGCTTAATTTTGATCTTGAACTGCCCAACAAACTGCACTACCAGCACTGAATGGGCAAAAATTCCTTCTGCTGAGGTTTCCCCTTCTCTGTCTGAATCACACTTGAACTATTTATGGCTACTCTTGTTAGAGTAAAACTGCTCTCACATATTTCCCCGAGAGTAAAATCTCCATTTTAAAGGACTCCTCAGTAATTTTGAGTTTGTGATGCAAATTATCTTAGAAGCTTTTGCAGATGAAGAACTATAAAGACTTGAGAATGCAAGCTCAAATTGGCTGCAAGGATCAGCAGTCTCAAGTTCTAAGGGAAATCATGAAAAAACAGATATTTTACTCCTTTGTCGCATTTGATTTGATATCAGTGAAGTCTTTTGGAATGTGGTGAAGGTTTCCATTTTTTTTTTGTCTTTTTTCTGCCTTGCACAGGCCTCTCTGAATACCACAGCCCCTATGGCCTGAAGATGATAAAAGTATTCTCTTCCTTTTCTCTAATCTTCCGACATTTTATTCATCCAGTTTCTATCACAGTATCCTTTGTTCCACAGTCTCTGTGTATGCACATATCTCTTCTGTACTAAGTAATATAAGGCTATCTTACTTTCACAAACTTCCTAAAGCCTTGCACAAAGTAGGTCCTTTAAAATATTGGGAAAACCTATAGATTTTTAAAAAGAGATTAAAAGACATTAACTGATTATAGTATATGGAATTTAATTGTATCCTGACCCAAAAAAATAAGGTGTTAAAAAAATTTTGTAAGAGGTGGGAAAGTCACACACTGGCTATTTAACAATATTAAGGAACTGTTAGATGTGATAAAGACATTGTGTTTATGTTGTTTAAAAAGAGTATTTGTATACACACACGTATATATAAAAATAGAAGAAATGGTATGAAGTTGGAATCTATTTCAAACTAGCTGGGAAATAGGTGGGGGTATAAATAAAACAATGTTGACTAGGAGTTCAGTTCAGTGGTGGGTTATTGGAGGTAGGTACTGTTGCTTTAAAAATTACCCCAATTAGTGGACTAAAACAATGACAGCATTTATTTTGCTCACAAATCTGAAACTGGGGCAGCGAATGGTGGGGATAGCTCAAATCTATTGCACGTAGTGTCTGCTGGGGTAGTTCAAAGTTTGCAGGTTGGGATCATCTGAAGACTTGTTAGCTCATATGTCTGGTGGTTGATACTGCTATCAGGAGGAACTTTTGCTTGGGGGCCAGAACACCTACATATGAATTGGACTTGCTCACAATATGGCAGCTAAGCTCTATGAGTGAGGGGAGAGAAAGAGAAAGAGAGAAAAACAGAGAGACAGAGAGACACATAGAGAGAAAAAGACAGGGCAGAAGCTGCATTGTCATATGACCTAGCCTCTTGTTATCACTTCTAACACATCCTATTGGTTAGAAGCAAGTCACTAAAACTAAGGCCAATTCATATCCAAAACTCTTCTTTGTGATGGGAGGACTGTCAAAGAATTTAGAGGTCAATCTATAGCCAAAAATTATTTACATTCCTTCTATATGCAAATTACACTCAACCCCCTTCCATGGCTCCCCCAAAGAGTTGTCTATCATAACAACAGGCTCAGGCTCAAGGACAAGTATCTCATCACACAAGTCAGGCCCAAATGCAGATGAAGTTACTCAGATTAGTTCTCAAGTTTAGCTCTCTGAGTTCAGTTTTTGGTCTAAGGTCCTGTGAATTAAAGAGACAAGTTATCTGGAGCTCCATAATACCAATAAACTGATTAGAAAGGAATATGCACACAATATATAAAGATTTAATTATATGACAATAACAGCACAAAGGAGGAGGAAAATGGAGCTCTAAAGGAGCAAAGTTTTTTGAACATTGAAATTAAACTGGTATTAACCTGAACTAGATTGTTACAGACTACGATGTTAATCGTAATCCCCAGGGCCACCATTAAGAAAATAACTCAAAAATACATAGTAAAAGGAATGACAAGGGAATTAAACTAGTACACTAGAAAATATCCACTCAACACAAAAAAAGCAACAGAAAAGGGTGGAATCCCACCAAAAACAAATATAAGGATAAAAGAGAATGATAAGAATAGCATCCCTAGAGATGATACAAGCATGCCAGAGAGACATACCCACAAACAGATGAGAACTATAACCTTTTATTTCAAAACGAAATTAAAGAAATTAAGAAGATGATAGATATTTAACCAGAATTAGAAAAACTCAAATGGGAGGACTGGAGATTTGACGAGAGAAGTAAAAATTTAGAAAATAAAGTAAAAGAAAAATATTATTTCAGAAATAAAGACTAAACCAGAAGGAACACACAGTAAATATGTACAGTCAGTAACGCTATAAGAGAAATAAAACATTAAAAGGAAAAAAACTTAACTCAAAGAAATAAAAAATATAGCAATTTGAAAGAAAGCAATGGGTGCAGAAGGTAAGACAAAGTAGATCCAAAATACCTACAGTGGGAGTCACTGAAGAAGAGAATCAAAGAAATGGAATTGAGAAAAGACTAAAAATTATAAAATTTTTAAAAATATTTTGCCTACATACTGAGATGACACACCATACACCTAGAAAATCAATCCAGAATAGCCAACACTAAATAACAGGAGGGGAAAAAAAAACCATTTCCTTCTACTCTTCTACTATGTACAACACTTGTTTTTCTCTCATTACTCTCGACACTTCCCTTCTGACACCGAAATGTAGGGTTTTTTTCCCTACACTGACCAATTCTCTGACACCAGCTGGGTGTCCTATAACTCCATGCAATTCTGACAGTATCTACCAGGTGTTAGTGTCGGGTACCACAAGTTAAGGGCTCAGTCCCACAAAACTACCCCCAATTCAGACCCAGTCACAAGTCCAAGCCTGTTATACTTTAACCAACTGGCTACAAATTGGGGGTTCCCATAACACCCTCCTCAGGTTCAATAATTTCCTAGGATGGCTCACAGAACTCAGGAAAGCACTTTGCTTACTATTACACATTTATTATAAAGAATATGGCTCAGCAGCAGGCAAATGAAAGAGATGCACAGTGCAAGGAATGTGGCAGGAGGCATGGAACTGCCATACCTTCTCCTGGTGTGCCACTCTCCCAGCACCTCAAGGTGTTCCCCAATCCAGAAGCTCTCCAAAGCTTGGAAGCATTAACCAATAAGAGTAGACAGGAAGAAGTACTTAAAGTTTAAGAACTGAAAGGAAGACAGAAAACATCTCTATTTTTAGATGTCATGATTATATATTTGGGGAAACAATAGTAATAAATCAATGGAAATCAATGGGAAAAATTACTAAAAACAAAGTGACATTAGTAAAGTGGTAGATTACAAAATCAACAGCTTTCATATTTACAAACAAAAACCCAGTTTGAAAGTATAAATGAAGAAAACTATGAAATATTTCTGAAAGAAACAAAAGTAGATTTGAGGAACAGGAAAGACAAACCAGATTCTTGTAAGGGAAGACACATCATACAGAAGTTAGCTTTCTCTAAATTAATAAATTTATTAATTAATCTCAATAAAAATACTGTAAGGTATTAGAAAATTATTTAAATTTAGCCTGAAAGAACAAAAAAGGGAAAATAGCTACAAAGAAAACAGCAATGAAGTTGGTCTTGCCAGGTTTTTAAGACATATTATAAATCTTCTATCATTAAAACAGTTGGGTACAAGTGTATAATTAGAAGACAAGCCAATAGAGAAGAAAAAATTATATTGCAATGTAGTGTCAATTAATAGTATTATCTCAATAAATAGGGAAAAGATGAATTTTCTAATAAACATTATTAGGGTAACCAGATAGTCTTATAGAAATCATTAAAATTGGATTCATTCGGCCCACAAACATGAAAAGCTATTCCATTAGCGAAATGTAAACTGAAACTATACTGATAACATTTCTCACCTATGAGGTTGGCAAATAGCCAAATGTTTGACAGCTTTCTCTAATGGCACTCTTATATATTACTGGTATACAGTATTTGCCTATGAAGGGGAATTTGGAGATATCTAGCAAACTTGCATATGCATTTACCTTTTGACACAGCAATCCCATTTCTAGGAATCTTCCAAAGTGAAACTGGCAAAAATACAAAAAGCACAAAGCTGTTCACTGCAGCACCAGCTGTAATTGCAAAAGACTGGAAATAATCCAAATGTCCACCAATAGGAGAAACGCTGAATAAACCATGGTACATCAACATGGTTGCTGTAAAGAGAAATGAGGACTATATTCTATTACAGAATTATCTGTAGGATACATTATTAAGTGGAAAAGATGGGGAAAACTGTATACACTATTTTTTTACTTATCTAAGGAAGGGCTTTGAAAATATATGCTTACGCTTAAAATAAATTTTAAAAAACTATAAACTATAAAAAAAACTTCCCTTGGGAGAGGGAGAAAATAGGATGAGTAGGGGACAGAAGCCAGATGTATTACAATATACTTTTCTTTTCTTTACATTTAACTTTGAACCATGTAAACACTTCTCATAATTATAAAACAAAATTTTAAAAATCCTTAAAAGACTGAAAATGAAACACATGATCCTGTGCATTCAAGTGACTTAAAAAAAAACAACAGCAATTTGACTGTATAACCCTAGTGAGATATACCTGAAAAACAAAAAGAACCAGGAGGGAGAAAACTTTTTAAATATGTTCACTAATATTATTGATGGTAGTGTAGAAATTGTTATTGTGAGACTATTGTGTGTGAATCATGTATAAAACAAATGGGTTACTGTTAGCATCATTGAGAAATAGGATTTTCAGCATATAACAAAGGAAATACACAGATGTAAGATCACTGAAATTTAATTTAAAAAATGTAGTCCTGGGTTTGAAGTATCAATTTGCACATGAATAGAACTAACATATACTTATTTCTTAGTTCTGTTCACTTAACAATGATCAAACCAGCAGAAATGAACACCTCTAATGCCGAGATTACTCTGTGTGTATTATAGTCTATATAATACCATTTTTCTAAAGCACTAAACAAAGCTCTTTAGAAAAATAGCTAATTCCAGGTCTGAAGAAGGAAACATACAAAATAAACCTGGAATATCTTACCATTGGAAAACAAAGCTATCAAAGACTACTTAAATGCTAGCTAAAAATGAGACAATCTGAGTATCAATAAGGGTAATAACTACAATGGATTACAATACTTTAAAAAATCCATGTTTATGTTAATACTAAAAAAAAAGAAAAAAAATCAATCATCTTTAAAAGACATTAGAGAATCAATTCATTATCCGAAAGAACCAAGCATTTTACTATTTTTCCTATATGTATTAGATGTCAGGATATCCAAATAATTAAGGGAAGTTCTCTTTTTGAAAGCATTACAGCTAATAGGTAAATAAATCTATAATTAATTAATAGATCTAGCTAATGATCACCAATGGCTGCCAACATCACTAGGAGAGATAAAAAGTACTCAACATCTATGACATAGTACTGTAAGGGGGAAAAAAAGTGTATGAAAACCAAATATGAATCTGATCAAGCCTCTACATTTAGGTCTGATTTCATCATCTATGCAATCACACAGGGCTCTGTGCTCAGAGAGTCCCTGTGTTTGGTTTAATGTCCTGCTGTCCCCATCTTGAAATTTGACCAGCGGCCCCATATTCCCATCTTGCACTGGGCTCTGCAAACTATGTAGCCAGTCCTTGTCTACATTTGACTACCAATTTACAGGAAATAAGTGTAGTGGATAAAAGGATGACTACACTAGATGCAAGACCGAAAACCATAAAACTCCCAGAAGAAAAAGTTGGCAGAACACTCTTTGGCATACATCATAGCAATATTTTGGGGGATCTGTCTCCTAAGGCAAAGGAAACAAAAGCAAAAATAAACAATTGGAACCTAATTAAAGGAAACCATCAGCAAAACGAAAAGACAACCTACTGAATGAGAGAAATTATTTGCAAATGATATGACTGATAAGAGGTTAGAATCCAAAATATAAAACATCTCAAACAACTCAATATTAAAAAACAACTAAAATAAAAAAATGGGCAGAAGACCTGAATAGACATTTTTCCAAAGAAGACGTACAGATGGCCAACAGGCGCTTGAAAAGATACTCAACATCACTAATCATGAGAGAAAAGCAAATCAAAATTACAATAAGATATTACCTCACACCTGTCAGAACAGCTCTTATCAAAAAGACCATAAGGCCACAGTGATCAACAGTATGGTACTGGCATAAAAAGAGAAAGGAAAATCAATAGAACAGAATAGAGAACTCAGAGGTAAACCCACGCACATATGGGCACCTTATCTTTGACAAAGGAGGTAAGAATATACAATGGAAAAAAGACAGCCTCTTCCATAAGTGGTGCTGGGAACATTGGACAGCAACATGTAAAAGAATGAAATTAGAACACTTCCTAACACCATACACAAAAATAACTCAAAATGGATTAAAGACCTAAATGTAAGACAAGACACTATAAAACTCCTAGAGGAAAACATAGGCAGAACACTCTATGGCACACATCAAAGCAAGATCCTTTTTGACCCACCTCCTAGAATCATGGAAATAAAATCAAGAATGAACAAATGGGACCTCATGAAACTTAAAAGCTTTTGCATAGCGAAAGAAACCATAAAAAAGACAATAAGGCAACCCACAGAATGGGAGAAAATACTTGCCAATGAAGCAATGGACAGAGGATTAATCTCCAAAATATACAAGCAGCTCACACAGCTTAATACCAAAAAAGCAAATAACCCAATCCACAAATGGGCAGAAGACCTAAATAGACATTTCTCCAAAGAAGACATACAGATGGCCAACAAACACATGAAAAGATATTCAACATCACTAATCATCAGAGAAATGCAAGTCAAAGCCACAATGAGGTATCACCTCACACCAGTCAGAATGGCCATCATCACAAAATCTAGAAACAATAAATGTTGGAGAGGGTGTGGAGAAAAGGGAACTCTCCTGCACTGTTGGTGGGAATGTAAGTTGGTACAGTCACTATGGAAAACAGTTTGGAGGTTCCTTAAAAAACTAAAAATGGAACTACCATATGATCCAGTAATCCCACTCCTGGGCATATACCCAGAGAAAACCAGAATCCAAAAAGAAACATGTACTATAATGTTCACTGCAGCACTATTTACAATAGCCAGGACATGGAAGCAACCTAAATGCTCATCAACAAATGAATGGATAAAGAAGATGTGGCACATATCTACAATGGAATATTAGCCATAAAAAGGAATGAAATGGAGCTATATGTAATGAGGTGGATAGACCTAGAGTCTGTCATACAGAGTGAAGTAAACCAGAAAGAGAAAAACAAATGCTGCATGCTAACTCATACATACAGAATCTAAAATGAAAAAAAATGGTACTGATGAACCCAGTGACAGGGCAAGAATAAGGATACAGATGCAGAGAATGGACTGGAGGAGAGGGGGTTGGGTGGACAGGGGGCGAAGGGGAAGCTGGGACAAAGAGAGAGACTAGTATAGACATATACACTATCAACTGTAAAACAGATAGCTACTGGGAAGTTGCTGTATCACAAAGGGAGATCAACTCAATGATGGGTGATGCCTTAGAGGGCCAGGAGAGGGAGGGTGGGAGGGAGTCGCAGGAGGGAGGGGATATGGGGATATATGTATAAATACAGCTGATTCACCTTGGTGTACCTAAAAAGCTGGTACAAGAGTGTAAAGCAACTATTTTCCAATAAAGAGCTTGAAAAAAAAAAAAAAAGACTACAAATAACAAATGTTCGAGAGGATGTGGGGAAAAGGGAATCCTAGTACCCAGCTGGAGGGAATGAAAACTGGTTCAGCAAGGATGGAAAATAGTATGGAGGTTTCTCAAAGAACTAAAATAAAACTACTATATCATCAAGCAATTCCATTCCTGGGTATATATCCAAAGAAAATGAAAACACTAATTTGCAAAGATACATGCACCCCAATGTTCTGCTCAGCATTATTTACAATAGTCAAGATATGGAAGCAACCTAGGTGTCCACTGACAGATGAATCGATAAAGACACACACGCACACACACACACACATACTAGTCAGCCATAAGAAAAGAATGAAATTTTGCCATTTGCAACAACATGGATGAACCTGGAGGGTATTATGCTTAGTGAAATAAGCCAGACAAATACTGTATGCTATCACTTGTATGTGGAATCTAAAAAATGAAATGAATGAATATAACAGAAAGAAACTTACAGATATAGAGAACAAACTAATGGTTACCAGTGGGAAGAGGGAAGCAGGGAAGGGCACGATAGAGATAGGGATAGGGGATAAAGAGGCACAAACTACTATATAAAATAAATAAGTTACAAGGATATATTGTCTAGCACAGAGAATACAGCCAATATTTTATATTAACTTTAAATGTTGTGTAAGCTATAAAAATACTAGGTAGTACACCTTAAGCTAATATAATATTACACACAACTGTACTTCAGTAACATTATTAAGTTTATTTTAAAAAAGTCTATAAATTCTTTGATATTCCTCCCTTCAAAAGATGGAGCCTAATTCCTCCACTGCAGTCCCAGCTTACAGTCTGAATGCAACCTCATGGCAGACCCCCCATAACCACTCAGCTAAGCCACACTTGAATTCATTACCCACAGAAACTGTGTGAGGTAAAGTTAATTATTATTTTAAGCTGCTAAATTTGAGGTAATTTATTACACAGGAACATATAATTAAGACAAGGGAAAAGAGAATATGTGAAATGATAGCATGGGTACGCAATCAGCAAAATTTCAACTGTGGGAAACTATAAGAAAATAACCTAATCCTTCAACCAAAAAATTTCAAAGAAAAAAAAAATCACATCACAGTGATATTTCTGGATCTGGATTTAAGCAAACAATTTAAAAAGCTATAGAACAATTAAAAATACATAAATACTGACTCAATATTTGATATTAAGAAATTATTCATTTTTAAGGTGGTATAATGATGGCATTATCATTATGTTTTTTAAAAGGGAATCTGACTTCTAAAGATATATACTAAAATATTTACCAATGTTATGTCTAGAATTCACTTCCAAATACTATGGAAGAATGGGAATTGGTGAGGAAAAGGAAATAAGAGTGGCCATGAGCTGATAATTATCAAAGTTGGGTGATGGGAACGTGGAAGTTCATTATACAATTCTCTATTTTTTACATGCTTGAAATTTTCTATAATAGATGAGAAAAAGTATGCACTTACATCAACACACATAAACACATACCACACTATGACATTTAAGAGTGGGCTTAATAAAACCAAGTAATTACAAGCAAGATGAAGACCATAAGGATTTGAATGTGTTATTCTCTAAAATAAATAATTTTTACGTCAAAACCAAAATCCAGACTACACATTACTAACTAATGCATCTATTTATGAAACTACTCTGGCTTGAAATCGATATCTTTGGCACGTATTACTTGATCCAATATTCCAAAATAATCTCAAAAGTATTGGGCCTTCTTTTTAATTGTTTGATTCAAATCATAGTCATATTTAGACACCAGATAGACTTTCTTCTTCACCTATTCCATCATGTTAGAAAAAGAGTGTAAATTAGCACCTTATAATGACACATGATAGACTTTTATCATCCACATAGAAAAGCAGTGAAGAGAAGGTTATGCTAACCATTTGATGGTAAAAGAGACATAAACAGATGCTATTCACAAGTCTCAGTGCGCCAATGGCAATTACCACCTGTTCTGCTTCATTAGGGCTATGCATGAAAAAGAAGCCAAGAGACAGAAAAATCATGCAGACACTAATTTTTACTGCAACAATAGTATTTTAAATTCCTTCATTAAAAACAGACACCATACAAAGTTATAACAGAGTAACGAAAAAGATATACAATTACATAACTATCCTGGGCTGAGACCAGATGACTTAGCATGGTTCACAAAGGTCTCACCTCCATTCTCTTTTTTCCTTTCAAAGAGGAGGAAGGGATTGTTTGCTTTATGCAGATGTCTTAGGAAGAGAATCATCCCAGAAATGCCTCATTATTTTTCATTCCTACCAACTCAAAATTTGGAATAACTCATGGCTTGAGCCTGGCTGCAGATATCATTAACATGATAAAGATAAGGCTTGATTAATGTACAAAATTGTAAAGATTGGTTGATTTTAACTATGGAAAAAACAAAAACACTCCTCAAAGTTGTATATAGATTTTTTAAAAACTTAAGAGAAAGAAAATATTCCAACATATAGGGAAACAGTAATACTGGGTCTGGATGATATGACTATGGCTCCATCTCCCTTCCTCCTTTTTCTTCCTGTTTTAAGATTTTTTTTTTTTTTCTTTTAAAAGGAAACACTTAAAATGCTATTACTGTTACGGCTATATGAGAATTTTAAAAAGACATTTATTAGCAAAGGGACAGGTTAAGCTCCTTACTTAAAATGTTTTATTCACTAAAGCAACTGCAGAAAATATGTACTTAAAATCTGCCCCAAAGTAAATGTTTCCATAAAAAATATAATTCAGACTGGCCTCCCCTCAGTGTAAACTACTGACATGTTATTACAAATAAGACTATACATTTTTCTACCAATATGTCACAAAAATACGAAGCATAATTGGTTCTCTGTTTCATGAAAACCATAGGTTTCTATTAGCTCCAACAAAAAAGAAAAAAAGTTTACTTATTGCCAGATATTACGCTTCAATGACCACCTGCCATTTAATAACAGCAATAACAATAATAATAAATACAGATGAAGATAAACAGACTAATTTAGCCTCAAAGAGAAAAACAAACAATGGAAGAGAAGGCAAAACAAAAAATCTCAACAGTCACACACAGGAATATTAAACTTTCCTTAAATGTTTTGTTAAAAAATGAGAAAGGATAAAGAGAAAACAATGTGTGTGTTCAAAACTATTATGATAGTCTCTAAGCCTTCAAACATGGGACATATTTACCTGAAGTCATAAATACCACCTTCTCCTAGAGAGACTGTGTAGGTGTAAACTCCGAGATCCAGCACTAGTTCTGAATATCGATAGAATATAGCACTCCTTTCCTGATGCAGGGACACCCACTCGCAGTTATCTTTCAGATAACTACCCAGGTCATACAGAGTCATGTGTGATAGCATTTCTTGGTTTGGGCTCTCACCTACACATAGTCTTGACACCTCAGTTATGTCTGACTGGCTGCTTGGGATAAGAAAGAAGGGAGGAGGCCAGTGCTCCAGCACAGGAAATTCAGGGGAATTAATAGTACCAAAGGCACTGCAATTATGTTCCCAGCTCAAAGGCATAGTTTCAGAGATCCTTTTGGCTTAGAGATCTTCTTTGAATTGAGTACTTGGATAAGCCAGAGGGCTGAGCTTCCATTTACTTTATACAGAGGATGAACCCCTGAAATTGGAAGGCAATGTGTAGTTTTACTGGCTATTCTCACAAACTGTTAGATCTAAAACATTTGATCATAAAACTGAAAATGGCCACATTACTAGCAACTTCACTAGCCCTTCAACCAACCATTCCCACCATTTACAGTCTTTCCACAATAGTACTAGGGACCTGCTAGCAATAACTGTACTGAGAGTGCTTCTTCAAACTAATATTTCTATGACCAAACAAGTATAATTAGGGGAATACACCTCCAAGAATATACAGGAGTAAAAAAATGAAAGGCAAACTTTTTGATAGGTTTTCTCAATTTCTTTCTATACTTTATGCTGATGAAACCAAGTGCACTGTTCCAGAGAAGACACATAGTTGGTCACATTCTTATCACAGTTATTATTTATGCTGTTTTTGAGGACCAACAAAATTATAGTAGAATTTCAGGGAGTAACAAGTCAAAAATATTCAGAGGTCATGAAACTGCACCGGACACAATATTTGAAGATCTATAAAGCATCACAATTTTCACACAGGTTTACAGATAGACTTAGGTGGGAAGAAAAGATTTGAAGTTAGAGATATCAACTGATCATGTGGCAAAAATATGACACAGGCTGCCTGTCAAAGATTATCAATGTCATAGATGATCATGGGACATAGAGGTGTGTAACTGATCTGGGAAGCAGGGCCACCAGAAAGCTGCATATCAAGACACCTGCTCCTTGGGCAAAAGGGAAGCAAAGAAATGCAGTTCAATGACTAACTATACACAATAACACAAATGAATCTGAAAATGTGCACAAAAGTAGCAGTAAACAAAAGAAGGCATAGTGGATGATTCCAGGAAAACCTGATTTTTGGTGCTAGAATCCAGAAGAGTGGTTACCCTTCTGGCAAGAGCACAGTGACTAGAAGGGTCATAAAGGGGACTTCTGGGACCCTAACTATGTTCTGTTTCTTGAACTGTATGCTGATTACACAACATTTTCACTTTGTAAAAATACAGCTGACCCTTCAACATATTTGAACTGGTGCAGGTTTACTTATACACGGATTTTTTTCAATAGTAATACTATAATACTACACAATCTGCAGTTGATTGGCTCCATGGTTGGATGAATCCATGGATACAGACGGTTGACTGCAAGTCATATGCAGATTTTCAACTGTACAGAGGGTAGGTGCCTGTAACTCCCATGTTGTTCAAGGTTCAACTGTAATCAATCTGTATACTTACGATTTGTGTACTTTTTTATACATGTGTTGTGTCAATAAAAAGTTCACTTAAAAAAAAAAAGAGAAGCATGTCCGGATTACCGCTATTACATCAAATGATCACAGAAAGATCTCCTATAACACGAAGGATCAACAGGAAATATACTTAAAGGACAACATCAGATCAAGGAAGGATAAACTCTTGACGAGTTTATTAAAATGAATTCGCATCCTGCTCTGGTAATGTGTACCACCATTAGAAACTACTGTATGGAGTTCTTCATCAGGTTCACTGTGACCTTAAGAATATTAAAGCACCATGGCACATGTAAGGCAGAGCTTCAAGTTAACATTAACTGTATGTATCATTTTGATCAGAAGCTGTGACTATAATTCACCTGCCTTTAGATATTTTTAGATTAGATTTCTCAAGGTCCTTGTTATTAGTCATAAAAATCATAAATATTGTATTATAAAATAGTCTAAAAGAAAGATGCATTGTATACAGTAAGTAAAATCATTTGTTTTAAATACGGTTTTTAATGTATCTGAAATATTCTGAGGTTTTTAAGAATAAGAACTCAATGATAAGTTATGAATAGTTGAATTTATTACATATTTGAACATTAAGAAAAACACATGAAAAGATTCACCCTCAAATGTAAACATTCTATGTACATTGGACCCTAACAAAAAACTGGTTACGTTAAAATCAGACTTAGGGTTTGGAAAAATAAAGACACAGACATTTTAAAAAATATTACAAACTACATACTTTTTTAGAATTTATTAACTATCAGAATTTCCACCTATTTTTCCATTTCCACCCTTATTCAAATGCTATCTCCATCCCACAGGCAGCAACTATAGCTCTAATCTGTGCTGAATTTAGTTATCCCCTGGACCTTAATGTCTCCATCATTTAGTATGCTGTCATCACTGCTTTCATCAAATAGCAAAAGCCTATCAGAGGTGAATCTGGCTGACCCACTCCCACCTATTTTAAGTTACAGGATCCCAAAGGGACAGAATACTTGCCCTTCTTTGGACCCCATCTCTTGCTGTATATCATAACAGTAATGCTTTCATAACCTTCCTCTCAAGACTAGTGCCCATAGCCTCTTATCATAGCTTACTTGACACACTATTCAGGCCTCTTTGACTCCAGATTCATATCAAGCAATTGTAAAACCAATGAGGCAGTGTCTCATTAACCTAGGATTCTAAGGTTTCATGGACTATTTGATATCGTATCCAGATAGTAAAAAGGAAACATACTATAACACTAATAGAACTAGCAGTCATTGCTTCATAAGATCAAAGCTACCCTCTGATTTGGAGGCTGAATGGAGCTTCAGTGTTTTACTTGATATTGAGCAACTCAGGAATATATACCTTTCTTTAAAGATGGTACCACAGAAATGTCTCTCCCAGTCTCCTAATTAATACTGTGTAAATGTGGTAAAATGCACATTTAGCTCAATACCAACCTAATTATTTTAAACTGAGCATATCTTTGACTTTACATCTGTTCTTGCCTTTGCAGAAATGGGAATCTTTTTCAGCCAAAGAGAGTATCAAGGAAATGGAAAAAAAAAAAAAAAAAACCCAACAAAATGACTCATTTTCTATAGTCTTTAAAAAAGAATTCTCCCCTGAGTTTACTTCAATTGAATTAAGAGATGAGAACGGAATATAAGATAATTCTTTTATAAACATGAGAGCAGTTCATCCCCACTGGGTGTACACTTCCAGTGAAGATTTATACATTCCCTTCTAAGCTCTAGCCCTAGGTAAAAACAGAATCATAGGTGGAAACAGGCCATGTTGAGCACTAGAAGCAGAATCACCACAGTTCATTAAAAGAATAAAGCAGAAAATGGTTAGGTAAATGAATATTACAGCATGAAGTGTACTGATGGTGAAACTGCAATAAAGTAACATAAGTGAGGTTTACACTTTTTTACCAAGAAACCTAGCTGTAAACATTTGCATTAAACTACTGCTCTCTAAAACCTAACCAACACACAAACAAAAATCATCCTTTGTGACCATAACATCATGAAGAATTTGTACTCCAAGCCTCCTTCTCTCTTCAGAGTAAGACGTGAGCTATATTAAGTAGCTTCACTGGTTTCTCCAACTTGAATAACTGCCAGTTCTGGAACTTCATTCATCCTCAAAACCTCTGCATAGAGCAAATAATCATGTAGGCTTCTGGGAAGTGGCAACAGACGGATAAAACTGTCAGATCGTAGGTGTTCTGGTTTTAGACTGGACCGAATTTCCAAACGACAAAGGTGGGTCAGGGATGGAACAGAGGCTGGAAAAACAAACAAAAAAAGGAAGATAAAAATGTTTGAGCCAGAAAGATATAACAGTACATTAAGATAAATGCCCTTTTTTCCCCACCTTTGTGTAGTAGAAGAGACATGATATGTTACTTAGACTTACTTTTGAAAGAAGATTACTTGGGCCAGGATGACTAAAATAAATCTTGTTTATTCTATTTTACAGCCTTCACCTGGTTCTTCTTCCTCTAATTTCTGGCCACACATACCAAAGTCAGTACTCAGGGCCATATAAAACTAAAAGTTGAAATTCTAAACTTCTGGCAATACCACTTGGGACTTAAGAAATGGATGATCTAACTTTAGAAGTCACAGAATTGCACAGCAGCAAACGTTATTTCCCTCTTACTCTCACTGCAAATAGTCTCCATGCTTACCACAAATATGTAGCTTACATGTTTTGCTCTTTTTATCCATGATACAGAATGAAAATTTAAAACTGACACAGAGAGAACACGAACATTTACTGAGTGCCTACTATACCATAAGCCCATACACATTCTTTTGTTATCTCCAATAACCCTGTGAGGTATATATTATCATGCTCTTATAGAGATAAGAAAACAGAGGTTTAAAAAGAGGTTTAAGTAACTTTCCAAAGGTCATACATCTAATACATGGTAGACCAGGATTCAAACTCAAGTTCATGGGACCCCAAAACATGCCTGTGTATGTACACATGCTAAAACCACTGTTGCCAAAAGCTAATAACCACTTAAAGGATAACCCACATAATTAAGAATCGTAAGATAGTGGTTTCATTTTCCAAGATGAAAAGTGTTAACTAAAGAAGTTAATGTCCATGAAAACTAAGAGTACTAAAAACAGCTAGTGGGGACTTCCCTCGTGGTCCAGTGGGTAAGACTCCATGCTTCCAATGCAGGGGGCCCGGGTTCAATCCCTGGTCAGGAAACTAGATCCCACGTGCATGTCACAACTAACAATCCGCATGCTGCAACTAAGAAGTCCACATGCTGCAACTAAAACCCCACATGCCGCAGCAAAGATCCCATGAGCCACAACTAAGACCCAAAGCAGAATGAATGAATGAATAAAATAAAAATAAAAACAGCTAGTGGTTTTATGTGAATCAAATCTAATGCCTTTTATTAGTCCAAGAAATCTTTTATAAATCCCTGTGAAATGTACCAATGATTAACAGCAGGCCAGGATCAAAGAAGCAAAGACAAATACTATCAAGATCCCAGCTGACATCAGACCAGCTGGTCTGACTCCAAGTCTAGGATTCTTTAAACTGTAATAACCTACAGGGCCTGAGACATGCTAATTCTCTAACATCTTCAACATCTTCCAAACCACTGAAGTTAGTCCATCATCTTACATTTTAGTTTAAGCTTATCGGTTTAAGTTTAGTTCATTCAGAGCTTGGGAAACTCCTCAAGCCATAGTGTTTCAAAATGCCAAACAAGAAAAGCAACAGAGTTATCTGATTTTGTACATAAAACCTGAGTCTGAGCATTTCCTTAACCCATGAGTCACATAGACTCCCCACTATAAATAATAAGACTATATAGCATCTACAATATATAGCACATTTATTTTCACTGTTTTCATATTTATATATTCTTTAAATTTCAACCTTTTCTATAAATTTAAAGGAAGAATCATCATTCTCACTTCTAAGATAAAGGGAGCGCTGGAGAAATTAGCAGGAAACCATATGGAAAGCATGCTCAAACTGCAAACTCCCCCAGTTTTCCAAAGGAGTAGTAAGCAAGTTCAATGTCAACAAGTAGGTTACCCATGTTCAGCTATTATATATAAGGAAGCTCTCTCACCCACTGAGATCAGGAACAATAATTGGTCCTAATGTCACTAGGTATGCACCAATGTAATAAAAGTTTTGGAAATAAGTATAATTGATTCTTGGTAAGCACACAACTCAGCTGGTAGGGACAAAAGTATACTGGCATACTGGAATATGGCCTATCAGCTGCAAACACTGAGCATGCCATGGGCACAGTCAGAAAACGACAAGGCTAGAGTGCATGGATTAAAGTGAGATTGGTTAAGAGAATTTTTACTCATATTCGGTTAGAGTTTAATATGCATCTTGTTAAGTTGAAATCTGTTCATTCTGCACATTCTTGTTAATGCAGATACTTAACACACACCCGGAAGGAAGATAAAGGATGGCTGTGCAAACTGGAGGAAAGCTGCTCACTCGGCGCTAAGGAATCCTTAATGCTTCTCCAGCTTCACCAATTTGACAGACTACACTGACTTACAGACTCCTCAGGCTGACTGGGGAGTGTTCCTCTGGCTGTCTCACAGCCTCCTGCAGTGCAAACAAGCCTTTCCAGGCCATCTGACTACATTACTATAGCCCTATCTTTTACAACTAAATAAACCTTTTATTTACTCATGCTGATATGTGTGGAAGCTTAATCACCTGTGATCAAGTCAAACTGGACCAATAAACCTTTGTTACGGAAAGCTTAAGTGACTTGCCTGTGTTGACTCCATACAGCAACAACAGAGCTGATATTAGATCCAAATTATTTGACCCCAAGTCTAGGGTTCTCTAAACTGTGGCAAGCCCAAAATAATTCTCTATAACATCTTCTAAACCACTGAAACTATCTTAAGTTTCAGGAGATCTTTCCATTTAATAATAAAAAAAAGGAAAGGGTATAGTTACTTCAGTTACAGGTTCGAATTTTAATCGCACCATTTTGGTTTTCCTCCTGTGAGCAAAACAGATTGCTGGCCTGATGAACAATTGGAGGTAAGAACATTTTCATCTGAACTGAGGGAGTCTTTCATCTATGGATTATTACCATAGCCAATAATATACCCGTCAGTGCCATCTTAGTGTAATATGCCAGTGAATACTAAGGGAATTGTATAATCATATATGCAGTATTTCAAAGCATGCAAAATTCCTATGAAAGTTTTAGTGATGCATAGTATTTCCAGATGTGTTGCCACTAGGCTGAGAGATCAAGCCATGCCTTGAATTGATAATACGGAAAAGCCCAGAAGCTGTATGTAAAACATAACTTTCATGAAAACCTATTAAAACCAGATTTTAATTTGTTAAATAAATCTCTCTTTTCCTACCTTATGGCACTGATCATAGTCTAGAAAATGTCTGAAACTGTGCTATACTTTTAAGTCACTTTTCTGACCCAATCATTTTCAAGTTAATATGTTAAACCCAGCTCTATTAGCAAACAAGCAACTTCTAACTATTCATTTCTACACTGAAATCTTTAATTTTGTTGTACGTACACAGAACAATCAAAACAGAAGGCCACATGTTCTATGAAACTTCACTAAAATCAAAGCAATGATCAAACCAAACCCCACAATTCTTTTTAATTAATTACTTAATTAAATTTCTTTAGGCTGCATTGGGTCTTCGTTGCTGCACATGGGCTTTTTCTCTAGTTGTGACAAGCAGGGGTTACTCTTCATTGGGGTGCGTGGGCTTCTCATTGCAGTGGCTTTTCTTGTGGAGCACCAGCTCTAGGTGCATGGGCTTCATTAGTTGCAGCACGCGGGCCGTAGAGCATGAGGGCTTCAGTAGTTGTGGCTCAAGGGCATAGTTGCTCCGAAGCATGTGGGATCTTCCCAGACCAGGGATCAAACCTGTCTCCCCTGCACTGGCAGGCAGATTCTTAACCATTGCGCCACCAGGGAAGTCCTCCCAAGTATTTTGTGTGTCAATACGAGAGTTTTTCTAGGTGATGCACATTGTTTTTGGCAAGAAAATCACATAAAAATAGAAGTATCTCCCAGCATGTGTTTTCAAAATCATTTCCCTGTAGCAAAGTTTCTTTCAGAAAGCAGTTGCTTTCTCAGTTAAAATATCATTTTTACCTTAAAACAACAGAATTTTAGGAAATATGTACTAGGTTTCATACTATTCATAGCTATTTATTACCAAGCAATAAAGGTTAAGAAAATTGGAACAGTTTTATCTTTCCAAAAAAAAAGTACATAATTCATCGTTAAGTTCAAGGACTCTTTTGTATATTGTCACAAGATAAAGAGCAAACCTCTGGATGTATAAACAATAATCATGGTCACTCCCATCTCATCATAAAGTACTACAAAGACTACATATTTTAAAGATGTTTTTATAAAATTATTCACAACAGTATTACTTCATGCAACTTCTGGTTTCAACTTCCTTCCTGTATTAGCCTGACTATTAATGATGCAATAAACTCATTTCATGTGTGATGTTATCTCCATTTCCTCACATTTACAGAAAAGTAAGCCACTCCATCAGCAGTCAGTTTTACATAGCTTTTCCAAAAAAACATTTTTCTATTAAATAAGTCATTACTGTTGCAAATATATCCTTTCTGGCACACATTTCCTTTAGTGGCTCTCAGTAGAGTAACATTATCCATATTTTCTTACTGAAACAGAATCTTAGCAAATACCCTAGGCTTAGATGTTATATTATATATCTTCTTACAACTTAATATACCATACTTCCTACTTGCAAGATTCTATTTTTATTCTTTCTTTAAATCTTTAGCAATGTTTTCTATGCTCCCTTCAACAATATTTGCTAATAAGAAATGCATTTTTCTTTGTCCCCATATTATTTCAGTCTCTGTTACTGCGGCAGCAAGAACATGCATTTATTTCCCCAATGGTATGTAACTTTTTGTCTTTTCACAATCGAATAAGCAAATTTTAAAAGCAGCTCTAAGCATTTATCATTATGTTTAGTATATTTTATAAAAATAATGGATTGAGCATCATATGACTTAAATATTGATGAAAAAATTCACAGGGTTTGTCTTTATGTTCCAGATGTTTAGAGTGTCTTGCTGATTATGATATTTTCATTACCTAATATCTCAATGCACACTACATACTAACATCAAGGCTCATGTCAACATTAGCAAAGGTGAACCATATTTTATTTTATTTATTTTTTTAAGGTGAACCATATTTTAAATACTTTTCTTGATATTTTTTAACTTTTCGTCAGCTCAGATTGGACGATCAGCTTTTTTATCATGACATGACTATCTGATAAAAACAGGAGTGTAGCTCTATGATTATTTTGTCGGTTCACTTGTACTGGTACTTTTTAGTATTATTCACGTGAAACATTATTTTCGCAGAAACCTTTTTAAGCCATTTGACCAATTTTTGAGAATTAGTTAAAACCAGATGATGTAATCACAGGTACACTGAACAGTCAAACATGAACTACAATTCATTAAGGTACACCACAAATATGGGTGCCAGGCCACCCACTTTGGGAAGCACAAACCTAACCCATATAGATATGTAGGTACAAGGCACTTGGCCAGGTATGCCAAGTGGGAAAAAAAAAAGATGAAAGTTCAATTCCTACAACTACCTCGCTGTTAGAGAAAAGATATAGTGAAAGGGAACTTAATCATTGATAAGCAATTTCATCTTCCTCTCTTCCACCTTTTGGATGCCTCTTCTGGAGCCTGGAATACTTGAAAATTAAGTAAAATCATCTAGCCTAAGCATTTTCCTGTGGTAATCAAATGAAAGAATGAATCATGGTCTCAGAATCTCTCAGAAAATAAAAATCCATTCTTCATTTCCCTAACTTGTTTTGGGAACTATAACACAGCAGTCCAAGACAATAAGAAAAAATTAAGCTCACTATTATAAAGTAAAATTTAACTCCCTCCAAAACCTTTCCATAAAGCTCTCAGAAACCTCTATTCTATCATAAACAAATCTGCCTTCATCTAGAACACCGCACAGAACATTCTCTTCACCTCTTGTCCTCACGGAAGCCTGATCCTCCCCCAAAAATGACTTCCTTGACCATGACCAATTTCTAAGATATAATTTTCTCATTCTTCCGCACCTTGTCACACCTATCACAAAGTCTCAGTGGCAATTTTAGCATCCTCATAGTTCTTCTGCACCATTTTCAGACCCACATTTTTGTCTTTAAATTCCAACAAATACCACTTCCTATCCTTCCAGAGTGTGCTTTTCTCTTACTGCCACTAGCCTTGATGGTTAATATCATTGAGACCTCAGGTCCCAACTCCTCCTGCCATCTAGTTTATCAGGTCCCTTTCCGTTCTCATTACTTTTCTTATTTGACATTCATGGGCCTATCATTAACGCTATTTTATTTTATCATCTTCAATTCTTCTGTACCTGCTCTGACAACCCCCAGGATTGATCTAACCATTTTCCTTCTTTCCAATACAGAGAAAGTGAAGCAACGTTGGGGGAAAAATTACCATATATTACCATATAACCATATGAACCGTACTACTTCCAACCTCTACTAGGCCCTCAGGGTTGCTCAGCAAATCTTTTTCAATGGCTCCCAGTTGCCCACAATAAGCATTCTAAATCAAGTCTCTCCTACCAAACTCTCACTTCAAGTTCCTTTTCAGCAAGATTTTACCTCCTACTTCTGAGTAAAAACAGAAGATCTTCTAGGCTCTCTTTCTCTGAGTTTCTAATACTCAAACTATAAACTTATCTATATCCTCCCCACCCTCATCTCTTCTTCTCAAAGGAAAGGGCCTATTTAAGGCTAATCCCATCTCCTTCTGGCTTATCTGAAATCTTATTATACAAACTATTGCTTTTATCTCCATAACTTTTATGTTTTCCTTAAACAAACTGAGACCCCTTAATTTATAAAACATGTTGAAGCCTCTCTCATCTTAAGAAGGAAAAGAAAATTCTGCATGACCCTTTTAGCCACTGCACTAAATATCCATGTTTATTTTTCACTCGTAGATTCTAAATCAGTATCTCATACATAGTTGACATGTAATTAAAGAACCCACTTACTAAGGAATTAATGAATATAAACCACTAGATTTGTAAATGCCCACCTACAGAAATATTTACATGATAGATTCTCTTCACTAAAGACTTCTGCTATGGTCTACATTTGGAACTAACTAAAATTACAGATTGAGTGGTTAAAAGTTCTCAAATGAACAGGCTATCTAAACGTAAAGCTTCTGTCTTGCCTTTCTAATCTAAAATAAATATTTGGGATATAGAAAGTAATTTTTAATCAGGATACAGCTGTCCCAGAGGTCTGCCCGCACACATATCCGATGTAGTACATATATGGGAAGATTAAAACAGGCTTTCAAATATATTGGTGACCCAATATTTAGGACACTTAAAAAAATTCTGTTTTAATTGCTCTAGAGCAACATTTTCTCCTCTCTTAGCTTACCAACAGACTGCTGACAAAATCAAAGCAGTTTTACCAGCAAAATGTCCCAGCAAATGTGGATACAACTCATTGGTACCTTAGTTTTAGTAAGGATTTCCCCACCACATATACACACACACAAACAAAAAATAAAATCCACCACCTGGATTTATAAGAGGCTGCGTGAAGCTAAAATTATAAAATTGTAACTGGGCAGATGGAACCTTGATAAAATTTTAAGTTAACTATAAATTTACTTAAAAAACAACAACAACAAACAAACAACCTTGGCTCTTAAATACAGTCATAAGGGCAGTCTGCAGGATACTGTCAATCAAGGCATGATTCTGCTTAAGTTGTGAAGGCCCATAACATGGCTAGTATCTGGGAGGGTAAAAGTTTCCTACTCTACAAATTGAAGGTCACATGCTCAACTTTAAAGATGAAAGGCAATTATCAATGGGGCTCTTTTTTTTTTTAATTGAGGTATAGTTGATTTACAATATTACATAAGTTTCAGGTGTACAACATAGTGATTCACAATTTAAAGGTCACACTCCCTTTACAGTTGCTATAAAATATTGGCTATATTCCCTGTGCTATACAATTTATTTTATACATAGTAGCTTGTACCTCTTAATCCCCTACCCTTATCTTGCCCCTTCTCTCTCCTCACTGGTAGCCCATATTTCCCCTGAGTTTCTTTTTTGTTTTGTTCACTAGTTTGTTTTATTTTTCAGATCCCACATGTAAGCGATAACATATAGTATTTGTCCTTCTCTGTCTGACTTATTCACTAAGTGTAAGACCCTCCAAGTCCATCTATGTTGTTGTAAATGGATTGAATGGGTTCTTAGTGATAATGTCGCATCCAGATTAATAGCATTCACAGGAAATTCCTATAGATTTAAAAACACTGTGAATAGTGGGCTCTGAATCTCACCAAATATTTAGCTTTGCTAACTCTATGGGTACAGACTGTGTAACGACACAATGCATACATTATCCTATAGTTTTAAAAAGGCAACTCTTTACCCCCCATATTTCCCCAGTCCCCACCAAACTTAGAGACCTTTCAGTTTATTGAACATTTTATCCCAGAACTGTGAGGTGTGGTTTTGTAAATCAATGTTTAAAATAAGGAGCAGGTGGGTTTTAGTCAAGCTATTCCACCACAGGGCATGTGTATAAATACTCATTACTGAGCATACTTTAACTATATTATTTGTAGCTTTCAATGGTCTTTCCTTGGTCACTGACCCCGGGACAGGATTTGGCTATAGGTTAGCTTGGTTACAGGTTGTGTTGTGCTGTCATAACATATAAATCCTAAAACCCAGTGTCTTAACATAACAAAGGTTTATTTCTTGCTCATTCAAATCCTCTTTGGGTCAGCTGACTCTCCAAGGCAGGTGTCCTGAAAGTGACAATTCAGTGTTTCAGGTTATCTCTATCTTGTGTCACTATCATCTCAAACACGGCTTTCAGATTTTCTCAGCAAAGGAAAGTGAGAGCAATGAGTATTCATACCCACTATGACGTATGCTTTGACCACTTACACCAATCACATAAGAATCAAAAATGCATTCTTCCCGTATTCTCAGTAAGAGGAAAATGAAAAGGAACTCAATTAAATGAGGTCTGTCTCTGCCACAATGACAAAATCTATTGTGAAAATGATGTGAGGTAGGTACTATTATTATTCCTTCTTATTATTGAGGAAACCAAGGCTCAGGGATACAAGTAACTTCTCCACAACTAGAAAGTAGTGGAGGTGTCTAATTCCAGAGCTCCAACCTTTGGCCATTTTACTTAGCCTGATGTCCAGGCAGAACCTGCACCATACATGCGTCATTACCATGGAGTTAAAGTAGCAGAAGAGTTAAAATTGTCCATTAGCCTCAAATAAGTTTGTGCCTCAACTCCCAACTTTTTAACAAGTAACTTAATATACTGCTTGTGAACAAGAAACATGCTCTTTATAGAAAACAGAAAATCAAGCATTCTTTTAAAAACTGATATGTTTGATTACTTCAAACTAGAAATGGCTTGAGTAGACAATCAGAATGGTAGTTAATTATTACCAGAAAGGTATGCTTTAAACTTACACTATGTTATATGCCAATTATATCTCAATAGAGCTGGGAACTAATTATTACCAGAAAGGATTACAGATCAACTATTTCTAAATCTAAATTTTTTTTCCTATAGTTATTCCCTAATTTTTAACTGTAAATGTAACAATCTCACAAAATAAGTTGCCACATGTAGTTAGCTTGGTGTACTTACCACAAATGGTTTATCTTGAAGACTATATGAGGTAGGAGCATTGCTCAAAACTAGGAGCAGTGCTTCAAGTTTCAGAAGAAACTTGGTTTAAACTGTGGATACTCACTGAGCCCACCATATTTAGGAAGGAGTCCTCATAATGTTCCTTGGGTTTCACAACAGAATACTTAGCGTATCAACCTTTATTTTTCATTTTTATTTTACCTCTGCTTTTAAGATCAACTGTCTCTAAAAAAATATGTTCTCAACTCAATCTGCAACACAAAATAGCTACACTCTGATACTTCTTAGGTAGTCTAATTTTGAATTCATTGCTAACTACTACTTATTAAAAACTAAGTGGAGGGTTATAATATTTAGAGAGAACTGCTCAAAGTGCACACAGGTCATAAATCCTCCAGATATTATAAATCTAGCCTGGCCAAGTCAGAGCAACAGAGACCTGAGTACCGGGGCACACTTAAGAACTGCTTTTATTGAATTATACCTTGGTTTGAGGACTGAAAGCAACAGTCCACATTGAAGACTGGTAACATAAAGTCCCAAGAAACCATGGCTATCAAGATGTTGTCTAGAAAACTATCCATCACAATATCCAAGAATATCTGTACTTCTGAGCAATAAGTTTGCTTTATCTTATGAACTCTGTAACCTAGTGTAAAGAACAAGGGAGCTCAGGAACTTCCTTGGTGGCACAGTGGTTAAGAATCCGCCTGTCAATGCAGGGGACATGGGTTCCATCCCTGGCCTGGTAAGATTCTACATGCCAGGGAGCAACTAAGCCCGTGTGCCACAACTACTGAGCCTGCACTCTAGAGCCCGCAAGCCACAACTACTGAGCCCACGTGCCACAACTACTGAAGTCTGAGCACCTAGAGCCCATGCTCCGCAACAAGAGAAGCCACCGCATCGAGAAGCCCATGCACTGCAACAGAGAGTAGCACCCCTCTCCGCAACTAGAGAAAGCCTCTGCACAGCAACAAAGACCCAATACAGCCAATAAATTAATTAATTAATTAATTAAAAAGAACTAGAGAGCTCAGTCAGAGCCAAACGTACAGAGTATCCATAGACAAGTTTCAGATTGCCATGATAAGCTTTCTCTGACTCCATATCTTTCTTTTGCTTCCACTTTTAACTTGTTTTACTGTTTTGTGATAATCTATACGTATAAACTGTTTTAAATCCCGTTTAGAACAAAGCACAGGAACACTGGAAGCAACAGATCCAGAGAGCTTCAAGGAGCTCTCATAGGATCCTCTGTAGAATCCAGATCCATGTAATACTCTGGATAGAACTATTCATATTTGATCATTAAAGGTTCCAGATGAACTAAAGCCAAGTGCTTTTATCCATGAGAACATACTTACCTAGGCTTGATCTTGATCAGCTGGCTAGAGGCTGGCAAATTTTTTTTTTCTTTTTTAAGCTCTTTATTGGAATATAATTGCTTTACACTTTTGTATCAGCTTTTAAGGCTGGCAAAGTTTTTGATTAAGGAGTCTATTGCTATGTGCAGTTAAACTGATGTTTCAAAGAAGTATATACAAGCACATGATCAAAAAACTGTTAACTGCAACCAGTCAGTAAGTTTTACCTGGTATACATTTCCTTTCTAACCCAAAAGAACTTCTGAAGACAAATCTGACTTAATGATTAAAAGATGAGCATCAGGGGATTGGTTGTCTTTTTTATTTATAAACTACCAGGGCAAGCTGCTATTTCCTTGAGGAGGAAAAGGGTGAGAAAAGGAGAATTCTGAGCAAGTATAAGGCATCTCCAACACTTGTAAAGGGCTTAGGAAAAGAATGGAGAAAATTTTTCCCTTGGGATAGATACTGGTATACCTAAAAGAGCTGAGGAGCTGAAATTATCTAGGGGCTTACAAATAGTGGCAGAGCCACAAGAAACACCTTTTCCAAAAAATTTAAAGAAATATATTGACAAGGCAGTTTTTAATACCATGATAAGTTACTGGAGAAAGTGAGGGGAAAACAAGACTGTCATATATGTAGAGAGATAATCAAATAATTGTTCTTCTGAGCTCACTCCCATTGGTGTTAAAACTCTGGCAATGCTTCTACTTACTAGAAATCCTGCATCTCAAAATTCACATAAAGTACAGATGACCAATACATAGAAACTGAATGTCCTAAAAATTGAAGAAATAACGGGAGCTGGGTACATCAAGATAGCCTCAAACTACAGAAAGGAAGAGACTCTCAATCCCATTTGAAACTCAGGCAACTGAGTAGATGGGTATATCTTTTCTTTCCAGCCTTACTAACATCTCGCATCATAATGGCTCCCATTATCCGCAGAAGAGGAACCACTGAAGAACATCCTGAGAGACCAATATAACTAAGGGGAAGAACACAAGCGTTTCCTAAGTAGTTTGCAATAAGAACAGCATTAAAAAGTCTTTCTGTATAGGAATAAAAGGCCTTTGTAACACTGGACAACGCAAGGTGGATCAGGGTTTCTCAACCTGGGCACTAGTGACATTTGGGCCAGATAATTCTTTGCTGGGGGTGGGAGGAGGGCGGCTGTCATGTGTGCTGTAGGATATTTAGCAGAACCCCCCTGGCCTCTATCCCCTAGATAGCAATAGCACCCCTACCAATTGTGATAATCAAAATATCCCCTGTGAGGGGCAAAGCCACCCCTGTTGAACACCTCTGCTATGGATGAAACAAATAACAAAGAGTTGCCAGGGATAACTCACGTTCTTGGTAAATAGCTCTCCCAAACCACCTCACATCCTGAACCAGGAAACAGAAGGAACATCAGGATTTGTAGGAAAAATAAGTTCAAATTCTGGATATGTCAAAATGTGGAATACCAAGTGGAGATGTCCAAAAGTCAGTTGGATATATGGGACTGGAACCAAGAAAAGAGGTCTTGGCAAGAGAAATAGACCAGAAAAGCATTAGCTACATTAATACCTCTGAGAAAGGCTTTTGTAAATCTTCAGCCAAAATAAAATCCTCTTAAGAGATGATGATTATTACCTACACAAGCTCTACCTAGTGCCTAATTAAACAAGAAGCCCTTGATGGATTTAGTCCACTGCAGGATAATGTACTCATGCACAATTCTTACCTTCATCTAGACAAACATGCCGTATGTTAAAGTCTTCAGAGTAAACTCTCACATATCTTTACTAATTGATAGGCTGCAATAATTGTCCCTTATGGCATATGCTCCTTCTTTTTGACTTTTTGTTCCCAAATCCATTGTCCCATATTCTATCAATTCAGAAATAGATACTTGCTCTCTGCCACTGCAGATATATAATTAGCAAAAGCAGATGCAATTCTCACATACACATTAGTTTTCTAACATTATCATTAAAGAAATTCTGTACTGGAAGGCTCAGAGACTCCAAACAGATTACACTTCTTCAACAAGAAACCTCACTAACAGTTTGAATACACCTCAGTTCAAGAGCATATTTTCCTGAATGTCTGTTTTTGATTGAGAAAATATACTTAAATGTAATTTTCCAAGAAATTAGAAGACATTTCTACATATGCATAAGTTCACTTGTTTAAAACCTGTTCAACATGTTTTATGAAGAGTTACATTTCATGTAAAAATAGCAGTGGAGACAATTTTCCTAACTTAAAACATAATCTGGTTAACAAAATAGATTAAAATAAATCTGAATAAGTAAATAGAAATACTTTGCATACATTACATTTAGTTTAATCTGGTTTCCTTGTATAAAATCTTCTACTGCACCCTCTTTTTTTTTTTTAACTAGCTTAAAAACTTTTTTAAAGTGAGGGTATGTAGATAATTTGTTTTAAAATATTAATTTAAAATAAGCAATTCACAGAATTTCCAGCCAGCTTACCTTCATAGTTATATCTTACCAACACACTGGCATACATTCAGTAAGAAAAGGTAACAATAAAGAATGGTGATACTTCCTTTTAGAGATGATAAAATATTAAAGAATGAACATGAATCAACACACACTCCAAAGAGGAAAATTACATTTAGCATTTTTCTAACCACAATCTAAATATTCACTAACAAGATTTTTAGGACTCAGTTTTGTTTGAGTAACTCTTACTAAAAGTAAAAGGATATCATTAAAATATCAGTAAACACCTGCTATTCTTTACATGCTCCTTAGGCTAAACTTATAAAATCAGATATGATTCTTGTTGAAGGAAATTACTATGATCTCCCTCACAGTCCCATCTTTTCCCCAAAATGATGCCCAATTTAATATATGTTCTCCAATGACTCTTATCACTTAAAATTACAACACAGCTAGAGAAGAAAGAGAAGAAAAAGTAGTGAAGTGTATTTGTAAATTGTACTTTCTTACCAATATGCTGCTGTAGAGCCCAAGATGAATTTGAGGCACGAGCAGAGAGCATCTTTTCAACAGCTGGAGGAAGTCTCCTCCAATTAGTAAACTCCAAAGTGAAGATAAGGATGTCATCAGTGATTGAGTCAATCCTATATTGGCAAGATGTTAACACACGATTAGAAACAAAATACACCAAGAGGTTCACCCTGAAAACAAACACCACATACCTATTCTTACAACATCTTGATGTGGAAGGCAGAAAGAGAACTGTGGCACAGAAAATATTCGTGAAACTAGAGGCAAGTTCAGTGGATATTAAAAATCATTTACAGGTTTCTACAGGAAACTCAAGTGACTGTGTGTGCAGTTGTCCAACAGATGACAAAAGGAGTTTCTACTCTTGTAGAGGATAGGAACTTTCCTTCCCATTCCCAGCAGCAGTGGTAAGAAAAGGCAGACTTACTGTCACTGTCATTAGTGGATTTGCCATTATTTCCTCCCAAATGAACCATCTTGCCAGATCTAGATTGGTCATCCTTACAGACACATAATTTAACAGTCCTGAAAGGATAAAGCCCAAATACCCAAAGCTGTCCTTAAACTGAGTGTACGGGAGAGATGGCTTATTTCTGACCAACTCTCAGAGATGTACTATAACTGTTCTCCTCTAAGAACCTCCCCCATCACATTGTAGATACGGCTCTAAAGGACATACCAGAATAAGTTTTGTCTTTAAGGACTGAAAGAAGTTGTTGAGGACAAGCAGTTCTCCTATTTTTTCAAAATAATGTCAGATTTCCTACCAATCCACCCAAAAGAGACTTCCCAAATTTTATAAGCACTTGAATCCTAATGGAAACAGCACTGATCTAAGAAAAGTTCTGATTTCTAACACCACCTCTACTACTTACAAACATATTGCCTAAATTCTTTAAGCCCTAGATCCTGGTCTCTGAAATGAGAATAACACTTAACCTACCTATTTCAGGGGACTATTCATGAAGATAATTGAGACCATATAGCAAACAGACTTTTAAAACTATAAAATGTGACATAAATATTTGATATTACTAGAACTGGTTTGAAATTTTCAGTATTGCATTCTCAGTGGGCCTTATAACACTGTACACATGAAATTTAGTCAAAGTTTAAAGAGAACTCTAAATTCTAACAAGATTACTTATCTTGTACTCAATTAGATACTCCCTTACCATCACATTGTTTGAAGAAAAATAAAATGATTAAGGTCTCTGGTGATTACTTCAAAAACAGAAATTCTTTTCAAGGTCGCTTTTTCGGAGACATTACTGAGCAAGGACAAAACAAGGGGAAAACAGAGGGAAAGTAAAGAAACTGAATAATATTCTAAACGTGTCATCTCAAAGACAACTTATTTCTTGTATTTCAGGGTCAAAGTATCCTTGAAATGACTGATTAGAGAGTGTGAAAATTATCTCCCAAATTCTTAATTCTCTAATATGTAAACTTACATAAGAAGAACTTAAACTGTAGCACAAATGCTTTGAGAAACATTTTACTTCTCAAGAAGCTCTCAGTGAGGTCACAATTTACCAGAAAATACTGAGAATAAATGAAATGACAAAATATATTCAAAGGCAAACAATCTCCTTCACTTTCTAGGAATCCCACACCAAAGGTTACTTGGTTCTTATTCCTTATTTCTTTTTTAATGGTTTCATTTTTCTACCTTAATGTGCTGTAAGTCTCACTGTGACCAAATACAAAGTCATTTTTATGCAGCTATCTAAACACACACAAGAAATAAATCTGTTTACACAGCTTTAGTTAATATAATGTTGCATTTATTTTACCAATGCTGATAATGCCACTAAAATGTATTGTTACTGTACTACATTGACCATTACATTGTACAAAGCAGTTGTACAATCATAAACGAGGGACAGTTAATCAACTAAATGCACAGATGACATTTACTTTCTATTATTTGTCTATTGCTTTGGGGGTGTGAGGGAAACCTGGTCTTGCATTTAAAGTTGAAAAAATATTTCAACTCTGCAGATTATATTGTGACAGGCAATTATTCAGCCAGATACATTTTTAAAGACTGTTTAAGACAGGCAATACCTAGGAAAGACATTTATAATTTACATGACAAAGATTAAGCAACAGACTTACATGTGATATAAATAAGATACAACCAAAATCCACTTTAACAACATATTGGAATTTTTACGGGATAATTTTTTTATAACAGCTCTTTGAATGTAAATTTGATCAAAGAAAAAACATTCATCACATTCAGCCTAAACACTGGCTTTAGCCACTCAATAAAAGATTAGTAAACAAAAATTTGCCCATGTTAAGCATTTTTATTGCTAAAGTGAAATTTTCCATCATATTTTTTCTAATGAATATAAAGTGACTAAAGTTACTTCCTCAGAGTAAAATATATGCAATTGGCGTTCTCGATTCAAATAGCTGAAGTTTTACAATTTACTACAAAATAACTTGTGGTTTACTGTTTATTAACTCTTTTCTATCCTAACACATCCAATAAATACAACACAAACCCAGTGGCTTATTACCACAAAAATTCTCAAATGGGCTCGTCACATGGGGGGAACTGGAACCCTGTATCAGAATTAGGGATGGAAGAGTATATTTTACAAAGCCTTTTGGGAGGATAAAGCTAAATAATTCCCTCTCCTTCCAGCAGTCTATGTAGTTGTCTGAAGAGGAAAGGAAGAGGATTCATTTAATTTTTTCCCTACATAGGTTCTTCCTAATTTAGGGATAGGAAAGAGCAAGAAAAGTTGGCCTAGATCCCTCCAGGTTAGGCAAGGGATTAAGGTAACTAAAATTAAGTGATAAAAACTACCATATCCCTGGGGATATACAGGGCTAAGGCAGCACAGTATAGGAGTTACAATGACAGACTTGAGCCATACCACTGGACAGCCTGGGTCCAAATCTAAGCTCTAGCACTACCTAACTGTGTGAGCTTGGGCAAGTATGTTAAACACTCTGTGCCTCAATTCCCTCCTCCATAAAATATGGATAATAATACCTACTATGTTTTATATTAAATGAGTTAACAGTAAAGAATTTAAAATAGTACCTACTGTATATCAGGTAATATTTTAAGTGTTGGTTAAAGAAATAAATAAACCAGAAACCAAAATGGAGCATGAAGGCTGAAAGTAATGGGCAAGTAATATGGAATCAAGTTAGTGGCTTCAGCAGAAAAACACAAGAAGTATTGCTGAGAAGCAAGTGGGTACCTTGGAAATAAGCACTAAGTGGAGTGACAGAGGAAAGGGAACACACTGTCAGTACTGCCCACAGCTACCTCATGTGTTGGCTGAATTTACAGTAGCGTTTTGGGGAGTGAATCTAGACTGGTGAGGGGCAACGGCTGTTAGCTGTCAAGAGCCCAGACAAAACAATAAAATCCACTAAGTAAAAAGTTAAGGGTACTTAAACAGCTTTGTTAATAGCTAGATACAGCATTCATTAGCGAGCGTTTATATCTCAGGAGTAAGTGTGTGTGTGTGTGTGTGTGTGCGCGCGCGTGCGTGCGAGCACATGTAGAGGGGGTTTGTTAGGACAAGTAAACATATACAAATAACTTAAAAGTTAGATTTCTCAATGAACTGTCGATAATTTTTACATCTCAGTTATTGAAAAAATACAAAGGATTTTTGTAAAACTTTATTGAAATGGCATAGAGGGAATTTCAACAGTATTTGTCAGATAACTATGTATTAATCAGCTGTTGAAGACAGAATTAAATACAATCAGGGACTCAAACCATTGTAAATTATAAACAAAAAGTAAAGTGGAGATCAGAACATGTATCTAACCTTTGCTTTACTTCTATATTCCTCAAACCACCTACAGAAAGCAGTTTTTCCTCACAAGCCACATATCTGAAACATTTAGTATCAGAAAGGGATGACAGTCCTAAGCATAATACCTCTGCCTAGTGAAAATTCTTTAATTCTTTATTATGGCAGACATAATAAAAACATGAGATACTGGGATCCTGCCAAATAAAGATCTGTTCTTCACATACGGATGGAGAAGCCACCAGGCGCAAGATGGAGTCCCAGAAATGCAAACAAAATTTACAAGTAGGAACCACTAGTGTTGCCTACATGAATACCAAAGAGGATCTCTTTTGAAAAGCAAAATTTAAATAACAAAATATCGAAGCATTTTTCTGCTGAAATCCAAAATCTGAGTATTTGTCTAAACATTATTTTAGTAAATGGTAGTTTTTGAAGAGCAAAAATGAAATCTTCTAGATGTTTCATTGAAATTTTATAAAATACCCATGTTCTCTATACTTCTAGAGACTTTTATTCTATTTTCTCATTTGACTTGAATTATCAAGCCAAAAGAGTTATCTCACCACTACCATTACCTTCTCAGTCCATCTAGACACATAACTCTTACCAAGGCTGGTAGAAACACTTTTTATCCTTTTGCCCTAGAAAAATGCTTCACTCAATTTTCATATAATCACTCATAGAGGATGCCCTTCTGAGAACCCACTTGAGGTAAAGAGTTGTATCCTTGGCTACTCCAGAAATCAGTATTTATGGAAGGAGACTAAGTTCAAATAGACAAAATGGTATATGATAAGAGTATTCAATCTAGTTGACTAAGGGATGCTAGAAATCTCCACAGCAGCTACAACCATTCTGTCACAGGCATTTTAAGAGCAGCACGAGGGATGGCCTAAGTGGAAGAAATGACCCTCTCAGGAGGGTTCACTGGCACCCTTCCTTCCTTTCTACTCCTTTCCAGCCACCTCTGACCTTTTTTGCAGGACTCTATCCTTACATTCAATCTCACTATTAGCAGCCCCCCAATTCCTTCACCTCAACCCGCCATCATAGTCAAAACACACCCAAAACCTCCTCCCAAACAGGGATCTCAAGAAACTGGGGGAAATTAAAGGTAGTACACGCACTTAAAAAAAGTAAAATCCACATGGTAGGATTTCTTACCAAGAACTGCAGAGTAGATTCAGTGGGTCAAATCCAGCAAGCAGGAGAGATGGCAACCATTCTTTATATTTTGTCTGTGCTTTAACTGCGTGATTTATAAATTCAGATATGTGGCTCCATGGCGTCAATGGGCAACATTTCTTCAAAAAGTAGCGAAATATTGAAAACCTCTCATATTTCAGGCAGTATGCCAAATGAAGTTCATTTAGCTGGGCTCCATATTTCAAAAGAATATTCACAATTCCAAAGAAGTCACAGCTCCACCACAAAAAAGGAAGGAAGGAAGGAGGGAGGGAGGGAGGGAAAGAGGGAGGGAGGGGAAGGGGAGGAAGGGGGAAGAGGAGAAGGAAAGAGAAGGAAAGGGAAGAGAAGAGAAGTTAGATTTTCACATTAAAAGAATAATTCTTACATATAGTTAATAGTTACGACTGGAAAATAAGAATAGCAGATGGGATAGTGGATGGTTTTTACATGTCTAGTGTATTGAGACAAGGGGACTAGAGGAAAGGGAGGGTTTTACTTCTTAATTTATACCATTCTGCATGGTTTTTAATTTTCAACTATGAACAAGTCATGCCTTAAGAATTTAAAACATTTATCTTGAACGTTTTAAAATTATCATTGACAAACAGAAAAACTCTTTGCAAATTGTGATCTTTTTTTTGCACAATGAAGCATCTATAATACAAAATACTTGCTAAACAAAGTTGATAAAATAATATGATTGGTCCCTAAAGACAGATGACTCAGTCTAGGAATCTCCAAGATACCACTTCCTTCAGCAACAGGCTTAGTCAATTTCCCTCTTACCTTTAAATTTCTAATGGTAAAAAGCAATCATATAGAAAAGGTTTTTTATGAACAAAAATTTAACTTACAGCTTTAGGTTTTTTAATCTTCTTTATCAAGTGGGTTTTTTTCAGAATAAATATATATCATTTTATACCTATTGAATTGGTTACTTTTTTAAAAAATTATCATCCAATACTGCTAAGTTGTGGTTAAAATGATTTAAAATAAGTGTAACCCTTTTATGGGAGAGCTAATTGGCAAAATGTATCAAAAGAGGTTTCATAGCAAAGATATGAGGAGCACAGACTAGAGCCAGTCCAGCTGTGTTACTCTGAGCAAGTCACTTAACCTTTCTGGCACACAGAACTAGCACTACATAAGTATTTGTAAAATAAAATATGTAAAGTAAAATACCACACAAACTAAAATATAATAAACATAAATCCTGGGAATTTATCCAAAAGACAAAATAAAAAAGAAATTATATCCTATTTGCACAAATATATTAACCACAGTATTGTCTATAACAGATTTTTAAAAAACAGAAATTACCTAAATGTTTAACAGAGGAGCAGATAAGTGCAAAATATAACATAGTCATCAAAAACTACAATTCTGAAGGCTGTGTGATCACATTTTAAAAGCTGTTTATGATATAATTTTAATTGCAATAAAGCTCAATAAACATGTATGTTCACCAGGTAGACAACTGTGAAAGAAAATATGCAAGAATAAAATTAGTCTCCCTCTGAAACTGGCATTAATGCTATTTTAAATAACTAGAAACAAAAAAGAAATATTTCATTAATCATAGTATTATAGAATCTAAATAATTAAGAATCATAAAACAGAAAAAACAAATATAAAACATTTAAACCATTGTCATATGAGACTACCTACTTCTGAGGACTTATATATGGAACTTGAAATCAAGGTTTTAAAGCAGTTAAAACGCTGTATACATAAGTAAAATGTCACCGACCCCATGTAAATTTTTTAAATCCTTTTCATTTGTTCTCTAATTTGTGCTTCTTTTTTCAGTTAAAAGATTAAATAGTAATTCTCTCTATTATTAATATGCATAGAAAAAAATCTATAATTCTAAAATTTCTTTATAAAAATGCATAACTTTGTTGTCTGTCTACCATATATTGCTATTTGTTCCTGGAAATCCCATAATTCATATCACTGTTCTTGAAAAGAGCCCTGTATACATGTATTTTTTTCTTCTGGCTGCTTTCAGATACCAGAAAGCTGAAAGAATTTGTTGTCAACAGTTGTGCACTATAAGAAATGCTAAAGGATGTATTGATACTTCTGACTGATGGTTCTAAACAGTTATAACCAATTTATTTCAACCACTTCGACCTCATTTAACTAGGCTCTCATTATTTTGTCTGCAGTTATTACTTGCTGATTCCACTACAGAACAGACAAGCAACATGTGACATGGACTGCTGAACACATTCCAATAAACAGGTAGGTAAACAGTGGGAAAAGCTCAGTACATTGTCCCATTAAAAATGTGATATATAATTCTCAAGAAGACTGCTAATTTTCAAGGCATGTGTATTTACATGTACAATTCAGGGACTGGCTGAACTCTTCTCTCAAGCAATTTAAAACCATCAGTGGCCTAACCATAGATACTCTAGCTCTTAAAGAGGACATATTTTTGCTACAGAATACAAATGTCAATGGGAACCCTAAATGCACCCTGTTAGATTAAGTATTACAGATAGCTAGAGAACCTATTTTCTGTTTAGAATAAAACTATAAAACCAAGAGGCTTTCTTATTCAAGTTTCAAATATAACACCTAGACATGTGGTTCATGCTAAGAAAATTTTAAGGACAAGGCCATAGATAAACCAATCATCCATCTCTAAATGTGAAAGGAACATGTGCACATATAATTCCCTATAATAACAAACTTTACTGAGCATTTATTCTGTACCAGGCACTATGTTAAATGTGTTACATGGAAGATTTGCCTTAATCTGCACAATAACCCTAAAAAGTAAGTTTTATCATCATCTCCACTCTAGGTGCAAAAACTGAAGCTTAGTCACAAAGCTAGTAATTGGTAGAACTGGGATAATAATATCAAACCAAAATCTAGCAGTGAATATGATACAGCAAATATCTGATATATCTCTCCTACATTATAAAAACCAAACACTTCATGAAATAGTCAAATTGAGAATTACTTTAAGGCCAGACCTATGTTTCCCAAAGTATGTTTCATGGAACACTAGTCCCTGAAAAATGATCTATGTGAAAAAGGTTCCATAATGAAAATATTTGAGAAACACTTTATAATATACACTAGTCCATAAAATGACAAATACAGGATGAACTTAAACAGTATACTAATTACATTTCAACTTATGTGTTCAAGTGTTTTTCTTCAACCTCCAGATACCTTTCAGAAGAAGTACCTTTAGAATTAAAGCAATGGATCCAATCTTAATCTGAAAAAAGCCTAACAGAGCATAAAATGCCCCAAAAGTCTGTAAACACCGAAACAACAGTGTATTTATTGTAAAGTTCATCCTATGTTTCCAAGTTTTTCAAACTATTATAGATTCATCCCCCCTTAGGAATTCATAAAACACACCACCTTAAGAAAAATTCTTAGAAGCCCTCCAGGAAAGAAATCTAATTACCATTGGTTAACCATGTGTTTCCCAAACTTAACTAAGGAACCCTTTTTATCCTGTGCATTATCTATTAACAATGTATAGAATGAGTATTCTACAAAACACACTTTGGAAAACCCAGCTCTAGTTTCTTCCAATTATCACATTGCCTTATGTTAGAAAGGACAAGAACATACTCCTAAAAGGCTCATGAAACTGCCTACTGCTATATTATAAACTCTTTTCCAACAAAACTACTAGTTACATGGTGAATAATAAACATAAAATAAACTGAAGGATCACAAACCTTTCTCGGCATGCCCTGAGCTTTTACAAAGGATATTAAGAAGGTCTCAGATATATGTACAAGCTCCAGAAACTCAAGCAACTTCAGTGCTCTACAATGACCTTGATTATTATGTCATTGAGCAAGAGTAGACCCTACAGCTTAGATAAAACTTTGGTTAAAATGTAAATTACATGGATATATGTATGTGTTCCTCTTAACATAATACAAATTCTCTTTCAAGCCCTAATGAAGAACCAGAAAAACTCTTCAAGTCCTAGAGTAGTCCCTCCTATTTAACATAAATATCAAGAACAAATTGTGACATTAAGAGACTCCACATTATATAACAGTGAAAATCATAAGACACAGAGAAAGAGGAGTATTTTAAAAACTAAAAATGTAACATCTACACCTTATTTGGAGGCTTTGTACACTTTCCATCATACTGCTCTTTGAAGTTCAAAAATGTGCACAAAAACAGGCCCAGATAAAAAAGAAGCACAGTAAAAAGAAATTCAACATTAAAAAGGTTTCTTTTAAACAAATAGAAATGGGCAAATATCTTGAGCATTTTAGTTTCAATTACCCAACAAAATATCCAACCAACTTATTAGCTGAATTATCAAAAGGCCATACTGTAAGTTTTACTGGATGGCTTTCAGCCATCAGCTGAAAATAAAATAAAAACATTAGGTTGTGGGACTTCCCTGGTGATGCAGTGGTTGAGAATCTGCCTGCCAGTGCAGGAGACACGGGTTCGATCTCTGGTCTGGGAAGATCCCACATGCCATGGAGCAACTAAGCCCGTGTGGCCACAACTAGTGAGCCTGCGCTCTAGAGCCCATGAGCTACAACTACTGAGCCCATGTGCCTAGAACCTGTGCTCTGCAGCAAGAGAAGCCACTGCAATGAGAAGCCTACACACAAGGAAGAGTAGCCCCCTGCTCGCTGCAACTAGAGAAAGCCCATGTGTAGCAACGAAGACCCAACACAGCCAATAAATAAATAAATAAATAAATGTATTTTTAAAAAAAGAATCCAATTTCAAGACAAAACAAAACATTAGGTTGTGTCAGATGTATCTATGTATGATATGATAACAAGAATGGACACATTTATTTTTACAAAACTAATGGCATAACAATGATTAGTATCAATTAGAAAGACAGACAAAATCAGGTCATTTAGGCCAGGATCTCTTTCTACATTCATATGTAAAAGGCATTAATATTTGTTCAAATTGTCCTGAAATTTCTCAACTCCTCTTTCACCCATTCCAGTTAAAAGAGTCTTTTTCTTGTATTTTCTCATTTGAGTTGAATTACTCAGCTATGCCCTTGAAAGACTGGTTTCGTGTCACTAAAGCTGTTAACTTGTTAGCCCCAAAGGACAAAGAATGCTTTTGTACAGTGGTGGAGGAGACAAGACACCTTTCCATCATGCTTTGGAGTGTGAGAAGAGCTAAAGGTCACTGCTTCAAATGGAAGCTTATCCTCTCCAAGGGATACCCAGTAAAAATGTTTCAGAAGGCTAATCTTGAGCTAAAAAGTTAAATCGGCTGAATAAAACAATAAAGGGAAAACTTAAAACCAGAGCTATTATTTATATTTATTATTTTCATCACCTATGATATTAATTATACTATTTGTAAAAGCAGATACGTTTACTAGAACATAACAGGCCAACAGTGCAAGGTCACAAATATTAAATTTCTAGAACTCAGAGAAATACCAGAAAACATACAAGTAAGAAAACAAGTTTTTGACTCATTAATGCCTAGTCAGTTAAGTGTTGACTAAATCTTTTATACAACCATCTTATACCAAACTAACATTATTATACAACACTGCTGCTATAAAAATAAAATTTCAAAACTTATACCACTAAACATCTCATTATCTATTACTAAATCTCTGAAAATTTGAATATTTAATAATTAATTTTGGAAAATGGAGTCTCCCAAGTGCCCTGGTATCATTACTGTGACCAAAACTCAAATTCTTATTCATAATTGGTAAATGTAATACAAGAAATTCATACATTGCTTTTGTTAAGGGAAAAACAGCACAAAAAAGTTATTTTTAAATGAAAATTATAGTCAACTATCCTTGCTTTTTAAATGGTAATTTTAATTAATTTATTTTTAAGTATATAACTGTAGACATCCAAATTTTCAGATGCATTCTTATTGAAAGAAATAAAAAATTAACGTACTTTTCAATTTTGATTTCTTTCCCCAGGCACTGGCTATATTACCCTCTTGATACACTAAAACAAAACCTACTGGGAAAATGACAGTTTTCTTGCTTGATCAGCTTTACACCGAGTCCCAAAATAATCAAATGATTTTCACATCACATGTACAGTGATAACATGCAAACTAAGAGTCAGATGTTAGCTTATTTAAACTTTAATACAGACACAAATTTAATTGATGCCATTTTTTAGATAGAGGATGGCAAACAATGGATTTCTTCTCCAGAAATTAAGAAGAGAATTAACCTTGATACTTTTCTACTGTGTGCCAAAAATTGTGCAATGTACTATACTTTTATACACACATTAAATGTGAGCATATGTGATTATGATGCTACCATCAATTAGATTTAGTCCCTTGGGAAATGTTTCCTTTTCAATTAAATTCCACACAGAGTAGGTAATAATGGCAAAGCTATATCAAAATTAAGCCTACTGCCATGGGCCCAGGCAAACAAATAAAAAGTCAATTGGAAAGACTAGGAGAATGTACCTTCATAAAACAGGTATTCTGATGGTTTGATTTTTTCCATATAGACTAACAAATAGTATTTTCCAGTGACTTTTCTTACTGAAAACCACCTTACTAATTAAAAATATATTTTGTCCAATTACAAGTTTCCACATAAAAAAAATAGCTGACAAGCCCTTTTAAAGCCACCAAAACAGATTTTATGCTCTATAGGGCCATTTTACAAAACTGCCAAGAGTAGCAAAAAAACAAAGTTTGTTAGCTCATGTCTGTGACCAAAGACCACCATAACCGCACTGCAGCTTCTTTAATTTTAGTTTTCAGCAGCTTGATTATTTGTAAGCATGCTTTTCTTTGAGTTTATCCTATTTTGGTTTACTGAGCTTCTTAAATCTATAAATTTATGTCTTTATCTAATGTTGGGAAGTTTTGTCCATTTTCAGTTCACAATCTCTTTCTCCCCTCTTCTGGACCCTAATGACATGAATGTCAACCCCAGTGATATTGTCTCTCGGGTCCCTGAGGTTCAGTTCTTTCTTGTCCCCCCAATCTTCTTCTCTGTTCTTCTGTTTGGATAATTTATATTGGTCTATCTCCAAGTTGACTCTTTCCTCTGTCAATTCCATTCTGCTACGGAGCTCATATAGTTAATTTTTCATTTCAGATATTATATTTTTCAGTTTTAAAAAGTCCATTTGGCTCTAGTTTTTATTTCTCAGCTGAAAATATCTACCTTTCCATTTATTTCAGGCGTGTTTACTTCATATAGCACCGTTATGATAGCTGTTTTCAATTATTTAATATTTCCAACATCTAGATCATCTCAGGGTTGATACCTGTTAATTGTCTTTTCCCTCCAAAATCAGTCATATTTTTCTGGTTCTTCATATGTTAAGTTATTTTAGACTGTACCCTGGACATTATGAATAGCAATGCTGTGTGAGTCCTGTTATACTCCTATGAATATAATACTGATTGTGTTTATTTTAGCAAGCAAATAATCTAGTTAGGTTTAGACTACAATTTCTTTTTCACCTCTACAGACAGTTGTTCCAATGTTGGTTCCGTTCTCAAGCCTTTGCTATGCTGTTTTTGGTCTGGCCCCATGAAAAGTATCACTCAGGGGCCTGAGACTTGGGTCATAGTTCAAATCTTGTTTTCAACAATGTCTGTCCTGTGCATTTAAAGCTTGGATGGGCTCTGGACATATGCAGGTTTGTACACAGAATTAAAAGAACCCCTTCTCCAGCTCTCTCTTCTCCAGGATTCCCCTCATACCCTCTGTCTCACAGGGTTCTATTTACCTGATTTCACAGGCCAGAAAAACATTAATTTTAAGGTGTTTTGGGGTTAACAGGGGTACTGCTATGGTTTAATATGTTTAATTCAAATTACACTTAGAAGATGATGAGGCTTGAGCTTAGCTACTATGATCAGGACCAAAAATATCATTCCTCAAAAAGGTAAGATGAAGGCTAAAACAGATTATTGTTATATTGGACACACAGACATACAACTATACAAAAAGTACTACATTCTGATCCAAAAAAAAATGTTAGATTCTGAGCTAATAATAAAATACAATGGAGATAGATATGCACAGAGAAAGACAAATGAATCAACTAAAGTCATCAGTACAGTCCTAGTGAGGCAAAGTAAAATAATTAGGGCTCCTCTGTTTAGAAAGACAAAACCTAAGGAGGTATACTATGAAATCATGAAAGTTATGCAGATACTCAAGATTAACCAAGACCCCAAATACTCAGAGTATAAATAGTGTATACCTAGAAGCTTAAATCCAGAATAAAATACTATTTTACATAGCAAATGTTAAGTGGTGGTAGAGACTGAAAAGCTTTAGCAAGTAAGTTTTTGATAAATGTTTAAATTAAATCATAGCTAGCAATCCATAATGATGAATTCAGGGACGCCAATGAAATTTGAGGTATGCCTGCAACCTCTTTTGCGTCATTAAAAACAATAGCAACTATCTGAACAACTTATTCCATTATTGGATGGACCATAGATTTTACTCAGTATGGCTTTTCTTACACATAGCCTTATTCTTACTCTCTATTTTAAAACCTTAGGAGTCTTACAGACAAGTCTTGGCCAGAAGCTAACCAATAACCTATCAATAATTCTTTATTTATTCTACTCATAGCAGCATGGCAGATTAGCAAAAGAAGTATTTAAAAAATTTTTAAACTTAATTAGTGTAACCTACAGAAATAAATGCTACAAACTAACACACTAAAAATGCAAGAATATTTACAAAACTAAAGTTTTATTTTAGGCTCATAACAAGTCTTGTAAATATAAATTTCGAATGATAAACAGCCTGAAACATGGTCAATACCATACTTGACAAAGACATTTCAAATTCTTTATCTTTTCACCCCCCAGCTTTACTGAGGTATAACTGACAAATAAGATTATGAGATATTTAAAGTATATAATGTGGTGATTTGATATACATATACACTGTAAAAACATTCATTGCCTCATATTTACCTCTTTTTTTGAGAGTATTTAAGTTCTACTCTCAGCAAATTTCAATTATATAATATAGTGTCATCAAATATAGTCACCATGTTACACATTACATCCTCAGGCCTTATTCACTGTATAACTTAAAGTTTGTTTTAATTCTTAAACTGTTTTGAAGACCAAGGATATCAGAGAATTCCTGCACTTACTTTATTAGAAGTATGCTCTAAAACTGCTACACCAAAAATATAATCCAGAGCCAAAGAGATGAGGAAAACAATCTGACATTAGCACCTCATTTTTATTATAGTTTGACTGAACAAGGTGCATCATAGAAGGCTTTTGTTTTTGTCTGTTTTTTGTTTTTAAGTTATCAATTTAGCTCTAAGACGTGTTGTTTCATCACAAAAGAAATTCATTTGGAAATACATCTCCATATAGCAAAAAAGAATAAAAATATAGCAAATATACATACTCCTTTTGGAAAGCCATACACATGGGAGAACTGAATCCAAAGACGAGGCACATCTGGGCATCTGGGCTGTAGCCAGACTGTAGCAACATTTCCAGGCACTCTTCATGTCCTCCAAACACTGCTGAGTACACAGGACTCACTTTGTTTGGCCCAGTGTCACAGACCCGGTTAGTAAGTGGTATTAACAAGTCCAAGATTCTGCAAATACACAAATTTAGGAATATATAATGTTTTCATGTGTACATAAATATGGACAATTCTATAGCACATATTCAACATTGATTTTAAAAAGTCTTTCTGTCTTCAGTGTACTTTCTATCTACAGTAAGTTATTACAAGCTACATACTCCAAAATGTTATGCTTATTATTGTTGCTTAATAGAAAGAGCCTTCAATATATTTGAAACAGAAGCAAGTAATGTTCCTATAAAGTAAATAGGGGACTTCCCTGGTTGCACAGTGGTTAAGAATCCACCTGCCAATGCAGGGGACATGGGTTTGAGCCCTGGGCCACGGAGCAACTAAGCCCATGAGCCACAACTACTGAGACTGTGCTCGAGAGCCCACAAGCCACAACTATTGAGGCTGCATGCAGCAACTAATGAAGCCCGTGCACCTAGAGCCTGTGCTCCGAAATAAGAGAAGCCACTGCAATGGGAAGCCCACTCACCACAATGAAGAGTAGCCCCCGCTCGCCGTAGCTAGAGAAAGCCCACGCACAGCAATGAAGACCCAACGCAGCCAATAAATAAATAAATAAATTTATTTGGGGCTTCCTTGGTGGTACAGTGGTTAAGAATCTGCCTGCCAGTGCAGGGGATGTGAGTTCGATCCCTGCTCCAGGAAGAGCCCACATGCTGCACAGCAACTAAAGCCTGTGTGCCACAACTATTGAGCCTGCGCTTTAGAGCCCATGAGCCACAACTACTGAGCCCATGTGTTGCAGCTACTGAAGCCCACGCGCCTAGAGCCCATGCTCCGCAAAAGGAGAGGCCACGGCAATGAGCAGCCCACACACCACAGCAAAGAGTAGCCCCCACTCACAGCAACTAAAGAAAGCCCGCACACAGCAAAAAAAGACCCAATACAGCCAACAAAATAAATTAATTAATTTAAAAATAAATAAATTTATTTTTTTAAAAGTAAATAGGTAACATATTGTCCTTTTTTATTTTTTCACTAGTTATTTACCTTACCACCATCACCCTACTCCCCAAAATTCAAATTTTATATATTTTAGGATCTACTAAATTACTTAAAACTTCACTATACTGAATATAAACTTGTTATCAAGAAAATAAGTTATTTTCCTTCATAAAGTAGCAAAGTTTTATTTTTCTAATTAGTAAGAATTTTTTAAGATGGTGAGTGACATGAAAAGAACAGTATTTTCATCAGGAAGAAATCGGAAATTCTGTTACAATATTGTATTCTCAGAAAAGATGATGAACTCTCCAAGTATTAAGGCAGATTTATTTTAAAAATTGGTTGCTAACTAGAGAAAGTTCTAAAGAAATTCACTGAAACATAAACTCTTAGATTACTTCTAAATTTACCTCCAGCACTGAGCTGGAGAGAAAGAACTAGTCTACTCTTCTAAGAAAAGCAAATATTATATAATAATGCAAATATCATATAATAACCCAAATATGTGGAATCTAGAAAAATGGTATAGATGATCTTATTATTTACAAAGCAGAAATAGAGACACAGACATAGAGAACAAATGTATGGTTACCAAGGGGCAAAGGGGTGGGGTGAGAGGAATTGCCAGACTGGGATTGACACATATACATCATTGATACTATGTATAAAATAGACAATTGATGGGAACATACTGCATAGCACAAGGAACTCTACCTAATGCACCATGGTAACCTAAATGGGATGGAAGTTCAAAAGGGAAGGAAAATCTGTATGTGTATGGCCGATTCATTTTGTTGTACAGTGGACGCTAACACAACACTGTAAAGCAATAACATTTTAAATTAAATTCAAATTAAAAAGAACTAGTCTACTCTTCTAAAATTAAAAATAAAACTAAAGGATAATGTAAGCCAGGAAATTCCCCTTTCTGGAAAAAGAAAGGCAGAGCTACTCCAAGATATCTTTATAACATTCTTTCTCTATGTTACTTTTCGTTAGGTAAGGTAGGACCAAGATAATAACATTTATGGAGAACTTATATTTCACCATGAAGGAAATCATCAGTGACAAACAGAATTCTCAAAATTGAGAACAAATTCTCAGGAGGGTTTTGGTATCAATTTAAAGCTCACAGTATAATTGTACCTAACATTTATGATTAAATAAACAATCAAGAATTAAGAAAAACATCAGATTTTTAAACCTAAGTATTTTGCTAAAATAAAGAATCTGTTTAGTGTCTCTTACATGTAATAAATATATTAAATGTTTCTAAATGAGTTGGAAAAATTACACTCTTCAACAAGGCATAAACATGATTACAAATCTTTCAGGAAATAGTAAAATACAATGCCACCTAGTGGCATAATAACCCAATTACAGCATCTGTTTTCCTACTATGTAAACATACTAAAGACAAGACCATTTCAATATTACTTTTTAAATTAAATAATACTAGCAATAGCTATAAAAATTATTATTGTAGTAGTATGACTCTAAAAACTTTAAATATATATTTTAAAAAACTGTTTGGTACCAATCTATGTTAAGATAGGCTGCCATATTCTCACAGGTATAAACCAGGTTTAATAATTTCCAAGATTCCTGGAATCCCCAGTTTCAGAGAGTTTCAACTTTATTTAAGTCTCTTTCTCTCTTCAGAAAATACCAAAAATTTCATTGAATTTCTGGCTACGGAAGAAGAGTAATAGAAGCAGGGGAAAGTACCAGGCTGAATTTGAAATCAGACAAAGAGAGGTCCAGTCAAAGGGTTCAAGATATGGAAGACTACCCAGTCCACACAAAAGAGATCACAAACCAAAACCTTCCTGGGATCAGGGAGGTACCATAAATAAATTGAATAAAGCCATCAGATCGATACTTAAAGATGCCTGGGACAAAACTGGAAAGGAGTGGGAGAGTATGGCCACAGATTAAGAAGTCAGAGGGAAGAGGTAACACCCTGAGAAAGCCCCCAGGGCCAGTCTGCCTTACACTAGGGAAGTGCAAGCAATACTAAGAGTTGCTGGGGATGCATGGGGGACAGATGTGGGGGTGGACAGTCACCCAGCAGACCAGCAGAGAAGGGAATACCAAGGATTATGCCTGGAGGTAAAAGGTCTGGCCCAGAAGATCTATTTCTATTACCTTTGAATTATGAGACCATTTTTATTTTCCGTTTTTAACACTTACTTTGTATGGCCCATTTGTGCAGCTGCATGAATAGGTAACTGCCAACTGTCCTCATTACAGTAAAGATTAGGATCTGCCCCACTGGAAAGCAAAAGCTCCACACATTCTGTGTGGCCCTCTTGAGCAGCAATGAACAAGGGAGTAGCTTTGTCCAAGGCTTGACAATTGACATTTGCACCTAAAATAAACATTTAACATATAACCCTCATTAATGCAAAAAAAAGAAAAAAAATTAACAAAAACTTCAAAGCAGCTGCCTTTTAAAAGGGTTTCGTAGTACAACAGCTTTTCTTCCTTAGTAGATATTGTTGTTAAAACATTAATTTTCATAACATTGGGAATCACTTAATTATTTTTGCTTTCATGTTGGCAAGAAAACAAGTGATTAATATTTAAGAATTCATTTTTAAACTAAAATAAGAATCTTATTCAATGAAGGATTCATTTCATTCCAACCCCTCCTCCAACAAGCACCCTGAGGATCCAATAAGCAATCATTTAAAAAAGGAAAAATGCAAACCATCATATATGGATAACATTTCTGATCATTACTGGAAGGATAAGAAAAAAATCTAAATTATGAGACTTTATAGATGCCACTAATCGATTCAGAATAAGATTTGTGAAAATAAAGTCCAGTAGATATGATATACATGGAGGCTACGCCTTTAAACTAATGTTGACTATACTCTTCATTATATCACTTTTCTTCATGGCCAGTGCATGATAAACAGAGCCCACAATAAAAGGAAAAAGGTCTATTTAAATGGGTTTCTAAGCTGATTTTTTAAAGCATAAATTTAATCAATTATTTACATGCAAATGTATAAAGATCTGAAAAAGTTCAGTGACCTCAATTTTTGTGGAGGTTTCAAAGACAGTAGACTTCCTCAAACTTTTCTCATTGACAAATAATGTGTTAAGCATGCTAAGTATAGTGTTAATACATGATGATGACAGTCTTTAAATTTCTGGAATACATCTCAGTGAAAAATCATCATCAAGGGGGGAAAGACTATTATTTAAAAGGATGTTCTATATATACACCTTGAATAAACCAAAGCCCTGAAATGAGTAAAAACAATACAAAACACAAATGGTAAGTTAGAGTTTATGGAACCATCAGAAATTCCAACTGGATATTCAGTATGTCTAGATATATAAAATCTTCTTGACTTGTACAAGGTGGCTTCACCTAGTGTCAGCCTCAGAAAGAAATGAACACTGTAAATAAGAAAAGACTAAGTCAAAAAAAAAAAACAACCTATTTAACTTTCTTTTTTAAGCAATGTTTCATTTTGATTGACAATTTCAATGTATAAGAAAGAATAAGGAACCAGTCCCTGTAAGATTACAGGTAGAATAGTTAGGAAAATGAGAGAGAATTCACTGAAAGTCATTTTAAAGAGTTAGAAACATGTATAGTTACATTACAAACATACCTACATAACTTTTCAACTTGCTGTTCATAACTATTCAGAGAGAAGAAAAAAAAAAAGAAAAAAGAAAAACAAAATGGGTGCTTAGTGTTCCAGGAGACAGGCTCAGCATGAGGAGAGAGTCATTAAGCTGCAATTTAACCTATTTCATTCTAAATATTAGTTACACACTAATAATTGGAATGGAACTTATGGGACTGGAAGTCATAAATGCATCAGGACAGTCCTTGGGAAGGTACAACATAGAAGAAGGAAGGTGAGAAATCAAAAGTCCTGGGTCCAAGTCCTGATTCTGCCAGGTAATGCTTTCTAGATCGTTGGCAAGGCACTTAAACACTCAGAGCCTGGAATTCTTAATTAAACAAACAAACAAACAGAAACTTGTATAAATGATTTTGGGGATTCTCTCTGCTTTACACTTTGTTTTGGTAATTTATTAAAAATTTAGGTATTATAGAAGATATGTAAAAAGCCTAGGTATTTTAAAAAAATGCGTGGTGGCAAAATCTGGTGTATTTCCCATCGGCTCTTAACTCTCCATGCTTCATCAGGTTAGCAGTGTGAGTGTACATGCAGTGTCTGAAAGAATTGAAAAGCTCTTACATAACAAACATTTCGGGTCGCAAAAATGTCACACAGAGTAAGAATGCCACCTCAACATCATCCTCTCTGATAATGCTGAGTGTGTAACGGTTGTCACCGAGAAATCTTTAGTGGGTTTATATTGTTATTTATTAACATAATAAAGTATAAACATGCTTTGAAATAAACCCATTTAATTATCGCACGATTTTATCAAAACATACAACTCAAAGGGGTAATACACAAAACAGCTATCTAAGAAGTTAATTAAGCCTATACTAGTCTTGTACCCTAGAAAGTTGGAACTGCTCAGGTCCCTATAATAAAGGACAGCCTCATCATTCAACTTGCCAATAAATCTGCTTTAGTGATAGATCATTATGGTCCTACTCAGATAAATTGGTAGTTGCGCATTTGTATTATGTTACTAATAGAGACTTAGTAACCAGGCATATAAATTAACTTGTATGTACTCTTATTTACCACTAACATAAGACCACCTGATTTATATCTGATCAAGAATTACTGTTCCTAAGAAGTTACAAAGTTAAAACTCATGATCTTAACAGTGCAAAGGCTAATGGATTAGTCTTACCTGATGATATAAGTATGCTCAAGCTTTCTAGCTTGCCATATTGAGCAGCCACAAATAAAGGTGTGATTCCAAAGTCATCCTGGCATTCCTTGTTTGCTCCTTTTTTAAGAAGCAATTTTATGATCTCAGCATTTTCCTAAGGCACAGATTCACATATTAAACAAGAGAAAACAAAGAAAATAGAAGATATCTCTTTTTTTGTTGTGTTTCTTATTGTGTTTAAAATATTTATGTTTTTTATCCTCACTAAAGGAAAAAATTGTATCAGTGGATGGGAAGAAAGTGGTCTGTACCTTTAGCTAGACCATTAAACACAAACAGATAAAACAATGATCTCTAGGAATTATAATTCTTATAAAATCCTGCAAAATTAGCTTGTAAGCACAAGCACTAAGGTGTTATCACAGTTTCTAAACACAGTGCTATAAATAAGCCATTGCTCACTATCAATTTATATCCCAAATATTCTGATGGTCTCTTAACAATGCTATCAACATTTGAAAAACTCAGATAATCCCTGCAGCCCAAAGCTGCTAGAACTACTAGAGCAGTTGGCTTATTCAGAATGATCATTAGCATTTAGACTGCCTTTTCTGTACTGCACTAACCATCATAAATCACAGGCAAGTAGGAAGCAAAAACTGTATAGAACTGTCATTTTAAAAGGGTAAAACACACAATTTACATGGAGATGAAATAATAAATTCAGAGTTTACCTGAAAAGTAGCCTGGTGCAAGGCGTTCCATCCACACATAGAATGGGATCCATTAACATTTGCTCCGTATCGAAGCAGCAGCCTTAACACATCTATCTGTCCATTTTCAACAGCTGCAATACAGCAGTCAAAAAAATTATTGTCAGTAAAAAGGCATGTTGGTAGGGCTGGGCACTTTGGTGATGTTCTCACCACTTATTTGGCTCAGAACTCACCATACTGTGATCATTTCTATCAACAAATCAAAACAAATACATACTCTTATGCAATTACAAAACACTTATCACAATTGTCTTAGCCTGAACCCATTAAAATATACATCCTTTTGGTATACATACAAAATTATTTTCAACTGTATCTTAAAAGATACAGAAGAAATGGAAGCAGGAGGCAAACATATTCTCTTTGATAATGGAGACAACATGTTTCTATTTTGTTCAAAATGCAATTGGGAAGGGGATGCGATGAACAGGTCAGAAGAAACAGCAGCAGTCTGGAGAAACAGTCTCAAAAGAATTGAAAGGTTGGCGACTATTACCATCTGATTACAAATGACAACTGTAAATGGCAAGCAAACTGAAAACACAATACTGCAACTCTGCATTTTAGATATTTTTACTGTAATAAACGATTGTTAAAATGATGTTCTTATGTCAACCAACGAAAATTTAGTAGAATCCTGCTTATTTGAACTAAAAGCGGTCTTCCAGACAAACTTAGGAGTGTTGTTAAAGAAATGCATATTATTTCACTACAGTAACTGAAACTAATGACTCCCAAAGTGCTACTACAGTAGATTCTTTGAAAGAATAGTTTGCATGCCTATAGAGAAAAAAATCGTATGCCCTTTTACTAATTTCATCAAATTATGCTACTTTCTTTCACATATCTAGTTTAACATTAGCACACGATATGCATAGTCTAATATCATGCACATATATCAGTTTATAAACCCTACTTAGTGAGGATGAACACAGGTATAACGCTATTAAGCTAATACCACAAACAAGTGGGGCTAAACTTTCTAGAATATTATCTGCCACAAAACTTTGCTATGAAGGTGGGAAACTCTGGAGGAGTTAATGAAAAAAACAGAATGCCAGAAGAGAGCTAGATACTACGAACAAAATAAGAACATACACACCGTTAGCAAATTAGGTATACTGTGAATGCTGTAGGTATGAGGCTATTATAATGACTTCTTAGAACTGTTAAGTGCGGAGAAATACCAGTATCTATAAGAAGAGAGAGCAGAGATGTACATAAGAAGCTCTGATTTATGTGTTATTTACTAGTAGGAGGCAGGAAGCTGGAATCAGCAACTCTCAGTCAAAAGTTAGAAAGGCACTAGACATTTGGACAAAGGGCCACACTTGAAACATGATAATATAAATAAAACAATGGAAGATAAAATCCTTAATTTCCCTCATAAGGATTGTCAGAAGTTCTTTAATCAAGAATTCTCTTATACTAGAAGGTTTCAGAAATTTAAACACCTTGGTTGAGATAGTATTACTGCAGCAGAAGTTTAACCTAACTCATCTTGTTTCTAAGTTAATATTCAAGGGCATTTTACCAGGCAAAGAACAACAGTTTTTTAAGCTAAGTTATTTTTCTCTAATCAATTAAAATCAACCTATTTGGGGGCAGAGGTCAGGATAGAAAAGGGAAGAAAATCTGTTTCATATCCAATTCATACATCATCAGTACTGCTGGCAAAAATCACGCTATAGCCAAAACGCTGAGTTGAAGATTATCAGGTTGTCAGTGGTGATATATGAAACAGAGTGAAGATAAGTTTGATTCCATGAATTAGGCTGACCTTCTAAAAATGAAAGTCGAAAAAATTTGCTTTGAATATTAAATACACTATAGAAGTCAGATAGAAAAATTTTAATATCATAAATGTACTAAGATATCTGATTTCTGCACCTCTAGTGAAAAAAAATTTCTTAATGGCAAAATCGCACTTTTATAGCTCTTGCTAATTATTTCAAAATAAAGTAAATGGTTAATTCATGGTTAATAAATAAGAAATAGTAGTTTATGACAAAGGATTAATCTCCAAAATATACAAGCAGCTCATGCAGCTCAATATCAAAAAAGCAAATAACCCAATGCAAAAATGGGCAGAAGACCTAGACATTTCTCCAAAGAAGACATGCAGATGGCTAACAAACACATGAAAAGATGCTCAACATCACTAATCATTAGAGAAATGCAAGTCAAAGCCACAATGAGGTATTACCTCACACCAGTCAGAATGGCCATCATCAAAAAAAACTACAAACAGGGGCTTCCTAGGTGGCGCAGTGGTTGAGAATCCACCAGCCAATGCAGGGGACACGAGTTCGATCCCTGCTCCAGGAAGATCCCACACGCCGCAGAGCAACTAAGCCCGTGTGCCACAACTACTGAGTCTGTGCTCTAGAGCCCACGAGCCACAACTACTGAGCCCATGGGCTGCAACTACTGAAGCTCATGCGCCTAGAGCCCGTGTTCCACAACAAGAGAAGCTATGGCAATGAGGAGACCGTGCACCGCAAAGAAGAGTAGCTCCCACTCACCACAACTAAAAAGAAAGCCCACGCACAGCAAAAAAAGACCCAACACAGCCAAATAAATAAATAAATAAATTTATAAAAAAAAAAATACTACACACAATAAATGCTGGAGAGGATGTGGAGAAAAGGGAACCCTCCTGCGCTGTTGGTGGGGATGTAAATTGGTACAGCCACTATGGAAAACAGTATGGAGGTTCCTTAAAAAACTAAAAATAGAACTACCATATGACCCAGCAATTCCACTCCTGGGCATATACCCTGAGAAAACCATAATCTAAAAAAGAAATGTGTACCACAATGTTCACTGTAGCACTATTTACAATACCCAGGATATGGAAACAACCCATCAACAGATAAATGGATAAAGAAGATGTGGCACATATATACAATGGAATATTACTCAGCCATAAAAAGGAATGAAAATGAGTTATTTGTAGTGAGGTGGATTGACCCAGAGTCTGTCATACAGAGCGAAGTAAGCCAGAAAGAGAAAAACAAACACTGTATGCTAACTCATATATATGGAATCTAAAAAAATGGTACTGATGAACCCAGTGACAGGGCAAGAATAAAGATGCAGATGTAGAGAACGGACTTGAGGACACGGGGCAGGGGGTGAAGGGGAAACTGGGACGAAGTGACAGTGTAGCATTGATATACATACACTACCAAATGTAAAATAGCTAGTGGGAAGCTGCTGCATAACACGGGGAGATCAACTCGATGACGGGTGATGACTTAGAGGGCTGGGATAGGGAGGATGGGAAGGAGTCGCGGGAGGGAGGGGATATGGGGATATATGTATAAATACAGCTGATTCACTCTGCTGCACAGCAAAAACTGGCATAACAGTGTAAAGCAATTATATTCCAGTAAAGAACTAAAAAAAGAAAAAAGAAATACTAGTTTAGAAAAGTGTATTTAGAGCTTACATCCAACTACCAAAGCCTTTCCTCTGGAAGAGCTGGGTTAACTTCTTCATCCTGATATAACAAGTTACCAAATTGGAGGGGGAGTGGGAACCATACTGTAACCAAGTATATTATGCTTCAATGAAAGTTTATTTAAAAAACAAAAAACAAACAAACAAAAAAAACCCAGACTCTAACTTATTATTTGTTTGCCTCCTTATCATTGGAAAACTATGCTTTCTCGATGAGAGACGCTGTGTCCCATTCCCCTTACGTGCCCAGTGCCAATCACAAACAGAGACAGGTGATAAATAAGCACTGACTCAGTGAATGAAAAACAAACATCTAAAATAAAATATGATTTTCTCTTTTTTAAGAATTCATTCCTCTCCAATCATACTTCTGGATATGACAATAACTGGCACTAAACTATCCATCACAAGAGTGGGAAACATACATTAAGCAACTTTTTCTAGCATTAAACAATGGGCAAAAGACTGTGATTCTTAAGGAAAGGGAAACACATGCAGTGAGCCCCTTGATCACACTAGCTTTCTGCCTCGGGACATTTCTGCATTATGGTGCAATGAGCTAAAGTCCAAGCAGAGCAAGGGTAAGGTTGAGGAAAGAATATTCCGAGCAGAGGAAACAGTCCAAGCAGAGTGTAGCAGTCTGCTGAGCTAAGGAGGAAGAAATCAGGGTTTAAGCAACTGAAATCAGTGGGGCAAAGCCCAAGAGAAGAGGACTGTGCAGAGGGGAGGCCCTATTGTGGAAGCTCTCCAGGAATCCTTGCCTGAGGTCTGGGATGCACATATACAAGGCAAGATGAAGCTTACCAGAGAATGCTGAAGGGTTAAGAGTGGAACAGAGATAACTAGAGGACAAACAGTGCTGAGGGGCAATGGAACTCCTAGGAGTTCTGGCCCAGTCGGAGTGGTGAAACCACACAGATAATTTGATACCTGGTTAACTAACACTCTGGGCATCCAGCTAAGACACCCAAAAGGCAGAGCCCTAGGAATAAAGACCACATGTGAGACTAAGGCCTCTCTAGAGGCCTGAATGAAGCCTAAAATAAATCCTGATCAAGAAGGAGGCAGAGGTTGGGAGTTGAGTCCTCCTAGGAGTTAGACTTGGGAAATACCTTACACTCTCAACAGAGCATAAAACCAAACCTAAACAAGTTCAAGGTGATAAGCCAGTAAATAACTTACCTACTATTTAAAAAAAAAAAAAAAGAAAATCACTATTTCTCAGAGGATAACAGAATTCAAGTCTCTATGATATACTATCCATAATGCCCAATATACAAGTCAGAAAGTAGTCAGCAGAAACTGATCCCAAGACGACCCAGATATCGGATTTAACAGATTTGCTAAAGTAGTTACTATAAATACGGTTTAAAGATTTAAGGAAAATATGTTCAAAGATTTTACTTTTAATATCTATGGTATACACATAGCATACATAGAGAATCTGAGAAGAGAAATGAAACCGTTAAAAAAAAACAAGAAACAAATGGAAATTCCAGAACTAAAAAAAGAAATGGGAACTTCCCTGGTGGCACAGTGGTTAAGAATCCACCTGCCAATGCAGGGAACACAGGTTTGAGCCCTGGTCCGGGAAGATTCCACATGCCGTGGACCAACTAAGCCTATGTGCCCACAACTACTGAGCCTACACTCTAGAGCCCACAAGCCACAACTACTGAGCCTGTGTGCCACAACTATTGAAGCCCATGCACCTAGAGCCCATGATCCACGACAAAAGAAGCCACCACCATGAGAAGCCCACGCACTGCAACTAAAGAAAGCCCACGTGTAGCAACGAAGATCCAACACAGCCAATAATAAATAAAAAAAATAAAAAAAAAAAGAAATGGATGGGCTTAAAAGAAGATCAGAGATGGTAGAAGAGTGGATGAACTAGAAGACATCAATACAAATCATCCAGGGACTTCCCTGATGGTCCAGTGGTTAAGGCTATGTGCTTCCACTTACAGGAGGCACCATAGGTTCAATCCCTGGTTGCGGAACTAAGATCCTACATGATGCACAGCATGGCAAAAAAAGAAAAAAAAGAAAGAAAAAATATATATATAAAGTATATATGTGTGTGTGTGTGTGTGTGTGTGTGTGTGTATAAAACATCCAATCTGAAGAACTGAGAGAAGAAAAAAAGACTAAAGGAAAATCAACTGTACACATCAAACAGTCCAACATACATTAATTAGAGTCCCAGAAGAAGAAAGTAAGAATTGGAAAGCAAAAAGTACATCTGAAGAAACAATGCCTGAAATTTTCCAAAATTTGATTTTAAAAACAAAAACAAAAGCCATGTTGACTTGCAGATCCCAGAAAAATCAGCAAACCACAGTGCTTTGGAAGAAGTCACTACACTTATGCCTTTACATTCTATGTAAGTTAAGGATGATTATATAAACATACCTGACAACTCTGCGGAAGAATTCAAATGATTATAAAAGGAGCTGCAGACAACAAGCCATTGAAATCAACTTAGCTATGATAATAGTTTAATTTTTTTCCAAGATTCCTATTTGCATTTGAAATAAAAACTACCATTTTACCAGGTCCTTTAAGACTCTGCAACAGTTAAATAATTAATCCAATTATTCAACAGTGCCAGGGACTGTACTTAAGCACAAGGGGCATGGCAAGCAACCAAAGCTACAAAGTAGCTGTCTTCATGGAACTTCCATTCTTGTGCTTGTTTATTATCTGTCTCTCTCACAATGGTAAATAAGTTCTGATAAAAGTAACTGTGAAATTACTTTTTGTGAAAGAAATTAACAAGGTAAAGTAACAGGCAGTGATTATGACAGTGCTATGTTAGAAAGGGGAATAGAGCTCATCTCTTTGAAACAGAGACCTCTGAACAGAGAAGTGAGAGGTAAGAAGCAGTAAGCCTTGCAAAGAGGTGGAAGAAGAGTACTCAAAACAGGAAATAAGCAGTGTAAAGGCAGTGAGGTAGGAAAAAGCTGAGTATGTTTGAGGAATAGCAAGATGGCCAGAGTGACTAAAGTGAAGTCAGGGAGAGGAAATAAAGCAAAAAAGGTAGAAAGAAGCCAAATTTTGTAAACCTTGGCAAAAAAGTTAGGATTTCTTTTTTTTTTTTTTAAGGAAAAAATGAATTTGCAGCTGGAGCTACTCCAAGGAGCACGGCTCAACACCTGCTTGTTCAGGACATAAATCCTGAGGAGTTGAGTGATTTGCCCAAAGTCACAGAGCTAATGCCTATCAGACTGGAATCCAGGCTTCCTAGCTGTTAGTCAGGACTCCTGCAACTACACCTGTGAATATTAACAAGAATAAGAGTCAGCAAACTGTTTCTGTAAAGGGCCAGAAAATACAGTCAGTCCCCAACTTAAAATGGCTCGAAAATGATTTTTCAACTTTACCATGGTGCAAAAGGGATACACATTCAGGAGAAACTGTACTTCAAATTTTGATATTCTCCTGGGCTAGCAATATGTGTGTGGTACGATCATCTCTCACAATGCTGGGCAGTGGCAGCAAGCTGCAGCTGCCAGTCAGCCACAAAACCACGAGGATAAACAGCTGACTTACAGCCATTCTGTATCCATACAACCCCATTCTGTTTTTCACTTTCAGTATGGTTTCAATAAATTACACAAGATACTCAACACTTTATTATAAAATAAGCTTTGTGTTAGATGATTGTGCCTAATGTAAGGTACAATGTAAGCTAATGTTAGTGTTCTGAGCACATTTAAGGTAAGCTAGACTAAGCAATGATGTTCAGTAGGCTAGGTATATTAAGTACATTTTCAACTTACAACATTTTCAGCTTACAATGGGCTTATTGGGATGTAACCTCATCCTAAGTTGAGGAAAATCTGTACTCTATTACATCTAGTTTCTCTGGTTCAACATTATGTTTGTAAAATTTATTAATATTGTTGCCTCTAGTTGCAGATCATTCCTTTTCATTGCTGTACAGTATTCCATTGTGTAAACAGAACACTATTTATCTGTTCTATTGTTGGCAGATGCTCATTGTATACATTCCTGGTGGTGCTGTTATACAGTGCTACAATGAGACTACTCTAGTACAAGTCTTTCACTGAACACTGATACACATTACTGTTGAATATATATATGCCTAGGAATGGAATTGCTGGGACACAGAGTATATATATACTCAGCTTTAGTAAATTCTTCCAAACAGTTTTTCAAAGTGGCTATACCAAATTCACACTCCCATCAGCAATCTATCTTCTGGTTGTTCCACATCTTCATAAATACTTGGCATTTTCAATCTTTTTCTTTTTTAGCCATTCTGGTAGTTGTGTAGTGTTTACTCTTACCTTAATCAGTCACTTCAAATTCTCTTTGGAAGTAGTTGAGATATGAATAAATAAAATATAACATTGTCTTTATCCTCAGTTCCTTTGGGACTCACTAGCCTGAGGGTAAAAGTGAAGTTACATAAACTGTAAACTAAACTTTCAAATCCTGACGCTGGTGTTATAGAAGAACAAGTTGATAACAGCTATAGCTGGCTGATGGTACATAGGAGTTCACTATATTATGTTCTCTACTTTCATATATATTTTTTTTGACACACTGTCTTATTTTATTCAAATAGCAGTCTGCTCACACATGGTCCAAGAACACCCAAATAATAAAGCAAATTAAAGGCAACCCTCAGAATGGGAAAAAATAATTGCCTATGAAACAACGGACAAAGGATTAACCTCCAAAATATACAAGCAGCTCACACAGCTTAATACCAAAAAAGCAAATAACCCAATCCACAAATGGGCAGAAGACCTAAATAGACATTTCTCCAAAGAAGACATACAGATGGACAACAAACACATGAAAAGATGCTCAACATCACTAATCATCAGAGAAATGCAAGTCAAAGCCACAATGAGGTATCACCTCACACCAATCAGAATGGCCATCATCACAAAATCTGGAAACAACAAATGTTGGAGAGGGTGTGGAGAAAAGGGAACTCTCCTGCACTGCTGGTGGGAATGTAAGTTGGTACAGCCACTATGGAAAACAATTTGGAGGTTCCTTAAAAAACTACAAATAGAACTACCATATGATCCAGTCATCCCACTACTGGGCATATACCCAAAGAAAACCATAATCCCAAAAGAAACTTGTACCATAATGCTTATTGCAGCACTATTTACAATAGCCAGGACATGGAAGCAATCTAAATGCCCATCAGCAAATGAATGGATAAAGAAGATGTGGCATATATACACAATGGAATATTACTCAGCTATAAAAAGGGATGAGATGGAGCTATATGTAATGAGGTGGATAGACCTAGAGTCTGTCATACAGAGTGAAGTAAGTCAGAAAGAGAAGGACAAATATTGTATGCTAACTCACATATACGGAATCTAAAAATGGTACTGATGAACTCAGTGACAAGAACAAGGATGCAGGTACAGAGAATGGACTGGAGAACTCGAGGTATGGGAGGGGGTGGGGGGTGAAGGGGAAACTGAGACGAAGCGAGAGAGTAGCACAGACATATATATACTACCAACTGTAAAATAGACAGTCAGTGGGAAGTTGTTGTATAACAAAGGGAGTCCAACTCGAGGATGGAAGATGCCTTGGAGGACTGGGGAGGGGAGGGTGGGGGGGACTTGAGGAGGGGGGAGTCAAGGAAGGGAGGGAATACGGGGATATGTGTATAAAAACAGATGATTGAACCTGGTGTACCCCCCAAAAAAATAAAAAAATAAATAAAAAGTTAAAAAAAAAAAAAAAACAGATGATTGAACTTAGTGTACCCCAAAAAAATAAAAAAAAAAATAAAGCAAATTAATCATGTTAAAGATTGGTCTTCAAATATCATAGCCAATGATGCCACACTTGCCTATGATCTCGCCAACATAAAACCACATCCACATCTTGGTGGCCACCAAACCATTCAGTAGAGCTTCCTTAACTGCGAGCTGTTTGAAGCTACCAGTTTGAGCACTATTGAGAATTTTTTTCAAGCTCTGAATAGCTGTAGGGATCTCAGGAAGGGGTTGGAGGAATGAGCTCAACCTTGGCATAGTGCCAAAATGCGGCCAATCAAGGCTTCAAGTAAGTCACAGCAGTGTTGACCAGCACTGGGGCCTTCTCCAAGAGGTTACACATAAACTGGGCCATGGTTCTGGACTGAAAGTCCGTCGCCCCCTCATGTATATTTTAAATGTTTCACAATAAAAGTTTTTAGTATTTTTCACGAGTTCATGGTCCCACTTGCATAATACAGAAGATGCATCTCCTGACAAATTCTACCCCACTAAGGACTTCTGATCGCCTAAATAATCTTGTCATCTTCTTCTCTGAGACACCTTCCTGATGTGTACAGTTGTAAAGGTTATAACTGGCACAGTGCCAATAAGAATGATGTCACCGAGTGCTGTTTATCTCCTAATTCTATATATGCAAGATGCCAAAGTGATGTTGGTCTCCCTGCAGTGCCCACTGTACAGGCAACATGCTACATCTGAACAACAGTGAATAAGATGCCCTGTTCCCTAACCTGCAACATGCTCTGTCACTAAGCCTCCTACAGAGCAGGGCCACTCATATACCTGTATCTCTCAGAGCTGCTCATGGAAACAGATCCTTCATCTTCTACCTTCAGCTCCTCTCACTACAGGGCTCAAATATGAATCCCTGAAGCTGAAAAACCAGGCTGTTCTTCTACCCTTGTCTCCCAGAGGTCTCCCTACCACCCAGTCACTCAAATAAGAATCTCCACCTGAAAACCATTAATTCTACCCCTGAATTTGCCACCTACTAGTTCACGACACAACTGCTCAGATACCTCAGGCATATCTGAATTATAATTTAGGATCAAGATGGTACTCTAACTGAAAGAACACAGGTTGTGTAGTCAGGCACTCTGTCCAGCTGTGAGCAAGTTAGTCTCTCAACCTCATTTACACTTACAAAATAAGGATAACCTACTTAAATATGGGTTTTTATGTTGATTGAATAATTAATATAAGTAAATACAGTAGGTGCTCAATAAATGTTCCTTTTTTCCCTCCCCTCAATCCCCCTCACCCCTTTCCTGATATACAACTGGTCAACTTCTTTTCCTAATAAACTCTACAAATAAGATACTCAGAGGGTTAGGTTTTCAATCATGAGTGGTTAGGCCATAATTACAATTCCCTCAATACTTATCCAGCTCTCTGAATAAACTTCTCATATTGGTTACTTTCAGTCCATGCACCCTAAGAACAGCCTCTTCCCTTTGCAGAATCAATCCTTTTGTCCAATAACCAAGTTAACTGGAACTATTATCTAGCACTACAAGAAGTGCATATCCAGATCCCCTCCAAAGTGAGAGTACAGACCCTTAAGTTTCCCCAATTTATTGTCCAATTTACTTCCTCCATAATCATTTCCGACAAATCAGTTTTATTAGTTTTAATAAACGTTTATGTTTACCTTTCCTCTACCACAGTCATACTGATCTTGTCTTACAAACATACACACTATTTCCCATCCTCAAAAAAGGAATCCAAAGCCCATAATCCTCTATCTTTCCAAGGCCACCACCTGTATGAACACTCATTCGCTTACCAGATTTCTCTCTCTTCCAAAAAACAGAACTGGGTCTGTAAGTAGGCAAATGCTGTTTACACAGAACCTTTATGCTCTTTCTCATCCTTCCACTTCCTGTCCAAATATTCACAGACCTAACGACTTCAGACTGCTTGGAGCGTTAAGTCTGATAATCACCTAATCAACTGAGGATAATAAAGGAAATTCAGCTGCAATTTCTACCATCCCACTGATAAGCAAAGCTGATTGGCTAAGCTGGTGTTTCTTTGCTCCCTCACCTCTCTACAAGGGACCCACCACACACTATATAGCAACGGAGACCAACACTTCAAAGATAGAAGAGGACTACAGCCCAGTTAAGGCTATACAAAGCCCTGTGCTCTCCAATACAGAAGCAAGTAGCCCTATATGGCTATTTAAATCTAATTAAATTAAATTAAATTAAAATTTGAGTACCTCAATCAAACTAGCCTCATTTGAAGTGCTCAAGAGCCACACTTGGCTAGTGACTGGACAGTATGGATTTAGGACACTTCCAAGTTCTACTGGACAGCTCTGGTCTAGAGTTTAGAATTTAACTGAATTGTAATTTAACCTAGAACACTAGGCATATTTTCCTCCAAGATAACATGCCTGCCAATGAGGACAGGGAGCCAGGCCATTAGTTGTGGCTCCTATGGTTTGGGGCAGGTGTTCAAGGAGGGAAAGGAAATGAGTAATTTTGGAACCTGGAAAAGTACTGTGGATTTCCAGAGAGAAAAAGAAAACAGAATCATAGGATCTGATATTACACTGGCATCCAATAGAGACCAGAGCCCAAGGATAAAGAATAAAGATGAAATAAAACATTTTTATTTGGAAGTGGAACCATTTGGAAGGCACAGGTCAAAGTGCCTAAGGTACACAGAGAGATGGGAAAAAGGCCTTCCCCCCTTCAATCCAAACAGGTATTGTCTATAAGACTCTAGCTGGGACAGGAGAAAAGAAAAACCAGAAGCTCTGATGGCAGGGACACTGAACCTCTAAAAACAGGTCAGACTATTGTGTTGAAGAAACCTGTAAAAGTCTAAGAAAGCAAGAATGATATGAGAACATCATTTCTTGCAATAATTTCTAGGGAAACATTTATATTTTTAAAGAAACACGTCTTTCCATTTCCTATATTTAAGAGAGAAGAAGAAGTAATCTGGGATAACATAACCTAAATAACAAAACATTGCTGAAAAGAAAAAAAATCAAGGAAATGGAAGCAGCCACTGACCCACATAAAACTTCTAATCAAAATCAAAACTCAGCTGAAGCATGTAGCACACTGAGCACAGTCACAAGCCCCACAGGAAGATTTCATGAAGACATGGACTCGACATAGGATTCTCACCTGGGAAAAATATGGCAGAGCTATACATACATGTAAGGAATCTAACTAGGAAGAGTAATCTCTAACTAAAAATAGTAAACAATGATCATTAATGCAGCACTCATTAAAGAAAAAATTTCTAAAGGAGAGATTTTTTAAAATATAATTATCCTACTGAATGCTCTTTTGGAAAAATGCCTAATGTGACCATGTGTTCCAGGGAACTACTGTAAACAAGTTCTGTACCAAATGCAAATTACTGTGAGCTGAATTTGACATCTATAAGCTAGAAATATACTCTTTCATCTTGAGGCTCAGATTTTGACAGCAGTTCTACTGAGAGACATCACAGTCAGTAAGGCTGTAAAGAGCAGTTTAACCATAGGCTGTCCATCTTCCCTAGTTATAGCAACAGTCTGGTGATTTCCCAGGGCCTCAGAGATCACCTACTACGTACTCTATTAGTACATTTGATTTATAGATGAATTTTTAACTGTATCTATGCTTTTTTAAGTTCTACATGTACTCTATTCTCCATTATGCACTTCATTTTTCTATATAACTCAACAATCAATCTTTCCATTGTATATCTAATTTGAATAAAACTTTTTGCCCTACCTCGTTCACAAAGCAAAAAAGAATGTTTGCAGCCATTTTATCTACTATGTATTTCTCTGGTCCTGTGGTTACACTGACATCTGGTGGCACTAGAAAAAAAACTAGACTGCAATGGCAAGTGATTTTTTTTTTCCCTAGTGTTGTGAATTTATTCTATGCGACCTCAGATTTTATGTTTTTCTAAGACTTTACCTATACCCAGGACAGCAGAACTACTAAAGTACTATACTAACTCCACTGACAGCATAAGTTAGTTTCAACTTTTCACTTTGACAAAGTGACTGGCAAGGATGGAGAATTATTTCAAGAATGTCACTGGGTAAGTAGGACTACCCACAGTTATTTATTTCGTAATTAAATTTTATAATCAGAATGGTTATAAAGTAAGGTTTTCCCATCAAAGACATAAATAATTTCAAACCATTCTCCCTATATATACAGATATATTCCTATAACGTGTCTTGGCCATGAATCTTTAGTCTGAAATGTAGTCTTTGACTGCTACTTAGAAAAATTTTTTCTAAAATTATAATGAAAAGTTAACACTTCTTTCTTACAAAGGCCCTCGTGTCTGCTCAATGACTAACAATCTTAAAGAAAGTATACTGATGGGAAAAACCATGATCTCACGGACAAAAGTCATCATGTTAGGAATATAAATAACAGAAAGATTGTGTTGAGTACCCCAATCTAATTCTACATGTTGCCACTGACATGTCTCTATTTCTGATAGAAAGAAGTCAAATGGGCAATTAGACATCGGAGGTCATAGCCAAAAAAACACATCTTTCAATCACATGAAAGCCTTAGAAGACAAAAACCTAAAATTCCACTACTTTATTATTTTTCCATATGTCTCCCCACCAATAGTCAAGAGAAACATTTGATTTAGATAGCACACCCTTAAATTTACATATTCACCTAGAGCTATAAGAGTGAATTCTACCACTTTCTGTAATTATATAATTCACGTTTTTGAAGTACTCGTAGCAGTATTTTTCTTATAGGAGCCACATCTGTATGATCTCCACAATATGGCTTAGAGAAATAAATCATTACACTGAGGTGCCCTATCAAAGAAAAAGTACATGGCAAAACATTCCTCATCCCAAGGACCACTTCAGTGTTTAGGACTCTGCACTCTCACTGCCAAAGGCCCAGATTCAATCCCTAGTTGGGGAAACTAAGATCCCACAAGCCAGGGCACGGCATGGCCAAAAAAAATAAATGAATTAATTTCATTTAATTTAATAATTATTCAATTATGAACATGCAAGAACTCAAGGAACATTATTCCCATGGGTCCTTTTAGAGGACTCTATTATAAAGGAAGAATTTAGTTAACCAAGCAAGACTGGAAAAACCACAGCAAAATGACTGGTGATAAATTTCTAAGCTATTAAACCAGAGAACTATAAGAATAAAATAAAATGAAGGTATTAAGATGCCAGAATAGGATGCAAAACGTTATTTCCACTGACAGTGTAATATAATATAACTAACAAAATTTGGAAAAGGACAGAAAAAAGAAAAAGTTACACAAGGAGAATACAGGGATACTGATTTCTTCATTTTTAAAAGCTGGAAGTTTAACTCTATCAATCAAACATGACTATGAATAAAATGACAGATGGCATAAATATAATTAATTATATGAAGGTAACACAAGAAAGATAATAAATATACCAGTTTCATAACTGCTTACTTTAAGGAATGAAAAGCTATAGTCTTAAAGCATAGAAGAGTATGATATAAAATAATAAAAAGTTGTAACAAGAAAGCAAACAGAACATGAAATTAACATTTTTAAACTGTAACTTTTTGGTGAAGAGCCATACTTCAGACCTGAGAAAACTCAAACTCCTATTTTCGAGAACATGCCCTCAAATAAAAATGCCTAAGTTACAATTCTTGAGGAGGATGATTAATCTTTCCATTGAAAGATCTAGAAATAACTCCAAATATTAAGTTTAATTAATATAATACACATTAAATAGATGAGTGCTAAACCTCAAAATTCATAGCACCTCAAAAAATAACTCTATGAATAATTGTTGATCCATGAAAATACAGTGGAAAGTGAAATATAGGTTGGTCTGTTCACCTCTGTAATATATCAACAGAGTCAGAGTTAAAGGAAAGGCCACATGAGCTAAAGGGTGACATATTTTACAATTTAATATTGAAATAGGCAGCCTTACATAACACTGTTTATAAAACACTTTGTTCCTAACAAACATTACAGCTGTGTTTAACGTTGACGGTTACACAGACTAAGCAGAGACTGAGAAGAACAAAAAATGAAAAATAATCCATCAAAAACCAAAACAACACACTGTGCTATTCTCATGCAATTCTCAGAGAAATCGTTCTATGAAGTCACACTGGGCTGGAACTGAGCCTCCAACTGTTGTTTTAAATATAACAAAATAAAGATAAAACCTATTTCCTATATAATCAGCTATATTTTCACTTAGAATCTACTACATTTATAAACAAGGGTATTCTTATTTCCAAAGCAGTTTTATAAATCTATCCTTAGAATATTTACTGTGTGTGCATTCATGAGGCAAAGGAAAGGGAGTAGAGAGAGAAGGCAAGAGTAAAGAAAATAAATAAGGGGCAGACTCCATGTTAAACATAAACTCTAAATTGCACACTAGCAAATGATGTTCTATAAGAACAATTTTCACGCGGAAAGATATGGAGTAGAAGTTTCCTGAATTTCCCCTTTCTGGTGGGATTTTCTCATTTTGATTCTTAACTGCCATTGAACTGAGATCTTCCGTCCAAATTCAGTTTTATGAAAATCTTAGTGAGTTCTGTGTAGTGAAGATATTCCCATTATAAACAGTGGAGTAGTATAAATTTCCTGTCTGCATGTAGCCTTCAGTTCAATTGTAATGACACACCACTGATGTTGATGACTTTTCCAGTCACCTGGAAGTTTTCATAGTTCTGCATTCATTTTCTATCTCTTGATCCTCCAGTTTAACTAGTAACTGGGCCTTAGGATAGATACTACAACATGCAAAGGAATACAGCCTCCCTTGGGGGAAGGGGCAACATACCCCAAAGTTTCAGCAATGAACTCTACAGGGACTTCCCTGGTGGCACAGTGGTTAAGAATCCACCTGCCAATGCAGGGGACATGGACTGGATCCCTGGTCCAGGATGATCCCACATGCCATGTGCCACAACTACTGAGGCTGCGCTCTAGAGCCCGTGCGCCACAGCTACTGAAACTACCGCAATAAGAAGCCCGTGCATCACAACAAAGAACAGCCCCCGCTCGCCTCAACTAGAGAAAGCCCGTGCATAGCAACGAAGAGCCAATGCAGCCAATAAATAAATAAATACATAAATTTATTTTTAAAAAAAGAAAGAGAGCTTCCCTGGTGGCGCAGTGGTTAAGAATCTGCCTGCTAATGCAGGGGACACGGGTTCAAGCCCTGGTCTGGGAAGATCCCACATGCCGAGGAACAACTAAGCCCATGTGCCACAACTATTGAAGCCCACGTGCCCAGAACCCCGTGCTCTGCAACAAGAGAAGCCACAGCAATGAGAAGCCCACGAACTGCAATGAAGAGTAGCCCCCTGCTGTCCACAACTACAGAAAGCCAGCGTGCAGCAATGAAGACCCAATGCAGCCAATAAATTTTTTTAAATAACTAAATAAATAAACTATTGGAAGGAAGGAAGGAAGGGAGGAAACTCTACAGATGGGGAAGGAAGCTATACTAGATGGGCAGTCCTCCTTTCTCACTTTAAGTCCAGTTGGTCCAACCACTCTTCCTCACCTAGAGATTATCATTTGTAGTTTACTGCAAACCTTGAAATGTTTTGGATTTTGTTTTAATAAAAGAAACTCTTCTAGTACAGACTGAAACACAGATCACTACAGTTATTTAAAAGAGGGAGAAAGATACAGGTTAAGTAAAGCAGATTGCTAAAGTTTTGTCATATTATTTACGGGACAGAGCAGACACTGGAGCCCAGGACCCCTAACTAAAGAAACACCTAACTGAAGAGTCACATATCCATTCTTCGTCACTATGGTTTTGCAAAATTCAGATTGTACTTTTCCTTTTCTCTTCCTTTTCTAAAAACACTCTACTTCCAAACAAGGACCTAATACAATTGATGCAGTACTTGAGCATGTAAAAGTACTGTATGTACTACATATCCTTGGGCTTAAATGCTCTGCTTGAATCAAAATATTTTTTGTATTAGCCAATACAAAACATAGTTAGGATGGTAAGTTTGCTGCCAAAGAAACTAAGTAAATCCTATTACTGAAAATAAGTGATTTAAAGTTATTCACTGGTTTGAATTATTTTGGCAACTTTTCCTTCATTAACATAAAAAAGAGCAAGTTAATTATATCCTGAAATATAAACCACTAAAAACTCTGCATCTCCAACTTTCTCCAAACACTTATCTAATAAGTAAGCACAATACTGAATTTCGTAAATAGAACTATCACATTTTGAAACTGTAAACTAAGTAATCAAACTAGCATTACTCAAACAATCCCATGTAATATTAATGTTTTTTTGAGATATTCCCCCTGAGTGTTGCACAAAGAAAAACAATATTAGTATCGAAGACATTTCAAAATGCTGGATTAAAGTCTAAACAAGTGATGTTTTATAGGAAGCCATTTCAGAGATCTTCATGCTCTCATTCAACAAATAATTCACTGCATGCCTACCATATACAAGGCACTGATCTGAGTTTGGGAGTTACAGCAGTGAACATGCTGTCATGGAACATTCCTCCCAGTGAGGGGAATCAATAACCAAAACAGCAAATAAATAAAATAGCTGCAGCCAGGAATAAGAACTATGAAAATACCAAAATAAGGATAACATAGAGTACAGACGATACTGCAGGCTAGGTAGACACATAAACCTACATGGCTATTATTTTTTGTTTTTCTACATTGGGGAATATAGAACATAGCATTTCCCGAACATATTTCGATCAGGAACCCTTCTGTCAATGAACATCTATTAATAGCTCACTGAATCAATTCAGGAAATGCTATTCTAACCAAGACACAGACAGTAATATCAAGATCAAAACTTAAATACAGCACTTCTGATCCTAAACACAGTGTTTTCACACTTCCTGATCTGTGAGAGTAGAAATAATACTACTACATATTTCATAGAATCATAGTGAAAATTAAACAAGATAATTCACGTAAAACAACTGACATAGGGTTTGGTCGACATTCTCTGCTTAATAAATGTTGCTACTATTAGTACAGTACTCTGTTATATTTTCCTCTGTCATCCCAGGGTGACTTATCTTTCCCTCCTTTAATACCTTGAACACTTTACTTCTCTTTTACAGGACTTATTTCATTTTATTCACTCCTCTATGTTAGATTCCTTGAAGATAACAACTAGAATAGAGATTGCAAATAGCACAGCCTCAACGAAAGCTTAAGCTTACTATGTAGTTGTACAGAATATTCAAAGTGGGTTAAATGTGGATGTCGAAAAAAAAGAAACTTTATGTAAAAAGTAATCTCCCCTCTAGGAAACTCAAACCATATTACAACAAGGCTTCCCTGAAACATTTTCATAACAGTATATATCACATATTCAAAACACTTTTATAAATTAACATCACCAGTAATTGATCATTTTCTTCCTGATACGATGCATTAAGATACCATTTCACTTCAGTGGCATTCCTGGAGAAATGCATAACTGGTACTTTATCAAGAAAAAACATCAGACAAACCCAAATTGAAAGACATTCTACAAAGTAAACGGCCTGAACTCTTCAAAAATGTTAAAATCATACAAGACTGAAAACTGTTCCAAATTACAGGAGGCTAAAGAGACATAACATCTAAATGTAATAAATAATCCTGGACTGATCCTGAACCAATACAAAAATTTTTTTATTTGCTAAAAAGGACATTAGTGAAACAACTGGCAAAACTAAGTAAAATGTATAGATTAAATAACAGTTCTGTACCAATGTTAACTCCCTAATTTTGATTATTTTATGGCAATTATATAAAAGAAATTCATTGTTCCTAGGAAGTTCACACAGAAATATTGATGGGTAAAGAAGCTTTATGTCTGTAATTTAATCTCAAAGGGTTCCAAAAAATATACATATGGATAAATATATAGGGAGAAAAAAATGACATAGTGAACAAGGCAAAAGAACCAATTGTGGGTGCAAGGTATATAAGAATCCTTTGTAGTGTTATTTCCATAAGTCTGAAATTATTTCAAAACAAAACACATTTTTGTCTAATAAAAAAACAGAAAAAAAAGGGAAAGATGGCAAATAATCATGTGAAAAGATGTTCAACATCATTAGTAATCAGGAAAAATACAAATTAAAGTCACAACCAGATACCACTAAATCCCTATTAAAATGACTAAAATGTAAAAAAAAAAAAAGCAAAAAAAGAAAAATTTGTCAATACCAAGTGTCATGGTGAGGCTGTGGGGCAACTGAAACTCTCAGACATTACTGGAGGGAATGCAAAATGGTAGTCACTTTATAAGAAACTTCCAAATTGTTTTCCAAAGTTAAACATACACTTACCACACAACCCAACAATCCTAAATATTAATTCACAGAAATGAAAATGTATATTCAAACAAAACCTGTGTGCAAATGTCTGTAGCAATTTATTCATAATCACCACCCACTGAAAACAACTCAAATGTCTATCAACTGGTAAACGGATAAATCATGGCACATGCATACAATGGAATACTAAGCAATAAAGGAATGAATTACTGACACATGCAATAACATGTGCGAATCTCAAAAGCATTATGCTAAGTGAAACAAATCAGTCTCAAAGGGGTTACCTGTTGTATTATTTCATATATATTTATGACATTCTGTTAAAAAACAAACTACAGGAGAGTTCCCTGGTGGTCTAGTGGTTCCACTAGTGGTTCCTGGTGGTTTGGGCTTCCACTGCAGTGACCCAGGTTCAATTCCTGGTCAGGGAACTGAGATCCCACAAGCTACAGACAACAACAACAAAAAAGGCAAACTACAGAGGTGAAAACAGAAAACAGACTCATGGTTGTCAGGGGTGAAGTGGGGGGGGAAGGTTGATTAAAAATAGGCAGTATACATGTAAAAGAATGAAACTAGAACACTCCCTAACACCGCACACAAAAATAAACTCATAATGGATTAAAGAGCTAAATGTAAGGCCAGACACTATAAAACTCTTAGAGGAAAACATAGGCAGAACACTCTATGACATAAATCATGGCAAGATCCTTTTTGACCCACCTCCCAGAGTAATGGAAATAAAAACAAAAATAAACAAATGGGACCTAATAAAACTTAAAAGCTTTGGCACAGCAAAAGAAACCATAAACAAGACAAAAAGACAGCCCTCAGAATGGGAGAAAATATCTGCCAATGAAGCAACTGACAAAGGATTAATCTCCAAAATATACAAGCAGCTCATGCAGCTCAATATCTAAAAAACAAACAACCCTATCCAAAAATGGACAGAAGACCTAAACAGACATTTCCCCAAAGACATACAGATGGCCAACAAACACATGAAAAGATACTTAACATCACTAATCATAAAAGAAATGCAAATCAAAACCACAATGAGGTATCACCTCATACCAGTCACAATGGCCATCATCAAAAAATCTAAAAACAATAAATGCTGGAGAGGCTATGGAGAAAAGGGAACCCTCCTGCACTGTTGGTGGGAATGTAAGTTGATACAGCCACTATGGAGAACAGTATGGAGGTTCCCTAGAAAGCTAAAAATAGAACTACCATATGACTCAGCAATACCACTCCTGGGCATATACCCTGAGAAAACCATAATTCAGAAAGATAGATGTACCACAGTGTTCACTGCAGCACTATTTACAATAGCCAGGACATGGAAGCAACCTAAATGTCCATCAACAGATGAATGGATAAAGATGCGGCATATATATACAAAGGAATATTACACAGCCATAAAAAGAAGAGAAATTGCGTTATTTGTAGTGAGGTGGATGGACCTAGAGTCTGTCATACAGAGCAAAGTAAGCCAGAAAGAGAAAAACAAATACCATATGCTAATGCATATATATGGAATCTAAAAAAATGGTACTGATGAACCCAGTGGCAGGGCAAGAATAAAGATGCAGACATAGAGAATGGACTTGAGGACACAGGGTGGGGTGGGGGCAGGGGGAGGAGAAGCTGGAATGAAATGAGAGAGTAGCATTGACATATATACACCAGCAAATGTAAAATAGATAGCTAGTGGGAAGCTGCTGCATAACACAGGGAGATAAACTCAATGATCTGATCGGTGATGACCTAGAGCAGTGGGACAGGGAGGGTGGGAGGGAAGCTCAAGAGGGAGGGGATATGGGGATATATGTATAAATACAGCTGAGTCACTCTGTTGTACAGCAAAAACATTGTAAAGCAATTATACTGCAATAAAGATCTGAAGAAAAAAAAACAGGCAGAATTTTGGAAGGTGATGGAACTGTTCTGTGTCTTGATTGTCACTGTCATTACACATTTTTATGCATACATCAAAATTCATAAAACTGTACACTAAAAAGAATGAATTCTACTGTACATAAATGTTAAGAATATATATTTTTAAATTCACAGGGAAAAAGTTATTTTCATAGACATCTCATTTTATTCTCAGACTAGGTAGGTATTATTACTCTCATTTTATAAGTGAGGGAATTGAAGCATACAGTAAATAAATGAACATACAAATTACACGTGGCATGACCAAAACTATAGTCCAAATACACTGATTCTATACAAATGTTTTATTCTCTTAATTTTCTCATGTCCTACTAAACTTTACGGGCCACAATACCCTGAAAACAAACAGGATGAAAGGGAGGGAGGGAAGAAAAAAAGGTACTAGAAGTATGTCCTTTAGAATTTGGCCTTAGTTCTTAATGAATTAAAAAACAGACCCTAACTGAAGAATTCTGAACAGTGATCCATATAGGCAACAAATTAACTTGCATTAAAGGTTTAGCGCAGGAGTTCTTCCATAAAACCTTCTTAATTTCTTAATGCTAAGAAAAAGCAAACATAAAACATTCACAGGTAACCTTATAACTACTGCTGCAATTTAAACTCTACCTGGCCTTCAGAACAACACTGAGGACAATGATGGTGACCACAATTCAGAACAGATTTTACAACTTTAAGTAAGCATTTAAAGATATTCCCAGATGCTATCACCCAAGGGTAGAAAACAAACAAGAACTTTAAAAATACATTTTTGGTTTCAAAATCACAGAAGTGGCAGTATAATATTTGCCAGAGAATATACTATAAGTACAACAGCTTGAGGGAAAATTAAGCTTAGTTTCTTTAGCAAAAAATAAAAAATTGTATCTGTACCACAAATAACATACTTTACCTAAAAACAGTGGTGTGGTTTCCTCTAAAGTAGTTGCATTAGGATCTGCCCCAGCTTCTAAAAGAATCTGTATGATCTTCCAATGTCCTTGACTTGTAGCAAGATGTAACGCACAGAAGCCCTCAAAAGTCTCAGTCTTAATGTAGTTTTCAGATGAATCTATGAAAGAATAAAAAAAAAATATCAACTAGAAGATATTACTTCTATTTCTTGGGATTAAAAAGCAAATATTCCAAGAAGAATTTAATAAAATATTAAAAGATAATTATAAATGGGAGATCTCATAGTTTAAAACTCTCTAGAAAATCAAGGAAAAGTTCTACAAGGGTCACAGTGCAAACAGCTCTCCAGTAGTCTTACAAATTCTGCCCACACACTCATTCTCTCTTCTCTAATTTCTGGTAAGTGGGGGAAGGAGAGTGGCAGGAATTGAAAGGTAACACAAAAGCAAGATCCAAGATTTGATGAGATATTAATTTTGATTTTTTTATTTCTAAATATCCATGAGGAAAATGGTCTCATCTGTAGCATTATTTCTTATACTCAACTAATAAGATGAAGGTAGTTTACAATAATTAAATAAAAAAATAAAAATAAACGATAATGAAATTAAAAAAAAAAAGATGAAGGTAGTTTAAAATACTCTTTTTCTAACCTAAAACTATATTCTAATCACTAATGAAGACTGCACTTCTAAAATAATAAAATGCACTCCAAAGAAACTGAAGAGTGGCATACAATTTATAAGGAACTTATGAATTAACTGACTTTAAGTTTTCTAGGGTTTGTTATGAAAATCTCAAAGTTTTGGTAACATTCAAATTATGTGAATAATGTCCACATTAAATTTTTTGTAACTCCACCGCAAAAGATAATATTAAGTGACTTTCTCACCTCTGCTTCCAAAACAACAAAATTCTAAACCCACAATAGAAGGAAGGGGTATAAGGTGAATGCGGAAGGCATTTCTAAGAGTACTGATAGACAAAAACAAAAAATAAACAAATAAAAAAGCTTTCAACAATATTTTCTTGAAATACCTAAATTAAAACTAATGCTCCTGACTAAAATAATCATCTGTTTTAAGGAATTCTTGTAATCGTAACTGCTGAAACAGGCAGTCTAAGCCATGATATTCAACTAACAGCTTGTAAGCATAAATAAACAGCCTCCAACTTTACAGGATACACAACTAAATGGCAAGATAGGGTAGATATATTTTTAAAATTCCTATCACAAAAACAGTGTTCCCCAGGTCAGTCAGAAACTGACATTTATTCAGATAGCCACAAAACTATAAGGTTAAAACATGAAAAACTAGGAACACACAGACATATATAGATGAAGATATGTAAATGGCTCCCAAATAGAAAATTTCAATATTATAAAGACGCTGATTCTTCCCAAAATAATAATAAATGTATTATAATTCTAATCAACACATCAAGTTGATTGATGGTTTTATACTTGTAAATGTTAGCTGATTGATTGGTTTTATACTTGTAAAGTGACTCAAGTTGATAGAGGTTGGAGAGGGTAAGAATAACAAAGAATTTAGAAAAATAAAACAAGGAAAATATTGGAGGGAGCCTAGACTTACTATTAAACCAAGTGTTAAAGTTAGAATAAGTAAAATAATGTGGTCCATCTGAACACAACTCTTAATCCCTATGCTACACTGCCTTATTTATCTAAGGATTTCCAATATCTGTTTACCATGCCCAGTATAACAGTGTAATATTTTCTTAACATGAACTAATAAAAAATACTACGAATTATTAGATCATATATTGGCCAAATAAAGGTAATTGTTCACAATATGTTATAATTAATTACAAGAGTTTAAGTGACCTTTAGTCAGCAAATGGTTTAATATAGAATGGTATGATTAAATGTCACTGAAGATCATTATTGCTCTTCAAGATGATAAACTTAATAAAATCTCAGTACGTATTACACCAAACTTTTAATACAGAAAAGAAGACAAGCAAATGTGTTATTTGTGCTAATACTTTATACAGAAAGCTAAAGTGAAATATATATGTATGCATATTAAATTTCTAAGTAATTCATACCACACTTGAGTGTTCTTGTCCAGCTTGAATGAGAAGGCCATGTATGATTTCTAGGAGAGATTCTGGATCTCAAATGAAGACAGTAAAGCAAAGCCTTAACCTTTTAAGATTCTTCCATTCTTTTTGTCTAGGCCTGAGCACCTTCACACTTTAGTGCACTAATTAAAAGTATGTTTTAGGAATCTCTGACAGTTCACTAATATTAGATGAAGTTCAAGGAGGCAGAAATTATATAATAAAAGACACTTTTATGTATACCAGCTGAGCCACAAGGGACAAGAGAATTATGAATCATATAAAACACAGGTATAACAAGTATAAAGAATGACAGAAATGTCAAACTTGCTTTGGAAACTTTTAAGATTAACCCATAATACCAAGTTAACTGGTACAGATATGAAGATGCTGTTGTTATAATTAAGCAGAAGAGACCTTACATCACTTATCAGACTAGAAATGTTTGTATGTCACCATCATTTTAAAATACTCACTTAGACTGAGACTGACACATATATATTATTGATACTATGTATAAAATAGACAACTGTCAGGGAACATACTGCATAGCACAGGGAACTCTACCTACCTAACTAGGGTAACCTAATCGGAAGGCAAGTCCAAAAGGAAGGGGATATCTGTATGTGTATGGCTGATTCATTTTGTTGTGCAGTGGAGCGTAACACAATGCTGTAAAGCAAGCATACTCCAATAAAAATTAAAAAATAAAAAATAAAATATCTCCTTATATAAAGCTGTATGCTAGCTAGACTTTTTACAAAGTAGTCAGCCGCCATTCCCCACTGGTCAATGTTTCTGAACTTGAATCATCCAGAAAAGTTTAAATTATAATCTTTTTTAAAAGGCAGAGGATCTGAATAAAGTATGGGCTTTAATTTACAAAAGAAGGGATGAGCCAGGGAAATACAGAAAACATTTTTGCAAGTGACCAACAGGCTATACAGCTCTTTTACTTCATTTTATTTGGCTTTTTCTAGTGAATCAGGTAACCAAATCTGATAGAATTCTGGACATTAGTTCCAACTACACAGAACAATCAACTATGTGTGGCTATCTTATCCTCCAAAAACACCAAGCCTAAAAAAGAATACTCATTAGCAATGAAGGTGATGTTTTTAATTTCTAAAAGAAAACGTAGATGACTTCAATACCAGTTCAAACATATTAAGTTCAAAGCATGCCTAATTTTATTCAGCAGCTAAAAGGAAAAAAAAATAATATAAAACTGATGTGGGAAGAGATAACAGTATATCTGAAGTAAGCTTTTTGACTAGAAACAGATATTCAAATTCATGCCTTTGTCACTAGAAATAGTTTGGTAATTCAAGCTATAGAATTAACTTCAACTTCTGAAAACAGGTATTTTTACATTTGAGGCATAAATTCTATTTTTCTAATATCTTAAACATTCAACTATAATAGACTCTGGAACATGTGATTTAAAAACGTTAGGACAGGACTTCCTAGGTGGCGCAGTGGTAAAGAATCTGCCTGCCAATGCAGGGGACACGGGTTTGAGCCCTGCCCTGGGAAGATTCCACATGCCACAGAGCAACTAAGCCCATGTGCCACAACTACTGAGCCTGTGTGCCGCAACTACTGAAGCCCATGCGCCTAGGGCCTGTGCTCCAAAACAAGAGAGGCCACTACAATGAGGAGCCTGCACACCACAATGAAGAGTCGCCCCTGCTCACAGCAACTAGAGAAAGCCCATGTGCAGCAAAGAAGACCCAATGCAGCCAATAAATAAATAAAATAAATAAATAAATTTAAAAGTAAATAAATAAAAACCAGTTAGGCCAAACTTCCTGTATTACAATTTGGAGAATTTAGCCTTGCCATCTCTCATCCCTTAAAACAACACAAACAAAAAGCCACACCAAAAACACTACAAGGATTATTTTCTTTCCCATCCATGAGGTAATGAGTTAGTAATTTTGATGAGCTATGGCCCCAAAAGTCTACCTTTTCTGTGACTGGTGTTGATAAGTATGCAGGGAAGAAGAATCTGAATTTCCATGATTAATGAAATGTAAATGGTGCACTGAGTGTCATAACATGGAGTGTTATATTCAACCTCAGTTTAAATTAATGGAATGTTAAAAATGTTTACTTTGATTAAATGCTGGAAGCGTTCTATAATGGAAAAACATGGGCTTTAGAGTCAGAGAGAAACAGATTCAAATCAAATATCCTAGTTTATTACATAACTTTTAATAAGTTAACTTCTCTGAGCCTTGGTCTTTTTAACAATAAAATGGGAATAACATTGCCTCAACAGCAGTTTTGTATATATTAGATAATGTAAAGCAAGCAATGACTGCTACAAAGCAGTGCCCAATCACCATTAATTCTCTTCCCACACCCCATTTCCTCAGTGTCAGACTCTCTCATTTAGTCTCATTTACTGAGCCCTTCACTCAGTAGTGTGCTAGCAAATGTGTAACTGGCTCTGAGGGAGTGGAAAAAAAAAACAAAAGAAACCCCAAAAAACAGTTTATAGAATTGGTTTGTAGCACTGGCTGATTTCTGTTGTGTAAATACTCCCACAAGGCTGATCTCAACCTACCAGCATGAAGTCAACCAAATACAGAGTTGGAAAGAGATGTGTGTGATTACTCTCTGCCCCATTACTCGGTTTTATTTTTTCCACACTTTTACCTTTTGAAATTATCTTGTTTAACTGTTTAAGTACTTATTGTCTGTTCCCCCTCCCCTCGCCCCCCCCCCCCCCAGGAATAGAAACACTACAAAGGCAGGGACCTAATCCATTGGGTTCTCTTCTATGCCCTCAGCAAACACAAAGTCAAACTAATTGGAGAGAGTCCCAAAATTAAGGAAACTGAAAAGTATTAAAAAAAAAAAAAAAAAAAAAGGCTACTTAATTCAAAGGAAAACACTTACACCCTTAACTTCAGCAGCACTGTTCTTTTTCTTTGGAGAAGGAATAAAATAAACATAACCAGTAACTACCAAATGCTTAAATTAAAACAGTAGACTACTTCTGCCATATCACCTAGCTTAGCAATAAAAATCGACCAGGCATAAGCACTTCCATATGAAGGACAACATTTATAGATGTCCAGCTGGAACACCACACTTATATAATTCAAGTTGGGCAATCTTACCATTCTTAATAACACAGAAGCAGTTATTGTATGGTTATAGAAAGGTAAACAAATACTACTGTTAATAAGTCATGTATTACCATTTTTTTTTTGTTTTATTAACCCAGCTTGCAGGCCCAGCCTCCCATACCCTGAATTTACTTTACCTGCACGAATCAACATCTGCAAACATTCTACAGAGTTGTGATAAGCTGCTTCATGAATTGGCATCCATCCCCTGTTATCAGCAATACGAACACTCCGTCCCTTTTTGAGCAGTTTTCTTAAGACTTTAACATTGCCTTCCCTGGCAGCAAGTCCAACCGTGGAGCAAGTGTCAGAGTAAGCCTCTGTAAAATCCATTCTTTTGACCAGTCTACAAAACAAGACAGAAAGAAAACACTATCATCAATAAAACAACACTGCCCTCCTACATATTATCAGATCACAGTGGACCTGTCTAGCATCTCTCACATAACTGCTGAGGAAGGGCCTGAGGTGGAGATAGCCTCCTGTCATGCCATCGCTTCTCCTAGTCTAAACCAGGAAGTCTCTCTGTTTGGGGGACTGGGATTCCTTAGAATGCTCTTGTTAAAGATATCAAGGCAGTTTTAAGTGTTCTATCATTCCTTGTCTGAGCAGCTCCTTCCTGCAGGCTTCTGCTCCCGCTCATATTACAACAAAATGCACCCACCGGAACGCTGCTGATGAGAGAGCAAAAGGCCTTCAGTTAATCCCAAATGTACACTACTGTGCAGAGATGGCCATTTAACTACCAGCAATGCTCAGCACCAAGAATTAATTTTATAGCCCTCTACAGGTAAAAGCTACACCAAAAAAGCCAGAAAGGAGTGAAGGACGTTTCTTTTAAAAGAACAAAAGTAAGTAGTAATTCTAGTTTTTCTGCCCCTGCAGGTTCTTTCCTGCAAGGTTCTCTTTCCTTGATGAAACAATCCCACTGACTGAATATACTAAATTGAACAAAGAGCATCATAAAGAGATGGGTCCAGCTTTCCTACACTAGCCCAGAAAGTTTTTCACAGCATTACTGCCCTCTTCCTCACAATCTCCCTTCAAAGTTCATCTCAAGTTCCCCTGGAGTCAGTGTCCAGTATAGCTCAGTATATGACTCTCACAAAGATAATCTGTTAGCCACACTATGAGGCAGGTTGCACTAAGACCCAGGAGTCTCAGGGCAACAGTTATCTCCCAAGGGGTAGTCCTTCTCAGTAACACTTTAGTTCCATCCTTCCTCTTAGTTTTTCTAAGATCTTAGGAGGTAGGTCAGGAAATGCCAACAATATATTTAGTCCAATACAGGTAAAAAACTTTCTAGAGTAATATTCTAAATAATTTAATCAGAAAGGGAGTTTTGAGGGAAAAGATTAAAAGTAAGCACACAGCATTTCCTGTATTAAATTTAAATTTATCTATGGTCGTGTTTAAGTATAAAGCTGTATCTGCAGAAGCTTATTCTATAGAGAGCTAATATTAGCTATGAAGTAATCTGATTAAATCAACTGGTCCATTACCAAGAAAGTGACGATATTTATTACAGAACATTTAATTATTCAGTTAATAATTATTTATTGAGCATCAATTAAATGATCAGCAATGTGGAGGATATAAAGATGACAAAGACACAGATTCTATCTCAAGTTATATACCATCTCATAGAAATGATAAATATATGTGATTCAAAATAGAAAGCAGAAAGTGCCATAAGAGAAGTACAGATAAAGAGCCATGAGTAGTCAAAGAAGGGGAAAACTACTTCAACTCGGTGAGGGACATGTGCTGTGCCTAAAAGATAAGGGAGGCTGTGACAATGAGATAGCATGCAAAAGAGCACTTATGGGCAGAAAAAATTTTAAAAAATACCCCAAATTATGGAAATGAACAAGCAAGGGTGAGTAAGGTTCAGTGAATAATGGAAACAATTAATTCACTTTGGAAGGATGATTAGGTAAACAAAAAATACTAGAAAAATGAGATTACAGCGGTAGCCAAACTATGGAGAATCTTGAATGCTAAGTTGTACGTTTTTGAACCATACTACTTCTAGCCCAGGCCACTACATCCAAATTTCACAAAAAAGAACAAATTACACATTTTAGGGCAATTTATAAGTATATTCACCTAGTAGAAGAAAACTTTTTTTCTACATAGGAAAATTACACACAAATATGCATACAAGAACACTATTACAAAGACATTAAAAACAGCTTCAAGTAAAAACAGATAAGAATCTCCTTCTAAATTTTACTGGCTTTTCTCACAGTTACAAATAATGTTAATAGATCCAGATTAATATGCAATAATCTGAAAAAATTAACAGAACTGGATAATATCTTTGCGCTTAAGGAAAAGAGAAGCCAAAAAAAATGTACAGAAATAGCAGGATAATTCTTTTTAATCCTTAATACCAACTTGTTAACACGAATAAACTGTTTATAAGATCTCCTTTAATAAAACCTCCTTATGTTCTTTTAGACAGTACAGACTCAAACAACAAAATACATATAATGTAATTACATATATGATATATAAACGGCAGCTGGACCTGAACTGGTAAACAAAATATGAGCTACAAAAATCAATTTTAAGGCAATTAAGGAAATTTGAACATGGAATAGATATTTGATGAAGTAATTATTGCTAATTTTCTTAGATGTGATAATGGCATTGTGGTTATTAGAAAAATGTCCTTATTCTTAGAAGTATTTAGCAGTGAAGTCACAGCATGTGCAGATTACTTCAAACGTTTTAGATTTAAAAGTATATTGGGCTTCTTAGGCGGCGCAGTGGTTGGGAATCTGCCTGCCAATGCAGGGGACACGGGTTCAAGCCCTGCTCCAGGAAGATCCCACATGCTGCGGAGCAACTAAGCCCGTGCACCACAACTATTGAGCCTGCGCTTTATAGCCCATGAGCCACAACTATTGAGCCTGTGTGCTGCAACTACTAAAGCCCACGTGCCTAGAGCCAGTGCTTGGCAACAAGAGAAGCCAAGGCAATGAGGAGCCCACACACCACAACGAAGAGTAGCCCCCACTCACCTCAACTAAAGAAAGCCCACGCACAGCAAAAAAGACCCAACATAGCCAATAAAATAAATTAAAAAATAAAAAATACATCCAGACGGCAATAAGAGTACCAACAATGAGAATGACGATTCGTAATGAATAATATAATTAAATCTTCTCTTTCCTGGTAAAAAAAAATAAAATAAAAAAATAAAAAAATAGAAGTATATATATATAGAGAGAAAAAAGTAAAGCAACTGCAGCAAAACTTAATTATTGGTTCCATGTGGAGGGTATATAAATGGTCACCATACTCTTTTTTTCTAATTTTTCTGTATGTTTGGAAATCTTCAAAAAAGTTGGGGGGGATTAACCATTCCAGGCAATGTGAAACCACAACCTGGAGAAAATTAAAAGACCTGGTTATTCTTTTTTTTTTTTAAGATTTATTATTTATTTATTTATTTATTTATTTATTTATTTATTTTACTTTTGGCTACATTGGGTCTTCGTTGCTGTGAGCAAGCTTTCTCCAGTTGTGGCGAGTGGGGCCTACTCTTTGTTATGGTGTGCAGGCTTCTCATTGCAGTGGCTTCTCTTGTTGTGGAGCATGGGCTCAGTAGTTGTGGCACGCAAGCTGTAGAGCGCAGGCTCAGTAGTTATGGCACACTGACTCAGTCGCTCCTCCAATGTGGGATCTTCCCAGACCAGGGATCCAACCCATGTCCCCTGCATTGGCAGGAGGATTCTTAACCAGAACGCAATCAAGGGAAGTCCCAACCTGGTTATTCTTAAATTACGTTATTTCTTTGAGACACTCTCCTGCTGATTTATTAAGAGCATAAATAATACTCTTTGAACGTGGGATGTTCTAGCATTCTTTTACTCAAGAAAGAACAATCAATTGTTAAGGCTCCTGTTTTCACATAGAGAAACACAGCACCAATGGTCCAACTGAGCTTCCTAAACAGTATTCTGGAGCAGCAGCTCTAACCCGAAGATCAAGACATTTCTTAGGATACTTGACCTGTTGGGTAAACTCATGAAAGCTATTAAATTTCTCCCCATAAAAATATACAGAGACACCAAATCCTGAATACAATTTCATGAGGTCCCACATATGACCTCCAAAGCCTATACACAAGCTAAAAACTCTTGCCTACTCTTTTCTGAGTGAGCTCCTGAGAATACGAAAAATGAATAAGGTCGTTTTGCACAGAAAATTTAAATATGCAAGCAATTTCTTTTGAAACAATATTTAATAGTAGCTCTTTCTTAGGCAAAAAACTTCTGCTGTAAACTTTCTGCTTTTATTCAAAAGGTAGAAAGATTTTTCTTTAATGTACATAAAGTGAAACACAGATTACATTCCCTGCTTGTACTCCCCTGCCTATAGCTATATGAGAAGAAATCCAGTTTTCAAAGAATGACAAATCTTTCTACATGTCAACTGGGTGCCAATAAACAGTTCATCTCCGTATCTAAACCACACCAACCACGATTCCCACCCTCTCTCTTCTCCTTTCCCACCCCATTAGAAAAAAAGTAGACAGTTCCAGCCTTAAAGCCTATAATCCCATAAAAGAATTGTGGGTATTGTAGTCCCTCTGATTACGCGAAACCTCACGAAAGGTAGGGTGATTTAGAGTCCGCTGAAAAAGTCCACCGCTTACCACAGAGGAAGTCAATGCTTCCAGATACCCTAAATAAGCCAAAAAATAATAATAACAGACTGAGACAGAGTAGGAAAACGTTCTTCGAACTGCAAGTCCCAGTGTGCTTTGCGCCCCCACGCAGGGAGTGCAGTCTTTGCGCCTGCGCAGCCAGTTTTCTAGCGTCCGGAAAGCTGTAATCTCCCTGCCGGCAGCTCAGAGACCACAGCGTAGGGGACTGCTGCTGCTGTCGCCACCGCAGCCTCCGCCACCACGGAGGAAGAGCAAGGGAAGGATGTGGGTTTTTGGTTACGGGTCCCTCATCTGGAAGGTGGACTTCCCCTATCAGGACAAGTTGGTTGGATATATCTCAGGCTACAGCAGGCGCTTCTGGCAGGGCAGCACCGACCACCGCGGGGTTCCTGGCAAGGTGAGGCTCCAAGCAGTTCCCTACACTTACTGCCCCCGGAGCACTGCGCCCCAACTCCTGGCCCAGCTCCTGGCCCAGCTCTGCGGGACTCACACCCCAACGGCAGAGTAGATTAGGGGTAATGCTGCTACCTGTGTGCACCTTCCTCGTCCGCATGCCCCCAACTCTCTCTCAAACCAAGGGCAGTCCTTCCGAAGCCGCTTGAGATGCTGGTGGTAGGTAGTTCTTGAGGAGGCAAGAAATGTGGGCACAAACTCGCACAAGGCTGACGTGCTGGGAGGGGACCCCATCTCTTGGCAACTACTGCCGCTCCCCCCCCCCCCCCCCCGCAAAAAAAAGATGGGACGATAAACGACGGAGTTGAAATACTAAAATCAACTAGCAAATTCAGCTTTTTGGCAATTAAGTTTGTCGGCATTTCTGCATTCTGCCAGACTTTCAGTGGTTTGAGTTTAAATGTGCATGTTATTTCTGGGGTTTCTTCGTATCTTTCCAAAGGTTTTATTTTATGACACCTAAGGTCACAGAAGAACTAGTTTCCAAAATTACCTCTGGTTATTAAGGAGCTCACTTTGCTCATGTTGGTTACCAGGTACTTCCGAAGTTGAGTCCCGCTTTGTTACCTAAGTAGCACAGTACCAACACTATATCCAGCATTATTTTAATGTTTTTCCCCCTCTAAATTGTAAACGTGAAATATAAGTTCTTTGATCCATTTTTTCAGTCAGTCATGCAGAGACATTTGTCCTAATATAGGTGTAGAGAGAGAGTAATAGCTCTCTGCTTATGCAAATCTGCCTCCTTTGGCTGCAAAAGAACTAATCCATAAGGAAAACTAAATTTTGAGTAATTAATAATTTGGATAAGTTGAACACTTATTATAGTTAACCTCCTAACTTTTAGAAGAGTACAAAATGTTTAATTGCTTATATGTTTTCTAAAATACTCAGTTATATGAGCTTGATTACCACTTTTTTTAAAAAGAAATTAATATCGGCTCAAAAGCACAATATCTAAAATGCTAGAAATCAGGTGTAGAAAGAGATTGAGGTTAATTCCAAAGAAATACCTGTAGTCTTGCATCTTGGAAAGGGGAAGAGAGGAAGGCTGTAGTTTGCACCTGCTCATAAATGAGACACAGGATTAAAATCACAAAAAGTTAGAAGCCACTCTACCTCAACTAGAGTTGGTGAATTAAGAATGTGACTTTAAGGGAGACAGATGACTTGAAAAGAGGGGAGTGATTTACCACAAATGCACATTTACAGGCCAAGAGAAACTTCATGGCCAAGCTACCTCTGAGAGTGTTATAAAACAATATTTAAGACTTTAAAGAACTAAGTTAAATAAAATGCCTTTGGAGTTGTCAGATACGAGCACTTAAAATTGCCATTCTGAAGAGGAACATCTTAACCCAGACTTCAATTTTAATAACCAAGTATTAAATACTTACGAACATGGTTATGACAGCATATTTTACCACTCTAGTCTCAACCAAAATGTTTATGTTTGTTACACAGCACACTGAGTTATGTACACTGTCAAAACAAACTGATGATAAGAAATTGCCAAGTCAAGTTCATGAGTCTTTAAAAAAGAAGGTAACTATTAAAGCCAATATCTCTCTTTTTACTGAAATATACTAAAATACAGGGCAGGAAATTTGGGGGAAAAAACTGCCAGTGGCTAATAGTTTGATGCCTACTTTTATTTAAAGACTCCATCTTAGCATATTAAAGGAAAGCCTAAGGCACTAAACATTTTCTAAGTATGCTGTTCTATTACCAAAAAAAAAAAAAAAAAGGGGGGGGGGAAGAACATTATTTTACTTCACATTTTTTATTATAATGGATCATCAGCCTTATACAAATATTAACTGCCTGACAAACAGGAAGACAAAAGGCTACAGAAATATCTAGCAAATTAGAAGAATAATGTAAATGCTATATTATAGGACTACGTTTTTTACAGCAACATATGCTGCTAGTGAGCTAGTCATCATTACATATGAGATGTGATATTATTAAACAAATGTTGGACTCATTTCCACATACTGCAATGTGACATTTGTAGGAAAAATACCAAACCTACTTACTTTACTAAATTAAACTTTCTTTTTAGCTTCGTTAAACTTTAATATCTTCCTAAGTTTAATTAAGCATCTATTTCTAACAAAATTGGCAATTTCTCATCAAATTAAGGACTTATTTAAAATGTGAAAAAATTTTCATATCAGAAAGAATATATTTCAATTTCAAAAATCGAAAACATTTTAACACAAGAGATAATCATGAATATTTACTAAATCCCTAGCTCTTCTAGATGTAGATCAGAAACATTATTTATTATCCAATGAAAGCACTCATGACATATTTCACAACATCCCCCAATCCCATTCAGCTTCCAAGACCTCTTCTTCAGTTTCAGTGCCCCCCAAAAACATTTAAGTGCATTTACAAATTTACATTGTTTCCCAATAATACATTATTTTAGGGACAAACAGCTTAAGGTTTAGAAAATATTTCTGAGCAAATATATCAGCAGTGCCAACAGTCCGTGTCTGTTTCATCCATAAGCAGTCACAGGGACCCATCTATTTTCCCTTAAGACTCCCTATATATGCTGTTTGTTTTCTGTTTCAATTGCCACCACCTACGTCCAGGACTTTACTGCCTCTCCTCCTTTCAAAAATTACTACTGAGCACTCACATATAAGTGGGAGACACCTATGCAAACAACAATACCTGATAAGTGCTATAAGGGAAAAGAATAAAAGGAGCAATGAGAGTTTAGAAGAAGCTGCTACAGAGTTGTCTGGGAAGACAGCCAGGCCTTTATGGAGACAGTGGCAGGACGCTATCCAAGGGATTCTAAAGAAACAGGGCATTCCACACTGGGCACTGGTATATCCAAAGATATGAATGTCTGTAAAAGTTATAAATAACTCACTACAGCTTGAGAGGGAAACTGGTAAGAAATTAGTTTTGTAGTTAACTCATGCAAAGAAATTTTTATTTTATCCTGTAGAATACTACAACCCTGAAAATTCAAAGCACGGGAGTGAGTGGCCCAATTTTTGCACCAGAAAGTTAATGTAGGGCCAAGCAGAGAACAGACTGGAGGCAGGCAGCAAAATCCCTAGGGAGGCAACTGAAGGATGAAGAGAAAGCAGATTCAGAAGATAATCAGAAGATAGAGCTACCAAGATCTGGTGACTAGGTTGGTAAAAGGGGAAGCAAGGAAAGTCATGGAGTGCAGAACTTGTCCCCTTGGCAACTAATATTTCTTACTCACGGTCTACCTCCTTCCCACTTGAATGTACATTATATACTTCACCACACACATCTTCCCAAAGCACTTCTTTTATCATGCCAGTCACCTACTACTCAAATGCTATGGTAGCTCTTCATTTCCTATTTCTTCTTTTCCATTTCTTATTTCTTCTTTTCCATTGTCCCCCAATTTCAACTCCAGTCTTTGGCTTTTCAAATCTGACTCTATCCTATTTTTTCCAGTTATCTTTCTGAATCATCTTCCATACAAGGAGGACCCTTTGCTAAAGTCAGACACTTGACCTGGTGTAATCCTGCTTCTAGACCCTCATGAGTCACAGTGCCTTTTAGCCAGAATTTTGTCTTCCTTTCTAAGCACCCAAGACTCAGAATTTTTACTGCACTTAAAAAATAGCATACATCATAGCCCTTAAATATTCTCTACCTATTTTACATGTTAAGTTCATATTCCAGAATTACAGTATAAGCTCTTGAAAGCAGGAATGAAGGTTCTATCTTTTCTACAACACAGACTAGGTATTTAATAAATAGCTCCAAATTCATTTTGAAATTGAAGGTAGTATGGCAATAAATACATGACCCATACCAATATTTGTATCCTCACTGTAGCATTATCTTAAATAGAAAACAAGTCAAATATGTGTCCAACAATACAAGACTGTCTAAATCATAGTTCATTGATGGTAGAATATTATGCAACTGTTAAAATGTATGAGAAGACTAACAGGAAAATATAATTAAATAAAAAACATAATCCAAAATCCCATGTGTTCCATGATTATGAATTATCTATACAAATGGACAAAGACTAGAAGGAAATAGCAACAAAGATGACACAAATATCTGAATGATGTGGGCTCACTATGTGCCACACAATAGGCATACAAGTAGGTAAAATTGTGGCTTACAACTCAACTTTCTCACTAATAATAACATGTCAGTAGATACACAGCCTTCGGCACCAGGTAGGAATTGTATTTTTTTTTTAAAAATGCAAATTCTCAGACTACTCCAGACCTACAGAATCAGGAAATACCTCCAGGTAATTCTGATCTACACTTAAGTTTGAGAACCACTTCCCTATAGGAAAGCACCCTGGAATGTCTTGTTTTGTTCCTCAGTGAAACCATAGCAATCTTTTTTCCTAAAGAGAAAAAAGTGATCAGAACATTTATTTATAATTGCTTCTTCTTTTGCTTTTCATTTTAGATGAGTCTTAGTCACAGGTGTGGTTTTTAATATATCCATTCTAAGTGAACATAAATATACCTATTATATACAAATTAAAGAGAATCTTTTCGAAAGGCCAAGATAGTTTGGGTAAGATAGATTCTCTTAATTCACTTTAAAATTTATCATAGTACTTTCAAAAAAAGTGCTTAGTATGAGCAAACGAAGTTAAATATTTCACGTCAACAGTAAGTTGCTAATGCTCAGTTACTGAACTGTAACTCAGGAAAAAAAATTTCTTTTTTTTACTTTTTTTAAAACAGCCTGGAAGAGTTGTGACTCTTGTTGAAGATCCTGCGGTATGGTATAATTATTCTTTTTTGTGTAGTCTTTAATCATAAAATGTTAAGATGTTTCTCAGTTTTAATAATCAATGAAATTTTATTAGCAGTCATCACCAACAATCTGAACTACACTGAGTCTGGAATTCCTCTCTGTATTTGCTGTATTTCTTTTCATCTATTGGGAAAAGCTGGAACATAGAATTAAAGGTAGACAACAGAAAACCAATGGCATGTAGTCTCATTTTTCCCTTCTCAGTGAGTTTGTTGACTGAGAATTTTGTGGTCTCATTTAACATTAATGGAGCCAGCGCTCAGATAGCCAGACTACCACTAAGAATCAAAGGAAACCCTTAGAGCTTTCCTCACATTTGCCAGGAGTCTAATATTTCAGCAAAAATCCCAGTCATGAATTACCATTTTCTTTACTGCCTAACTTTATCAATAGCACAACAGGTTTTTTTGGGTTTTTTTTAAGTTTGGAGCACTAGAAAATTTTATTTACCTGAAATTCTAAATAGAAATTTAGAATTTCTGTTCTAAATATTTAAGAAACAGAAATTCTGTTTCTTAAATATTTTCAATCATTTTATTGAAATCCAATTTTTTTTCCAGCTCTTTATTGGAGTATAATTGCTTTACACTGTTGTGCCAGTTTCTGCTGTACAACAAAGTGAGTTAGCTGTATTTATATATATATCCCCATATCCCCTCCCTCTTGAGCCTCCCTCCACCCTCCCATCTCATCCCTCTAGGTCATCACCAATCAGATCATCAAATTTATCTCCCTGTGTTATGCAGCAGCTTCCCACTAGCTATCCATTTTACATTTGGTAGTGTATATATGTTAATGCTGCTCTCTCACTTTGTCCCAGCTTCCCCTTCCCGAGATCCAAAATTTATATTGTGAAGTTAAATATTTAACTTTAGAAAGGACTTTTGTATATAAAAATCAAGGAGCTAGCAACAGCAGATGAATGGTGAAATTATGAAATGCCTTCATAACTTACTTTACGAAAAGCATCTATTAAAATAGCTTCAAACTGGTAAGTAAAACTCCTAATTAGTTAATAAAATTTTGCCACTTTGTTTCTGTTGAATGTTAACTTATTCAAGATGCTTAGCAACCTAAAGTTTAATAATTAAAGTTAATAATTAAAGGTTGTCAAGAAACTAGAAAATCTGTTACAAACTATAAATCTTGCTTATATCACAGATATTTTATTAATACTACAATGCAATCTTTGCAGCTGAAGTACATTGCTTTTACTGACACTGTTTATGCACTCTCTTGACAAAGAGGTTGCCATTTAGTATCCTGAATGAGTTAATTCACAAAGGGTATTTGAAAGTTTAGGCAGTGAAGAAATGAACAAATAAATGAACCTATCACCTTAGTAGTTGATTACTTTATTACAGAGATTTTAAAATACAGAACCCTTTCTGCAAATAAGGGAGCACCTAATATATGTGTTGCTCAACTTCAGCTGAAGTGGGTTGAAGGGTCAAAGCCCTCCCAGCCAGCACGCCAACACTTATATCCAGACAGTCCTGAAGTAGGCTTCAGGGTGGCTACAACACTCCATGAAGCAGTTTGGAAACTACTGCCCCTGTACCATCAGTAAAATGTTTATGTATTTGAAGCTTCAGAACTTTATTTTTAATGACTAAATGAAGAGTTGATATTTTTAATTTCAATCCCATTAGTTAAAAGACATAATTTTAAAAATTTAAATAAAGATGGACTTCGCTGGTTGCTCAGTGGTTAAGAATCTGCCTGCCAATGCAGGAGACACAGGTGTGATCCCTGGTCCAGGAGCATCCCACATGACACGGAGCAACTCGTGCACCACAACTCTGAGCCTATGCTCCAGAGCCCACAAACCTCAACTACTGAGCCCACGTGCCACAACCACTGAAGCCCATGTATCCAGAGCCCATGCTCTGCAACAAGAGAAGCCACAGCAATGAGAAGCCTGTTCACCACAAGGAAGAGTAGCCCCTGCTCTCCACAATTAGAGAAAAAGCCTGTGCACAGCAACAAAGACCCAACACAGCCAAAAAGATAAATTAAAAAAAATAAAAATTTAAATAAAGATAAATATCCTGGTATACAAGGAAATTATTTATTCAGATTTTAGAATTTAAAATGCTGATTCCCTTTATTATTTAGTATATACCTCTCTGGTGCACCTTAAGTGAAGCAAAACTGCACTGATTTCTAAGAATATACAAGATATTTACTTAGATCATAATATATCTTCACCTATTTTAGACTTGTAAGTACTAAATAATATATTCTTTTCATTTTTCAACAGGGTTGTGTTTGGGGTGTTGCTTACAAACTGCCAGTAGGAAAGGAAGAAGAAGTAAAAGCATACCTTGACTTCAGAGAGAAAGGAGGCTACAGGACCTCAACAGTCATTTTTTATCCAAAAGATTCCACAACAGAACCATTCAGCGTGTTGCTATATATTGGAACATGTGATAATCCTAATTATCTTGGTCCTGCACCTCTGGAAGACATTGCTGAACAAATTTTTAGTGCAGCTGGTCCAAGTGGAAGAAATACAGAGTATCTTTTTGAACTTGCAAATTCTATTAGAAGCCTTGTGCCAGAAGATGCAGATGAACATCTTTTCTCTTTGGAAAAATTAGTAAAGGAACGTTTAGAAGGAAAACAGAACTTCAATTGCTTAAAAAGACCTAATTGACTTTTCCAAACAAACCAAGCTTTTAGTCTTCAGAGACCAGCTTCACTGCACAATGGCAATATGACCTGTAAACGTGTTTACTTGAAAATCTTAGTTGTGTTTAATGGTGTAGTCAAGATATCATCTAAATTTAATACTTTAATTGAAAGTGGCCTGAAACATATACATATTCAAAATATTGGGATATAGTTAAAGAAAAAATGTTTTCAAAAATATAATGATTTTCCAGCCATATGATACTGAATACTTGCTCATGAGAAGTGAGTTCTTTAGAAAAATACAATGAAGGACTTAGTTCAGAACTAGTTTTTATCTGAATAAATATAATTCTGTTGTTTCATATCACAATACTATTTTGAAGTTGTAGAGAGTTAAACCAAAAGTTCAGTAAATATAAGGCTATACCTTCAGTATATTCCCATATATTAACTCTGTAATCATGGTTTTAAATAAGCTTAAAATAACGTGTAATTAGAAACATATGGCCATATAGACAAGATTTTGGCCTTGAATGTGAATTTCCTTGTTTAGGTATTAAATGAAATCCTTTCCAATTTAAGCCAAAAAAATTACCATTTTAATATAAAAGTTTCCTTGGAATTATTATGTACTGTACCTCTCCTTTTTTGAATAAATGTATTTTACTACATGGAAAAAACCCTTTCGGCTAGCAAAGCACAAATTATACAAATCACGTCTGCTAACAATGTAGTCTGTCATTCACTTTGTATTGATCTTATACTGAAACTTAAAAAAAACAAAGATGGGCTTCCTGAGATAACAAATTAACAGAAATATATATAGTGAAAGTTTGCTGTTTGAAATGGTGTTTAGAATCTGTAACTTTTTTAAGTAAGAAGTGGCATTACCTGATCAATTGTTACACAGGCCTTTTTTCCCCTTCTTACAACTTGTCACAAAACAAAGGTATCCACTAAATAGTGTTGATGATGCTAATCAAGTAGAAAACATATATGTACATTATTAACTCATGTAAAAGTAACTGATTCAAACTAATCAGATTATTTCTTATCATAGGTGATTTCCTTCTCAACAGGACATATAGTCTTGCTAAAATCTTTCAACGTGAAAAGAATTTCAGTATCACATTAAATCTAATGTGAAACTAATAATTAGTATAGAAGTTTTTCATGTAAAATAAAATAAAGCTGTCCTACATAGTAGGAATAGTAGTCCTTTTAAGGGTTTTATTAATTACCAATTAAAACCTTACTTAGTTTTTACTCAGCTACATAACTATTTAAAATATTTTCCAACGTTTCCAATATTAGTTTTCTAGAAGGCACTTCACTTGTCCTGCACAAGAGGAAGAATACTAACATCCATTAATGAATATCTCATAAGGGTGTACTAGGCACTTTACATACAGAAGCATCCTCTGAGCTTGTTTCCATAGTAACTTGCACACAATTACACATCTAGTAAGTAGCAGAAGTCCATGTCTCTGCTAAAGCACAAGATCTTCCTACAATATGTTTAAAAATCCACTTGAATTTAACTATCTTTACTATCCTGCATCTTTTTCACGAGGTAAACAAGATTAACTTTTTGTGTAATGAAATAGTATGTGACTTGTTACAAAGAGACATTACTTTTGATAGACACATACAAAATCCCACAAATATAATGAGCCTACCCAAGATTCACAGGTCATAGCTCATAATCACCTAGGTGTATTCAGAGATCCAGCCTTTCATTTTTACAAATAAACCTGGGTTCAAAGGAATCTGTAACTCCCCAAAGTGATTATTCTACCATTTAATATATAATTATGTTATGAAATAGCAAGGGAGAAGGGTTACTTTGGGTTCTCCATTTATATGTCTTTCTAGACTTTCAGTTAGAAGTTAACTAGAAAATACACATGTGGTATAACATCAACATTTACAGGGAAGTCATGATCCAAAGAGCCCAGGGACAGGGACATTCATTTTCACTGGGATGGGGAGAAACATGACTAAAATGGAGAAGATAAACAACACTGAATTAGAGAGAAGCTAGGGTTTGGAGCCTGCAAGCTAGTAAGAATCATAAAGGTACTAAGTTATCTAGAGCGTAACTTATTTTTGTTAGCAAAACTGCAAGTCTCTTTATAGCCCTTGGACCTCACTTTCAAACAGTCTCTGTCATTCTGCCCTCATCACACACACATAACTCAGACTCTCATTCCTCAGAGAACAAAGTTTATTAGTTAGGTGTTAAGTTTTAGGAATTTAAGAAAAGTATGAGTGTAAACCCTATATTGAGAAAAGAAACATATAAATCTCTAATGGAGTGGATTTTTTAAAGGAGGTCTTTCTACTCTTAACTCCAGTCCACTATTATATTTCCTTTTCCCACTCCCAAACAAATACATTCACTCTTCAATCTACAAAGAACTGTAAGCACAGTCCAGATAACACCTCCATACATAAAAAGTTGTCATTTAGGGAAACAAAGGCTGCTGTGATGTCAATTCTGAATATGTGAAAGCATGAAGGTGACCTAACCCTTCAAGACTGATTTTAAAACATTTTACAGTCAACATTCTATTCTATTAGAGTTCTCTTATCCATGAAAACATATCTTCTTTAAATTATAACTTTAGAACAGTTGTGAATATCAATGTAAGCATCATACTCCTATAATTTACATCACGAGTCTTTCAAAATCAGTTATATGATAAATGTGCTTAAAATTCTCTCTCATGGACTAGATAGCAATTACAGGAAAAAGACTGTAAAAAATACAAACACCTGGAGGCTACTAAGTAACCAATAGATCACTGAAGAAATCAAAGAGAAAATCAAAAAATACCTAGAAACAAATGACAATGAAAACACAACCCAAAATCTATGGGATGCAGCAAAAGCAGTTCTAAGAGGGAAGTTCACAGCAATACAACCCTACCTCAAGAAACAAGAGAAATCTCAAATGAATAACATAACCTTACATCTAAAGCAATTAGAGAAAGAACAACAACAAACAAAAACAAAAAACAAAGTTAGCAGAAGGAAAGAAATCATAAAGATCAGATCAGAAATATATGAAAAAGAAAGGAAGGAAACAATAGCAAAGATCAGTAAAACTAAAAGCTGGTTCTTTGAGAAGATAAACAAAACTGATAAACCATTAGCCAGACTCATCAGGAAAAAGGGAGAACTTAAATCAACAGAATCAGAAATGAAAAAGAAGTAACAACAGACACCACAGAAATACAAAGGATCATGAGAAACTACTACAAGCAACTATATGCCGAGAAAATGGGCAACCTGGATGAAATGGACAAATTCTTAGAAAAGTACAACCTTCCAAGACTGAACTAGGAAGAAACAGAAAATATGAACAGACAAGTCACAAGCAATGAAATTGAAACTGTGATTAAAAATCTTCCAACGAACAAAAGCCCAGGGCCTCATGGCTTCGCAGGCAAATTCTATCAAACATTTAAAGAAGAGCTAACACCTATCCTTCTCAAAATCTTCCAAAATATAGCAGAGGGAGGAACACTCCCAAACTCATTCTATAAGGCCACCATCACCCTGATACCAAAACCAGGCAAAGATGTCACAAAAAAAGAACATTACAGGCCAATATCACTGATGAATTTAGATGCAAAAATATTCAACAAAATATTAGCAAACAGAATCCAACAGCACATTAAAAGGATCATATACCATAATCAAGTGGGGTTTATCCCGGGAATGCAAGGATTCTTCAATATATGCAAATCAATCAATGTGATAAACCATATTAACAAACTGAAGGATAAAAATCATATGATAATCTCAACAAATGCAGAAAAAGCTTTTGACAAAATTCAACACTCATTTATGATAAAAACTCTCCAGAAAATTGGCACAGAAGGAAATTACCTCAACATAATAAAAGCCATATATGACAAACCAACAGCCAACATCATTCTAAATGGTGAAAAACTGAAAGCATTCCCTCTAAGAACAGGAACAAGACAAGGGTGTCCACTCTCACCATTATTATTCAACATAGTTTTGCAAGTTTTAGCCACAGCAATCAGATAAGAAAAAAATAAATATATCCAAATTGGAAAAGAAGTAAAATTGTCGCTCTTTGCAGATGACATGATATTATACATAGAAAACCCTAAAGATGTTACCAGAAAAACACTAGCACTAATCGATCATTTTTGTAAAGTAACAGGAAACAAAATTAATGCACAGGAATCTCTTGAATTCCTATACACTAACAATGAAAGCTCAGAAAGAGAAATTAAGGAAACATTCCCATTCACCACTGCAACAAAAAGAATAAAATACCTAGGAATAAACCTGCCTAAGGAAGCAAAAGACCTGTATGCAGAAAACTATAAGACAATGATGAAAGAAATCAAAGATGATACAAACAGATGGAGGGACATACCATGTTCCTGGATTGGAAGAATCAACATCGTGAAAATGACTGTACTACCCAAAGCAATTTACAGATTCAATGCAATCCCGATCAAATTACCAATGGCACTTTTCACAGAATTAGAACAAGAAATCTTACGATTTGTATGGAAACGCAAAAGACCCCGAATAGCCAAAGCAATCTTGAGAAGGAAAAATGGAGTTGGTGGAATCAGGCTTCCTGACTTCAAACTATACTACACAGCCACAGTGATCAAGACAATATGGTACTGGCACAAAAGCAGAAAGGAAGATCAATGGAATAGAATAGAGAACTCAGAAGTAAGCCCAAACACATATGGGCACCTTATCTTTGACAAAGGAGGCACGAGTATACAATGGAGAAAAGGCAGCCCCTTCAATAAGTGGTGCTGGGAAAATTGGACAGCTACATGTAAAAGAATGAAATTCGAACACTTCCTAACACCATACACAAAAATAAACTCAAAATGGATTAAAGACCTACATGTAAGGCCAGACACTATAAAACTCCTAGAGGAAAACATAGGCAGAACACTCTTTGACATACATCAAAGCAAGATCCTTTTTGACCCATCTCCTAGAATAATGGAAATAAAATCAAGAATAAACGAATGGGACCTCATGAAACAAAAGTTTTTGCACAGCAAAGGAAATCATAAACAAGACAAAAAGATAATCTTCAGAATGGGAGAAAATATTTGCCAATGAAGCAACGGACAAAGGATTAACCTCCAAAATATACAAGCATCTCAGTGAGAAAAAAAAAAGTAACCCCGTCCAAAACTGGGCAGAAGACCTAAATAGACATTTCTCCAAAGAAGACATACAGATGGACAACAAACACATGAAAAGATGCTCAACATCACTAATCATTAGAGAAATACAAATCAAAACCAGAAATGAGGTATCACCTCACACCAATCAGAATGGCCATCATCACAAAGTCTGGAAACAACAAATGTTGGAGAGGGTGTGGAGAAAAGGGAACTCTCCTGCACTGTTGGTGGGAATGTAAGTTGGTACAGCCACTATGGAAAACAATTTGGAGGTTCCTTAAAAAACTACAAATAGAACTACCATATGATCCAGTAATCCCACTCCTGGGCATATACCCAAAGAAAACCATAATCCCAAAAGAAACTTGTACCATAATGTTTATTGCAGCACTCTTTACAATAGCCAGGACATGGAAGCAACCGAAATGCCCATCAACAAATGAATGGATACAGAAGATGTGGCATATATATACAATGGAATATTACTCAGCTATAAAAAGGGATGAGATGGAGCTATATGTAATGAGGTGGATAGAACTACAATCTGTCATACATAGTGAAGTAAGTCAGAAAGAGAAGGACAAATATTGTATGCTAACTCACATATACGGAATCTAAAAATGGTACTGATGAACTCAGTGACAAGAACAAGGAAGCAGATACAGAGAATGGACTGGAGAACTCGAGGTATGGGAGGGGGTGGGGGGTGAAGGGGAAACTGAGAAGAAGCGAGAGAGTAGCACAGACATATATATACTACCAACTGTAAAATAGTCAGTGGGAAGTTGTTGTATAACAAAGGGAGTCCAACTCGAGGATGGAAGATGCCTTAGAGGACTCGGGCAGGGAGGGTGGGGGGGACTCGAGGGGGGGGCATCAAGGAAGGGAGGGAATATGGGGATATGTGTATAAAAACAGTTGATTGAACCTGGTGTACCCCCCAAAAAAAAATAATTAAAAAAAAAAAAAAACATACCAGAAAAAACAAACAAAAAAAAAAAAACAAAATGAAATACTTACCTGAATGTCTTTACGAAATGTATGTCATATATTAGAATTGTTAAAAGTTCTAGCAAACTTATATCCTCAAAAGAAAGGCAACCTCTAATTGTAATTGAAAGCTAGATTGTTTTTAACTTGTTGAGTCATAATTTTAATGAATAAAATATCAATATATTTTTAAAAGTAAAAAAAAAAAAAAAAAAACTCAATGATTAGCAAATGATTTTTCAATCCTATGGCTACTCTTCAAAGAATTTTAACTCCTCCTGAAAAACTCCTAAAATTATTCTTCTAAATGTCAAATTTATATGATGAAAATTAGCTTTATTGAATTTCAGGGTTAATTCTTCCTTAAGGTTCATTTTACCTCTCTAAAATATTATACAGTTCAGTACCAATTTCTGGGTGGTTTTATTTAACTGTACTGAACCTCCCTGTCTTTATAAATGGTTTGCCAACACAAATACCCACACTTTTAAATGGAAAAAGCACCACTTAACCATACAATTCCTTTTACTCTTCTGGCTTTCCTATCCTTTGCAGGATTTTTTAAACTACACTGTTCTATTTCTATTCCCTCCAATCTAACTTTACTCTGCTGTACTCCACCCAATCAGTGTAGTCTCAGGTCTCCAATGACCCCTTTCTGATTCAACCCAAGGATCTCAGTCCTTTATCCTTCTTTACAACTCTGATGCATCAGACACTAGTGACCATATCACTAAGGCCAAAAAAAGCAGAACATTTCACTGCATTTCTAGTTAAATCTTTGACTACTGTTTATCAGATATACAAACTCATCGAATCCTAGGCTTCAATTACCATCTGTATTTAGAAAACTTCCAATCTCTAGCCTATTTCCCCAACCTCTTTACAAATCTATATGTTTTATATGTAAGGTACCTCCAGTTGAGCTATATAAACACCTGAAACTTAGTGTATTCAAAACAGAATTCGGGACTTTCCTGGTGGTGCAGTGGTTAAGAATCTGCCTGACAATGCGGGGGACACAGGTTCGAGCCCTGGTCTGGGAAGATTCCACATGCCACACAGCAACAAAGCCTGTGCGCTAGGGCCCATAAGCCACAACTACTGAAGCCCATGCACCTAGAGACCATGTTCCGCAACAAAATATTAATTAAAAAAAAAATTCACCTCCTTTTCCAAAGAAAAATTTTGTCCTTCATTATTTCCCTGCACAGGAGATGTATTAAATGTTGAACAATGGATAGAACAGAAAATACAACAAAGTTTAAAATATCACCAATTTACAGGCTTTTGTAGAAAGTAAATATTTTCAGTTTTTATAAAATGTAGTTGTGTGCCTTATTTATACTAAATTTTAGCATTTTATTAAAAATTGTATATAATGTTTCTTAATAAGAAGTTAAAGCAAAGTTAGAAGGGAAGCCCTGAAGCCTATCTGTGATATGACTTAAAAAAGTTACGTGTTGGTAAGACCTATCCTTCAAGTATGAGCTGCAAGATTTCTCAACTAAAATAAGAACCTTATAATACAGCAAGAGCAAGAGTTTCTTACATCTTCTCCTTGCCTCCAATCTTATTTCTTCTTTCCAGCACATCCTCTACTCTGTACTCAGAATTATGTTTCTAAAATATGGAACTAATCTAGTCAGTAATCAAAATGCCTCCCAGAGCATAAAAAATAAAGTTCAAATTCTCTAATCTGGTATTCAACTACTTACAATCTGGTGTCAGCATACTTGTCACACTTCACTTCTCACTAATGTACAACCCCCATGCTACAGTCACACCATCCTTCTCAACCATTAAGACCCAACAAAACGAGAGACTAACGATATGTGGCAGCCAATAACTATGCACCACGACTACTAAGATAAAAAAAAGATAGCTCCCAGCTATAAAGAACCACATTTGGTGGAGAGACACACAAGCAAGCAAATCAATGTTACTTACCATGAAGGCTGGGACATAAAATATAAGCAGAAAAGAGACAGGCAAATTGTTAATTCAAACTAATAAGATCAGAGAAAGCCTCATAGAAAAAAATAAATAGTTGTTCATATATCAAAGAACAGTAATTAACACTTATTATAACTTACTATAACACTTACTATAAACACCAAAATCTATTCCAAGTACTTTACACATATTAATCCCCAATGAGAGACAAAAGAAGTTTCAGTTAAACAAACATAATAATAATAGCTATCACTGAATACTTACAACATGCCAGGCACTGTGCTAAGCACTAAAAAGGAACAAAATGGAATTAAGGCGTTTAACTTTGGGGGGGAAAAACAAGTGAAGGATGGCAAGTTTCTCATTTTGTACCTCCACTGGTAAATTTTAACCCCAATGAGATTCTTTCCTAAAACAAGATAAAGTCAAAAAGAATTTTTTAATTACTCATATTCTAAAGTCATAATTTTTAAAAATTTAAACAGAAGTTATGTTCTGCCCAACACTATTTTATTCAACAAATACCTATCAATTACCTACTTTTTGTAAGACAAACTAAGCATATGCATTTTCTTCCACTTTCTACTAAAATCCCACTGAAGTGCATTCTGGAAGGAGAAAGCAGGTGGGATTATATTGAGGATTAAGCCAATGCAGAGAAAACCACAGTTTAGAACAAACATGCAGGTGCACATGTATGCATGTGTACACACGAGAAAGCTGCAGTCATGCAGAAGCCATTCCTGCCAGCAGAGCCTGAAGAAGTACCAAACTTAGAGCCAGCAGAAGAGCACTGTAGGACAAAAATCAGGATAATTAAAATATGTATATGAGATAGCCAAGCCAAACCTTTTATCTCACTCCTTTTCATGCAGAATGTCTAGCAACAACAATGCTGGTTTCCAGCTAAAACCACAACTTTTTTTTTTTTTTTAAACAATCTACCCTGAAAGCATTAGAACATCTTCATGCTCCACAACAAAGCCTTCCTTACTTGCGCACAGGGTGGAGGGAGAGGAAGAAGAGGTAGCTGTTTTTCTGCATTTCACCTATGCACCCCCTTAAGTGAGGCCCAACATTTGATACCCTGCTCACTTACAAAGAGTTCAAGAATCCTTTTTTTTTTTTATTTTTGAGGAAGAGCAAAAGCACAAAAGAAAAGGATGAAAATAACTCACCTTAAGGAAGCAGAGCTTTTAAACTTATAAATGTTTAAAATTTATAAGTGCTAGCCTCAAAGAAATTCATGAAGACATTGCAGCTATTAAAAAGAGCAACTAGAAACTATGGAAAGAGGGGGGAAAAAACACACTGACAAAAGAAATTCAAAAAGGGGAACTAAGAGTCAAAGGAAATGGATTTCTTGAATTGATCTTCCATATTACCTGATTTTTTTTCTTTTTGTCTTTTTTTCTCTCCGCTTGGAAGAATCTATCTAAATGGTATTCTGAGTAGAACAGCGAAAACAGAAGAAGAACAAAATTGAAGAAATAATACTAGATAATTTCTCTGAAGCAAACGAATAGGACTCACAGAGTGCAATGAGGTTAAATGAAAAAAGATCCACATCTAGAAAGAAATACTCTCATAAAATATCATAAAACCAATGATAAAGAAAAAGAGTCTAACAAAATACTCCAGAGGAAAATGTATATTACTTGCAAAAAAGGAGAATCAGACTGACTTTAGGATTCTCATCAGATATACTAGATGGTAAAAGGCAAAAAGGAATGATGTTTTCAAAGTTTCAAGCAAAACAAAATGATTGAACTATGAATTCTATTCCCAAACTATTCACGGAGAAGGCAAGATAAATATATTTTCAGATAGGGCTGTGAAAATTAAACTACCTGCTTTATATCTTTTCCCAAAAAAATTATTTGTAATTAGTTATACCCCAACAATGTGGGAGGGAAATGTGAGATAAGGACACAGAATAACATATACAGCAGATTTAACCCAGGCGAGTTATACGAAATAAATATAGATAGATAAATATAGACCCAATATAGATAGATAGATAGATATGCAACAGACTTGGAAAGTAGCTAGTGTAAATCAGAACAAGGTGTTTGAGAGCTCAAAATATATCTTCAAGAACAAAATGGATTCATTTTAGCATATACAGCACTAATTTCAGGGAGCTAATAGGACACTTTAAGTGGCAAAGGATTAATATAATTACATTTCTTTCTCTATAGTTCCAATTACACCTCTTGACTTTATAGTGAATGGTACTTGCATAATTACAATATTGTAAAGTTTATAGGTTTTCAATGTTTGAGAATCAACCTATAAACAAAGCACAGAAAAACTGAATGAAGTCACAGAACACAGATGTTATAAACATATAGTAGTAGCAAATTGTAGAAGTAGTGAAAATGATAATAAAAGCTAACATATATTACATACTTAATATGTAATTAGGGCACTATGCTAAAAAAAAAAAAAAAAAAAAAAGGCTTCCATGCAATAACTCACTGATAACAAAATGGCAGCACTGAGAAGTGGCCCAAAGAATGGATTCAGGAGCAAGATTGAGTTCGATACCCAGTTCCACTGCTTACCAGTGTTATGACTCTGGGCAAGTAGCCATATTTTGTTAATATATTTATTTCACATTAAGACTTCTGAAATTGAGGTGAGTCTTACACTAGATGGCATGTCATAAGTCTAATTGGCAGTGGTTATTTTCTGTTAGTAGTACAAAAAAAAAAATAGTGGGCACTAAAATCAATGGCAAAAGGAGATTGTTATAGTTTAAAACAGACTTTAAATTGGGATTGACATATATTCACTAGTATATATAAAACAGACAACTAATAAGGATTAACTGTACAGTACAGGCAACTCTACTCAATACTCTATAATGGCCTACACGGGAAAAGAATTTAGAAGAGTGAACACACATATATAACAGATTCACTTTGCTGTACATGTGAAACTAACACAACATTGTAAATCAAATATACTCCAATAAAAATTTTTTTAAAATAAAAATATAAAAACAGACTAAGACAACAATTAAATGTAAGGCATGACCCTTGATTGGATCCTGAATGGGGAAAAAAAGGCCAATAAATGGTGAAAATTGAAATCATTGTTATTTTTCTAAGATGTGACAGTAGTATACATCTTAGGTTACAGAAGAGTCTTTTTTTATTCCCAGTCATTGATTTTTTTCAAGGTTCAGGCCAGCTGTCTTGTAGAATGTGCCATATTTTACATCTGTTTGATAATTTTCTCATACCCGGGCTTGACAAGGATACTACACAGGTATTGTTGTATATAGGTGTTGTATATGCAAAGTTTTAAAAACTCATTCTTAAAGAAAATTCTTAACAGAAAATCCTTAGGGGAAAACATAAACAAAAATATAAAGCATGGGATTAAAAAAAGAAACATTCTAGCTTGGTTTGAAATCAAATTTCCAATCTCCTTTCTTTTTCCTTATACCTAAGAAATGAGTACATATGATATTCACCTTTGCACCTGTATATCTGCTTGCATTCTGTCAACTGTGTACGTGTTGTATTTTAACCAAAAATCTCTGAAGCCCAAAGCTTTTCTCTTCATTTATTTTTCTCAAAAGGTGTATCCCAGTCCTCAAGTCTTTTACAAAGTAAATTATACTTAAAGGAGGAATTGGAGGGGGAAAAAGATCAGTATTGGAAATTAACAGAAAAGGGCAATTACTCTCTTAGGCAGCCTCTGTAGTAATTAGTGCTAAACTACCTCAGATTGCATACCAGCTGTTGAGTTGAGCAAAAGTATTTTATCGGTTTCACCCTTTACATCTCTAAATGAGAAACAATATAGAGATTTGGGATAACTTTTAACTCAAAGCCCAAGTGGTTGGTTATCATTTCCATCTCAAAGAAATTTCGAATGGAAAAAAAAATTTAGTTTTATTCAGCCATATTTTATAACATGGCACTGATATATAATTTTATACCTGTGTGTGAATTATATTAGAACATATTAACCTCTCTTGTGTTTTGGTTTCCTAATCAGTAAAATGAGGAAACAATAAAATCTAACTTTTGGAGTTATTACAAAGAATAAACCAATTATATAAATTTATATCTATAAAGTACTTAAAATAGTGTCAGGACAACATCGATTAAATGAATAAAATACATAATAAATCTGAATCTTCATAATAGTTCTTACATCTTATGTTTGTTATTTTCTCCATTTAAGGGTAAGAAAACTGAGCTCTAAAGAGGTTAAGTAATGTGCCCAAGATGACACATGCAGTAGGTAGGATTAGAATCTCACTGGCCCAACTCCTGAGCCCCTGCTCCTAACCACCTCACTATTCAGTTGTACAGAGTTTGCATATAATTATTCAGCCATTGCCTTATCATAACAAAATCAGGTATGGGGGGGCCATTAGAGCTAATGTCACAATGAATTATCTTTATACATACATCCTTATGTGTCAGGGCTTTTGTTTTTAAAGGAGAGAGTCCAAAAATTAAAATCAGTAGGCCAAAAGGTTTGCACATTTTTAACTTTAATTTTTAATTTTAGAAATTACTAATTTTCAAAAGTTTATTATAGCAGGTCTATCTTTCCTTTTACAGTACCTAGATTTCCTGTCTTACTAAAAAATGTCATCGCTACTCCAATTATACAAATATTCTCCTCATTGCTTCATATGGATATATACCTTTAACTCATTTACAATTTACTTTTTTTTTGGCAGCGCTGCTTGGCTTGTGGGATCTTAGTTTCCCGACCAGGGATCAAATCCAGGCCCTTAGCAGTGAAAACGTGGAGTCCTAACCAGTGGACCACCAAGGAATTCCCACAATTTACTTTTTATGTATTTTATGATGAGGTGATCTAGTTGGTTTTCCGAAAAATGAAAAGTAAATTACACTAGCAGCATTTATTGATTAAAACACCCTTTTCCCACCAAAGTGAAATGATACCCTCATCACTAGTAAACTCCTTATAACATTCCCAAGCCCCCTTCCTATACTCAAACCAAATTATTTTTGATCTCTATTCTTGGGTTTATGCTCTTTCATTCACTTAGGATAGGCCTTTCCCAGCTCTGTAAATCCAATTCCTACCATCTATTAAGGTCCTATACAAATGCTGAGATTATTTTATTGGTTTCCACACTTTCTTCTTCTCAACCCTTGCTAGAGGTAATCACCCCCTCCTTCGAATATCTGTAATACTTTATCTGCACAGTACCTTTCTAACAACACTTTTCACTTTTAATATAATTAGTTATTTACAAGTCCCATATCCCTTCCTAGGTGGTAATATTTTGGTTGACTTGACATATATCTTAAGTCATTTTTTTTAATATCTAAGTCATTTTTATAGTACCCTTAGTACTTAGGGCAGTGTTTCCAAACCACATTTATTAGACGAATAACGGCACAACTTTCTCCATCTCTTCCCAAATCTGTAGTTCTGCAGCTAACTGAAAATCACCGCACTAAGACTAACTCCCTCATATGCAGAAAATGGTAGCTTTCTGGAATCCATGAAGCAGAAAGTTAAAATAAACAAAAATTTAAGACTGTGTATTCTGTACCATATTTATATGAGAAAAAGTCAAGAAACTATTAAATGAAGTAATATCAACTATTTTTCCCAAATAATTCCTAGGCAATGATGGGGTTAATACAGATTCAGGACAGTCTTCTACATTTTACATTCAAAATCCTCTATGATGATAACTGATGTGCATAATAATGACATCAATGCAAGGTAAGATTAAGTGCCTTATAGAATCATCAAAGTTACAATGCAAACAGGATCACTTGCATTATAGGCAAAGTAGGTATTCACTATATGGCAAAATTTTTAGAGTGCTAGAAAGGTCCCCTTCTTGCCTCTAAACAGTCTTCCCACTCAGTGAGCTAATGCCTAAAACTTTACCTTTAATATTGAAGCCTTTCATTTAAAAGTCTAAACCAGTGATTCTCAATCATGGGCCATTTTGCCTGCCAAGGAACACGTGGCAATGTCTGCAGACATTTTTGATTGTCACAATTCAGCTGGGTTGGGGGGTGGGGGCTGGGGTTGCTACTAGCATCTAGTGGACATAAGCCAGGGAAACTACTAAACATTATACCATGCACAAGATAGCCCCTCACAACAAAGGACTGCCTGACCCAAAACGTCAACAGTGCCAAGGTTTTGAGAAACTGGTGGATACTCTGCTGAAATACACAAACATAATGTTTTTAATTTAACATTTATGTTTATGTACACATAAACAAGCCCTCCACTTCAATCCAATCAAGCCTTTTTTCTCCCTCTACTCCTCCTCCATGCTGCCAAATCCAGTGGTTACTTACTTATCCTCACCTTCTACAACTCCTCAGTAGCATTTACTTGACTCAGCCAGCCAGCCATTCCCATGGTACACTTCTTTCTCTTGAGTTCCTTGATATCTCAGTTTTCTGATTTTCTTTCTGCTTTACTGGGCACACCTTCCCAGTCCATATTTTTAATTTTTCAATGCTGTTCAGCATCTAATGTTGCAATAACTCACCTTCCCTTTGTTATCCTCATTTTTTCCCCAAAAGATCTCAGCCAGAACCATGGCTTTAAGTATATCTTTATGCTAATAATGTTGAAATTTATAACTCCAGCTCTGAGCTCCCCATATGAGCTTCAGGTTTATTTAACCAACATGTTACTTCCACTTGGGTGTCTAACTGATGATATCTAAAACTTAACATGGGGCTTCCTAGGTGGCGCAGTGGTTAAGAATCCCTGTGCCAATGCAGGGGACACAGGTTCGATCCCTGCTCCAGGAAGACCCCACATGCCGCGGAGCAACTAAGCTCATGTGCCACAACTATTAAGCCTGCGCTTTAGAGCCCGTGAGCCACAACTATTGAGCCTGTGTGCTGCAACTACTGAAGCCCACATGCCTAGAGTCTGTGCTCTGCAACAAGAGAAGCCATGGCAATGAGGAGCCCGCGCACCACAACAAAGAGTAGCCTCCACTCACTGCAACTAAAAAGAAAGCCTGCACACAGCAAAAAAAAAAAAAAAAAAAAAAGACCCAACAGTCAATAAAATAAATTTATAAAAAAAAAACCAAAACTTAACATGTCCAGTAAATCAACTGTACTCCAATAAAAATTAAAAAAAAAAAACAACACGTCCAAAACAGAACCCTTGATTCAGAAATTTTTTGTAATCAAACCACACATGTAAAATGTTAACAAATGAGGAATCTAGGTTTGATTCTTGCAACTTTTAAGTAAGTTTGAAATCACTTCAAAATAAAAAGTAAAACAAACAAAAACACATGGTTCCCATCAGTCCATTCTTTTCTTCCCTTTCAGTAAACTGTACCATCAGTTCTTCATAAAACATATACAGACATCATCATTAATTCTCTGTAAAACATGCCACATCTAATCCACCAGCAACTTCAAGATGCTCTACCTGAAAAATATATTCCAAATTAGGCCACTTCTCCCCATCTCCACTGCTACCAGCTTCCTAACTGGTCTTCCTGTTGCCATACTTGCACCCTATATTAGTTTCCTAGGGCTGCCATAAAAAGTACCACAAACCATATAGCTTCAAACAACAGAAATGTATTACTTCAATTTCTGGGGGTTACAAGTCTGAAATCAAGGTGTCAGCAGAGCCACAATCTCTGGAAACCTCTATGGGAGTATCTGTCCTTACCTCTTCCTAACTTCTGGTGATTGGTGGCGAACTTTAGTGTTGCTTGGTTTGTAGACGCATCACTCCAATCTTCACCACCTCACGTAGCATTCTTTCTGTATGTCTATCTGTATCCAAATTTCCCTCTTCTTACAAAGACACTAGTCATTGTATTAGGGCCACCCTAGTTCAATATGACCTTGACATCTGCAAAGACCCTATTTCCAAAAAGTTCACACTCACAGGTTTCAGGGGTTAAGACTTTCAGCATATCCTTTTGGGGAATACAATTCAGCCAATAACATTCCCTAGAAACAATCTTCCACACAGCAACCATGATCTTCACAAATGTACCTCAGGCCACATTACTCACCTACTTATAGATCTGTGTCCAGCAATGACCACTAAGCAGCAATGACCACTACCAAAATTAGCTTATTTATTTGTTTTTTACTTGTTACTTGAACATAGCTCTACTGAGACAGCTCCCATCACTACAGCCCCAGAGACGAAACCAGGGCAGACAAATATTTTTCACCTTTATTTTGTCAAATACATCTTTCTTTCTTCATGACTTCAGAATTTCCTATCTTACACACCAAGATCACTGAATTATTCCCCTAAGTTTTCGTCCACTGTTTTCCTTTTGTTGTTCATTTAAATATCTTATCCATTTGTAATTAATCTTGAACTGAATGAAAGGAATTAATCTGAACTGACTGCCTCTATTCCTCTAAGAGAGCTCCAATCTCCTGCTGATGATTCCATCCCACCCTACCTGCAGACTACAGCGAAAAGCTCTAACGCACCATCTAGAAGGATGGTGCTTGAAATGCACTTCCTCACCTGCCTGATGAACTCCTATAAATCCTTAAAGCCCCAATTCAAATGTCACCTCTCCTGGGAAGCCTTTCCTGTCCAATCTCTGTCCTTCTTTTTATCTCCATTCTAACATCTCCCTAATGTATAATCTATAGTACCTGCCTCATAATATACATAAAGTACTTAGACTAGCACATGGAGGAAATGCTAGATAAATGTTAACTATTTTATTATACCACAATAGCTTACCATTATTTGTCTGTGTGATCTCCCTTGTTAGACCACGAGAGACTGGCACAGAGACCCATTTGTTTGCCATTTACCATTCCCAGTGTTCACACACATATTAAGCATTAACAAGCAAATTAATGAACAACATCTCAATTCCGGAAAAAAGTAATTTTCTTTGATGATGCTGTGGATTCCTTTCGCTTAAAAAAAGGAAATTTTTTAAACAGAAAATAGAAAACAGGACTGTTCTTCCTGCTTTTTGATTTGGCTCAAATTGCGCGGCGGAGGGGCGCGGTGGGGCGGGGGAGAGGCACACGACGGACCACGCAGTCTTTAGCAGATCTAGCAGGAAGGTCTCGCTTTTCCCACCTCCACAAAGACAACGGTAGGTGCTGTATAACCCATTATACTGGAGATTAAAACAATGGCATTTTTTTTAAGGGGGGATAGGAATCCTAAACTTTTTGTGTTATTCTGAATAAAGTCAGAGGCGTCAGAACTTCATATAAGTTCATAACCTCACATTCACTTGGCCCTGAATCTCACGTAAAGAAATAGGCTTCCTTGATAAAACAGCAACCCAACACTTCAACTCTGGGATGAAGGAGGAGACCCCCGTTGGGTAAAAATTTAGAGGCTGAGTCTAGGCCACCCTCGGAGAATCGCAGTATTCTCACACGCGGGGACCACAGGTTTCCTCGGCTCGGGTATCCCCAAACCCAGGGCTGCAAAGACTGAGCCAACCGCCGCCCCGCGTTAGTCAGGAGCTGAAAGTACTGAGGTGACCACGGCTCACAGCGAAAGAGGCGGAGAGAAACTTCCAGCGGGAAAGATGAAGCGTACAGATGCTACGTGCAGAGAAAAGGAAAAAGAAAAGCAGCGAGAGGGTGCAGCAGTCAGGGACACCGCCACTTCTCACTTCTCATCGCTACCTCTAATTTTCTCATTAGAAGACCAGCACCCGCCGCGCTCACACTCTCCAGCAGCTGCTCCAGGAGGGCCACGGCGCCACCCACCCTATGGAGAGCCGCGCGGGTGGCGGGAGGGAGCGGCCGCCGCCTCCCGGACTCACCGGCTCTCCGTGCCGTCACTTAGTTGCTGACGAAAAGGCTGGTCCGAGGCCCGGTCTTTGCGGTCTATTCCCGGGAGTCCGCTGCGTTCGCTCCCCACCGCGAGACTGCGGTTGCGAGCGACGAGAAAAGCCCGGCCGGCGTCCCGGCTTCCGTAGGCGGGCGGCTCGGCGGCCCCGGATGTTGATGTACCGCCTGCCCCGGAAACGGTGGCGGGAAGCCCAAGGGGGCGGGGGCGGTGTTGCCGGGCTCTCCGGAAGGAGACGTGGCGGCGGTTGGGCTCCCGGCTGCCCGGGCGCTTGGTAGTCCCGCCGCCGCCTCCTCCTCCTCCTCCTCCTCCTCCTCCTCCCCCTCCTCTCCTCTCTGGGCCGAGGGGGGTTGTGGCGGAGGCTGGAGAACTCGGCGGTGGAGGATGGAGGAAGGAGGCGGCGGCGCGCGCAGTCTGGTCCCAGGAGGGCCAGTGTTACTTGTCCTCTGCGGTCTCCTAGAGGCGTCCGGCGGCGGCCGAGCGCTCCCCCAGCTCAGCGATGACATCCCTTTCCGAGTCAACTGGCCCGGCACCGAGTTCTCTCTGGTCAGTGCACTCGCGAACCCGGTAGCCATCTCTCTTCCTTCTGGCACTTAAGGGTTCGGCCCCTTCCCTCGGTATTCTACGCTTTTTTCACCTAGAACCTCCTCTGCAGGAGCATGCCTCCTTCCCTAATCCAAAGCTTCCTTGACCCCGCGTTCATTCATTCAATACAGTGTTTATCAGACATGTTCGGTGGAGGTGCCCTCCATGCTACGCATTCGGGATCCAGCAGTCACCTGCTCTCCCCTTTAAAAATCTGTCTCTTTAGACCTTACCAACACTCTCACCCCGTGGAAGAAGCTTTTCTAGAACCACGTCAGGCTCACACATTTGTCTTCTCTTTAGAAAGTCATCTGCAGCTCTTCCTCCACCAGCAGCCTTCTCTCCTTCAAGGAATATTACACACCAGCTACCTGCACAACCAGTTGTACTGCAGACATGAGTTCCTTCTTTCATATTCGTTCTTTCTCCCTTGTATACACACACAGTACATATACGCACAGCTCTTTTTCCTTCAAAGTTGTTGCTCAGAGGGCTGTTTGGCCTGTGAGATGTTAACGACGCTCTGTTCAGAAAGTCCTTTACAGTTTCGAAGTATTACGAATGTTATTTAAGACCCCAGAACATGAGATTTTATGATCGGTTTTACTACATTGAGGACCTTTTTATAATCTCAAAGTAATGAATAGTTGCAATCCTTCTTCCTTTGAGGAGTGGACTACTGAAAAGTCTTCCCATCCACTGTAGGCCAATAAAAATTGGGCTCTTGTGATACATACCGTAGGGTAATTAATTCATTTATTTCAAATGGAAGTCGAGGAAAATGCAACAGTTTCCCTTCCACCCCCGCAGAAGTTGTGTTTGTTTTTTGTTTTTTTTTTTTTATTCTTATTCCAATTACCTGCAGTCGTTCTACTTGGAAGACTATTTTAGTATATTGCTCTATTATTATTTCACTGAAATGTGAATATATGATACTGTGATGTCAGCACAGAATGTTGCAGGATAACAGACGTCATCATTCCCACAACAGGTTTCTTTTTGCAGATGTTAGTTTTTGCTAATATTTCACACCTGGTTTGTTTCTCCACCTCACTGTTTTCAGTTCTTCCATTCTGGTAGTTCAGTGTTTCTTAAATTTAAGTAAATATTTCTCTGGGAAGCCACATTTATCTTTCCATTAATGCCAAGAAATATTTTTCAATTAATTTTTATTGGAGTATAGTTGATTTACAATGTCGTGTTAATTTCTGCTGTACAGCAAAGTGAATTGGTTATACAAATACATATATCCACTCTTTCTTAGATTCTATTCCCATATAGATCATTACAACAGAATATTGGATAGCTTTCCCTGTGCTATACAGTAGGTTCTTATTCAGGAGATATTGATATGTTAAAATATTTATATGAAAGTTTGTTATAAGTCAGATATAACTAGGAGGCTTGGGATAAGAATATTTTAGTCCAACCTCTGTTATTATTTCGAAAGAGCACACATGGCATGAACTTGGCAAGTGTTAAAGAACGTCATCAGTAAAATTTCTTACTCTTGCACCTGTGTTTTTTTGGTTTTTTGGTTTTTTTAATTAAAAAAAGGCATGCTGATATGTGGCCCTAAAATTTACTGACCTCTACGCAGATGACTATAACTAGCCTTTTTTAGAAGTTACTACCAAATCGTTCAGTTTTCTTTCTGGCACTGGCGTTTGCTGGCTAAAAAGAGGTTATGGTAAAAGATCTCAGTCTTAATATATGCTGTACCAACCTTTCCTATATCTAACAATTTTATTTTGACATTTTATTTTGAGTTACTTTTCTTTGGCAATGAAGCATAATCTACGATGGGCACAATTGAAAACTTGGTGAGAAATTTTTTTTCTTTGAGTTATTTTGAGAAAAATCTAGAGACATTTTCCTATGAGTTGGCAAAAGGTCTGTGGCCCTCATGTAAAAATAAGCCCCAAGCGTCATTATCTTTGGTCTTTTGATTTTTTTTTTAATGTTTTTCTAATCTAAAGCCTTCCCTTCCCTGCTTTGTGTAATTGAAACTACAGCCGTCCACACCTGGCACTGTCATTTTGTTTTATAGGCCAGTTGGATGAACATTTGTGTGTAACTAAGCAGCTGTATGAACTAGGATAAAGATCTTAATCTTTTACCACCTGAAATTGGAAGGGACTGGGTGAGAAGATCCGAATTTTTTTTATCTTTAAAATTCTTCAGTGCTTTAAATCATCTTCCCATTCAGATATATCAAAATAATAATGTAATTTTTCAGATTTGCTCAGAAAAATTACTAAGCACCAAAAATGTGTACATTTTTAAATGTTTACAATAATTAATGATTATGATATTCTTTCTTTACTGGTTTTTAGCAGTTTTGTCTTTGTGTATATTTTCCTTCTGAAATATCTCTCTGTCATTAAAGTGTTCAGTTATTCATTACTTCAGAGTTCATGAATTTCACCAAAGGAAAAACACAAAATAAGTCTAATTTTCTTTCTACTTCTTTTGTTAATATAGAAATGTATTCCCACTCAAAAACTTTCCCCAAACACTACACTTGGGAAAAATGGTGACCAACTCCATGGTTTGAAGCATGTTATATATGTTAACAAGTGGTGCCACTGAGTTTATTTTATACCCTCTCCCAGGATAGTTTTCTCTCTTATCCTCTAAATTTCTCCAAACTCATGTCAAACATTAGGAATTTATCTCCTACCAAGATACTTTTTAAGTTCCTTAATCTTAAAGACCACACCCCTCTTGATTAGTTTCATTAAAATCTGATTTTTATCAAATCTTTAATTTTACACTGGAAATACTTTAAGGTATTAAGTTATGTAAAACAAGTTTTTAAACGCTATCTGTGATACTGTGCATTCAGAATTTATTTTTTTAAGTAAAAACCTGTTACATAAAATCAGAGGGAAGCATTTTAGTAGTACATCAAAAAATTTTTTAACTTAGAAAATCACAAAAGGTTAACTTCTGCCCCGTAATTTCTATTACTAAAAATTAGGGTAAAGTTTGTTAAAATTTTTACTTTGTGATCCCAATAAATGCTGCACTATTTCAGCAAAGAGTTTCAGATAGAATTGCTATTTGGTCTGTTTCACCCAGGAGGAAAGTAGCCCTTCCTCAGCTGATGAAAAACAAATGTTTGCAGCAACAGTAACTCTTCAGATAAGAAGAGTGATGGTTTCTACTACTGTTACCTTTTACCTAAACCTTAAAAACAGTAGACAAAGGAATGAATTTCCTCACATAGGTGTAAAACCCAAGATTGGTTTTAATTACAAAGAAAGAATTGTCTTCCTTTCTTTGCTGTGGCTCTAGACAAGCAGTTTTGTTTTGTTTTGTTTTGTTTTCCGTTGTTAGCATTGTAGTGAACATTTTAGTAAATGAGTCAATATTGCTGTAGAATCCAATTCTGAACATTAGATTGCAGGTACTTCACAAATAGAGAGGAATACATTTAAGTCATACGCCACCTTCACTTTTTTCCACCTTCACTTTCCACTTTTACTTGATTTGACAAGACTTCAGGCCATCCATTGCTAACTAAATGAATATAAGACCTGCTTTGCACAGCTCGCTGTCATATATTCTGAATATATCTGAGAAACACCAAAAGACATTATAAATGTTATGTCTATAGCAGTTTGTTGGCTCAACTGAATAAATGTTTCTAAGGATCCCTTTATCATAAATTCGGCTTTGCAATTCTAACTTTCCAAACCTCTTTGATTCCTTTCTTCACTTATAATGACCTTTTAAATAAGGATCTTTGGCCATAGTCCAGGAGTCTATATAGTAATCTAAGAAAATGTTAATAAAAGCTGATTCAAATATGTTATATTCCAATAAAGAGCTTACAAATAATATATGTTAAAACAGTTAAGAGCACACAGAATATGGAACCAGTCTAGGGTTTATCTCTGGGCTGTGCTACTTACTGGCTGTGTTACTTTAGACAAATTATTTAAGCCCTGGGCTTCAGTTTCCGTTTCAGTGAGATGGGTACAATGCTTGCTTTGAGCATCAGTGAGATGATAATGTAGAGGACTTAATATGGTACTGTCATATGGCTAATACAGCTAGTATTTACTGATGTTTTTTATTTTGTTTTATTCTATTTTATTGTCTTGGGAAAACATCTCCTAATTTGACTTGTGTTGATAACATCAGTTTCAAGTAGTACTGGTTTTATTATAGTTAAGAGTTGTTTTTGTTAGATTGAGAAAAGAGCAGAGGTATGTAATAAGGGTGGTTCTTTCCTTGCCAGGGATAGCCAAATAGTATAGTGGTTTTACAATACTGTAAGAAGAGAAGAGAGAGAATTGAATTGTCACAAAACACCTCTCATAGACTTTGAAAACCTCTGCCTTAGTAGTTAGTGACATATTTGCTATCACAAAACAGAGATTTATTTTAGTTAAATAATATCAGTTATATTAATTGAAATGTTCATTTGAATTACACTGGTTCATTTTGATTTGTGAATTTGTTTGGTTTTATACTGTAGAGCGCGATAGTTTTGTTGATATATACCATGAGTCAGCAAACTACACCTTTGGGCTGGCTCACCCCAAACTTTATAAAGTTTTTTGTTTGTATGTTTGTTTTCTCAGAATACTGTCATGCTTATCCATTTACATGTTGCCTATGCATTTACTTCCTACAATGGCAGAGTTGAATAGCTGCAATAGAGACCATATGACCCACAAAGCCTAAAATATTTACTATCTGAGCCTTCACAGAAAAAATTTGCTGACCCATTATACATACTAAAAAAGTTAAGTTAGCACAGAGGATCCACAGTGATTTTTCTAAGTAATTTATACATATGTTATTCAAATGTGAAAAATACTGCACTATATTATGTTTAGGTGTCCTATCCAACAGAATTGAGAGTATGTTTGCAAAGTGTGGTAGATTCTCATATATAGGTGGTAATTGTTAATAAGAGTAATAAGTATTCAGTGATGGTGTATCCATGAACATTCATTGCCTATTAATGCTTTTTAATCCGTATCATAACTTCAGTCTGTTGCATTACTACTTTTTTCTTTATACTCCAAACTTTATTTTTGTTCCTTTTTTTCAGTTACATTGTAACACCAGGATAAAGTTTGTCATCTTCATTTTGACATTAAAAAACAGGTAGAATGTTTTCCCTGCCTTTGGAAGAATGTTTAAAAATCCTGTTGGAGTGATGAATTAGTTTGACCTGGGACTGTAAGTTACTCAGTATAGTTCAGTTTAATCAGATAAAGTAATGTACATTTTTGTACATTTTTTGTTCAATTTTTAGCCTACAACTGGAGTTTTGTATAAAGAAGATAATTATGTCATCATGACAACTACACACAAAGAAAAATATAAATGCATTCTTCCCCTTGTGACAAGTGGGGATGAGGTAAGTTTTTATAAATACATTGATAATCCCTGTCACCAAAGATATTTATTTAAAACATTGCAACTGCATACTTTAAAATAAAACTGAGAGACAGGTTTCTCAGTAATCCTGTCTTACTGTAAATATAGTAATCACTTTTTTGTCTAAGTATAGCTGACTTACAGTTTTGTTAGTAATCACTTTTATTATTCCTGAATTCTTTGATTTTTAGAGTTCAACTTGGAAAAACTAGCAACCAGTTATTAATGTTTTAAATGGAGATCTAATGCCGCACTTGCTTTCTTTTATAGAAATAACGGTTTTGAAACAAGATAAAATTTTAAATGTGACATTTTTTATAAAGAATTGCTAATAAGTAAATCTATATATGCCTTGTACTTTGTCACTACCTTAGCTCATGCCCGTTTCTTCCTCCTAAAATGTCCTAACTGCCTCTTATCCATCCTTCAAGGCAATGACTTCTTTCAAGATGAAACAGGAGAGGCAGCATGGTAAAATGGAAAGGATACCAGCCTAGGAGCCAGGAGGCTGAGGTATAGGGTATAGTTAGCTGTGGAACCTTGAACAAATTTGAAACTCAGTTCCTCTACACCATAAATTTATTGAGCTAAGTACATAGTATTTTCACAATCTGTAAAATGGAAGTATTAAACTCAGTGAGTGCTTTCTTAGGTTTTGTTCAGATTTGAAATCTGTGAAAGACAGCTATCTATTTCATTTTGTTTTAATCCTCCTTAAGACAAATACACAGATATGCAGTTACACACATATTTATGGCATCCAAGTCTGAAATGTAAAAATATATGGAAAACTGGAAAGTATATTAAAACTTTCCAGTGTATTCTATAAGATTCAACTATTCTGAGGCTTTCATAGCTAGAATTTGTTTGGATACAAGCATTTAAAAACTGAAGTAGGTTTATAAGAATTGTACAGGAAACTGATACTCAAAAACCTTTTTCTAAGAGAAGAAAGAATGGGAGATTATTTTATGGCTTCATATTTTATACTTCATTTTTTTTTGGAGTATAGTTGATTTACAGTGTTCTGTTAATTTCAGGTGTACAGCAAAGTGCATTAGTGGATATATATAGCCACTCTTTTTCAGATTCCTTTCCCATTACAGAGTATTGAGGTCATTACGGAGTATTGAGCAGAATTCCTATGGTATATAGTAGGTCCTTATTAGTTATCTATTTTATATATAGTGGTGTGTATATGTCACTCCCAATCCCCCGATTTATCCCTGCCCCTACCCCTTTCCCCCAGTAGCCATAAATTTGTTTTCTACGTATGTGACTGTACTCTGTTTTGTAAATAAGTTCATTTGTAACATTTTTTTAGATTCCATATATAAGCAATATTATATGATAGTTGACTTTCTCTGTCTGGCTTACTTCACTCAGTATGAAAATCTCTAGGTCCATCCATGTTGCTGCATATACTTCAATTCTTTTGAAAGAAGTGGCATACTGTAGGATCTTATTAAAGGTTTTGACTTTTTTTCCCCTTTTATTTCCAAGCATTTGTGATTTGACCAATGGGTTAATACCTAAACAGCAGAGTTGGGTGAAGTTCTAGAATAATTGTATTAAACTCTAATTCTTTCATAGGAAGAAGAGAAGGATTATAAAGGTCCAAATCCAAGAGAGCTGTTGGAGCCACTATTTAAACAGAGCAGTTGTTCCTACAGAGTATGTATTTTATGTTCACTTGATAACTAGAAAATAAATTTCTAGCAGCCAATAGACCCTTGAAAATAATTGTTTCTCTTTATTATGTTGTATCACATTTTAAGTTAGTTGTAAATCTAAACTGTTTCTTAATAGTATTTTGTTCATTTAAATTCCCTATAGTATATGCAGCAAACACCCAATAATATCAAGTATCAAATAATATCACTTACCAAACTGCTTTGAATGTTTTTCAGATCAAAACCAAGTCTCCTTATATACAATTTTAATAAAAAATGCTCACTGTTGTTTTTTAGGCTGTGTAGAAAATGATCCCTTGGCCAGGCACTTATTACAGACCCCAGGTGTATTCTAGGCCTTTTTCCTTCATAGAATTTTCACATTTAGCTGGTTAGTGAAAACAATGAATAGGCTTCAGAAATTTCATATTTTCTGAGGCATAATAATAGCTTTCATTTACACTAAATCTTCAGAGAAATCTACACAGTTGTTTAAAATATCAGAAAGTAATTCAGTTGAGTTGTGTGACTTTTGTATATTTAAATATATCCATCTCTCTTAGATTGAGTCTTATTGGACTTACGAAGTATGTCACGGAAAACACATTCGGCAGTACCATGAAGAAAAAGAAAGTGGTCAGGTATTTTTTCTTCAAAATCTGAAATATGGAACGTTATAAGATGAAAACTTTAATAATGAGATTGATGGTTTTAAGTTGTATTCTTTAAAAATGTACTTGCAAAGAACAAGGACACAGATGCAGAGAATGGACTGGAGAACTCGAGGTTTGGGAGGGGGCGGGGGGTGAAGGGGAATCTGAGACGAAGCGAGAGAGTAGCACAGACATATATATACTACCAACTGTAAAACAGATAGCCAGTGGGAAGTTGTTGTATAACAAAGGGAGTCCAACTCGAGGATGGAAGATGCCTTAGAGGACTGGGACGGGGAGGGTGGGGGGGACTCGAGGGAGGGTGGGGGGGGAGTCAAGGGAGGGAGGGAATATGGGGATATGTGTATAAAAACAGCTGATTGAACTTGGTGTACCCCCCAAAAAATAATTAATAAATAAATAAAATTTAAAAAAAAATGTATTTGCAAAATACTTACTACATTTTTATTTTATTTTTAAATATAGAAAGTAAATATTCATGAATACTACCTTGGGAATATGTTGGCTAAGAACCTTCTATCCGAAAAAGGTTTGTTTCTACAGAGTGATTTAGTAGTAATGCTGATATTTAGTTTAAAGAATATGTTCAAATTGGAATTGAAAACATTTTGTTGGAGACTGTATGAATTTTAAAACACTAAAACTTCTGAACAATCCTTAGAAAACTTTTTCAAAGAGATCTTTTCATTATTTTCTGCTTTAACAAACATTATGCTTTTTTTTACCTATTAGTAAATTTTTAAAACCTGATGAGATATATATATGTGTTATATTTATATAGTGTTAGTCTTTGGTTTAAGCAAAGTTTTTATGTATGGAGACATATAGATGTATCCCTCAAATTATGAAATATTTTCATTAATCGATATTATTCAAATTGGTCAACTCATTTAGGATTAAACCTTTCACTGAGATAAAAACACTTCAGAAGAAAACTGTTGTGGCCAGTTTTTATGCTTCAAATAGAGTATTTCCTAGATAAAGATGTAATGATTAAATATGACTTCTTTCAAATGAAACTATTTCAAGGAATCTAGCTAGAAGTAGTAAGATAAAAATTATGTATATGTTTTGGGTCTTCTTTAGAAAGAAGTTTACGATTACAAAGTTGACTGAAAACTTAGTCATTTATATCTTGTATATAAGTCACTGTTCATTGTTTACACTTACTTTTGTATTAATCCACAGAACAAGAAGCAGACGAAAAGGAAAAATCAAAAGAGGCAAGTGATAATTGGTGATTTTTCACTCTTAAAATCTATTATTAGACATGAATTTATACAACTTAGTTGACAGAATATAGCCATATATTCTTTAACTATCTGTCAACTACCTCAAAGGATTTGGTCAAAGAAAATTTGCGGTATGTTAGGTTTTTCTGAGAAAAGTTATGATATGATACTTTTATTTACTTTAAGATCATACAAAAATAAATGAATTTATTAAAGATGTGTCTGGGAAAGTTTTTATAATAGCATTATATCACTTACGTGCTTAGCAGTAGTTCTTTTCCTCTATTTAACGTTGGAAACAATTATAATAGGAGCTTTTGCATTTTTTCTGTTGTTTGGACCCTGTCTCCTGTGGGTAAAACAGATAAACTATAAATGTAAATAACAAGCTGCCAGACTGCAAGCATCTTAAAAGCAGGGACTGTCTTTTATCTCTTTATCCCGCAGTGCAAAGCAGAGTGCCAGACATAATGTAGGCCATTCATGAATGTTTATTGAATGTGAATGCATAATTAGTGACTGAAAAATAGGATTGTTTAAAAAGAATGATTCCTTAGGGTGACTAATTACAATTTTTAAATGCCCCTGTGGTTCAAGGAATGTTTTATGAATCCTAAGAATTTCCATAAAGTTAAATAACTTATTGGTAAAGGATATTTCTATAAATGGTTTCATATCATAATGATACTTTCATTAGAAGTAAAGTAAGCAAAAGGTCTTAAAAATTACTTAAAAGGGATGCCTGTAGCTTAAAAGGGTGGCTTTGGGGGAATTGATAAGCTATGCATAGACACACATAGCATTGCTATTTTAAAAGGTTTTAATTTTACAGACTACCTTTGAGATAAAATATTTATCTCAAAATATTTTTGGCTCTGGAGGATAGCAAGATGGAATTCAAAGTGTGAAATGATAAAGGAAGAGGAAGAAAAGGGTAAGGGAAGAAAACTAACATTTATTGAGCCCCAATTTATAAGCCAGTTACTGTGCCAGGCATGTAACAAAGGGTAATGCTTAATTCTCCCTACAACCTTTGAATACACACTGTTATTCTACTTCTACAAATGACAGAAACTGAAATTTGGTCCAAGTCATAAGGCTAGTGAATTCAAAGCTTGGATTTTAACCCAGGATTTTCTAATTCTAGACACTAGCATGAAAATAGTATACAATATCTCAAAATATTTTCCCCTGGAAACATTTATTTATTGCCTGTTTTGGATATAGTGCTGACAGGGTACCAAAGTGATACAAGATGAGCTCCCTGCCTCCAAAGAGCTTGCTTGGAGATATTATTAACAATATCTTTTTAAAGCCCTTCCATTTAATTTTTCTTGTGTTTATGTCGATAAAAGTATGGGAGCTAACTCCTTAATAATCCTTGTCTTCTGGGGTGATCTTTATTTCCCCATTCTGTGAAAATTCATTTGTTGCCAGCCTTGAATGGATTTTTATACAAGAGTTTATATGCTGAGAAGTATGTCTGTTAATAACAGGGAGGAAGAGGAAGCAGGTTGTTGAACCTGTACAGTATTTAGATTTCTGTTATAGGAGATAGGTTAATCTGTAGCCCTACTTTTTGACAAATCAAATGTCAAATCTCTAGAATCTAAATTCTAACACAAGCATTCACTAAGAGTTTAGTGAAGAAAGCTCTGACCAGCCCAAGTATATTGTTTCTATATTTTATCTTAGTCTCTCTCTTTACAACTATTTAAAATAATTCATATTAATCGTGTTATTATAACCTTTTATATAAATGTAAATCTCAATTTTAGCACCAAATAAAAATTTCCTTTTATGCTGTATTAAATTAGCTCTGAAAATATGTATTTGCTCAAATAAGAATATGAATCAAAAGGATATTAGAGGGAGAGCTTATAGAAAATACAGAAATGTTACCTTTATAAATGTTAGTTTATAAATAAAATGTAGTTTTCTTCCTTTCAGAATAAGTGCTTCTCCCATCCTCACCCCACCTCTCTTTCTAATGAAAAGTCTGTCTTATACTCTTTTTTTAAGATTCCCACTAAAAATATCGAAGGTCAGATGACACCCTACTATCCAGTGGGAATGGGAAATGGTACACCTTGTAGTTTGAAACAGAACCGGCCCAGATCAAGTACTGTGATGTACATATGTCATCCTGAATCTAAGCATGAAATTCTTTCAGTAGCTGAAGTTACAACTTGTGAATATGAAGTTGTCATTTTGACACCACTCTTGTGCAATCATCCTAAATATAGGTAGGATGTGGATTTAATATTTTAAACATGAAATGCACACGTGCTTTAAAGTGTTGTACGCTTAGCTTTAATGCTTTGTTCTCACTGAATAGATTCAGAGCATCTCCTGTGAATGACATATTTTGCCAGTCACTACCAGGATCACCATTTAAACCCCTCACCCTACGACAATTGGAACAGCAGGAAGAAATCCTAAGGGTGCCTTTTAGGAGAAATAAAGAGGTATGAGAATTATGTAACAGTATTTCCTCAGTGCTTTCTTTTCCAAATTTCAGAGCATTTATCAGTTTTTTAATGATTTCTGTAGTATAGTAGTAGTAATTTATTTTCCTGACTCAAAATTATCAGTTCCGATTCTTTTGATTTTAATTCTTTTCCTTATTCTAGTTCTTCTCAGAATGTATTTTAGCATTCTCTTATGCTCATGATTCTATAATATTTTAAAGTTTGCCATCCTGTTCATTTCAGTTAAGTTTAATTTTTAGCTAGTTAACTGGACTTCCCAGCTAGCCTCTTGAAAAAACAGACCACAACCCATCTCCTAACACTTTATTTATTCTTCAGCTCATTGCTATTTATTATCAAATCATCATTCTGTCATTCTTCTTAAACTGTTCTTATTAAAGTTAACAGCAATCTTTTGGTTATAAATTTGTTGAACATATGCATAACTTGATCTTAGCTGAACATTTGAAGCTTAAACTTTTTATCCTTTCTTTCCTTCAGGTCATTATCTCTGGTTCTCTCTGTTTCTCTTCTCCTGTGTACTAGTTCTTTCTCTAATTCCTGCTTTTTGAAATGTTAAAGTCCCCCTGGTTCTATCCATAGCTGCTTTCTCTCCTTATTGTACATAGTCTCCTTTAGTAAGCTCATCCACGGCCATTCTTTCAACTTCCATTTCTATGCCCGTGAGTTATGCGTATACATCTGCAACACTGACCTTTCTCCTGAACTCAAATCACAATCACAATAATTAATATGTATTGAGTCTTTACAGCTATTATCTAATCCTCACAACAGCATATAAGATACGCTATTATTATCCACCTTAACAGGTTAGGGGACTGAGGTTCAGAGAGGGGAAGTGACACGTGATGGGGTAGAGATTAGAATCAAAGTAGTCTGATTATAGAACCTGTCCTCTTAACCACCTCTCTCTGATGCATCTCCCTTTTGATATGCTGTCTTCCCTTTTCATCTGCCTGTTGAACATGTGTACATTTTCAGTGATCTCAAGCTTATCATTTTTTTTCTCTTTCGCACTGACCCTTTTCTTTTCTTCCCCATTTCTTTTAAAGCAGTGTGTTCTACCCAGTTGTCCAAGTTAGAAACCTGAGTCCTTTTTCTTACCTATCTCTTAATTCATCTCTAACTCTAATCATTTACTCAGTGCAGTCAGTGTTATCCTCTGACTGCTTTTCAAATCTGTCTTGTCATTAGTTCAGGACCCCATCGTTTCCTAAGACCAAAAACTAATCTTCTCATGCATCCTCTTTCTAATCTTTCCCACACAGCTGATAAAATGTTCTTTCTGAAATGAACATTTGATTATTTAATATTTTGGTGATTAACATGATCTATACCTCAGGATGAGGCATGAGCAATGATTTTATCAAAGGAGAGTGCAAGACCATTTGTGGGCACTTCCCTGGCAGTCCAGTGGTTAAGGCTCCGTGCTGCCAATGCAGGGGGACTCAGGTTCGATCCCTGGTCGGGGAACTAAGATCCCACATGCCATGTGGCATGGCCAAAGATTTAAAAAAAAAAAAAAAGACCATTTGTGATCTGGATTCAGCCTCATCTCTCATCATCATTCCTTTCATCCCAGCTATTTTGAACAAATTAAGAGTTTCCTAAAAGTACCGCATTCTTTCCAACCTCCTTGCCTTTGGATGTACTCTTTTCCCTTTTCTTCTGTTGTCTTCTCCCCTCCTATCCTACACCTGATGAACTAATAGAAATTCATCAAGTGTGTGCTTGAAGATGTGCTTCCAGTGTCACTTCCTTTGCAAATGAGCCAGGACTTCTAATGGGTTACCCACAGAAGAGATCAATGTTTCCTCTTCTGTGGTCTCATATTTTATTCAGTCCTCCATCATAGCACTTACATGGCTAAAATTGGTTGTTTTTCCTATGGTTCTTCTGGGTTTTTTGGTTTGTTTTTTTTTTTTTGGCTGCATTGGGTCTTCATTGCTGTGCGGGCTTTCTCTAGTTGTGGTGAGTGGGGTCTGCTCTTCGTTAGGGTGCATGGGTTTCTCAGTGTGGTGAATTCTCTTGTTGCGGAGCACGCCCTCTAGGCACGCAGGCTTCAGTAGTTGCAGTGCGTGGGCTCAGTACTTGTGGCTCAGGGGGGCTCTAGGGCACAGCCTTAGTTGTGGTGCACAGGCTTAGTTGCTCCACAGCATGTGGGATCTTCCTGGACCAGGGATCGATCCCGTGTCCCCTGCATTGGCAGGTGGGTTCTTAACCACTGCGCCACCAGGTTCTTCATTTAAAAGGAGGGAAAATAAACTATGCTTTCACTATTTGGGGTTTCCAGCTCCTTGCATGATACCTGGTATGCTGTTGGTACTTAACAGTGGGTCATTTAACATTTCACTACAATGCCTTTTTCTCCCCTTCTTCTTGAATACTAATTGCAAAAGTATTGCCAGACTCTTTGTGGATGTTGTGAACCCTGACATTTCTGATAGGAGGAAAAAGTTATCTTAACTTTAATCTGCATTTGATTTGAAGTGATGTATGGAAAGATTGGAATTGGAATTTTTTTTTTTAGCTCTTATTTAAGTATAATTGCTTTACACTGTTGTGCCAGTTTCTGCTGAACAACAAAGTGAATCGGCTGTATTTATACATATATCCCTCCCTCCCATGACTCCTTCCCATCCTCCCTACCCCACCCCTCTAAGTCATCACCAATCATCGAGTTGATCTCCCTGTGTTATGCAGCAGCTTCTCACTAGCTATCTGTTTTACATTTGGTAGTGTATATATATGTCAGTGCTACTCTCTCATTCATCCTAGCTTCCCCTTCGCCCCCCCATATCATGTCCTCAAGTTCATTCTCTACATCTGCATCTTTATTCTTGCCCTGTCACTGGGTTCATCAGTACCATTTTTTTAGATTCCATATATATGAGTTAGCATACAGTGTTTGTTTTTGTCTTTCTGGCTTACTTCACTCTGTATGACAGACTCTGGGTCCATCCAGCTCTCTACAAATAACTCAATTTCATTCCTTTTCATGGTTGAGTAATATGGAATTCTCTTCTTGATAGTGATTTAAGTACTGACAGGTACTTAAAAGTCAGCTTGATCAAAATGCTTCACAAATCCAACTTTATTCTTCAAGGAAGAAGTGCCAGTTTATTTTTCTTTAATTAATGTGTTTAATCTGGAAGTTGAGAAAAATTATTTTTAAAAAGCTCCAGATGATAATGCTTTCAATATCTAGCATCTTTAGAGTACATGTTGTATATGAAAATCTTAGGTAATACTGTAGGATGAGTAATTACTCAAAACTGATCATCTTTATGTCAGAATAATTTTTTTTAGAAATTTAGTTTATTACACATAACTTTTCTTTAAAAAAGTGATATTTGGCATATGGTTTGCCTTTTAAGTGTGAACAAACTTTACCATGAAGAATTTTTTTCTTTTTTAAGTAAAAATACATATCTGGATATCAGAATTTTGGCTTGATGTTCTGCCATGCTATTATATTACATTAATTTGGAAATTACTGGATTTATTAAGAATCTATTTTATGAATTTCCAAACCCTGCTACAAAAACTACTATCATCTTGCTTTTATTGGAATAATTTTCCTTAAAAATGAAAGTAGATATTCTGTCTACAAGAAACAATAATAAGTGGTCATGCCTCTTTTCTTCCTACCTCTTCCTCTTTTCTCAGCTGCACGTTTCACTATGCATTATTACTCTTTTCTTCACTGACCTTACTATAGGTCTCATGTATTCTAAGTAATTACTTTAGTCTATTAAACCTTAGCTCCTCATGAGTAGTAACTATGTCTGCTTCATTTTTAATACTCCATACTTAAAATAGTGCCAGGAGCATACTACTAGGCTCTGAATGTAGAAGAAGTTATGTGTAAAACTCAAGGTTCTTTCAAAAAACAAGAAGCCATCTTGGCAATCTTTGTTCTTAATATTGGAGGAAAGAGAGGATAGGGCCATTGATTTCCAAAGTAGGCATCCGGTGAATCCTACAAGCTGAAAAAGAAGAAAAGAACCCAGTTGGTCAATGGCAACTACAGCGGGTGAAAAAGGAGTCTATACATTTTACTGTTTAATTTTTTTTTATTATTTTATTCAGTTAGTTGGTACACTCACTTCTTCAGTTCTGATGTAGATTCATTTCCTCTCTGCTTACTGTGAGTACCCAGTTAACTACCAGATTCTAACTCATTAACCTTTATCATAACTGTCGTCTTCTCTCCACCCTGCTTGTCACTCCCTTGTGTTAGATTCACTTCATCTCTGGCCTGGGTTACTGCAGCTCCTAATTTGACTCTTCACCTCCAGATTTGTCCTTACCGTTCCTTCTTCCCTACCACTGCTAAAGTAATTACTTAGAAATCTGATCGTACCATATCTTTGCCTAAAACCTAAAAGATAATGTCCAGACTTCTTAGCATTACATAGTTTTCCATCATATAGTGCCTGCTTCTCTCTTTGGTTTTAAGTATCATACCATACCACACATCTTTGCTCTTACCCCTTCCTTAGGTTCACGTGCATATGCACACACACAAGACACATACACAGACATTCGCGTAAGTCACAAATTATTAATGCTTCACAAATTAATCAAGGGTTTTCTCTTCATGAAGTCTTCATGTTTCAGTTCTTCGTCAAAGTCTGTTTGAATCACCCCTGCCTCTGTGAATCTGCTGTTCCCTGTACGCTTCCTTTATTAAACTGCAGTTTCCTCCAGGGCAACAACCAGGTCCTGCGACATTTGAATAGTTATAATATTCATATTGGCTCCCACTCAGCTCTTCATTAGCCTGTTTGTTCCCTTTCTTTACCCACACTAATCACATTTTCCAAAACTAAATGCAGAAACACAAAACCTAACATATAGCAAAGTTCTTAATAAGAATAACGAGACAAAATATATGAAATGGAAATTATCCCTGTATGTTAAGAATGGTCACCATGCCCCTAACTGGTAGATGGAACTAACATTTGTCTAGAGCTTTCTCTATGCTACTAAGTGTTGCAAAATTCATTTTCTTAAAACACATTAAAAAATAAGTGGAATACTCTTTTTTTCCAAATTTTCTAAAGTTTAAAAATAATAATTTAGGTCAGACTTAAAAATATGGTGTGACAAAGAAACCCTTAAACATATATCTGTTTAATTTTAGGAAGATATTCAGTCAACTAAGGAAGAGAGATTTCCAGCAATCCACAAACCCATTGCTGTTGGTTCTCAGCCAGTGCTCACAGTTGGAACAACCCACATATCCAAATTGACAGATGACCAACTCATAAAAGAGTTCCTTAGTGGTTCCTACTGCTTTCACGGGGTGAGAAGTGACCCTTCAGTTTAAATATTTATCTTGCAGCTTTCACTTGTGTGTTATTCATCAAGGGGCATTAATAGCACTGAAAAAGATTTTTTGTCTATAGAGAAATGGGAGAACTCTGGAAGCTTCCCGATAGACATTTTCTCTCTGCATCTCACTGTAATCTAATGCATAGCCATTATATTTTCTTAACTCACAGGCTAAAACTTGACCTTTACTTGACCAAAAAAATGTATTTAAATAAGTACTTCAGGGACTTCCCTGGTGGCACAGTGGTTAAGAATCTGTCTGCCAATGCAGGGGACACAGGTGCAAGCCCTGCTCTGGAAAGATCCCACATGCCGCAGAGCAACTAAGCCCATGCGCCACAACTACTGAGCCTGCGCTCTAGAGCCCGTGACCCACAACTGTTGAGCCCATGTGCCACAACTACTGAAGCCCACATGCCTAGAGCCTGTGCTCCGCAACAAGAGAAGCCACCGCACAATGAGAAGCCAGAGCACCACAATAAAGAGTAGCCCCCACTTGCCACAACTAGAGAAAGCCCGTGTGCAGCAACAAAGACCCAATGTAGCCAATAAATAAGTTAAATAAATAAATTTTAAAATAAATAAATAAATACTTCATCTGTGATTCTGGCTAATTGCTGAAATGGGCATCAGTGATTGTATAACCTACCTTTTGGTTATGTAGCAATCACATTTAAAACTTGAGCTAATATCTACAAAGGTAAAATTTTGCCCTTGACTAAGAGCTCCAGTGGGAAATACACTTATAAGTGGAATTTTCATTTTACTTTATTTTACCAGGGCAGTACAGCAATCATTCTCTGTATGTCTGTTTTTTTAAGTAATTTTTAATTTTGATTTTCAACCATGTTATTGCTAGTACAGTTTTTTTTAATTATATAAATGTTCATCACTATCATGCGGCAATATTGAGACAGACCCCAGTACACCTTTCTCTGTACTATAACTTGATCTGTTTCTTTTCTTGTAGGGTGTTGGTTGGTGGAAATATGAATTCTGCTATGGCAAACACGTACATCAATACCATGAGGTATAGAACAGTGTTTATATCATTCTGCCACTAGATGGATTAAAGTTTCAAAATTTTTTTGTGGGGAAAAATAGAAGGGTTGGGAGTTGTTGTTACTTTTAATTATGAGATGATTTTAATATGAAAATACTCATCAAAGTGTCTCTAAATTCTGGAGAATGGAAAGCTTGGTATTAGTTAAGACTAAGTCAAATCATCTTAAAGTAACGGTGTTTATTAACTACTCAAATTCTTGTATTACTATGACCCTGGAGGAATAATAAGCTACTGTGACTGACGTCTTTAGCTTTGACCAAGAAATTAGTTATTGTTATAACTCATCTTGAAATTAAGAAAGTGAATGGTAAGATAGTATGTTATCACTAGAGTTAGTAAAATAGGATAAATACAGCAAGTTTCTCAGCTAAAAGAAGGTACCATATCATCTAAGTTTAAAATAAGTTTTAAGATTAAGTGCACTGGCTCTTTATTCTTCCTTTTATTTATAACTTCACGAATCATTATTCTCCCACATTTGAGCCAAAGCTGCTTAAATTCTGAAATTCAAGCCCCAGTAGTTTTGTCATTGTTGTACTTTGCCTAGTAAGGTAAACTACTAGACATTGAAGACAAACATTAATAAATGTTGATCTGACTGTTTTAAAAGGCTCTTTTTATTCCCTAAAATAAATAACTAATAATTAGAAAATACTGTATTTGTCCTCTTGAGATGTTTTGATCCGATCTTAAATTCCAAGACGGGTCATACTGGGAAAGATCAACTCACTTTCCACATTTAAATCACTCCAAATTTATGAGGCATGTGTAAACTAGGACTTTTTTTCTTCACTTAAACCTGAGATGTTCCATTTCACTATGCTTTCCATTTGTTCTTGCTGCTTTATAGATGTTTTACTTATTTTTATTACTAATACAAAAAAAGATAAAGTGTCATCTAAGTACAGCCCTGATAATACCCAGTGGCTTTTTTTTTAATTAAAGGAATATATGCCAGAAATATAGAATGAACCGTAAAATTTTCCTCCACCATTGTCCCATTTTTCAAAAGTAACAGCTGTTAACATTTTCTTAGTTAACCCACCACAAGGGAAAAAATGCCTATATGTAAGTGTTGGTGTAACTTTTTTATTTATACAGAAGAGATATACTAAATGCACTGCTCAGCACTTGTTCTTTTCACCTAGTACCTTGGAGATCTTTCCATGTCAGCAACAACTGATTTTTTTCAGCAGGTACACAGGATTATGTCTATACCCACAGTGTATTTAACCAGACCTTTATTAATGAACATTTGAGTTGTTTCCAGTTTTTGCTGTTACAGCATCTTAGTGAGCATTTTTAAATAGTTGTGTTTCTGAACTTTTGCAAGTATATTCACAGGGCACATTTCTAGTACTTGCTAGGTCAAAATGTATGCATACTGAACAATTGCCTTCCAGAGGGTTGGACCAGTTTACATTTTCATTAACAATGGCTGTTTTCCCATACACTTGTCAACACTGGGTTTTACCAGACTTATTTTAGCCAAGGTCATATAACCTAGAACTTTATGAAGAACTCTGCTAAGAGCTTTGAGAGATAAAATAATGGTAGCTAACAAATATAGTGCTCACTGTATACCAGGCATTGTTCTAAGTACTTTACACATATTAACTCATTTAATGCTTATAACAGTCCTAAGAGATGAGTTGTTTTATTCCACGATGAGGAAGCTGAAGCAAAAATTTAGTAACTTGCCTAAAATCACATAAGTAGTAAATGGTGAAACTAGAATTCAAACCCAGGCAATCTTGCTTTATATCCAACCTCTTAAACAATTCAATACAGTTCTAATCCCTGTGTATTTAGGAATTTACAGTGTAGTTGCTGAAAGAATGTTTAATGGCTTTCTCTTCCATTAGCAGTAAGCTCCACTATAGCAGTGGCTGTGCCTGTTTCCTTTGCCTCTGTAAGGATTTTTAATTCTACTAATCAGATGTATATTAGTGCCCAGCAGCATGGTCCCTGGCATAAAATATAAAGAAGAAAAGGAAGACAGGAAGGAAAGAAGAGGAAGGGGAGGAAAATAAGACAGAAGGAAGGAAGTCCACGTATAGGACAGTATATAGTGCATCATATGTCAAATGAGTAGTGTGAAAACTAGTATAACTTGAAGGTTTGCATTTGAAAGAGCAGTATGAAGATAGGCTCAGTGTGGCTGCAGGTTAAGAGAGGCCAAAGATTTAAGTAAGAATCACAGTAGTATGTGGTTATATTATCTAGGTATGAGAGGTGAGAGATTACCTCACTTCTTAGTTGGGGGTGAGATGTTGGCAGTGGACATGTAGAGAGAGAGTGAAGCCAAGAACATCTCCAGGAAAATAATTGACAGGACTAATAAATGTAGGAGAGAAAGGAAATAGAAGAGTCAAAAATAACTACATTGGGACCTAACCTGACTAGAGGGTACTAGTTTCATAATAAAGAGAAACAAGGAGTAAAAAATAATGAGCTCAAATTTCTACTTATCGAGTTTGACTAACATTATTACATCTAAACATAGATATCCAGTGTGCAGATGAAGATAAGGTCTATAGCTTATAGGCCATCGGCATAAATGTCACCTGATGTCAAGCATGCATTGTCACAAATATTTTTTCATATATTAGGACAAGGATAGTGGGAAAACCTCTGTGGTTGTGGGGACATGGAACCAAGAAGAACACATTGAATGGGCTAAGAAGAATACTGCTAGAGCCTATCACCTTCAAGATGATGGTACCCAGACAGTCAGGTAAATATTAACTTAATTTGCCTTTAGATCTTAGAGTATTTAAAACTCAGAATATTGAAAAACATAATTCTAAAGTAAAATCTTTGGTCAGTTTTTTTCAGGGACATTTTTTAGGTTAGTTTTCTTTTTTGAGAGGAAACAACATAGTGTAATAGTTAAGAGCACAGTTTCTGAAGTCAGACACCCTGGATTCAAATACTGGCTGTTCACTTACTACCTTGGGCAAATTACATAAATCTTCGTAAGCCTCACTTTTCTTGTCTAGTAGTATTTGCCTCAGAGAATTGTTATGACCTTTAAATGAGGTAATGACCTTTAAAGGAGGTAATTCATGTAAAGTGTAGTGCCTGGCAATTGCATGCAATAAACTTTGGCTGCTACCTTTGACAGTGGTGTGTGGTAATGAGTGTGGTGGTGGTGGTAGTAACACTGGTGCAATTCCAGGTAGTAGGTCTAAGGCTGTTATAAAGCATTTTCCCCCTTCATGTGTAATCTTTACCTCTTTAAGTTACTTAATTCTATTTAAACATACTCCAGCATTTCCCTTTGTTACTTAATCTTTGTGGGGTAATGGTTGAAAATAAACAATTTTTTTGTTTTTTGAAAAACTACCTCACATCTCTTTGGAGCTATTAGGTTTATCTTGTTATAGCAGAAGTAAATTAATCTATTCTTTCCCAAGAATAACTAAACTTTAGCTTTTCTTATAGTCCATTACCCAATGAATTTTAAATTATTCATTCTTTTTCCTTCTCAGATGTTAACTTTCCTTCCTAGCACAGATGGTATTGAGAGACTCTGTTTTCAGAATGTGCTGACTTCTTGGACTGACCAAAATCAAAATTAGCAAAATTAAGAGATAGGTATTTAAGTATTAATATGCTAAACAGATCAATTTTTTAAATGTTTATATGTTTCAAGTGAAAATAGCTCATGGTATCATGTGCAACAAATACTGAAGCACAGGAATGTGAGGCTAGCAAAATTAAAACTTTTGTTTGGTTCCTGTTCTTTGAAATTTATAGTTTAGCCTAGGCTTTACCTTTGTACACCTGCATTACAGTATTTTAGTGAGTGGAGCTGAATGGAGGATGGGAAGAAGGGGAAACCATTCCACAAAGCAGATAATATACAGGGCTGGGGAAATGGTTAACTTTAAAAGAAAGCTTTTTTAAAAGCAATTTAACCTTAACTATTTATATACAAATAAATAATATGCAAGTTGAAGATCATTCTTATTAAACCATTAAGAAGTATCTCAACTTTATATTCTCTTTATAGAAGCTGAAAGGCTTTCTCTGTGACATAACCTTAGAAATATGTATTTTTAAGGAGTATTTTATAGTCTTTTTTTTTAACTAATGCAAAACTGATCCCTCTAACCATCTTCTTACCTACCCATTACAATTACTCTGAATGAGTGAAGTTTTAGTTTAATAAACTTGTGTGTTTTTCTAATTCAGGATGGTGTCACATTTTTATGGGAATGGAGATATTTGTGATATAACTGACAAACCAAGACAGGTGACTGTAAAACTAAAGTAAGTTATACCATCAAATCATGCTTTATGCCTTTCTATTTAGTGTGCTTCCTATGGACAAAAGATTATAAAAATATAAAATATAATTATAGATAAATGTATTTATTCATAATTTGTCATAAAACATTGTTTTATTATAAAATAGTGAAATCATAATTATAATATAATTGTTATTTATAAGTTGTTTATAATAGTTATCAAATTATTTCAATTATTTATTAAATTATACAAAATCACAAGGCATTTTTATCCTTGAGAGGAAAACTATTTAAAATGATTTTGTATGGTTTGGACAGTGTCTTAAAGTAGTCTCTGTTTTAGGTGTAAAGAATCAGATTCTCCTCATGCTGTTACTGTATATATGCTAGAGCCTCACTCCTGTCAGTATATCCTTGGGGTAAGTGGAAAACTAATACTCAGGAATTCAGTTTGGGGCCACATTATAATTTTTAGCATTAAGTCTAGAAAGGACCTTCAGTAGTCTCCAAAGTTTAATATAGTCCTAATACTACCTCTGTAAAAATTGATATCTTTTTATTGAGGTATAATTTACATGAAATGCAAAGTTCTTAAATATTTTCTGATGAGTTTTGACAATTTTATGTTCCCATTTAACTGTTACCCAAAACAAGGTATCTATCACTGCAGAAAATTTTCTTATAACCCTTTCTTGTCAGCACCCCTCAAATCCTAAAGATACTCCTTTCTGATTTCTGATACCATAGATCAGTTTTACCTCTTTTTTGATTCTGTATGAATGTGATCATATAGTCTACAATGTTTTATGCCTGGCCTCTTTGACTTAGCATGTTTTTTAGACCCAGCCTTGTCATCATTTTACTCCTGCCAGCAGTGTGTGTGCAGTTGCTCCAAATCCTAACCAATACCTGGTGTTGTCAGTCTTGTATTTTAGCCATTTTCATGATTTTAATTGGCATTTCCCATATAAAAACTGTTGAAACCTTTTCATGTGATTATTCATCTGTATACCTTCTTTGGTGAGGTGTCTAGCCAAGTCTTTCTAAAGAAAAAATGATTCTGACACAAAAACAGTAAGGAAGACTTTATTCAGAACTGTTGCCACAGGAGTCAAGATTATCACAGTAGGGGAGAGAGATTCAGCTCACCTCCAGATGCAGCAGAGGCAGCTGGGGATGCATAGCCGGCAAGCAGAGTGAAGGGTTTAAGGAGTAGTCACTGGATGGAAAGTTACTAAAAAGGAGACATAGGGGTAGGAGATTCTTTCTAAACTGACTTAACAGAATTATTGCTGAAGGCTGGCCAGGAAGATCAGATATCAAAAGTGAGTGAGGAGAAATCTGATCAGATATGGAGGGTGATTAGATATTGAGAGTAAGGGATTCTCTCTGAACTGACTTATCAGAATTATTGCTGCAACTGGACTTGGCAGGCCCAGGAACAAAAAGAGGCCTAGTCAAAAAGAGGGCTCAGGAGAGCCTTACTATGGTTTGGTCAAGGAGAGAGTCTTTCTCAGTCTTTTACCCATTTTTGTTGTTGTCGTTGCTTGTCTTATTTCTTTTTAGGAGCTCAAATATACAATGGACATGAGTTCTTTCTATTTTTATTGTACATTTTCCCCCAATCTGTCTTGACTGTTTGTTTTCTTAATGTCCTTTGATGAGCAAAAGTTTATTTGATGAAATTCATTTTACCAGTTTTTTTCCATTTTATTGTAATGATTTTTTTGTTTGTTTTAAGAAATTTTGCCACCCCAAAGTCATGAGGGTATTATTGTCTACTTCCTTCTAGAAACTATATGGTTCTACCTTTGGTTATGTGATGTCTAAGGGTGGTTTTCTTTGTATTTATTCTGGTTGGAATTCACTGAGCTCGAGTTTGTGAGTTGATATAATTCATCAGTTCTGGAAAAATTTTGGCCGTCATCTTTTCAAAGATTTCTTCTGCCCCACCTTTTTTCTGTTTCTGGGACTCTGATTAAACGTGTTAGTTTGAAGTTGTCCCAAATCTCAGACCCTTTATTTTATTCTTGCCTTCTTCTTTGTTTCAATTTGGGTCATGTCATTTCTCTTGAATTGTCTTCAAGGTCATCGATTCTTTCCTCTGCTGTGTCCTGTCCACTTCTTTGAATGAAGTTATATTTGATATATTTTTCATTTATAACATTTCCATTCAGTTCTTTTTTATGGTTTCATTTTCTCTGCTAAAATCCCCAACTATTCACACATGTTGTCTACCTTTTCCGCTATTTCCTCCATTATATTTATTATAAGTATCTTAAATCTGGTAATTTTAACACCTGGCCCATCTTTAGGTTATATATATATATATATATTTTTTACCTTTTTCTTGAATTGTACAACTTATTATTTTGCCATATTCTGCTACTTTTTGTTATATAAGACCTAGCTATATATTTTTCTCTTATTCTTGTCCTTTACTCTTTTTCTCTCTCTTACTTAAAGATAAAAATATCTTCTCTACCTCTCTGGTATTTTTTATGGATGACTAAAAATTGTTTTCTAAAAAGCTTAACTTGTAGAAGTAACATTGGATGGTTTATCCAAAACAAGGACTCATATACATTAAAATCAAATTTATATGTATTCATTCAGCAGAATAATACTGAATAAAGTATTCAGCTTAGCAACTTTTTAATGGTTTTATTGTTGTTCTTTAGGTTGAATCTCCAGTGATCTGTAAAATCTTAGATACAGCAGATGAAAATGGACTTCTTTCTCTTCCCAGCTAAAGGATAACAAAGTTCAGGGGTAAAAAAGACCATTGGAAGTCACGATGATTTGTCTGACCATGTGTCCCATTATAGAGCTCTCAGTCATTGGACCGCATCTAAAGGATTGTATAAAAGGACTCTCAACCACTTTGTGAATGTATATGTGTATATAAGAGATTATTGATAAACTTCTAAGGCAGACATTTGTCTTACATTTTTCATTTTTGTCGTGTCTTATAAACTGATTGTGTGTTTTTCTTTGCTTGGATAATGTGATTCCAAAATAAATCTTGTCCAAGCAATTTAGAGTCCATCCTAATGAAATGTCATAATTGTTGCACCTGTTGAAAGTTTCTAAATAATAGATTTGTTATGTAAGTTATAGTATATATTGCTAGTTAATGAAGGAAAGGTAATGAAGAAAGAAATTGATAGGAGGTTGTTTAAATGAGAGACTGTGTTAAATATGTAAATTCTAGTGCCTGAAATCCTTTCAACAAATTTTTATTTAGCAACTGCTCTCTACCAGGTATTAAACTAGAAACTGAGTGCATAGTAAAGCCTCTTGTATAAGTTTTCTTCTCCTCTCTTAATCTCAAGAAACTCTTATTTGCAATAGGTTGCTTCTCTCTTAGAACTTCTGTTTCTTTCTCCTTAATATGAGTATGTTTTCCCCCAAAGTATGTACCTGGTATAGACAGTCAATGAGTCTTCTCTTTTGACTTAGAATGATTTATCTTAACAAAACACACTGTGCTGGCTATCCTTTGTACTTGCCTACTGTATACTACAGATCTTAGTTCTAGACAGTTTTACAGCACAATATTTATTTTAAAGTGAATAAAATGTCCACAAGCAGTGTTGTCATGTAGTCAATGGCAGATTGTACAATTTCTTTGTTTTCTCCATTACTCTGTCTCACACATCATCCTGTTGTATTTTGGACATACATATCTAAATAAGGGCAGAAAAGTAGCCGTAAGATATTTTGCTTTTCTTCCTTTTCAGCAGTTCTGGTCAAAGATATTATTTTAGGTTGAGAAAAAGTTAATACAATTGACTATTGGAAGGCTACCTGTAAATTTTAGTAGGAAGTACCACGTGGAAATAGCATGCACTTTGAATTCAAACCTAAGTCCAGATACTCTCTTTAACGTACTAGCTATGTGATCCTAGACAGCAGTTAACCACTCCGAGCCTCACTTCCTCTATGGTAGAGAGATTGCTTATTACTTTATAAGGTGGTTGTATCGGTGCATTAATTTTCTCTGTATATGAAAAGCCTAGCCCCAGTACTTGACAACAGGTTCCCAATAAGTGTTAGTTTATTTCCTAATATCTCCTGTCTCCTATTAACATAAGATCAGAGACCAAAGCCATTAAAATGTAATTCTTTAGTAAATTATGGAATTATATTGACTATATCAGTTAATCAAGACAAACAGATTTACTTTCACATTTATATCATAGGTGTAGGAGAGAAGAGAGAATTGTGCAAGATTAGTGCCAAAAAAACACTTTGAGAATATTTAGGCCAAAAGTCTTTCTTTTGTAAGAGAGGGGGAAAAAATCTGAAACACTGTATTAAAATAATTTACTACAGAAGACTCTTAAAAATAGAAGTCATAAAATTGAAGTAAGGCTTCTGTCTTGGCTAACAGCTTCACCGTCTTTGAGAGGAGGGCTAGGCCAGGTATCTCCATATCCCTTCTAAATCTTAGGTCCCCGATCAGTAGTCTGTGAAGAAGTCTTTTGATCTCTAAATTGTATGTTGCTACCTCAATTGTGCAGCCATTCTTCTATATAAGTAGGATAAATTTCTAATAGGAAAAACAGCTCAGCTACAATATGCCTAATGTACTTTGAGAAGTCTTTCTCAAAATGGAGTCTATTAAGGACTTCCCTGGTGGTCCAGTGGTCAAGAATCCGTCTTGCAATGCAGGGGACTCCAGTTCGACCCTTGGTTGGGAAACTAAGATCCCACATGCCACACTACTGAGCCCGCTCTCCACAACTGGAGAGCCTGCGTGCCACAGCTACAGAGCCCATGTGCTCTGGAGCCTGCCAGTTGCCATGTATCTCAACTAAGACCCGACACAGCAAATAAATTAATTAATTTAAAAAAAAAAAAGCGGGTGCTAAATCAGATTCTTTAGGCCAGAGCCTAAGAATCTGCATTTTTAATGTTTCCTGAGTGATTCTCTTTAATTAAATCCTCCAGTGATTGAGGCTCACTGACTTAAGCACTTCACTTTTAACACTTTCACACATACTAACCTTCTTGATTAGGGTTTCAGGGAAATAACTAGTAGCTCATCTTTACAGGAAGATTGTGACATGGAGACTTTTTTTTTTCCCCGTTTCAGCTTTACCTGCTTTTCTTCAAGATACCACTAGATGGGGCCTTGTTTATACCTTTACATCCTTGATTAAAGGGACTTTGGCAACAAAGGCCAACAAATTTCCTCAGCTAAACTGAATAGTAAGCTTTGTGTACAGTCCTTGGTGAACTATCCTTTTCCGTCAGTCTGATATACAAAAAGGCCTGACCTGATTTCTGACAAAGCTGAAACTTCATAGTGCATAATCAGGCCAGATTATTTATTCAGTAGCACCAAATAGCTAACATAAAAGGTCTCAATCTAAACAGGAAAATAAAAATCCAGATTTAAATTTTGAATAAATAGTATTTGCAATCAGAGTTTCAAATGGAAATAAAATAGCTATCCTAGAAATTGATTTTAAACTCTTCCTAGTGTTCGGAGATTTTACTTACCAGTGCTTACATTTCCATTTGAACACAGAACTATTTTCATATGTGTGTATGTTATATGTTATAATGAGCTGTTGAGGTAATAGTTTTCAAAATATATTGCCATGGTAACATGGCTTAAAATCCATCTCCATTTCTTTTTTTCAGCTTTTTGACGGGTGGTAGAGAAACCATGGACCACTGCATACCAAGAGTATGCTTTATTTCAGATGCCAGTAGTCTCAAAGTAGGTTGTACAAGCAGGCGAGATGATCCAGTGGGTTATGGGGAAGAAAATACTAGAACTTCTACTAATTTTTCACCTGCCAAAGAGGAATTAAGCTTCACTAATATTTAATATGTGGACTGACACTGGTGCACAGTCATTCATGATTCAGGTTTCATGTAATAAAACACAAAAGATCCTAAGGGGGGTCTTCCCTGGTGGTACAGTGGTTAAGAATCCACCTGCCAATGCAGGGGACACAGGTTTGATCCCTAGGCCAGGAATATCCCACATGACGCAGAGCAACTAAGCCCTTGTGCCGCAGCTACTGAAGCCCGCATCTCTAGAGCCGGTGTTCTGCAACAAGAGAAAAGACTGCACTGAGAAGCCCGCGCACTGCAAAGAAGAGTAGTCCCTGCTCACGACAACTAGAGAAAAGCCCGCGCGCAGCAACGAAGACCCAAACGCAGCCAAATATAATAATAAAATAAATACAAATAAAGTTTTAAAAAAAAGATCCTGAGAGTAAGAGTGGGTGTTACATATGTAGAGGAGTTGGTGGAGATATCATTATCATTCTTCACTTTTACCATATTACAGCATTGTAGGTTAAATTAATACCTCCATCACCTTTCAGAAAATTGAATTGTCACTTTAAATATTAGCATCGAGACCACCATTATGTATATAACCAATCAGAATTAAGGTGAGAGGTTAACAGGTTACTTTCATCAGTCATGGCTTCAATCGCTGTGATCATGGTATTTTACAAGTCTTCTCTATTAGAAATAACACAGTATACCAATGCTTTTTTGCCATGATTAGGAAGAATGAGCACATTTTCCTCACTTTCATTCAAAAGAACTACAGTCTGAAGACTAGAATTCCACTCTTAAACACCTAAAGAAAATAAAGGCAGGCCTGACAGTCTTAAAACTTACAAAAAGGAAAGGAGAAAGGCAAAATTACTAACAAATGGAATATAGGGCTGTAGTGTTTTGCATCCACACCTATTTGTAAACTTTTAAGAATTTTAGAATTTTTTATATTTGAAACAAAAAGTATTCATCAAAAGCAAGTAAATCAAGCAGAAGTTCTGGAAATGATAATCATCTCAACTATGGAAGACATTTGTGAGACTATGAAATAATGCTAAACACCTCGCATCTAATTATATACTACATCATACATTTCAAACCTGTTAAATTGCTTTCAAAAGATTAAATTATGCTTTGCCTTCAATTTAAGAAAAAAAATAGCTTCCTGTATATTTGCCTGAAACACAAACATAATTTTCATTTTAAATATATAATACTAAAAATCAAACTTCATAAAAGTCCAGCAAAGTAGATTGTAAAACCCAGTAACTCAAATCTGCTTTACTATCTAAATTCACTCAATAATACAGCCCAAAATAATGAACTTTCTTAGGTTCTAAATGCTTCTGTGTCCTCAATAAAATATTAGTTTGCAAATTAGTCACAAGTGATCTTTAATAGCAGTAAAAATCAATTCACTTATTTAAGAATTCTATGAGAGGTCCAAATATTATCCCATAGATTAGAAAATAGTAATAATTGGTCAAGGAAATTGGAAGTTGTTTTTCCCCAGATTAGTTTTCCATACTTACGTATAGTTATTAATATTTTAAACCATCTTGGACTTCCCTGGTGGTCCAGTGGCTAAGACTCTGTGCTCCCAATGTAGGGGGCCTGGGTTCAATCCCTGGTCAGGGAACCAGATCCCACAAGCCGCAACTAAGGGTTCACATGCCACAACTAAAGATCCCACATGCCACAACAAATATCGAAGCTCCTGCTTGCAACAACTAAGACCTAGCACAGCCAAATAAATATTTTTTTAAACATATATGTATTTTTTAAATTTATTTTGTTTTTTATTTATTGACTGCACTTGGTCTTCATTGATGCGCGTGGGCTTTCTTCATTGAAGTGTGCGGGCTTCTTATTGTGGTGGCTTCTCTTGTTGCAGAGCATGGGATCTAGGCACATGGGCTTCAGTAGTTGTGGCTCATAGGCTCAATAGTTGTGGCTCACGGGCTCTAGAGCACAGGCTCAGTAGTTGTGGTGCACGGGCTTTTTTGCTCCACTGCCTGTGGAATCTTCCCAGACTACAGCTGGAACCCCTGTTCCCTGCATTGGCAGGTGGATTCTTAACCACTGCACCACCAGGGAAGCCCCCATATATATGTTCTTAAGCCATCTTGATGAATCATTTGTTGGAAACACTTTCATTAACCACCTCCAAGAAAGTGTTTCACCCCTAAAAAAAACTGTTGTGAACAATCTTGAGTCATTATTCTTTAAATTTCAGATAACAGGTTATCCCAGACTCTTATCATAATAAAAACTACAGCCGTCATTTCTTGAACATTCATTAAATAGTAGGCACTATGCTAAACTCTTCACATACCCTATGTTCACAACCGTGTGAGGAGCCAGGGAGAATCAAGATGGCGGAGTAGGAGGACGTGCGCTCACTCCCTCTTGCAAGAGCACCGGAATTACAACTAACTGCTGAACAATCATCAACAGAAAGACACTGAAACTCACCAAAAAAGACACCCCACAGCCAGAGACAAAGGAGAAGCCGCAATGAGACGGTAAGAGGGGGTGCAATCACGTTAAAATCAAATCCCATAAATGCTGGGTGGGTGACTCACAAGCTGGAGAACAGTTATACCACAGAAGTCCTGAGGGTTCTGAGCCCCACATCAGGCTTCCTAACCTGGGGGTCCAGCAACGGGAGGAGGAATCCCCAGAGAATCAGACTTTGAAAGCCAGTGGGATTTGATTGCAGGACCTCCACAGGACTGGGGGAAACGGAGACTCCACTCTTGGAGGGCACACAAAAAAGTGTGCTCACCAGGACCCAGGGGGAAGGAGCAGTGACCCCATAGGAGACTGAACCAGACCTACCTGCTGGTGTTGGAGGGTTGCTTGCAGAGGTGGGGGGCAGCTGTGGCTCACTGAGGAGACAGGGGCACTGGCAGCAGGGGTTCTGAGAAGTGCTCATTGGCGTGAGCCCTCCCAGAGTCCATCATTAGCTCCACCAAAGAGCCTGTAAACTCCAGTGCTGGGTCGCCTCAGGCCAAACGACCAGCAGGATGGGAACACAGCCCACCCATTGGCAGACAAGCAGATTAAAGTGTCACTGAGCTCCACCCACCAAATCTGATTAAAGTTTTACTGAGCTCCACCCACCCAGCCCAACCCACCATCAGTCCCTCCCACCAGGAAGCACCCACAAGCCTCCTAGACAGCTTCCTCCACAAGAGGGCAGACAGCAGAATCAAGCAGTGTCAGCAGTATTTCATCTTGTGGAACTGAAAATCACAGCCACAGAAAGACAGAGAGAATGAAAAGGCAAAAGACTTTGTACCAGATGAAGGGACAAGATAAAACACCAGAAAAACAACTAAATGAAGAGGAGATAGGCACTCTTCCAGAAAAAGAATTCAGAATAATGATGGTGAAGATGATCCAGGACTTTGAAAAAAACTGGCTGCAAAGATCGAAACGTTGCAAGAAAAGTTTACCAAAGACTTAGAAGAATTAAAGAACAAACAGAGATATGCAACACAATAAGTGAAATGAAAAATACACTAGAAGGAACCAATAGCAGATTAATGGAGGCAGAAGGGCGAATAAGTGACCTGGAGGACAGAATGGTGATAATCACTGATGCAGAAAAGAATAAGGAAAAAAGAATGAAAAGAACTGAAGACAGCCTAAGAGACCTCAGGGACAATGTTGAACACACCAACATTCACATTATAGGGGTCCCAAAAGGAGAAGAGAGAGAGAAAGGACCTGAGAAAATACTGGAAGAGATTATAGTTGAAAACTTCCCTAACATGGGAAAGGAAATAGCTACCCAAGTGCAGGAAGCGCAGAGAGTCCCAGGCAGCATAAACCCAAGGAGAAACACGCCAAGACATATAGTAGTCAAATTGACAAAAATTAAAGACAGAGAAAAGTTATTAAAAGCAACAAGGGAAAAATGACAAATAACATACAAGGGAACTCCCATCAGGTTACCAGCTGATTTCTCAGCAGAAACTCTGCAAGCCAGAAGGGAGTGGCACGATATATTTCAAGTGATGATAGGGAAGAACCTACAACCAAGAATACTCTACCCAGCAAGGATCTCATTCAGATTCGACGGAGAAATCAAAAGCTTTACAGACAAGCAACAGCTAAGAGAATTCAGCACCACCAAACCAGCCTTACAACAAATGCTAAAAGAACTTCTCTAAGCTGGAAACATAAGAGAAGGAAAGGACCTACAGAAACAAAAACAACTGTATGAGGTAGGTTTACTATCTAGCTCACAGATAAGGAAAATGAGGCTACAAGAATTGCACTAAACTACAGTTGGCGGAGCCAGCATTTGAATCAGTGTAGATTCCAGAGTCTGTGTTTGTAAGGAATATGCCATAGTGCTTTCTATTCACAGAGCATCTGCCCCATTAACTGCTCTCAGTTATCACTTCCACCTGAATGACTGATTTTGTCCTGATAACGTATGATACCCCTTTTTTTTCCATATATTATTTTTATCATGGAACTCCACTAACTTTTCTTTAGCTAATGTAACCCACAAATCTGGCAAATGAAAGTTTGCTAACCAAATTAAAGTGTTACCGTGGAAATTCTGGCTTGGTTAAATGCCATCAAACCCTACCTTCTTTGCTAATCCTCTTGTGATGGTAAATAACGCAAGGGTAGGACAATTGATCCAGATCCAGATTTTATTTATGATTTAAATGATAAAAATAATTCCTTTATCTTTTACTTATTGGAAAAAAGATGTGTCTTAATTTCGTGTCTCCTCAGACCTTGCATCAAATTGACACTCAACAAATATTTGCTGAACAAATGATTGAAACTTCATCCTCTCTTACCCACACCTTATAAAATCTTCCCCAACTACTCCAGTTCCCATGGGTTTCCTAACAGTCTTTATTTTTCAGTGTTTGGTGCTTGGAGGAAAAAAATATCTTGCTCAGTTTTACAGTGGTTGGGAAAGAAAAAGGAGTAGAATGATTGATTTGTTCCATCTGTCTTCCTTTTCACTCAGGTTTCTGCACAACATTGTTTACTTTTTCGCTGCCTTTCACTGCTTTCCATGGTCCCATATGTTGCTTCTCCTTCCTAGCAGGAGTCCAGTGTCTGAGCCTCCTTATTGTGTTTCCTTTCCCCCACATGTGGGCAGTGATTGAGTAAAGTCCCTGATCTCAAAGGTTAAGAAAATTAATTTTTTTTTTTTGGCTGTGAAGCTTATGGGATCTTAATTCCCCAACCAGAGATCATACCAGGACCCCTGCAGTGACAGTGCCAGGTCCAAAGAAAATTACATTTTCAATCTCCAACTCCATGAACTGAAAACATGCCAGTTCTGCGGTACTCTGAACTCCTCAAAGAAAGTGTCTAACATTACGGTTCTCTGTAAAGAATACAACTCCCAGTCCTATCTTTCCTCGGAGTAATATTAATAATTAATAAAATCAGTTCTTACAATTTCTTTGACCTACCTTGTTGCTAAACCCAATCAAATGAGCAAGAAACTGTCATAAGCCCTTGGTAATGTCCGATATGAAATGTACTGAACCTGAAGCATTTATGTAGGTTACAAAACCTATCCTAGTGCCACGGCCCCAGAAGACAGGCAGAAAGCACTCTTTGTGAATTTCTCCACTTTTTAGGGCCTATCTGGCATCTAAACAAGGTACACTTTGCAAAACATCAGGCTTTGCATGAAAATCAAGTTTCCCACAATTGAAAGATCTCCCATTCATCAGCATGCTGCAAGCAGCTTGAAGGTTCAGGAAAGTGTCTAAAGAGCAAAACTTCACAGAAATGGAACTCAGAGAAACAAACGGGACCAGCTAAGTGTATTTATTTTTTAAAAATCAGAATTATCTCTTTATTGGGGTAGAGGAGGGAAAATTCACTAATTTGTCCATAAACAAAGTGATATTTTTACTTTGGGAAAATTAATCTCAAAGGCATTGGACCTAAACAGATTGCCTGTTAACTCTCTCATAGGGAAAGCAAAATTTCACTAAATCTGCACCTTTATTCAAATTGTCATCTACTTTAAAGTAACTGGTATCCTCCCTGCTGTCCCTCCAAGAACTAGTTACCCCTTTTCTCCTTAACTCTTTTGTGGTTGCTGAAGAGTTTGCTTTCATCCTCAGAGTCCTCAGGCTGCATTATGAGGCAAGAAATTTGAAGGAGAATGAATTCAGGTTGTCTGGCAGCTCCTGGACAGCCAGGGTTGTCCCTTGGGAAAAGATGTTCTTAGAGCTAGTCTCCTAACTGAGTAAACAGAAACAACGTTTTGTAGTCCTCCTAAATCAAGACCCATATCCCCTTTCATTACAGTCCTGCTGATAATCATCCTGGGAATATAGAGAGGGGATACAAAAAGTAACATGGGGAAACTGCAAGCCAGCCAGATAGAGATTTGGGTTGACATCACTTTCAGGCTTTATCCGTTCAATCATTTATTATGTGATGCATTTATTCAACAGTCATCACTGGAAGTCCACCAGGGTCAAGGACTAATAGGTGCTAGGGATACGGTGCTGATCAAAATACACAGTCTTTGCCTTATTACAGCTTCTTCCTAATGGATACAGCCAGTAAACAACTATATGTAAGTATTATGAACTGAAGTGTGCTCCCCAACCCCCAAAATTTATATTTGAAGCTCTAACCCACAATGTGACTGTATCTGGAGATAAGGCCTTGAAGGAGGGAATTAAGGTTAAATTAGGTCACAAGGGTGGGGCCCTAATCTGATAGGACTGCTATCCTTATGAGAAGAGGAAGAGACACCAGAGACACCCTAAACCTCTCCCTCCGTGCACACACAGAGAAGAGGCCACGTGAGGACATGATGAGATGGCAGCCTTTCATAAGCCAGGAAAAGAGACATCACAAGAAACCAATCCTGATAGCATCCTGACCTTGAACTTCTAGCCTCCAGAATTGTGAGAAAATTAATTTCTGTTATTTAAGCCACTTAGTCTGTGGTATTTTGTTATGGAAGCCTGACCAGACTAATAGAGTGGCATAATGTTGGGTAACACAAGAATCATGAAGAAAATAAAGTATGGCAGGATGTATAGTGATGGGATGGAGAGCTATGTTGAATATGGAGACTAGGAAAGGCCCTGGGGGAAGACCACTCCAGGCTGAAGTATTCTTGGGGGAATTAATTCCCTGACATGGGAACAAAATGGAGGCATGTGAGAAACAGCCAGCAAGCCTGTGTAGCCCAAGCACATGAGGCAGGGCACACATGAAAGAAAATGCGGACAAAGAGGAAACCAGGGGCCAGATCACTGGGGCCATGCGGGCCATGGCAAGGACTTCAATTTTGTTCTAAGCGGGATGGAAAGCCACTGGAAGGTTTTAAGCAAGAGGGCAACGAATCCGATTTACTTTAAAAGGGTCACAGACACACAGGGAGGAGACTGTGGGAGAGAAAGGCTGGACGGTGGGAGAATGGTTATGAGGCTAGTTTAATCGTCCAGGTGAGAGATGGTGGGGGCATGGGCTAGAAGGGCCGGGGATGAAGGAGGTGAGAAAAAGTTGGATTCAGAGTATATTTTCAAAATGACTCAGGATTGCTCAATTGATTAGATGTGGCATGCAAGAGAAAGAAAAGACTTAAGGGCCCTGACTGAGCTGTGCCCTGGTGGTTGCAGTGCTGCTTACTGAGATGATAAAACAGCAAGAGGCACAAGTTTGGTGGGGAGCGGGTTTGAATCGAGAGTTCTGTTTTGTCCATGTTAGAATCTGAGACATCTGTTACACATCCTAGTGGAGATGTTGAATAGGCAATTGGATAGACCAGCATGGAGTTCAGGGAGAGGTTAGGACAGGGAGATAAAATGAGTGTCATTAGCATTTAAGTGGTATTGAAAGACTGAATATCATAGTCACTGCCAACACCTGCTTCTCAGTTTAGCAGATCCATATTTAGGGGTGGGGGAAGAAGTAGAGGGCTATTTTCCTATCTTTCTGCTCCTCCTTTGCCTTCTCCATCCCTTCAAAAATTACCCCATCTGGCTTCAAGCCCTCACTTGGGCCGGTGTTGCTGACTGGTACACACTGAAGCACATTCCCCAGAACTGCGGAGGCAGAGTCCTCCCGCTGGTGGAGCCTGGCCGCTCTGCCTGTGGTTCTAAGCTCAGTTAGGCCTGTTCTCTCTAAAGCCTGGATCCCTGGAGGAGGTAAGCCTTCTTCCCTGACCTCCTACCTGCCTCTCCTCACCATTCCACAGACATGGTGTCTTCACTGACTCTTGGCCTTCCATCTTCAACTCTAGTAGGAAGGCAGTGAGAGCAAATCTCTTTCACGGGACCACAGACCTCTTTCGTTAATAGAGAAGAAAAACAACAACTGCTTTAAGTGCTAAGGGAGAGAAAGCCTACCTCTGGGAGTCAAAAGTCCCACTGTAGTTTCCACGTATCGTTGCCGCTAAACTGAATGAAGAGGATGACCTTGCAAGGGGAGGCTCCATAACCTGGCCTGGCTGGATTATGGAGAATTACTCAGGAATGAGCCGTAATCTGGGGCTTCCCTGGTGGCTCAGTGGTTAAGAATCCGCCTGCTGGTGCAGGGGACACAGGTTCATAGCACTGGTCTGGGAAGACCCCACACGCAACTAAGCCCATGCGCCACAACTATTGAGCCCACGTGCCACAGCTACATAATCCCATGTGCCTAGAGCCCATGCTCCACAAGAGAAGCCACCACAATGAGAAGCTGCACACCGCAACGAAGAGTAGCCCCTGCTTTCCACAGTTAGAGAAAGCCCGTGCACAGCAATGAAGACCCAATGCGTCCAATAAATAAGTAAATTTATTAAAAAAACAAAACAATGAGCCGTAATCCACAGTCAAAGTCAGATCTGGTGGGAATCTGAACCTGCCAGCACCCAGAAGTGCTGCTTGTGGCCCAGGGTAGGGATCTTCATGCCGGGCTGCAGGCATCTTGAGCGTGAAGAAGGCAACCAGTTGATAGATTCTTACTCTCAGGTCCCTACAACTAAGCTGCTTGAGAAGGCTGCTGTGCCTTACTCTCTAGGACCTCATGCTGCCCTTTAATTACTGCCCTCTTCCCACTTTAGGAAAGAATTGCCACCTGGAATCTTATGAGGGGATTGCTTCTGGATGTAAAGAGTTGCTAACCAAAGAACTACTCAAAATCTTAGTTTCAAAGAAAGATCCTTAAGGTATTTATTAAGGGGCCATAATTTTGTGTTTTCCCATAGCTTATACTAAACACCATATATGACCAATTCTAAGATAAGCATTTTTTCACATTGTAATCTCTCTGAAATTGGTGTATCTTGCCATCATGTAAGCCCGATGGCTGTCATTACCTGCACTTGTGCATTTTCACAATCAAAACCTGTAGAATGCATACTAGAGGTATAGTGGAGCACTCTTTTATCACCTAAGAAGCAGAGTTGTGGGGTGAAAGTGGACAGTGGGTCGTGAATCATACCGGGTTAACAATATTCCTAAAGCAGGAGACAAATTTCTTGTGTTTAGAATAACTCTCTAGGTCAAATAGATGAGTTTCTAAATTTAAATTTACCACCCAAAGATACACTTGTTGCCAATTCAATTTTGACTCCTTAAAAAACTTCTATAAGGGCAGTCTGTAAGGAAACGTTCTGTTTGCAGCTTTCTTATTTGCTAGGTCACCTAAAGGCAATTTTCCTCTACATTACTTGCCTTGAACAGGTACAGGTTTGGAAGTAATTTCAACAGCATTCATAAATGAATCCTCTCTTCAAATTTGATGATGTGGTCATTTCAACAGAAGAAAAAATAGAAGGTAAGACATGTACATTCTGATTACAACTATGTACAAATGCATGCTTATATAGTAATAACGTTCAGAAGTTAATTTTGAGTAATATCTACAATTTTATTTGTTGAATTTTAAAAATAACGCTCCCATAGAAGCTCTCCTAACTGACCTCCACTTTAACAGCCCAGCAAGTAACAAGTTCCCTCTTTCCTCTAAACTATCCTGCACACCACATGCTAGTAGTCTACTCTCTGTGCATAAGCACTTTTGCTGCCATCTCTCTCCAGATCAAACAAAATCAGTAAGAATATAGATTTGAACTGCATGATCAATAGGCTTGAACTAATGGATCTCTGGAAAACATTGTACCCAACCATGAGAAAATACACATTCTTTTCAAGTATACTCAGATCGTTACACAAACTGTCCATTTGTGGGGGCATAAAGCAAATTTCAAATAATTTTCAAGGGTTGGAATTGTATAGATCTGATTTGCCACCATGTCATTAAGTTAAAAAATCAATAATTTAAATTCAATTTTTAGAAATTAAGAGAATCATTGCTAAATAATTTGTGGCCCCAAAGAAAAATAGTAATGGAAATTAGAGCATATTTAGAACTAAATGATAAATGAAAATAATACTATAGTAAATTGTATTACTGTCCCAAATAGTTTCTAACGTCCCTGTATAAAAGTAACATCCCTGACACTTTCTCTGCCTTTACTGTTATATTTTTGTTCATAGAACATATCACTACATAAAAATTACATATTTGTTTGCTTGTTTATCTTCCTTAGCATAATGTAATTGTCATGAGAATAGAAACTTCTCTCTTGTGTTCACCAATGTATCTAAAGTTCCTGGCACATAGTATTCAATAAATATCCATTGAATGAGTGAATATTGTTATTAGTTTACTATTTGGGTGTTCTCTTTACCAATACTAGTTCTCTTGTTTAATGTGGTTTAGTTTTCAGTTCTTCTCTGATATTAATTTTGTCACTCCCTTTTTCTTTTTGTTCATGGAATCTTGATATACTTTTGCCTGTTTCTTAATTTTTACATCAGTTTATCTTATGTTTATCTATTCCAAGCAGCAAATTTTGCATTTCCTTTTTTTTTTTTTTTTTTGGCTGTGCCGCGAGGCTTGTGGGATCCTAGTTCCCCAACAAGGGATTGAACCTGGTCCTCGGCAATGAAAGCACAGTCCCAGCCACTGGACCACCAGGGAATTCCCTGCATATAATTTTTTTAAATAAATTTATTTATTTATGTATTTTATTTTATTGGCTGTGTTGGGTCTTTTTTGCTGTGTGCGGGCTTTCTTTAGTTGTGGTGAGTGGGGGCTACTCTTCATTGTGGTGCGTGGGCTCCTCATTGCCGTAGCTTCTCTTGTTGCGGAGCATGGGCTCTAGGTGCGTGGGCTTCAGTAGTTGCAGCACATGGGCTCAATAGTTGTGGCACACGGGCTTAGTTGCTCCACGGCCTGTGGGATCTTCCTGGGGCAGGGATCAAACCCGTGTCCCCTGCATTGGCAGGTGGATTCTTAACCACTGTGCCACCTAGGAAGCCCCCCCTGCATATCATTTTTAATTCAAGGATTTTTGTCTTTTTTGGGACTTCCTTGGTGGTACTGTGGTTAAGAGGCTGCCTGCCAATGCAGAGGACATGGGTTCCATCCCTGGTCCGGGAAGATCCCACATGCTGCAGAACAACTAAGCCTGTGCACCACAACTACTGAGCTCTAGAGCCCTCAAGCCACAACTACTGAAGCCTGCATGCCTAGAGCCCGTGCTCCGTAACAAGAGAAGCCACCGCACTGAGAAGGCTGAGCACTGCAATGAAGAGTAGCCTCCGCTCCCCACAACTGGAGAAAGCCCACGTACAGCAACAAAGACCCAACACAGCCAAAAACATAAAATAAAATAAATTTTTGTCTTTTATACATGATATTAAGCATTTACATTTATTTTCTTGCTGTTTTTATTTCCGTAATCCTGCTTTGTGTTCTCTAAATTTTGTTTTCTTAGTATTTCCTTCCTTCCCTTCTTTTATAAATGTTATTTATTTTCCCAGACTATGCAATATACTAGCTGAGGGCAAAGGGATAGGAAGTAGGGAGTAGTGGAAGGAAGTTACAAAATAACAACCACAATTTCCTGATCAGAAGCAAGTAAGGCCTATATTAGCTCCTATGTTTTCTTCCTTATGAAACATTTCAACCTATTTCCTGTTCTTTGCCCTGTTTTCTCTACTGCTTTCTATAAGATGTGTTTGTTGGCAGCTGTTAGGCTGCAGCCCACAGGTGTACAAGGCCTGTGCTTGGCCAGCTTCAAGACTGAAGAAAGACTGGAGTCAGCAACAGAGACATCGGGGTGAGACAGGCTGGGACCCTTTGCTGCAGTGCTTGCACCTGGACCAATGTCTCCTTGAGCAACAAAATACAAAGAAACTATAAGGGACTAAAAATAACTGCATGCATGAAAGGTTGGGGCAAATTCTGAACAAAAGATACAAAAAGACCAAAAAACAAACAAACAGAAACCCAGCTGCCACTTCAAAGAGCTGGGGGTCAAAACAGGGTATCAGGAGCAAAAGCAGGGTACCACACGCAAAAGCAGGGTACCATGCGCAAAAGCAGGGTACCGCGCATGCCCCCTGCACTCAGTACCAACAAAGGGGTGGGCAAAACACCTAAGCTACCACTCCAGCCTGACCCCTGGACACACCCCTACCCTCAACTCCATATTAGGAACCAGCTCCCTCCACTTCGGGGGCGGGGGGGGGGGCAGTGGTGAATGAACAAGGGAAACTATTACTTGTTTTCAGTTCCCCCTGCTGCAACAGGAGCCCCAATAAAGCCTTGCCTCTTGACTGGCCTCTTATCAATTTCTGTTGACTGGGGAAGGCCAAGAACCCTGGTCAGTATCAAATGGTTTATGGATGGAGGAGCTTACATGTCTGAAGCAAGGTCCTGGAGTGACACCCCGCCGTGTGCAGTGGACAGGCAGGCAGGACATGGTAGCAGTCTCCACTTCTGGAGGAAGGAGAGTACCAGTTATAGGGGAACTGCCATCAGGTGGGCTCACTAGTTACCAGGGAAACCAGCAGAGGGGCAGGCTCCTCACCGCCCCTTTGATAAGAACAATCAGCAGCTGGGGCCTGGGGCAAGTGCACAGGAAGGTCAGGCACGTGCGTAGGGTGCAGGGGGAGCAGACACTGGTCGGGGAACATACACGGAGCATGGGCACGGCCATCTTGAGCAGCCTGACCATACACTCCACCCCTACATACCCTGCACGGCCCTTACAATCTTGGTCTGCCTCTCTTCCAAGATATCCCTGGGGTCAGGTGTGCAGGGGGCGCTGCAACCAGATACCACACATATAATACAGGCAGCAGCAGCCAAAGAGTGTCAAGAGTAGGGTACCTCGTGTGCTCAGAACAGTCATTTGTCAGGATGTAGGCAAATTTTGGAGCCAACCGCTTATGGTGTCAATGGAAATGGAGCCAATGGCAGTGGTGCCCTGTCCAGTTATAAGGAAGGTAAGGCCATTCTGGGTTTTCACAAACCCAGAGCCACCCCCATGGGGAGGGGAAGGCCCACTTTTAAAAGAAACATTCTGGTGGTCTCGTCAGGGGTCTGAAGTCACAGTACAGGTCTGTCAACCCATGTTATGTTGAGTGCCATTACGGGTGGACCCATTAGGTCTTTGCAAACAAAAAACATTTAATCCCACTCGTTGGACTTGTGTGTCCAGAAGCCAGCCTATTCCATTCCACACAGCATAGCCCAGGGGGGCTCGTGGGCAGTCGGTTGTACAGTAACGTTTACCAACAGGGGTCCTTCTGATGCACTGGCATGTGGGATGGAAGATGCTGAGAGTATTTCTCCCCCATGGTCAGCAGTCCCCACACAGTCACAGTAGCAGGGTCACTTTTTCACGGAAGTCTGGAGGAGGACAGCAGCAACATCTGGCTGTATACCTGAAACAGAGCAGGACCCTGTGGGAGTCCTAGGCACGGAAGCCTTTCTGTGTCCCACGTTTCTTGTTTGCAGGGAATAGACTCCAACCTCCATGACATCCCCTGAGTTCCAAAGGGCAGGTTTGAATAGATGCTAATCAGGGAAGGGAGGGGAGGCAAAGGAGGAGAACACCTGAGGCCAGATTAAAGGAACCAGAGAAGCTCATCAAGAGATTACCTGAGACCAGATTAAAGGAGTGCAGGCCCTGAACACACCCTAATCCTCACCAGCAGCCCCACCCTTGAACCATGGCTATGAAACTCCTCACCAAACCCTCCTGGGTCAGGACACACAGTTTTGAGAGGCACGAGTCTGCAGTGTCTCCCTTTGCCTGGCAAGGCAATGAAGCTATTCTTTTCTACTTCACCCAAAACTCTGTCTCTGAGATTCAATTCGGCACCAGTGCACAGAGGCCAAGTTTTCGGCATCAGACCCAGCAATTAGACCAGTGCTGCTTTCAGTCCTCGAATAGATTTCCTCCCTCAGGCTACAGATGAAACGTAAGACATCCAACAAGCACAACACAGGGGAGAGTGTGACAATTAAGCAAGATACAAGCAGTAACCACATCTGAGATAATACCACACCCACCTGTGGTTTTTGTCCTAGTCTGCAATCCAGGTTAGAAAACTCAACTTTTCAATAGTACAGGAATGTGTCTAAAATCACACAGGCAATGGCCACCTAGTTTTATCTTGGATGTCTGAACCATAGCTACTCCATTTTGACCTTCAAATCCATTCCCTTCCTCAATGGCCAAAGCAGATGTACAATACATGTCTAAAGACCACAAAACAGGTTGCTCTGGTCAGTAAAATTTAAGTTAAGCCAGAATGACTTCCCCATATCTCAATACATGCTGATTTTCCATCATTTCCCCTCTTGATTGCAATTCTTTCAGTAGAAAGCACTGATAATCAAAACATCCAACCCTCGATGCTGGGGTGCTACCTCCTACCCCAGGTCCAGACCGTGTCCCTCGGTGCAAGCCCGCCCATATACTCGCCTAGTCATTCACGTTGGTGGAAAACTAATCGGCTCTCGTGAACAGGCTCAAAGGTATGCTAATGAGGAAATACTTTATAGTATTTCATAAGCCATACATTTTATCACTTATACCCAATTGTCACACAAGCATTGTACATGTGCTTTTAGTAGCAGACTTCAAAAAAGCAGTGTTACACTTCATGAGTGTGTGACAATTTCACTCGATAATTTTCTTTCCATCTAGAACATCAGGGCAAAAGTATGGCTAATACAATAACTTTCATAAATACAGACCTCAATTAACAGAACTAGAATTTAATATCGACTAAAACATAATCTTTTTTCTCCTTAAAATTACCCTCATCTCTACCAAACACAGCCAAATCAAAACTAATTTGTTTGCAAAACAAGTCTGGTCAATTGACCACCTAGGATCCTCCAAACTGGCTGTGGTGGAATTCCTCAGAAGGAGCATCAGACTGAATTCCCTGAAGGCCTCTCAAGGCCAGGAAAGCCATGCCAAAGTCCTGCCATCAGATTCTGCCTTGGTGGATTTTTCTCTTCTAGAAGTCCACAAAATGTTGAGATTCTTGCACATGCCAGGAGACAGTCTTTTCCATTCCCCTAATGATAAGGCTGCTTGGAACCCGAGTCCCCAATTTCCGGAGGGACCAGGCAGAGAGAAAAGAAAAATGTTTCAATTCTACCCACACGTGTACTTTACCCAAGTGCAAATCATAACTAACTTGAGGAGGGGAAGGGCTTCCCTCTATGTGGAAAACAAATTAAAAAAAAACCCAGTAACATTCCAGGCAAAAAGCTTAAAACTTATAATCATATTCACTAATCCTTTTGTTAATTTTTTATGAAGCCATCATGTCTTCCATTAGGATTTTTTAATTTCTTACCCTGTTCAGCATTATAATCTGAAATTTATCAGAGATCTGTTATTGTCAAAACATCCTTCCTATGAATCTTCATGAAGATGAAGCACTTTTGCAAAAGCATGAGAGTACAATAATAACTGCCAATAAATGACAGAAGACTTAAAAATTCACAAACACCTGATCACAATGTAATCAATAAAGAAACTTAGTTACAAGAATTATGACTGATTAGGACTTCCCTGGAGGTCCAATGGTTAAGACTGTGGTTCCAATGAAGGGGGCACAGGTTCGACCCCTGGTTAGGGAACTAAGATGTCTATGTCCCAACCCCCGCCAAAAAAATAATTATGACTGATTATAATCTTAACATTTGAAAACCTTAATCTCTGGCAAAAACCAAGAAGCAAGTAATTGTGCATTTCCTGATCGGAAAACTTAATGCTTTAGTCTTCCTCTCCTAAGCAGGTAAAGGGTAGGTAAACTTAGACCCACCCAGCAATTAATGTTCCAATATTTTATCCTATTTGAAATTACCCAGATAGTCAATGAATTCTCTTCATTTAACTTAGTTTAGTTTCAAGTTACCAAAATCTGGAGAGACTATTTTAGATAGACATTCCCAAAACATAATTATTTCTATAGAGTATACCTAAAAACTCTTTTTTTCTCCTTTTCCTTTTAGAGATCACATAAAATTAAAGTTCCAGAGAGCTCAGGTAGATCATTTACATCTCCAAGGCACAAGAGAAATACCAATTCCTTCTAGAGAGCTGGCTAAGCCAATTACGAAGTCTTGTTTGATACAATAGCAGAGCCATTAGGCCACTGTTCTCCAGACCTCTTGATAGCACCCATTAATTTAGGACAGCCACTCTGGGACTTCCCTGTAACTTTTGGGATCAGTCCTGGAACTGCTGGCTCCCAAGTGTCAGTGGACAGCCACCCCATGACTACCCCTGCAACATTTCAGATGACCCCCGCAACATCTGGGCCCTGCTTTTCATTTCCCGTCCCGTATTTCCGAACATCTCTGTAGTCACGGGAGTCTCCTTGGTCCCTTGGCTGGCTCCACCAATTGCTGGGCTGCACCCCACAGGCCCACAAGGCCTGTGCTTGCCCAGCTTCAAGAAAGGGCCCAGAGTCAGCAACAGAGACAACAGTGGGTTAATGGATGGAGAGCTTACACGTCTGAAGCAAGGTCCTGGAGCAACACCCCACTGTGTGCAGTGGACAGTGGGCAGGATGTGGCAGCAGTCTTCACTCTGCGGGGTGGGGAGGGATTACCAGTTCTACAGTTACAGGGGAATTGACACCAGGTGGGCTCTTTAGTTACCATACCTCTCACCGCCCCCTTTTAGGCAGGAGATAGATGGGCCCCAGGGTAAGCAGCTGGAGTCTGTTCCCTGTGGACAGAAACTCCAAAATATCAGTAACAGGACAATCGAGAGAGGAGGCTGGGCCCTGCCCAGGTAAGAGATAAAAGACCACATGCTCCTCATTCTTGAAATCAAGGAGAGCGTCCCGATACACATGCTCAGAAAGGCTCCCTGGAGGTCAAAAAGGGAGGGGGCACCACCCCATTGCAAGCGATGTCAGTGATCTGGAAGCCTCTTCACTAGACCCCATCTTGGCTGAGAGATGCATGCACACAGGGAAGGACCTGGAGATAAACCAAACAGGGACTCAGCCAGGCAAAGCAAGATGATTGGTCAAAGGAAACCCGAAGAAATGCCCCAAATATGTGATTCAAACTACCACGAAGGCGCGACTCTCTCTCTGAGCCCGCCTGTGTGTCTATCCCCATATACTGTACTCTTTTTCCTCCTAATAAACACACTTTACTTGCTTCACTACTCTCCATCTTGATGTGGAAATTCATTTCTACACAGTTGACGGGCCAGGGCCTTGTCACTGGCCACTGGTCCCCCGTGGTCTGGTGACTAGGATTCAGCGCTCTCACTGCTGCTGCCCAATCTCCGTCTCTGGCCAGAAACCAAAATCTGCTTCAAGCCACTGCAGGCTGAGGCTTCCTGAGATCACTTTGATAAGACCAATCACCAGCTGGTGCCTGGGGCACGTCTATAGAAGGGTCAGTTACCTGCATAGGGTGCAGGGGAAGCAGGCACTGGTCGGGCAGGGGACGTACAGAGAGCAAGAGAACAGCCATCTCGAGTGGCCTGACCATACAGTGGTGAACTTTACAATTTCTTCCTTAGGTTACAGAATACAAAGTTGAGATTTTTGACTGAACTAGAAGAGTAACGAACATCACCGAGAAATAGAGTTGATCAGACTTTGCATTTTTCCTCTGGAGGAGAGGAGGCATGTTTTTGTTTAAATGAGAGAAGTTGCATTATTTCAAGTTGGGGAGTGGTGCTGTTGCCACTGGTGTTCTTTGGAAGTATGGCTAAAGAAGCGGCTATAAATGTTGAGTACCAAAAAGATGGACCATCATGAACGGAGTGGATTGGAACTCAGTATCTGTTATGATCCTCCTTTTAGTTTATGTTTTTTGTGTAACTACACTTTCCAGATTCACGGAACCTAGGGTTTTAAATGCAAATTGGGTTCTGCCAACTGAATGCCCAGTGCCAATTTTTTTCTGCAGCACTGCTTTGATATTCAGCATTTGCTTTGGAGGTGTCAAGAGGGTTAGTTGTAGAGGCAGTGGCAGTGCAGCTTCCTGATCTCTGGATGTCTGCTTCAACAGATGTCCTTGAAGTCCAAGGTCCAAGGAGGCCTCCTAACTCCCTCCCTTCCTGGCTGTAGTGGAAAGAGCAGCTCTGCTGGCTAGTCAGAATGGTAGTGTTTATTGTGGAATCTTCCCTCTAGATGCGTTGTCATAGAGCCTTGACATTCCAATGATTGAGAAGACATCTAATTTCTGATATTCAGGTCTTTTCTGCTTTAATTAATGTTTTCTGATTCTTAAAACCCTGATTGATAAACTGAAATATGCAGAATTCCGTATCTTTTTCCGGATTCTTTCCATTTTAAAGAAATTTTTGAAATTCTTAGGAGTTTCCCTGCTGGGTGATAAACTTAGTTTAGTAAACAATTAACCTTTGGAGCTAATTGTTCTTGGTTATTCTGAGTACAAATGCATGCTACACAATGTGGTCAAACAAGTTGTTTTGTCTTCTAAGGAAAAGAGCTCTCTCTGAGTTTCAACACTGCTATTCTCTGATGGTTTTTAAATGATTAGACAGGAAAGTAAAAGTATTGCAGTCTGATGTTCAGAAATGTTGGGTTTTTCATTAATTTTATTTTCCAAACATTAGTTGAAAAGAACATTAAAAGCATCAGAAATACAAATATGGCCTAATGGTTAACATCAGAACAATTATAAAATGTTTGAATACATCACATACTTCGCATCACAGTAAAACATCAAGAGAACTAATTAATATACCCTGCTAATTAGTCATATTCAACTGGATTCTCATTACTTTTATAAAAGTTCTCATTTTAGCCCTTATGGAGAAGTTATATATGTCTATTTATATCTTTATCTCCATATAGACATAGCTATAGATAGACATATATAACTTATGAAGAGACAAGTTACATATATCTATCTCTGTATCTATATCTACATATATCTACATATAGATATAGATACAGAGATATGAAGATACAGGAAGGCTAAGAATCTAGCCCACTATGTATTTCATGCAAGTTAAATCAATAATTCCTTTATGAGCATAAAGAGACTGAATACCTCATATGCACACGCTTAGTTTTCTTTATGCTATAATTTTTACCTCCCAAAGATGGGTCAAATCATCTCAAACTCAAATGTCACAAAGGAAACTTGTCATTTTTAGTTTTACATGTAGAAATTACTTTTTAAAAATCTTTTATTGTCACACTTGAAATGCCTGACCAAAAAAGAGATTCATACCTTAAAAAGTATGAAATAGCTTCATGATTAATATTACTACTTATAAAGCTGTTTGGCTTATTGAAATAAATACCAGGTTCTGAATTTAGACAAAAGCCTAATTCCTAATTTGCCACAATTCTTCAAATGATCTTGGGAGAGGATATTAGATTTCTTAATTCTTTGTTAAAAAGAGGTAATATATGAACCTATCCCATGGAAGTATTAATAAATGAAAACAGTGTTGTATTAAAAATATAAAAGCACAGTTGAAATAGGTTATAGTGACTTCCAAAAATAGCATTCCATTACCAAAAAAAAAAAAACAACAATGTGTGAGAGTGGATATTTTCTCTTCTGTTATAAAATTTAATAGCAAAAATAAAGGACAAAGGGGAGAGAAGGAAAGAAGGGAGACAGCCCTAAAAGGACTCTCTTATTTCAAAACAAAATAAAATCCGTATCTCATACTTTAACCTCGGAATTAGAAATGACTGGTTGATACCGGAAGGTAAGAGTTATTAGATGAGACTGAGCAGAGTTCCACCTGAGTATCAACTGTCTTCTCCATGCTTCTCATGACCTCTGTGTTTGCACAGCACGGGATAGGGTGCTATAAACTGAACACCTTTCATTCAAAGGGACAAAGTGCCTTCCAATCTGCAATAGCAGTTTTTGAATATAACAATTTATAAAGGTAGGTTTTGTATCTTGATGCTCATCTTGTCTAGAAGTTACAGTTCTAAAGTTGTATTGAATTCAAATGCCAACTGTATAATGAAAACATTTTTACATAAAAATATAAGTTAACAGTTGTTACACTAGGAATCACAGAGCGTATAATAAAATGTTTTTTAACTGTAGAAATACTTAATCTATTATGCCTTATTGCCCATTTCCAGTTTAAGATTCATAGGAGATAAAAAACACAATTAGTCTGAACACAGATCATCCTAAGAATTTTTCTACCATAGTAATATATAAACAAAGACCAAAAAAAAAAAATCTAAATAGTTACTTTTAGTATCTACTTTGTCAGGTTATTAACAAATCATTCTCACACAGAAGGAAAACATAAATCAAAACACCCCCATCTCATTCTTATACCTTCTTAGACAATCATTAAAGGTCATGTAACACATACAACAGTCTAGCCTGCTTCCCACATAACAGCACGCTGATGAGATGACCACAGCTAGTGCCTACTCTCCCAGGAAGAGCATCCCTCTACCACAGATGCAGTCCTCTTCACTAGGTTTCTTGGGTAAGATCATTCTGAAATAGAATAATTCATTTTTTAGCAAGCAAAAACAGATTTCTTTTTAAAAGAACTATACAGCTATTCAGCTGACATGAAGTAATAATGTCTATAATTAGAAACAGTAATCATCGTCATACTCTTAGTTGACTGTCTTATGAAAAGAAACTAACTAATGCTTGTGTATTTTTGGTAAAGATGGTTATAGATAATATATTTCCGATTTTTTGCTTTAACAATGTATTATTTACTCCAATAAGCCTGCTACCAAAAAAGTATATTGATTCCATTTCAACACTTCAAAGAATCAAAATTTATAATGCAGTTAATAAAAATAATGCCTCAGTAAAGATGATACCTTCACATTCTTTAAAAAATCCAGCTCAGACTTACTTCAAAGAACCATAACATTGACCATAATCAGTTCATTCCCTACTTTAACACAGTAGCAGGATCACTCCCTGGCATCTATTTAAAAGTTTAGTACAAAAGATTGGAGCACAGGTCAGGTGTAAAATAACAAACATTTACATCAACTCTTAAAATGTCAAGAAACTGCAAAGCTAATCAATAGATGCTAATGCTTCAGACAAAATAAAGTCATTAGTGTCCACTGTCGAGGTCTTTAAGTTTTGATGTACCTCTGGTCTCACAAAATTTTAAAAAATCAATTAGTATCAGAAACAAAAAACATTATCCACAAGATTCTCTAGCCTCCATGACTCTAAACAGAGGGGACTGGAATCTGCTTGGCTGAAGTACTGTCATATTCTTGCATTAAATCATTAGTGGTGTGATAATGCATGGCAATATATGAAGTGGCAAATCCAAAAGAGGTTACTGGCTGTAAGCTACGTGGGATACTTTCTTCCTGGGACGGGCTGCTGTTATAGATACTGTAGTACGGCTCAATGCGAGTGTTGATGGGGGTCGAGCTGCTCTGACCGTAGTGTTGATGTCCAGCAGACATCTTGGGACTGACCACACTTTCCTTCGAAGGACTTGGGCCGCAGGCCTGGTCCACAAATTTCTTCTGAGGCTTCGGAGACAACATGTAGGCAGAGTTTGTTTCATGATGGGAGGATTTGTTTCTGTTGACTTCGAGGCTCCCTTTCCCCATGGCTCGAAGTCGAGTCTTCTGTTTGCAGCAGAAGAAACCCAGGCCTATGTACTGGAGGCACCATAGCACTTTCCTTCTCAGCCCTGCACTGTTCCGCGAATATATAAAAGGGTTTAATCCTGACTTGAAAAATATAAGCGTAAAACCAAACAGTTCAAACTGGTAAAGGATGAAGCTTCCATTGCTGGACAGAACCACCTGCACCAAGGAGATCCCCAGTGGAAGACAGCACACCAGGACCGACAGCACAATGATCACACAGGTGACTACCGCCTTGGAATCCTTAGCCGTGGAGAGATTGACAGCCGACACCAGCCGGAGCCGGCTGGCCGCTGGGGTTGGCAGCTGGCTGGGGCTCTTGGTGTATCCGTGGGTCTGGACATGCTGCAGCTTGTTGTAATTCTGGTTCCTGTACAGAGCTGGCATGGTACACTGGATGGGATCTCCACCTCCCTTCCCAGGGGCCCCCATGAAAGGCTGTGGTCTGGAAGCATCAACTGTGATGACAGGGGGGCACTTTCTGACTTGAGCATTTTTCCGCAGGGTCTGAGCAATCATGATGTAAGACACAGAGACCACGGCAACACAGAAGGTGAAGTCCACCACATAGAGAGACAGGATGGCTTTCCCTTCTCCAGCCATCAGACTGGACATGGGAAGGCAGAGGTGGGACTTGCTGGTTTTCAGGGTGGCCAAGGTGGCGAGGGTGAAACTGGTGGCCCAGAGGAGCAGAGTGAGGAGCAAGGTGCAGGGAAAGGAGGCTGTGCGGTTCGGCTGCTTCCCCAGCACCATGTGGAGCCGATGCAGGGCGATCACCGCCACCGTCTTGAGGGACATGATGATGAAGCCGGAGCTGGTGAGGTGGAAGGTGAAGCAGAAAGCATCCGGTATGCCGCTGGCTGAGCTGAAGAACAACACGAAGGTGAACATGGGGGCCGTCACGCCACAAATGAAGAGGTCACAGAAGGACAGGTTCAGGATCATGAAATCAAAGTTGGTTCTGAATTTCCTGAAGGCCGGGTCAAAGAAGGACAAGAAGACAATGAAGTTGCCGTAAGAGCCCAGGAAGAAGATGATTGCGAGCAGGAAGGTGCAGGTCACCAAGGTGGCCGTGTGGATGAGGTCCTGCAGGTCCTCCTGGAGAGCAGTGCTGTTTCCTCCCTGGGAGTGAGGCACACGTAGCAGGGTGGTGTTGGGGGCATCCTGAAGGTGGTCCGTTGAGTTCATCTTCAAAGAGAGATGACTCTTCCTTCTGTGGGAAGGGAGTCAGGGCCTCAACTCACAGATGAGCGATATCTGACAAAAGAGGCCCAAGGCAGAAAAGCCTGCACACAAAAATGCATACCCAGAAACAGAAAGGAATTAATGGAGAAAGCAGAGTGATCTCATGATCTTTTACAAAAGCACTAGACTTTTTCAGCTTTGACCCCGTGCCTAGAAAGCATTTCTCTTCGCAAAGCCCCACACAGAAAAGACACAAACACCTCGAAATACATTCATCCAGCTAATTTCAGGTTTTACGACACAGTGGTTTTCAAACTAGTTTAAGCATCACCTAGAGAGTGGGTTAAACAAAAACAGATTCCTAGGCCTCACCCCTTGAGATTGTGATTTAAGGGTGGGTATGTAGACGTCACCTTTGGAAACTCTGCAGTGCTAGACACTGGAGACACGAGAACATAACCTCTCTACCAAAGAGATCACAAACTAGTTGGAGGCGATCAACCTAACTATGTAATTACAGCCAAATGTGGCACATCAGCTGATGGCAGTGGGCTGTGGAAGGAAAAGAAGGATCTAATCCAGCCCAGGGTGGAGGCTGAGGGAGGCTGAAAGTCAGGGTCTCGACAAGAGCAGCTAGTTGGGTGAAAGGTGAGGGGCAGGGAGTATGGAACAGACAGGCTGGGAGAAGGGGCGTAGGTCTTTGCAGCATTAGGACTGAGGCAAGAAACAACCCGTGCTTTACATATAAGCAAGGGGGTACTGCTAAAGTATACTGTGGCCTTTTACGTAACTCCCACACATCACTAAAAAATCCGACTTTTCCTAGGAAGAATCCTTTATTTTCCATTATTTATATTTTCTTCTCCCTGCTTGTGATTTCTTGGCCAACTCCATATTCTCCTCTGGAAAAGAACTTTGTGTAGGACTATATTTGAGAGGGAAAAAAATGGAAGTAAGGAAGGATGTCAGAATTATATTAGAGATATACAAGGTGTGAAGCACCACTTTGTAAACTCTTTATAAATGTGATATCCCAGCAGGAATATCCTCGTGATGAAGCAGGAGGCATGCACCCATTCACCCAGTGTATCTCTATCGTGTGCATACTCTCTGCCAGCTTTATGCTAGGTACTGTGGGTGCAAAGATGAGTAAGACATAGCCTCTACTTTTTTTTTTTTTTAATTTTTATTTTTTTTTTATTTTTTACGTTTTTAATTTTTTTTGGGGGGGGTACACCAGGTTCAATCATCTGTTTTTATACACATATCCCCATATTCCCTCCCTAGCCTCTACTTTTAAAGAATCATTTCTTTTTCTTCTTGGTCCTTTATTTTCTTAACTTTTTTTTTTCCATTTTGCAGTGAGATTTAAAATACACCCACACAGTCTTCTGTTGTTCCAAATCCCAAAACCCTGTGTGGCCTGGTGCCCACCTCGCTCCTTAAGATGCTTCCCAGTGGTACAGCTTAAGTTTTTCCTTGGAGACTGGGGCAATGCTCTTGGCAACCAAAAAGAACTTGCTTTAATTCAGCACTTTAGGAATAACCAGTGGTACTGGGGAGGTCCAGGGGTGATGTTCAGAATATTTAACCACTAGCTCAAGCTGAGTCCCAGAGGCCTCCAGCTGTGCCAGGGTTAACCCTTTAGTTACTGAATCATGGGGCGCAGAGGAGAGGGCTTGGTCAGTGAGGGATTACTGGGGGCTCCAAGCAGGAGCTATGGACCACCCAGTACAGAAATCGCCCAGCGTTCGACAACAGGTACAGCTGTGCAAGTGACTACCAGACAAATTTCAGTCCTGGGGAAATCCATAAAACTAACTAGTGTCCTTCATGAAGGAAAGAGAGGACCTCTTCTGCATTCTCAATGGTCACAAAGTGCAGATCATAACAATATGATGAATTTCTCTACTGGGAAGTAGGACCAACTTTTCTGTACTTTCCTTATAAAAGTTCTATGAGAGAGAAAAATTAATCCTGACCTTTTGTTTCTTGATGATTAGAATTAAAAAATAATAATAATGGATAGCTTATTGTTTTCATTTAAAGACTGTGTCTATTTCTGACCCTTTTTGATACCTGTGTAGTGAAAAAAAAGAAAACTTTTTACTGTTAATTTTTTAATTGTTAGTTGGAGGACTGGGGTTAACTAATGATAAAAGAAGTAGAAGAGAAAATCCAGTTTGTGGAAGCAGGAAGAGCAGAAAGGTAAATACTACTATTTACAGCAAATTCCTCTGACCTCTTAGAGGGAAGCAGAAATTTGGTTTGGGGAAATTAGAAGGATGAAGAGTCTGGAATTAGAATGCTAACAGAAATATCAAGTAAGTGGGTAACAATGAAGAAGTGGGTGATGGAAGTTACGAAGACCCCAGGCTGGGAGATATTTGGAAAGGGGAAAGTGGAGTGATGAGGCACCAACATTAGTTAAGGATAGGAGGCAGAAGGAAAAAAAAAAAGATTTGGAGGAGCTGAGAGGCAATTTTCACTTTCTATCCAAATATAATTTTTCCAATAAATTTAAATTTTTTTAATATATTACAAAAATAAAGAATTCTGGGTCAGGAATATAATGATCAGTATCATCATTAGTATGTTCACTTTACTAAGTGCTTGTGATGTGCCAGGCAGTGCTCTCAGTGCTCTACGCTATTAACTGACTGAATCATCTCAACAACCCTGAGACAGTATAACTCACCTCTATTTTACAGATGAGGAAACTGAGTCAGAGAGAGAGCACCTATCTTAAAGGGGTAGAGCATGGATTTGAACCTAAGCAGTTACTCTCCAAAGGCCGCACTCCACCATCAAGCGAAACAGAATAGCAAAGCAATCAAGGCAGGGAGTACCAGGTCAAAAGACAGTTACAGCAGCTATAATTTATTGGGTGGTTACTATATGCCAGGTACTTCTACTAGAACCTTTAAGTAGGTTATCAAACTTTATTTCATTCTCATTATAATCCTACAAAGTACGTATTGCAATCCCTTCCCAACTCAAAGTTCCTGGAGCCCCAAATTTGAATACAGATTATGTGTGTGTGTATATATATATATATATATACACACACACATACTTCCATGTACCTTTTTGGCAAGAATGAAAAATTATGGTTCTGGTATAAAGTAACTATAAATCACTCTGATTTGGGATAATCAGAAAAAAAGGAAGGAATCAGAAGCTGGGAAGAGAAAAGGGAGGAAAAACAGAAGACAGAAGTAAAGATTTTAGAAGAGAACTTTAGAAGCAATAAGGAAATGGAGGGAAAGTAAAACCAGGTCTTAGTACTAACTTCTGTGACTTTAAGAAAGAGGAGGTTGAGATGACAATTTGGGACAAAGCTGTGATGGTAGAACTATAAAACTCAGTTATTGGCAGGGGTAGGGGGTGGGCTGAGGGGGCCGTAAATGAATACCTATTTGCTACTTGCTTCTGAATATTACATAAAGGTTACCAGCATTCTTTTCAATGCAAGCATACAAGCTACTTTTTATCTTTGGGACCATAAATAGGTCCTGGAAGAAGATGCAGTTAAAGCAATAAAGTCAGAAAAATTTTAAGTTGGAACACCAGTCGTAAGAAGACATATTAGGTACAATAAGATGGAATGAATTCATATCATAAGCATCTTATTACAACTAAGAAGGAGAGATCCTAAAGTAACTAGTAAGCAAGGAATAGTAAGTGAAAATTTATTGTACAGCAATGATTTCTCATCAGGATGTGTGTGAAGGACCTCTGATAATCTCTTGTGCTATCTTAATATTTTAGTAGATATTAAATTTTACATGTTTCAACAAGTCAACTTATGACCTGGATTCTTTCAACTCTTTTTTTTTTTTTTTCATAATGCCTTCAATTCCTCCATGACAAGCGTTTTCAGAGTCTAACCCTCACGAGAGAACAAGGTTCTGTACTATAATATTATTCCCACTATATTTGTATTGATCAGGAAAACGTCAGAGAAGTTAGATGACTCGTCCAAGGTCACTAAGATTCAAGCCAGATTTATCTGATTTCAGAGGCCATGCTCTTTCTCCCCAGTTGAACTACCTTTTGAAGCCCAGAGCAGCTGATGGGATCCGGTAGGGTCAGTGGATGAGGGAGATCGGGAGGCTGTGGAGCACCCCCATGAGGATAGGGATGGAGTGGGAGGCTGCTGGGACCGGAGAGCGACCCCGACCGGGGACTTGAGATGGGTAGGGGCTCCCTGGGCTGGGGAAGGTTATGGTAAGGAGGGCCTAGGCTGGTCCAGGAAAGCTTGTAAAAGATTCGGCAGAGGGTCGGTGAGGTGAGAAGGTCTCAGGCAGGGCATGAGCGGTAGGGGAGGGGTTCCACGGGCTCCGCGGAGCCCGGGAACGGGCAGGGCAGGAGCGAGATGGCTTCCCCGCAGGCCGCGCCGGGAGCGCAGGTGCGGGGCGGCCGGGCCTGGACGCGCGCAGCCGCCTCCTCGCTCATCCGGCGGCTTCTCGCGGCCCGGCCCTCCCGGTGCCCGCGGGGTCGTCCTCCGCCAGGGGCCCGTGGCCTCTCACCTGCCCGGTGGCCGCAGCGCCACCCCTCCTCCTCCATCTCGCAGCCCGGACCCCAGCTCCGCCCGCCGCCCGGGAGGATGCAGGGCTAGAGGCATCATCGCCATCGCCGCCGCCTCCGCGCGTCCCGGGAGCCGCGGCGAGCCGGGGCGCGGAGGCGCAGGAACGGAGACGCCGAGGGCGCCGCCCCCTCCGCCGGACACTCCGGCTCGGCGCCCCGCCTGTCCCCGCACCCTCGCCGCCTCTCGGGCCTTCTGGTGCCCGGGGGCCTGGTCGCTTCCGCCGCCCCGACCTCCGTCCCCCGCGCCGCACGAGGTCTCAGGCGCGCCCTTTTGCCGCTCGGGAAATGGGGGCTCCCCGAGGCTGGCAAGAGCCGACATACCGAGGAAGAGGGAGAGCGGAATGGGTGGAGAGGAGGGCAAAGGTGGGGGCACCGATGGCACACAGCGCGACCCATGGGGGCCTTGGGTGGAGACAGTGGACAGGGCGGAGTGCTGGCTTCATGTCGGTCTTAGCGGGGTCTGGGGGCTTCCCTGGGCTTCTGGCCGTCCCGCCGCCCACCTCTCCCCATTCCTGGTGCTTCCAAGTCCGCCTGCCTAGCTCCTTTCTACATGTTCTGGGGAGAAAAGAAAGCTGGTTAAAATCTACTACTTCAGTGTCCCAACCTGGGTAACTAGGATCTTACTACTTTTCTAACCTTCTCAGAGGGTACCACTTAGAAAGTGCTATTTGAACGTTTTTTCCTTCACCTAGTGCCATAAAATGGGAAACTTCCGTTTAAGTGAAGTACTTAGGATATTGCTATTGAAACTCCTATTTGGCTAATAGTTTATCTTTTAAAACATAACTGTTTGGTACCAACAGGTACCAAAGAATTTGATTTATGTATATAACTTGTTTTTTTCAGCCCCTCCCACTCCACTTTCATCAAGAGAAAATCAAGAGGGCTGGATAATTTATGAGGTAGATATTCAGTCCAGGAGTTGACCATGCTATTAGAATTAGAAAAAAAAAATTCACAAGTTGTAAAGGATTCTAGAGATCTAGATGAGAAAATCTGGAACCACCAAAGTTCCAGAACTAGTAAGTACCACCACCAAGACTAAAGCTACTTAATTATGTCTACAAAATGTACCAGTGGTGTGTCAAACTGGAGTGTCAAACTGGAAAGAACACTGGTTTAATAGTCAAAAAGTGGAAAATCTACAAATAAACAATCAGCACTGACTATAAATATGTTAAGATATGAACAGGCTATCATTTTGCAGGAAACCAGCGTTCTAATACACACTATCACTGACAATGCAAACTGACGTGCACTTTGAGGAAAGAACATTAGAGCCATTAAAATGTTCCAATTTATGACCTAAAAATGTCACTCCTGGGAATTTATCCTAAGGAAATACTTGAATAAAAGAAAAAAATTTTAAGCATGAAGGCATGAAAATGTTTACTGCAGTGTGATCTGTACTTAGAGAAAACTGAAAACTCTGATGTTCAACAGTGAGGGAATACTCAAAACAGTTACATTACAAGACAAGTGGCCTTTGGGCACAAAAATAACTACATAGACTGTAGAAAGTTAATTTTTCTAGTAAGACACAATTCCTCACTGGTCCTTTCTGGCCACATTATTGATCATTCACATTAAGAGAACAGGTAGGTAGGGACTTCCCTGGTGGTCCAGTGGTTAAGACTCGACACTCCCACTGCAGCGGGCATAGGTTCTATTCCTGGTAGGGGTAAACTCCCCTCCCCCACCCCCCAAAAAGAAAAAATAGAATAGGAAGGTAAACTTTCTTCCCAAATTTTGAAACACAATTTGCAAAGTCTTTCTTTTTTTTATAGGAGTCATTCAGAAACTAAGGATTATTTACAGACTTTCTCCTTTACTCAGTACCCCCAACCCCACCCTATTCCCTTAGAAACCTGCCTTAACTGAGTCTTCCAGGCCCAATCAGCAGTGACTTCTAAACACGGGTTGGCCTTCACACATCACCCCCCAAACGCTTAATACTTGCCTTCCCTTAACACTGTTCCTGGTGTTCTCCATTCTTTTGAATGCAACATACATTTAAGAATTTAGACAATAGTTGCCATTCATCCCCTTTCTCTCCCTCCTCCTTTTCATTCTTGAGGCCATGACAGAAAATTTAGGAATTAAATAATTCACAATATAACCAGTTAGGGTATCAAAGTAATAAGCAACTTCTAAGCCTGGTATCAGAATCACATGGGGCATGTTAAAAACTCAGATTACGGTACTCTGCTTTCAGGTCTAGAGCGGGAATTAGGGGTCTCCACCAGTGGTTCTCAATCGTGGCTGCAACTGAAGCATCTGTGGAGCTTTTAAAAGACGTTGATGCCTGAGTCCCAACCAGAGAAATTCTGGTTAAGGAACACAGTGGGTGCCCAGTATCTTGTATTTTTTAAATTCCCCACTTTAGGAACCTTGCCTACAGTAATGTTTCATACAGCTTGGCTAGGAAAAACTGAAGTGGTCAATGTAACAAAACCTCACCACTCAAACTGTGGTTTCAGGACCAGGCATCAATATCACGAGCTGGAAGCATGAACTGAAGTTCACATTCTAGGTCCATCAATTTGAGAATCAATCATCTAGATCACTGTTGTCCAATAGAACTTTCTTCGGTGATGAAAACATTCACCTGCTTATTTAACAGGGTAACCACTAGCTACAAGTGGCTAATGAGCACCTGAAATGTGGCTACTGAGACTGAGGAATTTTTAAATTTAATTTAAATGTAAACAGTCACTTGAGCTTTTGTACTCGACGGGCTGATCTAGATAATTCACTCTGGTCAGAGGGCATGAATTTACAAATCCAGATCTATGAATGAAAAAGGAATCCACGAGAGTCACTGGCTACAGAACTGTCTTCTCCTTGTAATGAAGACAAAAGCCAGGTGTTAAAAACAATCCATTTATTGGGTTTTAAACTAGTTACACAATTGAAATAATCAGTTTGGCACTACTCTATACAGGGATTATGCCTGTCTATGCTGACACGTAAATACTGTACCGGGACCTCTGCTGTGCTTAGGTCTGTATTAAGTCATTCAGCAAGTAGATACTAAAAAATATACCGTAGTGTTCCTTTAAGGAAGACTGTACAGAGCGTGTTGCAAGATGACATTCACCAAATTGTGAATTACTTGAACCTAGAAGATACTTTGAGTTCTATAAACTGGCACAGGCAAATGTGGCGTTCGCATTTAGAGATGCACACAAAAAGTTACAAGAAAATTCAGACATTCTATCGATAAATGAACTCAAAAAACCCACACCTCAGCTTTTGTAACACGAAAAGATAAAGAAAATAATTTAAAAACACACAAAAAATGGCATTCAATTGGTACAAAAGCCAAAAATCACTATAATAAAGAGCTACATGTGAATCTTTACAAATTAATTACACAATGGTGTTCTGTAAGAGGTTGCATCTGTACAAAGTCTTGTCAATGCTATCTCTACAGTTTATACAGTCTTTTACAACTATGTAACAATTATTAAACAAGTCAATTAAATATTAAGACTTATTAGTCTCTCAACGATTCTGCAGGCAAAAAAAAAAAAAAGGAAAAGGAAAAAAAAATTAAAAAAAAAAAATTACAGAATTTCCACAAACACAGCAGTCTTCCATTAGTGAAAATAACAGTTTTCAAAGAGGGTCAAACAATATTTGTAAAGAATACAGGTAAAAATCAACCAGTCAGGGTTTTAATGTTGCTGCTGTTTATTTTCAAAATCACACATTGTACACATACATATCAATCAATCAAAAATTTATTCACCAAACCCCTGGTTTTTCAGCAATTGCTCTTCTATTCAGCACCAAAAACTCCAGTCTGTGGGAAACACATGGACACAGACTTCACCTCTGTGTCTTGGTCGAGCAACCCATCAGGTCCTTGGCTGGGTTCAAGACTTGCCCTCTTTTCTCTTCCTCTTCATGGCTCTCCAGACCCAAGGCTCTCAAGGCTTCGGATTTATGGCCCACAGCCCTACTACCATCTAAACCCAACAGCCATTTGGAAAGAATTCAAAATAACTTGAGATGAATGAAATGACAGGACCTGTATTACAGATGGGCATTCTCCATTCCGAGTAAACTGTTTCATAATGAGTTCTAGACTCTGTCTGGTCTTGGATGCCATGATCGTATTGGGTAATTATTTCTTGTCTGAGACACTGTGGCTTTGTCAGATGCCTCAAAGAAAAAGTGATCAATATTCTGGAAATACTTCTGGACAAGTTAGGAAATCAAATGGCAGCTGAGAACCTGTGGAACGCAGACTAATGAGACCAAACACAGAAACCATCAAAATGATGAGAGCTCAACAGAGGCAGAGTTTTAACCTGCAGAAAGCCACCACAGATGGTACCTGAGGATCTGGAATTTTTGATGAAAAGAGCTCGAAGTGAGGACTACTCATCTGTAACAAGGAGGAAAAAAAATTCAGTTAGACAACAGGACATCCAACTCTAAAGGCCTACTAAATGAAATCACCTTTATTCATCCTATCTCAGTAGAAAGGCTTCTGGGTCCTCCCTCTTTAATACAGAATGGATAATAAATACTTAAGAATCCAGATAAAATGTTTTCACAACTATAGAACCTAGAATCCCTAGGACAACCCAAAATGCTCAGGCCCCATTCAGGAGGCAACTAAGAGTAAGATCTTTTTTCTTTTATCTAACCATGAGTCCACTCATGCATAAAGGTCCAAAAGCAGTCACATCAATTCTCTGCTTAAATACCTAAAGCAGAGAAGAAAGGATAAAATTCTCTGGCAAGTTACTTCCACTGGCCATAGCAAATGTCATGAAAGAAAAAACTTAGGAATACCCGCTTCTCAGTTATCAAACCAATGACCTTTGCCTGAGGATGTCGGACTTCTTTAAACTCCGCTGCCTCACCTTTCTATGCATAATAGCAGGGTGACACGAGGAGATCGGTGAGAACAAGCAGCTGGTCATCAGTGAACTGCTGTTTGTGTTCTTGCCAGTTGTCATGGTGTGTCCTCCGGAAATTGGATAAGGTCTTCTTTACCGTCATCTGTAGAGTAGACAACCCCATACATTTTATTTTAACCTCTCCAGGGTTATATTTAAGATACCTTTAGCTAAACAACAATCCTTCTAGACTTCAGATCTTACATTTCACCAAGCACTACAAAACCAATAAACCAATCTTACTTTAAAAAGCCACCAAGCTTACTTCTTTAGAATTAGTACTAGCAGCACTTTAGGATAAGTGACTAGAACTCACACCACATTATTAAACCAGTTTCAATATATACTTATAACTATTTACCAAAGTGAAAAGGACAAATCATTGGTCTTCCAAAGTTGTTTAATGTAGGAACACAGGTGTTCACTAAATAATACCATCACATTTTCCTCTTTAATATTAGCTCCCAGTTAGACACTTCCTGGATATGAAATGCTAGTGAAATAGGAAGTATAAAATTTAACTATCCTGATAACACTGACAATACTTTGCTTCCACTGGACTGGGAGAGACAGAAGCTATGGTAATTTCCTTGCTACCAAAAGATCTCAAATATACACGGCAGCAGGATCTCTGCAAGATTTTAATAATTACTGAGAAGTAGACCTGGCTCTGGCAGAGGTAGCAGCAGTAGCTTTATCAGAGCAGAAGATCCAGAGTTTAAAGATAATTATTAGTGTAAATGGTTTCTTACAAAATATCACTGAAAATATATGTGCAAAGAAACTAACGAAGGAGAATTTTACCTCAATGGGCTGAGGATCATTCAGATGTGCACTGAGATTCATAAGGAGCTGGGGCATCCAGGTGGGAACGTCATAAGGACTAGAAAGAACACACGCACCGAGCCCCAGAACCCCAGCGTGGCGTCTGACCAGCTCTGTAAAGAAAACAGCAATATATGTGCAAATATTTACAGGACTCTACTGCAGTTGCTACAGTGAAATAAAATTAGTCTTCAATTATGCTAGTTGTTTCCAATGCATGAATGTCTGCATTTAAAAATGCCTCTGTATGCACACATTTCAAAAACACGATTTTAAGGCTAAACTAAAAACATCCTATAGCTGTCCATCAATGATGGCATAATTCTATTTAGGTCCAGAAATGTGTCATATATTTGGTAAAACTAACATAGTAATGGTTTTTTTTGATCAATTCATATCATATGTGAAAGTGCAATCTCTGTTCCTAAAAAAATCACCAGTCAAAACTAGATTCCAAGACTTCCCTGGTGGTCCAGTGGTTAAGACTCCCAATGCAGGGAGCCTGGGTTCAATCCCTGGTCAGAGAACTAGATTCCACATGAAACAACTAAGAACCCGCATGCAGCAACTAAGACCCGGTACAGTCAAATAAATTAAAAATAGAAAAGAAAAAATTAGATCTCACTTTTCTGGATGTGACTACCCCCTACAGAATACGTCAATTCAATAGGTAAACACATCATGAATGTGGAATGTCTGTATTTCTCAAAACAGAACTGCAGTGTGTCTGTATTCTACAGGGTTGGGTTCTTCCTTTTTAGTGATAAGTTACATTAAAGTGCTTTCAAATTCTCACTGTTTTTTAATAAAGATGTGTGCATGTATGTGTTTTTAAGTCTATTATATGTGTATACATGAAACATGGTGGATAGGGAGTTGAAGTTAAGAAAAAGGGAATATGGAGTAGTCATAATTATACATAATGCCATTTGGTTTAACAAAGACCTAAAACTACTTTGGTACCTAATTATTAAAAATACAGTTTTACTAGAACATATATTGGTATTTTATTGGAAATTGCTATTAGGTAACTATATGAGATAAAGTCCTGCTGCATATACAGAACACACTTGTGATGCCAAGGGCTGTGGGGAGGAGGGAGATTGGGCGTTTGGGATTAGCAGAGCCAAACTATAGGATGGATAAACAACAAGGTCTTCTGTATAGCACCCAGAACTATATTCAATATTCTGTGACAAACCATAATGGAAAAGAATATGAAAAAGAACATATATACACACACACATATATATAAAAAATTGAGTTGCTTTGCTGTACAGAAGAAATTAACACAACACTGTAAATCAACTATACCTGAATAAAGTCAAAAAAATTAAAACCTTGTTATAATGAGCACTTAAGAGCTTCATATTCCAAGCACTTCCTGCAAATTCAGTAAGCTTCCTACTAATAATCTTTCTGTGTTTTCCATTATTCTTATGACTCTTTGTAGTTAACAGTGGCAAAATCAGATGTTTTGCAATCACATTTAAATTTCTCTAAACATGACAGTCATCAGATCTTATTTTCTTGTTTACCTTTATGTTCAATTAGAGTGGAAGCTCTGGTAGAATAATGAGTCTTCTCACCCTCACCAAATGCCTAGTGAAGTAATGATGTTCCCCTCTCCAATGAAAGCAAGGCTTACTTTGTTTACTCAGTTTTTTCTCTTAGTACATCTACACATAAGTTACAAATTCTAAAAACAAATACTTCAGATCCTCCAAAATAACTAATTCTGGATACCCTGCTTTATAGTGATTTCAGGTGGGTGAGTACAGGCTTGATTTACGATAATAGTTGTACACAGCTGTGTATATACCCCTTTGTACCTCTCTCAATTTTAGCTTTTTATACCACAGGTCTTGCCTTTTATATGCAAAGCTCCTCAAAAGCAGGGACAGCTATTCCAAGTACCTAGCACAGACCTAGGCACATACAAGCATTCAATAAATATCTGTTGAGTAAGCCTGGTTAATTCCCAAAAGGTTTTCTACCAGTATTGTTACCTGCAGAAGGAATCGTATCTCCTACAAAACCAGGGTCTCGCTTCCTTTTCTTCGGTAGTTTTGTTTTGCAAAGTTGCTCAAAATGAATCTGCATAGGACTGTCCATGGTAAGGAAGTTACACTGTAACAGACCACTTAAGGTGGTAGCAGCCATTTCTCGAACCTATAGAGAAAATCACTTCCATTAGAGCCAAGACTAATAAGCCTGGGGAGGTGAAGAGGGTGGTGAGGGAACTAGGGTGGGGACCTCCTGTGATATCTGTACACAAATTGTGTAAATGCTCTTTTGCAGTTTCTTAATAGAGATTTCATCAGATTCCCAAAGGGTCTGTGGCCTCAAAACAGATGAGTCACTATACTAGGTTTACAGAAAGTAAATGCTTAACTATGCTATACAAAATTAAATTTCTCAATACACTGATTATTTTCCCACTGACTGATAGTTCTTCTTATCTGGGGTGTAACTGTAAAAGCAGTGCCAGAGCCTGACATTAAAATTAAATTTTCCTAGACTCTACATCCCTTAAAACAACTGCTGTTGTTGTTTTTATTGGTAATAAAGATACAGGATATTTTCTATAATTGGCATACATAGTAGAGATTTATATCCATTTTAATTCTTATGAATTTCACAGGCTGTCAGACTATAAATACAGTTTATGGAAGTACTAAATGAAGAGTGTTTAACAGTCCATTTCAAATTGAAATGGGAACTCAAGTTTTGGGAAGACAAAAAAAGCTGTAAAAAGTTATCTCATACAAATCACAAAAATTTGTGCTAAACAGTCATAAGGAAAGGCAATAATAATTTGAAAAAAAAAAAACCCACAAATGCTTTGCTACTTATTTCCTTCAAAAGATTTTTTTCTTAATTTTTACACTGTGACAGTTTGGGGGTACTTAACATATTCTTTGCTACTTTCATTACATTATATGAAATACATTAAAAAATGTTTTACTACTTCATACTTGGTTGCATTATTTCCTTTCATAATGTGATATTTTTATATGTAACTATTGACTAGAATGTTTTCAACCTCTCACTACTATGCTACACAATATTGTTAATTTACATAATTTTTCCATATTGCAATCAATGTATTTTCTTTGGACATGGCTAATTCTAAGAATTGGAATTACTAAATTTCAATGTATCTCTAATTTTACTGTTAATTTTGTGGCTACTAGTTGCTTTTCAAAGAGCCAGTGCTCACATACTATGATACAAAACTAATGTGAATACTAGTTTTAAGTTACCAACACTGGTTATTATTAGTACACATTCTTGTCCTTGGGGGGTGGAGAGAACACTAAATTAAGAGTAGGTGGAAAATGTCTCATTGTTTTCAGTTTGCATTTCTCTGGTCATTAAGAGAGGTTTGACTTTTCATTGTTTACTGCTTGTATTGTTTTCACCCACACATATACGATACCACCATCACTATCTACTCTTTAAGGTCTCGATGATCTTCTTACGCCACAATGTTTTTCTCAAGTTTGACGCTTGACCAATTAAATTTAATGGTCAGATTTGTCCATCTTTGGATTTGTGACATCTATTGACTTAAATACTTAGAAAGCCATTCTCGGCTCACAGTTAACATAACCAAATTCATTTTTCCTACTTTCTCTAAGTAAAAAGGGGAGAGGGTATGTGTACCTTTACTATATCTGGAATACATTTCAGTGTGAGATGTTCTAATTTATTTATATTTTCTCCAAACTGTTAACAAATTACCCAAACACCTCCAACTGAATTACTTTCTTTCCCAATAGTGGGGTCTGTTTCTTTGATATTATGTTCCAAGGGTCAGTCTGTACATGTCTATAGTTACTGAACAGTTAATTTTAAAAGGTGAGAGAAAAAAGCATTTAGCTTTTTTATCTATTGAATTTTCCATCACTTCTAAAAATTTTCCTTTAAATCTAATAAAGTTGTCTTTAAACATTTCTTATTTAGATTACCACAGTTTTTTTCTCCCAATATTACCATGAATAGTTCTAATTATTACTGATATTCAGTACCATTTTAAAAATGATAGTTTTACTAAATGTCATGCTTATGTTTATAGTAACAGCTAAGTTTAAGCCTACTACATGGAATAAAATATAAAAATAATCTATAAAATGTTCTACAACAAGGTTCAGAAACCAGTTCATTTTGCTATAATATTTAAAGGTAGGAAACACTGACTTTTGAGATTTCTACCTTTCCATTTCCATTCCTTTAGTTTAAAAAAAGATACTATAAAAAATTTACAGATAGCTGCAAATATTTTAATTGAAGCCTGTCAGAGTTATAACTACAATGTGAGTATCCTAGGAACTGGACATATCTCCTCCCAGAACACAAAAAGGTGGAATGCAACATGAACAGGTTCATTAGGGAGGTGGAGAAATTTCCATTTCCAGTTCCCTATGGATACAAATCTATTTTCAGTGCTCTCAAATAAAATATATATAATTATTGGGAGTGTTCCACTACATGGAAAACCCATAAAGTCCATAAAATAAAATAAGCAAAAATTTCACAAAATTTTCAATTACATTGTCTTTACCTAAGGCCAATTTAGAAAGTTACGTCTTTTTTTAAAAAATAAATTTATTTATTTATTTATTTTATTGGCCGTGTTGGGTCTTTTTTTTTGCTGTGCTCGGGCTTTCTTTAGTTGCGGTGAGTGGGGGCTATTCTTCGTTGTGGTGTGCAGGCTCCTCATTGCCATGGTTTCTCTTGTTGTGGAGCATGGGCTCTAGACATGTGGGCTTCAGTACCTGCAGCACATGGGCTCAACAGTTGTGGCTCACGGGCGCTAAAGCGCAGGCTCAATAGTTGTGGCGCACGGGCTTAGCTGGTCCGCAGCATGTGGGATCTTCCTGGAGCAGGGATTGAACCTGTGCCCCTGCATTGGCAGGAGGATTCTTAACCACTGTGCCACCTAGGAAGCCCGAAAGTTATATCTTATTCCATAATTATTACATCATGCTTTTCTTACATGAGGCTAATGTGAACTAACAGACTTGTCTTTTTATACAAAACATTAATGTTACCTCAGCAAAAAAGTTGACTTTAATTTCTCTACCAAGGGGAAAAAAAAAGGGACAACAATTTTACCTTAAATATACTGAATAATAGCACGTACGTATAGATATTCATTCTCTTGAAACTGCTCTCATACACACTCCTATTAGCCCTTTAAAAATCAATAAGGGGGCTTCCCTGGCGGCGCAGTGGTTAGGAATCCATCTGCCAATGCAGGGGACACGGGTTCGAGCCCTGGTTTGGGAGGATCCCACATGCCATGGAGCAACTAAGCCCACTCGCCATAACTACTGAGCCTGTGCTCTAGAGCCCATGAGCCACAACTATTGAGCCCATGCGCCAAAACTACTGAAGCCCTTGCACCTAGAGCCTGTGCTCCGCAACAAGCACAGCAATAAGAAGCCCATGCACTACAATGAAGAGTATCCCCTGCTCTCCACAACTACAGAAAGCCTGAGTGCAGCAACGAAGACCCTATGCAGCCAATAAATTAAAATCATTAAGGTAAGTAGAGTTTTATCATTTGCAAATTCATAGCTAAAGAAAACTTTGGTTCATAAATGTTATCTGCTCAACTGTGAAGAGAAACCAGAAGAATGTGTCCAATATTTGTTTCCATTTGTACTATAGGAAATGACTGGGGTATCAAAACTAATCACATAGGGCTATGTTAAAATTAAAGTTACTTTTACTTTACATATCAGTATGTAAATACTTCTTTAGAGGCACCATAATGCTTTTCTAAAATTTATTAAATTTCTGTCTGCTGTAACCTAAATTTTACCTCTAGCTGTTCATCCTCCAAAAGACTTATAACCAGCCACCTGATGTCTTTAACTGCATCTTCATTGTTTAGGAAAATAAAGAGGTTATAAAATACCATGGTCTGGAGGTAGGTCAGTACTGTATATCTTGCATGCCAAGAACTGCTTCTTGCTGTCTGTGAATGAGAAATCAGTAGAAATAATGAAAAGTGCTGACAAGAACATGAGATGACATGAAATTACACACAAATAATATAAACTTCCAATACAACTCTACTTTAACAGGTATAGCTAGAGCAAGCTCATCTAATATTTCTTTCTAAATAAAAGGTTGCACAAGCTATTTCAGGTGAAGTTATTTATTTTGAATGTATGAATGGTTGAGAGTAAAGGGAAAGGAACACATAGATAAAAGTCAACTTCAGAAGGGTTATTTATAATTAATGACTTGAACTCCTCCAAGGGTTGTACATTATTTTATTTTACTTTTGACAGTAGCAGGTAGGGTAATGAAAGCAAACAAAATTGAGAATTACTAAATTCTACTGCAAAAAAATATCATTTGAGGCTGTTAAAAAATATCTTTCAGTGGTAATCAAACTTTAAAAATCTGAAAACCATGGGAATGTGTTCATTTACTATATAACACATGTATAACCTGGATAAATTTGAGCATATATAGTACATTAAAAATGCAGCCACGGGACTTCAGTGGTCCAGTGGTTAAGACTCCACACTTCCACTGCAGGGAGCGTGGGGTCAATCCCTAGTCAGGGAACTAAGAGCCCACAGACCCCACATGCTGCGCAGCGTGGCCAAAAAATAATAAATAAATAAATATGCAGCCAGAAAATATACACTCATTTAGGTCTTTCTACCACAGATCAGAAAATAGAAGTGACTAAAATAAAGGGGAAATGGTAAAAGAGAATGCCCACCCCCAACCTCATAAGCACTTTGTATCCAAGGTACTCCAATAATTAGCTCCTGAAGTATATAGAAAATTTGGAGGTTGAGTGACCTGCCCAAGGTCACAGAAGTTGGTGGCAGAGCCAGGTACAGATTCTAAATCTGTTTCTTTGGTCAACATATGTCTTCTCTCATACTAAAAGAAGATTCAAAACAAACACAAATATCAGGTATTGTATGTACCACTGCTGTCTTTGTGAAATTCTTAGAATGGTAAAAAATTCTAACCAAAGACACATGTATGAGATATACACTCTTACTTGTTTTAGCACCTGAAGTACCAAAGGCACTTGATGAGGGTAAAGCAACCCCTGAGACATTAGTGATAAACAGAACTTTGCATCTCTTTTCAGTTCATCATAGCTATTGTCATTTTCCACCGGGGCAATCTAGAGGGCAACAAAAGAAAACCAAAGACATAAACTGAAAAACAGCCAATCAGTACAAAGTCATCCTTACATGAAAGAAGTCACATTTTTAATTTTAACAATTTCTACAGAAAAATCCAAATATATATAAAACTAGAGAATAGTATAATGAATCCCCATGAATCAATCACTTCTTTAGCAGCGACAAATTCATGGCTAATCCTTTCATTTTTTGCTCCCCTCTGGTTCCCCCTCCCCCAATTAAATTATTTGAAGCAAATCCCAGACATATTTCATCCATAAATATTTTATTTTTATCTCTGAAAAATAAAGTCTTTTGTTTAAAAAACCTGTAATGACATCATACATAAAAAATTCATTACAGTTAAAATATATTCAGTAGTGCTCAAATTTCCCCAATTATTTCATACATGTTATTACAATTATTTTGGGTGAATCTGGTTCAACACAATGACCACACAACACTGCATTTGGTATGTCTCTTAATATTTAAAAAGAATCTATAAACTCCCCACCCTCTTTTAAAATTTCTCTCTTTTAAAACAAAAGGGGTGGGATGGGTTGGGCATAATGTAAGTAGTACTGTGTATTTCCTTCACTCATGTCCAGTTTTCTCTTTTGGTGATGAGCCATTATAAAAACAGAGGCTTGCAAAACAGTGACACTCATTCCTTCTTTACCTAGAATACTTTATACAAAAAAACCTTTCTCTTATTCAGAATGATTTCCCTCCTAACTTTTAAAAGTGAATAAAATTTTTAAAAAGTATCATTATAATTTCAACAAATTTAATGGCTTTAATCCACTGTAGTTATTCTTCTTATTAGTGCTCAAACTGGCTCCTGAGTCCTTTAACACAACTTGGTTTCTGGTATGACATCCTTCGTTTCTGGTATGACAAGATGACTTAGGTTTATTCTGTACATTTCTTGGTCCAAACAATATTTTCGAAAGAGAAAGAGATCATGAGTTCACTTTTTCTTCCGGGTATCTGAATCTTGAAGAGAAAGATGCAAGGAGATGGTACCCTGAACAGGCTATGAGATTCTGTTACCTAGGTCTTCAGAGCTGCTGTGGTTCCTACTCACTTCTTAAGCTTTTACGTCCATTCTATGAACTACATAGATACTTCTGAGTAATCTAGTTAATTTACTACCTTTGTTGTCATAGTCACTTGGTTTCCAGTGCTTGCAATCAAAAAAGCAAAATACCAGGGCTTCCTAGGTGGCGCAGTGGTTAAGAATCCGCCTGCCCATTTCTCCAAAGAAGACATACGGATGGCCAAGAGGCACATGAAAAGCTGCTCAACATCACTAAGTATTAGAGAAATGCAAATCAAAACGACAATGAGGTATCACCTCACACTGGTTAGAATGGGCATCATCAGAAAATTGACAAACAGTAAATGCTGGAGAGGGTATGGAGAAAAGGGAACGCTCTTGCACTGTTGGTGGGAATGTAAATTGATACAGCCACTATGGAGAACAGTATGGAGGTTCCTTGCAAAACTAAAAACAGAACTACCATATGAACCAGCAATCCCACTGCTGGGCATATACCCAAAGAACACCATAATTCAAAAAGACACATGCACTCCAATGTTCATTGCAGCACTATTTACAATAGCCAAGACATGGAAGCAACCTAAATGCCCATCAACAGATGGATGGATAAAGAAGATGTGGTACATACATACAATGGAATATTATTCAGCTGTAAAAAGCAATGAAACTGGGACATTTGTAGAGACACAGATGGACCTAGAGACTGTCATACAGTGAAGTGAGTCAGAAAGAGAAAAACAAATATCGTATATTAATACATATATGTGGACTACAGAAAAATGGTACAAATCAACCAGCTTGCAAGGCACAAATAGAGACATAGATGTAGAGAACAAACATATGGACACCAAGTGGGGAAAGTGGGGAGGGTTGGTGGGTAATGAATTGGGAGATTGGGATACCAAATAGTACATGCTAAATATATGCAGTTTATTGTATGTTAACTGTATCTCAATAAAAGTTCTTTAAAAAAAAAAAAAAAAAAGAATCCGCCTGCCAATGCAGGGGACACGGGTTCGATCCCTGCTCCAGGAAGATCCCACATGCCGTGGAGCAACTAAGCCCGTGCGCCACAACTATTGAGCCCATGTGCTGCAACTACTGAAGCCCACACGCCTAGAGCCCATGCTCCACAACAAGAGAAGCCACGGCAATGAGGAGCTCGCGCCCACTCACCGCAACTAAAGAAAGCCCGCACACAGCAAAAAAGACCCAATGCAACCAATAAAATAAATAAATAAATAAATAAATGGCACAAGCCTAAAAAAAAAACCAAACAAAACAAACAAAAAAAACACCAATGATACAATAGTATAATATATAAAAAATGAGACCTTAATCTTTCTTTTGCCTTGTTATCACACAAATTTATTATTTTTAGTATATCATAGATAAGATTTAACAGATGTTAAACTGTAGAAAATGCTGCCCATTTAGTTACCAAAGAAAATATTTTATAGGAGCTTCCTTTCCTCTAACTAATGAGAATAATTGATTTTTATGAGGAAATGCCATCACAGGCATGTGACTTTATACCAATTATCACAACATCTGCAAATTTTTCTCTAACTTGACTTACACAAAACTATTATGCTACTGTGGTGAGTTCTGATGCACTTCTAGTGAAGTTTGAAACTCAGAAGGCAATACGTCCCTTCTCTCTCCCAGACCATCACCATTTGAGCTCTTGATTATTCCAAGTTAAAGTTCAGTGAAAGACTAGTAACAAAAATAATTCAAGTGTATATTTTATGCAGTGCTCTCTAGGTTACAGGAATTTCATCCTTGTAACAACTCTGTGAGGGATATTGCTATTATTCCACACTTTACATATAAGATAATCTTACAAGTTCTGTAGCTTATGTAAGGCCACAAGAAAAGCACCTGTCACAAAAAGGGCAGGGGTATAAAACTGCTTTTTACGGGATAGGAAAAACAACACTTCATTTAGAATCTAATGAACATCTCAAATATGTCCAAAACAGAATTTCTGATCTCACCTCCACTATTTCTGTGCTCTCCCTACAGTTTAGTAAACTGTACAGTCCTCTCTTTATCTTTACTTTATACATCTAATCTGTCTACCAAATAATTTTGTTCATCTGTGCTGTGACGCTTGCATATTCCATACCCCTTAACCATGAAGGCCTAAAGGAGATTCTCAAACTCAATATTTGTATATTCAGGTGAATCGTCAAGCCCATCACTAGTAAATCATGCAGTACAGCATTCTAATGACTTACATTTTTTAAAAATTTCAAGTGGATTCAAATCATCCTATCAACCTTATTCTCATATACTATTTGCTTTCTCACTTTTTCTGAGTGAAGAAAATGGGTGGAACTTCAGCTATCCCAACATTCATTGCACATTACCCATTTATGAACACATGAGATCATGTTCCATACCCACTGTGTATGTGGCAGTGGAAGAAAGTTTAAGTACCACTACCCTGAAGACAAACTATATCTACACCTAGGACCTACAAGTAGCAAAGACCTATATATACACTAATAGCTACTGTCCACTTTTATGTCCCAAAAGGTCCCAAACATATTCATGGGTATCAGGCCCTACAGAGCACTTTAAAAAGTATTTTAGTAGTGAATCCTTTTAAAATTGCCAGCAGCGTTCCTAAAGACAAAATATACTGTGGCAGATCAAAAGTTCAGCATGCCATTTGCTAATAAATAGTAACGAGGGCCCTCCTTCTTAAATAATAACAACTGTGTTGACCAATAATTGTTAAGTAGTGATGATGTTTGTGCAATAAGACTAGACTGTTTTCTTAATCACAACCAACCACAGCACCACTACCAACTATAATTTTGAAAACTCTATATTAATCCTAATTTACTAGCTTCATCCACTGACTGGGTGAATAGTTAAAACCACTTCAGGATGTATCTTGCATCAAATAAAATTTCAATATGATTACAAGAGACAAGTTATTTCCTGCAAATATCTGTTAGCACCAACTATGTATAGTGCCATTTAACAATGTAATATATATATTACTATATATAATATACTAAACATTTTGATTTTCAGATTTATTATACACTGAATTAAAAAGTCAGAAGTAGCTATACTCAAAAATGTCATTGTGGATTTTTTTTTTTAAGCTGTCAATATTTTTCTGAACTATTACTTGGAAATTGGCTCTCAGTGAAACAATGTTCTGTCTATAGACTTTTCATGTAACTGTCAAGATCCTACTCTTACCTAATATTAAAAAGATTATTTCAACAAATATTTAACCACTATCACCTAGTGATTTTCCTGTGACTATTCTACTTTTTAGGATTCAAACATATCATCCACTCTGAAAACCTATCAACCATCCGATGATAATTATAAATTTCTTCTGAAGGTCAAAAGGGGATGTATTTTTAATTTCAGACATAAACTTACCTTAAAAAACAACGGTAGAAGCTGAAGTTGTTCTGTGACTGCTGTAGAAAAGGATCTTCCTGCACTCGCCATCAGCCATTTCAAAACTTAATGGAAACAAACACAAAGAGTCAATCTTTGCTATCCAGTTGGAGACTACAGAGTAGAGTAATTCTATAATGCTAGTGTCAGAGAGCCACTCTTGACAACTCTTCACTATTTACTTCACAAATTTGATCAGCAGTGTGACAGGATCCATAACAAAGGGTATCAACTAATCTAGGGGACTGAAGCCACTCTCAAGGAATGAACCGGCAAATTATTAACAGTCTACAAACACATGAAATACAAATTAAAACTAGCCTTTAAAAATACTAACAAATCAAAAATGATGACTAAGTTAGTTGTTTATACTTAGAATCTATGAAAAATTTTTAGATATAAAAACAATAAGGGACCCCCAATAACCAAGACAATTTTGAAAAAGAACAAAGTTGGAGGACTCACAGTTCCAGATTTTGAAACTTCATATAAAGCTACAGTAATCAAAACAGTGTGGTACTGACATAAGGACAGACATACAGACCAAGTGAACAGGCCAGAGAGCACAGAAATAAATGCTCACACATATGTCCATATGTGTGAGTATATTAATTTTACAACAAGAGTGCCAAGATTATTCAGTGGAAAAAAAGACAGTCTTTTTAACCAATGGTGCAGAGAAACTGGGTATCAAGAGCAAAAGAAAGAAGCTGGATCCTTCTCTCATATCATATACAAAAATTAGCTCAAAATAGCTCAGACCGAAATGTTAAGTGCTAAAACTATAAAACTCTTAGAAGAAAACTTAGGGGACAAACTTCATGACACTGGATTTGGCAACGATTTCTTAGACATGACACCAAAAGCAAAACAACAGAAGAAAGAAGAGGTAAATCAGACTTCACTAAAATTAAAAACTTTTTTTTGGGGGGGGGGTGGTTGGGGTGGGATGAATTGGGAGATTGGGACTGCCATATATACATCACTAATAAGAAAAAAAATATCAAAATTGTACACTTTAAACATATGCAGTTTATTATACGTCAATTGTATCTCAATAAAAGTTCTTAAAAATAATTAAAAACTTTTGTTTATCAGAGGACATTATCAAGAGTGAAAAGATAACCCACGAAATGGCAGAAAATATGTGCAAATCATTTATCAGATAAGGGACTGATATTCAGGATATAGAAAGAGCTACAACTCAACAACAACAAAACAAGCTAATTCAAAAATGGGCAAAGAACTTGACATTTCTCCAAAGAAACAAAAATGGGAAAAAAGCCAACGAAAAGATTTCCAACCACTAGTCATAAGGGAAGTGCAAATCAAAACCACAAGATACCTTCTTCACACCTATTAGGATAGCTATAGTCATAAAAACAGAAAACAAGTGTTGGCAAAAATATGGAAAAGTTGGAACCCCTCTGCACTGATGGTTGGTGCGGCCACTGTGGTAAATAGCTTGGTGGCTCCTCAAAAAATTAAACATAGAATTACCACGTGGTCTAGCAATTCTGCTTTCGATACCCCAAAGAATTAATGTCAGAGACTCAAACATACTTCTACATTAATACTCACAGAAATATTATTCACAATAGTCAAAAGGTGTAAACAACCTAAATGTCCATGAATAGATGAATGGATAAACACTGAAAACACTACACAAAGTGAAAAAAGCCAAACATAAAAGGACAAATATTGTATGATTCTCCTTATATGAGATACCTAGAATAGGCAAATTATACAGTCAGAAAGTAGAATGGTGGTTGCCAGGGGCTGAGGGAGGGGAGAATGAGGAGTTATTGTTTAGTGGGTACAGAGTTTCAGTTTTGCAAGATGAAAAGAGTATAAAGATGGATGAAAGTGATGGTTGTACAACAATGTAAATGTATTTGATGCCACTCAACTGTAAATTTTATATTATGTATATTTTACCATAATAAAAAAAGGAGGGGTGGGGGGAGAAAAGAAGTCCAGAGGATAATCTAAAATATCTGTTTTTAAAGGGAGTTTCTACCAATTTTAGCCACTCACTAGTTTTTAAGAGTTTAATGCCCTGGGTTCGTTCATCTTCTTCACCAATTCCATTTTCTTCCATAACATGGTTCTGAATTTCTTCATCTACATCCATGAGGGGTTTCAATTTCTCTAGAATTCGAGCAGTAAATTCAGGGACACGAGGCGATGCTGTTGGTGCAGTGTTTGGCAAAGAAACATCTATCATGAATATATAGGTCAGCACACTGTAAAATAAAATACATATAGTAAGATGAGATCCCACATTATCAATAAAACTAAGGTTCAGAAGTATGACCCAACCAAAGGAAGTGTTCCCAAGACAATTCCTGGAGAAAGTCTTGTGCCTGTGCCAACAATTCTGAGCTATTAAAAACTACAGTGTGGTGACTACCCCCACTGGCTTGTGAGCACATTGCCATTCTATTTTACATTCAGAGTCTCTTGTCTAATGTCCCACAGCACAATATAAAACAAAATTTGAAGAAAAGGATTTCATGAAACTCAACAGTAACATAGCCAGCATGTATTATTAGACATTAAAATTTAATAAAAAGAACTCAAGAGGTATACCATACCACAGAGAAAATAATACCCACCTCCCTATTCTTTCCCTGACATTTTTGTAAACCTGGGTGAGTTTGGGTTCCAAGTACTTCAGTAGTCTATGCAATAGCTCAGGTACTCTCCACTCTTGCTGGGCAAGGCCACCTTGCAGGACATAGAGTCGACTAAAATTAAAACACAGGAGAGTTGTATTAGTGCCCCTCTCTGCCTTTTTTTCCCTTGGTGGCATACAGGATCTTAGTTCCCTGACCAGGGATTGAACCTGTGCCCCATGCAGTGGAAGTGCAGAGTCTTAACCACTGGACCACCAGGGAAGTCCTGCCTTTACATGTTGACAGTATAGATTAATGATGTCTTTATTCCACTTAAAATTGTTTCATTTTCAAACTGACAATTTAGAACAGCATCTTTAGAAAGCCTGTATTATTTGTTTCTACAACATTTTCTCTTTATCTCATTTCATCTCCACTGCTATATAGTCAAAAGAAATATTGACTTTAGAATAATCATTGAGTTAATCTCTAAGCATCAGAAGCTTCCTCACTAATTAATAATAATAATAATAATAATAATAAATTATTCTTCTTTTTAACAGGATTATCGAGATTTCCTTCTTTTGTTCATAATTTTTTTTGCAGCTTCTTATTCCTAAGTATATTTTTCCTTAAAAGTATTACTGTCTTCTTTCTTAATAGGAAAGAGTGAAAAATTAGAACATGTGATAAAGAAGTTAATAATTTTGTCATGGTACAAAAAAGCAGTCTTGATATAAAAGATGTGACAGCAGGTAATAAGGCAAATACTTTATGTTTGAATTGCTCAGGCTGCCTCCATTTCTCCTACTTGTTTGCAATTGAGAAATAACTCTATTTAGAATCATATGCTGTATTGAATTGGACTATGGTCATCTCCCAGAAGAAACTGGTTACACTATGAAGCCTTTTAGGAGTGCAGACATTTCACTTCCACTTATGTACCAAGAACAAATATGTTATCTTTTGTCATAAAATCTTCTGTTAATCTCATAAGCTTCCTTCTTATTTACCATGCATCTACAAAGGATCCTCCTTCACCACTCAGTGGTGATTCCAACAGCAGCTCAAAAAGCCAATGAAGTTTCCGCGGATCTCTGCTTTCCTGTGTTGAAAATATAAAGTAGCCATTAAAACAGGGGTCATACAATTCTGCAAATAAATCAGACATCAATGCTTTAGAAATATAAATAAATATAAGTATAGAGGAAGAAAATCAAACTAAAACTCACAGGCAAGTCAAATCCAAATGTACTACAGCTCATGTTAGAAAGACTAACAGTGAGAACACTGTTAGCTAAATGAACTGCCTACATATTTGGTGTCAAAAATAACACCTATAAGCTTGTATCATCTGGCTTTTACTGTATGTAAGTTACACTTCTAGATATATGATTTGATTTCTCATTTAATCTAAAAAGGCAATTACCATGGCAGAGAAGGTATAATAATCACTTAAGAATTATCATTCAAGGCTTATTTAAAAGGTTAATAAACAGAACCATCTCCAGTTACGTAAGATGACAAAATTTCAAGATTCAAGAGGTACAATGAGATTTTACACATTTTGAGATAGGGTATGAAACAGTTTGAACAGATCAGTAAGACACAAAAATGAACAGGAGAACTTACACAGGATGTTGCTATACAAGTTCCCCAGTCGTTATAAGTTTCTACTGTAATGTTGGACAATGCTGTTCGAAGCAGAGGACACAGAAGTGCCCAAAGCTTCTCCACCTACTCAAAACAAAACACATAGGAAAAAGTTAATGATACTCAGCAAATTTTTCTTCAACTATATTTTCCTGCAAACACACACATACAAATACATAAAATGATACTTCCTTTATTTCTTAGAAGACCCAAATAATCCAAGAAAGTAACTTCACCGTGTCACCATGATACATATGCAGGTAACATTTTCAAAAAAAAAAAAAAAAAATCAGAAAAGAGGAGATACCTTATATGGTTCCTTACAAAATTTCTCATACTATTGAAAAGTTCTCTCTTTAAATGTCTGAATAACAGAGTACACTAGGCTGAAACAAAATCTCAATGATCTCTGTATTCTGCATGCTTATGGAGGTCACTTGATTGAATCCTAATACAGGAAGCAATGACATTTCAATACAATTTAGTATCAGCCTGAAGTAAAACCAAGTTTTGGATTACTATAAATAGCATTTAAAAAGTGTTCAGTTATACAGAGATTGTGAATATATATATATCTAAACACTAAACTGCTTCTCACAGTTTAGTGAGAATACACATCACCTAAGACCTTGATATAATGCAGATTTTGATTTATTAGATCAGGGTGGAACCTGAGATCCTACTTTTCTAATAAGCTCCTAAGTGATGCCCAAGCTGCAGGTCCATGGACCATACTTTAGTCAAAAGAATCCACACAGGACAAATGGGGAGATAGGGCTTGGTATAAAACTTCCAGTTGTAGCACTAGGCATTGCATAAAAAGAAAAAAAACATACTATATTTTAACTTATAAGGAAAGGAGATGTGTTCTGGAAACGAGTGAACTCAAAAATGACAGAGACAGGATGATAAGGATATATATGAACATATTTAAATAAAGCTGCTTCATGATATGTGAGCAGGAAAATGGCAATATTACAAACTAACAAATACTTTAATACATGATTTGACTATGCATGACTAAATTAATATATTCAAAAGTTTTCATAATCCTCCTAGAAGTATGTGTAATTAAGTTTGCCAGAAACAATATTTGTGCCTTTTCTTTGAAGAAATGGCAGCCTACCTTGTATTCAGGCATTCAGGACATTTTACCAGGTTATTTTCAGTCTAGTGCATTTTGCTAAGAAACTAACCTTAGGGTGGATATATAAAACTTAACCTTATAATTAAAAAGAGGGCTATTCAAAAAAAAGGGCTGTCAAACTCCAACTATCTACAAGACCAAATCAGTAATGGAAATCAGCACAGAGGCTAAGAGAAAAGATTTAATAAGAAGCTAGAGAGTGCCTCATGAAGGAAGAAGCCCACACACAGCCCGCGCCAACTGATACAGTGCAGTAATGTGGGACCAGTACTCTAGGATCTTATTTTTCAAGAGAAACTAAAATCCTTTTTAGATGACATATCTGGATGGAAAATAATTCAAATTTTAAAAGACATTCAATGCCACCTATAGACCACGACTTTGTGACTTATACTCAAAAGCAATATAGAGTTAAACATTTCGTATATTTTAGGTGTTAATATCTTTTTTTTTTTTTTTTAAGATGAGTGTGCTCTCAGTGCAGCAGTGAAAATGCTCTGACAAACACACAATTTGTTGTCCACCTCAGAGTTCATGGGCACTGCCATGGAGACAAGACAAGGGTACAGGACTGTTGGCTGCCCTGCTCCGTCCCCGCTGCTGCCCCCATCAGTCGCCCACCCAACCACCTCACTTCCTCCCACCACTGGCCCGAGGTGGCACCAGAATGCTAGCAGAGGGGCGGTGGTGGCGGAGGCTGAGGCGACTGACCTAGGTGTTAACACCTAATGTGTTGGGAATTGATACATAAGTGGATAATGCAGCTTTAAGAGGGAATGTGCTGGACATTACATCACCTTTTCAAATGTCCAATGCTTAGAGCCTCTGATTAAACCAGCTATAATTTCTGCAACACATCGCTGGGTGCTCTCATGTGAATCTGCAACCAAACGTTCTAAGTGGGGCTTCAGAACTGGCAGAAAGGCATCATCAAAATTTCTGAATATACCCTATGCAAATAAAAAAAAAAGTTCTTCAGTATGCAAATGACTAGCATCTCCTTTATAATACGCTTATATTTGTTTACTATATTACTACTGTTCTTAAAAAACTCCCTATTCTCCCCTTTAGAACTTAACTGCTTTAACAATGCCTGTAAGTTAAAATGGTAAAAACTGTCATTTGCCACATCATATTAAAATATAATCAATGAAATAAAAATTAATAATCTTTCTGAGCTTAAAAATATCACACACACCTCAAAAAAACTCAAATAAACACAAAATGCATATAGTCTTTTGAGTTTTGTTTTTTTGCTTCCACTGCTAATTACAAATACTAGAGATAAATAATAAAAGCCTGGTTTTTTTGTCCTAGACCTTAAGCCAAGATGAATATAATAGGAACTACATTCAGAGTCATTTTAGACAAAGATAACGGGTGACTAAACTCAAACTTTGACCAAATACTTTAAAACTTATGAACATACAAATTAATAGTCACTAAGCTTTATGAAAAGGATATATAAATAAGTTACCTTAAAGAGGCAAAAACGTCGAGGATTAAATTTATCTTTTCCTTTTCTGTCTTCTAAAGATAGAAAAGTAATTAACTGTTCGACAAATTTAGGATCAGAAAAATGATCAAATATAATCTGTTCTGCCTATAAAGTTAAAAAAAAAAAAGAACAACATTCAGGGGTTACACTTTAAAAACATGATTCTGAAAATGTTAAAATTTGACTGTAAAGTTCTGAAACTCAACAGTAGGTTTTTATTTTTGTTCTAAAGAATTTTTAGTTCTCATAGAAGCTTTCTAGAACCAAAATAATATTGCCTCCTAAAAATGCTAAATCCATAAGAATAGCTAACAGTTTTCTTCAGCTCTTCAAGTTTGGATTCCACTTCTCAAACTGTGAAATAAAACCAACAATGTTCTGCTTGAGAAATGAAGACAATGCTATTGTGCCAATTTCTGTGCAATTTAGGAAAATCCTCCAAAATGCCAAACCCCAGCAAATTATTTCCATATTTATAAAATATCAGAAGTTAAAAGATAAACTTTGCTCAGAATTAGAAAATAAAAGCTACAACATTAACTTAATCGAGGAAGACATAAACTTGAAAGCCCTTCATCAACTTTCAAAATGATAAAGAAGACAAGGAAGTTCCAACTTAAATGTACAAACTTCTACTAACTGAGTATCCATCATTTACATGCAATAAAAACCTAAAAGCCAGTATCCAAGTGAGTGCCAAGTAGGTAGTAACTTGGCGGTGAACCTCAGATACAAAACACTTGTGCCAACTGTTCCTAATAGGAGGGAGGGTGGGGGGGGGGGCAGGGCAGGGGAGAGTAAGGGAGTGCACATTTACCAATACTTATTGTGCTATATTGCGGTGCACAAATTGTGGGGGGGAAACCATGAACTAAGTTTGAAATAAATCAGGGGCCAAAAGTTAGATGCATTTCAACCAGGTAAGTGTTTACACATGGTGAAATTAAATGCTTACCTCTGTTAAATCCTCCCTGCTTCTGCCAAGCTTAGGTTGCTCTTCCACACCAGCATAAACAACCATATTCCTACACAGTAAGAGTTTATATTTGTAATACACATAGGAAACAATGCCAGAGCTTCATGGATAGAAAGCATTAGAAGGTGCTTTTAATGACCTCCGATCAAATGCAAAGTTGGGGGCTGCAAGTACATCACTCGATCTTCTGCTTTAAAAAATCTATCAGGTCATCCTAAATGACATAGATTACTGGTGCCAATAAGAGACAAATAAGTATTTCTTGGGCCTGGTTTAGACACGGGCAGCATTAATACGTAGGGATATAATTTAGAGCAACTATTAACAAACTCCTTAAATGCATAACGGTGGGACTAAGGAAGTCTAAGGGTTTCAGTGGAAAGACAATGAAAGAGGCAGGATGAGGCACAGCACTGGCAAGAACAAAGAAAAAGAGGAAGAGGGAAGAGGGAAAAGGCTAGACATTGTGTATCTTTGGTGAAAGAGTACCTCTAACTGCTTTAACTGCCTGAGAACCTCCCTAGAAATCCAGATGATAAAACAAATTATATCAAAGATAAGCTGTTTAATAATAAGGTGCATGGCAAGCTGCAACTTACTGTGGCCAGGTGTAGTATCCCCAGTGAGTTTTCTCCACAAAGCAACTTGACTCCCATTCTTTTTTAGTTCTTGGTATACTTTTGCTATCATAATGCAACCAATGATTATCGGGCCTATCACCAGCAACAGTTTGGGTGGGTTCAGGATATCCACCTAAGGAAAAGACAATCACATCTGATGAACTTCAAAATATCTGTGCAGTAATAATATTCTCAACTTTCATTCAATAGTGCTAGTGTGACCTTATCTTCATAACAAGATTCTATTAAAATTCGTTCAAGGCAAAACCACATACATATGAGGTATTTCAAATAAAGGGAGGAAAGATGGGATTATCCACTAGATGGTGCTGGGATAGTTATTTGAGGGGAGAAAATCAAGTTTGATCCATATTGCGTTCCTTTTACCAAAATTAAAAGGATTAATTTTGTTAAAACTTTTTAGGTTTGCATTACAGAGCTCAAAGAATTCCCATATATTCTTCAACCAGATGCCCCTAATTTTAACATTTCACCATGTGTACACTTTGACATTCTCTTTCTCTGTCCCAAAATAAAGATGGTGGCATACAGCTAAACTCCCCTCCCAAAAGGAGGCTGGGGGAGGCTGAAGACAGCTGTTTGAATATCTCAGGAGTTACTAGAGATTAAAAAAAAAATGACAGCTAAAGTAATAAAAATGACTACTTTGGGGAATTCCCTGGAGGTCCAGTGGTTCAGACTCAGTGCTCTCACCGCCAAGGGCCTGGGTTCAATCCCTGGTTGCAGAACTAAGATGCCACAAGCTGTAAGGTGTGACCAAAAAAAATTTTTTTTTCTCCTTTCAAAACCAAATTAACCTTGCCCCTAATCCTACTACCCAGGAACAAACACTCAACATATTGAGGAATTAAAGGTAACAGTATTTTGTCTTTGAAATACAGTTTGATAAATAAATATGATTGCCAGCTGGTAAGATAATCAAGAAGTAGATGACGTATACTCAGAATGTAAACTATACACATTTTATGTATTACAAAAACACAAAGAGCCATCTATTTTTATAAATACTTGTTATCAGTAGTTTTTACTGTCAACTGTTTTCCTTTTATAATATTATTTCATACTTTGTATTAAAATCTTCCTATACTTCTATACTTTGTAATAGAAAAATATTTGGGATCAAGAACTGTAATTTACACATTTCAAAGAAACTTTCCAAGTTTGACTGAGTAGCACTATTCAGTACATTTGGTAGTACTTACTGATTTCATAGGGATTGATGGTCAGCTTTTTGTGGGTTCTTTTTAGCTGCTTAAGAATACCAGCAACAGCTGAGATCGCCATCTAGAAAAGAAGGAGTTAAGGTACATATATCAAAATTTTAAACCTCCCAAATGGGAATTCCCTGGTGGTGCAGTGGTTTAGAATCCACCTGCCAATGCAAGGGACATGGATTCGAGCCCTGGTCCGGGAGGATCCCACGTGCCTCGGAGCAACTAAGCCCACGCACCAGAACTACTGAGCCTGTACTCTAGAGCCCACGAGTCAAAACTACAGAGTCTGTGTGCCACAACTACTGAAGCCCATGTGCCTAGAGCCCATGCTCTGCAACAAGAGAAGCCACCACAAAGAGAAGTCCACGCACCACAAGGAAGAGTAGCCCCCGTTTCTCTGCAACTAGAGAAAGCCCACGTGGAGCAATGAAGACCCAATGTAGCCAATAAATAAATTAATTAATTAAAAAAAAATCTCTCAAATGGTTGCTGCCTTGATCAAAAGCAGAAGCTGGGTTTTGTTTCCTTGAAAAGCAGAGAAAAACCTCACCCACTGACCTCTGGCAGCACAGCCTCAGGAATGCTAACTCTGACTTGGACTGAGTCATTTGCAGTTCTTACTCTTGAACCTTCATCCATGCTAGTCTCTGCCTAAAAAACTTTTATCTTTTCTTTGTTAAACCAATTCCTGCTCATTCTTCCTATCTCAGCCTAAACATTTCCTCCTAAGGTCTTTTCGCAATGCACCAGGCCAGGTCAGCCCCATCTTGCACCCCACCTCTAACAGTTTTCAAACAAAACCAAAAAGTTGTATCCCTCAGATACCCTTCCCTTCCTGTAACACGTTATACCTGTAATTAATTTTTCAAAGCCAATCTTTCCAATTAACCTACTGGGTTGGCTAAAACGTTCATTGAGGTTTTCCCATAACATCTTACGGAATAATCGGAAAGAACTTCTTGGCCAGCCCAATATAAATATGTTCCCTGCTATAATCCCCAGTGTTGAAATGCACAGCACCTGAAGACATCCTCATATATTTGTTAGATGAATTATTATCATCTCGGAACCAATGGAGGTTGATTTCAAATCAATATACTTCAACATATCAGGTGAGGTAAAAATTCTCAAACCCAAGATTACAGCTAAAATAAAGTATCTACCTTTCGCACTACAATTGCATCATGGTTGAGATTCTCAACAAAAAAACGTATGGCACGAAGAGGTAACACTCGGTCATCTCTCAAGAGTAGAGACAAAAGCCCGATGCCTATATGTTCAAATTTCCAGGGCCTGAAAAGGGAATGGGGAAAAAAAAAATCACAAAAGACATCATTCATAAAATCACTTAAAAAAAAACCCAACAAACCCCTGTATTTGAAACATTATAATTTTAAGTTTCCCAAGAATCAAAATAGGTATATTGAAACATACTGCTGCTATCATTAGCCCCAAACTTTCTAAATTGATGAATCAGACTACAATTTTTTGTGACAGTCATTCAGGGTCTTCAGGGTAGAAACCTCCTATAGTATTAAAGATAAAAGCTCTGAGAATTAAAAAAATGTATTTTTGCACTTACAAATTTCTCTGCTCCACGCCATCTAGCAAAGTATTCACCAAATCTTCATAGTTCCTTAAAAAAAAAAATTTCAGGTAAGGTATTGTTTTAAAACAATATTAAGATAAACATCAAATAATGTAATATAAATTCAAATTCTGTCCAAATTCACCCTCCTCTTCTCATCATCAGACTATAAAGGGTCTGGTGAGAAGCAAGCCAGAGTGAAAGCAGATGGGTGACAATGGGAAAAGAAAATGAAGGGTGGGCGGGGAAGTGCTAGGTATACTGAGCAACTCAGCTGTTCCTGGGTGGACATTCAAAAGTAAATTTGTAAGTAGTAATCAATTAGTTAGGAGTGGTCTACCTATATAACTCCCCAGGTACACATGAGGTAGGCTACAAAGTTTATCATTTACATAGAAATGTTAGGAAAAAAATTAATAGCCATATTCATAAGGCAAAGAAAAAAATTAAGTTACAAAGGCTCCTGCTTGAGTTTTATCACTATCACTGAAGTGCTTTGGTTCCAAAAATCTAAAAGCAGTTTACTTATATCCTGATAACAAATTTGTATAAATCTGATCAAAAAGTTATTATGAAAGCTATGAAGAGATTTTGAACTTGAATTTAAGATTTAATGAGTGGGATATGTGTACTAAAAGGAAAATCAATTCATGTTGAAAAAAAGATATGATATTAAGATAGCTTTATTTTAAGATGGTGTTTTCTACCTCCATTGCTAAAAGTGACAGTCAGGGATCTTCACAATAATCATCTCCTAACATTTTGGTATTTTTTCAGAATCGCTGTGCAAATTTCATTAGGTAGTTATAGTGCATCTATATTTCAGAGCTATTCAAAACTTCCTATCTATAATGTTATATGTCTTGATAAGCAGGCATTCACAATTACCTTAGGGCATCAGCATTCCTTTCTTGTTGGCGTTTAAGTCCTTCTTTAATTTCTTCTGAGCTAAGCATTATCTGGTTGATAGAGGGGTTTTTTGATTGTTGAAGTAATTCTGCTATTCCAACACACGACTTTGGAATCTTATTAAAAAGAAAAGCCGGGGAAGAAAATGAAGTACTGACATACCACGGATGATTCTTGACAACACTAGGCTGAGTGACAGAAGCCAGATACAAAACGCCACAAACTGTATAATTCCATTTATATGAAATGTCCATAATAAGCAAATTCACAGAGGAATAAAAGTAGATTAGTGGTTTTAAGGGGCTAGAGGTACAGGGGAATGGGAAGCAATTATTATTGGATATAGGGTTTCTTTTTTTTGGGGTAATTACAATGTTCTAGAATTAGAGTAGTGATGGTTGTACAACCCTGAGAATATACTATTGTGAATATAAGTACACAACTGTTGTGTTAAAAAGGTGAATTTTTTGGTATGTGAATTACATCTCAATTTAAAAAAAATTTTTAAAAAGAAAGCCTAATTTAACAACAGTTAAAAACAGCAAGAGTATGTTTTGCAGGAAAGGAATACATTTAGAGCAGTGGTTTTTAAAACTGAGGATGGATGTCAAACATAATTACTTCAGAAAAGAGGGGGATTCAATTGCACTAACACCTCTTTCACACATCCCCAATTCTAACGTGTGTGTTACTAGGCATTTGAAAATTCTTAGATGATGATCTGCTATCTCTCCCCATTTGAGCTCCACTGAACCTGATATTTACTTTTTCATTTGTCAAATCATCCAATTTTAATCCTCTTCACTATAAATTATGAACCCGTGGTCAATCTTCTGTGACTTTGACTAGTAGAACTGACCTCCTAAAATATAACCAACTCTTTGAAAAATGAGGCCATAGACATATAGGGAATAATGGTAAATGCAACAATGCAATAACACTTTGTGGCCTCTTGGTAGAAAACCACCCAGCTCTCTCCTGGCCGTGCTTCAACTTCCTACTCCACCCTACTATCTATAGTAATGACCACTAAAGCACTAAGAGGAAACAGAAAACAAATGCTTAAAAAAAAAATTAGAATCAAATGCCAAGAATATGATTACTGAAAAAAGACAAGAAAAATAACAGCATTTTAACAAAGCAGTGTTTGCACTAAAATCTGAATTAAAAAAATGATTTTGCTTACTGTGAAGTCCAAGCCAATTGTTTCATATTGCCGATGAATTTTTTCTGCAAGATCATCAAACAGCCTCACTATTGATGGCTTTTCTAGGGACATTGCTTTGCTAAGCCCAGAAGAAACAATTGCTGGCCAAGTCTGTACAATACAGTCCCAATCGTGAAGGTTTGCCAAGCATACACCACTGTGATTTCCAAGGAGACAATATAAGGCACCCTGCAGGAAAAGATCATCAATATGGGAAATAAGAGGCACTGTTTAGTTTTAGCCAACTTCCCTACATGCTGTTTTCAAAGTTACTAACCTTTATTTATTTATTAAACCACCCATACCCCACAGAGCCATAATGCAAAGAAATGTCTGTCTTCCCTGAACACAGACAGAATTCCTATCTGTAATGGTTTACTAAACATTGATTATTTAAATACTTGGTACTGCTTAGTAAAATAGGTCCACACATTTAACATGTTACTTTTAGAAACCTCAACTTGAAACTTAAGTGCAATCCAGTAATATTTTCTCTAAGTCATTTAACAGAGGGTTAGCTCAAAGAATGGCTATTAATAAGGTTATACAGAAATGTAAAGATGTTGTTTTTAAGGACATAGCTTCCATTCTAATTCTCTTCTACTACATTTATAAAGGCCATGAAATGTGCCACTCTTAGCATTTTAGGGTGTAATGTTCGGAATAATTTAAAAAACAGTGGTTAAATCTGGTTATCAAGTATTCCTCCTCTAAGTATATAAAAACTAGATTACTTAATTATACTGTGTACTTTTTACTCATAGGAGTTCAATTAGTAAGAATGGTTCTGAAGACAGTAGGTACCTCTTTTTAAGGTACCCCGTTTTAATGAAAAGAGCTATTAGTACCCAAACATTTTATTTCCTGAACATTCACCCTAACAATCCAGTCTGGCTTCTTAACTGCCTTGGTCTCTAACCCTCTTTATAGTTCTTATAAGGTCTCTGTAACTTCGACTTTACTGACCTAATAGACAGTTTCTAATTTTAATCTTATTTGACTTGTCTGATTTTGTCCATTTAAATCACTCTCAACAAGGTCAACAACATATCACCCAATGAGTTAGACCTTCTACAACACTCATGAATTACACTTCTGCCCTGGGGGGTTAGCAATTCCATTACCGTGAAATTCAACTTTTCTCTATATTTGAAAAATTTCATAGTAAAACAAAACAAAAAACCCTATACCTTGAACTGCTGTTGTGTGACATCTTGTCTATCCGGCCGTAAGAACTCCAAAACCAAGGGAATGATATCTCTGCAACAGAAGTTATATGCTCCCAAGGCAGCAAAAAATGTTTGCTGGGCCTTATTTCGGACCTAAAGAAAGAGTTATTAACAGACGACTTTTATTAAATGGTAGACAAACTACAAAAAAATTTCTAAATGAATCATTAAAACAAAGCGGTGGTATTTAAGTGTTGTTGTAATAACAGAAAAATATACCAAAGCACATACCTTAACAAAAATGAGTAAATGATAATCTTTTTATCAGAAGGAAAGCAAATTACCACCAACCACATGCTTGGTTTAAGTTACACTGGTTCAAATATTTTTGATAAAGGAGATAGAGACTGAATGGAACAGATATGCACTTGTTCAGTAACATAATCAGCAAACTATTAAACTTTTTATTCTGAGTTACTCTTAATGAGAAGAGTCAGATTTTCTCTTGTGTCTACACAAGGAAAATCAAAGACTTTCCAAAACACAGAACAACTTAATCTTTTCGGTGCAAGCCTTAAGTATAGGCCACATATTTCTGAACCCAAACAAAAGACTCAGTATAAATTTACAACCCATGAACTAGTTAAACAGTAATGAATAATAACTATAGTAAAAGCAATACACTGTACATATTTCGAACTTTCTAAAACAATAGTTTAGGCAAAATCTCTGGGTTAGACTGGTTTCCTAATTTACACCACTTTACAAAGACAAAATTGCTGGCTATGTATGAATCTCTTTACTTTTCCCAGTTCTCTGTGTTTAGAGATAAATTTTTGGTCCTATGCTACCTGCAAGGATGGACCCCACAATTCACATGGTATCAGCTTCCTAAACTCAAGCATAATGCCTAGACAGAATTACATGGCCTCCACAGACTGGCCTTCATAATGTGATTTAAGTGGCATCAACATTACACTAGCACTATATATTTTTTCTTAATTTGAGAAGCAATTACAAACAGCAAAAATAAACACTATCTTAAAAAGAGAAGCAAAGCTAGTTTGAATATATTTGTAATTTAAAATATAAATTTTCAACGCCAATAAATTAAATTCCCTGGTTAAAATGGGGATACTTTAGATTGTGTGTTACAAAATAGGTGAGAGGGGGCATGCCCAGATTGTCTGGACTAGCCTTACCTGACTGTATGAACTTGTAGATAAACGAAGAAGATCTCTAATCATATCTTGATGTATCTTTTTGTATTCACAACCCTCAACAGTTAGTGTTCGTAGCTACAAAAAGAAAACAGTGCAAATCAAATTCAAAGTTTTTACTAAAAGTTAATTTAATTATGAAGTAACACCAATAATTAAACATTTATCTGAGAAATGATCATTTAAAAAAGTCATTGTGGGGAGTTCCCTGGTGACCTGGGGGTTAGGATTCCAGGCTTTCACTACCACGGCCAGGGTTTAATCCCTGGTTGGGAACTGAGATCCTGCAAGCCCTGTGGCATGGTGGGAAAAAAAAGAAAAAGAAAAAAAGGCACTGTTATTTTATATTTACCTCATGCTGCAACATTACTCTGTCAATCAATAGTGCTCTGATATGTTGCTTTTTCCCATGGAGCTGAAAAACAGAGTAGCAAACACTTCAACATTCTCCCTAAATGACCTCAACAATGGATTCCCCTGAATCCCTTAATGAAAAATTAGTTCAAAGAAGGTAAAGGATCAGCTGGTGAGTAGTAGAGGCATTTCATTTATTCTAAAATCATCAGACATATTTAATTTTATGGCTAATTGTAGAAATATCCCCTTTAAATGGCTCATCCAACACCCAATTTTTCTGATAATTTATTAACAAATCCATGCACAGGAGAGCAATGTAGTTGGTCTTCATTTAGTCAAATACTAAAACTACAAAAACAGCCCACTAAGAAAATTGCTTGACTCTATTACATTTATCAATAGCCTTTCTGGGTAATTGCGTATATTTACTACAGAATAAAACATCTTTTATTTTTGTAAAAATTATCTTTTAAGCTCTCCCCCACCCCCAATCTTCTACCCAGTCACTTTAGTGACTTTAGGCAGATGGCTGAAACTCAGATGGTTCCTCTTTCACACCTTTATCTCATTAGTCCACCCCAATGACAGTGACTGGATTCAGGCTGTGCTTTCCCATCTGAATTAGTATAATATTTAACCAAAGCCTCCTGGCTTCCAATCTCAATCAGCTACTGCTTATTCTTCATAGCAGTGGCAGAGTTTTTCAAAATTCAGTGAACTGAATATTGATCTTTCCAATATCCACATCAGATCTACTTAAGAACTTGTAATGACTCTTCCATTGCTGAATGCAAAACTGAAGCACTCTCTTGGGACAAAACTAGAAATGACCTAGTTCACCTCCTGCCACTCTTCTCTACAACCACTGTTCCCTAAAGCATGCCTGCCATGTTTGTACATCTCCCTGCCTTTTCACATCATTCCTTTTGTCTAAAACATGCAGCACCCTGTGCCTAAACAATGAACTTGTATAACCTTTTCAGACTCAAATTCAACATAAGTCTCTTATAGCAGAACATTGCTATGAACATCAAATGGCTGATGGAAAGAAAGTATTCTTCCTTCCATGCTCCCAGGAAAGCTTGCATTGACTTCTCTTGGAGAACAAATATAAGATTACATAAAATGCAATGCTTTAAATTCATGCCTGTGGACAATTCCTATTTTTTACTCCTTCAGGTTCTTACTTGGTAGCTAGAATGCTGTTGCCAAGTTATCTTACTCCAAATTGCTAATGAGGGTTCAGAGATACTATCATGGAAATCAACAGAAGAGTTTGTTTCAGAAAACTACATTTTTTCTAGGATGCTTGTGATTATACCATAATATAATATTTGAAAATCTACTATTTTTACTTACTGGAAACTTCCTCTGTATGCTGAACAATTGCTAAATCAGGTGGCTATATCAATATTATACATCTTTAAAAAATTAATCCAGAGTTTTTGGTGAAAATACTGACCCGATTTTCCATTGATTTCTTTACTAGGTTAAAGCTTTTCCAACGAGAGTCAAATTCATGCTTGTGAGATCCTTGGAACTGCAAAAGGTCTCCAATAATCTGTGTCAAAGAATTTTAAATTTTATGAGTCGTCACATCAAACCTGGTCATATTAATAACTGTGCAACAGTTAAATGACAATTGTACCTTTATGATAAGAAACAAGGACTTGGTATCATCTTCTGAATTATTAAGTATGTGGTCTATAATAGGAGGAAAAGAATTTTGGTTAAAATATTTTAAATTACTACAGGACTCCTGATATACTAGCTAAGGAAAAAAAAAAAAAAACACTGCCTGATATTCTCACCATTTAGAATTTTAAAATATTTAGGTATAAGCATATATGCTAGAAAATAAAATTTCTAAATATTTATTAATAAAAATAAGTTAAATACATATATATACTTACTAAGAAGTTTTCTTATGACCCTACCAATTGTTTCTCGGTGGTTCTCTCTGGATAGATCTATTTTTAAAAAAATGAGAGAAGGCATTTTACACACACTGAATGCTACCCAGAGCTCTCAAGTTTCTATCAACAGTTATGTCAAGAAGAGATAATACATCCAGGAAAAAACCAAATGGGTCTGTATATGGGAAAAGAATCTAAAAAAGAGTGGACATATGTATATGTATAACAGATTCACTTTGCTGTATGCCTGAAACTAACACAACATTGTAAATCAACTATACCCCCAATAAAAATTAAAAAAAAAGTAAAAACCAAAAACCAAATGGGTCTGTCTTTATCATAGTTGGTTAACAGCTTGGCATGACACAGAATAACTTTATTTATTTATTTAAGAACTTTTATTGAGATACAGTTAACATACAATAAGCTGCATATATTTAGAGCGTACAATTTGGTATCCCAATCTTCCAATTCATTTTCCCCCAATCCTCCTCGCTTTCCCCACTTGGTACAGAATAACTTTTAAAACCTTCACATTTATAAGAACCTGCTTATAAAACTTTATTAGGCAGGCAAAGAGGAGGGAGACGAAACTATCTTTCCCAATATTTCAAAGGCTCTATTAGACCATAAAATGCGTAGGATTCTCTAATTAGCTGTGGTGACCCAAGTCAAGCAAGCAAACAAAAAAATTATACCTAATTATTTAATGTATGCAACGAACTCCAACGTTAATCCAGTAATAAGGAAGTGTGCTAAATTTCTATTAATGTTAGATTCAGAGCATAAACATAAAATGTAAATAAACATTTATATAAAATTTAACTATGATAGATACTATCAAGAGAGTTAGAATATGTAAGGGTTTACATCAAATATATCAGTTCTACAGCAATTCTAACCATAAATGAGGATTACAATATATGAAAGTATGCCTGGGCACATAGAAAGCAGCTAGCTTTTACTGGCTATTCTTTACATAATAATTTCCCATTTCCTCAAGAAAAAGCAAAGATAATATTATATAATTAATATTCATCTTATATATAAAAAACAGACTAGAAAAACTGTAACAACAAAATTATCCCATTTTAACCCTTGTAGAGTAACTGATGAAAATAGTCCACACAGATTTACTCAGATTAGGATTCACATACCATATTCAAGTCCAGTATACAACTTTGTCTCTTCCAAGGACACCATACTTGGTACCCTGTATAAAAACAAGAATGCTTGTATTTATTAATAATACCAATAAGGAGGCTTAAAGGGAAAAGTGTCACTGCTAGAATGTTTAAGTGATGATCTTTAACAAACACAGATCTCTCATCTTCAATACTTCAATTCTTTACTCTAGCCTTTTGAATGCTCTGTTTCAGTAAGGACAGTATTAATCATCTTCAAAACAATGTTAATTAAATGTAATGACTTTAGGGGGAAAAAGTCACTGCCCAAATGAACATAACACTGATAGTCAATATTCAAGTGTAAAAGCTTAAATCTAAGGAAGAACATTTACAGAAGGAAAAGTCAGCTTTACAATGTTATAATAAAGATTAAAACTAGATACCAAAAAATCATCATGAAATTTTACTGCAGAATATACAGCCGATAAGCTTCTTTAGATAACCATTACCGTTCCTCTTAAAACCAGCTAAACAGATCTCTCCTAACATCTGCAGTAAAATGCCACTACTTTTGAAGGTGTTCAGATGTGAAAATATTACATCAAAAGTCACCTTTTAGGTATGTAAGGACAGATTCAACTGGGGAATACGAACCTTTATATCTGAAATCTAAATTTTCTTTGATGAAAAATATACTTTATTTCAATTCAATAGATTTTTATAAACAAAGAGATCATACTTTCTAAGAAAAGGAAGGCAGGCACAAAGCCAAGGAAACATAAGGTAAGCGTATCCTGTACAGGACTAATTGGTAATAAATAGAAATTTTATTATAATTATTGCTCATAATTCGTGAATGACAACACTTGTAAAGAAGAAAACACTATTTTTAAATCGACATTCCCCCCCTCCCCCCTCGCATATTGTATTTTTTCAAGTTGAATGAAGTAAGTTATCTCCACCCTAAAACTTGGTGTTATGAATTCTGGGATTTATATAAATCGGTAATAACATTAAGATTTTTAAAATGCCAATTTAACTATGTTCCTTGACATAATGTAGTACCTAGGATGGCAACAGTACTATCTCAAGTTTTAAAACCACGTCTACAGAATATAAACAAAGAATGGTAATATTTCATAATATAAAATGCTAATTTGCTTTTCAGAGAATTTCAAGTTCAAATTCAAATTCTTAGAATCTGGTTTTCATTCCACAGTTTCAACTTTTAGCAACAGCTTGCAAACTTGAACATTCTGTAAAATTGTGCATGATTGAAAAATATATATTATCCAGAGTCTACTCAGTAAAAAATAAAATCAGATTCTTTCACAATGAACTTCAAGTGGAGTCCAATATCTTTACCGAAATTAGATTTCACCAAGAAAGAGAAAAGGCTGTGCTCAAGTAGTAACAAGCATTAGGCATAAGACTGTTACCCACCCCCTCCTTCCCTAGTAGAGCACGGGGAAGTACTTATCACGAGCTATCACATGAGGGTACATGTCTCCTCACTGCTGCTGTAAACATAAGTAGTTTCATAAAGTAGGAATACAATTGTACCTAACTCAGTCCATACCTAGTACCACACAATACTGAACCAAGCATGCATTTTAACTATTGTCACAAAGTTACTCTTAACAAATGACATCTAAAAAAGCAATCACTATAGTAAACTATCCTGAAAAACTTTTTACTATATCAAACAAACAAACAAGCAAGCAAACAAAAGGCTATCAGCTGGGAATTTGCAATGTTTTTCTTATATGCCTTTCTGACTCTAGAACCAATTACAGTGTAACCACACTTAAAAACAAGTCTCATCTAACAGCCCTGATGCTAGTTCTAAAAACCATGTGTCACTCTGAATTGTTTCCCTATCAAAAATTTGAAGCAATACTATCAATTATTACAATTATTTTAAAACATATCAAACTGTGTGGGATTTTAAAACATTAAGTAATAGTTTTAAATTAAAATGGCTTCGGCTTTTTTTAAAACTTGAATTAAAACACATCTTACACATCTCAAGTGTATAGAAAGCATCTCTTTAGATATCTATTTCAGCTTTATTTGTTCTTATCCATCTCAAGTTTCTTTTATGCTTATTTATCTAAGATTCAGCTTTAATTGATCTCTCCTTATCTAACAAATTAAACTCTGATGTACTGACACCTTTTACACTAAATGTTTCTCAGTGAGTATAAATGCATATTTATACTAAATATTTCTTCTGATCTTTAGAAGAATAATTTTCTAAAAGAAATGTCTATCCATTACCCAAGTAAGACTTTATGATTTTATCTCTTTGCAGCCACATTTTAAGTCTATGTGCGCTGGGCTGTACTCTCTGATACTTAAATCTGCTCTTGTAACTTTTAGTTATGTATGCAATCTTAGCTGAGTAGACAAAGTGCTATCAACAATTATAGATCTGCATTCTGATTAAGCACTATAGTAGTAATATATATTTTTTAAATCAAATACCATCACTCCCCCATCCCAAGTAAAATTCATTCTACTCACTCACTGGTTCATTTCACAAACAGTAATATAAAAACAAAATTCTGACAAACAATCTCAACACAACATTATTATAAATAACACCATCTATACAGTAATAATCAAGTTAAATCAGGTTCATAGCAACTAGACAGTACCACCAAGCCACCTAATTTACAACAAAATGTGTTTAATATCTGTACCACTTTAACAAACAAAAACAAAAAACTTGTAAGTTTTCTACAACTATGTTATTTGTACCACTAGATGGCAATCTTCTTTAGATGTGATTAGAGTAGAACGATGAAAATAATCACTGGTGGGAAAGAAAGGATGGTGAAAAAGGAAGAAATGACTAATAACATAAAAACAAAATATACAATACAAATCAATATGCAAATGAAGGCTAGGTGAACTGTCATGGAACAACTGCCAACAATAATTATTCCTGTCTGTAAGCAGAAAAACAACCTACCCTTCTTCAAATCCCTCCCCTCCCAAATGAAAACAAACATGAAAGATATAAAAACCAAGCCACTAACAGATTTTTTTTTTCCTCAAGGTGTTTCACAGCAGACAACTGGCCTATTTCTGTGTTCTGTTACCCAGTTCAATCCTGGGCATCAACAATAGCTATAAACACAAATGAAAGGCTGGCTCTTACTCTACCATGTGAACAAGAGGTTGCCAAGTAAAGAGAATCTTACATACTGCTAGGTTTAAAATTAACTTGGAGCATAAGAACTACTTCCATGTCTGACACACAAGTTTTTAAAAATCAATGAAAACAGTCAGAAGGTGAAATAAGGAGAAAACAGGGTTACTCACCGTGGAGTAGTAACTGTTTCCTTTTCTGTGTGCAGCTCCCCCAGCAGAGCTGGGTAGTTTCCTGGAGGTGCCAAGAGAGGTTAGCTAGCCCTGCCCCTCATCGCATAACAACACATCCTTTCACATATTCATGAAATGGTCTCAATTCTTAGACCTTAAGTATGAATTTTTTTTTTCTTTGAGTGAAAAGTTAGTAAAAGCTGAGATCCTAAAAATGATTTAACTAAGAATGACTTAACAGATCTATCAGAGGAAAGGGGGCACAAAGTAAAGAAGAAATACTTGAGATGAAAAATGATGACTCCTCTACCTTGAGTAACCCTGTTTTTATAGATGTTAGTTTTTTGTATCCTGTGATAGCTGGTTAGACCTAAAAGATTCTAAAGAATGGACTGCAAAAGGAGAAATTAATGACGATTTGAGGATTAAGGCAAGTGTCCAAAATTCCTATATGACCCTGGAAAGACATAATCCAACTTCTACATGTATAAAGGTAGAACTATGAGTATAAATTATACCACAAATATTTCTATGAAATCATTAACTAAAGGTTCCAAGAGCAAAATAGAGGTTCCATTTGAACATTAATTCAGTAACACTGGTATCTGACAAAACTGTTAAAGTTTCAAACTAAACTAAACTAAAAAAATTTAGGCAATCAAGGGTGAATTAAACTCTCAAGGGACCTTATTTCATCCATCCTTTAAAACAGTAAAATTTATAATATGTACAAGATATTTAGTAACCTTACATTGCTAAGGCCAGAAAGTACAATGCAGATACCATTAGGTATATAATTTACTTAATACTTAGGACAATCAACTTGTCTCATCTAAGCTTTTTATTTTTTGTCAGTCTCTAATCACGTGGCATAGAAAATTGTTTTTCACATGTGGTAGCCATTTACCTGAACAACGGGATTTTAAGGCCATCCCATATACTCTATCAGGAACTAAGATTTTCTTACAGGAAAATTCAGAACTAAAGTAATCTTCTGATTTTTTACTGCTGCCATTTGCCAGAAGACTAATAACTACTAATACATGTACAAGGCAAACTTAATAAGCGATTTGACAAAAAATAATTGAAGCAGCTAGAATATTTTACCTAATCGAGATTTATATAAGAAAAATGTAAGTTTAAATTTAAAAGAAGAATTGAGCTGCTAGGTGCTTCCAAAAACTGGTCTGGTATTTCAGAAAATGCATAATGTCCCACAATACCACAGCCAAGTACCGCAGCCATTCTTTTAACAAGAGTGACTTCCTCAGATGTCTTAGGCATTACACTAAAGCACTGGTCACCATTATGCGTTTCCTTTTCTCCCCAACTTGGTACATTTTACTCTGTCTCCTTTGGAATAACTCATGTCCAAAACAAAGAGTTCTTTTCATCTACTAGTTTCAAGTTGACCTGCTACTGATAATCTCCAAGAATTATACAGATCTTCTTTCTTCACAGTAGGCAGTATGACTCAACACCACAGAACAATGGCACCATCAATTGAAATTATTTGATTAGTTCTTTCAAATCAATTTACACTTAGAAGATTTTAATAATTATTGACCTATTTTAGAATAAGCATTTTAGAAATTTAAAAGGCTAACTTTGTTTTATTTTACTTTAGTGAAAACTAACTTACTATCTGCAAAAAAAGTCATAATGTTACATAAAGTCAATGTAAAAAGTCACACATTGCCAAAATAAATTAAAATTTCACATGAAAGTGATACCAGTTAGAAACTGTTTTTTTAGAAAGGGATTCTGTTAAGAAATAATTAAAAGCCCAGGGAAGATTTTACACACTCTCTCTTTTGACAATTCAAAGGCAAAGGGCTGCTCATTCATCTCTAACTGTACTTTGTATAATCATTACCCTAAGGAGGTATATACAACTATAAAGAATCCTAAAAATGTATATTGTTCAATGATTAAAACGATTGATGTTTTCCTTGTTTTATATTTTATTTCATTATTATGCACAAGAAATATACAAGAAAACATTTTATATTTATAATTAAAACATTAAAATATATAAACGTTTATTTTAAACATAATTTTGTATTCCTTCATTACATTTTATCGTGTCAAATTTTTGCTCTAAGTGAAAATTCTAAAACACAACACTTTTAAATCTAAATCATCTTTCGTTTTCAACTTTTCTGGAAAAAACCTATAAAGGGATACTCATGTCAATTTTATAGCTTATAATGTATAGTAAAGTAGGCTAAAAATCTGCTTATTCATATTTTGTGGCATTAATAATGTTTTTATAATATAGTATTGTTTTCCTTATGGCAAATGCATTTCATTATGTACAAATCTAACTGGCTTTATAATAACCAAACACATATGGAGCTTTTGTCCTGGTGCACAATTATTTCAAAGGATAAAGACTTTGCTTCATTTCACTATCATAGTGCACATGGCTCCATGCTGAAATGACCTGCAACAGAAACCTCTAAGCTTCCTGAGCTGACCCTTCAGCAGTATATCCTAATCATCACTCAATACTAAAAATATCTTCTAATTATATACACAGAAGATACATGCTTTTGCTCTTAAATTATTAAAGGACCACACTTCTTAACACATTCAAGTAGAACTGAGTTTACTGAAAAAATCAATTTGTTATGTATTAAATTGCTTTTTGGCATGCCATAAGAGTTAAGTTCTTACTGTATTACATACTGTTAAAGATCATTAAGAAAATCAAAACCATTTCTGTAGGTCTCTCATTTTAAAATATTGTTTAAAATCTCTTGATAGAAATGAATTTTGGTAAAACTGCTCTTATATCAAACTATAAAACTGATGAAAAACAAAAGTTCTTTAAAAGAATTCAGTAAATTCCTAGGCAAACTTAAAACAGATATCCTTACCTCAAATGACCCTACTTCTCCCTCTTAAATCTAATGAGTAATCTAAAAAGTTCAATGCCTAGAAACAGTTTTTACATAGTGAAATAAGTGCAAATTATGAAAAAGTATGACTCCAAACAACTGACTTTGCAGAATATGGAAAGATAAGCAAGCCCCATTTTAAAACCACTCCTTGAAGCTTTTTAAGATTTTTCTTGCAAAATCAAGTAATTCTCCCCTTGTGTTTTTCTGAGGGGGCAAGGGTTCCTTACTCATTTTTATATGATTTTCATTAACTTACTCAGCAATGAGATGTCGGTGTTCAGAGAAAACGATCTAAGATGGTATGATGAAACTAGCATCTATGTACTTGATAAGTGAACTAAAGTTACATACTGCTGACTTCATTTAAACTCAATTTTTTCAACTTAAATGGTAGCACTAATGGACTAAATCGAGACATTCACTCAAAATAATAATACTCTGAAAAGCACTTAAATTATAAAAGCAACTTGGTAGATCTCAAAAGTTCAAAATCATAATGAATAACAGAGAACAAATTTTTATTAAAAATCATCCCAGGTTTTTTGCTAGAAAATCCTTACCATTGACTGCAGCCAAAAAAGTGTTTTTCTTTTTTTAAAAGAATTTATCTTAATTAACTCAGTAAACTAAGAGATGAACTTAATATCTCTAAGTTGATATTTTAAAACTGATTATCACTGAAAGTTTGTCTATCCTGGTGCCATATGAGAAATGTGAATAAAGCCCTGAAGTTTACAGATCTAAACTGTGCCTCAGGTATTTTTGGCCTAACAATGACAAAAAGATTAAAGTGATACAGAAACAACATCAATAAAAAAACCAGTGACTCATTATGGGACTAAGTCTTAAAATATATGCCAAATGGCAAATCAGCAAAATATGTATAGTAGTTATTTTTACTTACAAGTTAGTAACCGGCTCTCCTTTCAATGGAGGTAGGAGGTTTCCTGAGCCAATTAAACAGTTGTGTACTATAGTCAGACTCTGTAGAACATCATCTCTAGAAAAAATAAAAAGCATTTTTATATTTGAGAAGACTCCAAATTCCTATTTAACAAAAAGCCTTGTAGAGTTTAAGGTGAAGTACAAAAACTTTATCAAGTAGGAATATACAAATTAAGGTATAGAAATGATGAACGTTTTCAGTTTACTCACTTAATAGTACAAAGTAGTTAAACAGATATTTACTGATAATATTAGACCTGCTATTATTGAAACAGGCTCTAAATAATCACAAGTAACAACAAGTGATTGCCCTTTGTGAAGCAATTCTGAATTTAATTCCCTGTTTACCCAAAGACCACAACCACCACCAACCAAGGAACACAGTGTTACAGAAGATTCTCCACTATGGTCTACCTTTTAAAACGGGCTAGGTAGGGACTTCCCTGGAGGTCCAATGGTTAGGACATGGCCCTTTCACTGCCAAGGGTTCAATCTCTGGTCAGGGAACTAAGATCCCACAAGCCATGCAGCGACCCCACCCCCTCCAACCCCCAAAAGGCTAGCTAAACATTTACTCCAAAAAGCAGCTCAGAGTACCACACAGTCAACCTAAGTCAATCATACTTCTTCCTCCTCCAAGCCCACTCCTCCTGGATTTGCTTATCAGAATTTCCTGTTATTCAACACACAGGAATTTTCTTACTATGATTTTAGGAACTTTCAAAGATTCAAACTATAAAAGTCTAGTGGTCTCAAATAATTGTTTCGGGTTAAAGCTCTTTGGGAGAGGAAAAAAATCTTAGAGATATTTCTCTAAGTAATATTAATATCAATAATATGAATTACTAAAAAGAAGCCAATAAAATCTAAGGTGAATCTAGAAAAACAGGCATTTCCTTACAAAAAGGGCATATTTACACATACTTCCCAAAAGACACACAAGTGAAACTGCTAAATAGAAGGAACTAAAAACAAACTAGAGGACTGGGTTGGGGAGGGTGGGGGGGAGTTGAGGGAGGGAGGGAATACAGGGATATGTGTATAAAAACAGATGATTGAACTTGGTGTACCCCCCAAAAAATAATAAATAAAAATAAATAAATAAATAAATAAATTTTAAAAAGATAAGGGGAAAAAAAAAGTAGGAAAAACTCCCAGTTTTTCTATTTAAAATGTTTCAATATTATGACAAAATTTCTATTATTAAACTATAAACTATATTAAATGGTTTTCTAATCACATTTATGGCAGATTCAAAACACGCATTAAAAATGAATATATCAGATATGCCATAGAGAGGGAGAGGCATAAAAAGAATTTTTTAGTCCACAATTCTATAACACTAACTGATTATAAAAGAAAACTAACCTAGACATTTCAAGTTCTCCATCCCCACAATGCTGGAGTTTGATGAGCTCAGGCTGAAGAAAAGAGTCCAACAGATAGAAGGCAAAAGCTACTTCTTCAGAAGAAGGAACATGCCACTGGATCCCTAAATTCCACAAGTCCCCTGGTTTACCCCAGTCCTAGAAAACAGCATTTAATTAGCAAGTTGAGAAGTTGAAAAAAAAACAAAAACAAAAACAAAAAAACCCCAAAAAACAAAAACCAACCCCAACTACATACAAACAAAATTTAACAGGTTTAGAAGAAAATGTATAAGTAATTCAAACCTAAAGCAGCAAATGCACAAAAAAGGCATAAAGACATCATATGACTCTTTATCACTCCTGAAAAAGGTCTCCCTGAAGAGTCACTCAAATATGAGTTTACTATAAGAATAACAGTAAGTTTATGTGAGGCTATTGCATTCCACCCCCAAATTATATGGAACTACAGAGGTTAAATACGGCATTAAAAAGTCATTTCACATACAAACAGAAAAGAAGAAAACTAGAGCTAGATGCAGAGCTACGTCACACCTTCAGTAATAGTTTTAGTAATCTATGCTAAAAATAAAGAAGTGACACCTTAATACACAACAAGGAAAAAACCCGCACTTCGAATCCCGTAGAAAAATAACCCAGTATATCCTGGAATCCTAAATTATTGAAAATGCTTGCCTTGATAGGAAAGTATTCAGAAGGAGGCTTGTCAAAGCCGCCTGGCACACTGCAGTATTCTGTAGGGTAGATAAGTGTAGTAGAACGAAGAAGGTGATGCAAAAGGTTACAAGACAGAGTGTAACCCTGCTTACAGGTTAAACGTAGGGTTCTTTGGAGAATCTTTACAAGCTGCTCCCTATAAAGAAGCAACTTCTTCCCATCCACTCGAGTAATCTAAAAGGAAAACAGTTAGATATTTTGGCTAAAAAATCAAGAATCAATAATTAAAGTCTATGTTTGGCCACTAAAGTAGTCTAAAATAGTAACAGTGTTTCTTAAAATGACTTTAATTCATTTTAGGAGTGTCATTTTAATTATATTCTAACAATGAATTATTTCTTAAGATCAAAACACATTTTCTGAGTTTAGGCTCTCAAGTGCCATAGTAACATCCTTTTCAAGAGTATATCTCCTTAAAGAGACAAAACTTACTTAATTGGATTTCTCTGTTCTTTGGTTCTGAACTAATCTATACAGGAAACTGAAGTTTGATTGATGGGCAAATTTAGAAGGTGGGGGGGAGGGGGGTGGGCGGGGGGGATGCCAAATCTGATAAACTTTTCAATCACTGAGTTACCCACATTACAACTTATCAGTAAAAAGTCAAGTAGAGTGTTGAGCAGGAAGTAGTCAACAATTACCATACTCCTTTCATAACAAGAAAATGAGATTATCTGACTTTCGGTAGTCATATAAACACGTTTTTCAAATTATAACTTTACATGTTTTAAAGTCAATTTTTCAAAACAGGATAAATGCTCAGAGCAAGTCAACATTTTCACAGAAATATTTTCTTATTCCAAAGATTTACAATACCTCAGATAAAAGCTGAAGATTCCACAGTAATTCCTTATCTAGCTCTTCTTCATTTAATACATCATCATCTAAAAACAGCAAAATAGTATCAGGGGAAAAAAAAACCCCAAATACCCAACTAAATGCACCATTTAAAAATATTTATATTTAATATTTCTAATAGCTGAGAAAAGTCTCTTTTAGGAAGCTTTTCATTCTCTCTTTGTTAAGCTGGACTTGCTCCAGAGGAGGTGGAAACTCAATTTTCAAGAAAACAAACACACCAACCAGGACACCTGCCCCTACACATCTCACAAAATAATGGATATGTTTTATGGCAACTTATGAATGGTTCTTTTATGTATGAAAACATTCATTTAATAGAGTAAAATTTCTAAGCTACCTGTCAACCTGGATGATACCTCGTTTTGAGTAATTTCACCCCAAACTGTAAAATTAAAATACTGCATAGCTTAAAGAATCTGTTTCCATCAACACAGCTGTAAAAACCAAGAAAAAAGTTTTTCTAAAATTATAAATACAGAATAATAACCTTAAGACTTACTCATTGTAAGCTGAGTTATAACACTGCAGCAGTGGGGAACAAATAGCTTCAAAGATTCCTCTGGGCAGCACTAAAAACATATTTGTATAAATAAGTTTTTTTGAAAGGCACAAATATTTAATCGTCACAAAGTATATACACTAGCATTATTTTCAATGGCAAATAAAGGCTGGAAGCAGCTACTGAAAAAAATGTGTATTTTAAGAATTACAAGCATGTCTAAAATAACAAACCACATAAAACTGTTGGCTATTGATTCATTAATTCATCAGTCCAAAAAACCCCAACTCACCTTTACTGCAGCACGGCACATGTCTGCCACCATGCGGCCTGCGACTCTTGTTTCAAATATATGTGAAACAGAAAAATTAAAAACCTTCTGAAGGGCCACCTATTAAAAGATAAAGTAAGAAATGAAAATGTCTAACCAGCATGTTTAAGAAAATTAAACACCTTTTGAAGAAAGTGATACTTAGGCTAAACTAAATATTTAACCATCTGAATACATAAAGATTTGCTTAATAATGTTACACTCAAGTCTATGAACAACCTTTGCACAAAACCCTAATGTGAAGAAAATATTTGAGGCACAAGATTTTATTTGCTACAGAAATGTTAAATACAAAACTAGAGCTTCTGGAAGCAGGGAATTTGGGGGCATACGTAATATTTACAGTTCGTCATTCTGACAACTACAAACTATAAATATTTCTCTCTCCTCTAAAATACCTGAAGCATTCTATCTAATTTTACAACCAAGTCATAGAATTTTAATTTAATTGCTGAATGAAATAATTAGCTCTAGACATGGATTGGCAATGCTGAAAATATAAAACAACTTTCAAAAGATTTTGGTTAAATAAGAGATTATTTATGTTACTTTCTTTATACTAGCATAATCTTAGTAAATATTTCATGCAGCTATAAGGCAATCTAGCTTTTAACCAGGAAAAACACTGAACAATGTTAATCTCAGCTGGAAAGAAGAAACAGAAATGGTAACAGAGTAGTGAATAGAAAATACAAAATAAAGACAATATTGGGAGCTTCCCTGGTGGCGCAGTGGTTAAGAATCCACCTGCCAATGCCGGGGACATGGGTTCAAGCCCTAGTCTGGGAAGATCCCACATGCTGCACAGCAACTAAGCCCATGTGCCACAACTACTGAGCCTGCACTCTAGAGCCTGCAAGCCACAACTATTGAGCTCACATGCCACAACTACTGAAGCCTGTGCCTAGAGCCTGTGCTCTACAACAAGAGAAGCCACTGCAATGAGAAGCCCACACACCACAAGAAAGAGTAGCCCCCAGCTTGCCACAACTAGAGAAAGCCCATGCACAGCAACAAAGACCCCAATACAGCCAATAATTAATTAATTAATTAATTTTTAAAAAAAGGGCCATATTGTATATAGCAGCTATTGACCAACAATGAATAAGTGAATGTTCACAGAATGCCTTATGAGGACAAACTATTTCTCATTCACCATAGTTGGCCAGATTTTTATGTTTGGGATTTAATTTTTATCATGTGATGGCATAAACAGTTTTCAAAACTTTTTTCCCAAGTAGTATTTTACTGTAAATCTTAAACATACAGTCAATTCTTGTTATTTGCAGTGGTTATGCTGTATAAAATCACTGTGGGCACTGAATTAGCAAATATTGAACCACAGTTCTTAGGGGAAATACACAATTAAGTTCCCATAAGCCTCTGGTTACATTTTTATCAACTGATGGATATGTGGATAATTTTGTTTTATGTGTGTTTCTGTTTGAAGATACCTTATTTAATATATATTGTTGATTCATTAACCTTGAACTCATAGCCAAAAGCACTACAACTCATGTCTGAACGAAGCTTACCTAAAACATGCTGTTTTCTAGGTGAGGCCCACCACAGCTCTCTGGCTTAGAACACTAGACAGTGAGCGCATCAGCATTATTCTTGGGAGCCACTTTAAACAGTAAAATTACCAAAAAGATGAAAAATGTGAAAGATCTGGCACTACATAGGTGAAAAAAGGACACTTGTTTTCAGTATGAGAGCTGAAACAAGAAGGCAGAGTGTCACCTTATTCAATTTCTGCTGAAAACACCCACAACACTTTTGCCACTTTTAAAAGTTTGCACAAAAGCACTGCAAGAACCAATTTGGGGGTTACAAATAAATTTTAGCAAGTACAGTACATTGAATTTACAAATATATAATCTGCAAATAATGAGGCTCAACTGTGTATCTTTTCAAATTTTAATTTATTATTATTATTTTTTTGGCCACACCACACCAAGAGGCATGCAGGATTTCAGTTCCCCACAGGGACTGAACCTGTGCCTCCTGCAGTGGAAGCATGGAGTCCCAACCACTGGACCACCAGGGAATTCCCCATCTTTTTCAAATTTCAGTATGGAAAGAAAGGATAAGCTGGCATGCTATGCATACAAAGTTAATATGAAGTTTAATTTTTAAAACATCAAATAAAACTACAAGTTGGAATTTAATTCTTTGCAGCAATGCACTCTTACCATAAATATTTCTTTGGAACATTGTGTGAGGATAGTACTAAACGTAGAAGACAGACCTAATTCGACCAAACTCTCCAAGTGAGTCATTTTCTCAGTTTCTGTCTCTTCTCTTGTTTGCTCCAGTGTGCTACTTTCTATAAGTCCAAAGCATCTAAATAGGCCAAAGGAAGTAAAATTTTAGCAACTAAAAACTGGCTTAACATTTTTTGTTGATGATTGGACAAATCTCTATTGTCATGACTATGCAAGTGACAGCTACTTAATGTGTACTTGGCTCACAAATCAATTGTCCTTTTGTAACTTCAGAAGAAGTACCATCCTTGCATAATAATTAAATACAGGTTACAATGCAGAGTGAGGCTAAAGTTCCTGGGACAAGACATCAGTTTTTTTGAATGTCAGAAAAAGGGCAGATCTGGGATACTTGCTTACCTGTCCATAAACTGTAAGACGAAATCCTCAAATTCAGCTGTGGCAGAACAAAGTTCTCGCTCCACCTGTAACGTGTCAATGTGGAGAAAATTTTAAAATAGCCTTTGATTTTTTTCTCTGAACAAAACTCAATTACAGTCTACGAAATATATCTAACACTACATTATTACATTGTGCACCGTGAGAAACATCACCATAATCCCGTATCAATTTAGAATAACTCATCTACTTTCCAGAAACCAAAATAAGAAGTAATTAACATATTTTGTAAGGGCCAAAAACAGAAGTCAGGCAGCCATTTTTTTAAAAAATCTGTAACAGTTTGCAAACTGCTGGTGTATGTGTAAAGGATTATCTCTCACTATTTAAACATCTAAATGCCAAAAGTCAGGTAGTAACATACTTGCAATAAAGAAAATTGTTCTAAAAAAACAAGAAAGTAATGAAGAAAATTTCTCTTCATTAGATGCCAATCCTCTTAACAGATTTATTCCTAACATAAGATGGAAAAACAAAATGCCACCACCTCTGCTTAACTAAAACATTAAAAAGTGACAAAAAATTGAAATAATCCTTTGCATGTCAGTTGTTTACTAAAATAGCCCATTTTTTGACCACCCCCTTTGGTGAGTGCTCTGCGGATTATCTTACCAATGATGACCTGGCCCTCTATTTATATCATTCCAGTCACAAAACAGTAATTTTAATTTGGGGGCACCTCTGCAAAGCTGCTTTTAAACTATCAAATATTACTATGCATATACAGTAAGAATTAGAACTCAGTTAACCAATCCTTTTACAACCAGAAAGCATCCTTACTTCTGTGAGGTCATTTCTTTCTTGTAGTACAGATGAACAATCTACTAAAGGCACCAGAGTGGAAAATGTTGCTATAAATTGGAATGTGATCTGTGGGAAGATGCAAAAGATCTAACATTAATTACATAATTCTAGTTCCAAAATACACATACACCATAAGCTACAATAAAGTACCAAATAAATTATTCTGAGGGAAATCCCACAACAATCTTTTTTAGTTTTTTGCTTAGAATTGAACATTTTAAGGTTCCTCACAATTAATTAGTTGTTACTTGAGTAGTGAAGTTATACTAAACTTATTTTTATATAGTTACTTATTAGCTTTAAGCACAAAGTTATTCAATATTTTGTCACTGAGAAGTTACTTTGCCTCCCACCAAAAACATAACATTAACTAAGAGTAAACAGAAAATGCTAATGCAGAAGCCAGAGACCAGGGAAGAGGAAAGATGAACAATATTGTAATTCAGAAGGTGTGTGTATAAGGGGAATCTGGCATTTCATACCCAGTAGTTTTTATCATGTTCCTTTTGACCAGTGCGGACAAAGGTAAGTGTAAATGATCATATGCTATCATTTTTAATGTATCTGCTTAAGGAAAATAAGAAATATGAGCTTTAAAGCACCATATGATTATAAATGCATACAGGTTATGGGAAATTACTTACTAAGGAAGACCTTATATAAATCAACTAACTGTCCACAGATCTGAACTTGGGCATCTACAGATATAACTGTTACCATTAACAAATTTTACATTTTACTATGTTCTAAAGAATATTTGAAGAAAAGTAACAGGATATCCATTTACATAATAACAACTTAGATACAAAACAGAATCATAAATATGCTCACCATGCATTTACTAAAGTCATTTGGATCCACCCCAGGCAATGCTCTCATCAGTAGAGGTAGCATGTGTGTTGGACCTTCAGGAAACCACTTGCCCCCTGATACCAAACTGCGGGCTACTCCAATCACACAACTTAAAGTAGCTGTGAGCTGGTGAGGTTCTGTTAAAGTCTCCAGTGCAGGATATGTTCTATAGTTTAAAAACAGAATTTAAAAAAATTTCCATCACAGATGAACATAAATAACACATTACACAAACTAAGTTAATAAACTGCATTTTAGATTAAAGGTTTGTAGCTAGCAGAATATTTTGAGTGATATTTGCTCTCAAAGTTAACAGAATCACACACATAATGGAAAGGTACATGTTTCCCCAATTCCCTGCTACCTCATCACCCTTCTCCATGCCAGTTCCACAGTGAAAAGTAACAGTAGCTGGTAGATTTTTGCATTCTTTCAGCATCTTAATCCATTTCCACGTTTTAATAGACCTACATCTTATCTAATGGTCACTGATTATTTGAATTCAGGACTAACTAGTTACAACTACTCCACTCTTCCCTTTTACAGGAAAAAATAATCTTACTAAAATGCTGAAGTGTCTCCTGTTTTACACATTTACAAAGACTGTATTTTAAAGCTAGAAATCAGCTATTAGAAATTCAAGAGAATATTCCTGACACTAGATGGAATAAAATGGGGGGAATAAGACAAATGCAATCTTTGATCACTAAGTAAGTATTTAAGAGCCAAGACCACTCACTCTAATGCTCAGCGATTTCACTTTTGAGAATCTATCCCACAGGAGAAAAAATTAAAAATGCAGTCAGTTTAAATTCCTCTTATACAGAAATGGTAAATAAGAAATTTCATTTAAGTAGGAAAAAAGGAGACTTGCTAACTAGGATTAAAAAAACAACAACCAAACCTATGCTTATTTTAAGATGAAAAAAACAAACCAAGAACTCTTTAGCAGATGCTGTCTTCAGGAAATGTAAAACTAAGTGCCTAAAATTTTTTCTACATTTTTTACTTTTTAAAAGACTTTTGCTTGGAAATTCCGTGGTGGTCCAGTGGTTAGGACTCTGAGCTTTCACTGCCTGGACCAGGTTCAATCCCTGCAAGCCATGCAGCGCCACCAAAACAAAACAAAAGCAAAAAGACTTGCTTTTCTAAAAGAGAAAAAAAACCAACCTTCAAAAAAAGGTAACCATGCCACTTCTAAACAGGACAGAATTAAAACTGAGTCTCAAAAAATGTCATTGTATTGTCAATTTTGTTAATTTTAAATATTTATCTTGGCCAAGATTACATCACAGAATATGTTGGTATTAAATTTGTCCAAAAATTGAGAACTAAAGAAAAACATGACGGATAATTGTATTTGTATTTATAAGCTTTGTTCCTTCTACTAAAAATTTATCTCACCAGTCATAATTTATCAGCCGGAAAACACTGAAAAAAGACAAAACAGAGGCAAAGTAAAGAAACACCAAAACACCTCAGAGTTCAAAATTTTAACTATGCAAACAACTGAAGTTCCCCTCTTAGAGACAAGTCTCTCCTCTTCAAAGAGCTTCGAGGGACCTGCCACTGACTGAGAGCTCCTGCTACCACATGGAGGCCAAATAAAGAACAGTGAAGGCTGAAGACAGAGTAGAAAATGCCTAACTTCCCCATTCCATTTCTTAATTAAGTTGTATGTGCTGGAAGTTTCAATGCCCCAAGACGTGTACACAAAAAACAGGCGAGGTTGGGAAAGTGAAGCACAGCATAAATATCTGTGGTAAAGAAAACAGGGCAAGATAGCACAAGCAACTCAAATTACAAATAATGCAGCTCCATTTTGGTGACGATCTTTAACAGGATACCCTTTGCCAAGTAAATGTCACCAATTTTTCTGTTTCAACAGTGAGAGTTAGAAAACAGGCTGTCATCTGCATTTTGCCAGTAAGGACCTTGGATGAATCTGAATTTTATGAAACTCAAACTGTTACATCCTTCTGGGCTCCAAAATCGAACATTTTTCTTCTACTTGTGACAAAGCCATTTAGAGAGGAATCATAAAGCTGAGGTTCAGGTGGCAAAAGAATGAATAACAGAAAGCTTAAGCAATCTGGTCCTAAACACTCAAAACAACTGAGAGCGGCGCTGTCCTGTGAGGCACACCAGCTTATACTGTGACAGTGATGAGGCAAATGGAGAACGGCTTCTGCTACGATTTCAAAATACAAAACAAAGCGAATGCAATAAAATCAACACCATGGAAATAATACACACAAGGTTATACGACACATGAAAATAATAAAGGTAACAACATTTTCTTCTCTATCACTAACCCTAAGAAATTGAAATCCAAAGTCACATTCACTGCCATGTTCCCAATATTTAGTGACACTCACTTTTTGTGAAAAAACAAGCCAGAGCTTTACTTATGAGCAAAAACTTGAGTAACCAAAATGTGCAAATAATTCAAAATACTTTATTCATCTCAATTTTCTTTTCTCTCCAATAAACCTTCATCAAGTTAGTAATCATTAGGGTAAAACGTCTTGTTTCTCCACTAGGAACAGGAATAAGCACCCAGATAACAAAACAGAAGCCCCAGAACAGAAAAGAAAGCCAAGCAGAAGAGTAGAGGAAAGAGCTAACCAGAATAACAGGAGCCACGGCTGAGGCTTCAACGATACAAGTAAAGCTATACTTACCTTTCAAGTACAGGGGGTATTACTAACTCCGGTCTCATGAGTGCAAGATTCTGCAGAGCCTGGGCTGCTTCTAAACTACCAGTTTTGCTAAACATAGCCAAGAGGACAGGTTGAATAATGCATTGTACAAAGTCTGTAACATCTTGGTCAGTAAGCTTATGGCTATCAGGCACAGGAGTTAACCAAGAAGGCTTCTTGTATCTTTCACGATGTAATCTTCTAACAACACTGTTTGGCAACCGCTGAAGTAATTTCATTAACTTGTTCTGGGGACACAGAAGCAGAAGGTCCTGGGTAGGTTCTAGTTCCCATCTAGATAGTCATAGTTCCTCTCTACCCTCTGAAGTAAAAATTTTTAAAATAACAGCTTGCATAATCTTTTTCCTTTTTTTGACTATAACCTACCTTTTTATTTTTTCATTTTTATTTTTAAAATTTTATTGTAGTTGACTTACAATGTTGTGTTAATTTCTGCTGTGCAGCAAAGTGACTCAGTTATACATGTATTTTTTTTTTCACATTCTTTTCCATTACGGTTTATCACAGGACACTGAATATAGTTCCCTGTGATATACAGTAGGACTTCATTGTTTAACAGCTTGTATAATCTTATTACAAAGACCTGTATGGCCTGACTAGATAGAATAAAATACTCATACCAATTAATCATTGATAATAATTAATAAACATGTGTTTCAAATTTCAGTTTTAATTTCTAGCACCACATGAATCTTCCATTACATGAAAAGCCATTTTTACCAGGCAACTTAAAGCAAGCAAGCAAATTAACAAACAAAAAACCTAATTAGATAAAACTGAAAAGATGATTCCATGGTTTTGTGGCATTTTGTCACCAGTTACTACACTAATATTATCTTTATTTCTATATGTTCTATGAACACAGTAACTTAATGGGAACTTAATCACTGACATACAGCCAAAGCTTAGATGAAGGACAGAAAATGTATCATAGGTTACACAACAGGCAATAGTTACATGTGACCATATCTTAAAAGATGCTAAATCCTAAGAGTAAAAAATGAACATTACTCACCAGCCAGCGGCCATTATTTGAAGGATGGTAAAAAGATGTGATACTGTTAAATAAACCAGCCAAGTGTTTTTGCACTAGCTTACTCGGTCCACCCTGTTCAGATAAAAAAGCAAAATATCAGTATCCACATTATTCTGTAAAACTGAAGGCGTTAACAGGCCCAGGCCTATATGCAAATCTCTAACGTGGCTCATATTCATGCTGCTGGCAAAAATCAATTCTACCTCTAAATAAAAGTCAAAAACAATTCTGGGATGAACTTCATACCAATCAATTCAAGACAGCCTACAAAAAACAAGGGCGATTCATTGAAACCAAATCAGAAAATGGAATAGCTATCTTTCAATTTAGAATACTAGTATCTTTTACTCTTTGGGGTTAAGCAACTTTTATCACTAAGACTATCATCTTAAAATTACCAAGTGTGGCAACATTAAGCATAATAAGCATTCCTTAAATGATTCAAGAAGTGAAAATTTTCTCACTGCAGGAAACAGAGAGGTGAGAGTTACATAAATGCATTCAAATATTTTATTATTACTTCTAAATATTTCAAGTGATTAAACTTGTTATATCAATATTTGACCATATGCTGACTCAAAAAAATTTTTTTTCTTCTTAATCTAATACCAAAACAAATACACAAAACAGCTAACTAAACAACAATATAACCTGGGTTGGCAGGGGAGTGGAATGAGGAAAATGTTGGCATTCATCTTATCAAGTTGAACAGCCCTGGGAATAAAGGACTACAATTTGGCCTCGAACCCCATCTACCTCAAGATGATCTTCTTTCAGGAAATAGCACAGATTCATAATGTAAGCAAATGTCAAATCACTGTCGTATACCCAAAACTAACATAGTATTATATGTCAGCTATATTTCAATTAAAAAGAATCAGCACAGACCTAAGGTAGAATATCAAGTTACATTAGGAACATGTCTTGCTGCTGAAATGCAATCCACATTCACATTTCCCAATTTAGAAAAGGGCAACTACTGAGATCATAATTCCGTAGCAAAATACCAACTAAATTTTTGAAATTCTAACATAATAATTAGCATTGTTGATTTTTAAATTATATTAAATATTCATATTTAACACGAAATGAAGCTGCCAATGAGAACACCTGTGTGAGAAGCAGCAATATTAATTAAAATAAGGCTGATACCAATCACTATATAATTCTGTGGCTCCTAAAAAACAAGTTCCAACTCTTTGCTTATGTAAGATAGTAAGTATCCAAATGTTTTTGTTCTTATTGAATATCAGAAAGAAAATGGGATTTTCCCTTCTGTTTAATAATGAAATAACAACAACAACAAAAAGATGAGCTTGAAATGTTCTTTTCTTTTAATCTTACAATGAAATTTAAGAGCTAAACTTCTCACAACCATTATGTCTTTTTGACAGAAACAGCCAATCGAGCAGTAAAACCTGGGAGAAAATAGCAAACAGAACAATATCAAATATCAAATGCAGAGTAAGTCAAAAAGGAGATAACTGTAGAAGCAATATAAATGACAATTTTGAATATTATAGTATAAAGCTGTTCTAATACCCTTATTTGAAAGGTGACATTGAAATCCAAGTATGTAGATTAGATATATTTTTACTTTCCTTCAACAATGGCAGTAAAATAATCCTTCATACTTCTCCCTTCACTAAGACTGCTTCGTCAATAAGCTTTGTGTTCAGTGTAACATTTTATGTGAACACTGACAATAAATGCATTAATATTGAGCATATGCAGAACCCTGAGTTCAAATCTCACCTTTATCATTATCAGTTTGACTTGGGGAAAGTTCTTTTACCCATGACTCTGGTTCTTGGTCTGTAAAACTATCACAGACATTCTGAATCTCTTAAAACTCTAATTCTCCTTTAAATTAAAGTATAATTGACCTACAGCACTGTGAGTTCCAGTGTGTAACACAGTGATTCAATATTTCTATACATTACAAAATGATCACAATAATCAAAACTCCAAACTTTTGACCTTTACTTTAAGGTCCATTACTTAAGGAGATTTATAAATGGTACATTATGATTACATTCTGAGTCTGAGAAACAGAAGCTTAGCACATCAGAAAATATCCAAGAATCAAGTGACCAACTAAACCACTAATCTAAACTTATGCAATTATGCAGAATTTCTGTATGGTTAACACAAAATTTACATGAAGTATATAAAACAAACATAATGTATTACATACCATCATGGCGGTGACCCATATTACAGCATGCCCTATATCATAAGCATTTGTCAAAAATCTTGGGACTAACACTTGACTGCTTCCCACTGGGAGGTTCAAGCTTCTCAGAATTCTTGTAAATATCTTTAAAAAGAAAAAAAGGAATTAAGAATAAATTTACAGATCTCAACTTTCATTAAGTAACTGAAGTGTTATATATACTAGTGTTATTATATGTATTCTCATTTGATTGGTTTTTAAGCAAAAAGACATACTGTTTAGTAATTTGCTGTATTCTTTAGGAATTTCATGTAAACATATGTATACTTCTTTCTTTAATGGCACTCTGAGGTCAAAGGTATGTTGCTATGAAGCACCCATATCCATGAACCCCAAAGCAGTTAAACATAAAAAGGCAAAATGTAGACAACTGCAGTTCAAAGTGAAATATTTTGACTACTTTCTGCCTCACTAAACACACAAAAAAATTATTTTTCCTATGTTCTCATTCCAAGCCAAGGATACACAAAACACAAGTATCTTCTAGCCTATTACTTTCCCTCTCAAAATTTTAGCATTGAGTTCATTTTTCCCCCGAAGAATCTACATTTTAATCTGTCACTTAATAACTGCATTTTAATACAATTAGATTTATATTTTAAATCTGTCATTAAATGTGTCAGATATGGGGGCTAAAGGTGGGAGAAATTTACTTTTCCTTCTTAGTTTCTATTGGCCAGCAACAGAGAAAGACAGCACAAGCAAAGGCAATCAGAGCATTCGCCTCCTGTTGCTCCCCAGCTCTGTTCTACTATCAGTGTACGCCTCAGAACCACCTGGATGCCCCACAACAGCCCTGCTGAAGCTCCGAAAATGATTCTACTGCAGGGGAAACAACATCGAAGATGTAATGCACCTAGAGACAGTTTCTAGCTTTACTTACTCGAGGAAAGTATACAATATGATTTTAAAAGTAGGGAATGCTCTAGAAGAGCAATCAAATACAATACACAAAATTCACTGGAAGGGATGAATATATGACACCCTGAAAACTATTATTAGTACTTTCTAAATTACTCACTCTGAAACTGATAGTTCACATCCTGCATAGGTAAGATAAAAAAAAATCAAACATTTATGACAGCTTGATATGATCCAATTGCTTTTTGAAAATAAACGATCAATCTTTGTAAATTACTTATGTTTTTACTAACAGTCAAAAAATATTTTACGTGGTGCTAGAAGTTAGCATACAAAACACACTCCTCCTTGAAGATATAAAAATGATGTCAGTGCTATTGTATATGTTCAAATGTTCTTAATTACCTTTGGTACATATGGATCCCAATCTATGTACCCTATATTATCTGTAGCCAATCGAGCAAAAAGATTTACTAATTGCTGAAAGAAAACAAAAAAAAGAAAGACAGTTAAGTAAATACATTTGTTGTTTTTAAGGGTCATAGTCACACCCCTCATCCATTTGTTCTTTTCAGAATAATCATTATTGGCACAACTGAATTTAGTATTTGATTTCTGACAGTTTTTTCAAGTCTCCAAATTTAAGTTTTGATTCTCATCGCTGATTTAAAATCAACTGCAGAGAGAAGAAAGATGGCAGTGAAGTAGAAGGATGTGGAATGCATCCCTCTCCACAGATGCATCAGGAATACATCAAAAGACACAATAATTTCCACAGAGAACCAGCTGAACACCAGCAAACGACATCGGACATCAGAAAGGACTGCAAAGATCCTGACATAACTGGGTAGGATGAGGGGAAAAAAAAGGAGAAAGAGGAGGAGAAGAAAGGAAAGGGACTGGTGCCACACCCTGGGTCAGGGGGACCTGAAACAGAGGGGAGATTGCCAAATTCGGGGAAACGTCCCTTACCTGATGGGGAAACCCCTTCTCCAATGGGGAATTTCCCTGGGTCAGAAGGGAGGCATTTGGAACCGTTCAAAGAGGGTGAAGCAGCTGAGCTGTGGCAGACGGGAAAGAGTGAGAAACACACGGAGGGTCTGCACCACAGCTCAGCGTGTCCGGACTGAGACATTGGTTCACAGCTAACAGGGGGTTTGGAAGCTGGAATGTGGGAACCGGACAACTGGTTCAGGGTGAGAAACATTGTTGGCAGTGGGGAGATGGACTGAGAGGACAGAAGGGAAGAAATCTGCAGCGGAAAGTGCCTAACACGGAAAGTTGGGCAGCCACGGTGGCGGCTCAATACTGCTGACTCATAAGCAAGGGGGAGGAGCCGCGGGTGTAGCCTCTCTCTCAACGCCTGAGATGGACGAAGGAAGGACCCCTCTGGGCCTGGCTAAGGCACTCAGGGATAACAAAGGCACACGGGCGGGGCTGGCCTAGAGTGCCTGCAGCAGAGAGCCAAAAGTCCGCAGTGTGGCCCATCCCTGGAGACATTCTGTTTACACCTGAGCCACTGGCATCCCTCTGCAACAGGAACTGCCATGGCTGACTGAGCCGCCATGACCCAGGCAGGGTGCCCAGCAGAATCACAGCAGTGGGGAGGAGCTGCGGTTGGAGTTGCTCTCTCAGCCTGAGCCGCCCAAGCCATGTGACCCAGGCAGGGTGCCACTGCTCACTCACTCCCAGGGGAAGGAGCCACTATTGTACCCTCTCTCTCCCCACACACCAGCACTTACAGACGAACAATAAAGGAAGCTCTGCTGGTCACATAGTAATACAAAAAGCCCAAGGTGCATAGAAGGTCACTTACAGCTGAGACCCCAAGGAAACAGAAATATTATTATTAATTCTATTGATCTGGTCCATTCTGGGGTCAGTTCTGGTTTTTTTATTTATTTTTAATTTTATTAATTACGATCTTAGTCCTAAGTGATCTACATGTTTTATAACATTTTTCATTCTCTTCTTTATTCTATTTTTATTTTTAGCCTTTTAATATATTTCTATTTCTGGCTAAGTTTTTTGTAGTGCTGACTGTATCTCTCCTACCTTCTTTTCATCTCTATCTTTTATACATTTCTATTTATCTCTTTTTCTTTTCATATTTCCAGTCACACTATGCTCTCCTCTTGCCCTGTCTTCTATCCTTTTTTAGTTTCTTTTATCTTAATATACTTATAAGCAATATTATTGGTCTGCTCTGTTTGCCTGCTTTATTCTCCAGATGACACACTGCTTTGGTTTTTATTATTAGGTTTTGTCTTTATCTTAGTTCTAAGTATAACTGTCTGATTTCCTTCTGATAATCTTCAGTCTGTCTGGGGGTACTCTTGCTCTTCATTATATTTGATACTAGATTTCAAAATCTCCCTGAATTTTTGTTTGTGTGGGTTTTTTTTTTTTTTTCTTTTTCCTTTTTTTTTGGTTTTGAATTTTCTGTGGGTTTTCGCTTTGATTGACTGATGGCATACTGGGGTTCTTCTGTCAGGTCTTTCCAGTGCCTTATGTTCTACTGGATTCAGTATTTGTGTGTCTAATACATGTATGTGTTTCCTTGACTTAGTATTTGTTTGACTCAACACTCTGCCATTAGTCTGGGGCTTGGACAGTCTTCCTGAAACCCCTTTATTGCCGGGACAAGCAACCTTTGAAGTCTGAACTACTCCATCAGAAGTCAAGTAGGAGGCTCTGGGGAGGGAGCACTGAATCCAGGATGCTAGACTACTAGGGAGTCCTCAGACACAGGGAAGATTAACTGCAGAGAACTCTCACAGAGCCCTGTATCAGACTCTAAGACTCGGCTTCGTCTGACTGTCGGCAACTACCAGTGCTGGACACCTCACACCAAACTACAAAAAAGACAGGAACACAAACCCACCCACCAGCACAGACGACCTAAAGCCATATTAACCTCACAGGTACTCTAAAACACACCTCCCAACCTGGCCCTGCTCATTGGAGAGAAAAGACACAGAGCCACACACCGGAAAGCAGACACCAGACCCCCCCACCAGGAAGCCTATTCAAGACACTGGACAAACCCCACCACAGGGGGCAGAGGGCAGAAACAAGAGGAATTACTACCAGGCAGCATAGGGAAAGGAGACAGCAAATCCTAAAAATTAGACAAAATGAGAAAACAAAGAAACACCATGCAGGCAAAGGACAAGGAAAAAACCCCACATGACCAAATCAATGAAGAAGAAATAGGAAAATTACTTGAAAAAGAATTCAGAGTAATGATAGTAAAGATGATACAAAATCTCAATAACAAAATACAGAAAATACAAGAAACAGTTAATAAAGACTCAGAAGAACTAAAGAACAAACAAACAACAATGGACAACAAAATAACTGAAATTAAAAACACTCTAGATGGTATAAACAGCAGAATAATTGAAGCAGAAGAATGAATAAGTGAGTTGGAAGATAGAATGGGGGGAAATAACTGCCACAGAGCAGGAAAGAGAAAAAAGAATAAAAAGAATGGAAGAAAGTCTCAGAAACCTTGGTGACAGCATTAAGCACAGCAACATTCCGAATCACAGGCATCCCAGAAGAAGAAGAAAAAAAGAAAGGGTGTGAGAAAATATTGGAAGAGGTTATAGTGGAAAACTTCCCCAACATGGGAAAGGAAATAATTAATCAGGTCCAAGAAGCACAGAGAGTCCCATACAGAATAAACCCAAGGAGAAATACACCAAGGCACATATTAATCAAACTCACGAAAATTGAACACAAAGAAAAAATATTAAAAGCTGCAAGAAAAAAGCAACAAATAACATATAAAGGAAAACCCATAAGGATAACAGCTGACCTTTCTACAGAGACTCTGCAGGCCAGAAGGGAATGGCAGGATATACTGAAAGTCCTGAAAGAGAAAAACCTACAACCAAGAATACTCTACCCAGCAAGAATCTCATTCAGATTCAACAGAGAAATCAAAAGCTTTACAGACAAGCACAAGTTAAGAGAATTCAGCACCACCAAACCAGCCTTACAACAACTGCTAAAGGAACTTTTCTAAGTAGGAAACACAAGAGAAGGAAAAGACCTACAAAAACAAACCCAAAACAATTAAGAAAATGGTAATTGGAACACACATGTCAATAATCACCTTAAATGTAAATGGATTAAAGGCTCCAACCAAAAGACACAGACTGGCTGAATGGATACAAAAACAAGACCTTCTATATGCTGCCTACAAGAAACCCACTTCAGACCAAGGGACACATATAGGCTGAAAGTAAAGGGATGGAAAAAGATATTCCATGCAAATGGAAGTCAAAAGAAAGCTGGAGTAGCAATACTCATATCAGACAAATTAGACCTTAAAGTAAAGACTATTACAAGAGACAAGGAAGGACACTACATAATGATCAAGGGATCCATCCAAGAAGAACATATCGCAACGGTAAATATCTATGCACCCAACATAGGAACACCTCAATACATTAGGCAAATGGTAACAGCCATAAAAGGGGAAATTAACAGTAACACAATAATAGTCAGGAACTTTAACACCCCACTAACATCAATGGACAGATCATCCAAACAGAAAATAAGTAAGGACACAGAAGCTTTAAATGACACATTAGACCATCTCAACTTAATTGATACTTATAGGACATTCCATCCGAAAACTACAGGATACACTTTCTTCTCAAGTGCACACAGAACATTTTCCAGGATAGATCACATCTTGGGTCACAAATCAAGCCTCGGTAAATTCAAGAAAACTGAAATCATATCAAGCATCTTCTCAGACCACAACGCCATAAGACTAGATATCAATTACAGGAAAAAAACTGTAAAAAATACAAACACATGGAGGCTAAACAATATGCTATTAAACAACCAAGAAATCACTAAAGAAATCAAAGAGGAAATTTAAAAAATCTAGAAACAAATGACAATGAAAACACAACAACCCAAAACCTATGGGATGCAGCAAAAGCAGTTCTAAGAGGGAAGTTTATAGCAATACAGTTCTACCTCAAGAAACAAGAAAAATCTCGAATAAACAACCTAACCTTACACCTAAAACAAGTAGAGAAAGAAGAACAAAGAAACCCCAAGGCGAGCAGAAGGAAAGAAATCATAAAGATCAGATCAGAAATAAATGAAAAAGAAAGGAGGGAAACAATAGCAAAAATTAATGAAACTAAAAGGTGGTCCTTTGAGAAGATAAACAAAATTGATAAACAATTAGCCAGACTCATCAGGAAAAAAAGGGAGAAGATGCAAATCAACAGAATTAGAAATGAAAAAGGAGAAGTAACAATGGACACCTCAGAAATACAAAAGATCATGAGAGACTACTACAAGCAATTATGCCAATAAATTGGAAAACCTGGAAGAAATGGATAAATTCTTAGCAAAGTACAAACTTCCAAGACTGAACCAGGAAGAAATAGAAACTATGAACAGACCAATCACAAGTACGGAAATTGAGACTGTGATTAAAAATCTCCCAACACACAAAAGCCCAGGGCCAGATGGATTCACGGGCGAATTCTATCAAACATTTAGAGAAGAGCTAACACCTATCCTTCTCAAACTCTTCCAAAATACAGCAGAAAGAGGAACACTCCCAAACTCATTCTACAAGGCCACCATCACCCTGATACCAAAACCAGGAAAAGATGTCACAAAGAAAATTACACACCAATATCACTGATGAATATAGATGCAAAAATCCTCAACAAAATACTAGCTAACAGAATCCAACAGCACATTAAAAAAATCATACACCATGATCAAGTGGGGTTTATCCCTGGGATGCAAGGATTCTTCAATATATGCAAATCAATCAATGTGATACATTATATCAACAAATTGAAGGATAAAAACCATATGATCATCTCAATAGATGAGGAATAAGCTTTTGAAAACATTCAACATCTATTTATGATAAAAACTCTCCAGAAAATGGGCACAGAAGGAAATTACCTCAACATAATAAAAGCCACATATGAGAAACCAACAGCCAACATCATTCTAAATGGCGAAAAACTGAAAGAATTCCCTCTTAAAACAGGAACAATACAAGGGTGCCCACTCTCACCATTATTATTCAACATAGTTTTGGAAGTTTTAGCCACAGCAATCAGAGAAGAAAATGAAATAAAAGGAATCCAAATGGGAAAAGAAGAAGTAAAATTGTCACTCTTTGCAGATGACATGATATTATACATAGAAAACCCGAAAGACTCTACCAGAAAACTGCTATCACTAATTGATGAATTTAGTAAAGTAGCAGGATACAAAATTAATGCACAGAAATCTCTTGAATTCCTATACACTAACAACGAAAAATCAGAAAGAGAAATTAAGGAAACTCTCCCATTTACCAGTGCAACAAAAAGAATAAAATATCTAGGAATAAACCTGCCTAAGGAGGCAAAAGACCTGTATGCAGAAAACCATAAGACACTGATGAAAGAAATCAAAGATGATACAAACAGATGGAGAGACATCCATGTTCCTGGATTGGAAGAATCAACATTGTGAAAATGACTATCCTACCCAAAGCAATTTACATATTCAATGCAATCCCTATCAAATAACCAACAGCATTTCTCACAGAAGTAGAATGAGGAATCTTATGATCTGTACGGAAACACAAAAGAACCCAAATAGCCAAAGCAATCTTAAGAAGAAAAGATGGAATTTGTGGAATCAGGCTTCCTGACTTCTAACTATACTACAAGGCCACAGTGATCAAGACAGCATGGTACTGGCACAAAAATAGAAAGGAAGATCAATGGAATAGAACAGAGAACTCAGAGGTAAACCCAAGCACATATGGGCACCTTACCTTTGACAAAGGAGGCAAGAATATACAGTGGAAAAAAGACAGCCTCTTCCATAAATGGTGCTGGGAAAATTGGACAGCAACATGTAAAAGAATGAAATTAGAACACTTCCTAACACCATACACAAAAATAAACTCAAAATGGATTAAAGACCTACATGTAAGGCCAGACACTATAAAACTCCTAGAGGAAAACATAGGCAGAACACTCTATGACATCCATCAAAGCAAGATCCTTTTTGACCCACCACCTAGAATCATGGAAATAAAATCAACAAATGGGACCTCATAAAACTTAAAAGCTTTGGCACAGCGAAGGAAACCATAAACAAGACAAGAAGACAACCCTCAGAATGGGAGAAAATACTTGCCAAGGAAGCAACGCACAAAGGATTAACCTCCAAAATATACAAGCAGCTCATGCAGCTGAATACCAAAAAAGCAAATAACCCAATCTACAAGTGGGCGGAAGACCTAAATAGACATTTCTCCAAAGAAGACATACAGATGGACAACAAACACATGAAAAGATGCTCAACATCACTAATCATTAGAGAAATGCAAGTCAAAGCCACAATGAGGTATCACCTCACACCAGTCAGAATGGCCATCATCACAAAATCTAGAAACAACAAATGCTGGAGAGGGTGTGGAGAAAAGGGAACTCTCCTGCACTGTTGGTGGGAATGTAAGCTGGTGCAGTCACTATGGAGGTTTGGAGGTTCCTTAAAAAGCTAAAAATAGAACTACCATATGACCCAACAATCCCACTACTCGGCATATACCCAGAGAAAACCATAATCCAAAAGGAAACATGTACCATAATGTTCACTGCAGCACTATTTACAACAGCCAGGACGTGGAAGCAACCTAAATGCCCATCAACAGATGAATGGATAAAGAAGATGTGGCATATATATACAGTGGAATATTACTTAGCCATAAAAAGGAATGAAATGGAGCTGTATGTAATAAGGTGGATAAACCTAGAGTCTGTCATACAGAGTGAAGTAAGCCAGAAAGAGAAAAACAAATACTGTATGCTAACTCATATATATGGAATCTAAAAAAAAAACCGTACTGATGAACCTAGTGATAGGACAAGAATAAGGATGCAGATGCAGAGAATGGACTGGAGGACATGGGGTTGGGGGGCGGGGGGCGAAGCGGAAGCTGGGACAAAGTGAGAGAGTAGCACAGACATATATACACTACCACCTGTAAAATAGATAGCTAGTGGGAAGTTGCTGTATAACAAAGGGAGAGCAACTCGATGATGGGTGATGCCTTGGAGGGACAGGACAGGGAGGGTGGGAGGGAGTCACGGGAGGGAGGGGATATGGGGATATATGCAGAAATACAACTGATTCACTTTGGTGTTCCTCAAAAGCTGGTACAAGTGTAAAGAATTTATATTCCAATAAAGATCTTAAAAATAAATAAATAAAATAAAATAAAATCAACTGCAGCTGAAACGCTTATTAAAAAACGGGAAATGACAAAGCATCATCCACAGTGCAAACAGAAAAAGAAGTTTTAATGAAACACACACGTAGAAAACATCCACCAGGTTTCCAGCACTATGTGAGTGAGGTTACAAAAGGAAACAGGGTCTTACTCTTCATGCATTTCACAGTATACGTATATACTTCCAAATATTGATAAAACTAAAATAAAGAAATGTTTACTTCTCCTAGAATACAGCAAATAAAATTCTAAAAAACCAGACTTCCCCAGTGGCACAGTGGTTAAGAATCTGCCTGCCAATGCAGGGGACACGGGTTCGATCCCTGGTCCGGGAAGACCCCATATACCACAGAGCAACTAAGCCTGTGAGCCACTACTACGGAGCCCATGTGCTGCAACTACTGAAGCCCAAACGCCCTAGAGCCTGTGCTCTGAAACCAGAGAAGCCACTGCAATAAGTAGCCCGTGCAACACAATGAAGAGTAGCCCCCAACTAGAGAAAGTCCACGCGCAGCCAATAAAAACCCAACGTATCCAAAACTAAATTAAAAACAAACAAAAATGTAAAAACAAACAAACAAAACTCTAAAAAACTGATTACAACACTGCTAAGAGACAATTCTAGGGAACTAAAGTTACTTATCAAGTGATAGGATATATTTACTTCCAAATTAAGAAAGTATATAAGAAAAAAATGGGATACTCACCCCCTCCCACTGTGGGAGATTTTGCACTGAAACCCAAAGGCCAATTAATTCATCAAACCAAAGTCTGAAGAAGAAAAATGTTGTTATGAATAGCAAGTGATTTACAGAAAGTGGTTCAAAACCAGTATCCTTTGTAAATTTTTAACATTATTCTTACTGATAACTATACCACCTACAAAAAATAATACTGAAAGTTACAAACTTAATGGAACGAGGCACTAGTTTTGCCTGAATAGTCTCCTTTCAATTTATTTATGCTAAAAAGAATAATCTCATCAAAATTCTACCTCATTGTTAAATAACTGTCTACCCTTATCTAACCCTGTTTACAAGTTTCTCCTTCCTCTCCCTGCCTTTTTCCTTTAGTGCTTTCCTGTTACTACTTGTTACTGCAACTCATCCTTACTCTCTTTTCTTTAATAGGCAATTAGTAATTACACCGTTAACTAGCACTAAAGTTAATGTTCCATAAAAGAAATGAGCCACTAAAGTATAGTGGGGGGAAACCATCTCAAATTAAAGAAACAGAAGACAATATAGAGTCAAAAAAAAACATTTGTATATTATTAAAAAATCTTTACAAATGTCAAAGAAATTAAAAGTTTTTAGAAGTTTTTAATTAAAATTAAATTTCATAAATATACAGCTAGATACAAAATTTCTGATTTGACAAAAATAAAAGATTTGACATCTCACTATAGAAAATATGGTGGGAGCAGGGTGGGAGGGCTAAGCATGAACCCATAACATAACGATAATCACTACTGTCCTTCCAGTCTTTTTTTCATCTTTTACTTTTTTCATAAAAGTATAATCTAAATATTTTTCTAGGGTTTATTATATACCAGCAGTCATCCAAGGGGGGAAAAAGTTCTCAAAAACAGTGAAAAGACTAGAACAAGGGAAAAAAAAATTATATATATATATATAAAAGACCCAAGAAAAACTATACTACACATGATGAGGGTTAAAAGTAAGGTTTAGAAAAACACTTTTCCCTTCCCTAAACTCTAGGCAATTTAACATTTCCATCATTGCCTATTTACTGAAATTTTCAACTCCTTTTTGCACTTATTATTCTTTCTCTCCCAACAGCTTAAATTAAAGCGTTATTCTCTCTTTATTTGCAATCCTATATTTAACTGTTTTAGCCTTCACACACACACCTTAAGTATAAGAAACATAATAGAGTTGGCAAATTGTTTTTTTACTTCTTACTGTTTTACTACTTTGCTAATACACACACACACATATATGTATTCCCTACTATATTCTAGAATTTGTCAAGACATATATATATATATATATATATGTCAAGAGATATACATATATATATATACACACACACACACATACATATATATACTTACTTAAAACCTTTATGATGAAGTTCTGGAGGAAGGGAGGTAGGAAGAAATATTTCAAAATAAGTGATGGCCTTTTGCATTGTTACATCAAAAGGGCACATTAAAGGCCGCCATTCTTCTAGCATCTCTGCTGTGGCGTCTGCTGGAAAATACCTAATAAAGAAGAAGGTTTCCATGTATCTGATCACTGGTTAAAAGCTCTTCATCAATATATGACTGACAAAAAAGGTGGAGAAGGGGAATGTATTCGTAAGATAATATCACACACTACCAATAACAAGTTAGCTTAAAATAAACACACATTTTTACAACTCTAAAATAAATAGCTTATCACATTTAGATAAGGTAGATTTTTTTCTTGACTATGGACTTGGAAAAATGCTATAAAGTTGAGAAATCTCAGATAAATACAAAGTTATTCAAATGACCTATAAACTTAAACATGATTATGCATTTTTTCTTCCTGTGTGCTATGTAACAACAATAAGAGAAAACAAATAAAACAAAACAACTTGTCATAGGGAATCTAGTCTATATAAGAAATGGATAATCAGCAATGTGAGGAAGAGAACAACAGCCCAGGAACCTCTAGGCACCTTAGGAACAAACCATTTACCCTCACTGTATCACAGAGTCCTCCTATATACAAGAAAGGATTGGGCTACACGATCTGGTCCTATAGGCTCCAACATTCTAAAATTCTGTGAAATGGGCAAAAGCATCCTTGGGGTATAGAAGATTTAGAAAAGTAAAATCTGAAGTGTGCAGATACACACAAAATCAAGGTAAATGATAAGGAGGACCCATTATCCATTTGGATATGGAATGGATACCCAAATGTGTAGGCAAATGAGGTTTAAAATGATGAAAAGCATATGAAAATTTCCAATTTGGGTATGGCCAAAGAAGTTAGGAAACCCTTTCAAATACAATTGGAGGTTTGGCCTATACATATTATCAATCATTTGTATCTTTATACATCTGCGTTGTTAGAATCACACTTCATTCCTTTATGTGAAAAATAAAATCACATTTCTAGTAATACTTCTGCTGAGTTCATCAAAGACTTCTGTACCAGATCATTGTGCAACAGGTTAGAATTTAAAAAAAAAAAAAGGGCAGAATATATTCTACCTTCAAAGATTTCATACATTTGATTCCCTTTCCTAATTTTTCAGTCCACTGTTAGCCTAGTAATCCAAAATAAAAGCTTGGGCATTGTATGAATTATCTAAGGACCTAAAAACTAGTAAGTACCTCAGTGACGATCAAATTTCACAAAATGACACTGCTCATTCGTGGCTTATTGAATGACTCGGGTTAGATCTTAAGTCTCTTAAAAAGGAGACATTTTATATCCTGAAAATACATTTGCCCAAGATTGAGTAGTACAGTAGGTCAGCAACAAGTATCTGACTTATAAAACAACTTTAATCCATATTACAAGCATATGATAAATATACAAATTTCCACTCAAAAGAATGGAAATTCAAGTTTCACTAGTAAAAGAGCCTGGTAAATAAGAATAAAAAAACAGTTCAAGTCCACACAAGCGGACTTTAATTAAACAAAATTCTATCCATACTCATCATTAAACATCAGAATATGGGATATTCAAAGTCACATACTGTACCAAAAGAGAACATACTAGAAAAAAAAGTATGGGCCATCTTATTACTATTATTCATTTTAATATAATACCTACGAGGCTCATTCTGGAACATATTTTTGATCTGAGTAACAATACTCTAGGAAAACCTTTCAAATGAAGCCAGTTACACATACATTAGTGCATTCTTACTTTATAATGGGTGACTGACCACACCATTTATTTTATTGATTGACTGCCGTGAGACATACAGGATCTTAGCTCCCCAAACAGGGATCGAACCCGTGCCCACTGCTGTGGGAGTGCCGGGTCTTAACCACTGGACTGCCAGGGACACCCCACCCACACCACTTAAAAATTTCTAAATTTATAAATGAAATCTGAAAAGTTCAGTTCAAGATTTAGAAATGATACGTTGTGCAGTGACTAACATCAATCACAACATCAGATGCTAATTATACCTTTAATTTCCTCTTCAAAGCATACTAAAGATGGGGAAAAGCCCACACAAACAATAAGACGCTTTATAAATTGAGAAGCTACTTACGGTCGGCAGCTTTTCACGAGTGTTTTGAGAACATTTTCTACAGAACTGGGGGGAAAAAGCCATTTGATAAATTAGGTGGGTGTATTTTAAGAACAAATCTAATTCAATTAATAAATATCTCAAAGACATTCTCATACATTTAGATATTAGCTGTGTACATGCAATAACTAATCCTTGTCTTTCATACAAACTCTAATGATAACTACCTGAACTCCGTAATCTACTCTTTCCTTTGCCTTCATTTTGCTCATTCCATGCAATGAACTAAAGGGAAGAAAACTTGAAAAAGGGCAAATCATCTTCAAACCTTACGAAGTGGGCAGCAATAAACATACTTAGCAACACATCAAGAAGTATGTTCAGTGGCTTCCAATACTAATTTTAAATTTTTATTAAAGTGCTTTTACATCAAAAAACAAACAGCAAAGTCTGGTGTGCTTCTATCTGCAACTACCAGAAAGTAGTTTTCTGTAACCTACTGATGACAGTTTTTTTTTTTTTTTTTAATTATTTTTTTTTTGGGGGTACACCAGGTTCAATCAACTGTTTTTATACACATATCCCCATATTCCCTCCCTTCCTTGACGCCCACCCTCCCTGCCCTGATGAGAGTTTTATAACCCTCCAAGGCACTGTATTGCCAGCAATGATTATCAAAATAAGCAACCACCACCTTTTTGCCTAGCTACTTAAAAAGTTAGTTGAGGAACATTAAAAGCTGTAACTTACTTTCCAACTTGTAGGTGGTTCAAGCGAATTTAGGAAAACAACATAAATATCTGTAAATGAACTTACAATAAACACTTCTACTTTAATGAAAAGGCTAGTGTGTACTGGTTTAAACACACATCACCAGAATGAAATATTTAAAATATTAACTAGACCAGTTAAAAGAGGTCAAATGCAAATCAACAAAACAAAGGGTAATTTTGAACTGGAATTTTAAAATAAATGTGTGACTACTTACAGCATGATGTATACAAGTAAAAATAAAACAAGCCCCCAAATCTCAAGAGAAAAAATTACAGGGGAAAGGGGTAACTTTCAGGCAGTGCTTTCACCTGACACTTTCTCATTAAGCTTGAAATTCTTAAGTCCAGAAGTCTATCCAACTTCTCTGAAAGCTTAAGAACTAATCTGCAAAGAAATTCCAAGGAATAACACACACCAAACTCAGCACAAGTAATCGATGTACTATATAACCAAGAGAGAAAACTATAATTTCATTACTTGAAGCAGTAAGAATCCTCTTTAATTTCAACAGTACTCAGAAAAAAAATTAACTAAAGAGGAAACTGGGATAATTCTAAAATAAAAAAGATGACCATATGGCCAGAGAGCCATTGTGGAGCATTTTTCTCTGATTATCAAAGAGAGATGTTACCTTCTCTCACAAAAAAAGCTCATCAATTCAGAAACAGAGTTTGAGAGACCATCTAAGTTTGCCTAGTTAAAAAGAGGGGATGGAGGGGGACACATTTCTCTCCAACGACATTTACAACTCCCTGAAGACTACAACTATGATTTTTACTTCTGGGCATTTCCAAAGTGCTTATAACAAAGCTGTGTTCATCTACATGTATACATACGTTATAAATATATTTATATATTTATTTATTTACAAAGCTCTACTAACATTTTCTATCGGAACAACAAAGTGCACTGATCTTTGGATCTCCTTTTAGTTTGGACTGAAGAACTGACTTAGAAACAAATTTTATAATTCATAGATAAGATGTGAAGATCCATCTAGTTCCAAATGAAATGAGATCAACTTAAATGCCGATTTTAAAAAAGATAATTCTAAAATGGTAAACTTATGGTCCAAGGAAATAAGCAGATGACCTATAATTCTAACAGTTCCTAATGTTTGTGTTCATTTTAACTTTACACTTATTTTTAACTGTTTCTGTGGCAGCTTGTTTGAGAGTACAACAAACATATAATTTCAAAAACGATTCTAGAAAGCAAGTCATAAAAGACTGCATAGCTACATGTTTTCTCCAGTTCCCTTCACTCTTCAGAAGAATAGGAGCTTAATTATAAGACTTGTCACTTCACTCATTAGAGGAATAGGGTGTGTGGGAATGTGATTTAGTTCATCTAAATAAAGTCATTTCAACCCCTTCTTACATATAAGGCCTGTGCCATTGGATCTATGTTCTTTATCCAGAAAAGGGTACAATCTCTCTAACCTGTGACATCTGTATAGTGACCTTTTGTGATTCTTGTAATCTCTGAGGATGAAGGGAACAATGTTTCTGTTTAAAAATAAAATAAAAGGTTAAGGCTAGATGCTACTAGATTATATTTCATTAATTTTTAGAGGGAGTGAATAATCACTAAAAACATTTCCAATTGTTGGAAATTTCTAATTCTAAAGTGACAACCATTTAAAACACTTCTTTTTTTAAATCAAAAGGAGTCTACAGAGGGACTAAGCCTTCGGTGGGTTTTCTCATACCCTATTTTCTCTTAGTAAAGGCATGTCAGCTTGAAAAGAAAGCCATAGTATATCATGTGATGAATAGGTCACAGCCTGGGCTTAGAGTCAGACAGATCTGCCTTTGAATACCTGTCCAGCTACTTACTAGCAGTGCAATATTACAGCCTCATATCTGCATAAAAGCAATAATACCTACCTCTCTTAAGGCTGTTACAAAAATTAAATAAGATAATGTACAGAAAGCAGTTATCTGGCCCAGAATTAAGCACAATAAATATTAACTATAATTATTATTTCATATTTAGCCAAAATAAATTATATTTTCAACCTCCTTAAGAACTAAAATTTTGTACTCATTTTGCTTTTGCATTTATTCAACTGCCTCTGAGTAGCTATTAATTTATATTTAGGAAATCGCATCAAAATAGGAAACTCCTCCCCCAACTGCCACCCTATTTATCAGGGCGGAAAGTAAGTTCTTGTCCCAGTTCTTAAGCTCTTGTCCCAGTTTCAACAAATGACTCTGTGTGAATTTTCCTCTCTGGGACGCAATTTCCTTATGATGATGTTTTTTATGATTCCTTACATTAATAAAGTAAATGCCAAATATGTAGCAGAGAAGCCTGACGAAAGCCAAAAGCCTTAGGCTCCAGTTACTGAGACAGTGAACTTACATAAACCTGGAGGTTTATGCTTCCTACCTCCTTAGCCTTACCTACCTGTCAGGACAATATTCACTCCTAAACCAGAGAAATGTACTGCAAATGATATATTCAAGATGAGAGTAGCATGGACTGCGCATGGCCAGAAATACGGTCAGCTTCACCTCAAAATTCTTGAACTAAAATTTCACTTTTAGGGTAATCATATTTGCTTTTTTAATAAATGAAACCGTAACCCTGGTATACTCTACATACCTCTGCCTCAATCTCTTTGTAACTTAATATATCCGTTTTTTTCCTGCTTTTCCTAAATCTAAGCAAATTCACCACCAGTTAGTTAGTCGAACCCTATCTGTCTCATATCCAATCTTTCAAAATCTAATACTGCTTAGTTACATCGGTAAGCAATCATTTTTCACAGCCATTTCACACAAAATTATGGTCAAGATAATTTTACCCTAAGACAGGTCGAAATAAAGTATAACATCATCATCACTGATGTAGCATTAACACTGGTTTTTTCATTACAATTATGTTAAGAAAAAAGTATGCCTCTATGGCAAGTAAGTGTTAAGAAACTGTAATGATTCTGACCACCCATGTAAAAAGAGCGTGTATAAACTGCTACAAGCGATGACAAGCCTGATCAATGTGAACTGAGTATTTTTTAAATCGCTTTAAAAAGAGCAATTTCTAGAGAAAGACCATTGTAGCACAACTTTTGGAAGAAGCACTATCAAAGTCACTAATAAAAACTAATAAAATCAACTACTTATTCTCTAATTTCCAAATAAAAGTAGAATTTTTTAAAAAGCAAATAGAATGTTCCTCAAATACCAAGTTAAAAAAATCACTGCAAATACCATATTAATAATCATTGCTTATTAACAAAATAACTAAACTATTTTAAATTTCAACAGGTTCTCAGAGAAATTACTTTCATCATTTCATTATCATGTTAAATTCTGTAGCTAGAGATCATTCTTGAGCTGCTGGTAGTAACTTAAGCTTAGAAACGAAATGTGGCTACATGCATCAAGAAACCCCCAACAGAGGTTAAGAACATGTCATTTTCATGTGTTGATGGGAGAACAAAGGACTTAACGGTATCTTAAGGATAAGAGCACCAATTCAAATGGTCCTTTGATAGATTAAAAGAAAGAAGAAATCAAGAACAAGTACCAGAAAGGGGAAATACCAATTTCTCCAGAGACAGGTTAATATGAAAAATGAAACAGTTTACTACTAAGTGATCCCCCTTAGACTATATATAAAAGAAAAATACTTAAATTTTTTTTTAAAAAGTAAATGAGTTATCTAGGCCCAAGCCACTCATGATGCAAATATGTAAATCTTTAAAACACCAAACAACCCACAAAAACTAAATTGATACAGAGTGAAGTAACCCAGAAAGAGAAAAACAAATACCATATGCTAACACATATATACAGAATCTAGAAAAATGGTACTGATGAACCTAATGGCAGGGTAGGAACAGAGATGCAGATGTAGAGAACGGACTTGAGGACACTGGGGGGAGGGGAAGCTGGGACATAGTGAGAGAGTAGCATTGACATATGCACGCTACCAAATGTAAAATAGATGGCTAATGGGAAGCTGCTACAGAGCACAGGGAGACCAGCTTGATGCTTTGTGAAGACTTAAAGGGTTGTGATAGGAAGGTTAGGAGGGAGACTCAAGAAGGAGGGGATATGGGAATATATGTAGACATGTGGCTCTTTCACTTTGTTGTACAGCAGAAACTGACACAATACTGTAAAGCAATTATACTCCAATAAAGATAAAAAAAAAAACTAAATTGACAGTGCTAAGACTAAATAAACAAATATATATATACATAGCAAGTCAAATATAAATTGTCCACACTCATTTGTAAGAACTGATTTATGCATAATTCCCCCACATTTTGTGAGTAGCAATACCTTTTCTTAGTGTGCTGTCTACATCTGTAACTTGTAATATGCTATTCCAATTATGTGTGTGGGACATTGCTTTATAACATAAAATCATCCCCAAAAGATTCAAATGTTTCTTTTACAAAGTAAACAATAAGCAGTTCTTAAGTTGCTAGTACCAAGTTTACAACTACCCAGATCTTTTCCAATTTTAATTTTTCTATTGAATTAAAAAAAACCCTACAAATTGCTTCTCCAGTAGAAAGTAAAAATAGATGAGAGTAAAAAGGGTCTTTTGCCCCTGAGGCAAAAAGACAGAAAGGAGGAGAAAGAAAGAGGGGAGAGGAAGCAAAAAAGAAGAGGGAGGAGGGGACAGAGAAGAAGATTAGGAAAAGAAGAAGAAAGTTTAATAATCCTTGCTCCAAACAATGGAACCAGCTCTTAAAATCATGCTGAAATGCATGGCATTCTAAGCAGTGGTTTCAATAGAGACAAATACATTAGGCACAGGAGTTTAAGACTTGAAAGACAGTTAACAAATGAAGCAACCTTTCACTTTTGATTATAAAAATAGTATTCTAAAAATAGTTATGAACACATGCAGTCAGCTGAGAAAAGTGTTTAAAAATGTGTCAGAATACATCTAAGATGAAAATACTCAAAACAAAATACCAATTCCAGAAGCATGCCATATTAAAGGGCTCTTTAAGGGATTTTCTGAAATAAAATGTTTGTAAAAAGTCACCCTTCCATCCCTTGGCTATAAATATTTGCTATATACTAGCATATTAAATAGCATCTTAAGTAGAAAAGTAAATCTTAAAATGTTTTAAATGGTCCCATCTTAGAAATTAGGTGGACAAGAGACTAGCTGTGAGGAGTAATAAATAAAATTACTACTGTTGTAAGGCTCTCCAACTAGTGTCTCTAATCTTTCTGCATAAGAACCAAGACCATGAGATTCTTCCAATACTAAAATCAAGGCAAGTGTGATGAAGAAAGTCCAGGAACCAAAGAATCTGAATATCTTTCAAAGTTAATTGTTGTAATTATATACAGTGTGATCTGAATGGAAATATGGTAACAGGTACTCCTTTCAAAAGGAGAGGTAAAATATAATGATAACAGTAAAAAAGATTACAGGAAATTAGAGAAAATGAATACAGAATTAATTATAGTCCCAGGAAACTGTTTTAAGGACAATTTTTGTCTACTTTTTTTTAACAGAAGAGACATTGTTTCAAATTTTATTCTACAGTGCTGCTCTCACCACGAAAATGTTCCCCCCAAAGCAATTCCAGATGCCCAGTATTTTTCTGATCCCTTCAAACTGGAACAACACATCACCATTTTTGAAAAGAGGCTGCATCAACACAGCTGCATTTCACAATGTGTGCTCCTTTTAGTGGAGGCACACAGCCCTGCGTGTAAGTGCTCCAAGCCACTAGGCCAATACAGTTCATCTTGGAGCATCAACTTTAGTCAACAGATATATAGGGAAGAAGTTTTTACTTATGAAAACATTGCTTAACCAGCCTAAAAAAGATATGAATGTTTAAGATAAAATGTAAAAATTCCAAGAAATTTCTCACACCACACCTCTTAAAATTCAACTTTGGGGAAGGGGTAGAAGGTATTAAATGGACAGTTTGAGAAGCGCTGGAACAGGAAAAAGAATACTGGTTTGAACTAAAAGAACTGGATCTTACAGAATTAAAAACATAAAAAAAGAAAGCAAAAAGTGCTGGACCAGGGATAAGAAAATAGGAGGGACTGATTAATGAGACAGGAAACTTTAACTTGCATGGATGCAAGATAAGAGACAGCAAATCCATAAGCCTCTAACCACATGCAGGGAGCATTCTGGAAATGTAAGGGACATTTTTTATTTTTTTATTTTTTATTTTTTTGGGGGTACACCAAGTTCAATCATCTGTTTTTATACACATATCCCCGTATTCCCTCCCTTCCTTGACTTCCCCCCCTCGAGTCCCCCCCACCCTCCCCACCCCAGTCCTCTAAGGCATCTTCCATCCTCGAGTTGGACTCTGTAAGGGACATTTTTAATTATCACAATTACTGGAGAGGACTCACTGGACCTTTAGTGATTAAAAGCCAGGTATATTGGGTTGGCCAAAAAGTGCCTTTGGTTTTTAAATAAAAATAAAAGACACATTTTTCATTTTCACCAAGAACTTTACTGAACACCGTATTCACCCTTTTGTTCCACTACCTTCTGCCATTTTTCAGGCAAGTTCATAATTCTATCTTCCCAAAACCTTTTATCTTTTTGAGCAAAGAACTGTTCCAGGTGCCTTTTACAGTCTTCTAGGGAATTGAATTTTCCATCAAGAGAATTTTGTAAAACCTAAATAAACCCCCCATATTCAGAACTTCCCAGCCAAGCTGTAAGTTTTTGTCCAATCATCAAAGAAACATGCGGTCTTGTGTTATCCTGATGGAAGATTACGCGTTTTCTGTTGACTACTTCCAGACACTTTTTGTCGAGTGCTGCTTTCAGCTGGTCTAATTGGGAGCAGTACTTGTTGGAATTAATCGTTTGGTTTTCCCGAAGGACCTCATAACAGAGGACTCCCACAATATACACAACATCACCTTCTCTGGATGAAGACCGGCCTTTGGTGTGCTTGGTGGTGGTTCATTTCGCTTGCCCCACGATCTCTTCCATTCCTCATTATTGTACAGTATCCACTATTCATCACCTCTCACAATGTTTTAAAAACGGAATGTTTTCCTTACATTTAAGTAGAGAATTGCATGTGGAAATATGGTCAAGAAGGCTTTTTTTCGCTTAAGTTATGTGGAACCCACACATCAAAGCAATGAACATAACCAAGCTGGTGCAAATGATTTTCAATGCTTGATTTAGATATTTTGGGTATGTCAGCTATCTCTTGCGGGGTTTAACACTGATTGTTCTCCATTAATGTCTTGATTTGATCACTATCAACTTCAACTGGTCTACCTGACCATGGAGCATCATCCAGCGAGAACTCTCCAGCACAAAACTTCACAAACTACTTTTGATACATGTGATCAGTCACAGCACCTTCTCCATACACTGCACAAATCTTTGTGTGTGTTTCAGTAGTGTTTTTACCTTTCTTGAAATAATAAAGCATAATATGCCAAAAATTGCTTTTTTTCTTCCATCTTCAACACTAAAATGGCTACACAAAAATTCACCAATTTTGATGTCTTTTTTTAAAATGCATGCTGATATGACAGCTGTCACATACACTCTAATAAAATTGTTTCAAATGAATTTAAAGACAACTAAGTGCTACTGAAACCATATTAGGAAAAAAACCAAAGGAAACTTTTGGCCAACCCAACATATTAGATATCCTGCAATTCATGGAATAGCCAGACTCAACAAAAAATTATTATCGCAAGACTTTCAAACGTCCCAATGTACAGTTATACAGGTTAAAATTTTTTCAACCTAAAAGTTAACTGCTTTAAACGTTAACTATTTTTCACAGTTTTAATAAACACTGAATCTCTAGGAATACAACTAACATGTAAATTGAAGGAAGGCTGTACTTTGTTTTGCTGAAAATTTTACCTACGACTATTCATGATTCCTGAAAGAAAAAAGAAAAATTTCAGTATAATGGCAATTCCAGTTGCCACACTTGATTTGCCAAAACCAAATCCCTGTGCATGTGTAGTTTTGCATACAAATATGTAACTAAGATTGAAGATTGTTTTAATAGTCTTAGAACCAAGTGTCACTACATTGGCAATTAGTAGATACACAAAAAATGAGAATGTCACAGAATTTCACTAATAATTTTACTGTTTAAAATGCTTCATGTTTTTGGGGAATGTCATTCTTTTTTTGGTAGGGCACAAAAGGCAATTTATGTTGTGAAAATTACACACAGACATTATTTATTCTGGTGAAATGCTCAAGTTCTCTCTGTCTCTCTCATCATATTTAAGTAATTGTGGTCTATTATTCTGTATTCTAGTGCTAGTTTTTATTTCAATGTCCACTAATAATGCTGCTCTTATATTTTCTTGTACTGTTGATACAGAATATGTTCTGACCTTTTTTATTTTTAAATCCAAAAATATTCATTATACACAGATGCAAAATCTGAATACCATACTATGTTTTTTAGTGTAATAGTGTATGTATGTCTGAAATATACATTGTTTTATAATAAACTACTTTCCCATTATTTCTTTTATGGTTAAAACATTATTTATATTTATTTTTGAATATAGAAAGGTCACGTTATTTATGAATTTTATTTTGGAATAGTTATCTATAGAATACAAAAGGGGGTGCTGAGTGTTTTAGAATTAAGAGTCACTGCTTTAAACCAAGTAAAGATTTCAGCAAAGACACGATGTCTCTTCAAAAGACCAAGAACAGCCACGGTGAAGCTTTTAAGGAAGGTTTCCGTAACGGCAAGGATGATGTGAAGCTTCAGGAAATGACACGGTAATTAGTATCAAGATTCAGGGGAGGAACTGTAAACAATGACTGACACTAACAGTAATAAGCTTCAACAAAATTTCCAAAGACATCGTTGAAGAGGAAAGCCATAGATATTTATTAATAACCTCATAGTACTTAAAAAAATGTGGCTGCCTTTGCAAAGTTAGACCTGTCAGGGCAGGAAGCACGACACTTGGTCATAAAGAAACAAGTTAAAGACATAAAGAAACAAGTTAAAGACGTAAAGAAACAAGTTAAAGACCTACTGAAGAAGGAGAAATTACTGAAGGAATAGCTTTCCCTCCCCCATGATTTACCAAAGATTTTCAGAGGCAGTCAAAAAATCAACCAGGAAAATTTTAGAAAGATAACTGATTTTGAACACAGTTTAAAGGTCCCTGAAATCTATGAAATGGTGATTCTAGCCCAAAGTTCAATGAGCTCAGATTTTAAGATCTGATCAATTTAGTCTGTGCCATGCTCCCTCCAGCAGAAATAAAACTCAAAAGTAACCTTTCATGTTAAATTTTCATAATAAATATTATGTTTTCATAATAAATATTAGCAAAAAGACATTTACACATTATGCCATTTAGTTTCATGATGAATTTTGCCATTTTTATGGTTGAAATGGGTTTCCTTGTTTTAATACATGAAATCTTCAGGAAATAAATGCCTTCTGAGCACTGTACCTGTGACCACTGTCCAAAAAACAATTAGGGCCTAAGTTCAGAATTACCTATAGTTTCGTTTTTTTTTTTAACTCTTTCCATTTACATCATTTCACTATTTAGCTATGAACTGAAAATCTTTTAAAGTCTGCCACCTGCAGTCATTTTCCAGAAAAATTCACTTAAAACTGCTGACTTAAGTGAAGCCCAAAGATTAATCATGGATTAAATGAACTGAACTGGGTAGACATGTAAACATGTCTAGGATTGAGAGAAAAACCGCAAAAATAAATGTTTAAAGACTTAATTTATACAAGAGAAAAAGGAAAATAATACAGGCATATAAAACAGTGTTCTTCAGGAATGAGTACATATGTATATAACAAACTCTAAACAATAAAAGGAAACAGCTATTACAAGTTGAAGAAATGATTTCCTAAGAATAAACCTCAATCACAAATTTAAGAGTATTTTAAGCCAAACACGCTAAGATTGAGAAAATTAAGAGCTAGATCACAAGTAGACAAACCCTTGTTAACAGGGGAAAATGACACTTTGCACTCAAGCCTGAAATCACTATTAATCAACAAGGACAGATGATCATATTGTACTCTGTAAAGGTTCAGAATAAAATATAAAACGTGCCAAAATTAGAGATCTGGAAGAGTCGGGATGTATGTACAAGAAGCCATAAACAGCCAGAGATTTATAATCTTAGTATGTCTAAACATTACTAGGAAATAATATAAACCAAGGACCGTGCATTTGAATAGCTTGTGCTCTAATAATGGTCAATCACTGAAACTGATGCTTCTTTAACTGGGAGTGTGTGTGCTCTGGGATGTGGGTGCCCCCTGGAATAGGCAAAGCTCCTCTTCTTGAAGCATTCATTTTACTTGAAGAATTAAACACATGTATATACTATGAAGAACACTAAATATGCATGACAAGACATTAGCTTTCAAACAAAAATCTCTTATTTTCTTTGGCCAGAATGAGGATGTAGCTGTTTGAGATATGGTGGTGGGAAATTCTTAAGTGTAGCTCCAGATATAGTTTAAAGAGGGCAATAAATTGTTTTAGGAGTCAAGTTACACAGAAATGAGCACAGTAAAATGTGTTATGTGCTTGCTTATCTCAAGTAACCCATCTTTTCTCAATTATGATCAAACCCCTAAGAGACCCCAAGAGTGCTCCCCCAAAAGCACTTTAAATGGAAATACTTACTTAGGGAACCAATTTAATCCCAGGTGCTCTGTCTTGGAATACAATATTCTTTCCACCATGTCATAAAGCGGTCTCCAAGGTAATTCTAAATCATCTCTTGAAAGAAGTTCCTTTTTCCTAAAGAAAGAGTAAATACATGTGTGTATGCTTGCTCAGGGATGTGTATGTTACACATATTACACAGGGAGGACAGGTGTTAAATGTTTCTGATATCACAGTAGGTTTTGCTTTTCCCCATCCTCAGCCACTCACTGGCAAAATATGGTGGTAAGAAGAACAATGCACCAGGACTTTTGTTGCTGCCCAAACCTCAAAGAGCACCAGGTAAAAAGAGGCATTAAAATTTGTGCCACCATTATGGTAGAGGAGTTTCATACTTTCCCACACTACCTATGGAGTACCTAATATTTCCCCAATTGTGCTGGGTGCCTGGGATAAGCAAAAGAATAAATGATCCCTGTCTTCTTAAGGATCTTACAACCTACATAAGGGAAAGTAATTAGTATAAATGGAACAGACAACATATAGTTCACTGTGTGCTACAGAAGAGAAAGCTTCATGGAGGAAAAGGAATTTTAATTACAAGATTAATTAACACACGCGGTTTAAACTTATGGTAATGTTTTCTGCAATCTTTTTCCAAAACAGTAATTTGGGACTCAGTCTTCTTACCAAAGAACACTTGGCTCTCCTCATTCCCTAAAATCTTGAAAAAAAAAAAAAAAAACAAAAAATCTTAGCAGAAATGACAGGAAACTGACTTACTTTAATAAGTTGATCAAGAGACGGGCAAATCCCTGCATCATGCTGATTTCCAGTTTTGGAATTGATACCAGCTCATATAATAACTTGACAAAAAGAACATGATCTTCTTTGCTAAATTTTCTCCCATAAAGTCGAATATATCTGCAAGAGAAAAATCGATACAGCCTTTAAAAATACATATGGTGACACATTCACATCCATTGCAGCATTATTCACGTAGCCAAGGTGTGGAAGTAACGTAAATGTCCATCAACAGATGAATGGATAAAGAAAATATGACACACACACACACAATGGAATATTATTCAGCCTTTAAGAAGAAGGCTGTCACATGCTAAAACATAAATGGATCTTGAGGACATTATGCTAAGTGAAATAAGACAATCAAAAAAAGTCAAATACTGCATGATTCCACTTACATGCAGCATCTAAAGTAATCAAACTCATAGAAACAGAAAGTAGAATGGTGGTTGCCAGGGGCTGGGAAGGCAGTGACAGGGAGCTATATTGTTCAGCAGGTACAGAGTTTCAGTCATACAAGATGAAAAAGTTCCAGAGAGCTGTTGTGCAACAATGTATCCATAGTTAATAACAAGGTAATGTATACTTAAAAACTGTTAGCAAGGTAAATTTAAGAGTTCCCCCCCCCATAAACAAAGTATTGTTACACTTTAATTTCAAATGTCTTTTGTGTTAAACATTTTGTATCCACTCATCATTGTGCAGGAAAGACTTACTCTGTATTTTAATTAAGAGATTACCAAGTATTTCATTAGCAAAAAACTTATAATGATAACTGAATTCTCATCAACATTTAATGACCAATTATAACACTGCTGTTTTATTGTTTATGGTCTTAACTGGCCTTTGGTCACAGCAACCTGAAAAGAATCCCCCTGCACCCTTTCCTTTATTAAGCAAGCGCCCCTTTCAAGATAACAACTATTTAACGACTCACTGAAACTAAAAACATCATCTCCAACATAATAAAACAGAACAAAAGAGTACAGACATAGAAGTTTACTGTTTTAACCACAAGAATCTTTAATGAACGCTTAGGGACCATCCGGAAACAATACAGAAAGTTACCTAAGTTGTATTATTTGTTTCTAGGTGTTAACTCATAATTATAATAAAATTAAGTTGCTACCCAAAAAGCATAGTATTTTATCACAAAATTATATATTTTCCATTTTTTAACTTTAAGAATCAACATAATCAAAAGCATCAACTATCAACAAATTTAAGGAAAAGGTGTCCCAAAAAGCAAGAATGACTAACCATGGCATAGTTAAAGATTCAAAAGTAACTAAAACTTAAGTAACCAAACTTACTTAGAACAAATTACTGGATACTTAAAATCATAAACTCCTTTGAGGAAGACCACTTGACAGACAAATACATAAATCAACAGAAAAGACAGTATTAATATCCCTCATATGATCTTTAGCACTTCCTCAACAGCTAAGATCAAATTAAACTCAGATTTCACTTCTAAAATTAGAATACCTGTTTTTATTTTTCCATAAAACCCTCAAGATTCTTGTTCCAATAAAAGCACTCTTTTTTTTATTTTCTCAGGCTGCTTCATATTTATTCAGCTCTTATCTGTTCTTTCAAGGCATAATCCCATGATTTCACCTTAGTACTAGGTGACTGATCAGTATGGGGGGGGGGGGCAGCAATGAGAGCTGAGGTATTGTTTCGCCTCTGTCAGTAATTACCATGAAAGTTTCTTAAACACCTAGGCCTGGTAAAGTAAGTGGGCTAATGAAGACAATACATAGAGACCCCAGGCCCAGGACTGCCAAGAGGTACTTCAAGCTGCTGAATAAACATAGGGCAGACCCCTGAAGACTCCCTCAAAGTCACTCTAAATTTAGGAGCAAAAGCTAGGACCATTTAAATGCTCCTTTCAAAAGAAAACAAACCATATCCCTGAGAAACAGCACACATTTTAAAGATAAAACAGAAGAGTCCAAAGAAACACCTCTTGTTCCCAGTGGCTACCTCAGGCCTTGACAGCGCTCCAAGTGTCCCTGCGGTTATGTACTTACTCTCCCCTGTGGCTAAGATACTTCTATGGAAAAACTGGAGAGATGCTGCTCTAAGCCACTGAAATAATCTACATACAAGTCCATAGCTTTTACTATAGTATAATTTGTGTAAACATTAGGGACATAAAATTCATAGAGCCCAAAATTTAACGCTATGAAAAGAAGAGATTCTTAGAAGAGCTAGAACTGCTGACAAAACTAAAGATTTTAGCGGGATTACTCAGAAACCCATTTCCCCTGTCAACAGCAAATAATTCTTGCCAACCAGAAAGTGATTCCTGTCTCACCATTTCTCAAAACGCAGTCCAAGATTTCTTATGAAGGACACAGAAAGTACTAAAAGAAGAAAATTAATAACTGGTCTTCATTAAAATCAGGAACTTTTATTCACAATAAAACACCATTAGAAGTGAAAAGCCCAGTCAGATATTTGGAATACATATCTCCATCTGACAAAGTACTCACCCAAACTACATAAGAACTTCAAAATCAGTAAGAAAAAGACACAACCAAATAAAAAATGGCAAAAGACTCAGGTAGGCATTTCTCAAAAGACAACATCCAGATGACTAATAAGCATATGAAACGATACTCAACACCATTAGTCATCAGTAAAAAAAAATTAAAATCACAGTAGGGTATCACTTCACACCACCAGACCGGTTAAAATTAAAAAGCCCAACAATGCCCAGTTTTGGTGAGAATGTGAGGAACCAGACCTTTCATATGCTACTGGCGAGTGTATAAAGTGGTACAGCCACTCTGGAAAAACGGCTTGACATTACTTAGTAAATGTCTATTAGACATTAGACTGTTTAAGATGCACATTCCTGGGCTGCATCTTAAATCTAGTCCATCAAAAATACTAGGAGTGTTAAATGCAATATAGTTGTTTCTTTAAAAAAAAAAAAAGGAAATTAAAAAAAATATTGAGAGTAGAGACTGTCTTCATAAAAAACAAAACAAAACAAACAAACAAAAAACCACTCTGGTTGTTTTCTCTGTATACTTATGTTCAAAAATTCTACTTTAGACCACATTTAGAGACAATCCATTCCCTCTTTCCAATTAATTTGCACATTAAATTTTACTACTAAAAATTTCTATTAAAATACTTGAAAACCTTGGTAACAGTCATGATCAAACTTTTGAATAGGATATTTTCTTAAACTATCCAGAATATATAGATGAGAAGTCATTATGTTCCATCCTCCCACAGAGGGGAAAACAGTAAAAGACATACAAAAGCACTTTACAACTGCTTCCTCCTGACAACCTTATAGTGTACTAATCAAATGCTTTAATTTTTAACCTCAAGTAAAGAAAGACAGTGACATGCCAGGAACAGTAATTATTTAATCAAATTACAATGCTGTCAAAGTTTTTTCTACTATACATCCTGAAGATTAAGTTTATTATATATTACAAGGAAATTTAAGTAAAGTATAAAATTAAATAGCACTATTGAAATGAACTAAGAATTAGAGCTTGGCTAGAGGCTAAAAATATTGGTTTTCAACACAAGTTTGGTCATTCATCAGTTATTTTTCTTCAAGGCAATCACTGGGTTTCTAAGGTTCTAAATATATCCATCAAAAAAGTAAAATTAACATCATTTCAGGGATAGGGTTGGAGTGGGATGAATTGGGAGATTGGGACTGCCATATATACATTACTACTAAGAAAAAATATCAAATTGTACACTTTAAATACATGCGGCTTATTGTATGTCAATTATATTTCAACAAAAGTTCTTAAAAAATCATTTCAGAGCAACATTAAGACTACTTGTTATAAAACATATAAGACATTTGGCAATGAAATTTAATCTTGAGTGCTTTATTTTGGGTAGTCCTACTTACAAGACAAAAAAAAAAAAAAAAAAAAAGAAACTTTAGCTTGAAATTTAAAAACCAGAATTCAACTATTGTCATTCAAAGTATGTAAAAGTATTTATAAATGATTTTTTTCAAAAAACCTCACACCTAGCAATATGTCCTAAATAAAAATTCAGAATATCAGTCAAAATACCAAAAAGTTTTTCAATGCACATTTGCAATAATAAAAATTTCCTGAAAAAACCCTGAGCCTGATATAAGAGAATGGTTTGTTAAACTGTGGTTTACGCCTTTAGACTACAATGTAGTCATTTTAAATTGTTTTCAAAGAATTTTTATGGATGTGAAATGTAATATATGAAAAAACAGGATACAAAACATTCACAATATGTAACAAAATAAAAAGAAACAATCATACATTAAGATTAAAAAATAAAGCAAACACTATAAAATGTTACCTATTGGTGGTCAAACTGACTTTCATGTTCTTCTATATATACCTTTATTTATTCACTTTTCTAAAGTAAACGGGCATTATTTACTATAATTAAAATGAACACGTAAAAACATTTCATATGGACTTTGTTGTACAAAGTTTAAAATTAGGTAATCAATATTTCTGCATCTCTACTATTATCTTAATTTAAAAATCCTTTATCAAAGACAAAATCCTACTTAAAAGAGCACAGGAGGGATTCCCTGGCAGTCCAGTGGTTAGGACTCGGCGCTTTCACTGCTATGGCCCAGGTTCAATTCCGCTGGGGGAACTAAGATCCCGCAAGCTGTGCGATGGCCAAAAAAATAAAAAATAAATAAAAGAGCATAGGAGTCAAGTTGAATGGTTCTCGCTAGCCAAAAATGAGACCGTGAATCACAATAATTAGCTGCAACAGATATTTAAATTCATTAGGTTCATAGAGAGTAAAAGGTATCACCATTTTGCAATCTCTAATAGATATAGGATGGCTACTAACATCACAAAGAGAAAATCATGGGTTACACATCTCCTGATAAAATCATACAGTACCGACTATTATACAGTCTTGAAAAATAACATGAAACTTTATGTGATGAATAACAGCAACAAAATCAATTACTGTGTCTTTACCACTTCAATCTGACTTCCACTAAAGGTCATTAGAATTATATAATCAATAAAGCTGACTTTAAAGACACAAATAAAAATTGTGAGCTCACAGAAACTATGCCCTCTTTTCAATCTTTTGCAGAACACCTATAAAAACTGGTTGCAAAATAGGCTACAAAGAAAACCTTACTTAATTCTAACATGTGGATATTATACTGGCCAAATAGTCTGATTATAATAAAATGTAAATTAGAAAATATTAACCAAGTATAACAAAAAGAAACCAAATCATTTAAAAGCATGCATATGAGTCAATTAAACAGTCATTATCAGACTTAAGGTATATTCCCCTTTCAAGAGGTACCACCTTTAAAATCATATTCAGGCAATGATGGCTGCTCTTACTGTTATTAATCAGCATTATTCTTAATCTAGATTAAAGAGTAAACTAGGAAACAAAAATAATGGTAATTGTTTCAAGAAAGGCAGAAGAGTATGGTGTCAATGCTATGATTATACCTAAAACATCTGTAACAATCAATTAAAAAACTACTTTTAGACTACATAAGAAAAATCTGCAGAGTAGGTTTTTTTTAAAAATCAGCTGTCTTCCTGTATGGCTCTCAAATAAAAAAGAATGGTAGTTGAAAGAATACTGCTCCATTCATAATACCAACAAATGATTAATTACAAATATCTCTAAAAGAAATGTGCTGGAGTTAATTTTAACACAATAACTGTACTAAAATGTAAAATATTTGAATAAATAGTGAGACATAACAGGGAACTCTACTCAATAGTAATGGTCTATATGAGAAAAGAATCTAAAAAAGAGTGAATATATGTATATGTATAATTGATTCACTCTGCTGTACCTGAAACTAACACATTTTAAACCAATTATATTCTAATAAAAAAATTTTTTTAAAAAGATACCCACAAATGCAAAAAAAAAAAAAAATAGTGAGACACGGATTTTTTTAAAAAATGTGTTTTAATATCTGACAGCTAGGGCTAAATGACAAGTATTTTACAGGAAAACTACCATGATCAATGAAATACCTGAATAACTCCAAAATTTTATTTCAGACAGTAACTTCACTCCTCCCTCTACCAAAAAAATTAAGTATACACACTATATATATACTATATCAGTTCCAGTCTTTCCCTTCTGTTCCTGAGGTGCCACCAAACAGAAAAAATTTAAAAGGCAAAATTAGCAGAGAAAACTAGAGGATCAGGAATTAATTACTTTGACTTCATTCCAGGACTAATTCCTTCATCATTATACATAACATTAAAAATGCCAACACAGCTTCTCACTGTTAGAAACAGTAAGTTAACAGATAAAATGCAGGGTTTTCTCATAAATTCACCTCTCCTTCTCTTTTCACTCAATTATCTTATTTGTTCGAAAAGCACTCCTAGAGAAAATGACATGTACTACACAAGGGTATGATTCAAATAGTTCCTTTAGGCCAAGAACGCACAATCAGTTGTGAGGAGACATTTACCAGAAAACTATGTAATATACCGAAGAAGGAGGGGGATAAATGTAGTATTACTAGAGTTCTGTGATTTTTTTTTTTTTTGAACTGAAGTTTCATCATATATAAGTGATTATTGAACTGAATCTTGAAAGACTAGAAAGTTGTCATGACTCTGAATAGGCAACTCAAGGTCAAGATAGCCTAAGCATTTGGGCAAAGAGCTGGCAAGAGGCACAAAAGACTGCTCTAGGTAGAGGAACACAGCAAGAAGAACAAATTTCTGTAACAAGAAGACACAGCCAAGAGAATGTTGCTTGTTCTACTTCCCCGTCAAAAATGTCAGGGCTTCCCTGGTGACGCAGTGGTTAAGAATCCTCCTGCTAATGCAGGGGACATGGGTTCAAGCCCTGGTCCAGGAAGATCCCACATGCCACGGAGCAACTAAGCCTGTGTGCCACAACTACTGAGCCTGTGCTCTAGAGTCCGTGAGCCACAAACTATGAAGCTCGTGTGCCTAGAGCCCATGCTCCGCAACAAGAGAAGCCACCACAATAAGACTAAATGAAGAGTAGCCCCCGCTCTCTGCAACTACAGAAAGCCCATGCACCGCAACGAAGACCGAGACATAAAAAAATGAAAATAAAAATAAATAAAAAAGGTCAAACTGAGGATCAAGAAAAGGGATAGACTATCACAAACAAACAAACAAACAAATAAGGATATTAATTCCAAGTGACTGCTGGTTGGAATGAAGGCAACAATGGTGTTACCTAAAGTGGAGGATGAAAAAATAAGTAAATAAATAAATAAATAATAAAAAAAATACAGTGGAGGATGTCTTATGTTTCCATGCTAACTTGCTTTGCAACTCCTAACATTATAATGAACTATGGGTAGACAGAATACTTATGGATTTCAACACAGTAGCCAAGCAAGCAAGAACAGCATGGTTCTACAAGTTTGCTGAGAATTCAAACTGCTCTATGTTAGTCCCTTGGGTAAGTCATTTAATCTTCCATGCATTTGTAAAACCTGGGTTTCCTCACAAGGCTATGGTGACAGATAAACGATTAATGTGCATGAAAGACATTCTGATTTAATTGTTCTAGAACGGGTCCCCCCAGGTACCAGTTGTTTTTTTATAAGTTTCCCAGATGTCTCACTATGTCTGAGAACCACTGCACCTTAGCAGATTGACTAGAGCACAATATATGCTTTTAAAAATCTATTTAAATCATTACAAATATAATACTAATACAATCTGTTCCAATTTATATTTCTTTAATTACTTATGAGGCTAAGTATATCAAGATATTTGCCTTAAAAAAATACTAAATAAATAAATAAATAAATAAATAAATAAATAAATAAATGTCAACCAAGAGGATAAATAATGAGTTAAGTGACAGATAATAAGACAATGTTCCTTCAATATCTGTATCTAGCCATGCTGGAAATCTGTGGATGGTCCCATAAATCTATACATTTTCTCCCTCCCTCCCTTCATCCTTTCTTCCTTCCCTCCCACCCTCCCTCCCTCCCTCCTTCCTTCCTTCTTTTCTCTCTCTCTCTTTCTTTCTTGTAACCAACTATAAGTTGCATCCTTGAGACTTGAGAGGAATCTCAAGTTATTGGGGGGGATTATTATTATCTCATCAGGAAAAAAATATATACTTATTTAAATGGCTCAAATAGTACACCAAGCATACAAATTTGAAACTGTTGTCTACAACTGTTTACAGCCTGGACAGTATTCTTCTAGACTTTACTTACATACAAATGTACATATGTGTTTAGTTTTTAAAAACATAAATGCAATAATACTACAGATATTATCTACTACTTATTTTTTCACTTAACAGAAGTTCAAGACACTGTTCAATGCCTACAAATATGAATGGGTCTTATTCTTTTTAGTAGCTATGTAATACTTCATTATAAAAATAATGATTTACTCAATCTTCTATTTTTAGGCATTTGTTGTTTTTGTTATTTTAAAAATTATGAATAATATTGACTAGACATCTGTATTTACAGAGCTGCACAAATGTACAAGTATACTGAATCCCTAGCTCAAACTGTTTGACATATTGGTGGGGAATACAAAACACAGAAAATAAGACTTATGTTGAAGTTCATTACAGAAATAAATTTCATCCTGAAGCACTGAGTATAAATGGAATTGGAATGGTATTTTTGCCTGCTTAAAAGGAAAATATTCTTGATGTTCCAATCAAAAGTGCTACCTTTGTCCTCTCTGCCCCTTATAGCTTGTACCAGACAAGTATTTTTCACTTTCTATCTCATACTATAGTTATATATTGATATGTAATACATTATTCTACTTCTTCAGATGACTGTAATCTATGCGGTGGAAGGTACCACACCTCTGCACCTATTTAACCCTTGGCTCTTCCAGAGATGAAACAAGGTGAACATTAAGAAACATTTTCTCAACTGATCGAATGTACAAGTATACACTGAGAAATACAGTAACTTAAGTAATTACAAACAGCTCATCAGGGCTAGTTCTATTTTTTAAAAGAAAGGAAAAAAAAAAAAAACCTTCAAACTAACAATAAACATTTCACCAAATTAAATAAATTGGCTTTAAAACATTGAGAGTAGGTTTCCAAAACACTGAAAACCAGGTCTATCATCTTTACCAGGTATAATACTTCTGATGGAAGGCAACAAACAGACAAGGAGATCCGAGGTCTACAGTTCTCTTTACCCCCATCTACCACGGGCTGAACAACACAACGGAGTTTCAGCATACTGTATGTCAGAGTTATATCCTTTATGACAATAAAATTGACATGACAATTTCTAGAGTAAAAAGTCATTCACCACTAATACCTAATGATGCCTCTATTGATTCTTGAGGCATGGATAAGGGGCATTCATTTCTTGAAATGCTTTACTGAGTACCATTTAAGAGTCAGACACGCAATAAGCAATGGAAACATAAAAATAGTAACAAATGGCCCTAGGGCATGCAGCCTAGAGAGGGCAACAGACAGACAAATGATTCCTTCAACAGGATGCTCTGAGTACAGACTTTAACACTTGTGCTCAATTTGCTCCATCTCTATTCATGCACATTAAATGGCTTTCTGCAAATTCCTCCTTACCCAACCAAATCCCATCTCAGGGCTGAGCTGCAGTTTCTCCTTCCCTGGCAGTCTTCCCAGGCAATACAGCCCAGGGAGCTTTCCTCACTCTGGACACATGGTTACAAGCAAGAGCCCTGTGGTGAGCAGGCAAATGGGCTGTTACATAACTTCACTAAGTCTCACTTCTTCAATGGCAAACTTGGGATAATAAATGTACCTACAGTTAATTGTGAAAATCAAGTGAAATAACGAACATAATAAAGCCTTTAGCAAAGTGCTGGCACATTCTGAGCCCTCAACAGATGGCAGGTAGTATCTATACCACTCATTTAACAATCTATCAATGCTCTCTCATAAAATCTCTGGCCCCTGGGATTACTGATATTTTTAAACTGTTGCAACTTTTTGTTTCCATCCCTTATACCTTTATAGCTCAATGAGTAGGTGTGAATTATCTATCTGTAGTACTGAAAGAAACCTGTAAAATCAGTAGCTTTCAAACTTTTTCGCCACAACCCACAGTAATAAACATATAATAGAGTATACACAAAAACATCTGTATAACTGAAACAAAGGTCATCATCGTTCACCCTATTATTTCCAATAACTTTAATCTAGTTCAACAAACCAAACCAAACCAAACCACAGCAAAACTGGTCAAGACTTACTATACTGATTTCACAGCTCTTTGGTCATAACTCAAAATTTGGAAAATTCTCTATAAACACTTATAAATGAACATTTAGAATGAAATATTTTGAGACCTCCCCCCAACAAACAAACAAAAAACCAAAACACAAAGTGAAGAGGTCTTAGGCCTCTGGTATATGCTGACATAAATTGGGTGACATTTTATTAACTAGGATCTCTGGAAGTAACCTATCTTCCCTTAGAACACAAACTATGCCAGCTAAACTCTTCAGGACTCTGCCCAAAATATAAGCATTCACATGTGTTCATAAAATTTCTGGCTCTAAAAACTTCTACTTTATCCTTGGCTTAAAAAAAGAAAATTGTCATATAGAGAACAAACCAGTGGTTACCAGTGGGGAGAGGGAAGGGGGAAGGGCAATTTGAGGTAGGGGATTAAAAGGTACAAACTAATATGTATAAAATTAGCTACAACACAGGGAATACAGCCAATATTTTACAATAATTATAAATGGAGTACAATCTTTAAAAATTGTGAATCATTATCTTGTACACCTATAACATATATCGTACATCAACTATACTTCAATTAAAAAAATAAAGGAGGGCAGGGGGGACTCGAGAGGGGGGGAGTCAAGGAAGGGAGGGAATACGGGGATATGTGTATAAAAACAGATGATTGAACTTGGTGTACCCCCCCAAAAAAAAATAAATAAATAATTTTTAAAAAAATAAAATAAAGGAAAAAGAAAAAAAATTGTCAGAAAATGAAATGAAACACCCACACTTAACAGCCCAAAGATTACTAACACATTTAGACTGCCTACCATTAGAAGACTATAAAGCATTTTTAATAATTCTTAAGCAACCTCCAACTTACTTGAACTAAAATACTATTCTCAAACCCACTTCACAGCTGCAATGGTGTTAAGTTTTTTCTTAGAAAGGGAAAAAGTCTTCATTATATTTTTTAACTCTGAAATTTAGGGTCTAGATACTATGAAAAAAGCCAAATTAGCACAAAAAGGTAATGATCACTACCAAAATGTTATGGTTCATCTATCAAAACATTGTAACAAGAACACTCTAAATTTTTAAACACTAAATATTTAACAATAACTATGATAGGTTTATTTTTAAATGAAAATTTCAAACTCCCTGATGCAACAAACATAATCTGCTCTCTTCTCTAATTAACTTTGTTAAGCCCCACGCCCCCTACCCTCTCTCTTTGGGTTATGAAACAAACCATTCTCTTCCTCAACCAAGATGCTCCTTCCCTCCACTTTTTGGTTAAATACACACTTTCTTTTGAACAGAAATTCAGTTTAAAGTATTAAAACAGATTTCAAAACAAAACAAAAAAACCACAGATCTCACCCCAAATTCATTTCCTCCATTTTGACTGTAAAAGTAACAATTCATTAGAAACTGCATAATGCTTTAGCTTACAAAGAACAAAAAAGTTAATTCTAATATTACTGAGTACCTATGAATGTACATACTGCTGCATTAAATGCTGGGGGTGCAGGGAAGGAGAGGTAAATATGGAAGACTCTGACCCCAAGAAAGCTCACAGTAGAGGGAAGATATGCACACAAAGAATACAACAGCATGAACAAGGGATCAAGAGAGAGTGCACTAGAAGGGAAGAAATGTTGAGCATAGGCCGAATATGGAAGTAGCCAACTTCAGGATTCCAAATGGGAATATTTATAGTACGCGCTGCTTTTAACATTCCAGTAGCCAGTCTCAATGAATGCTGAGGGTTTTTGTTGTTGTTTGCTTGCTGTTGCTTTTATTACCATGCTCTCACCTTACTTTTCACACAGTGCAAATGAGATTTTGGTCTAAATTTTCTAAAAAGGTAAGAGGGAAACATAGATTTGAATTTTATATTAAAAAATGTGAGAGGTTGGGAGGAAGATTCACTAGAAATGAGTCTCACTTAATAGAAGAAAGATAACTCCCAGGTTCTACAATGAGAACAACTGGTTTAGAAGTTTTGCACTTACTATATATATGTGTGTCCCTTAAAAAACATTAGGGATTTGCCTCTGTTTCACTTCAATTAAGACCATGTACTTCAAAAACAATTTGGTTTTATAAACACTTCACCAAGAACACTTGGAGAAATTGTCTTTAAGTAATACTTTCAGATCTCAAAAGAAAAACAAATGGTACTGTTTTACTAACTTTTTTCTAACTGCCTTTCTCAGTGCCTCAATGTAGGGCATTATAATGCACTAGTCAGAGTGAGAATTTTTTTTTAAGTAATGCGCTTAGCATTCAGTTTCTTCCCCCAAAATTCTTGATGCAGTTACACATTGCTTGCTCTGTCCTAAATGAAGAAAAATGTGCACCAAGAGAAAAAGAACACTCTGGAACTTCCCTGGAGGGCAGAATTCTTTCACTGACATATCCTAAGTGCCAAAAACAGTGACCATCCCATACAAGGCACGCACAAAATAATTTGTTTAAAGACTCCTGCCTCTACTACTCTGCATCAAGCTATGTATTAACCTATGAATCTTAGCGTCTTCATTTTTAAAATAGAGATAATTAAAGGGAGTTTCTGTTATTCCAGGATTGATTCTATGTCTCCAAAGTTAAGAGGGGGAAAAGAAAGATGTCATAATGTGAAAATATTCATTAACAAGATATTTCTATTATCTCTCCCCATGAGGTCTGTTTATAGTAAACCTTAGACAAAACAATGCAAATAAAATGGAAATGCAGGAGTAAAATCACAAATTTTGCAAAGAAGCCAACTTCATGAGGTTGATCAAAGTACTATACTGTTACTTTTTTTAGGCTTGATACTGATATTGGTATTGACTTTTTGTTTAATTCCTTTTCCCTTAAAGATATATGCTGGAAACATTTATGAATGAAGAATATGCTTAAAAAAATGGTTGAAGGCGGTGGTGGTAGGAGGAACACGGGTGACGGATATGCCCAGGTTCATTATATGATACTTCCCGCTCCTGTACATGTTTCACATTTTCCATAATGAAAAATATTTAAAGCAAAGAAAAAAACCTGTTCACATCAGAATCACACATATAGTCAATGACAAATGAGACTCTGGCAGAAACAGCCAATTAACTAGTGACGAGAAAACCGAAAAGGTGTTTTAAAAGGAGTAAGAGATGTCCCTGGAAAATGGGACGGGCCACAAATGTTTTTGAAAATGTATGCTTGACATTGCTATGAAACATCAAATGTGTGCATGTGTAGGGACGGGGGTATATGAGAACTCTTTGTAGTTTCCGCTCAATTTTGCTCTGAACCTGAAACTGCTCTAAAAAACATATTGTTAGTTAAAAACAACAACAACAAAAGTGAAAGATAACTTACCGGATGTTATACAACTTTATCAGAAAAATTCATGACTCCAAAATCAATTAATTTATTTATTTTGGTTTTTTCCTATGGAAAATCAACTTTCTCACAACAAAATTTTGGGTCCTGTTTTGAGTGTAGCCATTTAATAACAAAGACAAAACTTTTCTAGTACTTTCTCTAACTGGTTCTCACTGATGAATGTGGCAATCTGTCAAGATTCTTTTGCAAATAAAAATCTTATCTTTATTGTGTACTTCACAATTTCAATACTCAAATATTAGATACCATATTAATAAAGTACATCACGTGAATAGACAACTGGGATTCAGTGGTCAGCATTTTCTTCTTTCTTCCCCAACACAGAGATGATATGAATTTCCGTGCTTCTGTGGTCACATATTACTTTCCACAAGAGGAGGTTAGTGTATTTGATAATGTATATCTTAACTAAACAAGTTTCCAGTGGTTGTAAAATCTAATTAAATACACTATGTGGTTTAATCCAATTCTTATCCAGTAAGGCCACATAATATTCTTAAATAATAATTAAACAAGGGAGCTACAGTTTAATTAACAAATGAAATGATTCCTCAGTACAATACAATCATTTCACTATAAAACAGCAGAGAATCCAACATTTTCACTTAAACAAAGCATCTAAATTTGCTTCGTAATACTCCAAACTCACATACTTCACTAAAATCAAAATTCTGCTAACAAACAAACAAGAAACACAAAAGTAAGAAATGATCTAATTTTGTGTTTAAGAGTTTGCTTTTATGAAACAGTCCAATGCTAAAGTTTTAGGTTTGAAAAACCATTTATAGTCTACACTCCCACCCTCCAAAAGAGCACTCTAAAGCTAAAAGAGGTTAAAGCAAGACCAAGACGATAACAATGGCAACTCCAGGTACAGATAAACCCCTTCTGACTAGACCCCACTGCCTCTCACGTAAGGTCCAGAAGGCAAAGGAGAGAAAGCGAGCTTCAAGACTACCTTTCAACTCCTTTCATTCTCTACGAGCAACATACCAATTATTTACAGATACGTTTCACTCAGTGTCCAGGAACTGTCTGGACTGCTGTTTTCCAAAGCTCATTAGTTTGTGCCTCTCTTGTCTAATTTATTTCCTTGTTTCTTAAAAACTAGTCCCATGATGTATGATGCCACATAATCTCTCTTCAACAGGCAGTACTAATATTTTAAGCTGTCTGTACAAGAGAGCTTGTATTATTACAGGGCCAATTTTTAAAGTACACAGAAATAACCTTTCTTTAGAGATCTGCTAAACAGACCTGCAAGTCTTGATATGGATTGAAAGACAATTATAACCATCAAAAATGAGATAAAAAGTAAAAACGAAAGAAAGAAAGAAGAAAGAAAGGAAGAAAAAGAAAGAAAGAAAGGGGGCGGGGGAGTCTAGTGTCTGTTAAACCAGAACTCTACCTAGTCCTGTGACACAGATTAGGGATGTACGCTTCTGGTCGGGGATCCAGTCCCAGTGTCTCTGAACAGCATTTGTACTCTGGTCTTCTTTAGGAATGCACTTGATCTGTGCAACTATTTCCAGTACTTTACAAACTGCTCAAACAGTCCTTGTTAGAAAGATACACACTGGCTTACTTGAGGCTCTACAGGATAAAAAATAAAATCATAAAATACCAGAGCAGGAATGTTTCTCAGGAATTATTTAGTCCAGGTCCCTCATTTCTCACACAAGCATATAAAATACTCGATTAAAGTAAGCTGACCACAATCACAGAGCTAGTGGGAGAAATTAGATTCTATTTTCATTGCTATTTTCCATGCTTCTACAAAGTACTAAGTATGATCACCACTAAGGTAACTAACAACTATCATCACATGTTTTGGCATCATTTAGATGTAAACTTGTGCAACACGCACAACGCTTAAAAAACAAGTACAACTATAAACAGGTCACCTTAACATGACTTAGGAGAAAAAAATACACCAAAGATCACAACATGTCCCACCAAGTTCAAAATGTCTCATAGCGCAATCCCAAGAATCAGCTTGCAGCATTTAATCACCGTTCCAAAATAAAATTCTATCTGATAGCATTTCTTTCTGGTTACTTAGATATACATGGTTTGGGGTTCATAGGTTATCAAGCCACGTAACTGCAATCTGGCCCTAAACACCAAAGACTGTCTCCACTGTATGTTTAGCTCTTTATAGGTAAATATACTTGTAACTAATAAGCCAAAAATAATAAACCTCCAGGTGTTAATTTGCCAAGCTTAGTAACAATAAAAATGTCAGAAAACAGTGCTTAACTATGCCTGTGTAGATTCTCGATTAATAAATCCAAACCAGATATGCATTCACACATTGGTCTATTTATATATTCTGCATATAAAAGGAGCTCTGTCCCCCAAAATGGTTATTCTCTGGAAAATCTAATCTAAGCTTTTAAAATGAGGAATTACTGGAATTGACAAAGTAACTTTATTTTTACTGTGCCCAAGTAACACAAAAACCTGGGAGGCTCACTTGAAACAACTGCGTGAATCTTAATCATTTACAAAATACTCTTCTGTTTTCACTAAAAGTGGTTCCTCTTCCTGTTGCATTTCTTTTTTCCCAAGTCTCCTATGGATCCTAACACCGCAAACTTCTTTACACGCTAATCAGGAGGAGAGCTGTTAACCTTGACTTTTTATGGTCACTCTTTGAAAAGGGCAAATTAAGTGTTTTAGTTTTGCTCTCTAATTCAAAAGCTAATTATTCCCACCACCACTGACAACTGGAGATGAGAAATTTGTCAGAACCTCCCTAATAACTGGCAGATAAGGATCATCCTGTGAGGAAATGTAGGGAAGACTTTTGCATTACAAAACCCTGAGTCATCACCCAGTTCACTCAGCAGATTTGGGTAAACACTGGATAAGTGACTTAGGTCTTGTGTGTTCACCCACCCATACCCATACGCATGACATACAATGTTACCAGACTTTATGTACAGTTAGCCAAACAAGATACAGCAAAATTCCGTTTTAAAAAAGTTCTGACACAGAGAAGATGCCCATCTAGCAAATAAAGTCTCTAACATTTCCCCCAACTGTATTTTACTCGGTTTCCCCTAATTTCAGTGGCGCTACAGTTTGCAGTTAGTTAAAAAAAAAAAAAAAAAGTAACAAAGGAAGAATAGAACAACTGAGACTGATTTAGGTAATCCAGATACATCTGAGCAGCTCAAAAATTAACACAAGCCCGATACTAATAACGCCCGGGACAACTTGACAGCTCTCTTCTCTATTTTCCTTAGTATAGCACATTTCCAAAGGAAATGTCACAACAGGGGCTGCATACACTTTCCCGAGGTTCTAAGACTCAACATTCTCAACATTAACGTCTATTACACAGCTCAAGAACGAGCTAAGGGCTGATTTTAAACCAATTTTTTCAATCAAACCCACAAAGACTGAGAAGGCCCAAAAAAGCAGAACCTAGAAGTTCCCTACAGCCTCCTTCCCATTCAGAAAGTTACTAAACGCGAATGGAGGGACCGTGGGGCAACACCTGGAAAAGTCAAGAGTTGTTAGCCCAAAGGCGAATCCTCTGTTCCTTCCCTCTACCGGCAAAGATCCAAGGAGGACCCTTGGGGGAACCGCGCATCTCTTTCCCCGGGGGTCCACTGCCCTCCCGATCCCCCGGGCCTCGAATATCGGAAGACAACAACCCGAAAACTTGGGTAGAAGCACCGCGAAGGACGTAGAGGGCTGGTGAGGACCAGGGACACCCCGTAGGAAAGTGGCAGGGAGGAGGCCTGAGTGCTTCCCAGACTTCGTGACCCTGGGACTACTGCACAGAAACGATCCGCCCGAGCCGGGGCAGAGCTGAGGGTCCAGAGGTCCGGTGCGGACAAAGAGCCTTCCCCCGCCGCGGACGCCCTCACACTGAGCCTTTGCCTCCCGCCCATCCTGCAGGCCCCGACACACTTACGTGGAGAGTTTCCTGGTCCAGAAGAGGCCCCCGGGCCACAGCTCTTGGAGCTGCACCGCCCGGCCCAGGTTGCTTTTGATCTGGGCCAGCTGCAAGTCGGACTCGGCGTCCAGCCGCTCGGCGTAGGGCAGCAGCTTGTTGTAGACGATCTCCTTCTGTGGGACGAAGCCTCGCGGGTCCGGACCCGGGCGCCCGCCCGGCTCCAGGGGATCCCCGCCGCCCGCCCGTTCGGCCGGCTCCATGAGACCAGGGACACCCCCCCCAACCCCCTCCCCACCCTAGCCCTCCCCGGCCCCCACCCCTCTCCGGGCTCCGCCTCCTCCGCGTCTTCGTCGCCCTGCGGCCGGCGGCTGCCCGTCGCCCTCGGCCCGATCGCTGGGCCCCCTCCCCTGGCCGGCGCGCTGCTGGCCCCGCGCGGTCCCCGGTTCGTTGGCGGCTGCAGCGGCCGCTCTGCCCGCCCCGCACCGGCTCGGCTGGTGACGCTGCAGCCGCCGGGCCCGGAGGTTCCGGACGGGCCTCAAGCCACTTCCGGGGCGGGCCGGGGCGGGCCGGGGCGGGGCGACGGCGTCGGAGGAGGCGGCGGCGACGGCGGCGGCAACCCTGGGTGCCGCGCCTTCCTCGCCGTAGGCCGGGCTCGGAGCCCCCACCCCCGGGTCTTACCGGCCCAGCGCGACGCTGTCCCACCGGAAACACGAGGCCGAATTCCAAGCTATTGTCCTTCCTCGCGTTGGGTCGCACGCTCCCTGTGGCTGCCTTCGGGAGCCCTTAGTCGCGGTGGCCTCGGACGAGGCGGTCGACGTAGTCCCACAACGCCGAGTTTATGGAAAAAACCTAGGTACTCTGTCCATCCAGCTTGTTGCTTATAGATTTTTTTTTTTTACTATGTCCCCTTTAAGCCCTCGTCTTTCTGGCATTCTCCTGGCCGCCCTCAATCCAAAGAACAAATTCAACAAATTCATTCAACAAATGAGAATTTAACTACCACTCTCTGTCAGACATTCCTTTTAGGCCCTTGAGATGGAAAGTTTAAGAGCACCTGGTTTCTGTCCTCCTGGGACTTTACAGTCACGTGGAGCTATTGACTGGGGAATAAGCAATTACAAGACAACACTGCTCTTAATTGCCTGATGAGTACAGGATGCTTTGGGAACAACTAAAGAGGACTTCAAACTGGAAGGTTGTCAGGTATTTTGCTAGAAATGATACATTAAGTTGAGCTTAAGGACTGAGAACAAAATTTGTTGGAAAAAAGAGAGGAAGGTATATTTCACCTGAGGGAGCAGCTCAGGCTGTAAACATGGATTCTAGGAATTCAAAGTTCAGAATGACTGAAGATTGCTTGCAGAGAGGGGACTGAAGAATTGAGACTGAGAAGAACATGCTAGGGAATTTTTAGAGCTTTGTCTTAAAGGCAACAAGAAGCAGAAAACTTGTAAGCATAGGAGGGGCATGATATAATTTACATTTCTGAAGAATGACTCTGGCTTTGTGTGGAGACTGGATTAGAATAGACAGAATTGGAAACTGGCAGATCCCTTGAGGAGATGTGACATATTGGTGGCCTGCATGTCAGTTGAAATGATTCGAGAGCTATTTCAGCAAGAATGGTCTGAGCTTGATAGTTGATTGGATGTGAAGAGTGAAATAGAAAAGTCAGGATGACGTCAGATTTCTGGGAAACCGAGACAGAGAACACAGCAGAAACAGCTATGGAGGCAGCATGTTTAAAGGATGGGACAGTATCTTCATGTATGGATTATGAGGGTCATCTACAAAGGGACATGGGTTAGCTTATAGGTGGATTGGAGGGAATGAGATGTAGAGTATTGTTAAACAGGGATGCCCCTGGTGGTGCAATGGTTAATACTCTGCGCTCCCCAGGCAGGGGGCCAGGGTTCCATCCCTGGTCAGAGAACTAGAGCCCACATACATGCTGCAACTAAGAGTTCACATGCTGCAACCGAGGAGCCTACCTGCCGCAACTAAGGAGCCCACCTGCCACAACTAAGACCCAGCACAACCAAAAAAAAAGATAAATGGAGGCATATTAAAAATTTTAAGAGTTTATTTGAGCAAAAATTGATTGGAATTGGGCAACACCAAACAAGAAATGGTTAGGAGCACTGACAGGAGCCAGGGGAAAGACTTAGAGAAGGTGCAGAAGCAAAGATAGGAAATTATTTGATTGACTGCAGCTTAAAGCCTAATCAGCTGTTTGTGATTGGTTTTCCTCAGTGTTTAGGTTTCATAATCTTGAGGCATTTACACGCTTAGACTTTGGTTTGCTTAAGTAGGACACCAAGGCATTAGAGCCACCTTAGTCTAGTGGCCTCCTTGTTTAATTACTTTAACAGTATGAAAAGACCAGGACCCTTGACCAGTCTAAGGAACTCCATATTTAGGGATGGGTAGAGAAAGAGGAGAAAGACTACAAAGAATACTCGCAAGAAGCAGTCTGAGATGTAGGCATTCTAGGAAAGTGGGCTTTTTTTAAAACATTTTTTAAAAAATAAATAAATTTATTTATTTATTTATTGGCTGTGTTGTGTCTTTGCTGCACACGCGTTTTCTCTAGTTGTGGCAAGTGGGGGCTACTCTTCATTGAGGTGTGCAGGCTCCTCATTGCGGTGTCTTCTCTTGTGGAGCTTGGGCTCTAGGCGCATGGGCTATAGAGCACAGACTCAGTAGTTGTGGCACACGGGCATGTGGGATCTTCCTGGCCCAGGGTTTGAACCTGTGTCCCCTGCATTGGCAGGCAGATTCTTAACCACTGCACCACCTAGGAAGCCCCAAAAGTGGGCTTTTTGAAAAACAGTGTTTCAGATGGAGAAATTGACTAACTACACCAAAGGTGGCTGAGAGGTCATATTGGAGTTATTGATAAAGCAGGTAAGAACAGTTTTAGTGGAGTGTAGGGATGGAAACCAATTACAGTGACAAAGGATGAATGGGAAGTAAATAAATAGAGACAGCAAGGTACAAGAACAACATGAAAGGATTAGCCTGAGCAAAGGATATGGAAGAACAGGAATGTTTAGATCTAAGATTTCAAAGAAGCAGTTTCAGGTGATCTCAGTTTCCCTGGGAATGGATGCCTGAACTGGAAAAATTGAAAGAATTGTTGGAGCAAAGGGGATGCAATCTCTTTCTATTATTCCAAGTGAAGTTTAATAGAAAACACTATTCATACCTCTGGAAAGGTGGAAGACCTTAAGTTTCTCTGAAAGACCTAGGCTACTCATCATTAGAGACAGTACCCAAAGTCTGGGATTAATTTTCTCTTCTCAGACCAACTCCCAAGCATTTTTTATCTCTTAGAGTTCAGGATACTCTGCCAGTATGCTTTCAGTCAGTCCCTGAGGGAGACATTGACTTCTTATCAAACCCCCCTAGGAAACTGTAATCACCCTTCCTGGAAGACCCAGAAAGTGCATGGAAAATATTCTGCAGAAAGAGGTTTCTCCTCAAGCTGGAGGAATTGGCAGGATAATTTTCAGTCAAATATTTATGTCATTGATATACTTATTGGCCCACTACTTAATAAACCACTTAGTAGTAGTGAACAAAAATGACAGCTTGTTAGTTTCATGCCTTCCCCTGCCTTAGTTTTTTCTGTATATAATGTATTTGGGACATGGGGGCAAGAGGGGTATATTGACAAGTAGATGAATCTCTGTTATCAGAGCATAATATTTAGAAGTATTTGGATTATATTAGAATGACTCTAACATAGTCAAATATCTAAACTCCTGTTGTGCTGCAGTTATTGGAAGTCACAAGAATATTGGATCTGAGAAATGAGGGGTGTTTTTTGTCTAGTTTCCATATGATATTTAAGTTTTAAATTTTTCAACCCAAAACCCTTCTCATCCAGCCATAGTATCCACTTTACCAATTAAACTAGAGTATATTTAGAGCTCATTTTTTAATAAGAAGGAAATCACAGCTAACGGAAAGAATTTTTCTGTGACTTTACAGTTTTTCCCTTTCTTGGACATTTTGCCATTTCACTACAATGTAGCTAGGTATAGGCTTCATTTTATTTATCTTGCAGTGGAGTTGTGTTTCTTAAATCAAAAGATTAATATTATTCATGAGTCATGCAAAATTTTCAGCTACTTTCACAATGTTTTTTGTTCCTCTTCTCTCTTTGTAGAATTCCCATTAGACATATGTTGTACTTTCTCATTCTAGTCTCGATATTTCTTGATATTTTGCAAGTCTTTGTCTCTACCTCAGGATAACTTTATCATATCTGTTTCTACTTCTTAGAATTCTTAGTTCATTTGTATTGATCTGCTATTTAACTTGTCCATTGAACTTCTAATTCCAGTGATTATATTTTTAAGTTTGGAAGTTCTACTAAGTTCTTTTTCAAATATCTCTTCTGTTTCTCATTGAGTTTTGTTCTTTATGATCCCAATGACTTTAGTCATTTTAGGCATATTTATTTAATTATTTTAGACAATCATATTTAGACATTCCCTCTATTATTTCAAATAATAATGTGCTATGTGTTTGTTGACTTTTGTTCATAATGGATCATTTGCTTGTGTTTTATAACTTTTTATATTGTGAGGTCATCTTCAGGTGGCTCCCCACCCCCCACGGGCATCCCATGTGACCCAGAGTAATTTTTTTGTTTCCTTGCACCAGATCTACAGGAATATCATAGGTCTAGTACTAACCAATATTTATGTTCATTTTTCAGCTAGTGTAAATTTGGGTTTCTATCCTATGCAAGTTACAGGCCTGGGAATTCAACCTATGGAGAGTTCTGCTTTTATGCAATATTTTACTTCCAGCTCCTTTAGGTCCAAGGCTTCAACTTCTGTCCTTGAGTAGATATTAAAGTCCAATTCACTTGCTGTTTCCAGATCAAATAACACTACCCCAAAGTTGGTACAGAGTTAACTCACAAACTTTTCACTCTGGCTTTCCTGTCCTTTTTGTTTCTAGTATCTGGAGATTTTCCTTTTCTGTGTGTGAGCTCATCTGTGGTTATCACTTGCTTTTATGTTTAATGTAACATTCTTGTATAAGAGGGTTGCTGCATTAACTCAGTCTGCCATGCTCCTGGAACTGGAGACTTTTAAGGAATGAACTTCTAACTCTAAAATATTAGGCATCATGGAAGCAAAAGGGAGTAATTATGGGCAATTAAGAGCTTTTTTAGAATCCTCTTATCACATAAGTGGCCACTATGATGTCTATCTTTTTTTTTTTTAACCTCTTTGTTGGAATATAATTGCTTTACACTCCTGTACCAGCTTTTGAGGTACACCAAAGTGAATCAGCTGTATTTATACACATATCCCCACATCCCCTCCCTCCCGCGACTCCCCCCCACCCTCCCTGTCCCAGCCCTCTAAGGCATCACCCATCATCGAGTTGATCTCCCTTTGTTATACAGCAACTTCCCACTAGCTATCTATTTTACAGTTGGTAGTGTAAATATGTCTATGCTTCTCTCTCACTTCGTCCCACCTTCCCCTTTGCCCCCTGCCCCCCAAACCCCGTGTGCTCCAGTCCATTCTCTGCATCTGCATCCTTATTCTTGTCCTGTCACTGGGTTCATCAGTACCATTTTTTTTTTAGATTGCGTATATATGAGTTAGCATACAATATTTGTTTTTTGTTTTCTGGCTTACTTCACTCTGTATGACAGACTCTAGGTCTATCCACCTCATTACATACAGCTCCATCTCATTCCTTTTTATAGCTGAATAATATTCCACTGTATATATATGCCACATCTTCTTTATCCATTCATCTGTTGATGGGCATTTAGGTTGCTTCCATGTCCTGGCTATTGTAAATACTGCTGCAATAAACATTATGGTACATGTTTCTTTTGGGATTATGGTTTTCTCTGGGTATATGCCCAGGAGTGGGATTACTGGATCATATGATAGTTCTATTTGTAGTTTTTTAAGGAACCTCCAAACTATTTTCCATAGTGACTGTACCAACTTACATTCCCACCAACCTTGCAGGAAATTTCCCTTTTCTCCACACCCTCTCCAACATTTGTTGTTTCTAGAGGTTTTGATGATGGCCATTCTGACCAGTGTCAGGTGATACCTCATTGTGGCTTTGACTTGCATTTCTCTAATGATTAGTGATGTTGAGCATTGTTTCATGTGTCTGTTGGCCATCTGTATGTCTTCTTTGGAGAAATGTCTACTTAGGTCTTCTGCCCATTTGTGGATTGGGTTATTTGCTTTTTTGGTATTAAGCTGCATGAGCTGCTTGTATATTTTGGAGATTAACCCTTTGTCCATTGCTTCGTTGGCAAGTATTTTCTCCCATTCTGTGGGTTGCCTTCTAGTCTTGTTTATGGTTTCTTTCGCTGTGCCAAAGCTTTTAAGTTTCATGAGGTCCCATTTGTTTATTCTTGATTTTATTTCCATTATTCTAGGCGGTGGGTCACAAAGGATCTTGCTTTGATGGATGTCATAGAGTGTTCTGCCTATGTTTTCCTCTAGGAGTTTTAGAGTGTCTGGCCTTACATTTAGGTCTCTAATCCATTTGGAGTTTATTTTTGTGTATGGTATTAGGAAGTGTTCTAATTTCATTCTTTTGCCTGTTGCTGTCCAATTTTCCCAGCACCACTTACTGAAGGGGCGGCCTTTTCTCCATTGTATATTCGTGTCTCCTTTGTCAAAGATAAGGTGCCCATATGTGCGTGGGTTTACCTCTGAGTTCTCTATTCTGTTCCATTGATCTTCCTTTCTATTTTTGTGCCCAGTACCATGCTGTCTTGATCACTGTGGCCTTGTAGTATAGTTTGAAGTCAGGAAGCCTGATTCCACCAACTCCGTCCTTCCTTCTCAAGATTGCTTTGGCTATTCGGGGTCTTTTGCGTTTCCATACAAATCGTAAGATTTCTTCTTCTAGTTCTGTGAAAAATGCCGTTGGTAATTTGATAGGGATTGTGTTGAATCTGTAAGTTGCTTTGGGTAGTACAGGCATTTTCACAATGTTGATTCTTCCAATCCAAGAACGTGGTATGTCCCTCCATCTGTTTGTATCGTCTTTGATTTCTTTCATCAGTGTCTTATAGTTTTCTGCATACAGATCTTTTGCCTCCTTAGGCAGGTTTATTCCTAGGTATTTTATTCTTTTTGTTGCACTGGTAAATGGGAGAGTTTCCTTAATTTCTCTTTCTGCTTTTTCATTGTTAGTGTATAGGAATTTTCTACCCTTGAAGCTGTATTTGTTTGATGATTAAAAAATAATTTATTTTTATTATTTGTAAAACACCTATTTGATATTTAAATGCAAAAAGGGTTTTTTCAGCACAGCTGAAGCTCTTTGTGTTTCTTTTTTTTGACAAGCTGTGAATAATGTAGGAGGTCACAGCTTCCTTCATAATCAAATATAGTAAAGAGATGTATTACATTCTTTAACAGTAGTTGAAGAATTTAACAATAGTCATTGGAGAGATAATAACTAATGCACAAAGAGGATGTACACTCTTTCCACCTACCCTCAGTTTTTATATGTATAAATAGATCAGGCCTTGCTCATAGGCAAAGAATGGAATTGTCTGCATGAATAATATGAATACCAGCAAGACACTCACATGTTATCAGATACTTGAAATACTACCCTTTGCCGTCCTTTACTTTGTACTAAGAAGAATCACTTTTGAAATTTACAGACTCATAAGAGGGAGAATATATCACATCTTATGATCTCAAATTCTCCATAGTTTATTATATATTCATTATTTCAACAAACATTTATTGAGTGCCTCCTGGGTGCCAAGTTTGAGATCATAAGATGGATGACAAAGTACTTGTCCTAGTTCACTGTCTAGTGGGGACAGACAAGTAAACAGATAAATTAAAATTGTAACCAAATGTTATCTGTGATCTTTCTACCTCTCAAGATCTCTAGAAAAAAGTAATTTAAAATTCTGTAGACTGTGGGAAATTCAATGCCTCATCCAATAGTTCTGTCAGTTTTGGAGGATGGGGGATTATTTTTATGGTCACTCCCAGCTCTAAACTTTTGCTTCTGTTAAACTAGTTCTGTTTACAAGGCTTCTGTTGTCCCTGTTCCAGTACCGCTTTAAACCAAACATGGAACCTGGCTTTTTTCCTTACTTTCCACAATTTCCATACAACAAACCATTCACACAAGGCATTGTGTATGTGATGTGTGTGTCAATAAAATGGAAATAGGTTCAAGGAGACAAAGGGATTTATATGCTAGAAATACAAATAACTTAAAATTTAACATAAAATATTTTCCTAAAGGATCTATTTCTGTGTGGTCCCTGACATTATTGAGCTCACTGTCTATTGGGGCAGTCAGACATTAAACAACTCATTCTGTAGGTATTTAATTATATTTTTGTTAAATGCTTTAATAGAATAAAGGATGCTCTGATTGTATGAAACAGAGGGATCTAGCCTAGACTGGGAGGCCTAGAAAGTTTTCTTTGAGAAAGTGGTATTTGATGAATGAAGAGTTGGGGAGAAGGATGATAGAAAGGATCTGGCTAGGAAAACAGTGTGAATGGAGGCTTGAGATGGGTAAAGAACTTGGCTTGTTTGAGAAGTTCAGAAAAGACCAGTGTGCTCAGGGAGAGAAGGTAAGAGTGGCAGATGAGGTTGAGAAGGCAAGCACAGTTAGATCACCTTGTAAGTTGGTTTAAGAATTTTGGAGTTTATCCTAAAAGGTATTTCAAATATACAAATACAGTGCTGCAGGCAGTACCGAATACTTGTGGGGAGCTGAAGAGGTGCTATTAGGATCTTGAAGTCAACTGGATAGGTATACCCCAGGCAGAGACATCAGCATGTGGAAAGTTGTGGAGTTTTCAGTGGGCCCAGTTAGGCCGGGGAGCAATGAGTACGATGAGGTAGGAGCACAGGAAGTGTGGATAATGGCAAGAGAAGAGGCAAGATGGTAAGCTGAGAATAGGTAACAAATAGTCATGTATCTATGTATAGTGATACTGATGGTAGTAGTGTTAGTTCATCCCCAGCCTTAGAGAGTGGGTTGCCTTTCTGGACTCAGAACCTAATTCATTTTTTCAGTTGTTGCTTTGTCTTGTAAATTAATCTTTTTTTTTTTTTTGTGCAGAGCGCGGCTTGTGGGATCTTGGTTCCCTGACCAGGGATCAAACCTGGGCCCCTGGCAGTGAGAGCACTGAGTCCTAACCGCTAGATCGCCTGAGGATTCCTGTAAATTACAAAATTTTTTTGAAATAATTGTAGATTCACATGTAGTTGTAGAAATAATACAGAGAGATCCCTTGTACTCTTTAACCAGTTTCCCAAAATTGGCATTATTTATAGTGCAATATCACAATCAGGATATTTACATTGATACAGTCAAGCAAGGTAAGAACATTTCCATCATCACAAAGATCCCTCCTATTGTCCTTTATAGTCACATTCACTTTCCTGACCCCTCCCATGTCCCTAAGACCTAGAAAATGACTAATCTGTTCTGTATATAATTTTATCATTTGAAGACTATTATATGGATGGAATCATACAGGATGGAACCTTGTGGGATTGGGTTTTTTCTCTCAGCGTAATTCCATAGAGATTCATCCAAGTTGTTGCATGTACCATTAGTTTGTTCCCTTTTATTGCTGAATAGCATTCCATAGTATGGATATACCATAGTTTGTTTAGCCATTCACTGTTGAAGGACATCTGGGTTGTTTTTGCCTATTCCAAGTAAAGCTGCTATGAACATTCATCTATAGGTTTTTGTGTGAATATAAGTTTTAATTTCTCTGGAATAAATGCCCAGGAGTGCAATTGCTGGGTCATGCTGGGTTGCATGTTTAGTTTTATAAATAAGACTACCAAACTGTACCATATCACATTCTCATCAGCAATGTATGAGTAATCCAGTTTCTCTACATCCTTTTCAACATTTGGTGGTGTTAGTTTACGTAAACCGTTCTGATTAGTGTGAGTGACATCTCATTGTGGATTTAATTTGCATTTTCCTTATGATTAATGTTGTTAATCATGTTTTCATGTACTTATTGGCCACCTGCATGTCTTCTTTGGTGAAATCTCTGCTCATGTTTTTTGCTGCTTTCTAATTGGATTGCTTGGTTTTTTACTGTTGAGTTTTGAGAGTTCTTTGTATATTCCAGTTGCCATTCCTTTGTTATATATGTGGCTTGCAAATATTTTCTCCTTGTTTGTAGCTTGTCCTTTCATCCTCTTAATAGGGTCTTTTGCAGAGTAAAAGTTTTTTATTTTGATGAGGTCCAATTTGTCAGTTTTTCCTTTCATGGGTTAAACTTCTGGTGTGAAGTCTAAAAACTCTGTCTAGTCCTAGATTCAAATATTTTTTTCCAAAACTTTTATAGTTTTATGTTTTGCATTTAAGTCCATGATCCATTTTGAGTTAACTTTTGTGTGAGGTATGACATATAGGTCAAAGTTAATATTTTTGGCTATGAATGTCCAGTTAATTCAGTTTTAAATAACACTACTTGAAGACCATCAAGAGTTTAGTCATAGTGGCAGTATTCTGAACCCAGTCATTTCATTTCATAGTCTTTACTCAGACATGCAGTGGAAAGGCACATGCTGGCACCATCCACTCCTGTGATCCACTGTAAGCCAATACTTGTATGAAAAGACATCTCTCTCAAGAAAAAAGAGAAAATTTTATGCATAGTTCTTAAGTCCATAATTAGTAATAGAAAGAATACATTTGACTAATTCTGCTAGAATATGGTCCTGCTGAAAATACACCTAATTTACTTTATTCGGAACACTTAAAATAGTGGGCATCTGTAATTGTCCTTGAGTGCTCAGCAAACCCACTTGCTAGATTTGGGAAATCCCCCACTGTGTAATTGTGGTGAGAAGTAAGCTCCTACCTCTAACTTCAGAAGCCTAAGGAGTCACCCTCTAATCATTCCCCTGACAGCCTTGTGATCTAGGTTTGGCCACCATGTACTTTGAATCTTGAGCAAGTAATGCCAAGATAAGGGGATGATGGTTGATACTGGATCTGTGGTAGCATGGCATAGGCAGTTTGGCATTCATGGCTGTGCTGTCAGGAGCAGTGGCTGCCCCAGTGACCACTGTGTCAAGTAGAAGATATCGCATATATTGGCTGTGGCAGCAGCATCTTAACCAGACTATTTTGCTGCCCTGACTCTCTTGATTCTAGCCCCTTGTCTAAGAATGTTTCTTATCATTTCTCATCAAGTCTGTGAGTTACCTGATACTTTCCAATAAATTTATCTTCAATTTAAGTTAGCCAGAGACAGTTACTGACAATAAAGAACCCTCACTGTTACTTTTAGCAAATGAGCCTAAGGCAGTGGTTTAAAGAGCTCCCACCCCCAGAGTTTCTGATTCAGTAGGTGTAGAGTGGGGCCCAAGAATTTGTACTCTAACAAATTCACAGATGCTGCTGATGGTCAAATGACCACACAGTCTCCATCAAGGTTGGTGTGGTTTTGTATTTTTCTCTCAAACACCTGCTGATTAGTGTTTCATTGTTTGAATATACCGCAATGTGCTTATCCATTCATCTGATGATGGACATTTCGGTTATTTCCAGTTTCTGGCTATTACAAATAAAGCTGCTGTGAATGTTAATATATGTCTTTGTATGGACGTACATTTCCTTTCCTTTGGGGTAAATACCTGGGAGTTGAATGGGTGGATCATATGGTAGGTATATGTGTAACATTTTAAGAAACTGCAAGCTGTCTTTCAATATGGTTGTGCCATTTTACATTTTTGCCAACAGTGTATAGTCAGTCTTTTTAACTTTACCCTTTCTAGTAGGTATGTAGTAGTATCTCCTTGTGCTTCCAATTTGTATTTTCTTAATAACTAATAATGATAAGCATATTTTTGAGTGCTAATTTAGCATCCGTTTATCTTTCTTGGTGAAGCAGCTATTAAAATATTTTGTCCCTTTTTTGGGCCCTTGTTTTCTCATTATGAGTTTTGAGAGTTCTCTGTATATTCTAGGGATAAATTCTGTATCATATATGTGATTTGCAAATATTTTCTCTCAGTCTGTGGCCCTTTTTTTTCCCTTCATTCTCTTCATAGAGAGTCATTTTTGCAAAAATTATCAGCAGCCTCATCAATTTTCTTAACGGCCTCCCTTAACTGCTTGATGTTCAAATGATTCCTTTTGGAAACACATTCCCTTTCTATTTTTTTCTGCTTTTATTCTTACCTGGTATAATTGCAGAGCCTCAGTTGCCAACAGCATTGTCTGTGATTTGAAGAGTTCTTTTTTAAAATATATTTTTACTATTACTTATTTTTATTTTTGGCTGCGTTGGGTCTTCATTGCTGTGCACAGGCTTTCTCCAGTTGTGAGCAGAGGCTACTCTTCATTGCAGTACATGGGCTTCTCAGTGCGGTGGCTTCTCTTGTTGCGGAGCACAGGCTCTAGGCGTGTGGGATTCAATAATTGTGGCACAAGGGCTCAGTAGTTGTGGCTCACAGGCTTAGCTGCTCTGTGGCATGTGGAATCTTCCCGGACCAGGGATCAAAGCAATGTCCCCTGCATTGGCAGGCGGATTCTTAACCACTGTGCCACCTGCGAAGTCCTGAAGAGTTCTTTAATATCACTTTCATAAACTTTATGAAATCTTGTACTTATTACAAAATCTGTGATTAAATTCTTTGATTCATTTGATTTGGATTTGTTTGGTTGGTATTTTTGGATATTTACTGTAATCTCAAAGTTCAAACCAAGGAAGATGTCAACTGAAGGGCCAATGAATGATATAGGGTGGGGAAAATAAGCACTAGTGTTTTGTATGGAAAAATATTTAAGTAGGGGCTCATTTTATAAATGATCAAATTCATTAGAGAACATTTTAGTGTTATATGACTTTTGCTTCCATATGCCAGCACAGATTTGTGTAACAAATACTCAAAACAAGGCCCTGCAAGAAAAGACCCCTTCTTCTCTTAATATTTTATCTCATATCTTGATCCCCACCCCACCCCCTAATTCTGCTCCAGGCACTCTGACCTCTCAGTTTTGTTTTTTTTTTAAATAATTTTATTTATTTATTTATTGGCTGCATTGGGTCTTCCTTGCTGTGTGTGGGCTTTCTCTAGTTGCAGTGAGCAGGGCCTACTCTTTGTTGCGGTGCGTGGGCTTCTCATTGCAGTGGCTTCTCTTGTTGCTGAGCACGGGCTCTAGGCACATGGGCTTCAGTAGTTGTGGCACATAGGCTCAATAGTTGTGGCTTGCTGGCTCTAGAGCACAGGCTCAGTAGTCGTGCCGCACGGGTTTAGTTGCTCCATGGCATGTGGTATCTTCCTGGCCCAGGGATCGAACCCAAGTCCCATGCATTGGCAGGTGGATTCTTAACCACTGTGCCACGAGGGAAGTCCTCCTCTCAGTTTCTTGATCAAGCCAAGGTTTTTCATGATGCAAGAGCACCTACTCTTTCTTCTAACCTAATAAGTGGGCCAAGAATTTAGTTTTGGTCTAAGTGCAATGGAAATCAATAGACAAGTTTTTAATCAGGAAAATGACATCATTTGATTTAAACTTTCCAAGGATATCTCTGACTCTGAATGGAGTCAGATTATTCAGAGATAAGAATGGAAATAGGGAGACTAATTAGGAGGCTATGTCAGTAGTCCAGTGAGAGATGATGATGGCTTGTATCAAGGTGTGAAAATGAGAAGTGGTCAGGTTTGAGAAATGTCAATATTTTGGAGGTAGAACTAACAAGATTTGATGATAGAATGTGGTGTGAGAGAAAGGAAAGTGTCACAGATGACTCCAGAATTTCTGCCTTTCATAATAGCATGTATGGTAGGGTCATTCATTAAGATGGGAAAAACAGAGGCTAGGACCAGGTTTGAACAAAAGCAATCATAAGTTCCATACTGGCCATATTAAGTTTGCCTACAAGATCCTATGTGAAGATTCAAGCAGGCTTTTGGATATCAGTTTCTAGAGTTAGTGGCAGGAACTAGGCTGGAGCTATAAATTTGGAAGTTGTCAACATACACATAATATTATATTTAATGTTAAGGGGCCAAATAAGATCACCTAGAAAATACTATAGATAGAAAAGAAAGTAAAACCTTGTGGCTCCAAGTGGGACACAGCAAGAGAAACCAGTAGCGCCTGAGAAAAGGGAAAACCCATGTGTGGTATTTCTGCCCAGGGAAGCCCATTAGAGAGTCAGTACCCAAGATTTTTATTGGTGTTTGGTCATATAAGCACCCTCTGCTTATAAAATTCCAGACTCCCAGAAGGAAAGCAGGTGTTCAGCATAAACCACATTGTTTATACAGTGTAGGCAGAGCAAGCCATCATTTTCACTTAGGGAACAACGGGAACACTCCTCAAAATGAAGTTCCCAATTGCTAGCCGAGGGCCAACCTTGCAAGCCCCTTCAAGAGCTAGCAGTTTCAGGGCTGCTATGTTAGCTCTTTTCTGTACAGAGTGGCATCACAGAAGCTAACAGAGGAGAATGTTTCTAGGGAGAGAGATGCTGCTGAAGACTCCAGTAAAATAAGGACCAAAGTGGCCAGTGGAGTTGGCAATATAGAGGTCATTTTTGACCTTGACACACGCAATTTCAAAGCCATGGTAGGACAGGGAATCTGAATTGGGGAGGATTGAAGAGTGACTTGTTGGTGAAGGAGTGGAAACAGCATATAGAGACAGGATATTTCAAAAAGCTTTCCGTGAGGGGAAGCAAAAGAAAGAAAGATAGCTTAAAGAAGATATAAATAAAAAAAGGTTTTTTACAGATGAAAGGTACTAATACATGTTTGTTTGGGATCAGAATAATTCATGAGAAAGGGAGAGATGTGATGTGGAGAGAGGAATTACATCCAGAGCAGGAGTGAAATGATGAGAGGAGATCCTTCATTGAAACAGGAGGGAAGGAGGAGAAAGTTTTGTACAGGTGCGGTTAGAATTGTAGATTTGGCAATCAGAAGATGAGCAATTTCTGATGGCTTCTATTTTCTCAGAGAAGTATGAGGCAATGTCCTCAGCTGAGGGTGCAGGGTTGTGTAAAAGATGGGAAAGGTGTGAGGTTAAAGTAGAAAGTTGGGGATTTGTAGAGGAAGGAGGAAAACAATTTGGGAAAGAGAATGTAAAAGTTGGGAAGCTGGAAGGAGAGAGGTCATGCTAGGGGTTAAGGAGCACTCTAGAATTATATTTTAAATGTTTTATTAATGAAAGGCAATAAATTGAATTTATATCATTGAAATGTTTCAACCTCTACCAAGATCTACTTCAAAAGGAAACTGTTGTATTAGGTAGCAGTTAAAAATAAGAATGAAAGGATCAGGCCTTCAAGCAAATAGTTCTTATTTATTAGTCTAAAACTACTTTAGTGTAACAATTTCATTCCTAAGTTAACAATGAACAATTGAAATTCAGTGACCAACTAATCTCCCCCAGGCACACACAAAGTATACCTCTAACATAATGCTATGACTTCCCCCATCAAACAAAACAGGAAGAGTGGTTATGTTTAGCTGATAGTGTTAGATGGTCTGTTACGTAGAGTTTCCGTTATATTCTGAATATCAAGTTGGTGAATTATGTGGAAGTTATGTATGTGTGTGTGTATATATATATATATATATATATTCAACACCACCATTACAGGAGTGCCTTTTCATTTTCACAGAAGTGTGTCATGAACACAAGACATAAAGTATATTCAAAAGAAGCTTCGAAAGGATTGACATATACACAGTACTATATGTAAAATAGATAACTAATAAGGACCTACTGTATAGCACAGGGAGCTCTACTCAATACTCTGTAATGACCTATATGGGACTAGAATCTAAACAAGAGTCTATATATGTATATGTATAACTGATTCACTTTGCTGTACAGTAGAAACTAACACAACATTGTAAATCAACTATACTCCAATAAAAATTAATTTAAAAAAAAAAGAAGCTTCAGGAATCTTTGCTACCTGAAGGACATATTATAGTGCATATACTGACTCTCATATTTGCCGAACCCCAGGTGCAGCACTTGTCTCAGAGAACTAGTCTGCTCCTCCTGTTTATCCCAGTGTTACTTTCAGTTGTGAGATGAAAATTTTCTCTTTAAAATAAATTGGCTCCTCTAAGAGCCAAATAGTTACTTTAGTGAGTTATTAAATCTCAAGTTAAATCAGAGAAGAGATTTCAGTATGTAGAAAACTCATTTAAGCCCGCAGTGACCTTGGTGTTTTTCTCGACATGTAGGTCGTTATTATCACATTTCTCAGTTTTCTAGCTCATGAAATAAACTCAGAATCTGCCTTTCCTAGACATAATGAATTCAGTGGTGTAATTTTTACTTGTATGAATTGTATAATGTGTAACTTTGCATGTATTTCCAAAGTGTTATTACATTAATTGAGGAGTGGGGTGTAACACCTTGAGAGATAAAGGGGAGGAAGGAGCATTGGGTAGGGAAAGCCTTCAGACCTGGATGCTGATCTGATACTTGTGAAAGAAAGGAGGGGAGGAAACAAGGTTGGACAGGGAGAGCCTCAGGTTTTGATGCAGATCTAGCAAAGTCTCAGTCAGTGCAATGGGGAGCTCTAGAGCAAAGATCACCTGATGGAGAAGTTCAGCACTGGGTGGAAATGACGACGTCTAGTAACGCTGCCATGCTCAGTAATTGGTGGGGTGCTGCACTGGGAAGATGATGACCTCAACTTGAACGTTGCTGTGGTAGGTCCCAAAGGTGCTAAAGCTGGAAGCTATTAGCTAACTGCATTCTTTCAGCTGAAGGGAGATCCAAGCAAGGCATCCGCATGCCCACTACACCAGCTGTGCCCCCTTTGCTAATATTGCTCTCCTCAAAAAGTTCAGTTCTGTAGTTCAAAAGTTCAGATCATGGGTTGTTGCACAGTCTCCAACTCTCCTTCTTTTGGCCAATCCCTCATCTCTCGATTAAGCACTCTTAGCGGATTAATCTTCCTAAGAGACCATTTTTATCCTATCAGTCCTTTGCTCAGAAATATTCAGTGTCTATTACTAACAAAATTAAGCCCAGACTCTTTAGCCTGGTATTCAAGGCTAACACAGGATTGGCCCCAACCTACCATTGTGTTTTTATCCATTTGTATCCTCTCTAGTCAATCCATGTGGGCCTACTTGTGATCTCCCCAGCATTTCATTTATATTTACATATTTCTTGTTGCTCACATAATACCTTCTATTCCATTTGACACAGCATTCTCCCTTCTGTCTGCGTATCAAAACCCAGCTCATCTTTCAAGGCCCTGTTTACATTCTCTGTCCTACAGAAAGCAGTGTATGACCCTTCCTTGGAAACAGTTCAATAGGTCTCCCACTTATTCATATTCTTCTTATTTTATTACTTGTGTTTTAATGTTAGTATATCTCTTTTCCACCTATACTGCCATTTCCTTTGGGATAATAGGAGCGTAATGTTGTTTTTTACTCTGCAAGTACTCCATGATTGAATAAAGAGAGAGATGAATGAGGGAATATAGATGGTGAGAAACCACTACAGAAATGTGAAGGATAGAAGAAAGACAGAACTTCAGAATGATATAGAAAAATACACTGGCAAGTGAAAGAATACTCTCTGTGACTGTTTTGTGGGAATGGATGACCGTTTTACTTAGGTACAAACCAGGGCAGAATTCTTTACCCGAGATACAGTGATCTTTAGGCTATTATGGATGGGCTTTGGGGGAGCTTGCTGATCAAAAACTCTTTGAAATTTACAAAAATTTGTATACATGAATATGTAACTTTTCTGGGAATAGGATCGACAGCTTTTATCTGATTTGATTTTCAAAGGGATCCATGATCATAAAAAGATTGAAAACCACTTGACTAGGGTTTGGGGCCATGGTAGAAGAGAGGTCAAGCAGGATTAAGTGTGATTTGGCAAGTAGGAGATCAGTGGTAATCTTAAAAAGAAAATTCTGAAGAAGAAAGCAGAAGCCAGATTCCCAGGAATTAAGGAGTGAGTGGGTGGTGAGGAAGTGGAGGTAGCATATATAGCTTTTCCTTCCAGAAATATATCAGTGAATGAGAAGGGAGATCTATGATAATTTGAGGAACAGAAGGATCAGGGGAAGGTGTTTCTGAAGGGGACAGGAGATACTTGAGCATATCTACGGAGAAGGGGTGAAAAGGGAATAAATATTAGAGGAAGTAGGTGGTGCAGTGTCTGGGTTTATGTTGTGGCAGCAATCCCCAAAAGATAGCGATTTAAAACATAAAAAGTTTATTTCTTTCTAATGCAAAAACTCTACTGTAGGTTGCTGTCTTCTATGCCAAGATCCATTGATCCAGGTTGCTTTAATCTTTGGGCACATGCTCATGACCAGAGGAGAAGAGAAAGACGAGAGTGATAAAGAAATCTCACTTCCACCACTGTGAAGTGACACCTGTTACTTCTACTTATGTTTCAGTAGCCAGAACTAGTTGCGTGGTCACACTTAATTGGGGGGGCGCAGGGAGGGGCAGGGAATGTAGAAGAAATATGAAAATGGATTTGGTTAGCGTATAATTATCTTTGCTACATGAAGGGATCACGAAAAAAGCAAAAAGCATTCTGGGAAGTTGAAAATGGCATATTTTTTGAATATCCCCATATCTTCCTATAAAAACAGGACAAGTTGCATAGCAAAACTTAAACCGCACAAACAATAACAAATTTATGTAGCAAGCTATAAGCTCCCACATATACTCTGGCGGGGATACATCATGGTAGCAACAAGATTCACATATGGGAAGAAGCAGAGGGAGCCAAAACAAAACAAAACATCAAGTTACCAAAAGATGCCCCCACAAGAAGGAGTCCCACTTGGCATTTAAAGCTTAGAGAGTTTATCTTAGGGTAGCAGTCAAAATTAGTGAGAAGCTTTGTGGGCTCCATTTCTCAGGTGAACACAAGGGAACTATGGGATGATCAGATGGTGCTAGAATGGCCTAGGCCCTATAGGATGATACTAGAATGGTCTAGGCTTTATACGCTCTCAAAACCAAACTGAGCTTCCTTCCAGGACCAAGCCCTGCATGAGAGACAAGCTGCTAGGACAGGACTTAAAACAGGCCACATTTTATAACTACGACAAATAGTATTAATTATAGAAGCTCTGATCTGAAAATTCATCCCTTCATCTATTTTCATACCAATTATATTCAGTAATATTGTCCATCTTACATATAAGAGGGCTTGCAATGAGATACATGGCACCATTAAGACTTCAATAATAAAATGCAGTCAACGCAGTGACCCTCCAACTTTGACCATAAATTCTCTCTCATTATTAAATGCCCAGGAAAAATTAAAGTCTGAAGATTAAAACCCCTTACAAATTAAAGCCTAAAGGAATTAATGCCTAAAGTCAAATTCTTTTGCCCTTGAGATTTAAACTTCAAAGAAATTAATGTCCAGAATTCATTCTTTTCACTTCATATTTTACTGAGCCTTAACTAGAAGAGTACTTACAGGGTTAAATAGGGTTGGAATTTTCTGTAAGGAGTTGTAGCTTATACAGAAATTGTATTAGTTTAACATTGTCTCTCAGTGAGTTTCTAGAGAGTCAAAAAAGTCAGTGAAACAAAATTATTACAGCACTGGCCCAACACCCATTAAATTTAGGAAGAGCTATTCCTCAGTCTCTGGTATAGTTGTTCCAGGCAAATTTGTGTTCCCAAAGCCCATTAATCAGTATTGTCAAATAACCAGGTCAGAGAAGTCAGGGATGAGAGGAAGAGAAATTCTGAGTTTTAGCTTTACCAAGCTGGTTGATCTGATATAAGGTTCTGGAATCCATGTCCTGTGAACATTAACTTAATTTGGAGATGTTAAATTTGGCACCTTAAATTTTCCATTTCTAGGGGGATAATTTGCTATCCATACTAACATGACATTTGAGATAGATAAATGTCTTCAAAACGTGAAGACAGAGTAGCATTTGAGATAGATGATTGTCTTCACAGCATGTCTTCTTGTGAAGCTTAGAAATTCATAGAGCTTGAAGACAGTATTAGTAACAATAGGCTGGGTTATGTTGCAGTGACAAAGAAGCTCAAAATTTTAGTGGCTTAAAAGAACAACAGTTTATTTTTCACTCATACTATGTATCCATCATGAATTGGCAGGGAGTTCTGTTCACACCATATTCACTTAAGGAACTTGGATGACACAATCGCCACAAGTTTTTCCATGATCATCACAACAGGGACAAGGAAATGTGACAAATTGTTGTTCCCTGGCTCTTAAAATTCCTGCCCAGAAGTAGCACACATCTCTCCGACTCACTCTTCCATTCACATACCATTGGCCAAAGCATGTTATGTGGCCTTCTAACTTCAAAGGGAACATGGAAGGATAATCTTGCCTTTGAACTCCAAGTTCTTGCCCCTTCATTGCTACATTTAGAGTGAACTCTGCTTACTAATACTGCTTGTGTAATACCTTGTGAGCCAAAAAGTTAAGTCCTTGGCCGTGAGGACTGTGACTTCTTCCAACTATAGAATAGCTTAAACCAATGTTTCCTGAACTTGTCTGATCAAAATAATCACCTGGGTGCTTCATATACGGAATCTAAAAATGGTACTGATGAACTCAGTGACAAGAACAAGGACGCAGATACAGAGAATGGACTGGAGAACTCGAGGTTTGGGAGGGGGCGGGGGGTGAAGGGGAAGCTGAGACGAAGCGAGAGAGTAGCACAGACATATATATACTACCAACTGTAAAATAGATAGTCAGTGGGAAGTTGGTGTATAACAAAGGGAGTCCAACTCGAGGATGGAAGATGCCTTAGAGGACTGGGGTGGGGAGGGTGGGGGGGACTCGAGGTGGGGGGAGTCAAGGAAGGGAGGGACTACGGGGATATGTGTATAAAAAACAGATGATTGAACTTGGTGTACCCCCCAAAAAATTAAAAAAAAAAAATCACCTGGGTGCTTACAATTATTTAATAACTAAGTACAGTTATTAAAAATATGGATTCCTATGTCCTATTCCTGCAGAAATGATTCAGTAGATTTGGAATGAAGCCTAAGAATTAAAAAAAAAGTACCCTCTGTTAGGCAAGGAAACCTTCTTCTTAGCATAGGTGTTTTTAACAGACTTTATTTTTGGAGTATTTTTAAGTTCACAGAAAAGTTGAGTGGAAAGTACAGAGAGTACCCATGTACCCCTAACCACCCTTCCACACACACACACACACACACACACACACACACACAACTTGCCCCAATATCAACATCCTACACCAAAGTGCTACATTCGTTGTAATGGATGAACCCACATTGACACATCATTATCACCTACAGTCCATAGTTTACCTTAGGGTTCACTTTTGGTGGTGTACATTCTATAGGTTTATCCACCATTGTAGTATCATACAGAATTGTTTCACTGCACTAAAAATCCTCTTCTGCTCTGCCTATTCATTCCTTCCTTCTCCCTAACTCCCAGTAACCATTGATCTTTTCATTGTCTTCATAGTTTTGCCTCTTCTAGAATGTCATAGTTGGAGTCATATAATATGTAGCCTTTTTAGATGGGCTTCTTTCACTTAGTAGTATACATTTAAGATACATGTATTTTTTTTAATTTATTTTTATTTTATTTATTGAATACTTTGGGTCTTCGTTGCTGTGCATGGGCTTTCTCTGGTTGTGGTGAGCAGGGGCTACTCTTTATTGTGATGCATGGGCTTCTCATTGCAGTGGCTTCTCTCATTGCTGAGCACGGGCTCTAGGTGCGCAGGCTTCAGTAGTTGTGGCACATGGGCTCAATAGTTGTGGCTCGCGGGCTCCAGAGTGCAGGCTCAGTAGTTGTGGCGCACGGGCTTAGTTGCTCTGCGGCATGTGGGATCTTCCTGGAGCAGGGATCAAACACATGTCCCCTGCACTGGCAGGCAGATTCTTAACCACTGTGCCACCAGGGAAGTCCCAAGATACCTATATGTCTTTTCATAGCTTAATAACTCATTTATTTTTAGTGCTGAATAACATTTCATTGACCAGACAGTAGTTTGTTTATCCATTCACCTACTGAAGGATATCTTGCTTGCTTTCAAGTTTTGTTAATTATGAATAAAGCTGCTCTAAACATCTGTGTGCAGGTTTTTGTATGAACATAAGTGTTCAACTCCTTTGGGTAAATACTAATACCAAGTGTGACTGCTGGATCATATGATAAGAGTATGCTAATTTTTTAAGAAACTACCAAATTGTCCTCCAAAATGCAGATATCATCTTGCATTCCCAACAGCAATGAATGAGATTTCTGTTGCTCTGCATCCTTGCCGGCATTTTGTGTTATCAGCGTCCTGGATTTTGGCCATTCTATAGGTGTGTAGTGGATGTCATTGTTGTTTTAATTTACTATTCCCTAATGATGTATTATGTTGAACAGTTTTTCATAGCTTTTTGCCATCTGTATATTTTCTTTGTGAGGTATCTATTCATGTCTTTTACCTTTTTTTTTTTTGGCTGCACAAAACAGCTTGCAGGATCTTAGTTCCTCAACCAGGGATTGAACCCACGCCCTCAGCAGTGAAAGCACAGAGTCCTAACCACTGGACTACCAGGGAATTCCCTCTTTTATCCAATTTTTTAAAAGAAGAATTTTTTTTTAATAAAGTAGTTCTTTCATCAAGTTTTTTAAAATATTTATTTATATATGTGGCTGTGCCAGGTCTTAGTTGTGGCATGTGGGATCCTCATTGTGGCACATGGGATCTTTAGCTGCAACATGGGGGATCTAGTTCCCTGACCAGGGATCGAACCCAAGCCTCCTGCACTGGGAGCATGGAGTCTTAACTGCTGGCCCACCAGGGAAGTCCTTCTTTTACCCACTTTTAATCAGGTTGTTTGCTTTCTTATTTTTGAGGTTTTAGAGTTCTTTGTATGTTTTGGATAATGATCTTTTATCAGATGTGTCTTTTGCAAGTATTTTCTCCCAATCTGGAACTTGTCTTATTCTCTTGACAGTGTCTTTCGTAGAGTAGAAGTTTTCAATTTTAATGAAGTACAGCTTATCGATGATTTCTTTCATGGATCATGACTTTGATACTGTATCTAAAAAGTCACCACCATATTCAAGGTCACCTACGTTTTCCCGTAGGTTATCTTCTAGGAGTTTTATAATTTTACATTTTACATTTAGGGTTATAATCCATCCTGAGTTAATTTTTGTGAAAGGTGTAAAATCTGTGTCTAGATTCACTGTTTTAGATGTGCCTATTAAGTTGTTCCAGCACCATTTGTTGAAAAGACTGTCTTTTCTTCGTGGTATTGTCTTTGCCCTTTTGTCAAAGATCAATTGACTATATTTATGTGGGTCTATTTCTGGTTTCTCTATTCTGTTTCACTGATCTCTTTTTAAAATTCTTTTGCCAGTACCATGCTGTGTTTTTTTCCTTCCAGTTTTATTGAGATATAATTGACATATAACCACACTGTCTTGATTATTCTAGCTTTATAGTAAGTCTTAACGTCAGATAGTATCAGTTCTCTGCTTTTATTCTCCTTTTTCAATATTGAATTCTGGGTCTTTTGCCTCCATGTGAGCTCCAGAATCAGCTTGTCAATATCCACAAAGTAACTTGTTGGGGTTTTGATTGGGATTGTGTTGAATATATAAATCAAGTTGGGAAGAAATGACGTCTTGACAATATTGAGTCTTTCTACCTATCATCATGATATATCTCATTTATTTAATTCTTTGTTTTATTTCATCAGAATTCTGTAGTTTTATTTACACAGGCCTTGTACGTATTTTGTTAGATTTATAAGTATTTTATTTCTTTTGGATGCTAATGTAAATAATATTGTGTTTTTAATTTCAAATTTCAATTTTGTTTGCTGGTAAATAGGAAAGCAATTGACTTTTATATATTAACCTTGTCAATAGGTTTGCTATAATTGGTTTGCTATAATTGCTTATTAGTTCTAGGACTTATTTTATTGATTCTTTTGGATTTTCTACATAGACAGTCACATCATTTGTGAACAAAGAATGTTTTATTTCTTCCTTCTCAATCTGTATTTTTGTTTCCTTTTCTTATCTTATTGCATTAACTAGGACTTCCAGTATGATGTTGAAAAGGAGTAGTAAGAGGGCACATCCTTGACTTCCTCCTGTTCTTAGTGGAAAAGCTTCTAGTTTCTCACTTTTAAGTACTATGTTACCTGTAGGATTTTTGTAGATGATCTTTATCAAGTTGAGGAAGTTCACCTCTATTCCTAGTTTGCTGAGAGTTGCATAGGTTTTTGTCTTATTCTCGCATTTGTTTCAGCTGAATAATCAGCAACAGTAGATTCCAAAATTGCTGTTCATATTTCTAAAGCTTGTACCCCTAGGATTCTAGACTCTAGTGAGGGTTAGTACCTTTGCCTCTGTGAGACACTCTGTTTCCTTTATTTTTGAATTTTATAAATTTCTCAGGTGTGTTGCCACAAGGCACAGAAATTCCTGCGTGCCTATCTCTAACCACCAAGTTGCCAGTAATTCTTATCGTACTTTCTATTCCTGAGTCTGTGGACAAACCAAATTCATAACTTTTAGTCCCTTTAATTTTGTCCTTTGCCATGAATGACACTAACAACTGGAAGTTAGAACTTATTTTGTTCTCTGAAGGGCATCCAGAACTTGGCTTGTAGTTTAAAAACAGCAAAGGCCTAAAAGGATCTAATCCTGCCACCATCTAGCATTTGCAAGTTCATAGTGTTTACCTGTGCGGCCTTAACTTTCAGAGGATTCAGAGAGACCCTATATATCATGTGTCCAAGATAAGGCTCTTATGGTTCCTAAGCCTTTGCTGAGGTCTGCTTTTATAAAAATACCTACTCACCTATGGACCAAGCCAGCATAAACTACAGTCTCTTCCTCTGGTTAGAGTACTGTATGCTCTGAGACTTATAGCCTCTTTCCCATACTACACCTATTAAAAGCCCATATAACTGCCGAAGTCAAAATATTCTGCCCACACACTAAAGTCCACTCATACCTCTAAATTTATATAGCTCCTCTACATTCCCCGTTTGGGTCTCGATTTTTCAATATTCCTCAGCATCTGTCTGGTTGGAAGTCTTCAAACTTCAGAGATATACTCCTTTTCTAAACTGCAGATTTCCCCAGGCCCTACAGAGGTAGAGCTGAGCTCCTGAGCACCTTGTATCCAAGGAGAGAGCAATTGGTTCAGGCTGTGTGGGCTGGCCTGCTACCAAGTGACCTAAAGCTGGTTAGAGAATGCTGGTTTATTTTGCACAAATTTACCAATCAGGTAAGTCATTTTCTCTGGAGTGAGTTCAGAGGCAGAGAAGCCAAGAGTTAAGTTCATTGGGTTCCCTCTGCATGGGAAGAAACAAGACTATAGGAGATGCATTTTCTGCTAAAAGAGTGGCCTCTGTCTTCTCAGTGAATTAGGAGACAACCTCATGTCATAAAAATATTTCAGGCAAGGGAAGATATGGGGACTTGAGGAAAGTAGAGGTGGTTTACAATAACTATTGTGGGGAGCGGAGGAAGGACTCAAGAAGAGATGAATTATTTTAAAATTCCTGAGTATCCCTGATGGTCTAGAGTTAGGATCCAACAAGATCCAGGAAGTAATCAAAGTTTGAATCAAGGAGCTGAGATAAAAAAATGTGAACAATGGAAGGGACTGGTACTAACCAGAATGAGAGAGAGCCAGGATGACTGTAGTAACCAGGCTCTACAGAGGACAAGTAAAGCCAAATGAAATACCGATACCGTTGGATAATGTTCATCACGTATTTAATATGTGCCAGATTTATGTGGATTATCTCATTTAACCTTCACAGGAATCCTGTGAGAAATTTAGGGCATAGAGGAATTAAGTAACCCATCCCTGGTCACTTAGCTAGTGAAAGGCAGAGTCAGGATTTAAACCCAGGCAGTTTGATTCTAAAATCTGTAGCCTTGAAAATAAATAAAAATCATAAACTAACTAATTAATTAAATCTGTAGTTGTAACCACAATACTACTGGTAGAGGGTTGATGGAATATATATTACCCTGAGAACAAATACCAGCTTCAGTAGAATGGGAGAAGTAACAAGTCAGGAGGTGATGGCTGGGGATGGGCATTTCAATTTAAAATCTTGAAGGTTGAGCAGATTCCATATCCAAGGAAGGAAGGTGGCAAGAAGTCAGTAAGGCCGAGAAAATGTGAGGTTAGGGTGTCAGAAAGTCATGGACAGACCTGATGAAGTTGTCAAGGATCATATCATTGGAGAGAAAGAGGGAAGTTCCTGAAGCTATTGAGGAACATAAGGGATAGCCCCAAGGCTGGTAGACAAATTTGATAGGGAAGAGGGTATGTAAACATTTCAAAAGAAAGTATGCAATCTATTGTTCATTCCCTCCCTCTGTCTCTGTCTCTGTCTCTGTCTCCCTCTCACTCTCTCTTTCTCTTTCACCCTCTCTCTCAATTTGGAGAGGAAACCCCCTTTATTTTATGTTGGAGAAAAGTGAGGAACAAAGGCTAAAAGATGTGTTGCATTGCTAATAATTATGGCTAGTTGATGACAAACTCAAATATAAGGTCTCAATAAATTGTTAAATACTTCTTGTTTGGCTTAGCTCATTTTAGCATTTAGAATCAAGCTATTAAATACCTAAGCAATCATTTATTATGAGAATATACATAGTATAACAATTTATTCCCATAATAGAAATATAACACTTTTATTCCCAGATAAAAGTTTAACACTTTTATTCCCAGAAGCTGCTTTCCTGTTTTTCATTAAATATTTTGGATGTATCTAACACACATTCCATTTAAATGTAATTTTTATTTCCTTGGATATTCTTGAATAAAACATTGTCGTGCTGTTCCCTGGCAGATATAATATTCATTGGCACTGTTTGATAACATTTCAAAAATGTCTCCTGCTCCTTCATTCTCAGATTTGTATTATCTTATCCTTCATGAACACAGCATTTTTTTGTAATTTCCCTCTGGTGAGCTCTCTCTTTCTCTCAGAGTAATACTGCTAATAATAGGAATGGGAAGACCTCTGCTATGCAGTTCTTAATCTCTTTGAAAGTCACAAATATTTAATGCTGTAGTTTGCTTTTTTGTGTCCCTTTTTATTTCTGCTGATTATCCTTTTCTCATTGGAAAATGGCCTGTGTCATTTAGCAATGAGCTAGCTTATGAGCTTTTATACTTTTGGCACTAGATGTTTGTTGGAAACATCTGATGATAATATGACACTGTGACATCTAGGTGTATTTTCAGCTATTTCTATGTGTATCTCCTTTGATGTGTTTTTTAAAAAAAATCTAATCTGTTTTTTCCTTCTGGGGCATTTTCTTCTTGAGTAAAATACTTTGTCAAATTTGTAAACGCTTTCAGAGAATTTGATGTGAGTTTTAAATGGTTTCAAGGCTCTTCTGGTTTTCGGAATATTTATACCTGAAAGTTTTTGTACTTGAAAAGTACCCAAAGGCTTTACTGACTTAAAATACTCCTGAAATAAATAGCCTAACTCCCCTTAATAGGTTAGTTTGTTGGATTTAAATTTGTTTTGCATTTGCCTTTCTGTTTTTCCTACTTTCCTATACCAACTTAAAGTATAACACTGTACCTCTTACTGTAGTATTCAGGGAGTTATTTATCAGAATCTGATGACTCCTCCTATTCTCATGTTGAAACCGTGTACCTCAGATTGGGACTCGAACTCAGCCAAAACTCAGATTGGAACTTGAACCCACATGGCCAGGACTCAAACCTGGCCAAAACCCGTGGTCTTCCAACTGAGATCACACACCTGGTCTTAGGAGGTTCTTGATGTCTCATCACAGAAAGAATTCAGTGAGAGACAAAGTGATAGATAAGAAGTGGATTTATTTAGAGTGTAGGCCATCTCAGAAGGTGAGAGCGACACCAGGGTGTGGGGTTGTCAGTTTTTATAGTGGTGGGTAATTTCATAGGCTGATGAGTGGGAGGAGTATTCCAGCTACTTCAGGAAGGGACGGGGATTTCCAGGAATCAGACCACCTTCCACTTTTTGATCCCTATGGTTGGCCTTGGAACTGTCATGGCACCTGTGGGTGTGTCATTTAGCTGCTGTTGTGTTACAATGAGCAAGTATACCGAGGCCCAAGGTTTAGTGGAAGTTGACTTGTCTGCCATCTTGGACCCATTTGGTTTTAACCAGTTTATGTTATATCCCTGGGCTCTGTCATTCTTTCAAAGGTTGTGCCCTGCCCCCTTCCCTCCTGTTTCAATGTTACCTTAAAACTGGATTGCCCTCTTGGTGGGTGTAGAGCCAAAAGACATAACCAAGCCAAAGAGCAGAAGAAGGATTTATTACTTGCAGCAAGTAAGGAGAACAGGGCTTTTTCCCAAAGCAGTATCTCCCCAAACTGCAAAATTGGGGAAGTTTTAAGCTAAAAGTACATGCATATTTATGAAGGGGCTAGGGAAGTCCAAGCTTTAGTTGATTGAAGTCAGAAGAGCCATTAAAGATCAACGTCATTTTCCCTTAGGCTCCGGTTGATCTGGTGGTTGAGCACTTCAGGCTAATCTTTACCATTGAAACAGAACTGGGAGTCTTTACAACTTGATATTTTATCTTTGCTATCCTTCGTTCTCTTGCCTGATAATAGTCATTTGTTCCTGTATTCTTTTCTTCCCAAGATCATTAATTACTGAGACTTGTTAATGGGAAAGATTGTGGCTAGGCTTAGATCACAAATTAGCTTAGGTCAAAAATGGTTTCTCTTATGTCATGCCTGGTTCTCTTTCTCCAGCGACCCCCTACGCTATCTGCTTACACCATTTCCTCTGCTGCAACCCTGACCCACACAGTCCTTGCCTCTATCATCTCTGGCCTGGGCTGTTTTAAGAGCCTCCCAGCTAGTAGGCTGCCCCTGGTACTCCATCCCTTATCATCTTTCTTAACCAGCAGCCAGAATGATCCTATTGAAATATGTCAGGTCCTGTCACTTCTTGGCTCTTATGGCTTCCCATCTCTTTCAGATTAAAAGCTGAAGTCCTCACAGTAGGCCTACAGGGCCTGAAGTGATCTGGCCCTTCTTCCTTCTTAGAGCTCACCTCTCTCTTTCTCCCTCTGCTCCAGCTACATTAACTCCTTACTGTCCCTTGACTATGCCAAGATGCTCCTACCTTAAGACTTGTGCTGTCTTTGGAATGCTTTCCGCAAACATGTCTGCATGGCATGGGCCCTCACCTCTTTCACATCTTTGCTCAAAATGTCACCTTTAGGAGGCCTTCTCTGACCCCCTATTTCCTTCCTTCCTTCCTTCCTTATTTCTTTTTTCTTTCCTTTTCTTTTCGGGGGACGGGGTGGTGGTGTACTGTGCATCTTGCAGGATCTTAATTCCCCACCAGGGACTGAACCCATGTCCCCTGCAGCAGAAGTGCAGAGTCCTAACCACTGGACAGCCAGGGAATTCCCTGACCCCCTATTTTAAATCCCACCCCCAAGCTATCTCTGTTTCTTTCACCTGCCATTGTTTTGTTGATATAACATTTAGCATCATCTGATATATTTTAACGGATATATTATTTATTACCTGCACTGCCACATACATTTTCAAATAAAAGTTTCATGAGAAGTTTGAGTTTATTGATTGAACAGTGCCAGACACAGAGAAGGCTCTACAAGGGAGAAAAAAAAGAATGAATTAATTTAGCAGTTAGCATGAGAAATGAGAATTGTTTACTAAACAACGTAGCACCTGGGGCACTGGATAAGAATCTGTGGTTGTGTTTACAGTGGGAACCTTTAAGAAGCTTAGTGGAATCCAGGCAGGTGGGGCATGCTGGGGAACACAAACGTTTGTGTGGCTGGCTTCCCTCCTCAGCTTCTGGGCTCCTTTGGTGAAGACAAGGGTGGGGCTAGTGTCACGTTCATGTTTACTTAGCTTAGCTAAGGTAAATTGAGGCTGCAGGTACTGCATTTTACCTGATGATCTCGAAGTATGTGATACTATTCAGCTAGCTTCTCCATTTTCCAGTCTGTCATAAACTTTCAGTAGGAAATCTTGAGTGGCTTTTACAGATGTGAGAATGTTTATTTCACTCCCTCATCTCCTGTCATTCTTTCTTGATTCACATATCCCTTTCCTAAAGATCTAATTCATTGGAGCTTCTAGAGGGCTTTTTGTTGGGACCTGCACTCCAAATGAAGCACTGTTTTATCTCAAGAAAAAAATAGAAGTTGAAAACTGAATAAATCTTGAACTCCAAGTTCTGTTTTTAGGCTGCGAGACTGTTCTCCAATTAATCAGCGCCTGGAATCTGCAACCAGCATTGGGATGACATAATTTTGCAAATGTAGCTGTTTTAAAGAACATGTTACATTTAGTAAGATGCAGCCAGAACCCTTCCCTACAATTCTCCATTTAAACCAGCTCTGAAGATTCACTCTTCTTCACGCCTTTGATAAAATCTTGGATAGGTCTCATACCTTTTAGGTACTTCTTAGATAGTAAAAAGTCTAGTCCATGTTAAATGTCCACAGTTGCGATAGCGTTACTCTTAAAAGGGGCGGGGACCTTTTTAATACAGGACAGTTTCCTCCTGCAGAATCCCACTTTGTTCATGTCTCAATCCCCTCTCCACATCAGTGTGAATCCTGGGACTGCATCTCTCTCTTTCTCTCTCTTTCTGTTCTTCCCTCCCTTCTTCTGCAATCTCTAGATGATATAGCCACAGTCTTTTACTTTTAGACTTTTCAAAGTATGACTACAATTCTCATGTACCCCCTCGCCCCCAATTCCAGGAGATGCAAGTCAAGGTCTCCAAATGATTCTCTTGGAAACTCCTTCATTTGAGGGCTAGGACCTCCCCTTTCCAGTCTCCTGTATGGGGGATGGGGGGAGGAACACACAGCAATGCTGGGAAAAGATCTCACCACCTGTTTCTTCAACCTCAGTGAATTTTTCACCAATTCATGTAGTTTGGAGGTGGGTCATAACTTAAGGCTGATAAAACTGGTTTCCCAATGTTTTAACATGTTCAGAAGAGCACTTGCCTTTAGAACATGGAAAGTACTTGACATCTTGTGCAAACAATAGAGGCCTCAGCTGAACTTGAAATTCTCTCTCACCAGTCATTTTAGATCTATTGGTCAATTTGCCTGCCATCCCCAACTCTCCCTCTTCGTTTCACTCACAGTCCCTGAAATACTATATGAAAGACTCTTTCTGTACAGGTAACAGATGACCGAACTAGAGATGGACTCCTGACCCTGGGGACTAATCCAAAAATGATCCAATCTGGTTCTCTCCTGAGAATATGAACTGAGATTTAAGGGCCTGCAGTAAGATGGTGGTGGATGCTTGAACTGAAAGTTATTTAGAGTCAAGACTGCGAATCCTAATGGGCAAACTGATGAGTAGACAGGAGAAGGAAGCAGAAGGAGACAGAAAAGCATGTAACCAGAGACATGGAGAGAGCAGTGTCTATTGCCTTTCCCTTTCCTAAAGACATTCTGCCATATTATCTGCATTTGTTTCTATAAAATTCTCTTCTGTTTTTTTTTTTAAATTTTATTTATTTATTTATTATTTTTTGGGGGGTACACCAAGTTCAATCATCTGTTTTTATACACATATCCCCGTATTCCCTCCCTCCCCACCTCCTCGAGTCCCCCCATCCTCCCCCTCCCAGTCCTCTAAGGCATCTTCCATCCTCGAGTTGAACTCCCTTTGTTATAAAACAACTTCCCACTGACTATCTGTTTTACAGTTGGTAGTATATATATGTCTGTCCTGTGTTCTTTTTTGATAGTCTCCCTTTTTGTGTCAGCTAGTTAAGTGAGAAATTACTGCTCCTTGCAAACAAACTGAACAGACTAGAATAATGTTTGTTAAAAATTATTTTTCTCTTTATGGAATGCTTTCTCTCCCTATTTCAATACTGTGCCTTCGTGGGTATCTTGAATTTAAAACCATATCATAGGTACTTCCTAGGTAGCGCAGTGGTTAAGAATCTGCCTGGCAATGCAGGGGACATGGGTTCGATCCCTGCTCCAAGATGATCCCACATGCCGCAGAACAACTAAGCCCATGTGCCACAACTATTAAGCCTGGGCTCTAGAGCCCATGAGCAACAACTATTGAGCCTGTGTGCCACAACTACTAAAGCCGGTGTGCCTAGAGCCTGTGCTTCGCAACAAGAGAAGCCACCACAATGAGGAGCCCATGCACCACAATGAAGAGAGGCCCCTGCTCTCTGCAACTAGAGAAAGCCTGTGTGCAGCAATGAAGACCCAACACAGCCAATAAATTAATTAATTAATTAATTAAAAAAAAACCCCATATCATAATCCACCACTACTCAAAGTACTGTCTGAGGACCAGCAGTCTCAGCATCACCAGGAGTGTGTTAGGATTGCAGAATCTCAGCCTCCCCAGACCTACTAAATCAGAGGATCCCAGGTGATTTCATATGTGTTTGATAGCTTAAGAAGCCCAACTATAATTTACTATACACATTTAGTCAAATCATTCTTCCTAAAATACTGCTTTCATCATGTCTCTAGAATTTTAAATGGCTTCCCATTTCTCTCAGAAAATCAAATGCCCTGGCCTGACACTTAAGGCCACAATAAAATAGACCTAATCTACCTTTCTAATCTTTGTTATATGGATGTCCTATTCCAGCTAAATGAGTCTATTCAGTTATTCTCCAAATGTGCCAAGTGTATTCAGGGTCTATGCTCATGGCATTTGCCTGTCTGGAATTTTCATTCCCATCTCCCTACACATCCCTCCTTCAAAGACCAGCTCAGTTTCTGCATCTCAGCTCAGCTCACACTAATGTTTCATCTTATGAACGTCTGTAACTCTATAGTGGCTGCTCTAGGGGTTTTTTAGGTTTTGTTTTGTTTTTTAATTTATAGCCTCTCCTCCCTCATCAATGCTTATCACAATACAGTGCATATACTTGATTCATTGATTACATCTTTATTTATTTATTTATAAAGATTTATTTATTTATTTTCATTATTTTTTTTTTGGCTGCGCTGGATCTCCGTTGCTGCGCTCAGGCTTTCTCTAGTTGTGGTGAGTGGGGGCTACTCTTCGTTGCAGTGCACAGGCTTCTCATTGTAGTGGCTTCTCTTGTTGCAGAGCATGGGCTCTGGGTGCGCAGGCTTCAGTAGTTGTGGCACAAGGGCTCAGTAGTTGTGGCTCATGGGCTCTAGACCACAGGCTTAATAGTTGTGGCACATGGGCTTAGTTGCTCCGTGGCACATGGGATCTTCCTGGAGCAGGGCTCAAACCCGTGTCCCCTGCATTGGCAGGTGGATTCTTAACCACTGTGCCACCAGGGAAGTCCCAACATCGTTATTTTTAAAATGGTTTTTAATTGAGAAGAGATTTGTTGCTTTATACAGTTCTAATTTTTCAAATTTGACCAAGCAGGGGTTAAGTCCAAACAGAAAGAAACTGAAAATAATGTGCTCATGTGCTTCTGTATTTGGAGGTGAATTTTCATCACACTCTGAGAGTGCACTTATTTCTGTGACATTTTATTCCCCATCATTACACAAAGGTGTGTTCTATATAAGCAAATATTCCACAAGTGAAGGTTCCAGTAGATCTCTTTTAAAAATATTCCTAAGATATTATTGCAGTTGATGTTATACATACACATAGTTTAGGAGTCAATTGCTCTGTAATTCTTCTTATGAAAAATAGTATTGCTCTCCAGCCCCATCCTGCAATATCAGTCCTTGAGCTTTACCTGAGTGAGGAAGTGTAGATGCCTCACGTGCTACTATGTTAAGTCTACGTATGGATTAAGCAGTTGGTCATGAACCAGAGGAGTGGCAGATATGAGAGTATAGGATTCCATTTGTAAGTCATTTTCACTCTCCCTTTCTTTAGATCTGAGCTAGTAGAACATGGAAAAGCTGAGGAGACTCGAGATGGACCTGTACTGGGACCCAACAACCGAGACTATGGTTCTCAAAACTGTGTGTGCATCAGTACCACTTAGAGAGTTGTTACTGGGCCCTACCCCCAGAGTTTCTGATTCAGGAGGTCTTGAGGTAAAGCCCCCAAATTTGCATTTCTTCCTTCCTTCCTTCCTTCCATCCTTCCTTCCTTCCTCCCTCCTTACCTCCCTCCCTCCCTCTCTCTTTCTTTCCTTCTTTCTTTCTCCCTTCCTCCTTCCTTCCTTTCTTTCTTTTTTTCCCTTTCTTTCTTTCTTTCTTTCTTTTTCTTTCTTTCTTTGAAACTTTCTTTTCTTTTCTTTCTTTCCCTTTCTTTCCTTCTTTCTTTCCTTCTTCCTTCCTTCCTTCCTTCCTTCCTTCCTTCCTTCCTTTCTTTCTTTCTTTCTTTCTTTCTTTCTTTCCCTTCCTTCCTTCCTTCCTTCCTTCCTTCCTTCCTTCCTTCCTTCCTTCCTTTTTTTTTCTTGGAAACAAGAGCTAAGTTTTTTATTTGTTCATTTCTTACATTTGAAATACTTCTCAGCATCCTAGTCCTTAACCACCACACAACTCCAATCAACCATTTTATTGGGTTTTCTCTCTCAGTCAGTTTTACAGAAGCCTACTCATTCCCCTAGTTTCTTGCTGTCATCAACCTTAATTAGGCTGCTTTGGTGTTCAGCACAAAGAGCCTCCACCAAGTTGACGTTCATAGGCTCATCACAATTGGATGGAAGCACACAAAGGTGGACGTAGCATTTGTCTAAGGCTTTGGCAGCTTTGTGAGTTCCATGTGTTAGGCCATTGTGGATGTGGACGGTCTCCAGCACCTCTTATAAAGCCGTATTAATGTCCATTTCACTGCCAGCTACAATGTCTTTCTCAACCATGGTGGTGGGTTATGGGTGCTACCAATCTTGAATGGGCCTGAGCCTCTGCCTCCACAGCAGTGGCACGGAAACAGCAAGAATTTTCCTTTCTAACAGATTCCTAGATGATTCCTAACTGATGCTGCTGGTTCAAGGACTGCATCTGAGAATCACTATTATAGTGGGGAGAAAAATATTGAAAGGGAAAAAGCCGAATAAGTGTGATTTGTTAGTTCAGATCCCTCTTGATATCTATTTTTTTGAAGGTGTGAAAATTGTAACATCAATTCAAATAACAGTATTTAAATTAACAGAGAAAAGGCACAGTTTGTTTAACTAGAAATAGTTGATTTTTGCTCTTTATATCATATATTTGCAAACATCAATCTCTATCTGAAAAAAGATTTTATTTTTATTTATTAAAATTTGTGAAGGAATTACATTTTGATTTCATATGACAGTGAAATTAATAAACAATGATGTAAGTAGTCTGCAGATTGCTTTCATCTTGTGTTCTCTTCGATGTTTTGGGTAAACTGATTTTTTTTTAAGCTCTTTATTGGAATATAATTGCTTTACACTCCTGTACCAGCTTTTGAGGTACACCAAAGTGAATCAGCTGTATTTATACATATATCCCCATATCCCCTCCCTCCTACGACTTCCTCCCACCCTCCCTGTCCTGGCCCTCTAAGGCATCACCCATCATCGAGTTGATTTCCCTTTGTTATACAGCAACTTCCCACTAGCTATCTATTTTACAGTTGGTAGTGTAAATATGTCTATGCTTCTCTCTCACTTCATCCCACCTTCCCCTTTGCCCCCTGCCCCCCAAACCCCGTGTCCTCCAGTCCATTCTCTGCATCTGCATCCTTATTCTTGCCCTGTCACTGCGTTCATCAGTATCATTTTTTTTTTTTTAGATTCCGTGTATGTGAGTTAGCATACAGTATTTGTTTTTCTCTTTCTGGCTTCACTCTGTATGACAGACTCTAGGTCTATCCACCTCATTACATATAGCTCCATCTCATTCCTTTTTATAGCTGAGTAATATTCCATTATATATATGTGCCACATCTTCTTTATCCATTCATCTGTTGATGGGCATTTAGGTTGCTTCCATGTCCTGGCTATTGTAAATAGTGCTGCAATAAACATTATGGTACATGTTTCTTCTTGGATTATGGTTTTCTCTGGGTATATGCCCAGTAGTGGGATTACTGGATCATATGGTAGTTCTATTTGTAGTTTTTTAAGGAACCTCCAAACTGTTTTCCATAGTGGCTGTACCAGCTTACATTCCCACCAACCTTGCAGGAGATTTCCCTTTTCTCCACACCCTCTCCAACATTTATTGGATAAACTGATTTTTTACCCACTAATTATTGGTCACAAGATCATTTTGCCATTGAATTTTTTGTGCATGCCATTTTTTATCTTTATGGTTTTTTTTTTCCCTTCTTACAAAGATTATATTGAGGCTAAGTTGACCTCAGATTACTTCCTGAAGAGTGGAATCTACAACAGTGCTCTTAGAACAGTAGGATGATGCATTGTGTTTTTATTTTTAATGACTATCTTAAAAATTAAAATACAGCTCCTGCTGATTGAATGATAAAACTGTAATTATGTTGTGATTGCTTTCCCTCTGGGAGAGGAAATATCAGTACAATATTTTCCTCAAATGCTGTTTAAAAATATTGCTTTCAAGCAAAACAGGAGATCAGAGAGATGCAAAGAGCTAAGAAGGATGTGACACACAACTGCTGCTTTGAAGATGGAGAGGACCACATGAGAAGGAATGCAGGCATCTTCTAAGAGCAGAGTAGACTGGCTGACAGCCAGCAAGAAAATGAGGGCTTTTGACCCACAGCCACAAGGAAGTGGGTTCTACCAACAACCCGGATAGGCTTGGAAGCAGATTCTTCCCAGGAACTTCCAGATAAGAGCTCAGCCCAGCCAACACCTTGACCCTAGGCAGAGAACTCATGTGAACACATCAGACTTATAACCTGCAGAACTGTGAGATGAAAACACAGGCTGCTGTAAGCTGTTTAGTTTCCATAATTTGTCACACAGCAATAGAGGACTAATAAAAAAAAAAAATATTGTTTTCATTTTTTTCTTTCTAGTTTTATAGAGATATAATTGACATGAAGCATTGTATAAGTTTGATATACAGCATAATGATTTGTTTTACATCATGAAGTTATTATCACAATAAATTTAGTGAACATCCATCATCTGATATAGGTGCAAAATTTTAAAAAAAGAAAAAGTTTTTTCTTATGATGAGAACTCAGGATTTAGTTTTAAACAATTTTCATATATAACAGACAGCAGCGTTAATTATATTTACCATGTTGTACATTGCATCCCTAGTACTTATTTGTCTTGTAACTGGAAGTTTGACTGCCTTCATGCCTTCATCTAATTCCCCCTCTCCCACCCTCCACCTCTGCTAACCGTTAATCTGATTTCTTTTTTTACGAGTTTGTTAGTTTTTGAAAATATAATTGACCTACAATAGTATGTTAGTTCCCATTATGCAACAGAATAATTAGATATTTCTACATTTCAAACACATCACCACAATAATTCTAGTTACAATATGTCACTATACAAAAGTATTACATAGTTATTTGCAATATTCCCCACATTCTACATTTCATAGCCATGACTCATTTATTTTGCAAGTGGAAGTTTGTAATCTCCCTCACCTATTTCTTTCCTCCCCTTCCCCTTTGGCAAATACCTGTTTTTTCTGGGTATGTTTTGTTATGTTTTTTCGTTTGTTTTGTTTTTTGAGATTCCACATGTAAGTGAAATCATATGGTATTTGTCTTTGTCTGACTTATTTCACTTAGCATAATACCCTCTGGCTCTATCCATGATGTCAAAAATGGCAAGATTTCATTCTTTTTTGTGGCTGAGTAATATTCTGTTGTACACACACACACACACACACACACACACACACACACACACACACATCTTCATCTATTCACCTATTGATGGCACGTAGGTTGCTTCCATGTTTTGGCTATTGTTAATAATGCTGCAATGAACATAGGGTTGCATATATCTTTTTTAATTAGTATTTTTGTTTTCTTCAGATAAATACCCAAAAGTGGCATTGCTGGATTGTATGCTAGTTCTATTTTTAATTTTTTGAGGAATCTCCATACTGTTTTCCATAGTGGCTGCACCAGTTTACATTCCCACCAACAGTGTACAAGGATTCCCTTTTCTCCACATCCTTGCCAGCATTTGTTATTTGTGGTGCTTTTGATGATAGCCATTCTCACAGGCATGAGATGATATCTCATTGTGGTTTTAATTTGCATTTCTCTGATAATTAACAATGTTGAGCATCTTTTCATGTTTCTGTTGGCCATTTGCATATCTTCTTTGGAAAATTGTCTATTCAGATCTTTTTGCCCACTTTTAAATAAGGTTGTTTGTTTTTTTGATATTGAATTGCATGAGCTATTTGTATATTTTGGATATTAACTGCTTATTGGTCATATCATTTGCAAATATTTTCTCCCATTCAGTAGGTTGTCTTTTTGTTTTGTCTATGGTTTCCTTTGCTGTGCAAAAGCTTTTAAGTTTAATTAGGTCCCATGTGCTTACTTTTGCTTTTGTTTCCTTTGCCTTAGGAAACAAATCCAAAAAAATATTGCTATGATTGATGTTAAAGAGTGTTCTGCCTATGTTTTCTTATAGGAATTTCATGGTCTCAGGTATTACATTTAAGTCTTTAATCTATTTTGAACTTATTTTTGTGCACAGTGTGAGAGAGTAGTCCAGTCTGATTTTTTCCATGTAGCTATCCAGTTTTACCAGCACCATTTGTTGAAAAGGCTGTCTTTTCCCCATTGTATATTCTTGCCTCCTTTGTCATAGATTAATTGATCATAAGTGTGTTGGTTTATTTCTGGGTTCTCTATTCTATTCTACTGATCTATGTGTCTGTTTTTGTGCCAGTGCCACTCTTCTGATGACTGTAGCTTTGTAGTATATTCTGAAGTTGGGGAGTATGATCCCTCCAGCTCGTTCTTCCTTCTCAAGATTGTTTTGGCTATTTGGGATCTTTTGTGGTTGCACACAAGTTTTAGAATTATTTGTTCTAGTTCTGTGAAAAATGCCATTAGTATTTTGATAGGGATTGCATTGAATTGGTAGATTGCCTTCAGTAGTATGGTCATTTAAACAATATTAATTCTTACTGTCCATGAACATAGTTTATCTTTCCATCTGTTTGTGCCATCTTCAGTTTCTTTCATCAGTGTCTTATAGTTTTCTAAGTACAGGTCTTTTATGTCCTTTTTAAAATTTATTCCTGTGTATTTTATTCTCTTTGATGTGATGGTAAATAAAAATATTGCTTTTAAACAAGATTTTAAAATACTTTACTAGTGACTATAAAACAGTGAGTGAAAAAAAAATTTTAAACCAAAAACTATATATTCCAGTAATTGCCATCACTTTAGAAGGTAATAAAATTATTTCAGTTATTCTGTTATTACCTAAAAGCAGGATCAACAAATTAGGGCCTATGGACCAAATGTATTCCACCAACTGTTTTTGTAAATAAAACTTTATTATAATACAGGTAAGTTCATTCATTTTAGTAGTATCTTTGGCTGCTTTCACACTGTAACAAGCAGAGCTGATTAGTTGTGACAGAACCCATATGATCCACAAAGCCTAAAATGTTTACTCTCTGGAACTTTACAAAAAAAGTTTACCAACTCCTGGCCTAATGTGTAGTTTAGGGGCCCTTATTTTGTTTTTTATTTTAGAGAAAAGAAAAGTTTTGTTTTTTTTAAAAATATTTATTTACTTACTTACTTACTTTATTTATTTATTTATTTATTTATTTATTTTTATTGGAATATAATTGCTGTACACTCTTGTACCAGGTTTTGAGGTACACCAAAGTCAATCAGCTGTATTTATACACATATCCCCATATTCCTTCCCTCCCTCGATTCCCCCCCCACCCTCATCATCCCGGGCCTCTAAGGCATCATCCATCATCAAGTTGATCTCCTTTTGTTATACAGCAACTTCCCACTGGCTATCTATTTTACAGTTGGTAGTATATATATGTCTATGCTACTCTCTCACTTCGTCTCAGCTTCCCCTTCACCCCCCCGTCCCCCCCAACCTCATGTCCTCCAGTCCATTCTCTGCATTTGCATCTTTATTCTTGTCTTGTCACTGGGTTCATCAGTACCTTTTTTTTTTTTTTTTTAGATTGCATATATATGAGTTAGCATACAATATTTGTTTTTCTCTTTCTGACTTACTTCACTCTGTATGACAGACTCTAGGTCTATCCACCTCATTACATATAGCTCCATCTCATCCCTTTTTATAGCTGAGTAATATTCCATTATATATATGCCACATCTTCTTTATCCATTCATTTGTTGGTGGGCATTTAGGTTGCTTCCATGTCCTGGCTATTGTAAATACTGCTGCAATGAACGTTATAGTACATGTTTCTTCTTGAATTATGGTTTTCTCTGGGTATATGCCCAGTAGTGGGATTACTGGATCATATGGTAGTTCTATTTGTAGTTTTTTAAGGAACCTCCAAACTGTTTTCCATAGTGGCTGTACCAACTTACATTCCCACCAACAGTGCAGGAGATTTCCCTTTTCTCCACACCCCCTCCAACATTTGTTGTTTCCAGATTTCGTGATGATGGCCATTCTGATCGGTGTGAGGTGATACATCATTGTGGCTTTGACTTGCATTTCTCTGATCATTAGTGATGTTGAGCATCGTTTCAGGTGTTTGTTGGCCATCTGTATGTCTTCTTTGGAGAAATGTCTACTTAGGTCTTCTGCCCATTTGTGGATTGGGTTATTTGCTTTCTTGGTATTCAGTTGCATGAGCTGCTTGTATATCTTGGAGATTAATACTTGGTCTGTTGCTTCATTGGCAACTATTTTTTCCCATTCTGAGGGTTGCCTTCTAGTCTTGTTTATGGTTTCTTTCACTGTGCAAAAGCTTTTAAGTTTCATGAGGTCCCATTTGTTTATTCTTGATTTATTTCCATGATTCTAGGAGGTGGGTCAAAAAGGATCTTGCTTTGGTGTATGTCATAGAGTGTTCTGCCTATGTTTTCCTCTAGGAGTTTGATAGTGTCTGGCCTTACATGTAGGTCTTTAATCCATTTGGAGTTTATTTTTGTGTATGGTGTTAGGAAGTGTTCTAATTTCATTCTTTTACATGTAGCTGTCCAATTTTCCCAACACCACTTATGGAAGAGGCTGTCTTTTCTCCATTGTATATTCGTGTCTCCTTTATCAAAGATAAGGTGCCAATTTGTGCGTGGGCTTACCTCTGAGTTCTCTATTGTGTTCCATTGATCTTCCTTTCTATTTTTGTGCCAGTACCATACTGTCTTGATCACTGTGGCCTTGTAGTATAGTTTGAAGTCAGGAAGCCTGATTCCACCAACTCCGTCTTTCCTTCTCAAGATTGCTTTAGCTATTTGGGGTCTTTTGCATTTCCATACAAATCGTAAGATTTCTTGTTCTGGTTATGTGAAAAATGCAGTTGATAATTTGATAGGGATTGCATTGAATCTGTAAATTGCTTTGGGTAGTACAGTCGTTTTCACTATGTTGATTCTTCTAATCCAGGAACATGATATGTCCCTCCATCTGTTTGTGTCGTCTTTGATTTCTTTCATCAATGTCTTAAAGTTTTCTGCATACAGATCTTTTGCCTCCTTAGGCAGGTTTATTCCTAGGTATTTTATTCTTTTTGTTGCAAAGGTAAATGGGAGAGTTTCCTTAATTTCTCTTTCTGCTCTTCCATTGTTAGTGTATAGGAATGCAAGAGATTTCTGTGCATTAATTTTGTATCCTGCTACTTTACTAAATTCATTGATTAGTGTTAGCAGTTTTCTGGTAGAGTCTTTCGGGTTTTCTATGTATAATATGTCATCTGCAAAGAGTGACAATTTTACTTCTTCTTTTCCAATTTGTATTCCTTTTATTTCTTTTTCTTCTCTGATGGCTGTGGCTAACACTTCCAAAACTATGTTGAATAATAATGGTGAGAGTGGACACCCTTGTCTTGTTCCTATTCTAAAAGGGTATTCTTTCAGTTTTTCACCGTTTAGAACAATGTTGACTTTTGTTTTCTCATATATGGCTTTTATTGAGGTAACTCCCTTCTGTGCCCTTTTTCTGGAGAGTTTTTATCATAAATGGATGTTGAATTTTGTCAAAAGCTTTTTCTGCATCTATTGAGATTATCATATGGTTTTTATCCTTCAGTTAGTTGATATGATGTATCACACTGATTGATTTGTGTATATTGAAGAATCCTTGCATCCCAGGGATAAACCCCACTTCGTCATTGTGTATGACTTTTTTTAATGTGCTGTTGGATTCTGTTAGCTAGTATTTTGTTGAGGATTTTTGCATCAATATTCATCAGTGATATTGGTGTGTAATTTTCTTTTTTTGTGACATCTTTGCCTGGTTTTGATATCAGGGTGATGGTGGCCTCGTAGAATGAGTTTGGGAGTGTTCCTCCTTCTGCTATATTTTGCAAGAGTTTGAGAAGGTTAGATATTAGCTCTTCTCCAGATGTTTGATAGAATTCGCCTATGAATCCATCTGGCCCTGGGCTTTTGTTTGTTGGGAGATTTTTAATCACTGCCTCAATTTCCGTACTTGTGATTCGTCTGTTCATAGTTTCTATTTCTTCCTGGTTCAGTCTTGGAAGATTGTAATTTTCTAAGAATTTATCCATTTCTTCTAGGTTTTCCAATTTATTGGCATATAGTTGCTTGTAGTAGTCTCTCATGATCTTTCGTATTTCTGTGGTGTCTGTTGTTACTTCTCCTTTTTCATTTCTAATTCTGTTGATTTGCGTTTTCTCCCTTTTTTTCCTGATGAGTCTGGCTAATTGTTTATCAATTTTGTTTATCTTCTCAAAGAACCACCTTTTAGTTTCATTAATTTTTGCTATTGTTTCCTTCCTTTCTTTTTCATTTATTTCTGATCTGATCTTTATGATTTCTTTCCTTCTGCTCACCTTGGGGTTTCTTTGTTCTTCTTTCTCTACTTGTTTTAGGTGTAAGGTTAGGTTGTTTATTCGAGATTTTTCTTGTTTCTTGAGGTAGGACTGTATTGCTATAAACTTCCCTCTTAGAACTGCTTTTGCTGTGTCCCATAGGTTTTGGGTTGTTGTGTTTTCATTGTCATTTGTTTCCAGATATTTTTTGATTTCCTCTTTGATTTCTTTAATGATTTCTTCATTGTTTAATAGTGTATTGTTTAGCCTCCATGTGTTTGTATTTTTTACAGTTTTTTTCCTGTAATTGATATCTAGTCTTATGGCATTGTGGTCAGAGAAGATGCTTGATATGATTTCAATTTTCTTGAATTTACCGAGGTTTGATTTGTGACCCAAGATGTGATCTATCCTGGAAAATGTTCCACGTGCACTTGAGAAGAAAGTGTATTCTGTCGTTTTTGGATGGACTGTCCTATAAATATCAGTTAAATCGAAGTGGCCTAATGTGTCATTTAAAGCTCGTGTGTCCTTTATTTTCTGTTTGGATGATGTGTCCATTGATGTAAGTGGGGTGTTCAAGTCTCCCATTATTATTGTGTTAGTGTCGATGTCCCCTTTTATGGCTGTTAGCATTTGCCTAATGTATTGAGGTGCTCCTATGTTGGGTGCATAGATATTTACCATTGTGATATGTTCTTCTTGGATGGATCCCTTGATCATTATGTAGTGTCCTTCCTTGTCTCTTGTAATAGTCTTTACTTTAAGGTCTAATTTGTCTGATATGAGTATTGCTACTCCAGCTTTCTTTTGACTTCCATTTGCATGGAATATCTTTTTCCATCCCTTTACTTTCAGCCTATATGTGTCCCTTGGTCTGAAGTGGGTTTCTTGTAGGCAGCATATACAAGGTCTTGTTTTTGTATCCATTCAGCCAGTCTGTGTCTTTTGGTTGGAGCCTTTAATCCATTTACATTTAAGGTGATTATTGACATGTGTGTTCCAATTACCATTTTCTTAATTGTTTTGGGTTTGTATTTGTAGGTGTTTTCCTTTTCTTGTGTTTCCTACTTAGAAAAGTTCCTTTAGCACTTGTTGTAAGGCTGGTTTGGTGGTGCTGAATTCTCTTAACTTGTGCTTGTCTGTAAAGCGTTTGATTTCTCTGTCGAATCTGAATGAGATTCTTGCTGGATAGAGTATTCTTAGTTGTAGGTTTTTCTCTTTCAGGACTTTCAGTATATCCTGCCATTCCCTTCTGGCCTGCAGAGTTTCTGTAGAAAGGTCAGCTGTTATCCTGATGGGTTTTCCCTTATATGTTATTTGTTGCTTTTTTCTTGCAGCTTTTAATATTTTTTCTTTGTGTTTAATTTTTGTTAGTTTGATTAATATGTGCTTTGGTGTATTTCTCCTTGGGTTTATTCTGTATGGAACTCTCTGTGCTTCTTGGACTTGGTTAATTATTTCCTTTCCCGTGTTGGGGAAGTTTTCCACTATAACCTCTTTCAATATTTTCTCAGACCCTTTCTTTTTTTTTTTTTCTTCTTCTGGAATGCCTATGATTTGAATGTTGGTGCACTTAATGTTATCGCTAAGGTCTCTGAGAATGTCTTCTAATCTTTTTATTCTTTTTTCTTTTTTCCTGCTCTGTGGCCGTTATTTCCCCCCATTCTATCTTCCAACTCACTTATTCATTCTTCTGCCTCAGTTATTCTGCTGTTTATACCATCTAGAATGTTTTTAATTTCAGTTATTTTGTTGTCCATTGCTGTTTGTTTGTTCTTTAGTTCTTCTAAGTCCTTATTAACTGTTTCTTGTATTTTCAGTATTTTGTTATTGAGATTTTGTATCATTTTTACTATCATTACTCTGAATTCTTTTTCAAGCATTTTTCCTATTTCTTCTTCATTGATTTGGTCTTATGAGTTTTTTTCCTGCTCCTTTGCCTGCATGGTATTTCTTTGTTTTCTCATGGTAGTCCAAACATCAGGAGTTGCTTGTCCTGGCAATAAAGGGGTTTCAAGAAGACTGTCCAAGCCCCAGACTAATGGCAGAGTGTTGAGTCAAACAAATACCAAGTCTAGGAAACACATACATGTATAAGACACAAAGAAGAACCCAGTATGCTATTAGACATTCAAAGAAGAAACCAACAGAAATTCAAAACCAAAACAGAACAAAACAGAAACAAAAGCAAAAGCAAACAAACAAACAAACAAATAACACCTCACACACACAAACACAAATCCAGGGAGATATTGAAAGCTAGAATCAAATATAAAAAAGAGCTAAAGTACCACCAGACAAACTGGAGATTCTCAGAATGAAATTAGACAATTATACTAAGAACTAAGATAAAGACAAAATCCTAATAATAAATACCAAGGCAGTGTGTCATCTGGAGAATAAAGCAAGGAGACTGAGCAGATTGATAATGTTGCTTATAAGTATGTTAAGATAAAATAAACTACAAAAGAATAGAAGACAGGGCAACAGAAGAACATAGTGTGACTGGAAATATAAAAATTAAAAGAAGTAGAAATGTATAAAAGAGATGAAAAGAAGGTAGGAGAGATATATAGTTAGCACTACGAAAACTTAGCTAGAGATTGAAATATATAAAAAGGCTAAAAATAAAAATAGAATAAAAAATAGAATAAAAAATAAATTATAAAACTTGTAGATCCCTTAGGACTAAGATCGTAATTAATAAAGGGAAAACAAAACAAAACAAAACTAGAACTGACCCCAGAATGGACCAGTTCAATAGAATTAATACTAATATTTCTGTTTCCTTGGGGTCTCAGCTGTAAGTGTCCTTCTACCTGCCTTGGGTTTCTGTATTATTCTGCGACCAGCAGGGCTTCCTTTATTGTTCATTTGTAAGCGCTGGTGTGTGGGGAGGGAGAGGGTACAATAGTGGCTCCTTCCCCTGGGAGTGAGTGAGCAGTGGTGCACTGTCTGGATCAGGTCGTTTCAGTCAGGCATGGAGGTGCCTGTTGCAGAGGGACACCGGTGGTTCAGGTGTAAACAGAATGTCTCAGAGTTGGGCCTCTCTCTGGGCTTTTTTGCTCTCAGCCGCTGGCACTCTAAGCCAGCCCCGCCTGAGGGCCTGAGGGCCTGAGGGCCTTTGTTATCCCTGAGTGCCTTAGCTTGGCCCACAGAGGTCCTTCCTCTGCTCGTTGCAGGCGCTGAGAGAGAGAGAGGCTATGCCCGCGGCTCCTCCCCTCCACCTGTGAGCCAGGAGCATCCAGCTGCCACCATGGCCCTGCAGCTCTCCGGGGCAGGCACTTCTCGCTGTGGACCTCTTCCCTCCTGTCCTCTCGGTCCGTCTACCCACTGCCAACAATGTTTCTCACCCTGAACCAGTTCTCTGGTTCCCACGCTCCCGCTCCTAGACCCCCTGTTCAGCTGTAAATCGATGTCTCAGTCCAGGAATGCTGAGCCATGGTGCGGACCCTCCATGTGTTTCTCCCTCGCTCCTGTCTGCCTCAGCTCAGCCGCTTCACCCTCTTTTAGCCGTCATAAATGCCTCCCTACTGGTTATGTTGGGATCCTTGCAGTCCTTTCTGGTGTCCGAGGTTGTCTGCTGGTGTTCAGTCGGTTCTCTGTGGGAATTATTGCATCTTTTGGTGCATTCCCAATGCATCTGTGGAGGGGGATGCATTCCTTGTCCCTCTACTTTGGCGCCATCTTTTTTCCTCCTATTTATTTATTTATTGGCTGTGTTGGGTGTTTGTTGCTGTGTGCAGGCTTCCTCTAGTTGCAGAGAGTGGGGGCTACTCTTTGTTGCTGTGTGTGGGTTTCTCATTGTGGTGGCTTCTCTTGTTGGGGAGCATGGGCTCTAGGCACGCAGGCTTCAGTAGTTGTGGCTCAAGGGCTCAATAGTTGTGGCACATGGGCTTAGTTGCTCTGTGGCATGTGAGATCTTTCCAGGCCAGGGATCGAACCTGTGTTGCCTGCATTGGCAGGTGGATTCTTAACCACTGTGCCACCATGGAAGTCCCTGGAAAGTTTTTTTGAATAGCATTTTTAATGGCAATTTTTGATTTGTTAAGGTAGACTGGATATTTCAAAAATACCAATAGTCATTTGAGTTAAAGAAAGGTAAATAACTTGGGACTTCCCTTGTGGTGCAGTGGTTGAGAACCTGCCTGTCAATGCAGGGGAGACAGGTTTGATCCCTGGCCCGGGAAGATCCCACATGCCATGCAGCAACTAAGCCCACAAGCCACAGCTACTGAGCCCCGCATGCTGCAGCTACTGAAGCCCGCATGCCGAGAGCCCATGCTCCCACCGCAATGAGAAGCCCACGCAGCACAAAGAAGAGTAGCCCCCTCGCTGCAACTAGAGAAAGCCTGCGTGCAGAAGAAAATTAAAATAATAATAATAATAAAAAGAAAGGTAAATAACTTGAGTGATCACATGTTCTGATGCCATTTGTCCAAAATAAAATGTGGGTGTATTTAAAATAACCACACTGATTTCATTAGCAGGTTCATAAGTAGGCTCTGAAGAACAAAAGTGGGATTCCTAGAATGTTTGAGCAACAGTAACATTATTGAAATAAACATATAGGTTCCCAAGGGGATTAGTCTTTTAAATTAAAAATTCATTGGCTTATCTTTATTGCCTATTCTGCCTTCTTTTTTCAAAAAATCAATCCTGAATAAAAATGTCTGCATGATTCCAAAACAACTGGACAAATAAGTTATGAATTATCTAAAGTACAAAAGAAGTTGTATGATGGAACGTTTTATTTTATAGTTGGGTTGTACTGCTGTTAAACATGTAACCCTAAATTCAGTTGAACCATCCGAGCAACTTTTAATAAACAGTTTACAGTTTAATAAACAGTTCACAGTTCACAGACAGTTCTGTGAAGACAGTTAAATTTTAAGTGTTCAGGCTACATAAATACTTTGGCTAGCCTTTGGCCAGTGAGCAAAGTAAAAAATAAAAGTTGACCCCTAGAGAAATTCCTATCATCTTACCAGTGCTATTACTGAGCTTGCTTTCACCCACAACTTTCTATTGTGAAAAATTTCAAATCTATAGAAAAGTTGTAAGAATAATGACTCATATACTCTTTTTCTTAATTCACCAATTTTTAATATTTTGTCGATTTGTTTCTCTCTCTCCTTTCCTTCCTTCCTCCCTTCCTTTTTTCTTCTGCTGAATCATTTGAGAATAAAATGCAGACATAACATTTTACCCTTAAATATTTAAGCATGCATAAGGTAAGAATATAAACCTATGATTATTTCCTCAAAAAGTTTTCTTGAACTTCCAAGTGATTATGCTTTTTTGCTGTGTTGTTATTTTTGTGGTTAATGATATCATTTTACATCTTATGTATATAGGTGTAAACATGTATTTTATTATTCTTGAGTAAACACTTAAGAGTGGAATTGCTGGATCTAGTGAAAAGTGTATGTTTAACTTTATAAAAAATTATCACACTTTTTTTAAGATTAAATATCATTTTCATTCCTATAATTGTTTAAAATTTTCAGTTGCTATGTATCCACACAAACACTTGATTTCTCCAGTCTTTGCATTTTAACCGTCCTAATGTGTCTGTAGTGTTATTGCATTATGAGAATTTGCATTTGCCTTATGACTAAACATGTTGAATTTTTTCATATTGCATTTATACACCATTTTGGGGGGGGTACAGTGTCTATTTAAATATTTTGCTCAGTAAGAAAAATAAACTTTTAATTTCAGAACAGTTTTAGATTTACAGAAAAATTGCAAAGATTGTACAGAGAGTTCCCATATGCTCTGTACCCAGTTTCCTCTATTATTAACATCTTACATAAACATGGTAACATTTGTTACAATTAACGAATCAATATTTATACATTATTATTAGTGAATGTACATACTTAATTTGTATTTCCTTAGGTTTTACCTAATGCCCTTTTTCTGTTTCAGAATCTGATCTAAGATATCAGATTACATTTAGTCATCATGTCCTTTAGGCTCTTCTTGGCTGTGACAGTTTCTCAGACTTTCCTTGTTTTTGATGACCTTAATAATTCTGAGGAGTACTCATTAGGTATTTTGTAGGATGTAGAATGCCCCTCCATTGGGATTTGTCTGATATTTTTCTTTGATTAGACTGGGGTAATGGTTTTGGGGAGGAAAACTGCAGAGGTACAGTGCCATTTTGATCACATTATAGCAAGGATACATACTATCAACATGACTCATCACTGTTGATGTTTACCTTAATAACCGGGCTGAGGTAATGTTTGTCAGGTTCCTTATATCTTTTTCTCAAAATGTGTTTTGTATTTTTTCATTTTTATGCATTTCCAAAATAATGTGTTTCTAAAAAATAATAGCTGACCGTAATACCCCCAACCTCATTATTTCTTTCTTGAAAGCATCCTTCAGTATAAATATAAGACAGTTCAGCTAAGTTAGTCTTTGTTGCTCTCCAACTTCCTTTTCCTCTAATGAGAATAACAACCTGTAACAGTGACCACAACACAGTCTGTGCGCTCAAGAAACTAACTCGTTGAGAGGCTAGAGAAGTGAAGAGGTCATTGCAATGCAATGGGACTGACGTGTGCTATAATAGAGGAAATTTCGGAATACTGTGGAAGGATGCCATGTCTCATTGGTGTATCAAGAGAAAGTTTTATGGAGGAAATAATTTCTAAGCAGAGACCTAAAAGAGAAGGAATTAGCCAGATAAAACTAGAGAGAGGGTGAGGAAGAGTTCCAAGTAGAGAAAGTGGCTTCTATAGACTAGTAAGTGACAGAGACCATTGTGTGTATTAGATATTCAGGTAGTTTATGAGGATTAAAATCAAAGGCAAACTGACTACTGACAGTATTGGCTGGAGAGTGAGAAGAGTACAAAATACAAACACTTTACAAATAATATTTAAGAGTTTAGACCAGTAGTTATCTCTAGGGTGTGGAGGGTAGGAGGAGGGCAGCACTGTCTCCACACTCCTGCAATTTATAGGATTTCTTGCTTCTAATGTAATCATGGCCAAGCATTTAAAAATTGAACTATTATTCAACATAGTTTTGCAAGTTTTAGCCACAGCCATCAGAGAAGAAAAAGAAATAAAAGGAATCCAAATTGGAAAAGAAGAAGTAAAATTGTCACTCTTTGCAGATGACATGATATTATATATAGAAAACCCGAAAGACTCTACCAGAAAACTGCTAACACTAATTGATGAGTTTAGTAAAGTAGCAGGATACAAAATTAATGCACAGAAATCTCTTGCATTCCTATACACTAACAATGGAAGAGCAGAAAGAGAAATTAAGGAAACTCTCCCATTTACCTTTGCAACAAAAAGAATAAAATACCTCGGAATAAACCTGCCTAAGGAGGCAAAAGATCTGTATGCAGAAAACTATGACACTGATGAAAGAAATCAAAGACGACACAAACAGATGGAGGGACATACCATGTTCCTGGATTGGAAGAATCAACATAGTGAAAACGACTGTACTACCCAAAGCAATTTACAGATTCAATGCAATCCCGATCAAGTTACCAATGGCATTTTTCACAGAACTAGAAGAAGAAATCTTACGATTTGTATGGAAATGCAAAAGACCCCAAATAGCCAAAGCAATCTTGAGAAGGAAAAATGGAGTTGGTGGAATCAGGCTTCCTGACTTCAAACTATACTATAAGGCCATAGTGATCAAGACAGTATGGTACTGGCACAAAAATAGAAAGGAAGATCAATGGAATAGAATAGAGAACTCAGAGATAAGCCCAAACACATGGGCACCTTATCTTTGACAAAGGAGACACGAATATACAATGGAAAAAAGACAGCCTCTTCCATAAGTGGTGTTGGGAAAATTGGACAGCTACATGTAAAAGAATGAAATTAGAACACTTCCTAACACCATACACAAAAATAAACTCCAAATGGATTAAAGACCTACATGTAAGGCCAGACACTATCAAACTCCTAGAGGAAAACATAGGCAGAACACTCTATGACATACATCAAAGCAAGATCCTTTTTGACCCACATCCTAGAATCATGGAAATAAGTCAAGAATAAACAAATGGGATCTCCTGAAACTTAAAAGCTTTTGCACAGTGAAAGAAACCATAAACAAGACTAGAAGGCAACCCTCAGAATGGGAAAAAATAGTTGCCTACGAAACAATGGACAAAGGATTAATCTCCAAAATATACAAGCAGCTCATGCAACTGAATACCAAGAAAGCAAATAACCCAATCCACAAATGGGCAGAAGACCTAAATAGACATTTCTCCAAAGAAGACATACAGATGGCCAACAAACACCTGAAACAATGCTCAACATCACTAATCATCAGAGAAATGCAAGTCAAAGCCACAATGAGGTATCACCTCACACCAATCAGAATGGCCATCATCACAAAATCTGGAAACAACAAATGTTGGAGGGGGTGTGGAGAAAAGGGAACTCTCCTGCACCGTTGGTGGGAATGTAAGCTGGTACAGTTACTATGGAAAACAGTTTGGAGGTTCCTTAAAAAACTACAAATAGAACTACCATATGCTCCAGTAATCCCACTACTGGGCATATACCCAAAGAAAACCATAATCCGAAAAGAAACATGTACCATCATGTTTATTGCAGCACTATTTACAATAGCCAGGACATGGAAGCAACCTTAGTGCCCATCAGCAAATGAATGGATAAAGAAGATGTGGCATATATATACAATGGAATATTACTCAGCTATGAAAAGGAATGAGATGGAGCTATATGTAATGAGGTGGATAGACCTAGAGTCTGTCATACAGAGTGAAGTAAGTCAGAAAGAGAAAGACAAATATTGTATGCTAACTCATATATATGGAATGTAAAAATGGTACTGATGAACTCAGTGACAAGACAAGAACAAGGACACAGATGCAAAGAATGGATTGGAGAACTTGAGGTTTTGTGGGGTGGGGGGTGAAGGGGAAGCTGAGACGAAATGAGAGAGTAGCATAGACATATATATACTACCAACTGTAAAACAGATAGCTAGTCGGAAGTTGCTGTATAACAAAGGATGTTCAACTCGAGGATGGATGATGCCTTAGAGGACTGGGACGGGGAGGGTGGGGGGGAGTCGAGGGAGGGAGGGAATATGGGGATATGTGTATAAAAACAGATGATTGAACTTGGTGTACCCCCCCAAAAAATAATAAATAAATGAAAAAAAAGAAAAGAAAAAAAATTGAACTAATGTTGCTTATGTTAATTACTTTTATTTCCTCTTTATATTACTGTTAGATTAAAATTATTTTAAAATTGTGTATATAGATAGGTTACTTTCTCTATGAATTTCCTTTCAGGATAGTAAGGAGGGATAATAAACTTGATGAAAATTATTTGTTATATAAAATTCTTCCTAAAAGGTTGAGAACCACTGGTATTGACCATGCTGAAGGCAATGAAGAGCCCCTGAAAGGGTTTAAGTAAGGGAATGACATGATCAGATTCTGGCTATAATGTGGAGAACAGATTGGAAGGAGCCATCCTGGGAGAATGTAGACCAGTTGGATGGCTATTGTGGTAATCCAGGTGAGAGATGACAGTGGCCTGAAATAAGGTATTGGTCATGGAGACAGAAAGAACATGATGATGTTTTCCCTTGGATTCTCTAAAGAGTTAGCTTTACTTTTGCCATTATATTTGCTTTTAAGACCAAAAGAATGTTTGAAATTTCAGGTATTTTGAAAAATAATGGGAAAATAGTTTGCAGCAGAGACATTCCCCAGACTTCTCAAATCATATCAAAAGTGTAATAATTTAGAGTCAGACTCTGGTTAAGAAGTCTGAGTCCTCACTGACATTGAATAGCCCTAGCCTTGGGCAAATTGCTTAATTTCTCTAGGCCTCAGTTTCTTCATCAGCAAAATGGGGATATTAATTTTATCTGCCATGTTGTAATTCCATGAGCATTAGTATTCACTTCACCTACTTATTAGACCAGCCCTGACTCTAGCTAAAGAGAATTTCAGAGGCAAATTGCACAGTTATCTTCCAAGTAGTAGTATTGGACTTTACATGGTCACATTTTATTCCATATTGGGACAAACTTCAGACAATTCTAAGATTGGAATGGCTGGCCATGATTAGCAGCCATGGAAGGGAGGGCAACATCTGTTGGCACCAGGCTTTAACCCAATGCCAAATGTTTCCCCTTTATAATTTGTTATCATCCTTTGGGGCCATGGAGAATATCTTCCAAGGACTTGTAAATGAGGAAATAAAACTGCTCTCTGAGAATAGACTGTAGGATCATGGCAGAAAAACATATAATTACCTGAAAGAGACAGACTTGGGCCAGCTAAAATGTCAATAACTTAATTGAAGATATTTTAATGTATCTAAAGATATCAGTCAAAAAAATATTGATTAGCCTTCAATCTCTAGATTGAAAAAAACACATAAGCAAAACCAGCAGTACCCATCCAAGCTCAGATTAGGAAAGTAAATCTTAGCTTGCATGTTTCTGGTTCTGGTTAGAGGTGGATGCAGGGATTACAGCTAGTGGATTATTGAGGACTTTGATTCTTTTTGTGATGTAATCTCAACTGAGATTGAGGATGTAGTAGGTATTGTAAATTTTCATTATTTCTTTTCTTCTTTTTCCTTAGGAATAGGACCCTTTATTTTTCAATGAGCACAAAGTCACCCAGGATAAAGACGATACTTCCATCTTCCTTTGAAACTAGGAGTGGCTGTGTGACCAATTGTTTGTCTATGGGATTCAAGCTGATGTGGTATGTGCAACTTTCAATAAGTTTCCATAAGAAAAGGGCATTCTTTCCTTTTCCTTTTCCTTCTTCCTGCTAGTTAGAATGTATACTTGATGGCTGGATATTAAGCAGCTATCTTGAACCATGAAGTTGAAACCATGTGTTAAATATAGCAGAGCAACAAGGTAGAGGGAGCCTGGGTACCTGGTAATGGTGGATCTGCTATGTCAGTCTTGGACTGTTTAATCTGGACTTTATTTTTGTGAGAGATCATAACTTGTTCATGTGTACTTTGTTAAAGCTACGTATATTTGGGGATTTCTACCACTCACAGTGGAATCTAATCTTAGCTAATACAGATGCCTCAGAGTCAATATTAGTGTCCTTTTTGCTGAATGAATTATCACAACCTAATGGCTTAACTAATACAAATGTATTCTATTATAATTTGGAGGTCAGGAATCTAAAATGAGTCTTGCTAAGCTAAAATCAAAGTGTCAGCAGTGCTGCATTCCTTCTTGCAGGCTTCAAGGGGAAATCCATGTCCTTGCCTTTGTAAGCTTCTTGAAGCTGCCTGTATTCTTTGGCTCATAGCCCCCTCCTGGCAGCCCTCCAACCTTTTGTTTCCGTAGTCACATTCCTTCCTACTGCCTTTGACCTTCTTTTGTCTCTCATAAGGGTGCTTGCAATTATATTGGGTCTACCTCAGTAATCGAGGATAAGCCTCCCATCTCAAGATCCTTCATGTAATCACACCTGCAAAATCTTTTTGCTGTGTAAGGTAACATATTCACAGGTTCTGAGTATTAGGATGTAGGCATCTTTGGCGGGGGGGGGGGCATTATTCTGTCTGCCACAGAGTCTTAGTCTAGTTCCATATGTGTATCTATCTTTATTCTTATCACTGAGCAACATGCTGATTATGATTTGACTTCCCATTTAGGCTGTCTCTGGGGAGAAAATATACAGATCATACAGACACTGAGGTTTCTGTCCCTGTGCAGACATTTATTATGGCAAATTAGTAATGTACCTTCTAAGTATGAATTGTCTCTCTTTGCCTTGACTTCAAGGAGAAAAATGCACTAATTATGCCAATGAGAGCATTCTGGCCCATGTGAGAGTTTAATTTCTCACTGCAAACTGGCATTTGGATATCTACCTCTGTCTCTTGTGCATGAGTCAACCTCTTCAGGCCTGTACCCAGGACACTGCCAGGAGTGAGTCTCTGGGCCAGATCCTGAAAACTGGCCAGATCTAATTGTGGTGCTTCGATGAATCCTGCCCAGGTCCTGCTGCCTTCCTTGGATGACCCCTTGACCACTTCCTGTTAATGTCCTTCTCCCCTGATTTCTAGATCATTCACTTAAAAGGAATTAGTCAAAGATGTGTGAAGTAATGTTGTTCTTAAATAATGTTTTTACTATAGAAAAAAATTAGAAAATATTTTAATGGACAGTGGGGTTGTTTTATTAAAAAATACTATTAGCTAATATTTCTGACAATGTAACAATAAAAAAATACTTTTAGCAAACAAAATAAATGAATAAAGCATATGGAAAAATTGAAATTCATTAAACAAATTCTAATGTAACATTTTAAAGTAAAATGGTTATCAGTGATCATATTAGCAAATAAGGTATTATAAATACCAATCAGCTATAAGAAACTTGAAGATTCTTTCAGGTATATTAAGGTGACTTAGAACTAGCAGATTCTTTTCACCCAACAGATTGGAATAAACATTTCCCAAGAGTGTAACAATCTCTAAAACTTCCTCTCCTACACAGTGAAATGACTATAATTTAATATTCAGTGTTACCAACACCTTCCCTTACATAATAAAGAAATTAAAGGATAAAGTAGGAAAAACAAGCTGGATTTATTGAGACAACTCCAGATCATCACTTCCTGGAAGGTGGGAGGACAGATTTATTCTTATCTCTGAGCCTCCTGATTTAAACATTTGTCCTGTGTCCTTGGCCTGGAATACCCTTCTTGTTGGTCTAGTAAACACTTGTTTATTCTCTAAGATTCACATTAAATATCACTTTCTCTGTGAAGGCTTCCTTGAGTCTAAGGGGAAATTGACCCTTCCCATCTTCTGTGCTACCACTGTATACTCTGTAGTTTTGGCAGATATGTGTATGTAAATATATATAATTTAGTTTCCTTAATATGGCACTTACTATAATACTATACTAGGAATCCTTCCAAGCACTGCATAAATATTCAGTCATTTAATCCCCATAACAGCCCCGTGAGGTATATTATCTATCTATCTATCTATCTATCTATCTATCTATCTATCTATCTATCTATCATTTTACATATATATGATTTATTATAAGGAATTGGCTCATGTGATTATGGAGGCTGAGAAGGGGTCCCATAGCAGGGCTGAGAAGTCCCAGGATCTGCAGTTGGCAAGCTGGAGACCTAGCAAATCCAGTAGCATATTTCTAGTCCAAGTCTGAAAGCCAGCATAATGTTTGACCAAATGTCTGGGCACCCCATGGCCCAGTCAAGTTGACACATAAAATGAGCCATTGTAGATGTATAAACAGAGAAGGGCTCACTGAGACGGTGACATCTGAGGGAGGAGGTGAGCGAGTGAGTCAGGTCTGGGGGAAGAGCATCCCAGGAACAATGAGTACAAAGGTCTTGAGGTGCCTGGAAGATTTAAGGAGTGGCAAAGGGTAGGGAGAGTCTTACTAGAATGGAACAGTCAAGGGAGAAGGAAGCAGGGGATGAAGTTGAAAAAGGAGTGGGCCAGGGGGCAGAGCATGAAGGGCTTTAGAGAAATTTTAGGAGGTGAGCTTTTACTAAGAATGTCATTGGAAGGTTTTTGAGCAGAGGGGTGACCCTCTCTGATTTATGTTTCATCAACATCACTCTGACTTGTGTATCAAGAAGAGTCTGCATGGTGTCAAAGATAGAAGATGGGAGACTAGTTGGGAGGTTCCTGCACTAGTTTAGGTGAGCAACAGCAATGGTAGTGATAGTGGATGTGAAGAGAAGTGGTCAGATTCTGGACATAGGTTGACAGTTAAGCTGACAGGTCAGATGTGGGGAATGAGAGAAAGAAAGGCAGCAGGGATGACTTCCAGGTTTTGGCTTGAGCAACTGGGGAAAAGTAGAAGAGGCACAAGGTTTGGCAGTCAGGAGGTAGAAATAGGAGATCAGCAATTCAGTTTTGGACATGATTAATTGAGATGCCTATTAGTCATCCAAGCAGAGGTTTAAGGAGGCAGCTGGATATGTGAGTCTAAAGTTCAGGGGAGAGATGCAGGCTGAACGCAACATATATTAGATCATATTTAAAACCATGAGAGTAGATGAGACCACCAAATAAGTGAGTGAAGAAACTAAAGAGAAGAGGTCCAAGGACCGAATTTTAGAATACTCCAAGTTTTGGAGGTCAGAGAGTTGAATAGAACTCAACAAAGAAGACTGAGGAGGAACCAGAGATATAGGAGGAAGACTAGCCATAGGAAAGAAGCCTAGGACTTGGGCACTGATGCAGGTGGTGGGTGTTTGTGGGAGCTCTCTTCTGACTCATTCTATTTCCTCAGTGAAATAGGAAGCAAGGTCATCAACAGAGAATGAAAATGGGTGGTGAGTAGGTATTTGAGGTTTCAGGACAGAGTGAAGGTATGAAATACCACCTGAGAGAGAGGGATAATAAAAGGACTCGGGAAATATTGTATGATTGCTGGCAGGATTAAGGGCCTACTCAAGGTTTATGATCATAAATTTAAAGTGGAATCTCTGCATGGTTTGATTCTTCACGAGGCACATTTAGCTGCACAGGTGTAAGCATGGACGACCCGGATCATTATTTAATCAGGTGAGTTTCTCAAAGAGTCAGAGTGGGAAAGGCAGCTAAGGGTACATGCAGTGTATTGTAAGTGAAATTAAGCTGGGAAAGGAAGGAAACGAATATATACAGGAATGAACAAATGGTTTCCTTAGTTGGTACTCATTTTTTTCTCTCCCATTGATTGATTCAAGCCCACTTTCTTCTTAATGGCCCACATAAGAACTGTACCACCCAGAAACCATGCTTGTGGTTAAACATGCTCTTGGGTGAGCATGACTTAAGAGGGGCAGATGTTATGTCATGGGTCATAGCATAGAGCGATTTTGCTCTTTAAGTTTTCCCTTAGGTTGTTTAGAATTTTTCTTCCATTCAAATATTAGCTTGTTCTGGCAGCAAAACACTGACCTCTGGTAAATGCTTGAGGGTGACTCACAGAAGTTTCCACAAACATTCCTTTTTTTTTTTTTTTTTTTTTTTTTCTCTTTTTGGCCAGATTTCAGTACCTTTCTGAGTGTCTGGTGAATGACATTTGGGTTGATTCTAATTAGGGCTGTGTGTCAAGGGACATGAGGATGAGGGGACTTTTATTCCCTTTGGGTCCCTGTTTGGCTTCCATTTTGTATTCAGCAGGCAGAAAGAGAGACAACCTTTGTTTACAATGCAGAGTCTCCTTTAATCCAAGGTAAGGGTCAGAGAGGACCAAGAAACAAGGTACAAGGCCAACCCACGGACCACACTGACACACCCATCAGTTCCACCTCCCTAAATTTTAAATATGGCAGAAAATAAATGCTGTTTCTACTTCACTCTACATAACCATCAGTCCATAGATAGCATGGCCATGCCCTAAGCAAAGCCTCATCACTCTTCATGGTCAGGGACCTTGGTGAATGTGGGGTGTGTGTGTGTGAACTATTTTAAAACTAGTATGCTAAAAATAGCTGTGTACAAATAGAAAATGCATGCTTGTTGAGTTCAGGCTTGTTAAGCCCTGGAACTCTTAGCCTGGGATTATGGCAAGTATATCTTGTTCTATTACCTAGAAATCCTAACCAAGGAAGAATCTAAAGGATTCCAATACACGGGCACTCCTACTTAGACCAGTGGTTCTCAACAGGGGCAGTACCACCTTTTAGGATGTGTTATAGGAACTGTGGGAGTATTTTTGGTTATTACAGTGATCAAAGGTGTGCAAACTGGTATTTGGTGGCTGAGGGCCAGGATTGACAGATGTTTGGAACAGTTCCATAGGACATAGAAATTGTCCTGCCAAACTATCAAATGTCCTTTAAGGCACTGATGTGGGTGAAAAACCTGTTTATAATTATCTAAACATAACCCTAACTCTAATTTTATTTCTCCTTTTTATTACATGTGGAGCATTATGTTAATTTTAAAAAGTTTTTTTTCCTGTGTGTTGGTAGGTTATATCATCTATGAATTCCCTTTCAGAACAATGAAGGGATATTTCATTTATGAAAAGGGGACAAACAGCTCTTGCAGCTCAATATCAAAAAAACAAACAACCCAATCAAAAATGGGCAGAAGACCTAAATAGACATTTCTCCAAAGAAGACATATAGATGGCCAAGAGGTACATGAAAAGATGCTTAGCATCACTAATTATTAGAGAAATGCAGATCAAAACTACAGTGAGGTATCACCTCACAATGGTCAGCATTGCCATCATCGAAAAAATCTACCAACAATAAATGCTGGAGACGGTGTGGAGAAAAGTGAACCCTCTTGCACTGTTAGTGGGAATGTAAATTGATACAGCCACTATGAAGAACAGTATGGAGGTTCCTTAAAAAACTAAAAATAGAAATACCATATGACCTAGCAATCCCGCTACTGGGCATATATCCTGATAAAACCATAATTCAAAAAAACACATGCCAAAAAAAAAAAAAAGACACATACACCCCAATGTTCACTGCAGCACTATTTACAATAGCCAAGACATGGAACCAACCTAAATGTCCATTGACAGATGAGTGGATAAAGAAGATGTGGTATGTATATACCATGGGATATTACTCAGCCATAGAAAGGAACGAAATTGGGTCATTTGTAGAGACATGGATGGACCTAGAGTCTGTCATACAGAGTGAAGTAAGTTAGAAATAGAAAAACAAATATTGTATATTACTGCATATATGTGGAATCTAGAAAAATGGTACAGATGAACCTATTTGCAGGACAGGAATAGAGATGCAGACATAGAGAACAAATGTGTGGAGAGGGTGAAGGGGAAAGGAGGAGTGGGATGAATTGGGAGATTGGGATTGACATATATACACTACCATGTGTAAAATAGATAGCTAGCAGGAACCGCTATATAGCACAGGGAGCTCAGCTTGGTGCTCTGTGGTGACCTGGATGGGTGGGATGGGTGGAGGAGGCAAAGAGATCCAAGAAGGAGCGGATATGGGGATATCTGTATACATATAGCTGATTCACTTCATTGTACAGCAGAAACTAACGTAACATTGTAAAGCAAGTATACCCCAATTAAAAAAAGGGGGGGGGGAGGAATGTGGATCTGATACAACTGAGAACTATCTTCTAGATATTTGCTTGTGCCTTATTCTTTCCATGATGAATTTATAAGTTATCTATAATCTCATTCAGCTTTATCCATGGGAGGTAGGGAGGCATCAATCTCAGGAGCCCATATTTAAGTCCTGAAATATAGTCTCAAATGGAGGCTGCCTGTGATTCCTCCCTTCCTTTTTTTATAATCTTTTTTTTCATAATCTTTTCTTTCCTCTTTATTTTTTTGGCTGCATTGGGTGTTAGTTGCGGCACACAGGATCTTAGCTGCCGTACATGAGATCTTCGTTGAAGCACGTGGGATCTTTTTGTTCCGGCTCACGGGCTCTTCCTTATGGTGCGTGGGCTTCTCTCTAGCTGTGGTGTGTGGATTTTTTCTCTATTTAATTGCAACGCGCAGGCTCCAGAGCACGTGGGCTCTCTAGTTGAGGCACATGAGCTCAGTAGTTGTGGCACATGGGCTTAGTTGTCCCGTGCATGTGGGATCTTAGTTCCCTGACCAGGGATTGAAACCACAACACCTGCATTGGAAGGTGGATTCTTTACCACTGGATCACCAGGGAAGTGCCAATTTCTCCCTTCTTACCTCATATTAGGAAGAAATGAAGAGAGAAATATTCAAAATTTCTTGCAGCAAAAGAAATCACATTAAAAAGTTGTGCTAGGATGGGATAATTTGGGGCTAGGCATCAGATTATGTGGAAATCCCCACCAGGGGCAGAGATTATGCCTTCTCTATCTTCTAGTCCTCTGTCTCCAAACTCTCCTCCACCACATATATCCACCAGTTCCTTTCCCTAGAAATGTAATTTGCATGTCCCAATTACTCTATAAACACTGCAAACAGAATTCCTTTGTTCTCAGGGTATGTGTTGGACGGTAAAAGATTTACACTAAAACTTGCTGTCCACCAAGCTCCAGAGATTCCACTTGAATGAAGGTGCCAAGTGAAAGGTTTGGAGAGATCTTCAAAACGAGATCCAGAGAGGCAAAGGGCTCATTAATCAGGACCCTGTAATTACGAGGAACTGAGGCCTTTTCCCATCATTAGGATGAAGCAGCTGCAAATAATCACAGCGGGAAGGAGCAGTACATGACATTGTGATATTATATGCTTAAAAATGCAGTGGAAATGGCTAAGGTATTTAATTTTCAAAAGAGAGAAGCAGACTAATTAAAAGGGAGGTGTTAGGGACCAACAAAGAGAAGGCTGATATTCAAAACTCATAAAATTATATGGGATACTTTCTGTTGGGCATAATGTGAAATCTCAGCAAGAAAAAGGATTGACTGAGAAATAAATGTTTGTCTCCAGACTGGACATGTGTCTCTCAGGAATCCACGCAGGACCTGCAGGACCTCTTACAGTGGAGTTGTGGGTTGGACAAGATATTTGCTGAATTTGGTTGAGGCATGGGGATGAAGGACATGGAAGAGGGAAATGATATGGTTAAGAGAATTGCCAGCTCATGGGTGTACAACCTGTGCAATCACACAGGGCTTATTAATAATTAATCACCCTGTGCTTATGAATAATTTTTGAACAGGGCCCCCCTACATTTTCATTTTGTATTGGGCTCTTCAAATTATGTAACTAGTCCTGATCAAAAGAGTGAACATCTGAGTCAGAGACATCAGGGTTCAAATCCAAGCTCTACCACTGGTTAAGAGTACGATCTTGGGCAACTTGTTTAATTTCTCTTCATTTGTAAAGTAGGAACCATCATAGTATCGACCTCATAGGGCTGTTCTGATGACTACAAGAAGCAACATAGCAGTATTTAGTAAATATTATTAATGTTATTATTATTTTTTTAAATTGTTTATTTATTTATTTATTGGCTGTGTTGGGTCTTTATTGCTGTGCATGGCTATCTCTAGTTGTGGTGAGTGGGGGCTACTCTTCATTGTGGTGCACGGACTTCTCATTGCAGTGGCTTCTCTTGTTGTGGAGCACGGGCTCTAGGCACACGGGCTTAAGTAGTTGTAGCACATGGCATAGTAGTTGTGGCTCACAGACTCTAGAGCACAGGCTCAGTAGTTGTGGCACACGGGCTTAGTTGCTCCGTGGCATGGGGGATCTTCCTGGACCAGGGATCGAACCTGTGTCCCCTGCATTGGCACGCTGATTCTTAACCACTGTGCCACCAGGGAAGTCCCATAAAGTTGTTATTAATGACAAAAATTTAGATGACATGGCAGAGGCACCAAGACACCAGCCTTTGCTGGAGTAGAACTGTTTTCTAAACTCATTTTTGCTAACGCATTTCTGCTCTGAATGTGTATATTGATGTCACCATCCTCGTGGCAAGACAGGCCAAGATAATTTTCTTAATTGCAGGCTTCACTGACACATTTTGTGCCAGAACCAAAGGAGAGTAGGTGTTATTTCAAATCTATGAATCATCACATACACTCATGCATCACATATTTCTTATAGGTTTAAAAGAGTTGAACTCTAACCAAGATAATGGAGATATTATTTTAGAATGTGGAAACATGTCCATATAAAGGCAACTTGCTATTGAGAATACTTCCTTCTCTGCGTGGGCCTGCCAAGTCATTTTATTTGCCATACAGTTATTTAAGGCAATATTCCTAAACAAAGAAGGTACAAATCAAAAAAATCACCAGAGCCATTTTGCTAGGACTACACACTAATTATCACCTTGTCATGATTAAATTGATTGTATTGTATTAGAATATGGTTTGGGCTAAGTGAGGAATGAAATGTGGAAATAAGGCTGAGTGGAAGCATTTTCTTCCATTTTGACTGAATACCCCATATTAGTTCCTTGCTTATTACTGTAATTAAAAGTAGTCTTTGGCCGTACTTTTAAAATTATTTCTGAAGTTGAGAACAAATTTTTAAAATGTAAAATGGATTTCTTCTTCTTTTTTTTTTTTTAATATTTATTGATTTCTTTATTTGACTGCGCTGAGTCTTAGTTGCAGCATGTGGGATCTGGTTCCCCGATCAGGGATTGAACCCAAGCCCCCTGCATTGGAAGTGCAGAGTTTTAGCCACTGGACCGCCAGGGAAGTCCCTAAAATGGATTTCTTAAAAAAAGGTTTTAATATGTTAAATATGTCATGACCATACTACTCAGTGGAATTACCTCAGCTACTGTACCGTGATAAAGAACTCTTCCCCAAAGAGATGAGTCATAGTTCTAGAAGAAAACTCTTCAATTGTTAGGAAGACAAATTTGCCCCTGTGATATGGGAAGTGAATTCTTTCTTTCCAACCAAGGCTAGCTCTGTAGTTTCATGTGAAGGCAAAATTGGACTTCCACCTCTTTCTAAACATTTTAATCCCAGGGTTCACTCTATCACTAAAGATAATCTGATAAATACAGTGTTGTAGATTTAGGAATGACTTTTATTTTATTTTATTTTATTTATTTTATTATGACTGTTTGCCTCGCAGCTTGCAGGATCTTAGTTCCCCACCAGGTATTGAACCTGTGCCCTAGGCAGTGAAAGCATGGAGTCTTACCACTGGACCACCAGGGAATTCCCTCTCCCTAATTTTATATCTTGCTTTTAAAAAAACTTTTTATTGTAGTAAAACTATTTAACATAACATTTCCCATTGCAACCATTTTAAAGTATAAGTTCAGTGACATTAAGTATATTCACATATCTTGCTTTTTTTTTTAAAAAAAAAAAAGAGGTCTTCAGCTTAAATCTGCCGAGTTGTTGCCAAACCTCTGTAGATCATTAGCATAGACACTGACAAGGAAGCGACAGACTTGCCTGTGACATTTTTCAGGGAGTGCACCTTTGTGGTTTATGAGAGAGCATCCCATACCAAGCAAGGGTGGGTGCACCTCAGGGCTCAGCAAGAAGCAAGAGAGAACCAGGACAGAGGTTTTCTGAGATTCTGCATGTGTCAATCTCTGTCCTGGGATAGGTTAGAAATAATGAGCTGACTAGTGCTGTCCCCAGTCCTCTGTAAACCCTTCCAACAAACTTTAAGATTGCCTCCCCTCCCCAGCCTCTTTCCTTAATCAATTGTTTGTTTTTCTTCCCTGTAGTTTTATTCTTTCCCTCTATTGGCATTCTATCCATGTGTGAACTAGCAAAGTGTCTCCCATTTTAATAAAACATAGAAACCAAACAAACCAAGCAAAACCCTCTCTTGTCAAAATCTTCCCTTGTTAGCCCCACATTCTAACTTTTTTGTTTGTTTGTTCTTTCTAATGTAGTTAAAATTTTTCTTTCAAAGTTATATGAGCCAACATGGACATGGTTTAAAGTGTCAAATTATTTTCTAAGGCCTTTGACAACAAACAACATCTCTGCCCCTCTGCTGCTTCTTACTCCCCAGGAGCAACCATTTTCCACTCTTAAAGATATATTTAAAAAAAAAATCATCTCCACATCTCAGAATAACTTGCTTGTTCAGATTTTTCTGTTGAGAACCATTGAGAGCTCTTTCAGATTGGCCATTGAGAGCTCTTTCAGATTGGTTCCAGTGTCCCTTTTTATTGTCTGAGCACTTCCTTTCTTTCTGGCAGTATACTTACTTTTCTCCAAGCTCATCTTATATCTTCCTTGCCTGCACCCTAGAATCAGCCATTTCTCCAAGGAGCCCTGGTTCCTTCTATTGGAAAATGGTTTTTAGAAACCAAGATCTGGGTACAGGTGTGCTCACTGCTGTTGGGAGAACACTGCTTCTAGGCTTTCTCAGTGGACAGAGCTAAGAAACATGTATCTATTCCCATGTATACATACATTATCTATAATTATCTATTTCTTTACTATCTACCCAAAGTATATAAATTAAACATGAGTTACACTGATGTCCCCAATTCTAACTTAGTATTAGAGGGTTTAGTCTAGCTTCTCCCTTTTTTATTTGTAACTTTTCCCTCTGTGAGGAACCTGTTTCCTATTATCAATTATTCATCATTTGTTCAACCCTAGTATAGATGTAAAGTACTTTCAGAATTCTTAACCTGTATCCCTGAAAGAAACTAATTTACAGACTAGAGTACAGCACTTATATACAGTTCTTTTTATCTTTAGCTTTATAGTATCTAGTAAAGATACCATTTTCCAAAGTTACTCTAGGTCAGCTCCTTCCCCACCCCTTTTAAAAAGATTATGGGGACTTCCTAGGTGGTGCAGTGGTTAAGAATCTGCCTGCCAATGCAGGGGACACGGGTTCGAGCCCTGCTCTGGGAAGATTCCACATGCCACGGAGCAACTAAGCCTGTGCGCCACAACTATTGAGCCTGTGCTCTAGAGCCTGTGAGCCACAACTATTGAGCCCATGTGCTGCAACTGCTGAAGCCCACACACCTAGGGACTGTGCTCCACAAGAGAAGCCACTACAATGAAGAGCCTGCACACCACGATGAAGAGCAGCCCCCACTCGCAGCAACTAGAGAAAGCCCATGTGCAGCAATGAGGACCCAATGCAGCCAATAAATAAATTAAAGAAATAAATAAATTTATATAAAAAAAGATTATGTCATGCATTTGTAATACAGTTAGATTCATTTCTCACAGTCTGTATTGCATTCTGGGATCCTCTAACATCCCAGTTAATTAAAAAAAAATTTCCATACATTAAAGTCCATACACGGTAATGTACAGTTTTTTGGGTTTTGAAAAATGCATCATGTCATATATATACACCATACCAGAGCCATACAGAACAATCCCATCACTCTAAAAATTTCCTGATCTCTAATTCAACTTTTGATTGCTCTTATCAAATTGCTTTAAAGAGCTGTGCATTACTGTATCTTTTACTAGAGAGCTCCACTGGCTCACAATTAATAGCTACCTTCAACAGGGGTTGTAGAGCAGTGGTCCCCAAACTTTTTGGCATAGGGACCCGTTTCATGGAAGACAATTTTTCCACATACTGGGGCAGGGGATGGTTCAGGCGGTAATGCAAGCCATGTGGGGGGGTGGGGGGGGGAGGAGTGATGGGGAGTGATGGGGAGTGATGGGGAGCAGCAGATGAAGTTTCACTTCTCACCCGCTGCTCACCTCCTGGTGTGCCATTAGGAGCCAGGCTGTGGACCAGTACTGGTCTCTGGGTGGAGGTGGGCAGAGGGTGTTGGGGACGCCTGCTGTAGAGAGATTTCTGATATATCCAACTGTAAATGGCTAGAGGGGCAGGTTAGAAGATCAGAGTTATTGGGGAGTTGATGGAAGCAGGTGGTATATGGGGACAAATTAGATTCCAGGGGAAAGCAGAGAGAGCAGTTAACTGGGCAGGTCTGACGGTATGGAGGGCTTCAGCCAGAGGGAGAATGTGCTCATTATTAATTCATTGTTTGTCAGCTCCCTTCAAGGACTAACCTGTATAAGTGGGTCTGGGCCCTGTAAATATTTTTCCTTTGGCATCTGGCACAATATCTTGTTATTAGAAGGTGCTGGAGAGAGACACTGAAGGAAAAAGAGGATTTCCCTTCTTGGTTCCAATGGCTTGGTAGCCTGAAGAACATGCTTTCTTTTTCACTGCTCAGCTCAGCGCTAAGGTCCTGTAGTGTGTAGCTTCTGCTGTGTGTTTTTCTTAAGCTCTTGTGATAAATAGCAGCAGTGTGGCTGGGAGCTCCAGACAGCACAACCTTCACCCCAGCCCAGATTGCTCTCTGCAGGGGCATGCTGGGACTCATTGGGCTGGCTATCTGGTGAGCAAGATGCTCAATCTTTGTCTTGTTCAGTGAGTCAGAGTTGCTCTGTCCCAAGCCATACGCAGAAGTGCACTGCTGTGCAGGGAGACCTCTTCAGGTCCCAGTCCCAGCAGTGCCCACAATGGCAGCCCAGCTCCCTCTGTGCACCCACCCATTAGCTTCATCTCATCTGTCCCTCACAGAATTGTTTACCATGGCTGTCCTGACATGGACACCAAGCATCCCAGGACTCACACCTGCTCATCTGCCCCCTGACTCTCTCTGCACCTCTTTCCCTCTCCACACCCAGCTTGCCCACCATCTCTGGCTGGCCTGTGCCCAGAGGGTTGTTTCTGCTTTTCTGGCAACTCTGGGCCATTTCTAACCTAGGCAACTTCTCTGCATCAAATGGGCTTTGACCATACCTTCTTCAACAAACTTTGAAGTTTGACCTCCTCTAAATTCCTCTTTTTTGGTTCTTTCCCTCAGTTCTTCAGCACCATTTAGAGCTCTCTTTCCATCTTTATAGTTACTCTCCTATCATTGCTCAATAATTCTTTAGAGTCAGCTCCTCCTTTTTAAATTGCTCTGTGGTTTCTGCTCTTTATTTGACTGCAACTAATTAAAGTCTACTCTCACAGGGAGAGGGCACAGGTGTTCTTGGTCTTTTATTAAATCTCATTTCAAGAAAGAGAATAAAGCAATTTCCTGTTAGGAAACTTGATGATGATACTGGCTCAGGCTCTCTAAGTAGAAGATCAAGTCAATATAGAAACCCTAACCAGTAACTCAGACCCCAGACCTTAGATCCTAGCCTGTAGTGCAAGGCAGAGTTCTGAGAAAGGGAGTTTCCTATATGACAAAGGGACAGCTACTAAGTGCATATTATAACCTGGAACTGGTAAAGGTTCAAAATGTTTGTTAGACTCTGCCAACAGTGGAGTAAGATGAATTATTCTGGGAACAGTACACTGAGATGTAAAATTCAGCTTCTTTTCTTTGAGCTTGGCACTTAAAACTGGCATAATAGCCACATAGTTTCTAGATTAGGCATGTATTAATTAAAAAAAAAAAGGTTCTTCTTTGTTTCTTTCTGATTCCTGCCAACAATGCATTTCTAAGTTTCTCTTTTAAAGAAAATTTCCTGGGTCTGAAAAGGAAGTTTGAAGTTCTTATGAAATTTGAAATTCTGCTGACAGACTGATCTTACTTTAAATTTCTTGAATGTTCTATTTCTCTTATTTGGCAGATAATGGGTCATTTTAGTTTCTGGATTTTACTAGGCTGTGGTTTGAACAGTCTTCTTAACAGTACAATTTTTTTTTTTTCAGCAAGAAACTTCCTTTTAATGATAAAACTCAAAAATAAGCACACAACATTTCTCTTACATCCCGTTGGTCACAATCTAATCACATGATCACAACTAGGGTGTCCTTGTGCTCAGGTAAAAGTCAAGTGTTCTGTTACTAAAGGGAAGAAGTGGAGAATTGATTAGCATTAGCTATAGACACAACACTATATTGCTTCACTAAGCAATTGAGTGGGAGGAGGTGGTGGTGTTGGGTGGAATCGGTGAGGTTAGAGAGGTAGCTTGGTTCAGACTATAAAGGAGGCTATTTTGCAGGTTAAGGAATTCTGGCTTTCTTTGGGGGTGGTGGAGGGGTCATTGTTTTCATCAGGCATGTAACTTGATGGAGTTAATTTTTTTTAAAAAGAGCCCTCTGTTGACATTGAGGAGTTGGTTGATCAGGAAGGACTGGAGATTAGGTCAGCAGGTGGCTGACTTTTGCAGGGCTCCAGCTGAGAGCCAGTGGGAGCCTGACCTGGGGCACTGGCAGTGGAGACAGAGATGAGGTGACTAATTCAAGATATGTTTAATCAGTATCGAGATGAGAGTTCAGGAATGTGTTGAGGATGACACTCCAGTTTCAAGCTAGACTCCTGGGTTCTGTATTCAGAGGTCTGAGACACTGTAGAACTCTTCCAGCTCAGCCTAGAGGCAAGTTTCTAATGAGAGAAAGTATAACAGTACTATTTGTTAACCATGCTGTAATTAAAGGGTGAAGCTGAGGTCCTCCAATGTTTCTTAAGGATTTCCTCGTTAACTCTACCATATCTATAAATCTCTGATAATTGTATCTGTAGCAGTTTTGCTCATAAAACAAGGTGTATAAACAAAGTGAGATGATTGTCCACATACCCGAAGAAAGGAGGAATAAATGACTTATCTGAATACAGGAGACTTTTGTTTAAAGCATTCAAGATCTCTCCCATCATTTTTCTTTTTTTTCTTTTTCTCCCATCGTTTTCCTATATGTGTCCTCATAGTAATCTAGTGAGTCAGTAATTACTTTAGAGATAAGAAAACCAAGCTAAATAAATTAGGGAAATTTGTCCAAGAAATTGTTAGTGTTAGCACTCTGACTAGAAGTTGTATTCTAATTTTCTGGGTAGTATTCTTTACTTACATATTTCTTAACTTTATCTTTTTCTCAGTATAAAAAAAGCTGACTATGCAATAACCAGTTTTTCTTGAATGAGATAATTTCGTTCTTTTTTTCTAAATCATCTGTCAAGAATGATAAAAATTAAGTATTATTTATAATAATTCCATTATAATAATAAAGATGATAATAAAGCAGTAACTCATATTTGCATAACAGTCTATTGCTTATGAAGCACTTTGACATGTATTAGCCAATTTCAACCTCACAAAAAATCCTTGCTAGCTAGGTAGAAAAAAGTACTATTCTATTTTACAAATGAAAAGTAGAGGCTCAGAGGGGTCAATTGACTTCCTTAAAGACACACATTAGTGTGTGGTGGAGATTGAATTTGAACTCAGGCTTGACTCCAAATCCTATTCTGCTAACCATTCTCATTGAATTTGAACTCAGGCTTGACTCCAAATCCTATTCTGCTAACCATTCTCGCCTCCATGTATCACATAATAGCCAAAGACATGTTAAGCACATCTGTTATTCAGCTAACTAAATGCACCCAGAAGTCTAACCTGGCAGAGAGAACAAAGCTTTTAAGTGTTCCAGGTATGGGTCTAATTCTGAAGTCAAGTAGAGAAAGAGTGGGCACATACTAAAATTGAATATGTATTCCATAGCATGTATTGTGAGGACACAGGCTTATAATGTAGATATTGTACCCTCAAGATATAGTAGCGTATATGTGTGTGTGTGTGTATATATATATATACACATTATATATACACACACACATTATATATATATAATGTATGTATTATTTCTCTCATTTTATGGACATAGAAACTGAAGCTCAGGGAAGTTAATTAAATTACCTAAATCCAGATCCCTCTGATTCCAAAATGTGTGCTCTTTTTGGATTAATGTAATTGACTTCAAGAGAGATATCTGTTTGGAAAGATTCTTCAGGGAATGGGGAAAAGGAGTTGGCCTTCTTCCACCAGCTTGACCACAAAATGAGGCCCTGCTTTGAAAAGGATTAGTGTATTATTAGAGGGCAGAGCTAGTGTATTATTAGAGAGTTCCACTGGTTGAACTAGTCATCTGATAGGCAGTGAAGAAGACATCGCAACTCACGGCCTGGTGACATGGGCAATGCGTCTGACTTCTTTACCGATGCTCAAGGATACCCTTCAAATAAAATCATGCATTCTCTCCGCAGGTATGTCAACATCAATAGACCAGTTTAGGTTTGATCATAACCATTAGCAGGGGCATATGTTCGTTGAATTTAACAGAAGCATAATTGTCTGTACTACTTACATTTTTATTTCTCTTTAAAAAAATTTGCTGAGAATATGCAGTTGAATTCCAGATGGCTAAATGAGTATTGAATGGGCCCTCATTGTATTCTTTGACTGCATGGTGTCTCTCCCTGTGTTATAAGGATGTGTGTTTTTAATGACACATTTTGGATTTTGGGGGACAGTTTTGATTTCAAGTTATTTATTATTTTCCTCCCAAAGCATTTCTGCTTATCTGGGTCTAGATTTTTTATTCAGAAAATAGCAAGTATATTCCATGTTGAGCCCGAGGCATTTTAGTTGCCATCTGTCACCTGTACATTGTCTTTTACTATATTACCTGTTGATTCCTACATTAAGAATACAAGGGAGGGAATTCCTAGGTGGCACAGTGGTTAAGAATCCGCCTGCCAATGCAGGGGACACAGGTTCAAGCCCTGGTCTGGGAAGATTCTACATGCCGCAGAGCAGCTAAGCCTGTGCGCCACAATTATTGAGCCTGTGCTCTAGAGCCCATGAGCCACAACTATTGAGCCCATGTACTGCAACTGCTGAAGCCCACGTGCAGAGCCCATGCTCTGCAACAAGAGAAGCCACTGCAATGAGGAGCCTGCGCACCACAATGAAGAGTAGCCCCCGCTCACATCAACTAGAGAAAGCCTGTGCACAGCAAGGAAGACCCAACACACCCAATAAATTAAATAAATAAATAAATAAATAAATAAATAAATAAATAAATAAAAATTGCTTAAAAAAAAAAGAATACAAGGGAGCAGTGTCTGACACATAATTTACCAAAACCTTCCTTACACTGAAAAATTAATTCCATTTGCAAAATTAAATGGAAATTATAGCAATTATCCAAATAATTCAGGTAAAATTTCTTTCTAGTGTATCCCCTTCTACCCTCAACATAAGGGTTGTCAGGGAAGGCATATGAACTTCGGACTTGAACCATAAACCACACTGCTTGATTAACTGATTTCATGAGATAACTAAGCAATCTGCCCCTTGGGGTTTCCTGGTGTTCAAAATTTTCTTACTGTCCCTACACTTGGTTTTCCAGCTATACATCTCATATATTATTTTCCAGCTACAAATGCATATGGTACCAGAGTTTGTTTTTTTGCCAAGTCATAATCATGAGTGAAGAACCAAGGACGGAGAACATTGTATTTGCTCCTCAACCACTTTCTTAAAATTAGCAGTTTGCTAAAATGAGTCTTCAATATAAACACTAAATTGTAATGAATATGTCTCCTTTATAGTTCCTCAGAAGGTTTTGATGCATAAAGTTGTCCTCAGTATGGCAGAATTTATCAGTTAGAAACATTCTGAGGAGAATATCCATGTAAAGTTTTTTGTTTTTTGTTTTTGATATGCCGCGTGCAGTTTGCAGAATCTTAGTTCCCTGACCAGGATCGAACCCGGGCCCCAAGAGTGATAGGGCCAAGTCCTAACCACTGGGAATTCCCTAGAATATTTTTTAAAAATGAAAAATAAAAAAAAAGAATACTGAGTCTATGTTTGATTAATTCAATTCTATGATAAAAAATGAATGTTGTCTGATTAATTCTATGATAGTTGTTTACTGTTACATGGTCTTCAGAAAAATACATTTGATTATGCTAACAGTGTATTTACTCTAGATTGTTAATAGGTTCTGAAGTTATAAACTTCTTTACTGTAATACATGTATATTTGTTGTTAGCAAAAATATGCACAATACTGTTGTTTATAGAACACTGAATGTTTGGCAATTTATAAAGTGAAATGTAGGAATTACATGAATTAGGAGTTAGAGCAGAGAAGACCCTAAATGATGTAATGGAGTGACGATCTTAAAAGGGGATTGAGGGAGAACCAGGCTAAGACAAAGCAGAATAAGGGAGGCTTTCATTTGGTTATCAAATGCCATACAGAGGAGATGTATGGAATCATCTTCATAAATATGAAGAGTAAATGAACATTCAGAGAACAAATATTTTTAAATCATATTCATGCTTTGGGATACTCACTAATCACACACAGGAACTAGAAGAGAATTGTTTTTTCCATTGTGAGTAATTCAAATATTGAAATACCTCAAATATTGTATTAAAGTATTTCAAATACAATCTTTGAAAATTCAAATATTGGTCTTAGGGAAACAGGACATATGGAGCGATGAGCTTTTTTAAAATTCTTTAAATGTTGAATCTCTGAAGAGAATTTGAACTAAGAGTGTTAGCATTAATGCATGATACAAGCTAAAATATGAATAATCTCTGAATTTTTTCTCTTTGGTTCTTTTCTTAGGGGGCAGTATAAATATTTTAAAAATCAAAGTTATTCAAAATATTAAATAACACTATGAAGTTTATATTAAAAAATTTAAAAGTAGTGCTTTTTCTGTCCCCCCAGCTGAGGCTTTTAAATCTTTTGCAGTTTTTCCTGATATAATATGCCTATAGCTATACTGCTATTTCTTGACATAAATTTTAGACTTTATTAACTCCACACACACATATACTTCCCTTTCCCTATCCTCTTAATATAATCCTAATCTAATTTCTAGTTAATTCAGTATTTAGTATTTACATTATTATGTAGGTGTTGGTCATTAGTAAGCCAATTAAGTGTACTTTCACTAGTTTCCTTCATTGTACAGCTGTTTGGTTTCTTTGGAGTTAAGAACTGCCTAGTTTTTCATCTTATCAGTTTTCTGTTATTCTAACCAAATGTTTAATTAGATTTTCAGAAGCTTATCAATACTACATTGAACACTTCGGATAATCTATTGATTATCTCTGTCCTCCTGCTCCTGTCTAGATTGGTTGCTACCTGGATTGTCATCCCAGGACTGAAGACACTCTAGTAGTTTTATGTATGACATTACCTGTTTCCCAGCTTTCATGTTTTCTTCTTTTTTGTTAGGTCCCTCATTTTACTGGGACCCATTCTTCAGTAGTTGCCTGAGGTAGGGTGCACGGGCATCCTTCCATACTTACCCTCATAGTTGATTGTCACACCCTAGAAATTAATCTAGGATGAAAATAGCTTCTCCTCCGAACTGGAAAACCTTTGCTTCATTGTTTTCAGAACTCCATTGCTATCAAGAAGTTTGATACCTATTCTGATTACTGATACTTTTAATGTGATTTATCTCCTCCCCCCAATCCTTAGAAGTTTTAAGTTTATTCTCAGTATCCTGAAATTTCATTCTGTGACTTGGTATCTTTTTTCTATTCATTGGGCTGCGCATTTAGTAGGCCTTTCGATCTGAGATTACATGTCTAAATTGCATGTTTTTTAGCTCTAGGACATTTTCTTTGATTTAATTTCATGATTTCTTTTCATCTTTCTTTTTTTCTTTTCTTTTCTTTTTTTTTTTCCTGTCTTCTCTTTCTGTAAATCCTGTCAGTCAGATATTGGACATTCTGTAATGATTCTTTATTTTATTTTTCTTCTCTTATTGTCCATCTTTTTATCTTTTGATTTTACTTTTTAGACGATTTCCTTGCTTTTATCTTCTAACCCTGTAATGAAGCATTTTTGTTTATTTCACAGCCATATTTTTAATTTCTATAAACTTATGCTGATAATTTCTTTAGTAAAACAATCATCCTCCTCCTGTTTCATAAATATAGTACCTTCTTTTATCTCTCTGACGATATCAATTACACTTTTTAATAAAGTTTTGTCCTGTTCCTTGTATTATCTTTGGCTCCTGTGTGATTTGTTGTTGATGTTGGAGGTTTTCCTCAAGTATCTTATAGCCATTGGTTAAATACTTACATTTTTAATAATCTAACAATTTTTTCCAGAGATGAGTAGAGTATATGAATTTATTTGTTCAAAAATCTCTTATATTTACAATACAGAATTTTATCAAATTCTCTGTACACCCACATTTAATAATGAGGCACAAAATGCTTCTTTTTATGCACAGGAAGTGCTCACACTTCTAAGTCCTTAGCCTTTCTAAATGTCTGCAGGGTAAACCGGCTGCCTGCTTTTTGGTATGCACCTTTTTGGATACTTAGGCTTTATCTTCTTTTGCTCAACAATGTCTTTGCCATTCTTCCATCTGTTTCTTAGCTTTAAAAAATGTGGGGCTTCCTAGGTGGCGCAGTGGTTAAGAATCCACCTGCCAATGCAGAGGACACGGGTTTGATCCCTGCTCCAGGAAGATCCCACATGCCATGGAGCAATTAAGCCCATGCGCCAAAAAAAAAAAAAAAAAAAAAGTACAAAAAAAAAAAAAATGTGTTACTTTTTTGTCTGCTGATGTTCATTACCTATTTGCTCTTAAGATTTGTACCATTTTTTGGTGGAATTTCAAAAAAGAGACAAATGTAATTAATCTGCCATATATAACTGGATATCTCTTATTGGTTTTGTTTGTTTGTTGTTTTGTTTTTTTGCGTGTTTTTTTGGCCGTGTTGGTCTTTGTTGGTGCAGGTGGGCTTTTTCTCTAGTTGTGGAGAGTGGGGGCTACTCCTCCTTGTGGTGCGAGGGCTTCTCGTTGCGGTGGCTTCTCTTGTTGTGGAGCACAGGCTCTCAGTGCACGTGCTTAAGTAGTTGTGAAACATGGGCTTAGTTGTTCCGCAGCATGTGGGATCTTCCCAGACCAGGGCTCGAACCTGTGTCCCTTGCATTGGTAGGCGGATTCTTAACCACTGAGCCACCAGGGAAGTCCCCAACCTCCTGCTTTTGTTGACACATCTCTCTCATCTCCTGCCTCCCTCTTATGAGGATTCTTGAAATTACATTAGGTCCACTCAGGTAATCCTGGATAGTCTCTCCATTTCAAGAGCCTTAATTTAATCACATCTTCAAAGTTCCTTGTACCATGTAAGGTAACATATTCATAGGTTCCAGGAAGTAGGACCTAGCCATTATTCAGCCCACCGCACCAAGGAAGGCTAAATAGCCAAGAACACAGCTGGATTACAGCACAGCACAGTCGTAAATCCTCACTGCTACCAACATTGAGCATGCACAAACAGTGCTGTCAGCTGAAACCCCAGAGCTGCCTCGATTCCTCTTGTCCCCAAGTAGGGCACTGATTTTTATTAGTTTATCATCCAGTATCCATTCTCATCTATTCTTCAGTAATAGAATTTTTATCTGGTCACATAACCACCCAGAATAAAACTTTCCCTGTTTTCCTGCAGCTAGGCATGGCCATGTGACTAAGTTTTGGACAATGAGGTGTAAGTGCAATTTTCTTGTGGCAGCTTCTGAGAACCTTCCTCTGGAGATAGTTGGGATTTGCCTAGTTCTTCATCCCTTCTTGCACTCTGCTGCCACCTTGGACCATGAGAGCCAGAGCCATACCCTGAGGATGGTAAATAGTGAATAGAATGAGCCTGGGTCCCAGGGGACTTCATGGAGCAGAGCTGCTATACCAACTCTGGACTTCTTGCCTCCAGGCTCAGTTTATGTGAGAAAGAATTAAAATTTTATCTGTTTAAACCACTGTTACTTTGGGTTTTCTATTATGTTTAGTGGAACTTAATTTTAAATGATACACTGAGGCTTTTTTATTCAGCTCTTCCTTCTATTGGGTGAGCTGCTACAGTCTCTTGTTCATAAACTTTTTTTTCCTTAAGTAGAAGGATTTTGTTTCTGGGCCTGCTGTAAGGAATTGTACCAGTCAAAGGAAGGTTTAGAATGTCACATACTAATAGCATCACAGTGATATTATCATAGTCAGAAAACTGATTACTGAATTCTCTAGCCCAGTAATTCTCTGCAACAGAGGAGATACTATATACCATTGTGGCATTTTGGAAACCTGTAGACACATTTTGGCTTGTTAAAATGATTGCGGGATGCACCGGCATTTCGTGGGTTGGGGCCAGAGATATTTTGCAATGTAAAAGACTAACCCATACATCAAAAAATTGTTCCGTGAGTTGAATGAGACTTTCAAGTGTTCTATAGGACTTTCATGTAGGTATAAAACTTATTTGCAAGTATCTGTGCCTAGAACCCATGTCCATTTTATATAAAGTTCTAAGTAGTTTTTACATATTTTTAAGATCACTGAATTTTCCTGGAATGTAACTACTGTGAAGCCAAGAAAGAACTGTACATTGTTTGCTTGGGGAACTTTACCAAGAGGCATTCACTGTTTGGAAAGCGCATGTGCGTGACAACAGTGCTGCTCATGGCGTTTGAGTCTCCAGTACAGCATGATACCCATGTGTGGTTGTTGCATTCACAGTGATTCTACCCATAGATGTAAGCCTCTGAGTGCCTAAGAGTCTTCATTCTGAGATATATATTACTTAATTATAAGTGTATTTTATCCTTTATTTTATAGTTAGAGCATTACATTGGTTTAAAAAATGTTTTGTATAAATAATATTACCTATGAGTCCATTTCAGGATAGCAGAGGCAGCATTATACATCTTTGTTATAAAAAGGGAGTATTGAGTCTGGTAGGGCTCTGGGCAATAAAAACAAGCACAGTCCACTAGTGGAAGCAATGTCTGGGAGATACTGAGTCTGTTTCCCAAAGATTGGCATGAGTTCTTTGGACCTGGGAAAGAGTTGAGCCTTGATGGACTCTCTTGATAAGGCTCAGGGGCTTCTCTAAATGTCTCTTGCTAGCCCTCAATATTACCTTGACTCTGACCACCAGATCACGGATTATTCCTTTTTTCCCTCCAGTGGATTACTTTGTAACTGAGCTTGAACACCAGCCGCCTCTGTTCTGCCTCCATATCACTTCTTCTGTGACATTGGAAATCAGTATTTTTAGATGCTGAATCCAGATAAATCTATATAGAGAAAGTAAATCTGGTTCTACTTTTACTTCCTGTACAGGATATCATTAGCATATTTTCCATATGAATAGGGACTGTCTGGTACCATATGTTATTCACCATATGGCATTATGCCCGTTTCCAGGCATATTTTAATATAGCACAAAGGCAAAAAGGTTTAAAATTGAAATGTTTGCTGTGCATTGTGGTTTGAACTTTTTGAATATCGTGAAGCCTGAGTAAGTTAGCTTTCTTCATCTATTTTATAGAATGAGCTCTCAATATATTACCTGGAAAAGTTAACTGAGCAGGAGAAACTTTGGGTAAAATAAAAGTAAATTATTAGCCTTTTAGCTCAGTCTAGGCAGGGCTTCATGGATTTTTGCGATTACAAGCCATTTTATGAGGTGGACAAAGAAGAAACTGGGAAGGAGTCTGGTTGACAAAGAAGAAGGAAGGCATCATTTCCCTGTTCATGTTATTAAAGGCTCAAAAATTAGATTATTTCCCCTATTAAAGACACTATCAATGTATCTCATAGTGAAGATACTTTCTTTAACTCGAGAAATATTTATTGAGGCCCTGTTGTGTTTTAGGTACTATGCTAGTTTCTGGGGAAACAGTGGTGAAAAAAAGACACAATTCCTGACCTCAAGGAATTAAAAATTATTATTATACCTATTAATAATAATTTAAAAACCACTTATGATTTTATAGTTACACATAAGTGCTATTAAGGACTTTGCAACATATACAAATATCCAATCATTATGCTGTACACCTGAAACCAATAAAATGGTATATGTCAATTACACTACAATAAAACAAATAAACAAACAAAACTTTTTAAAGTACTGTTAAGAAAAGGAACCTAAAATAGAGGACACTGACTACCCTGGATTTTTTTCCAGTGGCCCTTGTGTATCTAACCTCTATCTTTCTTGACCCTGCCCTGTGTTCCAGGAAGTTGCCTTGGTGGCCTCGAACAACAGGCAACCTGTCTCTCTGGCCTCAGTTTGGGTTTGGCCAATAAGAGGCATCAGCAGGAGGTTAGAGGGTGGGAACAGAGTGAAATCAGGCTATTAATTCCCTGTCCCTGCCAGTATAAATTGACTTATTTTCTTTGCTGGAGGCCACAGCTATTCTCTCTGGATTCCAGGAACACCCCTCATCCCTTACCCCTGTAACTGAGGGGCGATAGAGCTTCCTACTATTGCTAGCCAAGGATACTTTACTACAGCTGGTCTGGTTGGCTTCCCTTAACAGGGCCCACATCTTTGTAAATGGTCTCAATAAACTCACCTGTGCCATCCTTTTCCTAACAGTACCTGAACCTATACACTAGCTTGGACCAGACTGAGGTGGGGCTGCTGATAAGGGAGCATTCTAGGCAGACAGAAGAGCCATATGGGAGAAATGTTTGAAGGAAAGACAGTGTGGCTGGAGCACAGAGAGGGAGTGAGATGATGCTAGAGGGGGAGACAAGGCCAAATCATAGGTCATAGGTTGTAGTCGACGTTATTCTTTCTTTTTCTTTTCTTTCTTTCTCTTTATTTTGACTGCTCAGCACTTGAAACGCCTTCTTATGTTTGGGGAATTCCCCACTTTAGTAGTGTTAATGGTAGGTGGGCCGACTTCCTGTTACAGAAGCTCAGCTCCAAGTGGCTAGGTGCGGTCACATGACCCAGCCTCAGCCAATCAAGTGCACCCACCCAGTATTTGAATCAGGAGCCAGATGGAAAACTGAAGAATTCCCTTCGTGTTTTGGTAAGTGTGGTAGTGGCTCCAGCAATGGTTTCCAGGATGTTGGCAGTGTAAGCTGTGGCATCCATTTCCTCAGCTTGGCCCCCAGCCTTATGGGTGGCTCACACTCTTATTTAAGTTTCTCTCTTGTCTGAGTCAATTTCTTCCTAGAGGCAATATACTTTTAATAAATTTCTTTGCTGTTTAAATTAGCCAGAGTCAATTTCTATTTTTGGTAACTAAGAACGTTATGCTTTAATGACCACGGTAAGTGTTTTGATGTTTATCACAGGAACAAAGGAAAGCTACTGAAAGCTTTTAAGCAGTAGGAATGGAGTGGTGGCAGTGACAGGATCAAGTTCGCACGATGGAGAAATCTGTCGGACTGCATCCAAGAAGATCTAGATTAAACGTAGGGAGACCAAGAAATGGGTGCTGTTGGCTTAGACTAAGAGGGGTTGCAGTGGAGTCAGAGAGAAGTCCATGGATGTAAGGGTAATTTAGCAAGTTAACTTGCTATGAATGGGTGTGGGGAGGTTAAGGAAAAGTGAGGCATCAAGGTTAATCCTCCATTTTCTGCTCCCTAAACTTGTGTTGACTGACTACATGAATTCAACTACTTTGTTTAAAGACTTGATTGCTACCCAGGACTTAATGGCTGATCAAAATGATTTTCCCATCCTTTTATGCTTTCTATATATGCATAAACTTGTTGGAGTTGAATGCCAAATTGCATATAAATTATCTTAAGATCCAGACTCTGAATTCAGACCATGTTTCAAAGCTTGGCTATCACCAATGAGGAGAAACACAGGCAGTCTGAGTCACATTGTGAAGTAGTATTTTGTGCTGAAGATTCATCTGCAACATTTGAGTCAACATGTCCTTGGGCTCTTACAAGTAGGAGGCAAACCCTTTTAGAGAAGCCAGAATTGGGCTGCCATCTGTTGTGCATGGGCTTTGCTTCTTGTGCATAACTGGGGAATAAAACATTTAACAGGCGGTGTCTGGAAAGTGATATGTGGCATTTCCATTCATGAGAAAACTCTAAATTGTGTTTTCTGTTTAAGAATATTGTTTAATATCCTTCTGGGCTTGTTTTTGCATCCTCAGTTGAGTGAATTATTGCCTGAAGTCCACTATCATCAGCATGTACACCATAACCAAACATCTGGAAACTGTGAAAGTAATATTTGTTGCTTGCTGATATTCACAGCCTCTTCAGTGTGTCAAGCTATGTTTAATATCTGTTCCAAACTTGACTTATTTACAACTTTCCCCAACCAGAGGCATAAAATTTCCATTTATTGTACACTTATTTTGTACCAATTACTCTGCCAACTACTAATAAATATATATTTATACATCCTCACATACACCATATATTTATTTAACTCTCACTCTAACCATGTGCAATAAGTATTACTGACCATATTTTACAATAAGGGAATTGAGGTCCACATTTTGAAATCCTGATTCAAACCCAGATATGTATTACTGGGCCCATGCCAAATCACTGGGCCACAAAATCATCTGACTTATCATTTGTTCTTCTCCTTTATTCTGTGTTCTATCACCTGGTATCAATCCCAAATATATTATTTTGAAATTGAAGGCATCATGTAATACAATGTAATGCTTTCTAATAGAGATAAAAGCATAGACAAATAAATTAATGGAGAAGTAAGGTGAGAAGATATGTGCACCCCAATGTTCGTTGCAGCATTATTTAAAATAGCCAAGATGTGGAGGCAAACTAAGTACTCATCAACAGATGAGAGGATGAAGAAGATGTGATACACACACACACATGTGTATATACAGACATACATGCAAACAATGGAATATCACTCAGCTATGAAAAGCATGAGATCTTGCCATTTATAACAATGTGGATGGACCTAGAGGGCACTATGCTAAGTGATGTAACTCAAAGACAAATTCCATGATTTCATTTATATGTGGAATCTAAGAAACAAAAACAAATGAGCAGACATGGAAGCAACCTAAATGCCCATCAACAGATGACTGGATAAAGAAGATGTGGCACATATGTATAATGGAATATTACTCAGCAAGAAAAAGGAATGAAATTGAGTTATTTGTAGTGAGGTGGATGAACCTAGAGTCTATCATACAGCGCAAAGTGAGCCAGAAAGAAAAAAACAAATACTGTATGTTAACTCACATATATGGGATCTAAAAAAAGTGTACTGATGAATCCAGTGACAGGGCAAGAATAAAGATGCAGATGTAGAGAACAGACTTGAGGACACAGGGTGGGGGGCGAAGGGGAAGCTGGGGTGAAGTGAGAGAGTAGCATTGAAAAACATACACTACCAACTGTAAAATAGATAGCTAGTGGAAAGCTGCTGCGTAACAAAGGGAGATCAACTCAATGATGGGTGATGACTTAGAGGGGTGGGATAGGGAGGGTGGGAAGGAATCACTGGAGGGAGGGGATATGGGGATGTATGTATAAATACAGCTGATTCACTTTGTTGTACAGCAGAAACTGGCACAACAGTGTAAAGCACTTATACTCCAATAAAGAGCTTAAAAAAATTACCTGAAAAATAAAATAAAGATGGTATCTTTCTCTGTTCAAAAAAAAAAAAAAAGGGATTTCCTAGGTGGCGCAGTGGTTAAGAATCTGCCTGCCAATGCAGGGGACATGGGTTCGAGCCCTGCTCCAGGAAGATTCCCACATGCCATGGAGCAACTAAGCCCATGACCCACAGCTATTGAGCCCGTGTGCCGCAACTACTGAAGTTCATGTTCCTAGAGCCAGTGTTCTGCAACAAGAGAAGCCATGGAAATGAGGAGCCTGCACAACACAACGAAGAGTAGCCCCCGCTCGCTGCAACTAGAGAAAGCCTGTGTGCAGCAACGAAGAGCAGCCAATAAACAAATAAAATAAACTTATAAACAAACAAACACACAAGTGAACAAATGTAAACAGAAACAGAATCATAGATACAGACATCAAATAGGTGGTTGCTGGAGGGGAGGGGCTAGGGGTAGGAGCGAAATACGTGAGGAAGATTATGAGGTACATAATCTATTAAAATAATTATTAAATTATTTTATTTAAGTTTAAATTAAAAATAAACTTTATTCTAAGTTACAAAATAAATGAGTCTTGGATATGAAATGTACAGTGTGGGGAATGTAGTCAACAATTACATAATATTTTTGTATGGTGACAGCTGATCAGTGGACTTATTGTGGTGATCATTTCGAAAAGTATTGAAATAGTAAGTCGCTGTGTTGTATACTAACACAGCATTGTAGGTCAATTATACTTCAAAAATAAATAAACAAACAAACAACCTCAGAATAAGAGATCAGATTTGTGGTTATAAGAGGCAGGAGGAGGAATTGGATGAATGTAGTCAAAAGGTACAAACGTCTAGTTATGGGATAAATAGGTACTAGGGATGTAATATACAACATGATAGGTATAATTAACACTGCTGTATGTTGTATATGAAAGTTTTTAAGAGAGTAAATCCTGAGTTCTCATCACAAGGAAGAAACGTTTTTTTCTATTTCTTTAATTTTGTATCTATATGAGATGATGGATGTTCACTAAACTTGTTATGGTGATCATTTCATGATGTATGTAAGTCAAATCATTATACTGTACACCTTAAACATATACAGTGCTGTATGTCAATTGTATCTCAGTAAAACTGGAAGAAGGAAAAAAGTAAGTAAGGTGAGGAGTTAAAGAAGTAGTTAAAGGAATTGAACATCTAAGTAGTTAAAAGAAGTCATCAGGATCTCTGATCAGTCCAGGAAAATTAGTGAAACACTTTTCAATGGATTCCTCCATATGACACCTATGTTATAAGTTAGGGTGAGAAATACAATCAGATTTGTTTAAAAACATCAGACAGGGACTTCCTAGGTGGCTCAGTGGTTAAGAATCTGCCTGCCAATGCAGGAGACATGGGTTTGAGCCCTGCTCTGGGAAGATCCCACATGCCACGGAGCAACTCAGCCCCTTGGCCGCAACTATTGGGCCTGTGCTGTAGAGCCCGTGAGCCACAGCTGTTGCGCCCATGTGCTGCAACTGTTGAAGCTCATGCACCTAGAGCCCGTGCTCTGCAACAAGAGAAGCCACTACGAGGAGCCCGCACACCACAATGAAGAGTAGCCCCCACTCTCAGCAACTAGAGAAGGCCCATGTGCAGCAATGAAGACCCAACGCAGCCAATTAAATAAATAAATAAATAAATAAATTTATTAAAAAAAAACACAACAACAACAACATCAGACAAACTCCACTACAGTAAAGGGAAAATACTAGACCTGGAGTCAAAATACAGGGTTTAAATCTGAGCTTTGAATTCTACGTTTACTACCAGTTGTGTGAACTTGGGTAAATCACTTGACATCTCAGAGCCTCTGTCTCCTCGGATGATAACACCTCTGTTACGCAACATCTGTGAAGATTAAATGTTGCTTATATCTGAAATTATTTATAAACTATAAAGCATTATACAAATGCAGTTATTATTGTTAACCTACTTGAGGCCTTAAAGGTTAAATTTCTGGAAGTCAAGTCCAGGGCAAATGATGTCTATGTTCCTATAAGCAGGGCAACATTACTAGCAGCAATACCAACCATCATGGCTATGCTTATATTTGCTCATTTTTCACATTTTATTTTCTCCTTACAACAGCACTGTGAGGCATTGCAGTGTTATAAAATTTATAGAACAAGAAGCCAAAATAGGAAGACTTCCAGTGTCAGAGAGAGAATAAGAAATAAAATTAGGATTTAATTCTACCTTACACTATATTTTCCCTCTTTAGAATACCTTTGCTTAACACCATTTATGGAAAAAAAAAAGTCACTTAAGCATCTGTGATTAAATTTAGCAGGTACTGTTGAAAGATGAGACTAAGAGAGTATATTTAGAGAAAGAGCCTACTTAAAATGAATTGTTATCTGCTAGGAAAAAAATGGGTTTCAGGTATTCCTAGAGCTCAGTCTAGCAAATTATTCATCATTAAGGGGGAAAATCTGTGATAACTATACCCACAATTCTTTTTTAAACATCTCAACTTTGAATTCGTATCTGAAATTGATTTTTTTTTCCTATGCAAGATGTCCATACTTACAGATATGTCCGTGTAGTGGACTAGCAAACCTTCAGGGGAAAGCAAAATTTAACAGAACAATAGATAATTATCAGTTCAATGAGTCTTTATAGTTAAAATTTAAGTTGTTTGCCTTTTCCAAATAGAAGCTGTAGGCAGAAATTGTTTTATTGTCAGCCTAAGTGCTTTGGTTATCTTAAGCGTGAAGTATTTTTAGCTCTGTTTGTGTAACACGTAGGATTTAAGTAAAACATTAAGGAAAGGAGAGTGAATGCACATTGTTCAGTGTGACATTTCATTTTATAGGTCTATTTTGGCATGGAAGTTGCCTCGAATGTTTCACTGATGAGGTGGCTTAGCTTCTTCTTGTACTGTAACTGATGTTTCTACGTGGAGGGATTTCTTCAATAATCTTGGGCCTTTCTCTGCTCCTTTAGTCACTTCATTCCAGGCGAGGAGGGATGACATTGTTTTGTTGAATGTGAGCGAGCAATGGCGTTTGCATAGTCCTGTCCATTTGCAGTATATACTATTTGGTATGTCTTCGTAGCTTACAAAGAACCCTCTTAATACTTCCTTGCTTCCAGGGATGGACTGCACACAGCAGCATGATCACCTCCAGCCACGGGTGGAGGTGGGTGAATTTGGGCCAATGAGATATCCTCTCTAGGGATTAGAATAAAGAGAGTCAGTCAGTCTGGCCATGATACACTCGTAAACTCCGGAGTTTGGGTATGGCCATTGCTTTCCTCTGTGAAAATTAATAAAGGGAAAACTCACTAAAATGGAGTCAGGAGGCCAGAATGGGGAGCTCTCACTCCCATACCACTTTCTGTCAATACACACCCCAACAGGAAGGGATGTACTTTGCATCTCCAGCAAAAGTGGCCTTACTTTACCACTGCCAGCTGGAGGAAGATAGAATTGCCCTTGTCTGGCAACAGCTAAGCCAATGAGAGACTGTCGCAACTCAGCCATTGAAAAGCCACTGTACTTCAAACTCCCAGTTTCATCCTATGGACTTTTTGTTTGTCATAGCCCCTCCCAACTTTCTCTTCTCCTCTATAAAAGAGCTTTCTTTCTTTTGTTTTACCAGACTCGCATGTGGTTCACTATAGTTATGTGTCTCAAATTGCAATTCTTTGCTGTTCCCAAATAAAACCATTTTGCTGGTAAAATAACTGGCTGTTCTGTTTTAGGTTAACACCTCCTATGTGGATCAAGAAGCAAAGGCTATTCTGCAGAAAAAGGAGGATAAACTAGGTCCAAAGAAGAGAACTGCCTGGGTTCTGATGACTTTTTAGTTCTTACTTCCAGTTCGTTTCTGGGACCTGGTTGAATTCCTGACGTGTTCTATGAGATACCTGTATCTTTTATAATTATAAAATCCTCTTTTTGCTTTTGCTAAAGGTAGCACTAGTTGTTTTCTGTTACATGTACCCAAAGTATCTTAATAAATATATTATTTAGTTGTTAATAGAATAAAAAATCTTATACAGGCTGTTTGAGGAACAGGCTCTACATGTATTTATTGGTATAGCCATTTTAGGTGGTGTAATGAAATTTTATTTTAAATGTCCTTGTTTAGTTTAATTGATGAAACATTATAATATGTAAGGAGAGTATAAAATATAGCCATGTGAATGGAGCATTTTTAAGCAAACCTTGCTAGATTTATTTATTTATTTATTTATTATTATTTTTAAAAATATTTATTTGGCTGCGCCAGGTCTTAGTTGCAGCACATAGGATCTTTAGTTGCAGCGTGCAGGATCTTTCATTGTGGCATACAGGCTCTTAGTTGCAGCATGCAGGATCTAGTCCCCTGACCAGGGATCGAACCCAGGCCCCCTGCACTGGGAGCATGGAGTCAACCACTGGACCACCGGGAAAGTCCCCTGGCTAGGCTTAGAAAGTAGGAATATATTTCTAACTAAAGAGAGCTTTGTTATTGTTTTGTTTTGTGGAAGAAAACAGTTAAGTTAGTGAGAACAATTATTATTGAGAGATGGCACACACAGGGGATCAGGAGTAATCTGTTCAACCTTGTCAGGAATATCTATGAAATATTTAAAATAAGGAAACTAAAAAAATAAATGTGGTATCTAAGAATGGTTTTTCTTATTAGCTACAGAATTATACAAAATGGCAATTTTTATTGAGTCAATAATATAATTTATTTTGTTATAAACAAATAGGTGATCTTTGTCTCTTCATTCATTAACATGAGGTGTATTTGTCCAGAGGATATAGGGATCATGAAGATGTAGTCCCTGCTCCAGAGTCACATGGAGATTCAGAAATTGCAAATCAGCTAAATTCTGACTTGGGATTCCATTTAGCTGTATTTGCCATTGTCAGCCTATAGAATGCTTGATAGTAAATGGTCAGCCTCAAAATGTGCCCAATGACAGTAACCAGAGGTATGAAATACTTGTATAACCAAACCAAAAGATAATGTGACTCAGTTTTTTTCATATATGGGCATAATTTGCCTGATATCCTCCACCTCCATTTCCCCCAAGAACTTGCATAAACATCTCCCACTGCCAAGTGAAGTAAAAGATAGAATGAATGGAAAGATTAATGTGTTGCCACCATATTTAGAAGCACAGTAAGGGTGACCAGGTGATGATGTGCAAGTGGGCCAGTAAGTTTTTGGGTTTTTTTTGAGGTTTAGTTACTTTATAATATTATATTATTTTCAGGTGTATAACATAGTGATTCAAAAATTTATAATTATATTCCATTTAAAGTTATTATAAAATATTGGCTGTATTCCCTGTGCCGTACAATATATCCTTGTTGTTTATTTATTTTATACATCTTAGTTTGTAATTCTTAATCCCCTACCCCTATCCTGCCCCTCCTTCCTTCCCTCTGATTCATTATAATCATTTGTTTGTTTTATTTTTGAGATTCCACATATAAGCGACAATGTTCAGGATTTGTCTTTCTCTGTCTGACTTATTTCACTAAACATAATACTCTCCAGGTCCATTCATGTTGTTACAAATGGCAAAATTTCATTCTTCTTTAGGGCTGAGTAGTTTTCCATGCATATCTACACACCACATCTGCTTTATCCATTCATCTGTTGATGGGCACTTAGGTTGCTTCCATATCTTGGCTATTGTAAATAATGCTGCTATGAACATTTTGCATCTTTTCAAATTAGTGTTTTCATTGTCTTTGATACCCAGGAGTGGAATTGCTGTATCACATGGTAGTTCTATTTTTAATTTTTTAGGAAGCTTCATATAGTTTTCCATAGTGGCTGCACCAATTTACATGCCCACTGACAGTTTACAATGGTTCCTTTTTCTCCACATCCTTGCCAACACTAGTAATTTGTGGTCTTTTTGTTGATAGCCACTCTGACAAGGTTGAGGTGATGTCTCATTGCGGTTTGATTTGCATTTCTCTGATAATTAGCAATTCAAGAATCTTTTCATGTGCCTGTTGGCCACTTGTGTCTTCTTTGGAAAAATGTCTGTTCAGGTTTTCTGTGCTTTTTAAAAAAAATTAATTTATTTATTTATTTTTATTGGCTGTGTTGGGCCTTTATTGCTGCACACAAGCTTTCTCTAGTTGTGGCGAGCAGGGGTTACTCTTGGTTGTGGTGCTCGGGCTTCTCATTGCAGTGGCTTCTCTTGTTGTGGAGCATGGGCTCTAGGCACGTGGGCTTCAGTAGTTGTGGAACACGGGCTCAGTAATTGTGGCTCACAGGCTCTAGAGCACAGGCTCAGTAGTTGTGGCACATGGGCTTAGTTGCACTGAGGCATGTGGGATCTTCTTGGACCAGGGCTCGAACCCATGTCCCCTGCATTGGCAGGCAGATTCTTAACCACTGTGCCACAAGGGAAGTCCCTCTGTGCATTTTTTAATTGGGGATTTTGTTGAGATTGAGTTGTATGAGTTGTTTATATATTTTAGGTGTTAACCCTTTATCAGGCATATCATTTGCAAATATTTTCTCCCATTCAGTTTTTTCATTTTGTCGATGGTTTCCTTTGCTGTGCAAAAGCTCTTAACTTTAATTAGGTCCAATTTGTTTATTTTTGCTTTTGTTTCCTTTGCCTTAGGAGACAGATCCAAAAACATTGCTACATTTTTTTTTTAATTAAAAAAATTTTTTTTGGCTGTGTTGGGTCTTAGTTGTGGCACTCGGGATCTTCATTGAGGTATGTGGGATCTTTTGTTGCAGTGCGCGTGCTTCTCTCTAGTTGTGGTGTGCAGGCTTTCTCTTCTTTAGTTGTGATGTGCAGCCTCCAGGGTGCATGGGCTCTGCAGTTTGTGGCACGTAGCCTTTCTAGTTGAGGAGTGTGAGCTCAGTAGTTGTGGTACACGGGCTTAGTTGCCCTGAAGCATGTGGGATCTTAGTTCCCTGACCAGGGTCGAAACTGCGTCCCATGCATTGGAAGGTGGATTCTTTACCACTGGATACCAGGGAAGTCCCCATTGCTACACCTTATGTCAAAGAGTGTTTTATGTATATTTTCTTCTAGGAATTTGCTGGTTTCCAGTATTACATTTAGGACTTTAGTTCATTTTGAGTTTATTTTTGTATGTGGTGTGGGAAAATGTTCTGATTTCATTCTTTTACATGTAGTTGTCCAGCTTTTCCAGAACTATTATTGAAGAGACTATCTTTTCCCTTTGTATATTCTTGCCTCCTTTGTCAGAAATTAATTGACCATAAGTGTGTTGGTTTATTTCTGGGTTCTCTACTCTGTTCCAGTGATCTCTGTGTCTATTTTTGTGCCAATACTGTATTGTTTTGATTATTGTAACTTTGTAGTATACTCTGAAGTCAGGGAGTGTGATACCTCCAGCTCTGTTCTTTCTCAAGATTGTTTTGGCTATTTGGGATCTATAGTATTTCCATACAAATTTAAAATTTATTTGTTCTAGTTCTGTGGAAAATGCCATTGGTATTTTGATAGGGATTGCACTGAATCTGTAGATTGCCTTGGGTAGTATGTTCACTTTCACAATGTTAATTCTTTCATTCAATGAATATGGTAATCTTACCATCTGTTTGTGTCATCTTCAGTTTCTTTCATCAGTGTCAGTGTCTTACAGTTTTCTGAGTACAGGTCTTTTACTTCCTTGGTTATGTTTATTCCTAGGTATTTTATTCTTTTTGATGTGATTGTAAATGGGATTGTTTCCTTAATTTCTCTTTCTGATAGGTTGTTATTAGTATATAAAAATGCAACAGATATTTCTGTATCTTAATTTTGTATCCTGTAACTTTACTGAATTCATTGATGAGCACCAGTAGTTTTTTGGTAGCATTTTTAGGGTTTTCTATGTGTAGTATTATGATATCTGCAAACAGTGACAGTTTTACTTCTTCCTTTTCAATTTGGATTCCTTTTATATCTTTTTCTTGTCTGATATCTGTGGTTAGGACTTCCAATACTATATTGAATAAAAGCACTGTGTGGGCATTTTTGTCTTGTTCCAGATCTTAGAGGAAATGCTCTCAGCTTTTCACTCCTGAGTATGATGTTAGCTCTGGGCTTACCATATATGGCCTTTACTATATTCCCTCTATACCCACTTTGTGGAGAATTTTTTTCATAAATTGATGTTGAATTCTGTCCAAAGATTTTTCTTCATCCATTGAGATGATCATACAATTTTTATTCTTCAATTTGTTAATGTGCTATATCACATTGATCAATTTGTGGTTACTGGACCATTCCTTGCCTACCTGGGGTAAATCCCACTCGATCATGGTCTATGATCCTTTTAATGTAGTGTTGGATTCAGTTTGCTAATATTTTGTTGAGGATTTTTGCATCTATGTTTATCAGTGATATTGGCCCATGGTTTTCTTTTTTTGTGGTATCTTTGTCTGACTTTGGTATCAGGGTGATGCTGGCCTCATAGAATGTGTTTGGAAGTATTCCTTCCTCTGCAAATTTTTGGAATAGTTGGAGAAGGATGGGTGTTAACTCTTCTCTAAATGTTTGTCAGAATTCACCTATAAAGGGATCTGGTCCTGGACTTTTCTTTGGTAGGAGTTTTTAAAAATTACTGATTAAGTTTTACTACTGGTAATTGGTCTGTTGATAGTTTTTTATTTATTCCTGGATAAATCTTAGGAGATTGTACAGTTCTAGGAATTTTACCATTTCTTCTAGATTGTACATTTTATTTTAATTAATTAATTATTTTTTTGGCTGCACTGTGCGTCACTTGGGATCTTAGTTCCCCAACCAGGGATTGAACCCACACCCCCTGTAGTGGAAGCATGGAGGCTTAGCCACTAGACCACAAGGGAAGTCCCTAGATTGTCTATTTTATTGACATATAGTTGTTCTTAGTAATCTCCTATGATTCTTTGTATTTCTGTGGTGTCAGTTGTAACTTCTTTTTCATTTCTGATTTTATTGATTTGGGCCCTCTCCCTTTTTTTCTCAATAAGTCTTGCTAAAGGTTTATCAATTTTGTTTGTCTTTTCAAAGAAACAGCTATTAGTTTCATTGATCTTTTCTATTTATTTTTACTCTCTCATTCATTTATTTCTGTTCTGATCTTTGTGATTTCTTTCTGTCTACTAGCTTTGGGTTTTGTTTGTTCTTCTTTTTCCATTTTCTTTAGGTGTAAGGTTAAATTGTTTATTTGAGATTTTTCTTGCTTCCTGAGGTAGGATTGTATTACTATAAACTTCCTTCCTAGATTTAGAACTGATTTTGCTGTGTCCCATTGTTGTAGATTGTTGTGTTTCCATTTTCATTTGTCCCCAAGTATTTTTTATTTCTTCTTTGATTTCCTCAGTGGTCCACTGGTTGTTTAGTAGCATATGGTTTAGTCTCTTCTCTGTGTGTTTGTGTTTTTTGCAGATTTTTTCCTGATAGCTGACTTCTAGTCTCATAGTATTGTGGACAGAAAAGATGCTTGATATGATTTTGATTTTCTTAAATTTACTGAGACTTTGTTTGATGGCCTAGCATATGATCTCTCCTGAAGAATGTTCCATGTGCACTTGTTGAGAATGTGCATTCTGATGCTTTTGGATAGAATATTCTCTCTATATCTATATCTATATCTAGTCCCTCTGGTCTAATGTGTCATTTAAGACCAGTGTTTCCTAATTGATTTTTGGTCTGGATGATATAAGTGGGGTGTTAAAGTCCGCTACTATTATTGTGTTACTGTCAATTTCTCCCTTTATGTCTGCTAGTATTTGGTTTATGTATTTAGGTGCTCCTGTGTTGGGTGCATATAATTTTTATATCTTCTTCTTGGATTTATCTCTTGATCATTATGTAATATTCTTCTTTGTCTCTTTTTACAATTTTTTTGTCTAACTATTGCCACACTGGCTTTATTCCTTTTGCATGAAATACCTTTTTTCATCCCCTCACTTTCAGTCTGTGTGTATCTTTAGATCTGAAGTGAGTCTCTTATAGGCAGCTTATACATGGGTCTTGTTTTTGCATCCACTCAGCCACTCTGTATCTTTTGATTGGAGCATTTAGTCCATTTACATTTAAAGTAATTATTGAATTAACACAATATTGTAAGTCAACTATACTTCAATAAAAAAGTAAAGTAATTATTGATAGGTCTGTACTTACAGCCATTTTGTTAGTTGTTTTTGGGCTTGTTTCTATAGTTCTTTTTTATTCTTTTCTTCTTCTTTTGCTTTCTTCCAGTGTGATTTGATGACTATCTTTAGTGTTTGAATTCCTTTATCTTTTTGTGTATGTCGATTACAGATTTGTGTGTGTCTATTACAGATTTTGTGTGTGTGTGTCTATTTTGTGTGTATTTTGTGTGTGTGTCTATTACAGATTTTGATTTTTGGTTACCATGAGGTTTATATGTAGTAATCTCTCTGTATACATGATTTTTAAAGCTGTTGATCTCTTAATTTGAAGTGCATTTAACAACCCTGCATTTTTACTCCACCCCCCCCATGATTACTGACTTTTGACATCATACTTTACATCTTTTTCTTTTATGTATCCATTAACTACTTATTGTGAATATAGATATATGTGGTTGTATGTTGTTGACCTACTGACTTTACTGTATTTTTGCCTTTACCAGTGAGAAAGAAAAAGCAAGAAAAGGAAGAAGTAAAACTGTTTACAGATGGCATGATCTTGTATGTGGCTAATCCAAAGGAATCTACAAATAATTCTTAGAGCTAATAAACAAGTTCAGCAAGTTTGTAGGATACAAGTTGAATATGCCAAAATCAACTGTATTTCTATACACTAGCAATGAACAATCAAAAAATAATTTTAGAAAAATAAATCCATTTACAATAAAATCAAAAAGAATAAAATACGAATGAATATAAAAGCACAAAATTTATACTCTGAAAACTATAAAAGATTGTTGAAAACAATTAAAGAAGACCTAAATACATGGAAAGACATCCATGTTCATGTATTAGAAGATTTCATATTGTTAAAATGCCAGTACTTTCCAAACTGATCTACAAATTCAATGCAATCCCTTTCAAAATCCCAGCTGTTTTTTTAAAATGATAATTGAAGGTGATCCTAAAATTCATGTAGTAATGCAATGGACCCAAACAACCTTGAAAAAGCACAAAGTTGAAGGATTCACATTTTCTGATTTCAAGGCTTACTACAAAGCTACATTAATCAAGAGAGTGGGGGTACTGGCAAAAGGTTAGACATATAGATCAATGGAATGAAATTGAGATTTCATAAATAAACTGTTACATTTGTGGTTCATTGAATTTTGAGATGTGTCCCAAGATAATTCCATGGAGAAAGAATAGTGTTTTCTTGATACTGGGACAACTGAATATTCACTTACCTCACACCATATATAAAAATCAATCCAAAATGGATTAAAGACCTAACTATCACAGCTAAAAGTATAAAACTCTTAGAAAAAAATAAACAAGCATGAAACTTTATGACATTGGTATAGGTGATGGTTTCTTAGATATGACAACAAAAACATAAGCAAGACAATTTTAAAAATACATTGGATTTCATAAAAATTAAAAACATTTTTGCTTCAAAGACATCAAAAAGAAAGTGCAAAGACAACTTTTGGATTGGGAGAAAAATTTTGCAAATCTTATGTCTGATAAGGAACTTGTATTTAGAATATATAAAGAACTTTTACAATTCAAAAATAAAAAGACAAATAACCCAAATAAAAACTGGAACGAAGTGAGAGAGTAGCATAGACATATATATACTACCAACTGTAAAATAGATAGCCAGTGGGAAGTTGCTGTATAATAAAGGGAGATCAATTCGATGATGGGTGATGCCTTAGAGGGCCGGGACGGGGAGGGTAGGGGGGAGTCATGGGAGGGAGGGAATATGGGGATATGTGTATAAATACAGCTGATTGACTTTGGTGTACGTCAAAAACTGGTAGAAGAGTGTAAAACAATTATATTCCAATAAAAACCCTAAAAAAATAAATAAATAAAAGCAGACAGAAAAAATGAAACGCAAAAAAAAAAAAAAAAAGAAAAAGAAAAAGAAAAGGGCAAAAAGTCCAAATAGACATTTGTCTAAAGAAGTTATACAAATGGCCAATAAACACATGAAAAGCTGCTTGATGTCCTTAGTTACAGGAAAATGAAAATCAGCACTACAGTGGGATACAATTTAACACCCACTAGGATGGCTATAATCAAAATGACAGTCAATAACAATTGTTGGTGTGGATATGGAGAAATTGGAACCCTCATACATTGCCAGTGGGAATGTAAAATGGTATAACTTATCTATATCTGTATTAGTCAGGAGTTTCCAAAGAAACAGAAGCAATGGAATGTGTATCTCTCTCTATATTTATTATAAGGAATTGGCTTACATGATTATGGAGGCTGGCAAATCCCAAGCCTACAGGGATGAGTGAACATTGCAGTGCAAGTCTGAAGGTCTCTGCTACATAATTCCCTCTTGTTCTGGGAGGTCAGTCTTTGGTCTATGCAGGCCTTCAACTAATTGGATGAGACCCACCCACATTATGGAGGGTAATCCGCTCACTCAATTTAAATTTTAATCTCATCCAAAAAGCCCTACAGAAACATCCAGAGTAATATTTGACCATATATTTGGGCATCATGGCTCCATCAAGTTGACACATAAAGGCTTCACAAAAGCCTATTTTTTTCCCAGTTTCTCATTGGTCCCAGAGACTGGATAACTTTAGGGCATGGCATTGTTCATTTGCCTAAAAAGCAGTTATAGATATAGCTTGCTGTGCATGATAAAAGTACAATGGACAGTATGTGCCTGACAGACTAATTAGGCTATTAATATAGTTACTAATGGGGTGACAAAGATAATTCCTAGTAATAAACTGATATATCTACCTCTAGAGGTTTTCTTTTTCCTAAACTTTTTATTCAACTAAAGATTTTAAAATGTCATTCATGTTGACATTTCTTTTTAGTAACATTTATATTTTGTGAGTTCCTTGTAGCAGATAGTGTGAGTTTTGCACTTTTAAAAGTGTTTTGATTTTAGATTTAATGTTGCTTCTTCAACATTCACTAGAGCCCAGAAATGAAAATGTTCCCATCTGGAAAATTATACCTTTGAACACAAGTTAAGCTCTTATTTCTTTATACAAAGGCTGCTTAGTTTTTTAATATGTAAAATATTAAACCTGGTAAAGAGCTTATGTAAATGCAAGGAAAGAGTTCTGGAAAAAGATACAGCAAGTGGTAATAATGGGGAGATGAAAAGGGAACTGGGATTGAGAAAAAGTGGGAAGTACAAAGGGGACTTTAAACTCATTTGCATTGTATTAAAATTGTTATGAAAAATATATATGCTTATCACTTTATGTAATTAGCAATGAAAAAATACTTTATCTGGTCTGATTCCCTTATTATGTGGATTGCTTAATGAAGGCTTAGAGGTTGAGAGGCTCAAGGAAGGTTGCACTGTTAGTTAGTGGTAGAGACAGGACTTGAAGCTAGGTCTCCTAGTGCTCAGTCCCATGCTCCATTTAATGATCTACCTAACCAGTAACATACTAAAAAGATCAAAATGGCTTTTTTGCGTACAGACACACCTCACAGATATCATGAGTTTGGTTCCAGACCATTGTAATAAAGTTATCTCAATAAAGCAAGTCACACAAATTTTTTATTTCCTAATGCATATAAAAGTTCTATTTACACTATATTGTAGTATATTAAGTGTGTAATAGCATTGTGTCTAAAAATAGACATACATTAATTTAAAAATACTTTCTTGCTAAAAAATGCTAACTATTATCTAAGCCTTCAGCAAGTTGTAGTAGTAACATCAAAGATCACAGATCACATAGCAAATACAATAATAATCAAAAAAGTTTGAAATATTGTGAGAATTACCAAAACATGACACAAAGAAATGAAGTGAGACATGTTCTTGGAAAAATGGTGCCAATAGATTTATTCAATGCAGAGGTGCCACAAACCTTCAATTTACAAAAAAAATGCATTATCTGCAAAGTGCAATAAAAGAAGGTATGCCTTATATTGAATATAGAAAATATTAACTAGTCAAGAAGTTTAGTAGATTTTAGGTAGAAACTCAACTGGAAAATTAAAGTTAAATTTAATTTTACTTCTTATTTTTAAAAATTTTATATTTCATTTCTAAATTATATATTTCAATAATTTTATTAATGTATTGTTTTATAAACATAATTACAATTTTTTTTTATAATTTACAGCAGCTGCCTAGTAACAGTAATCCATGCTTGTCTTTTGTAAAGCAGTCTCCCAGTTTTTGAGTTCTTATTGTTAATTTGTACTATAGGGAACTGAAATGTGTATTCAGGTATCTTTTTTTCAGGTTGGTAATCATATGATACAGTTTGACACCTTGTATTTCAAAGAGTATCAATATGTAGATTTCAAATACATTTTATTTTATCAGATGCAGCAGAAAAAAGACCAGATTGCCTTGGAGAAGGGACTTTGAAGAACTGGTGGGCCTAGACATGGGTCAAGGAGAGAGAGAAGGAGGGTACAGCAGGCATCTGGCTAGACTGGTGTGGAAGTGAGGCAAAGACCAGGATCCCTTACAAGTGATCAAATATGGCTTGCATGGAGTGTGAGTAAGTGAGTAAGTAGAGGGTAAGTAAATAAGATAGTGGTTAGCAGTTGCCTATACTGAGTCTTGAAATTTGTCTTAGTAATTTCACCTTTGTGAGCACAAAGATTTAACTATTTCTGTTTAACTCTAAGCTGGAACCTGGATTATCAAGGTCTTCTAGTTAAGTGTTATTTGGAAATAAAACAGTATTTGAGGACACACTAACTGAAAGTGAAGGGATGGAAAGAGATGTTCCATGCAAATGGAAACCAAAAGAAAGCTGGGGTATACTTATATCAGACAAAATAGACTTTAAAACAAAGACTGTAACAAGATAAAAGAGCATTATATAATCATAAAGGGATCAATTCAATAAGAGGATGTAACATTTGTAAGTATTTTTGCACCCAATATGGAAGCACTAAATATATAAAGCAAATATTAACAGACCTAAATGGAGAAGTAGACCGCAATACAGTAATAGTAGGGGACTTTAATACCTCACTCATATCAATAGATTGATCATCTAGAGAGAATACCAATGAGGCAACATCAGCCTTAAACAACTCATTAGATCATATGAACTTAACAGTTACATACAGAACATTCCATCCAAAAGCAACAGAATAAGCATTCTTCTTAAGTGCACATGGGATATTCTCCAGGAGATCATACGTTAGGGCTCAAAACAAGTCTTAACAAATTTACAAAGATTGAAATCATGTGAAGCATCTTTTCGACCATATGATATGAAACTAGAAATCAATTACAAGAAGAAAACTGGAAAATTCACAAATATGTGGGGATTAAACAGCATGCTACTGAACAACCAATGGTCAACAAAGAAATCAAAAGAGATATTAAAAAATAGCTCAGGACAAATGAAAATAGAAGTACAATATACCAAAGTTTATGGCATACAGCAAAAGCAGTTCTAAGAGGGAAGATCACAGCAATAAACACCTACATCAAGAAATAAGAAAGTTCTCTAAACAACCTAACTTTACACCCCAAGGAACTAGAAAAAGAAGAACAAATGAAGTCCAAAGTTAGAAGAAGGAAGGAAATAACAAAAATCAGAACAGAAGTAAATGAAATACAATAATTTCCCAACATACTAACCTTCAAGTTGCAAACTTTCAAAAATGCAAACGTATTTGCATGTCCAATCATGTAAGTTAGTTCACGTGTCTGGCATACGTTGTAATGTGTGTGCATCCTCTACAAATGCTGTGCTTTTGTGTACTTTACTGTACAGTACTGTATAGAGTACAGTAATACAGTATCTTTATTTCAATCCCAGGATGTCAGGAAGCAAGCATAAAAGCAGCAGTGATGTGGCTGGTACTGCTAAGAAGTGCCAAGTGGTAACGATGGAAACAAAAGTGAAAATAATTGAGAGGGTGGAGTGAGGTGAAAAGATGGTAGACATTGCTCATCCTTATAATAAGAATCATTCAACCATCAGCGTGATTCTAAAGAACGAAGACAAGATCATGGAACAAGTGAAGTCTGCTGTGCTGATGATGTCGACAATAATATCAAAGAAGTGTGGAAAAATGATGGAGGAGATGGAGAAACTTCTCAGTGTGTGGATGCAGGATCAGCATCAGTGTTGAGTGCCATTTAGCTCAAGGCTGATTCAAGACAAAGCTAAAAGCCTTTGTGAAGACTTGAAGAAGAAACATCATGAAGAATCAGAGGGCACATCTTCTAATGTTAGCCATGACTGGTTTAATTGATTCAAGGCTAGAGCCAACCTTCACAATGTAAAAGTAAGTGGCAAGGCAGCCAGTGCAGATACGGTAGCTGCCTGGGAATTTCCTGAAATGCTTTGAGGAATTATTGATGAAGGCACGTATTTACCCAAGTAGGTTTTTAATGCGGATGAGATAGGACTCTACTGGAAGAGGATGCCAGACCAAAGTTACATCAGTAAGGAGGAGAAGTTGGTGCCAGGCTATAGAGCAGGAAAGGATAGGCTAACTCTGTTGTTTGGTGGCAATGCTTCTGGCAATATGAAGCTGAAGCCTCTTAGTTTATCATTCAGAGAACCCAAGAGCCTTTAAAAACATAGCCAAGGGCTCTCATACTGTTGTGTGAAAGAGTAACCCCAAAGTCTGGGTTACACAGGCCATTTTCCAGGACTGGTTTTTCCACCAGTTTATCCTGGAGGTAGAGAAATATTGCTGGAGAAGGACATCCCATTTGACATTCATTTGCTGCTTGACAATGCTCTGGGCCACCCTGCATTCATAGACAACTTTCATCTCAATGTCAAAGTAGTGCATCTGCCACCAAACACTACATCATTCATCCAACCTAGGGAGTTATAGCAACTTTCAAGAAATATTATTTATGTCACACTTTTCGTCAGGCAGTAAAGGCAAGTGATGAATCAGGAACAACCTTGTGACAATTTTGGGAGGACTATAACATCTACAAGGCCATAAAAAAACATTAACTTTGCTTGGCGTAAGTTTATGGCCATCACCATGAATGGGGTTTGGAAGAACCTTTACCTGCAGTTTGTTCACAATTTTTGGAGATTTGAGAAGGTGGATGAGGAGTCCAAAGAGATCTTCAGCAAGAGGATGACTCCATTGAACTCCTTGCTGTGCAACACAAGGAGCTTACTAATGAAGACCTGATGGAATTGGAGGCCCAGAGAAAGGACAAAGAGAGACAATAGGAAGAAGAAGTAACTGAAGAACTGAAGAGATTCATAATGAAGGGAATGGCAAGGGGATTTTCTTCATTTGAGGAGGCACTGTTAGTTTTTGAGGCACAGGATCCAAACATAGAAGGGTACAGCAAGGTTGCAGCAGCCATTCAGAATGTAATCCAGTGCTACCATGTCATCTTTGATGAGAAGAAAAGAGGTACTACCCAGACATTGCTGGATTGTTTTTTCAAGAGGGTAGATAGAATTGAATCCAGCAAGGAACCAGAACCTGTGCCATCAAGTCAGGCGTGAGTAAAACTGCAGCTTGCCCCCTGTCTCCTATTGCTGATGATCCTTCAGCTCTACCATCTCCCACCTCCTCTCTCTCCTTCAGTTAGTAACTCTTCTTGCCTGTTCACTCGATGTCAGCCCCTGTATGCCAGCTGTTGTACTGTACTACTGTACTTTTCAAGGTACTGTATTATAAGATTAAAAATGTTTCCTTTATGTTTTGTGTTTGTTTTTTATGTATTATTTGTTTGAAAAGTATTATAAACCTATCACAGTACAGTACTACATAGCTGATTATGTTAGTTGGGTACCTAGGCTAACTTTGTTGGACTTACGAACAAATTGGACTTATGAACACACTTTTGGAATGGAACTCGCTCATGTGTAGGGGACTTATTGTAGAGACTGAAAAGACAATAGAAAAGATTAATGAACCCAAGAGCTGATTCTTGGAAAAGATAAACAAAATTGACAAGCCTTTAGCTAGACTCACCAGGAAAGAAGAGGGAGGACTCAAATAAATAAAATCAGAAATGAAAGATGAGACATTACAACTGGTACCAGAGAAATACAAAGTATTGTAAGTGACTACTATGAACAATTATACAGCAACAAATTAGACAACCTAGAAGAAATGGATAAATTTCTAGAAACATAAAACCTTCCAAGACTGAATAATGAAGAAATAGAAAATCTGAATACCTTGACTACTAGGATGAATTTTGAATCAGTAACCAAAACTTCCCAAAAACCAAAAGTCCAGGACCAGATAACTTAACAGATGAATTCTACCAAGCATTCAAAGAAAAATTGATACCAGTCCTTCTCAAACTCTTCCAAAAAACTGCAGAGGAGGGAACTCTTCCAAACTCATTTTATGAGACCCACATTGCCTTGATACCAAAACCAGACAAGACACCACAAGAAAAGGAAAATACAGGCCAATATCCCTGATGAGCATAGATACGAATATTCTCAACAAAATTTTAGCAAACCAAATTCAAGAATATGTTAAAAGGATCATACACCATGATCAAGTGAAATTTACTTCAGGGATGCAAGGATAGTCCAGTATCCATAAATCAATGTGATACACCACATTAATAAAAAAGGATAAAAATGATCGTCTCAATAGATGCAGAAGAAGAATTTGATAAAATTCAACACTTATGTATGATAAAAACTCTCAAAAAATTGGGTATAGAGGCAACATAATATAGGCCATATTTGACAAGCCCACAGATAACATTGTACTCAACAGTGAAAAGCTGGAATCTTTTCCTCTAAGATCAGGAAAAAGACAAGGATGCTCACTCTTGCAATTTCAATTCAACATAGTATTGGAAGTCTGAGCCACAGCAATGAGAAGGAAAAAATAATAAAAAGCTTTCAAATTGGAAGGGAAGAAGTAAAACTGTCACTATTTGCAAATGACTTGATATTACCAGGGCGAGTCAAAAATTAACTGCACTCCAGTTATATTAAAACTTCTGTTGGCTGCACAGTTTTATCAGCCCTTTCCATTCAGGGCTACTGTCTCCCCAGTCACTGCTGTGCAGGTGTGAACATATTACATCAGTTCATTTGTAACTGCAGTGTGAGCAAAAATGGATGCCCCACTTGCGATTTGCGTGAAAGAAGAGCAGCGTGCAGTGATTCGTTTTTTTGTGGTCTGAGGGTGTACCTGGTGCTGTTATTTATCAAAGACTTTGTGCACAGTATGGAGAAAGTGTTTTGTCATGAAGAAGTGTGTATGAATGGAGAAGTTCAAGGGAATTCACACAAGTGTTAACCATCAAGAAGGAGCCAGATGCCTGTCCACGTCCACGGCTGATGACAACATTGAGCGTACACATGAATTACTCTGTCAAACAGATGAATGACAGTGGATTATGTGGCAAATCATTTGCAAATCAGCCACAGCTCTGCCTATGAAATAATCCACAACAGACTTAGGTTTTGTAAAGTTTGTGCTGAAGCCTAAACTTCAGATTAAACGCAGAGGACTGCTATTCAAGGGTGTTGTGATCTTGCATGACAATGCATAGCTGCACACTTCAGCCCACACTGTCGACACTCTGCAAAAACTTCATTTTGAGGTGTTAAAGCATCCTCCCTATAGTCCTGATCTTGCTTTTCACGTGTTTGGTCCCCTGAAAGCAGCCCTATGAGGATGAAGATTCACTTCTAATGAAGAAGCAAAGACAGCAGTGCATTTGTGGCTTGCAGCTCAGCCTAAAACATTTTTAAATAAGGAAACATGAAAGCTTGTTGACAGATGGACAAAGTATATTGAAAAGCAAGGAGATTATGTCAGAAAATGATGTATTTGTCTTTTCTAAAAGTTAGTTAAAATAAATTCTACAGCCAGAGTGTGGATAATTTTTCACTCACCCTCATATATATAAAAAAAAAAAAAACCCAAAGACTCCACCAAAAACCTGTGAGTACAAATAAATGGATTCAGTAAAGTTGCAGGATATGAAGTCAATATAAAAATCAGTTTTGTTTCTCTACACTAATAGTGAACTATTAGAAAGAGGAATTAAGAAAACAATTTTATTTACAATTGCATCAAAAAAAGAATAAAATATGTAGGAATAAATTTAACCAGGGAGATGAAAGACCTATACACTGAAAACTGTAAGATATTGATGAAAGAAATAGAACCAACAATCCTAAAATTTGTATGACACCAGAAAAGATCTTGAATAACCAAAACAATCTTGAGAAAGAAGAACAAAGCTGGAGGCATCATGCTACTTTATTTCAAACTATATTACAAAGCTGTAGTAGTCAAAACAGATATTATTGATATTAAAAAACAGACACATAGATCAATAAAACAGAATAGAGAGTTCAGAAATAAACCATGTATATATGGTCAATTGATTTACAAAAAAGGAGCCAACGACATACAATGGGGAAAGGACAGTCTCTTCAAGAAATAGTGTTGGGAGAAAAGATGGCGGCGAAGTAGAGAGACATGGAGTGCATCCCTCTCCACAGATGCATTGGGAATGCATGGAAGGACGCAGTCATTCCCACAGAGAACCAGCTGAACACCAGCAGATGGCCTCGGACACCAGAAAGGACTGCGGGGAGCCCGACATGGCCGGTAGGGAGGCATCTACGAGGGCTCAAAGAGGGTGAAGCGGCGGAGCTGTGGCAGACGGGAGGGAGTGAGAAACATACGGAGGGTCCGCAGCGCAGCTCAGCGTTCCTGGACTGAGACATCGATCCGCGGCTGAACGGAGGGTCCAGGAGCGGGACCATGGGAACCCGAGAGCTGATTCAGGGTGAGAAACATTGTTGCCGGTAGGGTGATGGACCGAGAGGACAGGAGGGAGGAGGTCCGCGGAGAGGAGTGCCTGTCCCTGAGAGCTGCCCAGCCATGATGGCGGCTGGAGGCTGCAGGCTCAGGGGCGCGGGGGAGGAGCCGCACGCGTAGCCTCTCTCTCTCTTTCGGCGCCTCTGCAACAGGCAGTGGAGAGACACCTGTGGGCAACCTAAGGCGCTCAGGGATAACAAGCACCCTCAGGCGCTCGGGCAGGGCTAGATTAAAACCCCTCGCAACGCCAGCAGCAGGGAGGCTGCCGAGAGAAAAAAAAAAAAAAACAGCAACAACAACAAAAAAACCTGAGAGAGGCACAACTCTAAGACTTTCTGTTTACGCCTGAGCCACCGGCATCCCTCTGCATCAGGCACCTCCAAGCCCGACTGAAACAACTGTGCGCCACTGCTCACTCACTCCCAGGAGAAGGAGCCACTATTGTACCCTCTCCCTCTCCACACACTGACGCTTACAGACGAACAATAAAGGAACCTCGGCTGGTCACAGAATAATGCAAAAAAACTCAAGGCAAGGAGAAGGACACTTACAGCTGAGACGCTAAGGAAACAGAAATAGTAGTATCAATACCTATTGAACTGGTCCATTCTGGGATCAGTTCTGGATTTTTTTTTTTTCTTTATTAAATACGATCTTAGCCCTAAGGGATCTACAAGTTTTAGAACATAATTTTTTAATGATATTTTTTATTCTTTTTTTTTTTTTGCCTTTTTTATATACTTTTATATCTAGCTAAGTTTTTGGTAATACGGACAATATATCTCTCATACTTTCCTTTCATCCCTATTTTTTATACATTTCTATTCCTTTCTTTTTACTTGCATATTTCCAACCACATTATGCTCCTCTGTTCCCCTTTCTTCCAGCCATTTTAAGTTTATTTTATCTTAACATACTTATAAGCAACACTATCGGTCTGCTCAGACTCCTTGCTCTATTCTCCAGATGACGCACTGCCTTGGTATTTAATATTAGGCTTTTGTCTTGATCTTAGTTCTTAGTACAGTTGTCTAATTACATTCTGAGAATCTCCATTCTCTCTGGTGGTACTCTGGCTCTTTTCTATATTTGATCCTAGCTTAGAAAATCTCCCTGGACTAATGTTTGTATGTGTAAGGTGTTATTTGTTTGTTTGTTTGCTTTTGCTTTTGTCTCTGATTTGTTCTGTTTCAGTTGTCAATTTCTGTTGGGTTTCTCTTTAAATATCTGATAGCACACTGGGGTTCTGTCAGGTCTTTCTAGAGCCTGATGTCCTAACGGAGTCAGTAATTGTGTGTCTTATACATGTATGTGTTTCCTAGACTTAATATTCGTTTAATCCAATACTTGGACATTAGTCTGAGGCTTGGACAGTCTTCTATAAACACCTCTATCTCCAGGACAAGCAACCCCAAAAGTTTGGACAACCATGAGGAAACAAAGAAACACCATGCAGGCAAAGGAGCAGGAAAAAAACCCACAAGACCAAATAAATGAGGAGGAAATAGGAAAAATGCCTGAAAAAGAATTTAGAGTAATGATAGTAAAAATGATACAAAATCTTGATAACAAAATAGAGAAAGTACAAGAAAGAGTTCATAAGAACTCAGAAAAACAAACAGCAATGGATAACAAAATAACTGAAATTAAAAACACTCTAGATGCTATAACCAGCAGAATGACTGAGGCAGAAGAACGAATAAGTGAGTTGGAAGATAGAATGGGGGAAATAAATGCCACAGAGCAGGAAAAAGAAAAAAGAATAAAAAGATTAGAAGACAGTCTCAGAGACCTCAGTGATAACATTAAGCGTACCAACATTCGAATTATAGGCATCCCAGAAGAAGAAGAAAACAAGAAAGGGTCTGAGAAAATATTTGAAGAGGTTATAGTGGAAAACTTCCCCAACATGGGAAAGGAAATAATTAACCAAGTCCAAGAAGCACAGAGAGTCCCATACAGAATAAACCCAAGGAGAAATACACCAAGACACATATTAATCAAACTAACGACAATTAAACACAAAGAAAAAATATTAAAAGCAGCAAGAGAAAAGCAACAAACAACATATAAGGGAAAACCCATCAGGATAACAGCTGACCTTTCTACAGAAACTCTGCAGGCCAGAAGGGAATGGCAGGATATCCTGAAAGTCCTGAAAGAGAGAAACCTACAGCCAAGAATACTCTACCCAGCAAGAATCACATTCAGATTTGAGGGAGAAATCAAAAGCTTTCCAGACAAGCAAAAGTGAAGAGAATTCAGCACCACCAAACCAGCCTTACAACAAGTGCTAAAGGAACTTCTCTAAGTAGGAAACACAAGAAAAGGAAAACACCTACAAATACAAACCCAAAACAATTCAGAAAATGGTAATTGGAACACACATGTCAATAATCACTTTAAATGTCAATGGATTAAATGCTCCAACCAAAAGACACAGACTGGCTGAATGGATACAAAAACAAGACCCTTCTATATGCTGCCTACAAGAAACCCACTTCAGACCAAGGCATACATATGGACTGAAAGTGAAGGGATGGAAAAAGATATTCCATGCAAATGGAAGTCAAAAGAAAGCTGGAGTAGCAATACTCATATCAGACAAATTAGACCTTAAAGTAAAGACTATCACAAGAGACAAGGAAGGACACTACATAATGATCAAGGGATCCATTCAAGAAGAACATATCACAATGGTAAATATCTATGCCCCCAATATAGGAGCACCTCAATACATAAGGCAAATGCTAACAGCTATAAAAGGGGACATCGACAGTAACACAATAATAGTGGGAGACTTGAACACCCCACTTACATCAATGGACAGATCATCCAAACAGAAAATCAATAAAGACACACAAGCTTTAAATGACACATTAGACCATCTCGACTTCATTGATATTTATAGGACATTCCATCCAAAAACGACAGACTACACTTTCTTCTCAAGTGCACACGGAACATTTTCCAGGATAGATCACATCTTGGGTCACAAATCAAACCTCGGTAAATTCAAGAAAATTGAAATCATATCAAGCATCTTCTCAGACCACAATGCCATGAGACTAGATATCAATTACAGGAAAAAAACTGTAAAAAATACAAACACATGGAGGCTAAACAATTCACTCTTAAACAACCAAGGAATCACTAAAGAAATCAAAGAGGAAATCAAAAAATATCTAGAAACAAATGACAACGAAAACACAACAACCCAAAACCTATGGGACACAGCAAAAGCAGTTCTAAGAGAGAAGTTTATAGCAATACAGTCCTACCTTAAGAAACAAGCAAATTATTGAATAAACAACCTAACCTTACACCTAAAACAAGTAGAGAAAGAAGAACAAAGAAACCCCAAAGTGAGCAGAAGGAAAGAAATCATAAAGATCAGAGCAGAAATAAATGAAAAAGAAAGGAAAGAAACCATAAGAAAAATAAATAAAACTAAAAGCTGGTTCTTTGAGAAGATTAACAAAATTGATAAACCATTAGCCAGACTCATCAAGAAAAAAAGGGAGAAAATGCAAATCAACAGAATTAGAAATGAAAAAGGAGAAGTAACAACAGACCCCTCAGATATACAAAAGATCATGAGAGACTACTACAAGCAACTATATGCCAATCAATTGGATAACCTGGAAGAAATGGATACATTCTTAGAAAAATACAATCTTCCAAGACTGAACCAGGAAGAAATAGAAACTATGAACAGACCAATCACAAGTACGGAAATTGAGGCAGTGATTAAAAATCTCCCAACACACAAAAGCCCAGGACCAGATGGGTTCACAGGCGAATTGTATCAAACATTTAGAGAAGAGTTAACACCTATCCTTCTCAAACTCTTCCAAAATATTGCAGAAGGCGGAACACTCCCAAACTCATTCTACGAGGCTACCATCACCCTGATACCAAAACCAGGCAAATATGTCACAAAAAAAGAAAACTACAGACCAATATCACTGATGAACATAGATGCAAAAATCCTCAACAAAATACTAGCTAGCAGACTCCAACAGCACATTAAAAAAATCATACACCATGATCAAGTGGGGTTTATCCCTGGGATGCAAGGATTCTTCAATATACGCAAATCAATCAACGTGATACATCATATCAACAAATTGAAGGATAAAAATCATATGATCATCTCAATAGATGCAGAAAAACTTTTTACAAAGTTCAACATCCATTTATGATAAAAGCTCTCCAGAAAATGGGCATAGAAGGAAATTATCTCAACATAATAGAAGCCATATATGAAAAACCAAAAGCCAGCATCATTCTCAATGGGGAAAAACTGGAAGAATTCCCTCTAAGAACAGGAACAAGACAAGGGTGTCCACTCTCACCACTATTATTCAACATAGTTTTGGAAGTTTTAGCCACAGCAATCAGAGAAGAAAAAGAAATAAATGGAATCCAAATTGGAAAAGAAGAAGTAAAATTGTCCCTCTTTGCAGATGACATGATATTATACATAGAAAACCCTAAAGACTCTACCAGAAAACTGCTAGCACTCATTGATGAGTTTAGTAAAGTAGCAGGATACAAAATTAATGCACAGAAATCTCTTGCATTCCTATACACGAACAACGGAAGAGCAGAAAGAGAAATTAAGGAAACTCTCCCTTTCACCATTGCAACAAAAAGAATAAAATACCTCGGAATAAACCTGCCTAAGGAGGCAAAAGATCTGTATGCAGAAAACTTTCAGACATTGATGAAAGAAATTAAAGACGACACAAACAGATGGAGGGACAGACCATGTTCCTGGATTGGAAGAATCAACATCGTGAAAATGTCTGTACTACCCAAAGCAATTTACAAATTCAATGCAATCCCAATCAAATTACCAATGGCACTTTTCACAGAACTAGAGCAAGAAATCTTACGATTTGTATGGAAATGCAAAAGACCCCGAATAGCCAAAGCAATCTTGAGAAGGAAAAATGGAGTTGGTGGAATCAGGCTTCCTGACTTCAAACTATACTACAAGGCCATAGTGATCAAGACAGTATGGTACTGGCACAAAAAGTAGAAAGGACGATCAATGGAATAGAATAGAGAACTCAGAGGTAAGCCCAAACACATATGGGCACCTTATCTTTGGCAAAGGAGGCACGAGTATACAATGGAAAAAAGACAGCCTCTTCAATAAGTGGTGCTGTCAAAATTGGACAGCTACATGTAAAAGAATGAAATTAGAACACTTCCTAACACCATCCACAAAAATAAACTCCAAATGGATTAAAGACCTACATGTAAGGCCAGACACTATCAAACTCCTAGAGGAAAACATAGGCAGAACACTCTATGACATCCATCAAAGCAAGATCCTTTTGGACCCACCTCCTAGAATCATGGAAATAAAATCAAGAATAAACGAATGGGACCTCATGAAACTTAAAAGCTTTTGCACAGCCAAAGAAACCATAAACAAGACCAAAAGGCAACCCTCAGAATGGGAAAAAATAATTTCCTATCAAACAACGGATAAAGGATTAACCTCCAAAATATACAAGCAGCTCATGAAGCTTAATACCAAAAAAGCAAATAATCCAATCCACAAATGGGCAGAAGACCTAAGTAGACATTTCTCCAAAGAAGACATACAGATGGCCAACAAACACGTGAAAAGATGCTCAACATCACTCATCATCAGAGAAATGCAAGTCAAAGCCACAATGATGTATCACCTCACACCAATCAGAATGGCCATCATCACAAAATGTGGAAACCACAAATGTTGGAGAGGGTGTGGAGAAAAGGGAACTCTCCTGCACTGTTGGTGGGAATGTAAGTTGGTACAGCCACTATGGAAAACAATTTGGAGGTTCCTTAAAAAACTACAAATAGAACTACCATATGCTCCAGTAATCCCACTGCTGGGCATATACCCAAAGAAAACCATAATCCCAAAAGAAACTTGTACCATCATGTTTATTGCAGCACTATTTACAATAGCCAGGACATGGAAGCAGCCTAAATGCCCATCAACAAATGAATGGATACAGAAGATGTGGCATATATATACAATGGAATATTACTCAGCTATAAAAAGGGATGAGATAGAGCTATATGTCATGAGGTGGATAGAACTACAATCTGTCATACAGAGTGAAGTAAGTCAGAAAGAGAAAGACAAATATTGTATGCTAACGCACATATACGGAATCTAAAATTGGTACTGATGAACTCAGTGACAAGAAAAAGCACGCAGATACAGAGAATGGACTGGAGAACTTGAGGTTTGGGAGGGGGCGGGGGGTGAAGGGGAAACTGAGACGAAGCGAGAGAGTAGCACAGACATATATATACTACCAACTGTAAAATAGTCAGTGGGAAGTTGTATAACAAAGGGAGTCCAACTTGAGGATGGAAGATGCCTTAGAGGACTGGGGCAGGGAGGGTGGGGGGGACTCGAGGTGGGGGGAGTCAAGGAAGGGAGGGAATACGGGGATATGTGTATAAAAACAGATGATTGAACCTGGTGTACCCCCAAAAATAAAAAATAAAAAAAAAAAAAGAAATAGTGTTGGGAAAACTGGACAGCCACATGCAAAAGAAAGTAGATTACTATCTGACACCGTACATAAAAATTAACTCTTACAGACTTGAATGTAAGACCTAAAACCATAAAACTCTTAAAAGAAAACATAAGCAGTAAGTTCTTTGACATCAGTCTTGGTGATGATTTTTTGGATCTGACTCCAAAAGCAAAGGCAACAAAGCAAAATAAACAAGTGGGATATCAAACCGAAAACCTTCTGCACAGCAAAGGAAATTATTAATAAAAGGCAACCCACTAAATGAGAGAAAATATTTGCAAGTCATATATCTGATAAGGGTTAATGTCCAAAATATATAAAGAACTCTTACAACTCAAAATAAAAAAAACAAACAATATGAGTAAAAAATGGGCAGAGGAACTGAATAGACATTTTTCCCAAAGATGACATACCAACAGTTATATGAAAAAATGCTCACAACATCATTAATCATCAAAGAAATGCAAAGCAAAACCACAATGCGATATCACTTCACACCTGTTAGAATAGCTATTATCAAAAAGATGAAAAATAACAGGTATCGGTGAGGATGTGGAGAAAAGGGAACTTTTGTGCCCTTTTGGTGGGAATGTGAATTGGTGCAGCCACTATGGAAAACAGTATTGAGGGTCCTCATGACCCAGCAATTTCACTTCTGGGTCTTTATCCAAAGAAAACAAAACTACTAATTTGAAAAGATATATGCACTCCAGTGTTCATTGTAGCATAATTTGCAGTAGCCGAGATATGGAAGTAACCTAAGTGTCCATTGATAGGTAAATGGTTAAAGAAGATGTGGTTTATATATACAACTGAATACTATTCAGCTATAAAAAAGAATGAAATCTTGCTATTTGTGACAACATGGATGAATCTAGAGGGTATTATGCTACGTGAAATAAGTCAGACAGAGAAAGACAAATCTATATGATCTCACTTACACGTGAAATATAAAACAAACAAGCTCATAGGTACAGAGAAGAGATTGGTGGTTGCCTGAGGCAGGCAGTGAGGGATGGGTAAAATAGGTGAAAGTGGGGTGGTCAGAGAGTGCAAACTTCCACTTATAAAATAAATGTCATGGGGATTTATTGTACAATATGATGACTATAGTTATTAATACTGTATTGCATGTTTGAAAGTTGCTAAGAGAGTAGATATTTGAATGTCCTCATCACAAGAAGAAAAATTTTAAACTATGTATGGGGACAGGTGTTAACTGGACTTATTGTAGTGACCATTTTGCAATATGTACAAATATCATCTCATTATGTTGTATACCTGAAACTAATATAATGTTATATGTTAGACCTCAATCAAATCAAATCAAAACAAACCAGTATTTAATTTTATTAAGCATACACATACATATATAAATTGTTTTCAATAATACAACCTATCTTCACTTTCAGTTACTTTTTTTCTTTCTGGCTGCCCAATAAATATTTGTGCAATGAATGAATACAAAGACTAAATGTAAAGCTAGTGATGGCAATTAAACAATTCTCAGTGCAGGGAGCATGACTGCTGGAGGTGGGCAAATAGTTACCAACAAGTGAAAACCAACCAATACAAGGACGAGGGCTTCTGAGTAGAGGAAGTGGCAGTTACATTGAGAAATGGCTTGTGAAGATGAATTGAGTGTTAGAGTGTCTAGCAAAATGGTCCTACAAGGCAGGGGTCCCCAACCCCTGGGCCTCAGACCAGTACTGGTCCATGGCCAGTTAGGAACCGGGCTGCACAGCAGAAGGTGAGTGGCAGATGAGCAAGGGAATCTTCATCTGCTGCTCCCCGTCACTCACATTACTGCCTGAACCATCCCCCCCACCCTGTCAGTGGGAAAATTGTCTTCCAGTCCCTGATGCCAAAAAAGGTTGGGGACCACTGCTACAAGGCAAATAGCACTTTAATGTGCCTACAAAGTATAGAACAGGGAAATGATCTGAATAGAAAATTGGTCTATGTTCTGAGTAAACTAAGGCTTAGAAAGATTATGACTTGCCCAGGGTGTCAGGTAAATTAGCAGAGTTGGGAATAGAGACCAAGTCTTCTAGCTCCTGGACTAATATTCTTTCCATAGTACCACTTCACCTCCTTTAGCAACTAAGAGACAAAGTCATGAAATGCTAGACTCGGACTGTGTTCTATGCAAATCCCTCTTAGCCTACTGAAGTAGCAACTGTTGTATTTTCTATCTCATCTTTTATTTTCTGGGGAAGCATGATCTAAACAAAACTGAGAGTAACACAGCAGGTCAAAGTGCATGCTAGTATCTGCTTCCTATTTATCACCTAGCTTGGAAGTAATCACTGATAATAATCCCTGGTTGAAAGTGAAAATTCAAGTATATACTTTAGGCCCATTCCTGCCACCTGCTTTCTCAGTAAGAATTAACAGCTTCCTATATACATAACATTTTTTATAAATTACTGTACCTTTATTATCGTCTGTCAATCATCCGAAGCTATTCTTGGAATATCTTGGATCATTTCTTCTATTGTCATCTTGAAAAGATATTTATTTATTTTAGCTATGTAAGCATTTTATCATTTAAAATTTTCATTTGTTTATCTCAACAAGCATTTTAACTCATGATGTCAGAAACTGCATTTTGCATCCCGCTCCATGATGGAAATGCAGTAGGCATGTGTTGTGTGTTTATTGAATAAGTGGAGACTTAAAAGTGGAATTTATTGACGTTTCTAAATTCATTTTGTAGTAATATTAGATTCAGATATCCCAAACCCAATTTATTTTTAAATGAAGAGTCTGCTCCAATTAGGAGGAGGGAAACAAGACATACAGATGGTAGCATTGTTTGCAAATATTTTCTCCTAGTTCATAGGTTGTCTTTTCATTTTGTTTATGGTTTCCTTTGCTGTACAAAAGCTTTTAAGTTTAATTAGGTCCCATTTGTTTATTTTTGTTTTTATTTTCATTTCTTTAGGAGACAGATCCAAAAAAAATATTGCTCCAGTTTATGTCAATAAGTGTTCTGCCTATGTTTTCCTCTAGAAGTTTTACAATATCTGGTCTTACATTTAGGTCTTTAATCCATTTCAAGTTTAATTTTCTGTATGGTGTTAGAGAATGTTCTAATTTCATTCTTTTACAAGTAGCTGTCCAGTTTTCCCAGAACCACTTATTGAAGAGGCTGTCTTTTCTCCATTGTATATTCTTGCCTCCTTCGTTGTAGATTAATTGACGACAAGTGTGTGGGTTTATTTCTGGGCTTTCTATACTATTCCACTGATGTATATGTCTGTTTTTGTGCCAGTACCATACTGTTTTGATGACTGTAGATTTGTAGTATAGTCTGAAGTCAGAGAGCATGATTCCTCCAGCTCTGTTCTTCTTTCTCAAGATTGCTTTGGCTATTCTGGGTCTTTTGTGTTTCCATACAAATTTAAAATTTTTTTATTCTAGTTCTGTGGAAAGTGCCATTGGTAATTTGATAGGGATTGCACTGAATCAGTAGATTGCCTTCGATAGTATGGTCACCTTAACAATATTAATTCTTCCAATCCAAGAATATGGTATATCTTTCCATCTGTGTTGTCTTCAGTTTCTTTCATCAATGTCTTACAGTTTTTGGAGTACAGATCTTTTGCCTATTTAGGTAGGCTTATTCCTAGATATTTTATTCTTTTTTGATGTGATGGTAAATGGGAGTTTCTTTTATTTCTCTTTCTTATCTTTCATTGTTAGTGTATAGAAATGCAAGAGATTTCTGTGTATTAATTTTGTATCCAGCAACATTACCAAATTCATTGATGAGCTCTAGTAATTTTCTGGTAGTGTCTTTAGGATTTTTCTTTGTATAATATATGTCATCTGCAAACAGTAACAGTTTTACTTCTTTTCAAATTTGGATTCCTTTTATTTCTTTTTCTTCTCTGATTTCTGTGGCTAGGACTTCCAGAACTATGTTGAATAAAGTGTCAAAAGTGGGCATTCTTATCTTGTTCCAGATCTTAGAGGAAATGCTTTCAGCTTTTCACTGTTGAGCATGATATTAGCTGTGGGTTTGTCATATATGGCCTTTATTATGATGAGGTATGTTCCCTATATGCCCACTTTCTGAAGAGTTTTTATCATAAATGGATGTTAAATTTTATCAAAGGCTTTTTCTGCATTCACTGAGGTGATCATATGGTTTTTATTCTTCAGTTTGTTAATGTGGTATATCACCTTGATTGATTTGCAGATATTGAAAAATCTTTGCATCCTGGAATAAATCCCATTTGATCATGGTGTATGATTTTTTTAATGTATTGTTGGAGTCAGTTTGCTAGTATTTTGTTGAGAATTTTTTTTTTTTTTTTTTGTTGAGAATTTTTGTATCTATGTTCATCAGTGATATTGGGCTGTAGTTTTCTTTTTTTGTGATATCTTTATCTGGCTTTGGTATCAGGGTGATGATGGCCTTGTAGAATGAGTTTGGAAGTGTTCCTTCCTCTGCAACTATTTGGAATAGTTTGAGGAGGATAAGTGTTAACTGTTCTTTGAGTATTTGATAGCATTCACCTGTGAAGCTATCTAATCCTGGACTTCTGTTTGTTGGAAATTTTTAAATTACTGATTCAATTTCAGAACTGGTAATTGGTCTGGTCATATTTTCTGTTCCTTCCTGGTTCAGTCTTGGGAGATTATACCTTTTTAAGAATTTGTCCATTTCTTCTAGGTTGTCTATTTTATTGGTATATGGTTGCTCATAACAGTCTCATATGATCCTTTGTATTTCTGTGGTGTTGGCTGTAACTTTTTCATTTCTGATTTTATTGATTTTATCGATGAGTCAGGCTATATGTTTATCAACTTTATCTTTTCAAAGAAGCAGCTATTAGTTTCATTGACCTTTTATATTGTTTTTTAAGTCTCTGTTTCATTTATTTCTGCTCTGATCTTTATGATTTCTTTCCTTCTACTAACTTTGGGTTTTGTTTGTTCTTTCTCTAGTTGCTTTAGATATAAGGTTGTTTATTTGAGATTTTTCTTGTTTCCTGAGGTAAACTTGTATCGCTATGAACTTCCCTCATATTTTTTGGCCATGCTGCAGGCCTTGTGGGAACCTTAGTTCCCTGACCAGGGATTGAACCTGGGCCCTCAGCAGTGGAAGCATGGAGTCCTAACCACTGGACTGCCAGGGAATTCCTTATAAACTTCCCTTAGAACTGCTTTAGCTGTGTCCCATAGGTTTTGGATTGTCATATTTTCATTTTCATTTGTCTCTAGGTGTTTTTTAATTTCCTCTTTGATTTCTTCAGTTATTCATTGGTTGTTTAGTAGCGTATTGTTTAGCCTCCATGACACAAATATACTTCTTTCATAGCAAAAGTACTTTCATAATAAAATAGGATGCTTCCCCCCAATAGTCAAAATTTAAACCTAATGTTCTACATTATTATGGCCTTTCATGTCTTTAAGTTTGCTTTGTGTGGTTTGCAACCTGAATCTTGATGAAATTCTCAGGTACTGACAAAGCTTCAGCAAATTAGTTATAGGTTAACATTTCCCACCTTGTAGGCAAAACCCAAGTTCATAGGTAGGACTAATAAGCAATCACTGTCTTCTCAGGGAAATTATGGAGGAACTAGAGACTTACACGCTGTGTTGTCATGGCAACAGTTGCCCATGTCTTCCCAGCAATGAGATCTGTTCATATGGTTATTGAAACTAACACAAATGTCAGTCTGCTGTCACAAGCCAGGGGTCAGTTTGTGAATCATGTCTCTTTTGAGGACTAATCAATAAATACATTAGCTTCCCAGGCTGAGACCACAGCAATGGCAAGCCATTTGAGAGTGATGATGCATTATCTTCCTTTCCCATTATATTTGAAGCTTTTATGGCAGCACACCTGTCTTTCTTTGTTCAATTACATTTATTTGTGAGCTGTAAAGATTTTAAATCCCACAGCTGACCCAGAGTGTTTGACTGAGATAAGTCCTAGTGGGTTGTTACTTTAAAGAGAAATTAAAGTCCTTAAGTTTACAGAGAACAACCACTGGTAGAGAGGGTCAGTAGTAAACAGAGTGGTAGGAAAGAATGTGTCATGAATCTAGGAGGATGAAAAGAACCAGACACATGTCATGAAGAATGACTTTCTTCACAAGCATATTAGGAAAGTCTGGCCTGCTGTGAATAAGCTGACATGAGGCTCCAGGATCCTGCTGATAATTGTAGGACCCCAACCTTCACAAAAAGGGGCACAATCTGGATAGAATATGCTCAAACATCCTCCTAGATCCTGGGCAAAAACACCCTTAAAAAAACAAAAACAAAAAACAAATTCTACTTTCTAGGTGAAATGTGGACCTGATGAATAAAACTCTCCTGTTGTGAAAAATACAAGAATGGTTTATATGGCAGCATCCTTAAAAGCCTGGAGAATGTATCCATTTAAGGACTGTCTGTCCAAGGGTTAGATCCAAATCTTAATATTTGGTTTAGCTCTTATTTTATAAATAATGCAGATTTGACTTTCTTCTTATGGGCTGCTGAAAGTACAAGTAACAGTAACAATCATATAAGTGAGAAGTTTAATTACTCCTAACCACTTAATTGTATTACTTCCTAGGGAAGGAATACTACAAGAGTCAGGGAAAATGGACTCCAACTTCCCAAAAATGGGCTCTGCCACACAGTCAGCTGCTTGCCTTGCGCTGCCCTCTTCCTGTCATCTGTGTACACCCTGAGGGGTGGTATGCAGAGAATCCCTCATTGAGAAAATTTAAATATAGACTGTATATTAGATGCTACTATTAAACATATGCCAGTTTTCTTAGATGTGATAATGGTATTGTGATTATGCAGGTGAATGTTCTGATTCTTAGATGAGGCATGTGGAATATTTAGGAGTGAAATTTTCTGATGTGTGCAACTTACTTTCAAAAAAACATAAATGGAGAGGGGGCAAAAAGAGAGAGAGAGTGGTGGGAGGCAGGGGAGACAGGCAAATGCAGCAAAAGTTAACAATGATTTGATCTCAGTGAAGAATGTATGGGTATTAATCATACTAGTCTTTGCATTTTTTGAACAGTTTGAAAATTTTCAAAATAAATGTTGTGAAAAAAATTATAAAAAGCATATGTAGTCCCTCCTCTGGTGACTCTAGAAGTTTCTTTGAATTACTTCTCTATATTCTTCAGAACTGGAAGACTGACACTCATAAAGGCCTTTACACCAGGCATCTGGTGATCCAGGCATTGGTTAGTTTAGGCATTGTTCCTCTGAAAACTGGAAAGTAAAGGGGCAAGAGAGTCAACTATGGGCAGGATGTCGGGTAGCAGAGGGAGAGCCTGGGATGGCTGTTCCATTGGCTCACTGGTCTTACAGGCAGATATGGGAGGTGGTGTTTAAGCACAAAGAATTATCCAAAGATATAAAGTATTTAGGAGGTTAGTATATTTCTCTTTTCTATATTTTGTGGCATCATTAATTATCACTTTGGTCTGAGAAACCAATCTGTCTCCCTGGTTTCAAAGAGCAACTTGTTACACCACAAAACAGGAAGTGTCATCCTAGGAGTTTCTGTTAGAGACTGGGAGTGTGCACTCACACACACACAACACACACGCACATTTGCTAGACATTTGAAATAAGTGGAGACTGCCTCAAGGGAGTGGACGAAATCACTGTTTCCTACATTATGTTTCCATTTTTTAAAAAAAAGGATTTTGTGATCATACAAGTTTGGCAACACTGTATATTACATTATCTTTTTCAGATTCAAAGCACATTAGCTTATTAAAGATTCTGAGAAGAATTTAGTACAACATTTTCCAAACTTACCAGGATACCTAAAAAACATTATGCTACAGGCACCGTTATGAAATGAGGAGAACAATTTAAAACAATCATACAGTAATGTTTTCTAAGAAATTCTATTGCCTTTAAATGAAAATCTAGAAATAATTATTTTCTCAGAAGCAGGCTTTGTACACAGTACATTATGTAAAGTACTGGAAGGAATGGCCAATGTGGGAGCCAATGTGACTCTTCAATGAAAATGAGGCATTTAAAAAATGATATTGGGCTTCCCTGACACAGTGGTTGAGAATCCGCCTGCCAATGCAGGGGACATGGGTTCGATCCCTGGGATGGGAAGATCCCATATGCTGTGGAGCAACTAAGCCCGTGGGCCACAACTACTGAGCCCATGCACCACAACTACTGAAGCCCGCACACCTGGAGGCCTTGCTCTGCAACAAGAGAAGCCACCACAAAGAGAGGCCCGTGCACTGCAATGAAGAGTAGACCCCGCTCGCCACAACTAGAGAACGCCCTGGCATAGCAATGAAGACCCAATGTAGTCAAAAATAAAAAAATAAATAATAAAATAAATCTTAAAAAAAATAATGATATTAATCCATGGGAAAGTCTAACTTAAGAAAACACACTTGTACACATTTCAAGACACACGTTTTAGAAATCAAAGTATACCTCTGTTATTTTCCAATCTTACATATTCCTAATCTTATTGTCATTGACATGCTAATTTCATTCTTTAACACTTTTCTTTCTGCTATTTTCTCCCACTTCATTGTTGCCCCCAGCTTTCCCTTTTTCAATGTAAGAATTTAATCTTACTAGTAATGTCACTGTAATATGTTCATGAAATCACCGAAAAATTCAGCATTTTTCCCACTGAATTGAGCTATCAAATGTTTGTGCATCCCGTCATCATTGCTTGTTAACCTTGAATAGAACCACATGATGGGAAATGTCAGGAATTCTCTTCTTGGCATTCAAACCTATTTACACTCTGCTCTCACCTTGCTTTGCGCACATATTTCCTGCTATTCTTCTTCATGAACCTCTTTTGCACTCAGACTGGGCTACGTGGCATTCCTAAAAACACAGTATTTCCTCCCTTCCTGCCTTTGCTAACATACTTTTCTCCTGCTTGGAGTGTTCTTCCTCTTCCTCTTTGTCCTTTGCCCTACCCACTCTGGCAACTGAACGATCTTTCTCAACCCTCCGCCATCTCCTCTTCAGTGTTGTCCTGGACCAGCCCAGTGTGTGAAGACTTCTTCCTCCGACTCTTGTGGAATCTACCAGCCTGCATCACTCAGGAGGCATTCACTTGTTAACTTTTTGTGTGTTTGCATGATTTCACCATCCAGATTTTGATATTTTGAAGGTATGGATTCTGTTTTAGACATCTTGGTCTCCCTCACATTGCCTTGGACATAATGAGCACTGACATAATTTGTTGATTGGTTTAAAACAGGCAGACAAATTGTACTAATGTTTCTCAAAAGGCAACACCCAGAAGAGGCTGTTTGGAGTTATTGAAAATACAAGTGTTATCATATACCCTGATTAAAAATTTCAAAGTAACTCAAAGGCATATTTATTAGATGAATGAATGAATAAAGCAAACACTGAATATTGATTTAGTGCATTTGTAATGGAACTATATTGGAGGATGGGGGAAAGAATGTGTATATCAGGGCACAAAAAGAAAGCAATATCTTTATCCTCCATAGTAGTGGGAAGTCAGTGTATAATTTCTAAAATATAAAAAAGCCAACAAAATAGCAGTGTAAATATACTGTTCAGGCTCATGAAGGTAAATAACAGAAGAGAGAAAAAAGTACACAAAATGGGTGCCTCTGTAGACCCTTATCTTTTTCCTTTAAGTCTCCCTGGGAGCACATCTCAGGCTCTTGGTTTTAAATTGATACATTTCCAATTCTGGATCTCTTAGTTTGTCTTTCACTGTATACCTTTAAGATGTGTCCAGCTTAAAACTTAAGTGTAAACAGGCTTAAAGCTTAATGGTTTAAAAGCTGAGCTCATTTCTCTCCCTTCTATCATCCTGACAATTTTCTACAACTTCTGCATCATCCCAGGGGCATCATTTGTTATTCCTTTCTCATCTTTTCTAGTCATTCAACAAATATTTATTGAATGCCTACCATATTTCAGCCACTGTGCTAGACCTTGGATAAGTAAGTAGTAGATGAGTAAGCCCTCACTGACTGGATTATTCTCCAGTGTTCCTTCAGTCTGCCTGCTTTGTTTTGTTTCAATTTTTGCGTCCCTTCCCTAAAACAGATGTGCAGCCATTGATTCATTGTCCACAGAGAACATTTTAAATTGTGCATTCTTAGGCTATGAACATAAAATCTTGGCAGTCATCTTGAGATATCCAGGCAGCCATCAGAGAATATGGATCAGTCAGCACACATCAGTTAACACTGCTGGGAAACAGTGCGAAGTATGTGCTCAGCTGTGGATGGTGGGTCTGATGCATCATGCCCTGAACAACATTTGTACATTTCATTCATTCATTCGACATTTTTTGATTACCTACTGTTTCTAGGAACTGTGAAAGTAATACAATGTACTGCGGTCACAACTGCATATAGTACAAGACCATTGCAATTTTAAAAATATATTTCAGCCAATTGTGTGTGTGTAAGGGAAAGAAGTGAAAGTAATGTGATAAGAGTCTTAATAAAGGTATGGAAGAATTGCAGTGTGACCTTGGGGCAAGAAGCAGCCAATCCTACCTATCAGGAAGGGTCAGAGAGGGAGTGAAGTAAATCTCCAAAGAGAAGTAGAGTCTGCCAAGAGACATGTGGGCCAAGAGGAAGAACGGGCAAAGGCATGAGGCATGAAGGGAGCTTGTCACCTTTAGGCAGCTGTAAGTGACAAGCAGGTGCAGAGGGGAATGGAAGCGGAGTCAGTGGAGAAGTAGGAAGGGGTCAAGTTGTGAAAAGCCTTTACATTAAAAGAGTTTTAAGCAGTGAAATAGAATACATTTTTAAAAAATGTGGTGTAATGTGGATGGGAGGAGTATGGGGGAGATTGGAGAAAGGAAGAGCAATTGGGAGGTTTTTGTAATAATCCAGGTGAGAAATGATGAGCTCCTGAATTAAGGATAGCAACTGTAGGGAGGGAGAATGAGGGTGAATTTAGAAGCTATTTAGGGGGTAACATTTACAGAATTTGGTAGATGTAGTGGGTGAAGGAGGCGGAGGACCCAAAGATGAACCTGGTTTCCAGCACAGGAGCTGGATAGACAAAGGACGAAAAACATCTTTATGGATGAAGAAAAAAAAATCAGTTTAGTTTTGAAGATGTTGAGCTTGCTATGCTGAGGAACAATGGGTTAGAGCTGTCTTACAGGCACTTGTAAGTATGTGAGATGTGAAGGGGAGAAGAGTAGAGAAAAGAACCACATCCCGACAGGAATAATGGATGCCAATCATCAGGAGAGGAGGATACTTCAGCCTCATGGTTGGGCAGAGAAGAATACATTTGGTATCCAGCAGATACCCAACAGAGCATCTCTTCTTTCTCACCTGCCCAATGACGGTAAGTGGACAGTGTAGCCAACCTAACCTGAGGATGGCTTGGTGACCATAGACTTAAACTCCTCAGGAATGGAGATTAGGGCTCCCCCACCCTCACCCCAGCTAAGCCACCTAGACCAGCAGATGTGCTAGCTGAGGGTGAAGGGAATCTGAAATTGGTAGTAGAGGAGGGAAATAGTGAATCTCAGATGTGGTTTTGAGAGCACGTGCAGAGGCAAGGGCTGTAACTTGGCTCACCAACGTTCTCATAAGATTTTTCAAACAAACCAACCAAACAGAAATATGGGGGTTAATTCCAAATAGGGTGAACTTACTGTAAGAAGTAAGTGTATCTGAGCCATATAGGGTGTTGTCTGTGGTGGATGCCATGACGCTCACCTCAGGTTCCCACGCCAGGACGGACACTCATTCTCCACTCATCAGAAGTATTGGCTGCTGGCAACTTACCTCCAAGTCCTTTTTCTGGAATTGGTCTCAGCTGAGGAGAGGTACATTGTCTAATTTTATGTTCCCCAGTTTGCGTCCAATGACTGGTTGATGGTCAATGGTGATATTCAAAGGCCCAGCCCCATTGTCTCAACTCATGACAACTATGAAGGACTTTCCCAGCCACAGAGTTCCTGGGATGGGCTAAGGCTTCTGTTGCAATTGCACAGTAGGTCAACTCCTCCTGCAGCTCCGTCCTGAGGCTGTCACTCTTCCAGGGTTGTCCCCAAAGCCCCTGCCTACAAATCTCTGTCTCAAAGTCAGTATCCTGGGGAACCTAACCTAAGATGTTAGGGCAATTCTGATAGCTAAGTCCTCCCTCTTAATGGGAGACAGCAGAGAACATCTAAAGTTGATAAGATCAATACATGGAGGTGTAAATGTATTATCTAGAGTTACACAGACAACCACCAGAAGAGCTAAAAATGAAAATGATAAAGTATTGTCCTTATAAAGAGACTGGGAATTGATGAGGTTGGAGACTTGCTTTTCCTCCTAAGATTTTCTGAAGTACATGATTTAATATCATTTGCCAAGAGTACTTTGATTCAAATCTAATTTTAACATAGAAAAAGACTCTTAGAAACAACTGACTGTGGAGAGGTAGTGGAAGTAATGTTTGCATTTGGAGCATGTGATCTAGAGTTCAGATGCTGTCGCTGTGTCTGGCTAATCTGATGTAGGTCACTTATTCTTTCCAAGCCCTAGCTTTCTCATCTGGTAAGTGGAAATAATAATGATATTGAAATAAAAACTACTCAAGTGGTGACCTGGATGGGAGGAAAATCCAAAAGGGAGGGGATATGTGTATACACATGGCTGGTTCACTTTGCTGTGCAGCAGGAGCTAGCACAACATGTAAAGCAACTATACGCCAATAAAAAATAAAAATAAAAAAGAAATAAAAAACACTCAAGATTATTATAAATATGAATAAAATAATGAAAGTAAAAATGTTTAGTAAAGCTATAAAGAGTCATATTATATGATACCATAAAATACATGTTAGAGTTACTAGTGATGTACAAGAAAACACAAAAAAGCAGTTAATTCTAGCTGTGGGTGAAGAAGACCTCATGAAAGCTGATCACTTGAAGTTGGCCTGAAGAATAAAGGAGAATTTTGATAGGCAGAGAAGGATGAATGAGGAGGGAGATTTTATTTAAATTTTTTAAATAATCTCTTTCAATTCGTTTTATCAAAGTAATCCAGGGCTATAATTAAACAGCCACAATTCAGAAGGGTTTATAATCTCCTTCACCTTTTTCACATTTGTTCAAATGTTACATTTTTCATTGAGACCTTCCTGACCCTGTTATTTAAAACTGCAATCCTGGCCCCACTGCTGATCTTTCTTACCCTGCTTTATTCTTTCCTCATAGCACTAATCCACTTCTAATATATCAAAATTTATTTATTATGTCTATGTTTTATTGTCTCTTTCCCCTGACTGGAATGTGAGCCCCGCTAAGAGAGAAATTTTGATCTGTTCTGTTCATACACCAAAGTGCCTAAACAGTGCCTCACACATTGTAGGGACTAAATAAATATTCATTGAATAAATGAAAAATATGAAACAATCTTGCCAGCACCGCTGTTCCCCAAGCTCCATCCCACACCTCAGAGGCACCTGTTGTTTTTTTTTAAAAAAAAAAAACAGAACCAGAAACAAAACAGTCTATTATTTTTAAAATTTTTAAACATACATAAAAGCGGAAAGAAAGAAACAGTGAGCCCCATAAACCCAGCTTTTACAATTAACAACCTTTGGCCAGGCTTGTTTCTCTATCCCCCTATGTTTTAAGGGTGGGAGGGATTGGCACTAAAGTATTTTAAAAGCAAATCCCAGATACCATGTTCTTTTCCTAGAAATACTTCACTATGCTTCTAACTACAAAAAATATTTTAAAATCTAACATATGTGCCATTATTATACCTAATAAAATTAACAGTTTCTTATTTTATATCCAGCTGATAATCATTTTTTTCTGATTGTTTCAAAACTGTTCTAATAGGGATCCCAAATGAAGTCTCCACATTGAACTGGATTGTTTTGTCTCTCTGTTCCCCCCTGACATTGATTTATGAGGGTACCTAGGTCAGTCCTCTCGTAGAATGTCCCATATTCTGGACCTGACTGATTGCTTCCTCACGTGGTGTCCTTTTAACTTGTTCTCCAGAGGTAACTACTTTTAGCAGCTTCTGTTTTAAGTTCTTTTTGTGATTACCTTGATATCTCTAAAGGTGTTGTTTGTCGATGTAGCTGTCTCGATGAGTATGAATTTTGCTCGCTTGCCCTGCCTCCCTCCTCCGCTGTCTCCCTCCTCTCAGAGTAATTTTGTCAATAATCTCTGCTTCCTCCACCAGTCACCTCTTAGATTTCAGACAATATCCTTGCACCTGTATCTGCTGTTCCTTCAACCAAGAGAGCATCTCTCGCTGGGGATGGTTGTGTTTGGATGTTCCTCTTCATCTTCTCTTCTCCTTTTTTACTTCCTGCACTCTGTCAGCTGCAAATTTAGTTTTAAGTTTTCCAAGTGAGTAACATATTCTTTTCTGTAATAACAATTTAGTATTCTGTGATTTGTCTGTGAGTTTATTCTAAAATTGTAAAAAATAATGTATGAGCATTTGCCTTATTGTGGCTTTTCAGATTTAGTTCACTGTAGAACCAAAAAATATCCTTTGATTTCTTCTTTATGGGGTCAGTGTTAGAACCTCTGTTCCAGTCAAAGGAGAATGTCTCTAGTGTTGTATTAAAACTTTTAACACTTCATCAATTGTGCAAAATCATGACACGCTTTAACTTGCTTTATATTTGGTCCCTGCCAAGAATGATTTTCAAATCTGTGGTTTGAATTGACCATTCCATCATCACACTATTCATAAGGGACTATGTTTTTGAACAGTGATAGAGGAAAGTATTTAGTACTAAAAAATAGTCCCCTTTGAGTGAGAAATGAGCCTGGAACAATCAACTCAAACCACATAAGAGAAGGCCTTGAATACCATGCCAAGAAGTTTAGACTTTGTAGATCTTAGGAGGCTCTTGAAGGTTTTTAAGGAGCGCAAGATATTTGGACTTAAGCCTTCTTGAAAGGAATTTCCCAAAGACGGTGACCCGCCAGGGCAAGGGGGTTCCAGAATCCCACTGATTTGTGCCTGTAGTGCTCACCATGTCAGGGAGCTATGTGGTCAGAGGACCCCACAGGGCATCCAAAGAAGAGCCAGCATCTGAACCCCTGATGCTCATCCCTGGACCCTAGGTAAGAAGCCCCAATCAACATCACCAGTCTCTAAGACTGTGTAGGAATCATCATTTATTTAACATTTTTGGAAAACAGATGAATACTTGAGTAGATTCCCATTCCAATTTTTTACTATAACAAACAACTTTGTCATGACACTTGTTTTATTTATATTCTTTGCATCCTTGACCATTTTTTTTTTCCTTTTGAGAAATATATAATTGCAGAACTGCTGGAAAAACCATGTGTCTTCCTTCCTTCCTCCCTCCATCCCTCCCTTCTTAATTAATTAATTAATTAATTAATAGGCTTTATTTCTCAGAGCAGTTTTAGGTCAACAGAAAAGTTGAGAAAGTATAGAGAGCTCCCATATACACCTCTGCACCCACACAGCTTCACCTATTATTAATATCTTATGTTGGTGTGGTACCTTTGTGGTTATAATAGATTAATAAATATTGATACATTATTATTAACTAAAGTCCCTAGTTTATATCAGGGTTCACTCTTTGTATTGTACAGGTCTACAGGTGTTGACAAATGTATAATGTCATGTTTTCACCATTACAGCATCATACAGAATAGTTCCACTGCCCTAAAAATATCTGTTTCTACCTATTCGTCCCTTTCTCCCTCCTCCAAATATGTGTAATTTTTAAGGCTTTTCAGGTCTATAGTCAAATTACTCGCAAAATGTTTGTATTCAAACACTAGCAGTGTGTGAGAATCCCTATTTTGGCACATTATCAATAATATTGAGTATTATTTTCAATTTTAGGGAAATTGATATCATTTTCTTAGGACAAATACAAGTAAGATATCATTGTGTTAGGACTCTTGGCTACAATGACAGAGAATTAATACAAGCTGACTTAAGCAAAATATGAGATTTATTGCCTCATTCATCAGGATGTTGGCCTCAGGGTTGACTTGATTGAGGAACTCAGTTTATATCAGAGAATGTGCCATCCTCATTGCTTTTATATTGCACACAGGCTTTTTCTAAGAAGGGGCATATGGTTGCAGGCAGCTCTGGGATTACATCATTTCAGCCCAGGACGTCTAGAGGAAAGAGAATTCTTTGTTCTCTTTGATTTAATTTTACAATAATCAGAGCTTATTTGATCTCCTTGATAGAAACCAAACTTAAGTTGATTAAAGCAAAACACGTGAATATGTTGGCTCATGTAACTGAAAAGTCTAGGAAAGAGTGCTGCTTTCAGGAATGACTAGATCCAGGGGATAAGACAATGCCATCAGGACTTGCTGTTTATCTTTCGTCCCACTCTCTTTGTTGGCGTCATTCTCAGCAAACTCTCTTTGCCTATTGACAAAATGGTTCCTGGCAGCTCCAGGCTTAAATGACTCAGAAGTCTCATGAGTCTCAAAGAGGGTACAGTTGTCCCTTGGTATCCAAGGAGGATTGGTTCCAGGACCCCCTGCAGACAGCAAAATTGAGGGTGCTCAAGTTCCTTATATAAAATTGTGTAGTATTGACATATAACCTACGTACATCCTCCTGTGTACTCTAAATCATCTCTAGATTACTTACAATACCTATTACAATGTAAATGCTATGTAAATAGTTGCCTGCATGCAGGAAATTCAAGTTTTGCTTCTTGGAACAATCCTGGAATTTTTTTCCCCAAATAATTTTTTTAATAAATTTATTTATTTATTTATTTTATTGGCTGGGTTGGGTCTTTGTTGCTGTGTGCGGGCTTTCTTTTTAGTTGCAGTGAGTGGGGGCTACTCTTCGTTGTGGTGTGCAGGCTCCTCATTGCTGTGACTTCTCCTGTTGTGGAGCACAGGCTCTAGGCACATGGGCTTCAGTAGTTGCAGCACATGGGCTCAATAGTTGTGGCTCATGGGCTCTAAAGCGTAGGCTGAATAGTTATGGCGCACGGGCTTAGTTGCTCCGTGGCATGTGGGATCTTCCTGGAGCAGGGATCAAACCTGTGTCCCCTGCATGGGCAGGTGGATTCTCAACCACTGTGCCACCTAGGAAGCCCCTCCCCAAATATTTTTGAGTGCAGTTGATTGAATCCCTGGGTGATGAACTCAGTTACTGAGGGCGGACTGTACCTCATTGTTGATGTATGAAGCAAAGGTTCTAAGAAAGACTTTGGTTGGCCTGAGCCAATCATGGTGGCAGGTGAGATGAGATAATTCAGTCAGTTAGAACTGGGTCATGTGCCACCCAGGCATAAAGAAGAAAGGTATTAGCTCAAACAACAAAACCACAAGAACACATGTGGAGGAGGAGGGTTTGTAAAAGAGAAAAAGAGAGGGTGGATGATATACCAACAAAAAGAACAGATGTCTGTTACAAGTGTCATCAGCTCTCCCAGAACCACAGGGTTGGGATTTGGGAGAAAGATATTTCATATCAAAAAAAGGGGAAAAGGAATAATGCATAGGTAAAAAATGAAAAATATCTACCAAATCATTGTTTTAAACTTGTATTCACTAATAAATGTTAGTTGATGTATTTGTTGGCCATTTGTATTTGTTCTTTTATGAGTCTCCTGCCCGTTTTGCTGTGAGGGCAGCACTTTTACCTTCTTGATTTGCAGGATTTCCTAATATATTGATGTAAGCCTTTTCAGTTATACATACTGTGAATATTTTTTGCAGTTCATCATTTGTTTCTTAATTCTGTTATGTACCTTTTTTACACAAGAAAACAATTTAAAATTGCATATGGTTTCATGCAATGGTTATGATGCTTTTTATTCATCCTAATTCTAGCACTAAATAGTTCTGTGACTTACTCTGATTTAGCTCCTGTGACCCAATTTCCTCATCTGTAAAATGAGCAATAACTTTTCTTCCCTTACTTATAACATGGTATGACTATCAAATAATATTAACTTATTTCAAAGTATAGACCTCAAGAGAGTGGATATGAAATATTAGAGAACAATGTCCTGAGTCTATGCTGCCAGAGGATATTTAATGGTATCCCATAGGAAGTACCACGAGTGGTCCATTTACAGCTTGAAGTTACTCCTTTGCTAAATAGAGCAGAATAAACTCTCTGCCCTTTCCCTAACCAGGCAGGGCATGCAGCAGGCGGAGGAAATGCTTTCAGCTACAGAGAACACAGATGCCAGAGCGTGCAGGTTACAGAGAGAGCTACAGGGCTACAGGGCTAAGCTGAACAGACCAAAGCCAGCCCCAGGTTGAACAAGAAAGCAAGAAGCCAGTTTTTTTCCTGAGTGTAACTGTGGGGACAGCCCCTATTGTTGGTAAAGACTTGGCACTTAAAATGAACTTTGAACAGTTCCAAACATACAGATTAAGAACTCTCTGCAAACAGAATTAGGATTCTGATACAAGATGCATCTGCATGTAGTCTGCTGTGGGACAAACGTAGCTTGATGCATGGATAAAGATCGGCAGTCTTGGAGAACAGAATCAGGACTGGGTGAGAAACTATTCCTTTGATCACAATGACCAAGAGTTTTCATAAGTTCCTTCGTGAGGAAGAACTAGAAATTGTTATCAGATTCCCCCACTATGTACCTTTGGTAGTTTATCACATATCTTTATTTTGAAGTGAATGCATAGTGAAATGTAGATACCGCAAAAGGTGAGCTTAGTCATGCTCCGTAAGTTCTTTCGTCGTCTTTGTATAGAACTTTTCTATGTATTGTCATAGAGAGATTTCTGAAGTGGTTAGATTCTGGGGCCTGAGTGGCAAACCAGATAAATAGTTCAGTTTCCTGTGCAGGCCACTATTTTGGGCTTATTTTAGTTTGAGTATGCTTCACTCTATGAAAATCACTTTGAAAAGGAGAAAGCGTTACATAAACATCATTTATCACAATCCCTTAGATCTGTGGTTCATAACACTGGCTAAACATTAGAACTGCCTGAGGGGTTTTTAAGAAAATGCTGAAGTCTGGCCCAACCCCACATTAATTATTAAAATCTGTGAAGGTGGTAAAAAATGTTCCCCAAGTAGTTATAATGTGCAGCTGGATTAAAAGGGCTGCTAGGGCATTGCATAAAATGTGAGCTTTTAAAGTCAGGTATTAGAAAATATTTGTGTACACAATGTAACACACCAAGCTGAGTCATAATAGATCAAGCATTCCCTTCCGAAACCACACAGTTCTTGGCATATTATCTAGTTGTTTCTGGAAGAATTTCTTTTTCCACTATTTAGATTTTTTTTAATATGATTTTTAAAAATTCAGTTATCTTGCAGGTGTTGAGATGATCTGAATTGGCAATGGGGGTGAAGAGAGGGCATTTTATAAATGGGGGAAATTCATATGGAAATTGGACATATCCAGTGGAGATTTTATACTTTTTTTTCTTTTCTCTTCTTTTCTCCAAGTTTGTATTAAATTTATAATAATGCTCCACTGCCCCTCCCTCTCTCTGTTGTACTTAACTGGCAAAACTCCAGCTCCAGACATAGTTCTCTGTGCCAACACCTGTGTATGTGAGAGCTTAAGTTTTGATTCCCTCAGAAGCAGACATTGAGACAAGGATTTGGGTTAAAAGAGTTTATTTGGGAAGTATAGATTACACTAGTTGAGAAGCGGAGAAGTCATAAAGGGGGGAACACATCCAGTAGAGGATGTACTATTAAGCCAGCTACCCAAGTAGTTTCCATCGGGAAACTCTGGGAAACCATGTAAAACACACACCTCAGAATTGTCCTGCTTTGGCCTTTGTTCACCATCTCCTGAGAATCATTATTTGAAGCACTTTGTGCCTGTTGTGAGCCCAAGCAGTAAGGCTTTTGAAAGTTCTGGAATAAATAATTCTTAAACACAGGGCTAGAGATTCTGTTAGAAGTGAGCTAAGGCACATTGAAAGTCCAAGGGGTGGGATGGCATTATTGGGGGGAAAATCACACCACTAAGCAGATGCGCATTAACATACATTCATGATTTTCCAACCTCAGATAAACATTTCATATAGCTGGTAATCCCACAATACTTTTCTCATAAACTCATGCTCCCACTTAAAAAAAATATCCATGTCTGGTAACTGCCATATCTGGATTACTTATGGGTCTGTTTCTATTGTCTGTTTTTCTCTTGCCTTTCTGTCTTTTGGTTCTATTTCCTGGTGATGAAATAAAATTTATATTTTAAGGCAGGACAAAAAAATTCAAACATAAAATTCTCTCTCTCTCTGTTTGGGCCTCCTCCCTCCCTCCCTAATGTGCAATGTGCATCTGAATTATACATTAACCAGACCTCAAAGATGGGAGTGCCTGCTCGACCATAAAGATAATTTTCCCCCCTTTCTTCTGACACTAGCAATGTAAGTTCTTAAAAGATTAGCATTCTTTCCCAAGGCTATAGGGGTCATGGTGGCTTGCTGCTCTCTTTGTTACCTGGCCTATATATCTTTGGTTAACTTTATGTAAAATGTCAGTATGTCATTTTGATGTTTGATCCTTTGTCCCAAAAGTGTATATGACTGTGCCTTCAACTTCTAATAAGTGGAAGAGTTCTCAGAGCTTCTGAGAGTGTGTCCTCTGGGTTAAAATCCCCAGTTTGGCTCAAATAAAATTTTTTTTTCTTAACTTAATGGTTAATCAAATTTTCATCAAGGCTGGCATGCCTGGTATTATTTTTAATTCTAGTTTATATAAATATAAAGGTTGATGTTATCTTCCCCTAAAAGGATTTAACCTTCTTTCTGTCAGCAGAGTGGGGCCAGATCATAGTGGGGCTCTTGGGAATTGAGATCATTTTAGGCTATTACAGGCTTTGTGAGAGTTGGTCTATTTCTTTTTCTTTCTTTTTTTTGCAGATGATGATTTTTTCTTAAATATTCTCTCTCTCTCTCTTTTTTTTTTTTGGCTGCATTGGGTCTTCATTGCTGCGTGTGGGCTTTCTCTAGTTGTGGTGAGTGAGGGCTACTCTGTTGCGGTGTGCAGGCTTCTCGGTGTGATGGCTTCGCTTGTTGCAGAGCACAGGCTCTAGGTGCGCAGGCTTCAGTAGTTGCAGTGCATGGGCTCAGTAGTTGTGGCACATGGGCTCTAGGTGCACAGGCTTCAGTAGTTGTGGCACTCAGGCACAGTATTTGTGGCTCATGTGCTCTAGACTGCAGGCTCAATAGTTGTGGCACACGGGCTTAGCTGCTCCTCAGCAAGTGGGATCTTCCTGGACCAGGGATCGAACCTGTGTGCCCTGCATTGGCAGGCATATTCTTAACCACTGCGCCACCAGGGAAGTCCCAGAGTTAGTCTATTTTTTACTTGCCCTTATTCCTAGAGTGTCTTGAGGAGTATCCACAGAAGGCTGGAGACTTTATCAAGGCCCTCTTCCTTGTGGACCCTAACTGTAATTTTTCTCTACCCAGTACAATGAAATCACTAAAAGCTCTGCTCATTTTTTAGCAGATGATTTCTGCTTGGTTTCTTGCCTTCTCCCCATTGCACAGCTTGAGACCTGGTAAATGTCTTAAGGGCAAAGACCACATCAAATATAGGGCTCACTTCTCAAGTGCTGGCTCTGTTTGTTTTCCTGATGTCTGGTTTTTGTTTCCCTGGATCTGTGGGACTGCTGAGAGCTCTACTCTGCCATATCTGCTGCACATTAGCAGTGGGTTTTGTGGATTTTATTTTCTCCTTGAGGGATTAGGCAAGGTCATCAGTTGAGAGAAGAGAGGACAATAAAGGAGATGAGAGAGTTGGGGTAACTGAAGACAATGAAATGCAGGCATTGTTTGATTGCACTTCACCTTATTGCACTTTGCAAATACTGTTTCTACAAATTGAAGTTTTGTGGCACCTAAGTGTTGAGCAAATCTATTGGTGCCATTTTTCCAACAGCAGTATTATTTTTTCTTCCAGTTTTATTGAGATACAATTGACATGCCACACTGTATAAGTTTAAGGTGTACAGCATAATGATTTGACTTATGACTTGCACAATGAAATGATTACCACAATAAGTTTAGGGAACATCCATTATCTCATGTAGATGCAACATGAAAGACACAGAAAAAAATATTTTTTCCTTGTGATAAGAACTCCTACTATTTACTCTCTTAGTAATTTTCATATATAATGTGTAGCAGTGTTAATTATATTTATCATATTGTACATTACATCCCTAGTACTTATTTATCCTATAACTGGAAGTTTTTACATTTTAACTACTTTCATCCAATTCCTCACCTCCTCACTTCTCATAATCACAGATCTGATTTCTTTTTCTATGAGTTTGTTTGTTTGTTTGCTTTCAAAGTATAATTGACCTACAGCACTATGCTAGCTCCTGGCACACAGGATACAGATTCAATATTTCTGTACATTTCAAATTCTGTATGTTTCAAAATGATCACCATGGTAAGTCTAGTTACCATCTGTTACTACACAATGATATTATTTAATTATTGAATATATTTCGCACACTGTACATTTCATACCTGTGATTCATTTATTTTGTAACTGAAAGTTTGTAGCTCATAATCTCCCTTACCTATTTCTTTCCTTCCCTGACCCAAGCAAACCACCTGTTTCTTCTACGTACCTATGATTCTCTTTTCGTTTAGTTATGTTTGTACATTTGCTTTGTTTTTTAGATTCTACATGTAAGTGAAATCATAAAGTATTTGTCTTTGTCTGACATTTTCACTTAGCATAATACCCTCTAGGTCCATCCATGTTGTCGCAAAAGTCAAGATTTCATTCTTTCTTATGGCTGAGTAATATTCCATTGTATATTTATATCAGGGCACTTAGGTTGCTTCCATATCTTGGTTGTTGTAAATAATGCTGCAATGAACACAGGGGTGCATATATCTTTTTGAATCAGTGTTTTCATTCTCTTTGAATAAACACTCAGGAGTGGAATGGCTGGATTGTATGGTAGTTCTATTTTTAATTTTTTGAGGAGTCCATTTACACTTAAAGTAATATTTGATAAGTATTTATTCCTTTCTTCTTCTTTTACTCTCTTCCCTTGTAATTTTATGACTATCTTTAGTGTTATGTTTGGATTCCTCTCTCTTTTTTGTGTATATATCTATCATTTTGGGTTTGTGGTCACCATGAGGTTTAATATAGCAATCTATATACACATGTGATTAAGTTGCGAATCTCTCAAATTCGAATGCATTTTAACAACCCTGAATGTTTACTATCCCCCCACCCACACCACTGTACTGTTTTTAACATCATATTTTACATCCTTTTGTTTTGTGTATCCTTTAACTACGTATTGTGGATTTGATAATTTTTCTACTTTTGTCTTTCAACCTTCCTACTAGCTTTATTAAGTGGTTAATCTACTACCTTTATTGTATATTTGCCTTTACCAGTGAGATTTTACCTTTTGTAATTTTCATATTTCTAGTTGTGGCTTTTTCTTTTTTGCATAAAGAAGTCCCTTTAACGTTTCTTGTAAATCTGGTTTTGTGGTGCTAAACTCTTCTGACTTTTGCTTGTCTGTAAAACTTTTGATCTCATCTTCAAATCTCAATGAAAGCCTTGCCAGGTAGCATAATCTTGGTTGTAGGTTTTATCCCTTTCATCACTTTAAATATTTCATGTCACTCTCTTCTGGCTTGCAGAGTTTCTGCTGACAAGTCAGGTGATAGCCTTATGGGAGTTCCTTTGTATATAGCCTTTTACTTTTCCCTTGCTGCTTTTAATATTCTTCTTTAATTTTTGCCTTCTTAAGTACATTGTAACTTGATGTGGTCTTCTATGTGTTGATCCTGTTTCAGACTCTCTTGCTTTCTGCACCTAGATGTCTGTTTCCTTTCTCAGGTTAGGGAAGGTTTTCAGCTATTATGTCTTCAAAAATGTTCTCTGCCCCTTTCTCTCTCTTTTCTCTGTTATGTAAATGTTAGTGTGCTTGATGTTGTCTCAAAGGTCTCTTAAACTGACCTTATTTTTTTTTTTAATTCTTTTTTCTGTTCAGCTTGAGCGATTTCCTCTATTCTGTCTTCCAGTTCACTATGTTCTTCTGTATCACCTAATCTACTGTTGAGTCCTTCTAGTTTTTTTTTTTTTTCTAAGCTCTTTATTGGAGTATACTTGCTTTATAATATTGTGCCAGTTTTTGCTGTACAACAAACTGAATCAGCTGTATTTATACATATATCCCCTCCCTCCCTCGACTCCTTCCCATCCTCCCTCGACTCCTTCCCATCCTCCCTATCCCAGCCCTCTAAGTCATCACCAGTCATCGCATTGATCTCTCTGTGTTATGCAACATTTTCCCACTAGCTATCTATTTTACATTTGGTAGTGTATATATGTCAGTGCTACTCTCTCACTTTGTCCCAGCTTCCCCTTCGCCCCAGCTTCCCCTTCGCCCCCCACCTCCACCCCTGTGTCCTCAAGTCCATTGCCTACATCTGTATCTTTATTCTTGCCCTGTCACTGGGTTCATCAGTACCATTTTTTTAGGTTCCATATATATGTGTTAGCATGCAGTATTTGTTTTTCTCTTTCTGGCTTACTTCACTCTGTATGACAGTTATAATATTTTTCATCTCTGTTTGGCTCTTTATATTTTCTAACTTTTTGTTAAACATCTCACTCTGTTCATTCATTCTTCTTCCGAGTTCTTTGAACATTTTTATGCTATCATTACCTTGAGTTCTTTATTGGGTAGATTGCTCATCTCCAATTCACTTAGTTGTTTTTCTTTTTTTTTTTTTTTTTCGGGGGGGGCGTACCTTGTTCCTTCATTTGGAACAAATTCCTCTGTCACCTCATTTTGCCAAGTTTGCTGCTTTTATTTTTGTGTGCTTGGTAGTTTGGTTAGGTTTCCTGATCTTAGAGAAGAATCATTATGGAGGAAATAGTCTATCAGGCCCAGCAACACACTATCCTCTGGTCACCAGAGCTGTGTGCTCTAGAGGTGCTCTCTATGTGGGCTGCATGGGTCCTTCTGGTGTGGTGGGCTGACTACTGTGGGTGCACTGGGAGGTGTGGCTGGCCCCCAGTCCGGCCAGTTGCCAAGCCCTGCCTTGTGCAGAGGCTACCAGCTGCTGGTGAGCAGGGCTGGGTCCTGGCATGCTGGTTACATGGCCAGGGGAGTCCTGGTCCTGGTGCCAGCTCAGTGGTGGTGGGGCTGGCTCACGAGGTAGCTTGCTATGGAGCCCTGCTCCATTGGTGAGATGAGCCAGGGCCTGGAGTGCCTGGCTGTGGGGCTGGGAGTCTTGAAGCTAGTGCCAGCTGCTGGTGCAGGTTCCTGTGGGTACCAGGGCTAGTGCCAGCCCACTGGTGGTGGGGTCAGGTCCAGGGGCAACGGGAGGCTCAGGGACCTCAAGGCAGCCCTGTCACTGGGTTCATCAGTACCATCAGCCTGCTGGTGGGTGGGACTGAGGCCCAGAACTAGTAAGCTAGAGGGAGGATTCCAAAAGGGTGCTTCCCAGCACCAGTGTCCTTGTGGTGGGATGAACTCCCCCAAATGGCTGCTGCCAGTGTCTATGACTCCACAGTGGGTCCCAATTGCCTCCTGCCTCTCTGTGAGGCTCTATAAGATCAGCAAGTGTCTCTGATCCAGGTTCTTTTCGCATTACTGCTTCTGTCCTGGGTCCTGGAGTGTGTGGGATTTTGTGTGTGCTCGTTAAGAGTGGTGTCTTAAAGTAAGCCTCACTGGCTTTTAAAACCGAACATTCTGGGAACTCACCTTCCTAGTGCAGGTCCCTTCAGCTGGGGAACCCATTGTGGGGACTGGACCCTTGCTTCTTGGGGAGAGATTCTGTAATTGTAATTATCCTCCCATTTGTGGGTCACCTACCTGGTGGAATGGGTCTTGACTATACTGCGTCTTCACCCCTTCTACCTGTCCTATGGTTCCTCCTTTAGATTTTTAGCTATAGAAGATCTTTTCTGCTATTCCTCAGGTCTTTCTCATCAATAGTTGCTCCTTTCTGGTGTGTCTATGAGAGGATGTGAGCTCTAGGTCTTCCTACTCCACCATCTTAGCTGCTTCCCCTCCACATTTAAATAAATTAAAGTAGGTATATTTGCTTGTTTTAGACATAATGCTATTGCAAACTTAATAGACTGCAGCCTAGTGTAAACATAATTTTTATATACTCTAGGAAACCAAAAAATCCATGTGACTTGGTTTATTGCGATATTCACCTTACTGTGGTGGTCTGGAACCCACACTATCTCTGAAGTATGCCTGTTTCTTCAGCAAAAGTGAAAGAAGACTTTTCCTTCGGGTGAGCTTGTATAAGACCAAACACCAGCTGAGGACAACGACCAAGACTGGATAAAAGCCAAACCAAACCAAATATCCAGATATTTGAAGAATTGGAAAGAACTAAAGCATCCAGGACTTTATGCAACAAGATCTTGGGAGAGAATGGAAATGCACTGGAGTGAGCTGATGTTTCCCACTTTGGGAAATTTTCTGACTGCAGCATGGGGCACAGAGCCTGAGCACACTTCCCTGGCTTCCCACTCGGAACAGAGACCAACCTGTTTACCGTGGCTTACATAGCCTGGCACATGTGGTTTCGTCTTGCCTGGACTGACAGCCTTATTTAATGCTAACTTCCACCTTTCTAATAATTCTTCAGTCACGTTGGCCTTCTTTCAATTCTTCCTACTTGGGAAGCTCAGGCATTCTCCATCCTATCCCCTCTGCCTGGATTAAGTTCTCCCACTTCCTCCCTGGCTCATTCCTTATACATTTTTCAGATATCACTTCCTCAGAGACCTTCTATGACAATCTCTCTATGCCCTATCCCACCCTGTCTCTAAATTAGAGACCACCTTCTCCCCAGCACCTACACATAGCACACAGTAAGCACTTGAGAGAGTTTTATTAAATGAGTGAATGAAAGACTACTTGAAGGTAGTGTGGCATAGTGAAAACAACTCTGAATTTTACCTCATTAGGTCAGATTCTAGATGGGGTCTCTTCCTGGTGAACTTGGGAAGTCCTTTCAATGTTCTGAGACTATTTCCTTGCCTCTAAAATACAGATGGCACGTGGCCCACATAATTCACAGGATTACTGTAATCATCAAATTGGAGTTGGTATCTAAAAGGGTCTTAATAATTGTAAAATGCTACTGCAGATGTGAACTAGTATACTATTCACTGACTCAAAAGGAAATCACACATGTTCAATCAGCAAAATATGTTTTAAGTGCTGAAGTATTGACACTTTACTACACTCATTATCACTATCAACCGTTTTTAGACAAGATGTTATAAACGGTAGTGAAAAACAAATCATTCTAGATGAAAAATTTTTATATTGCATAACAATCACCATCTTGTTTATATAACAAGATATCTCTGAAATGCATGATTTTTAAACAAGGCTAATTTTTTAAGTTAATTAATTAATTAATTGGCTGCGTTGGGTATTCGTTGCTGCCCATGGGCTTTCTCTCTAGTTGTGGCAAGCGGGGGCTACTCTTCATTACGGTACACGGGCTTCTCACTGCAGTGGCTTCTCTTGTTGCAGAGCACAAGCTCTAGGTTCACGGGCTTCAGTAGTTGCAGCACATGGGCTCAGTAATTGTGGCATGTGGGCTTAGTTGCTCCGCGGCATGTGGGATCTTCCTGGAGCAGGGATCGAACCCGTGTCCCCTGCATTGGCAGGCAGATTCTTAACCACTGTGCCACCAGGGAAGTCCCAAGGCTAATTTTAAGGATGCAGTAGATGAGTATACTGTAAACCATAACACTTAGTAGGAGTTCAACCAGCATTTACTGGGTAAATTTTCTTGTAACTTTTGTTTTTCCTATACCATCCATATCTGATAGTATTCATGGTCAAGATACTTTCCTATTTAAGTAATCTGTTGAGTGAAGAGCCCTAACAAAACATAAAAGGCTTGTCATTTAAGGATTTAGCACACACCTCAAAGGATTCTAGAAGTGTGAGAGTGAAATGAGAGAGAACTCAGGTGGCACTAACATCACTCCTGGAAGATTGGAAGAGTGATCATATCCACATAACCTGCATTGCCTTAGATGATTGGTAGGTGGCAGCAACAGACCAGAAATTATAGTTCATTCAGCCAATTGGCATTGGAAGGGTTTTTTTTAATGTTATTATTTCACTGATTGTTTTTTCAAAATAAAACAATATAGCCACAAAGCAAGTAGACAATCAAAATAAATAAGCAGGATGTAACTAATTTATAGAATAGAGATTACCTAGCCTTAATGCTATAATCTTTCAAAAGCAATTTATTTTTCAAAATTCTAGGTTTTATTACCATTCTGGCTTTTTCTTACAATCTTTATTTCTTCTGTTTGTAAGCACTGAAATTTACTTTTATTTATTTTTATTTTTTGGCTGCAGCTTGTGGGATGTTAGTTCCCCAACCAGGGATTTAAACTGGGCCCACGACAGTGAAAACTGGACTGCCAGGGAATTCCCAGCACTGAAAATTTTAATGCTTCTTTATTGACAGTAGAGGGATGGCATATTTGAACTTTCATTCTGCTTAAACTTTGACCTGCTTCTATTGTGAGGATTTTGCCCTCAGACATTTCATTTGGTCAAGGTTCAGTTAAAACAAAAAACAAAAAACAAACAAACAAAAAAACCCTTCTAAACAGTAAAAACAGAAATAGATTTAACATTGGGTATTAAATAGCTTATGGAGTTGTTGGGAGGACTATGAAACAAAGAATCGCTGGGTCAGTGGTTCTCAACCTTAGCTTTTTGTCCCAAGCATCTGGGTTTTTTTAATAATATAGATTCTGGAATCTACTGCAGACATATTGAATCAAAACCTCAGGGCATGTGTATATGTAGAATTAATAAGGTCCCCTGGTGATTCTAATATGTAGCCAGGGTTAGGAACCACTTTGAGGCTGAGGTTTCAGGATCTATCTCAAGCAGAACTGGGCCACCAAGGAAGCTAATGATTCTTCTGCAATCAGGAAACCAGGTGTTGAATTGGGAAGCTGCTGGCTTTAAAATTATATCTTTCCTGTCACCATCAGGAAGTTGCCATGTTCTGGAAACTGCCACATCCTAGAAGCTGCTACTCCAGTACCCGGTACATGATACTAGCTAGTAAGATGGATGTCCTGCATCCTGCCTGTCAGTGCCAAGAATTTGCAATCATGGTGACCTCAGTTAATGCCACAGAAAAACTAAGTTCCTCCATTGTGCCTATCATGGAACCAGTAGCAAAGGGCCCCGGCCTCACTCATGTCCTCCCTCCACATCTAGCATGGTGTTTCTGTTTCTGATGGTAGATCCTCTATCACAGAAGGACCCCTAATTGCAAGGATGTAGTTTTAAACTTTCCAGCTCTACACAATAGGAAAGCAAGCTAGAAAGAGATTGGAATGGATGTTGTATACCCATCCCATGATCCAACAAAGGCATCATGAAATAGGTGAGTTGTTTTAAACACTGGAGAAGCCTTGATGTCACACTAGCCCAGGTCTGAGAGTAAATGTAATTCATACCTTTCAGGGAATAAGCGTGTGTGTGTGTGTGTGTGTGTGTGTGTGTACACTAATAGGATCAGAGGAATCAGATAGGCTCCTTGCTTCCATAGGAAAAGCAAACCTGAGATGGCTCAAGTCTGTAAGTCTGTGCTTGGGAGGTATCAGGAGGGGAAGGGCCTGCAGAGCCTGGGCACATTGTTTAAAACTTGGCTTTGCTATTTGTTGCCTTTGTGGGGATGTGTCCAAGCAGCAGTATCTGTCATTAGTCCCCTCTTTAGCTAATCTTAACTTTATCCTTCCCTTACTTCTAGATGCACATTTCATGTTTTCTAAAGCACACAGTGCTAAGCATAATGATATTTTCCCATATAGTTTCCTCATTTCTAGATATGTTGTTATTCATTGTATATATTTTCTTCTTCTGGAAATGAACTATGTTTCCGTAACACATTCTTTTCATTAATTGAGGTATGATTATATTTAATTATCGATTTGTGCTTCTTTATCCGGTTAAGATCTGCTTTTTTTTTTTGGGGGGGGGGGGTACACCAAGTTCAATCATCTGTTTTTATACACATATCCCCATAAAGATCTGCTTTAATGCTTTGAAAATCAACTGTTTAATCCTCTTTTAGAGTGAGCATGACTTACAAGTTCACTAAAAATTTAAGTCATGTCCCATATACTGAAATAGTTTAAAAATATTTTAAAATTAATAATGCTATTCATGCACTACAGTGAGAAATTATTTTGAAATGTTATTATGCAAATATATAACAGGATATTAAAATGGACTTTTGAAAAGTAAACAGTTTAGGACAGTTTTTTTTTTTTTTAAGATTTATTTTATTATTTATTTATTTTATTTTTGACTGTGTTGCCTTTGTTGCTGTGTGCAGGCTTTCTCTGGTTGCAGCAAGCAGGGGCTACTCTTCGCTGTGGTGTGCAGGCTTCTTATTGAGGTGGCTTCTTTTGTTGCAGAGCAAGGGCTCCAGGGTGTGTGGGTTTCAGCAGTTGCAGCACGTGGGCTCAGTAGTTGTGGCTTGCGGGCTTAGTTGCTCTGTGGCATGTGGGATCTTCCCGGCCAAGGGATGGAACCCATGTCCCCTGCATTGACAGGCAGATTCTTAACCACTGTGCCACCGGGGAAGCCCAGGACAGTTTTAAAATTATAAAAATATTATGAAGCTAGTACAGAGAGTTCCCATCTTTATACCCTACATCCAGTTTCCCCTAATATTAATGTCTTACTTACATTGGTATGGTACATTTGTCACAGTTAATGAACCAATGTTGATACCTTACTATTAACTATTACAGTTTATACTTCATTTAGATTTCATCAGTTTTTACCTAGTCCTTTTTCTGTTCCAGAATCCCATCCAGAATATACATTACATTTGGTCATCGTGACTCCTTAGGCTCCTCTTGGTTGTTTCTCAGGACATCCTTGTTTTTCTTGACCTTGACAGTTTGAGTATCATTGGTCACATATTTTGCAGAATGAAATGGACCCTTACATTTTAAATTTTATTTGAAAACTTTACATAAAAATGTCAAACATACACAAATTTAGAGAATAGTATAATGAATCCCCATGTACCCCTGACACAGCTTCAATAACTATCACCAGTTTACTAAGCTTATTCTATCTACATTGTCCCATCCCAACCCTGAGGGTTTTAAAGCAAGTCCCAAATATAACTTCATAGCACACATATATTTCAGTACATACCTCTAACAGGTAAGGCCTTTTAAAAAAATACACCCCCAATGAATAATCACACAACAAAGTTAAAGATAATTCTGTAGTGTTTAATAGTCAACCTGTGTTCAAATTTCCCCAATGGTTTCACAAATGTCTTGAACTTATAAATTCAAATCAGGACCCAAATAAAGTTTATAATGAATTCTGTTGATTTGCAAACTAGGACTTTTGTCTGAGTTTTAGCTGAGACCTGAGACTCAAAACAAAGCAACAGTTACACCCATGTTACAATCTGAGGTACTAAACTACCTATGTTGTCCAAAAGGGGTGTTTAAAACTGGTTTTAAAAACCTGAGCCCAACACTCTCCTCAGGCTCAAGAGGATTTCTTTGGGGAAAGTTTTTGAGGAGCTGTAGCTTTTCCCTTTTTGCCCCTCTCCCACCATGGGAGAGATAAACAGGGTGTTTCCCTTCACTGCATGCCTAGTGAGAGGGTCTTTAAAAGAACCACTTTGAGAGCTTGGCTTTTATTCCTTGAAGCCAGAAGGGATTGGTATTTGACCCAGACCTGCGGAAAGTAAAGAGGACAGGCTGTTGCTGGAGATACCTGAATAATGCCTACCAAGTGGAGCAAACAGAGGTGGTCAAAGTCAGAGCAAACTGTGACTTCTATCAGTGGTAGAGGAGAGATATGAGTCCTCACAATTAGATGTGATGGGAAGGAGGGATCTGGTCTTGTGGTCATTTTGAAAGAAGTCCCACCCACGCAGCCTTCTACCTGAGGGCTAGTCTCTCTCAGAGGAAAGAGGTTGGAGGTGTAGCATTCAATACAGACGCTAGGACAGGGGTGTGAGTGAACAACTAAAGTGAAGGCATTGTCTATCAAGGGAGCAAAAGTCAGGAATTCCTCGTGGAGAAAAGCTTTGAGTCCCTCCACCAGAAAGGATCCTGCAAAAGAATTAATCCACTTTTAATATCTACCAATTCTGGAGAGCCCCAAAGTACCTTCCAATTCTCATCTAGGAAGAGGAAAAAGTAAGGTGAGGGGAGGAATCAAACTTGCCTTTTCCTGCCCTAGCCTAAGCAGTATCAAGCTGGGAAAGGAATATCCTCCTGAGTTTTGAATATCAAATTGCACTGTGATAAAGAAAAATTGTTTCAAACCTGGGACAGAATTTCCTTCTGGGAAGAAATAAGCATTCCTCATAAAATGCTTAAGCAATTTCTGATAAATTGTAATGAGATTAAAGCCTCTTCTGGGAAACCAGCTACTTCTTCAGCTGACTGACAGTCTGGTGTCTAATGATCTTGAATGCAGTTTAGTTAATAATTATCTAACCATTTCTTTACCTGTAAAGTGTTCCTTCCACAAGGGAATCGAATTTTTTTTTGTTTAGTCCTCTTCAATTGTGGAAGTTAACACTTTATATCCTATTGAGTTCTGCTCTTTCAACATAATTACAAAAATATTTCACGGGTAGAAATACGTTGATGGATAAAATAATCTTCGTTGTCCCTGACATCATTTATACCTCAACATCAAATTTCTGAGAAATCACTCTAGAATCACTCTCAACTGACTGTCGTGAAAAATTACAGAGATTTACAGGTGATACCTTCTCAGTTCAAATGTCATTTGGACACAGAGACTGTACTGTCTGTCCCTGTCTCACAGGTTCTGGGACCTGGTCATTTTTCACACTCATATTATATAGGCAGGATTTCCGTTTTCTGTGTATTACCTTAAACATGATCCTACATCACACACATTATTTTAAGGGGTTCAAGGAAGGGAATGCTATGACTAGGTTTTAATTTCAACCAGCAGTAACACACAAAGCCTAGTTATTTCAAAGTTATTGCTCAGGTTACAAAATTAAAAATTTTTACCTAATTTAATCATGTATTGTATATGAAGAGCTTGCTTACATTTGTTTGCATCAGAAGCCAAATAATCATATACTTATACAGTGTTGGTAGCGATATGTTTAAATTGGTACAGCCCTTTGAAAAATGATTTGGTAAGGTGTATCAGGAACAATACACACTTGTACCCTTTGATTTGGTATTCTAAATTCTACCCTCAATAATTTTTAAATATGGGAAAGAAGGTATATGCAGGAATATTTCCTTCACAATATTTTTTATGGTAGTGAAAAATTAGAGGCAACCTGAGTATGTAACAACAGGGACTTAGTAGGCAAACTTATGGTTATACCTACTTAATAGAATATCATGAAATTATTAAAATATTCTTTAGAAAAAACTGTAACATGGAAAAGAAAGAATAAAAGTTGAGTTTATACCACGATTTTAACTATTTAAAACATATATATATAAGATGCAGATGTAGAGAATGGACTTGAGGATGGTGCGGGATCGGGGGGGGCTCGGGGTGGGGGGGCCCCACTGGGGAGAAGGGAAGCTGGGATGAAGTGAGAGAGTAGCATTGACATATATACACTACCAAATGTAAAACAGATGGCTAGTGGGAAGCTGCTGCATAACACAGGAAGATCAACTCAATGACTGGTGATGACCTACAGGGGTGGGATAGGGAGGGTGGGAGAGAGGCTCCAGAGGGAAGGGATATGGGCATACATGTATAAATACAGCTGGTTTGCAGCAGAAACTGTACAGCAGAAACTGGCACAACAGTGTAAATTATACTGCTATATTGGAGTATACAATTATACTCCAATAAAGATCTGAAAAAAAAATATGAGAATACACAAAAATGATAAAAGTTGTGTTAGGGTTATGGATTTTTTTCTTCTATTTTTAAAAATTTCTGTAATTATGCATAAATGTTTTGTTGTTTAAAACTAGCTTAAGCATTAGCAACATTTGCTTAAAATTTTTAGTCTTAGAATCACATATTATTGGCAATCCATGCTGAAATGGTCATAAAAATTTCTGTTTGCTAATATTCAGCTGTTGGCAGACAGTCAATTTTTTAGCTAAGCAAATGTCAGTTGTTGCTATTGCACTTCTAAAATTACAATAAAGCTACATAATAATTGGCAGGGGTGCTCTTGGGTAAATGTGGAGAGAAGTCAAAGATTGATTAAGAAAAGGAAAATGTCAGACTTCCCAGTCAGTGACACGATCAGTGATAGGCAGGGACAGGACCCAGTTTGAGATCTTACTTCTTGGAAGGCACAGTACTAGTGGGGAAGACACTAAATAATTAGGATGAAATCTGGTAAGTAATTGCACAGGCAACTGAACAGGATAGAGGAAGATTTGGGAAGTGGAATAGGTATTCCAGATAAATTAGATTCAAGAGCAAAGATTTTTTTTAAAGTCAGGATGTGTTCAGAGAACAGAATAACCCAAAGTGTCTTGACAGTAGGTTACGTATAACCTGTACGATGGGTAGAAGCAGGTAATAAGAGGTTAGTGGAGGCTGAAGATCTATGGTTTTATCTGGAATGCAGTGTAGAGACTTTGAAGATACAGCATTGAAAAGAATGACCTAAGACCTATGTTGATTCTAGAGTCTGCAAGGACTGAACCGGAAGGGAGATGAGAGGAAGATGTAAGTTGTGAGGACTCCAATAAACCAGGATCTTCATTACATAAAATTACCTGGATTGGCACTTCCAGAATATATTTTGCTTTAAAATGATTTACCCACATTCTAAGCAAGTTTTAGATGCTATGTGGTGCTAATAGAATTGGCACATAACATTGAATCAGATTGCAGAGGATTATTTTAACTTTGTGGCCAGATGCAGAGAAATATGCAAAGATATTGAAGCCAACAAATATGTTAAGAAAGGGAAATTCTCACAAGTGGAAGGATGTGGGATCCTAGCAGGCAGCAGATTATCAATAGCTGTCTCCAGATTCTCTGGAGTGGTGGCTTGCTTTAAGACGTCACAACAGGAAGTAAAATTTTCCAAATTATAAACTGCGTTAACCTTCTAGGCAACTGGGGCGTTGCTGAACAACGATCAAGACCACAAAAAGCGGTATGAGTTAACAGCAGACAAGGTTTTTTCCTTTTTTGTTTCCACTAGCGTAAAAGCATTTCGATTTTCAAAGCTTCCTGTCCCAGAATAGATCACAATCCATTTAGAATATGGATTCAGGCCCAAAGCCTTTCTGACTCAATAGAGAAAGAGCATGCAGATGCCACTTTAAGAACGGCTCAAAATCGCCCGATAGATCTGGCAGTCACCTAAACGTTTAGTAAGAATGTACTAACTAAACATCTGAATCACCGAGCTAGCGGGTCTTTCATCTCAAAAGCAGTCATTTTGGGGTACCAAACTACCGACATCTGGGCCGAGCCTCTGGCTTTTATTTACAAACACAGAGAAAGGAGCACCGCGGTTCTTGAACTCGCAGGGACGCGCAGCGGGCATCCCTCCCGGACAGCGAGGCCGGCTCCGCCACGAGGGAGGGGCAGGGAAAGGACACCTCGGGCGCCAGGGGCCTAGCGGCCTCTTCCTTGCAGGCGTCCCGGGCTGCCCTCACCACCAGTCCCCGCAGTCTCATTTGCCGCCTTCCGACGCGTGACCCCTGCGTGCTCGCGTCCCGGGCCGGTGACAGGCGCGGGGTGCGACGAGCGGCCCCATGTGCCCCCTCCCTCTCGCGGTCGCCGCAGTCACCGCGCCCCGAGCCCCGCTCCGGCTCCTCTGCAGAGGGCTCGCCGCCGCCATGTCTACCGCCAGGCCACTCAAATCCGTGGACTACGAAGTGTTCGGGAAAGTGCAGGGTAGGGGACCCCCCTCCAGTGGGAAATCAAAGAGGTGCTGGGGAGGAAGAGTAGAAAGCTGCAACAAGCACACCCCATCTTAAGGGCCCCCCGCCCCGTTGCGGCCAGGACTTCCGCTCCGCCATGACACAGCACCCGCGAGGGGGAAGGAGGCGAAGGGCGCATGCGCAGGAGAGCTGGGGTGGGCGGTGGGGAGAGCAGAGAACCGGGAGCGGGGAAGGCTGGGAGAAGGAGGGACCGCCGGGCGCTGGGAGTGGGCCGCCTGAGGGGGTACGGGGCGTCGGGACCCAGAGGACATAATGAAGTCGGGGAGGAAGAGAAGAGAGGGTCTTTAAACTAGTGGTCTCCGTTACTTGCCACTGAAACTGCTGCGCTTGACTTGAGTCCCAGGAAGGACATATAAATGGTGTTTGAGGGTCACTTTGTAGGAGATACCTTTTTTTGTTTTTCTTGTGTAGCTTCTAAAAGAATTATTAAGTTGTTATCTAATTTTTGTTTCATCATAAGTTTAAATCGTTGCAAAGGATGTAATGTCTGGATTATTGTAACTGTCGTTATTTCAAAGTTAAAATGTTAAATCACTGAAATTTATCCAATGGAATGTAAATATGGTAGTGATTTAATATTTGTCATCATTCGTTGAAAATAAAATTTTTTAACAGTGGGAAATTTTGCAACATACCTTTTCCTCTTTGAGTTTGATTTCCATTCCATTTCCCCCACATAATTTTATCGCATTCTTATGCTTGAGCATTTCTAATTGGTCACCAACCAGACTTTTCTGCAATATGTATGTACGTAATATGTTTTCTTAATTTCCTTTGATCATAAAGCTCTATTCACTTTTTTTTTCTTCTGGCTTGAGTTACTATTGTGACTATTATTAGAGTATACTTGATGAAAATAATATAAATATATTGAAAAGTATGATAAACATTATTAAATTTAAAAGGTGGATTTGTTTTGGAAATTTATTTCTTAGGGAGAAAGCTGGAGGTGTTTATGGAACCTTGATTAAAGGGTTGAATTATCTTTGTATTTTGGTACCCTAGAGGTTTTTACACTTTGGGGCAATGTACCAAGATAAGATAAAGGATGGGTGAGAGTATGCCTTTTGTAAAGAAATAGGCCTTTCTTTCAAATGGTAACTGTGGAAAGGAAGATAGGAAAGGAGAATCATGGCAGACTACAGGTGTCTCCTCAGACAGGTCAGTTTTAGGAAAAAAAAAAAAAAAATATATATATATATATATATATATGGAAATTGAAGATACAGAAATTGATTACTTAAGATTATTCATGTTTGTACTCTTTAGAATGTCTTTGGTACACCCAGGGGTACGGTATTCTAGATTGAAAACTGCCACAAAAAGTCATTGAAATACGTGCCATAAAATATGAAAATGGTGGCACAGATCACTTGACAAAATATTTGGTCTACTGTACAGAGATGGGAGTACTTAAGGAGCGTGTGTGTGTGTGATGTGCACGCACATTTGTGACATTTACTGAGGGTATTCCCTGTGCTGAGCATCCTACTCTTATTTACTTAATCCTCATCACAATTTTCTGAAATGTATGTCTTAATACTGTTTTAACAATGAGAAAATAGGTAGAGAGGGTCAGTAACTTGGACAAGCCCTTAGTCGACAAATGGTATTTGTTCCTGCATCTCTCTAACTCTAAAACCTGCACTTTCCCATTAGGTGATGTTTTCTCATAACACATAATGTATTTCTATTGATTTTAACTATACAATTGCACTTTTGTCCATATGGTGGTCACATGGTGTATGAAGATCAATTTGGGGCAACAGTACACATGATAGGAAAAGGAAATGTACTATACATAAACAGTGGGGTTTAAAAATCAGCTTTAGAGCAATAACTCCTGTTGCTTGCAGTATGTTAAATGGAAGAGAGTACATGCATACTGTTGATTTATCAAGGCCTAGTATGTGGGACAAATGCACAATCACGTATTTGCACAGATATACACTGACATTTGCTGAGAATTTAGGATGTGCCAAGCTTTGTACTCATTTAATCCTCAACCATATGACCTCAACCATTTTCCTCATTTAACAAATGGAGAAATTAGAACATAGTGAAATAACTTTCCCAGGTTACACAGTGAGTTAAGTGGTGGCACTGGGATTTGAACCTTTACATCTGATACCAGAATCCATGCTCTTAATCAGTACATCCTATTGATCCTCCTCTCAGTACCCTTTCCGCCTTTATTTTGCCTTCTTCTTAACCTATGCACCGAACACATACATATACTGATGCAGGACATTTGGAACTGGCCATCTAAACTATTCCAGATGATCCTGAGGACGTTTCTATGGTCATTTGGGCTCCAAGGAAGTTTGACCTGGTCAGTAAGCAGTCAGCACGTTCAAAACTGCAGCCTCTGACTCTCGCTCTGTCGCTGGCTGGCACTGCCATTGTTGCTGTATATTAGTCTGTGTCTCACAGAACCACTCACAGTTTTCTAGTGGATTACTTAAGAAGTAAATACGAACCATTAGCTTTTTGTCTGAGTCATAGTGATAGTGTAGAAATAATTGACAATAAATAATAAAGATTAAAATTTTAATTTTAATAATGTAAAATGGAGAATAATTAAAGGGATCTTTAAAACGTGTGGAATAATAAAATCTTAGTGAATACTGGCTTGTTAGAAATAATAGCTATGAAGGTAAATTTACAATAGAGGAAGCTATAATTAGGAACATTTAATATGGGCAAAATATAGATTGAGAAATAAAATTGTCATTAAAATATTTAAATGAAAAATAATGAAAATTGTTTCAATGATAAAAAACTAATTTGGAAAAAATGGAAAATGATGTAACTGTCCTGTCCTGATGGAAAAATTGATCGATGAATTGAATTACCTTGATGGAGCTTATGACAGAAAATATTTCCTAACCAAAAATGAGGTATGCTGTTATGTTTGTATTTAGAATGTTTGAATTTAAATCATCCTTGGTGACAGAATGGTAGTCAAAATGTTCTAGGGGTCAAATGTACTCTGCCTTGTTCTCAAATACACACACCCTAATTTGCATACAGATTGCATTTCGAGAACTAGTTTACAAACTGGTTGTTTGAAATTCAGGAAAATACATTTATAGAAATAATATTACAAATAGTGGGTTTACTTCTCAGGTCCTTCTGCAAAGCCTATAGGCTGTTGACAGAAATATTCAATAAACAATCTATAATAGGAATAGAAAAGAGTTTCATTTCAGCCATACTGTGGACGATAGCCCGGGAGACAGTCTCTCAGATAATTCTGAGGAACTGCTCTGGAGAAGCATGGTTTCCAGCACAGTTTTATATCTTGTCAGAAAAAAGAACATCTAACAAATCAGCGATTCACTGCTTCAAGGTTTCAAAAAAACAGATCAGCACATACACAGTGAGTCAGTACATCCTTGGCACCTGGGAAAAGAGTCTTGAAGAAGTACCAGCATTGGTGTCCCAGAAAGGGAGGCGTTTAATCTTTATTTTTAACATGGACATTCTTTACTTCTGGTTAATGTGTCCTTTTCTTTAATAGTTAAAGCAGATGTATGTTTGATAAGCCACAAACAGGCTGTTTTAGTGAGCCTAACAGTCAAGTTAACTCATGGATAAGCAAGAATGACTTCCCCATACCTCGGTGTGTGAACATTTCTTCCATCAGGCTGCTGCTGCTACTGCTCCCCGTTGGTGCTTCCCTGCCTCTACTTTTTTTTTCTTTTTCTTTTAATAATTTTTTGTTTGTTTAGAACAGTTTTAGAGTTATAGAAAAGTTAGAAAGATACTATAGAGAGTCTGTGTATACTCCACATCCGGTTTCCCCTATAGTAAACATCTTACATTAGTATGGTACATTTGTCACAACTGGTGAGCCAATATTGATACATTATTATTAACTAAAGTCTGTACTTTATTCAGATTTCCTTAGTTTTTACCTAAAGTCCTCTTCTGTTCAGGATTCATCTAGGCTATTACATCGCATTTAGTCATCTTGTCCCCTTAGGCTCCTTTACACTGTGGTAGTTTCTCAGACTTGCCTTGTTTTCCATAACCTTGGCAGTTTGGAGGAGTACTTTGAGGCTAGGTACCTTATAGAATGCTCCCACACTGGTATTTGTCTTGTATTTTTGTTATAAGACTGAGGTTGTGGGTTATCAGGAGGAAGCCACAGAGGTAAAGTGCTATTCTCATCACCGTATCTAGAGTACATACTATCAACATGACTTATCACCGTTACTGTTAACCTTGATCACCTGGCTGAGATAGTGTTTGTCCACTGTTAAGTTACTCTTTATTTCCCCTCCCTTTCCATCCTCTACTTTATCTCCACATTCTCAAGAAGCTCCATGTTTTTTTCCCACCAACTTCTGTTGCATTGGGCACTTTGGGATGAGGGATAGGGGAGTGGGGGACTGACCTCCTGTATTTTTAGAGCATTTGTAACTATGGCATGTCTTAAAATGTTCCTATAAATGTTTAATTACAATTACATCAAAAATAATATAATCTGAAAATTTGAAAGAGAAATTAAGCTGTGTATAGATGCTTTACCAAATCTCAGGTGAATACTGACAACACTTGTAGAAATGGATTGTGGCAATCTGTTGGTTTACCTGTGCATTGAAATTCAACAGTTTGTTTCTGAAGGTATTGACTCAGATTTAGAATGGGAGTAACTTATTAGACTACACAAGTAAATAGCAGTTTTCTTTAAGATTGCTTACAATGAAAATTAGGATGAATTACTAAATAGGTTTTTCAGACACTGCATGATTTAGGTGTATACATTTTTCCTTACATAGACAGGTAAGTGAAAAAGGTATGTTTTTGGTTGAAAATTGTAGTAAAGGCAAGAAATACGATTAATTCTAATTTCCTTTCTCATGTTTCTTCCTGTAGAATTTCATTTCTAGTTCTGTTCTACTTTTTGTTTTTACTTCTCCAAATCCATTCTCCTTTCTTTCTTTCTTTCTTTTTTTTTTTTAATATTTATTTATTTGACTGCACTGGATCTTAGTTGCGGCATGCAGGATCTTTGTTGCCACGTGCAGAACTGGGTCTTAGCTGCAGCATGCAAGATCTTTAGTTGTGGCATGTGGGATCTAGTTCCCTGACCAGGGATTGAACCTGGGTCCCCTGCACTGGGTGTGCAGAGTCTTAGCCACTGGACCACCAGGGAACCCCCTCTCCTTTCAGCTATAGTTTGTGTACACATATCTGTGTTTGTGTACACATATCTTTGTCTCTCACTAGGCAATAAAGATAGTATTTTGAGGTCAAGCTAACTTGCTTTTATATCCCCTATAGGCTGTGCTTCTGGTGGGAACTTCCAGAGTATCTCAAATTAAATTGAAGTGCTTGGGGATAGTTGGCTTAGAAAAGAAACAGTAATATATTTGCAGTTTTAAGTATTTGAAAGATGCCATGGTGTGTAGCTCCAGGGAACAGATCCTGGATGGATGGTGAAAGGTTAAAGTGAGGCAGAATTTTATTCTGTAGAGGGAAGGCCTTTCTAACAATTAAAGATATTTAAAGTCATTAAGGGCTGCTCTGTAAGGTAGTGACTTGATGACTTCCTGTATTCAAAATTGACACGTGCAGTTAGATCCCAGGATGAAGGGTTACAGTTTAATATGAAAATTTGTCTTTACATGAAAGGATACTGATGTTTAAAATTCAACATATGGTTTATTTAAATATCAGTGCTTCTTTGTAGATTTAAAGTATGATTTGCTTTGCAAATATTCACCTCAGAGTTTCTCCCTGACACATCTTTCCACAAAGCGAGTTGCAGCTGATTGAGCCTTGAGTGAGAGGCATATTGTGTTTGAGTCTCTCATAAGCAAAGTGGCTGATGCCTGTCCCAGTTTCCAGAGCAGCATGTCTGTAAAAAACCTGCATGTGTCATATCAGCTTCCCTTCTCTTTAGCAACCAGGGTGGAAGCAGCGCAGAGAGGCCATGGAAGCCCATGGAAGCATCTTCTCCAATACAGGCCCTGTCCCGAGAGTGCTCATTTCCAGCCAGTGCTGAGGAATCATAGAAAGTCTGTGCCCACGTTCACATTTTTCCTATATGAACCTCCCTCTGTTGCACAGTATGCTTCAAACTAGGGATCAGGACTCTCAGAAAGACTCTGAGAAAATTCGAAGTGGATTATGGAGCTTTGAACAGTTAATTCCTGCACGGTTCACTGCTTCACTAAATTCATGGGCTGGAGGTCCTGACACCTCTTGATACACATTCCTTCTAAGGCTTTAAAATAATGGTTGTGGCTGAGGGGCCCAGTAAACACTCCTCTTCATTATGTGAGTTATTGACAAGTAAGACCACGAGTAAAGCAGAGTTTGGGGGATGTGGTGTCAATCTTCAGGTTAGTAGACTTTATAATTATTTGTACTGCAGAATTAAACACACCAACCCAGGCACCAGTAGGGCTCCCTCGACAGAGCAGAAGGGATGATTCCTTTGAGTAACTAGTTCCCAGAAGGAAGAAGAGGAAGCACCTGGGCTAGGTATGTTTCTCCTTCCAAACTTACCCATTAGATAAATCACTGCATGTCCCCAAGGAGGAGTCAGGAAAAGATAGAGAGAGGCCAGGAGTGACACACTAATGGATATTTCTCCCCATCAAAGGAACTATGACAAGGGCAAAGAAACTCTCTCTTCCCGAAATAAGCTGTAAAATCTAGAGAGAGCTCAACTATTCAGTTCTGGTTGCAGTACTTCAGGATGATCTGCAGAGCAGAGTTTTTTGGTGTGGAATGATAGAAGAAGTCAGGGAGGTTGTATGGAGAGCAAATTGGGGAATGACTGTCCTTGTTCTACAGAGAGAGATAGGAAAGACTACATCACAATCCTGTTTTCTGCTTTCCTTTTCTGTGTGCGTGTGACATAAAAATAATGAGATCTAATTCACATAATATTAAATTCACTCTTTTAACATGTTCAAATATACTAAATATACAATGGTTTGTTTCTTTTCTTTTTTTTTTTTTTTTTACTATATTCACAATGTTTTGCAGCTATCACCACTCCAAAAAGAATCCCTGCTCCACAGTTGCCTTTACCAGTCACTCCCCATTCCCCATTTCCCCTATCCCTCAGGGATATCATGGCCAAGGTCTCTGTGATTTCCTTGGACTTTCCCTCATGGTTTCAAGATGGCTGCTGTAGCTCCAATCATTACATTCACCAAACAGTCAGGAAGAGAGAGGGAACAAGGATGAAACCCCTGGCTGAGTTGGCCCCTGTCAAAGAGCTTTCTTGAAAGCTTCAGCCAATGACTTGGCTTACATTGTGTGGGCCACCTCTCTTACAGGGAAGAACAGGAAATAGAGAAGAGCATGTTGCTGCCCCAAGTAAAATCAGAATTCTGTTAGAAAAGCAGAAGGGGAAAGTGGATCTTGTGTAGGCAACTAACAGTATCTGTCACAGATATTCATAGAGTCAGCACATTTAACAGCATAGTAATTACATTTGGTATTCTTTACCAAGTAGTGATGCAGAAGGACATATTACAGAAAGACTTTGATCTCCATTATCTCAGTCTCAAAACATTTGATTTATAACCAAGACAACCTAAATTTCTGTTAAGTACATATTGAATCTTTCACATATGATTTATTCCAGTCTTATTTTTTTCCCATTTATCGCTGCTTAAAGCAATGGGTAACAGTTGTATTATTTACCCAACTTGTCAAGCAGTATGAACTTAGCCTAAAATTAAGTCTCTTAAACTTAAAGGACAATTCTTTAGTTATACTGTTCCAAGATTTGTTTAATAAATGTGTGTGTACCCTTACTATTCATAGTTACAAATATAGCCACCATATCCTGCTCTAGTCTCCTATCCCAAGTCCTCTAAGTTCTATAAGACAACCAATTTAACCATTTCTTTTTTCAGTGCTTATGGTTGTTAAGCCATTATTTATAAACAACATACTTATATTAATATTTCTTGATCTTTCAACTTAGGCATTATGTAGTTACTTCTCACTACCCTTTATAGTACATAGTATATTATATATAAATACACTTACACACACACACACACACACCAAACTATATATTATCATTTAGGTAAAGTAGTAAAGTTCTACTAGAATCAACACAGAAGTCTTATGATTCTTTCCAGCTGGGAGTGCAGTGAATTTATCACCACCACTTTGAAATTAAACTTAAATTCTAATCAGTATGGTTGCATGTGTATTTACAATGTTAATAACAAATTGTTACAGGGTAGTAAGACATTTCACTTAAATATTTATCGGCTGGTTTTTCTTTCATTCATTTATTCGACAACTTTGTGCCAAGCTCTGGTCTAGGTGCTAGGGACACAGTGTTGAACAAGACATTAAAAAGGTAAACAAATAAATACATAATAATATCATATGGTAATCAAGGTTATGCATATCCAGGAACATAAATGGGTGCATTGCTGTTTGAGATACATTGATTAGTGACTGTTTCTCTATGGAGATGACATTGGTGCAGAGACGTGAATGATGAGAAGGAGCCAGCCATGAGATCAGGGGGGAGAGCATTTCAGGCAGAAATGCAAAGGCTGTGAGGCAGAACTATGCCTGGCATGTGGAGGGACACAAAGGAGAAGAATTTGGCTGGAATGGAACCAGCGAAGAGGAGTCCTCAGAGATGAGACAGAGCATTAGAAAGAGGCCTGGAGGCTGTGGTAACCAGAATATATTTTATTTTGAGTGGGTTGGGGAGCCACCAGCGAGTTTTAAGCTGGCAAAGGAAGTGATTTGATTTTACCTAAGGAAAAGAAACCGCCTTGGCTGCTTTATGGAGACTAGACTATAGGAGGCCAGAACTAGACACAGGGAGACTAGTGAAAGGAGCCGTTGCTGTGGATTAGCTGAGAGATTATGATAACTTGGACTAGGATGTAAAAACATTTGTACCCATTTTTCTAGAAACAGTTGAAACAGAATTAAACTGTTTTTTGGCAAGTCTTGAAAATGAAATTTGGGGATAGAAATAATTGGTAAAATGAATGCAATGGCATGGTTTTGAATATTTAACTATGTGTGGTATCCAAATAGGTCATGATCTTGATTTTGGGGACTTTGCACATGCTCTTCCATCTTTAATGCTGTTCCATTCTCATCACACTAATTTTTGCTCACCATTGAAGTATCAATGTCCCATTTTCAATAAGCCTGTCCTAAAATTACCCAAGACTGGGTAGGTCATTTGTTTGTCCTGTGAACTCCCACTTGCATCCTGGTTTATGCATCTTATAACTCATAACTGTTCTACATTTTAATTATTTTTAAAGCTTTATTTATTATTCTTATTTCTTTTTTCCCCAGTTTTATTGAGATATAATTGGCATACAGCACTATATAAGTTTAAGGTATATAGCATGATTTGACTGACTTACATCATGAAATGATTATCACAATAAGTTTAGTGAACACCCACTATCTCATGTAGATACGAAATTAAAGAAATAGAAAAAACATTTTCCTTGTGATAAGAACTCTTACGACTTATTCTTAACTTTCATTCGTAACATAAGCAGTGTTAATTATATTTATCATGTTATACATTACATCCCTTGTACTTATTTATCTTATAACTGGAAGTTTGTACCTGTTGTGTTCTACACCTTACCATTTTACTTGTCTGTCTTCGCCACTAGACTGTAAGCGGGAACTGTCTTATTTACTCATCTCATTCTCTGCATTTAGAATTAGACAATTAATGAATATTTGTTAAGTAAATAATCATAATTTCTAATAGTGTGGTTGTTAAGTATATGCATTGCCTGATTCTTAGATTATGTCTGTGTGAAAAGGACATTTCATTAACAAACTGGAGCAGGTAACTTCCTTAATGCTGCAATGTGTTGGGTACCTCTTTTAAAAATTCCTCAACCCTGTCACCTTGAGCAAATGGCCTTTTTGTCATCAGGAAATAGATGGTGGAAGGGCTGCTAGGAATTCATAAATGTTGAAAGGATGACGCTCTTCACCAAGGGTGGGGGTTGGGAGTGGGCAGTTTGTTATTAACCTCCCTTTCTGGCAGCTCTGGTGTTTCCAGCACTAAGTATGAGAAAGGGTGGAGAGAGCAACCTGGGTGACAGGCTGCCTGCTCTGCTCCGACACCACATCAAATTAGAGTACAGGACAGGGTTTTTCGCCTTTTCATTGTCCATGGTTTCTTTCAAGTAGTGCTGTTGACTTGTAAAATAGCTGAGGCAATATTGATATGCAAGTACATGATTTATTACCAACATGAATTTGAACAGCATCAATGAGAAATGCATCAGACCTGCAGTACCCTACAAGGTTGGAGTTTTCCCCTCTGCGATGCAATTCTTCACCTGAAATATAAATCCTTTTTAAACCTTTCCTAGACCTTCCTTTAAGGTAGAGCCAACCAGTGATTCTAAACTTCAGTGGGCATAAAAAATCACCTGGAAAGCATGTTAAAACTGGATTCCTGGATGCAACTGCAGAGTTTCTCTTTCTTTAGTCCTGGGGAGATTTTCTAAAAACCTCTCAGGTGACGCTGGTGCCTCTGGTTCATGGACCACTCCGAATAGGAAAGAGCTGGACCATATGTTTCCAATTTCTGTTTACTTCAGTAGCATGTACTTTCTTTTCTTAATGCTAACATCATTTGAGGCTGTTCACTGTTAAGAAACTCAGAGGGGAATATGCACAATACGCCTGGACCCAAACCTTCAACTCTGCTCAGTCAGCATCTTCCAGGATCCCCTCACTCCGAGAATAAAACAACTGCACACTTCTCCACAGTTCTGCCTGTTTTATCTCTTCTACATGGTCTGGTTAACCTGAAGTTTCTCTTGAATTTTCTGCCCATTCCTTTTATATCTACCAATTCATGTCTTTCCCTCCATCTATATAACAGATTGCCTTTCTGATTCTTCTTCAGATCAATACTCCCCACTCATCATTCCTCTACATTTTATAGGTATCTTTTAAAATATTTTTATAGCCCCATAAAAATTTTATTTGTAATACTATTCTGTCTTTATTACTCCACTACTCTTTTTTTCCTTCATATTTATTTGGTACCACAATACACTACCCTCAGGAAACAAATGATACTCCTTGTTATTATAAATTCACCTACAAAACTACATAAAATTACCTAAGCCACTGATCTCGTCTTCTGTATCCTGTTAACCAGGCTCAATTGCTGTTTGGAGAAGCAATATCTTTTGACATCTCTGAGATTGATTCGATCTATCCCTTGTGATTTGCCTATTGTTTTTTTTTTTTTTTACTTTTTTTTTTTTTGGGGGGGTACACCAGGTTCAATCATCTGTTTTTATACACATATCCCCGTATTCCCTCCCTTCCTTGACTCCCCCCCCTCGAGTCCCCCGATTTGCCTATTTTTTTTCTAATTTTTAAAAATTAAGATATAATTTACATTCAGTAATATTCACCCTTTTTAGTATACAGTTCAATGAGTTTTAATAAATGCATATAGTATTGTAACCACCACCAGCAGCACACAACTGAGACATAAAACAGTCCAATCACCCCAAAAAGTTCCCTTGTGCTCCTTTTCAGCACCCCTCTCCTTCCTACTCCCAGCCTTGGCATCACAGATCAGTTTTTTGGCATCACAGACCCTGTAGTTTTGCCTTTTCCAGAATGTGGAATTAAAATTAAAATAAGGACTTCCCTGGTGGCGCAGCAGTTAAGAATCCGCTGGCCAATGCAGGAAACATGGGTTCGATGCCTGGTCTGGGAACATCACACATTCTGGGGAGTAACCAAGCCCATGTACCACAACTACTGAGCATGTACTCTAGAGCCTGCGAGCCACAACTAGAGAAAGCCTGCACGCAGCAACAAAGACCCAAAGCAGCCAATGAATAAATAAATAAAATTAAAATAGAAATGTTTTATTACATTTAAACTTGAACTTAGTCCTTGTATTTATAGAAGACATTCTAAAAGCTGAGGGTGGGTAAGTTTTATGCCAGCATAATCAACTGTTCTTGTAGTAATTATTTTATTTAGCATTTTAAAATAGAAAGAATATGCAGTTTGGCATTTCATTATACTTTGGTTTCAAAATATTATTCTTTTTCTCCAAAAATAATCTTTCTTTTCTCTTTTTGTTTTAAAAGAAAAGAATATTTAAAAAACACTTTCTGAATGCATTCAGATATTAAAGGTTTTATTCATTTCATTTACTTACTATTTAATAAACTGGATAAAAGCTAAGTCAGGAAATATACAGTTTTTTAAAGGTTGACGAGCTGACATTTCTTTTCTTTTTTCTCTTATACAGGTGTTTGCTTCAGGATGGTAAGTCAACAATCTGTTTATTAATTTTTGCCATTTTCTCCCGACCCCCATTGTTATTTCTAGTCACAGAGACAGAGCAGTTATCTACTTAGTGCTAATCTATTGCTTATTTCCTGTCCTTGACAGTGAATGAAGAAATATTTGTATTTCTTTCAAGTTACTGCTTGAGATTTTTATTAAGGATATCTTCTAAAAGTAGTCTATTAAAAAGCATTACAGCCTTCCTAGTTTTTCACTAATATTTCTATGAATTTTGGAAGTACTTCTCTTGGAGTGCTCCAAGTAAACATTTTGATTAGTTGTATTTAATACAAACTATAAGGTCTTCTACTTGTTCTGGATGGAAGAATATGTCCAGACAAGGGTACATATCTTGAATTGCAAAATGAGAAATGCCCATGTTGCATAAGGAAGTGGTTCCTAGGTTCTATTTACTTTTAATTTTTAAAATTTTTTTTATTTCTTACAATAAACTGTGTATATTTAGAGTGTACAATTTGGTATCCCAATCTCCCAATTCATTTCCCCCCCAACCCTCCCCGCTTTCCCCACTTGGTGTCCATATGTTTGTTCTATACATCTGGGTCTCTATTTCTGCCTTGCAAACCAGTTGATTTGTACCATTTTTCTATAGTCCACATATATGTGTTAATATACAATATTTGTTTTTCTCTTTCTGACTCACTTCACTCTCTATGACAGTCTCTAGGTCCATCCATGTCTCTACAAATGTCCCAGTTTCATTGCTTTTTACAGCTGAGTAATATTCCATTGCATGTGTGTATCACATCTTCTTTATCCATTCATCTGTTGATGGACATTTAGGTTGCTTCCATGTCCTGGCTATTGTAAATAGTGCTGCAGTGAACATTGGAGTACATGTGTCTTTTTGAATTATGGTGTTCCCTGGGTATATGCCCAGTAGTGGGATTGCTGGGTCATATGGTAGTTCTATTTTTAGTTTTGCAAGGAACCTCCATACTGTTCTCCATAGTGGCTGTATCAATTTACATTCCCACCAGCAATGCAAGAGCATTCCCTTTTCTCCACACCCTCTCCAACATTTACTGTTTGTAGATTTTCTGATAATGCCCATTCTAAATGGTGTGAGGTGATACCTCATTGTGGTTTTGATTTGCATTTCTCTAAGAATTAGTGGTGGTGAGCAGCTTTTCATGTACCTCTTGGCCATCCATATGTCTTCTTTGGAGAAATGCCTATTTAGGTCTTCTGCCCATTTTTTGATTGGGTTGTTTGTTTTTCTGATATTGAGCTGGATAAACTGTTTATATATTTTGGAGATTAATCCTTTGTATGTTCATTCATATGCAAATATTTTCTCCCATTCTGAGGGTTGTCTTGTCTTGCTTATAGTTTCCTTTGCTGTGCAGAAGCTTTGAAGTTTCATTAGGTTCCACTTATTTATTTTTGTTTTTATTTCCATTATTCTAGGGGGTGGATCAAAAAAGATCTTGCTGTTATTTATGTCGAAGAGTGTTCTTCCTATGTTTTCCTCTAGGAGTTTTATAGTGTCTGGCCTTACATTTAGGTCTTTAATCCATTTGGAGTCTATTTTTGTGTATGGTGTTAGGAAGTGTTCTAATTTCATTCTTTTCCATGTAGCTGTCCAGTTTTCCCAGCACCACTTATTGAAGAGGCTGCCTTTTCTCCATTGTATATCCTTGCCTCCTTTGTCATAGATTAGTTGACTGTAGTTTATCTCTGGGCTTTCTATCCTGTTCCATTGATCTATATTTCTGTTTTTGTGCCAGTACCATATTGTCTTGATCACTGTAGCCTTGCGGTATAGCCTGAAGTCAGGAAGCCTGATTCCACCAACACCATCTTTCCTTCTCAAGATTGCTTTGGCTATTCAGGGTCTTTTGTGTTTCCATACAAATCGTAAAATTTCTTGTTCTAGTTCTGTGAAAAATGCCATTGGTAATTTGATCGGGATTGCATTGAATCTGTAAATTTTTTGGTAATTAGTCATTTTCACAATGTTGATTCTTCCAATCCAAGAACATGGTATGTCCCTCCATCTGTTTGTGTCATCTTTGATTTCTTTCATGAGTGTCTTGTAGTTTTCTGAGTACAGGTCTATTACCTCCTTGGTTAGGTTTATTCCTAGGTATTTTATTCTTTTTGTTGCAATGGTGAATGGGATTGTTTCTTTAATTTCTCTTTCTGTTTTTTCATTGTTAGTGTATAGAAATGCAAGAGATTTCTGTGTGTTAATTTTGTATCCTGTAACTTTACCAAATTCATTGATTAGCTCGAGTAGTTTTCTGGTGGCATCCTTAGGATTTTCTATGTATAGTATCATGTCATCTGCAAACAGTGACAATTTTACTTCTTCTTTTCCCATTTGGATTCCTTTTATTTCTTTTTCTTCTCTGATTGCTGTGGCAATGACTTCCAAAACTATATTGAATAGTAGTAGTGAGAGTGGACATCCTTGTCTTGTTCCTGATCTTAGAGGGAATGCTTCCAGTTTTTCACCATTGAGAATGATGTTTGCTGTGGATTTGTCATATATGGCCTTTATTATGTTGAGGTAGGTTCCCTCTGTGCCCACCTTCTGGAGAGTTTTTATCATAAATGGGTGTTGAATTTTGTCAAAAGCTTTTTCTGCATCTATTGAGATGATCATGTGGTTTTTATCCTTCAGTTTGTTAATATGGTGTATCACATTGATTGATGTGCGTATATTGAAGAATCCTTGCATTCCAGGGATAAACCCCACTTGATCATGGTGTATGATCCTTTTAATGTGTTGTTGGATTCTGTTGGCTAGTATTTTGTTGAGGATTTTTGCATCTAAATTCAACAGTGATATTGGTCTGTAGTTTTCTTTTTTTGCAGTGTCTTTGTCTAGTTTTGGTATCAGGGTGATGGTGGCTTCATAAAATGAGTTTGGGAGTGTTCCTTCCTCTTCAATGTTTTGGAAGAGTTTGAGAAGGATGGGTGTTAGCTCTTCTCCAAATGTTTGATAGAATTCACCTGTGAATCCATCTGGTCCTGGACTTTTGTTTGTTGGGAGATTTTTAATCACAGTTTCAATTTCATTCCTTGTGATTGGTCTGTTCATATTTTCTATGTCTTCCTGATTCAGTCTTGGAAAGTTATACCTTTCTAAGAATCTGTCCATTTCATACAGGTTGTCCATTTTATTGGCATATAGTTGCTTGTAGTAGTCTCTTATGGTGCTTTTTATTTCTGCGGTGTCCGTTGTAACTTCTCCTGTTTCATTTCTAATTTTATTGATTTGAGTCCTCTCCCTCTTTTTCTTGATGAGTCTTGCTAGAGATTTATCAATTTTATTTATCTTCTCAAAGAACCAGCTTTCAGTTTTATTGATTTTTGCTATTGTTTTCTTTGTCTCTATGTCATTTATTTCTGCTCTGATCTTTATGATTTCTCTCCATCTACTCACTTTGGGTTTTGTTTGCTCTTCTTGCTCTAGTTTCTTTAGGTGTAAGATTAGATTGTTTATTTGGGATTTTTCTTGTTTCTTGAGGTAGGATTGTATCGCTATAAACTTCCCTCTTAGAACTGCCTTTGCTGCATCCCATAGGTTTTGGATCATTGTGTTTTCGTTGTCATTTGTCTCTAGGTACTTTTTGATTTCCTCTTTGATTTCTTCAGTGATCTGTTGGTTATTTAGTAGTGTATTGTTTAGCCTCCATGTATTTGTGTTTTTTACAGTTTTTTTCCTGTAATTGATTTCTAATCTCATTGCATTGTGGTCAGAAAAGATGCTTGATACGATTTCAATTTTCTTGAATTTACCAAGGCTTGATTTATGACCCAAGATGTGATCTATCCTGGAGAATGTTCCATGTGCACTTGAGAAGAACGTGTAATCTGCTGTTTTTGGGTGTAATGTCCTATAGATAGCTATTAAATCCAGCTGATTTATTGTGTCATTTAAAGCTTGTGTTTCCTTATTAATTTTCTGTGTGGATGATCTGTCCATTGGTGTAAGTGGGGTGTTAAAGTCGCCCACTATGATTGTGTTACTGTTGATTTCCTCTTTCATAGTTGTTAGCATTTGCCTTACGTATTGAGGTGCTCCTATATTGGGTGCATTTATATTTATAATTGTTATCTCCTCTTCTTGGATGGATCCTTCAGTCTTTATGTTGTGTCCTTTCTTGTCTCTTGTAACATTTTTTATTTTAAGGTCTATTTTATCTGATATGAGTATGGCTACTGCAGCTTTCTTTTGATTTCCATTTGCATGGAATATCTTTTTCCATCCCCTCACTTTCAGTCTGTATGTGTCCCTAGGTCTGAAGTGAGTCTCTTGGAGACAGCATATATATGGGTCTTGTTTTTGTATCCATTCCGCCAGTCTGTGTCTTTTGGTTGGTGCATTTAGTCCATTTACATTCAAGGTAATTATCGATATGTATGTTCCTATTACCATTTTCTTAATTGTTTTGTTTTTGTTTCTGTAGGTCCTTTTCTTCTCTTATGTTTCCTGCTTAGAGAAGTTCCTTTAGCATGTGTTGTAGGGCTGGTTTGGTGGTGCTGAATTCTCTTAGCTGTTGCTTGTCTGTAAAGCTTTTGATTTCTCCGTCAAATCTGAATGAGATCCTTGCTGGGTAGAGTATTCTTGGTTGTAGGTTCTTCCCTGTCATCACTTGAAATATATCGTGCCACTCCCTTCTGGCTTGCAGAGTTTCTGCTGAGAAATCAGCTGTTAACCTGATGGGAGTTCCCTTGTATGTTATTTGTCATTTTTCCTTTGTTGCTTTTAGTAACTTTTCCCTGTCTTTAATTTTTGTCAGTTTGACTACTATATGTCTTGGCATGTGTCTCCTTGGGTTTATCCTGCCTGGGACTCTCTGCACTTCCTGGACTTGGGTAGCTATTTCCTTTCCCATGTTAGGGAAGTTTTCAACTATAATCTCTTCCAGTATTTTCTCAGGTCCTTTCTCTCTCTCTTCTCCTTCTGGGACCCCTATAATGCTAATGTTGGTGCGTTCGACATTGTCCCAGAGGTCTCTTTAGGCTGTCTTCAGTTCTTTTCATTCTTTTTTCTTGATTCTTTTCTGCATCAGTGATTATCACCATTCTATCTTCCAGGTCACTTATTCGCCCTTCTGCTTCAGTTAATCTGCTGTTGGTTCCTTCTAGTGTATTTTCATTTCAGTTATTGTGTTGCATATCTCTGTTGGTTTGTTCTTTAATTCTTCTAGGTCTTTGGTAAACTTTTCTTGCAACTTTTCGATCTTTGCATCCAATCTTTTTTCAAAGTCTTGGATCATCTTCACCATCATTATTCTGAGTTCTTTTTCCGGAGGAGTGCCTATCTCCTCTTCATTTAGTTGATTTTCTGGTGTTTTATGTTGTCCCTTCATCTGGTACAAAGTCTTTTGCCTTTTCATTTTCTCTGTCTTTCTGTGGCTGTGGTTTTCAGTTCCACAAGATGAAATACTGCTGATACTGCTTGATTCTGCTGTCTGCCCTCTTGTGGAGGAAGCTGTCTAGGAGGCTCATGGGTGCTTCCTGATGGGAGGGATTAATGGTGGGTTGGGCTGGGTGGGCAGAGCTCAGTAAAACTTTAATCCGATTTGGTGGGTGGAGCTCAGTGACACTTTAATCTGCTTGTCTGCCAATGGGTGGGCTGTGTTCCCACCCTGCTGGTCGTTTGGCCTGAGGCTACCCAGCACTGGAGCTTACAGGCTCTTTGGTGGAGCTAATGGTGGACTCTGGGAGGGCTCACACCAATGAGCACTTCTCAGAACCCCTGCTGCTAGTGCCCCTGTCTCCTTGGTGAGCCACAGTTGCCCCCAACCTCTGCAGGCAACCCTCCAACACCAGCAGGTAGATCTGGTTCAGTCTCCTATGGGGTCACTGCTCCTTCCCCCTGGGTCCTGGTGAGCACACTTTTTTGTGTGCCCTCCAAGAGTGGAGTCTCCATTTCCCCCAGTCCTGTGGAGGTGCTGCAATCAAATCCCACTGGCTTTCAAAGTCTGATTCTCTGGGGATTCCTCCTCCCGTTGCTGGACCCCCAGGTTAGGAAGCCTGACATGGGGCTCAGAACCCTCAGGACTTCTGCAGTATAACTGTTCTCCAGCCTGTGAGTCACCCACCCAGCATTTATGGGATTTGATTTTAACATGATTGTGCCCCTCCTACCATCTCATTGCAGCTTCTCCTTTGTCTCTGGATGTGGGGTGGGTTTTTTTTGGTGATTTCCGGTGTCTTTCTGTTGATGGTTGTTCAGCAGTTAGTTGTAATTCCGGTGCTCTTGCAAGAGGGAGTGAGCACGTGTCCTCCTACTCTGCCATCTTGATTTTTCTCCCTGGTTCCTAGGTTTGTTTTTTGTTTTTTGTTTTTTTATTTATTTATTATTTTATTGGCTGTGTTGGGTCTTTTTTGCTGTGCGCAGGCTTTCTTTTTGGTTGCAGTGAGCAGGGGCTACTCTTTGTTTTGGTGCGCAGGCTCCTCCTTGCCGTGGCTTCTCTTGTTGTGCAGCACGGGCTCTAGGTGTGTGAACTTCAGTAGTTGCACCACTTGGGCTCTGTAGTTGTGGCTCATGGGCTCTAAAGCGCAGGCTCAGTAGTTGTGGCACACAGGCTTAGTTGCTCTGCGGCATGTGGGATCTTCCTGGAGCAGGGATCAAACCCGTTCCCCCTGCATTGGCAGGCGGATTCTCAACAAATGCGCCACCTAGGAAGCCCTCCTAGGTTTTTCAAGTTAAAACTCCTTGTTGCTTTTTAAGTATTTATTTTAAAATAATTTAAAATACTTTAAAAGCTTCTATTTTCAAAATATAGTACTCCTTTCCTAAAAGTTAAAGGTGGCATGTATTCTCACCTACTGTCTGAGCTAGGTCTCTTTTCCTAACCTCTGAGGGTTCTAACAGGTTCCCACAAGTCAAATCTCTGCATTTTGAGATAGTCCCATCCCCTAGAGTTCAGATTATCTGTTTTTTAATTATTACCTGTGAAGGCTTGACTTACTTTCAGAACCAGCCCTTCCAGCAATCCTAGCTGTGATCATCTTGGTTTGTGCTGCTTCATTTAGTTGGGGAACTGGAGTGTAGAGCTCTTGGTCATCCTGGCCTCCAAACAGAAGAGCATGTTTCCCAAAAGTGCTGGTATACTGGCTCCACAAGAATTTTAGTGTGCTGTAGTTAAAGTAATTCAAAATCAAAATGTTTCTAGGTTTTCATGTGCTGGTAGCATAACTAAATTTGAAATCTGGAAAAGGAATTTTAAAAGAACTATTGAGAATAATAGGTGAAATAAATTTATTCATATAGGCAATTATAATATTTGCGTGGCAAGTCACGAGCCAACAGAAAACATTGGAATCTTTTAATCCAATACTTTATATTGATTGTATATTAGATATTTTTCCTCAGTGATTGAGAATCTTGGAATGATCATCATTTGGAACCCAGATTGACAGTGTAACTTGTGAGGGCAATGCAACTGAGTTTTATGGAATCCAAAACACATCATGGAAATTGTTTTCTGAAATAATTCCCGCCACCAGTTTATTTTCTCATAACATGCTTGTCTTTACTGAATGTGGAATTTAGCAAAAAAAATAAAAAAATAAAAACCATTTAAATGAAGATTTTTGTAAATATTGGTATTACCATAGGTCAGCTACACAATCTTTGCCATAGACTATATTTTAAAGTAATCAGCTTGATGACTCTTTTGAATGTTAAAATCAAGTATGTTGTGAATTCAGACTTCTGATGATGGACTTCGTCTCTCTTGTTTTCTCCCGAAACCAGTACACTGAAGATGAGGCTAGGAAAATAGGCGTGGTTGGCTGGGTGAAGAACACCAGCAAAGGCACTGTGACAGGCCAAGTGCAAGGCCCCGAAGAGAAAGTCAATTCCATGTAAGTAATAAGACTAATAACACCCTCATGCACTTTATGAACTTATTTCAATGTTTGGTTGAACAACAGGAATAGAATTGATGGACCAAGTTTAATGTGTAGATTATCGCTAAACAAACATGTCGTAGGGCACACCAGCAAAGAAAGTCACCGAGTTGAGAGTGGAATTTCTATATTTAGGAATGGATTTCCCACTTGGGCAGGCCTTCAAAAAGAGCAGAGCATCACTCTCCAACCTATATGGATTGTGTTCTCGTCAGTCTCCTCTAATGTGAGGGCAACGTCCAGGGTCAAGTATTTCTCATCTGAAGTGGTTGTGACCCAAGCATAGTGCTTTAGGGTGATTCTTGAAGTTCTTAAAGAGCCTGCAAGGCACAAAGGTTTCCATTTCCTTTGTATTGTTTAAGCATCTTATTTATCTAATTGTAATTTTATTTTATTGTCAATGAAAGTGTGTTTGATGAGCTGTATAATTACTGTAATATGAGTCCTTGCAGTGCAAAGGAGACCAGATTCAGTAGTAGGGAAAAAAGTGCCTTGTGTACACAGTGTCATTTTTAAAGACCTTATCTTTTCAACTTCCTAATTCCTACTGCTCTCTGTAGACTTTTTTTTTTTTTAATAAAAATAGCTCCTATTTATCAATCATTTGCAACATGTTAGGTAATATGCTAAACACTTTACATGGATTATTCCATTTAATCTTCACAGCAGATCTTATGAGGTAGGTACTCATTGATACCCAATTTATTTTATTTTGTTGTTTGCAATTTATCTTTGTTTTCTTTACTTAATGTTTTCAGATTTCAAAAGCAATACTTTTTTACTTGTTGTAATAAATGAAGTAATAAAATGCAGAGAGGAATAAAAGCAAAGCCAGTTATTGGCCCCTCCCTTCTACTTCCCTTCCTTTTATGTAACCTGGACCAGTGGCTTTGTGAATCTTTTCCAAAGCTTTCTCTTTCACTTAAAAATGTTTAATTGCACATTTATAATGAGGGTTTTGCTTGTTTTTACTGAGCTAGAATACTTTATGCATATTTTTCTGTTACTAGTTTTTTTACTTTATGGACATTCAACAGTCAGGAAATATATTACTACCAACTCCTTATTTTTAAAAAAAACTTCTTTATGTATAGGTACATATTTGCATTTGTGCATAAAACTGTACCCTGACTTGAAGAATGGGGTCCAAAATTCAATTTCATAAAATGTGGGGTAACAGTTAATGGAAAAATTATATTTTTCAGTAGGATGGTCACAAAATGCACAAATGAGAGGACTGTGAGACTTACATTATACAGAACTAATAGCTCTGGATTAGAAAATGCCAGATGACTATGATATAGTTTGAGAATGGGGTCCACATGGAGGATGGACACTCATGCCAATCACGTTATATCCTAATCCATGTAATAGCAAGTTTTTGATTAATTTCCTTAACATTGCCATAATCATATCATATATTCTGCCCATTTTTCCCTTCCAACCCCTGCATACCCTTCTTCCCTGCCACACTGCCAATCATCTATGTTAGTAACGTGTCTGTTTCTTTCCATATTTGCCTCCATGTTTGTCTTCACATAACATACACACACACAGACACACATACACACATGGGTGCACATACATTTTAAGGTTTTGTTCACTGTTTGCTTTTTAAACATGGGATCATGGTGTATACACCTCCTTGCATCTCACTTTTATCATTCAAAAATACATCCAGGAAAATCCCTCCAAGTCAAATGGTGTAGCACTAATTCATTCTTTTTAATGGCTGCTTAATATTCCACAGTATAGATGTACCATTATCTATTACCATATTGCTGGCACCTCATTTTGTTACTTTTTATTTTTATTTCTTTCCATAATAGGAACAACACTGTAATAAACTTTTTATTGGTGTTTTTATTTTTATGGGATAGATTTCCAGGAATGTGCTTTGTTGGTTGAAGTGTCTGTGTACTTTTAAGTTAAAAATATTTGCCCGACTGCTTTTCAGAACAGCTGTAAACAATTAAAAAATTTTTTTCTTTTCATCCTGTTGGCAGTTGGTACTGTTGCTCTCTCATTTTTCTTTTATCTGATTGGGTGCAGAGTGATGTATTATTTTTTTACTGTAGTTTGCATTTCTCTAACTGCTAGTTCGTTGTAGCATCTTCATGCTATGTGGATTTGTTCTCATGGATTCTCTTTTCACATCCTTTACCAATTTTCCTGCTGGATTGCTTGTCTCTTGCCAATTTTTAAGCATGCTTTGTATATTGGTGATGACTACTAACTAATTATCTGTTATCTCTTTTTCAAGTATTTTCCCAAATCTATCATTTGCCTATTAGTTTTGTTTATGATAGCTTTTGCAACATAAATTGTTTTTCATTTTTATAAACTCAAGTATGGCTATCTTTTCTTTCTGGTTTAAAAACAGATCGTAAGTGTTGTTTCCTAGCTTTCCTGACTTTTCGATGCTTTATTTATTACATTAGACATTTACTCCAATTGGAATTTTTTTTTATTTATAATAAGAGATTGGAGACTGTTTTCTACCAGATGGATAGCCAGTTGTGCCAGCACCATTTATTAAATAGTCACTCTTTCCCCATTGAATTGGAATGTTTTTGTCATATAGTAAAATCTCATATAAACTGGATTTTATTTCTGGACTTTCTGTTCTGATCCACTGATCGGTATATCTATTCCTATACTAATATTCCATATTGATTTAGTTACAGTGGCTTTATAGTATATTTTCTTTCATTATTCTTTTTCATTCATTTTTTTTTTTTTGCTTTCTTGGGCATTTATTTTCTCTCTAAACTTTAAAATACTTTAATCCATTTAATTGGAATAATATTTTTTTAAAAAACTTCCCTGTCTTACAAATATGTTTTTTTAAAAAAAAACTTTATTTTTTAAAGCAGTTTTAGATTTACAGAAAACTTGTTAAGATCATGCAGAGGGTTTCCGTATACTCCTCACCTTTTCCCCATTAATGTTTTATATTAGTATGATGTGTATGTTACAATTAATGAAGCAGTATTGATGCACTGATATTAAGTAAAGTCCATAGTTTATTCAGATTTCCTCAGCTTTTTACCTAATGTCTCTTTTCTCTTTTAGGAGACCATATTTTACTTGCTTTTTAATTGTACATCTTTATGATATTAAGAGAATTGATATTAAATCTTTCCATCTAAGAATATGGATATCTTTTCATTTGCTCAGATTTTAAAATTTATCTTTCAATGTGATTTTATGGTTGTCATCATATAGGTTTTGTGCTTTTCTTGAAGAATTTATTCCTAAGTATTTGTCTTAGTCAATTTGGGCTGCTGTGACAAAGCACTGTAGACTGGGTGGTTTATAAACAACAGAAATTCTCACAATTTTGGAGGCTAGAAGTGCAAGATCAGGGTGCAAGCATGATGAGGTTCTGGTGAGGGCCCTCTTCTGGGTTGCAGACTGTTGACTTCTCATTGTATTCTCCGGTGGCACAGAGAGAGCTAGCTAGCTCTCTGGACGGTTCTTATAAGGACACTAATCTCATTCATGAGAGTTCTACCCTCATGACCTAGTTACCTCTCAAAGGTCCCACCTCCAAATACCATCACTTTGGAGACGAAGTGTCAACCTATGATTTGGGGAGGACACAAACATTCCAGTCCATAATAATATTTTATTGCTTTTTTCACTATTGTGTATGGGGTATTTTTCCCATTTTTGTTTCTGGGTGTTTATGCTAGAATAAGGAAAGCCTAAGATGTTTGTATATTTATCTTATGTCATAGAGTTACCTTATCAGATATTCTCGTTAATTGTACTAGATTTGATTGTTTGTTGTTTTTTTTTTTTGTAAACGATTGGATCTCCTAAGTATGCAATTCTGTAATTAGCAAAAATAATGTATCTTTTTTCCAGTTTTTATTTCATTTGCTAGACCTCCTCTTGACAATGTTGAATAGTAATAGTCATAGCAAGCATTTCTGTCTGGTTTCTGATTTTATTTGAAATGGTTTTATTTTTTCTTGAAGTAGAATGATGTTTGCTGTTGATTTTTGGTGAATATACTGCATTACATTGAAGTTTGCTCTTACATTGCTTGAATTAAGCTCTGGTTGGTCACAGTGTGTTATTCTCTTGAGTCATTGCTGCATACTTCTTCCCAATGTTTTACTTAGAAATTTTGCATCGTTATGAGTGAGATTATGGTTTCCTTTTGTTTGGAGGGGGGTGGTTACTGTATCAGGTTTTGGTGTTAAAAATTTTGCTGGTTCATGAAATGTATTAGGAAGTTCCCCTTTTCATTAATTCTGGAATAATTTAAGTAATACTGGAAGTATTATTCTTAGTTAGCTGAAATAAGGTATGAAATCACTTGGTCCTGCTGCCTTCTTAATGATAGGCCTTTAATCACTTTTCTAATCTGGTCTATTGTGATTGGTGTATTTGAGTTTGCCCCTTGTTCCCAAATTCATTTACATTTTGCTAGGAAATTATCCAGTTATCCTAGAGTTTCAAATATGTGGTTATAGATTTTATAATTTTTAAAATCTCCTTTGTATCTGAGTTTATATCTCCTTTGAAAATTCCTAATTTTATATAGTTTTATTCTTTCTCCATTCTTGCTTCATCAGTCTCAGAAGAAATTTAACTATTTTATTGGTATATCTTAAAAAAACAACTTTTGGATTTATTGATCATTTCTATATTTTTGGTTTTCCATTTCACTAATTTCAACTTTTATCTTTATTAATTCCCTCTTTTTTATTTCTTTGTTGCTTGGTCTCTAAGTCACCACAACATGAGAGGTAGTTGCCTTTAGTTTTAGTCTTTTTACACTAATGATGGTGATTAGGCATTTCCCCATGAATACAGCTTTTGATTTGTTCCATAAGTTTTGGTAAAAAGTGTTGTTTTCATTGCTTTTTGGATAGTTTGTAATCTCATGTTTTAGTCCCTCTTTGAGTGAATACATAGTGGTATCCTGTGTATGTGTTTTCTTTAAGTTTCCGATGGTTATGTTTTTTCAGCCACCTTTTATTACTTATTCCTATTTTTACTTGATGATGTCTGAGAATGTGGCCTAGAAGATCTCTACTTTAAAAAAATTGTTAAGCCCTTCTGATGATGTGATTCATTTTGGATAGGTCAATTAGGGTAGGGGATCCAATTAGAATGCTTTAGGCTGCAAGAAATGGAATATCTGATTAAAAATAGCTTAATGAAGGGGCTGATTTTTCTCACTTTCCAAAAAGACTGGGGCAGATAGTTCTAGAGTTGGTTCAATGGCTCTGTTATGTTAGGGTTCTGGGGTCAGTTTTTCTGGGACCTGGCTTTCTATCCATTCTGCTTGCCTCCAAAGTCCTTCACACCCTCACAGGATCAATTCAAAGCAGGAAGAATGTGAGGCTTTTTCATCACACAACCTTCTCTTCTCAGAGAGGAAATTCTTAAAAGACCCTGGCAGATTTCTGTACAGGTCCCACTGGACAGAGCAAGCTCTCAGGCCTAGGCCCTGGATTCAAGTGCTATCAGGGAAGTATCTGGCATTTTTAGCTTTTCTTCTAACGAGTGGGATTTGGCATCAAGAAAGAGAGAAAGGAATGGTGTTAGGGAGACACCCAGCAATGTTTGCTGTAAAAGAGACCTGAAAAGAAGGTATGTTCTCTTTCTAAGGCATATGAAATTTCATATCTATCTATCCATTTATTATTATTATTCTAATTTTTTTATTGTCTGTGCTGGGTCTTCGTTGCTGCGTGCAGGCTTCCTCTAGCTGCAGAGAGCAGGGGCTACTCTTCATTGTGGTGCTCAGGCCTCTTATTGCAGTGGCTTCTCCTGTTGCGGAGCACAGGCTCTAGGGCTTCAGTAGTTGTAGCACTCAGGCTCAGCAGTTGTGGCTCACAGGCCCTAGAGCACAGGCTCAGTAGTTGTGGCACATGGGCTTAGTTGCTCCGCGGCACGTAGGATCTTCCCCGACCAGGGCTCGGACCTGTGTCCCCTGCATTGGCAGGCAGATTCTTAACCACTGCGCTACCAGGGAAGTCCCCATATCTATCTATCTATCATCTATCTATCTATCTATCTATCTATCTATCTATCTATCTATCTATCTATCTATCATCTATCTATCTACCTACCTACCTATCCATCTATCCTTGAATGTGTTGATTATATTATTCCATTCCACTGTTTTTTGACAACTAAATCCATTTAAGTGTGAAAGAGGTGTATTTTTTTTTTTTAATTTGGCCACGTCACACAGCTTGTGGGATTTTAGTTCCCCAAACAGGGATTGAACCCAGGCCCTCAGCAGTGAAAGTGCGGAGGGCTAAACATTGGACCGCCAGGGAATTCCCATGAAAGAGGTATATTGAAGTCTTTCTGGGTAATTGTATTTTCATCAAGTTATCATTGCAATTTCTTTTTTTTTTTTTTTTTACATTTCTTGGTGTTGTGTGGTTTGATACGTAGAGATTTATGTCTGTGTCATCTTCATTAACAGTGTATTTTTTTCATTATATAGTGTTTGTCTTTATATATTTTAATGCTTTTAAATTTAATTTCTACCTCACTACTCCTTTCTTTTAAATTTACATTTCATTGGTATTTTTATGCTTACCTTCATATTTTTATCCATTATTGATCATTTTAAGGTTGCTTTTTATAAACAACATAGAGCTATGTTTTGTTGTTTAACGTATTTGAAAGTTTTTCTATTTTATTTTATTTTATTTTATTTTATTTTATTTTATTTTATTTTATTTTATTTTATTTTATTTTTTGAGGCAAAGAATACGACTTTATTCAGAAAGCCAGCAAACTGAGAAGATGGCAGACTAATGTCTCCTCAAAAAACCATCTTATTGGGGTCTGGATGCTAGTTTGTTTTATAGAACCAGAGAGGGAGGGGCTGTAAAGTTAAAGGGCCATTAGTCTCACAAAAGATCTCAGGAAATAACCAGCCTCAGTGAGGGGGTATGTTAATTTCAGCCATTCACACAGGTGGGCAGGGCAGTTTGTCAGCTGGTGGGCTGAACAGAGGCACTTTAGTTCAACATTCAGGCAGAGGGGAAAGCTCTTCTGTTTTAATGAATTCAGTCTCTTCAAATTTACTGTAATAATTGGTTTGTACAACTTGGTTTCTTCATATTTAGTGTGATAGTAGTTTGTAACAATTTTATTTTTCTGTGTTACTTTACTATTATCACTTTTAGTTTTAATAAATACATGTGTTTTTTATAGTGAACTATAACACATATAGAAAAATGCATAAGGTATAAGTGTATGGGTTGATGAATTAGTATAAAGCAAAGATCTTCCTCTGCAGTATTGCCTTGGATTAAGTGTCCTTGGATCATGTGTATGGGTCTGTTTCTGGATTCTCTATTCTGTTTCATTGGTCTATTTGTCTATCATTGCACCACTACCATACCGTGTTAATTACTGTAGCTTTATCATAAGTCCTGGCATCTGGTAGACAAGTTATTCTAACTTACTCTTAGCCAAGATTGTGTTGGCTATTTCAGTGCCTTTCATTACCATGTAAGTTTTAGATCAAGTTGTCAGGTTCCACAAAACAACCTGTTGACTTTTGACCTGGATAACATTGAATGTATAGATAAATTTAGGGAGAGTTTATGTTGTAAATATGATAAATCTCTCATTTATCTTGTTCTTCTTTAATTCTCTCAATAGTATATTATAATTTTCTGCGTAAAGCTCTTGTATATTTCCTCCTGAGGTATTTGATAGTTTTGATGCTGTTACAAATGCTATCTTTTAAAACATTTTTCCTATTTCCTATTACTATATATTGCTAATATATAGACATACAATTGAGTTTTGTGTATTGCCTTATTTCCAGCAACTTTGTTAGACCTACTTGTTGATTCTAATAATTTGCATGAAGATTCTTTTGAATTTTGTATGTATATCATCTGAGAATAATGAGAATTTTATTTTTTTCTTTGCTATTCTTTCACCTTTTATTTCTTTTCCTTGCTCACTACACTGATTAGGACTTTACAATATTGAGCAGAAGTAGTAGTGATAATTGGCATCCATGTCTTATTACTGATCTCAAACTTTCAACATTTTACTTGTAAATAGTATACTTGGTATAAGTTTTTTTGTAGATACTATTTATAAGACTATTAAAATTTCCTTCTACTTTTAAAATCACCAATGGATACTGCATCCTATCAAATACGTTTTCTGTATCAATTAAGATGATGATATGATTTTTCTTCTTTATTCTGTTATTGGGACAAATTATATTAATCGATACTCTAATTATAATCATATATTCCTGTAATAAACTCAAATTAGTCATGACTGATTTTCCTTTTTATATATCACTGGGTATTGTTTGTTCACATTTTGTTTAAGATTTTTGCATCTACATTCATGTGAGAGATGGGTCTGTAATTTTCCTTTCTTATAATGTTAGTTATGTTGGTCTATAATTTTTATAATATTGACATTATTGTGTAAATAGTAGAATTCATCAACAATTACTTCTGGGCCTGGAATTTCCTTTGTGCAATTGTTTTAAATTATAGATTCAATTCCTTTAACAGTTATAAGACTATTCATATTTTCTTTTCCTTTTGTCAATTTTAGTAAGTTGTATTTTAAAAAATTTTGTCCATATTTTCTAAAATTTTCAATTTATTGGCATAGAATCTTACTATCTTTTTAATATTGCAGTATAAATAGTGTTGTTACCCTTTAATTTCCGACATTAGTTATCTATGCTTTTTTCCTTTATCAATTTTCTTAGTCTTTCAAAGAACCAGCCTCAGCCTTTGTTGATCCCTTCTATGTATGATGTTTTCTATTTCATTAATTTTGTTGTTATAATTTTGCTGCAATTATTTTCTTCCTTCTATTTTCTTAGCAGTTAGTTTGCTGCTCTTTTTTAACTTCTTAAGATGGATGCTTAGTGAATTGGTTTTTTTAGCCTTTCTTTTTTAAATATATTTTTTAATAGCCATATTTTCTTTCTAAGCACTGTTTTAGCTATATATATAAATTTTTATATATAATTTAAAAAATTATTTTGTTCAAGATATTTTCTAATTTTAGTGTTATTTTCTATTTGACCTATCAATTATGTAGAAATATATTTATTAGTTTCTAAATATATCTAGCTTCTTTAGGTATCTTTTTGCTATATATTTCTACCTAATTACCTTGTAATCAGAGAACATCCTGTATATAATTTCAATCCTTTGAAATTTATTGAAACTGTTTTTATGGCCCAATATATGATCACTTTTTTAAAAGTTCTTTATGCCTTGCAAAGAATGTATATTCTGTTATCACTGGGTATAGTGTTCTATATGTTCATTAAATCAAATTTGCCAAATCATATTGTCCAAAATCTTTATTGATTTTCTTTCTGACTGCTTGTCCAGTTATGATTGGGGATTTTCTTCTTTTTTCTGGTAGACTTTCAATTTTTTATGTATATATTTTTGAGTGCATGTTGTTTGATGCATGCAAATTTAGACCTGTTGTAGTCTTCTGGTGACTTAAGCCTTTTATCATTGTAAAGTGTTTCTCTCTATCTTTAATAATGCTTTTTGCCTTAAAGTTACCTATCTGATATTAATAGAGTTATACAAGCTTAATTTTTGAATGTGTTGGCATAGAATTTTTTTCCATTGTTTTATTTTCAATGTTTCTTTCTCATTATGTTTTTTTATGTGTCCATTGTAAACAGCATATAGTTGTTTTGTTTCTTTATGTAGTCATATAAACTTCATTTTTAAATTAGGCTATTAAGTCCATTTAAGCTTAATGGAATTACTGATATAGTTAGAATTAAATTTATATCTTGTGTTCTTTCCACTTGTTTTATCAGTTCTATGTTTGTTTCCTTTTTCTAGCCTTCATTTGGATTGATGGTTTTTTATTATTCTACTTTTTTTTCCTCTGTGAATTTAGAAGTTGTATATTCTTTCTTTCTTTCTTTCCTTATTTGGCTGTGTTGGGTCTTCATTGCTGCATGTGTGCTTTCTAGTTGTGGTGAGTGAGGGCTACTCTTGTAGTGCACAGGTTTCTTACTGTGGTGGCTTCTCTTGTTGTGGCCCACGGGCTCTAGGGCATGCGGGCTTCAGTAGTTGTGGCATGTGGCCTCAGTAGTTGTAGCTCTTGGGCTTAGTTGCTCCTCGGTATGTGGGATCTTCCCGGACCAGGGATCGAACCTGTGTCCCCTGCATTGGCAGGTGGATTCTTAACCACTGCTCCACCTGCTGCAATATTTTGATTGTTTCTACTTCATAGCACCTTATTCTTGTGTTTGTTTTTTTTTCCCCATATTTCTCTGAGGATAGTGTGGGGTTTTTTGTTGGTTTTTTTTGCAGTTTTCTTCTGCTTTTTGCATTGTTTGTGTTTCCTCTAAGTTTCTTTTTTTTTCCTTTCACCCCTCCTTGCCTTTCCTTTTTTTTCAGTTTGTTTTTGTTTTGCTTCTCTCCTTCATACCCAGGCTTTCCCTACAATCATATTTTCAGTGACTTACTCATAAATATTAACAGACAGCCAAGAATAAACAGACTTTTAAGGAAATTTTCCAGCACATAATTGTAGACTTGTTGGCTTGAGGAATGGTGGCAACTGGTGGAGAGCTGGCTTTTTGTTGGGGAAGCTCCACATGCTAAATCTTTAGGTCTTGTCTTCTGCAGTTTTTGGTACCTCCAAATCCTGAGTCTTCTGTGAATTCCATGAAGTTAGCTGACTTACTTCTCATTGTTTTTGCTTCTGCAAGCACCTGGGCTGTAGCATTCTTTGTTTTTCTGTGTAGTTACTCCTCCTCCGTCTGCTTTCCTTCTAATTTGTTGAAGTCTCTTGTTCAGATTATAGTTTTGTATCCAGTAGGACTGTTTTCAGCTGCAAATTAGTAGAAAACCATACTGAAAATGGGTATAACAAATGGAGTTCATTTTTCTCAGTAATAAGAAGTCTGGCGATAGATGGTTATTGGCCTGGGTTCAGTAGCTCAGTGAAATGAATGCCAGTGTCTGTGTGATCCTCTTGCCCTTTCCCTCATGGTCAAAAAAATGAAAAATGCAGCTGCACATAATATCTACTCAAGTCAGAAGAAGGCAGGAGAGGATAAAGATTGTGTTGTACTTCCTAAACTTCCCAAAACAGACATCTCCTTATGTTTTATTGACTCCTATAGGGTCATGTAGTTACTCCTTGCTGCAAAGAAGACTGAGAAATTGGTTTAACATATTGATGCCCTGAACAAAATTCTTCCTTGGCCAGGAAGAAGGGCAGGGCAATGGGTACTAGGTAGTTAATAAATGATATCTGTTACATACTTCATATTTTGATACTATCATTTGAATGGGGTTTCAGATAAAAGGACATGAACATGCCATGTTTAACTGCACTGTGAAGATTAAGTGAGAAAATCCACGTGAAGCACTTAGCGCAGTACGTGGCACGTAACAAATAATCAATAAACATTCCCTGTCATGAGATGACCCAGGGGGTTCCATCTTTGCACATGTTGTTTCAGTGGCAGTTGGACTGTCCAGGTGGAAGTGCCACCAGGCTCTTAGATATATGGGTCATCCCTGCAGGGAAACAAATTTGGTTGTCATCAGTATGTGGATAGTGTTTGAAGTCACATACCTGTATGAGATTACCCAGGGAGAGCTTTTGTGATGACAAACAGGCAGGAAGCAGACACCATGAGAGTGTAAATCAAGCTCAATAAGCATAAATTGTGATGTCATTACAAATAAAAATATTTATACTTTAAAGAATGAATTTATTCCTGTAGTATCTACTATGTGCAATGTGCTGTTTAAGGTACTGAATTATCAAAAAATTAAACTACAGTAAGTTACAGATGGGTTGTAAAGTCAGATCAAATGTGGTGCATTTATAGCTATGTAAATGTAGACTTATTTTCTTATAGTTATTAAAAAAAATTTTTTTGGATTGCTATGATGGTAAGTCACGGAAATTAGAGCTAAATTGTCTTTAAAAACACGGATGTCGTTTCTTCCCGTTATTGAAATGTGGAGCATGACAAGGACCATCACTTAGAGGTGGCCTGGCTATGACTGTAGCAGCCATGGTCTGTTCTTGCTCACAGGCCAGCACCATCCAAAGACACACTGCAGATGTGTGTGTGTTTTCTTCCCCTTCTGTGTTTCATTTTCTCTGAAAAAATGACTGATGGTTTTCTTTTGTAAATTGCACTATATGATCCCAATTGTAGAGGTAAGTTCTGCCAACATTTTTTGTTGTGTGGGGACCATTTTGAAGTTATTTTTTTATTACGCCTACTTTTTTTTCAAAATGAAACAAAAATATTTTCTATTTCTTGGTAATCATTTTAAATTAATGTATAGAGTTATGATAATAGAGTCATGACACTGGGCATAAACCTTTGGCTATATAGACACAAAACATATTTTTCTTAAAGACTAAGTGGTAATTTTGTCAAAACAAAAAACCCAGAAAACTAAAAACATTTGTATTTGGAGACAGTGAGCCAAATTCTAAAATTACAATTCCATCTTGATTACTACATATTTTGAAAACCATATGTCATGTATCTGTACTCTGTACTTCAAAGGATAGTTAATGGACCGGAGGATGTCTACAACAGGATGATCAGTTGGTCACATGGTCTGGAAAACTATGTCATAATAGAAGGAATGCTTGAAGGTGTGGGGGTTATTTAGGCTAGAGAAAGTACTGCTTGAGGGAATCATGATCATTTACTTCAAGTATTTGAAGGGCTGATACATGGCAAAGGATAGATGTTCTCTGGTTTCAGAAGGCAATATTTTGTTTATAGCAATGGGTGAGTTGCTTATTTCAGTCTCCCCTGACAAAGAATTTTCCTGTAAAAGTGTCTAATGTATCTAATGGAGTGTTATCAATAACTGGGAGCGGTCTGTATCAGTGGTTGGCATACTGTGGCCTTCTGGCCAGATCTTGCCTACTTCCTGTTTCGTAAATAAAGGTTTATTGCAGCACAGCCATGCCCATTTGTTCTTGTTTGGTCTGCTGTTGCTTTTGATCCACAATGGCAGAGATGAGTATTTGTAACAGAGACTAGATAGGCACAAAACCTAAAGTATTTACTATCTGGCCTTTTACAGAAAAAGTTTTCAGATTCCTAATGTAGATAACAGTCAGAGGTGTTATAGAAGATCTAACTCATTGGATAGTAAGTGAGTATAGGTCACTTCAAAGATCCTGTCTGACTAAGATTCTGTGGTTCTATACAGAGTCGACAATGTATATGTACTTAAAATGTGTTCAAGTTTGAGTCAGAAGTAGAATAGATGTATTCACTGATATAGTTGTATTTATCTTGTCCACAGATAGTTAGCATTTGTATGAAATGTGAAAATTTAACAACATTTTACTTTAACTATGAAATGCCTTTGTTTTAAATTTCCAGCTATTACATTAGTGGATTGGAATGAAGCAATGGATTTCATGAATAATTAAGTAGTGTCAGATTCAAAATTATTAAATATTTGTAGAAATGACTTTTCTCTGACAGGCCATTAGTGGCATGAATTTCTATGTTACCAGACTCGCTAGTTTTTCCTAACTTTTTCATCTGAGAATCTCAAAGCACTTTGCTAATATTTTTATACCATATTCATCGAAGTCCTTCTTCTATAAATAGAGTTATTAATAAAGTTCCATTAGATGTTCTATTTGTGTGTGTGTGTGTGTGGTTTCCATTGGATACTCTATGGAAATATAGAAGACTTGGACATTTTTCAGGAGAACAAAAATTCATTGAGGAGATATAATTTTGGAAAAAAATTTTAGTATAACCTAATTGATGTGTTACTCGAATGGAAAACTAGAAACTTGAAATATATCTACAGTAGAGTCAGTGTTCTAATATCAGGTTTTAGGTCTCAAATACTAAGTCATTTATTTTCTTTTGGAATATAACATCTTTATTAAAAGTATTTAAATGCATGATTTTTGCTTTAAAATTTACATTTTAAATATGTGATTTAGTTAATCATATTTAATAAAGTAACTGCACAATGCAACACTTTAAAAAATAGTGGACTTTAATTTTTAGAGCAGTTTTAGGTTTACAGAAAAATTGAGCAGAAAGTACAGAGTTTCCATATATCTCTCCCAAGCTTATTTCCTCTATTATTAAGGTTTTGCATTAGTGTGATACATTTGCTGCAATTGATGAGCTGATATTGATACACTATTATTAACTAAAGCCCATAGTTTACATTAGGGGTCATTCTTTGCATTGTACATTCTATGGATTTGGGTAAATATGTAATGACTTCTATCCATCATTACAGTGTCATACAGAATAATAGTTCTACTGCCTCCCAAATCCCCGGTGCTCCATCTGTTCATCCCTCCCCTCCTCTCCCCTAACCCCTGGCAACTACTAATGCTTTTACTATCTCCATAGTTTGCTTTTTTTGGAATGTTGTATAGCTGGAATCATACAGTATATAGCTTTTTTTTCAGATAGGCTTCTTTCATTTAGAAATATGTCTTTAAGATTCCTCCATGTCCTTTCATGGCTTGATAGTTCATTTCTTCTCTTTGTATGTGTGAGATTTTGAAATTGATTTCAAAAAACAGATTTTGATTAGATGATAATTGTATAGCTTTAGTTTAAAAAGTTACAGGAACATTTTTTTTAACATTTCTTTTTTAAAAAGATTTTACCATTTTTAGACAAAAGTTTAGGTTTGTAATAAAATTGAGAGGAAACCATAAACATTTCCCTCCCTCCATGCATGCATTGTCTCCCCCATTATCAATATCACTCACCAGAGTGGTTTTTTTTTTTTTTTTTACCAAGGGTGAACCTACATTGACACATCACTGTCATCCCAAGTCCATAGTGCACCTTAGGGTTCACTCTTGGTGTTGTACATTCTCTGTATTCTGCTCATTTAATTGCTGAATAATAGTCCATTGTATGGCTATACTGCAGTTGGTTTATCCAGTCACCTGTTGAAGGTTATTTTGGTTGCTTCCAAGTTTTGGCAGTTATGAGATTAATTCATTTTTTAAAAGTTGATACTGTATAGTTTTTGGTATTTATTTTTATTTATTTTAAAGTTAATCTACAATATAAAAATGTGAGTATAAAATATTTTTGAAAAATATATCTCAAATTTCCAAAGGCTTGAAACCTACTTCACTCACCCCACCACAAAATAAATGTGATGATTTTTTTTTAATTTGAAAAAGATTTACATGGTGATTCCAAAAATTCAAATGATATAGTATTGCATGGAGGGCTTCCCTGGTGGTGCAGTGGTTAAGAATCTGCCTGCCAATGCAGGGGACATGAGTTCAAGCCCTGGTCCGGGAAGATCCCACATGCCGAGGAGCTACTAAGCCTGTGCACCACAACAATTGAGCCTGCGCTCTAGAGCCCACAAGCCACAACTGTTGAGCCGTGTGCCACAGCTACTGGAGCCCGAGTGCCTAGAGCCAGTGCTTCACAACAAGAGAAGCCAGCACAATGAGAAGCTCGCATACCGCAATGAAAAGTAGCCCCCACTCTCCAAAACTAGAAAAAGCCCATGTGCAGCGATAAACACCCAACACAGCCAATAAATAAATAAATAAATAAATAAATATATTAGGAAAAAAAAAGAATTGTATGAAGTAAGAGATGTAAGCCCTACCTGTCCTCCTAATAACATAGTCCTTAACATCTTTCTCCCTATGTGTGTAAAAACATGCATATATGTTAAAAATACATATACTGTAAAATACTATAATCTTTCATTGTAAAAAAGCCCCAACTATATACACCCATATAGTTACATCTATATCATTTATAAAGATGGGATCATGCTACACATGTTGTTCTGCAACTTTTAAAAATTTCACAATACTATATATTGTCAACATCTTTTCATAGCAGTAAATATTCTTTTAAATCACTGCAGAGTATTCCATTGTATGGATAAATCATTATTTAATCACTCATATATTATTGGCCATTCAGGTTATTGCAGTTTTTTGCTATTATGAATCTTGTTACGTGAGCATTCTTGTACCTGTATATATATGTATGTCTTTTTCATTTATTACACACTTATTTATTTGGAACATATTCTGTGTGCCAGGCACAATCCAGGTGCTGGGATTCAGCAGTGAGCCAGAGATGATGTTCAATTTCTTGTGTGGGGATCCCCACAACAAACACTAAATAAACTGAATATTTTCAGATAGTGGTAAATGCCATGAAGGGAGTGGTGTTTTTCCTACTTTAGATGGGATGGCCAGCGAAGGGCTTTCAGGGAGGTGACATCTGAGCTGAGAGCTGCATATGAAGAAGAGGCTACCAGTGCACTGAATCTGGGTGGAGGGAACAGCATGCAGGGTGAAGCACAGGCAATAAGGATGCGTGTGTGCAGGGAACCTGAAGACAACCAACTGAGATCAGTCCACTTATTACCATCATGTGCCAGCAATTCTAACCATTAAAATATTGCTCCCTGCTGCCCTGCCCCACCACAACTGTGACGTTAAATGTGTGATTTGCCCAATATTTTTGAAGTATTGATTCTTGGACATGAGTTAAAGGCTATGTGCATTTAAAATTTAAACTTGGTGATTCACTTTTCTAAAAACATATTTACTTAATTAATTAATTTATTTTGGCTGTGCCGGTTCTTAGTTGTGGCATGCGAGAACTTCATTGCTGCACGTGAGATCTTTAGTTGTGGCATTTGAACTTTTTTTTTTCTTTTTTTTATTGGAATATAATTGCTTTACACTCTTGTACCAGTTTTTGAGGTACACCAAAGTCAATCAGCTGTATTTATACACATATCCCCATATTCCCTCCCTCCCTTGACTCCTCCCCACCCTCCCCGTCCTGGCCCTCTAAGGCATCACCCATCATCGAGTTGATCTCCCTTTGTTATACAGCAACTTCCCACTGGCTATTTTACAGTTGGTAGTATATATATGTCTATGCTATTCTCTCACTTTGTCCCAGCTTCCCCTTCACCCCCCGCCCCCCGCAACCTCGTGTCCTCCAGTCCATTCTCTGCATCTGCATCCTTATTCTTGTCTTGTCAGAGTTCATCAGTACCATTTTTAGATTCTATATATATGAGTTAGCATACAATATTTGTCTTTCTCTTTCTGACTTACTTCACTCTGTATGACAGACTCTAGGTCTATCCACCTCATTACATATAGCTCCATCTCATTCCTTTTTATAGCTGAGTAATATTCCATTGTATATATATGCCACATCTTCTTTATCCATTCATTTGTTGATGGGCATTTAGGTTTCTTTCATGTCCTGGCTATTGTAAATAGTGCAGAAATAAACATTATGGTACATGTTTCTTTTTGGATTATAGTTTTCTCTGGGTATATGCCCAGTAGTGGGATTACTGGATCATATGGTAGTTTTATTTTTAGTTTTTTAAGGAACCTCCAAACTGTTTTCCATAGTGGCTGTACCAGCTTACATTCCCACCAACAGTGCAGGAGAGTTCCCTTTTCTCCACACCCTCTCCAGCGTTTGTTGTTTCTAGATTTTGTGATGATGGCCATTCTGATTGGTGTGAGGTGATACCTCATTGTGGCTTTGACTTGCATTTCTCTGATGATTAGTAATGCTGAGCATTTGAAATCTTAGTTGTGGCCTGTGGGATCTAGTTCCCTGACCAGGGTTTGAACCCAGGCCCCCTGCATTGGAAGCACGATTCTTAGCCACTGGAATACCAGTGGGAATCACCCTAAACTTGGTGATTCACTTTTAGTTATAAAATCTATGGAGTATTTTTCAAACAAATACTGACTAAAATAAGGACTTATGGATGAGGAACTTTTGTTCTCCTTTGTAATTTGTAAGTAAATAATTGGACCAATTTAGGTAATTTAAGTGAATCAAGTCAATTATAAAATATTAAGAAATAGAAATTAAATAAAATCACCCAAAACCTTCTGCTTAAAAACAAATATAGATAATGTTTCAATGCATAATAGAACTATTTCTGTCTCTCTCTTTTCCTGGGGTGCTAATGTCAAGCTCCTTGTGATTTTAAAAAATACTCAAAAATCAGGAAATTGTAGAGCTGACAGACTCATCAAGGTCACCTAATATTTTAACCACCATAAGTTTCTAATGGAACAAGCATCTCATCCAATCATGTAAAGATAGCATACTAGGGTGGATGGTGGGACACAATTGTAGAACTGGGCCTCAAAAACAGTCATAAATTAGCCCCCTTATTGGATTAAATATTTAAAATAGCCTATCATGATAATTTTTTCATTTGGTAATATTCAGTAGGTGTCTTTCCATATCCCTCCACTAGATGCTGGGGGTACAAAGATGATTAAAGTTATTGTGAAAAGTCCAGTGTGGGGGAAAAGAGGGAAACAGGTGAATTCAGCACAGGATGGAAGGTAACAAGAGTGGAGCCTGGGAATGGAGAGTCAGCGTGCATGGTGGAAGGTGCTCCCTCCTGCCTTGAGGGGCAGGCCAGGCCGTTCCTCTCTTTCTGGCCTCTCCTGCCGCTCTCTCTCTCGCTGGCCTTTTAGTTGCCTCACCACACCATGCTCTTCCTCTCTTAGACTCTTGCAGAAGCTCTCCCCTCTGCCTGTTTTATCTCCAGGCCTCGCCAATTACTACCCACTCATGTTGTCATCCCCTCTCACCTGTGCTCTGCTTCGTCAACCACTTAGCACAGCTGTCTTGAAGAATTACATGCTGACTCTCCCCCACCTCCATCCCGAGAGAATGCTTTCAGCTGTAGCAACAGTATAAAGCAAATGGCTCAAGCAAGTGGGGGTGTGTCCTCCTCAGATATAAAGGGGCCTGGAGGTCCGTGGATGCTGTGCTCGGTCAGTGGATCCTCAGTGTCAGGACCTGGGTCTGTGGGATGTTCTTGTCCTTTCCTTCGTGCTTGTAAAAGGACTGCTCCAACTTCTAGCATCGCAGCTACACTCAGGGCTGGAGGAAGGGGTGGCTCTGGGTCTCTTCCCTTTTATCTGGGAAGCAAACTTTCCCACACGCCTGCAGCGCACTTTAGTGTACGTGCCATTGGCCATCTCCAGCTGTCATCAGCTTTCCCAGCCACCAGTAAGGAAGGTGAGTGTTATGTGTTCTTTTACGAGATGGTTAGTTAGGCGTAGCCACTTGGCTGAGTCTCAGGCAAATAAAGTTTGCTATGCTCACAGGTCCTAGAGACAGAAGGCACAGCCTGTTGTGCAGGGTCACAGGGGCAACACCAGGGGAGTCAGGAGGGAGTGAGGGGAAGGTTTGGGTCAGAGCCTTTGTTTGGGTGCCTGTAGGAAGGCAAGGCAAGTCAGGGTGGGTGAACAGTTTAGGACTGGGTAGTAGGAATCATTCTAGAGGGCTTTGGACTATGGGGGTGGTCCCCAGTTGCCTGGAATCTGGCCCTGGGATCTTTAAGGGAGAGGACTATTGCTTCCTGGGATGCACAGGCCCCATGGAGGAGGTACGGCTCTGGATTGGTTAGTTTGCATATTAAAGGCGGGCTCAGGGCTGAGCTCATTGCTGTCTCTAAGAATTGGCAAGTCCCCAGGAGGGGCAGTCTCTCTCCAGCCAGAAAGGTTTTTTTTAAGATGTCAAAAGCTCACAATATATAGAAAAATAAAAATATATATCATACAGTGAGGTGGGGGGTAATGGTGTTGGGTTCACTTCTCAACAATGCCTGCCACACATCTCAAGACTCCTGAAGGGAAGGGGTTGTCCTGTTTGTCCTTGAATTCCCCAAGCCTAGCACAGATCCTGGCACATAGAGAGGATGATGACATGTATGTCAGAAAGAGAAGGTGCAATAAGGACATTCCAGGAGAAGGAAATATCAGCTACAAAGGCCCCGAGCCGGGAAAGCCTTCATTGTGTGTTCGGGTACAAGTGACTGGAGCACAGGCAAATGACAGGGACTATTGGAAGTTGAGGCTGGGAAGGAAGTTTGGGGTCAAACTGTGAAAAGTCTTGCATATCGTGTTAGTTGGTCTTATATCTTCTTTCAGCATTGGGGAGTCATTGAGAAGTTTCAGGCCTGGAGTAGCACAGGATTTGGGGGGTTAAGATGTTAACTTGGTAGTGTGGGCTGAGAACTGGAGGAAGAGAGCTTGGAATTAGGGAGACTGATGAACAATGTCATACTGTGGTTTGATCAAGTAGAGGGAGAATAATACAGGGAATTCAGAAGATCTAATTTTGAGGTCACCATCTAGAACAGTGATTCTCAAAGTATGACTCTGGACCAGTGGCATCAGCATTACTAGCAACCTGTTGGAAATGCAAATTCTTGGGCCCCTACAGAATCAGAAGCCCTGGGGGGTGAGTCCAGCAATCTGTGTTTTAACAAGCCTTCCAGGTGACTCTGAAGTACCTAAGGCTTAAGAATCACTAACTAGAGTAATAGGCTTGGGGGTGGAGGAGAGCTTGTGAGCATCTGATCCAAAGCAGCCTATCTGCATATTAAAATCACCTGGGGAGCTTTTTCACGGCAACTAGGTTGGGCCCCATAGTAGAACAACTAAATTGGAATCTCTGGGGATGGGACCCAGGCATCAATTTCTTTCTATTGCTCCCAGATGCTTCCAATGTGCAGTCAGGGCTGAGAACTACTGATCTTGTTTAACCCTCATTGATGAGAAAACTCAGAGCTGGAAGGTGAATTGCTCAAGGTCATACAGTAAGTTCAGGTAAGAATCCATTTTTAAAACTTCTCCGTGATGCTTTAAACACTATCCCAACTTTTAAATAATTTGCTTTAAGACAATGGCTTCTAAATCATCCACAGTAACAAATATTACTGCCAAATTTTTAGAAGAAAAATAGATCACAGCGTTATTAAAAACTCAGTTCTCCTTTAACAGTATTTCACACTTCAGAAAGTTATCCTTTTTAAAAAGATTTCATAAAAATAGATATTTTCAACATCAACAAAAGAGTATAGGTAAGATATGGGTAAATAGTGCCTTGTTTGTGTGTTAAGTAATAACACTTTTTTCCAACTCTAGGTGGAGCTGTTTGGTTTATACACACATATTGTTTTCTTTATAATTTTGGGAGTCTTAGTTTTAAAAAAAGGAGGTATTTGAGATTATTTTTTAAAATTTTAACATTTATAAGACGTTGTCAACATTGCTCTGCTTTCCTTTTCTTATTTTAGAGTCATAGATATAAAAACTCATATTTTTATTTCACTTCTTCACCAAAGAATCCAAATTCAGGCCTCAGAGAGTCATTTTCAAATCCATCTTAAATCTGTATTGTTTTCTCATAGTCCTTAACAAATGGGATATGTTTCCTATAGCTTTTGTTTTTGATAAGTCTCAGTGTTGAAATAGAATTTCTATAAGATGGGCTTTTCTGAGTAATGTCAGCAAGAAAAAATCCGGTGGATAACATAGCTGTTGCTCTAGCAATTTCTTCAACTATTTTTACTCCATTGTGTACAGAGGAATCTTAACAGCTACCTTCCTGTAACATAAATGAAACATCTTGCTGCCACTTCTTTTGTTCTTTCCTTTTTGCTATCTCGGTGTTCTCCCTTCTACTGGGAGTGCATTTGAAGCAAAATTCCCAGAATATGCAGCGTGTTATTTTTAAGTGATGTGAGCCAGCGGTTGTGGTTCCTGGACCAGCAGCATCACCACTGGCATCACATGGAAGTTGGTTAGAAATGCAGAGTCTGGGCTCCGACCCCAGACTTACTGAACGAGAAGCTCTGGGGGTGGGGTCCAGCAAGTGTTGAGCCACTGACATGCTATTTTGAAGGGATAGAAATCCTATACTCACTGGTGCCTACCTAAAAACAAACAAAAAACTCCTGTGCAATAATCTATGCCCATTTAGAGGTTATTCAAGGCTTTTTAATTACCTAGGGATTTTGTTAAAAGGCAGAATTCTCATTCAGTGAAGTTTGAAATGGAGCCTGATACTCCTCATTTCTAACCCAAACTCCCCAGTGATGTGGGTTTTGCTTCTCTATGGAGTACGTTTTGAGTATGGAGATGTTGACCAGCCATGTTAAGACCATACTCATGTGCACAGATCAAAGTTACCTGTGATTTCTGGGTATATATTTTTGGTTTAGTATATCTAAAGTCAATGAGTTTTTTCTTTTCAGTCACAGTGGGAAGAGACAATTTCTGGAGTATAATACTCGTCTAGTTTAAAGTGACTCATCCTTATTAATTGCTACAAGAGAGTATTGTTTGTCAGATTCTGTCTCTGAGACCCTCTATTATATCAGCAGCAGGCACACTTGAGGATTGTGTTTTTTTAATTGAGAAACTTATTCATGGCATGATGAGCTAGAAAAGTCCTGAAGTCAGGTGATGTTTTCAGACAAAAAGAAGTGGTTCACAAATGTTTGGAATCTGTTTATTTTTATTATTGACATATAGTTGAATTACAATGTTGTTACTACTGTACAGCAAAGTGACTCAGTTATACATATATATACATTCTTTTTCATATTCTTTTCCATTATGGTTTATCACAGGATATTGAATGTAGTTTCCTGTGCTATAGAGTAGGACCTTGTAGTTTATCCATTCTATATATGCCAGTTTGCACCTGCTAATCCCAAACTCTGAATCCAGCCCTCTCTCACCCCTCTCCCCCTTGGCAACCACCAGTCTGTTCTCTGTGTCCCTGTGGAATCACTCATTGCATGCTCCGTATTTATTTAGCAGCTGCCATGTGAAGTATTGTGCTAGGCACTTTGGGGAATTAAAAAGTCCTTGACATTGAGCTGTAATCTACCCAAGGAAATAAAACCTATGCTTGTGAAAGTTGATTACCAATATAGAGAGCATGCTATCAAATGGTAAAGAAGTGTGGTAGAACCTCAGGAGACCAAAGGATAGCTATTGGCTGAGGGGGTTAAAACTGTGAAGTCGGATTTGGCTTTTGGGGTGGGTAGAAAGTGGATATTCAGAGCAGAGTGAAGGAGGGCGGCTCTGTAGAAGACAGGGTGGCAAGGCCAGGATGCAGCTTCCAAAAATGAACCACAGGGGAATATGGGAATAGTTTGGACTACATGGAGTTTAGACTTTCTGTCTGGGAGAGATTTTAAAAGTGAGCCCGAGCCAGATTGGTTAGGATTTATCTGCCAGGCTTTTGAGTTTCCACTTAATCCCTTGTACAAGGAGCCATTGAAGGCTGTGTGCATGTGCGTGAATGACCCACTTTAAATGATGATTTAGAAATAGTCATTAATGGAATGTGCAGGGTTAACTGAAATGACAAAGACTGGAGGCAGAAATACTTGTTGGAAGGCCATTGCATTGAGTGGCCTTGGCAGTATGCATGAGAGAACAATGCGGAAAGTAAGAGATTTGGCAAAGGGACAATATACACTGAAAATATAAATGGATTAAAGAGAAGTTAAGATAATTGATCAATATAAATGGAAATTAGGGGTATTGTGACTATGTCTATTCTTTTGAAATGCCACTTGGGACAAATAGCCTTACTTTCCAACTAACCATCTTGGAGACACTGTATAGACAAATTGGGTTAAGTGTTACTGCCTTTCTAATGGTTTGAAACATATATTTCACTCACATCTTTTTTTTTTTTTTTTTTAATTTTTTTTTTGGGGGTACACCAGGTTCAATCAACTGTTTTTATACACATATCCCCATATTCCCTCCCTTCCTTGACGCCCCCCCCTCGAGTCCCCCCCACCCTCCCTGCCCCAGTCCTCTAAGGCATCTTCCATCCTCGAGTTGGACTCCCTTTGTTATACAACAACTTCCCACTGACTATTTTACAGTTGGTAGTATATATATGTCTGTGCTACTCTCTCGCTTCTTCTCAGTTTCCCCTTCACCCCCCGCCCCCTCCCATACCTCGAGTTCTCCAGTCCATTCTCTGTATCTGCTTCCTTGTTCTTGTCACTGAGTTCATCAGTACCATTTTTAGATTCCGTATATGTGCGTTAGCATACAATATTTGTCCTTCTCTTTCTGACTTACTTCACTATGTATGACAGATTGTAGTTCTATCCACCTCATTACATATAGCTCCATCTCATCCCTTTTTATAGCTGAGTAATATTCCATTGTATATATATGCCACATCTTCTGTATCCATTCATTTGTTAATGGGCATTTAGGTTGCTTCCATATCCTGGCTATTGTAAATAGTGCAGAAATAAACATTATGGTACAAGTTTCTTTTGGGATTATGGTTTTCTTTGGGTATATGCCCAGGAGTGGGATTACTGGATCATATGGTAGTTCTATTTGTAGTTTTTGAAGGAACCTCCAAATTGTTTTCCATAGTGGCTGTACCAACGTACATTCCCACCAACAGTGCAGGAGAGTTCCCTTTTCTCCACACCCTCTCCAACATTTGTTGTTTCCAGACTTTGTGATGATGGCCATTCTGATTGGTGTGAGGTGATACCTCATTGTGGCTTTGACTTGCATTTCTCTGATGATGAGTGATGTTGAGCATCTTTTCATGTGTTTGTTGGCCATCTGTATGTCTTCTTTGGAGAAATGTCTATTTAGGTCTTCTGTCCATTTGTGGATTGGGTTATTTGCTTTTTTGGTATTCAGCTGCATGAGCTGCTTGTATATTTTGGAGGTTAATCCTTTGTCTGTTGTTTCATAGGCAATTATTTTTTCCCATTCTGAGGGTTGCCTTTTAGTCTTGTTTATGGTTTCTTTGGCTGTGCAAAAGCTTTTAAGTTTCATGAGGTCCCATTCGTTTACTCTTGATTTAATTTCCATGATTCTAGGAGGTGGGTCAAAAAGGATGTTGCTTTGATGTATGTCAAAGAGTGTTCTGCCTATGTTTTCCTCTAGGAGTTTTATAGTGTCTGGCCTTACATGTAGGTCTTTAATCCATTTGGAGTTTATTTTTGTGTATGGTGTTAGGAAGTGTTCTAATTTCATTCTTTTACATGTTGCTGTCCAATTTTCCCAGCACCACTTATTGAAGAGGCTGTCTTTTTTCCGTTGTATACTCGTGCCTCCTTTGTCAAAGATAAGGTGCCCATATGTGTTTGGGCTTACTCCTGAGTTCTCTATTCTATTCCATTGATCGTCCTTTCTGTTTTTGTGCCAGTACCATACTGTCTTGATCACTATGGCCTTGTAGTATAGTTTGAAGTCAGGAAGCCTGATTCCACCAACTCCATTTTTCCTTCTCAAGATTGCTTTGGCTATTCGGGGTCTTTTGCGTTTCCATACAAATCCTAAGATTTCTTGCTCTAGTTCTGTGAAAAATGCCATTGGTAATTTGATCGGGATTGCATTGAATCTGTAAATTGCTTTGGGTAGTACAGTCATTTTCACGATGTTGATTCTTCCAATCCAGGAACATGGTATGTCCCTCCATTTGTTTGTGTCATCTTTGATTTCTTTCAGCAATGTCTTAAAGTTTTCTGCATACAGATCTTTTGCCTCCTTAGGCAGGTTTATTCCTAGGTATTTTATTCTTTTGGTTGCAATGGTGAATGGGAGAGTTTCCTTAATTTCTCTTTCTGCTCTTCTGTTGTTAGTGTATAGGAATGCAAGAGATTTCTGTGCATTAATTTTGTATCCTACTACTTTACTAAACTCATCAATTAGTGCTAGCAGTTTTCTGGTAGAGTCTTTAGGGTTTTCTATATATAATATCATGTCATCTGCAAAGAGTGACAATTTTACTTCTTCTTTTCCAATTTGGATTCCTTTAATTTCTTTTTCTTCTCTGATTGCTGTGGCTAACACTTCCAAAACTATGTTGAATAACAGTGGTGAGAGTGGACACCCTTGTCTTGTTCCTGTTCTTAGAGGGAATTCTTCCAGTTTTTCTCCATTGAGAACAATGTTGGTTTTTGGTTTGTCATATATGGCTTTTATTATGTTGAGGTAATTTCCTTCTATGCCCATTTTCTGGAGAGCTTTTATCATAAATGGATGTTGAACTTTGTCAAAAGCTTTTTCTGCATCTATTGAAATGATCATATGGTTTTTATCCTTCAATTTGTTGATATGATGTATCATGTTGATTGATTTGCGTATATTGAAGAATCCTTGCATCCCAGGGATAAACCCCACTTGATCGTGGTGTATGATTTTTTTAATGTGCTGTTGGAGTCTGTTAGCTAGTATTTTGTTGAGGATTTTTGCATCTATATTCATCAGTGATATTGGTCGGTAGTTTTCTTTTTTTGTGACATCTTTGCCTGGTTTTGGTATCAGGGTGATGGTAGCCTCGTAGAATGAGTTTGGGAGTGCTCCGCCTTCTGCAATATTTTGGAAGAGTTTGAGAAGGATAGGTGTTAACTCTTCTCGAAATGTTTGATAGAATTCGCCTGTGAATCCATCTGGTCCTGGGCTTTTGTGTGTTGGGAGATTTTTAATCACTGCCTCAATTTCTGTACTTGTGATTGGTCTGTTCATGGTTTCTATTTCTTCCTGGTTCAGTCTTGGAAGATTGTATTTTTCTAAGAATGTATCCATTTCTTCCAGGTTATCCAATTGATTGGCATATAGTTGCTTGTAGTAGCCTCTCATGACGTTTTGTATTTCTGAGGTGTCCGTTGTGACTTCTCCTTTTTCATTTCTAATTCTGTTGATTTGCATCTTCTCCCTTTTTTTCTTGATGAGTCTGGCTAATGGTTTATCAATTTTGTTAATCTTCTCAAAGAACCAGCTTTTAGTTTCATTTATTTTTCTTATGGTTTCTTTCCTTTCTTTTTCATTTATTTCTGCTCTGATCTTTATGATTTCTTTCCTTCTGCTCACTTTGGGGTTTCTTTGTTCTTCTTTCTCTAGTTGTTTGAGGTGTAAGCTTAGGTTGTTTATTCGATCATTTTCTTGTTTCTTAAGGTAGGACTGTATTGCTATAAACTTCCCTCTTAGAACTGCTTTTGCTGCGTCCCATAGGTTTTGGGTTGTTGTGTTTTCATTGTCATTTGTTTCTAGATATTTTTTGATTTCCTCTTTGATTTCTTTAGTGATTCCTTGGTTGTTTAAGAGTGAATTGTTTAGCCTCCATGTGTTTGTATTTTTTGCAGTTTTTTTCCTGTAATTGATATCTAGTCTCATGGCGTTGTGGTCTGAGAAGATGCTTGATATGATTTCAATTTTCTTGAATTTGCTGAGGTTTGATTTGTGACCCAAGATGTGATCTATCCTGGAAAATGTTCCGTGTGCACTTGAGAAGAAAGTGTAGTCTGTCATTTTTGGATGGAATGTCCTATAAATATCAATGAAGTCGAGATGGTCTAATGTGTCATTTAAAGCTTGTGTGTCTTTATTGATTTTCTGTTTGGATGATCTGTCCATTGATGTAAGTGGGGTGTTCAAGTCTCCCACTATTATTGTGTTACTGTCGATGTCCCCTTTTATAGCTGTTAGCATTTGCCTTATGTATTGAGGTGCTCCTATATTGGGGGCATAGATATTTACCATTGTGATATATTCTTCTTGGATGGATCCCTTGATCATTATGTAGTGCCCTTCCTTGTCTCTTTTAATAGTCTTTACTTTCAAGTCTAATTTGTCTGATATGAGTATTGCTACTCCAGCTTTCTTTTGACTTCCATTTGCATGGAATATCTTTTTCCATCCCTTCACTTTCAGTCTATATGTATCCCTTGGTCTGAAGTGGGTTTCTTGTAGGCAGCATATAGAAGGGTCTTGTTTTTGTATCCATTCAGCCAGTCTGTGTCTTTTGGTTGGAGCATTTAATCCATTGACATTTAAAGTGATTATTGACATGTGTGTTCAAATGACCATTTTCTGAATTGTTTTGGGTTTGTATTTGTAGGTGTTTTCCTTTTCTTGTGTTTCCTACTTAGAGAAGTTCCTTTAGCACTTGTTGTAAGGCTGGTTTGGTGGTGCTGAATTCTCTTCACTTTTGCTTGTCTGGAAAGCTTTTGATTTCTCCCTCAAATCTGAATGAGATTCTTGCTGGGTAGAGTATTCTTGGCTGTAGGTTTCTCTCTTTCAGGACTTTCAGGATATCCTGCCATTCCCTTCTGGCCTGCAGAGTTTCTGTAGAAAGGTCAGCTGTTATCCTGATGGGTTTTCCCTTATATGTTGTTTGTTGCTTTTCTCTTGCTGCTTTTAATATTTTTTCTTTGTGTTTAATTGTCGTTAGTTTGATTAATATGTGTCTTGGTGTATTTCTCCTTGGGTTTATTCTGTATGGGACTCTCTGTGCTTCTTGGACTTGGTGAATTATTTCCTTTCCCATGTTGGGGAAGTTTTCCACTATAACCTCTTCAAATATTTTCTCAGACCCTTTCTTGTTTTCTTCTTCTTCTGGGATGCCTATAATTCGAATGTTGGTACGTTTAAGGTTATCACCGAGGTCTCTGAGGCTGTCTTCTAGTCTTTTTATTTTTTTTTCCTTTTTCCTGCTCTGTGGCATTTATTTCTCCCATTCTATCTTCCAACTCACTTATTCGTTCTTCTGCCTCAGTCATTCTGCTGGTTATAGCATCTAGAGTATTTTTAATTTCAGTTATTTTGTTATCCATTGCTGTTTGTTTTTCTGAGTTCTTATGAACTGTTTCTTGTACTTTCTCTATTTTGTTATCGAGATTTTGTATCATTTTTACTATCATTACTCTAAATTCTTTTTCAGGCATTTTTCCTATTTCCTCCTCATTTATTTGGTCTTGTGGGTTTTTTTCCTGCTCCTTTGCCTGCATGGGGTTTCTTTGTTTCCTCATGGTTGTCCAAGCTTTTGGGGTTGCTTGTCCTGGAGATAGAGGTGTTTATAGAAGACTGTCCAAGCCTCAGACTAATGTCCAAGTATTGGATTAAACGAATATTCAGTCTAGGAAACACATACACGTATAAGACACACAATTACTGACTCCGTTAGGACATAAGGCTCTAGAAAGACCTGACAGAACCCCAGTGTGCTATCAGATATTCAAAGAGAAACCCAGCAGAAATTGACAACTGAAACAGAACAAATCAGAGACAAAAGCAAAAGCAAACAAACAACAAATAACACCCTACACATACAAACATCAATCCAGGGAGATTTTGTAAGCTAGGATCAAATATAGAAATGAGCTGGAGTACCACCAGAGAGAATGGAGATTCTCAGAATGTAATTAGACAACTGTACTAAGAACTAAGATAAAGACAAAAGCCTAATATTAATACCAAGGCAGTGCATCATCTGGAGAATAGAGCAAGGAGTCTGAGCAGACCGACAGTGTTGCTTATAAGTATGTTAAGATAAAATACACTTAAAATGGCTAGAAGAAAGGGGAACAGAAGAACGTAATGTGGTTGGAAATATGCAAAGAAAAAGAAAGGAATAGAAGTGTATAGAAGAAAGGGATGAAAGGAAAGTATGAAAGATATTTTGTCCGTACTACCAAAAACTTAGCTAGATATAGAAGTATATAAAAAGGCAAAAAAAAAAAAAAAAAAAAGAATAAAAAACATCCTTAAAAAATTATGTTGTAAAACTTGTAGATCCCTTAGGGCTAAGATCGTATTTAATAAATCAAAAAAAAGAGAGAGAGAGAAAGAAAAAAAGAAAAAAAATCCAGAACTGATCCCAGAATGGACCAGTTCAATAGGTATTGATACTACTATTTCTGTTTCCTTAGCATCTCAGCTGTAAGTGTCCTTCTCCTTGCCTTGGGTTTTTTTTTTTTTTTTGCGTTATTCTGTGACCAGCAGAGGTTCCTTTATTGTTCGTCTGTAAGCCTCGGTGTGTGGGGAGGGAGAGGGTACAATAGTGGCTCCTTCTCCTGGGAGGGAGTGAGCAGTGGTGCACTGTTGTTTCAGTCAGGCTTGGAGGTGCCTGTTGCAGAGGGCGCTGGTGGCTCAGGCGTACACAGAAAGTCTTAGAGTTGGGCCTCTCTCGGGGTTTTTTCTTTTTGATGCTGTTTTTTTTTTTTCTCTCGGCAGCCTCCCTGCTGCTGGCGTTGCAAGGAGTTTTAATCTGGCCCCGCCCGAGCGCCTGAGGGTGCTTGTTATCCCTGAGCGCCTTAGGTGGCCCACAGGGCGTCTCTCCGCTGCCTGTTGCAGAGGCACTGAAAGAGAGGGAGAGGCTATGCGCGCAGCTCCTCCCCACCGCCCGGGAGCCTGCAGCCTCCAGCCGCCATCATGGCCGGGCAGCTCTCAGGGACCGGCACTCCTCTCCTCGGACCTCCTCCCTCCTGTCCTCTCGGTCCGTCACCCTACCGGCAACAATGTTTCTCACCCTGAACCAGCTCTCCGGTTCCCATGCTCCCGCTCCTGGACCCTCCGTTCAGCCGCGGATCGATGTCTCGGTCCGGGAACGCTGAGCTGCACTGCGGACCCTCTGTATGTTTCTCTCACTCACATCTTTTTGATTTTACATCTCCCATTATGGTCCTCTGCCTTATTTTCTGCAGTCAAGAATATGCTTTTAATACTGCTAGTTATCACAAATTCCAAAGCTGGAATTCCATTGTTAGGTAGTACTTTCAAAACAATCATCCTAAAACTCTAGATCTAGAAGGGACCTGAGAAGTTATCTACTATCATACTCCTGCACAAACTCTCTCTCTCTCACACACATACTCTTACACTTCAGAGACAATGAAAGGTTTCAAGAACTTGAGGCAGAAGGAAACTACACTTAAATGCAATGCCAGGTATCACCATGCCCTGTTCATAAGATGGTTCACAGAGCTGTGTCACCTCTGATCACCAGTGCCTCAGGCAAGAGAGGAGGCTTGGTACCAGGGGAGCACTGAGCAAAAACTTCTGCCTCCTATACCACCCCATGGGAAAGCCGATGCACCTTGGACCCTGGATGAAGAAATCTTCTGGCAGAAAATCCAGGTGGCTCTCTATCAACACTTACTGGCCATTTTGCAAAAGTTTTTCTCTCTGCAAATCCTTGGAACCCATGTAAGGGTATTGAGTCTGAACTACCCAACCTAAATTGCTATAGAAAATACTATGCTTTAATATACCAAAACATACTCACAGGACCCTCTTCTTCTGACGTGTTAGCAGCTTTACATCCAGTTTAGACAGTCATCCAGCAAAATCAGAGCCTGGTGCATTGGTCCAGTGGTGCCTCATTGTTGATGTTCTTATTTGGGAGGGAGCCTCAATTATTGACATCATGCTGTTTGGTCAGCCAGCCAAAGAGACCATGGGGTGTATATTCCATGTGGCCATGGTATTGCCTTAGAGCATCCAGAGGACTGTAAGTCTTCATATATCAGCTGATGCATAGATTATTGCCTGTAGCCTGTAGGAAAGCATTCATTCATTCCACAAACATTGTGAAGTCTACTATATGTCAGGCAGAGTGCTGGGAACTATGCACACAAAGATGAGTAATACAGTCTCTGCCTTCTACAACAATGGAAACTAAAATGAGATTCTACCACAATTTGGCTTTTGTAGCCCTGCCTTCCACACCACTCCCTCTCCTTCCCTAGTTGTGCATTTACCAGTGCCCATGGTGATAGAGCCCATGATAATATCTTCTGATAAAGCTGACAGGTGCAGCTCTTGGGCAGGGAGGACAGCAGTCCCTCCTAATGAAAGACCCTGTCTTGTTTTCTTAATGCTTCTAACAATTGCATTTGCTCTGGCTGTCACAAAAGCTAGATGGTAATCCTTAGGTCCCTTCTTCATTACTACATCTTTTGACCTGTGACCTTCTGCTTCCAGCTCTTGTTGAGCATAGGATATACTCAGTGTATCACCACTCAGTTCTTTACCAGTCCTTGTTATATTTCTGAATCTTGATTCGACTATCTAACACATTCATTGTTCCTTCCAGCTCATCAACTGAGAAATATGATAAATATCCCTTCTATATAATTGTCCAAATAATTATGACAATATCAAACAGGACAGAGCTCAGTAGCATGAGTTAGAAACTTCCCACCGTGTTCACATATATAGACATATTTGCAAAGATATGTCTAAAAGAATTACATCATTACATAACATTTTTCAAATGCATAGAAAAGCAAGGGAATAGCATAAAGAACATCTTTATCTAGATTTTATATTTGTAATATTTTTCCAGATTTCTGTCACAAAAATAGACTGATTTTTTTTCTCCCTAATTGGGACACACCAGCTGTAAAAGACGTTTGAGGTACTGATAGGGGACATTTGAATATGGCTTGGGTATTAAAGAATATTAAGTAATTAGTGCTAAATTTGTTAGGTCTGATAGTAACATCATGGTTATGTAGGAAAATGTCTTTATTTTTCAAAGCTGTGTTCTCAAGTATTGGGGTGAAAAGTCATGATGTCTGTACTCTTATTTATAGTACTTGAGATTGGTGTGAAAATCCAGTGGGAAGAGAGTTGGGTAGGAAATATATAGTCAGAATAATGGCTTAATGGTCTTTGTCAGTCTATACTGATGAAAATGTTTTGAGTCTAGAATATTTTGCTAAGTTCTAAATAACAAGCCACCTTAAAAAATCACCATACAATATGCAAACAAGAAATCCTCATCCTGTTCCTGGGCCCTATGCTATCCCAGAGCCTCACTCCATCTCATTTCTCCACTGCTGGTATTACTGTAATTTATAAAAAAAAAATTGTCTCTATATTTTGGTGTAGATTTCTCAAAACTGTTCTGTTAAAATGTTCACTTGCCCCTTGGCTCCATCAGAACATGCCCCAGGCAAAACTGCTGTGTTAAATCTCCTACATCAGATTGTCCAGTAAAGAAAAAAAACAACATGAATGGTGAATTAGGGACCATAAAAAGTAATTGGATATTACCAAGGGAAGAGTTATTAATGATTTTAGACACATTACTAGGATAATATTTAGACAGGTATAGTAGAAGTCAACTATTATATATCTGCTGAGTTATTTAAAGATATGTATATGGTAATCGTTGAATTAAAATAAGAGAAACTCAAGTTAATCAAGAAGAAAAGCTATGAAAATGGATATAAAGTATCACTTGGGAAAATGTAAAATGGATAAGACACTTCTAATGTAGAGGATGATTATTATAGATAATACATTAACTCTAGTCTGGGTGTGCATATAACTATTAGAAGTAAAATTTTAAGTATTGCCATTTTCTGGATAGCTAAGGATGATAAAGGCAAAATTTGTATTTCATATGTTCACTTAAATGCCATATAAAGTGGTCAGCCAAGGTGACTACCACTGGTAAGATAAGCCAAAGCTCTGTTTTTGGCATCAGTTTCCATTCCTTTAAACTTGTTGGGATTTGTGAAACTTGATTTTGCAGCCTGAAGAGCCAAATAGGAATGTTACAGAAAAAAAATTTTTTTCTAACCTAAACCATTTTAGAGGGTATTCTTTCTCAAGTGTATTACATTCATCCCTTACTTCCCTCCTCCTAGTTGGAAGCTATTTAGCAGAAGCAAACCTTCTCCTGATGACGATTTCTGTCTATAATTTCAGTAATGAATCTTACAGGGCCAGTTAACACGTGTAATGCCATTTGTGCCAACACCAAATGGCCACCGTGTTCTTGTGTCGCTGAATGTTATCCTCTACTTTGGGTGGGTCTGCCTGGTTTTTACCTGCTTCTGTGACTTTGGGGCATGCCTGTGAGAGCCTACCATCCTCCAACCCCCAAACCCCTACTTTAATTTCTAATCCATGGGCTTTACTGACATACATACAGATATCCTCCCCTTTACTTGGCCCCTATATTAGAAAACGCACTAAATTTCAACCTGTAGGAATTTAAGACCTGGTATGATCCCTCAGCTCTACCCATGTTACCTTAGACATTTTTGACAAATAGCACACAGAAGAGGTCCACAAAAATTATTAGTTTCTTCCCTAAATAAAAATATTGTCTTCCGTTTTTTTAGGTTAATTTTTTCAAATAAAATAATACCTGCACGTGTTTAAAAAGTCTGCTAGTGCTAAAATAAATTAAGAAAAAAAAGGGCAGGCACCCCTCTCCAACCCATCTCACTCCTCAATCACTGTTTTAGTGATTTCTTTGGGCATTCCTCCCAATTTCAGAATAATATACTCAAACTAATATCTCTTACATCATTAATTTTAGACATTAGCTATTGACTTTGTATTACGAAAGATGAAGAGAGAACTCTTACGTTGCTTATACCACACTTTCCTTCCCTCATTTCCCCACTATGGTTATATCTGACTTCTGGTTAGATGAATCAGTAGTCGGTTTTTATCTTCTCAGACCTTTGCGTTCACCTCTGAGCAAAGCAGTGTATCCCTCAGAACATGGCACGTATGAGGCTGCCCTTGCAGGTGCCTGTGACTTGCCTCCACCTTCTCAGATTCTTTTAAAGCTTGGAAGTTGGGTGCAGCTGCTCATCTTCCTCTTAAGAAGCCCCCAAGGAGCAATTTGGCTCTAGTTGTTCATTTCTCCTGTTAGAATTTGGTGATACTAATACTTGGTTGTCAATTCTAGGCAATAGGAAAGCGTTCACTCCCAAATCCTGTTGCACTTTATAAAAACATTTTGTCAGAATAGACATAATCTCTTAGATGGTTGGAAGCAATGTTCATATCTCTGGCTAGACTGTGAAGAGTCTTGAGAGCAGGGATTGTGAATGTGGCTTCCTTAAAAAGAGGGAATTTGAGAAAGGTTAGGATTTGGGCAAGCAAAAAGGAAGGAGAATATGCTTTATATTCTTGGTCTCTTGACCTCTTATCTGAAGCCATGGAGCTCCTGGAGCGGAATGTGTTTAGGCAGTCAAAGGTGGGAGGAGGGTTCTCACTCATGGCTCACCTTTTACTGTCCCACTTCTATAGCTTAACTGTGGGGGGAGTGTCGGGAGCAAGTGAGGCTGAGCATGTGGCTTCTGAGGCTCCTGAGTTGATGGCATGTTCTCAGAGTTTCCTGCTGGTCTTCTTTCATGTCGGTTCTGTCCAGCCCCCAAAATGGACTTTTTCGTCCCATATAACTACTTAGGGCTTTAAAAATAAATATGAGCTCAATTTTCTTTTTTTTTTTTTTCGGATTGCCAAACTTTTTTTTTTAATTTTTATTTATTTTTGGCTGCGTTGAATCTTTGCTGTGCACGGTCTAGTTGCGGAGAGCAGTTGCTACTCTTTGTTGTGGTGCGTGGGCTTCACATTGCGGTGGCTTCTCTTGTCGCGGACCACTGGCTCTAGGCGCATGGGCTTCAGTAACTGTGGCATGTGGGCTCAATAGTTGTGGCTCACGGGCTCTAGAGCACAGGCTTAGTAGTTGTGGTGCACAGGCTTAGATACTCCACGGAATGTGGGATCTTCCTGGGCCAGGGCTCAAACCTGTGTCCCCTGCGTTGGCAGGCGGATTCTTCACCACTGTACCACCAGGGATTTCCCTGAGCTCAATTTTCAATCACATGTTTCTTCCTCATACTGAAGATACTGAGTGGAATGAAATGATGTTACAGAAGAATGACTTTACTATTGTCTCTCTACTAAGTTTTAATTCCTAGTGACTGAATTTACTTTTCTTTATTAAATAAATTTGGCTGCCAGGAAGTTATTATTTGCACAAATTCAGCAGACTATGGTGACATTTATGGTTACATAAAAATTACAATGTGTTGTTGGTTGCAAAATATGTTATTAACCTGTGTGAGAGCAACCCTGGCAATTTCTTTGTTCAAGGTCAGTTTTCACTAGTAAAAGAATCACAAACAATTAACTGGGGAACTTAATTTTATTTCATGCAAGAGCTTTTTGTTTTTTACCCCTTAAATTATTCTAAAAAACTGGAACTGGAAAATTTAATAATAGAGTAAATAGATCTAAGCTTCTTTGAAAGTTGTACTTGTCAGTTCTATTTTTGGTTTCTTAGGAAACAAGTTAAAAACAGCTTTTTAAACCTTAATACGTTTCTAATTACATATCTTTCCCTCCTTTTAAGAGGTTTGTTTTTCTTTAAAAAGGTGCTGACTTCTTTGTACTAATAGGAATATCGATTTTAAAAATTCATATTTCCTCCAACCATAGTCAAGGGGGAGTCAAGGAAGGGAGGGAATACGGGGATATGTGTATAAAAACAGATGATTGAACTTGGTGTACCCCCAAAAAAAATTAAAAAAAAAATTGAGAATGGCAAAAAAAAAAAAAAGAAAAAGAAAATCATTTCTGAAGGTGAGCTCTCCTCCAGGGGCTGCAGTAAGCTTTGTGCTCTCATGGTGAGGTTGCCTAACCAGAATTTCTGTTGTTTATATCCCCCTGGGAGAGAAAATGATATCATGACACAGGTAAATCATTACAAGTGGAGAAACATACTAAAAAGGAAAACTTAAGGAGCTCTTTCAACACGTTTGGGAAATCTGAGGATGTTTCCTGGGGAAGTTTTGGTGAACTCTGAATGACCCTAGGGTACCCATAGGGCCCACCAAAGGGATGAATACTGTGGAAAGCATCTTATTCTTGTAGTTTTGGCGCTGTGCTTTTGAGACTCTTACTCCTTAACTCTTCTGCAGCCCCCCAAATTCCCCCAAACCCCTGCCTTTATGTAGCCATAAATTACCTTAATTGAATTCTGTTCCTGTATCTTTCCCATGTTTCAGCAGCATCTATTTTCTTTTCCCCTACCGAAGATTAATATTCTGCAACCTTTTCTTCTCAATATTCTGTAAACTAAGTTACTTTTCTTTACTTTTGTCTCTTTCAGATTTGATTGTGTCCTGTTTTCCACTCACCTCATTTCTCTTTATTATTCATTTCTAGCTGAGTGCATTTACCTGCCAACTGTTTCCCTTTGAATTTTTTTGGCTTCCTTTGTACTTTTACTCCACCCATCAACCAATATAATAATATATCCTATTGCAGTAAATGTGTCAGATCATGTATAGCAGTTAATCCCTTAATTTCCATAAAGGTGGGGCTTTTAAAGTATTCTCTGTGATTTTTCTATATTTGCCTCTGTGAAATTAAATCGTTTCAATTTGCTAAAAAAAAAATACGTATATAAATGCTCACAAAGGGTGCTTTAAGTAAAGCTTTTGAAGTTGTTCAGAGTAATTACGTGTTATTATTTGTGAACACATTTGTAACAACTGAAGTGATGACCTGGGTTGAATTTCCTTCATTTCCCGGGATCATCAACCACACAAGTGTGTATAACCTGTGACAGTGAATGAGTGTGGAGACAAAGTTAGCTTCCCCACCTGGAGTAAGAGAAGAGTGGGTGGGGGGAATGGAGAGGGAAGGCGGGAGGGGAGGTGGGGAAATTGAACTGCGTTAATATCTCAGCTCCTGTGTCTGTAGTTTGTAGCTCATGGACCTTGCCTGTTGCAAGGTGTATGTGTTACTTTGACTGGTTTCCACTCATTTACTCCCATCTTTCCTCAGATGCTTCAGAGATGAAAAGTGGGAGGAGAGAGGGGAATTTTGCAGATGATTTTCTGCTGCTTCTGGGGGTGTGAACTGAGGGAAGTAGTAGAATCTCTCAGCCTGTCTGCCCTTTTGAAACTGTCTTTTACGTTGACCAGGTGGTTATGAATGACTCTTCAGCCATTGTCACCACGTTCCAGAGAGATTTTTATTGTCAATGACTATCTTTAGAAACAAGTGGAGCACATAAACTCTTCTATCAGTCTTCCCTTATTGTCCATACACCTGCTCCACTGGCCATCCTTTTACTTCCCTAGTACTTCAAGCTTGAGGAGTGTCCAGCTTCACATGGCTCCCTTCTTGTCATTCAGTTCCCCACTCATATATCACTTCTGCAGAGAGGACTCTGTTGGATTCCATCTCAGTAGACCTGGTGTCAGTCCCTGTCACATCATCCTTATTTTCTATAGGGCTACTGCCGTTGGGTATTTCTATGTGTGTTTGTTCTGTATCTCCCTCTGGAACCTAAGCTCTTATGAGAATTGAGCCTATATCCTGACTTGTTCAATGGTATATCCCATCAAGAGGAGGGGTTCAGCAAACTTTTTTTTTCTGTAAAGGACCAGATAGCAAAGAGTTAAGTCTTCATGGGCCTAATAGTCTCAGTCACAACTACTCAACTCTGTCACTGTAGCATAAATGCAGCCATAGATGATGTGTAAACTGAAGAATGAAGCTGCATTCCAATAAAACTTTATTCATGGATGCTGAAATCTGAATTTCACATAACTTTTACATGTCATGAATATTATTCTTTTCATTTTTTTCTAACCATTTTAATATGTCAAAACCATTCTTACCTTGGGGGCTGTACAAAAACAGATGGCTGGCCAGATTTGGTGTGTGGGTTGAAGTTTGTGGACTCCTGATAAAGAACATTGATTGGCCAGCACTAACTACCAGCTTATAAGGAATTAATTAGTAAAGCGAAAGGGAGGAATTGCTACATGAAGAAATCAATATATTTACTCCTAAAAATAGAATATGACAATATTCTCGTAAATCAATTCTGAATTAGTAGCTTGCTCTGGAAGGATGAGAACAACATCCTCTTTTGATGTCCTGTGTATTTGGCTTGGCTAGCAGAGGGCACGTTGCAAAATGAGCCTAAGCCAATTTAGACATGCATGATTCTTAGGTTCTTTTTGGTGGATAATAACAGCTATCAAGGAGGTGGTGTGTTTAGCTACTCTCTCACAGACTTGCTACCAGCTATTAATAAAAGCAGGTTTCAGACAAAATTCAGGGACACAAAAGGCATTTATTAACCAAGCATTCATTAGCAAGTGGCCCAGAGCAGTTCATTCAAACTTTCTGTAAACTCAAAGAAATCCTGCTGCTCTGTGGGATTCTTTTAAGTGCTTACACTTCATCTTGTAAGCACTTGCAAAATTCACTGAAGACAGACCTGGCATCATGCAATCAGAAGTCCTCTGAAACCAGTAGCTAGATATGGGGCCAATTAAAGAATCAACCCCCTGATGTTGTCTCTAATAGTACATGTTATAATTTGCCGGATTCTTATGTTTGTACAGGGACTGAGGGGTGTTTCTAAATCATTCAGGCCAATCCACATATTTTGAATATTTTTAATTTCACCAGTGATAATATATTTTGAATACATCATGCTGATTAATGTCACTAATTCACCAATAAAATCCTATTAATAAAATAGCGTCATAGCAGAGTGTCATTTATTGATCTGAATGGCAGAAAGATTTGTAGAAGCTGCCTCTGGAAGTTTGCCTTTTTTTATGTAATGCCAACTGACCATTCTGCATTGTGATTCTTGATAGCAAGTCATCTGACCACCCCCAGCATTGAAAGTTAAAACAACTGGCATGAACTTAATATCACACTGATTACACTGAAATATTAACAGACAATGTGACAGTAGCCTCTGACTCCCTTAATCCATACTTTGGAATGTGTAGCCAAAGGCATCAACCTTCTCCCACATATATCTGCATTGCAGTGGGAATTATAAGAATTATAAGGGACGAGAAAGTTTTGTTCTAAATCTTCTAGGAGTATGCAGATTACCAAGTAGCCACAACTCTTACTCCCTTTTTTTTCTGTAAATTTACTGATTATCAAATTAATACATATTGTGATAGATTGCCAGTTGTCTCCTAATATAATTTGGAACATTTGGAACAACATAAAAGTACTTTAAAAACCCTAAAGCAAAGCAGGAAAATAACTCAACCATAATTCTGTGACCCAGGGTCAGCCATTGTTAACTGCTATCTTAGTGGACATTGTGGCATTCTCTATTGTTCCCTCCCACACCCCAGCTTCCTGCAGGAGGATGCTCTCAATCACTCAGTGCTGGCGGTAGTAGCTGCTAGTAGCTCTACCCAGGCATTGCCCTTGGTCTCATGGGGCAGCCTGCATTTAATAACCAGTTGTTGCGGGACTACCAAAGCCCACCCTTCTTGCCTCAGTTGGGACAACTCTGTCCCAGTTCCAGAGCTCGTTGTAGGAATGGCCAAGGCCTCTGTTGTAACTGCCTCACAGTCCAATCTCTTCTTCTGCCCATTCTGCTTCTCTCCCCACTCACAGTCACCATTCCCAAGAGCACGCCACAACAGACTTCCTGCATGCAAATCTCAGTCTGTGTGCTGCAGAACCTGACCTATGTATATAATTACAAATTTGGAATTATATTGTAACACTGTACTGCAGTCTGATCTTTCACTAGATATTGTGCTGGGTATTCTCCATTTGCTCCTTCTGATCTAGACTCCACCGTCCTCCATCCAGGTCTGTTCTAGGAAGCTGACCTCTGTAGACTCCATCAGTGAGCTCCCTCACTCTCTGCCTTCCAGTTGGGTTCTGCCAGTGAGGGGGGAAGGGATAGAAAGACTTGGGTATTTATTCCCCAGATCCCTCCTTGCCAGGCTGTAGGGTGGAAGGGGCATTATTTCTCTACCTAAGGCTTTGGCCCTGCCGTGAGGCCCTCTTTGACATCTAGCTGCAGGTGGTACTGTGTTGTGTTCCGGTAATTGCTCCCTCCCTGCCCTTCCAGGCTTTGGACGCTAATGACTCCCCAGTGATGCTAGCACCCTAGGGTGCTTTACCGTTTCTCATTTGTTTCCTTTATCCTCGCCCCATCCTTGGTAAATAGCCGCTCTCCTCAATCACCCCGTTTGAGTGTGCCATCTACCTCCTGACAGGACCATGACTGATACAGAGATGAACTGAAAGCATTTCCCCCATTTTTAAATGTTGTTCTAAAACACAATTTTTATTGGCCCCATAAAATTCCAACATGTAGACTTACTAGTGTTTTGTTTTTTTAACAATTCCCTATTGTTGGAGTATACATACAATTTTATACTGTTTTTATCATAACATATCAAAGCATTTATAATGCCATTAAAAACTCCCAATAAACACCTTTTAAAATGACTACTGTATTATGGGTAGAGCACGTTCCTTGAGTTGTTTATACAGTAGTGTTGGAGATTTTTTTCTAATTCATCCAATTTATTTTATATAGTGTTTACATTGACAACAGAAATGTTTTTTCATGATGGTTGGCTGGCTGTGCTCTGTAGTTACCATAGACTAAAACAAGGCTGTAGCCCAAACCCACAACTTCAAGGTCCTTATTTCCAGGCTCTTAAAACAGTAGAACTGGTGTAAACAACACTTTTACTTGAATCTGAGATCTTTTCTGTTTCCTGAGCCAGGCTTTGCTTGGGTGACATTTTTATATTTCTTATGTGCTTGTAAGTCTAGAAAAATATAAAGCATTTAGTGGAAACAATTTGAAAGAGAATATAGTTTTGATCACCATGTAGCTTGCATAAGAATAGCACCATATTGAAAACAGTAAGAGCAGGGTTTTAATTAAGGAGTGTGAGACTGGAACAAAGTAACCGTGAATTTTAAAATTCTGGGCTGCTGGTTCTCTTCATTATTTGGTGACCCTGTGTAAGGTCTCTTTACTTAGGTTAACCTTCCTCTAGTATTACAATAAGTACTCATTCATTCAATGTATTCAGTAAATATTTATCGAGCACTTACTATGTTCTAGATACCAGGATATGACTGTGAACAAGTTGGGTAATTTACCTACTCTCAAAGCGCTGGCTCTCAAGAGTCAGGTAATTAACAAGGAAACAAATAAATGAGATAATCATGAAAACTGATAAGTACTAGAAGGAGATAGGATGATGAAAGAATAAAAAAGGCAGAGCACTTTAGGCTGGATGGTCAGGGGTAAATGTAAACCTCATGTTGTGTGTTATGGAAGGCAGCAGTGGATGTGAAGCCCAGCTCCTACAAGTTTCTTAACCTCTCTGAACACCTGGACAGTCTGAACATAGATGATGATAATGTATACTACTTGTAGTAGTTGTGGAATTGAATCTGAGAGAATTCCTAGCATTTTTTTATGAAAGTAATAACAGTATTACTTTCTGCCAGGCCACAAGTACATATTAATATCTTTGTTAACCTCTTAAAATTATATGTAACCTGAATCTGTAATGCCATTTAATTCATCAGATATTTACTGAGCATTTACTATGTGCCAATCCTTGGTGATATATAATGGTTAGTGAAGTAGACACCATCCTGCTTCGTCAGAGTTCACTTAGTAACCTTATTTGGCCGTGACTCACAAAGCCATTTCTTGCCATTGGTTCTGCTGACTAGTAGTAACAACTTTTCACCCCATTAGTAAGGACATTTTATGTTAAATTTTTGTTGTGAAATAAAACATGTAAGAAGTGCTTAAAATATAGGCCATAAATCTTAAAATCTGAGCCTTTTCTCACAAAATCCCAAATGCTTATTTATGCGCTGGTTACAAACTTCTACTATTCCTCTACTAAAAATAACAAAGAAAACAGAAAAATAGAAGATGAAATTTATGACCACTGTTTGGTGTCTGGACAGCCTTTCTTTTGGATTCCTTTGGGCTTGGGGGAGTAGAATAGGGATTTAGTCATGCAAATTTACACGACTAGCCGTGACTGAATTTAGAGCAGTTTGTTTATCCAGTTGAGAGTTTTTGTTTTTTTCTTGGTTTATCATTTGTATATAGTGGCAGTGCCCACATTGGTACAGATCCAGGATCCCCAAAACTTAGCAGGGGGAGTTGGCCATATAGTTCTGGAAAGACCCCACATGGAAAAAGCAAAGTATATCTTTGTTAAAACAACATCAAGATGATATTTAATGCTGAAATGCTAAAGGCAAATCTAGCTCAAATTAGGAACAAGATAAGGATATTTGCTGTCACCACCACTGAACCCTGCTTTGAGAGTTTGAGACAATCTAATAAGGAAAGCAAAATAATAATTATTATTATAAAAATTTTGTAAAGCAGGAGACAAATTATCATTATTTGTGCTTTGTAATATTGTCTACCTTAGAAAACCAACAAAAACCAACAGAGAAACTATGAGAATTAATAAAGGAGTTTGGTAAGAGGGAACACATAAAATGAATTTGCAAAATTAAGTACCTACCTTAGGTTCCAATGTGATGGACTTAGTTTTAACTGCCAGCATCTTTAGGGAATCACCCCTTCTCCACTCCATGAGCCCCCAACTTCCAGATACAAATGAGCATATGAGATGCTGCTGGTCTGGTCATGGCACCACATTCCCTGAATACCATAATTTGTCTGGAGGATGAGCAGGTGATCCAAGCAGAATTAATAACAAACACTGAGAGAAAGAAGCCCACTTTCTACTAGGCTTACTAGGCTAAGATATGAGTGGATTGTCAGCAGACACCCTACCTTGACAATGCCATTTAACCCCTGGATCCACCGAGGAATAGGCCACATAAAGTCAGAACCAGGTCCTCCCCTAATGACTGCAGGGTCTGGGTAAGAGTAAAAATGGAGGTCCAGAAATCATGTTTATATGTTGAGTTTTAAAATGCAAACCTGGGTGTTCTGAGGATGGGCCAAAATTTTAGGATAAGTGGTAATATGATGTCATAATTTATTCTATAAAATTTATTTCCCTTGCTTCCATTTCAGCAAAATCACTGACAGTATTATAATTAAGACATTTTCTTAATTTTTCTTTTATTCATAGTAATGATCTAAAATATTTTAAAATGTAATTATATCCAAAATATACCTAATGTGAATATATTCCATCAAAAATGTAAATTAAAGTAATTGCAATAATATGAAAGATTAAATGTTCTAATATTTTTTGAAAATGCTGCTTATCTTCTGAAATATTTAAAATGAACAATTATAATAATATCAAATTTTAGTAAAATTACTTAAATCTGAAGATTTAAAATTTAATCCTTTGAAAATTTAATCTTGTTATAATTGTTTTCATGAAAATAAAACTTTTTTTAATTTTTAATTTTTTAGATTTTTTTTACATACAATAAACTGCATATTCTATTCTTTATTTTAGATTTTTTAATTGACGTATAGTTGATTTACAATGTTGTATTAGTTTCAGGTGTACAGCACAGTGATTCAGTTATATATGTATGTGCATATTCTTTAAAATTTTTATTTATTATTACTAATTTTTGGCTGCATCAGGTCTTACTTGCGGCATGCGGGATCTTCATTGCGGCATGTGGAATCCTTTGCTGCAGTGTGTGGACTTCTCTATAGTTGTGGTGCATGGGCTCCAGAGCTCGTGAGCTCTAGTTGTGGCATGTGGGCTTAGTTGCCCCATGGCATGTGGGATCTCAGTTCTCTGACCAGGGATGGAACCCCTGTCCCCTGCATTGGAAGGCAGATTCTTAACCACTGGACCCCCCAGGGAAGTCCCCTCAAATTCTTTTCCATTATAGGTTATTACAAAATATTGAGTATACTTTCCTGTGCTATACAGTAGGTCCTTGTTGTTTATCTATTTTTTTAATATATTGTAGTGTGTATCTGTGAATCCCAAACTCCCAGTTTATCCATCCCTGCCTTTCCCTTTGGGAACCATAAGTTTGTTTTCAATAAAACTATTCTTAATTAGGATTGGGGTCTGTCTCCAAGGTCACAGTGGTACAGTATTTACAAATAGTCATTTTTTGAGGACACAGGGCAAGAAATATGGAGAAACATTCCAGGGGCCTGAACAATGTTAGTCATGAGAGTGGACGTCCAGCATTACAGGTTGCATTTGTCAGTTCTAAGAGCCACATCTTGAGTAGCAGAGGCACTCATGGATTCTTTAATAAATTTATTTGTGCCTTTGTATGTGAGGGCCCTATAGAGTATGAGCCCAGGGCTGGGGGCCTTTTGCTCGGGTATAAGGGTGATACTGCCTAGCACTTCCCAATTATATAACCCGATAAACTTTCTTTCATGCTTAAGTTAGTTTAAACTTAAAAAAAAAAAAAAGAAAAAAGAAACTAGAACGTTAAACTAAAACTAAAAAATAAAAATCTTAAATCATACAACTAGGTACAAATACAACAGAAAATAAGATTGCATTCATGATAGAACTCTAAATAAAATTACCTAGAATTTAATACACTTGTGGGATAAATATATACATGTAAAAATATATGTGAAGAAGCCCTTACTAAAATACATGATAGAAAAGCAGAAAACTTGAATAAATAGGAGAAGTGCTATATTTTTGGATTAAAAGAGTCAATATTATAAATATACCAATTCATTTCAAATTAATTAATGCATTTAAAGAAATTATAATTGCAGTAAAAGTTGTGATTGTCTCCCCAATACCCATTCCATGCCAGGCCTGTGGTTGCCCCTGATTAATCCAAGCAAATAATTTTAATCTTGTCCTCTTTAGTTGTTTACGGTTTAAAAAAAAATAAAGAAAAGAATGGGTAGGTGACAGGACACACAAAAACCAGTTTGCTGGTTGCTTCTAGTCTTCTGCTGGATGTGAATGAGGATGCAATGGTCTGATTTGCTTCTGGCAGCCATCCTACACCTACGAGAAGACCTAGCTATAGGGTGAGCTTGACAGAATGGACAGTAGAGCTGGAAAACGGGAGATGGAAATACATGGGTTATTAATGACATTGATGAGCCATTGTTTCAAGCAACATTGAAATCTGATCTGCCTTTGGATTCAGTTGAAAGCCAATCAATTTCATTTTTGTTTAAGCCTCTTTGAATTGGCTTTCAATCTTTTTGTGGCCTAGCACATCTTAACTAATACAGTAGTCAGCTCCTAGGGATTTTTTAAAGAGAAACACAGAATGTTTTAAAATTTATTTAGAAGAATGAAGAATTACAAATAGTACAGTAATTTTAGTATTGTAATACTGATACAAAAACAGGCCAGTTATGTCAATGAAATAGAAAATTCAGAAACAGACCCTAATACATGCAATTACTATATGATCAAGATGATTATTTAATAAACAATGCTGAGACCATTGGTAACTATTTGGAAAAATAATAAGTTTTCCTTCCTCCTACCAAATAAATTCTATCCAGGTTAAGAGTTCAATGTAAAAGATGAAACCATTAAAGAATAGGAAGAACATATAGATACCAAATCTTGGAGTTAATGAGGGCCTTATAAACTGAAAGTTGAATAAAATGTGAAGGAAATGTAGGAAAGTTTTGAAGTATTTAAAGCTTTATATGCCAAGGGACAGCATAAACAATATTTATGTTCAAAAGGTAAATTGTCAATATAGTTGCATTATAAATGTTATAAGAATAATATATATTAAATATTTGCATAAAATAAAGCCCCAAAAATCCAAATAGAAAAAAATAGCCAGGTGGTTCACAAAAAGGAAAAGGCATTGATCAGCAAATATATGCAGAATGTTTAATATTCCTAGTAGTTAAAGAAATTCAATTTGAAGAGATTTTTTTTGGTTGGTTTTTTAAAAAAATTTTTATTAGAGTATAGCTGCTTTACAATGATGTGTTAGTTTCTTGCTGCATAGCAAAGTGAATCAGTCATACAAATGCATATATCCACTCTTTTTTAGATTTCCTTCCCATTTAGGTCACCACAGAGCACTGAGTAGAGTTCCCTGTGCTATACAGTAGGTTCTCATTAGTTACCTATTTTATACATAGTAGTGTATATATGTCAGTCCCAGTCTCCCAATTCATCCCACACCTCTGCCCCCCTTGGTAACCATAAGTTTGTTATCTACATCTGTGACTATTTCTGCTTTGCAAATAAGTTACTCTCTATCATTTTTTCTAGATTCCACATATAAGCAATATTATATGATATTTGTTTTTCTCTTTCTGACTTTACTCTGTATGACAATCTCTAGGTCCATCCACATCTCTGCAAATGGCACTATTTTGTTCCTTTTTATAGTTGAGTAATATTCTAATGTATATATGTACCACATCTTCTTTATCCATCTCTCTGTTGATGGACATTTAGGTTGCTTCCATGTCTTGGCTATTGTAAATAGTGCTTCAATGACCATTGGGGTGCATGTATCTTTTCAAATTATTGTTTTCTCTGGATATGTGCCCAGGAGTGGGATTGCTGGATCATATGGTAGCTCTATTTTTAGTTTTTTAAGGAACCTCCATACTGCTCTGCACAGTGGCTGTACAAATTTACATTCCCACCAGTAGTGTAGGAGAGTTCTCTTTTCTCCACACCTTCTCTAACCATCTATTGTTTGTAGAATTTTTGATGATGGCCGTTCTGACTGGTGTGAGGTGATACCTCAATGTAGTGTTTATTTGCATTTCTCTTATAATTAATGATGTTGAGCATCTTTTCATGTGTTTGTTGGCTATCTGTATGTCTTCTTTGGAGACACGTCTATTTAGGTCTTCTGCCCATTTTTTGATTGGGTTGTTTTGGTTTTTGTTATATTGAGCTGCATGAGCTGTTTGTATATTTTGGAGATTAATCCCTTGGCAGTGCCTCATTTGCAAACATTTTCTCTCATCCTGAGGGTTGTCTTTTTGTTTTGCTTATGGTTTCCTTTGCTGTGCAAAAGCTTTTAAGTTTAATTAGATCCTATTTGTTTATTTTTGTTTTTATTTTCATTTCTCTAGGTGGTGGATCGAAAAAGATCTTGCTGTGATTTATGTCAGAGAGTGTTCTGCTTATATTTTCCTCTAAGAGTTTTATAGTATCCAACCTTACATTTAGGTCTGTAATCCATTTTGAATTTATTTTTGTGTGTGGTGTTAAGGAGTGTTCTAATTTCATTCTTTTACATGTAGTTGTCCAGTTTTCCCAGCATCACTTCTTGAAGAGGCTGTGTTTTCTCCATTGTATATTCTTGTCTCCTTTGTCATAGATTAGGTGACCACAGGTGTGTGGCTTTATCTCTGGGCTTTCTATCCTGTTCTGTTGATCTGTATTTCTGTTTTTGTGCCAGTACCATACTGTTTTCTTTTTTAAAATATTTATTTATTTATTCATTTGGGGCTGCATCAGGTCCTAGTTGTTTCATGCAGGATATTTCATTGTGGCACACAGGCTCTTTGTTGCAGTGCAGGCTTCTCTCTAGTTGAGGTGCATGGGCTTCAGAGCTTAAGATCTCTGTAGTTGTGGTGCATGGGTTCCAGATCATGTGGGCTTTATAGTTGTGGCACGTGGGTTCCAGAGCAGGTGGGCTCGGTAGTTGCAGCACATGGGCTTAGTTGCCCTGCCTCATGAGGGATCTTAGTTCCCCAACCAGGGATCGAACCCATATCCCCTGTATTGGAAGGTGGATTCTTAACCACTGGACTACTAAAGAAGTCCCCATACTGTTTTCATTACTATAGCTTTGTAGTATAGTTCAAAGTCAGGGAGCCTGATTCCTTCAACTCTGTTCTTCTTTCTAAAGATTGCTTTGGCTATTTGGGGTCTTCTGTGTTTCCATACAAATTGTAAAATTTTTTATTCTAATTCTGTGAAAAATACCCTTGGTAGTTTGATACGAATTGCATTGAATCTGTAGATTGCTTTGGGTAGTATAGTCATTTTCACAAATATTGATTCTTCTGATTTAAGAACATGGTATATCTCTCCATCTGTTTGTGTCATCTTTGATTTCTTTCATCAGTATCTTCTAGTTTTCTGAGAACAGGTCTTTTGCCTCCTTAGGTAGGTTTATCCATAGGTATTTTATTCTTTTTGATGTGGTGGTAAATGGGATTGTTTCCTTAATCGCTCTTTCCAATCTTTCATTGTTAGTGTAGAGGAAGAGAGAAGTTTTTTCAACCATCAAATTGGCAAAGATTAAAAAAAATACCAGCACAACATTATGAATGTGCCAAATGCCACTGAATTGCTAACTTTAAAATGGTTGAATTTATGTGATGTGAAATTCAGCTCAATTTTGAAAGAAGGGGAAAAAAAGAATGATAATATCTAGTGTGGGAAGTAGCCACTTCAGCCATTACAGTTTGTACTGAGAGTTGGTATAAAAATTTCTGGAAGACAAACTTGCGGTATGTAGCAAAAAACCTTGAAAGTGTTTGTACCCTTTCCTTTCACTCTGTAATTCCACTTGTAGGAATATACACCTAGGAAATAATTAGATTTATGTATAAGCAAGTTATTTTTAATGTTGAAAATTACAATTAATTATAGTGTTCAATCATAGAGAATTGGTTAAATTATAATATCCATATAATGAAATATTTTTCATTCATTAAAAATCATATAACCAAGTAACATTTTTGAGATGTTACACCATAGAACGAGGAGGATAAAGGGGCTATTTAAATTTCAAATTATTATTTTTTAATCCATGGGGAAATATTTTAAAAGTCAGCCTTTGTTTCTAAGTTCCAAAAGCTCCTCCTTGTTTCAGGAGGAAAATGCAACGATCTGAGAGTATAGTTTTACTATAAGCCAGAGTATAGGAGGGCTCTTAATCTAATGCAGGTGCTCTTCCCATCCCAAGAAAGGAAGGAAGGAAGCCTTTTAGGTCACTCTGGGTACAGAGAGCAGCACAAGTTCAGATTGGAAAGTGTCTATTTTGCCCTCTTGTTAAAAATCTCAAAGCAGGATGTGAGGTATCCAAGAACACAGGAGTGGTACTCGACTTCCCTGACCCCAGTCCACACTGCTTGGGAGCAGGGCGGTGTTGCTGGAGGGAGATATCTGGGTGGATGGCTTGAGATGCCTCAGGGGGCCCACGGCCTGTGCACACAATGCTGGAAGGGGGCTGCCTATGGAAAAAGCAGAGGGAATAAGTAACAGAAAGAGACCCAAGGAAGGACGAGGAAGCCACAGACCAGAGACAAAAAGCAAGGTCCAAGGACTGGCTTGTGCCCACCTAGTCCTGAAATCAGCTGCAGCACTGCCTGGTGCATGGTGAGCCAGAGGGTTAAGGGGCATCTCAGTGGAGGCTGGTGAGGACCCAGAGGGCCACACTTGGAGAATAGGCTTTCCACCCCATCACCAGTATAGGACAAGCGTTCCCTTGCACTCAGATGCCATCTTGGAGGACAAAGGAGTGGGAAGGGAGCTTTTTGGAAGAGAGAAACACAGTCCTGATAGAGTTTGAACCTTAAAATGATAGCCTGTTCACCTACAACACAATCTTTAAAAGATTTTGAAAATATTTAAATGTCTCTTTTTAAAATGTTACTTATTTTAAAAGTAACATTCCCCACCCACCCCACCCACCATTACTAGGGATGGGAGCTGTAGAGCAAGAATGTAATTTGGTAAAGAAACTCAAAAAAGTTATATATTTTTTTCCATATCAGTTTGTATATTTTGATCTCATTGAAATCATAGTTTAAAAATGTTTAAGGAAACTAGAAGATGCTCATTATATTTAAAAAGCAAACAGTAAACAGAAAGAGAAAAAAAAGAAATAAAAAGCAAACAGTAGGATACAATGGGATTCTAATTTTCTAAAATATTTTCTATTGTGTACATAAACATGTAAATACATCAAAAACCCTAGAAAGATGTACAGCTAAATATTAACAGTATTTCTAGGTATAGAATTATTTTATGTGGTAATTTTCATATTTATAAGATGTATATATATTTCTTCTTATAGTCTTCTTATAATATATATTAAAAAAAACAAAGTGTAGAGCCTTGTTATTCACAAGTGTGGTCCATGAACCATCAGTGTAGGCATCACCTGGAAACATGTTAGAAATGCAGATTCTCGGGCCCCACTCTGACCTCCTGAATCAGCATCTTCATTTTAACCCGTTCCTTAGCCAGTATTTCCTATACAAGCAATGCCAGCTCCTTTCTTACAGTTACATGCTCAGGTTACAACCTTGGTCATCCACGACTCCTCTGTTTCTTTCTCTTCCCGTCTCCTATCCATCACTACATTCTCTTCTACTTTCAAGGTATATCCGGAATCATCCCCCTGCTGCAATGATCACCTAAGTCCAAACCACCATTTATCTTCTGGGACTATTGCAGAGCCGTCAGACTTGGCTCTTGCTTTCATCTGTGTTCCCAATAGTCTATTCTCTGCATGGCAGCAAAAGCAACCCTTTTAGATACAAATTGGGTCTTGATTCTCCTCTGCTCAGAATGGCTCAGTCACTGCCCTTCTCACGCAGGATAAAAGCCAAAGTCCTTACCATGTCCTTCGAGGCCCCACATGAGCTGGCCCCCTTCTCCGCTGTGCCAGCATCTCTCTGATCTGATCTTCTATTCCTGTCCCCTTTACTCCCCCCAGTCCAGCCAGGCTGGGCCCTCCTTGTTTCTGGAGCATGCCAAGCACATGTACTATCACCTTAGGGTCTTTGCCCCTGTTGTTCCCTGAGAGACAGTAGAGCATAGTGATGGTGGTTAAAAGCAAGACTTTGGAGCCAGACCTAATTCACTTCTGCTATTTACTAGCTGTGTGAGTTAAACAAGTTACCTTAACTCTCTGAGCCTCAGTTTCCTCATCTGCAAAATGGGGATCATAATAGTACCTACATGCAGTTGTTAAAAGGATTAAATGAGTTTACCTGTGTAAAGCAGTTAGAATACAGACTGGCACAGGGGAAAATGCTGTATAACTATTAACCATTATTATTCCCACACATATCCAAGTGACTCCCTCTCTCATTTTATTAAGATCTCTGCTCAAATGTGCCCTAGTTGAAGACTTCTCTGAACACCCTCCTTCCCCCTCTATCTCTCTCTGTTGTAACCTGCTTCGTTTTTCTTCTTAGCACTAATCAATATCTGAACATGTTTGTTAATTTGTTTGGTATTGATCTCTACCCACTAGAAGGTGGGTTCCAGTGAGAGCTGGGTATTGTTCGGATTAGTAGTGTCTGGCATGTGCAATTAAAGATATAAGATCTTAAATTTGTCAAGTCTTGTTTGTATTTGAATTGAAGATTCCCAAATTTAAATCCAAGAACTAATCCTTGGAGAAATGAGACAAATTAGGATATACACACAGAGAATGTATAAATCAGTATAGGGAGGCCAGATATTCTTGCTTGGGAAGGAACTTTTTTTCTTAATCTGAAAGTATGTTTTTCCTCTTAGAGTGTCAAAGAGTGTCTTAGAGTGTCTTCAACTAAATGCTTTAGATAGTAGATTATAGCTTAAAAATTTTCCTAGTATTTCTATTTTTATGCTCTATTTTAAAATATTCCAATTTCCCCAATTTTTAATTTAAAAAATTTTGAAATATACAAAGTTGTCAACTTTATGGAGCTTTTCAGAATTTTAAAAATATTGCCATTCTGTGAAATCCAAAAATCTGAGAATGGCTCAAAATAAAAATGTAGATAACATATCCAATTTTATTGATACAAAATTCTAACTCCAGTAAAAACCTGGGAAGTTGTTCTATTAATCAGAAAACCTTGGTGCTATTTTATTCATTGTATTTTACCTGTTATTTGATAAAATAGAGGATTGGAATATTTTTTAAATGGAAGAAGAAATCTGGGTTTCAATCAGTAGGCCTCATTATGAATAAAAGTATTAGAGATATCACTTAGGCATGAAAACAAAGTCTTCCCCATGATCTACACTTAACTTCAGGTTGAAGGACTTGGTTTAAGTTATTTTAAGATCTATCGAGGTCTTTGTTGTCCTTTAAAGAAGGAAAAGGGTCTACATTCTCTGCTTATCAAATAATGCACATTTAAGCTTTATTATAACATAGAAGACAATAGCAGTATAGAAATAATAGAGACCATTTGCTGAATGCTTATATATCTAACATTAATACATTTTATTATCTCATTTAATTCCAAGAGTAGCTCTATAAAATGGTAATTATTAAACTTTGTTGAGGAAACAGGAGCTTAGGGAGGGTGAAGGAGCTTGTTGAGACAGACATCATTTGTAGATGGTAGGGCTGGGATAAGCTCCCAGGGCTGAATCCACGATGGGCCTGAATCATGTACGTAATTCCTGAATTGGCACACACTTAGGCATGATAAGTGCTTAAAGATAAAGTGAAACTTTGTTTTCTCTTTGCTTTCTTTCAGGTGTGTTCTTGTTTTGCTTAAAAGCTCAACTTTTCATTTAATAATAATTGTGTGGATTTATACTACTAATAAAAATCAACCTTATATTTTTTAGCCTATAGTATTGTCTGGAATGTAGCCTGGAATGATCGACAACTATTATCACACAAATAGCACATTTTAGTGGAATAATGGCAGCAATTTGTGTCTTTAAAAAAAAAATTATTGATTGATTGATTGATGTGTTGGGTCTTTGTTGCTGTGTGCAGGCTTTCTCTAGTTGTGGCTAGAGAAAGTGGGGACTACTCTTTGTTGTGGTGTGTGGGCTTCTCATTGCTGTGGCTTCTCTTGTTGCAGAACATGGGTTCTAGGCATGCAGGTTTCAGTAGTTGTGGCACACAGGCTCAATAGTTGTGGCTCGCGGGCTCTAGAGTGCAAGCTCAGTAGTTGTGGCGCACGGGCTTAGTTGCTCCTCAACATGTGGGGTCTTCCTGGACCAGGGATCAAACCCATGTCCCCTGCATTGACAGGCAGATTCTTAACCACTGCGCCACCAGGGAAGCCCAATTTGTGTCTTTTGTAATTAGGATATTATTGTCTTTGTATTTGCAAGTGATAAATAAATACTATATTAGAAAGTAGTTGACATTATGAATTGGGAGAAAATAGAAACATTCCCATTTATGATCGATTTAAAATTTGCTTTAAAATTATAAAGTAAAATAATTCATTCATTTGATTTTATTTGTACTTTATTCAAAAAGATTTAAAAACCAGAGTTTTAAATAGGCATGACATATGACTCCTCAAGACTGATCATCCTTCACCCCACTAGCATCTTCCTTGGGGAATGCTGTATAATGGTGAAAAGACTTCCTGGACCCAATTCCAAAATGTGTGTGTGGAGGTTTCCCTGCACCAACAAGAAATTCTCTGATGCCCGCAGGGTGTCTGGGAATTCAGCTGAATTCTAACACTGTCTACTGGGATAGGATTAGGTTCCACAGGTAGAGGGCTCAGTCCCACAAGATCACCCTCCATTCCAGAGGCCAGTTGCAAGCCCAGGTTAGTACCTGTGCTTCTAACTGACTAGCTGCAGACTGGAGGTTCCAACAATCTCCTCCAACTCAGTATGCCAATTGTAGGTCCAGGTTGTTACCTGTACTTCTGACTGACTAGCAATGAACCAGAGGTTCCCAGACCCCCTCCTCAGGTTTGATTAATTTTCCAGAAGGGCTCTCAGAACACAGGAAAATCTGTTTACTCAATATATTACTGATTTATTATAAAAGCATATTAAAGGATAGAAATCAACACCCAGATGAAGAGATACACAGGGAGAGGTCTCAAACAATGGAACTTCTGTCCTCATGGAGCTTGGGGCCGGACATGGTTGCACATAAAAGTGTTCTGCTTCCCCCATGTGGAAGCACTCTGAAAAAGGGCCAAAAAACTGTCCTTTGGGGTTTTTATGGAGGCTTCATTATATAATCATGATTGACTAAACTGTTAGGCAATGGAGAGCTATTCAACCTCAAGCCCCTCTTCCCTCCTCGGATATCGGGGGAAGGACTGAAAGTTCCAATCCTCTAATCACATGGTTGAGTCTCCTAGCAACCAGCCCCCACCCTGGGAGTGGTATGCAAAAGTCACCTTCATTAACATAAACCCAATTGTGATGGAGGCTTCCATTGCTCTTACAGATCAGAAAATTCCCAGGGTTTTGCGAGTTGTGAGCCAGAAACTATGTATGAACACCAAATATATCTGAGAAATATGTTTTGGTCATCTGAATGACCAAATATATATATTTCTTATAAATCACAATATTACAGATGGGTTTTAGTCAATACTACAAGAAGATATCAACAATTAGAAATGAAAGAAAATTAACAGCACATTTTTATTGAGTTAAAGCTTTTGTTCGACCTAGCTTTTTATTCATGAGGCATGCTATTCAAATCTTAAATGCATTGATTGATTTTTTTTTTTTTTTTGGCTGTGCGCAGGCTTTCTTTAGTTGTGGTGAGTGTGGGCTACTCTTCGTTGTGGTGCGTGGGCTCCTCATTGCCGTGGCTTCTCTTGTTGTGGAGCACGGGCTCTAGGCACGTGGGCTTCAGTAGTTGCAGCACATGGGCTCAATAGTTGTGGCTCACGGGCTCTAAAGCACAGGCTCAATAGTTGTGGCGCACGGGCTTAGTTGCTCCACGGCATGTGGCATCTTCCTGGAGCAGGGATCAAACCCGTGTCCCTTGCATTAGCAGGCAGATTCTTAACCACTGCGCCACCTAGGAAGCCCCTTGATTTTTTTTCTTTTATCGGGAAGTTCATAGAATATTATATGACCATATAGTACAAATCATATTTGTAGAGTAGTAAGTACCAGCAATATTAAAGAAATATTAAATACTTATTTTCTCAGCATTTAACTCAGTTATTTCTTTTCTTTCTATATCTTATCTATTTACAAGTTCTAACATTTTTTCCTTCTTTTCTGTTGCTTTGTAATGTTAAAGTCAATTTCTTTTTAAGTGTAATTTTTGATATCCATAGCTAGATATGAAAACTCTTTAGGTTAGGAATGAATTATCTTCTTTTATACACTTTTATACATAATTAAAATGCTATCATGCAGTGTGGATGGTCATTCGACTATGATGTTACTTAAAGTATAAATATTCAGTTGGTATCACCAGTGAAAGCTCTAGGAGCTATTTTTGGATGTTTTGCTTTCTGATAATGAAAATTCAAGTGGAGGCAGTAAAAGAGAACCACATGCATTTGCTTGTTTTTGGGACCTCCCCAAACTAAATCAGACTAGAGACCTCAAAACTCAGTGGCTAAACTGTATCACTCTTCTTTTTATTTAAATTTTCGGTGGCAGGTTTTTATCTTCACAAACAGTGTGCATATCTTCCTACAAGTTGGCATTTCTCCTCTGTTAGCCTTATTAGTTCCTCTGGGAAAGTTGCTGCTGTCAGAGGTGGAGTGTCAGGTTCCTATAGTGCTTTTAAACATATATCTTCTTTGACATTTTGTCATCTTTCATGACTGTGGCTCACAGATTTAATTTCTTGAGTAAGTGTTAGGAATAGGTTTAGCTGTATGTTACAGAAAATCCAAGTAATACTGGCTGAAAGAAATATTGGCTGTTTTTCTCTTATGTAAGAGAAGTCCTGAGAATGCAGTTAAGGCTAATGTGGCAATTCTCTAGTCACAAGGATACAGACTCCGTTCTCTACATCTCCTCATAGTTGCAAGGTGGGCTGCACAGCTCCAGCTTTAGCATCCACAGTCCAGGCAGCAAGAAGGAAGAAGGGTAAGAGGCAAAAGGGTGTGCTTCCTGGCTGGGTCAACTGCCTTTAAAGTGATTTCTTAGGAGCCCCATTCAGTGACTTGTGCTTCATTAGCCACAGGAAAGGATGGTAAATAAATTCTTTTAGCTGGCATATTGCCATGTCAATTAAAACTGGGGTTCTTTTGCTATAGAAAAAGGGCTGAATGTGTATTATATGGGCATCTAGAGACTTCTGCCACACCTTGATATTTAACCCACTTTGTTTTTAAGATTTGTTCTTTTTCTCCAACTGAGCCATGGAGATCTGTTTCACATGGTTGTGTTTTTACAGTCAATATAAACAGACATTTTGTTCTTCTTCTGATGTGATTATTTCAAAAGGTCATTTTTAAAAAAAGCTTTGATTAATTACATTAAATAAACATTAAGTTCCAATCATAATCAGGATATTGTGCTAGAAAAGGTTTCTCAATCACGGCACTATTGCATTTGGACAAGATAATTCTTTATTGTGGGGAGCTGTCCTTTGCTGTAGGAGGTTTAGCAGCATCCTTATAGCAACTGCCGGTTGTGATAACCAAAGTTGTCTCCACACGTTGCCACATGTCACCTGGGGCGGCAAAGTCAACCCCACTGAGAACCACTTTGCTGGAAGATAATCCCACATTTAATTGAATTGCCTATTTGGTTTCCTGTAAAATTATATCCCAGAGATTAAGTGTTAGTTTAAGTGCCACTCACTGTCAGTGTTATGAACAAATTATTTGTTGAATTTTTATTGTGTGCCAGGCACTATGATGAGAACTTTACATATGTTATCTGATTTAATCCTTATAACAGTGCTGCATTAGTAGAAGGTACCAATGATATTAGTTACAGATGAGGAAAATGAGGCTTAGAGGTTATTTTAGCTTGAAGTCCCTTGAGAGCAGAGTCTGCAACCAGGGCTTGGGTGTGGGCCCTTTATCTGGGAGGTGATCCCAGGAAGCAGAGTGATAGAGAAGGGAGAGTGAAACAGGGAAGGAAGAAAAGTCAGTGAAGGGTTAGTGTTGAGCCAGGGTCTGTTACCACAGGGCCACAGGGACTATGCCTCTGAGGACCCTCTGAAGAGCCATGAAAAATGCATCTCAGAACAATTTCCCTCTCCCCACTCCCTAGGTTGGGAAGAAGCTGGGAAACTTCTCTGCTGACTCTCCCATCGGTTTTCCCAGGGGGATTAAACCCCCTTCACTTCACTGATAAAAGTGATGAACAGTGTTCACAAAGACCCAGCCACTTTTCCCATGGGGAGTGTGTTAGTTTTCTATCCCTCTGTAACAAATTACTACAAAATTAATGGCTTAAAACAACGCCCATTTATTAGTGTTGTGGTCAGGTGTCTGACGTAGTGTTGGGCTGTACCCTGCAGGCCTGCAACTACTGTACTTGCCCAGCCTCAATACTGAAGAAGGAGCCCAGAATCAGTGACAGAGACATTCATGTTTTAATGGATGGGGGAGCTTACATGCCTGAAGCAAGATCCTAGAGCGATACCCCACTGTGTGCAGCAGATGGTAGGCAGGACATGGGGCGGCAGGTGGGGGCAGGAGGCTCCCAGTTATAGGGGGAATTGACATCATTGGGTTGGCTCATCAGTTATCAGGAAAACCAGAGGAGCACACCCCAAACACCCCTTTGATAAGCCATCATAGGGGAGATGATCTCATCTAAAGATTAGAACAATCACTAGCTGGGGTTTGGGGTAAGTATGTAGGCACTTACTGATTAGGCTCTATGATTAAGAAGGAAGGTCAGTCATGTGAGTAGGGTGTAGGTGGAACAGGGACTGGTCGAGCATCAGGTGTACAGAGAGCAAGAGAACAACCATCTTGGGTGGCCTGATCATACACATGGCATTGCTGGTTTCTCTGCAAGGGGTAAAACAAAGTGTTGACTGGGCTGAGTTCTCATCTGAAGGCACTGGGGAAAAACCCACCTCCAAGTATTTTCAAGTTGTTGGTAGAATTCAATTTCCTGTGGTTGTAGGACTGGGGTTTCCACTTACTTGCTGGCTATTTTCTGGGGGTAACTCTCAACTCCCGGGAGTCATGTGGTCCTCTCTGTCTTTAAGCCAGCAGCCATGCATTGAATCCTTTTTGTGTTTCAAATATCTGACTTCCTCTTTTGCCATTTACAGAGAACAATTCAATTGTTTTTAGTATATTCACAAGATTGTACAACCATTATCTAATTCCAGAATATTTTCTTCACCCCATAAAGAAACCTTTTACCCATTAGCAGTTGCTCCCCCTTTCCTTGTATCCTCAACTCCTGGCAACCACTAACTCACTTTCTGTCTCAATGGATTTGCCTGTTCACATAAATGATATCTTACAATATTGTGGTCCTTTGTGACTGACTTCTTTCACTTAGCATAATGTTTTCCAAGATTTATCCATGTTGTGGCATGTATCAATACTTCATTCTTTTTTATGGCTGAATAATATTCCATGATATGAATATACCGCATCTTATTTATCCATTCATCACTTCTTGGACATTTATTGTTTCCACTTTTTGGCTATTATGAGTAATGATAGTGTGAACATTCATATACATAGTTTTGTGCAGACATGTTTTCACTTCTCTTGGGTATATTCCTAGGATTGGAATTGCTGGGTCCTTTGGTAACTCTATGTTGAACTTTTTGAGGAGTAGCCAGACTATTTCCCAAAGTGACTGCACCATTTTACAAAGCAGTATATGAGAGTTTTTTCCTCATATCCTCACCAATGCTTGTTATTGTCTTTTTTTATTATAGCATTCTAGTGGGTATATAGTGATATCTCATTGTGGTTTGATTTGTATTTTTCTGATGGCTAATGATGTTGAATATTTTTCATGTTTATTAGCCATTTGTATATACTCTTAGAAGAAATTTCTGTCCAGATCCTTTGACTGTTTTTAAAACATTTTTGTTGTCTTTTTAATTGTTGAGTTTTAAGAGTTCTTTTTACATCCTGCATACTGGACCCCATCAGATACAGAATTTGCAAATATTTTCTCCATTTCTATGTATTCCGTTAATTTTCTCGATGGTGTCTTTGTAGTACAACAATCTTTTAATTTGATAATGTTCATGTTTCTTTTGCTGCTCATGCTTTTGTTGTCATATATAAGAAATCTTGCTTAATCCAAAGTCATGAAAATTTACACCTATTTTTTTCTAAGAGTTTATATGTTAAGCTCTTATATTTAGGTCTTTGATTCATTTTGAGTTAATTTTTATATATGGTTTAAGGTTAGGGGTCCAACTTCATCCTTTTGCACTTAGATATCCAGTTGTCCCAGCATCATTTGTTAAGGAGACTATTCTTCCTCCATTAAATAATCTTGATATCCTTATAGAAAATCAATTGACCACAGATACATAGACATATTTCTGAACTCTTAATTCTATTCCATTGATCCATATATCTGTTCATATGCCACACATTTTTTTTTTTTAATTTTCATGCATTCATTTTAAATGATCATCACACAGTCGTGATTTCTGGTTGTAGTTAAGTTTTAAAATTGGAAACTGTGAGTCCTCCAACTTTAGTCTTCTTTTTCAAGATGTTTTTGGCTACTTGTAGTTCCTTGCAATTCTGTATGAATTTTAGGACCAGCTTGTCCATTTCTGCAAAAAAGAAAGTTGGAATTTTAATAGGGATTTCACTGAAACTGTACATCAATTTGGGAGTGTTGACATCTTAACAATATTAAGTCTTGGAATCCATAAACATGAGATTTCATTTATTTAGGCCTTCTTTAATTTCTTTCAACAATGTTTTGAAGTTTTTAGTGCATAGTCTTGCACTTCTTTTGTTAAATTTATTCCTATTTTATTCCTTTTGATTCTATTGTTAATAAAATTGTTTCCTTAATTTTATTTTCAGATTTTTTAATTGCCAAGCATAGAGAAATACAATTGATTTTTGGATTTGATCTTGCATCTTGCAACCTTGCTGATGCAAGATCACAACCAATAAATGCAGAACCCACTTATTGGTTGTGATAGTTTTTTAGTGGATTTCTTAGTATCATCTATATACAGGATCATGTCATCTGCAAATAGAGATGGTTTGATTTCTTCCTTTCCTGCCTTTTATTTCTATTTCTTGCCTAATTTCCCTGGCTAGAACCTCCAGTACAAGGTTGAATAGAAGTAGTGAGGGCAGATATCTTGTCTTGTTCCTGACCTTAGGGGGAAGTCTTTCACCATTAAGAATAATGTTAGCTGTGGGTTTCTTGTAAATGTTTTTCATAAGGTTGAGAAAGTTCCTTTCCATTTCTAGTTTGTTGAGTGATTTTTAATCATGAAAGGGTGCTAGATTTTGTCAAAAAAATTTTTTTTGGATCTGTTGAACTGGTCAGATGGTTTGTTTTTCCTTATTTCTATTAATATGATGTATTACATTGTTTTTTTTTTTATGCAAGTGTGAGTCAAAAATTATCTGCACTCCCGTTATATTAAAACTTCTGTTGGCTGCACTGTTTTATCAGCACTTTCCATTCAAGGTTACTGTCTCCCCAGTCACTGCTGGGCAGGTGTGAACATGTTACATCGGTTTGTGTGTAACTGTGGTGCAAGCAAAAATGGACACCCCACTTGTGATTTGCATGAAAGAAGAGCAGCGTGCAGTGATTCGTTTTTTGTGGTCTGTGGCTGTGCACGTCTGCACATTTCTGCCCAAACTGTCAACACTCTGTAAAAACTTTTTGAGGCATTAAAGCATCCTCCCTAGAGTCCTGATCTTGCTCCATCAGACTTTCACATGTTTAGTCCCCTGAAAGCAGCCCTACAAGGATGAAGATTCACTTCTAATGAAGAAGTGAAGACAATGGTGCATCTGTGGCTCCGCAGCTCAGCCGAAAACATTTTTTAATGAGGGATTACAAAATCTTGTTGACAGATGGACAAAGTGTATTGAAAAGCAAGGAGATTATGTTGAAAAATGATGTATTTGTCTCTTCTAAAAGTTAATTAAAATGAATTCTACAGCTAACATGCGGATAATTTTTGACTCACCCTTGTATGTTGAACCTAGAGTACTCTTCTAATTTTCTTTCAGAAAAGAGTAAAGGAATGATTTGTTTTATGAATCCTTATAAATTTGAAATTTTTCTCATTTGAGTTATGGATTATATCTTGCCTGGACGTGGGGTTCTTGGAATGCAGTCCTTTTTCCTTTAAAGTCTGTATACATCCTTCAGGTTCCAGTGTGGTATAAGAAAGAACCAGTGGCAGTCTGTTTATTTTACCTTTGTAAGTAGCCTTTTCTTCCTCTATGACTTGATTTTTACTCTTAAAGTTTAAAAACTTCATCATAATTTGTCAATTGTGTGTCCCCCCTGCCCCCCCCCCCCTTTGTCACTGCCTGGCATTTGGTGAACTCCTTTGATCTGAAAAATCAATTCTTCAGCACAGAAGATTTCCTGTTTGATCATTCCTGCTGTTCTTTTCACCTTTTTCTGAATACTCTAGTATTTGTTTATTAGGCTTTCTGGATCTGTCTTATTTTTACCGATAATTTACATTTCTTTGTAATTTTTGCTTTATGATACGACAATTCTTTACTTCATTTTCCAGTGTACTAGTTTGGTTTTCAATACTAGCCAGTTTTCTTCCTCTACTGGAATTTTAACCCCAGACTTCATGTTTCTTTTAGCAACTCTCCTCCCAAGTTTTTGTGGTCATTCTCTGTGTGTACCCCCTTAAATATTCTTATTACACTGTTATTGTTCCTTCTATTAACTTGGCCTTGGTAGAAGGTGCCTATTCTGTCCATTCCAGTTTCCCTAGTTTGAATTACTACATCGTCCTTTAGATGTCTATGAAGTTTCTTTGCTTTCTTAGGTCAGGGGAGTGTGTTCTCCCAAATAGCGGGTGAAGTCTTTCAGACCATGGTGGATACTGCCAATACCCCGCAGGAACTGAGCTCAAAAAATGTGAGACAGCGTCTGGGTGTAGAGGCTATTTTAGTTGAAGGCAAGATGAAGAACCGGAGGAAACTAGTCAGTGTTGAAGAGGTCACACCTAACAAGAAGCAGATAGGCCATGTGAGGGTCAGAAAGCTCAGTTCCTGCCAGGGAGGCCTGCTGCTTGCTGTCGTCCTTGGTTTCTCACAAAGCCTTTGCATATCCTCCTATGATACCAGTTCTGTATCATAGCTCCTCTTCCCACCCGCTCCTGCCATACACCCACCCTCCACCCCTGTCGTGAGGTGCCTTGAGTTCATGTCTGTTCCCAGACCAGACAGCAGGAGGGCTCAGGAAATGGTGGAGATCCATCCCTTCAGCATCCTTTCTGTAGTGACTTAGATTCGCCTCACCAGCCATCTCCTTTTAGTAATCTCTTCCAAACAGTTTCATTCCTTCCTTTCCTAAATCCCTTTTCTGAAATTCTCCTTCAATTCCTGAAGTCTAACTTGCTTCTTAGAACCTTTAATCTGTACAGATTTATTGAAGTATTTCACATAATTGGGTCAGGGATACTCCTCTGCAGCTAATTTTGCACATTTCATGTGATACAGGCTTTGCTTTAGGGTTAAATACATGTCAATAATTATGAGTAATGTACTCATCAAACAAATTCCCTTTTAGAGTACATTTTCTAGATATTTATTGTTATATTCTCTTTCTACTAATTCATGTATATACTGTTCTAATTTACTTCTGTTCTCTAGTTCAGGTATCACAAGGTGCCAGCTGTTTGTTGAATTCTACCCTGGGCTGATGCATACTGTTGGGATAGAACCAAGTTTTTATTGTGTTGTTTTAATGTAAGCTTACCTTTTGATGGAACATGCATGTTCTGCCTCCCCACATCTCTCTCACACCTGACACTTCCCACATTTTTGTTAACTCCCCTACCCTTGAAGGCATTTGGCTTTTAAATTTGGGACCTTGGGCTCAAGATATCATTGTAATTTATTTGCTTGCAAATATTTTTCTTAAATATTTATGATGGATAATATTGTGAATTAGAGGCACATGTCATGAATTGCAATTTAGATCTGTTATTGTCATTGCTGTCTGTGCTTGGAGAATGACTTTGAATTGTTTTTCTATTCAATTAAAACGTTTTTCTTTTTCAAGTCTTGTGATATTTCTAAAATGCTTATATCCCAGACATGTTTTTATGTTTTCATTTAATTAGGTTGTCTGTCACTTTGCTAAGGGTATAATTAGTTCTATCTCTATTGTATTTGATTCAAAACTAATGTACTAAAAGGCACTTTGAAAACAAGATACTTTATCCTCCATGCTTTGACAGACTCAAGATTTGTAGTTTTCACAAATGATATCCTCTATTTATATCAGGTGCCTATTAGTGTTATATAAATTCTCCATGGTCTTGGTGCCACTGTGTTTCCTGAAACAGGTGTACCAACCCATTTCACTTTAGTTCAGTTGAATCCTCTTTGTGATCTTTTCCATAATTGTAGAGTCAGTGAAATTCACTTACTTACTTCAAAATATAATTTGCAATGCAAACTAAATGTTCCCTGTAGGGGGTGCAATCTGTTTTAAACTCTTAATATGTGTAATTAAAGCTCTAAACCATAGGCTTTCTCCATGTTAACACAGGTTATTTAAATGCATTGAAAATCTTGTATATTTATGATAGCCAGTGTTTTCCTCAAGTTATAAAATTTGCATAATGTTAGGATAAATGCAGTAAATTTATTCTTTGTTATGGTTTTGGGCATTATATTAATCAGGATTCTCCAGAGAAGCAGAATCAATAGTATGTGTATATACTATATTAATATACATGTATGCACACAACACACACACCAAATATGGATATCCATGTGTGTATGTGTGTGTGTGTGTGTGTGTGTGTGTATAAATAGAGAGAGAGTTTTATTATTGTGGGAGCTGGCAAATTTGAAATCTGTAGAGCAGGCTGGCTGACTGGAAATATCTGTTGCAGACTGGAGACAGAATGCCTCCTCTCGGAAACTTTAGTCTTTTCTCTTAAGATGTTTAACTGATCAGAAGAGTCTCACCCACATTATGGAGGATAATCTGCTTTACTTAAGTCAACTGATTGTAAATGTTAATCAAATCTAAAAATTAATTTTACAGCAACATCTAATCTAGTGTTTAAACAAACAACTGAGCACCATAGTTTAGCCATGTTGACACATAAAATTAATCATCACTGGCATCTTGCATACATTTTTGTCAATGCAGGTATGAGTCACAATTAAAGATGATGGTAGCTAGATTTTTGGGGGTAGCTTGGAGTCAATATTTAGTACAACTCTGCAGTAATAAAGATGCAAATGTATACTTTACTACTCCAAAGTTGAGTGGGTGGGACATAAAACATATAAACCATAAACCATCCTTTTTTTTAATTTAATTTTTATTTTATATTGGAGTATAGTTGATTTACAATATTGTGTTAATTTCATGTGTTCAGCAAAGTGATTCAGTTATGCACATGTATATATCCATTCTCTTTCAGATTTTTTTCCCATATAGGTTATTACAGAACATTGAGTAGAGTTCCCTGTGTTATAGTAGGTCCTTGTTGATTATAAGCCATCCTTCTTATCAGTTTGGACTTTTTCCATAATATTTTTTTGGGTAATCTATGATAGTATTGCTCCAGTTTGTCCTTTTGAAACTTAGCTTTCAAGTTCTCTGTGTACTTTGAATATTGGGCATTGTTGAACACAGAATAGTGGCCAAAATGTGGATTTAGAGAGAAAAGGTTAATGAACTTGCTATCCTGTGGAATTTCTGAAATCCTAAAATTGTTACAAACAGAATGTTCCAAGACCTCACACATACCCATAAGATGTATCTTCTGGGCTGTGTTCCCCAGTGTGGTTTGTGTATGCTGCCAGCTCAAGGAGATGTCAAGCTTACTTTTCCTTTGACCTCGCATAATTCAGTTGGAGGTCTTCTAGTTGCATTCACCCTCTAATTTTTTTTTTTGACTCTAAGATTTTGTCTACTGTAGTTCAGTTCACATAAAAAATCTTTTTAGTTATTTTTCCCCCTGCAGTTCTAAAGTGGTTCTCCCTCTGTCCGGCTGTCTCCTTCCTATCTTCTTTTTCTCTTGCAGTTCTGATCCTAATGTTAATAGCATACGGTCCTTAATCTTGGACTTCTTATTTTCAACTTATGTGACAGTCTTCATCTATATTGTTTTTCCTAGGGTTACTACAATGTACCTTTAAAATCCTAGAATGGTGAGTGGAAGTTGTGTGTGTGTGTGTGTGTGTGTGTGTGTCTTTTTAATTGTTGGAGCTTAATCTCTACATGACTTTCCATTAGCTTGGCAGCATGTGACCCCCAGGGTTGGGCAGGAAATTAGTTTTTGTCCAGAATAGCAGGATACAACAGAAATGATTTTTTTAGCTCCAAAGCCTCTTTGCTGCAGAAGCACAAATTGAAATAATGGCTTAGTGATTGACTTAACTCACTAGGTAGCCTGCTGATAAGAATTTGTGTTCAGACTTTGGAAGGAAAGGAGAGTTTTGTTTTGCTTCGTTTTTCCCAGGACTTGCTGTGGGTCCCAGTTACAGAGAACAGTAAAAAGAAAAAATGTGACTTTCATATAGTTTTGAGCAATATTCTGTGTCATAAATCAAATTTTATAGGATTAGTCATTTGTCAGATCGTGTCTTTACACCCTATTGTGTGACGGTGTATGTGATTAGCTTTTACTCTGATTTTTCCATTATTAAAGAAAAATATTGAGGAAATGACAAAAACAGGTTTGGGGTTTTATTTATTAATCTTTTTGGCAAGCTCAGCTTTTTCAAGCAGTTTATTTTTGCAGATGTATTTCATCAGTTCTTAAGAATGAAACTAGGAATGTTTGCTGGCTTCCAGGTTAGTACCACACAGAAATTTAAAAAAAATCTTGTCTCTTAAAATATATTTTTTTGTGGGGGACATAAGTGATATTTTCATTTTTGTGAACTAGTAGATTAGAGAAAATATATTTAAATAATGCATTTTAAATACTGCCTTTGAATATACTGCTTATTTTCATTCCAAATTAGCTTTTTTATTTCTTTGGGGTATTCATGATTTCATAGTTAATGATTTTTATGGAAAGGAGGTAAAAGTTCCTCATATTTTTATTTTCTCTGGAAAATTTGAATGTACTGTTGGTGTTGTTTTAGAATTCTTTCTTATCATCCAGAAAGCCTCCTACAGAGGTCAGTCTCCAAGGTTATTGATAATTGCTAGTAGATTGTGACTATTTGATTCATCAACAACTATACCCTTCTTGTAGAGTATTTCTTATACAATTAAAATAACTATATTAAGACATTGTTCTGATGCACTTTGTTTGACCCAGACTAGAGTAAGAAGAGTTGAGAAAATGACCTTCATTTGGTAAATGTTTATTAAGCCTCCCAGTTGTGACAGGCTTTGACGCCATCCTGTCTCTACAGAAGCTGACAGTTTAGACAAAAATGAAAGCAATTATATTCAGTACAGTGACTGTTACAAAAGGGGTTTCTTTTCCTGATAGTGTCCATTTCTGGCCATCTCCAGATGGCCTGCCACTTTGAGCTTTGAAGTTGGGGAACAAAGCAGAAGCAACAATGCAGAGCAACTTACTTAACAATAAAAAAGTAAAGTTAAGCTGCCAGGAGAGGACCATGGTTCTATGCTCTTTTTCTCTTAAATCCTAGATAAAACTAATGTACGCCATGAAGTAGGGTTCCTCAAGCTGAGGGGTGTATCCCACCCTCTTGAAGAAAAGTAAACTCCCTGTGGATTTCCATTATTTACCGAAATTGTTATATTACTTAAATTACTCATTTTACTTATATTACTTGTTATGTTACTTAGCATGCACAAACATAAAACTACATATTTTATGCTTATAACTCTTATTCTAAATAAAACCAAAAGAAATATACAAACTAAACACAACTACAAAACCATTAAATTCCAATGAACATTACAATCCAATGCAAATCAACATGGATTTAATACGATGGGTGACACTGCTTTGCTGAAATAGCACTGATTTGGAGAATTATAGCAGAAAGATGTCAAGTCTAGTTCTGTGGTTCATCTGTTTTCTGTATTTGGATTTTGACAATGTTCAGCAAATGCCTGTTTACATAAGTATGTTATTCAAACAATATTAATACTTCTGTGTCTCTGAATGGAACTTGGGCAAATCAAACTTCATCTTTGTGAGCTGTCTTAAAACAGCACACTGAAGAATGTATCACTTGGCAAACTCTGCAAAGCTTTATTATTCTTTGAGAAAAAGTTAGCCTAATTGATATATTCATTAAATAGGTATCTGATGCAACTATTGCTAGGATCAGGGATAGAAAAACTCTTTTTGGAAAATTAAGACCATGCTTATTTCCAATAAGTTAATATGGGTTGGTACAAAGATGATGTTGGTCTCTCCCACCACTTTGCTTATATAGAGCCTTCCAGTCACACAGCTATCCCTAATATTAATCAACAAACTCAGTTGCATGTACAAACTACTGCACAAAAATCTTACAGCAATATACAGCTGCACGGGGTCATCCAAGAGATGCAGACTATCTTTAAATTTCTTTTTAAAACATGGTCATAAAAATTAAAAAAATTTTTTAAATATCACCAAGAATTTGAAGACCTTTAATAATACATTTGTAGATCTCAGTTTGAGAAATACTGCTGTAGAGCACTCAGCAGTTCTTGATGGTGAAAAAAAGACTTTGGGCTCCACATCCAGATTTCTATCTATTTGTAAGTTGGTAAATAGTTTCTCAATTCTAGATCCATTATTAAAGTATAGCATTACAATGATATTTAAATCTGATGTCCAGGACCCAACATGAAATACAAAGAATTTAGGTATGTCCTAGGTTTTGAAACAAGCCTAACTACTGTTAGCCCTTGCTCTGTGGAGGCTGTGAGCATCCTGATCTACTTAGCTGGAGTGAAGACAAGCTTTGATGTCTTCTATAACCAGACCTGGCTATGGGCAGTGTTGTTACTTCTGTGTTTGAGTATATAATTTTTATTTTACTTTGAGGACTATGATGTTCAATTTTTAGGTATTACTGGTTATATTTAATTCCTAAATATTGTGAGTGATTCACTTACTAAAGAATAGATTTAACTCTAGTTTCACCAGTTTCTTTCCTTACCCTTTCTGTCTTTCAGATATCTGAATGGCAGCTACCATTTCTCTATGTTCTGCATAACAGTGCTCTCTTTCTTCTAGAACTTTAGAGCTCTTTATTTCCATCTCTAATTGACCAGAAGGGTAGGATAATCAGAGCTTGAGAATTTAGTCAGAGCAAACCTATATCTCTCATGATACCAGGAATTCTGCTTTATTCCTTTTTTTTCCTCTCTAATTAATTTTTAGCTAATTTATATCTGGCAGGATTTCAATCAGGGGCATAACATGTTTACATTTGATAAGGGGATGATTGTAAGCTCCACCTACTGCCTGCTTTAGTGCTTGGCACATAGTAGGTATTCATTGTAGGTGAATGAAGGACTAAGCAAATGAAGAAATGAATGAATGAGTGAATTTGGTGTAGTAGAAGGGGTGATAGTGTGGCCATGTTAGATTTTTAGCAGGGCACATTTTAAATTGTTTTTCCATTTGAAGGTGGAGACTTTGTCTTAACTGATCTTCATATTGCCTGAGCTTTCATTTATTTTTGGAGATGCAGGAATCTTTGGGAAAATTTGTTAATTCCTCTGGCTAATGACACTTAGGGTGAGCATAATCTCTGGATAACCATAGTGGATGGATTGCCTTTCACATTACAGGAAACAGTTGTCATAGATTACACATCAAATTGCACATAGAATTTCTACTTTGTTTTGCTTTTTAATTTTAGTTTGAGTTTATCTGTCATCCTGGAGCCATGCAGGTGATCTCCTTTTCCCTGAACTGCTGACTGAATGCATTTCTCTGTGCTTTACTGGGGTTGGAATAACCCAGTTATGATCATGTTAATAGTGGTCTGTCATAGAGGCCTTTACTATTTACTTCCCTGCTCCCGGCATCAAAATAGGAGTGAAAACACAAAAAGAGTACAAAGAAAATGGCTTTATTTCTGACACTGCACACACAGCTAATTCCATATAGCCCAGGTGATGTGTGAAACTGAGGAGCTCAAGTGCATTCTTCATTAGTCAATTCACCCACTGGGTTAGCAGATTTCCTTTTATAAAGCAGTTGTGTAATCTGTAGCTGCACAGTAGCCAGATGCATTTGATAAATCAAGTTCATTTCATTTTGACTAAAGGAGTAAATATATTCCTATACAAAAAATATTCAGAAACTTCGTGTATAGAAGAATATTTGTCACCTATAATCCTAACACCTAGAAATAACCACAGTTTAATAGAAGCTACCTTTTATTTTTCTTTGACATGGTCCATTTTTAAAGTCTTTGTTGAATTTGTTACAATGTTGCTTCTGTTTTATGTTTTCGTTTTTTGACCATGAGGCATGTGAGATCTTAACTCCCTGACCAGGGATTGAACCCACACCCCCTGCATTGGAAGGCAAAGTCTCAACCACTGGACTACAAGGGAAGTCTCAAAGCTACCTTTTTAAAAAATTTTTTTAAATGTCTTGGATATTTTCAATACAAGAATTTTAAAACACATTTTTTTTATTACCCAGGTAATATAAATTTACTTCTAGCAAAATTAGAAGATATAGATTAAATTAAAAAATACCCATTATAATGCCATCTAGAGATAGCTGATATTAAGACTTTGTTATATATTCTTCCAGACTTTTAATTGCATAATAAAATGTAAATTTATGACTAGGTACATAATTTTTTATAAAACTGGAGGCATACCATACATACTTAGGTTTAAATTTTTTTGCAAATATCTTTCTATGTCAGTAAATATATATATCCCCATGAGCATTACCAATGGCTATATGACATGCTATTGTTTTGATGTACAAAATAAAAAAAAATTTATTTAACAAAGCTCATGATGGTTAAAAATTAGGCCATTAAAAATTCTTTGATAATTGTTTATGGTAGAGTTTGTACCATACATAATTCTTACTTCTTTATGAATCCAATCTGTCAGTCTTATTATGGTTTCTGTCTTTAGGGTCATGCTTAGGAATTCGTTCTCAATACAAATATTTTAAAATTATTCAGCTCTGTGTTCTTCTAGTACTTTGGTGTTTTCTATTTTAAAACTAAAAACTTTAACCAATATAGAATTTATCTTGCATATTACGGGGCAGGAAATCTACTTTTTTTTTTTCTAAAGCCCTTAAATAATTCATCCCTCTGCTAATTTGAGATGCCAGTTTTGTCATAAACAATGATCTATATAAATAAATGGATCTGATCCTAGGCTTTAAAGTTTTGTTTCATTGATCTATTCCATTCCTGTGTGAGATCCATACTATTTTAATTATTGAGTGTCTATAGTTTGCACAGACTGATGTATGGTTGATCAAAACCTCTTAAAGTTTTTTGGCTAGTCTAACAGCTGGTCATCTTCCAGATAAATGTGAGGATAATCTGTCAAGTTGCAAACATATTTTTGCAACTTGAATTTTTATTAAAATTATGTTAAATGTAAAAATTAATTTGGGGAGATTGACATATTTATAATATCTTCCCATCAAATAATATAAAAAATATGGTGTCTATAGTTAACAGTACTGTATTCTATGCTTGAAAGTTGCTAAGAGAGTAGATCTTAAATGTGTGGTAATCATTGTACAATGTATACATATACCAAATCATCATGTTGCATACCTTAAGTTTACATAATGTTGTATGTCAATTATTTCTCAATAAATCTGGAAAAACATAAAATACATCTCTATCTTATTTGTGTTTTACTTGCTAGTGACATTTTTAGTTTTATTCATTTGGCTATAGCACATTTTTGTTAAAATGATTTCAAAATACTTTATCCTTTGTTGCAATTGTGATAGAGCTTTTTCTCTTATTTTCTGAATATTGTTAGTACAGCTGTATATATGAATTGATTACATTTGTTTTATTTTAAAAATCATTTATTCATCTAGATTTTTACTTTATTTTTCTGGGTTTTCCATTATTTAGATCTAATTTTCCTTTCTTGAACCATTGTGTAGGTTCAGACCTAGTCTAGAAAAGTGTTGAAAATTGTGAGGGTAGCAGTGCTTCCTTGCCTGTTCCCTGACTTCAAAGGAAGGCTGTAGGTCATCACTGTCCAATAGAACTTTCTGCAGCTCCGAGAGTATTCTCCAGTTGATCAACACATGTGGCCATTGAGCACTTAAAATGTTGCTAATGAGATTGAAAAACTGAATTTTAATTTTATTTGAAATTTAATTTAAATAGAAACAGCCAACAGGCTATGGTAGAGGCAATAGAGACTACCATGTTGGATAGCACAGTTCTAGGTTTTCATTGTTAATTATGTCGAGTATTTATTTCAAATGGATTTTTAACATATTAAAGCTGGCTTAGAGTAAAGATGATAGGGTAAAAGTGAGATTATCATGTATAATAGATAATTGCCAAACACATGCCTTTAGCAGAATGTGAAAGTGAGTAGAGGATAGAATGATAGGTGGAGTGAGATGAGGGTTGAAACAAAGCTTGTTTTCCATCTGTCGATTTTGTTATTAACATAAGTGTGGTCCCAAATCCAACCCTTTATCCTCCCAAATATGTACCTTCTTTCTTCTATTTTCCTTATTTCTGTTTATATTGTCACCATGATCTTAGCCCAAAACCTTGTTAAAACTTTTTTGATTTCTCTCTCTTCTTTGTGCCTTAAAACTCAAATATTCCTTCACCCCACCTCCATTTCCACGAGCCTACACCTTACCCTTTCTTCAAGGTGCTTCACAAGTGTACCTTCTGTATGAAATAACTCTTTCTTGATCTCATCAATTAAAAGTAGTTTTGTCTTCCTCAAAACTAGGATTTAATTTGTGCTTTCTTTTTATAGTGCTTAGTTCTGCACATTGTCTTATAGCTTTTTATGAACATATCAGATATATATATATCTTTTGTATTAGATATATTTTACAATTGATATTGTAAATATTACAGTACATATCCATTGTAAGCTCTTTGAGGAAATAATCCTTGACTGATTTACCTTTCTGTCTGAAGGGTCCCTCTGCTGGTATGCTGCATAGCTATGCATGCACTCAGTAAATATTTATTAAATGAGTCACATCTAGCTTCTATTAATCATATGTTTTATATGTTTTTTCTTCAATTGATAACTTTTGTAGAGGAGGGGTCATATGTATTTATTTCTGTAGTTTCTGCATACAGTACTAAGCTTTGAATAATTGATAATTATTTTAAAATCTTGTTTATAAAAATAGTGTTAAGGCATATAACTTAGAATTGCCATTTGGCTGTATGTAATGGAAATCCAATTAGAGTAGCTTTACCAAACAGTTTTTTTCCTCAAATAACAAGAAAGCTAGAGGTAAACAGTCTAGGGCTAGTACAGTAGTGTCATGATGTCATCAATGCCTCAGATTTTTTCTGTCCTTATGTATATCTCTTGTCTTTGTGGTCACATGAGGCTCTTCCACCTCCAAGCATCATATCCCCTTTCTATCAGGAAAACAGTAACTTTTCTGTAGTTCTCTACCGATGGACTTCTGCTTTTATCTTTTTAGTCAGAAGTTGGGTCACGTGGGCATTTTTCCATCAGCCAGGGGATTTTGGAATGTGAGTGTTTTTAAATAGGTACATTGCTATCCAAGCAAAATTATTCTATCCATAAGGAAGAAAAGGAGAATCAATCTTGGTTGGATATGAATCTTGGATATGGAATTTACACATAAAGCCATTATAATCTACAAAGGGATGATAAGATACACATTACAAGTTCAACAATTCAAGACAATTATGTGGTAAATTATATATACACAATCAGACAATAAATGCTATCAAAGATGAGCGGTAAAGAGCTCCCTGGAAGGTGGAGTTGACTAGCAAATCTTCAATGTAGGAAATGGGACTTGAACAGAGCCTCAAAAGATGGGTCAAATATTATACAGAGGTACTGGATGCCTGTTTTGCAAGTGAGGAATTACATGCTTAAAATGTGTTTTTGAACCACTAGACCAGCTTAGCAAGAATAATGCACTTGTATCATTGGGCAATGGAAAATAAGTTGGGACAATGTGATGCAGGATTATGTATGCCACCATGAAGAGTTTGGATTTGAGACTTGTTCAGATCAGCAGATCTATTGGAGATTTCTGAAAAGAGGAATAATAAGGGAAAGTAGAATAGAAATGGTAACATATTAGAGTTTAAAAGAATAATTCACAGATTAGTAAGTTAGAATTAATTAATATCTAATGCTGTACCTCCTATCCAGTAAAGATTTTTCACCAGAGCAGTTGCTCCTTAGGAGTCTCCAATAGCTAAAATAAATATTTAATACTATGTCACTTGAAGCCCCGAATGTAGAATAATGGAGCTCTAGAATTCAAATTTTTTCTTAAACTTATTTTTTTTATATTGCAAAGGAATTCTTTGTTTCTGTTATCACCACACAGATTTGAAATATTATGTCAGAATATTTTATCATATTAATACCCAAGTGTAATCTTTCTTAATTAAAATCATTTCTCTAAGCTTGTGCTGAATAATTAATAAAAGGATGATTGAAAACAGATTGGTGCTTCTTTGACTAAGTGTACTTTTGTTGTCTATTTTCTCAACCAAGAATTTTAAGTCTGTTGAAAATGTTCAAACTTCAAAGCACTTACATTGATCCAATGTTTTATTTTCCTTTTAAAATCAATTTTAATACATTTTGCTAAGTTTTTTTTTTTTAAGATAATTAAGGTGTGTTAGAGCTTTCCTCAGATATACTTACGGATTTTAGAAAATGACAGATATTTATTCAACTGTAAATCTCACAAAATAGTAAGGATGTGTTATCTTCTACTTTAATAATGATATCAATTACTTTTGATGGTTTGATGTAGCAGTTTGAGTAAAAAGACTGATTCAACTGAAACACATAAAACATGCTTGAAATTATTTCCTATGTAATTTTAAATGAAAATCTGAAGCCCGAATTACCTCATTTATTTAGTAATTGGAATATCAGAAATTTTCATCTTTATTAGTGCCTCATCTCTTCAGAATCTCCTCTTTAATTACCACAATATCTTTCCTTTTATAGTCCCATTAATATGAATTTAACTCCATGTAGAAATACAGATAAATAATGCAATTACACCCAACTAGTTAAAATTTCAGCATTCATTGTTGGATAGTTTTTGACTATTGTTCAGCTCCCATAATCATATATGACTAAATTATCAGCTCCCTGCTTTATTAGTTGAAAAGTAATAGCGTATAACACTAGTCAATGGAGAGATTCTCGTGGTTAGTGGCCATTGCAAATTTTAAGTAAAATGCCTGAAATGAAGCACTTTCTTTTTTTTACAGACCTGGTTGTTGCTTTAAGTGATCACAAAATGGAATGACCATGGGAGTCACAGCTAACGTTTGTTGAGGGTCTGGCCACACACGTGCTTGGCATTCATGTCACATCTTTCACAGCAAACCTGTCAGTAAACACATATTTATTGAGCACTTGTTATATGCCAGATATTGCAAGGTGTGTTGTCCTATTTTGTTGAATGAAGAAGCTGAGACTCAGAAAAGTTAAATGGCTAGTTTTAATCCCACAGCTAGGAAAGGGCAGAGCTAGGACTTGACTTGAGGTCTGTCTGACTTCCACGACGATACGGTTATCATCATTGGGTTCTTCATGTTTGGAGGAGTGGAAGGATGAGAAAAGATAGAATTTACAAACAAATTTACCTAACATGTGTTGGTGTGCGATTCCTAATAATCGTTTGCTATATGGCCCAGATATCACCTGGAATTGCCTCAGCATTTAGAGATCTGTGTATAATTAGCTTAGACCCCAGTCGTTTTATAGCCTTTGGAAGGCTGAAGCTCTCCCCACAGTTTCTAATTCCCACGTCTTACACTCTTAAGGTCCCCCTCCTGTGTTTGTATGGAGTCCACCTCTCTTTGCCATGTCAATCTGGGTGTAAAGCTCCATTCTTTCTGGTTTCTATAGCACATGCCTTCACCAAGCATTTCGTGAGTATTGGTAAGGATCCCCTTGCAAACCACAAAATCTTCCACCATCCCTTCCCTCTCAGCCTTGCCCCTTAATTGCAATGCCTTGCGTCTCACCCCACATTCTTCTCCTACTGTTTTGCAGAATAGGTTTCCCTTTCCTTTGAAGTCATGATATTCCAAGTACCTAACAACTTTGGGGGTCACATCTCTACCCTCAAGCTAGAGTATCAATGTGTGCCTTCCTTGTCTCTATCTCATTAAAAGCAAAAATCATCAGATTCTCTTGGGAAAACAGCAAATTTGGAATTAGTCTCATCAGTCTGACAGCTCTCATTTAGCTCAATTTTAATTTGAATTTCATTGGATTTTCAGCATCAACAATTTTGTTCAACTAACCTTAAATGGTGAGAACTGAAAACATTGAATACAAGAAAGAGCTACTCTTCTTAGATTAGAAATAAAATACTTTACATAACTAAGAAAAGGTCTATCTTTAGATTTTTAGTTACTTCCTACCTCTTTCCAAAAATGTGATTTACAAAAATTACAGAATAAATCTGGATGTAAGCTTTTTCTGTACTTTTTTTCCAGATCACTTTTTCTATTAGCTATTCAGAGTGAATTCCAGGAGCTTGAGAGCTTGGTTTGTTTATGAGCCCAGAATATAGATGCTGGTATAAATTTAAATAGTCTAAAGCACTTGGTTCTACAACACTTTGTTAGAAATGGTTGAAGAACTGCTTTCTGCTTTTGGATAAGCTCAGATTGCTGTCTTGTCTTACATGATTTGCCACTAAAATTTTAATTCCTGTCAGAATTATTTTAAATGGGATAAAGCTGAAAACCCATTGACCAAAAGAACTTTAGTTCTCAGTCATTTCTAATATAATTTTAATTAGTTCATCTTTAATTTAGGATGCAATTTCCCTAGTAATTTGGCAGACATTAGTTCCTTTAAGTCAAACCTTACTGAAGATACTGCCTTCATGGTTTTTTGAGGAACTCATGTTTTCTTTATATTCCACAATTATAATGGCACTCTTTTTTATTTAACAAACATTATTTTCTTTATTAAACAAAGCATTGCATTAGGATGTGTTTCTAACATGTAAGCAATAATAAGGAAGAATTAGTGAAAGATGGGGCAGATCCTGGATGTGAGGTGCCTTTTGAAGTGGGATGTCTCAAGAGTTCATGTCTTGGTGTTAAGATTCTGTTACTGTTAGTCTGGTAAAACAGCATTTTATCATTGCTTGACCTTGACCAAATTCTTTAACCTTCCTAAACCTTTCATTCCTTATGTGTTAGGTGGGGACTATGTCTGCCTTACCTACCTCAAAAAGTTGTTGTAAGGGTTAGATAAAAACACCGTATGTGAAAGTACTTTGTAGTGTACAGAACCTATAGACATTAGTGATTATGTTTGTGGGGCAAAAAAGTTGGCAGGATGGAGAAGGAGAATGAAGGTTGCTATTAAATTTTTTCTGCAGTGTGTTTGAAAATGGATAGTCCTCAAATCCTAAATGGTTGAAAGATGGCCCGGGAAGGGAGTACCAGCTGGGGTGAAGCAATGACAGGGCTTGTTAACGGGTCCTCGTGAAAGCCAATTCCAATCATTTCAGGTAATATTTGAGTATCTACAGTGCACCATGTTCGTTATTAGGGATACACCCTATGACAGGATAAAGTCCTTGCCTTCCAGAAATTTCCAGTCCAGCTATGGACTGGAACACAGCTGTGCATCTCTAGCTGAGCCGGGAGAAAGGCTGGGCAGAGTGTGATTGGAACAGAAAAGAAGCTGGTTCTTGTGACTGAGTCGTGCATGTTTTTTCCATCATTAGATAGGATAATTTGAAAATAATTCGTATTTTTAACTGTTTAAATCACACAGAAACAAAAAAATACTAAGGGTGATCTAAACAATTGGTTATCAACTAAATCCTGTAAAAACACTTTTTTCTTTTAATAGATGAGGAGTGACAGGACTAGCTGCTGCTTTACGGTTTTGTCATGTTTCAGGTTTCTTAAATGCTCTTTATAGGTTTCAGGGACATTATTGTCACCATGAGGTGCTACTCTGTTGCTAGTTTGTATTCTCGTTAAGGGGCACTAAGACTTTGGGCTTCATTTTCATTTCATCTTTTGTATTCGAAAGTTAAATTGCTAGTGATCTTTGACAGTTTCTAAAGGAAATAAGTGGATACTACATTATTCATACTAATGAGAATCCAATGACAGATTCCTCCCAATTAGCAGTAATCATTTTTGCCTTTGGAATGCCTTTAGGATTTTTTTCCTGCTTATTTCTTTCTTAGATGAATAATAAAATAGAACATTTTTTCAGTATGGAACAATGGGGGAGGGGACATTCTAGAAAATGCCGAGTAATACAAGGAAGCTAACCTAGGATAAAAAACTCAGTGCAGAGAATCCTGGGGCTGGGAGTGTGGCAAGGGATGGGGTGGGGGTGGGGGGGATTTAAATTTTCTACTGTATCTAATTAACGTTTTATTCCAGTAGAGTCGCCACTTTGGTGCCTCCTTAAATATTTAGAGAAAATATGGGAAAGTTTGTGAGAAAATGAAGTCTTGTATAAACACACAAGTCTCAATTGTTTGTATTTACTGCAGAAATCCCAGTCACACCAGTGTGATCCGAGTACTCACCACCACCATAAATTCACACGGTGTCCTGGATGCTTTGGGAGATGGTAGCCAACTCTACATTCAGTATCAAACCCCCAAATATTTAAATACCCAAGTGAGTAAAAACTGATTCTCCTGGATAAGTCTGGACCCATCCTTTAAAGATGTTGAGCGTCTGGAGTTTTTACGTGCATTGGTGAGACCACAGTCTCCTCTGACAGACAACCCGTTGTTATTACTGGCTGTAGGCAGTAATAAAGGGCAGAGTCAGAAAGGACAAAGAAGTTACAGTACAGAGTTTTCAACAATGTGTTGACGTCAGGAAAAGAGTGGAGCCGTTTCTGATAAGAAAGAAGTGTTAATTTTAAACAGCTGTGGATGTACTGGCTGTGATTTTCTCCTGAAAAGGAACAGCAGGGTAATTCATAGGCCGCAGGTCACAAGATGAGTTTGAGTAATCGATCCCTAAGTGAAACCAAAGAGAGGAGCAGTAAATACCAGAGGAGGTAAGGGAGTTCAGCCCTGGAGTGCATTCCTCGTTCTTGCCCCAGGTTTCAATTTGGCAGCAACCGCTTCCGCGCTCTGAGCCCTGCCGCTCCCTTACGATGAATCAACACTTGTCAGTAACTAGGAAAGCGCAGGATAAAAATTACTCCTAAATTATAGTTTCAGAAATGACATTGAAAATTATACAGCATTCCTACTACCCCGGCTAACTCTTAGTAGCACACTCATTTTGATGCTTAGAGACATGTGATACAAGTTTTCTACACCGATTGAGAATTTTTTATCAATACAGTTGGCTGGAATAATAAGCTGCCTTGCTGTCTATGAAACTGAGTAAGAGCTTGTTATTTTGGTGAAGGCACATATATTCCGAAGATCTATCTGCAAGCCATTGGGTGCAAATATCGAATATGGGTTGAATTTTGAAGTTGAGTGCTTCATGTTTTCAAATTGGACCATTAGTGTTAGGATATATTCAGTTTTAAATCCAGCCTTAAGACCTGTGTGTATTCAGAGTCTCTTTTTTCAAAGAATAACAATCCCTCTCGCACCCCCACCCCCACCCCAGGGCAGTTTAGCTAAGTATTAGACCTTTAGGGTTGGGGTTTTTGTTTAATTCTTCTTAGGAGTTTGGAGTAAATTACTTACTTTTTCTATCTCTTATTTCTTTTATTTGACTTACAGAATGTGCACACTAATTCTGGCTCCCTTGCTTCTGAAGATGTCACACATGTAACACTGTGATAAAGCCTTAAAATATCAAAAATAATGATATTTTTAGCCTTTATTAACCTGAGGTATTGCTATGTGTATGAACAGTGGTACCAACATTGCAGAGAATAGGAATAGAATCATGGAAATCGATGTTGCTTAATTTTCTTATTCATGTTTTATAAAAATTCTACAAATACTTGGGACTATGAAATGAGATGCAAAGGTCCACACATAACTATTTTCAGATTCCACCTCTGAGATCACAGCTTAAAAACTCCAGGAGTGAGGATAAGTGGCCTTGTAGAAATGAAACAGGACAGTACTCAAAGCTGCCACCATTTTGGTTTGATTCTGCAAAACTTTCAAATCATCTGCTCAGAATGCTAAAGCCCAGCTGCTCTTCAAGATAAGCCATGATGACAGAGTGGCTATAAAAGTCGCATCTCATAGATACAGAGAAGCATGGATAGGCTCAGGCTGGTTAAACAATAGCTCCTTCCTCTTTGAAAGGAAAGGGAGAAAGATGGAAGTAATGAATTTCAGTGCCTTATTACTTTCTTTTGGGAAAGCGATCTCATTTACTATAAATTAGGAAGGAGGAATTTACATAAAGTATAGAACAGATCAGAAATGAGTAGACATATGGGATCAGGCAGATCTTCAGCATTAAGCAAGGACTAAAGATAGTAATACAGACTATAATTCTAAAAATGGGTAGATAAGAACCATAATAATAACAGCAACAGCTAACATTTAAGGAGTGCTCAGTGTTTATTAGACGTAGTAGTGTATGTTATCTAGAGATTGTTCATGTGCAAGGCAGGTGCTGTCTCTATCCCCATTTTGGAGATGAAGAAATCAAGGTATACAGAGGTTAAGAATCTTACTCAAGGTCACTCACAGCTCTGCTAGCTTTTAAACCCAGGCAACCTGATTGCAGAAACCACACTCTTAACTGGTATGTCATACTGCTTCCCATGAAATTGAAAAGTAGATTCATAGTCCATCCATTGGTGTTAATAGGGGAGGGGAGGGTGTAGATTGGTGGAATATGGCCCTCACAGAGGCCAAGTTCTAGATTATTTAGGAAGTGGCATAAATACCTTAAATACCAAGGTAATCCTTAAAAAAAAAAAAAAAAAAAAGTGGTCTGTTCCAACAGATATTGGCTATTGTGGGAATCTCCCATTAAATATTAGGGACCTATAATAAGGAGGCTGAGACTTCACCGTGAGAAACTCAGCCACAGGAAACTGAGATACAAGGCGTGGAACCCAGTCATGGTGGACTGGAGCTAAACTCAGAGGAACAATAATTCAGGGCAGAGGCAGGAAGACCTTGACAGAAGATTTCTTATGTTATCTCCCCTGCTGAGGGCTGGAGTTGGCCCCAGAGTCAGATGCATAGCTATGAGTCAGGTTAATTTAATAGATTCAGCTCAGAGGGAAAGAGAAGCAGGGGCACGGAGCCAGGTAGGCCATTACAAATTAACCCAACTGGGTTAGAGTTCCAGGCAAGAGGCTAATTTTACTAACATTACTCCCCCACGGCAGCCCCTGCTTCTCTGGGAGATAGTGGGAGGCCACGTGGCAGTGACATTCAAATACCCAAGGACGGTGGAACAGGGAGAGGAATTTTCATGCCGTAATTACAAAATTCAATAGAATCATTTCACATATGTCTTATGGCCTAATCTAAGTTGTTATTCTCTTATTTATTATTTTTTAAAAACCATAGTATGTTATGTAATATGTTGATTGTAGAGTTTGCTAAGCCATTTGGGAGATTATTAGAAAGAATAATTAGATATGAAATTGTTATTTAATTATTCACTTGTTTATGCTGTTTTATAATAACTTTTGGAGCATGTGTATGATTTGGGGAGCTCTTGATTTGTATCCTTAAAGGATAGAGTAAACATTCAAGATAGTAGTACTTTGGAAAATTATTTATTTAAATAGTTTTACCATTTACTAGTCTTATCCTCTATTCCATGGAAGAAAAAAGTAAAAAGCAAGTAGTGTTTATCCAGCTGCCTCCCTATCTCATAACAGCCCTAACAACTATACAACTATCTGTTCTTTCTAAAGCTTATGATTTCCTGGATTTGGTTGTAAGTACTGTTAAAAATTTCCCCCAAAATGTTTTTAAGAGCCCAGTTTAGTTTCATTTGTGCTAGGAAGCTGTTTTCCAGATGACTGGCATGATGATAGCGGGTTATTTCTATCCAAAAATATTTCTCTTGCTTAATCTGTGCATTTGTCATGTTCTGTCCAGTAAATAGGTTTGTTATGAAATGGGTCTGAGATGTATAAAAGAAAAAAATGTTAAAATATAGAATACATCCAGGAAATGCAGTAACTTTCCATTATGTAAATTCTCTAAATCGATGTAGTTCATACGCATTTTTGAGTCTCATCTCGCATTAGAGAGTTGGCCTGAGATGGAGAAGGAGCGTGGGTTTGAGTTGGGACCTGTGCTAAGTGCAAGTATCACCGTTCACCTCTGAGTTGGTTTCCTCATGTGTCAGTTGGCAATTATACCTATCTTGCAGGGCCCTTATAAAAAAACAAATGTATATCAAGTTGCAAATGGAGACTTTCAATAAAAGCTAACTGTTACCACTCATTGGCACCCAAACTATCCACTCAAGAGAGTATCCACTCAAGACTCTCTACTCAGGAGAGTTATATAATTTCAAGTTATAAGAAAATGCTTTTGATATAAAAGGCAGTTTCCTGCCTCGTGGGGCACTCCTCGCAGGCTGCTGCACCATTAGCTGTTGCTGTCTGCAGTTGTGATGACAGTGTGGTATGCATCCGATACCATGCTTAGTGATTTACATGCATTATTTCATTTAATCATAACAGCAATCCTTTCAGGAAATTTTTGGTCTCTCACTTTCTGCCATGACTTTGACCTATGTGTGTTTTCTTTGAGAACATGTATTCTTTTAACTTTTATTTGCTTTATTCTATGCACACTTTGCACTAATGTCTTTATGCAACTAAACTATATTGGTTAGGAAGCTTTGGGATGCAAATAGAGAATCAGAACTGATCTGGCTCAGAAAAAATAAAGGGAATATTTTTTCGCACACACAACTGAGTAATTCTTCACTGGGCTCTATTTCTCTGTGACTCTTTTCACTCTGTCTTCCTTCATGGCATCTCTCATTGTGTCAGAAATGGCTGAAGCAGTTCCTGACATGACATCTGTATGCTACATTTTCCATGGGACTGGAGAGCTTCTATTCTCCCAGACAAAACTCTTGACTTCCTTTGACTGGATCAATTTTGATCTTGTGTTGCAATAATCACTGGACTGGGGGTGTTGGAGTGCATTGCTGGCTTATGCCTGCCCTTCTTTCAGTCAATCACTGGACAAGTGGAATAATGTTCATCTGCTTAGTTCAAACCCAGTCCTGAGGTTGTGGTCAGTGTCACCCAAATCACGGAGGGGCATGATGGAGCAGGGGGTGAAGTGGTACTGGGAAGATAAATGTCTTTACCTTGTTTCTCATCTCACATGGAAAGCTTTCAACATTTTACCTTGAGTTGTGATACTTTGCTGTAGGTTTTTTTTTATATATAAAGATATTCTTTATCAGTTCAAGGAAATTACTCACACAGCTAAGTTATTTTTTAAAATCATAAATGAAACATGACTTTTATTAAATATTTTTTTCTAAATCTGTTGATATTCATGTGGATTCTTTATTCTGTTAGTGTGATAAATTACACTGATCAATTTTTAAAACAGCTGTAATGGGGTAGAGTAACATATAACAAACTGCACGTATTTGTAGTATACAGTTTGATCATTTTTCACATGTGTATATGCATGTGAAACCATCACTGGATTCAAAATAATGAACATTTTTGGCACTCCCCTCCAAAAGTTTCCTTGGGCTGCTCTGTAACCCCTCTATCTAGTCCCTTCCTTCTCACTTATCCCTCCACACAGGTCCTGAGGCAACTACTGATCTATCTTCAGTTACTGTAGATTAGTTGCATTACTGATTGAATTTTGAATGTTCAACTAACTGTCCATTTCTGAAGTAAACCAAACGTAATCATTATGTATTAGCTCTTTTTCTTACATATTTCTGCATTCCTTTACCTAAAATTTTGCTTAGGATTTTTGCATCTATGTTTATAAATGTGATTCGACTGTAATTTTTTCTTTCTATTAATGCCCTTATCAAACTTTGGTATCAAAGTGAAGCTGATTTCATAAAATGAACTGGAGGGTGTTTTTCATTCTCTTTTCTATTCTCTGGGAGAATTTGTAGAAGATAGATATTATTTTTTCCTTAAGTATTTGGTTTGAATCAACCAAAGAAACCAACTAGACTTACAGTTTCAATCGTAGGAAGGCCTTTAATTAACATTTTGATTTTAAAACAGAGAACTGTTTACATTTTGTTTCTTATGCTGTCAGTTTTTATAAGATACATGTTTTCTTGACCTTTTTATTGAAATGTAACATATACACAGTAATGTGCATAATATTAAGCATAAAGCTTGATGATTTTTTTTACAAATGCACAATTTATTGATGTAAAGTTGTCTTTAAGTCTCTTATCTTTTAATATCTGTAGGCTCTGTAATGATATCCCCTCTTTTATTCCTGATACTGATTATTTAAGCTTACCCTCTGTATTTTCTGTATTTCCTCATTGTTCTCCATCGGGGGTTTATAAATTCACTTGTCATTTCAAAGAACCAAGTTTTATCTTTGTTGATCTTCTCTAGTGTATGTTTGTCTTCTATTTTATTTATTGCTGTTTTTATCTTTTTATCTCTGTCCTCTTATTTTCTTTAGATATAAGTTGTTCTTTTTATAACTTCTTATAACTTTTTAGCTCATTGCCTTTCAGCTTTCTTTTTCTCTAATATACGTATTTGGGGACACAAATTTTCATCTTAAAGTGAGTTTAATGCGTCTCATAAATTTTCATGAACATTCACTTCAAAATATGTTTAATTTTCATTGTGATTTCTTCTCTGACCCATGGGTTATTAGGAGGTATATTTCTTAATTTACAAGCATTATAGATTTTTCCAAGAGTATTTTTGTTGTTGACTTCTAGTCTGATTCCTTAGTGGTCAAAGAATTTACTTTGTATGAATTTGATTTGCTGAAATTTGTGACAATTTGCTTTCACATATGGTTGATTTTTGTAATGATTCATGTATATTTAAAAGCACTGTGTATTCTGCAGCTTGGGGGTACAGTGTAGTATGTGTGACTGTTAGGTCACATATACATATTGTGTTTTTCAAATCTTGGGTATCCTTATAAATTATTTTGTCTGATGTACATGAAAAAGGTATGTTAAAATCTCTGATTTTTTTATTCCTCTATTTTGTTTTGTCAATATTTGCTTAATATATAATTTTGGGCTATGTTATTAGGTACATAAAATGTAGAATTATTATCTCTTATTAAAGAACCTAAACTTCTATCATCTTGAAGCATACCTATTTCTAGTAATGGTTTTTGCTTAGCGTCTCCTATGCTTGATACAAATATGGTTTATATGCTACAGCTTATTTCTACAATTTCTTTTTGTATATAAAATCCCCTAATATACTGTTATATACCTAAATCCCCTTATATGTTATTATAACTATTGCTATATGCAGTTAGAATTCATTTAGATTTATGCACATTTGTCATTTTTATTGTTCTTTATTCCTTCCTGCATCTTCGAGCTCCCATCTGGGAGCTGAATACAGCCTTTAGCATTTTCTTTAAAGTAGGTGGTTGGTGAAGCATTCCCTACATCTCCCTCCCCCTCAAGAAAACTGTCTTTTGTTCACTTCATTATTGAAGGGTAACTTGTAGGGGATTCTAGATTTACAGTTATATTCTTTCAGCATTTTGAAGCTACCATTCCATTTTCTTCTGGCTTCCTTCAATTCTTTTGAGAAATCAGCTATTAGTCTAATATTTGCCCCTCTGAAGTTGATCTTTTTTCTCTCAGTTTTCTCTTAATATTCTCTAACATTAATTTTCAGTGTTTTTACTATGATGTGCCACAGTGTGCTTTTCCTTTTATTTATCTTGCTTTAGGTTCAGAGAACTACTAGAATCTATGACTTTTGTCATTTTGGGAAAAGTCTCCGCCATTATCTTCTTAAATACTGCTTCTTTCCCATTCTCTCTGTTTCCCTTCCGGAGACTTTCTCACTAACTTTCTGGTCATACCTGAGTGGATGACCCCATCCCCTGCCACACTCTATCTTGTTTACCTACTTGTTTCTAACTACCTTGCTGGTTTTCTAACAAGCCAAGCATACTGCTGCCTCAGCAATTTTGAAAATATTGCTTCCTTAGCCTGGAACACTTTTTCAGACATGCCCAAGACTCATTCCCTTACATGATTCAGGTCTCTGCTCAAAGGTGGTCTTTTCAGAGAGGATTTCCCTGGCCACGTTTTCAAAATTATTGCCCAGACTCCTCCTCTTCTACCCATATCGTGCTCTAACTCTTTACCTGGTTTACGTTTCTTCATAGCACTTATTAAATATGACACATTATATAGTTAATATGTATTTGTGTATTCTCTGCCTCCTTTCATTAGAATATAAACTCTATGAGAGAGGACACTTCTCTGCTCACAGCTATATCCCAATCCCTGAAATAGTATCTGGAGCAAAGTTAGGTGCTCAATAAATATCTGTGGGATGAATGAATGACTAATAGATGATGGATATAGGAAGACAGAGTTCTCTATAGAAAGTGAAGAAAGCAGACAAGGAGAAATAAACTGGGCAAGGATTTTAATTTTTATAATCTATATATTGTTCTTTTGCATGTAAAGATAGTATCATTGATCACATTTCTTTCCATGATTCTTACCTAAAAGAGCAAAATGAAATATTAATATGTTCAAATATTTCTCTCATTAGTTTAAATTAACTGGCATCTCATCATTTAGTTTAGACATGTGCTCCATAGATTTTTAAAGGCTTTTAATTAAAAAAAATTAAACCTACTGCATTAGTCAGCTAGGACTGCCATAACAAAATACCATAGGCCACGTGGCTTAAACGACAGAGATTTATTTTCTCATAGGGACAGCAGATCTAGTGAGGACGGTCTTCCTGGCTTGCCGATGGCTGCCTACTTACTGTTTTCTCATATGGCAGAGAGAGCAAGCTCTGATGTCTCTTCCTCTTCTTGTAAGGGCACTAATCCCATCATTAGGGACCCAGCTCATGACCTCGTCTCAACCTAATTATCTCCCAAAGGCTTCATCTCCAAATACCATCACATTGGAGTTAGGGTTTCAACATACACATTTGGGGAGTATGCAATTCAGTTCCTAGCACCTACCAAATAATATGCATTATTTTCCAGTGAATTCATGAATAGGTACATTCAAGACTCTTTGAGAATTTTTCATAGGGTGAAATTATTGTGACTGCACATAAAAACTTATTCAACTATTTTTGCAAAATATTGTGAATGTTTATAAGTACAAAGGCTAAATTGGCCAGCACCTGGGTAATGCCTGGTCTATTTCATTTGTGGTTTGTAGGATATCTATTTATTACATAGCTATTTAGGGACTCACATGAATACACCATTTTTATGGGCAAAAAAACCTAACTCTGATCTTCTACATGTCTTTTGTAAGTTTATTTCCCTAAGTAATTCATAAATCTACCTATAATGCCTAGACCTATACACCGTATGCCGTCATTATAGCTACTCAGACAGAATCTGTAGTGTAGCTCAAAGCTCTTTGTCTGGAGAATTGACTCCTCTAATAGTAGTGTTTTTGCCTCGCGGGCACCTACAGTATTTTTCTAGCTTGCCTGAGGTCAGCATGTCTTCCTGATGTTCATGGACTGTGCTGCTTTTCCAGGAACATCTCAAAGGGATCCTGCCTGAAAGAAAAAATGCCATACTCTCACATTTCACTGGCTGTAAAGAGAGCAAGAATGGCCTCTGTCTTGTGCTTTTAGTCAGCTCCAAAACAGAAATGGAACTGACAGTCATCAACTCAGAATCTCCGCCAGTGCCCGTGTATTTTCTAGTCTAGAATGAAGCTAACGAGGTAAATCAGTACTTCCTAGAAAAGTGAAGGAGGAAAGCATCCACCACCTCACTGGCTCCTCCTATTCCTCACCCCTGAAATAGGATGGTTAGCATCTGCCATGACCTAGAGGAGTCTTTGGGGCTGTGCCATACATCCCCATTAGAAGCACTGAGCTCATAGTGACTAAGAAGCTCCAGGGGGTTGTCTAAGCTACCAAGGTTAGAAAGGGGCATTAGCATTCACAGCTAAGCTAAAATTTAATATGATTCTTACTTTGCCACCCATGGTGACCTAAGAAGATGGGATGGCAGACAAGTTCTAAATAGACGAGCTTAGGCATGGCTCACCAAAAAGCCAAAAATCTGTTTTCATGATGGAATAGGGAAGAAGAAACTGGTAAATATTTCTAAATGTCATATGTTTACATGTGAATTTGTTTTTAGAATTCTTCTCTTATGAGAACTATGTACTTTAAAAATAATCCCTAAATGTAAAGTATTCATATCAAAAACTGTACACATGCTTACCGATTAAAAATTGAGTGTTCCCTAGAAGGAAGTGTAACCCCAGTGATCCAGGGGCTGAGAGTTTTGTCATTAGAGGTGGAAATTTCTTCTCAGAATGAAGTTGAAGTTGTGTTCCTACTTGTGTGACCCCATGGATGGTTGAGAGGGATCTGGGGTTACTGTAATGAAGGTAGGCAGGATGCAGCATACCCACAGAAGTGTGGGGGTAGGGAGTGTCACTGTATCTCAGTATCGCATTTTTAGAAACTAAATTTTAGATGAGGAATGAAGTCACAATTCTTGAACTAAGAAGAGTGATAAACTAGATATCAGTATATTAATTTATGGTGGAAAACACACCTCATTCAAGAATCAGTCTGCATGGGTACCGAAACCTTCTCGGCAAGCAGAGAATCATAAAAGAAAATTGCCTTTTTTCCAAAAAGTAACACTTCAAAACTTTTGTGGCCTAGAGAACTCACTCTCCTTGTCCACTATGGAGATGTTTCTTTTACTAATAACTCGAAAAAGTTGTCTCTCATCAGAGCTCCTATAGCACAACTAAAGACATCAGTACCTTTCTCATTCTTCAACTTGTAGTTTTCCCATTTTTATTGGTCCTCAGATGTTTGTCATTGCAGTATCCCCTGCCTCATCGATACCCTAACAAGTGAAAATTCCCAAGATTGAGGCTTATATTACGAAGGGTGCCATTTAGGCAAGCAGCTCTCTGAGGTGAGCAGCCCTCCCGCAAATGGGGTAAGGAACACAATCATGTAGGCATCAGAAAACCTGAGGGCTACCCCTAGGGCTTTTATTACCCAACAGCCTGACCTTGACTGTGTTTCTCTGGCTTCAGTGCCTTAAGCTGCAAAATAAGATCACATTCACCTTTGCCATGGAACCCAGATCTAGCACTTTATTTTAGTAATTCTGGAAAGAAAAGATTTCCGCTGAAGGGATGAATGTCTTCCTTCAAAAGGTAAAGATGTTTTGCACCTTTTTTATTTTTCTTGGTAAAATCTTCACTTTTGATCTGGTAGCCTTTATTTTTGTTCTTTACCCTTCCTTTGGCTACTGGAGAAGTCAGTGCCATAGATGTGGCCCGAAGAATACATTCTTCTCCCCCGTGGAGCAAGGAGTACCACAGTGGAGCACCCTACCCGCTCTGGGCAAATACCTGCGAACGAAAACATTTTTAATTAGATCAAATTGTTTATTATAAGTTGAATTAATCTGTAATTTTGGTATATCATGGGAAACTATTTATAACATATGCGAGCTGACCCTTATCCAAATTTCCATGGAAATAGCAAGTATGTTCTTGGACTGTTCTAAAATTTCCAGCTGCTTTAAGTGTGATATTGAACCTAAGAAAGAAAGCTTCTATTAATAAAATGTATTGGAAATGTGTCCTCAGGTGCTCAAGAGGTAGGTCTAGCTTGAAAAAAATTAACTGAAAAGATTCAAGGTGCTTTCCCTCAAATGTCTTTAATTGAAATCTCCAATATTATTTTGTTATTTCTCTCTGAAGTCAAATGGGGGAAGAGATTGCAAAAAAGTTTTGCAGTTTTATATTTTTTTTCCTCAGTGAGATAGACTTATGTCAGGAGAAGCAGAAGTAGTCATATTCTTCTCTTGAATGATCAAATAAAGTTTTTGTTCAAGAGATATCCATAGTACCAGATTTACTCATAAATGTGTTGCTGTTAAAAGTATGAAAATATTTCAGATGAAATAATAGTTTATGGAAGAAATTACCCACGGATTTATAACAGGCCTAACAAAAGTGCAGACGCCATCACTACATTGCATGCTTGGTGAAGGTAAGGGCAGGTTTGCTGTGTTCATAACATTTGAGTTAATCTGTGCAAACCCATGCACACCACTACAGAAATGACTTTCACAGTGCAGTCACTGTAGTCTGCAGCAATTGCAACATAGCATCAAACAGGATGGAAACCACCAGGTTTGGTAAATAGAATATGCTTACAGAATTTACTAATCCTGAGGTGACCCGGCCCATCACTGATGCTCTTGAGATAATTGCAGGCTTGTCTACTCATTTTGCCCTAGTGGTGATGTGGTTCTTTGTTTCTGCCATTAAAATGGAAAATAGGATTGTATTTGACATATACTTGGTGCTTTGGGTAAAGTATACAGTCATCCCTCAGTATGCGAGTGGGATTGGCTCCAGGACCCCTCCTCCCCCATGGATACCAAAATCTGAGGATGTTCAAGGCAGTTATATAAAATGGTGTCATATTTGCAGATAACCTATGACATCCTCCTGTATACTTTAGGTTATCTCTACTTATAATACCTAATACAATATAAATGCTATGTAAATAGTTGCTGGCATGTGGTAAATTCAAGTTTTACTTTTTGGAACTTCCTAGGATTAAAAAAAAATGTATATTTTCAATCTGCGATTGGTTGAATCTTTGGATGTAGAATCCATGGATATGGATGGCCACCTGTATAATCTGAAGTTAGCTTCCTTCTCTGGCAAATCCCTGAATCAATGATTTACAGCCCTTTAGTATATATCCTTTCTCACCATTCTAAAAATTTGCTTGTTATGAATTTATGTATTTCCAGATTGTGATTTTTCTTTTGACTTTCTTATGGATTTTATTTTTACCGTGTAGATTAAAAACTTTTTTCAAGTAGTTGTATTTATCAGTATTTTCCTTTATGTTTCCAGATTTTAAATAATAGAAAGGCCTCTCCACTCCAAGTTAATAAAGTTCTCCTTTGTGTTCTTATAGTATTTTTTTAAAAGTTTATTTATTTATTTATTTATTTATTTAGTGGCAGTGTTGGGTCTTTGTTGCTGTGGGCGGGGGGGGGGGCTTTCTCTGGTTGTGGCGAGTGAGAACTACTCTTCGTTGTGGAATGTGGGCTTCTCATTGTGGTGGCTTCTCTTGTTGAGGAGCACGGGCTCTAGGCGCTCAGGCTTCAGTAGTTGTGGCACGTGGGCTCAATAGTTGTGGCTTGTGGGCTCTAGAGCAGAGGCTCAGTAGTGTGGTGCCAGGGCTTAGTTGCTCTGTAACATGTGGGGTCTTCCCCGACCAGGGATCAAACCCATGTCCCCTGCATTGGCAGGTGGATTCTTAAATAAATTTATTTGTTATTTATTTTATTTGTTTATTGGCTGTGTTGGGTCTTTGTTGCAGCACATGGGCTTTCTCTAGTTGCGGCAAGCGGGAACTACTCTTCGTTGTAGAATGTGGGCTTCTCATTGCGGTGGCTTCTCTTGTTGAGGAGCATGGGCTCTAGGCACATGGGCTTCAGTAGTTGCAGCACATGGGCTCCATAGTTGTGGCTCACGGGCTCTAGGGTGCAGGCTCAATAGTTGTTGCACACGGGCTTAGTTGCTCCATGGCATGTGGGATCTTCCCGGAGCAGGGCTCCAACACATGTTCCCTCATTGGCAGGTGGATTCTTAACCACTGTGCCACCTAGGAAGTCCCTCTTATAGTATTTTTATGATTTTATATTTTTAAAATTTAAATCTTTGCTCCTTTGGAATTTATCTGGTAAACAGCATGAGGCATGAATCCAACTTAATTTTATTAAAAATGTCTCTCCAGTTATCTAAAGACAATTTTCTGAGTTGTCCATCTTTTCCTCACTGATTTCAGATGCCAGGTTTATCATACACCAAAATTCTGTATGCATTGGGGTCTATTTCTAGACTTCCTGTTCTGTATTATTGATTCATTTGTTTATTTTTGTGTCAGGACTACATTTTTAATTATTGTAGCTTTATATTATAATAAGTGTTAGAACTAGCCCCCTTCACTTCTTTTATTTTTGGAGGTTTCCTTGACATTCTTTTTTTTTTTTTTAATTGGAGTATAATTGCTTTACAGTGTTGTGTTAGTTTCTGCTGTACAACTTGACATTCTTTTTCTTAATGTATTTTGGAATTTGCTTGTCTCTCCCCCACCCTTCCTCAATTTTTGGCCTTGTTATTGTAATTACAATAAATTTCTAAATTAGCTTAGGAAGGATAACTTTATGAGGTTGAGACTTCCTATCTAAGACCTTGGTATGCTGTTCCCTTTGTCTCCTTCAGGAATGCTTTAAAATTGTATTAGTAAATCTTACACATTTCCAAAGTTTTTTCTCTTAGATGTTTCATCTTTCACTGTTGCTATTGTAAATGGTATCTTCCCCCATTTCACTTTTAATCTGTATAGTAATTCTGTAACATGTGACCTTACTAAATTTTCTTGTTTATAATACTTTTTCAGTTGAATACCTCACGTTTTCCATAATGATCACAGATTGTGATAGTTTTAATTTCCTTCTCTAAATTTCTGTGCTTCTGGTTTCTATTTTCTTATTAACCATATATTGTCTAACATCCAGTAATCTTAAGTAATAGGGGTGACAGGTGGACATCCTCCTTTGTTCCTGACTTTGGTGGGAATGCCTCTGCCGTTGCCCCAGTAAGCATGATGGTCACTTTAGGACCGGGGTATATTTTATCAAGTTAACAAGGTATCCATCTATTTCTTTATTAAGTTTAAACGTATTTCTAAATAATAAAGCCCCAGGTGTGTGTATCTGCAGCCTCCCTAGCGTAAGATCAAAGCTCTAAAAGGAAACTTAAGACTTTTAGTCTACCTCACTCCCATCATGAGTAATAAATTCCAATCACAGTAATAAATTCCAATCACTTCCCCCCAGAAGTCCCAAAATTAGATTAGAAAATAAGCTGGAACTAAAAATCATTGTATCTTAGGTCTAACACCAATGTTATTTTGGGTACACGAAATTAACACTGAAAAAATTTTATGATTATTTTTCTCTTCCATTGTGCATTTTCCTTGAGATTTTGCCATTTTATCCCTTTCTTTCCGTCACATTTTTGGGACCTCACATGTGCTGCTTGGCACTACATTCTTCCCCACTGCCGAGGAGCCAAGTATATTAAGGATTTTTAGACAGTGACATAATCCCTTCCCCACCCAGAAGACTTCTGCTATTTGGTCTTCTTGGACAAAGTGCATTGTCTTTCAAATGCTGGTTACTCCTGAAATTAAAGCCCAAAGCTTGTTGGAGCCACTTGAACACCTGAAAATATGCTTCAGCTGTGACGATGCCTTTAGTAAAGGGATGTGAACCAACAGTAGGTGTCCCATAAATGCCACTGTGTCTTATATTCATTTGTGGCTGGTATTCTGATCTCAAAAGAAATTAGGTCATGATATGTTTACAACATTTAAAGGAAAAGTCAATTAGATTATTAGTACTGTACTTCTGATTTTGATGTGTCATGACTTTCATTAATAAACATCAAAACTAGTAAACACTTTATATGCTAAGAAAATTTGTATACAAATGGGGAAAATCTTCACCATTTGGCAAATTACTTCCTACTGTAAAACAAGATAGCATTTCTATCCATTATATAGTTACTGGACTCTGGAGTTAGACCTGGGTTTGAGTTCTAGCTTTACCAGTGAATGGCTGAGTGACTGAACACAAGTAACATAATTTCAATTGAGTCCCATTTTCCTAATCTGTGAAATGGAGTCAGGAAAACCTTGTAGAGTTGTATGAGAATTAAGAGAATAATGCACATGAAGTGCTTAGCACAGTGGTACCAGGATGTAAGCCCTTAATAAGTGAGAGCTAGTATTAGTATAGCCTATTGTTAAGGGCTATAATAAAGCCTGTTGTTTTTCTTTAAATTACATGAATTTAGACATCAAGGAACAAATATCACAATTTTGACTCAATTTGGATGTAGAATTGCAAACAGCGCAGTTATGGACATAGCCGCCTTTCTGAGACTTAGTACTAAGGTACTTGTAAGGATTTGACTGAAGTCTGCCCTGGCTTTTCTTTCTTGGGAATTATTTGGGCAGGCATGGCAACTAACACTTACCTAAAACCTCAAACCTAAAATTATGTTATTACCTTTTTAAAGTTAGGTTTCCAGTAGCCATTTATCCATTTTCCACTGGTAAGTGGAATAAAATACTACTGCAAAAGACTAATATGATTCATACTCTACATATTTAGAGCTATAAAGGACTCAGGCATCTTTTACTTACACATTCATTAGATAATTTTGGAGTGCCTAATTTGTGCTAGACATAAAATATGTATCCTTAAGGATATATAGATGAAAAAATAGAGTCCACACCATGAAGAAGCTTACAGTATAGCATGATGTCTAAAAAGCCACCTCTTAAAAATATATGCCTTTCTTAACGCCCCCTATTAATTCCCCCTTCAGGTGGGGGAAATAGTCCTCTTATATGGTCCCATAGCACCCTATGCTTGCACTTATTTTAGCATTTTTTATACTGTACATTGTCTCCTATGCTAGACTGTAGGCTACTTGAGGACAGGGACTGTGTCTTATTTATCACAGAAGAGAAAGATACCTAAACATGATCTTGGCCCTTAAATAACTTAAAATTGAGAGACAAAGGCATATATAAACTACTAACACATATGAAGAACTAACAAATATAAACTTGTATGAAATAAATGCTATGGGAAGTAGGAGGTTTTAGAGGTTATTCAGAGGAGATGGCATTTGAATTGAATTTAGAAGGAATGGTAGGATTTCCAAAGACAAGAAGGTGAGGAAGGGAATCCAAGACAGGATATGGGCTGTCTGGGGAAGAGCAAGGACGCCAATGAGAGGGGACTTGGGCAAGAATGTTAGGCTAGGCAGGGACTTGGCTGTAGCTGACCTTGAATGCAATAGTAGCATGTTAGGACTTTCTTCTGTAGGCACTGGTGTGTTAACAAGGATATTTGTACAAAAGGGATTAGATCACTTTGTCAATAGTGTGAATGATGGGAGGAGAAAGATCAGATTCAGGAAGGGAAACCTGGAGATTTCTAGTGCTACAGACAAGAGATGTTGAAGTAAAAATAGGTATGAAAAGAAAGAGAGCAATTCTGGAAACACTGTGCAAATGGACCTGTCAAACCCTGATCTTGGAGTAAGGGTTGGAGATTCCAATTTGAGACCTTTTCTCAAAGGTGATGGCAGAAGCTCTGGAAGAGGCTAAGGTCACCCAGGAAGAATAGAGATAAAGTAAGCCAGGGGCAGGCCACAGAACCATGGGAAAAGCTTATATTTAAGGGGTAAGTAAATCTTCAGATTTAGAAGAAATGGTATTTCAAACTTGTTATTAAAAAGATAAGGAAAACTGTGTCTTCAGAATTAATTGGTTTGCCTAGTTTACAGAGCCCTTAGAACCCAGATGCCCCAACTTATAACTTAGTGCACTATTAGTTTAATGCTCTAGACTCTAGTTTAATGCTAAATTTAAAAATCCCAGCTACCACCTTTCCCATCCTCATCTATTTTGGTAAGACAGACTAAATTCGAATTTTAGACCCCTTTACATAAGTCAAAGTATCCTGCGTCTCTTATGCTTCTAGCTACCAATAGCAAAGAGAAAATTTTGCCATTGGAACTAATTCAAGACAAGTAATCCATATTGATGCCATTTAAAATTATAATGTGTCATATGCACTGATAGTAAGAATTGTAAAAAGCCTAATTAAATCTACCTTATGTTTCAAAGGCAATAAGTTAATTTTATATATTATTACGTTTTTATATCCTTTACGTTAAAAAAAAAAAACTGCTGCCATTTTCAACACTGAGTTATCCGTATTGTCCCCCAATACCTTGCTATGTACAGAAATGGAAAGATATAGCGCAAATAAGCCAAACCAAATGATTTCTTTAGTTCTACAGAAGATTTTGTTGCTATTAATACTGCGGTCTTCTATGGCATGTGCCAGAGGTATAGTTTGAAATTCTGTTTTTAACTCGGTGAAATATTTATACCTCAAAGAGGGAGGGTGAAAAAGAAAGGATGTGAAACTTTGATTCAGACCATCTTAAGAAGCAAGTATATGATGGGGCCAGTTCTCAGAAATAGCATCATCCTTGCTGAAAAACAGAACTAAATAATATGTGGATTTTATCATTTCTTTGGCTGGAAGAACTAAACCATCACAAATCATAATTAATAAACTGTTTACAACTCAACTCTGATAAAAGTCAGTTGATAAAATGAGTAGGAGCAATGTAAATACTAAAGGTTGATGGCCCATACCTAGATAAAAACTTCCCCCCAGGAAGTGGATTTTAACCATTTGTGTTGTAGCAAATGATCCTATTAGAATTCTAATATATGGACCTACACCCAACCCCCACCCCCCAAAATCTGAATTATATATTTAAATTGGCCAATCATTTTCTAGCATTGAAATTCCAGGAAGATGGTGGGGTTTTTTGTTGTTTTTGTTGTTTTATTTTTCTTTGTTTACTTTGGGTTTCTTTTTAATTTTTTTCTTAAGCACGTTTTATTAAATATACGTATAGAAAATTATGTTTTACAAGTGTACAACTCAATGAAGTGTCGCTCACTGAATATACCCATATATCTAGCATCCAGATCAAGACAGACATCTCCAGCCCTTCCGAATCCACCATCACACTCCCTTCCAGTCAATTGGTGCTATGCCACCCCACCCCACCCCACAACTGTTAGGAGACATTTATCATGGGTCTCTGATATTTCTGCTCATCTTGCGAGCAGAGATACCACCTGCCTTTGTTCAAACTATCTTTTCAAGTTTATTTGAATAGCCTTGGAAGACAAGAGAGTATTTTTCTCCAGAGAAAAGGGCAGTTTTGCTTAAGTCTTGAAAAATAGAGATTGTGTCTCTTATTGTCTTTTTTATTACTGTTTCGTATGTTAAAGATATCTCCCTTCAAAGCAGAGGGTAGGCATGTTTACTTCCCATCATAAAAGACTGAGGTTACCTAAACTCAGGATTCCTCTCCAGTAATGCAACCCAGGGTGTGTGCAGGTGTCACCTGGCTTTCTTCACATTGCATAATGAGGAAGTAGGGCTCAAGAAGCAGGTGCAATACGGACACTTGCTATTGAGGTGTAAGGTTCTTTGTCTCTGACTCAGCATCTCTTAATGAGGCAGGTTAACATAATAGTTTGTAAGCAGGGTAAAATCTCAGTCTTCACTGTTCTTGGTAGTAATCACTATTCCAACTTCTGCCACCAAAGATTAGTTTTACCTGTCCTTAAAAGTCATGTATAAATGGAATTACATAGCATGTACTCTTGTGTCTGGCTTCTTTCATCCAACCTCATGTTTGTGAGATTCATTCACATTATTGCACATAGGCATGTTTTTTTTTTTTTTTATTTCTCATAGTATTCCATTGTGTGAATATTTTAAAACTTACTTTTTCTACTGTTGATGGATGCTGGAGCAGTTCCTGCTATTAGAATTGTGCTGTTATCAACACTTTTATGCATGTCTTTATGAATATATGTATGTATTTCTGTTGGGTATATTCCCAGAGCTGGATCAGAGAGTGTGCATAGATACTGCCAAACAATTTTCTAAAGTATTTGTACCAAGCTACTCTTCCACTAGCAGTGTATGAGCATTCTGGTTTCTCTGTGTACTTTTCCATCCTTGTTGTTTTCCATCTTTTTAGTTTAGTTTAGTTTTTTTTTTTCACAGACATGCTTTTATTTTACCAACATGCATATAAGGAAAGATAAATATGCCAATGGTACACTTCCAATTTTATAGAGCAATCTCACAAGTATTTTTGCCACTTAGGAAAAGAGATACATCAATTATTAAGTTGTTACCAGGGTAAATTGTCAAGGCAATCAGAGCCACAATTTTTTTGTAGGTTATTTTCCCATAAAGACAACTGTTTCCAAAGTCTTCCGAGTCTGACAAAACCAAGTTATTCAAATCATACTTCTAAAGATACAGTTTTAATAGAAACGAGTTGAAAACTGTTATGAATATTCACATTCAAGTCTCCATATTGTACTGGAAAGAGATTAACATTCTTCCAAATGTTCCCAATTGAAAGCAACAGACAATCTATACAACCACATCTTCCCAGTAAACAGAACACAGAAAGTAATAGGGTTTTACAAATACTAGTGAAATTAAGGACATGGTATTTTCTACACAAAACACACAAATTTGCATTGTTTGTATTTCTTTAAAAAAAACTGTCTTTCAGCAGCATAGTTAGCACGTCAGCCACCTTCAGTTCTCCCACTCTGATCATAAGAAAAGTGTTTCTTTTCCCATTACCACCGACAAGAGAAGGTCTTCCTTCTTTGGGGGCTCTCAGTTAATCCTGTCTTAATTGTAGGCCCATATTTCCCCTGGCTCATTTCTGCCTCTTGCCATCTGTTCAGTTTTCCTTCTTAGGGTGGGCACCCACCACCATCTCTTTAGTTCTTCCATCCATTCATTCCATGTATGTCTGTCTTCCTTTAGCCTAGACATTGCTATAGATGGGTGAGGCTTGGGAAGAAGGCAGAGAGGGAGTAAGAGCGCTGGTAGCCTCCTTTACAGGACCATCTCTCTGCCTCTGGAAATGACAAAGAGCCAAGTTAAACTGAAAAGGCTGTTCTACAGATGTTTCTGAGCTACCACTTTTTAAAAAGAGATAGAAGAGATATGAGAAAGAGAGGGAGATGAGAAAGAGAAGAGAAATTGTATACCTACCCTGGCAATGCTGACACTTCACCATGTTCAGGATGAGGAAAGGAGACAGGTAAAATACCTAGCTTTTGTATGGCTTCACTGGTTGAGGCTGAGAAAGCCAGGTACTTGGCAAGGACACCATCATTATCCTTGCCGTTCAAATAGGGTCTAACTTGTCACCTCAACCACTTGCCTGACAGTCAGTAGGGTTCCTGAGTGATGGTGAGGAACTGAGATCTTTTAGGGGAGAAATAGAAAGGTCTTTTATATGCTGGCAGGAAGCCTCGGTCTACCAGCAGTTCTGAAGATCCTTGTTTACCAAAAACCAGTAAGTGGAGATGACAATTGTCTAGGAAGTGTTCATCCAGCAGGCGGCAGCCTAAGGGTGTGTGTGTAGCCAGCAGCAGGCAGCACTGGGTGATCAGAGAGGCAGGAAGAGCCATGGAGGCACATAAATCAGAGACCACGCAGCCCAGTGCTGCTCTCTCTTGACTTTATTAATGCCCAGCAATTGTCCACAGGCCACGTGCAGAACAGACTGAGTAAAACAGGCTCTGAAAAATAGCTGGAAATCCAGGTGGTAGTAACTAGACGAGAAGCCTTTGGGAACAAACAGGGTCCAAGCAGGGCAGACAAATGCAGGGCAATCTACAGCATCATTAATTTGGCTTAGAAGAGTGTGAACCACCACCATGCAGCATGTGATATTAATACAGAACAGCATGAGACCGTGGGGAAGTGGTGCAGCATAGCCACGAAGGTCTCTATCTTGAAAGTTGAGAGAACTGAATGTCCAGTGGAAGGAAGGTGCAGAAAGGTCAGCACGAAACAGGAAAAGGCACACCCTTGCTGTTGCTAAGGCCCCAGTCCAGCAGGAGTTGGTAGGGGACCTATGTGGGAGTATTCCCAAGAGCAAAGGTTAACCAAATTGGCACCCAAAGGGCCTGGGGATCTCCACTGGCTCCCTTATCTGGGGAAGTCTAGCTCTATAGGCTCCTTCATCCAGTAGGTAGTATTACAGTAGATTTGGCCAGAGGTCCTCTTTGATAATCTCAGCAATCCTGTCAGACTCTGGAAGGCTGTTGTCTGAAGACCAGGCAAAGAAGCTGCACATGAGGTCTTGCTTCCTCTGAAGGAAGGCCTGGGGTTCATGGCCCGGGTGCCATATGATGGGAGTGGAAAGAGACACCACTTGGCCAGAGGATCTGACCTTGTATTCCTTCACAATCCACTGGTTTCTAAGTATGGGTTTCTTCGAAAGAAGAACTTGCAGCCTATCCTACAATGTCTGAGTTCCTTCATCTCCAAATTGGTTAAGTACCTGAACATCTCTGCAACTCTGCCTCTAATCAGAGCAGACAGCTGCGGGTGGTTCGGAAAGGCAGTGACCCAGAAGCGCGGCATGTTCTGAATTCTGTGGTTCCTCCGCTGTCGGTAGGGTTGACGTATGTGCCCAAACTTGCGCCCCAACTGGAGGAAGGCGCGGTCAGCCCGAGGGTTCACAGTGTGGGGTTGCAGCTGGATGGCCTCCTGGGGGGTTCTGGTGGAGACCCTCACTCAGGGCCAGGGGCCCTGCCCATCCTTCACCTCATTTACCCCTTTGTGCTCCTCCACCACTTCACCCCTTGGCTTCTCTTCCACTTCAGCCCTCTCCTCGTCCACTGCTTCTGAGAAGATGGGGCCCTCTTCAGTCTTCACTTCCACAGCCTTCACCCCAGCCATCGGCTCAGACTCCGACCGCCCTGTGCCACAGGTCTCTAGGGCCTTCTCCCTACCGGTTTCACTCCAAAAGCCATTTTTCAGGCGGAGCCTGCTTCCACATCCTCCCTGGGTGGCATGGCCTCCTCCCGCCCCACTTTGGCGGCTCCATGACCTTGACCCCCCCCCCAGCGACTGGGATCTGGGGAGCAGGACCGCAGTCTGTGGGGTCCTGGGGTGCGCCCCCCTCCTCCGGAACCTGGGGCGGTGGGAGCGCGACGTCTCCAAGCTGCCCTCACTTGTCTGCGCCATCACGTGCGTCACCTTGGGTTTCCTCTAGAAGCTTCTGGCACTGCTGTGGGTTCAGGTCTCCCAGGGCATCGTCTGGAGTAGTGAGGTTGCAGGATTGGGGGAGAGGGATCCCTGGACCCCATCAGGAACGCTCATGTTGGTAGAGCCTGACCAGCTGTTTGTTGGCATCCGTCTTCCTCAAAAAAGACTTCCTTATGCAAACCATCCGATTGCGCCACCCACCCTTCAGTTTCCAGATACTCACCCTTCAGTCTCTAGACACCCACTCTCGGTCTCATAGAGTCTATTTCTGTGGCTTCTGCATCCTTTTTACTTTCACTATTCTGGTGCATGTGTGACCGTGTTGCACGGTGGTTTTAATTTGCATTTACCTGATGTCTAAGGAATTGGGAATCCATTTTACAGTTCCTCTAATGCATTTGGGACAACTGTCTCAAAGTAACCTGCAGCTTTCCTGACAACTCCTCGCTCTCTCTCCTGCTAAGAACTGTAGCCCTTTTCTTCTGAGTTTTTAGAACCTTCTGCTACCATATCCACCACTTCCACCACCAGATCCATAACCACCACCATAGGGACTGCCCGAGCTTCTTCCACCAAAACTGCCCCCCTTCATGGGTCCATAATTTGATTGCTGTTGTCCACTATAATTTCCAAAATCGTTATAGTTCCCACCACCACCATAGTTACCTCCAAAATTTCCTCCTTCATTGTAACCATCATATCCTCCACCACCATCACCATATCCACCACCTTGGTTTCCATATCCTGGTCCACCACCACCATAGCCTCCTCTACTACTATAACCAGGTCCACCGCCATAGTTGCCACCATCACCTCCAAACCCATAACTACCTCTACTGCCACCACCTCCACCACCATAGCCTCCTCTCCCACCAAAGTTTCCACCACGGCCAAAGTTACCTCCTCCACCTCCAAAGTTTCCTCCACGACCCATAAAGTTGCCAGATCCACCTCCATGACCTCTTTGTGATCCAGCAGATTGCATCTCTTGTTTAGAAAGGGCCTTTTTCACGTCACAATTATGCCCACTAATAGTGTGGTATTTCTGAACAACAATTTTATCAACTGTATCATGATCATCAAAAGTTACAAAAGCAAATCCTCTCTTTTTTCCACTCTGCCTGTCTTCCATAACGTCTATGGTTTCAATCTTGCCATCCTTTTCAAAGTAGTCTCTCAAATTATATTCTTCTGTATCTTCTTTAATACCACCAACAAAAATTTTCTTCACTGTTAGATGGGCACCAGGCTTTACAGAATCCTCTCTAGAAACAGCTCTCTTTGGTTCCACTACACGCCCATCAACCTTGTGTGGTCGAGCACACATTGCTGCATCCACCTCTTCAACACAAGAGTAAGTCGCAAAACCAAAGCCCCTGGAACGTTTTGTTTGGGGGTCTCTCATCACCACACAATCTGTAAGTGTGCCCCATTTCTCAAAATGTTCTCTTAAGCTATCATCTGTAGTTTCAAAGCTCAGACCACCAATGAACAGTTTTCTCAATTGTTCTGGTTCCTTTGGATCATGGCCCTCCTCCCCTCGGCGGCAGCGGCGACGGCCAGAGTCGGGCTGGGGGCGACCGGGCGGTGGTTTAACCTCCATTTTGAGACTGGACTCGCCTCTTCCAACTCGAGTTCAATATGGGACCGAGAGGAAGAGCGCTTTTTCACTATCTTAATGATGCCTTTTAATGAACAAAAGTTTTTAATCTTCATATATTCCAATTTATCATTTTCCCCTTTAGATTGGTGCTTTTTGTTCCCTGTTTAAGAAATCTTGCTTTTTAACATCTTTCACGTTTATATTCAATATCTGCAATCCATTTGAAGTTGCTTTTTTGTGAATGGTGTGATAGGAGTCAAGATTCATTTTTTTTCCCCATATGATTGTCTAACTGACCAAGCAGTATTTGTTGAAGAGACCATCCTTTCCCCATGCATAGATTTTTAGATGTTTCCATAAAAGTGACATATGTCATTGGCCAGAGCTAGTCAGATGGACTTGCCTAGCTTCAAGGGGTCAGGGAAGTGTAATCCTCCCCTGAGACTTGAAAAAGAAGGAAACTGAAAATATTTGTGAGCACTGTATCACTCACTCATCACAGACTATAACTTGCTTAGTGTGTACAAGACCAGCAGAGTTAGGCCAAAGAAAGTAGAGAGAAAGGAATGATGAATATAAGCAGAGAAATGATGAAAGACAATAGAGGTCATCAACCAAAGATTAACAATAGGAGGGGAGAGAATAAGTAAACAATATTTGGAATGAAAAATACAGTCACAGTAGTGATTTAAGGAAATATAAGAGAACATGTTGGACAGACACACAAGTAGATTTTCAAACTTAGATGAAATATATGAATTCATGGAAATGTATAACTCATCAACACTGAAATGCAGTGAAAAACCTAAATAGATACAGAAATAATAAATAGAATCAAGAGTTAGAAAAAAATATTTCTCCAAAATTAGCATGAGGCTGAATGGTTTTGAGACAAATACTACTTTACCTTCAAGGAACACATAATCTATTTCTTTTATTTATTAAACATTCAACACATTTATTGTATGCCTGTAGCATGCCTACCTCTGGTCTAGGCCCTTAGGATATGTTGTTAAAAAGAGCAAGGATTCCACCAACTCCATTTTTCCTTCTCAAGATTGCTTTGGCTATTTGGGGTCTTTTGCATTTCCATACAAATCGTAAGATTTCTTGCTCTAGTTCTGTGAAAAATGCCATTGGTAATTTGATCAGGATTGCATTGAATCTGTAAATTGCTTTGGGTACTACAGTCATTTTCACTATGTTGATTCTTCCAATCCAGGAATGTGGTATGTCCCTCCATCTGTTTGTGTCGTCTTTGATTTCTTTCATCAATGTCTTAAAGTTTTCTGCATACAGATTTTTTGCCTCCTTAGGCAGGTTTATTCCTAGGTATTTTATTCTTTTTGTTGCAGTGGTGAATGGGAGAGTTTCCTTAGTTTCTCTTTATGCTTTTCTGTTCTTAGTGTATAGAAATGCAAGAGATTTTTGTGGGTTAATTTTGTATCCTGCTACTTTACTAAACTCATCAATTAGTGCTAGCAGTTTTCTGGTAGAGTCTTTAGGGTATTCTATATATAATATCATGTCATCTGCAAAGAGTGACAATTTTACTTCTTTTCCAATTTGTATTCCTTTTATTTCTTTTTCTTCTCTGATTGCTGTGGCTAAAACTTCCAAAACTATGTTGAATAATAATGGTGAGAGAGCCTCTTCAATAAGTGGTGCTGCGAAAATTGGACAGCAACATGTAAAAGAATGAAATTAGAACACTTCCTAACACCATACACAAAAATAAACTCAAAATGGATTAAAGACCTACATGTAAGGCCAGACACTATAAAACTCCTAGAGGAAAACATAGGCAGAACACTCTATGACATACATCAAAGCAAGATCCTTTTGGACCCACCTCCTAGAATCATGGAAATAAAATCAAGAATAAACAAATGGGACCTCATGAAACTTAAAAGCTTTTGCACAGCAAAAGAAACCATAAACAAGACTAGAAGGCAACCCTCAGAATGGGAAAAAATAGTTGCCAACGAAACAACGGACAAAGGATTAACCTCCAAAATATACAAGCAGCTCATGCAGCTTCATACCAAAAAAGCAAATAACCCAATCCACAAATGGGCAGAAGACCTAAATAGACATTTCTCCAAAGAAGACATACAGATGGCCAACAAACACATGAAAAGATGCTCAACATCACTAATCATCAGAGAAATGCAAGTCAAAACTACAGTGAGGTATCACCTCACACCAATCAGAATGGCCATCATCACAAAATCTGGAAACAACAAATGTTGGAGAGGATGTGGAGAAAAGGGAACTCTCCTGCACTGTTGGTGGGAATGTAAGTTGGTACAGCCACTATGGAAAACAATTTGGAGGTTCCTTAAAAAACTACAAATAGAACTACCATATGATCCAGTAATCCCACTATTGGGCATATAAGAAAACCATAATCCCAAAAGAAACATGTGCCATAATGTTTATTGCAGCACTCTTTACAATAGCCAGGACATGGAAGCAACCTAAATGCCCATCAACAGATGAATGGATAAAGAAGATGTGGCATATATATACAATGGAATATTACTCAGCTATGAAAAGGGATGAGTTGGAGCTATATGTCATGAGGTGGATAGACCTAGAGTCTGTCATACAGAGTGAAGTAAGTCAGAAAGAGAAAAACAAATATTGTATGCTAACGCACATATACGGAATCTAAAAATGGTACTGATGAACTCAGTGACAAGAACAAGGAAGCAGATGCAGAGAATGGACTGGAGAACTCGAGGTTTGTGGGGGCGGGGGGTGAAGGGGCAGCTGAGATGAAGCGAGAGAGTAGCACAGACATATATATACTACCAACTGTAAAATAGATAGCCAGTGGGAAGTTGTTGTATAACAAAGGGAGTTCAACTCGAGGATGGAAGGTGCCTTAGAGGACTGGGACAGGGACGGTGGGAGAGACTCGAGGGGGGGGGGGAGTCGGGGGTGGGAGGGAATACGGGGATATGTGTATAAAAACAGATGATTGAACTTGGTGTATCCCCCAAAAAAATAATAAATAAATAAAATTAAAAAAAAAAAAAGCAAGGATTTCTTCCCTGTTGGAGTTTCTAGCAGAGGAGAAAATAAATAATAGTAATAAAAAGTAAACAAAACATTAGAACGTGATAAGTGCTATAGATAAAACAATAGGTAGAATTGAGTAAGGGGATTGAGAGTCCTTAGGGTAAGGAATGAGGAGCATACTGTGGTTTTAAATAGGGTAGTTAAAGGGAACCTCATTGAAAAGATAAGATTTTGGCAAAGATTAAAGAAAATGAGGGATTTAGCTAAGTGGATATTCTGAAGAAGAGCATTCCAGTAAGAGAAGAGAGCTAAGCAAAGGCTCTAGGACAGAAGCATGCTTAGGGTATTCAAGGAATAACAAGGAGATCAGCGTGACGAGCAGGGTGAAAGTGAGAAAGGCCAGAAAAAGTCGGATCTTACATGATACTGTAAGAAATTTGGCTTTTACTCTTAATGAAGTGGGAAACCACTACAGGATTTTGAGCAGAAGACTCAAAATTTGACTCATATTTTGCATGGGCCACTCTGGCTCCTGGGTGAAGAACAGAGTGTGTGGGGCCAATGGTAGATGTAGGGAGATCTTTTAGGAGGCTATCAAAGTAATCCAGGTGAAAGGTGATATTCCTTAGACCAGGTGGTAGCAGTGGAGGTGGGTAGTACGTACAGTATGATGGTAAAGCCAGCATGATTTCATGATGAATTGGACATGCGGTATAAAAGAAGGAAAAAAGTCAAGGATGACTCTGGATTTTGACCTGAGCAGCTGATAGGATAGAGTTACCAGAAGCAGAGGTAGGGAAGGTTATGGTAGAGCAAATCTTTGCAGGAAAATCAGAAGTTTGCTTTTGGACATGTTAACTTTTAGATGACTATTGGACAACAGAGGTGAGATACCAAGTGGATATTATGAGTTTGGAGCATAGGAGAGGTCTGGGATGGGGATACATATTTGGAATTAATTAGCAAACATGATGTTTAAAGATATATTTAAAGCTGGATGAAATCACCAAGGATATAAGTAGCAACAGACAGAGCCCTGGGGCCTCCAAAATTATAAGGTCAGGGAGAAGAGGAAGAACCAGCAAAAAAGACTAAGGAGAGACCAGTGAAGTAGGAGGGAATCTGAAAATGTGCAGTATGCTGAAAGCCAAATGTTTAAAGGAAAGTGTTCAACTGTGTGATGTGGTGTTGAAAGGTCAAGTAAAATGAGAATTGACCAATGGGTTACAAGAAAAGTGATGGAGGATTAGAATAAGTTTTAAAGGGAATTGGAGTAGAGAAATTGGAGACAGTGAATATTGATAATTATTTTTGAAAAATTTGCCCAAAGGGAAATAAATGGAGTCATCACTTGACAAGAACAGTTTTAGAGGAGGGTGGCAGAGTTTTAGGTAGGGTGACAGCTTGGCTCTAATGGGTTTAAGAGAAAATCCAGAAAGTAAAAATGGCAAGTATAGATGACTCTTGAAGTTTTGCTCCAAAGAAATAGGATAACGGCTGGTGGAGAAAGTGGGCCAAAGAAAAGATTTTTAAAACGGGAGAAAAAGAAGTATGTGTGCGTGCTGATGTGAATGATTCAGCAGGGAGCAAAGGTTAGTGATGTGGGAGAGAGACAGGAGAATCACTGCAGGGATGTCCTTGAACAGGTGAAAGCACATAGAATCTAGTGCCTACATAGAGGAGGAGGAGTCAGCCTTTAATAGGAGCGTGACAAATTGACCTATGGGAACGAGCAGGAAGGCAAAGTATGAGGGTGTAGATGCTGGCTGGTGGCTAAAAGTGTTGATGGAATCTATGAAATTCTCTTCTGATTGCTTCAGTGTTCTCAGTAAAGGAGAAAGCAAGATTCAACTCAAGAGAGAGGATGAGGCCAGAGGATTCTGGGGAGAGAGGGGTAGGAAGTAGTTGTCTGGAGAATCGAAGGGTGACTGGACTATGACATATGGTATGATTGCCAAACAGCATGAAGATGATGAGTTGGAAGTGAGGCACGTCAGCATGGTTGTGCGTTTTTCTTCAGCTGCGTTCAGTTTACAGGTGCAGCATGAGTAAGCAGAGTTGGATTTAGTCAGAGCTGAAGCCAGAAGGGCAAGAGAATGACTATAATCATTGATCTTGGAATCTAAGCTAAAGGAATAAAGGATATATAGAGACAAGGGGCAATGAAAAGGTGTCCTGATCAATGGATTGGAAGACCCAGGGAACTGAAGGGTCCCTGGGGTCAAGTTCCAGAGTGAGCCAGAAGGATGAGAGATAGCGGTCTGAGAGTAGACTGTAGGGGATTGGTTAGAACCTACTCATCCATCCAACTTGGGCTCTAATAAGGCATATTGAGGATGAGGTCATTGCAGGGGAAGAGGTCAGTGAACCAAGAGGCCTGGGTGGGAAGGATCACCTATCTGTATATTGAAATCACTGAAAGATAAGACCTGAAAGAAGTGAGAATAAACCAGGAGCTAAAATGCTTGAGAAATGAGGGAGAAATAACATGAGAACAATAAGAATGCAGGGCATTAGGTGATTTAAACTGATGACAGGAGAATTAAAGCTGGGTCTGTATTCTAGGGTCAAAGTTAATTATATACCACCACCACCTTTGGCTAAATTAGTCAGAAGATAGACACTTTTAGAATTTCATATTATTTAATGTCACAGGACCTGCATTATATTATTTTTTTCTTTTTCAAAGTATCCAGAAGAAATTCACACATATATTAGCTGATCAAAACCAAGGAATGTATATGTTTTTTAAAATTGCAAAGTGAGTGGTGATAATACTTTTTTAGTTCAGTGCAAAATGTTATTCTCTTTTAGGATCTTTCATTCTGCTTGTGTCCTAGACTATGGACTAGAAACTACTGAAAAGAACAAAATATGATTTTAACTTGGGGCTTGAAACATGCTGGCTATAAAAAAAATTTTTAAGGGGAGTAAAGGGAGCTAGTACAAAATCTCAGAAATATCTAGTCAACCAGAGGCAGAAAGAAGGAACGGGGAGGGAGAGAAAGAAAAAGGAAAGAGAAGAAGAAATATGAGTAAAGAAAGAAGATGATTTTGGGGAAGAGTACAGTTCACCCACAAATCTGCACATCACAGAATTGTGAAGTGTTTAAATTCTCTGGGAAACAGAAACAGCATGAGGTTTCAAAAGATAAACTTAATATAAGATGAACGAAGAGAGCCTGTGAATTGTATAGTCTTATTTTTCTTTGACTCCTCAAATATTGTTGTTTGGTTCTTACTTGTTTTGAAAGCAATCTCTCATTCTTGACCTAAATTCTTTAAACAAGTGTGTTTGTTTAGTGACTTAGCATACAGAAATATTGTTCTTTGGGCTAGGCCACCCAGTTTAGAAAGCTGAGGGCCTCAATACACTATGTTACTTTCTTAAGACTCAAAAAATGTTGGTAGACAAGAGCAGGAGATGTACACTTTGTTAATTTCCTTTTTCCCATAGACCATCAAGCTGTTTGCAAAGGAAATGGTAAAGAAGAAGCTTTGAGTGATTAACCAAGCAGCTTTATAGCTGCAGTCATCTCTATTGCCTCTTAGAAATAGCATATAAATATAGAAGTAGGGAGAAAATATTTGAGTTACCAGGGTGTGGGTAATGATTTACCCTGGGAAAGTTAACAATTATGATTTAATCATTTTCTACCACTACAGCTTCTAGAGAGCAAATATACTTCATGGTGACTAATGAAACTGTTAAGAGGCTAAGGTCTGTGTAGGGTGGGGGGTAGAGCCAGATGGCAGGCGTGACCAAATCAGCCATGGATACACAGAGCCATTACAAAAATTTAAAATATAGGTCAAAACACTATATAAAATGTTTATACTATCTAAATGTTAAACATACATAATCATTCTGAGATAAAATTAAGTATTAAAAATAGTGAAACTGGTACTGTAGCAAATGAATAAAATTTAATCATGAAAAATTGAAATAATATTATTGGATCTTCTAAAAATAGCGTGATGGTGCATTGATGGTGTCATCATTGCAATATGAGCATAGTTTGGGGGCAGAAATTTCTAGCAGCTTTAAAAACTTTCAGGCTCTGCACCAGTAGCAGAATGGTGAACAGGGATTTGCTCTAAATCTTAGTATTTTCTTCTTAGCTGTCATTTTTTTTAATTTTTAATTTTCAATTTTTTTAAGAACTTTTATTGAGATACAATTAACAGAAAAAAAACTGCATGTATTTAGAGTATACAATTTGGTATCCCAATCTCCCAATTGATTCCCCCTCAATTCTCCCCGCTTTCCCCAGTTGGTGTCCATATGTTTGTTCTCTACATCTGTGTCTCTATTTCTGCCTTGCAAACTGGTTGATCTGTACTATTTTTCTATATTCCACATATATGTGTTAATATACGATATTTGTTTTTCTCTTTCTGACTCACTTCACTCTCTATGACAGTCTCTAGGTCCATCCGTGTCTCTACAAATGCCCCAGTTTCATTGCTTTTTAGAGCTGAGTAATATTCCATTGTATATATGTACCACTTCTTCTTTATCCATTCATCTGTTGATGGACATTTAGGTTGCTTCCATGTCCTGGCTATTGTAAATAGTGCTGCAATGAACATTGGAGTACATGTGTCTTTTTGAATTATGGTGCTCTCTGGGTATATGCCCAGCAGTGGGATTGCTGGGTCATATGGTAGTTCTATTTTTAGTTTTGCAAGGAACCTCCATACTGTCCTCCATAGTGGCTGTATCAATTTACATTCCCACCAACAGTGCAAGAGCGTTCCCTTTTCTCCACACCCTCTCCAGCATTTACTGTTTGTAGATTTTCTGATGATGCCCATCCTGACCAGTGTGAGGTGATACCTCATTATAGTTTTGATTTGCATTTCTCTAAGAATTAGTGATGTTGAGCAGCTTTTCATGTGCCTCTTAGTGATCCGTATATCTTCTTTGGAGAAATGCCTATTTAGGTCTTCTGCCCATTTTTTGATTGGGTTGTTTGTTTTTTGATATTGAGCTGGATAAACTGTTTATATATTTTGGAGATTAATCCTTTGTCTGTTGATTCATTTGCAAATATTTTCTCCCATTCTGAGGGTTGTCTTGTCTTGCTTATAGTTTCCTTTGCTGTGCAGAAGCTTTGAAGTTTCATTAGGTCCCACTTATTTATTTTTGTTTTTATTTCCATTATTCTAGGGGGTGGATCAAAAAAGATCTTACTGTTATTTATGTCGAAGAGTGTTCTTCCTATGTTTTCCTCTAGGAGTTTTATAGTGTCTGGCCTTACATTTAGGTCTTTAATCCATTTGGAGTTTATTTTTGTGTATGGTGTTAGGAAGTGTTCTAATTTCATTCTTTTCCATGTAGCTGTCCAGTTTTCCCAGCACCACTTATTGAAGAGGCTGCCTTTTCTCCACTGTATATCCTTGCCTCCTTTGTCATAGATTAGTTGACCGTAGTTTATCTCTGGGCTTTCTATCTTGTTCCATTGATCTATATTTCTGTTTTTGTGCCAGTACCATACTGTCTTAATCACTGTAGCCTTGTAGTATAGCCTGAAGTCAGGAAGCCTGATTCCACCAACTCCGTCTTTCCTTCTCAAGATCGCTTTGGCTATTCAGGGTCTTTTGCATTTCCAAACAAGTCATAAAATTTCTTGTTCTAGTTCTGTGAAAAATGCCATTGGTAATTTGATCGGGATTGCATTGAATCTGTAGATTGCTTTCAGTAGTATAGTCATTTTCACAATGTTGATTCTTCCAATCCAAGAACATGGTATGTCCCTCCATCTGTTTGTGTCTTCTTTGATTTCTTTCATGAGTGTCTTGTAGTTTTCTGAGTACAGGTCTTTTACCTCCTTGGTTAGGTTTATTCCTAGGTATTTTATTCTTTTTGTTGCAATGGTGAATGGGATTGTTTCTTTAATTTCTCTTTCTGTTTTTTCATTGTTAGTGTATAGAAATGCAAGAGATTTCTGTGTGTTAATTTTGTATCCTGCAACTTTACAAAATTCATTGGTTAGCTCGAGTAGTTTTCTGGTGGCATCCTTAGGATTTTCTATGTATAGTATCATGTCATCTGCAAACAGTGACAGTTTTACTTTTTCTTTTCCAATTTGGATTCCTTTCATTTCTTTTTCTTCTCTGATTGCTGTGGCAATGACTTCCAAATCTATGTTGAATAGTAGTAGCGAGAGTGGACATCCTTGTCTTGTTCCTGATCTTAGAGGGAATGCTTCCAGTTTTTCACCATTGAGAATGATGTTTGCTGTCGGTTTGTCATATATGGCCTTTATTATGTTGAGGTAGGTTCCCTCTATGCCCACCTTCTGGAGCGTTTTTATCATAAATGGGTGTTGAATTTTGTCAAAAGCTTTTTCTGCATCTATTGAGATGATCATGTGATTTTTATCCTTCAGTTTGTTAATATGGTGTATCACATTGATTGATGTGCGTATATTGAAGAATCCTTGCATTCCAGGGATAAACCCCACTTGATCATGGTGTATGATCCTTTTAATGTGTTGTTGGATTCTGTTGGCTAGTATTTTGTTGAGGATTTTTTGCATCTATGTTCATCAGTGATATTGGTCTGTAGTTTTCTTTTTTTGTAGTGTCTTTGTCTAGTTTTGGTATCAGGGTGATGGTGGCCTCATAAAATGAATTTGGGATTGTTCCTTCCTCTTCAATGTTTTGGAAGAGTTTGAGAAGGATGGGTGTTATCTCTTCTCTAAGTGTTTGATAGAATTCACCTGTGAATCCATCTGGTTCTAGACTTTTCTTTGTTGGGAGATTTTTAATCACAGTTTCAATTTCATTCCTTGTGTTTGGTCTGTTCATATTTTCTATGTCTTCCTGATTCAGTCTTGGAAGGTTATACCTTTCTAAGAATCTGTCCATTTCATCCAGGTTGTCCATTTTATTGGCATATAGTTGCTTGTAGTAATCTCTTATGGTGCTTTTTATTTCTGCAGTGTCTGTTGTAACTTCTGTTTCATTTCTGATTTTATTGATTTGAGTCCTCTCCCTCTTTTTCTTGATGAGTCTTGCTAGAGTTTTATCAATTTTATTTATCTTCTCAAAGAACCAGCTTTCAGTTTTATTGATTTTTGCTATTGTTTTCTTTGTTTCTATTTCATTTATTTCTGCTTTGATCATTATGATTTCTCTCCATCTACTCACTTTGGGTTTTGTTTGCTCTTCTTGCTCTAGTTTCTTTAGGTGTGAGGTTAGATTGTTTATTTGGGATTTTTCTTGTTTCTTTTCTTTTTTTTTTTTAATTTTTTATTTTTGGGGGGTACACCAGGTTCAATCAACTGTTTTTTATACACATATCCCCATATTCCCTCCCTTCCTTGATGCCCCCCCCCTCGAGTCCCCCCCACCCTCCCTGCCCCAGTCCTCTAAGGCATCTTCCATCCTTGAGTTGGACTCCCTTTGTTATACAACAACTTCCCACTGACTTTTTTACAGTTGGTAGTATATATATGTCTGTGCTACTCTCTCGCTTCTTCTCAGTTTCCCCTTCACCCCCCGCCCCCTCCCATACCTTGAGTTCTCCAGTCCATTCTCTGTATCTGCTTCCTTGTTCTTGTCACTGAGTTCATCAGTACCATTTTTAGATTCCGTATATGTGAGTTAGCATACAATATTTGTTTTTCTCTTTCTGACTTACTTCACTCTGTATGACAGACTCTAGGTCTAGCCATCTCATTACATATAGCTCCATCTCATCCCTTTTTATAGCTGAGTAATATTCCATTGTATATATATGCCACATCTTCTGTATCCATTCATTTGTTGATGGGCATTTAGGTTGCTTCCATGTCCTGGCTATTGTAAACAGTGCTGCAATAAACATTATGGTACAAGTTTCTTTTGGGATTATGGTTTTCTTTGGGTATATGCCCAGGAGTGGGATTACTGGATCATATGGTAGTTCTATTTGTAGTTTTTGAAGGAACCTCCAAATTGTTTTCCATAGTGGCTGTACCAACTTACAGTCCCACCAACAGTGCAGGAGAGTTCCCTTTTCTCCACACCCTCTCCAACATTTGTTGTTTCCAGACTTTGTGATGATGGCCATTCTGATTGGTGTGAGGTGATACCTCATTGTGGCTTTGACTTGCATTTCTCTGATGATGAGTGATGTTGAGCATCTTTTCATGTGTTTGTTGGCCATCTGTATGTCTTCTTTGGAGAAATGTCTATTTAGGTCTTCTGCCCATTTGTGGATTGGGTTATTTGCTTTTTTGGTATTCAGCTGCATGAGCTGCTTGTATATTTTGGAGGTTAATCCTTTGTCCATTGCTTCATAGGCAATTATTTTTTCCCATTCTGAGGGTTGCCTTTTAGTCTTGTTTATGGTTTCTTTGGCTGTGCAAAAGCTTTTAAGTTTCATGAGGTCCCATTCGTTTATTCTTGATTTTATTTCCATGATTCTAGGAGGTGGGTCCAAAAGGATCTTGCTTTGATGTATGTCAAAGAGTGTTCTGCCTATGTTTTCCTCTAGGAGTTTGATAGTGTCTGGCCTTACATGTAGGTCTTTAATCCATTTTGAGTTTATTTTTGTGTATGGTGTTAGGAGGTGTTCTAATTTCATTCTTTTACATGTAGCTGTCCAGTTTTCCCAGCACCACTTATGGAAGAGACTGTCTTTTTTCCATTGTATACTCGTGCCTCCTTTGTCAAAGATAAGGTGCCCATATGTGTTTGGGCTTACTTCTTAGTTCTCTATTCTATTCCATTGATCTTCCTTTCTATTTTTGTGCCAGTACCATACTGTCTTGATCACTATGGCCTTGTAGTATAGTTTGAAGTCAGGAAGCCTGATTCCACCAACTCCATTTTTCCTTCTCAAGATTGCTTTGGCTATTCGGGGTCTTTTGCGTTTCCATACAAATCGTAAGATTTCTTGCTCTAGTTCTGTGAAAAATGCCATTGGTAATTTGATCGGGATTGCATTGAATCTGTAAATTGCTTTGGGTAGTACAGTCATTTTCACGATGTTGATTCTTCCAATCCAGGAACATGGTATGTCCCTCCATCTGTTTGTGTCATCTTTGATTTCTTTCATCAATGTCTGAAAGTTTTCTGCATACAGATCTTTTGCCTCCTTAGGCAGGTTTATTCCTAGGTATTTTATTCTTTTGGTTGCAATGGTGAATGGGAGAGTTTCCTTAATTTCTCTTTCTGCTCTTCCGTTGTTAGTGTATAGGAATGCAAGAGATTTCTGTGCATTAATTTTGTATCCTACTACTTTACTAAACTCATCAATTAGTGCTAGCAGTTTTCTGGTAGAGTCTTTAGGGTTTTCTATATATAATATCATGTCATCTGTAAAGAGTGACAATTTTACTTCTTCTTTTCCAATTTGGATTCCTTTAATTTCTTTTTCTTCTCTGATTGCTGTGGCTAACACTTCCAAAACTATGTTGAATAATAGTGGTGAGAGTGGACACCCTTGTCTTGTTCCTGTTCTTAGAGGGAATTCTTCCAGTTTTTCCCCATTGAGAACAATGTTGGCTTTTGGTTTGTCATATATGGCTTTTATTATGTTGAGGTAATTTCCTTCTATGCCCATTTTCTGGAGAGCTTTTATCATAAATGGATGTTGAACTTTGTCAAAAGCTTTTTCTGCATCTATTGAAATGATCATATGGTTTTTATCCTTCAATTTGTTGATATGATGTATCATGTTGATTGATTTGCGTATATTGAAGAATCCTTGCATCCCAGGGATAAACCCCACTTGATCGTGGTGTATGATTTTTTTAATGTGCTGTTGGAGTCTGTTAGCTAGTATTTTGTTGAGGATTTTTGCATCTATATTCATCAGTGATATTGGTCTGTAGTTTTCTTTTTTTGTGACATCTTTGCCTGGTTTTGGTATCAGGGTGATGGTAGCCTCATAGAATGAGTTTGGGAGTGTTCCGCCTTCTGCAATATTTTGGAAGAGTTTGAGAAGGATAGGTGTTAACTCTTCTCGAAATGTTTGATAGAATTCGCCTGTGAATCCATCTGGTCCTGGGCTTTTGTGTGTTGGGAGATTTTTAATCACTGCCTCAATTTCTGTACTTGTGATTGGTCTGTTCATGGTTTCTATTTCTTCCTGGTTCAGTCTTGGAAGATTGTATTTTTCTATGAATGTATCCATTTCTTCCAGGTTATCCAATTGATTGGCATATAGTTGCTTGTAGTAGCCTCTCATGATGTTTTGTATTTCTGAGGTGTCCATTGTGACTTCTCCTTTTTCATTTCTAATTCTGTTGATTTGCATCTTCTCCCTTTTTTTCTTGATGAGTCTGGCTAATGGTTTATCAATTTTGTTAATCTTCTCAAAGAACCAGCTTTTAGTTTCATTTATTTTTCTTATGGTTTCTTACCTTTCTTTTTCATTTATTTCTGCTCTGATCTTTATGATTTCTTTCCTTCTGCTCACTTTGGGGTTTCTTTGTTCTTCTTTCTCTAGTTGTTTGAGGTGTAAGGTTAGGTTGTTTATTCGATCATTTTCTTGTTTCTTAAGGTAGGACTGTATTGCTATAAACTTCCCTCTTAGAACTGCTTTTGCTGCATCCCATAGGTTTTGGGTTGTTGTGTTTTCATTGTCATTTGTCTCTAGGTATTTTTGATTTCCTCTTTGATTTCTTCAGTGATCTGTTGGTTATTTAGTAGTGTATTGTTTAGCCTCCATGTATTTGTGTTTTTTACAGTTTTTTTCCTGTAATTGATTTCTAATCTCATAGCATTGTGGTCAGAAAAGGTGCTTGATACGATTTCAATTTTCTTGAATTTACCAAGGCTTGATTTATGACCCAAGATGTGATCTATCCTGGAGAATGTTCCATGTGCACTTGAGAAGAACATGTAATCTGCTGTTTTTGGTGTAATGTCCTATAGATAGCTATTAAATCCAGCTGATTTATTGTGTCATTTAAAGCTTGTGTTGCCTTAGTAATTTTCTGTGTGGATGAGCTGTCCATTGGTGTAAGTGGGGTGTTAAAGTCCCCCACTATGATTGTGTTACTGTCGATTTCCTTTTTCATAGTTGTTAGCATTTGCCTTACGTATTGAGGTGCTCCTATATTAGGTACATATATATTTATAATTGTTATCTCTTCTTGGATGGATCCCTTGATCTTTATGTATTGTCCTTTCTTGTCTCTTGTAACATTTTTTATTTTAAAGTCTATTTTATCTAATATGAGTATGGCTACTGCAGCTTTCTTTTGATTTCCATTTGCATGGAATATCTTTTTCCATCCCCTCACTTTCAGTCTGTATGTGTCCCTAGGTCTGAAGTGAGTCTCTTGGAGACAGCATATATATGGGTCTTGTTTTTGTATCCATTCCACCAGTCTGTGTCTTTTGATTGGTGCATTTAGTCCATTTACATTCAAGGTAATTATCGATATGTATGTTCCTGTTACCATTTTCTTAATTGTTTTGTTTTTGTTTCTGTAGGTCCTTTTCTTCTCTTATGTTTCCCGCTTAGAGAAGTTCCTTTAGCATTTGTTGTAGGGCTGGTTTGGTGGTGCTGAATTCTCTTAGCTGTTGCTTGTCTGTAAAGCTTTTGATTTCTCCATCAAATCTGAATGAGATCCTTGCTGGGTAGAGTATTCTTGGTTGTAGGTTCTTCCCTTTCATCACTTGAAATATATCGTGCCACTCCCTTCTGGCTTGCAGAGTTTCTGCTGAGAAATCAGCTGTTAACCTGATGGGAGTTCCCTTGTATGTTATTTGTCGTTTTTCCTTTGTTGCTTTTAGTAACTTTTCCCTGTCTTTAATTTTTGTCAGTTTGACTACTATATGTCTTGGCATGTGTCTCCTTGGGTTTATCCTGCCTGGGACTCTCTGTACTTCCTGGACTTAGGTAGCTATTTGCTTTCCCATGTTAGGGAAGTTTTCAACTATAATCTCTTCCAGTATTTTCTCAGGTCCTTTCTCTCTCTCTTCTCCTTCTGGGACCCCTATAATGTGAATGTTGGTGTGTTCAACATTGTCCCAGAGGTCTCTTAGGCTGTCTTCAGTTCTTTTCATATTTTTTTCTTTATTCTTTTCTGCATCAGTGATTATCACCATTCTGTCTTCCAGGTCACTTATTCGCCCTTCTGCTTCAGTTAATCTGCTATTGGTTCCTTCTAGTGTATTTTTCATTTCAGTTATAGTGTTGCATATCTCTGTTGGTTTGTTCTTTAATTCTTCTAGGTCTTTGGTAAACTTTTCTTGCAACTTTTCGATCTTTGCATCCAATCTTTTTTCAAAGTCTTGGATCACCTTTACCATCATTATTCTGAATTCTTTTTCTGGAAGGCATGCCTATCTCCTCTTCATTTAGTTGTTTTTCTGGTGTTTTATGTTGTCCCTTCATCTGGTACAAAGTCTTTTGCCTTTTCATTTTCTCTGTCTTTCTGTGGCCGTGGTTTTTAGTTCCACAAGATGAAATACTGCTGACACTGCTTGATTCTGCTGTCTGCCCTCTTGTGGAGGAAGCTGTCTAGGAGGCTCGTGGGAGCTTCATAATGGGAGGGACTGATGGTGGGTTGGGCTGGGTGGGCAGAGCTCAGTAAAACTTTAATCTGCTTGCCTGCCAGTGGATGGGGCTGTGTTCCCACTTTGCTGGTTGTTTGGCCTGAGGCTACCCAGCACTGGAGCTTACAGGCTCTTTGATGGGGCTAATGATGGTCTCTGGGAGGGCTCAAGCCAATGAGCACTCCCCAGAACCCCTGCTGCCAGTGCCCTCATCTCCTTGGTGAGCCATAGCTGCCTCCCACCTCTGCAGGCAACCCTCCATCACCAGCAGATAGGTCTGGTTCAGTGTCCTATGGGGTCACTGCTCCTTCCCCCTGGGTCCTGGTGAGCACACTTTTTTCTGTGCCCTCCAAGAGTGGAGTCTCTGTTTCCCCCAGTCCTGTGGAGGTGCTGCAATCAAATCCCGCTGGCTTTCAAAGTCTTATTCTCTGGGGATTCCTCCTCCTGTTGCTGGACCCCCAGGTTGGGAAGCCTGACATGGGGCTCAGATCCCTCACTTTAGTGGGTGGACTTCTGTGGTATAACTGTTCTCCAGTTTGTGAGTCACCCACCCAACATTTATGGGATTTGATTTTAATGCCGTTGTGCCCCTCCTACCATTTCATTGCAGCTTCTCCTTTGTCTCTGGATGTGGGGTGGTTTTTTTTTTTTTTTATGAGTTCCAGTGTCTTTCTGTTGATGATTGTTCAGCAGTTAGTTGTAATTCTGGTGCTCTTGCAAGGCAGAGTGAGCACACATCCTCCTACTCCGCCATCTTGATTCTCTCCTCTTAGCTGTCATTTTTAAATAATTTTTTTATTTTTATTTTTTTAGAAACAGCAATATTTTATGTTTTAGCACATTACGTCCTCACTATATCCTATGAACTAGCAGGTAGGAAAACTGAAGCACAGAAATAATAAGTAATTTGCTCATGGATACACACTAAATTGCAAAGTCAAGAAATGAACCCAGATAATGAGACTCTAAAGGTCGTCCTATTAAACACTTCAGGGTACACTCTAAGCCATTCTCAGCCTCAATTTTCTCATCTATAAAATATGATCTATAATTATCTCTTATGGTGGTTTCAACAATTAAATAATATGTGGGACATGGGTGGGGGAGATGCTGGTATTGTCTATCTGTTTCTGTATTGTTTGATTTGTTATAATGAGCATGAATTATTCATGTATTTTTTAATCAAGAAAAAAAATGTTAAGGCCTCTAAGAGTGTCTGGTACAGAGAGGCACCCAGTAAAGTCATTATTATGTCTGAGAGCAAATTCAGAGTTTCCATTTGACTCAATAGGGATTTGTCATCTCCGGAAGCTCAGGTGCAAAGGGAAGAAATAAGATAGGGGAACAGCTAGAGAATTCAAGTTAGATGTTTTTACTTGCTAGTGAGATGTTCTTATACATCTTAAAGTGAGGGGTGAGAACCAATGGGAGGGGAGCACATTGGTTTGGGCAAGTGGAAATTAACCAATGGAGCAAAGTCCCAAGGAATTGGGAGTTTCGGGGGAGTCCTAGAACTCTGGATGAATTAACTTATTTTGGAGAAGATTAACAGTGACTTGTTAGTCGCTAAGCCCCATTTTCTAAGGTAACAAAAATATCAAGATTGTTTTGGAAAATGAGAAAGGAATTAAAAGAACTCTGTGGTTTTCTTTATTTATCTACCTGGTTCTGGGGGATATGAGAATAGGTTTTCTGAAGAAGAGCCATCAGTTTATTTTTCCATTTGTGGGTTGCAATGGTAAAATGATTGTTGGCAAAAGAACATCTTTTCAAGCTGCTTCCCTTGGTGTAGGTCAGAGGAGCAACAAGAGGAGTTATTTCTGCAGCTGGAAAAAAGGTTCAGAGCTGTCTTCCTGGAGTCAGCTCTCATTTCAGAGTCTAAAATAGATTTGAAATACTGGGCTGTTTGGAAATTGGGACCTATTCATTCTAAGCACATCTGTTGGTAGCTGTTGAAATTCAAATAAATTCAAATAAAGTCCAAGTAATGCTCATATTACACTTACGGATTTCAAGGAGTGTTAAAAAACACATACACAGAAAACCTACACTCCAGTCACTGACACTGCCTAAGACACAACATGGAAAGCCTTGATTTTCTGCCAACCACAGTTACTTTGAACCTGAGCCACCACATTTTAGTTCCTTTAAAATGCCCCTTCCTCCCTACCTGAACTTTTCAACTGAGATTCATTTTCATTTCAAGAGTTTAAATATGAACTATATCAAATAGTTCTGTATTTTGATTTTGATCATTCCACAGCCTTCAGTAGTGAAATGAGGTAGTTAGACTGTTAAACGCATAAAGCCAGGATTGAATAAATGCGTTTTTCTCTTTGTCTTCTAATTTTAGTAAATAAAAAATTTCAGTTAGGTGCTGTGATTAAGGAAACTTGGTATATCTATTTATTTATATATGACTCCAGTCCATAAAGGATTCAAGGCATCTTTAAAAAGGCAAACACAGGACAGAAAAATAAGAGAAATTCCTTTTTTTTCAATTAAGCTATGACTCTCTTACAAGGAAGTTTGATCTATCAAATGTATTGAAAGAAGTAGAACCATTTTAAGGTTCTGAGTTTTAATTTTTTTCTTAACAGTTAAAATTTTGAATAGTATTTCAAGTACCATATTTATAAGTCATTACCTTGCAGTTTACAGTGTTATAAGTAGGTACCACACCAAGTACATTATGTGAATTTTCTCCTTTAGTTTAAACCTCATAATTAAACTTTGAAGTATTATTATTTCCATCTTATAGATAAAAGTATCCAAGGCTTACAAGTAAGTAATTTGCCCAAAGTCACATAATGAGTCAGGATTCAAATCCATGTCTGTTATTCTGAGTTATTAGCTCCTAATCTAAATTATGCCTTACATATAGGAGGCGTTGAAAGAGAAGATCAAGGACCGTAAAAGTAAATAGAAATATGTTAGAAATCACAAAAGAGAAATTCACATGTAAAAGGAGACATTTGTCTAAATCTAAGGCTAACTTTTAAAGTCAGTATTATGGTGAAAATAAAGCATCAGGAAGGAAGAAGACAAACGTGGTACCAACAGCCCACAAGGCTCCACAGACAAAGGGGTGGCAGAATCACACACTTGATTCTCAAGGTGTTTTCTTGCATTTCTTAGTGCCTTTGGGAAATGTGAGTGCTCTCTATAAGGTTCTGGAGCGGTGAAAGACCTTACTCTGGGAAACTTAATAACTTACCATTTGACACTAATATTTCTGGTTTCTTCTGTCTAACTCTTCGCTTTCATCTATATGTTGAAAAATATAATCTATATTAGAATCTGTAATGTTTAATAACTAGTATTGTTCAATACTAGTACAGGGGTTTCCTGCTTCCTTCCCAATCTTATGTACAGAAAAAATATTATCCATGATTCCACTATTTTTTGTCAGTAGTGATTTTCATTTTTGCCTTTTTTCATCTGTAACATTTTTGAAAATTTGAGTGAGTTCTTTACATATTATACATACTATTTTTCTATCATGATGAATACAAACGTTTCCCAATTGTTTCTCTTCTTTAAATGTTGTTAATTTTTTATGTTATAATCATTTTTTTACTTGATATTTTTGAGCTATTTATTTTTTCCTTTGTGATTTTCATTACTACCCTAAGCTTTTCAAAGATGTTATCCCTCTAAAGATTTCATTAATATTTCATTTTTTTTCTCATAGCTTTGCTAAGAATTAAAGCAAATATTTACTCTTTAATCCACTAGGGGCTTATTCTGTGTGGTAGAAAAGCTGATCTAATCACTTTTTGTCTTGTTTTGTGTTTGTTCACCAGTTACCATCGCAATTATTAAAGTATATTAGGCAATTATTAAATAGAATTAAGCAATTATTAAATAAATATTATTTTCCTTAATTTTGTGAGTTATGTAATACATTAAATTTATTTCTATATGTCCCACACTTCTGTATTTTAATCATTTAATTAATATACTTTGTTTTAGGATTTCCTGGGAACTAGATTAACATCATAACTTGTGGTTTCTTTGTTAGTGCAGAATTTTAATATTTAACAAATAGTAAATCTTACTTGCTGGAATTCGTTTTCCTATATGGTAACAGTATATATCGCAATTTGTTCATCTTGTTTTATATATTCTAATATACCTTTATAGTTTTCTTTACATATGACTCATAAGTCTTTATAATTTTGTTTATAACTGTCATAGGCAATTCTGTTAAGTTTATCCATCCCCCCCCTTTTTTTTTTTGAATGGAATTTCTTTCCTTTTTATTATGTTATTGAGCTGGTGGTTACCATGATAAAGAAAGCCCCTAATTATGGTAAGTTCATTATAAACCAGTCACTTTGATAAACTCATGGGATAATAAATTTAAACAGATTTCTTAGGATTTCTATATACGCAATACATTCTGCAAATAACCACAGTTTTCTCTCTCCCTTTAATGTATCATTCCATTGGCATTAAGTGAATGCCCACGAAATGGCAGTTGCCATTTGTATATTAAAAAGAGGATTAAGCTGAGTCAGGAAACTTGAATCCTACTGTCAGTTCCACAACTAAAAAAGCCATCTATGAGACACATTCTGTGTGCCAGGCATCATGCTAAGTACTTTACATAGTCCATCTTGCCTAAGGCTTTAAATAAGCCTACAGAGTATATATACTATTAAATATCATAGGTAGGGGAACTGAATTTTAGCAGGTATAGAAGCCAAGGCTGGCCCATGCTAGGCCCCCAATAGCAATAAGAAGTGGAACACAGAAGTGTCTAACTGTGGGAGTCTGTGCGTGAAAGGCCATGGGCCTGTGGCTCTGGAGTCCTTGACCTGGCAGGTTTTTTTTACTCCCTGGGGACAGCATTGACCACTAAACTTTGGCCAAGGGTCTGAGGCACTAGGGAGGCGTGGAGAAGCTGCATCAGCTCACTTTCTTCCTTATCTTGTACATATGCTTCACACTTCCTGCTTCCGGGTCACACAGTAAACATAAGTGAAAGCAGCCCTGAAGGAAGTCTGTGTTCCCCTTCTCACCATCCTTTCAACCCAGGTCAGCCTTTTGAGGTCTGGCTTAGCTCAGTGGGTTAAGCAATTTGTCCAAGATCATCAGTGAGTAATGGATAAGAGGCTTACTCCACAGGCAGTGTGGTCTTACCATTCTCCCAGTGATTCTACACCAGCAGTGTGATTGGGGCAGGTCATTTCACCTCTCCGCTATAACTCCCTCATCTGTACAATGGAAGAGTCACATAAACGATCCAGTTTTGACAGGCAGACTGTTGTTGAATACACCTTATACTCTTCTTCAAGACCACAGTTTCCTCAAAGACAAAGACCATACTTTCCACGTTCTTGAATGACTCAATTACTTTGCACTTAACAAATGCTCAATGAATATTTGTTGATGCAGAATGAATGAATGAATTCATCAATCAATTGAATAAAATAGTCTTAATGATTTTCTCATAAGAGATTTTCAGTGCTAGAATACAGCTCCTGTGGGGACCCCTAAAATCTGATTTCACATTTTAACTGTGGAATCTTTTATAGATAGCACTTGTCATGAGCCTTTTTATAAGAAGATGCTGAGCAGGGGTCAGCTTGTTTTCATCTGAAAAGAGCAAAGAATTGAGGTTAGGAAAGCAAGCCTAGAAAGGACCCAGGTTGGGAGCTGTGGTAGGTGGACTTTCCTCTAACAAATCTGTTTTGGCTGTTTTTTATCTTTGTGCTGCTGTTATAGCAACAATATGAAAAAACTGTGACTATTCAAATTTAATAAAACTAGAGCCTGTCCAAAATCAATTTGGAGTAAATGATAAACTGTGGGGAGCATACCCTAACATCTCTATTTGGGCATGGAATAGAAAACTACCAAATCTTATGTTCCGGTCTGTAATTTAAACACATAATGTTTTAAATGCATCCTTAGAAGATACAATAAAATCACTTGCATATTATTTAATAGCGTGTTCTCTTTTTCTGCCCCCAAAATCCAAAGGAAGCTATGCAGCCCTCGGGAGGCAGAGAATCTGTGGATTTTGTAATTACTGATTTTAAACTGAAAATCTCATTGAAATCATTAGTTAATATTTCTAAATCTTTATGTCTAAAAACTTCTGAGCAGATATCCCAACAACATTCCTGCCCCCTCCGCCATCCCCAGCCAAAGCGAGGGAGAGAGGGAGAACCTGTACTGCCAATAGTTACAAAGGTTATTTTTGGAGTAAAAACAGGAATTTGCAGCATGTACAAGTGTCTGGTTTTGCCTCTTGAGCTTCACAAAGACCAGCATCATACTGAGACTATAAAATTATTGTTCTCTGAAACTAAAAGAAAAATCTAGGGAAATTAAGCATTTTTTGTTTAAAATTACTGAAATGTCAAATTTTTTAAAATAAGTTTTTATATAAAAGGAAGCATACAGAGGAAAGGCTATAAGGAGTCAAACTGTTTTTTATGAACCACAGTATTTGCAGGAAAAGAAAACATTACAGAGACCAGACCAGTTTCTCTAACATGGATACAAAGGAGAATGATGTCATCAAAGCAGCAAGTGTGTGCTGCCACAGTAAAGATGAGCTTTCCATATCCTTTAACTAAACCAAGATACCTGCATTCAGTTGCAACCTGAGAAACAGGCTGAAAAAGTCACAAATGTCTTTACTTTCAAAAATATTTTTTACCACTTTGTAATAGTGCTTAGCTTCATTGTTCCAGAACAGGAAAAGGAAAACATCATGTTGATTAAATTTTGGTAACAACTTATTCATCATGTGCAGAATTTTTACATCGTCATTGTTATTTCAGTTTGCAAGAAGAGGCAGAGGGCTCAGTTATAGAAAATGCCATGGCAACCTGAACTGAGATGGTCCTGAATTCTCTAGACTGTGTTTCAGGTTTCCAAATATTAAAGTTCTGTGCAAGGTAAGGTATGAAGGAAGGAAAAAACCTCATCTAAACAACCTTGCTCTTAATAAAAACACCAATAAAGTTTATTTTGACCTTGAGTTAATGATCCAGCTCTCCTTGATGACTCTAACGAGGCTGCTCTTCTGTATTTATTCAAGTTAAATTTCGGATAAGCCCTTGAATTGTGTGAGCTCAACTATATTCTCTAAAAGAGAGCCAGACTAATGTGAACCTGAATCCAAGTGTACTTTTCCAGCAACATCTGACGACTTGGATCTCATCTGTTGTGTTATCTCACTATGTCACTCCCAATTACAGGAAACTGAGGATCTAGCTCTCACCAGGAGAAACTGATAGCTCTCAGAGTGTGGATCAGCTTGGTAGGTATTTAACAGTCCTCTTTCTAAGGAATATCAAGCTCTGAGAAATGATTAAGCAGATTTATAGAATCTAACATATTAAGTGAAATCCACTTAAGAGAATTTGGAATGTCAGCATGTGCTGTTTTATAATGAACAGCCAAGCCCTGCCTGGTTTGTCTAAGGACAAACTAAGTTCCAGTTTAATGTAATTTCTTATTAGTTAATATTTAGTCAAACAATAAAATGCAACATTAAGCACATCGCTAACTATATTTATTATAGTAGTTTACATAGCAGTTGCTATCGGTTCTATATTTATATGTCATACATCTTTTTCTGGAAAAAAAAATTAAAGCTGAAACTTAAGTAGCTTACAGGTTTGCCCTTTCTATCAGTTAGGAGAAATTCCTTTAAAGAAATTATAAATGCCTTAGGTATATTCTTTTTAATATTTACTCCCTCTAATCTTCCCTCTATGGGCAACTTGACTCTTCATTCAGAAATACAACTCGGTTCTCATCTTTTCAGAAAAAAATCCACATCCTTAGCAAGCTGTACAAGACCCTTTACCATCTAGCCATGGCCCCAAGAATCCATTTTAATCTTTAATAATCTCCCACTCATCATAAATATTGTTAGTCTAGCAATTTTCAATATTATAAAACTTATTTACACACGGGGAAAAATCAGTTCTTGCATTACCATGTTTGGAGTTACTAAACCCATTGAAAAGACAAAACCACTGGTAAAATATGACATCGTATTTAAGTCTGTGCATCACTACCTCCCAGCAAGAAATATTGCCAATAAAATTCCATCATTCATTGTAATGACTTTGATCACAAAAGCCAAATTTCATATTTTTCCCATAGGGAAATAAAGAAAAAGAAGAAGAAATGTTTTCATTCCCTTAGGTATTTTCCAAACTCATTCATAATCTTTTATTAATTTAAAATGGATACATATTCATTGGAGAATTTTGAAAATAATTTGAAAACAAGCAAAGAAAAAAGAAAAGAAAGAAAACTACCCTTATTTCAGGAGATGCCCTCAGCTACCACTTTGTACATCTTTCACCTATTTTTCTGTCTATGAATATTTTCTTACAAAAGTGAGATCATACTATATATCTTGTTTTGCAACTTGCTTTTAAAAAACTTAATACCATATTACAAATATCTTTATTAGTAAAAATTACCTTCATAATTTTAACAGCCATTATTCCTTTATATGGAAATACAGTAAATTATTTAACCAGGTCACAATTATTGGACATTTAAATTGCTGGAACTATTTTCCTATTACATACAATGAACATTCTTGAGGCAAAATCTTTACCTACATCCTCAATGATACTTTAGGATAAATTTTTAGGAGTAGAACCACTGAGTCACATTTTAAAAAATAATTTTTATTGCAGTATAGTTGATTTATAATATTGTATTAGTTTCTGATGTACAGCAAAGTGAATAAGTTATACATATATATATATCTACTCTTAAGATTCTTTTCCCATATAGGTTATTACAGAGTATTGAGTAGAGTTCCCTGTGCTCTACAGTAGGTCCTTATTAGTTATCTACTTTATATATAGTAGTGTATATATGACAATCTCAATCTCCCAGTTTATCCCTCCTCCCCTCCCCAGTAACCATAAGTCTGTATTCAACATCTGTGACTCTATTTCTGTTTTGTAAATAAATTCATTTGTACCATATTTTTTATAATTTTATTTTAATTAAATAAGTTTTTACTGTGTTGGGTCTTCATTGCTGTGTACAGGCTTTCCCTAGCCGTGGTGAGTGGGGGCTACTTGTTGTTGTGGTGGCGGGCTTCTCATTGCAGTGGCTTCTCTTATTGCAGAGCACAGGCTCTAGGCACACAGGCTTCAGTAGTTGCAGCATGTGGGCTCAGTAGTTGTGGCTCATGGGCTGTAGAGCACAAGCTCAGTAGTTGTAGCACACGGGCTCATTTGCTCCGCAGCATGTGGAATCTTCCCGGACCAGGGATTGAACCCATGTTCCCTGCATTGGCAGGCAGGTTCTTAACCACTGCACCACCAGGGAAGTCCCTGTACCATAATTTTTTTAGGTTCCACATATAAGTGATATCCTATGATATTTATCTGTGTCTGACTTACTTCACTCAGTATGACAATCTCTAGGTCCATCCATGTTGCTGCAAATGGCATTATTTTGTTCTTTTTTATGGCTGAGTAATATTCCATTTTATATATTACCACATCTTTTTTATTCATTCCTCTGTTGACATTTTGGTTGCTTCCACATCTTGGCTATTATAAATAGTGCTGCAGTGAACATTGGGGTGCATGTATCTTTTCGAATTACAGTTTTCTCTGGATACGCCCAGGAGTGGGATTGCTGGGTCTTGTGGTAGTTCTATTTTTAGTTTTTTAAGGAACCTGTTTGCAAACAGGTTGCTTTGTACCATTTTTCTAAAGTCTGCATATATGTATTCATATACGATATTTGTTTTTCTCTTTCTGACTCATTTCCCTCTGTATGACAGTCTCTAGGTCCATCCATGTCTCTACAAATGTCCCAGTTTCACTGCTTTTTAGAGCTGAGTAATATTCTATTGTATGTATGTACCACATCTGCTTTATCCATTCATCTGTTGGTGGACATTTAGGTTGCTTCCATGTCCTGGCTATTGTAAATAGTGCTGAGTGAACATTGGAGTGCATGTGTCTTTTTGAATTATGGTGTTCTCTGGGTAAATGCCCAGCAGTGGGATTGCTGGGTGATATGGTAGTTCTATTTTTAGTTTTGCAAAGAACTTCCCTACTGTTCTGCATAATGGTTGTACCAATTTACATTCCCATCAACAGTGTAGGAGGGTTCCCCTTTCTCCACACCCTCTCCAGGATTTATGGTTTGTAGATTTCTTGATGATGGCCATTCTGACCAGTGTGAGGTTGAGTCATATTTTATTTATCTAATTAGGCAATGCAATTCAAAAGGAACAAGAGGATAGTTCCTGAAAAATAAGCCTCCCTCCTTGCCTTTCCTACAGATATTCTTCTCCCTTCTGGGAGGCAGCTACTTTTAGTAGTTTTCACTTATTTTTGCAGAACTATTTCATGCATTTATAAGCCTTTACATATAAATCCTTTAGTATGCATATTAAGAAATTAGTAAAATGGTTTCAATAGTGAAATGTGCTTTGTAATTTTATATCCTAGATAATCATAGGCACAAAACTTTCTACAAAAAGGCAATATTGAGTTTTTTCAGTTCCATATTATCACTTAATTTAGATTATACTTTTATATAATGTCACTTATCAACTACTGTTAATATTTTTATCTTCATGGGACACCTTCAGAAATTTTTATTATAGAATGTTTCAAACACACCCCAAAGTAGAATAATATAATGAAGCCCCAAGTACCCAACTAGTATGTACATTTTAAGGCTTTTAATAAATAATGCCAAGTTTTTCTCCATAAAAGTTTTTAATTGATTTATGCTCTTTGCTGCATATGAGATTTATATTATCTTCATTTTGTACTGTTGAATTTTATAGCCGCTACATCCAATGAATATATGTATATCTTTTTAAGTAAGAGTAACTTGGTGGCAGGGATGGAAAATGATAGGAAAAATAAGACGTGGTAACTTTTGTTGCAATAGGACAATAGTTTTAATCTAGCACAGTAATGACGATCAGTTTTGTGTAGCTTCCTGGTTCAGTGGGTTTGGAAGAACGATGAGAGCACATGCAGAATCTGTGGGGAAAAGTGCTAGGACTGATTAACAACACCTACTACAGGGAAAGGCAGGAGGATTGTTGGCATTCGAGTCATAAAGTTTGTTGATTCTGCTTTATCTTATAAGCATGCCAGCATGCTTTTGTAGCATTCTTTTGCTTAGTAGCCATAAAAACCAATTTGGCTTATTAAAAGGTGATGAGACAGTTCTGTTTACCTATAGATTCCCCAATGCCTGTTGTCATATTGACAAGTTTTCTTAAAAATAAATTGCTCTTTTGAAATGAACTCAGTGATGTTGGAACATTATGTGAAGAGGATGCTGCTGCACCATCATTGGGGGATTGAGTGCAGGGGCTGTGTTGTTAGAAGCAGGAAAGAATGACATTTGTCCAGTCACACAGCTTTACCTGGCTCCAAGAAGAAGCATGAATTTATTGAAGTCTGCGGTATGGTTTGCGCTCATGGAACAGAGAAGCTAACTGACCCACAGTGAATCAAACCCCCAAAACTTACCATTTTAAATTCCATGTTCACATTTACTGAGCTAACCAGTCACAACAAGAGTAAATTAAAAAACCAACATAAAGTATACCAGATATTTGAGAACTGCTTTTTCCTGGACCAATGGATTGGTAAATCTGGAAGGCATCTTGGAGATCATTTAGACCAGGCGCTGGCAAACTACATCCCATGGGCCAAATACAGCCCACTGCCTGTTTTTGTAATTAGAGTTGTATTGTAATTACAGCCAGGTCCATCTGTTTGTGTGTTGTCTGTGGCTGCTTTTGCACTACAACAGCAGAGCTGAATAGTTGTGACAGACTATACTGACCACAGAGCCTGAAAAATTTATTATCTTGCCCTTTATAGAAAAAGTTTGCCAACCTCTTATTTAAACCAAGCTTTTCGTTTTAGAGACATGGAAATTGGGAATCAAATAGGTGAGTAACTTGAGAAAAGAGCTGGCAGAATTTCCCAAATCCCCAAAGTCAGGATCCAGAGCGATCATCTCTTAAGGTTTTGGTAAGATAGAGAGCATTTTTACATCTTCCGGAAGCCCTATTCTACCTCCTCAGGCAGGGGTGTCACTCCCTCCTCCACTGCCTTTCAGTCTTAAGGCAACAAAGACAGTGAAAGCTCTCTCCTCTATTCATATAACACCTCACACTTTGCTTCATCATTGCATTTATCATGCTGAATTGTAATCATTTGCTTTTCCCACTAGACTGTGAGTTCACTGGGGGCAGGGACCACGCCATATTTTTCTTTGTAGCCCAGGTTACTTAACAGATAGCTAATAACTATGTGCTCAATGGTTTGCATTTGCCACCTCATCTTCTTCTGTGGCTATTTTAAGATAAACTTCAACTATTGTGAAGATAAAATGCAAACGCTGTGATTTATAATTTCCTCTTCCTGACCAAGACCCCCCACTGAGACCCATCAATAGGAGAAGTTCAGAGCCAAATACTATTGATAGAAGGCAAAAATGTCAAATATTTTCATTGTACCTGCTGAGTAATAGCCCTAAGCCTCAGAGCCAATCTTGACCTGTATTCCTGGCAAATGCACAAGAGCCTGATGTAAATCAAGGGCAATAAGGATGGAAAAGAGATGAAAGATGGTTAGAATCAATGGGACATTATGGTTGATTGTGCACGGCTGTTGAGTGTCTGAAACTCTAGATTCTGTCAAATTTCAGAATGCAGGAGGAAGAGCACATTGGATGAGGGAGGTGTGAGTGGGAAGGGGGCATAGAGTGCGGGTGGAGGTGGATATGGTACGATCAAGTGAGTAGATTCAGTAGACAGTGGATTATGTGAATCTGGAGTTTTCATGCTAAGTCTAGGTTTAGATGTAATCATTCAGAGAGTAGACAGAGATTAAAAGAGGAGGAGATTAAGAGCAGAAACCCAGAGATCACCAAAGTAAGGACTGAACAAAGTAAGAGGAAATCCTAATGAGAAGGATCCCCCGGAGACATAGGAGGAAGACAAAAGGTGGTGTCCCAGAAGCCTAGGTGGAGAGGATAGATACCAGGTAAAAATATTTTTGAGGGCAAAAAATATATGATGCCTTGGATTTAGCGATTTGATTTTCCAATCAATCCTTTCACACACTGGCAACTGGAAATATTTTGGAAGTCAAGGGAAACTTTTCTTACATGTCAGTCACTAAAAGTATAAAGCTGGTAGAAAAGACGATTTGCTTTTACACAAATTTGTTCAACAACTACCTCTTCCAGAATATGTGTATCAAATGAGGATTTATACTTCCATTATCTCAGGCTTTTAATTAGTTCTAATAAAAATCCATTTGTGCTGTTCAGATTATACTCCTCTCCAAATGGATGATTTGTCATCATTTGATATTTTATGCTGATTTGAGTACTTTTATATGATAGGCCTAAAATAAAATGAAACCTTCTCAATATATAAAATCATGTCCAAATGGGAGTTGTCTTGAGTTAGAATATCTAAAATCTTTTTTAAAAGGTTAAAAAGCAAGGCTGATTTAGTGTATGGTAACAGTCAGTAACTATTTGTTGAATGAATGAATGTGTAAATAAATAAATGGTATATTCTCCTGTAATTCTTCAACTATATATTGTGGTGATTTTAAAACAAGTCCATACATTTTTTGACACTCCTCTCACTAAAAGTGGGGTCTAAGTCCCCTCCCCCTGAATAGGGACCAGCTTTAGTGGCTGGATTCTAACAGATAGAATGCAGTGGAGCTGACCCTGAGAGTCTCCCAAGACTAGGTTAGAATAGACAATCCTCTTCTGCATGGTTGGCTTGTTCTCTTGGACTCTGTGCCTTTGGACCCTTGAGCTGATGGACATGTAAGAAGTCTAGCTACTCTGAAGCCACTGTGCTGGAAAGGCCATGTAGGCATGGAGAGAGATGCCTGAGGAGCCTCAGCTGTTCCACACCCCAGGTGACTGAGTTTTCCCAGGACCTCCTGCCACACCTGTAAGTGACTGAGCCATCCACTTATTCCAGTCCTCATCCTTCAAGCTGCCCTCTGCAGCATGCATGGCAGAGATGAGTTCTCCCTGCTAAGCTCTGTCCACATTGTAGACTTGAAAGCAGGATAAATATTGTTTTAATCCTCTAGGTTTGAGGGAAACAATCACAGTAATGGAACACTGCCTAATTAGAACATTGGCTATATGTTGCCATGAGATGATTATTGCTTGATCGCCATGGAGAACATTATGACCCTTCAGCACATTCCCTTTCTGGCTAATTCTCTCTGTGTCAAGGGGGCATTCTTGCAGTAGCCACTGGCTAGAAAAGCCTTCACTTCCTTTACCTTTCCTAAATCTAGGGAAAATATCAGAAATGTTGCCTTCCAAAATTGAAACAAGTAAAATCACCTCTTTCAAAAAACACTGTCTTAAGATGGGGTTTATAAACATGGTACAATAAGTGATAGGTTTCTCCTTGTCTCTGCTGTAGAAACAAGGACATACTGGAATATGTTTCAGTATAATCCAGGTGACCAGACAGTATCCTCAGGACAGGAATAAAGTCACTGTAAAGAAAACCACAGCCTCATTCACCTGTGTGAGGCAATGATGTGTTAAGTGAAAAGCAGTGGGTGGTATAGAGTTTTTTTAAAAGGTGATTGATATTGCCATTTTGGTGTTTTCTAGGGGAAAAGGTTTTATCATTATATATTTTCTAGGCCAAAATATGCCTAAACTGGAGAGAGAACAATCTATTGTAATTCTCTCTCATTTGTGTGCTTCCCCATTTGGAAAATTCTTGTATAGATGGATGATATATTTGACAAATAGAGCATCCCAACATAAATAAATACATGGTATTGTATTTTTGTAAATTGATCTGCTATGAATTTGGTTAGTATGCATTTGTTCCCCTGAACTTGATCATTTCAGAGAAAGCTTTTAAGACCAATTTCTTAGATAACCGAAGACCATTGGCGTCTCCACCAATGTAATGATGCCTTATAAGATTCTATAGGAAGCTGCTAGCTAATTTCTTTCTTTCTTTGATGTAAGTTTAGCTGTAGCATGAAATAGTGTGTGATTAGAAGAGGCTCCCAAACATGAGTCCTCATCTGGATGATTGCCAGGTCAAATAGTACTTTCTAAACCTAGTGTCAGGGAGTCTGGTTTCTCCCATAGCAGGACCCATCTTCTGGCTTTAGCTTCGTGGTTATAACTTCTGAGACCTCAAACTTTAAATTCTATTCAAATACAAACATACCACTCTGGTGAGTTTGGATTTATATGCCTTGTTTGAATAGCCTCAAATAAAAGTCATTTGGAAAACTAAATATGTCAGCCGTTTACTATATAAGTAGCTTGCAGTTCAAAAGTGGGAGATGTAATTAAACTGCATTTTAATTCTCATACAGACCTTCTTTCATCATTTTATCAATGGCTCCAAAGAAATCAAGCAATTTAAGAATGCAGTGTTAAAATTATGTAGAATTTTACCTTAGAGGAGGAAGAATCATTACATCTGTCAACTTATTCCATTAAATCCTTTTCTCTCTTCTCCCTTTAGCCTCTAATCCTTCCCTTTTTCACTTTGTTACCTCCCGCTAGATAGGTAACCTGGATACACAGATGATGTCCTTTTATTTGTCTATAATTAATCTAGCTGTTAATAAATTAGATTTATGAAAAACACAACAGTCTTAAGTCACCCAACAAGGACATACTATTTAAATTTATCAGAGTGGCACCACTTATGAGCTGAAATGGCCTTCTTAACCCCCTATCATGAACCTCCCTATGAACTGAGTCACCTGCTTACATTTAATGCTAAAACACCCTCCTAGGAGAAAATGAGAATCTAAAACTAATTTTTTTTAAACACCAGGAATTCAAAAAGATTAGCGGTTTCCCTAACTATGAGACCTCTCCATAAAGAAGAGGCTCACTATTTTGATTTCTTGTTAGATATTTAAAAGTATTCTGAAAGCCCCCATCTTCAGGGTTAACATGTCATGAAGTAAGCTCTGTCACAGACGGTCCCTTTAAAATGCAGCCCAACAGCCTTCCATTAAGATTTAATTTTTCTGATTTTCCACCTACCAAATCTCCTGTTTAATCGATGGTACTTTGGTCATTAGCTGCCTCTCCATTCTGTCTTCGAACTATGTTTTTGATTCAATTCCGCACAAATTATTTCAAAGTGACTGTCAGGGAGACGCTTTGTGTATTCGACTTTAAAAGTGCAGACACCTCTGGGTGAGACGCTTTGTGTATTCGTCTTTAAAAGTGCAGACACTTCTGGGTGAGGCTTCCCTTAGGCCGGCGAGAGCAGATGCTCCCACTCCGCCGGCAGCCTCAGCAAACCGCCGCACGGGGCGCTCCATCAGCACCGCGCTCGCTGCGGGCTGGAGCCGGGGTGCCCGCGCTCAGCAGAGCATCCGGCCTGAAGCTACCCTTGCCTGGGGGTCGCGGCTGAGAGCTCTCGGTGGTCCTGCTGTTCACCGCCCGGGGTCAGGAGGCCAGCCACGGAGACGGCTGCCCTGTAGATACGTTTTTATGACCTCAGAACGATGCGTGTCTGGCTGTAATGGAAAAGGCATCTAGTAAAGTCTGTTGTAAAATAAAACTGTGTAAATAAATCTCCATATCCCCCTCCAATAATTTCCTTTATAAAAGTCAAGGAAACAGTATCAAGGAGAAAAAGAAAAAAATAAAACACAACTCTCACAAGTTTATGTGTTTATACCTCACTTTGTTCCCAACATGACTTGAAGTGATTTGTAAGGCTATGTAAAACTGTAACAGGAGAGCGTACATTTACAAGTGAAAAAGGATAAAAAACAAGGGTGGGGACATAAAATACAGCCAGGAACAAGGCTTTAAAAAATGTCTGAAATAATGGCCTCTGCTCTGGGTGGGTCACAGTTTGGTTCTAAACTATCTAGTAGCCCTCTATCAGCTAATGGCATCACCCCAAGAACTCAACTTGCTCAGGAGCATTTTGGGGGAAGTGGAGAGAGAGGTCAGGGTGAGGGGTGAAAATACAAGCGAGTTTGGCCAACTCCCTTCTCATTTGGCTCCATGTAGGAGTAGATTTTAACATATCCGGAATAGAAAACATCCTACACTGTGTGTCCTTAAAGCAATCCTCCTCGACTGTTGTTCTTCGGAGGCAAGGCACTGTGAATATCGGAGGGCACTGAATTCAGAGCAGAGGCAGGCTTGGCTTGCCAAGGACAGAAGCTTAAAGTTGTGTAAGGCTGCTGTCTCTCCTCTCCTCCACTGTCAGACAGCTCAAGAGATTGATCTGTTCTTGCCGTCTGCTTTTCCTCACTTCCCCTCCTCTTCTAAAACCATTCTAATCTGGATTCTAGCCCCCTCCACGTCACTGAAGCTGATCTTGGAAAGGTCTCCAAACTATTCTTCATCTTTTACTTGGGTCTCAGGAGCATTTGGAAGTTGATGTCTCTCTCCTTCTTAAAAATATTCTGTGTACTTGGGTTTCCCCTCCTACGACATTAGGAAAACTCTTTCAGGGTTTGAGAGTGAGGTCTTGTCTAACACTCGGAAATGAACTGTCGGAGGAGACATGTGTACTGACAAAGCAAAAGAATTTATTGGGAAGGGGCATCTGGACAGAGAATAGCAAGGTAAGGAAGCCCAGCAGAGCTACTCTGCCACCTGGCTCAGGTTTTATGGTAATGGAGTTAGTTTCCGAGTTGCCTCTAGCCAGTCATCTTGCTTGGCCCATAATTGGTCCGAGTCAGGGTCCTTCCTGGTGGCGAGCGCATCTCTCAGCCAAGATGGGTTCCAGTGCGAATGATTCTGGAAGGTTGGTAGGATATATTATGGGCTGGCATCTCCTCCCTCCTTTCGGCCCCTCCCAAATTCTCCTGGTTAGTTTTTGGTGTCAGCACCATGTTGCGTTCCTTATTGGGACCTCCTGTTGTGAGACAACTCATGCAAGTGGGTTATCATTGTGCCAAGGCAGGCGGTTTCAGTCAACGATTCCCTAACACTAACACCATACTTCCTGGTTCCCTCTCTCTTCTCTGGTCATCCCTTCTACCTGTCCTCCATCTGCTTCTCTTTTCTACCTGACCTTCCATGTTGGTGTTCCTTGGGATTCTGTTCTAGTGATGAGAAGAACTCCATATCTGAAAGAGTTCACAAAAGTGTTGCTATCATATAGACTAGAAAAAAGAATTCTAATCTTTTATATCCCATTGTATAGAGTTTCTTGACGTTCTTATTAACTGAAGAGCAGTGATATATATATGATATATTGCTTTGCTCAACCTCTGTTCCAAATGCCTGCTGGTCCCTTTCCTTTACTGCAGACTCTGGAGAGCGAGGAGCGATGTTTCTCAGACTTCCTTGCAGCTAGAGTTTCAAAAGTGATTTTTGGCTCCATCAGTCAGAAGTCCTCATGTGAAACTTGAATCTGGAACTGAGTTAGGTGGGGAGAGCAGCAGCAGGGCCTGAGTCATCCATTTAGCAAGTGTGAGGATCTAGCAAACATTACCAGGCTCTGGAGCCAACGGTTCTGCTGGGGGCTTCATGATGCCTGCACTGCCGTGGGGGGCGTGTGTTCATAAATGCAGTGATTTTGATGGCAGCCTCCTGATTCCTAGCAGCCCCCTTAATGGGCCTATCAGAAAAAAATTGTCCAAGGTTTGGAAATGGAGATTAGGGGGTGTCTTTCAGGGAGGTTCTGGGTATTGCCTAGTGGAACTTTATGGACTTTTCAGGTTCTATACAAATGTGCACTTTTGATTGATTTTCTGTTGACGAGGCTATTTCACAAGTCTGTAAGGTAGAAATTTACTTGTAACAAACCACAGAAATGCAAGCACTTCTTGTCCATAGCAAAGCAAATTAGTTTTTCTCTGATATACAATCACCTTTGGCCCTGAAGAAAAGATAACCCCAAACATTATTTTTTCATTGCCCTAGAACTATACTAACATAGGAACCATTAGCCACATGTGGCTGTTGAGCACTTTAATGTGGCACATTTGAATTGAGATATGTTGGAAGTGTAAAATAAGCACAGATTTCAAAGACTCAGTATAAAAAGTATGTAAAATAGCTCGTTCATTTTATTTGTTTTACAGATTATATCTATTTTGTACATATTAGACTAAATAAAACATATTGTTAAAATTAATCTCACCTATTTATTTTTACTTTTAATGTGGATCCTAGAAAAATTTTAATTATACATGAGGCTCACATTTCGAGGCTGTTGGACAGTGCTGCCTTGTAGAATTTTAACCAGTTTTACATCTATCAACAAGTTGAGTTCAGCATTCCTGATAGTATGCATGAATATATATGTGTGTGTGAGTCTGAATTCTCCTTTGACCCAGACATAACATCTTCCAGGTTCCCTCATTAATTAATGTGTTGAATAGAAATCTCTGAAACATGTCATGTTGTATTTGCATGAGAATCAGTTTTAACATTTTATACTTTAGCAGCCAATTCTACAGAGTTGCTCCAACAGGCCCATCCAAATCTGTTCTTCCAGCTCTTCCAGTGATTTTGTAAGGATCTAATTCCCTATATTGAATTCCATTGCAAGATAGCTAAGGTGGTTTTCATTACCTGCTACTGCACCCTAACTGATTACAATAGCTAAAAATTATTGGGCGTTTACTATTCTCTAGATATTGTGTTAAACACTTTACACAGATTCTCTTGTTTAATCTTCAAAACAACTCTCTGAGGTGGCCTATATACTCTCTTTTTACAGATGAGGCACTGAGAGTTTAAGAAACTTGCCCAAGATGACCAGTTAGGGAGTGGTAGCTGGATTCACATCCAAGCAGAATGATGCCAGAGTCCACTCCATTACCACTGTGCTGCCAGCATTTATTTTCTCTCTACGAAATGAAACAGAAGAGTATATCTGTCACTGTGTTGACCTGGAAACTGGTGTGGTGGAGAAGCTAGAGGTTTCAATCATGCCTTCATTTCTTCTGCCTTCTCTGTGTCAGGCCCTTGATTATTCAGTTGGCTGGTTCTCAGAATCTTGGGCATAGCTCATGCCTGGGTAGTTCTTCCAGACTCTCCCCAGATGAGGAGGTTGAGTGACATGCCATTTCCTACTGCAGCTGAGAAGCAGCTCCACCAAGAGCAAGAGGTTTTACTAGTGGAAATGCATGAAAGTGTGTGACTTGGAGGCTCACAGAGCTTGCTAAGCAGGCTGTCCACCATCTTCGGCAAAGGCAGAGAACAATTACGCTATAATAACTGCTTTTAAGGGCCTGCTGGTGTCAGACATTGCATTAGGCAATTTATATCCATTCTCTTTAATCCCTTCAATAACTCAGTGAAGTGAGTGTTAGTATTCTATTTTAAAGATGAGGAATCTGGTCTCAGTTTGATTATGAATATCCTAGGATTCCCTTGATAATCACTGAACTTTTCACTAATCACGGGCTTACATATCTAACAGAAATTTTAAACATTATATCAAAATGCCTTCAAAATGCTTGTACTGATAATAAAGTATATATTATTTGTCCACGTGTAACTAAATAAGGAAACCTGCTAAAGAAAGGAGAATAGCAAAAATATATGCTATCCTTCCATTATTAATGCTAGTTTGAGAGCTTGAGATGAGCAGACAACTCAGTATTTTCCAGCAGGCACCACGTTAGCTTTTAATTCATTAGCCGTCTTTTCCTACTGTCTGCTTTCCTGCTATGGTCTACATTTTATACTGGTACTGCAGAGATGTGCAAAAGTATTATGCTGCCCCACTTTAGTCCCAGGAAATAGAACTGCTATGAATTATTAACAGTATTGGCTTTCTAATGCTTTAATTTCACCTCTTTGTTTCAGAGAAGGATATTAGATAAATCAGATTTTTTTTTTTTTTTTTACCACCCCAGGAGCTTACTGCATTCTGTAGGAAATGCTAACTGATGTGAGTTACAGAAAGGACGGCCCTGTGTTGATTTCCACCTCTTCCTGTGATGGATTCTCCACCCATTCTACGCCTCTGTGTCCTTGCTCAGTGATAGGTTAACAGGGAAGTTTTCAAACTGTGCTCTTCAGAGCCCTTGGGATTCCCCAGTGGTTCTCGAGGTACAGCTGGTGGAGAGAAATGCCTGGGTGGGGGGAAGATTCTGCACCCCTCACCCCAACCATTGCCTTGTTCAGAGAAGCACTTCACTCCTGCTATAAGCATTAAGCTTTTCTGCAAGATTATGTTGGAAGGATTCTTTTCCTCAAAAAGGAGCTTAAAAATCCTGAATTAATACAGCAAATACAATAAGTAGTAGGTGTCTGTACATCTTTGGGATATATTAAGAAAAATGTCTAAGGATTTTTATTGGATAATCACAATCCGTATGAGCATATACAACCAATTTGCACTGAACCTGACGGAGGCGGCGGCATGTCATGTGCCTGGGTTTGTAGGATGGACTTGGCCCTCCTGTGGTGTTGAAATAGTCACCCTGAACTCTGAGTGAGGTCGGTTACTATTTATTTATATAGTGAGTAAACTCAGAACCACAAGAAATACAGTAAAATCTGGGGGCTGGCAAAAATACTGATACATGGACAGATTCCCACAAATAAACTTGGTTCACAGGCTTATATTCAGGTTATTAAGTCAGATCCATAGGCCTCTAATTTCCTTTAAGAGACTGAATATTGTCATTGAGTTATTTCATAGGGGACTTCCATGAGCAAAATATTTACTCATTTTCTGTAATAAGAGCAACTATTTCTTTACCTTTCAAAGAGTGGGGGGAAGAAAAACTCAGGATGGCTGTGTTTTGTGTGAGGTAAAAATCAAAGCATTAACAGAGTGTGCTCAGGTTTCCTTTCTGTGTGTGGATTGCGAAGACCCTAGACCCTTCCTCTTATGCATGGAAGCTGTAGACCTGAGGAGGGCAGGCAGGTGACAAAGACTCAGTTCATTCAGTAAACATGTACTGAGTGCCCACTATCACTGGGTATCATGCTAGATGTTGGGGATAAAATAGAGTGTGAGGCTCTGACCCCGCCTTCTCAGAATTTGCATTCTAATATGGAGGCGGCACATAGTGAATACATAAACAATCATATACACATAGTAATTATAGAATGTGGTAGTTCCCGTGATGCACACTATAGCCTGGGAGTAGGGCCCTTTTTAGATAGATCTTTGCCCTCCCAGAAACCTTTCTTTGACTGGCCCTAAGTGCATTTTAGAAGGCCACAGCTGGCCTCTTTGCTGGCTGCCAAGGCCATAAATGTGTGGCACTTACTGTACTTGACAGCTAAATGTGTGCCACCTGCACCCACAAATTAGAGACAACACTGTAGAAACCCTGAGGGGACCAAACGTTGGTGACTCTCTGAATAGGAACAGAAAAACACAGCACTGTTAATTTATTAAACAAATAGATTTTTCCTTGGTCATTTAACATTTATCAGCACTGTGTTTTATTCATTTCTTTTTAATGCTAAGATGGTCTGGAGAATATTTAAAAGTAATACGTGCAAGATCACTGTCCTTTGCCATTCCATAAAAAATTGTTTTCACAACTGTGTATGGCTCTCGTCAACCATGTAAGAAATGCATCCATAATGGAATTTCTTATTCTATTATGTCTTTGTTTTTTAATTAATTAATTTATTTATTGGCTGTGTTGGGTCTTCGTTGCTGCACACGGGCTTTCTCTAGTTGCAGGGAGCGGGGGCTACTCTTTGTTGTGGTGCGCGGGCTCCTCGTTGCCGTGGTTTCTCTTGCTGCAGAGCATGGGTTCTAGGCGCGTGGGCTTCAGTAGGTGCAGCACATGGGCTCAATAGTTGTGGCTCACGGGCTCTAAAGCGCAGGCTCAACAGGTGTGGCACACAGGCTTAGTTGCTCCACGGCATGTGGGATCTTCCTGGGGCAGGGATCGAACCAGTGTCCCCTGCATTGGCAGGTGGATTCTTAACCACTGTGCCACCTAGGAAGCCCCTATTATTTCTGTATAATTGTTAAAGGCAACATGATTTTGGTAAGAGAATTAAACTTTACAAAAATTAGTTTTATTTTCAAAATTTCTACAGAAGGCATTTATATTAGAGTGAAGAGAGAACATGGTTATCAAGTAATATGACTTCTGTCAATAGAATTTTCCAGTTTACATTCTTATTCTTTTATTTTTATTCATTGAACCTTCTTAGTTTTTGTTTTTTAAAACCTACCAGTGGATCATGTTGCTCAAATAAAAATACCTGAAAGATATATGCACACAAAGCAGATTCAGATTTACAGCAGAAATAGACTTCAGTCTCATTGAAGCAAATGTAATTCACCCATCCATCCAACCATGCATTCAATATTTATTGAGTCTATGAAACTAATAGGTAAAACATGCTGGAGTTAGAGTATCTGTTAGTGTATTATGACCGTGTTGGGTGCACACAGTTCATGATTCAATCTTCCTCTGTGTAGTTACTGTAGCAATTCTCTAAAAGGCATATAAGTAGCCAAAATGTGGCTAGAGAGGCTAAAATAAAGAGAAATTTGAAGTTATCCAGTCAATGTGTTAAAAATTGATTAACAGAATGAATTCTGGAAAAATACGTTGGGTGGTTTACCTAGGCACCCCAAAGAACAGAAAAGAAAAATGATTTTATCACCAAGAAGTTGAGTAAGTCATATGATTACAGTATGAGAGATCACTAGTTTCTCCATATACCAGGTTAAAAACATGATGATTAAAATCATCTTGTTCAAAACAGCAAGAAAAATAGAACATATCTAAGTATAAACTTACCAAGAAATATACAGGACTTGAACTTAAGCAAACAACAAAATTTTAATGAGGAACATAAAGACTTGAACTAAAGTAGACAAAATTGTTATATTTTTTGATACAGTTTTCTTGAAGTTTAATAACTTTTTGAAGTAATTCAAGAACATCAGTCAAAAGAATGTATTTTTTTCTTTTACAAAAGACAGTTTGGTTTAATTCACTGTAATTGGTTTCTAAGTGGATTTTTAAAAAATAATCTGTATAGATTTCTTTTTTGTCTTTATGAGAAATATCGATCAGCAGATTGCTGCATTGAAAAGGGAGGTCAAATCACCCAATTCTCTGTGAGAAATAAATAAAAATTAATTATTGGCTTCACTTGCTTTATTCATAATCAATACTTCACTTTATTCATAAATATTTTCACTTGCTTTATTCATAATCAATACTTCACTTTATTCATAAATATTTTATTCATAAAAATATTCATGAAAAAGTAAAGGCAATATTCAATAATTTCAATACATACAACTTTAAAATTATTTTTAAATTTTTATTTTATATTGGAAACAATGTTATGTTAGTTTCAGGTATACAGCAAAGTGATTCAGTTACACCTATACATGTATCTATTCTTTTTCAAATTTTTTTTCCATTTAGGTTATTACAGAATACTGAGCAGAGTCCCCTGTGCTATACAGTAGGTGCTTGTTGGTTACCTATTTTAAACATAGTAGTGTATATATGTCTATCCCAAACTCCCAGTTTATCCCTCCCCGCCCCCACCTTTCCCCTTTAGTAACCATAAGTTTGTTTTCTAAGTCTGTGACACTATTTCTGTTTCATAAACAAATTCATTTGTATCATTTTTTTTAGATTCCACATATAAAGTGGTATCATATGATATTTACCTTTCTCCATCTATGTTGCTACAAGTACATTATTTCATTCTTTTAACGGCTGAGTAATATTTCATTGTATATACATACCACATCTTCTTTAGTCATCTGTTGATGGACATTTTGGTTGCTTCCATGTCTTGGCTATTGTAGACAGCACTGCAATGAACATTGGGGTGCATGTACCCTTTCTTTTTATTATAAATTTATTATTTATTTATTTATTTGGTGCATCGGGTCTCCGTTTCTGTGTGGGGGCTTTCTCTAGTTGCGGAAAGCAGGGGCTACTCGTCATTGTGGTGTGCAGGCTTCTCAATGCAGTGCTTCTCTTGTGGAGCACAGGCTCTAGGCGCACAGGCTTCAGGAGTTGTGGCTCACAGACTCTAGAGCACAAACTCAGTGGTTGTGGTACACGGGCTTAGTTGCTCCATAGCATGTGGGATCTTCGTGGACCAGAGCTCAAACCCATGTCCCCTGCATTGGCAGGCAGATTCTTAACCACTGTGCCACCAGGGAAGTCCCAACATATCCTTTCAAACCAGGGTTTTCTCTGGATACATGCCCAGGAGTGAGGTTGCCTGATCATATGGTAGTTCTATTTTTAGTTTTTTAAGGAACCTCCATACTGTTCTCCATAGTGGATGTCCCGATTTACCTTCCCACCAACAGTGAACCCTCCTAGGATTCCCTTTTCTCCACACCCTCTCCAGCATTTATTGTGTGTAGACTTTTTGATGATGGCCATTCTCACCAGTGTGAGGTGACACCTCATTATAGTTTTGATTTGCGTTTCTTTAATAATTAGTGATGTTGAGCATATTTTCATGTGCCTTTTGGCCGTCTGTTTGTCTTCTTTGGAGAAATGTCTATTTAGAGCTTCTGCCCATTTTTTGATTGGGGTTTTAGCTTTTTTGATATTGAGCTGCATGTGCTGTTTGTATATTTTGGAGATTAATCCCTTGTCAGTTGCTTTTTTTTTGCAAATATTTCTCCCACTCTGAGGGTTGTCTTTTCGTTTTGTTTATGGTTTCCTTTGCTGTGGAGAAGTTTTTGAGTTTAAGTCCCATTTGTTTATTTTTGTTTTTATTTCCATTACTTTAGGAGATGTATCAAAAAAGATATTTCTTTGATTTATGTCAAAGAGTGTTCTTCCTATGTTTTCCTCTAAGAGTTTAATGGTATCTGGTCTTACATTTAGATCTTCAATCCATTTTTAGTTTATTTTTGTGGATGGTGTTAAAGAATGTTCTAATTTCATTCTTTTACATGTAGCTGTCCAGTTTTCCCAGTACCATGTATTGAAGAGACTGTCTTTTCTATAGTCTTGCCTCCTCTGTTGTAGATTAATTGACCATAGGTGCGTGGGTTTATTTCTGGGCTTTCTATCCTGTTCCATTGATCTATATTTCTATTTTTGTGCCAATATCATTCCGTCTTGCTTTGTAGTATAGTCTGAAGTCAGGGAGCCTGATTCCTCTAGCTGCATTTTTCTTTCTCAAGATAGCTTTGGCTATTTGGGGTCATTTGTGTCTCCATACAAATTTCAAGATTTTTTTGTTGTAGTTCTGTGAAAAATACCATTGGTAATTTGATACGAATTGCACTGAATCTGTAGATTGCCTTGGGTAGTAAAGTCATTTTGACAATATTGGTTCTTCCAATCCAAGAACATGGTATATCTTTCTATCTGCTTGTGTCATCTTTGATTTCTTTCATCAGCATCTTATAGTTTTTGGAGTACGGGTCTTTTTCCTCCTTAGGTAGGTTTATTCCTGGGTATTTGATTCTTTTTGATGCAATGGTAAATGGGATTGTTTCTTTAATTTCTCTTTCTGATCTTTCGTTGTTAGTATATAGAAATGTAAGATATTTCTGTGTATTAATTTTGTATCCTGCAACTTTACCAAATTCATTGATGAGCTCTAGTAGTTTTCTGGTAGCATCTTTAGGATTTTCTATGTATACTAATGTTGTCTGCAAATAGTGACAGTTTTACTTTTGCAATTTGGATTCCTTTGATTTCTTTTTCTTCTCTGATTGCCACGGCTAGGACTTCCAAATCTATGTTAAATAAAAGTGGCAAGCGTGGACATCCTTGTCTTTTTTCTGATCTTGCAGGAAATGCTTTCAGCTTTTCACCACTGAGTATGATGTTAGCTGTGGGTTTGTCATACATAGCCTTTATCATGTTGAGGTAGGTTCCCTCTATGCCCACTTTCAGGAGAGTTTTTATCATAAATGGGTGTTGAATTTTGTCAAAAGCTTTTTCTGCATCTACTGAGATGATCATATGGTTTTTCTTCTTCAGTTTGTTGATGTCATGTATCTCACTGATCGATTTGCAGATGTTGAAAAATCCTTGCATCCCTGGGATAAATCCCACTTGATCATGGTGTATGATCCTTTTAATGTATTGTTGGATTCAGTTTGCTAGGATTTTGTTGATGTATCTATATTCATCAGTGATATTGGCCTGTAATTTTCTTTTTTAGTGGTATCTTTGTCTGGTTTTGGTATCAGAGTGTTGATGGCCTCATAGCATGAGTTTGGGAGTGTTCCTTCCTCTGCAATTTTTTGGAACAGTTTCAGAAGGACAGGCATTAACTCTTCTCTGAATGTTTGATAGAATTCGCCTGTAAAGCCGTCTAGTCCTGGACTTTTGTTTGTTGGGAGTTTTTAAATCACGGTTTCAATTTCAGTACTTGTGATCGGTCTGTTCATATTTTCTATTTCTTTCTGGTTCAGTCTTGGGAGATTATATGTAAGAATTTGTCCATTTCTTCTAGGTTGTCCATTTTATTGGCATATAGTTTACAGTAGTCTCTTATGATCCTTTGTTTTTCTGTGGTGTCCATTGTAACTTCCTTTTCATTTCTAATTTTGATTTGAATCCTTTCCTTTTCTTGATGAGTCTAGCTAAAGATCTATCAATTTTGTTTATCTTTTCAAAGAACCAGATTTTAGTTTCATGGATCTTTTCTGTTTTTCTTTGTCTCTGTTTCATTTATTTCTGCTCTGATCTTTATGATTTCTTTCTTTCTGCTAACTTTGGGTTCTGTTTGTTCTTCTCTCTCTAGTTGCTTTAGATGTAAGGTTAGGTTGAGGAAAGAACCTCACTTTAAATGTCTGTGTAGGCACTCCAGTATCCAGAATATACCTTGTATACAGTGCTGCTTAACCACTTATTGAACTGAATTAATGGGTCCTGTTGGATTATGCAGTTCTTTTTCACATTAAGAGGAGTGGCAAAAAAATACATATCTCATTCCAATCACATCCTCATTAATTAGATATAAATTTGTGTAAAAACTTATGACTAGTTATTCTTTACATAGGAAGATTCTTATGTCTGCCATATCCGTACCTGAGCCACCCGTCAAGGGCACAGGCAGCATGTGAAGAATGAGGTCTTAAGGCTTGCCAAGTGACAATGACCGGAACACTCTAGGTGAGTAGGCAGGTCAGGAAGGATGGTTCCTAGCAACATAGATGGCATGCGTGGAGCCATGGCGCAGAGGGGCCCTCCCCCCGCTGCCGCACACACACAGTGTAAACAGGGCGGACTCACCTAACAGCATAACCATTCTGCTCCTACCAGTGGTGTAAACTCCTCCTTGGCCATAGGTCTAGCCAGTGAAGAAGTTCTTGGTGGTGTTGAGGACCAGCTACAGGTAGGTAGCCAGGCTCTCAACTAGTTAAATACATGGAGCTCAGCTGGATTAGTCCTTGCAGCTTTGGTGCCCACTAGTCCTAGTCCTGGATTCGCTTGTTCCAGTTCCTCTCTTATTCTCTCTGGAGCCCACTCAAATATGGCTTTCACTCCACCACAGCTGTTCTTGTCAAGGTCATCACTGACGTCCATGTTGCTAAACACAGTGGACAATTCTCAGTCCTCACCTTACTGGACCTGCCAGCAGCCTTGCCCCAGTTGATCCTCCCTGTTCCCAGAGGACTTCATTTGATTTTCAGGACATAATGCTCTCCCAATTTTTCTCCTACCTCACTGGATGCTTTCTTTTCCTTTTCTGGTTCTTCTTCTACTCCCTGAGCTCTTAACATTGGGATGCCCTAGAGTGCGGTCTGTGGACCTCTTTCTTTTTCTATCTACATTCATTTTCTTGGTGATCCCATCCATTCTTATGGCTTTCAATGCTATCTATCTACAGACAAACTCCAGGTTTTATCTCTCCAGCCAGATTCATAGATCCAACTTCCTATTCAACATCTCATTTAGATGTTTAATAGACATCTCAAATTTAACATTCCAAAACTAAACTTTTGATCTTTCCCCCATATCTGCTCTTCTCACAGTGTCCCCATTTCAGTAAATGACAAACCCATCCTAGTAGTTTTTCAAACCAATTAACCCAGTGTCATCCTTCAGTCTTCTCTTTTTCTCACACCCACATGCAATCTGTCAGTAAATCTATTCACTATACCTTCATAGTATATACAGAATCTGATCACTTGTCACCACCACCACTGCTCCTTTCCCGAGTCTTCTGTGTCTTTTTCCTCGCCAGTAACTTATGAGGAATAATGGACTATAGTTTACAGGGTTAATGTGTGGATTAAAGGAAACAGTATGTGTAAAGAATTTAGCACAGTGCTCAGCAAATAGTTAGTGCTTCCTAAATGTTAGCTTTTTATTATTATTGGCCTTTCTTTTCTAGAATGTTTCAATGAGATTTGACTGGTAAAATTGAAGCCATCAGCCCTTTTCATAATAACTGAACTTCATTCTTCAACACATGCAATTTTGATTTTTAAGATTTCCACTAAATGAGTTGAAGAAAAGAAAATGTGTTGCGGTGCTGATGGCTTAGCTTCTGAAAAAGAACAAAAGTAAAAATTCACCTTACCCAGAAAAACTGTCACAAATAAGAGCCAAAAAGGGGGTTAAAACAACCTACTATTTGTAAAATAAATAAGATACAAGGATGTAATATACAGTACAGGGAACATAGCCAATATTTCATAATAACTTTAAATGGACTAATTTATAAAAATATTGAATCACTATGTTGTACACCTGAAACTAACATAATATTGTGAATCCACTATACTCCAATAATAATTAAAGAGTTAAATAACACAAGGGCAATTTGAATCATTGGAATTCTTCTCCAGCCTGATTGAGTAATTTTCAGCTAATCAGACAACTTTAGCTTAGAAAATATTTTTAATTCAAGGTTATATGAGATTTTTACATATGATACTACACAGCTGTATATAGTATTAGCTTCCCAACCTCAAAGACTTTTAGGGATATGAGGAAACTTGTAGAATGTTTCTGCAACAACTGGGATAACAGCCATCATTTGTATAAAACTGTCTCATATTATTAACCTGTAGTCCCACTTAATCTGTCACCCCAACTAATTATTAGTAGGTAGAAAGATTCTGGAAAATCCTTAACAATATCTGAGGTGTCAGCAATATTATGTAGTCTTGGATTTTATATGAAGCGTTCTCAGGTGAGAACCCAAATGTATAAATTAGACACATGATATCACTAATAAATTAAGAAAAAACATTGCACTATATAAGCAGAAAGTTTCAGAACATTTACTTTGTCTCTTGAATGCAGTCACTTTGCTAATATGTGGTAAGAAATGGTTTTTGAATAGATAAGAAAGCTGTTCATCTAATTTTATTTTAATGTTTGAAGAATAAATGTGATTTTTCCATATTCTTTCATTCTTTCTCTCTCTCATTCTGCACATACATATATATAATCTACCATGTGCTGGGTAAGGAGAAAAACCCATGGTGAATTATTTTTATCCTTTTGCATACAATAGTTAGGTAATAATGGCCTTAGATGTTTTAAGAGGAGGGACATAACCCCAATACTAAATCATCAGGAGTTGACTGTGCTTAATTTGTCATTAGCTTTTCTTTGTCCACATTTAATTATGTTAAACTCTGTGGTATTCTGATATAAGTTTTTTACCTTGTACAAATCATGTACATATTTCACTTTACATGCAAAAGTTACTTAGTAAACGTAAGCTCCCGTTGTTACTCATTGTGGGATCATTTTAGCGAGTCCATATATACTTAAATGCTAATTTTTATTTATTTTTTTTTGTAGGAAGTCCTGGCTGAGCAGGGTTGGAAGTCCTAGTTCTCGCATTGACCGCACAAACTTTTCCAATGAAAAAACCATCTCCAAACTTGAATACTCTAATTTTAGTATTCGATACTAATAGGGGAAATTAAAATTGTAATGCTTATAATGTACAAAAGACACTGTGTATTCTTTAATCTATATACTAGAATGATAGTAGCAGAGTGGGGTAAAAAAGAACTTTCTGTTCTGAAAGTTACAACATTATATGTTACTAAAAATGTCTGACACAAATTGTTTTACTCAACTGTGTTTTTAAGAAGCCAACAGTTAGCATTCTAAAATTTAAAATATCACTGCAAAATATTTAATATTATCTTACTGTATTTAAACTTGTCTCATGAAATCTTTAATTCTAATGAATATTATGGCATACATGTTATTTGGATGGACATAAAATAATAAAGTCAACCATTTAAAAATTATTTTTAGGTATTGCTGTCTGAATTGAGTTCTAAAATCTTTGAATAATAATTTGTTGTTAAAGTTGAATAATTTAATAACAACAACAAAATAACCAGTAGTTAGATATAAATGTATATGATGATCAGTATAGCCCTGAAATCAATAAAGAGTTAGTTTTAAAAACTCCGGTTAAATGAAAACATGATTCAGTACTTCGGTTGGAGCTGCTTGATGCTTTCCAGGAGCTATGTTATTCTGTAGAGTGCACAGGTGAGTAGTACGGCAATGGCAGTATAGCAAGCAGCAAGGTTTATATCCATAACCACCCACAATGGATGTCCTATGAACCAGAAAAGGAACTGAAAGTCTAAATAAATCATACTATCCCCAAACTTGGCCTGTCATCTGGGGATTATCACATACAGATGATAATTAAGCCACATAGTATTTTATAGGGAAGGTTTATTTCTATACTACAGAATTATACTCTGGAAAAAAGGAGACCTTTAACTCAAAATACTGGAGAGTTTCTAATGTTGTAGGTATATACTTACATATTCTTTCAATGATTTCCAAATTTTTATAACAATGGAATCCATTAAAACAAAAATTTACATGGAATTTTATATATAAAGCAAGTGGAAAAGGACAACCAGTGTGATTGAAATGGAGGTCCCTGGAGCCCTGCACACTTGGCCTCACTTTCCCTCCTGCATCTTGTCCTCAGCAATTGTGCAATAATTTCAAATGCCTTGGGAATAGAGGCTAGAAACCACCGTTCTATCTATGGAGCAAATCTCTATTGCTGCACTCCATGGCATAGAGAAGGAATTCAGGCCTCTCTTCTTACCTGCTGCAAGATTAGAATTAAGGAGATGAAGCATGGTCTGACTTTGTTCACTTGAATGGTGAATTCGATGATAATATTGATATCAAATGTATATAAGGCAAAACAGCTTTAGGGAGCGACAAAGATATTTTTTAAAACTTTCCAAATACACTTAAAATAAAGGAGTAAAGAGCTTTCCTATTGTTTTAATACCATCACCATGTAAAGGAGACTCAACTGTGTTATTCATTTTGGGTTTTGCTCTCCTTGTATCTCCCCACTCCTGGTTAAAGGAAGGTCAACAAGTCTTAGAGTTCCTTTACCTCAAGAAGGGTTTTGGTGTCAGATCCCCTGAAGACAACTTTCCCTCTAAGGTTTCATTTTAAAGGTGCATTATGCTGTGAGTTGAGGAGAAAGATAAACAGTGGGCCTTTAGCAGGCAAAAGAGGAGCAGAAGTAGCAAGAACCACATGGACAAGGAGATTATCCAAGACTTTGGAAAGAGACCAAAGGCAATGGATTTCCCAACAGATAGAGACCTGCACCTTTCTCCCCAACACCACCTCTGAAGCATGGCCAAATCTGAGAAGAGAATAGTTGTGGTCCACCCAGAGAAGCTGGATCCCAGGCCCAGGAGCTCCCAGCCCTAGCAAGGTTACTATTCTCCAAAGTGCTGCAAAGCATCCTAACTATAAGGGACCATGGTGGCTTGGATGGTAGTCATGGTTACTAGTATGGATGAGAGACCATGGAAGTCTTTCCTGAATGTTCTCTTTGCATTACACCCTTTACATGATCCTTTTGAGAGAGGGTACAAAGCACCAGGGATGAAAAATTTAACTTCCCACCTCCCAGACAAGATGGGGCTTGAAGCAGGCTCAATTTGACTTAGAGAAAATAAAAGACATTTCTTACACAGTCAAGTTGAAAGTAAAATCTCTTTACATGTAGAAAGACTAAATGATTTTAGAAAAATACAATCTCAGAAGTGACACCAATATGTCACTTTTTATTACCCTGATTTCCTCTGGTAGTTCCCTTCCCTGCTCTCTTTGTAAGACAATCACACTTTGCTGGCACAATCTTCTAACTGCACAAAGTGAATCACATTAGTCAAGGTTGCTTAATGATTAATACAGAACTAAGTTCTATCACTGGATGAAAAATGTTGTAGATAATGATTAAAAATGGGCATTCAGGAATGGATAGAAAGCAAGAGAAAAAAAAGGTAAAGCACTCTTAAAAATGTGTGATTGAGACCAGATAGCACTTCTTAACAGTACACTTAATATGTCATATTTCATACTGAATTTACATAGAGACTTTTAAATTTATGTATCATATTTTAGATAATAACAAACCTTGATAGATAGGTTTAATTTTGCCAGAATTAGGCATTTTAAAAAACACGCAAACAAAAATATAAACACCAAGCAAAAGATGGGTCTCTACTTCAACGACTATCAGCTGGGAATCTCAGCACTACATGCCCACACCCTCCTCAAGAAGCAATACATCAGAACTAGGGGGTTATGATTTGTTAAAACATGTTTCATATTTGTGTAAAAATACTTATCTTTTTTTAAGTTCTTCATTGGAATATAATTGCTTTACACTGTTGTACCAGTTTTTGCTGTACAACAAAATGACTCAGCTGTATGTATACATATATCCCCATATCCCTGTATCCCCTCCCTCCCATGACTCCTTCCCACCCTCCCTATCCCAGCCCTCTAAGGCATCACCCATCATCGAGTTGATCTCCCTGTGTGATGCAGCAGCTTCCCACTAGCTATTTTACATTTGGTAGTGTATATATGTCAATGCTACTCTCTCACTTCATCCCAGCTTCCCCTTCATCCCCCACCCTGTGTCCTCAAGTTCGTTCTCTATATCTGCATCTTTATTCTTGTCCTGTCACTGGGTTCATCACTATCATTTTTTTATATTCCATATGTATGAGTTAGCATACGGTAAAAAAATACCTGTCTTTTTAAATAGCTAGCTTGAGAAGTAAAGCTCTTGTCTGGAAGGAAGATGCAACAGACAGACTCTTTAGCAGGTGGGGCACATGGAAGCAACAGAGGTGTCGTAGAGATAGGAAATGTCTTCTATTAGGAAACTGTGGGCTTCGAAACTTGAGATGAAGCAATTCAAGTTTCACGTGAGACTGGGAATCGCTAGATAGAGGGGAATTCCCTGCAGCCTGAGGAAGGCTTGTGCTTCAAAAGTAGGTGCTTCAGCAAAGGAAACCATAAACAAGATGAAAAGACAACCCTCAGAATGGGAGAAAATATTTGCAAATGAAGCAACTGACAAAGGATTAATCTCCAAAATATACAAGCAGCTCATACAGCTCAATATCAAAAAAAAACAGCCCAATCCAAAAATGGGCAGAAGACCTAAATAGATATTTTTCCAAAGACATACAGATTGCTAACAAGCACATGAAAAGATGCTCAACATCACTAATCATTAGAGAAATGCAAGTCAAAACCACAATGAGGTATCACCTCACACTGGTCAGAATGGCCATCATCAAAAAATCTACAAACAATAAATGCTGGAGAGGGTGTGGAGAAAAGGGAACCCTCCTACACTGTTGGTGGGAATGTAAACTGATACAGCCACTATGGAGAAGAGTAAGGAGGTTCCTTAAAACACTAAAAATAGAACTACCTTATGACCCAGCAATCCCATTCCTGGGCATACACCCTGAGAAAACCATAATTCAAAATGATACATGTACCACAATTTTCACTGCATCACTATTTGCAATAGCTAGGACATGGAAGCAACCTAAATGCCCATCAACAGATGAATGGATAAAGATGTGACACATATGTACAATGGAATATTACTCAGCCATAAAAAGGAACAAAACTGAGTTTTTTTGCAGTGAGGTGGATGGACCTAGAGTCTGTCATACAGAGTGAAGTCAGAAAGAGAAAAACAAATACCATATGATAACTCATATATATGGAGTCTAGAAAAATGGTACTGATGAACCTAGTGGCAGGGCAGGAATAGAGACAGAGATGTAGCAAACGGACTTGAGGACACAGGGTGGGAAGGGGAGGCTGGGACGAAGTGAGAGAGTAGCATTGACATATGTACACAATCAAATGTAAAATAGATGGCTAGTGGGAAGCTGCTGCATGAAACAGGGAGATCAACTCAGTGCTTTGTGACGACCTAGAGGGGTGGGATAGGGAGGGTGGGAGGGAGGCTCAAGAGGGAGAGGATATGGGGATATATGTACCATATAGCTGATGCACTTTGCTGTACAGCAGAAACTGACACAACATTGTAAAGCGATTATACTCCAATAAACATGTAAAAAAAAAAAGTAGGTGCTTGTTTTAACAAAGAACAGAGAAGCACTGAAGGGGGAACTAGGAGGTGGAGGGTGGATATGGCAATAACACCCACTCGTTTGACTTTTCTGGAAGTTGGTCACCATTTTTACAATGAACTATTTTCAACTTTGTCTATAGAAGGAATCTTTCAGAAGCACATGTCTCTAAACTCATAAAGACAACAGAAAAAACAATCCAATTCCAAAAATTTGCTTGTATTTGGAAATATATAGTCCACAAATATTTTTCCTATAGTAGTTCTCCCTGGCTTCCATTAACACAGATATCAAAGCATGTTTACTACTTGCTAAAAGGACAAGATTTTCACGTCTGGAACTAATTTCAGGACTGAAAATAGGCAGTGTGGTAAGGTAGAGAACATTCTGCTCTAAGAATCAGAACACCTGCATTCTGGGCCCAGGCCACCCATTAATTAGCTGTGTACCTAGGTACCCTCAATGGCAAAGTCAGGAACTGGGACTTCTCCCAGGATTCCAGTAGGACAAAGACCTCCCAGGAGGTGGTACCTGGAGAAATACAGAAGGGCAGTGAGGAAGCTGGGCAGCTGAGAGCCCCAATCAGGGCAGCCCTACTCTCATCTCTTTCCTGTATTAGGATTCTCCATTAGATGTATTTTGAGAAGAATTCTGCCTCTAACAAAAAACTGAAAAGAAACAAAAACAACAAAGACACTGAATTTAGCATCCGGGGTCTTTTCTAAATTTTTATAAATGCTAAGCTCAAATGCTTTGCCCATTCTTTTGATTACTTTTGTCAAGCCAGTGTGGTAGGTATACTTTACATGTAGCCACTTCCATTTTTGTGACAACTGAGCACTGGAAATAAATTTTTATTTTTCATAGTGGTCTCCATAAAGGTTCATAGTAGCTAGAATATTTCTGAAAGTGATTTTCTGTTGTCTTTTGTTTCTATTTTGATGTTACCAAAATTTAAAAAATATGCAAGAGGAAATATATATAAGTAGTGACAAAAAGTGTTTTATAAGCATATCTTGGAGATTTTAACCTAACATTTAGAATCATGTGTAAAAGGTAATTTTCTTCTTAACAGGTTCAAGTGGTTTTGAATAAAACCAAAATCTGATAAAACTTTTAAATTTTAGAATTAAAAAGTCTAGTTACTGTGTGATCTCATCAGCAGACTTTTCTATAGAAAATAGGTTCTTCCCCCTAGCAGAGAGCAAGATTTACACTTTCTCCTCTGCTGAAAGGTCAGTATACATTCTTCGTTGGTATCCAAAATACTACTTTCATCCTCAAACTACATTTTTCTTTCATTAGTTTTATTTTCCATGTTGCCACAATGAACTATGCAAGAATCAGTGAATACAAGTTTCCAATGTGATGTCTTTTTTTTTCTTCTAGTTTTTTACAAATAATAGAAGACACATAGAGAAAGAAAAGATGCAGGAAATTCATTGTGTTAGAAATGGAGTGTCTGTTTCAAAACGATTCTAAATAGCAAGGATCATAGTCATTTGACCATTTGCAAGCATTAAGGCAGAATTTCCACTAAGGCAGAGTTTCCATTAAGGTAGAATTCAGTGCATATTAATCTAGATTAAGAACATGCCTGCAATATTTAACCAGGAAAGTGGCATAAAGTGGGTGGACGGTATGTACCATTATTTCTGAGATGCAGTATCTACAAAAATCAGAAAAAGATGAGACAGAAATCCTTCTCCTCAGGTATTATTTTCCAGGCTAGCAAAAGAAAAATCAACCCTTCTCTCCCTTCTCTGATCCCAACCACTATTATTTCTCCATTGATTGGGATAACAAAACCAAACCACAGCACACAATGGAGAGAAGGAACAGGTAGTAGCCAACTGAGTAGTCCCTTTACTTGAAGCATGGAAGCCAAGGCAAGGTAGCTTTGTAAGTGTTCTTTTTATAATTATTCATACTTTGTACATTATTTTATATATCCTATATCTATGATGTATTACATAATTTCTTTAAAAATTTAAGGTTCCGGAAAATCTCATAGCAAAACAACAACAAAATATTATATCAGGGCAGATCAACCATTCTAAGGTTTTAGACCTAGGAGGGATACACTCTATCTATTGGCAAATGCCCATGTAGAACCAAACTCTCCTCATTAAAAGATGAAAAATGGGGAAAAGAAATCAGCCTTGAAATTCAAAAGAGCACCACAGCCAAGGTAAATGGAATAATATCCTTTAGAATCAGAGGAACTATCTATCTCTAAAAGTTATTTATTATAGGAAAAAATAAAATTTCAGGAAACATCTGCATTTGTCCTCAATAGCATACAATAAACGTTGATCTCTGAAAGAGCCACTGGAGAGAATATGTTCAGATTAAAATAAAACATATGGATTAAGAAAAATTAGTTGAATATAAAAATTACATTCTGAAGAGCAGGCAACAACACACATATACTCACACACTAAGATATGGACAGACTATAGGAAGCCCAAAGAGGAATAGGAGAATTGTAATGCATCCTGGAATTAGTAACTGGCAAATTTCAATAGGGATAACAGAGCTGTGATTGTCCAACCCGGCTGATTATCAGAATTACCTCGGGGGCATTTTAAATAGACATTACTAAGCTCCACCCCAGATCTAATGAATCAGGATCTTCCATGGGTTTTGTCCCTGAATCTGCATGTTTAAAAACGTCCCCGGGTGATTTTGACAATCTGGCAGTTTTAGGAAACACTGGTGTAGAGTATAAATCTAAAAAGTTCATCAAGGAAAAGAGATGAAAATGTGGAAAAGGAAAATTATTAATTTAGAGGAAAGAGCACATTTCTAACCCATCAGTACATCAATGATAGAAATTCACGGGGGAAAAGCCAGAATAATTGAAACAGAAGAAAAAAATCAGTTACAATAGAAGAAAACTTTCTTGAGTTAACGTATATAACTATAACCTATACAGTATTAAGTTATATAGTTAGGAACAACTTAGGTGTTAAGCAAAAATTGCTGAAAAGAGGCCCATACATAAAGCCTGGCTAAAAAATGTGTTATTAAGATAAACAAAAAGCCTCTAGCATTCATGCCTTACTCTCAAGGATGCTGCTCCTGCCATTCTCACTTCTGCACCATCAATTTGTGTTTCCTATTAAATGAGTCTTTCCCATGCTGTTATTTCTCCCTCTCTTGACCCTTCCAACTGTGGCCACATACCTCTTCCATTTATAGATAAACCCCTGGAAGACAGTTCTCTACATTTGCTGTAATCCAATCCCTCCATTCTTTTTTTTTTTTTTTTTTAAATAAGATTTTTTAATGTGGACCATTTTTTTTGTAAAAGTCTTTATTGAATTTGTTATGGTATTGCTTCTGTTTTATGTTTTGGTTTTTTGGCCATGAGGCATGTGGGATCTTAGCTCCCCAACCAGGAATCAAACCTGCACCCCCTGCATTGGAAGACGAAGTCTTAACCACGGGACCACCAGGGGAGCCCTAATCCCTCCATTCTTGAATCTGTTTCCATCATGCTTTTGCTCCCCCACCCGTCTACCAACAGTCCTTGTATTATCCCTAATGATTTCATTTCAGAGTTTCTAACTCCACTGGTCGGTTCTCCATCCTCCTCTTTACTTTAACCTATCACTTGGCTTTTCACTTGGCTTCATAGACATCACACTTTCTTGATTTTCCTTTTATCTCATTACTCACGCCTTTTCAGTCTTCTTTTGTGTGATTCCTGCTCATTTCTATCATCTCTTAACTTTGGAGGATCTGAGAGCTGAGGCCCTGGACACCTTTTCTTCTTAATCTGTATTCATCCCTTTGGCAATATTATCCAGTCTCATAAATTTAAATATTATGTACATGCTGACATCTCCAAAATTTACATCTGCCACCCAGGCTTGTTCTCTCAACTCCAGTTTCACCTAACCAACAGCCTAGTTGACATTTCCAATTGGACTTCCATTAGTCATTTCAAATTTTAATGTCCCAAACCGAGTTCCAGATTTATTCCTCTTACAGACTTCCCCCACCTCAGCTGATGGCTCCTCCTATAAACTCTACACCTTTGCAGATGGTGGCAACACCTCATTTTGAGACGCTTAAGGCAAAAACTCAGGGCAAAAAAAAATCGTCATTGACTTTTCTCTGTCGTTCATTCCTCTGCTGTCTCTGTCTTCAAATGTCCATTATCTGCTTAACAATAACCCAGTGGGAGGAAGGGAGGGCCAGAAAGTGGATGGAGGTATAGATAAAACAAGATTAAACATGAGTTGACAACCACTAAAGGGGGTCCTACAAGTTCCTTAGACCATTCCCCCTCTTGCTGCTTGTTTATATTTTCCATAATAAAACATTTAAAAATATAGGCTCAAATTCAAGCATTCCTCACTAACTCTAAGGCAACACCCTTGATCTCAGTCACCATATAATAGCCTCCTTTAGAACTCCCTGCTTCTGCCTTTTCCCTTTTCAGAACACAGCATTGAGGGATACTGTTAAAACAGAAACCAGAACATGTCACTCCTTGGCTTGCAACCCTCTAATAGCAACCTGTTTTATTCTCTGTAAAAGCCGAAATCATTACTGCACCCTAAACCCTCCGGCCTCCCCTTGTTGGGGTGACCTTACCTCCTGCAGCTCCCTCCCTTGCTCATCCTGCTTCAGCCGCACGGAACTCCCTGCTGTTCCTTGAATGCCCCAGGCACCCTCTGCACCCAGGCCTTTCCACTAACTATCTTCTCTGACTTGAATGGTCTTCTCCCAGACATCCACAGGTATCACTTCCTTCTGCTTTTTGGGTAAATGTCACTTTATCAGTGAGTCCTTCCCTGGCCACCCTATTTAAATTGTCACACACTCACTCCCCAAAGTCCCTATCTACTTACTTCTCTCCTTTACTTTCTCCATGGTGCTTATCACCATCTAACTAATATTCCATAGGTTACTTATTTTCTTTCATCCCAATGTAAGCTACATTAGGGCAGGAATTTGTGTAACTTTGCATCCTGCTATTTCTGTAGCACCTATAATAATGCATGGCCAGAGTAAGTGCTCAATAGTATTTGTTGAGCTAAATACAGGAAAAGAAATATTCCTCCAAGAGCTCAAACTATTGTAAGATGACAGAGGTAAGACTGCCTATTCATGATAATATACAAAAAATAGGTTAAATTCCTCTATAAAAATTCCTCACATGAGCCAAGCACGGACACATAGAATAAGGTGAAAACTTGCACTATTATCCACAATACAGCAATGGATTTACTCTCCCCTTGTGAACAACCAGAACACTGGACAAAGTATATGGAACAGCTATTTGCAGACAGTGTACAACAGGCAGTTCGGAACCGTGGTCCATGAGAAAAGGGGAGCAAATGAAGTGAGTCCTAAAATGGCCACAATTTTCTGCCCAGGGGTGATTTCCAGACTGTAGGAGCTGGAAGGAGGAATCCAAACAGGACCTGGACTCTTGCTAAAGAGCAGAGACAGAGGATGGAGGCCAGGTTGTGTGTGGCTAGTGGCTACCATATTGCCAGCACAACCCTAGACTGACGGGGGAAAATGAAAAGAAATCCACTGAAATTGGACAGTGGTTATCTCCAGCTGGTAAGATTTTGCTTTATTTATATCTATGTTTACCAAATTTTTCTAGAGTAAGTATGTATTCCTTTTACAATATGAAAAAAAAAAACTATTTAAAAATGTGTTAAATTCCTAATACTTAAATTGGACTGATAATTGATAATTCCACCAGAAAATTTTTAGAATTAAACTCTAATAATATAAAAACTGAATTAGCACTTAATCCTTAAAAGTAGTGTTTATCTCTGGATAGAAATTTCTATGCCAACAGAGTTTAGCAATGAAAATCTCATTTTAATTTAAGGAAATCAGTTTTAAGTGTTCACATTAAAGTGAAATCAGTAGTTTCTTTATAACAATAATATTTTGTCTGCACTGTGATGGATCTCGATAGGATTATTTGTAAGAAATACATGAAAAGACATTCACAGACACATAATGGATTTCTCTGACAATATAAAAATCAGTTAAATGTTGAAACTTTCAGTCATTTGTTAATTGCATATCATAACTAAAAGGCAAAATTTGCATTCAGGTTGCATAAAATTTAACAAATATTTTAATAATTATAGAAAGTGAAACTAGTTTAATGGACTTAAATTGAGATGAATAAAATTAATATTAGATTTAATATTAGTTTCTTTGTAGAAAGTTGAGGGGAAATACTGTAAATTCTTCCCATCTGTCTGTGACATCCTTACATTCCCTCCTTCATACCAATTTGCTTCAATTTAGCAACAATAAGACCTCTTAATGGGCCCCATTAGTGCCTACAATATGCAGTCTGAATAATACAGTTGGGACATCAGCATTCTGGTGTTTAGACTGTAGCTTAACTCTGATTTTTAAAAGAATGCCAATGTCCCATTCATTTTATTGTTTCACCCATTGTTTGAAAAGAGAGTGGGAAAAAACCCATTAGCTCTTCTGAAATGTCAGCAAACATGGGTAGCTCTAAATGTTTAGAGCTGTCAATCCACGGCATGTCACATGTCCTTAATTCAGCAGTCTGTGTGTACGTGGGCATCACTGCCAGCCATGAGTTCAAACTCTTTACTAATGGAAGTCTAAATTCTACCTAGCACATCCTTCACTACTAAAAGTTTGGCTACATTAGAAAATCTAACCATTTTAAAGACAAAGCTTGGGTGTATAGAACAGTATTTGTATGATTAAATTTGAAACTATCACTGAGATGTGAAAGAAGAGATCATTTTCATGTAAGTATTTTCCCAAACCATAATGTGCACTGGTTTTGAAGTGTTGGTTGTCCCTGAATAGCTCACAATTTCAATAGCAAACAGGATATGCACAAACACACATCTAGAGTAAGATTCCAAGGTAATAAACAAATGATGTCATGGTACTATAGTCTGTGTGGTGTAAGTCCTAGAATTAAGGCCTGATGTTATGTGCTGCCTTGACATCTGATGACATCAGGAGGGTCTCAAATGGCCGACAACTCCTAGTTCTCTTGGCCAGTCTGTTCCCAGGGAAAGGGTTCTGTAGCCAAACAACCCTCCTTATGAGGGGCCAGATGCACTTCCTGCTTATCCCTGGGTAGCAAGTTTCAGTTCCCTGCCAGGCTGCAAAAGTATTCAAACAAGCCAATCACATCCTCCAGTGGAAACCAGGGTGACCTCATCCTCTTGACACTCCAAACCTGCCTCCCACAGCCTCTGGTTGTTCACTCTGTTCTGGAGTGCAACTCTCATGTGGCCCTGCATGGCGTGGTGTCCTATCCCCTTGGCCATGAGCACACGTGACTAGTAAACTGCTGCCAGTCCCATCTGTCCCGTCCAGTGTCAGGTGTCATGTGCTCAGCCATCCCCATGACCCCAGGGCAGGAATCTCTCCTTCGTGAACAAGGTGAATAGGAAGTGATTGGCATATTAAGGTACTACGTTACCATAAAAGATCCAGTTTAGAAAAGGATCTTTACAACGGCTGTCTAAAAAGGTTTTGTGAAGTAGGTTGCTCTGGATGGAGAATGGTGTTGAGAATTTGGTTTTGCGTGCGGCTTTCTTTTCATTTCTGGAATTCTCTGCTGAAGGAGCATGTAGACAAGAAACAACAGCCAAATAGCAAAGTACTGATTTCATTAACTGGACAAGGACCCAGTCAAACGATGGAGTAAAAGTGGATGAGAAGTAAAAGCTGGATTACAGAAACTCGTTTAGAGCAGGAAGCCAAAGTGAGCCCTCTTGCTTCCTATGCCCTCTCCCTTGAACTCTGTACCCTCTCCAAATAGCTGCGTGGTTGTGGATGATGGGTCCATCAGCTCCATCCAGCTGCAGGTGAAAGAGAGAGGGTTGAGTTGGCCAGGCCAGCTGAGAAAGACCCTGTCTGGTTTGTCCAGTTCCTGAAGACAGGAAGTGTAAGAGAGAGCAAGGGTGTGTCCCACCCCTGAGCACTAATCTTTAATCCAGTGATCCTGCCCTTAGTAAAATGGTCCCAGTCAAGGTCCTGTGCTGACAGTCTTCTGAGCAATTTGTTCTCCAGCGCAATGAAAGTGGGTAGAGAGACGGGAGCCAGAAATGAAGCAACAGTTTCCTTCTAACCCATAAATAAAAGTGAAAATAAAATCCTTCCCCTCCAAAGAAGGGAAAGTAGTCCAGATAAGTATAACTATATCCACAAACAGAGAAAAGCAGAAATTAGGATGGTTTGTGGTAAAAGAATATACTGTTTTGACCAGAGGATCAAAATTGTGGAGCTGTGAGATGCGTGGGGCAAGTGCTAAGACAAAGATTAATGTCTCCTGAGGGTGCGAAGTCCAAAGCCAAAAGACAGCTGAAATAACACCCAAGGAAAAATATGCAGTCAGATTAAAAACAATAAAACCTTTCTTGCCTAAACACAAAGGTCTCTCTGGAAAAAAATAAAAACACTAATTCAAAAAGATACATGCACCCCAATGTGCATAGCAGCATTATTTACAACAGTGAAAACATGGAAGCAACCTAAGTCCATCAACAGATGAATGGATAAAGAAGACGCTACACACACACACACACACACACACACACACACACACACACACACACACACGCGCGCGCTACTCAGTATAAAAAAGAATGAAATTTTGCCATTTGCAACAACATGGATGAACGTAGAGGGTATTATGCTTAGTGAAATAAGTCAGACAGAGAAAGAAAAATACTGTATGATACCACTTATGTGGAATCTGAAAAATAAAACAAACTAGTGAGTATAACAACAGAAACAAAACTAGACTCACAGATATAGAGAACAACTAGTGGTTACCAGTGGGGAGAGGGAAGTGGGGAGGGGAAAGATAGGGATAGGGGATTAAGAGGTACAAACTAGTATGTATAAAATAAATAAGCTACAAGGATATAATGTACAACACAGGGAATATAGGCAATATTTTATAATAACCATAAATGGAGTATAATCTTTAAAAATTGTGAATCACTTTGTTGTATACCTAAAACTTGTATACTATTGTACATCAACTATATCTCAAAAAAAAAAAAAGAAAGATCTTAGGACAGGGGTCCCCAACCCCTGGGATGTAATGCCTGATGATCTGAGGTGGAGCTGATGTAATAACAGTAGAAATAAAGTGCACAATAAATGTAATGCACTTGAATCATCCTGAAACCATCCCCCCCACCCCCAGTTCATGAAAAAATTACCTCCCAGGAAGCTGGTCCCTGGTGCCAAAAAGGTTGGGGACCACTGTCTTAGGGTACTCCAAGAGTTCAGTCTCTGGTACCCATAGCTCTCAGTGAAAAATTCCCAAAGAAGGGAGAAACCAGTGGGCTGGCAGAGAGAGCAGAGACTATGTAAATCTTACTGGATATTTTTTGCCAATTATTCAGGAGCATCTACTTAGAATCTGCCAGATGCCAAGCACTGTGCCTGGGGCTGGGTGCAGAGAGAGGAAGATGAGACAATTTCAACTTTGAAGACATATACCCTGATGCTAATGCTGATAGATAACCTGTGTCTGAGCACTGACCATGTGGCAGACAGTGTACTAGGGACCATCTTATTTAGCCTCACAAAAACACTATGAGGAAGGCAGGTATGGCCACTCTTATCACTTTACTATGAGGAAATTAAGGTTCAGAAAGATAAAACTTGCTCAAAGTCATGTTGCTAACAGGTGGTCCAACTCCAGGGAACAGTTTGTGACCATTGTGCTATATTCCTTCAAATACTGAATGAGAAGCAAAGAGAATATTAAAAAGTAGGAAGTAGAATTTCAGTCCTATCTATATTCAGTTCAGAAAAAAATAATGGATCTAAGTAAAAAAGTATAAAAAATCCTTAGAGACGGTTAAAATAAAAAGTTTAAAGAGTAGTAATCATAAGAAAAAAATCACATCTCACATTAATCTGTATGAATAGAAAGTGATAGAAAGATAATAAGTTTGGGATATAACCCCATGAAGTATGCCCAAGATAAAATTATATGGTTTCTATATGTTTTATTTTATGTAACCTCAACAATTCACTAGGGAAATAACATACTGAGAATCATTATATTTTCCCATAGGTGAGACTTTCTGTTCTCATCCAATCTAACTAGCCCATATTCCAGTTAAAACAAAAGTCTAAAGGTAATTATTTGGTCCTGTCTTCTATACTATTCTGGCCTATCTTTAGAGAGAGAAATATGAGTTTGGAGCAGATTATCAACATAGCTTAAATTGAGGATTAATAGTAGGCTCAACAAACAAGCAGAACATAAAATATAAACAAAAAGCAAAAGCAAATGCAAGTTTTGTAGGAGAGGCTCTTGCCAAAGTACATGCTGAGACAAAGTGTACTTAACACGCATGCAGTTGCCTTGTCCTATGAAACTAACCCCAAGAGGGTGAGGTTAGGCCACTGCTATGGCCCCACTGAGCATTTAATAAAGGGCAGTTTAACAAAGCTCTTTCATGTGTAACTGCTCTTTTAACTTTGCTGGGGCAGGTAGGGCAGATGTTAGTAGCTAAGTGTACAGACAAAGACACCGAGGCTCAGAAAGCTCACACTTGACCAATCTTGGTTTCCAGCAAGGAAGCCCCAGCCCTTGTTCATTGTGGTAACTCATTACCTTCAACAATGGCTCAGAAATCTTCCTTGCAGTCCCCACGCAGTTGACTAGCCATTATCCAAATAAAATAAGGACCATGACATTTCCCATATCTATTCACTACCTGGAAAAAATTGCAGATATGCCAGATTTCTTTCTAACGCTGCCTATGTTCTCTTAAAATATAGGAAAATCCTGTAAGATTTCTTTTCCTGAATCCTACAATCCATCATTAAAGTCTCAGAGGTTGGCAGAGGAAGGAAGGGAGGGAGGGAGGAGGGAAGAAAGGGGAAGAAGGGGAGAGAGGGGGAGGGAGCAGGGAGGGAGCGGGGAGGGGGAGGGGAGAGAAAACAAGTAAGCAAGACTTAAATCAGGTAGGTAGGTAAATAGTTTGCTCCCAGGCTTACTATAAGAGGATAAAAAGCATGGCTAAGTTTCCAAACTCTTGCATAGCTTATAAATACCAAAATAATTAAATATAGCTTGAAGCGCATAATACCATTATAATTACATAAGGAGAAAAGGATATTTTAGACTAATAGTTTAGGAGTGATGACTTATGAAATGGTCATTCTCCATACCATTTTAAAAGGAATGATAGAGGTCTAGGAGGTATTTGAGGTAAACTAAACTGACCCTTATTAATTAAAAGTGCCGTACTTTTCCATTTAAAACCTCAACTGTGATTTTTCTTTTCAGGTATACTTGACCTTCATTTTTCTTTAGATGTAAGCTTTAAGTTAGCTCCTAAACTCTTCACTTTTGTTACAGAAGGAAAGCAATTATTAATTTATGATAGGTCTATGTGATAGACCATCCATCCCTATGAAAATGATTACTATTATGCAGCTGTACATTGGCACAGTCTGAAATTGTGGAGCCAGGTAAAGTCATGAGCTGACATGGACTGGTGGTGATTTGTGATTGTGTGCTTTTTCCTGGATTGTTATTGTTTGTTTTACCGATCATGGAACCTAAACATCAGCTCTAACTGCTGCACATTTGTCAGAATGCATTGTGTGTGGTGACATTTCACAAATAGATAGTGCAAACTTTCACTTCTCACACCCTCCTATCCCCAACACTGAGTGGTTACCCTCCCCTAGCACACCTTCCTGTCTGGAAGGCTGCCACTCCTGTAACATTGGCCAATATTACTCTTTCTAGATATTTTTTACCCATTCTCAAAATACCATAGTGACATTACGAAGACTGTAGAGTTTCATGTTCAATTTTTATTGCCATGGTTTAAAGCAAGAGATAGATAAACTAGATGTAGAGACAATGAGTTATAAAAAAAAAAGAGAGAGACTGAGGTCAGAAAGATGGCAGCAAAGTAGAAGGACATGGAATGCATCCCTCTCCACAGATGCATCAGGAATACACCAAAAGACACAATAATTCCCACAGAGAACCAGCTGAACACCAGCGAAGGACCTCGGACATCAGAAAGGACTGCAAAGATCCTGACATAACTGGGTAGGACAGAGGGGGGGAGAAAAAAAGGAGAAAGAGGAGAAGAAAGGAAAGGGATGGGTCCCACACCCTGGGGTAGGGGGATCTGAAACAGAGGGGAGATTGCCGAATTTGGGGAAACATCCCTTATCTGACGGGGAAACACCTTTTCCAATGGGGAATTTCCCTGGGTCAGAAGGGAGGCATTTGGGACTGTTCAAAGAGGGTGAAGCGGCTGAGGTGTGGCAGATGGGAAAGAGTGAGAAACACACAGAAGGTCTGCACCACGGCTCAGCATGTCCAGACTGAGACATCAGTTCACAGCTGAACAGGGGGTCTGGGAGCTGGAACATGGGAACCAGAGAACTGATTCAGGGTGAGAAACATTGTTGGCAGTGGGGAGACGGACTGAGAGGACAGGAGGGAAGAAATCTGCAGTGGAGAGTGCCTACCGTGGAAAGCTGGGTGGCCGTGGCAGTGGCTTGATACTGCTGACTCACAAGCAGGGGGGAGGAGCCACAGGTGTAGCCTGCCCCCCCCCCCCTCGGCGCCTGCGCAATGGACAAAGGAAGGACCCCTCTGGGCCTGGCTAACACACTCAGGGATAACAAAGGCCCCCGGACGGGGCTGGCCTAGAGTGCCTGCAGCCGAGAGCCAAAAGCCCTCAGAGTGACACAGCTCTGGAGACATTCTATTTACACCTGAGCCACCAGCGTCCCTCTGCAACAGGCACCGCCCAAACCACCCGAGCCACTGCAACCCAGGCAGGGCGCCACTGCTCACACACCCCCAGGGGAAGGAGCCACTATTGTACCCTCTCTCTCCCCACACACTGGCGCTTACAGACAGACAATAAAGGAAGTGCTGCTGATTGCAGAGTAATACAAAAAACCCAAGGCATGTAGAAGGACACTTATAGCTGAGACCCCAAGGAAACAGAAATATTATTATTAATTCTATCGATCTGGTCCATTCTGGGGTCAGTTCTAGTTTTTGTTTTTGTTTTTGTCTTTTTAATTTTATTAATTACAATCTTAGTCACAGAACTATAACAAGAAATCTTACGATTTGTATGGAAATGCAAAAGACCCCGAATAGCCAAAGCAATCTTGAGGAGGAAAGATGGAGTTGGTGGAATTAGGATTCCTGACTTCAGACTATACTACAAGGCCATAGTGATCAAGACAGTGTGGTACTGGCACAAAAATAGAAAGGAAGACCAATGGAACAGAATAGAGAACTCAGAGGTAAGCCCAAACACATATGGGCACCTTATCTTTGACAAAAGAGGCAAGAATATACAATGGAAAAAAGACAGTCTCTTCAATAAGTGGTGCTGGGAACATTGGACAGCAACATGTAAAGGAATGAATTTAGAACATTTCCTAACACCATACACAAAAATAAACTCAAAATGGATTAAAGACCTACATGTAAGGCCAGACACTCTAAAACTCCTAGAGGAAAACAGAGGCAGAACACTCTATGACATACATCAAAGCAAGATCCTTTCTGACCCACCTCCTAGAATCATGGAAATAAAATCAAGAATAAACAAATGGGACCTCATGAAACTTAAAAGCTTTTGCACAGCAAAAGAATCCATAAACAAGATGAGAAGGCAACCCCCAGAATGGGAAAAAATAGTTGCCAACGAAACAACAGACAAAGGATTAATCTCCAAAATATACAAGCAGCTCATGCAGCTGAATACCAAAAAAGCAAATAACCCAATCTACAAATGGGCAGAAGACCTAAATAGACATTTCTCCAAAGAAGACATACAGATGGCCAACAAACACATGAAAAGATGCTCAACATCACCAATCAGAGAAATGCAAGTCAAAGCCACAATGAGATATCACCTCACACCAGTTACAATGACCATTATCAAAAAATCTAGAAACAATAAATATTGGAGAGGGTGTGGAGAAAAGGGAACTCTCCTGCATTGTTGGTGGGAATTTAAGTTGGTACAGCCACTATGGAAAACAGTTTGGAGGCTCCTTGGGGGTGGGTGGGGGTGAAGGGGAAGCTGAGACGAAGCGAGAGAGTAGCACAGACATATACATAGTACCAACTGTTAAATAGCTAGCCAGTGGTAAGTTGCTGTATAACAAAGGGAGTCCAACTCGAGGATGGAAGATGCCTTAGAGGACTGGGATGGGGAGGGTGGGGGGGACTCGAGGGAGGGTGGGGGGGAGTCAAGGGAGGGAGGGAATACGGGGATATGTGTATAAAAACAGATGACTGAACTTGGTGTACCCCCAAAAAATAATAAATAAATTAAAAAAAAAAACTAAAAATAGAACTACCATATGATCCAGTAATCCCACTACTGGGCATATACCCAGAGAAAACCATAATCCAAAAAGAAACATGTGCCATAATGTTCATTGCAGCACTGTTTACAGTGTCTGGGACATGGAAGCAACCTAAATGCCCATCAACAGATGAATAGATAAAGAAGATGTGGCATATATATACAATGGAATATTACTCAGCTATAAAAAGGAATGAAATGGAGCTATATGTAATGAGGTGGATAGACCTAGAATCTGTCATACAGAGTGAAGTAAGCCAGAAAGAGAAAAACAAATACTGTATGCTAACTCATATATATGGAATCTTAAAAAAAAGGGTACTGATGAACCCAGTGACAGGGCAAGAATAAGGATGCAGATGCAGAGAAAGGACTGGAGGACACGGGGTTGAGGGGCAGGGGAAGAAGGGGAAGGTAGGACAAAGTGAGAGAGTAACATAGACATATGTACACTACCAAATGTCAAATAGATAGCTAGTGGGAAGTTGCTGTATACTAAAGGGAGATCAACTCAATGATGGGTGGTGCCTTAGAGGGCCGGGACAAGGAGTGTGGGAGGGAGTTGCGGGAGGGAGGGGATATGGGGATATATGTATAAATATAGCTGATTCACTTTGGTGTACCTCAAAAGCTGGTACAAGAGTGTAAAGCAACCATATGATCCAGTAATCCCACTACTGGGCATATACCCAAAGAAAACCATAATCCCAAAAGAAACTTGTACCATAATGTTTATTGCAGCACTATTTACAATAGCCAGGACATGGAAGCAACCTAAATGCCCATCAACAAATGAATGGATACAGAAGATGTGGCATATATATACAATGGAATATTACTCAGCTATAAAAAGGGATGAGATGGAGCTATATGTAATGAGGTGGATAGAACTACAATCTGTCATACAGAGTGAAGTAAGTCAGAAAGAGAAGGACAAATATTGTATGCTAACTCACATATACGGAATCTAAAAATGGTACTGATGAACTCAGTGACAAGAACAAGGATGCAGATACAGAGAATGGACTGGAGAACTCGAGGTATGGGAGGGGGTGGGGGGTGAAGGGGAAACTGAGACGAAGCGAGAGAGTAGCACAGACATATATATACTACCAACTGTAAAACAGTCAGTGGGAAGTTGTTGTATAACAAAGGGAGTCCAACTCGAGGATGGAAGATGCCTTAGAGGACTGGGGCGGGGAGGGTGGGGGGGACTCGAGGTGGGGGAGTCAAGGAAGGGAGGGAATACTGGGATATGTATATAAAAACAGATGATTGAACCTGGTGTACCCCCCCCAAAAAAAAAATCCAATCTTTAAAAAAAAAAAGAGTGTAAAGCAATTATATTCCAATAAAGAGCTTAAAAAAAAAAGAGAGAGAGAGTGACTGATTCTAAACTCACATCCTAGCTCTATCACTTTCTCGCTGGGGGACCTTCCACAGGGGTAAAGCTGGGGAAGAGTGCTGGGAAATAATATCTACTGAGTATCCACTTTGTGCCAGGTGCTTTATGCATATCTAACATAACAACCCTACAAGAGAAGTTCTTTAATCCCTACTCTCTTGGGATCTTTTCTTATTCATTTATTTTTTAAAGATTAACAAGAGACATTCAAAAATCTAAAGCTCAAAGAATTTAAATAACTTGCCCAGAGTCACAGAGCTTTAATCACAGAGCTAGACTTAAACTCAGGTCTCCTAACTCTGAAGTTCAATAAATATTTGTTCTTTTCCCCAAGGGAAAATACAGAGAATAGCAATTTGTATCAAAGGGATCAAAGGTAGATTTTCATGGGCAGAAGTTGAAGAATGTAAGTTGCATAGCTTAATAAGTAGTTTTAAACATTGGAAATCAACTATACTTTAAAAATATTTTTAATGTAAAGGTAGTTTTAATTACTATTTTTAAAATGTGGAGCTTCTCTAAGGAATTTTTTGGACAATTATTGACTGTTTCCATAAAAAACACTTAAAAATGAAAAGTAATGTATATTTTGTAGGATATAAAGAAGAATTTTTATGGCACAATCTTGTTCATAGGCCATATTGTTTGCAAGGTACTTTTCTAGGTGCTGAGACTCTCAAATGAATAAACTAAAATCCACGGTCCAATGAGAATAGGCCAGAACATACAAGGTGCTCAGGGTATTCTGCACTGCTCAATAATTAGATAAGATGTGCTAACAACCTGCAAGGAAGATGATTACATCTCTGGAAGTCTTCAAATAGAATAAGGGAAATAGCCTAAAAAAAGAAGCTAGAAGACATAGAAAACCATCAAAATTAGAGAGTATAGACTAGTAATTCCCAACTTTTTGATAATGCTAACTCCCCAACCATGTTTCATTTTGCATTGTTCCTTTTTCAAGTTATATGTCCATAGCTATTCACAAGTCTTTACTACATGACCACTTAAACCACCACTACAGTACCAAAATGGCTTTCTACTGTTTTAGCCACCCAAGACCAGCTTTTCATTCATCTTTTGGTTAAACAGTTTCTATATAAGTGAGCACCTTTGGATTACTTCAAAATGAACCTTGAATCATGAAATTACAGAGGTGGTTATAACCCTCCAAATTAATAAAATACAGTCTTCTTCCTTCGATCAGGTGGATTTCCTAACTACTGATTTCTAACGATGATTTTGGAGTAACCCAGGCTGTAACTGTTTAAATTTCAAAAAAAAAAAAAAAACCCTCATAAAATTTAAGATTTTAATGTATACATCTATATGAACACGAACATACCCATGCATATATACATCCAGGATCACTTAATGAGTGTCACTTAATGATCAGAGTAATCTATATGGTTTATACTAGAGATTTTTACTTTTTAAGAGATGTAACACCTCATACTTGTTTTGTAATCTCTCTCTTAAAAGTGAGATATAAATCAATTAGCTTTGAACTTAGACCATAGGAAAATTCAGAGTCCCTTTCATATCTGTAATTCATCCTCAAAGATGAACAAACCTAACACTAACATTTCTCATTCCCATTGCCATCAAATTAATATATATTTTGACAATACAATTCTTATAGTCTAAAGCAATGAAATAAAGATTATGCCATGCATGTACTTGATGAACTATCTATCCCACTAATTATACAAATAGGAAGAATACTAACAGCCAACTTTTAATGAGTGCTTACTATGTGCTAGGATAAGTTCTCTGCATGCATTTTGTCACTTAATTCTTAAAACATGTATATGAGGCAAAAAAACCTATCTTTAAAAAAATAAGTAAAATTAGAGATAGCTTTGGTTTTTTGCCATATTCTTGAAATCCTTACCTGTATCCCATTACTGAAGAAAGAACTGAGAAGAAACTGGATCTTCCTGAGCCTCAGCTTTCCTATCAGGTTATACAACTGTACCTTCATTATTTTTGGCATTTTCCTATGGTTTGAAAAAAAGTGTTGACAATTTTCTGCATCTATAACATTTTGGATGAGCAATTTCCATCCTATTGTGTTTCCTCACATATGGTGTTCTAGCTCAAATAGCACTGGTATTTTTAACTTGCACAATATTAGTACACTACTTTGAATTCTTCTTCGCTGACAAGTATTGAAATTTCCTAATGCAAATGAGAAAATTTCATGTATTATTTAGACCTGTGTGTTCATTGATTTTCAGACATAAATTTTCCAATAGAATCACTGTATTTGACAGCTGGAAGGGATCATAAAGATGATCTAATCTGACTACCTCTCTTTACAAGTGAGAATCTATAGCAGAGAGGTTTGTGTCTCTGCTAGATCAGGTTAGCTAGTTAGTAGTAGAAACAACAAATAGCAGTCCAGTGCTTTTTTTACATTAAAAAAGTCAATAGTTATTATAAAAATCCATATTGTTTTGCAGTGCCCTGAAGAGGATGTTCCAGTAATGAATCATGGGCACGTTTTTATAATACTGTATTATTATCAGTATTGAAACTGAAAACTTGTGACTATCAGTTATATAATGCTATTAAGTATCATTGCTGTTCACAATTTTTTCTTGTATCCATAACTAGATTGTGACTTCCTTGTGGTAGACAAAATTTCTTTTTTAAAAGTGTTTCTTATATCCCTTAATAAACCTACACATACACTGCTTAACAGCTGGAAAGAGACTGACATATTTTTATTTTAGACAACTACTATATGACTCAAAATAGAACCAAACAACTGTCATCCTATTTGAATGCAGGTGAATATGTTTTTTTGAGAAGGAGAAACCTGAGAAAATTTCTCATTTTTTTCTGTCAACAGTTGGGATTGTCCCTGAAGGTGAAGGGGCTCTAGGAGCCTTGAAGAGACTGGTGAACGTTGGAATAGAAATTAGAAGGAACGATGAGAGTTGACTGAGCCTTAAGACATCTGGTAGCATATGCAGATCAAATTGCTCAATAAAAATAATAGCTAATAATAACCAAGGACTTACTACATGTTTGGCAATCCTTTCTCTACTCCACCTGTGTTAAATCATCTATACCTTGCACAACCTTAGGTATTTTTTTCCCCATTTTGTGAGTGAAGAAATTGAGGCTCAGAGAAGTTAGAACATTTGCCCAACTGAACTAGCTACTCGGTGGTGGAATCAGGATTTAAACACTGACTACCCCCAATCACAGTTTGTGAGAGTTAGGATAAAACCAGCTAAGTATGAGGCATATAACACAGTGCAGAGCAAATGCCTGGCTCCCAAGAAGGAGCTCATTAATGTTAATTCCCCTGCTTTTGGTTTCAACCCACTCTCCCCATATTTATTTACCCATCCACTCCTTCCTCCCCAAGAACACTTACACATAACCACATATTAACACACACTCCAGTCTTTTTACCAACAAGGTCCACATTCAGATGTCTAGGTAACTAGGTATCACACTTCTATTCATATACTCTTCTTCCTCATGGGACTGAAGTGCACTTATGTACAATGAATCCTAGGACCAACCTCTGCTCTCCCACATTTTTCCAGGTAAATGTAAACACATACTAAGGCTGACTCTAGGTTATAAAATATATGCACGTGCATAGCCTGATATATAGCAGAAGTCAATCCAAAAAGGAACTTTCTTTTCCCATTATCCAGGGAAATGCATGAGTTACCATAACAGATGCCAAAGATATTTGGCTCTGGTGGTGGAAATTGGGAAGCAATGGTGAAATGAGGTAAGAAATTCCAGGGCCAGAAGGTGGACACAAGTCATCTACTGCTTTTCCCAGGAGCTTGCTCTTTTTGGGTAAGTGCTACATGTACAAGCCCCAACCTGCTGCCCTAGCCTCCAGGCCCCTCCACCGGACTCTGAACCCCGCTCAGGCTGGAGCAGATGCGCACACCGCGGGGAGCCTCATTGGCAGGAGATGAGTGTTCCCTTGCTTTATTTCAATGCCTGCCGTCAGGCTGGGGAAGGAGGATGTGTCACAAATCGTGGAGAACAGAGACAGCCAAGCTTTCTGGTGCAAAGACTAGGCAGCCCAGAAGCAGCAAATCATGACTTGCACAGTATTTAATGGTTCATGGGAAAACAACCTTCCCTCCTGCCTGCCCGCCCTTTTGGAGCCAGCTCCGGCAGACGTGGGCAAAGCCGGGTGGGCGTCCTGCTGGCCTCCGGGGGGCGCGCGATGCAGAGATGCGAGCAGCTCAGCCCCCGGCACCAGAGCCAAGGGCCGAGGGTGAGGCTCCGGAATCGCTCCTTGCTGATCGTCAAGGACAGAGTGGGCCCTGATAAATTCCCCGCCCGGTCCGAAACGAGAAGACCAAGTTCAAACTCAGGGTGTGGAGCCTGGGGCCGGTCCGGCAAGGACGCAAGGAGACCCTGCCAGGTAGCCCCGCCCCGCCAGCAGCCGCGCCTGCTGGCTGCGGAGCCGACCAGGTTATTGCGCCTGCGCACTCCAGATCCCGTCCCCAAGATGCTTTCCGAGGCCTCTCGCCCAGTCTGCTGTCGCTTAGCAACGCACAAGTCACAGTCGCGGCTCTCCGCGCACCCCTTTCCTGGCAGGGCTCAGTCCCCGGTCTTCCCTTGAGGCTCCTCATTGCCTCGTGTCAGGCCATAGGAGCCCATGGAGGGAAAGGAAGATAAGGAGCAGTAAGTGCTGGCATTTGGTTTTCTATTTCCCCTTCCGAAAAGTGTTTTCCTTCTTTAGGTGAGGGGTAAGTGAGATCCGAAGGGTAAGACTTCAGGCCATCAGGGCTTCTCCTCTGCCAGTCGCCTTCCTAACTCTCATTTCTAGTATTGAGCGCAATAATACTTTTTAAAACGTCCTGTTTACTGGGCACCTACTGTGTATCAGGCACTTTACATGCATTGCTTGGCCTAAAATTCTTGACGTCATCTTGAATCATCCGCTCCTCACACCCCACATCTAATGTATGAGCGAATTCTGTAGGCTTTACCTTTAAAATACATCCAGAATCCACGAGCATTCATCACTTCCACCATCATTCCCACCCTGGCCCGAGGACTAGCGTCTCTTACCTGGATACCTCAGTAGTCTTCGCTGCCCCCCTCGCCCCTCTGCAGCCTCCGCAACGCAGTCTTCTGAGTGGTCTTTTTCTAACATAAGGTTAGATCACTGTTCTCCCTCGGCCGTTGCAGAGGAAAAGCTAAGGCTCCGACAGTGGTGAATGTGGCCTACACAACGTGCCCCTTTGCCTCACTCGGCCTTGTCCGCTCCGTGCCTCACTCTACTCCAGCACTGAGGTCTCCCTGCTCCATCTGCAGTCCCAGAACGGCATCAGCATCAGCATCACCTGGGCGCTTATTTGAAATGCAAATTCCGGGGGCTTCCCTCCACAGACATACCAAATCAGAAATTCTAGAAGAAGGGCACCATGATTGGGTTTAACAAGGCCTCCAGGTGATTCTGATATACCCTAAAATCTGAGAACTATTAAATCAAGCAGCTTGTTACAGCTTGTAATGATGTGGATCCAGGAGTATGTGCTTCCAAACCTGTATTTTCATCACTAAAACAGTGATTCTCAAATTTTAACACATATAAGAATCACCTAGAGAGCTGGTTAAAAGTTTCCTGAGAAAACTGTCCCAGGGATTATGATTTAGTAGGTTGTGAAGGGGACCCGTGAATTTGTATTTCTGACAAGCTGACAACTGATGTTAGCGCTGCTACTCCAGGAACTACGTTTGGAGAAGCACTGGCCTAAGGTAGGTGCTTCTGCTGCAAAGCTTTGGCAATTACAGTTCCCTCTGCTGGAATATGCTTCCTCAAATATCCACTTAGCTCTCTGCCCTCTTTCCTGTCTTTTTTCAGTTGCCACCTTCATCATGCAGCCTCCACCTTATCTAAAAATGCCACTTACCTCCCATGTACATACACTTCTTTCCCCCATTCCCTGCTTTAATTTTGTCCTTAGTACTCAACACCATCTAACAGACTATATATTTTACTTTTTATTTCTAAACTGCCTTCCCCCACTAGAAGCTCTGTTTCTTTTGTTACTTCTTTATCCTTAGTGCCTCAAACAGCACTGGACACACGCCTCAATAAATATTTATTGAAAGAATGAATTATTTAATGGTATTCTCATATGTTTCAGAACAGGTATTATTGTCCTTATCATGCAAAGGACTGGAAACCAAGGCTCAGTAAATGGCAGAGCTGGGATTCCAATTCAGGTCTGACTTATTTCAGAGCCCATTAGTATTTTTTTTCCATTTTATTTATTTATTTATTATTTTGGGGGTGTACACCAAGTTCAATCATCTGTTTTTATACACATATCCCCGTATTCCCTCCCTCCCTCGACTCCCCCCCACCCTCCCTGTCCCAGTTCTCTAAGGCATCATCCATCCTCGAGTTGAACTCCCTTTGCCCATTAGTATTTTTAACTATGCCTTCCTTCTAGTAAGAGATTACTATTGAAACCTATATTTCACATTTATGAGTCAATCTATAGCCACTCACACCACAAATACTTAATCAAATGAATGCATCAGTATGTGAACAAATAGCTAAGGTCCTTTCCTTAAGGACATGATTCCAGTACAAGTGTCACAACTGGGTTACAACTGTGAGAAACAGATGGAAAAAACTGATGCCAGAAGTCTACAATGATAAATCAATTAAGGCCTTTAAATAAATTCATCTCTGGAAAGACAACAGAAAAAGCCTTCAAAGTAATTTACACTTTACCAGTAATCATTTTTTCAAAATCTTTTGCAGAGAGCAACTTTTGTTGGGATCAGAGAACTAGAATCCAAGGGTACTGAATGCTGTGTGTGTGTGTTGGGTGAGGGTTGGGTGTGTACAGCTAACACAAAGCCAGAGTGAAAAACTAGCCCATCAGATTCACCAGGAGTGTGTAAATAGTATAATGCCAATCTGTTTACCTGCAACAAACAGGACACTTGTCCGAATGTTGGGTACATAAAGATGAATGAAATTGGGTCGTTACCTTCATGGAACTTATTGGCTTGTAAAGGATTATTTGCAGTGCTTAGTAGAACAAGTAAACAAAAAGTAAGTACATAAATAATAAATCGTGGTTTGTGTTATGAAACGAACAAAGTACTAAAATAGAGACTACATGGAATGAAGAGGGGGAAATCTAGGAAAAGCTTCTGAGGAGATGACTTCAGCTGAGACCTAAATGGTAATAAGCCAGCCGTGCAGGGAGGGAGCTGGGGACGAGCACATGCCCTGAGGGGAGAGGACACTGGTGTGTTCCAGGAACTGAGAGTAGGCAGGCTGGCTGGAGAAGGGCAGGGAGAGAGGCTTGAGTGGTTGAAGAGCTTAGCTGGAGCCGGGTCACACAGGGCCTCGGAGCCGAGATGAGGAGGAAGGGTTTTATCGTAAATGCAATGGAAAGCCACTGAAGGGTTTTAATTGAAAAAAATGACATGATAGAAGAGATGGGCCTGGCTTTGGTTTGAAGTAGGGTAGGGCCATGGACAAGGCTAAACAGCACTACTCACTTTCTCTATAAATTTTGAATCTTATTCACTCACCTTCCATGGGTCAGGGCTTTGAATTTTTAAAATTTCTATATAAAGATATCTAACTTCAAGTATTTTGTCCTTACCTTTACTTTTCCAGTAAGTGACATTTTAAAATAGCACCTTTTATAATGCCTTTTACTTCTTATTTAAAAGGAGAAAAAAATTATAAACTATTCCTTTTAAAATAATTTTTTAACATTTAAAAAATTCAATAATTTTAATTTTTGTTCCAGGGTAGTTATTAGAAGCAAAAAATGATGAAATTGAATTAGCCGTTCTGATGTCTGCACAGTGGTCTTTTCCTGAAAAGATAAATAATAGTGCTCATTTGGTAGCTTTTATAAGTTTGCCAGGTGAGCCTTTAAAATTAGTTATCCTTGTCCAGATAGCTAAATTTCCTAGGTAACTAACTTTTAAAGAAGATGAGTTAAGATTAGCATGTAACTTAGGCACATGAATAAATACTGTAAACATGATTTGTAAGAATGATCAAATCACTACTCTTTCTTTATTCGAAGCAAATGTCTGTACACTACATTGGTGTAATAGTAATAAATAATCACTATTAACACAAATCTCTATCTTCTATATAATTTCAAATGAGAGGATACCCTCCCAAATTTTAATTGCACCAGCCCCTAATAGTTATTAATAAATCCTAAATTGTCTTGACACTTGAAATATATTTAAATCTAATTTTATGTGATTATGACTCAACCCTGAAATGCTCCTTGGAATAAACGATATACTGTTTAATTCTGTTTTTCAGACAGCATAAAATAGAAGATGCTGGTATACTGTATGTACCTGAAAAAAAAGAAGAAACCAAACATGAAAAAAAACCTGGGAAAAGTATTCAACATTCAAAACCATGTGTTGGGAGAGGACGTGTATATTATGCTAAATTCATTAGCACAAATGTAAGAACATGCAATGAACCAGTTCCCTACATAGATCCCAAGAAAGAGCCAGAAAATCAGGTCAGATTGATGTTCATTTTATACAAATATAGATTTAGATTCAGAAGTGTTTTGCAGGATAATTGTCACAGACTACTTAAAGGATGTGACGTATCTCAGACTAATACTTTTATAATCCAATAGCTAAAAGCAGTAACCTGGAACTACTCTCACAGAGAATTTTTGCTTACAAACAATATATACGTAGGGAAGGAATCCAAATAATTGTTTTTCTAGGTTGAGTCAGATTATAGTCATTCAGTGGTACTTGGGGGGAGGAGGGGTTATTGAAGAAATCTCTTCTGTAGTATTTGTGACAGATTTTTTTTTTATATAAATTTACTTATTTATTTATTTTATTGGCAGTGTTGGGTCTTTTTTGCTGTGCACGGGTTTTCTTTTTAGTTGTGGTGAGTAGGGGCTACTCTTCATTGCAGTGCGCTGGCTCCTCATTGCCATGGCTTCTCTTGTTGCAGAGCATACGCTCTAGGCGTGTGGGCTTCAGTAGTTGAAGCACACGGGCTCAATAGTTGTGGCTCACGGGCTCTAAAGTGCAGGCTCAATAGTTGTGGCGCACAGGCTTAGTTGCTCCGCCGACTGTGGGATCTTCCTGGAGCAGGGATCGAACCTGTGTCCCTTGCATTGGCAGGCGGATTCTCAACCACTGCGCCACCTAGGAAGCCCTTGTGACAGATATTGTAATATAAAAATTTCCCATTATACTCAGTAATTCAGATACTTTCTATAAAATAATGGCTACCATTTATTGAAAGTGTGTGAAGTGCTAGGAATCAGCAAAGTGTTTTATATGAGTTATATCATTTAATCTGCACAATTTCTCGCAGGTATTATTAGAAATATTTTAGATGATAACATGTTCTAATACAGCAAATTAACATACCTGAGATTATACAGTAAGCAAATGTCATAGTCGTGTTTCTGACCCAGGACCACTGGTTTAGCCAAATCACACTTTTATTCACTATCATATTAAATATATGCCATTCTTTTTTTTTTTAGAGTCAGGTTTGTTGAGGTATAATTTATTGTATTAGTTTCCTATGCTGCTGTTACAAATTACCACAAACTTAAACATTGGCTTAAAGCAACACAAATTTATTCTCAACAGTTCTGAAGCTCAAAAGTCCAAAATCAACCTCATTGGCTATTGGCAGAGCTTATTCCTTCAGGAAGCTCTCATGAAGAATCCGTTTCCTTGCCTTTTCCACCTTCTAGAGGTTGCCTGCATCCCTTGGCTCATGGCCCCTTCTTCAAAGCCAGCAACATAACATCTTCAAATCTCACTGACTTCCCTGCCTCCTTCTTCTCAGGACCCTTGGTATTATATTGGGGTCCTTAGAAGAAGATAATCTGGGATAATCTCCCCTTATCAAGATCCTTAACTGCAGCTGCAAAGTCCCTTTTTGCATGTAAGGTTAGGTGTAGTTGTGATTTAACTTAACATTTAAATGGAGATTTCTTTTTGTGAGCTCTCTTTACACTGATAACATCAACTGTTCTGATCATAAAACAGCACACCATGACCCTCTGTGTGAATATGAGATTTTGGGGGGACAAATTCCTGTAGTCAAATATACTTTAATATCATGTAGTAAACCCTTACAAGGACAGTTTTAAGGCTGTTTTGTTTTATAAACAAATAATTATTGGGGATTTAAAAGATATTGATAGACCATGCCTCTGGGTGAAATAAATGTGGTACAGAAATCCAGGTTAGTGAAGTCCTCATAATTCTTGCAAAAGTTAATGAATGATTCTCTGGAGCTCTAGTTCAAGGCTGAGTTTAAACCAAACTGTTAACTGAATCCATCCTTACCTTGGAGACAATAGGAAAAAGAAGCTGGTTTGAGAAGAGAAATATGAAACATAAAAAAAAATTTAAATTTATCTAATTTTCTCTTGTTCCTACTTTGTAGGTGTCTTGAAAAAAATAAATGTACTGCTGCTATCAACAGTACAAAAAAATAAATAGGAGCAGCTATCAACAAGACTGGGTGATACCAGCAGTAGAATCTTTGTTTATTAGTGCTAAAAGCTCCGTGCGTCAAAGACCTTAAACAGGTGGTGAAAGTAAGTCTGAAATGAAGTAAGAGGGTAGGTAAGAGAGGTTCACAGTGGATGAACAAGGAGTTACAACGATCAAAGATGCATCGCAGAGCTAAGTGTGCTTTGGGCTTGGAGTCAAAGGAATGGTCATGTTTAAACAAAATCAAACCACCTCCAACAACAACAACCAAAAACCCTTAAATGTACTCATTTCCAAGTACCCAAGGAGTAATAAAGAATACTCATTTCACGTATTTGTAAACTTTGTTCTTCTATTTAAGATGACAGTTTTCTTTTTAAAGGTTAGCTTGGTTTAAAAAAATTAAGTGGTTTATAGCAATACTGGCTTTAAAATAAGAGTAAAGAAAATAAAGTTGCCTAAATATTTACATCGACATATATCTGTTGTCTTATGTATTTTGCTAAGATAATATCTGTAGAATACCAGATTGGTTGATTTTATTTATTTATAAGATATTTACATGAAATAATCAATTATACCATTCTACATAGGGACATTAAATTGGTGGTGCTAGAAAAAGTAAAAAGGAGCCTTAGCTCAATTATTTCCAATGAAAACTAATTTGGTTGTCTTGTATTTTTAAATATTGGTAAATATTGATATTTCAAAAAATCATACTAGGTCAGTATTTTCCAAAATGTATTTTTTGGAGCACCAGCCCTTGCCTATGTGCTCAGTAAAGTTCCAAAGTCAAATATGTTTTGGAAAATCTGTATTTTTATTCACCCTTCTCAGAGCTTTACAGTTCACATTAGTGGATAAAGGTTCTTGAGAAATCCTGTGGTAAAGTTGTTTAACTTGCTTATCTCAGTATTTGTCAAATTTATTTAACTATGTAAACCTCTTTTATATAACACCTATTAATATGCTGCAGAACGAGTGTTCCACAGAACACAACTGAGGGGACATTATGAATTGCTTTAAAAGATGTATTTTTCAGCATTCTTTTTGGTCCACAACAAAATAGAGAGGAATGTAGATACAGTGTAACTTTAGTGTTTGCTATAACACAACAAATTTTTTAAAGCCACTCAGCTCTACTAAAAGAAATATGATTATCTATGTGTAAGGTGTTATCAAAAGTCCACATTTCCTTAGGAATCCATAAAGTATAATTTTATGTTCCACAGATCACCACCACCACCACCACCACCAGCCATCTTGGCCAGGCTGCTATAGAGCTTGGCATACCACCTCTTACATTCTCTCCACTGGTTTCTCCAGGATACCCCCACTTGCTTTCATTACATTTCCCCTAGGATTCTCCCTTAGTTTCCCATAGAATGGAAGTAAGTAATGTTTACTAATGCATTTCTGAAGGCATAGGGCTGATAGGAGTATAGCATAGAGAGTGCCCCACGGTGGTTTCCAAATGTGGCTAAGGGGCCCACAGCACAATGGCTCTTAGGCCTTCCAGTAGCCAGGGTTATACAGAGCTTTGTCATCAGGCACCTCCCTACCATGGAGCCCCAGTGACAGTCATCCTGGGGCAGGAAAAGAGACAGGCTTTGGGCTGGAAGGGAGGACTTCATCCTCTCTCTGGGTCCGAAGTTTGGGGAACAACTCTCTCTTTAGGCCAAACCCCCTCTACAATCTGCAAGATGTGGTCTGACCCCCAAAACCTAGAGAAAGCAGTCACATAGAGGACCTTTCACATTTTGGCTTATTAAATCATAAATAACTCCACATCAACCCCTCACAATCCAATGTAAGTGATGGTACACAGAGCGATAAACTTTTATTCTTAGTCTTTCCCTTTGGTGAGAGGTGAAGGGAAAAAATAAGCCTCTGCCTTTATTTATTTATTTTTTATTGGAATATAATTGCTTTACACTCTTGTACCAGTTTTTGAGGTACACCAAAGTCAATCAGCTGTATTTATACACATATCCCCATATTCCCTCCCTCCCTCGACTCCCCTCCACCCTCCCCGTCCCAGTCCTCTAAGGCATCATCCATCCTCGAGTTGAACTCCCTTTGTTATACAGCAACTTCCCACTGGCTATCTATTTTACAGTTGGTAGTATATATATGTCTATGCTACTCTCTCACTTCGTCTCAGCTTCCCCTTCACCCCCCGCCCCCCCCAAACCTCAAGTTCTCCAGTCCATTATCTGCATCTGCGTCCTTGTTCTTGTCTTGTCAGAGTTCATCAGTACCATTTTTAGATTCCATATATATGAGTTAGCATACAATATTTGTCTTTCTCTTTCTGACTTACTTCACTCTGTATGACAGACTCTAGGTCTATCCACCTCATTACATATAGCTCCATCTCATTCCTTTTTATAGCTGAGTAATATTCCATTGTATATATATGCTACATCTTCTTTATCCATTCATTTGTTGATGGGCATTTAGGTTGCTTCCATGTCCTGGCTATTGTAAATAGTGCTGCAATAAACATTATGGCACATGTTTCTTTTGGGATTATGGTTTTCTCTGGGTATATGCCCAGGAGTGGGATTACTGGATCATATGGTAGTTCTATGTGTAGTTTTTTAAGGAACCTCCAAACTGTTTTTCCATAGTGGCTGTACCAACTTACATTCCCACCAACGATGCAGGAGAGTTTCCTTTTCTCCACACCGTCTCCAACATTTGTTGTTTCTAGATTTTGTGATGATGGCCATTCTGATTGGTGTGAGGTGATACCTCATTGTGGCTTTGATTTGCATTTCTCTGATGATTAGTGATGTTGAGCATCTTTTCATGTGTGTGTTGGCCATCTGTATGTCTTCTTTGGAGAAATGTCTATTTAGGTCTTCTGCCCATTTGTGGATTGGGTTATTTGCTTTTTTGGTATTCAGCTGCATGAGCTGCTTGTATATTTTGGAGGTTAATCCTTTGTCCGTTGTTTCGTTGGCAACTATTTTTTCCCATTCTGGGGGTTGCCCTCTCGTCTTGTTTATGGTTTCTTTTGCTGTGCAAAAGCTTTTAAGTTTCATGAGGTCCCATTTGTTTATTCTTGATTTTATTTCCATGATTCTAGGAGGTGGGTCAAAAAGGATCTTGCTTTGATGGATGTCATAGAGTGTTCTGCCTCTGTTTTCCTCTAGGAGTTTTAGAGTGTCTGGCCTTACATGTAGGTCTTTAATCCATTTGAGTTTATTTTTGTGGATGGTGTTAGGAAGTGTTCTAATTTCATTCTTTTACATGTAGCTGTCCAATGTTCCCAGCACCACTTACTGAAGATAAGCCTCTGCCTTTACCTTTAATGTTATAATCTCTGAGCAAATGCTTGGACCAAAAAGGCATGCACATGTGCGTGGGTGCATGCACATTCTCACCCTTCCAGGAAGGAACCAGGCTTTTCAGGCACAGGGCAGACTGTCCAGAAATAGAAAAGATTAAAACAACAGTTTCTGGACTGTAGGATTTCATTCTCCTGAAATGAAGTTTCATCCAATTGACAACACTAATCAGAACACTCACCAACTGTAAGGGGCTTAAAGTCATCAATCACACTTCAGGAAAAATGGCTCATTATTTCCTTTACACGTATTTGTGAAACCAAAGAGACCGTTTTGGTAAAATTCTAAATTCAAGTCTTCTTGAAAGGTGAATCATCTCTGTTTTAAGGGTAGCTTTGGTACTACACTCTTGTTTAAGAAAAAAAACTGAAGTCTGCCAGACAGAGCGGTTCACTTATTCCAGAGTCACTTCTCCAGTAACTTAGATGTTAGCAAAATAAGTTTCTGATCAACAAAAGAAGATATAAAGAGTATACCTTAAAACCTTACCGTAGAGGATCTTTCTCAGGATATTTACTTAGAGCCTCTTCGTTTTTATTTTTGAAATAATATAAATAAATTTGTGCTTATCTGGCTCTACCTTCCACAGCAGATTTGCTATAGCAATGTAGCACAGACACTAGAGGCATGCACAGATAGATGGGGGACAGAATTGGCACAGCTCTGCTACCTGTGAATGATGTACCTTGGGGAAGGTTTCTCATCTGTATAGCGGGTGTACCCATCTCATAGAATTGTGGTGAGGATACGTGAGAAAAGGCCTAGACCTTGGGGCATGATAAGTACCATCGTAATCACAGAGTAGAGAAGAGCTCCAAGAAGCAGGCACTCTGACAACAGTAAGACGTGACTATTTTGAGCCGGAGAGTGAGAAGACACCATCTGTGTAGTGATCTGTTCTAGAAATCCTAGGATCTACATCAAACAGTCTTTTTTGCAATTCAACTTCCAGTCCATTCTGAAAAATGAGGCTTTAGCCAATCTTTGCTACTCTCCAAAATTTGCCAGTTCCTACATTTCTTTGATTTCTGCAAACTTATTCATTTTTACCCCTGGTTACAGGTTGCTGTTGGCCTAGAAACTGGCCCTCATTTCCAGTTGCAAATTGAGGTCTAACTCTGTCTTCCACTGTTCAGGGCTTGGTGCCCTCTTTGGTCCATGTCCATCCCATCTTTTTCAGTTTGAAGACAGTTTCCCTTAATGAAGAACCTAAAGTTGAATGGTTCTGACTTTCAGCTCCAAACAGGGTACTCATCTCCAAATTCTAAGACTTTTCTTGATTTCTTGCTACCACAGAATTTTTTTCCCCAGAATACCCTATTTTTCCTTCCTTTGGTATATTTCATTAATTTCTTCTATCTAAGCTTCTTGACAATCTGCTGACAAGTTGACTCCATTAAAGTATTTTTTCTTTGAATCTGATATTGTGCACCTTTTTTATACATACCTATCTCTTTGGAAACTAAGCTCATTTGAAAGCTAACTCCCTATGTAGCCACACAGGTTTCTTTAGATACCTCCTTCTTCTTTATCAGTGTAGCTTCAATTGCATTTTTAGAATTTAACTTATTAGAATTTCATATTTATCCCCCTTAAATCATATTTTAAAGTCTCTGACTGTGCAATCATAGTTGATTCTTTAAAAGGCTTCCCTCTTCCCTTAAAGCCCCAAGTAGGTATTTGAATATACGCAAGATTACTTTCATTCACTAATATCCAAGAACTCTGAGGTGTCACAATTCCCTTTTCCCAAGATTCTCTTCTACCTGATCAACCAGATTAAACAAATTTTCTTAGTCAGTACTAAGTTGAGTAACAATTCACCTCACTGCTTTCTCACCTTCTAAGAGATCTTCATTTCCTTCATACTCAGGTCAAGTTTTATTGTCAAAAATTCAGTAACATTGGAGATATTTCTGCTTAGAACAAAGTCTTTCAAACCGAGTCATTAGTGAGTTATAAATCAATGTGGACTGCAACTAGCATTATGAAATGAAATAGAAAACTAATATAATATAATAGAAAAATAGCCAAGTGCACTGCATGTAGTGAGAATAAGTATTGTTTTGTGTATATGTATGCAGTGGGTGCTGTTGTGTGACCTAAAATTTATTTCCTGGTGCGGATCATGGACTAAAAACTTCGAAAACCACCATCCTAGGTGATAATAAATTATTTATATTGCCATAATGAAAAGTATAGAACATAAGTTCTAGATTAAATCATGTCTACTATATACATATGCATACATGTGTACATATATGTAAAAATTGTAGCACAAAACATAGAAACGTAACTCTTTTGATGATTTTTACCACTCCATGTTGATAGAAGGTAGTTTAAGAACTTAGCAGCTATATTTTAGCTACAATTATATGATAATATATTTTTAGGTTCCTCTTAAGAAAGACAGTCTTTGTGAAAATATGTTTATTCCTAGATTTCAGAACTCTATTTTAGTACTAGAAAATCCAATAACTTGTTGAATCAAATTACTGAACAAATAGCACATGAAAATGTCCTACAGTATCCAATTTTGTGTTTCCACTTTTTTTTCCATGAAGGGTGACTGGTGGTCACATAGTAAAGGATTGGAAAATCCCTTTCAACCACCTTATGACACTAAGAGCACCCAGAGGAGTGACTTTAAAACACCAACATGTCCATTGGTTTCTCCAGTCAAATACAGCAAGTTGCAAAAGCCTTCTTATGGAATAGGTAAGGTTAGCAGTTCTCCATTGTCTCAGGTTACTGCTATCAAATTAAGATGTATTAGATGTGCTTGCACCTCCTTGGAAAATTAATCTTCTACAGGAGTTGAAAATATACATGCAGCAAGTGCAGCCCTTGACAAGTTTGTTCCGTATCCCTTCCTCCTGGACAACTTAACTCCAAACATGTTTAATATAACATAATAAAAATTATAATGATCATTGATAACACCAGCCTCCAAGTCAGAAATTTAGTGGCATTCTGCTCATTATTGCCAGCAAACTTTAAAAATTATAACTGTTAAAATAGGAGGCAACAGTATCAGGCAGTATTTCTCAAAGTGCACATTGAGGGACACTAGTTTTTATGATGTGTATAGATACTGCTCAAAAAAAAGAAAAAAGAAATAGGAAAACTGAATTTATAAAGTTGAACAGTTTTTTTCTTTCTGCAGAACTCTTAAAACCCTTATTCTAAGCATAAGCATAATGAATTTCCAAGAAGAGGAATAAAGAATTCTATGTTTCCCCAATATTGACAACTTCACCCTTTTTCAGAAGATCATCTCACATGACTGGTATCTCACAAAACATAATTTAGGAAATACTGCTCTATACACAACTCATACATTTTGAGATCTAAAATTTGTTTTACCTGACAATGTCATTATAATAATCTAAGTCTTTCTTATTTATTCAAGTTGTATCTGTTTCTTAACCCAGTCCTATTCATCTCTACCACGGGAGTAGGGTTTTTAGCAAGGCTTAAAGAAGTGCAGGATCAAGTCCAAACAAAAATGTATTTATTGAACACCCCCTCTGTTCTCACCCCATACAAAAGTTCACAAGATAAACATCAAATTTTCTGAACAGGACAGTAGGCAGTGAAGGATTACTTTTAGAGGTCAACAGTCCCTCAGTTTTAGCCTTCTGGCCTTTGTGATTGGCCAGTCTAGTTAAGAATGCAAAGGACAGCTAGATTGAAGGTCACGACATTAGAAAATGGTCATATTTAACATGATTTCCACCTCAAGGGTGGTAGTTAATAGGGAGGGCCAACTATTAGGTATTCTATAACAATGGCATCTCTTTTAGAAACATAATAAAGTTTCCACTTCTCATTCAAGATGGTAGACTGAACACAAACATCTAAATCTCCTGCTTCCCAAGACCCTATTAAACAATAGCAAAGCAATCAACCCATAAGGACCAATAAAAGTGAAAAGATTTAAGACAGTGATGAAAGAAATCAAAGGCGACACAAACAGATGGAGGGACGTACCATGTTCTTGGATTGGAAGAATCAACATAGTGAAAATGACTGTACTACCCAAAGCAATTTACAGATTCAATGCAATCGCGATCAAATTACCAATGGTATTTTTCACAAAACTAGAGCAAGAAATCTTACGATTTATATGGAAACGCAAAAGACCCCGAATAGCCAAAGCAATCTTGAGAAGGAAAAATGGAGTTGGTGGAATCAGGCTTCCTGACTTCAAACTATACTACAAGGCCATAGTGATCAAGACAGTATGGTACTGGCACAAAAATAGAAAGGAAGACCAATGGAACAGAATAGAGAACTCAGAGGTAAGCCCAAACACATATGGGCACCTTATCTTTGACAAAAGAGGCAAGAATATACAATGGAAAAAAGACAGCCTCTTCAATAAGTGGTGCTGGGAAAACTGGACAGCTACATGTAAAAGAATGAAATTAGAACACTTCCTAACACCATCCACAAAAATAAACTCAAATGGATTAAAGACCTACATGTAAGGCCAGACACTCTAAAACTTCTAGAGGAAAACAGAGGCAGAACACTCTATGACATCCATCAAAGCAAGATCCTTTTTGACCCACCTCCTAGAATCATGGACATAAAATCAAGAATAAACAAATGGGACCTCATGAAACTTAAAAGCTTTTGCACAGCAAAAGAAACCATAAACAAGACGAGAGGGCAACCCCCAGAATGGGAAAAAATAGTTGCCAACGAAACAACGGACAAAGGATTAACCTCCAAAATATACAAGCAGCTCATGCAGCTGAATACCAAAAAAGCAAATAACCCAATCCACAAATGAGCAGAAGACCTAAATAGACATTTCTCCAAAGAAGACATACAGATGGCCAACACACACATGAAAAGATGCTCAACATCACTAATCATCAGAGAAATGCAAATCAAAGCCACAATGAGGTATCACCTCACACCAATCAGAATGGCCATCATCACAAAATCTAGAAACAACAAATGTTGGAGACGGTGTGGAGAAAAGGAAACTCTCCTGCATCGTTGGTGGGAATGTAAGTTGGTACAGCCACTATGGAAAAACAGTTTGGAGGTTCCTTAAAAAACTACAAATAGAACTACCATATGATCCAGTAATCCCACTCCTGGGCATATACCCAGAGAAAACCATAATCCCAAAAGAAACATGTGCCATAATGTTTATTGCAGCACTATTTACAATAGCCAGGACATGGAAGCAACCTAAATGCCCATCAACAAATGAATGGATAAAGAAGATGTAGCATATATATACAATGGAATATTACTCAGCTATAAAAAGGAATGAGATGGAGCTATATGTAATGAGGTGGATAGACCTAGAGTCTGTCATACAGAGTGAAGTAAGTCAGAAAGAGAAAGACAAATATTGTATGCTAACTCATATATATGGAATCTAAAAATGGTACTGATGAACTCAGTGACAAGAATAAGGATGCAGATGCAGAGAATGGACTGGAGAACTTGAGGTTTGGTGGGGCAGGGGGTGAAGGGGAAGCTGGAACGAAGTGAGAGAGTAGCATAGACATATATATACTACCAACTGTAAAATAGATAGCCAGTGGGAAGTTATTGTATAACAAAGGGAGTTCAACTCGAGGATGGATGATGCCTTAGAGGACTGGGATGGAGAGGGTGGGGGGGAGTTGAGGGAGGGAAGGAATATGGGGATATGTGTATAAATACAGCTGATTGACCTTGGTGTACCTCAAAAACTGGTACAAGAGTGTAAAGCAATTATATTCCAATAAAAAAAAAGTGAAAAGAATGGAAGGAAGAGCTTTCTGGAATGCGAGAAAGAATGGAAGACTATTGATGGATAAAAGGGAGCGAAGAAGCAATAGCCTAGAATATATAGAAGGAGATGGAGCAAAGAAGAGCCAACCTGCCTGAAAAAACAAACAAACAAAAGGATCTGAAGGCTCAGTCAGCAGACAAAGCATAACAGAAAGGGGGGAGGGGAGAATCAGAGTTACTTGAAAGTCTTTCTCTTAAATAACTGCTGCAGTCATGAGCACTCTACCCTCTCCCAACATTAAGACTGCTAGAGCCCAATGTCTCAGCTAGATGTCAACTACCACACTAGTCACCTTTAGTATTTCAAACTGGTCTCCTATCCTATTCTCAATTTATGAATGGACAACCAAAGATTAGAATTATGCCAAACTATGTATTTTTTTAGTTTTGGAGGATAAAGTCAAGGAAATATCACAAAGCATAGAACAACAACAACAACAAAAACCTTAGAAAATGTGAGAGAATAAAAGCAAAATGGAGACTCAATCTTGCAGGTCCAACTTTTTTGGAGCTCCAGAAGAGAGTAAAAATGAAGACAAGATAATTATCCACACATAACATTTATTAAGCATATCTATTTGCCAGGTACTTTACGGAACTTTCTAAGTATTTACTCATTGAGTTCTCACACCAATGCTGTGAAATATAGTAATAGTATTAATGCTCTCATTTTTCAAGTAAGAAAGCAAGCACAGAATTTAAATAATTTAGCCAAGGCTACACAGCAAATAATTGGTGTTTAAACTCAGTCTGACTCTAGAACCTGTAAAAATAACCAGTATTCTACACAGCCTCTAGAATAGTAATAAGAAGAAAATTTCCCAACATAAAAGAGAGCCATTGAAAGGGTCCACTGAGTGCTTCGAGGTATGAAGGGGAAAAAAGATACACATCTCAACATCATTATGAAATTGCAAAACAACGATTATAAAGATAAGATTCTAAAGGTTTCCACTGAAAGAAAACTAAGTCACCACCTAAGGAATAAGAATATGGAATCAAGCAACACTGATGGAAGAGCACAATGGAGTTAATGTCTTCAAAGTTCTCAGGGGAAATCATTTTTAACCTAGAAAAGAGGTTAAAACCTTTTTGGCCCTTAAGTGAACAAAATCCATGTAATTATATTGTGAATGCCATTTAGTAGTTTTCAAATTTTAGCATCATTCTATGGACACAATATGGAAAATCTAAATATAGTTACAGAGCAGAATTATGTTATCAGCCTTAACAAGAAAAATAAATATACAGTTGACAGAAAATGGGAGGTAGAAGAGGAGAAGCGTACTAATATCACTATTTAACATATGAATCCTCAAGAGATACTACTCAGGACTTCCTAGATGGTACAGTGGTTAAGAATCTGCCTGCCAATGCAGGGGACACGGGTTCGAGCCCTGCTCTGGGAAAATTCCACATGCCACGGAGCAACTAAGCCCATGCACCACAACTATTGAGCCTGTGCTCTAGAGCCCGTGAGCCACAACTATTGAGCCCGTGTGCCACAACTATTGAAGCCTACATGCCTAGAGCCCGTGCTCCACAACTACAGAAGCCACTACAATGAGAAGCCTGTGCACCACAATGAAGAGTAGCCCCCGCTCTCAGCAGCTAGAGAAAGCCCGTTGCAGCAATGAAGACCCAACACAGCCAATAAATAAATAAAATTAATTAATTAATTTAAAAAAGTTATTTGTTAAAAAAAAAAAAGAGAGAGAGATACTACCCAAAATAGATGAAACATGGAATAGAAGATTAAGCCTGAGTTCAAAGGAACTAATACGAGTACCAATTTCTCTCTTCAGCTGTGGCTTCTTCCCTGAGCTTCAAGCCTGCATATCCAACCAACAATTTAACATCCCTTCTTGGATAACTAGTCTCCCTTTCAAACTTAACATGGCTAGAATAGAACATTTCATTTCCCCCATTCAAACCTATCCCCCATCTCAATTAATGTCATTTCTATTCCCCCAGATGCCCAAGTTTTGATAACCTAGAAGTCATTCTAAAACTCCCTACCCTCTACATCCAATGCATCTTGACACCTCTATCTCCAAAATATATTCCAAATTATCTTACCAAGGTTGTGCATCCATTACTACCCTGCTTCCTTTCTTTCTCCTCCATAATGTTTTCCACGCCATCATCATAAGGATATTTTAAAAACATAAATGACATCACTCTTCCCCTTTAGAGCCTCTAGTTAGTTCTCATTGTTTGTAGAATAAATTTCAAATTCTTTGCTGTGGCCTAAGTGGTCCTATTTGACCTGCCAGATCTACCTACTTTGTCTCCTATTGCTCCTGATATCTTGGTGTGGGGACTTAGAGAAATGGACACATAACTCAGACCAAGGAGGCAAAGAATACTCTTTGAAAAGTCATGCTTGTTTCAGAACCAATTTATGCCTTTGTGCTTGTTATTGTATTTCTATAAATTAATTACATATTACAAATTAAAATCTGAGTAAGAAGAAAAGTAGTTGTTTCTATAAAACATTCAAAGTTGAATGCTTTAGAAAGACTTGCTCAAAAGGTTAATCACTAACTTAAAACATGCTAATTAAGTGTGGGTAAAATATAAAAGAAGAGCTAGAGCAAATTTTTTAAATCTTGAAGGATGCTGTACTCATTTTCCTTCAAATGCATCCTTAAGTTTCCATTCTGTGTTAAAGAAACAGAAAATGAAAAGGATGCATTAGGAGTGTGGTTTGTGCAAGAAATACAAAGTGGAATTCCAACCAACAGACACTTCCTCAAAGAAAATGCCTTTGCACTTCTATAAAATTTTGGTGAATCAACTGGTTAAAACAAGGTATCTAAGTATGGTTTACATAATTTTCCTTAACTGACTTTTTTGTTAACTAACCAGTCAGGTCCCAGTACTTTCTCATAAGGAGCAGCTTTTTCTTCCCTAGTTTAATGAGGGATGTGGTGGAAGATGAGACAGAGAGGTTGGCTTTGTTCTAGGATGATCAGGCAGGGCCCGGCCATTTCATAAGGGAACAACCATAATCAGTGCCTGTAAGTCTGTCAGTTTTCCCACAGAGGAATCCTCCAAGTCTCTGCCTGGAGTAGGGGACAGAAAATCTGTGAGTCTCTCAAACAATCTTCGTTTACAGCTTCAACTTGTACCCCTTCCCATGCTCCCTGCCTCAGAAGTGTCTGATGCCTCCAACTCCCGAGCCTCACTGGAATACTGTGGCATGAATTGGCTTGATTTTCACCCCACCTTCTCCTCCACAAGCACTTAGCTTCCAGTTTTATGGGCTCTGCTCAACTCAATTGCCAATTATCCATCTGCTTTCCAGCTTCCAGATTTGTTAATATCTTTGCTCACATTTAGTTCTCTTTTTTCCTTAAGGCTTTAAGCCCTTTTAATTTCTTTACTATCATTGTACTATCTTCTTCCTCTCTAGCTCTCTTTCTCTGTCTCTGTTCTTTATATTAGTATTTCTCATTGCCAAAATCATTATTATATTCCAGGTCCTACCACTATCCCCAGACTCAACATACATTTATTGATCAGTTTAATGATAATTACATATTATTCAACAGATTATTTAGTCATAATGTAATTTAAACTAATATACACACCACAATAAAAAACCTGCAATTTATTCATATTTTGTTTTATTTTTTTAAATTTTTTAAAATTTACTTTTTAGGCCATGCCACGTGGCACACGGGATCTTAGTTCCCCAACCAAGGAACGAACCCACGCCCCCTGCATTGGGAGCGTGGCGTCTTAACCACTGGACCACCAGGAAAGTCCTTATTCATATTTTAGATGGTGTTTGGACACTAGATGAGAACGATTTTTAAAAGAAAATATTTTATGTAACATTTTAAAATATGTGTATAAACTAGTCTGTATATGCCAGATTTTATGTGTGTGTGTGCATACATGCATACAGACAGAAAATGTATATATAAACATGGATTAATAACAAAAGTAATCTCATAGTCATTCTGTTCCATCAGCCCACTTAATTACGCCTGGTTTTTGGCATTTCAGCAATGTCATCTTGTGCTGATAATGAAAGTGCCCTTTATGTCTTGTACCACCACACAATTTCCTGGCTGCCATCCATGGTCAGTTCAACAAATGGCTATGCTCCATCATAGCTGAGCCCCCGTAAGAATAAGTGTTTGCTTTTGGTTTTATATAATAAAACTTTATAAATTGGAAAAGCTGATCTAATTTGTAAGGGAGGTGTTTCATACTTAAGTGAAACTTTGGCAGTTTATCAATATACTTGATATTTTAACATTCTTTCAAATTGCGAATTCAGATACAGGGCTAAAAATATTTTTCTAAAATAGGTTTTAGTTTGTGTTGCTTCTTTTGCATCAAGGTATATAACATAATGATTTCTTGCTATAGTTGTATTCAAGTTTTTCTTTTTCACTGTACTTTGAAAATCTGTACTGTTATTTTTACATTAATCTTTTTATGTAAGATGAAAATAAATGCTACTTAGAAGAATGAGGTTTCTAATAGAAAAATAATACTGATGAATGTTTTTAAGCACATACAAATGAAAAGTTTAAGGAAATTTCTCAAAGTAAAAGCTGCTAAATTCCCATCAATATGAGGAGCAAGTTGTGTGTTTGAATAAATGCTAGTTTTGTTGATAAAATATAGATGGCTAGACACCAACTTGTTTGGTGTATCCTTGTTTGGAAAATTCCTATTTTAATTAGAAGTTTCCAAGAAACAGAGAGTGGATTTCAAACATTCTTCATAGACTTTGCCTTACATTTTGTAAGCCTCATCTAACAAGGCTTCTTTTAAGTAATTATTTTGGGTCCAATTTGAATTCTTAAGTAGAGTAAGCACTAAGAACTTGAATATCTTCTTTGATGTTTTCCCACTTAGATGATCTTCACTACTGTGGGCTTCTTTAAAAATCTCATATATTTGCATAAATGAACATGGTAGTTATGTCTACTTTTAACAGGTATAATGTCTGGGTAAGGAACTTCTTTCTATAATAGTTTAGATTACCTTTCCTGCCCCTTTGTTAGCCCCCATGAAGATATTTTTTAAGTTATTATTTTCAAGATTCTGGGAAGTTCTAGATAACTATGGAAAAGATTCATTTTAATTGATCTTATTGACTTCCTTCTGAAGTCTTTCTGTTTGTTATTTGCATAAGTCACTCCAACATTTAGTTGCTTAAAACAACAATCATTTTATTTGCTCAGATTTCTGCAGTCTGGGCTGGGCTCAGCTGGGCAGTTCTTTGGTAGCTCTTGCTGGTGGGCATTTGAGTGGCTGAATTTAGTTGGCAGGTCGTCTGAGGACTGAACTCAGCTGGGACACTGGAATGATTGGGCCTCTTCTTCTCCATTTGGTCTCTGCATGTAGTTTCTCCAGCAGGGTAGATGGACTTCTTACATGGTAGCTCAGGTCTCCCAAGAATGCAACGTTTTATTAAGTTTTATGCCTGGAACTGGCATAGTATTGCTTCCGCCACATCCTATTTGTTGAAGCTAATCACAAGGCCAGCTCACATTCCCAAGGGGACTGCACAAGGATGTGAATACTGGGAGGCCTGATTCTTTGGGGCCACCAATGTAACACATGACTTCAATGTCTTTAAATAGTTCTTTCCATGAGAGTTTAGGAATGGCCAACTCTTTACCTTTCTTTGTCTGAAAAGGTCTTTAAATTGCCCTCACTCTTTAATGAATGAAAGTACTGCTGGGTATGGAATTCTAGATTCATAGTTAGCTTTTACACTAGGAAGGTATTATTCCATTGTCATCTGAATTCTGTTATTATGTCAAATATGCAAGCAGTCCAGTTGTTAATCCTTTGAAGGTAACTTGTTTCAGTAGAAGATTTTTTATGTTCTAAGGGGGTCTTTGTATACAGAAAGTTATTTAGAGTTATTTTTGGTTAAATTAATATTCTAGCTTAAATATCATAAATTTTAAAATATCTTTCTTTAAGCCTTTAATTTTTAAATATTGTATAATATTAGAATAAGTTTCACTTGTTCTTTGATGTTTAATTAATTCATATTGAACAAATGAACTCCTTAACAATGACTGACTTACAAACATAGTCAAATTCCATTAATATTTTAAACTGTGGTTGTTGATTTAATTGTATTCTGTTTTCCTCTTAACATTTTAAATACCTAATAAGGCAAATGTAGAACTTTGACAGTCAAAACCTTCCCAAACAATTAAAAAATTCTTGTAGGTCTAATAAATTAAACCTATAAATATAGTAAATACAAATATGTCAAACAGTTTAATACTTTTATAAACTTAATCATATTTCCCCAAAATTGTCAACACTAGAAAACTATTAGATCAAATTTTCTTCTGACATATTATATAACAAATTATAGATTTAACTGTATTTGCTTTATCATCTCTACATTTAATCCCAAACCTTCCCAAAATTAAAAGACTTACCAAACATTTATTTTAGAAGAACTGTGTTGGTTGGTAGAATACTGGTTTTGAACATTAGTAAAGTATTTAAGTATTTGTTTTGAAAAAAAAGTTACCTTGTGACCAATCTTTGTTACCCTATGTGAAAAATTATGCAATATATTATTTGTATTAAATCTAGTTTATGGCTAGGTATTTTTCTTATTACAGAGGGCTTTTAAGGATGATAGAGATTTTGCTCTATGCATTTCTCACTAAAACATCAATTTGGTAACTTAAATTCATCATACTTTAAGTTTTCCTTATAGTAGGTGGATGTGAACTGTGTCTTCCAAGGATAGGTTCCTGTGTGGAAAATTGCTGGCATTGGATTTTAAGCAGGTAGGAAGCATAAAAGTTTCTAGTTTGCAACAGCTTCTTATTTGCCCCAACTATTATTGCCATTAAGGGCAGTTGCCTTGTTAAACAATTGCCCTTGATTGTTTTTGACTAATGCCTTTGGGGAAAGTGCTATTCACACTAAGAGAGGTTGGGTCATGCCTATAAAGACAAGCCCTGGGAATGGAGTTTCCAAAGAACTGCCAGTCAGTTTAAATAACAATTCTTTGAGTTTGTGTTTGTGGGAAGTTCCAAACCCAGTGGCTTTTTCCAGTGGCTGCTAAGCTTCTTGATGATTTTCACCATAAATTCAGGGCTGTTAGTTTCCAAGGCTTATGCTGAGGTAGGGAGAGGGGGCGTGAAAACTGGGCCAGTTAAAGCCCTTCTTTTATTACAGAGATTAAGCCATTTTTCCTGAATAAATGCTTCTCAGATTGTTGCAAGCCTCTGGTTAATTTCCAAAGTTCTGAAAAAGTCAATTCTGATTATTTTTGTCAATGTTCTCATCACTTTTATGGAGAATCCAGGTTTTTTGGAGGTTTTTACTCTGCCATTCCCATGGATGTCCTGTCCCTTTTAGTTTTCATGTTACAAATATTTTTTTCCTAACCTACTATCTCTGTTAACTTTGCCCATGGTGGTGTTCATAGAACAGAAATAAATTTTGATATAATCAAGTTTATTAGGTTTTCACCTGTGCTTTGTGCGTCGGGTGCTTATGATGAGTTTTCCTACCCTTAGGTCACAAAAATATTCTCCTACATTTTCTTCTCTTGATTTTATCATTTTACCTTCCATAATTATGTCTTTAATTCTAGAGCCCATCTTTATGTGCAGTATTAAATAGGGAACCTATTCCATTTTTCTCCATGCAGTGAACAAGTTTTCTGGATATTATTTACTAAACAATCTACACTTTCATCATTAACTTGGGAGACCCTCCTTAATTGTATGTTAGGGTTCCCTATATGAATAACGCTATCTCTGAACTCTCTTTTATGTTCCTTAGGTTAATTTTCAGTCCTTGGATCATTTCTAAAATGTTTCAATTATATAGATTTTTAGCTTGTCTTTATATCTAATAGGGAATGTCCTCATTCTTTACTCTTCCTTTTCACAGTTAACTTCTCTATTCATGGACGTTTATTTTTCCATTTCAACTTTGGAATTTATGACATTTCTCAAAATATCCAGCTAGAATTTTGATTGGATTATGTTGATATTATAGGTTAACTTAGGAAAAATTGTCACCTTTACAGTAACATACTATCCCATCCTATCTAAGGGAATGGAAAGTCTATTCAGCTCTATTTTTGTCTTTAAGAGAGTTAAAAAATTTTCTCTATAGAGGTCTTGTGAAGTCTCACTTTCTAGAAACTTTATACTGTGTAGTTTTATTCTGACAGGGACTGTATCTTATTTTTCCTTTTGTTTTCTAGTAGGTTATTTTTATTATAGCAAAATGCTTTTGATTTTTGTACACTTATCTGCTTGCCTTGCTACACACTTACTTATGCTCATTATTTATTGATTCTAGTGGTTTTTCTATTCAGGTAATTATATTACCTACAAATAATGACAGTTTTTTTCTTTTCCCTTGCAATTATTTTACTACTTTTTTCATTTTTTATAATATTCACCAGAATCTCTATTAATATGTTAAACAGTAGAATTTTAGTTCTGAGTTATTATAGGTATAATATTTATTTTTCTGTTCTTTAGTCATTGTCTTTTTTTTTTAATTTATTTGTTTATTTATTTATTGGCTACATTGGGTCTTCATTGCTGCACACGGGATTTCTCTAGTTGTGGTGAGCGGGGGTTACTTTTCATTGTGGTGTGCAGGCTCCTCATTGCTATGGCTTCTCTTGTTGCAGAGCACGGGCTCTAGGTCCGTGGGCTTCAGTAGTTGCAGCACATGGGCTCAATAGTTGTGGCTCACAGGCTGTAAAGCGCAGGCTCAATAGTTGTGGCGCACAGACTTAGTTGCTCCGCGGCATGTGGGATCTTCCTGGAGCAGGGACCGTTCCCCTGCACTGGCAGGCGGATTCTTAACCACTGCACCACCTAGGAAGCCCTAGTCATTGTCTTTTTAAGGAAACAGAACATTTTGTTTTTTTCTTCCATATACCTTAGGCACCCTCCTTGATTTATTTCTATTCTTGAGTTCTTCCTCTAGAAATCTTTTGAAGTTGTCTGTTTATGGGGAAATATTCTGAGGCCTTCTTTGCTTCTCAATATTTTTTTATTTTAGCTTCTTGGTTAAATGACAGTTTGGTTGGATATAAAAATTCCAGGCTTAAAGTTTTTTCCCTTTAATATTTTAGAAGATATTAATGTTATCATGTGTCCAATGTTGTCAAATTTGATATAAATCTGCTTCTTACTCCTTTGTAGGCAATCTACCTCTCTTCTTTGAAAATGTTTATAATTTTCTCTTTGTCTCAGTGACCTTAAATTCCTCTATAACGTGTCTTAGATATGAGTTTTTTCTTATCTACCATGCAGGATTGGGAGGAGAGTGAGCCAAGTGAGAGGTCTAGGATGGCACTAACTCCCAGGATCATGCAAGTGCCTCCTTACATTCTGCATCCCATGGGCCTCACTTGCCTCATCTTACTTCTGCCTCTGCCACCTGTTTGGTAATCTGTGAGCCCCTTCAATCTGAGGTCTTTGGACTTTCTTTAATTCTTAAATATTTATCATCCGTATTTCTTTAAATATTTCCTTTTCTTTATTTCTTCTTCTAGGTTTTCTGAATTCTAGTGTTGGTATTTTCTACCATCAATGTCTCTCAGCTTTTCTATTTTTATTTCTTTATCCTTTCTGGATGCCTTCTGGCAGAGCGTCTCAGTCTGATTTTCTAGTTCATAAATCTTATTTTTATATCATCATTTCTCCTTCAACTATTATATTTTTTCATTTCTAATATTTTACATGATTCTTTTTTATGGCCTCATTCTTGTTTTATATTAATAATACCTTCTGTACCTTTGAGGATATTTGTTATGCTTATTTTATTCTTGGTACGTAGGTTCTAATAATTCTGCTTCACACAGTATATGTTTTAAATTTTATTATCTTTCTTTTACAGTGTCTCTCTAGTTTATCTTAGGTCATATTCCCCAAGGGGAATTATCAGCCCTGTGTGGGCAAAGGCTAAAGACTGGGGTCTGGCTTGTGTGCCTCTCAATTAATTTAAGGAAAGAAGATGAAAGTCAGGCTGGAGAGGGTCAGGCCCGACAAAATCAGCTTTGACCATCTCCATTTGTTGTCCTTATTAGAGACCAATCCTCTACTCAGGGCTCCACTCCTTTCCCCTTTAAACTCCTAAAAAGAGGCATCACTGAGAGAAGTCAATCTTTTGATGTTTTTAATTCAGGAGCACTGACAGTTGCTAGGGGAATGCTGGAGGAGGAAATGCCCAAGGGGGCTGCATGCATCCATTTTCATCAGCTCCTTACCCTAGAGGGATTTCTGTGCTCTTCCGATGTTACTAAATTGAGAAAAGATGGCTAGACTGTTGCTGCCAGTTTCTGCTACCCTGAGGCAAACAATGATCTTCAGAAGGCAGTGTGGGGGAAAGTTAAGAGCAGATTTTAAAAGCTCTCCCAACCTGTTCTCTACTGGCTACATCTGATCTCCCTATCCTCCAGCCCAATCTGCCACCAACACTTCATACCAGCTTACTAAACCCATTGGTTTTCTCGCAGCATTTTGATAGTTCATCAGATTCATGCTTCTCCTCTGCCATGGTTTCCCTTTTGTCAGGATACAAAACCGTTTTCCCCTTGCCTAACTTGGAGAAGTCTCTTTCTAATTCGACCCAGCATTCTAGAGACTTTGTAAAAGTTGTGTTTAATCTTCACAGCTCTGAAAGCAAATTATCCCCATTTTAGAGAGGAAGAAACTGAATCTCAGTGAAGTTAAGTGATTTGTCCAAAGTGACACAGCTAGGAAATGCAGTAGAGCTGGAATTGGAAGCATGTTTACCTTTTCCCAAAGCCCATGCTTTGGATACTGCATTAACCCCACCTGATTAATGCCTAAATTTAGAGCTGCTTCATTTTATTCAAAGAGTTAGACTGTTTCTGGAAACATTAACATTCTGTGAGCTGGACCATGGCATTCACCCCCAAAACTGATAGTCTTTTCCTATTTGGTAGGAAAATACAAATTATGGTTAGGATTTTCTCAGTGTAGTAGTTGTCCACACATTTTTGTTAAATTTTTGGCCCCTGCTGTCTTTTGTGTGCTAGCAAATCCTAAAAGAAAGGTAATGATTAAGGAGCAGATGAGTTTTGAGTATCTGATCTCTATTAGAAATCAAGGAAATGTTATCAATTAGCATTTTCCCCTGCTGGTTGGAAAAGACTGCCATCTCACATCATGTAATATATAAATATTTGAATAATTATCATTCCTGCTAGTAAAATTAATTTATATCAATGTCTGACTATTGAATTGAATTCATGAATGATTAATAAATGTGAATTTACTAACATTTTTCCTTCTTATATATTGTCCTTAATTTTAAAGGCATGGTTTTTAAAAATTAATTCTATTTTTTAATAGTTAATAAGTGCACATGGTACAAAATTCAAATGGTACAATAGGGTAAAGAGCGAAAGTGAATCCACCTTTCTCTACCTCTGTCCTCCAGTCAACTATTTCTCTCCCCCTGCAACAACCACTGTTATCAGTTTCTTGTTAGCATTGCATAGATAGGGTAAGTGTACATATTATCTTATGTATATATTTTCTATAAAAGGGAGAAATTTTTAATTTTTTCCTTGACAGAATCTTACGTCACTAAACTGGGTGTTACTCTGACTCCTTACATAACGTTGTGTGCTAAAAGCAAAAGTAAAGTGAGTTTTAAAAATTATTAAAAATTTTGAACAGAGAAATCAATATAATGGACCCCTATATAGCTATTACACAGATTGAAAGATTATTTAAAAGTGATGTTTAGAGAGTTTAATACTCTTACAAATTTTCAGAGCCTCTGTCTATAGGAAATGAGAAGAATTATGTGTTCAACTCAAAGTGCAGCAGCCCTGGCACCTTCTGGTTCATCTGTCAGTGCTAGCTGGGAGCAACTTACACATCAATTTCTCAAAGCCTTTCCAGTAGTAAAAATAAGTTAACAAATAAATTGTACTTATGCTTTTCCTAACACTTTGGTTGGTATATGTACAAGAAGCAGATTTAACTATAGATTTTTACAAGCCATTATTGCATCAATATTAGTTTTTAAAATTACTAGCAATTCCACATGTGGGGCTAATTTGGTTGTTTTCATTTGGTTCTTTTCATGGAGAAAGAATGATGGATCTATTATAGTTTTATTTATTTATAAAAATTTTTGATTTATTTATATATATTTTTTGGCTGCGTTGGGTCTTCATTGCTGCACATGGGCTTTCTCTAGTTGTGGTGAGTGGGGGGCTACTCTTTGTTGTGGTGTGCAGTCTTCTCATTGCAGTGGCTTCTCTTCTTGTGGAGCACAGGCTCTAGAGCACATGGGCTTCAACAGTTGTGGTACATGGGCTCAGTACTTGTGGCTCGCGGGCTCTAGAGCACAGGCCCAGTAGCTGTGGCACATGGGCTTAGTTGCTCTGGGGCATGTGGGATCTTCCCAGCCCAGGGCTCAAACCCATGTGCCCTGCATTGGCAGACAGATTCTTAATCACTGCACCACCAGGGAAGCCCCTATAGTATTACTCAGATGTGTTTAGGTAACCTTGCATTCTTAAAAGAATTTAGTTTCATTAGCATTTTTGATAAAGCAAAAATATTATAAATACTGATTACTTTTCCATATACAAATCTAACTTTTATCCTGACTTCACAAAATCTCTTTTTTCCCCTTAGTTCCACTTGCCTCTCCTGATGCTTCAGCAGAACTTCAAAAGAATTTTATAGAGCGCATCTCTTTTATACATCAATATGATGCCAGGAAAACACCCAATGAGCCTATCCGGGGAAAGGTAAGACAGTATTTAAAATCAATTATTTTAATACTTTATGATGGGATAGATTTATGGTAGAACTCTAAGCCTTTTCAAATCATAATCATCTTTCTCAAAGTTGATTTAAACACATAAAAATGGTATTAGGAGGATAAAATCTTAACCACATTTCATAGTCAAAACTAAAGAATGATGTCATAGTTTTGGATCACAGTCTGTGGAATTTGGTTCAGATTATTAAAACCATTCACTTAAGGTAATATCAAAGCAATCTGATAAATTTTTTGATATGTTTATGTATGTGTGGGCAGCGGGATGCATGTAAGGTTTATAAATTCAAACAGTAATGTAATAGTCAATTGCTGGATTTTTTCCCAACTACAGATGTTTGCTTTCATATTTCACCATAGCTAATAATACCATTTCACAACAACTATTAGTGGTTGGAACTAATCGACATTTGTGAGGCAATCATAAATCCTTAGGTCTACGAACTGCAGTTTCTATCGTATCCATAGAAACCTGCAGAGCAAGAAATGAAATTTGATATGAATAGTCTCATACCATCCAAATGACAGAAAAATTAAGAATGGGAGATAATGAGATGCTGCTCCTTTGCCTTTCCCTTTATCCTTCCTGTTCATTTTCTGATGCACCTTTGTTCATAATTTGTTTAAATGGTTCATCAGTAATTATTATGCTGTGGTCTTCAGTTTTGGACTAAGGTGACAGCCAGTGAAGAGGCAGAGGAATAAGTGCCTGCTTCAACCAGGACTTGAGCTAATACATGAACTGAGGTCCCAGCTGCATCTTCCGGCAACTTATGTGCCCTGGTTAACATCAACTTTGTTTTCCTTTCCAGCGACATGGAGTTTTTGTGCAGAGAGAGATAAAACCAGGGAGTAGGCCAACAATTTCTAAGAGAACAGAGGTATTACTGAATGCTCCAGGGTCATGCTCATCAGAACAGTCCAAAAAAACAGAGAAAGGAAACTCAGCGGAAAGCAAAATGATCTCACCCGGTCTCTGCCAACGAAATTCCCAGGAGTTGTTAGAGACTAAAACTCACTTATCAGAAACAGACATCAGAGAGGCTGCCAATGCCTGCCCCAGAAGTCCTGAGAGAAGGGAGAAGATTGCAGACATCTTTCAAATAACTGCAGTAAATGCTTTTCTCACCAGGTGTGATCCTTTAAGTCCACCAGTAAAAAGTCAGGATAAATCAGGATAAATTACCTTCTTCAGATAAAAACATAATGCTTGGAGTGTAGAGAAATTTCAGAATCGTCATACGCACCCTCATATTTGCTTTTTCTGTTATCAATAACCTCAAAAATTACAATTTATATAAATGGGAAAATGATAAAAAGATAATAAAGTACATCAAAAATTCAAGTGTGGTCTCTAATGAGTGATGGATATGAGACATATTTCTATGTCATAATATTTATAAATATAACAACTTTGTTTTGCACAAAAGTGGATGTAATTAACAACTATTGTAAAACTTTTAGAGGAGAGGCCTTGTTAGATAGTCATTAGTCATTCTAACCAGGGTTAGAATTTTGGCTCCACCACATATAAGCTGTGTGGCCTTGGGTAAATTACTTAACCTCTCTAGAGTTCAGTTTCGTCATCTGTAGAATTAGGATAATAGCAACTTCATAAGGATATTGAGCATGAGATCACTGATCACTGATCAATGTAACCACATCATCACTAGTACTATAATTAAAATTTCAATTTAGGAATGACATTCTCCTATATACTTGAATTTTCCTCCTTATTCTAAAACTTTGAACCCTTCTATATACAATTAAGAGTGTGAAAACTGGACTTCCCTGGTGATCCAGTGGTTAAAACTCTGCACTTCCACTGCAGGGGGCACAGGTTCGATCCCTTGGTTGAGGAAGATTCTGCATGCCACATGGCCAAAAAAAACCCAAAAAGACTGTGAAAACTAAACACATTTCTCCAAGTACAAGACACACACACACACACACACACACTCTTAATTCAAAGGCATGAGTACCTAGGATACAAAAATATTTCATAAATTGATTTCTATTTTACTTAAATTAGCACTAACAAGCTTTGCTTTTTGGCTGAGTTTGGTATAGTTAATTCTACCAGTTACTCTATTTGGTACACTTTGTTGTGCCAAAAATGTATCTATTATAAGCTGTGTTACGCTGCACACAAGTGGCAGTAGGTGAAGTATTACTCTGCTGCCCAAAAGAGTATTTACATGCCCAACGAATTACCACGGGAACATATCAGTTGCGCACTATTATCTAGTACTGGTAAGACCACAGGCGTACCTTTATTCCTCCACTAAAGACGTTTGAATAGACTGCAAACAAATGAATGCCATTATTAAATATTTGTGTACTGGGGACTTCTGCTTCTTACAACATGGCAGATTAAGGCAAATAGTGAACCTCTTTCATTACAAATACCTTGTAATGCTGAATAAAATGAAACAATAAAATTTATAGCCCAGCTCACAAAACAGAGACAGCCTCACTTCCAAAATGGAGAACTTGCCTGTTTTATGTATCAGTGCGTATCTTGAGGCTCTTTCCTTGTCGACACTTGTAGACTATGCCATTATTTTTTTTAATTGAAGTATAGTTGATGTAAAATGTTGTGTTAATTTCTGGTATACAGCCAAGTGATTCAGTTATACATACATATAGATATTCTTTTTCATATTCTTTTCCTTTATGGTTTACCGTAGCATATTGAATAGCATAGTTCCCTGTGCTATACAGTAGGACCTTGTTTATCTATTTTATATATAATAGTTTGTATCTGCTAATCCCAAACTCCTAATTTATCCCTCCCCCACCCTCTTCCCCTTTGGTAACCATAAGTTTGTTTTCTCTGTCTGTGAGTCTGTTTCCATTTTGTAAATAAGTTTATTTGTGGACTACCTCATTATTTTAACAGTAGCATAGTCTTCTATAGTATAGATATACTATATAATTGGAGCAATAAGAACGCAAGCTTTGGTGTGTGGGGGAAAGGAGTGGAGGTTGTTCCAGATCTGGAGAGAGGTCCTAAAGGCTATAGACTTAAAAAAATTGTAAAAGTATACACTTTTTTTTTTTTAAAGTCTATGGACTTGAATTTTAATTCACATTGGAACAGAGATGGAACCTTGGCCTCCAAAGTAGAGAGATGGAATTGAAATTCACATAAAGCTAGAATTCTGGAATAGCTGGTGTCTCAGTACAAGGCAAACTAGAAGAACTCCATTCATTTAACTCTATTTTTATGAGATTTAGTAATAGAGGTGTATGATCAGTCTGCCATCTTGAATCAGTTTTTAATTTTCTTTCTTTTAAGTAAATCATTTGTAAACTTAGTACTTTAACCATGAGTAAATCACAGATACTCTGCAACAAACTTCACAGTTGACTGATAATCACTGAGCACTCACAGAGTCCTTCTGTTTTAGACAGTATGTTTTATTGAAAGATGGAGGGTTTGGAGCCAGTTAGTGGAATACTACCATAGGCTAGGTTTATAGTTCTCAACATTTTCAAACATGAGGACATCTTTTCTGCGTTATATAAAAAGTTTATGTTTCCTCACAAAATAGTAATTGAACTTTCAGTATCCAATGTTTGAGAAAACACATAAAACAAAATACAATGATGACTTCCAGGCTCAATTCTGTTTTTTAACTGCTAAGAGTATATCTCTCCACAATGAATTCCAAAGTCTATTAAAGCTATAACTGCCTGTCAGTACAAATGCAGCTCTTAAATTTCACAAGAAAATTTGAATGTTTCCAAGTATTTCCCTTATTAGGTATTTTCATAGAATGATAGCTTTTACCAGGATATAGGATTTTTTTTTTTCAGTTTACCAAACTAAACTGAAAACTCCATAATTTTTCATATAATATTTTAAAAGTATCTTAATGAATGTCTTAACAGTTTTCAACTCTTAACATTGCTATTAATAATACCATAAATTTGTATGATGTGTTTTAGGCTTTAAAACATTTCAAATTTAGACCTAGAGATTATCATACCAAGTGAAGTAAGCCACACAGTGAAAGACAAATATCACAAAGATATCACTTACATGTGGACTCTAAAAAAAAAAGATACAAATGAACTTATTTACAAAACAGAAATAGACCCACAAACATAGAAAACAAACTTATGGTTACCAAAGGGGAAAAGGTGGTGGAAGAATAAATTAGGAATTTGGGATTAACATATACATACTACTATATATAAAATAAATAACCAACAAGGACTTACTGTATAGCACAGGGAACTATAATCAATATTTTATAATAACCTATAAGGGAAAATAATATGAATATATATATGTGTGTGTGTGTGTGTGTGTGTGTGTATCACTTTTAGGTACACCAGAAACTAACACAACATTGTAAATCAATTATATGTCAATTTTTTAAAAAAAGCATTTTCAAATTCATTATCTCAATTGATCCTCACAATAATCCTATGAAGCAGGGCAAATAATAATATGCCAATTTTACAGCTAATCATAGGCTCAGAGAACTTACGTAATTTCCCCAAGTTTGCAATTAGCAAGAAACAAAGCCAGGACCTGAACCTCAGTTTCTCAATGCTCTGTCCATTAATTTCCAAATGTCAACCCACAGGGCAATGCTGGCCCATTACAAGTGAATAAACAGGGATAATATATTGAAGCAAATAATTTCAACACTTTTATCGAGAGATTTCTATTCTTCTGCTTTGGGGGATTTAAAATTCTCTTTGCCAGACTTTTTATCACTATGATAGACTAAGTTGATGTGGAAAGCACCCATCGCTCCTTACACAGATAAATGTACGATGAAATATAATAAAAAAACATTTGAAATACACAACTAAGCACTAAAACAAGAAAATAAAATCCTAAAATACCAGAAATGAAAAGAACACTAAAAAGTGGGGAGCAAGAGGTGAGGCTAAGCAGACAACTGGAGAAGTGGAATCAGAAGTTGAACTTGGGGGCTGGGATTTTAATGCCAGAGCTATAAGGGACTTGAGTTTCCAAGTGCAGTGGAGTTGGAGCCAAGCATAGAGCCAAGATCCCAGAAGAGCTTTGCTGATGTGAAAAGGGTTCTAGAATATCTCTCCCCATTAGCCTGAGAAGTAGGGGAGAATGCAGACTGATTACCACCACATGACATATCTCCAAAACTGAGCTGTACACTGGAGTGGGGGCCAAATGAGCATTCGTAAATAGTGCAGGAAACCCACAATGAGGTAGCAACAGAAAAGCTGGCTTGAACCAGGGAAACCTGAAGGCTACTGGTAGAGACAAATACAAAAATGCTCCATAACAACCCTTTACAATCCTGGACACATGAAACACCATGGAAATAAATACCCAAGATGAGATGAAAATACACACACACACACACACACACAGAGACATATATACATATATATACACATACATACATATATATTTGTGTATATATGTATATGCATATAGATATACATATATTTCTTCTATGGGAAGTAGCTGGTAGAATTCATCCCCCAAGAATTACAGACACTAGAGCAAAGAGACTATGAAGTAAGTATGCTTAAATGATTTGAGACATAAAAGAATAAAAACTATACAGAAAAAAGCAGAACAGCATAAAAAATAACAGGCATATTTCAGGGAAAAATTATAGAAATTCTGAAGATAAAAAAGTATCGATTTTTGCAGTGATGTGGATGGACCTAGAGAATATTACGCTTAGTGAAATAAGTCAAAGACAAATACTTTATGATATCACTTATATGTGGAATCTAAAAAAATAATACAAATGAATGTATAGCAAACATAAACAGACTCAAAGATACAGAAAACAACTAGTTGTTATCAAAGTGTAGAGGGAAGGAGTGGGGGCAAGTTAGGGATATGTAACTAAGAGATATAAACTACTATGCATAAAATAGATAAGCAACAAGGATACATTGTATGGCACAGGAAACTATAGCCATAATCTTATAATAACTTTTAATGGCGTATAACCTGTAAAAATATTGAATCACTATGCTGTACACCTGAAATTAATATAATATTACATATCAACTACACTTCAATAAAAAAAATACCACTTATTCAGCCAGCTCAATATCAAAAAAAACAAACAACCCAATCAAAAAATGGGCAGAAGGCCTAAATAGGCATTTCTCCAAAGAAGACATACGGATGGCCAAGAAGCATATGAAAAGCTGCTCAATATCACTAAATATTAGAGAAATGCAAATCAAAACTACAGTGAGGTATCACCTCACACTGGTCAGAATGGGCATCATCAGAAAATCAACAAACAGTAAATGTTGGAGAGGGTGTGGAGAAAAGGGAATGCTCTTGCACTGTTGGTGGGAATGTAAACTGATACAGCCACTATGGAGAACAGTATGGAGGTTCCTTGCAAAACTAAAAGTAGAGTTACCATATGACCCAGCAATCCCACTGCTGGGCATATACCCAAAGAACACCATAATTCAAAAAGACACATGCACTCCAATGTTCATTGCAGCACTATTTACAATAGCCAGGACATGGAAGCAACCTAAATGTCCATCAACAGATGAACGGATAAAGAAGAAATGGTACATATATACAATGGAATATTACTCAGCTGTAAAAAGCAATGAAACGGGGACATTTGTAGAGACATGGATGGACCTAGAGACTGTCATACAGAGGGAAGTGAGTCAGAAGGAGAAAAACAAATATCATGTATGAACACATATATGTGGAATATAGAATAATGGTACAAATCAACCAGTTTGCAAGGCAGAAATAGAGACACAGATGTAGAGAACAAACATATGGACACCAAGTGGGGAAAGTGGGGAGGGTTGGGGGGGAATGAATTGGGAGATTGGGATACCAAACTGTACACTCTAAATATAAGCAGTTTATTGTATGTTAACTGTATCTCAATAAAAGTTCTTTAAAAAATATATATATATCACTTAAAAAAAAACTTGGGATTTCCCTGGTGGCACAGTGGTTAAGAATCCACCTGCCAATGCAGAGGACACGGGTTCGATCCCTGGTCTGGGAAGATCCCACATACCATGGAGTAACTAAGCCTGTGTGCCACAAATACTGAGCCTGTGCTCTAGATCCTGCAAGCCACAACTACTGAGCTCGAGTGCCACAACTACTGAAGCCCACACGCCTAGAGCCCATGCTCCATAACAAGAGAAGCCACTGCAATAAGAAGTCTGCGCATGGCAATGAAGAGTAGCCCCCGCTTGCTGCAACTAGAGAAAGCCCTCATGTAGCAACAGACACAACGCAACCAATAAATAAATAAATAAATAAATAAATAAAACTTAACTCATACTAAACATAGCTTAAAAGAAAATTAGTAAATTGGAAGACAAAGCTGAAGAAATCTCATAGAATATAACACAAAAAGATAAAAATATATTAGAAAGAGGCAAAGAGAATAGAATGTTACTAAGAAGGTAATGTTACTAAGAGTTCTAGGACATAATAGAAGGAACATGAGAGAAATTTGCAACCAAAAAACACGGCTATGATAGAGACTACTACTTATTTCTAGTAACCAATCTCCCCCTCTGCCTTATTCATAGAATCACCCATTTTTAGCTGGGAATTTAGCTGCCCAGACTAAAGACAATATTTCCCAGCTTTCCTTGTATCTGGATTGACCATACGACTATGTTCTGAGATGTAACTAAAACAGCAGATACAATTTTCAGAAATGTACTTAAAGTGAGGAGGTAGGCCCTTTGCTGCACTTTTTCCTTCCTAGTAACTGGACTACAAGTGTTATGGTTTAAGTTTGAGTAGAGAATCTCCTTGCTGAGAATGGTGAAACAATAAAATAAAAGGGTCCTTGAGCCCATGACATCATCAAACACCACTTGGAAGGTATTTTACTTTATTTTATTATTTTATTTTATTTTATTTTATTTTATTTTATTTTATTTTATTTTATTTTATTTTATATTTCCATGCCATGTAGCATGTGGGATGTTGGTTCCCCAACTAAGGATCAAACCTGTGCCTCCTGCAATGGGAGCACAAAGTCTTAACCACTGGACCACCAGGGAAGTCCCCGGAAGGCCTAATTTATGTGAGAGAGAAACTTCTATCTTGTATAAATCACTCTAATTCAGAGTTTTTCTGGTTTTGTTTGTTGGTTTTTATCACTTGCAGCAACCTCATCCTACTTTACATGATGATTGAGAATTTGCTAGGACTGAAGAAAGATGTGCATCTTCAGTTTGAAGGAGCAAACAGTTTTGAGCTAGAAAAATGAAATTAAATTTACACATAAACACATAATAGTGAAACCACAGAATATCAAGAGTAAAGAGAAAAAGCTTTAAAGCAAACAGAAAAGAGACTCTTGCCTGTAAAGGAAAGGCAATCATAATGGCAATGAACTTCTCCTCCACAACAACAGATGTAAGAAGATAGTGGCGTAATATCTTGAAAATGCTGAAGGCAGTAATGGTCAACATAGAATCCCATGCTTAACTAAACTGTAATTCAAGAATGAGGACAAAATAGGGACAGTTTCAGACATAGATGAATAATAATAGTGAGTGCTGTATAATAGTTTTACAAGGCACTGTTATAAGTGCTTTATATCTTTTCACTCAGTAATCCCCACAACAACACCTTGAGATATTATTAATGTTACCTTAGTAGAGATGATGAAACTAATATACAGGGAGGTTGAGTAACTTGCCCAAGTTCACACAGCTAGTCAGTGGCCAAACTGGGATTCAAGCACAGGCATTCTGCCCCAGATTCCATGGTTTTAATCACTCACAGTAATGGAGTTTGTTCCTCACAGATAGTCACTGAAATTACTACTGAAAGACTGATATTTGTATATTAATGCATATATGTGGAATCTAGATAAATGGTACAGATGAACCAGTTTGCAAGGCAGAAATAGAGACAGATGTAGAAAACAAACGTATGGACACCAAGGGGGGAAGTGGGGGCGGGGGGGGGTGATGAACTGGGAGACTGGGATTGACATATGTACACTAATATGTATAAAATAATATGTATAAAATAGATAACTCATAAAAAACATAAAAGCAAAAAAATAAATAAAATAAAATAAGATAAAATCTACTTAGTCCCTTAAAAAAAAAAAAAAGACATATTGAACCTGGACAGAAAAAGTAAGATGTAAGCAGAAAAATAAGACAAATCAGTAAATCATATTAACTCATATATTAACTACAAAAATGTTCTTTAGTAAAATAATTCTGATACTAGATTCTAGGGGATTTTTTTTCCTTGTAGTGTCTTTACTTGCCAAAAGAAAATATTTGACTATGTTAGTTCCCAGAAAAACTTTGGGAATTTTCATAGTCTGTGAAATCACAAAGTCTGGAAACTATTGGCTTAATCTATTGCGCAATAAAGGTTTGGTTTTTAAAAAAGCAAATTAGCCAAGTTAATTATTAATATGGTATATAAAAATATATTTATTGGTAAGAGGATATTTCACTGAGTATTTGAATTCATGCTATCAGGATGACAGGCTACATGTAACTTTTAGGGAGAATTGAAGAATCACTGTTCTCTTTGAGACATGGCCCAGCAAAGGGCATGCTATAAATCAAAATGTAAAAAAGGAGAAAAAAAGCCCTTTCCACCAGAGAAATTCATTGCTAACTTATTAAGATTTATGGAAGAAATGGTTTTGGTTGATAAGTTATATCAAGATGATCTGTAATATTTCAGCCAGGAAGGCAGAGCCCAGTGCTGTTATATGCCCAACAAAATCAAACATGGATAACCACAATAAACACCCCTGAAAGAGTGAATTTTGTGAGGAATAGATAAAAGTGATACTTGTTACTTGCTTGTAATGATTATTTATTTTAAAATTTTCTTCAAATGACTCTGTAAACTATCTTTTTTAATTCTGTAGATTAAGAATGCCTAATATTTTACTCTTAAGTAACCTTATAGGTCACACAATTTCCTCATCCTTCAGTCAACTTTGCATTAGAAGGAGACATCCCCAAAATGGTCCCAAGAGTTCTTAGCTCTTTGTTTTACAATCATAAGCAAGTGAGTTGAAGAAATATATGACCTAATGGAGTTTTTATGGCTAGAATCTTAATTGTAGCTCTAACAGAAGTTGAGTTGCCAGATTAAGTTCGTCTGTAAAAACAATTTCATTATTTAGGTTGTTTTTGTTTCCTTTGTTTTTATTTCTGTATAGTAGCAGCTGCTTATATATTTCATTGTGGTGGGAGCCGGGTATAGTGAGAAGGTATTTTTTTTTAATTATTCATTTATTTATTTATTTATTTGGCTGCATTGTGTCTTAGTTGCAGTGGCGCACAGGCTCTTTGCTGTGGTGCACAAGGCTTCTCTCTAGTTGTGGCAGGTGGGCTCCAGAATGTGCATGCTCAGTAGTTGTGGTGTGCAGGCTCTCTAGCTGTGGTGTGGGCTCTAGAGTACACAGACTTGGTTGCCCCACAGCATGTGGGATCTTAGTTCCCCTACCAGGGATCAAACCTGTGTCCCCTGCATTAGAAGGCGGATTCTTAACCACTGGACCACCAGGGAAGTCCCAAGAAGGTATTTTTAAAAGTCAAGCTGAAAAGTAAAAAGCCCTTTGAAAGTCCCTCGCATAGCCCAGGATGTCTAGTATACAAAATTTTGTGTATAGCATTTCTTATACACACTAAAGTATCACTGAGCTACAAGGACAAAAGGAAAATCTCTATCAGATATCTGCCTGCCTTAAGGATTTCCTCCATTTTGTTTTTTCAAATTAGGATTCTATAACCCTACATGCTTGTGCAGCAAAGGATTAACCTTGCCTAAAGAGAGAACTGGCCTTTACCCTTGGCTCCTGTAAGATTACTTCTAAGACCCTGGAATATCCTGCCTGATAAGAGCATCTTTGTTGACCTGGGAACCTAGGGCCATGCCAAATGGTCTATGCAATGATGTGATTTATTGAGGGGTGTCTTGGGCCATGCAGTATTTGTTTGAACTCTGGATGGGCTGGAGACTAAGGTTAGCCATGCAGGCAGTCAATCATGGCTATATGACCAAGCTCAGTAAAAACTCTGGACATCTAAGTATCCCAGGTGGCAATATTTCATGTTCCTATCATGCAGTACTGATAGAAGTTAACGCTGTCCACAACTTCATGAGGTGACAACAACTGGAAGCTCATGCTTGGATCTCTCCTGGACAATGCCCTATGTACCTCTTTTTTCTGCTGATTCTAATGTGTATCCTTTCACTGTAATAAACTGTAACTGTGAGTATAAGAGTTTTTAGTGAGTTCTGTGACTCCTAGCAAATTATTGAGCCTAAGGGTGATCTTGGAGACCCTCAAACTTGCAGTTAGTGTCAGAAATGAGAGTGGTCTTGGGGGCTCTCAAACATTGCAATGGTGATTTATTTGTTGTGAGGATTAAACATGATAATTAAGTCTATAGTGAAACTCCTTGGTAATGTAGAACCTCTCACTACATTAGATGGAGTGGGAATGTTTGATAGAAGTTAATAATAAGTTGCATTTGTTTAGCTCTAAAAATATTCCCAAGCATTTTCAACCAAGAAATTCTGAAATTTTAAAGGATAAAGTATTGATTTTATTATAACTAACCTCAGTTATGGTACAAGAAATGGCAAAAAGAAGAACTCTTCATCAGTCAGTAAAACTCTCATTTCTTTAATCAATCCTATCAAAGGTCTTTCGGCCTTGGAGTAGTAATCACTATTTCTGGCTATCGTACAGCACCCTCCTTATTTACTTCTTTTAACTCTGCCCACAGCGTCCTAAATAATCCCCTTTATTCTCCACATTCACCCTATTTGAGTGGCCATTATTTACTAGCTGGACCAGACCCCTGCAGTGATTGGCACTGTCACATATGGTCACAGAATCTTCTCAATACCGAGCTCCAGGTTATAACTATGAATCGATTAAAGTTGACACTTGAAATGCATTTGTCATTCTTAGATTTGGGATACAATGATATTCCTCTTGGTTTGAGCCTCCATCAAGAAACATGAAAACCGTGCCTTGTTACTGGACACTTGACGGCTCTCTCGCTTCCAGTTCACTGAGGAACAACTCTAGTTATACAACACCTCAGTTACACCACTCTACCTGTGGCCTCAGTAATGGGAATTTTAGCCCATTATATCTCTCTGCTAATACAACCTTGACAGCCACCAAGATGGCCTATGACCCAATGAACTTCTGCGTTGTACCTCTTTGTTTGAGTCACCTGCCTCTATATCTCAAATGTCCTCAGAGACCAAGCAGGTAAACCAAAATAAGACAGTGGTATAAATAATAGACAGTTCTGATTTCTGGCATGAAAAGACTTCAGAAAATTCATTCCTCCATGAAAGAAATGAGAAAACTGGCAAAAGTGGTTGAAATCAACTATTTCAAAACTTTGAAAATTAATCAAAGGCTTACAACAACTGGAAGATAAAATGACTGAATCTCTGTGAGAACAGCGGGCTTTGTGGTGTTTTAACTCGCTCTATTTCCATCCCACTCTTGAAAAGAATAAAATACTTAAGAATAAGTGTATCAAAAAATTGCAAGTCTTTTAAACTAAAAACTATAAAATATTGTTGAAAGAAATTAGAGGATCTAAATAAGTGGAAAGACAGTGCATGTTCATGGATTGGAACAGTTGATATTGTTAAAACGCAGCACTCCCCAGACTGGTTTACAGAGTCCACACTATTACCTTTCAAAATTCCACGTGTCTTTTCTTGCAGAAATCAAAATTCATATGGAAATGCAAGGGGTCCAGATTAGCCAAACAATCTTGAAAAAGAAGAACAAGGTTGGAGTACTTACACTTCCTAGTTTTAAAGCTTACCACAAAGCTACAGTAAATCAAGAAGACGTAGTGCTAGGATAGGATAGACATATAGGCCCATGGAATAGAATTGAGATTCCAAAAATAAACTTATACATTTCTGGTCAACTGATTTTCATGAAGGATGCCAAGACAATTCAAAGGGGAAAGAATAGTCTTTTCAACAAATAGTGCTAGACAACTGGATAACAACATGCAAAAGAATAAAGCTGGATCCCTCTTTTATATCTAACAAAAATCAACTCAAAATGGATCACTGATCTAAATGTAAGAATAAAAACTATAAAACTCTTGAAAATAAAACATAGGTATAAATCTTTATCACCTTGGATTAGTCAATGGTTTCTTAGCTATGACACCAAAAACACAAGGAATAAAAGAAAACACAGACAAGTCAGACTTTATCAAAATTTAAAGCATTTGTGCTTCAGAGAACACCATCAAGGAAATAAAAAGTCAACCCTCTGGAAAAAATATTTGCAAATCATATGAGAGATTTCTATCCAAAACTTAAACAATTTGTAAACTCAACAATTAATAAAGGCCCATTTTAAAAATAGGCAGAGGATTTGAATAAATACTTCTCCAAGAAAGCTATATAAATGGCCAATAAACACATGAAAAGATTCTTATCATCTTGGGTCACTAGTGAAATGCAAACCAAAACCACAATGAAAAACCACTTCATCCCCATCTAGGATGTTAAAATCAAAAAGAAGACAAGTGTTGAGAATGTGGAGAAACTGGAACCCTCATTCATTGCTAGTAGGTTTATAAAATGGTGCAGCCACTTTAGAAACAGTTTGGCAGTTGTCAAAAAGTTAAACACAGAGTTATTACACAACCCAGCAATCCCACTCGTAGGTATATACCCAAGAAAACAGAAAACATGTCCACACAAGAATGTGTACACAATTATTCCTCGCAGTGTTATTTGTGAGGCAAAAAGCAGAAACAACCCAAATGTCCATCAATTTATGAATAAACAAAATGCAGTACAGATCTTCTTTGACTTACAGTGGTGTTACGTCCCAATAAACCCGTCGTTAAGTTGAAAATAAAAGTTGAAATGCATTTAATGAAACTAACCTACCAAATATCATAGCCTAGTCTACCTTAAACACGCTCAGAACACTTCCATTAGCCTACAATTGGGCAATATCATCTAACACAGAGCCTATTTTATAACAAAGTGTTGAATATCTCATGTAATGTATTGAATGCTGTACTGAAAGTAAAAAAAGAACAGTTGTATGGGTACGAATGCTTCTAAGTGTGTTGGTTGTTTACCCTTGTGATCGCATGGCTGACGGCTTCTACTGAATGTGTATCGCTTTCTAAAGTCGAAAAATCCTAAAGTTGGGGAACATCTGTATAACACATCCAATGGAAGATTTACCAGCCATAAAAAGAAATGAAGTGGACTTCCTAGGTGGCGCAGTGGTAAAGAATCCGCCTGCCAATGCAGGGGACACGGGTTCGAGCCCTGCCCTGGGAAGATTCCACATGCCACGGAGCAACTAAGCCCGTGTGCCACACACACACACACACACACACACAAAATAAAATAAATAAATAAATAAATGACAAAAAAAAAAAAAAAAGAAATGAAGTACTGATATATGCTACACCACGAACAAATGTTGAAAATAGTATGCTAAGTGAAAGAAGCCAGACACAAAAGGCCACAAGTTATAGGATTCCATTTGTAGGAAAGGTCCCAAATAGACAAATCCACAGAGATGAAAAGGACATTCGTGGTTGCCAGGGGCTGGGGGTGGGAGAGAGGGAGTGAGGAGTGACTGCAAGGTAAGAGGTTTCTTTCTGAGGTGTTGAACACGTCCTGCAATTAGGTAGTGGTGATCAATGCACAGCACTTCACAATGGTGACTTGGAGGCGGGGTGGTAAATTAGGAGTTTGGGATTAACACATACACACTATTATATATAAAAGAGATAATCAACAAGGACCTACTGTATAGCACAGGGAACTCTACTCAATATTTTGTAATAACCTATAAGGAAAAAGAACCTGGAAAAGAATACACACACACACACACATAACTGAATCACTCTGTTGTACGCCTGAAACTAATACAACATTGTAAATCAAGTATAATTCAATTTTAAAAAGGTGAATTTTTATTGCATGTGAATTATATCTCAATAAAATTATTACAAAAAAGACAATAGGCAGTGCTTAAATCTATAGAAAACTCTGGAGTTCAGGCCCCTTCTAAAGATATAATTCAGAGACATTAAATATACAGAGCTCGTTAAATAAAATACAAACTCACACTTAAGCCCCAAGTAAGCATCCTCTAAGAAGGTCTTCGTCTCATCACACCAGCCCTCTTAGAGACTCTGGCCTCTCAACTGGGAAGGGGAGAGGGAGGGGGTTTCCTCTGAAGTGAGTTATCACGTCTTGGCTGTCACCCCCTTTGTCTCCCACATGTGAGACCTGGCCAGGAGCGCACAAGAGTGAACCCAGGGGCTTCCTAGGTGGCGCAATGGTTAAGAATCTGCCTGCCAATGCAGGGGACACGGGTTCGATCCCTGCCCCAGGAAGATCCCACATGCTGCGGAGCAGCTAAGCCCATGCGCCACAACTATTGAGCCTGTGCTTTAGAGCCTGTGAGCCACAACTATTGAGCCCATGTGCTGCAACCACTGAAGCCCATGCACCTAGAGCCCGTGCTCCGCAACAAGAGAAGCCACGGCAATGAGGAGCCCACATACCACAATGACGAGTAGCCCCCACTCACCACAACTAAAGAAAGCCCACGCACAGCAAAAAAAAAAAAAGACCCAACACAGCCAATAAAATAAATAAATAAATAATAAAAAAAGAGTGAACCCAGGGTGTTTCCCTGTCACACTCCTCCCTTCTCTACCTCCCCCTTGCCCCACCTGGGAGTACTGATTCCAGCTCCAGTAGGGTGGCTCAATCAATCTAGCCCAACCGTCCTTCCAATCTTTTTGGAAATCTTGAATCCTCCCAAAACCACGACCCAGCTTCCTCAGGAACGACCCATCACTCTCGTGTTCCTTATTAACCTGTGGTTTCTCGTACCTCAGGCACAGGAAGCACACCTGGCCACAAGAAACTTCAGCCGTCACAGCAGCTCGCAGAGTAACACTCTTCTCATAGTAAGCACGTACACCCTCAGTTTACCAAACAATAAAATAAAATTGACATAGGCAAAATGTTCAAGAATTTGTGTGGTGTGTGTGTCTGTCTGAAGTGAAATGATCCTAGATTTACAGACACTTTGACTAGTATCATCTGACAGTAACCCCTTCTCAGGAGGCGGAAAAAAAAAATCCTGAACCATTCGGGAGTCAGCTTGGACCAAACCTGAATTAAATGCTGAAAAACCTGTTTCTAACCAAGGCAGGCCTTGCAGCAGGTTATTTCATCTATATAGACATCAGTTTTCTATTCCATGAAGTGAGAACAACTATGAGGTGAGTCAAAAATTACCCACACCCCGGTTATAGTAACACTCCTGTTGGCCGCACTGTCTTATTAGCACTTTCCAAGTTCAAGGCTACTTTCTCCCCAGTCACTGCTGTGCAGGTGTGAACATGTTATGTCAATTCATTTGCAACTGCAATGCAAGCAAAAATGGATGTCCCACTTGTGATTTGCACAAGAGAGCAGCATGCAGTGATTCATTTTATGTGGTCTGGGGGTGTCCATGTCCGCACACTTCTGCCCACACTGTCAACACTCTGCAAAAACTTCGTTTTGAGGTGTTAAAGCACCCTCCCTAGAGTCCTGATCTTGCTCCATCAGACTTTCACCCGTTTGGTCCCCTGAAAGCAGCCCTATGAGGATGAAGATTCACTTCTGATGAAGAAGTAAAGACCTCAGTGCATTTGTGGCTCGCAGCTCAGCCTAAAACATTTTTTAATGAGGGAATATGAAAGCTTGTTGACAGATGGACAAAGTGTATTGAAAAGCAAGGAGATTATGTTGAAAAATGATGTGTTTGTCTTTTTTAAAAGTTAATTACAATAAATTCTACAGCCAGAGTGTGCATAATTTTTGACTCACCCTCGTATATTCAGCTCTGCCTAAGTCACAAGTGGTCTTGAGGATGAAACTGGAAACAAAAATTGATTGGAAAGTGCTTTAAAATTTGCAAAGCAACAGACAGATGTGAGGTTTCATTATCACGTCTTTAAAGTCATGATTCTATGATAATTTTAATAGGCAAATAAAAATGTTTGTTTAAATAACTAGGACAACGCCTTGGTTACAGTGAAGCACTGTTTTAAAGGGAGAAAAAAGAACACTGCTGAATGCGCTTATTTTCATATACGTATAAAATACATTCCTTCCTAGGCCACGGGGTAGTTCATAAATCAGTGTCATGCTGACACTTCCTGCCACACCAATCACACCTAAGTTTCCAGAGTCTGAAAGAATTCAGTGACAGCAGCGAAGGGTGTCTTGATGCTGGATGGTCAAGTGGGAAGTTCCTTTCTTCATCTTGCTTCTAACAACATTGCCAGTAAATTCACACAGTACAAAAACACCTGGTAATTCTCTGCTACTTTAGTCCTATATCATATTTCAGTGCTGCCAGCTATCAAAGAATGTCAAAATTACTCTTTCAGAGAAGTTAAGAGGGAAAGGAGGTAAAATTTCCTACTACCTGTACAAAAATGTTGTAGAAATCATGCGATGTTGATTATAAAAATTACTTTGCATATTCCTTTAAAAGCACGTATTTCTTTTTCAACTATTAGTTGTTATTTTAGTGCTTTGTAAACAAAAGAAAGAAAGAAAAATACCATGTAAAGAAGAGTAGCAACTTTATTAACTCAGACCTGTTGCTGCACAGCTGATGTGATGTTTTTTGGTTTTGCCATCCAGAATTCCATCCCTCAGAATCTGAATTGGGCTGGAACTCAAATAATTTGTTGAAAACACACAAATCTGTGAAGAGTTCTGCCTGGTGACTCCCACTAGTCAGCTTAAACTGTGGGGAAAGGTGAAGTAGCCTCACTGCCCTTTAGAAGAAAAAAGTCCTGGTTTAAAGGCCCCTTCCCTTGTGATGTGGGTGGAGAGGAAGCCTGGGTGGAGGGTGGGCTGAAACCCTCCAGGACCAGACAGGGTTCCTGACGTTCTTGGGAACTTCCTGGAAGCCTTGAGAGGTGAGGCCCAATCCCTGGAGGGACAGCCCACCGGTCAGCTCCGGCCGTACCCAGGGCCGCCTGCCAAGGGAACTGTTTTTATTGTTACCAAATGTCACTCCACCCAAGGCAGGATTTTCAAAGATTCCTTAGATGAATGGAAACTTCTGGTTGCTTCTTGTTTTCTGAAGTGTGTTATGACAGGCATTTGATCTATTCCTCCTTTGTAATTCAGGAAAAATTCCTCAGGGCCTAGAGGGTGACCTTTAACAGAAAGCAGCAGACATTGTTACTCCTTTCTCCCCCAGTCTCAGGGTCTCTGGTGAGCTGAGAGGTTCATTTTCTCACAGATGTACCCACGTTTTAGGCTGTTTAAGGAGGAAGACAAAACTCTTCACTGTTCTGAATATTTCCTTGTTTGATTTTGAGCCCCTCAAACAGCAAGATGGGGTGGGTTGAGATTGGGAAAAGTACTAAGCTGGGCCAGAGCCCCCAGGGAATGAGAGGTACCACCTAGCTGGGACCACCACTGGGGGCTGCCCGTCTTCCCCAGGATGCTGGCTTGCATTGGGTTTTTAGGGGAAAGGCAGGCTTGTCTTATTCAGCACCCCTAACCGCCAAAGTCATCTATGCTAGGAAAGGGGGTAGGGATATCTGGGCCTGGCATCTGCCCTGGTGCTGGGTTCAGAGGGAGCAGAGGGTACGTTAATGCCTCCAATCCCCAATTCCTATTGGCTTTGGGGACAGGGCTCGACCCCACCCCACCCCCATTCCAGAGCAAATGCAGCAATCTGGAGATTTCAAGCAGGGTGGCCGGGTGCCTGCCAGAGGCACACCTGCTGTCACAGTTGTCCACATCTCACCTCTAGTAAATTTCAGACATGCCGGTGGTGGGCGAGGGGCAAAGCAGCCGCAGCGACGTCTCCCTGGAGGACGACATCAGTGCCAGAAACACAGTGGCTTTGCCAGGAAGCTAATCCCACAGTGTGGGTGGGCGCGGGAGTGGGCTCCTGCCGGGGGAGCAGCTGTGCTGGCTGCCGTGGCAAGAGCTGAGTCTAGGGAAGCAGGAAAGCAGGTTTCCGAGTTCCAGCTCAGTCACTTTCCAGCTGTGTGACCGTGAGAATGTCACCTAACCTCTCATTCTTTCATCTGTTAAATGATGATAACACAAACAGCTACATCAGACAGTCCTAGTGAGGAATCAATGAGATGATGCATGTGGAATGCTTTGTGAACAATAATAACTGCTAACACGTATTGAAGGTGCTGTGTGCCTAGTACTATCCCATGAACTTCACATGTCTTACTGGAATCCTCACCAACCCTTTGAAGTAGGTTACTATTATCACACTCATTAAAATGGGATAACAGATGAGGAAAATGGGCACAGAGGTACGTAACTCACCTCTGGTCAAATTCCTCATATGCACTGGAGCTGGTATTCAATCCCAGATAGTCTGATTGCAAGTCTGCCTTCTAATCTTAGCAATAACATTATAACGTGGGAAATTTCGATGTGCATATTCAGCTTTGAGGCTTCCTTCCTCTTTAACCTAATATTCTATCAGCTGCTGAGATCTGTAGAGTGTATTAGTGTCTCATATTTGTCCTCTTGTTTTTTCTCTTAAATTTCTTGTGCTGGCTTTAACACATGGCCTGAGACTTTTTGACACCGCCCCTATTGCGAGGAGTCTGTGTCCACTCGCCTTGAATCTCAGTGGGCTTCTGACTCTTAGACCAATAGACCAAGGCGGAAGTGACGACATCAGACTTCTAAGGCTAGGTCATAAGAGGCCATTGTCCACTGGTACAGTAAGCCGCCGTGTAAGAAGTTTGACTTCCCCAAGGCTGCTGTGCAGGGAAGGCCACAAGCAGGCATTCCACCAGCTTGGGCTGAGCCCAGCCTTCCAGTCTGCTCCACTCAGATGCCAAGTACATGAGTGAAAAACTCATCTTGGAAGTGGCTCCTGCCACTCCATCTCTTCCTGTGCATCTAAGTCATCCCCAGCCTCCAGCGGAGGCCCCAGATTGGGAACAGAGCTGAGCCACACGCACTGTAGAGTGAAACGGTCATTATCATTTGCCACTGCATTTGGAGGCCTTTACTGTGCTGCAACAGATAACTGGGACGCTCACCGTGTCCCAGATCAGACCCATCCCTGCCTCCTAGGGTCCCCCTCATTTCTGCCTTTAAGTTAATGGATCATAGGTTATCCAATGGGTCAGAAACTTTCATGTTCCATCTCCAGTTAGTCACCCAGTTCTATTTCATCCATCTGTTTCCTGCTTCCTATTTCCACTACCTCTGCCTTACTTAGCTCAGGACTTAACACTCACTCATCTACAGGCAATGGTTTCCTAACTGACCTGCCTGCCTTCAGCTTCTCACCCTCTGTGCACTCTCTGCACTGTGGCTAGGTTTGGTCTTTGCAGATTCACCTAAGTCTGATGTGCCTCAGCCATGCTGAAAACCCTCTAAGAGCTCTTCACTGCTGCCAGAAGGACTCACAGGATCTTCAGAGCCGGGCCACCTCTCTCCAGCCACCCAGCCCAATGTCCTGTGCTCACACCTGGAGTTACTCACTCTTTCCAGAACATGCCAGGCCTGTTCGTGCTTCTGTGCCTTTATCCACATTTCTCCCTCTGTCTGGACTGCCCATGCCTTCACACATCCCCCACGTCTGCAACATTTTTTTATTCCTCTGAGGCCTAGCTCAGATAGCACCCTCTCTGAAGCTCCGCCTCCACCAACCCCCAAAAGAACAAACTGTTCCTTCCTGTACATCCCATTGCGTGTCACTTTGTAGCACATACGTGATGTTTGTCTCTACACTCTGCATCTCCAGGGCTGACTGTGTAGCCTACCTGGCATGCAATATGTACTCTATCAATGCTTCTAGGATTGCTACTGCTGCTGCCCTAATTCAGAGAATAATCTCTATCCTGTCTTAAAATATAGCCCCCAACAGGCCACCTCCCCCTCAGAGATTTAGGTGGTTCGCCACCGAATGAAGACAGAGCTCCTTAGCATGTTATCTGTGACCTACACCTATGTCTACAGGCTGGAGGAGACCTTGACCGTCATACTAACAGTTCAAGTTGTCCAATAAGTTGGGTGGGTGGTGCCCACCTCTGGGCTGCTTCTGATCCTCTCTCCTCTGTCTGTACCCAGATATTCTGCAGCATGGCACTGTCTTCAGTTTTTTAATTTCTACTCATATATTTATCTTCTTAACAGTCTCTTTCTCTTGGACAACGTTTATCCTTCCATTCCTGTCATTGAGTCTCCGCATCAAGTCTCAGGAATGCCCATGAGGTCATACTTAATTCTGGGTGCCAGACAGCAAGTTCACTTTCTTTACTGCCCATTGCCTAGGTAATGGCATATAGACACCTCGCCTCAGAAGCATTGGTTTTTTTGCTTCCTCTCCAATTATCGTAACTTGTATTTTACTATGCAACATGCCTCTTGCAATGCTCTTTTTTTCTTATCCTCAGTGCTCTCCATAGTAACTGGTTCTACAATCTTGTCTGAGCATTTATTGCTCTACACTGTAATTCTTATAAATGGGATCCTAAAATGTTGAAAATGAATGTCTTTTCTTCTTTTCTTTTTTCTTGTTCTATTATGAGATATTTCAAGCAATTATATTCCCATGTACTGGGAGTCCTATTTAAAACAAGGTATTTTGAGTAATTAGATTTGAGTTATCTGGTTGAGGAATGATAGTTAATAATTGCTGGTAAGTTCACAATTCCTTTGGTCATTGATGGGAGTTCAAGGAAAAAGAAAAACTAGCTCAGGGCAAAAGGAGCATAAGCATTTTAATATTTTAAGTAAAGACAACATAATGCTTAGAGAACCAATAAATATGCCCTAAGTTTCTCAGAGAATGACTAATTCCTTCCAAAATAACAGCATTGTTTGTTTCCATTTAAAGAACTTAAACATCAACCAGTTTCCATTTTGGTCCCTTTAGAGGAATGTCATACACATTATCCTAAACGTGTGTTAGAAAGAGAAAACTGGGATAGAACTGGCCTTAAAAATAGTGATCACTTTTCAAACACAGAGCCCTTGACAGATTTCTAATTCTCTTTTTCTTTTTCTGTGGCAAATAAAGACAGAATAAGCCAGTGGTAAATTTCGGCTCCAGAGCAAATGATGAAATGCACATGTCAAGGCACCCTTTCTGTTTCCTGTTTGCCTCCCTCACTCCACACTTGTGCACATTTGCAGTGCTCGGAAAGCTCAATGCAGCTTTCTACGCTGCATTTTTGTCCCTGATTTGTTAAAAAAAAGTATTTTTTAATCTTACTGGAAAAAACATTTTTTGAGCTTTTGCTTCCACACACAATAGAATGTCTAGTAAAGTATGAAGTAAATGCTGGCTATTATTTTATGACATTAATTAGTCAGACTTCAAGGCTTCTTCTTAAGGCTTTCCCTTACCTTATCAGCCTTTAAAAAATATCTGCAACGAGACCCCCAAACCCAGAAGCCAGAAGGAACAGATCAGATTTTGCTACAAAAGAATGTTAAATGTTAATATGGCCAAAATAGAGCTCTTATGAAGTTAAAAGATAAATGGAAGAGAGAAAATGTTTGTAGCATATAACAAAATAATATATTCCCTGATATACAAAGATATAAGAAGTTCTATATAAAGAACTCATACAAATCAGTAAAATAAAGTCATTCAAATAAATAGGAAAACGGGCAAAGGGCATGAACAGGAAATTCAAAGAAGAAATACAAAAAAATGTGTAAACAATGTCAAATAATTGTAAAATAGGAATAAGATACAAGTTTTCACCTGAGTTGGGCCAAAATTTAAGACTGTTCATATAAAATGTTGGTAAGGATGGGGTGGGGATAGGTACCTTACTATAATGTTGTGGGAGTATAAATAGGTACAATTCTTTTGAAGGGCAATTTGACAAAAATCAAAAGTGTAGATGTACATACATTTTTGCCCTACAATTTTCTTCCTTGGTAGCTATCCTACAGAAATAACTACACAAGTCAACAGAGCATATTTATGAGGATGCTTATTTACTATAATTTTAGTTGCAAATCATCGAAGAAAACTTCAGTGTTCTTCAATAGAGAGCTGTTTAAATACATTATGGTACATTGACACAATTGAATTCTCTAATGTACACCCAAAGCATGGCTTAGATCCTCTAAGATATATTGTGAACTGAACAAGTCACTAAACTATTTATATAGATAGCATGGTCCAAATTTTTACCTAAAAATTTTCAAATCATGTAGATGAGTGTGTGTGTGTGTGTGTGTGTGCATGTGTGTGTGTGTAAGTCCTGGAGGGATACACATCACTGTAATTATCCCAGGAAAGTTGAGATAAAGAGGCAACTCCCTTTTTAGCTTCATAATCTTGAATGTTGTTTAAAATTTTTACAGTGACATGAGTCACTTTCTAATTTTTTTTTACAAAAATAATTAAAGAAGAGAAATAATATCCAAGGAAATCTTACCTATATTCCTGCCACGGGTATCGACCCACCAAGTTTGAGGATCCATTCCTAAGACCATATCTAAAATTTCAGGTTTACTTTATCATCCCTTTTCTTGGCACTAGAGTAGAGGAATGATCTTACGTTTGAGGCCATGAGTTCTGTTTCTGAACCTCTTCCCAATTATTCTGACTTACTCACGTCCAGATACCTTATTCCCATGGAGGTGAATCTGACCTTTGGTGAAGGTTGACCAGAACAAACCAGTGTACACACACTGGGGCAATGGGCTAGCAGTGCCCAGAATCAGGAGTCACACAGAGTGAGCTAAAGAAAGCCAGCCAGATACCTTGTTCCACAACCTGCTGTGAGTGTGTGTCCACGCACCTAACCAGCCAGGGAAGAAGAGTATTCTGGAAAAAGCATTAGACACACTCCAGGGCTTCTGTCACTGTAAGCACAAGAAATTAGGCTTGGTTTTCCTTGAGGGCAAAGGCTCCACCTTTCAGGGTCACTGTCAAGCTCACATAAGAGTCTTTGTGCCACACTTTTGTGAAAGACCAAGTGTTTTTCTAATGTAAGGAGTCTTCACTACTCAGCCCACCAACATTCCAACAGACTTTCCAACCAAGTCTCTGTTGAGTGTCTAGCACTATTGTGCTTGTGGAATTTATTCATTAGTCCTTGTAGGCTGTTCTTTTCATGACAACACCTGTGTGGGAACTGCCCAGTGGTGTGTTGGTAAATGTATAACAACCGGCTCCCGGAGAAACTATGCCCTGGTTTGTAATATTTACTGATTTCCACAGTGTGGCTACAACTCCCATGGCCTAATTCAAACTACCAACAAAACATCACTGGATGTCAGTTGGGAAGCGGTGTACACAGCAGCATATACCATTAGACAGTATTTCCACCTCAAGAGCAGAGGTAACATAAAGTGTAATAAAATATTAGGAAGACATTTGTTATAAGAATGACATTCGTTTCAATAAAGTTTATTGAATCGTAAGTTTATATAAATATATTTCTAATAATGGGTGAGTGTGACAACGAGCTCACAAAATCCCTGAGCATTTAACAATGGGCTCTTGCACGCCGACACAAGACGGCTCCAGCACACTCCTGAGGCCACCGCCTTGCAAGGTTTTATGCATATTCTTTCTCCTGGAAAACTCACAGCCATTATTTCCTTAACAGGAGCTCAGATCTCCCAGTGTCTTAGACAATACATATGTCTGTTTACGTGTAGACAGGAGGTGTCTCTACACTGGTGTGCGTCTGCATTTGTGCCTTCTTGGGCTTGGTGTTAGGGCTGAATTATGCAATAGGTGAAAAAAGGCATGGACATTGGAGTCAAATAGATCAGTGACTGCTCTGTGCCAATGTGCAATTTAATTAATCTTTAACCCTTAATTTAATACTATGTATCACCTATGGGATGGTTGCAGGAAGAAAGAGGTAAAGGAGGTAGAGAGTATACTTAAATATAGAGCAAGAGTGCGGTTTAAGAACTGACATTTGTAAAACACTTGGCACATAACAGAAGCTTAATACGTGTCAGTCCTTTTTCTCTTTAACAAGGATCTCCACGGATCCCCAGGTAATTGACCAGAAGTCTTTAGGGAGACCCGCAGAGCCAGGCAGCGTCAGGACACAGACAGGCTGAACTTGGCTCTCTTTTTCTTTTTACCCAATTTGAGACTCAGGCTAGGAGACACACTGACTTTATCATTCTGGTGCCTGGCAACGGTCTGTAGTTTAATCCTGTCAATTAGGGTTGTCATTGTGGGGCAGAAAGTTCTAGAGATAGAACTCTCCTGGCTTTGTGGTGATAATATTCCTCTGGGTCACCAAGGTTGGATAACCAGTGATACTCATTCTTGAGAAAAATCTCAGCCTCGCATGCTTTGTGGCTGCACAAGCTTATCCAGCGTGCTAGGCCTGTATCGAAGCAAGCCTGAAAGCAGTTTAAAAATTTTTAAACAGGAAAACTATGTATTGCAGCAATTTTAATTCTTCCTTAATTAATTGATATCAGTTGCTTTATGCATGCTAATGGATTTTTTTTAAGAACATCAGAAATTCATCCTAAAATGTACTTGGGAAAATATGCTGGTGAAATTACAAAAAAAAAAAAAATTGTCTAGAAAGAAGAAATACAGGAATGCCCAGCTTGCCTCAAAAATAGAGCATACTATAATTCACAATAAAGTACAGAGGTACTGGTTTGAACAACAACAAAATGTAGCAACACATCTAAAAACAGACAAAAGGATATGCACTAACTTACAAACAATACACAAAAAAGAAGTATTCAATGAAGGTGGAAAGCTGGAATGCCCTCCTCTCGCTCAATCTACTCAAGTCAAATCCCCTTTTCAAGTCCCAACCTGGCTGCCAAGGGCTCCAGTAAACCCTTTTGGACCCACATCTCCTGTATTCCTGCAGCTGTAGAACGCAGTGCTTCTACTGCCCCGTTTATACTTCCCTTGCATTATGCACTGTTATCCTTTGTAGAGATTCAAAGTGTTATATTTATCATCTGTTTTTGAGGGCAGAGAACACATACTCTACTTTTACATAAGCTTCATATAACAGGCAATTCACTTTATGAATGAATAAATAAACCAGTCAAGCAGCAAATGAATGAACACCTATGGATTTGGGTAAAGCACAACTTCTGTGGCCCTCAGTTTCCTCATTTGGCCTTACACAAGGAGATTACACTGATTCCGCTTAAAAGCCAGGCTTTTGTTATAAATGTGGTTTACTGGCCTCAGGCCACTGTGACTGACATCTCTGGAAAGTAGTCTGGCTGCTCCTAATAACCCCTCCTCATCCACCTGGATAATAAAACAGCCAGAAAAAGACCCCTGCTATTCATCTGAGATCTCATCCTTTGACTTTTTTTTTTTTTTTTCTCTAGTTCCAATGTCCTCCAGGACAATGCTTTTCAATGTGTAGTTGTTGGCTCACCTCATCAGATCACCTGTGGCCCTATTTAAATATGCTGATTTCTGAGTCCCGTTTGCAGGCTACTGGCTCAGATTCCTAAGGGTGAGGCAAGGCCTGCATCTCCTAGGCGGCTCATGTGTTACTCTAAAGTTTGAGGCTCTCAAGGGAAGGGAGATAATTGTGTTGCCTCCCAGGTGCCAGATGCTGCCTTTGATTCTCACACCATAAAGGTAGATTTTAGCATTTCTTTCAGTGATGAATTTCAGACACTAATGTACTGATTAAACAAACAAAGGCCCCACAGTGAGTTAGTATTAAGGACTCCAAAGTCCATCTGACCGCATGTCCTCAGTTCCTTCCATGACAACACACTGCCTACCCCACTCCCACCTAGAACACCTTCCATTTGCACGCATTCAATATCCCAGATTCCAGTTATATCCTATATTGACCCAAAATGACCTCTGAGATGCTACTCCACAGCTCATTTGCCATAAGAGACAAACGTTCAAAAATCTCCTGAGTTTAGTCTCAACCATCAGCACTGTTTGTACGTCCTTGACCATGGCTTACAGAGTACAATTCAATTCAGTTCAGCAGGTCACTGTTAGGCCTATGCCAAGCACTGGAATCCAAAAGAAGCACTGACCCTGCTTCCACCAGGCCTGTGGATATGAGGAGAGACAATCTCAGCAGGGCTTGGAGCGCTGCAGAAGGATCAGATCGGCTGTCACCAAGCCTGCTCCAACAGTGGCGGAGTGTTGTGGGCGGCCTCTGAGATGGCCCCCAAACGTGGAATTCCCTTTCCCTGAATGTGGTCTGGGTCTAATGCCTCACTTCTGACGAATAGAACACAGCAGAAGGGATGACGTGTCACTTCTGAGCTTAGGTTATAAAAAGACTGCTGCTTCCATCCAGGGTATGAGAACACAGGACTTGGTGAAGCAGAAGGGGGAACATAAACGATGTCCAGGTTTTTAGACTGAATACCTGAATGGATGTGGTGTCATTTACTAAGATGCGGAAGACCAGATCAAAAATCAGTTTAAACTCAGTCATAAAAAGGAACAAAAGAATGCCATTTGCAGCAACATGGATGCAACTAGAGATCATCATACTAAGTGAAGTCAGAAAGAGAAAGACAAATACCATATGATATCACTTATATGCGGAATCTAGAATATCACACAAATGAACCTATTTATAAAACAGAAACAGAATCATGGATAGAGAACAGACTGGTGGCTGCTAAGGTGGAGGGGGTTGGGGGAGGGATAGAGTGGTAAGTTGGGGTTAGCATATGCAAGCTTTTATATATAGAATGGATAAACAACAAGGTCCTACTGTATAGCACAGAGAACTATATTCAATAACCTATAATAAACCATAATAGAAAAAAATATTAAAATAAAAGAATCTATATATAACCGAATCACTTTGCTTTACAGCAGTAATTAACACAACATTGTAAATCAACTATACTTCAATTAAAAGATCAGTTTAAGAAGGAAAATGTTCTTAATCATGGTTTTGGATTTGGATGTGACGTTTGAGATGTCTATGTGACAGCCAAATAAAAATGTCTGCTAAGCAGGTCGGATTTAGGTCTGGAGTGGAAAAAAAGTTTGGGCTTGAATGTAAACTTGGGAGTTTTCAGAAGGAAAAAAAAACCTCCTGGAGACTCCTCATCCACCTGTGGATACTATGGGGGACCATGTGCTTATACCCTCTCTCCCAACTGCAACACCATGTGAGCTGGGTGTGGCTCGTGCACACCCGCCCAGACACACACACACACACACACACAATCACACCTGTGTCTCTGGGTGTAATTACCCATACAGACATGTGCTGCCATGGCAACATGGACACAGAATACGTAGCTGGTTCCCCTCTTTCCCTTATAGATATTTTCAAAACAGTGTTTCTTTGGTGATATCTTTTTTAGTCTCCTTGTTTCCCTGACTACAGATGGAGAACAATGAAAAGCCTCTGGGTGCTTTTTAGTAGATCTTTCTCCAATGAGCATGGTGGCTGAATGACTGTATTCCTAGTCCTGGTTCAAAGTCTATTGTATTAATTATATCATTCACCAATTTGCAACCGAGTCTCAGAATATGTTTGCATAAACCACCACCCTGCCCGAGGATTAAGGCACTTCGATCTCAAGCTCCTCTCCTGCTTTCAAGGGCTGGTGTTGCCCCACCCTGCTCTGCCCAAACCTTCCTCTGCCACCTCTGGTCCAGGCCCAGGTGATATTTCTGACCTCTATGCCTTTGTTCATGTGAGGTTCTAATGTGTTTCTAATCCAATTCCTAACTAATTTCCTATGTAATTTTGAGCAAGTTGTTAAAACCCTCTCAGCCTGTTTGCTCCTTCACCATAAAGAGGCTTCATTGATCCTTGGAGCTACCATTTGCTGCCCTAAATATTTTATGCTTGTTTTCTCAAATCCTCCTAATATCCATTCAAAGGGATATTATTGTTCCCATTATACAGATGAAAAAACTGAGACTGAAGGAGACTAAGTAAATTGCCCAAAGATACACAACTATCAAGGAGCAAAGAAGTAATTAGAAGCTGTGAAAGGAAAACTTGTTTTCTTCTACTTTACCCACATCTGTGACCATGTGTGTGGGTTTTATCCCCACACCAACCAATTCTCCAGCACAGCTGGGCATCCTGCAGTTTGACCAGTTCTGACACCATCCACCTGAAGTTAGCATTCACTTCCACAAGGGCTCTGTCCCACAAACTGATCTCGCACTCCAGACACCAATTGCATTTCCCTGGTTATCACCTGCACTTCTGACTCACTGGCTATAAATTGGGGTTCTCATGACCCCCTCCTTGGGTTTGATAATTTGCTAAAATGGCTCATAGAACTCAGGGAAACACATTTACCAGTTTATTACATTATAAATGAAATAGGTGAATAGCCAGATCAAGAGATACATAAGACAAGGTCTGGAAGGGTCCCAAGTGTGAGTTTCTGTCCCTGTGGAGTCGGGCTGTACCACCCTCCCAGTACATGGATGTGTTCACCAATCAGAAAGCTCTCTGAACCTCATACTCTAGGGACTTTTATGGTGGCTTCATCATAGAGGCATGATTGGTGATGAATGCAACCTCTAGCCCTTCTCCCTTGACTGGAGGTTGTAAGGAACAAGGCCGAAAGTTGGTTCCCCTGGCAACCAGCCCCTCATACTTAGTGGCTTTCAAAAAAAAAATCACAATAAAAATTAAAATAAGCTCAGGTGTGGCTGAAAGGGGCTTCTTATAAATAACAAAAGACACTCCTTTCACTTTTCTCTGTGCTTATCATTTAGAAAATTCCAAGGGTTTCAGGAGCTCTGTGCTGTATACACAAGGGTGAGTCCAAAATTATGCGCACTCTGGCTGTAGAATTTATTTTAATTAAGTTTTAGAAAAGACAAATACATCATTTTTCAACATAATCTCCTTGCTTTTCAATACACTTTGTCCATCTGTCAACAAGGTTTTGTATTCCCTCATTAAAAAATGTTTTTGGCTGAGCTGAGAGCCACAAATGCACTGCTGTGTTCGCTTCTTCATCAGAAGTAAATCTTCGTCCTCATAGGGCTGCTTTCAGGGGACTGAACAGGTGAAAGTCCAATGGAGCAAGATCAGGACTATAGGGAGGATGCTTTAACACCTCAAAACGAAGTAATCCACAACAGACTTAGGTTTTGAAAAGTTTCTACAAGATGGGTACCTAAACAACTCATGGAAGAGCATAAACAGAAGTCTTTGGATATCTGCAAACAAAACCTGGACCGATATTCTAAGGAAGGTGAAAGTTTCTTAAAGAGAATCATTACTGGTGACGAGACATGGATTCATCACTATGAGCCTGAAAGTAAACAGCAGAGTATGGAATGGAAACATACTCAATCAACAACCAAGAAAAAGTTCAAAAGTCAACCATCAGCTAGAAAATTGATGCTTACAGTTTCCTGGGATTCTCAAGGGCCAGTATTAGAATATTATCAGGAAAAACGTTTAACAATCAGCAGTGCTCATTACAGCGAGATGCTTATTGAAGAGCTGAAGCCTAAACTTTGGATTAAATGCAGAGGACTGCTATCCAAGGGTGTTGTGATCTTGCATGACAATGCACATCAGACATACCTCTGCCCACAGTGTTGACACTCTGAAAAAACTTTGTTTTGAGGTGTTAATGCATCCTCCCTATAGTCCTGATCTTGCTCCATTGGACTTTCACCTGTTTGGTCCCCTGAAGGCAGCCCTATGAGGACAAAGTTTCACTTCTGATGAAGAAGTGAAGATAGTAGTGCATTTGCTGCTCTCGGCTCAGCCAAAAATATTTTTTAATGAGAGAATACAAAATCTTGTTGACAGATGGACAAAGTGTATTGAAAAACAAGGAGATTATGCTGAAAAATGATGTATTTGTCTTCTCTAAAAGTTAATTAAAATAAATTCTACAGCCAGCATGCAGTTAATTACCTGGTCCACAAATTCTTCAGTGTTCCTCCTTTCAAGAATTGGAGCTTAATTCCTCTGCCCTTGAGTGTGGGTTGGACTTAGTGATTCTCCTTTAGTGAACAAATATGGCAAAAATGGCAGCAAGTGACTCCTGAGACTACATTATAGCAAGCATTAGGGCTTCCTTTTCGTTCTTCTCTCAGATCCCTGGCTCTGGGGGAAGCCAGCTGCCATGTTGTAAAAACACTCAGACAGCCCAATGGAAAGGTCAACATGGCAAGGAACTGAGACCGTCTGCCAACAGCCAGGTGAGTGTCTCATAAGACGATCCTCCAACCTCTTTCAAGCCTTCAGATGACTGCAGTCCAGCCAAATCTTGACTGCAGCCTCATAAGAAACCCAAAGCTAGAACCACCCAGCTAAGCTGCTCTAGAATTCCTGACCAAAGAGATCATGAGTTGTTTTAAGCTGCTAAATTTGGAGTAATTTGTCACACAACAATAGAGAACTAAGAGACACGCCTAGCTACAAAACATCCCAAGCAATATTTCACACACACACCCTCCTTTTTCATACTCACCTTCCTACTTTCCTTGTCCTTTTTCCTACATCCTTTGAAGTGAATGATTCTGAAGCTCTAGAAGGCCACAAGATGGAAGGAGCAAAGATCCAGGGTCACTTGGAGGAGAGGTAGCCTAGAAAGCCATCCCTACAGCGTTAAACCACAGGCTTGGGGCTTGTGTGTTATAGTAGCTAGTGTTACTTATTGTGCTGATACACCCTCCTTTCTACTTCTCCTAGCATGTACTGTTCTTTACCACATATGATATCATTATGTGCATAGTGTCTTTTTTCCCATTCTGGTCTACAAGTTGCTTTCTTTATTAAATGAATATCAAATGTGTGATTAGAAGATGCCTATGCTCGGCAGTCTGTGCTTTGCCAGCATTTCTCAGTTAGTTCTCACAATAGCCCTGTAAAGTAATCAATAGATTCTGTTATTCTGTTTTTTCAGATGTGGACTCTGAGGCTGAGAGAGGTAAAGTGACTTGCTCAAGATCACACAGCCTGGAAGAGGCAAAGCTGGCAAGTGTTCAGATTTCCAAATTCGAACTCTTAGCCACTCTGATCTCCTCCCTCCCAGGGACCCCTGGATCCCACACTGTGCCCAACAAAGTCTCTTGCATATAATTGTTGCTTAATTAATGTCTGCAGCTGCATAAGTAAGTCAATAAACAAATGGTAATATGGTAAGTGGCGAAATGTCATGAAGGTTCACAAATAATAAAAAATTCTGTTGTCCTGAAATATTTTGTTCCTCATACAAATGTCTCTTTTTACTTGTATGCCTCTGAACTTTAGGGTGTTAGTGGCTGGGGCATATAAAGAGATTCATTCACTGGACGAAAAGCATGCTTTAGAGAATGTGAAGAAATCCTTCGTAATGTCTACATTTGCAGATAAAGAGCCACAAGTGCTTCAGGATATCAAACATATTCAGGACTTTTCTGAAGAGCCGACTCATTAAGGAAAGTGGCCGAAATCCACAGGCACCTCTTAAGGAGAGGACAGCAACCACTGTACCGCTGGGCCCCTGTTTCACCAGAAACCTGCGTCCATTCACGGCCCTCAGCAGCAGGACAAAGGCCAGACTGTTCTCTCCAGAACAACACGATAGTGCAGTGGAAGAGTGGGTGCCCTGTGGACTGAGGGGAAAGGCAGTAAATGAGTCCCTGGCACCACCACAACAGGTCAGCCCCAACAAAGACGGGACTGAGCTCTCGGCCAAAACACCCGTCTCAGCAAGCTCGCTCCGTGAGAGAAAAATGCAATCAGATTTAAACTAAAAACGGCTAAATTTCCAAAATATGCAGCCAGTGCACCATGAGAAAAAGAAGACAATCCCTTCCTAGGGAGGGTAGGTAAGTAATAAACAGTCTCAAACTCTTTTAATGAAAGCAAAGCCTAGGCCTTCCTTTCTGATTTGTTTGGAATTAGCATTAGCTTCAAGTTACCACCCTGCTTCCACCTCAAGTTCACACCTTTGTCTGTCCCAATTCTCCCGAAGCAAAGCTTAAACTTTCCTTACTGTAAACTTTTTTTTTCTGCAGTGAAAAATGTTGAAAGTGGGGGGCTCTGGGAAGAGAAAGGGAGATTGGAACAGATGGAGGGAGATATTTGTTTTCTGTTTTTACCTTCTTGTATTTGTTTCTTTATTTTATTATTAATTTTGTTTTGCTAGAGTTCATCAGAGTTAGGATTATGACCTTTTGGGTCTTCATTTTTCTATTACTTTGTTTCAAAAGAAGTCAAGAATGCTCTTCCGTAAGTTTTATAATTATAAACCTCTGCCCTAAAACAACACTTATTGTTCCCATAAACAGAAGCCTTGCTTCTCAGAGAAAAGTCCCTTTGGTGTGTGTTTCTTCTGGCAGAATGTTACAGAACACCTTCACTGAACCACAACAACAAAAAGTGGGTTATTGGGTTTTTCTGTCATTTTAGTATTGCTTAAGGTAGCATAACCATATGTTACTCTTTTATACAGATTCATGGTTTCGAACTCAGGGTGATTTTTCCCCAGAGGACATTTGGCAATCTAGAGACATTTTTGGTTGTTGTAACTAGAGAGGTGGGCCCTACTGGCAGCTGGTGGATAGAGGCCAGGGAGGCTGCTAATATCCCACAGGGCTCTGGATAGTTCCCACAACAGAGAACCATCTGGTCCAAAATGCCAGCAGTGCCCAGGTGGAGAAACCTGGATATAGATGTGATAGCTCCACTGTTTAGGATGTAGAAATTCACCCTAAATTTGCGCTCGCAGAATAACTGATTAGACTAGGGGTGGGGAGGATGGTGATCTCCTGTTTGGATGACACCAAGTGTGAGGTTGAGATTGGCCAGATTTGGGGGCAGTTGTTTGTGTCTGATCAAGGCATTTGATAAATGGACATACCAGGCACTTGATAAATGCATCGACACAGAACTGAAGCTATCCTTTATTCTTTATTCATTTATTTAACAGTATTTGTTGAATTTCTATTATGCTATCAGGTAGACACAGCTTATAAGAAATTATGCTCCAACTAGGAGCGCATCTGTTCTTAATAAAAAAAATAGAAGTACCCAGGCCATGTTGAAATATTACATCAATATTTTGACCAAAATTTGTCTTTGGAGAACTGAAATGAAATGAGAATGAAACCTACATGCTTAAATATCGTATATTAAATGTGCGTACGATTAATTTCCAGCATGACTGATTTTGTCCTGCAGTCATTATAAATAAACTCCTCTCCATTTAGAAAAGCCAGACCCTCAAAGGGCACCAGTTCAGGGGGCGAAAAGAGGCTGAAAGAGCCAAGCAAGAATTTAAGTCTGGAACACAGACGGCAGGAGCTTCTGGTACTTTCACTTCGTATTTCTGACTGGTCCCCACCCTAATCAGTTGTCTTGGGACAGGAGGTGCTCTTGGACTTCCCTCCGCAGCTAGAATAGCCGGAAGGACATGACTGTATGGTCCCAGGGGCTGGACTTGGCTCCTCACCCTGAATGGAGTCATTAGGAAAGTTCCCGAACTATCCCTCCCTCAGCAATCATAAATCCACACTTAATTCTCCCCCAAAGTAAGCCTCATGAAAATATTCTCCCTTAAAGAAACCCCAGCAGGATGAATTCTCTCAGAAGTTATAATAGTTGTAGCATTACTGATTCATGAACAATTGAATTCTTTGAATTAGTGCCTAAGAACACAAAAGAAGACCCTGTACTTTTTCACAAGTCCCTGTAGAATTTCTCATTCCAATAAAAGCATGTTACACTTTTTTGTTGTTAATTTAGCAAGAACACAATTTCCAACCCAAGTAACCACTTAATACAGATTTTTGGTTAATTATGATTCAGAAATTTTTTATAATAAAAAAGAAACGCAGCTAAAAAGTATTAAGAGCAGAAAAATCTATTTGCAAAAAAATATATCACAATGCCATTTTATCCTATTTTTGGTTACCTTCAAGGAAAACTTTAAGTTAGAAGAGCAGCATCAACACCAACATAGCTGGGTCAAAACAATAGCTGACCCAGAGCTGGCTGAGCCCACCAAGCTGAGGTCAGAGCAGGTCGGGCCTGACCTCCCTGCTGGGCACGCGTCTGAGTAAGATTCTGTCTTCCTCAGACCATCCCAGCTGTGACTGCTCCTGACGGACCCTGCCTCCCACCCCCAATGGATCGTAGCTTGGAGCCCAACTCTAGTTCTGTATGTGACAAAAGCTCTGGTCAAGGCCCAAAGTCTACGGTCCTCCTCAACATTCAGGATGTCCCGGTCTGGCCTGGAAAGAGTCCAGATTGTTTGGGGCCATAGCAGTGGATGCTGGGTCCAGGACCAGCCAAGGAGTCCTGAATCAATCGCATAGCTACTCAAATCCTCGGGTTTTGACTGGAACCAGAAAACACACAGGGAATGCAACAAACCATCTGCCAGGCTGCATTCAGTCCTGGGTCACTCACAATAGGTGTTCAGAACCCTGAGTCCTGTGTAATCAATCAACGACAGACAACGTCCACTAAGAACTGAAAACCTGGGTAGGCTGTCTGGCTTTAAATCATGCCTGTGTCACTTTGGAACTATGGAACGCGTTAAACCTCAGCATGCTCCTTGACTTTAACTCGTTCCAGTTTCTCAAAAGAGAACAAAGAAAACATCAGAATGTATCCTTCAGCAGCATGATAGGCCCCACACTGGGCTAAGCACTGTATTGTCACCCCTAACTCAGAATTTCCTCTCACTTACAGATTTAATGCAAACCCTTTGTTTTGTTAAATGGGGTCATACATATTCGTTTTTGTTTATTTACTATGTACTCGGAGGTATCCTAAGTGCTTTACAAACATGAATGTATTTATATGTATTTATGTATATGTACACGTATATTTATCATAAAATGTACATATTATGGGGTGGCATAAATTCCAAAGGATGCACTTCTTAAGGTTTTATTCATGACTGAATTTATTTTTTAATATTTTTAATTAATGAAGCAATCTGTGCCCATTTTAAGAAAGTAAACACAAGAAAATTTTATGAAGAAAACGTGAAACATCTTGTTGTCCCCTTCCAGATCCATCCTTCTGAGGTAACAACAATGGTTACAGAGTGGGATGAAGCTACTGAAAGGAGTATGGAAAAAAGACTTTGAAGGAAACCCAAGGGTCAAAGCAAACAATTAGCATGAAACAAAGAATGACATTTTTTTAAGTTAAGAAAAAGGTTAAGAGATGAAGTGGAAAACAAGATAAAGGAAAATGCCCCCAGCATGGAAAGAGGCTAAATAGCGTAGCTGAGTTGAATTTTTAAATTAATGCTGTTGAGGGAGGAATAGTGAAGAATGCACCATAAGTCAGGAGACCTGGGAGGCGGGTGGAGGGGACAACGAGCCATTGCAGGCCTCCCATAATTGGTCTGAGAGCTCCTAATGGTACAGAAAGAGCACCGAGCAGTTCCTTTCAGCAGACATTTCCGGTCAAGAATTTAGTCACGTGTCCTTTTGAAAACAGTCCAGGTACCCCAAGCTCATATACCCCAAGGAGGCCTGGGATTGCATTTGAACAGTCTGCCAATGCAAAAAGGAAATCTCGTCCCTCTTCCCTGGAGAGAGGAATGGAGTGGCCTAAAAAGCAAATCTGGAAATAGTTTGTCCACTGAGACCCAGCATCTCCCAAGAACCTCCGTTCTCCCCTGTGATGTGTGCAGGAGGCATTTGGCCTGAGCTTCAGGAAGGATGTGCCGCTGAGGGGAGCTCACAGGTGCCCTGGAGAAAGGGATCTAAGGTGGTCAGAGCCAAAGGATCCTTTGTGGAACCCAAATGCGGCACAACATACTGGAGATGATTTTGAGTTGAGGGATCAACTGGAAAATAAAGAAGGAGCAATTAGGACAGAAAAACACTATAAATCCTGCAGGGTTGTGATTGCAAACCTCAGAATAAAATGAAGGCTTCGGACTCCAGGGACAACCCTTCCAGCTGCAAATATGTCACAGACTGAGCATCTTTGTCTTTCAAGGAGACCAAAACAAAGATCAAATAAAGGAGGGGGTGAGGAGTAGAAATACAGAACCCCCTAGCTTGCTGACCTTGACACTGCATGTGATGTGGAAGCTTTCTTGTATCACACAATAATCAGTCTCTTGGGCCTTTTAAAAATACATATGTTAATAGTTATTCCATATCTGCATAGAGAACGCAACCTCTTCCCATAGCTAATTAATGATTCTTAGTGCGGGCAGGTGTCTTGACTTTAGCTTCAAAGTGTTGGAAATACTCATGGGACGTGGTGAAGATGGTATTTGTCTAAAGCAATGGTTCAGCACCCTGGCTGCACATCAGAATTACCTGGAGAGTTTTAAAACATTGATTCCTGGAATCTATCCTCAGAAATTGTGATTTAATTGTTCTGGGGTAGGGCCAGGTTATCTATATTATTTTTAGAACTTCCCCAGGTGATTTGAATGTGCAGGGAGCCATGAAGCACAGGTGTAGGATCACTGGGCAACTAAGCTCTTCTAAACAACACTCCCCTTCCTATGAGGTACACAGAGGAAAAAACAAGCCAAGGAACCCTTTACCAGCAGCTTGGGACCCAAATCTCACTGCAGCACTGTAGTGAGCGGGCTGCAGCTAGTGAAGAGTGCTTTGGCACACACCTGAACAGCCAACAACCAAAGCCAAATGTTGCTCTCCATTCCCACATCCAAACCCAAGTCTCAGTGGTTACCACCGCGACAAGAGGGACAGCCACATCCACCAGCAGGAAGCAGAATAAACACAACGTATTTGCCACTCATATTTTCCACGAAGAAAGGATTCATATCTCGAAATAGGAGGAAATACAAATCACTATGAAAATGGCAACAACCCAATGGAAAAGTGAGCAAAGGATATAAAGAGCTAATAACAGAGCAGCTTTGAGAACCTACTAAACACATGAAAAGATTTTCAACCTCATTAGTAGTCAGGGAAATGCCAATGCCAATCACGAATGAGGGCGATACCACTTCACACTTAGCAGAATGACTATCCACAAGATTGGTAAAAGCAAAGGTTAGCGGAGATGCTGAGGAACAAGGACGCTGCTGTATTACTTGTTGGGGTGTAAAGTGGCACAACTTAGAAGAGCAACTTTTCAATATTTGCTAAATAATAATGTAGAAGATGCTCATACCCTTCAAGAAATCAATTTCCCTTTCAGGTGTTTGCTGCTCAGACAGATACAGAAGGAGATACAACACAAGGTGTCCATTGCAGCAATCTTTGTAATGTGAATAGGTTGGAAGGGTTAATACCCTCTAAGAGTAGAACAGATAACTGTGGTTTCATTACCATACGATGAAATAGTATACCCAGTTACAATGAATAAATAACATTTACATATTCCAACACAGATTAATCTAAAAAGTAATGCGGAATGAAAAGCACACAAGTTACAAAAAGTCATTTTTGGAAAAATATTAAAACAGAGAAACAATAATTATATACTCATGAACAAATATGTAAAATATTAAAACAGAAACAATAATCTATATACTCATGAACAAATGGGTAGAAAGAGAATAAAAACACAAGCAGGAGAAATGTGCATGAACAATAAGACAGCTGTTACCTTTGGGAAGAGGTCATATCTCCTCACTTGAGTTTGGAAGGCATTTCAACTGCAGCGAAGATGTTTTCCTTCCCTTCCTTCATTCCCCCCTCTCTTCTTCCTGCCTCCCTTCCTGCCTTCCTGCCGGCCTTTTGTTGTTGTTGTTTTTAATTTGAAGCAAACGTGGCCAAATGTTAATTGAAAAACCTGGGTATAGGTAAATGTGTGCTGTTATCATTTTATCTGTATCTTACTATACATTTGAAATATTTAATAATTAACTTAAAATTTTTTCCTTTTTATTATTTTTCTTCTAATAATTAAGTTTTTAAAAACCTTCTAAGGGAAAAATAAAGAAGCCATGAGGATGTCCTTCAATAGGAGCTTTGGTGTATTTCCTCTCTCTTCCTTTAATACTGAGATGGCGAAACAGCTGTGGTGAAGACGCCTGCTGCTGGATGTCGGGATCCACTTGCTGATGGGGATGTCCCCATCCCACAGCCATCACACCAGGCTCTTGCTGCATCATCAATGTCCATTCAATGACTCCACTTTGGAACGTGGGAGACATTTAGTCTGACTTCTAGAGGAATGCACAAACCCTGGAGTGAAGGATTCTCCTTACTTACACAACTGGTGTTTTATGCAGGAAAATTGAGTTGCATTTAACCTATATTTGATGTGTTTCAAATGCTCTGGTCCCTGCAAAGATCAGGTTATGAGTCATTGATGAGCAAGTTGAGGGGATATTGGGAGCAGCTGGGTTGCCCGTGCTGCAGCGTATCTGACGGGCAAGGAAACGGAGACTAGAGAAGCAGTGGGGCTTCACAGAGCCTGCAGCTGTGCCACTGCTGGAGCAGGGCCGCCCGGTCCATGACTCCCTGCCCAGTGCTCTGAGACCCCAGGCTGCCAAGCTGTCCTTTTCATGAGCAGGTGAAACATCTTTAGAGGAGAAAATTAGAAAAAGTTGAAACTTCTTGCCTATCTCTTTTTCTCTCCATGGTGTGATTTTATTTCTACACTTAAAATGTACAGAAACTATGTGCTAACATTGTAGGTAACCGGTTTATTTGAAGAGCCTCAAACATAAGAAAATGGCTTTATATATACTTTTATCATTGCTCTCAACCATGTCCTGTCAAATCGTCCTTTCCACCCCTTAGTGTCATTGTAAGCAGATTTGATATCTCTCAGGTCATTTTTATTTTTTAAATTTATCCAAACTAATCTCATAAGGGATTCAAAGTTCTTCCCTGCTTCTCCAGGGTAGGCTTGGAGTGTGTGTGTGTGTGTGTGTGTGTGTGTGTGTGTGTGTGTGTGTGTGTGTGTGTGTTGGGTGCGGAGGATAGGACTTGGCTGCGACATTGCCAGTCCCTTGCTTCTCAGGCCCTAGCTTACTCATTGGGGGCTTTTGAGAGGAACAGGGGAAGCTTAAGAAATGTGCTTCTGTGGCTAGTGGTCCTCTGTTGGGGATGAGGGTTTCTGGTATCACACTGTTTGATTGTGATTCTCTCCGAAACTAGAGGCCTCTGTTGATTTCAGGGTCACCAAGAGTCCATGTGGTGCCCAAGCCAATGAGAAACAGGTACCCCCAGAGAACCTTCTGGGTGGTGGGAATGTTTTATTCCCACCACCTCTAAGGCATCCACATGAATAGTCCAGGCTCTTCAGTCAAGCCCTTCAAGGGCCAGGGTAGCACAGAGAACAGATTGTTGGAGAACACCAGCCACACAAGCATGGATTTTCCCTGCTTCACTGCCATCCAAGTCCACAGAGGCATCAAGATGTTTTCCCCGATTCAGTGTAGCTGCCAGAAAGAAGTTGAGTCCCTCTCAAGCTCAGATAAGGCCTTGCTTTTACCCTGAGAGGAGTCTGTTCTAATCTATTTAACCAAGGGCTGGCCATTGAATCCTCATGAATAATATATCAGCACCTGTATCAATGTTCTTTCAGTGAGGAGCTAGAAAAATAGGTAAAGGAACAATGGGCCTCACCCATCCAGGTGGTAATTTCTAAAGGTGAGAGAGGAAGCATTCAAAGCACTCCTTCAAATAGCTATTTTGTTGCTTGGTTGTAGGAAGGAAGGGAAAGAGTGGAGGGGAAGGAAGACATGCCTGTTCTAATAAAAAAAAATTTTTTTTAAGAAAGAAGGTCACCAGGAAGTTACCTCTGGAGAAAGGGTAGTCCCCTCATCTGACCACGTTCACCCCCTACAGCATTTACCCGTCCTCCTCTCCCCCAGACTTACTTTAATGAAGGCTTTAGGAAGTGGTTCTTTCTGAGGGTGACCTCTGTTTTCGGCTCCTCCATACCAAGGAGGCTGTGAGCATTTGACCCATGAAAGGAAGCTGTCCTTAAAGAGAGGTCCATCCACACCAAATGGCAGGTCTTTTGGCTCTTTGGACTTTGTCAGGGACCTTCCATTTTGGATGAAACTCACCACATTTTAATGCCTTTCAATTTAGAGACCTTAAGCAGTTAAGGCTCTGTTTCTTATGAGCTCTTATTTAAAATTCTGTTTTTAGCATCAAAACTTTCAAACCTTAGAAGGGTATATGTATCTCTGGGTAGAAATTGACTTGAACCGTATAGATCCTGGAGTAATCCATGCAATACTTTGGTTAAGCACTACCATCCACACATTAATGTTATTTCAATATTTTTTATGTTGCTGGGATGTTCAGTAATCAATACATGTGCTGTGCTGGGAAGATATTTCCAGTTCACACTGGTCAGAAGCTACAGAACTGACATTCAGTCAATATGAACTGCACTTACACCTTGTAAATATATAGGCCCAGCTTCTGTCAAACACTAAAAAATAACATTCTGAAGGTAATGCAGGATATCCAGGGAGAGATTTGGTTCCTTTATAGGGCCAGCAAGAGGCCTGTCTTTTTACCAATCAAAACATGTATTTCTTTATTTTTTTCCTCTTAGTTTCAATTTTCAAGACTTTAATTTCCCTTTCAAATGTGTAGTCATTATTTACATTTTATGTCATTCATGTTAGTTAAAATTCTTCTCCCCTCAAAATATTATCAAAAAATCCAAAATATAACGTTCTCCAGCTTTCTGTTCAAGTGGTGAGGAGCAACCTGGTGTGCAGTTCAGAGAGGAAAGGATGAATCACAGTCATCTCTGATGAGAGGAGCACACGGATCTGAAATATTTATAACGTGGGCAGGTCAAGGATAAGTGCACTCGAGGGTGACTGTACGTATGCAATTAGCAGGATGCACAGCCTAATGAGACACAGGGAAAGTGACATTGTAAATGACATAAGCCTCTCCCGCTAAATATACATCTTCCAAATATCTCTCAAACATTTCAGAATGTCTGTCGTTAGCAGTTATCACACTGATGGTTTTAAAGAACCGCCACATCCCTTTGTAGAAGTGAATGACTGGGTGTGAGTCAAGGCTCTAGTTTCCCATTAGAGAAAATTATGGAGGTTGAAAAACGTGAGAGAGAGAGAGAGGGAGAGAGAAACAGACAGACAAGAATTCCAGGAACTCAATCATAAATCTGCCATTGAGACCCCCGAGCTGCTAATACTGACAGATCATGTATCACGGTGTATTACCTCACCTGACCCCTTAGGATGACTTAGCAGGGGCACCTTCTCTGGAGATATTGAGGACTGACCCAGGAGTGCTGATGGATAAGGAACTTTCGCCTTCAGGGGGAGTTTTAATGCAGAGAAAGTCCCTGGTTTTCTCTCCTGCACATCCCTGCTCCTCACTCAGGGGGAGTTCAGTAAAGACCTAAGTGTCCTTTCAGCTGCAGCTGTTATTGCTCTGGCTACTAGAGACCCCCCAAGAGCGCTTTTTCCCCTGGGGCAGCGCATATGCCTTTAGCACTCTAATTCTACTCAAGGTGTCTATTAATTTTCTCTACATCTTTTTATATTTTGAGCAATTTATGCTGGGCTTTTAGTTCTTATGTGCTCCAACTCAGACTCTTTTTATCATGTCACGTGAAAATGCTCACATTTTCCTACCATCGGTTCATTGATCTGGCTACTTGACCGTACAGCACATTCAGTGTTATATCCAGAAACACAAGCAAGATACTAATATTTTTACAGTCTACCCAGCTGCCTTTTTCTTCTCTGTGGAGAAAGCGTATTGTGTCAGTTTAGCTAAGTTTGGACTACATTTCCCAGAATTCTTCTCATTACACAGTTGGCTTGGGTCAGAAGAGAAAGTTTGGGGGGATTCAGAAGGTGGGAATGAAGAAGGCGTATTATTTTGTGCTTAACAGGTTGATGCTGGCGCGGGGTGTGGTTGCCCCTCACAGGTGTAATCACGGATTTGCTCTTCCACTGTTTGGTGTGGGGCAGCAGCCTGGCCTAATCTGCAGATCCCCTGTGTCCTAGAGTTGGAGGCTTGCAGGTGGTTGAGAGTCCAGTCGGAGGTCCAGCCATCCTCGCGGTTTCTGCCTCACCCTCACACGTTCCAGTGTGTCTGTGCTTCCCTTACTTCACACCCATACTTCCTTCCCGAACTTCAAGTTCTGGTAGCAGAGGCAGAAGTAAAGCCTCACAAAGACAGTTTAACCAGCTTCCACAACTGAATAAGGTCAGATCCCTAAAATGAATCCCTTATTATTATGTCACCCCTAGTGACTGTGCTTCTCTGATAAGACCTTGATGTACACACTAACGTTACTTGGTTGGATGTATTTTGGCAAATAAGTGAAAGACAGACTGCAACTATGAAAGACACGTTTACCTGTCCCTTAACGTCACCTGGATGGGAAATCCCCAGCCACACACACTTGAACATTTCTATTTGGGTCAAACGCCTGGAATTTGAGCCAACAGTATCATCAGCTTCCATTCCAGTACTCAAGAGCATTTTAAGGTTGTGGTCAGCAACTGTACTTTAGGTTCTCTGACATGAACAACCCAAGGATGGGTAAGTGGAGCACTGAGTGGCCAGGGTGTAGTCTTCACCTTTGGGAGTGTCCTGCTGCCAGTCTTCCACCGAGGCAGGGTAGTTCAGGGCACCCTGAGGCCCTCTGATCTGCCCAATCAGCCTCCCCACATTACAGGATGTGTTAAGAAGAGGACTTCTTAGGGAAAATAGTCATCTCCTTGGGTAGCCAAGCAGTGAGAAGTTATTTGACTCTTCTACATGGGTGGGTCTGTTGATTTTAAAGGAAATGTTCTAAATTATGAGAGTTGCCTCAAAGCCACAAAGATACATTTTGGTTATTTGCATGTTTATGGACAGAGAACTGGTGGGATCTGGAAAGCCCTTTAGGAAATTCTCAGTATTTTCCCATGGCTGAACTTTCTTGAATATAATGCTTTTTTTTTTTTTTATAAATAAACATGAGTTTCTTTTGGATCCACTTAGGTAAATGGGTCATGACTTACACAGGATCTTAAATAATCCCAAACCTAGATGAATAAGAGCAGTTTCCAAACACAGCTGCTTGACAATGAAGATTGCCAACGTTCTTTTCATGAAGGGAAGGAAAGGATGTGTTCAGAAATCTGTTTTCTTTCCTCCTGGAGTTTGTTTTTCACTCAGTTCAAGAATGATGACTTATTTTTTTGTTAACTTCAAATATCCACCCTGGAAGTAATTTGGGGGTGGCTTTACTGCTTTAGTCATCTTTACAACTTAGCTAAATTATGCTGGATTCATTTTGTATAAGTTCAAGCAAAAAGACTAAAATCATATTATACTTAGTGAAGTAAGTCAGAGAAAGGCAAATACTGTATGATGTCACTTACATGTGGAATCTAAAAAAATAATACAAATGAATGTATATGCAAAACAGAAACAGACTCAAAGACATAGAAAACACACTTGTGGTTACCAATGGGGAAAGGGAAGTGGGGAGGGAGAAATTAGGGGTATGGGATTGGATTAACAGATACAGACTATCAGTCCTATATACAAAACATTATTACTAACAAGGATATACTGTAGAGCACAGGGAACTACAGACAGTACCTTGTAACAATCTATAATGGAGTCTAATCTGCAAAAATACTGAGTCACTATGCTGTATACCTGAAACTAATATAATATTGTAAATCAACTATACCTCAATAAAAAATAAATAAAATAAAATGGCTTATGATGTTGGAAGAAAAAAAAGACTAAAATCAGTCCAGCTGGGCCTATACATGTTAAACTACATGATCCTGGCAGGGAAAAGGTCATAGGAATGAAGTCAAACATTACCCAAATAAAGAGGACTATATCTTTCGATGCTATCTTCCCCAGTCAGGTTTACCAGTGTGGATCATTAGAAATTTGAGTGTCTCCAGGCCATACCAGGCTGAGGATACACAGGGGTTCATGCATTTAGGGATATTAGGGTGCTCATATATACTCCCTGTCTTTTACCCATCTAAGTTCAATAAAAATTAAGAGCTAGACACAGGTGTCAGGAAAATAACAATCAAAATTATCAGCTTTGTCACTGAGAAAGGCTAAGTTAGAGGACGCAGCTGAGTTGTGCAACAGTAGGCTTATTCCATGCTGCCCCAGTCACAGGCACAGCTGGATAACTTCAGTCCTCAAGCACAGGGTCAAGGGCTGTTCACTAAGCTTCCTGCCTGATCAGGAACAGATGAGTCAGCAGACCCCTAGGGAGTGGAGGGAAGACAGGAATGAGCTGAGCATGCCCAGTTGCTTTCGCCAAAATCCCCCATCAGAGAAGTCACCACGCCTCTCGTGCAAAGAATGGAATAAGGGTTGGGGAAAGAGACCAAGATGGTGTTCTAGGGAAGTTTCTCCTCTTGGACACTGCTGCCCTTCCTGCGCTCTGCTGCTGTCTCCTAACAGGTTCCACCACGGCTGCTGGAGCTGCAAGGAACCCAATGATCTTTAGCAAAGCAGGAGAGAACATATCTATTCTTTTTATACTCTAGTGGCAGCATCTTGATAACAGAATCCCAGTTTTGCTCTAGTTGGCAATGTAAGAAGCTAACTATTTTGTTCCCTAGCCCCTTTGCATCAAGGGAGGGCCATGTGACATAATGTGGACCAATGACATATTAACAGAAGTCTCCTGAATTTTTCTGTGAGATATTTCAAATTTAAAAAATACACGTAGCTAGTAGTATCCTCCCCTCCCACTCCCTTCTTCCTTGGATTGGAAATGATGGATTTATAGCCATCTTGTGATTGTGAAGATTAAGGATGGTGTGACAGATATACAGAAAGAGACTAGGTGCCTGGCCTTTGATCAGCTGAGCTAAACAAGCATCAACCTACTTCGGGGTCTCTTGTTATGTGGGAAAACAAAATCAAAATAGAAAGATATTTGTATAAGACACTTTGAGCTGGGTTTTCTGTTACTTGCAGATAACTGCAGTCTGAACTGAGAGTAACTCTATTTCCCCAGGCAGTTTCAGGAAGGCACTTCATGAAGCAGTAAAGGAGGAAGGAGGCGTCTCACCCTCTCTCCTCCCTACCGCTTAGGCAGCCATAGAACCCAAACCAACAACGGAGACCACAGGGATGAAACATGCTGTGGCCATTTCACCCCTACCCCACCCTCACTTAATGACACTGTGGGGCAGAGCCAGTTTCTTCACTCTCGTCACCCATGTACTATTTAAATTCTACTCTCACTGGCTATACCAAACCACCACATCACTGACAATAATCAGACTCCATTCTCCTGGCCTTCTTGTTTAATCTAAAGGTCAGCTAACTTGCTAAGTCATCTACCATTTAGAAAAAAAACAGGATGTTAGAACTGTGTTTCTAATAAAGATTCCATTTATAACAAGCTATTTTGTCATCAATGTCTCCAGCTTTTAGACAATCAATTCCTTTCTTAGCAAACCCTAAAACTTGTTATCTTCAAAACCAGATGTGTATTGAGTAGAGACAGAGGCTGAGTTGAAGAGATTCCTGATACAAGATCAATAAAGAAATCATATCTCACCCCCTAGGTGGTGCATCCTCAAATCCCAGGGAACTCCATCTTACATAATTGAGTAGTATTCTATGCTATCAAAGAGGTCGGAGGATATAGGGAGGGAGAAGAACCACCACCGTTTCATACCCTCATAGGCTGCTTCCTGACACATATAAACTTGAAAAAGATTGCAAGCCAAAAAAGTGCCTGGATGTGTCTTATTTTATTTTAACCAGAAATATAAAGTAATATTTTTTTTCTACCAGGAAATATTAACAGATCCAAGGAGTCTTGCAAAAAATAAATTCTTATTGGGTTATTGGTTTTGCACTTCCTTCTGTAAGAGTAAAACATCTTTCAAATTAATCTGTATATTTGCTGTGATGTTTCTTGCCACCTCATGGTTTCTATACATTAGATAGCTCTGTGTGCCCATAAGTTTTATTTTTGTCTGGCTGCATCAGTTAGAATGCACTGAACTTCAAGTAACAGAAAACCTAACAGTGGTTCAAACCACAGGGACACTTACTGTTTAGTTATCAAGAAGCCTTGAGGGGGTCTGTCCTGGGGTTTGTCCAGTGACTCGGTGATGCTGTAGACAACATTATGGACGAAGGATCTTTCTATCATCCCACTCTGCCCTCCTTAAAGAGTTGGTGATAACTCAACATGGCTGCCACAGCTTCCAGAATCAGTCCTCACAAGTAAAAAGAGCAAAAAGACAAAGGCAAAATGGATTTTCTTTATGGGTCTCACTTCTTTATCAAGGAGGAAACTTATCCCAATAGCACCCCCAAAAGACTTCCCCCTGGATTTCATTGGCCAGGAATGAGTCACATGGCAAACCCTGGCTGCAAAGGGGGCCGGGCAACCCAACATGGAGTTTTCAACCTTGTGTGTCAGGGAAAGGCAAAGAGGAGGGGCATTGGGAACACTGCTGTGTAGGCCACGAACACCCATCACAGAGCACAAACTTTTAGAGATCACCAATTCCATATTTTTATTTGCTCTGTGTCCTTCTGTTAAAAAAAAAAAATCAAAACAATAATAGCAGTGAATATATTCAAATAGTACTTTGGAAAAAGAAAAAAAACACCCATAATTCCATCCCTATTACAGATTTCTTTTTTGTGTATTGTTTTTATTCACTATCCATAGTCCATATTCATAAATATTTTTTACCTATTTACAAACTAATTCTATATTTTTTCATTTAACATCATATCATAATTATTTTCCTATTTTTTCTATGTATTTTTCATAATTATAACTATAATGTAAAAATAATTTTTTATTGATTTATATATGACAATTTACTTAACCATTTCCTATTATTGAACTCAGTTGATTTTCCATTTTTTTGGCTAAAACAGATCATACTACAATAACATCTTTGTGTGTGGAACTTTTCTGTGCAAGTAGATTAAATGCAAAAAAAGCCATGAAGTCGTAAGGATGTAAGGTATGCATGGTGACTATAGTTAATAATACTGTACTGCAAATTTGAAAGTTGCTAAGAGAGTAAATCTTAAAAGTTCTCCACCACATGAAGAAAAAATTTTAACTATCAGTATGTATGGTAACAGACATTAACTAGTCTTAACTGTGGTGATCATTCTGCAAAATATATGGAATTATGTATATACATATATGGAATTATTATGTTGTATACCAGAAACTGTTATATGTCAATTGTACCTCAAAAAATTGTGAACATTTTTATAACTTTTAAAATATTGTCAGGGCTTCCCTGGTGGCGCAGTGGTTAAGAATCCGCCTGCCAATGCAGGGGACACGGGTTCAGTCCCTGGTCCCAGAAGATTCCACATGCCGCAGAGCAACTAAGCCCGTGTGCCACAACTACTGAAGCCTGTGCGTCTAGAACTGGTGCTCTGCAACAAGAGAAGCCACTGCAATGAGAAGCACGTGCACCACAACAAAGAGTAGCCCCTGCTCACCACAACTAGAGAAAGCCCGCGCACAGCAATGAACATCCAATGCAGCCAATAAATAAATAAATAAATATATAAATAAATTTTAAAAATAAAATAAAATATTTTCATAATCTCATATAATCAGAATGACTGGCAGTGTAAAATACTACTAATTATATATATGCAAATTTCATCACAACCACACTAGCATGCTATTATGATTTAGATGCTTTTTTATTCATTTGTTTGCTCATTTGCTGATTCACCAACTATAGAATACTATATTATATTTTATTTCCATTATTTTACTTTTTCCTGGCAAGGAGACCAGAGGACTAAACCAGCCAGGGAGGATCTTACATGACTACAGTTGGGCAAGATAGTTTCTTATGCAAAGCTAAGTTCAACCAAAATGCTAATAATCTTTTGGCTCTTTCTGAAATGTATGTGTGAGAGGTTTTGTCTGATTTTTATTTTCTGCCTTGTTTTTTCTGATTATAATATGTATACATATATTAAATGTGTTATTTTGATAATGAGTCTAAAGCAAGTACAACATATTATCTTTCTTTCAATAAGTTGAACTTTGATAGTACTGGCATAGGTGTGTAAGCAAAGAATAGGATCCAAACAGGTCATCAGAACGTGGAGAACCTAAGACAACAGTACACAGGTGGATATACAGCCAAGGCTTGGGAAGTCCACGGAGACTGGAGCCCGGAACAGCATGCCAACTGAGCAGTCGGGAAGCTAAAAACAGGAGCTTAGGGGCAGCTGCTTCTCATGAGCCCCTGAAGCAAAGCAGGAGACAGACCAGGCCTTTAGACAGAGGAAAAGCAGATCTGTGATTATTGCCAAGGTGTCTTCTTACTGTTACTGTTCTTGAGTGAATTATCTATTCACCTCCTAAAACATGCCTTTGTAATTATAATATTCATTCATTCCACAGATTTTTATTGAGCACCTGCTATGTACCAAGCATTGTGGAAAGCGCTGGGATGTAGCAATAAACACAACAAAGTCCCTAACCACAGAGAAAGATTAACTGTCACAAAGAAATGAAAAGAAGGATAGGGTATAGAGAGTGTCTGGGAGAAGAGGGGACCTCTCTCTCATGTAGCAGGTCCAAGAAGACTTCTCCAATGAGGTGATGTTTGAACGGGACCTGGATGAAAGGATAAAATAAGATACGCAAATACCCGAACGAATGGTTTTCCAGACTGAGAAGAGAGAAAGTAAAGCGGTCCTAAGACCTGAGTGTACTGGATGTGTTGAGAAAAGAACAAGTTCAGTGTGGCTGGTGGGTAAGTGAGGGAGAAAATGGTAAGAGATGTGGTTGGAGAGAAACCCAGAAGCCGGATTCCATAGGCTTCCATAGGCCAAGGTAAGAATTTGGGGTTGTGTTCCCAGTATGAGGAAAGCAGTTGGGTTTGCAAAGACTTACATTTTAAAGGAACCACAGTTGCTGTTTGGAGACTAGATTGGGGGATGCTGAAGGCAAGAGTGAAAGCTGAGACTTATCGCAACAGTCTAGGTGAGAGGAGCTAGGGGTTTAGACTGAGGTGGAGGTGATGCAGCTAGTGAACAGCTGTCAGATTCTGGATAATTTTTCAGGATAGAGCTGCCAGAATTTGCTGATGGATTAACTGCGGCATGTGAGAGAAAAGGAGGAATCCAGTGTGACTCCTAGGTTCTCGGCCAGGTGAATCTGTAGTCCTTTGTACTGCATTTTGGAACACTGGGGGAGGGGCAGATTTGGAGGAGAAAATCAGAATTTCAGCTCTCTTAAATCTGAGATTAGGTATTCAAGTGAAGATATTGAGTTGGCAGTCGAATATATTTATTTAGTGTCCAGGGCAGAAATTGGGATTGGAGGTTTAATTTTAGAATCATCAGGTATAAGTAGTATTTCAAGCCAAGAGCCTGGATGGGATCACCAAGGGAAGGAGTACAGGTGGAGAAGAGACGTGACTCTTTGTCAAGTGGGGACTAGGAAGACAAGGAGGATCCAGCCAAGGCCCCTAAGGAGTGGCCAGAGAGGTGGGAAGAGAACCAGGTGGGTTCAGGGTCCTGGAGGCCAGATGAAGACATTATTTCAAGGATTGTTTCAATTAACCATGTCAAATTCTACCAAAAAGTCTAGTAAGATGAAGACTAAGCACGGATCTGCAGTTATGCTCCAGCACTTGGTAAACTCCCACACGCCCAAGGTGGATCAAAAGCATGAAGACCCATCCCAGCAACCGCCTCTCCCTGGATGCTTCCAAAGTGACACCCGCAGGGTTTGGATCTGTCTTTATGTAAGTAAGGACCAGTCGGCTGGCAGCTGGAAGTTCCACAGTTTGTGGCCGTTCCTCATTGGAGACGAACACTCGGGTATGCCTGAGGTTATTCTGAGAGGGTTAAATGGGCAATAAATACAAAGTATGAGGCATGAGGTCTGGCACACGGTGATCACACAACAACGTCAGCGCGAGCCTCGTTTAATGTTTAGCTCTCACTTCACGCTGTTGCTGAGCAGTGTTCCAAGGTAAGCAGTAAGTCCTCTGGAAATGATTGAAAGTCATCACAATGCCTCACAGCTGAAAGGACTATGTAGATTAATTACTCCATTCTCTTCACTTGATAGATGAGAAAACAGAGATTCAGCAAGGTTAGGTGACTCTCTCAAGGTCACCTACCAAATTTCTGGCAAGACTCACACCAGAACACAGGTCTACAAAGGCCAAATCCTTGAGAATTAGAGGAAAGCTCACAGTTAGAGGACTGAACGTTCCATTCCAGGGAATCTCTCTCGGGTGACAGGCTTGTTCTTTTCAACCACGGAAGCTTACCAACAGTCATCACCATCATCATTACCATTCTTGATTAAAATCTCCCACTGCTTTTGATTAAAACACTTCTGCACAATGAAGATATTTTAGTCTAAAAGATTTGAATCCTTAAAGGTAACTTTTCTTGTTACCTCATTTCTTTACCAGATGCTTTAAACCTTGAGCAATCCCTTTGACTTGTAAAGCAAGTGACAGCTTCATGTGATAGTGTTACAATATTGTCAAATTCATCACTTGATATTTTCTGAAAAGACAGAAATCTAAGGGGTTAAGAACAGCAAGAAGCACATGATTCTGCATCTAAGAGCATCCATGATTATGAGTACATTTATTTATACTACATCCAATACATACATGTAGAATTGTAAGTGTATTATTACAGAGATTTCAGTGTACAGCACAGGTCTGAAACTCACAGAGAAATTAATCTTAAGTGAGTCTGTGCTATCTTTCCTTCTGTTTTTCAGAGCACACACGAAGCTCATATATATTTAGTTATTGAAAGAATTTGTGTCTCTGTAGCATTTTCCTGTAGAGAAATTCTGAATATCACTTCATTAAAGACCTAAATACTCGTATGAGAGTTGAGGAATCAGATATTACTATTCCTATTCTAGAAGTGAGAAAACTAACATCCTTAAACGTTAACATGCCCAGAGGACCTAAATGAACAAGAACAAAGTCCCTTTCTCCTTTTGCCTTCTCACCAGGCAATCTTTGAGTCTCATCCAGGAGTCTGAATTTAGCCCTCAGAATTTTCAGCTGTTCCAGGAATAGACCCTGCCAGAAAACAAAGCCCACTGATTCCTGGTGCTCACAATCCAACCTCAACTTTTCCCATCACTAGTGACCTCAGGCTCAGCCTCTGCCTGCTCTGAGGTCATGGGTTCTCCGTTGCTACAACTGTGAATCCATCACATTTCACTATTACAAGTAAATTGCCAGTTACTTACATTCTGTCCAGTCTTGTTAGAACAACTGAGCTGTGCATCTCTAGAGTGGAGGAGCAAATAACAGACCAGCGAAGGATTCCTTCTCTGCCTATTTAGATTTTGCTGCCTGTAAATGACGAGAGATATTGGGCATGTGGAAAGTCCTAGAGGAAGAGATGATATCTGGATAATTACAGGGTGGTTGAAAGGATTAACATTAAAGGAGGTAACACATGTAAAATGCTTACTAAAGGGTCTTGCTCAAAGAAACGTTCAACAGATGTTAGCAGTTGTTATTTTTAGTATTTGCAGGTTAGCTGGTAGAAATTGGGAAGAGCTAATAATCGTAATCATGGTTGCCATTTATTAAATTAGACTTAAATTTCACAACAAGGTTACAAGGTGGTTATCATTTTTCCCATTTCACAGATCAGTAAGTGGCAGACTTGGGATCTGACAAAGGTTTCTCTGATTTTACCAAGCTTGTTCATTCATTCATTCACTAACAAACACTAACTAAGCTAGTGTGTACTAGGCACTGAGCTAGGCAAAGAGGTGAACAAGACAGACCCGGTCCCTGTCCTCACAGGACACGGACCCCAGGGAGGAGTACAGTCAGGTGAAACCCAGTGTCATCATGGCCCAGTGCTCACCACCTCATTCTTGCTATGCCACCTTGAATGCAAACCTCTGCCCTTCTCTTCATCCTCTTAAAATAAATCCATGCCATTACACAAGAAAGAAAAGGATATTTTACTGAAGAATGCATAAGGGGGACTTCCCTAGTGGTGCAGTCGTTAAGAATCCTCCTGCCAATGCAGGGGACACTGGTTCGAGCCCTGGTCCAGGAAGATCCCACATGCCATGGAGCAACTAAGCCTGTGCACCACAACTACTGAGCCTGTACTCTGGAGCCCGTGAGCCACAACTATTAAGCCCATGTGCCACAACTAATGAAGCCTGCAAGCCTAGAGCCTGTGCTCCACGACAAGAGAAGCCACTGCAATAAGAAGCCCGTGCCCTGCAACGAAGAGGAGCCCCCACTCACCACAACTAGAGAAAGCCCACATGCAGCAATGAAGACCCAACGCAGCCAATAAATTAATTAATTAATTTAAAAAAAGAAAGAGATATCAAGCTTAAAAAAAAAAAAGAATGCATAGGGGAAGGAATTTATACATCATAACACAGAATTTCTATCCACAAGTCCCCCATAAACTCTTTGTTTTTCCCACCACATCAATCCTTAACCTCCTCACCCAACCCTACTCTACCCCCAGGCTCCCAGCCCAGGGACAGGCCCCTGGCTCAGGGTCTGCCCCGCAGGCCATTCTATGGCTCTTCCTTCCTTATGCAGACTATTGAAGTCTTACAACTCAGGTGTCAGATAAAGGTCCTCTCATTAGCAAGATACACTTCCTCATAAGATGGCCAGGGGATTATAAATACATTATTTTTTTCTGGTCCCACAAGTAAACAGGCAGATCTACTGTAGTGTGATCCCCTGTGTTAGAGGATCACAGAGAGGATCTTGGAACTTGGACTTAGGGAAGCAGAGCAGGAGTCCTGAGAAAAGTGACATCTAAAGTGTGATGGACGTTACGGCTGCCTTCTCAGCATCCATTGTTCAACCCTTGCTAACTGCTCTAATTTGATGGTAGAGGTTGGAGTGGAGGTGGGATACTTTTACCTCCTACACGAAGCCCACCAGCTTTGTGGGGAACAGTTCCAAACCCCCGACTCAAGTCTAAACTAAATAGTGTAATTTTATGCCTGCCAACCCAACCTCGCCACAGTTATTGGTTCAGGGGTGAGCGAGGACCTAAGCTGAGCCAGTAAGACAGAAGAAGATGTTGTGGAAAACAGGAGAGGAGAAGTAGGGGAAGGTCTAGAAAAGAAAGTGTCTTTTTTTTTAGTGGATGTAAATAAGGAAGTGCATAGGCTTAATTATTACTGTTGGCCCTCTGACCACCACAAGGACCACCAGTCTCAGCAGGAAGGCTATGTGGCCAGCAAAGTGAAGAGCTGGAAAGAAACTAAATCCTTCATTACCTGGTAGAGTTGCCGAACTGACCTCCGTGTTGTGAGCCTCTCTTGTATAGGGCAGTTTGGCTTGAGTTTTCTGTTACCTACAATCAAACCCAGCCTAACTGATACAGGTAAGATTAGATCAACAAGTAGATAGGCAAGTCCCAGACCTACAACTTAAAGTTCATTTAAATAAATATTTAGCAAATCTGTAAGGAAGAACTTTTTTCCTTAAGACTTTATAAGGAATCATAAAAAAAGAAAAAGATAGGTAAATTCATATATAAATTTTAAGCTCTACACAATAAAAAATAGCAAAAACATAAAAAAATACAGAATATGAAAAAATTGATATCATGTGTGACAGACTATCAGGTTATAAGTAAAATATAAAAGGAGCTTATTTAAATTTATTAGCTGAATTTCTTCACTCTGATAGATAAACGGTCAAAAAGCATGAACCAGCAATTCCCCCAAGGAGAAAAAACATAAACACCTGAGAAAATGTTCAGCCCTGGTGGTAATCAAAGAAATGCAAATTAAAGCAACCCTGAAATGTCATTTGACACCTACTAAATTAGCATCTTAAACAATGATGGGCCAGCAAGGTGACAGTGATATTGGCACACTCATTTATTTCAGGTGGTACCGCCTTTGAGCAAGCACTATGGTGACATGGAGGCACATTCGTGCCTTTTGACCCAGTAATTCCAGTTTTTGTAATTAGCACTAAGGAGGATAATTTGACAGAAGCAAAGATATACACTCAGCACCACTCTTCGGAGCCTTGGCGATTCAATTAAATTCAATTAGCATATATTTTACACCTTCCACCTGCCAAGCAGAGGCAACAGGGAATCAGAAATTAATAAGACACTGTATCTGACCTCAGGGGGCTCACAGTCTGGCAGAGGAGTCATGTAGGTAAATACGTGCATTACCAAACGGTTCGGTAAGTTCAGCAAAAAAACCACAGATGCAGTCAGATGAGTTAGACTTTTATGATGGGGGTGGGTGGGGAGGTGAGCAGAGAGCAGGCAGGGTTGAGAGAAGGCTTACGAAGGGGACAAGGTGAAACTGCAGTTGAAAAGGCACAGAGCGTCCAGTACTGTGGCAACAGAGATTGCAGGAGGAAGCTTGTGGAAAACCAAGATTTGTGGCAGAGTGGAAAAAGAATTTTACTGCCTTTGTTTGACATCTACAATAGCAAAAAAAAAGAAAAAAAGGAACATTCTTAAATCACCAACATTGGAAATATCTCTTTATGAATTATGACACACAGGGGATTATTATTCCACCATAAGAATGAAAATTGTGAAAATATATGAGACCCTTAAAAACGTTTACGATATTTAGGCAGGATACCTGGGGGGAAAGCAGCTGACCTTAACAGCCCTGAGCGTTGCTCCAAAATTCCCCTTTCTCCCTTTCTGCCTCAAATTTTTTAATTGAAATGTAATTCACATACTATAAAATTCACTCAAAGTATATAAGCCAGTGCTTTTTAAAAAAATAATATATGCATAAAGTTGTGCAAAAATCATCACTAATTCCAGAACACTTTCATCACCTGAAAATGGAACCCATTAGCAGTCACTCCTCATTCCTCCCAGCCTTTGGCGACCACTAATATCTACCTCCTGTGTCTATAAACTTGCCTAGTCCTCCACACGTAGCCCTTCGAGAAGCATCCCAAACCTCTGGTGTCCTCCGCAGGCCTGGGTAGGCAGGGGCGACACCTACTCGATGTTCTGGCCCCCGTGTGGATACTTGCCCTCTCCGGAGTGTAGCTGGCTGAATGCAAGTCAACACCACCCATTAAAGGCTCAGAGAGAACACAAGGGAATTCAACATAGACGCAAGTGAAACTGGAGACTCTGCTACAGGAACAGACAGCTCGCTCTGTGAGGTTCTCAAGGTCACCATGCTAACTTGAGCCCCTCCTCCCTGAGGTGAGCACTACCTTAGCTCCCAGCCCCCAGCTTCCTTCTTATATATTGAGAGCCAAGGGAGCAGGACCAGTGAAAACCAGCGCGAGGAGAAGATGAGGGCAGAGCAGCAAGCACAGCATCTGGGGAACACGTGCCAAGGAAACCCAGGAGTGCATTTTCATTTTTCTACTGCGGCATTTGCAGGAGGCATGGTTCCTGTGGTGGCTTGGCTCTGGCTGCCTTCACCAAGTTGATTAACTCTCTTCCTCTCCAGCCTTCTCTCCTGCAGGACATGGTTTTGTTCCTTTCTTGGAGACACTGAGTGTCAAAGCTCTAGCTCTCTATGGAAATGACCACAGATGGGTTTCCTTGCAATTTGTGTTTGTCATGTTTTCCTGACCAGTTAAGGAAGATACTGCATATTTGATGGTGGTTTGACATTTTTTGTCACCACAGCACATTTTCTTTGGTGGTCTCAGGGGTGAGAAGACCTTAACTCTTCCCAAACAAATAAAAGCAATAATTTATCGCCCCATCTCTCTCAGTCTCCTGATAGCTATGAAGCAAAGATGGGGATAAGCCAAAAACTGTCCTGTGCAGACACGGAGGCCGCTGGTGATGTGTTATGAGGAGCACTGACCAGGAGTTAGGTGGGTCTGGGTTTAACCTCTCTGTTCTTGGTTTTCTCATTGATAAAGTGAGGGTTGGGAGAGAAAGAGGTCCCAGCACTTGCCACTAAATTGAAATTCCATAGTTTCTCTAAATTAGCAAGGTGAGAACCAGGTCTCATTGTTTGGGAGATGTCTAGTCTCAGGGTCCTTGTGAGAGAGAAAAGGGGGGAGGGGAAGAAGAGGAGGGGGCAAAAAACAAGAGAGGAGTGGACCTACGGGAAAGGAGGGGAAGTTCGGGAGGTGATGGAAGGGAAGGGGACAAGAGGGGATGCGGAAAGACAGAAGGGAGGGGAGGGAAGGGGAGGCACAGGAGGGGAGGGAACCAAAGGAGGGAGGGAAGGGAACAGGTGGGGACAGAGGAGAAAGGAAAGGAGGGAAGGGGACAGATGGACAAGAGAGGAGAGGAAAGGAATGGAGGGGAAGGAACAGAAATATGGAGGGGACAGGAGGAGAGAAGAACGGCAAATGAATAAGACTTCATTGGAAAGAAGATGGGAAGAACGGAACTAACATTTCTGATGTCCTACTAGATATCACTTCTCCAAACCACCTCCAAAGTAGAATGCTGATACTGCCCTTTCACTAATGAGCACCTGAGATTTCAAATTCTTTGGTACCCTCTCCTGTATGTTGGATGAGCAATACTCCCTCCTGCAAGAGATTTCAGTGCAATTGGACAGGCTCTGCGACAAGCTGGGTGAAGTAATTTGCCCAAAGTCTTACACTGAGTTAATCATGACGCTGAAATTCAGACTCAGGTCTATCCAGTTCTGAGACTGTTCTTTCCACTTCTACTAGGCTGAGAAAGGAAAACACAAAGAGAAGTGAGGAAAGGTTTCAGAGTAGATACCTCTCCATGCACTTAATAAGAAATGGGCTAAGAAACCCACTCAATAAAATCCACCCTCAAAAAAGAAAAAAAGAGGAGGAAGGAAAGAGTAGGCTGAGTTAAGTAAAGCCTATTCAATTCAAGGGAAGAGATTTAAGATAAAGCCTCAGAGGCATTCCTGGGACAATAGACTTTTTCCATAATTAACGTCTCCCTCTGCACTGGGCTGGCAATGACTCTTTTTTTTTTTTTTTTTTTAATTTTTTTTTTTGGGGGTACACCAGGTTCAATCATCTGTTTTTATACACATATCCCCGTATTCCCTCCCTTCCTTGACTCCCCCCCCTCGAGTCCCCCCCACCCTCCCTGCCGCAGTCCTCTAAGGCATCTTCCATCCTCGAGTTGGACTCCCTTTGTTATACAACAACTTCCCACTGACTATTTTACAGTTGGTAGTATATATATGTCTGTGCTACTCTCTCGCTTTGTCTCAGTTTCCCCTTCACCCCCCGCCCCGTCCCATACCTCGAGTTCTCCAGTCCATTCTCTGTATCTGCATCCTTATTCTTGTCACTGAGTTCATCAGTACCATTTTTAGATTCCGTAAATGTGAGTTAGCATACAATATTTGTCCTTCTCTTTCTGACTTATGGCAATAACTCTTACTGCCTTATTCTTTAATAGTGACCTTGATGTAACAGTAATGCTTTTCATTTTACAGCACATTCACAATCTTTAAAACACTTCCACATTTATTATCCCTTTTGACCCTTCACATGATAATAACAATTATAATCGGCAGGAGGTCAAACAAAAATGTTGGGATAAAACCTCAGTTTGATTGTCATCCCTGCCACTCGTGAGCTGTGTGACCACAGACCGATTAATTAACCATTCTGTGCTTCAATCTTCTATCAGATGGAATAATGAAGGTGCCTATCTCATAAGGTTGTGGTGCGTATCCAAAGAGATAATACATGTCAAGTGTTGCTCAGCACAGTGTCAGTGCTTAAGAAACGCTAGCCAAGTATTACTTTTATACATGTTTGTCAGAAAAATTATCTGACATTTGAAAATCGGCAGAGAAGTTTACTGCGCCTTCTTTCAGTGCAGGAATGGGATAGATTTTCTACTGCACAGAGGCTAACTTGGAACTTTTTCTCTGATGAAGATGCAAATAATTTCTGTTTAATAGAGCAGATTAGCTTAAAGATGACAGTTTATTGTCCTGTTGGACATTAACCAGTTTTGTATTTAGCCTGGCAATCTTTTTGTTTTAATTTTCTATTAAATTGTATACACACACGCATCTCTCATGCCCTTTGGGCCAGTTTTAACATCTTCATGTTCTTCTCAATAAATAAAATCTTTGGCATGTATTTATATTATATTTGCCCAAGAGATATGATTTTACCCTTTTACATTGTAACATACTAGCTAGTACAGCTAGGCCTACCCCATTTACCTGAGGAACTCAGGAACGCAAAGAGATTTCTACTTGCCCAGAGTTAGGAGCAGAAGTTGGTTTTCTCAAATTCCAGTCCCATTCTACCTTATGCCTTGGCGCAAATGATATATGAAAATAGAACAATAACAATAAAGAATATAAGGCCTCCGCTTCTCTTAGGCTTCAGCAGTTTCCGGGCTATCTTCACAGCCGTCACTCAATCAAAGATGAACGTGAGAAACGCCATGGGAAGCTGCTTTCAAGATGTTCTGCTTCTCTAAATGGTTTTCAAACCCATAAAGGAAAAGAACACTCTTTACAGACAGCAATGGTCTAGAACAGGGATGAGGTGGGGAATCCATTAGTTCCCTAACCTAGTTAATGGGAAATCAAAATTGTTCTATGCAAAATAAATTTAATCTATATCGATTAGGTAGAGGCAGACAGGGCCGCATCTATCTTGGAATTTGAGCAGACTCAGCGTCTCTGAAAATTTTATATTGTCTTTTCTTGGCATGAGAGGAAAGTAAGCTTTCAGAATTAGAGGGTAATTCAGAGTGATCCCTGTGCCAGTGGGCTGAACTTGCTGCAATGCCTTTAACGCGGAAAGCAACCAAACCTAGTGGTGCTCAGAATCCGCGGCCCAGGCCGTTCTGGGAGGCAGAAGCAGCAAGCAGAGCAGAGGGTAGGAAGGTGAGTGTGAAACCAGGGTTACTTTAAATGAAGCAGTGCCTGAAGCAAGTGAAAGGAGCCCTCTGTAAATTTACTACAACTGTGGGTTTATTAAAATTACATAAATGAAGAGGGGTTTTGGTGTTTTAAAAATTCCACCAACACTGCATTTTGGCACAGTTGGCTGCTCGTCTGTGCAATTCTTTCGTCTCCCATTTTCCCTGGATTTCCTATCCCTCGAGCTGCTCCTTCCCAGTTTCCTGATTGTTTGCCCTAAATTCCTCAATGGCAACTCACACAAGAGTCATTCATTCCTTGGCCCTATCCTTTCCCCTCTGCCTGATTTAAAAGTCATCCACAGACTGACGCTTCCTGAATGTTATCTACAGCCTCAACCTCTTGCCTGAACTTAGAACTAACATATCCAGTGGCATATGTGAAATCTCCATTGGATGAACTTAAAATTCATATGTTCAGAACAGAGTTTTGATTCTGTCCCTTCACACCACAGCCCTGTCCCTGAAAAGAACAGCTTCCAGGTTAGGGCCTTTGCACAAGCTCTTCCCTGGGCATGGAACACTCTTCTCCCAATCATTTAATGGAAAGCTCCTCCCTGTTATTCAGATCTTGTCCAAACACCACTTCCTTCATGGAGCTGCCCCTGAGCCCCCACTGAAGCAGCACCTCCCTTCCCCAGCACCACTAGTCTTGGAGATAATCTGGAAATTGCTCTGTAACCTCATATTTACCACTATATGGAATTCTATTACTTAAGTGTTGACTTGTTTCTTGTCACCCCCACCTCGCAGTTCTGCCCCCCACCCCAACAGAAAATAAGCCTCACGGGAGCTGGGACTCATATGTCTTAATCTCTGCTATTCCACCAACATCGAGACACTCAACAAATTGTTATTGAATGCGTATGTACATGAACAAATGCATCTCTGGAGGTCTGTTTTCCTGTAAAACCCAAGGGTAATTATCACAAAAAGCATGCGTGATGACTGGGAAGGAAGAAGACATCAGTGCAGGCACGACCTTGAATTTCTAAATCGATTCGGGGTTAGTAAATGCCATTGGGATGGTGAGGAGAGCAGAGGATGTGTGTAGGGGTTGTGGGGGGAGGAACGGTGATCAAATAGAAGAACATAAGGAAGTGAATTGTTTACTTTCCAGACTTTGAGATTCCAATAATTCCTAAATGTCCAGGAAAACGAAGAGGTTGACGTAGACTAATCATTTTATTTTTATTTTGCCAAGTAAAAATATTAAGTGGAAAAGTTATCATCTACTTTCACCATCACCATCATAAAATAAAGAACATTTTATTTCCAAAAAAGTAGGAAAGATGTAAATTTCACTTTTTTTTTTTTCAAACAGAATAAACTAGGTTTTATGTAAACTTCCTTTATTGACTTATTTCTCTCATTGCTTTATGGTCCTTTAGAAATGTCACCACTGACACTGCGGGGAACCATTGACTTAAATGACAGTTCAAAGTCAATGGGCAATCACTGGGAAGTTTCCCAAGTCTGTACTTCTCAACATGTCTGTGGCCAAGTAAAGCTCTCCGATAAATATTCTCTGCTAGGGTATTGTAATGTGCACATGTCCTCAGAAACTTGGCATTGAAATGTTAATTATCCTCATACATTAATCAATAATAAAGCCAGGCGTACAAAAAAAGGTATGATATCTGAAATAAACAAATGAATATGTGTGCATGCGTGCACGGGTGTGTGAGTGTCCATGTGTGTGTATAAGGCACTAAGGAAGAAACTGGTGGTGGATCAATAGAGTTGTAATATGTAAAAACGATCACTAGTGCCTACTAAAAATAATGACCAAGACATCTCATATCATGGTTACATTACATAGAATACAAAATAGAATTTCCTTTCATTTTACTGTAAATTGTTTTAAAAATAAATATTTTTTGAAAGAATACGATTAAAAGGTACACACAATGGAGGCAACTGAAAAAAAAATGTTTAGTCTCTTGGGGAAACTAAGGAAACAAAACCACGTGAGGCAGATGATATCAAGGGTTATTCACATTTACTGCTGCACCAATTTCTTCGGGAATAACACCCATGTGAGAAGGAAAATATATTTTGAAAATGGAAATGTGAATAATTTCCTCAGATGACTTACCTCACATGAAAAGAGAAAAATCTGCTTGCAGAGAATACGCAGAGCACGAATCACAGGGAGTAGAAACAAATTGTAAAGGGAGAAGAAGAGAAAGATCTGGGCAGAGGAGGGATCAGCCAGCCTGTATGGGAAAGAAGCTGGGGTGGCTGGGACATGTGTCACACACAGCCCATTAGATGCCACTTTAAGAAATTAATAATTCAGGGCTCAGGGGGAGCATTGGGTGACTGTAGTCATACACATAAGCAAATAACAATAAGGACAAAGTGTTCTGGTCCTTTCATTGACCTAGGGGCTCCTGGAGGGCAGTAAACAGGGACCTGGTGTCTGGCTCTCTAGACAGACAACAATAATAGGAGACAACAATCATAAGAGGAATATTGGTTCCAATCTGGAACTCTAGCTCAGCAGGGGCCAGCCACATAACCCACTCCAGTCAAGAAGTAAGAAAACTCAATTAGCAGCTGTCTCCCCACCCCCTCTGATGAGGGAAAGGAGTAGAATTTTCGCCCACACACTCTCTAAGCCATAGCAGTGTCTTTTGAGCTTCTGAACAGCAGTCAGGAAATGAGGCTGTTCAGTAAGTTGATACTGTGAACCACAGGTCCCCTGAAGAGATTAAGAGGAAAATAATACTAGTAGATAGATTTGAATTCCCAATAAAAACAAAGCTATTCTTCCTACTTAGTTCTAGTAGAAATTGTCGTATTTTAAATAAACACTGCCCTACATTTGTGATTTAGAATCAAATTCAAAATCTTACCTTTTGATGCAACAAGCAGGCAGGTCTTTTTCTGGTACTTGGGACAAACAAAGTTGGTACCAAGTTTCCTGGACCAGAGAATGTCCGCCCAACGCGCTCCTCCTGGAAACATCTTGAAAACAAAATGGCTCCCAGGCCCTCTGGTTTCCCTTGGGTACGGCAGTCAGAGCCCCTTGGGGGCTGAAATCCTGCATTGCTGTTGGAGATATATTCCCAAGCAGAAGAGAATAGACACAGGGACCCTGATTTAATTGAATTTTAATAAAAAGGTTGCAAAGACTCCTCTATCATTTTCTTTCTCCGGGTCTTAGTTTCTGCACATGGGATCTTCCTTGAGGCACGTGGAATCTTTCGCTCCGGGACGCGGGCTTCTCTCTAGTTGTGGTGTGGGCTCCATAGTTTGTGGCACACACACTCTCTAGTTGAGACTTGCAAGCTGAGTTGCCCCAGGACACGTGGGATTTTAGTTCCCTGACCAGAGATAGAACTCACCTTCCCTGCGTTGTAAGGCAGATTCTTTACCACTGGACCACCAGGGATGTCCCATGATTTCTATCCTTTTTTGCTTCCAGGTTCATGTCAGCTGAATTCAGGTTAGTCTTTCACTCACAGAGTGAGTCGCTATGAAGAGGCGGGGACTGAAGGAGATAGAAGGTGCCGGGAGACCTGGATTTAGTCAGCCTGTACCAGTGGCCAGCTGTGTGTTGGTGGTGGTCATGTGGTGGTCACTTACCTTCTCTGCACTTTCATTTCCTGGGCTGGATAATTAGGATATTGATGATCTTTAAGGTTCTTTCTAGTTCCAAAATAATATGATTTGATATTTATAACTCTGTGTGATTGGACACAAAGTTTGAATAGGTCTGTTACCCAAGAATAAACTGGTGATATCATGCAGTTATTCGAAATGACCAAGATAACTAGATTAAAAAAATGCTTGACTGATTATTTCAGCAACCTTAACACTGACTGGCTTGACCATGAAGCTGTCCTTTTGATTGCTTAAAATAGCTTTAAAAAATAAGAATAGCTATCCATTGGTCTCCATCACATAATCTGATCTTGTTTATGGATATCTTGAAACACATATCCCACAGGGTTATTTTGTAAACTCTGCCCTATAGCACAGCATTTTTGCTGCATCCTGGATGGTGCTTCTGGTTCTATTTTACAACTCTTCCTTCTCTGCCCACTCCCTAAATGTTACTTCTTCAGCACTCCTCAGAACTTTTCCTCTCTTATTTTATTTGCCTTCTTTGGATGATTTCACCCTCAGCCAACATTAGTGTGTGGTAAATGTTAACAAACAGCTCTTCCAGGGGGATGAAAAAGCCCAGATTTGTAGTGTTTGCTGATTGCTGTGGTGTAATGCTCTCACCACTGTTGATTTCAAGCTACCAATCATTGTGGAGTTGGGAATTGATGCACAAAATCAGCCCTTACCAGCTGTATAAGCCCACTGCAACACACCACCGCACCCATCACTGCTACTACCACCTACGGGATGAAATCCCTCCTCTCTCTCTCTCCTCTCTCTCTCTCATTTGTACCAAACTCAAGTCTACTTGAATGCCATATCTTCTTAACATCATCAAAGGCAAAATAGACACACAATCTTCCCATAAACTTTTTCTTGTATTTGAAGTTTCTTACGGTAACCATGGATGAGTGATTTACCCAGCCTATGGGAAATATGCTAACCTTGAGCTATTGTGTGAATGCATCTTTTGAGCAACAGAATAAGACCACAGGCTGGTGGGAGGGTATGGAGTTTTTCCCAGCAGAGAATAGATATTTCTGCTCCATCATCCTCTGAAGTGGTTTCTCTTGGGACAAGAAATGGGGGGTGGGGGTGAGGGGAATGCTATGAACTAGAGAGGGAGAGAAAGATCTAGGGCCTAAGACCCGCTGAGTCTGAACCTCAGATACAGAGAAGCCTAGAGTTGTTCTACAAGAGGAGCAACTGCGGAGGTCACATGGAGGCAGTGAATGGTAACACCAAGTTTCTGATGTAGGAGCAACATGGAGGCTGGAAAAGCAAGGCCAAAAAAAAAAAAAAAAAAAATGGGGCAGCGGGGGACGGGAAGCAACTTCTCGAGATGCCAGACTAAGGCAGCAAATGGGGACCTGGTTAGTCCCTAGAGGGCACATCCCCCATTTCCAAGGCTGGAATGGGGGTCCATAGGCAGCAATACCAGTGAAGTCATCTGATCCCCAAGGGCAGGGATCTCAGAAGCTACATCAACAGTAGCAGCAGCAGCAGCAATGAAGCAGCAAGATTAGAAGGTTAGAGGCGAAGAACCCAAGGGACTGAGAGGCGTTCTAAGACACAGTCAGAAATCACAAAAAAAGACACTCTGACAGGAGCTGGTTTCCAGCAAGTAGTTCCAGCGCAGGCTCTATGCTATAAGAATTTAGATAGACTAAGGAAGAATCACTTTCTGTTGTAGTCACAGGCTGGTGGGGCCAGGGTAACCGTCTAGATTACATTTATTTCCATCTAGACCAGACCATTTACCCCAATGCCCAAGCCTGACAAGTAGGAGTCATTCTGCATTATCTGACCTGCCGTGGATAATCAGCCACACATACCATCAGTGCATCACCCACATTTTCTTGAATCCTTTTTTTCCCTTTTCATTCTTAGAGTCATTCCTTCAATTCAGGCCTTCATCCTGTCTCACGTGGATTTCTCCAAGAACCTCCCAACTAGTCTCCCCAATTTCTGCCTTGCTTCCTCCAATCAGCCCATCTACCGCATTGCTGCAGAGTGATCTTCAAACAAAAACTTGTTCAAGTCACTCCTTTGCTAAAAATACTTCAGGATGAAATCCAGCCCCCTCAGGATGGTGTATGAGAGCCTTCATGGTCTTCCTAGGTTCATCTCATTCTCCCCTCCTCTTACTTCCAATACACAGAGTCAGTTGGGTATGGGAAGATGCTTTGGATCTTTTCCTTACCTTCTTTTTTATCTTAATAACGTGGTTTTAAACGTTCATGCCTTTTATTATTGGTGGGAATGCACATTGGTGTAGCCACTATGGAAATAGTATGGAGAGTCTCAAAAATTTAAAAATAGAACTACCATATGATCCAGCTATCCCACTTTTGGATATTTATCCAAAGAATACAAGACACTAATTTGAAAAGATATATGCAACCCTATGTTCATTGCAGCATTATTTACAATAGCCAAGCTATAAAAGCAACCCAAGTGCCCATCAATGGATGAATGGATAAAGAAGATGTGGCATATATACGAGGGTGAGTCAAAAATTATGCCATCCTCGCATATATGCCATAAAATGATGAAATCTTGCCATTTGCAACAACATGGATGGACCTTGAGGGTTCTATGCCAAGTGAAGTAAGTCAGAGGGAGAAAGACAAATACTGTAGGATTTCACCCATGTGGAAAAAAACAAAACAAAACAAAATAAATGAACAAATCAAATCCAACAACAACAAACATGTAGATACAGAGAACAGAGCAGTGGTTACCAGAGGGGACGGCGTGGTGAGTGGCAGGGTAAGGGGGATCAACTGTATGGTGACAGATGGAATCGAAATATTTGGTGGTGAGCACGTGGCAGAGATACAGAAGTAGAACTATAGTGTTGTGCACGTGAAATTTATGTAATGTTATAAACCCACGTTACCTCAATTTTTAAGAATTGAAAACAAAACGAGGGCAAAACTCTCATATTTTCTTCCATTATGCCACTCTCTTCTGGCTTTCCTCTCACATCTCTGGTTGTTCCTTCTCACTTTCTTCTTCCTCTACCCATCCCTTAAGTGTTGATTTTCCCCAGGTTTCTTTCCTCAGCTCACTTTTCTCTCTTCCTGGAAAATGAAACTCATTTCTGGGGCATCTGCTTCCATCTAATGCTGAATGCTCTTAAATCTTTGCCTCCATATAAGACTGTACTTCTCAACACCTCTACACTATGTCTCTTAGCTATATTAAACTCTATATGTCTGAAACAGAGGTCTCCCACCTTCAGATGAGCTTTCCCTCCTATATTCTCTCTCTCAGTTTATGTCTCTGGAAATTGTATCAGTTATTTACCTAACAAATCACCCCCAAATGGTGGCTTAATATCACAGTCATGTGTTATGGCTCACAAGTCAATGGGTCAGCTGGGCATTTCTGCTGACCTGAGCCAGACTTAGCTGATCCTGGCTGGGCTCTCTCCTGTCTGGAGCCTCAGGTGGGACAGCTGGGCTAACTGGGCACATATGGTCTCTCACCCTCCACCAAGTCAGCCTAGGTTTATTCACGTGGCAGAGTTCCAAGAGAGAAATCAAAAACTATTCAAGGCTTCTGGAAGACTAAGATTCGAATGAATACAATATCCCTTTCATTGTAACCTACTGGCCAGAAGTCACAAAGCCAGCCCAAGCTCGAGGGATGGAGAAATATACACCAGCTCTTGATGGAAGAAGCTGCAAAGTCAAATTTTAAGTGGTATGGATACACAGAGTGATGGAGAAGTGCAGTGATTTTTCAATCTACCACAGAAGTAATCCCAGATACTTCCATAATGATAATGTACTGGTGGTGGTGGCGGTGATGGCAGCTAAAGTTTACTGAGTGCCTAGCATGTACTTTGCTCTGAGCTGATCTCAAGGAAAAGACAAATCCTGCATTGTGTTCAAAGTTATTCATTAAAATAATCTTTTATTTTATTTATAAGAAAATTTCAACTTCACGATATGATACAGAATATGTGTACATTTAGTCAACTTATTTCATAAGGATTAAATCAAAACAAAATACTTGTCTTTTAATGGTACCTTTGATTTACTAATTCCTTGTCCTGAGCTGGACTAACTATAGCTCTAAAGACTTTCTCGATATTTTCACCTATACTTTTCATCAGCTAAATATGGGCAAAGAAAATTGAAATGTAATCTTATTATCTTCAGTAAAGCACAGATTTATTGTAAGTACACATTAGCGAATACTTTCATATTCACCAAAATACTGCATCTAGAATAGAATATAAAACTTATATGTAGGGACTTACCTGGTGGCTCAGTGGTTGAGAATCCGCCTGCCAATGCAGGGGACACAGGTTTGATCCCTGGGCTGGGAAGATCCCCCATGCTGCAGAGCAACTAAACCCATGCACCGCAACTACTGAGCCTGCGTGCTGCAACTACTGAAGCCCGCGCGCCTAGAGCCCATGCTCTGCAACAAGAGAAGCCACTGCAATGAGAAGCCTGTGCACGACAACGAAGAGTAGCCCCTGCTCACCACGACTAGAAAAAGCCTGCGTGCAGCAACAGAGAGCCAAATACAGCCAAAAATAATAATGATAATAATAAAAAAAACCTTATATATATTCCACAATTATATGTATTCACAAAGAAAATAATAGAAAAGTGCTCAGACTCTCATTCTTGAAAGTTTAATAATAATAAACACTTTTTAATAATAAAGAAATTGTAGCCTCTGGTTTTATCTTTAATTTTAATCAAGGCTAACTCAAATATATTTGGGGTTTATATTAACTTTTTTCCGTATAGGTACTTTTCACTATCTCATTTAGTCCTCACAGTAACTCTAGAAGGAAGTTATTTTTATTAACTCCTTAATTTAGAGTTAAAGTAATAGAAGTTTAGCATGGTAAAATGTGTAGCTCAAGGTCACACAGCTAGTAAATGATAGGGTCAGTGTTTGAGTTCACGTAGTCTGACTCCAGTGCCACTCTTAGACAAAATGCTAAGTTGGCACCTCCCTCTCCTTACTCCCCATTGATCTGCCAGTTCTACCTCTTTCTCCTTTACTGACCTAACCCACATATCCAACCCACTGGCCCTGAGTTTGTTCAGGCTTTCTTAAACTCTTGTCTAGATTATTCCTTTAGCTTTCTGATTAGTTTCCTTATTTTTAGTCCTCCAGCTAAAGTACAAATCTGATAACTTCCCTCACTTATTTAAAAGATTGTGAGGAGTAACATACAAATTAAAACTAGAATGTGATTCCACTATTCTATTAGTCAGCTTACCTGTGCCATGACAAGATACAACAGACTGAGTGGTTTAAACAAGACATTTGTTTCCTCCCAGTTCTAGAGACTGGAAGTTCAAGATCAAGTTTCCAGCAGTGTTTGTTTCTGATGAGGACGCTTCCTGGCTTGCAGTCAGCTACCTTCTCACTGTGTCTTCACATGGATTTTCCTGTGTGTGTGCAGAGAGAGAGGGGTCTCTGGTGTCTTCTATTCTTATATGGACATCAGTCCTATTATAGATTAGGGCCCCCCTTTTATGACCCAACTTAACCTTAATTACTTCTGTAAAGATTCTAGCTCCAAATATAGTGAGATTGGGGGATTAGGGCTTCACTATATGAATTTGAGGGTGAGACAAAATTCAGTCCATAACAATTTTACACACACACACACACACACACACACACACTGGAATGGCTAAAATGAAAAGGAATATATCAGTTGTTGGAAACTGAAACAGCTGGTAGTCTCATACACTGCTGCTGGGGTTTTAAATTAGTCCAATCACTTTGTAAAACTGGCAGAATCCAATAAAGCTGAATATATACTCAGCTTATGACCCAGAGATTCCACACCTGGGTATTTTATCCAGTGGAAATGTACACATATACTTACCAAAAGACAGGTACAAGAATATTCACAACTTCCCAGAACCCCTGCCGCCAGTGCCCCTGTCTCCTTGGTGAGCCACAGCTGCCCCCCACCTCTGCAGGCAACCCTCCAACACCAGCAGATATCTTTCGAGTGCCCCTGTCTCCTCAGTGAGCCACAGCTACCCCTCACCTCTGCAGGCAACCCTCCAACACCAGCAGGACAGCTGTGAATGGTCAGTTGAAGAAAAGCGTAAGAAAAGCACAAGGAGGCAGAGGCTGGAAGCTGAGCAGGTGATACCCGGCATCGTGATTTTTATGCAGTAAAAGGAAAATGGAAGATGTGACCCATCTCTGTGTCTTGGTGTCCTGTGACTTCTGCTTCACTGTTCATTAAGAGTGAAATTCCTGCCTTGTTGACAGATGGGAGACAACCCCACTTTGGTAGACCATGAAGCAACTGCACTGGACTGAATATTCGTCTAATCCAATACTTGGACATTAGTCTGAGGCTTGGACAGTCTTCTATAAACACCTCTATCACCAGGACAAGCAACCCCAAAAGCTTGGACAACCATGAGGAAACAAAGAAACACCATGCAGGCAAAGGAGCAGGAAAAAAACCCACAAGACCAAATAAATGAGGAGGAAATAGGAAGAATGCCTGAAAAAGAATTTAGAGTAATGATAGTAAAAATGATACAAAATCTCGATAACAAAATAGAGAAAGTACAAGAAACAGTTCATAAGAACTCAGAAAAACAAACAGCAATGGATAACAAAATAACTGAAATTAAAAATACTCTAGATGCTATAACCAGCAGAATGACTGAGGCAGAAGAACGAATAAGTGAGTTGGAAGATAGAATGGGAGAAATAAACGCCACAGAGCAGGAAAAAGATAAAAAAATAAAAAGACTAGAAGACAGCTTCAGAGACCTCAGTGATAACCTTAAACGTACCAACATTCGAATTATAGGCATCCCAGAAGAAGAAGAAAACAAGAAAGGGTCTGAGAAAATATTTGAAGAGGTTCTAGTGGAAAACTTCCCCAACATGGGAAAGGAAATAATTCACCAAGTCCAAGAAGCACAGAGAGTCCCATACAGAATAAACCCAAGGAGAAATACACCAAGACACATATTAATCAAACTAACGACAATTCAACACAAAGAAAAAATATTAAAAGCAGCAAGAGAAAAGCAACAAACAACATATAAGGGAAAACCCATCAGGATAACAGCTGACCTTTCTACAGAAACTCTGCAGGCCAGAAGGGAATGGCAGGATATCCTGAAAGTCCTGAAAGAGAGAAACCTACAGCCAAGAATACTCTACCCAGCAAGAATCTCATTCAGATTTGAGGGAGAAATCAAAAGCTTTCCAGACAAGCAAAAGTTAAGAGAATTCAGCACCACCAAACCAGCCTTACAACAAGTGCTAAAGGAACTTCTCTAAGTAGGAAACACAAGAAAAGGAAAACACCTACAAATACAAACCCAAAACAATTAAGAAAATGGTAATTGGAACACACATGTCAATAATCACTTTAAATGTAAATGGACTAAATGCTCCAACCAAAAGACACAGACTGGCTGAATGGATACAAAAACAAGACCCTTCTATATGCTGCCTACAAGAAACCCACTTCAGACCAAGGGATACATATAGACTGAAAGTGAAGGGATGGAAAAAGATATTCCATGCAAATGGAAGTCAAAAGAAAGCTGGAGTAGCAATACTCATATCAGACAAATTAGACTTGAAAGTAAAGACTATTAAAAGAGACAAGGAAGGGCACTACATAATGATCAAGGGATCCATCCAAGAAGAACATATCACAATGGTAAATATCTATGCCCCCAATATAGGAGCACCTCAATACATAAGGCAAATGCTAACAGCTATAAAAGGGGACATCGACAGTAACACAATAATAGTGGGAGACTTGAACACCCCACTTACATCAATGGACAGATCATCCAAACAGAAAATAAATAAAGACACACAAGCATTAAATGACACATTAGACCATCTCGACTTAATTGATATTTATAGGACATTCCATCCAAAAACGACAGACTACACTTTCTTCTCAAGTGCACACGGAACATTTTCCAGGATAGATCACATCTTGGGTCACAAATCAAACCTCAGCAAATTCAAGAAAATTGAAATCATATCAAGCATCTTCTCAGACCACAACGCCATGAGACTAGATATCAATTACAGGAAAAAAACTGCAAAAAATACAAACACATGGAGGCTAAACAATTCACTCTTAAACAACCAAGGAATCACCACAGAAATCAAAGAGGAAATCAAAAAATATCTAGAAACAAATGACAACGAAAACACAACAACCCAAAACCTATGGGACGCAGCAAAAGCAGTTCTAAGAGGGAAGTTTATAGCAATACAGTCCTACCTTAAGAAACAAGAAAATGATCGAATAAACAACCTAACCTTACACCTCAAACAACTAGAGAAAGAAGAACAAAGAAACCCCAAAGCGAGCAGAAGGAAAGAAATCATAAAGATCAGAGCAGAAATAAATGAAAAAGAAAGGAAAGAAACCATAAGAAAAATCAATAAAACTAAAAGCTGGTTCTTTGAGAAGATTAACAAAATTGATAAACCATTAGCCAGACTCATCAAGAAAAAAAGGGAGAAGATGCAAATCAACAGAATTAGAAATGAAAAAGGAGAAGTCACAACGGACACCTCAGAAATACAAAACATCATGAGAGACTACTACAAGCAACTATATGCCAATCAATTGGATAACCTGGAAGAAATGGATACATTCTTAGAAAAATACAATCTTTCAAGACTGAACCAGGAAGAAATAGAAACCATGAACAGACCAATCACAAGTACAGAAATTGAGGCAGTGATTAAAAATCTCCCAACACACAAAAGCCCAGGACCAGATGGATTCACAGGCGAATTCTATCAAACATTTCGAGAAGAGTTAACACCTATCCTTCTCAAACTCTTCCAAAATATTGCAGAAGGCGGAGCACTCCCAAACTCATTCTATGAGGCTACCATCACCCTGATACCAAAACCAGGCAAAGATGTCACAAAAAAAGAAAACTACAGACCAATATCACTGATGAATATAGATGCAAAAATCCTCAACAAAATACTAGCTAACAGACTGCAACAGCACATCAAAAAAATCATACACCACAATCAAGTGGGGTTTATCCCTGGGATGCAAGGATTCTTCAATATACGCAAATCAATCAACGTGATACATCATATCAACAAATTGAAGGATAAAAACCATATGATCATTTCAATAGATGCAGAAAAAGCTTTTGACAAAGTTCAACATCCATTTATGATAAAAGCTCTCCAGAAAATGGGCATAGAAGGAAATTACCTCAACATCATAAAAGCCATATATGACAAACCAAAAGCCAACATTGTTCTCAATGGAGAAAAACTGGAAGAATTCCCTCTAAGAACAGGAACAAGACAAGGGTGTCCACTCTCACCACTGTTATTCAACATAGTGTTGGAAGTCTTAGCCACAGCAATCAGAGAAGAAAAAGAAATTAAAGGAATCCAAATTGCAAAAGAAGAAGTAAAATTATCACTCTTTGCAGATGACATGATACTATATATAGAAAACCCGAAAGACTCTACCAGAAAACTGCTAGCACTCATTGATGAGTTTAGTAAAGTAGCAGGATACAAAATTAATGCACAGAAATCTCTTGCATTCCTATACACTAACAACGGAAGAGCAGAAAGAGAAATGAAGGAAACTCTCCCATTCACCATTGCAACAAAAAGAATAAAATACCTAGGAATAAACCTGCCTAAGGAGGCAAAAGATCTGTATGCAGAAAACTTTAAGACATTGATGAAAGAAATCAAAGACGACACAAACAGATGGAGGGACATACCATGTTCCTGGATTGGAAGAATCAACATCGTGAAAATGACTGTACTACCCAAAGCAATTTACAGATTTAATGCAATCCCGATCAGATTACCAATGGCATTTTTCACAGAACTAGAGCAAGAAATCTTACGATTTGTATGGAAACGCAAAAGACCCCGAATAGCCAAAGCAATCTTGAGAAGGAAAAATGGAGTAGGTGGAATCAGGCTTCCTGACTTCAAACTATACTACAAGGCCATAGTGATCAAGACAGTATGGTACTGGCACAAAAATAGAAAAGAAGATCAATGGAATAGAATAGAGAACTCAGAAGTAAGCCCAAACACATATGGGCACCTTATCTTTGACAAAGGAGGCACGAGTATACAATGGAAAAAAGACAGCCTCTTCAATAAGTGGTGCTGGGAAAATTGGACAGCAACATGTAAAAGAATGAAATTAGAACACTTCCTAACACCATCCACAAAAATAAACTCCAAATGGATTAAAGACCTACATGTAAGGCCAGACACTATAAAACTCCTAGAGGAAAACATAGGCAGAACACTCTTTGACATACATCAAAGCAACATCCTTTTTGACCCACCTCCTAGAATCATGGAAATAAAATCAAGAATAAATGAATGGGACCTCATGAAACTTAAAAGCTTTTGCACAGCAAAAGAAACCATAAACAAGACTAAAAGGCAACCCTCAGAATGGGAAAAAATAATTGCCTATGAAACAACGGACAAAGGATTAACCTCCAAAATATACAAGCAGCTCATGCAGCTTCATACCAAAAAAGCAAATAACCCAATCCACAAATGGGCAGAAGACCTAAATAGACATTTCTCCAAAGAAGACATACAGATGGCCAACAAACACATGAAAAGATGCTCAACATCACTCATCATCAGAGAAATGCAAGTCAAAGCCACAATGAGGTATCACCTCACACCAATCAGAATGGCCATCATCACAAAGTCTGGAAACAACAAATGTTGGAGAGGGTGTGGAGAAAAGGGAACTCTCCTGCACTGTTGGTGGGACTGTAAGTTGGTACAGCCACTATGGAAAACAATTTGGAGGTTCCTTAAAAAACTACAAATAGAACTACCATATGATCCAGTAATCCCACTCCTGGGCATATACCCAAAGAAAACCATAATCCCAAAAGAAACTTGTACCATCATGTTTATTGCAGCACTCTTTACAATAGCCAGGACATGGAAGCAACCTAAATGCCCATCAACAAATGAATGGATACAGAAGATGTGGCATATATATACAATGGAATATTACTCAGCTATAAAAAGGGATGAGATGGAGCTATATGTCATGAGGTGGATAGAACTACAATCTGTCATACATAGTGAAGTAAGTCAGAAAGAGAAGGACAAATATTGTATGCTAACTCACATATACGGAATCTAAAAATGGTACTGATGAACTCAGTGACAAGAACAAGGAAGCAGATACAGAGAATGGACTGGAGAACTCGAGGTATGGGAGGGGGCGGGGGGTGAAGGGGAAACTGAGAAGAAGCGAGAGAGTAGCACAGACATATATATACTACCAAGTGTAAAATAGTCAGTGGGAAGTTGTTGTATAACAAAGGGAGTCCAACTCGAGGATGGAAGATGCCCTAGAGGACTGGGGCAGGGAGGGTGGGGGGGACTCGAGGGGGGGGGGCGTCAAGGAAGGGAGGGAATATGGGGATATGTGTATAAAAACAGTTGATTGAACCTGGTGTACCCCCAAAAAAATAAAATAAAATAAAATAAAATAAAAAAAAAAAAAAAAAAAAGATATCTTTCTATTTAAAAAAAAAAAAAAAAAAAAAAAAAAAAAAAAAAAGAATATTCACAGTAGCAGTATTCATAAGAGCATCAAACTGAAAAGAACTCAAATATTGATACATGAGAGAAAGGATAAATAAGTTATGGCAAATTCATAAAATAGGATACTGTACATCCATGAGATTGAATGAACCACACCTCCACAAGACAGAATAGATGGTGCTCAGAAACACAGTGCTGACTGGTGGAAGACACAGAAGGCTACATACTTTACAATTCCACTTAAATAATGTTCAAAACAGGCACAACAAATCTATCGTGTTAGAAGTCAGGCCAGTGGTCCCCCTTCTAGAGTGAAGTAGTGACTGGAAGGGAACAAGAAGGGGCTTCAGGGGTTTTGGTTATGTTATGACCTAGTTTCTGGCTACACAACTGTGTTCAGGTCATAAAAATTCATCCAGCTGAACACTTATCATATGTATTTTTTTTTGCATGTATTTTATACTTCAATAAAAATTTTTCTTAAAAAACAAGTATTCTAAAGACTCCATATCAACCCAATATAAAGTTCCAATACTTTAGCCTGGCCTAAAGTCCTCCATGACCTGGTCCCAGGCCAATGTCTCCAGCCCTATCTGTACTACTCCTGGACTAAACTCCAGCCAAAACAAGCCATCACCAATACCTACAATGCATTGTGCTCTTTTGCTCTTTCATGATTTCCCCCTGCCTGCATCCCCTCCTCACTTCATCTAACTGGTAAACTCCTTTCTCAACTTTAAAAGTCAGCTGAGACCTCATTCTCCACCAGGAAGTTTTTCCTCATCCCACTCAACCCAGGCTGAGATACAAGTCTCTGCTCTGTCCTCCTTCAACATTCTATGTATTGTACTTGTACCCTTAGTACATCGCACTGTCATTTTTGGTTGATATATCTGTTTTCACTGCTGCACGGTGAGTGTGATGAGTACAAGGGCTGTGTCCTTTATCTCTGCATTCACAGAAACTAAGGTAGCGTCCAGCACATAGCAAATACCCAATGAACAGCAAATGAATTAGTAAAGGGATTAATGAAATTCAGCTTGCATCTTGATTTGGGCACAGAATTTTTCTTTAGTCATTCTAGCAAAAAAAAAAAAAAAGAAAGATAGAAAGAAAGAAAGAAAAGAAAAGAAAGAAAGAGAGAGAAAGAGAGAAACGAATTTGGCAGCATAGATTATACCTTGCCCCAAATTTAGTTTGCAGTGAGTGCTTTGTTCCCCCTGAACACTAATGTCAGGGAAACCAAACACACATTTCTTAAAATATGTAACATTGCCCATTCCCTAAAGACTCCAACTGCACAAAATGACTGCATTCCTCTGGAATATGGGTGAAGTGTTAATGTTCTTGGTTGGCTTGAAACTCAAGAAATTCCTCTCACATCTAGATTGGCCATGTTTCTTGGTGGATCTGCCAAAAATTCCTCAGATATCCCGGTCTGGGATTTATGGACTGAGAGGTTTATGATATTTTAGAGTGTAGAAGAGGTTATTGTTTTACATATTAGACAAGTCAAGTAAATGCAGCGAACTCTGATTGGGCTGGAGGCCCAAAAAGTGAACCCAGTTGACAATAGTCATTTTCTGTGCGAGTTTCAAACAGGCTTAAACGAGGGCAAAACGCTAAGCAGTGATCATTCTCAACAATGTTTATTCCCACTTTTGAGCTTGGGTGAGAGCTATGGGTCCATAATAGAAAGCAAGAAAAGGTATTAATGATGAAAGGTGGGATGATGAGGATATTGCCATGGTAACGATTTATGGTAAATAAGGGTATACAATGTGCAACAGAACAAGCACAGATGTGAAACCTGACCTCAAACTGCTTATCACCCAAAAATGTTAAGGTAAAGATAAAGAGGTAGTAGTCTAACTATTCTAAATATGTGTACAACGTGGGTGCTGTACCTACACCTACCTTTAGGTCATTTGCTCACCCCCTCTTCATGAGGACTTCTCATCCACTCCACCTGCAGGCTTGTTTGTACTGTCCCTGACTCTAGCCATCCTCTTTAGCCACAGATGATAGGCTCAGACATGGACACCTGACTCAAGCTGGACCAGTCAGATACTCAGGATTTGGAATTGAGCTGCAGTTAAACCAGAGCTCCAAACCAGAGGACATGCAGTGCTGCCTGCCCAACTATTTGGGGTGCAAAGGAGTGGGGAAGCAGAGAAAAGTGGATGGCAGGGAGAAAGAAGAGATACAATAAATTATCATGGCGAGAAGAAAGATCAGCTCCTGGTGCCTTTCATATTTCTGTTTCCAATCTTCTGGAAAGATCTGATACATTCCCTACCTAAGTCTGGCCAGATCTTTATGACAAAACTCCAAGTTTTGTTCATGTTGTTTTGGGTGGATATCTGAGGTTCCAGGACTAGGACACAAGTCCTCCGGTATTTGGGCACGTCTGTCTCACTCTCCCAGTGCCTTGGGGAAAGGAGAGAAGGTGCTAGTAAGCCCAGCTCTCAGGTGAGTGGGGTTGCCCTGCAGCAATCCAAGTCCACAGCCATTACCCACTGGAGTTTCAGCTCTGAGTGCCGGGGCTTGCAAGCTGCTGGTTTGTCGGGGTGCTAAAGTGGTTCCTTAAAAAGGCAGCAAGACACCGTGAATGATGATATTTGAGTGTCAACAACACAAAATTAAGCCTGTGGAAAATTTTAATTATGATAACTAACACAGGAAATTGCATTTATGTATGGAAACTAAATTTAGAAGCCTGGACATATTGACAAGATCCACGTAAATCACCCATGCCAGGTGCCAGGAAGTAACTGCAGTAGAGGGACTGCAAGGCAGGCAGGCCGGTTGGCTCTCCTAAAGTCTGAAGAAAGAAAAAGGGCTTTCTCTCGGTAAATTATTTTTTTTAGAAATCTTATCTTCCAGGATTAGAGAGAATTAACAGATTTTGAAAGAATCATTTCCCAGGCGGTGTCTATTCTTTCCCTGCTTTGTGTTCGTAAACAAGGAAAGGGTGTGGTCAGGATTTGGATTTGCTCTGGGCGGTGTTTATGCAGCCCGGCCAGCTGCTCGAGGCAGGACCCAGTGGAAAAGGGGAAGCGTGAGAGTGGGTGAGGGGACATCTCCGTGCCCCCTGCTCTTAGGGTTCCCTGCTTCCCACAGCGCTCCTCTTCAGCTTCAAGTTCTAAATTGGGGTCAGAGGCAGAGGGGTGGCATTAATGGTGATTGAGTAGGGCAGGGATGTTGGAGTTGGGCAGACATGTTTAAAGACCCGGTACTGTGACCAGTGCCGCCCTCAGAGCCAGGCAAGTGGGCCCTCTGCCCTGGGCCGTGAGCTCCAGAGGGCCCCACAGTGGCCCTCCTCAAGGCATGCTTCACCCCATGGAGTGAAGGTCAAAAACCAGGTCAAAAAAACATGCCCACCAGAGCCCATATCCCCCCATCTAGACCATCACAAGATACCAGAACTCCCCTGCCAATAGCCCTGCACCTGCTTCCAGGACCTGTGCAGGCCTCTCCCAGGCGTGTCCTCCCTGGGGTGTGTATCCCCTAGGTTTCAGGGTGGCTTAGGGGCAGCTGTTTGTAGGGAGTGTGGACAGGAGTAGGTCATGCACACTGGGGTATCTGTATGTGAGTTTCAGGGGTGAGAAGAGAGGGGGCACTGGGCCGGGGACTGGGGTATGACTCTCTGTGGACCACCTCTTCTGGCTCAGACCAAGAAGTCTGAAAATTCTAAATATGAATCTGGTCTTCCAGGTTGTTTTGAAGGTTTATCTTTGAAAACAAGGGAAGAGAATACATTTTATTTCACTTTGGTTTGATGTAAAAGCTTTGCCATGGAATGTGGGTCTCTAATTGTACTCTTGCTTCCGGTCCCCCAAATGTTAGGGGTGGGCCATGCCACCACTTCAGCACTGTGTGACCTTCAATACATTACTCACCTCTGAGCCTCAACTCCCTTCTCTGCAAAATGAAGGCAATATCAGTAGTAGTTATTTTGAGAATTTAAAATGTCATGAGACTCGAGGATGGAAGATGCCTTAGAGGACTGGGACGGGGAGGGTGGGGGGGACTTGAGGGAGGGTGGGGGGGGAGTCAAGGGAGGGAGGGAATACGGGGATATGTGTATAAAAACAGATGATTGAACTTGGTGTACCTGCCCCAAAAATAATAAATAAATAAATAAATAAATAAATAAATAAATAAATAAATGTCATGAGTTTAATTATTGTTATATGCCCTCTGCAAGTTACTTCATCTCAGTGTGCTTCAGTTTTCTCATCTGTCAAGTGGGAGGGTACTAACAGTACCTGTCTTATAGGTTGTTATCAGTTAATGCATGTAAAAGTCTTAGAACAGTGTCTGGGGCATAGTAAATGCTATGTAAGTGTTAGTTGTTGCTGTTATTATCATCTACTGCCCACTCTCACCACCTGGCTGATTGGATTAAAGGAAACCACATATGCAGTGTGTAGGTCACAGTGAAACACGCCTCTGCCACATTTTTGAGTTACTTTGAGACTTGTCTCATACTCCAGACTCATCCTGTGATTTCAAAATCCCTACCAGACTCCTTAGGACGCATGAAGCCTGTTCCCGCTTCCAACTGCGACTGTTGCTTTGGCCAAGTGTAATCTGATGAATACAAACTAAGAGTCCTGTCCTGGGATAACCCTTATTCTTGTCTGTAAAGAGCTTTGAGATTCACTCAGAAAGGTGCAAAATAAATCTCAAATCTCTGGGCAGAGACACGGTGGTGGCAATGAGTGAAGAACGGGGGCGGGACGTTGGCCCCTCTCCTGAGATCCACCGATTGCCATTCCTCGCTATGGAAGAGTTTCTGCAGCCCTGTGCACTGGCAGGCTCTCAGGGCTGGGCTGGGTTTAGGAATTAACTTGAAGTATTAAGTTTGTAAATATCTAGAGAGGGCTGATCTTCCCTGAGAGGAGACTTGATCATGCAGGAAGAAGCTATAAGCCACAGAAAGCTACAAAAGGGTTTCCCCTCCACAAGTCCCATTTCTTTCTGCTACACAACACTGCCTCCGTGGAGCAGCAGCTCTTCCTTCTGCTCAGGACCCAGCCATCTCCCCGCTTGCTTCAGCTTTGTAAGTGATCATAAATAGGCTTACAAGGGGTACCAGGGAGGCCATTAGCAAAACATTAAGCAACAAGCCCTCAGCTCCTCACCTTCAGTAGCATCCTTTCCCCAAGGGTTCATTGCAGGCAGATTCTTCCTACATCCCTGAGCCCCCGACACTTTATCTTAGGAACATGCTATTCCTTATTCATATTGACACAAGTAACTAAGAACAGCATACAGTATTATACCTCTCTCAAATATTTTCATTTTAAAAAGGCTTATGAAAGTCCTAAGCCAAAGACATGAGGCAATTTCAGACAGCAGTTAGAGAAAGTTTTTATCAGGGTGGTGGTCCCAGGGAACCGCAGGCCTATTCCAAAGTCCTTCTCATCTCAGGATCCATGTATTCAGCCTAGATGCTTTTCTACCTGTGCTTTCAGGTGTGATATTACAGATCAACTCCACAAGGTCACTGACATCACTGTGGTTCGGGGCCAGTCATACAAGTATTCCCCAGGGCCTGTGAACAGCGACCACTAAATCCCTGTGGCTGTGGTTTCCAGCAAGCCCTTTGCGTTGGAGTTCCCTTCTCCTTGTGGTCAACAGCTTTGAGTTCTACGGACAGTCATGGAATGGTGCCTGGACCACCTTTTACTTGTGTTTGGTGATTCTGATCACATATATGCATTCCTACATCATAGAAATGGGATTATTTTAACATCTGGAAAAATGCTAGAGTGAGAAAATGCAGAGCCATGGGTTGCCAATAAGCGTACCTGCTTTGATTGGCTTGAGCAGTGCCTTTAAGATCCTATTTGATGCTGGATGTAAATATGTAAGTTGAGTTGCATGCTATGCTGAACGAGCCCAGCAATAAATTATAAACATCCTTGTGACATTTCGTAAAGGAAGTAGTTGCTATGTGTGACTAGTAACCACTTTTTCAAGAGTTAAACATCTGAGCTATTTAAATTCCTCCGCAAAGTATGAAAAGCAAATTAAGTCATCGTGCCACAATCACTCAAATCAGAAGGATGAGGAGTGCAGTAAATTTTTCTTTTTCCTTCTTCTAACTGGTGAGGTGGTAGGGGAACATCAAATCTGATTGTCAAAATTCAGTGAAAATCTCTAGCAATTAAAAGTTTTCGGGAGATAAATATCCCTGACAGCTGACTAGCAAGGATGGATATCCTTGTGATACAATCAAATTAACATGTATAATATTCAATTGCTGACTGTTTGCTGTGTACTACAGAGTGTGTGTAAGTCCAGGACGTGGGGAAATCATGGCTCAAGTGTGTTATGGGTGTGTCCGTGAAGCAGCAGAAATATTTTTCTCAACGTTCTGTTCATGAAGCCTAGTTTGTTGGACAGCTGCTGAGGAGTCCAACCAAGGGATCTGATCATAAGTACGTTCTATCCAGAAGACCTAATTTGAATGAATTTAACAGTGGTGCAATAAGCCGTACACTATGCCAGCTCTTTTCTGTTCAAAAGAAAACAGGGATGTCACTAGGTTATTTCCCACGAAGGAAAAGTTTTGATTCCATCCTGAATGTACCTTTGTTTATTTGTAGATCAATTTCCTGTTTTTTCGTATCAAAATATTTCAGCTGTAGCTTAAATTGAGAAGGTATTGGAGGTTCTATCCCAACCAAGTCAGATGAGTGTGTTTAATTACAGCTCTGAAGCAGATCCACTATGTTAGCAAGTCGAGCACTTAAAAAAAAAAATAAAAGGGAAAAATATTTTTATTCCAGTGAGTATCTCCCATGGGAAAAAAGGCAGATGGAAAGAATAGCAATGATGAGACAAAATTAATATACCCATATTATATAACAACTAAAAAGGCGGCTGTGTGCCATTTCTATGTTTCCTTTTACAAATAAGGTGCATTTTTTTCTTTGAAGATGTGTTTATGCTCAAGTGAACAGCAGTCAAGCCTTAAAGGCTAGAAAACTGATTTCTGATCCCTTAAGGAGATTTTACTTATCTCTGCCCAGTGCCATTATGTGTTGATTTCATAGGTGATCCCTCACAAAGTATGTTTATTTCCTTATTTCTTATTTCTTGGCTGAATGCGTTTATTGCTCTATTTCCTATTTCGTGGCTGTATTGGGGGCTGGGGGCTGACCTCTTACTTTTGCCCTCACAAACCTCACGGTTTCACGTGTGAGATGAAATTCTGAGGCAACGTTTTCTGACTCCCTCTCTCCCTCTGAGCCACATAGGAAAATGTTTTATTATCGGAGACTGAATGCATTTCAGATGGCTGACAAATCCAGCTCTGGGCTATCAAAAGTCAGAGACTTTTTCTCTCTGTTTCTTTCTGAAGAGGAGTCAACAGTAATGAACAAGAAAGATGCATCACTTTTAGGGCAGAGGCGCGTGGGCAGCACTTAGGAGAGGTAAGAGAGTTAATCACGTACCCTAAATGGAGCTGGCGGCCATGTACCTAGTGCATCCAGTTAACTAATCTTTAATTTTTGTACTGGGCACAGAGCCAGCACATCCAGTGGACCAGGAGAGATGATTAGGGAGAACGTTGTAAAACTGCTGAACATAATTCACTATCACCAAATATAGACGTCTCTGAAGCTGACAATCTTATTCATAGGAAATGCAATGACATGGTCCAAATTGTGAGAAAAGGAATCCAACTTGGTTGAGATAGGGAAGACAAAATGAAAACAACAAAACTTTGGCCCACAAGTCCTTTCCGTTTGGAAAGTTTTCTAAAGGCTGAACTTAAGCCTGCAGAGCAGCTGACGGTGCAATCTGCAGGCTGCTGGCAGGCCACCGCAGAACCAAACCCAGCAGTTCGAGGTGGAAGAAAATTAAGTGAACAGAGTCTACTTTCTGAAAATGCTCTTCTTATCAGAGCTTTCTGAGACCTTCCAGAGTGATGGGTTCCAAACTATGTCCAGCCACTGCTGGGGGGAAGGGGACAGATTTGACCAGCTGTGGACACTGGGTTTAATTACCTGCAGCCTATTTCCAGCTTCAGAACAATTTCTGCTTCTACCTTATAACCCACCATGGCCCTACTTTAAAGAATCTTAATGTAGTTTATTTTTTTGAAAGAAAATGACCACAGAGAAAACACTTTTTAAAAAAACACTTTCAAATTATAAATATAGTGTATGTATGTGTATGAGTACATAACATATATTTTATTCACACTAGAGATTTAAATCAAGCGGGTGCTCTTTTCCCTATATGGAAAGTTCAAAGAGAAGAATCTAAACATGGCTTCCTCCTAAGTCAGGCATATTCTTTGGAGCACATTTCACAGGATGTTACTTAGGTGTTCTAATTAGCTGGAAAAAATAATTATTACAAGTACAGAAAACAAATGGTTAATTTCTTTAGCATAAAAATCAGTCAGAAATCAATAAGTAAAAGATAAACAATCCTGCAGGAAAGTAGGCAAAGGATATATACAGATAGTTCAAGAAAAGGAACAAAAACAGGAAATAGACATATAAGAATATACTCAACTTTGCTCATAGTTTAAAAATTCAAATGATGATGAGATAGCAATTTTCACTTCCAATTGGCAAAGATTAAAAAGAGTAGTAATACCAGGATAAGAGGTGAGAAAACAGTCACTCTCATGCATTGTTAGTGAATGTGTTGATTGACGTAATGTTTTTGTGGTGGCAAGTTTGCAATATCAAAGTTGATCCAGAAATTTTACTCTTAGGAAGGTAACCAGAAACATTCACATAAGTACACAAAGACAAATGTACACAGATGATGATTGCAGCATAGTTCCTAATAGCCAGAAACTGGAAACACACCACTAAAAAAAAACGAGGTAGATTTATATGCAGAAAGTGCGTAACACAGAAAGTGTTCTAAGATATGACAACAAGTGAAAAGGGCACGTTACAAAAGCGATATAGAAAGTAGTTCCATTTTTATTACATGCAAAGGAAAAGAATCTAATGGCATATATACTAAAATGTAAATACTGGGGGGTGGTTTGTAGCAAACACAAATGTAATTTCTGGGGGTGGCATTTTGGAGCACCTTCCATTTCTCCCTGTGTATTTCTGTACCATTTGATCACATATTAAAGGTGAAACAAAAACGATTTTAAAAAATAACAGTATGAACATCACTGAAGTCGTTTTTCTGCCAAACATGTTAAATCTGGATCTCAACTTGAGGAAACAATCCCATAAATTATGTAATATCCTACAAGACAACCAGCCCAGACTCCTCAGACTTATCAATGTTATGAAAAATGGGAAGAGAATGTTCTGGATTAAGAACAACTAAAGAGATAATAACTAGCAACGCGTGATCTTTGATTGGATCCTACACGCATAAAAAACATTATAAAGGACCTTTTAGGACATAATTGCCTTGGTGAATCTAGGTGAAAGAATAAGATTTTTAGAATTATATTTTGGGAAATATTAGTATAGGAAATGCCTCTTTAATGGAAATGTATTGATGGCCTATCGATGCTAGATGGTCCCATGGATATATTATCTCACCGGAGAGGAAGATGACTTCTTATTGTAGCTAAAACTCTGATTATTACTGTTATTGCTGAGGGAATACCAATAGATTCAATTCCAGAATATCTTAGCTGGCTTATAGATTTCCAGTTTGTGCCTAGGTGCCAACTAGGACTTATTAGGAAGTTGGGAAATTTCAGAGCAGGAGGGTGTCTTTCAATTTACATGGGCTCAACCCTCATGATTTTACAGATGAGCAAAAGGGACCCAGTTGGGCTATGATATACCCACAGCCAGTTAGAAGGAAAACTGGTTTTGGAAAACTTGCCTTCAAATTTAGGACCCTTACAACAAAGCCCTAAAGACTTACTTAACCCTTGCTGAAACATCAGCAAGGGACTAGGCGTCATAACGGCCTGCCCTGAGATGGGCCCCTTCTACACGGAAAGAGGCTTAACACCCGCGGTGAAGTTGCGTGGTAATCCTCAAGGCGCACAGAGCCTCCACCTCCTAGCACTTGTGACAACGCAGGCAGGCTGCCGAGTCCAAGTCGAACCAAGACATGCCCTTTGCTTGACTTTTTTATTACATAAGAAAGCACGAGGAGTTCAAGTCAACACTTTTTTCTCCCTAAAAAAATACAAAAGAGAAAAGAAGGGCTTGCTTATGGAAGGTGGATAACAAAAGAGTCCTAACTCCTCTGCGGTCCTCCTGATAAGCATTTCCCTCACCAGCTTCCCAGCGGGCCTCATCCCATCTGGTAGAATGATAGGAGAGAGATTAAATCATTTCTCCTTTATGGAAGGTTTGTACCTCCTTTTCGACTGGACTAAGACTCCAGATTTACATCCCCATTTTGCATTGCCTTCTGAGAATAACTCCTGCCCTACGTGGTGAGTTTAAGGAAATCAAAAAGCCCCTCTTTGTGAAATGATTTCCCTGACCGACTCATGCTGACTCCTCAGGGGCCCGTGGAATATGCTACAGTGGTGACGGTGAGAGTGTGACTTCCTGCCGCGGGGCAGGTCCCGGGGGTGGGTCAGGCAAAAGGCTCCAGAGGACACAGAGACCACAACGGTGAACAAGGCTAACGTTTGTGGAGGGAAGTCCAAGTCAGATAGCTGGAAGAACACGTACGATGTCAAGTCAGGAGGCTACTGAGACTGGGGTCGCTCAGTCAGGAGTTTGGAACTGCATGGAAGTGGGCTTGTAGGACAGACAGTTCAGGGCCAGGCAGGGTCTCTTGAAAAGAAGTCCCAGATTCTAGCTGGCATAGATGGGTCACCATCTGTGGCTGTCAGGGCCTGGTGTCTTGAAGCAACCAGGATCAGGTGGACCCTGAAGAGCCACGGGTCCGTGAACAACGGTAAGAGCACCAGGGCCTGCGTTAGGGTCTGGAGTGAAAACTGGATCCCCACATAAAAGCAGATCAGCAGGTTGTAAAGGCAAGGATAAACCCATTGTGGCTCCAAGAATCAAATCAAGGGAGGAGCAAGAAGGCAAGCACGAAGCCCAGGAGAGCAGGCAGCCAAGGTGGTCAGCGTCGGAGGAGTCCACACAGCGCTGGGGTGGGATGGGTTGGAGTGATGCCAGGGTCAAAGGGTGGATGGTACAGCCACTCTTCATTCTGTTCCTACTGCTCTGATTGGGGTGTGTCTCGTGCCATCAAAAGTTCCACCAGAAAATTTGTTTGCTCTCTTTCCTTGCAATTAACTGGGAGTATGAGGGAGAAAGGAAATGTTTGCTTATAAGGAAGCGTGTGTTTGTGTTGACAGGAAGTTTGAGTTGAAGGGAACTCCAGAATTTCAGTCCTGCAGGCATTCCTATTGGAATTTGCTGGGGCAGTAGGAAGGGGGGAATGTGGCCACAGGGACTGCACCCTGCTCAGCTACACTGAGTTCTCCAACTCACTGGTTGAGGATCTGTGGGTCAGGCCAAGGTGTTCTCTTTAGAAAAACTCTGTGAGGATGCACTTGTTTTGGAGAGGGTGGGTAACATTAGCACACACTCAAGGGTTTTTAACAGCTCAGCTCAGAGACATTTATACTTAAGCCTGGAGAGAATGGAATAGAGAAAGCTTGGGTTCTGGGGGAGGTGAGGTTCCCAGCACAGAAACCCGAGAACACAGGACACCAGCAGGGAAGGGGACAAAGGGAGGCTTCACCCCAGGGGTGCACCAGAGGCTGCACAGAGGCGGGTGAGAGTAGCGGCCAGCTGACGGGATGCCAGTGCACCTACCTTTACCCCAGCTTCTACCACAGTAGGTCAACCTTCGTTTATGTTGCACGTTGGGTTTCTGTGATTTTCTTTCATTTGGCTTTAGATCACTTGAAAACCACCACCTTATACCAACAACACTGAGTGCTGTCCATGTTCTCATCTCTATGTTAGATGCTTTCTTGGTTATTCATATAGGACCCTCTTCTCAAGGAGTTTACTGTCTCTCTGGAAATCTCAGTTTTATTTAATGGTAAAAAGGAGGGAATAATATGGGGGAGAACTTAAGTGCTAAGTGTTAGGGGCTAGAAGTGATTCACAATTTCAAGAAAAACGAGATCCCTGGGTTACGGTGGTGAGGGGTCACGTCAAAAAGGTACAGAAAGTTCTACCCCAAAAAGTGGCATTTGAGTTGACCCTTAAAGGAGAAGAGCATTTGGAAAAGTGGGGAGGGTATTCTGAGCTGTGAGAACAGCATGAGCAAAGGTATAGGGACAGGAACACTCAAGGCCAGTTTGGAAAATAGCAGATAGAGAAAACATATGCATGACTGACAGTGTTTTCCATTTTCTAAATTACTTATTCAGACTGTATCCTGAGCAAGAACAATTTCCTGTGGTTTATAAATAGGTCCCACTTATTTTAGTCGAATGTAACACTGATGATCGTTCATGGAATGTTCCACAGAGATTTCAGTTTTCCAAGGGCCAGGAGAAAATGTACAAATGTGTAAGACATGGTGCAGCACGTGAAACATCGTACATTACCACAGGTTCATCAAACCTAGTCCAAAGTTCATGCAGAAACTTAGTGCTACTAACCAGGTAATTGTCTCTCTGTCTCATTCTCCCTCCTGGATTTGTTCCTGATTTACTATGCAAAGTGCCTAAGGCTTCAGATGACATGTACCTCTGGATACGAAAGAATTAGAATAGAAATTGGGAGATTAAAAAAAAAAAAAAAAAACCGGCACAAGAGATGAAGTCATTTGTCTGAGCTCACAAGGAGGGTGGTGCCAAGATTACAACTCAGGATGCCCATCTCAAGTTTCATTTCACCCAAGATCTTGAAAACAGAATTCCTACCCACCTCTGTAACTAAGAAGTCACCAGAATCGTACAGAATTCCAATTCACATGATTCCTAAGATAAGGACCTTTTCACTAGGCTGGTATGTTTCTTGGGGGTTGGGTGTCCCGATTTCCTATACTTGAGAAACATTCCAGTGCATATGTACATGTTATATGGTGTCCAAAAGAAAGAAGATATTTATATTGGTAATTAATTAGGTGAGGGACCGATCCGTATTTTGTTGCAATTAGCATTATCCTCAATGTTCCTGTTCTATTTTCCAATCTGCGTCACTAGTATTTGCATTAATATATACTGTTCACTTTGGCTTAAGAAAGATTATGAATGAACACATGTATTTAAATCTGTATTTTTCCTTTGAGTCCCTCTTCCCATATAGACTAAGGGCAAAAAAAAGAACTGACGGTAATCCTCAGTATTCCACCGTGTGGTCATAATGCAGTGGGTAAAAGAGGAGCAGGAGCAGCAGCAGCAGTAGCAGCAAATGATTTATTGTAAAAAGTTTCTTAGGAAAAACATCCTACACTCAGTGCTGTCTTATATCCAAAGACATCACTATCAAACATTCCCCAGACCATGACATAACACTACAAGTGATTAGAGAAGTTTTTGCAACATTTGGAGCCTTCACCCACATACCGGCCCTCTAAATAAGAACAAGGGTGGATTTCCTGGGTGGCGCAGTGGTTAAGAATGCGCCTGCCAGTGCAGGGGACACGGGTTCGAGCCCTGCTCTGGGAAGATCTGGGAAGATTCCCCGTACCACGGAGCAACTAAGCCCATACACCACAACCATTGAGCCTGTGCTCTAGAGCCTGTGTGCCACAACTACTGAAGCCTATGCACCTAGAGACTGTGCTCCACAACAAGAGAAGCCACTACAATGAGGACCCCACGCACCACAATGAAGAGTAGCCCCCGCTTTCAGCAACTAGAGAAGGCCTGTGTGCAACAATGAAGACCCAACGCAGCAAATAAATAAATAAAATTTTTTTAAAAGATTAAAAAAAAAACAAGTGTTATTAAGTAGCCCTTTCATCCTTAAAATTAGGTCATCTTATTGAGTAATAAAACCACCACCAATAGCATTTCTGGTCATTCCAATAATCCTCCCCCCAATACTTAAAATACTACCAGAATTGAAAAGAAATCTCCACCCAATTTACCAAATGTAATAACAGCTGCCTACAAAAATGTCCTTTGACAGGCAGAATTTGTAGCCAGTCCAAGAGTATTATTTTCACACAGTGTTTAAGATTTAAATGCCTAAGGTTTTACTTGGTTCAGTCATGCGTGTATAAGTTTTACACTTTATGAGAATTTTCAGAAGGGAGAGGGTAAATGTATTCTTTTTTGGACATACTGTCTTTTATAGTGATATGATAGCAACATTGGATTATACATTAAACCACCAGCTAAATAGAAATTAAGTTCACAAGCATAACCCAGTCAAGCATGACGTACATATATGTTTTGCTTTTTGACGTCCCAACATGTTAACCTTAGGGTATGAAAGAACTAGACTAGGAATTGGGAGATTCTACCATAGAAATCAAATCAGGTTTTTCCATGTTGATCCCTGAAACAAACAAAGGCAATTTGTTTGTTTCAGGGATCAAAAATTAAACAAAGACAAAAACAAAAAAGAAAACACACCAGCTTTCTGAGATGTGGAAGTTTAGATAACATCTTTTCCATGTCGTTCTCAGGAAGTGAGATTCAAGTGCCCTTTGTAAGTATCTGTACAGAGGGGCCACACACCCAGGTGATCAGGAAACACACCTTTCCTTCCCTTCGCCAGGACGCTCTGTGTAGGCTTTCCCAAGCTACGATCCTCCCAGCACTATTTCCACTGAATGTGACTTGAACAAAGGGCTTGGGAGTGGTGGCGGAGGAGCATGTCATGGTAAAATTAGCTTTGGAAATGTGAGACATCTACTTTATGAAGCATGGTAGTCTATTAAAATCTGAGAAAATCTGCAATCAAATTAAGGTCTGTTTGGGATTATCTGAGCATTTCCCCAGCCACGTTCACCACAGAAGCCCATTCTCCTCTAGGCCATGCACTCGGGCTACCTTTAGATAAGCAAGAACACTAGCTTAGGCTCAGACCCGGGGTCCTGAAAGGCTTTCTTTGCCACTTGACAGCTTTGAGAATTTGGGTAAGTCGCTTACCCTCTCAGAGCCCTGGTTTCCTTATCTGAATTATGTAGAAAATAAATCTAGCTCTGCCAGCCGGCCCTTGGCTCCACCACCACGCCGAGGAGCGAGCCTGGGAACCCCACACTGGCGAGCACCGAGCAGAACACCCCTGCCTTCACCCCCGCCAGCTGCCGCCAGATGCCTGGATGCCGGAGCAGAGCAGGGTTCCAAGTCTGTGGAAGACATAACCTTGTGCCTGCCCACCCACTCTGCTCTCTGACCTTGCTAGTCTCTCAGGGTCTGAGATGCTGACCTTCACTGCTCAGCTAAGGGCTCCAGGGGCTCTACTTTTTCTATACCTGTCCAGCTGGGTAAACCTAGGATGTTGTTACACCTGAGGGGAGTGAGGAGTGGGCGGTCAAGGCACCAGAGCGAGAGCCCTCTGGGGCCTCAGGCGCAGGAGTGAAAGTGTAACCATCAGGGAATGAGTGAATTTTGGCACAAACTGGGCTGCTGCGTGGTAGAGAAACCAGCTGAAGAAGAGGAGACGGACTGACCGGGCCATGATTGGGGAACCAATGAATTTTGTTCACCTGACTCATATGAGCTCTGGGGAGGTGGGGATTGGAGATGGACTTGCCATGACAGGTGCAGTTCAGGAGCAGATGCGGTCCAAGGGAAACCAGCACAGGCTGTGGAGCAATTCTACGGGCTTGTAGCTCCAATAGGAATAGTTCTGCTCTGTGTGCAGCCTTCATTCTGTCCAGCCCAGAAAAGATGCTGCCCCACCAGTTTCCCTCCTAGAATCAGTGGCCCCAGGGCCCCTCTTTCCCCTATCTGTCTAACAGTGTCTCAAAAGGCCTGGGGCTGGACTCCCTCTACCCCCTCTGGCTGAGCCCCCCCGGAGATGGGGTCAAGGCAGCAGGACTGACCAAGTGACTACTGGTTGGCCAGAGGAGCTCAGCTGAAATCCAGAACACTCTCAGATCTGAGGTAGGCATTTTCTTGGACTTGGAATGAGTCCCCTTCTCCTGAATGACAGTCTAGGTGACATATGTTTTTAAACTCTTAAGCTGGAACTCCTTAAATATGGTGGGTAGGTGAGATTACCAGAGCTGAAGCTGGCTTTGCTGAGAAGCTCCCCGCTTCCCTGCCCTTCTCTTTCCTCCTGGAATGAGCTGAAGGAGACGTCAAGCCGGGGCTGGGAAGGTGACCACCGGCTAGTCTACTTTTTCTCTTTAGATCTCAGACTTTAAGCTCACAGTCCCTCAATATCTCTCTGCCAATACCAGGGTCTTTTTCTAGGTATGCCCCTAACCCTATGTTTCTGTAGCATTGCTGGCTCCCTGAGATCGCGCTCTTTTTTTAATTAATTAAAAATTTAATTTAAAAGAGAAAATAAATCTCTCATGATATTTTGAAGACATAGCGTATACTCAGTGAAGATTTACCTGCTTCCCTTTGCAATCCACGGTAGTATAAATCTTTCTGTGTCTCAAAAAGTGTTCCAATAGCCTCTCTAATATGACCACTTTCTTTTTCCAGTCGCATCTCCTAGTAACAAGGAGGTGTTAACTCTTTTAAAGCCAGACTGTCTAGAACGTAAATTTACTAGCTGTGTGACTTGTGACTTGAGGCCAGTCATCTACCCTGTCTGTGCCCAGCTGTTCCCACCTGGGGAATAGTTAGGCACAGACTAAAATGGGGCTAATAATGGTTCCTGCTTCATAGGGTTGTGGAGACAAAAGGTTAATAATGATAAAGCACTAACACTGGGCATAAGGTAAGTGCTCAGTAATCTCATTAAAGCTACTAGTAGTTTTATTTTCTAATCATACACACTTAGCTCTTGGCTACACAAAGATACGTGATGCTTTCCCATGTCCATGTCTTTTCTCTTGCTGGAATGTCCTTCTTTACTTGTTCTGCCTGGTGAAATCCTACCCATTCTTCCAGGCCCAACCCTGAATGCTACCTTCCTGGTGAAGCCTTTCCAGGTTTCCCCGAATAAGGTGGTATCTTCCTCCTCAAAGGAACCCTCTCAGGGCTTTGTAGATTTCTTTTGGCTCCTACAATGTTCAACTTTGTATGTAATGAGTGTTATACTCCTGGAGGAGCAACACACGCACCCACTCAGCACCCAGCAGTGTGATTCAGCAGGGAACAACTGCAGGCTGGGAACCAGGAAACCTGGGCTCTGGTCCCAGGCCAATCACTCTGTAATCTCGGGCAAGTCACTTCATGGAGCTTTGGTGTACTCTTTCTTAAAACAGTGCTTTGGGGATTTTGCTGGTGGTCCAGTGGTTAGGACTCTGCACTTCCACTGTAGCGGACATGGGTTCAATCCCTGATTGGAGAACTAAGATCCTGCATGTTATGTGGTCCAGCCAAAACAAACAAACAAAAAACCACAAAACAGTGCATTGGATTAGATTAGATCTGAAACCTCTTCTATCTCTACCCTCTGTAAGCCTAGGATATGCTCCCTGGGCCGCCATATATTGATACATGCCTGTGGGATTTCAAGCGAATAGAAGGAACCAAGTTTGATCCAGAAATATCTGGTCAGAAACCCTTGACTGCATTGTTTTTAAAAGCAAAAGACCGAACAATCCAAATAAATAAAGTGTGGCATATAATGGAATAGTATGCAGCTGTAAAAACAACAGCAAAGAATAAGGAAGCTTACCGTGTGCTGAGAAGGAGAAAGCTCTAGGATGCATTAAGTGAAAAGGCAAGATACAGTGTTTGTAGTATGCTGCCTGTTGTATAATAAAGGGAGAGAAGTAATAAAACTATGTATTTGATCTTGTTTAGACATGCCTAAAGAGACACTGGGCAGCTATCTCTTTTAGAGACAGATGTGCCCTGTTAGAGTACACAGAAGTTTAAAAAGTGGTTACCTATGGGGAATGGAGGTGGGGCAATGAGGTGAGTGGGGACAGGGTGAGAGTGAGAATTTCAATGCATACCTTTCAATACCATTTTGATTATTTAAGAATGTAAATGTATTACCTGTGCAAAGAAAAAGCTGAAGTTAAAAGAGAAACCTCTGATTGTGACAGTATTTTTAACAAAAACAGATATTTATCTTACTTGCTGATTTTCAGTTTTCAGTGAGGCTAGGGGATAACTAAGACATGCTTTACTAATTTATTTCTGCAGCTTTCTACTGGGGTATGAATCCCTGTGGCAAGCTTGTCATTGGAAAGGTAAAACTTTGGCAGTTGAGATAATCCTGGAGTTTTCTTCTTAAGCCAGCCACACTGATCCTCCAGTTCTTACGACCTGACACAGATGCTCAGAAACCTTCATCCATCTGGGATGTGTCTGATGACTGTGTGAAAGGCCCACAACGACAGCATCAGCACCCCTACTCTTTCTGGAGGATCTGGGAGAAGTCAGTTGAGGAGGAGGACAGGGGCAGCCTAGCAAATTCTCAGATCCTCTTGGAGGGCAAATTAACAGAGGAATGATTGCAGAAGGCTCTGAGTAGCACCTACATGCCAACAGCTAAGACACAATTCAGAGACTGCTTTCAGATAATCTTCCCAACCTTCCCTAGAATCTACCCCTCAGATCACATAAATCTTCCCACCAAATGGGTAAAATCCCCAATTCTTCTCAAATTCAGTTAGCCCACTGCCTTAAGAAATTTAGACCTAAAAATATTTTTGTTCCTACCAGAGTTCTGTAGCAATTAGAAATCCAATATATGATTTTCTCAGCTTGCTTTGGTCTAAGGTCCTCTTTGGGGAGAATCCTGAGAGTGTAAATTACTTGCAGCTGAGACAGGCCCATACTTACCCAGCAGGTATTGTATCAAACCCCAGCACTCCCGCTTGGCTGCTCCTGGGAAGGCCTCAGAAGAGCTTTTCAAAGCAGACCTCATAAAAACAAACGCTCCCACTTCTACCCCCATCTCCTGTCCCCTTCAAAAAACAAACAACAATACCGCTCTGTTCACCAAACACAGGGGGATTTTCTGTTTAAAGTATTTTTTCTTATTCCATATTGGCAGCACTTATGAAGGAGTGGATGGCTTTCAAGTTGGGTGAACTTTGAAACATAAGCACATAAGAATCCAGGTGCTTAAAAAATTTTCAACCTTAGACACATCCTTAGGCCCTCATCTGAAAAATATCCTTTTAAAGTTTTATTAAACTATGTCAGTTTAAAAAGAAAGGATGCCTTTGACCACATATCTCGAGTCATTATGCTTGGTTTTAAAGCTTGTAGTACAATGACTAAGACCCTATTTCCCTTTTCAAACTTTTGGAAACGGCTTTGGTGTCAGATGGACCTGGGGTTGAATTCTGTTTTCATCACTTATTAGTTGTAAGACCTTAGGCAACTGACCCAACGTCTTTGCCTCAGTTTCCTCATCAATAAAATGGCGATAATTATGGTATGTACCACACAGATTATCTGTGAGGATTAAGTACATGTAGGGCTTCCCTGGTGGCACAGCAGTTAAGAATCCGCTTGCCAATGCAGGGGACACGAGTTGGATCCCTGGGCCTGGAAGATGCCACATGCCTTGGAGCAACTAAGCCCGTGAGCCACAACTACTGAGCCTATGCTCTAGAGCCTGAGAGCCACAACTAATGAGCCCATGCTCTGCAACTACTGAAGCCCGCACGCCTAGAGCCTGTGCTCCGCAACAAGAGGCCACCGCAACGAGAAGCCCCTGCTCTCCAAGACTACAGAAAGCCCTCGTGCAGCAACAAAGACCCAACGCAGCCAATAAATAAAAATAAATAAATTTAAAAAATAAGTACATGTAAAGTACTTAGCAGAGTGCCTACGTATATATTTAGTAAAAATAATAATGTTAAAACAATAAAAAATTATTATACCTTGCATCTCATTTGGGGAAAATGCTTATTTTCTGAAATTTATCAAATATTTCCTCATTTTTGTGATTCTTTAAGGGCCCCGATTTCAGTCTTGAATAAAAGCTTATTATTGCAATTGAACTCTTGCTTCCTCTAACCGGTGTGTAAAAGAAAGAACCTAAGAAAAGAGACCAGCCTGCAAACCATGAGAAGCAAACAAGGACAGAATTTCGTTGCCTCTACGGCAAATGTCTAGATAGTCTTAGTGTTTTTATCATCCTCTGAGAATGAGGCGTAACATTTGTGCTGTGACTGCACATCCCCACTCACCCAGTATCTGAGGGCAAAGGATGGGAAATGAGGGTACCCCAATGTCAGAAGAATGATAAGGGGACCAGATCCAATCACTCAATTCAGACAGAAGAGCTTCTCCTCAAACCAGCTACATGTTAAACTTTTCTGACCTCTGTGCAGAAGTGGTTTTTCTCTGTTTCTCTTTTTTCCTCACCCATCAGCCTATGAATTTTTGCAATTTCGTGAATGAATTCTAAGCATGAATCTAGCCCACTTTTGGAATCCTTTACATAGGCCAACAAAGTATGTCAAATTGGGGTGAGTGGGTGGTTTATCTTGAGGCAATGGCATGATGTCATTGCCAAGGTCATCTTTGGACTTCCAAAAGAATGACACCAGTCATGAAAACATTAGCCATGCCTGCCTTCTGCTCTCAAAAAGCATCGTGGCTTGCTGCCCACAGATACCAAGGCCACTATGATGGAGGCCCTATGGGAAGCCTGGGAGTAGGAAATGACCTCACTTTGGAGTTCTTGCTTTGTGGCATATTCCAAATTCTAGTTGCTTTCCTTCAGTTTTCCCAAACCTAAATGGTCAGAATGCTAATGACTGAGGTCCTCATTGACAATGCCTGGAACAGAGTTGTCCAATAGAATTATAATGTGAGCCACATACATAATTTAAAAATTTTGCAATAGTTATATTTGAAAAAAATAAAATTTTCAAACAGCAAAATTAATTTTTTAAATGTTTTATATAATCCATTATAGCCAAGGTAATATCATTGCAATGTATAATTGATGTTTTACAAATTGAGATATTTCACATTCTTTTTTTCTAAACTAAGTCTGAATTTGGTGTGTACATAGAGTTCATAAAATTTACAGTTAAAACAAGTAGATTCAAATACCTAAGTTGTTCTAAACATACTTAAACACTGTCTGATAACTAAACCAAGAAATTTGAAATAAAATTTAAATTAATTAAAATTAAAATTCAGTTTCTCTGTTACTCCAGTCACATTTCAAGTGCTCACTAGCCAGATGTGGCTGGTGGCTACTGTCCTGGACGTGCAGGTTGGGAAGACAGAGAAAAGTGCATGTTATTATCTGGAGAGCCATCACACTCAGGGCTTTCCCCCTCCTCATCCTCAGCTGCTACTTACCATCGGGAGATTCCAGAAAATGCTTTTTTTTTTGTAATTTCTAGTTTGGTTTCAACAATAAGAACTCACAATCACTTTTATATTTCTGTGGTGGGATAACGAGAATCAAGCTGCCTGAATATATGCAAGTGGAATAATTAGCTTATATCTGAGAGGTAAATTGTGAAAAACCCTTTCTCAAGAGGAGCATGTAGGAAAGTTTTAAAGAACATGCAAAAGTCCATTTACCTGATGTGACAAGTGGTTGGTTATGAAAAAATGACATTAAATGAGGAACTAATAAAAAAAGATTTTTAATTTTGAATTACATTTTTTAAATTGAGATGAAATTCACATAACATAAAGTTATCCATTTTAAAGCAACCATTTCAGTGGTATTTAGTATATTCCCTATGCTGTGCAATTACAGCCTCTATCTAGTTCTAAAACATTCTCATGACTCCAAAATAAAACCCCATCCCCATTAAGCACTTATACCCCATTCTCACCCCCGCCCCTCACTCCAGCCCTTGGCAACCACAATGTGTTTTCTATCTCTATGGATTTATCCACTCTGGATACTTCATATAAATGGAATCATACAATATGTGATTTCTGAGTTTGGCTTTTTTCACATTATGCTAAGTGTACAATGTACTGATACACTGTAGCATGCATCCAGAGCTTCATTCCTTTCATGGCTGAGTAGTATTCCAGTGTATGTATCTAACACAGTTTGTTTATCCATCCATTGATGGACATTTGTGTTGTTTCCACCTTTTGGCTATTGTGAAGAGTGCTGCTATGAACTTTTGTGTAAAAGTGTTTGAGTACCTGTTTTTAATACTTTTGGGAATATAGCTAGGAGTGGAATTGCTGTATGATAATTGTTGATGCTGTATGGTAATTCTGTTTAACTTTTTGAAGGACTGCCAAACTGTTTTCCCCAGCAGCTGCACCACTTTATATTCCCATCAGCAATGCATGAGGATTCCAATTCCTCCACATTCTTGCCAATACTAGTTATTTTCTACTTTTCCTCCAGTTTTGTTAAAATATAATTGACATACAGCACTGTATAGGTTTAAGGTATACAGCATAATAATCTGATTTACATTTACTGTGAAATGATTACCACGATAAGTTTAGTTAACATTCATCATCTCTTATAGATACAAAATAAAAGAAAAATTTTTTTTCCTTAGATGAGAACTTAGGGTTTACTGTCTTAACTTTCACATATACCATAGAGCAGTGTTAACTGTTGCCATCATGTTGTACATTATTTATAACTGGAAATTTGTACCTCTTGACCATCTTTGTCCACTTTCCCCTCCACCCCCAACATCTCTGGTGACCACAAATCTGACCTCTTTCATTTTTCTGTTTTACTTTGTTTTTTGTTTTTTGTTTTTTTTAAATTAAGGCTATCCTAGTGGGTTGCATTTCCCTAATGACTAATGAGATTGAACATATTTTTCATATGCTTGTTGAGCATCTTCTTTGGAGAAAATTCTATTCACCTCTTTTGCCTGTTTTTGAATCGGGTTGTTTGTCTTTTTGTTGTTGAGTTGGGAGAGTTCTTTATATATTCTGAATACTACACCCTTTTCAGGTGTATGATCTGCAAATATTTTCTCCTATTCTGTAGATTTTTTCACTTTCTTGATACTGTCCTTTGATGGACAAAAGTTTTAAATTTTGATAAAGTCCAATTTGTTTATTTTTGTTGTTGTTCATGTTTTTGGTGTCATATCTAATAATTCATTGCCTAATCTTTTAAGCACATTTCAAAAGAAAAATATAATTATAGCTCTATATCTGGAAAAAGACATACTTTAAAGTTTTTATTTTACTTGAAACATACATTTATATTCACCTGTTCATCTATTGATAAACAGTGTTTCTTTGAACATGTTTACTGAATGAAAGGTCACTTCTTTTTTGCAAAAGCCACAGATATTTGATACACATTTTTGTTTTCTTTTAAGTTAATTAAGAACTTAGAGACACTTGCAAAGCAACCTGTCTCCTAATATTTCAAGGTTTTTATAATTTCTACCCTTTCTAATATTTTATTGTTAGCTTGACCACACACAGTTTGATGGCAATATTTTTAGCCTTTCATCAGACATTTTCAAAATATACAACTTAGTTTTTGCTGAAAGAACCCTCTTTTCATACTGATATTTAATTGGTTTATGAATAATTATAATAAATATAATTATTAGGTATAATAAGCATAACTGGCACAAACAAGTTTTGGGACAAACACAACTGCCTTGGTAAATATATAACATGACTGATGGGAGCTGAAATACACAGATGAAGGAGAGTACCGTCTACCAGCAAAGTGTGTTTGCTGTGCCGTAGACATCAGTGTGCTTACAACAGAGTGAGTGAAGGGTGTAATCCAACACGTGGGTTAAGTGAAGGATCATTAAGAGAACATCCACTCCACTACTCTAGAGGTTTACATTCAGAATTACCTTAAGAACTTAAAAAAAAAAAACCGTGATAACATATACATAATATTTATCATTTTAACCATTTTTTAAATGTACACAATGGCATTCGTTCAGTCATATTGTTGTGCAGCCATCACCACCATCCACCTCTAGGACTTTTTGCATCTTGCAAAGGGAATTACTTTTTACTAATTAATATGCAATGCCCAGACACACAGCTCTGATATGCTAGCTTCTAAGTAGATATCGTTGGCACTTAGCAGTTGTGTAAACTTGGACAACTCAACCTGCTTGTGTCTCAGTTTTCTCATTTATAAAATGGGGTTACTATCTACCTCACAGAACTGACAAAAGGACAAGATAATATGGGATTTGCTAAAGCACTTTAAAAACTGGAAAGCATTTTAGAGTTGCCACCTACGATCATTACTTTTAACAGAAAAATCTGAAGATCCTTTATAGAAAGCTGAGGCTATTTATTCTGACCATGTTATAAATATTATTTCTAAACATTTACATTACTGTATAGTCAGATTAATCATCATACGTATATTTTACTTGTTTATTGATCGATTGTACCCGCTACGACAATGAAAGATTCACGAAGGCAGTAATCTTTTACTTTTTTTGCCCACTGCTCTATTTCAGAGTCTAGAATGGATTAAGGCATATATATTTCTTGAATAATTGAAAGAATGAATTATTTTATTCAGCAATAAGTGTGTTATTGGCACTCAAAAAGTATTCATTCATGGTAATGACAGTTTAAATATGTAAGTCTTTAGGTTTCCCCAGTGCAAAATTAACATGTGTAAATCACCAAATGGAATATTTCTAATATGAGGAGACTTCCCAGACTAGTTCAAGGTTAAAAGGAAGTCAGGTTTAAGAATATTAGAAATGAAGAAATTTATTCAAGTTTTCAAAATGTGTTCTGATTTTAAAATTTTATAATATTACTAGTATAATAAAAGATGGGCTTTTTTTTTTCTAAATTCTTATTGTGGTAAAATATACATAACTTAAAATCTATAATCTTAATCTTTTTTTTATTTATTATAAAATATTGGCTGTAACCCCCATGTTCTATAACATATCTTTGTAGCTTATTTTATACACAATAGTTTGTATGTATATGGGTATTAACTGGGTTCATATAACCAAGGAAATAAAGTACCATTCTCTCTTTTCTAAATAAAACAGATAGTGGTAGACAATACTATTGCTCATCAATATCTCATTTCAGGTGTAGTCAAATGACTTACTTTGGCAAATGAAATGTGAGTGGAGAAAACCTCATGTCATTTCTGGGTGGAAGTGTTTAGTTGCTGGTATTTAATCTTCCATCACATTCTTCTCTTGCTGTGGATATTGTGGGAGTACCAATTGACATGAAAGTACTATAGTGTTAAAGTATTCTGGAATGTTGAGCTGATACTTGGAAGACAGCTTCCCCAGAGTCTCCTGGAACCACAGCTGACTTTGTATAAGCAACAAATTAGTTTTTGCTGATTTGGAACTTGCATATTATACTGAGATTTGGGAACTGGGTGTTATAATAACAGTCTATAATGACTAATATATATGTTGACAAGATTTTCCCCTACATTTAGAATGGAAAGTTAAAATAACTATATCTGCAAAAATGTTGTAATAAAATACTATTTCTGTGGGAGACAAAGTCATATATACTCACTTTTTTTTTTAATAAATTTATTTTATTGGCTGTGTTGGGTCTTCGTTGATGCACACAGGCTTTCTCTAGTTGTAGTGAGTAGGGACTGCTCTTCGTTGTGGTGCATGGGCTCCTCATTGTGGTGGCCTCTCTTGTTGTTGAGCACGGGCTCTAGGCATGTGGGCTTCAGTAGTTGCAGCACATGGGCTCAGTAGTTGTGGCTCACGGGCTCTAGAGTGCAGGCTCAATAGTTGTGGTGCATGGGCTTAGTTGCCCTGTGGGATCTTCCTGGAGCAGGGATCAAACCCGTGTCCTCTGCATGGGCAGGCGCATTCCTAACCACTGCGCCACCTAGGAAGTCCTCCCATGGTTTTTAAAATGGAAAGTAGAATGTTACTGACAGGAAACTCATGACTTTAAGATTCCTTTAAAGCAAACTTGATTCTAATCTGAGGATAAACTTTAGCAAAGTTGCTTCTGAGATATTTGAGAATAATCCTTTTGCATTACCATCATTATTGCCTAACGTTTTTTCTTTTTCTAGATGTTTTCCTTCCACAGAGATGTCTTCTCCAATAATGTCTTCAGATTTAGACTTTCTTTCTTTTTCTTTCTTTCCTTTCTTTCTCTCTCTCTTTCTTTCTTTCTCTCCCTCTTTTTCTTTCTTTCCTTTTCTTTCTCTCTTTCTTTCTTTCTTCCTCTCTCTCTCTTTCTTTTTCTTTCTTTCTTTGCTTCTTTTTTTCCCCCACCAAAAGGTAAGATTTTGAGATTGCTAGTCAGGTATTTATAGTGAAACTGAATTGCTGTCTTTCACATTTTTGGAATACTTTCTGCCACTTTACTAGAGTACCTTGCTAAATTTGTGTGTGGCTTCCCTTTCTGAAGGAAAATTTTAAAAAGTAAGTGGGAGTGGACTGGCGTAGGGGAGGCGACTCATCCATCAAGTGAAGATTTATTCGAGTCCTGTTATCTGTGATAAAGGAAGCAGTTAGCAGTCACAATATCAGAATAACATTGAAAGAATTTAAACAGGCATTTCTCAGCAGGGCCATTGTTTTCTTTGGTATTTCATTAACATTTTGTGTGGGGAGGTGCTGGGGGCTCTGGCACAAAATAAGTGAAAGGGAAACAACTTTTATTTCTAGTGGATTTCCAGCATTACCTAATAAGAGTGGCCACATACATGTTGATTCTGTTCAATTCAACAAATATTTTTTGAGTACCTTTTAAATGCCTGCTATGTACACACAGTGAACAAAGAACCCTGCCCTTTGAGTTAACCTGTGTTGATCAACCTTGTGAGAAAAATGTTAAAGTATCTGTCTTCCTCAATTTTTTTCATATAGATCAAATATAAACTCTGGTCAATCATTCAAAGTGATGGTAAAGGCCTAAAAGGAAGAATCATCTTCACTTTGCTGGGACGGTTTTGTTTAGTTTTATTTTGAAGTATGCATTAAAATACATACAAAAATACAAACCCATCAGGTCTACTGATTTGAGAAATAAGCATGATCCCAGCTATTTGACTATTATTATCATTATTTATTAAAAAAAAATTTTTTTTTTTAATTCAGAAATTGAGGGTCAGATCTTTAGGAGAAAAGCCTTAGGGCTTTTTTTTTAACAACGGAGAAGGCCCCCTTCCCTCTGAAGGCTTACAGTGCCGCCTTGGGCACTTACAGAACAGGCAGAAAGTCAGTTTCTCCAGGCTGTTGTTTTTTTTTTTTTCTTCTAAAGAGCGTTTCTATTCGTGGTCCTGGTGATGACACCATCTTTTCTCCTCAACAGTGGCGCTTCCAGAATTTCTGCATAGCTTCGGGGATTGACAGGGTGGGCAAGCTGGTTGAAAATCGGCTGTAGCAGTTGACACATCTCGAGGAAACATTCGGTGTCCGTCACAGGGTACGTGGGTAGGGGGAGAAATCAAGCCCTCAGGCCATCGCGGGGCCTCCACTGCACCCGGGACGTCCCCACTCCCCGGGAGTGGCTCGGGAAGGGCACCCGAATCAGGTTGAAGTGAGCCGGCGTTCCGGCGAGAGAGGCAAGAGTTGGACGAACCACTTGTAGGGTCTATTACCAGCTACCCCGAGAGAAAGGGTGAAAAATCACTCATAAAGGAGGAAGATCTTGACTTCACCGAGGAACAACCACCCTCCCTCCGTCGCCCAGGTTTCCCACGGAGAGGTCACCATCGCTCTTCACCAGGGTGGGCAGAGCCTATAAGGCATCACCACCTAGATCTAAAACTAAACCAACCAAACGGCTCTCAAAGCCTCAACACGCTCTCTCCATCGCGTTCCAGACGCAAACATCGCGGGCAAAAAGAGGCTGCACGAGTCACGTAGAAAATTAGGCTGCCCCTTTCCGTGGTGATAATCGAATTAGCCTCAAATGAAACGTGAAATTGGCCCTCGTCGGCTGTGGGGACAAAGCCCCCATTGTCCCTTGGCTCGGACAGCGCGGCGGCGGTGCCCACCCTGCCCAGGCCAGCCCGGGCCAGTCCCCGCGGCAGCGGACGAGGTCTGCGCTGGGCCAGCGCAGAATCTCGGCGGGGCGAGCGTGTACGCGCCCGGGGTTCGGGTCGCGCGCGGAGCCAGCGCCGGGTGCGCGGCTGCGGGGCTCCGGGAGAGCGCCGAGGGCCGGCGCAAGAGAGGCGCCGACGAGGGAGGCGCGCAGGGGAGGGCTGGAGGTTGTGCGGGAGAGAGCGTGTGTGCGCGCGCGCGCGCGCACCCGGCTCCCGCCCGCGTCCGCGCTCTCCCTCTCCCCGCCCCTCGCCCCCTCCCTGCAGCGCCCTCCCCTCCTCCCCCCGCCCCGCGCTCCCGCCCAGCCCCCGGAATCAGTGCAGCTGTTGCCGTGCAGGCTGCGAATTCCTCCAGTCCCTCCCTCGGCCGCCTCTCCGCCCGGAGCGAGCGCGCAGCCCCGCGCAGCAGCGCCCACCGGTCCCGTCCTGTGAGCCCCGGCCGCAGCCGCGGACAGCCCCGCGGAGTCGCCTCCCGGCCCACCCGCCCGGCCGCCGAGGAGCGGGAGGAGGACGGGACCCCGGCGCCTCCACCCCCCTACCCGCGGGAGGTAGGTAGGGGGCCTGAGGCAGGAAGATGCCAACTCACTGGGGCTGCCTCCCAGGCTGGCTCCGCGGCGGCGGGAGGAGGGGCGCGGGCCCAGGCCGGGAGGACGCCGCTGTCCCGCCGCTGCCCTGCGCCCGGGGAGCGGCGTGGGGGCTGGGAAGCTGCAGAGCCGGGGCGGGGGCGGCGCGGGGAGCCTGGTCTCCAGTGCTTCTGAGTACGCGGGCAGTGCGGGGCGGGGGGCGGCGGGCTCCGCAGTGAGGCGGTCGCACGGCCGCTGTGCGCACCGCGGCCGCCCAGCCTTATCCTCGGACGCATCGGGGCCGATTCCTCTTCCCTGCCTCCGCCGCCTCCTCCCTCCAGCCGGGCGCAGCGGCCCCCGGCGCGGGGGTGGTTGCGGAGTGGGCAGACGCGAGGGTGTATTTTCGGGTGCCCTCCCTCTAGCCCCGGCTGGTGGCGCGCGGGGGCGGCGTTGACAGGGCCCGGCTCTGCGCGTAACGGTGCGGGGGATGCGGCCAGGCGTGGTCCCCGCCGCGCCGCGCTGCAGCTGAACCGGAGGCGGCGGCGGCGGCGGCGGCGGCCCGGCGCCCCCACCCCCGCCCATCCTCGCGCGCGCCCCCCGCCCTCTCTGCCGTCCCCGCTCTCCCAGGGCTGGGCGGGAGCCTCCCCGGGGCGCGGAGCCGCCGCTGCGCCCGCCCTTCAGCTCCTGCCACCCTCTCTTCAACAGGTTTGTGCCAGTGCGGGGACCCTCCGGGCCTGCCTTTGGGGAGGTGGGCTGGAAGCTCCTCTGGACATCAGGCCCCACGCCACGCCCACAGCCCTTTTTTGGGGGGGAGCCTTCCCTTTGTTTTTGTGATAGGAAAGATGCCAAGTGCCGGCCATCATATGGGGAGGGGGGAGTGTTGCGGGCATCGGAACACAAACCGTGTTCGTTGTTTTTCCAGTCAAAAGCCAGGCCAGATAGTAAGTGGAGAGAGGACGAGTGTGGGGGTGTTTCGGCAGAGGAGAAAAAAAAATCGGTGGGGTTTATTTGGACGGGGATGTGATTTTTTGGCAAGATGGATGGCTCACGGTGCCCTCGCCGTGATGCAGCACAATGCAGCAGTATCGCAGCCTCCCTGGTTCTCGCTGGCCGGGCTTGGCACGGCCACTCGGCGCCTGCGGCCCCCGCCCGGCCCCACCCAGGCCCAGGGCTGCCCTTGGCCGAGACCCTGAGCTCCTTCCACCTTGTCATGCTGCTTCAGCTGGATGTGGCGTCAGGAGGACCAGGTCACCTAGCTGTGAGGGGGTGGTGTTGTCTTTGGGTGACCCCCTCCTGCCTCGCCTGTTGGGCCGTGCTGGGATGGAGGGGTGTCTTGCAGTGCTAATGCGGGCAGAGGGAGTCGGCCTGCGGCTGCGGACCGGAATCTGATCTCCGACCGAGGGACCTGAGCAGTAGGGAGGGGCTGCAGGGAGGACCGGGCCCACTGGTGTGCGGAGGCAATGGTGCAGTCTGTATTGGGAGTCGCAGCGTCTTTTTGTCCATCAGCCGTAATCCGTAAACCACAACCCAACTACCCATCAATTTCATCATATGTGAAAAGTTGATGTTTATTAATTTAGAGCTTTACAGCTAAGACGGTACCTCTGTCTTTGATCAAACTAAGAGTCTGAATTTTTCCTGTAGGAAACCATTTTTTGAAATGAAACGATTGATACAGCTTAGTTCATATGTCCCTGAGACATTTTTTAAAATATTAATGTTCAGTAAAGTGTTTTAAAAGGAATTTATGTATGTTTTTGATGGATGGTAAATGATTTCTTTAATCTGTATTTGCTTTGTTTTCATCGTTTGCTTTTTTCTGTAATCAAATACAATTACATATTTGGATCTTTATTAAGGATTATTTGGTAAATGAGTGTCATGACTGATGGTAAGTTGGTATTCATATTGGTTTTGAGAGCCAAGTTAAGTCTCCAGTCATGAATTGTGGTGGTAACTGACTGGATTTTTTTGTTCATTCTATATGTATTTTTTATATACGTATTTTTTGCGCATGTGGCTGGGGAGGGGGTTGAGAAGGGCAGACCAGCAAGGCCTGTGTAGCTGGAATCTGGTTAGAAGGAGATGTTCCAGTGTCCTCATCTATTTAGTCTGGGGTAGTACACAAGGAATTTCCCTTCTAAATGCCACTTCTACAATTCAGTGTGGGATTGCAAATGGGATACATTTCAGATTTCACCCCAGGATCTTTAGAATGTATAGGTGAAAAAAGGAATTTCAGTATGTTAACTGTAAGGGAAGATCAGTGTTTCAAAGCAAGGGTGTGTCTACTTTTATTTTTTAAATGTCTAATGAATCCAAGTTCGTGGCATTTGATTTTATGTGGCTCTGCAGAATAGAATTGACTACAGATTGGGTGGTTTATGTGCATTATTTTGGGTTTCAGTAATAGAGGGCCATTAAAATGTAGAATTTTTTAGATTTGGGCTTCGTTGTTGTGCTGGTTGTATAAACTCATGCTGTGTTATGATGTTTGGGAGTATTGTTTCCATGGATTACCCAGACATTTTGGATTTACTATGTTGTAGGAAAATATCCTGTGTTGATGTCACAGGAGGTTTAGCTGTTCTGACTTAACAAGGTGGAGAATTCTGTTAGGTTAAGCTCTTTGTAACTCTGTTGGCTCTGGACTGACCAAAACCTTCATCGGAGAGAATGAGAAGTATTGGGGCAGTGAAGAAACTGCAGTCACTTGGTCGTTTCCTGCTGTGCAGGCTTTCAGTCAAGAGCATCTCTGAGATGAGAGCAGTAACAACTGTGATGCTGTAGGAGCAAGCGACAAGACCTCTCTCTGTTTGTGACACATCCTTAGCAGAGACTTGGCATTGGCAGTTTCCTTGGAAGAGTATTTGTGTGGTTATTTTGTTTTGCTGTATGAAAGTGTAACTTTACATGTAGAAGTACTATATTGAGATGGGAGGATTTTACTACTGCTAAACAAACATATAGACATGATGAGTGGAAATTATTGGATGTGGTTTTTGTTGAGATAAGCTTTTTGTTTTAACAGCATATTCTTAGGATTTTAAAGTCCAATATGTATATTTTTTACATGCAGCGATGTGGTGCTCTTTTAATTATGTTGGGCCCCCCACCAACATCTGCATTATAATCAGGGCTTAATTAATGTTTTATGAATATCTTTATGGTAGTCCTGGTTTCTTCCTTTGTGACTATTAGGAATGTAAACCATTCTTCTGTAAGGAAAGGGCTAACACCCCTGCTGGAAAAGCTACTTCTCTAGGTCTGTGGAGGTGAGTAAAACATCTCATGCAGTTCTCTTGTATGTTTTAAGTCTTTGCTGTTTCTCAAAGCACCTTTTCTTTGCAAAAGACCTAGTTTAGTACTCTTGATTTTTTTCAGATAGCAAGTATCCTGTATCCAAGTTTTTATAGTGTAGGAATAATGTCATCAATCTCTACTTTGGGGGGAAACCGAAACTATCTCAATTAAATACTGTCATATTTCTATTTTTAAACATCACCAGAGAAGGCATTTTCATGATATCTGGGTGCCATCACAGTGAGGTGAGGTGAGGTTCATGGATCAGCAACATCAGGACAGGATTATTTATGAAGTGGGAGCTTGTTGTATACGCACATCCTTAGAGGCCCAGTCCTTTCCAATCAAAATTTGCATTTTAACATGACCCCTAAGTGGTTTGTATGGACATTAAATCGAGAAACTGCTCTGCTTCTTCAGCTAAGGGACCTCCATATCAAAAGGTTCTTCCCAGTATCTTACTTTTGTCTTTTGTTGAAGTATCAGCACATTTTTTTCCCCTTTCATCAATAAGAAATTGATGCATGCACTGTAAGTTATTTAATACAGAAATACTTTATAAAGTTCTCATGCAGTCTTTAGGTAGAAGAGTTCTATTTACTGTGTTTATTTAGATTAATCAATTTTTCAGGTTCTTTTATAAAACACCTCTAAAGTTGAAAAAACAATCTCCCCCAGCCCCTCAAAAGAAGGCATTTGCTTTGAGATAGCAGAACTGGAGTCCAGGAAGCTAAATAACCCCCTGAGCACAGGGTCCCCTCTTCTACCTCTGCTCTCCTCTGGCATCTTGTTCTCTGTCATCAGGTATTTTTCCTGGTATGTTTAATATCCTGACCTTCTAGTCCATTTTTTTCCTTAAAGTTGTTTTTTATTAAGTGATTTGTGTATATAAAATAGTGCTCATAAAAGTTATGAGAATCACAAGCCAATGGATACTCAGGCAGCCACCACTTAGTTCAAGAAGACCCTATCATACATTCAGAGTCCCCTGTGTGGCCCTCTGTCATCCCATCTGAAGCAACCATGGTCCTGAATTTTGTGTTTATCATTCCCTTGCTCTTCTTTATGGGCTATCCTTTTAAAAATTCTTATTTATTTTGTATGTTTCTGAATTTTATATAAACAAAATTACACTTTATGTGTTTTTCAGTGACTTTTCCTTTCAGATTAACATATTCCTTAGACTCATTCATTTTGTTGCTGTGGTTCATTCATTTTCACTTCTGTGTAGTATTCCACCATGGCTAATTTATTCTTTCTATGGTAGATGGAGATTTGGATTGATTGTAGTTTTTTGGGTTTTTTGCTATTATGAAAGGATGGCTGTGAATGGGTCTTCTGCGTGTCTCTTGTTATGTATGTGGGGGTACATGCACGTGCACACAAACATATTACTTGTTTTTCTCTTTCTCAGGAATGAAATTTGCTGGATCATAGGGCATGTGCATCATCAACCTTACCATATAATGCCAAACCTTATTAGATAATGCTTAAGTGATTGTACTGATTCTATTCTTACTAGAAGTGTATAGATGTTATAGTTGTTCCACAACCTTGCCAGACTTCAAAATGTTGTCCAGTTGTATTTGTGAAATGTTATCTCATTGTGTTTTTTATTTGCAACTTCCCTGATTATTGAGGTTAAGTATATATTTATATTATTGATTTTTTGGGTTCCTTCTTTTGCTAAGTTTTTGTTTAGTATTTTGTCTATATATCTTTTAGCTGTTTTTCTTATTGATCGATTTAATGTAGATTGCCTAATAATCTCTTGTGAATTATATGTATTGCATAGACTCCAGTTTATGTGTTTTTTGTTTAAGCTCTTTGTGGTTTTTTTTTTGATGAACAGTCACTTGTAATTTCAGTAGAGTCATCATCAGTTTTTGTCCTTTAAGGTTTGTGAGGATGATTATGTTATTGCAGAAAATTTTTCTTTAGTTTGTAAAGAGCTTGGGTTTTAGTGTCAAAGAGATCTGAGCTCAAATCCTATTGCTGTTGTATACTAGCCATGTGGTCACATCTCGGTCCTTAGGTTAGTTCATTACCCTTGGGACCACGATTTCCTCACCAGTAAAAATTGAAATAATAATACTTCCTCATACAGTTGTGAGATAGCATTGTACAGTGGGAGGCACATAGTAGGTGTTCAGCTGACGACAGTTCCATTCCTTTCTCTTTGGACTACCCAAGCTCTATGAGCCACTGACCCTTCTTGCAGTACTTTCTCAAAACTGCTTTAACATTTTTATGTCAAAAGAGCTATTATATTAGTCTGATTTTTTTTTTAAATTCTGTGGTACCAATGGAATTTTTATATTGATTAACATAGGCTGTGCAAGACCACTTAGTGGAAACCCTTTGCCAGTTCAGTTTTCTGTTCCTGAAAGTAGTGTAGTTACAGTTCTTTTACCAAGAAGCATTTATATGAATGTTATTCCTTTGCTGGTACTCCAAGATTATTTTGCAATATGGTTTTTAATACAGTAAATAACTATTGGGTACCTTCTCTTGCCAAGCTTGTCATTGGGTTAGGATGATGGTGGTGTGGGCTGACTTAAAGCTGAATAAGAATTAGTTCCTGAATCCAAGGACTATATACTCCTGCTGTATAGAATATACTTTATATATGTACACAGAAGATAAAGATCTTTTACTAACCAGATGTGTAGCTTCAGCAAGCCATTAATCCTTCTGGTCTCTTTATAAAATAAAAAACTTAGATGAAATCATAGTGGGGGTTAAAACCTGGCACATGGGCACCACTTTCTGTGTTCCTGGCAGGCATAGAGACTCATTCAGGGCACTGTTTCCTCAGAGTCCCAGGAACACTCTCAATACAGTGTTTGAGTCAGGAACAGCTAACTGATCAGATCCAGCACTTAGTTTTTAAGATCCTGTACATCTAAAATTCTATTTGAGTAACACACACTTTGGCAGTGTTCAAAACACAGTGGAACAGGAAGAAACTAGAAGCAAGGAGACAGGAAAGAGGTGATGGTGAGGGTCCAGAGGTTAAGGGAGCAAGTGATGGTAGAGGCTGAGAGAACGAGAAGGAGGGGAGAGATGGAAGAAAAGTTGTGAAGACCCAATCCTTTGCTGTATTTTAGGGTGACTGGAATGTACCTGAGTGGTTGAGGAGCTAAAAATAAAGGGTTCAAATTCAAGTAATGACAAAGAGCATGGTTGTCACCTTGATGACATAAATAGACAAGCTAAGGGGAACAGTGGATATCTGGTTGAGAAGAGAATTTGAGGTTCTGGCAGAACCCTTAGTGGAGATAATGTTCGAAAAGTTGAAGGAGACAGGTAGGTAGGGTGGCTGAGGAGAGGCTGTTGCATGCAGGGGTCCCCAGCCTTAGGCTCTGAAATTACTCCACCTGGTCACTCCATGCACTGACTAAGTGACCTTGGGCAAGCTGCATTGACCTCTCTGCAAGCCTCACTATCTTCATCTGCAAAGTGGTGATTGACAGTTTCTGTCACACAGGATTATGAAAGCTAAGTGGGATAATCCAGTGCCCATCACAGTATATTTTAATTATCATAAAACATGGAATTTTTGCTTAGTTTGTCTCACTTTTATGCTTCCTTTCAAATAAATAATTTGATTTATTCAGAAAAGATACATTCCAGTAAACAATACCATCATGCAGGTAAGTAATGCTAAGTCTATATTAAACTTGTCCCTATGTCTAAATAGCAGGAAAAGCAAACCTGATTAATACTTATTTTTAATAAACAAGAAAACACTAAAACCCTAGTGCTTAGGAAAAGGATAGGAACATAGTTTATAAAAGAAGATAACATAGAAGCCAATAACCATATTCAGTTGTTCAAACCTACCAGTAATATGAAATAAGAACTAAAACAGATTAATTTTCCACTTAAATTGATAGGTAGTTAATACTTTCTGGGATTCTATGAGATTGGGCCTCTGAATCACCTATTGGGGAATATTTGGATTAATACAAACTGAGTGGAAAATAGGGTGTCATGTTTATATATCTCTATCTATCTATCTATCTATCTATCTATCTATCTATCTATCTATATAACAGAAAACCTGAATGTTATATACCTTTTGGACTGAAATTCCCCTTGTAGTTCTGTAACCTAAAGAAAGGATTAAAAATAAGGACAGGTTTTTAAACAGGGATTTTCTTGGCAGTATTAATAGTGAAAAAGCAAGTGTGGCATGGTCAGATACATTACAGCACAGGCATAGGATGAAATTCAATGTACTGCTTAGAATAATGGTTTTTAGAGTATATATCCAGTGGAAATATCTGTATGCAAAGCTGTACAATATTGTATAACTCCAGTTTTGTTATATTAAATAAAAGACTGAAAGGAAATACAGTAAATGTTAATGGCTTGCTTTGGATGGTGGGTTGATGCGTGATTTCCTTTCTTGTATTAAAGGAAATTCCTATGACTTAACGTTTTTCATTTGGAGTTTTGAAATATTTTACAAACAGTAAATAACATAATAGACTACCATGAGGATCATTTTTTATTTTTTAATCAATAAAGCAATCAACCCTTTAATTTTGAAAAAAGAGATGTAAAAAGTAAGCCTGGCCAATTATAGATTATCTTTAGGGAATTAAGATTCCAAAGGGTTGTCATATCTGTTTTCTGCACTTATCTAGAGCAGTGTGAAAACATGAGCATCTGTCAGTCACCTTCTGAAGGGTGTGGGTCTGAGAGGGGTAGAGCATTCAGATGTAATGGAATGATAGCTTGACTCCACTAATCTGGGTCAGTTTAGAGTGGGGAAGTCCAGGTTTCTTTGTTATTTCTGAACTGCACACTTGCCTGATGAGAGCAATGCGATTCTGTAACACATTGTTCTCACTTGTTAGAAGCCCAGACACTCTTGCTGGAGCTAATTTTGTAACCATTAGACCATCAGGTTTCATTGGAATCAGTCAGAAATGTAGATAAAATTCCAGTTGAAAATTTTAAAGTAAAAATGACTCCAGACTTAGATTACTTCCAATTAATGGCTTCTCAGCATTTGGGAATATTCAAAGAGTGGGAGGAATGAATTTTAATGATATCCTTCCTTTTTTCTTATGAAAAGAAATTCTTATATAATGTTATATATAACATGTATGTATGCATATAATGATATCTATTTTACCTATCACATAAATGAGAAAGAGAGCTGTGTGTGATTGAGAAATCTCCACCATGAAGGGAGACAAAGGGCTATTTTAAGACTTTTTTAACGGGGAATTTTATAGAGATAGTATTTTGAAGGAAGGTGAATCCCAGGAATGAATCACTTTGTCCTTAGCCAGTGACGGAAATGTTTGAGAGGAAATAGTACTTTCTGTTTTACGGTCCACGTCCTCCACTGTATTGGTACTTTGTAAAAGGTAGCTTATAAAAACCAACTAATTTACTTTCAGGAATTTTGTATTTTTTCTGCCATAAACTTTAAGTGGTTGATTGAGGAGGGTTTCAGGTGAAGTGTGCTTTGAGATATGAAGGTAAGATGTTATAATTTCAATATTGCTTTAAAATTGGCCCTTGTATTTAGGCTTCATAATTCCATTCTCAGTGAACGCCAAACTGTAAGAGTAAACACCTGAGTGATTTTAGAATCATCTGACATCTCTGGTTTAGAATCTAGAGTTCCTTGCTGGTTCTGATCTTTAACGTATAAACTTGAAGCCACGAGTTAGGCAGTAAAATCTGTATCAGAATATAACCACAAATTTTTTAGCCAAGAGATGAACTCGGATGAAATTTAGAATGATATATAAATAGAATTTATTCTTTTGAATAATTAATTTGTATGATAAAATATGTCTCTGCTTAGTAAGTTCATTAGCCTAACAGTGGTTATCTCTGGGTGATGGGATTGTGGAGGAGTTCTACTTTCATCTCTCCATATTTTCTAAATTTTTGAAAATACTTAACAATAAACTTTCGATCTTTATCAAAAATATCCTAACACCGTAACAAAATTTAGCTGGATAAAAAGTAATGAGTGAAATGATTAATCAGCTAGATATACCCTCGCTGTTCAGTTTTTTCCTACCAGGGCTTTCAGAAATGCAGCATTAATAGTACTGAAGGTGTAAAGAACGCTGAAGTTTTGAAAAGATTTTTCCGTTTCTCATTTAAATGTGCAATTTGTTAGAGCCTCGCCATTTCTGTGGAGCGTGGGAAAAGATGTAGAAACTGGGCCACAAGGGAGCCTTGACAGAGGCATCCTCCCGGCAGAGGCCAGACTCGGATGGCTGCTGCCTTTGGTTCCGGATGAAATTTCTTGTTCTTTCCATACCCTCTTGGATGGCTGTTTCAGGGATAATTTTTGTCCTGGTGTGTTTGTTTCAAGGCGAAATCTAAATGTTCAGGGGCTGCACATTCTTCTGGAATGTTCTTCTCTGGAACGTTCTTCTCCATCTGTACAGAGTCTTTGGGGTGGGATAATTCATATTTTTATCATGGTCTAGGGCTTTTTTTTCTTATTTAAAAGGGGAAGGAAAACAGATTATTCCCTAAGACAATACTTTTTTATTTTTCTCTGTGATGTTTAAACATTTTCCATTGTATTTTTTAACCTGCAGCATAGGAGTACTTTTATAGTGAGAACAATCATCTTAAAAGTTAAAATGTTCATTTTTTTCACATTTTTAGAATCCCTGGATTTTTAAGTGTCTGCTAATATATACAGTATGCTAGTTTTTTTCTGACTAGTTTATGAAGAGTATAGACTTCCCAAAAGGTGTAAATGAGCATAAAACATAAAACATCATAACATAACAACTTCGAAATAATATTTATTACCAAGATAATAAGTATTGTAGAGCATATGGAAAATAAAAATGAACACAGAAGAAAATTAAAGTCACTGACCCCATTCAGTGACCCCATTCAGTGACCCCAGAAACATGCAGTTATCATTTTGGTATTTGCCTTTTAAACCTTTTTCCCTGTGTACATATTTATTCATCTCATAAATAAGGGTCAGTTCTCAAATCTTAAGCTAAAGATGTGAAGTTTGCACAGTCTGAATAATCCCTAGATGTTTATCACCCTTCCAGTTTGTACATGTAGCATGACAGAATGTAATATCTTATTATTACTGCCCGTTTTTAAAACTGTGGCTTATGGATACTGTTGGTTTCCCTGAGTTGTATTAGTGGTGGGGGTGTTAAGGAAAATGGTGAAGGTTGAGAGAACCCCAAATTTGCTTATTGCAGATACTTCTCTTCTTTAAAAACATTATTTTACAGTGGAAAAGTACCAGGAATTAAGTTCTCATTAAATAATGTGTGCTTTCTGTTTTGCTTTGAGAGGAATTCCCATCAGAGTTGCATCAATTCCCTTAAGAGACAACTCCGTATGCTTTGGACAACATCTGATTTTACTTTTGTCTTCAGATTTCAGAGTCTTTGAAACAGCTACCCTATAAAGTGTCGCAAATGGAATGGATGTGGTAATTATAATCTTGGTTTTAAATGTAGTAAATTTTATTGGGCTGGGTTTGGTTGTATCTATTGAAAGCGTACAGCAGAGCTCAGCTTTCCTAGGGTGTTTGTATCAGCCGAACTCTTCAAAACTCTGTCTTTGAATCCGGGATCTATTTCAAGGAGAAAAAGCAATATACATATTTGATTATGCAATCCAGTTTCTTAAGCCATGGGACATCATATGGGTGGATGTGATGCAGGTGACTTGCTGGCACTTCTTTGTTGCCTTAATTTTAGTATAGTTGGCCTCTTTGTGAAGAACATGCTAAAATGGTTTCTTCACATGCTGAGGAAAAGGAGGAGTGGGAAGAGGGGAGAAATACCCTTTCATTGGAAGAGAAAGAAAGCCCTTGCCAGCAATTTCTGTGAGTTACCTTGTGGTTGTTACTGGTCTCATTTGGGTTGATTGCCCCAAGGAAAAGTGGCAAACGACTTTCTTCCCAGGTTTAAACACTAAGGCCAGTTGGTAGCTCCTTGTGCAGTTTAAAGGGGAAATCTAAGCTGGGCCAGTGATGGATGGAGCTGGGCTGGGTGATGGATAGAGCATGGTTGGGTGATGGAGCTCAGGTACACTATGTGGACTTCCTCTCTCGAAATGAGGAATTCTTCAGAAACTCCCAGCCTAAAGGGAATCATTCTCTTTGAGGGTGGACAAAACCCATCAAGGGACATGTTTGATGGTTTATGTGCCTGGGCTGACTGAAGCCTGGAGTAGGGAGGGATCTCAGCTTGACCTACAGACAGCTGCAAACGTTGGGTCTTGACACCTGGGACCAGAGTCTGGTCCCAGCGCCCCAGGTTTGGGAGAGCAGGAGGCTGGAATGTAGCCTTATCTGGACCTCTGACTGAATGAGCACACCTGTCACTATTTTAGGAGGCAAGTGGTTAGATGTATCAGTCCGGTGACTTCTCTGAAGGGGGCCTGGTCCTTCTCACAGCGAGGTTGACAACTCTGTGCTGCCAGCTGTCCTTAAATACCCAGCTTATCTCCTGGGGCGGAGTCGAGGAAGCACCCTGACCCTGGAGCAGAGACATTTGTGTGCCATTGGAGCAGAAGAGAAACCAGTGCACACTTTGTGTTTTAGTCTTTGTTTTAAGGTAGGTTTTTTCCTGTTTGTTTTGTTTTTTTGGTCTGTTTGTTTTTAAATCAACGTCCACTGCTAAAAGAATTCCTGAGTTTCCCTGATAATCAGGATGATTTCTCATTTCGAAAGGTTTGTTTTGCTTTTTAAGTATGTGTTCCTGACATTAAGAACATCAGCTTTCATCCTAGTTCTAAAAATCTTTGATTCAGAAAGGGTGAAAGTTGAGAGAGCAGGCTAATTTATTGTCTTGTTCCTGAGGAAGACTGTTCTTGTCTGTCAGTTGAATTTTTTGAATATATTGTTTTATATATATATATATAATTTCCAGCTCTGAAGAATGATTTCGTTAGTGTATGTTTGCATGAATATTTTATTCTTAGTTGTAGTATATATTTCCTCTGGACCATACCCTTGTTAAAGGAGGCTTGTTCATGTGAAATAAATACATCTTTAGTGAGTCATGCTTGAGAACTGCGTCCCAGTCTTCTCAACTTTTGAAGCAGTTTTTTAATGTAAAGTGTATCAATAGCTGGCCTATCACTGGAATGTTGTGCAGCTGTGCAGAGCATGATGCACAAATGTGCTAATTAAATATATGTTTTTCTGTCCCTGTTCTTAGAGGGAATTCTTCCAGTTTTTCTCCATTGAGAACAATGTTGGCTTTTGGGCAACTGTAAAATAGTCAGTGGGAAGTTGTTGTATAACAAAGGGAGTCCAACTCGAGGATGGAAGATGCCTTAGAGGACTGGGGCAGGGAGGGTGGGGGGGAATCGGGGGGGGGCGTCAAGGAAGGGAGGGAATATGGGGATATGTGTATAAAAACAGTTGATTGAACCTGGTGTACCCCCCAAAAAAATAAAATAAAATAATAATTAAAAAAAAAAAACAAAAAAAAAACAAACAAAAAAAATAAATATATGTTTTTTAGCAAGAGTGGAATGTAACAGTGTGTGGTTAACCATTCGAGTTTGTTTTTGAAAAGAGCTTTTTTTTTGGCCAAATATTAACAATTAGAGAGTACATTGACTTAGAGGATGTAGTGCTATGTTAAATTGTTCTTTTCACAGAGATAATGGGGCTCATTAAATACTGAGATTATCCTTTAAAATACACCTGATTAATAATCTGCCTTCAGTGTAGGCAGTGACTGCATGACTAGGGTCTAGCATCTGTAGTCAGGATTTGATCTTTGTTTTTTCCCTCTGTATCAGTTCTCCTTCCTTGGTTGGTGAGTGCTTAGTATTTTCTCCAGTTTGAATGGTGTTCTGATACTTGTTTTGGGGACCCTTGTGAATTGGATTTTTTGGATTAAACTGCATCGACACAGATGGTGCTCTGATTTTTTTTTTTAAAGTCAAGACATTGTGCAAAGTGAAAGGATGGGAATAAATGGCAGGTTGGTTGTGTAATGTGGCAGCATCTTACTTAGTGTGTCTTTAGAGATAAGTGGGGTGAGATTCCAGCAAGGCTGTGCACAAAAAGTTGGAATGTGCTGGAGAACTGCCCAGAGATTGGGAGCAAGCTGTGTGACAAGCACTGATGCAGCTTTGCCCTGCCTGAAAATAGCTACAGTTTAACAAAATCTCTTGAAACTTGTCATTTCACTTGAGCAGAGAATTGAAATAGAGGTGGTGGCTTTCCTCTTTAGTTCAGCAAGGTTTATTATTTATTTATCTTTTTGTTCCAGTAATCTTAAATCTTGTGACTATATGGAGGGAGATACTTCTGTGTAACATCAAATCTTGCATGGTTTTACCTGGACTAATGAGTAACGCATTCTTCCAGACTTCCTGTGGTGGTTCCCCTGTCTCACCTACTCCACTCATTGCAAAATATGCAGTCTTTGCGGTCTGAAGGAAAATGGGGGCCCTGAAGGTTTGAAAAAAAGTCTTATATTTTATATATCTGGTAGTCATTTAGGTATGACTTATTGATGGTTGGATGCTAAAACACTGTAGAAGCAAAGTCAAAGGCATTGATTACTGTGCTGAAACTCTTACTTTTTTCTTCACTTACTTTTTAACTTTGTTCATTGGCCATTTGTCTGCAGTGCTTGATTCGTGTACGTAATTGACTTACTTTTTAACTGTGGTCTTTCAAATAAAAATTTTTTTTTTAATTGAAAGACTCGTTTTTTTAGATCAGTGTGGTAAAAACAAGATAGGAGGTGGGGGTGTGTAGTCTTCAGGAGGGGTCCTGTGTGGGTTGCTGGGAGCCTGATGGTGACATAAACAGCACCTGCAGAGGGTGGAGGGGTGGCTGGGTGGAGGCGGGGGTGGGGTGGGGAAGGGGTGCTGCCTGTGGGGATAATCCAGACAGCCTGTTAGTCTGGGGTTCTGTGAAGATGAAATTTCTAAAAATACAGTGTTTGGATTACTGAGTGGAAATAAAATAACAGAGGATTTAGATGTTAAATGTAATATGAAAATAGTGAGTGAACTTTATCTTAAAAGGCTTATGTATAAGCCAAGGTCCCAGTAAGAATTTTATGGAAGTTGGTATTAACAGATAATCTTAATTATCCTCTAATTTAAAGTCCATTAGAAGTTTGGACTTAGACTAATTGCAGTAATTTTCTAGCCTTTTAGAGAACCCCGCAGATGGCTTCATTTCTTTTATATTGCCATCTTCAGATTCAAAATATTTTGAATTTTTCTTTACCACTTTTAGTATCATATATATTCAGTATTTCAGAGGGCTTCTCCTTGTATGGACACATTATTTCTGGCTCTATGTAAGTGCCTTATACAGAGATTTATAGTTTATAATTATTAGGCCTTTGGTCAAAAGAGTTAAGGTTATTTTTCTAGGCGTGTTTTCAGAATCTGTAAAGAACATTTTGTTTTTTTGCAACGTGAAAAAGTATTTTGTAGGATATATGGAAATAGCTTCTCAGAAGTATTGATCTTTTTCATTCTTAAATGTCAAATGAATTCTCTCTGTGGTATGATTGACACATTAGAAAATTTCTTTATGATTTCTAAACTTTTTAAATTATGTTTTTGCCGTTCTCTTCTTTTACTCATTCCATGCTTTTTAAAGCATGCTCTTGAATAGCCATATCGGTAGTTGAGTTCAGAAGGTGTGAACTGTGAGCCAGAGCCACCACCCAGTTCCCTTTTTACTTAAGACACCATTATCTGATCTGCTTTTAAAACTTGATTCTGGGTTATTTTCATCTCAGACCATCCTTTTCATCTTGCAAGAGAGTTCAGCCATTCACTGTAAGCAGTGAAAAGCAGGCGAAAAGTAAAATATTTGAATATCCCTTTTCTGAATGATTGTCTAAATTAGAAGATCATTTGTTTTAATTTTATGCATGCATATTGCATATTATCTCTCACTGTATGCCTTGTATTGCTACATGCTTATAAGACTAGGAACAAATAAGCTTAGCATTTAAAATATTTCAGACATAAAAATTTATGGAATTTGCTTATATGTGTTGGGGGATGCACAGAACAGACCCAGGGTTTTAATTGGCTCTTTGTGCCGTGTGAAGGCAGATGGAAACATTACAGAAATCTGCTGCAGATGGCAGTGGAGTGGACAGGTGAGGACCACATGGAAGTTCATACCAGGGGTAGGTGGAGCAATGAGTTGGTTTATGAAATGCTAGCTGTCTTAGATGTTTCTACAGCTGTTGTCAGCTAGCTGAAAATAAATTGAACTTGTTGAAATGGTAAGAGTTTTGCTGTCTGAGTAGGCTTAGATAAAATGTTGCTTCAGATGCCTATAAAGATGTTTATTGTAACTTTATTATAATAGAAAAAATTGGTAATAACCCTCATGTCGTCTCTTGGTAAGGAAGGAATAGGAAGGAGGATAGAGGAAGGACGCTTACGGAGGCAGTACAATACAGTGGTTTAATAGTGCTCACCCAGGGGCTGCCTGGGTCTGGATCCCGACTCTACCACGGATTCACTTTGTGACCTCGGGCAAGTTATTAACCCCACTCTGTCTCAGTTTCCTCATCTGTAAGATGGGTACAATTGTAATACAGGCCTTAGAGAGTTATTGTCAGGATTAAATATGTTAATATAAGTAAAGTGATTAGTCTAATACCTGGCAAGTATATAACTATTAGTTATTATTATACTGATAAAAATATTATTATTATTGAAAACCTAATAACAGAAGAGTTTTTAATATAAGGGGAAAAAAGAAGAACGCAGGATTATATAAATGGTGTGGTCTCAACTATGTGGACAAACAAAAAGAGATAAGGAAAAAAAAAAGAGATAAGGAGAAAATACTCCAAATATTAATTTTGGGGGGAGAGTCATAGGATTACTTGTGATTTTTGTTTTTGTCTCCATGCTTTTCTGTATCTTCCAGTGTTCTACAATAAGTACATCTTACTTGTATAATTCAAAAAAATACACTTTTTTTGAAAAGTGCATGTTTTCCTTTGCAAGCAGTTAGTACATTGGTTATTATTCTTTGAAAGCTCAAGGTCTTACATTTGGCCAGAGGTTGCCCCCTTTTGATTCTACATTACTTTCACATTCTTACAAAGTGCATTAGAGTAATCACTCTCCAAACTATTTTTTCAGAAAATTTCATAGTTTAGGTGTTTCTGGCAATTCAGACTAATGCTGTAATAAAAAGAGTATAGGGCTTCCTAGGTGGCGCAGTGTTTAAGAATCCACCTGCCAATGCAGGGGACACGGGTTCGAGCCTTGCGCCAGGAAGATCCCACATGCCACGGAGCAACTAAGCCCGTGCGCCACAACTATTGAGCCTGCGCTTTAGAGCCCATGAGCCACAACTGCTGAGCCCATGTGCTGCAGCTACTGAAGCCCACGCACCTAGAGCCCGTGCTCCACAACAAGAGAAGCCATGGCAATGAGGAGCCCACGCACCACAACTAAGAGTAGCCCCCACTCACCGCAGCTACAGAAAGCCCGCGCACAGCCAAAAAAAAGACCCAACACAGCCGATCAAATAAATAAATAAATTAAAAAAGTATAGACACACATATGAGTGCTGCTTATTAGTGGTGTCATCTTAGACAAAATATATAATAGAATTTTGGTTTTCTCATATGAAAGGGAGATGATGCCATCAGTTATCATCTACCAACCATCACAGTGTCAGGATTAAAAGCAGCGATCTGTACGCTTAGTTTCTCAGGGTCTGGCACATTATAGACACTCGGTAAATGATGTTACTACCCTCACTGCCCACCCGTGCCAACAAACTGAACTGCACACAGACTAAACTTGGCCACTTCAAATTAGTCCATACCATGGTATTTAGTTTTAGCTCACTGATCTTTAGCACTTGATTTAAGATTCTGTAGACCAAAGTGGCCTTCTTGAAGATGCATTCTTGTTGTATGCTTATTCTACTGTCTACCTCTCCATCCTTCAGATATTTCTATCTCTACATTTATTTCCTCACTCCAATTTATATTGTCACTTTAATCAATTTATATTGATTTATTTAAGAAAATTTACCTCCATAGCATCAGGCAGGTTAGGCTGGTGCTGCAGTAACAAACATCTCCAAAATCTCAGTGGCTTAAACCCACAGAAGTGCATTTCTCATTCATATTTTATGTCCATCATAGGATGGAAGAGGGGCTCTCTCCCCCATGTTTTTCTCCCCCAGGAACTCTGGCTGATAGGTCATGTAAGTCAGTGGCCAGAAGTAGTCGCATGACCTTGCCCAGCTGCAGGGGGACCAGACAAATGTAATCTACCCATGTGACTGGAAAGAGAAGAGACTGGGTATGTGTGAGCATTAGAAGTTTCTGACCAAGCATAGATGGTGGTGTAGGTAATATGGTCTAACTCGGCATTTCTTATCAGGTTCTTTGAAGTACTGGTTTTGCAGTATGCTAATATGTGTTATTTAAAAAGAGAATGCTAGGTGATAAAATGTAATGGGTTTCTTTAGTACAGGACTTCTTGGAACCTTTATAAGTCCATAGGCATTGTAGAAGAGAGAGTGATATATGTTGTTTCCCAAATTTAGCTGACTTTGAAATTCTTTTCTTTCTTTTTTTTCTTTTTTTTTTTTTAAAGACTCTCTTAGGCCAGGGTTTCATAAAATATGCTTTGGGATGCCCTAGTCTAGTCTGTTCTCATACAAAGCAAAGCTATTAGAATCAGGTTTTCATTATTACACATGCTGGGAAAAAGTTTTGTTTTTATTGTTTGCTAGAAGAGTTGATTTGAAGAGTCTGGTTTCTGCTATTATGAATCAAATTGCAGGCAGTGTTGTTTTAAAATTTTAGTCGTTATTGGTTACATGCCTGCAGTTGAATCCATAGGATTTTGTCTTCATTTAGTTGCTTTTGTGTTGTAAACTTACCATTGAAAAGAGAAAGGTAAACAAACCATGACCACACATCTTTGTTGTGATAAAAGATTACATTGGTTTGAGCAGATGGCCCAAACACATATAATTGTTTGTTGGTTTCTGCATTTTTCTTGGTTCTTTCTGACTTTCCATAACACATTTTCTGGAAGTTTCGAAACTACTGAAAATGAGGGCCCTGATAAGAAGCAGAGGGACAGCTTCTGTCAAGAGGTATACTTATTTCTCTGTGAGAAGGCTTTGCATTTAAACGTGATGTTTGCTGGCAGGGAGTTTATGCCTGCATACATAACAGATCTCAGTATGGAGGTTTTCACTGAAATGTGACTGTAAACGTCACACAGTAAAACTTCGGCGAGAAGGGGCTCCTCCTGTTTCATAACTATGCAGGAGTACAACTGTATCATGCCTAATTCCCAGACCTTTGAGCTTATGGCTTTTTTGGTTAAGTGATGAGTTCCGTTTCTATGAAAAATCGTGACATCCGGGCTGAGAATTCAGTTTTCATTTTCTGTGTTGTTTTTTTCCTTTGTGAGTGAAAAGATGTGAAGGGCCATTTCTGTTATGTGACGGGAAACGCACTTTTAAATCTGTCTGTTAAATCAGCACCCCCAATCCCCGCCCTTTCCCACTGCTGTTATAATCAGGACCTGACCAGCAGTGAACTTGCCTTTTGAAGGTGACCTGTGAGAATTTGAGGCAGGAAAAAACCTTCTTTGGAGCCATGGTTCCTAGTTTTGTCCTTTTTGTTGATTTTAGTGTCATTGTAGAAAAAGCACTCGTGACCCATCACAAAAATAAACAGTAAAAAAACATTTCTCACATGGCCTGGGGATGACAGGAGTCAAACTTAATATATCAAGGAGTATGACAGACATGAGAACATCACTGTTCACCACAGGGCGGCTTCCGGGCCGGCTCACAGGACCATTGTCTCTCGAAGGTCTTTCATGTGTTTGACCGCCTCAGATGCTTGTGTTGACTTTCAGCAAAGGTAGCTTTGGTGTAAGTCTGCTATTGAGAGAGGAGGGTTGATATCCTCACGTTGCGAACCTGTAGTGTTATCCTTTTGTGGACCGCCCTTGTGGACCAGTCAGCTGGGAAGTCAGATGTTAGGAGGGTTTGTGGTAGAGCAGAGTTTTCACAGTGCACGGCCAGGAAGACTGCGGGGAGTATGTAGAATTAGAAGTCTTCGGGCCAGGCAGGACCCTGTAGGCCTTAGTCTGTCCACTCCATTGTATAAGGAGAAGATAAGCTAGGAGAGACCAGGTAAAGTTACGCAACCTCAAGTGTTAAGGGCTGAAAGTACCACGTTAAGTGGGTGACGCTCTTTCTGACGCATTTGCAGATATGTGGGAACACTTGGTCTGCTTGTGACCCTTTCCTTGTGCTGAACCTTGGGAGGCGTCTTCCCTCGTGGACCACTTGTGATGGATTTCACAGTTGTGTATATGAGGGGAGCCTACAAGTTAATGCTCATGTTTGCTGTCTTTATGCTGTCAAACTAGCATTAATGTTTGCTGGGAAACATTTATTGGGAAAACAGTGTTTTACCAAAGATTTTTTTTTAAAAAGGAGAGAGGTGTTTTTTTTTATTACTAGAGAAAGAAGGAAAGCTCATTGTGTGTGGAACCAAAAACCAGCACATACAACATTCCCACCTTTGTTTTAATAAAAATAGCAACAGCCATGCCTGGCTGCCAGGACCAGGCTGAAGGAAGGTGAAGGTCATTCCAAAATAGAAAAGGATCTAGTGAAATATTACTCTGATTAGTTGAGTAAGTTTAAAAATTTTCAGACCCAGTGATGTGAATATAAGTTGGCTGAGGAATTCTCTCTGCTCACAGATGATTTGTGCTGTGTATTACAAATGATTTAAAGGGAGATAAAGGACAGTTCTGGAAAACATGACCCTCACCTACCCCCACCTTCACCTCACTTTGATCTGCAGCCCTGTGGGATGTCTAGAGTATGATGGGTAAAAGTAAAAAGGTTAATCACATCTCCTTTTGGAGTTCTCTTCCTGGAAGGTAGGACTTGGGAGGGAGAATGTTTCGGTGACTGGCTTCTGTTTCTGGAGCCCACTACTTGGATGGGACCCTGCCTCTGCCAGTTATTGACTGTGGGTCCTTGGTAGGTGACCATGCGCTTTATCATCCAAGCCGGGTAATTCATGTGCAAGAAAGGGGGCACTTCTAATAATTGTACCAGGACAACAGACATGAACTGGGACTGTCTGAGGCAAACCAGGAAATATGGTCTCCCTGGCCTTATCAAATTATCTAATCTCTGTGTCTCTGTTTCTTTACCTTGTAAAACGGGCATGATGACAGTATTCACTGCTTAGGGGATCAGGATTAAGTACCATGAAACGTGCAGTGTGTTTGGAATGTCATTTGGCACATAGTGACTGTTCAATAGAGTTAGCTATTTTAACAGATATTATTTAGGGTTCTTAAGTCACATCACAATTGTTTACAATATATATTGTTTACTTGCGGCGTCTTCATATTATTTCTCCATAGCAGATTTTGTTTTTAATTTTATTGCATAAATGATAACACTTACTGATGACTTCTTCCGTTTAGGGTACCTACTCATGCTTAATTACTTGCTTTGTCTGAGCCCTTTACCCCGGCACTGAGTTACGTAATTAGCATCTGTGGTTCAGAGAAGTATGGACATTGGGGCTCTTGTTTATCAGATGGTGGCTAATTAGTAGCCACACTAGAGGGCACAGTATTCACAGTTGACTTTGAGATATAGGAATGGTTGGGTGGTTGGTCCCCAGACTAGACTTCTTCCTTGCCTCTCTCAGATTGGATTTTCCTAGCATATGGATATGTAGGATTGCCAGATTTAGGAAAAACAAAGAAACCGGAATACTCAGTTAAATTTGAATTTCAGATAAACAGCATATCTTTTTTAGTGGAGGTATGTCTCATGCAGTATTTGGGATGTACTTTTACTAAAAGTTCCTTGTTTATCTGAAATTCAGCTTAACTTGGCATCCTGTATTTATCTTGCAATTCAGTTATATAGTCGAAAGAGACTTTTTATTCCTACAACCCACATTTAGACGTATATACAAAAGTATAGTCCAATTCCTCTTGTAAGTACTTTGTTAACTCTAAGAAGTCCACGTTTTTTACCCTCCGTTGAGTAGCTGCCGCTGGGTATCCACTAAGGCCAGCACAGAAAGGACTTGAGTTTGGTTTGCCCCAGCAGCAGGGATTACATTTGCTCCATGAGAACTTCTTGGCTGTGAGTATGGATGGACTCAAGCCAGCTCTTTCTCTTTGGAGGGGAGTCCATTGGTTAAGGTGACTTATTGAAGTCTTGGCTGACTCAGGGAGTTCTTGGTTTGAGATTGAATTACTTTAGTAATAATCTGGGGAAGGGGATTTAATTTTGGATCATTTATATTTCACTTGTCAATGTAGAGGCAACAATTTTGTCATTAAGAGTGACCTTCAGATACTCTTCCTGTTAAAATCTCTTCTTCCTATTTTTGACTTGCAGTAGTGCTGCCTAGAAAATGCTGGTGAAGTTTTTGCATCAGCCTTGGAACTCTGTCAGCATTCAACCTGAAGGGCACTGCATGCCTTTGGGAAATGCTGATTGGAAGATTAAAGGCCGCTGAAACCTGAGTGTCTGTTTGCATTTTTTACACTCTGGGTATGATGCCTCTTTTAAGCCAAGTCTCAGAGAAAAAGCTTCACCCGGTTAATGATACACTTGGTGAAATTAGTAATGGCAACTGAAGGTTGCCACTGTGCCTGCTGGAGGAGAGCGAGTGAGCCAGAGCGAATGCGTTTTGGACCAATGCTGGCTGTTTAATTGCTGCCATTTGAAAAGTTTATCAAGTGAAAAAGCACAGGTTTCAGGTTGTCCTTTGAAGAAAAACGCACAGTGGTGAGAGCTTACTCTGAGACACAGATAGTGTGTGGGTGGGGTTAGCCAAGGGAAAAAAATTAAATCAGACTGTTTGTTCAGCATATCCGGTTTTGAGGTGTATTTTGTTTGTTAACCGGTGGCTTTCCAGAAAATAAATTATTTATATGTAAGGAGTCATGCTAGCCAAGCTTTGGATGCTGATAGTTATTTCAGAAAACTCTGCCTTTCCTTTCTGAGCTGTCTCCTTGTCTCCTCCTTGCTTCCTTTGGTCACCCTTTGCCTTTGGACGTGATTTGCTCCTCAGGCCACAACAAGCCTGAGGTTTATCATAGTGTTTTAGAATTGATTTGCATGATGGGTGGAATATTTGGCCTAATTGTTTAAATGGCTTAGTACTGGAGGTGTCTGGTTGGATGACGATTGGCTAGTCATGGTAGAAATTTTCACCTTTTAGAGCAGTGATTCTCCATCTTGGCAGTACTCAAGGAGATTTAAAAAATGCAGCTACGTGGGCCCAACACCAGAGAATTTGGTTTAATTACCTGGGGGTACGAAATGGGCACTGGGACTTTTAAGAGTTCCCCAGGTGATTCTAACCAAGTTTGCACATTATTTTGGTGTACTCAGAATTATGGCTGTAGCCTGTGCTGTTTGGTAGGGAAGCTAGGAGCTCCATGTGAGTACTGACATTTAAATTAATTAAGGAAAACGAAAACCTGAGGTCCTCAGTCACGCAAGCTGCATTTCAAATGCTCAGTCTTCACAGAAGACTCATGGCTACTGTATTGGATTTTGCAGATACAGAATGTTTGCAACGGGGCAGAAAGTCCTGGTGGACAGCCTACATTTAGGCTGTCTGTAGGATGTCAACAGAACGGGTGTGTGTGTGTGTGTGGGCGACGGGGTTGGGGGAGGGGACCGTGAACATTTGAGAAGTCTGACACAGGAAGGACAGGCTTGGAGTAGAGCTAATCCGACAGGACTTGCCAGTACCAAGTTGCCACATACGTTTTTAGCAGCCTTTTTGTCAATGGTCTTTGGCACCAGCCGCCCTGCCACAGTTGGTGTGATGGTTTAGGTGTCACATCTTGCTGAAAGGCCCCGTTTAAAGCAGGCCAGCCTGAGGGGTGTGGGCAGCTCTGAGGGCAGGAAAACATGATCCCCGAGGCGTCCAGGGCCAGGGAGGGGAGAATTAAGCTTTATTCCTGCAGAGCTGGGGAATGCCCTTTTGGGGACCGAAGCGTGAGATCTGGGGTGAAACGAGGTAGAGCAGATGCTGCCCCTTGTGTTGTGGAGAGGCCTGCCTCCGTCCTCTGCCCCCTGGCTCATCTCTGGTGTACGGGAGAGAAGGATGGTGCTGGCACGTATTTCCAGTGACATGCCGTTCCGTGTGGGCCCCCGTGTCCTTGGGACGCTGAGCAGATAGGGGTTGAGAGGATGGGAACGAGCTAAATCATTTTTATTCAGACATCTCACTTAGACAGCCAAGTCAGGTATGGGCATGGAGAAGGGAAAGGGTAGAGAAAAAATGAAGTATGCTAAAGGATGTGTATTTTCCAAACGATGCTCCCCTCAAGCAGGTCCTCTGCAGGAGTGAGAAACCCGCAGGTGGAGAGGCTGTCGTGAGGCTGGCACTCAAGTCTGTACCCTCCAGGCTGAGCCCACTCTCTTGCATTTCACTGGACATTAGCACCTCCCCAGGAACAGATTTCTGTTGGTTTCTCTGAGCCCACCAGAAAGGAAATGCTAAGTGTTCATGGGCACAGGGAGGGCGCGGGCAGAGCTCTGACAGTGTGTGAATCAAAAGCTTGCAAGTGGTCCAGGGGTGTGTGTGTCCCAGCAGCTTAATAGGGTCTGTGAGTCACTTGAGGTTTTTCCTATTTTGTCATTGTCTGCTGTTAAATCGGGGTGGAGTGTAAATGCCTGTTGCAGGCCTCACTTCCTCACTTTGGTGCACTTGCTGGTTAAGTGTTCTTGACAGGGTCGTATCTAAATATGTGTACTGACGAATGATAACCATGCAGCACTGCCTGCTTTCCCCTGAGGAGTAAGTGATCAGGACCTCCCCGAATTACTTCCAGTCTGCTTTGACGTGGGGGGGGGGGGGGTTTATTGGTTACTATTTTATTTTATTATTTTTAAAAATTAATTAGTTAACTTTTTTGGCCTCACAGCGCAGCTTGCAGGATCTTAGTTCCCCGACCAGGGATCGAACCCAGCCCCCTGGCAGTAGAAGCACAGAGTCCTAACCACTGGCCTGCCAGGGAATTCCCTAATTTTTTTTTTTAATTTTTAATTTTTGAATGTTTATTGAAGTGTAGTTGATTTACAGTGTTGTGTTAGTTTCAAGCGTATAGCAAAGTGATTCAGTTACATATATGTGTATATATTGTATGTATGTATACATATATATATTCTTTTCAGATTTTTTTTCCCTTATAGGTTATTACAAAATAGTGAGTATAGTTCCTTGTGCGATACAATATACCTGTGCTGTCCTTGTTGATTATCTTTATATATATAGTATTGTGTATATTTTAATCCCCAAATCCTGATTTATCCCTCCCCACCCATTCCTATTTGATAACTGTAAGTTTGCTTTCTATGTCTGTGGGGCTTTCTGTTTTGTAAATAAGTTCATTTGTATCTTTTTTTAAGATTCCACACATAAGCAATATCATATGATACTTGTCTTTCTCTGTCTGGTTTACTTCACTTAGTATGATAATCTCTAGGTCTATCCATGTTGCTGCAAATAGCATTATTTCATTCTTTTTTATGGCTGAGTAATATTCCACTGTTTGTGGAGGGGGGGGTATGTACTGCATCCTCTTTATCCATTCATCTGTTGATGGACGTTTAGGTTGCTTCCATGTCTTTGTTGTTGTAAACAGTGCTGCAGTGAACATTGGGGTACACATATCTACTCTGCTTTTGACTATTGGAGAAGAGGCATATTTCCTTTTCTTCCTATTGTCAATAATTTTTATACATTTTGTTAATACTCATCTTTATTTTGAATTACATCCAACACTTTTGTTTTGCCTGATTTTGTATATTCTCTTTTCTCAAGCTCAGAGATCTAGATAGGAAATGTTAACTTTTTTTTAAAAGCAGGAAAATGGAAGATTAGAAAGGCCAAAAGGAAGTGCTAAGGAGAATAATAGGAAAGCAAACATTGACTCATTGCTATCTTGTGTAGTAGGGAGCAGTCCTGGTAACTTGTAGAGTGCAACTGGTCCTCTGTTGCTCTATTGTCTTTATAGAATTGAATTTTAAAGGGCAAGAGAAAACATACCTCCAAGCCACTGAAAATCTGTGTTTTGAAAATACCATGTTTTCAGTTCTTAGTATAGTACACAGAGAAATCCTCTAGAAATAAATAGATCAGGGTTATCAACAGTGAAGTTAAATTGCAATGAAAAGGATGAGGTGGTACTTTAGAGATCATCTTGTTTGGTGGTTTCCAGACACGTATATCAGAACCACCTGAGGGACTTTTTAAAAATTACAGGTTCCACCCACATCACATCCCTGTTGAATTAGAATTTCTAGGCACAGGGCCCAGGAAGCTGTACTTAAAATTCCTGGGTGATTTTGGTGAGTAGCCAGGTTCAAGAACCACTTGCTTCAATTTTCAGATGAGAAAACTGAGGACCAGGGAGGTGCCGTTAAAGGTAGCCAGAGGAGCGTTCAGAGCACTGAATAGTCAGCGAGTTGAGCTGGTAAGTTAATGGGGGTTATGTAAGTTATACAGTCTTAATTTGGTATTTGTAAATAGCACTGAGTAGGCCTTCTACCTATAATACTCCAAGAGTTAAGGCAGCAGAAGGATTTAGAAAGAACTTTTTTTTTTTTTAACAATCAGTTAATTTAACATGTAAAATTGCTGTAAATGATAATGTGTAAAGATTTTCTGTTCAAATATTCAGTTGTAAACTTCTTGTTAAGACTGTTACGTTTCTATTGCTTTTATATGGAATGACATTGCAAAAATAAAAAGGACCTTCTTTAACTGAAAAAAAAAAAAAAGGTAGCCAGAGGAGGACTAGACTAGGGACCTTCCTAAGTCATCCACAACCCCCTCCCCCCTTGAGAATCAGTGACTCTCTGGTTTCACCTTAGACAGATGTGATGTAAACCTCACTCTGTAGTCTTCTGTCTGAAATTTACTTTATTTATTTATTTAGCTTTATTTTAAAGGGTGGCATGTCACAGGTCCTGCTTGGTCACACAAGCTGGTCTGAGCTTTGAGGGTGATCTCTGGGACTCCTTTTCTCAGATTTCAGTGTTATATGATGTCTCGTCCTAGTGGCTTATTTGTGATTTACAATTTCTTTCTTCCCCTCACCATTAAAAAAAAAAAAAGTCCTATCTCCTGATATATTTTTGGCTGCAGAATAACTCCAGATGGTACGTTTTGTATAGGGAAAAAATAACAGAATTTTTCACACTTTTCCATGAATCATTTTCCTACTTTCAATTTTAATGAAGTTATTAATCTTACAAAGGACTCATTTTGTAAAGAGACTAAGCACTGAACAAACACACTTGTATACAATAGTTAATTCCACTGGCAAAAATTAAGAGAATTGTTACTCTTATAGCTTTACATCATTTGTTACTCTTTTACATCTTTAACACCAGATGTTAAAATAACAATCCCATTTTCTGGGTTTAGAAAATTAAGAAAAAAACTTAATCCTTGGTTTTGACATTGAGTGCCAAAAATGCAATCAAATAAAATGATGTAATTGAAAGTACTTTGAAAAATACATGGCACTATGCACATGTACATTACTGATTTTTAAAATCACAGTTCTGACCTGAGAGCTGGTATGTTTCAGATGATTAAAAGCTTTTGCAAAGAGCATGCATACAGAAATCCCTAATTGGGAATATTTTGCAAAATATTACTGAGTATGTGGGTTATTTATAGAGAATGTTCTTTGAAATGATCTTTTCACTGTGGTTTTTAATTAGTTGGATTTTTCTGGATCAAGGAGAGGACCTGTGATCTATTCTTTGAGCCTAAAATATTTTTAATCCTAGCTGTGTGTTTCCATAGAAATACGAGAGCACCTCAGCATTAATCATTCATGCTGATCCCAAGTCTGTTTCATTTTGCTGGGTTGATGATGCAGAGGATAAAAAACAACTTTTTGAAGATTTTATAAACAGATCTTTTTAATTCTGAAAGTATTTAAGGGGTCTTCTCTGGTAATGTTTTGGATAGGGTCCACAAAAAGGGAAGACAGAACATTTGAACAATCTTGAAATCAACACTGAAATGGTGAGAAGAGCACTCTTTCAAAAGGCAGTTGCTCCAGAAATTTTGGATTGAGAATAAGCACTTTTTTTTTAATGGTTTATTTTTTACCCTTTTTTACAGATTTATTTATTTATTTATTTGGCTGCGTTGGGTCTTTTTTTGCTGTGCGCAGGCTTTTTTTCAGTTGCGGTGAGTGGGAACTACTCTTCGTTGTGGTGCACAGGCTCCTCATTGCCATGGCTTCCCCTGTTGCGGAGCACAGGCTCTAGGTGTGTGGGCCTCAGCAGTTGCAGCACATGGGCTCAACAGCTGTGTCTCATGGGCTCCAAAGTGCAGGCTCAATAGTTGTGGTGCACGGGCTCAGTTGCTCCGTGGCATGTGGGATCTTCCTGGAGCAGGGCTCAAACCCATGTCCCCTGCATTGGCAGGTGGATTCTTAACCACTGCGCCACCTAGGAAGTCCTATTTTTTACTTTCTAAAAATTTTTTCTCCTTTTTTATTGGAGTGTAATTGCTTTACAATGTTGTGTTAGTTTCTGTTGTACAGTGAAGTGAATCAGCTGTATATGTACATAGATCCCCCCTCTCTTGGACCTCCCTCCCACCTCCCCCACACATGCCACCCATCTAGATCATCACAGAGCACCAAGCTGAGCTTCCTATGCTTTATAGCAGGTTCCCAGTAGCTATCTGTTTTACCCATGGTAGTATATATATGTCAGTCCTAAAATAAGTGGATACTTTGATGAACTGACCATGTCTGAGTTTCCCTTGAGTAGTGGATGTGTTTTATGGGACTGAGCAGGACCACTGCCTCATTAGCATCCATGGGCGTGGAGCCTCAGTCAGAATGTTAAGTACTTCCCATTGCTGGGCTCTGTGTGGGCACCAGGGCACAAAAATGAGACAGTTCTGCTCTCGCTGGGTGAGCGTTTAGAGGAGGAAACAGGGAACCAGTGAGAAGTCCTTGTCATGATTAGTGTGAACTGTGGGCAGGTAGGTGATGGATGTAAGGGGATAGGGATCCCTTTCTAAAGAAGGATGATGCCTAAGATAACTCTTGAAGAATAAATGGGGTTAGCTGGAAAGTTTAGGGGGTGGGAGGGTCCCAAGCAGAGTGAACAACTTGCACAAAGCCAGGGAGAGAGAAGATAGTGTGCTCTGGAGGAAGGGCTCTCTTATGGCCAAGACAGAGGGTGTGTGTTGAGGATGAAGGGTATTGAAACACGGCATAAGGTCGTATTTGCCTTCAGAGGAAGTCCTACCCAAAAGATGAAGAGGGGAGGATGTTGAAAGATTTTAGGCAAGTTTGGATGCTTTTCAAAGCTCACTTGAGCTCCATTATGGAAGAGAATGAATTTCAGTAGGGCATAGTGGCAGAGTAAGCAATAATTAAGTCAAGAAATGTTATAGCTAAAGTCAGGGTTATAGTTCATAATTTTGGGGGGATCCAGAGAAATTGCTAATAATAAACCTGAGTGACAGGAGACATGGCATCCCAGGACGTCGTGGTCCATCACTGCGAGGATTTTACTTTTTCTCCCACGTAGTCATATATTGTGAAGAGTCTCTAAATCCATATTCAGAGGTTGAAGATTTGCCCATGTTATTAACAGGACTTCATAATTTTCAAATGTGTTCTCTTCTGATTACTCTGCAGTTGGGTAGAAAAAAATGTTTCATTACCCACTATTACTAAGATTTGAACTGTTGTGGTAGTCAACATCCTTGGTGAAGACCTGGTCAGAAATTGTTGGTCATAATATGTAAGAATAATTTTTTGGAGCAGAGGTATTCCTGAAGAGTTGCATGTGAAGTAAAATTTTGAACATTATATTTTCAGTGCCTTCTAACCATGCACCACTTAAAATTAATCCTTTTGAAATTTCTGTGATTTGAAGAATCACTTTTATGTAATTTACTTCTTATTTTTCTCTTGTCTAAATCCAGATTTTCCTATCAGCCTTTGTTTATAGGCCCTTAAAGAAATTGACATTTGGTATTGCTGGGGAACTTAGGTATTTCTTTAGATGTCTCCAGAGAAATAATGTGGTACTTTAAGAGCTTAGCAAGACTGGTAAAATATTTGTTTTGAGGATACATTGTAATTAAAAAAAAATAGCCCCTGACTGTGAAAGCAGTACAGTCCTGTAATGCCAGGGATAACCCATGTTAACATCTTGGTGCACTTCTTCCTAGTCTTGCTTGTTTGCGCTCGCTCACACACATACACGCATGTCCTTACATTATACTTTTTTATGTGGTTGTTCTCCCTTTGTTATGTTATGTGTTGTATCCACGTTAAAAATGTTTTTTGAGGACTTTTTTCGTGGCCGTGTGAAGTACCCATATAGTCCCCTATTAGTGGGCATTTAAGTTGTCTTCAGTTATTTTGCTACTGTAAGAAGTACAATGATGAGAGCATTGTTGCGTTCAAATCTTTATCCGAAGTCACCTTTCCCCATAGATTCCTAAGAGGGGAACTGCTGGATCTAAGGAGTTTCATTTAACACCCGTTTGTAAGGCTGTGCATTCCAGTGACCTCCTTGCAGGTGTCTTATTTACTGCCCTTGTATTGGCTGACTGACTCCTTTGGCAGATGCCTTCAGACTTAAGCAGGCTGGTAACATTTTATATGGGATTTGGGTTTTGTACTTAAAAGGTTTGCTTCTGGAACATTTATGTAAATCACAGTGGTTTTCATGCTGAGGACACATGGACGCGTGTCTTATGTCTCAAGCAAAGATACTCCTAGCCTGCAGTGGAAACGTAATTGACTACTGGGTGTATTTCCTTTCTTTTCATGTGGAATAAGAATGAGATTTACTGGCTTGTATAAAGTAGAGCAGAAAAGTTAATAGAAATAATAAAAGCTGTCAGACTCTGTTGAGTTGTATTATGCTTTTATACACAGATTCTTTTAAAGCTATGTTTAGAAAATTATGTGCAGTTTAAGGCGTCTACAAGAATACTGAATACAGTATTTACCAGAAAACCCAATCGTTTGAAGTTTCGCTAGAACCAAAGGGCAGTTTTTTTATAATTTGCTCTGTGTTCCAGATTGCTCTTGTATTCTTTAAACTGTATGCTTTTATGTGTTCTGAATTTAAGTAGGTTTAAGTTGGAGGAGAGGGTCCCCACCTAAGTGCCAAGATAGACTATTTCCATTTAGAATTGCTTTCTTTTATTCAGCCCATGTCATATTTACTGCTGAATAGACCTCTTAAACAGAAGGCCTTTTAAATCTCACGTCTAATTTTGGGTGCTGATAGGGTGGCTATCAAAGACACAGAAAGTTAATATAACTCCTCCAGAGTCACATGAGTGGGTTACTGTCTTTTCTTGGAACGCATACAAAGAAAGGATCCTTCTTCAAGACTGATATAATCACAGTGCCATGCTCTTTCTCACAACACTGCTGTAGAGAATTCCAGAGAGAGAAGCAATTAAATGGTGCCGTCCAAATCCTGAAAAGAACGAGGCTCACTGTAGGGGAATTGGGTAGTGGACAGAGCACCAGTTTTTATGTAACTGTAATTAATATAGGCATGACTCATTTGATGTTTAAAAAAAACTTCATATGCAAAGATTGAATTTTAAAAGTCACAGAGAGTGATTATTCACACTATAAAATGACTCATCCCTTATAAAAGGATTTATTATCTTACTTTAAAAAGGATACTCCCCTGGTGCATTTGGGTCCTTGTCTGCTCATTGTTTTTTGTTTTTCTTTAATTTATTAGAATGTCCTGTGGTGCAGTTTCTTAAAAAAAATGATCATATGACCTGTGATATGACCCACGTGTTCACAGGCATTTACCCAAGAGAAGTGAAGGCATGTCCACACAGCAACTTGTACACAAGTGCTCGCAGCAGCTGTATTTGTGGTAGCCCTAAACTGGAAACAACTTTAAAGTCTGTAACAGGTAAATGGACGCATAAACTGACTTATAGGCATACAGTTGAATACTACTCAGCAGTGAAAAAGGATCAACTATTGCTATATGCAGCAACATGGGTGAACCTCAGAAGAGTCATGCTGCGTGAAGAACCCAGACAGAAGAAGAGTTCATACTGAATGATTCCATGTATATAGAAGATACAAACTCATCTCTAGTGACAGAAAGCAGATCTGTGGTTGTCTGAGGTCAGGAATGGGAGTAAGTGGAGGTGGGCCAGGAGGAGTGGACTGCAGAGAGGCATGAGGAAACTGGAGTGATGGGTATGCTCATTTTCTCGATGGTGGTGATGGTTTCACAGGTATATACATATGTCATGTGTTATCAAATTGTGTGATTTATATATGTGCAATTTATTATAGTCATTATATGTCAACTCTACCTCAAAGAGTCCTCTCTCCATCTGTCTACTGGCTCTACCACTCTGCTGTATCCTACCCAGCCCACTCACAGTCAAGGAGGTGGGCAGGAATGGGCTGATAATTGTGGCTCAGGGTGTAGAATGCTGTCTAGGTACAGGGCCGGGGGCACCGTGAAGCCCTCCCGCAGGAGATGAGCTTGAGCTGAGTGTGCACGAGGTGTGTTCCAGTGGGTGTTCAGAGTCTGGGAGCTGCGGGAGGGTTGAGCTGCCAAGAATTGAGGGTGTGCGGGTTTGTGGCAGGGGATGACATGGGGAAAAGTAGGGGTTTTGTGTGCTTATCATATAGTTTGAAGCTTTGCTTTGAAAGCCTTGGGGCATCATTGGTGGGTGGTAAACAGGAAAAAGACAAAATCGGCTCAGGCTCTTTGCCCATATCTGGGAGGTTGAGCAGGCAGGGCTCTCAGGTTTTGAGCTCAGGGAGCCCTTGATGAGATGCCACTCCCCAGTCTGTCCAAAGAATGTTCCTGCTGGAGAGAACCATGTTATGCAAGAGGGACCTGTCTTGCCAGACAGCTCTGCTCTGTCCAGGAAACTGCACACCACATTGGAATCCCACCTGTACAAATACTTAAAATTTCTCATTTCAAAAATGAAGTGTTCTTTGTATAAACTAAGGAAAACATGGCTTTCCTTAGAAAAAATAGAAAATTTAAATTGCCTTTAATACCACCACCCAGTGCTAATAACTACTTTTTAACATTTTGATACATGCATTATTCCAGATAAGTGTATGTTTTCAAACAGAAATAGAATCATCCTATGCTTATTTCATTACCTGTTATTTCATCTGAGCATCGTCCCGTTTTACACAAACATGTAAAATATCATTGTTTTCATTGCTGCATGAGAGTCTGCATATTATATATGTCATGATTTAACTAAGCTTAAGTCCGTTTTGGGATTTTTTTGTTATAAAATTTTTTTTATAAAATTTAGAAGATTCTGGAAAAATCAGAATTTTATTAAAAGTAAACCCAAGAACGTACACGTTATTAAAATTTTATTCAAATGTATTTTTGTTTATATAACAGAAAAATAGCGTTGGTTTAGTGGATATTATAACTAGATGAAGGAGAGGGAGGTGCACTTCTAGAGCTACACGTGGGTACGTACAGTGGTTCTTTATTACCCAGTGACAGTTACTCCATCTGTGCTGTTCAGAAAAAGTAGCCACCAAGGTGAATTCTGTTGTTTCAAAGGAAGATTTCTTCCTTATCAGAAATAAGTTAAAAAGTATAAATAATAATAATAGTTAACTTTTTTGAATGTTCCATGAATTGTTTTAAGCATTTTACATGCATTAATCATTCAGTTCTTAAAATAATTCTATGAGATAGAGCTTCAATTATTATTCCTGTTTTACAGATAAATAAACTGAAGCACAGAGAGGTTAGTCATTTTCCCAAATAAGCTATGAGTTCAGATTATGAAAGCACATTCAAGGTCACGTCACTAGTAAGCAAAGACATGCAATTAAAATAACAGTGAAATGTCACTTTAGAGATATCTTTATTTTTTTTAGTGGTCCTGACCTACTTGGTGTGATCAGGGTAGAGGGGAAACAGGCCCTCTCCTGCAGTGCTGGCGGGAGGATCCATTTTTGTAGGGCAGTAGGTTTCTGATCTAGGAGTTTAACAAAATAATGGACAAGGTTACAATGATAATACCACATTCATGAAAATATTGATAATAGTGAACAATTGTATATCTTATAGTAGAGACTTGATTAAATAAAGTTATGGTACATCCATACTTACAACAGTGTTTGGCAGCAGTTGTGGACGATGATTTGGGCATGTGTTTACGGAAATAGTTGTTCAGGAAATTGTATTCTCATCTCTCAGTATTCAGAGGACGTTAGTTCCAGGAACACTCTCCCACCCCATGCAAAAATCTGCAGATGCTCAAATCCTTTATATAAGATGGCATAGTACAGGTGGCCCTCCGTATTCGTGGATGAACCCATGGGTGTGGATGGCCAAGTGTAACCGGGACAGACATACGGCATGGAGCGTGAAGATCCAGCGCCCGTCCACAGCCTGAGCTCCTGATTGTGGGTATTCGGCCCCCCACCAGGAAGCCAGCACACCCAGCCCTCTCTGTTTACTGCCAGAGAAACTTGTCATCTGTTGACCCATGGGACGCGTGTCTGGTCAAGGAAACCCTGGGGTTTCTGTGGGGAACCCCTTGGGGTTCTCTGGAAGTGAGCATCGTAAAAATACCTAGATTAGAAGAGGGAGAGAAGAAATGAATATATTTTGTTATAGACCTTTTATTGACTTCATTTAACAAATGCAGAAAGAGAATTTCACAACTGGGAAGTCCAGCCACAGCAGAACTATGAATTAATTTTTCCAGTCTTCCTCCTTTCGTCCTTCTTCTCTTGATACTCACTCCACCCAAAGAGTTTCCCTCTTTACTTCTTTATTTTCCTGGCCCTCAGTTCTGGGACTTGACTTTTTTTCTACCAAAGTTTAGCTGTCCTGTGTCTCATTTCCGCTCAAGTTCCTTTGGATTCAGATGTTACGCAGAACAATGACTTGATTACCCTTCTTAGGTAATTAAACATTTGCAACTGCCTTTTCTCAAAGGTGTAGCTATTTGGGAACTGCAGAAATCATAGCACATCCCCCCCCCAATCCCACCCCTCAATGGCAGCTCACCCTGAATCCTCCTCTGAGACAGAGAATTTAAAGGCTGCCTTAATACCAAAAACTTTGTTTCCATGTTGCAGAAGGGACCTGTGTGACGTGCCTTCTGTATATTGAAATATTTTGGGAGCTGGATTTTGGGAAGGGCTACCCTCTGGCTGAACTCTGCTTACAAAATCAATAAAACAGGATTCCTGCCCTTCACAGCAGGACAGGTGCAAGTGTGCACCAGTGACCTAAGCCAGAGACCATTTCTGCAGACATCCTGCCAGGAGAAGAATAGAACATAACAGGAAAAAACCAAGCCAGACTTTCTTGTTAAGGACATCTGTCAAGAATCAGGCTGCCATTGGTTTGTTTTTATAGACTTCTGCTTAAAGAATGGGCATTAGAGAGTCCCAGTTGGAAAGCCCCTTTGTGTTATGTTTTATTAGGTTGGGGGCACAGCATGGAGATGGAGTGCAGGGTCTAGAGCCACACCCACACAGAGAGGCAGCAGAAGAGCATGGCCTGAGAGGGTGGACCCGACTTCCAGTGGGGCTTTCTGCCGTGGTGGACTTGTTCCCCATCTGCATTGTTCAGTACTGTCACCCTGAGCTGTATGTGGCTTCTGAGGGCACAGGGCTAGTACATTGCGGGGCTGGATTTTAATTTTTATTTAATTTTAATTCATTTAAATTTAAGTAGCCTCATGTGACTTGTGGCAACCATATTGGACAGCACAGGATAGGCTCAGAAACTAGACCACTTGGTTTCCAGTCCCAACTCCACTAACTTCACCTGTTTGACCTTAGGCAAGTTCCTTAACCACCCTGTGCCACAATTTTCTCATCAGTAAAATGCAAAAGATAAGAGTGCCTACCACGAAAAGGATATTTTGAGGATTAAATGAGTTAGTGTTTGTAAAGATCTGAGGCCTGGCACATAGAGCTATGTAAGTGTTTATTAAATAATGCAAATATACATACATCCATAAAATTAAAAATTAAAGCCAGATCCAGGTTGTATTTTCTTTCAGGAAGCTACCAGGCATCAGCCATCAATACATTTTTCTTAAATCCTTTAAATACTGTGGAGATCAGGAAAGTCATTTATTCAGTAAATATTTGTTGAGCCCTTACTTTGTGCCAGGTGCTATGCTGGGTGCTGGAGATGCACATCGTGGGGCATGAGAGACTTGGTTCTTATCCCTCATCCTAATAAAATAGGTAACAGTCTAGCAGAGTGTTCTCACCTAAAGGTTATGGAACTTTGGAACAGGAAGGGACTTAAGAGGTAGGGTAAATGTCCAGGTATAGATGTGGAAGGCTGGAGAAGCTTTGTGCCTGTTCCTGGTTAGCTAGCTGGTTTCAGCTTTCATCGTCTGACTACAAGCGCATGCTTCCCTTGGCACCTGTGGGGCCAGGTGTGTCTTGGGGCGCTCACTGCTGGCTTCAGAAGCCTTGATGTAAGAGCACCATTTGTTCTTTTCTGCAAAGGATTGATCTTTCAATTCTCAGATGATGATGGTAACCCTCCTCCTAGTTTGAGTCTTCTTTATAAAATTGTGGCGTATCAGGTAGTAGTTTTTCGTATTTGTTTTAATTTTTACTCCTTACCTAATAAAAGTTAGAAACCCGTGTTGGTCCCTCCAATTGTTTTTGTTTAACTTTAGAGGTTCGTGAGGTTGAAAAGTCTCTTCTGGACCATACCACTCTATTTGGTTTATATAAACCTTTAAAGAAAATAATGTAAGCCCCAACATTTATGAAGTATTAAAAGGGAGAGACTTTTGAGCCGTAATTGACTTGACAAGAAATGGACATAATGAAGGAAGGGGACTGGCTGTTGGCCTGTTGATTTGCTTCCCACACTTTGCTAAAAAGTGGAGCGAGAAGGGGAGAAAATTGACCAGTTTGCTTTACATATGAAAAATATTAAAATATCAGTATGGCCCAGCCACTAGCGTAAGAAAAATTGTTTAACGTTAAGTCTCTAAATGATGTCCTAAAAACCCAACATTTGTGATTATCTAATTAAATTAATAAAGGCTACAGGTAAAAGAAGTGATATAGGATGCATTTTCTGGCAGATAATGCTTCAGAAAAAACTTTCACATCTGCACACGATTATGAATCCCCTGTTGTTACTTCGCTTTCTCCCTTCCTTAGCCCAGGTTTCTCACTATGAACTAATAGTACATAATAATAAAAGCCTGGATGTCCGCCAGCCCAGAGATCTGGCTAACTTTTAGAGTGTTTGTGAAAGTCGAAAAAGCAATGCAGCTGTTATACTGGGTACTTTCCAGCGGAGGATATGTTTTCCAGATGAAAGCGCAAATAGTAATTGAAATGTAATCAGTATTTTTGGCATCTTGGTATTATAATTCTTTTCACTTTTTGTTATGTTAATTGTTCATTTCTTAGGACTTGTTTTATGTTTTTTCTATGGTCTATAATCGACTGAAAGCGAGGGAATGAACAAGTGCTTAAGCAGTTTTTCATTCTTTGTTTAAAAAAAAAAAACCAATGGCAAGCAGCCTCGTTTGTTAGCTGAGGACTTATTTAAAATAACCACAGCATTTTCATTTAAGATAGTTTATTGTGCGACTCATGCTTCAGGCAGCAGAGGGAAGAAAATCTAAATCCCAAATACAGTGTCCAAATTTCAGAGCTGATGGAACATTCGAGATCCTTCAGGTAGGCTGCAGCCTCAGTGCTCATCAGGGCCAGGTTGGCTCTGCCCTGCTCAGTGATCAGCTCACTTTTTTCATCCCCACCAACCACCCTTTAGGGGGAAGGATGCAGTTGGTTTCATTGATATTTGGGGCTTCGGAAGTTTCTTGTTTTCTTTGAGTTAGAAGGGGCTCTAGTTGATCAGTTTTTCTCAACCCTTAGTTTTACAGATCCTGCTGCCTACCCACATCTGAGCCTGATTAAATCACAGAATCACCAGAAGTGATCATGATGTAGCCCAGGGCTAGAACCACTGTTCCAGTCCAGTCCTCTCTCTTTACAGGTGAGGACACTGAGGCCCTGAGCCTCTCAGTGACGTGTCCCAAGACCTCCCCTGGGACTGAGCTGAATGTGAGGTAATCGGTTTCTGGAAGGGATGTCAGAGTCTCTGACTGCAGATCTCTCCCCAGAGGCCATGGACTGCCCTGCATGGAGTCAGGCCAGGAGACTGCAGAGAGCAGGACCCAGTGAGGAGGATGGAGCTTTGAGCTCCCTGCCCCGTTCACCCAAGTGGAAACCGCCCTCTGTGTTCCCACTAGAGCTACCGCGCATTCCTCAGTGAGAGGGGAGATAAACTGCCTCAGGTGCTCCCCCCCCAAAACAAATAGACTTGTAATTAGCTAAATGAGATGGCAGCGTCCAGACCACTTGCTGTTTATCACCAAAGGGCCTTTTCAATAGCTGGTCCCCTCCCGCATCTCTGAGATAGTTCTTTCTCCCCTTTTAGGGAACAGTATGTATTAATGAGGCACCGTGTTTGGCATACCTGACAATTGCTAATGCTGTGTATGTCTATTAAGGATGATTTAAGCCAATTAAGTGTTAGCCTAGCTGGACGGCAAGGCGCAGGTCTGTGGTATGCGAAGAGAGGGGCTGGACCGCGTGCACTCTGAGCTGGTCCTGTCCAGCCCTTCTCATGTCCGAGGCTTTGTCTGCGATGCCCTCCTCACCTGTACTTCCTTCTGCTGCTCAGGCAGATGGGTGCTGCAGCTGCGCACTGGACAGTGGTACTGGGGGTGGTAACCCGGCTCACCCCCTCTCCTCGCACTGGGCACACCTGTGCGACACCCCACCTGGGGGACGGAGCCTCTGGGAGAGAGATCACAGCGGAGCGGGGGGTGGGGAGTTGTGCGAGGAGAGGAAGCCTGGATCCGGGCAGTGTATGCGCACAGAGACTTTGCTTGAGAAACGTTTGAAGACCTGTTGGTGAGCATGTACAGCTCCCTGCAGGTTTGTGCTGCAGGTGATGATGAGCATATTTTAGAACGTTTGATAGAAAAACATGTGCATTGTAAAGCAGGACTGGATTAAAGGGCTTTGGTTCGTTTCCAGACCTGCCGTTTATTCTTGTAACATGACAGCATCCGTTTCCCAATGTGAAACTCCGAGAAATGAAGAAGATGAAGAGAAGGAACATGTGTGTTTTTCTCCTCGGAATGTCAGAGAGTTCACTCATCCTTGATTCTAAGTACTCGCTGGCCTCTGAAATGACCCTCCTCCCCGACCCCACCGAGTGAGACTGTGGCTGTGAAGGGGGAGCTGGCGATTTTCTGCTTTTTTGGCCCCGGAGGCCTCCCCCCGCTATCATCTGGAAGCCGATGGTGAGGGCGTGTTACTCTTGTCCGCAGCCAGTAACGAGGACCTGAGGAGTGTAGGCCGCAGTGGGCAGGCTGCCAGAGTGGTCTGGCGTTACCTGCCCACCCCCTGCCCTGTGAGGGGCTGGTTTACATCAGGGAAGGCTGCTCCTGACATCGCAGTCTATTTCTGGCGGAAGAGACACAGCAGAGATGGGAGAGACCGCCTGCCATTTAGAGGCGATCGGACAAATATTCACTTCAGAGAATGCGTCTTGAGGCGGGCGTGTCTGCGCGCGGGGGACCGCTCCCTGCCTGCTTTTCCTGCGCGCTTCTGGAGGTGAAGATGAACAGGCTTCGCCTGAAGTCCGTCAGAGACGTGTTAATGAAAAATCTGTCTCCGTGCAAAACCAAGGGCAAGGGCCGGCTTTGCTGGCTTCTTTTTCCTTCTTCTTTTTGGAATGTACATGGAAAGCAAGCGGTGGGGGCCCCTCACCCTTCACTTGGGAAGCCTGTCAGACTGGTTAGCAGGAACGTCCTGAAACTTCTAGAGGGAGGTTTCTGGAGAGCATGTGAGTGGTGAGCAGTGGGGTGGAAGAGGGGCGGGTGCTTGCTGGCTGTGCCTGCTTCAGAGTCACGGGGGAGCTCTTTGCAGACTCCTGGGCTAACACAGCAGCTGCCCACTTCCGAGGAGACCGCAACACGGCCCACCCTCCCTGCTGTGTAGCTGGCCACTTTCCTGGCCCAGCGGTCACTCTGGATTTTACACTGGGAGGGGTTTTAACAACTGGGTACATTCTTAGTCTTCTGGGAGTGATCCCTAAGTTTAAAAAAAAATCCTTTTTCTATGTGGAGCTTACTGTACTGAGCTTATTAATTTAAAAAAAAGAAAAAGACATTTTTGGACTCTGGTCATCCAGTCTCAACCCGCCCCCGAGACTGGAGTCTCCATTCTAACGTGCTTTACTCGCTTTCTTTCCATCTGGAGATATGAGAATGATCTCACAGGAACCTGGCCAGTCTCTCAGCACACTGTGTGAGCCGACAGCTGCCTTCCTCTTCTCTTGGAAGACCAGGAATAGTGTGAGGGGTTTCTTTGCTCAACTGCTTAGTGCTTTTGCAGTCAGAGCAAACTAAGGAGGCCAACACCCTTCCTGTCTTCCTTCTACAGGCCAGTGTGGGGCAAGATGCATTTTAGAGAGATTTTGGCACCGGCTCGCTACTCCCTCCCTTGGAGCATTTGAGGGATTTAAAAATATCCAAGGCGAAGAGGCAGGAAATCTCCATAAGCATGAAAATGACCATCCTTGAGGGTCACCATTTGATCCATGCACTCATCACAAACAGGCCATCTCTTTCTGGTCTTTGAACGTATCAATCAGTTCGAGCAACACATCAGTAAAACGTGGACCCATCGCCGTAAGGCAAAACCAGCCAACTTCTGGCTGAGAAACTGCTGAATGCCTAACTTTTCATCATCTCCTAGCTGGGAGTGGTTACAAGGAATGGCTTTCCCCTACTTTCTTGATGTTTCCAAATGTATCAGTTCATTTTTTTTCAGATATATTTTGGTGATATGGTCTGCCTTAGAAAGTGAGTGAGATAAGGACATTTCTGGGAACTGCATTTAAAATAGACGTAATAAAGCAAATTCTGCAGCTGGTGTGGGGCCTTGTTTATTTGATTTGGTTTGTCACCAACTCTCTTCTGAGTAGCCCCATAGTTATGTCAGGACTAAGCTGCAAAATGACCGATGCTGGAATTGTGAGCATTGACCTTGAAGTGCACTAGGTGGGACTGATGAGGTCCAGTCCCCTCCGTTAGAGCCAAAATCTGATCAGGAGAATCACAGAGTAATTTTTTAGGGAAACTTGAAATGCAGTCCCCTTCTCCCCAAACTGAAGAAGCAAAGAGAGGTTTTCATATAAGCGGTATCAACAGAAGACTGTGAAACACAAACTGTTTTATGTTCTGATGTTCTGTGACTGTCTTAGATAAAAAACTTTTTACATTTTCACGTCTGTTTAGATAGCAGGAATGTCTCTACTTTTTGTGAAGGACAAAATCTCAGGCTCAATAATATGCCCTCAAAAATATGTCACATCAGCATAGGCAGTATTTTCTAACGAAAAGTTTTTTTCTTTAATAAACATGTTTTATTTGCTACCTTATGATATTAAAAAGTATAAAATTACCTAATAAAATAGTTGTTTTGATAAATATTTCCAATGGTGCACTTAAAATTAATGTTTTCATCAAAATGTAAAAGCTGTTTTCAAAATTTTTTGCCTTTTTTTTCAATGGGGTTGTGAAACTCAATGTAAATGTTTATAAATGTTTGCAGAAGAGTGCTTTTTTTCCTAATTTTTATTTTTTGGCTGTACTGGGTCTTAGTTGCTATGCACAGGGCTTCCTCTAGTTATGGCGAGCGGGGGCTACTCTTCATTGTGGTGCATGGGCTTCTCATTGCTGTGGCTTCTCTTGTTGTGGAGCACAGGCTCTAGGCATGAGAGCTTCAGTAGTGGCGGCGCATAGGCTCATTAGCTGTGGCTCGCAGGCTCTAGAGCGCAGTCTCAGTAGTTGTGGCACATGGGCTTAGTTGCTCCGTGGCATGTGGGATCTTCCCCGACCAGGGATTGAACCCGTGTCCCCTGCATTGGCAGGCGGATTCTTAACCACTGTACCACCAGGGAAGTCCCTGCAGAAGAGTACTTTTGTTTTAAAGAGAGTGCAGACGTTCTCTTAATACGAGAACACCCCAACAAAGAAAGGTTGTCATTAAAGTAATAGAGATTCAGTTAAAAATAGGCAAAACCATTCTTTTGGAATATCCTCAGCCCTGTGGAAGAGCGTGTGGTGCATACCTTGGGAACCAAGTTGTAAGTACTGTAGTATTACTACAGTGTGCTGATGAGAAGAACGGTAAACACTTTGTGGTTAACCAAATCACAGAGGCCTGTTAGTTGGAAGGGATCTTGGAATTCCTGCAGCCCAGATTTGCACCCAGTACTCCATCCCACTGTGGCCACCCTGTCAAAGGATACTTCCCCACCCAGGGTGAGCCTCTGGTGGTGCTGGTGAGCTCTGCTGCTCTCGGGCCAGCCCTCTGCATTTTTGGAAAGCTCTAGTTGTTAGAAAGCTGCTCCTAACCCTGAGTCACTGTGAATTTGTTGCTCACTGCTGCCAAGGAGCCTGTGCCAGTGCCAACATGAAGGCTTCTGAAGCTACTTCAAGGTAGTTGTCTGGTGTCCCTTTAAGACTTTTTTCTCCTGGGGGTCCTGAGTCCTGCCTGGGACTCCCAGGTTCTTACAGCCGGCTGCCCGCTTCTGGACACTCTCGAATTGCTCAGTACCCTGGGTGGTTACTTCATTTCTAACAATTGCACTACCTTCTGCTGGTGCTTCGTATGGAGCTGACCATGTTTTCTTTGCGTTGCTGTCAGTTTTCATGTTTTCTAACCTTGGGTACGTAAAAAATCTAAATGTAGGACTCAGTGTGTTCTTGAATAATTATGTCTCTTCTTGGTCTGGGGTCCTCCGTGGGCGCTGAGCATGCTTTCTGAGATCGTGAGGAAGGTGTTGATGAGCTTGGGCCCTGGGTTATGAATCTGTCCCATCACCCTTTCATCTTCAAGTCTGCGCCCTTTCAGCCAGCAATCAAGATTTGAGTTGGGAAATTAGCCTCTGTGATTTAGATAGAAATTTGAGGTTGCCATTTGAAGTTTTTCCTTTGGTGATTATGGGAAATCAAAAATTCTAATGTGGTTAAGTACAGTAGAAAAATTAAGATGCAGATAATCCTTAATCATTTAGGGGTTTATTTTAGTTTTGTTTGATTTTTACTATTTCTAGCTTTAATTTGAACCAATTTACCATTGGGTAAACTGGAAAATTTTTCTTCTTGATACAGCTGCTTTGGTAGGGAAAGTGCTTATGATACCCTTGGAAGATTAAAATTAAGTATAAAGTTTATTCATTAAATGTTTACCTATTGTCTACTATGTGCTAGGCATTATACCTAGGGCTATGTTGGTGAAAAAGAGAGAGATACCTAATAATTCATGGAGAGTATGGTATATAAGGTGAGATAGTCATTAACAGTTACACAGGTGATTTTTTAAACACTCTTGGTACATGCCATGAAAAAAGATTCCAACAAGAGCATATAACAGGAGCCCTGGGCTCGGAGCTTCAGAAGAGCCTTCCTGGAGAAAGTAATGTTTAGGCTGACCTGGTTCTTGTTTATCTGTTGTCCCTATCTTTAAAAATCGCAAATTGTTGAGAGAGAGCAGCTTCACTGCTAATGAGATTAGAAAGCCTTCCTAATTACCGGGTACTTTTGGGGTTGGAATTGGCATTTGATGGCATGAAACACAGCTTTAGGGTTCGCTCAGACACCACTAAAAAATCCAGCCACTGCAGGGACGCCCACCCCTTCATTTTTTCTCTATACAGAATCATAGGATGCTAAAATAATTTTATTCCCTCCAATTCTGTAAACTGCACTCCTGTCCTGTTCATTCTCCACTCTGTTGCTGAGTTTGACGAAAGGAACTAACTTCTTTGAAAGCATTTGGAGGAAGGAAAAATGAAGTGCATGTTATGTTGTAGATATTTTGGGACGTAGAAAACTGGTTTATTAATAACATATCTCGAGATGAAAATACAGGCTTCATTTTGGTCAGGCAAGGAGTTCAGATATACATTTTCCAAAATCACATCACCAGGGAGCTTTTAAAGAAAGAAATTCAGAGCAGTCTGGATGCTCTGGTTCTTATTCTTTTAGGCCTATATCCCCCTGTTGCGGGGACAAGGAAGGTTGCTGGTTTCCTTGCTCTCTCACTCTCTCTCTCTCTTTTTTTTTTTAATTTTAAAAAATTATTTATTTTTATTCAAGTATAGTTAATTTACAATATTGTGTTAGTTTCAGATGTGTAGCATAGTGATTCAGTATTTTTGCAGGTTATACCCCATTGTAGGTTATTACACGATAATGGCTATAATTCCCTGTGCTGTATCCTCGTTATTCCTTTGCTCTTGAACCTGACTGAGGACTTCACCAGCTAAGACCTGATTTTCATTTTGAAGTAATTTGAGCAATAGAGGGGGAGCCAAGCAAGTCTGAATTGCAGGCGTCTGCCCCCATAGTAGCTTTGGGCAGGCTGTGCGTGCCTTTCTGCCAAGTTTCGAGTGTTGGGTTGCGGGCAGAGCTGGGTTATGGCCTGGCCCTGTGGTGGGTGTGCGTGCTGTGTCTGCTCACCTGATGGTGAATGCTCTCGCTCGTAGCTCTCGTCAGGAGCTCCTCTGGGATGCTAAACGTATGGCAGCATTTTAACCAGTGTGGCTGATTTTTCTCATCTATCAGTGTTTAAATATTATGGAAAGCCAATGTGAACCTCCACATTTGCTTTAAGGGACCTTTGTTACCAACCTTGATACTGAGCACCTTTGTAATCAGGTTTTTAAACAGTAACATGCATAATTCTAATGGATTTCAGTCTGTATATGTTGTTAAAAGTGTTTTTTTTTTTAAAAAAAAACCTTTTTTCCCCCCAAATTGATAGGTTTAAACAGATTTGAGTACTAGAGGTTTGATCATGTTAAAATGGTAATTATTTGAATGTTTTTTCTGGGATTGATGTCACTTCTTTTCAAGTATCATAGGCCAACCTTCATTCATTTTGTTTATTTGAAAGGTTACAGATTTCTAAATAGTTTGGGAAACATTTGCCAACCATGCAGAGGGGAAGGGCTTGCTGTTGAAGTGTAAACCCAAGCAGTGAGTGTTGTTTGAACTGCTCTTTGAGACAATTTAATAATATTAAAACCTTTGGAAATTTGGGTATTATTAGACAAGCCTAGGCTTTAAGTCATTTTGCAAAGGAGAATGTTTCTCAGGATACCACATATGAAAATAACTGTTTATTTACCCCAAATGAGATTGTGAAATTTGTGATTATTCCATTCCTATCCAAATTTGACCCTTCATATTTTGTTGGTTGAAAATAAATGTCTTAAAAAAATTCATCCTTTGCTAAATGAATCTGCGTAAGGAGACTGTTGCCCCTTACATAACAATTACAATTTATCCTGATCCAGGATGCATCATTATTTAGGCAGAAAGAAGCATTGTGCTTCAGCATTAGAATGCTCTGTGGCGACCCTGCCCCGCCACCTGCCATCTTCTTTCACGATTGTTTTGAGCATCTGCTGTGGCTGAAGTGCTGGTGCTGGGGGTGGAAAGATGAGCAGAACAGACAGATCCTGGCCCTCATGGAGCTTAATGTGTGTGCCTCCTTCATCATTTCCTGTAGTGTTGCCTTTCGTTGTGGTTCTACATATTTCTGTCATTTGATCATTCTTCCAGGAAATTGAGATATGCATTTTCACTTGATAAGATTTGCAGAGAATTTTGGCACTGGGCTGTTCTAGGAGTAAAAGTCAGCTTCCAAATAGCACATTATTGCCCCTCTGTTGTTCCGGCACTCATGCCTTATAAAACTTCCCAAAGAGTAAGGCCGTGAAACGCCAAACTCATTGAAATTCAGGATTGGCGTTTTGGCAGTAGTACCATGAGACCTACTCCTAACGTAATTTAAAACTATCTGGAAGTAAAGGTAAGACCAAACTGGTTATTTATAGTGGCTCAGAAACCCCACGTTGGCCATAAGACCATGGTGTTAGGTCTGCACTGAGTTAATGATTTCAATTTTAATTGCTTTTCTCTGTTAATAGAACAAAAACAAGGATAGCCTCTAGCAGCCAAGTATATGAGGAAACCTTGTATTTTAATAGGAATTATTTTTAAATGTTTTTGTTTGGTTCAGATGAGGTGATTTTGAGGCTTATAGATAGATACTGGAAAAGCTGACCTTACTTTCTAGATCTATTTTCGAAATAAAGTTAGTGCTAAAAAATTTTAGGGCTTACAAATTTATATTTAGAATCTAGATAGTATCATATGTAGGCAGAGAAAAGAAATAACTTTGTTTGAAATAACTTTGTTTAAAATAACTTTAAAATTTTAATGTGCAAATAGTACGTGAGGATAAATTTCTATGCAGTATATTAAGAATTTTTCTTTTGTTCAAGGCATTCAAACAGTAAATCTGTTTATAATTTCACTGTTGTGCAGATCACTCTGTAAAGTGGAGGGTCAGGGAGATGCCTTGTTATTCCCCCTACTTTATAGTTTTTCTTGTAGAAGAAATGTATTCTTGGTCATACTGTGTGGTGATGATAAGTTCTTAAGCCACCCTGATATAATCTTTTAGACAAATTGTTTTAAAATAGAATGAATTATGGTCAGTGTATTTTCTGATGGTGAATCTTTTGAAATAAGTAATTTCCTTTATGGTAAGGGTTAATTTTGCTACTCCAAGTAGTAGAACCTGGTTTAACCTGCCATGTTAAAAGCATAAAATTTGTCCCTAGAACTTTATTCATAAACTTAGAACTGGGCTTCCAGTGGCATCTTTCATCTGGGTGGGAAAGAGGTTACTTGTGAATATTGGGAATGAAGGTGTCTTAGTCTGTGTGGACTGTCTGCTGTTACAAAATATCATAGACTGGGTGGCATAGAAACATTTATTTTTCAAAGCTCTGGAGGCTGGGAAGTCCACGATCAAGGTGCTGGCAGATTTGGTGTCTGGTGAGGGCCTGCTTCCTGGTACATCCTGCTGTGTCCTCACACGATGGAAGGAATGAGGTTATACTCTTGAGGTTTCTCTTATAATTCCATTCATGAGGGCTCTGCCCTCATGACCTAATCATCTCCCAAAGGTCCCAAGTCCAAATGCCATCACATTGGGGCATTAGCATTTAACATGTGAATGGGGCAGGGGACACAAACATTCAGTCTGTAGCAGAAGGCTTATAATGAGTGCGTTAGTCATTGCGTGTTGTAGGCAGAAGATGGCTAAATCATCACTGCTTCCCTGGGGTACATATGTTAGTGCTAGGGAGGAGTAGCCTACTGTGAGTTTTTACATCAGAGACATGGGACCCATGGTGTATGAAATTCCAATTCTGTGGTGCAAAGAAATGTGCTCTTCATGTTCCTGTCTTCTAAGGCCTGCCTTCAAGTCTTAACTTACCTAAAGGTGATAAATATATTTCCTTTAGCTTGGACAGTGTTTCTTTCTTTTTTTTTTTAAGCTCTTTATTAGAATATAATTGCTTTACACTGTTGTGCCAGCTTTTGCTGTACAACAGAGTGAATCAGCTGTATTTATACATATATCCCCATACCCCCTCCCGCCCGCGACTCCTTCCCACCTTTCCTATCCTAGCCCTCTGAGTCATCACCCATCATATAGTTGATCTCCCCGTGTTATGCAGCAGCTTCCCACTAGCTATCTATTTTACATTTGGTAGTGTAACATATGTCAGTGCTACTCTCTCACTTCGTCTCAGCTTCCCCTTCAGGCCCTGCCCCGTGTCCTCAAGTCCATTCTCTACATTTGCATCTTTATTCTTGCCCTGTCACTTGTCCTCAAGTCCATTCTCTACATCTGCATCTTTATTCTTGCCCTGTCACTGGTGGACAGTGTTTCTTAATCTGTTTTTCATTATTCCTTTCCTCTACCAGAATTCTTTTAGACAGTTTGAAATTTTAATACTGATGAAATTTTAATACTACAGATGTACTATATCTGTGCTTACAATAAAAGAAAGTTTTTTTCCCCCACCCCCAAATGAATTTTCATTCTTTGGGAGCAGTATTTCCCCCATTGAGAATACATGAGCAAGGACAGCTGGGTGGGTGGGTTGCTGCCCTGTATAGTAATTAGGCTTTGAAGGAGGCTCATCTCTTTTCTTATTTATTTAAGAACCTAGAGTCCATTCGATAGTTTTCTGATATGGACTGCTATTAAAACATTGTTGCTCAAAGCACAAGCTATTTATTCATTCATGGAGTCATACACACGTGGCTCAGACCCTCCTGGCTTCCTCATTTCCTTGCTGTGCCACCACGGGCAAAGCCTTATTTAGTTCATTCATCTGTAAAATAGGGCAGTAATAGTATCTACCTCAAAAGGCTGCTGGGGAAGACTGAAAGAGCGAGTAAAGCACCATGCTCGGCATAAAGTGAGCCCACAAAGTAATTCAGCTATTTTTAATAGTACTAGAGTTTTCTTTGATTGTTGGACTCATCAGCTCTCTGCATTTTAAAGATTAGACAGGTTCTTGTGGCTCTGGATTCAATGGTGATAAAGATATTACAGATGTTGGGTTCTTAGCTGTAAGACTTGATCCAGTTGTTTCAGTCTTCAGGCCCCCGTTTCCACATTTTGTTAATTAAGATAGAAAGCAGAGTAAGTTGGTTGAAAATTCAAATAGAGCAGTAATCCTAATAAATGTACATGGGTTATATTTGCCCACTAAATGACAGACTCTTGGATTGGATTAAAAAATGAGACATATCTAAAACAAAATGACTCTACAAGGTTTAAAAGAAAGGGGACAGGGAGGGACAGGCAAATATTACTATCACTGAAAACAGAATTGATATATGAATATGGAGAAAATAGAATATTTCATAATGTTAACAACCCCCAAGAAGATAAAATAATTACGATTTGCATGTATCCAGGGACTTACAAGGAAAATCTGTTAAATCCACAGTCATGGTGGTAGATTTTAACATATTCTGTCACTGATAAATAAAAACAGGCAAAAGTTAGTGTGACTATAGAGTATTTGAAGACCACCTTTATTAACAAGTTTAATTTTAAACAGGTCTCTTGAGTACCGTTCCCTTGCAAAATGGTCAGAGTCTATGAATTTTGCCTGGTTTATGCAGCCAGGTAACACTCTTTGTACAGTAGATGTGTTTCTGTAAAGCTTTAGGTAAACTAGGTAATGGTAAACGTGAATGATAAACTTTTCTAAAGGACTTTGTGTGTGTGCGACTTCCCTTATGTTGTCAGCTCTCATGCTAGGACTTTCTCTGCGTGTCCTGGTGTTTGTGAGCAGAGAACTTTGAATGTTTAGGATGGACTCTTAGGCCTTTTTTATGGAACTGAGTCCGAGAACCTGCGTAACAGTCAGTTAGCCACATTTATTCATCACAGTGGTTCTAGATGTGGTTTCTTGCAGAGACTCCTCTTTATTGGCCATTTTACCTGTACTGCAGAATGCTTCGGTGGCCGACTGTAAACAGGGTGTGACTCTCTTGCTTTCTGACTACTGGAGAGTTGAAAGGATTTGAGGCAAAACTCTCAGAGGTCCCTTCCTGGAAACTCTCAGACATAGTTTGGTCCCTCCAGAGTCCCTGAGCAGGATTTTTTTTTTTTTTTTTTTTTTTACAGATAGCACACCAGCAATCCAATGTGATTTTTCAATTTTTTTATGAGTGAAATGGGAGGGTTTTTAAGTGTCTGCAGAACATTTGGGTTTGTGAATTCCGTTGAAGTAATTGTTAGCATATGGTTTTCTTCCTCAAAAAGGGTTGGAAAATGTTGTCACCTTTTTCTTTTTTAATTTATTTGAGCCTGTAATTAATATTGGATATTAATGAAGCATGTGTTTGTGCATGTATGTAGTGCCAGTGAAAATTCCATTTATTCTCTCTATTGTTGCTTTATTCTCTGATATCTGAATAGTTTGGACAAAAAATATTTTCATGGGTAAAAATGAAATTAAAAAGGGAAACATAGGGACTTCCTAGATGGCGCAGTGGTTAAGAATCTGCCTGCCAGTGCAGGGGACACAGGTTTGATTCCTGGTCCAGGAAGATCCCACATGCCGGGGAACAGCCAAGGCTGTGTGCGACAACTACTGAGCCTGTGCTCTAGAGCCCGCACACCACAACTACTAAAGTCCGGGCACCTACAGCCCGTGCTCCACAACAAGAGAAGCCACCACAATGAGGAGCCTGTGCACCACAATGAAGAGTAGCCCCCACTCACTGCAACTAAAGAAAGCCCATGCACAGCAGCGAAGACCTAATGCAGCCAATAAATAAATAAATTTATTTAAAAGAAAGGGAAGCATAAATTTTAATAAGTACATAGAGAAGTAGCTTGTTAAATATATGTTGGTGTTCATTAGCAGCCTAGTCTAAAAACGTGACTGCCTTAAAGGCAGAGAGCCCAGCAGATCTTTATAGCTTAAAAGGGTATGTGTTCTGGGCTTTATGACTAATGGAGACAGTACCAGCGTGGCAGCTTGAATTGCCATTGCTCCTGTGGCCTCACTTTCCCATCCTCCATCCAGTCTCCCGCCCTCTTAGCCAGTCCATAAATAATTAACAAGCACTGAATGTTTCCATGCACCTTGCTCGGAGTTGAGAAATATAAAGACAGTATGATGGGGACATGACCTTAAGAGCCTGTATCCTACTGATGATTAGTAAATAGAAGTTTTGCGATTATGAAAGTCTTATAATAATAAGTGATAGGGCAGAGGTATATAAGGAGTCTAGGAAGGAGGACCTATGTGGGTTGTCTAACGTCTAACTCATACCAGGTGGTGGTTCAGGGGTGGCTTCCTGGATGAGGTGACACATCAGCTAGGATTTGTTGGAATAGCCAAGAGCTGTTCTAGGTAGTAGTTTTGGAGGTGAGACCAGAGTGTGACTTTTCCTTCAGGAGCTATAAGAGTTGAAGACAAGAATATTGAAACCAGACTGGAAAGCTGGGCAGGGCCCCTCATGAAGGCTCTCATTTCTCTTCAGAGAGTTCTGGGTATTATTCTGAAGGCATGGGGATTTACTATTCTGAAGGCGTGGACATTGGTGGATTTTAGCTATGGGAGTAAGATGATTACAATTACATTTTAAAAAGGTCCTTCTGGTGGTTACTGTAGGGGAGTGGATTAGGGGTTAAAGTGAGAGGTGAGGCACTGGACTAAGAAACTGTCGCTTGAGATAACGGATGAGATTTTCAGGAGGTGCAGTCAATCTTGGGGCCTAAATATAGGAAGAGAGAGAGAAATGAGGGATGACTGCAATGTTTCTAGCTGAGGTCAGCAGGAGAAGTGAGGGTGCTGTTCAGTGCGGGAGTGAGAGAGGGAAAACAGGGTTTGAGCGAGGAATTAGGAGTTTAGTTGTAGGCACCGACTTGGAAGTCCTTAGGAGATGCTGCCCTTAGCTGTCCAGGGAGTGGTTGTCACTGTAGGGTAGTGGGTAGCATCACCCAGGGAGACAGAGAGGGCGGTGGAAAGAAGCCTGGAGATAAAACTATAAAGAACAAAACCCTGTGCGTTGATATAATACCCATGTGACAGGGAAAATAGATTTGGTACCTTGGAAAATAAACAGATCAAGTGTTTTCCCTCTGGGCTTTGCCAGGTATAGACTTTCAGAATTTTAATCAATGAAGAGGAAAACTAATAAGTAACTCCTAAAGCTGGGAGTGATGAAGCTCCAGTTTTTCCTGTTGATTATGACCTTGTGGTAGTTCATCCAGAGTTGAACTTCTTGGCTTCATACGTCTATAGTGGTAGTTTCCTCATCTGTTTCCATCTTTGTTTGACAGTTTGAAGAAATAAAATTGTTTTCCTAATGAAGCAGAAAATTATAAAGCTTTTGGAATGTCTTTGTATTTTTGGAACGTTCCAGTTCATAGGAATTAGAGAAGGGCAGAGGATTAGAGAAGAGTAATTTGTGGAGGGGGCTTGGCTTTTTTACTTACTCATTATTTTTACACACACACACACACACACACACACACACACACACACACACACACACACACACACACACACGCAGGATGGAGAAGAGCAGGGAAGCACTTTTAATCATCTTCCCAGTATCTAGCCACAGAAGTTACTCATATCACATCTGGGATATCAGTGATTTTTGTTCACTGAAGGATTATTTAATGGGTTCCTGCTGTGGTGATCGAGTCAGGATTCGGGCCCTCACAGAGCCAGTGAAGGCAGTGAGCACCCTTCCCTGGAGTGGAGATCATCTTATCTCACGCCAGCCTTACATAGTCCTCTCAAGCTTTCCTGATGGCAGACGCACCGCCAGGCAGGGTTCCAAGATGGCCAGCTCTCCTCTCTTCTCTCCTCCTAATCTTCCCACAGCCATTTAAGTACAGATTGCTTCACTGGCTGTTGGGACACATGGCTGATAGCACCTTGGGAGAATCTAGCCCTTTATAGATAACCTCCTGGGGACGCCTACACGTGCCATGTAAGCTGCCCCTGCAGCTGGCACCATCCCTTGTTGAAGTGGGTTGGAGGGTAATGATGTTTATAGCTCACTGGGCTTTCTGGAATCCCTGTGCCTGGGTACGCTCTCATCCATGCTCTTGCCTTGACTGTTCCCTCACCCTCAGGTTCCTGCATTGTTGCTGTTGAATACCTAGAAGCATCCTTTCACTGTGGCCCTGGTGGGGAAGTGGGAATTTTTGCTTTGACATATCCCTGAAAATTAAAAAAAAAAAATCTATTATGGAAACTCTACTGTTTGGTGAGAATATTGCCTTAGGACAGAGAACTCTGAAGAAAAAAATGCCACTGATATCCAGGTTTTTAGACGCTCAAGTGAAACAATCGAATAAAAAGAATAACTTATAGTCAGTATTTCTTTTGTGTACAGACTCGTAGGGACTTTTGCTTCCCAGTCACTTCTTTGCTTTGAGGAACAATAATGTTATGAAAGAACACCATTAAAGAAGAATACATAGGAAACGTGTTTACATCCTCTGAATGACTTATTTTAAACTTAAGTCAAGGACTCAACATGTGCTTGTTGAGAAATTTGTGGATAAGTCAGTGATTTGGGGATAAGTCAGTGGTAGGAAGAGAATCATGGGGTGTAGGTGGGCTCCAGAGTCAGGGGTGGTTGGGGCCGGAGCACAGATTGCTCGCTGCCCTGGGGGCCACGGTGTGGCTTGTTCTCGTTGGTCAGCAGGTGGCACCAAATAGCCAGAACGAATCTGGGAAGAGGTACTTGTTGTTTAGATTTCACCTTGGGTTGGGTTAAGTGTTTTGGAGTTAACAGCCCTTTCACATTTTTCCCCCTAGAGATGGCGTCCTCCAAGGCTGAGTTTTGTGGAAGTCTTTGGTTTCGATAGTCATAAAAAGTAACCATCTCCAAGGTCAAATAGTACATAATGTTGATTTTTTTTTTTTGAAGGGGTTATGACTGTTAAAAGCAACTGTAAGATCCTTCTTTAGAATATACTTACTGGCTTAGGTGTCTGAATTTTTTAGTGTTTTTATGAAATCTTTTAAGTACATTGCTAATGGAGGTATTAAAATTAATCTGTTGATAAATTTATGTTGTTGACATTGACAGTGTCTGCCTGATGGGGATCCAGGATTTTACTCCCATCCAGGATGTTTCTCTTTGAGCAGAGGTGGGTGACTGTGAGTTACAGGTGTGTGGTTCAGTCGTGAGGTGGATGCAGTGCTTCTTCCTTAGGGACACAGAGGATGTGTTGGGGATGTTCTTGGATATCTTGTGAGAAAATAGCTGATGACAAAAGAGGGGGCAGGTCTGTGCGTGTGCCCCCAGTCATTACACTACTTGACGTGCAGTTCATTTGTTTCAGCTTAATTTATTGTCCGCGGAAACCTGGTTACGTGTGCTATGTGTGGTTCTGTGCTAGAACTTGAGAAAAGCTGCCTTTTGAAGCACAATGAGAAGTGTTTCTTTTCTGTGTATGTGGCTTTGTTTATTTTCTTTGGTGCCATATGTGGGGAAAAATGTGAGCTCAAGTGGTCCATTTGTGGTTGCCAGGTGGTGTCTGCTTTGATTAGTGCACGGGCTCCAGTGATCAGGCTTGCTAACTCTGGTCTGTGCGTGCATTCTTAGTGCACGCTGAATGAGGTTGTCATGAAATGAGCTTCCAGGTACAAAATCTTATAATTAATTTTTGAGTCTTAAGATGGGGCGTGTGGGACGGATGGGAGGGGAAGATGGCAAACATCTTTTCCCTTGGGACATCTTCCTGCAACTAAGTGGGAGGGTGCATCTTGCTTCCTCCTCTTTTTAATTTACTTAGATAGCCTTGTGTATAAAACGTGCGGAAACTGAGCCACACCAGTAGGAATTAAGCACATATCCTTGCCTCCTAGAATCTTTTTTTCACACAGCACCAGGATTGATCTTTTAAAAAATGTACATCCAGTGATGTCTTTCTCCGAAGAAGACATACAGATGGCCAACAAACACATGAAAAGATGCTCAACATCACTCATCATCAGAGAAATGCAAGTCAAAGCCACAATAAGGTATCACCTCACACCGATCAGAATGGCCATCATCACAAAATCTGGAAACAACACATGTTGGAGAGGGTGTGGAGAAAAGGGAACTCTCCTGCACTGTTGGTGGGGATGTAAGTTGGTACAGCCACTATGGAAAACAATTTGGAGGTTCCTTAAAAAACTACAAATAGAACTTCCATATGATCCAGTAATCCCACTCCTGGGCATATACCCAAAGAAAACCATAATCCCAAAAGAAACTTGTACCATAATGTTTATTGCAGCACTCTTTACAATAGCCAGGACATGGAAGCAACCTAAATGCCCATCAACAAATGAATGGATAAAGAAGATGTGGCATATATACACAGTGGAATATTACTCAGCTATAAAAAGGGATGAGATGGAGCTATATGTAATGAGGTGGATAGACCTACAGTCTGTCATACAGAGTGAAGTAAGTCAGAAAGAGAAAGACAAATATTGTATGCTAACTCACATATATGGAATCTAAAAATGGTACTGATGAACTCAGTGAAAAGAACAAGGAAGCAGATACAGAGAATGGACTGGAGAACTTGAGGTTTGGGGGGGGCAGGGGGTGAAGGGGCAGCTGAGACGCAGCGAGAGAGTAGCACAGACATATATATACTACCAACTGTAAAACAGATAGTTAGTGGGAAGTTGTTGTATAACAAAGGGAGTTCAACTCGAGGATGGAAGATGCCTTAGAGGACTGGGGCGGGGAGGGTGGGGGGGACTCGAGGAGGGAGGAGTCAAGGAAGGGAGGGAATACGGGGATACTTGTGTAAAAACAATTGATTGAACTTGGTGTACCCCCCAAAAAATAATAAATAAATAAATAAAATTAAAAAAAGAAATGTACATCCAGTGATGTCAGTTATTAGGTTAAAATCCTGCCATGGCTTCCCTTACACTTAGGTTAACAGCCCTTTGTGGTCTGGCTCTACCTACCTTCCCAGCCTCACCTCCTTGTCTCTCTCCCTGTGCACCAGACTCTGGCCACATACAGCTCTTCATTCCTCCAGCAAGCCATGCTGGTCTCACCATAGGGCCTGTACCTGGAATGTTATTCCTCTTGATCTGAGTGTGACAACATCATTGAGATCTCAGTTTAAATACTGACTCAGGCCTTCCCTGACCACCAGCTCTAAAATAGCCATTCATTCATTTTCTCTCTTTTACTCTTAAATTAAGATATAACTGACATATAGTACTTTGTCAGTGTTAAGGTGTAAGATGTGTTGATTTCATGTGTGTATATACTGCAGTATGATTACCACGGTAGCATTAGCTCATACCTCTATCACTTCACATAATTATCATTTCTGTTTTGTGGTGAGAATGATTAAGTCTAGTCTCTTAGCAGCTCTGAAGTTTATAACACGGTATTATTGATTACTCACTCTGTCACATCACTCCAGTTTCATTTCATTTTCTTTCAGCTACCTTGTCTTGTCTTGTGTGCCTTCTGTCTGGCTCATCCTGCGAGGATGTAAGCTTCACTAGAGCCAGGTCCTTGTCTGTTTACTGTTAACCCCAGCATCTGGAACGGTGCTGAGCATGTACTGGGTCCCCAGAACATCTTGGTTCCTTGAATGAATAATAGCTGTCTTGAAGGGAGAAGCTACATATTTGAAGCTAAATGTATTTCTCTTCATTCTCTGAGGGCACTGTGATAAAGACAAGATGGCAGTGGGCCAAACGTTGAGGCTGACGTTCTTATTTCCCATGTATCCCTGTAAAACACTGTGGCCTTGGGTGGGTCCCTGAGGTGTGGGTATTGGGGTTGGTAGTAGAATTTGTAATAACACAGTCATATACATAATTTCAGTCATTGTTCAGTTATTTTTGGCATCTGTTAGACACCAGTACTGTCCTTGCCGCTATATATATACTTACTATGTCATTTAATCTTAGGCATCAGGTTTCTAATATGTAAATGATATGTTTAGGTAAAATGATCTGTTAGTTCTCTTATATCACATTATGTGAATTTCTAGACGTGAAAAGATTCTAGTTTATGGTGACACACAATAGAAACAAATTAGTTCATTCAGAACCCCAAGGTAGGTATTCATCCACTTCTAATAAAACTTTAAAATTTCAAAGTTTAAACTTTAGAAAGAAGGAAGCAACCCACCCTTTGTTGGGCATCCGTCACCTCTTTCAGTCTTCTCAACAGCCTGTAGTGTCTTCCCCTCTTCAGTGGCTGGGGAAGCGGAGGCGCGGCGATGTTAGGTGCCTTGGCCAAGGTCACACACGTGTTCTGAGGCAGTGCTGAAGTCCCAGACCGGCTTTGATTGACTCCAGAGACCTGCTCTTGGCACGTAGGCGTTGTGCTAGCTTCTGCTCACCTTTCCCCAGTAGGTCTCGTGGGGACTGACAGCCTAGACGTCTGACTAGGGATTTCCTTCTCTTTCTCACAGGTCTCTAGGAAGGAGCTGATGTGGAGGAGCAGCTGAGACGGTCCACGATGACGACCACGGTAGCCACAGACTACGACAACATTGAGATCCAGCAGCAGTACAGCGATGTCAACAACCGCTGGGACGTGGACGACTGGGACAACGAGAACAGCTCCGCCAGGCTCTTTGAGCGGTCGCGCATCAAGGCTCTGGCAGGTAGGGCTCCCTGATAGCCTGTCACAGAGGCCTGGGATGCCTTACAGGTCCCTTTGAAATCATCCACCCTGCCCCCCTTGCAAGATCAGCTCGTCTCTACTTGAACACGGCCCACCAGAGCAAGCCGACCGTTTCATAAGGGGGCCAGTTCCCTGTTCAGAGAATGGTCGATCCCACGGCCAAAATGATTTTGAGAGCACGGGGTGGTATTTATAGCCGTTCAGAAAGAGATGCCCTAGACTTACCAGAATTCTTTTATTTTAACACATCTTACATTTCAATATATTGAAGTGTGCTATACTTTAGACACAAAAATACTGTTGACCCTGGAACAACAGGGGGGTTGGGGCACCAGCCTGCTACACAGTCGAAAATCCATGTATTTGATTCCCCCAGAACTTAACTACTAATAGCCCACTGTTGCTGAAGCCTTATCCATAACATAGAGAGTCAGTTAACACGTGATTTGTAAGTTGTATGTATCATATACTGTATTCTTACTGTAAAGTAAGCTGGAGAAGAGAACATGTTATTAAGAAAATCATAAGGAAGGGAAAATACATTTACTGTACATCTGTATATTTATTGAAAATAAATGTGTAAGTGTACATGCACAGTTCAAACTCATGTTGTTCAGGGGTCAACTGTATGCAAATTAACCTGTCTACTTAGGGCCTGTGATATAGAAATCAACTTGATCTGTTACAGTACTTATTTTGAGTGACCAAGGTTAGTTAGTATCATGTGCAATGGTTTTAGATCTGAAAAGCAAACTTAATCTGATGAGGGCACATTCAGTGCTATAACAGGTAAGTCTGCCATTGATGAAGTTAACAGGCACACATCCCTTACTTCGTGATTTCTCACTCCCTTGTTGCTGTTGAGTACTTAGAGCACACTTTTACCAGGGCCCTAGATGAGGTGGGGAGTGTTTTGTCTTGAAATTGCCCTGAAAATCAGGAAGAGGTTCAGTCACAATGAAAACTCAGCAGTCCTGAATATGTGTAAACCAAGGGGCCAATGTGGAGTTTTTTCAAAATCCTGCCTCTGTGCTTTGAGATCTCAAATAAAATGATTTCCAGGTGAGAAGAGTGGGTTTATATATTTTTTCCTAATATTCTTTAATCATGGCAAGTAAATAAAAGTCATGACTTAAACAGGTAAGTTTACTGTTACTTGTGAAGATAGCTCACTTTTTTTGTTGCCTTTACAGTGTAATCTGAATATGAGGCATGTATCTTTGGAGTTCTCTCAGTTGTAAGCAAAAGGAAACTTAACCCAGAGTGGTTTCAGTGACAAAGAGAAATGACAGAGAATAGTAGACAAATTCAGCATTTAAGCCAGACTTGCTCCTGGGCTTAAATGGTGTGACCAGGATCCAATTTCTTTCTCTCTGCTTTTTGGCTTTCCTTGCTGGTGTGGACTCTGTTCTCAGGTAGGCTGTTGGGCCCCAGAGTCCCAGGATGGCTGCCCCAGGTCCCAGATCTGTTTGCAAGGACATCCAGTAGAAAAGAACACCTCTGTTTGCCCAGGGCTGTACTTCCACTGCAGGCCCGGGTTCAGTCCCACTGGCTTGACTGACTGTGCTTGGGTCACATGGCTCTCTCAGACCCTCTCTCCACTGGAGTCAGAAGAGGATGTGCTGATTGACATCAGCTAATCAGGATGCATCTTGGAGTGCAGGGAATTGGGGGTTGGGAGTGGCGAGGGGTCAGTCCCACCCAAACAGCTTGGCTAGAAAATTTAGAATATAACAGGAAGGGGGAAGAGGGAAGTGGGTGTTGGGGATGTAGGAACTAAATGCTGTGGAAAAACTGTCCAGCTGCCTTAGGAGGATTTGTTTCTTGAGTGGTGGTGATTGGAAGGTCTTTCCTGAGCTTGCCTGATTTGAGGGCATAAATGATTAACCAGATAGTCACTCTAGAATCGCAGCATTATTTTCTAGCTTATTCATTAACATGGAAGCTTATGGAAACCATGATCCTGTCTTGTGCTAGTGGGTTGATTTGTACTCTAATCTTTTACCTTTTCTTGAGTTTTCATTTGAGCCTTTAGACCAGGCGCCCCCGAGCTGCGGACCGGTACCGGTCTGTTAGAAACCGGGCCACACAGCAGGAGGTGAGCGGCAGGTGAGCCAGTGGAGCTTCGTCTGCCTCTCCCCGTCGCTCACAGTACTGTGTGAACTATCCCTCCCTCCGTCCCCAATCCATGGAAAAATTGTCTTCTACAAAATCGGTCCCTGATGCCAAAAATGTTGGGGACCGCTTTTTTAGACCAGTATGATATTAGTGGCTGATTATCTTTGATCATGAGTCATTTACTTTCTGGTTCCAGACTGCCATGTACAGCTGACCCTTAAACAACGGGGGTTTGAACTGTGTGGAGGATTGGTGTTCCTCACCCCTGTGTTTGTTCAGGGGTCAACTGTAGTATCGCTCTTTTAAGAATTTCACTTGCAAACTGCAGAGCAGTTCCTTGCTTGGTTCTTTTCTGTAGTTCCAGAGATTCCCAGCTGTCCCTAGGATTCATCGGTTGTCCTTACACTTCCTCAGATGTCTTTCCCTCTGTTATCCAAGTCCTTGAATGAATGCTAATAATAGTAAGCCTGCTTACTGTGTGTCAGGCACTGTTCTAAATGCACTGCATATATTAACAGTTAATCCCATAACAACCATGAGAGAGATTATTGTTATCGACAATGTATAGGTGAGGAAACTGAGGCACGGAAAGATTAAGTAGCTTGCCCAGGGTTGCACTGCTAAGTGACTGAAGGCTGATTGGCTCCAAAGTGTATACTCTGCTCATTTTTGTATTCAGTAAAATACAAAATGATTCAAAGCTCATTAATTGGTATAGAAAATTGATAATGGGTAATGCAAGCATGTTAAAAAAAGATCTTTAGGAGGCTCAGGAATGCATGCTGTGGCTTGAAGAAGCCATGAGAAGTTATTGAAAAGAAAGCGTGCTGCCTCCAGGATAAATAATGTGAAAAAAAAAAAAAAGAAAAGAGAGTTGCTTTTAGTGAATCCAGAAGATACCAGGAAAACCACCTGTTGATGGAAGAAATTATCTTGCTTATTACCTGGCTTCCTAGTTCTGAGGGACAAAAAAAATCTCTGAGCTCTCTAAGAAGCCTTATCTGCTGATAGCAGGAGTAACAGACCAGACCAGCAGCGTCTAGAACCATGGTTCCAAAATTTGAGTGGGCTTCAGAATCACCCGGAGGTCTTATTAAAGCACAGATTGTGGGCCCACTGCCAGAGTTTCTGATGCAGTAAGTCCAGAACGGTACTTGATAATTTACGTTTCTGACAGGTTTCCAGGTGATGCTGATGTGGCTGGTCTGGGGAATTACATTTTGAGACTGGTGTAGAGTATTGATGGTCATCTGGTCTACTTCCTTGGGTGTCTGAGGCCATTTCTTCTAGAAACAAGACAAATGAACAAACAAACCAAAAACAAGCTCACAGATACAGAGATCAGATGAGTGGTTACCATAGGGAAAGGGGGGTGGGTGTGGGTAAAAGGGGTGAAGGGGGTCGACTGTGTGGTGAATGGGTGGTAATTAGAATTGTGCTGTGATCACTTTGTAGTATATGCAGATGAGGAATTCTGTTGCTGTAAACCTGTAACTTACATGTTTAAAAAACCCTTTAATCTTTTAAAGAAATGTAAAAGGTAAACATTTTCTTTTTACAAGTGATGGGTGTTTATGGTTTAGGTTATATTTTGTGTAATGAAAACAAATTAGGTGAAGTAGGAAAAGTAGTCCTTTTAAAAGTGCAACATTTAGCTTGGAAATGTTGATAAAGTAGTTAGAATTAAGAAGTTTTTATCAACTTTCATAAATAGTGAATTTAAAAAACTCACTATGTACCAAAATATTCCATATTTCATTCTGAGTGACTTTTTTCTTGTCTACATTTGAATGTTTTCCTGAAATAAATCTGAACAATTTTGTAGTTAGGAAAAAAAGCATAAAAACATCTTAACATCTAATTAATCCTTCCCCCAAAATAATGGCATAGAGAAGTAGTAGGAGAAAGCCTGTGTATGAATGAACATTTTAAAAAACAACAGAAATTAAAAACAAGATTACTTTGGGAGTTGTCACTCATCAGCATTTATGAGCTAAAATTTTGCTGGAGAGCTTTTCTGCTAAGCTATGGACATGGAAAAAGAAATTGACCTTGAGTTTGTGTGGTTGTGGGGCATCAAGGACAGCTGAGAAACATAGGAAAATGAGGTGAAAGCACCTAATTGTATCTTTTACATTACATAGGTAGAGTAAATAACACTTATTAGTGGCTGTGTGTGTAAGCCAGATTCCCTTTAAACCTAAGTATTTATTTGAGTGACCAAGAATTTGGGTAGAGCATTTAATCAGCTAAAGCAGTGATTTACTTAAATTTCCAGATCAGTGCTGTTAGCCATATGTGATTTTAAATGTTCTAAATGAGATAATTCAGTTAATCAGACTATCCAGAATATTATTGTATCAACATGTAATCAGTGTAAAAAGTTATTATAAATGAGATACTGTACATTTTTTATACTAAGTCTTCGAAATCCAGTGCGTATTTTACTTCCCATATTTCATGTGGTCATATTAGTCCCTTGTGGCCAGTGGCTGCCATTTTGGACAGTGCATCTTTAGTGCCTTCATGCAGATGCTTTTACTGGTGAAAACGTTATAGATCTTGCTGAACAAATGTGGGCTTTAAATCCCCGTCACAAACTTGGTCTTGGGTATAGTTGTGAAGCAATGAGTAGTTGGCCACTTGGTGAAATGTGAATTTAAATTCTGATGAGGAATAACCCATCAACTGAATCTTTATTTTTAAAATAATCCCCTTTTTTTTAATGTGTGTGTGCCTTCCACTTGTAAACTGTTATTAAATGGCTACGAAGGAGCAGCAAAGATCTTCCACGACATCTGCACTCTGCTCTTTCCGCTGAAAACTTTGGCCTTGTTCTCTATTTTTGGATGCAGTGCTATTTTTGGATGCAGAAAGACTCCACAGCAGACTTGTTTAAACATGCATATTCCAAGGTGTCTGCGCTTCCCTCCAAAAACTGAGATTCCCTACCGTGGGAGGGAGCACAGGAATCTGCGTTTTTCGTGCAAACAGGACTCTTTGAGAAACACTTAACTGGGACGTGGCCTAAGTGTTCTTGCTTAATATTCAAATCTTATTATCCTTGAGTATTCTCGCCAAAGTGAAAATCAACTTTTTATCTCTCCTTTAAAATGTGAGTCTGCCCTTTACCCTGGTAAGTAGGTCACAGTTATGTTTTGATATCTCAGCGCCTAAGAAGGCTTCATGTTCTGCCTGAACTGAGTAGAGAGCTGTCTCATGGCAGGCGGAACACATTCTTGCTGTAATCGCGGCCCTCGTTATAGCCGCTGTCTGGCCGGATCTTCCTCCAGGAGTGATTGAGGTTCCCCCGCCTCCCCCCAGCCCCTAGAGTTGTTTGGGCCTTTTAATTTGTAGTCTCCAGGAGGGCAGAACACTTCTTGGGGGCCTAAATTAGCTCTCTAGTGCTAATTAAAATTAGTGGGGACTTTTCAAAAGTATATCCCCCCCAAAATTCTGCAGTTCTAGATAAAAAAAATTCAGGCACAGGGTTTTCTCAGGAGGAAAAGACCTGGGTTCCATACACTGAGAATTGGAGCAGAACTTGCCATCTGCTTTCTGCCAGTTGACCGCAAATTTCAAGCTATCATTAAGGTTATATACTTAAATTATTTACTTAATCCCCAAATAGACAATCCCCAAATAGATAAACCTGCACATAGATAGTGGAAACTTATTTTAAAACTCTAAAAGATTTTTTTAGTTTACCTTTTTTGAGAGACGAGTCTTACTGTCTTTTCTACCTACAATCATGAATTTTTAATTAGGTGGTTTAGATACTGGCTTCATATTTTTTAAGATCTCCTGTACTATGGTGGTTTTACTTAGAAACTTTCTCCAAAGACGACATACGGATGGCCAAGAGGCACATGAAAAGCTGCTCAGCATCACTAATTATTAGAGAAATGCAAATCAAAACAACAACGAGGTATCACCTCACACTGGTCAGAATGGGCATCATCAGAAAATCGACAATCAGTGAATGCTGGAGAGGGTGTGGAGAAAAGGGAACGCTCTTGCACTGTTGGTGGGAATGTAAATTGATACAGCCACTATGGAAAACAGTATGGAGGTTCCTTGCAAAACTAAAAATAGAGTTACCATATGACCCAGCAATCCCACTACTGGGCATATACCCAGAGAACACCATAATTCAAAAAGACACAGGTACTCCAGTGTTCATTGCAGCACTATTTACAGTAGCCAGGACATGGAAGCAACCTAAATGTCCATCAACAGATGAATGGATAAAGAAGAAGTGGTACAAATATACAATGGAATATTACTCAGCTGTAAAAAGCAATGAAACTGGGACAATTGTAGAGACATGAATGGACCTAGAGACTGTCATAGAGAGTGAAGTGAGTCAGAAAGAGAAAAACAAATATCGTATATTAACATATATATGCAGACTATAGAAAAATGATACAAATCAACCAGTTTGCAAGGCAAAAATAGAGACCCAGATGTAGAGAACAAACATATGGACACCAAGTGGGGAAAGTGGGGAGGGTTGGGGGGAATGAACTGGGAGGTTGGGATACCAAATAGTACACTCTAAATATATGCTGTTTATTGTCTGTTAAAAAAAAGAAAAAAGAAAAAGATCTGTACTACGGTGGTTTTACTTAGAAACTTCCCAGAATATGACTGTTAATTCACAGTCAGTCCCCCTGCCAAGATGAATACACAAACAAACAAATGTATATAAAATATTTTACTTCCTTCTAGTGGAAGTATGACGCCAGCTTGCTATTGAATATGCAAGCAGATCTATAAAACATGGTCTCGAATGATCTAATTGGGAAGATAAAATCCATTTACATAGAACATGAACTAAACTTGTATACACGTGCCAGGAAAGTAGTACAGGCAGTTAGTGCTCTAGTAATTTAGCGGGAAGGATTGATTGCAAGAGGGAAAAGAAAAAGTCATTTTAAGAAGCTGGGTTGAGTAATGTAAAGAGCGTTGGAACTTGGAGAGAGAGACTGGGGCCTGAACCTCGGCAGGGCTGCTTCCGTTTCCGCTGCAGGAAAACAGGAGAGACCAGTCTGCAGGTCTCTGAGGACCCCTTTCATTAAAACAGAAAGTGCTTTTGGCTTCTCAAGATATGATACACCACCTTGAGTTTGGACTCGTTCCTTGAAAATTAAGCTAGAGCTTTTCTTATTCACGTATTCACCGCCCTGTTCAGATGGAACACTTTTGTGCCCCAGGGGAAAGGCTTCTTGCGTGATGGAGTGGATTTTTATAGTCAGGATTAACATATTTAATAGCTACCCATCTTTTTCCTCATCTACTCTTAGGGCTGTTTGCCTAAATTATGCATTATTTGGGATTATTTGTGAGAGAGTCGTGGTCCCTAGTGCCAGGAAATACACCACCCATTATTTGTGAAATCTGAATCTGAAAGAGCATTTCATATCAAAGAAATTCATGCAGGCTATTGGAGAGAAAGTCTGTTTAGGTCATTACATGAAGTCCCCGATTTTACCCTCAGTTTATTTTCTATATACATAAGGCTTTAGTAGTTTCCTGACTGTAGGACTGCAGGAATCTTTTCTTTCTTTTTTGGGTTACAGGTTTCTCAGACTTCCCTCCCTTCTCTTTCTCCGTAACTGCTGTAGATGACCACCTCCTGACTTTTTTTTTTTTTGGTGCACGGACTTAGTTGCTCCGTGGCATTTGGTATCTTCCAGGGGCAGGGATCATACCCATATCCCCTGCAGTGACAGGCGGATTCTTAACTACTGCGCCACCTAGGAAGTCCCCTGCCTCCTGACTTTTGAAATCAGCTTGGATTCCTGTTCCTGTTCCTTACATTCTTCAGATTTTCTTCTCATCTCAGCAATGGCTGGAACTCCATATTAGCTGAGATGAGTGATCCTGGCTGGGAGAACCAGCCTACTACTCCTCTCCTTCGTCAAACCTCTTAATCACACACCATTTCTCTTCCTAGTCCAGCCCCCATTCCTGCCCCTCAGTCTTCTTCAGGTTTCATTCCTGAGGTCAGAGAAACTTCTGGTCCCCATTGCCTTACTCATCTCTTACTGCACCTTAGCCTTTTTCTTAACTTCTCACCCACCAGAATATTCTCCTTAAGTCAGTCCCTTCCTTTTGAGAACTCCAGTCACCATTTCTAGGGGAAAATCACACATATTTTATGGTTGATTTATGATTGAACTTAGGGGATCTGACCTGTCTTTTGCTGGAGACTGGCTAGGGAAGCAAAAGAGGAAAAATTTATGATATTTCTCCTTTCTTCTGCTTTTCCTGGCTCTCTCTGGGTATGTGCACCCCTCCACCCACCACCATCTGTCTGCTTTTTAAATATCAACTTTATTGAGATGTTATTTACATATCATAAGATTTACTCCTATAAAGTATACAATTCAGTGGGTTTTAGTGTATTCACAGAGTTGTGCAACCATCACCACTAACCCCAGAACAATTTTATCACCCCCAAAGAAGTCGTGTACACATTAGCAGTCACTTCCCATTTTCACCCCTCCTCAGCTCCAGGCAGCCACTAATCTAGTTTCTGACTATGGATTTGTCTATTCTGTACATATCATCTAAACTGAATCATACAGTATGTGGCCATTTGTGACTTGTTTCTTTTACTCAGCAAAACATTTTCAAGTACCTCGTTTCTCCCTCTGCTCTTATGTAAGTAATAGTGGTAGAGTAGTGAGAAAGAATAGAAAAAATTCTATAAAAGTTACCAGCAGCTTAATACTGTGATTTTAGTTGGCACTTGCCTGGGAGAGGATGACAGATCCCTTGTAGGCATCTGAAAGTACTGTAGAGTTAAGTACTTCTTCATTTACCCAGATGTGGTCATCAGAAAAGCCTCCTGGTGGGTGTTTGGTCATCTCATACGGTCATCTTTGTTCCCTCTATTAAATTCACTTACACAGTTTAATTCTTTTGCCAATTTTCTATCAAAGTGGACCTGTGAGGAGGTAAAGAAGAAAAAATAAGGTAAAAAGAAAATATGTTTATATACAGGGCATTTATAAAGTCCTGTCCACTTTAAAAACATGTCCCACAATGAGAACAAACTAAAAATGTCACGAAATAGGTTTTGTATTCACAATGCAATTCAGAAAGCTAAGGTTTTTATTTAACTACCATCTTCAGCAGTAACATTCAATTTAATTTTCTAATTTGTAGAGAAAATTGATGCTGGGTAGATGTTAAATAGTTTCTTAAATTAATGTTTTGATGTTTGACACCAAGCTGATTAAATAAGATGGCTTTGATTATTAAACTGTGTATTTGTCAGTAGTGTTGACATGATCACATTAAATAGTAATCCAGCACAAGGGTTCTGGGTAACAAGGTAACAAGCATTTGCTGATTGGCTTCTCTGGAAAGAATTCTGCATTCAAAATTATTTTGGGTTAGTCCTTTCTGGTTGTCAGCAACAAGGATTCACTTGAGTGTCTGGATAAAAAAAGATAGTGTGTGCTGGAGTGCGAGGGAGGTTATTGCAAAATTTCAGGCACATGAGACCCAGAAATCCATTAGTGACTGAGGCTGCTGTAGGGCTGGACGTGGTCTTCATCTTTCAGGTGAGGCGGGTGCCATTGATGGGAGACCTCTGCACAGTGCTGGTATCTGCTCATCGTAAGTCAGCTCACAGATGGCTTTGGTGTGTTGTAGTTCCAGCTCTACCTCCTGCCGATCTTTCCCTTTTGACCTCGTTGTTAAATGACACAATATCCTGGCTTTCTCTAGTTCAGATCTCTGTGGGGTTGAGTATGGAGTTGGGGCTCTGATTGGCCCAGATAATCTTTTTATACCAGGTCATGACCAACTGGCTACTTCAAATGAGTACGTTTAGAAGAGCAGGAAGTCATATGTATAAAACATAGCAGCTCCATTCATCCACGGATTAGAGGGGATTTGGCTGGCAGTTGGAGGCAATGGTTGGCATTTCTAATGCAGAATTGTGGTGTGGTGGGGGAAGGTATTTTGTATTAGGACTTTCAGGGAAAGATATTGGTGTATCTTGTGTGATCAAGGGAAGAACTAAACAGCCAGTCTTAAGGAAAAGGCAAGGTGCAGATAGGCTCTGAAACAACAGAAATTAAGGCTTTCCATCTCTCAATCTCTTGATTTTAGCTTCTGTCTCCGCAGGTGGTCTTCCAGATAGCAGGGGATGTGGTTGTCATGTGGCCCTGGACTTTACTATCCACCACTTGCCCCGTTTTTCTAGTTCCAGTTGGAAGCATTGGGGCTGTTTGATAAGGCGAATGTAATTTACTAGGCTTTGGTCACCGGGCAACTCCTGAACCAGTGGACTGTGGTGTGGGTGTGGAGGGATGTAAGAACACGGTAGCTCTCCCTGGAATCACGTGGAGCTCTTCCCAAAAAAGAGGGTGGGTGCTGGGTAGATGGCAGTACGTAACAGTAAATGTTCACGGTATGTTTTCCGATAGATTGATGTTCCTGATTCAGAGATAAAACTATTTCATGAAATGGCAAGGTGACCTTCACCATCGACTAATTGCTTCCTTAAAACAAAGCAGCCAGTAACCTTACAGCTTCCTTTAAGATCTTTGAAAAAATAAAGTTAACAAAGAGAAATGAATATTAGTGTGTCAGTCTTTAGAATATGCCTTATTAGAATAAGCTGTTCTGTTTGTACCTAAGTTAACTTGTGAATTGGCTTGGAGATTTAGTGACTTGGAAACAGTCTGTCCCATTCTTTCTTCTGGGGCCTCAAGAACAACCATGTTCTTGGAATATGACAGGTGCCCAGTAATAGAGTATCGTTCCAGATTTTTTAGCAGTATAATGACATTAGTCTGTTCCTAACCGACATGTAATCTATTTTGGGGGAAATAGACTATATGTATAAAACAGTCAGTGCATGCGACAGTATTACATAAAAGTGTCGTGACACTTCCCTAAAACCTGAATCTCAGTCTCTTCATTTTCTGGTTGATAAACATGTCTATTTTCCACAATTCTTATCTCTTCTGGAGTCTCATTAGGTGATTTTCAAGGGACGTTTTGATCTCTCTCCTGCAAACCTGTACATTTTCAGAACCTTAAGGCAGTGACATGATTGGGTGATGGGCACGTGTGACTGAGTGAGGCTGATAAAAATTTTGCCACACAGGGTTTAATTTCTGCAGACTCCCTGGGTTTCTTGAACATGTATGTGAAATTGCTTTATTAGCCACATGATTGTGTCTGTCGGCATCGTAAGAAACAGATGGGCTGAAGTCAGGGAGATGCTGGGCCATGTGCCAGGTCCCCGGGCCATCCCTGCCTTGCATGTTACCGTTTGGATCTGTAAGTCTTAGGGAAACCCAAGCCCTCTCCACTGGCTCCAGCCTGAGCCTTGTTAATTTTGTGTGCGCTCAGGGTGGATGTGTCCATACGTTGTCTCTCTGGCTGATTGCTAAACTCCTCAAGGTCAGTAACAACGAGTAATGCAGTGCCTCGCATAAGTCAGAATGCGATTATTTACTTTTACTTGTCAGGCCGAAGAACCGACTCATGGTCAGAACTACTAAATATCACTTCATTTGGGGGAAATTTCTCCCTAATTTCTGTAATACCCATTGAAAAATTAGTTCTGTGTATTTAAGAGTTTTACATTAAAACATATTATAAAATAATGCATTGCATTGTATATTGTACATTACAATGCATGCATTGTTTAAAAAAAAAAAGGAAGTAGTGGAAAGTGAATGTTTCCCCTTCACCAAACCTATTTCCATTCCTAAAGATACTTCCTTTTAAAAGTTTGATGTATATCTTTTGATGTATTTTCCATGTAAATTATTGTAAACAGTAGCAGGACCAGTTGATTGTTAGAATCTGGAGTTTAGACTAAACTCTTTCCCCCACCAGAGAGTATCATCTTAGATTTTCGTTCTCGCAGGATCCGATCATCCTATTGCATTGTTAACTGACAGAGGCTTTTGGAAGTTTGGGGCATTGTTTGGAAACTGGATCAGACATCCTTCCACGATACTATCAGTGTGGCCCCTGCCTCCTTTTGCGCTGCACGTGTCTGCCCCTAGGGTTTTATGCTTTTTGGCCGGAAGAGCTAAAGCTAAAGATTTCTCGATTTGTCTGCTTCTCCTTCGTGTCACTGCAGTGTTTCTGGACCTCTTCGCTCTTTATCTCTTTGCCTTCCATGTTTCTGGGATGCTAGAGGTGCTTAATGGGGGGCATCTCTGAAGAGGCAGGGCCTGCAGTTTGCCTGTGTTCTCCTGTGTGTCATCATTAGCCTCCAGTGGGTGCCAGCAGCTGGAGTTTGATCATTTAATGGTCCATCACAAATTTGTAAATGCTGGCCACAATTTTCCTCCTGGAATATATGGTATTGTGACTTTAAGGACATAGGGAATTTGGCGAATATGGTAGCCACACATAGAAGGGAATGCTTTCATCCTAGAATACCTCCATTTTGCTGCGACAGCCAAAGGCCACTCACCTGTCCCCTAGGCTAGGCTCTAAGTGGACTCGAGTGCTGTCGTCATGATGGTTGTTTTCACTGATGTGTAATTTAAGCCTTTTCTTCTATAGTTAACAGCAACAGAAACAATCTAGTAACTTTCTATGTTCACGGGGCTAGTAGCCTGTCATTTAGCCAGCTTGGTCAGTTTTACCTTTTCTCCAGCCAGGACGTGGGTTTGACAGTTTCATGGATTGATAGTCCTGGAGCTCTGTTATATACTAATGTTGGAGAAATAAGTTTACAGATCACATCTGTCAGTCCTCTGTGTGTCTTTATGGTGAAAATACAAGATTTTATGCCTGGAACTGGTCGCTCCGCAGAGGATCAGTGCCCCCCTCCCGCTTCTGCCTCAAGCCCCTAAAGACACCATCCGTGGACCTGTCTCCAAGCATCTGAGGGGAGACCCGTGTTAGTAGGGATGCTTGTAAATAATGGAGAGGCACTCAAGACTGCCTTGAGAAATGTGGGATGGCGAGGAGGCAAGGCTGGAGGAGGCACTTGATCTCATTTGAAACCTAAAACCCCTGGCACAGAATGAACAGGTGTGTTTGTGCTTTCTTTGTGCATTTAATCAGCTGTAATCTTCAGGTGTGCCCACGTGTAGGTTTTTTGTTTTTTTTTGTTTTTTTTAACTCCCTCACATTCAGGGAGCCGTTTTAATTGGCACACCCAACACCATTATTATCTGAACTGAATTTTATCATGAAGGATGAAGTTTCTATGCTTTTTAAACTGAATGAAGGACTTTAGAGTGATCACGTCAACCTGAGCTGTAACTGACTTAAGATTTTGAAAGAAAATGTGAGCAAAGTATCAGTAAGAAATATATTTTACATGCCAATCTAATACGCACATAAATTTATGTCTGGATCTTCATTGCCTTACGATGAGCTTATGTCCTGATAAACCCATCAGCCAGTTGAAAATGTCATAAGGCAAAAATGCATTTAATACACCTAACCTACTGAACACCATCGCTTAGCTTAGCCTGCCTTAAACGTGCTCAGGACACGTCTATTAGCCTGAGTCTAACAAAGCCTGTTTTATAATAAAGTGTTGTCTATCTCATGGAATGTATTGTTTGTGCTGTCCTGAAAGTGGAAACGAGAATGGTTGTCAGTGTGCGGGTTATTTACCCTCGTGTTCGCCTGGCTGCCTGGAGCTCCTGCCCAGCATCACGAGATGGTGTCATCCTGCATGTTGCTAGCCTGGGAGAAGATCAGCATTCACAATTCAACGTACAGTTTCTACTGCCTGCGCATTGCTTTTGCAAAATCGAGTTTACCCGTGGGAAGGGGCTGTCTGTGTACAGGCGTATGTGTGTGTGCATCCACATTTAAACTTCGCAAAGTGGAGTTTACTTGTATTTCATGAGTTGCTCTGACATTTTCAGGTCCATTGTTTTAAATGCTAGTATTCATCCGCTAATAAGAGCTGATAACCAAGTGTTGGAAAACCTTGTGGTAACAGATACATTTGAAAGTACATCTAAGTGGCCTCTCTGTTTTTAAACTTTATGAATCATGATTATTAAAGTGACTATTTGATTTTTGCTTTATTCATTTATTAGTGAATGAATGAATGAAATATTTATTGAGCACCTAGTATGTGCCAGGCACTGTGATTAACATTAGAAATACCGTTGACCCTTTAACAGTGTAGGGGTTAGTGTTGCCGGCCCTCTGTGCAGTTGAAAATCTGGGTAGAACTTGACAGTCAGACCTCTGTATCGTGGTTCTTCCGTATCTGCGGTTTTGTATCTGCTGGATTCAACCAGCCTTGGATCGTGTAGCACTGTAGTATCTACTGTTCAAAACAATCCACGTAAGTGGACCTGCGCGTTTCAAACCCATGTTGTTTGAGGGTCAACAGTATAGAGATGGGTTATGAAGTGAAAACAAGCTTGTGGTCAGAAGAAAAGATTTTCAGTTCTCGCCAAGGAGAGACAGTGTCAGGAGATGGAAGGGAGTTTCAGGCTGAGCCAGGTGGTGCCCAGAATGGCATGACGGTGCCCGGCTCTCTCTGGATGCCATGCAGAAGTGCAGAAGTGAGGGAGAACCACAGGTGTGGACGACGAGGGCCTCAAATGCCACTCCAAGGAGTTTAGTCTTTATCCTTAAATTCAGCCAGTGGGTTTCAACATTGAGATCAGGATTGAGTTTATTTTTAAGTAGAATTGTATTTGTTACTTTCGTATGTACAGTGGCAAACTTGGAGCCACTCTGAATGAAACAGTGGCCTCACCTGGATTTCTACCCCCGGAGTCCTGAGCCTTCTAGTGACTTAACCTGAGAACCACTGGGAGGGTGGCCCTTGGGTCTTTGCAGGAGTGCTCTGGGGATGCGGTGGAGGAAGGCCTAGGAGAACAACTAGACAGAGGGAAGCCGTTCAGGGAGACTGTCCTGTTTGTGCGGAGGAGATGAGGAGGAGGCCCTGAAACTGGGGCGGGGCTGAAGGTTTGAGAGAGCAGGGACTTGAACTGTTAATCAGAATCCCTGGGACTTGCTCTCCAATGAGCTGTGGAGGGGCTGGGAAAGGGAGATGGGAGGAGCATGGGTTTTGGTTACGTGAAACCTCATGCCAAGTTTTTTCTTCTGGGTGCCAGATGCTTGGGGTATCTTGAGAGTTTTATGGGGTATTTTGGTCACAAATATGCAGGCCACTGTTCAGTATTTTGTTTTTGTTTTTGCTCTATTCTTTAGCTTGCATTTGCCTGTATTCTCCCCAGCCTTTGGAAACCACATGGGCCCTGAGCTCTCATCTGCCTCTCCGCCTGCCCATGTGCAGGTCCTTCTAGGGTCTGAGCACCCAGGTATTCCTAGGCTTGGATTCAGGCATCCAGGACTGTCTGTCTCAGGACTGATGCTAAGAAAGGAAGAGTAGTTTTCGAGGCATGGGGTCTGAGATTAAACCCCTGGTCTGCCACTTACTAGCTGTAAGGTAGTGGGCAAAGTTACTTCTACAGGATGAGAATCGTAATATCCTCCCTGTGGGACTGTTGAGAGAACTTTAATGTGGAAGGTGCCTAGCTTGGCATCTGCACATGGTAGGCATGCGTGGGAGGTGCTAATTTTAACATTGCTCTAGGAAGATAAAGCTTCTGAAGAGAGGGCTCCTCTCCTCCTCCTCCAAGGAGGCCTTCCATATTGAAAAATTCAATATCAGTGCACGGTGGGAAGATCAGAAGTCAAGGTGGAAAAGCAAAAACATTCAAAGGGCACATGTCTAATGTCCTAAAGATGGTGCTGACCTGTGGCTTTGTTTGCTGGGGTGTTTAGAGGGCATTTGTGACTCCAGGCCTTCTTCTGATGGGTAGGAAAAGCATTAGAAAAGCCTCCTTTTTTAATTAAAAAAAAAAAACCCTAATATGTTCTTCACATTTGTGTCTTCTCTTGCTGCATTTTCCTGTTTTGGGTTTGTTCTCAGTGCACATTAAAATGATCACGTTAAAAATCATTCATTGAGAGAATGATTTAGGGGAAAGTTCCATAAAAGTATTTTAAAACTTTTCTTGGAGTGGAGGTTGAGAAATTTATTTTTTCCCCTGAAGATAACCAAGATTGGAGGGAGGGAGCGATGGAGATGGGAGTGGGAGGCCTGTATTCCTTGGACGGGGAGGGACGAGTGCAGCATAGAACATCCAAGTCTAGTCGGCCGGCACTTGCTGGTCCTTTGTGGGGGTTGTTAGCTTTAGTGCTCTGTTCCCTCTTGTTGAGACAGCTGTAGTTTGGCATCAGGGGCTAATAAAGAAGAAATATTGCTAGATTTTCAGGAGGATTATTTATAATACTTAAAATTTGTGTATCACTTTCATCTTGGGGAAGATTATAAAAATATTACTGTAATATTAGGAGCAGTCTTCAGTAGGGGGCATGAGCCCCCATTTCACAGATTTCAGTCTGAGATTTTCTGAATTAGGTTGTTGTTTGCCCCAGCCTGCCTGCTTTAGTGGTGATATGAATCAGAGGCCCCTGCATTCCAGGGTGGTAATTGAAAGCCCCCGATGCCTATCTTTGACCTATCTTCTCTAACTCTCTTGGAAAATGCCCTCCTTCACATAAGCATTTGTAGGTCTCTGAATGCCCTTTAATTCATGAAAAAAAAATTTGTACTTCTCCCTACAATTACTCCATATTAGAGAATTATGAATAAGACTTTGAGATACCTTGGGTAAATTTAGAAGATTAGAACTGCTGGAGGAACAGAAATTAGAGCAAAGTTTTTAGATTTTTTTTTTAAGTAATGAATACTCATTTGTGACATCAGTGATGATTGAGCTTATTTTAAAACCTTTCCCGATAGAGCCAAACATTACCTATATTTAACAGGAAAACTGAATCAAGAATCAGGTATTTTACAGCTTGCTTTCTTCTGATTGTCAAGCACAAGAGAAGTGTGACCAGTTTAAAAACAGAGGCCTGTGACCTGTTTTTTAAGAAAGGTCAAACATTTATTTGTGTTAAATAGTATACTAAAAAGATATGGTGGTATGAATTATAAGGTATGGCGGTATAAAATATATCCTAGATATGACTGTTGGTAGGTTGTAGAGCAACTTGAAAAACATTTTTTTGAAAAGGGATACTTTTCTATTTGAGGAAGAATGAAATTAAGTGAAGGTACCCTAGGATCCTACCAAGTGAGGAATATTAACATGCCTACCATTAGAGAGAAACCAGGCATTAAAGATGGGCATTAAATTCTAGGGAAAACTCTTTTTTAGATCCCAAAGCTTTTTATGGCATTGACAGAAGGGCTTCAGCTGGGAGGCTGTTGTCAGTACTGTTCCTGCAGTCAGGAGATCAGCTTGGGGTGCTGCTGGGCTTGGCTAGTTGAGACTTTAGAGAAATCATCCAGCCTCTCTCAGCTTCACTTTCCTCATTTGAAAAACGAGGGGCGGGCTGCTTGGATATACGAAGGTCCCGTAGGCCTCCAGGATTGCACGTTTGCTCCTGAGGAGTTAGCAGGCTGCCCTTCCTGTGGTTTCCAAGGTGAGTTTTGGCCTCTTTTCCCGGTGGTTTCTGTGTACACAGTGAGATGCAAACTGTGTATAGGGATGATAGCAACCTTTGTCCTTCTCCAGGAAATAACGAATGCCATGTGACTCTGACTCAAGTACTAGTCTCATGTTAATTTTTTGTAAACTTTTTATGTTTGATGAGTCAGAAATGCAGGCTCTTGTAGGGTGTTAACAAGACTTTGATTATAATCACTTCAAATTACAGGCCCTTCTCCTGTGTAATGATTTTTGCCATTTGCCCTTCCAGTAATCTTACATAGGCAGGAGAGAAGGACACTTTGATCAGTAAGAACCGTGATATGTTGCTTCATGAGCCCTTATTACATTAAAATTATTCTTAACAGAAAACTATTTTCGTGCCCACATTAACAGGATATCAGTAAGTAGGAGTATTTCAGGAGAGTTATGATGGAGTGTCACTTAGGGATATGGAAACCTCGTCTGTTTAATACCTGCCAGGGTGATCCTGTGCACATGTGGGCCTCTGCCCGTGGACACACACAGCACACCCACACCCAGGTTGTGCAGGTGTGTGCATGCCTACTTAACTATGATGTGTTGCTACTGACTCTTCCGAAATGACCAAAAACTGCTACTACAAATTTGTGTTTTGGGGATTCCATCTCAAAGAGGCTGACTGAAAGAATAGTTTCTGAACAATTTCATGAAGGTTGGACTTGTGGAGATAAGGAGGCCTGACCCGAGGGGTAACGGCGGTAAATGGAAGTTACTCTGCAGCACTGTGTACACAGACATGGGCTTGGAGGCAATTTGGAGTCAATAAGTAATTTATTGGGAATTTTGCTGTAAAAAATGAGAGTTGGCAGGATTCCAATACAGTTTTGGTTTTTTCTTAAGTGTTGAAGAGAGGGCTTGGAGGGATCAGTGTGCTGGTTGATAGCATTTGAGAACGTTTTGTTCGAGCTTACAGTCACAGACACGTAACATGGCCTTAGATCTGGTTTTCTTTCCATGCCCAGTAATGGATTCCCCCTTCGTCTGTACCAAAGCTTTTTAATTTCATTTAACTTTGTTTTTAATTGTGGTAAAAAACACATAACATAAAATTTACCATGTTAACCATTTTTTTAAGTGTGCAGTTCGATAGTGTTAACTATATTGACATTGTTATGTAGCAATCTCTAGAACTTTTTCATCTTGCAAAACTGAAACTCAATACCCATTAAACAACAACTCCCCAGTTCCCCCTCCCCCAGCTCCTGGCAACCTCCATTCTGCTTTCTGTTTCCTTGAGTTTGACTGCTCTAGATACCTCATGTAAGTGGAATCTTACAGTGCCCGTCATTTTATGACTGGCTTACTTCATAATGACTTAGCGTAATGTCCTCAAGGTTCATCCATCTTGAAGGATGTGACAGGATTTCCTTCTCTTTTAAGGCTGAATAGTATCCCATTGTATGTATGTACCGCGTTGTCTTTATCCACTTGTTCATTCGTAGACTTGTGGATTACTTCCATCTCTTGGCTCTTGTGAATAATGCTGCAATGGACATGAGTGTGCAGATCTCTCTTTGAGATTCTGCTTTCAGTTCTTTTGGATAAGCCCAGAATTGGGATTGCTGTATCATATGTAATTCTATTTTTAATTCTTTGAGAAACCGTCATACTGTTTTTCACAGCAGCTTCACCATTTTATATTCCCACCAATGGTGCACGAGGGTTCCAGTTTCTCTGCATCCTTTACTGAAAGTTTTATTGTTATTAAGATAAGGTGTAGTGGAAAAAAGGTACCATCATGGCCGCAGTTCACGGTTTTTCCTGGTTGATGGTAATTTAAAGGGGTGATAGAAATGGTAATAAAAAGGTGAGTGGAGAGGTGGTTATAGATGAGCATGGCAAGTTCTGGGAAAGAGTTGTCTCTCCTCTCACTTCATTCTTTACCTGTCGTTAAAGTGCTAGTTATAATGAATAAATCCGTTCATCAGATGTGTTTTTTAAAATGCCCCCTGAGTAAACTCTTCCCTCTGAATATCATAAAAATAATAGAGAAAAGTCCAGTGAAGAAAACCGAGAGAAGGAGGGGGTCTTTGAACAACAGACCTTGGAATTCAGTTTGTTTGGGGCTGACTGTGTGTTTGGGTCTTTGCTGGGCTGGGAGGGTGAGATGAAAGGGCCCAGTACCACATCCGGGGCCTCCTTGTCTATCAGCTGGTACAAGTTGGACGTCAGAGAACACGGAAGGATATGGGTCACCTGCCACTTAGTACAAGCCTGTCAGCCCCAGCTTGGTGTTGGATGCTGGAAGGGAGGTGGGAGAGGGGTTAAGGATGCGCTTTCTCTAATTTCCAGCTCTGAGCCCGCTTCACTGACTGAAAGGCACGAGAAATGCACGCCACTGCCTTTGTCCTCAGTCCCTGGTACCTTCAGGTTTTCCCTGGAAATGAAAGAGATAGGAATTCAGAAGGCCTGCTTGCTGGTGTGCAGTAACTTATGCTGTGTCTCTGGGCACGCTGCTCTGTGCCGCGTTTACCTTCTCTGTAAACAAGATGGTTGGCTCAGGTGGGTGAATTTTGAAAAGGACCTTCTTGACACCCGTTTGGCGTTCTAGCTCTCATCTTCTCGTGAAGGATTAAGGTATGGATGGGGGCTCTTACATAAGGTGGAACGGGCCCTTGCTCTGTTCAGGCTTCTGTTCAGCGTTCAGGCTTCTGAAGTGGCTAAGTCACTTTTGAACAGTTGTTTCTTAGAGGAAACTGGGCTAGGTGTGGGGTGAAGGTTATATAAGACTTCGCATCTGCCCTAAAAGAGATCACGATGTATTTGCAACAACATTATATCCAGAGGACCCCGGAGATTTTCTATTTCAGATCTCTTGGTTTTTAGGGAGAGCACTGTGAGAAGCCAAGGGCCTGGCTCCAGGTCATCAAGGCCAGTCCGTGTCAGAAGCCGAGGCTGGAGTCCACTTTTCACGTCTCTTGAGTCTGTACCTGGTGTACTCTCCATTTTTTTAATTAGGTAGATAAGACTGGTGCCCAGGAAGAGATAAGCAGTGCTCTAAGGCAGCACACAAAAGGTGCCAGACGAGGGGGGCTGACAGTACATGTATAGGGTTTCTGAAAAGGAGCAATCATTCCAGCTGGGATAGTCTGGGAAGCCTTCCTGGAGGAGGGAAGTCGTGAGTTGGGCTTGAAGGATGGGTGGGCTTTAGACCGAGAGGGAGAGGAGAGGGGAGAGCCAGGAGTAGAGGCGTGGCGATGGGAAAGCCCGAGACAGGTGGTGGCAATCAGTTTGGCTGGAGCAGAGAGACAGGTAGGAGGAAGGGGCGAGGACTGACAGTTACTGAGCATCTGCCTGGCATCAGGCACAGTGTCTGGCCCTTCACCGTGTCATCTCGGCTTGCTGAGGCGGGGGAATGACATCCTGACCAAGGGTTCACTTGAGGATATCCCTTTCTTCTCTCCCCATCTGTGCTTGGGACCTGTCCCCCTTAGAGGAAAAGTCAGTTACGCTTTGATCTGGTGGGAAAGTACCTGGTTTCAAGTGGGGAAAAAACAGGGAAGGACTGTCAGATTCTATAAAGAAGGTCTCTGAGGTAGTTGATAGCATTTCATTCTTTCATTGTAAGCTTGGAGCCTGCCTCCCAGTTAATGGCAGCTGGTGGGCCTTGGCGCTCCTGAGTGACCGGGCTGACCATGAATTATTCAGGGCCTGTGCCCAGCGAGTGGCTGCCTGGCCAAGCCCTGTGGGAAGGAGGCTGTGCTATCTCATTGAGGGATCGTTGGAGGCTCAGGTGCCGAGGATGAAGAAATGACTGCACCCTTAAAATATTTCACGCTTTAACATGCCAGGGCTGCATGCGCTGTTCCCTGGCCTTGCAGCTGGGTAATTGGGGCCTGTTTTTCAGAGTGAGAAATCATGCCCCCCACCCCCAGTTAATAAACGCAGTGACCGACACACTCACGTTAGTATGGCACGTGTTGGCAGGGATTTAGTAAGAAGCCACGTTAAAGTTGCAGATAGGATGGTGGGGCAACAGGGAGTGCTCAGGTGGCAGGATCCCCCTCTGCTCTGTTAGCCGAGGAGAAAAGTGCTGTTGTTGATCCGTTCAGAGTGGTACTCACTCTAACCTCACTTGTCGTACGTGACCACGTCTTAGCATTGGTGTGTACATGCCTCTGTGTGTGTGTCCTGTTTCCTCTGCTAGGCTGAAAGTGCCTGCAGAGAATAAATCACTTAAATCACTGTGGGTCCCTCCGATGGCCTGAACTGAGCCCATGGTGGGGCTGAGAACTTGTTGGATGGGTTGACTTTTGCTCTCTGCAGGCCAAGAGGGGCAAGGCCTGTGTCTTGATAATGAGGTTTGCATCCCCCCACTCCCTTCCTTTTCTTCCTTTTCTCTCTAGGTGCCTGTTCAACCTGCTCTTCTCACCTTTTCTCATTACAGCCGGTCTGTGTTAAGCTCCTGGAAAAGATAACCTGGGTGTGAATACCTGTAGGCAGGATCCAAAGGCCTGTTTTCACAAAGAATAGATTGTATTTCCTCTTCTCCCATTTCTTTACCATGAGCTGTGCTACCAGGAAATAGCATCTTGTCACTGTCCCATCTGCCCCTTTGTAAAACTCTGGTCTGATGGCTCTGAACACCTGTGTGTGACAGCCTTTTCCCTCCAAGTTGGAGGTGGGGAGCAGAACCAAAAATCCTGGGCAAGAGCAGGCCTGGCCCGAGCTGCATTCCTCAGATGTTCTTTCCTTTGAACTGTTCTACCTGTGCAGAGGAGCCCAGTCTTGGCTGTGGCTGCTGTTATATATTCACAGGCATAGCAACACCTGTTTGCCAAAGGTGGGGCCTCTGGACCCGGGCATTCTTTTGCCTGTACGGGGCAAGCTTTGCATGTGCAGATAACAGATGAGATAAAATGCAGGATAAGGTTTGGCTGGGGTAGAAGATTCAATAAACTGCATTCCTTCCTTCCCTGGGACCTTGGGTGCTTGTTACTGAGTGTAACTTGCCATTTTTTTCTCCTTCTCAGCAGAGATGTCAGTTCTTTGTGTTCAGCTCTACTGTGACCAGTTGAACAAGAAACAGGAAAAGGATATGAATAAAAATTAGATTGTCCTGGTATTTTAGCGCATATAACTAGATGTTTGTGGGAGGGGTGAGAGAGAGAGACAGAGTGTATATGTGTGTATGTGTGTACAGAGAGAGATTCCTCTATCCATCCATCCATCCATCCATCCATCCATCCATATATCTTCCAAGGCACAGAGATGTCTATTGTTGTGGATGGAAAATACCTTTAGCCCTCCCTTTAATCTTTGTTCTAGTTACTGAGTCCTGAAGGAGCAAATCTGATTGCCCCACCTCAAACTAACATTGGCCTTTCTAAAACATAGGCCTTTTATGACTTGTTTCATAGTGAGTATTGTGTTCTTGCTATCTCTGAGATATTTTATGACTCTAATATATGATTTTTGAATATGCCTTTCCCAGTGCATAATGGGGTGAGTTAGAGGGAATGGGGTTTGTGAGTACTTCCCAGGTAGAGGACTGGTCCTGCTATCCCAAACTGTCCTTGTCCTCAACCCAAAGGGGTTCCCAGTGATTCCATGTGGAACCTACAGCATCCTCCAGCTGTAGCCTCCTTGGTAAAGAGGTGGGGCAGAATTAGTTTTTGAGATTTCCTCTGTGAGAAGTTTAAAGACTAGTGATCATAGCTGCACGACGGCGCTAAGATCTTTCTAAACATTTAATTCAATTATAGAAGAACTCTTTGAGGTTGGTCTCATTATTGTGCCAGCTTTTCAGGCTCAGAGAATCACAAAGTTAGAAAGTGGCAGAGCCAGCTTCCTAGATTCGGAGTCTGTTTAACCACCTTTCCTCCTCTAGCTTTGCATTTCCAAACCCTGAGCCAACCACTCTGTGGGCGGTGCTCTCGGGATGAGTATGGGGGTGGTCTCAGCCCTCATCTAGGAGTCCTGTGGATTGTGAGGGGAGAAGTGCTGCTGACTGCTTCCAGAAGCCCAGGCTGTGGGCGCTGAGAACGGAGACATTCTGGAGAGGTTGGCAGGCAGGGAGCAGTGGCGCAGAAATGCCAGTGTCACAGATGTGTCTGCCAGTGGGACTCTGTGAAAGTTGTTCTTTGGGGTGGGAAAAGGAGGTTTCTGGTAATTTCTTGTTTTCTGGTTTTGGCTGGATTTCATGGTTGTATGCTGGGTGGGTTGGTTGAGTTTTCTGGTAAATGAGGCCATTTTCATAGAAAAAGGGACGGGTTCTAAGAGAAGATGCATCTTAAAGCAGGCTTTGGGGAGTAAGGCCAGGGGTAACTAGGTAGTTATTGGGTGGGAGGCTCCCCAGGCATTATATGGTGGAAGTAGAGGGAGAATGATCACTATTAAGGTTCAGGACTGGGGGAGGTGGGCAGGAGGGAGTGGGTGGGCCAGAGAGTTAAGACAGAAGGAGAGTTGGGAAGATGAGACAGAAGGATAATATTAGCTCCAGCTGCGTGGAGCATGTACGCAGCAGCGTGATTTGGAGCCCACTGTATCTGGCCACACGGGTGGAAGGGGATAATTTTAGTAGTAATATTTTGGTTTCCTGTAAAGAAATGCTCAGGAGAAACTGGCTGCGGTCGTCCAACTGTCAAGGGATTTGACAGCCGTGAACACGAAAGGCAGATCTGGAAACAGCAGTAGAAAGTGGCAGAGAATTTGGCAAAACAGTTTGTATGTGAAACTGTTTTCTGTTGCTTCCTGTTCCTACCACTTCTTTCCCAGCCCTTTGGGTTAGCTTTTCATTCGAGTGTGTACAAATCCCATCACATCTTGGCATTTTGGCCATCCTCTGTGTGTTTCAATCTTGCTAATGTTTAGATGTTCAGGAAATGAACACCCCATGGTTTACCCTTTCAAGCTTGCTATAATTCAGGAAAAGCATTTCTTTTTTTTTTCCCTTGACCTCCCACACTATGTAAAGCCTCTTGGAACAAACAGAGGTTTAATCTCACCCCCTTAGTGTTCCCCTTCATATGCTACATGCTAAATCATACAGAATCTTAGTTATAGGTGCACCAAGTATGAGAAAAGGAATAAAACAAGACCAAACAAAACCCATTCACAACAAAAGAACCCTCCAAGTAGCAACTTCTGTGTGAACCAGCAGAGAATGTGCCTGATCCTGACCCAAACTAAGTGTTGTCTGCGTTCGTGTGGAGGCTTGCTTGGGTTTTAGGTTTACCTTGATACCATTTATCAAGTCTTAGGGTTTTTCTGAAAAGCATAGACACCATTAGTAAGCTGATATTATATATGCTCTGAGTACATAGGAGAAACAGTGCTAGACTGGAATGTCTGCCGTCCAGGTGTGGCTCCGCCTCAGCACCTGTGGGGCCCTGGGCATGGCACTGTATCTCTCTGAACCTCAGTTGCCTTGTCTGTAAAATGGATACAAGCCCTACCTCACTTGAGAAAATGTTTGTGAAAGCTACAGGGTGCTGTGATAACGTGATGTTGCTGTGATTATGACCATTCAGTTTATGTGGAGATTGAACCCAAATCACTCGTACATTTAGAACCAGAAGGATTTCTTATGACCATCAGTTCCAACCTGTTTGATTTGTGGGTGAGGATTGCAAGGCCCAGGGAGGTAAGGCACCTATGCAATTACTTAGCTCCTTGGTGGCCCTCAGGAGTTGGGGTGAGCCTGAGTACCTGACTGTGGCCTTGAATCTTTCCACCACACCACAGCACTTCTGATTTGTGTTGGCCGCAGATAACCATGGTGACTTGGCTTTTCCTTTCTGGTATCACAAGGACAGTAGATTCATGTTACTTGGGCTTCAGTTGCTTCAATCCCATAGCTGACTTGACCAGTCAGTCTTGGCCACCGTCTTTCATTATGCCTTGGAATCTTTCCTTCCCTCCCCTCCCCTCCCCCCCTCCCCTCCCCTTCCCTCCCCTCCCCTCCCCCCTCCCCTCCCCTCCCCTCCCCTTTTTTGGCTGTGCGATGCGGCCTGTGGGATCTTAGTTCCCTGACCAGGGATTGAACCCGAGCCCTTGTCAGTGAACGTGCCAAGTCCTAACCACTGGACCTCCGGGGCATTCCCACGCCTTGGAGTCTTGATGCAGCTTGAAGGCAGGCACAACCTCTCATCAGGGTTGGCCACATGTATTGATATCCTTGGCGTGGGGGAGGGACAGTAATTTTTCAGATTAGAAACAATTGAGGGGATCGGCCAACGTGTCAGGGTCTGTTTCTGCGGGAAGCTGGACTGTTGAGCGTTCTGAAAACCCCTCCCGCCGTTAACGTTCCCATTCACGTGCTGCCTGTTTCTGCCACAGGTGTCTTCAGGATTCTTTTTCCCAGATCACTATAAACAAAACTGTGACTAGGACCCCTGGCCTCTTGCTTTAAGTCAGAGCTGAGCAAGCTCCTTGAAAGTCCTGCTTTCCCTCTCAGAATGTCTCCGTCCTTGCCCTGCTGCCTCTGAAGATAAGCGGGCCTCCTCTTGGGTGAGGCGGCCTATTCCACCCACACCTGTGAGCCTTTTCCCACCGGCTTTTCCTGCCTGTGCCAACTCGGGGCTGAAGCCCGTGCACGGAGGACGTGCCAGCCTGACCACCCAGAACCCTTGCCTGGTCCCGTAGCTCCCTTCCCTACCTCTACCTTCTTGTCCTCCATCTTCCCCTTTCTCCTCATTCTCCACCTCCCTGTGACCTCGCCTCATCCTGTGTCATCCCCGTCACCTCCTAATTCACACACTGGATCACCTGTTCTCTGTTCCTTGTTCTTTCTGCAGCACATGCTGCCATCCTCCCACCACCTCTCCTGCTTGAGTCTCTCTCCCCTCTGTTGGACTTTCATTCTGTGAACCCCTTGGTATCTCCGCTGTGGCTTATCCTTCCTCCCAGATGCTGGCCTTCCTCAGGGCTCTCTGCTTGGCTTCTTGCCTCTTATGTCCCTTCCCAGACTTTAGCCCACTGCCGTCTCAACTCTCAGTCCGTGCACGGGCTGTACCTTCGGCCTTGAGCTCTGTTTCCACGTCCCTGACCGTTTCTGGACATGTCACCCTGTGGAGTTGTAGCCTGTCTGGAAGGAAATGTTCCTTTCCCCCCTGCACCCCACAGCCAGCTCGAAAACCCCCAGAGTCTGAAGTTCAGCCCTGGCCTTTGACCCTCCCAAAGACTTTGAAGTCCCACAGGACTGGTTACCAAAGTCCTATGGATTAACTCTTGCATCAGCCCGTTCCTTTCTGCTCCTATTGCCACACCCTGACTAGCCCTTTGACCTGGACAACTGCAGTGACCACCTAAGTGACCCTACTGCCTTTAATGTCTCTCCCCTTTCTAACCTACCACCGCCAGATTAATCACCCCTGGAGCCCAACCCTGACCCCGTCCTCCTCTGGCTCAAAAATCTCCAGTGGTTCCAAGCCTGCCTCTTGACTTCCCTCCTGCCTGACCCTAGTTCCTTATGCTTTAGTCAAACCGTAGCAGCTGCTGGTGCTATTCCCCAGCAGTCCCCTTGGTGCCTTTACTTGGGCTGCTTTCCCCCAAGTAGGAGAGGGGCTTCCCTTTCTTCCCAGCCTGTTGACAGTCTACCTGTGCTTCAAGGTCTGGTCAGATGCCAGTCCTTCTTGGAGTTGTTCTTCCCTCTCTTCCTATGCAGATGTGACCTCCTTGTCCACTGAACTTTTGTAGCTCCCCTACCTGCCTCTCACTCTGTTCTCCTGGTTTTGGACTATTGGCGTATCTGTCCCGTCTCCTTTGGCCACCAACTCTCCCAGTTATCTTTGACTCCTCCAAAACACCAGGCAACGTGCCTTGCATACACTTGGTGTCCAGGAAGTACTTCATGGAATAAAGAATGAGTGCCTCTGGCCTTCCTTTGCCTCCTCCCCACTGCTGAGGTGGAGGTGGTCACGGAGCCATTAGGGTTGGGTCCTTTTCTTCCCTGACCCCGTCACACCAGAGCATTCCCACATCTCACCTCCTGCCCCTGTGGGGTTATTAAACCCTTTCCTAGCCTCAAAACCTTTCTTTCTAATATTTACATGTGTCCACTTCACCTGGCTTGTTCTAAGTCTGCTCTTTAGGATCCGGTGTGGCTACACTAGTCCCAGCCTCTCCCTCCATCACATCGCATGCAACCTGGCTAATTAGAAAGCTTATTTTACCTACTTCCCTATACCAGAGGGAACTGAAAGGGAGCCCAAGAGTGGTGACTCATACTCCGTTCACTAAGTTGGCTTAAAGCTTAAAAGCATGTTGTAAATTGGCAAGCACTTTGCAGTCTCATTTTCTGTGCTCATAGCTGGACACTTAGAGACTTACCACATCACCCATATATTTAATAGTGAAGAGGGGCCTGTTAAAAACGATCTCAAGTGAGGATAATTCTTCATTCTGCTCTTTGTAGCCTTGATGTGATATGTGGGGGGAAAGTCAAGAAGAGGTGCATTTTGTAAAACGTACTCCTAATTTTGAATAGTATGATCATTTTTAGGGCATTTTCACATCATCCCCTCAGTCATCTTGGAGGTAGGCATTAATTATCCCTGTCTGACAGTGGAGGTTTAGAAAGAATCCAGGGTTTCTTCTAAGGTCATAAGTGATTAAGAGGCCTGGCCAGGAGTAGAAACTCAGGTCTTGGGAATCCTAGTCAAGTGCTTCTTCCAAGACCCTGCATTTTGCCACCTTGCTGTCAGTGTTTTGGATTGCGGTAGAGGGGCTTTAGAAAATGCTCTGCATCTTGGATGATGAGAAATATCTTCGAATCCTGGGCCTGGCTTTAGAAAGCTGAAGGTTGACACTGGATGTGATAAAAACCCAGCAGTGTGGATGTAAGGAGTAGGGGTGGATCTGAGCTGAGCAGATAGCTAGACTCTGGGTTTGTTTTAACTTTAGCCCTGAACAGGATGCAGTTGCTTGAATTATAAGTGCCCTGGGGACTGAAGTGAACCTGTGGCGGAGGCCCACCTCTTGCGTGCAGATTGGAATCCCTTAGGAGTGAAATTACCTTCTTCAGTGAGTATGGCTGCAAGGCTCCAGGCTTGAAGCGCTAAATTTGTAATGTGTTGTCTGCCTGTAGTTACTGAGAAAGGGGATGGGTGGGTGAGTGGGGACGGCTCCCAAGAACACATTTTGATCACTGTTATTTTCTGTGTAGAGGATTTTGGTTTGGGTTGACATTGGTGGCAGAAGCTAGGGAGGAGTTTTACATTCTTGAAGAACTCAAACGTGTAAAGGCCTTGTTTTTACAAATCACGGCAGGATTTGAGGGTGATTTCTTTTATCTCCTCCCTGGTTCGCAGAATCCCGGAGGTGTTTACCTGCGTACCTTTCTCCCACAAGGCCTTGCAAGGCGGTGCTCCCATAAATCTTGCAGTGCGTTCCTGTCACAGGGCCGGCGTTATCCCAGGAAACCGCCGCTTAACATCTCGCGCTGGCAGCGGAAGTCTGTGGAGAAGGCGCTTCCTTGAGCCCGAACTTACAGGCTCCCCGCCCCCCGCGCCCCCTCGCCGTGGCCCTGCCCAGTGTCCGGAGGGACTCTGTGTTTACTTTCCCCCCGCTGGCCCTGCCGGGCCGCCGCCGCCGCGTGGTGGGCGCCCGCGCGGCGAGGACGCCGAGCGCCCAGGTGCGCGGCCCGCGTGGCCTCCGCAGACGCCGCAGAGCGGAGGAGCCGCCGGGGCCGGGGACCGGCGGGGCTCCTGACCCTCCCGGGCCGCCTCCTTTTCATGGGATAGTAATCGGAGACTTTTCCGTTACGTGAGGCTCTCAACAAAAGATTGTAATTCCAGCAGCTTTGTGTGGGACGGTACCACCGCAGCAGGCGCGTCCCGGGCCCGGCCCGGGGGTCGGCGGCTCCGAGGCGGCCGGTGGGTGGCTGGGTGGGCGGGTGGGCGGGGGGCCGCGGCCGGCCGGCCTCCCCCGCGCCCCTCGTGGTACAGCCTGCGTTTCCTCTACAATGCTGTTATGCTAATCAGGTGACATCACCGCCCGGCGCGCGGCGAGTGGCTCCTGATTCAATTACAAACCGGCGGCCGCCGCGGGCAGCCGGGAGGAGGTGTGCGCGCTGCGCCCGCCAGCTCCCGGGCTCGGCGACCGAGGCGTGCTCAGGGTTGGCCATATTTTTAAAAACATTGTTAGTAGTACTTGCGCCTCCCTCCCTCCGTCCTGCCGCCCCTCCTCGGTAATTTATCTCAAGCTTAGAGCCAAGGGCCACACAAGGAGAGCCGCCAGGAATTAGATGCGTGAGTGGCCGGGCTGAGGTGGACGCTCCTGCTGCTGCCCCTGTGGACTTTCACACCGGGATGGGGCTTGCCTAAGGTCCAGCCCTCTCAGTCGGGGCCGGGAGCCAAGCGTCGCGGAAGCTGCTGCGTGTTGGATGGGGGTAGGAGGGGGCCGGAGCGGGGTTTCCACCGTGCAGCCCGCCGGGGCGTTACGCCGGGCATAATGGAATTGCAGAGGACGTCTAGCGTCTCCGGGCCGCTGTCGCCGGCTTACACGGGGCAGGTGCCTTACAACTACAACCAGCTGGAAGGGAGATTCAAGCAGCTGCAAGGTAAGCTCCCGTCTCAAAGGCCGGGCCTGCCCTGGGGCCTTGCCTCCAGGGGTTCTGAGGGTTTTATTTGTGCCATATGGTACGTGACGCTAATGAAGACCGGCGGCCGCAGGCCCGGCCCCAAAGCCTCTGGTTGGCTGCGAGCACCTCATTCACTACTTAAAGGAGACAGTTGCTGACCCTTTACTCCAGAAAAGCCACCATTTGGAGTCTCTCTCTCTCTCTCTCTCTCTCCACTTTCCCTTGGGCTCTCTCGGTTGTCAGGTATCCGCTGCCCACTGCACACACATTTTCTCTTTCTAGCTGCCTTTGCATTTCAGTAGATCAATGCTAATATCCCTATTAGTATGCAGGTATTTGACTCCTGGTCCACTCCGCCTCCCAGCCCCCAGCCTTTTACCTCTGGGAAGCCTAAAGGTGTAAAGTGCACTGCTGGACACCCTGTAGAACAATAGCCAAGGCAAGGAGGGAGTGGTCTTTTTGTTCCTAAGCCTTGGGTAAATTACAGTTTTGATTCTGAAGCTTAATTTTAACTCTTTTGATGTATTGTGTTGGGATAGAGCCTTCCCATCAATTTAGTGAGCTGTGTAATTTATAATGAAAACCAGTTATTGTCATTCCAGTGCTATTGGGTTGGATTAGTTGGATCAATTACAGGTTTCTTGGAGTCTATATTAATCTCAAACAAGTGAATGAACCTAATATTTACATATTTTTATGGAGAGCAGTGTGTGGGGTGATGGGCCTGCAGCCTGTGGCCGAAGTGGACCCTGCAGCCCCCTTGGCTGTCCCTGCCCAGCCAGCAGGCCTGGCTGGCGGTATCTCAGAGTTTATACATGAGAAAGGATTTATAACTGAAAACAGAACTACTTCCGTTAGGAAGCCCCTGGAATTGGTAATAGGCTGGGAATGGCTCTAGTGCTGTGAAAAAGTAGCCTTTGCAGACTGTGTGTGTTTCTTATTTTAACTCTTCTTGGTGCCACAAATGCGGTTCCTGTGAGGAGGAGGAAGGAAGGAAGCAGCTCAGTCTTAGAATGTTTTCACTGGGAAGAGAGGGGAGGATATATTTCATTCACAGGTTTATTTGTCTTGTGAAATAGTTGACAGTAATGACACTTTTCTGGAAAACAAGAGGCAGAACAGGACGTGATTTTAGACATTTGCTAGGCTGTGTTGCATTCCTCAGGCAGTTAGCGAAGAGGAAGCTCCATTTTCCCTAGGAAATGGTTGTGTGCCTTTGCTTCATTCCTCTTGAGCTCTTCCAAGGTAGAATTTGCTTTTTTGGAAAACTTAGGAGGGGCCAGAGCTGGTGGGGGGTAACTTGCAGTGGTAAGTAGAGGAGTGGGGTGTGTCCGTTATCTTCTTGGTGTATGGTGAGAGGCCCACAGTTTGAGGTTTGAGGTTCTGAGAGTTCAGGATGCACCTCTTCTTCAAATGACCCAGGCTCCCCACTTCATTGTGTCATACTGCCAGGGAGAAAGCACCGCGGAGGATCCTCTATCTGAAAACCTATTACTAAAGTCCAGTCGGCCTCCTCCTCTGGTCTCAGAAGAAATGAAAACCACGGAGAAAATATAAGAAGGTGTGGGGAGGAGTATGCCCACAGGCCCACCCATAACAAAAGGCTGTTATTCTGAAAGGTTTGAGGACGGTTGTAAAACTGCTCACTGAGGAGGGTGGAGCTTACACACAGGAAATGTCTTAAACTGTCCTTTCTGGAAAAGTGAAATTTAAATAAAAATAATCACTGTGTGCCTTTGATATTTTACCTCATAAATGTTTACCAAGAAAATTCCTTCAAAAGGAGTGAGCTCCTCATTTTGTGTGATTTTTTTAAATGACATTTGTCCCCTTAGTTCCAGATAACTTTCTTATTTCTAAATATCGTGGTTTAGAAGTTGCACAAGTTTAGTGTTGGTATTTCTATAACAGAAAACCACCGTGTTGAGGAACTGAGAAAGGGTGAATTAACTCTCAAGTATGGTAGATGCCAGGAGAATTACAAAGGGTTGGCATCGTCCTTAGTTACAAATGGAATTGATTGCATTTTAAGCAACTTGAGGAATATTTGTGATAAAAACTTCTTCCCATCCACACCTACCACCCCGTCTGGTATTTATTACTTACTGTTTAGTATTTGTAGTTCTTATAATCATCACATCTTTGATAAGGTATAGATTCTGTCTGCTGATTTAATTTTGTACACGCCTGCTAAGCTGCCTTTTCCTTTCTAATCCTTCCTAGTACTTATAATCCAATATCGGCAAACAGCGCCTCTGAACCTGTATTGATTTTTTTTTCAGTGCCTCTTATATGAACTTATTCATTACCTGAGAGTCTAATAAGAGTACCATGAGTTTGGAGGAGATATTTCTGCATTTTTGTTGGTTTCAAATATTTTCACACTGGATCCTAAAAATCTCAGGGGGGATGGGTTTTAATATCCTAGCTAAGGGAAATACTATGTTAAAAAGAGTCTGGTGTTTTAGATAAAATAGTTAATAAAGATTTATTGGTAAGTAAACAAGTATGATTAGAAACAAAACCTCACTGACTTAAGGGGCTGAGGTACAGAATGGTGTCTTTCACACTGATGCTCCTGGCATAAGAGATAGGGCCTTCCACCTCTGATGGCTTCAAACATTAACCACTGATGCCCAGCACACACCTGAGAGGCACACACCTGACAGGCATACCCACTGCACACTCATCTCTTTCAAATTTTTTCACCTGCAAAATTAAGTTACCACCTTCCTCAGAATCTGTTTGTGTATCTTACACAGTTGGATTTGTTGTTTTGTTTTTTATTTATTTTTATTTTTTTTTTAATGTTTTGTTTTTTAAATGAGAGGACTGCTGAAACACAATAAAACTCAGCCTCACATGTTTTTAAAAAATGTGTTTGTAGTAACAGAGAAGTTCAGGATGATACCTTTTCTCCAGTTTCACATCAGCCAGCTCCACTTCTTATCAGACTGTACTCCCGCTCCTCCTCTACTCAGAGGTTGTTGGTCTGCCTCTTACGTAAATTAAATTCCAGGCTCCTTAGCCTGGCATTCAGGACCCTCCCCCAAATGGCCCCAGACCACGAAATTCCTATTCCAGCTCTTACATTCCAACCAAATAAATCTTCCAGGTGGGCAGGCCTGCAGCTCTTCATGAAACCCAGCCCTGGGTTTTGCCTTCATTATCTACTTTCTGCCTCAGAGGCCCTGCCCTTCCATTTTACCAATAGAAATACTTCCTACAATTTTTTTTTAAGACTATGCTTACATTCCATTATTACAGAAAGTGTCTCCTTGTCTCCTCCATTGGGTTGGTGGGAAAAAGATTTCATGGAGTGCTCACCATGCACCAGATGTGTTAGTAGGAGCTTTGTCTGTATCTCATCTTGTCTTCATAGCACACCTATGAGGTTTTTTTTTTTTCAATTGAAGTCTAATTGATGTACAATATAGTGATTCACAACTTTAAAGGTTTTACTCCATTTATAATTAGTATAAAATATTGGCTGTATTCCCTGTGTTTTACAATATATCCTTGTAGCATATTTTATACATAGCAGTTTGTACCTCTTAATCCCTTACCCCTGTATTTCACCTCCTGCTGAGGTTTTAAAGATGAGAAGAGAGAGTCAAATAGCTTGTTTCAGGTCCCAGGCACTGCTGAGCTAAGGCTGCCCATTGTTCTCAAGCTCTCTCCTCCCAGACTTCTAGATATTAATATTATTTTATTTCTGCCCCCCAAAAAAGAGACAAAGTGACCTTGTGAAATGTCAACCCCAACCTGCTTCCCTCTTCTTCCTGTCTGCCCCGTCAGAGCAGTGATTCTGTCATTTTCAACAGTGAAGTTGTAATGAAGACAGAATCTATTTGAAAAGCATCAAAATGAACTTTTTCTGCCTTCTTTGCAGCGTGACCCTGATATCCAGCACCTGGTGTTTCTCGAAAAGGTGCTTTCTCTTAGCTGTTCTGGCTTAGTGAATTTTTCCAACTGTCCAGAAGGAGTCGTGGAGTTACCTCTGTCTTCATTGGGACATAGAGGGAGACAAGAGTTGGAGACCATTGGAATGTGTTACTCTCAAGTTTATTACATGCTCTCACAGGGTTGCCTCCTTGAATTTCTTCATGTTTTGGTTTTGATTTCTAAACTTTTAGGGAAAGAATATTGCTGGTTTTATACCCGAGGATTGTGAGGAAAATGCATTCTTAAATGTTTAAAAGGAACTTTCCAGTTTGTTATGGTACCCAGATATTTGTCTTGTGTAATTTCATAAACCTTTGGGAGAAAGATTGCTGGGTTTACACCTGCTTGTCATGAAGAAAACTTTATGTTCTTACATATAAAGTTATAGGCTTCAGATATTTCCCATTGTGACAGTGAAAAGAATTGGTGACAGATGATAACCCTGTTTTTTTTGGGAGTGGCCAAGATTTAAAAGATCATTTCTGCGTTTAGTGAAAGTGTAAAAGGGGTTTTGGTCTGGATACCTGCCAGTGCTGTACTATGATACTATAGATTTTCTAAGCCCAGATAACGTTGTGGGATAAGTCATCAATTTAAAAAAAAAATCCTTTCACCAGTTTACCAGAGTTTCAGCTCAAAATTTAGAAGTTCCTAACAGATTTGTGAATTAGTATCCTTTTTCAGTGATGTACTACTACTGCTACTAATTATTATTAATATTTTATAGCACTTTCATATGTACCATCTTGCTTAATTAACTACATGAGATTATTTCAGAGTACCCAGCATGGGAGCCAGTACTTAGTAAGTTCTAAATAAGTGGACATTTCCTTGTACTAATAATAATCCTATGGGGTATTCTCTGACTTTTTATAAAGGAACAGATCATTGGATTAAGATCAACTAGTATGAGGCTACTTCTCCAGGATCCAGGTTTGCTGACTCCAAATTTGATCTTCTCCTTTTGGACTACAAAGTGTAGGTTAGGTATGAGCCACGATACCCATTACTAAGATACTTTCTGGCAGCATGGAAAATTAAGAGTGCAGAACTGCTCAGATTTCTGGACACGTGGTACCCTCGGTCTTTGGTGGGCTAGGAACACCAACAGTCAAGGGAACACTGATTCTTTTAGCTCAAGTCCAGGGTTTGGGGTGACAGTTAAAAGGACTCTTGGAGACCAGTTAGGAAGAAGAGGAGGAAAATAGTTACTCCCTTTGAGGAAAAGATACCACTTTTCTTAGGGTAGTGAAAGAATGGGACTCTAAACGTCCTGGCTACTGAGAAAGCTTTTTTGATGACTGTGTTGTCAGCTTGCACCTCTTCTCATGCCTCTTCTTTCCATGGTTTCCTGAGGTACACCCCCACCCCCACCCCGCAGTGCAGCTGCCCCAGCCTCCCTAAAGGCAGATCCTGGTAAGCGATCTATTCCCTGCAAAAACTTGGGATTTGGCTGTAGCCCACCTTCCCACCTCCAGCTCCTGCTACTCCTTACTCCACAGTACTCATGATTCCCTAAGCCTACCCTGCATTTTCTGGGCCTTTGAATCCCTGCTCTCCTGGGTTCTTCCCCCTGGAAAATATTTCTTGTGTCAGGATCATTTTTGTTTGTTTTTTGAAGTTCAGTTCAGATGCAACTTAATTCTGAGTATTCCTCTAAGGAGAGGTGATCCAATCTCTGCTTGGATTCTTTCCCTTTAAGGTTTAAAGTCTAAGCACTTGGTTGTTCTGTGACATTCACATCCTGCCTTTAGTTACAGTTGGAGTATCTGCCTCTTAGATTTCCTTACATTTCACAAAATCTGGGAGCATAAAAGACAAAAATCCATTATAACCTGTCTTACCCATAGTAGTCACTAAGTATTTGTTAAGGAGTAAATGAATGAAGTTAGTATTATGGACTGCTTTATTGCAGTGGTTCTTAAAACGAGGTTCCTAGACCAGCAGCAACATCATGACCTGGGAACTTGCTAGAAATATAAATTCTCAGGCCGTGCTTCTGACTACTCAATCAGAAACTTTCAGGGTGGGGCCCAGTCTTAGGTTTTTAATTAGCCTGCCAGGTGCCTGTGATGCACACTTAAGTTTGAGAAATGCTCCCTTATTGGATCATTTGGACTCTCTTTGCAGTTTGGGGGTGGGAGGGTTTGGGAAGAACAGGCTGCATGAATTGCTCCCAGATAGGAGCAAATACTGTATCTGATTTTGTATTGAAGAATGAAGAGTTGGGGAAAAAATATGTTTCAGAACAAACTTGTGTAGTAGTGGACAAGGTATTTAGCTAGTCAGGAATGAGCTCTATCTACCCTGCTAAACTAGAGGAATCATTTAACCTCTGCGGGCCTCAGCCACCTCATGACTGCCAAATAGGGTCAGTAATCTGTCAGAGCTTCAAGTTTTCAGTGAACCAGAGCTTCACAGCCATTCACTTGTTCCTGCTGGAATCATACTTGTGCATGTTCTCAAAAATACACCAGGTAGATCCCAGCCATTTTTAGATCTTAGTGCCTTTTCTCCCTTTTGCCTGACAAGTTTCTGTCAACTCTTAGAAGCCCCAGCTATGAAAAACTAATGACCGGGGGAAGTTGATGATGGGGACATTGTAAAGCCTTTTTCTAACTTCAATATTCTTTGCTTGATTGGCTTAATTAAAAATCTGGCAGTTGTTTCTATATCTGGGTGCAGAGGTCTTGCCATTTAAAAGCTCAGTAGTCAGCTACTACTCTAGGCTATTTTAAAGCAAGAAGACTCCTCAGAAGTAAAATGACAAAACTGTTTTAGGCAATAGAGGGGTTTCTTTTTTGTTCTGTTTGTTTATTAACACACATTTATTGATTGCCTGCTTTTCAGTAAGCAGCTGTCCTCTGGTTAGGAAGTATGTGAGTAAGCGAGGTTCAGCTGTGCTGGAAATGCTGGCTGAGCTCACTGATGACTAGAAGCAAGTGGAGAAATAAACTTCTTCCAGGTGAAGGACCCAGGTAGGGGAATTCAGGCAGGGCCAGGGTGGCCAGAGCTTAGAGTACCGAGTGAGGAAGGGTTGGTAGGAGGAGTTCTAGACGGATAATAAGCAAAGGCCAGAGGATGCACAGTCCTGTGAATCAAGTTTAAGGAACTGGGAGGTAAGTCAGGCAGTGGGAGGCTCACTGAGGGATTTTAAATGTGAGAGTGACTTGTTCTGACTTTTTTTCTCCGTAAAGAAAGGCCGGTCTGATTCCTGAGTATAATGATAGTTTTGGAGGGTGGGTGGTGGTCAAAAGAGGAGGCAGGAGACCACTTAGGAAGCTGTTGCATTTGTGGTGATGAAAAACAGAAACAACATAACCTCCTCGAATTTTGAACTGCAAGGTACTTAGAACGTTATTACTCAAGTGTGGTCTGTTCATGACCTGGGAGTTTGTTAGAAATGCAGAATCTCAGGCTTGCCCCAAAACCCACTAAGTCATAATTTCATTTTAACAAGATCTCCAAGTGGTTTGTATGCACAGTCAAGTCTAAGAAGCGCTGCCTTGGAAATAATCTCTGTCTGCTCCCCTACCCCTTAAGCCTAGAAGGAAATAGTCCTAGAGAGGCTACACCTTTCTGAGGTTTAACGTTCATGTTTCATATATAGTCTGCTTCAAAGGAAGGAGGTGTTTGTGTGTGTGTGTGTGTTTCTTAAGTAAATGAGATCATTTTAACTAACGGTAAAAATAATATAGTATCCAAATGAATAATAGTTAATTAAAGTTTAGTGTTGCCCTAGGAGATTACAGGGCTTTAAAGCATGGTTGATTAATTCCTAGCTTTGTAAATCTTTGTAGAGTTTGGCTAGGATTCTCTTACTTGCTAATCCTGCAGTTCTAGAAATTTGTGAGGTTAAAAAAACAGTTTCTTTTCATTTATACATTTGGTATTAATAGAGAATTACAAGAATACTCCGGGCTACTTTCTTTAAGTTCTTCCAGAATTTCAACGTATCCTGGGAAGTAGAGGCTTATTAAGGCCATACTTGCTTCATGACTTAAACCTTTTATATACTTTTAAATTATTTTTTTAAAGCAAAAATACCCCCCTCCTCCCCACGCTCGATCTTACTAAAATGAACCTAATTAAATGAATGTTCGTGTTCTTGCAGTTGGTTAGACTTTAGTTTGGTTTCATGTATATCAGTCTTACCCAGCAGTGCCTGCAGGTTTTGGTGTTAAAGGTGGATTTAAAATACATTAAATATCTGTTACTTGATAAGTGCTCATTTCCTGTGAGTCTGCAGGTGAAGCTTTAAAATTAGTGGTTATTGATTAGGTAGGGGAGAAAAAGCACCTGCTGAAACTTGTTGGCCAGAATTTTTTACCCCTTAGAAGAAAGAAAAGGGGTGGGGAGATAAGTGACTTCTGCTCTGGCTGGCCTCACTCCAGAACCTTTCTGACAGGGGAAGGGGCGTTGGCGTGAAAGCAGTGCTATTCAGATGGTGTTCTTTCAAAGGCAAGTTTGAAGGTTATTAATAGACAAAGTTAAATTTCTAGCTGTTCTTTGTATTACTCCAAAAATTTTTTTATATTTATTATTTCATAGCCATATTAGGTCATCTCCAAAAGAAGTAAAAATGAAAGAAAAATTCATGTAAAATCCAGCAGTCCCAACAAATCTTAACTTTCTGATACAGTTTAACACTCTTATAATGATTATGTAGATTCGGTTTTGTCTTGGCATCTTGTTTTTATTTTTTACTTTATATGACAGACATTTCGCATGTGGTTATTTCTGTGCCTCTTGCCAAATTGCTTTCCAAATCAGGGCAATTTATTTACCACCCTGAGCCTGCTGTCTCTTCTGTGGGATGGGGTAGTACAAGTTCTGTGTAATAAGATTGTGGGAAGGATGAGTGAGATTCTCAGTGGAAGCTGTTCCTGCACGCAGTGGGCCCCCAGCAGTCAGGGAGGTCTTTATTATTACAGGTCCTGGTTAAAGGGCAGAGCAGGCACAGCAGGGGCACGTCTTTTGAACTTGAGTTGAGTGCCCCACCCCCCACCCCGAAACCTGTTCTGGGTGTGGCTTCCTTCAGGTTTAGAAGTGTTGAGTTTGCCTGAAAATGCACCCAACCGAAACACCCCTTTTTATGTTCCCCTTTAGAAAGCATACCAGGTTGGCAGCAGTCACTTGAGCCTGGTGACTTTTGATGTAGGTTGAGGACACAGTGGTGGTGTCTCTCCCAAGTTCATAAAAAGCGTGCGGAGCAGTCAGTGCTGCAGCCAGAGCGCCCAGCACGTCGTCAGAAGAGACTGCTGTAGCCAGACTCACACTAACTGCTCTCGGCCGATTGTTGAATGCCTCTACTGTGTTTGCTTTTGAAAGGCCTCTCTTAGCCTTTCTCCCTCTCTCCCCCAACCTTGTTTTCAAGAGGCACAGGACCTTTAAGTAGCAAATCCAGTAATCACACACAGTAGCATGAAGACACAGGCTGGCCTATATTTGGTCTCACAAAGGCCTTGTGAAAGATCTGGCCTTAAAGTCTTTTTCTAATGGTTAAATGATGCAAGTGGAAAGTTAATTTGAGGATCACTGAGGCACGCTTCATTCATGAAGAATGTGAGCAAAACATAAAACGTCCGGAGGCTCTGTTCTTCTCTGGTGGCAAGGAAATTACATAGGCTGTGTCACTGTTTGGGTGAATTCCCCCCCGCCCCTCCCCCCCCCTCCCCCCCACTGAGAGTACAGTTGTATTGGAATTTTGAGTGAGAGCTGTGGGTTTAAGCATGGCTAGTTGCAGGAGTGTGTGTGTATGTTTTGCCTGAAATCCTTATACGAATCATAGACATTATTTTGGCCACACTGACAAGCAAATGGTGGTTATCCCTTGGAATGTGGCCTTGGCACTTTGAATTAGCTTTTTTTTTTTTTTAAAGAGAAACTTTGAAGGTCTATTTTAAAGTGGATAGAGCCTTTGAAAGTCTGCCTAGTCTGTTTGAACTGTTAAATGCCAGTGAATTTCTGTAGATTGCTAGCTTGATTGTTTAGTAGTTGAGAGGTGAATACAAGTCTAGTGCAAAGTGTGTTTCTGGTGCTTGAAAACGGTGCCCTGATTTCTATTGAGGGAGACGTTTATTCCTACAGAGGTTTAAACGACTTGCTATAAAAAAAATTCAGTCTTGCAGTGGTAGAGGGAGATTATGTATTATCTGCGAACAACTGCCAAGCAGGTGAAATCCCAGCTGCACAGAATTTGTGGTGGAGAGTGGGTGGCAGTGGCCAGGGGAGCCGTGGAGGAAAGTGATCAGATCCTGGTAGTGGTGAGAAGGGCTGTGTTCAGACTTAGGACATTTTATCTCTTATTTCAGAAACACAAGGGTGGTGGAAAGCTCATGGGCTGTAGATTCAAGCCAGCATTCAAATCCTGGCTCCAACAGTGACCTCACTGAGCCCCATTGTCTTCATCTATAAAAACGGGGGAGAAAAAGTAGCCCTCGGGTGGTTGGGAAGCTTAAATTAGTATATTGTATGAATAGGGTGACCAGCTCATCCTGGTTTGACAGAGACTTTCTCAGTTTAGCACTGGGCATTCCACATCCAGGGAATCTTCCAGATTCTAGGAGAGAGCCTCTCTCTTAGAATCCCAGGCAAGCTGGGCACTTGGTCACCCTAATTATGTATGAAAGCACCTATTACTCTGTACAGAGGACGGAGATGATGTCTGTGTGTGTTAGTTCATCCCTGCATTCCTTCCTAGTGCATGACATAAAAATGTCTCATAAATAAAGGAACGTGTGAATGAATGAGGAATGTGATGAAGGCAGTAACACATGTAGAGTTGTTTTAAAGTAAGTTAGCGGCCCTTTTTCCCTGTGGCCTCTTATTTCCCGAGAAGAGGTGGCCTCACCAGCCACATGGTAAATAATGTGTTGAATGAAAGAATGAATCACTCACGATCATGATTTTGACTCTATGATGTGGCTAAACTATAACTTCAGGAAGGGCTTATCTGCGTCTGTCTACTTTTTTGATAAAATGAAATTTTGACAGGACCCTAGGGACCTCCCCCATGTAGTCCCTGTACCCTGCCGGGCACTGGGGAATTGACCTAACTTCGGTGGGAAGGAGAGGAGAGGGGAGCCCACGGCACTACGGTACCTGAGAGAGGAACTCATCCCTGGAAATTAATGAGGCGTCAGGTTGTCTCTTCATTTTTGTTGTTTTTCTTTTTCCTTTGGGTGGGCGGGCGGGCATGCTAGTACATAACAAGGGAGGTAAAAGTGTACCCCAGGAACCTGCAGTCCACTCTTCTAGGCATGGTAGCCATTCAGAGTTTCATATTGTGTGGCTGTAAATAAAACGAATATGCCTTTGCTCAGAGTGGTGCCGCATGAGTAACGCTTTTCTGGAAGCCGGCAGTTAGTAGTACTCTGAGCAAACAAAGGTGAGGCCACGGAAATTTAGATACCAGCTATGAATGTGCAGGCTTGGTCTTTTAAACTGAAGAAAGCCGCGGAGCAAACTAATTTTGGCCCAAGAACTACTACTTCCCAGCCCTCAGTGCCTTCCAGTCTCTAACCCCCCTTAAAAAAAAATCTTTGGTTTTCCTCTGCAAATATATATGATTTCAGTTTTGAGACGGGAGGTTATGTTCTCACTTGAAACACAAGGAAGCAATTTTTAAAAGTCATACTTATTCCTCAGTGGGCTTGACTGTAACTGGACTTGACTAGGAGTTCTTGGCCACAGAACCACATGCACTGTTTATCAGGGTAGTAAATTCAGGTGGCATTTGGGAAAGGAAGAGAGTTGGAGCTGAAGAAGGGACACTAGAGTGAGATGTACTGGGCGGGGGTTCTGGCGCTGGCTGCCTCTGTGAGGGTTCGCCCCCTGGCGTGCTGGGAGTCAGATGGGGGGCGGGCCCAGAGGCTCATCTCAGCCATAGTCATCCAGGGATTCTGAAGTGACCTTTCTTAGCTCATTTTCCTGTGAGCTCATAGTTGTCTGCACACATAAATTGTGTCCTGGGTCCTGGCTCCCTCTTTGTTTGATCAGGAGCTGCTCTTCTGCTCAGTGCTTTTTTGGGAGAGTAAAGTGATGCAGCAGTTGATTTGGGATCTTTTATCTTTGTTCCCCCTCCCCCAGTGGGAATTCACACGGTAACTCATCTGCTAAGGTTCCCTGCGTTAAAAACCCACAAACAAAACTCGTATTGGAGCAGGAGACCTGATCCCTCTTGAATATTCTGCCTGACTGAGGGCCTCTGTCTGCAGCTCTTTGCTAGGCACTGGGGTACAGTTTCTATCTCTGTCCTCAGAAGCTCACAAACAAGTCAAGAGACAGGCAAACAGTTTTTGCAGTAGGATTTGAGTGGGTGTATACGAGGAAGGGGGATGCTTTATACACCTGGATAGTGGAGAACAATGGCCCTCCCTTCTCTTCCGGGGTTGCTGTGAGAATCAGTTACATTATAAGATGTGAACTCCTTATGAAAAATACAAATTCATAATCGATTCTAAGAAGTTTTTGTTGGGGAAACAAATGGCGAGGCTGTCCTTGTGCTCAGGTCCACTCAGCTGGTGTGGTGTTCACTGAGGAAGGAAGCAGAGACCTTTCAGTAACAATAGCCAACTTTTATTCTTGAGTACCTGACTCTGGGCCGTTTATTCTGTGCCTTACCTCATTGCACACTCAGGAGAATGCTAGAGACATGCACAGATGTTATCTCTGTTTACAGATGAGGAAACCGAGGCTAGGAGAGATAAAGCAACTTGCCAAGTGGCAGAGGCTACTAAGCGGTGGGCCTGGCAGTCACACCCGGCTGTGTGTTCACAGAGCCATACTACACACTGCCTCTCCAGGGTGGTTATCTTCCCGGGAGGATCTAGGTGTGGCTGGGTGTGGAGGGAGCAGTTGGACCACGTCTTCTAGCCGCAGCCGACACAGTTTTTTGTCTGCTTTGAAGCATCTCCCTCAGCCCTAGCTCCTCAGAAAGCATCCTCCCCTGTGGGTGTGAGATTTATGATGTGGTTTCCTTCCTCCTGCCTCTGGAGGTCAGCTCTTCTCCCCCAGGGTCAGAAAGTCCCTCCATTGCTGGGTTGCTGGTAGTCTGCCCTGCTGGAGTCGCTTCCTGCCCTGTGTTCAGGATGGGTCATGCTTGTGTCACCATGCGATGAGCCAGGGGTGCTGTGAGGGCCGGATCAGTGCAGTCTGGTTTGAAATTGGAGGTCACACCCTTTCCACCACATTGCTCATGAATCTACTGATGCCTGGGATGTAAAAGTGAAACCACAAGCTGCTTTCTCTTGCCCTGAACGTGACTTTTAAAAAAGTTTTCGTGAGCTCTAGGTATAAATCAGGTACCTTCACCTACATATGATTTATCCATTCAGTAGCCATGTGTGGTAGGTGGTATAACATCTGCTCTGTGGATTGAGGATCAGAAAGGTGAAATGAGGTGGCAGGGTTCTTAGCCAGCATGTGATAAAATGGGTGACACTCTGAAATTCTGCAGCAGGAAGGGCCTTTTTCACCATTTCTTTGAACTTAAAGCATGTGCTTTTTCTAAATCGGTGGAGGCAGATAGCAAGGCATAGTGTATGTGTCTGTCAGCATGTGTGTGGATTACATTGATTTTAATTTTTGTTTTAAGTTTTGTTTAAAACGTGTATTTAATCATTCTTATTTGAGATCTGGTCAGATTCACAGGTGTTTAAATGTGTACCATCTAACCTAGCAACACATTGAATACACAGCTTGAAAAGGGAAGGCTCACCAGTAGGTTTCTCATGTGTCAGCTTCTGATAAGACTGTTGCTATTGCTGAGTAAATCCTTCCATTAAAAACAATGCTATCTGCTAATTTGCTTATCACTGATATTGCAAGGGGCATAACATTGTGGGGATGGGTAACATATCTGCATATCTTAAAGCTGACGTTCACCCAGTTGAGGATACAGTGTTTGGTAAATGCAGTTAGGCTATTTGGGGGATATTGAGCCACGTAATAGCCTAAATTCATGTGATTTTGAGCCTTGGCATATCAGGATCCTTTCGAGCATAGTTTTAGACACGGATATAGATCCACTGCTAATACTGTGAGGGCACTGGATCCTGAATTGTTGGAGATGAAATCCCTGCAGCCAAGCATCTCTTGTGATGCAGTGATGTGGTGGTGATTCAGTGGCAGCCAGGCTGCTCAACTTCTAGGTACTAGTGACTCATTTGAACCTGCACACAAACCTCTGAACCAAAAGGAGAGGGAAAATGTGCTTACCTACATTTAGAAAACTGGGTGCCAACACATCTCTGCTTAGGCCATTATGAAAACCTTATTTTTTTTTTTCCTTTCTCCTGGGTGAGACAGGAATTAACCTGTAGCACAAAAGAAACATGTTTGGGCGGGTGCTTAGGGCAGCTTCCAGAACCTGGCTCAGTTTAGGTTATGGCAGCAGAGTTAGAGGGATAGGTGGGTATGGTGATGGTTTGTGTTAATTCCTGTCATCACCAGATCTGTCTCTTCTTTCTGCTGCTCCATTGGCTCAGGTAATAACTTAAAGCTTGAACATTGATGGGAGGTGTGTGTAGGCCCAGTTTCTCCACTGTTGGCTCTGGTTTCTTCACTTTGGTGATAAATATTGCTATCTAGAACTTTAAAACTCAGCTGTCAAAAAAATGGAAGTCAGTTGCTCTAGTTGATTTCCCAGTTCATATTGGCTGTTGGAATAGAGTAGCCTGTGCCTCCTAATTAATGAAGAATAAGTGCTATGGATGAAGGCAGGATACGTTTTTAGAACACTTTTATAGCTCTGAGATCTCTAAAGGAACCATCAGATCCGTCCACCCATTCAATCGGCAGTTCAGCAAGCACAAGTGAGCAAGTTACAGTGCTAATAAGTGCATTAGAAACACAGAGGTGTAAGAGACAGCCACTGTCTGCAAGTACATTCTAAAAGAGAATACTAGGCCCAAAGTGGCAGGTGTCCTAAGACTTGCAAATAACATGCCTGGTTGTGGGATGTGAGAGAGGCTTTTGGAGGAGTTGACATTTGAGCTGCAACTTTAAGTATGACCAGGATTAGCTAATGAGGTGATAGGTGCCTGGGGGTGGGAATGGGATATGACCAGAGCGGGGCTACAGAACCGTGAGGCATGTTGGGGGAATGGCTAGACCTTTGCTTAGGATATGATGTATATTTTTTCCCTTCTCTTTCAGTTATTAATGCTTATTATTATTAGTTGGGATTTTTGCCTCTTTTTGTTAGCCAGCATTCAGCTAATGTTGGCATAGGTACAGGGAATCAGGTGCTTAGCAGCTGACGTTGGTGCAGTGACCTTGCAGAAGCAACTTGCATCTCACTTCTCTTACCTGTTAAGAAGGGTTGTTAAATCCTCAACGGTTGCAGATTTAAGGGCCCCTGCAGATAAATGCATGGAGGGTACTACTGGCCATCCGCGGTAACTTTCATTTCAACAAATGCTCCTTTGAGACGCTGCTGGGTAGATGCCCACTGCTAAAAGAAATGCAAGCACTTCTGGCTCCTCTGTTCTCTGGGCTCACAGAATGAGTCGTGTAGTGGAACTAACAGGCTAGCAAGGAGAGGGAGAGCAAAAGAAAAGTGTATCCTCATGGAAACAGAGAAGGAGAGTTGGGTCCCTCCTTAAACTCTAGCCAGAAGTGGTAGTGGCTGTGATAGTAATACAGCTACCACTTCTTGATACTTAACCCTGGGCCAGAGCTGTTCTAAGTATTCTGCGTGTATTGATTCATATGCTCCTCACAGCATCCCTGCGAGATAAGAATTATCTCCGTTGTGGAGGTGAGGAAACTGAGGTACAAGGGATGCCTTGCCCACGGATGCATAGCTAGCACGTGGTAGACTCTGCATCCCAGCCCAGGCAGGCTGCTTCTGGACTCTGAATCCTTAACCACTTTGCCGTGCTGCCTCTCAGTAGTGTTTCCCGCAGGGTGACTGATGAGGCCTGTGCTTTTGTAGATCTCAGATTAGCATTTTGTTAAGACCTGGGAAACCTCGATTTGATGAAAGCTGTTGCCCAGAAGTGGAAATTCCTGATCCTATTCCAACTGCAAAGCATTTGCTGACGTTCGCTCTTAATTGGCAGCGGTGGTGAGGGGCAGCATGGCTTAGTAGATGGGATGTAAAATTCAAGCCTTGCTTAATCTTGGAAGACTTTGTTTCCTTTTCTTTGATGGTAGTTTACTTTGGCAATTCTGGCAGAATAAGAGGGACTGAGCTGACTGTGCAGACTCTCTGATTTTTTTTTTTTTGCCAGTGGTACAAGTTATTTGTCACCATATCATAAACTCGCCATTTCTGTTCTCGCAGCTTTGTGTTTTTGTTCTTTAGATATTTTGGTTTTGGTAGTGGTGTTTTTGGTTGTGTTTGCCTGGTATCTTGCTAGTCTACAAAATTATTTGTTAGAGGAAACTTTGAGAACGTGGAATGAAGGGTACCAGTCCTGAGGTCGGATTTTGGATTTAGAAGTCTGATGTTGACTCCTTGGTACAGGCAATACAGAAGGTAACCCTGGAGCAATTTTCAACGGTGATGGCATTACCTAGCAGCATGGAGTTGAGCCTAAACCCCTGTTTTAAGTTCAGATTCTTGGAGTTTGCTGATTTTTCTTGACTTTAAATATTTTCAGCTGGTGGAGCATTTGTTGGTGTATTTAGGCCAAGTTGCCTTTTGTTCTGTGATTTTCAGTGTGTGAATAAAGTAGATAATCCCTGTTTCTGGTTTGGCTGCTGCCAAGTATATGTGAAGACTTCCAGCTGCTATTCACTTTTTTTTTTTCCAGGCCACCTTTTGAGTTTCCCTGTAGCAGACAGAAAAATAGGTTTTAAGAGGGGCACCTGTTCATCCTTAGTAGCTGTTATACCCTAAAAACACAAGTTTGATTTTGTTTGCTGTCTATTGTGCTGTGAATTTGGAATAAGAGAAGCAGTAATTTATGTTTGTTTATACCCCACTTAGTTTGAGAAATGATTTAATTTGGCTTAGGCAAGTGTCTTCTGATGGGGGGTGGGGAGGTGATGTGTGTGTGTGTGGATAATTCTGCTGCTGGAGAGTCTGAAATCACAAGACTGGTCGTGGGTTTGTGAACGCTAGGTTTGTTCTCTTCCTGGGCATCTCTGTCTAGAGAAATGTGAATGTCTTCTGTCTTTCTTGGCAAGGTCTGACATTACTAGACTGAAAGGTGCCCTGTCACTGCTATGGGTTTCCCCCAGGAAATTTTCTGTTGCGGGTGCTATAGAAAAAGCCTCCTGTATGGTGAGTGTGTATGTTGTAAACTCCCATTTTGATCTCTTTTGAGAGTAAAGCTTATTTTTTGGATTTTTCTAGTTCAAGTGATCTCTTCTACCTTTTCTTTGAGATGTAGTGTGCTTAAAATGTTGAAGGAGCATGCAATCAGAATGAATTATAATAGCTTCCATTCAGCATGTGGTGCCCCACAGGTGTAAGAATGTCACCCAAAGGGGGAGAGTACAAGATTATCAGTTACCGTTTTTTTGAGATTCTGTGGAGATGACAGCCAGTGTGTTTGTGATATTATATGCTGTATGGGTAAACCATATAATATCACAAACCAGAGTTTCCAAAAACACCTAAACTCGCCACCTTTCACGTTTCACACGGAGGGACTGTAGCACCCAATGAAGGTTGCTTCTTCTCTTCATGGTAGGAACAGCACAGTAGATAGGAAACTTCTGCTGTCTTAATACCAGCACTCTGGACGGAGCAGATCCTCACCGGCTGGGGTGCATGGCTCCACATGGGGCACATTAAGGGAGCTGCGTGCTGCTGCCGGGTCCTGCTTTTTAACTGGGAACGTGTATCTGCTGCGTGGAGTTCTGAAAAGCAGCTTTGTGAGTCCCTGTAACTCCTGACTGTTGACCTTTGGATGTAGATATAATGTCAGTCTCGGAGGATTGATGAGAATGTCGGAACCGGTTCTAGCCACTGCAGGAAGACTTGATGACTGTATTGTTTGTCAGATCTTTTGAGAAAATACAATGTGACAGAGATCCTAAAACTGTAAGAGTAAATAGCCTCGAGGGGTTAACTGTATTTACTTTGGAAACAGGTTACAAACCCAAAGCTCTGCTGAACGAATGAGTGTTTCTTTTCTCCTTTCCCAGAGTAAAAGCTTCTGGCGAGAACTGCTCTCTGGTGTTGCTAGGACAAACCTGTATGACCTTCTTTATGTCAATAACTAACAACAGAATATTTTCATTTACACTAAAGCCATATATGAGAGTGGTTTCCAAGCTGGTTCTGACAGCCTCTGGCCCTCGTGGGGAAGGAAACTAATGCTGGAAAAAAATCCAGCTTCCCTCTGTAATATCCTCTTCATGGCGGTGACAGCTGCAAGGCTTTTCTTTGAGATAAAAACCCAACGTGTGAAGGTTACTCTGGGGTGACTGTAGTTACATAAAGAGTAGATTTAGCTTCTTGATGGTGTGCTGAGTGGTGGAGGTTAAAGGTAGAACTAAATGTGGAACTAAAAAAGCACCTGAAACTTTTAGAAAACTGGCAACATTTAGAGACTTTGGCCGGGCACTTTTCATTTTTAAGGCCCACATTGGCCCTTCACAGCCTGCTTCTTAAGAACATAAAGAGAAGGTGCATCCACGTTATTGGGAAAGCAAGTTGAAGCACAGACCCTGTCGATTGGGAATATGAATATTATTGCCATCAGCTGCTTATTTTGTGTGTGGGTGTGGGGCGGGATTATAATCCCAGTATAGTCAGATTCTCCTTGTAAAAAAAGCTTCCCTCCTTCATTGTTTCTTGACAGAATGAGATATTTGCTGCCAGTAACTAGTTAATTCTGAAATGATTTGGGTTCCTTCCATGTGGTTCTTAAATGATGATCCAAGTGCAGGATGGAGAGCAAAGGAGTTGTCCATTGTCATTAACTGCTTCTCCTTCACAATTAGTAACCTTTTAAATATTCTTAGTATTGGGGAGGAAGGGAGGCTCAAAATTGAGAATTCTCAGTAAGGTCTTCAGTGAGACACAGGATGGTGACTGTCCAGCTTGCCCAGGATGTGGTCCTCTTTTGATGCCGACAGAATTTGGTGTTGCTCCCCAGGGAACCATGCCAGTACGGAGCTGCCGCAGCCTCTGGGCGCCCACAGTTACTCCATCTCAGCTGGTGAACCAACCCCAGCGAAGCCAGCGTACTTGATTTGGTTTCTTTTTTTAAAGAATCTTTTTTATTTGCCCTGGGACCACTTTTCAGGAATTTTCCCCTGGGGTGCAGCCCGACAGTTTAGGAAAACTGTCCGAGGCTTGAGCTCATAACAAGAATAAAACCCTTTCTCCCTTGTCTTTACTGCTTCCTCTTCGCTGACTAATTAGCTAGCTGCTGCAGGTCTCATTAAACTTCATTAATCCTGAGCATCTGTCTGTTGGAACTACCTCAAGATAAAAAGGGAAACTCAGCTAAACATTTTTGTTGCTGCTGCTAATTACCCCAGGCTAAATTTTTTTAATTAATTAATTGCTCTACTTACTTTCAAATCTGAATGAAGACCTTTCCCCATGCCAGGCAATAGGCGTTTCACTCTCCCCTGGCTGCAGAGGTGCTGCTCTGAGGTTTGGTACGTGGAGTGCCTGTAATTATCAGGGCCAACAATAGGGTGGCTCTGGAAACCAAGGTAAAAGAAAACACGCCTGGAAGTCTGGCTGTTATAACCTGGGCTTGTTCAAAGCTTTCAGTTGATACTGATGGTTTTTTAAAAACAGGTACAATCTTAAATGAGCTCCTCTGTCTGTTAAAATACATGATGGTAAAACAATTACAAAGCTAGTTTTCTTGACTCAGTGGTTCCAGAGTCTTAAAAGTAATTTAGATGGGGGTCAGGGTAGGAGAGAGTCATGGACATTTCTGTGCTGTGACTAAAGGTGATGTCTGAAAAGGAAAGTGTTGATCTTGGGTTTGGATTGGTGGTAACTGAGAGCAAGGTGGATTACGCTCCTCCCAGGTATGAGGGAGGGGAGAGGAGCACCACCCCCTTGATGGGACTTGAAGAGAGACCCTGATGGAATTGAAAGAACAGTTGAAAATATGGAGGGCTTTCTGATGAGGCCTTCTGCTGTCACTGAATTATAAGTAAAACTCTTGGTTTTGGAATTGTCCAGAGTCAAGGTGCTTGGAACTAAGACACTTAGTTCCATGTGCTCCCTGTAGGGGGAAAAAACAAATTCACTGTTTAGACTTGAGCCCCATTTCATATCTGTTGCACCATAAGGTCCGTGCTAGTGTAGAATCCCGTTTGGAGCAGTGGGGGCTGTGGCATCAGACCTTGGGTCAAACTCCTGGGACTGTGCTTGCTTTGTGACTGGGCAATTCCCTGACCCTCTCTGAGGTTCTTATGGTTTACTCGTAGGCAAAATGTGTTTGTTGACGAGACCTACTGCACAGTGTGGTTGTGAGAATTAAATAAGTTTGGTTGAAGTGCTTAGGAAGGTGTGTGGCCCTTCCAGCAAGGGCTCCATAAACTCTTAAGTATGCAGGTGGATGTGGGAGATGACGCTGGAATTCCCCATCATTCAGGATCAGGTCCATGGAACTTGCCACTTGCGTAGCTGGAGTACTGGCAGATCAACTGCAGCGGGCTCCGACCCTCTCCTTCCTGCTGATCCGTGATGTCTTCTTGAGTCAAATCTCAGCTGTGGAGCTTTGACCCCTTGACTTGCTTCTGGTCGGTTGATCCCTTCGTGCTTTGCTTGTTCCTCATTACTGTGTGCAGTGTAATTGCCTGTCTGTTGAGGCTGGTGTGTCATTCAACTGTAAACTGCTCCAGCGTCTCTATTTCCCGTTGCTTAGTATAGCAATTTACAAACATTTTTTAAGAATGGAATTTATTTTTCCCATAGATTAAATGAGTTGGAACTCCAGTAAATAAAGGGTGTGAAATGAAGTATTTCTGACCAGAGTACAGAGAAGAAGGTGTTACTTGGAGCCTGACCTCCAGGAACTTGGTTTGAAAAGTACATCCTCAGACCTCAGTGTTTCTTCAGTGATTATCACTTATCTTTGTATTAATATCTTCAGTTCCCCGTCTGTTGAAAGGAAATATTAATATTTGTTTGCCTTATTTTGCTTATAAGTGTTATGTAAGGTTAAATACTGATTTAGTATTATTCTCCAGAAGAAAGCCATGAAAATTCAGGGTGGCATTTTATTTATTTTAGAGTGCTCATTGAAGACAGCATTTCATATATGACCTCTTGCAGTGCGCTGGGAGAATTAGTTTCCTCCAGTGAGGGCCCTTTCTATGCATACTCATCAATCTCAGACCCAACGGTGAATCTTAGTTCTCTTATCAAATAAAAATGTATTGTGTGTTTTCCCTTCAAATGGAAATGCCCTTTACATATTTAAAAAAAGGTATGTGCTCATTAAGAAAAAAAAGAAAAACCAAAAAACAAACAATGCAGACATACAGAAGCAGAAATGCCTTCTGCATCTGCTTCTACTCCCTTGGTATAATTAGAGTTAATAGTTTGGAAAGTATCCTCCTGTACCTGTTTATGTAATTACTTACATTTAAATAAATAAATAAATATTCATAGGGTCGTACTAAATATATACACTCTTCTGTAAGTAACTCTTCATTTCCCTTTTAGAGTGTACATACTGTTCTTTTATATGAATGCTTTTTTTTTTTTCCCTGCTCTGCATAGTGTGCGGGATCTTAGTTCCCTGACGGGGGATCAAACCCATGCCCCCTGCAGTGGAATTGCCGAGTCTTAACCACCGGACAGCCAAGGAGGTCCCTGAATGTATCATAATTTGATTAATCAATCTATTAATATATTTAGTTGTTTCTGGTCATTTTATGTTGTTTTGCTATCCAGTTTTTATAGTTATTTAAAGAAATCTGCAGTTCATATCCTGTGCATCTTTATGTGCAAGTATTTCTAGAAAGTATCTACAGGTGTGATTTGGTAGAAGGAGAAAATGCATTTTTAAAACTTTGATATTGCTCACCTGTCCTCCCACCAACTACATACTAGTGTGTCTATTTCTCTGTCTTCAGACAAGATCTGTTTTTCAAGTTCAAGGAACAGAGTTTATTTTCGCCTATTTTCACCTAGTCCTAGAAGTGGAACTTCTGCTATCTGCCACCCCAACGGAACATCTCTGGGCCTCCAGCCGTTCCCACCCAGTTCCAAGATTATTATCTTTATAGAGGCTGTTGGTGAGAAACAGCCAAGGTCTTATTAAGCAATAAAATGTCCTGAAGAACTAATCAGCTATAGCAGTAGGCTTCCCAGGCCACACCTAGGTAACGAGGAGTAATACTTCACCTTTGACAGGCCCATTCCCCTACAGACCGGCAAAACTACAGCAGCCAGGTCCCCACACCTGTTGTAAACCCCCGCTTTTGTGGAGTGAGAGTTAATGCCTTGCTGGGGGGATGGGAGGGAAAAGGGTTAGGGTGGGGGCCTGCACGTGGGGTGTGTACTTTGGGACCTTATAAAGGTTCTGTGGGAAGACACTTACATTTAAGTTAAGCGACACTGTGCAACAGATTTGTTTCCAAAACAAATAGAACAACAGAAAAACTGATCTCCCTTTTCATGCCCCCTTTTTGTTACTTTTCTCACTTGAAAAAATTATGTTAAGGTGGATGACCAGTTGTAAGCGAGGAAGATTCAGTGTGATCCAGGGCATACCTTGTGCACTGTCTTCTGTAAAGCTACGCTTAAATCTTTGATGAGGGTTCCTATCAATGAGAAATAGGTACTGATTAAAAAAAAAAACAAAACTAGTAGCAACTGTTAACTGTCCTGTCCTCCTTTAATTAGTGTGAGGGCTCCTTCGGGGCCACCCATCTGTTGACTAGATCATTACAGGGGTTAACTCTAAGGTCATTTCCTCCTCCAGTTTTTCTGTCCTCCTTTATTAAAAAAAGGTACTGTACATTGTGTATTTACAGAATCTGGCCACCAAAACTCTGCACTGTTTGGCTTTATAAGAAATCTTATGTGCCCATTTATTCTATGTGTGGGGTTGAGGAAAGCCACAGAGGAAGTTAGCAGAATTGTTTAGTGTTTGATGCTGTGAGTGTTAACTTTCTCTTTTTCATTTTGACACCTTTAAAATAACTAAATGGTAGCTGAGTATGGGTATCAATTACCTAGTGCTGTGAATTCTCAAGGAATTGAAAATTGCTGGTGAACTTTTTAAAACTGAAATACAGTTGATGTACAGTATTGTTAGTTTCAGGTGTACTACATAATGATTTGACATTTGTGTATAATATGAAATGATCACCATAAGGTAAGAACTCTTAATGCTTTTAGGTGCTCTTTCCACTGCCTTCATACCATTTACTCAATAAATGGTTGCTCATTGGTTGATAGGTTTATCCAAGATGAAAAAAAGGGCAGTAGACCTGTATGGCTGAATGTCAGATACTAGTGTGTAGACCATTTGCTGATCTACATGGAATCTGTTTCCAGTGAAATAGTTGCTGAGTTAAATAATAATTGAGGATTGGGTCAGAATTTATCATTCAGAAATTACTGCTTAGATGAAGAATATTCAATGAGAAGTGAAATTTTGGTTTGATGCATTGTGATATCATTTAGAAAATAGTGCAAAGCTCTAAAGTTATATAGTTCAGAGAATAGCTTATCTTTATAACATTATGCATTTTATATTTTCATCTTGGCAGAACTACTAGTTACTCCTGCAATCCAGGTGTAGTTTGGACACCTTTCTCCCAAACACACATGAACGCTTGGGCTTATTTAATTTTGGAGTTCGGCGTTGACGTTGAGAGAGTCTTACTTAATTTATTATTCTGCCATTTCAACCTTGGTAGGGTCTGTGGTGCATCATGGTTACTGGCAAGAAGGGGTTTAGGTGACTAATTTGTAATGCTCTTTAGGACAGAAGCCAGCTTTTAAATTCATTTCATTTCTTTTTAAATGTACTTTCTCTTCTCATTAGGTGAAATCTTGTCATCATCATATAGATCAAGTGGTAACTGGGTGGCACAGTGGCTTTCCTTGTTCCAGTGCCAATGGTTGGTAGATTAAACTCACACACCATAGCCTTATTTGGCGGATTTCCATGATAGCTTAATTTTTCTTACATGGGTGCTTCCATAATCAATTCATTCAGAAACGGTTATTTTGGTAAACACTACACTATCCATGCAGTGCATACAGCTTTAGGGTAACTTTTAGGCCTTTGACTGCTCCTTCTTGTTTGTGCGTCTTTCTGGTTTAAAAAAAGAATCCCTTGGATCTGAGCTTTTCGGACTCAGCAAGTTGCAGTTAATTTGGACGTCCTCACTATGTAGGAGAGCTATCAGGCAGTGTCCCAAGTGGCTGGAGTTGGTGCAGTCATCTTGTTGGCAGCATCAGCCTCTTTGAAAACATTGAGTAGTAAGTGTCCTCTTGTATCTTGAGTGTCTGATAGTAATGTGACTAGTGAATGAAAGAAAATTCTGTTTTCCTCCCTGCCCTGTTGACCTTAAGAATTCTGGAAAACTGGAGAAGATAGAAAAGTCATAAGCAAGGGCTTGGGCACACACTATTTGATTTTTAATATACTGGCCTAGACCAACTGCATACAGTCCACAGAACAGAATGGCTCCCTTTTTTTGTTCATTGCGTGAGAAAAGAGACATGGTAAACTTCTCTCATCACCTGCACTTAATTCCAAGACTCCTATAGTAAAAACCTGCCTTTAAGCCCTTGAAAGTGAATTACAGGATTTTATCTTTACCAGTGAATTTGTGTGCCACATAATAGTCTGGTTCAGAATGTATTATTTACTGCTTCTTCAGTTGTTGCTTAGAAAAAGCAATACCACACAGACACACACCTTCATATATTGCAATTAAACTACCTTCATGAAGTCTCATCTTTAGTGGACCTATTATGTTTGTTGCCCCTTAAAAAATTCTCACCTAGTTAGTCTGTATTAATGTGAGCATTCTGTCATATAAGTTTAATAATTAAGGTTGTGGTATCTGTTTAGGTCCAAGTCTTTTCCACCTTTTGAGGATATTACAAGTCACCTTCAGTCTACCTTGACTTAATGGTTTGTAGTCTTCCTTCCAGGAAGCATTGGGGAGGAGAGGTGATGGCAAACAGAATGTCCTTCAGGGTGAGGATCGAGGGACGAAGCTTGTGTACCTGGAGAGGGGGTGGGAAATCTGGTCTCCAGCCTCCTGGCTCTCCTACATCCTTTGAGGGGGGAGAGAAGGTGTGGCCTTGAGTTCCAGCCTGTGGTACTCATCATGTTCTGTCCCTCTGGACAGCTGGGGTAGTGCTGTTAATCCTGTTGTGTCTTGGTAACCAGAAAAATACTTCTCAGCTGAGAGGGGCCTGAGTCGTCCCTCCCACCCCTGCCCGGACTGACTAGACGTGTGGGCAACATCCTAGTAAAATAACTTAAAAAAAAAAAAAAAAAAAAAAAGCACATGTGGCTGTAGCACGTCAACGTGGCTGCATATCCTTGAAAAGGAAGCTAACAAATGGGATGTGGGACCAATGACATTGTAAAAGATGTTTGAAACCAGGACTTGACGAACTTTTTCTGTAAAGGGCCATGTGGGGGTCTCTATCTTATCTCCTCATCCTCCTCCAGTGCCTTTCCCCAACCCTCAAAAGAATGAAAAACACTTTTAGCTCTCAGGCTGTACAGAAACAGTCAGTAAGGCCAAAGCTTGCTGATGCCTGTTTTAATTTTCAGGCATGAAGAAACTGAGCTGAGATCGGTGGCTATGATTTTTGTGCTGTTTGGGGAGGTAACATCGTGTTTTCGACAGGCACTGTGGGGTGGGATGTGAATGGGAGCTTCAGGTTTCTTCAAGGTTTTGATCCTGGGTGTGCTTTGGTAGCAGTATGCCCTCAGGAGAATCCCCAGAACCTCTGGGCCTTGTCTAGATAGAACTGACGGCTTATTATAAACAAAGTAAAGTTAAGGAAGAGCCTGCCACAGCATCCATCAGTGCATAGGAGCAGAGGAGGACTGACTTCATCCTTTGTGTTCTTGATCCTCCTTGGCCGCAGTTTCAGGCTGGTTCCTGCTGGCCGTCCCGCAGAGGTGGAGAGTAGCAGGGCAGCGGGCTCATGGGATGACGTCCTCTGTGTGGAGGCATTTTGAAGCATGCCACCCGTTTTCAGGCTCTTTGAGCGGGTGGTTTCTGAATATTTCTTCCTGAGGTCCTGTCTCTGTGTGTCCTTACTGTGTTTCACTTCCTCTTCCCTCCTGGTTTTGGCGTTGTATGCTACTTCATTCACCCTCCTTTGCATCTCAGAGGAGTCAGTGCTGTTGCTCTGCCCATTTGCTTTTGGAGTTGGTGCCCACCACCACCTCCGCCTCCTCCGAAGCCTCAGCCTTGGTGGTTTGTGACTTTAAGGGGCTCACCTTGAGGTGATAACCATGGCCGGGCCGGGGGCCCTGGGCCATGCCTGCTTTCTCAGTTCATCACTGCAGGTCTCCTCCAGAGCTTCCCTGTGCAGTGCCTCAGGTCCCACCGTGGCAGAGCCGGGGCTGTGCTGCTCAGAAGACGGACCCCCTTGAAGCGGTGAGCAGGGCCTGCTCAGCTGACATAAGCTGTAGGTGCCGGGTTACTGGGAGTTCATGGTTGTTTTACAGTCTGCACATCGGAGTGTTCAGTGTTAGCAGAGAATTGCATATTTGCTGCACATGCATTTAGAGCAGATGTTTACATGTGTTTTGTTGATGAAGCTGGTTAAACTGTTAAGAAAAGTATTTTAACTCAAGTTCTATTTATATACAAATCAGCAAACATAAAGGTCCCCAGACTAATCCGTCACAGGGCCTTCAGTCAAAAGATTAGTTTCCTTCCTTTTGCTGCCTCAAGATAACAGTTTGATTCTCTACTATCAATACAGCCAGTTGCCTGTTTCCGGTTTCCTGCTCTGTGTATTTTGCATGTTGCTCTTGGGAAATGATTTATTTATTTTTTCAAGCCAAGGCACATATGAGGACTCCACCCTACTGTATTCTTTTGTTTTGAATTAGAATTCTTTTTTTTTTTTTTTTGAGACAACTCAAGAATTGAGTTTTCATGGATAAATTGTTAAAATTAGTATACATTAAGTCTTGTGACTATTGGCTTGTTTGGGTCATGTTAAAATAATGTCACAATTATACCCTTATGTGTGTTACAGCTTCACTCTCGCTGTATGGATATGTGGTGGCAATTGCCCCAAAACAAAACAAAAACAAACAAAATTTTATGAAACTTTTTAGGTTAGCTTAAGACCCCCTTTTTTTTTTTTATTATTTTTTTGGTGGTACACCAGGTGCAATCATCTGTTTTTATACACATATCCCCGAAGACCCCTTTTTAATCTGAAAGACAGTACCACAAAATTGCACTTTCATCATTTTCTCAGAGCCTGAAGAACAATTACAGTTCAGTTGTTAAAGTTTTTAGTGACATGCAGTGATAATGTTTAACTGCTTAGGGCCTGTGGCTGTGGTTTGGAACGTCTTTGTTCATTAACAGTTGGGACCACCAATGGCAGCAAGACTTGTTGAGAGCTTATTTGTTGGACACTAGAGGTTTGTTGATTTATTCAACAAATCTTAATTTTACACCCCACCCCCCACCCCCCAGGCACATGCTAAGGCTCTAAATGGATGTAGAATTGGGTCCTTGCCCTGGAGGCAGTTACAGACTAGTTGAGGAGGTAGAACACAGGATGCATAATAAAAAGATGAGAGAGACAGAGACCTCTTCCCATCAAGTGAAATCCTCTTTGAAGAACTAATCTTGCCCCGGGTCTTAGAAGAGGGGCCAAAGAAGAACAAGTATTTTCCAGGTTAGGAGAATAGTGTAAGCAAAGGTGGGAAAAAGGAATGTGCAAGATGAGAGTTGAAAACATGATGAATAAGAAGGTCTGTTGGGTTGGACTGGAACACAGAGGTGGGTAGGTGTCAGGGAAGATCCCAGAGGAAGCAGGTGCCCTGGGAGAAGCTGCTCAGGACCCTTGCACGCTAGACTCAGATTTGGACCCTCTTGTAGATGGCTGGGGGCCGTGGAAGGTATTGGTTCAGCGGCATAACTTTGGAATTGCTGTTTGGGGTAGACAACTATGGCAGTGATGTTTTAAGAAGGGTAAGAATGGGAAAGCCATCAAGGCCGGGGATTTCAGAAACTGTTGGTTGATGGGGCCTGAAACCATCCTAATTGTCCTAAGTTTTTTCTTCCAGACACCCAAAAATACATTGTTGAAATCATTCTCCTGGCAGCTGATCTTGTACTGCTTTGTAGTATCTTTTGTTATTTTTTAACTTGCCATGTGTTTTCCCCAGGCAGACTTCTAGTTCATTGAGGGCAAGAGAGCTTGTCTTACATAGAGTTCTGCATGCAGTATGCACTTTGTAAATATTGGAGCTTATTAATACTCTCAAGTACGGGTTAGTCCTTACTCAGCTAGCTATACAGTATTGTTGATTTAAATAGCCAGTTGTGGGGATGTGTTCATGGGATGATTGCTTTATCATCTCCTTTTGATTTCTTTTCCGCTTCCATCCTTGTACCTCCTTCCCTTCTGTGAACCCAAGTCTATACCTAACTTAGCTATATATTTATATGTAGAAAAATTGCACATGATTGCCAGCCCTTACTTAAGATAGGCAATTATCTTACCACAATTGAGGAAGATCCTGATAGAAGAACCTGTTATTGGGTTACACCAGCAGGTTCAGACTGTTTGAAAAGAAGAAAGATTTGCTCTCTTCAGCCAGGTATAAATTCAGCCTTTGAGGAAATAATAAATGGAGTCATTTGTCAGTTCCCGTTTCTGTATTTCCCTTATTTTCCATCCAGAGATGGTTACATGCCTTCAGGTCTTTCTTCCTCCCTGGCTCCCATCCTTTTCCATAGCTGGAGCTGTAGCATATGGTGAATGTGATTATGTTTAGCATTCTGTACAGAGGGTGTTGCAGAAAGATACTGTACAATCATTTCCATATCACAATGCCCTTCTGTTCATCAAAGCTATTTCTATATCCTGTAGCTTAACTCATGCTAACACAGTGTTCATTTTTCCAGTTACAGCCAATTCTCCAGAGTAAATAAGTTTTGAAGCATTCCAGCCTTCCAATGTTGATCATAGTCATTCCCTAAAGAGAAAGTCAGTTATGTGCTTCTAGAAGAGGGTGATGGAGAGGATATTCATAGCCCTGTGGTTGAAATTAAGCAAGTATGTTTCTCTGTTCTATATATCTCATCCTCTTTCTGTAAGACGTCTTTTGAAAATTTCAAGTTATGTATTGAAAACAAAAGACAGTGAATCTAGATACTCAGAGGAAAAGACCCTACTCCTTTTTAACCTCAACAGTGGAAGAGACAGAACAACACCCAAGGACACCCAGCACACCTAGCACACTGCTGGCTGGTGACACTGAGCAGCTTTCACAAAGCCTCGGGCTTTGCTGGAGATCATGCTGGTGTCCCACCTCCCTGACGGAGCTGGTGTGCAGACCTAGTGAGCTTTGAGGAAGTCTGAATTGCTGTTCAGATGCATGATGGTGTCATTGTAGGCACATCACCTTGTAAATTTCTGTTTCCAGGAAAGGGCACCATGGTAGATAGCCATTTATAATTTACTCCTTCCAATCAGAGGCCAACGCAGATGTTGTCACTCACTCAAGGTTGGGTTTCTTGTTTGCTTCCCAGTGGTCCTCATTGACCAGGTGGTTGGCTAGTTCATGTCTGAGCCTGTGGGGCAAAGAAGACTTAGCTGGCTGGATTTTCACACTTGGAACCACTTTGGTCCCTAGGTTCTCGGGGTTCCACAGACATTCTGGTAGAATCTGTGGTTCTGGCAAACTTATTTTTGAGAGCAGGTTTGAGAGTCCTTCCTGACTACCACCCCTGCACTGATACACAGACTGCCTTACCAGGCTTCCTCCCACAGAGGGCTGCTGGGTTCTTTTTGCCCTTCCCTTACGCGGTTCCCCACTTTTCTTGCCTCTGGACTGCTGGTGCTACGGCTGCCTCAAGTCCAGGCTTGTATTGATAGGCCACCAAGAGGTGGCCGTGTCTTCGGGTACCATCTTGGGTTCCACTCTGCCTGCCACATTGTGACAGTCCTGCACAAAGGGGTCAGTGAGAAGTGTTCACACCTGAAGGCCTTTATGTGGAGAAGTGAGGAGACCTATTTTCCATAGTTTCAAGGGTGGAACAAGCTTCCTTGGCAGGCCACAGAACCAGATCAAGTCTTGATGGAGACAGCATCCCAACAATTGGAGCTACCCAGCGATGGAGCGGACCCTTTCACAAAATAAAGACTTGGTTTAAGATGCTGAGATTACAGATGATTCTATATGTTGTATCATTGAAACTTTTTTTTTTTTTAAATGTTGTGGTAGAGACATTATTGCATAGTGACTAGAACCCAGGCTTTGGAGCCAGCCTGCCCTGGAGAGTTCATAGATCCTACCTCATGGAGCAGTAGGGGTGTAAAGTACATAGATTGGTACCAGGGACATAGTAAGTAGGCAGTGAATGCTATTATTATTTTAATAAGAAAAAACAAGTCGTTTTCTTTCTGTACAACTATTAACCTCCTACTGTGTACACACACAGTTCCCCCACCCACTTCCTTTTCTGGAATTTTTAAATAGCTGGTCCAGGTGCAGTAGAAGGGAGTTTTTGCTTTTGAAGGAAAGGTGATTCAGATGACTTGTAAAGCCTTGTTCCACCCTGAAATAATACGATTCCATGATCCCTGGTAAGTTTCTTGAATGGTTTGAGTTGTTGAAAGAGCTGCTTTGCTGGGAAAGGGGAGAGGGAGCCCAGGTATGAGAGTTACAACACGCCGGGCACTTTGATGTCCTCTCTGAATGCCAGAGCAACCTTTCGGTGACTCTCTCCACATAAGTATAATGTAGGGGAGAGGGGCGAGCACAGCTGAAGGATACTCACAGGGAGATGCTGTGGGGTGCCCGTTCCTTGGAGGCACCACTGCTGAGTTTGCGGAGACAGGTGGGAACCTACCACAGCGTCAGGCTTGTCCAGCTGTATTCTTGGGAGGAGATGCAGGCACGATTTGGCTTGACTCAAAGCAATATAAAGCCCTGAAGGGGAGAAGGAGGATGGAGGTGGTATGGGGGACAGAAATGCCCACGTCACGCTGACCCAGACCGCGCCCACCCCTGTGGTGGCTCTTCTGCCTTGGAGGGAAGTAGCCAGCTCTTTATGGAATTGAGTGAACCTGAGGGCAGGGAGTTTCTGTTGCCATCAGCCAACAAGCACACCATCCGGATCAAAAAGTCTTTGATGCAGGCGTAGAGTAATGAATGAATAGTACCCCAGCTCCGGTGTCTTAATGTCAACTCCAGCTGGTGGAAGCCCAGAATGTCGAAACCAGGGTTTCTCAACCCAGCTCAGGCACTGCTGACATTGGGGGCTGGAGAATCCTTTGTTGTGACTGCTGCCCTTTGCCCTGTGGGATGTTTAGCAGCATCCCTGGCTTCTACCCACTAGGCGCCAGAGGCACTTGCCCTCCAGTCGTGACAATCAGAAATGTCTCCAGACATTGCCCAGTGTCCCCTGGGGAGCAGAATCGCCCCCAGTTGAGAACCACTGGTCTAAATAACCAAATCAAGTGGAGCTTGTAAGGGCTCCCTTTTTGCGTCTCCAGAGCTGCTCATACTCGTAGAACTAGAAGTGGGCACTCTTCCCTCTGCTGCTCCCACCACCTCCTCATGCAGCTCAGGCACAGTGACAGCAGCTTGACGTTGGGGACATGCCTCTGAACTGTCTTCCCTTGTCTGCGTCAAGGGCCTCCAGCTCCTCCTCAGGCCGGCGTCTGGCCCGATCTGTCCTGGCCTCACTGGGTTGGGAGTGCAGGGGTGATGTCATTGCGCCTTCCCAGGAAGGGTGAAACAAAGGACGGAGTCCCCAAGGACAGGCAGCCTCATTCTCAGCTGGCCCGCTGGGTAGGTGTTTTCCCTGCCTTTCCCTCCTTCCGGCTTCAGAAGTGTTTGTTGTTCACCAAATGGTCCATTGTAAGAGGACCCGCTAAGTCGGCCGGGCTTTGTGTCTCTCGGCTGAGCCTGTTTCCTGCCCCTGATGTGTAGTAAGGGTGTTGATTTTGGTCTAGTCCCTGGATGGAATCTTCCATGCCTTTTCCAGCAAGCCCAAGGAACTTGAACCCTCTGATTTTTCTAGCACACTCGGGCTACCTGGAGCCTGCTCCGAGGCCAGGGGGCAGAGTAGAGAGCGGGGAAACAGGAGAAAAGGGCAAGAGAGCAAGTTCTCATTCCTTTTGTTTGATTTTGTTTTTGAACTTCCCTTCCTCCTCTTCTTTCCTCCCTTCTTCCAGGAGGTTCTGAGGACCCCAGCAGCCTTGAGGAGCCCTTCCCTCTCAGATCCTCAGCCTGTTCTGTTACCGCTCAGTTCCCTCTGCTCCGTGCGTGGCCTCTTTGTTTGCGTCTTCACGGGGGAATGGTTGGGGTTGGACTCTAACTCTTCAGAGCAGAGTGCTGTGGGAGTGCGCTGTCTTTAGAAGGAAATCCTCGAAATCTCCTTGTAAAGGAACCTGTTAATTCAGAACCTGAAAGAAGCCGGGAGTGTTTCTGTAATGTGAGATTCACCCAAAGCAGTGATAGTTGGCTGGGGACACATTTGGTACTTGTTTATTTAGAAATAACTTAATCCGAGCAGGTTTTCATTTTATCTTGTTCCCTTGATAGGCTGGGTGTGATAGTGATTTGGAGCCCCAGGCCCTTTAATTACAGCTTAGGATACCCATCAAGGGCTTTACTAAAGACATTTGCAACAGTGTAGCACATAAAAGATATTATAATTTAGAAAAAAAATTAGTTGACCCTGAATGCGTCTGAACCTTGAGTTGCCACCTGTGACGTGTCCCTAGGAGAAGCTTCATGTGTCTATGTACTCTGCTCTGGACCTGCTCTTTCAAAACAGCCAACCTTAGGCCAAAAAATACAGCTCCTGTGTCGCTCTTGTAAAGTTACCATCCATCATCATGATTGCGTGATTAATAATGCATGAGATCTTTTCTCTGCGACCAATCGTGATGTTATTGGTGCAGCTCCTTTTTCAGTCTGCACTCTGCCCCTCACTGCCTTTTTCCTTGTTCCCCCAATTCTGCCCTTTCTGATCCTTTGTCTGTTTTCAGTTGGCCTTTGTCGCAGGGAAAGACCCTCCTTTCCTCTGGTGGGCTGTTCCCTCAGGGGAAGGCTGGGCCAGGAGGAGCTGCTGGCTGCGCAGGTGGGTGGCTGTCTTGGCAGGTGCCCTGGTGGCCTCACCTGCCTGGTTGGCAGCAGTAAAGCCTCGTTTCTTGTTGTCTGTGCCTCATTCCCAACCTGTGGTGGCTGGAGGCCTCAGCAGAGTCTTCCAGGCGGACATTCCCAGGACACCCTGGCCAGCCTGGGAACCCAGTACACCCAGGCCATCAAGTTCACGCCCCATCAGCAAGGGTGGCTTTTTAGTCGTCACTCAGTGATGCTGAAGTACACAAAAAGTTGTTGGAGTCTGCTCGCTTTTTTGTAGATTGGTGCATAAACATCTTGGTGGGTTTGGGTCTAACACTGAAAGGAGGAAGTCTTGGGTCCTTTCAGGACAAATTCATGCTGATGGAACTGAAAGTGGGGTGAGTATGTAACCAAAGGGTAGCTCAGTAGAGAACAGTCAGGGAGTATGAGTCAGTGGGTACAGGGAACGTTCTGTGGGTCTCTGTTAAAGATCTTCAATAGCCTGCATTTAGAACATTCTCAGAGGCAAGGAGATGGGAAGCCTATTGTATGAAATGTGAAGGCAGATGTGTCTAGAATTTTGTGCTTTGAATTGTACAGAACTTGATAACTGAGGCTTGAAAAACTTAATACTGTTTCCTAGATGATTTAGATGTGCAACTACCCCAATTTGGACCATTAACCAGCAGTTGCCTTTTCAAGGAATGGTTGAAGTTTGGAGATGATAGTCGTCCACTCACTTTATGGAAGGGGACACTGAACCCAGTGTCTCAGCACATTTTTGACGAAACCTCACCAGTGGGCCCAGGCCCTGCTCTCCCAGTTCCCGGCCAGGTCTCTTTGTGCTCTGCCACATTGCCCACCATTTTCTCTGTTGTTTACTGAACATCCAACTAAGCAGGGGAAAGGGTCATTGCAGATCAAGGTCATGAGTGAATTTACCTTGTCAGGTGTTGCTTGATCCTTTGTACACGAGGGAGGTAATTTCTGGCTGTCTCCTGAGCTTTTCTGCCCCATGTGCTTCTGTGTACTGTGTGCTTCCCCCATTCTTGCCCTTTGGAGGAATAGTAGCTGACACACGTTAGAAACTTTACCAGCCAAGTATTATACTATCGGGCAGGCCTGTAGAGGACCCCACCGTCATCTTTTCTCTATCCTGTTACCTCTTCAGCAGAGGTGGAAGAAAATGAAACGAGTGTGAGCAAAGGATGCTCTGCTGGTGGTCATGCTTAGGGGCTCAGGTGTTCAAGGATCGTGTGGTTCCTCTGTTCCCGAGTTGTTGACCCTGCTTTAGAGGAGCTAAGGTCCGTTGCAGTTGTGTTGCTCTCCTTCCTTTGGCCAGGGTCTTGTGTCCCCACTGGCATACACCCATCACTGCCCAGGCTGTGATTGGTGGTACAGTGAGCTTTCTCTGCTTGCAGATGAACGTGAAGCCGTGCAGAAGAAGACCTTCACCAAGTGGGTCAACTCCCACCTTGCCCGGGTGTCCTGCCGGATCACAGACCTGTACACTGACCTTCGGGATGGACGGATGCTCATCAAGCTGCTGGAAGTGCTCTCTGGAGAGAGACTGGTAAGAGGGGATGCGAAGTGTCGTGCACCGTAGGTAGGAAAATATTTTTGAAAAATCAAATGTGGACTTGGCTCCTATTGATTTCTGCAGTTAATGGTTAGTAATTTTGAGGAGGAGACGCTTGATAATTGAGATGAGCACGCTGGGGAAAGCCCCAGGGTAATGTTGTGAATGTGGCTGATTTTTCTTGAACTGTAATGAAGCGGCTTCATTCTGGTTATTTGGAAGGTTATTACCTTTGTTCAGAAGGATCTTGGCTGGTGTCCCCTGTTAAACAGGGCATGTGTGTTGGAAATTTAAGGGCCAGGCCTGGGTGCTGGCTCCAGGATGAATCTGTATCCCTTGAGATCACGGAATAATTTTAAATTTATGTCTTACTGATTCTCTGGAAAATCTGAGCTGCCGTTTTAAGGTGGCAGGAATTGAAGTCAGTGGTCTCTGGCCTTTTTTTAGTTTCTTCCATGCACAGTTTTTATTTTGGGGGTGGAGAGAGAGGCTGTTGTTTTGTCTCCTTGGAAATTTGGAGCTTCTGATGAATTCACCGAGCCTTTTCGGGCACGGGAATTGTCAGCCTACGGTGAAAATGTTCTCCCCATTCTGTTTCCCAGAGCTACCACGGCCGTCTCTGATGTGACTTTTGTTTATGAACCTTAAACCGAGGAATCTTAAACCAGTCACTGTAACTGACCCAACAGATTTTGTCTCACCTTGGCGTGGAAATGGGTGCTGTCTCCTGCCAGAGCACAGACAGTTCCATAGGTGGTGGTGGGCCCGAGCCAAAGGCTGACGCCCAGGGATCGAGCCCACATCTGCAGTGACATCACCAGGAAAATATGATGCTGGTGATTGGCAGGGCTGCCAAAAAGCCTTATTTTTAACTTGATCTCCACCTTGTAACTTGACAGCCGCAGTGGGTCTATATGCAGACCAACCCGCACACCTCTGGCCACAGGCAAGGGGCTGCGGTTGTGCCCTGTCCTGTCATTAGCCCACAGACGGAATGGCCTCTTTGAGCCCTGGTAAGAATAGTCGGGTTTCTCTTTCCCTGCCCCTCCATTCAAGAACAGCGCAACCCCGTCTCATCCTCAGTGTGTTCTGTCCACATGTTCTTTGTTCCCTGAGCGTACACGTGCTGTTGCCTCATCTTCTTTGAGAGGTTGTGGGTCAAGCTAGGCAAACTAGATAAACAAAGGAGGCTCCTGCCTCAGTGACCGTGATGCTGCCTTGAAGGTGGTTTTTAAAGTGAGAGTGGGGCAGTGGGTCCACAGGGGGAGGGCCAGTCATTTAGTGCATTTTGGTTTGTTTTTTGATGTGAGTCTAGGCCAGAATTATTATGATATGCACCTTTAAATATAATTTTGGTAACCAGACTCTCTCAACTCCCCCCACCTTTTTTTCCCGCTTAATGTTTAACCTAGTATGATGGTCTATTGATTTTTTTTTGAATGATGTTTCATTAAAGGTCACGTGAAACTAGAAATTAGTTTGAACATTTATTTTTGTCCCAGTAGGGTCCCGTCTTCAGAGCTGTGGGGAGTAAATTGTTCGCCCTGGAAGGTCCATAATTCTTTTATACCAAGAAGATTGTGCCCTTGATAATGTCCACATAATAAATGGGATCAGACCCTTTGCCCTTTATTCTGAAAAGAGGAACGAAAATATTAGGAGGGAGAAAAAAGCAACCAACAAAGCATGATTTTTGGTTGTTTGTAGATACCTCCCACTCTTCTCTTTATCTGCTGCCATCTATCTATCTATCTATATATATGTATATATATATATACACACACACACACACACACACACATTTTTTTTTCCCAGTGACCCAGGGGGCCTGGGAGAGTAGGGCTAGAGGAACTCAAGAGGTCTGCCATCTCCCCTCAGGTGGTCAGTGGCAGCATCTGTATTTAGCAGTGACCTACCACTTTGTAAAACCCCAAGTGCCTTGACTTCTTTTATTATCCACTCCTCACAGCCAACTCTGACTGTAGGTTGGGCAGTCTGATTAATCTTCTTATTCCAAAAGTAAGGATGCCGTAGATAGAGTGAGCCACAGACCTCGTTCATTTATACTGGAGATTTTCAGCCCCTTTGGCCTCGTGGTTTATTTGGTTCATGGAATCTTCTGGAAAGGATATAGACCACAGTCTGCTGTTGGCTACAGAGGCTGCCAGGGACTCACGTTGGAGACCTCCCCCCACAGGAGAGGACATCCATCCCTGAGGGCTTGCCGCAAAGGATTCCTGCATCTTCAGATTCCAAAATGAGTGAGGTTGCTGGAGCTCCCAGGCCTGGGTAAATTAATGTCCACAGTTCAACATTGTATCATCAGGTAACATTCAGTCAGCACTGGGCTCACAATACCAGTGATCCGAAGCCCTGGGTCACATAGACATTTGTGCCCCATCTGGAGCTGTGCCTCCACTGGCGTTTCGGTGCCAGCACTTACAACCAGCTTCGCAGTAGGTAGTAGATAAATGTTTGAGGGGCTGGAGTATCTAAATTTATTTTACTAATAGATTCTTGGAGCCAGCTCATCCCTCTTTACAGAGGAGGAAATTTGTCTGATTTTTACTGAGTGAAGTTCAAAGAAACACATTAGCTTAATGATCCAGACCATTCCACCCTAACCCCACCCTGCATTTCAGCTTAATAAAATTTGAGTTAGTTTTGAGCAGGTTTTGGGTAGGCATTTGGGTTATCAAGGCACTTGATTCTGATGTGCTGGGGAACATGAGAGGGCAGGAATCCCCACCTCTGGTCCAGGCTCGGGCAAGATCCATGTCTGGAAGTGCTGCTGTCTGTGCCTCAAGCTCTGTCAGCTCGAGAGCAGTGAGGAAGGTCCAAGGCTGAGCTCGGAAGCTGCTGCTAACCGGGATTGGGTTGATGACAAAGAAAACCATTCCTTTGCAAGGTGTTCTCCTGAAATTACCGTGGACTATAGCTTCATAAATGTCTAGCTTTAAAGTTCCGTAAAAAATACAGGCTACCCTTTACTAGCATCAACTGACCAGGTAAAAGCTGTGAGTACAGAACCTGCGCTGGTCACTTTTTCATTGGTCCCAGGTCCCAGGTCCAGATTAGAAATAGAACTTGAGGGGTAAAGGTTTGTCCTGCGCCACCCACTGACATTTGGAGGGAGTGGGGCCTCTGGACTTTGCGGGCGAGGTGGAGCCCACAGGTCCTCCTCCAGGTTCAAAGCTGGCCTGAGCCTGCCCCCGTCTCTCCGTGGGCCTCAGCATGGTTCTGAGTAAGATGCATTTCCTGCCTTGCTCCTGCCATACCAAGCCCTCGCCTCTGACTGAGAGGATAAGGTTTTCTGAACACATCTGCCCTCCCCCCCAGCCCCCACCATTTCCAATAGCAGGTATCACTGATTTTTTCTTGCTTGTTGTTTTCCTGATATTCTGTCTTCTTATTCTGTTAATCAATCTCAAAGAAGACAAAGCAACAAAAACTGGAATTTTTTCTTTAACCACCGTTAATTCCAAAACAGGCTGAGCAAGGTAGAGAAGATAGGTTTACCATGAGATTTGCTAAGCCTTAAATAAATCCCATGTTGAACTACTTTGAGTGTGTTTTACATAAAGCCTTTGTTAGGAGAACCATACTGGCATGTATTGCTGTAGAAATGGGGTTTTACAGACTGGCCACAGAACCTGCTTGTTGTTTATAATGTCTCTTGTGTGGGAGAATTTGCTTTTGTTCTGAACATCCAGCCACAGAAAAATGTCCCTGTTAAATTCAGGTCTAACTGCACAAATGCGAAAAGTGAATTAATATTAACAGGTAGTAGTAATACCATGTGATAAAGTACCAAAGGAATGGCCCCAAAGCCCTAAAGTTCAGAAGGGGAAGTGGGCCTTCTGGATGGGATGTCAGGAAACCCTAGCCAGTGGGTGGGGTTCCATCTGGATACAGGAGAGGTTCAGGTGTGGATAGCCAGAGAATAGAGGGGCTGGGGGAATTGAGGGGCTGGTTGTCAGCCTTGAGGAAAAAGTGAAGAGCGTGCTTGTGGGTGGGTGTCAGGAGGGAGCTGGTATAGGGAAGGCGTTCTGGCTGAATTGGAGTTTGTTTTTGGAAGGAGTGCTGATGGTCAGTCACTTTTAGTGTTTGCTGTCACACACATGATCTATTTAGTTCTCGCAGTCTAATGAAGTGGACAACTTACACTTTATGTGAGAAACAGGTAGTGACCAGGGTCTTGGCCAAGGCCGGTCTCACTGCTGAGGAATATAATTTGAACTCCAACCCACTCTCCTCTCCTGTCTGTTGGTCCCCTCCTTTCTCACTGAGCCCTGATAAAGGAGAAGATTCTCCTTGGGAGTGGGTCCCAACTTGGAAGGAGGGGGGCAGGAATTAATGGAACAAAGTATGTTGTTTGCAGTTTAATTTTAATTGGGCAAGAATCATTTATACACTTCTTAAAGCTCAGAGTGTGATGTGTAGGGAGGAGTTTGGGGACTTCATGTGAAATGAGTTTGGCTGTTGTATTAGAGGAGGTTTGGGAATTAGTGCTTCCCATCCTAACCTTTGTATTACGTAGAGGCGTGTGTGTGTGTGTGTGTGTGTGTGTGTAGTGAACATTGATTTTTGACTAAAAGGTGAAAACATAAGCAAGTGTCCATCACACTGGTGTGCTGAGACCAGTAGTGTCTTCCCTCTATTTCTTCTTCACCTCAACGAGAGATCAGCAGGCACTTTCCAGTTCACCTGCATGCTAGTGAGTCTTTCACCCTCCAACACACAGGTTGTGTTTCACAGCTGGAAGGGACCTCTGCGGCCACTAGGTTAGATCCCTTTGTTTTCATCGGTCCTGTAACTGAGAGTCGGCAGCCAGCAAGGCCGTCCAGCTGGCGTGTGGCAGTCGGCCTCTCCCAGCTCCCAGCACTGGTGTTCTCTCCTCCCTGCAACCTTTGGAGAGCTGTTGCTCCAGGTGGCTTGAGGGTGGCTTTGCACACCCATGGAGAAAATCAGAGGGAGCCGGGCTCACCAGGGTGGAAGAGCGGCCAGCTCCTCAGGGTCCTCCCAAAATACCCTGCCAGGAACCCTCCCTTACGTCTTCCTTTTCTATTCAAGGAGGCTAAAAATGGCTCCAGGAAACATTTTTCTTTTCCATCTATGTAGGCTCTGAGAAAACCCTGCCATTGTGATTACTCCACAGTTCTTCAAATCCTGATGCCCCACAGCATGTAACTGATCCAAACTCAAGGCTGAGCAACAGTTGGGACAGAGTCGTGGACCTGGGGTGGGGCAGGTGGGCATCCAGCTCCCTCCTTCCTTTCTAAGGGCCTTGGGCCCACTTGGCGAATTTGCACAGGACCACACCACTTCTCAGGGGCAGGGCTTGAACCAGCTGCTCTAATAAACAATTAGAATTATGTTCATTGCCGGAGGTTGGTTATTTAGCCCTGTAATTCCTACTCCTCCTTTGGAGTTGGAAAGAAGATGGGTCTGGAGCAAGGCCCAGGTGGGTTGGAGCTGTGGTTGATAAAGATTTGGGACTAGAAGGGACAGAAGGGACCTTGGGAAGGGGAAACAGGAAAAGCGCCCACCAAAAACAGGAACATGGGCCCTGGTGTGGAAGAGCAGGAACACTTGTTAGAATGATTTAAAGGAGGATCCTTAAAAATAGGCCTTTCCTCAGAGGAACCCGAGCCTGCAGAGCCCCCCTTGTTTGAGTTGCACGCGAGTCTGGTATTGATCCTTGCTTCCTCTTTAATGGCATCTCAAACGGCCCCATCAGAAAGGACACAGAGGACAGAAATGCGCATGTTGCCGTGGGAACGGACCTGTGTCTCACTAGGCGTTTGACAATAATTAATGGAGACAAGACAGGGAAGGTTCCTTCTCTTGGCAGAACGAGCCACTCTTGGGGCGAGGCTTCAGAAAGTGTTTATTACTGAGAGAGGCACCCTCCCCCAGTTGCATTGTGTTCAGTTTCTCCATTGTTATCTCTTCTTCCTTTTGAGAAGATGGAAGCTGAGTAAAATAAAAATAGCTCTTTTTAAAAAAAAGGAAAACTGTCTGCCAGATGGGAACTGAGCCTCGTTATTTCCTTTCACATACAAATGTGTTTGTACCGCACTTGGTTCCCAGTGTAGCGTGAAGAGGGCACGCTCTGGAATCCCGGCTCACCGCACACCCACCGGCCGCACTATCACCTCCCCCCCTCCACCGGCGTGTTCTCTTCTGCAATATGACAAGAATAATAATTATTATTACTTATGCAATGTTAGTGTGAGGATTAAGTGTGATAACAGGTATAAACCACCTAACAGAAAGGTTAACATAGTTGCACAGTAAATGGCAGTGAAGAATTTTTAAATCTTGGGAGCTTTGCCGTTTATATGACCCAGTGTGTTTCAGTGTATAGTTCTGTGCGATCATTAACTCTTCTAAATTCCCTGTAATGGTTGCCTCCTAAACTTGCCCAGCTGTTGTCCCTTAAAACACTTCAGAAGCCCTCTCTGCAGCAGATACAGCGCAGGCCTCAGGACTCGGTATTCCTGAGTTTTAGTCTTGATTCTTACTCCCCCCTCATTGTGCCACCAGTATGACACCTCACCGCGCCACGTCTGGTTGGTTCTTTTGGTTTACAAGGGGTTAATATGCCACTGAAGATGAGTGAGCTTCAGTTGAGATGAAATGGGGGAAGTGTTTGAAAAACAGAGAGAGGTGTGGTGAGGTGATGAAGTTAGCCTAGTTTGAGTGACTAGCAGTGCAGCATGATAGTAATATTTAAAATATCTCTGCAAATCATGCTTTCCAGCCTTGTTTCCTAATAAGCTTTGAATCATAGAGATCTTACTATGTATAGAAGCCCCAGGTGTCGAGGTTTGGGTATTTTCACACCCTCTCCCCTCCCTCATCTTATCTCCCTTCCCTCCAGCCAGTCATAAATTTTCTCTACCACCTTCTCCTTGTACTCCTGTCCAGAGTTTAATTTGGGCTGTCTGGGTTAGAAGAGTAATATCATTACCACTATCTGGGGGTACATTCCCTCCTGGTATTAAGTTCGCCTTTCGGTTGACGTATGTCAGCTTCTCTGGCTCTCGGGGGGAGAGAGAATGCCTTTTTTTGGGGGGTGGGGAGGTTGTAAGTAAAACTTCTATGATACAGACTTCCCTCGATTCCCAGTGGGGCTTTGATCCAGGACTTGCCGCGTGTACGGAGGGCCGACTGTAGTGTGAAAAGCTTAACGTTTAGAGACATTTCCTTTTCCACTGCTGTTACTTGAAAAAAGAATCTGCCACTTGTAGTAAGGCCTCTGCTTGTAATCTTGTTTCCTCAGGGTCAGGGCACATTCTTCTATGCTTGGTAGTCCTTTTTTGTAGAAGAGAAAGTCAAGAAGAAAAACAACATAATCTGAGACTGGGTACTGAAAGTGGTCGCTTGTACCCAAGTTATCTTCTCTCTCTATATTTTCCACCTAGCCCGTAACTGAGGGTCTCAGCTGCAGAGGGGAAAGTGGGAAACGGGCAAGAGCTTACCGTAGGACCAGCTGCCGCCCGCACCTGTGTGTGCCCAGGTTGCTGCACACCTGGCTGCCTTTCCTCTGTGAGGCCAGTTCATAGCACACACTGTGCCCAGTTCATTCGTGGGCATTCAGGTCGCTCTGTGTGGGCCTTGTGCTCCGAACCAAACCTGAGGCCGCTGAGAATATAGCAGGAGTGTAAAGCATCATCCCTGCTCTCAAGCCAGTGGTCAACTTGGAAGTAATAAGAACAATACTTATGAAATAACAGCAGAAACAGAAGACACATGATTAGTTCCTGAACTCTGTGGTTCAGACCACAGTTGTATAGATTTGGGGGGAAAGGGAGACCTGTGAGAACCAAAATGGTTGGAAATGACTCCTAGAAGGAAAGATGTGCCTTGACCTGAACGCTGAAAGATGGGTGGGATGAGATGAGATGGCTGAGGAGGTAGGATGGCAGCCAGGCCAGGTTCATCTTCTAGCCAGGGGGGTGTGAACCACCTGGTCGCAGCTTTGTGGAACAGTGAGATCAGCCTGAGGTGCAGCCTCTGCTAGAAGGGGAAGTGATGGGCGACAGAGAGGAGGGTGGGAAGGATGGAGCCAGGTGGCGGAGTGCGTGAGCTTGCTCTTGACACAGGAGGTGATAGAGACCCAGTGGAAATTTGGAGTGTGTGTGTGTGTATCTTTATCTATTACTTTGTTTATTTAAAATGTTCAGCTTGAAAGGGCCTTTTTTTTTTTTTTTTTATATAACTGATTAAAAGGAACAGACATTTGGGGTATTCAAATTAGATTACTCATATTTTTTCCTTTATCCTTTCTTTTCAGCGGGTCACACCCTTTTACTCCATCATCTCACAAAACCACCACTTGGAAATTCTGATTTGGTGGAGTGTCCCCCCCCCTTTTCATTTTGAGCCAACCTTGAGAACAACCTGAACCAGCAGGTGACAAACCTGTTTTTACACTTGACGCAGCCAGAAAATCCTCAGAGGTGTTTTGCCGTGAATCTGCAAAAATTATATGGATGGCAGTAGTAGCTCTGAAATTCTTTATGAAAATTGGGTTCCTTTTTCTCTAAACTTCCAGCTTCTGTGCTCATTTGTAAATTGTGTCGCTTCCATGATTAAACAAACCTCTGAAGAGTGATCACTTACTGTCCCTTAAGTAAACTCTTCTGAGGCTGTTAGGGAAACTCTGTCTGTGGACTGAATGAGCACATGTTTTTTAACGTTTTGGTGTGGGTCAGACAGTGCTGTGTGAATGGGCACGTGTGAACTCTCTGGGCTGTAGCTCTGAGCCGGTTTCTGCCCTCTGGGATGATCTGTTTCCACCTTCTGCTCATCTCTTGTAGCCTAAACCCACCAAGGGACGAATGCGCATCCACTGTCTGGAGAATGTGGACAAGGCCCTTCAGTTCCTGAAGGAGCAGAGAGTCCATCTTGAGAACATGGGGTCCCATGACATCGTGGATGGGAACCACCGGCTGACCCTCGGCCTTATCTGGACCATCATCCTGCGCTTCCAGGTAAGGGACTCGGCCCGGCGATTCCACCTCCCTCCTGGCTATGAGCATCCCCGTGAGGGACCAGGAAGACCAGGTTGAGATGGCATCTCAGAGTCAGGTGTGGGGAGCTGCGTGTCACACTGGCTGCCCTGTAGGCATGTGGCAGCTGCCATGTCCTCCCTCAGTCTTTCCAGCCCCTGAAAGTCTTGACCCTCTTGGCAGATAGGGGGGTTTCTGGGTTGCGTCTCAGCCCACCACTTCACCGGCACCTCCTCTAAGTGTCTGGTGTCTGCCAGGAGCAGAGGTGTAAGGATGTGGTCGATGCTAGGTTACCACCACTAGACGGTCTGAGCTTCACCAGATTGTAACGTGCATCGTAGAATACTTTTAGGTGACACTGCTTAGGATTATGACACATGTGTGGGCTCTCTTTTCACCTTCTCCTTCTCCTTTGGGTGTGAGGAAGCAGTTTTCAGGGAGGATGTGCAAAAGCCTTCTGCTTGTTTGAATCAATGACGATTTTATGGTTTGTTATACCCGAGGGGAAGGTTCTAAGTATAGAAGTACTCTCAGCCGGAAGGTACTCTCAAGGTCATTTTGTCCAGTTCCTTCACTTTATGAGGGAAAGGAGGAACCTTGCCAGGGGTCACACGGCCAGGCAGGGCTACTGCGCATGCTTCTGACCCCTTGGGAGAGAGCTCAGCCTTTCCTGTCTGTGAAGCACCTCCAGCCCTATTACTGGTTCTTTCTCCAGGCTGTTGCTTCAGGCTCCAGCTTTTCAATTAACATCTGAAATGCAGGAAACACTTCTTACCGTAGCATCGGGTTACTCTACAAACAAAAGTCCTAGCAGCCCTGTCTCCTTGGTGGCTGTGTTCTCTGTGCCTTCCCTTCCTGTTAAGCCCCTTTGATGAAGTTTAATTTTTCTTCCCTAAGTAAATAAAAATCTCACCAACAAAGCATCATAACAGAAATCAAATTATAGCTCTCTTTGTATTCTTCCTAAAGTGCTGAAACCAACCTCTAACCAGTCGTTTTCCTTCCTGCTTCCCCCGGGATTGGGCTCCCGTTTAGTGGTCTGGGTGGGTATGTGGGAGGAGGGGTAGGGCACTAAACCAAAGCTGTAAGAAGACACTCCCTGCATGGGGGTTCCTAAGCCTGGACCTTTCTTGGGAAAGCCTTTTACTCATTCAGGTTCCCTGGTCCCAGCCCCAGCCCTTCTAATTAAGTAGGTCTGAGGCTGGGAACCACTGTGAAGATGACATCATTAATGGAGCTTTAATTGCAACAATCAGCGACTTTATTTTGCCAACAGAACTCTTCTGTAGGTTTCTGTCATTTGGTTCCTGCGTGAAATGAAGATAAGAGTGAATACCATTAAATTCACTAATTATTGCTCTCGGCCTTAGGCCAACAGAGGTGAAATGAGCAGAGGACCCTCCTGGAGCCTGGCCTCAGTTCCGTAGCGTGGAAAGTCCTGTCTCTCTTGCCTTTGGCCTGTAGTAATCAGAGCATGGAAGGGCATCCCGACTGTGGCCTCTCTTGACAGCGAGTCAGTGCCCGTGGCAGAGCTGGCACACAGAGCCCTTTCCAGGATTCTCGGCATGAATTGGGTTGAGTCATTGACTAATTAGCTTCCTGCCAGCTTGCCTTTTTCTGTGCTTGAACCTGTAAATGCTAATATGTACTTTCTCCCTTTCCTTTGAGGCAAGAAACATAGGCTGATGTCACTGCGTGGCCTGCAGGGTGGGTGTCTGACATGACCCTGCCTCCCGCAGCAGCTTTATCAAATCATCCCCCACTCCACAAACACGTGTTGATTCCACACCAGCCAAGGCCCAGCTCACATTCTGCCTCCTTTGTGAAGCTTCCCATGTATCTACAAAGATCTCTCTCCCCACCGCCCCCCAGCTCCTGAATGTACAACCTTGTCTTACATTTCCTGTGTGTGTGTGTGTGTGTGTGTGTCTGCCTGTCTGTCTGTCTGTCCCCAGAGCCCCCAACACGTGGCCTGCCCTGATGTGTGTAGCAGGTGTGCATTAAATACCAAAAGTGATGACAGGGTTGTATTGCTGCTTTCCCTTTAAAAGAGTAAAAGATGGTGTGAGAAACTGAAATGAAAGTCTTTGAGTTTGCCTAGTCCACATAGGGAGCTGTTTTCATTTCAGAACTGTAGATTTTGTTTCTAAATGAATAAGTCTGGAAACAGATTCCCTTCACGCTGAGGCATAGGAAAGCTGATGGGGGTTAATGTGTAAAATTCCACCTGCCTTTCCTGGTGAGTCTGTGTCTTACCCCTTGAGCAAAGGTTATTCTTGCATACTCTTTGGAGTTTGGAGTTTATGCAAACTCAAACTTTAATTACAACAGTTAAAATTGGAGATTTTTTTTTAGAAGTGTAATTATTTCAATTTCTAGGTGTTATTCCTAGTTGGAAGTTTCTAACTTTTTAACCTTACATGTATGTGTTTTATCCTCCCCCTACCTCTTCTTCTTAAAAAGGATTCTGGGGCGTGTTTCTAGATTAAATGGAAGGACCTTTGACAAGGGCCAGGACAGGGAAGCTTGGAATGGTTAGAGCTGAAAGAGAGAGGCCAAGACCGTTTCCCCCAATTCTATCCCACATTTTATTATTATAATCAAGGAACTAAAGGCGAAAGGGTATTTAGAGCATTCGTCTAAAATCACGTAACTGGTAGACAGCCTGTGATCCAAAGAGCTGGCATGGATCCTTACTGAGAGCCCAGCCCTTCGTATTTTGCATTTGTTCAAGTGCACAGCCACCCCTCAGAGAGGAAGCCGAGGAACCTGCCCAAGGACACATAGTAGGTGGGGGACCTGGATTTAGACCCAGGAAATCTGTCTTGGTGCCAGTAGACCAGGCTCTATATCCTGTTGAGAATCAGGGGCCTATGAGTGGCTTGTGAATACAGGCTGTCTTAGTCCATTCAGGTTGCTGAAACAAATACCACAGACTGGGTGGCTTCCACACAATAGAAACTTATTGCTTACAGTTCTGGAGGCTCTAAGTCTGAGATCAGGGTGCTGGCCTGGTCAGGTGAGGGCCCTCTTCCAGGTTGCAGACTTCCCACTGTGTCCTCACGTGGTGGAAGGCGCTAGGGATCTCTCTGGAGCCTCTTTTATAAGGCACAGATCCCATTTATGAGGACTCCACCCTCATAACTTAGGCATCTCCCAAAGGTGCCACCTCTTAATACCATCACCTTTTGGGGGTTAGGATTTCAAGATAAGAATTGGTGGGGGTGGGGGGACAAGCATTCAGACCATGTAGCACATAGCATTTAAGGGCACTCCTTCTCTGAGAGTTTGGGTTTGTTTTCAGGAAATGGTACACGCACTGTCCTCATCAACGAAGGACTCACTCACCCTGGTGTAAAAAATCTTTGGTTGTGAAAAAACAAACAGTATTTTTCTAGAGTCAGCTGAGGTTCAGGGTGTAGCCTGTGAACCACCGTTCTAGCATGTAGTGGAAAAGATGGGCTATGTTGGGGGTAGAAAGGACCCCTAAATAGGTTCTTGGGAGTCATATGGGTAACTAGTCTTCACTTCAGTCTTATCTTTGTGCAGAGTAGGGAACCTAGTTCTGGTTGGTGTTTCTAAGAAGTGAACCCTGGCTTCAGAAAGCAGTTTTCATGGACCCTCAGAGTAGACAATCTGCAGGGCTAGGTGCCGATCTAAAGTTTACTCCTTACGTATGTGTAGACCTGTTGTTCTGTGGCTTTCATTAGGAAGCTGACACATCTGTCCAATATTTCTCTTTAAATCCTAGATCCAGGATATCAGTGTGGAAACTGAAGACAACAAAGAGAAGAAGTCTGCCAAGGATGCACTGCTGTTGTGGTGCCAGATGAAGACAGCAGGGTGAGCATGAACTTGGGGGCTGGGGGCTGCTTCTCCCAGGACCTAGTTCCCCCCGAGTCATCACTTACACCATGTTGACAAGGAACTTTTCCACCACTTCCACTGAGACATCTCCTTAACTCCTAAGCAGTTGATACGCTGACATTTCAGCTAGTTCTCAGAGCGGAAGGAGTTGATTTATATTCTGGACCTGTCATCTGCACAGTTTCCCTCTGTTTATTAAGGAAGTTCCAGCGAGAAGTTTATCTTGAATTTTTAAAACCCCGAAACCATGTTTAAGAATCTCACCCATGATATTTGTAAAAGTTGTGGGTTTTCTCCTCTCTTTAATCTCTCTTGCTTTGGGAAGCTCTGTGCAGTAAACTTCAGAGTAGTCTTTGTCCATTATCTCCGTTCCCCTTTCTTTTATTCTTCCATTGAAATTTCAGTGAAGGTATTTTTTTAGAGAACTGCATCATGTTTATTGTTCACTGAAGCTGTCGGAGCTCCTAGGCACTAAGTGAGAACTGGCTTTGTACCAGGTTAATTTTTTTTTTACCAAGTCGGGACTAGTTGGAGGACAGATGTAACTGTAATGGACGTGATCATTCAGTGGTAACTATGGAAACCATAAAGCGTGTAAGACTTAGTAAGGGGATCAAGTTAGGAATGAATTTTTAATCAACCACAGATAGAAAGTTATTAATATTCAGTGTGATATAGAGTAGGTGATTGATTACGGGTGTGTTTCAAACATAGGGATGTGTTTCAGGGAGGTATTTGATTTACAAAACTTCATCCAGTTCAGTGATATAAGGAAGAAGGAAAGCTGAGTGTTTGAACAGGTAATCCCAGCTACTTCCTCTCCCAAAGTGACGTGCAAACTCAGGTCTCCGTGTCTGCAGGGTTCTGATAGCTGTTGCTGGGGGTGTGGAAAGCCAGTGAATCAAGGAGGCCTCGGAGCCCTCTAGTTGTGATTGCTTTTTTCTCAGTAAGGGTGGTGTTTTCAGTCGAGGACAGATCACAGATCGATTACCAAGAAAGAAAAGCCACGTGAACGTGTGTTTTATTCTCCAGCAAGTGGAAGCTGAGGCCATCTTTGCTTCAGCTTGATTGTCCTCATTCATATTCACTGCCTGACATTTCCGCAGCGCCTGCAGACTTTTTTTTTTAAACACCGAATTTAGTAAAAGCACAGACCTTTATTTGGTAACTGTTGCTGTTCTCTCGTGCCTTGTGTCTGTCAGGTACCCCAATGTCAACATTCACAACTTCACCACTAGCTGGAGGGACGGCATGGCCTTCAACGCACTGATACACAAACACCGGTGAGTCCTTAGAGGTCATGCTAACAGTTCGTGGGTAGAGTGTTGACACCCTTGTACAGCAGATCTGGATGACTTCCGACCCTCGTGTCCGTTGCCTTAGATGTTGACAGTGGAAATTCCCGCCTTCCATGTGAGGAAAGTGGGAGAGAGGGTGTAAATTCTCTCAGACAAAAGAAACAAGTGTGCCCACGCTCTTCAGTTCTCTTAATAAACTTTTAGGTTGTTAATTCAAAGATTGGGTTTCATTGTTTGATGATTAAATAATATTGTAGGCTTTTACTCTGCTAAGTGGACATTTTGGAGTAGTCATTGCATCCCATCGGTCACAAGGTGTGTTTTCAAGCCACGGGTTCTGTTGTGTTCCGTTGTTGTTCTACCCAGGCCTGACCTGATAGATTTTGACAAACTAAAGAAATCCAATGCACACTACAACCTGCAGAATGCGTTTAACCTGGCAGAGCAGCACCTCGGCCTCACGAAACTGTTGGACCCAGAAGGTGAGGACTCAAGGGGTAAAAGGTGGGACCTTCGGCATCTCTAGCGGTGAGGGGTGGTAGATCTAAAATCTGCTTTGTGTCAGTTTGTTTTATTTGTACAATGTGCTTTGGGAATTATCGAAGGAAGAGGAGCTTAATTTTGGTGTGGGAATTCCTTGAGGATTTGTGTAAAGGATTACAGCTGGAAAGGCCTTGAAAAAGGAGTATGATTTAAACATGTGCCAAAGGAGAGGGCGTGGTAGGCAGAGGGGCTTGTGTGAGCAAAGGAGCCAGGAAAGAGGAGGGTGTGATTGGCGACTAACAGTTCGTTGGGGGTGGCGTTGGTGTAATAATAAAGAAAAATACAACAGGAAAGGTGGGTGGGGCCCAACAGGTTACGCTTCTTAGAGGTTATTCAAGCAGGCAGTGGGGAGTCATCGAAGGCTCTTGGGCTCTGTGCTCAAGAAAGAGAGCTTGCCACAGGCTCTGCGTACATGCTTGTTGGCTGACGTTCGTCCCACGGTGGCAAGGGCATGGTTTGGCCTGGGAGAAGTTGGGGCAGGGGCCTCCTTAGCAGACCGTGCAGTGTTTGCTTCTGAGCAAGAAGAGCTTGAATGAGGAAGATGCACCAGGAACGTGCAGGTGGCAGAAGGAGTAACACGCGCACCTCCTCGTGGCTGACTGCTGGGTCTCTGCACGGAACCGACCTCTCTCTGCTCCGCGGATCCCTGCAGCAGGACCCCGGAGACTGACTGCGGGCGACACGGGGCAGACCTGTGTGGGGCAGTGCCGTAGGTTGTAACTCCCGTGCTTGACGAAATCCTAGTGGTAGGCTTCATCTTAGCATGAGCTATCACAGGAACATTTCCCAACCTGGAGAAGCCTTTAAAATGTGAGGGGATATGTTTGTAGGGCTGGAGCTTTTTAGACACTCTCAGCTGTGAGCAAATATTAGGAAAAAACTGTATGTGAGTGAAAGTTTAAAGTTCTTATATAGAACAGGAAGTTGAACTCCCCAAGGGCAGATCAGGGTCACGAGGCTGCGAGGCAGGCTTCTTGCTATTTTCCAGTGCATCAGGTGCGCTGATAGGTTCGCTACAGGAAGCTGAGGTAAAATTATCTTTGTGCTAGCCCATTAAATGATTTCTCAATATAAACACAAAACTAAAATTCCTTGGACTGTGATGAATCTTTGTACTTAACCCCTGCTTTACAGTGGAAAGGCATTCTCCCTGAGCCCTAGCTCTTTGTACTTAAAGATTCTTTTCTTTTTAAATCACTATGACAAAAAAATTTAGTAACTTGCTCATTAGTTAATCTTTCTAATCACCACCCACTATGAAAAGGGGATTGATGTTCTGCAGATCATTCGAAGACAAGGAGCTAAAGAAAGCAGTTGATGTCGCTTACTCTGTGGGTTTGATCTCGATTATTAGTTGTCCTTAGCTATTATTAGTTGTCCACTGCCCCAGAGAGCATCCGTTAAAATGCAATTGTCAACAAGTTAAAAAAGGTTTTGCTTGCTCACTCCTCTCCAGTCGTGTTGACATTTTGTGTTTATTAAATTGCATACAGGGCTGGCATTTTTTCCTGGCCTTCCTCCAGTTCTGTATCCATGGGGCCCACTTTGATGGGGCCAAACAGACACAGGAGTTGGCCACAGGGGCCCTGGGGTGGGAACAGTAGCTGTGGTTCCCCACTGTCATCGGCCGCCTCAGTGACCCTGGGCAGGGAACTTTCCCACCCTGGGCCCTGGTGGTCTAGTCTTTAAAATAAGAGAAACAACCTTGCCTCACCCAGAGCTGTCAGGAGGATAGAAGTGTAGGCGCATGTATGAATGCACATTGAAGAAACAGCCACCTGTGTGTTCTCTTCTCTGTCTACCCTGAGTTGAGTACTTCCCTCAGTGTTGCCATACCTGAAGGCCACCTTCATTCATTTGCTCCCTCCCTCAATAAATATTTAGTGACCACCCACTCTGTATATAGACAACACGTTAGGAGATGGGGAGGCTGAGTGGCACAGGGCTTCCCAAGACTGGGTTCCTGCCCTGGGGACTCAGTCTTGTAAGACTAAGGAAATGTGCATAAGTAATCATAGGCCTGGCAGAAAGCAAACTATTTTTTTTAATTAATTAATTAATTTTATTTATTGGCTGCGTTGGGTCTTCATTGCTGCACACGGGCTTTCTCTAGTTGCCGAGAGCAGGGGCTGCTCTTCATTGTGGTGCGAGGGCTCATTGCAGTGGCTTCTCTTGTTGCAGAGCATGGGCTCTAGGCACATGGGCTCCAATAGTTGTGGCACACGTGTTCAGTAGTTGTGGCACACGGGCTTTGTTGCTCCACGGCATGTGGGATCTTCCCAGAGCAGGGCTCGAACCCATGTCCCCTGCATTGGCAGGTGGATTCTTAACCACTGTGCCACCTAGGAAGTCCCAGAAAACAAACTATTAACAAAACCCTTTAGGAAACAGAGGAAACAGTCATTCCAGTTGTAGGGATCAGAAATGGCTGTATTGGATTGGTAGCTTCTGAGCTGGACCTGGAGGATAGGAAGGTGATGGGCTGGGGACGGCCCGTTCAGACAAAGGGAAGTTGTCGGTGGAAGGAATATTGGGGATTGGGGAGAGGGGAATAGTCCAGTTTGGTTCAGATTGGTAGTGCCTTAGGGGAACTAGTAGGCTATAGAATGAGAAATGTCTAGAGTGGTGCTTGGCACTTAGAGGAAGCTTGATAAATATTCGGTGGATGGATGGAAAAAAGTAAGGAAGGGAAAGAAAGGGCAAATTGTCGAGGCCTTTGGGGCTTATACTTTATTTTTCAGACTACAAGTCACTTTTGAGTAGTTTGGGCTTGGGGGAAGTGTGTTCACAGCTGTGCTTCTGGAATATCAGCTAGGCACAGTGTGTAAAGTGACTCGAGTAGCAGGGAAACCCAGTGAAGAAGCCATTGCTTCGGGTCTGGTTATGTGACCGTGAGAGCTGGACCCGAGAGTGATAATAAGGTTTCCATAAAATAGAATCATCCGGTCCCAGACTCAGTGACTAACTGGATATGAGTAACAAGGAGATAAAGATGTCCACAGACTTAGTGACCAGGAATAATTCTGGTGCCGTTGTCAGAAAAAGGGACCACAAAGAAGCACAGACCAGCTTAGGGGTGGGGGAGGCAGGGAGGTGAACATGTTGTGTCTGGGTGGTAACCACATCACTGAGATACCTGACTCAGTGCTTACGATGTTCTGCACTTCTTTGTAGTAGTTTTGCATATATTTTGTCATCTCAGTGGCCTGGGGTCCTCTAGAGAAGGGATCGTGTCTATTAAGACTTCTGTGTCCTTATTGCAATAGAAGGCAATTATGAATGTTCATATGATAAAAGAGCCAGGGAGGTAGTTTCATCTTCGTTAGTTAACTTTATAAGTAATGCACTGATGGCAGAACTCTCAGGCACAAAAACTGAAGACCTGTGGCCCTTCAGTGCTGAGCAGCTGTTCCGGGTTGTTCCTGCTGCCTGGGTTGTGGCACCATGAGCAGAATACTGAATGGAATCTTCTCTGGGTTGCAGATATCAGTGTGGACCACCCCGATGAGAAGTCCATTATCACTTATGTGGTGACTTATTACCACTACTTCTCAAAGATGAAGGCCTTGGCTGTTGAAGGAAAACGAATTGGAAAGGTGAGCTCACACCAATTTTGTAAGTTGTGAGACATAATTAAGGTTCGTGTCTTAATGTGCAGCCACCAAGCATTCAGACATTTAGCTATTGGGAGTCCATGGTGGGTTCTCCAAATAGCAGGGAAGTGGGCAGGAGCTTCTCCATCCCAAAGAGTAACAGGAGGCAGGAGTGGTGGCTAAAATACTTAGGAAGGGATTTCAGGGGGATCTCAGACCCGGAAACACCCCTCCCCTCAACCTTGCCAGAAATTGGGTGTTGAAAATCTGACTGAGTTGCCCAATGTGATGGACTTGAAAATCCTACTTACCACGCTTGGAGAGGCCTCAGTGCTACACTTTTTAAATTTTTTTGTTTGGCGGATGTTCCCCTGCCATATATCTCAGAACACTTCAGATCAGATGACCTTGTCCTCCCAGTGCCGTGGGATGGAAAATTCACGGGCATTCATGGAACAGGACCAAGCAAATTAGAGTCCCTTTTGTTTCTCTAGGAATTTCGGAGCTGAGGCACCAGGAGTCTTTCAGGATCTTAAACCCTTTGCCTGGGGGTTGGGAGGTTACAGAACCACTTACAGTTGAGTTAAGCTGTCACTGCTCACAAATAATAGCCACAGTCTGAGTGCCTATTAGCAGATGGTTCTTGGAGTTTAAAAACTCTTGTGCCAAAGACTCATAGAACCGTTTCAAAGCCAGTGATTAAGTGTGTGTGGGCTCCTGTAGGGCTGCAATCGTGCTTCCCTTACGTAGCGATACGATCTTGCTTCTCTATTTTTCTACCTCCTGTTTACAGGTGCTTGACAACGCTATTGAAACAGAAAAAATGATTGAAAAGTATGAATCCCTTGCCTCTGACCTTCTGGAGTGGATCGAACAAACCATCATTATTTTGAACAATCGCAAATTTGCCAACTCGCTGGTTGGGGTTCAACAGCAGCTTCAGGCTTTCAACACTTACCGCACTGTGGAGAAGCCACCCAAGTAAGACGCAGATTAGAATGTGTTACCCTTCATGTGGGGAGAGAGATCGTGGCAACCACAGGCCCCTGTTTTCTGATTTGCATGGTCTCATCTCTCCGTGAATGCCTCTCACCAGCAGCCTGTCCTACTCCTTTTATTCTGAGCCTGTGTTGCTGAGATTTATCACAAATTAGCAAAAATGTGCCGCTGATGCGTGTAATACATGAGAATCCCGAGAAGTGGTGCAGGTCCCCAATTCCTTATCCACAGCTCTTGTGCCTCATGTGTTACAGAATGCCATCGTTTCTGGATTTTAGAGGAGTAGCGGGGCACATGCTCTGTGGTTCTGAGGCAGTAACTCATCGTCAGGCCCACTGACATGTCTGCAGCAGAACGTGTAAACATTCACACTGTGTGAATAAAAAAACAATGGTTTCCTATCAGTTCAGATCAGGTTTTGCTGCCCCCAAATATTTGATTTTTCACGTATTTTAAAAACTTGTAATTGTCCAATAAAGATGGTAGATCTTACCTCTTGCTTATTGTGGCAAGAATCATCCCTCCTTTTTCTGAGAACTCCACTCAGTTGTGAATCGCTGGCTGTCTCCACACCCCACTGACAATGACGCTAGGTGGTCATTTGAAATGATCCTTGTTGGAATGCATTCAGCTGTGCTCTCCGAATGAAGCCAGCTCATCGTCCAGGGCTTGGGGTCTAAATCTTAATTGAGTTGATTAACAAAGGAGTAGCATTCTGTTCCCCTGACTAAAAATCTCAACAACAACAACCAACCACAAGAAAGACCCCACAGTTTGGCATATATTGAGGTCTGCAGTACCCCAAAACTAACCCACTGTGGTTTCTCTAACACGCACGCATTTCACATATATCAGACCAGAGATAAATGCCTTTTAAAATTGCAAGGCTGCATGAAGTGGTTTTTTCCTCTAGAAGCAGATGAATTTTTCCCTTTGAAGGAACAAAATATAGTAGATAATGTTTATGGCTGGTTTTCTCTGCTTAGATTTACTGAGAAGGGGAACTTGGAAGTCCTGCTTTTCACTATCCAGAGCAAGATGAGGGCCAATAACCAGAAGGTCTACATGCCCCGGGAGGGGAAGCTCATCTCTGACATTAACAAGGTAAAACCAGTCCATCTGGCCTGTGTGGGCCACAGCCTCCTGTAGGTTTTCAGGTTCTATCAGTGGGTCTTGATTGCTAAGAGATCTTGGAAGGCTTCCTTCCTGGCCCCCTAGTTGATAAGTGGCAGCCGTTACTTGGGTAGTACTGAGGGGTCAAGCGAGTACTTGTGACAGTTTGGTGGGGTTTATTGGAGGTGGGGGGATGTTAGATTTTATCAAACCAGGTTCAGCCCGTTTACCTTGTTACTCAGATACACAGTTTACCTCTCATCTGTCCCAGGCAATGGGCTGAAACATCTTTAAAGTACAGAAGGGAGAATTCAAAACCTTATTTCATGTATCTGGAATCCCTAGAGGTTAGGGCTCGAGATTTTGACTCCTTTCATGAGAGAAGCTGTCAGAAAATTTGTTTCCATGCCTGTTGTATCTGCAATTATAGAATTTCATGGTGGGCATTATTCCCAAGCAGAAATTTGAAAAATCTATAACTGTGCTCAGTTGTACACATTTAGATTCTTTTGAGTGGAATTTTTTTTAATGTGAAGTAAGATATATTTCATAGAAATGAATTTAAGTGGTGAGTATTTTGAAAAAAAATAGATATGTGAATTAAAAATAAGTGGCTCAGAGTGGGGTGAATGAGAGAGTCATGATATGATTTCTTAGAAGTCGTTTATCTTTTTTGTGCTCAGAGCTGTTGAAGGTACTTTGCTTCCTCTCAAAGTTGAGATTTATAACTTAGTTACATTGCTCCATATCTGCACTGTTTTGTTTTCCAGATGTAACACAGGATCTTTAGATGTAGATAGGGGAGAGTGTTCCCATGGGGCTCAACTGAGAGAAAATTATTTTTTTCCCAATGCTTTAGAGTCAGTGAGGGTGGGAATGGGATTTTCATTTTACATTCTTAGGTCTTTTTGAGAACCACTGGCTGTTGACTGCAGCCTAGGATTGTTCCTTGAACATAGCAGGAGACTGGTCTCTTTCATTTCCGTAGGCCTGGGAAAGACTGGAAAAAGCAGAACATGAGCGAGAACTGGCCCTGCGGAATGAGCTCATAAGACAGGAGAAACTGGAACAGCTCGCCCGCAGATTCGACCGCAAGGCAGCTATGAGGGAGACCTGGCTGAGCGAGAACCAGCGTCTGGTGTCCCAGGTCCTGCTCTAGAACAGTGTTCCAGAAGCTGCTCCCGGGGTCCCCTAGAACCTGGACCACACCCAGGGGTCCTAAGGACAGCTGCTTGTCACCATCCAGTGTCCTGAAGCAGCTGTCGGGTCATCTCACCCACTTCCCATGAAGAGGATGTTTATAATTTCTAATATATTTTCTGTTTATCTGACTTTTCATAGATCTGGAAGTAGCTCTAACAGAGTTTGTTTAGAGCCAGTGAATGTGTGTAAACCATTCATATTTGTATAATTTTAAAAAATTTCACTCTTTCTCCCAGTGTTTGGCCTTCAAGGCAGCTAGACTGGTCATGAAATAAGTAAGTGGTTTCTTTCCTACGTGGCTTAACCGAAGCCATTGCCTGCTCCAGTCTTGGAAATCAGGTGCTTCCGTACGTGCCGTACCCCTCTGTAAAGAGAGAAGTTGCTGCTTTGCTTCGGGGACAGCATTTGAGCCCAAGCACAGTTCTAAGGGCCCTTCAGAAGGCAGAGACCAGTGGGGGTCGGGACTTGGGAGGTGGTGTTTAGCTTTGGGACCCCCCCCCCAAAGATTAAGGGGTGTACCCAGGACTCCACCTCAGTTTTCTGTTTCTTTGTTCCAAATTGCATGGCTTTTGAATTTTGTGTTTCTTTTCTTTTTGTTCCCTTTCCTTTTAGGACAACTTTGGATTTGACCTTCCCGCAGTTGAGGCCGCCACGAAAAAGCACGAGGCCATTGAGACAGACATTGCTGCATATGAAGAGCGCGTGCAGGCCGTGGTGGCCGTGGCCAGGGAGCTGGAAGCAGAGAACTACCATGACATCAAGCGCATCACGGCGAGGAAGGACAACGTCATCCGGCTCTGGGAGTACCTGCTGGAACTGCTCAGGGCCCGGAGGCAGCGCCTTGAGATGAACCTGGGGCTGCAGAAGATATTCCAGGAAATGCTCTACATTATGGACTGGATGGATGAAATGAAGGTAAAATGTGCCTGCATGGAGGCCAGAGCCCATTCAGTCAGGCCTCTCTTTTCTAGAGACCCACCCACTAGCCCCCCAGCACACAGCCACGCCCCTGGTCTGATTGCCCACTTACAGCCAGAGAAGGGCCATGTCACCCCCCGGGAGGGTGGTTCGCTCACAAGTTAAATGAGATGTGAAGTGAGAAGAAGTTGTAATGAAGACTAGTTCTGTAGCTGGAGCTCTGCTGCTGTGACTCAGATCTAATTTAAATATATTCCATGGTAGGGAATCAATCAAATTGTGGTCTTCTTTGGTTTTAAGTTTTTAGAGTTGAGCTAGCTTTCCGTTTCGTTGATCTTTGTGTAGGAGCGGCTCTGCTCTGGGGAAGGGGGCCCCAGCAGGTGGTGTGGAAGAGTGGTAGGCAGTGTGGACAGAGCATAGCCTGGGAACCAGGCCGCCAGAGTTCAGGTTGTGCATGCCCAATCTCCTTGAGCCTCCTTCCTTCCTCTGTTAGCCGAGAGTGTGCTTACCATCTGCCTCATCTCCTTCATCCGGTGATAGTGTGAATTCAGTGCAAGATGTGTATGTGTCATGGGATGGCGCTGGTTGGAGAGGGCTGCCAATGCCGATTTGTGCCTCCCCTCCCATTGCTGACAGCTCCGAGCATGGCGCTCCCAGCTTTCTCCCAACCCAGGAAGAGACGTGCCATCGTGCCGTCGTCCTGTGCCCGTCCATGTCTTCTGATGCGGTTCCCCAGCTGGGAGGCACTTAGCCACATAGCTGGGACAGAACAGGGCAGATTTCAGGCAGTACCATGAAGCCTCCTTTATCTCAGCATGCTGTGTTCCCAAGCTTGACCTCGTGCGAAGGGTTTCCTTCCTGGGATGTAAACCCTTGTCTTTTGCTTACCTCTTGAACTGTTCCTGGCAGGGGGAGCAAGGTCACTTCATACAATCAGTTTTCCCTCTTATTGTCCCAGATTTATGATGTTCTCATGTACAGTCTGTTTTGTCCTCTTAAAATGGAAGTGTTCATAAAATCTAGCAGAGAGGTGCTTTTCATTTTAGAATTCATCACGCACTTTATAAATTCAGACTGGGCCAGGGACCCCGTTTCTACTTGGGTAGAAATTCCACCTGGAGAGGGTGTGTGATAAGAGCCCCAGATTGGGCTGATGGAAGAAATGAAAAAGAAAATATTCGTGGGTCCAAACTTAAACCAGAGACGTTGCTTGGGACCTCCTAAGCGTGACTGTCACCTGACCCTGTTATCCTTATTTGGTTAAAGACGTGGTTTGTAAGCTTTTCAAGTAGATGCCTCTCCCGTTGATTGTGTAAGTATCGCAGAGGTGTGTCCGTGAGCTCTCAGGTGGGGAGAGCATCCAGTGAAGGGATCAGCAACTTCTAGGAGATTTCTTTAAACCTTGACATGAAACGGCTCCGTTACCTTTATCTTATCTTTTTGAATAGTTGTTATTGGAGCAGTTTCTTCTTAGAGGCTTAGTTTATATTTCACACTGGTTCCCCCTCCCTCCCTTCCCTTTTTTTCTGTTCTGTACTTTTTAGCATGGGTTTGACTTCTTATTCCAACGTAGAGGGTCATTAGTTTATTACGTGTCTTTTGCTTGCCATCATCTTCCCCTGCACATGCGGGGAGGATGGCTGGCGGGAGGCAGGGTGCAGCTTGGTTGCTGGCTCCCATCCCATCCAGAGATTATGAGACGCTGAAGTCAAGGCTGTGTTCAGGGATGTCTTTCTTTCTGCCTCTTGTGCACAGGTGCTACTATTGTCTCAAGACTATGGCAAACACTTGCTTGGTGTGGAAGACCTGTTACAGAAGCATGCCCTTGTTGAAGCGGACATTGGCATCCAGGCAGAGCGGGTGAGAGGTGTCAATGCCTCTGCCCAGAAATTTGCAACAGACGGAGAAGGTAAGGACAGACTGTTCCCAGGCGTTCCCCCCTTGTCACCAGGAGTCCATCTCTAGAGATGTTGGGTTGTGTGTGGTACCGGGGCCTTTACAGTTACTGTGCTGTTGTGGGTTCCCAGTGGGCCAGGTTGTGGGTATAATGAGATGCAGTAGGGTGGCCTTCTGAACACTTTAACTCTGTCTTGCTATTCTGAAATGGACCTGTCTTTCCTTCAGTACTCTAGTGCTGCTTGGTTTTGAGTGCCTTGATGTTGGCCAGTGAAATCTGTCAGACCACACTCTGTACACCCACAGCCTGGTGTGGCTCTCAGACACCTCATGGCTTTCACACCTGGCTGTGCATAGGTGTGATGTTTGAAAGGATTTGTTTTTGTCCTGTTTAAGAAACAATTAAGTGCAGCTGCCTTCTTTCTTACAATTTACCTGCTTTTTTGGTTCCTAAGTGATCAAAAAGAAAAAGAAAAAAGATAATGCTTGGGGCAAAAAAAAAAAAACCACTTATCATTGCCCCTCCCTTCCCATCCAGTCGAGATCCTAGAAGGTGCTCCATTGCCCCATACTGTGGCCCTGCACTTAGCGTGAACCTCTGATCTAGGAGGGAGAACGGGTGTAGCCGACTGCCTGCAAAAACACGCAGGAGCCTGTGCTGCCACTGTCACACCCACATGCCCACCTTGGTTTTAAACAGGTTACAAGCCCTGTGACCCCCAGGTGATCCGAGACCGCGTGGCCCACATGGAGTTCTGTTACCAAGAGCTTTGCCAGCTGGCGGCGGAGCGCCGGGCCCGCCTGGAAGAGTCCCGTCGCCTCTGGAAGTTCTTCTGGGAGATGGCTGAGGAGGAAGGCTGGATCCGGGAGAAGGAGAAGATCCTGTCCTCCGACGACTACGGCAAGGACCTCACCAGCGTCATGCGCCTGCTCAGCAAGCACCGGGCGTTCGAGGACGAGATGAGCGGCCGCAGCGGCCACTTCGAGCAGGCCATCAAGGAGGGAGAAGACATGATCGCTGAGGAGCACTTCGGGTCGGAGAAGATCCGGGAGCGGATCGCCTACATCCGCGAGCAGTGGGCCCACCTGGAGCAGCTCTCGGCCATCCGCAAGAAGCGCCTGGAGGAGGCCTCACTGCTGCACCAGTTCCAGGCGGACGCCGACGACATCGACGCCTGGATGCTGGACATCCTCAAGATCGTCTCCAGCAGCGATGTGGGCCACGACGAGTACTCCACCCAGTCCCTGGTCAAGAAGCACAAGGACGTGGCGGAGGAGATCGCCAACTACCGGCCCACCATCGACGCGCTGCACGAGCAGGCCGGCGCCCTCCCCCAGGAGCATGCCGAGTCCCCCGACGTGCAGGGCCGGCTGGCGGGCATCGAGGAGCGCTACAAGGAGGTGGCCGAGCTGACGCGGCTGCGGAAGCAGGCGCTGCAGGACACCCTGGCCCTGTACAAGATGTTCAGCGAGGCCGACGCCTGCGAGCTCTGGATCGACGAGAAGGAGCAGTGGCTCAACAACATGCAGATCCCAGAGAAGCTGGAGGACCTGGAGGTCATCCAGCACAGGTGAGCAGGTGCCGCGGGGGCGCCGGCCCGCCTGCCCGCCGCTCACGGCCAAGGTCACCAAGCAGGTGACCGCCGTGTCAAATTGTCTTTGCAGATTTGAGAGCCTGGAACCGGAGATGAACAACCAGGCTTCCCGGGTGGCGGTGGTGAACCAGATCGCACGGCAGCTGATGCACAGCGGCCACCCGAGTGAGAAGGAGATCAAGGCCCAGCAGGACAAGCTCAACACGAGGCGAGCATGAGGCCCACGGGGCTGGGAGGGCGGGGTCTCCTGCTGAGCCCTGCGGTCAGGAGTCTCCTACACGGGGTCATTAACACTGTGGCGCTGATGTCATGGCATCGGCATCTGCCTTTCGACATATCCTGGTTTTCCGAGAAGTGTCTTTGGGGGTGACATCATTCAGGGCAGCCCCTCCCCACGTGGGACGTGATGGCCTGGGTGAGACCCGTGCCCAGCGTGGTGGATCGCGGCATCAAGGTGGCATCTGTGCTGTGCCTTTTAAAATGATTCCTGGAACAGGGTTTTAGCCTGTTTGAGACATAATTGGGGGATGAAAGTCCTGATTACCAAGGTGGACCTTTGTCCCTGTCTTATCTTTCTGTTGAGTAAATACATTTGAGTAGGTTGTGGTGGCAAGCTAGCCTCGGTTCTGAAGCCTTTGGGTGGGGGAAATGTCCATTAGGCGCAGCCTGGAGATGAGTAGAATGTGCATTGCAGACATGAATTAAGTGACTCTTTGGGGGACAGGTGGGTTGTCACTGCTCACTTTGTAGCTCTTTGACAAGTCCCTTCTCTTGTCAGGCTCTTTCCAGATTATAGTGTGTCCCAGAGCTATTTTCGGTGGTGATATTTATACTGAGGGAGGTGATTTTCCAAAAAACACATAGTGAAAGCCAAGGTGGAGAGGGAATCGCAGCTTTGACCATCACTGTTAATTTCACTGTCCAGCCATGAGCTTCCGGCCTGTCTCTCACACTGCTCTCTCTGCTGCTCCTGCACCCACAGGTGGAGTCAGTTCAGGGAGCTGGTGGACCGGAAGAAGGATGCTCTCCTCTCCGCCCTGAGCATTCAGAACTACCACCTTGAGTGCAATGAAACCAAGTCCTGGATTCGGGAAAAGACCAAGGTCATCGAATCCACCCAGGACCTGGGCAATGACCTGGCGGGCGTCATGGCCCTGCAGCGCAAGCTGACCGGCATGGAGCGGGACCTGGTGGCCATCGAGGCGAAGCTGAGTGACCTGCAGAAGGAGGCTGAGAAGCTGGAGTCCGAGCACCCCGACCAGGCCCAGGCCATCCTGTCTCGGCTGGCCGAGATCAGCGACGTGTGGGAGGAGATGAAGACCACGCTGAAGAACCGCGAGGCCTCTCTGGGAGAGGCCAGCAAGCTGCAGCAGTTCCTGCGGGACCTGGATGACTTCCAGTCCTGGCTGTCCAGGACCCAGACGGCCATCGCCTCGGAGGACATGCCCAACACCCTGACGGAGGCTGAGAAGCTCCTCACGCAGCATGAGAACATCAAAAATGAGATTGACAACTACGAGGAGGACTACCAGAAGATGAGGGACATGGGCGAGATGGTCACTCAGGGCCAGACCGATGCCCAGTACATGTTTCTGCGGCAGCGGCTGCAGGCCCTGGATACCGGGTGGAACGAGCTCCACAAGATGTGGGAGAACAGGCAGAACCTCCTCTCCCAGTCCCACGCCTACCAGCAGTTCCTGCGGGACACAAAGCAGGCCGAAGCCTTCCTTAACAACCAGGTAACGTCCCTCCCCACCTTGGCTTCCTTCCTGCCAGAGCAGGCCCCCAGCTGCTTCTGGAAACATTTCCACCAGGGCTGCAGGTGTAAAGCTCACCTGTGTGAAATGAGAATAATAATGGAAAGACATTTGTTCTTCCTCACATCTCAAGCACTGAAACCCATCACAGTGTGGGGGATAGAGTTGAAGATTTCCGCAGGGGCTGTGTTGCCTTGCAAAGCACAGTTCCACTGTATTTACAGTCAAGGACCTCTTAATGTGTTCATAGAACGTATGTCTTCATAGTAGTTCATTAAATTAGCAACATTCTGAGAGGTATTAATCCACTCTAAGAAGTGTTGGGTGGCCAAAAAGTTTGTTCGGGTTTTTCCATATGATTGCACAAAAATCCGAACGAACTCTTTGGCCAACCCAATATTTTAGGGGTTTTGTTTTTTTTTTGTTTTTTTTTTTTTGTCTGAATGGTTCTGTCTTCCTTGCTCTAGAAAGGGTTGGGGACTTGAGTCAGTGACATGAGGCAGAGATTAGAGAAGAGCTAAGAATGGTCACCAACATCATGGTTGATAACCTCTCTTAAAAGTTGGGTTTGAAGGGTCTGTTGCTGTCACCTTATGGCACATGAGCGGACCTTTGTGGCTGATGCACAGACCTTTGTTTACTTCCCTCCCTCGCTTTGGGGAAAAATTGAGAGCATTTAACCACTTAGGGAAATTTAGTCATTTATGGTGTCCCACTGGGATTTTTTCCCTCCCAACTTTTCGTATTATCTGAATCTAGATAATTTCATATAAGTGTGACAAAGTAATTGTTGCCAAGTATGTTGCGTGGAAATGTAGGACGTAGGAAAGAGTGCTCTTTTTTTGTTATTCTGAGAGCAAGTTGTATTTCATGATTTCTCATCCTGCTGTGATTTTGTTTTTCCTTTTTAAAATAAGGAGTATGTCTTGGCCCATACTGAAATGCCCACCACCTTGGAAGGAGCTGAAGCAGCTATTAAAAAGCAAGAGGACTTCATGACCACCATGGATGCCAATGAGGAGAAGATCAATGCGGTCGTGGAGACAGGCCGGAGGCTGGTGAGCGATGGGAACATCAACTCGGATCGCATCCAAGAGAAGGTGGACTCTATCGATGACAGGTACGGTGTCCTGAGGTTCTTAAGGGAGTCATGCACCCTGGGACTCTCAAGCATCTGAATCCTTGGACAGCATCTTTGGGGCTGTGGGTATAAATTCCCCAGTGGGCAGGATATGGCCACCTACCAAAGTTTAATCTACAGAAGAAAGAAAGCCTGAGAAGCCAAACTAATCCTTCACCAATGACTTACGAAAGCCAGAGTGCCAAGTAGTGATGAGGTGTAAGCCTTGCCATGTGAGAGGTGACACACAGCATGTCACCAGTGGGACCCCGAGAGCCAGGCGCTTCCCCAGCCAAGCCCACATTCACCCTCATCTACACAAGACTCCTCTGAGGCCTTTCAGGAGGGGGTAGGGAGGAAGGACAAGGTTTGTTTGTCCTGAGTACCTGGCAGAACCAAAAAGGAACATCATCAGACCTTTCTTAGAAAATTGGCTTGGATAATGCTGTAATAGAATCTTTTTCATAATAAGAAAAAAGACCCTTTTCCTCTTCTGCCAAGGCCTCTCCAGGATTAGATGCTCTTGTTTTATTTTTATTTATTTATTTCAGTTCCAAAAGATTTTTTTCCCTGGGCAGTATTCTCTGTTGGACCCTTCCCCCTAATGCTCACTCTGCCTTGGTTATTACTAAAGTGGGAGGCCCGGGCAGATCTGGTTTGGATGCACAACCTGGGCTGGTTCTGGCCTGGTTCTGGACTGGCCACTTCTCTCCAGGTGTGACCCATCTGAGTTAGTCACTGGCCTCTGTTCCAGCTGACCTTCTGTGGTCCCAGTTTGGGCCCGATTTAAGGGCTCATTGTGAGACTGATGTCATCGAGAAACAAACTCTTCCTCAAGGCTTCTCTGGCCTTCAAGTGCAGTGAAGAGGAAGAACTTCCTGCTGAGAGCATTTCCTTACTTACCATTTCCAAGAGGGTCTCTTGGGACCTTGGGCCAATGAACTTTTTACCATGTGTAGTGGAGAGGGGAGTTACTCTTTTCCCTGTAAAGACTGAGCTCCTGGCTTTAGCCAGTCTGTCCTTTGCACTGACTCGGATCCTAAACCATATGCGCTGAGGGTGGCACTAGGGAATAGGTCAGGTATATTAATTATAATTTGGGGTCTGTTGCTTTTAAAATAGCTACAAAAAATAAAAAGAAAACATCTCTCCACCAAGCCCTTCTTCAGTGAGTGTGAGAATCAAGGATTGAGCAAGACAGTCTCAACCTGGAGGAAAAGGAATTTCCTTTTCTCTTGATGTTAAATCTCTCATTATTTTGTAAATTTGGTACCCCATGTTCCTCCAAGTTAGGTGCACACAGCTGGTTTCCAGAAGGCGGGCCGCTCCTTTGGGGACGCTTGTGTTCAGGCAGGCATGCAGCTGCCTGGCAGCTTCCTCAATGCGTGTGTTTATCTGTCCCCTGGTGCTGCAGCTGCAAGGACTTGTTGGAAGCAAGAGACGTTATCAAGACTGGAGACTCCTGGATATGAGAGAACATTTCAACAGTTCTCAGTTGTGGCTTAACCTTCCTTTTGTCCTTGAGCCTGGGCTTCTGGGGTTCCAAGGCCTGCTGGGGATTTGTATGGTTAAAAAGCAGTGGGAAGAAGATTCTCTACTATCCATAAGCGTAAGAGAGAGGGAAGAGGGGACGGGCTTTCCAGTGATCTGTCCTCAGAACTACATGTTCTTATTTTCTTCTGCATGTATTAACTGAATTCTGGTTTCACTTTAATATCCCCAGAGGCCTTGGGATCTGAAACTTGACCCCAGAGGATACTGGGCTGTTATAAAAATATACAAATCTGAGTTCCAGGTGGTGTTGGGCACATGCTAAGTAAATATCTAACCCTTCAGATCTGATTGCCCTTCCAGAAACATTCTGACGCTCTCTCGAAGCTATTTTTGTAGGATGCAAAAGCATCATAAACCTGCTTACGTCCCGGAAATCTCGTCGATTACCACTGAGTTTGTTGAAATGAAAAAGTACTAGAACAAAAATACTGACTCCTAACAGATGTGGGTGGGGTGTGAGTGGCCTTTAAAGTGCTGTGACTGGGTGGAGAGGAGCCTGCTATCCAAGCCTGCTCAGGGGGTGCGAACGGGTGAGCGTCCTTGCTCAGAGGAAAATTCCAGCAGTCCTGGGAGAAAAGGAAAAGTGTCCAGTTTCATAAAGCCAGACCTGATCTTACGTGGGAAAAAAAGCTTAAAAATTACCAACGTGGCTTTACTCAGGTACCTGTGGTGCTTCACTCTTCATAAGAACCACAGTTAAGCCCAGTATCTGCCTTATGTGACAGGGAGCTTTTGAATCTCATTATAGGGGTAGGAGATGAGAGACGGAAAGAAAGCAGATTTACCCTCACCCATAACAAAGAGTAGTCTTAGGAGTGTAGGAAATTAAGGCCAAGTTTAAGAAGGGCCTTCCCTATGATTAAATCCACAGTGCGGCCTTGAAAGACCTTCCGAAGCGTCACTTCCCGTGATCACCATTGGTGACCACTAGCACACAGCTAAGCCATGCTCACTTCTCTCAAAGGTTTCCTGAGTCACCAACGTCTCAGCTGCCTGTGTAGCTGGTTTTCATTCCACAGAGCACATCACTCAGAGGCCATCGCCATGGCCTCCTCATCTGTGGTGTTTGGACACAAGGCCCTGAATCACCATTTGGCCTTTCCCTCCTGCACGGACCCACTGAAAGAAAAATTGCCCAGGCAGAAGGAAATCTATTGGGCACGTGTGAGTCTTGATTAAATAAGAGATACATACAAGGTTCCGTCTGGTGGTATTTCTCTCAGTGAATTTTCTCAGTGTTTGAAGTTATTTTTACTTCTATTATTTCTATGAGTTTCAAGACTGCATATCCTGTTTTAACTGCCCGTGTCTCTAATTACTCCTTGCCATCGTAGCGTTTTCGTGTGACTCCGGGAAAGGGAATGGGATCTTTTATTCGAGGCCTTTGGCTAAAAGCAGGACTCACATTTTGTGACTTAACTCCAATTCACATTACCTTCCTCTGGAAGGTTTGCTTTATCCCCCCCACCCCCCAACAAATAATGACTGGAATTTGAGGGTTGGGAACTTGAAGACCTTTTCTTGACATTCTTTCCCCACCCACATTTTTAGATGACTAAGTCCTTCAGTCCGAAATCACTAACAATCTTCAAAAAAAATTTTTTTTTACGTTTCTGATCTTTGAGAAAGGATAGGGATAAAGTAAAGAGGCTTTGGCCTTTATTTTTGTTATAAAAGCCACCATGTTAAAAATTTGGGGGGGAGGTGGAAACTACCACTTTTTGATATCCTTAGTACACGCTATTTTAGTTTTTGCTTTTCCAGTTTGTGCCTTGGAGTTTTGTATCATTGGCTGTGCATAAACTTTTCATTTAGCGTTCTGTAAGAAGTACTTTTCTATTGTTGCACTTTGTCTAAGTGGTATAACATATTAAGACCCCTTTTCCTGAAGCTATGAAACCCCTTTCAACTAAAAAAATGTCATTCTCTGTATCAAGCAATTCCCTGACAGTATTATTTCCATTCATATTCATAGCTGGTGCTGTCGCTGCTGGTACCTGTAGGAACAGAGGGTATTTCCCTTTGGTCCCCAGGCAGATGATGCTGTCACTTGCCAGCACTCACTTCAGGCCCGTGTGACGCATACATCACTGTAAGGTCTTTCTTGCGCTTGAAGAAGGTTCTTTAAAAGCCAGCCGGCATCAAGTGCTCCCTGAGCTGCCCCTTCTTGGTGTCGTGTTCCTCCTCCTCCTCCCTGCCATGGGGGCTTGCGGGGCTGGTCAAGAGACTTTGCCCAGGCACTGCAGCAAGAAATTGCTTTGGGAATTGAAATAATAAAAACCCAAACCTCCCTATTTGTACTCTTTCTCTGCCCTTTTTTGTACCCTGTGCTTAGCCTGGCTGGCTGGCTGGCTGGCTGGCTGGCTGGCTGGCTGGCTGGCTGGCTGGCTGGCTCGCTCGCTTGGGTTCCTTGGGAATATGGGAGAGCTGTGTTATGGTGATGCTTCTCGATTCTCAGCGTGGTACAGCTCTGCCCCATGGCAGTAGAACTGCGTGAAGGCAGCCCTTTCTGTGGCATTCATGGCACTCACAGCATTCACATAGCTCTTCTTCATAGTCTGATGGAGAAGCCGCTGGGCACGTAAAGGAGGCTTGCAGGGGAGTTCTGGCACCTCCACAGTGTGTGCCAAGAAGCCCTGTGCCCAGCGTCCAAGCTGGGGAGCTAGCACCCCACATCACCAAGTTCAGCGGCTCATTCCTATTCTTTTAAGTGTTTTGGTTAAGGTTTTGTGCTTTAACTTCTTTAAACCTTTGTGGCCCTTACCTGTTAATAGAAAATGGGATTGAGTATGTAGATGATCTCACAGCTCTAAAAATTTTCATTCTTGGTTTATTGTTGTTTTGGGTGTGTTTTTCTCCTGATGAGAATCTCATTATCAGGAAAGGTTCCTTTAAGCCAGTTACATGGTTTTATGTATTTTGTTAGCCGTGTACATGGCCTGTCACCCAGGTATGAGTTTCTTAAAAATCAATTTCATATTCTCCCACAGTTCCTAAAATGGAGACTCATAGCACATGCTCAGGGGTTTTTTTTTCCCTAGCACCAGATTTACAAAGCTCTTTTGCCTGCATCCTGGCCTGTTGTGTGGCTGGAACAGGTGTTTTTGTCTCTTGTACCATGGCTTAGTCATTTGGAGGATGCTAAACTCCCTTGTTTATCATGTCTCCTTGACGTCATTGAGAACTGTAATCAAACTGTTTTTAGCATATAGAGAAACTCGGGAAAGAAACTGAGTTGTAAATTCTGTATTTCAAGGTTCCCTACTTCCTCTTTTTAAAGTTATTTTTATTATCTTTATAACAGACATAGGAAGAACCGTGAGGCAGCCAGTGAGCTCCTGATGAGACTGAAGGACAACAGGGATCTTCAGAAATTCCTGCAAGATTGTCAGGAGGTACGTCTCCTTTTAACTCCTTTTTTCTAACAAGAGCCACCAAGCGTTTGGCAGAAGAGCCCTTAGAATTATAAAATTGACTGAGGTCAGAAATTTGGATCACTTGTATAATTTGCAGGTGGGGCAGTGTCAATTCTCCAGCCTACAAGCTTCCACTTAGAGTAACTAGAATATTGTCATCTAGAACTGTGCTGTCCGGTACAGTAGACACTAGCCACATGTGGCTGTCTCACTTTAAACCAAATGAAATTAAGAGTTTAGTTCCTCCGTCATACTAGCTGTATCTTCAGCGCTCAGTAGCCAGCTGTGCTTCGTGGCTGCTGTATCATATGGACGATGAAGATGTAGAACATTTCCATCATCAAAGGCAGTGAGAGTCTCAAATATTCTATAACCTAAAAGCATCTAATATTGTGTTTTAACTAGTGAAAATAATGTGCATTTAATAGCATGGAAGGAAGGAGCTAAAAGGAACTGCATTTGGCTACCCAGGTAAGAAGAAAGATTAAAAAAATACAAACTAAGTTTCGTATTCACTGAAGGTCTAGAAATATCTATCTTTCAGACTCCTCAGGTGTGTGTCTAACATGCCAAGAGCTGTAATCCTGATTTCAAACTCTGAGTTTTAACATGTGGTATTAATCTGATGATTCTCAGACTTTTCATGCTCCCCTGATACGTGCATAGATAAACCAAGAAAACTAAAGTTAGCCAGAAGAAGCAATCTCTCTGCAAGCTAGTTGGAAAAAAGCATCTAGCTGACCTCACATGTGAGATCACAAGCACATTTTGTTTCACTATTTGCCAGACAACTGCGGTATGACTTGGTCCTCTCTGGTTTATTAGACTAAATCTCATCAGAGGCAGAAATGGAATGAAAAATATCCAAGTGAAGCTGCAGGGACCTTGGAGACAGGGGAGCTAGAGGGGTGGGGCAAGGGCCAAGGTCATGTGCTAAGAATATGACTGCACTCATCACGAATGCCTCGCGTGCAGACTTGTAGCTGTGTGTTAAAAGAAGTATGGCTGTAATAACAGTCGAGTCAGAGAGCTGGTGACAGAAGGGATCTGTCATGTCCATTAAACTGCTGTCTTACTATGGGTCTTAAAATATGCTCTAACAGGTAAACCTTACAAAGGAAAGAAAACCCCTCAACTGTGGAGCTTGGGGTCTGTCAGCTTTCAGGGCCACAGTGATGAATCTAGGTCTCTGGGGGTTTGCCTGGAGCCAGGCAGGCTGAGGACAGGTGTGTCTCCTCAAGTGACACCTGAGCATTAATAACCCATTTGAATAGGATGCTCATGTAAAGAGGCATTCACGTCCCCAGACAAGGCATAGGGAAGAGTAATGGGATCAAGGGTTAGCTGTGTGGAGTTGCATGATGTGTTGCAGTGAATACCAGGTGGCCCTTCAGCATCGGAGGGAGTGAAAATTGTCAAGAGACGTTTGCAGCCTGGGCTGTGCCTTTCCCTGATTGGAGGTCCCTGAAGTGCCTTGATGTTTCCCTTGAAGCACTGCGAATGACTTATGTTAACCTCAGGTCGTATGGGGGGCGCGGTTCTGGAGAAATCAGTGGGATTCCATACACTTGCTTAAAGGACAAGTTACTGAGATGAAATTCATTGACCTGAGCATGGTGAAATCTGGACTAAGTTTGGGAGAAAGAATGCCAGGAAATGAGCAGGAAGTGAGGGGACAGAGGAGCCTTTGAGAGAAGCTCAGTTGAAATTTCCAGCCCCTGACAAATTTTCCATTTGTAAATAGAAATGTGTGGGAAAAGTGAGTAGATAAAAAGATAGTGCTTGCAAGTAGAATCACAGGAAATAGTCAGTTTTAGTAGATCTTTGTTAACACTTGTTCCAAGTTAGCATCCTTAGTTCCAAGGAGTTCGCTCCTTCCTTAACATGCACCAGTGACTGTTAGGCACGTCCGGAGGGCTCAGTCCTGGGTGATTTCCCCTGGAAGTATGCACAAAGCTTTTGGCCGGGCTTTTCCGTCCTGGAGATGATTTCCAGGTCTCTTTGTGACTGCTCTGCCAAGTCTCCCAGGTTTATCTTTTCTTTCCTTGAACCTCATTAAAAGTTAGTACAACCATAGGATCTCCTGGGGGTACCACATCAACATATATAGTTTCCAGGTAGTGACGGAGTTTAGGTAAAGTCTGGGGGCTCCAAAACCCTCGGTATAGAAGTACCAGCAAAGGGGTGATACTGTTTTTAAGGGGTATTATTGACTATAAACTTTCATCATTCAGCCTCATTAAAATACAGCCCTTTTAAGCCAGAATCTCTGAGAATGGAGTTTGTATGTGGACCAGCCCTACATTTGAAAACCTGTCTATTACTGTGCTGGTGGATTTTTACAGAGCACCCAGAGGTCAGGTTTAAAACCACTGCTGGCTGTTGGTATTGTTTAAGTTCTGGGGAGTCCAGGTTGTCTCTTTGTCACACTCCCTTCCTCGTGGGTTAGAGGCTAGAGGAGGCTGGGTTGTGAAATCTGCCATCACTGCCGCCCCCCACAGACACTTCCTGGATGGGGACACTCATTGCAGCAGTGCAGTGGGAATGAGCAGGGCCCACCTAGTCCTAGTCACAGGTGGCGATACAAAGAGCATCGTAATTTTTGTACTGTTATTTTAATGTGATATCCTGAAAAACGAATGATTTAAAAGGTACTGTTTTTCAGTTTTATCCCCTCCCACCATACCTCCTGTTTTCCGAAACTGATTTTTTTTTCCCCAGGAGTGCCGTGTAACTAGACGTGGTGGAGATAGCGAGTTCAGTGCTTTGCTTTGAGCTTAATTCAGTGATCAAAGCATTTTTTCCTGTCCTTTTCCAGTCTGCGCAGTGTTCTGTTCTGCAGAGAATGAGTATATTCTTAAATGACCTTTGTAAATGCCCACAAATAATAACTGTGGTTCGGATTCCAGAATGCTGATGGAAGGCTGATGAACTAGCAAGTTCCATAGCCCCGTTTCATTGTGCTGCTTTGCACGCTGCTTTATCTGTAGGATGATGTGTTCAGCAAAGAGCAGATTTGTGTATAAGCCTCTGATTTTTATGTAGTTCGTTTAAAAAACCTCTCTTGGGTAGGTGGTTATGAATAGCGCAAATATGTGAATGTTCTTTGCACTTTGGATAAATGCCTTTTATAGTATTTAGTGTGTGTGTGTACGCAATACAGGGGAGAGTTTTACCATTTGGTTTCCTTTTAACTTCTTTTCTCCTTAGATTGAATGGCCGTAGCATTTCACATAACTGGAAGGAAAATAGGTAATTCTTTTAAAGTAGGAAATTTAGTGTCTCGGTTGTTGTGTAACAAATCTACAGTCCTTGCTTACAAAGGGTCTTATGAGATTTATTGGGGTTTTTTCCCCTTAATAAAGAGTGACATCAAAGATCTCACTACCTTTTGCGTTCAACCCCACTCCCTCCTGCGTGGTGGGTGAGTAGCCTGAGAAAGGTAGAGTTGGTGCCTGGCAGGGAGGTTCACCCATATGGAGATCTGGGGCCCTCCCGTGACCTGCATCGCCTACCTTGACTTCGTTTTTAAAGAACAGACTTTCTATTGTTGAAGCAGATTTACGGGGAAGCCCTTCCCCTAGCAGCCCAGAGTGCAAGTGAGTGGCCTTGGAATTGTTGATTCTGTAAGCATTTCTGTTGGTTTTATACACCATTTCTAAACCTCTGATGATGGGACCATGAAGCAGTCTGGGTGCAGATTTGTTGTGGCAGCAGCTGGTATAAGAGTGTCCTCGTGGTCACATGCGAGAAAGGGCACAGCCCCCGAAGACGTTTGCTTCTGGTTGCAGGCTGACCCTGCATTCGCGTGTGTGTCTTCCACCTGGGTGAACAAAAACTCTTCCTGGTTAGTGCTGTGATGGGATAGGAATTAGGACCCTAGCGTGGCCAACTGCAGGCAGGCAGTGAGGAGCCAGGCAAGTGGGGTTGAAAGCCAGCAGGAGGAGTGTGTCTAGGAGCCAGGTGGGCTGACTCCCACCCCAGCCTCATAAGAGAACTCCCTTCTCAGATGTGCCAGCAGCTGGCGGGGTCTGTGAAGAGGCTTCCTAGAATTCCCATCCAGGCAGACACGTTGGGTCTCAAGATCAAGTTCTGTGAAGTGTTCTTGGACTGAATGAAAGGTTCTTTACGGACAGACGCCATAGAAGAAAAGGTGAAGGTGACTCAGGCTTGAAGGGAGCACTGAGAGGTCGTCGTTGTTGCCTCACGCCTCCCTACAGTGAGCAAGTTACTGATGCTTTTTGGGATCCCCACAGGTATGCCTGTGAAGGAGAGGGAGGGATAAAAGAGTAGCAGCTTTGGGTTTTTTTTAAATAAAAGAACTAAAAGAGTAAAAAGATTACCACATGGAGTATAAGACAGTTACTCATGATTAACATGGTATAGCTGGCACGGGTATTTGAAGGAGAAAGAAGGTTGTGACTTGGACTGGTTAGGGCAGAATTTTAAACACAAGCCTTTGGGGGAAGAGCCGGTTAAGAGTTCCAAATAGTTTGAAAGCAAGCTCAGAGCGCTTTTGTACGTCTGGATTTAATGTTAGATACATAGTTTGGAGCAAGGCTCAGGTACAGGGCTCATACAATGGACATACCTGCTGTGACAGGTCAGAGCTTTAAAGTGAACCTTTGTTTGTCTATTGACATGGAAACGTGGCGTGCCCGTAGTGCGACGTAACATGATGCTCTTTCCAGGCAGAAAAAAGGCTGAGGTCTGTCATCACAATCTCTGAAACGTTCGTGATTTTTTTCTTTCCTAGCTGTCTCTCTGGATCAATGAAAAGATGCTTACAGCCCAGGACATGTCTTATGATGAAGCCAGAAATCTGCACAGTAAATGGTTAAAGCATCAAGCCTTCATGGCAGAACTCGCATCCAACAAAGAATGGCTTGACAAAATTGAGAAGGTGGGTTAAAATACCTGATGGGGCTCCTTCGGTGTGGCCGTGGTGAGAAAACGAGCTGGGTGGGAATGAGTTCCTTTGCATTTAGCATGTTTTCCAACCTATTTGAGTCGTATCCGACCACATATGACTCAAGTTACGCAGCCGGGAGCAGTCCCACTTTTCACCCACCAACTCCTGACTTCAACCCAGCAGAAGAGAGAAAAGCAGAAACCCAGGCAAGTGGCACAGAATGCCTGCTTTATCTTTTAATGACTACCAGGAGTTGAGTTTCTGCTCTGTGTCTCATCTGCTGCACTTGATGAACTGCAAGCCCCTGGGGCGGCATCCTCACTCTGTTGATCACATTGTGTGTGCTGGGCTGTGACAGAGACTGAGCGGGTACACAGAACTTAGAAATATTCTGTACTTTAAATTCATTTTAATAATCTAAAGCGTGCTGCTTCAGCTCAGGGAGATTCTCTGCAGCGAAACTGAGCGTGCGTGTGCCATTCCCCACCCTCCTCTTCCTTCATGCTCTGTTATTTCACTCTTCACGGTTGAAATAGCTTGTTACGGTCTCTGGGGGTGATGTTGGGGGGAGAGAGTTTTAGGTTCTTGGCATCGTGTCCCACAGCCCCAGCAATCACTTGGTGCTCCACACCTGTGAAAAGCACACAATAGGGCAGGCCGTTGTCAGTTTTGTCGAGCGGTAACTCCATGTGGAAAGACTGCGTGCGTGTGTGTGTGTTGAATGGATAGGAAATTCACAGCTCAAACATCTCAGATTTATCTTCCCCAGTGACACCTGTTCTCTTGCAAACTGCATGTATGTGTGTTTTCCAGGAAGGAATGCAGCTCATTTCAGAAAAGCCAGAGACAGAAGCCGTGGTGAAGGAGAAACTCACAGGTTTACATAAAATGTGGGAAGTCCTTGAATCCACCACACAGACCAAGGCCCAGCGGCTGTTTGATGCAAACAAAGCTGAACTCTTCACCCAGAGCTGTGCGGATCTGGACAAATGGCTGCACGGCCTGGAGAGTCAGATTCAATCTGACGACTATGGCAAAGACCTCACCAGTGTCAACATCCTGCTGAAAAAGCAACAGGCAAGTGGCCGCGGCCAGCGCACGCTGGGGCCGGGGCTGTTTCCCTGCTGTGGTCCTGATAGTCTTAGCTCACCCGCCATGTTCTCAGATGATCCCTTGGTGTGTGAAGGGGTTTTAGCCCAGCACAGTGGGCTCTCACAGCATCGTGGGACATTTCCAGAGTCAACTGGAAAGACAGAGTAGGAGTATCAGGTGCCCCTGCATGGAAATAATGTTTGATTATCATCTTAGTTGATGGGTAGCTGAGTAGATATTCATTTCATTTACATTTCATTTAGTTTCACAGTTTACGTGAAGGAGAGTTATCATGTTTGCATACTTTGCTGTATAATGTCTCGATATGTGATAGTTACCTGAGTTGTTCAGGGCACTTTTTAGATAATAAAAGAAATTGGGGTTTTTTTGCATCACAGTAGAGCCCTTATGAGGGCAAATGAATTTACTTCAAATTTAGGAGGAACAGCTTTGGTGAGGCTGAGCAAGCAAGCTGGTGGCAGAATCTTGTGGGGCTCACGGGGCCAGATTTGCAGCATGTGGCAGAGTCCTCCCTTCCCCAGGAACGCCCGCCGCTTGTCTCTAAGCCGGCAGTGTGTGGTCTGCCCGGGGTGGTCTTTCCTGAGTGGGAGACCTCTGTTTCTGCTTTTGCCCACTTTACTCATGTCCATATACAGTTAGAATGCTTTTAGCTATTATCCAGTATTTTTAAAAAGAATAATCAGCTTTCTGATTGAAGAAATTGAGAGGAGATGGTAACGGTAGCTATCCTTCTGGCCTAAAAGAACCGGAAACAGAAGACCTGACTCCTCCCTGGTGGTGAAACTGGTTTCCAGCGTCGTCATGGCTTCTGAACAGGCAGATGAAGACTACCCTTTCCCCATAATTAATCCTTGTTTCCCCTGTGATTTGCCTCCTAAGTTCCTGGATGAACTTGACTTGTTGCTCCCAAGTGTAAAAATCCTTCTAGGGATTTTTTTAAAAAAAATCTGCTGATGGAGTGGAGTGCTAATTGCTAGTTTGCTGGCCGTGCGGAACCATTTCTTGGGCTCCCCACCATATCAGTTAATATTCTTGGATCTTCCATCGTGGCCAGTGCCGGAAGGGAACATTTTGCAGCGCCGTCTGTGTTTCCTTTGCCTCGGGTGTGAAGGCGGGTCTGTCTTCACCCTCAGATGCTGGAGAATCAGATGGAGGTGCGGAAGAAGGAGATCGAGGAGCTCCAGAGCCAGGCGCAGGCCCTGAGCCAGGAGGGCAAGAGCACGGACGAGGTGGACAGCAGGCGCCTCACCGTACAGACCAGGTTCCTGGAGCTGCTGGAGCCCCTGAGCGAGAGGAAGCAGAACCTGCTGGCCTCCAGAGAGATCCATCAGTTCAACAGGGACGTGGAGGACGAGATCGTGAGTGCCTCCTCGTCCGGCCGGCCTCGTGCCCGGGGTCTTAGCTCTGTGCCCAGCCCCCCTCGGCCACATCACCGGGCCGAGCTGTCACAGCCCTGCTCTGTGTGTCCGCACAAAAGGCAGCTCCTTTTTCCTGTGTGGTTTTCTGAAGGTAGTTCAGGAGTTTTAATGCCCCTAGAACAGTAGTCTTAAAAACAAAGAATGAGGACTCATGGGAGAGTCCGGTATTGAGGATGAAGTAAGGTCTCTAAGACTAGCCTGCACCTTGTATCAGAGAAGGACAGGCTCCCCAGCCTGCCCTTCCCAGTGGGATTTTTTTTCTTTTTTCTTTTTCTTTTTTTAAAATTTTATTAAAGTGTAGTTGATTTTTATAATGTGTTAATTTCTGCTGTACAGCAAAGTGACTCAGCTATACGTGTATATGTTCTTTTTCATATTTTTTTCCATTATGGTTTGTCACAGGATGTTGAATATAGTTCAGTGTGCTACACAGTAGGACCTTGTTTATCCCCCAGTGGGGTTGAACACACTTCCTCTCTCACGCTGGCCTCAGTACTGCCCCCTCCTGCCCTTGTTTGCATCAAATATTTGTTCCTTTTGAGTGGCCCTGACCACCTGTTTACAATTCCTTCCAGTTGTGGGTTGGAGAGAGGATGCCTTTGGCAACTTCCACAGATCATGGCCATAACCTCCAGACCGTGCAGCTGTTAATAAAGAAAAATCAGGTAAGCGTGTCCGCTGGGGCTAGCTCCGTCCGATAAATAACGGCCCCACGTTGCAAGGCGGAGAACGAGAGGGCTGTGCGTGCCGGCGGTTCCTCCTCGGCCTCCAAGGCGTGGCACAAGCGGCGCGCTGCTGCAGCTCAGCGAGCCTCCGGCGTGTGTTCCCCCCTCCCACAGACCCTGCAGAAGGAGATCCAGGGGCACCAGCCTCGCATCGACGACATCTTCGAGAGGAGCCAGAACATCATCACCGACAGCAGCAGCCTCAATGCCGAGGCCATCCGGCAGAGGCTGGCCGACCTGAAGCAGCTGTGGGGCCTGCTCATCGAGGAGACAGAGAAGCGGCACCGGCGGCTGGAGGAGGCGCACAGGGCCCAGCAGTACTACTTCGACGCAGCCGAGGCCGAGGCGTGGATGAGCGAGCAGGAGCTGTACATGATGTCCGAGGAGAAGGCCAAGGTGAGGGAGGGAGGCTGGGCCCCGTCCCCGCATCCCTGCCCGAGAGCCTCAGACTCAGACCCTGAATTTGTGTACCGCGGGCGGCGGTGTCCTTGTGAAACCTTTCGTTGTCGCCTTGGTCATGGGGGCAGCATAGTGCCTACCTGGCTGTTTGCCCCTTGACGCAGAATTTTCTCGTTGTAATCCTGGTATGCCATTAAGACTGGCTTCATCATGCCCTCCCCTTTCTAAAACAGAAATTGCCGAAGTCTTTCTTTTACAACGTACTAGATCCTTTTGAGACAATTTGAAAGTATTCTGACCAGAATGCTGTCATCTGTATCTGTTGGACTTGAGTTTCAGGCATCCGGGATACACTTGGTTTGCCTGGGCTTTACCTCGTACCTCAGGGGTCCTCGTCACCCGGCATCATCTTCATGTCCGTCTTTCAGAGGCTCCCACCGTCCAGTCCACATCGACGATCCTGAAACGCTCCGTATTCTACTGCCCATGTCACACTTGTGGCTTTTTTCTTTCTGCCGAGTCTTCCTCCTGCCCCACCACGCAGTCAGCTGGTCCCTCTTGAAGGTGGCTTTGGGCTGGGTGTAGGGGGACAACTGTGGCTGTGACAGCCCCCTCTCTGTGCAGGACGAGCAGAGTGCCGTCTCCATGTTGAAGAAGCACCAGATTCTGGAACAAGCCGTGGAGGACTACGCAGAGACGGTGCATCAGCTCTCCAAGACCAGCCGGGCCCTGGTGGCCGACAGCCATCCTGAGAGGTGCGTGCCTTTCTGGGAGGATGAGGCTGGCCTGTCATTCCCTCCCTAGTCAGGGCCTGTTGCTCGAGTAACTGGTAATGTAGATCTTTGGGAAGCATTTTAGAAACAGACCCAGTAGGCCTGTGCTGAACAGGAAGAGTGGACTGTTATGTTATAGGCGCTGACTCGTGTGGGTTAATTATCTCCTGCTGGCCAAGCCCTATTGCGAGATTAGTGGTATCATGAGTCAGAAGTACAGATTGACTTGCGTGGATATACAGGTGATCAAAGCACCTACCCTTGGGTTTAAAAAGTCATCCGGTTTAGGAGAGTAATTATTAGCTTTAACAGAGCGGTAGATAAGGCTACAGGGAGCTGTAAATTAAAAGGGCTACTGGGAGAGCAAAATGATGCCGCCTCTGAACTCTGACACGTTGAGTCTTGAGAATGCCTCAGGAATAAGAAAAAGGAGTGGGTGGTACTCTTGCCGTGTTGCAGACCAGGCTCACACGCTCACTTCAGTGGGAGTCATTGAAGGCTTTCTCTGGAACTGCCTTTTATGGCTCAGACAGACAAGAATCGGCTTTGTGCACGAACCCAGGCGAGTTGGAGATGAGGTCCGTGCTGTCTTGGTGCAGGCGGTCCTTCAGGTGTTCATGATCAGGGTTCCCAGGGAAGTGGCCTTCCCCGTCTCCAAGCACAGGCGTCAGCACGCCCTTGTCTGTCTGCTTTCCCGCTGGAAGGCTGTGGTCCTTGGGGAAGCCGGAGGGGGCGGTGGGTGCTGCACGCCCAGGACTCCGGACGTGGGAGCAGCAGGGCTCGCCCTCCCGGCAGAGGAGGGCATCCCGCCCAGAGCAGGCCAAGGTGTGTGCAGACAGGGATGTCATCGGTCCCTTCGGCGGCATGGCACCTGAGAACAGAGGACAGCTCCCAGGTCCTGGGTTAACTTCTAACGTTCGGAGCCAGTGCAGAGCGTTTTGATGTCCCTGTCCTCGCTCCGTCATCACTGTCAGGATGGCCTTTGTCCTTAGTAACTGTTTTGTTACATGTTGGCTCTTCATTACTTGAAGATGAGGTCAGATTTCAGAGTTCTGTTTTTTAAGCTAAATAGGTTAACCTGAGGTTTCCTTCGAGAAATTTTGTGGAATGTGGTGTCTTGGCACTTCCCCTCATCTGCTGTCTCCCAAAAGAAAATGTGACGTTCAAGGTCCGTACCCACCCCCGCCACCCCTGTGTTCCTGCAGTGAGCGCATCAGCATGCGGCAGTCCAAGGTCGACAAGCTGTACGCAGGCCTCAAGGACCTGGCCGAGGAGAGGAGGGGCAAGCTGGACGAGAGGCACCGGCTGTTCCAGCTCAACCGTGAGGTGGACGACCTGGAGCAGTGGATCGCCGAGAGGGAGGTGGTCGCGGGGTCGCACGAGTTGGGGCAGGACTATGAGCACGTCACGGCAAGTACTGTGGGCAGAGCGCGGGTGGGTGTGTGTGCACGCGGGCTGAGCAAGACCCTTTGCATTCCTTATCTGAGAGCAGAGAAAACACCCTGGACTCAAGCCAGAGATCACTTTCAACTTGGCACTGTTATCACCAGGTGACCTGGAGGTTGTTGAACCTCTCTGCGCCCTCTTCTGTCTGGTCACAGGAGGTGGGGCCCGTGCCTTACTCTGCTGCCGTGAGCAAGAAGGAAGCCTGAGTCATAAGAGGCTTTAGAGCTGAGATCTGTTGTCAGGCATTTCTTCCAAAAGATGTTCGTGTGATCAAGAAATAAAGTGTTCACAACAGTCTCACTGATTTCTTGTGCTCATCCCTGTTTCAGATGCTACAAGAACGATTCCGGGAGTTTGCCCGGGACACAGGGAACATTGGGCAGGAACGCGTGGACACGGTCAATCACATGGCAGATGAACTCATCAATTCTGGACATTCGGATGCCGCCACCATCGCCGAGTGGAAGGACGGGCTCAACGAAGCCTGGGCTGACCTCCTGGAGCTCATCGACACGAGAACTCAGATCCTCGCTGCCTCCTATGAACTGCACAAGTTTTACCACGATGCCAAGGAGATCTTTGGGCGCATCCAGGACAAACACAAGAAGCTCCCTGAGGAGCTCGGGCGAGATCAGAACACAGTGGAGACCTTACAGAGAATGCACACCACGTTTGAACACGACATCCAGGCTCTGGGCACTCAGGTGGGTGGGAGTGCTGCCCAGGGGTGGTGGGAGGTTTTCTTTCCATACAGCGTCTTAGTGCCTCTCTGAGCATCTCTCTCCATTCCTTGGCTCCTCAAAACATGCCTGAAAGAATTGCCGAAATTAGATGCACACGCATGTGCACACTCTGCACACTTACACACTACACACATTGTTGTGACGCTCCATGTGGGAGGACTTAACCGTCCATAACGTTCTCAGTTTGTCACGTTTGCAGACACTGTTGGAAGAACATCCCATGATTAAAATAGATAAACCAGACGCGCACGTGGACATTTACTAGTTATAAACCTTCTCAGCAAGAATTTGAATGACGTTGGCATATCCATCCAGAGTAATATCCAAAATGATACCTTATTATTTTCCATCAACCAGAGTCTGACTTATGTATCAGAGAAGAGAGAAAACAAGATGCTCATGTTTTAATATGCTGAGTCTTCCCCTCCCCCCATAAAGCAGTTAACACTAAGACTTTGTTTAAAAGGCCTCTGACAGTGTGATGGCAACACCGGCAGTAAAAGGGTCTGCAGTGTAATCACTCTCCAGCTCACGCGCTCATTTCGGCACAGTTTCCTGCTTTAGTCTTCTGTCTGTTAGATGAAAGATAGATTGTGTCTGTCTTTTCCCTTAAATTTCATGATCTTAGAGAAGAAGTCTGTTTTCTTAAAGATATCAGCCCTGAGGATATCAGGGGGTTTGTTTTTACCTCTTAGAAGCACATCCATGATCTAGTGCAGGGGTCGGCAGACTTCTGTAGAAGCCCAGACGGTGCATGTTTTTGGTTTTGTGGGACGTACAGTCCATTACAGCCACTCAGCTCTGCCATTGTAGCGTAAAGCTGCGATGGACAATCCGAAAATGAAGGGCGTGGCTGGGTGCCAGCAAACCTTTATAAAAACGGGCAGCCCAGGTTCCGCTGTGGGCCAGCCCCTGATCCAGGGTGTCAGCCTTCTTTGGTGTGCTTTGGGGTTTGTTCTATAGAAGGACCACCTTTACTGCCATTGTCTTCCCCTTAATTTGCCCCTTTTCTAGAAGCAAAGGTAGGTCCCAGCTGGGGTTCTACTCAGAGTAAGCAGCTTCACCATTTCCATCAAGGAGGCAGAAGGTGTGGAGGGAATATTTAAAAGAGATTTGTGGAGTGGCTGAGGGTCTGCATCAGGCAGAATTTACAGGGGCCCACTGTGCATTGCGAGGGTTTCCATTCTTTCCTTCAGAGCTGGTGGACTCCCCATTCAGAAGCTTGTCCGCTTCTTGTTCAGGGCCTCTCATTGCATATGAGGTCCTGGAGCACCATGTGAGCACGTATGGGTCCTGAACCATGCAGTCTGACGTGTCGTGCACTTAGAGCAAGGCCAGCAGAGACGGGCAGACCCTGGCTTGAATTGAGCCTGTCACACTGTATGGCTGCAAGTTTAATTCTCCTCCCTAAGCTTCAGTTCCCTAATACTTTAAGGATTGAGATGTGTACATAGCAAGAGCTCCATGAGTGTTCTTTAATTATTGTTACAGTTTTTAAAAAGCTTAAGAGAACTTCTGGAATGCTTGGAAGCCTTATTAGTAGCAGATCTTTCCTCTGCACCTGTAAAATCATTTACTTTTAGAACTTCAGGAAACTCCAGAGATGCTGGAGTTGCTTCTTCATTTTTTCATTAAATATTTTCACTCTCTGAGGCTCAGAGAGATGCAGGGGCCCATTGAGAGTCCAGGAACATCCAGGGCAGGAGTCTGCTCTGTCAAGCCTGATCGTCTGCACCTCACCATTACCTGCTGGGCCAGGCCATTTCAGCCACATAAGTATGTGTGCTCCCCCTGCAGTTACCGCAGAACTGGAGCAGAAAGGGCGGCTCTCGGTGCAGGCACAGTGGACGTGCAGGAGCCCAGTGACGGTTTACAGTGCCTTTTCAAAGCAGTAGTTAATTCTCATGGGCATTTCTGCTTTTGCTGTCCTCATCCACCTTGTTTTTTGTTGTGAGGACAAATTAAAAAAACTAGAGGCACAGGAAAATGTGGGTTTGTTTTGGGTTTTCTTTTTACTTGTTTGGAAAGATTTGGTTAGTCATATAGTAGATTAGCTTTTCAAATAATTTCCTAGGAACTTGCTTTTTCTCATTTGAGTTATACCTGAGCCACAATTAAAGAACATTTCCAAAAGTCTTAAAATATGGAAATCAAATCACCAGGGAAGCCAAACCCCATTGATTCTTCTTTGCATCTTCTGCAGAAATTTGTTTTTCTTACCTACCACTACCTAAAGCCTTTTGAGGGGTCGGGGTCGGTCATCCTCCCCCTAAGCCCCAGTGCCCATCCTCCCAGGTGATATTTCTACCCATACTCCCCTCACAGACATCTGAAGGCTCCTATCATTCAGGATGGCTGCTGTCTTCAGTCTTTGATCAGTAAATGAAGATCAAGTGTGCATTCCACATACTTGTGTATTTTAAATTAGATGTTGTACACGAGTATGGCACTACTAATGTGTCCTTTATATAAAATGTAAGAGAAGGAAATTTTTGAATATAAAGTTAGCCATGGTTATTAGTTTCTCTTGTAAAGGTGTATCTCCCCTCCACCACCCCCACCCCCAACAAAAAGGTGAAAGCCTCTTCTGATTTTTCCCCCCTTTTTACACAGAAAGTATTGATATTATGTACAGTCTCTGTGCTTTGCTTTTTCTACATCTTGGAGTACTTTTCATGTGAGTACACAGAGCCTTTCATGACTGCATGGGCGCCTCCTGGATGAGTGTGTCATTGTAATTTAACCAGTCCCTCACGGATAGATACTTTATTTTCAATCTTTTTACATTTACAGATACTGCTGCAATAAATAAAAGTGCAAGAGTATATGTAGGATAAATTCCCCAAAGTGGCATCATAAAATGAAAAGGCACCCGCATTTGTAATTTTGGTGCGTACTGCGTGTGCTTTCTGTTGGAGCTGTCCCCTTTTGTCCCATCAACAGTGAATCAGCTCACTGGCATGTACATCATCAACCTTGCCAACTGAGAGATGACAAATCACTGTTTCCATGAGGCATCTTTTCATAAGACCCATTGGCATTCTTGTTCTCCAAAGTTTTTATTGAAATTCGGCTGGTTAATAAGATTTTATCTTCTTTGGCATCAGTTTTTTTCAACTACATTAAATGCTGCATTTTTGTTTTTCAAGTTGGAATGTGCTGTTGTGGGAGCTCCTATAGGTGATTCATATATTGTTTTCAGCAGCAGCGTCACATAGCAGTAGAGAAGGCGTTCTCAAAATGAGTTCTTTATGACAGTTTCTCATTCATGGTAAAAACACCGTCTGTACTGTGCAGGAGCAGATTAGGTGTTTATTTTTGACCGTATCTCGATGTGTACCATGTGTTTCTATACAGTCTTTATATCCCGGGCCACCTCCAGAGACTTTTTCTGACTAGGACTCCCGTCATTGTGAAGGCAGAGTAGTGTGCAGGGGGAGTGGGTGATGGGGCGGTGGCGCGGAAGCCCAGCTCTGACCCGGCTCGTCTCCTGGTGGCTCCGCAGGTGAGGCAGCTGCAGGAGGATGCAGCCCGCCTCCAGGCGGCCTATGCGGGCGACAAGGCTGACGACATCCAGAAGCGGGAGAACGAGGTCCTGGAAGCCTGGAAGGCCCTGCTGGACGCCTGTGAGGGCCGCAGGGTGCGGCTGGTGGACACAGGGGACAAGTTCCGCTTCTTCAGCATGGTGCGTGACCTCATGCTGTGGATGGAGGATGTCATCCGGCAGATCGAAGCCCAGGAGAAGCCACGGTAACGCTGCCGCCTCCTGAGTGGGCCTTGCCCCAGAGTTTCAATGCCAGAGCGGGGGCAGGGAGGAGTTTGGGACGCTACCGCTGTTTCACATGTCTGCTGCACACGGCTGTCCAGGAACGAGGGGCCCAGTGTAATCAAGCCCTGTGGAGCCTTCCTCGTTTCTCCCCAACCTGGTCCCCTGGGTCCATGGTCACCTGGGCCCTCCTACCCTCTTCTGTGGGCCTCTTGCGTCAGAGCAGCCACATACCAGGGGCCGGACTAGCTCTGCCTCATGGTTGGAATGAGGTGGCTTTTCTGAGCTCTTTTTCTATGTCTGTTAGGTTAAAAACCACTCTATCCCTTTACAGACACATTACTAAAGGTGCCTCTTACACTCAGCATCTGCTTGAATGGTATCTTGGGATTCGTATTTAGTATTTGTTCTGTATCTTCTCTTTGGCCGTGCTTCATGCAAAGCAGTGAGAGGAGCTAGTGGATGTACAAGCAGGCCCCTATACAACCTCCCATTCACCCCTGCCCGCTCCAGCCCCCACCGTAATTGAGAAATGGACTGTGCCCCAAGAGAAGAAATATGGTTATTATATATATGAAGTGATTGTATTTCCTTAGGTCAGGACTTCCCAGTCAGTGGGTTTTGATGGATGAGACGGTCTCATGGCTCTACCAGTCATTGATTTCTTGGCTGGTTCCTACTGTGTGTGTCTTCATGTCTACATAAGGAGACAGTATTTGCTGCTCTTCAAAATACACACGTCCTTAAAAACAAAACAAAACCAAAAAAAAAAAAGAAAAAAACACCACACGTCCTGAACCTTCAGCAGCTAACTCACCGGCGTACAATTGGAGGTGCCTGTTACTGCCTCTGTACGTTCTGGAAGAGTCTGAATTGCATTTTAAAGTGAAAGGTTGAACAGAGATCCAGTGGTTTTTCTGGTCTCCACCTAGAAAAATTATTCAAGCACACACACAAAAATAAAAGTAGCGTTATTCTCAATGTTACATTGCGAAGCTGGGCATGAATTACACCGTCCTTGTGCTACAGCTCAGTGACCCAGCCTGAGCTCAGACTGTGAATCAGATACTGTGCCACCAGTTTCCTTCAAATTAATTATATGTTTTGAAGCCTGCACGTTTATTTGAAAAGCTTGGTCCCCTAAAGGAAGTATTATGTGTGTAATTTTAGGGATGTGTCATCTGTTGAACTATTAATGAATAATCATCAAGGTATCAAAGCTGAAATTGATGCTCGTAATGACAGTTTCACGACCTGCATTGAACTTGGGAAATCCCTGCTGGCAAGAAAGCACTACGCATCCGAGGAGGTAGGATGCCGCTTTGCTTTGGGGCTCCTGGGGTGAGTGCAGCTGGTGTTCAGATGTAAAATGTATATGCACACACACAGAAATTTGTATTTATATTCATATACACATATGCACACACATGCATTTCACAACTCCTGCTCCTTTCCTGTGTGTAGAATAAGACAATTAGACAAGATTCTAGGTGTGAAGCTAATCAATCTGTGGCACAGAAGACGACTTTTGAGGGCCTCCAGGTGAGGGTTCATTCTCTCCCACCTCCTCCGTCGGTCCTCCCCATGGGTGTCACCCCTGCTCTGTCACACGTGCCCTAGGCCAGTTTGCTCTTTGGTGGATGGTTGCTAAGTCGAGCTCGGATGCTGGCGATATGGAGGTAAGTGGTTATCAGCGTGAGGCTCCCAGAGAGCTCAGGGCTTTGCCCTCTTGCTGCCCCCTCTTCCTGAGTGTGTTCGCCACAGGGAGGCCCAGAGTCTGGAAGGGACTCGGTGCACTGTTGTCCTCCCCACAGCAGAGCAGCTTTGGCTGGAGTCTGGCCTTCCTCCCAGCCCCTTCTGGAAGGAGCGTCACCATGCTTTCCTCTCCCAGTATGCACAGCGGCCCTTAGATCTTTCCTGCCTTGTGGTGCTCTCTACATAAAATGTGTTTTTCTTACATGAAGTGGCCCATCAAGGGGCAGACTAGGAGGATGTGGTCCATTCTATTAAGATGTCCCTGGGGTCCTCTCTTCCCACAGATCAAGGAGAAGTTACTGCAGTTGACGGAAAAGAGGAAAGAAATGATTGACAAGTGGGAAGACCGATGGGAATGGTTAAGACTGAGTAAGGACATACCTAATTTCTCTGCTCTTTTTGGGTCCCCGCTAAAAGCACGCCAGTTTATTTACCTGCTTTAATTGATTTGATGTGATGTTATCTCTTAATGATTTTTGGAGTCTTTTTGAATGCTTCTTTTTTAACGTCCTGTTTCATCATTTCATGCTAATAACTTTTTAAGTAGTTCCCTGTGGCATATTCATTATCTTTCATCTCATGATTGACCTCCGTGGCTTGAGTGGGGTCTGGATGTGTAGGGACAGTATGGGGAGACAGGATGTGGCATCCCCCGGGAGTGTGCAGACAGGAACCCATTCTCCTCCAGTTGTCTTTAAGAATTGTTACTGTGGAGTCAAGAAGATGGAAGGTTGGCTTGATTAGGTCTTATAAAAGCTAACAACGGTAAAGATTTTGCTGTGAACCAGGCGTTATTCTAAGTTAATTATTCTAATTCTAAACATATTTTATATGTTTTTCTTTATTTACTTCCCACAATAACCCTCTGAGGTAGATTCTATTTTTAACCTCAGTTTCTAAAGGAATAAGTGAACTAACACAGAGTTTATAATATACAGTATTGGGAATAGCATTTATGATTGGTATGAACACTAAAGGTAGCCCAACTGAAGCATTATTTGCCATACTTTGCCGTTCTGTGCTTGGGGCTCCGGGCTCTGTCTTTATATTATAACCTTCTTCTCAGGCACCAGGGGTGCTTTCTAAAGGCAGAATCCAAGGGGCCTCTTCTGAAAGGTGTGTAAGAAACCTAGGGGAGGCACCTCAACTCTTTTAAAAAAGAAGTGTCACTTTTGACCATTCTTTGGATGAGGATTTGGTCTGTAAATTTTGCCAGTTCCCAGGGCAGATTCATTTCAGTTCCACAAAACCCAGGTTACACCCCACTGTAAACTAGGCACCAGGTTGCATGCTGAGCGTTCCTGATGAGGCGGCAAGTCCCTCGAGCAGTGGTGGCCGCTCCTTGTGCTGTGTTGGAGGCCACCAGGGTGACACCAAGTGCTGTCCACAGTCTTTCTCTCACCTGAATGACCCCAAGCTTTGCTGCTTGAGGGGTAATGAAAATGCCACCCATAGCGCAGAGCCGGGTCTGACCTGCCTTCTCACAGCTGCGGCGGGTGGCGGGCACGTGCAGAGGGACAGAACGAATACAGCAGAAGCCTTAGCGCGTTACTGTCCCCACTTCCTGTAGCGCTCCCAGATCCTTCCCTCCCTCTCAGCCCCCAAAGGATGATAAAACATAGCATTTCTGCCCCAGGAAGGGTGATGGTGAGCGGCTGTCCCACCCCTGTGATCTGGTTGTACGTAGACGGCGGATTCCTGCAGGGCTCGGAGGCTCACCTTGCTGCCGTAGGGCTGAGTGAGCAGAGCGCACCTTCTGGGCCCATGTGGTCGTATAGTGGCCACTGTCCCCATAAGGCTCTTCAGAACTTGCAGCGTGGCTGGTCCAAACTGAGATGTGCTTTAAGTATAAAATGCATGTCGGACTCCAAAGACAGAAGAAAAAAATGTAACGTGACTGAGTAAATTTTTATACTGGTTACGTGTTGAAATAAAAGTTTGATATATCAGGTTGTCTAAAATATGCTTTTGAAATTAACCTCACCTGCTTTTAATGTGGCTACTAGAAAAGTTAAAGTTGTGCACGTGTAGCTCACATGACATTTATGTGCACAGTGCAGATCTAGACTAGACTGTGAGCGGGTTGTGCAGGCAGCTGCCACCAGAGGGCAGCACCAGCCCTGGCCGCCCAGGCACCCTACCCGTCCCACTCACTCTTGGCTTCCTGTGCAGTCTTGGAGGTCCATCAGTTCTCAAGGGACGCCAGTGTGGCCGAGGCCTGGCTGCTCGGACAGGAGCCCTACCTATCCAGCCGAGAAATAGGCCAGAGCGTGGATGAGGTGGAGAAGCTCATCAAGCGCCACGAGGCTTTTGAAAAGTCTGCAGCGACCTGGGACGAGAGGTTCTCCGCCCTGGAAAGGCTGACGACGGTACGTGGGCTCCGGGAGCCGGGGTGCCCACTCTGGTTCCTGTGGGTCGCCTCTCCTTCCTGCTCCCCTCCCAAACTGGGGAGCTCACATCATTGCTCTGATTTTTAAAGCAGTAAGGATCTTCCTGGAGTGGGTATTTCTCTTGGTACAGGACCTGGGGAGACAGCCCAGGGCTGCTGCCCCCTGAGTTACTTCCTGGGCACCTAGATCTGTGATCACGTCCTGTCTAGAAGTTGATGGATTGGGGTTTGCTTTTCCTCTTTTGATCTGCTTTTTTTCCCTGCATCTCATAGAAGCTGTGGTTTCTAGAGAGCATAGCCTCACAATTTTCTTCAGATTTCAGAATTAGAATTCCCATCAAGCCGTGGTAGCCTGATCCTAGACCACTGAAAGCACTCCCCAGTCCTGATAATCTCTTCTGCCAAAATAAAGCCCTTAGAATAGGCTGTGCTCACTGGCGTTTTCTCTCCCTAGACACTTACACTCCTGGTGGAAAGCTGATTCTTTATGGTGTTACAAAAATGGTGTTTTTTCTGATTTCTACAGTTCTGGGCATCTGAAATGTACCTGTATACTTTTGTGTTAAAACGGAATACTTTTGGTACATGCATATTGCTCATGAAATGGCTTCGTTTCAGTTAGACTATTTTGTGGCTTTTTTAAATGTGTTATTGGGGTTTGGTTAAACCCAAATCGCTACTGCAACCCAAGAAGCCTCCTTGGGAATTATTGCAGCTCTAACTCAGTGGTGTTTGAGTTTTGATGGAAAGTCCAGCACAGACCCTCACGCTCAGGTGCTTTCTTCCTAAGCAAAGTTGAGAGCTGAAAGGTTCATTTGGAAATTATACGCGATGTCCCAGGGACACACACAACTCACAGGGCTTCTGCCAGCCCATAGAATGGATCTCTTTCATCACTCAGACTTCTGTTTCCTGTGGTTTGGGGTTGTAGCTGCTGTTCCTATGACCTTAAAGAGATTTTGCTTAGGATGTTAGAGCTTCTGGTTGTCCCATGTAATCCAGTGCAGAATACTCAGACAGGAGGGTTCGTCAGGAACCCTTTCCTTAAAAGAGGTAGTGTTTGGGGCTCTGCCAGACATCAGCGTGTTCTCCCTCAGTTGGAGCTACTGGAAGTGCGCAGACAGCAAGAGGAAGAGGAGAGGAAGAGGCGGCCGCCTTCTCCCGAGCCAAGCACGAAGGTTTCCGAGGAGACCGAGTCCCAGCAGCAGTGGTGAGTCACGGGCAGCCTGCCCCCCAGCGTCTCAGCTTCGGTGACAATTGAGGTTTAGGGAGCACGCTTTCTAAGCCTGTGCTACGCTGTGCCCTTCCTGTTAGTTACTTCTGAAGACTGTTTAGACTCCATGCAGTCACCCCTGGATAATACTTGAGGACAGTGACTTATCCACAGTCACATTGCTATGTTGGCCACAGAAGTGGAGTACAGACAGCACCCTCTCTGCTGTGCACCTGTGTGCATACACACACTCTCTCTCTCAGAATTTCCATGAGTGAATGGATGGAGTGAACCACCCGGCGTTCGGGCCAGTGATGGTGTGGTGATGCTTTCTGAAAGTTCTGGGTGACTTCACACGAAGGGCAGAAGTTATTCTCTATCGCTGAAAGGCTGATTATTTTGCTAGGGTCCAAGCTCTTTGACAACCCCGAATGCCACCTTTATGGGCAGAGATGCCTGTGGTCTTACTCTCTAGAGTCAATTTGAAACACTTGAGAAGTTTTTAGAAAGAAATCATATCACGTGAGAGAGGGCTGCATACGTTTTTCTGAGAGAAAGGCTCTAATAAAGTTGACTTGTGTTCTCCCTGTCTTCTCTTTCTCTTCCTCTTTTCTTCCCTCCCCCACCCCTTCCCCATTTCCTCTGCTTCTCTCCTCTGTCTTCTTTTCTCCCTTTTCCCAACAGGGATACTTCAAAAGGAGAGCAAGTTTCCCAGAATGGTTTGCCGGCTGAACAGGGATCTCCACGGGTTAGTTACCGCTCTCAAACCTACCAAAACTACAAAAACTTTAATAGCAGACGGACAGCCAGTGACCAGCCGTGGTCTGGACTGTGAAGTTCACTACCATTTGTCAAGAACCACTCTTTCCAGATCCTGTTGGTTTGACCTTTTGGCTTCCACTTCACCCACAGTGTTAAAAATTTTGCTTAATTCATAGCCTTCCTTGGTTTCATATTTGTTTGCATTTAATTCATGTTTATTTGAGTCTTTTAACTGATGGATGCTCAGTTACCTGAAAGCAACATACATATTTTTTGTTTATTTATCGTGAGCTTTTTTACTTTATTAAGATTTTGCAGCGAAAGCCTTACGTGAGTAATTGAAATTAAATGAGATTACAGCAAAATGAAGAAGAAAACTAGAGTCGGACAGGTATGACACATCCAGTTATACTAACAGGGTGCAGTCCTGCACTATACGTAGCCCCCTTTACAGAGTTATTAACCTGCAGTAGTTAACTAGGAACGGAGGAGGGGGACTTTCAGCACTAAGATTAAAACCTAAAGTCAGCTGTGTAACATTCCACGAGGGATGCATTCATTTACTGAAAATGACAACAACAAAAAGTTGAATCTACTTGGGAAGCTCTTTTAACTTTAGGCACAGAATCTGAACTGCTTTGAGAGCCTCAGATCATTCATTACTGTTTTACAAACCAGTTCCTCTCTTTATTTTTTTCTGCCAAGTCCTGAACTGAGAATTGTAGGCTTGCTTGCAGCAGACAGTGCAGCCGGCCTCAGGAGTCAGGTGCCCGCTGACGGCTGCCACCACCTCTGTCTGAGTCACTGTGGGCACCGCCAGGATGCGAGACGTGGCGGGTGTGGCCGTGCTTCTCGGCCTGTTGGGGAAGCCTGCCTGCCAGACTTCTGTGCCTCTCTGTTCAGTTGATGACTTCAGGGTGTCAAACTGTTTAAATTTTTCAAACAAATGGAACAAAAGCCATTCTGGTTCACCCTGATTACTTGAACGATGCATTTGGGGGACCACCCCGGGAGCCGTGGCCTGCGTCCGGGCTCCAGAAGTCCTTTCAGTGTCTGTAGACAGAAACTCCGTTGTGCGTCTCGTATGTATCTTCTGATTCATTTTTCATTTTCTTACGACTTTTTTGTGGCACTCTCTAATAAGGAGTCTTTTAGGATGGCATTTATCAGACCACCAGCAGGGATCGAAAATGTTTTAATAGCAGTTCTGTTTACCAAATCAAGTCCATATTACATCAGAGCCTTGTGAGACATTCACTTGCTCATTTGCCATGTTTAGATGTTAGTGGAATCAGAAAACCTGTTTTGATATGTTCTCCATGAGTTAAGTCTAATTTGTCTTTTCATTTCATGATGCATGTCTTTTTTTTCTTTTGTCAGGATAACATCATATAGCATCTTGTTTGTTTTTTCCTTATTTCTATGTACATATCTATCTACTTGCGACTGTAGATGGGTATATAGATAGATGCCAAGCTTCTTATGTTCTGGGAGTAGTGTGCACCATTATTGGGTCTCTGCCTTAAAACACCAAAATTCATTTTAGAAAAAAACTACTGCTTCATCTTTGGTCATTAGGGAGCCCTGACATGTGTTTCTGGCTCCAAATGATATGTGTCATTGATCTATATGTATATATGTGATGTGTCCATATATATATGTTTAAATTTTGTATCATTAGAACTAATACCCAATTTTATGCCTTTTGTATTCAGAAGACCAGAAAAAAAGAAAAAAAGCCACATAAGCACACAGGAAAAGGAGTGCTGTGATGTTTTTGTCTTTGGCATTTGTTCTCATGCCTAGTTTTATCTAGATTTTTAAATTGTAATTGGATTGTATCAGAAGAGGAAAAGCTCTTTTCCTTCTTCTGAGTTACAGTGCAGAGACTCAAGTTAATGAACTTGAAAATAGAGTTGCTTCTTGCACTTAGAAAACCAATCAGGTGTTCCTTGTGCTACTAGTTGTCACGTTGCATTCATGTTCACCTCCTGATTGGAATATCTCAGGCGTACCCAGCCACTAAAGCACTCTGGACTAATCGCTAAAGAGAAGCACTGTGGGGTGGCGGTAGGGGTGTATCTACGTGTACCCACTGTTTGGTCACAGCACTACGATTTGCTTTTGATGTTTGTCTCTAGTGGCGTGTTGTCTGTTGGCATGCTTAAGCACATGTCCATTAAAATTCATTTTGTTCCTTTTATTTTCCTTGTTTTCTTGGTTAGTGATTCATTTGCATAAACATTAATTATCTCTGCATACTGGTTTGGGGTTTTCTCTTTCCTTCTAACTCTAAAGAAAAAAATTTTTGCTGCAGAATTTCCCCCAGAAGAGGCTTTCCCTGGCCTTCACCTACCTTAAAGTTTGACCAAGTATGATAAATTTTAGCCTTTTCCCAGTAAACATTCCTCTGTCCGGGTCATTGCTGTCACTAGCAGTTTTGGAGTCACACCTGCAGCACTAATTTTTTTTTAACCTGGTTTCTATACACACTAACCCCATGTCTCCCTGGTCTCATGCCTGGCACAGGCCTTCCAGACCAATCTCATACTTCCTCCCCACCAGAATTTTCTGGAAATCTCACACTAGAACAGATTTGTCAACCTTAAAATCCCCTCTCTTTTGATGCGGGGGTTTTGGGGTTTTTTGGTGACTCTTTCCCCTTTGTCTCTCCTTTAAAAGTGAGAGGCAAGAGAGATATTTAAACACCCTGTTGCTTATACACATGTGTCTACAGGCTGTCACTTGCAAGGCCAGGGTAATTGCCATGCATTTCCCCCCACCCTGCCCATGCCTTTCTGCCCTGCGAATCCGTTCTCCACGTTGCTTTGTGGATAAAGGGTTCTATTCATAAACACCCTTCACGTGCATAGCCTCTAGTCTTAAACACTGCTGCTGACAGTGATAGTTTGTGTAGACAGAATATAAACTTGACTCCCGCCCCAACAGTTAGATAAGACCCAGCAGAGACATCCAGTTCCTGAGAGTTGACATATCTGATGTTCAGGCAGTGGTGGCCAGTCTCCCATTGATGCTGTTGAGGTTGTTGCTGCTAATTTGGTGTCACCTGGTTCTGGGCAGCCGTGGTGGGGGACGTATCTAATGAACGTGCCATTGACACCTCTGTGTTTGTCCGTGTACGAGGGGTGCAGGTTGTCTGTAATCCACTAAAGCGTCAGCCACACCCAGCTTTAGTAACTCGCTAATCCCACACCCTGGGTGTATCAGCCAGGGGCCGCTACAGTTCATGGCACACAGTTGATGGCACAGAGGCTGAAAGCAATAATGAATGGAGACCCTACTGCATTTCCCAAGCCGGAAAGCCATGAGGGTTACAATATAAATGAGCTTGGGAAGGAACAGCTCCCGAAGACGTCTCCAGCCTGAAGGGTCGGAGCCGCTGGAAGCCTGGCTGTCTGGGCTTTCTCGTCTCAGTGCAGCAAGGCACCGTGATCAACCAACACGTGATGGGGAAGGCCCTGGTTCTGTCTTTGTTTGGGGGTAAATAGCCGTGTGGTGTTGAGTGACTGTGATTGGCTTTTCCAGCTCCTTTAACACAAACTACAACCCACTCACGATACAACTTCGGCAGCTGTGGTTAAAGTGATGTTCGTTGACTTGCCTCATTTCCTTCCAGCTCTTAAGTTCCAAAGTCTAACGGGGATGGTAGATGTGAAGTGCATGATTGCCGTCCTAATTTCTGCATGTGTTTATGACGATGTGTCGAGGGGTAGGGTGGGGGGAGAGCCGGAGAGCATTTTCAGAAACCAGAGGTCTTTCTTGTCTGACTTTGGGGGAATGCCGTGTAGCTCTGATAGCGTTGTCTCTCCATCTGTTTGTGAATGCCCTTTCGCTTCAACTTCCAGCCCTTCTGGTGGCGTCCGTGGTTGTAAGGTGGCTGCTGTATAACGTCCACTCTCTCATATTTAATGTGTGTGATTGTTACCGTGGTCCTTTTGTTTTAAAGTAACCATAAGAGGAAATGATCTGAGTTCTATTAGAGAAAATGGATTGATCAGAGGAGCAGAGTGCAGTAAAACTCATCCTGGCATTTCGCTTTTCTCATTTCCCCGTAAACGGGCGGGTATTAATCCACTCCCACCTTCTAATGTCCTTGGTGTCCAGCTGGCTTTGTGGGATGTGCAAATGGTTTTACTGTACTGCCTCGATCTGTGCCAGGCATTTATACACAGCCACGTGTGCGAGTCAGAGCGTATGTGGTCCTCCCCCGGGGCTCACGGGGTTAGCTGAACGGCCTCTCCACTGTCCCTAGATGGCAGAAATGGTGGACACGAGCGAAATGGTCAACGGCGCTGCAGAACAGAGGACAAGCTCGAAAGAGTCCAGCCCCATCCCCTCCCCCACCTCCGATCGCAAAGCCAAGACTGCCCTCCCAGCCCAGAGTGCCGCCACCTTGCCAGCCAGGACCCAGGAGATGCCTTCGGCCCAGATGGAAGGCTTCCTGAATCGGAAGCACGAGTGGGAGGCCCACAACAAGAAGGCCTCAAGCAGGTAACAGCACAAAGGCCGAGGCAGGCCCGGGGGAGGTCGGCACGTTAGAGGTGGAGGCGGGCTGCTCTTGATTGAAAGGGGAGTGTGCGTTCACGTGGTTGGTTTTTTCTGTAGCTGCCCAGGCATTACATCCTTCTCGGGACTGACATTGGGAAGTGGGAGTAAAGTGCTTTCTATCCACTGAGAGAAGGAGGAGTTCAGTGTATGTGGGAACAGCAAGAGGAGGCCTTGGTAGTTTGAGACAGGATGCTGCTAGATTGAGGTGGGGGTGTCTTCCCTAGAGTGAAATGATTTCACTGTTGTTTCGCTCCTGCGGGATGTTGTAAGACAGTCACCATTTCCCCCACCTCATCTCCATATCATTCTTTATATTCATTACCTCCCAGTATCCCTACTTGTATCATCTCCATTTTACAAATGAAGAACCTGAGGCTCTGGGAGGTTAAGAAAGCTCACCCTGTGTAGTAACCTAGTAGATGGCACAGATGGGGTAAAACTGATCTGACTCCACAACCTGTGTGCTTAACCAGTAAACTAAACTGCCTGGGACCGCCATGTACAGTTGTACAGGTTATACACTGTACAAAGGAATCCCATGAGGAGCTGCCATCCACGTTGAGGACAGTATAGATATTATTAATACAGGTAGGTGGCAGTAAAATGTCTTGTTCTGATGAGAACAGTGTATTAGGACAGTTTGCCATATCCTGGGGGAAAGACTACCTGTTTCTAATTCAGCCAGTGTACCATGAGTGCTTGTGGCCCCAGGATCTGCCTGTCAGGTTGCCAGGCCACATTACAGAGTGAAGCTGAGGTGAAAGAGCTGCTTAAGGACAGGCATGTTTCCAATAAGCAACCTAGCCGGTACCCCATTACCACGAGAGGGTACCAAACACTAACAAAAATCTTTCCCGTCAGAGACAAGAGTACCTTTATTTAATAAAAGAGGGCACTGTGGTTTTCTTCAAACTCAGAGTGAGAATTACCTCAAAAACCTGCCACTGTAGCAGCATGTGCCTTGTCTTGGGAGTCCACAGAGGAATTTTGTTCCATTGTTTGTTTTTAGCAGCATTCAGGAAGGGCTTGTAATGGAATCTTGCCACGTTGTGTGTGGGTTATTTTCCTGTTAATCAGACTCTTGGTTCTTTAAGGGATGTGGAATAGAACCTTGATGTTCCTTTCTTTACTGCTCAGGTCCTGGCACAATGTTTATTGTGTCATAAATAACCAAGAAATGGGTTTCTACAAAGATGCAAAGACAGCTGCTTCCGGAATTCCCTATCACAGCGAGGTCCCTGTGAGTTTGAAAGAAGCCAGCTGTGAAGTGGCCCTTGATTACAAAAAGAAGAAACACGTGTTCAAGCTAAGGTGAGAGTTGCCAGAGAGTGGGTGTGTGTTTATTTTCACTCTAGGGGTTGGTTTTCCTGGATAGATGCTGCCATCAGTTGGTTCCTCTCCTCTGCCATTTACAAAATCGCCAACACAGTGACAGGCTGGATAGGCACACGTCGCAGTTAGGATCTCTGGGCTCTGAGGCCAGTCTCTGGCATCCCTGTGGTTAATGGCACAGCTGAAAAGTGAAGAAAGGTGCTTTCATTTTTATAAGCTGGAACTTGGTGTTTCCTAAGACAAGGTGAGCTAGTCACATTTCACAGCTTAGGGGGAGCTTAGAAAAATAGTTTCCCCATCTTTGCAGCTAATCGAGACCCAGGAGATGCTGTTCTTTGCTCGTGAGTTATCTGGAGATGGGTCAAGTGACTCACCCTGGAACTTGATGGAGATAAACAGGAAGAGAGGGAGGGGCCCCATGCTCCCCTGACTCATCCCGTGGATGTCCCAGATGCCTCTGGAACTGTCCAGTTCCAGATGTCTCTACCCTGTAGAACACATACAACTCCCCACAGAGTGCATACAGGCTCAGAAGTTCTGCGTATACTTGGAAATGGGCAGAAAAATCAGTTTTTCTTTTAAAAACATAAAAAGTAAACATGTTAGTGGTTAGGATGATACTTAGCCTAATACTGATTTGATCTGTTGCTTTGGGATCTGAAAAGCTCTGGTCCTCTGTGACGTGTGTGTCTCATGCCTGCTGGACAAGGCCAAGGACCGCAGATGAGAGCAGTTCAAGTGGTGTGATTTCTTGAGCTCCTTTGATGAGCACTTGAGGCAGGCCCCAGGGGGCACTGAACTCCACTGCATCAGGAAAGCCTCCTTGTTGACACAGCAGTGAATGAGGGAGCTTTCCCAGCCGGTGTCCTCTCCGTGTCACAGTGATGGCCTCTCCAGGGCAGTTTCTTTTGTTCTGACATATACGTAAGAAGAGAAATCAAGGAGACCTTTTCTGTGTGTCAGTTCAGGGAGTCTGGTGTTCGTTAATGTGGGAGATACAAGCCCAGTAGCAGAATTTCAAAAGGGCTCATGGTTTTTTGGTGTTTTTTTTTTTTTAATTTTTATTGGAGTATAGTTGATTTACAATGTTGTGTTACTTTCTGCTGCACAGCAAAGTGAATCAGTTATACATACACAGATATCTACACTTTTTTAGGTTTTTTTTCCCATGTAGGTCATTACAGATTACTGAGTAGAGTTCCTTGTGCTATACACTAGGTCTTTTTTAGTTACGTATTTTCTATATAGCAGTGTGTATATGAAAATGGGCAGAAGACCTAAATAGACATTTCTCCAAAGAAGACATACAGATGACCAAAAAGCACATGAAAAGATGCTCAACATCACTGATTATTAGAGAAATGCAAATCAAAACTACAGTGAGGTATCACCTCACACCAGTCAGAATGGCCATCATCAAAAAAACCTACAAACAATAAATGCTGGAGAGGGTGTGGAAAAAAGGCAATTCTCTTGCACTGTTGGTGGGACTGTAAATTGATTCAGCCACTATGGAGAACAGTATGGATGTTCCTTAAAATAAAAATAGAGCTACCATATGATCCAGCAATCCCATTTCTGGGCATATACCAGGAGAAATCATAATTCAAAAAGACACATGCACCCCAGTGTTCATTGCAGCACTGTTTACAATAGCCAAGACATGGAAACAACGTAAATCTCCATCAACAGAGGAATGGATAAAGGAAGTGTGGTACATATGTACAAGGGCTCATGGTTTTTAAAGACCTCTCTCTTGTATTCAGTTTAGAGCAGTGACTGGTCATCCAGGTAGTCTTGGCCACAAATTCAGGTGTTGCTATGTTTGGAACTTTTTTGATGCTTCCAGTGGTTGAAACCCCAAAGTTCCCTGTGTATATTGGCCCAGTTATATGGCTTCTTGATGTCCAGGGGGTGGCTGCTGGGCCTGTGCACGCCCCAGGCCTGGTGGGTGGTGTGTACAGAGTTCCCAGGGGCATCTCTGGTGTGATTCCTGTACCTGCTTGTAACTCATGTAGGAAATGAGAGTTGGGGGTTTTTGGTTTTTTTTTCCTTAAGTCACATTGTGACTGACTTTCTTCCTTCAAATTACAGACTAAGTGACGGCAATGAGTACCTCTTCCAAGCCAAAGACGACGTAAGTTTCTAAGATTCTTTTTTTTTTTTCAAATACTTAGTAGTTTGCAAGCATTTGTGGCCTGATGAGCTTTATTTATGATGTTCTTCACGTAAGTAATGATCGGTGGTGGCTGCTGTCTTCTGGCCTCCACAGTCATGAACGCTGGAAGGCGTTCGGTTCTCATGTTTTTCTCAGGGGCAGTGACTGTCATCTCGCTGTCCTCCTTCCGTGGCAGGAGAGCTGGCACAGGGTCCCTTAAAATGCATGGAGGAGAACTGTGGATGAGGCACAGGGAGGAGGTCCCAGGACCGGGCGTGGATCCTGCAGCCCTGTTAGGAGCCTCCCCTCTGCTCCCACTGCACCCCCCAGCCTTTAGCCAACCATCGCGCGGCTGTGCTCCTCCTTGAGAGGAGAGAGGGTCGGCCAATGAGAAAACAGTGAAAACAGCGGTGTGTAGAGTTTTAAATTCGAAAAATCAACTTCTGTTAAATTTATACAGTGTTGTATGTCAAATGTGTTTCAATTTTAAAAAAACAAAAGAAAAAAACACCTTCTAGGGTGGGACCTGACACCCTACTGTAGACCAGTCTCCCAGCTCATCCAGATTTATAGGACCACATACTAGAGTGAGGACCTTCAGGTACTGTAAAGCGAATTCTGATGAGAGTTGAACCATGTTCACTACTGTCCCAACAAAGCAGCAGTTCATTTGGGAACTGCTTTCCCCTCTCAGGCAGACACATGGTTCCCAAGCCTTCTGACCCACAGAGCCTCACACAGTCACCCAGGAGGGGTGAGAGCATCTCGTGCCCGTCCCTCTTAGTTGAGTCTCACCTGTGTCCCCTCCTTCATCCAGGAGGAAATGAACACGTGGATCCAGGCCATCTCCTCCGCCATCTCCTCCGATAAACACGAGGTGTCCGCCAGCACCCAGAGCACGCCAGCGTCCAGCCGGGCTCAGACCTTGCCCACCAGCGTCGTCACCATCACCAGCGAGTCCAGTCCCGGCAAACGGGAGAAGGACAAAGAGAAAGACAAAGAAAAGAGGTTCAGCCTTTTTGGCAAAAAGAAGTGAACTCCTTTCCATCACCTCCTGCCCTTCTCTTACCTTTTCAGTGAAATTCCAGCATGCAAGCTCAGAACCAACACATTACTCTCTGTGCCTAAATGTTCCTCAATGTGGTTGATTTTTTTTTTCTTTTAATTTATAGAGCATTTCTTGGGGTGGGTGGGGAAAATACACCTAAACACTTCATCTCCAAGTTACAAAAGTTTGAGGTGCAGAGGGAAGACCAGATTTTTTTTAAACGAAATTATATAGATTAGATCTGAATATTTAAACTGTTCCTCAATTTTGTGAGGCTGTGTTGGAAATAACCTGCCTCTAGTGCTGTTGGTATGCAAGGCAGCGGTGCTTAAACAATATTTCTGTGCTCACCACAGATAAAATGTACCAGTTTCCCAACACCATTCTCTTCCATTCACTCCCAGGGGTTACCTTGAGTCTTGACTATTAGAAGTGCCCACGATGGGTCTAACCTGGAATAAACAGATCGTGTATTACGATCTCGCTGCAGCCGCAGTGCAGCTCCATTGTTAACTCTACAGACCAAACCGTTTGTATCTGGCATCACTTACTAACACACGACATGCGGCTTTTCTGCATCAACCTGGACGACGGTTAAGAATGTCGGGATACAAGAAGGAATAGAAAACTGATACTGTTTTAAATAATCTGTAATTTCAATTTTTTTTTTGCTGAAATACATTATATTGTATGTTTGAGATAATTCTAGTACAAAGTATAATAAAACTAGATGTATAATAAACCCTTTAAATCATTGGTAAGTGTACAAGTGGAACTGAAGCATTTACTGGACAAAGTCATGTTACCCTAATGGTTACTTGCTTGTGCGTTGCCACACTGTGTTATAATTTGCTTCATTACCTTGCTATTTGATACATAGTGTGCATTTCTTTGTCACTGTAATGATTGTAATGACAAATTTTCATCTTACTGCACAATCAAAATGGCATTGATAGGAATGAACTCCAGAGGCTGGGCCTGAGCAGGGAGGTGGTCACTCAGGCCCGGTGCTCAGTCGTATGACCTGTACCTCTCAACTTTTGCCCTATCTGTTAAATATATGCTATGTCATTAAATGCTTTTAAATCTAGCACCGTTGGTCGTTGTTTTTCCTCTCCTTGCGTGCGCGCCATGTAGGGAGTTTGCAGAGTGAGAAGCAGCAAATGGGAAACATTAGGCTGTCCATCGGGGTTCCTATTTTGCATTCTCGTGCATGTCTGATACCCCAGCTTTGAAAATTACAACAGACAGAGAAATAAATATGGAATGTGTTGCAGCTATACATCCAGATTTTGTCATTTATTTACGAAAAAGTTATCAGCTTGCTTACATCTGAGCTTTGAGGCAAGGGTTGGAAGATTTTTTCAGTAAGTGGCAGAGATAAGTCAATATTTGGGGCTTTGTAGGCCATACTCTCTCTGTTGAACTCTGCCATTGTGTAATCCAGAGGCGGCCGTCGATGATGTGTAGACCAGTGTCGGCTGCATTCCAGTAAGACCTCATATGTGGACGCAGATTTGAATTTCGTATCATTTTCATGTGCCACACAATATTCTTTTCTGATTTTCTGAAAACATTTAAAACGTAAAGTCTATCTTACACAGATTGTACAAAAGCAGGTGACAGGCCAGGTGTGGCCTATGGGCCAGTTTGCTGATGCCAGCGTAGGGTCACGGGTTAGACATGCATGTTATACTTGTCCTAGTTCATCTGCGTGCATCAACTCCATAGCGCTTGCATGTTCTCTTACATGAAGTAGCAAAGTACATACATAACGTGACATCAGTCCTGGGCTCCACAGATGACTGGCATCTGGGATTTCTGTTACCCTCAGGTGAACTGAGGCCTCACTGTTTATCCTCCTTACCCTCCCACCCATCTGCACCCCCAAGCACCCAAGGCCGTTTATCTCACCATGATACTTCCTTTCCCTTGCCTTACTCAGGATTGGAATCAAGGTGTTCATTTCTCAACAGGTGAACCTCTGACCAAACTGTTTAGTTAAGAAAAAGCATCTTGGAAAATGGTCATGATTGATTACAGCCTACCTGACAAAGCCAGGCAGGTGGCAGGCAGGCCACACTCAAAAGGAAATTAACCACCAATCCCAGATTCCCATAAAAAGTAGATGCAGATGGAACATTTTGCACATAACTCCAGAGGCTCGCAGACCCCTGATGCCTGGGCTTTGGTGGTACATGCTCTCCCCACTGCCCTCGCTGAGGATGCCCGAGGCCTGAAAGTGGAAGGTGATGGGCAGCAGGAGGAGAAGCAGCCACAGAAGACCGGCTCGTGTGGGTCATCAGGAGCCGATGTCAACAGATGCGATTAGAAAATCTGAAGGCATGCTCACAGGCTGAAGTCACAGGCCATATAGGATCGTGATCTTCGATCCTGTCAGGGTAAATAATGGATTCTTATAGAAATCATGCACTACTTAACACTTTGAGAGTTGTGCACATTTATTTTTGTTGCTGGTATGTGCCATTTTACTTGAACTTTTAGTGATACAGGATGGGTATCACTGGTCCCTCTGTATACATCTGAGAAGTGAGAAGTCGTAAATTAAGACTCACAGGACGTGAAGGAGGCATTCTTGACTGATCAAAGTTCACTTTTGTCACATTTGAACGTCTCTAAAGTTGGAACGCATCTTCAGTTCCCATGCCTCAGTGTTGTATTTTTCTTGACAGTACTGTGATGGTGCTTCATACAACGTACAGGTCTTCAGTCGATGAAATAGAGTATATCAGACTGAGCAGGGGACACGTGGCTATCTTCTCACCAAGTTTTTGGCACTTTCAGGATTCGTGGTATATGGGGGGGGTGGCTATGTTATTTCCCTCTGGCTACATTCTTTTCATTTATTAGTTGGAATACTTGAATATTTCATTTAGTGGTCTTCACATAGGAAACAGAATAAATGCTTGAGTCTACCATGATTTAAGTTGGTCTTTTTAAGCATGACCCGTAACCTAAAAAGCCTAAATTTTAAAAAGTAAAGCTTCTGTCCACCAAAGTGCAGGACTTTTCTCACCATTGAAAGTCACGGTGAAATCATTCACTTTCCATTTCCCAACACTGACCATCAATGAAATTACCCTTTTTGAAAAATTTAAGTCCCGTCTTTGGCTGGTGGAATCCCCTTCAAGTTGGCTTCTGAGTCCTTTCGATATCCCCTTCCTCCTCATCTGGCATGACATGATGTCCCAGACACATCCAGTATGTGTCCTGCCGTTGAATCTGTAATCAAAAATTCCTCTAAGAAAACCCGGTTTCTTTTAGTGTAAAATGGTATTTCAAAACCATAATTTGTGAGCTAGCAATGCTTCTTGCTACTGGGTTGGTCCTTGTTTTCTAGGCATATCAGTAGATAGAGCTAAGAAAAAATAACACAAATTCAGGATTGCAGGGGTTTTTCCTGTTTTATGTCCTAATCACTTTCGCTCAGAATCACGGCTTTCAAGGATACAGGAGGCATAGAATTACAATATCCTGTAATTACTCATGTGCTTTATCCTAAATTACATGAATAAACTCAATACCAATAATACCACCATCAATATAATTAGTGAGGACAGTTTTTTTTAAACAAATTTTTTTGTGAAATTTTGTTGTCGTAGGTTCACATGTGGTTGTAAGAGATAATTACGTACCGTTTACCCAGTTTCCCCCAATGGTGTCATCATGTAAAACTATAGGACAGTATCACATCCAGAACATTTGGTATAGTCAAGATACAGAGCATGTCCACCACCACGAGCATCCTTCCTGCTGCCCTTTAATAAAGCCACACCTGCTTCCCAGCCCCACCCCCTTTAACCTCTGGCAACCAGTCTGTTTTCCATTGCTCTAAGTTTGTCATTTCAAGAATGTTGTATAAATGGGATCACACAGGATGTAATCTTTTAGGACTGGCATTTTTTCCACTCAGCATACATCTCTGGAGGTTTATCCAGGCTATTGTGTGTATCCATCCCTTTTTTTATTGCTGAGTGCTATTCAGTGGGGTGGATATACCACCATTTGCTTAATCATTCACTTACTGAAGGACATCTGGATAATTTCTAGTTTGGGGCTATTACGAATAGAGCTGCTGTAAACATTTATGTTGTGTGAACATACCCCTTCATACCCCTGGGATAAAAAATGCCCAGGAGTGCTGAGAATAATTTTTTAAAAAACATTTTGTATATGGTCTCTCCGTTCTCCCCTTACCCCACTTTCAGGTTATTTTATTGTATCTAAAATGTCTGAGCAAGTAGTTCTGCTCTCCTGAACCCTGGAGTAGTCTTTGTTCTACAAGTAATTGTATATTTAATGCTAACCCCCAAACCATATGTGGATGTTCTCTAGTCATTTTGGTTGTCTGAAGCTCATTTCCTTGGTGTTGTCTAGGTGTATATATATATATTTTTAATTAGTTTCTCTTTCGTTCCACCCCAACTCCCAACCTTCCTTATTTTTGGCCAGTTCTCTGAGTCAAGCACTTAAAAGTGAAGTGCTCTTCTGTTACTTTGAGAACTGAGTGAAGACTTTCCAAGGGAGAAATAAATGTGAGCTTCAAAGTTTTTCAAAGGTTAAAGAATGCAGGCTGCCCTAGAAAAATGAGTTTTTCAACTTGTTTTTAAAAAAACAATTCCCAGTTGGCCCAACTTTGAGAAAGAATGTTATATCCTGTTTGGAGCTCTGTGTGTTTTTGTAAAAGGCCCTCCTTCTAAAAGGAGGGATTCAGGAAGTGGAATTGGAGGGACCTACTCTCTCTCCCTTTACTTTAAATTAGGGGTCAAGATGTGTGAGAAACTGATGCTTCTCTCCCATGCTGTTCAGGGAATTTTCACTCAAGTCGAGGCAGTGCCACCAACCCAAGACTCATATGAACTGGGGTGACTTAGGGAGTTGGTGGTAGTAGAATTATTTGATAGAATTGAGATTTTTTTGCGGTAGCACCTCATTTGTCTCTTTCCTCTGCGGAGGAGCTTGGAAGACCAGCATCCTCAGAAATGCCCCTGTTGCCTGAGCTGCCTTAGTTGTCAGTGTTCACGTCAAACTCACATCAGCTCTGGAGGGGCAGGATCTCAGCTCCTGCCCTGCTGCCCACACACAGCCATCCCCCAGGGCTCCACATCCGGGCCCCTGTGGGCGTTTCCACTCATCCCTTCTGATGTTTATCAGTCTCTGGGGACCCACTGTGTCTGGGAGTGGGAATGGAGGAGGCGGAACGTCAGTGGAGTTTCCTGGAGCTGCTGCTTTAAAGGGAAGGGGAATTTTCTCTTCCCTATGCCCACAGGGACTTTCTCCAGGGCTGGGGCATCCTGCCTTCCGGAGCCTGGGCCTTTCTCCGCGGAGCTGAGGAAGCCCCGGCTAACGGCCTTTCCCTGGAGGATCTGCTCGGTTCAGTCACCATTTCCGTTTCCCTGTCGCAGAGTTTGTGAGGGAGACAGTCTCTCAAGGTTTTAGTCTCTCACCCAGGGCCTCCATCCTAGGGACAGGCCCCAGGGCTGCAGCTAAAAAGGCCGGGAGCAGTGTGTCTCCCCCCGTGTTTGCTGGTGTGCGGGCGGGCCCTTTCCCGCTGCCATCTGTTCCGCGCGGCTGTCACATCTCTCCCCTGGGCTTTCCTGGGTGTCTGATCTGAGTCCTGCATCAGGCTTGCCCGACCTTTGCTCTTCTAGGGAAAGACTGTGGGCTCTGAGCCCAGACTGGTTACTGTGCAGCTGAGTGACGACTATTCCCTCGTTGCCTTGGCAAAGTACCTACTAACTGCCAGCTTTAGTGGAGCTTATAACACACTACACTCTGTACCGTGGGCTTTGTCAGAGCCTGGGTCGTCTTTTCTTTACAAGGGGGTTGAGGAAATGAGGTGATGAACACTGCACTGCGTAAATCACGTCTTCTCTCCCGCTGCCAGGAAGAGGTGCTGTGCATTTTTTTTTCCTAAAGATGATTTTATTAGAGTGCTTCCCAATTTGATAACAGAAACTCCACATCCCAGGGGTGTAAATAGCAGACTTTGTCAGCTCATGCAACTAAAACATCCCAGAGTAGAGCCAACTCCATGCGTTGATTTGCTCCAGAAACTCTGCATCTTCTCAGGACTGCAGGTGATGTCTCTGTATTCTGTCAACCCCACCCTCCTCCATGGGTCAGTTTCAGCCTCGGCCTGGCGTCCCCCCCCCCGCCCCGGGAATGGTGACTGTCAGCACCTCTGAGGCCATGTCCTTGTTCACATCGACGAGGAGGGAGAGGGCTCCTCTTCCCCCCAAACATAGAACAAAGCCCCAAGTTTCACTCTGAGAGGATTAATTTAGGTTTTGCACCGTCCCTGAGCCACACCTACGGCAAGAGATGTCACCCCAGGCAACCGGGGTGCCCGCCTGATCTTTGCAAACCACGGGCCACTACAGTGGACGTGGGTGGGGTGGGCCGCCGGTGTCCATTACAACATAAAATTGAGAAAACCACATCAGTGAATAACAACCTCAGGGGGCGGCTTGGGTGAGGGGGATGGGGGAGGTTGATAGGGATCATGTTTGAGTGTGGGGATGCTAAAGCCCCCACGTTCTCCCTGGTCCCCCAAATGTTGCATATCTCAGCATGAGAGCACTGGCTCTCAAGGAAGGGTGGGGTTGGGGGAAAGGGGGAGCTTCTCTGGAAGCCACTTTTTCTCTTAAAAAGGAGAAATGATGGCTCTAGAAGAAACCTCTTGGAATGAGGCCTGAAGCTCCCTGCATTTAAAGCACATCTGCTAATGTATTCAAGCTAGTGTCCTGACTGTCGATACTGCCCCTGGGCTTCCCTTCAAGGTGTTTGTTTGGGGTGCACCTGGCTTCAGAGAGTCGACACTGGTTAATGAGTCAGAAGGGCCGCTAAGGGTCTAGTCCCACTTGCTCCCGTCTGCAGGGTTCCCTTCTGCAGCAGTCAGTAGGGAGTTACTTCAGACACTGGTACAGCTCAGCAGGGAAAGGAGCTGATGTCGGGATGTTGTGGATTTATGAATTAACCAAATGCTTAAAGAATTGGGGGTTTTTTTCTTTTCAAGTAAAGCCCTCCAAAAGATGCTAATTATCTGTTTCTTTGGGGAGTGCTGAGTGCCTGAGTTAGTGGTCGGCACCTCATTTGGTCAAAAGACAATCTGTGTGCGGGCACACTGTCCCTGAGGGCCCCACACCGTGAGGGAGCTGCCCCCTTGCCACTCAGTACCCTATTTCTTATAAAATCTCTCGTCACTGGCAGGAGGTAGAAGGACCCAGAGAATGAATGACTCAAAAGGCCAAGGGTGTTCCGTGTGACTGGGCTGGGGTGTTGAGGCAGGGTTCAGGGGAAGACATTTGCTTGGGTCAGAGGTCTGGGTGGAAGAGGCAGCATGGGTCTTTGGAAAAGAAGGGGAGGCAGAACGCTTAGCATTCCTCAGTTAGGAGGGGAAAGGATTTAAATTCCATAGCAGAACAGTTTGCAAAGATGAACCTGTCTGTGCGTTATCTTTTTAATTGTGACCGTTGGCATTTCCGTCATTTCTCTGTTTCAGCTGCCTCTCAGGGGAGCAGCCCGGCTGTGGGAACATAACCACGTGGCTCCCCTGGTGTCTCAGATCTTTGCGATGTGACCTGGGACCAGTGGAGGGCGTGCGTTCCGCCCGAGGGCTGTCCTTGCAGCTCTCGGCGCCCAACCACGAGGAGGAGTGCCATTTCTGCCTGAGCACATCATTACTTCAGGTCCACCTCTGTGGCTGGGACTATTCTCAAAGAAGGGCGATTGCCGTGAGCTGGGAATTAACCTGATTGGTATTTGCTACAACATGGGTTCCTATTTATCCTGTACAAATAATTCTCTCCAATTTAAATGAAAAGCTTGAGGGCCGGCTGGGTCCTGGCCACGTGGCTCCTTCTGTGATGATGGTTGGGCAGGGTCTAGAGACAGGCTTGTGAGGTGCGTACCCTGTATCCTGGCAGGTGATTAAAGGGGAGTATGGCCTGTGCAATGGCCCTACCTGGAGGGAGTTTGTGCCCCTAGGGAACTGCCGATGGAAAGAACGAATTCAGGGATGTTCTCTCTGGAGACTCATTGCCCTTTCCAGCTCTGGGTCTTGACCTCGGCCACTCTGACAGCTTCAGAAACTTTGCATTTCAGGAAACTGAGATTGGGTCTTTATCCCTTGCTCCCGAAAATCTTCTGGGGTCCTAATGCAAATTTTATCATCCCCAACCCAACACATTTTAAGCTTGCATCAGTAATCTCTCTCACAAATATACAATTAAGTTTCATCTTACCAAACACTTTGCCGGATTTTCTTAGGAATTGGTAGGTCAAAATTTTACTTCATTTTCCTATTACCACTTTCCAAACAATGCACCCATTTAGTTACTAGCTGTAAACAAAAGTAACCTTCCAACAAAAAATGGTTGTTTTTATTTTTAATAATTATAATACAGCATCTTGAGCTTGCTTTGAGTTTCTTTGACTACCAGCTAGGGTAAACTTCCTCTCCTGAGTCTGACAGTTTCATTTTTCTTTTGAATACATTATCTGTGCATACCTGGTTCACTGAGGTCTTCTGAGTCACAATCCACAAACACCAACTCTGGCTAATTTAGCAGAAAAGGAATTTATTAAGGCTCCCAGCATCTCCAGGAGGGCCAGGACACCAGGCTTACAGTTTTTACAGCCATGTAGGTACATATAATTGGTAGATACGAGACCATGGCCCCATGCCCTCACTCACCACAAGAGAGGCCAAGAAAAGGTATTTTAATTTTCTATTAGGGAGGGTTCTGCCTCAAGAGGCGATGGATTCCAATAACATAGGAATGGGGTTAAAAAACTGAGTGGCTGTATGAGTTCCCCTTTTCTGCCTTAACAAGTCACCATAAACTTGAGACTGAAAACAATACACTCTTATTCTCTTAGAGTTCTGTAAGTTAGAAGTTGGACACAAGTGTTCATGGGCTGAGATCAAGGGGTCAGCAGGGCTGCCTTTCTGGAAGCTCTAGGAAAGAATTCATTTCCTTTTCCATCTTCCAGGGGTGCCGCATTCCTTGGCTTGTGGCTGCTTCCTCCATCTTCGAAGCCAGCAATAGTGGACGCAAATCCTTCTCACAACACGATCTGAACGTCTACATCTCTTTTCCACTTTTAAGGACCCCTGTGATTACATTGCACCCACCTGCATAATCCAGGATACTCTCCCTGTTTTAAGGTCAGTTGATTAGCAAGCATTACTTCCTCTTTGTCATGTAATGAATGGAACATATCCCAAGGTTCTGGGATTAGGATACGGATATCTTTGTGGGGGGGAAGTGTGTCTGCTAGGTCAGCGCATATGTGGAACCTCAAAGACTGTTTGATTAGTCCTTAATTTCATGTTTAATTGATATCATCTAACCCACAAATAGTCTACAACATGGTGGGAATTTGGGGGCAGAAGCGGAGGTCTGTTAAACTTTGCAAATTTCTCTTCACAAGCATACATTACACTTTAGTCCTGAGTATAAATAAAATAGCTCTCTTAGAACATATAATAAAAGTAATTTTACTTTTTCAAATTTTACACATTTATCTCAGTTTATATTTTTGATGAACATAGGTTCAAATTTTGTATTCTTTCAATAAAATTATATTTTATTTTCAAGCAGATCACCACTGTCAACATGTTATATGAAAATCTTGATTATAACATCAAAATTATTAATTTTACTAAAACAGAAGTGAGAAGAATATTATTTTATGGAACAAATGTATACCTTATGAATTATTTATATTTTCACTTTATCATTTATCTAAAAACACCCAGTCCATTAAAAGACTTTCCAGATACACAGAATAGTACTTAAATGTAGTCACCTTGGATGTTTTTGCATTCTCTTAATATTTTAAAAACCAAGGCTTTGTGTATATTTAAAAATTTTGTCCTTATGGAGACATATTTATGAAGGTAGGAGGATAAAGCATATTTTATCTCTCAGTTTCCTAGATTCATTTATAACTTTTAAAAATCATTTTTATGATATGTGGCTTCCATCTGTACTCATGCCTCAAGCCCTGTGTGTGTTAGTGGCAGAACTGCCCGTCTATTCACATAATCCTGTTTTCTCCTTTAATTTGTTGGAAAATAGATTGCAACAGTGATATTATTTAGCCCAACTTGCATTCCCATGATAAACTAGCCATGACGTACTGTTTTGTTTGTTTTTACATAACTAGGTTTAGTTATTAAATTTGTTTTCGGATTTTTGCAGTCATGTTCGTGAGTGAGACTGGCATCATTTTCCTTTCTTACACTGCCCTTCATGTTTGTGGTGTCAAGGTCATGAGAGCTTCATAAATTGAGTTGGGGATTATTCTATCAATTTTGCTTTATGTTTTTTCAAGCTTCATTATTAAGTCTATACAAGTTTAGAATGTTTGTTATCTTCCTGGTGAATTGAAGTTTTAAAATTTTATGTAGTCACCTTTCTGTCTAGTAATGATTTTGCCTTAAACTTTATTTTGTCTGATAGTATTTCATTTGGTTAGGAAAGAAATTTCATTTGGCTAATGTATATTTTCCATCGCCCCCCCCCCCCCCCACTCTGTGCCCCACCTAGTCTGTATGTCTTAGGCATATCTCCTGTAACATTTACCTGGATTCTTAAACATTTAGTCTGGTGATCTCTGCTTTTTCATCTCTTTATGTTTATGTAACTACTCACACATTAGATTTATTTCTACCATCTTATTGTGTGTCTTTAAAACAGAATCTCTCCATGTGGCTGTATTAGTCTGCTCAGGCTGCCATAACAAAATACCACAGACTCGGTGGAGAGTAAACAATAGAAGTTATTTTCTCATAGTTTTGGAGGCTAGAAGTCAGATCAAGGTGCTGGCAGCTTCAGTTTCTGGTGAGGACACTTCCTGGCCTGTAGATAGCCCCCATCTCGCTGTACGTTCCTGTGACCTCTCTGTGTACACAGAGAGAAGCCGTTGGAAAGGGAGCTCTCCAGGGTCTCTTCTTGTAAGGACACTAATCCCATTGGATCAGGACCCCACCCTTAACCACTTACTTAGGCTTCATCTCCAAACAGAGCCACACTGGGGGCTAGGGCTTCAGCATACGAATTGAGGGGGTGGGGCACATTCAGTGCATAGCAGTGGCGTTCTACCTAATCTCTCTGTGGTCCAGCTTTCAAATTCTTTCTTCTGTGGTATGCCCAGTCCTGAGAGATCTTACACTTCAGTGGTGAGACAGACAATTACCAATAGAATATATAATAATATTAGGTGCTAATAAGTGCTGAAGAGAGATTACAGAGGTGTATGTATTTGGCGGGGGTGAGGAGTGGGTTGCAACTTAGGTAGGGAGTCCAGCAATGGCCTCACTGAGAAGATGACATTTGGGTAAATATCAAAGAAGGTAAGGAATTGAGTCATACAGCTACGTGAGGGAAAAGTGTTCCAGTAAGAGGGAACAGCCAGGGCAGAGGTTTTGAGGACAAAATGTGCCTGGTGTGTTAGAGCAACAAAACAATGCCAGCGTGGCTGGAGAGAAGTGAGCAAGGGAAGGGTAGGAGGAAGAGGTTAGAGAGGTAGCAAGGGGCTAGACCACAGGCAAGATACAGTTAGTCTAACCCACCCCATTTTGTAGTCTAAATCATGTTTGCATTTTAGTAGGCCATGATAAGGACTTTGGCTTTTACTCTGAGAGTGATGGGGCGTCGTGTAGTGTTCTGAGCAGAGAAGAGATTTGGTTTTGTTTCACAGCGCAATTCTGGCTACTGGATGGAAAGTCAACCTGGGAGGAGTTGAGAATGAGAAATGAGGCACAGACAGGGATCCTGGGGAGCACTAGCATTTAGTAAGGAGGATGAGGCAGGCTTTCGGCTGTTTCTCTTCACCTGAAGACATGTCAGCGTGTTGGAGGCTGAGCGAGTCGTCAGCAGGGGCAGGCTGCTTACCTGCCTTGAAGTAGAAATGGAAGGGGTGGGCCTTGGAAGGCTGAGGGCTCCAACAAATTGTGCCTCTTCCCAGCCATGTTTCAAGCCAACTGAGAAATAAGGCAAGAGGTATTCTTTGGAGGAAGACCAACATATCAACTTTATTATTGGGTCAAGGCTAGGCTGGGGGAAGTGACTTTGTTAGGGCAAATGGGCTTTGTAACTGAATTTGACAGACAGACCTGCTCAGTTACAGGGCTGCTGGACCATCTCAGCCTCCTCCAGTGAGGGCAGGACATTTGTTGTTAAGCCTGTGGCTTGGTCAGGAGCAAGGATTCTGAGCTCCATGCAGGCAAGGGGGATTTCCAAGAATAAAAAAGCGAGGGGCTGAGCTGAGCTTGAATTCAGACAGAGAGCAAAAAAAAAACTGTACTAATTTAGCTCCAAGAGGAGGTGGGTGCATTTCCTTTTAGCATCACCCAACTTTTCATTCTTTGACCTTTCAGGTTTAATCACTGTCATGTACTCTATAATTTACTTTAAATTCTTCAGCATAGGCACTGTGATCTAAATATGCATGTTTGTTTTAATCTACACTCTGTATTCAGTTTTCCTACTTCAGGAATATACACTGCAAGCGTCATTAAGCTGCTAAAAATGCTTCAGCTCTCTTTATCTTGGACTAGCAGTAGAGGCTCTGTTAATTAGACAAATGGATGTCATCAGTAAAATGAGAGGTGTATGAGATGTGATTTGGAAATAACAGACACTCCCACTCTTACCTAAACAGGATTTAAAATTTTAGTAATAATGAATACCCACCCATTGAATAACATTCTGTGAGTTCATACTGAGATAAATAAACAAGTAAATAAATATTCTTTCTTATAATAGAAATTCAACAATAAAAATAAAAGAAATTATGGAATTAGAAGCTTGCCAATGTTGCCCAAAATAGTGGGTGAGTTCCATGATGAACCATATGTTTACATAAGCTCACAATGTCTTCCTGGATATTGTTTATTAATTATGAAGAGGAGAAGCAGTAACTTTATAGTGAGGAATCTTGAAGTGCCCACCTTAATTCAACCAAGCCATCAAAATTAACATCACCCAATAATGGAGCCAGCCATTATCAGGAGCCTCCTGAAATGATGGCGCTGAGGACACAGCATCACTTCTGAGCATTCTTGCCAAAAATTCATAACCTTAACCTAATCATGAAACATCAGACAAAGTCAAAATGAGGAACATTATACAAACTAATTGGTCTTTACTCTTCAAAATGTCAAAGTCAGGAAAGGCAAAAAATGACTGAGGAACTGTTCCAGGTTAAAGGAGGCAATGTGTTAATGACTAAATGCAGTGTGTGATCGTGGAGTGGATCCCAGACTGAGGGAAAGAAAAGCTATAAAGGACATTACTGAGACAATGACAAAATTTGAATATGGACTGAGGATTAGAGAATAGGTTTGTATCAAAGTTAAATTTCCTGATTTTAATATTGGTACTGTTCTTATGTAGAAGAATGCCCTTATTTTTAGGAAACAAAAAACCAACACTCTGAAATATTTAGTGGGTGATTCTTGTGCCTGAATCTGACCATATCCTGTAACCAGAATATTGTGACATTTGCATCTAGTTAACCTTCCATGTACAGAACAGAGCTGGGACTTCACAGAGGTCCCAGAATAGGTGGTAGGACTATTTCTTGCCTGCCTGCAAATCAGCATTTGCTTGGGTGGCAGAATTCCATCCAAGAATTACTTTCATTGTATCTTGGTAGGAAGGTTTCAATGGAGGCCATAGATATTCATCAAAGGAGTCTGCTGTGAATAAGCAAATTGTTTTCGGTGAGTCTGCAACAACCGTTAAGGCTGTGGTCAGCCAGGGATGTGGCTATCTTGGGGGAGACGAGCCGCTCATCAGGAGGGTCCTGTTCCCGTCTTTGTGGACTAGTCACTGTTTTGGAGGGCACCCTCTACAGCGCTGGTGGGCAGCAGAGGTGGATTTATCCCAAAGCTGAGGATGCTGATGCTTCATGACCCCTCACTTGCTCAGGCCCCTTCCAAGGCCCTATACCTGATTTTGTATTCATCAACTTATGTTCTTTTTTCCTTAAACTGCTCCCTTCCTGCAAATTGTATAAACTTCAGGCTTCAAAAAATCTGCTGGGCATTTTAGGTTTTGCCTGCAGCAGGCTCTGAGGTAGGTCAGAATCGCACAGTGAGCTCACAAAGCTGGACACTTACTCCCCGTTCTGTTTCTTACCCCCGTTTAAATCAGTCACATTGTCTATCATCAGAGGGTCTTTGAGGCGAGCAAATTATCACATTAAGATACTCCACAAATAAGATGCAAACGTTATAAAGAGGTCCCGAGTGTGAATATAGATCTCTTTTCCATTACAAATTTTCAGGGAGAAATGAAAGTTGAAAGGTTAGACCTACTTGCATGTTAAAATCCAAAGACAATAAAGTTTTGAAGGAATTAAATTTCGAAATCAAATTATTTTGCCCTTGTGAGTTGAAGTTCAAATAAATGAAAGTCTAAAATTGATAAAATCCATCTCTCCACCCAAACCCAATTGCTAACGGCTCCATCCCAGCTAGAGGTGTCTCAAGGCCTGAGTGGCACTGAGGCCACCTGCGCCAACTCTTCCAGGAAGTGAGATGGTTCCTTAAGACACAGCCTTGCTCCCCACCAAATTAAGAAAACAAGTGACTCTCCAGTCCTGGATCAGTTTTCTCAGGAAAAAGCCTGTTTTTGGTGTTGACAGAGATCACAGCAGAGACTCAATGGTATCTCAAGAAAGGAGGATAGAAGACAAGTCCCTTTTCCCTCTGTATCAAACCTCAGGTCTGAAACAGTGTTCTGAAGGACAGGACGTCCTCTGGAGCCTCAGGAATGAGCAGACACAAGATGGAAAATACAGTTTGATGTGAGCCTTCGTTCAACGATTGTGTCCAATGGTGTCATGCATGGTGCCGTGCTCTAGGGGGCAGTGGTGAGCAAGGCAAGCAAGGCCCTTCCCCAAAAGGATGAGACCCACGCACCCCAAGTGCAGGTGGTCAGCTAGTTCAGATCTTGGAGGAAGAACAGATGTGCCACCACAGGAGATTTCTTTGAACTCATTTCTCCCTAGGTAACTGGGAATGACAGTTCATCCTGATTTTATACCAGAGCGAGCCACAAAGAGACCAGCCACCTGAGGGGAGGAAGGGGTCAGAACACAAAAAAAGAAGAAAAGCAGTTGAACGCTTGTTTCCTGTGGCCTTCCAGGCACTGAGCTACGTCAGCCTGAGGGGGCTTCTCCTCCAGGGGCGTGCCACTGTGCTTCCCGACTCACCACTGTGCTTCCCGACTCTTGAGTTTCTTCCCTCATCACAGATCTTATCAGAGAGATTGCCAGCTTTACTTTTCTTCCCCACTGTAAAAAAAGGACCTCTTTTTCCTTTTTTTTTTTTTTTTTATATCATCCTCCAGCTGCTTCTCAGAGCACAAGGCATTTCTCTTAGCTCTTTACTAGCCTTATTACTCTGAAATTCCTCGCATTTGATTGGCATTGCTCAGTGGAAACACTCCTACTAATGTGTGTGCACCCCTCGAACTTTCATCCTCCACCAAGTTGCTACACCAGCTGGACTTTTCACTCAGCTTGTCGACAGAAAGAGGAGTTTTAAATAAACGCGGCAGTTCACAAGGTATGGCGCTTTCTCTTGACCTTTCTCAGGAGGAGGGAGATCCATGTGTTAGGTAACCCCTCAACCAGTCGTGTAACAGTTGGAAGGCAGGAACTTACAACCATTATCAGAAGGAAAATCTGACCTTTTAGATGCCGGAGGATCACAGAGTGCATAGGATGGACTATAACAGTTCTTTCTTTTTTTTGTTTTTTACCCTAAAGACATCTATCAGTCCATACCAAGCTTTCTCAGCTTTCTCTCCCCCCTCCTAATTGTTTTTACCCCCTGCCCTCCTGCAGGTCTTCCTTGGAGTAGAATGCCCTGCTCCCATCTCTCTCCATCCTTGTCATCAGGGGCTTGGGCGAGGCAGCTTCTCCCAGGAGAGGTAGCACGGTTGGCCATTTTGGCTCCTGGGATAAAACAAAGGGAGTCAGAGCCCACTTCCATGTGTTTCTAAAGGATACTTGTGATGAAGAGGATAAAGAGGGACCTCGTTTCCTGGCTAAGATGAAGACAATAATGGGTATCTCCATAGCAGCGCTAAATGACAAATATCCATAAAGCCAATGCCTTTCCGATTCTTTTAGGAATTTATCTGTACAAAGGCGGTACCAAACCTATCTATACAAAGATAGAGCCAATTAAATGTTGAATGGACTCAGACATCTAGGCAGACTGAACCCACCACTGATTCAGTCATTCTGCTGATTTCTTCAGTTTCCTTTCCATTTTTGGATTCTCATGTCTCCTCACCTGCAATCATCAACACAATGAGAATTAGCTGGGTATCCTGCTCATAACTAAGTCAAGAATTGTTATTGTACTTGTAATTCATCAGCATACATTCACATTTCTAGTTTTACAAGTTTCCATGGTAACATCCCTAAAACAGTCTGTGTCCACAAAACAGTGAAGTTGATGGAAAGTAAACATTCAGATCAACCAGTTGGTTGGCCATTGTGATACCATTAATGATTTTTGTTTTCTCCATGAATTAGCAGAGTTCCAGGCCCATTTAAATGTCAAAGCAACTTGTATTTCCAGAAAACTTAAACTGCAGATCATTTCGCAGTGTGATAATAAAGCCATCGAAGGGCCAGATTCGAGGTAAATATGCAATCAATAACATTCCTCTATATAAGGAATAATCAGTTAGAAAAATAGGATAAAAAGAGACCCCATCACAATAGAAACAAGACCCATAAAGTACCAAGGAATACTTTTAATGTGAAACATATGTGACCTGTGAGAAGAAAGCCAACCAACCAACCAACCAACCAACCAACTGAATAAACAAACAAAAATGGCGGTAAGCTACATGAAGGCCTGACTGAATGAAAACAAGAACTGTTCCCATTTCCTTTTGGAGGCAAGAACATATTAAAGATACAATTTCTACTTAAACTAATCTATAGATTTATGCAAATTTCCAGTGAACACCATGGAACAGTTGTTGTTTTTTTTCAAGCTCTTTATTGGAAAATAATTGCTTTATACTCTTGTACCAGCTTTTGAGGTACACCAAAGTGAATCAGCTGTATTTACACATATATCCCCATATCCCCTCCCTCCCGCAACTCCCTCCTGTGACTCCCTCCCGCTCTCCCTGTCCTGGGCCTCTAAGGCATCACCCATCATTGAGTTGATCTCCCTTTGTTATACAGTAACTTTCCACTAGCTACCTATTTTACAGTTGGTAGTGTATATATATGTCTATGAACTTTTATTGAGATACAGTTGACATACAATAAACTGCATATATTTAAAGTGTACAATTTGATATTTTTTTTCTTATTAGTAATGTATATATGGCAATCCCAATCTCCCAATTCATTCCCCACCAACCCTCCCCGCTTTCCCCACTTGGTGTCCATATGTTTGTTCTCTACATCTGGGTCTCTATTTCTGCCTTGCAAACCGGTTGATTTGTACCGTTTTTCTATATTCCACATATATGTGTTAATATACAATATTTGTTTTTCTCTTTCTGACTCACTTCCCTCTGTATGACAGTCTCTAGTCCGTCCATGTCTCTGCAAATATCCCAATTTCATTCCTTTCTACAGCTGAGTAATATTCCATTGTGTGTATGTACCACATCTTCTTTATCCATTCATCTGTTGATGGACATTTAGGTTGCTTCCATGTCCTGGCTATTGTAAATAGTGCTGCAATGAACAGTGGAGTGCATGTGTCTTTTTGAATTATGGTGTTCTCTAGGTATACACCCAGTAGTGGGATTGCTGGGCATGGAACAGTTTTGAAAGATAAAATTATTTACCTGAAATAGTTAATGAATAAACATCAAAGAAAAAGATTGTGATTATCCTAGTGGGTACTAGGGTTGCCATTTATGAAAAGATATTTTCAAGCTGTGGTAAAGAATATGATCTGATGCAGATCAATGGAACATAGTACCTACTACAGATATGGACATTGGTATGCTTAAGAAACTAAAATATTATAAAGAAGGTCACATGATCAATGGGAAAGAGAAAGATTATTCAATAAATGCTATTAAGGAATTTGGATGGCTTTAAAATACCTATTCAAATCCTCCTCTAACATTGCACACAAATTAATTCTAAATAAATTAAAGAAGTTTTAAAAAATTAAATATATCAACTAGAAGAAAATAAAATGGAATCTTGGTTAGACCTCTCATGGAAGGGATCCATGCCAAGCCTATAAGCTAGATATGAATACATAAAAACCTAACATTCTGAAATGCAATAAAATAAAGCAAAATGTGGGTGGCAGAGGAAAAATATTTCCAATGAAAAAGACAGACAAGGTCTAACACTTGCTAATAACTAAAATATGTTTTAAAAAATGCATAAACAAAGCAAAACCTCTCTGATGTGAATATGGGCAAAGGACTTGGAAAAAAAAAGATTTTTAGGGAGGAGTTAAGCAGGTCAACACATATAAAAATGTTTATCTTCATTAGTTGCAAAAGAAATGTAAAGACATTATAAAGAGGTTCATACTTGGCCTATTAGCAAAGATTTTTAAAACTCTAATCAATGCTAATGATAATTTAATGAACCTGGTGCTCTCATAAGTTTCTACTGACAACATTCCATTTGGAAAACATTTAGACAGTGTGTATCAAGCTTCTGAAAATGTTTATACCCTTTGAAACAGAATTTCACTTTTGGAAGGCAGATAAAAATACTTTTTGTACGAACAGATTTATTGCATCATTATTTATGAAAGGATATAACAAAAAATATCAAAGTGTTCAGCTGTAGGAAAATGATTAAGTAAACATTGGTATATTCAGATAAGAGATTCCAGACTCTATATATTTGTGATTACAAAGCTTATGCATAGAAAAATAATAACGGGTTGAACGATGGGACTATCAATGGATTTTTTTCTTTATTAAATAGGTTTTAAATATTGCTTTTTAAATTACTTTTTTTTTTTGCAGAAAAAATAGGAAATACAAATAAACAAAAGAAAAAAAATATGTGAAATCCTACCACCCAGAGGCAATCACTGTTTTTAGTTATTGTCTCTCTAAACTTCAACAACTTACTTTATATTTTGAATTGATGGTACATTCACATGGTTTAAAAACCAGAAAGTATAAAAAGGTGTATGGTGAAAAGTCACCTTCTTGTGCTTAATCCCCCGGTGTCAGTTTCCCACTCCTCAGATTTTTAAATATATTACACATACGTGCAAATACAAATCTAGATTTCTCACCCTTTTTGCCCAAAGGGAAACATAACATATACACTCTTCTGAAACTTGCTTTTTTTCATTTAATAATATTATCTAGAAGTTCTTTCCATATCAGCATAAAAGAACTTGCTCATTTTTAAAAAATTATTTATTTATTTATTTATTATCTGTGTTGGGTCTTCATTGCTGCACTCGGGCTTTCTCTAGTTGAGGCGAGCGGGGGCTATTCTTCATTGTGGTGTGCGCTGCTTCTCAGTGTAGTGGCTTCTCTTGTTACGGGATCTAGGCTCTGGGCTTCAGTAGTTGTGGCACATGGGCTCAGTAGTTGTAGCTCGCAGGCTCTAGAGCACAGGCTCAGTAGTTGTGGCGCATGGGCTTAGTTACTCTGCAGCATGTGGAATCTTCCCAGACCAGGGCTCTAACCCGTGTCCGCTGCATTGGCAGGCAGATTCTTAACCACTATGCCACCAGGGAAGTGCTCTTTTTTTCTTTTTTTCTTTTATAGTTACATAGCACTCCATCATGTAGACATACTGGAGTTTAACATCCACTGTTAATGTTCATACTTTTTCTATAAGTAAATTTTCTCTTTATAGGTTTCTCTCATTTCATAATTACCTTTAATAAATGTACATTTTAATGAAAAAAGAAACTTTATTAAAACCATCGATTAAGCTATTAAAATTTCATCAAAATTTGCAGATGTTAATTATAATTCAGAGATACTGACTTTCCAATTCCAAGGATTCAACATAAACAGAGCCATAAATATCTCAAAAGATAGGACCCATCCCTGCAGAAATCTGCTACCATGAAGGCAGCTCAAGATTCAGTTCCACAGGGTTATGACAATAGTCTGTGAAACAATCTGTCAGCGTTTTCAGAAATAAGATGCGCAACGCCTGGAGCTTCAGCCAGGCTCCCAGGAAGAGATGTCAATGAGGACAGGGCTGCCCTGGGTGACATGTTTTTAAATAGCTCAGAGGCCAAAGCACACTGCAGGGTGTCAGGCATCCTTCTGACATTTCTACGGGTTATAAATTTAGAGTTGAACCTTTATCAAAATGAAATGTGTATACTGTAATGCTTTCCTAAGAGGAAACCCGGGGAAAGCACCATGTGTAATTAAGAAGATAACTTTTTAGCCCATGTTTTGCTCTCTGTCACTGTGTACCAAGCCAGCCCAAAATGGCGTAGCTGAACAACCATCTGTTATTTCTCGTGATTCTGTGAGTTGACTCAGCTCCATTGAGGGGAACGTCTGCTCTGTGCTGTGTGGCTGAGGACACTCAACGCTGTTGTATGCTGTTGGCAGCTCAGCTGGAACTGGAATGTCCAAATGGCCTCCAGGGTCCCCCTCCATTTGGCTTTTCACCCTTCAGGGGTCCAGCTCCAAGATGAAACATCTCAAGAGGACAGGTCCTCATGTGCAAGTGCTTATTAAGCCTCTGCTAGCACCACATTTGCTAATGTCCCATTGGCCAAAGCAAGTTACACAGTCAAGCCCAGAGCCAAGGAGTTGAATACACAAGGGCATGAATACCACAGAGTGTTTTTCACTGGGGCCACCAGAGTCTGTCTAATGTTTTTGTTTGACCTGGCTTACTTCCCTCTGATAAAGTCACTGATAGGAAGCAAGTGAAACACTGAACTAATACCAGAGATCAAACAGATGAAGTTTTTCTGACTTTAAAAAACATCCCTCAGAAATCTTAGAGTACAGCTGAGCAGTGTTGATTATAAAGGTAAAATGTATAAACTGCAGCAGAGTTTTAGAAAGTATCAGTTTATCCAGCTACTGGGAGACAAGCTTTACTGCATAGATGGGTCCTTTCAACTCCCCTCGCCCCGGGGTTCTTAGGGAGATCTCTGTCTATCTGTGGCCCCAGATTTCTCTGCAATTCCTGCCGTCAGGCTGAAGCAGGAGGACATGAGTGTGGGTGGATGGTACAGTGCCAGTCATCACTGCCACCAAAGGGCTTGAGTCTCCCTGATAGTAAGTAGACCAATATGAGAAATGATTCCATCCAAAGTAAAGCATTCAAATTCAAAAGACAACTCTGTGTAGAGGATAAATACTTAATTAGCTGGGGGATGCTAGCAAGAAAATTAGGATTTTGTAGATAAACTGAATCTGTTTAGAAGGAAAACAAAACAACCAAATCAACAGACAGACTGAATCTCAACCATCTGGGAGCAGGCGTTAACATGAAAAATTATTTTGACATTTCTAAAAAATTACTAACAGTGGAGAGAGTGAATGTTGAAAGAACTGCTTAAATCCTAATATAATAAACAATATCGACAGAAAGGCAAAAAGACAATAGTAGTGAAATAAAAGAAACATCTCCTGCAAATATGAGTTGATTGAACTTGCTCGTTGAGGTCATGTAACTTGGAAAAATGGTGCTTATTTTTATTCTCTTTTTTTCCTAATAATTACAGAGTAAATGCTGAAATAGAAACATGGATTGGAGTATGTAAAAATCTATTTAAAAGAAGATATAGGTTGGTAAAACTGTGACCTTCTGCAGAAGTTTTTTTTAATGTAATTTTTTGTTAAAGCAAAAATTATAAAGATTTGAAGTGACAAACAGAATAGAGTGATTCATCCATCTATTTGATCGCATTAAAATGAAAAACTGAACAATTTGACATTTTAAATAATGAGTCAAAGATATTCAAATTATAATATATTCTTTAGCCCCTAAAATATTTTTCTCCTTGTCTGGGATTGGCCAATACCAAGAACTATGCTTCTTCCCGAAATACAGTGCAAGAAATGCTTTGATGAGTCTTCCTAGATAGCACAGACATGACCATGATAGTGGTTTGGTGATGATTGCTAATTTATTGAATGCATAGTGTGTGCCAGCCACTGTGCTAAGAGATTTAAATGCTTATTCTCATGTAATCATCATCCCACTTTACAGATGGAGAAACTGAGGCACAAAGATACATGTGTAAGTCACTTGTTGAGAGTCATATGCTTAGTAAAAGGCCAAGATGGGATTTGAAGCAAGCACTCTGTCTGCAGTTCCAACATCCCACTGACTTCGGAGCTGTATCAGAATGGAGGCTGGGAGGAGTAAACCTGGGAGTTACCATACCAACCAAAGAAAGGAAGCTGGAGAATTGTTGACATACCCAGCTCAATAAATAATCTGCTACCCCAATTTTCTTCTTTCTACTCACATTCTTTTATTCTTCTGTTGCCACTTTTACAAAGCAAGCAAGCTCTCCAAACAGTCCACACTTTAAACTAACAGGAGACTAGAAAAATCTAGTCCTTTAGATATCATTTATTTGCACTTTTTTCCCTTGTAGATTCAGTAAGGAAACAGTCTTTATTTTCCATTTAATTTAAACAGCACCGGTTGGTCTCTTGGAACACAAGAGAGCGTTCTGTTTTAAAGACACAGTCCTATGTTGCCCTCTAGAGGAAGAAATGTAAAAATCTCCTTTATCTTTACTTAGGCTGTCAATTTTTAGCAGTTTCATGATTCGATTATTTATTATGTACAAAGAGATAAATGCATAATTAAAAAGCAAAATTTTAGTACACTTTGAATCAAGCATTTCAAGAATATTTAAAAACTGGACTATGGCTTAGAGAAAAAAAGAGTATTATGAAAAGTTGATTCTTGCATTTTTAAGGAAAATTTGGAGTTTTCATCAAGTTCTAATCTATAGAACTACTTTTTTTCATAAAACACACTTGTAAACACGGTCTTTCCTTTCTAAAGATTTACGTTCAAGGAGGAGAAGACAAGCTGCAGCTCTTTCTAAGTTCACTTCTGTTGCTGTGGCGGCCCCTCCTGTTCCTTTAGAACATACCTGAGGTCTTTGCCAGCAGGACCCTGCGGACCTCACTCACTCTCCATCCCCGGCAACCAGAGGAGTCTCTGGCCCATTGTAGGCACTCAATAAACACTTATCAAGTGAAAGTTTTTCTTCTTGTGTTCCATTACTAATCAACCCTTGCTGAATAACTGTGCAGATAACCTAGAAAAAGCCAAAATTCCTGGTTAGGCCCAGCCAGCTTGTTTTATCAGTGAGTGAAATGAGATTTCTCCAAGGCAAGTCAGCCTCCAGGATTAAAAAAAGAAATACCCCTTGATTGTCACAGAGCCTAAAATTCCATTATGAACGACTGACCTTTTTGCGTGATACCCTTTAACAATATCCTATTAAATGTTCACACTTCACAGGAAAATTAACATCTTAAGTGCTATTAACTCTAAATTTGGCTGGGTCAAGGGCAGCCCTAGCTCCCAAGTACAACAGGGATTGTGAAAGGTGATTGGTTGAGGTATGGGAAGAAAATATTAGAATTTCTATTGATGGCATCTTTAAAATATCTTTGTTTTGCATGATTTATAATGTATATAATTTATTAATACAGTGGTATATGTATATAATCTATTGTTATATGCTTACGTAAGCATTGGAATATTCATTCAAAAATTTTTCCTAATAAATTTGAAGACCACTGGTGAAAACATGACTTTGGAGTCAGGCCTGACAAGTCCAGCTCTGTCCTTAACAGGCTGTGGGAAACTGGACAACTTCTTTAACCTCTTTAAGCCTTTATTTCCTCTTTCATAAAAGGGGATAATAATATTACTTTTGCAATGTTGTGGTAAAAACTGAATGAGTTGTCTGTAAAGTGTTCAGCCCTGGGCCTAGAAAATCTTAACAGCTCAATACATACAGCCAATCTCACGGGTGCGTGACCTGTGCAGTCACACCGGATCCCCGTTCAGAAGGAACTCGAGTTTGGCCTAATGCTCTGCTATCTCTGTCTTGAGATCTTAACAATTTTTGAACAAGTGGCTTGAATTTTCATTTTGTTCTGGGCCATGCAAATTATGTAGCTGGTCTTGGTAAAGGTCAGTTCTCTCTGTCGGCCTAGCTAAATTTGCCACCCATATTTTCTTAGTTCAGTTTTTAAGGTTCATACCTTGGTCCATGTCACCATTTTTTATTTTTGGCTGCATCCAGCCTTCGTTGCAGCAGGCGGGGTCTTCTCCGCGGCACGTGGGCTCTTCGCTGCGGGGTGTGGGCTTCTATTTTAGCACCTGGGCTGCGTGGTTTCTCTTCTCTAGTTGTGGTGCGCAGACTCCAGAGCGTGTGGGCTCTGTAGCTTGCGGCACGGGGCCTCTCTCGTTGAGGCGCACATGCTTAGTTGCCCCACGGCATGTGGGTTCTTTGTTCCCCAACCAGGGATTGAACCCACATCCCCTGCATTGCAGAATGGATTCTTTACCACTGGACCGCCAGGGAAGTCTCCCACATCACCATTTAAGCTTCTTCAGGTCAGCAAGGATACTCCCTGGGGGATGAGAAGTCTTTTATTGAATTTTTTTCTTGAGATATAATTCATGTACGGTAAAACTTAACATTTAAAAGTGTACAATTCTGTTGTTTTAACCCCCTCTCCTAGTTTCACTGAGATATAATTGACAACATTGTTTTAAGTCTGTTCACGAGGTTAGTCTGTGTTTTTAAAGAGCCCTAGATTGGGTGTGAATAGTGCTGATTCTCTCTTGTTTTCACCATTTTTGAAACAGGATCTCACCCAATGATGTGTGGTTGGACTGTGCTAGTTCCCTGAAATACTTATTACTAATAACAGACTAATGCCCTTAATTAACCGTAACATTTTAGAGGGGGGAAGAGATCTACGGATTGTTTAGTCGAACCCCTTCATTTTACAGCTGAGTAAACTGAAGAGATTGAGTTGCCTGTTCAACGCTGTGCGGGAAGTGATTAGGGCTGGAACCCAGGTCTTATTTTCATTTCAGGTGCCCCTGGCTCGATAATTCTGTCCTCTATTCAGATTGCTCACCTTTCCTCAGCGGAATCAAAACCTTTGCTAATATGTAAGATTAGGTGTTTGTGGATACCAGCACCAGGGTTCATAAAAGTAAGTTTTTTAGTCTCCTTTCCACCATAAAATGTTTTCAGAAATTCAGGGTTTCAGGGGTCAAGATATTTGGATTATAAATATTTCTCAAACTTTCCTCACTCTAAGGCACAGCTGATTGATTCTGAGGGCATTCATTTGATGACATATTACTATGACTTCTGTGTACAATTTTTAACTTAGTATAGTCTATAATGGTAGTGATTTAATCAACTTGTGGCGTATTACTTAGCTCATTAAAGTCTTTGCATTTAAACAATGTTGATGCTTTTAAGACTACGGAGAATTATTAGTTTGATGCAGCATCAGTTCCAATATATTCTACAGTTCCGTCAGAAAACTTCGGTTCTGAGAACAGACACCAATTTCATGGCTGGGCAGCATGTAAACACAACAACAGTTAACTCAGGCAATTACAGAGACGTGCATAATTAAATCAAAATCTTATTTTATATTCTTTGGGAGGGCTTCTCTGGTGGTGCAGTGGTTAAGAATCCGCCTGCCAATGCCGGGGACATGGGTTCGAGCCCTGGTCCGGGAAGATCCCACATGCCGTGGAGCAACTAAGCCCATGTGCCACAACTACTGAGATTGTGCTCTAGAGCCCGCGAGCCACAACTATTGAGCCCATGCGCCACAACTACTAAAGCCCTCGTGCCTAGAGCCCGTGCTCCGCAACATGAGAAGCCACCTCAATAAGAAGCCTGTACAATGCAATGAAGAGTGGCCCCAGCTCTCCGCAACTATAGAAAGCCCGCAAGCAGCAACAAAGACCCAATGCAGCCAATTTAAAAAAAAATTCTTTGGGAGCTTTCTGTGGGAGGATATTTTAAATAGTGATGATATATAATATTATTAACAATAATAAATAATTGAATACTTACCATGTGCTAGGCATTCTAAATGCTTTACATACATTATTTCATCCACAACATATTTATGAAGTGGGTTATTATTTTTAATCTCCATTTTACAGATGAAGAAACCAAGATGTTAGGAGGTAAATAACTTACCCAGGGTCTCATATCCAGGTGGCAGAGGTGGAAGTGATGGCACTCCAGAGCCCAAATCCCTAACCATCACCATGCACTTCCTATTTCTCATTGGAGGAAATAAAAACCAAGATTTTACTTGACCTATTTTAATGAAAATTTAATAAAGAAAACACTTGTAGGGGTAATGAATAAACACCTTCAGATGAAAATAAGCCCAAGAGAAGATTCTGTAGGGGATGCTACTTTTCTGATTGTGCCACTTAAAGCCCTGTCTGGAGCAGTCAGAGAGGATGGGCCCTGTCCAGAATCTTGGCGCTAACAATATCTGGAACAGTTTTTTAAAAATTGGAAATATGAAATATTTAGGCAATTTCAAACATATAAAAAAGTAGAGGATAGTATAGTGAACTCACTTGTAGCCACTACCCAGCTTCAGTAATTATCAGCTCAGAGCCAATCTGATTTCATCTCCCACCCTCTCCAGATTGTTTTTAAGCAAATTAAGCAAATTCAGACCTCAAAACTTTTCCTACACAGATATTTCAGCATGTATCTCTAAAAGATAAGGATTCTTTTTAAAAAGCATAATCACAATACCATTATAATACCTGAAAATTCTAACACCTTAAAATAATAAAAAATTGAGTATTCACATTTCCATGGTTATCTCATAGTGGGTTTTTTTTTAAATGGTTTGTTCAACTCAGAATCCAAATAAACTCCATGAGACTGATATATATGTTTTTTAAAAATTTCTATTGGAATATAGTTGATCTACAATGTTGTGTTAGTTTCAGGTGTGCAGCAAAGTGAATCAGTTATGCATATACATATATCCACTCTTTTTTAGATTCTTTTCCCATGTAGGTCATTACAGAGTCTTGAGTAGAATTCCCTGTCCTCTACAGCAGGTTCTTATTGGTTATCTGTTTTATATACAGTAGTGTGTATATATCAATTCCCTCTCCCAATTCATCCCTCCCCCCTTACCCCCTGGTAATCATAAGTTTGTTTTCTACATCTGTGATTCTGTTTCTGTTTTGTAGATAAGTTCATCTGTACCCTTTTTTTTAGATTCCACATATAAGTGATATCATATGATATTTGTTTTTCTCTTTATGACTTACTTCATTGAGTATTACAATCTCTAGGTCCATCCATGTTGCTGTAAATAACATTATTTCATTCTTTTATATGACTGAGTAATACTCCATTGGGTATATGTGCCACATCTTCCTTATCCATTCCTCTGTTGATGGACATTTAGGTTGCTTCCATGTCCTGGCTATTGTAAATAGTGCTGCAATGAATGTTGGGGTGCATGTATCTTTTCGAATTATGGTTTTCTCTGGATATATGCCCAGGAGTGGGATTGCTAGATCATATGGTAGCTCTATTTTTAGTTTTTAAGGAACCTCTATTCTCTTCTTTTGTATAGTGGCTGTACCAATTTACATTCCCACAAACAGTGTAGGAGGGTTCGCCTTTTCTCACACCCTTTCCAGCATTTATTGTTTATAGATATTTTGATGATGCGCATTCTAACTGGTGTGAAGTGATACTTCATTGTAGTTTTGATTTGCATTTCTCTAATAATTAGTGATGTTAAGCATCTTTTCATATGCTTTTTAGCCACCTGTGTTTCTTCTTTGGAGAAATGTCTATTTAGATCTTCCACCCATTTTTTTGATGGGGTTGTTTGTTTTTTTGATATTGAGCTGCCTGAGCTATTTGTGTATTTTGGAGATTAATCCCTTGTCGGTTGCTTCATTTGCAAATATTTTCTCCCATTCTGTGGATTTTTTCATTTTTTTCTTCCTTTTAAAAAGAGTTTTATTGGGATATAATTGACATATAATAAACTGCATATATTTATAGTGTGCAATTTGATATTTTTTATTAGTCATCTATTTTATGCATATTAGTGTATATATGTCAATCCCAGTCTCCCAATTTGTCTTCTCATTTTGTTTATGGTTTCCTTTGCTGTGCAAAAGTTTTTAAGTTTCATTAGGTCTCATTTGTTTAATTTTTGTTTTTATTGTCATTACTCTAGGAGGTGGATCAAAAAGATCTTGCTGCAATTTATGTCATAGAGTGTTCTGCCTATGTTTTCCTCTAAGAGTTTTATAGTATCTGGCCTTACATTTAGGTCTTTAATCCATTTGGAGTTTATTTTTGTGTATGGTGTTAGGAAGTGTTCTAATTTCTTTCATTTACATGTAGCTGCCCAATTTTCCCAGCACTACTTATTGAAGAGACTGTCTTTTCTCCATTGTATATTCTTGCCTCCTTTGTCATAGGTTAGGTGACCATAGTTACATGGATTTGATAATGTCTTTTAAGTATCTTCTAACATACAGTTTCCCCCCGTCTGACACTTTTATTTCTTGTTATTTATTTGATTAAAAAAATAACAGGACTTCCCTGGTGGCGCAGTGGTTAAGAAAATGCCTACCAGTGCAGGGCATATGGGTTCGATCCCTGGTCCGGGAAGATTCCACATGCTGCAAAGCAGCTAAGCCCGTGCACCACAACTACTGAGCCTGCACTCTAGAGCCTGCATGCCACAACTACTGAGCCCATGTGCCACAACTACTGAAGCCCATGCACCTAGAGCCCGTGCTCCACAACAAAAGAAGCTACTGCAGTGAGAAGCCCGCACACTGCAATGAAGCCTAGCTCCTGTTCGCCACAACTAGAAAAAGTCTGGGTGTGGCAACAAGGACCCAACACAACCAAAAAAAAAAAAAAAAAAAAAACAAAAACTAGTTTCCTTTGAAATTGCCCAAAGTCAATTTTGCTAATTGCATTTCTGTGGTATTACTTATTATGCTCCAGTATGATGACTGAAAATATTTTCATTTTTTTAACTTTACAATTTATCCTCAGGGAGGTAACTATTTTATTTTATTTTATTTTTTGTCCTTAAATACATCCTTGGGATGTACAGTCGATCTTCCTTCCATGTTTTAAAATCAGTGAAGTTTTAATTTGCATATCTCTTATTTTGAACATTTCTTTTTTCCATATGATTAAGGACCATTTTTATTTCTCCTTACATAAACTGCCTATTCATATTTTTCCATAGGGTTAGTGGACTTATTTTTTATCAAAAGAAGGTCATATATTAGAGATATTATCCCTTCTCTGTGAGATTGATTACAAATATTTTTCCCAGTTAATACTTTTTTTTCACTTTCTTATGCTATCCCCTGCCATGCAAAAGATTCTTAATTTTGGGGGGAAATTGAATGTATCAATTTTTGCCCATATTACTTCTTGATTTTGCATCATATTTAGAAATATTTTTCCAGATTGTAGGTGAATTAACTCATGTTTTCTTTCCGAGCTTGATGATTTAATTTTTACATTTACTGTTGACTCTTGAACAACAGGGTTTGAACTGCGAAAGCTCACTTACGTGCAGATTTGTTTCAGTAGTAAATACTACAGAACTACACAATTCCTGCTTGGTTGAATCAGGGATAGGGAACCACATATACAGAGGAACTGTATATACAGAGGACCAACTATAAATTATACACAGATTTTTTTGACTCCTCAGAGGTTTGGATGTCCCTAAATCCTGTTTTTCAAAGATCAAGTGTATATTTCTGACCAACTTGAAATTTATTCTGGTGTCAGGTGTAAGGAATGAGTCAAATTCTATCTTCTTCAGAGCAGGTTTTAAAATTCAGGACTTTATAAAAATAACAAAGGAACACGTTGAGAAGGCGTGGCCCCACATTTTCTGGTATAATCCAAACAGAGAAGTGAAAGTCCACAGCGGGTTCCACTCTGTACCTCTGGCTCATCCTTACTAAAGAGCTGGCCTTGACACCTAGGCCCTGAGGCTACTAGAATAATCCACGCTTTAGTCCACTCAAGGCTGGCTGCCACTCCTCCCTGACCCCACTGGTCACCCTTTTGTCCTAAGGGCACTTACCTCACTACTCCGTTCTGTGAGTGTGGCTTCTTTGTTGCAGAGTCTTTCCTGGGAAGTTCTCTTTCTTCATATTTATAAATGCTGGTGCTGAACTCATGCTTGGTAGGGAACCTCTGTCAGTTGATCTTTGCAGAGGGCTTTGCCTCCCTCCCTGTGGTTCTTACTAACCTGAAAAGTGGTTTGGCCTCTGCTTGGCCCTTTAGAAATCTCTAACCTGAGTGCTTGCACACCAGCATTTTCTTGGCAGGCTGTGTTCTCTCTGGTCAGTGGGGGAAGGAAAGCTTCTATTTTGCTACCGTTTGTGAGAAGAGTCACTTTCTTATAGTAATAACAACAATACTACTGGTTAAAATGTATGGAATGTTTACTGTGTACAAGGCACCAGGCATACCCCAACACCTGTGCAGGCAGGGCAAGAACACTCCAGGGGCTCATTCCATATGTCTACATGCTTGAACGTTAGACATTGAGCAAGCTGTCTCTTACCATGTCATATGTGCTTTCATAACAACCTGGAAGGACAGAGTCAAATGTAGAATTCTTAGACTCCCATGAGCTCCATGCCAGAATGCAGCAGTATGCAGAGAAGTGGCCCCTGCCTGCAGGCTGCCTTCCTTCTTGTCCCACCTCCTACTCTGTCCACACCACCAGGGACCTTGTGCACAAGTTTGCATGCAATCAGCCCATACAGCCAAGCTTCAGATTCATGTCTTCCCACCCCACAGATAGCTGTCCCTTCACGTCATCCTTTAACTTAGGAGAGTACACCCCAGCAGAGCAGTCCAGAAGAGAGCCCTGCATGTGGACTCAGGCATTTTTGTGCAGGTAACTCTAGGGTCTCAGACGCCTGCAGTAAAGGGAAGGAGGAGTATGGGTTCTGGGTGGAAATGTCTCCTTGCCCCTGAAAAATCTTTACCCATAAGGAAGAGGAGAGTTCATACAGGGTCTCAGGTTGTTTGTGCATTTAACTCATTCAATCCTTACAACACTCCTATGAGATAGGTCCTGTTATGTCTATTTTGCAGATGAGGGAACTGAGGCTTAGATTAGGTAAACTGTCCAAGGTCGAAAGATTACTAAGTGGCAGAGTAAGGATTACAATTTTGTCAGTCTGGCTCTAGAAACTTATCTTCTGAACTGAAAGGATTTCCCCATGTCACAGTATTCTCATGATACTTTCTGTGTAACGTTATTAATCCCTCCCCACAACAGTACTCAGAAATTATCTTTTTGATAACTATATAAGCAGTTAATAAAGTTGTTGTTGTGGAATTTCTTCATTCTTGGCCATGACCTGAGCCTCCTTTAGTAGTAAAATTTAGGTGTTTCTAAGATACTTTCCAGCTCTAGAATCCTGTGATTCTTAAGTGGAGATGATTATGATTTCCCCTTCAGTGTAAGCTTAAGCAATGTTCTAGAAAGTATACATGAAGGTAACACAAAACTAGTAATAATTAAGAATTATAATTAAAAATAATAATTATTAAATTATTATTATAGGAACCTACCTATCAGTGAGATTGCCACACATCTTTAAAGTTTTGGGACACAATTAATGTCTTCTATGGGAAACTCTCATTGCTCTCACTAGGAAATACTGCAAAAATTTTAGAGAAGGTGCATTAATTAGCCTATAGGGTTCACTTAGGAAGAATATGTAATGATGTCAGCTTCAATGATCCAGATCTAACAACTAGATGTTACCCCTAATATAATCAACCTAAAACATTTAAAATGTACTGAATGTATAGCATAGGTTATTAGCTATATAACTAATTTTTCATGTTCTTTGAGACTGGAGATCTCATTCAAGAGTTTCAGTAGGGGCTTTATTAAACAGGAACACTATGACTAAATTAATACCAGGAGAAGAAAAAAAGAATTATTGCCAGGGCTAATGTTTGGATTAAGAAATATCAAACGATGTGCTGAAGTTGTAGATGTCTGTACATTGCAAGTTGGTGTCCAGGTAAACTAGACCTTACATAAAGTCATAGCTAGTTACATTTGAAAGACAAACTTTCAAGGTATCTAGGAATGCTTTTTAGAATGGGTCCTTTTCAAGCATGGATTTAAAAGGCCTTTTCTTACTTGTCTGATCTGATTCTTTTATGTTATCTTTATTGAATAGGGAATATACAGGAACTCTATCTTCAATAAAAAGTCATGGAAACTTTTCATTGATTAGATCTCCTCTTAGACTGTAGTCTCTACCTCTAGCTCAATAGACAGAGCCTCTTTATCCTTTGTTGAAAATGTTTCAAAAGAGACAGGGGAAATCTTTAAAAGTTATTTCTCTACAAATTATCGATAATCACCCATTCCTTTTAGCCCTAGCATTTACATATTCTAATGTGACCTGTATAGTTTACCTAAAATGTTTAATATTCCTATAAAACATTAAACATAGGATAAGTTCTGAATGATAGATTAAAACCATGAACTTTAAAAGTCTTTTCCTCTATGAATAAGAAATAATTTCTGCTCTAAAAATGACTGGCATTCAAGGAATCAAAAAGCAAGAAATTATTAATATGTACAATATACAGGAAATCTACATGTAACAGCCAAGTAAAATGAGTCAGTTTGTTTTTATTTTTATTTTTAATAGCTTTGACATATAATTTACATACTATAAATTCATCCATTGAAAGTGTACATTTCGGGAGGAAGAATCAAGATGGCGGAAGAGGAGGACGTGCGCTCACTCGCTCCTGCAAGAGCACCGGAATTACAACTAACTGCTGAAAAACCATCAACAGAAAGACACTGGAACTCACCAAAAAAAACCTACCCCACATCCAGAGACATAGGAGAAGCTGCAATGAGACAGTAGGAGGGGTATAATCGCGTTAAAATCAAATCCCATAAATGCTGGGTGGGTGACTCACAAACTGGAGAACAGTTATACCGCAGAAGTCCACCCACTAAAGTGAGGGTTCTGAGCCCCACGTCAGGCTTCCTAACCTGGGAGTCCAGCAACGGGAGGAGGAATCCCCAGAGAATCAGACTTTGAAAGCCAGCGGGATTTGATTTCAGGACCTCCACAGGACTGGGGGAAACAGAGACTCCACTCTTGGAGGGCACACACAAAAATGTGCTCACCAGGACCCAGGGGGAAGGAGCAGTGACCCCATAGGAGACTGAACCAGACCTACCTGCTGGTGTTGGAGGGTTGCCTGCAGAGGTGGGGGTCAGCTGTGGCTCACCAAAGAGACAGGGACACTGGCAGCAGGGGTTCTGAGAAGTGCTCATTGGCATGAGCACTTCCAGAGTCCACCATTAGCTCCACCAAAGATCCTGTAAGCTCCAGTGCTGGGTCGCCTCAGGCCAAATGACCACCAGGGTGGGAACACAGCCCCACCCATTGGCAGACAAGCAGATTAAAGTGTCACTGAGCTCCACCCACCAAATCAGATTAAAGTTTTACTGAGCTCCACCCACCCAGCCCTACCCACCATCAGTCCCCCCCATCAGGAAGCACCCACGAGCCTCCTAGACAGCTTCCTCCACAAGAGGGCAGACAGCAGAATCAAGCAGTATCAGCAGTATTTTGTCTTGTGGAACTGAAAACCACAGCCACAGAAAGACAGAGAAAATGAAAAAGCAGAGGACTTTGTACCAGATGAAGGGACAAGATAAAGCCCCAGAAACACAACTAAATGAAGAGGAGATAGGCACCCTTACAGAAAAAGAATTCAGAATAATGATGGTGAAGATGATCCAGGACTTAAAAAACAGACTGGATGCAAAGATCGAAAAGTTGCAAGAAAAGTTTACCAAAGACCTAGAAGAATTAAAGAGCAAACAAACAGAGATATGCAACACAATAACTGAGATGAAAAATGCACTAGAAGGAACCAATAGCAGATTAACTGAAGCAGAAGGACGAATAAGTGACCTGGAAGACAGAATGGTGATAATCACTGATGCAGAAAAGAATAAAGAAAAAAGAATGAAAAGAACTGAAGACAGCCTAAGAGACCTCTGGGACAATGTTAAACGCACCAACATTCACATTATAGGGGTCCCAGAAGGAGAAGAGAGAGAGAAAGGACCTGAGAAAATATTGGAAGAGATTATAGTTGAAAACTTCCCTAACATGGGAAAGGAAATAGCTACCCAAGTCCAGGAAGCGCAGAGATTCCCAGGCAGGATAAATCCAAGGAGAAACACACCAAGACATATAGTAGTCAAGTTGACAAAAATTAAAGACAGAGAAAAGTTATTAAAAGCAACAAGGGAAAAACAACAAATAACATACAAGGGAACTCCCATCAGGGTAACAGCTGATTTCTCAGCAGAAACTCTGCAAGCCAGAAGGGAGTGGCATGATATATTTCAAGTGATGAAAGGGAAGAACCTACAACCAAGAATACTCTACCCAGCAAGGATCTCATTCAGATTCGATGGAGAAATCAAAAGCTTTACAGACAAGCAACAGCTAAGAGAATTCAGCACCACCAAACCAGCCCTACAACAAACGCTAAAGGAACTTCTCTAAGTGGGAAACATAAGAGAAGAAAAGGACCTACAACAACAACAACAAAACGATTAAGAAAATGGTAATAGGGACATACATATCGACAATTACCTTGAATGTAAATGGACTAAATGCACCAACCAGAAGACACAGACTGGCTGAATGGATACAAAAACAAGACCCATATATATGCTGTCTCCAAGAGACCCACTTCAGACCTAGGGACACATACAGACTGAAAGTGAGGGGATGGAAAAAGATATTCCATGCAAATGGAAATCAAAAGAAAGCTGCAGTAGCCATACTCATATCAGATAAAATAGACTTTAAAATAAAAAATGTTACAAGAGACAAGAAAGGACACTACATAAAGATCAAGGGAATAACAATTATAAATATATATGCACCCAATATAGGAGCACCTCAATACATAAGGCAAATGCTTGCAGCTATGAAAGAGGAAACGCAAGGCAGAAATAGAGACACAGGTGTAGAGAGCAAACACATGGACACCAAGTGGGGAAACTGGGGAGTGTTGGGGGGGAATGAATTGGGAGATTGGGATACCAAATTGTACACTCTAAATATATGCTGTTTATTGTCTGTTAACTGTATCTCAATAAAAGTTCTTTAAAAAAATAAATAAATGGAATCTAATTAAACTTAAAATATTTTACATAGCAAAGGAAACCATCAACAAAATGAAAGACAACCTACTGAATGGGAGAAAATATTTGCAAATGATATGACTGACAAGAAGTTCATAGCCAAAATATATGAACAGGTCATACAACTCAGTATCAAAAAAACAACATGATTTTAAAATGAGCAGAAGATCTGGATAAACATTTTTCCAAAGAAGACATACAGATGGCTAACAGGCATGAATAGATGCTCAACATCGCTAATTATTAGAGAAATGCTAATCAAAACTACAATGAGATGTCACCTCACACCTGTCATAATGGCTATCATCAAAAAGTCTACAAATAACAAATGTTGGTGAGAATGTGAAGAAAAGGAGACCCTTGTACACTGTTGATGGGAGTGTAAATTAGTACAGCTACTAGGGAAAACAGTATAGAGGTTCCTCAAAAAACTAAAAATATAACTACCATATGATCCAGCAATTCCACTCCTGGGAATACATCTGAAAAAGAACCCATTACTTTGAAAATATACATCCACCCCAGTGTTCACAGCAGCATTATTTTATTATTTAAAATAGCCAAGATATGGAAGGAACTCAAGTGTCCATTAACAGATGGGTGAATAAAGAAGATGTCACACACACACACACACACACACACACACACACACACACACACACACAATGGAATACTACTCAGCCATAAAAAAGAATGAAATTATGCCATTTGCAACAATGTGGATGGACCTAGAGAGTATTTTGCTTAGTGAATTGTGTCAGACAAAGACAAATACTCTATGTTATCACTTACATGTGGAATCTACAAAATAAAATAAGCAAATGTGTATAACAAAAGAAAAACAGACAGACAGACATAGAAAACAAACTAGTGGATACCAGGGGGAGGGGCCACATAGGGGTATGGGATTAAGAGATACAAACTACTGTGTATGAAATAAGTACAAGGATATATTGTACAGAACAGGGAAATATAACCATTATTTTGTAATAACTTTAAATGGAGTATAATCTATAAAAATATTGAATCACTATGCTGTCCACCTGAAACTAACACAATATTGTAAATCAACTATACTTCAAAAAAAAAGTCATTGCTCTTAAAAATATCTGTTGATTATGGATTGTATTTTTACTGAAATAATATTTGTAGTATTAGGAGAGACCCTTTGGTTGATCTTTCCAGACTCTGACAATTGGCAATATCAAGAGTCTGTCAGATCATTGAACAGAGTTAGGGCATATAAATGTAGTTGTTTAACCATAGTTTTTTCTGTAAAAGATAACCAGTTTGTTAGAGCTAGATCTTGTAGCCTTGACCTCATTAGCATCACACTTTAGATACCATGGAACTACTAAAAATTGATGATGATATTTCACCAGCAATCAACTAATGGGGTTAGAGTCCATATTTTTAACCAAGTAAAATACTTAAAAATAAAAATAGCACATGAAAAGATTCTCTACATCATTAGCTACCACAGAAATGCAAATCAAAACCACAATGAGATACCACTTCACACCTGCTGTAATAAAAAGACAATTACAAGCATCAGAGAGGATGTGGAGAAACTGGAACGCTCATACATTGCTGGTCAGAATGTAAAATGATGCAGCTGCTTTGGAAAACAATCTGGCAGTTCCTCCAAAAGTTAAACATAGAGTCACCATGTGATCCAGCAATTCCATTTCTAGATATATACCCAAGAGAAATACATCCACACAAAAAATTTTACATAAATGTTCATAGCAGCATTATCTACAATAGCCAAAAAGTGCAATTAATCTAAATGCCCATCAATCAATGAATGGATAAGTAAAATGTGTACATCCATATAATGGAACATTATTCCTCAGTGAAAAGAAATGAAGAACTGATACAAGCTACAACATCAGACCTTGAACATATTACTCCAGATGAAAGAAGCCAGTTGCAAAAGACCACACATTGGTATGATTCTATTCCCAGATGGAATGTTCAGAAGAGGCAAATTTGTATAGACATAAAGTAGATTAGTAGTTCACTAGAGCAGAAGATGGGTAGGTAAGGGAAATGTGAATGACTACCAATGAGTTCAGGATTTTAGCGGGGAGGGTGATAAAAATGTTCTAAAATCAGATTGTGATGGTGATTGCTCAACTTGGAATATACTGAAAACCACTGAATTGTACACTTTATTTTTTTTTAATTTTTAATTTTTTTATTTTTTACAATAAACTGCATATATTTAGAGCATACAATTTGGTATCCCAATCTCCCAATTCATTACCGCCCACCAACCCTCCCCGCTTTCCCCACTTGGTGTCCATATGTTTGTTCTCTACATCTGGGTCTCTATTTCTGCCTTGCAAACTGGTTGATTTGTACCATTTTTCTATAGTCCACATATATGTGTTAATATACAATATTTGTTTTTCTCTTTCTGACTCACTTCACTCTCTATGACAGTCTCTAGGTCCATCCATGTCTCTACAAATGTCCCAGTTTCATTGCTTTTTACAGCTGAGTAATATTCCATTGTATATATGTACCACATCTTTTTTATCCATTCATCTGTTGATGGACATTTAGGTTGCTTCCATGTCCTGGCTATTGTAAATAGTGTTGCAATGAACATTGGAGTGCATGTGTCTTTTTTAATTATGGTGTTCTCTGGGTATATGTCCAGCAGTGGGATTGCTAGGTCATAAGGTAGTTCTATTTTTAGTTTTCAAGGAACCTCCGTACTGTTCTCCATAGTGGCTGTATCAAGTTACATTCCCACCCACAGCGTAAGAGTGTTCCCTTTTCTCCACACCCTCTCCAGCATTTACTGTTTGTAGATTTTCTGATGATGCCCATTCTGACTGGTGTGAGGTGATACCTTATTGTAGTTTTGATTTGCATTTCTCTAATAATTAGTGACGTTGAGCAGCTTTTCACGTGCCTCTTGGCCATCCGTATGTCTTCTTTGGAGAAATGCCTATTTAGGTCTTCTGCCCATTTTTTGATTGGGTTGTTTGTTTTTCTGATATTGAGCTGGATAAACTGTTTATATATTTTGGAGATTAATCCTTTGTCTGTTGATTCGTTTGCAAATATTTTCTCCCATTCTGAGGGTTGTCTTTTCGTCTTGCTTAGTTTCCTTTGCTGTGCAGAAGCTTTGAAGTTTCATTAGGTCCCACTTATTTATTTTTGTTTTTATTTCCATTATTCTAGGGGCTGGATCAAAAAAGATCTTGCTGTTATTTATGTCGAAGAGTGTTCTTCCTATGTTTTCCTCTGGGGGTTTTATAGTGTCTGGCCTTACATTTAGGTCTTTAATCCATTTGGAGTTTATTTTTGTGTATGGTGTTAGGAAGTGTTCTAATTTCATTCTTTTCCATGTAGCTGTCCAGTTTTCCCAGCACCACTTATTGAAGAGGCTGCCTTTTCTCCATTGTATATTCTTGACTCCTTTGTCATAGATTACTTGACTGTAGTTTATCTCTGGGCTTTCTATCCTGTTCCATTGATCTATATTTCTGTTTTTGTGCCAGTACCATACTGTCTTGATCACTGTAGCCTTGCAGTATAGCCTGAAGTCAGGAAGCCGGATTCCACCAACTCTGTCTTTCCTTCTCAAGATTGCTTTGGCTATTCGGGGTCTTTTGTGTTTCCATACAAATCATAAAATTTCTTGTTCTAGTTCTGTGAAAAATGCCATTGGTAATTTGATCGGGATTGCATTGAATCTGTAAATTGCTTTCGGTAATATAGTCATTTTCACAATGTTGATTCTTCCAATCCAAGAACAAGGTATGTCCCTCCATCTGTTTGTGTCTTTGATTTCTTTCATGAGCATCTTATGAGTACAGGTCTTTTACCTCCTTGGTTAGGTTTATTCCTAGGTATGTTATTCTTTTTGTTGCAATGGTGAATGGGATTGTTTCCTTAATTTCTCTTTCTGATCTTTCATTGTTGGTGTATAGAAATGCAGGAGATTTCTGTGTGTTAATTTTGTATCCTGCAACTTTACAAAATTCATTGGTTAGCTCGAGTAGTTTTCTGGTGGCATCTTTAGGATTTTCTATGTAGAGTATCATGTCTTCTGCCAACAGTGACAGTTTTACTTCTTCTTTTCCAATTCGGATTCCTTTGATCTCTTTTTCTTCTCTGATTGCTGTGGCAAGGACTTCCAAAACTATGTTGAATAGTAGTGGCGAGAGTAGACATCCTTGTCTTGTTCCTGATCTTAGAGGGAATGCTTCCAGTTTTTCACCATTGAGAATGATGTTTGCTGTGGGTTTGTCATATTTGGCCTTTATTATGTTGAGGTAGGTTTCCTCTATGCCCACCTTCTGGAGAGTTTTTATCATAAATGGGTGTTGAATTTTGTCAAAAGCTTTTTCTGCATCTATTGAGATGATCATGTGGTTTTTATCCTTCAGTTTGTTAATATGGTGTATCACATTGATTGATGTGCGTATATTGAAGAATCCTTGCATTCCAGGGATAAACCCCACTTGATCATGTTGTATAATCCTTTTAGTGTGTTGTTGGATTCTGTTGGTCAGTATTTTGTTGAGGATTTTTGCATCTAAATTCATCAGTGATATTGGTCTGTAGTTTTCTTTTTTTGTAGTATCTTTGTCTGGTTTTGGTATCAGGGTGATGGTGGCTTCATAAAATGAGTTTGGGAGTGTTCCTTCTTCTGCAATGTTTTGGAAGAGTTTGAGAAGGATGGGTGTTAGCTCTTCTCTAAACGTTTGATAAAATTCACCTGTGAATCCATCTGGTCCTGGACTTTTGTTTGTTGGGAGATTTTAAATCACAGTTTCAATTTTATTGCTTGTGTTTGGTCTGTTCATATTTTCTATGTCTTCCTGATTCAATCTTGGAAGGTTATTCCTTTCTAAGAATCTGTCCATTTCATCCAGGTTGTCCATTTTATTGGCATATAGTTGCTTGTAGTAGTCTCTTATGGTGCTTTTTATTTCTGCGGTGTCCGTTGTAACTTCTCCTGTTTCATTTCTAATTTTATTGATTTGAGTCCTCTCCCTCTTTTTCTTGATGAGTCTTGCTAGAGGTTTATCAATTTTATTTATCTTCTCAAAGAACCAGCTTTTAGTTTTATTGATTTTTGCTATTGTTTTCTTTGTCCCTATTTCATTTATTTCTGCTCTGATCTTTATGATTTCTCTCCATCTACTCACTCTGGGTTTTGTTTGCTCTTCTTTCTCTAGTTTCTTTAGGTGTAAGGTTAGATTGTTTATTTGGGATTTTTCTTGTTTCTTGAGGTAGGATTGTATTGCTATAAACTTCCCTCTTAGAACTGTCTTTGCTGCATCCCATAGGTTTCAGATTGTTGCGTTTTCATTGTCATTTGTCTCTAGGTATTTTTTGATTTCCTCTTTGATTTCTTCAGTGATCTGTTGGTTATTTAGTAGCATATAGTTTAGCCTCCATGTGTTTGTGTTTTTTACTGTTTTTTTTCCTGTAATTGATATCTAATCTCATAGTGTTGTGGTCAGAAAAGATGTTTGATACGATTTCAATTTTCTTGAATTTACCAAGGCTTGATTTATGACCCAAAATGTGATCTCTCCTGGAGAATGTTCCATGTGCACTTGAGAAGAATGTGTAATCTGCTGTTTTTGGATGTAATGTCCTATAGATATCTATTAAATCCAGCTGATTTATTGTGTCATTTAAAGCTTGTGTTTCCTTATTAATTTTCTGTGTGGATGAGCTGTCCATTGGTGTAAGTGAGGTGTTAAAGTCCCCCACTATGATTGTGTTACTGTAGATTTCCTCTTTCATAGTTGTTAGCATTTGCCTTATGTATTGAGGTGCTCCTATATTGGGTGCATATATGTTTATAGTTGTTATCTCTTCTTCTTGGATTGATCCCTTGATCTTTATGTAGTGTCCTTTCTTGTCTCTTGTAACATTTTTTATTTTAAAGTCTATTTTATCTGATATGAGTATGGCTACTGCAGCTTTCTTTTGATTTCCATTTGCATGGAATATCTTTTTCCATCCCCTCACTTTCAGTCTGTATGTGTCCCTAGGTCTGAAGTGGGTCTCTTGGAGACAGCATATATATGGGTCTTGTTTTTGTATCCATTCAGCCAGTCTGTGTCTTCTGGTTGGTGCATTTAGTCCATTTACATTCAAGGTAATTGTCGATATGTATGTCCCTATTACCATTTTCTTAATCGTTTTGTTGTTGTTGTTGTAGGTCCTTTTCTTCTCTTATGTTTCCCACTTAGAGAAGTTCCTTTAGCGTTTGTTGTAGGGCTGGTTTGGTGGTGCTGAATTCTCTTAGCTGTTGCTTGTCTGTAAAGCTTTTGATTTCTCCATCGAATCTGAATGAGATCCTTGCTGGGTAGAGTATTCTTGGTTGTAGGTTCTTCCCTTTCATCACTTGAAATATATCATGCCACTCCCTTCTGGCTTGCAGAGTTTCTGCTGAGAAATCAGCTGTTACCCTGATGGGAGTTCCCTTGTATGTTATTTGTTGTTTTTCCCTTGTTGCTTTTAATAACTTTTCTCTGTCTTTAATTTTTGTCAACTTGACTACTATATGTCTTGGTGTGTTTCTCCTTGGATTTATCCTGCCTGGGAATCTCTGCGCTTCCTGGACTTGGGTAGCTATTTCCTTTCCCATGTTAGGGAAGTTTTCAACTATAATCTCTTCCAATATTTTCTCAGGTCCTTTCTCTCTCTCTTCTCCTTCTGGGACCCCTATAATGTGAATGTTGGTGCGTTTAACATTGTCCCAGAGGTCTCTTAGGCTGTCTTCAGTTCTTTTCATTCTTTTTTCTTTATTCTTTTCTGCATCAGTGATTATCACCATTCTGTCTTCCAGGTCACTTATTCGTCCTTCTGCTTCAGTTAATCTGCTATTGGTTCCTTCTAGTGCATTTTTCATCTCAGTTATTGTGTTGCATATCTCTGTTTGTTTGCTCTTTAATTCTTCTAGGTCTTTGGTAAACTTTTCTTGCAACTTTTCGATCTTTGCATCCAGTCTGTTTTTTAAGTCCTGGATCATCTTCACCATCATTATTCTGAATTCTTTTTCTGTAAGGGTGCCTATCTCCTCTTCATTTAGTTGTGTTTCTGGGGCTTTATCTTGTCCCTTCATCTGGTACAAAGTCCTCTGCTTTTTCATTTTCTCTGTCTTTCTGTGGCTGTGGTTTTCAGTTCCACAAGACAAAATACTGCTGATACTGCTTGATTCTGCTGTCTGCCCTCTTGTGGAGGAAGCTGTCTAGGAGGCTCGTGGGTGCTTCCTGATGGGGGGGACTGATGGTGGGTAGGGCTGGGTGGGTGGAGCTCAGTAAAACTTTAATCTGATTTGGTGGGTGGAGCTCAGTGACACTTTAATCTGCTTGTCTGCCAATGGGTGGGGCTGTGTTCCCACCCTGGTGGTCATTTGGCCTGAGGCGACCCAGCACTGGAGCTTACAGGATCTTTGGTGGAGCTAATGGTGGACTCTGGAAGTGCTCATGCCAATGAGCACTTCTCAGAACCCCTGCTGCCAGTGTCCCTGTCTCTTTGGTGAGCCACAGCTGACCCCCACCTCTGCAGGCAACCCTCCAACACCAGCAGGTAGGTCTGGTTCAGTCTCCTATGGGGTCACTGCTCCTTCCCCCTGGGTCCTGGTGAGCACATTTTTGTGTGTGCCCTCCAAGAGTGGAGTCTCTGTTTCCCCCAGTCCTGTGGAGGTCCTGAAATCAAATCCCGCTGGCTTTCAGAGTCTGATTCTCTGGGGATTCCTCCTCCCGTTGCTGGACTCCCAGGTTGGGAAGCCTGATGTGGGGCTCAGAACCCTCACTTTAGTGGGTGGACTCCTGCAGTGTAACTGTTCTCCAGTTTGTGAGTCACCCACCCAGCATTTATGGGATTTGATTTTAACGCAATTGCGCCCCTCCTACTGTCTCATTGCGGCTTCTCCTTTGTCTCTGGATGTGGGGTGTCTTTTTTGGTGAGTTCCAGTGTCTTTCTGTCAATGATTGTTCAGTAGTTAATTGTAATTCCGGTGCTCTTGCAAGAGGGAGTGAGCACACGTCCTCCTACTCCGCCATCTTAGATCCCATTTATTTTTGTTTTTATTTCTTTTGCCTTTGGAGACAGATCCAAAAATTATTGCTATCATTTATATGAAAGAGTATTCTGCCTATATTCTCTTCCAGGAATTTTATGGTTTCAGATCTTATATTTATAAATATTTAATCCATTTCGAGTTTGCTTTTGTATGTGGTGTGAGGAAACGTTCTAATCTCATTCTTTTACATGTAGCTGTCCAGTTTTCCCAGAACCACTTGTTGAAGAGACTGTCTTTTCTCCATAGTATATTCCTGCCTCCTTTGTTGTAGATTAACTGACCACAGATGCATGGATAATGACATTGTTTTAATAAAAACCATACATGTTCATTTCAAACTTTTTTGAACAGTCAAAAAGTTACAAAAAAGAAGGTGAAAGGTTGTTCTAAATCTCACTGCTCTGGAAATAACTGGGCTAGGTTTTGGTGAACTATATTACAATATCTCTATACAGATATAGTTAGATGCCTGGACAGATAGCTGAATGGATAGAGATAATTTCATTAGAATGGAAATTTTTTTTTAAAAAGTGTTTCAATTAATTTTACTCGAGTTAATAACAAAAAGTGAAACTGAAGAATGAATGTGGAGAACTGTTTTTCTATTAAACTGATTCATTGCTCTCCTCCCATCTTTTTACCATAGTTCACCATTTCTGATTCTTTTGTTCACTTCTTGCAATGGCTGAATATCTTTGTCAGGTAGTTTTTTCATGAGTGTGGTATCCAAAGCTTCTAGTGAACATCAATATTGCTTTTCCCTTTCTTTCTTAGTAACATATTGCTGATTTTATTTGATTTACTTATTTATTTGGCTGTGTTGGGTCTTCATTGTTGCACACAGGCTTTCTCTAGTTGTGGTGAGCGGGGACTACTCTTCATTGGGGTGCATGGGCTTCTCATTGCAGTGGCTTCTCTTGCTATGGAGCACAGGCTCTAGGTGCACAGGTTTCAGTAGTTGCAGCACATCAGGGCTCAGTAGTTGTGGATCACTGGCTCTGGAGCACAGGCTCAGTAGTTGTAGCACATGGGCTTAGTTGCTCTGTGGCATGTGGGATCTTCCTGGACCAAATATCAAACCTGTGTCCCCTGCATTGTCAGGTGAATTCTTAACCACTGTGCCACCAGGGAAGTCTCTATTCCTGATTTTAAATTTACACACTTCCCCCATTATAATGGTGTATAATCCTAGCCTCCCTTGCAGCTAGATGCACTCTAAATTCTGGCCAATGGGATCTAAGCAGAAGTGTATGAAACTTACACAAAATATCCTTAAAGGGAGGGGATCTTCTGTTCTCTTTCCTGCTAGCTGGAATGCAAATGTGAATGTTGAACCTTAAACCATGAGGTGAAAGATCTGTATTAATGTATAACAACAAGACAGGAAGATTCCGGGTATCTGACAATGTCCTTAATCTGCTATACTTCCAAACTTTTTATGTGATAAAATTCTACCTTTTTTAATGGTTTATTTGGGTTCTTTAGTCACTTGCCATTAAGCTTCATTATAACTGTCACAAGGGCTAAAAAATGCCCTGAAATTCTTTAATGTCTGAGAATGTCTGCCTGTTGCTTTTATACTTAAACAGTTTAGCTAGGTGTAAGTCCAATATTACACTTTCCTTCTCTATCAGAACTTATAAATACTGCTCCATTTTTTTCTGGCATTGGAGGTTGCAGTGCAGAATGTGAGGCCAGTCTGATTTCTACACCCATCCTCCATTTTTGTTTCTGCCTAGATCCTTGAGAAACATTTTCCCAGTCTTTTATAATAAAAAATTTCAAACATATAGAAAAAAGATAGATTAAGCAACTGCTAATATTTGCCATATTTGCTTTATCTCTCCTATGCGTGTGTGCATTGTGTTTGTATGCACAAAGAGAGGACATTTCTTCCTGAATCACTTGAAGGTAAGTTGTAATATTTTATTCCTAAATGCTTCAGGATATATTTCCTTAGAATATGATTTTCCAAAGAATAAGAACAGTAATTTCTTAATATCCTCTAGAATAATCCATTTTGTATTAAAATTCCCCAATTGATCCTTCTCCCCGCATTGTCTTTTGTGGCCTTAAAAAAAAAAATCAGGATCTAAGATGCAATCAGGATTCAGCCATTGTATTTGTTTGTTATATCTCTTTAGTCTCTTTTAACCAAGAATATTCTCCCACTTTTTTGTTATATAGTTTTTGTTTCATTACATTTACTTTTTTTGATGAGGCCAGACCACTTGTGTTGTACACTGCCCTATTTTCTGGCTTTACCCAATTGTTTACCTGTGATTTCAATTAACTTATTCATCTATCCCATATTTTCTGTAAACTTACAGTTAAGTCATAAGGCTTGATTACAGTTGAGTTAGATATTTGGCTAAAAATATTTTATGCAGTATCTTATACTGCATCACATCAGAGGTAGAAGGAGCAGATTGTGCCAGTACTGGTGATACTAAATTTTATCATCTGATTGAGATGGTGACATCCAGAGCTCATCATTTAAAGTTACATAAATTGTAGGGTGATTTTTTAACATTATGGGAAGGAATATCCTCTCATCTAATCATTTTGGTATACATTTACAAGCTTTTCCTGCATCAATTACATCATTGGATGATTTTCTAAATCTACCATTTTCCCTACATTTATTAGCTAGCATTCTTATGTAAATAGCTTTCCTTTATCAACTGAGAATAAGCTTCAGTTCCTCCAAGAAGACAAAGTAAATGCTTAAATGTTTCTCTTTAAGTACTAATTGGCAAAGATGGTATAACAGTCCTCTCTAAAGCTGGCAAATGATTTTGAAATATTATTTATTCTTGAAGTTAATTTTGCTAGGATATGCCTCCAAGGGGACTATTCTATATCATTTTTTTTTCTGATAGACAGTGTACCACTTTAATCTGCAGATTCAGTTCTTTAATATATTCCTCTATTTTATTTTGTTCTATTTGTTGGCTTCTCTAATTTATGAATGACAATGATCTGTAGGTTGGGTTAGCTTTGCTCTCTCAAGCATTATCTATCTATTTCAACATCCTTGGCTTTTTCCTTTGTATTTCTTGTGATAATTTTCAGTATTTCCTCAATGCTGGTAATTTGATTTCCTTTTTTTTTTTTTTTCTATTGTTTAAACTGTGTTCATATTTGATTACTTCTTTAGCTTGGCTTTTATGTTTAGTATCCATCTTTAAGCTCTTGATATTTTGAATTCATATTGTAACTAAGTTCTTCTTTGGTAGAGAATCTTCTTCATTGACATAAATTTTCTTCAAGATGACAAAGTTTCTTCGTCTATATTTCGTATATAATGTGCCTTTCTTTCAAGATTTTGGTTTACTTCTGCTATGCCTTTACTTTTTTTGTTGCTTATGTTTGATGGGGCAGCTCTTTACAAATAATTTATTCAGATACATTATGGATTCTTCTAGACATTCTTCTCACCTTGTCTGAGAATAATTTGATCTTCTCAGAGCTATAGTTTGGTGGCTGGATATTGCTTTTTATCCATTTTCCTGTAGCCTAATATTGGAAAAGGGTAGAGTAGGAAAAGCAATGAGATCCATTGGGATTGAGTACAGCCTCTGCTAAGGGATAGGCCTTTGTTTTTTCTTGAGATCTGATGAAATGTCCAGTTGCAGAGCCCCTTCCAGGCAGCCAAAGGTGTATGTCACCCCGATGTAGTCTGGCTTATTCTCTTGACTCTGCAGAGTGCCTTGATGATGGCAGATACTGCAAAAACATGTTGTTTCTGCTTAAGACCTAAAAATATCCTCCCCACAATGTGGAAACTATACACTTAATTCTCTCATTTTCCTTTTATAAATTGAAGTATTTTAGTGAGAATTTTCATGAGTTCTTGAACTTACCTTATGTCCTTAATACTGTTTCTTAAGAACATTTTCCCCTCTCATTGTCTAAGAAACTTGGGGTGGAAAATTCTGTAACTGTGCCTTACTCTGCAGTATTTTCTCATCAGTTGTTTAATAATAGATCTATGTCTTGAGTTGATAGGTATAGGTATAACATGCTCATTAGTTATATTAAAGGTAACTGAAGAAATGAACATGTTATATCCATTTCTATTTGTTGAGGAGACTCTTTTCAACATCCTTTTGCATTTTTTTCTGGAAGATGTCCCTTCCTTTCTGGACCATTGCTACTACCTCTAATGTAGAACCCCAACCAAGTTCTACCTTAAGCCTCTAGTGCCTGATGCCTTGACTACTACTGTTTTTATTGTTATTCCCCTCTTTCAAGGGGAAAAAAAATAAGTGGCTTTCCATTATTTTAAGAATATGGTGCAAACCTCTAGGTTCAGCTCCATCCACAATCTAACCTTTCAAGTTTATGTCCCCTTCTCATCTTACACAAATTCTTCCTTGCACCAATTCTATTTTCTAAATCTTGTTTTTCTGCACCTGCCCTTTTATTCCATAGACCCAAGCAGAGTGCTTTCAATTTATGTCTACTTATATCAGTTCTACCTTTATTTCCCATTTCCTCCATGAAGGCTTTCCTGACTTATAGCGCTTCATCTTATGAATATTTATACAGAATTTACTGTCTCTATTTAATTCATTGGCACTGTTTTAAGGCATGGCATTACTGGTCATTATATTTTAGCTTGTCTCAAATCTTTTTCAGACCGTGTTTTTTCGTTTGTTTGCCTTTGTTTTTATATTCAATAGTGCCCTTATTGTCTAGCACAGCGCATCCTCATGGATTTGTAGATCCCTGTTTCCTTAAAAAGAATGATGAGACCAACTCACATCCTCTTCACTGCTGCAGGCAGCAGCTGCTCATCCAAACTCTGGCATTTCTAACCTTCTGGAGGCTTTTCCACCATTCAGAGGGCTGTGCTAAAGCTTGAGGTAGTTGAAGAACTAAGTGATTACACTGAGAGCACAGAAAGGAAAGGGCATGCTACCAGTGTCCTTTGCATCGTCCTTTTGCAGCTTTTTAGTCAGTGAGATTTTGAAACCTCTTCTCACAGGTCAGCCTGTGGCCCGGATTTGAAAAGAAACTACTTTAGAACACAACTGGAATTCATAGTTCACTTCAGGCAGTTTTAGAACAAATGCCACCGGCTTCTGCGTTTGAGGGTCAAGGTTAGTTGTCTGTGGCGTGAGCCACCTTCCCATTTGCAAAGTCTGGTTATCCTTAACTACCCAAGCCTTATGAAGCAGTTCATACATAGGAAGGCGCTGGTTCTTAGGACAAAGTGAGACCACATCCACAGCATTTTTCTTAAACGCGGCAGCAGTGCACTTTAATAGATTAGAATCCACCTGAACAAAAAGTAAAACTGAAGTGGGCAACAAACTTGGGCTTGAGTCGGCTACAGTTTGGTGAGGATGTCGGCTACAGTAGCAGAAGAAATTCTTGAGGTGGGCCGTAAAGATTCCAACTCCACTGCTCTTCTTTTTAGATACACACGCACGCTGGCCTGCAGCCTCAGTCACTACAGAACGCGGGGCGCTGGCCAGCAGTCGCCCTTGGTGCGCCTTCCTCTGAGAACCGCAAGCACGCGGGATGCGGTTAACGGCCTCTCCACGGCCCGCTCCAGTCTCGCGGAATCCTGGGACTTGTGGTCCTGCCCTGCCTGCTCGCTGCCAGGGCCCTTGTGGAGCGGACTACATTTCCCAGGATGCATCGGGAAGGGGGCCACATGGGCAGTGGAGGGAGGGGGCGGTCCCAGCTCTCCGGGGAGTCTCTGTTTCCAAGCGCCGAGATCTCGCCTAGTAACCGGCAGCCGCGGTTCCCGAAAGCGGTGCTGTGGCCCCGCCCCCGGAGCTTCGGCTGGAGGACGAACCTGTCTCCTGCTGCGTTCCAGTGACGAAGCCCATCCTCCGGTGCGGGAGGCGGGGAAGAGGGTTGGGGAGGGGGGGGGCAAGCGGAGGATTTCGCTTGCCCGTGCGAGATCCAGGACGTGCTGGCGGCGCCCGCTCAGGGCAGAGGTCAGAGGCGGGAGAGCCGGGATGCTCCACAGGCGAGCCTGGACTGGGTGTGGGAGGAGTGCAGGACGCTGCCACGGCTGCGCTGTGCTCAGGCTGGGGTATCCCGGGGGCCCGGCATCCCTCGGGTCGGCAGCGACCGATGCCTGGGATGGGTGCGCGCGTATGTGAGGGCTCGCTGTCCCCCGTGGTTCCGCGGGCGCTCCCGCCCCACGCCGGGCGAGGGGCATGACCCTTGCGCACGCGAGACCCCATGGCTAGCGCAGACCTTCCTGGGGAGAGGTACACAATTTGATCACTTGTTTATTTAATTTCTTCTGGACCGGGAGCGTTTGTAGGTTGCTCTTTCCTGCCTCAGCTGCACTTGTGTCTCAGTTTCCTCCGATTCAGAAAAATCTTTTATGACGCTTGCAATTGGAGTTGCTCATTAGTGAGAGCTTCTAAGTTCTTTATGGCTTTCTCGGCCAAGAGACGATTCACGGAGGATATGAATTCCGAACACATACACGGCAACTAATTGGAGCATCTAAAAAATGACCGCTGCATATTTGCCCTGGCTTAATGGGGAAGCAGCAAATGTTCTTTCAAATCGTATCAGCAACCACAAACCAGCAGCATTTAGGGCATATTTCATATCATTAAAAAGATGGATCTGGAGGGAGAAAGGAGGAATAGTTGACAGTTTTTTTTTTTAACTTGGTTTAGTTTGGGGATCATTTTCTTGGACTGGGTGACTTATGCAAAATATCTGTTTCTTTCTTCCTCGCTCTCGCATCCTGAATGTAGACTGTCAGTTTCGGATCCAAGGATGGCGATGGCAAAGCCTACCCGAGTTCCTCGTCAAATTAAAGCTGTCACAGAATAAATCCCGCTGCCTGCTGCGAGGGCGCCCCCCCCCCCACGCCCCCCGCGCACAGCAAACTTAAGTGAGCGAACTGGGTAATCGGTGTTTGGATATGCAGATTCCTGATTTAAAAGGCGGGGTGACCCCCCCCAGAACCTCTCCCGGGGGCCGAAGCCCGCAGGTGCAGTGAGGCGTGCGCGCACGGGTGCTGGCGCCCCAGAAGACGCCTCGCCCGGGGAGAGGGAGCCGGGGCGCCGGGCAGGGTCTGGCGGCCGCTCACCGGCGGCTCATCTCTGGCAGCGGCGGCAGCGGATGATGGTGGCGGCCGGCGCGCTGGTCTGTGTCTGTGCGTCGCCGTGGAAATCAGCGCCCGGCGCAGCACACTGAGCCCCTGCAGGTCCTCCGCAGCCCGAGTCTTGGCTAGGACAGACCAGGCGCGCGCGGGAGGGCCGGGGGGCGAGTGGGGTCGGCGTATCATGGCGGATCGGACAGCTCCCAGCTGCCAGCTCCGACTGGAGTGGGTGTACGGGTACCGGGGTCACCAGTGCCGCAACAACCTGTACTACACCGCCGGCAAGGAGGTGGTCTACTTTGTGGCTGGGGTCGGGGTGGTTTACAACACCCGCGAGCACAGCCAGAAATTCTTCTTGGGACACAACGACGACATTATCAGGTGAGGAGGTGGCCTGGGGCGGGTTTGGGTGGGGAGGTTGGAAGGGTGAGGAGAAGGATGACCAACTGGGCTTTCCTGGGGTCACATCCGGAAGCCCCGTGGAATAAAAGAGTCTCTCTGGAACCTCGTGAAATTACAGAAGGGCTGCTGATTCTAAGGCTAGGGCAGAAGCAGGGTAGGGGGTGCAGGTGGGGAGGGAGAGACCTCTTTTCTCCTTATTCCTCCGGAAGGCTTTTAAATCTCGAGTTAAGTATCCAGATGCTTTTTTGGTGTTCATTCCTGCTACAAGTGGAAGGATCCTGGGTAACTATCAAACACTTCTTCCCTCCCTAACTAGGAAAATGTAGGACCAATAACCTGAACTGTGGGTATCATCTTTGGGGGGCTCTTTAGAAGGTTCCTCAGCAAGCAAGAGAATTGCAAAAAAAAAAAAAAAAAACCTAAAAGAAATTTTACTAAAGGTAATTTGGGATGTTCATTCCTGATGCTTTGAAACTAGGAAATTTCTGTAGTGGGTGGGGAGTTTGTTCTCTAATATTTCACTTGGTAGTGACTTAGTGCCAAAAAAGCATATTTGCGGATGCTTCCACGCCATCACTGAGGTTATAAAAAGCTGGCAGTTTCTGGACCCTGCCAGCCAGCCCACAGAATGACCAACATCTAGTAGCGGATAGCCAGGACTGATTAAAAGAACAAAATTGGATGAATAGCTATTTTAGGGGTCCTCCTTATTAAATTGTAGAGGGGTATATTAAACTGTAGAGGGGTAGATTGTAGAGGGCCCTGTCCTCTCATCTTTGGACCAGACGCATTTCCTCCAGCGCTTGTCAGCTTCGTGTGTGACCAAACAAGGTGTGGTCCAGATGCTGTTCACAGGGAATCCTTTTCAGCCTTTGGCAGTTAGGGAAGATTTCCATGATAAGGGAGCCTCAGCCCACAGGCAAAATGACTTGCGGAGGATAGACTACAACTGACAGAGACCATATTTGTACCTTCCAGACTTGTGTGTTCATTGATGTAGAAAAACTTCCATCACATTTCAGAATATTGCCACTTGTGCTCTAAGTTTCCTTTCATAATGAAATAAATGGTTAAGTGGTGTAATCATAATGGTGTTAATTTCTCTGTGGGAAGAATGCTTTTAAAAATAGCTTTTCACCCTCTTGCAGTGTTGTAATTATTCTGTATTCTGGAACCCCCATGCCCCCCACCCCGCCCCCAGCCCTAAAGTTGAAAAATTTGTTACAGAAAGTAAAAACTTAATATTTGAAAATGCAGTGATATATATAGAAATAGATATATCTATATCTATCTATCTATATATATTTAAACCTCAAATTGTAGAAGGTGAAGATTTTAAGTACTAGGAGCTCTACTGTTCTCAAGATTTGGTGGAACTGACATGTAAAACTTTTTTCATGTCACCTATGACAGAATAGCTTTCTTCTTCTCTCCCTGCTATGGTAATGGTTGTGATTGGGGCATCTTTACCTAGTTCCATCCTGGAGGCTTTGCTTCTGTAATTACCAAGCTGATTATTAAAATCAGAGGTACAAATGATTAACAGTAACTCGTGAAAAGGTTAGATGTTTAAAAATTAAAACCCATTATGTTTTTGCTTTTTCTTAACACAGTGCTTTCCATTACACCATCAAAATAAGATGTAGTCCTTTGGGGGAAGGGAGAGAGTGGCAACTAAATAGAAAATTCCCTGAGGTTAAATAATAGTAATGTGACAGTTCACTGAACCACTTTGAGGATTTGAACTCCTAATCTTAATTTTTTTCTCTAGGAAAAAAATTAAAGGCACTGTTAAACCTGAAGGTGGGAAAAGGGTGGAGTTGCAGTAAACCACTGTTATGACAGGCTGTTGGACTAGAGGGGGTGTGATGATATCTGGCTTAGTTGAAGAAGCACTCAGATTTGAAGAAAAGGTGAATGAAGTTATTTGTGTAACCAGGTTTGCAGGGAGCTTCAATTGTTAAAAAGAAAAAAAAGCTGATTTAGCTTCTAGTCTGTTTATTAAGGCAGTTATATCTTTACACTTTATAGTGACATAGTAGCAAGGCTGCCTGCAGAGAAAGGACTTTATTGCTAAATTTTCCATGATATTTGGTTGGGTCTGAGAATGTATAGGTGAGCAGAGTTCTTTAATATCCATGTATGTGTTTGCACATAGGAATAAAATTAAGTTCAACAGATTAAAAAATACAAACTACAGATCATTATGTAATTAGGAGCTGTAAAATTAGAAAATGTAGAATGTTTATGTTGTTATTTTGCTTTATCTTATTTATGTGAAGATCTTTTACCAGTGAAGGTAGTACACAAACAGTATTTGTTTTTATCCTCAGTATATGGGATTCTTAAGTGCCATTTTCGTCACAATTTTATTCCCAGAAACATATTAGATATTTGAAATTAATGTTGTAAAATATTAGGAATGTTAATGTATTAACTGTATAAATGGAGAGGAAATTTGTAGTCTTTTGTCTTTATGAATTTCAACTCATTTCTGTATAGTGTGTTATACTGCTGATTTTCTATTTAGAATATTGATGTTTGTCATTGGATGAGGAGGACTAAAGCTAAGGTGTTGTGCAAAAATGGGGTGTCTTGGAATCATGACATGAATATTAAAACTTCTAACTCTTGATTCCATCAAACGAGATAACATAAGTAATCATCCACATGGCTGTTGCATTAGTTTGAAGATATAGTCATAATGCATACCTTTCCTACTGATTTATTTATTGTGCTCCTTTCCCTAGAATGTTAACTAGAAAGCAGCCCAACAAATATTGATACCACACTCCATTTTAGAAAACCGTGTCATCTGTGAGATCACGGTGAACTTTAATAATAATGCAGGAGTTGGCAGAGCTCATTAGAGCTCAGCATATGTGTCCTCCTGATTTGACAGACTATGTGTTTAAGTCAGATTTTTAAAAATGTTGGCATGTGAAGCGTAATGTGATTTATTGGATGTGGAGGCTTAGTTTTATTCTCTTGAATGATTACCCTTCAATACAGATAACAGATTAGTGGATGATGCCATATTTTAGCTCTGATAACGTTATGATGGGACAAGTAAATATTAAAGCAGCACAAGCACTCAAATCAGGGCTTAAAGGCAAGAACAGTAATAGAGGCAGGAATAATTACTAACTTGGTTTCTGCTGCAGGTAACAGACCATGACAGAGAACTGGAGCAAAGGAAAGAAAAGGTCATGAGCACATTCGCTCTCTGTCGCCTCCCGTCCATTTTCACAGTGATTCCAGTTGAGACATTTTTCTCCTTACTCTGGATCCCTATTTTGCATCTGACTAGTCCTCTGTCTCCATTTTCACTTCTCTTATTTTTCAGCTCTCTGTTGCAGAGGAGGTTTTTCTGAAGTACAGTTTTAGGGGAAAGGGCGCTGACTTTGATTTCATACCCACTTGGGTTTGAACACACTCTGTGTTTACTAGAGACATCCGAATGAGTGGCTTGACCTCTCATGGCCTTGTTTGTTTGTGAAAGGGTGGGTAAAAACATCTACACTGCAGAATTGTAACCATTAGAAATAATGTATGCAGATAGTTTAGCATGGGGCCTGGCCCTTGGTGCTCAATAAATGCTCTTAGTAATGATAGTGGCAGTACAGTATTTAATTAAAAATACATACACCGAAGACAAAAAAATGTTCCCTCATTGTCCACAGTCTGAAGTCCAAACTCTTGAATTTTCCATTCTCTCTGGTCTTAACCCATCTTCCTACCTTTATTTTCCTTTTCTTAAAAAAAAAAAAAAACCGTAAATTGTTTGCTTCCCACTTGCCCTATAATAAGATTACTCTGTTCTTTCCTGCCTCATGCTGGAATGACTTATCTCCTCCTTCATCCTCCTCCTCCTGATCCCTTTGCCCCAGAGGCATACTGGTGGGAGCTTGGGCTTTGGTCAGGCAGACCTGATTTTGAACCTGGATTTGCCACCAGTTGGTTGACTTGGAGAAATTGCTAAACCTCTGTGAGTTTCAACTATCATCAGTAAAATATCTTCTCATGTGTGCAAGGGAGGTTTAAAGATATCTAACTTGTAGCTTGTGAAGATAACATACAAGGTTCCCCACAGTGTTTGGCCAATAGGAAGTGCCTGTGGCAAGGAGCCTATTTGTATCCACATCTTGCATGGCCCTGTCCATTTCAATCTCACCTCTCCCATGAGAGCTTTTTACCATCCTTAGGTGAAGGGGTGCCTTAGAAGAAGGAATGCCTTGCACTCCTAAAGTTTTAGATCTTTCATGACTGATGCTGCTCACTTAATATATATCATTTAGTGCCATTCTTTCACTCTGAATATTTTCATTTGTAAATGTGTATAAGATCCTTGAGGCTGGGAATGAATTTAATAATCAGAGCACACATTTCCTGAATGCAGACTCAGTGCTACATGTGTGTACAGATTTCTCTCTTCCATCCTCTTAACAACCTGTGACGTTGGTACTGTTGTTAGCCTCAGTTTACTGGTGAGGAAACCAAGGCACAGAGAGGTTAAAGATGTTGCCTACGGTCACTATTTAGCAGATTGTAGAATGGGAATTGGAACCCAAGTCGGTCTGATTCCAAAGCCCAGCTATCACTTCACCACTTTACACACTTTTTGATTTTTCTTAGTCACTGTGGTCCCTACCATTGCGTCTTGTTTCTAACCAGAACTCAGTCAGTTTGCGGCTCCTTGTAACTCTGTTTTTCAATCTCATGCTTTATTTAAGGGTATTTGAAGCAGATCACTAGAACTCTGTCTAGAAATGGAACCATGTTCAAGGTCACCACGACCTTTGAAGCAATGACCTGAGACGAACTACTGGAGATGTTTTTAAAAAAATTTTTAAGTCTCAGTTGTGACATGGCTAAAATTATTTGGTGCTGCAAGTACAATTGCACTTGTTGATTTGAAGAGAGGGGTGTAACAGCCATGGTTGGGCCTGGAGTGTGGGATAAACAGGTTCACATGAAGGCCTGGAGATGTGATTTCGTATTCTTCAGTCCCTTGACCAGTTCGAGTAAATGAAACACGGGGACAACGATAAAGAATCATACCTGTATTGAGTTGAGTGCTTGCTCTATACCAGACACTACACACACACACAGACACACACATACACACACACACACGGAAATCCCTTCACCCACAACTCTGAGAGATAGCCTTTCTTTTACAGGTACAGCTCAGAGAGGGAAAGAGGTTTAAGCAGAGTCACTCAGTGGTACCATCCACTATTCATTAAATCTCACTTGCTGTGTTCATTGGCATTAGCACATAGGGAAAGGTTTTGATGGAAGCTTATGATCTGTTCATAAACGATTTTACTATTGTTATTTTTCTTAATAAGCTATAGTCTGGTGATTCTTATTAAGATTTCTTTACTCTCTAAATTGGGTAGATTTTTCATTTGTTTATTCATCAGGAACTCATTTCACATCTAGAATGTACCAGGTGTGAGGGTGCAGCATTGAACATGACCAAGTTCTTGCCCCCAACGTGGGGGGGTAGGCCAACAATGAATGAACAAGAAAGCAAGGTGAATATAGGTTATGGTAAGTACTAAGGAGGGAATGATCGTAGAGGGGAACTGGGTTGAGTGGAGGTGTGGGAGCTACCTTAGATAAGGTTTCTGGAGCAGCTCTCTAGGGAGATGGCATTTAAGCTGAGACCTGAAGGATGAGAAGGGGCAGGTGAGTAAAGATGTGATGGGGAAGAAAGGTTATGTGCAAAGGAACCAGAGTGGGAAAGAAAGCCCAGAATCTGTTGTAGATATCCAGAGAAAGACCAAGGTCATAGTAATTCTCATCCAGGTCATTAATGCCTCATGGGTTTTGGCACCATATGTCCTAGATTTCCCAGGACAGTCACAGATATTCCATTCAGTTATTGTTATGGATATCCTTGCTCTTGTCATATCATGTTCTCTTTTTAATTAAGAATACATGACCATGTTTTTATTTTTAAAATATAGTTACAATATAATGGGTCACTCCTTGAAAAACATTACACTGGAGTATGCTTTCTTACAGAGAATTATATTGGCCCTACCACCAATGGTCAATCAGAATGTAGATTATACTGTAGTAAGTGAAAAACTCTTCCAAGGCAGCATCTCTAAGCAGGCTGTTCTAGGGCCTCTCCTACCTGCAGAGATGTGGATCTGAACACCTTTGCAATGTAGGTGATGTATTTGCTACCAAAAAAGAAAAAGGAAGCTGCTGGGAAGGTTACCTTGCTGGCTCTACTTCTGGGACTCTTTCCCCAGTAGGCTGAAGACACATGGAAAACCATCCTTTAGCCAGCAGACTACACATTTTCAGCAGTCAGCCTTCTCTTGTAGATTTAACTTGATTTGTCATATGTGGATTGGTCTTAAATGTGATTAAAGTGCTTGACAGCAAACAGTTCTTCTCAAATATCATTGTGCATGGGGATCACCCAAGCACTTGCTAATAAAATCCAGATTCTGAGTTAGTAAGTCTGGCATGAGGCCTGACATCGTGCATTTCTAACCAGCTCCCAGTTGATGCTGATGCTGCTGGTCTACTGTGCAGCAAGATGTTTGGGACCTCGTTTGTGTGGTTCAGAGATCAGCAGACCAGTGTTCCTTTTTTTCAACCCAAAATATATCGCCAGCTTGTGAAACAAGACTTTTAATAATACATGTATATATGACTTATTATTTATTAAATTCTTAAATTAACAAAATCAATGTTTTCATTAAGTTGGCACCTAACCCAGTGTTCTTTCAGAGAGAACTAAGCAGGAAGTGGTTGGAACAAGTTAGGGAGATGGCTAGCGTGTCCCTGTGGGCAGCGGAAGAGTGTGTCCACAGCCTTTGTGTAGACATATGTTTTCTAGTCTCTTGAGTATATACCTAGGAGTGGAATTGCTGTATCATACGGTGACTCTGTGTTTAACTCTTTGAAGTACTGCCAAATTGTTTTCCAAACAATTTAATCAGCAATGTATGAGAGTTCCAATTCCACCATATCCTCGCCAACACTTGCTGTTGTGTTTTTGATTATAGCCATCCTGTGGGTGAGAAGTGGGATCTCATTGTGGTTTTAATTTGCATTTCCTAAGAACTAATCATATTGATCACCTTTTCACAAATTTTTTGACCATTTATATATCTTCTTTGCAGAAAATATCTGTTCACATCCTTTGCCCATTTTTAAATTGGCTTATTTGTCTTTTTATTGTTGTAGGAGTTCTTTACGTATTCTGAATATAAGTCCCTCATCTGATATATTATTTACAAGTATTTTCTCCCATTCCGTAAGTTGTCTTTTCATTTTCTTAATGGTATCCTTTGAAGCACAAAAGTTTAAAATTTTGATGATGTCCAATTTATTTATCTTTTTCTTCTGTCACTTGTACTTTTAGTGTTATATCTAAGAAACCTTTGTCTAATCCAAGGTCACGAAGATTATTTCTAGTTTTCTTATGAGAGTTTTATAGTTTTAGCTTTGACATTTAGGCAGATAATCCATTTTGAGTTAATTTTTATATGGTGTGGGATAGGTGGTCCAACTTCATTCTTTTGGATGTGGATATCCAGTGGTTCCAACACCATTTGTTGAAAAGACTTTTCTTTTCCCACTGAATTGTCTTGGATGTCTGTCGCCTTTGAGTTGCCCTACCAGGCAGCCCATTCCTCTCACACAGAAAGTATTGAACGTTCGGGGACCCAGAAACAAATGATCATTAAAAAGATTAACCTAGAAGTAATAGAAATTCGAGGCTTTGGTCACCATCCTGTATTTGTAAAGATACAGTTATATTCTATGAGACGTATATACAGATTTTTATATATTTAAAGAATATAACCGTTTATACTTTGAGGAGCTGGTAGGTAGATAGAACAGAACAGGACAATGATGAGAAATACTGAATTGAGGGCAAGACGAGGTTGGAAAGGGATATTAAGGGGTTTTAAAAACAAAATACATCGTGGAATTTTCAGTTCTCATAAGAGGCCGTGCCACGGTGTCCCTGGGAAATGCTGGACAGCAGCTGGTGACCACAGCCTTGGCGGGTTAGGTGGACATCAAGCATTTGCCTAATGGGGCATCAGTGCTCCTACTAAGAGTATTCCCTCTCCTGCTGGGGTCTGGTGGTGAGGGTTGGGGCAGAGGGGAGCATGTGGGAATAGGGGCTGATGCTAGCAGGCACCAGAGAAATGGCCTGACCGTACGCACAGGAGGCTTCCTGGAGCTGGCACATCTGCTCAGGTGAGGGAGGTGAGGCTCGGGCAGCAGATACTTACCAGCTGGTGAAGACCTATTTTATACTTTACCTGGCACAGATACTGGTGTGTACCTGCTGGACACCAGCTTTGGCAGTGAGTGAAAAGTTTGCATAAGCAAACCGTGGATGATTTAGTGAGCTTGCCATCTAACAGACATTGAGAAAGAATCTTCCTCAAGCCAGACTTAAAATCTACCTAAGGTTCCCCATTACCAGCAGGATAAGGTTTAAGCTTATCCATGCTCCTTCAGTGTGGTCTCCTAGGACTATTATGATCTGTTCCCTTGCTTTTCCTCCAGCTTGATGTCCCTCCCTGTCCAAACATCCTCCAGCCACATCAAACTCCTTGCAGTTCCCTGGACCCAGGATCCTATTTTGTGTATCTTCATTCTTGCACATGCCATTTTTAAAAAAATAATTTCTATTGGAGTATAGTTGATTTACAATGTTGTGTTAGTTTCAGGTGTACAGCAAAGTGAATCAGCTGTACATATGCATATATGGACTCTTTTTTAGGTTCTTTTCCCATATAGATCACTACAGAGTATTGAGTACAGTTCCCTGTGCTATACAGTAGGTCCTTATCAGTTATCTATTTTATACATAGTAGTATAGTAGATGTCAATCCCAATCTTTCCTCCTCCCCCTCTTCCCCACTCTGGTGACCCTAAGTTTGTTTTCTACATCTTGCACATGCCATTTTGACTGCCTGAAATGACCCCTCACTTGCCCACTTATACTGTCTTTTTCTTCCTTCAGTCTCAGTGCCGTGTCATCTCCCCCTGAAGCCTTACCTTAACAGCTCAAGACCATTTAGGCCCTTCTTTCTTTATGCGTCCAGGCTACCATGCAAGGACCTCCCTGCTGGGGTCATTGTAGTCATTGTTTTGCACTTATTGACTTACCCATCTCTCCACCTGCTCTAAGTTGTGTGTGTCCCCTGCCGAGCACCTGTTGTGGACATAGTAAGTGCTTAATGTATTGTTATTTGTTATTAGTTCTTCATATCTCAAATTATTTGGAAGGAGCAAGGTATGAAATGGGAAGAAACTTCTACAGAATTCATCCTGTACTTACTTTGTGCGGAGAAAATCGTGAAAATAAATTCTCATTTGGCACTTACAGATGGGATTCAGAATCTTCTTTTTAAAAAAATATTTGGCAATAATTACCAACTACTGCATTGCTCTTAAATCTGAAACAAGTTCTGTGTGGCTTCCTCCTATGACTCTCCTGGTATAGATGGAAGAAAAGCTACTGGAGACATATCCGTGGAGGCATTGAACTGTATCCATGGATCACACAATGAAACATTCCTTTTGAATGACTTAAGATTTTTTGACTGTGTCATAAGGAAAATCTTGATTTGTATCTCTTTAGATTTAGGAAACACAGGGGTATTTTAAGTACCTTTTGACAATATGATGGAATAAGTTTGTAGGAGGGATATCTGAGGAGATTGTAAGGTGACACCTGTCAACTCTAAATGAATTTAAGTTCTTACTGGCCCAGAAGAGTTTCACCCGAAGATACAGAAGTAGGTGTTCAAAGGCAGACCTCCTGGAGAAAGTGGCTTTTGAAGAATGAAGAGCAGGCAAGTGGAAAGGGAATAGGGGAAGGAGGGAACACCAGGGAGGGAAGAGCTTGTGCAAAGGGTCTCCTAAAGGAGAGTAGTTCAGTGTTGCTAGAGTGAGGAGTGTATTGTGAGAGATGAAACTGGAGAATTGGGCTGGAGCTGCATCACTAAGAGATCTACAGCTCACCCCACAACTTACAGGGACCAGTGAGAGGAATGAAACAGAGTGAGCCAAGACCAATTTACATTTTAGGAAGATCACTGAAGGCAGCGGATTTCTACTTATATTAATCTTTTCTTTGTGATTCCTCTCCACACTCTTTTCCTTTGATGCCAAACTTCTTAGAAAGGGAGCATGGCATTGTATGAGCGGATTGGGTCCCGTGGGATTTAGCACTGCCCTGTCGCTCTCTCTAGCCAGACATGTGACTTTGGGCATGGGGCTGAACATGGGCCTCAGTTTCCTCCTCTACAAACGAGCGGGCCGACTCACTGTATGATCTCTAAGATCCTCCTGAAATCTTTCTAAATCAAAATGCTGAGATTCTGAGTTGTCGCCATTTACTGCCTCCTTTTATTTATCTTTTGTTCACTCTTCAACACAATGAACTGGCTTCCACTTCGACCAGCCACTGGAGTCACTCTCTGGAGCGGCTTCAGTGACCTCCAGTGCTAAATGGGGCCGCCCCCTGCATAACCGCTTCACAGCACTGGGTAGAGTTGATCACCTTCTACTCAGCATCCTCCCTTTTCTCCCCTTGAGAGTGTAGCCTCTGTAACCTCCTGCCTCCCTGACTGCCCTTTGTCTCGTCTTCCTAGGCCCACCTTTCACACATAGCATCTCCTCAACATCACTGATCATATTTTCCTGCCAAAAAATGCATGACCTGAAGCTAATCATGAAGAAACAGCTGAATACAAATTGAGGGACAGTCTACACCACAGCTGGCCTGCAGTTTGCAAGAAAATGTTATTCTCATAAAAGACACAAGGAAGTAAGGGACTGTTCCAGATTAAAGGAGACTAAAAAGATAGAAGTAAATGAAATATGTGATCCTGGATTTGGGAGGGTAGGGATTGCTATAAATGACAAGATTGGGGCAATGGGTGAAGTCTGAACATGGGGCTATATGTGAGGTAATAGCATTGTGTCCGCATTAAAATTCTGCATTAGATTGTAGCAGTGCAGTTATGTAAGAGAAAGTACTTGTCTTAGGAGACATGTGCTAGGATATTTAGGGGTGAAAAGATATGAAGCTGCAGATTGCTCTCATGAGGTTCAGTAGCAACAACAACAACGGTTATAAGGTGTCTGTGTGTGTTTGTATGTATGTCTGTGTTTGTGTTTCTCATGGCATCTGTTCTCTTCTCATTTCATGCTCTTCCCCCAAGACCTCTTACACACTGCTTCCTCCCTGCTTCCATCCTTCCCTTCCATTTTATTCTCAACACAGCAGGCAGTTGATCTGGCAACAGTGTAAGTCAAGTCATGTTAATTCTTGCTCAGAACTCTCAGAGGAAACACAAAAGTCCTTATAATGGCCTCTAAACCTCTTTGAGGATTTGGCCTCCTGTTACCTCTATGATTAATCTATTTTCTCCCCTTCCCTTGCTCCATTCCTGCCACATTGGCCTCCCAGCTACTGCTTGAATACCCAGGCACTCTTCTGCCCCAGGGCCTTTGCACTGGCTGTCCTCTCTGTTTCACTCCCCCTTCTTGCAGACATCACATGACTTGACTCCCTTCCATTAGGTCCCTGCTCAGTGTCATCTCAGCGAGGCCTTCCCTGACTACCCTGTTTAAAATTCAGACCCCTCCCCAGCGCACTCTTTATTACCCATCCCTGTTTTTTGTTTTCCCTTAGCTCTTTTTTATTTTGAGCGTTGTTGACTCTCTTCAGTAGAATATAAGCTCTACTTGGGCAGAGCTTTTTGTTCACTGCCCTGCCTACAGTGCCCAAAATGATGCCTGGTATGTAGAAGACACCTAGTATTTGTTGAATAAATAAATGAAAGACTGGTGTATGTTGACTTTTGTTTGTTTTGAGATAACCTTCTTGGAATTTCTGCTTAGAATAGGATTTTTTTTTTGTTTTGATTGCCTTTGACAGACTGTGAAGCTTGTGGATCCCATTTCAGAATAATAGGTTTGTTTGTCTGGTTTATCCTTTTACCAAAGTATAATCTAGATATAGAAAGGTGCATATATCATAGTATACAGCTGGATCAATTCTTACAACCCAAATGCACCTGTAACCCTCACCCACGTCAAGGAATAGAACCTTACCAGTACCACAGAGACCCCGGAGGGCGCCTTTTAAGTCACAATCCCCACTGCAAAAGTAACCTTTATCCTGACTTTTAACAGTGTAGATTGGTTTTGCCTGATATTGTACTTTTAAAAGGAATGGTACAATATGCATTTTTTGTGTCTGGCTACTTTCAATCAGCATTATGTTATGAGATTCATCTGTGTTTCTAAATGTTTGTTCTCAGTTCCATATTTTCCATTGTGTGAAAATATCATAATTTAGTTATCCACTTGAGTGGCTGTTAGTTTCTTTTGGCTACTATTAACATTCTAGTACAAGTGAACATATATATGTAGTTCCACGCAGGAGTGGTATTTCTAGGGCAAGGGGTGTGCATGTGACCTGTTTTTCTGGGTACTGCCATATAGTTTTCCAAGCTGGATATATCAATTTATACTCCTACTATCATAGAATAATGTTTCCTTATGCAAAAGTAAAATATATGAATAGGATTACAAAGAAAATTATTTTGAAATATAGTTGTAAAATATTTTAAATAAATGTTGTGATGTATTATATGGGCTTCTTTATTAACTCATACAATTGAAAGGTCTAGAGTTTTAATAATTACTGTGATTTCAAAGCAGTGATGAGTATACGTGATGTTTGAAAGATCTGTAACAACTGTAATATGATACGAAAATATCTGTGGGTCTCTTGCTCATATCATGTTATTGATCTCAAGGTCACAGGTCCTACTATAGTTTGTTGCCTACATTGTGAATGATAGGAAATACTAAAGTCTGTTACAAATTAGTGAAAAATAAAGATTTTTAGTAATTTTTAGTCCATCTAAATACATAAACCCTCCTGAATTCTACTAAGGTATACATGGACTCTAGTTTAAGAACCCCTGGATTAGAGGAACAAAGATGACTTAGAACAAATATTTCTTAAGTGTCTACGATGTGTCATATACTGTGCTAGGCACTGGGGACCCAATAGTGAATAATATGCATCTCTTCTCAAAGACCTTATAATCATGAGGGCAATGTTTATAAATAAGTGAGCAGCTAGATATGCTGTATTCAGGTCAATGATAGTTAGCTCAAAGTATGTGAGAGATTCAGGACACACACCTGACCCAAGCGTGGGAGTGGGTGGTGGTCAGAGAAGGCTTTGTGGGGGAAGGAGCATCATTAGGTTTAGGCTCTGGGCTGGTCACTCTGGCTGCAGTGTGAATGATGGATTGCTGGAAAGAAAGTCTGGAGGTACTTGAAGTATCCAGATGTGAGATCATTATGATATTGGGTTGGCCAAAAAATTTGTTTAGGTTTTTACGTAACATCTTACGGAAAATATATAGTGTGCAAGGAGAGCAATGAATATATTCTGGAGATTCTAGATTCCTAGTGATTGATTGGATATAGGCAGTGAGGGAAAAGGAAGGTGTAAGGTAAGGTCAGTTTTCTGGCATAATCAACTGGTTGGATGGTGGTTATCATTCACTGAAATAGAATGAGGAGCAGGCTCAAGGCCAGGGAGTGGTGAATTCAGCTTTGAACATATTTAGATCGACATGTCTGTGAAACATCCGAGAGGTGATTCTACATATGCATGGGTCTCTTGCTCAGGAGAGAGCCTTGTGAGTTGCAGGGGACATGTGGTTGTGGATGAGAGAACCCAGAAAGCACATGGGGGAAAGAGAAGAGGCCAGGCTTAGGATTTTGAGGAAGATCAACCTTCAGGAGATCAGCAAAGAGGTGCTTGTGAACAGTGAGAATAGTCACAGGGGTAGGAGGAAAACCAGGAAAGTGGAGTGGCTTGGAGGCCAAAAGCAGAGACAGTGTCGAGGAGACCCTCAAGAGTGTCACTAGAGTACACCATCTAAGTCTAGAAGAGGGCCCTGTGGATTTAGCAATGAGAAGACGCGTTGGCAAATTGCTTTTACTACAAAAACACTGGGAATGATTATTTTCCTCTGGGTTGTACTTTTATCTGGGTTTTAAAGTTTCCATTATAGCAGTTAGAATTCCAAGGGCCATTTCCTTTTAGCTTTACTTTTCTTCTTACATCTCTTCTATGTATTTCGTTCATGCTCCAGTGACTTTTATGTAAGCAGTCATCTCGGCTTAATGACTTTTATCTCTAACAAACTCTAGCCCCACCCCCTTTTTGGGGGACAATGAGAGATATCATTACAGACATTGCTTCCTGAGAAGCCCTCCAGGTCTATTATTCTGCATAATAGACAGGAACGCAATCACTTTGGCCAGGCCATGTTAATCTGTGTGCGAGCTTTGTCTGCTGACGGTGAATTCCTAAGTCACCCTTCTTGTCTTGAGTAACACTCACTTTTTAGTCCAGGTGACAAAATATAATGGAGGAGATATAAGTTCTAGGATGTTTCATAATTTTTTTCTTCCCAGAATGTCACTTGGATTTCTATTTAAACTATAGGAGAAAAGTGGAAAGGTGTTCACATCACTTGGGTTTTTATATAAAATCCAAGGAGAAAAGTGGGAAGGTGTTCAATGAAATGAGCCTGTGCTCAGTGCGGACTGTGTAAATGACAGTGTTAACAGGCCACAGAGTTAACAGTTCTCCAAGCAGGAGGCCTCAAGTGCCTCTTACTGGCTTCCCCTTTCATCTGTTATCCATCAGTCCCAAGTCCAGCTGGTCACGTCCTCTGTCTTGCTGCTTCCGTCCTAGTTCACACCCCTGTTAACCTATGTTGGGACAGTTATAGTAGCTTCTTAACTAGTCTTCCTGCTCTGCTGTCACTCCCCTAGTCAATCTTTTGTTTGAAAACCTGGCTAAACTTAAAAAGAAAATACAGATTTATGAGCCCTCTTCTAAAGATTCTGATTCAAGGTCTGGCTATGAGTCCCCAAAGTCTATATTTTAAAGACATTTCCCACTGAAATATTGATATAGGTGTATATAAATGCTCACACACACACACACACAAACACACAAGCAATGACACATCACTAGCAGGCACACACCTAGCTTCCACAACTTGTTTCTAAATATCCTCTCCACAACAAAGAATTAGAACTCCTTATAAAAAGAGCTGATTCCTGGCCTGGGGCAGGGAAAATTTCAAGGTGAGTCTGAAATAGAAAGTACAGCAGTGCTCAAAGAATAAGAGGAGATATAAAAAGGAGATAAGAGCCAGCTTGAAGCGACTTCCACAGGTCACACCTGGAATAGTTTGAGCATTAATTATAACCCATTGAATAAAATTAAAAACCCATGCATCTATAGTGATATAAAAAGCTAATGGGGAGAAGAGAAAGCTCTCCCTTGAGTAGAACATCAACTATTAAATATAGATGGAATGATGGAGTTAGAAAATCAATAGATGTTGTAACTTATGTTGAAAGTTTATTGAGGAACCTGATATTTACATAGTACTTCATCACAAGATACTTATTAATTACAATGGACAAACAATAACTACAGTGGACAGACCTGGGAGACACCACCGTAACCAAATGATCAAACATTCACAATAATGGAACAAACCAAGTCATTAAAAAAAACATCCCCCAAGTGGTTCTGGGTTCCAGAATCCCTGCATTATGCTAGCATTGGGATCAGCCTTCGAAACTGCAGATTTGATCTATCCTTGCCCTGCTTCAAAATTCCTGCCAGCTCTATTGCTTCTGGAAGGGGCTTCAAACACTTGGTGCTTAATCTTCCAGAATAGGTGCCTACAAGCAGGATGACTCTTAAATTTTCCAGATCTCAGGAAGCGTTTTGCCCGAGTCCGTGGGAATACAGCCCTAATTAGGCTACACTTTCCTGTTGCCCCCACATTCTGATTCTTACTCATTGTTGCAGCAATCTGGATTCCGCCCCCACACGACCGGAGTGAACACGCTCTTCCCTTGACCTGTTTGGAGTTCCAGTCCTTGCCCATCTCTTTGCTGGGCTCCACAGAGGAGCCCTCCAGCAGACCTCACCACCAGCCCCACCGAAACACAGAGACAGGGCTTTGCTGCCCCCTTGCCTTCCACGTCCCTGCACCCCCTCAGGTCCTCCTGTGACTCTGCCCCTTCCCAGGCCCCTTTGTGCCCACCCTACCTTTCTGCCATCCTCTCCTACCGCAACTCGGTGCCCCACCTTCCCTCACTTTTGCTCCCCTTCATACTCCTTGCAGGGACTCAGATGGTTTCCTCTCTCTGTTGCTGCCCACGACCCTGCTGCTTAGAATGCCCTACCCAGTCTGTCTGTGGGGCAGATGCGTGTTGTCCAAGAGGCGAATCCAGCACACCATCTCTGTGAAGCCCTCCCTGATCTCTTGAGGCAGAACCAATGTCTCTTTCCTCAGGACCCCACAGCATTGTCTCCACACCTCTCTCATAGCACGTCTCATGTTATTCTGTGATTTTCCATTTGTGTGTCTCCTTACCCCACCCACTTCAGCATCCTGGAGGCACTTTATGTGGTGGAAAGAACTAGGACGTTTGAGCCAGCAGACCTAGGTTTTAAGCTGATTCTACCGCTTCTTAGTTGTTACCCAGCCAAGCTCAGCTTCTTCCTCTAGATCTATTGATAGGTTATTAGGAGAATTCAATTAAATAAAGCACGTAAGGAGCTTTGCAACGTGAGTTAAAAAGAAAAGGAAAAACCAAACCTCACTGGGCCCCGAGCAAGTTTTTAAAAATATATATATACAAATATTTTACATGTATACACTTTCCCCTGTAATCCTGCAGAGCTTCAAGGGTATGGTGACATAGCTAGTACTTGATAGACCTCAGATTGGAATCCATCTGACTCCAAAGCCATGCTCGTTCTGTTACATGGAGACTATAAACCAGAAGGGAGAGACAGAGAGAGCCACAATTACCTTAAACAATCCCATTGTGGAAAGTGTCAAACTAGAGTCATAGACTCCAACCCATTCATGGGAGTTGTAGTCTCTAAGCCATTCACTGGGGGGACATGGTGGTCAGAGAAGGTAGTTGGATGGCGATCTAGATTAGACAGTCTCTTATATGGGTGGCCATCAGAATGGAAGAGGGTGAGATTCTTCTTACAGATGCTGATCCAAGGCCTGCCAGAGAACCTCATGGTGATCGTCATATGTGTGAGATCAAAGGAAAGCATGAGAAATGAAAAGGACACGGGCTTAAGACAGAACCCTGGGATACACCCTTACCTTTAAATTCTGGAGCAGAAAGGGGCCTGGGAAGGGGCAGAGTGACAGGAAGAATTGAGGGGGTGCAGGGACGTGGAAGGCAAGGGGGCAGCAAAGCCCTGTCTCTGTGTTTCGGTGGGGCTGGTGGTGAGGTCTGCTGGAGGGCTCCTCTGTGGAGCCCAGCAAAGAGATGGGCAAGGACTGGAACTCCAAACAGGTCAAGGGAAGAGCGTGTTCACTCCCGTCGTGTGGGGGCGGAATCCAGATTGCTGCAACAATGAGTAAGAATCAGAATGTGGGGGCAACAGGAAAGCGTAGCCTAATTAGGGCTGTATTCCCACGGACTCGGGCAAAACGCTTCCTGAGATCTGGAAAATTTAAGAGTCATCCTGCTTGTAGGCACCTATTCTGGAAGATTAAGCACCCTCAAGATGCCATCTCTTTCAGTAGGGAATACTGAACGGAAATGGAAGTTGACCACCAGCTGTGTCTCTTCCTCCCCAAAGTATCCTTAACCAAGAGGCATATCTGCTTTAATGGAGCTGCAAATCAGAGGTTTAAAAATCTGTTTATTGTTTTCCTAAGGACAGGCTTGTGATTTCATTTGGTTTCATAGTGACTTATTATTGTTTTTCAAAACTTACACAACATACTATTTAAATGCGTTAGCAAAATAAATAAAGGAAAACAGGTTCCTTTGGGGTTTTTGGTTTGTTTATTAATCCTCATACTTGGTCACACTGCAAAGATTAAATTATAGACTCAAATTTTACATAATTCAGAGTTCTGGTTTTTTTTCTGAGCTAGAGCTGATTTTCTCTTTAAGTGATAATACTTTCATTATTTTATAGATGGAAAATGATTGTCTTTATAGGTATATTTAATTCCATATGTGACCTAGTTTCATCTAAATCTCTCTCGAATCTCAGAAGCTAATTCAGCAGCTAGGTTTTTCCTTCTGGGTGCAATAAAAAAGTGGAAATCATATTTCCAGAAATAAATCAATGCAAGTTATTGAGTAGTAGCATGCCATGGGTGATCATGCAGAAGCGCCGTATCAAGGAGGCAATCACACTGGGATGGAAAACATCCCAGAAGTGGTTACAGGTTGCCAGTTACTGGATGTCTGAGTTACTTGTCTCCTGCCCTGTATGCACTTAAAAGAGACTGCAGTATAGGCACTGTGTATTTTCCACAGCCTGTGCTCATTCGAAGTGAACACACATCCTTGACCTGTTCCCTTAAGCATTCTTAGGAATTTTAACTATAAGCTTTTTTCTTTTTAATTAATTAATTAATGAATTGACTGCATTGGGTCTTTGTTGCTGCCCACGGGCTTTCTTTAGTTGTGACATGCGGGGGCTACTCTTCATTGCCGGGTTTGGGCTTCTCATTGTGGTGGCTTCTCTTGCTGCAGAACACGGGCTCTAGGTGCACGGGCTTCAGTAGTTGTGGCTCGCAGGCTGCAGAGCACAGGCTTAGTAGTTGTGGTGCATGAGTTTAGTTGCTCTGTGGCATGTGGGATCTTCCCAGACCAGGGATCGAACCCGTGTCCCCTGCATTGGCAGGCAGATTCTTAACCACTGTGCCACCAGGGAAGTCCCAACTATAGGGTTTTAAAAAGTGGTTTTTAAAAAAATATCAAGGAGATTTGGAACATTTTGGTATATGTTTAAAGTATAACTAATAATAGTTTTAGAACTTCAGCAAACGTCTACCATGTTGTTGGATAAAATGTTTTCGTAATTAGACCATCCTATACAGTGACTTAAGAGTCTAAGGTCCTCACATATTCAAAGCAGGCCACTTCGCCTTCCTTAACCACAAAAGAAGTACATCCAGCAAAGGACATCCTTCTTTTCATACAAAGTGTGCTTTCTGGATAATAAGATAAAAGGTCCACTAGATTGGTATTTCAGTGGTAACAAATGAAAATAGGTAGCTGGAAAATATATTATAACAAGGCAAGCTCCCAGAAATTCAGAACAGTGGGAGTTAACAATGAGATGTTAAAACTCAATTTTTAAAAAAATTTAGATTAACCTTGGTTGGGGGTTCCAAAAATCCTGATACAGGAACTAAACAAATATTTCTGAAATGACAGAGAACAAAATTGTTAGCTCTTTATAGATTTCTGCTATAACCTTTCTCATCACTACGCTATGTGGAAACTACCATGTATATCTGAAGTCCACGTGATGAATGACCTTAATTCTCATTTAAGACTAATATGGCAAAAAAGAATGGAAATGGTAGGGGAAATGAGAACTTAGTAAATTATTTCAGGCTCTTTGTTTTATTTTATTTGGGCCCTAAGCAAAACTAAACTAATTGGCATGATTGATACTATAACGTGATATTTATTCCTGAAATATGTGAAATTATGGGGAATGAAATCTTTGAAGTATATGTGGAAGAATGTTAAACAGTTCTTATTTCTATTAGTATCTCTTTTTAATGTTGTTTATTCATAACTAAATTATAGAAATTTATCTAGGAGTACAACTTTTATATTAATATTTGATTACAGAGCTGAGCTGTTACTTACCCTAATTTTGCACCTATTTATATTTTTTTGTAATTTATGGGTTAAGAAATTTTCACTTTAATACATGCAGGGTGTTCCAGTAGTTCTAGAATGAAGTGATTCCTTTTAGTGCAACTTATTATAAAAATTATAAGGGGTAAAATTGTTTACTGATTTTTGGCAAGCCATCAAAAAGAAATTATAGCTATTTGACAGAAAACTCAGGAGAGATAAACAGTAAGATGACATAAGAAATTATCAAAACTATGATTATGTGGTGCCGGGAAAGACTCAATGAAGGTTGATTTCCGTTTCATACAAAAGTTTGCCCCAGTGCTTTCAGTGGGCGTAAGTAATCCTTAGTTGAAGTTATAAACTAAAAATCATGGGTGTAATTAAAAATGATTTGATAAGAACCTTTTTGGATTAGGAGAATATGGGATCTGGCTTGGGTTTTCTTCTGGCTACGGGGCCAGAGTCTGCCTTGGTCACCACTGTCATCACATGCCTAGCACAAGGGGAGGACACGATGAATTTTTGTTGAATGATTCAGAGGCCAGTGTTCCCCTGCGTGTGGCTTTTGGAAGAATCTCTAGGCTTCTAGTTTGTCAACTCAGTCTCTGTTTTATGTCTCAGCATTCCTACTGATGGGCACTTTGTCCACTATTACAACCAGTACTGTAGCAGACATCCTTATATGTGCTCCTCTGGAGCGTATGCATGGGTATTTCTGTAGCTGACATTTCTAGACGTAGAGTGGCTGGGGTTGAAGAATGGGTACATTTTATATTGTGATAGATACTGACAAACTGCCTCCCCAAAAGGGATGTACCAGTGTATGTGTAGGAGAGTGACATACCTTGGCTTCTGCTGATCTGGTATGAGATTAGTTTTAACTCTCCTGAAGTCAGAAAGTGTGGACATTTTATAATTCACGAAAGCGAGGCATTTCTGGATGACAGTGAACATAAAGTTTTTCTTTTCTGTTTGGTCCTTTAAACTATGATGACTACATCTGTACGTGTGAAGATGCACAGAAATAGATTCAATTACAATATTCAATAATAAATATTATGTTCAAATATCCTTGGCTTGATGATTTCATTTGTGATAGTTTCATTCTTTATCATAATGTTACAAATAAGGATTTATTTTATGATAGTGCCTATAGAATAGTTCTACTAATAATATATATTGTTGGTGTAGAGAGAAGATAATCAACATTTTGTAGATGTACTTCGTTGATTAATAATGTGTTATTATGTGCACTTTGCTGAGCATTTTGTATACAGTATCCTATTCATTCCTCACAAGTCCTTACGGTAGACATTATTATTCCCTTTTTACTAAAGGAGAAACAGAGGCCTAGAGAATTTAAGCAATTTGGCCCAAGGACAATAGCTAATAACTGTCAAGCTGGGATTCAAACCCCGGTGTCTCTCGCCTCAGGCCCTAGTTGCTTAATTTACTATTTGCCTAATTGCCTGGCCTCTTTTTGTCACTCAGTTATTGTCATCTGATGGTGAGAATTAAGGATATTTTCTAATAATAATAAGAAGTCTAACACGAATACCCGTTAAGGTATATCCATTCATGTCGCTCAGAGTGGTGCCTGTTGAATCTAGGTCTCTTCTCCTAGGCACTGCTGCTTGGTTTTGGTCCAGATTAATGTTTTTTCCTTGATAGATCTGCTGAAAGCAAAGGTAACAATCCCCATCACCTGCTTCTCGAACACAGCGAGATCAATTACTTTATATGGAAAAGACACTGGTGATGACAGAAACATGTACTTCAGCACAGGGCAGGGCTCATGGCTGTCCCTGGCTCACTGCACACCATCCCCTGAACGTGGCCGCCCAGCATGAAAGCCTGGGGTCTGGCTTCTGGCTGTGGCCCAGGAAGAATGCAGGGGACATGCAGATTGGTAATCCTGGGCTCCTGGAACTCGATTCACCTTTTAGGCCTGGAATGGTCGACCTGATAATCTCCCGTTCAGAATGGCTCCACGGCCATCTACTCACTGGACACTCCACGCCCTGAGATACTCGCTCCTCCAGTTAGCTATAAGGCGCTGGTGAGAGCAGCTAGTGATTGGCATCACCACCACTGCAGGGTTTTGGTTGTTTTAAGACTTTGGTTCAGGGTCACAGAACCCAATTTAAATTGGCCTGAGAAAACAAAGGAATTTAGTGGTTTATGTCACTGGAAAATTCCAGATTGGTGCTGACATCGGCCTATGGGGACTCACATGATATTGTCACATCTCTCTTAAACTCTCTCTCCATCTCTTGGCTGTGTTTCTCTCTGGTCGTTGGCCTCTTTCACTCTTTTTGCTGACAAATTTTTTTCAAGCTATGGGAGCAGGTAGCCTAGTGAAACTGTGACTAAGGATGGCTGCAGGTTTGCAGGTTTCCAGCTTCTCAGCTAGAAACATCAGAGGACACAGGGAACTTTTCCACACCAGCTTATACCATTCCAGGGAAGCACACGCTGATTGGCCAGGCGTGGGTCATGTGCCCATCTTTTGGACCTATCACTGTAGCCAAGAGTCGAGTATCCTGTTTGTCTAGCCAGAGTAAGGAATTGTGATGGGCAGTCCTCCCAGAGCCACATGGGACGGGGAAAGGTTAATTCCTACAAAAAGGGAGAAATGTTGGGCTTACTAATATAGTAGATATTTCAGAGTGGTAGTCACAAGAAAGCCTGGAAATGGTAGGTGACTGAGCTTGAAGAATCATTCAGAGAATAGATGAGTCCAGGGAGCAATAGGTCCTTTTGTTATCATTTTGAATGGGGTGGTCACCTCTCTAATATCTTTTTAGGTTGAGAGTTAGAGCCACTTTTATGGTGACAGAGACGGTTTGCTTGGGAATTCCCTGGTGGTCCAGTGGTTAGAACTCTGTACTTTCACTGCCAACGGCATGGGTTTAATCTCTAGTCAGGGAACTAAGATCCTGCAAGTCACACAGTGTGGCCAAAAAAAAAAAAAAAGAAAAAGAAAAAGTTTGCTTAAGCAGAGAGCAGAGTGATATATGGGGCATGTTAAATAGCAGATAAGAAACCTACTACTGGTGTGGAGAACAGGGACTGAATCGTCCTTGGATTAATTCCTGAGAAACATGCAAAGTCATGAGGGAGTTTGGGCACAAGCTTGCTCTTAGCTTGGAGGGCTCTAATGCAGTACAGATAAAGTGGAAGCTTCTGAACACTGAGTAAAAAGTTCACAATACACTTTGGTTATTTTATGCAAAACACAAGGGAACAGAGAGGATTAAATCAGAGCTTCTACCTCTAGAAAAAAAAAAGATATGATTACATTTAAAGAAAGAAATTTACAAAAGGAAGGACAAATGCTCTGCAACACACAGCACACACGTCCCTCCTCACTGCCTTGTCCCCCATATCCTTATTAAATTTTAGGTTCATTTTTTTAAATCCCTGAGGTTATCTCGTGGGGTTATGTTTCAATTTTGTTTTTCAGTTCAGACAAAATATGTTACTCCATGTTGTCATATGGTGGCCTAAAAGTTTTCATGACTCATCATGCAAGCTTTGTTATTCAGAAGACACTGTGCCATTTCTTGTGACTTTGGGGGTAATAAGTACCTTCAGCTTGCTTTCTGAAAGCTGAGGCAGTAAGAGGGTATCAAAAGAGAATGTGAATTTTGTAATCAAGTTTCAAGAAAAAAAGGGCAATAGAATTTTGGATTTCATAAAGATACCCAAAATGCTTTAAAGGTTTGTATATCACATGATTAACTATTTTGAAGGTAAACTTTAACATCCTCTGTTTGTAACTTAGGCTGCCAAGCCTTCATTTCTTCTTCCCCCACTTAAGGATGAATTCATTCTAGGTCATCATTCTCAGCATGTCTAGCAACCCAGCGTCTTCCAGTGACACTGTGTTTAAATTACACACGGTACTTAGATTCAGTGGGAACCTCACAGAATCTCAGTTCTGCTATTTTTTAAAAGTTTCTTTCCCCCCATTATATCCGTATATGCTCATTAAACAAATTTTTGAAAATAAGACCAGAAAGAAAACAGTTGTCCATAGTTGACACCAAATCTCTGTCTACATTTTTATAAACTTTAAAATTCAGGTACACACATATTAAAAAGCACACAGATTGTTAGTATTCAGCTTGATGGAATTTGGCAAAGCGAATACACCCATGTAACTACCATACAGTTCAAGAAATATGACATTACTGCATTCCAGAACCTGTCACCTGCCACCTCCTAGTCATTATCCCCTCTGGAAGATAGTCTCTATTTGGACCCCTCTCATATAGGAAAGTTTTAACCTATTGGTGAACTTTATATATGAATCATACAGTACGTGCTCTTTTATGAGGAGCTTGACTGCTGTCTGTGATTCATGCATGTGTTTGCATGTCGTTCATTCTTTTTCATTGTATCTGTCTGGTATTCTAGTGTGTGAATATACTTTACTCTCTTGACTACTGGACATTTGGGTTGTTTCCGGTTGGGGGCTACTAGAAGTAATGCTTCTTTGAACATTCTTAAATATGTCTTCTGGAGGATGAATGTGCTTTTCTTTCGGTGTGTACCATAGGACATGTACATGTTTAGTTTTAATAGATATGCTACTAAACAGTTTCCCCAAGTGGTTGTATTACTTTATGCACCAACAATGTATGAGAGTTCTAGTTCCTATACATTCTTGCTAACACTTAGTATTGTGTGTCTTTTTCTGTTTTAGCCATCCTTGTGGTTAGTATAGCATGTTGTGTTTTTAGTATGATTTTCTCTGATGGTCAATAAAGTTGAGCACGTTGTAGTCAGAATAGTGTCCCCTCTGAAGATGTCCATGTCCATGTCCTGTGAATATGTGACTTTACAAGGCAGAAGGGACATTACTGATGTGATTAAGTTAAGGGTTTTAGAATGGGGAGATTGTCCTGGATTATCCCAGAGTGCCCAATGTAATCATAAGAGTCCTTATAAGTGCAAGAGGGTGGAAGGATGGAAGCAGTGATGCAGTGTGAGAAGGACTTGGCTAACTTTGAAATGCAAGGGGCCCCCTAGCCAAGGAATGTGGGCAGCCTCTAGAAGGTGAAAAAGGAACACGGCTTCCTAGGTGGCTCAGTGGTTAAGAATCCGCCTGCCAATGCAGGGGACACAGGTTCGAGCCCTGCTCCAGAAGATCCCACATGCCGCGAGCAACTAAGCTCGTGCACCACAACTGTTGAGCCTCTGCTTTAGAGCCCGTGAGCCACAACTGTTGAGCCCATGTGCTGCAACTACTGAAGCCCACGCGCCTAGAGCCCGTGCCCCGCAACAAGAGAAGCCACAGCAATGAGGAGCCCTGCGCACCACAATGAAGAGTAGCCCTCACTCACCGCAACTAGAGAAAGCCCGCGCACAGCAAAAAAAAAAGACCCAACACAGCCAATAAAAAAAAAAAAAAAAAAAGACAGATTCTCCCCTAGGGTCTTCAGAACGAATACAGCCCTGAGGATATCAGTTTTCACCCGTTGAGGCCTATTTTGAACTCTTGGCTTCCAGAACTGTAAGATAATAAATTTGTGATGCTTAAGTCACCAGGTTTGTGGTAATTTCCTATTACAGCAGCAATAGGAAGCTGATACTGGCACCTTTCTGTAGGCTTGGCCATTTGGATGCCCTCTTTTGCCTGTTCAGGTCTTTTGACCATTTAAAATAACTGAGTTGTCTTTTTCTTATTGATATATAGGAATTATTTGTATATTCTGGATGTGAATCTTTTGTCAAATTTATATAGCAAATATCTTCTTCCAGCTTGTAGCGTGCATTTTTTACTCCTAACAGTGCCTTCTGTTAATTTAATGTAGTTCAGTTTAACAGTCTTTCTCAACCTTATACTTTATGGTTAATGCTTTCTGTGTCCTGCTTATACGAGTTTGAGTCCTGATTTTATATTGTTGTGTATAACGAAGTTTCCTTAACTATTTCCCTTCTAGTTGGACATATAAGTTATTTCCTTTACTTTCCTTTTCATAAATGGTGCTCTGATGAGCACTTTATAAAAATCCTAGTCTGGATTTGGAATTTTTTTAAAGTAGAATTACTCATTTATTTCTCTTGCTGTTTGTTTTCTCTGAAGCTTTTGGGATCTTCTCTTTATTCTTGGCATGCTGAAATTTAACGCTAATATGCCTTTGTTCGAATTTCTTTCTATCCATTTTTCTAGCTCCTCTTGGGACCTTTCAGTCTGCAAACCTGTGAACCTCAGTTCTGGAATATTTTCTTGCATTGTTGCTGTGATAATGTCTTCCTCTCCCTTCTCTCTGCTCTTTCTTTCTCAGTCCTTTAGTTCTGGGACCTCCTGGGTTGATTTGTAATTGTAATCATATTTTTGTATCATTGTTATGTTTCCTACTTTCTGGTAGATTTTTTTCAATTTTATCTTCTAAACTTTGCATTAAACTTTTATTTCTATTACCATATTTTACACTTTGAAATGTTCTATTACATTTACCGAATGTTTCTTTTCTAATAGCTTCTTGTTGTTTCAGTATATTTGAAATACTTTCTCTTGTTTCTCTGAGAATATTAATTATGTTGTTTTTAAATTTTCTTCTGTCCCCGTCCTTGTCTCTGTTACCTCAGCATTCCTTTTCTCCCCCCATACATCTGTATTGTTTTTTATCTTTCAGGTCCAAGGCTTTCATCACACAGCTTTTGTATTTAAGAGCAAGACTCTGTAGAGCTGGTTGGATGCTCTGTGTGGGGGGCAGGGCTTGTTGAGTGGCTTTGCCATAGGGTGCTAAGTCGGTGGGCCAGCTTTTCACTGAGGGATGAGAACATGTCAGAACTGAGAGGTATTTTCTCTTGTGTTGGCCAGTCTCCCTAGAAAGATATAACTGAATCTTTTGCCTGCGGGTGGGATGGGTGGCTTTAAGCCTAAATGCCAGGGTTGTAGGAGCCGAGTGGGGAGGGTTCTAGGATTAAACAGACTCTTGCTTCACCCCCTGAAGGGGCCTCAGCCCCCTCCTCAGCTGGGCAGCCTCCAAGAAAGTAAAGCTCCAGACGTCTGCCAGGTGGGAGGCTATCTGGTGGACTAACTCCTCTACAAACCACAAACTCTCGGCTGGCCCTCCTACCTTCCCCCACCCTCCACTCCTGCCTGCAGAGCTGTCTCACGTCTGCAAGCCCGGAGCCTTTGCAGGTTTCTGGCTGTGAACGGGCTGCTTCTTTCTTGCTTCCGCCTCTCTCCTCCCACTCCCACCCCGGTAGGCTTACATTTCAGCTTTCCTAGGGCTCTAAAATCAGTCACCACTTAATCATTTGCTTTCCAGCTCCTTTTTTTTTCAACTTTCTCTTGTATATTTTCTCCTTTCCTGTTCTCTTTGTGAGTTTATGTCTTTTAAAATAACTCCCCATCCTTTTAGTTTGGTTTTAGGAAGAAGCACAGATAAATGTTTTAAAACTAGATGTCTTGAATTGGTTTTTGAATGTCAGTGATGATACTTTTCATTTGTACAAATTCTATTTGATTTTCAGTTTTCTTTGTTCTGTTTTCTTCTGTACTGTTCTTGCCAGGTAGTGTCTGTACCTTCTTTGATCTTTTTATTGACTTTAAATATATGTAGAACCTTTCACATCGTTCTGTAATTTCGAAGCCTTCGGGTGTGTGTGTGCTCATTCTCTTGTTTGCTGTGTCTCCTGACCCTTCCCCGTGGTGGTTTCTTTCCCTCTGTAATATGTAACCTTGTTTTTGGTGGGAGTCGTGCTTATGGGGACTTCCTACAGAGTAAGCTTAGCCTTTGCTTCTGCTTGGCCAGAACGCACCCTTACAGGTTCTTTAATTTCTGGGCCTCTACACATGTGGTTTCTGGAATGTTCTGTTTTCTCATCTTTGCTTGGCCCTTCCTCATCTCTCAGGTCTCCGTTTAGGAGTGATTTTTCCTAGGACGCTTTTCCTGATATCCTATTCCCTACATTCCCCTCCAGTAGCCTTGTACTTCCTCCGTGATAGTACTTAGTATTCTCTAGTGTAGTCATGCATTTATTTCTCTTTCTCTTCTGTACACCTAGACTAACGTCTGCGAGGCCAGGATCCTGTTATCTTATTCACCATTAAATATCCAGTTCCTACCAAAGTTATCTGGCTGGAACCGGGTGTCAGTCAATCTTTCTTGAGTGTGATGCTGTATCTTGTTGTAAGATGCTGGGTGAGGATGGGTTACGGATTGGTCTGAGAGCATGGCTCTTTGTCCTGGTTTTGCTGCACTCCAGCTGAAGTGTAGGGTGCAGGCTATCTGGTGGACTAACTACTCTTATTCGAAGTGTGGGGCAGTGTCGGTGATGCAGGGAGGGTGCGCTCCAAGCGTGAAAGGTGAGTGGCTCTGAAGTTGATTTTGAGCGCTATAGAGGTTCCTCCTGTTACCACTTCTGCATGTAACAAGCCAGTGGATCACAAGCTTCACAACAGAACACCGTGACGGAACGCTTGGCCCCCAGCACGGGGCCCAGCTTGCGGTGTGCCTCACTCTTACGCACAGTGAAGCAGCTTCCATGAAGTGAATGTTTTCAGTTCCTTCTTCATTTGTGAAATGTGTGACTACAGAACAGCGGTGTACTAATCTGTTGTTGTATCTATAGTGCCCTCTTTTCAGGGAGTAAGAAATGACAAGTTGATACTGGGTATGTAATAATATGCGGATCTGATGATTAGGCCCACAGTTTGCGGTGGCTTTGACTGGTATTTCTTGTAGCTGCCCTCAGAATCTGAGCTTAGGAATACTGTCTAAAGTTTTTGTGTATTTTTTCAATAGGGAAATGAATAAATGACTTTGGTTTTCTAGAGGATTTCTTATGGTAATGGTAGAATGAAGAATAGTGGTGGTGACTTGTAAGCGTGTAAGGATTCACTTTTTTTGGAAACAGAGTAATAGTATTTGCTAATGTTTATTGAGTGCTTACTATGTGCCAGCCAGTCTTCTAAAAACTTTACACATGCCAGCTCATTTAAGTCCAAAGAAAAGTTGGATTTACATCAGTAAATCTTCATCATGAAGCTGTTATGTGAATGTTTATGAGAGACAGCATTAGAACCTGTTTGGAATTGGATACATTTTAATTACATCCAAATGTTAGACTGTGCTAAGATGATTACTGCTGCTGTAATTCTTTGACTGTTTTTGAGTAAACTTACTCTTAATTTTCCAGTAATGCCTAGTAATGCCAGGCAAGGTAGTTTGGGCCAGTTCTCCCAATGAAGACAATGAAAAAGGTTAGATGAAATATAAAAATAAAATCTTCTAAAACACTCCAGAAACATAGTAGTTACTGGGGCTGAGATTTCAGAGAAGCTGGGAGTCCAGAGGAGAGAACCTGTTCCTCCCCTGGGGATGCCTCATAGGAGGCCGTAACAGGTTAGGGTGACAAAAGTTGGACTCTGGTATGAATTCATGAATCCTAGTATATTCATCCTCTGCTTTGAGCTGCACACTTGGAATAAAGGTGAACTGGAAGCAAAGTAGATCTCATACAGCTTGAATCCAGGATTCCTGTCATTTAAACAATTCAGGGAACCCAAAGTGAGGCGCTTGGCTTGATAGGGCTTCTAGGGCCTCAAGAGTCAGGAAGAAGAAAGCAAAAATCCTCCATGGAGAATAATAGCAGCCACGCTTCAGTTACTTCTACAAATAATTTTTCAAATACAGTGACCAGTCACAATGAGAGATGAGCAGGCATATGAGCAAGAGAAAATGAACAAAAATCAGCCAAAATGTCTAGAATATATTCATTTGGTGACTCAAAAGAACAGGGGGAAGAGGGAGAGAGAGAATAAGGGTAGAAGCATTATTTCAGGATATAGTTGCTGGAAATCCTATAACTGATAGAAGACATCAACCTTGGTACTTAAGAGGCCAAAAGAATTCTAAGCAGGATCAATTAATTCATACCTAGACATATAGTAGTGAAACTGCAGATAACCATAGATGAACAGAAAGTCAGAACAGCCTCCAGAGAAAGAAGATCGGTTCCCTGCATTGGAGAGCAGTTAGACTGATAGGTGACTTTTCAACAGGACAATGGAAGAAAAAAGGGAAATAAAGACATTTTCAGACTTAAAAAAAAAAAACCAGAGGTTTTGCCACCAGCAAACACACACTAAGAAGAATACCGTTTAGAATTTCTTTTAGTGTGGATCTGCTGGTGGCAAGTACTGGCAGTTTTAATTCTAGTGTTTTCCAGGCAGAAGGAAAATGATCCCAGTTGGAAAGGCGAGAAGTAACGGAAAGACTAGTGGTGAATATGTGCATAAACAAACACTGTATGAAACAACAGTAATACTCTTAAGTTTTTAAAATATGTGTAATATTTTTAAAATGCATGACAGCAATGACGTTTAAGTCGAAAGGGAGTAAATGGCTTAAAGTGTACTAAGTTCTTTCTGGAAAGAGGGGAAAGGTATGGATTAACATTAAGCTTTTAGGAGTCAAGGGTATATGTTTTAAGTTCTAGAGGTAACCACCTGAAAACCTTACAAGCTAATACAGGAAGTAAATGTAACAATAAACTTCTCAGCTTTTATAGAAGATAGCAAATTTGCCAACATAGCTACTCTGTGTGGTCTCTTCTTAGTGCTACTTTCTTTTGCATTTTAAGGAAATAAATTGACATATGTGAGCGAACAGTTCCTTAAGTTTTACTAATTAAGTTCAGAGCAAGATGTAAATTAATGTATCCATCTTCTCTCAGTGGAAATTATTAAAAATAAATGGATTCCTTCATCTTCCTAACTGCCTACGTGTCCTAAATGTATTTCCCTAGACTTTGGGAGTTATTTCCATATTCTCTATTGAAAAAGAGTTAATATTTTCAACTTTCTAGAGTCTAGCATCCTCAAGGTCTCTGTTGTAGAACGTCCCTCTGCTTCCTTGTTTTGTTTTTATTTTATTTTTTTTGTTTGTTTTATTTTAAATCAAAGATTTTTATTGGAGAAAATTTTCTGCTGATATTCCTTTCCTCACCATTCAAATATTATACATGATTCAAGATTGAAGTTTGAAGTCAGACAAATAACCAAAATTAGACTTAACACTTGGGGAAACATCCTTCCCTCCCTGCCTTCCTTCTTTCTTTTCCTTCCTTCTCTTTCCTTTCATCTTAAGAATAGGTTTCTTAAAGATTTTTAAGTACAGATGAGAAGTAAGGTAGTTAAATCTCTTCAGGAATTGGTAGGATTCATTATATGCAGCACGATCAAGATTCAGACTCTGACTCTGGGCGATTGCTCTGATGTATTAAAAATGTTAGTAGTTCAAACTTCGTCTAATTATCAGTATTTCTCAGTTTCCATCATTTTCCAGTCTAATTGATCTCTGTCTTAGATTTACTTGGTGTTTAACTTGATTCTTTTTTTTTTAAGTAATTTATTTTTATTTGTTTATTTTATTTTTGGCTGTGTTGGGTCTTCGTTGCTGCGAGCAGGGGCTACTCTTTGTTGCAGTGTGTGGACTTCTCATTGCTGTGGCTTCTCTAGTTGTGGAGCACCAGCTCTAGGCAAGCAGGCTCAGTAGTTGTGGCGCACACGCTTAGTTGCTCCGTGACATAGGGGATCTTCCTGGATCAGAGATTGAACTGGTGTCCCATGCATTGGCAGGCGTATTCTTAACCACTACGACACCAGGGAAGTCTGATCATTTTTTTAATCTTTGAAAATTAATTTTTAATTACTTAAGTGATACATAAATGCATTTTCCTTTAAAGGTTAGAACATCTCAAATTTAAGCTTTAGTTTCCATTCCTGATCTCCCTCCACAGTCCCCAGAGTTAATCACTGCTATGAGTTTGATGTGTATCTTTTTAGATCTTCATATATCTACCCCCAGATTTACATAGTATTCTTTGTGCATGTGTTTTTTCTCTTTCTAAATAAATTCTCCTGCTGAAAGACATTTAGGTTCTTTTGCTTTTCAAGCAGTGTTTTTCTAAATACATGTATACATAGGGAGTATCCTTCTAGGGAGATATATAGAGGTAGATTTGGTTAGTCATAGCAATGCCCATTTTCAGTGCAACATATTCTGCAGAATTGCACTGCCAAGAGGCAGCAGGCTTGAAGAGGACCTGTTTCCCCATGACCTTGCCAATATATGGTCTTATCAAATTTAATTCTTTTTGCCAAATTTGAGTCTCTCTGGGTATGATAGACTTCCTTTCTTGTTTGAAGAAATGAATTTGTGAATGTCCCATCTTTTCCTCTCACAAGCGAACCTTGAAGCCAACTGCTACTCTTGCCCTAGAATTTAGATTTCAAAGATGATGGAGGTGCACATGAGACTTGTCCCCCACATCAAACCCCACCCCCTTCCTCAACCTGTTCCTGTTGCTTTGAAACGAAGGGAATGTGTTTACTAGAAAAAGAATCAGGGACAGATGGAAAGAATGTAGGTTACCCTCTGTGTCTGGGGGAGCCTGGAAATACAAACTTCCTGAATATAGAAGAGATGGGGCTCAGCATGATGAATGGCGATCAGTGATGTTTTTGTTAATCTGGGAAATTCTGAGTTCAGTAGTCAGTATTTTTGAGGTTTATGCTAGTGAAGTTAGCCCCAAGTTATTTTAAAAACCAGATTTTTGGCTTCTCAGCTTTATGATTTTAATTCCCACTTTATTCTCATTAGTAGTGCATGACAGTGAATCTCAGCATTTTTTGAGAAATTGGGGAATTGTTTTCCATGCAGGTATTTCAAATAGAGAATATGATTTTAAATGGATTACAAATTTTATTAATACTCCCAGTTTGTGGAGTAGTCTTGTTCAATGTTATGAACTTGAATTTTGCATAATTTTTATAAACTGGAGAGTAGTAAACGATATGTTTTATTTTTTAATAAATGGTTAATTGAAAACAAAGCATAAATTAGGGTGCCTGTTTCCACTCATCTTGGGGGAAGTATCAGGAATTTTAAACACTTTGGTACGTCTACGTTTATAATTACTAATAAGAAAGTTGAGTGAGGTATTTTCCCTTTTAAGGGCAGTTTACTAGTCTTATCTAAAGTATGCTTTAATATATGACTGCAACAAATTAAAATATTAAATATTTGGTTAATCATTCTGAAAAATCACAAAGGCATGAAAGTAGACATTTATGAATCATATGTAATTTGATTAAAAGTGCTTCTTTCACTGACAAATTATAAACTCTGTGCATATAGCTTGGCTTTAATGTCTGAATTATAATATGAAAACATTTTAAATGGTTTAAAAAAACTGTAAGTACCTATACTTTTAATTCAAAGTATAAATTCTTTCAGTTTTTAATTTTGGAATAATTTCAAACTTACAGAAAAATAGCAAGAATAGCTCACAGATTTTATCCATCTTTACTATTTTTGACATAACTGCCTTATCAGTTTTCCTTTTTATAGATATATATTAATATTGCTTTTTTCTGAATCACTTGAAAGTAGGTTTCAGACATCATTCCCTTTACTCCTAATATTAAAACATGCAACTTCAAGAATAAAGACATTATCTTTTAAAGCCACAGTACAATTATTAAACTCAGGAAATTTAATATTGACACAATACTATTATCTATAAATTCTATAAATCAGTCTATATTCTAATTTAGTCCCAACTGTTGTCCCAGTAACTTCCTTTAGGGAAATCTTTTTCTGATACAGGTCCCAGTTCAGATCATGTGTTGCACTTAGTTGTCAGGTCTCTTTAGTCTCCTTTCATCTGGAAAGGCATCTTGGCCTTTCTTTGTCTTTTAGGAAGTTGATACTTTTGAAGAATCCAGACAGTTGTTTTACAGAATTTAGTTCTTTTAGTTCAAGTTGGGTTTATCTGATGTTTCCTCATGGTTAGATTCAGTGTATACATTTTTGCCTGGAGTTGGCTTTAGGAGTGACATGAGTCCTCCTCAGGGCCTCCTATCCAGGGCTTCATGGTGTCTATTTGCCTATTATTGGCAGTGTAAAATTTTATCATCAAAGTGTTACCCATTTTTTCCACTGTATAGTTAATAATTTTCCTTTTATAATTAATAAGTAATTTGTGGGGAAGCACTTTAAGACTGCATGAATATCTTATTCCTCATCAAGCTTTTCCCATCCCCAGATTTAGTATCCATTGCTACTAATTTATGTCTGAACTTTTGATTTTTTAAAACTTCATCATTCCTTCCATATTAGTCAGCATTCTGCTAAAAAGAAGTGCCTTCTGCTCTTAATTATTTGGATGCTCAAATTATCCCCAGGGCCAGTAGGAAGCTCCTTTATTTTCTGCATCCATTTAATAGGCTCTTATAATTTCTTTAAAGCACTTTCTGGCTTTTTGGCATAATGAGCTGTTCCAGGTCCATCTTGTAACTTTCCCTGCCCCAGCACTGGAATCAACTGTTTCTTCAATTCAAGGAACTCTGGTTCTTTTATTGGAGACTGCAATTATTGCTATGCTAGAATGTCGTTGCTTCTTGACATTTTCAGCAGACAGACCTTGGAAATACATATACGTACATATGCTCACAGATGCAGCTAAAAAGATGAAGATATATTTTTAAATCCCAAGTTTATACTGATGCTTCCAATTACAACTTAGAGCCCCACCCCAACTTCTTCCTTGTCTCCACCCATTCTTATTTGTATCTCACTACTTCCATTGTGAGAAGCCTGGGTTAATACATTTACTCATTTGATCAGTCCTGTGATACACATAAAATAGTTAAGGGTTGCTATACCCAAGGACTATAAAGAACAGATCTAGTAAGAAGAGTTCAAGATTCTTTGCAGTTTTTTTATTTTTCTTTACATTGAGAGTAAAGTTCTGTGTTCAGAAGTTACTTGGATTAGTTCTATTTTTAAAAATTCAGTATGGTAATGTTATTCACTTTAAATATAGTTGGGTTCATTTATTTTAGTTTGTATTCAGTTTTAGGATCCTCCCCCCATCCTTGTTGATTTAATTTTATATTTGACCATGTGGAAAATTAACGTGATTCTAAAATTCAAGACTACAAGACGATATACTCAGAGACGTATTATAAGCTTCTTTTATTTTTTATTTTTAAGTTGGTAATCTGCTATTAAGGCATGTCGATAATTTAAAGTCAAACATAGTGTATGGTTGTATGTGTCTGCATTGCTTCTCCATGAGAATGTGGGTAGAGGATATTGGTGTCTGTTCTCCAAGACACAGATAAAACGTACAAGTGAAATATCGGGAGCCTAAAAGAGTGACTGTAGTTCAAAATGGTTAAGGTGCAAATTGGGAATTACATTAATTTCATTGGATAAAAGCCTCAGCAGTCTTGGAGCCGGGTGCTCCGAAAGGCTGTGGTGCTTTCTTTGTAGGACACTAGGGGGCACATTGGCTCAGACGTGCCTTCAGGCTGCCTCCTCTGCCAGGCTGAGGCTGGGAAGTGGGGTTCAGGACTGCCAGCCCTGGAGGCCTCCCAAAACGGTCTTGGTGGTTCTGTGCCATCTCTTAAGGTTTTGACCCAAGATTGGGGTGGACGTTGAGAGAGAAGGTCATTATCAGGCCTCCGGTCTTCTCCTCTTTGATCATATCTTCTTGCCTTTTAGTCAACGTTTTATTTTTTTAGGTTGACAAAAACGACTAAGAGTTAAGTAACGCGTCCATGGTCATAATTCAAACCCCATGTCTAATTCTTTTCATTCTGCCATTTGAGAAATGTTGTAAAGAGCAACCATGTGTACTGCGTCTCTTTATGCATATAAAATAAGAGCAAGTCCATATAATTTCCTAATACAAGACAAACTGGTGCAAAGTGGACATGGTGGAAATAGTATTAGTCACACGTTATGAAATCAGAAAATTCAAATGAGATCCCATTAAAGTAAGTATGGAATTAATGAGATTAGACCAAGAGGAAAAAGTTGAACTGATAATTAATTTAACATCTGATTTCCCCCAAAGTAATCATAAATAAATCATCCCTATCACTTGCGAAACCTTGGGGCGCTACACTTGTATAAGGAATCTGAAGCACATTAACCTTAAATTGCTCTTGTTTGCCTCTTGTTGCTGATGCAGGCTTATTTGCATTGCTTCCATTAATTCTTAGTTACTCAATGGCTAAGGTGATGTCCTCCAGCTTTAACTTTGGGAGAGACAGAATTAAACTGTGCCCTCGTCAGTAAATACAAGGATGAGCTGAAAGATGAACTTGACTTTTAAGAACATCACCTAATTTATCAGTGCAGTGACTAGTTAAATAATGTGCTGCTCAGGGTAGAATCAAACCCAAGTTGGAGAAATGGGGCAGCAAAGGGCCACGGTGGCTTTTTCAGCTTTACTTCTATTCTGTATATGAACATAGGAGATGCCAGATTCTCCTGTTTAACCTCTTCTGTTTACCAGATTGCTTACGCTAAAATTTATCCGTGAGTGTTTGCATTAAAGCTTTTAGTGGATTTTCTTCATCTGGGGTTGTTGACATTCGATTAGTGGGAAATGGTTAAGTCACATTATGAATAGTTAGCTAATGTTTGTGCTGGCAGTGTATATTTATTTCTATTTAAAAATTTTTTTATTCTTTCTTTCACCATCGTTAGGATATTTTTCTATTTTCCATTTTATTATAATACATTTTCTGGATATCCTACTTTGAGTGGAAAAAGTACCTGCATTTGAAATCGAAGTGATTGTACATGTTTTAGAAACAGTAAATATTTTATTATATCCAGCCTCTCAATTCTTATGTGTACTTATATGCACACATAAGATATCCTTAGAAGTTATTTACGAGTGTGTTTGTAAGAACAGAAATGCTGATAGATATTTATATTTTTGGTGTGGTTTATCACTATTTTAAATCTTAGTGGCTCAAAATTCTTATGAATTAGTTATGCACACCTATAATCTTTAACACTTAATTATATATCTACTCTTTTGAACTGTTCCCTGATTATTTTATTATCTTAACCCTCTTTCCTCTACAAGTTTAGGGGCAAGAACTTTCCATGCACTCTTCTTAGTGTAGTCCCTACAGCACCTAGCACTGTCTCTATCACATAATAGGTATTTACTACCAATGATTATTTTTAATTCTTAGTAAAAACTTGAACCATTCTTTATGTACATACACTCTACTTTCTTTTTTAGTTTACTTTTTATTTTGAAATAATTTCAGACTTACAGGAAAGTTCCAAGATTGATACAAAGAATACCCATGTACCCTTCATCCAGATTCCCCAAATGTTAATATTTTGCCATTTTTGCTTTAATATTCTCTCTCTCGCTGTCTCCCTTCTGCCCCCTCCTTTCATCCCTTCCTTCCTCCCTCCCTCCCTCTCTTCTTTCCTTCCTTCCTTCCTTCACCTATCTATTTATCTATCTACTTACCTACCTATCTGACTACCCACAATATATCCATCCATTCAACTGTCCATCCATAATACATATATACAAACATGCATATATAATATAAACATGTATATATATATAGATGCATATTTTTTTTCTTGAGCCATTTAGAATAAGTTGCAGACCTGATTGATGGCTCTTTTCCCTTGAATACTTACGTGTAGTTCCTAAAAGCAAGGACATTCTTTTGTATAACTACAGTACAATACTCAAAATCAGTGAATTAACATTTAAACAATATTATTAGCTGATCTACAAATCTGATTAATATCTTGGCAATCATCTCAATAATGTCCTCTAGAGTAAAAGGAAATCCCAGATCACGTGTTATATTTATATATCATCTCCTTAGTGTTGTTTAATCTAGAACATTTGCTCCATTTTTCATGAGTTTGATCTTTCTGATGAGTTATTTTGCAGAATGCCTCTCAGTTTGGGTTTGTCCAATTTTCCTCTTGATTTGGGTTACACATTTTGGGCAGAAATATCTTAGAAGTGATGTTGTCTTCTCTGTGCATATTATCTAGAGGCACATAATATTGATTTGTACTCTTACTGATGATGTTAGCTTTTGTCACCTGGTTTAGGTGGTATCTGCCAGATTTTTCTACCGTAAAGTTATTATTTTTTACTTTGCAATCAATAAGTATCTTGTGGGAAGATACTTTGAGACTATGTAAGTGTATGTTTCTCATCAAAGTTTCACCCAAGAGTTTTAGGATCAATTGATGTTTCATGCTTTACTCATCATTGGTCACCAAAGGGTGATTTTCTAATTAGATTCTGTTTTTTTAATTTTGACTATAACTATCCTTGTTACTTCAGAATTCTCTCATAGTTCTCTTAGCACTATGCCTTCTTCTATTTGTGCAGTACCCATATTTACCACAAATAAAAAACTTCATAACCAATACTTCTTATGCTAATAGAATCATCTATTCCCCTTTGTTTGAAATTACAGCTAAAAGTAGTATCAAATATATTAAATATCTTTAGCAGAGTGGCCTGCATTTACATCATTTTGTCAGAATTACTCTCTGTGAGTGAAGTAATCAAAATCAGTTTTTGTAGAGCATCTATTTGCTGTTGCTGTTTCTTTGAAGCATCTTGAACGCTCTTTTGACGTTGTTGTTGTGACAAAGTATTAACTGTTGCAGCATAAACACAATTTAACTTAGTATTAACACGACAGTTTGACAATCCCTAATCTGTTCAGCATGTATATCAATGAAGAAGAACCTGCAGCTAGAAAAAACCTAGATTCTCACGGATCACCATAGAGATAGTTTTGTAGTTTTATTATATGATGATAAAGTAGAATCTACTAGATAAAAATAAATAACATGTACGTAGGTATTTTTACCAAGACTAGAAAGCATATTTTATCTAAAAAGCTACTCGAGCTTATACTTTTAGTCTGAAGTCTAAAAAGCTATTTCACATGCAGATTATTTTATTTATACTGTTTCTATTTCAAATCAGTTCTGTGTAACACATATTTATGGGGCCTGTGCCGTAATTAGGTAATGTGAAAAATATATACGTATGAGTATATGAGACACACACACTATTGTGATAACTTTAACTTGCATTAAAATATGGGAAGAAATACCTTCAATTTAACTTTAAATTCTGCTTACAAACATCTGCATGAGATTGCATTCTGGATAAAGATTCTTAGGCTTTGCAGAAATTGTGGAATTGCCTTCTAAGTAAACTTTTTACATTGGCTCATTCGACCTCCCTGAAACGTAGCATGGATGAGATCATATTCAAAGGCCTCTTCTTGATTGGTGATACCTTGGTTCAGTTCTCATCACAGGTCCTAAATAGATCAGAAAAACATTTTTGATGACTCATTGGTCTTTTTTTATACATCTTTATTGGAGTATAATTGCTTTACAATGTATTAATTTCTGCCGTACAACAAAGTGGATCAGCTATATTTATACATATATCCCCATATCCCCTCCCTCTTGAGCCTCCCTTCCACCCTTCCCATCCCACCCCTCCAGGTTGTCACAAAGCACCAAGATGATCTCCCTGTGCTATGCAGCAAGATACCCACTAGCCATCCATTTTACATTTGGTGTGTATATATGTCAGTGCTACTCTCTTACTACGTCCCAGCCTCCCCTTCCCCACCCCGCTGTGTCCCCAAGTCCATTCTCTATGTCTGCATCTTTATTCCTGCCCTGCCACTGGGTTCATCAGTATCATATTTCTAGATTCCATATATATGCGTTAGCATACAGTATTTGTTTTTCTCTTTCTTACTTCACTTTGTGTGACAGACTCTAGGTCCATCCACTTCATTACAAATAACTCAGTTTCATTCCTTTTTATGGCTGAATAATAGTCCATTGTATATATGTGCCACATCTTCTTTATCCACTCATCTGTTGATGGGCATTTAGGTTGCTTCCATGTCCTGACTATTGTAAACAGTGCTGCAGTGAACATTGTGGTACATGTATCTGTTTGAATTAGATTCATGGTCTTTAAGAAAAATGAGAACATTTGGTTTCGTTTTATCTGATCTCGGAGATACCACTCATTTAGGTACTCATTTTTTAAAAATATTCAGCAACAGTGAAAGAATCAAACTGATTTAGCGATGTTTTGGCTGCTTATTGCTAGAACCTACTGAGAGATAAGCATCTCAAGGAGTACTACACGCAAGGCCTTTTCTCAGTCTGCCCCACTGTTGTTCTTCTTCCCAGTGTGAGTGGAGGCAGTCTGAATTGACTCTTTTAAAAAGTTTTCAGGTGGCAGGCAACACAACGATGAAAACACGTAAACAGCTTATTTACATTAAGGAGATTATATTGTATAATTGTATAGTCAACTTGCATAAATATCTCATTATGGAGTGTCCATGAGAATTCACTTTGTTCGTGGCAAGCAGCATGGTGGAGATGCTGAGAGTCAGGAGACCAGATTCTAGTCCAAGATCTGCTATTGACATTGTGTGTGACCTGGACAAGCTGTTATCGCCTCTGAATCTGTTTTTTCATTTATAAAAAAGATAGATTAGATCATCTCTAAGGATTCTTAGATCTCTAAAACTTTTCTAGTTCAATATGTATTTGTATATATTTCATTCTACTTAGAATTATCTCTTTTTTCAGAAAATTAATGGGATTTTCCCTTCTATACAGATGAAAATCACACAAAAATCTTATATCCAAATATATGATTTATTGATTCCAACGCAGATAACATATGTAGATAATTATATCTACATAATGCCAACCCATATGGATAATGATGACAGACTTTTAGCATGACTTGGAAAAATATGGGATGGTTTCTGTTATAAATAGGGTTCACAGAGCCGCCCTAGAATTCCTTGCTTCTGCAACACAAAGGTGGAGTTGGGACAGGCTTATGTGGCAGTGAGAGCTGCAGAGACTATTTGCATAATATTTTGGCTGTGTGGGTCTTAGCCTACGGCTGAAAGCTGGGCAGCTAAGAACCACACTAGCCAAGATGGTAAGTGACTTATTTTAATTAATCAAAATACAGTGTACAGATAAGCTGGTTGAGACACCAGGACTTTGTAAATAAACTGGCAAAGATTTATATGAGCCAATCTGGCTGCAGTGTGTACCTGGTTGTCGATGTATTAGTAGTGATGTCAGGAGACTTCACCATAATTCAAGGCTTGAATATTGCCTTAGAGGATGCTGCAGTGGACATCTGGATTCACTTCAATTGATGTGTCAGAGGCAATAGCATCGGGTACTATGGGACCAGGTCTAGAAATATAGATTTGATACTGTGCATTTGATCCATCATGAATTTTTATTTTTGAGAAATGGTTAGGTATCGGTTTAAATAAATTTTAAAATTTTGAATTACAAAAGTAGCGTATGTTCACTGTAAAAATTAAACATTGAAAACTGCTGAAGTGTATAAAATAAAAAGTAAGAGATTTTACGCCTATCCATGCAAGCTGTCACTCCCTATGAGCAGCCACTATAAACAGTTTGATGTGGGTCCTCCTAGGTCTTTTTCTAAGCACGCCACCACTTTTGGTACAGTATGATTTAATATTAACTGTTACATTATGTTATTGTAATTTAAGATTCAGTACTTGACAATCTAATTTTGCATTCTATGAAATGGTATGATGAAACCTTTAACATTAATATTAAATATTTCCTCAGTAAATTGATATTCTACCAATATAATCAGATATTTGCCCTTAGCTTCTTGCCTGGAACCAGTCTTGGGCAGTTTTCCAACTTAAATAGTGACCTTAACTTCACTTAAGTGATAGGGCTTGTTCAGTGTTGGCTAAGGAGACAGTGAACTATAAATAGAGAAAAGATAGAATTTATTATCCAAACCAGGACACTTTGAGAGTCCTTAATAATTACACTGGGACAACAGATATAAACTGGGACTGTCCAGATGTATGGTCACTCTAAAGGTTGCTATCAGTGCACTGGGGACCACTCCTTCCATGGTTCCTGGTTCCTGTCGAGTGACAGGGCTGTGAACTCTGCTGTACCTGGGCACTGACTAAATGAATTGATGATGGACTCCTTTCATGCCCTTTGGTTTTTCTCATAGGGAATCGCAGTAATTCTTAGAGCAACCTGTTAGCGCTCAGACCTCAGATTGTTAAATTTCTTGATTCTTGATGCAAGGAGAGTCTAGCATCCCTCTTTTCCACTTCTCACTTCCTGTTCTCCGTCGGCTCCAGCTGGGCTTCTCTTGCCATGACTCCACCAGATCTGGCCTTGTAACATCATTAGTAACCTCCATCCCACAAATCCAGGGTAGTCACATCTCTGTTCTTATTCCATACAGTTGATCATTCCTTCCTCCTTAGAACACGTTCTTCCTCTTATTTATGTGACCCCCACACCCTTCTGGCTTCTCTCCCCTTTCCAGTGTCGCCTTCTTGGTACCTTTGGCTAGAGGCTTCTCTGCTCAACCTCTCAGTGTTGAGATGCCCCTGGACTCTCCCCTATCCACAGTCTCAGTTTCACACCTGTAATTATCATCTTCACATTGACCCCCCGTGTTGGTATCTTCAGTCCTGATCCTTCCATTGAACTCAAGACTCATGTATCTAAGTGCCCACTTGACATCTTCATCTGGGGATATCAACCTGACGCGGTCAAAACAGAACCTTTGATCTCCTCCTGCCCCCACCCCACTTTAAACCTAATCCTCTTCCAGTCTTTCCATTTCAGCACATGGCACCATTATTCATCCACTTGCTCAGACCCAAGACCCAGGCATCATCTTTGATTCCTTCTGATCCCACCCATCCTTTCTTCCCAGCGAGTCCTGTCAGCTTCATCTTTAATATTCTGTTCACGCTGCTGCTACCCCTCAGGTGCAAATCACCATCACTGATGGCCTGAAGATTGTTGGTAACCTTCTAACAAGTCTCCCTGTGTCCTCTCATGCCTTCCTGCAGCCCATTTTCTACATCATGGCTGGAGAGTTTTTAAGTTACTTTCCTCCTCAGAGTCTGCTTGTGGCATCATATTGCAGATAGAAAAAAAAAATCCAAACTCCTTGCATGACCTCTGGCTTTCTGTTTAGCCTCTTCTCTTGCTCCCCTCTGACTTGCTGGGCCCTGGCCGCTCACGGACTCGTTGGTCCTCAGCACCACCCAGCTCACGCTGTGTCACAGCCTTTGCACCCTCTGCTCCTTCTGCCCGGGACTTTGCATGACTGATTCCTTCTTGTTCAGGTTTCAGCCTATTTTCCTCTCCTCAAAGAGGCCTTTCCTGACTAGCTAGTAATAGTCCCCCTGTCAATCTCTGTTCATGCCCTTACTTTGTGTACTTTCTTTATTAACTAGATATTTGTTGGCATCTCCCTCCTCCTTTACCTACTAGAGTGCAAACTTCTTACCAGCAGGGGTCATGACTGTTTTGCTTACTTTCTTGTCTTGGCACAAGGAGCAATGCCTGGCACACATGAGGCACTTGATTCTTGAGTGAATAAACAATGGTCACCGTGAACCGGGATGACGTGTGTCCCCGCAGCTCTTCAACATCGTCAGTGGCCCATTTTCATTTCAGAATCAACATTGTTTATTGCTCTGCCTCTGCCTGCTCTATTTCCTAATCCACTCTGCATGGTCTTCCTGCTCCAGCCCTTCGTATGCCTTGTCATGCTTTTTCTTGTAACCAAATCATTGCTTTCCCTGTGATGTTTATGTGGAGGCTGATCCACTTGTTAGGAGACCGTTTTATGCTGTTTGCTAAATTAAACCCATCTAAGCACCCAAGTAGTCACTTTGAAAATTGGTTCCATGGCTCCCCTTACCTACTCCTAAAGAGGTTCCATTGACACAGTGCTTTATGGAGATGACAAAAGAATTAGTCAAGAAAAACTGAGCCCTGTCATCCAACCTATGTAATCTACTGTGCCACTAATCTTCAAGGGATGCTACAGACTTTTGCAGTTATAATTACAGTTTGGGTTCTCCAGATTATCCCTAAAGCCCTTAACCTGGACTGGCCAGATTAAGTGTCCTTTGGTATTGTGGTTCCCAATTCTTTCTTTCACATCACACTCATTCCCTGTCATCCTCTGAGTCACCATGTCACCTGTAGCGCCCCAAGCAACCATTTCTTACTTATACTGGAGCAGATACATTAACTGTAGAATCTCACATCCTGTCTGCTGTTATTCAAAAGCCAGTCTTTAAATTATATACCGTTTGTGCCTCAACTAATCTTCGCCAGCTGTCTATCAGCTGCATTTTTATTGCTAATTGCATAAATAAATGCAAATGCAGGTTATTTGGGATGCAAGATGCCTTCTGTGAAAATGAATTCTGTTAATGCCATTTTCAAAATGCCTCCTATAAAATAGTAGCTATCACATACGTGTGTGTATGTATGTGTGTATATATATGTGTGTGTGTATATATATGTGTGTGTGTCTGTGTGTATGTTAACATACACATAGGCACATCCATATTTGGGGGTGAAGCTCTTCTTCATAGTTGTCCAATAATCTGTTGACTGATGTAGTATCCACACAGTTTCCTTGATGTATAAAATAACTGTACACTGGGCAGCAACACTACAGCCTGTTTTTCTACCCTGATAGTTTCATTTGTGTTACCTCTTCAACATGAGGATTAGAATTAAATTGACTAGGCAAGCAAAGCTGCAAATTGAATTAATTTCAGATTTGCAATGAAAAATGGGATCTCTCTTACTCAGTGTCAGCTAGGACCCTGTGGGCTATACAAACTGAATTGACAATCTCTCATTCAAATGATATTTTCTCCAGTGAAATGCACTGGCACTAAATAGTCTTTGAAATGCTTTGTGTTCCAAGATCCCAGCTGCCATCAGGATTATGGAACTCAGGGCGGTTTTTATGAAACCCATAGAATCCACAGCATTTATTAAATTCAGTGCAATTTTGCCAAGTATTTGTGGAATTCTACTGTGTGCTAGACGCTGTGCTGGGCAGTTAGGATTAAGGATGACTACCTCATGATTCTTGTCATCCAGCGGCTTCCAATCTAATAGGAGAAACAGCTATACATTAAACCAAGCTTCAAGTGACTTGCTTAGTTAGTGATGTGAGAGATGTCCTGTGGAAATATGGATGGAGAGGGACTATCCATCTGGTTAGTTTGGACAAAAAGGAAATAGGTGATAACAGATTTGGACTTTGATGGATTTTACCAGGCAGAGAATGGTCATCCGGAACTGTGGAACTTACAAAACATTTCATATAAAGTAAAATATGATGGATACCAATTCAATTTTTATTTTAACTGTATTGTTTACCTTTAAGGAGATTTGATAATTTCGTTCCAAGATAAAAATTTTTTCTGAACTGAGGCTACATTTGGGTTCATGAGAATGAAAAATATTTGTTGATTACCTACAATGTGATGGATATCTTATGCACATTGGCTGATACTACTCAACAGCAGCTCAGCAGTGTAGGTAAGATTATCAATATAATCTCGATGGGAGAGGTCAAGAGACTTGCTGGTGGTGACACAGCTGGAAAATGGCAAAGCTGGGCTTCATACCCAGGTCTGTTCTACACTAGAGACCGTTCCCTCCCCGTCCCCGCCCCTCCCAAATTTACTGTCTCTTTCACACACAATTGTTACAGTCGTGACTGCTGATTGATGAAGGTGATGACATTGGCAGAGTCCTTGTGTGCTATTCTGGATTAATGTAACCAAATGTTACATTTGGACAAAACTTGGAACCAGGCACTTTTCCATGTTTTGGTGGCTTAGGTACTAAAAATTTAGGCCCAGGACAGGACAATGTTGGCCTGTTCTGCTGTCCCCTTGTCAGAGGGTGACGACTCGTGCCCAGATGCTTAAGAGCGTAGAGAGCCCCTCATGATGCCAGGTGTGCTGCCTCAATAGGGCTCCGTGTGTGGGTGGCCTTCGGGAGCTAACGGTCCAGGCAGAGGCTGTAGCTCTTCCCTGAGGCGTTGATGCCGCAGACCCCTGGCTCCTCCACGCTGTCACATTGCTTGTCTCAGATCCCTAACTGAGCCCGTTCTTCCTCTCCTGGGCCAGTAGCCTGGCCAGTGTAGCTGGGATGACCACTACTCCCTTCCTCCCCCATGCCACTCCCGAAGGGCTGAGCTTTCTTCCACCCCTCGTTACTCAAGACAGGAAAAGGCATTGCTCATGTTTAGAAAGAAATAGCAGGTCTAGAAGGAGAATTCTGAGCCGACATCTGTATCTCTAGGCGAAGCATCGCTAGATAATTACTTCCCATTTACATTGCCTAATCTCTCAGCTCTCCATGGAAGGAGCCACATCTCCCTTTGTCCTCTCTTCTGTAATCTCCTACAATATTTACAACTGGGAACCTCTTTCTTGCAGCTAACTTAAAGTCTGTGTCCTGTATTTGAACATCCATGTCTCTTATGTGCTCAGAAGAAATGGGTAACCATAACTTGCACTTTTCCTGAGCGGAATGATCACTAAATTTCTCCCCAGAGAAAATGGAGCAGAGGAGCGTAAACGTTGGAGTCAGATCTGGATTCACATTTAGTTTTGCTGCTTATTTTCAGTTTACCTTTGGACCCAGTGTTTAATTCTTAGTCAATTTCTTCATTTGTAAAGTGCGGCAATATTACCTGCCTCACAGGATTAAGTATGAAATGCCCCCACTGATGACTGGCACAGAGCCTCCTTTTTGTCTTGTTGCTTTGCTATCCTCAAGAAGACGGATGCTTCCGCTCAGCCCTCATGTCTGCATTCCAGCTGGCAGGAGGGAGGAAAGGGGGCACAGGGGAGGGCCCTTCTCCTCCCACTTCCTGGAAATTGCACACATAATTTCCACGTTCATCCCATTGACCAGAGCTTTGTTGCATGGCCACCCATGACTGGTTCCAAGGGAAGCTGGGAAATGTAGTCTTTATTCCTGGCATTTATTCACATGCCCAGCTGACATCTAAATGTTCTGCTGGGTTGGCCAAAAAGTTCATTCGGATTTTCCATAGGCTCTTCTATGGAAAAACCTGAGCAAACTTTTTGGCCAACCCAGTATTTCTGAGAAAGAAGAGGAGTATCGTAGGTTGAGTTCCCCAGGAGGCAGACTCTGAGACAAAGTTTAGCTTGCATGATGTTTATTAAGGGGTGCTCTATGGGACAAAGGTGATGGATGGGAGAACAGAAGGAAACGTCAAGCCACAATGCCAGTCCCACAACAGCATCAGTGGGCCCCAGAGGTTGCTCTGGAGCTGGGATGGCCAGGTCTTCATATGCCGGTATTGGTCAGTTGTTAGGTATGGGCTGGCCTGGGAATATGTGTGCCCTTGGGCAAGGCAACTCTTGGGAGTTGAAATGACTCCTAAAGAGACTGACAACTGAAGGATGGACCAATCGGGCCAACAAGTCCTTCATAGAAGGGGATTCTGGGTGACTCAGCATATGCTGCAGAGAGAAAGGGAGAACTAGCATATCTGCCACCCCACATCTTAGAGTGGTTGTGGGGGTCAAACAACATAAAAGGTAAAGGGCTTTTGCAGAGGACCTGACTTATGGTAAGCACCCAATCAGTCTTAGCTGTGGTTTTAGCATTTCCCAAAGTGATTTTAACAGGATATTTTTATCCTAGAGCATCCTATGGGACTAAAAGAATTGGCCATCCCTGATGATCAAACTTCGGAAATGTTACGTTGCCAAATCTTCAATTTCTACTTCTTATCAGCCAATGTTCAGTCAAGGCCTCTTCTAATAAGTTACATAAGAAAAGATAGTGTTGGGACTTCCCTGGTGGTGCAGTGGTTAAGAATCCACCTGCCAATGCAGGGGACACGGGTTGAAGCCCTGGTCCGGGAAGATCCCACATACCGTGGAGCAACTAAGCCACAACTACTGAGTCTGCACTCTAGAACCCGCAAGCCACAACTGTTGAGCCCACATGCCACAGCTACTGAAGCCTGCATGCCTAGAGCCTGTGCTCTGCAACAAGAGAAGCCACCACACTGAGAGGTCCGCACACCACAATAAAGAGTAGCCCCGACTTGCAACAACTAGAGAAAGCCAGCACGCAGCAACGAAGACCCAACACAGCCCATAAATTAGTTAATTAAAATAAAAAAGAAATGATAGTGTTGACGTTGCTTGTGCCATTGGTTTTCTCCAAAGTGGAGATATAGAAAATACTTTCTGTATTTAAGATTCTGTGTTATTGATATCCATTATATCTATTGACAAATCTGCTACATAGAAATTTCCTGAAAATAAGACCAAGAAATGAAAAAAAAATCCTTCATTAAATGAATGCTTATTGAGCACACATCTGTGAGTGGGCCCATCCCATCCCATCCCGTCCAAGCCAGTGTTTCTCGCTTTGGCCTCACTAGTGGTCTCCTAACTGGGCTTCCTGTTTTCATATTTTCTCCCTCTATGGTCTGTTCATCACAACAGCAGAGTGATCCTTGAAAAATTTTTAGTCAATCTTATCACTCCCTTTACTCTCAACCCTCCGCTAGCCGCCCAGGGTATTTGTAGTGAAATTCAAAGTCCTGGCTGTGCCCGGCCAGGCCCTGTACACTCTGGCCCTTAGCCACCTCTCTGACCTCATTTCTGTCCCAGCCATTTTGCTTCAGCCACACTGGCCGTTGCTGTTTCTCAGACATCCAGGCAAGTTCCTGACTCAGGACTTTTGCCCTTGTTCTTCCCTGTGCCCAGAATGCTCTTCCCCTAGGTTCTTGCTTGGCTCCCTCCCTCCATGCAGATCTCGGTGCCCCTGTCGCCTCATCAGAGAGGTCTTTCTGGCTTCGCTCTCTGAAGTGGCCACACTGGTCACTCTCTCTGTCTCACTCACTCTCTCAGCCTACTTAATTTTTCTTCTAATTACTACCTGCAAGTGTGTATTAATTTGTTTGTTGTTCATTGTCTATCTCCCTGAGCAGATAGTAGGATCTGAGAGAGCAGGACTCGGTTTTTGTTTACTGCTCTGTCCCCAAAAGAGTATCAATAAGTTTTTGTGAGGGCGGGAGTGTAATTTCTCAGAATATAATGATAAATAAGACAGTCATGGACTGTGCCTTCATGGAATAGTCTACAACTAAGGCCCTTTCCAATAGAAGAGGCAATAAAAATGATATAATTTTCTCTTTTAACATATTATAGTAGTAAATAATTATACAAATATATCTCAGAGATATTACAGGTTCAGTTCCAGACCACTGCAATCAAGTGAATATCATAATAAATGAGCCATGTGAATATTTTTGTTTCCTGGTGCATTTAAAGCCATGTTCACCCTGTAGTACGGTCTGTTAAGTTTGCAATAGCATTATCTCTAAAAGAAAATAATGTACATACCTTAATTTAAAAATACATTGTTGCTGGGGATCTCCTGGTGGTCCAGTGGTTAGCACTCTGCTTCCACTGCAGGGGGCAAGGGTTCCATCCCTTGTTGAGGAACTAAAATCCCACAAGATGTGTAGTGTGGCCAAAAAAAATAAAATAAATAAAAATAATGTTATTGCTAAAAAATGCTAATGATCATCTGAGTCATCAGTGAGTTGTCATCTTTTTGCAATAGTAACACCAAAGATCGCTGATCACAGATCAGCATAACAAATATAATACTACTGAAATTTTTGAAATATTATGAGAACTATCAAAATGTGATACAGAGACATGAAGTGAGCAAATGCTGTTGGAAAAATGACTCCAGTTGACTTGTACAAGGCAGGGTTGCCACAATCCTTCAATTAAAAAAAAAAAAAGAAAAGAAAATGCAGTATCTACCAAGTGCAATAAAGTGAAGCAACATTAAATGAGGTATGCCTGTGATAGAATCTCTGATGTTGAACTATCCTTGCATTCTTTTGACAACCTTACTTGATATACAATTCTTTTAACATACTTTTCTTAAGATTCAGTTTGCTGTTATGTATTTTATTTCATAGTGGCATGTAAGAATGATTTTCTATAGTTTTCCACTGTCTTCATCCAGTTTTGATAACCATTAGTGTTAATGGTTATGCCAGCCTTATAGGATTACTTGGGTTGCTACCTATCTATTTGTGTTTTCTGGAGCAGTTTAAATAACATTGGAATCCCTGTTTAATCTAGGTTTGGTAGAACTTGCCTAAAAAACTGCCTGGGCTTGGTACCTTCATACTGGGTAGATGTTTGATTATCTTTATAATTTTTATAATTTTTGGTCTATTCAATTATTTTCCTTTTCTTGAGTCAATTTCTATAATTTTATATTCTAGAAAAATTTTGATTTTATCTAGACTTTCATATATATTTTAAATAGTAGGCTCCTAAGATCTCCTTGTATCTATAATTGTGTCCCCTTTATCATTCCTAATATTGCTTATTTGTGGTTTTTAAAAAATTTTACCCATTTATTTATGACTGCATTGGGTCTTCGTTGCTGTGTGTGGGCTTTCTCTAGTTGTGGCGAGCTGGGGCTACTTGTCGTTGTGGTGCGCAGGCTTCTCATTGCAGTGGCTTCTCTCGTTGGTGGCTTTTCTTGTTGCAGAGCACAGGCTCTAGGCGTGTGGGCTTCAGTATTTGCAGCATGCGGGCTCCGTAGTTGTGGCTCACAGGCTATAGAGCACAGGCTCAGTAGTTGTGGTGCATGGGCTTAGTTGCTCCATAGCATGTGGGATCTTCCTGGACCAGGGATCCAACCCGTGTCCCCTGCATTGGCAGGCGGATTCTTAACCACTGCACCACCAGGGAAGCCCCCACTTCTGCTTCTTAGGCTATTTGACTCTAAGTTTAGACCTTTATGCCCATTTTTAGGTTGCAGGTTTTTTGCTTTGGTTTCCATGTATATTTGAACCCTTTGCTTTCTATGTTCTAGATATACTAAAGTTTTTGTCTGCTATTGGCACCCTTTCTGCGTATTTAATTTTTAGCAAAACAAGGTTCTAGTGTGATCTTTAACCGTGCAGAAAAAGCTCTGGAAACTGGAAACATAATTATTATTTTGTTTTCTCTTTAAGCGGCCTCATTTAACTTCCATGTGTTGTAATTGGCCATTTAGGAGAGACAGAGTCATGAGTTCCATCCAGCACTGGAATTCTTCCCTCACGCTGAGAGTGATGACCCACTGTTAGTTCAGCAATTCCACTGACAGAAGGGGCTTTTCTGTGCTTGGACATTTCACACTGGCATGAAATGCTATATTAGTAAAAGATATCACCTCACACATATCAGAATGGCTATTATCAAAAAGACGAGAAGTAACAAGTATTGGTGAGGATGTGGAGAAAGGGAACCCTTGTGCACTGTTGGTAGGGTTATATGGAATCCTACCACTATGGATATCCATATGGATTTGTATGGCATCCAGCCACTATGGAAAACAGTATGGAGGTTCCTCAAAAAATTAAAAGTAGAACTATCATATGATCCAGCAATTCCACTTCTCAGTATTCCCCCCACCAAACCCAAAACACTACTTTGAAAAGATATATCGCCCCTATATTGATTGCAGCATAATTCACAGTAGCTAAGATATGGAAACAACCTAAGTACCCATCTATAGGTGAATGGATAAAGAGGATGTATATATATTTACCACCTATATATACATATAATGAAAGATTACTCAGCTATAAAAAAGAATGACATCTTGCCATTTGTGACAACATGGGTGGACCTTGACGATTTTATGCTAAGTGAAATAAGTCAGACAGAGAAAGACAAATACTATATGACTTCACTTATATGTGGAATATAAAAAACAAAACAAGTGAACAAACATAACAAAAGAAAAACAGAGTCATAGATAGAGCCAACAGGTAGTTGCCAGAGGGGTGGGAATAGGTGAGGAAGAGGGATGAGAGAAGTAGGTGAGGGAGATTAAGAGGTACAAACTTCCAGTTACAAAATAAATGTCATGAGGATGATATATATAGCATGGGGCATATAGTCAATAATAATACAATATCGTTGTGTGGTGACAAATGGTAACTAGCTTTACCATGGTGATCATTTTGTAATGTATAGAAATATTGAATTTCTGTGTTGTGCCTCAGGAAGTAACAGTGTTGCAGGTCAATTATACTTCAACAAACAAATAAACTCATAGAAAAAGAGATCAAATTTATGGTTACTGGAGGCAGGGAGATGAGGGGAAGGGGAATTGGATGAAGGTGATCAAAAGGTACAAACTTCCAGTTAAAAGTAAGTGCTAGGGATGTAATGCACAACATGATTAATATAATTAACACTGCTGTATGTTATATATGAAAGTTGTTAAGAGTGTAAATCCTACGAGTTCTCATCACAAGGACAAATATTTATTTCTTTTATTTTATAACTATATGAGATGATGGATATTCACTAAACTTATTGTGATAATCATTTCATTATGTATGTAAGTCAAATCATTATGATGTATACCTTAAACATATATGGTGCTGTATATCAGTTATATCTCAATAAAACTGGAAGATGAAAAAATGAATTAAAAAGTTATTTGAAAGTACCCACATTTTCTTTGTTAAATAAACTATCTTAAAATTCAATTAGTGAATTATTTTGTAATGTGATTTATTTGCAGCAGATTTCTACTGCCTTCAAAATAAACTTTCTAAAATTATTGATAACATTATTGGGAAATATTTACATGTGAACAAATACTGATGGTTCTATTTTCAAATGTAAGCTTATATAGAGAAAGAATCAAAAGATAATCTAGATGTTTTTCACCTAAATGTTCAAAGATTGGAAATTTCAACTTAGACTTTCTGTTTTCTCCCCAACTGTATGGGGTTGTTTAGGTATGAAAGGGTAAGAGTTCACTTCTGTTTGTATATACCTGTGACTCTAAATGTTTGGTTTCTTTGGGATTATGTCAGAGTGTGCAAATCCAGAGTTAATTCTCAAAAGAAAATGAGATGGAATCAGTTTAAGATGACAGGTGATGGATTTGAATTAGATTCCAGTAAAGCTTATTAAGTGCTAAAATTTAATACTAAAGAAGGCTCTGAAGTATGTGCTAAATATATATACATAGAGGGAAAGACAAGAAGAGTGATGAGAGGAGAGAGAGAAAAGATTTTTCTTGTCTAGAATGATGAGAAAGTTCTATACTCCCTCTTAAATTGGGACTGACCTGTAATTCTAACCCCTAAGAGTGCTGCATTTCCCAATGGTGATTATGATCACAGTCTTTTTTTTTTTAACTATAGGTGACTTGCTATAATTTATTAGTTTTAGGTGGTCAGCATAGTTATTCAGTATTTTTATAGATTATACTCTAAAGTTATTACAAAATAATAGCTATAATTTCCTGTGCTGTACAATATATCCTTGTTGCTTATCTATTTTATACACAATAGTTTGTAGTTTTTTACCCCATCCTCCTATGTTGCCCCTTCCCCTTTTCTCTCCCCATTGCATGAGCTGTTTATATAACCACTATTTTGTTTTCTATATCTGTCAGTCTGTACCTGTTTTGCTATGTACATTTGTCTGTTTTATTGTTTAGAGTCCAGAAATAAGTGATATCATACAGTATTTGTCTTTTTCTGTCTGACTTATTTCACTAAGCATAATATTCTCTAGGTCCGTTCACATTGCTGCTTCATTCTTTTTTATGGCTAAGTAATATTCCATTGTGTGTACGTATGTGTGTGTGTGTGTGTGTGTGTGTGTGTGTGTGTGTGTGTGTGTGTGTGTGTATATATATATATATATATACATAGGCATCTTCTTAAGCAATATGCGTTGATGGACACTTGAATTTCTACCATATCTTGGCTATTGTAAATAGTGCTGCTATGAACGTTGGGGTGCATGTATCTTTTTGAATTAGTGTTCTCATTTTTCCTGGGTGTATACCCAGGAATTGCTGGATCATATGGTAATTCTATTTTTAGTTTTTTGAGAAACCTCCATACTGTTTTCTCTAATGGCTGCACCAATTCACATTCGCACCAATTCACATTCCCACCAATGGTGGACAAGGGTTCCCTTTTCTCCACATCCTTGTCAATATTTGTTATTTGTAAACTCTTTGATTCTGACATGTGTGAGGTGATATCTCATTGTGGTTTTGATTTGCATTTCTCTAGTAATTAGTGATGTTGAGTATCTTTTCATGTGTTTGTTAGCCATCTGTATGTTTTCTTTGGAAAAATATTCAGATGTTCTGCCCATTTTTTAATTGGATTGTTTGGGGATTTTTTTGATATCAAGTTGTATAAGCTGTTTATATATTTTTAATATTAACCCCTTGTCAATCATACCATTTGCAAATATTTTCTCCCCTTCAGTAGATTGTATTTCCATTTTGTTGATGGTTTCCTTTGCTGTGCAAAAGCTTTTGTTTGATTAGGTCCCATTTGTTTATTTTTGCTTTTATTTCTTTTGCCTTAGGAGGCAGATCCAAAAAAGTATTGCTGTGATTTATGTCAAAGAATGTTCTACCTAAGTTCTCGTCTAGGAGTTTTATGGTTTTAGGTCTTATATTTAGGTCTTTAATCTCTTTTGAGTTTATTTTCGTGTATGATGTGGGGAAATGTTCTCATCTCCTTCTTTTACATGCAGCTGTCCAGTTTTCCCAGCACCACTTATTGAACTGATCGTCTTTTCTCCATTGTATATTCTTGCCTCCTTTGTTGTAGATTAATTGACCATAGGTGCATGGTTTTATTTCTGGGCTCTCAATGCTGTTCCATTGATCTTTGTGTCTGTTTTTGTGCCAGTACCATGGTATTTTGATTACTGTAGCTTTGTTGTATCTGAAGTCAGGGAGCATGATATCTTCAACGTTGTTTTTTTTTTCTCAATATTGCTTTGGCAATTTGGGGTCTTTTGTGGCTCCATATACATTTTAGGATTATTTGTTGTGGTTCTGTGAAAAATGACATGGGTATTTTGATAGGGATTTCATTGAATCTGTTCATTGCTTTGGGTAGTACGGCCATTTTAACGATATTAATTCTTCCAGTCCAAGCATGGGATATCCTTCCATATCTTTATCATCTTCAGTTTCCTTCATCAGTGTTTTATGTTTTTCAGAGTACAAATCTTTCACCTCCTTGGTTAAGTTTATTCCTAGGTATTATTCTTTTTGATGTGATTTTAAACAGGATTTTTTTTTTGCTTTCTCTTTCTGATAGTTCATTATTGGTGTATAGAAAGGCAACAGATTTCTATATATTAATCTTGTAACCTGCAACTTTTCCGAATTCATTTATTAGTGCTAATAATTTTCCGGTGGAAACTTTAGGAAAAAAATTTTTTTCTATATTGTATTACATAATCTGCAAATAGTAACAGTTTTACTTCTTCCTTTCCAATTTGGATGCCTTTTGTTTCTTTTTCTTGTCTGATTGCTGGATCACAGTGTTTTATCACTCTGCTTGAGATACTGAAGCTATGTGCTAAGTCAGGTCCCACATATTGTTTTTTATTGGGTAAGAAAGAAGAAAACAGAGTGAAATAGAACTAGAAGTTCAGTGTAAAGAGTAAAATTAAATGTGTTAAATATATAAAGGATCCTACTTTACATTCTTTATAATTGTGATAATAAGAATGAATTCTTGGTACTCCCACCTGAGAAATCACAGATCTTCAGAATTTTATTTCTTTAAAACAGTAGTAGTGAAATCTGAGTAGATATTTCGAATGGCAGACACAACAGGAGGGGAAAAGCATTTCGGTCACAGTCTCATGAACTTGTCAGTGGTAGAACTGCAGAAGAGAATCCAAGATTTTTGACATGTTTTTCTCAACCCTATCTGACATGGCACTAACTTGTTCTTTTAGGATATCGTAAAAAAAAAAAATCTTTACAATACTTGAAATAGTGAAACAAGATGGTTGTAAAACCTTCAAATAATACAGAAATGTACAATGTGGAATGAGACTCCCCCATACCCCCACCTGCTTATCCTGCTTTCTTAAAGTCACTACTATTTACAGTTGGGTGTATAGCTTTAGAGGCATTTATCTATGTAGATGCCAACATATATGCATTTAATCAACTGAGAGGCATTTAGTTGTTTACAGTTTTTCACTATTACAAATATTGCACAGCAAAGTGCCTTTTAACCCAAATAGTATAGTATCTGTTAAACTGTAATTGGAAATGAATATTAATTAGATATGATAAAAATGATCCCAGTCTGTATTTTTACATAAATCTAAACAATTTACTAGACTGGATTGTTTAAAATGGTAGTTCAAAAACTAGAGTGATTTAAAAAGTTCAAAAACCAGACTGATTTACTATTCCTTAGCATTTAGAATCCATTGACAAAAATATTGTTTGTAGCTTTAGACTTGCACAAATAGATGATTGACTGTCCAGGAAAATAACTGACTTTCAACGGAGAGATTGTATTTACATATGCTTGCTTTCCAAAGGGGGCTGCCTTGGGCTGTCGATGGTTAAAAAAGGCTCTTATTTCTTCCTATATTCTCTGTTTTTCCCAGCAATCAAAGAAACTATCATATTGGAAACCTGGAGGAGAATTCAAGGTTAAAAAACAAATAAACAGTGATTATGTCATTCTCTAAGATGAGGTATAATAATTACAATTCTTTAGGGAAAAATCTCAAATGTACTATACAATTTTCCAGTGGAATAATTGCACCCTTGCAGTAAATGTGGAATGATGACCTGAACAAGATATTTTCATAGAAACATGGCTAAAGGATAGTTCTTAAGAATAAACTGCCTTTTTTGCTTGTTTATCACATAAATAATAATTTGAATTGTGTGAATGCTGGAATTGTTGCAGAAGTTTGATAGGTGCTTCATTCTTACCACTAAGCATTTGACATGCTAATTGATTATAAAGATTCAAAGCCTACGCTTATGTCTAATTTTCCTTTGGACAGTAGGAAAGTAATTATTATCTTTGGTATTATGGGTTTGTATGTAAAATTTTAAGAGATAATCATAGTGTACAGTTCTCTGTACATGCGGATATACTACTGAATAATAAAAATAACAGTTGACCTTGATCGAGTGCTTACTATGTGCCTGCACTGCTCTGAGCACTTAAACATTGAGTGACTCCAATAACCCTACTAGATATACCTATTATTACCCCACTTTACACATGAGGCATGGAAAGGGTCAGTATCCTGGCCAAGGGCCCACAGCCAGTGAGTGGCTGGGCTGGCCTAGGTGTTGAGAGACTTTTCCAGTAGTGATGACAGGTTTGCAGTGGGCCAGCTCTTCACTCACATTGTTGATCAGACCCTTCTGTGGCCAGTGCATGGCATGTGATTTTGAAAAAACTGGTCTAGATAAGGAGATGCAGCTTGTGGCTGTGGAATGGGAAACATTTTCATCTTTATGTAATTGGCTCACATAGAAACTAAAATATTATCACCGTGCTTAAATGTCAGAGGCTTGCCCAAATTATGGCAGTTTTTCTCTACTGGAGAAAAATTTGAAAGATAATTGTATCTAGACAGTGCTGATAAGTTATTGAAGTTAGAGAATCTTAAATACATTTTAAAACTTATGTCTAATACTAAAAAGCATATAAGTATTATAGTGAAGTACATGTATAAATTTACAAGTAAATTAAAAAAATTTTTTAATTGGTTAATATGGAGTTATCTTTGTCACTTTTAATTATAGTACATGTAACAAAAAGGTTTATGTGTTTTGTGCCAACCAAATTACATTCTCTATTATATAGAAATTAGGCATATAATAATGAAATTTTTTTTAAAAAATCTATGCTTTTACTGAGTTATATTCTAAATTTCTGTACCACCTAATAAGTATCTTTCTACACTTAGGTTAAATTTTACCTCCAGTATTAAATTTTCCTTCATTGCTTCATTGGTGGTTAGTTTCTTTCCCTTTGTGTTTCCCTAATACTAAACAAAACCTTTAAAAATATTTACAAAGTGTCATTTTATTTCTTATGAAGTATTTTGTGCTTTTAAAGTCAAACTTATATATTGAGAAGCACGATAAATAAAAATTAGATTTTGAAGTAATTGACATGGTATTTTGAAATATTAGGAGATTTCTTAGGGAAATTGAAAAAGACATGATTTTTCTAAATTGGGATTATTTTATTTTTCTCGTCAAATTCAAGGCTTGCTTTTCAATTCAAAGGATCAGTTTTTCTTGCTTCTAGAACCCAAGTAAGATACATGCAGTGATTTTCTGTTAATTACTTTGGTCTTCTGGGTATGTTTTCACCTTATCAACTCCCTTTGCAACAAGAGTCAGGATATGTCTAATCAAATCCTAAGGGATTATAAATAATTCTACTGGATCAACTTAAATTCTTCTTCTTCTTCTTTTTTTTTTAACTAAGTTCTATCTTCCTATCTTCTTTTCCGAGATGTTTCAGCATTCTTACCTTCATTCATTGTGCATCCACACCACTGTCTTCGTTTTGTAAACGGCTTTTGGATAAAAAGCCATAACCACCACTATTGAGGGGGTTGGGAGGGATGTTAGGGTGTTTTGATTAATTGAACTTCTCAGTTTGTTGAGGGCTAATTTTAAAAAACGCTTATTGCAACCCAGGTTTGAAGTTGTTCTAAAATGCATTTTCATTCCTCCCCAGGAATCTGTATATTGAATATAAGCATAAAGGTTAATAATTGTGGGGTCAGATAATACTGTATTTTAGACCTTCACCACCTCCTGTCTCTTGTGTAACCCATGGCGAGCCCCAGGTATCTCATTAGTAAAGAGACGATGAAGCTAGCAGCTAACTTAGGGCTGTTGGGATGATTAAGTGAAACAATCCGTGTGAAGGCTTATCCTAACCAACGCATAGTAAAAGTCCAATAAATTATAGATGTTTTTATTGCTGTCAGTGACCATTAGCCTTGTCCCTGTGGATTATTCTACCTGATGGGGAAGTTAATATACATATGCATTCATGCTATACACTATGTCAATCAGTAAATAAAAACTGATAAAAGTCATAACATACCCTATCACATCAAACACGGAAAATACTTTATTATAATGCCTGCTAAATGTCATTCACTGACCTATCTTTTTTTATGAAACAAGAAATTATTCATATTCCATGGCAATTGGTGTATATGCATATTTCTTTTTTATTATGGGTGTTATATAAGTATTTAATGAAACACTGTATTATATTGCAAGCAAAAACCAAGCTTAAGTCTATATTTTTAATTTATACTTTAAAATCTTTTTTTTAGTCAATATTTTAAATAATCCTCAGAACACTGCAAATAGTTTTCTGTATTGCCATGTGGTCAGTTTGTACCCAGTTTGTAAAATCTTCTTCCACATCTGGAACAAAATTATATTTGATTTTAGGAGCTTGTCTAACTAGATAAGGAGGTGAAATAAAGATATATACCTCTTCTCAATCTGATTTTTTAAATGTAATTAAGCATGGATAGCTGGTGTTGCACAGAAAAATGTCCCCGAAGTTAGCTGCAGTTTATAATGAATTGAGGCTATCTTGACCCAACAAGGACAGAACTATATACGTTGAAAAATTTTGAGGCTTGATTTTAAAAAAAATAGATTTTTGGAAGACAAGACTTTTAAATATGAGATTAAAGTCACTCATTTTTTTCACTACCCTAAAAAGTTGTCCATTTGTCTTTTTGCATAATACTATCTATATTGGTATATGTCATAATATACTTGTAATGAGACTGTACATGCTATTTTGTATTCTGCTGTTTTCATTTAATATTAATATCATTGTAATATAATTATTATTTTAAATATCTGCATTTTGGCATAACATGTTCATGTCCCATAATTTATTAAACCATTTCTTTAATGTTCGATCTTTGTGTAGTTATAAACTTTTAAATCAGTGATCAAGAATTAACTTTATTGTGCCTATCTCTTTTATATTGAATTAGGATAAATACTTATGACTAGTTTTCACGTAAATGAGTATAAATACTAATAATATCACGTAAATGAGTATAAATACTACATTTTACCATATTTCTAAAAGTGTTGTAATGTTTTCCTGAACCACCAATAGTGAATTGCTTTGCCTACATTGGGTGTTATATATATTTTTTTGCTGCTTAGGAGTGTAAAATGGCATTTAAAGATATTCCAATTTTGTTGATAGGGAATAAAAACTTCAGTTTTCTTTTGACTTCTCCTTGGGTGAATTGTTTATCCAGCAGCACTGTCACCTTCAGAGCTGTCATTTCCTCAGTCCTTTGTCATGTGCCAGGCTTTGTGCTAATGCTCCCAACAGCCCCATGAACTAAGAATTCTTATGTCCTCATTTTATAGATGAGGAAACTGAGGCTTAAAGAGAAGTTAGTTGCTCAAAGTTACCCAGCTAATAAATGGTGATTAGAGATTGGAGCTCAGGCCCTAGGACTAAAACTCTAAACTCCTCCACCATGTAGTACAGATTTTGACAATGGTTACATTTAATGCAAGCATTTCTATCAGTCTTTGTCTTTTTGGTTTTGTTCTTATTCTACTTTGTAAGTGTTTAAATGTGATTTCTTTTTGGAAATCATGATCTTTTTCTTGGTGTCTGTTGCTTCATAGCTGAGAAAGTTATCATCCTTGTACATATCTGATATGCTGCATTTTTGCCAGTCTATGATTAAAATTGTTGTCTCTACTTAAGCTTTTTAGTTTCCTCTGCAGCTTATTTTGGTGCTAACTCCCCCACCCAACACAATATTTTAAATACTCTTTCCTTGTTCTTTGTCATAGAAATAAAAATGTATAAGCTGTTAGTTCATATGTATATCTCTCTGTCTCTATATTTTGGCTATTTCTTAACTCTCCATTTTTTCCCCTTGCTTTCTATTTGTCACATTTCTTTTTCTGGTGATTGGTTGTGATTTGGGCACACGTAGGCTACTGTGTCAGTTTACTGCACAGTTCATCATTGCTTTTGGAACTCTCTTGCTGGGTCGTGGTGAATTAGAATCCTGGACCTTTTTGTTATTTTAGTTCTACCACAGTATTTGTTGAGTCAGAAGACAACAGGAAGGTTTAGCATGTCACAGACAAAATTCTACTATCTCCCTTCCATCCAAGACAGCAGCTTTTCTCATTAGGAATGAGGCATAAAACACAGGACATTTGTGGCCTGGACACCCCTTACCTTGTCTTTGCTTGTTTTAAATAAGGACCAGAGAAGATGACACTTAACATGGTGGAAGGGATAAGAACAGATCTTTGAGAGTGCACTGCACCAGGAGAAACACACAGACCTTGGGCTAGGTGAGTTAGTTTGGTTTGTTTGAAAAGATAAGTTTAATTCTTCAGTGCCTCACTTTTCATAAAGTGAACATAAATGCTACATAATGTGTTATTTTTTAATTAATTAATTAATTAATTAATTTAATTTGGTCTTTTTTTGCTGTGCACGGGCTTTCTTTGGTTGTGGTGAGTGGGCTCCTCATTGCCGTGGCTTCTCTTGTTGTGGAGCACGGGCTCTAGGCGCGTGGGCTTCAGTAGGTGCAGCACATGGGCTCAATAGTTGTGGCTCACGGGCTCTAAAGCACAGGCTCAATAGTTGTGGTGCACGGGCTTAGTTGCTCCGCGGCACGTGGGATCTTCCTGGAGCAGGAATCAATCCCCTGTCCCCTGCATTGGCAGGCAGATTCTTAACCACTGTGCCACCTAGGATGCCCCCATAATGTGTTATTTTAATTTCATTTAAAAAGAACTAAAGATCATAAGGGATGCAGTATCGTAAGTTTCTTAGGGAATCTTCTAAGATTTTATGTGATTTAATCTCATTTTGTGTATTTTGCGTCATCATGATTAAGATAATTAAATTGTTGTATAGGATTATTGCATGACTGTGTCATTTGTAAAATTAAACTATTGGAGGTATAAACTGAGAATTCTTGTTGGATTTGAAACCTGCCTCTACTCCCTGGCCTATCTAGACCTGCTCTCTGCCATCACCCTTCCAACCAAATCCAACTCTGGAAACCTTACCGAGTAACAAAAATCCTGGTTCTGGGTTTCCTTAAAGAGGCTTCAGGGCTTTACAGCATATCATTGAGCAAAATATCCTAAAATTCTAGTTCATTTATCCATCTTCCCAAAGTGCTTCCCCAGTCTTGCCCCTCTTTGTTCACCATTCATGTTTGTTCCTATCATATCTTCCCTCTGTCGCTCAGTTTCTCCCCACCTCTGTGCGACCTTCCTTTCTTTCCCTTTATTTTTACTTCTTCCCTGCAACTCTCTCCTGACTCATGATCCTCCCTGCCGGGTGCAGCCCCTTGGGAAGTACAGTCTGGTTTCCAGCTTTACCTGCTTTTCTCTCAGGAGATACAGAGCAAAAAACCCTAGTTAATAAAATCCTCTGCCTTATTACACGAGATGACAAAGAACAGTAATGCATCATCAAGGAGCTTCGGTCTTATAAGCAGTTGGCCCACACAAGTCAGTTTCTTCAGGAAGAGGCCAGGGCAGTTGTGGCCAGGAGCATCAGTAGGAGAGACGAGCTGGCTGGGCCTGGGCAGCAGCACAGGGCATGCTGGGTATGGTTGGGGTGATGGGAGTGGAGGGGCTATCCAGAGTGCCGCGGTGAAGGAGTTAACTGAGAGCATCCATTGTAGAGAACCTTGTTTTCTCTGGTATAATCAACTTGGGGTATCCCAGAGCTGACAGTAGAGAGGATGAGACGGCTGCACATTGTGGCTCTTCTGCTTTCCCTAGAAGATTTCTCTCTGCTCTGTCTTCTAGGGGGGCTCCTCCCTCTTTAAGTCTGGTTCCCACCCCTCTTTAGCTGCTCTTGTCTTAATCTCCCTAGCTTCAGTAAAGAATGCCCTGGACTGAGGTCTCAAGAGTTCTTGGCCTCAATGAGAATCTACTCTAGGTGCTATAAACAGAGAAGTAAAGAGTGTTGGGAGTTTACTGGATCTCTACGGGAGCCAGAGGCCACACAGCCCAGAACAGTGCCCAGCCACAGGAGGCTCCCTAATTCAGATGCTGTGCTGGGCTCCTGTCCAGGCCTGCAGGGTGTTCTGGTGAGGGAAGAGTCTGCTCTGCTCTCTCGGAAGGTCAGTGAACAGTTCACACGAGATAAAACCCGCAGTACACATCTCAGAGTCTTTGGGTTCCTTCCTCTCCGTTATACTAAGGAGTTTCTGCCAAATAGTGCACCATTGAGTCCACATTTTAATGAAGAAATGGAGCAAACAATTAGAATGACCCCCAGTTGCTTGGGCTTCCATATTGAATCCAGAAGCTCTGTTAGGACAGCTAGATCTAGAAAGCCTAAGCTGAAATCACGTTCCTCCCTTTCCTCGGATTCTCACATAGATCCCCCAAGTTTGTACTGGCTGAGTGAAACTTGACAAACTTATACGTGTTTATAAGTTTGCAAAATATTGCCATTCTTTGGTGTGTAAGCCTTTTCTCTCTGGTTTGACTTTTTCTTTGGCCCCCATTTCAAGATATCTGATTCTGGTTATGGGTCTGGAAGCAAGGGGGCAGGTGGAGGTGGAACATGAGAACGTCCCCCTTGTAGGGTAGGTGCCCAGGTGTGCTCTTACCTTGTCTGCAAGCAAAGCAGGTACTGCCAGCGGAGACTCAGCAGGGCTCCAAGGAGTCTCCGATCCTGGACTGAGGGGAGAGGGCATTGGAGGAGGCCATTCAGAGGCTGTTAGTGCTGAAATTGACAAATGCTCTTGTTTTCTCATCAATATCCTAACATGTAAAACTTGTGGCTCTCCCATGGTCTGGGCCTCCTCAGTGAGCGAGATGAAAGAGAGAAATAAAATATTATTTGTACCTAGATGTCAGGTTTTATGAGATTTTCAAGTGTATTTGTATTTTAAAAGGGAACCAGAGGAAGACTGAATTATGAAAGGACTGTGGAGTCATACAGACCCGAATCTGAATCCTGGCTCTGCCATGTGTAGGCTTTGTGAGCTCGGGCAAGTTCCTTAACCTCTCTGAGTCTCAGTATACTTGAGTGTAGGGAAGGATAGGTATCCTTATCCCATTGGATTGTTCTTGAGGATTACATGAGATCAGGAGTAAAGTAACACATAGTAATTGATCTATAAGTAGTGGGTAATAATCAATGATTAATAAATGCTTATGGAATTTAATGCAATCTTTAATCATAAAGTGGAGCAACTTGCTGACGGGGAGCTTAGAGTCACATGTATGGTGCTGTCTTTTGACCTGGGGGCTTTCTTGAGGTCTCTCAATTCAGATTTTATAAGAGAAAGTTTGCTTCACCTAAGGTAGCCTGTGTGTTTAAATGAAATTTGTTTAAATGTCTTTGAAATTTTAAAAAATGATCAGGCAAAATTTTTCACTAAAATAACTGGTTATTTGGCTGGTTTTCCTCATTTGTAGAGTCTAATAGACTGGTATACCAGTCATGATATTGGAAATTCCCAAAGGTGTTATTTCTGTACTTGTTTAGTTGGGGAGTGATGGTGAACATTAATTGGCTTTTTTAAAAAATATGACCAAACTTTTTAAAACATCTATTTCAGAAGTTGAAAATTTATTTCTCCTGAAGTTTTAATAACCCTTCCATTTTTAATATACATCTGTTAGGCAATAGGTACAAAGAAAACTTTAGAATAAAGAATATTTACAAGTATTGATTGATTTCTCTGGCTCGGACACATAAGTTAGAGCAAGCTTCAGGGGGGGTGTGTGTGTGTGACCTCATTTTGCAAAGCTATATACACATTTGTCTTTTTTTTTTGTCTTATTTTTAGATGATGAAAAATGTAAGGGTAACCTTTAGATTATTTGTTTGAAGAATGTTTTCCCCAAATATTGAATAGCTAATAATAGTAACATATATTTTAAAACTCATTAATTACTAGTGGTTTTATGTAGTAAAGATTGAATGGTGGGTAATTTCTAACGAGCTAGTTAAAAAACAAATTGGATGATTTGCTATGTGTATAATGGCAATTCACCCATTTTATAATAATATTTTATCTCTCACTGTTCTTCCACACATGTATATATTGTTTTCATTAATATCTTACTGAGTTAATTAGGTTAAAGTTTTTATATTGTGCCCAAGAGAATGTTTGGATAATTAATTTCAGATTTACTGTTGGGAGTAAAAAGCGTCTTCGCTGTGAGTTGTGCTCTGAATAGTAGAATAAATTTCTGATGTGTGGAAATTGTAAATGATATTTACGTGCTCTCCACACATTCTGTGTATGCACTACCACTTCTTTTCTTTATTGTCACCACACATTTCAAACCTAGATGGCCTATGCCTATCTTGTATTATGACATTTAGATATGAACATCTGAGAACCAAGGACATAAATTCTAATAGACTTGGATGCAAAATCAAAATTGGTTATACTTTAAAAATACTTCATACCAGGTTCCCATGGTTGCTCAGTCACATCCATGTCAGTGTCAGGACTCCATAAAAGGTGATGCATATTTGTAATTTACTTTTTAAACTTTAAAACATAAACATTAGCCACAGGCCTAAGTTATTGCATTACCACCAGCATTTCTTCTGAATAAAGATTACAAAATAAAATAGGTATAGACATAAATTCAGAGTGGGGTATAAAGTTATCAACTTCATTTTCTGCTTCTCCAGAGCTGTGAATGAGAACACATGATATAAGTAAATGCCTAACCAGAAGTGCTATAGACTGAATTTTGTGTCCTCTACAAATTCAAGTGTTGAAACCTAATCCCCAGTGGGTTGGTGTTAGGAGGTGGGACCTTTGGGAGGTGATTAAGCCATGATGATGGAATTAGCATTGTGAATGGGGTTAGCGCTTTTATAGTCACACCTGCAGTCCCACTTCATGTTCATTCAGGAGGGTCTTTTTCTCATCTCCTTTCAAGATAGTTTGTCAGGGAGGTGCCCACAGTCTGTCCAGTTAGGGATTTCATTGGTGGTTTGTCGAGATGAGAATGAGTCCTAGTTTTATTTTGTTTTGGGGGTTTTTTTGTTTTGTTTTGGCTTGGTTTTGGTTTTTGGTTTGTTTGTTTGCTTTACTGCAATCTGTGCACCTTCAAAATGAAAAGAAATCCAGCAGTATTCCCCCATTTTGTACCTATGATACAAGATTATTTCTCATTGGTTGTGTTCTCTAATAATATAAACCCTGCACTTGACTGATTTTCCCCCACTTCTAGTTCCAGTCAGTGCATTCTATAATTAGAAGGAAGAATTACTGAGTAATAAAATATTTACTTTAAACAAACAAAAAGCCACACAGCCACCCCTTTTGTTCCTCTCTGTGTCCCTAAGGTAAACCTGTGATGTTGACCTGTGTGCTAGAGCCATTGAGAATTTAATGTTTATATATGTAGAGAAAAAAAGGTCTCCCTTCTTCCCTTCCAGGTCCTTTCGTTGGTCTAATGATTAAATTGAAATAAAACAGATTACCAGGAGAAAAACAAATTTAAATTTGTATGTACAAGAGCTGATAGAAATATGAGACTCAAAGAATTGACCAAAGCAGGAAGCTTGTATACCTTTTAGACAAAGAAATAATAAATTTGTGAAGAATTGACAAAACAAAGGGGTTTGGGCTTAGGTAGCTAATTAATGAAGGGGTAACAAAGTTTGTTTCAATAGCATTCTCAACCCTCAGTTCCCCATCTCTGGCGCTAAGGATGCCTCCCTGCCAGATGCAGGGAGGGTACTCCTCATGTGGGAAATATATTTGCTGCTTTCAGTGGGCCAAAGGAGGGTCAGAGTACTGTTCCTGTTCTGGCTGTTTCTTAAGTAACTTTAATTTAAAATAATCAATGTGCCAAAAGGGCATATTATGTGGGGGAGGGGGTGTTCTGTTTGCCTTCATACAGCAGGATTATGTTAGAAGCTCCACCCCTCTATTTGCCTTCGTCTTATGAAGTCCAGCCCCGGACTCTACCGTGAAGTAGCTGCACTCTTGGGCAAGTGATTTCTCCTCTCTGGCTCTGATTTTCTTCTAATCTGTGGACTGAAAGAGTGGGATGAGATTATATTTGAGTTTCCTTTTAGTTCTGATTCTAGGAAGGAGTGATATGTCTTCTTTGACTCAGAAAATCCCAACATTTCTTTAAGGTTTATTGCATCATTTATTACAGCAAGCTCCCCTTCAGAAGATTCCATGTAAGCAAACATCAGAATGCCCCGTGACCTCCTAAAGTCATTCCCATTCTGTTCAACAATCTCTTTAAAGGTCAGAAATGTGACTTGTAGGAAGAGTAATAGAAGGAAGTATAAATTACAGCACCAATGGGAATACATTAATCTTAAAACTGTGTATTTCCTTATTGCTTTTCAACATCTAATATTTCCTCTTATTTCCGTTGTGTTGGGCACAATGAAAAATAGATCTTGATACATTTTATCCCTTCACTTCTAGCCTACTTTGTTAATGTCCCTTGGGCTATCTCTTAAAGTATTGGTGCCAATTTCTCTTTTTAGTAACTTATTATGCAGATCTTTGGGGATAACTGTCAAAGTGCTTAATAAAAACTTGCTATCTAAGCTAACTCTTGATTTGGGGCTTTGAATAAATATCTGGTGACCCAGCAGAATTACTCCTAGATATTTACTCAAGTGAAATTAAAACTTATGTTCACACAAAAACCTATATAGACGTATTTATAGCAGCCAGCCATATTTGTAATTACCAAATACAAGGGGAAGAGTTGACTAAAAAGGGGCACAGACAGAACTGGTGACGGGGTGATAGAACTGTTTTATATCTTGATTGCTGTGGTGGTTACACGACCACAGATTTGTCAAAACTCATGGAACTGTGCACTAAAAAGGGTGAATTTTCTTTTATGTAAACTATAGCTCAACGTTTAAAAAATGAAAAATTACTGTTCAAAAAAGGGATCTGGAAAAAAGAATATTTCAAATATTTCAATAAGAAGTATTTTTTAATACCTAATATTCCATTGGGCACTTTGGGATAAAATAGAAACATAGATGCTATATAAATATAAGACGTTCACAAGGACCTTATACTTTATTTAAGGAGATGGAAATTTAGGATTATTTATTTATTGGCTGCGTTGGGTCTTTGTTGCTGCACGTGGGCTTTCTCTAGTTGTGGATATCGGGGCTACTCTTTGTTGCGCTTCGTGGGCTTCTCAGTGAATTGGCTTCTCTTGTTGCAGAGCACGGGCTCTAGGGAAGCAGGCTTCAATAGATGTGGCACATGGGCTCAATAGTTGTGGCTCACAGGCTCTAGAGCACAGGCTCAGTAGTTGTGGCACACGGGCTTTGTTGCTCCCCCGCATGTGGGATCTTCCCTGCCGAGGGATTGAACCTGTGTCTCCTGCATTGGCAGGTGGATTCTGTTTTTTTTTTTTTTCCTGTATCAATCAGTTTATTCTATGAATCTATCATTTTGATGTTTACAAGGAAGAAAGGAGAACAAAGTTAAAACCGTGATAATTTTTCCTAAACCATTAATAGCAAGCATGTATGTTGTAATCATTGAAGCTTCCTTCTGTAACTTAAATAAATTTACCTTCATGTTATGTTTCCATATTATTCTGGCAGGTGGATTCTTAACCACTGCCATTCTTAGGCCCCCTGAAATTTAGGATTTTTAAAAGATGTTATTAGGACACAAAGGTGTTTGGAAGCAGCCTTTTTTTTTTTTTTTTTTTTTTTTTTACCAGACAACTGAAGAGATCAAGATATAAACAGTTTTAAAGTATGGCATCTGGATTATTTTATATGTTGATTTAAATTTTTTAATCTTTCAATTCTTGGGGACAGGAGAATCAAATCACAAAATATGTAATAAAACATAGACTAACCTTGTTTCCTGAAAAGATACAATGTAAATACTTATAAATTGATTTTTGGTCCCAGTATATAATAAAAACGACTTCAAATTTATTTATTTGTTTGCTTGTTTACAATTAAAGTATAATTGACATACAATATAATATTAATTTCAGGTGTACAGCACAATGATTTGGTATTTAGATACATTTCAAAATGGTCATCATGATAAGAGGAGGTGCCATCTGTCACCATACGGAGTTATTATACTATTATTGTCTGTATTCCCTATGCCGCACACTATGTCCCCATGACATTTACTTTACAACCGAAAGTTTGTACCTCTTAATATCCTTCACCTATACACCCCTCCAAACCATTTCTTCTCTGGCAGTTACCAGTTTTTTTCTCTGTGTCTGTGAGTCTGTTTGTGCTTTGTTTTGTTTTTTAGATTCCACATGTAAGTGAAATCATACTTTCTTTGTTGTTCTCTGTCTGATTTATTTCACTTAACATAGTACCCTCAAGGTCCATCCATGTTGTTGCACATGCCAAGATTTCACTTTTTTATGGTTGAGTAACATTCTGCTGTGTGTATGTGCACGCTGTATCTTCTGTATTTATTCATCTACGGGTAGGCACTTAGGTTGCTTCCATATCTTGGATATTGTGAATAATGGTATAATGAACATAGGCATACATTTACTTTTTTGAATTAATGTTTTTGTTTTCTTTGGAATGATACCCAGAATTGGAATTGCTGGGTTTTATGGTAATTCTATTTTTAGTTTTTTGAGGAACCTCTATACTGTTTTCTACAGTGGCTGCATCAATGTACATTCCCACCAGCAGTGCATGAGGGATCCCTTTTTTCCACATCCTCACCAACATTTGTTATTTAATAAAAGCTACTTTTGATGATCTTAATTTCAAAGAACACATATTATGAAAGCAAATCTATGTATATTTAACTTTTCTGTGCAATTCAAAGAACAGATGATTACTGTGAACACTAAATCCTGTTGGACTTCCTCACACACACCCAACACCGCAAGTATCATTTCAAGGACTGTGGAAGACACTGCCACAGATGTTTGAGTACAAATATCTGTTCTCCCCTTCCTTAGCAACAGAACCTCAAATTGTTTCAGAGAAGCAGTGTGTCCCCCCAGAACGACATTCCCCAGCCTTCTTTGGAGTCAGTTGTGTTGTTTGGACTTCCAGGAAGGCACTTACGGTGGGAGCTGGCTCAGCTAGGCTGGTGGGAGTGGTGGGACCTCTGTGTCTTCCCCACCCCTGCTGCCTGGAATACAGATGTGACGGCTGGAACTCCAGCCTAGCTTCATTCTCTCGCCTCCCCTGCCTGTTGTCAACAAACCCCTAGGACACAGTTCCCTCTGCACTGAGAGAAGAAGTCTTTACTTAGCAGCTGATGGAACAGTCCTTATCAGGAGTTTCCCTTAAATGGCTCTCTGGTCAGCCCCCTTGACTTGCCTGGCCCAGTAAACGTGACCAAAGCTGACCCTGGCTGAGCATTTTTCACTTTCCCAGCTGTGCACTGAGCACATTCCGTGTGTCATTTCATACAAAGCTCACAGCTCTAGGAAGTAAATCCAGTTAGTACCAACATTTCACAGATAAAGAAATTGAACAGCTAGGCTAGATTACCTAGCTGGCCCTCCAGCGTGGTTCCACAGTGGGGGAGCTGACATTTCAGCGGAGGCTTCTTTGCTTCCAGACTGTGCCATTACACTACACTGCCCATTCATCTTCACTCAAACACTTGTCACTACATTTAAATCATTTAAATACTTAAAGACGTCAATTCAGCATTATGGAGTCCTATTCACCTCTTTCTCTGTCCCTGAATATCCTTATCCTATATTATGCAAATTTTTCATAGCAAAGTCATAATTTGACCACTTGCTGCCATGTGATTTCATTATTAAAACATATGTCCTCAATCCTCTTCTCTGGCAGAAACATCTGGGAGTGTGTGTTTGGGGGGTGGGGGTGATGGTAGGGCAGCATCTTCTCAGTGCTCCTTAATTCAGACCCCTCCCACTACAGCCCTACGGGCTCCTTAGACTGACTGGTCCAGAGGCCCCGCTAAGCATCCTGTCTGCCTAACATTTTCCCTGTAAAAGCTTCTCAGTGTCCAACAGCCTCTTTTTCCTTTAAGTGGAGTAAAGTCTTTCATCTATAAATGTTTAGTAAGCTCAGGGGTTAACTTTAATAATAAAAAGATCCTAAACATTCTTACATGACTAGTGTCATGTTTATCATGTTTAGTGAATGCCTGAAGGAGGGTCATTGGAGATGAATTTAGTGTTAGTAGGTTCTGGTGCCAGAACTGACCCCGTCTTTATGACAGCAACTAAACATTTCAGGATGCTGACTCATTTGTTGATTCTTCTTTGACCACACCAGTTCCCACTGACCTACGCTTCTTTAAACTCCTTTCTCATTTACATCCTTTACCCCAGGATTCTACCATGCCATTCTACTACTGGGCAGCTATTTATCTAGGTTGGTTTTCCTTCTTCAGCTAGGTTGTAAGCTTCTTGTGGGTAGAAAATTAGTATGAGTCTCATCAAACACCATTTCCCTCATGTATCCTGGGGGGGTGGGGAGAGAGAATGACTTAAACAGCATGGCTGGGCCTCTTGCCACCCCTTGCAAGGAGAATGTGCCCTGAAGGACTGTCTAGTTTCCTTAGTGGGTCTCAGTGCTGTACAGAGTCATAGACACAGACGACGTGCAAGCACTGTACTCTCCCTGATGGTGGGTAGAATCTAACCCCTTGTAGAAGATGAGACACCCTCACATTCAAAACTTGGTAACTGAGTGAGCCCAGTTCCCTGGTCCCTGCAGAAAACAGTGATGACAGGCAGAGGAGCAGGTTAGGGAGGTACAGCTTTAGAATTTAAGACAAATGTTACTCATTTGGCTTCAAAAGAAGCTGCTTCTGTGGAATTTGCATAATTTCTATTTCATGGACATGCTTATCAGCAAGTTATCATTGTTAGCATTCAAAAGCCAGCTCCAAAGTCTAGATGACGTACGTGTTCTCATTATCTAAATTTATTTTAAAAAATTGGGACTTGATAAAATTATATAAATGAGACTGTAATCTTCCTATGTGAGAAAGTTTAAGGAGATAAAGATTTGAAAAGATTCTAAAAAAGAAAAAACAAGTATGATACAAAACCCATCTAGTGGTGGGGCCGCAGCCGGGAGGCCGGAGAGCCGGCGCGCCGCCCAGTGCTCGCCGCGCCGCTCTCCGCTCGCCGCGCCGCTCGCCTCGCTCCTCTCCGACATGGCAAAATTATCCAGCCCTACAGAGACCGAACAGTGCATCGAGTCTCTTATTGCTGTTTTCCAAAAGCATGCTGGAAGGGACGGTAACAACAGCAAACTCTCCAAGGCCGAGTTCCTAATCTTCATGAATACGGAGCTGGGTGCCTTCACAAAGAACCAGAAGGACCCTGGTGTCCTTGACCGCATGATGAAGAAACTGGACCTCAACTCTGATGGGCAGCTAGATTTCCAAGAATTTCTTAATCTTATTGGCGGTCTGGCTATAGCTTGCCCTGAATCCTTTATGAAGTCTGCCTCTTCCCAGAAGTAGATCCGAGGAGCCTTTGGGCCTGGCCTCCAGCCCCACTCCCCTTCCTTCCAGCCTCCCAGTTATCATCTACTCCTCACAGCCCACACATAACCCTGAACCCGGGCACCTGCCACCCTGTGCAGGCCACTCCTGTGGTAGTAATAAAACACTATTGTTTTTTAAAGCACACACTGGAGAGTCAGTAAATTTGTGCAAGGGAGGGAGACTACTGGGAGGAATATAAATTAAATTGATGGAAACGGTTACCAGAAGTTGCAAAGTAAATAGTAAAAATGCATCTTGGGTGTATACATAATCATGACTAATGATTCAGAATCATTAGTGACTAATTCAACAGAATCATCTCTAAATTACTCAGACTGATAGTTGTCATTTGTCATTGTTCACTCATTAAATGTCTATGCACCCCTACTACAGGCACTGTCATCGGCTCTGAGGATGCAGTCAGCAAGATAGATAAGGTCCTGTCTTCACTGAGGTTACCTTCTAGTGGGGAGAAAATAAATGCATAAACAAAGATTTATGAGAATGCAAAAAGATAGTTGTCTTTCTGAAAACCAAATTGAATTCTTTTCAGAAACTGGATTGGAGAAATTCACTGACGATAACTGTGGTTGATGTAGGTGTAGCTGAGACAACAATAAATGAATATGAAAAACAAAAACAACAACAACAACAAAAAACCCATCTAGTATATAAATATAACCTCTAGGGTATCAATCTATATATGGCATCTCTGTGTCTATATATCTAATTTTAACCAGAAGAAATCCCCTTGGGAATCAGTCTGATTAATGGATTCTAAAAATGACTGATGAGAGATAAAATATCTCCTCCTGAATTTCCCTGTCCTATTCATTCTTTACTTATTACACTCAGAATAACACAATAGGAGCATAAAGAAGCTAATGACCTATTTCTTTAGAGAACCTATTTCTTAAAGGAGGAATGAAATATTCCTTCTCAAGGTAGAATTCTCATTTAACTTGTGCCTTTTTGAAAAGCGTTAAGTAAATTGAGCTTTTTGTTATGGTTTTGGTGGATTTTTTTGTAAATTGAATCCTATTTTAAATATGCTTGGAGAGTTTGCTATTTTAAAGGAAAACTTAATCCTGTTATAATGAAAATTGAATATATTGAATTTGCACACACACAGACACACACATGTTTAAGTGGCTACGAATGACTCAGCACCAGAAGGCTTAAGAGTAACAGAGATTTAAGCATAGTAGGCTTAACATACCAGTAAAGTTTGTGGGGATTAACACAGGCCCTACTTTGAAGAAAATTTCAGTTCTGTTGTGGTGACATGAAGTGAATGTGTAGAACAAACCGTTTTAGAGCATCGCCAGGCCTTCCAGGGTTAAACGTAAGTAAATTTTTACCACAATGCCTGATCTGTCGTAGGTGCTTCACAAATGGCGGCTATTATTATTACTAACATCATAATTTTTTAGACTGTTGTTGATAGGAAGGGCTCTATGGGAAGCAGTTGGTTTGTAGTGAAACTGTTCTGTTGAGAAGGATTCTGTATGGTGGTTACAAGCACACACTCTAGCACCTGACTGCTGGAATACAAATCCCGTCTCTACCATTCATCAGCCCTGCAATCTTGCGCAAGTTACTCGACTTCCCTGGACTTCCTTTTAATAGGTACACTTGTCTAGCCTTATGCCAAAATCACCTTTTCTTAATTACTGTAGATTTATAGTAAATCTTGGAGTCAACAGTGTGAATCCTCTAAATTTGTTGTTTTTTCAAGATTGTTATGGCTGTTCTAGAACCTTTGCACTTTCACTTAAGGGTTTGAATCAACTTGTCAATTTCTATCAAAAACTCTGTTGGAATTTTGAGTAGGATTGCAATAAATTGATCAATTTTGGAAGAATTGGAATGTTAACAGTATTGAATTTTCCTAGCCATGAACATGATATATCTCTTCATTTACTTAAATTGTCTTTAGTTTTTCTCTGTAATTTTTTGTAGTTTTTCATTGTAAAGAACTGTGTATCTTTTCTTAAATTTATTCCTAAGGACTCTATATTTTTGATGCTGTTATAAGTGGTGTTTACATTTTTTTCCTAATTGTTTGCTGTCAGTATATAAAAATACAATTGATTTTTGTATATGATCTTATATTTTGCAACCTTGCTATACTAATTACTTCTAGGAGGTATTTTTATAGATTTATTAGAATTTTCTACATAAAGATACCTTATGTGAATGGAGACAGTTTTACTTCTTTTCCAATTTTCATGCTTTTTATTTCTTTATTCTTGCGCGTTTTATTGCTAGGACCGCCAGTTCAGTGATGAATAGAAGTGATGAAACTGACATCCTTGCCTTGTTCTTTACCTTAAAGGAATGCATTCAGTATTTCAACATTAAATATTTTAGCTACAGGAGCTAAATAGTTGCTCTCTATCAGGTTGGGAATTTCCATTCTATTCTTAACTTGCTGAGAGTTTTTATCATGAATGGGTGTTACATTCTGTCAAATCCTTTTCTGCATCTATTGGAATGATCATATGGTCTTGTGCTTTATATGTTAATATGGAGATTTACATTGATTTTTCACTGTTAAATCAATCTCACATTCTTGAGACAAACCCTGCTTGATTGTGCACTCCTGATTTCCATTTGCTAATTTTTTATTAGTGAATTTTTGCATCTATGTTCATAAGGGATATTAGTTTATAACTTTATTTTCTTAGATTGTGTTTATCAGGTTTTGGTGTCAGTTCTTCATAGAGTAATTTGGGAAGCATCTCCTCCTCTGTTTTCCACAAGAGTTTGTGTAAGACTGGTATTATCTCTTGTTTTGGCTATTCTAAGATCTGTACATTTACATATAAAAGTTTGAATCAGCTTGTCAGTTCTATGAAATAGCCTGTTGGAATTTTGATTGAGATTGCATTGAATTGATAAATGCTGGGTACGTTCACAATGAAACCATCTAGGGAAACTTTGTGATTATGAATTCAATTCAGCACATATGGGGCTATCCAGATTTCTGTGTGTGTGTGTGTGCGCGCGCGCGCGCGCGCACGTGTGCGTGTGAGAGAGAGAGAGAGGAAGGGGGAGAGAGAGAGAGAGGGAGAGAGAATATGATGGTAATTTGTGTCTTTCAAGGAATTTGTCCATTTCATCTAAGTTGTTAAATGTTTTGATTCATTCTTGTTATTCTTTTTAATGTCTCTTTGTTCTGCAGTGATATCTTCTCTTTCATTCTTGATAATTCTGAACAATTTCTGTCCCCTCCTTCTCTCTCTCTCTTAAATCAGTATTTCTGGTGGCTTATCATTTTTGTTAAGCTTTTCAAAGAACCAATTTTTGGCCCTGTTAATTTTCTGTATCATTTTTCAGTTTTCTATTTCATTGATTTCTGCTCTTTATTTCTTCCTTTCTACTTATTTTTGTTATAATTTACAGAAGCCATTTTTAATCTCTTTATTGAAGTATAATTGTTTTACACTGTTGTGCCAGTTTTTGCTGTACAACAGAGTGAATCAGCTCTATTTATACATATATCCCCATATCCCCTCCCTCCCGCAATTCCTTCCTACCTTCCCTATCCCAGTCCTCTAAATCATCACCCATCATCGAGTTGATCTCCCTGTGTTATGCAGCAGCTACCCACTAGCCATCTATTTTACATTTGGTAGTGTATATATGTCAATGCTACTCTCTCATTTCGTCCCAGCTTCCCCTTCGATCCCCACCCCGTGTCTTCAAGTCCATTCTCTACATCTGCATCTTTATTCTTGCCCTGTCACTGGGTTCATCAGTACCATTTTTTTGGATTCCATATATATGAGTTTGCATATGGTATTTGTTTTTCTCTTTCTGGCCTACTTCACTCTGTATGACAGACTCTAGGTCCATCCACCTCACAACAAATAACCCAATTTCATTCCTTTTTATGGCTGAGTAATATTCCATTGTATATGTGGGCCACATCTTCTTTATCCATTCATCGGTTGATGGGCATTTAGATTGCTTCCATGTCCTGGCTTTTGTAAATAGTGTTCAGAAGCCATTTTAAGGGTAACGTATTATTCCAATATTTTCAATTCTTTTTGCTTGCCATGATTTGATATTTAGGGAGTTCTGAAAATTTATAATTTTTGAGAGGATTTGATTTTTTGGTATGTTTGCCCATTTATGCTTTAAGGAATATTATCTATTCCCTGGACACTGCTTAGATAAGAAAAAAATTAGGTGCTTTTTCCCTATTTAAATTAGCAATTCAGATAAAACCCAAGTGAAAAAAAATTCTGTTTAATAATTATGTAGAACTCCTACATCTTTTCATTTTCTGCAAGTGGAATCATTAAAGAGTGCAGCTTTTGGAGAAAGGCACTGAATAAGAAACTTGGCCCAGTATTAGACTTTATATGTCATGAAAATTCTATGTGAATCAGTGTAATAAATGATTAATCTTTGCCATTAACATTAATATTTAGATTTAAGTTCAAAAGAATATCTTGTGCTCAATTCAAAACGGAGTTAACTTTAGCTTCAATCAGTAATCTAGAAACCAATCTTCCGTGCGTCCCTGTCAGCCCTGCTTTTCCCCGGCTCTGCAGTATCCCTGTCACCCACATCTGAGTCCCTTGCATCCTCGACCTGCAGACTATTGTGACTTAGCTCCTGAGACAACTCTGAGGGAGGCAGTTCTGGCCTCTTCCCTGGCTCCCTCAACCCCCTACCTATGGGCTTGTGCATTGTTCCTTACTTCCACGCATGTGAACTCAAGTTGCTACTGTGCTCTCCAGTTTTACATTCCCCTAAGGCCTCCCAGGGTCTCTGGAGAACTGGGGCTTTATCCTGCTCTTATTAGTTCTTTCCCTAATACCAGAGCCTTGCTCCTGAACCTCACCTAGTGGCTGGGGCCTTGTTGAACACAGGTATTCTTCTTCAGCCCTCCCTGCTGCCTTGGTTCTAGAGCATCATGCCTGGCTGTTCTTCATCCACCTCCCAACCTGCCGAACCCCAGCTCTCAGGGAGCCTGGGTCTCCTGTCACATGTCTGCTTGTCTGTCCCTCACTGTGAGCCCCTGTGGCTGTGTCTGCACAGCTCCTGGCTCTCCCAGTGAAATCCCAGGCTGCTTCACACCTTTCTGCCCAAAGCCTTCTTCACTTCAGGTCAATGGCTTGACTTTGTGCTATCCCAAGAAATGATTACTCCAAGCTATTTGTACAACTGTAGAAATCTGAGATCTAATAGTATTCTTTGGTGGTGAAATTTAAATAATGTTAGATATTTAAAATTATTTATACTGATCCTGTTTAATCTTTTCCTGCACACTGGAACTTAATTTCTATGAATTTATTCAGGTGTATAAGCATCTGATGGCTGTACCCAAATGAGGCACTCCATAAATATTGTTTATTTTAGTTTCCTGTATTATATGAGGTAGAAATATCTCTTGGGGATTTGAAATGGATGGCAAATTTCTTTTCATAAAAAATTATTTTATATAGGTTTTGTTAACATATCATTAAGTACTCTTTCTAAACATTGTTTAAACAACATACTAGTCTTATCAAATCCACTATTTCTGGAAACACAAGCTTATAACATTTGAGGTAATAATAATAATCCCGAGTTAATTGATAAGAATCGATTAATCCAGGCATGTTTATTATTGGAAGAAAAAACATACCGTTGTCATTTCACAAAATATAATAATCTTCCTGGCTTAATGAGAAAGAACGTGCTTTGGAGCCGAATGCCTCAGTGTACCGTGGCCGTGTGTGGGTTGAAAGAACAGTGCCCTAGGGTCTCCTACAATCAGAAGGAGAGTATTTGCTATAACTTAATAGCACATTTTTTTTCAGATCTTTATTGGAGTATAATTGCTTTACACTGTTGTGCCAGTTTCCGCTGTACAATAAAGTGAATCAGCTGTATTTATACATATATCCCCATATCCCCTCCCTCCCTATCCCACCCCTCTAGGTCATCACCAGTCATTGAGTTGATCTCCCTGTGTTAATGCAGCGGCTTCCCACTAGCCATCTATTTTACATTCGTTAGTGTATATATGTCAGTGCTACTCTCTCACTTTGTCACGGCTTCCCCTTCCCCAGTAGGACATTTTAAGGATGATCACGAAGGAGAGAAGCAAACCAAGGCATGCTGAAACCACTGAGAAAGCTAAAACCGGGAAGGCCAGGCTTATGAGACGGAAGACATATCCTTTGGTGCTGACACGATCTTCATTATGTAACTTCAGTTCTGTGTCTTCAGCCTTCACCTCTCTCCAGAGCAGCAGACTGAAATTTCAAAACCCTTGCTAGACCTTCTGAAGCTGCCTAAAACTCAGCATATCCCAAATGAAAGCATATTTGTTACTTGCGCAGGCACTCATCAGACCCCACTGTGCGTCAGGCATGGAACGCAAGATGGCATGGTCCCTTTCTGCAGGTCATCTTCTCTCCTTATGCACTTCCCTTCCTGAGCTCCTTTCCAGTCCCGCCCTGGGAGCTATTCCCCTGCCCCATCCACTCCTCCTGCTGATCCCATCTCTTTGGTTTACCTCTCTACCCATCCTTTCTTTTGCATCCCTTCTAACACTGCCCTGGTTCAGTGGCTTCCTAATAGCTTTCTTTATTTTTCCTTTTCTTTTTAAAAATCGTGGTGAGAACACTTAACATGAGAATTACCCTTTTAAATTTTTAAGTGTACGTTACAGTATTGCTAACTATAGACACAATGTGGTACAGCACATCTCTAACTTATTCATCTGATTTATGAGTATATTCGTACAACTGAAACTCTGTACCTTTCGAATAGCAACTCCTCATTTCTCAACAGACTTCTGAAAGGTCCCAGCATCTCCTCTCTTGCTTCTCCATTCTCCTGTGCTTACTCTTTGATACATGGACCCCAAAACTCATTTTATTTGTTTGCTTGTCTGTCTCCTTAACGATACTTTGAACAATGTGGAATTACAGACTCTCTTATTCATCAGTATATCCCCAGCACTGGCCACAGAGTCAGTCAGTAAATATTTGTTGAATGAATGGATGAATGAATGAATGAAAAACCAGTTTGAGCTACAGGCTACAGCCACTGAGATGGGTTAACTTTGCCACCTCACGGACAGTGTCACTAGGGAACATGGACTTTGTGCTTTTAACATTGGCAAACAAGTTCTAGAAAGACACTTGAAGCTTAGCTTTATCCTAATATATTTTCCATGAAGTTAGAAAATACACGTGCCGCATTTTTTATTCTTTTGCTTTTTTATTTCTAAATACTTTTTCTTCATTTCTTAGTCTACCAGTGATTTGCAGTGAATTTTAAAGTCATTAGTATGAATTAATTCAGCATTGTTGTACTGATACTATTTTCTAGATTTATTAGTGAGATATCTGTTTTAACATTAAGTTAGAGGTAATTTTTTTTTTACAAAGAAAGGCAAAAGACCTGAGTCATTCTAATATGTAAATGTACAATTTTAATAGCACTAATAGAACTATTCATTTTACTGGCTTGAAAAGAAGACTAATGGTTTATATCACTTGACTTTCTCAATTTGTCATGTCTATGATTCACTAATGTACCTTCCGAGCAGCTGGATTTGGGCCTCCATGGCACAGCTCTGCAAGTCCCTTTTCCCAGAAGAGGAGATCCTTTCAGGGAATGAAAATCTGTGCCCCACCCCAGCTCTTGCCCCCAGCATTACACTCTCCAGAGGAATTCACCTGCAGCTTCTCTCTCTTTCCATCAGTGAACCCTATGTATATAGATTGTATTTGTGATTGTTATTCCCCAGAAAACAAGTTTTTTTAAAAAAGATTTTGGCATTTATTTTAAAATATCAACAGACTCTTTATTAGAAATCTAGTTTATATTTTTAGTTAGAAATCTATTATCTTTGTATCATTAAAATTTACTCCTGAATAGTATTTCATATACCATGCTGTCATTATCCATTCTGCTGTGAATAGACGTATTGCTTGTTTGCTTGCTTTTTCCTTCCTTCCTTCCTTCTTTCCTTCCTTCCTTCTTTCCTTCCTTCCGTACAGCTACACCAGCTGTAGATACAATCTCACAACATAATGTTGAGTGAAAGAAAGCAAGTTCCAGAATACATACACTATTTAAATAAAGTCCAAACACAAACCTGTATACATGCAGAGTAAAACTGTATATTAAAAACACTAGGAAATGATAAAGACAAAATTCAGGATAGTGGCATTTTCATGGGGAGAGAGGAGGATGTGCCTGGGGAAGGGAATGTAGGAGCATCATTGTTTGGTGATGTGTTTCTTAAACTGGGTGGTGGGCTCACCAGTGTTCATTTTATTTTCCTTCATGTGTGTGTATGAGTGTGTATTTGTACTTATATGTTTGAAATATAAGAGAACAGAAAAAAAAGTTATTTTCTCTTGTAAGCCATGTCCTCAATGTCAAAATCATGAATTTTCGTGCTGAGAAGTAAAATTACCCTTTGAAAAACTAGCTTTTTCAATTGGCTTCTTAATTGGCTGTTGGCATCTGGTAGATACTAAAAGAAGGCTGGTATAACTCAGAAGTTGGGAAACAACAGCCCACAGGACAAATCTGGTGGACTCCATATTTGTATGGCCCATGAGCTAAGAATGGCTTTACATTTTAAAGTTCATTTTAAACGAAATTTTCATTTTAAATGAAAAAAATGCAAAGGATAATAGTATTTGTGACACATGAAAATTATATGGTATTGAAATTTCAGTGTCCACAAATGAAGTTTTATGGAACACAGATGTGTTCATTCATTTATGGATTGCCGTGGCTGCCTTCACACTACCAAGTCAGAGTCAAGCAGTTGCCGCAGAGACACTGTGGCCTTCAAAGACTAAAATATTTATTATCTGATCCCTTGCAGGAAAAGTATAATGTAAAAGAAACTGATGTTAAGAGAGGTAAAATTAATTAGCTCTTACATTTTCAGAATCAGGCAAACCTCAGTTTGAATCTTCTCTCAACTCCTTGCTAAATGCAGCTCTCTGATCCTCAATAGAAATTATTTAATAGGACAGTGAATGAGAAAATGCCTAGCAAACCAACTGGCACACATTAGGGACTTAATTATTTCTTTTCATTTGAGATTAAAGTTCTGGCTAATATTAGCCTAAACAGTCTGAGCAAGATTTCTCTTTATTCTTTGCACATTCATATTAGTTATGTTTGGATAACTTGCATCTATGGACTGAACTTAGACAAGTCACCTCATATTCTGAACCTCAGTTTCCCCATCTATAAAGTGAGAGTAGTAATATCAACCTTCCAAAGGTATGCTGAGGATTAGCAATAAGAGTGGTTGTTACTGTTACTGGCTCAGATTCCTTGCTCACCATCTAGTTATTTATGTGGTACATTTCTCCAGAGAACATGTTGCTCATTGGAAATCCAGCCTTTTAAAGGCTAGAAACAGAGCTGAACTAGAGGCTAGAGGTCAAGCTGATCTAGAGCTCTGCCAGTAACTGGGAGATTCTGGGCATACCACTTTACTCTCCACTTTATTTTTTTGCATAGTTGAAGAAGGATCAGATAGCTTCCTAGGTAGCTCAGGATTTAGGTGTTAGAGGTATCATCCCCTATTCTATCAAAATGAAGCTTGAATTAAGGAGTACAGTTTAACCAGATGCTTTTTGGAGTACCATTTTAAAAAATATGGACATTTTTCATCATCAAAAATGTTCTAACATAATCACAGTCTTTAGAAACCACCACCACATGGGTGCTTTCATTATTTTTCTTAAAACTAGCATATATACAATGGACTATTACTCAGCCATTACAAGGAATGAAATTGAGTTATTTGTAGTGAGGTGGATGGACCTAGAGTCTGTCATACAGAGCTAAGTAAGCCAGAAGAAGAAAAACAAATATCGTGTGCTAACTCATATATATGGAATCTAAAAAAATGGTACTGATGAACCCAGTGACAGGGCAAGAATAAAGATGCAGATGTAGAGAATGGACTTGAAGACACGGGGTGGGGATCGAAGGGGAAGCTGGGACGAAATGAGAGAGTAGCATTGACATATATACACTACCAAATGTAAAATAGATGGCTAGTGGGTAGCTGCTGCATAACACAGGGAGATCAACTCGATGATGGGTGATGATTTAGAGGACTGGGATAGGGAAGGTGAGAAGGAGTTGCAGGAGGGAGGGGATATGGGATTATACGTATAAATAAAGCTGATTCACTTTGTTGTACAGCAAAAACTGGCACAATAGTGTAAAGCAATTATATTCCAATAAAGAGCTTTAAAAAAAAATAGCATGAATTGACTTAGAAGATAGCTCAAGAATGTAACTCTGCCCTCCAAGATGGTAAAGTGTCTCATGGGTCTGTTGGCCCTCGTCACAGCCCGTGTTCCTTGCACTCTAACTCCAGCCCCTGGTATATCAAATATTTGGACAGGTGGATGGATGAACCAATGTCTGGGAATAAGAAGTAACGCAAGCAGGCTAGGCCAGCCTGGGCATTGAAGTGCTGCTTACATGAATTCCCATCCCTGGAAGGACACTTGTTTTAAAGTGGGAGTTTATTCATACTGGACTCCTCAGTGTGATACGGGGATTGAAGAGGACCTAACTCCATGCCCCTGCGCTAAGGAGGGCATACTTGTCCTTTTTTGTGGAGTAATAAAATATAGATAAAGCTCCTTTCCCCCATGAAAGCATTCATGCTGAACTAAAATACAAAGGAAGATCAGTGACCTCGAATGAAGCTTGTTTGCAGTGTTCTTGGCTTTCAAAGACGCTTTCTTCACTGCTATTTAACATGTTTTGCTATGCAAATGTAAGGAATCTAATATGCTAGTTTTCAAAACCAGTATCACAAACATGGTTATTTTTTACTTTGTACCTAATTTAGTTAGAAGAGTGTAAGTACCTATGAATTCCAAAGTTATGCCATCATTCTCAGAATGGCACTTTTAAAAATTGGATTTTGAGCTTCTGGATAATTTTAAATAAATATTTTTGAGCAACTATTAATACTGAGTACAAATGACATTTTTCATGATCTTTCTTGTCAGGAATTATATGCATGAAAGGTGCCTATGTCATTTAATGTGTTTTTTCATCCATCTTACTTTTATTCAGGTATCTGGAGCTATGTGTCTACTTATTTACTCATTCAACAAATACTCATAAAGCATCCATTAGATGCTAGGCACTGTGCTATTCCAATGTCATTAATGAAAAAAGACAGACTAAAATCCCTGCCTTCTTATAGCTAACATTCTTTTAAAATACTGATAATCATTGAATTGGAACTAATGATTCCAGTAAGAGAAAAAAGTGAGAAAAAGATAAGCATTTCAGTTTTTATTTTCCATATCTGAAAATCAAAATAGGTAACTTATCCAGGATGTTTAATTTCTTAATTTGGTTCACTTGATAGTAAATAATTTTAGTTGTCATGCTAAAGGGACTTGTCACTTATAGCTACTATGTACTGAGTACTCATTGAGTCCCAGACCTTGTGCTAAGTGTTTATACTCTCTCCAAGCAGGGTCACAGATCAGGAGCAGAAATCAATGAAATTATAATATGTACTCAGAACAAGATCCCAGGTGATGGCCAAATCCAGAAATCACAGAGTTCACAAAACCAGTGATCTAGACTTAAGTTAGGTATTAGAAGTTAAAGATGTGAAAATGAAATTTGATTCAACTAAGGCTATACCGAGGATTTCCTATGCAAGGTGTAGTTTTATGCAGTGTGTGTGTGGATAAGAGCATGTAAGTCTGTGCATATGAGGGTGAATGGATGAGTAAGTGTGAGTAGGTGAGTGTGCATGTGTAAATGTGAGTATGTGAGTGTGTGTGGATGGTGGCATTATGTGTGTGGATGGTGACATTATGAAATAATAATCAATAAAGTACACTGTTTGTCCTTGGAGAGGCACGTGTTTAAAACAGGCCTAATTATAATTCTAGGTGGACTGTGATAAGTGGAGTAAAAGATTATGAAGTGATTTCTAAACACTAGGAAAGAGCCTAAATCACAGCAGTGGGGTTGCAAAGGAAGGACAGACTTCTTATTTTTAGTGATATTTACCATCAGATAACCTGAACAATCCTCCCATTGAGATCAACTTAAAATGTTAGATAAAAATGTTAAAATGCATTTCAAAATATATTTCTGAGCTGATAAATCAAGGAATACATAGAGTCCAAAAGTGAATTAAAGATTGAAGCCCAGAAAGATAAGTCAATATTCAAGATGGTCTTAGCTCTGGGACATGTGCTGAATTCTGGTTTTCTTGACCTTCCATTTGGAGGGCCTCATGGGAGGCAGGTGACAGGAGACAAAACAGGGCATCACAGTGTTAGATGCTGGTGTAGCTAGAACCATGAAGACTTGGACCCAAATTGTAATAGTGAATTAGCCGACGAAATGAAACAAAAAATCTCTCTTGCATAAGGGGGGAGTGGGGAAGGGAAAATAAAATTTTCTTCTTGAGAATTCATGATCACGAGTTGGCTGTCATGTAGGGTTGAAACACAAGTTCACACTGCCTGTGTGATCTGACAAAACTTCACACGATCCTAGGGCGGTGGTGTCCCCAGGTGCCCAGAGAAGCACATAACACATCCTCTGGGGGAATAATGCACTTATACCCTGAGTCTCAAAGAATTCCCACAGATAAAATTCCAAGAGGCATTAGCTTGCAGTTAAAAAAAATCACACTACCTAAGACATCATAAGTGCAGACGAGAAAAGCAGGCAACAGAATCAGGTCCAGAAAGACTTTAGATATTGGAAATGAGTATGATTTATATGTTTAAAAATATAAAAGATGGAATTAAAATATAAATTAGGAACAAGGCACTATTTAGAACAACTAAGATTTGAATAAGAACCAATAGAACTTCAGAATGAACAGCAGATTAAACACAATTGAAGAAAGAGTGAATTAGAAGATATATCTAAATAAATTGTCTAGGACAGAGAAGTTTAAAAATATAGAGGATAAATAAGAAAAAAACAAAAAAAAAAAAGAAAAAAATATAGAGGATAGAATGAGAGGGCATATTAGGATTATGTATCTGGCAAGATTGTATTATAATAACAGGGACAAAATAGTGTCTCAGTTAAACATGAACTTTTTCAGACCTCCACTAAATGAATGTTAAAGATATACTTCAGGTAGAAGGAAAATGATCCTAGGTGAACTGAGAGGCAAGAGAAATGTGAGCAAAGTAATTGGTAAATGGGTAGATAACTAAATAAACATTGATTACATGAAACAATAACAATAATGTGTAACTTGTATGTTTAAAAAAAAAAACCAATTAATTAATGATAGAATTAAAATGTGAGCCAGGCAAGATGGGAGTTAAAGAGTTCTCAGGTTTATATGGTTAAGGAGGAAGGTACAGATAATTCTCAACTTTAGGTTTTTATAAGAATGTATGCTAACCCTTCCAGAATAATCACAAAAGGAATAGAAAAGAACCTGAGAACAACTTTTAAACCAGTACAATGGAAAAATAGAATAAGAGAAAAATAAATTCAAAAAAAGGTAAAAAAGGGAAGAAAAACTAGAAAAGAAAAAACAGGATGAATAACGCATAAAATAAGTGGCAGAAACAAACCCAAATATTTCAGTGATTACACTAAATACAAATAGACTGAACTCTTAAAATCCATCTATATGCTTTTGTAAGAGACACCCCTAAAGGTTAAGAACATGGAAAAAATGGAAAGTTAACAGATAGGGAAAGTGGGGCTTCCTAGGTGGCACAATGGTTAAGAATCCGCCTGCCAGTGCAGGGGACACAGATTCGATCCCTGCTCCAGGAAGATCCCACATGCCACGGAGCAACTCAGCCTGTGTGCCACAACTACTGAGCCTGTGCTTTAGAGCCTGTGAGCCACAACTGTTGAGCCCATGTGCTGCAACTACTGAAGCCCACACGCCTAGAGTCCATGCTCTGCAACAAGAGAAGCCACGGCAATGAGGAGCCCGCGCACCACAACGAAGAGTAGCCCCCACTCACCGCAACTAAAGGAAAGCCCATGCACAGCAAAAAGGACCCAACACAGCCAATAAAATAAATAAATAAATAAATTTATTTTAAAAAAAAGATAGGAAAAGTATACCAGATAAATTCTAGCCAAAAGGAAGCTGATACAGCTCAGTTAATATCTGATAAAATAGAATTTAAAGCAAGATCAACTATTAGAGTAACTACACAATGATAAAGTTATTTACTACAAAAATAAAAAGTTCTAAACTTGTATATACCTAATAACATAGCCTAAAAATGTAAAGCAAAACTCAGCAGAACTACGTGGAGAAATTGACTCACCTGCAATCAATGAGAGATGCTGGCACTCCTCTCTGTAGCTGATAGATCAGTCAAAAAAATAGAAGGGAAGGAACAGCTCAAGAAACATTTCAGAGATTGGATATGTCTGTTTGTTTACTTACTTATTATTGGGGTAACATTGGCTTATAATATTATATGTTTCATGTGTACAACATATTGCTACTTCTGTATACCCTACAATGTGTTCACCACCAAAAATTTAGTTTCCATTCATGACCATACAGTTGACCCTTTTACTCATTTCGCTCTCCCCCCTGCCCCTTCCCCTCTGGTAACCACTACTCTGTTCTCTGTATCTTCCTGTTTGTTTCTGTTTGGTTTGTTCACGTATTTTGGTTTTTCTGTTTGTGTTTTTTTTTATATTCTACACGTGAGTAAAATCGTACAGTATGTGTCTTTGTCTGAATTATTTCACTTAGCAAAATACCCTTAGGTCCATCCATATGGTTGCAAGTGGCAAGATTTCATCTTTTTTATGACTGAGTAGTATTCTAGTGTGTGTGTGTGTGTGTGTGTGTGTGTGTGACATCTTTACTCGTTTCTTGATGGGCACTTAGGTTGTTTCCACATCTTGGCTATTGTAGATAATGCTATAATGAACATAGGGGTGTATATATCTTTTCAAATCAGTGTTTTCATTTTCTTTGCATAAACATCCAGGAGAGGGATAGCTGGATCATATAGTAGCCCCGTCCTTAATGTTTTTGAGGAATCTCCATTAGTTTTCCATAGCAGCTGCACCAATTTATATTCCCACCGACAGTGTATAAGTTTCTCTTTTCTCAACATCTTTGCCAACACTTCTTATTTCTTGCCTTTTTGATGATAGCCATTCTAAGAGGCATGAGATGATATCTGATTGTGGTTTTGACTTGCATTTTCCCTAATAATTAGTGATGTTGAACATCTTTTCATGTGCCTGTTAGCCATCTATATGTCTTCTTTGGAAAAATGTCTAATCAGCTCCTCTGCCCACTTTTAAACTGGTTATTTGCTTTTCGTTGTTGTTGTTGAGTTGCATGAGTTCTTTATATATTTTGGATATTAAGCCCTTATTGGTGAATAGCAGTCTTTTGAGTGCCCAGTCATCAGAGTGTTCTCCTCTGGGAGGGTGCTCCTCCTCCCTTCTCTTCAGGCACAGCAGAGTCCACACTGCCACTAGTCCTCGTCCTGAGAGTCAAGAGCTTTAATAGTACCTGTCTGCATCTTGTTTCCTAAGGGCAGAGGTGCTAGGCACTTGCTCAGCACTTTCTTATGGAAATCACGCCTTCCTCACCCTAATTCAGACCCACATGAGAAAGCCAGTTTGCGCATCCTGGCTCCTTCTGCCTGGGCCTCTTGGTTCACACTCTCACTTTACTATAGGGCACAGGTGGTTTGGAGATGGATGATCCTGAAGCCCATTTTGATCTTTCTAGCCTGTTGCCCACATTTCACTGAAGGTGTCTGCAGTGATGAGAGAGTAGGGAGGAGTGGGGGCATCAGTCTGCAACCACCTCTGTACTCAGTGGAAATACAGATGCTCTTACATGTATGGAATCTTAAAAAGGTTTGAATTAGTCATTTATGCCACATGCACAGTGGTCGTTCTACACTGATAGAATTCAGCTGTTCAAAATTGAGGTGGCGGTGAAGTGTCGAGCACAGTCTTCTGGTTCTGGCAACATGTGGTACTGAGGTGACACACATACATGCCTTCCCACCCTCCCCCGTCCTCTCCAAACACCTAGAAATGCTGGATAAAATATAACACCCAATGTAAAGGCAGAGAAGAACTTTAAAGGGAAGGAAAGAGGAGAAGGAAGAAGAATCAAATGAAAACAAGGGGAAGAGGTGGTGCTACGAACCAAGAGCTCTCAGGGTAAGAGTCGTGGTAGTGTGGTACCCCTAGTTCCCAGATACTCAGGGGATAGCCTTGGAAGCAACAGTTCCCTGATTATAAATTCCATCTTGTCATAGTCAGCTAAGTCAGTCAATTAGATATGCAGCTCTGGCCTTTATTAGGAAAGAGTAGGTCTTCAGCTCAACCTAATGCTTAGCCTTAGAATATACTTGAGGGGTTGGAGGTTGAGTGGCAATAAAATGTCGGGCTCTTTTCTAGGCTTTATCTTTGTCTCATACCTTCATCAAGCCACCTTCAGCAGCTCCAAGCCCTTAGTTATCACTTGGGTTTAAGCATTTACCTTAGACACCAACTGGTGAATTGATTGTATTAAAGTTGCCATTGTCAGTGCTTTGGAGAATACTTTGCATTTTGACCCAGCTGGTTAGGGAATTGGCAAGTCAGAGGTTACCTCTGCATGGTCAAAGAACCATAACAACTTAAGATTGTCATTTTAAGACACTCTCACAAAGGTGTGCAACTCTGTAATTTGAAAGAATCAAAACTGGTCACTTTTCCATTTAGATGACTATCCCCATGGTGGAAGTACTTCTAGGGTTCTCCTCATCTTGGAGTGTTATAATCTCATGCGTATGAATTATAGCTGGTTACCTCTCCCTGTGGTTCTGACTCTCTAGTCACAAATGGAACACCATCTGAAATGTTTGATGTAGAACATTTTGAGGAAACAGAAATGATGAAATCACTTTGAACTCAACAGTAGAACAACAGGCCGTTTAATACAGCCTTGAAATCTTGTGGCTCAGTTGGCGTGGTATAACACAATTGTCAGACTTGCCTTCCACCTTCCAGATTCTTTGATAATGTAAACTAGCAAATTAAGACTTACTCTGAAAATAACTGCATACTATGATACAACAGAGGTATTGATAGAATATTCCAAGAACAAAACAGAGGTAGTAACATTTTGCCATCTGGCAAAGCTACTAGACCAGATGGATTCACTAATGACTTCTCTGAAGTATTTAATCAGACCTTACTGAAACACATGACTGGCATATTTAATTATAGTAAATTAACAGGACTTCTGCCAAATTTAACCCTCAATGCTTGAGTCATGCTCCTTACTTAAAGAAGAAAAAAGAGATGAATAGCTCCAGAAAGCTGGATTTCACATAGACCCCTTTCATTAGTGAAACTTCTCATTACCAAATTGCTGTGTTACAGTTTTAAGGTATTATTTCTCGTTTTTCAAAGAATGAACTGTAAGACTAGCCATGCTGATCAAATTCATTTTATCAGTAACAATTATACTTGATGAGAACATCTGGGGGTTGATAAATCTAATATAGTTGTCAGACATCCCTTCCTACTTCCTGCTTGTGGAAGACTTCTCAACCACCAGATATGGTCTTTTTTTTTTTTTTTGCATAAGTTAATTTTTATTTCTCTATTTTTTTTGTTTTTATCTGTTTTAGTTTTTGTGTTTGTATCAAAGCAATATTGACACACAAATCAAAAATCACGTGGGAGGGAGGCTCAAGAGGGAGGGGATATGGGGATATATGTATACATACAGCTGATTCACTTTATTGTACCACAGAAACTAACACAACACTGTAAAGCAATTATACTCCAATAAAGATCTGAAAAAAAAAATTACAGAGGACCTTATAATGAAACACTGCCCCTGCCCCACCCTTTCCCATCCCCAATCCACTTTCCAAAAGAACACTTTTCATTTTTATGACTGTTCTTTTTAATGGTTACCTACACATCTCAAAACAATATGATTAATTGCTATTTCTTGATTTATCTGTTTTGGACATGATCAACTTCCTTTTAAGTCACGTGAGGATGTAGCTTACATATGCCATTCTTACATCCCTTCTCTTGTCCTCCTCAAAGGGTTATTCCATATTTTTAATTCCCTTAAAATTTACCTTTGTAGCTTTTATATTTTTATACCTTTATTTTTGGGGTCATCAACTATAAACAGTGTCTCTTGGCTCCTAACTTTGTATGAGGAAGTTATTAGTGACATGAGTATTCCACTGAATTCTCCAGAATTCTTTCACTGGGTACAATGTTTTTGAGATTCATCTGTGTTGTTGTGTGTATCAGTACTTAGTTCATTCCTTTTTATTGCTGAAAACAATTCCATTGTATAAATATACAATAATTTGTTTATCCATTCACCTGTTGATGAATATTTGAGTTATTCCCAGTTTTTGGCTATTGTAAATAAAGCAGCTATGAACATCTGTGTATAAGTCTTTGTTTAGAGATATAACTTTATTTCTCTTAGGTAAATATCTTGGTGTGGAATTGCTAGGTCATATAGTAACTGTAAGTTTAACTTTATAAGAAACTTCCAAACTACTTTCCAAAGTGATTTATTGTTTTACATCCCCATCAGCAAAGTGTGTACATTCCAGTTTCTCTACATCCTTATCAACTCTTGGTATTGTCAGCCTTTTCAATATAGTTGTCTTTGACAATGTTCAAGTCTTTGGGCCATATTTTACGTTGGGTTGTCTTCTTACTATTGAATTGTAAGCATTCTTTATATGTTCTGGGTATAAGTCCTTTGAAAATTTTCTTTACCAGTCTATGGTTTCCCTTTTCATTTTCCTAATGGTGTCTTTCAAAGAGCAGAAGCTTTAATTTTGATGTCCAATTTATCAATTGTTTTCTTTTATGGCTAATGCTTTCTGTTTCTTCTCTAAAAATCGTTGTCTTTCAAAGGTCACAAAGATTTTCTCATGTGGTTTTCTATCAGTTGTATGGTTTTAGTTCTACATTTAGATCTCTGGTCATTTGAGGTAATTTTTGTGAATGATGACAGGTAAGTGTTGAGGTTTATTTTTTTCCATATGGATGTCCAGTTGTTCCACTATTCATTGAAAAAAACTCTCCTTTTCCTTTGAGTTACCTTAACACTTTTTTGGAAATCAATTGACTGTAAGTGTGAGTCTATTGATGGACTCAATGCTGTTCCATTGATCTATATGTCTATCCTTATGCCAACACTCTACTTTCTTAATTGTGACTCCTTTTTATAAAGGCTTTATGCAGAACTTCCCCTTCTATTAACATTCTACTCTTATTTATTGATTTTAGTATTTGAGTCCAGATTCTCTCACTGTCAATCATAACTGGATACAATTTTCAAACTTCTTGCCTAGGATATTTTCTCCTCCGGATGACTTCTTTACATAACCAATCTTTTCCGTTTCATGTGGTTTTTACCAGTTTTATTCTCAGAGAGTAGTCTTATTTTTAAACTTTGGAGATTAGTTCACAGTAGCTCTCTATGTACATGATTTTCCCTGTCTTAGAATGTCAATCCTCAGAGGTTTCACATGTAATTGTTTTGAGCAGATTCTATAACATGGCAGTTAATACTAACAACACCACCTATATACAGCTTGCTGTGTTTTAAGCACTCTTGTTTTAATCACTGTTTTAGGATTTATTAAATCCTCACAATAGTACCTACCTTCTTTCAGATAAGTACTGTTATTATTCCTATTTTATGGATGAGAAACTGAGGCACAGAGAGGATGAGTAATTTGCTGAAGGTGGTTTGTGAGAAACATACATGCTAGTAAGTAGAGGAGATATGCTTCACTGATGTACTGATCATTATTTAAGAACAAGCTCTCCAAGAGAAAATGTAGGTATGCATATACATTCATAAGTTTGTTATAAATTTTACTGATATAAATGATGTGTTGCACACAATTTACAAATAATAATAAAATATATAATACTCTTTATTGTAAATATATAATAAAGAGTACATAATACTCTTTATTGTAAATCCTATAGCCAGTTAAGTCTCATAAAATTCTTTCCTTGATTTTTGCTGAGCTTGTATCTGTGGCCAGCCTGTGGATGCAGCTCAACCATGATCTGACAAAATCAGATGAGGAATAAATGCTTGATTACTATCTGGTTCAGAAACGAAATCCCTCACATCATTGACAAATGAGGATAGTTCTGACATGCATATTAGTTGATATTTTTGTTTATATTAATAAGAGAAAAGTGAAACAAAAAAGATCTATACCAGAACTTTAATCACTAGCCAATGATGTGAGCGACTTATTTGCTAACTGGATAATACTTTTTGAATATTGGAAGAATGTTTTCTCCATTTTTCGTGTTATTCATAATGTAACAGCTGTAGACATGACACATTTTTAAGCTTATTCTGCATTATGAACATTTTATCCTTCTATGTCTTAAGTCGACAATTGACAAAACAACAAATCAAGTGCTGATTTGTAGCATTTGTTGATTTTCATGATGGAAACGCTCCTACCGCAGCTGATTTCAAACCGCTGATGTGACATCATTGAAAACAGTTGGAAAGAGGTGTGCAGAGGCACTTCATTCATGTAGTGTTTCTACCACATGGACAGGCTGGTGATCAGTAACCTCAAGACTAGAGATAATAGTCAGATACAGTAAAATAATTAGGCAGTGATGAGTTTTAGGATACGTTACACTTTGTTTTTAATATAATTTATTTAGTTGCAAGTTTCTATAATTTAATTGTAAACAGTGGCTGTGTCTCACAACTGATTTGCAAAATTGCTGAAATATAACAATCAGTCCTTGCTGGTCGGTCTCAGCTGGCTCCAGCATGCCGCTGCACGCTTTGATCCCAGGCAACCAAACTGCTATGCTCTTAGCAACCCTTTTATGTGGTATTAAGGTATTGCTAGAATATGGTTCCATACCAATACAGGCATGTCTTTATTTTTCTAAATCACATTAATTCTCATGAGATGAACCACTCATCAAGGTTGTTGAGAAGTCCAATTTCGGGGACCACTGTTCAACCACAGATTATACAGGTACCCTGGGGCTTACACAGTTCAGGGACATGGCAGTGGACCCTGGTGGTCAGGTGATGTTGCTGTCACTTCCAGTCGTCCTGCCCAGGCCCACCTGGAGGGCAGGGCTGTCTCCATGGTGTCAGGTGAGATCACAGTCCCAGCGGTGGTACTCCAGTGCCAAGTGCAGCTTTGGGGACAAGGACTAAAGCACTGCCACCCCCATCTGAGGTCCCACTGCCATTTTCAAAAAAGCCTTCCTTTGCCTTTTCTTTCTCCCGGGTGAACATCCACTGAGGTTAGGCCACTCCCTCTTCAGCCCAGAAAGCAGTAGCCTCCACCTCTGCTCTCAGACAGTCCAGCCTAATAATCACTCTGATGCACTTATACCTCCAACACTGGAAAATTCCCTCAGGGTTATTTTCAGGGAAAGGAGGGAGAAGGTTTTCATGCTTCAATGGTCTTTGCTGGTGAGCCTATTGAAAAAAAAGCTGCTAACATATAAAGTTATTACCGAGAGAATCCCTGAAGCAGCCTGGGCAAAAAAATAAAATAAGGCTTTAAAAAGTAAAGTCCGAATCATGAACATTTTTTAAATGCTGCACTTGGGACAAGTACTCAATATAATTTTTTTTTTGCCTTCAGGAATTGAGAATGATTAGTGTTGATTAGAATTTTTTTGTTTAACCTCATAAGGCTACCTCTTTTCATGACCCTATTCTCATTTTCTCCCCACACAACATATTGGGAAATCTTCCTGATCTTATCTGACATCAGAAAGTCATGTTTTTGCCCTCCCGGCATGCTAGAGAAACAAATCAATTCCTTTTCCGAGATAGGGTGATGAAAGTCCTTCTCTGCACTGCTTTCTATTGCTATGGCAACAGAAGATGGGATTTCCCAATGGAACTAGATTTATATGTACACAGAGAAAAGCAGTTCTTTAAAAGCTTGATCCCTGTTTTGTTGCCATGTGTACAATACAATCAATGCAATAAACTGAGTGCCAAGGAAAGGACACTAAACCTTTTTATGTAGGTGTGGAATGAGACCTCCATCGCCTTGAGACCCTCAGTGAAAGGGAGTCAATTTTGAAAGTTTTAGCATTGTGACATTGCTGTTGTAGCCATGATAATTTGCAAAATCTGTAATGTGCAAGTTGCTTAGAAAAGCAGAGGTTTGGATTTATGGACTCTCAAATGGAAGATAGACATAAAACATAAGTAAGTGATATTGATACTTGCAGTCACAGAAAGAACACAACACTATGATATGGTAAAGAAGATGATGAGAAGTCCAGAGTGGACCAGACATTTTGTGTAGTGGTGGTACTTTCTACTTCTGTAGTTTCTTCATAGAAGAAAACAACAATTAGCCATTTCTGATGAAATCTTATCAGAAGGAATTCAGGGGGCATGATAATTTTCATCATGGCTCCTTAATAGGATGAGACCCACCCTCTTTTAATCTGTTGGTTGATCTGAAGGCATTACTTAGGGTAGCTTCTTAGGCTTAGGGCGTCTCTATAGAAGAAGCAAAGAACGGTTTTGAAGTATGCAGTAGGGGGCCAATTTGGAATCTGTATCTCTACCTATATCTGCCTATCTATCTATGTCATTTAAGTGCTTCCGAACTAAAATTTACAAATATACTTTAGGATTAGATGAAAGCAGATCCTGCTCAAAATGACTTTTCATGAAATTCTTGAATTTTTAAATACAGAGATGTGAGAAGAAAGGAATAGATACCTTGATGGTAGCTTCAAACGTGCTTATTAAATTAATGCTCCTGTAACTGCTCCCTTACCGATACCTTATATGTATTACGCTCTTGCAAATCCAAAGATTAAGGTTTGCTGAGTTTTTCCCTGCTCTCTTATGAGGATTTAAAAGTGCTGTTGAAATGATATGACAGATTTAAAACAAAAGTACATGCCACTTGGCTCTGCTCTAAAAGATACATGGATGCTGCCATTCTGTTACCCAGGTGGAAGGAGTGGAGTTTCCGGGAAGCTGGTGGGAAAATGGCAAAGTGAATAGAGGTAGTTGTCTGTTTGCTCTATACTTGCCATGGACGTGGATAAACAGAAACATTATAAGTCATTGCATTGTTGCATGCAAGCCAGAGAAGTGAGGTCAGAGACTTGGCTTATAAAAGGAGAAATGGATAATTTTGTTAATATTATTCAAATGGTAAAGGAGGAACTTGGGTAAATGGGATATCATGGGCTGGGAAGAGATGATTTAAAGAATAGTGTTAAAGCAAGAATTCCAGTATGGACTTTTTTAATAAATGTGATAAATTTATGTGCTTTTAAGATGAATGAAAAGAACAATAAAAACCAGAGTAAAAATATTTCAGATCCATAATGTGATGTTTCTGGGTCACACTGCTAATTGAGTAACATACACTGATAAATTATTTTGAAGGCCTCTAACGATTTGTTGAAAGTTTTTTCATTTCCCCCCTCATGCAAGGAATGAGGAAAGTCAGGAATCATGAAATTATAGTTAGAACGATTGCCTGGAACAGCAGGGTTTTTTTATTCTTGGATTTTTAGAACCCCAGAAATCTACCAAGTCTCTCAAGCATTTTAATTAGAAGCTGTAATCACAGCCAAAGAGTTTCACTTGTGTCTCTTGAAAGTGTCTCTGAGCATCTGGGGGAAGTATGCTCATTCCTCTTTATTTTCCAGTCCCCAGGTAGAACCTGTGCCTGTAGCAGGGGGGAGAGGCAATACGGCAGCCACGACTGTTGGCCTCATTCACTGCTTCTTGAGCAAGCACCTTGTTAATGCTTCCTCTGCCATGATGTTCCAGAAACTTTGTAGAGTGATAGAAATGGCCAGTCTAGTCAAATCCGCTTCTTCATAGCCTTTGGCACTTCAGGTGTGGTGTAACCTGGGGAATCTCTTTGGTGGAGACTAAGGTGGAGTTAAGGCCATCTCTTCCCAGGATCAGGCTTGTAGGCTTCAAACTCTAATGCTGCCAAGCTCTGTGAGATATGACCCTAAGCCAAAAACTGTCAGGTTTGACATGTTCAAGCTTCCCGCTGTTCCTCACTGCTCCTAGGGTTACCTTCCTAAAATATGAAACTATTTATGTTGTATCCTGCTAATAATTGTCAGTGGTGCCCTAACTTCCTGGCCCGCTTACAGGGGTTTTCAGTGCTGCCCTGGCTGTCCGCTTGTTAGTTTCCATGTCTGTCCTTCCTTTGAAGGTGGGTCTCTTGCAAGAGGGGCAGTGTGTTTTCTGTCTGTTACCTGTGGCACCGCCTGACATTTCGTAGGTCCTTAAGGGTTTGTTGAATGAAGAAGGAACTAAAATATACCGAATTGTCATGGAGTTTTCATAGACTGTTTCCATCCACTAGTTTAATGAAATAAATATGGCATTCCATAATCTACTTGCAATTTTCTAGGACATCTAGAAACTATCAAGGACCAGAGATATCCCTGCACAATTGATACTGAGGGGGTACTTTTATGCTCTATTAGTCATTTGTCACCAACTCTGAATGCTAAAGTGTTCTACAACCTTAAAATGTTTTAAAGCCTCTAACAGTCACGTATTACGAAAAAGCTACCCTTTTGTATGTGTTTTCTTTTTATATTATACTTTGTAACCATCCCTGAAGGTATCTTTGCCAGCAAGCACTAAGATGGCCAACACAGACTCAGCGACCCAGGTGTTTCTCATCCCAGCCCATCCTCTCCTCCCTGCCCCTCCATCAGCACCCACATTCACTCCCAGCACAGCTGAAGCCACGAAGTAACCTGCACCTTGTTTGCCTTCCTGGGAAACCCACACTGCCCCATTCAGACCAGGCCCGGCCCAGGCCCGTGGACTCCCTGACAGACTGCAAGAGAGGAGCACATTTCCTGATGGAGGGGCTTGCCTGGAGAGGCCCGCTCCCCCAGCGCTGGGTGCTGGCGGTTGGACTGGGTCAGAGAGGGAAAGCAATGCCCTGAGGTGGTGCTTCAGGGGAAAGGCTTGAGGAAAAGGCCGTCATGGTCTCTTGGGATGACATGGTGCATAAGGGTTGCTGCAGCCTTGGGCCTTGGCAGATGTCGGATTGGTCCTTCCCCTTCCCAAAAGGCGATAGACTTTCGGCCTGCCTGTGTGCATTTCACTCCCGAGTTCTGAACCCCAGCAGTCTCGCTCCTGCTCAGCCTTTGGACCAGAGCCTGGTCCTAGCCCCTGGCCAGGCCCCTGGGGAAAGTGCCCTGTGACTATGACTGGGGGTTGAGGGGGAGGTCAGGTGAGGCAGATTGAGATTTGCTTGATAGGTGGTATGAGGCAAACTCCTTTCTGACTGGCGAGTCCTGGCTGACACCTGGAGCACACAGGTGTTTCTCATCCCAGGAAGCCTCTGCCGCCGCGGAACCCCCGAGATCCCGCGAGATGCAGCTGCTTCTGGGAAGGGTGGTAGCGGCCGAAGCCCCTGGGCCTGATGCCTCTGAGATGCCCCTGAAGGTCAGCACTCCCAGCCCATCCTCTTCCTGACCCTCCGTCTGGACCCGCACTCACTCCTTCCACCCCGCAGCCAAAGCCACAAAGCTCACCCTCCGGGTGGTTCCAACTCCACCCTCTTTGCCTAAAAAGGAAAAACAAAAGCCAGAACTTGATGACGCATCCAGCCTCGTTGGGAGAGTGCGCATGGAGTCAACCTCCAGCTTAGGAGGCAGTAGGGGAACTGAAGACCTGGGGTGCATGGGGGCATTGGGAGCTCCTGGGAGGACGAGCTGCGACCTGGCGCCAGGGTACAAGGGCCTGGGAGGGCCGATGGTGAGGAAAGGGAGCCAGCACTCGGGGTCCTGTGCAGAAGATGGTACTGGGTTTGGTGGGAGAGCTGGGAAGTGAGCACGGTGGGATGAGAGACACCAGAACAGACTATGGGGCTTGGTGGCTGCAGAATTGGAGGGACCACACATGGAATCAAGGGAGAACCAGAAGTAGTTTGTTTCTGAAAGGAACACCCCTATCCACAGAGACATGCATATGTTGGCTGTATCTTTCTGCTGCCAGTTACACAAACGGTGATAATGAAACTTGTATTGAGTGCTTACACGGTGCTAAATGCTCTATATTATCATGTCATCTGTTTTCATATATTATCTCTATTTTATAAATGAGGAGCCTGAGGGCAAAAGAGATCAAGTAATATGTCCAAGGAACTAGAGGTAGCAAGGGGCAGCCAATGTGCAAATCCAGGTGTCTGATTCCAGAGCATATATTATCAAAATCAAGCCAAAAGTCGAAAAGGAAAAAAAATTCTATTTCTGTTAACTGTTGAAATTGAAAAGGAAAAAAATTTCTACTTTTGTTTAGTTTTTTATATAGGTCTCTCTCTCTTTTTTTTTAATTCCCAACACCTATTTTTCGAAAGGCACTTCTTTACACAATGAATTTAAAACAGTGATTTCTCATCTAGGAGTAATAATGATTACATTTCTCCCTCTTGACTACTACAGATTCCTGGAAATTCTAGTTAGTATTTGACAGAGTTTTATTTTGATTGGACTGCAGATGTAGGAAAACTTCTACACAAACCACAGGCATAGTGATATTCAGTTCTCTTGGTGTCACGGTGATTTATGTAAAATAGAAATTTTCATTTAAAATACATAATCTATGGCAGCAGATACAGAAACAGCACTTCCCTCTGAGACCCCCTCCATGCTTTGAAATCCTAATGAGGATGGTATCCAGAGCTGCAAGCAGGTTTAATTAATTCTGACAAGTGCACTTTCTCCTGGCAACAGCATTTTTTTTTCAATTTAGTCAAAAGTTAACTTGAAAGCTGATAATATTTTCAGAGCCAGTAAGTAAATATCATAACATAAGGCAATTATAAAATATAGAAGGTTTTCTAATCATAGAATTAGTTGTCTGATTTTCAAGGTTACCAAGTGGGTAAGAGCAGATGAAATTATTGTTTAACTGTGCTAAGCCTCTCTTTGCCAAAGTTGAACATTTCTGTTAGACCAGTCAGCTAGTTAATTACTTTGGGGACAGTTTGGACTCTTTCTCTTGGGATTATCTTGTTAGATGATTAAAATGAGATGTGGATAAAAGAAGATCAATGTTTTTCTTAACTTTGTTCAATAGGAGGATGTAAAAGGGGCCTTTTTCTTTTTCAGCCTTGCCTTACACCCAGATAAAACTCTTGTTGCAACTGGCCAAGTTGGGAAGGAGCCATATATATGTATATGGGATTCCTATAATGTCCAGACTGTGTCTATTCTTAAAGATGTCCATACACATGGAGTTGCCTGCCTGGCGTTCGACTCGGATGGACAGGTATGTGTCTTTTTCCATTTTCTTTTTCTTTAATGACTTCTCACAAGTCACCTAGAATTATAATGCACATAGCCTATAGACTCAGAAAGTCTATCCCTATCTCCCCTTGTCAGCCTCCTAGAATCCTCACCTGCTTGGTTCTTTTCCACACTCATGGCACTGACACCCAGCTCTGGATAGGACCCAGTTTTGGTTCCCCGAGTCTCACCATTTGGTTAAAAAGCCTCCAGAAAGGAAGTTGTGAACTCATGTTGATGGGGTTCATAGTGACTCAGTGATTCTACTTTGGCTTCCATTGTTAGCTTCCTATTTGGAATGAGGGTTGGACCAAACCTTTTTCATAGACCTCAAGCCCTGAGCATCTCCTTGGTTCCCTTTGCTTTCAGAAGATAGCATTGCCTCCTAATAATTCATTGAGAAGATTCTATTTGACTCTTGAACCTTGAGGTGACTTCTAACTCCTTTCCCCTCCCCCTCCCCTGAATTCAAGCCGTCACTGATCTATGTGTGTCTATTAGTTTCTTTACAGTGACTCTGACATTCATTCTCTCCTTCCCATTCTCCCCACCACCCCACCAGTTCCAAATCTGTGCCTTGCCAGACAATTTAAGTGACCTGGTCTCCACATAGTCAATTTCTTGCTAATGCATTTTACCAACTGGAAAAAAGTGTCAGAACGTTGTTTAAAAACAACTGAAGCTTGAAGTACTCCCTGAATGAAGTCCACACTTTGTGTCTGGGCATTCTAGGCTAACCAACATTTCTAGCCTTCTCTTAAATATTCCCTTGCAGTCAGGTTGGACAAGTCAGCAAAATTCCTCCACCAAACCAGGCTTTTTCGTACCTCCAGACCCTTTCTTATGCTGCCCTCCCCAGTGCCCTGCTCACCCTCTTTGCCCCTTAAAATGACTCATTGTTCCAAGATACTTCACAGGTCTTCATGAAGTCTTCCCAGTCTCCCTCTCCAACTAAGTGTCTCTCTTTCGATAGACTTCCAGCAACACTTGATAAAAAAGATTTGTTAATGTGTTATAGATGTCAATTCTATCTCAATTTAAAAACTATGTTAAAGAGAAGGGAGTGGAAGCATAGAGACCTCATTCCTGGCTCCTCTTGCATTCACCTCCTCGCTAAGGCTGTGCCTTTTCTTCCTAGCCTTCTCCATGTTCCTAGAACACCCTTCCTCTGTTTCTTTCACCTTTGTATTAATGCCAGTTAATTCCTTCAGTCTGTTTTTGGGTAAATTTCAGAGTTGCTTTTCTAAGTCCATATTGTGGAAAGACCTATGAAATTATTCATAGAAGACTGACCAAACTGAGAGTTTGCAAGTAGTTCAGTAGATTATAGGACTTGAGCTGGTTTGGGTCACTTTTTAAACAGTTAATACTCACATTGTGTTTTCTGCTATTTTGAGAGAGTAGTGATGGTTCTATTCATTTTTCTTTCTAGAACTAGATTCAATACATATGTAGACCCCTGGCATATATGTTTTTGATTTAACTACTCTATAATCTCATCCAGTTTAGTCGGGATAATGCATAAGTTCCATTGTGTATCCACATCTAAAGAGAAACAGCTAGATGGTGACATTTATTCAGATTCACAGTTATTGACTTCCTGGCTAAACTGGATGAATGTGTCGGGATGTATAGCATGTGCAAGTGTAAGTGAATGCGTCGATGTGAACTTACATGTACATTCTCTAATCTGATTTTGTTTTTCTAGCAAACATTCTTTATCAAAATTTGTTCTGAAGCATCACAAGAAAAATGTAATGTAGCAGAGGGAAATGCAGCTGTAACTTTTGGTTCTTTGTCCATGTTATTTTGTGTTAGAATCCTAGCCATTATTTTAGGTTCCACTTTGAAGGTGTAGGTAGGGATGGGCTGCATGGTACTTTCACAACTGTCAGTTGAGAAAAATCACCTCCTATTTGTTCTTTGTGATGGATTTCATGGCTTGTCGATGCCTATTGCTTCAGATCTCCCTTTTTCCCCAGACAGAGTTCACTGGAATCGAGTGATATTTAGAAACTGACAAATGGCCCATCACCTCACAAGCAACAAAAGGCAATAGAAATGGTTTTCAGGTAGCGATGGGACCTGTCACTGCAAATGAACAGAATAGATTTCTTATGGCTTTTTCTCAATCTTCGTCACATTTCTTATGTGGGTTTTACTTTAGTGCCCGTGTTTAGTTAACTGGTTTTTCTATTTAAGTAAAGAAAAAAGAAAACAATAAGCCAAATGGAATTCACCCACTGCAAATTTTCATATATAGATAAAAACACAACCATGTCTTATTTCCATTGCTGGAACTCTCAATTGAAAATTACAGCAAAGACCTCCTCTCATTAAGCACCCATTTTAAAACCTCCAACTATATATTTTTTATACTAAATATTCCTAATGGAAGCCACCTTTAGTGAAGAAACCTAAATAATCTGCATAACAACACATGTATACATTTAGCCATATATGGCTGTCTGTCTATCATTGTGTACACACACACACATACACACACTCAGTGAAATATGTAAGCTCAAATACTCTTATAACTTGGGTAGTAATGTTTTAAAACCCTTTGACTTACATTATTTCACTGATGCATACAACAATCCTCTTTTGTAGACATAAAAAATATTTTATACTTATTTTACAGTTGAAAAAACTGAGATTTAAGGAGTTTACTTTTCTAAGTTCTTGTGTCTAGCTAATCGTGAAGTCAGAAGGGAAGCCAAATCTACTGACTGCCAGCCCAGACCTCTATTCCACTGCTACATAGCGCGGTTTCCTTAGAGTGGCATTCTGCTGGCAGCTCTGATTTTGGTGTCTCTAACATGTTTTGACACTATTGATTTTGTATATTCTCAGGTGTTGGGGTTTTTTTTCCTTTGAGGACAAGCTCTGATCTGAATCCAAAGAATTTAGACTGGGAGATGAAGTACCAGATTACTTTTACTAAAATTACATATCCTTCTATAGTCACTTAAAATGTTTGTGACAATTAAAAAGAATGAAAATTATGTTCATTTATGGGATTTCTTCTCCATGTGTTTGTCAAATCCTTTCATTTTAACAGTTTGGTGAGGCTTTTTAGACCATAAATCCTAGACTCTCTTAAAGCCATATAAAGGTCTTTTTTTTTTTTTTTAATTTTATTTATTTATTTATTATTTTTTTGGGGGGTACACCAAGTTCAATCATCTGTTTTTATACACATATCCCCGTATTCCCTCACTTCCTTGACTCCCCCCTGCCTCGAATCCCCCCCACCCTCCCCGCCCCAATATATAAAGGTCTTAAATTTAAAAATTTGAACTCTGCCTACTAGTTCTGTTCGTATGATTTCCAATGATTAATTGGAGATTTCAGGAGATTTTGCACGTTTCCTATGTTAACGAAGGACAAATTGGTTATAGAATTTAGGTTGTTGACATTTTAGTATAGGCTAATGGAATAATATCAACTGTAATATCTTTAGTTTTGAATTTAAGATGGATTTTGAGAAATCATTTTTTCATAAGAAACTCAATGCCTGGCCCATAGTAGGTAATAAGAACCATTTATTGAAAGACATTTATTCATGGATAATAGGAAGTCTTCCCGTCGTTTTTAGGTATTAAATTATTGTTTTTATTATTAGCGTTTAGCCTCTGTGGGATTGGATGCCAAAAACACAGTCTGCATTTGGGACTGGAGGAAGGGAAAACTTCTGGCCTCAGCCACTGGCCACTCCGACCGGGTAAGACGACCTTGTTTGATCAAGCCATGCAAGTTTTTTTGCTGGGGGAGAAGTGTGATGTAGCTTCTCAGAGCTGTAATATTTTTTAAAGTAAATTTGCCACATGTGGATTTTTCCTTCATATTCAACTTGAAAACTTACTATTTATAAAAACAATTTATGATTAGTAGCTATGTTGGCATGTTCTCTTCTGGTGATCAGATGCTTTATTTAAATTGTTACTGCTATTGATAGGCAAAACAAATTTCTGATATTGGCATTTAGCTTCATAAAATAAAAATAGAATTGAAATTGAAATTATATGTACCATTTAGTGTATTCATTTAGAAATGGAAATAGTTTTTAGAAAATAATATTCACAAGATGTATTTACAAGTGTATACCTTTGAATTTCAAATGAATGTAATGACAACTGTGTGATTCTTTGTTGTATTTGAGAACCTGGAATATAAACTGTGGCCTTCCTACCATTGATTTTGAAGTCAGTGTGATCAGAAATGATAATTCCATGTAGCCATAGTTGGCAAGATAGGCTAGGAAGCAGGCATAAGCATTAGCTGTTCGGAAATCTATTTCTCCAGTGTTTGGCATAATTAAAGTGATCTGGATATTTTATTGTCTTAATTTTCTAATTCTAAAAAATGAACTTGCATGACTGTCTTACATTGATTCCTAGTTGTTCTGTATTTCTGCCCGATATAACTAATGCAGAATGAGGCCCTAATTAAATATTAAATTCACTGCCTCTTGCTTGGTGCAAACTCTAAAAGGTTTTTTTATATGAATGGTGTATTCATCTAGGGAGAACTGTTGTTTTAAGGGGACCCCATAGTTCTTGCTGTATATACGGGCAAATTGTATTTGAGGATTAAGTCCTCAGAAAGTCCAGGAGTGACCAACAATGGAATGTTAGTGTTGGAAGAGGCCGGGCACCCCACTGGCCCAGTGGTCCCCACCCCTGGCTACACATAAAAATCCCCTAGGCAGATTTTACGACGTAATGATGCTCGGGCTTTACCCCCAGGTATTGGTATTAACTCATTGCTGTTTAATTTGTATTAACTTAGTATTTAATGAAAAGGGAGAAAATATTTATGATGCTTGTATTTCAGATATTACTGCTTCTGCTTATGCTGTGATCCCATTATATCTTATAGAGTTAAGTTGAATTGGACCAGATTAATACATGTATTTCCTGTTGTTTTGTTAATGTACTGTACACTTTCCAGCTAGGAGGAGATTTTTAGAAGTACAGTGCTATCTAGTGAGAGCTCTGCAATTTTAAGAGCCTAGGATGTTGTAATGAAATACCACTTTGAGAACACTGTTCTCCCAGAGCTCATTTGTATCACACATAGTTTTGCTCTTTATTATTGATGCCAGTATGAATTATTATTGGCTGCTTATGGGCAAATGATTATTTTCAAGATAATTTTAGTGGCTAAAATATTTAATCTCTAGCACTAATTTGTATAATGAGTGCTTTATAGCCTGTAAAATGATCATCCGTACATTATCTTAATTGACCTCACAACAGAACTGAGGTGGTGTCATTCAGTTTTGAGAAGACAAAGTTAAGGTGAGAGATGCTAAGACCTGCCTGAGCTCCCAGAGCTAAAATGGGTACTTGGAACATATTCGTACTTGGTACTTGAACCGAGAGTTCTTTGTTCAGGGCTCTTTCTGTGGTCCATAATTGTTCCTTTCTACCTAACCAAAGGTTATAGGACCTCCTTCTTTCTCTGATGATTGGAGCAATAGCTTATCGCTGTGTGATGAGAAGTTGGCAGCCTAAGCTGTTTCTCTGGTCTAGACTCTGCCCCTGACAGTTGGTCCCTTCTTTCTATTAGAACTTCATAGAATGTGGTCCATGGACCACCTGCATCAGAATCTCCTGGAGTGTGTTTTAAAATGCAGGTGCCCGGGCCCAATTTCAGATCCACTAAATCAGAATATCTCACGTGGGCTGAGGGAATATGCACTTTAAACAATTGCCATTCTTTTTACTTTCATTGTAAAGCTATCTCAAAAGTGTTTTATTAGCATTGTGGAGAGCCACCGAATATTTGATCAAAAAATTATGCTAAATCATCACAATTTGCTTGCGCTGAATGGATGAAGTTACAAACATGACACGAGTTTGTTCTCAGTGACTGTGGTTAATTATTACGTCTCTATTTAGGCCTAAGGTGAGTAGACACAAGGCGATCAAATGTGTATTAGCAATTCCTAGCTCATCTCCAGAGCCAGATACTCCATTTGGGCAGGTAACATTGTGCTCTGAATGTTAGGATAGAGCCTTGGCAATTGGACAGTATCTGAAAGAAGGCAAGAACACGTGAATGACCAACAGAGCAACTTTTTATCTTTTGAACAGATTTTTGATATTTCCTGGGATCCGTATCAGCCAAACAGAGTGGTTAGCTGTGGAGTGAAACATATCAAGGTAAGGTAGTTATTTTAAAGAAATTTTGGTACCTTGTATGAAAATAATTTCGAATGTTTATATATATAATTTGGTATTGAGAAACTACTCGACTTTGCATGTCTTCCCCTTAAATTTGGAGGCTTCCTACCTGCATCTCTGATCCTGAAGCACACTAACATCAGTCAATGGGCCTCCCTTTCAGAAATGTAGTGTAACAACAATCAAGAGAAGTGCTCAGGAGGCAGCTGAAAAGGAAACTTTATGTTAATTAAATATTATGCAGAAGACTCATAATACTTCTAGGAGTGCATGTTTTAAAACCGTTCTGATTTTAATTTTGTAAACTAAGTTTTTTCTGATGAATGTTTACATATATTGCATGTCAAAACTTTTTGACATGTTGATGTGTTCTCTCAGAAGAAAGGTGCCATGTTGTGTGGGACATAGGAGAGGGATACATAGCACAAAGCTGCCTGGGCCATTGGCTTTTTCTTTGTTTTTAAGCTCTTTATTGGAATATAATTGCTTTACACTCTTGTACCAGCTTATGAGGCACACCAAAGTGAATCAGCTGTATTTATACACATATCCCCATATCCCCTCCCTCCCGCGACTCTCCCCCACCCTCCTTGTCCTGGCCCTCTAAGGCATCACCCATCATCGAGTTGATCTCCCTGTGTTATACAGCAACTTCCCACTGGCTGTTTTACAGTTGGTAGTACATATATGTCTATGCTACTCTCTCACTTCGTCCCAGCTTCCCCTTCACCCCCCGCACCCCCCAACCTTGTGTCCTCCAGTCCATTCTCTGCATCTGCATCCTTATTCTTGTCTTGTCACTGGGTTCATCAGTACCATTTTTTTTTTTTTAAGATTCTGTATATATGAGTTAGCATACAATATTTGTTTTTCTCTTTCTGGATTACTTCACTCTGTATGACAAACTCTAGGTCTATCCACCTCATCACCTCATTACATATAGCTCCATCTCATCCCTTTTTATAGCTGAGTAATATTCCATTGTATATATATGCCACATCTTCTTTATCCATTCATTTGTTGATGGGCATTTAGGTTGCTTCCATGTCCTGGCTATTGTAAATAGTGCTGCAATGAACATTACAGTACATGTTTCTTTTTGGATTATGGTTTTCTCTGGGTATATGCCTGGTAGTGGGATTACTGGATCATATGGTAGTTCTATTTGTAGTTTTTTAAGGAACCTCCAAACTGTTTTCCATAGTGGCTGTACCAGCTTACATTCCCACCAACAGTGCAGGAGAGTTCCCTTTTCTCCACACCCTCTCCAACATTTGTGGTTTCCAGATTTTGAGATGATGGCCATTCTGACCAGTGTGAGGTGATATGTCATTGTGGCTTTGACTTGCATTTCTCTAATGATTAGTGATGTTGAGCATCTTTTCATGTGTTTGTTGGCCATCTGTATGTCTTCTTTGGAGAAATGTTTATTTAGGTCTTCCACTCATTTGTGGATTGGGTTATTTACTTTTTTGGTGTTAAGCTGCATGAGCTGCTTGTATATATTGGAGATTAATCCTCTGTCCATTGCTTCATTGGCGAGTATTTTCTCCCATTCTGAGGGTTGTCTTCTTGTCTTGTTTATGGTTTCTTTTGCTGTGCAAAAGCTTTTAAGTTTCATGAGGTCCCATTCGTTTATTCTTGATTTTATTTCCATGATTCTAGGAGGTGGGTCCAAAAGGATCTTGCTTTGATGTATGTCATAGAGTGTTCTGCCTATGTTTTCCTCTGTGAGTTTTATAGTGTCTGGCCTTACATGTAGGTCTTTAATCCATTTTGAGTTTATTTTTGTGTATGGTGTTAGGAAGTGTTCTAATTTCATTCTTTTACATGTTGCTGTCCAGTGTTCCCAGCACCACTTATTGAAGAGGCTGTCTTTTTTCCATTGTCTATTCGTGCCTCCTTTCTGAAAGATAAGGTGCCCATATGTGCTTGGGTTTACCTCTGAGTTCTCTATTCTGTTCCACTGATCTTCCTTTCTGTTTTTGTGCCAGTACCATACTGTCTTGATCACTGTGGCCTTGTAGTATAGTTTGAAGTCAGGAAGCCTGATTCCACCAACTCCATCTTTCCTTCTCAAGATTGCTTTGGCTATTTGGGGTCTTTTGTGTTCCCATACAAATCCTAAGATTTCTTGTTCTAGTTCTGTGAAAAATGCCGTTGGTAATTTGATAGGGATTCCATTGACTCTGTAAATTGCTTTGGGTAGTACAGTCATTTTCACTATGTTGATTCTTCCAATCCAAGAACATGGTACGTCCCTCCATCTGTTTGTGTCGTCTTTGATTTCTTTCATCAGTGTCTTATAGTTTTCTGCATACAGGTCTTTTGCCTCCTTAGGCAGGTTTATTCCTAGGTATTTTATTCTTTTTGTTGCACTGGTGAATGGGAGAGTTTCCTTAATTTCTCTTTCTGCTTTTTCATTGTTAGTGTATAGGAATGCAAGAGATTTCTGTGCATTAATTTTGTATCCTGCTACTTTACTAAACTCATCAATTAGTGCTAGCAGTTTTCTGGTAGAGTCTTTAGGGTTTTCTGTGTATAATATGTTATCTGCAAAGAGTGACAATTTTACTTCTTTTCCAATTTGTATTCCTTTTATTTCTTTTTCTTCTCTGATCGCTGTGACTAAAACTTCCAAAACTACGTTGAATAATAATGGTGAGAGTGGACACCCTTGTCTTGTTCCTTTTCTTAGAGGGAATTCTTTCAGTTTTTCACCATTTAGAACGATGCTGGCTTTTGGTTTCTCATATATGGATTTTATTATGTTGAGGTAATTTCCTTCTATGCCCATTTTCTGGAGAGTTTTTATCATAAATGGATGTTGAATTTTGTCAGAAGCTTTTTCTGCATCTATTGAGATGATCATATGGTTTTTATCCTTCAATTTGTTGATATGATATATCACATTGATTGATTTGTGTATGTTGAAGAATCCTTGCATCCCAGGGATAAACCCCACTTGATCATAGTGTATGATCTTTTTAATATGCTGTTGGATTCTGTTAGCTAGTATTTTGTTGAGGATTTTTGCATCTATATTCATCAGTGATATTGGCCTGTAATTTTCTTTTTTGGTGACATCTTTGCCTGGTTTTGGTACCAGGGTGATGGTAGCCTCATAGAATGAGTTTGGGAGTGTTCTGCCTTCTGCTATGTATTGGGAGATTTTGAGAAGGATAGGTGTTAGCTCTTCTCTAAATGTTTGATAGAATTCGCCTGTGAATCCTTCTGGCCCTGGGCTTTTGTTTGTTGGGAGATTTTTAATAACAGTCTCGATTTCAGTGCTTGTGATTGGTGTGTTCATATTTTCTATTTCTTCCTGGTTCAGTCTTGGAAGATTGTATTTTTCTAAGAATGTATCCATTTCTTCCAGGTTATCCAATTTATTGGCATATAGTTGTTTGTAGTAGTCTCTCATGATCTTTTGTATTTCTGTGGTGTCAGTTGTTACTTCTTTTTTGTTTCTAATGCTGTTGATTTGCATCTTCTCCCTTTTTTTCCTGATGAGTCTGGCTAATGGTTTATCAATTTTGTTTATCTTCTCAAAGAACCAGCTTTTAGTTTCATTAATCTTTGCTATTGTTTCCTTCCTTTCTTTTTCATTTATTTCTGCTCTGATCTTTATGATTTCTTTCCTTCTGCTCACTTTGGGATTTCTTTGTTCTCCTTTCTCTAATTGTTTTAGGTGTAAGGTTAGGTTGTTTATTCGAGATTTTTCTTGTTTCTTGAGGTAGGACTGTATTGCTATAAACTTCCCTCTTAGAACTGCTTTTGCTGTGTCCCATAGGTTTTGGGTTGTTGTGTTTTCATTGTCATTTGTTTCTAGATATTTTTTGATTTCCTCTTTGATTTCTTTAGTGATTTCTTGGTTGTTTAATAGCGTATTGTTTAGCCTCCATGTGTTTGTATCTTTTACAGTTTTTTTCCTGGGCCATTGGCTTTTAAATCCCTCCATCTTCCTATAGACCGCACAGCCTGGGATACTGCTAGCAGCGCAGGACCTGCCTCTATTTGCATCTCTCTATTTTGTTAAACAGGTAGCATAATTAACACCATCAACGTCCTTTGCTCTGACATAGCAAAAATTTCTCTTGGGCCCTGGGATATGGCCCAGGATCTTCTGTCTATAGGTTTGTAGATAATATAAGCTAAAGTCTATAAATAAAAGAATGTAAGGATTGCTTGCTTGAATAGAGCGTGCCTGGATCTCTGCTGCTACAAAGATGGTGCTTTTCTGTATGGACAGAGTAGATGTGTGTGCCACTCCTCCAACCAACTCCTCCTGTTTCCTAGTTCTTTTGTTCTGCTTTTAGTCTAGTTTTTCATGATCCTTCCCATTATTCCTACTTAATGGTTAGAAAGGGACAAATGATAAAATGCTCAGAAATAAATATAATAAGAAACATGCAAGACTTAATTTAAAGACTATTAAAAAGCTTTACAGAGGAATGTAAAAGAAGACAAGCAAATGGAGAGAGACAACTTTGATTCTGGACATAAAGTCTGAAAATTATAAAAGCATTATTTATCTCCAAAGTTAATTTATATTTAATACAAATTCAATTAAAATCTTTATAAATTTTATTGTTATCTGACAACATTTCCCTTTATTCTAAGTTAACCTATGAGAATAAAAGATTGAGAATAACTAAGAACTTTGGGACAGAAAAGAATAATGAAAAGGAATATGCACTACTATTTACTAAAGCATATTAGGAAGTTTTAAAAATTAAAATGGTATAAGACTGAGGTAAAAATAAATAAATAGCAACAAAAAAGAAACTAAGCTGAGAAATAGACCTTAATATGTATGACAATTTAGAATATAATATAATAATAGTATCTCTGACAAGTGGGCATTAGAACAATTTATTATTATAATTGTATGTTATTACATCATACCATATACTAAAATAAATTATGAGTTAGAGTTAAATGTTAAAAAACTATAACTAGGGGAATATATAAGTAAATATTTAATTTCTCTCGAGTTAGAGACAGGTGTTTCTAAATGTACAAGTAAGCGAAGAACCCTTAAAAGTGTTTGACACAAATAACGAATAAACAATCTATAGTAAGGAATAGACGAGAGTTTTATTGAGTCAAGCTGAGGACTAGCCCAGAGTATAGTGTCCACCAAGGAAGAAGCACTCTGGAGACACATGGTTTTCAACACACTTTTGTATTTTGCCTGAACAAAGAACATACATACATCAAACCTGATGGGTACATTCCTTCAAGGTTTCAGCAGAGATGTGTAGTTTCAGATTAACACATACACAGAGAGTCAGCGAGACCTTGGCATCTGGGAAAGGAACTTTGTCTTCGAAGGAGTACTGGCATGGTTGTCATGGAAGGGAGGCATTTATTCCTATCTTCAAAGAGGACATTCTTTACTTCTGGATAATGCATTCTTTAATGGTTAAAGCAGATGTGCAATGTATGTTTGACAGGCCATAAGTCAGGCTGTTCTAGTTCACATAAAATTCAGGCCAAATCACATATAAGCCAGAATGGCTTCCCCACACCCTAATATGTGAACATGTCTTCCATCAAAGAACAATACTATAGATTCAACTATATAAATGTTAAAAAATTCTGTTTACCTTCCTGCTACCCCCAAGAAACAAAAGAGGCAGACCACAAACTAGCAAAGTGTAAGCCACAAGCATAAAATGTTGGCTTGTTCTTGAAATGTAAAGACTATTAGCATATCTATAGAATGCGCAAAGAACGTTAACAATATTTTTATTTTTGTCAATTGTCTGCTAATAGACACATGAAAATGCTAAATCCCATTAATAATTAAGGAATAGACATTTTAAAATAACAATGTTTTTAATCTATCAAAATGATGATTATACATGTATCTGGCTTATACATGTATCCAGTATTGGGAAAGATTTGGGGAATGAACACTCTCAAACCTTACTGGCAGAAGGGTAAATGAGTATGGTCTTTCAGTCCAGAAATCTGGCAATACCTGTCAGTTACCTTAGAAGTATTGATACCCTTTGAAACAATTTCATCCCAGTTTTAGTATATGTGCTGCCGAAATAAGCACAGCCAGTAATTTCATATCTTGTAATTTATCCCAAGGAAATTCTTAGGAGTGTGATACCAAGCACTGGTTCATTGCTGAATAACTTATCAGTAACAAATAAAACCAAACAAAAGACAACCTGAAACCTCTGAACTGCCCCCAGGTGGCTAAATAAAATATGGTATATTCATATGAAGAAATACTGTGTGATCATTATAAGACATGTTCTAGAGGATCATTTAATGTTATTGGACATATTCAAAATCTATTTACAGTCTACTTCTAGGCGGAATAAATTTGTGACTTTGACTTTTTTTTACTGTAAAAGTATATTTTTGTGTAGGAAATAAATTGGAAGGCTATCCCAAAATGTTAAAACAGTTATCTAGGGTAGTGAGTTGATGATTTTTAGATTTTCCCTTTATTTTAAAATTATTTTACAGTAACATGCATTTCTTCCAAAATAAGAAAAAAGTAATGAAAAAACAGGGGACAAAAAGATAAATCTTTAGGTTCTACCATTCAAAGGTATCACATGTCCTTGGGGCTTCATAAACATTTTATAATCCTTATGCAGAGAGCTGATTTTAACCTGAGACTATGTTTGCTGAAATAAAGGTACTTTTTGCTTCAGCAGTAGTTGAAGGATCCTTCCTCATAATTTATACAGTCCAACTGAAGGATGAGAAAACTCATTAAATTTGATAAACATTAGTTGAATTTGTACCATGTGAAAGAATAAAAACAGACCTGATGTTTCAATTTGCTTAAAGATGAGCAATTAAAACAGAACATTCTGTAAGAGACAAAACCAAAATTCTCTAGGGATAACAGAGAGATCCCAACTGCTTAGAGGAATATTAAATGTATCAGGAAGGGATGCTCTCTGAGCTGAGCCTTGATGGGTAGTGAGTTTGGTAGGGTGGGCTTGGAAGGCAGCAGAAGCCAGGGCAGGCGTTACACTTCAGCGAGGAGTTAATAGGGAGGGACTGGTCACCCATGGAATCACAGGTCTGGGCAGCAGCAGGACCCTTGGCGCTTTAACATGTTCACGGATTATCAGCTTTTTATTTTGAAAGATTTTGGCCATGAAATACATGGTAGCCATTACATCTTAATTAATCAAGGATATATATCTGCCAACATGAGTTTCTGTTCAGTTTGCCATAAGGAAGAGGCACTGAATTATTCTTTCAGCCACAAGCAAAGACGTACGTGAGCTCAAGATGAGCCGCATTCCATGAGTCCGGGTGGCTAATGGAAGGCTGGGACCCTGACCTGGAGCTGTCGTCCCGCTTGCGTATTCCACAGTGAGGAAGCCAAGACCTAGGAGCTGTTTGACGTTGAATCCTCCCTCTACTTGATTCCGGGAAAGCTGTTTTATACCCCTGAGACTGAATTTCTCCCTTCCCCAAAAAATAAGACGGGAAAAAATGGCGGGAGGTGGGGGGGGTGGGGTGGATACCTACCTCCTGAATTTCAGAGTTATATTACACAGGGTGTGGAGCCAGGAGGGGCACAATAATATTCATTTCTTTTCCCATGTCCTAGGTCCACAAAAATAGTGACACAGATAAGATTCTCTGGCTCCCTTTGTCAGGCTCTTTTCTCTTAGAAATGATTTCTTTAATCATCTGTCTTGGCTTAACTCCCCACCCCCAAACCAGATTATCAAACATAACAGGTTAACTGCTTTAATTGATAGATTTCTTCAGCTTCTTCCCTATTTCTTTGGTTAATTTTAACTTTTAATCAGTTAATTCTAACTTTTAATCAATTCTAAAAGCAGAGACAGATAAAACCCTGGAACTTCATTTGAAAACCCTTAAGAGCTGTTTGTCCTGTGAAATTTGTTAATTGTGTTTCAGCAGACTTAAGCATTTTTTCTAAGCAAAAATAAACATTTTTACCTCAAATGGAAGAATCTGCAAATGCCCATACAGTCATTCTTTATTTTGTTTAGAAGGAAATCCACAGCAAATTTCAGCTTTAATGAATTATTTTCACTATCTGTATTTTCTATATCCAATTCCAGGACCCCCACCTTTTTTCCCTCAAAGCTGCCTAACATCAGATGAATCATTCCAGTCACAAAGTAAATGCAGAATCTTTGATGCACTCCAAGAAAATGTTTTCATGTGAGATTTTTGTAGCCAGGGTAAAAATCCTTTCTCATTTTACAATCCCCAGTGTTTGGCAAACAGGCAAATTACAATGATCTGAAACGAAAGCTTGAAAAACAGTAGCAGTTGATCATTGCTTGGTTAGTTTTACAGGAAACAAGCCTACCAGGTTTGCTGGATATTATTGCTTTCTCCATTCTCTAGACATAGACAGAAGGGATCTCAGGGATTACCTAGGGCCAGATGAGCTCCCAGATACCTGCCAGTTCTAACAGAATTTGCATTACAATCTGTGAATGGAGAGTGGAGAAGATAAACATTGTCTTTTCATTTGATCTGGATTTAATGGTGTGTGGCTACCCGAATCTGTTACTGTTTTCCAAACATGAAGTGGTTCTCAAGAAGAGATAGTATCTCAGATTTGCCATTTTCTGCAGAAAATCTCATACCTATCCTGGTATTACAGCTATATATGCCTTTTTAGAGAATCATTTGATTATCTGGAAGTTTGCATGTTGACATTATACCATCTGACTGGGTGATTTCATCAGAAATATCTTTGTGTATGAGGATAACGGTCTCTTTTTTTGTGGTTGTCCATCTAGAAATATTTCAGTAACTCAGGCCGAAGTGCACATCCCAAGTTAAAGGGATAATAATTACCAAATAATTACTCTCCTTTTAATCTTCATGCACGGGGAGACATAGAACGAAAAATGTCTGCCTTAAGCATCACCATGGAACGGCAAATTCTTTGGCATGTAGGTGCAACCAATAGTTGTTTATGTCTCATAGTTTGTTCAGATTCAAAGTTAATACTTAAATGTTTTCCCAAAGCATATACCTATCTTTCCCCAGATTGTTCTTATTCTTTCAATGTATACTTTAGTGCCTTTTCGTAAAAATAATAGCCAAGGAAGCAAATCGCCAGAGTTGACACTTAATGAGAGAAGAATTTTGTGTTGGCTCAAGTGATTCACATCTGCCTCTCATCCTCCCCAAGGGCCACCACCTCCACAGCTGCCTGAGTCCTGGCCCTCCTGGGGAGTGCAACCGTCTAGAACTGCTTCCTCAAATATCCATCTGCTCTGAGAGGACCATCATTTTTCCTCTTCTGCAGGCACAAAATATTAGAGTTGTCACTAATTTTTCCTCACACATTTCCTGTCACTTGGATTTCCCTAACCCTCCTCTCCTAAACCACAGTGCAGTTTCTTCTTCACCACTGATCCAAATCCTATTCCTGCTCGTACTAGTTCATTCAGCATGGCTCTCTATCTTTGAGTTTCCTTACCACTTGTATGTAGTCTGAATATACTGCCTTAAAATGACCTTTTTTGTTTTATATTTGTCTTCATTAGATTTAAAGTTCTCAAGACGTAGATTTCAATATTTTCTCGTGGATAGCCCCTAACTGAACCTTTGGGAAGTCACTTATGCCTACTTTCTCTCACTTCCAAATGGGTGTCGTAGTAATATCTGCCTTAGCCTATTCATAAGGGTATTATGAAGATCAAATAACTAAACATTTGTGAAGAGCCTTTGTAAACTGTGAGAGGCTACGTACATGGCAATAAAGTTATACCGGTTCACATACTGAAAAAAACTGTCAAAATGAAATACTTAATTTCTGCATAACCATGGGAGTCTTCCTGCTGCCACCTATAAAGTAGCTCAACCTTTATGCTCATGGTCTGCCACATGATAAATTATGCAACTAAAACTGAAAAGCCTAGTCAATTATTTGGCTATATGAAATATAACATATTTAGAAATGTATTTCTGTGTAATATTTCTACAGTGAAGATTTATCTCATTTTTAGTTAGAAATTATTTCTAAAAACATGTGTGTGTGTGTGTGTGTGTATACACCCCCCCCAAAAAAAAATACCTAGAAGTTATGTCAACATGTTAACAGGAGGTTGTGAATAATTTCAGTTTTCCTCTTTTCGCTTTTCTCTGTTTCTAGACTTCTCTATAATGAACCTATACTAGTGCTATAATTTGACAAGAAATTAAATGAAAATATGATTCATCCATTTTATCCCAACTCTAAGAATGCTAACATTTTATATTAAATGAACAGTAAACATTTAGCAAAGTTTTGAAATTTTGGAACTTTGAAAGTTTAAAAAATATTGTTGTAAGGTTTTTTTTCTTTTTACTGCTAGTAGTTGGCTCAAATGTTTTGCAGTTCTCTGCTGTTACAGCAATACAAGTTAAATTATATCTAGTTCACCTATAGCAAATTAAGTAAAATGTATTGAAACATTAACCAATAAATACTAATAATAAGATGCATCAGAATACTCTATTTTTTGGATCTGTTTATTTTATCACAAATGTTCTAGTTTTGGACACTATGTGGAAATGCCCTGACTGCAAAAAGAGGGATATTTGGCAAAACGGGGGATCTTCAGACCATCCTTTGCCTTGCATGTGCCAAAGAAGACATCACCTACTCTGGTGCTTTAAATGGTGACATCTATGTCTGGAAAGGGCTCAATTTAGTGCGCACCATTCAAGGAGCACATAGTGTAAGTATTCCTGTATAGAAATTTGGGAATGACTGAAAGAAGTAAGTCACAAATCTCTATTTTTTCCCTGTTGCTTTAGGATCACCCAATTCTGCTGAAACTCACTGAACATTCAGGAAAGATTTCCCTAATTATTTTTGTTCACCAAGAAGAAATTAATATTTCAAAAGCGTGATAACTTAATTAGCCTTCGCCTCAATTATCTATTGGCTGATTAGTGTTGTAATTCAGCAGCAGCAGCTTGGCAGAAACTATAAGTATTTCATCGTCATTTTCGTCTCCTAGACCAGCACTTCTCAAACTTTAACGTGCCTGTGAATCTCCTGTAGATCTTGTTAAAATGCAGACTGTGACTCAGTGGGTCTGGGATGATGTCACTGCTGCTGGTCAGTGGCCCATATGTTGAATAGCAAGGGTGGAGACAACTACTATTTTAATAGTGATTAATAAGGTAGGTTTTCCTCATCGTGAGTGAGAGAGCATCACCTCCACATCCACATCGCAAGTTCTTAAAATGCAAGCAAAAGCCATTGATGAACTCTTTTGATGGTCAGCTCTGTAAGAACAAGAACAAACTTGACTTTGACTACTCTGCTCAATTTTGACATATATTACTATAGTTACATTGCTGTGTCTATAGATGATAAAATAGAAATGCCCAGAAGAATGGGGAGATGTGAAAGGTGAAGCCTGTTGTAATAAGTGGAAATTTGGTAAAATGTTGTCAGAAACTCAACAGACCTTTAGCTTATTGCCCTATTACTGTGAACATGAAGAAAAGTTTAAGCAACTTTTAGCAAAAGAGCTGTGAAATTTTAGATCTTTCATTGTCTTGTATGTTGAAGACCAATTTTCTTGGCTTCGCTAATTACGAAACAGCTCTTGAAACAAAAGGTCAGTATTGGTCCTCATTCATAAAAACAGCTGCCTCAGTAACCTAATTTCTCTTTACACTGGATGTGATGTCAACATTATACTCTTGTAGCACATTTTTCTGTGGAAAAGCATCTTTAAGTTATGAAACCATATCAGATATGAAAAGCATCTTCACATGATGCTTAACAAGCTAATGCAAGTGTAACTTATGCTTTCATTTAGGCTCAGATGGTGCCTGCTTGAACTCATTGGTATGCATTTCTGCCGTCATTGTACCTATGGAAGTGTTTGCGTTCCTAGCTGGCATATCTTTAACTTGTTTTGGGAAGGAATTTGTATGAAACACCTCCACCATTGTCTTTGTAATGATCAGTTGTCACAGAAAGAAATTTATGGTTTTTATATCTACTTTAGCCAAGGAATTCCTGAGTTTTTTTTTTTTTTTTTTTTACAACCTGTCATTAGTTTAATCATGGCAAAGGAGCACCGGAACTAGTTTGCTTTGGTGGTATTATGAATTTTTAATCTAGCTAAAATGGATGTTACAAATGGCTGCTTGTTCTATTGCCAGGATTTCAATAGAGAACAAGGGATTTATTCTTTGTTTTGTTTTTGCTTTGCTTTGTATTTTAATCATCAAGATCCAACTATAATGACTGTTTAGAACGATTGCTGCATTGAGCGTTATCTGCCTTAATCAACAGGCTGGAATCTTCAGCATGTATGCTTGCGAAGAAGGCTTTGCCACTGGTGGACGCGATGGGTGTATACGACTATGGGATACTGATTTCAAACCAATAACCAAAATTGATCTCAGGGAGACAGAACAAGGATATAAAGGTAATACATGTATTAATACTTAGCCATAGCTCTTAAAGTGTTAAATACAGTGTGAAAGTCTGTATTTATTTTATTTCTCTTATCCCATCTTATTCCATGAAGGATTTAAGGCAGTTTACATAAATGTAATGAATACAAGATCAAAAGTATGTTAAAAACAAATGGATACCCCTTTTTCCTAATTTTGCACAAAGGTATTTGTATGTACAAGCAGTGGTCCTGCTGCAAAGATAAACAACATAATGGTAAAACTACTGTGTAGTATCCTGGGAGATGGGATGTTCAGTTATAAAACTGGGACGTTCTGGCCAAGTTAGTGACCCTAAGTGTAACTGCATGTGGCCTCTGAAAATAAATAAATAAATAAATAAATAAATAAATAAATAAATAAATGGACAAGAGAAATTATTTTTAAAAAATAGCTTTAATGGAATAGCTATCATAGTAGTAGGCGTTAAGAGCAGGTGCTCAGAGTCAGGGACCCTGGGTTCAAATCCAGGTTTTACCTATGATAGATCTGAGACCTTGGTCAAGTTTCTTAACATCTCTGGGCCTCAGTTTCCACATCTGTAAAATAGGGATAATACCAGCACCAACCTCATAGAATTGTATGAGGATCAAACACACTTGCAAAGTGCTTAGAGTAAGTCATGGTGCATGGTCAGCACTCAGTAAATGTTGGCTATTATTACACTACGTTAAGTGTGTGTACCAGAGAATACAAAGCAGTCTATAGACATCTTTTTAGATTCTCATGATAGGCTTGGTATCTCATTTTTCATGTAAAGAACCTGGGGCTGAGAGAGATTGCACTGGAAAAGGTAAATAGGAAAGATAAGGCGAAGTCGCAAGCGGTGTTAGTCCACTGAGCACGTGCGGAGCTTTGTTCACGTGCTGTAGGTGGGCCCCCGGCGGCTTGTGGCTTCTGCAGCCAACGCTCAGGGAGGGGTGCTCAGCACCATGAGTCGCGGCATCGGCAAGATAGACACTTACCCACTGCCCAGGTGAAGGGGAATTACTCCCAGTGCTGAGATGGAAACTTACCCACTGCCCAGGTGAAGGGGAATTACTCCCAGTGCTGAGATGGAAACTTACCCACTGCCCAGGTGAAGGGGAATTACTCCCAGTGCTGAGATGGAAACTTACCCACTGCCCAGGTGAAGGGGAATTACTCCCAGTGCTGAGATGGAAACTTACCCACTGCCCAGGTGAAGGGGAATTACTCCCAGTGCTGAGATGGAAACTTACCCACTGCCCAGGTGAAGGGGAATTACTCCCAGTGCTGGGACGGGAGAGAGATTTCCTGAGACTCTTCCTAGAGAGGGCTCTGTGATATGAGACCCAACGTCCTTGACAGGCCTGAAGTGAGCTATGACTCATCAGGTTGTTTTTCATGAAGCCCCTCTTGTGTGGGCTGGTGGCAGTGTGGCCACAGAGGTTCTTCCAGTAGACCAAACGGTGCAGCCATCCTCCGAGCTTTCTGCTGGCCTGGAGTGGATTTCAGAGGACTGAAAGAAGAATGCGCAAGCGACTATTCTTCAGTCATCCTCCTTAAATGATGTTTCAACCAAAATTTTCTTAAAAATTGAGCAACAGGGACGTGAACTGCTTATTGTACTTCCTATGTACCCAGAGTCCAGGCTCTTTAAATGTCTGTTAAAAACCAAAAAAGCGTGTTTACAGTCAGCTCTGCTGGAGATTGGATTATTATTTTCTTACAGAAGCTCAGGATCCTGGTGTAGATGCTTTCCTGATATGAGGCGCAGGGGTCGACATAGGAAGTTGTAGAATTTAGTGTCCACTTCGTTGTGTGGAAGAGGAGACAGTCAAGGCCTTCTAGTTCTCTGCCAGAGAGCATGGGCCAATGTAACTTTATCCAGAAAAATATTTCAGGCAGATATAAGCAAGTAAGCACTCATAAAAGCAATATTAAAGGTGCTAGTAAAGCAGCCTAAAATGGTTGACCTTGACTTTTTGGTGTATCCCTCAAGGTAAACTGGGAGCTAAACATTTACTTAGATAACTGATGACTTAACTTACTAGATGGGATTATGGACCATAAACTGGCTAGGTGTTGGGGAGCATCAACCAGAAATGATGATTCCTTTTCGGCAGTCACTTTACCCGGCTCATCCAAAAATTGTATCCCATAATTAAGCTGTAAATTTTAAAGTGTGGGGATCAGGGCAGAAGCCATGTTTACCCTGCTTTACTTTTCTACCTGATATCCAGTCCCTGACTTCAGGCTCTCAAAGGCGGGCTCAGGAGCTGCTTCAGCACAAGCATCGACTTAGTGGGGGATTTATGCTGATTGTACAAAGCCAACCCCATGGTCAACTCCAGTCAAAGGAAGATGGTCAGGGACCCTTTATGTTTTCTCTCAGTCTCAACTGATTCCCCCCCACACGTGCTTGCTGAGATCAAAGCGGATACAGGTGGTGCACAGGGGACAGAGGTACCTTAGGCAAGCCTGCACCTCGTAGGTGTGGCCTGGAGTGCCTTGGTTTACAGCTGATCAGGGGAGGGATTCGCATGTATTTTTAGATGGATGACCAGTGGGACAATAGCCTGTATTTCAGGAGGAGTAATGGACTATGATTTTATTTTATTTTATTTTTGGTTGCGTTGGGTCTTCATTGCTGTGCATGGGCTTTACTCTAGTTGTGGTGAGCGGGGGCTACTCTTCGTCGCAGTGTGCAGGCTTCTCAGTGCGGTGGCTTCTCTTGTTGTGGAGCACAGGCTCTAGGGTGCTTAGGCTTCAGTAGTTGTGGTGCGCGGGCTAAGTTGCTCCATGGCATGTGGTATCTTCCCAGATCAGGGATTGAACCCATGTCCCCTGCATTGGCAGGCGGATTCTTAACCACTGTGCCACCAGGGAAGTCCTGGACTATGCTTTTAAAGGACTGGATAGACCATGCTGCAGTGTGGGCCCAAGGCAGCCATGAGAATGGGTGCCATTTTCTTACCGCCTTACTAATTTTTGCAGTTTCAGCTCACTGCCAATACTCTTCTTTACTTCATGTTTTACTTTAAATGGATGTTAATGCATCTCTTTCTCTCCTTTTTTTTAAACTTCTCATAAGCAATAGTATCTGTGAAATGATAGCTTTAACATACTGTTTATTTATTTATATTTTTTAACTCATTAAGTTAAGTTCTAACTATTGGAAAAAAATTTTGTCCATGTAGCATCCCTCTCCCCACCCCCCATCAGTGGCGCCTTTGCCTGTCACCCTTTTGGCAACACTGTAGCAGAAGTCCACTATGTACTATCAAGCTGCAAAAGAATTGCTGGCATTTATTCCAGCCTCAGTGGAAAACAGAATAAACGTCTAGAGTCAAACGAACGAAAGGCTCCTGGCTGACCTGTTGGAAACAGCCCCAAATCTGACTCACTCTTCACCCTCAGCTCAGCTAGTTCTCGAGCCTGTGTGGCCAGGGCCTTGCAGGGGAAACCTGCCCTGATCCTGAATCACCCTCAGGGACTTTGTCTTGCCTCAGCCGGGCCTTGACACCATCATCTCACTGAAGCCGGGCCGGGGGCTGCTGAGTTCAGAAACTGCTTTGCTTAGAACAGGGAGAGTCTCAGAATAGGCCCTCTGTGGTACTTTCTGAGGCCAGCTGCCAGGGCCACCCTGTGACAGGGGCGCACTCTCGGGCACCCTGAAGGTAGGAGTGAGGCCAGGATGAGCTAGGGGACCCAGCGCAAGTATAAGGATTAAAATTTGTAGGATTTGAGGTGAGGATTAGAAGTAGTTGAAATGTATACAGTTTTCCGGTCCAGCTTCCCCTTCAACCAGCCAATATCACACATGCCCTGGCTCTTCTGAGGATTTGCAGACAGTGTGGTTAAAGGGGAGTGAAGGAAAGAGTGTGGGGAGAGGATGAAACAGGAGGAAGAAGGCAAAGTGGACGGGACTTTGGGTGTACTTTGTCCCACCCCGTCCTGCCCTGGCCACCCATTCCCCCAAAAGAAGTCTTGACTTTTCCTCCACCTTCAGGCTCGGCCTCAAAGTGCCATTTGAAAGGAGCAGAGTCAAGCAAAGCAATATTAGAACTACTGTTACCAACCAGGGCTCCTGGCCTCCTTAATCAATAGAAATTGATAAGAGGCCAGACAAGAAATTCAGGCAAGGCTTTATTGGGGCTTCTGCTGCAGCACGAGGGAGCGAAAACAAGAAACAGGTTCACTTACTTGCTTCCTGGGGTTTGTGTGTGTGTTTGGGGGGGTGGGCAAGCTGGTCCCTTATATGGGGTGAGGGTAGGGGTCAGGGGTCAGGCTGGAGGGTTGGCCTAGGTGGTCTGCCCACCTCCTTGGTGGTGCTGTGTGCAGGGGGCATATGGAGCACACTGCTTTTGCTCTGGGCTCCTCAGAAGTGGCAGTTGGCTTTTTGGTCTTTTTGTATCTTGTTGCCCATAATTTGCCCCAGCTGGACATGCACAGTTATTTTTAGTCCCAGGTAGTGTCTTTGTACTTTGTTGCTGGAGGAGACATTTGTCTAGGTGCAAGTACTGCTGCAAAGGGTCCCAGGTTTCAGGTCCAAGGCTGTCTCACTACTTTGCTCCCAATTTGGACATGAAGCTACATGTATGGATGGTTTTATTTTACTAAGAATTTCTTGATATGAATGAGCCGCCTTCGATATTTTTGCTCTTTGTATAGCAGTAACTCGAATTCATTTCCATGGAAATATGGTGACTTCCCATATTATTCAAACAACTATTTAAATAAATTTAGCAAGAGAATTAATTACGGCCATGTCCCAATTCCCATGATGTAGTACTGATACTCTGTATTCCTTAAATTTATAAACTTACTAGTAAAAATTCAGAAACTGCTAATCTGAGTTTTTTTTGTAACAATCACACTTTAGTATGCCATCTGTAAAAACTTCTACTGCCCCTCCTGTAGACTTCCAGAAGACCTACAAAATGAATCTGGAAATTTCCAAGTTGTTTTATGTAAGTGTTGTAAGATTTATCTTTGTTTGCATCTTCTGATAATTATTAATTGCTAAACATCAAGAAAGAGAACAGTTTTTACATGAACAAAGATGAAGACTAAGCTCAGGAAAAAAAACCCAAAGTGGTATTACAGCTTTATTATAAAGTTATGGCATTAATCAGTTCTTCTACATATTTATAGTCAAACTTGAGCTAATTAAGACTTTGACTTCTACTGAAAACAATTAACCCTTCCTTAAACTGAGGGTGAACCAGCTTGGAGATAGGTCATTGTCATATCAACAAGAATCTATAGGACCAGAGCTGATTCTCAGGGCTCCTTGTCCTCTCCCCAAGTCTTAGTCAAAGAAAATGGACTTCATACGCCCGGAGGACCATTCCTCAATCAAAGGAATAGGAGTGTTTTATTTATACCAGTGACAGACAACTCTTGTAACTGGTGAGTCTGCAGACAAGTTTTTACTAACGATACATGGTGATATAAACCAACAATCTAATTCATCCAGGATCCCTCATCTACAATTCTGAAGTCAAAAAACTAAGAATGCCAAAATGTGTGTATATATATATATGTATATATATATATATTTATTTATGAGGGCAACCAATTTTTTTTATTGTGGTTAAGTATACAATACACAATAAAGTTTACCATTTTAACCATTCTTGAGTAAACATATTAGTGCATTTAGTACAGTCACATTATTGTGCAGCCAGCATTGCCGTCCATCTCCAGAACATTTCTCATCTTTCCAAACTGAAGCAGCATAGCCATTAAACAACAGCTCCCCACTCCCCTCTCCTCCTGGCCCTGGCAGCCACCATTCTACTTTCCATCTCGATGAATTTGCCTATTCTAATTTGCCTATTCTTATTCTCATATAAGGGGAATTTTACAGTATTTGTTCCTTTGTTGACTGGCTTATTTCTCTTAGCGTAAGGTCTTCAAGGTCCATCCATGCTGTAGCATATGTCAGAGTTTGCTTTGTATACTGCATTTTGTTTATCCATTCATCTGTTGATGGATACTTGTGCTGCTCCCACCTTTTACCTGTTGTGAATAATGCTGCAATGTACGTGGGTATGCAAATATCTCTTTGAGACTCTGCTTTCAATTCCTTGGGATTTATATCCAGAAGTGAAATTATTGGATCATATGATATTTCTATTTTTAATACTTTGAGGAACTTCCATACTGTTGCTGTAACAGCTGTACCATTTTTACATTCCTACCAGAAGTGCACAAGGATTTCAATTTCTCCACATCCTCACAAATGCGTTCTTTCTGGTTTTTTAATAATAGCCATCCTATATATGTGAAGTGGTATCTCCTTTTGGTTTTCATTTGCATTTCCCTGATGATTTCTGAGGTTGAGCATTTTTCATAAGCTTGTTGGCCATTTGTATATCATCTTTGGAGAAATTCCTATTCAAGTCCTTTGTCCATTTTTAATCAGGTTGTTATTTTGTTGCCAAGCTATAAGAATTCTTAACGTATGTTAGATTTAATCCCCTTATCAGATATATGATGTGTAACTATTTTCTACCATTTCATAGGTTGCCTTTTCATTCTGTTGATTATGTCCTATGATGCACAAAACTTTTTAATTTTGATGTAATCCAATATATCTATTTTTCTCTTTTGTTACCTGTGCTTTTGGTGTCATACCAAGAAATTAGTGCCAAATACAATACAATTTCATGAAGATTTCTCACTATATTCTCTTATAAGTATTTTATGGTTTTGGCTCTTATAGTTAGGTCTTTGATCCATTTTTGAGGTTACTATTGCATATGGTGTAAGGTAAGGGTGCAACTTCTTTTTTTTTCCAAAACATTTTTTTATAACTAATTTGGCAGCAAAACCTGACTTACACTTATATGAAGCTGTTTATTGTCTTCATATGTGTGAATATTCATACCCTTCACTGCAAAAATATTTGATTTCAAGATGCTACCCCAGAATCCATTGGATCTATTACATGAGGTCAAAATCCAAAATTTTCAGAATTCCAAAATGTGCCTGCCTCCAAAAATTTCAGATATATGGTATGGTGGACCTCCAGCACATTTTTCAGTGAATATCAAGCTCTGGAATTTTCAAGCTGGGAGAGACAGAGCTCCAGACGATGTCAGCGTGTAGAACTGTATCACCCTATGGGTGAGTAGAATGAGGCCCAGGGCCACGGGTGTCACGCGAATTGTAGGATTAGGGCTGTAACTCAAGTCTCACACCAAACTCAACAAAAGTGCATTTTTGAGTCTGATCATTTTTAAAACAAATTTATGATCTAGTTAAAATAATGAAGCTTAAATGACTTATGGTGGTATCAAGAAAAGCCAAAAATAATTCTTAAAACAGGCAATCAAAATGAATTACATCTATGGTAATAAAATACTTTGAGCTAATGGTTGTAAATGATTATGTCTAAAGGAGTACAGTAATTATTCACACAGTATAAGATGCATTATTCATTTACTTATCCATTCAATAAGCATTTATTAAGCATCTACTAAGTGTCAGATACATGCGTAGGAACTGGATAGGCTCTTCTAAAAAGTATGCTTCGTGCATTTTATTGGAGTTTTTGGTGTGTGTGTTCTAACTCCCAACACATATTTATTGAATCGTTGCTATGTCTGATGAACTGTAGACTCTGAATCTGGAGATATCTTGTATTAGGTCAAGCAGCATTCCCTCAGCGTTGCACAGGAGAAGGAGGCTGACGTCTCAAGGGTACGAGATGCCGCCTCTTAGCCTTCTCGCCGTCTCTGCTGCCCCCTTGCTGGTCTGAACCACTACCTTGCACACAGGCTACTGCAGTTGCTGTATAAGGTGTGTCCTTGCTTCAGTCATTGTTCTCAGAATAGCAGCAGGAGGGAGTTGTTGGAAATTTACATGAGCCAGATCACATGTCCTCAAAACCCTGCCATGATTCCCATTTTCCTCAGAAAAAGAGTCAGCGTCCTTAGGATGGCCTACCAGCGCCTTCCCCCTCATGCCTCCTGCCCTCGGCTCTGCCCTCTGCTCGGGCTGCGCCCTCTGCCTGCAGCACTCTCCCCGGGAATCTGCATGACTACCGCCCTTCTCCTTAAAGCCTGTGCTCAAGTGAGCTGCCCTGATGACCTTACTTAAAATTGCAGCCCGCTCTGCCTCCACCACCCCCGGCACTCCTGATCTTCTCCTCGCGGATCTTCTTTTCACCTTGTGAGAAGCAGGATAACTTACCTGTTCGTGATGTGAATGGCTGTTGTCTGTTCCTACACGGGCAGGAGCCTCTTTGTTCACTGATGCCTCCCAAGCACTTAGAACAGTACCCAGCACATGCAGGTGCCCTGGAAACAGACGAACGAATGAAGAGTGCATTGTGTGGCTGGAGTGCAGAGTGACAGGTGACCAGGCTTCAGAGGGAGGAACAGGTAATTTCTGTGTTCAAGCTTGGTCCCCACAGACCAGAGTAGGAGGTCATAGACAGGCTTAAGGGGGTGAGTGTCATGGTCCAGGCTCCACCTGCTCCAGAGCAGAGAGTGGACTGGAGGGGGAAGGATTAGAGGTGGGAGCCCAGGTGACTCTTCCCCACGACACATTCTTCTTATTACCACGTGTCTTCCTCGGAGTACGTTGAGGATCACTCAGTTCAGTGGTCCTCAAACAGGGGAGCTTTTATCTCCTGGAAGACATTTGGCATTATCTGGAGATATTTTTGATTATCAACTGGGAGGGTGCTACCGGCATTCCTGAGGCCAGGACGCTGCAGTGACAGACACCTCAACTAAGAATTATCCAGCCCCAAATGTTAACAGTGCCGCGACAGAGAAACCCTAGTGTAGAAGGTTCAAAGGACCAACTCTCAAATCTGAAGGCAGCTTTGTTGACGATAGAAACCAAGCAGGTATCTTCTGTGGCTCTCCTGGTCCCTTGGGTGCCTCATTGCTCACCTGCACTCCCATCGCCTCCATCACCTCTCTCCCTGTCTGCTCACCTCTGTCCCCTGTCTCCTGCGTCACTGTTGTTCCGAGCAAGTGGCGGCCCCGCAGAGGAACGTGCAGGAGCTAGGGACGGTGAGGGATGCCGCCAGGGCAGCGTTTGCTTGTTTGTTCAGGCTTCACGTGGAAGGTGGAGTCAGACAAGCAGAGCCTGACTGTCTGGTTTGTTCTGGTAGTAATTCCCCTGTAAACACTCTGACCAGCCTGGATGTTCCTGCCCTGGGGTGGAGGCAGCAGGCTTGGCAGTATGTTTCTGTCTTCTAGGGTCCGGTTAGGCTGTGTGGATCCTTCAGAATTCCTGAGGCTATGGGATTTGGAATACTGTGGAGTGGATTTTGAAACAGCCAGGGATTTTGTAAAGAGTATCGCTGGAAGTCTCAGGCAGAGAGCCCTGGTAAACAGGAGCAGAAGGCCGTGAGCACTTCCTGCTGCAGACTCGGGTCCTTTGTGCTAAGCACTCTGCATGCAGGATCCCTTTTCTCCTCCCACAGCCCTGGGGGGTCCCCAGGCGGGGCTGGCTCCTGGGGCGTGAGCTCTGCCTAGTTGCACAGGGCCCTGTGCTCTGGAGGGGCCCTGTGCTTGGTTTAGTGCTTGCTGTCGTCATCTTAAAATGCTTAATCATTTTTAAACAAGGGGGCCCTACGTTTCCATTTTGTATTGGGCTCTGCGAATCATAAGACAGGTCCTGTTCCCCAGTCATCAGTGCTCGCGAATCCCTGGGGAGATTCATGCCTTCCCTCCCTCCTGTTTCCACCCTAGCCTAGGCACCTGAGCCCCTGGCCCACCTCCAGACCGCCTAGGCACCGGAGCCCCCGTCTGCTGAGGAGGGGCAAGGGCAGGGGGCCCCTGCTGTTTCCCCCACACCCTCTCCCAACTCTCCGTCTTCCCTCTGGGTGAAATCTCTTTCCCTCTCGCCGTTTATTACCTTTTACCTGGGGTGCTCCTTAGTATCACACCTTTAATAAGATTAGGTTTATAGGAGAAGGCCATCACCCTGTCATGTTTGATCTTTGGTACCATGTCCTAGGTGCACATCCACAGAGAAGGGAAATACCTCTGTGGGAAAGAGAGTTTGCTCCAGACTTGCCCTGCCTGAATCCTCATTTTATCTCCATCATCTGCTCACTCTGGGACTTGGGGCAAATAATGTAAACTGTCTGTGCTGTAATTTCCTTATTTATTCAACAGATATTTACTGTCCCCACTTACGGCCTGGTGCGGTCCGAGGGCCTCCTCCTGAGTCCCCGTGAGCCTTCCTGGGCACGTGTGCAAAGCTCTGGGTGCAGGGCTGGGAATGCCTGGGAGAACCGTCCCTGCCCATTTACAGGACTTGCTTGTTTGACTCAGAAAGGGTTTCTCAAATTTGCACTTATTTTTGGCCATCTGCTCATCAGGCCTTTGACTTTCTAATCTACTAGGGCAGAGTTTTCCAACATTTAGTTGAAGAACCCCTGCATTAGAATCAGCCTGGAAATCTGAATCTTCAGCAGCCTGACTAAAGTCTGAGGACACACACTAGCTTGGTAACAGCTTGATAGGGGTTGGTTCTCAACAAGTGATTCTCAGCCCTGGGCAGCTAAACATAACTATGCCCAGCTCCACTCCAGAGCAATTGAGAGGAATTTCTGAGTGGGGTCCAGGCATCCATGGTTTGGCTTGGTTTGGTTTGGTTTGGACCATGCTGCACAGCTTGCGGGATCTTAGTACCCCAACCAGATAGGGAACCCGTGTCCTCAGCATTGAAAGCACAGAGTCCTAACCACTGGACCACCAGGGAATTCCCTGGGGCATCCCTGTTTTGTTTTGGGTTTTTTGGCTGCTTCTGGTCTTAGCTGCGGCACGCGGGATCTTTGCTGCGGCACGTGGGTTTCTCTCCAGCTGTGGCATGCAGGTTTTCTCTTTTCTAGTTGTGGCGCATGGGCTCCAGGGCATGTGAGCTCTGTAGTTGTGGCACATGCAGGCTCTCCAGTTGAAGCCCAAGGGCTCAGTAGTTGTGACGCACGGGCTTAGTTGCCCTGTGGCATGTGGGATCTTACTTCCACAACCAGGGATTGAACCCGCGTCCCCTGCATTGCAGGAAGGATTCTTTACCACTGGATCACCAGGGAAGTCCCCTAGACATCCCTGTTTTAAAAACACTTTCCATGTAGGTTTCGATGGACAGTAAGGGTTAGAGCAATTGCTCTTTGCCCTCTACCATATATCAGTGCACCAGAATTAAGAACACTAATAAGTATCAATACCAACCCCCTCCCTGCTGTCAGTCTTCCCTTCTTGGGCCAAAAATAAAACGATTTTATTCCCCGAATAGTTCTCTTTGTCAGATACAGCCTTTCCTTCTGAGAGTCGGCAGTGCTAGCACATCAAAGTGGTAACAGACAACACAGCAAATAAGTTGTGACACAGGGATGTAACTAAGAGACTCAGGGGAAGGCACAAGCAGCAACTTCATAGCTCCTGGTGCTGACCCTGCCCAAGGACAGAATCTGACCACATGCACAGCAAGTTGCTCTCCATTGAGATGTAAACTTAATAAAAACCTGCTGGTTAAAATAATAACAACTTAATATCTATTGGTTAGTTTCCTAAGTGCCAGACACTGAGTCAGGTGTTTGAATATATGATTGCATTGAATCCTCGTAACAGTGCTGTGATGTGTGTGCTGATATTCTCTCCAGTTTACAGGTAGGGCAACTGAAGCTTTGAAAGATTAAATGCTGGCCATGTCACAGAGCTGGGATATAAATCCAGTCCATGTACTTAACCACTCAATGAACTAGTGGAAAATAACCAGTGTCCTTTAGGTCTGTGTTCATACTCATGATACTCATGGACTAGATCTCCCCATGCCCAGGTTTCAGGACTGTCACAGAGAGGATTGAAAGGGTGCTGTTTCCCACTCCCTGATCTGAATATAAAATCTGGGCAAAGGACTGGTGAGAATTTGATCTTGGCCGCTAGGATTTTTATGTTGAAGTGGGTGGTTGCTCTCTACTGCCATCTGCTGGCTGTCTGGACCAAGCACGGGCCAGAACCCCACATTTCTCTAGTAGAGTGAGTGACAGAGGAGGCCCCCATGTCCAAAATGTGCACCCCTCACCAATCAGCAAAATGCCTCCAGTTCATTCTGTCAAAAGTCTCCAAAACTTGCACTTTTTCAGGAGAAATGAGAATTTCTGTAGTTTAAAATGATTAGGATGGTTTCCCCTGGCTCTCTTTTCACTCTTGGTGGATTTCTAACCATATTCTAAATAATACCTTATATTTGTCTGACTCCCAGAGCGAAGATAAAGAAGCAAAGACAGCTTAACACCTCCCAACGCAATGGTCACCTCGGCCAGCCCGGCTAGGAAACAGTGGTTAAGTTACTGTTCTCTGCATTTGTGCCAGAGAAGTTAAAGCCAAGCCTGGATAGACAGGAGAAGGGACATACTGTCAGAACCTTGTCAGAAATCTGCCACTCATCAGGGTCTCTCCACAGTGTGCGCAGAAGAGCCAGGCAGCTCTGTTCACCAGTCTGGCCTGCAAAACAGCAATCAGACATGATGAAAACGGGACATTATTAGGAAACTTGAATACAGCTCTCTACCCGCTGAGGTGTCCTCAGGAAGTTACTCCTATTTTCAACGGTTCTCTTGGAAATGAGAGTGGCCTAGCGTCCTGTTTCTGTAGGTAGACCCCTGGGGTCGTCTGATGTGACAAAATCCAATTTATCTGTTTGAAGAACTGAGTGTGTGTGGAGAGCCTTCTCTGAGTTGGTTTCCAGAGAAGATGTTCACATCTCATTAGGTTTATGTTGTAAACAATGAAAATGAAACGCCTCCTCCCCTGGTTCTCTCTCCTTCTCCCCCTGCCCCTACTTAGTCAGAAATAATCCGTATCAGTTTAACTTCATTGCCTTTGCCGCGTGTAAAGCTTTTCCCTCGTGTTGGTTAGTTCAGTGGAAGCCTTTTTTCAAATGAAATCTGCTATAAAACACAGACTGTGAGTTGTTGAGGGAAAAGCAGGGGTGGGAGCCTCAGATTCTGTCGTTGTCTCTCATTTCCCTGCAGTCTCCTTACCAGGCCCCTGAGGCTCTTCTAGGAATCCGAGAACTCCCTGGACACAGTCTGAAAACACAGCCGGGTGCTGCGTAGCTTGACTGCCTCATCAGTCGAGGCTGGGGTGGAAGCTCTTCTTTGTTCTAAACCTCTTAAAGACAAAGCAAATATTTTTAAAATGTTAACGCTTATCAGTTCCATGTAGTGTGTTGTCTGTGATAATACTCTTGACCTTTCTGAATTTGTTCCCCAAACAAGAAGTTAAAAAATAGTGAGGGTGGTGGGGAGAAAAATATTTGTACACTGGATCAAATACAGTGCTGGTTCTTTGGGAGAAATTTTGTTTTCAAGCCATTTAGTCTTAGGGGATGAGACACACTGTTGGAGGAAATGGGAAGAAATGGACTGTTCATGCTTGTAGTGGAGCTGAGGGTGCCAGGCCTGCTTTAGAAAGCTTGAGTCTTTAGGACAATCAATTTAATTATAAAGGGATTGTGCTTTGAATATTTTGATAACAGTTAAAATATGTAACACATTGCTAAGATATATGTATATATACATATATAGTTGTATATATGGATGTATATATCTTTTATTGATATATATAATTGACATGTAACATTAATTTCAGGTATACAACATAATGATTATATATAATGTATATGTATAATATATGTATTATATTACATATATTGTAATATTATATATGTATTATACATATAATGTATATATTTGTCTCAAAATAATGACCGCAGTAAGTCTAGTTAGTGTCTATCACCACACAGTTACAATTTTTTTTTCTTATGATGAAAACTTTTAAAATCTACTCTCCTAGCTACTTTCAAATATACGTTACAATGTTACTAAATGTACATTGTACATGTACATAATGCTGTACATTATACCCCAAGGACCTGTTTACTTTATAGCTGGACGTTTGTGCCTTTTGACCACCTTCACCCATTTTGCCTACTGCCCACCCCAGCCTCTGGCAATCACCAATCTGTTCTTTTTGTTTGTGAGTTGTGTTTTTGTTTTTGTTTTTTAGATTCCACATATAAGTGAGATCATACAATTTTTGTCTTTCTCTGTCTGACTTACTTCGCTTAGCATTATGCTCCCGAAAGTCACCCATCTTGTCCCAAATGGCAAGAATTCCTTTGTTGGTGGCTGAATAATATTCTATTGTATATGTATATATCACATTTTCTTTATCCATTAATGGACAGTTAGGTTGTTTCCATGTTGTGGCTATTGTGAGTAATGTTGCAGTGAGCATGGGGGTGCAGATATCTTTTAGTTAGTGTTTTTTGTTGACTTCAGATAACATTCAGAAAGGGAATTGCGGGATCATATGATAATTCTCTTTTTAATTTTTGAGGCCCCTCCATGCTGCTACCCATACTGGCTGCACCAGTTTACATCCCCACAGTGCACAAGGGTTCCCCTTTCTCCACATTCTTGCCAACACTTATTATTTCTTGTCTTTTTGAAAAAGTAATTGCCATTGTAATAAGTGTAAGATAATGTGTCATTGTGGTTTTGATTTGCATTTCTCTGATGATTAGGGATGTGGAGCATCTTTTCATGTATCTGTTGTCCATCTGTATGTCTTCTTTGGAAAAATGTCTAGATCCTCTGCCCATTTTTTAATCAGATTGTTTGGGGTTTTTTGCTATTGACTTGTATGAGCTCTTTACATATTTTGGTTATTAACCCTGTATTACATGTATGATTTGCAAATATTTTCTCCCGTTCAGTATGTTGCCTTACCATTTTGTTGATGGTTTCCTTTGCTGCACAGAAGTTTTCTAGTTTGATGTAGTCCCACTTGTTTATTCTTGCTTTTGTTGCCTTTGCTTTTGGTGTCAGAGCCAAAAAATCATTGCCAAGACTGATGTGAAGGAGTTTACCGCCTATGTTTTCTTCTAGGAATTTTATGGTTTCAGGTCTTATGTTCAAGGTTTTAATCCATTTTGAGTTTATTTTTGTATGTTTCTTTTGCATGTGGCTGTCTAGTTTTCCCAATACCATTTATGAAAGAGATTGTCCTTTCGCTGTTGTATATTCTTGTATACGTCATTTTAATTGGTTTTGGCATGTAAATATCTGCTTACAAATGTCTGGCTCCTCCTTAGAATGCAAACTCCATAAGGGCATGAGCCTGGCTTGTTCACTCTTCAAGCTCCACTCTTGGGCATGAAATAGGTGCTAAAAAAATTGTGTGTGTAAATGAATGAATATATCCCTCCTTCTTTGTTCTCCTCAAGGATGGGGATGTTGTCTTTTATTTCTTGGTATCTCCAAAGACTCAAAAAATGTTTGTGATGTTAATATTTTATTCGTTCAACAATTCTTATTGAGCGTCTACCACATGCCAGCCACTGTGCTAGGTTCTGAGGATACAGAAGTGTATAAAACTGAGAAAACCCTTGTCTCCACAGACGTTAGTGAGAGGAAATGGACAATAAATATAATCAACAAGTAAATTATTTGATGTTTTTTGCCAGTGTTGAAATACAATTACTATCCCTCTTTACTTCCTGTTTCTGAAGAACAAAGTGTTATATTTTTCCTGTGATAAAATAATTGATGATGCAAAGCCTGATGGGGAGACAGGAAATTCACCCCCCTCCTAGAGAAAATAGGAACATATTAATAAAGGCTTGGGAAGAAGATAAGGACAAGAAAGGGACAGTAGCAAAAGGACTGTTTCCTCCCCTGCTGAGCTTCCTGCCCCGTCATCATATGCCGACTGCTTTCCCCACGCATCTGTCCTTTTCAACCTTGAAAGCCCATCCTGATGTTTGCAGCGGAGTATTTTGAGTGGTTGACCCTGAACTAGCCGTTGCCAAGGTATCCCTACTTACTGCTCACAGCAGGAATAATAAATCTGCCTGCGTGCTGTCTCCTTCCATTTCAAGACATATAACGATGACTTCAGAGTAGGGAGTGAAGAGAGTTATCTCGTGTCATAGTAGCCTTGTACCTTAAAAAAAAATACGTTTCATAAATTCATTATCTCATTGGATCCTTTTAGGACCACAGTGAGTTTAGATGAGGATTTCAGGTACAGTGTCCAGATACCCCCAATTAAACCTGATGTTGTCCCAGCATCTGTCCTGGATTTTTTAAAAATAGACTTTATTTTTTTAGAGCAGTTTTAGGTTCACAGCAAAACTGAGTGTAAGGGTGCAGAGATTTCTCATATACCCTTGTCCCCATACACACACCGACCCCCTAACAACATTGCCCATCAGAATGGTACATTGGTTACAGTGGATAAACCTGCGTTGACATCATCATCCAAGGCCTATATAGCTCACATGAGGGTTCCCTCTTGGTATTGTGTATTCTCTGAGTTTTGACACATATATAACAACATGTGTCTACCATTATAGGTCCTACAGAGTTTCATGGTCCTAAAAATCCTGTGTGTCTGCCTGTTCGTCCTCTGTCCTAGACCTTTCATTCTACAATAAAGTGTCATTATAATTTTAGATTTGAAAATATTTTTGATAGAATTATTTAATAGGTCTTTCAGCATAGTAAAGCTGCTTTCTTGGTTAATAAATATTTCAAAAACTTAGGTAAATTTAATTATTTTTAAGGCCTACTTTTACTTGCAGAGGGGTCCTGATTTGGATGATAAATTACATGGTCTCTATAAGTATAGTCTGCGTTTATGGGGAGAAAAACTGGTCCCCAGAGACAAAGGGACTCTCCTGGCCAATCAGGTGTACAGCAGGATGGAAGTCCAGGCGCTCTGACTTCTGGTACTGTCAACATCAAAGACACAAAGCCAGCTGGGGACGTAGCTCAGATCTCAAAGCTGACCCTTCCTTGCATAGTTTAAAGTAGTTATGAAAGTGGGATTACTTCTGTACTTCTAATTCAGAGGTGAGAAAATTCACTGTGTAAGTAAATAAATAGTGTACCCGGTGAGGAACAGAACAGACCGAGAGAAGCCCAGGAGACAAAAGCTCAGGCAGGCAAGTGAGGATCTGCCTAAAGAGGATGGAACACTACGGAGGAGGAAAGTTGGGTTTAAAAGGAGTACTGTGCTTTTAAAGAAGATTCCATAAATTGTTAATCAGTGAAGAATAACATCTTCAAATGTTTGATGATATCCTGAGACTGAAATTAGAGTTTCATTTGCATGTTTCTGGGACATGGTGCATCTGTTTATCCAGCAGAATGAGTCTAGGTTCTGATCAAATACATAGGAAACTTGCCTAATATGATAATTAACCATTCTGTAGTATCACCCACGTATAATTTTATTACAATGTTGACATCCTAAAGATTGAAGTGATGATTAATTTTTCCATAGCAAATCAGAAGGAAATTGTTTCAAAAAGGGTTAGGTTTTCATAAAGACCAATTCCTGCTCTTATATTCACTTTAAAACTTATTTAAGATAGACCCTGCTGTGGGACTTCCCTGGTGGCGCAGTGGTTAAGAATCCGCCTGCCAGTGCAGGGGACATGGGTTCAGGCCCTGCTCCAGGAACATCCCACATGCCATGGAGCAACTAAGCCAGTGAGCCACAACTATTGGGCCCACACGCCACAACCACTGAAGCTCGTGCGCCTAGAGCCTGTGCTCTGCAACAAGAGAAGCCATCACAGTGAGAAGCCCTTGCACCACAACAAAGATTAGACCCCACTCGCCACAACTAGAGAAAGTCCACGCGCAGCAGTGAAGACTCAATGCAGCCAATAAATAAATTAATATAATTTAATTTATTAAAAAAAAAAAGATAGACCCTGCTGTAAAAACACACAGTTAGCCTAAGTCAGACAGGAAAGAGTGATTGCTCTTCTACAAAACAGATCACGAGGGGTTGGGGGAACAACTAACACGCAGAAGGCAGTGGTCAGTAACACAGAGTGGTGTGCGGAGTTGGTTCTCCACCCCCGGGCAGCGTCCAGATGTGTTGCCTTAGATGCTATCCTAGTGACAGGGTTTTAAGTTCAGGTGTTTCATTTGTGAATGGTGTGGAAATGGGCTTTTATTTCCCTCGTTTGTTTTCATCAGGCCTTTCTATCCGGAGCGTGTGCTGGAAAGCAGACCGCCTTCTAGCAGGGACCCAGGACAGCGAGATATTTGAGGTGATCGTGCGAGAACGGGACAAGCCGATGCTGATCCTGCAGGGCCACTGCGAGGGGGAGCTCTGGGCTCTGGCCCTGCACCCCAAGAAGCCCCTGGCTGTGACAGGCAGCGACGACCGCTCCGTCAGGTGAGGCCCCGCCGTGGCGGCTGTCACCTCCCTCACCACCCTGGGATAACAGATCGATTTTGCCCGAATTTGCTTGTTACTTTAAGAGAAGGATAACCCACAGTGCAGAACCTCACAATTTCCAAACAGAATGGTAAGACATTTCACTTACCAGTGGTTGACTTCTTGACCTTTTGTTGTTGCTCTCTTTCTTTGGCTCCACCTTAAGTCAAGAACATGTTCTTAGAAGTGAAAATACACGACTGCTGGTTAGGTTGGCCTCCAGGTCTCTTCCAGCTGAAGACGTGAGCAGAGTGCACTCATCTGTGATAAGGTCATATCTCCCCCTCGTACCTTCGGTCCTGCTGGGGGCAGCGTGGCAGTTTCACAGCTGAGTCATCGGTCATCCGTTTAGTCGCAGGCTAAACATCACCAAGAGGACTGAAATTCTAATTCTCAAAGTCATCTTTAGCACTTGAGTCATTAATTCTTTCTTTGCTCAAAATTCCACGTGAAAATTTACAGTGTCCTCCAATCAAAGGAAAGTACCGGTTCCTAAGAAAATATGCCCATTTTATTGGGGCCTCACAGGTTCCTGCTGTGGATCACTTGTTGTTTGAGAGCGTGACAGAAGTAAAATGAGCGAAATGATTCTGCTTCCGGTGTTCTTGAGCCTGTTGAAGGACTGATTTGAAAGTGTGAGATAAAGACTCTTACGCAGATCCCAGTATTTCCGTATTTACTTCTGAGCTTTAAATGTGCTAACAGCAAGCGGACCAGAAAGAGAGTCCGTGACAGTGAGAGGAAGAGACTGATTGATCTGTTGGGTTTGAATAGCTAAAGTGGAGCCCTGTACACTAGACTGAAGGTCCCTGCTCCCCGTCCCCGTCCTTATTCTATATGTTTGTGAATGGAATCAAGATGCAATCAGTATACTCATTAGTAAAGCGTAAATCCGAAGATAAAACGATTTTTTACTTTCTACGGAGCGCTGAAGCCTTAGCAATTCAGAAAATCAGTGAAAACGAATGCAGTTGTCTCTTCACGTGACATAAACGTTTATTTGGCTTATCCTTCTCTTCGCGCACTTCCTTCTCCTCTCTTCCTTTTCCTTCCGTTACTCTGAGTCAAACCAGTGCCGCCAAGTTATTCAGACACCCGAGAAACTTGATTCATACCCGTCCAGATAGAAAGGGTTTTAGGAAAGTTTTTGCCTTTTGTACTTTAACAATTGTGTTGAGTCTTAGAATTGCAAAGAGCCTTTACTGCCAGCATTCGTATTACCCCCCCTTAACCATGAATTGGGCTGAAATTTTAAATGGGATTTTACACTGTGTATTGAAATTTATGAAGGGTATAAGTCATAATTTCTTGAGAAAGATTAGCTTAGTGGCTTTATAAGGATAGTGCAGCTCCCTGAGGAGTGATGGTTTCTTCATGCAAGTCAAGCAACGCTTACCTTGCTTAAAATAGTGCAAGGCTAAAAACAGCACGAGATTATGAATAATGGACAAGGTATTGAACACATACCGTAAGCTTTAGGCTGAAGAGTGCAGGCTGCCTGAAGAATGGGTAAACTATTCCCTGCACAGCCCTGCGTTGCACGGCACGGGGCCCTCATCCCCCCGATGGTAGAATGCGTTTAGAGAAACTGAACCACGTCTGACTTACTCTGGACTCTTGATCACAGAACTTAGATTCTCAGACCCCCTTGCAGGGACTGTTTTTTGCCTGTTAAGAGCAGACTGTCTTCAAAGTAGTAACAGAGAGAGGTCAGAAACCACAATTGCACCTCACATGGAAACCCTTATTTGTATCTTCAAATATTTAGTTCATGTTCTGTCACTTCAAGGTGCCTGGATTACATATTTCAGGAGCTGCTGAAAACCCTGTGTTAGCGGCACTCGCACTTGACCTCTGTTTCTCCAGCAGTAGCTGTGTTTATCAGCCAGGGACACTGTGAAGTATTCCACCCCCCACCAACCAAGAGGGGACCTATCCGCAGTGGGGTGCCCAGGAAGCTTCTGGGGAGTGACAGCATACGACTGTGTACAGCCATCTTTAGAACCATCCTGGGCAGTGGTATCATTCATTCTTCCCCACCTCAGATACTTTTTCCTGCTCAGGAGGCCAACAAATGTAATGTGTATTTCAATCTGTATGTGCTTACATAACGCAGTTACTAGAAGGGTACTGGGTAATTTTTTTAACAGCATCTAGTAGTACTTCTTATCCTGTCAGTGTTAACAACCACGATTGGTATAAATCAAGAACAATTTTTAATCTCCAAAGAGAAAAATGTAATTTTGTGTAGTGTTTACAATTTCCTTATTTTATGAATCTCAAAATCTTTGGAAATGTTATCTCATTTTATATTTCTTGCTGGGTATTTCAAATGGTGAAAATCACGCAAAGATAAACTAAACACCTCCCCAGATTCCCAGACATGCCGAGAGGAAGGACACTGGTGAGAGGTTACTGCATCCTTTCTTGTTATTATCACAGCGGTGAATAGGCCTTCGGCCTGGGGCTGGCTGATGACTGAGAAGCTGTTTTGTTTTGTCTCTGACTTTGAACTATGCTTAGGTTGTGGAGCCTGGCGGACCATGCCTTGATCGCCCGCTGTAACATGGAGGAAGCGGTTCGCAGCGTCGCTTTCAGCCCTGATGGATCTCAGTTGGCCCTGGGCATGAAGGACGGATCTTTCATTGTTCTCCGAGTCAGGCACGTACTGATGTTGAAAATGACATTAGGGATATTCTTTTGTTAAAATTAATCCTGGTCAAAATGTATGCCAGGACCTTAGGAAAAATACATTTACTGTTTTGAATAAGAACACTATAGATTTGCAATCCCCCATCTATAATTCCAAAATCCAAACACTCTGAAAATCCAGAGTTCTTTGGTAACTTATTTGGCAGCACTGCCTGACCCAGTGAACTGCTGTGAGATTGTTTACAGTCTATTAATCTCTTAGTAGGAATAATCATGTATCATGTGATTTGCTGCAAAAATGTTAATGTGTTCAAAAGGGGTTGCCTCCCTAGCTCCTACTGGGGGTGTTATATAATATATTATATGCAAACCTTTCTAAAATCCAGTGGGTAATGAACTCCCAAGCTCATCTGGTCCCAAGGGTTTTAGATAAGCCCATTGGGGCTTGTAATAAGCCAAGAAAAGAGGAAGAAAGAAGAAAGCAGCCTCCAACAGCACCAGATTTTTAGAGGTGAGATTGAGTAAAAGATTTTTTGTGCCTATAATCACCAGTAAAATGAAGCATCTCCTATTTATTAATATCCTATGTTATTTCTACTGGACAAAAATTATGACCCACCCTTGTAATCCCTTTGAACACATTGGTTATTCTTTTGGATTACACATTTTGTGATTACAGAAAGCAAATGCAGCTATAAATTAGATACTGCATCTCTCACATATAGCAAATTCTATATAGCTTTGAAAAATGCTCTTCGCATGGTTTATTACACTAAATTCTCATTACCAGCCACACGTAACTTATTACCAAATGGGGGGGCAACATTTTCTTTCTTTACTTAGTGATGTGTGAAAAGATGGCTAATTACCAAATTTTCTTTTTCATGGATTTCCCAAGCCGAAAGAAAAAAAAAATCCTCCCACACCTATGTTATGGCACTACAGTAAAGTATAATGCTATTAATAAATGATAGCAGGTATGAGAAGATTACTATGTGGAAGCAAATATTTGGCATTATTTATACATTCAGTTCATTTTGGAGCTGATGAAGTCATCATTACTAGCTCAGGGGGCCTGCTAGTCATAATCTTGTCTTATAGCTGTGGGGAAAAAACCTCAGTGGGCTTTCAAATAAGGGCAGAAATTCTTACCAGATGCTGATCAGAAAGGGTACAAAATATTCCAGTGATTCAGTGTGTGCATTGGATCATTGGAATTGACCTTTCATAGTGAAAGTTAAATAATTACATGAAAATTTAACATTATAAAAGTAATTTTCCTATGTGTATAAAAACAGATGATTGAACTTGGTGTACCCCCCAAAAAATAAAAAAAAATTTAAAAAAAAAGTAATTTTCCTCTTCTGCTTTGTGGACTTGCTCTTTTTACAATAAGCATCAAGCTTAACAGTCACTGGTTTCTTGTTCTTAAAGCATAAAAAAGATGGTTTATTTTTATGTTAACCTTGATATGTTTTACCTTTCTCTGTGACATATTCTTAAAACAATTTTACAAACCCCAATTCTTTAATAAAAAGCTTTAGGGAAAATAATACATGTAATTGACCATGTAAGTGAACATGCGTTTCATTAAAATTTTTTTGTTTTTTACTTTGGAAGCCCCCAAAGTATTATTTAAAATGTTTAATTTCTCCTACATTGGCCACGAACTAAAGAATATTTTATATCTTTCCATAAAGGTTAATTCTCTAATTCCTGTAGTTTTTCGCTCCCTTTCAAAATAATTTTTTTTCTGTGGCACACAAATTTCAGAACACATCTCGGGGTTCTTATCTCTAGATTTGCTGCCTATCACTTTGCTTTTTTATTCTTATAGAGATATGACAGAAGTGGTTCATATCAAAGATCGAAAAGAAGTCATTCACGAAATGAAATTTTCTCCAGACGGTTCTTATCTGGCAGTGGGATCCAATGACGGCCCAGTAGATGTCTACGCTGTCGCCCAGCGGTATAAGAAGATTGGGGAATGCAACAAGTCTCTCAGTTTCATCACGCACATTGACTGGTCTTTGGACAGTAAATACTTGCAAACTAATGACGGTGCTGGAGAACGGCTGTTCTACAAAATGCCATGTAAGTCACAAGGGCATTGAATGTTTGTACAAAGCACAGCTCTGAACCATGGCAGAAGATATATGAGGATATTCTTAGGACCCCAGGGCAAGGAATATTTTCTGAAACAAGACTCTCAAATTACAAACTCCCAAGGAAAAGATTCATAAATTAGAACACATTAAAATAAAAAATTATTGCACAGCAAAAGTGACCATGGACAAAATGAAAAGACAATGCGTAGACTGGGCATAAATACTTGGAATTGTAGTAATGGACAAAGGATATATACTTGACCTTTGAACAACACAGGTTTGAACTGCACTGGTCTACTTCTGTGCAGGTTTTTTAGTGGTAAATACTACAGTACTACCTGGTAGGAGGTTGGTTGAATCCGTGGATGTAGAACCAAGGATGCAGATGGTCAACTTTAAGTTATACATGGATTTTCAACTCCATGGAGAGTTGGTGGCCCTAGCCCCTGAGTTATTCAAGGGTCAACTGTATATCTAGAATATATAAAGAATGCCTAAAGATAAGCAAAAGGAAAAAATACTAGGAAAATACTAAAAAATACTGAAGATTTGATGATCACAGTCCTCAATTACTATGATTGCTTTAGTATCTTTTGTGTTCTTCCTAATTGGAAGCCCTTATTATGCGCTTACTTGGTGAAATGTGCTAATTGGGATTAAAAAACCACAAATTTTATTTGTAATCCCACTGTAATGTCTATAAGAGATTCATCTTATTTATTAAATACTCATTTAGTAACATTTAGTTTGTAATGCTAAAATGTTATAAATAAAAGGTAAATTTCTGTATTATAATCTTTGGTTAATGATTTTTATAATGTAGAAGGAAAAAACTTAATATTTAACATGAATCTTGACCTCAAATAATTATATTTTATCCTAATTTTTATTGAAAAATCAACTTTACCATAAAATAGGTGTGACATAATAAAACTTCAACATTTTTAAGAGTCTCTGCCCTATCAACTCTCCAATATACTGTTACTGGATGCTTATTTCTTTGTGTCTACATTCTTTGCTTGACAGTATTTCATATGTATTTTCCTATGTGAAAAAATATGGAACACATTTGTCATTTTCAGTAACAAAGTAATATCCTTCTCAGTGATAATATCATAATTTGCTTTCTCATTCTCCTGTTATTGAGCATTTGGGCTTATTTCTAATTTCTTTGCTGGTATACACAGTGCAGCTCCAAATGTCTTTGTATAGGTGGGATTTTCTCTTCCAAATTACTTCCTTGGACTATACTCTTTAAAGCAGGAACACTGGATCCAAAACTATGTTTAAACTATAAACACTTTGATTCTATGGTCTTTATAATGGATTTTTATATAATGCTATGTTAGAGTCCAGAATTGCCAATTTGGCAATGCACCAGTAATGTACAAGAGCATCTATTCTCATAGATTCTTTGTTTGAAAACATTTGTTAATTTTGAGAGAAAAGTGTGAGGTAATACACTTAATTGTCTTGATTTTGAATTTTTAAATTGTGTATGGCTAAGGATTTTTGCAAGCATTTTGTTATCCGTGGGCTTCCTCCTTTGTGTGCTCCCAGAGGACATCCTTTACCAGCTGCTGGTGGAAACTGGGTACTGTGCCCTACACATAAGGATGTACCCAGCACAATCATCACGACTATTTTCCCCAGCCAGTTACATTCATTTCATCAAAATTTTGTGAATTTTCATTGTCTAGCACTTTAAAGTTTAAATAGCAAAATCCATTCATTTTTTTTTTTTTTACTAATTGAGGCTGGCTTTAAAAAAATCACTTCTATGGTTCCTTGAAGTATGAGCTCAGAAAAAAACTTTTTAAAAACCTGGCAAAATATTGGTAAATAAATATAATAATAAATAATTTAATAATAGTTATTTATCAATAACACAAAGCATAATACCATCTATATCTAAGTAAGGTCAAGTAAATATTAGTTTATAGTTTGAGACATTAGATTTAGTACAGTGATCATTTTCTTTCTCATATCTGAGTTTTGAGGATGTGCTTTTTTGGAACCCTGCTGGGGCAAAAGAAATCACCAGTTGGGGAAAGACATTAGAATTTATAGTTTCCTTGGTTTATAAACATTTTAAAAGAAAGGTTTTAGGCCTCTATGAGAAAAATGAATAAAGTAAGTTAGAAAATGATTTTTATTTAAATGTAGCATTATATTAAAATTTATTGATTATTTTCAGCTGGGAAGCCTTTAACAAGTAAAGAAGAAATCAAAGGGATTCCCTGGGCTTCCTGGACATGTGTGAAAGGCCCAGAAGTGAGTGGAATTTGGCCAAAATACACTGATGTCACTGACATCAACTCAGTGGATGCAAATTACAACAGCTCAGTGCTGGTGTCTGGAGATGATTTTGGACTGGTTAAATTGTTTAAATTTCCTTGTCTTAAAAAAGGTAAGTCCAAAAGAAATGTTTCGTTGAATGAAGATTTACGTTATATGTACAGTATAATTAAGACTTATTTTCTTGATGTTTATTACTGCAGACTATTCATTTTATATTTATATTTACTCTTTAGCACTTAAATAGAATGTTTGATATCTTCTGCTTTTGACATTCTGAAATATGTGGTTTTGCAAATTTACGTAAGCATTTGTTAACAGAAATATTACTCAACATTTTGTGATTCATAAACCTCATGTTTCACATTTTAAAATTGTTCTATTTTATTTATATCTATGTAAATATAATAATTTAAATTATATATGTTAACATTAAACTATTGTAATTAAAATTCTTTTGTGTTACAGCTAATTGTGCTTATACATAGGAAGCAAAGCAAATCCTTTTAGACATATTTAAAGTAAAATCTGAAAATGATCGTTTTGATAATAATACAGTTTGTGGACCCCTTCTCATGGCACTAATTTTGCACACCAGACTTACATAACTGGTGAAATTTTTTTAATTGAAGTATAGTTGATTTACAATGTTGTGTTAATTTCTACTGTATGGAAAAGTGATTCAGTTATACATATACACACATTCTTTTTAAAATTCTTTTCCATAATGGTTTATCATAGGATATTAAGTATAGTTCCCTGTGCTATACAGTAGGACCTTGTTGTTTATCTATCCTATGTATAATAGTTTGCATCTGCTAATCCCAAACTCCCAAACCATTCCTCCCTGAACCTCCTCTCCCTTGGCAACCACAAGTATGTTCTCTATGTCTGTGACTCTGTTTCTGTTTGGTAGATAAGTTCATCTGTGTCATATTTTAGATTCCACATATAAGTGATACCATATGGTATTTGTCTTTCTCTTTCTGACTTACTTCACTTAATATGATAATCTTTAGATCCATCCATGTTGCTGCAAATGACATTATTTCATTTTTTATGGCTAAGTAATATTCCATTGTATATATATCTACACCACATCTTCTTTATCCATTCATGTTGATGGACATTTAGGTTATTTCCATGTCTTGGCTATTGTGAATAGTGCTGCTATGAACATAGGAGTGCATGTATCTTTTTGAATTGTAAGTTTGTTCAGATATATGCCCAGGAGTGGATTGCAGGATCATATGGTAGCTCTGTTTTTAGTTTTTTAAGGAACCTCCACACCATTTTCCATAGTGGCTGTACCAACTACATTCCCACCAACAATGTAGGACGGTTCCCTTTTCTCCACACCCTCTCCAGTGTTTGTTATTTGTAGACTTTTTAGTGATGGCCATTCTGACCAGCGTGAGGTGGTACCTCATGGCAGTTTTGATTTGCATCTCTCTAATAATTAGCAATGTTGAGCATCTTTTCATGTACCAGGTGGCCATCTGTATGTCTTCTTTGGAAACATGTCTATTTAGGTCTTCCACCCATTTTCTGATTGGGTTATTTGTTATTGTTGAGTTGTATGAGCTGTTTGTATATTTTGGACATTAAGCCCTTGTCAGTTACATCATTAGTAAATATTTTCTCCCAGTCTGTAGGTTGTCTTTTCGTTTTGTATATGGTTTCCTTTGCTGTGCAAAAGCTTGTAAGTTTGATTATGTCACATTTGTTTATTTTTTGCTTTTGGGAGACTGCTGAAATTTTTGAGAGAGAAGTTTGATTCAAAACAACCCTTTCTGCCCTTGCATTTTGTTCTTTTGTTTTATTGTTAAAATCGTCACTTCAATTTTTCTGGTACCTTCAGGCTTTGTAGAATGTGACTGAATTAATCATGTAATGACCCTGTCCTCTCTTCCTTCAAAAGTTTAGGCAAAGCCCATACACAGGCTTTTCTGAGACTCCCCATCTGCACCCTGAAAATCTGATCTTGAGAAAGTAATCAGTAGGGATATGCTGTTGTCTGAAAACTCTTTCACTTGAATGATTTTTAGATTAAGCAAGGAAAGGGATTGAAAATGTAATCAGAAAGTCATTTTCAGCTAACTGGCAGTTTTGAAGCAGTGAGAATTATGGTACAAAATTGAACATAAAATGCATAGGAAAACCGCCCTCACATCCACTTGACAAAATGACCGTCAGTTTAAAATGCTCAAGGCACAGCATTACCTCAACATGCCTAATTCGAACTATTCTCTCTCTCCCTAATGGGTCTTTGAGTAATAGGGCATGTCTGGTTAGATGGAGTAAGGTGCTTGCAGACGTTAAGTCAGGTGACCAGAAGGTATGTGGAAATTCAGGATTCAGAAGAAACATCATAAGGATCAGGAGCAATAGTATTGGTCTCAAATATCAGGACTTGGAAGTCAGTGAGAGCTGGTATTGCTTATGTATCACTGAGCCTTACAGGGTTGAATTAGGTCCGGAAAATAGCAGTGGAAATGTAGATCTTGAGTTTGTTTATTGGGGGGGGGCGCGGATAGGGAGTTACGGTGAGTAGTGCTGTTTGTCAAAATGAGACACACTTATATATAAAACAACCCTGAGGATGAAGGCAGCCGGGAGACATCTGAATGAACAAGGAGAGGCTGACAGCCAGAGGGACAGTGTGGTGAGAGTAATAAAACCCACCTCAGCAATCTGCACAAGTATCCGTGTCCTCATAGCAAATTGACTTGTTCTACTTTTCATGACACATAGTTTATACATCTTGCAATTTGCCTCAGAGTCATTTAGGCTCTTGTAGCCTTTTTATGCTAACACTACTGGCCGAGAAATTTATAACACTGTTGCTGGTGAGAATGGTAACAGTTGGTGGAACTTGTCTCCCTATAACCAAGGTAGCAGTGAAAAGTATCCCCCCAACTTTGGAACCTGTAAACAGCTAAATATGAGCAGGTGCTGATGACTAAGAGAAAGTGTGAAGACTGAGCAAACATTATAGTTTTCCATTGTGATTAAATAAAACTCACAATCAGGTTAATGGACACAGTTACGATGATGTGTAGGTAGTATTCTGTTGCATAATAATTAGAATTGTTCTGCAATTAGCGAAAATGAGTACAATTCATATTATTTTTATATAGCTGAACCAATTTGTTTTCCTCATTTCCTTTTGACAGTTTTCAAATCTTAAAATAATTTGGATCGATACTGATAATTTTCCCTGATGTCACTTAGACTACATCCTGTTTGACCATCACCCCCCCAGACACTGACATGAGGTAAAATCCAAAGCCTTGCTCATTGACATTTGCCATAGCTTAACACCCTTGGCATCTACCCATGCTCCTAGGGGAGGCTCAAGGCTGAGGATCTCCATGTTTCACTTGTGTGCTGCCATTTCATGAATCCTACACACACACACACACACACACACACACACACACAGTCCTTGAACAACTACCTCCTATGACAGGTGTCCTGGATACTGTAAGACTTGAATTTCAGAAACTCTAGACCTTGGAGGGGAAAGAGCTGGCCCTCAGTAGAGCTTGGATGAGTTTGATGCAGAAACAGAGAGGTCAGTGTATCCAGAGCACGATGAACAAGGGGAGAGTTGTGCACTGCGAAGCTGGAAGGGTGGTGGGGCCAGGCATGAAGGGCCTTGAAGCAACTGTTAGAAATGTCTTATTCTAAGTGCAGTGGAAAACTATTGAGGGTTTTAAATGGAAAAGAGACGTGACCAATTTAAGTTTTTAAAATATCACTTTGATATTGCATGGGATGGAAATAGGGAAGGGGAGGCTTCAAGTGAAGAGATCATTGCAAGAGCCCAGGTGAGAGGTGATGTGACTTGGACTAAGGCGTCAGGAACAGATGTGAAGAGAGGTGACTGATTAGGAAGCAGTGTCAAGGTACAGCTGAAGGTCTCGCTGATGGTTTGGGTGTGGAAATAGAGGGGAGGAGAGGAATTGAGAAAGACTCCTAAGTTTTAGGTTTGAGCAATGGTATAGATGGTAGCACCACCTATAGAGATGAGAAAATGAGAAAGGAAAAGGGTGTGTGTGTGTGTGTGTGTGTGTGTGTGTGTGTGTGTGTGTGTGTGTGTGTTTTATGGTAACAGAGTAGGAGGGGAAGGAGAAACTCCTGGTTTTCCTATGTTAACTTTTCCTATTAGACATCTAAGTGGGCACAGCACAAGGCTGTCAATGCTCTGGGGAGAGTTCAGGGTTAGAGATGAATGTTTGGCAGCTGAGGTAATATCAACAGTATTTAAAGCCAAGGAGATGGAATCAAGAGAGAGGAGATGAGGGCTGAGGGCTGAGGACTGAGTCTTCCTTAGGGTCCAGAGAATAAAGGTCCAGCCTTATAGAGTCACTCAGTGTCCTAAGGAAAACCTTGAAAGAGATGGATGTGGCCTTCATTTATTCAACACATATTTAAGTGCTGTTCTAGAGGCTGGAGATGTGTCGATGAATAAAATAGACACAAGTCCCTGGGGCTCTTGTTCTCCTGAGGGAACATAGTCAATAAGCAAGACGGTACAAGCACCTCTGATGGTGAGACGTGCTGTGATGAAAAATAAAGCAAACAATGGAAATAAAGAGTGCTCAGGTGGGACAGTGTAGTATCGCTATTTGAAGTAGGGTGGTCAAAGCAGGGCTCACTGATACAGTTTCATTTGACTGGAAACCTGAAGGAGGTAAGGGAACCAGCCATGCCAAGATGCAGGGAAAGAGAATTCCAGACAGAGGGAACACAAATGCAGAAGCCTAGGGGCAGAAGAGGGCCTGGCATGCAAAGAGGCCAGTGAGTTTAGACCAGAGCAAGGGAGGGAGAGAGAGGACAGGAAGGAAGAGTGTGAATATTTAGAGAGTGAATATCAGAGAGTGAAGGCCTAAATATTGATGACACTAATGCTTTTGCAGGTCCTAGTTCCAGCCTACCAATGTTGTATGAGCTAGTTATTGCTGTAAAATAGATTCTCCTCCCTCCCAAAGTTAGTGGCTTAAATCAATAATCATTTATTATCTCACAGTTCGGGGTGGGGGCGGGATTCAAGAGCAGCTTATCTGGATGGTTCTAGTTCCAGTCTTTCATGAGGCTGCAGTCATCTGAAGGCTGGACTGAGGCCAAAGGTCCACTTCCAGGATGCTCACTCACCTGGCTCTTGGCAGGAGGCCTCAGTTCCTTGCCGTGGGAGCTTCTCCATAGGCTGCTTCAGCGTCCTTATCATATGGTACCTAGAGATCCAAGAAAGAGCAAGGAGGCATCTGCAGTGCCTTTTATAACCTGCTCTGGGATGTCACACACCTTCACTTTTGACATTCTCTATTTGTTTTGATTTGTATCAAATAATTTGTGGACATATTTTTTCAGCCTTTTTTTTTTTTTTGGCTGTGTCATGTCTTAGTTGTGGTACGTGGGATCTTAGTTGTGGCATGTGGGATCTTTTGTTGCAGCACATGGGCTCTTTGGCGCAGCACATGGGCTTCTCTGTAGTTGTGGATGTGAATTTTTCTCTTCTCTAGTTGTGGTGTGTGGGTTTTCTTCCTCTCCTCTAGTTGCGGCACGTGGGCTCCAGGGTGCATGGGATCTGTAGTTGTGGCATGCCAGCTCTCCAGTTGAGGTGCGCGAGGTCAGTAGTTGTGGTGCAGGGGCTTAGTTGCCCTGTGGCATGTGGAATCTTACTTCCCCGACCAAGGATTGAATCTGCGTCCCCTGCATTACAGGACGGATTCTTTACCACTGGACCACCCAGGGATGTTCCTTTTCCAGCTTTATTGAGATAAAATTGACAAATAACATTGTGTAAGTTTAAAGTATACAACATGGTGGTTTCATATATATGTGTATGTATTGTGAAATGATTACTGCTTTAAAGTTAGTTAACATATCCATCACCTCACTTAGTTATCGTGTGTGTGTGTGTGTGTGTGTATGTGTGTGTGTGGTGAGAACATTTAACATGTACTCTCTTGGCAACTTTCAAATATACAATACAGTGTTATTAACTACAGTCACCATGCTGTACGTGAGATCCCCAGAACTTATTCATCTTGTAACTGAAAGTGTATCTTTGATCAACATCTCCCCATTTCCCACACCCCTAGATCCCTAATAATAGCAAATCTACCATGTGTTTCTAGGAGTCTGACTTTTTTAGAATTGTGGGCATTTTTTAAAACAACTCCAAAGAGATGGGCTAAATCATCTCTGAGGAGGGTCTCAAGGTCAGGACAGCAAAGAAGAGCCCAACAAGATCTATAGAGATATGGGAAGAATATATATTTACTTCATAATTGTTGAATTATCATCAGCCAGCATTTCCAACTGACCAGAGTTGGATTCTGTTTGACTTTATTAAATTACCAAAACTGATCTAGGAAACTCTTTGAAATGGGCAAGGTTGCTTTTGAGACTCAAGTCCTTCCTTTCCCCTTCTGTGGCAGCATTCCCCTTGTCTTTTTTGGAGGCCCTGATATAATAAAACCTCACCTGGTCAGAACATGCTCTCAGGAAAGGAACATGTATTGAATAGCAGTCATTTCCACCTTCATATAAATTTAAATCATTACCTCCCCAGTGAGTATTTAAATTTTAAATGTGACAGTTGAACAGATGGCCTTTTCCCCAATTAAAGAGATTTCATTTAAAGAGACTGTAATACGTAGAAGTATTTCTGAAGGAGGGATGGGGTGCTCCTCGGCCCCAGAAATCCCCCATAGTGTTTGGGGTCCTCGGCCTCCATGTGATAAGATGGACCTTGCATGTTTCCGTGAGTGCCTTTATGCTGCTGTGTACTGACCATACACTGGAGACTTTGCTGTAGTTATTCAACCACAAATATGAGTTCACGTAGCTTTTCTACTGCATTCACCACCTGGGGATGGTGTTCACTGAGTAAAGCAATCAATTTAAGAGCAAAAAATTTCATTCTCCCAACTCTACATCCACATGACCCCAAACAATAATATAACTCCCCACCCCACAGAATTATTTTCTGTTTTCCTGTTGTAAAGGATTGCCTGTTGTATCTTGTATTTAAATAAGAATGTGTAAGATATTCATTCTTTAGCATTTATTTTCAGAATCAGTGAAGCAGTAGGTGTTATTTGGAACAGGTTCAGATGTGTCTTTAGACACGGGGCTTAAATTTTAAGACCCAGTTTTAGCTAAATCCATACTGGAGTGATTGAGATATCTTTTGGAGCACTTGCTTATTTGATATGATATATAAGACTCAAAATTACATTTTCTAATATATTTAAAGCTTTTACTCCTCAACATGAGTAGAATGTAATTTTTAACCAGTAAATTCTATTTTTTGCATAACTAATCTTCTCAAAAATATCTTTTCAGGAGCCAAATTTAGAAAGTATGTGGGTCATTCTGCACATGTCACAAACGTCCGCTGGTCTCATGACTTTCAGTGGGTATTAAGCACAGGAGGGGCTGACCACTCGGTTTTCCAGTGGAGATTTATTCCAGAAGGTGTCAGCAATGGCCTGCTGGAAACCGCACCCCAGGGTAAAACCAGTAATAATTTTTCAACATCTGTTTGTTTTTCCATAAAAATTTCAAAGAATGGTCTAACATCTCTTCTGAAGGTAAAGAGTTAAAGCTGTTTTGAAAAAATTTATTTCTACAATAAATTTAAAATTAAAGAAAAGAACAGAAAAAACTTTTGAGAGATGGGCCAATTGAATGTGGGTCAGTTAGATAATTTCCTTCAAAGGATTTTGCTTATACCAAATGCAAGTTGAAGGTCTAAGGTTTACATGAAGAGTCAACTTTTGAAAGTAACGCAAACACATACATTTTCAGCTTCCTTGGGATGATTGTAACAGGTGGTGGGTCTCCTAGGTCCGGGACAAGGTAACGTTTGGAATAGAAACGTCTCCTGAGTGGGTTTCAAAGAATGGTCCAGAATTGGAGCCCCTGTGTTCCAGTTCAATTCATGGGTCTAGTCCTTTACTGTGCTGTCAGCAGAGATGATCTCATAATATGTGAGGAAATGTTTTTATTGGGAGGGGTTCTGCAGCAATTTTGACCATGACAATTACTAGCACTTTGTGGGCATGTTAACAGGCGAAAGAGGATCTTTACTGAACTGAGTGGTTGGATTTCCTTCTGTCTCAGCCTTCTCCTTGGTAAAATCTGCCCCCCACCTTTTTCTCCCTTTCAAAGTGAGATTTAAAACTCAAAAAACTGTTATCTACTAGAAGTGTGAAAATGATGGGGGGAGTTACCCTTGTCTGTTAATACTCCTAAAAAGGAGGTGAGAGGTATGCTGAACTTAACCAAAAAATGAAAAAGAAAAAAAAAGATGTTTTAAGAATCTACAGCAAAGGAAAACTATGGTGTAGTTTTTTTAATTGACCTTGATAGGATAGAAAAAAGAAAATATTTTAAATAAAAATTTTAGTCATTTAGCATCTCAGAATTTCTGCTTGTTTTTCATGGGGTGTTTCTGCAGAAGGTGGTACCGATTCCTACAGTGAAGAATCTGATTCAGATTTATCTGACGTGCCGGAGTTGGACTCTGATATTGAGCAAGAAACTCAAATCAATTATGATCGCCAGGTCAGTAAACAGGAAGCCTCATGACAAAATGCCTTATGACCCAAAATCTCGATCTCATTGAATTTGGACATTGCACTAAAATTGGTTAGTACTTAGGCAGACAAAAATCAAGAAAAGAATTAGGACAGTTGCCTACTTCTTATCTTTAAATGCAGGTTTGAAATAAAGCATTTACTGGATCATATCAGTAAAAAATTTTTAAGTAGAAATAATAGCACCTTTTCAAAATGGAACCCATGACAGTTTGGGTTTTCTACATTCCTAGCCGCTAAAACTTTAAAATATTTTTTACAGAAAAATGTGCAAGTAAGTTAGAAGATTTTTCATTTTCTTAGCAGATCATTAAAGCATATGTTTTCTTTATAGAATAGGTAGCCCTACAGACATGGTAGTTTGCAAATGAGCTGTTGTTCTGATTTCTCTCTTAACTTATGGAGACCGTTATCCATTTAATTAAAGTAAAAGCCCGAATACAATGCACATTATCCGTCCAGTCAGAAATCATCTTTAGTAGAAAAGTTGGACAATTACAACCAATTTTTTTGAAAATAGACATTTAATTTTAACACCAAACTGTGTATTAAAGCATGCAGTCTTTCATTGGCAACTGGACACGTATCACCCTCTTAGGGTGATAACGCTAGGGGTTCTGTTTTCTCCCTTGTCACTTAACAGAGGTATGTGAAGCAGATTCCATACGTGAACATGGAATGAATAAGATTTCAGATTTCAGACACAGCAACTGTCCGTGTTGCCCATGGAAACTTACCACACAGGCCTGTGGCAGCTGCCGTGTATCGAGTGTCTCTGTGGGGCCAGATCTTGTGCTCTACATATACAAATCCAACCCCACAGTAACCTCTGAGAGGTTAAGTATCAGTACTTTGCCCACATCCAGATTGCCTGTGGTATTAGGATAAGAAAGTGGATCTGGGCTTCTCTCTGAAGCACACATTCTCTGTGCTACTTGGCTTTGCCTCTACGTAAGCTCTGAATGTACAGCTTTCAGATGATGACTTTTTTTCCAGCCCATGATTGTCACTCACTGATTTCAGCATTTGAAAAATTGGATAAGTACAAAAGTAGTCCAACTGATGGTTTGGGTCAACTTCAAGATTAAATCAGTTTGTGTATTGATACAATATATTATGCTGTAAAACTACTAAAGATAAAGATTTGAAAGGAAATTATTAATGTGGAAATATCATGCAAATATTAAACAATATTATACTCTAATATCAAGGGGAAATGGAATTTTAGCAAAATGAAAATACAATTTAGGGAAAAAAAGAAAAGCAATTTTTCTAGTTGGGATGTTTTTATTGAATAAAATGGTGGTGGTAAAAGAATGAAAAGGAGTGACTCGATTGAAATTCATGCCTAGGATTTATATATTCTCCCTGACACCTTACTTCCTAAAGCTTTCACCTATATTATCTGATTCATGTTGTCTCTATTTGATTCCTGCATTATTCCTGGGCAGGGACTCTGTTCTGCATGTGGGACTCTGAGGCCCACAGAGGTTATGATACTTGTTCAAATAAGCAGTAGAAATGCCAAGACTAGAATTCATTTCTCTAAAGTAGTTGATGAGCTGATGAGACCATCATGAATTTAGATGAATAATTATCATTAGATTTTAAAAGCTTAGTTCATTGCATCTGTAATAGACAAGGCAGTAGTGAGATATCTTTTGACTCTCCTTTTTTTTTAAACGATTTTTTGGTCAAATCCTAAGTCAGAACTTTATTATATATTTTCATGATTTTTTTGTAATGTAGTTTGATTAAACGAAAACTTCCCTTTATGAAGATGAGAAATTATGAGTTGTATTTCATTTAAATGTGTTACATTTATATCTCTTGATAGTAGGGCATAAATACATGGTAGACAAAAAATTGATTTTATCAACATTTAAATTAAATTATATGGAATGTTCTCTGAGTCAGCAGCACATTTTAGGTCCTAGGTTAGACCAAGAGTTTGCTCTATATCTCAGAGTCTGATCTGCAAGATTCATGAGGTCATAAAAGAAGGAGAATTCCAAGGAGTGATCACCATGATTCATGAGGCCCACATTTTACACGTCTGAATCATTAAGAGATTTCTTGCCTTAGAAGAAATTATAACAAAATATTTAACGTATATTTTATTGATAATTGTGTCTGATAATTTCCTTTCTTATTTATCAGAAAAGTGATATTATATTTTCTGGATATAAATTGATTAAGAAACATAATAACAAAATTTTTAAAAAGAATTCTTTTAAATCCCAATGATTTAAAAGATATTTCAAGTTAGTCTTGTTCATTAGAAGAAAGTAAAATTCAATCTTATGTCTTATGTTCTCAATTTTGTTTGTCTTTTCAAAAACCCAACTCTTAGTTTTGTTCATCTTTTCTGTTGTTTTCCTGTTCTCTATTTCATGTATTTCTGCATTAATCTCTATTATTTCCTTTCTTCTGCTACCTTTGACTTAGTGTCCAAACTACAACCAAACTTTTTTTTCTAGTTCCTAGCTGTATAGTATTAAGTTCTTTATCTGAGATCTTTTTTCTCAACATATATGTTTATTAGGTACAAACTTTCCCCTTAGAAATGCTTTTGCTGTATCCTGTAAGTTCTGGTATGTTCCATCTTTATTTGTGTCAAGATTTTTTAAAATTTCCTTTTCAATTTCTTCTTTGATCTATTAGTTGTTCAGGAATGTGTTAATTTCCACATATTGGTGGCTTTCCCAGCTTTCTTCCTGTTACTTATTTCTAGTTTCATACTATAGTGGTCAGAAAAGATACTTGATATAATTTCAGTCTTCTGAAATTTTGAATGAGCCTTGTTTTGTGGCCTAACATGATCTATCCTAGAAAATGTTCCTTGTGCGCTTGAGAAGAATGTGTGTTCTGCTGATAGATGAAATGTTCTGTTTAGGCTGTTTGGTCTGTGGTAGTATTCAAACCTGCTGTTTCATTATTGATTCTCTGTCTGGATGATCAATCCAGTGCTGGGAGTGGGGTTTTACAGTTCCCAGCTATTATTGTTTTGATATTTATTTCTTCTTTTAGCTGTTAATGTGTGCTTTGTGTATTTAGGTGCTCTGATGTCGGGTGCATAAATATTTACCATTGTCATACCTTCTGGATGAGTTGACCCCTTTATCGTTATATAATGCCCTCTGTTGTCTCTTGTGACCATTTTCAGCTTCTTATGTTTTCAAAAACTTGATTTCCTACAATTAAAGATTTCCTGACAGTGTCAAGATATTAATGTACTTGAAACCTGAAGAGTCTCTAACTAAATGCTTCTCTTATGCTTGAAGGTTTACAAAGAAGATCTACCTCAGCTAAAGCAACAAAGTAAAGAGAAAAACCATGCAGTGCCCTTCCTCAAACGAGAAAAGGCTCCTGAGGACAGCTTGAAACTCCAGTTCATACATGGGTGGGTGGCCTGTCACCAGCCTTATCACCTTGTCATCCTTCTCAGTGCTGTCCCACTTCAGGCTGGCTCTTCTCTCCAGTTTGCACTCACCTGCACTTGATATTTTAACCACAACTCTCTGTCCAGTTTTCTCAGTGTTCTATGGCCATCTCAGTGTGCGTGTCTAGGTTTTTCACACTTCACACACTTTCGTGTTGCATGTGTTACTGCCGCTCATTGTTATTTCATTTCATTCTCTCCATCTCTTCTTCCTTTCTCCCATAACTCCTGCTCTCTTCAGCTGTCTTATTGCAGGACAACCTCTCTTTCAAATGCTTTTGTTCACATATGCCCCAAATAAGTTTGAAATTTTGAAGATCATGCACAACCTTCCACACTTTGTTGACATTGTAGATTTTCCAACTTAAGCTTAAATGATTGTGGAGAATATATCTCGTGTTTTATAAATACTCACATCGTTTATTTAAATGGCTCCAATGGAACCTAAATGCTATAGATATTTGATTCCCATCATCATCAATGTAACAAATACATGAACTCATATTTCTATTCTACTTCTCCCACAGAATTTTACCCTAGTATAATATTGTTTGCTTGTAAGTCTTTTATTGATCACGCTGTCATAACTTCAACAAGGAAAAAATATGTCTGTAAGTTCAATTTAAATTTAATTCCCTGTGACCATAAGTCTCTAACTCTGTGCTGTCTGGTATGGTATCTACTTGTAGCCAATGAGCACTTGAAATGTGGCTGGTCTGAATTAAGATGTGCCGTATGTGGAAAATGCACACCAGATTTTGAAGACTTAGCTTGAAAAAAAAGAATGTATCTCATTAAAAAGTTTTATATTGATTACATATAGCCATGATAATATTTTAGACATATTGGGTTAAATGTTCTTAAGGTAAATTTCAATTGTTCCTTTTTATTTTTTTTAATGTGACAATTAGAAAATTTTCAATTACCTATGTGACATAATATTTCTGTTGGACAGTGCCGTTCTTTGCATTAACAAACTTTTTCTGGATTTAATTATTGTTATAACTATTAGTAATAAATAGCTGGCCAAATCAATATAAATATAGTACAAATTCTGGTACTATATTTATTAAACATAAAAAAATTTATTGGAAAAATTCTTTTAATAAGATAAAACTTCAATAAGTTCAGATATATGTACATATATATTTCTTATTGCTAGAGGGTAATAGTTTAGCATTGAATCTATTCCAGTTTTTCATTTTTTAATGTAAGCACTAAGAAAGCTTATTCATGTCTACCTATTTAAGTAGATGAGAATAGAGGCAGTTTCATCACAGCAATGGTAATCAATTCTTTAAACTCCTCTTTGGTTATAGGCCAAAAATATGTATTGTGATTTTGATATATCACACAAAAATGTAGTTTAATGATTCATCAGCTAATAGTTCAGTTAAATCACTCTTCAATTTTGTTAAAAGCAAAGAATTGGAAGTCACTTGGCTTGCAAAAGGATTTCTTACCCAGTTGTTGGAGTTATTCACTTTCAATATCCATCCTCACTTGTACTTGCTTTGGTATCCCTGGAAGGTTTGACCTTCCAGGGTATTATACCATAGTAGGATTCCAGATGGATGAGAGGAATGACTTCCTAAATTGGGAGGAAGGCAGTTAGGAAAGGGGAGGTGGGAAAGGAAAACCAGTACCTTATCGCAGGTGTGTTCTCAAACTAGTCAGTTTCAAGAGAGAGCACACATAGTAGCTGAGGATCTGGAAATAGATTCTATTAAAGTTATCAGTGTCCATTTGCCCTGTAGAAAGTCATCACATGCCCTCAGAGGTCCTCATACCCCCACTGAAGCTCACTGTCCTAGGCAGCTGTGGCAACACCTGGGTTCTACTTGTCCATGTCCATATTAACATGTTAACTTTATCTTCTCACAACTTCTGCTCTGTTCATTCACTGCTTATTCAACTACTATGTATTTCTTGGACCTGTGCTTCAGTTATAGAGGCTACGATTGTAGAAACAATCTGTTCTACACACAAGCTGGAGAAGTGGTCTATCACATTGCTGCAGTTGCTGTTGTGTACAACAGGCAGCAACATTCCCAGAGGCTGTACCTGGGACACGATGATGACATTCTCAGCCTGACCATCCATCCAGTGAAGGACTATGTGGCCACTGGGCAGGTATATATCTCTCCTGTAATATGGGGGTTTAGCCAAAGAGAGAGAGGATTTAATTTTGAATTCAGTTTACATATGAGAAATTCAAGAAATACTTGGTAGAAGTAAACATGAGGCAGGAAGCTGAAGGTGCAGTGAATGCTGGATCATTTCATGATGGTGGGAGAATCAATCAATACATTCCAGCACTTTTGGGAAGCCTTTGAGGGATTCATATTCTAAAATGATGAGATCTATGAACAGGATTAGGTAAAACTAAAGTAATGTAAGTTCCATGAAGTCTTAATATATTTTCCTCATTACTGTCTACCCAGAACTTAGTATATCCCAGGTACTCAGTAAACGTTTATTGAATGAACCATCTTTTAATACTACTGTAACATCCAGTGTATAGTTATTTTTGTAAAACTTCAAGTCATGAATTTTGGCTAATTTGTTATATTTTAACCTTCAAAAAACTAAACTTTATCTGAACCATTTTGGAATGCCTAAACTTTGGATTGAGTCTATAATTGAAAAGCTCCTCAGAACAGAGTCCTGTAGTCAATCATTTTGTGTGGAAAAGGGAGGGGGATAAAAGTCAACTCAGTAAACACAGAATCTGTTAAACTCAGATTTATTGTCTTGCTGGTAAAGCAATAATACTGTCAACAGTATTTTCAGTATTGTGCTCTTTTCTACCAGTGTATAGATTACATTTTGGTTCAGTTTTATCATGGGCTTTTAACTGTAGGTAATACTTCACCTGATCCTCAACATCTAAGTGGCAAATTCCAAGAAAAACTACTGATGTGAGGGTCAGAGACTAAGATAAGACAGAGAACTATTTCTGAGACTTGACATACAGGAGGCAGAAGTCTTTGAAAGGGTTTATAGTCTGATATTCATGAGATCCATGGATGAAACTGAGGGCATGAAAGGAGCCAGCCCCCAGAAATGTGCATTTGGGGAGAGAATAGTTCATAGCTCTTACATTATTTGTAAAAGGATTATAATCCTCCAAAGGGGACGAGCCATTAGTTGAAACACCGGTTTGCTGCTCCTCCAGCTGTAACTTAGACCGTCTAGTCTACGTTAGCTGACATTAAGTTTTATAAGTCATTGATCACTGCTTTGCCTTTTCACTCTTTCCTGCCCCCACACCCCTTTTTTAGTCTTTCTTAGAAACAGATGATGCTTGATTCATGGGTAGTTAATAGCCTTCCTTTGAAAGCAAAACCAGAGATTGGTTCTTTGCTTAATCCCCCGAGGAGCTACTGCACTCTATATTGTCATTGATGGGAGGCAGGCCAGTATGCCCGTAGCCACTTTAGGGGTAACTGGGCCTCCAATGGCCAGTGTAGGAGCTGACCAGACTCTGCTGTTTTGTGCATGGCTTTATGTCCCATTTTCCCTTTTAGAGTCATCATACCCAACAGGGTTTTTCCTCTATGTGTTATCAGTGAGGAAAACCACTTTAGTATTACAGTTTTCTCTGTTGTTGGGAGTTGGTGTGATAGAAGCTTGTGTCCCCTCGAGGAGAAGCCACCTTCGTGACAGAGAGTTAAGCCATGAAACTGTCATTTCCCAGGGGGAGAAGCAGGGCCAGGCCTTCTCGAGGTGGGTAAACAGTTGAGGTGGGTAAAAGAGCTCTGAGGATAGTGCCATGCAAATATACAGCTGACTTTCTTGACCAGGGAGTGGAATCATGTATGGAGTTGAGAAGGCAGAAGGGGAGGGTAGAATTAACTGACAAAAAGAAAGCACAGTGGACGTTTGAACTAGAGTTTTAAACATCCCTTAACTGGGAGCCATGCACCAGGTTAGGCTCAGCTGGTGCCCACCTTGATGCCAGAACAAGACCCTTAGCCTGTTTGTGCCTCAGTTTCCCCCTCTGGAAAGCAGTAGCGTTGGACCAGATGATTTCCCAGGGTCTTCCTGCTCTCCAAATATGTGGGGTTTAATGGCTGAGCAGCACTTGACTCTAAGGAACAAAATCATTCTTATTATAACTTATAAGTAGTTAATAACACTTATCCTGTTACTTAAGGTTGGAAGAGATGCTGCTATTCATGTGTGGGACACACAGACCCTGAAATGTTTGTCACTGTTGAAAGGACAACATCAGAGAGGAGTGTGTGCGCTCGATTTTTCAGGTAAGCACCAATTTGCTACCGGAGTCACTGACGGATGGTTCCACATTTACTTTGGGTTTCCTTTTTTTTTTTTTCTTAAAAAAAAATCCTCTTATTTAGTTTAGTCCTGCTTGTAAGGAGCCAAGCCCTTTGTATGTCAGCTACCCAGTTTTAGATTAGAAATCAGATATGTGAATACCTCACAAAAAAAAATATGGCCTTTAGACCACACCTCCTTCCCTCGTCTTCCTCATTTCCTCTCTCCCAAGTCATTACCCAGAGCTCACACTGTGTTCTGCATTTGCTTGAGAGATTTGAAATCCAGAGCAGCTGTTGCCATTGAAAGACTTAGTTGCAAATGTCTGGCAGTGACTCAGAACATCAATTTCATCTCTCCAAATAAGTGGGAATACAGCACCTGTGATTTGAAATATAAAGAACTAGAGGGAGGGCTGCAAATGCTCTGCAAAGGGCCACTTACAACATTGGTGTTTTGGAAATAAAACTTCAGATTGAAAAAATAGAACTGAAGTTTCCATCTCCTAAATTTAAAATTTGAACACAGTGCTGTTAAAATACTAACTGATGAATATAATTTTCTTTAGAGTAAGGCCGTTTCTTTATGCTAGAACTGAAGAATGAGGGCCTATCACAAAAGGTGTTTTTACCTAGAAATGTTTATAACCACAATTGTAGATATTAGATCTGTAGAAAAAAAAATTCTCAACTTTCTACAGAAAATTGATTCTGTAATCTCCTTCTTCTAAATTCCATTCAAATGTTTAATATGTGCAATATGTGTATTTAATATGTGTATAAATTGGTTGTTAAATTCCATTTCACAACCCCAATCTCTCTCTCTTATGTGCCTCCCTCTCTACTCTCCTTGTTCAAGCTTGAACTTCCTGTCATCTGAGCTATGGTGGTTATGCTGGTCTCTGATTCCATCCCCACTTCCTCCAGTCCGTCCAGCCCACTTCTGGAATCTTCTGGAAGTGCAGTTACACTGCTACCACAGGGACTCCCCTTGGTTGACTGACTCAGGGCTGAGCCCTTGGCTGGACATTCACGGCCTTCTGTGATCTGCCCTCAAACTTCCTTTGCTGTGTTTTCACCTACTAACCCACTGGTGCTCCTTCACATCTACCTAACTGTAGAATCTAAATGCACTCCTGTCCTTTTTTGCCTATGTTCCTTTGCTTATGCTGTTCCCATGTGTCTGTTCAAATCCAACCATCCTTTAAGACCAAGCTGAAAGTTTTCTCCTCCATCCTTCCAGGGAGAAATGCCCTGTCCCTTCTTCTGCATTCCTTAGCCCATTTGTTGTCATTGCTCTTGTGGTACCTGTTAGAGTCTATGTGGTACAGTAGTTATGTGTGTTAGCATCTCCTACGCCCTTCTCAGACAGTAAACCATTCATCTAGCCCATCACTCCGGTCCTCACTACACATGCTATAGTGCGGTGGACACAGAAGCTACTCCAAAAATGTGAATAAATGAATGAATGAAATTTTGCTTAACGCACTTTGTCTTGCCTTTCACTACTGCTTCTAGAACTTCACGTTTAAAACCATCTTTTGATGGAAATTCTCTTTATTCTCTGACCAGTCACATGGTGCAGATTTCTGTGGGTGTGTCACATGCACATTCCCACATGCTGTACACTACTGTACAAATCTGAGTTGTTATATCACTATTAGAAGTTATTCGGTACTTTCTGTGGTTATCGAATTAGTAAAAATCAAAGCTAAACAGTTCATACTCTACATTGGTGGGCAGTGACTTGGCTACCACCTGCCAGTTGAAGGCCCAGATAATGCACCCAATAAACAGTGAATACAAAGTCCTTGACTTCCAGAAGTTTGATGGACATACAACTTTAAAATAAGTGTACCATATATCCTTGATAAAGCAGTAATATCTAAAATGAAAGTATAATTTCAGTTCAAATAAGATTCTATTCCAAAGATGTGAATGGGTTTCTGCTTTTTTTTTTTTAATAGTTCTACTACTTGATGGCTGAACTCTGTCCTTTTCCTAAAATTAACTTGCTAGTGGATACATATGTGTACACGTAATATAAAAATTATATTAATAAGTATGCTCTAGAAGAGCGGTAAGACACCCATTAAATAAAGTAATAAAACTTCAATGTGTACTAGATTGTGGAGACTCTCATATATTCATATTTTTGGCAACTTTGCCAATTGACTCAATAATTCTAGTAGACAATTTGGCACTGTTTAATAAAAGCTATAATTCAAAATGACAAATATGTGGACTATGTGTATTTTATACACATTTCTATGTATCAAGTTAAGAAAGAGTAGAACTCAAAATAGCATCTATTCACTGATTTCAACTGAAATGTGTATATGTATATTAACATATACACAGAGTGTCAGGAAATTTAGAATAATAGGAATAGAATTTAATAATCATCAGTTTATTTTTTCTATAGAATTGGTTAAATTTTGGGTCTTTTTTTTACACTTTAAATACATGCAGTTTATTGTATGTCAAAATTTTTGATTTTTAATTTAGGAAGAACAGAAGAACTAACTCATGTTAAATACCTTTAGAGAAGAGATTAGAGGAATGTTGATAAAAACATTGATTATGAGACAAGTTAGTAGCAATAAGCTAGTACCCAGTAACTTAGTCTTTGCATTTCTGAGAGCCTACATCTCTTCTGGGCTTAGTAGTTTTATAAAAGGAAGATCAAGATATGAACCGAACTTAGAAATCTTTCCCTCATAAGGCAGCTCCTCACATCGTTGCCTGGGATGGAGAAACCAGATACTCCAGGAAGAGGTTGAGAAGCTGATTCTGTCACTACTTCTAATTTCCATTTTGGGCAAATAAAGAAATGCCCAGATATGAAATATTTTCTGTGTAAAAAGGATATTTCCGTTTTAACAATACATTCTCTCTTCCCCAGATAACAGTCACTAGGGAAGAGCCCATTTATGCAGCAAACGTGTTATTTTTGATTGTGGAAAATTACATTTTTGTCTCAGAGTTTAAATACAATGTTAATTTATAAATGGCAGAAAGGAAGCTAGATGATAATTTGAGAAAGCACTAACATTAAGGACTATTCAGGAAGTAGGGAAGTATCCATTGTGTTTGACCCATCACTGTGTGTGGTTACATGCAGATGAATTGTGGTCTTTATGGTCTCTATGGCCCTCCTGAAGGTGTGAGCTGAAGCCTCTTTGGTTTACTTTATATTAATAATAGTACCTTGTGTTATAATGATATACCTTTAGTCTTAAGCAGATGCCTGCACCACTGTACAGGCCAAGAATGAACATCCAGAGACTTTGGTGGTCTGGCCGAGCTAAAAGTCAAACAGTGGCAGAGCCAGAGCGGGGACCCAGGTCTCCTGGCTCTCAGTCCCGTGAGAAAGCCACCCGGCCTGGGGCCGTGAGCTGGCGGAAGCAGTGCCAGTTGCACTCTGCCTGCTCAGTCCTCCTGCCCTCTCCTGCCCCTGCCCTCCACCAGGGCTGGTGTGAACTTTTAGCATGAGAGTCGTACCTGGACCACTCAGCATACTCCCTTACTTCCTCCCTCCCTCCCTCTACCCAATGGCCAGTGCCTCCAGCTGCCTCCACCCCCATTCTCCAGTGCGAATGGAGTGTGGGCCTGATGGGGCGTGGAGGCTGCCACATGGAACAGCACCCCCATGAAAAGGGACCCCTGTCCTGTAACAGTGCTGAATCAAACACTTTTGTGAACAGGAGCAGTAGCAACTCCTCCTTCTTTTTGGATACTTACAGAAAAGTGAGAAATTTTAGTCAAAATGCTGAGCGAGAAGATGACTTAGGTTTCCCAGTTTAACCATGCAAACAGGGCACCCACAATGGTTATTATCTAGCTGGTGGCTCCATCTATGTGCCTCAGTATATCCCCACACCCATGTATCTCTTGCAAGTCAGCTCATTTTGGGGGGTGTTGTGGGGACCTACCGATAATAGAAAGAAATTAGAGAAAGAAGTTGTCATGGAAATACAAAGCAGGGAAATGATGTGAAAACTAGACAACAGATAAGCAGTTACACCTAGGAATTTAGATTAATCTATTCTTGCCACTCTTCCAAAGCAAAGAAAAAGATGACATTTTTAATCAAAAATGTTTCTAACAACATAACCCATACCTCTAAATTACGTCAACAAGGAGGAATGAATTTGTATTGTGTCACGTAACTGAGCAGCTCTTTAACTTTGTGGAGTTATTATTACTGTCGAGGGAAAACGGAGCCGTCTTTGTTTCTGTTCTTGCAGTTAGGAAATTGTTTCCACATGAATAGAAAACCAATTAGAAAGAGAAAGGTTCAGCCACATAAACATTTTCTAGCCTAAATATCATCCTCATATTTTTAAAAACCTTCCCTGAATAATACTGATTTCCACAAGGGCACATCTAGGACTAGCGTGATTTCATTGTGTTTCAATTCAAAAAACCTATGCATTTTTTATGAGCCCTGAATACAGGACCAACTTGTAATTGTCTGAGTAAAATATTTCTCTTTCTAATTTGCCCTTTGCTGTTGACATTAAGCACTGTAGCATTATTTCTGGACTATGTCACAAAATATCCATAATTAATACATACTGTGACTGGAAAGATTTGAAAGGACATTACCTGAACTCTAAAAATATGATTGAAAATCAAAAACTCCAACTAAATGGTCAAGGAACAATGGATTTTCAAAGCTAAGGTCAAGCCTCTGTGAGGGGAAACAAAACTGGGAAAAAATTAAAAGGTAGCCAATTATATTTCCAAACTGTGTGGTATGTAGAAATAGCCCGCGCGTGCAGAATTCAAGAAAAGTCACACCCTACAGAAGAGGGAGGGCTGTTGAGGCGCCTCTGGATTGTTCTGCTGCTTCATTGCTACTCATAGTCATGAATTGGGGTAGAAAGGTGGTATAACTGTGAAGACCAGCACATATTCTAATAAAAAGAAGCAAAAAAAAAAATCAACTTACCCTGAGGGCTTCTTCAAAAGACGTAAAATGTAAAAAAAAAAAAGCCAAACAGAAAAAAAAACTATCATTTAAAATGTGTGGATATTTGCATTCTAAGGACATACTAATATAGCTACAAAGGTTACAAAAGAAAACAAAATATAGAATTAACAAATGCAAAAATCCCCACACAATATCTGTGTAGTATTTTTTTTAAGCTCTTTATTGGGATATAGTTGCTTTAATGTTGTGCCAGTTTTTGCTGTACAACAAAGTGAATCAGCTGTATTTATACATATATCCCCATATCCCCTCCCGCCCGCGACTCCTTCCCACCTTCCCTATCCCAGCCCTCTAAGTCATCACCCATCATCGAGTTGATCTCCGTGTGATGCAGCAGCTTCCCACTAGCTATCTATTTTCCATTTGGTAGTGTATCCACATCAATGCTATTCTCTCACTTCGTCCCGGCTTCCTCTTCGCCCCCACCCCATGTCCTCAAGTCCATTCTCTACATCTGTGCGGTATTTTTGATTAAAAATTTTATGTAACAGAACATTCCCTTTTCCTCTGTACCATCAGTAGGCACATTCCATTTTTTCCTTCCTCATCCTCCTGATGTTACCAGCATCATCAGAATTCATTGAAAACCATTTCAGTATGAGGATCACGTTGGAAATGTGATACAAGTATTTACTATAAGTGTTAAATAAGAGCTTACCATCTAAAAAGGGAGACCTCTCCAATAGAAATAAAATCACCAAATACAGAGAAATGCTAATATAGAAACATAGCCAGGCCACACCAAGAGATACAGGAAAGGTAATGTTGTTGGTAATGAAGAGGAAGTCATCACCTGCCCCTTCTCCCAAATGCGTGAAAAGAGACTGGGCACAGTTTAAAGCCTGGTAACATTTAAGCATAAGGACATATTCGTTGTGATTCAGAGGAAACTTTTTTTTTTTAATAGTAATCACCTGATGGTGATTTAGGCCTTTAGAAAATGTTAATGTCCTCACCTAATACTATAGTCTAGGGGCTTGAAAGGGTTAATATAACTTTCAGATCCTTGCCTCATATATAGTGGTGGTAGAGGATTGGGGAGAATTTGGTTTGTTAAGCCAGACCATTCCTTTCTCTTACTCTCCTTTTTTCTTCGTAAAAAGAGCAGACCACTGCTCCCAGTTGGTTGGGGGAGGGTCTCTGGAAGAAGTAAGGGCACCCGAGGGTTGGGCATTAGTTAACCAGCATTTGGGGAGGGTCTCCAGATACAGCAAATAAAAATACAGGAGACCCAATTAAATTTGAATTTCAGATAAGCAGCAAATAATTTCTTCGTACAAGCATGTCCCTTGCAATATTATATTGCTTGCAGTTATATTGTGTGGGACATACTTGTATGAAGAAATTATTCATTACTTATCTGAAATTCAAATTTGACTAGGTTCCTTTATTTTCCCTGGCAAACCTAATTTGACATCTACCCTGGGGTTGCCTTTGAAAATACCAGTCGAAACCCTGGGTGGGCTGTGGAGAAACAGTTTATCACATACCAATGTTTCTTTACCCTCATGTCATTGATCCTCTGTAGTCAGAGGAGGCGCCCTGCTCAACTGAGGCTCAGTGAGTTTGGCCACCCATCTCCCAGCCCACTCCAAGTTAGAGAGGAACTGCTGACCTAAGACGCTTCTCCTGTGACTCTAGCTTTGTGAGGAAGCAGCAAAGGAAAGACTCACTGACTGTACATCTTCTTCTGTCTTGAAATGAAAAAGCAAATTAACTATTTTGATTTCAAATTCAATGTCATAAATATTTGATTTTGGAAAACAACCTGTCCAAATTATAGTAATCATTGATAGTATTATAAATAATTTTAATGCTAAGGGAAAATGTTCATCATATAACAAGTGAAAAAACTTAAGTAATGGTATGTTCACTATGATCCTGGTTTTGCTTCTTGAAAGCACATTTATGTAGAGAAACTGATACGATATATATCAAATGTAGGCCTAGAAATTCGAATGGTTTTAAAATTTCCTTTATCTGTATTTTCTAAATGTCCTACCACAAGCATATTACATTTGAAATAGGGAAACGAAGAAATTAAGATTTTTTAAATTATAAAATCATCTTTTGAAAGGATTTTCTGAGTTAAATTTAGTTTCTATAATGCTCTTATCTTGGAGGGTTAAACAGAACCCAGTTTTTTAGAGCTGAAAATAGACTAAGAGTCACAGAGTTAAATGGCTCTCCCAGTAAATGTCATGAGACTTGTCTGACACAAAATAGACATGGTTTTGGTGACGTATCTGAGAAGCTCCCCCCAGCCCTGTGTCTCAGATTGAAATGTTGGGTCAGCGATTCAATTCCGCAATCAGTTATTACATTGAGGAGCTCTACTGTTAGTAGATATGCCTTTCATTCAGTGAGGTCCATTTAGTGTATTATTCTCCTAATGTATTTGAGCCTAAATAATATTCTTAAGGTCAATTTCTTGTTCCTCTTTACAGTATATAAAATGTTTTGGTTTTTCATTGAAGAAATGAGTCATTTGACATTTGTGTTGTTTTCATACAGCCGATGGAAAATGTCTGGTGTCGGTTGGTTTAGACGATTTTCACAGTATTGTATTTTGGGACTGGAAAAAGGGAGAAAAGATCGCCACCACCAGGTAAGAAGCTGCCGAGGTCTTACGGCATCCTGCCGATGATCACACTTCAGTAAACGTCGATAGTTTGCATTTTCTGGTAAGATTTCACCTTCAAACTCAGATGAAATTCACATAGAAAGCTTTAACACCTAAGTGAAAACGTATTGTAATGTTTCATGGTGACAAACCTGATGTAGAGGAATTAATGTTTGTTTCAGGGAACTGGAAAATTCTGAAATCCTTTCCAGAGAGTTACTCATCACTTTGCTTTTAGTAATACATGCATTAGCTACATCCAAGCTTTTTACCAGCAGTAGAGAAGCAGCTTTTCTCAGTCTTGTGCCTTGCCCCTTGTTTTCCCACTGTCTTAGCATCTGGTGAAGGATTGTCAGTGTCACTGGAGTCAGAAGTACCATTTGTCATGAGGCTGCAGCATGCAGGAAAGGAGGCCCGCCGTGTGCATCTGCCACTCACTTTCAAAGCAGGCAAATTGTTTCCCTAATCTCCCCATCTTATAAATAGACTTTCCAAGACCGACTGCTGTTTATAGACCACCTGTCCTCCCTTACCCCAGCCTCCCTCCCTGCTGAATCAGCCCTAAGCCTGGACATTGCTTTCCACTCCTGCTTGCATTGGGCTTAGCCGTGTGCCCGGCCATGATCAGAGGTCAAGATAGTTGGCGGCCAAGGCCCAGCAATACAGTTTGTAGCCCCAGGCATGTTATCAGTTTATTTCTCTACTGGTTCTTCCCTGCATAAACCACCTTCCTTTTTATCTTGCACCGTAAAATTATTTTTAAATTAATGGCTTTGAACACCAATGTTCACTTTTTTCCCTCTACAGTATTAAATAGGGAAAAAAAAGGTGTTTTTTTGGCAATTTGATATAATGAATGAAGATCTATAAATTGCTGGAGACTCAGAGAAGGAGCAGATGGAGCCTTGAGGACTCCAGCTGACCATCTTAGGAGAGAAAGAGGAGCTTTTCTGATGACTGCTATTGAGATAGAATTCTTGACAGCGAATGGCAGCTCATACATCTGCCTACCCAAGTGGTTTTTCTCTTGGTCTCTCTAGTGTTTCTCACGGTTGTATCACTCCCTGCTGCTACTCAGATTCAGCTTCTAATCAGAACTCTGCTTTCCTCCTAGATTAATATACTGAATTTTACTTTAATATTTTTGATAGCATACCATCTGCATTATAGATAATTTCAGGCAAAGCACATGTCTGCATTTCAAAAGCAACAGAAATGCAGTTTTCCTGCTAGAAAACCCTCTGCAAATGTGGGGGGCTCCCCTGTTGAATGCCAGAAATAGTAACAAAAATGGAAGAAAGAAATATTTATTAATATTTTAGAAGTATATATTTGATATGGTTGGTAGTGTTACTTCTATCTCATTAACACAAAGTGACTTGACAGCCTTATGTTAATAACAGTTTATTTTTGAAATTGCTCGTAAGCCGTACGTCACATTCCCCAAACAGGACACCTGCAGAATTGTCCTCAGAGACCAATTTTGCAATTGTAAAATTCACCAGTGCTTTTTCCAAGGAGTGTCAAAGATTGTTAAAGTTCTTTGGATGAATACTACATTTTTAATAAATAAATAAATAATGTTTACAGAATGTTAAACATAAATATTTATGTAAATAAGTAAACAAACAAATTAAAATTCTGTTTATGGCCTGAGATTAGGGTGCTTGAGTAGACAGAAACTTTAAAAACAGGGGCATGAAAGAAGTGACAAAGGAAAAGGAGTAATACTTTACTGATGGGCCCTCACTGGCTTCCAGGAGTCCTTGTAGCTCCTCCTCTGATTTACTCTCAGAGGATGGCTCAGTGACACCCCTCACTCTGCACTTCGGTGTCTCAGTCGTTGCCAGCATCACCTAGCAGGGCTTAACAAGGAACCTGCTTCCCACGGGTTTGTGGTTCTGGCAGGCTGTGTTCTATGTAGCACCCATCACCCAGGATGTGAGATCTCCCCACTCCCCAGAGGGTGGCATCACCATCTGTGGCACCGATACCCAAGGCTGATGTGTGCCTTTTGTACTCAAAAGCCAACCTTCGTTTGTGAACGTGTTTAAGTGAACCTACGTTTTCATCAGCTCAGAGAAATTAGAGAAGTTCAGAACTGGCCCATAGAGATCTTATTACAAGATCTTGATGAGCCTTGATCCAATCTCTTTGCACAATTTTCTTTTTGGATCGTTGCTAATTTTCACGATTGACTTCATTCACCTCCATCACAAATGAATTTTTTAGTCTTTTTTTCCTTTTAAAGATTGTTCAGATTTTAGCCTGATATACAAGTAACCCATTTAATAACCAAGAACAATCTCTTATGAGCAGTAGTGAAATAGCCTGATATCAGTGTCATTCAGGGCAGAACAATGAGATGATTAATCAGGCACCTCTGTGTCCCTTTATTTGGATTTCCATCACACGAGTAACATGACTGGGGGGCAATGACTATTTTTGACAAGCTTCATCTCAGAAGTTTGAACAGTGGGGATATTAAGCAAAAGGTACAGTTATCAAGGTGCATAACAAGAATACGTCAATGTTAAAGAGAAACAGTTGTGCTACTAGAAAACTTACGGACAAACCTTATGCCCATGTGGAGCAGGGACGTGGACCTTCAAAGTAGGCGTTTCTGTATTAGCTCTGCTGCTTGATCTATTTTAGGTCCCTACCCTTACTACAGTCCCTGCATACCAAATTGACATCTTTCCTTTCTCACGTTCCTTTTTTAAAAACGTGTCTCTTTTTTAAAATAACACATTAATTTTTTTCTGTTTTCAAAATAATACACACTTATAAAAAAAAAGTTAGAAAACACAGAAAAGCACCAAGAAGAAAATGAAAATAAAAAAAATAAAAGAAAATTATTCATAATTCTACTACCCAGATATAGCCATGGCTAACATTTTAGCATATGTTCTTTGGTATACGTTCTGCTAGTATTTTTATCCATTTTTATTCATGTATGTGATATTATGCATATTGCTCTATAAGTCCCTTTTTTTTTTTCCACTCACCAACATATCACTTCCCTTTCTTCTCAATGTTACCTGGCTTATTTTATGTTATTCTATATTGTAAGCCATTTAAAATATTCTTTGGAGCTGGGGTATAAATCAAACATTCATTCAGTCTTCCAGTTGTGGGCTACCTTCACAAAAAAGGAGAAAACCAAATCACACACACAGGACTGGGCCTCAGTGCAAATGAAAGGGTTTTGAATAGAGAATTTGGAAACCAACTCACGTGGTGTATGGCTGCCCTTGGCTTCTGGAAGAAGCTGTTTCTTGCCTCCTCCCCTGTGCTTTCCAGTAGAGTTTAGAATGTGGCCCTACGTGGTGAATTACCTATGACTCAGGTATAAGGAATCGCCCTCGATTAGGGCAGCAGTACAGACTCTCCTACATTGTTATTCTATCAGTGTAGGACCTAAAACTCTTTCCGTTTTGTTTTTCTTACACACACACACACACTCACTCACTCACTCACTCACTCACTCACTCACTCACTCACTCACTCACAGAGTTGTAGGCAACTTCCCTACAAATTCAGCAAGTGTCTAAAGGGAAAAATAACAGAGGTATTCAATGAATGTTCTTTATTTAGGTGTTGACATTAACTAAACATTTATGTGGCATCACTAGTCAGTTTAGAATTTTAGCTACAAGAGAAACAACATTGGTGTTTTTATGATACCAAGAAATTAGATGAAAACTAAAATGTACTCTTGAAAAGACTTTTCCAACTATCTAATTGTTTGACATTGTATAGACATAAGCAAACAAAACAATGCTCTTCTCTGTGTAGGGGGTGTAATTTGTGATATCTGTTCTCAATTTTCATTTCAGTTTTCTCTCGCATCTTCACTGCAAAGTTTATATTAATGATTTAGATGCTGTGGGGATGGTCCTTCGATCAAGAAATCTTTTGATGTTTAATGTCTTTTATGATTATCTGTTTCATTTCTCCTCTTGTGTTAAGCACATTTTCTCTTCTCTTTTATCTAAACCTTTTCCTCTCTGTCCTAATTGTTCCTGATACTTTCAGGAACAAGTAATGTATCTTGGCCCTGGTGTCCATGCTTCACTTTTGACTTTCAAAGAAACAAAGAAAGTTCGAAAGTCCATTTCTCCTCCTTTTCCTACCTTTCATTGTAGGGCCTACATAACAGGTATAGAGATGCTCTGTTCTTCCTTTACTTTTCTTTTAACTTTTTATCATGGAAATTTTAAAAGTTACGCACAAGGGGAGGAAATAGCACAATGAACTCCCTCTACCCATCACCCAGCTGCAACATTCTACAAATGGTACAAAGCTCTTCCTCCCCCTCATTTTTTATTTTTACTTTCTTTTTTGCTATAAGATTTTAAAGAAAATTCAAGGCATTGTGTCATTTGACCTGTATATACTTCATTAGGCATGTCTAACTGAAAAGACTTATTTTTAAAAACCATCATTACATTATCACAACTAAGTAAAGCAACAGTAATTTATTTCTTCATTACTCAATTTATAATCAGACATTTCTATTTCGAAGATGAGGATTGGTTTGTTCAAATCTGCATCCAAACAGGGCCCACGTAGTATGTTTGACTGTCATCTCTTAAGCCTCTTTTAATTTATAGCAGTTCCCCCCTCATCTTATTTGTGCCATGGATGCATTTGAGAAGCGAGGTCATTAGATCTATAGAATATGTCACATTTTAAACTTGACTGAGTCTTCATGAAAGCATTTCAGGCATTTCCCATAAATGGTGGTTAGATCCATAGGCTTGATTAGATTCGCATTCAGTTTTTTTTCTTAATGCTAATTTTATTGATAAATAAATCGTATACCATACAATTCACTCATTTAAAATGTACAGTTCAATCACTTTGTAGTGTATACAGATGTCAAATTTTAATGCTATACACTTGAAACTTACATAATAAAAATAAATGAATAAAGCGTACAATTCAGTGTTTTTTAGCATATTGACAGAGTCTTGCAATCATTACCACTATCTAGTTTCAGAACACTTTCACCACCTCAGAAGAAACCCCATACTCATTAGTACTAATTTACTTTCTGTCTTTGTGGATTTTTGTATTCTGGACATTTTCTATAAATGGAATCATACAATATGGGGCTCGTTGTGACTGACTTCTTCCATGTAGCATAATGTTTTAAGGTTCGTCTGTGTCATAAAATGTATCAGTACTTCGTCCCTTTTCATTGCTGAATATTTTATTGTGTGGATCCTACCACATTTTATTTATCTGTTCATCAGTTGATGGATAGTTGGGTCGTTTCCCCCTTTTGGTTATCATGAATAATGCTGCTATAAACATTTGTGTGCAAGGTTTTAAGTAGAAGTGTGTTTAATTTCTCTTGGGTGTATACCTAAGAATAGAGTTGCTGAATCATATAGCAACTTTATATTTAACATTTTGAGGCACTGCCAAAACACATTTCAAAGTGGCTACACTATTTTACATTTCCACCATCAAGGAACGAATGTTCCAATTTCTCCACATACTTGCCAACACTTATTATTGTCTCTCAGTTTGTTATAACCATCCTAGTAGGTATGAAGTGATATCTCATTAAGGTTTTGATTTTCATTTCCCCAGTGGCTAATGATATTGAGCATCTTTTCATGCACTTACTAGACATTCATATATCATCTTTGTAGAAATGTCTATTTGGATACTTTGCCCATTTTAATAGGGTCACTTGTCTTTTTATTATTAAGTTGTAAGACTTTCTAAAAGTGCATTCTGGATGTAAGCCCCTTATCATGTATAGGATTTGCAGATATTTTCTCCTAAGTTCAATTTTTTAGTCAGGAGTACCTGATACATATTTCATGTTTCACTCATCAGAAGAAACATCATTAGTGGCATACCAGAGAGTCAGGGCAGTGGGAGTAGTACTTGCCAGGTACAAGCAATAGGGCTTGTATTATCTGTAGGAAATTTTTTAAAGAATAATAAAACCAACTAAAAGCCAGTCAGCTTTTTATTATTCCCATGAGCCAGCAATACTAAACAATGTCAGGGATGGAATTCCTCTTTCTCAAAGCAGATCACCCTTCCAGTACACCCTGTGGTGTGCCACTGCCTCCAAATGTCTGGTTCTCCTACTCTTAGTAATACTAAGCCCCATTGTGGGTTCAACCTGATCCTTCTATTAGAAAACTTCCCATCAATGTATTTTTTAATGGTTGTAGCATCCATTTACAACTGTGGGTGAACTTGATTATTTAATTAGGGGTTGAAAATGATAGTTTTGTAATTCTATTATACATTCTTCATATTAGCTAAAATTCTTCTATAAAATAAGAATTTTCCCACATGAATAACTTGGTTTCTCTGAAATACAATTCATACAGGCAGTAGTCCTTTAAATATTAGGGTTATTTGTCTGTCTGTAACTTGCAGTTTGTCATTTGTCTCTTGCGTTTGCTATGATGTTTTTCATCGTGCAAAGGCTTTTATTTTTATGTAGTCAAGTTTATCAGTCTTTACTACTTCAAGATTTTGAGACCTATTAAAGAAAGTGTTCCCTGTCCTCAGGTTAAAAGGAATCACTCGTGATTTCTTCTGATCTGCTATCTTTACATTTAGATCTCTGAACTATTTAGAATTTATCCCATTATCTATTATGAGGAACAGATTCAATTTTATCCTTTCTCAGTATGGCTATTAAGGTGTTCCAAAAACATTTTTCTTTTCCCTTTTATATAGATGTTACTTTTTAGAACAGGTTTAAGTTCACAGTATTTTCTCTGTTCAGAAAATACAAAGTTCCCATTTACCCACTATCCCAGCCACCTTCAGATCCCCACCTGGCACCAGAGTGGTACATTTGTTGTAATAGATGAAGCTGCATTGACACATCACTATCACCCAAAGTCCACAGTTTACATAAGGGTTCACTCTTGGTGTTGCACATTCTATGAGTTTGACAAGTGTATAATGACATATATTTACCATTATAGTATCATGCAGAATAGTTTCACCACCCTAAAAAACCCTTTGTGCTCTGGCTGTTTGTCCCTCCCATCCTCTATCCTGGAAACCACTAATCTTTTCACTGTCTCCATAATTTTGCCTTTTCCAGAATGTCATTTAGTTGGAATTATACAGTATATAGCCTTTTCAGATTGGCTTCTTTCACTTAGTAATATCCATTTAAAGTTCCTCCATGTCTCTTCATGGCTTGATAGCTCATTTCTTTTTAGCACTGAATAATACTCCGTTGTCTGGATGTACCACAGTTTTTTTATCCATTCACCTACTGAAGAACATCTTGGTTGCTTCCAAGTTTTGGCAATTATGATTAAAGCTGCTGTAGCATCCATGTGCAGGTTTTTGTGTGGACATAAGTTTTCAACTCCTTTGGATAAATACCAAGGAACATGATTGCTGGATCTTATGGTAAGAATATGTTTAGTTTTGTAAGAAACTGCCAAAATGTCTCCCAAAGTAGCTGTACCATTTTGCATTCCCCACCAGCAATGAATGAGAATTCCTGTTGCTCCACATCCTTGCCAGCATTTGGTAACATACACCATTTATTTTAAATATTCATTTTTTCCCCATTGACTTGAGACCTGTCTTTATTATGTACTATATTTTAATATTCATTTGGGTCTCTTTCTAGATTTTCTGTTTTGCCATTGGTTTGTCAGTCACTTTGTGCACCAGTACCACACTGTTTTAATCATGAAGCCTTTATGAGTTGTTTTAATATCTAGGAGAGCTACTCTTCCCACTTTGCTTTTCTTTTTCAGAGTTTTCCTGGCCATTACTACTGTTTTATTCGTCCAAAAGAACTTTAAAATCAAGGTGTCACTAACTCCAGGTTAAAGAACAGACAGTAAATGCTCTTTTCTTATTGGAATCAAGTTGAATTTATAAACAAAGCTGGGAGAATTAACATCTTTATGATTGAATTTTCCAACCCAAGAACATGGAATGTGTTTCCATTTTTTAAAGTCTACTTTTCTATCTTACAGATATGGGGTGTTTTGTTGTTGTTGTTGTTGTACTCATTTATATATAGTGCACAGTTCTTGTTAAATTTATGCCTTGATATCTTTGTTGTTTATAGAGTCCTTTCTTCCAATATATTTTCAGCTGGATATTGTATATATTAAGGTTACTGATTCTGTATTTAATTTTATATACCGAAACCTTTCTAAATGATCTTATTTGCCGTTGTTTTTACATTATTTTCTTCTGAATTTTTTAGGCCTATAATTATATCATTTGCAAATAGAAATAGTTTTACCTCTTCCATTCCAGCACGTGTGTCTTTTTTTTTTTTTTTTTTTTTTTTAGCCCTTGTCATTGTATTAGGTAATATGTTCAGTACAGTGTTAAGTGGTAGTGGTAATAGTCTTGTTCCTGACTTTACTGGAAATAACATTAAGTAAGAATCTAACTTTCGAGTTCATACACACACAAATACACCATGAATAAGCTACTATTCCAGCACGTTCTGTTTTTAAAGGAAGGATAAAGGCACACAACGTCTGGAGAGCCAATCTGTGTATAGTTGGTCTGGAGTGAATCTGTATTTCTCAGTGAGAGTCAAGAGCTGCAGGGAAATATAAAAATCTAAGGGATAGCTCTAAAGCATCCATTAATTCCTACTTTATTGAGTGTTAGTTGAGTACTTTTTAAATCACAAATGACTGTTAGGGGTTTTTGTGAAATGCCTTTTTGGCGGCAGTGAAAGTGATAATTTTCACAGAATTTTTATAATTCTCATATATTAATATGATGAATTGCATTATTTGATTCCTTAATAATGAACCACCCTTGCATTTGGTCATAATGTACTATTTTTTTAATGTTGTTAAATTCTCTTTGCTAATATTTTATTTAAGATTTTTGTATCTGTATTCATAAAGGAGATTAGTCAGTCATGTTCTTTTTGTTAATTGCTTTTCTTTCACATAATGAGAGTTAGGTCCTAATATACCAGAGAAGACCATCAAATAGTCCATTAAGACCAGTAAATCTTTAGATTCTAATATGATTACCTTATACTCTAAACCAGAAATTTCCCTGGCACTGTCGAATGCTGAATTACAGCTCCAGCCTACAGTCAGTACTCACTTTTATGTTTATTCTTCTGCCTCTTGGGTTATAAACTTACATTTCTGAATGCACAGCATCCTTGAGTGCCTTAAATCAGTAGATGACATCCTTTCTCTCTCCATGCATGTGAGCCAGGGGCTTCAGTTTCTTGTGAATACATTTCTAGCTGAAACTCTGTTTAACCCAAAGTTATGCCTTCCACAGCAAGAATATTACATTTGAAGCATCTCATAAATACTTTTACAGTATCTTCTCCCTCCTCTTATACAAGACCTCTGCATCCCAAGAATTACAATTCTAAAGTGGTGGCATTAATTTTATCTTATGGAGACATTCTGATCTATTTTAAATATTTCATTAATTTGTTTAAAGTAGACTGTGGTAGCAATATTAGGGTAAGAAGGAAGGATTCAAACATGTAAGGAAAAGCCAAAGCTCATTATTTTAATGTAGACCTCATGTGTGTTTTAAATTGTCTTCTAATTTACTTGTCCTGTTAGATGTGCTTAATGAAAGTTAGACCAAATGCATGCTTTTAATAAAACTCTCTAGCAGTGCTTGCATCAGAACTGGAATTTTCCCCCCTATTTGTCTCTTACAGAGGACATAAAGATAAGATATTTGTGGTAAAGTGTAACCCACACCATGTTGACAAGCTGGTTACAGTTGGCATCAAGCACATCAGATTCTGGCAACAAGCAGGTACTGTTGTTTAGGTTTATCATTTATGTGGCTGAGAGGTTTACTCCAGCTGGGAAAAAAAAAAACCCCACCACCACTACCTAGCCTATCTCTGCAATCTAAAATTAAAATATGCCTAAAAGATGTGTGCTCCCAAATAATGTTTTAGCTGTGAAGCTTAGAACACTCTATATGATGCCATGCATATTCATCAATGTCTAGAAAGTTTTGGGAAATGTTCTGCTGTGAAAACAATTATTTTTGTATTCAGTCATCAGTTCTGGAAGCAGTGATTATGTTGGACTGCTGAGCAGGAAATAATCACTTTTGTTGGGTGAATAAAATTTTCAGTATTTTGAGCATTCTTTTATTAGTTTATCACTGCATTTAGCACATGAATTAAACCCTGACGCACAGTACACTACACACAGTAAGCGGTCAAAATAAATACTTGTGGTTTATAATACTGATAATAAGGATGAGTATCTAAGCAGGGCAAAACATGAAAGGATATCTTACTCTTCTCACTAATAAGGCAGACCTTTATTGGGATTGTTTCTGAATTCTTAGTATCAGCTTTAATATCAAGCCCTCATCTTTTACTGGACAAAACATAAATAAGCTACTATTTGAATGCTTTCTGCTTTTGAAGAAAAGGCTGTGGCACTCGCCATGTCTGGAGAGCAAGCCTGCAGACAGTTGTCTGGAATGAGTCTGGGTTTCTCAGTGCTCAGAAAATACAGGGAAATGTGAACATATAAAGAACAAACCTGATGTACTTCTCCTACACAGTGATTCATTTTTCTCACCCCAAAGTTGCTGTGGTAAAAATTGAGGCAAAACATACATAAAACATGTTTACATTTTACATTACAGCCACTGCTGTTTTCAGTCTCTTTGGTCAGCATTCAGGAAGACTTTCCTGGCTCCCCCAGGCACTTAGTCACTCCTTCCTCTGGCTGGCATAGAACTTGTGCTGAACCTTGGTTACATATTCTCTCCCCAACCAGACCCTAAGTTCCTTGAGGGCAGGAACTCTTTCTTTTCACCTTTGTACCCCAGCATCAACCACTATGCCCGCCACAAAGTAGGGATTCAACAAGCTCTGAATTAATGCGTGAAGGAAAAAACCTTTTATAATGTTTTTGGTATGATGTTTCCTGCCATTTTAATACATCTTTATGTAGACAGGTAATGTAGACACATTGGGTTTTTCACTGAAGACAGTTGTTCTAAATGTTCATAGACAGTGTCGATTTTTCAAAAAGTAATAAATATTCTTGGTCCACTCCAGGTGGGGGCTTCACCTCTAAAAGAGGAATTTTTGGAAGTGTTGGAAAGTTAGAAACAATGATGTGTGTTTCTTATGGGCGAATGGAAGATCTGGTGTTCTCAGGAGCAGCTACTGGAGATATTTTTATTTGGAAAGATATTCTCCTACTAAAGACAGTGAAAGCTCACGACGGGCCCGTGTTTGCTATGTATGCATTGGATAAGGTATGGTCTGTTTTCCTTATTAGCTTTCTAAAATTTTAAGTTAGGCTTAGGAAGGTCCACACCAAGAGGATGCCTGTGTGTAAAAACAGTACTCCCTGAATTAGGAAGTGTTGTCATGAATGGAGGGGAGCACAAAGTGTCCTTAAATTTCTCTTTTGTTTGTGATTATTTCTTTATGTGCCGTTTCTATCCTCTTTTTTCACACTCATTCTTCCTGGCTGTCACTCCTAAGAACTCCTTAAGAAGTGTTGGGATAAATGTAGACACACAGTAGCAAGAGAGCCCTGAGAGAGATTCCAACATGGTCTTCCTCCTTGGTGGCACGATGAGCAGAGACCTAGGAGTGCCTGGTGGTTGAATTATCGTCCCTCCCATCAGTTTGACCTGAGTTATGTTGACAACCAGCTTGCTCCTGTGTAGACAGGCTCAACTTTCACAAGTGTGTCAGAGTGAAGTCTTTTCACTGGCTGTGTTAGTCAGGGTCCTCCAGAGAAACAGAAGCAGTAGAATGTAGATGTACACATACAGACACGTATACAGATACACATACAGACACACATACAGATACGCATACAGATACGTATAGACATACACACACATAGACACAGACAGATACACACACACACACACACACACAGAGACACACACACACACATAGACAGACACATACACACACACACATAGACACAGACACATACACACACACACTTAGACACAGACACATACACACACACGCATAGACACAGACACACACACACACACACACACAGACACATACACACACACATACACACACACACACATACACACACACACAGACATATACACATACAGACACACATACACAAACGTATACATATAATATACATATACAAAAAGGAGATTCATTATAAGGAGGTGGCTCATGCAGTTATGGAGGCTGAGAAGTCCCACTTAAGCCATCTGAAAGCTGGAGACACAGAAAAGCTGATGGTGTAATTCAGTTCAAGTCCAAAGGCCTGAGAACCAGAGGACCCAATGGTGTAAATCCCAGTCTGAGGATGGGAAAATGTAAGATGTCTCAGCTCAATCAGTGAGATGGGAAAAAAGGAGGGTGATTTTGTCCTTCCTTTACCTTTTGTTCTATTCAGGCTCTCCGTGAATTAGATGATGTCCACCCACATTGGGGAGGGCAGTTTACTGAGTCCAGCAATTCAAATACTGATCTCATCCGGAAACACTCTCACAGACACACGCAGGAACCATATTTAATCAGAGCACCCTGTGGTCAGTGAGTTGACACATAAAATTAACCATCACAGCAGCCGTATTTCTACACGAGCTCATCTTTGTCCTGATCTGTCCCCTGTCTTGCAGTATTTTGTTGTTGTTGTTCTTGTTGTTTAAATAAAGATCACACTTGGGAATTCCCTGACAGTCCAGCGGTTAAGACTCCGCACTTCCATGGCAAGGGGCGTGGGTTCGATCCCTGGTTGGGGAACTAAGATCCCACACGCCACAAGGCAGGGCTGAAAAAGATCACACTTACCTTGAGTGCTCTTAAAACACTTTCTTCAGTCAATTTGCCGGAAAATATCAGTTTTTTATTCACTGCTAGTTTGCTGATGGTACCAGTTTATATGTGCTGTCTGATGTCCAAACAGTCCTAACACACCTTATTAAGCCAAGCCTCATTTTGCATTTACCTGTTCCCAGGTAAATATGCTGATCTCACTACAGAAGTAGGTTCTTGTTAGATGTGCAACTACAATGGTTGTTTTAGTAGTTAAGCAGCTTTTCACTAGCAAATTTGTTTTTGGTTATACTACAGATTTTAGAAAGGATTAAAGCAGAATGCAAAGTTTTTTGTAAACTCAGAAGTTGATGTGATATGACTTGTTTAAACTCTTTTATTGCTTGGTAACTGAAGCCGAAAAAATCATGGGAAAAGGCAGGGATATCACATTATAATATATTGCATTTAAATCTAATTTGGAGAGTGAATGTCCCCAGGTTCACAATATATAATAAGGATAAATAGGATATTTAATGTAATAAACTTCAGAATATTATTTCCTTGTGAACTTCATTGAAATGAAGTAAATGAGAAGTTTCTGAGAAAAGAGAATGAATTACTCAGTATTTTTCTTAAAAAAAAAAAAAAACAAACTTTTTTAAGAACAGTTGCCGTATATAAGTTGCCAGAAAGGAAAACGAATAAAGCCAAGAAATCGTAAGCTTAGAACAAGAATAAAGATCACTATCTAGTAAAAAATACCCAATATGTTAAGGTTTTTACTTTCCAGGTTTTATAAAAATTAGTCTGGATTTTAATTATTGTTGAAATTGATGTCTGTTGAACAAAATAGCAGGATAGTTTTGTTATATGAAATACCTAAGTTACTCTTAATAATAAATAACGATGTTTTTCCTGGAAGTAAATATTTTAAAATATTTAACAATCATTTTTCATTGTGATGTTAATTCCAATTCAGTAGGAGTATATGAGGTACCAGAAACTCTGCCAGGCTTTGAGGCTGATCCTGTTCTGTAAGAATCCACATTCCAGTCAAGGGACTGGGCACAGAAATGGCCATCCATGATTCAGGGTACCAAATTCCAACCAATGGTCTGAAGAAAGTGAAATGGGCACACAATGAGAAAGTGCTTGATCCTGCTAGAGAAATAGGGAAGAGATGCTTCCAGAAAATATTATATTAATATGATATTATCAGATTTTTCAGCCTCCTATACTTAGGAAGAAAACACAAATAAAGCTTCTTTAGCCAAGGGGAAATGCTTCTGAGGCTGGGTGAGTACCTTGTCATTTTGATGTGTGTATAATTCTTCCGATCTGTGCCTTCGCAGGGTTTTGTAACAGGTGGAAAGGATGGAATTGTGGAGCTCTGGGATGATATGTTTGAAAGATGCTTGAAGACTTATGCCATTAAAAGAGCAGCATTGTCAACTAGCTCAAAAGGTGCCACTCCCGAGTATGCAGTAGAAATCTTTCTGTTCATAGGGATAGAAAAGATAGCACTAAGTTCTTGGAAATCCATTTCCAAATCAGCTTTTTTTCTTCCACATTCAGAGCTCTTGGCTCCTGGTAGAATATCAAGGATAATTACCTAGTACTTTGAAACTATAAAAAAAAAATCCATGTAATCATTATAATTGTTTTAGTTTTTATTATATTAAATACAACATTTATAATATTAAATGCAATTTTCCCCCTCAGGCTTGCTTTTGGAAGATAACCCTTCAATTCGTGCCATCACTTTGGGACATGGACATATCCTGGTGGGAACAAAAAATGGAGAGATCCTGGAAATTGATAAAAGCGGCCCAATGACACTGCTTGTTCAGGTACTGTGCTCACACGTATCCTAAAGCACATTCACATCAGAGCTGGAAGCAGGGTGAGGCAACGGGGGGCACTTAGGGTGCAAAATGTAAGGAGACACACGCTCAGGGTCGGGCAAATGCCGTGTTAATTATCTATTGCTGTGTAACAAATTGTCACACACTTAGCTGAAAACAAACACATTCGTTATCTTATGGTTTCTGTGGGTCAGGAGTCTGAACACAGTTTAACTGGGTCCTCGTTTAAGGTTTTGTAAGGCTGTGATAAGGGCCAGGGCTGTGGTCTCTTCTGAGGCTTAATTGTGGAAGGATCTGCCTCCAGGGTCACTTGACTTATTGGCAGAGTTCAGTTCCTCGTGGGTGCAGGACTGAGGGCTTCTGTTTCTTGCTGGCTGTTGGCCAGGGGTCACCCTCAGCTCTCAGAGGCTGCCTGTTGTTCCTCGTCAAATGGGGTTCCCTGCTTGCTTCCTCAAAGCAAGCAAGGGAAAGAGAGTAAACGGGCACTACTGTGCCTTTAAGTAACTTTAAATGACATAATCATATCACATACATATAACCGTGAACACCCATCCCCTTTTGCCCCACTTTATTGGTTTGTAACATGCCACCGGCTGTCCCGCATTCAAAGGGAGGTGATCACACCAGAGTGTGAAAGCCAGGAGGATCATGAGGGTCACCTGTCCAGCACAGTCTGCCCTCTGGCCACCAGTTATCATGTCCCTACCACATGCAAACTACGCTCCCCCTCCCAAGGTCCCCTAGAGCCTCATCCCATTACAGTATCTGCTCAAAGTCATAATCTCGTTGTCCAGATCAGGTCCAGGTGTGGATGGGGCTTCTTTGGTATGTCTCCTCTTTATATGTCAAAGTCTGTCAAACTAACAAAAACTATTTGCTCGGCGCACACCACATATATGTGTCTCCCTAGATTTTGTGCATCATCCTAGTCTCAGCTTTGATTCACATAAACATATCACATGCTCCTTACCCCTCCTCTCCCCTCAGAAATTTTATTCAGTAAAATCAGATTAAAGTAAACATTAACAGAATCCCCACAGCTCAAAGAAGTGATCACATGTCACTTGAGGGGATGGGAGCCTGTGGAGGTGAGGAGGGAGTCCTGCCCACATTGGTGATGGACAGGCCATAGTTACTGATGGGAGAGGCACAGGCAGGGTGAAGGTGTGGATTCAGAGGTGGAGTGGAAGTGCACTGGTTGTCTAAGCTGAGGACCTCTGTGGGTCTGATGCAGGAGCTTTGCCTCCTTCCCCGAGCTGATGCGTGCTTACTGTATTAGGGCTGACCCCAAAATCCCATTGAAAGGGGCCCTCTGATTTGCTACATCTGAGAGCAGGTCTGCACACACATTTGGTTTTAAAAATCCATGTGCCCAAGCCTCACCCCGTTTATCTTGAATAAGAACCCGTGTTTTAAAATGTTTTCTGTGTGAGAAACAAACCTCAGAAGCTCTGTAGCTGATGGCGCCAGGCAGCCAAAATTGAGAACTGTGCTGAGATTCGACCTTGATGGGTGACTTCTTTGTTCTCCAGCTGCTCTTGTCTTTGTTTTTCTTTCTGGCCATGACTATGTATTTAATTTTATTGAAAACTGTTCTTTTTTTTTTTTAATCCCCAAATGTTTGAGACTCTAAATTCTTTGCTACATGCTATATTGCTAAGTACGTTGTAAGATTTACGCTATAGTATGGATTTAAAAAGCACTGTAAGATTTAAACTCTACATTTTCTAATTTTAAAAAGTATTTTGTCGAGCTCATTTTGTTTAAATATATTTTAAACTTGACAATAAAGGCTTTTCGCTTTTTCATTCTCTATAATTCTTTTCTGTATTTGTTTCTATTATTCTAATGATACAAATAACCACAGGTGCCATTTATTGAGCACCTACTATGTGTCAGGCAGTACTGTTGTGCAAAATTCCTCTCTCTCCTTCACAACAGATTTTCTCAGTTGTAATTGTTCTGTAGATGAGGGGCCCAAAGCCCAGGAAACTGCCCACAGCCACATGATGCAGGGCTGGGGTTCACACCAAGCTTTTGTCAGGTACCAGAGCCCTTTCTTTGTCACTCCACCAAACTGCTCTCCATGTGTCTCAGTGTGGAGACTGCATGGAGCTGGAAGAACCATCTTCTCTCTTTACACGTGTGCTTTCTTTTCCTTTTATCTCAGCAGCTCCCTTTCCTGTTCCAGTCGATCAAGCATTTGCCATTTCCTCCTAGGTAGAACTCAGTAGTTCAGTTCAGTCAATGTTTGTTGTGCTCTTGCCAAGACTAGACCTGTGCTGTGTGGGGTGGGCTTTACTATAGGGGCTGGCAGGCCTGTTCTGAGAGGTGGACACTGAAGGAAAGTTAAGGAACAGTAGAGGAAGTGTGGTTAAGACCATCAACTATCTTGCTGTGGGAAGACTTCAGAACCACTCTTCCAGTTTCACTAGCGCAACAATTCAACTTCATTTGGAATACATTGCTTTGTTTTCCCTAAGAGAATAGGTTGGGGGAGGAGAGAAGTGACAGGAGGTAAGTTCTGACAATCCCCACTGCATGTACTTTGAATATAATTAACGCTCAATTACGCAGCTGGCTATTATCAGCTTTAGGGTGGTCAGGAGCAAAGTAAGATCCCAAGCTCATCTCCTTGTGCCACGCAAGAGACTTCCAGCCTGCCTCCCTCACTGTCCATTCCTATGTTATACAGAAATTAAAGTACGTAATCGTATTGGATTAAAGAAATACAATTTTAAATCTATATATAAGCCAGTTGTTTGAAAGGGTCTCAGAGCCTACAAACCCTGTCCTCATTGTACAAAAGGACTTGGACTATAAAAGAGCTCCAAGCAGACCAGTCAGGGGGAGCAAGGGAGGGCTCGCATCTGACCCATCCTCTGGCCATGGCCTTGGGGGTGGGAGGCTTCTAAAGGGAAGGAAACTAAAACGCTGGGGGTGTAGGGTGCTCCAAATCTAATAAATTCAGAAACAGTATCTACACCCCTCTCACATATTTGGATGCCAGCTGTATTGGGAACTTTGTATCTTCTGCCAAATTACTGTTTTGCCGGAACAGCTTCCCAGTTACACCGGAATCATCCAATTTCTCTTTGGAGAGCCACCTGTTCCCCAAAGCGTTCCAACTGCAAACACCTTTCAGATGCCTGTGTATGGTCTTCTTTTTGCTTTACTAAGCAAAGCTTTTTTATAATTAGCCACTAAAAGCAGAAATTCAGTAAACAATCTGGTCTGTTTTATTGTTCCGTATCTAATCTATTCTTAACACTGCTTTATTGAGTGATAAGTTAAAGGCAGATTCATTTTCTTCCTAATTGTTCATTCGTTAAATACTGTTTCATCTCAGTTATTATTCTAAGTCAGTTAAGTGTGTTTGTGACAAGACATGAACATGTGGAATTGGTCCAATGCCTGTTGAGCCCCTTTCAGTTTCCTATGTTCACTGGATAGAACAATTTGTGAATAAATGCTGACCCTGAACTATACCTAGCACACTTGAAATGAAAATTTAGCTCTCTCTAGTTCTGCTCTGCCAAATGCTGTGCATTCAGAAAACTGAAATGGAATCAATTAACAAGAATATTGCTGTCCAGTTCTTCTGAGAGAGATAGGTGGTACCCACATCTTTTAGAATATGGTTTTATGGAAGAAAGTGGTTTGTGTCATTGTGACCAAACTGTTTTACAGGAAGATACATATATGCTGTTTATTCAATGTCAAACAACAGGATAAAATGAGGGCAGTTCATTATTCACTTGGATGTTTCTAAATGGCAAGATGTTTGGCATCATGTAAAGAAAACTTAGGAGCGATGTGAGTCCATACTTTGCCTTCCAAATGAATGCTTCAGCATCATGTAGGCCCAGCTTTAGATTCAAGTTCAAGTGAAAAATGTATTCAGTACAATCATTTTGGCTCAAGGAAACTCAAACTGTTCATATTTGAACCCATTCGAGAGACTCTCGGGAAGGGCTCGCGAGAAGCAGGAACTGATTTTTGTTGCCCTGCTTCCTCCCCCGCAGGGGCACATGGAAGGAGAAGTGTGGGGGCTGGCGGCTCACCCTCTCCTGCCCATCTGCGCCACAGTGAGTGATGATAAAACACTTCGGATCTGGGACTTGTCCTCCCAGCACCGTATGCTGGCAGTGCGGAAACTCAAGAAAGGTACGGGATGTCACCTTACACGTCTGTAAGAGTATTAACAACCGGACGTATTGGATTCATTCATCCATTCATTCAGCTACTATTTACTGAGAGCACCTATTACGTGCTCCCACATATTCTGGGCAACGGGGATTTCGTGTTTGTTGCTGCAGATGTAACTAATCACCTGGAGAGTTGTTCCAGAAGGCTGGCCTGATCCATCGGTGCCCAGCTCTATTCTTTATTTCCTTGCGCTGCACAGACATTTGCCACCTGGGGGCAATATGTCCTTCCTCTTCTCATCTAGAATTCTGGGAGTCAGTTGAAACGCATCAGCTTGTAAAGAATGCTGTTTATTTTTATGCCTAACAGTCTCCAGAACTGATTTAATTACTGAAAAATGAAAGTCAGTTTAAAAATAAGTTTTTTCTTATTCGTCAAGAAATGAATAAATATTATTGAACACCTATATGCACTAGAACTAAGAGGCATACCAAGAAGTACAAATTCAGCAAACATTTATTGAGCAGCTTCTATATATCAGACACTGGGGATCCCAGGATGAAGAGTCACGTCTCTACTGTCAGAGATGGACAAGATTTGAACAGATTCCCGGCAACAGCTGGTCCATTCAAATTGGGTAATTTGAGGAGAGTCCCAAACTGGGACTATTTATAAAGGGGTGGGCAGAGTGTAGGGAAATGACCGGGGCTAGTGCAGCACGACGTAGCTAATAACAGCCGGGTACTGTTGCCTGCCCTGGGCCTGAAGGGACAAGAGGAGGGGTGATTGCTGGAACCTTGAAAGTGAGAGCTATGTGAGACAACAGCCTGGCAGGAGCTGTGACCGTCAGCCCAGAAACTCAGCCAGCATCAGTGACCCCACAGGAAGCCAGCCAGGGGAGCACATGCCCTAACCTCCCTATCCTCTGTCCTGCCTTCCCCACATCCCTCCCTCCCATCTCCTCCTCATGCTCCCCCTTGACCAAACAAATCAGAAGCCACAGGATGAGGGAGCCCTTTGATAGAGGCCATGCAGGCCAGCTCCAGGCACAAAGCATGATGGAGAGTGGGTGAGGACCGACAAACAAAAGATCTCTGGCACAAACAAGGTATCACGGAGGCTCGGGGTAAGGCCCGCTGCCAGAGACAACTCCATCAGGGAGGAAACATGAGAGCCAAGGCTCAAAGGATTTGTGAAAGTTAAGATAGGAAAGGGTGAGACAGGGGTCTGGCCCTAGAGTGTTTGTGGTAGGTACTTTTGTAAATAGACATGGAGTGAGTATTGTAGGGGGATAAAATGAAAAAAAGGTGTCCAGTAGTGACAGTGGTGACAGTAATGACAGTGGCTAATATTGCTGAGCCAGTAACTGTGCTAGCACTTCACCTTTGGTCTTCACGGAAACCCAATGAGTAAGGCCTTTATTATTTCCACTTACATATTAGAAAACTGAGGCACAGAGAACTTAAGTCGTTTGCCCAAAGTTGCACAGCTAGTGAGTGATGGAACTGAGCTCATATCCAGGCAGCATGGCTTCAGCGAGCACACCTGCGTCCACTGCCTGCCGCTGGCTCCCCCACCACATGGCCTCTCTTTGCGCTGGACTGCTGGGTCTTCATAACTGGTGCAGCCAGGAGTCAAACCCAAGTCTGACTCCAAAGCCCATGCTCTCACCCACTACAGGACTGAATAATTTGGCCACTAATTTATATTGAGGAAGTAACAGACCGAGTCCTCACTGTGAGCCGCTTGAACATCAGCCAATGGACTTTATTTGCTAGATTAAAAATTAGTTCAAAAGAACAACTAGTAACACATCTGAGATAGGGTGGCCACTCAACCCAGTTTACAGCCAGTGTGCTGGTGTAATTATTAATAGCTCTCCCTTTCACTCTCAAGTGTCCCGGTTGGTACGGTAAATTATCATGCTTAGCCTAATCTTGATGACTCTCCTCAAGGGCAGGTTGGCCTTTCTGTTCTTTCAGCACTAGCACCACGCCTGACTCATAGTAGGTAGATACCTGCAAAGCGAATAGGGTGAAGAAAGGAAGGAAGATATACTTTAGATGAGCCAATTTAAAGTTCTTGTTGTGAACGTGGCTTTTCAGCCTGCTGTGAACAGTGGCTGAGGGGCGGGTGTGGCAGTTCAGTTTGGAATATCTTAGCACAAGGCTGCATGCCTGTCCCATCCTGGGGCTGTGCTCACCAGTCTTGACGATAGGAAGGACGGGGCCAGGGAGGGGGCATATCCTTAAGCAGGATTCTTATTAAATATACCCCCGTAGAGTCCATACTGCTCATTCAGAAATGTCTCCCTGTGATCTTACAAAGCGGTAGAAAGCATTGATCGTGGAGCACCCTCAGTCCAGTACTGATGAGTTTTGCAGACGCCTTTGGAGAGAATGTCCATATTCCAGGCTTCTCGTGACAGAAGAGGCAGGAACAAAATCTTCCACCTCTAGAATTATGCATTATAATCCACAGGTCAGAGAGTTAGAGTGACTAAAAGGAAAACAACAAAGTGCCCTAAAGCAAGTTTTGTGTGTAAGGCATGATGTGAAAAAAATGGTTTCCACTGAAAATTTATTACAGAACTCCCATTCTTAAGTATCACCTCTTGGGAGCAGAAATACTGGTTACATCAATCCTTTATTCCTTTCTCCCCTTCACTCCACTTGTATTTTGAAAACTCCGGGGATTCAGATACGAAGAAATGAATGAATAAACCTCAAGTAATTTGAAAACTTATTTTTAATATTATGATCATTGTTCTTGGGTTTGGAGGGAAGAGATGTTTTAAATTAGGAAGTTTTAGTTTTTCTCACCAGGAGTGTTAAAGACACACAGCCACATGTTCATGTGTGTATACACGTTTCCCCATCTCTTCATTTGCTTTGTTTGGCAGCAAAGTCACGGATGGTAACAGGGCTCTTTGGGGATTCTTTTGTAGGTGGAAGATGCTGTGCCTTCTCCCCTGACGGGAAAGCCTTAGCAGTTGGCTTGAATGATGGGAGTTTCCTGGTTGTAAATGCCGATACTGTGGAAGACATGGTCTCCTTCCATCACAGAAAAGAAATGATCTCTGATATTAAATTTTCAAAAGGTGACGATGACAGCAAAAACTTTTAAAAAATATGTTGGGACAAAAAAAGAGTTACAAGAGTGGACCCTTTTTAAATATCTCCTTGACATTTAACCCGTTTAAAAATGCTAAGTTCCTGGAAGTAAATTCCCACATGAAATGCTTTGGTGTTAACCGCTCATTTTCTTTACAGATACAGGAAAATACCTTGCTGTGGCGTCCCACGATAACTTTGTGGATATTTACAACGTCCTTACAAGCAAAAGGGTTGGCATCTGTAAAGGTGCTTCTAGTTATATTACACACATTGACTGGGACTCTAGAGGTAAAGTATGTTGTGGCTTTTAAAATGTAACTTCAGTTTTTAAAAAGTCATGTCTATTCATATATTGTTTCCAGAGCAAATGGCAGTTGAGTTTTAAAGAAAAATAGAAGGGGAAACGCACAATATAGATGGTTGTAATTTTATAACCCAGAGGCAGCTGCTATTAACATTTTGAGTATTTTTCCATGTTGTTATTATTATTATTACTGTTATTACTACCACTACTGTAATTATTATTAACTCAAGCCATTGAGTTGTAAGACTGTTGAAGATACACACTGCCTTCTGTTGCCATAGCAAGCCACCAGCTCGCCTCTGGGTATGGCATGTTGTGTTCTTGCCTTGCCTCTCCTCCTTACTGCGTTCCCTTTTCCTACCAACTCTCCATCTCCCAGAGAACTGCCCGAGAAGCTTCAAGTAATTGTCATCCTCCGTTGGAGGTAGGAAGCTACATTCAGCTCACCTAGAGTTTCTCTGCTTTCTCTCAAAACTCCTAATCTAACCACTCTCTCCTCCAAGCCATGCCCACAATGCCATGGGGATTTGTCTACTTATTTATGTAACAAATCTAGCTCTCGCCACGTGCAAAGTCTTAAGCCAGAAAATGTGGAGGATCCAGAAGGGAGTGAGACGTGGTTCTTACTCTCGGCAAAGTTAGTGTGGGAGACATGCTTGTACCTGAACAATACAAGAGCACAGACTGGGTAAGGCATGGGAGTAAGAAACGGTGGGTCACAGGGGGAGTGGTGAGCGGGGGCTCAGAGTGGGCCAAGCCAGCATAAAGCCCCCAGGGTGCAGCATCCGTGCTCTAGGGTGGGTCACTTTTAAAACCCATCCCAGGGACTTGGCTGATGTTGGAGTCTGGAGCAGATTCGTTTTGGAATGGGCAGGGTGCCAGCTTTCAGAGAAGTTTTAGTCTCTTGTGGTAGAAAACGGTGTGTCTGAGGAAAGAGCTCCCGGGGAATCCATGGAGCCTTCATAGAAGGAGTGACCTTTGAGATGGATCTTGAAAGATGAGTAGAAGTTCACCAGATAGTGACCTCTGAGACAAGCGTTCCAGGCTCAGAGGGAGCAGGGTGTGCCTCTATGTGGAGGTGGGAAGAACGGGGCAGGCGGTTAAGAAATAGTAATGCTGAGTGGCTGAGGGCGTGAAGGGCAGGGAATGCCCAGAGGCCAAGTAAAGGAACTGTTATGTCACGCTAGGAAGTTTCACCCTGAACTTTATCCTGTAGGGATTAGGTAACTTTGAGGGATTAGAGTGGGGCATTCCCTACCATCTTGGGGAGGGTGAGTGAGCCTAGAATCGGGAAGTAACTAAAATAAACCAGGAGAAAGAGATGATGAGGGCCTCGACCAAAAAGAGGTTATTTCAGAGGTGCCAGAATATTTTATTTCATGTATTTCTTGAAGTAGTGGCCGTAGACTGATCCTTATTCCAGGCAGGGATTTACTTGTAGTTGTACTTGCTGCACAGGAATTTGAACTTGACTTAAGCGTTACAACCCGCAGGTGTTTTACGCAGTGCAATAGATGGGAAGAAGGCATGCATGCCATTTATTGTGGGAGGTGCGAGTCCCAAGCAGGGCACAGGGCCTTTTCAGGTCTGGACCATCCGACACAGTGCCAAGGGCTTAGGCTGGCACGTGCGATCTGGCAGGACACTGGCCAGGAGGCCTCAGGAACCAGTGAGGCCCGGGGGGTAAATGGAAGCAGCTGCTTCTCAACCCCCCTGCTTTGATAGTCCCTGCTTTATCACTTTTTTTAAAAAAGCAAAGATTTCACGCTGTTTGTTCTCTGACTAACATCCCTAGATATGCCCCCTTGTGAGAAAGCCTTAGAACAGTAAGGGTCATCTTTATGCATATGTAGAACAGAGGGTGGTGAGTTTTATTTAGAATCTAACACACACACACAAACACCTGACACGATATGTGAATCCCACCACTACAGTGACCATTGGGGGTTAAAACCAATTATTATTTACATTTTATGGACTGAAGGGCCAAGAGAAAATGGGGCATAGGAAGAATATGTTTTGATTGGGAATATTTCTTTAAAATTATTTTTAATTGCGGCAAAATACACATAACATAAAATTTACTATCTTAACCATTTTGAGTGTACAGTTCAGTGGCATTAAATACATCCACATTATTGTGCAACCATCCTCACCATCCATTTCTAGAACTCTTTTCATCTTATAAAATTGAAACCCTATACCCATGAAATAGTAATTCCCTTTCTCCCTCCCCCCAGCCCCTGGCAAGTACCATTCCACTTCATGTCTCTATGAATTTGATTATTCTGTGTACTTCATATAAGTGGAATCATACCATATCCGTTTTTTTGTGACTGGCTTGTCTCACTTAGCATAATGTCCTGAAGGTTCACCCATGTTGTAACATGTATCAAAATTACTTTCCTTTTCAAGGCTTTTGTTTTATCTGCATTCTGTTTATCCATTCATCCATCAGTGGATACAGCTTTTGGCTGTTGTGGATAATGCTGCTATGAACAAGATGTATAGTTCTTTCGAGTATATGCCCAGAAGTGAAATTTCTGGAAAAAAGGATAAGTCCATTTTTAATTTTTTGAGGAAACACCATACTGTCTTCCACAGCAGCTGCACCATTTTACATTCCCACCAATAGTGCACGAGGGTTTCAACTTCCCTGCATCCTCATCAATACTTATTTTATGGGTTGTTTTTTTTTAATAGTAGCTATCCTAAACGGCTATGAAATGGGGCATTGCAGTTGTATTTACGTTTGGGGAGTTTCTTTTTTTTTTTTCAAGTGTGTTGTAGGTCCTGTGTCAAACGTAGGGATATAAAGAGGAATAAACCCCGGGTGGAAAGGAGAAGCCCTTGGCCGGGATCAGTGGGCCGCCACCGCAGAGGGGCCTGGAAGGAAGTCTGTATTAAGGTCCTCAATGTGAAACCATCACTTTGCAGGGACAGAGGCAAACCTCACTATTTTCAAAATTCTGCCCAAAACTAGAGTCTCTGGTCCCACGAGCACTCAGGGCGATGGGAAAAGCAGTGAGAGTCAGGAGGCCGAGTTCTTTGAAAAGCCCCTTGGCCTCTTATCCTGAGTGGCCCCTTCAGTCAGTGAAGAGGATCAGACCAAATGGTTTCTGTGACCTGAGAGGAGAGTAGAATATTTTTGATTTTTAGGGAGGAGTCAACGCCATCTGGAGAATAAGAGCAAGTGTGCCTGTGAATATTCCCTGGTTTAACCACAGTTTTGTGGCCGTGAGACACGTGTCACATTGATACTCTTCTCCTGATAGCCCAGTTCCTAAAGTGCCTGCCCTCAGGCACGTGCCAGGCTGCCTCAAGATCAGCCTAGCCTTTCACCGCAGGGCCTCGAGGGCCTGCAGAGGGTAGAGAGCAGAATTTAGGAGCAGGGATCTGTTTCATTCCTTTGATCTTGTCAGAAATAGTGAACGCATTTGCCGGAGCCAGCTGGCTCCTCAGGGGCGGGGAATGGCACAGGCGCCAGCCTCCGCAGCCTTCCGTGTCCATGGCAACCACAGGTCCCAGGAAAACTGAAAAGCACGTCGGGCGTTTGCGGGAACATCAACTACCCCTGAAGGGAAGCTCCTGCACAGAATACCTGGGAAAGAAAAAATATATACGGAGAGAGAGAAAACATGGAAGGGTATTTTCTAGCTGCTGTTCATTTCCAGAAATATCAGGGCTGTAAGATCTTTTACCAACTAACAGTTTGAGCCATAATAGGACATCTCATTCCCATTTTCATTGCAAATGGCCTGATATGTTTGGTATATTTAATACCAACTTTGGAATTGTTCTAACTTGTAAATTATATAGCGACTAGGTGACATGTACGAATCACACTGGATCATAAAGCTCTAGGCACCTGCAATGTGAATGATTTACTATACCTGCTTAGTGATGAGGACAGCTATCTTTTTCAATACTCTTATTCTGTGTGCATAGACATTTCTAGTGAATAAAAATGTGAGGATTCTGAAAGAATAGGGTTACTGTTATTCAGGGGGCAGATTATACATGGATTATACAGACTTTTTGCTTTTTGCTTCTGTTCCTGTCCTCAGAATATTTCCATGGTTATATACTACAGAGCAGCAGGCAGTGGAAAAAAAGGAGTGGTGACCTAAATAGTTCCTTTACGCTTTAAAAAAAACAGTTTAATAACAGTAGTAGAGAAAATTTGGGGGGAAAACACACCCATAATTCCACCTTCCTAACACAAGAATAATTGATTTTTTAAAAAATTTCTTCATATCCTTGGTTTCAGGAACCCACTCAAGGCAGCTTATATTTAAAAATAAGAATAAAGAATGACTTTATTGGAAAGATAGGGATATCTCATAGAATCCAAGAGCGGGAAGCAACATCTCCCAAGAAACTGGCATTAGCAATGAATCCGAAAAAGCCTAGAAGCCAAGCAGGGAGCTCCCCGCCCCCCGCCCCCTGCCCCGCTCTGAGGCAGCCCGTCTCAGTGTCCACTGCTCTCCCGGGCCTGGTGCCTGCCTGTGGCCCCTCTCTCTGCACAGGCAGCCTTTCCCTACTTCATGTGCACGTGGCCTACTCTCTGTTGCCCCCAAATGCCACCCCCAGTCCCAGAGGCCACGTCTCCTCCCAACGACGCATCCACTGATTCAGCCTAAGATTCCAGTTTCCCAGGAGAGAGAATTTGCCCAGCCCCGTCTCCAGCCTGGTCTCTCGTGGGTCAACATCCACCTCCAGACTGCAGACATGATCGCAGGGGCCCAGCCCCAGGTGGAGAGCAGTTCTCAGGGAAGGGGCGTGGGCTTGGTAGGTACCCACAGGTGTCTGTGGCGCTGCAAAGCACTTCCGGTGCTTGCAGAAGTGGCTTTTTAAACATCCCTGCAGTCAGAAAGTACTTCACTGAGCTATCTGAAGAGTATTTGGTTTGTTTTATAAAGTATGATCTTTGAAACTATGGTGTAAAGCGAGTTGTTAGGATTCTCTGATAGCTACAGTCCTTTGAGTATCTTAGTATCTCATGGCCAAAAATCATCTAAAATTATCTATATTCAAAGAATGTTTTCATTGAGTCTTTTAATCCTTTTCCCACATCCTTTGTTATTTGCAGTCACTCTTGAGAATTCTAAAAGTATACTTTGCAGATATATCTAGCTCATTGGAAAAATATTGATTACTCATTTTTGTTATAATGCTAAATAGCCAAAGCTGATTCAACTCCCTTTTTTCTTTTTTGATTTGTGTATGTTCAGCCATAAAGTCAGGAAAATGGACCCATTTCAGAGAAAACGTTTTCAAATTTACTTGCTCCTCACAGCCAAGGCAAACCCGCTCATCACCATGTTGTAACTAAGCAAACTGGAAATGATTCAGGTTTCAGTTACAAAGTGAGAGAACCTTGGTTTTAATTAGTCACTTAGAAACAGATATGCAACTCCTGAAGGTTAGCCAAGCTAGATTTCAGACCTGGATGGTACCTACTTAAACATTAAAGAACATGATATAAATCACAGAGTTCTTATTTTGGTATTATTTTTTCCAAGAAGGACATTTCAACACTACGAGACATAAACAGTTATGAAAGAAAGAGAGGGAGTAGGAAATGTTAGTACGTATATATACACTGAGTTATTTGCAGATGAAATGTTAGGATATCTGACATTTGCTTCAAAGTAATCTGGAGTGAGGGAATGAGTGGAGATTCCTGCAGCAGGGCCAGCCATGTGCTAATAACCATTGAGGCTGGACATTGGTCCCATAGGGCTTCTTTATACTATTACTTCCGTATGTGTTTGAGATTTTTCATTGTTTAAAACATGCTGAAAAAATATTAGAAAGTAGATCTTTTGAGTCACTTAAATTTTCAAGCCATAAAGGATCATTGATGTGTAGGAGGAGAATTAAGAAATCTGACCTTTTTCAACATTAATCAAAATGAATCCAAGATTAAAATTTTACATCAGACTGAAAGACTATTTTTGCTCAGCATTTTGTTTTGGGAAGTCTTGGATTTCTTTACAAATTTTCAAGTGAAAAGGGAAGAGGGGAATTGAATGAGCATTTACAGTTTGTTTTATGTGTCCTTGTCTTCCTGTTTCTAAATGTTAAAAGGGAAATTTAGAATTTATATCTTAGTAAACATGAATGCTTACAAGGTTCTTGCTTCTGGTGCCATAATTCTTGCCAAAGCAATTTGCTTTTACTACATTTCTGTGCTAAGAGGCAACAGGGAAAAAGAGCAAAAAAATAAATTTTGTCAGGCTTTGGAAAAACAGCTACTTTCAGTGCAACAGAGTAAAACATAGCAAGCTTGAGTCTCCTATTTTTGAGGAATGTTCAAGGTCAGATTTTATGAGGTCCATAGGTTTAAAAATCATAGCTTTGGGGTTTGTACCCTGCATGTAATTGTCTTTACATGGACTTCTGGATCATTCAACATATATTTACTCAATTTATGAAACTTTGATTAAAATGAATCAAAATGGTTGCAATCATGCTTACCACTGTATAGCAAAGATAAATGCAGAGATTAATTGTCTTCCTACTTTATTCTATCATAACAGGAAAATTATTGCAAGTTAATTCAGGTGCCAAAGAACAACTCTTTTTTGAAGCTCCAAGAGGCAAGCGGCATATAATAAGACCTTCAGAGGTAACAATCGCACACAAATCTTTTTAAAAAATATCTCATGAAGATTTAATATGTGCATTTTAATAAAACCTATCAGTTGTTATTCACTAATATGAGTAATATTTGTGTATCTTTAAGCTTGATCACTTCTTAAATCTGACTGCTTAACCTGGTTTCCTACTTTCTGAGGACATATGGATTTACTATACCACCAACAGAGTTGGCATTCTGCTTAATTTTTCTCTGCCGGAAGACAATGACTGAGCCAGCAATTTGGATGCTACATATTACTTTTCCTGTTCCACATGTCCTGGCATTTTATACAAAGCTTTTTATGAATATAAATTTTTGAAACATGCTTTCTGAATGGTTTCTTGAGAAAATAAATTATAAATTATTTTTCAAAACAAAACTATCCACAACCTGACCATCCTGATGTAGCAAACTATTTCCCTTTTCCATATTTTCCTTGTGCTCTTAGCCTCATACATTGTTTTTTAAGTGCTGAAATCAAAGCCTAGATAAAATTTTTGAATCCATGAACTAACACCTTCCTAAAAGTTCTTGCTAAAAGCTCGACTGCTTTTGTCTTTCAGTCTTCACGATGTTTCCATGTAGTGAACCCAGATAGCCAAAAGGTCACTGCCTGATTGAGCACTAAGGATGTCCTTTGAGTCCCAGGAGACAATCTGACTTATATATTCGCTGTGTAACAAAAGAAAAGGAAATATTGCTTCCTTAGAGGAAAAGGGGTCAAGGGTACACCGCTGAGGGACAGGTGTCTTCCTCTCTCTAGCTTCAGTTAGCCAGTAATATAAACTAACCCAGTCTTCTAATGTGCTCCCAGAGACATCTGGACTCACGCCCATTTATAATATTTTCATTGTTTCTAAAGGAAATATATGTGCACTACATAAGAAACCCAAATTGTTATGGATGATGGCATTATATTGATGGAAACTGCTAACTGATCGGTTGATCTCACTCCCCAATTCCAGTGTGTCTATCTTTGATCAATCTCCGTTTTAACTTTTTTACATGGGGAAACTTTAATAGCCTTGAGTAAGGGATCTTTTCAATTATGTCATTCCTTCACTGAACATCTGTGGAATGTGCCGGGTACTTCGTTTACCTATATTCCAATCCTGACAACAGCCCTGCGTGAGAGTTGTCAATCTCATTTTACCAACAGGGAAATTAAGGCTCCAAGAAAGTAAAAGGACCATGGAGCTGTGATCCCAAGCTAGAAGGGTCTGTGTGTGACCCCACAGCCTAGACCATGCAGTATCATTTTATATCACTTCACCTGTATTTTCCCTTCCTGTTCTAGTGCCCCAAATAAATATACTAAAATGAGATGCAGTTGAACCAAATGGTAGAGGGAGGATGAGACCACCTTGGGACAGATGAGCAATTATTATGTTAAAAAGTACCTACAACAGGGAAATTTACATTTGAAGGCTTCCTGAAGCGCCAGGCTCTGGCTCTGAAGAGTTACTTTGTCCCTCTGCCGTGTACGGTTGCTGTTCCAGAGGCTGATCTCTGGTGCTGTTGGTTGGGGAGTCCCTCCAGCTAATGTCTCCTCAGCCTGGCCACCCTGATGTTGCCTCTACTAAGAGCCCCAAAGAAGTAGCTCATCATTTTACTTACCAATATTGTCAGGCCCTTCGATTAAGTATGAAGGATTTTGAAAATCTCCTTTTCAAAAAAGATTTTTTTAAGGAAAAGTCATGGTGAAACTAACACAAAGCTCACCCAGCAAATTGTTAACTGTGACAAATATTAAAATGTCCATTTATATCCATCCAGTGCAGCATGGTGCAGATAAGCCAGTTCTATACTGGGAGCCCAAGTCTCTGCAGCTCGACTTCCCCTCTGCTTGCTAAGCAGGCTGGGATCTAAGTGACTAACCTCTCTGCGGGCTCCAGTCACCTCCTCTGCAAAATGACGATGTTGATGACATACCTGCCTGGGCCAAGGTGCTGTGGGGGACACCCCCGGAGGACTCTCCCTCCATCTCAAGTCCAGGGTGTTTGACAAGTTTATGTACCCCTTTTGGGTTTTGTGGGTTACAAGGATCATCCTTTTTTTATATATATTTATTTTATTGAAGTATCATTGATTCACAATGTTGTGTTCATTTCTGCTGTACAACAAAGTGACTCAATTTTCCGTGTGTGTATATATATATACATTTTTTTCATATTGTTTCCCATTATATTTTATCACAGGATATTGAATATAGGTACAGGGACCATTCCAAATGCCACATGTTAAACACAGTTTCCATACCTTCTCACAAGTTAAACATATGCTTCCCCTGCAGAGCACAGTGTCCAGATCTGGCCAAAGGTGCTCTGTGGGGGTGACTGACTGTAGGGTGAGCAATTTCTTCCTGTATAATGAGGCCAGGAAAGGTGCCACCCAGAGAGGTGGCACGGGGGGTAGACAAGGAGGGTGTCAGAGATGGAATCCCGTATCTGTAAGGCAGGCAGTGGCCAGAAAGCCCATTTCTAGAGCCAGAGGGGAGGTTCCCTGCTTCTTTTCCTGTGAAGGTCAGTTGAGAATGTCATAAAGACTTGGGGAGACTCCATTTGCACCTCAGAAAACTGAGGTAATTGTTGGGGGACCACCTCATGTCACCTCAGTCTATGGCCCTGCCTGAGGCACCCCAAGTCACTGAATGAACTGCTGCCTTTTGGTTCCAGTTCTGCATGTGTCCAGAAGAAACACAGAATATTAAATAAGGAGAAATTTGAGTGACTGAAATATGTATAGCACCTCCCCACGTTGTGACTAAAATCCTGGCTGCATCTTTATCTTGTCATTTCCCTTCTAGGCAGTGGTACCAAGCAGAAAACAACAGAAATGGAGGCGAGGTGCGTTAACAACGTGCAAAGCAGTTTCCAGGTCCAAAGAGAGCAATCTGGCCTTTAATTTTAGCTACAGTTCTCTAATGATTTTTTATACCCGTCTAAACAGTGCTTTAAAATGCGTATGTAAAGAAATTGTAATGTTAAGGTATACTAGCAGATCTTGAATGAAAAGAAATGAGATCAAATCCCCCAGGAAAGTCTAACAACAAAGTGTTACTGTTTTCTTTTTTAAAAAAGGAAAGAAAAGCCTATGTTTTATCAAAATTTAACCTACATGAATTGCAAATCTTCTGTTCGTGAATTTCAGATAAAAGTTTTAAAAGATAGGATGTATATTCGTGTCAATACAATATGAACAACTCTTCCCGTTTTTAAGATGGTCTCTCTAGAGCATGAAGAATATTAAGCTAGCCGCAGAATCTAATTACTCTTTCCTCCAAGGAAGCAGTCCTTTTAAAAGTTATGTCCTGTGACTTTTTAAAATACTTGGCTAAATGATCAGCCCCATTGATCAATCTAGCTCAGTGGTTCTCAGTTGGGATCACTTTGCCCCCTCTCCCGGAGATATTTAACAATGTCTGGGGACAGTCTGGGGAGGTGGTGCTACTGAGGTCCAGTAGATAGAGGACAGGGTTGCTGCTAAACAGGACAAGCCCTGACAACAAAGAATCATCCAGCCTAAAATGTCAACAGGGCTGACTCTGAGAAACTCTGATCTCGCTTATGGCATATACAATGATAAACATCTAGGTCAGAACTAAAAACCTTTGTTATTGTCAGATGTCCATAATTCCAACATGTTCATTTTATCTAGGGGACCATATATGGAGGTTTGACTGCAGTGTTGGTGTATTGACACAATGCATATACCACTTTAAAAATGCAGCTGAGAACATAGGCACTACAGCATACAACAAATGCCTGGTGTTGGCAAAGTCATCGTTTAGAACCACTCAGCCTCAATTTGTCTCTTTTAAATGAAACAAAAATCTCTAGGTTGTACAAAAATATATGAATTTTCCTTCTTTCTTTTCAAGATCGAGAAGATTGAGTGGGACACCTGGACCTGTGTGCTGGGGCCCACCTGTGAGGGCATCTGGCCAGCGCACAGCGACGTGACCGATGTCAATGCTGCCAGTCTCACCAAAGACTGTTCGCTCTTAGCCACAGGAGATGACTTTGGCTTCGTTAAGCTTTTTTCATATCCTGTCAAGGTAATGTTGCATGTTTATTACGTATACTTGCTCAGTCTCATTAATAACCCCAAATCTATCTATTGTATATAAGTGGATTTTTTAAATATCAGAGGCATAAGCAATCAATAGTGTCATCTACAATATCATGGTTATTTATGCTCTATAGAAACCTCCGGGACATTATGTTTACTAGTTTGAGCTAGAGTCTCGTGGAGTTTAATTCCTCCTTGAAAGGCCGTCCGTGGACATCAAACCCAACATCTCACAAACGGCAAAGTAAAAATTTTCTTTGCGTCTTGGCCTGGTGTCTTTACTAGCATACTTCTAGAAACGAAGACACTTACTACCACGCAGAGCAGCCCAGTTCGTTTGTAAATCGCTCCATTGTTAAAATGCTTTGCTGTATATTGGGCTGAATTTTTTCCTTTAGCCAGAGCTCTGCCTTCTGAATCATTGTTGAATGAGTCCAGTCTTGTGATAGCCTTTTCTCCAGCCTAAGCATCTCCAATTCCTTCAGCCACTTCCCATGTGACAGGGTGTCTAGCTGCCTCCTCCCTCTAAGCATAATCCATTTTATCAATTCCATTAAAATTTTCTTTTGTTTCTTCTTTCAGTTTTATTGAGAGAGAACTGACATATAGCCCTATGTAAGTTTAAGGTACACAGAGTAATGATTTGACTTACCTCATGAAATGATCATCACAATAAGCTTAGTGAACATCCATCATCTAATATAGATACAAAACAACAGAAAAAGAAAAAAAAGTTTTTTCCTTGTGTTGAGAACTCTTAGGAATTACTCCCTTAACAACTTTCGTGATATCCTACAGCAGAGGTAGCTATAGTCACCGTGCTGTAGCGTTACATCCCCAGTACTTATTTAGCTTACACCTGGAAGCTTGTACCTTCTGGCTGCCTTTGTACAATGCCCCCACACCCCTCACTTCTGGTAACTACCAATGTGATCTCTTTTTCCATTAGTTTGCTTATTTGTCTGTCTGTTTTGCAGCATAGTTGACCTAGAGCCTGTTAGTTCAGTGATCACATCATTACTGGCCGTGTTCCCCACTCTGTGCGTTCCATCCCCATGACTCAATTTATTTTGTAACTGGAAGTTTGTGCCTCTTAATCTCCCTTACCGTTTCAATTTCATTTTAAACTTTCTCATCTAAAACCAAATTCAGGTCCACCCAAGTAGCTGCAAATGACATTATTTCCTTCTTTTACTGGCCGAGTTATAGTCCATTGTATGTATGTGCCACATCTTCTTTATCCATTCATCTGTTGATGGACATTTAGGTTGCTTCCATGTCTTGGCCATTGTAAATAGCACTGCAATGAACACTGGGGTGCATGTATCCTTTCAAACCATGTTTTTCTCTGGATATATGCCCAGAAGTTGGTATATCCAGATGCTTGCTGGATCATATGGTAGCTCTATTTTTAGTTTCTTTTTTTAAAAAAATATTTATTTGGCTGCATTGGGTCCTAGTTGTGGCATGTGGGATCTTCATTGCCATGTGTGGGATTGTTTGTTGAGGCATGCAAACTCTTGGTTGCAGCATGTGGGATCTAGTTCCCTGACCAGGGATCAAACCCGGGCCTCCTGCATTGGGAGCACGGAGTCTTAGCCACTGGACCACCAGGGAAGTCCCCTTAAAAAAAAAAAAAAAAAAAAAAAAAAGAACCATGTTTAGTTTCTTAAGGAACCTCCATACTGATCTCCGCAGTGGCTGTACACCTGAAACTAACACAACATTGTTAATCAACTACACTCCAATACAAAGTAAAAATTAAAAAGAGCAAATTCAGTACTCCTGATGTAATCTGACCAGCTCACCATACAGTAGGACTCTTCTTGTTTTGATTTTAATTTTGTATTAAATCAAACTGAGATGGCATCACCTCTTTTGGCTGCCACACCACACAACTGAATCATAGATGTTATTCCCCAAAATGTTAAGGTTATCCCCTGTCTTGGACTTACACAATTGATTTTCTAAAATCTGAGTATAGAATTTTATATTTGTACCAAATAAGAGGTATCTTGTTTATTTTCCCTCATTGTTCCAACCTGTCAACATCTTTGAAATACCTTTTCACAGTATTAACTTTCCCTTACAGCATGATGTCATCCTCTGATTTCACAAGTGTGAGTTCCAAATCATGGAAGGAAAAAAAAAGACAGAACAACTAAATACCACCACCAAGAGGCCCCATTCAGTTTGGCATTCTATTCAGTAAGGCACATATATCAGTAACAGACATTTAAATCTGAGTGACCGTGCCATCATGGAGCTCACATTTCTATCTCTAATCCAACAAGATACCATTAAAACTTAGCAAATATTTTGCTGAAAGCCAGATTGTGTCTCTGGTATCCCTAATCTCTCCTAATAAACCAATCAATAAAAGATATGCAGTTAGTTTACAGTGTACCCTTATTGCTGCCTAGTCATCATTACTTTCTTTTCCCAGTGCTTATCAACTTTGTGTAATAATTCACCCTAGAATTTTCTAGGGATTGCATCAACTCATGAGTCAATATCTGCCAGAGTCTACTTGGTTCCCCTTTTGGATATAGGAACCTTTTTTTGGGGGTGGCGGGGGGATGCCACCTCTTCTGGTTTCTAAACTCTCAGCTATTACAGACCTTATTTCTGTGTTCCCACCTAAAGGTGTCTGTACTCAAGGACATGAGCTCTGTTTGGCCCTCTCTTGTCTGAAGAGCATTCCCTTTAATAGAGGAGATCATTAAATCTGCCTTCTCTTCATATTAAACCATCTGATATAAGAAGTATTCCTAACTTTTCTCTCTTTTTCTTCTAGCCCTAAATATATCTTTAAAATCCTTTTCGATTGTCTTAGTTTTTGACTTCTGCATTCTTGAAACTGTAAAATTGTCTGTAGAAGACTTTTGTGTTCATCCTGGTTATTCGCTCCAGCCACCTCTTCAGCCACTTTGGTTTCTTTAGATTCCTTCCTCTTTCCTTCTTCATGTGTTCAGATCTCATCATATTATCATTTTGGGTAGCTCTTCCAAATACACTTCTGATTATGTCCAGTGTTCCCTTCATTGTCCATCCCTAATCCCGAAGGCACCTGGTAGCCTTCTCCCAGTGACTCATCACTGTACTGTCACCTATCAGCCCTTCCTATTTGCTAAGAATTCAGTTCTATGTGGCAATTTTCCTTGCTACTTCTACATTTTTTGAAATGTGATTGCTAGCAGGACAAGTCAAGAAGTTAGTGATACCCTGGTTTTAGTGGACTAAAGTTTGGGCCGGTGTTTAGATACCTGAAATCCCCATGGTGCTATTGCATCATGCTCCTGAGCTAGATTTACTGTTGGTCTTGGGAGTTCATCATCCACAGCCCCGGCCTGAGCAGGAGGGCCGGCTATCTGTCTGTCTGTCTGTCTATCTATCGATCGATCCATCAGTCGCAGTAATTTCACCTGTGTTCCTCCAACTCCCAGAGTTCCAGGAAGGCTCCTCAGGGACAACCCCAGGAAACAAGGTAGGGCCAACTGGAGGGGCTCTGGGGCCCCCCTCCTGCTCCAGCCAGAGTCACTCTGTGTTTTTGTATTTTATACATTGAGCTTCTGTGTGAGAGTTTTTCCAAGATTTTGTTACGAAAATTGTCAAGCATACAGGTAAGACAAAAGAATGATCCGGTGAACTCCCAGAAACCCACCACTTAGATTCTATGATTCAAAGTAAATTGTTGACATCAGGATACTTACCCCTAATTGTTTCAACATGCATATCATTACCTAGAGTTAAGGGTTTTTTAGTATTTTTTAAGTAAAATTTATGTATAGTTGAGGTGCACCAACTTTAATGTTCCTTTTCATGAGCTTTGACAAACACACCGATATAATCCAAACACCTATCAAGATATAGAATATTATCATCACCCCAGGAAGTTTCCTCTTGCTAACTTCTGGGTCAGTCCCCACCCTCACTCCACCCTCAGATAAAGAAAACTATTCCAGTGTTTTGTTTTTTTAACCATAGATTAGTTTTCCCTGTTTCAGGACTTCATATAAATGGAATGATCAATTAGGAACCATTTTGTTTCTGGCTTCTTTCACTGAGATAGTGTTTCTGACATTTCTTCATGTTGTGTGTAACAATAATCCCTTCCTTTTTATAGCTGAGTGAAATTCCATTGTGTGGATATAGCAAAGTTTGTTTATCCACACAGCTGTCGGTGGATACATGTTTTTCCCGTGTTTGGTTATAATGAAGCTGCTGTGAACATTTTTGGATAAATCTCTGTGGACATATATTTTCTTTCTTTTAAATAAATATGTAGGAATGGAATTTCTGGGTTATTAGGGAAAATGTGTGTTTAACTTTTTAAGAAACTGCCAGATCTTTTTCCACAGTGGTTGTATCATTTTATGTTCTCACCAAAAGTGTAAGAGATTTCCAGTTGCCAATTCAGTGTTGTCAGACTTGTAAATTTTAGCTGTCCTGAGGAGTAGATAGTGTGATCTTATTGTGTTTGTAACTTATGTTTCCCTGGTGACTAATCATGCTAAGCACTTTTGCGTTTGCTTAGTGGTCATTTGTGAAGTGTTTGTACAAATCCTTTGTCCACTGTTTTAAATTGGATTGTCTCTCTTTTTATTCTTGAGTTCTACTGTGTAAGATCTGATTGAAGAAAAAGTTTCATAATTTAAAAGCATTTGAAAACCACTGGCCAATAGAAACCACTATGATAAGTATCACTTCTCACCTTCTTTTTTTCCATCTGATTTTCCTGGCACTCTTTGCCTTCTAAATTCATGGACCCAGTCTGGCTATATAGTCACACTCCTTAAATGCTCTGGGTGTGTTGGTCACACTTCACCCTCTATTATGGACTGAATGTTTGCATCCCTGCCAAAGTTCATATGTTGAAGCCCTAACATCACATGTGACTAGATATGTAGAGAGGGCATTTACAGAAATAATTAAGGTAAAATGAGGTCATAAGGGTCAGGCCCTGATCCAATACGATTAGTGTCCTTATAAGAAGAGACACCAGTGAGCTTACTCTCTCCCCATGCACACTCCCACTGAGGAAAGGCTACATAAGAGCTTTCTAAGTGCTAATATAAGGGGTCCACAAGCCAGAGAGAGAGCCCACACTAGAATCAAATTGGCTGGCACCTTGATCTTAAACTTCCCAGCCTGCAGAACTGTGAGAAATAAATTTCTGTTGTTTAAGCTACCCAGCATGTAGGTTTTTTTAATGGCAGCCCTACCAGACTAAGACAGCATCCTGTTGTAGTGTTCTAGCACTAAGTACCATGTCATCAAATCTTGGTGATGCCTATGAGACCATATTATCATTACACAGCTCTCTGTCCAAAATTCAAGTTCCATTTGTTAGGCTCTAACGTCATCTCATCTTCTTAACCCTTTTCCTTGTTCTCCTTTCCTATGAGCTACAAGGTTTCTCTTCTAGAAACTTTTCTGTCCATGACAAACATATGTTCTTATATATGCAGTTTTACAATTTAAAATCTTGATGTGGGCATTAGCCCCTGATAATCACATTGTTTCCAGCCTCCATAAGATAGAGTCTCCTTTGCCAGAGCTCACCCATTTGTCCAGTACCTTAAGCCATGTCCCAGAAAACCTGATGCTGTCCTGTAACACCATCCATATAGCTAGCTAATTGCTTCCCATAGCCTCCCTTCCTTTCCAAAGCTGTTCCACTTTACTCTCTTAGAGAGGTTAAGATACCACCATGTCATTTGCATTTTTAAAATCCACCCTCAGGTTGTTAAGTTTCCTTCTCAGAATAACAAAGGCTCTAGAGAATGGTTTTTCAAAGGGGAACCTTGTATATAAAATTTTACAGATGGAGAAACTTTATGTAAAATGCTGTGAATGTGGGGAAAGGGTTCATAGTTTTCATCAGATTCTCAGGAGTTTCTCACCTAAAAGCAGTTAACAACCAGCACTCTGGAGACATATTCCAGATTCTCTATTCCTTCATGACTCAATGGAAGAGGAAGGTTGTGGTAGTGAGTTCTGATGGGTGTTACAGAAATGCATAGTTTGGCATGATGACCCAGAAGGACAGCTCATCTGACTGGCTGTGTCAGGTCTCCAGGAGGCTCTGTCCATAGGCCCTCAGGGAACCACCAAACACCTGCCCCTGGGGGAGCAGCTAGCTTCCTGGAACCTTCTAGTAACTGTGAATTCCCATTATTCTTTCGTGGGGCAGTGATCTTGTTTCCTGTTCTGAGAATCTTGAATCATCTCTGCTAGAAGAATCTCAGCTTTGTTAAACAGCTTCAGTGACTTAGAACTTTCTCCTCTTTCTCTGTCTCCTCTGTGCCACTTTCTTTTCCCCTGCAGCCTAATTCTGATTCCTTTAGAATACTTGTTCCTTTCTATCTTTCTTTTTGGATTCTTCTGTCCTATCTAGATGTAGGAGTATAGAGAGGCATTTTTCAAGCTCTTTCACTTTCTCCTTTTCTCAAGAGACCAGTTTACATTTGTAGTTGATAAAATGGGTTAGTTTCCACTTCCAGGAAGAAGACCAGTAGGACACATGGCTGTGGCCACTCTGACTGTCCTCTTTGTTTCCATACTTTCTGGATCTCACGTGGTCACGCAGTGATTTCCCTTGGAAACCCTTATTTTGCTCTGCCTATTCTCTAGCAAATAGTGGCTCTGGAGGGCTTCCTAGAAATGCGGCCTGCCTGCTTGCCTCCCTAATCTTTCCAGACTTAGTACTCTGCCGAGGAGTGGGCACTTCCACTCTGCTGTCGGGTGGGGGTCAGCCAAATACACAGAGATCTTGACCAAGAGTATTTCAAAGTCTCGCACTCTCCTGCCCCTGTCTCCTGCCGTGCGTCTGCGCTGGTTTCAGGTTTCCCAGTGTGCTCATCCAAAACCCTCTGGAAGCCTCTTGACAATGATTGAATAAAGTTTTCATCTGAGATACCAATGGCCCTTGCATGACCTCAGAAAGTGCATGCAGCTTCCCACGTTGCATAAGGTATTCCCTGGGACTCTCTGAGAGAGTGGAAAAACTCTCCCTCTATCCGTGGCTCCTGCTGGAGCTGTTTTTGCCAGGCTATGGCTCGTGTGCCAAAAATGGAAGCTGGTCTCTGGTGCCAGTCTGGGCTCCTCACCGCTTGTCAGGACTGCCCTGGGGTGAGCAGCTGCTCTCACCTCACCCTCATCCTTCCCCACCGGGGCAGTGTGGTGTGGGCGCCACTCTGAAGAACTTTCAGCAGTGACTGATAAATTGGGTTCTGTGTATTTGGTTGTGTTTGTTTGAAAAGGAGCTTACTTTGTTTCTTTTGTGTTTGTTTTCTGTTTTTAAGGTTCCATGTCAACTTGTGTATTAATTGAATTTTTCAGTTCATGTCCTTTATTTTGGTGGGTTTGTTTCTGTTTTCTCCTTGTTCTTCTAGCTCACTTTGTTTTAACATCAATTATTTGAGTGTTTCTCCTGTTAGAAATTGTTTCCAGTGTCCGTGGCAGAAATTGTTGCATTCATTTCAAATCTGACTTGCTGCCCAGGATCATAAGAAGGCCCTTGCTCTTCTGTCAAGCCTGGGCTGTGGTACAGAAGCCACTGTGGGGGACGACCAGGGAGACACTTCTGATCTCAGATGTCAGCCAGATTCACCATCAGGAGTGTACACTAGAGACCTGTGGAGAATGCCTGTTTGATATTTGAGAGAAGCAGAAAAAAGCGTTTTATACTTTCTTAGGCTACTCTCTTGGGCTCCCAGAAATAGGTTCTGTAGTTTCCATTTTATTCATTCCCTCACAGACTATTTGTTGAGGACCTGCGATGAGGCAGGGAACGTTTTAGGGAAGAAAAAGAGCTAGTCCCTGCCCTCATGGAGCTTAAACTCTAGAAAAATGTAGGGAAATTACTCCTTATGTGAATTGTTTCATTTGTATCCAGTAGAAGCCACTCTAGAGAGTAACCTGGATGAAATAGTCCAGAAACAGAGGTAATGAGACCCCCGGTGGAGTCATCGCCGATTTCTGGCTTTGCAGGGCCAGCACGCTAGATTCAAGAAGTACGTGGGGCACAGCGCCCACGTCACCAACGTGAGATGGCTGCACAGCGACTCTGTGCTGCTCACGGTGGGCGGTGCCGACACGGCCCTGATGATCTGGACCAGGGAGTTTGTGGGGACCCAGGAGAGCAAGTTGGTGGACAGTGAGGAGTCGGACACCGACGTGGAGGAGGATGGAGGTGAGCCCGGTGCCGCGTGCCGACCGCGCCTTCCTCCACACCCACTTCTGCACCACCGCAAACCAAGTCTGCTCCCTTCCCATGTCTTTCTCTTTGAGGCTATGACAGTGACGTTGCTAGAGAAAAGGCCATTGATTACACCACCAAGATCTATGCTGTGAGCATCAGGGAAATGGAAGGTACCAAACCACACCAGCAGATGAAAGAAGTTTCAGTGGAAGAAAGGTATGGTGTTGCCAGGTTTGTTTGCACTTATTATACTTGACGAGAAACTCGTTGAAACCAGAGTGCATTTTCTTTGCCCTCAAAGTTGCTGTTTAAGCTAGTCTTTATTTATGTACATGCACAGAGTCTTAACCTGCACACAGGCTTAAGCTGAGGGAAATTGTCCACGGCATTTAATGTGCGGCAAGGGTGGGTCACACTTTGCAGAAGTTGTTTATGGAAAATGATTTGGTTAGACTAGGCTTCCCTTTGCCTAGAGAGGATGTCAGGACAGCCCAGATCTGTCTTGAACATGATGGCTGATGGGAGAGCATCCTGACTTGGGAGGTAGAGGGGAAGGCAGGATTCTGAGGTCTAGGAGGAATATCTGTGGATAGTGAAAAATCATCTACTACCCAGAGTCTGTGCACTACTCCATATGGCTTGGTGTGCCTTCTCTTACTGTGTCTTCACCTGCCCAAATTTGTTCGGAAGTGTTTGACCATTCTAGGCCTGACCAATTTGATTTCATTGCTGTGGATCCTCAGTGTAGAAGGAGGATTTCTGGTATTATTTGAGGCCTTTCTGATGTGCTATTGTAAGTATTGATAAAACAGTATCATTTCTAAAAAGAAAAAAACACAAAAAACAACCTCATAATTACTACAGTTATTTAATTTACCATATTCATACTAAGGAGGATAAATATTGAATAAAAACTCTAACACCTAAAGAGAATTTCATGGATCTCAAAGATGTTTAAGAATTCTCTGTGGGCTCTTTCCATTGATATGGGTTCAGTGTTTACATGTACCCTGGTCCCATGATGTATACTTAATGCAATTCAAGTTGCTTTTTGCATTCAGCATGGCTTTCTGCCTAATAAGTATTTAATAAATCTGATCTATCACCTTTTACTATTAGGTGGAAATTTAAATACAAAGAAATAAAGTGTCATTTCCCCTCCTGCTTCAGTTCTGTGCCAGATGTTAAAATAAGCCTGATAAATGGTGGGTGTGCTACAGGCAAGAAGACTGAAGTGATGGAAAAAAAAAAATCCCTAGTTCTTCCCTAGCATGTTTGTTAAATGTTACTGTCAGGGTTCAATGTTCTCTTTTGATTAAAAAAAAAAAATTAGAGCTTTTTCTGCAATAGTCTGTAAATTATAGTTTATTTTGCTTGCAACATGGTTTTTTAGTGACCACAATGAGGAAACATTTTTTAAAGGACCTAATTCTAAGAATAAAGAAAGAAAATTTTAAAAAATCATATGCACATAAGTACATGAATAATCCACTTAAATAATCCACTCTAAAAAACATTTGGCCTAAATTACACATTCTTTTGAAAAAGAAATTACTCAACCTTTCCAATTTCACATAACATTATGAGATGAGTTGACTTGGCTATTATTCCAAGGTTGCTTCTGTCTGATTGCTGCAACCCAGTGATTCATCGTGCTGAGATTTAAACTGGCCACTGAGATATAGAAATCTAATCACATTCCTAAATCCAAGCACTACAGCTAGTTTCTAACCTAAAGTAAGGTGCAACTGAACCTCTCTTGGTCTTGGTGTCTTTTACAGGTCTGTGAAAATTTCATACCTGCCCAATTTAGAAAGAGGTAAGAAAGGTGAAGGTAGAGAGGACCCTAAGAATTTTCAGTCTTAAAATCCAGAATTTTGAAGCTCCCTCATTTTCTTCATCACACAAGATTGTCATAGATTAGCATACACAGGATTGACTTTTTTTTTAGTACGAAAGAAAAAAATGCTTCATAGTCTTGTGAGATACAGGAGTGGGTATTTCAGTACTTTACTGGCATTTAAAAAAACAATTCACACCAGGGTGTAGTAAAGAACATGTAGTGAAGAATACAATTTTAAGATATAAATACAGGGTCCAGAGGAATAGTCAACCCTTTTCTATAGATAGCAATGTCTTCGATAACTTTAAAAAGCCTTGACAGCATCAGTTCCCAGAGGGGGCTGTAACCATAGAGCAGGATGCCAGGTGCACGGCATGCTGGGAGCTAAGCAGGACCACACCAGGAAAGGGCAAGGGGAGAAGGAGCAGTAAGTGGTGTCTGAGTTAGCAGCCTCCATGTGCATGAGTCAGTTCCTAATCAGAGCTGAGGACAAGCAGTCTCCTCCAATCCTCGTCAGTGACTTCAGGGGAGCTTGAACCTCAGAGACAGGACTGTAGGCAGCTTCTAAACTTCTAAAGAAAGGGGTACCAGGCAAGGCAGGCATTCAGAGAATTTGTGAGAAAGCAGGATGTGAGAGGGAAGGTGGGGCAGGACCAAGCCCTTGGGGCAGGGGGCACTCCAGACAATAAGTCAGGCAGACAGCTTACCTGAGTCCTCCACCTAGGGTACAAAATGGGCTCCACAGGCTCCAGCGTCTTGAGCATGAGAGAGAGCAAATGCTCAGGGTCTCAGATGTCATGTGCAGGGGGCCAGGCGGCACCCGGGTTCTCCCTGGGAATATTCAGGACTGTCAACCCTGACACAGCTCCATTTGACTACTTCATGCCCTACTGACTGGGGACGGTCCCTGACCTTCTCTTCATTGTTCCCTCCTGTGTATACCTGCAAACAGCTGGGTGCCTGTGCTATGTACCTGTGCCAAGACATGCACCAGTAAGACTAATAGGAGACAAATACGCAAGGAGCACAAGAGATATGAGCTCAGAGCACCCACTCAGTGCAGGGACTTATTTTGCCTCCTACCAGTGTTTCAGGCAGTTCTACCTCCAGTTTAAATCCCTTTCCACCTAGAACGGTGAGATGAATGCAGCATCTGTCATATTGAGAACAGTGCTTTGAAGGCAGCTGCACATTACGTATCAATCAGTTTTTAAGCCACTGAATTCCTACTTCCTGAAACTTATGGTAGTCATAGATTGTTTCTAATTAGACTCAGCTATTTGATTTTTAAGTAGCTGGGGAGCTTTGGATTGTGCTTTTTTGTGTGACTCTAACACGTTGTGAGTTCTTGTTCTTCAGAAGCCATATGATCTTCAGTTTCAATCTTTCGAGAGGTGGGAAAGCTGAAAGAAATGGGTAATTGCTTTGAAAAGAATACTAGGCTACACCTACCCGTATGTAGTCACTTCCAGGTGTCTACTGAGCATCCTGGTCACCCATGTCAGCTTTGCTCTCGCACGCAGGGCTGCCTGGCCTCTGACACAGCCACGCCCGTCCTGCCTTGTGTGAACTGTGGAGTCCTCCTGCTGGTCTGCAGCCAGGGGTGGCGTGTGGCTGAGGAAAGTTGGGAAGTCCTTTCCCACGTCAGAATCCACACCTCCAGAACCTAACCTAGCGCTCAGAATGCGCACTCATCTTTGGTTCTCCTGTCCCAAGCAGGGAATCTGGTCTCTATTGAGTGCACATTCATTCATTCCCCGTAGCTACTAGAGACTGCTTAAATTATTGTAGACCTAAAATAGAAAAAAGTACTCTCTTTTTAAAGTCATGAGTTTATATTGATATTTTAAATGTAACTTTTTTTTTGCTTTAATAGGAGCTTTTTCCCTGTCTTTGATGCACCATGTAATATATTGTGTTTCTAAAGATTATATTGGATACTCTTGTCTAAAACTTCAGAAGTCTTTCTTTTCTGGTTTTGATTCTTGGCTCAAGCTCCCTAAAGTTGGCTTCAGAGAAAATATAAGACACCTGTTACCTTAGAATTTCATAAAATTGGTAGACAGTGAAAGGAACAACCAAAGTCTTTCACACTTGGCCTAAATTCTCTGTGTCACGTGTGGCCCCAGCAAGAAAGATACTCTGCAAAGGAAGTAATTTGGAGAGAGCTTAATGAAGGGACTGTTAGCAAAGATGTGGGCAGGGTTAAGAGAAATAATAGGGATGGGGTAGCACCTTGGGGATACTAACAACTGGAAGTCAGTACCGTCCCTGGGGCTGAAGGGGCAAGGGGAGGAAGCTGCTGGCAGCTGTGGAGAAGGTAGCTGTGGAAGCAGGCTGCTTTACAGGAGCTGAGGCCTGAGGGAGAGTGCTGCAGGTAACTGGCCTGAGTCCCAGCAGGGAGGCTTTGAGGGAATAAATGCCTCAGTTGCATTCTGCTCCCACTCATTGATCTGCTGGCGCCTCCCTTTAGCTGAATCCAGTCAGAACCTGAAGGGCAAGACAGTCCACTGAGACAGTCCACAACGGCCAGCCATGGAGGGCACCCTTCTCTCCTGCTGGAGGGTAGATTTGGAGGGGCGCATGGAAGATAGCAGCTCATTCTCCTTTAATTTTTTTCCTAATGGAAACTGGTGTTATTATCACAGAAGAGAACTTCAGGCCATTTTAATATTGAACAGTAATTACTATCCTTCATAAATGCCTTTGAATATATACAGGTATTTATTACCTGATGTTATAACTGTATATATATATAATCAAAGATGCCAGTAAATACAACCAAATCAATATCAAGAATTATTAGAGACACTTAAAACTTTACCTAATTTAAAGTTTTGGTGAGCTATAGTTTTTACACCACTGTCTAGGAGTACCTCAAGAACCAACTCATAAAAGATGAGAATTACAACTTTTTTGAATCAATATTTTATAGTCACATGTAATTTTTATATTCCCCAGTATCTTTAGAAATAACATTTAAACATCTTTGTCCCATCTCCAAGATTTTATTTTCACAGTAAGACAAAACCCAGAAATTAGAAACTTAAAACTATAGAAATGTTTGATACCAATATCCATTTTTTCATATGGATCAAAATATCATGCAACCCCAGTTTTGCATCCTGTGGTAACTGGGTGATTACCACCGAGATGAATCACAAAGGCATTTTCTTAATTTCTAGATAGGATCTAATAATATCTCCAAATCTAGGATATGGTCTTTTATTAAAATCCAGATATGCTGACCAGCCATTAGTCTTCCTAGTTGTGCCTGGTGGGACCACGTCCTCACCTCCTCCCCACCTAACTGCTTAGATTACTCCTCTGCGTGGGCAATAGTAATAATGGAGATTTTTATTTAATATATTCATTTGGACCCTGCGTTTGGACAAAACTCCAACTTTATGACAAAAGATACAAAATAAATACAAAATGAAATATTTTTATGGAAATTGGTATTAAAGTATTCACTACTATTTGTTTTTCTAAGTGGATGAAATAGCTTAGGGATTGTTTTCTCAATGCACCTGAGCCAGCAGTCTGTATTTTCTCAGGGTCCTTTATTAACAAGTGCTGAGGCTTGCATCTTCTGGTTATCTGTCCAGGAAGGAATAAAAGAATGTGGGACTTAACCCTTTCTGTTTCTACACCATCTTTATATCATCATCTTGCCTGTTATAGCATTTTCCACCTTTTACTGAAAGAAGGAGAGGTTCAAACTCTCCACCTCTGTTTTCCCACCTCAAAAGCTGCATAACTTAGTCACAAATCACAAATCAAAATACCAAACTAAACATATTTTTTTCTTCCCTCAGAAAGGCCTTGAGCTTCCTGATAGCCTCTCATGCTTAGACGGGCAAGGTCATCTCTCCCTTAAAAAAAAAAATTCTGAATTAGAAAAGTTAGTTTTTAACACTTAAGTTGTTTTATCTTAGCACCAGTTTGATGTAGTTTACTTATAAATTATGGGTAACTGTAGTAAGTGTGTGTGTGTGTGTGTGTACCACAACTTTTGTCCATTTCATTCACTGATGGACACTTGGGTTATTTCCACGTGTTGGCTGTTGTAAATAATGCTACTGTGCATATAGGGGTACAGATATATTTTTGAGTTAGTGGTTTTCATTTCCTTTGAATATATTCCAGAAGTGTAATTGCTGGATCATACAATAGTTATATTTTTAATTTTGGGGGCCCCTCCATACTGTTTTCCATAGTGGCTGTACCAATTTACATTCCCATCAACAGTGCACATGGGCTCCATTTTCTTCACATCCATGCCAGCATTTATTATCTCTTGTCTTTTTGATAATGGCTGTTCTAACAGGCATGAGTGATATCTCATTATGGTTTTAATTTGTATTTCCTTAATGACTAGTGATGCTGAGCATCTTTTCATGTACCTGTTGGCCTTTCATGTATCTTCTTTGGAGAAATGTCTATTCAGGTCCTTTGGCCATTTTTTAACCGGGTTATTTGTTTTTTTGCTGTAGAGTTGTATGAGTTTTTAAATATATTTTGGATGTTAACCCCTTATCAATATATGGTTTGCAAACATTTTTCCCATTCCATAGATTGTCTCTTTACTTTGTTGATGATTTCTTTTGCCATGCAGAAGCTTTTTAGTTTAGTGTAGTCTGATTGTTTATTTTTTATTTTGTTGCTTGTCCTTTAGGTGTTGTATCCAAAAAATCATTACTAAGATCCATATCAAAGAGCTTTTTTTCTGTGTTTTCTTCTAAGAGTTTCATGGTTTCAGGTCTTACATTTAAATGTTTTTAATCCATTTTGAGTTAATTTTTGTGAGTGGTGTAAGCTATGGGACTGGTTTCATTCTTTTACATGTGAGTATCCAATTATCCCAGAACCATTTATTGAAGACACTGTCTTTTCTCTGTTAAATATTCTTGGCTCCCTTGTAAAATATTAGTTTACTGTATATGCTTGGGTTTATATCTGGTCTCTTGATTCTGTTTCATTGGTCTATTTGTCTGCCTTTATGTTGATACTATACTGTTTTGATGACTATAGCTTTATAGTATAGCTTGAAGTCAGGAAGTGTGATGCCTCCTGCTTTGTTCTTCTTTCTCAGGATTGCTTTGACTATTCAGGATCTTTTGTGATTCTGGATAGATTTTAGGAGTGTTTTTTCCTACTTCTGTAAAAAAATGCCATTGGAATCTTGATAGGGATTGCATTGAATCTATAGATGGATTTTGTAGTATTGACAGTTTAACAATATTCTTCCAATGCATGAACATGAGATACCTTTCCATTTATTTGCCTCTTCTTCAGTTTCTTTTATCAATGTCTTATTGTTTTCAGAATAGAGACCTTTCACCTCCATAGTTAAATTTATTCCTAAGTATTTTGTTTTTAATGCTATTGTAAATGTGATTGATTTCTTTATTTCTTTTTCTGAAAGTTTGTTGTTAGTGTATAAAAACACTACTGATTTTCTGTGTTAATTTGTATCATGCACCTTTACTAAATTCATTGATTAGGTTTAACAGGTTTATCATTGTCTTTAGGATTTTCTATATATAAAATCACATCATCTGAAAATAGAGACAATTTTATTTCTTCCTTTCCAATTCTAATACTTTTATTTCTTTTTCTTACCTGATTACTCTAGCTAGGACTTCCAGTACTATGTTGAATAGGAATGGTGAGGGTGGCACCCTTGTCTTATTCCTGATCTTAGAGGAAAAGCTTTTAACCTTTCACTATTAAGTATGATATTAGCTATGGGCTTATCTTACATGGCCTTTCTTTTGTTGAGATATGTTCCTTCTATTCCTAATTTGTTAAGAGTTTTTATCATGAATGAATGTTGAATTTTGAAAAATGCTTTTCCCACATCTATTGATATTATCATATATTTCTTTTCTTTCATTCTGTTAATATGATGTATCACATTGATTGATATGCATATGTTGAACCATCCTTGCATCCCCAGGATAAATCCCACTTGATCATGGTGAATGATTCTTTTAATGTGCTGCTGAATTCTGTTTGCTAGTATGTTATTGAGAATTTTTACATCTGTATTCATCAGAGATATTGGCCTATACTTTTCTAGTAGTGTCCTTTTCTGTGTTTGGTATCAAGATAGTGCTGTTCTCCTAAAATGAGTTTGGGAGTGTTTCCTCCTCCTCAGTTTTTTTGGAAGAGTTTGAAAAGGATTGGTATTAATTCTTCTTTAAATGTTTGATAGAATTTACCAGTGAAGCATCTAATTCTGGGCTTTTCTTCAGTGGGATAGTACACATATTTTAAAGTAGAAATCCTCACAGTTTAAATTTTTAATTTGAAATCAGTCTCCATCTTGGCTATTTTTTAAAGCAAAAGTTAGTTAATGACAGAGTTTTATCAACTTTATTATTACTGCTGTTACCTCTCCAAGATTCGAAACCTTTCACATCTTTCAGTTTCCCTTGTTTTTTTGGTTCTGGAGTCTCTGACTTTTACAAAAAGAGTTGGCTCAGTGAGAGTCAAAGCAAAATTTAGCTGCCCTTGGATTTTCTCTCACATCTAAAACCTCAATAGATATCCATTGTTTACCTGGAAAGTGGCTGACTGCATGCTGGCAAGCGTTTCAAGCAATCAGAAGTAGGATTGGTGGACTTTCCTGGTGGTCCAGTTGTTAAGACTCGGAGCTTCCATGGCAGGGGGCTCAGCTTCAATCCCTGAACCAGGGATCAGGGAAGTTCTGCATGCCGCAGGTTGTGGCCAAAAAAAAAAAAAAAAAAAGTGGGATTGGTGTCTGAAGTGGAATTAATGACACTTCTTTTTTATCCTACTCCTGTTGGATGGAGGTCTGAGGATTGCCTTAAAAGAAGTTGAACAATCACAAGCCTTTGTTGTTTGCCGGATTAGGAGATTCTTCTTATTGACAGATTAGGAGATTCTTCTTAATCCCCTCTCCTCAAACTAGGATGTCAACTCTGTGAAAGCAGAATCTTCGATATACTGCTTTATCTTCAAATTTGATAACAGTGCCAGCACTCTATGCATATTTGTTGAGTGAATGAATGAATGAACTTAACAACTTAAGATTTAGGTTGATTTCCAGTCACTGACATCCATGGGTTAGATATCAAAGTCTAAGATCTTGTCGGCATCTTGTCTTTGTATTCATAATCAGGTTTGGAAATGTCTGTCTCTAAGCCGTCGGCATCCCTGGCCCCTTCCAGCTCTCAGGTTAAAGGATTCTGCCTTTAGGCAATTTCAAACGGCAGCCTTAAGTGGAGAGACCCTTACTCCTAAGCTGCATCTCTGTGGCATTGAGGGTCCTTGTCACCTTTGGCAGGGAGAGTGTGACAGTACGTGTTTAGGAGGGATCTAGGGGATCAGGCAACTTCCCTGCTCAGTCATGTATGCTGCAAGTTTCCTTTCATGTGGTTAAACGAGTAGTGCCTCCAGCAGTTCCCATGGACAGGGACTCACCCCCAGGCACCAGTGCCCCCTTGCAGTATTCACCCATTTGGCTGTCAGCATCTCATTATCTTTCGCTAACCCCCACTTGTGGATTTGCAGGCACATCAGGATCCTGAAGGGTGATCTTTGTCCTCCCCCTGCCTCTAGTGCCTCACTCTGGGGACAGCGGTTAGAACAGCCCCAGAAATGTACTGGAGTGGAATCCTTCTCCCAGTCCTCCATGGCGAGGGGAGGGTAAAAGAATATTTTCCACTCCACAGACTGCCTTCCTGCACAGGGCGACCTCACCCTTCATCCGTCTCAGCTACCCAGTATGAGGAAACACTGAGGTGGCAGTGCCACAGCTATTCTTAGCAGGGAGTTATAAAGAAGGAATCTGTGAATACTCTTACATTAATCTTTTAGTCCCTCTGGCACATATTTACTCTCAATCTAGGCCGTATGTTCCTTAGGAAACCAAGAAGCTTTTACAAACCAAGATTCGAAGCAGACTCTGAGCTTTCTGTAAATGGTGGTCCCCTCATCTCTGAATCGACAGGTCCTAGGACCAAACGACCTCAAAATAGAGGGGGTCTAGCACTAGGGTTTTCCAAACTTTCTCTTAAACCGTGCTTATGGCTGAATGGGGAAGGCCCTGAAGTTTATCTACTTCTACTGTCTCATATGCTTTCCAAATCAGTTGGTACCGATTTGTGAACTTAAAAAGAAAATCCTATGAAGAAAACTGTACATCGTGTTTAGGGGGACTGGTTTGTTTTGATTTTGTGTTTTCTGTTTCAGTCCAAAATTAATAACTGCCTTTATCCTTAGTTCCTTAATATATGGGTCCATGGTATCAAGCTAGTTAAAGTTCCACTGAATTATAAACCTTGTCTATCTGACCCTCAGTGTATTAAGGGTCAGCCCTGTGTCTGTCACAGTCACCACCATGTGCCTCACACAGTGCCTTGCGCGTAGTACAGAGTGAACAAATATTTCTTCCATGAGTAGATGAATGGACACATTTACTTAGCCTGCTTCTCTGCATATTTAAGTAAATTAATCTGCCCTCGAAATAGCCTACTAATCTGTTTTTCTGTCAGCAAACCACTTTTACCTTCCTTTTGTTAGCACCGATGGGTGGTCTCACCTCCGTGGTGAAAATTGTGACCCATGTAGAATCGAATGACGCCCCGTCTTGCCATGGAACGGCTCTTGGTTGAATGATTTTTTATCTTCATACCCTCCATCCATTAGGAATTAAATCTTTATGTGGTTTAAATCTATTTAAATAACCCAAGGCAAAAAGAACTGAAAAGAAAATTTCATTTTACAGACAAAGCTTCTTAGTCAGCAGATTTACAGTGAAATAAAGAGCGTGCTCCCAAGTGGCAAAGTGTAAAAATATGGGAAAGGTTTAGACAGAGTTCCCTGAATTGAAACAAACCACCACCTGTAGGTAATCCCAGTTTTTCTTCTTACCTTTTGTGCTACGTTTGAGGACAGAAGTCTGCTGAGAGACCCTGCCCCCAATTTTTGAAAAATGCCTGATTTCTTTATCAGTAAATCCACATTTCCAGTTTGCCTGAGGCTTGATGAGCGTGGTGAAGCGGGACAACGCTCCCATGCACGGTGACATCACCGCGTGAACAGCCCAGCTCTCCTGGCACTTTCCTCAGCTCCACTGGCCTGACAGAAGCCCTTTGTCATCACTGATCAATAGCTGCTTTGTGAGCGTGTATTGTAAGAGTTGCTAAGAACTGACAGTCATACTAGCAGGTGCTGCTGAATTTACCGTACTGAGATCTGTCAGAACCACTCCATCCCACGGTGGAGGGACCGTAAAGAGCGTGAGATTTGGTACAGAGCCCTGCAGTTGCATCCGTGTTGCGTGCGTGCTAAGCTCAGACCTCACTCTGGGCGGGTGATTGTGCAGGTGTAGGGCAGACAGGGCAAGGAGCATCCTTGCTACTCCAGAGCATTGCTCTCCAGGCTAAAGTCTTCCTCACTGTACCCCTTCATTCTGTGAGAGCTCTGCACTCAGGGCTGCCCTGAGCAGGTAGAAGGTGGCAAGTTTCTTGTCCTCTAACAAGGTGGAAGGAACTGAAGTTACAGTATCTATTAAACCCCCATATGGTGAAATTAATCATTTCAAAGGCCTGTTGTTTGGTCATGTAGCTCTTCTAAAAGCTGAATGGTTAGTGATTTTTTAAGGGAATTTAATGCTACCTTCAAAAATGATTTCCCCTTTTCAAATCCCTTGATTTCCTGTGTTGTTTGAAGCAACGTAATGTCTTCTGACAATTTTAGGAATTTAGCCTGCCATTCACTAGAAAATAACCCGCTCACTTTTATCACAAAGAATATGCCGGGGCATAAAAATGCAGAGGTGCTATAAAATGCTATGAAGTGCTAAAAATGAGTTTTTAATAGATTAACACACCTAGGAAATCATACTCCTACGTGGAATCAGTTGACGCAAACCCGCTCACACATGAAGCTATAGAACATATCACAAATGGGTGAGCACTTTTCTACCAGGAGGGCATCTCTCTCTCAGAAGACAGTGGCAGAGTTGGGTCCTATTATTTTAATCAAGTCCCTGAACATCTCTCAGCTCTCCACTTGGAGGGAACGGGTGCCCCTGGGGTCGCTTACCCTCCTGCGTTTCACCGCCGTGGGGTCCTGATGTGGTGACTGAGGAGGTATCTGCAGAAGCGGTTGTTAGGGTGCGTGATTTGTGCCCCTGGAAACAGTGGCCGAGGGTGTGAGGTGCGGAGCATCAGGCTTCTTGCGGGTGGGCGGGAAGCATCCTGGCATGCTCTCTAACCAGCCCCGCCCACTCCTTTGAAGTTCACATCATGCTCTGCCGTCTTCTGTCTCTCCCAGGTCCTGTCCTTTATCAACTTCCTGTCTCTGTTCGGCCGATGGTCGACTGGCCGGCCCCAGCTCCTGCCGCGCTGTGGCTTAGGTCATCACCCGTAGCTCCTCTCTCCTGGACTTCCCCGTCTCTCCTCTAGATGTCTTGTTCCCAGAACACCTGATCTTCATCCTCATCAAGACATCCAGGGTCTAGACGCCTCCATTTTTTCATCAGCTCCCTCCTGGCCTCACTTTTTGCCTCCTGGCCTCACTTTTTGCCTCCTTAAATGCCACGCTTCCAGTCCTCTTGTCTCTTCATCCCTGTATTTTTCCTACAACCCCACTCCTCTACTCTTCTGACTAGAAAATCACATTGGCGCCAGTTGCCCTCACCAGAGTCCTTCCCATTCGCTACCCCACAGAAACTGTTCTCCTCCTTCCTTCTCTTCTCAGAGGAAGTGAGTCCCTCCTCCTAGTCAAGGCTGGTCCCTCCTATTCAAGCTGGTGCTTGGACCCCGGCCTCCCATCCATCCGAGCTCCCTCAGCATCTCTCCTCTGTTTATGTCTCCTGTGCCACTTGCCCAAAGCTGGATCCATGTCCTCAGCCAAGAAACATGTCCCAGTCTTTCCCATCCCCACCTGACTCTCTTCAGGAGAAAAACGAGTCCTTTGGCTGAGCTTTTACCCATATACATTGTTCCCACCATCACCTTCCCTCCCTTTTCTCCTTCTCATCCAGGCCTCATCAAGTCTCTCCATCACTCTCTGGCCATCCCATCTGTCTTCTGTCCCTGCCATTCCACTGACATGGTAACTCTCTAATTCCCAAATCCAGTCCACACTCCTCTTTGTGTTGCTTCAAGGACGAACTGGTTTCTTCTAGAGTAGCATTGTTCAGTAGAAATATAATGCAAGCCACAAATGTGATTTTTATAGTAGCCACATTACAAAAATTAAAAGAGATGGTGAAGTTAATTTTAATAATGTATTTTATTTATCCCAGTATATAAAAATATATCATTTTAACATGTAATCAATATGAAAATAATTTATTTTATATTCTTTTTTAAAAATTATTTTTACTAGGTCTTCAAAACCTAGTGTGTATTTTGCAGTTCTAACACATCTTAATGTGGACAAGCCACAGTTCAAGAGCTCAGTAGCCGCATGTGGCCAGTGCTACCGTATTGGACAGTGCAGTTTTAGATATTCTTCTGTCACTTACCTTCTGGAAACAATCTCTTCTGGCTCTCCTCCTCCCTAACTATTCCTTCTCAGTACCCCATCACTGCTTCCTCTTCCAGCCCTTCACATGCTTTTGGTCCTTAGGGTTTCACCTTTGGCCATTCTCTGTTTTCACCTTACACCCTTCTCCTGATTCACACATTCCACCTATGGGCTGATGATTCCCAAAGTCGTATGTCTGAGTCCCACCTCTCGGTTTAACCTCCAGCTCGTGTAGCCAACCCACAGGTGTCCAAAGCTTGACGTGCCGAAACGGACTCATCACCTTCCCTCCGAATCTCCTCCTGTCTCAGTCAGTGGTGCCTAGACGCCCAGGCAGGAAACTGGAGTTCCACTTGAACTGCTCTTCCTCCTTCATCCCGTAGAGCTAATCAATTACCAAGTCCTTGAGGGCTGCTTCACCAATAAATATTCACTTGTTTCCTTCTCCACAACCACAGCTTTAGTCCACATCTTCCTCATCCCTCTCTTGGATTATTGCACTGGCCTCTTAATAGTTTCTGCACCTTTACTTGTACTTCCCTCTGCTCCATCTTTTATGCCCTCAATTTTCACCCAGATAATATGATATTCACCTAAAATGGCCAAGTCTGGGACTATACCTCTATTTTGTTAAAAAGGGCTGTGTTACGGGCTTCATTTCAGTCAAGAGCATTTTGAAGATAGAAGGCTTCTCTCAGGGTAGCACGTAGTTCTCCTGCCTCATACCCTTCCTTGAACTCCACTTCTTCACTGAGCAGCTCTACAGATGGTTCTGGAAAACATAGGAATACGTTTAACAGAATCCAATTCCTTTTGTTGAGAATAGAGAGCCCCCATGGCTTTGGAGACTTTTCCTAAACCTGGACTCAGCCTAGAGCAGTGATTCTTAATCCCAATCTCAGCTTCCCCGCAACCCCCTCTCTCTCCTTATCTCTCTCTCTCTCCCCAGACATCTTTGAAAATGTGATTAAGGCATGCCTCTTTTCCCCAGAAAAGTGTACATGTGCAAACACAATTTGACATTAATGTCAGAGTTTCCACTGAGTCCCTGAGGCCCCTCCTTGGGGGTGATAGATCTTGTTGGAGGACAGTTCTAAAACAGTGCTCGCATCGTCCACTGGTTCCCAGCTGAAGCCAGGATCAAGGATAGCTGGGTTTCCCAAGACATTTTGAAAACTCTTAGAGCATTTTAATAACACATTTTGGAATCTGAAGAAAGCTACGTTTCCTCCAAGGACACTTTGAACCTTGTCTGACTAACAACACTAAAAACAATTCCAAACTTGCATTTCTTGGCTAAATGTAGCTGCGTTTCTCCACACCCACACCTCTCTTTATAGAAGCTGCTTGGAACGGCTTTGTTTCTCACAGGCTTTCTGAGCCTTCCTCCCTAGTCGGCTCTCACGTTGCGCTCGTCTTGGGTTGTGACTGACTTCCGTAACCACCTCAGTCATTTCAGAAGCTGCCCTAAGAGCCCTGGCGTTGAACCCTCTCCTGTGCATCTCAGGTCATCGTGTACTCTGCTCCACCCTGCCCTCTGCCGGCCCAACGCCCCAGGGAGGGGTGATGGGCAGGGAGGTGAATCCCTGGGCTCTGGCCGTCCTTGGGGCCCTTTGTGGGATGAGAACCTGTGTCAGGGTAACCCTCAGATGTCTGCAAGTGAGTCTAACCTTTCTCTGGGCCGTGGGATCACAGCCGGGATTGACCTGTCGTGGTCCTTCCCTGCTCACAGGGAACACAGGGCTCGGGGGGGTGAGGGGCGGGGGTGACTCCACCAACAGGTGTGGGGAGGGTCTGCAGCAGCCTGCACCGCCAGCACTGGGCGGGAGTGGGGCTGCCTCGCTACTCAACGCCAGGTCACACGCGTGAGCTCACGGACCTCTCCTTGCGTTTCCTGCCCCCGCCCTCCCTTCCTTGCGTAGCCTGCCCTCTCTGAGCTCAAGCCTGTCCTTCCTCCTCCCTCCTGATTGCCTAGTGTGCTTGCTCTCTTGCCAGGTTCCTTCCTTAAATTTCTTTCCCGGTGGAAACTCCTTCCCCTTTGTTTCCGGACCTTGAGTCTCTTCAGAGTCCCACTTGCCCCCATGAGCCCCCTGCGTGTCTCTGCTCCTCCCACCTCCAAGGCCGCCGCGCACCTTCCCAGCCCTCCACCTCTGTGCGCCTCCCTGCTGAATCCCAGTCACGCTCACAGCCTTGCTCCCTCTCCCGTCCTGTGTGCCCGCTGGGAATAACCAGCTATAAAGCGTTTATTGGACTGAAAAGTGAGTGAATGTGCTCACGCGCTGTACTCTTTCCCACCTCAGCAGAGCTTTTCAGAGTCACATTTCCAGAGGAATCTGAATCTGGAAGGATTTAGATCCACTGAAAAATGCTAAACCTCCAGTGTTTGGCTGTGTTGGAAATTGTTGGCAGTCCTTCTCACGTCTGGTGTTACGAACTCTGTTTATAGATGCCTGGAAAGAAGCCTTTAATGCTTGTATTGTGTTTTAACTTGCTTTCCTTTGGAGGCAGGGAATTGTCAAGTAAGTATGCACAGCACTCTGCAAAAGCCCAGGTGTTCAATGAGCATCTAGAACTAAGCGTTCATGCAGAATTCACAACCGTGAAGGGTCTATACTTACACTCTGCTGAATTTGCCACAATGCAGGTTTCTGCCTTTTGCCCCCTCATCTTCCGTTTTGAAGCAATACAGCTGTAAACATGCTTGTGAAATAAGAAAGAAACATTCTGAGATTGCTTTACTTTTCAGTTTTTAACTGAAAATCAAGGTGAAAAAAAGCATCGGATTGCCTCTACGTGTATATATATACAGTCTCCTGTATATATCAATACACAGTGTCTGTGCCTGTATGCATACTCTATACCCTGTATAATATGCGGCATATTATACAACCTGTGTATGCCCTGAAAACGAGCCCTGCGTGTAATCTCAAATTCTGCCTTATGAACCTTGCTCTAGTCCCAGTGTCCCCTTGCTCCCATCTCAGACCTTGGCTTGCTTTTGTCATACATTCAGAGACTCTTAGGTGGAAGAAAAAACCCACGGATTTCATGGGAAAGTTCCACTAAAACAGAAGAAAGAGCAGATGTCCCAGGAAGCGATCATTAACGCAAAGGCAGAGTCTACTTGTGAGAACGGGCCCCGCCCCCGGCCTCCCGCCTTTGCTCAGTGTGGCGGCGGCGATGTCAGCCGGGGGTGTCATTTTGCAGAGATGCGCGCGCTCCCCGTTCTTCGGTGGCGATTATGATGCCATTTGGTCCAATTATCACTTATGATTACATAACATGTTTTGATTGAAGCGTTTCTGAGAAAATAAAGCTGCCTTGTTTCTCCCCAGCACAAAAATGCAAGCCGTTCCAGCAGGCAGGCTGCCCTCCCGAGAAACACTGCGAATTATTAGGCTAAATTATGAGTTGAACTTGATTCACAAACAAAGCAGCCATTGTGCCTAACTCCCAGCGACATCCAGGAGGATGTGATTGTGTTTCTGACAACACGTTTCTCCCCAGCACACTCCAAAATAAGCAGAGGCCCCAGGCGCATTGGCAAAGTCCAGAGAGTGTGCGGAAGCAGTGACAAGGCTTCCTTTTTTCTCCCTATCCTGTAGGCGCTTTAGTGCAGAGTTTGCCCAGAGACGCCAGGGTATGAGCTTTCTGAATTTGTAGAGCGGTGCACTCTTTCATTTCTGTTTTAGTTCTTTGCTGGCATGCTCGGGAAGCATGGTGTGTGCCGCACAGGAATGTCTGTTCACTTGGACGATGCTTGTGCATGAGTGAGGTGGTTGCTCGTGCGGCTCTAAACTGTACTAAGTTTCTCACTTGGCTTTGTTTGCTGCTTCCAAGGGGATCCAGGTAATCCTTTCTCTTTGCGTAGCCCAAGAGCCATCGCTGATGGATTTGAACAGACGGCGGGAGTGGGTGCAGGTCCCCCCTGTCCAGCCCTGGGCCCCTAAACTCCTAGAAGTCCAATGTGAGGGAAGCCCACGTTACCAAAAGAACTGTCCCCCTTGTATACGAGTCCTTGAGGGCTTAGCCATGAAAGAAATCTCTTAATTAAAATTGGAGACCCAGATCTCCACAACTGAGAAGGGAAAAGCAACCTTAGGCGTGGTGGTAGCAGATGAATGTAGACCATGACCCTGAGGGATAAGGCATTGGAGGAGTTCATTCTGTCTTTCATGCCTTTGCTTCCTACCTGCCCTTTTGTGTGGCAGGAATGACCTGGGCACTCAGCCTTCAGGGCCTGTTCCCAAGCCTGGCTTGTAAGTCCTGCTTCACAACACGTCGTAATCTCTGACCACCTCATTCCAAATAGCGTTGGTACCTCCCTGTCTGAAGAATGGCTGGTGGGTTCAGGAAGCACGGCTCCTACCTTCTCAGGCTTAGGCTCCTCTTTGGTTTTAAAACCAGCCCCTCTGGCTCATGCATTCTTCCTGGCTCCCGGGAGAGAGGGACTGACCCTGACTGTGATGCCTTATGTGTGGGGAAGCTCAACCTGGTGCCTGTGAATCCAGGACCCAAAATGTCAGAAACAGCTTTTCCTGGGCGGGGTGGGGGCAGGGCAGGACAGGACAAACCCAGGCGAGGGGACCTCCAGGTTGGGGAGGAGAGAGAACGCCTGGAGCTGGTCTTAGCTGACTGCACTGGACAAGCAACCTTGCTGCCTTTTGTTCAACACTGTGCTTCTTTTGGCCACTTTCTGTTCCAGACCACCTGTGAGCAGAGCAGCTCCCCAGCCCGAGAAACTTCAGAAGAACAACATCACCAAAAAAAAGAAACTGGTTGAGGTGAGGAGGTTAAACTCTCTTGTTGTTAATCTGGTATCGAAGTCCTGAGACCTGCCTGGTGGACCTCACCACCTGCAGGTCCCACAGACACCTTCCAGTGACCCCGACGGGACCCGATGCCTCTCCCTATCCTCTCTGCCTCCCACACAGCACTGTCCCCCAGCAGTGACCAGAGTCACATCCCCTGGGTCATGTTCCTTCAGCCCTGCCACCAGGTCTTATGGGTACTAATTCAAAAATGTCCCGTGGCCTTCAGACGTGGCCTTCTCCCTGTACCTAGTGCTGATGGTGGTGGGGGGGGGTGATGGGGTTGGGGCGGGGGCAGGTAGAGAATGTGAGCTTATTCACCATCTCTAACGTTGTTTGAGCACTTGCCATGTGCTGGGTGACTTGCTATATGTATACTCCCCACCAAGTATTTCACACATTCCTCACAACTACAAGGTAGGTACCATTATGGTTCCATTTTACAGATGAGGACACTGTAGCTCAAAGAAGTCAAATGATGTGTCAGGTCCCAGCCCCAGATCACCAAACCAGTAAGTGAAGAGGGCTTTGAACTCAGTTATTAGGACTTGAGGATGGCAGCTCCAGGGGACCTACTTTTTTCTGAGAGAAGCCTCCTAACTGTTCTTCCTACCTTCAGACTCTTCCCGTTCCTCTCTGACACATGCCTCACCACCCACAACGTTAGCTCTTGAAAATATAACTCTTCACACCTCACCCCAGCTTTCAGACCCAGGAGATTCCCACATTCCCAATGGGATCCAAGCTCATGGTTTCAGAACCTCCCCCAGGAGCCCCCTTCCCGGCTCATCACCTGAGATTCTCCAACTGTTACTCATGTCTCTAACCCCAAAGCCATGAATGTTGTGTGAAGCTGCCTGGAACTTTCAGGCCCCTGTGCTTTCAAGCTCCTTATGCTTAGAAGTGTCCTCCTCTTCCCTCCCCACACCCCGTCCCCCCAAGCCCTTCTCCGTGCGGCCTTCCCTGATGCTCCTGTCCTGAACCCTCCTGCACTCTACCCACCCCACACCTCCACCTCCACAGTCCTTGTCACACATTCTACTGCCATTATTTCCTACTCGTCTGTCTCCTCTACTACACCCTGAACTCTGAGGCCAGAAAAATCTATCTTAAAATTTTTTATTGGAAAAGGGGAATATCTGGGGGGGTGGGGTATCATAGAACACAGCAAAGGTCAGGAAATGCAGCTGAACTTCAGGAAAGACAGGGTCCAGGAGCTGAAAAGCCATCAGAAGCCAAGACATGCCTCTTTCTGCACAGCAGGGCCTCATGCATGCCTGATGCAGTCTTCTCTTTTTCTGCAGACTTCTTGAACTTCTGTAGCAGACTGTGGTGCTATCCAGTGCCCAAGTTTTACATCTCCTACCAGTGTCCCCAGTTCTAAATTCCTGGGAGAACCTATCTGATTGGCCCAGCTTGAGTCAGTTGTGCACGTGGGCTGGGGATCACATGTTACACACACAGTTTCTGGGAAACACGTGGGGTGAGGGAGAGACGGCGGGTGGGTAGCCACTCACTGAGTTGAAAGGAGGAGAAGGGCTTTCTAGATGAGAGATACTTCAAAAAAAAAAAAAAAATCAGAGTCATAAAAATAGGAAAGCTCCTGATACGTGAGCTAAATAGACATGTCAGCTTGACCAAGGGTCATGGGAGATGTGAGAGCAGGGCCTGATTGTGCCACCTTAAGGAATTTGGACTTTCTCATAGGCAGTGAAAGTCAGTGAATGTTTCTGAGTAAGCAAGTGTTATGGTATTTTAGAATTAATCTGGTGTTTGCAATTGGCAAACTTTGGAGAGAGAAAAGTCTAGAATCAGGAAACCTAGAGAAAAGAGACCCACATCTTCTTAATCTTGTACCCCTCCCCCGCCAACCCCAACCAGCACAGTGCCCGGTGCAGAAGAGCTGCCAACAAGACAGGTGTGTCAAGTCGCATTAAGAACAGATCTGATCTGAATCAGTCACTGCTCTTTGTCATGGAAGACAAGAAAGGAAGAAGAAAAAGACTGTAAACCCAGAAGAGGATCTAGTTGTTGGGGAAAAAAGAATGCAAATGGTGTAGAAACTTTGTAGCGCAAGCCCCAAGCAAGAGAATGAGCAGGGCATTGGCCTCAGCGTTCTGCTCTGCTGGTCCCCGCTGCATCTGGGGGAATCAGAGCAGAGCTCTGAGCCACCAATCGGCTCACCTTCGAGAGCACCTGCCAAGGCACAGATGTAAAACTTCTGGGTAACCTTTACCGGGCATCACGTTGGTAGGCTTTGCCTCACCTGAGAAGCAAATCTAGTTTATAAAACTCACTGTAATTCTAGGTGTTAGCCTGTCCCCCTAGAGTCTCAGGGAACTGAAGAAAGGGCTGGACTGTGTCCCCAGCTGGTCAAGGAGTGAGTGGTTGGCTGTCTCACCAGCCTCATGGTTGCTGTGAGATGCGTGGCTGCCCCCGCAGTGCGGGTTTGTTCCTCTGCTCTTCCTTCCTCTAAGAGTCCTTTCATCCTTATGTGGGAATGTAGGAGCTGTCTCTCGACCACGTGTTTGGCTACAGAGGATTTGACTGTCGCAATAACCTGCATTACCTAAATGACGGTGCCGACATCATCTTCCACACAGCTGCAGCCGGCATCGTTCAGAACCTGTCCACAGGTAAATGGGTTGGGAGAAATCACCATCTAAATACAGGCTTTTAGCGCTTTTCTGCGCTTTCCGAGTGGTTAGATGCCCCAAAGCTTGAGCTTTCTCTTCCCTTTGGAGCCATTTCGCTCCATTCCATACTTGGTGCCGTTTAGTCCTGGAAGATGCTCAGGCCCATGTTCACAGAGTCAGACCCTCTCTCTCTCTATCCTTCACCCAGACGCATCTCGTCTCAGGCCCCGGAAGGGAGGTGTCTCTGTTTCCATCAGCTCCACAGAGGCTGAGAGGGATGGAGCGAAGCCAGAAAAAGGGTGTGGGTGGTAGAGAAATCCTTATAGACAGTAACCAAGAACAAAGCATGAGGCAACTTTTCTCGTTGGTTTTTAACAGCCACCGAATTTTTAGCAGCTCAGATTTCCAAGTTTTGTTTGTTTTGAATATTTAACCAGATTCATGAGAATGAGAAAAATCAAACAATAAACAAAAATACCTAACATGTCCCTTAACTATAGAATGGCTCTTACGTGTAAAAAAAAATAGTTTTAAAAGAAACACCTCAAGCAAAAAGAATCATTCAGAAATTAACAGACGCCCTTATCTTTACCACAAGATTTAAATATGGTAACACGTTGCCTTTATTTGCTTTATATCTTAAACAATTTTTTCCCCTCAAATGTTTATGCTCCTTCGTAATTCTATGTAGTTCATGCATAGATTTTTTTAGACAGTAAAGTCACTGGGCACATAATGATTTGTCTTTTGGGGGGAGGAGGCGCTTGGAATTTTCTATACATTTTTCTCAATTTTCTAGCCACGTGTTACCAGGTTAGTAGCGATGTGCTATTTCCTTGTATTCCATACCCATACCATCACTCACCTCGCAGTTCCTGTGCATTTGTGTGGGTTTACAGTGGCCACTTGGGCAGTCAGCAAACCCATTTGCTGCAATAGATGATAAAGTCTTTCTTGTCCTTTCTTCCAATTCCTGTGACACGTGTTGAGTTAGGGCTTCAGGGGGTGAAGCCATCACCTGTGCTATCCAGGCCCCCAGTAGATAAGCACTTTGATAGATGAAGGTGATTAAAAGGGATTTCCTAAGTATTTCCCTAGTTTAGTCTTCCCTTTCCATTGAGTACGTGGTGCCATTTTGCTCAGTAAAGCGCTATCTCCAGGCGCCCCCCGCCCCGCCCTGAGGAAGACACTGAGAAGCCATGGCCCTGTACCATGGCAGGAGGGAGCATTCTGGACTCTGGAAGCCTCTGCACTTGGACTTTGCTCTGGCCCCACCCAGGATGCAGAAGGATTGAAGTGGAGCTTGTGTGTTAGATACGGATTAGGTAACAGACACTAGCTCTCCTCCCAGTCCTGGGACAGGATATGTCATTGTGAAAAAGGATCTCTCATCTCCCCAGAGATGATTCCATAAGTGAGAATTTGGCACTTTAAGCTGTCACTTCTACAAGGCATTTCCAGAGATACACACAAAGCTTCAGGTTACCCTGAGAGCTCTTTCAGGCCCCTGCTCACCCCGCCCTGTCTCTCCTAGGGAGCCAGAGCTTCTACCTGGAGCACACGGATGACATCCTCTGCCTCACGGTGAACCAGCACCCCAAGTACAGAAACGTGGTGGCCACCAGCCAGATAGGTAGGAGGGTCCTGCGGCCGCCGAGGTGCTCCCAGCTGAGCAGAGACGTTGACCTATCAGCAGTTATTGGGGAGGCAGTGGGCAGGTCATTGATATCTACCCTTTCTCTACGTCACTCTTGATTTTTTGAGTCCCGAATGTATCTATGTCACCTGAGTTGACATATCCAGTGACTGGTGATTCTGAGGGACTATTAAGTCAGACCAGAGCTGCCTCACCCAAATAAATGGGTGGCCTCCATCCCTGAGGACTTATGAGAATAATTTTTCAGATCCCAGGTGTCAAATGAAGAGCCCCACGTTTGAAGCCTGGAGGTTGTGCTTGGCGAGCGTAGATTCCACTATGTGTGCCTGGCTCTTCTTATCCTAGGAAACTGCCAACAGCAAATGTGAACTGACTCACATTTGTGAAGAGTGGTGGTTTTGTTTTTGTTTTAACTTTGTCATTGCAAAGGCAGTTTTTACAAACATACCTTCCTGCTTGTTTTCATTGAACCATGCCCATTTTTAAATTTAATTTGGAACTTTCTGATGCTGGTGTTAAGTGCTTCGCTCTTAGAAACATGACTTATTTTAGCTATTGTTTTCCCTTGACGCCTCCTCATTGCCATTGCTCATCCAATGCAGGTGATATTACGGAGACCCCAGGTAAGGCTCTTCCATCCGTGAGTAGTTTGCATCCGCGCAGCAAAACCATGTCGATGTACCTTGTTTGCTGATTGTATCTGGCTGAGTTGCAGATACAAGTCATTGACCTCACCAGTTTCCTTTGTGTAAACTCCACCTCGAGTGTGTGTGTTGGACATAAACACCCTCAGGTCTCTGCCTCTGAAAGCACAGCAGGTGTTTCTCGTTGTCTCTCACCTCTGGCCAGGCTGTGGGTCTCTTAGCCCCCCGTCACTGTAACGCCCTGAACACCCGTCTTAAAGAGGCTTTTAGGTGAGCGTCAGCGTTGCCTCGGCGCCACCGTTCTCCAGCCTCGGCTCTTCATCGTGCCTCCCACATCCAGGAACGACACCTTCCATCCACGTGTGGGATGCCATGACCAAACACACCCTCTCCATGCTGCGGTGCTTCCACTCGAAGGGGGTGAATTACATCAACTTCAGCGCGACCGGGAAGCTGCTGGTGTCAGTGGGCGTGGACCCCGAGCACACCATCACCGTCTGGCGCTGGCAGGAGGGTAAGGGAAGTGTGCTTTCTTTCCCTCCGGGAGGCTTGCTTGTGGCATGCGTTGGGCTCCAACCTAGATCTACCTCTCTCCATGGACCGCCGTAGGCACTGCTGCCGCATCAGCCGGAACCAGGGCTCTTGGGACCCTAGAGAAGCTGCTTGTCAGCTGCTGTATCCCTGCACCCCATGGCCTCCGGAGTCCTGAGCTGGGCACGTTGGGCGCATTGGGAAAGTGGCCCCAATACTTTCATTTTCCTCCTCAGACAGAAGGCAGCAGCCTCCACCATTTCTGTGCCAACCACCTTCCTACCCAAACTTCTTGGTCCATCTGGTGACTCCTGGATCCTGCTGCAGCTTTGTTACCCTGGTTGTCTTATCACAGGAACTGGGATGGGGTTTTATCACCATAGTCTTAGAAACACTTTTTTGAAAAACATTTTTGAAATGGGGATTCACCTTATGATTACGGTTTACATTCACTGTAACAAGATTTCCATCTTGTCCTCCCCCCCGCCCCCCCCACCCCACCCCCCAGTACGCACGCACACAGGCTGCTACTGAATTTACAATCTTCTTCGAATCAAATATATGCAATCTTCTGTGTATGTTCTCAGGTTGGCAAAAGCAGACCCAATTAGTTAAGACATTAATGAGGTCTGCCTCCAGCCGGGCCGCCTGTATCTGGGGCAGCTGTATGTGAGCCAGGCACGCACAGAGGTGGCACTTCTCCAATCCAGGGCTTCTGGAGTCCCATGATCTCAGCATCTTCCCATGGAGGGGCCGTGAGAGGGGACAGTAAGTGAGCCCAGTGGGAGGAAAGTTCCAATTCCTCCTGAGCCCCCGTATGAGGAAAGGAGGTTGCAGACATTATGGATGGAATACAATCACTCGTATTCCATCCATTTCTCATGTTCTTGTTCATCAGTGCATTGTGTCCAGTGGCCCCAAAATCTATATCTCGGCGATGCAGGTCATTCCTTGTGATGGCTGCTTAAATGGACTCAGCCCCAGATGAAAAATTGAGCATCTTCAATGATAGACTTATAGCGTCCTAGGGCTGGAAGGACTAGAGAAGCCTTCCTGCCGGGTCAGGATCCATCCCATGGAGAAATCCCTCCAAGCGCATCCCTCACGGACTTCTTTCCATTCTCTGCTTGAATACGTTCAAGGATATGGCCCACATCATTTCACGAGACAGCCAACCCACCATTGGAAAGCCCTGTCTTAGGTGAGGGTGTAACTTGCTTCATGAAGCCTCTCTTCTACGGTACTAACTGTATTCTTCGCAGTAGCCAAGATCAAATATGTTCCTAGTTCCTTGGAAGAAAGTTATATCAACACCGATACTCAGTCTCATCTTTTCCAGTTCAGGTTCGCTCTCCCCACTTCCCCATCCGTCCTTCTGGGCGGTACCTGCTGTAGCCCTGCCCCAGCACGGGGCCTGCCCCTGCCTGACCTCTTGCTCCCCTGGGGCCCCTCCTGCCCTCCCAAGGGTGGATTGGTGGAACCAGGACTTTTAAACAAGCTCCCAGGAAAAAGAGAAGTCTTCTCTTTGGTAGCTTTCTCCCACTGTCTTTGTTGGAACTAGTGCTCGGGTCTGTACAGAAGGATTCTGGGCCAGTGGTAGTGTTTAACAGCCTAACACCAACCACCAGCTCTTCTGAGCTGACTGTGTGTAGTTTTTGCCTTCACTTCAAGTGCTGCTTACAGATGAATAATATGGTTTTGAGGGAGGTTTATATCCATTTTCGTTGTCATTGGAGATCGTTCATTTCTCATTTGTCTTTAACAGATTACCTTGTGGAACCCGTGTGTGTGTGTAAGAAACAAAATTAAATGGAGTAAAAAATGAGTTTAATATGTAAAATGCATGTTGTCAGGTCCTAGGTACTTATATAAAATTTGTTCTGAGTAACCTAGGAGCCAGTGTAAAGAGAGAGACAGGCACCTCCACAATTAGAAGTGTCCATGATATTAAAATAAGGCAAAAGCAAACAGTGGATTAGAAGAAATGTGGCTCTTACTGTTATCTTTTTTGCATTTTCCCATGACTGCCGAAATTGATCCTCTTTCCATCTTTTTTATTGGCCACTTACTTATATTGCTTCTTCTGCAGTTCAGCTGTTCAAATCCTTTTTCTACTGTGAGTGCAAGGGTTGTTTATCTCTTACTTATGCTTTGTAGCTCTTTACTGATTGTCTTTTAAAGCATTACAAATATTTTCTCCCAGTCTGTTGTTTTTTAACTTAGTTTATAGTATCCTTGGGGACCATGGATTTAAAAACTCTGAGCCCTAGGTAGTGAGGAATCTGTTCCAGTAAGTCAGGTGTTCCATCTGCAGGGAGAGAATTCCTGCCATGAGAGGTAACCTGGGGGTCTCCCCAGCCATTCCTGGGAGTGGATTACATGAGGGAGTGTCTGAGGGCTGGCTGCCGGCCCAACAGTGTTAAGAACCCACCACCACTCTAACAGCCATTGAAAAGCAAATAAATACAATTGATGAGGAAGAGGGGAGGGGAAAAATACATGAGTAAATCATATAGGGAGATTGATTAAGAGGAAGTTGGAACTAAGACATTAAGAATAAGAAAATGGAAAGAATAGAAGTTTAAAATAAACATTAAAAACTCAAGGACTGGAAAATAATGATGAGATAAAAATAGATGGGATAAAAGACTAGAAGCCCAGAGATTTTATTTTATTTATTTTTATTTTTATTGGAATATAATTGCTTTACACTCTTGTACCAGTTTTTGAGGTACCCCAAAGTCAATCATCTGTATTTATACATATATCCCCATATCCCCTCCCTCCCTCTACTCCCCTCACCCTCCCCGCCCCAGTCCTCTAAGGCATCATCCATCCTCGAGTTGATCTCCCTTTGTTATACAGCAACTTCCCACTGTCTCTCTATTTGGTAGTTGGTAGCGTATATATGTCTATGCTACTCTCTCACTTCGTCCCAGCTTCCCCTTCACCCCCTGCCCTCCGCCAACAGCCCAGAGATTTTAAAAAGAGCTAAAAGAGCAATAACGATAATGATAACTGATAACCATAGTTACTGCTTACAGAACCCTCACTGCATCAAGCCTGTTCTAAGGGCTTCCCTTGTATCAATTCTTTTAATCCCCACAATACCTTATAAAATGGGAACTGTGATATCCCCAGTTTACAGATGAGGAAACTGAGGCACAGAGAGATTAAAATAACTTTTCCAAGGCTGTTCTACAAAGAAATGGTGGAGCTGGGATTTGATTAAGGCAAAGGTTAAATAAAACTCAGAAGAGAACTCAAAAACATATTTAAATAAATGAGGTTGAGGGAAAAAACTAGTCATATGAAAGGTAAAAATTTTAAACCCTAAAAACCACGAAAGAAAAAGGAATATGGAGAACTTTTTAAAGAAGTTAAAAGCAGAGGTATCTTGGAGTAAAACAAAAACCATCTAAAGGAGTGTGTCTCCAGTGGCACTGTTGGGGGGGGGAGGGGGAGTACAGCTTCCTGTGGGGTGAATCCTGTTGGAGGTAGCAAGATGGGGGATGCCCTTAAGCTGTTTTGCCCTTTACTCATCTATGGAAGCGTCTATCTCCTGGGCCATCCTTTCCTGCTCTGTTCACAGATGCCTGGATGTGGCTCGTGGGGACAGGCTAGAGTCGGTTGAGGGGTTCTGTTAGCAGCACCTGCTGCACTGGAAGTTTCCCAAACACAGTCTCTTTCCTGCCCTGGGAGTAGTGTCTGAAGGTGGGAGAGGGTGGTTGAAGAAGAAGGAACCTGGACGTGTGCCCTGGGCCTTGCTGGGGTGGGGAGCCCTCTGCCTGGGCTGCAGCTCCCCTGCCTGGCCTGGGAGCGTAGGACCCACCTCACCAGACTGTCTTATCCACACAGGTGCCAAGGTTGCCAGCCGAGGGGGCCACCTGGAGCGCATATTCGTGGTAGAATTTCGCCCCGACTCAGACACGCAGTTTGTGTCTGTCGGGGTCAAACACATGAAGTTCTGGACCCTGGCAGGCAGCGCCCTGCTTTACAAGAAAGGGGTCATCGGGTCCACGGAGGCTGCCAAGATGCAGACAATGCTCTCCGTGGCCTTCGGTGCTGTGAGTTTCAGCAGAAGCTTCCTGAGAGAGGGGACCCTGAACCCCTGGGCTCAGGCATGGGACGGGGGGTGGGGGGGTGTGTATCCTAGAAGCTGTGAGCAAAAGGAAAGCCACTTCCACAGGATCTCCTTTATTGGATTATTTGCAACCGCTGTTTTGTTTCCTTAGCACAGATGGGTGAGTTGACTGTATTTTTCCCCTCAAAATGTTAATCAGGGGAAGGCAGGACCCCCACCCAGGCTGGAGGTTCATTATTCCAGAGCCAGACTGAGCTGCACGCCCTTCTGACCGGGCTACATGGCCACAGAGGCGTTTCCACCACCGGACAGCATCCCTTCCCCAGCCCTCTTGTGCCACAAATCCCCTGACACCCTTACATAGGCTGGGGGCTGCCGTCGGCCAGCACAAGCTCCCACAGCCAATTCTCGGTCCTCCAGGGACGGATTTACCTGCCTTGTAGATGAGCCCAGGAAAGTCTCCTCACAGGCTGGAGTCCTGACCTTCCCTGCGGTCACCTGGGGCCGCTCACAGAGTGACAGTGCATGCAAAAGCAGAGCTACGCTCAGTGGGGAAGTGAACTGTCCCCAAAACGGACTCCATAGAGTGAATTGCAAAGCTGGGTGATTTCCTTACAGTATGCTCTTTTTAGAATTCTCTTGCCTTCCCTTGGCACCAGAGGTCAATTTGAGTGTGTTTATGTTTCTCTGGCTCTGGTTCCTTAGCCACGGGGCGGGGGGCGGGGGGCGGGGATTGCAGCCGGTGTCCTGGTGTGGAGGGTGTCCCTTCGTTCACAGAACAGCCTCACTTTCACGGGTGCCGTCAACGGCGACGTCTATGTGTGGAAGGACCACTTCCTCATCCGGCTGGTGGCCAAGGCTCACACAGGCCCCGTCTTCACAATGTACACGACCCTTCGGGATGGGCTCCTAGTGACCGGCGGAAAAGAGCGGCCGTAAGCCAGGGCTCCTCTGGGAACAGCGGGTCTTTTATGATTGTCTTGGGAGAAACTGCCAGAAGCATCTCCAACTTGGAGAAGATGCAGATTTTCACTCTCCTGTCTTTTCTACATCACGGAGATGAGTCTGCTGTCTCTCCAAGAGGGCCCTGGGCCAGAACCTTCGGAAGTAAGGGTGCAAGAGGAGGTGTCTTGGTACTTTAAAAACTGGAGAGGTGTTCTTGTATAGAGCCGGTGACTCTGCTTTCCATCAAGTGTTGCTGTCAGTAGCTCTTTGGGGGGAGGCAGGAGGGGGTCAGAAGAAGGGAGAGATGTTCAATGGGGACCCAGACCATGTGAAAGCCAAGCCGGAAAATAGAAGAAACGTTTCTCTTCATCATTCCGTCTAGTTTGATTTTTCTAGATTTCAACTTTCTTTCCTTCCACGATGGTGGCATTTGAAAGCAGTCTAGGAAATCTGCAAGTTCAAGGGATTCTGGCGGCTCGTGAGCAGGGCTTATGAAAGGGGCCACCCCAGAGGGTCTGCCCTGCTGGGCCCCGGGGATGAGGGACCAGGACCTTAGGAGATGTCAGGGGGAGAGGGAAGGGGAGGGTCCTGGGCGGTCTTAGGATGAGGGCTAACGTGCTAAGTTCTTGATCCTCTTCAGGACCAAAGAAGGAGGTGCTGTGAAACTGTGGGACCAGGAGATGAAGCGCTGCCGGGCCTTCCAGCTGGAGACGGGGCAGCTGGTGGAGTGCGTGCGCTCCGTGTGCCGCGGCAAAGTGAGCGGGCAGGGTGGGCCTTTCCCCAGCTGCGTCCAGCCAGACACTTGCCCCGTGCTGACTGGTTGAATCCTCAGAACAAGCCTCCCGGGTGTGACGTAGCGCAGCGGGGAGGTGGCTTAGCACAGTCAGACAGACGTGGGTGCAGAGTGTGGCTCGCCCAGAAATGGCTGCATGTCCTTGGCTGTGTTGCTTAGCCTTTCTGTGTCTGGCACACGGGTTGTCGTGAGGACTGCCTGCATCGTACATGCACAGGGTCTTTCATCATGCCTGGCACACGGCCACAGGCAGTAGACGTTAGCTGCTGTTGTTATAGACAATGTTATTGTAGGCACATGGATATTAAGGAGTAGCCCAGGCCCGAGGGTGCACAGCCGGGAAGGGGAGGAGCTACCAAACTGTCTGACTTTGGTTTTCAAGTTGTACCTGAGCTGAAATATCACACACAACTGTGGAAGTTTTGGTTTTATTTTTTAATAAATATGGGTGTCCAGGCTCACATCTAGAGCCGCCAAATCAGAATCTCAGGAGCGGGGCCTTGACCTTGATGTGTGTTTTCCTTTTTCCCTTTTCTTTCTCTTTTTTTTTTTCTAATTCCCCAGGAGATTCTGAAGCATTTGAAAACAAATCTCTTAACCTCTATTTAATACCTTGTATTTATATTTTGGAGTTGGTATCTGTCTAAGATTTTGCTTTCTAGATGCTCCCCAGCAAAAAGGGCAAACCTGGCTTGGAGTCTACATAATTGCAAATTGGCAGTTTTGTTTTTGAATAGATATATTTGCAACAATCATCCGGAAGGGTAATTAGACATACAGGAGAGGAAGGCAGAATGAGGCCCAGAACCTGGAAGTCATCAGGAGATGGAGGTTGTTCAGTGCGGGGAAGCACTTAGGAAGAGTCTGGGCCGCCCAAGAGCAGAAATTGGCTGCCCTGCTCTGCGGTGAGCTTGCAGTCACTGGGCCGTCCCCGCGGGGACGAGATGACGCAGAGCTCTGGTGCAGTTCTCCCCACGGTGGTGGAGGGAGAAGAGGCAACGTGCGGGGTCCCTGAAGGATGGCCAGTTAGTGGTGAAAAACAGAGCACGTCTTGGCTCTTCCTATGTTAATACCAGTGCCAGCAAAGGCACTTTCCCAAGTTGCTCTGCTAGTGGGTGTTTTGGTATTCTTTTATCTTAAATTGTGACAAAATATAGAGAACATAAACTTTACCATTTAACCATTTTTAAGTGTACAGGTCAGCGGTATTAAATGTTCACATTGTTGTGCGACCGTCACCACCATCCCTCCCAGAACTTTTTTCATCTTGTGAAGCAGAAGCTCGGTATCTATTAGACAGGAACTCCCTTTCCCCCTCCCCCCAGCCCCTGGCAACCACCCTTCTACTTTCTGTCTCTATGAATTTGACTACTTTAGGCACTTCATATGAGTGGATCCTACAGTGTTTGTCTTTCTTCTAATAGTGTTCTGATTACAACAGGGGAAAATTTTAGTGGGAACCAAAGATGGAGACATCATTGAAGTGGGTGAAAAAAACGCTGCTTCCAACATCCTGATTGATGGACACATGGAAGGGGAGATCTGGGGCCTGGCCACACACCCCTCCAAGGACATCTTCATCTCTGCCAGCAACGACGGCACAGCCCGCATCTGGGACCTGGCTGACAAGGTGAGGGGCTGATGCTGCCCAGGCTCAGCTGCCCCAAGTGGGCCTTGGAGCAGTGACAGCCCGGGGCGAGGGGAGGTCTGGCCGGGGTCAGGCCAGAGAAGGGGGATGGGGCTGGACAGGAGATCAGCCCCAGGGCAACAATTAAGTTAGAGAGACTGATAATAAAGGAAGTCCCTTTCACACACACCCTATATATATATAGATATATAGACACACAGACACACATAGATATATATCTTTTGGCTGTATATCCATCTGTGAATATTTATAGTACAGGAATAATATAATTGAGAATGATTATTCTCACCCACAAAACTAAACAAACAAAGAGATAAATCATGTCTTCCCTGGATGGGAAGACTAAAAATGATTTAAAATGTCAGATGTTCCCAAGTGAAAAATTTCGGTCAAAATCCCAACAAGGTTTCTCTTAGAGTTTGGAAAAACAATTTATAAATACAAAAGATTTCAAAAACAAATTCATCTGGAGTAAAAATGTAAAATAGCAAAGAATAATCTGGGGATAAAAAGATTGTTACCAAACCTTAGCTATTATTAAAACAAGTACTCAAGTTCTTTTTTTTAAATTAATTAATTAATTAATTGGCCGTGTTGGGTTTTCATTGCTGCACACGGGCTTTCCCTAGTTGTGGCAAGCAGGGGCTACTCTTTGTTGAGGTGCACGGGCTTCTCAGTGAGGTGTCTTCTCTTTTTGTGGAGCACGGGCTCTAGGCGTGCAGGCTTAATAGTTGTGGCTCGCGAGCGCAGGCTCAGTCGTTGTGGCGCAAGGGCTTAGTTGTTCTGCAGCATGTGGGATCTTCCCAGACCAGGGCTCGAACCTGTGTCCCCTGCATTGGCAGGCGGATTCTTAACCACTGCGCCGCCAGGGAAGTCCACAAGTACTTAAGTTCTAATAATTAAAATACTTGGTTTCATTACAAAACGGCCAGTAAATGTTTAAGTCCTATTTTCACTGTAAGGATCAAGGAGCAGACATGGAGAAGCCTAAGTGTGGTTGTTATACTCAGGTTAGTTCATAATTTTTTATAATGTTTATTAATACCCACTACATACCAGACGCTTCACAGACACTATCATTAACGCTTACCAAACCTTGCAAGACCAATGTTAATATCACTTCTCTACACGTGGGAAAACAGAGACGTGACTTACCCAAAAACACACAGCTAGGGACAACGCCAGGATTTGGGATCTGAACTAACAGATGCTGAAGCTTAAACTCTTTCCCCTGAACAAGAGGTCGGCAGGCTGCAGCCCGAGGGTCAAGTCTGCCTGCTGCCCGTTTTTGCAAAGTTAGCCATGCTTTTTGTTTATGTCGGCGTCCATGACTGCTTTCATACTTCACTGGCAGAGCTAGTGGTTGCAACAGACCATAAGGACCCCAAAACCTAAAAATCTTTACTACCAAACCATTCACAGAAAAAGTTCATCAGCCTCTGCCCTAAACCATGTTGTTTCCCCAGCTGCTCAGTCAAAACATACTACCCCCTCTGCCACTCAGGGACAGTAGCAAGAGGTTTGGAGCCTCCCTAGAGGCAGCCTGACTCCTCTGGCCTGGGTTCAGGATTTCCCCTGGGGACCAGCCTAGGCGGCCAACAGCTCATCAGGTGGTATTACTTTGTGTCGATGTAGAAGCTTCTAAACAAGGTGAATCTGGGCCACGCGGCCAAATGTGCAGCCTACAGCCCTGATGGGGAGATGGTGGCCATTGGCATGAAGAATGGAGAGTTTGTCATCTTGTTGGTGAACAGCCTGAAAGTTTGGGGGAAGAAACGAGACCGGAAATCTGCTATCCAAGATATCAGGTACATAGCAGGTGGTTTGGGCAGGAAGGAGAAAGGCGGGTATTCTCCCTCCCTGTGGTTCCCATTCCAGGAGGGTCCATGGCTGGAATGAAGAGCTCACTTGTGAGAGGGTCCCTTTCAATGAGCCAACTATGGAAGGAGACCCTCTTACACATTAGTTCTCAGACATGTCTTTGCTAATTTCCATAAAAGTGTGATAAAAACTTCTTGTAAAATGCCTTCTACACAAGGCTGCATACATCCATTTACTTCTGTGGGGTTTGATCCAGAGACACTGTTGAATTCCATAGACGCTAGGAGAAGCTAATTCCATGACGTGCCATCTTGTTGCCTTTGAGCTTGGGAAGCCCGTTGCAGAGCAGACCTCATGCCCGATTGGCCCCAGATAGTCCTCCTAACGGACCACGCTCTTGGATTGCTTTTTCTAGAATCAGCCCAGACAGCAGATTCTTAGCCGTTGGTTCTTCTGAACACACAGTTGACTTCTATGACCTCACTCAGGGCACAAGTCTGAACCGCATTGGCTACTGCAAAGATATCCCAAGCTTTGTCATTCAGATGGATTTTTCCGCAGATGGCAAATACATCCAGGTATGCTTCGGCTTTACCTGGGCTTTATCTGGCCCTGTGGTGCTCTTTAAGCTGAGGTCTGCGGGGTCTGCAGGAGTTCGCCAACCAAGAAGGCTGGGAGCATGGTTCCAGGCCTTCTGCACGGTGGCCCTGAGGTGGGGAAGATCTCAGCTCATTCCTGTACCGCAGGGAAATCTGGGGTGGCTGGGCTCGCCCTGCAGGGAGAGAGGGGGCTGCAGATGGAGGCAGCAGCCCTTTGCTGGAAAACGGTCAGTTTCCTCTCGAAGATTCCCAGAGAAGCCAGGATCAGGTCCTAATACTTCAAAAATGCCGTCCATGAGAAAACTTGCCTTAGCTCTGTACCAAAGGACCTTGGTTCTCTGAACACAGAGATTCCCAAACCTGAGCAAGCACCAGAATCACCTGGAGGCTTTGTTAAAACGCAGACTGCTGGGCCCCACCCTCAGGTTGTCTGATTGGGTAGGTCTGGGGTGGGGCCCAAGAATGTGCATCTCTAACAAGTTTCCAGATGCTGCTGCTGGTCAAGAACCACACTTGGAGAACCACTGCCTTAGGACTTTGGCAAATAGCAATAAAATGGATGGAAACATGCCCTGCTTATTTAAACTTGGCTGCAGGCTGACCACAGGCTTTGCAGCCTGGAGCTGAACTTGGGTTTGGTGAAGAGTCCTGGGGATGGGGAGGTTGGGAAACAGTACATCCAAAGAAGAGTCCTTTGGACAGGAAAGAAAGTTGACGGGCACGGCTGCCTCCCACTTGCAGGTGTCAACAGGAGCCTACAAGCGCCAGGTGCATGAGGTCCCCCTGGGGAAGCAGGTCACCGAAGCCATGGTCATTGAGAAGATCACCTGGGCCTCCTGGACAAGGTGACTGGAGGAAAACTCTTCTGGAGGAAAAGGTCACAGGGAGACTCTTGTCCCAAACTCAGCCTCCAAGTTTGTGTGTAGCTGGGATCTGAAGTAGCTCAGAGACAGAGCTGGCTTTCCTTTGCAGTGTTGGGGCGGGAGGCTTCTTGCTCCCAGTTTGGGCCACTGGCTTTGATCTGCCCTGGGCTTTTGAAATGCAAAGTCCTTCTTTTTGTGTAATCTGTCCTACCCAACCCCATCCAGCAAGTTCAAAGGGAAACCATCCCCGGCTCTTGGCCAAACCCACTGTGGTCCAGTGAGGCCTCCTCCAAGCCCCCGGAGGGAGAGGGAGGGCTGGATCTGCCAGGTCGCAGGGTAAGCAACAGGGCCCTGCCAAGTCAAGGGAAAAGAGACCACCAGCCTGTGAGCTTGAGGGAGCCCCTACTCTCCTCCCAAACGACACATACTCAGAAGCATTACAGGGAAGAAGGAGAGAATCAAAGATGGAGGTAACTTTTCTTTTTAGGGTAAAATAGGGACTGGGGCACAGAATAGTAGGAGCTGGGGCAGGTGTACAGAGGGGGAGGGGACAGATGCCGTCCTGCCAGAGAAGCCACGTGACCATACTGAATTTTCCTCCCCTCCCTGGGAGAGGAGGCCTAACCGCACGAAGCCTTCTCATATATCTCACACCTCTTCCTGTTGGAACAGCATTCTGGGAGACGAAGTCATTGGCATCTGGCCGCGAAATGCAGACAAGGCTGATGTCAACTGTGCGTGTGTGACCCACACCGGCCTGAACATTGTCACGGGAGACGACTTTGGGCTGGTGAAGCTCTTTGATTTTCCATGCACAGAGAAATTTGTGAGTCTTCCTTAGAGTAACTCCATGCATTGCCTCCAGGCTGACTGATCTTCTGCAGTCTGCTGGAGATCATGGCCACATCTACATGGCCATCTAGGATGTAGAACAAGACGATCTTGTCACAGCCCTGGGGAGCCTTGGCAACACCTAACCTTTTCCTCTCCCTCAGGAGGGAAAGTCCTGGAAGCCAGGAGGATGGAGGGGGGCAGAGGGGCCACAAGTGGGGCAAGAATGAGACAGGAAGCCAGTGAAGGGCTGCCTCACAGAGATGTCCAGGCCCCCCAGGCATCCTGTGGGTGAAGGGAGGTCCTGGGAGGGGGAACTGAGTCCTGGAAGTGGTCTGTGGTTGCTGAAGGAACAGGCTCTCTCAGTCACCTGCATTCACTTCTGCTCACAGGCCAAACATAAGCGTTACTTCGGTCACTCGGCTCACGTGACAAACATCCGTTTCTCTCATGACGACAAGTACGTGGTCAGCGCTGGAGGAGACGACTGCAGGTACCAGCCTGATTCTTCTGGCTCTGCCCCCGGGCCTGGCCTTCACCCCTCCTCAGGAGCCAGCTCCTCCCAGGGGCACAGAGAGGGGCTGAGGTGGGACAGTGAACAGGAGATTCAGTGAGGACGTTCCAAGTATAAGGCATTTAGCGTCTGGTGACTCCCACCCCAATTCTTGATGGGCCTCTGTCCCCACTAGAGCTCTCCTGGGATTGGTGAGAAGGGCATGTGAGAGCTCCTCTGAGCATTGCTAACCGGAGGGGCAGGTGGTGAGAGGTCCGAGGTGCTGATTCCAGCAGGAACTGTCGGACAGCCCACAGCGTCCACTGCATATGAATCAGGAGGTTAGAAGGAGCTTGATCCGTAGGCCTTTTAACTCAGAACTTCCAATTCATCAGCCGAGTTCTTAACATGGGTCATTAATGCACCACCGAGGGAGGTTTAAAAATAGTAATATTGAGCCTCCGTCATCCTGAGAGACAAGCAGGACATGTTACCCAGTTTTATACATGAGATCAGGTACGGGATGAAGGCGTTAGGGCCCGTGCTAGTTAGTAGCAGGAGAACCTCAACCAGCTATGCGGGGATTCCTGAGCCCGGGCTGCTACTGACTAACCACTACTCAGTGTGAAATAGGCCTGTTGTTCTGTGAGGCATGACTGGCCTTCCAGTGTTTTGGAAGGACCCCTACCAGCCTGCTCCAGAGATGACATCAGCATTTCCAAGAAGGCAGCTTTCTCCTGTCCCTCCACCGAAGGCATTTCTTATTTGGAGTGTGGAGGAGGAACAGGATGAGGTCAAAGTCACTCAGCTTCTCCACATCTAAGGTAGTGGAAGGGCTTTACTGAAACATGAATATTGGTTTCTGTTCAGCCCAAGCAGAACTTTTGGGGGGAAACAAGAAGAAACACATGCATTCTAGATAAATATTTTAGTGGTCTGAGTGAGGTTGTGGAAAAACCTGTAGAGAATTTCAGCCACTTCCTACCCAAAAGCACTGTGTAGAAAATGGCCCCAAAGGATGCTTTCTGATGGCCTGCCTGGGAGCACCCATCTCCAGGCTGCTGTGCCAACCGCTGCTGGCACGTAGAGCCCTTGAGATGGTACTGACCGTAGCTCCCTGTGGCGCGCAAACACCCATTCAAAGCAGCACCAGCCAAACTGAACAAGCCAGCAACAGGAGACATAAGCAAACCCGTCCCCCCAGTGCAGCAGATACAAGGGGGCTCTTGATTACTATAAAGGGCTTAGATGTCACCTTTACAATGCAGGGCCCCCTTGGCCATTGCAGTCATGGGAGCCTGCCACGATCCCTGGCTCTGTGCTGAGCACTAGGAAGGGCTCTCCTACTCAAGTGGAGCTGATAAAAACTTTTCCGTAGTAACAAGAGAGATAGTATGAAGTCAGGCTGCCAAAAGTCCTCCCATTCAGAAGGGGCACGCAGGCTGCTGGAAGAGCCAAATGAAACAAACAAATAAAATAGACCTTTTAAAAAAGCAATAGACCTTTAATTTGGTGGCAAGATCCTGGTTTGTTGTTTGAAATTGAAATCAAAATGTGCAATGCATCACCTGAGCTTGACTCTGGAGCACTTGGCAAGACTGGATTTTGTCGCTTGACAAGTGTGATGTCCAGTGCTGCACAATGACTGTTTGGTCTGCCTTTTCAGCGTATTTGTGTGGCGATGTCTGTAGACGCCAGAACCCCCTTACTTTATTGCGGCTGCTGCCGCCAGCAACCACAGAGGCAGTGACGAGGTGCCTCCTGGCCGCCAGCTGCTGGAAAGGCCTACGACACCACAGGCCACACAAGCTCCAAGCGCTAGTGAAGTGGTGTGACTGCTCCCATCGCCTGGAATCTCCAGAACTGTGATGCCAAGGAAGGTCAGTCCTCACGTTAAGACTGCTTGCCTCTGTTCCTGAGACTAAAAACTACACGTACTAACCACACTGACAACGAAATCCTATCTGATAATGTAGCCCACTGACAAAATTCAAAGCCTCAGTTACCCTAACCAATATGTAGCTTTTAATTTGCATCAAAACTTTTACAAAAGATGTTTTGCTATTGTGTTTCTATACTTAAAATGTTCATTTTTACAAATAAGGAGGTTGAACAGGACAGCTTAAGTTAGACTCACTGAAATACTAGAAATATTGATAGCCTCTGTTCTCCACATTTAGCTTTCAAAACCAAATGAGCCATGTATAAACAAGTTGAGAAACTTAATTTTTTAACGTTTCGTTTGCGGAGTTTTATATCCATTAAGTGCCTTTGAAAGCTTCCAGTTGTGTGGGCTGCTGTCTCACCTCCCACAAATTATCTCCTTTCTACATATGGTGCTAAAACTTCAAAACTGAGGAGGGCTACAGGACCCTTAGCAGATTCCTGGTCTGTCACCCATGTCATGTGCTTAGGTCAAGGCTTCCTAAATGAAAGACATCAGTTACCTGCTTGGGAAATAGTGGCTATTTGAAGGTGAGCAGCAAAGAAACTTAAATTCAGGAGTTGGAGAGTAGGTGGGTAGAATGGGTTTTCATCTTATTGAGTGCCAAACCCACAACATCCAAAACATTTCAAATAAAACAAAACTCTGCTACAAAATAGGAAAAAAAAAAAAGCTCAAGTAGGTCCAGGAAGATGAGCTGATTTATCTTGTTAAACCGAAAATGGTAATAAATGAGGTGACCTGAGCCTGTGCTGGCTTTACCACTCCCAGAGTGGGGTAGACTTGACTCCAGTGATTTGCTTCAGGTGAACTATATAGGTCAAGTCTGGATTTAAAAAAAATCTCTGCAGAACAAATTCCTTAGCCCAGGCAATATTTGATAACTCAAGATTACAAAACAAAATAATCTAGCTTAGAGTTCCTCAGAGTTGTTTGGATGACAGAATGTGACTTGGCCAACAAAACCAGAAGGCATCCTAAACCACCTCCATCATACTTGACACTGGCCGACCACTGATAATGGGAGGGGCTGATGGCAGGTGCGGGAAGGCGGGCTGGTGAGGGACTGGGACTCTGAGCACATATATACCAATTAGTCCTTCTAGTCAGTGAGCTTAAAAAATTCTGGATCTTGAGTTACTGGCTGTTTGCAGTTGTCAGTTTAGAGGAAAGGTGAAACAAAGCATTTTCAATTAAATAGATTAACATTTACCACAGAAGTGCTTCAGCATTCTAAATGGATTAGATCACTCATTAAGCTATTTTTATATGCCAAGTTATTAATGCCTTACATTAAATCACTGATAGGTTGTTGGGCCCACAGTTAGCGTCCCTATGCAGCCCTAATTCTGTGTTCTGTAACCATGTGACTGGTGATGCTGAGTGATAACCATGTCTGCCTATATTGTACCAGTGACCTTTCATACTGATCGGATCTTGCATTGAAATAACCACATGAAGAATAAATTGATCAATGATGATATGTACACTATATTTAAAGAGCAATAGTGTCTGTGTGTCAAGAAAAGTTCTTAAATCTGATTTGTAAACATTTATATGGTATGATTTTATGTATGTTCATAAACCCTGCACTGTATTCTATATGTTAAAATATTGGTGCATGAATTTATTTTCAATTATCAAAGTATAAAAATATATAGTTTAAAAACATTTTGGTATGTGTCAAATAAATTTGATTATGTAAACATGTTCTTTATGGTTTCAAAGTAAATGCAGCTGCATTCTGAGCTTAAAACCTTTCTGAAAGTATACATCACTGCACACTGGTGGAAGTGAAGTCTACCCCTTGTGTATACTTTTTTTTTTCATTAGGAAATGCCACAGGAAAAGGACTTAACTTTATTAGTTAACAAATGGTACAAATAAACCTTTTTTCCTTTCTATCAAATTGCAATATTTAAGAGCAGAGACTACCCAATGATGATGAAAGTATGTGGCGTTCTTGTAGTCTCATATACTATTTTTTTATTTTGTTGTGTATACTTTTGATTTGCAGCAGGTTCATGAAACCAAAATACCAAACGTATTTTGAGTCTATAAGCTTTATTGATACTTCGCGTTTACAGTTCACAATGCATTCCACATATTTAGTTCAGTACAGCTTAAACCACAATTGTATAAATTGTCATTTGATAATTTCTTGCATAACAATGTTTGATATTTGCAAACAACATTTTTGGAAGCATTAGATTCAGTCCAGAGTTCGTGACAAAATTAACTACAGTAAGTCTGTGCAATGAAGTTTATGTTGAGGAGTCCTATTTATTTGCATGGCATCGTTTCATGTTGAAAACAGATGGTAGTGCTCCTAGAAGTATATGTTCTTTTTCTAGCATATGTGCTTTGGAACTACACACATAAAACCAATGACTGAAATATCAAGCACTGTGGGGCAGCTGGTAAAGGTAAAGGTCTAAGCTTTGTGAAACACTATATATAGATATATATATAATCTATATTTACTTATATTGGCAATTAATATAACAGTAAAATTCACAATACACCTAGAACATACCAGAAAGGCAAGCTTTTTCACTCCTGCTTTGGTGGTATGATCTTGTCTAAACATTTCATTTCAGAAAATCTGCATCAATCTACACAGACCATACACAGCGCACAAACTGTGAAAAGGGTTATTTTTTCAGCTCCACTTTCTCTGCAATTCCCAAAATACAGCAAGACTACCTGCAACAAAGTGTAATATACAGCTTTCTCAGATCTTTTTCTATTCACCAGTGCCTCATATAAGAAAAACAAATATGATTACTGTTTAAATCCATACATAGCAGCTTACAATACTTAAGATGATGAACACAGGGCAGTCAAGACAGGTCATTTCTCCTCCGACACTGCGTCGCTAAAAATAAAGATCTGTGAAACTGCACTGCAATGTCAAGGCTTCATTCTCCCCTGACCCTCCCCCATGGAATCAAATGAATATCCCCTTTAAACTCCTATTGTTAATTATTTCGGGCTTTTTCATTCAGCTTTGCGCTTCAATCCAGGGATTTTTGCTTGGATCCTACAAAAGAAAATGAGGGGTAAAAGGTCAGTGTAAATATTTTGAAATTTTAATATTTTGTTTTCTGCTTCTTAAAATGTCTCTCCCTCAAGAATTACTTGTACATTGCTCAGGTTATACAAGAAAAAAATCCTAAGGCTGCTGAACTACAAGTTATAATTTTGCCACCCTGGCCTCACAAATTAGACTTAAATAAAGCCTTAAATACATGTAAGTACACACAACTCAATGACCAAAATGTTAGAAAAAAAAAATCTTTTGGCAACTCTGTCACACTTTAGGTCTGATTGAAATTAAGTACGCATTATGTCTTATATGAGAACACTGCACTGTTGTCAAAATCCAGTACACCGATCCTTAGTGTTTTAAAAAAAAAAAAAATTTTAAATACTTACTTTGCCATAGCATCTTTAACATTCTTATTTGCAAGTCCTAGATAATGATCTATTTGTGCCTGAAAGAGAGGTAGAAAGAAGTTAGAAAATTACCATTGCTAAAAAATCTTATTACTGTGTTCCAACATATTAAAGGCTTAAGAAACCACCACATTTCTCATTTTTATAAGGCTTTGGAAACTAGCACTGATACATTTCTAAGTTCCATATAAGAGAGTGAGCTCTGTATTCTGAAATCTGCAGTCAAATTACCTGATGCCGTTCATAAATAACAGGAACACTGAAGAGTGAAATCAGAGCTGAAAAAGGAAATACACAACCTTTAAAATAGATTGGTATGATTTAGGGAACAAACACTACAAAGCCCTCACAGTGGCAGCACTCAGGATAGCCAGAAGTGTTCCTAATGAGGAGAACACACACAAGGATCTCCCGGATGCACCTGCAGGAGGGGAGCCACTGCAGAGCAATAAATTAACCAAGGGAAGGAACCATTCCTGGCGTCAAAGCATATTACACAGACTTTATAAAATACATGCCTCCCTGGCCCTGGTTAGTTAGATCTATGACTACACCATCAAATAAGGCCACCCTTGATCTGGTTTATTGCTGATAGTTGGAGTAGTCTTCAGGAAGTAAAGTGGCATTTCTATAAACAGTATCAGTATTAGCAACTTATTTAAAGAGATCACAATCTCTAATGTATATCCTCTATTTTTCCTACAATATAAGAATATTCTCCACTAAAATGTCTTTAAGCTCCTTGTACACCATCTTTTTTTTTTTTTTTTTTTTTTAAACTTCCTGCTCTGTGTAGCATGTGAGACCTTAGTTCCCCAGCCAGGGATCGAACCCACACCCCCTGCAGTGGAAGTACGGAGTCTTAACCACTGGACCACCAGGGAAGTCCTCCATCTTTCTTTTTTTTTTAAAGTAATTTTTCATTCCAGTGGTTTTGTAGACTTACCCAAGATCAGTAGTGTCAGACCATTGAACAAGGCACCAACATAGGTAAATACCCACATCAACACTGCAAACTATAAGAAAATAACATTAGCCGATTAAAAACAAAATTCAAGTTTTTTTTCTTTTAAAAGATTTTTTTGATGTGGACCGTCTGTAAAGTCTTTATTGAATTTGTTACAGTATCACTTCTGTTTTATGTTCTGGTTTCTCTGGCCACAAGGCATGTGGGATCTTAGCTCCCCAACCAAGGATCAAACCCACACCCCCTGCATTGGAAGGCGAAGTCTTAACCACTGGACTGCCAGGAAAGTCCCCAAGTAAAGTTTCTTTATTAAGCCTTCAAATAAAAGCAACCTATCTAAATGCCAAACTACTAGAGACATACTCCTTGGAGACTTGGTAAAATAATATGGATATTTCACTTCTAAGTTGCCAGTCTCGATTCAGGAATTTCAGAATCTAATTAAAGCAATTAATAGATTCGGTTCATATTTCTCTGGAGTACACGACCACATAGTTGATTCTGTTTTCTCTGAGATCAGAAAACATACCAAAAGTACACCACCTTACCCTTCCAGCTCTTCTACAGCATTTAGCTTCTGAATGGGCAGACTGGAAAGCTATCATGACAATTAGCTATTAAAACTGATTTTAAAGTAGTAACAAGTTAAGTGATATAAGATCTATATGAGCTGAATAATTCAGATATTAAAATCGCAGACATCTGAATAAGCAATAATGGTGCAGGGATACTTATTATCAGAGAAACTAGGTTTCAGGTACCAAAAATATCAGCTCTAGCATTTTGTTAAGGATCAGAGATACTCTCTCTCTAGTGACACATGTTTTAACAGCCAATAAGGACCCCTTAGAATGAGGGCTCCTCAAACTTTTATACCTAGTAATAAAACTGACCATTATTCTTCTTTTAGCCACTGCCTTCTTTAATTATTTAACAAACACTAATCCAGTTCTTACTATATTAGTGCCAGGCACTGTTTTAAATGCTTCACAAATACAAACTCATCTATTCCTCCTAACAACTTTAGGAGGAAATTCCTCCTAACAACTGCTATCATTTCTACAACAGATGCAGACACTAAAAAAATAGAGAAGTCTGATAACTTGCTGGAGTTGAGGTTACACTGTCATATTTCACTGTCCTCTACAGGGACTGGGGACTGCAGTGAACTGACTAAACTCCTATTTTAGTAATCCTGGTCTCAAAATCTGGGATTTTTTTTTTTTAAATCATTAAATACAGCAGTTTGGGAAAGACCTTGTTTCTACAAAGTGATTTCACTTTGAGAAGTCCTTTATTTCCTCTCCATACTTTAGTTAACTCATGAATGGTTGAACAAGAGGATTTCCAAGTTTTCTTCCAGTTCTTGGTGACATCATAGAGTAAAAACTCAATGACATGTTCAGAGCAGTCTGGATTTTATTAAACATGCAGCAGCAGCAGCAGTTCCTTTGCTTCCTATTAAAAGCCTTCACGTGTCTGGTAATCTCTCTGCCATATTTAGTAGGTCACAAACATACGTTCTGTGATGCCATTTACAACAATTATTTAGGTACCAATAACAAAATATAAATGAAAAGGAGAGGAGTTAGCACCTCCATCATCTAGAGTAGGGATCAGCAAACTTTTTCTGTAAAGACAGTAGGATAATAAACATGTGCGGTTTTGTGGGCCGAAGGGATCCCTGTCACATATTCTTTGAATATTATCCTTTAAAAACAAAAACTATTCTTAGCTCCCAGGCTGTACAAAAACAGGCCATGGGCCAGACAGAGTAGTTGTTAACCGTTATCTAAAGCGTATCTTTCTCCATGGATTCATTCATTCAACAAAATCTGACTGAATGCCTACTATGGGCTGAGTACTGAGCAGTAATTAAAATGTTCAGACTCTGGTAATTATATTTACTGCATGTTAGGAAGACACTTTGGATTCCTGCAGCAACTGTCAGTTCTACAAAGAGCAACACCCTGGTTACCCCTACACAACTGAATTTAATGTTCAAGTGAGCAAACATCAAGCATTCTTAACACCTGTCAATTGAAAAGCAAAAAGTAAATGCTGGCCTGGTCTTTGCAACTGCTATGGAACCACTAGGTAGAAAGGAAGCATGACTCCAGTTAGCAAGCCTTTTCCCTCTCACATAGTTTTACAGACTCCTATTGCAAAAGCTAAATATAACTTCTGCACTTGAGCAAGTTTACCACAGAGCAACAGAGCTATTTTCATCCATCACCATCCACAAGTCGAAAGGAAAGAGTCGACCTTCTACATTTTAGAAGAAATTGCTTTAGCAATAAAGACACGCTTACCATGACAAAATTCAGAAAAAATACACAAGCTAAAAATAAGTCCTGATTCAGTCATTAAGTAACCAACAAGGCTGCACTCCAAATCCACAAAGAAAGAAGCCCAATTTCACACCTAGGTGATCTAAGGGGCTCAAATGATCACTAGACTTGCCTCCTGGAGGATACTCTTCCTAAAAGCCAGACTATCCAGATGCACAGAGAGGTACAGAGGGAGGCTTCAAACGTCTATGGGGCCAGGCAGGTGACATAAATGCATGAGGGAGGCTCGGTGAGGACTGAGGCAGATGTGTGTATCCTCCCTCTCAAGAAGCACCCACAACCCAGCTCCACAGACTGTTGCCAAGCAAGTATTCTAGGCCAATGTTGCCAAATTTTCCCATTTTAAGAGAGAAAGCAGAAATTCATATTTTTATGTGCTATCACAGAATTTTTAAATGTTGCAGCTAAGTTTGGAGAAAATTTAACACTTCAGGGGCCCAAAACAAAAATACTGGGTAAGGGGTTTCTAGAGGACACACCATCACAAGAGAAAGCAGTTGAGAACTAGCATCTAGCAATTGCACAATTACTGAAACTTTGAACATAATAACAGCAACTAACAAATTTATGAACATACAGTAGGTCAGTCTCATCATAACCCCAAAAGTTAAATACTGTTATTATCCCCATAGAAGAGAAAACCAAGACACAGAAAGATTAAGCAAGTTGCCAGACCAGAGGTGACGGTGATCTCAGGTTTATATGACTCCAGAATCTCTGGCTCTGCTATACAGTAAAAGCATTTCAGAGTAACTGTTTATTAATGGTCACGGATGTGCATGCTATTACAAAAAGGCAGGGAAAAGGTCAATAAACACTCTAAACCTACAGATTCTATGCTATTCCATGGCAAATTCTTGGCAACACTGCAGCCAATGCATATTAACTGAGGAAGTCAAAGACTCATCTCTCTTTAGGCAGTAGTGAGACTGGAGGGAAGAGGGGCAAAGTACAGCGAAGGTCTAGTAAATACTGACCGGAAGAGGGCAAGGGCCGTGTCTTGTTTGTCTTTTGTCCAGGGGAATAGGGAATTCAATTTAAGTGCATATTACATACATATCTCATTAAAAAGCTCTGCAGATTTGTTTTTAGATGATGCCTCCATGGAGTGGGGAGCATTTTTAAGGAAAATGAGGGGAGGGTGCTTAACAGAATTTCCGAAATCACTCTGGCAATTCTGACATTTTCGAATTTTTCCTGCAGTTTTAAACACTGAAAATCATTTGACTTTTGACATCTTCAGCCTCATTCATTAGTATCACATTTTCCCCAGTCCATTTCCTGTCTAATTTTTCTGTGAGCCAAAGAAACCAGAAAAGAAACTGCCAAAATGTGTATGTTAATAAATGCCTAAGAGCCTGAGGGCTAGATTTTAATGTTCTTTTGGGTCAGCTATTTCTGGAATTCAGGCCTTTTTTGCTCACTTTCAGATTTCAGACTGAATTCTGGAACATTATGGTTACCTGATGTTCAGAAAACTATAGCTAGAAATTTTCTTACAATTTTAACTACATTTTCACTGAAAGTCACACAATTACTGTCATAAAGAATCCAGTCTTTATCACCCAGAGCCATACAACAGAAAAACAAGAACCTGAGCCTAAAACACCTGTCTTAGTATCTAATAAATAAAAGTATTAGACTTTTTCTTGGAATTTGGGGTTTCAAAAGGCAGAACCCCCTAATAAAGCTGAGCCTTACTCAAGAAGTCCCAGAGCTGAGCCGGGTGGAGACTGTCACATGTTTTTCTTTTATAATGAACCAGCGGGGAGGTATGTATGGAGGGGAAACTATAGCCCAGGGTTTACAGCTTAAAGCCACAACTTTTAAAAACAGTGATTCTCCAAGCAGTATCCTTAGGAAAATTAAATCACAATTTCAGGGGATGGGACCCCCACCCCTTCCCCTTCCCAAGTATCATTACATTTTATAGCTCCCCAGTGGTTCCAATGTACAGCCAAGACTGAGAACCTTTATTTTAAAACCAGAGCCCCTTTCAAAGACCCCTTACACAGAAGGTCAATCACAGAAATGGAATTAAACCTTAACTAGGTGGTTTAAATTTGTTCAACTATCTTATACTAGTTTTCTGGTGGTAATGGGTGTTATTTAAACAAGGTTAACAATTATCACTAGGTTAAAGAAAGTTATCCAACCTCTTCTGGACTTCTCAGAGACTAATAAAGTAATATATGCTAGGCTCTCCAAGAAAAGGACACATATACAGCTTTCACAGCTAAATTTTACTAAAAAACACTCCTCCTTTACTTCCCTTCCCATTCATTCTCCTCCCCATACCTTATGTCTGGTACTCAGCAAACCCACTTAAAAACAAATCCTGAGGATTGATCAAAACATTTGCCTGGTAAAGTTTTATACTAATGTTTGAAATAAATCCTACTGAATAGAATTAGAAATATTCTGTCAGTGATTTTGCCTATAATATTTGACTAGAATTAATCTTTTGGGAAATGGATTGTTGCTCAATCTATGGGCAGTTGAAATCTTTTATAGGATTTAGAAGCTTGCAGTTAACTGCAGAGGAGCAAAACAAATGGAACAATTACAGTTGACCTTTGAACATAAGAGTATGAACTACACAGGTCCACTTCTCAGCATGTTTTTTTTCAATAGTAATTACTACAGTACTACACATCCACAGTTGGTTGAATCCATGAACATGGAACTGCAAACACAGAGGAACCTTGGATAAGGAGGAACTGGGGATATGGAGGGCCAACTATAAGTTGTACATGGATTTTCAACTGTGAGGAGGGTCAGTGCTCCTAATTCCCACTTTTAAGGGTCAACTGTACACAAAAGTTTAAAAGGAGAAATCCGCAGAACATGTCTTATTTGTCCAAGTCAACCACCAAAAGGATATCTAGACCAGGCATAACAATAAAGGACCAGCTCACAACAAATCTTTCGCAATGTGCCTGATGAACCTTGGGGTTTGGTTATTTCTTTAGAATAATGTATAGAATAATCTCTCTCTCACACTGCCAAAAACAAAAGAAAAAAAAATGAGAATAAGCAAGAAGAAAAATTTCACACGCTAAGAACAGTGGCTCTAAATTTTTTAATTTCTGAGAAGGAAGTTTTCAAATAGAAGTAGTGGTAATTATGACCCAGAAACTAGAAATGTAGATTATTTAAATTTGAGGGCATGAAATACTTATAAAGACAGTGAATTACAGAGAAACCTCTTTCAAATTTTAGAAAGCTATTATTTTAAATAAGCCACAGAGCTTGATACAGTGTCTTGTTTTCTAAATGGAAAAAATTTGCTAATTCCCACTGCATTTTCTTGAAATCAGGGTGGTTTCCATTTTCCTAGCTATGAACTATATAAAATAAAAGTAATCCCAATCAAAAGCTCATTCCTATAAATTTTTTTAAAGCTCTGTTATTTAACAAGATCACAAATTCATCTGGAAACTGGAGAGACTGGGGCTATTATTAGCAAACTTTCCAAATTTAAAATCTGACTATAAAGAAATAAAATCAGTTTAACAGAGCAAATTGATTTTTCCTTTACACTGAAAAAGTGAAAGAAAAAAAAGAGAGAGAACTGAAAAAAACATTTTTCCTTGCTTTAGGTAAGAAGAATGATTCTCCTGCCAAACTCTGTAGCTAAAAGGCAAAAAGTAACAAAGTCTGAAGGAAAATAATTTTATTTTTTAAAATCTCTATAGGAACAAAAACTATGGGAGATAAGAGTGGCAAATGCTCAAGGAACTCTCTCTGGAAAAGGAATACTATTAAGTCATTTTAAAAAGGGACAAGAGTGTTGTTTTTTCCTCAGCTTTTTTCAGTAAGACAAAAGCAAGTATCCTGTGTTTTATTCAGTGAAAACAAATGGAAACTATACAACTCATACACAATGACATAAGAAAAGGTTAAACTAAAGTCCCCCCACGTAGCAGAACCACAAGGTTTATCAAGGAAGACCCTCTGTGTATATTATTTTGGATTGGGAGAATTCAAGACAGACACCCTGCGTAATTCTTTGCCTCAACAGATTTTGAGACCTAAATGCACAGTTCATTCTAAGTGTTAATATGTTGAAACAACTCTTAACATATTTGGAGCCCTAAATGAATTGCCATCTGGAGAAGTCACCAAGCAGCTTTCCTTGAGCTCTGTGCTTGCCAAAACACACTACTCGGGAAAACCATTCAAATAAGTTTTATTTTTCTCTTTTCTAATCCTTAAGGAGAAAAAGTAGTAAACTACACTTCTAATGCAACTCTTTTGTTGCAATATTAAGAAACAAAGAATGTTTTAAAAACATAAGAAAATTTCATAAAAATAAAGCATTCCAGAAAGTAACCTATCTCATTATGTGCCAGTTCCTGTTACTTTCAAATTGGCAAAATCACTCAAGGCAAGAATTTACCAAGTTCAGTTTCTCTCATTTATGCTAGCTTCCTCATAAGAACACAACTGTTTAAAAACAAAACAAACAAAAACCAAGGTAATTTTCAAAAGAAAATTTTAAAATGAGATTTAATAGCAAAAAGAAATTATCTCATAAAACTAACTTATTAATAAAATTTCCTCATATTCTAAGATATCTGTGCAAGTTTCATGATGCCTTTGTTTGACGTCACCCCCCCCCCCAACAATTCTGACTGCCAGATTCAGAGATGGCCCTTTGCTGTTTGAAGCTCTGTATCACTATTTATAGTGTTTCTTCTCAATCAGTTCCTACCCACACAAGCCTTCATCTTACACTGCATCAGTACCTTCCCCTCAATAATTTTTCAAACATGTTCCACCCCAGCAGTCAAGCTATATATTGTGAATACCACTTCAATGAACAGAGCTGATTTCTTCTCGGACCATATATACAAGGTTCTATTTGATTTACTCCCAAATATTATTTGTTCCCTTTTGAAACGAATCAAACACCCCAAATGACATAACCATGATCTTTTTATTTACAGACTGATATCAGATTATTTCAAAGCACTACTACAGAATGAGTCACTAAATGCAAGCACTCTACACAAAAGAGATAATAAATAATAAAAGGAAACTAAATTATGTACCATTAATGTTACTAGTAACTGAGGTACCAAGTCTTAATAAACTGAGAGACGCACAAAGCGGAAAATAATGTCCATTTACTGGCCTATTAAGGCTAAGATATATGTTAAAAGCATTTTGCACATTTAAACCTATTCTGACCAGTTCAGAAACTGTTTCACCGAATCTAAATGCCCAATCATCCCATTGCTATGACATCCTTGGTTTGCACAATAAATTGCAAACTTGTACACAACTCTTGGAAAACAGAAATTATGCTAATTACTATCATAGTACATTTCTACCCAGGCTTAGATTGGAAACAAGTCCATCTTAAGTCACAGGTAATAATACATAGAACACAAACAGCAGATTCTACATAAAGGAAAAGCACTATACTCCCAGTGCTTTGAGTTCACATTGCATGACCAGTTTAGTGCTTGCTTTGAATCAGTCTGAACTTTTTGCAAGGTGAGATTCTAACAGCTGCTATGTAGCAAGATCCAAAAACTAAAGAAAATTCCAAAGATTACCAACTGATAATTATTTGACATGATTCAGAATATTGAAGCTTTTCCAGAATAAAGATTCCAAGAAAGTGTGAAAGATATGAAATAGCTTATATGTATGTATGAATCACACACAAGCTAACAAATTAAGTGCTAGACTCTAAAAATCAAGCAGATGAAATCATATCTGGTATTAAATCTATTAGATAATCTTTATTCTTATAATCAAAATTCTCTTTCATCTCACTTTTAATCTATGTTTTCCAAAAGTATGAATTTATAACATTTTCCTTTAAAAAAGGAATTGTCTTTCCTCCATCTTAAATATTTGATTGGATTCTGAATTTTGGAACCCAAGTTTACAGTAATGATTTCATTACATCTTTATCATTTACTTTAATATAGAAAATAGAATTTTACTCTCTTAACTCTGATATTAAATTGGGTATGTCAAAAAATGGAAAGCAAATAAACTTACCTTCAGAGAATCAACTAAATCATCAACTAAGAAGAGGCGTCTGAGTTCTTTTATCGTGCAGTTCACGTGGCCAAGAGCAGAATTACTGTACTTCTGAACCAACTCCTCAGATATAGCAACGTCAGATTCCAGATATGCCCTAGAAAACAAAACACTTAATTGTCACTGACTGGATGATTTTCCCTGGATGTCTGTCAATCAGCAATTGTATATCTGCAAAAGAGGACATTAATAAAATAGTTTACTATAGAAGCCTACTCTTTCCAAATTAAGCACAATGTAAAAACTTGCCAAGCATGGGGTATTTCACTGATAACACAGGTATAGAATACAAGCATACGTTTTCAAATCAGGCCTATCTGAGCTTGAATCTTAAGCTCTACCACTTACCTGGCTATGTAACTTTTGAAAGCTACATCCCTTTAACCTCAGTTTCCTCATTTATACAATGGAGATTATCTTGAGAATTCAATGAGTAGTGCTTAACACAATCAGGCACAAAGAAGCACTCAATAAATGGTAGTTATTATTATGGATTTGGTTTTTTCAGGTGGACATAATGTTATCTCATCCAGTTTTCCTAACAAAGATCCTATTCATTTCCAAATACTACACTCTCTCAGCCTAACCTTTAGGGGAAACTACCCAATAAGTCAAGCCCGGTTGTGAAAAGGCTGCCAAAAGTACAAAGGCAATTTCAGTAAAACACAATAGTTACTGTCCATTTAGATGCCCCAATCTATACTGAGATAGCTGAGATTGTTAAATTTAAGAAGACAACTGTAATGGGGAAAAAAAGTCAAGTAGGCAGGAATGCAAGGAATTGTTTCATTAGTTATTGTTTCAAAGAAGCCTTTTACCTTAGAGCAATCCGAAGTGCTAAGTATTCTCTCTTATCCGTTGGAAGCAGCTGCCTACCCAGTCCCTCCTCAAAAACTCCCCATATCTGTGAATACCAGTTACTGGAAATTACAGTCCTCTTTGATAATTCCTTGTCTCACAGTTTTACCCCTGCAATATACCCCAACTATGTCTCCTTGTTTTTATTCACTATACCATCAGTTTAAGTGCTCATTATTTAAAAACTGGAATAGTCTATCAGTGTCCAAACCAGTCTCTAATCTGTCTACATCCTGATCCACTCCTTGAGCCAATGCCAGATTCATTTTATTTGAGCTATACTAGATAGTCCTATTTAGCTTCAACTCAGGTGGGAATTAGAAGACCTGCTATCACCTGGCTCTGTAATCTTGCAAAAGGCATTTAACTTCTCTGGGTCATGGTTCCAACCCTACAAAATCAGAAAAACAGACTTCCTGAATCCATTCTGACTCAAACATTTTATGATTCTATGGTTCCAACTTTTCAACCACAGCCCTCCTAAATCTTTCCAACCTTATTTCTCACTCCTATGTTGTAGCTCAAAATTGAGCCACTCATCAAACATTTTTCATCGCAATGTGAGGCTTTGTTCCTCACACTGTTTTCCCAATCCACAGTGCTCTACTCTCTCCTGGAGATAGCATACCCAGTCAGTCAGCACCATCTCAAATCCCACCCAAATATGATGTCTCTCCCAACCCTACTATGTAACTCTAACAATGCTTTCTTTTGTATTATTCTTACAGTAATTACCATATCCAGCCGTGAAATATGAACATGTGTATACCTCTACATTTTTTTCTACTAGAGTATAAACTATCAAGGATTAGGAATATATCTTTATTAGTACAATGTCTAGCACAGGGCAATTGTTATTTATTAGCCAACAAATAGCAAGTTATTAATTATCAAGTTTAAAATGGTCAAAACATTCACATCTACATTTAAATCAGCAAAAATTTATGCAGCTTTAAGAAATATAGAAAAGTGGCTGATATGACTTTAGCTGGAATTCTGCTTCTTTGTAGCACTGCTTTTGTTCTTGCTGAAGACAAGATGCCTGACCAGCAGGCACAAAGGCAGCACTCTCCATTAACGACACCCTGTGGATACTTACATTCATCCACCTGGCATTTATGTGATATTAATACAATGCCAGCACAAGCAACACTCTTATCCAATGACCACAGGTGTTACACATGAACTGTATGATATTAACTTTACCAATGTGACTGGAGAACTTGGAAAACTGTCCAAAAGGCTTATTAAATTGGCATGTTGGCTGAATTTACTTTATAATGACCATAAAAGGCCACTGAGCTAAGGATAGTGTTTCTAAGAAAATAAAGAATAAAGAAATCATTAGTTTCTTCTAAAAGTCTTTAAAATCAATATGTAAAATTTATAGGTAATTTAGAATTGTTAGCTTGAAAATGTTTTTATATATTTCAGTGTAACTAATTAAAAATCATATTCTTTTACAATTTGTTACATGATATAACGCTGCTATTTTGAAGCAGCAGTTTCAAGTTACTGAGTTCAAAGTTTGTTCCCCGCCCCATCTGTAAAATGAAGTAGTATCTATTCTTATTGAGCTTCATGAAAACTGGGAGCCTGAAATTAGGATAACAGTGATGTTAACTGATAGAAAGTAACAAATCTGAGATAAAAGACTCATTTAAAGACATGGTGAATTAGTGGCTGTTGGAGACTGGGTGGGGAGTGACTGCTATAGATATTGATACAAAGTGTCTTTTGGGTGTTGTGAAAATGTCTGGAATGAGATGGTGACAGTTGTACAATTCTATTAATATACTGAAAACCACTGAATTTTACAGTATGTGAATTATACTTGGGGAATGTGCTGAGTATGAAGCGAGGTCAGAAGACCCAAGCTGAGGTGCGTCCACCCCATTAGGAAGTAAGACATATGATGCTACAGTGTACTTCTCAAAATAAGGTAAGAAGATGACAGTTTAGAGACAAGGAGATGCTGAAATAAAGGAGCTCTCCAAGGGGTAATACAAAAGTAATGCCTTAGGGGAGAAGAGGAAGAAACTAGATAGAGAAGGAATGGTAAGAAAAGACATAGAATGATGAGGAAGCATAATAGAAAAACATAAACACACTACTGGAAAGAAAGGTATTTCTAATATCAGATAGCATAAAAAGTAAGCAATAAAGAAAATATAACTCTCACCAATCCCAAACATGTTAAAAAGATACAGCTCCCATAAAAGTAAAATTAGGTAACCAATACCTACTTCTAATAAATAAATATTACCAACAAGTAGTAGAGTTAGGTTAATAATACATAAGCCCAGTCTTTCCCATCATGAGCCTGGGAAATGCTCATTAGGAAATCTCAAAAGCAGATGTTTTTGGTACAGCTTTTCAGCAAACATTTGCAATTATCTTTTAGCAGTAAAAAATACATGCCTGTAACTCTACAGATAGCAGAATGAAGTCTCAATCAATACTAATCTTGTTTACAGTGCTGCCACTGTGTGCCTTGTTTTCCAGACATCTCACCTGAAAGGGTGGCCTTCATCAGATTTCTGGATAGCTTGGATCACACCCTTATATATCCTAAAGCTGATAGTCACAGAGAGCAGGGCCAAGGCAATGTAGGCCGTTACACTCACAATGCTGAATACCGTCAGTGAAAGCAGCAGGAATAAGCTGGCACCAAACACCACTCCAGTCTTCTTAATGTCTCTCCAGTAGAGGAGGTCAACAACTAAAAATTTAAGAAGAAGAAATCTGAAATTAGAGCATTACTTTACCCATTTGTATTTGGCGCAATTATATTTACTGCACCTACAAAAGTAAAAAGGCCTCTAGATATAGTAAAACCAAAACCTGAACTATTAAAGAAAGATTAACTATACAAGCTAAATCTTAAACCCACCCTAAGTTGAATATTAGCATAATACCTATACTGACTTCCACTTATCATAAAATATTTCTCATTCAAATCTACTTCCTACATGTCCAAATCATCCTGGCTATACAAGATTATTAGATCTCTCAAGCCCCACAGCAAACTTCTAATCTAAAACAAGAGGTTTCTTAAAAATCATCTTGAGGGTTTTTATCTTCATAAAATGCATGATATATATATACATTCAAATAATAGAAAAAAGTATCATACACACTCACTAAAATGAGATACTTTAATGACATGAAAATATATTTATCTGCAGAAAAATCACTAATTCCAAACAGGCCAAGAAACTAAAACTTTACTAGAAACTACACAGATGAGTTTCACAGCTCTGCTTTTAAGAGATCTCTGAGAAACTTAACAAAATTGTAACCTAACTTGGCTAACATTAAAACAAAAATTTCCTACAAAGCAAACAACAGAGGGAAACAGCCTTTAGATTATACCCAAAAAGCTATTTCCCTCTAGGAGTAGGTAAATCTAATGCCATAAAACTTTAGGTGTCAAAGAAAAAAATGTGTTACACTGTTATATAATGTTTATTAATAGCAAGAAGTCAGACAAAGCCTAACCTAGCAAGTCTGCTCTTGGCCCATGGTCACAGGCCACTGTGGGGATCAAATAACCAGAGGACTGTGGTCTCAAGATCAGGTTATGCACAACCCAAGGAGAATTGTGCAGTGTGCCAAAGGGCTCCTGAATTCACAGGCTAAACATTATTCATCTCTTTCTGAATTGTGAACAACTGGGGTTGGGAGAGCATTCTTATAGTAAAATAAAGATGGACATACTCTTGAGTACAATTTTAAATAGTTGTTAATTTTTAAGATAAAGGAGGTGACAAAGAAAATCACATTTCTAAGGATTGCTTTGGTCTTGATCCCCAAGTCCTCTAAGATATTTGACTTTCCTTTACTGTTAAGGGTACTTTTGTGGGAAAAATTATGTATGTGAACTGTAAAATGTTAGATATTATTATGAAGCTCTAAATTCCTATTAGTAAATAACATATGAGTACTGATCAAGATATTTTAAATGCCCATCACACTGTGTTGCACATAGCAGGGGTTCAACAACATTTATTATGTTTAGGGAACATTTATTCCATTCTCCTAAGTATGATTTCACTTGAATGCTATTAATTTAACACCCTATATATGATTTACAACTTTGTTTTCAAACTCTTATTTCAACTATTTATTAAAGTCTTCCTTATTTCAAGTTCGTTCCAACTCTGCCTAAAACACCTATATCAGTTTTGTTCTATTCAACTGGTTTCTACTACTGTACCAATGTACTAGCCCAACTGAGACATGACCAGAACTTGAAATAGTGTTATCTATACTACGAATAATGAACATCGAATAAAAAATAACAGCAATGCTAATAGTTTTCTGACATCCAGCAAACACTCACTGAGCTGATACTGTTCAAAAAACTCAAACCTAGTAGAATTTTAAAAACCTGAAAATAGGGACATGGATTTTTCTTTAAGCCCCATCCAACTCTAAAACACTACAATTCTAGGAAGATAAGACATAAAAACAGTATCAATAAATCCTAAAATAAATATCACAGTATTGGGATTTTCTAGGTGGTGCAGTGGTTAAGAATCCACCTGCCAATGCAGGCGACACAGGTTCAATCCCTGTTCCAGGAATATCCCACATGCCACAGAGCAACTAAGCCCATGTGCCACAACTACTGAAGCCCATGTGCCGAGGGCCCATGTTCTGCAACAAGAGAAGCTACCACAATGAGGAGCCCATGCACCACAATGAAGAGTAGTCCCCACTCACCACCAACTAGAGAAAGCCTGTGTGCAGCAACGAAGACCAAATGCAGACAATAAAAAAATAAATTTTAAAAAATAAAAAATAAAAAAATATCACACTATTGTGAGAATTTAGAAAAGGAAAGACTGGAGGAAATTTTAAGACTTTGTGAAACAGACAGATATTGAGCTGGGTGTCTTGAAGAATGGGTAGGAATCTAGAAAACCTATAGAGACAGGCCTAATTATAAGTCTCTGCTAGCAAAGGCTCAAAAGAAAACTAATGTAGTTTTGTTTTTCTTTTTTTAAACAGGTATATCAAGAGGGTAGGGGAAACAATGACAAAGTTAGCCTTTGGCAACATTCTTTCCTGGAGGCTCCCCCTGTGCCCCATAACAGTGGCTTATACAAGACTGAAGCACTTATGACTCAGTCTGGAGTTGAATCACCTCGACTCAAACACTGGCTCCATAACATACTAGCTATGTGACTTCAGGCAAGTCATTAAATCCCTCTACACTTCAGCTTCTTCCTCTATAAAATATGTTTACAAATAGGTATGATCTTATTGAGATATTGTAAGGATTAAGTGAGATAATGAATTAACAAAATTCTTCATTAAGAAAATAATGAATATAACATTCAATATAGTACATAGCATATAATAAATTCTTAATAAATGTCAAAGCTGTTATTTTTTTGTTGTTATTATTATAAATACCACCACAATCATTATCACCTTTCTTATCCAGGTATTTAAATAATAAATATACAGAGAAAAATAAAACAAAATGTCAACCTATGAGTAACTTTACAGTTAATAAACTGTATTGCTGTGTTATATCACAAACATGTTACTTTATAAACCACACAGAAAAGGATTTTAAAACTTATCTGTTTTCACTATTATAGGGCACATGAAAGTTGATAACCTAGAAGACTGAGCAAATAAGGTACACCCCAAACCTATTTTTATATGGAAAAAAAGTCTCCTTTGTAAAAATGTCTGGTCCTCAAATTGCTCCAAAAAATTTATTAACCTTTGAAATCACTATTGATGATAAAAAATAAATGTGGATATCCTCACTATTCTTTACCATTATTTAAAAACCAGTCAGTAGGGCTTCCTTGGTGGCACAGTGGTTGAGAATCCGCCTGCCAATGCAGGGGACATGGGTTCTAGCCCTGGTCCAAGAAGATTCCACATTGCCACAGAGCTACTAAGCCCGTGCGCCACAACTACTGAGCCTGTGCTCTAGAACCCATGAGCCACAACTATTGAGCCCATGTGCCACAACTACTGAAGCCCACGTGCCTAGAGCCCATGCTCTGCAACAAAAGAAGCCACTGCAATGAGAAGCCACACACCACAATGAAGAGTAGCCCCTGCTCTCCGCAACTAGAGAAAGGCTGCACATAGCAACGAAGACCCAACACAGCCAATCAATTAATCAATCAATATTAGTCAGTAAAACCTGATTATGAAATAAATGACTTTAGACTTAGAGGTATATACAAAATATTGTCTACTCAAATTACCTAACAGAGTTACTGTCTGAATAGTTTCAATGACCAGATAAGAATTATTTATAAGTAGTCTATGATTTCTATATAGATGGCTATGGTGTAAGGAAATATCAGTGACTGGGACTCAAAAGACCCATATCCTAGCACTGGCTCTGCACTGTATTACTTTGGATAAAGCTCTACTTCCTCTAGAGTCACAGAAACTAACATGATTCACAGTACAAAGATACACATTAATCCTGCATTCAAATTCCCAATCAGTGCATCCAAATTAGTGAGATTTTATGCTGTATTATCTGTGCCAAGTAAAATTTTAAAATATCTGCTTCCTTTTTCGATCTAGATTTACCGGGGGGAGAGAAGCTTAAATATTTTTATTTTTATCAGTCTTTTGAAATGAACCTTCCTAGAAACACTTTTTTTGGTCAAACATCGAAGCTTTAGGAAAACAACAAATTCATATTCCTATAATTTTTCAAGCGATTATCAACCATGTCATTATGACAACAGTGTGAGAGGAGCTAGAAAAAAAATACTGGAAAGCTACACACTTTTTACGCCTGAGAGATGTTTTCCAGGTTGCTGATCTACATTCTCTACATATCCCTTTATTTCCTGAGTCAACATTTACATCATACCAAATACTGTCTGTAGACATTACTTCTTTCAATTACTAAAATCCTGTAGGGCAGGCTTTCAGACAAGAAAGTGAGACCCAGCTCTTATATGACTGGACCCAGATCATTTAATTAATAAGTGGTAGAATATGAATTTTTAACACAGGCTTCCTATTGATAAAAATCACACTCTACATGTATGATGCCAAATTAAAGGCTCAGCATATCAAAGTTCTTCAAAATGTTACACATTTGCACATATAATGAATATGCAGAGTATAAGCAGATAATTATTACATGAGATGAATCATAAAGGCTGAGAAGAAAGCCTGTTTCATTAAAATTAACAAGATAGGTTAATAAGGAACTCATAAATTTTAATGTACAAAGAAAGTCAAAAATTATCTGCACTCTGGCTGTAGAATTTATAGAAGTTTTAATATAATGAGTGCGGATAATTGTTGACTCACCCTCGTATATACTTAAATCCAAAAAGGAGAAAAGAGCTCTATTCCAATATCCCTGACCTGTATGTTTCTACAGTAGAAAACTATAATTAATCAAGTTGTTGAAAGCATCTTTTAAGAAACATGAATCTGATTAAGTAAAATTAGGATACAGCTATGCAAAAGAACATTATGTAGCCATTAAAGACAGTGATATAGACTTATTAATTACCATAGACACATTTCCATAATGATAAATAAAAATGTTACAAAAAGATTTATATAGTATAATCTCACTTTAAAAATGTATAACTATGAAGTCTGAAAGGATATCTAGTAAACGGAGTTTTTATCTCTGGATAGTAGTGTTATGAATTTAACGTGCTTTTTCATTCCCTTTTATGCCACCTGAAGTTGTCCCTTTCCGACGGCAAGCATGAATTACGATTATACTTACCAAAAATGCACCCCTTTCTATTCCTGTTTGATACCACTAGAGAATCTTATAACAAGTGTGATTTTCCCAGTAGACTTTCCTACTGGGAAGAGAATACCCTCCCTGATAGCTTAATATTTATATACAAATATTAGTATGTAAACATTACATACTAATAGTTAAAATTCTGGTGCTTTGGGCTGAATCAAGTCAAATTCCCAAAAGCTGATGATATGGCAGTAGTCATGTATATGATCCAGCAGTATTCAGTGACTGCAGCCTAATACAAATATAACTGCATGAAAATACAGTAAGTCATAACCTAACTACCTTCCTTTCCACCTATCAAATGGTTCCTAGAAATGAGGGCTCTCCAATAAATAGAGCTCTGAAAATCTTGTATGCAAGTCGATACATATTGTGTGAAAATATGTAAACAGCTATATAAGAGTTCTCAAAGCAGATACCAAGAGTCTTGTGGAAATAAGTCCCAGGGATGCCCTGGTAGAGCCTTAAAGCACTGAGGAAGAACAAAGGAAAGAAGAGACAAGAGAGACAGGACAACCAGGTATCGGTAGGCAAACATAAGACAAAAGTAGTATTTCCTGGAAAAGGAAGGTCCGAGAGGCAATCTACACTGTTACCACAGTCATTGTGCAAAGTATAGAAGGATTTAAATCTTTTTTTGTAAAGTAATTTAAGAGATTGTTAGTGAAGCTGTAAGGATGAAAAAATACTAGTTTCTAACAAAGAAGTATGCCACCTTAACTGACATTCACCAATATTTCTAGTCTCACAGATTCCTTAAATTAGTTTTAATGAAAAAACTTTGGAAGATTAAGTTTATCCAGGATTGTTGATTCTCAATGGAGGGAGTCATAAAGTTTTATTAAAACCCTTTCTGAGAAATATATTCAAACACTATTGCTTCTAATATCCGTCAAGAAATTTATATCCATTAGTTAATTTAGACGTTTGTTCAATCCTGATACCAAAATTAGGCGGACACATAACAACAAAAGAAAACTACAGACCAAGATTCCTTACGAATACAGATACAATAATCCTCAACAAAGTACTAGCAATCTGAATCTAGCAACACATAAAAGGGATTACGGATTAAGGCCAAGTGGTATTTATCACAGGGATACAAGGTTGGTTAGACATACGAAAACCAATCAATACTACACCACATTAAAGAAAGGAAGGAAAAAAAAAAAAAGGACAAAACCCCACATGATCATCACAATAGATACAGAAGAAGCATTTGACAAAATCCAAGAAACTTTCATTATAAAAACACTTGACAAACTAGCAATAGGAATGGAAGGAATGTCCTCAAGCTGATAAAGATTATCTATAAAAAAACCCACAGTTAGCACCATACTTAATGGTGAAAGACTGAAAGTGTTCCCCCTAAGGCCAAGAACTAGGCTAGGATATCCCCTTTCAACTTCTATTCAACACTGTCCTGGGGATATGGAGGCAGGGCAATTAGTCAAGAAATAAAGATCTCCAGGGACTTCCTAGGTGGCACAGTGGGTAAGAACCCGCCTGCCAATGCAGGGGACACGGGTTCGATCCCTGCCCCAGGAAGATATCACATGCTGCGGAGCAATTAAGCCCATGTGCCACAACTATTGAGCCTGCGCACTAGAGCCCGTGAGCCACAACTACTGAAGCCCATGCGCCTAGAGCCTGTGCTCTGCAACAAGAGGCCACTGCAAGAAGCCCGCGCACCACAATGAAGAGTAGCCCCCGCTTGACACAACTAGAGAAAGGCCGTGTGCAGCAATGAAGACTGAACAAAGCCAAAAAAAAAAAAAAAAAATCTTTTAAAAAAATAAATAAAATAAATAAAAGACCTCCAGATTGTAAAATCAACAATCTCTATCTGCAAATAACATGATGTTGTAGGTAGAAAATCCTAAGGAATCCACCAAAAAGCTACCAGAATAAACGCATCCAGAAATGTTGTAGGATATTAAAAAAAAAAAATCAATATACAAAACTCAGTTGTATTTCTATACTAGCAATGAACGATCTGAAAATGGATTAAGAAAATAATTCCATTTATAGTAGCATCAAAAAGAGTTTAAAAAGAGTGAAAGACTTAGAAATGGAAAACTACAAAATATTGTTGAAAGAAATTAAAGACAATTAAATGGAAAGACACCCCACGTTTATGGATTAAAAGGCGTTAATATTAAAATGGTAATACTGCTCAAACTGATCTACAGAGCAATCTCTATCAAAATCCTAGCTGCCTTTTAGTAAAAACTGACAAGCCAATAAATTGCAGAATTCCTATGGAAATGCAGGAGATCCAGAACAATGCAAGAGAGCCAAAACAATTTTGAAAAACAACACAGTTGAAGAACTCACACTTCCCCTTTTCAAAACTTCCAACGAAGCTAGAGCAATCAGTTTGGTAGCTGCACAAGGATGGACAGACAGATTATGGAATAAAATTAAAAGTCCATAAATAAACCCTTACATTTACGGTCAACTGATTTTCACAAGATGCCAAGATATTCAATGGGGGAAAGAACAATTTTTTCAACAAATGGTGCTGGAACAACTGGATATCTAATTGCAAAAGACTGAAGTTGGACCCATACCTTACACCACATACAAAAATTAACTCAAAATGGATTAAAGACCTAGAGTTTAAAGTACAAAACTCTTAGAAGAAAAAAATAGGTATAAATCTTCATGATTTTGGACTAAGCAATGGTTTCTTAGATATGACACCAACAGCAGAAGCAGTTTAAAAAAAAAAAGATACATTAACCTCAACACATTAAAAACCTTTGTGCTTTAAAGGACACTATCAAAGTAAAAATTCAACCACAGAATGGGAGAAAATATTTACAAATTAAACACCTGATAAGACTTGTATTCAGAATATATTTTTTAAAAACCTCTTAAAACTCAACAATAAAAAGACAAACCAATTAAAAATGGGCAAAGGATCTGAATATAAATTTCTCCAAAGAATATATACAAATGGCCAGTAAGCAATGAAAAGATGCTCAACATCATTAGTCATCAGAGAAATGCAAACCAAAACCAAAAATCAGATACCACTTCAGACACACTAGGATGGCTAAAATAAAAAAGATGGACAATGACAAATGTTGACAGGAAGTGACAAAGATCAGAATCCTCTCACATTGCTGATGGGAATGTAAAATTCAGCCACCATGAAAAACTTTGGCAATTTCTCAAAAAGTTAAACAGAGAATTACCATATGACCCAGCAATTCCACTCCTAGAATTTCCACCCAAAAGACTAGAAAAAAATCTATGCACACAAATGTTCACAGCAGCATTATCCATAATAACCCAAAGAGGAAACAACCCAAATGTCCATCAACTGATGAATGGATAAACAAAATATGCATACAAAGGAGTATTACTGGGCCATAAAAAGGAATGAAGTATTGATCACATGCTACAAACGGATGAGCCTTGAAAATATTACGCTAAGTTAAAGAAGCCAAACACAAAAGGTTACACAGCTGTATGGTTCTGTTTACATGAAGTGTCTAGAATAGGCAATTCTATAAAGGCAGAAAGTAGATTTGTGGCTGCCAAGAACTGGGAGGAGTAGAGATGGGGAGTGAACGATGATGGGTGTAAGACTGTTTTTTTTTTTGGGGGGGGGGGATGAAAATGTTCTGAAATTAAATAATGGTGATGGCTGCACAATTCTGTAAATATACTAAAAATCAATGAGTTGTACACCCAATTAAAAAATTAAAAACTAAAAAAAATAAAATTACTCATTTTAAACATGTTTCTTTGCTAGGTTGTAAGCTTCAGAAGACAGCATGTTATCTTACTACCTACTACATCTCCAGAGCTGAGCACAAAGCCTGAACCAACTAAACCTTCAATAAATATTACTGATTGATTAGAATGAATGCATATTTAATGCCAGTTTAAAGCATACACTAATTCTAATTATTCAAAAAATGTTTCTATGCTTTGGATTTAACATTTGTTATATTTAAACTACTATCAGATATCTACACTTATTAAGTAACAAATAGCAATGCTTTCATATACTTTATAGAACAGTAAATATTGTTTTACAGGCTTGTCTCTCCTTACTAGACCCTGAAGGACTGCTAAATGACTTTCATCTTTATATTCTCATCACCTGCTTCTTTAATATTTGCTGTACTGCCTGAATAGTGGCTAGATTAAAATGTTTCTACTCCTAATAATAATTAAATACTATAATATTTTCAAATTAAAATAAAGCACATCTTCAAATAAGAACTACAGGGTCACTAAAATGCTAATTTTGGATTCCTCTGTTATCACTTTATTAGTTCTGTTTATGAAGGAAGAGTTTAACAGCCTCTTTATCCTTGAGAAATCAAAATTAACACAAATGGCTTGTGCAAGGAGAGTTTAACCCTTCATGGTTCCTGAAGTCTCCTCCTATACTGCAGAATGGATGTTAATCATGCAAGACAACCCACTAGCACCTAAACTTTATTCTTAAGTAAAATGTTCACGAAATATCCTTTTAAAGATCTGAAATTAATCTAACAATACTTTTTCCTCTTATAACAGTGGAGAATGCTTCTGGATTACTAAAATAATTTTGATCAATTTAAACAAATTTTTGTCATTTAGAAAAAAGTGATTTATTCCCTGCAGTGCTTCCCCACTTTTGTTTTCCAAATAAAAATGTGAAAAATCTTTATTTTGACTGTGCTTTGTGCAGTGCGCAGAGCAGTAGCAACTTATCAAACTAAAATTTTAATTTAAACTAATTCAGTATATATAATTTTTTATTCAAAAGAAACACTTATGGCCCAATGCAGAGTAAGAAGAGTTGCCTACATTTGGTAATCATAAACTGTCATCTGTCATAGCCAAAAATAGTACCAGCCTTACATGCAGGAGTCATCCAATTACATTTTTGCCTCAAATAAAATTCTTATGGAAGCTCTTCCTTGAATAGCCTGAAGTCAGGTTTCAATTTTTAAATCTTTTGTCTGAGTGGAAAAAAAACATTGAACTAGATGGTCCTAAAAACACTGGGAAAAGAAGGAACAGCTAGCAGTAAAATGCTTACTTCCCAAGCAAAAGCAAATATTAAGTTCTCCTTAATAAAGTCAGGTGAAGAATGAGAAAGGGAGAAGGATGGTTAAAAAGGAAGTTAATAAACATAAACAAATATATAAATATTAGAATGATATTAAATTTTAGTTATTTTTCAGCATAGTCTTTATATTAATAATTAATTATGTAGTTATTAGAAATCACAATCCTTAAATCAAATTCTTCCCAATTGCCAGGAAAAGTGACTAGAATTCAGAGTTAATCATTTATTACCACATAGTAAGGCTTTTTAACTCCATATAGCAAGCATTCAGTTGGCTAATTAATTACAGGTGAAGGTCCATAGAAAAAACTATGCAGAGTGGGAGCTTAACTCTTTCAGCAAAGACAGTAAGACTCTCATGTCTTCCTTCTATTTACCATCAATCAGTATGACCCTGACTAGATCACTTACTCTAGTTTCCCTATGTGTAAAATTAGAAAAATGATAGCCACCTAACAAGTTAGTTGAAAATGAAAGGAGATTTCACAGATGGAAATGAGTGATGAACTAAACACACTAAATAAAGGTAATGTCTGAAGAGATAAAGTCAAGCAGGGCAATCAAATATTAAATACGATGCTTAACTTAGCTCTGATTTTTTTAAAGGTGAGTTCAACTTTCTCTGAAAGCACTGCTACCTTGGTTTCAGTTTGCAAGTTTCAGATTGAAGGATACCTAGTAATGCCACAAAGTATCTCAACCAAATACTTAGCAAACCAGCATCTCTTGGCCATTTCTCCTCATCCTGTAGCTAGTGTTTGCTTTTTGGTTTTTGTTTTTGTTTTTTTTTTTGAGCCAATGAACTTTCTTGGTAAATTTTATTGAAATGTATCATACATGTAGAAAATATGCAAATCTTTTTTTTAATCTTTATTGGAGTATAATTGCTTTACACTATTATGTCTGTTTCTGCTGTACAAGTAGCTAGTTTTTTTTAAAAGACACAATTCCAGGTCCTTGTCTCCTTCATCACTAAATCTTTCCTGTCTTACTTCTAACAACTTTACAATATGTTGTCCATTTCAACCACTACACATCTAAGGAAGAAACATTTTACATAAAAACAGCATAAATTCTGTATTTGCCCTTTCTATAATAATTTAGTAACCCCTATCCTGAGCAAGGAACTGTGCAAGTTCTTTGTATACATTATCACTAATCATAACTCTATAAAGTATTTATTATCTGCATTTTATACATAATGCAACTGAGGCTTATAAGTACTATTAAATAAATTGTGAAGAGTTACCAACTGAAATTCAGGTCTGACTGTGAAGGTCTCATTCTTTCCATCACACCACATTTTGTATTTAAAGGAATTTATTGATACTCAAGTTTGCTTTTTATCCTACTTGAGGATTCCAAATAGTGTTTCAACCCCAATTTAAATAATTGAGAAGAGAGAAGCAATGAACTAACAGACCAGTAAATTTTAATATGGATTTGATAATAGAAGTAAATTATATTATGTTTAAATGCAAATTGTAGTTCTTAGAAACCATCTAAATTGTCCCTCTTTGAAAATAACAAAACTATAAATAGCTATATCTATAGATATAGATAGATAAGACAACACAAATCAGAATACAAAACTGCAAATCTTCCTAATGTTGTCACAGCTTGTAAGGTTAACGTTTTGAGTAATGTTGGAAAATTACTCTAAAAAAAGACTGACAGTCCAATAGGCACTTCAAAACAGAATATCTGACCTCAAAAGATTATGAGAAGCCAGGAGGAAAGTCATTAAAACCCTTGAACATTTTTTGTAAAAGGACATTACATATGATCCACTGTGAAAATTCAACCATAAAAATGTTACTTTGCGCTACCAGTTCCGTAGTTAAAAACTACACACCAAAAAGCCCAAAAACTTGATTCAGCTCTGTTCATTCTAAGAACTTATGCACAGCTATGATTATAGCCTAAATTCTGTTAAGAATAAACTAAAACTTACTTTCATAACTGTTGGTTTTATGTTTCAAGATAAAGTCTTAACCAAATCTTTTTTCCTCTGTTATTTGCTATGAAATTTGAGCTTACTTTAAGTGGTTATTTCTCCTATATTAAGTATCCTCAAGTAGAAAATGTCTTATATTGCAGGAAGGTAAAACTACCTATGATTGTTGCTGCCTTCTAAGGAAAATCCAAATTTCTCTGAGACAGAGAACAGTGAGGTTCAAAAACCACCACACCAATTTACTTAATTAATTATTAGTTCATGTTGCTTTCAACATTTCCTTTAATCCCACATTCCATTTCCAACTTTATTAGATGATGACAAAAAATACAGCAGAAAATAATTCTAACTTCCCATTTCTAACTTGAACTTCTTGTTGGCTTCCACACTTTACAAGAAATAGGCACCAAACCTTAGAAATAGGAAATTGCTGCTGAAATCCTATTTTCTACTAATAAAAACTAAATGGAAAATATACTCTTCTGTAACTCTAGAAACCTAAAAAGCTTAATAAACTGCAAGAGGGGGGAAAGTCAGAGCAAATTACTGGTTTAAAAAGAGAATGAACTTCACTAGTAGGTAAACTAGTTACAGTTATACTTCTATAACCCGACACACCTATGACACACACTCAATATGAATGCTCAATGACTAAATGGCTAATAGTACAGATAATGAAGTAAGGTAAAGTATTCACATCACTGTCCAGAATAATCTATTTTAATTTTAGATTATTTCAGTGGAAAAAATACACAAATGAGTATACACAACAACTATACACTAGCAACAGTTATTCTTTTGGAAAACCAGAATTTTGGCAAATCTGTAATCTGAGAGTAGTAATTCCTAAATCTGTCTCAATTCCCAACTCTTAACAACAGACTTGCAGAATTAGCATCAAAATTTAACAATTTTTTAATCTTAAATTGCTTTGAGCTCCTTAAGTAAATGCTACACAGAATAAATATAAGATGGTGGTGATATGGTATTGAGGAGAGACAAGAGTATGTTAGTGTCTATCAATACCTTACATAAATGCCTAAAAGGTGACTGGATTAAAAAATCTGAAAGCAATGAAGCAGATTTAAATGTATATATTTATACATTATATACACATAAACACAAACCCAGCAGCATAAATGAGCATTATCCATGATAATGACCCTATGCTACTTGCTGTGCAGTCCTAAACAAATCTCTTTAGTTTTCTTGGTTTCCTTACCCATAAAACAAGAATAAATGACTATTAAGATGTCTGGTCTGCAGGTATAATCTAAAAATCCTGGATTTACAGAAGTTGCTTAAGTTACTTAATTGCTCCTTTAAGAAGGGGTAAGGCCCCTTTCTCCCATTTGAAAAAACATTTTAAAAATTCCCAAGAATGGATGTATAAGGTTCAAGGTCAGGAGTAAATCTGGCTGAACATCAAAGTTCCCATCCTCTCACTTTGTTGAAAAGCTGTGCAGAGTCAATGAGGAGACCCAGTGATGAGGCCACCACTGTTTCTTCTGCCTTGAAGGAATTTACAGACTAGAAAAAAAGCCAATATTTTATATACATATAAAACTGTAATAGAAGGCACAAAATGAGAAGCAAGAGACAGGAGTTCTGAGGAACACTGGATTACCTACACCCAGGAGGCGAATACCTCAGGACGGATTGGGCCTTTGACAAGACTTGGGCAAAATGAAATAGGAAGGGGCATTTTAGACACAGAGAAAAACATAAGCAAATGCAAAGAACAGGCATGTTTAGGGAACAAGTCCTTCAATGTGGCTGGAGACAGAGTAATAGAAGATGGGATTATAAAGGCTAGGACTAGACCATGGAATGCCTTTTAAAAGTCCAGGATATGCACTTAATTTGAAAAGTAAAGGAAAACCCCTTAAGCAGTATAATTAGAGCCATACTTTAGGAAGATTAATTTGGCTTGACACATAGGATTTAGTGGAAAAACAAGTTAGAAGTTCTGGTGAGAAATTAAGAGTACCCAGATTTGGGTAAATAAAGAAAACAGAGAAGATATTTCCACTGCTCCCACTACTTATCCATACAAGACTTTAAACCATATGTAGGAAAAAAAATTACAAATTTATTCTTTTTCAATTTAAATCTGGTTCTCCTCAAGTAATTTACTTAAAACTGACAAAATAGTTATCTTAGAAAGAGTTAAAACCATCAGCAATGCATATATAAGTATTTAATCTTGGCCAAGATTTTAGGACACTACTATACATTGCTCAAAATAATTTGCATCTTTCTGGAGGGAAGATGTGCAACAGGAACCAAAAGCCTAAATACTATAACCCAGCAATTTGGAAATAATTATGAATAAGAATAATTTACATTTAATTATATTCATTTACATTCAATTATGTTCATGGTTGCAAAAATTTAGGAATAACTTGAATATTTAACTACATGGGATTAACAGTACATACTTGGAATACTATACCCATTAAAAAATGTAGAAAATTTCTCAACGAAAGGTATTTCCCCCATTTAGTGGGAGAAAAATGATTACAGAACAAAATGTACCATACATAACCCCACCAACACATATACACACATTAGAAATACACACCAAAACCACTGTGAAGTGAGTTTTATTCTTCCACAGACTTGCTAAATTTTCTACAACACACACACACACAGAGTGTTGCACTACTAAACCAAGATCTTGAAGAAATATCTAATGAATGACTAAACACTGGGTTTCAACTAAGTTTAGAACTGAAAAGCAGGAGGCTTCCTCCAATCAACAGGTCTCTCAATTAACACACAAGTTCCCTTCTCAGGATGATTTTTTTTGGGGGGGGGGGAATCCCAGGGGTTACGTAAGGCTCATACTGAATGTCAGTATGAGCGTACACCTGTACCCATATACTCAGTAACCTTAAGCTCTGAAAGAAACTGAAAATGACTTAGCAAAAGTAAAGATAAAGGAGCCCTACAAGAACCTCTGCAAGAAGTATGCTCCAGAAATGGTCCAAAGTCAGCTTAGTTTGTCTTGCCGTATAATCAAACTGAATTTAAACGCTAGAAACATTTCTGTCCCCATCCTACACAAAATTCTCTCAAAGGTCACCTATAGCATGTTAACTGCCAAACCCCAAAAGCACTAGTAATAATGGATAGTGTTGCACATATTTCTAAATTTCAACAGGGTCCACAATCATTTCTCAATCTTCATATTAAATGGCTTCTCTGTAGTATTTAACCATCCATTCCCTCTTGAAAAATCTCTCTCCTTAATATCGGGGAAACAGCACTATCCTGCTTCTTTTTTTTTTTTTTTTTTTTTCGACTACACATTTCCATTTTCTTCCTTTAAAACACGACATAGATTGGGCTTACTATCCTGCTTCTTTTACTGCTCTGACTGTAACTTCCTGATCCTTCCTCGTGCTGCATGTCCCTACAATGTAGGTTTTAGGCTTTCCTTCCTTAATCTTCTGTTTTTTTTTTAATGCAAATATCCTCACAGTATTCATCTTTGCATTCAATTCTCAACTCTTCATTCATCAGTAAGCCTGTCATTTCTCTGAGCTTCAAATTTGAAGTTTCCAAAACGAAACTTGGCATCATATCTACCTACTTTAGCTCTATTTCTACTGACACTAAAGCACTAGCATTGCCAAGGTTTCACTCTGACTGAACTTTCATGTTGTCCTTTGAGTCCCTCCCTCACCCCAGTCCCACAAATCTATGTCAAATGTCAAGTACTCCTTTCTAAGTTTCTCAAACCTGTCACCTCCTTTTCATTCCTATTTCAGGCCAAGTTCAGGCACTATTTGCTTTACATCTGGGCACAAATTCAGTCATCCTATTCTGTTTCTAAAGTTCTCCAATTTATCTTATATAGCACCCCAACACAGTCTTTTTTTTAAAAAAATATTTATTTGGCTGTGCTGGGCCTTAGTTGTGGCACAAGGGATCTTTTAGTTGAGATATATAGGATCTAGTTCCCTGACCAGGGATTGAACCCAGGCCCCCTGCACTGGGAGTACAGAGTCTTGGCCACTGGACCACCAGGGAAGTCCCCCCAGTCTTTCAAACTTGCAGTCATTTTACCACCCCCTACTAAAACTTCCAAAGGCTCTTTATTTCCTTTATGATAAAATCCAAAACTCAATGTCTTCTGCAATCTGACCCAGGGTATCTTTTCATAAAACCAGAGAACACCAAAACCAGAACACTAGAAATCATGCAAAAGAGGAAACTGAGACGAAAGGGGTAAGTTTCTTACTCTGGCCAAAATCAAAACATACTAGAAAAGAAACTTTAAAACCTAGATTGGTGTTTCCTACATTTGCCTAATTATAACATGAACAGTGTTATAACCCTGGTGTCAAGGTGCTTATTATATTGCCACGCCCTTCTGTAAATTCTGATTTAGTAGACCTGAATAGGATCACAGGAATCCATATAAAAATAAAGAAGCACTAGGTGATCCTCATCTTCAGGGAAGTTTGATGAAACCTGACCTAGATCTTACAAATCTTCTACATTCTTTAACCATACCAATCTTATCTTTCAACTACTATCCTATAAATATTCTATTCTACCCAGAAAGCTCTATTCACTGTCTCTATCACATCTTGTTTAGTGGTTAAATCACTCTCCCACCCACCCAAATCCCCATGCCTACCCATTCCTTCTCTTTTAAGCTCTTGAAAATCTTTTGACTATCTTAATCAATGCTTTCCATATTAACTCCAATAATCAAGTACTTTGTAGATTTCATTTGCTATAAGTATCCCACTAAGAACAATAAAAAATCCAGTATGAAAAATATATAAAAGAATATAAATTATTAATGTTGGTCTTAGCCTGAAAGATAAAATGTGTTAAATACTAGTTAATCAGCCAAAAAAATAAAACAAAAAACTCTTTTAAACACTGAAATCAGTCTCTCATTTCTTTATACCCTTGTATGTTACCATAATCAGATGTAACAACTGGCTGTGTCTCGACCATGGCACTTAATGGGGAAACAAGGGTGGCAAGGGAGTAAAAATATATGGGCTTAAGTTTGTTTTTTAATATACTTAAAGAGCTTAGATCAGATTCTTTCCTCTACTGTCACACTTTTCATAAAATGAGGAAAAACTCATTCCATGGCAGTTTCAGCTTCTCACTGATTTCCATTTAAGTTGTAACCTTTAATCTGCAACATTAAAATTAACTGCTGATAAATACTAAAATGTAGCTTAACCAATGAATCAGAACAATAGGTAAAGTTAGTCTTCCCAAGCAAAAAAAGACAAAGACAAGCACTAAAAAAAATCAGGCCATTCCACTTACATACAAAATGAGGCTCCCCAGAGATATTCAAGAGTAAATTTGGCTTTATATTTAGTACCTAAAAATAATCAAAATAAATGTCTGGTACAATATGGACTATATGAGATCTTAATTTCTTCAATCTCAAAATATTCCTAAATTAGTTCAGCAAATGAAGAACTTAGATGTTATTAAATGGTCTAAGACTCAAATTATTAATACAGCATCTTAATAGTTGCTGAGTAGGCCCTGATGTGACTTTTCACCTATTTCTAAAGTCTGGATTTATTGTATTGTTATCACTACTATCATTTTTACTTTTCAAAAACTAAAATAGCAATTCACTTTCCCTTTGTAATGCTAATGGGCAGAAGGATGAAGAAATAAAAATCTTTCTCTTCATTAAATTCACATGTAAAGAAACCATAAAGGTAAAAATCCAAAGCTATATTATTTTCTGTTAAGTGTTAACTATAAAATCTTTCCAATGTCTCAATATGAACTCAATCTTAAGTTCACCTTTTCCCCACAATACTTTATTGAACAAATTTTTTAAAGGATGTTGTAAAGGTTACTATCATTAGCTCCACATATTCCTTTTAGAAACATTATCACCAATCCTGCTAACAATTCTGCTATAGAAATATTTTTTTTAATTATAAAACTTGAATGTGGCCAGAAAAAAAAAAGTTGCTTGTGTGGAATGTCTAATTGGACTAGTTAAAAACAGCTGTAATAATTTTTTAAACAATTTATTATAAGGTCAGATATACAGCCTACCACTTTCCCTTTTTCTTAAAATGGCACATTTAACCATCTACATAATAAAATATTTTAAAAATATTCATTACACTTACGAGCTTAAATTCTTACACAACCCCAATCTGCTGAGACTTGAAAGGATCTGGGCTTTCAAGGGGGAGGAAAGGCGATCAAGATCACTGATTGGTTATTACAAGGACAAAGGTTAGTGACTTAAATATAGACACATTTAAAACTACTGTGTATATGTTTTAACCATTTTAAGATATATAAAATTATAATCTAATTAAAAGGCAATTGGTAATAGTTCAATAATATTTCCAAAGAAGAAAATAGGCTCATTGCAAACACAGGATCTTGCTAGCTACAAACCTTTGGATAGAATTTCAACTACACCAAGTCAGATTTAAAAAAAAAATAATTAGTCACAGGGAATATGGCATTATGGAATACAAATATGGCTATGTAGGTTTATCACACCAAAGTGACCAAATGAAATTATGTTAAAACTATATTGTTTACAACGTGCAAGATTAAAGAATAGAACCTAATCAACGACAGGACTGCAAAGACTAAACCAAATGCCAGTGAAACAGAACAGCATGACATTTTCGCATACATAACCAAATGTAAAAACACATTTGAAATAGCTGTTTTAATCCTTTATTCTTAAATCCTTCACAGACTTCATTTTCAATCCAAAATATATCTAAGTTGCAAAGCTTATTCATAGAAATATATTACTGGTCACATTAAAAAATGAATAAAAGATTAAAAAGCAAATATACCCTTGTCCTTCCAATTCTTCTTCTGACCGTCCATCTCTTGTCACGATCTGCCCTACAGATGCAATTATCAAATATGCATACCAACAGAAAAGCTGTAACTGCAAAAATCTACCCCCTGAGACATGAAATATCCGTTTCCTCAACCGAAGTCTGCAGTCTCCTCTGCTGCACAACTGCAGCAGGACTGAAGTCACCTGACGCCTTCTGGGTGTGGAGCAGTCTGACGCAGTGCAATCTGTAACTAGGCTACTAATACTCAGGCACTACCGCCTTCTTCTATCTGTTTATTGTTCTAGTCTTTTGCTTGTTGCTTACACCGAATGGAGCTACTTTTACAGGAGGAGGGGCAGGCCATCAAAAGAAAGGAAAGAAAAGAGGGTTGTTCTGGCAGAGTTAACCACTGAATATATTTGAAATGCACTTAAAGCCATATACAGTTTTTTGTTTTATTTTGTTTCTTTGACAATAGGGAAATTATGCTGCTGCTTTCCAGCTTCATTTAAAACTTTAAAAACAATGATTATTTGTTACCTGATAAGATAAAAATGGACTGATCCAAAGAAGGGTAACAGCTTAAATTTCAAGCCTGGGAGATGCTGAGTCTCTTCTTACTCTCTCCTAAATTATCAGCATTTTGCACCCTTATGAGGGTATGACAGGAGAATCACAAAGTCAAATTATTAATATGTATTGAATATGTTACTTAAATAGAAAAAAGTTTTTACTCAATGTCAGCAATCTCATATTTCTAATGTAATGCTTTTTTTGAATTCTTTTGCAATTACAGAAATCCAGAGATTTGCAAATATTAACTTATTCTTAATTACCACCTGCTCCAACTCAATCTTTCAATAAATATCTATTAGACACCACTGCAGGTACTATTAATAGACTGTTTTGCTTGAGGAGAAATATTCATGTGCTAATTATACCATTTGCTTTGGGAAAGTGACATAAGACCAAACTAAAATTTTACTGATAAATACAAAAACAAATCTATATAAGGAATTTCTGAAATTTTTGTTCAACTTTATAAAACTGGCATTCATTCCAGTGCCGAATATTATGTCTTTATACTGAGTTTCACAATTGCTGTAATTTTACCATTTAACTTAGCAGAAAAGGCAACATATAATGACGAATCAGCAAAAATGTTTTAAATGAGAAATATGCTGAAGTCTTATAAGACACGGAGCCTCTGTCTGAAACTACATACTTCAGAAGACTATACAGCTACACTGAAATAGGTACAATATTTTTCGGAACTTGCTGTAAAACTGTGTGGACTGCAAAACCCTGCAAAATTCTTCACATCACAAGTGGCCTGAATATCAAGAACTCAGTTCTTTCTCTCTCTGCCTCTCTAACTCCAAACATAAATAAAGCAACGCAATTCCTAAAAAGAGTCTAGTATTCTCAGCTCTAAAGTTAATATTTAACTTTGAACTTTATTCTCTGGACCCTTGTATAATGTGATGTTTGAGAACACTGTCACCAAGTCATATCATGGCTGAAAATCTCTGGCCTCTTTCTGCAACAGTTAGAAATTCCAAACTATTCACTAACTACACAGTATTTCCAAAATAGTATTTTCTAATAAAGAATCCCTTAAGTCTGGAGGCCAATAAATACTTTAGCATTAGAATAATGCACTCTAAAACATCACCCAAACACTGTTTTCAAGGCAGAGATTATTACACTAATAGAAGAGAGGAAAAAAAGATTTCTTGAGACAAAGGGTATTTACCATTCATGTTATTATTCACATCTTCTGGTACTTGACTTGGTTCAACAATTTTTAAAAATCATCTGAGAGAGCAAGAATGTATAATAACACCCATTCATCTAAACATTAAACATACTTAATAGCTCTCCTGGCAGAATAAAAAGTCAAAATAGGAGCCCTGAAATTAGACCTTACATAGTAATATCTAATTCTTTAACTTTTATGATCTTTGCCATTTAGGCTATTATGTTTACAGGGAAAACTAAGATAAATCAATTTACATTTTGCATATTTCTTTCTTAGAAAGTTTTAAAACTACAGTTGTTTTAAGTTTGGTAACCTAAGGGAAAAGTGCATAGATCTGAAACTCTGATGAGATCAATTTGTTACAAATGTACAGCCATTGGGCTAGGCTTATTGTGATAAGTGGATCAAATGAGTTAGTGTATGCAAAAGGCCTTAGGACAGTGCCTGATAAAAAGTGACCCTGTGTAAGTGCTAGCTATTTACTATTAGTACACTGAAAAATTTAACTGTTAAGCCACAAGGAAACAAAGCCTGTAAAACATACCTAAGCAAGTGCATATATTAAGCCATTCAGTTCCAGGCAATAACCGAATACCCTCTTTAAACAGAAGCGCCCCCCCACCCTCCCAACATACACACACAAATTATTGTGCTTTGCTATGTAGTTCTATTCTCCTCCAGCTGAGAAAAAATTTTATATGGATAGCTTATAGGTCCTATTCCATATTAAATCCTAACATAAACGGCAAATAAATAACATAAATCTGTTAAAAACATATTTGTTTTCCTTCAAATATTTAACATGTTGTTTAAAAATGAAAAATTATTTCAAGGACATTTTCAAATAGAGCAGACACATACCACGTTAATTCTCTGGGATAGGAACTTATTTTCCCTTAAAAGTAAAGGCTTCTAAAGGAGAGGACCACAGAAGACTCCTTTATTTATAATACAAGCAAATAAAAATGCTATCTGAATTCTAAGTCCTACTGCATATTATGCACAGGGGGTGGGGGGAAGGGGAATTTTTCTTTTCCTGAACTCAGAATCAGCCTTACACTGAACTTTTGAAATAAAGTGTTCCAAGTTCATGATTGGCAACTTCTCATTCCTCAATGTCCATATACTCAGTATGTCCCCCAAGCATGACAAAAACCAATGACCAAAACCTCCCCAAACACATCCCTAACTCCTTTCCCAAGGGAACCATGCTCTAAAATTACCTACACTCTCTACATTTCTCTTCTCTTTATAGTCTCAAAGCAAAACTCTCATTTTCTTAGTGCACTTACCTCATCAGCAGGAAAATTATGATTAAATTAAGTCCTACTAAAGAATAAAAAATTCCTTTCTCTATAACACTCTCATAAACGTTGTGTGTGTGAGCATGCGCACGCGCACACGCGCGCAGCTGGTATCTAAGTGGCAGGATTTCAGAGAGTAGAGGACTGTATTTTGAATAGGAGCAATATGTAAGCCGTAAGACCTCCCAAGCCAGCTCTCCCAAGATATTCCTCCTTTTCTTTACTTCCTCTAATTATGAACCTGAGAAAAACCCAAGTTTTTGTCTTCCTTTGTTTGCTTTACAATGTTTAGAGATGAAGGCAAATAAGGTGAGAAAGAGGTGGTCATTTGGATTGAAAGTGCTACTCTCTAAATTGAGGGTTGCTTATATACAATTCTTGATAGCTAAAAAAATTATTTCTACTTTCCAGCAAGAGACAACAGGGTTTTTTTTAATAAATAAAAATTATAGCTACACAGTAGTTTCAAAATTTTATTATTCTAAACCATACAAAAGTATGAAACTAAACATATGTCCCACTCCTGAAAGGTATTAAATAATGCTGTTTAATACCATATGCTGTAATATAATGCCCTCTATAGACTAAATTATAGCACTTCAGCATTAACTACTGAATTGAGCCTTATGACATGAACAAAGACTTTAGTCTAGAAAATGAATGACAAGTTAAAAATAACCAAAATATAATGAGCACTTCTAGGTCTATAAACAATTTCATATAAGCTGCTAAAAATGAATAGTAAAAACCATACAGAAAAAGATTGAAAGTGATACCATTCAACAAGAACTAAATAAATGTTGATTTCTTACATTATAATCTAAAATAAATACATAGATATTCCAAAAGATCAAAAGCATTTTTAAATTTGGAATTAAAAAATTTAATAGTTATTAGGTTTTGAACGGATCTTTTAAAACTTTTAAGTTTTTACTAAAGTACATGTTTGGGGTAATCTTTAAGGTCATTTCATAATATTTATCATAACATGATTCAAGCATTTGTTTGATTCAGCACGTGTCCAAATTCAAAATCCTTTTATAAAGTCATTTTCAAAGTCATTTGTTAGTGTGAAGCAAATACCCACAACTCACTAACTTTCTCTGCCCAACTGAATTTCCATATGGTCAATTACAGAGCATTCCACAGACATCGTTTTCTATCTACAACACTAGATGGCACCAACACCCACAGTATGGCTGACTGTCCAACCCAAAGCTTGCGATCCGGCAAAAACTGTTCTCAATTTTCTGGCTCTCCCCTAGCACTGTTGCCTGGTATTAGGGAACTAGATCAAAGTACGATGGGAATAGGAAAATAACTCCAACACCAAAAAAGCATGTGGGATAAAACGATCTCTGACCAGAATTCAAAATCAATTTTGAACAGATCAGAATTAAACATAAAAATGAAACTATAAATTAGTAAATAAATTGTTATAAATTTTCACATGGAAACTGAAAATATCCACTAAAATGTAAAGTAAAATAAAAATCATTTAGAAAACTAAGGGAAAACCATAACATGACAAGAATTTGCAACCACTGTATTATAAAGAACTGTCATAAAATCAGAAAGAGGTGATTCTAAATTTTAAAATGGGCAAAGGGGATGAACAGGCAATTCACAAAAGAAATACAAATAGCAAATAAATATGTGGAACATGTTCACCTTCACTAATAATCAAATATCAAAACTGCAATATACTACTTTAACTTAAGAAACTGGTAAAGGTTTAAAAAAAAAAAAGCCAAGTACAGAATGTTTGGAAGGATACATAAGGAGTAAATCCTAGTAAATGATTCCAGGAAGGAGCACTGGGCAGCTAGTTAAGACAGAAAGAAGACTTACTATAATTGTACTTTTTGAATTTGGTATGTGTAAGTCATTAGCTACCAAAATTTTTTGATAAAAAAAGACAGAAATAATATTAATTGTTGGTGATCAATAGAGAAATGGGTTGTTGTCTTACTCTGTTAGAAGCATAAAAATTAGCACAAGTTTTGACAAGGGATTAATCTCCAAAATATGCAAACAGCTCATGCAGCTCAACATCAAAAAAACAAACACAATCAAAAAATGAGTAGAACTAAACAGACATTTCTCCAAAGAAGACATGCAGATGGCCAACAAACACATGAAAAGATGCTCAACATCACTAATTATGAGAGAAATGCAAATCAAAACTACAATGAGGTATCACTTCACACCAGTTAGAATGCCCGTCATCAAAATGTCTACAAACAACAAATGCGGGAGAGAGTGTGGAGAAAAGGGAACCCTCTTACACTGTTGGTGGGAATGTAAACTGATACAGCCACTATGGCAAACAGTATGGAGCTTCCTTAAAAAACTAAAAACAGAACTACCATATGACCCACTCCCGGGCATGTACCCAGAGAAAACCATAATTCAAAAAGATACATGCACCCCAATGTTCACTGCAGCACTATTTACAATAGCGAGGACATGGAAGCAACCTAAATGTCCATCGACAGAGGAACGAATAAAGATGTGGTATATATATACAATGGGGTATTAGCCATAAAAAAGAAATGAAATTGTGTCATTTGCAGAAACATGGATGTACCTAGAGATCGTCATACAGAGTGAAGTAAGTCAAAGAGAAAAACAAATCTCATACAATATTGCTTATATGTGGAATCTAGAAAAATGATACAGATGCACTTATTTGCAAAGCAGAAATAGAAACGCAGACATAGAGAATAAACATGGATACCAAGGGGGAAAAGCAGGGGGGTGGGATGAATTGGGAGACTGGGATAGACATATATACACTGCTATGTATAAGATAGATAACAATGAGAACCTGCTGTACAGCACTGGGAACTCTACTCGGTGCTCTGTGGTGACCTAAATGGGAAGGAAATCCAAAAAAGAGGGGATACATGTATACTTATAAATGATTCACTTTGCTGTACAGCAGAAACTAACACAACACTGTAAAGCAACTATACTCCAATAAAAATTAATTTTAAAAAATTAGTACAAGTTTTCTGACAGCCAATTTTTGTCAAAATGCTTAAAAATGCACATACCCATTTACCTAGGGTTTTATTTCTAGTAATTTATGGAAAAGAATAATTCAGAGATATGTAAAACATATTTAAATATAAAGAGATTAATAATAGCATTATTTATAAATAAAAAGCTGGAAACAATCTAAGGGTCCTACAGAACTGCCTGATTAAATTATAATATATCCAATACCAAGGAACACTAAACATTAAATAATCATGCAGAAGAAGAATAAAGACATGGAAATTTTGGCACTGTACAATATATTACTGAATGTTATAAAACAATAAATAATATGTAAAGTATGATCCCAGTTTGGAAAAAGACTTTTTTTCACTGTATTCATAAAGTATCCCTATGCATAGAAAATAGAGTGGAAGAATATACTCTAAAATATTAGCAATGATTATGTCTGGGCAATACAATTACAATTTTTTTTCATCTAAATGCTTTTCTCTACTTTTCAAATTTGTACAATGAGCATATATTACTTCACATTGCTTCATGTACTGCTACTCTGACTTCACTGACAGCAGGTCCTTGAGAGAAATTCTGACTACTAGATTTAACTGAAGCTCAAATAGATTAAAATATTTGCCCAGGGTCATAGCAGCTAATCAGTGATAAAGCCAGAATTAGATCTTAGGTCTGTACAATGCCCAAAATGAAATTCTTTCAACCATATTATATGTAGTATCTATCTTTTATGGTTCATATTTCATATTTATTTTCAATCTGTATTGGAAGCACTAAATAAATCCACACTAATTTGACAATGTCAAAACATTTAAGTAAATATATATCATTTCCTTATTAATAAGTCAGCTTCTAATTCAGCTACATTTACATTTTCTCAAAGCTTTCCAGTTAAAGATATTTCTACTCAGTGTGTTAGATTAAACATTTTCATTTTTCAGGGTACTTAAATTTCTACTTTTCTCAGATTAACTGCTCACTGTCCTAATCAAAATCCAACTAATAATCAAGAATCATCCTATATATGCGCACTAAAAATGTGTTTTAACAAAATACTTATTATCTATAATGGTTTACCGAGAAAGCCCAAAGGCTATAAAATCAATTTTTAAATTAACACAAGAAAAATGTTTTAAGTTATAAACATCAAAAGAAAGCTCTTATTCATGAACACATTTAAGAAGTATATATAAATTGGCAACAGATAATTTTTAATTCTTTACCTAGTTGAAGGGGCCATTTTTTAGAGAGTTCTTTATTATGGCAATACTATTTGGTTATTCCTGAGTAGCATATACTTTAACTATAATGAATGATCAACTTGTGGTTGGTTTATATTTCACTCACCAATAGTTACAACAGGTTAGCAAAACACAATCTATACTATGATTATGAATTTAAAATGTTCTGTGCATTAGTGGCGAATCAAGCAATCAACAAACATGTTTTAAGCAATCACTATCAGTAAATCAAGATCTCAGTGGTCTGGATAGGATACATTAGCACCTTTCTTTACCAACTACCCACCAACAACAAAGACAGCAGTTTGTCCAGCACAATAGGTTATTCAGTCTCCACATGGAAGCAATAGAATGTTACCCTCACTGTGATATCCCTATTTAGGGAAGACCACATTAGAAAATGTACATGGTAACCAACTTCACTGACTTTTTAAAAATCTCTTGCATTGGTTAATGCCCCCAACACAATAGGTATGTAATAAAAACAGCAACACCCTGGTTGTCTGCTATTTAGGACAATAACTGCTTATTCCAAAATGGGTAAACTGTGAAGGGGACAAAACCTAGGTTACATCCCAGTTCTCCACCTGTTGGAAAAAAGATCTCCTTTGTGGAATCAGATAAGAACTAATATAAATAAGAAAGTTAGTCAATTAATCTATGACAAAGGAGGCAAGAATATATAGAAACGTCAGTCTCTTCAATAAGTGGTGCTGGAAAAACTAGACAGCTACATGTAAAAGAATGAAATTAGAACACATCCTAACACCATACACAAAAATAAACTCAAGATGGATTAAAGACCTAAATGTAAGACCGGACACTGTAAAGCTCTTAGAGGAAAACATAGGAAGAACACTCTTTGACATAAATCACAGCAAGATCTTTTTTGATCCACCTCTTAAGAGTAATGGAAATAAAAACAAAAATAAACAAATGGGACCTAATGAAATTTAAAAGCTTTTGCACAGCAAAGGAAACCATACACAAAACAAAAAGACAATCCACAGAATGGGAGAAATATTTGCAAACAAAGCGACCGACAAAGGATAAATCTCCAAAATATACAAACAGCTCATACAACTCAACATCAAAACAAAAAACAAAAAACAAAAACCACAATCAAAAAATGGGCAGGTGGTCTAAACAGACATTTCTCCAAAGACATACAGATAGCCAACAAACACATGAAAAGATGCTCAACATCACTAATTATTACAGAAATGCAAATCAAAACTACAATGAGGTATCACTTCACACCAGTCAGAATGGCCATCATCAAAAAAACTACAAACAATAAATGCTGTAAAGGATGTGGAGAAAAGGGAACCCTCATACACTGTTGGTGGGAATGTAAATTGGTACAACCATTATGGAGAACAGTATGAAGGTTCCTTAAAAAAATAAATACAGAACTACCATATGATCCAGCAATCCCACTCCTGGGCATATATCAGGAAAAAACTATAATTTGAAAAGACACATGCACGCCAACCATTCATTGCATTTACAATAGCCAGGACATGGAAGCAACCTAAATGTCCACTGACAGAGGAATGGACAAAGAAGATAAAGAACTAATATTCCATTGGTACATATACACAATTGGTACATATACACAATGGAATATTAGTCATAAAAAAGAACGAAATAATGCCATTTGCAGCAACATGGATGGACCTAGAGATTGTCATACTGAGTGAAGTCAGACAAAGAAAGACAAATATCATATGGTATCACTTATATGTGGACTCTAACAAAAAAAAAGGTACAAATGAACTTATTTACAAAACAAAAACAGAGTCACAGATGTAGATAACAAACTTACGGTTACCAAGGGGTAAAGGGCGAAGGGATAAAGTTAGAGATTGGGATTGACATATACACACTGCTATATATAAAATAGATAATAAAGACCTGCTGTATAGCACAGCAAACTCTACTCAATACTCTGCAATGACCTATGTGGGAAAAGAATCTAAAAAAGAGTGGATATATGTATATGTATAACTGATTCACTTTGCTGTATTTCTAAAACTAACACAACATTGTAAATCACCTATACTCCAAATAAAAATTTTTTTAAAAGTAAGTTAGCCCAATGTCTGGAACACAGTAGAAGCTCAAAGGTATTGTGCTTACTACATAATTTGCTATGCAACCTTGGGAAAGTTTCTTAACATCCCTAGACTTAGGTTTTGTCATCCATGAAATGGTTCCCTCTTTCAGATTATGGTGAAGACTGAGATGACTGTGAAAGTGCTTGGTGCTTAAAAAATTTCCCATATATGGTAGTCTCCCCTTTCCTGGTAAAATGCAAAGAACCTGGCTTCTTTTCTCAGCCTTTCAAAATTCTTAATTTAAAAACCTCTTAAATAAAGAGAAAGAAAATTTAAAACTGAAAGCAAACTGAAATAAATCTAACTTTATTTCAAATGAGTATTATAACCACACTGAAGGTGGGGGAAGGAAAAGGGAAAATAAAACTAATCTGAATAACTTGGGCAGGGTTGAGGGAGGTAGACTTGAAACATAATCCTGAAATCTTTATTATGTTTATTATAATGATATTATAAAACATTCTAAAACTATCTGAGATGTATTCAAGGATTAAACAAATTAACAAGCACATTGATAGTGTTAGGAGCCAGGTTTTCACTATAGAAGGAACATACAAATGTGAAATGAAGGAAGAAAGAAATAGTCCTCTGGGACTGTTTTGGATTTGGAGGTATCTATGTAAACTCATGATTTCATAAATATGTGTATGTTTATTTGTATGTATATATACAAGTACTTCCTATCTCTGTCCACAGAAAGGGCTAGAATGGAAAGATCCCACATAAGCAAAGTAAAACTAGCATCCAGCTCTTGATCACTGAAAGGAATCAGGGATCCTTGGAGAAACTGCTGACTTCAGGGCTGGGGCAGAGTGGGCAAAAGATAAGCTTTCAACATTTTGTTATGCTATAAGTAAGAAGTGCTTCCCTCTCCACTCAGAAAAAAAGGACAGTTGCATGTTCTTGTGCCAACTTGAAGGGAAGCCCTCCAAACCTGGGGCAATTTACAACCAAAATAATTAAGTACAGTAATGAATTATAAACCAATGGGGGGAAAATAGAAATTCATGAATCCATATTGATAATTAATTAGCTAATTAATGGAAAAGGAGAGCTCTTGCTAACAGTAGAATGCCAGGGTTGACTGATAAATGTGGAGAAGTATCAGAACTGAAAAATCACCTTTTGTGAACTTAACAGTAAAGAATAAATCAATCAAAAATCATCAATAGATACTAAATCTAGGGAGGGAATTTTGATGGAGGGTAGGATATTTGTATGGTCTTGAAGTGCCACCCATCAGACTGCTTATTAGTTGTCAGGAAGTTAAGAAAGATAGTAATTATACTATAAGGAAATCAAGAACCACTGTGACCAGATGGTATAAATTAACCTCATCGATGAGGGACTGATGGATTGTACGTACCTCCAGATTTTATAATGACAGGGGCACTACATCATCTTCCTTTTGGCCATGAATCCATAAACTCAATCTACTAAGAAACATTAGACAAATGCAAAACAAGGAATTTTCTATTGAAAAGGGAGAAGGGAAAGGGCCTGTGTTCTTCAAAATACTATGATCATAGGAGATAAAGACCAGAAATGTTCCGGATTTAAGGAGCCAAAAGCAACATAACTAAATGCAAAACTTGACCCTAGACTGGACTGTGTAGTAGACGACACTACAAAGAATATTATTAGGTCAAACTAACACAAATGGAATACGGATGGTAGATTAGAAAAAAGTACTGTATGAGTGTAAAATTTACAAAGTTAATAGCTGTGCTGAGATTATGTAAGAGAATTTGAAGTATTTAGGGATAAAACGGAACATATACAACTTAGTCTCAAATGGTTCAGGAAAAAAAGGATGTAGTGTATCTATGTATCCATTGTCTAGTTATCTATAAAAAGAGATCATAAATAATAAAGCAAATGGAGAGATGTCAGTAGGTAAATTGAGATAGCGTATAAGACATGCTTTGTAGTACTTTTATTTTTGCAATTGTTTTTAAGTTTGAAGTTATTTCCAAATGAAAGTTAATTTTAAAAAAGCAATTATCTTAAAAAAAAACTCTCTAAATGATACCATAAGTTTTTTTTAAATTCTGCTTAATTCCAGTCAGAGAAAATTTAGCATCTAATGTATCATAGATCCTCCTTTAGCATGGATTGGTTTTTCAGTTTAGTTCTGAATAAACCTGAATGTTTCTTTTTACTGAGTCACCCATTGCCAGTCTGCAAATCTATCTATGTCCCTAGCTTCAAGTGAATAGGTTTCTACATACCGACCATAATACTCACACATATACACCTGCCCCAAAAACACCAAACCAGGATCTGGAAAACTTTTATCATATTTATATAAATGAACAGGTTTATGTGTTTACTCACATTTGCTAACGGTAGCTTTTACAGAAGCATCTCTTTGTGAGGCCATTCCTAATACTCCAAGGTAGAGACAGCCTCTCTGTGCCCTTAATATGCGTTGATGATCTTCCACTATCCCTAAACTGTCATTCTATGCCAAACTGAGACTTTTGTACATCATCTGAGAAAAACATTTCAATTGTTATCTGGTAGTGCTGCCTATCAGTACTACTCTTTCAGAAGTTTTACTATCTGGGTCTATATTTAGCAGTATAAATTTAAGCAATTATTAGAATATTGTAACATACCTTTGTATTTAAAATGAGTGTAAAGTGAAAAATTAAAGTGCCAATGATAATCATATTTTAAACAAAAATGGAAACCATCAGGGTACCAAAAGCATAAATCTTTAGCCACAGATTTTTTTAAATAAATAACATATATGAAATGCTGAGCCTCTAAACAATGACGTACAGTGGAAAAAAAAAACCAGAATGAATGTTTATAACTATGAACTGAGAAAAATCAGTATTTACACTTCACTGTTAAGAATACAGTTTGAGGGAATTTCCTGGAGGTCCAGTGGTTAGGACTCAGTGCTTTCACTGCAGTGGCCCGGTTTCAATCCCTGATCAGGGAACTAAGATCCTACAAGCCGCATGGCGTGGCCAAAAAAAAGACAACACGGTTTGATTAAATACCTTTATCAAGGGAGAAGAAGACTAGTATTCATTTTCCTCATAACAAATTTTACCCCAAAATATCAATAAGGCATCAAGGTCTGCATCATACAAAATTAGTCTTTCTTCCCAAAGTTAAAATTGAATTCTGCTTACAAATGTCATTTTAAGAAAACAAGAGCGAATTGGAGATAATGAATTATTTGAGCAAGTTTTATTTATTATTTAATACTTATCAATGCTTTCAGGTTTAAATGTATATTCAGTACTAAGACTCAGAAATCTTTTTTAAAACACCTAAATATATCACAATCAAGGATATAGAAAATTGTTAGCCATCTGAGAATAGGGATTACCATTACAACACCTTCCCTCTCTTCTGACAAATTCTCAATCCTTATCTTAACTGAGCTATCTAGTATTTGATAATGTTGATCAATTCTTCCACCTTTAAATCCTCCTCTTCCCTTGGCTCCCACTAGTTGATGCCTGTGGCTTTAATTACTATCTCTGAGCCCATGGTAAATATACACATACAGTCAAGGTCTCTCTCAAGAGCTTCATATGTATAATATCCATCATTCTTGGATGTCACACAGGTACCTTAATTACAACATATTCAAAACTGAATTTTTTATTTTCTCCCATTAAATCCACTTTATTTTCTCATGTTCCCTAACTCAGTTTCTTATACTGCCATCCACGTATTTGGACATACAAGGAACCCAGAATGTGCTTTAACTCCTCCCCTTATTCTTCATGTCCAATTCCAATCAAACACTATGTACTATGTCATCATGCTCATCCCATTGCCTTAATGTTCATAATCTCCTCTTTCTTCGATTATAGCAGCAAACTCTAAACTGGTCTCTGCCACCAGTACTACCTAACGCCAATGCATTAGTATATTCAGTAAATACACAGTAATTACTACATGTTTTTATAGAAAACACATCTAAATTAGACTGCTAAATAAAACACACATGTACAAATCACTTTACACAAATCAGGTATGTGGGAAACGTAGAGTCAAGAGAAAAAAATGAGAATTAGTACCTTTCAGGAGAATTAAAAATAGCATACTTCAATTTACACTTTTCAACAAAATGTGTAATACTCAATATGCTTAACTTTATACTATTACTGGAAATTATTGCATTATATTGAAATACCAGAAACATGTAACAGAAATGTTCTTCCGTTAAAATTTTAAAATGAAGATATTTCTGGGAAAACGAAAGTAAATACATCTGAAAATATTTTAATACCTCTTGCTCTTCATGTTATCAGGTAACACTGAAGTAAAAGAAAAGAAACAGACATTGAAACCAATTCTAATAAAATTTTTTTCTAGTTTCATGATACAAAATAAAAATGACCAACAAATAATTGTGTGGAAAAGTTAAGAGCAAGGGTATATGATGAGTGCAAGAGGGGTAGAAAAAAGCACTAAAATCTTTCACTGAGACATTAAAAAGAATTCTTATCAATGTGCTACATCAGACACTATAAACGTAACACACTACACAAAATGTAGTGGAAAGTTCCATAAAGTTAAAAGGTGGCAAGAAAGCACAAAATAATGTATGGATTGATTACCTGAAGTTTTACTCAGCTCTGCTGAAAATATAGCAGATGGTGATCTGGGCTCTTTTTCTGTATCAGAAGGAAGTTTTTTCTCAGCTTCTTTCACAAGAACTTTAGGTTTAACTATACTGCCTATTTCTGTTTGAACATCCAAAGCAGAAACATCTGGAGGCAGTAAGGGCACCTCTGAAATATCAGCCCCATCTTTGGAGAACTCATCTGGAACATGAACTTTTTCTTCATCTTTAGGTTGTACACTCTTGAAAGAAAGGTCACGGGGTAATTCTGAGCAAGGCAATGACCCAGCTCCATCGTGGACACTAGCAATTTCACTTTTGCGGGATACTTCTAGGTCAGTGTATTCCCTGGCTAATGTAGGAGAAGAATCTGTTTTAGAACTGACAAATGTAGGGAACTCATCTATAATCTCAATTGGAGATGAATCTGAAAATGTTTCACTCTCTCTTATTTTTGCTTCCTTAGCAATAAACAAGCCATCATTTGAATAAATTGCAGTATTGAGCTCCTCCATCTGCAAAGGAATTTTCTCCTTTTGGGTCAATGCTGAAACTTCACTAGGTGACAAGGTATCTTTTGTGGTGTCTAACTTGGGCTGAAAAGATTCCAAATACGGCTTTGCCCCCTCAGGTGATGGTGAAGCACTGAGTTTTTCCTTATTTTCATGTTCTATCATTGACTCAGATGAAGTTTCAATGAGATTTTCTTTCACAAGTATCACAGCTTCATCTTGTTTTTGTGGAACTTCAGGTATTGAATCATCACTAAATAAGTCAACTGGTTCAGAATCAGGTGAGGAATCTTCAGTTAGCTCAGAATGATCGGGCACTGGCTGTGCAACTTTTGCTATTTCTGAATAACTAGAGAAATCTGGAGTTGGTTCAGCAGAGAGCTTTGTTTCCTTAATTAAATCACAAGCAATAGATATGTAAGGAGCTTCTGTTTCTTGAACAGCTACACTAATACTTTCAGGCTCTTTAATTTCTTCATTCATTCCTGATACTTTTTTTAGTGATACATTCATGGCCTCTTCATATGGTGGGGGATTTTCAGGCTCAAGTTTTATGCTTTCATAATTAACTGAAGGAGGCGCTTCTAATGGTGATGAACTGAGCTGCACTGCAGAAGCACCAGCACTAGGAACTATAGAATTTAATGGTGCTTCCATGACAATGTCAGGCAAAACTGGTGAAGGAGTAGCTTCAGATTCTTCAAAGGATGGGCAAAGCTGTGCTATAGGGTAAAGTGACTCCTGCATAGCTTCTGAAGTTTGAACCAAGTCCATTTTTGTTTCAAAGGCAAGTTTTGTACCTGCAGCTTCATTCAATTCACTTTCACATGCTTCCTGTACTAAATCTGGGGTTAGACCTTCAGGCATGTTTGCCACTACTTCCTCAGTCACCTTTGATAAATGATCTGTTGTATCATAATCTGTCTTAGAATCCTGTGTTGCCACAAGGAAAAGATTTGACGTTTTGGCACTAGCATTCTTCTCTGTTACAATTTGGGCCTTTTTTTCTTCTATTTTTTTTTCATCTGTCTTATTTTCTGAAGTATGATCTTCCAACAAGGGGAAAATGTTTGTTGAAATGTTTTCAGTTGCTGTTGCGTTAAAGGGAGCACATGTGATATATGCTCCTGAAACATCTTTTATAGCTTCTGGTGTACTGGGAAATGAAGTATCATCATTACTGCTTTCACTATCTTTTTCATGATTTGTTTGTTCAAGGCTATCTGAAAAACGTTTCTTATCCACTTTACTTTCCAATTTGCTCTCTATATTACTTCCAGCAGCCAAAACCTCACTATCTTGCTTATCTTTTACTTCCCATACTCGCTCAAATGGTTTGAAGTCTGCATATTCCTCCCTCATAGGAGCTTCTGCTGCAATTCCCTTTTCATTAAAACTGTCCTTTGTTTTTTCTGGAGACATAACTCTATCCTGTTCTTTAACTGATTTGGCAAGGCCTACAGGTAACTCTCGCTGAGTATGAAGGATGTTATTACTAACTAAGTCCTCTTCATATTTATTCTTCACAATTATTTCTTCCCTAGGATTTGCTACTCTTATGGCAGATTCTGCTTTTGGAGAGCCACTGAATGATGATTCCATTTCTGAATATTCCAACTCTGAAAACTCTGTTAAATCTCTGTCTACAAATGGATTTTTTGCCTTCTCTGAGAATTCTTTAGAAGCTTCATTTGAAATTTCTTGAAGGGTTCCTTCGGTAGGTAGTACTGCTGGTAAATTACCAAGGTATTCATGTTCTTTAAAAGAAGTAGCTGAGAGAGGAGCTAAAGAAGGAAGAGAGGCAGCAGTTTCAAGCAGGACAGATGGAAAATCCTCTTGACCAGCAGAAACAGTGTTACCTGGCTGCTCCTTCAAATCCATAATTTTTTCTGTGACCATGGACAGAAAGGAAAGTTAGAGAATGCCAGTGTTCTCAGAGTTAATGCAAATTTTATGACAGATTCAAAAATAGTGTTAGTAAAGACTTACTGTTAACTAAAATGCTAATAACATTTAGTTAATAAATAATAATCAAGTAGACTAAATCATTACTGAAAAAATTAGAGCTATGTCAAAAACCATGTGCATGGCTACAGAGGCAATTATATGCTATGCAAAGATGTCAAGTCTTTGAGAAAAACCTCAAGTACAATTAACTGAGAAAAGCTACTTTTAACTAGTCTCAGAGGAAGAAATAAGGATTTGAGAAGAGAGTTTGACAGCATAAAAAAAGAAAGGGCACTAGATAATTAAATGTCACAGACTGGCATTCTGTGAAAGCCTGTCAGTTATAAGGAAGTAAAGTATATTTAGAGAAAATGACTAGTCAATACGTAAACATAAATGAAGGGTCCAAGAATTCCTTACATGTTTCCAATTATTAATCAGGTTTCTGCCTGTTTCTCTCTTGGACACAGCATATAAAATGCAAATTTCAATTTGGTCAGTAAACAAACATTCTTGGAACCAGGCTAATTTTTAGTAAATTCAAGCTACTAAGCACAGAGTTAACATAACTAAAGAGTTAAAGTTAGAATACACAGAGGATAAAAGGCTAGCAGAGAGAACTTGCCTGCAGAGGAGTGTATCACAGGCTCAGATGCAGCAGGAAGAGCAAAAAGTGTCTCATCTGAAAAACAAATAGAATATAACCTCAGCAGAAATAAAGACAGAGTTGGAAGGAGACTAAAGAGGAACAAGCAAGGGGTTCAGTTTGTAATGAGTTAACATAAAACTTTACCTACAGAGAAAAAGCCAAGATGGAAAGGAAAAGGTAGTACCATTAGTAGTACCATTAATCCAGATTAAATTATTATATTATAAAATTTTTTAAATGATACCTATAGAACCTATCATTTTTCAAGAGGCAATAACATGTTTAGAAACTTCATGAACCAAAGTGACTTTAATATACTAATCTTATCTTTCTTTTATTGGTATATGTTCAATTTAGAACGCTTTCAAAAAATCATGCATATTCTCTACTTGCTATTATAAGTGCTGTATATGATGCAAGAACTCATTTTACTTTTTACAACTCTACTGTTACAAGTGTTGTTAATATCCCATTTAACAGATTAAAAAAAAAAACATGAGTGACAGACAAGTAACTCATTCAACAGATAAGTAGTGAGACTCAGGCAATTCAACTCCAGAGCTCACTTTCTTGACCAATATACGCTGTAAGTTATAAATTGAATGTTTGTGTTTCCTCCCAAATTCATTATGTCGAAGCCCTAAGGTTCAATGTGTTGTGTTTGAACATGGAGGCTTTGGAGGTAATTAGGAATACATGAGGTCATGAGGGTGGAGCCATGGTCACATGAAGATGTCATGTGACCACACAGTGAGAAGGCAGCAACCTATAAGCCAAGAAAAGAGGCCTCAGAATGAAACCTAACTTGCCCACACTTTGATCTTAGACTTCCCAGCCTTCAGAAGTGTAAGAAATACATTTCTGTTGTTTAAGCCACCATATGGCATTGCGGTATAGAAACCCAAGTCAACTAAAACACTATATATTGGTATATTAACCTTGTACAATGTCATTTTATACCTGCAGTTGGGAGATCTTGAGCTAAAGATCTTTTGTAGTCTACACTAGAGAAAGGCCTCTAGCAAAAGACAATTTGAAACAGTCTGAGAGATGACAGGAGGTATTCCTTTAGTGTAGAGTACCTAATAAATTTGGACACTTCTATTTGGAAGAACAAGCTAGACAAGGTTGATTAATAGAAAAAAAAAATCAGAGATGTGGCTATCATGAACATGGAACTTGTCTTCCAAGGGTATTCCTCTTGATGAATAGGAGAGTTACATTCATAACATCACATAAATTTTAAACAAATTCATACCAGGTGTGATGTCATATCTAAAGACTTCTTAGATGAGGTGGAGAGGGGAAATCCCTGACATGCGTTTAAAAGAATCTCCTATAACCTTCAACAATAGGTTGAATGGGCCACTGATCCTAATCAGTAAGACATACTGCCTCATAAGATTTTATAAAATGTACACATGTACACACTTTTTAAAGATGACTTGTTATGTAATCTTAGTTAAATTACAAAGTTTCTTGTCTGTAAAATGACAACTTGAAAATTCCTTTAAGCTAACATAATGAATTGTAATGTTGTACAAAACAGGTTTGGGGGTGAAAGAGTAGAACCAACACAGTTGCTCCATCTAAATAAAAGGTAGCAGATTCTTAACAAAATGGTTGTCTTTTTCATCTAGGTAATACAGTTAAAAGCCAACTAATTCAGAGACAGTCTACTTGGAAAGTGAACTAGAAACATGTTATGTTAAAATCAGACGGAAACCAAACAATATCTAAAATTGTGCCAAAATTTTAAAGTTAAAAAATATATTCTTATTCCTATCTAATACCAGAATCTCTCTTATAGTAATAATTATATTCCTAGGACTTGGTCAAGTGAGAAAGTTTACAAATTGGTAGTTAAAACATTCACTAAATTTCAAAAAAAAAAAAAAATCCTCATTTTGTAAAATGAGACTCAATCCAAAATTAGCCACAAAACAAGTATTCCATTTCTAAAAGCACTTAGGAAAAAAATCCAGAAGAGGTCATTACCATTTTGCTTCAAGAAGAAGCGACTTGATCAGGGACTCCTACTAAGGCCATCATGAATCACAGGATCAAACTGCCTGGGTCCAAACCCAAGATCCATCACATATTACACAATGTAAATGTGTAACCCTGAGAAAGTTATTACTTAGCCTTTCTGTGCTTCATTTCCTCATTTGTAAAATAAGGAAAATAATAGTAACCACCTCAAAATGTTGTGAGGGAGGGAAGCGGGGGGACGGGGGACGGGACAATTTGCCCTAAGTCACAGAGCTAAGAAGCCAGAGAGCCAGGATTTGAATAGGTCTAACTCTCAAGTGCATGTGCTGTACAGTGTGAGGGATGTGTTTATGCACAAGTGCAACTGTTGTAAATTACCTATTCCTACTTTATCGGCCCTATAAGTTTGAGCTCCTGAAACAAGACAAACTGTCACCCAGCAAATACCCTGTAATTATCCAAAATATCTGACTGTTTGCTTCTACTTCACCATATAAATAGCATTTACAGAGATGTTAATGCTGGCCAGGCATATTTATTTCAGATGGTCTTTTAATACTCAAAACCACTGTAAAATAGGTACTACTGTTTACACAGATGAGGAAACACAGGCATAAAAAAGCTAAATAACTTCCCCAGAGTCACAAAACTGAAAAAAATGATGAATCTGAGATTGAATCCATAGTTTACAAGTCCATGCTCTTTTCCTTAACCACTCTGAAGTACTTCTTTTCTAGACTTTATAAATTTAGAATGTGAAATGACTAATAAATAAAATTAAAGATGTCAAAAGAAAATTTTGATCAACAATACTTATTTACCACAAAAGCTACCAAATTCTAAGGCGTTTTTGAAACACCTAAAAACTATTTCCTGTTTTGAAAAAAATTACTGATTTTAATCTTCCTTTTTCTGTAAAAGATCCTCACTTTCACAAGTGAATAAACTAGTTCATAATAAGGGATCCTATATTAACTAAAAAGTACAACATTCTAAATTACTGAGATATGTTACACATACACTTATAGTATTGGGCTTACAAAAAAAGTAAACTACCCCCCTTTCTATGATCTATTCATAATGCCAAATTCTAGTGAATGAAATTAAAACCTTAATCATCAATCTCATTTGTACTATTTGAAGAGCCAGCCAGAAAAAATAATAAATATTAAGGACTTAATTATATCTACTCTAAGTAAAAACGTAATGTTGTATTTCAAAACAAACAAGAACAAAAAAACCAAGTTTTCACTAAATAGGCAAAAAGGAAGCCAGAACTCTCCTATTAAGTCTCTGCTCTACCGCCATCAATTCTATATACTTTCTTGCTCAAAGCCATTTACAAGTTATATACTGAATTATACCAAGAACTCTGAGTCAGATATATAAGGCCCTGCACTATATGGCCCCAATTTAACTGTCTAAACTTATCTCAACAACTCCTTTCATGTCATCTATGCTAAGCAAACTTCTTAACCAAATCCATGCTTCCCCTCCTGCATATCCAAATGTTAACATCCAGTAATGCTCAAATTCACCATATTCAGCCTCACTTTCTTTCTAAAACATACTCATCCTCACCTTATTTTTGTTAATCTTCTACATTTCCAGTTAACTAAGCTCAGTGAATTATGTAACTTATTCAAAGTCACATAGCTTAGTTACTGACAAAGCTAGAAAATAATAATTTAAACTATAATCAGATATACATATATTTTCTTATTACCCTCATTAAAATGAACAGAATCATTGAACTACTTCTAATGACAGTATGAAAGATTTCCAAATGATCTATTCCTCAAGTTGGCCCTAACGCTAGATTCTTTTCCTTACCTAAGCCTAAAACTAAAATATAAGTTTAGACTAACTGCCTCAGGGCTACAAACTTTGAATGCTGATTACTTCCACCACACCAGAATCAATTTCAAAATTAAAGTTCACTAAAGAATTTTGGTGGTTTCTTTTTTTTAGTAAATCACTTTTCAAAGAAGTAAAAATGGTATTATCAGTTTTGAATTTATCACTAGTCAATTCAAAAAACAGATATGTACCACAATCTCACCAATGTCCACACACTCTTATACTGAGTATTTTCCCTGACACATTCATTTCAAAACCTGTTTATCAATCAAAAAGTATAACTGGTCAGTAAAATCATATCTAATATATAAAACAAGGAAAATAAACTGCATTTTAAAATCAGAGAGAAAAACCTCTGCTTCTAGCTACGAGAGTAATTTTATCACACCAACCCTTCCAAACATAAACAACTATAAAACTGGGCAGAATATATGAAGCAGCTGTCCTGAGACGCTGGACCACAGGCAGGAGTGTAATTCCTGAGAAGAGGGAAGCACACCAGAGGAGTGCCCTGGCTTTCTGTCTGAAGGAACTTTCTGTCAACAGCACATGACAGAGGAGTCCAAGGATACTGCACTTTTGCTGAGTAGAGGAAGCTGTTGGGTTGTCTGGGATTTGTGGAGCAAGGTGACATGCAAAGAAAAACTTCAAAGAAATGGAGCTCCAGAAAGCTAGACAGATGTTCCCTTTAAACCTTTGGCTGAATACAATGTTGCACATATGCACCACAAGACTTACTAAGACCCTGCAGACAAATCTATGATACAGTTGTGAGCTGAATGGGTATTCAGGAGGTCTGACTGTGCTGGAAGACCTGACCTAAAGTTCTGGCCAGTCAGAGTGGACAGATCTTGTAAACCCCAAACATAAAATGAGATTCCAGAAAAGGTACACCTTAAAAGTGGGACTGTGTAAGGGATACTCTAGACCAAGAGTCAGTAAAATATAGCTCATGGGCCAAAATGTGTTGAAGAAAGTCATGTCCATTCATGTGATGTACTGTCTATGGCTACTTTTGCATTATAATGGCAAAGATAAGTAGTTAGATAGAACCTATATGACCCACAAGTCTAAAATATTTACTACTCAGCCCTTAAAGAAAAAGTCAGCCAGCCACTGCTCAAGACCCACCCTAACTTTAAAATCATACTTGAAAAAAATCAAGGTGATTTGCCAGCAAATCAACTGCCTGCCAGAACAAAACTATCACCACATCCATGACAAGCAGTATAAAATAAAAAATTACTGGATGTGAAAAGAAGCAACAAAATATGAGCATAAATAAGAAAAAACAGCCAATATAAACAAAAAGAAATAGTGTAAAATGTTGGATTAATGAATATTAAAATGGAAATTAAAATAGCTTAAAAAATTCCTAGTATGTACAGTAAAAGACAGACATAATGGGTGAATAGAGAATTCTGGTAGAAAAACATGGACTAGAAAAAGAACCAAATGGAAATGCTATAACTGAAAATTACATTAATCTAAAGAAAATTTCACCAAATGAGAATAAAAGCAGATTGGACAGTGGAGAAGAAAAGATCAATAAACTTAAAGAAAAAGCAACAGAAAGAAATTATCCAAACTGAAGCACAGTATGAAGAACAAAAAGCTGGGGGCAGGGAATGAACAGAGTCTCAATGACCTGTAAGATAATCAAGCAGTTAAAGTATACATAACAACTGGAGGCCCCAAGAAAGACAATAATGACTGAGACAGGGAAAAAAATTTAAGATATAATGGCCTAAAATTTGAAAATTGTGATAGAAAATACCAGCCCACAGATCCAAGAAACTCAATGAACCACAAGCAGGATAAACACAAAACCACAAAGAAGTACACTGTAGAGATCAAACTGCTGAAAACCAAAGACAGAGAAAAATCTTAAAAACAGGAAAAGGCAGGTAAACATTAATAAGAATGACCTGACTTCTCATTGAACACAATGCAATCCAAAAGATAACAGAACATTCTTTAAAATGATGAAAGAAGCTGAAAACCTAGAATTGCATACAGTCAACCCTCATAATTCACAGATTCCTTAATTTGCCAACTGGCCTACTCACTAAATTAATAAACCCAAAATCAGTACTTACAGCAGCAGGCACGTGCAGAGCAGGCAAACATGCCAGTCCCCCAACATACTTTCCCAGGTGAGGTCAAACACAGCAACCCTGTGCTTTCTTGTTTCAGCTCCCATACAGTAAATAAGTATTCTTTTAGCAGTCTATTTAGTGCCCTACTGTCTGCATTTCTGTGCTTTTTGTTGGTGATTCTCATATGACCCCTAAGCACAGTGCTGAAGTGCTGTCGTGCTCTTAACAGCAAAAAGGCTATGATGTATTTTACAGAGAAAATATTTAGATAAGGTTCATTCAGACATGAGTTATAGTGCTGTTAGCCATGAGTTCAATGTTAATGAGTCTACAATATACATTAAGCAATGTGTTTCTTTTAATAGAAACATACCTAAAACAAAGTTATATAGTGATCAGTAACAAAAATGCTATAACTAAAGATTCACAGGAAACTAACCCTGTATTTCCCCTAGAGACAATGATTCAGTATCTGCTAATTCAGTATTTTCTGTGACTTTATAGACCATAAATACCACAAATAACAAAATTGACGGTGTTCATCAAAAAATCCTTCAAAAGTAAAGATGAATTAAGATATTAACAGATAAAGGATGAAAACAAAAGCTGAAAGAAATCACCAAGGGACCTGCACAACAAGAAATGTTAAATGAAGTTCTTCAGAATAAAGGAAAAAGATACCAGATAGAAACCCAAATCTCCATGAAGGAACAAAGAAGGGCAGAAATGGTAAATACATGAGTAGACATAAAGTATTCTCATACCTTAATTTCCTTCAAGAATAATTGATTTTTGAAGCTTAAATAACTACAATATATAATAACCTATGTAGAAGAAAAATGTATGACAATGAAAGCACAAAGAATGGAAAGAACATATAGAAAAAACAAAAAACAAAAGCAGATGGAAGAAAGAGAAGGGAGACTTAAATGAATCATATTAATAATTACACTGAATGTAGTAAATGCCCCAGTTAAAAAGCAGAGGTTTTTACACTAGATAAAAACCCTACTATGTGCCACTTACAGGACACACTTCAAATATAAAAACACAGGTAGGTTAAAAGTAAAAGAATGTAAAAGGATGTACAATCCAAGCACTTAGCCCACAAAATCTGGAATGGCTATAATAATGTTGAGCAAAGTAGATTCAAACACAGGAGTATTATCTTGAGATACCAAAGGTAAAGAGGGGCATTTGATAATAATAAAGGAGTAATTAGACATAACACTAAATAGATATAACAACACTAAAGGTACATGGGAAAGGTGTAATGGTAGGACATGAAGCAAAAACTAAAGGGCGACAAGGACAAATCTACAAATATTATTTAAAAATTTTAACACTCAACTCTCAGTTAATTGATAGACTGGACATACATGCACATACACACACACACTCAATAAACAAGGATATAGATGATTTAGACAAAATTCCAATGAACTGACTTTCATAAAGCACTACAACCAACAACAGAATACGCATTCTTCTCAACTACACATGGAACATACACCAAGATAAAACATTTCCTGGTCTATAAAGCAAATCTCAATAAATTTAAAAGGATTGAGGGAGGGCTTCCTAGGTGGCGCAGTGGTTAAGAATCCAACTGCCAATGCAGGCGACACAGGTTCGATCCCTGCTCCTGGAAGATCCCACATGCCTCGGAGCAACTAAGCCCGTTTGCCACCACAACTATTGAGCCTGCGCTTTAGAGCCGGTGAGCCACAACGATTTAGCCCATGTGCTGCAACTACTGAAGCCCACGCGCCTAGAGCCTGTGCTCCACAAGAGAAGCCACGGCAACAAGGAGCCTGCACACCACAATGAAGAGTAGCTCCCATTCACCACAACTAAAGAAAGCCTGCGCACAGCAAAAAAGACTGAACACAGCCAATAAAATTAATTAATTAATTAATTAATTTTTTTTAAAGGATTGAGGGACTTCCCTGGTGGTCCAGTGGTAAAGAATCTGTCCTGCAATGCAGAGAACATGGGTTTGATCCCTGGTCAGGGAAAAAAGATCCCACATGCTGCAGGGCAACTAGGCCCGCACACCACAACTTCTGAGCCCACGAGCCACAGAGAAAAGAAGAGCCTGCATGCTACAACTAAGACCTGACGCAACCAAAAAATATACATATATTAAAAAATAAAATAAAATAAAAAAAAATCAAAGGACTGAAATCATGCAGTGTATGTTCTTTGACCACATGAATTAAACTGAAATCAATAAAACAAAAATTCTGGAAAATCCCCAGATGTTTGGAAATTAAACACACAATTCTAAATAACTCATGGATCAAAGAACATATCACAGGAAAAATCAAAGAATAGTTTAAATCAAATGATAATGGAAATCTGCAGGATACAGCTAAAGCAATGCTTGGATAGAAATTTATAGCTCTAAATGCTTTTAGAAAAAAGGGTTAAATTTGAAGTTTAACGCTTCCACCTAACGAAACAAGAAAGAGTAAGTTCAAACAAGTAATAGAAAATAAAATAATAGCAGAAAACAATCATACAGGAAACATGCAAACTATAGAAAAAAAAAAAAATCAATGAAGCCAAAAGTTGGTTCATTGGAAACATCAATAGAATGGATAATCCCTAAAATGATCAAGAAAAACAGAAAAATAAGTATTGGAAATAAAAGAGGGACTATCACTATAAATCCTAAAAATATAAGAGAACATTACAAACAAGTTTATGCCAATAAAATTAAAAACTTAGGTGAGCAAATTCCTTGACGTCCACTCATTAAGATGAAACAGTCAAGTTCCTTGAAAGGCACACATTTCCAAAACTGACACAAGCAGAAACAGAAAATCTGGATAGCCCTATATCACTTAAAGAAAGTATTTTAAAACCCATAAAATATTTTAAACCTGTAATTTAAAACCTTCTCCACAAAGAGAACTCCAAGGCCAGATGGTTTCACTAATCAATTCTATAAACATCAAGGGATGCTTATACAAACTCTTTCAGCATATTAAGAAAGAACAAGCACATCCCAAAATGTTCCACAGATTTATACACTAATACCAAAACCAGACAAGGCTATTACAAGAAAATAAAAATACAGAAAAATATTCCTTACACAGGCATGCAAAATTCTTTAACAAAATATTAGCAAATTGAATCCAGAACTTGGTAGACTAATAAAACTCAATAATTTAATAATGATGTTGATTAGTTGAGACTGAGAAGTTCTAAAGGCTATTTGTGAAAGGGATTTATATGACAGGTTTAAATGTATTTAATAAATCCCCTTAAAAAAATAAATAAATAAATAAATCCCCTTAGAACAAAGATGAACAGAATTTTAAATAAGTAAATTCCCTTGTTTTCTGAGACCAAAGACTTGAGTAAATTAAAAAAACAATTTTTAATGGTTTAGGTCAGCTTCACCTAGGGCTGTCAATTTAAGTGGGATCTTCCTGGAGCTGGGATCGAACCTGTGACCTCTGCATTGGCAGGCGGATTCTTAACCACTGCGCCACCTAGGAAGCCCCAGGGCTGTCAATTTAATAATGGCACCTTCCAATTAGTCAAGTTTATAATTCAATCTATACAGTTAAGGAGAAAAAATACAAGTGAGTTTTCTTCTCTTTTCACAAAGGCACCTGATAGGTATGTAAATATATAATTGTCCCTACAGTACAATCATAAGAGTCCTCTGGTTTTAAGACAGCGGAAAACACTTTATGGGTAGGGGCTTATATTCTTTCCTAATCTGCTACATGTACCTCTCATAACTACAATCTCTACTTATCTTTTTGTCCCCATACTCAGCCCTAAACCTGGTTTTAAAAAAAAAAAAAAGAGTATGCTAATTTTTTCTTAATATTGAACTTCCAAGGGACCACTAATAATAATCATCTCCAAATCTGTTTCAACAACAAAACTTTATAAGCCTTCTTCATCTATGGTAATAAGAACAAATTTTTAAAGAAATAATGTTTTGTTTTGTTTTTTAAACTACAGGGCCACCTAAGTAAAGGATTCAAGGACTGCTAAAAAGATAATCCAATATTTAGCAGCTACAGCTCCTACTACAGCAGTAGGAGTACTACCTATTGTAGGATGATTCGGCATTATCTATCAACATTTTCAATGCATACAGCTTTTGGATCAGTAATCCCATTTACATGAATTTATCCTACAACACATATAACAGCACGTATTTGCAAAGAAGTATATATAAAGGTGTTCACAGCAATGTTATTTATAACGGAAAAAGCTGAAAAACAACCTAATTAACCATCAATAAGAGACTGATTAAATAAAATAGGGTACATCCATATACCTTGTATATGTAAATAAATTAATGCTTTAATTCATAACACTTGGGACTTTTTTTTCTTTTTTTCTTTTTGGCCGCAATGCGATGCAGAATGTCTCGGACCAGGAATGGAACCTGTGCCCCCTGCAGTGGAAGCGCAGAGTCTTAACCACTGGACTGCCACGGAAGTCCCAAGACTTCGGATTTTTATTTGAGAGAAAATATTGCAGTAATTCCAGAACTACAGAGAATACAGATTGGGATTCATCTATAATATATTCATTCAACAAATATCTGAGTGCCTATGCCACATCTAAGCCACTGTGCTCAGTAGTGCAGATATAATGTCATACAGTCCTTTTCCTCAAGGAAAAAAGATAATACAGGCTTTTTCCTCAAGGAGCATATAAATCTGGTGAATAGAAATGAGTAAACATACCATTCCCATATATAGTATGATACATACGATGAGGTAAGAACAGAATGTTACAGGAACACATGAGTAAAGCAACTTAAAAATTAAGTTGCACAGCACAGGGAGATCAACTCAATGCTTTGTGATGACCTAGGGGGTGGGACAGGGAGGGTGGGAGGCAGATTCAAGAGGGAGGGGATATGCAGAATCTGTATACAAATAGCTGATTCACCTTGTTGTATGGCAGAAACTAACACAATATTGTAAAGCAATTATACTCCAATAATGATGTGAAAAAAAATTAATAATCACTGTTCCAAGAAACAAAAAACTATGAGGTTAAATGTGAAATTATAAATTTCTCCTTTAGAGTTGAAAAGAATGATGAGGCCATCATCAGTCTGAGAAAACCTTAGCATCAGTAGAGCTCGGTCCTGCCATTTTGCACGCCTATGTCCTATCTTAGCTAGCCACAAAGGTCACACTCACGCATTTAAATACTGCTGATGAATTATGTTTGTTACCCTTACAGTTCCCATCCCTGGTGCTGTCACCTCCAGAGGGACCTTCAAAGATCTATATTTAGAAACAGGAACAAAAAGAATGTACTGTAAGACTAGTGTATCTGCCAACACTTACTTCTACTTAGAGGTCCCAAGGAAAAATCAAGAAATACCATCCATTTGGTTGATACTTTTATCCTGAGCTAGCAAAGTACCTTTAAAATGTGCCTTTTAAATTGGGGCCTTGCAACAGCAGTGTTTCAAATAAACTGCTTTTAGGTATATTATGAAATAACTACACATAAAACAGAGCCAATTACTGGACAATAGATAATATGTTCCTTTTTGGAAATTTTTCATATAACACAAATAGCAAATCTTCCAAGTTTACAGAAATATAGTGCTAAAATAGCATGTTTTCTAAATACTAGTCCACATAATTAGACATTTATTGAAGGTTAAATAGATATTCACCACTTCACTTCAAATCCTTCAAGGATTTGAGGAAGCTTGTGAGTTACTAAAAAGAACTACAAATTTGACACTGAGCTTCCTAGGAACCAATGTGAAACGTAATTCACTTCATCTATAAGGAGCACACCACTTGTTCCTAATTTTTATTCCTAGTCAGAAAATTAGAAAGTTAACAAGAGAATTATTCAGAATCTCTAAATTCATCAGTTCCATTCCTTGTCATCATTTTCTAGGTAATAATGGAAGGCGGGAGGATGAGGGATGGATTATGGCATGACATCTCTCTTTAGAGGCAACTACTTCCTGGGAGTGTCACATCATTGTTTACTTGAACTTTATGTTAAGGACTGATAGTTAAAGATTTAAATTATATATCACTCAAAATCTTTTAACATTTCTAATATGTGCTCCTTTGCTGATATAAATAATCACATAATACATGACTTTGTAAAAGACTAATAATTTTTAATCCTTAAGACATAACCTATGCTTCTGAGCAATATTCAATTCTATACAAATTTCCATTGCAACAACTTTGGACAGTCTCTGAAATTGATTTAATAAGCACCAACATTCTCTTCTTTGTATTTATATCCATGGCCTCCAAGTCCTATCAATTTTTCTTTCATAAAACCTCTTCTTAACCTAACTATAAAAATAGAGATTTGGAGCCAAAAAAAAATCATGCTTCCTAGAGTTTCTTATATTCCTCCCTGTATTCCATTTTCACTGAATGAACTAGTAATAAACCAATTCAGGCTTTACTCACCTCTCACAGAACTACTGTGAAAGATTTCTAAATAGTTCCCCTGTTTTTCTTTCCAACCTATCTTGAATATTGTCTCCAATTCTCTTTTCTAACAGTCTTTCATGATGCCATGCCTTAGTTCAATAATTTTCAACAGCTTCCCAATGCCTAAAGCAGTAATTCAGGATAAAATAATGAAATAGCTTTATATTTTAGAAACAACAAAAACTTTTTTCATAATTTAAATTGCCAAAAGCAAGGGCAACTGTGGATGGCAGAGCATGGACAGAGGCAGGATAAAACCCTAATTCCTTAATTTGGCATTCAACACCCTTCAGAATCCAGAGCTACCACACATTTTCAATCTTAATTAACAATGGCTTAGACCATGTCCAGAGACCAGCTTAATGCCATCCTTAATGAATGTCTGCATTTCTCTCAATTTCTTTTTTTTAATTGTAGTATAATTGCTTTATAATGTTGTGTTAGTTTCTGCTGTAGAACAAAGTGAAACAGCTATATGTATACATATATCTCTTCCCTCTCGAGCCTCCCTCCCTCCCTCCTACCCTCCCCATCCCACCCCAGTCATCACAGAGCACTGAGCTGAGCTCCCTCAACTCAATTTCTATCCAGTTTCCCTTGCATATCCTCAAAGCCTAGGTTAACCAACCACCTTTTTAACCTGAAGCCAATGTTTCTCCATGAAAAATGTTCAGCAGGGGAGAGGCTTCAGTCTCACTTCAGTTACTGCATTGCAATGGGGATGCTCCAAGAACAAGAAAAAACAGCAAAATTATAACTTACCAAGTAAGAGAAACCAGCATTTACTCAGAAAATAGGGTAAACAACAATGTTAAATACACAAGTTTCAGGGATCTACCATACTCAGTAACATAAACCTTCTTCCAGTCAGACTGATCTATGTTTCTAACCATGCTCTGCACATTTCTCACCCCTTGTCTTTACTCACATCAGTCTTTTTAGTTTCTCTAAATCTTCAAAACTGTATTTCTGCTCCAAAATCCCAATATAATTATTTAAGGAGCACATTTTAAAAATAAACAATATTTTAAAAAGCAAAACTTGTTACCATGGCCTGCTGGAGACCTCAAATGATTTACATGTAGTCCACCTTCCCACGCTCACCTTATACCACTCTCTCCCTAGATTCTCAAACATTCAAAGCTCATTACTGTCTCAGGACTTTTGCCTCCTAGGAGCTTCTTGGAAGTTTTTTACATCTGCAGCTTATATCTCCTCAGAAAGGCCTTTCTCAGTGCTGGCATATCTAAAAAGGCTCCCACACATCTCAATCATTTTCCACACATTCTGCTTAACACTTAACATGTGAGTTAACATTCACTTAACACTGAGTTCCTTAATTACATGCTTATTATCTGTACTCACCCCATGAGGAACATGTGTCCTGCTTATTGCTCTATCCTGATAGCCTAGAACCGTGCCTCTTTCTAGGTAATCAATCATCAGTTGAATGAATGAACTGGTTAAGAAAGCTAGACTCAGTGAAATGGCTTAACTATCGGTGGTCATAATCACAGTGTTCCCACATTTACTAAAGGAACCAAATTTTCCAAATAGGCAACATCAATACAGAATTACAGCACTATGTAAAGACGGAGTTGCTGAGTAGGCAATATTTTCTCTCCTTTGTCTTCCAAACTTAGTATTCCAAAAGTCAAAATTCCAAAAGAATGCTGTCACCCCCTGCATCTCCAACGTTCAAGAATTCTTTTCTTTGTTTCCATGCAGGATATAGGATGACAAATTAGTATGCCTTTCTTTTTTTTTTTTTTTTTTTTTTTTTTTTTTTTTTTAAATATGACTGTATTTTTATTTTTTATTTTTTTATTTTTTTATTTTTTGGCACACGGGCTTTAGTTGCTCCGTGGCATGTGGGATCTTCCTGGAGCTAGGATCGAACCCGTGACCTCTGCATTGGCAGGCAGATTCTTAACCACTGCGCCACCTAGGAAGCCCTAGTATGCCTTTCTTAATCATTAAATTTATCGCTTGCAAATTTCTTATTATATGATATTTTTATAGCTCACCTTAGTTTCTCTAAAATATGTTTTTACCCAGAAAAAGGAAACTTTAAGTACTGCTTTGATTCTAATATCTTTAGTGTAGTGATTAATGTTTTGAGTAATGTTTTGGGGTATATCAATATCAAAATGTTATTCAGAAACATCACTATTGGCTTATTTTCCCCATTGTGGAGTGAATTGAAGAAAAAAAAATTCTCCCGTTATCTTCCACTGAGTTTGTTTTTCTAGAGAAAAAAATCATTTCTAAAATCCTACAAGGCTATGACAATTTCTCAGCAGGCTGTTACACTACCTGATTCTTGACTCTTGCCCTTTTATACATACTAATGGGACACTTTCTGTCCCAAAAGTAACAAGCTACTTGTTAATAAGTTAATTAACGTGTCTAATAAGATGATTTCTCAAATCTCTAACGAACTTGATTTTTTCTCTTCCAAAATATACAATTTCCCAAGATGAAAAGGGTAATAAAACAATGTCCCTAATAATAACATACAATCAGGTGCTCGGGAATGAAAAGACTTGAAAGCTATTTACAGACTATGCAGATTTGTCTCTGCAAACCTAAAACACATTACTTCCACGAAACAGTATTTCTAACCAATAAATGAAAAAGTCTGTCTCAAAGCATTTCATGAAGTCTCATGGTAAATCTGCCACAAGTTCAACTGGCCTATTCCCGACAGGGAATCCACAGGTTTCCCCCTTTTTAGGAATGTCAACCATTTTGCCTTTTCCCTTTCTCTACGATTCAATTACGATGCGTTAAGAGGCTAAACCTGGCCACCCTAACAGCAATTCCCCTCACTCTGCGGCAGAGCTCCTGAAAGAACCGCGCCTCCTCGGAACACGATGCCCAGGTGCCGCTTCCCTGGCTCAGTTAAGCCGGTGAGGAGCAGCCACATCACAACCCGGGTAAGCTGGGCGGTGGCAGGACTTCGCCTGAACTCCGCTCCCCAATTCTCCACGCGCCACACCACTGGAGGCGCTCTCCCTTCATTGCAGTCGGGTCAATGTGGACGTTCTCCACTGGGCCAGCTCCCCACAAGCGCGGGGGGAGGGGGTGATACGGGAGGAGGGGGGCGATAAAGCGCACGGGGCCACCCACGCCGAGGGAGGGGTGGGGAGGGTGACCAGGGCTGAATGCAGGCAAAGACCAGCAGCAAAACTGCGTCTTTTCCCCAGGAGCAACCCGGACGGGCAGACAAAAGATTAGGGCGCCAAGGCCTTCCTTCCATCCTCACCCCGGAACCAAGCCAGCCCCATGAATCCACACCCCTAGTTCCTCGATACACACCCAGCTCCTGCAAGGGGTGCCTAACTTCCCGGACGCGGTGGGAGACCAGAGAGAAGAACCTGGGAGCGGGCGGGGTGCACGTGTTCCCCGATACCCAGACGGACAATAAAGAGCAAGCCCGGGCTTCCTCGGCCGCCCCGCCCTGCTCCCCGCGGCTCCCACCAGCGGGGGCGCCTTCGCCCCGAGGTCCGCAAACAAAGCCCCCTCTGGGCGGGGAGGAAGGCCGGGCCCGGGCTCCCGGGGCTGCGCACAAAAGAGGGAGGGGCGCGAGGGGCGGCGCGAGGCGGAGGGCGCGGCACTCACCCACAGAGCCGGAGGAGCCCCTGCGTTTGGGCGCGGCCGGCGTGGAGGGGGGCGCGGCGGGGGCCGCGGGGGCCGGCGTCCACTCGGGCTCGGCCTGAGGGCTCAGGTCGGCCGGGGGAGGAGGGGGAGGCCGGGCCGGAGGCTCATCGTCCTCAGAGAGCTTGGAGGGCGAGGCTGCGGTAATGGAGGGGAGGGAGGGCGCGGGCTCCGCCGACGACGCAGGGCTCGGGTCCCAGGACGGCTGCCGCTGTGGGGCGGCGAGGGGCGCCGCCGGCAGGGGCCCCAGGGGCGCCGGGGGCACGGAGTCACTGCCGAAGTCCAGCAGGGGCGCGGCAGCGGGGGCGGCGGCCGCGGCGGGCACTGGGGCCGCCGACAGCGCGGCGGCGGGCTTTCTCTCCAGCACCTCCAGCTCCTCCAAGTCCTCGTCCTCGTCCTCGTCTTCCTCCTCCTCTTCCTCTTCGTCCTCGGGCTCCTTCACGAACTGGTACTTGAACGCGGGCTGAGGCCGGGGCGGGCTGTCCGAAGACGAGGAGACCAGAGGCGACTGGTCCATGTCTTCCATGGCTGGCGGGTCAGAGATGATGCTGCAGCTGCTGCCTCCGCAGGAGACGCCTCTCCTTAGAGCCGCGGGCGGTTGTGGGGGGTGGGGAGGACTTTGAGGGGCAGGGCCCTACGAGCCGAGGGACCTGCAGTGGCGACGGCTCCCGGAACAATGAGACTGTTCCTCCTGCCTCCGCGCCCGTGATGCGCCACCCGCCCCGTCCCCACTTGCCGCCGCCGCCGCCCAGACGAGCGAAGGAGAGAGGCCAGCTGACTCTCCGCCCAGTTTGGCGTGACTCACCCTCCCCGCCAGGGAGAGGCAGGCACTAACGCGGGAGGGAGTGAGCCAATCGGCTAAGAGATAGAGTTGACGGGCAACCAGCCGGCCCAACGGAAAAGGAAAATGACGAAAGTGGGTGGGTCTTACTGCACTTCCTCTTTCTTACCGGCCAGGGTGGGTTCGATGGGCGGGGTTTGAAGCTGGGAACCCCACAGTCCGCCTAGGGTGGTTGCGGGTCGCCTTGGGGTCTTGGCCTTGCCCACAGCTGGAGGTCAGTCTGGGTAGTTAGAGTACTGGGAGAGCGAGCTGGCCGCCTGCCTGTCCTGGGGGGTCGGAGACGCTCCTGGCGCGCCACCGGAAGGGCGTTATCTTGGGGACTGGGAGTGGAAACTTTCCTCCCAGGAAAGGAAAAAACCCAGAACGCAGATAGGTACTAAATAACGGGACGGTGGAGTAGGCCTTATGGATTGAAGTATACATTAAATTTTAGATTTTGAAATAAAAGATTGTCTTTTTCAACCTTAAATTCCCAAACCAGCTTATCACTACTACCATCACCACCTTAAAAGAGAAAATATTTTCTACAGTTTTAAGACCACTCCCAGTCCAAACTGCAGACCCTGGATGAGGTAGGCAAAACAGCTGGGCTGGACGATCTAGGGACTGGGGCAGACCATTTGAAAGTCTGCTCATCTCCTTCAAAGAGAGTTTTGGTATCTGCTGGACTCTTAGTTGGTAGAAGGATGAGTCACCCAAAGAGGGAGGGAAGAGAAGAAAGTGGAAACAGAACGATGCCTTGGAAGGCAAATTTGATTCACATTATGTTTCAGTCACCTTAAGCTCATGAGTCAACATTTTGGATGATTCAGGCTTTCTGGGAGTCAGGAAGCCAAAAACACACTCATTTCTTTGAGATGCCAGAATGAGCATAATCCTCACTCCACTTTTTCCAGAACTGAAGAGTTTAAAGAAAGTGGTTGCAGAAAATTTAAGTATTAGCATCCAGAAATTTAGAGAGCCCTTTTATCTTTCTGATATACCTTCCAAAAATATTCCCTTCCTGCCTAATCTGGAGGCCCTGGAGAGAGAAGGATAGCTTGCTTTCAAGTTGCTCACAGTCTAGGCCTGCAGTGTTCAATACCTTAGTCATTGGCTATTTCTGGTTACTGAGGACTTGAAATGTGAGTCCTCTGAAATGCATACTAGATTTTGAAAGTTGGTACCAAAAAAATTTAAATATCTCATTTTTTTATTGGTTACATGTTGGAATTAATATTTTGGATATATTGGGATAAGTGTAATATATTATTAATTTCACTTGTTTCTTTTTACTTTTTAATGCATCATCTAGAGATTTTTAAAGATATATGGCTTTTATTGGACAGTGCTAGTCTAAATTGATGATTATGCAATGTTGATTGCCATCAGGAATCACGGGTTATTTAAGCAAATTCTTAGCGCCAATTAATTAATATTACCCTAGGCTCAATTTGGGTATTAAAAAGGAAAAGCAGGGGTTGGGGGGAGGAGGAGGAACGCATAGGTGAAACACAGGAGATTTTTAGGGCAGTGAAACTGTTCTGTATGGCACTGTAATGATGGGTACATGACATTATACATTTGGCAAAACTCAGAACTTTACAACACAGAGAGTAAACCCTAATGGAAACTATGGACTTTACTAAGTAATATATCAATATTGGTTCATCGGTTGTAACAAATGTACTACACCAATGCAAGATGTTAGTTATAGGGGAAACTGATTGGGAGGTGGGCATGGGGACATATAAGAACTCTCTTTTCTGTTCACTTTTTCTGTAAATGTAAAACTAATAGTTTATTATTTTTTTTAAAAAAAGGAAAGTTAGGACAAGATTTGCTGGCAGTGATACCTGATCAGGTTAGTTATCAACAATACCTGGCTTATCAGTACCACAGAGATGAACTGGCTTTATTTTTAGAAAATTGTTGTGAGTTGCTTTGAGTTTGTTTGTTTGTTTGTTTGTTTTTAGAAGGGTTGGGAAGAGTAGGAAGAGAGAAGCAAAGTGTAGAATTTGGGGGCAAGAGATTTAATGCCAAGCTAAAAATTTTTAACAGAACAGATTCCTTGATAATAACTAAAACATGTTTAATTTCATGTTTCAAGTATTTTGTCAGGTATTTGTCAAAATTATCAAAAACGTGATTTTTCAGCTAAGTCCATACACATACAAAAATATAGTAGCAAAATTCTATGGTATGAACTTTTCTATTAAATCACAGTTTAGCCATCAGCAGTTCAGTCTTCCCCATACTGTATTTCCTACTGTGATGGTTTCAAAACTCCTTAATGCAAAGTTTCACTGGTGTTGTTATATATTAATTGTAAGTTGCTTATATGATATTTCTGCCTTCATATATCTCTTTATCTGCTACTACTACACTAGTCACAAAGAAATATCTTTAATTTATTAAAATTGTCATAAAAGAATGATTACAGAAGAGTGGTAGATTTATAACTTTAACAGTAAATAGTGTTAAATATTGAGGCAATAATATAAGCACTCTTCTCTGACGCAGGAGAAAAATACGAATTTTATATTGTTATCTCAGTGACTTCTAAAAAATTAGATATTTGATGGGTGAACAAAAATAAAGAGTTTATCCAGTGTTCATAGAATGGTCAACAAAGTGTAAGGAAAGGAGAATGCTGCTGTGATACCAGAATTAAAAGTAGAGTTAGTGACCCATTAGTGTAACTAGATGTAAATACCATTATCACTAACAAGAACATTCTGGTAGGTATTTGAAATGGTTAAAGGAATAATATAAATTCTAGATTATAATAGTTAGAAAATAATTTTTCAGTGAATTATCTTTGAAATTATCTTACCAGATGTAGAAGATTAAAGTTTCCAGTTACAGTAGGTTAATAACTGTTCTCACTTAGAACATTATAAGAGAGCCATTCAGCCTGGTGGAATCTCAGAGTTGGAAGGACTCTGGGAGAACAGCTTGACCAATCTCCCTCCCAGTACAAGAATTCCCTACAGAAAGTTTTTTAAACTTGGCCATCTGTGGTAGGTTAAAAATGGCTCAAACTGTGCTATGACATCCATCAAGAGATCAGGTCAATTTCCCCATCTCTGGATCTGGCCTTGTGACTTTTTTGTCTGATAGAATACACTGGAAATGAGTTCCAAGCCTAACCAGCAGAAGTGTTACAGCTTCCATGCTCACTCTCTTGGAACGCTGAAACCCAAGATGAGAGACATGGAGAGAAAGATCTAGCTGTCCCAGCCACAGAGCTGATGTCCCAGAAATGTGAAACCATCTCATACTATTCAGCCAACTCACAGAATCATAAGAAATAATGAATCACTGTTTTAAACTACTACCTTTTGGGATGGTTCATTACGCAGCAAAAGCTAACTGAAACATCAGCCATTTTGTGCTTCCACACAAATGATATACGAAGGTGAGTCAAAAATTATCCACACTCTGGCTGTAGAATTTATTTTAATTAACTTTTAGAAAAGACAAATACATCAATTTTTGACATAATCGCCTTGCTTTTCAATACATTTTGTCCATCTGTCCAGAAGCTTTCATATTCCCTCATTAAAAAATGTTTTCAGCTGAGCTGTGAGCCACAAATGCACTGCTGTCTTCACGTCTTCATCAGAAGTGAAGCTCTGTCCTCGTAGTGCTGCTTTCAGGGGACGAAACAGGTGAAAATTTAGAGCAAGATCAGGACTATAGGGAGTATGCTTTAACACCTCAAAACAAGGTTTTGCATTGTGTCGACAGTGTAGGCAAAAGTTTGTGGACGTGCATTGTCATGCAAGATCACAATGCCCTTGGATAGCAGTCCTCTGTTTAATCCAAAACTCTTCAATAAGCGTCTCACTGTAACAAGCATTGTTGATTGTTGAACCTTTCTCCTGATAATATTCCAATACTTGCCCTTGAGAATATCAGAAAACTGTAAGCAGCAATTTTCCAGCTGATGGTTCACTTTTGAACCTTTTCTTGGTTGGTGACTGAGGATGCTTCCACTCCGTATTCTGCCATTTACTCTCAGGCTCGTAGTGATGAATCCATGTCTCCAGTAATGATTCTCTTTAAGAAATTTTCACCTTCCTTAGAGTATTGGTCCAAATTTTGTCTGCAGATAGCCAGACACTTCTGTTCATGCTCTTCCATGAGCTGTTTCAGTACCCATCTTGCGCAAACCTTTTAAAACCTAAGTCTGTCGTGGATGACTTCGTTTTGAGGTGTTAAAGCATCCTCCCTATAGTCCTGATCTTGCTCCATCAGACTTTCACCTATTTGGTCCCCTGAAAGCCCCTGAAGCTTCTCTTCTGATGAAGATGTGAAGACAGCAGCGCATTCGCGACTCGCAGCTCAGCTGAAAACATTTTTTAATGAGGGAATACAAAAGCTTCTTGACAGATGGACAAAGTGTATTGAAAAGCAAGGTGATTATGTTGAAAAATGATGTATTTGTCTTCTCTAAAAGTTAATTAAAATAAATTCTACTGCCAGAGTGTGGATAATTTTGACTCACCATATATACGTACATACATATATATATGGTATTTACTCTGCACCAAGCACTGTTCAAGACTCTGAACAATGGCACTGAAAAAAACAGACACAAATGTGCATGAACATTTTCAGTAAATGGAGACTCACTACTTAGGGAAATTGCCCATTCCATTTCTGTAGTATTATACCTTATTGTAGAGTGTCGAATTGACATCTAATATGATATGCATACATAGGACAGTTTAATTGTCCTTGCATCATGTATGCCTCCGAGAGAGTTAAAAGCATGGGACGGGTGTACTCTTGTCTACATATGGCAGGATGTAGACTGGAGAGTAGGTTCAGCAACCATGGGAGAAAGAAGAGAGGTAGATTCCTGACAAATCTGTTTCAAGAAGCTGTGCATCACAGCTTTTTTGCCTACACAGAATGACTTGCTTGTGTTCAAGAGCACCAATGGGGACTTCCCTCGTGGCACAGTGGTTAAGACTCCTCATTCCCAATGCAGGGGGCTCGGGTTCGATCTGCAACTAAGGAACCTGCTGGCTGCAGCAAAGGAGCATGCTTGCCACAACTAAGGAACATGCCTGCTGCAACTAAGACCTGGCACAACCAAATAAATAAATAATATTATTTATTTAAAAAAAGAGCACCAGTGAATTACATTCAACCTTTGTATTCAAAAAAGACTGAAACATCATTTTGGCACTCTTAAGAGAAAAATTAACAGCTTGCTATGTCATTGTCCCTACCATTTTGCTGGGATTTTAGCTTTCATGAAATGTACCTTTTTGTGAAATGTTTTGTTAATGGTTCTGGTTAACATTTTGACTTATGCTAAGTTCATCTGTAATAAGAATAGACATATAAATAGTATAAGATCAACGTCTTCAGCCATGCTAGTTATACTCTGACAATTAGTGTTGGACCTAAAATTAAAATTTCAAGCTTCAGAGAGAAATCATATAATATGCAAGTGAAAATCATAAGGTCCAAGAAGTTCCTGTACATTGATACTGCATTTCCTTCCTAGTTCAATATACATCATTTCTCTGGTGAAATTTATTTTGATCTAGAAAAAAATACAAAAACTATTTTTGATCCAGCAGAAAATCAGTTGATCTAAGCATCACAAATCCAAACAAAGAAATTCCTAAACCATCTTAGACAAATTAAAAAAATCTGTCCTTATGAGAAAAAAGAACTACAAAGAAGAGTTTACAAAATTATCTGGGTTATAAATAACTTATTCCAGTATGTATCCCAGTCTTCCTAATACCTAAACATTGAAGTATAAATTTTGTTGTTTTATCACGAATGGAAATAGAAACCAGGTGATCACTATCTTTAAAATAAACATTATTCATTTCTTCAGCTAAAATCTATTGAGCATCTGGGATTTGGTGATAAAGAGTAAATAAAATACATTTCCTAACATCAAGGAACATTTAGTCTAGTTCATATAAGAATATATAGGTATGTATATATACTTGTATATACATATTCTTTCATATATACGTGTGTATATATGTATGTATGTATATACACGTGTATGAATTTATATGATATGTATCAATATATAATAGAAAGAGGGAGATAGAAGGAGACAGAATGGTTTAAGTGAAACATAACTACCACTTATAGTTCAGGCAGAAGTTGATGAGACCCTAAACTAATAGCATAGGAAATAGGAGAAGATATATTTGAAAAAACATTTAAGTTGAATTCATAGAATTTGGTGACTAATAGGATGGAGGGGCTGAAGAAAGAAAAGCTGATTCTAAGGTTTAAGCTTAGGTGACACAGTAAATTGGTGCTGCCATTATTAAAGAAGTCAGGAGAAGAGCACAGAATAGATGAGTAATGCTGGGGAGAATATAATGACCTAAGTTTTTAGATACACTGAACTTGAGTTGCCTACAGAACAGTGGAGTAGAAATAACCAGGAGGCTGCTGGAAAACTAGGGCTGGAGCTTAGATCTAGTCTGGAGAGCAGGTAGCTAAACCTGTTGGTTAGGTTTCATGGGTAAATATTTGAGGAAAAATGGTGAGGGAAGGGAGAGGACAGCCAAGCAGGTGGATGGATGCTGTCTACTGCCCATGGGAGAAAAAGGCCTGGAATAGAGCCCTGAGAAACATCAACATAAAGCATCTCTGGACATATTTGAACAATCTTGTTTCCACTGATCCTTTTCTTTTCCTAGACAATACAAATCAAGACAAAACAAAGCAAAGAAACTTAGCTTTTCTTCATATGTTCAGTTTTTAAATAGGTGCTCATTTTATCTTCTGCATCTACCTTAAACTCAGAACTCAAAATAATATTCCAATATAATTATATTTAGCACTAAATAATCTATAGTAATAGGGACAGCACCAATCATTTAAGTCACAGATAATTCTTAAACCCTCTTCAAAGTAGTAACTCCAGCCTGTTAGCCAATAACAAGTGGTAGAATTGCCTGGTGGACTTTTGCCTCTTTCTGTAACTAACCAGACACTAATGAAGATGCTAAAGAGAAGGAAATGGCTGAAAGAAAAGCTGTAAGAGATTAAGTAAACTCTATAAATTACAAAATTAACTAAGCAACACATGATTCTTTTATATACTACTTGTATTTACAAGGCATATGATTTTTTTTTAATCAACAGATCTATATTGCTCATATTCAACTTTTTTCTACTTTCCTGAGAACCGAGAAACACATTCATCACCAGGGATGCTATAGCATATGGCCCGGCATGTGTCTTTTTTGAAATTCATTTTCCTTTTATTAGCACAAACTTACTGTGATCTAGTATTTCCATTTTATCTGAGTTTTATTTATTGTCCTGAGTGGAAGTTTTTCCTGTCAGGTGGTAAAAGAAATGTTGTAAATCATTAATGAAGGATAAATACTATTTAATGAGTTAGATATGTTGCATCATGTGTTCATTTCCTCTCCTTCCTAAAACCCCACTAAAATGTCCGTAAAGCAATAAATATGGTATTAACCAACAAGGATAAAGAGAACAAGAGAGGAGACAACAGTGGATAAAATATGTCAACACATTTTTGGAAGACAAAGCAGATAGAGGAGCAGACTGCGAAGCTGCAACCTAAATATCTCTCAAGGGGCAATATCAACTAGAAGTAAGTCACTCTGTGCCTTAGAATTCTTGAGACGCTCAGCCCTTGGCGGTGCTAGGATTGAAAACAAATGGGTTAAGTAAGAGAGGAATCCTCAGCCCCTTTGTCCCCTTCCTACACCCAGAAAGCCTGCAGCAAGGCTTGAACATATCACCACTACCCCACCGTCACTGCTTCCCCAGCCCCTGCTCTCCCCTATACCTCATTCTCCTCCAGACAGGAAGTTGGAGAATTCATTTACGGAGAAAAAAAAATGGTTCCAGTGAAAATTTCTCAAAGTAATTGCATTTGGAGTACCCCAATAAAAAGACCTAATGAGCCCTACCTGCCCCCTTCTCTCCACAAAGCTTCCATCCATTTTTAAAATTTCTCTACTCTTAAACATAAAACAAAACACAAGGCCCACCAGACATTTGACAAAAGCCTTGAGTGGAAGCTAAAAATGAAAATAAACAGAAAAAGAAACTTAAGGGAACAGAGGCATACAGAGAACAGAAGAAAACATCATAGAAACTATAATATTTACAGGGAGATGGTAGAATATATCACTCCATAAAACAAAAACAGAAATAACAAAATGAAAAAAAAAAAATCAAAGAACATGAAAGAATTCACAAATTAAAACCAATTTCATCTTCATAACAGCATTATTTACGATAGCCAAAAGGTAGAAACAACCCAGGGTCTATTAATGAATGAATGGAAAACAAAATGTGGCATATACATAACAATGGAATACTGTTCAGCCTTAAAAAGGAATGGAATTCTGATACATGTTACAACATGGTTGAACCTTGAAGACATTATGCTAAGTGAAATAAACCAGACACAAAGGGACAAGTAATGTATGATTCCACTTATATGAGGTACCTAGAACAGTCAAATACATAGAGACAGAAAGTAAAACAGTGGGTACCAGGGCTTTGGGAAGGCGGGATTGGGGAGTTCGTACTTGGAGGGTATTTATTATATACAAAGTTTCATACTGGGATGATGAAGAAGTCTGGAGATGGTGGTGATGGTTGCACAACAATGCAAATGCATTTAATGCCACCGAACTGCTCATTTAAAAATGGTTATTATAGTAAATTTCATTTTACTACATTAAAAAGATTTTAATTGCAACTTTAAAAAAATTAAAGTATTGGAAGATACATTTGTAAAACCTCCCAGGGAAATAGAAAAAAAGAACAAAAAGATGTATTAGCAACAAACAAATGGAAATTGAAGTTTTTTGTTTTTTGTTTTTTTTTAAAGCAACACCATTTACAATAGCCTCAGAGAACATGAAATATTTAAGGATGGGTTTAACAAAATATGCCCAAGACCATAACACTGCAAACATTGTTAAAGAAATTAAAGAAACTAGAAGGACTTCAATTGGATTTTGAGATTCATAATAAAGCTACAATAATTAAGACAGTATAGTACTGGCATACAAAAGGACAAGTAGATCAGTGGAACAGAATAGAGTCCGGAAATAGAGTCATAGACCCACATATATATAGTCAGTTTTTTACACAGGTGCCCAAGTATTGCAATGGGGAAAGCATAGTCTTTTCAACAAATTGTGCTGGAACAACCAGATAGCCATATGCAAAACAAAAACAAAAACAAACAAAACCTTTTGATACTTATCTCACATCATAATAAAAAATTAATTCAAAATGAATCATTGACATAAATAGAACAATCAAAACTATAAAATTTGGCAAGAATACATAATGAGCGCTATTGCAAGTATATATGGTACCACCATTTTGGAAAATCATTTGATAATTTCTTATAAAGTTAAACATACCTAATGATATGACTCAGCAGTTTTACTCCTGGATATTTATCCAAGAGAAATGAAAAATGGAAACAATCCAAGTGTCCATCAGCTAATGAATGGGTAAGCAAATTGTGGCTTTGACTCCTACTCAGAGATAAAAAGGAACAAACTATTGACATACACAGCATGGAGGAAACTCAAAAGGATTATATTAAGTAAAAAAAATAAGACACAAAAGCCTCTGTACCCTATGATGCTACTTATGTGATTCTTTTGTTTGTTTGAAGATACTTTTTTAATGTGAGCCATTTTTAAAGTCTTTATTGAATTTGTTACAATATTGCTTCTGTTTTATGTTTTGGTTTTTTTGGCAATGAGGCATGTGGGATCTTAGCTCCCTGACCAGGGATCAAACCCACACCCCCTGCATTGGAAGGGGGAGTCCTAACTCCTGGACCACCAAGGAAGTCTCCTTATGTGATTCTAAAAAAGGCAAAACCACCAGGGGTGGGGGGAAGGGAGGGAGTGATTGCAGAGGGGATTAGGGAACTTCTTAGAGTGATAGTATTGATGATTGCATGACTATATATATTGCCAAAACTCATTGAACTGTATGATTAAAATAAGTGAATTTTGTTGGATAAAAATTATATCTCAGTGAAGCTGATTATTTTTCTTAAAAAAGACAAAGATATAACATGGAAGACAAAAGATGAAAAAGTTAGAAGCTAAATTTGGGAGGCCTATGAATCACTAATAGGAGATCCAGAAAGAAAGAGCAGAAAAAACATGAAGTTTCCTATTAATCTAATTTGTCCTCTAGAAAGGTGAACTTGCAGTATGGTACTTCAGGCTCCATGACAGAGCATTATTTAAGAGTTTACATTTTAACTTAACCTTATAAATGTGTGCAAACTTTTTTGGGTGTCCGTAAATGTTTTAAGACTATTTCTTAAACAATTTTCATTCTCTAAATCACCTTCTATCTCTATGAAACTGAGAGTGCTATAAATAAAACTAAGTCTAGCTTAAGTTGTTATTTAGATCATAGAATTGGGGCTAGTTGCTGTTTTCAGGTGACTATGTACCGTCCAATTTTTTAGAAAGAAACTTATTTGAAATGAATGTTTCCTAAGCATATTGTACTTTCATTGTTGTACCTCTGAAACCCGGCCATTCATCTTTTTTAAAACAGTTTTATTGAGGTATAATTCTCATACCATACAATTCGTGCATTTGAAGTGTACAACCCAATGCCAGCTATTCTTCACCTTTTGTACAAGCTTTGAATAAGATATGGAAGAAAAGACAATGTGATTCAGTAGAGCAAGATTCTAGATCCCCAGGTTGGTGACCTTCAGGAACCTCCAGGCTTCAATATCCTCATCTGTGAAGCAGGGGTTAAACCTAATGGCTCCCTCACTCTGATCTACCTTCAAGATCATTTTTTATTGTTTATTTTAAACCTTTTATTTCTTTCTAGTGCCAACATCAAATATTGGGATAAGTAGCTCAGAAAGATGTATTTTACAGTTAGGAGAGTTGCAACAATGCTCTGAATTAAAGATGGTGCCAGCAGATTTATTACAGCATTTGGAAGTCTTTATAAATGTAACAAGATTTTTTAGAGCCTTTCTTGAAAGAAGATAGTTTCCTTTATAAGTTTTAGTTTCCTTTTATACATTTCAAAGTAAGAAAATAAAGAGAAAGAGGATAGTCCCATAGTGTGTTTAAGTTAGACAAGCTTCTCTTTTAACTTTTATCTTTCTCATTTCTAAAAAAAAATATGAAAACTATGTAGAAAGTTGAACAGGTTTGGAAATATATTCAAGAAAACTATATTAAAGTCAGTGATTCAGCTAAATAGCTTAATAAAAAATATAAAAACTATTGCCTGCAGAGCTTTTATTGAAGTAAAACGTGAAGAGTTCCTATGAAAGCCTGGTTGACATGCAAAAGTTTATCACTGCAGATTTTAATATTATATTCCTTCATCTGTTTCTTTTCTCTATTTCAAATAAAAAAGTTGAAGTTACATTTTTAAATGAATATGCCTATATTCCTAAAAAGCTTACAAAGGATTTCTTAGTAACTAGATATTGTTGTGGGTTGAATTGTGTCCTCCCAAATGGTATGTTGAAGTCCTAACCCCAGTACCTCAGAATGTGACCTTATGTGAAAATAGGGTCATGGCAGATGTACTTAATAAAGATGGGGTCATACTGGAATTGGGTGGGCCCTTAATCCAATATAATTGGTGTCCTTTTAAGAAAAGTAGAAGACAGAGGCACATAGGGAAGACAGCCATGTGAAGACAGAGGCAGAAATTGGCATCATAGTGCCACAAGCCAAGGAACACTGAGGCTTCCAGAATCTGGAAGAGGCAAGGAAGGACCCTAGAGGCTTTGGAGGGAGGATGGCCCCGTCAAACATTGGTTTCCCACATCTAGCCTCCAAAAGTGTGAGAGGATATATTTCTGTTGTTTTAAACCACCCAGTTTGTGGTAGTTTGTTATGGCAGCCCTAGGAAACTAATACAACATATAGACAAATGTTACATGCACGCGAAAAGAGAACCTCATTTTAGTCAAATTATTGGACTTCAAAAAACCTAATAAAATCACTGTGAACCTGAGTAATTAATTAAAATAATGCATGATGCCTTATAACCTTTACACAATCTCTTGAAGACATTGCCTTTCCAAATTTTATGTAAGGGAACTAAGCTGAAAAGAAAAGAAAGAAGAAAAAAGAAAAGAAAAGAAAAAGCATATTTTTCCAAGGGATATATAACACAATATCTTTGAGAGAGGCAAGACAGCCTACTCAAAGGATAAAAACTCAGAAAACAGCTACAAGAAAACTAAATCGTCAGCCAAGTTACAGCATTTGTTATTACTAAACCATTTGAGCCTCAAAGGAAGAATTTGAGAGCAGTAATAATTTATTTCATAATTTTATGATGAAACCTAGGTAGAAAATTTTCATAAGACAACTTTAACTATGAAAATACTGAACAAGGATGTGATAGACAATTTTTTTTCATGTCCACTATCGCTAGATTTATGTATGTATATATGATTTTATTGGAAATCTCTCTGAGAATGTTTTTAGGGAGTTATGAGCCCTGTAGGGTCTTATCTTGCAGATTACAATTCATGCATGGCATTCCTACCTGTTGTCTTTACAGGGTCACACCGATTCTTCAAAGCTTTACAAACAGTTCACAATCACTCCCCAGACTTGGATCAAAACCTCTCCAAAGCAATAACACATCTTGTCCTATTCCATTCTCAAGTCTCACCAAGCTTAGCTACCAATTTTACTTTCATCTCTTTTGCCACTCTCAAGCAGAGCTCTGCTGGTATAGCCAGCATGGGTGACCACCACCTAGGAGAACAGAAGCATTCAAGGGAGCAATGTTATTATTAACAATAACAACTTGGAAGAGAAAATATTATGTCAATTTGGAGCTAGAATGCTCTCAAAAAATTTTTTATTCACAAACAGTTTCCAAATGTAAAGCTTGTGAGAAAGGTGGCATTTGCCAAAGGTAAGCCCTAAAGAAACGACCAGAGAGGTAAACGATGACCAGACCAGTTCAGACACACTTCATTCTGCAGCCTCACGAATGAACTGCACCAGCAGTTTTGTCTTTCCTGTTAAGTATGCCCACGGCATATATTATAAAACATGTTGAACAATTTGATGATCACTGTTTTGAAGAATCGCCTTCGCTCGGGATAGTGAAGGTAGGGGTTAAAAGCATAGATTCTAGAGTCAAACTTCTCAGGTTTAAACCCTGACAGTCCCACTCATTAGGTTTGTGATTTTGAACAATTATTTTCTCTGTGCCTCATTCCTCGTCTGTAAAATAGGGATAACAATCGTGGCCACCTCATAGAGGATTAGTTGAGTAATCATAAAATACTTATGAGCACCTGGCACACAGAATTCCACTGTTCAGTTTAGTTTTTATTCATCAACATTACTTAGGATATTTTATGCAGTAAAATGAGAATTTCAGACAGTATAAGTCCTGGGAAGTTCTGAGAAGATGCTGCTATATTTAGAAAGAAGGAAGGGTGGAAGGAAGGAAAGATGGATGGAAGACTAATATTTGTTCTGCTGGAGAATCTCATCTTAAAGAGACAGTCTCTCTTTTGCTTTTCTCAAATAGCTTCTACTAATACCATGCTAAGCTCATGAATAAGAAAAGTATCAGGACTTCCCTGCTGGTGCAGTGGGTAAGACTCCACGTTCCCAATGCAGGGGGCCCTGGTTAGATCCCTGGTCAGCGATCTAGATCTCACATGCATGCCACAACTAAGAGTTCACATGCCACAACTAAGGAGCCCATGAGTGGCAACTAAGGAGCCCACGTGCCTCAACTAAGGAGCTGACGAGCTACAACTAAGCCCTGGTACAACCAAATAAATAAATAAGAAATATTCCTTTAAAAAAGAAAACTATTGATAAGCTATAACATCCATGAAGTTCATTTAGAACCATTATGACATGTAAATACATTAGAGCCATATTCTTTATTATTAAAATTTGGTATTGTTACTTAGGCAATACTTGCTTTTCTTAGTAGCATTCACCCCCACCTCTTCAAAACAGAGATGGAATGAAAGATCTGGTATGAGCCACACATTACTCTTCTCTGTTATACATGGTAATTAGGCAGTGGTCCTTATTCCTAACTAGGAGACATCCAGGAGGTAACCAGAGGTGATACTAGAAGCATCAGCTAGTGTGAGAATAGCACATAGTAGCCAACATAAGTTGACCCAGGGAAACTGTAAATAAAAATAGGGGAACTTCCCTGGTGGCACAGTAGTTAACAATCCGCCTGCCAACATGGGTTCAACCCCTCGTCCGGGAAGATCCCACATGTCACGGAGCAACTAAGCCCATGAGCCACAACTACTGAGCCCACGTGCTGCAACTACTGAAGCCTGCGCACCTAAAGCCTGTGCTCCACACCAAGAGAAACCGCTGCACTGAGAAGCCCACACACAGCAATGAAGACCCAACGCAGCCATAAATAAATAAATAAATAAATAAATAATCCATTGCTTGTTTAAAATACAATACAATACAATAGAATAAACATGGACCTACTATATTAAAAAAAATCCTAGTTGTTAGGATTCCAGGCTTTACTGCCATGGCCCAGGTTCAATCCCTGGTCAGAAAACTGAAATCCTGCAAGCTGCATGGTGCAGGAAAAAAAAAATTAAGATAAGCAGTCCTCCAGGTCTCAGAAGAACACGCTACTCATACTCTGGGTTGTTTCCTGCCAAAAAGAAAAGAAATAATCAACACTAGGTACCTACCTGGACCAAAGGTGGCCTCAGGGCCATGAAAATTCAAAGCTAGTTGACCAAGACTGCTTTAATAGGCACCCTGGGGGGTATTAGGCTGGTCCACACCCTTTCCTTTAAGAACTTCCCTACACAGGGCTAAATCCCTGGCGTCTGTGTTTGTATTGTTTCCCTGCTCCCCTGTCCAGAGCTAATCAACCAAGGATGCACGCATGACCCTAGTCAGGTCAAATAGCACCTCAGTCTGTCTGTCTGTCTGTCTCTCTGTCTGTCTCTAAGAATTAGCTCTGAGAGATAAGAAGCTGGGCTAATCACCTGAACTGTGGATGAGTGTACTCAGGAGCAAGGGGACAGCTATGTTTAGCCTCATGCAGCCAAAGCAACCAAGTCAATTCTGAAAGAGAGAACTGAAGCTAATGAGCTGCTTGTGTTCTTGATGGATTCCCAAGTCCTGCTTCCAATTCTTGCTGAAACCTGGCTGTACTTTCTGCCTTCCTTGAGATACTCCATTCTTTAAAGAAATTTCTTTTTCATTGTTTACAATGGTATGAAATGACTTTCACTTGCAAACAAAAGAGCCTTGGTGAATGAAGCTACAGACAGTACTGATGATTGTTTATCTATAGAAGGCAGGTAGGAGTGAGACTTCTCTGGTTACCCTTTTTATGTAGTTTTGACCTTCAAATTGTATAATTGTATTACCTATTCAAAAATACTTAATTTAAAAATTATTGTTGAAATAAGCTCTGCATATAGTGATAGTATTTTCCACATCAAAATTCAGGACACCTCACTTAATACAGAGTAAAAAAACAGATCAGAATTTTAAAACTCAGGCCCGTGCACCTTAGCTAGAAGTTTTTTACAGTGGAGGTTCATAGGGTATGCAATCAATATATATTTCCTACGTTTATGTGGGAATGACCTAAAAGTATGGTATCCAGAGAGTATGTCAACCCCCTTCATGGATCTCTTTGGGATGCTATGAGATCTCCTGACCCAGGAAAATGCAAAACATACCATTTTAAATGGTTCATGCACCCTTTGAACCCTATCCATGCTGCCAACATATGACAACTTAACTGGAGGTAAATGTACATACCTGAAATGACTAAATAATCATATGGTGGTATTAAACATCTTAGTTAGTAGAATTTGGAGATATAGAAGACATAGAAATAACGCATAGTATAGAAAAGAGCAAAGCCTACATGGGAAACGTAAGGACACAGGACTGGCTGGAGCAAGAGTTTGTGTTAGCAAATTGGATATGGACAGCACCTAACACAGAGTCTGGGATTTGCATACTCAATTAATAGTAATTATTATTGTTATTATCATTAGGAGAGCAAGATAAGGTCACATAGGTAAGGTGAGACCATATTCTAGAGGACCTGGAATGTCAGAGAAGCTAAGACCTTACAGGTCCTTGTGTATTTGAGCTGGAAAAGAACTTGGTTCAATAAGACTATTTGGAACATAAAAAGAATTACTTGGAGAAACTGAAGGGAGAATGGGTAGTAAAAGTATTTCATTGGATCTTTTGTAGTACTAAAGATGAAGAGAACTTAAACAAGGGTGGTAGAGTGGAAATAAAGAATATATTTGAAGAACTTGAAATGGAGAGACCTCAGGGACTGATTAGTGATACATAGCGGATAAAGGAGAGGGGAAAGTCAGGGAAAATTTTTTTTTGCTTTATCGTGTTTTTATTATTTAATTATTAAGTATTACTAAATTGATTTTCTATTTTATGGAATCTACAAGTGTTGCACTATGGGAATGTTTGTTCTGGGTAAAGGGTACAAACATTCTTGATGAAGCCACCCACAGCTCACACCAAAATGAAGCTGAGATATGAGGTGGGAGGGAATCAGGGGTTTCTCCTCAGCCATGAACAGCTTTTAACTGAATGTGTAGGCGGTGATAATGTTAAATGCACCACTCAAAATCACAGATCTTTTTTACTCCTAAGGGATTACTATGGTATACACGCCAGCTACCAGCCACTTTCAGCTGGTATGCATTTCACAGCTTTGCTGCGTGGATGAAATTTTAGCTGAAGTTCTGGTATTAGAATTCACGATGTTCTCTTATTGGGGTAAGCACAATTCATAGTAGTTGGAGGTTTTCTTTCTCTTTGGATGATCACACTGGGTGCAGCTGCAGGAGCTCAGCAGGAAGAAGAGGGAAAATAAAGTGGTGCTTCTTGGTTGTAAAGAAAAATGGGCAAAAGCATCCTACAGAAAGGACAGAAAGCTTTAGAAATCATCTCTAAGTCAAAATATACTTCAATCATAAGTTAGCTCAGTTAGTTGTCCTTGGCACACTGCAGAGTCAAAAATGCAAAGCTGGTCTTAAATTTTGGCTTTCAGAAGGTAGTGCCATACATAAGGGATGTGGGACAAGGAGTCAGAAAACAAGGCTTCTGATACAAGTTTTATCTCTAACTATGGAAAGGACCTTGAGCAAGTCAATTAATCTCTTTCTACTCAGCCTGCAGCAAGGTATCATTTCAGGAATAAATGAAATTCTAGTGTCAAAGCTCTTTGTAAATGTAAAGCACCAGGGAAAAATAAGATATTTTTGGCTTTTTTTACTTTTGTTTTACCTGTGTTGATCCTGAATCCCCAAGAATAAGATCTTTGATTTAGACTTAATTGGGTTTTTTTTTTCTTTTTTTAAAAAATAACTTCATACATATAGTAAAAATTTAATTATTACTTTTCAATTAAAGATGCAGGAAAGGATAAAACGCTCCTGGACTGTAGTTAGCTAAACAGCAAATGGTGTTACCAAACCAAATTTGGGTCCACCAGCCCAAAGCACAATAAAGCCAATCCAGGGGCTTCCTAGGTGGCACAGTGGTTAAGAATTCGCCTGCCAATGCAGGGGACACGGGTTCAGTCCCTGCTCCAGGAAGATCCCACATGCCATGGTGCAACTAAGCCCATGTGCCACAACTATTGAGCCTGCTCTTTAGATCCCGTGAGCCACAAATATTGAGCCCATGTGCTGCAGCTACTGAAGCCCACACGCCTAGAGCCTGTGCTCCGCAACAAGAGAAACCACAGCAATGAGGAGCCCACACACTACAATGAAGAGTAGCCCCCACTCACAGCAACTAAAAGAAAGCCCGTGCACAGCAATGAAGACCCAACACAGCCAATAAAATTAATAAATAAATAAAATAAATAAATTAAAAAAAAAATAAAGCCAATCTAGTGACATCAGTTTATGGTGAAGGAAAGTACAATGTTTATTGCAAGGCCAAGCAAGGAAAATGGGTGGCTACTGCTCAAAATTCCTGAATGGCTCTCAGGGAAGGATTTTCAAAGGCAAGGTGAGGAAGAGGGTCTTGGGGTGCCTGATCGGCTTGTGGATATTCTTCTGATTGGTTGATGGTGAGGTAACAGGATGATGTTAAAGGGGTCAGTGTTATCAATCCTCAGGCTCCAGCATCTGGGGGCTACATGCTCATGGTCATCATCCAGTTAGCTGCCTCTCTCTGGTGGGAGTTTTAGTATCTGCAAAACAACTCAAGGATACAGCTCAGGATGTTATCTATAGCCCCTGAGGAGGAACTAAAGATCCTTGACTTTGTTTTATGGCTAAACTATTATTATTTTGTCTTGCTTGACTGTTTTCCTTTGTTTCTGCAAGTGTTTTTTGGTTTGTTTGTTTTTTTTTCACTTCTCTGATTAAATCTGTTCTTTGGAATTCAGGGAAGTTCTAGGAGGCTAAAGCTTTTTTACCAATGAGAGGCAGGGACACAGGGGGTCTGTCCCTGGGAAGGCCCCACAGGGTCTTGCTCAGTTTCAATGGGTGTCTGGCTATCTTACTATTGCAGGAGTAGGAAGAAGGTGGGGAGTAAGGAGGAGAAAAAAATATCTACTTGAATTTCTAACAGTCTCCTGGAAAACACATGGAGTTTAGTTTTTCCTATTTGGTTATTTTTCTTTTATTACAAAATGCGAGTTCAATGTTTTGGACTCCAAAAGAAATGGGTACAGGGCAATAAAATTAATAATAGTATCCTGCTTGTTATTATTTTATCATTTTAATGTTTTCTACATTTTGGGGTTTTGTTTTTTGTTTTTTTTGGAGTTTCATAGTTTTTCTTTTCTTTTTAATTACAATTATAGCACATGGTTATGTTTCAGTTGTACTTGTTTTTCAAGTACCATGATCTCTTAAGCAATGTCTGCTGAATTTTCAGTGTCAGTGGAAGTCATAGGTAATTTCTGCATTTCTTTCCCATATCCATTTATTTCTTCATTTAACAAGTATATCTGAAGGGCCTACTCCATGCTGAGCCCTGTGTTAAGCAGTGGTTATGGAGTGGGAAGTAAAACAGGCATAGTCCCTGCCCTCATACAGCTTACAGTCTAGTGGTGGAGTGTGCCAGACTTCTTGCCGGCCCACAGTATCCATCATCCCCTTCTTCTTCAGAAATAGACCCCCAATTTATGTTGAAGAATTTTAAGTAAATAACAATCATCATTCTTTCCCTAAATTTTAACATGCATCCTTTAAATTGAGAACATTTTCCTACATAGCCAAAATAGCATAATCACAGATGACAATAATAATAATTCCTTAACAGTATATCATACCTTAATACCCACCCACATTGACATTTCTGCAATTGTCTACATAATGCCCTTTACAGCTAGTTAGTCCAAACCAGGATCCAATTGAGGACCACACCTCATATCTGGTTGTTATGTTCCCTCAAGTCTCCTTAAAACAAATCAGTCACCATATTCATGATGCTGAAATAGTAAAGAGACAGAGACAGTGACAATCATCCCAATTCCTCAATCTGTCTGATTGCTTCCTCAGGGTATCATTTACTTCATTTCTATTTTCCTTGTAATTCCTATAAAACTGGAAGTTATAACAAAAGGTCCATTTAGACTCAAATTTGGGGGCAAGATTACATCATAGGTGGTATTGTGTACTTCAGTCACATCAAGAGACACAGTATATTTGACTATAGTACTGGGTTAAAGAGATAACAGCCTGACTCCTCTACTATAAAGCTGATTTTTTTCTCCTTATATACAAAAAATCAATCTGTGTGGAGTTTTAGGGGGCACACTTATGGAGGTCCTTTTCTCATCAGCCATTTACCTAAAATAGTTTTAACAGCAATTGATAATCCTTGCTTGAACCAATAATTTCATCGAAGAACTCATGATTTTTAACTGTGTTTATAACCTCTGCCACCTTGAATAAAGACCACATTTACCTTCCTGCTTCCTGATGGGTGAAATAAAAGCATGATGGCTGGAGCTTGAGCAACCACTTTGAACTGTGAGGTGGAAGCCACATGATGAATTTACTGGAGCAGTTAGAGAAGGAACCTAGATCTCTTAGGATAATAGCACCATCATATAACCCTGATCTACATATCTCTAAACTTTGTATGAGAGATAAATGAACCACTATCTTTTCCAGCCACTGTATTTTGGTTGGCAGTTGAACCAAATCTTAACTGATGCAACAAAGAAGATAATAAATGAGAAAATACATATATATATTTACAATTTTTGGTAAGTGCTACTTAAAAAATAGAGTAGGGGAATAGAAGATAGTGGGCTACTTAGGTCAGGTGATCACTCCAAGAAGGTTACTGTTAAGTTAATGCTGAGAAGGAGCAAACCATGTGAGATGGTAGGGAGTATCTGAAGCAGAGGAATCTGCATGTGAAAAGTGATGAGGTAGGAAATGCTTGCTCAGCATGCTCAAGGAATTAAAAAGAGGCCATGTAGCTAGAGCTTAATGGCCCCAGATGGGGTGGGACAGGTTAGTGGCTGCCACATGATTCTGGATTAGTAGGCCATGGTAATGAGTTGAATTTTTTTCAGATGTAACAATAAGAGTTATAAGCAGGAGAATAAAATTGATTTATGTTGTTAGAAATTATTCTGACCACTCTGGGTGTCAAAAGTGAAAACAGCTGGGAATTCCCTGGCAGTCCAGTGGTTAGGACTCAGCACTTTCACTGCATGGGCTCGGGTTCAATGCCTGGTCTAGAACTAAGATCCTGCAAGCCTCGCAGCATGGCCCAAAAAATATGAAAGCACCATCACCAGAAAAGAGCCTATTATGGGCAAGAGAAGCTAGCGGCTTGGGCTATTGTTGCACTGAGGAGGGGAAGGAGAGAACAAATAAGAGATGGCTATGAGGGAGAAATGACAGAACTTGCTGATGGGTGGAATGTAAGAAGAGGAAGGAATCTGAAATAAAGCTTGGGATTCTGGCTTAAGCAACTGGGTAAGTGGATGAGCCTTTTCCTGAAGAGAGGAAGACTGGGAGAGGAACGGGTGGGAAGTGGGGAGAGGAGAGAAGCATGTTGGAAAGGGGTGGGAAGTCAGGATTCCAATTTAGAACTGTCGAGTTCCAGATGTTGAAGCAAGGTGTCAAGCAGGCAATTTAACATAAACATCTACAGCATGAGAGCAATGTATGGTTTCCAGTGTTTTTAAAAATGCCCCATCCATAAATTACCACAGGTGATACTTTATTTTAAAAATATACTTTGGTCACTCAGTATTTAATCAAAAGAAATAAACCATACTAATAAACCTATTTTCAGAAATATTAATTTATTAATAATAGTGGTTTCAACAATGAATAACCAGAACCATGTTTATGTTTAGAAACAGGTGATAACATCAGATTGTTCTAAATGTTAAGAACATATTCTACTGTAGCTTGTTTAAAAATTAAACCAAAAAAATGTGCTAAAAATTACTATTGAGTGTAATTTTGATGAAAATGAAGTGATGCAGTACTCTCAATTTTTATTTGTTTTACTTATGACATGCTACTGAAATAATATTTTATTTAAAAGATCTGAATTAGGTAAAATATTAATTTAAAAACATTAAGTTCTCACATGGTAAGGAGCACATGATGGCAAAAATTTATTTTTGAAAAGAAACTTCCAGAGTCATCCCAGGTTTAGACCATCTGTAGCACTTTTGCAATAATCATTAATATTTAAAAGGTTAACACAAAAGTTCCTAAATCATCAAAGAATCCAATTTATTCCTTGATGAATATTTTCTTTGTATATTCTATCCTTTGGTAAAATATACCAAATAAAATGAGTGGATATATCCACTAAAGGACATGTAAAGAATACTCATGAAAGCCTTATTCGTAATATCTAAAATTTTAAAAATAAGAAGCCAAATGTCTACCAACAATAGAATGGATAAATTCAGGTGGTGGAATACTATACAGCAATAAAAAGGAACAAACTACTACTACATACAATAATGTGGATCAATCTCAGAGAACTCACATTGAGCAAAAGAAACCAGGTACTGGACTTCCTAGGTGGCACAGCAGTAAAGAATCCGCCTGCCAATGCAAGGGACACGGGTTTGAGCCCTGCCCTGGGAAGATTCCACATGCCATGGAGCAACTAAGCCCATGCGCCACAACTATTGAAGCCCACGCGCCTAGGGCCTGTGCTCCACAACAAGAGAAGCCACTACAATGAGGAGCCTGCACACCACAATGAAGAGTAGCCCCCGCTCACAGCAACTAGAGAAAGCCCGTGTGCAGCAACGAAGACCCAACGCAGCCAATAAATAAAATAAATAAATAAATAAATAAATTTATTAAAAGAAAAAAAACCAGGCACTCACACACCAAAAACATACACTATGATTCTATTTTTATGAAGTTTAAAAACAGATAGAATCTATGTATGTTGATAAAAATTAGAATAATGGTGGCTGGGTTGGGGTGGTATTATTGGCTAGGAGCTGCTGAAGAGCAAAATTTGCCACCCCAAAATGTCTCTCTGGCATGTGGATTATTTTGAGCTGAAAACAGTCAAGGCCCAAAAGACTCAGGAAGAAAACCTTGACCTTCCCCCTAACTGCCTAAAGAATGTAGATAGGGGACCTGTTCCACAAAGGGACGGATAACTATAATATGAACTCGGTGTGTAGAGAGGGAGGAACCCAGCAAAGACTGTTTGTTAAAATTCCTCTTTGTGTCCTATTCTCTCCACAGAGCCCAGCAAATATTTATTTACCAAACATTTGCTTTTCCATCTCCCTGCAAATTGCATTCCACTCCCTTGAAGTCCCAAACCACTACTCCCAAAATCCTCTTTTGTCTTTAGCTGAAGATGGTATTTAAGATGAGGGCTTCAGCCATTTTGAAGAGTTACTCAGTTTTTCTGGGTCTCTCCATATAAACATGTTATTAAACTTTTGTGTGATTTTCTCCTGTCAGTTCGTCTAATGTCAATTTAATTCTTAGACCACCCAGAAGAACCTAGAAGGGTAGAAGAAAATTTCTTGCAACAAAAACAACTTGATGGAGCCTTTGGGAATGCTAGGAATATTCTATACTTTGATCTAAGTGGTCTTTACACAGGTATACATACACATGGAGAAATTAATGTACATGCACACATATATACACATGTAGAAAATAAACTTTAAGATTAGTGCATTTTACTATATAGATATTATTATTGTCGATATTTTTTAAATTCCGTAGTCTATTGTACATCCTCCAATAGATTAATAGAACTTTAAAAAAAGAATAGAACTACATATATGAATCAAATGAAATGATATCCAAACATATTAAGCAAAAAAAGCAATTTGCAGAGTACTTTGTTTAACATGATTCCACTTGTGTGTGTATGTTTTAGTAGATATTTGTATGATTGTATATCCATGGACAATTTGTAAAAGGATATACAGGAAATTGTTGGCAGTTGTTATCTCAGAATGCTGGGGCATGGGACTAGGAGTTGGGATTTTTACATAGGCTGTTTTCTTATTCAGTCTATACTTTTTCATACTTTTTATATAATTTTTAGCCTAATTTAAAAGATTTCATTAATCTGTTTTCAAAATTACATTAAATTGAGCCATATGAAGTCATCATTTTTATGTCAAAAAATGAGAGAATATTGACAGTTTCTCACAGTTAAATCTAATACAATGAACAGATATAAAGAGGTTATAAAAAACATTCATTTAGATATTACTAATTCAGAACTGGAAATAATTTGCAAGTCAACATAAAGAGCATAACTCAAACCCAATATGATTTGAGTATATATGTTTGAGTTTAATATTGGTCACCTGAAAGTAATTTAATAACCCCTTTTATCAAATTGATTGCAATTTGAATTGTTCATATACTTATAATTTCTAACAGTTTCTGAACCTATATGGTAGTATTTCAAAAATATGATTAAACTTGAAATTGGAAAATCTGCGGTCAGATCTCCAGAGGAGGCTCTCTGACCTAAGATGAGCTACTTCATTGCTCTGGACTTCTTTTTTTTTTTTTCTTTTTTCTTGTATAACATGGAGAAAACAATGCCTGACCTGTAAGATTACTCAAAAGATTAATTTGTTGATGCATATAAAAGCACTTTGGAAAGTACAAAACACTATCCAAATGTAACCATTATTGTTTTAAATGAGGAAAGGAAATAGCCCATATTTGCTTTGAAGAGATCAAGTGTGCAGTGCCCATACTGTAATTCATGGTATTCTAGATCAGTGGTTCCCAAATCTTTGTTCTCAGGACCCCTTAACACTCTTTGTGATGTGGATTTTAGCTATTAACATTTACTGTAATATAAATTAAAACAGAGTTTTTAAATACTTATTTTAAAATAATATGGCCAACAAACACATGAAAAGATGCTCAACATCACTAATCATCAGAGAAATGCAAGTCAAAGCCACAATGAAGTATCACCTCACACCCGTCAGAATGGCCATCATCAAAAAACCTAGAAATAACAAGTGTTGGAGAGGGTGTGGAGAAAAGGGAACTCTCCTGCACTGTTGGTGGGAGTGTAAGCTGGTACAGCCACTATGGAAAACAGTTTGGAGATTTCTTAAAAAACTAAAAATAGAACTACCATATGATCCAGTAATCCCAATACTGGGCATATACCCAGAGAAAACCATAATTCAAAAAGAAACATGTACCATAATGTTTATTGCAGCACTATTTACAATAGCCAGGACATGGAAGCAACCTAAATGCCCATCAACAAATGAATAGATAAAGAAGATGTGGCATATATATACAATGGACTATTACTCAGCTATAAAAAGGAATGAAATGGAACTATATGTAATGAGGTGGATAGAGTCTGTCATACAGAGTGAAGTAAGCCAGAAAGAGGAAAACAAATATTGTATGCTAACTCATATATACAGAATCTAAAAAAAAAAAAAAAAAAAAAAAAAAGGTACTGATGAACCCAGTGACAGGACAAGAATAAGGATGCAGATGCAGAGAATGGACTGGAGGACACGGGGTTGGAGGGGTGGGGGGCGAAGGGGAGCTGGGACGAAGTGAGAGAGTAGCATAGACATATACATACTACCAATTGTAAAATAGATAGCTAGTGGGAAGTTGCTGTATAACAAAGGGAGATCAACTCGATGATGGGTGATGCCTTAGAGGGCCGGGCCAGGAAGGGTGGGGGGGAGTCGCAGGAGGGAGGGGATATGGGGATATGTGTATAAATACAGCTGATTCACTTTGGTGTACCTTATAAGCTGGTACAAGAGTGTAAAGCAATTATATTCCAACAAAGAGCTTAAAATAATAATAATAATAATATTAACATACCCATTCATTACATGTTAACATAACTAAGTTTTGTGAGAAAGAGCCATTTTCCCCTAAAACAGAATAATTAGTGAGAAGAGAGAGACTATTTTACATTTTGCAAAGGTCTTTAAAATCTCGCTTAATGTAAGACAGTTGGATTCTCACATCTACTTCTGCATCCCATCTGTTGCAACATGTTGTTTTGGTTGAAGTACATGAAAAAAATTTGGCCTTACGTAGATATGTAGTTGGAAAAGGAAGGAGTGTATTAATAGCCTTTTCAGATAATTGTTAATATGACTATTTGATACTATATCAAAACCCAGTAAGTAGTGGCTTTTTAAAGGTTATTTGCAATCTGAATCTGCACACAACAAACTTGGTTCATTGCTTTTTTGTGAAAAAAACTTCACATCGATGAACTTCTACTCTGCTAAATTAAAATCCATTGGTCTATCTTGCACTTTGAATGAATCTTCCACCCATCCATGATTTGGTACCATTATTCACTGGCCATATCAAAAATATCAGTACACAGATTTATTGAGGTCTTTCCAATGCTGACACATTGCCTTATACAATACTAATCACATTAATTAATATCACCACTCATCTCATTAGAAAAGTCTTTTAGTATTCAGAAACTGTCTGAAGTGGTGGATACAAGTTTTCCAAAATTCTGATTTTTGCTTAAAAACTCAAATTTTAACTTTAGAAAACTGTAGGTTTATGTTTTTCCTTTGCAATGATAGGTTCACTTCATTTTTTTTGTTCTTTGTTTTTTGTTTTTTTGAAACGTTCTGCCAAACACCCAAGTTTGAATAACCATAGTTTGTACTTCAGTAGTTCTTCCAAGTAAACATGATGCTCCATGGAGAAAAAGTGACTAGTTCAACTTGCAGTTCAAAAATTGTGTGGTCCTTTTTCTAAAGACAACCACTGCACTTTTGTACTTCAGTATGCAGCCACAGTGTTTTATGTGTACTTCCCATTTTGTCAACCAGAATATCAGAAATATGGATATTCAAGGGTCAAGATTTGACAAAATTAATAATTTCTACTGCTTCAACAGGATCTTAAGTAAAATTTTAAGTGAAAGTGAATTTTCTTTTTACTGTGAGTACATGGACGTGAGGAAGACAATGGCAACTAGTACACGTGAGAGCCACGGCTTTGACTTGTGCCAAGCCACCAGGGGCTCTCATTACCATTCCTTTGCAAAATGAGTGAGGAAAGTGGCACAGAAAAAAGTAAAGCAAATAACTTCTTAATATCATTATGAGAAAAATTTGGACCTTTCAGATTCTCTGAAAGAATCTCATGAGGCCCCAGGAGTTGAGGGGGGGCACACTTTGAGAACTGCTGAGCTAGATGAAAATTCAGCTGAAGAAACTGACACATTTTACCTAGTTCAGAGCCGACCCAAATGAGACTGATTAAAACAGTCATGGTAAAATTAGCCCAATCACGTTCAAGAAGTCAATTCTTTAAGATACGTAGTTCTAGGGACTTCCCTGAGGGCGCAGTGGTTAAGAATCTGCCTGCCAATGCAGGGGACACGGGTTCGATCCCTGGGCCGGGAAGATCCCACATGCTGCAGAGCAACTAAGCCTATGCGCCACAACTACTGAGCCTGTGCTCTAGAGCCTGGAAGCCACAACTACTGAGCCTATGTGCCACAACTACTAAAGCCTGAGCGCCTAGGGCCCATGCTCCACAACAAGAGAAGCCACCACAGTGAAAAGCCTGCACACTGCAACAAAGAGTATCCCCCACTCACTGCAACTAGAGAAAGCCTGATCACAGCAATGAAGACCCAAGAGAGCCCCAGTCAACATTCCTGGAGATGCCCCCAAGGCCCTGCAGCTTCACCCATCACCCAGTCTCTGCCCAGACTGTGCTCACTCAGAGAGCAAGTGAAAGGAGCCAGAGTGGAGTGGTACCACATCAGTTTGATGTCAAAGTGCAACAGGCTGCGGGGAAACACGGAAATATGAATTAAGCCAGGGAGGTGCGGAGGATGACAACTAGGGAGCAAGGATTGAGAGAGGGGGTGAAGATTTACGAGGAAACAAAATATGGGGTGGAAAGGGAACACATTATTGAACTCTCTTTTTAAAAGTGTTGCCCATCGTTAATTTATGTAATTCTGATGGCAGAGACTGAACACGTGACTAATTGAGAGCGTGCCAACCACCATTAACCCAGGCAGAGAGACATCTAGAGCAAGGTTCCTCAAGTCTTAGTACTGGTGACATTATGAACAGGATAATTCTTTGTTGTGGGGGCTGTCCTGTGCCCCATAGGACATTTAGCAGGAGGCCTAGCTACTATCCACGACATGCCAGTAATACTCCCTCCCAGTTAAGACAACCAAAAATGTCTCCAGGCATTGCCAGATGTCCTTGGGGGGAGGGGGCAAAATTTCCCCTGGTTAAAAACCGCTGGTCTAAATGTATCATTACCTCAGGATATAAAACTCTCCATTCCTTTCAAGGACAAACAGCTGCTCTTATGTATTGTTTTTTTTTTAATGAAACTGAAAAACTATAAGCCCGAGCAGAGTCCCTGGGAATAGTTGCACATTCTGCCTCGCTTCTACAGTAATAGTAAATCCTGCTGTGATCTACAAGAGAAAATGTCCAGCTCAGAGTCAGTCTCTCTAGGTCCTATCACTGCTTTACAATTAAATTCTTGTGTCTCGGTTTCTTCATTTCACACATGGGTGCAGTAGTACTTCACCTACCTTCTGTACAGGTGATTATAAGGATAAATGAAAGGAGATGTAAAAGTACTTTGAAAAGTTAAGAGAAAATATACTCAGATGTAATTAAGTCACATTCTTTGCAAAAAAACGGAAACCCATTAACAAGCAGCCTCAAAGTATTTGATGCCCTTTTCTACTTTTAACTGCATATGATTTGCCTTGCCAGTGTGGGAGTGGGACCATTTGCCACTAAAAATATCAGTCATTTGCTACTGCTAGTGTAGAGAACAAACGTGATCTGATTCTATGAAAAATACTACAGGCACTCACTGACTTCAAATGCTTAATTTCTTGATCATCTCTTCTTAGCAAACAGTAACCCAAACCCTTCATCATAACCCCAGCACTGCTGCCATACTGTGATTGTAGTGAAAAAATCCAAACAAGCAAAACCTCAGAATCTTTTGAGAGATCTGTGGATTTATTAGAGAAGGAAGGGAAGAATTATAACAGTTTAGGAGAGATGAGTCTAAATAACTTTGTGACACAGAGGTGTTATAGTGACTGGGTTAGCTTGAGGATTTTTTTTTAATATTTCAATATACATCTACCTTTTCAAAAAAAAATTTTATTTATTTTTGGCTGCATTGGGTCTTAGTTGCTACTTAGTTGAGGGCTTTCTCTAGTTGAGGTGAGCAGGGGCTACTCCTCTTTGTGGTGCGCAGGCTTCTCGTGGTAGCTTCTCTTGCTGCAGAGCACAGGCTCTAGGCCCTCAGCCTTCAGTAGCTGCATCACAACTTTTACTTTCTGTAACTCTACCCCCGAAACAAACTTCTTCAGTTGCTCTGCTTCACCATGTTTTTGTCATATTCAATTGCTTCTTCTAGCTTCCACCCCCCAATACAACTATTTATTTCTGCAATCTTATTAGGCAATGCTATTAAGAGGTTAGGCTGGATTTCACATATTTTAAAATAAATTATAAAGAAAAGTTTTACTGTACATACTATGCAACAAAAAACAACACAAATTTAACTAGCCCTATTTCCCACAGAAACCATTTTTAAACGGAGTTTATTGCTACACATATACTTAGATGACTTTTTCTTTCCTGCTGGGGATAAACTTTAGCTCAACCTCATTATTTATTTCTCTCCATAAATATCAAACAACCAAGAGTATCAATTTCATCACCCAATGTGCATCTCATCATATTCAACTATTTATGGTATTGCCTACAAATAACTTTATAGAAAACATAAATACACAGTAGCGTAACTTTTGGTTATGACCATTAGTAGAAACAGCAGCGGTAGTTCAATTCTCATGTGTTGTCCACAGGGCTAAGAGTAGAAGGAGAAAGGGGAATCTGGCAGCAAATTGGTTTACTTAAGGGAATGGTTAATGACTGCCCCAACATCTTCTGGGAAGAATTCTGGGAATTATAATAGAATGCTAATATGTGACATCTATATGAAGCTATATCATGGTGTCAATGTACAAAAATTGCAGGGATCCATTAGGCACCACTTTAAAATACAATCTCTAGAATTCCCATTTGTCTTCAGACTGCTCATACCAATGGCTTTTTGAAAACATTTGCTGATTCACATACTGAAAATTATAATCTAACAGCCTGATTCATAGATATGGAGAACTGAAAAGAACTGTAGAGGTAAAGCACAACTTTATTCACTTAAAGGCAAAGAAAGAGACTGATAAACCTGTCCAGATTGCTCACTGGTAAGTGGCAGCGCCAGAACCTGAGCCTCCGTCTCCGATGTGAGATCTGGCCCACCACCCACATCACCACCCTCCCCGCCCCAGATGCATCACGAGGTTACATTATTTGTAAGGCTAAGCCGAAGCCACAGTATGTCCCCAAAACAGTCCACATGCCTGACCCAATCAATGAAATTAGGTGGCAACATTAGTGCAACCCACCCTCGGCATAAATTTCAAGTCCTCTCTCAGACACTCACATTCTTGAAGGGGACGTGCTTCAGTTAGTCACCTGCTTTTCAGGATGTGTGGAAATTGGTAGTGACTCTAAAGCTAGCCCACAGATGAGCATTATAAAATAAGGAAACATCAAGGTAGAAATAATAGTTTTGCCATTATTATTATTCTTAAGCCAAATACTGTAGATTTAGAAATGATATCTCAGTTCTTCTTTAACATGATAGAGGCAAGGAAACAGTAATAAAAAATAAACAATTACTACTACTAAATACTTCTTTGCTTTGTAGGAGACTTTAGCCTGCCTTCCTTTTCTTCCTTACGTCCAGCAAATATTGAAAACCTGCTAAAAATACTTGCAAGATACCATTCTTGGAGTTGTGGGCAATACCAAACGAGCATACTGAATGGTTAAAAAATGAACTAAAAAATGAACTTTCAAAAGTTTTACTGTCACGTAGGGACACTATCTGTAAACACAGAGAGAAGGTAGAAGTGCTCTAGAAGGGGTGCATGTAAAGTGCTGTAGGAATTTGAGGGAGAAGGTAATTAATTCCAGGTAGGATCACAAGAAGATTCAAGGAGAAAGTAAAATTTAAGGCTATTGAAAAGAGTTAAATTTGAATAAATGGAAGGAAAGGAAGGGAATTTTATTTACTTATTTATTTATTTTTTTTGACCATGCCATGTGGCATGTGGGATCTTAGTTCCCCAACCAGGGATCAAACCCAAATCCCCTTGCATTGGAAGGTGGATTCTCAACCACTGGACCACCAGGGAATCCCCCCAGGAAGGGAATTTTAGATTGAGAGAATGGAATGATCGCAGAAGTAGAAAAACCCAGAGCCGGTATTGGGAAAAAAAGAGGTTGAGTTCATCTCAGCACTGGGGATAAGCATGAGAAATGGGAAATGGAAAATAAAGTCAAAAAGATAAAGTCAAAAGAGCTCTGGCCAATAGACTGCAAGGAGGTCATGGATTAGGATGGTCCAGGCAAGGGGCGAGGAGAGCCTGCATTAAGGTAGTGTCTTGGAAGTGGGCGAGGAGAACACAGAGGAGGTTCTGCGCACAAGAGGCTTGGTGGTGGAATCTGGGGTTTGGCAGCTGATTGATCTATTAGGCAAAAGCAAGGGAAGAACCAAAAAGGTTGCCAAGGTTTCAAATCTGACTGTCTGGAAAAATAGTGGGGAAACCCAAACCAATCTTGTTCTTTATGGAAGCAAAATGTTATACCAGTGCTAGTGAGAAATCAATTGTGGCTGTGTGGTTGACTTATCACGAAGGAACAAGTCCCATTTCTCCTTCCACCAGGGAGGGCAGACATCTCTTTTTTTCCTGAAAGGCTAGGCTTCCCTTCCCTGGAAGGCTAGGGATTGGTGACCCTTTTTTTTTCCCCAAGTCTGGCCTACTGAGCCTGTCAGGTAACCTAGGTGAGTAAAGAGCTTGAGTATAACCAGAGAGAGCTACCAGAGCACAAGTTCCTGTATAAATGGGCAGAAGGCAATGAGCTCCAGCCTATGGTCCAGTCGGAACATTGGTGGTGTTGCCAGACCTTGTGATCTTTCAATAAAAGCTAGATATTTTGACTTTTTCATGAATTCTCTATATTTTAGAATGCTGGCAATTAACTCGGAGTGTTGAAAGATACTACACTCACTGAACAAAACTTGTCTGCTGTCAGATCAGACCATAGCCCACTAGTTTTCTGACTTTGGGTGTCAGATCATGGAGCAACAGAGCTAGACTCTCCTACAGAAACATGGTGCCTGGGATTAAAGGGACCAAGTGTCCTGACCCAGTGTTCCTGAAACGCATAAACTCTGGAATTGGTACTGTCATTAAGAGAACAGATGCCCAAGCCAGACTGCTTGAGTCCAAATCCTAACCACTTACTAGCCAGGTGATCTAGTGTAAGCTACTCCAAAGTATCAAATTTTCCTCAATTTAAAAATGAGTATAATACCATGACGTGCCTCCGTGAGTTGTGATGATAAAGTGAATTAGTATGTCACAGCAGGGCCTGGTGCAGGGTGAGTTCTATGTAGCTTGCACTGTAGCTGGCCTTCCCTATCAACAGATGCAGAACCCATGCATATGGATGGCTGACTAAGGATCCACGGAATTTGGGATCCACTGGGGGCCCTGGAATCCCCTGTGGATACCAAGGGACAACCATATTTTTGTTTAATCTCAAGGGAAAAGGAAGGGGCCTTACACCTTCGAGTGCAGGGAGTGGATCCACACTGAGTGGATTTCCAATCATCCTGGTTAGATGAGGTACTGAGTCAAATTTAATTTGATATGAAAAGAGAGAGAAATGTGATTCCTTGTATCTGAGTGACAAAGAGCAAATTCATATCAGTAACCATGATACTGTTGTCATATTTCATCGCCATCACGATATTTCTCTCCACATCCTGTATCAGACGTACAATTTTCTTACCCTCTTCTAATGTTTCAGTACCACATTCCTCAAAGGTACTCATATCAAGAATAGACCTTCTTTCATTTCAAACATGATTATGCTTCAAACTCCTCTTTGAGAAATTTTCAATGACAAGCCTCTATTGAAAGCAAAGGGCATTGAAGAAGGTAGGAAAAATTCAGTAGACTGAAACCACATTTCTAAGAAAAGTTTTTTATCTTCTTTTAAAATGTTCTGCCTTTCCTAATGTATAGGGCATGTGGTCCTTCCTCTTTTATTTATATCCCATAAATTACAGTGTTTTTGCATATTTATATGCACGATGCCTATCATAAACGATGATTTTGACAGTATCTCTTTAGTCAGATTTAATTAAATTGATTTTAAAGAACTTACTTTACACTATGTAGAGAATAGGTAACCTTTCTCATTCAAAAATCTTTTGGTGTTAAAAAAGAAAACGAAAAAACTTTCTTCCAGAAGGGAGTGACATGATACTTTTTTCCCCTATATTTTGATCTTTCAAAGGGTGTACTGCCTTCCCCCTGTATTAAGCTACTACCCACAAGAAAATGAACCCAAAACTCACTTTGTCTAATTTAAATGTCATATTTGCAACACATTATATGTGTATAAATGCACAGATAACATTTTGAATAATGTTCCTGATTATTGCACTAATTGCAAATTCAGAGAGTTTATTTCATTTCAGTGATAGAAAAAGTGGAATGCCCCTGTCTTTCTGCTAATCAAGATTGCTAATTCATTTTTACCAAGTGTGGGGAAAAGGAGACCTGAACACACATAAATTCTACTGTTTATCCTCATGCTGACTTTAAATATTACAGCCATTTTATTCTTCCCAGTAGATGGGTACTTTTCTTAGTAAAAGGCCTACATTGAATTTCAATCTTTGATGTAATCTCTAGGCATAAATGTGCAAAAATTTGTATCTATTAAGACTGCATTTGTAATTTCTGAAACTGTAGAGATGATTTCTCACTGGCTTTACTATATCCTGGGTTGGATGTAGCAGATCATGCTGATAGAGCTGTACCCAGGGTGCGATTAATATAGGAACCAAGACATGCTCACCTGATATTTTGGCTTTCCATAAAAGCAATCGTAAATCATCACCTCTGTCATTGTTTTCTACGCACTCAGAAGTTATGTCACAACTAAAATGTTACTGCAGATACATTTATCCCTCCAAAGTCAAGGATTCAAGAACCGCCAGATCAGGAGCGGCCCCCAGAACCACACCAACACACTCCCAAATAAGTTCCTAAGACAGGCAGTCCCCTGATGCGCTGCCCTAGCAAGACACTCTTGATGACTAGCCCAATGTTACCTGCCTGTGGCCTGGTGGCCCTGGTTTGTTCCCTTCCCTATAGGACAGGAAACGCCGGGACTCAAAGCCAGCGGGACTCAAAGCCAAGCCCCCTGTTTGCATCTAACGTCATGATTCATGGCAGGCGAGGCCTGCTGTCTTCATGCATAAATGCACTTCCTGTTTGTATAACAGCACTTAAATTGATTCAAACCTTTTAGGAGATCAATCTATAACTTGTTTAAAAAGCCTGCCTTTGACCCAGTGATTCCACTTAAGAAAATAATCCTATATTTCTGCAAAGCTCACTAAAGCAGTCCACAGTTCAACAAATACATACTGTACTGAGCATGGTGCACCATAAGCCAGATTAGGTGCTGGAAATAATAAAGCCATCGCTTGCCCTTGGGGACTTTACAGTTGACTGGGAATTTTATATTTATCATTTACTGAATGTCTACCACGTGCCAGGTACTCCACTAGGCATTTTGTATGTTTTCTCACTTAATCATTATATCCTATAAAGTAAAGTAGCAGGAGCCTCATCTCACACTAAAATGGCTGAGTAACTTGCCCTGAGTTATACAGCTAAATAGCATTTCTGAAATTCAGACCCAGGGCTAAAATCTCCAAATTTTGCACTTTACCCACTAAACTTTGCTGCACTATGATTTAAAACAACAGTAACAAAAATCAATGTACCAACAAGTGCCAAAAGTAAATTATAGAAGGGTGAATAAATAAATTCATATCATTAGGTTGGATACACAGTCATGTAAAATGATATCTTTGACAGTTTGTCACAACACAGAAAAATGCTTATATATAAATATAACAATAAAAGCAGACTGTGAATTTGTATACGCAGAATGATCTAAACAATGTTTAAACACACATACACATATATTATAAGGAAAAATACTAGTTTTGTTAAATAGGCAAATCTATATGTTCACTTAAATAATACATAATTAAGGGGAACTGTAAGAGGAAATGCTGTGTTTTCATGTAATCCAGAGAAAACAGTTCACCCAAACCTGCAGAATTCACTTTTTAAAAAGGGCACTAGATCTTCATTTCTCTAACAGCCATACAAATTTTCCTCTCACACTCTTGTCATCCTTCCCTCACCTAACCTGTATTAGTCAGGGTTCTCCATAGAAAGACAATCAATATGATATATAGAGAGAAATATACAGAGATTTAATCTCAGGAAATGGCTCATGCAGTTGTGGGGTTGGCAAGTCAGAAATCTGCAGGGCAGGCTGCACCTGGAGGCCTGGAGAAGCGTTGACATTGCAGTCTTGAGTCTGAAGGCAGTGTGGAGGCAGAATTTCTTCCTTCTGGAGGTGTCTTAGTATTTTCTCTTAAGGCCTTCCACTGACTGATAATGTACACTCACATAATGAAGGGTAATCTGCTTTACTCAAAGTCCACTGCTGGAGATGTCAACCTCATCTAAAAGAACATCTCACAGCAACAACTAGACACGTTTGACTAGACAACGAGGCACCACAGCCAACCACGGTGATGTTATAAAGTTAACCATCACATGGCCATTCTCCAGTCAACACAGGAAAAAAGGAATTTGTATTTCAGATCCTGTCCAGGCTCATTCCATCCTTTGGCACACATCATTACAGACTCCAGCTTCTGTCTGACATTAGGCCATTTGAGACATGAACATCATCTCACTATACATTTGCTGGATCATAATAAATCCAATTTGTAGCTCCTTAAGGTTTAAGACCTATGTTCATGGATATATCTTGTGTAATCATCACAACAAGTCATTACTGTAGTCCTCATTGAGTCAAACCTAAGGCCAGAGAGAATATTATGACATGTCCAAGATCACAGAGTTAACAGATGCTAGAGCTCAGAAAAGTCAGGACTTCCAACTTCAAGCCATAGCTTTCAAATACATGCCACACACAGAAGTGTCACAGGCCCTTAAGGACAGGAGCTATTTTAATGTAATTTGATTCAATTTCCCAATTCATCTACATTGAAAACACCTAAAGATTAAGGTGGCTGTCTGGCTTATTGCCCAGGACAGGAGTATAAATCTGTATAACAAGTTCAGGAACTGACCACTGTTACAAATACATGTTAAGTTTGCATTTTAACTTTGATTAAAGTATAGCATGCTACTCAGATTATAAATTCACAGCTCAATGAATTTTCACAAAATGAAAACCCCCATGTAACTGCTACTGAAACCAAGAAATGGAACATAACTGGCACCTCTGAAGCCCCTTAGGGAGCCCTCCCAACCACCACCTTTCCCCTAAAGGTTACCACCATCCAGATGTCTATCACCATCAACCAATTTTGCCTGGTTTTCAACTTTATATAAATGGAGTCCTACTGGATGTGCTTTTTTGTATCTGGCCTCCTTTGCTCTACATTATGTCTGAGGTTAATCCACTATTTTGTTTAGTCCTGTTGCTGTTGTGTAACATCCCATTGTATAAATGTAACACAGTTTGTTCATCCAGGCAACAGTTTCCATTGTTTCCAGTTTGGGAATGCTGTGAACAGGGCCGCTATGAACATTCTTACACATGAGTCCTGGCCCATCTATGTATTTCTGTTCAGTACGTACCTAGAAGTGGAATTTCTGGGTCACACACCTGCATATATTCAATTTTACTGGAAACTGCCAAACAACAGTGGTTGTACTAATTTGCACACCACTAGCAATTGATGAGATTTCCAGATGTTCCAGCACTCATTCACTAACACTTGTCAATGTTACCTTTTCAATGTTACAATTTTACAACATATGGATAGATCCATAACAATATATAACATTGGTTTGCATTTATAAAAACTTCATATAAATGGTATCATGCTGAAAATATTCTACAACTTGTTTTTTGAGATTTATCTGTTTGATACAAATATTCCAATGCATTCTCTCTCACTGCTATACAACATTCTGATTTTTCAAATCTGAATCCTGTTGATGCCTATGTAGGTTGTTCCCATCTTTTCCACAATTATAAATGATGATGCAAAGACTATTCTTATCCATGTATCTTGGCACCTTTTGCACGGGAATCTCTCTAGAGTGCAATGGCTGAATTATAGCATATGTATATCTTCAGTTATACTGGATATTGCCAACATTACTTTCCAAAGTGGTTGTACCAACTTATACGGTTACCAGCTGACTTCAAGGGTGTCCTTGCTCCAGTTCATTTGTAATGTCAGGTTTTTTAAAAATGATTGTCAAGCAAATGGGTATGTAATATTCCTAATAACTCTAAGTTTTCCAAATAATTTATAAATATCTACACTTTCATTTGCAAAGAGAAAGACAGCTTCATTCCCTTTCTCATTTCCCACGGAGCTGTGGTGTCTAGAACCTTATTGTTCTTCGTTTAAGTAGGGCCAGAAATCTGCCTGATTGTACGTGCAGAAGTCTGAAGAGCTTAAGTTGGGGAATGCTGCCTCAGGGCCTTGCATGTCCAGCTAGAGCAGTTCTCTCAAGTGTACTTAGTGGTTTATGTTATCTTCGTCCAGCTGGGACATGAGCTGTTGGGAGGCAGAGGAAATTCTATGCAGAGTTTTGTATCCCTACAGCCCAGTCCACAGAGGGGACTCAATGAGTATTCAAGGACATAGGAAAGGAAGGGAAATTGGAAATGACAGCTTTTTCCCTGCCTGGTCTGCATAACAGCTTAGAGTGTCTGGCGACACGTAAAATTTGCTTATTTAAAAATGCAAACCACACAAGCATTCTTTTAGATTAACTGTCAGGTGATTTGATAATACTCTTTAATGCAATTAGTTTTCAACTTGGACTAATGGCATATCAAAACCTTTTATTTTATATTATTTTCTCATATATTCCTTCAGGAGGAATATATACTGGAATATGTCCAGAGCAGGGCACTCTCTGGATCTAATAACTAACAGCGCATGATAAGGGGCTGGCAGGGAGGGACAAACAAGGAATTGTAGTCAGAACGTACCTTAGAAATCATCTAATCCAAACACCTCACTTTACAGAAAAGGTAATAGGAAGACTTGCCATATTTACAGATGATGAAGCAGACAGTAGGGTTGCCAGGGCCCCTGCAGTGAGGCCAGACCATGCCTTCCCATGCCAGGGTCACTGCTCCATCCAAGGAGCCATAGTTCAAAACCATAACCAGGAGCTCATAACTCCCTCCCCATCTCCTTCAACCATCACGTCGCCCCTCAGGGCTCCACGGGTAGATCTGAGCAGCCCTGACAATGAATGTTCCTTCACATACATTTTTCTTGGGCGAGGTCTATAGCTTTCCTCAAAAGGGCCTGGGAAACAAAATAGGTTAAAAACAACTACCTGGATTTGGTGAAAGGCAAAAAGAAAAGACTCTTCTGAAAGCAGAGGAGCAGAGAGAGTTGGAGACAGAGGGAGGAACACAGCAAAGGAGAGAGAGAGCCAAAAGTGGAGTTTGTATAATGGCGGAACTGTCCATCAGGAATGAGTCCTCATTAAACACTTTTTTTTTTTTTTAAATCAGATTAAATTTATTATTATTTTTTTTTTGGGGGGTACACCAGGTTCAATCAACTGTTTTTATACACATATCCCCATATTCCCTCCCTTCCTTGATGCCCCCCCCTCGAGTCCCCCCCACCCTCCCTGCCCCAGTCCTCTAAGGCATCTTCCATCCTTGAGTTGGACTCCCTTTGTTATACAACAACTTCCCACTGACTATTTTACAGTTGGTAGTATATATATGTCTGTGCTACTCTCTCGCTTCGTCTCAGTTTCCCCTTCACCCCCCGCCCCCTCCCATACCTCGAGTTCTCCAGTCCATTCTCTGTATCTGCTTCCTTGTTCTTGTCACTGAGTTCATCAGTACCATTTTTAGATTCCGTATATGTGAGTTAGCATACAATATTTGTCCTTCTCTTTCTGACTTACTTCACTATGTATGACAGATTGTAGTTCTATCCACCTCATTACATATAGCTCCATCTCATCCCTTTTTATAGCTGAGTAATATTCCATTGTGTATATATGCCACATCTTCTGTATCCATTCATTTGTTGATGGGCATTTAGGTTGCTTCCATGTCCTGGCTATTGTAAAGAGTGCTGCAATAAACATTATGGTACAAGTTTCTTTTGGGATTACGGTTTTCTTTGGGTATATGCCCAGGAGTGGGATTACTGGATCATATGGTAGTTCTATTTGTAGTTTTTTAAGGAACCTCCAAATTGTTTTCCATAGTGGCTGTACCAACTTACAGTCCCACCAACAGTGCAGGAGAGTTCCTTTTTCTCCACACCCTCTCCATTAAACACTTTTTTAAGGGCAGATTATCTGGTTTCCCATCTTCTGGCCGATTTATCTCAGGATACTATAGAGAAAACAAAGGGTTCAGAAGAACTGAACCCACAGGACGTATTTGATCAGTAACTTACACATCAGTAGTGTGAATGCTAAAAACCAGCACTGATGTACCCAGTGCAATGGCAAGATACCTACTCACCCCTTCCAGGATAGCACTGTTAAATGCTTTGCTCTGGGGCCAAGGAACGGTCTCTGCTTTGGTTCTGAGGTCACAGAACCCTGAATGTATTTTGTCCCCTCCCATCGTTCTTTCTGGTTACAACCCATTTTGATCAGCCCAGCCACTTTCTTGCATTGTCTGCATTAATGGACATATCAATTGCAGAAAAATCTGTCTCCTTGTCTGGATATGCTGAAAATTCAGTTAAAGAACAGAAATGTGCTGCTCCAGCTAAGCGAACATTGTCAACTGCATGTTTAGAGCTTTAGCTATTTCTGTTTCTAGTTGTCATTTCCTAAATCTATGCAATGCAGAAGCACTTGAGGTACAAGTCTTTTCCAAAGCAAAATGCCTTCTCCCCGCCACTCCTCTGCAAAGCACCATGGTCCTGGTGCCTAGGGTAGGGGGTCTTACTCCTTTCCTTGCCACGGGCCTCTCCAGGTATGTGGTAAAGAGATGCCTCCTGGGATGGCTGGGGCATGGAGTCACCTCCTCATTACGCACATCAGTGACGGGGGAGTGGCAACGAGACTGAACCCCCTCCTCTGCTCCCTGCCCCTGGAAGCTGTCTGAAAGTCAGAGTAGGTAGAGGGGTCAAGACTCTTCAGGGATTGTTAAAGTTGAGAAAGGCTTACTTTTTATAAATAGCCCATGTTTTCTAGGGAGAGATCTGTTTAATGACTGTTTTTGTTTGTTTTTCTTTCTTTCCTAAGTTCTTCGTAGATTTCAATCTGTAAAAATGGGTCTGGAGCTGTCTGGGGGAAGGATGATGCAGGGGTGGAGACAGCCTGGAAAGTCCAGTAGCTGAGAATGTGAGGTATGATAAGGCCATAGAAATATCCCTAAATATGCCTCAGGTAGAGTGAGGGATTCCAGCCAGGCCCTTTACTTAACTCCCCTTTAAGATCTGCCAAGGAAAAGATGCATCTCATTTAAATATGCGCCTATTGTCTGCATGCTTTGCTTTGTCTAAGGAGAGAAAGAATGGGGGAAGAAATTATAAAGAAAACCGTTTTCTTGCTTTCATTCCAGCAGGACATGGAAATACTATAAAAGAGTCGATTTTCCTGCAATCACTAATATCCTACCCTAATGTATCTGGGTGGCAGAGGAGATGGAACCATAATGGATGGAGCTATAATCTTTCTGTCTCTGCCATGTGAGGACACAGCAAGAAGAAAACCACCTGCAAGCCAGGAAGGGAGCTTTCACCAAGAACCAAATCAGCCAGCACCTTGTTCTTAGAACTCCCAGGCTTCAGAACTGAGAATAAATGTCTGTTGTTTAAGCCACCCAGTCTATGGTATTTTGTTATGGCAGCCTGAACTAAGACAGTGATTTACACGAATTCATTTAGCATATATTTTCTGAGCATCTCCAGGTACTATCCTCGGGCTGTGGATAGGGCAGTGATAAAGCAGATGAGGTTCTGCCTTCCTGGTGGGACCTGGATTCCAGTGGGGAGATCTGCCACAGGCAATAAACAACTAAACCAACAAACAAATCTCAGGTAGTGATAAGAGCCATGAAGGAAACACAACAGGGCAATGCAAGGCAGAACGACTGGGGAGGGGCTACTTTAGATCAGATAGTCAAAGGAAGCTTTCTGAGGAGGGAATATTTGAGCTGAATGAGAAGGAAGAGCCACCTAGGAGATAAGCTGGTGGAATACAGTTGCAGGCACAGGGAACCAAGATGGTAGCATCGTGCCTGTGCCTACGTTATGCTGGAGTAAATCCGTAAGTTAGGGCAGGCGAAGAATGAAGCAGACTTGAGACAGACTTGAGTATTAATATCCAGAAGTGGAAGTAAGAGATGCATAGCAAGAATATTTGTGTAAGAAGCTTCAGATTTTGAATATCAATGAAACACCAATGGTCTCAGAATGACCACCTACTCCGAACAAGTCCTCGCCTGTATTTCCTACACCATCATCATCTGCCAGCCATACAATATCATGATGTTAATCCCAGCATCACCCACCTCCAAGTCAGTTTTATTAGATCAGAGGGGTGCATCTGTTACAGTTAACAAACCAATGGTGACATGTTATTAAACCTAAAGTCAATACTTTATTCAGATTTCTGATGTCTTTTTTGTGTTCTAGGATTCCATTCAGGGTATCACAATACACTTAGTCATGTCTCCTTGGGCTCCTCTTGGCTAGAACAGTTTCTGAGACATTCCTTGGTTTTAATGACCTTGACAGTTTTGAGGAGTCCTGGACAGATATTTTGTAGAATGCCTCTCAATTGGGATTTGTCTGATATTTTTTCTCATGATTCAATCAAAGCGATGGGTTATTGGAAAAAGGCCACAGAGGGAAAGTGTCATTCTCAACACCATATCAAAGGTACACACTATCGACATGACTCACCACTACTGATGTTGACCTTGATGCCTTGGCTGAGGTTCCAAGTCACTTTTGATTCCTCACTGTCTCACCCCTGGCATCCTACCAACCACCAGCTTTCACCTAACGTAGGTCCCAGGCCCAAGGCCTCGTTAGCATCATCTCTACAGCCTCAAGTCCAAGCTTGACAAGCAAGCTCTAGTCACATCCTTTCTCTGGTCGAGTAATCCCACTAAGGTTAAAAAAAAAAGTAAAACCAAAAAACAAGCAAATAAAAACAAAACAAAACCTTCGTTTTAGTTGGAAGATAAAGTCCAAGTTTTCCAGCATTACATGTAGGCTACCGACCATAAGCTACTTTCTGGTTTCATCTCCTGCCTTGAGCTCTGGGTCCGGGGTTAGCATTCATCATTCACGCCCCACTCATCCCGTCACACATGCCGCATGGGTTATTCTTTACCAAGCCTCTGTTCTGTGACGGTCATCCTTCTAGGCCCTAGAATACAGAAACTGCTGAGAAACGGTTCCCTACACTCAAGGAGTGTGAGGTAGTTAGAGTGACAAGCCTTGTAAAGGGATAATTGCAGGCTTGTGGGGTAGATGCTAGGTGTTAATTTGGGTGTATACAAATTGCAAAGGCAGCATCTAGGCCAAAGTTCCTCAGTGGCTCCAGTACGTAGGGGAGATTACACAGGAGAGTGGTATCTGAGCCAAGACTTGAATCAAGAAAAAAGTTCACCAAGCGGCCAAGAGAAGTTCTAGGCAGAGGGCATCGTGCACTGAAGAAGCCACGGCCCTGAAGCAAGTTAACATGGAAGTATTTGCAAAACATGAAAAACCTAGACTGTGACAAAACAAGCTAAGGAACTTGGTTGTTAACCCACAGGACAGTGTTTTCAAGCTGGGTCTTAAAATCCATTTAGTGAGACCCTGACTATCATTATTATAAAGTGAAAGAGAAGAGAGAAAAAATTAGTTTTGTGAACATTTAGTTTCTGTTACTGCAGACATAAATGTTTGCATGTCCTGGTTTGCTATGTAAACTCTATTTGTTACTGGAAATCACCTTTAAATAAGTTCTTTAAAAACTGCTATAGGGATGTCTTACAACAATGGCAGCAGGGTTGTGTGTTCAAACAGTATTTCTCAAACTTCTCCAATGATAATACAAATTCTGGGCTGTTATAAAAATACAGATTCCTAGGCCCCAGCCCAGACTCACAGACTCAGAACGTCCAAGGAAAGACCTGGTCATCTGCATTTGTAACGAGCACTTTGGGTGTTTCTGATGAGGGAAACTTGGAACACTGATACTCTGACTGCAGAATGGAAGACAGATTGGAATGAGAAGAAACTGGACAGGAGGAGCAGTTAGAAGACACTTGCTATTGTCCAAGAGTTGCAAGGCTTGAACCAAGGCAAGAGCAGTGGGGAAAGGAGGAGATGGTGGCTTCAGGAGACCTTTAGAAGGTGGACTGTCAGATGTGGAGGTGCAGGACACAAGGGCACCTGAGTCTCAAAGGTTTCTATCTTGGACGCTTGCATAGACATTGGGAATAGGAGAGAGAGTAGGTTTTGGGGGAAAGGTAATGAGTTCAGTCTTTGTACATGTTGAATTTGAGGTGAAACATATAATGAAGAGCCGGCATTTGGACATACCATCCTGGAGATCAGGATAGAAGTCAAAGTTGGACATAAGAATTTCTGAATCATCAGCTTGTAGGTTAGAACTTGAAAAATGAGATTCCCCAGGAAAGGGGGTGGGGTCTGCAGAGCCAAGGATGACATGGGGACGGGGCTTGCAGCGTTCATGGCTCCTTATCCAGGGCCATCCTTTCCCACAGTGAGATAGCCCTTCCCCCAACCCCCTTCGCTGCCTAACACAGTCTTACCAAAGGTTATCTCTCCAGCTCTCACCACCCCAGTGAGAATGCACCTCGGCGCTGTGCTGCATGTCATATCTCCAGGCATTCTGGATCAGGGCTGGCATTGTTCTATTTCCCTTTTCTTCCTGTTAGAGGCACAAACGTGTCTAGATTCCCAGCACCTAGCACAGAATAGGTGCTCAGTACCTGTTGGTGACATTGTGGATATTTAAGGAGAGTTCATTAATTTGGACTTAAAATTCTAGTGTTTAAATTGTAAATGAATCTACTCAAATAATAGCTACCAAACTATTATACATTATTGCCACTGATATTTCTTGACACAGTACCATCTGGTTTTTGTCCTCCTATTTCTAGCTCAAGGTTCTCACATTTTATTTTAACAAGAGCTACTCACATTTACCTTTTTCATACCACTGCATAGCATAGAAAGGGTATACATTAAAATCATGAGTGATAGAGTAAGTTTCATTTCATCTTAGTATCTAAAGAATTTGGGGCCGAATTACTCACGTATTCTCTGATCAGAAAGAGTGTGTACCTCGTGCAACCACAAAATTAGTTATTCCATTAAAATGTTTATGAGGGACTTCCCTGGTTGCACAGTGGTTAAGAATCCACCTGCCAATACAAGGGACACAGGTTCCATCCCTGGTCTGGGAATATCCCACAAGCTGCGGAGAAACTAAGCCCATGCGCCACAACTACTGAGGCTGCGCTCTAGAGCCCGCGAGCCACACCTGTTGAGCCCACGTGCCACAATAGTGAAGCCTGCTCACCTAGAGCCCGTGCTCCACAAGAGAAGCCACCGCAATAAGAAGCCCGTGCACCGCAATGAAGAGTAGCCCCTACTCACCACAACTAGAGAAAGCCTGCGTGCAGCAACAAAAGACCCAATGCAGCCAATAAATAAATAAAATTTTAAGATGTTTATGATAATTTTTCAAATATATACAATAGTAAAATATTAATAAAACTCCATGTGCCCATTACCCACTCAATAATTATCAACTCAGGGCCAATTCTGTTTCACCTCTACCCCCCCATCTCCTTGCATATTATTTTGAAGCAAATCCCAGAGAGCATATCCTTTCATCAGTAAAAGAGAAGACAAAAACAAAACAAAACCATAATATCATTATTATACCTAAAATAATTAACAGTATTCCCTTAACATCAAACATTCAATCATTATTCAAATTATCAATTTTTCATAAATGTAACTTCTTTTACAATCTAAACAATAAGATCTAAATAAGGTTCACACATTGCAATTTGTTGATATGCCTTTTAAGTCTCTTTTAATCTCCCTCCCTCTTTTTATTTTTCCTTGTAAGTTATTGAGATTTATTGACAAAATCAGTTCATTTGTCCTGTAGCATTTCCCACAGTCTGGGTTTTTGCTGTTTGTGTTCCCACAGTGTAGTGCAACGTGTTCCTCTGTCCTCTCTATTTTCTGAAACTGATAGTTGGAATGAGAAGCTTGACGCAATTCAGATTTTTTTGGCAGGACTTTTCCACAGATCGTGGTGTGTTCTTCCTTCTACAATTTTTGTTGTCTCTCCTTTTGTTTTGTTAGTAATCAGTGATGCTCAACGTTTAGATCCATTAGTTCTTTAGGAGTTGCAGAAAGGTGATATTCTAATTTTATCATCCCTTTGTCATTTAGCAGTTGAAAGACTTCTGTAAAGAGCCCCTCACTTCATGTATTGTTCAGTTACTCAGGAATATTGTTCACGTAGGGAAGACAGGAAAAAAATAATAGAATTTAGTTACCAGTTTTCAAATCAATGATGAATTGCTTCCCAAACGTCTTCTAAATGTGATGTATTTTTTGAGCATCACTATGAACTCATAGATTTAACATATTTGTATATTTCAATCTCCTGCTGATGTTATTCAAATTGTCACATTTTTGGCTAATGGGAGCCTCTTTAGGTTGGTTCTGGAGTCCTTTTGGAATGACCCTAGTAGTCTTTGATAGCTTCCTTGCCATCTGTATGACAAGATGCTTCAACTTCCTCTTGTTCATTTCCTGCCCCAGACTTTGAATCAGCCTGGCTCCTTTTTTTTTTTTTTTTTTTTTTTACATTTGTTTTGTTTGTTTGTTTGTTTTACTTTTAAAAATTTTTTTTAAAAATTATTTTTACATCCTGGCTCCTTTAAATGGAAGATGGTATTTCCAGACCTCCATCCAGACTCTAGGGGTGTTCACTGCCCTTGGGTTGATTTGACATTGACTTTGGAGGTTTAAATTTCTCAGACATACTAGTGGCTAACAGCACAGGCTCCAGAGGTCGACAGACAGGCAGCAGAGGCTCCTGGGTTTGAATCACTGCTCTACCATTTATTAGGTACATGATATTGGCCCAGTTTATCAACTTCTCTGTGCTTGTTTCCTCAATTGTAAGAAGAGAGTAATAAAAGTACCTAAATTCACAAGATCCCAGTGAGATTTAAGTGAGGTAATTCCTGTAAAGTGCTTAGAATTGAGCCTGACACAGAGGACTTGTATAAGGGTTGGCTATTAGTATTCTTATTACTACTCTCGTTTTAGCCTTGTCACTGTTGCCTGCTCACACTGTGGGTCATCTGGTATGTGACACAGACAACGTTTTCTTCGTAACTAATGACACACCGATTTATTTTAAAAAATGATTCTAAAGTTCCATCTGCAACCTTTATCCCCCTAATGTGCAGCTCTAAATGATGTAATACTCACACATATTAGAACATTTCCTATAAAGGAATCCAAATTCAACAAAACTAATAGCATTCATAAGGTCCCCAAGCACCAGCGTACTTCCTGCTTTTTATACTCATCTGGAAAGGGTAAGTTGGCAGGAGCCTGGCTGGGAGTGGCCCAACGGGAGTTAAGGTCTTGTTTTGCACCAGTCACTGCCAAGCCACATTTGTCTGGTCTTTCCTAGTGGAACACAGGGAGATATTAGGGGTGGCATTCCTCAAAGCCTTCCAGCTCCGTTTCTAATCAAACTAGTGGAGCTGTGAGACATATTTCAGGTCACATAAATCCTAACACTGGTCCTGTCTGGACTATATTATCAAATATCCATCCATTCAACTACTTATAACTCTCTCCTCAGGTTTGAGGGGTTAAAAGATTAAGATTGCTGCCACTGAGTAGTTTGGAATAAAGACAGTGAAAGAGAGACAGCAGCCCAGGGGCTGTTTTGCTGGTGGTCCACTAGGTCACAACAAAGCCTCCAGGCACCTCTCTAAACCTGAAGCTCAACAGAGCCCTAACATGAACAATCTGTATAGTGCTTATGCCATGGCTTCCTTCAAACAAAAGCATTTGCTTGCTCTTTTACCTCCTTGCATCATTGACATATAATTGCACTGTCATTGCATCAGCTACGCCAAGTTGTCTGCAAGGCTCTGGCCAGAAATTCCCAGGAGGTACCAGGTCTATCATTGCTTAAATAAAAATTTACTCACTTGTTTTACTCTTTGTTTTGGGGGGGGTGTGTGTGTGTGTATGTGTGTGTGTGTGTGTGTGGGTGTCTTGATGGAAAGCATTCTTAGGATTATTTTTTAAGTAGCTATTTGTCATTAAGATGATATAGCATTTAAAGCACTTTGAAAATAATAATTGTAATCCGAGTGTTTGTCAACAGGAAAGTATCTGTGGATAAATAATGGTAGATTCATATAATGGAAGCTATTCTCACTAAAAATAATAAAGTGGATCTTTAGGTGTTGACATGGAAACCTGTTTTTGAGAGGAAGAAAAAAGCAGTTTCAAAACAGTATGTATAGTGGGATCATATTTTAGTAAAATAATAATTATTGTACACATTGGCTTATACATAGAAAAAAATCTGAAGCATAGCCCAAGCTGTTAATAGGGGTTATCTCTAGGGGTGAAATTATAATTGACTTTTCCTATATATTCCTATAGACCCTGAATTTCTTATGAATAAGTATTAAATTTTTCAATCAGAAAAAAAATTTTTGGAAAACCAATGTTGTTATAGCTTGTTCAGAACAGGGAAGGAATATATTATCAACTGTAATAACATTAGTGAGATTTCTCATGGTAGCTTCTCAGTTGAGTGGTATAATATTAGCAAGCCTCTGTGAAAATGGAAGTTATTATCAATATAACTGATGTGTTGAAAAGCAATATACCTCACCCTCATTGAATCCAAAATAATGTAGTATACGTTTTTTTACATATACACAACCAAATGGAATTTAAAAGTCTGGTACATTTAGAACAATGAACAAATCACATTCATTTATTAAACATATTTTTCCACTAATAGTATGTTCCAGGCAACATGCTAGGTGTGTAAGTACTAGCTAGACAGTGGCGAGAAAGATAAACCCAGTTTCTGTCCTTTTATAGTAAGAACCAACCGCATGTATACCCTGGAGCACAGCAATAATTAACTAGAAGAACTGCTGCATATGAATAAATAATAAGCAAATAAATTAATTGTACTGCTCAGATTTTGATGGCTAAAGAGAATTTCTCCTTTGATGAGGACTAAGCAACTAAAAATGTATATCTCATCAGCATATTCAAATTTCACAAAATTATCGCTCACTGTAGGATATAGTATCATATACTTTGACACTTCTAAATCAAATGTAAAGTTAAAAGAACATAAATAATGAGAAATCTTATTTTCTTTCCTATGGTATTTCAGCTTTAGATGTGACATCTGAATTCTAAAGACATGAAAAAGTCTCTGGTCACATTCTGAATTATAAACTCAACAAGTTAATTTTTTTAAATTATTAATATTAACTTTCCTTAAAGATAAGATGTTCTTATTTCATAACCTTCCTTTCTAATCATGCCCAGATATTTTAGGCCTTTCTTTGTAATAGATGATGACTTAGGGGGAAAGAGAAGGGAGGGTCAAAATGTCGAGAGAAATAGGATTGGTTTTGGATTTGTAGAATTGAAATTCCTTGAAGACGTCATATCTACTATTGCTCTAGGCCAGGGGTCAGCAAACTTTTGCTGTTAAGAGCCAGAGAGTAAACGTTTTGGGGTTTGTGGGCCATGCATCACAACCCCATGTTGTGATGGGGTTCAGGACACAGTACCCCTCGAGAGGGTACCCCAGGAAATTGAGGAACAAGAAGGCTGTACAAACAAATCTTATTAAACTAACCTTTATCTTCCTACTTATTGCTTCATCATTTACTACCCCAGCCCAACCCTCTTTGTTGTGTCAATTCTTCACAAATATATTGTTATGTCTACAAATTATAAAAGCTTCCTGCTCTGGTCACTTTGGGTCCTTATTCACTTGTAAAGGCTCCTATGTACACATAAAAATTCAATAACATTTATATGCTTTTCTCTTGTTAATCTGTCTTTGTCAGTTTAATTTTCAGACCCAGCCAGGGATGCAATGAGGGTTAAGGAAAATTTTTTCCTCCCCTAGCGTAGAAATGACTCAACTCCGCTGTCGTAGTACAGAAGTCCCCACAGTCTACACATAAACAAATGGGAGTGGCCGTGTTCCAATAAAACTTTATTTAGGGACCCTAACATTTAACTGTTACATAATTTTCATGTCATGAAATATTATCTTCTTTTGATTTTTTTCAATCATTTAAAAATGTAAAATTCACTCTTAGCTGGCCGGCCTGACGAAAACCTGGTGGTGGTCAGACTGGACCCATGGCTATAGGTCACTGGCCTTCCCTCCAGGCCAGCACTTGATGTCTCGAACCTGCTGCTTCTCTTTAGTCCGGGAGTTGGGGGGAGGGGAAAGAGTAGGGGAAAGAATATAAGAGATTTGTAAGACAAAACTTCATAGTGCTACTTTTCTAAAAGCAACTTTAAGCCCCTTTATTAATCTAAGAAGTTACTAACATAAAGTACATTTTTAAACCAAGTTAAGAAAACATTTAAAGAAACAGTGAGGCAGCTCTAAATGAAAGAGCTGTCCATTCTTTGCGAGTGTTCTTGCTGGACATTGGCGGATAAGGGTTAAAAAACAAAAGCGAAATTTTGCTTGTATTAATAGGTGAGAAATAGCATCTCTCTGTTTTCATTAACATTTCTTTGATTACTATGCATATGGAATTTTTCCACGTTCATAAACCATTTATATTTCTTTTCTGGTGAGTTACTCACTGCCTTCTGCCCGTTTTTGTGTTAGGATATTTATTTTTCTAATTTAGTTTATGCGAGTTCTTTATATGGATATGAGCACTTTATCTACTATTATAGGTAACAAATATTTCCCCATTCTCCCTTGCTCTCTTATTTTGTAGTGTGTTTATGATAGTTCATCTTTTTAGTCAAAAGCAGTCTCTTCACAACTTACAGACTGGGAGAAAATATTTGCAAACGATGCAGCCAACAAGGGCTTAATTTCCAAAATACACAAAAAGCTCATACAACTCAATAACAATAAACAAACAAATAAACAAAGAACCCAATCAATAAATGGGCAAACCCCCCAAATAGACTTCAAAGATTCCTCCAAAGAAGACATCCAGATGGCTAATAGGCACATGAAAAGATGCTCAACATCGCTAATCATTAGAGAAATGCAAATCAAACCTAAAATGAGGTATCACCTCACACCAGTCAGAATGGCCATCATTAAAAAGTCTACAAATAATAAATGCTGGAGAGGGTGTGGAGAAAAGAGAACTCTCTTACACTGTTGGTGGGAATGTAAATTGGTGCAGCCACTATGGAAAACAGTATGGAGCTTCCCTAAAAAAATAAAAATAGAGTTACCATGTGATCCAGCAGTCCCACTCCTGGGCATATACCCAGAGAACACCATAATTCAAAAAGACACATGCACGCCAATGTTCATTGCAGCAGTATTCAAAATAGCCAAGATATTGGTGCAAACTAAACGTCCATCAATAGATGAATGGATAAAGATGTGGTATAAATACAATGGAATACTACTCAGCCATAAAAAAGAATGAAATAATGCCATTTGCAGTAACATAGGTGGACCTAGAGATTATCATACTAAGTGAAGTAAGTCACAGAAAGACAAATATGATCACTTATATGTGGAACCTAAAATATGATACAAATGGGCTTATTTACAAAACAGAAACAGAGTCAGAGACATAGAAAACAAATCTATGGTTACCAAAGGGGAAAGGCAGGGGAGGGATAAATTAGGAGTTTGGGATTAGCAGATACAAACTACTATGTATAAAATAGATAAAGAACAAGGTCCTACTGCATAGCACAGGGAACTATAATCAATATCTTTTAATAACCTATAATTTAAAAGAATATGAAAAAGAATATTCGCGTGTGTAACTGAATCACTTTGCTGTACACCAGAATCTAACACAACATTGTAAATCAACTATACTTCAATTAGAAAAAAACAGTCTTTTCTTTTAGATTTTCTTTCTGTTGTGCTTAAAATACATTTCCCTATTTCAAGATCACATAAACATTTGATTATAGTTCCTACTATTTTGGGAGTTGCTTTTTTTTTTCTTTCGGCCACAGTGCGGGGCTTGCAGGTTCTTCGTTCCTCAATCAGGGATTGAACCAAGCCCTTAGCAGTGAGAGCTTGGATTTCTAACCACTGGATCACCAGGGAATTCCCAGGAGTTGCCTTTTTTATTAAACTGTTGGGACTTGGAATTTACTTTGATGTATAAGCTAGGGATCCAAAGTAATATTTTCCTGAATAGCTCATCTATTTTCCTATATTCAAATGCTGCCTAATCTTCAGTCTCAGCTCAAATGCTTGTCCTCCCTGAAGGCTTTCAGGATCCCCTACTTGGGAGAGAGCTCACTCTCCTCTCAATTCCTACTGTCCCATGGTTTTTCTTTCTTTCTCCTATTATAACTATCTGTGCATCTCCTCTTCTATTGTACCACACTGTAAGCTCCTTGAGAGCGGGGACTGAGTTGTATTCATCTTTTGTATCCCCCAAGGGCCTCATCAGGGCCTCACACATTGGTGGAAAGAAAGGGTGAGTGATGGCAGCTGGAGGCCCTACCCCCACGCCTCTGCTGCCTCTCTCAGAGGGAGGGCGGATCAAAGCTCACAGCCAGGAGGGAACTGCCTGCCTGGTGCATCTGGGGGATTTGTGGTGGCCGCGAGTCCAAGGCAGCTCTTACTTAAACAAGGCTGGTATTTATAGAACAAGGTCATGCACTCTGGACTGAGCAGATACAAAAGTGAGCAGAGATGTCATTCAGGCTCTGGGTAGATAAAGGGCCCTCTGCGCACCCGGAGCCCTTGTATCCGTAAGCATCAGGAATGTCCACGCCACTCCCTGGACAAACAGGGATCCTGAGACAGGATTTCTCACCCTTGACCAAGTATAATCACAAAAAGAGAGACTGGGAGATACTTCTGAGTGACTCAGGAAAGGCTGTCTGCCATGCACAGAAATCAATGTAGACTAGATTCTGAAAAATCTTGCCATGCCTCAGCTACTTTAGAGACTGGGCTTTAACTATAAATCATACCTTTCTTATCATGTTAAATTCAGCTTGTTTTTTTATATTCACACGCACACATGTATGCACACATATACAGCTTTAGGGAAGTATGATTAAGCATTTTAAAATACTGGCTTTATTTCAGTTGTAATTCTCCAAATTCTAAGCTGTAGAGCGCTTAGTAACTTGAATGCCTATTTCCTGCCAGGGTGGAAAGGGAACAGGGTGGAGAGGGCCCCAGGGTGGAGAATGGGCCTGGAATTCCACGGATGTTTGTGTGTTTTGTGTGTTTGGGGTGTGTACGTGCGTGTGTGTGTGTGTGAGAGAGAGAGCGCGCGCGAGAGCGAGACTGAGAACTGGGATTTATTAGGGGCAGGAGTGCCTTGCTGTACATGGATGAGTGGGGTTTTTTGGTTGTTTCTTTGTTGTGTTTTCACTGTACTTTGAGGGGAAGAGTCAGCAAAAGTGGCTCCAGTGGAGAAATCGGGGAAGGGGTGTGAGTAAGAATCGACCATTCTGGATTTGGAAATACAAAACCCCTAGGCCTTGCCTCTATCCTTACCTACCTCTCTTCTCTTATTGCTCTGATCCCCCAAAGATATAAAGAAGAGAACAAATTCTATGACTAGAATCCAGAAAATAGTAAGATCAGAGGGTCTGCAGGAACTCTTAACAGTTCTCTTCCTCAAAGAATAGTTCCAGGATCTCTGTGCTAAACATGTTCCTAAAAAAAATGGCAAAGAGAAGGTCAAGGCTAGAAGCTTTTTCAAGTCCACAGCCTTTTCTAGTGGCTGCAGGCTCAGCTGGCTGTGGCTCCAAGTACCGTTTCTGAATGATGAGAAGTAGAGTTGTTTTAAATCTACGGATTGAGCTATTATTGTTAAATGCACCCACTTGTGAAATGTTTCAGCCACAACTCTTCAAAGATTGGTAAATTATAAACTCCTAAAATCTTGAAGTTTAATTAAAAACCCAGCTATATATGAAAAGAGTGCTAAATTCCTTTTAAAATGCAGTAAATGTCTAAAATCATAAGCTACAACGAAAAGTCCAACCAGTAGATATCTGCATGCAAGAAAGCCCTCGAACAGCTAGAGCCCTTCAATAATAGATGCAAAGTTGGGCAGATGTCACCACTGATGATAAACCACTCAGGGTGACTCCAGCGCAGCTTGGGCTCCACGGATCACTCCTGGTATTATCTGTGTTTACAAAAGCCAAGTCCTCACTTTTCTTCCGTGCTACAGAAGGACCACCAGGTACAGTATCACATAGCTAGGTGGGTCCTGGATAGAAAAGGGATAACTCAGCTTTAATGAGAACATTGGTCCCTGAAATTTCTGCCCTGTGAAATCTTTCGTTATGGATATTCACTCGGTATTCACCAAGCATTCTGCTGAAACACCTTCAGAAAAGGAGGAACTTGAGCAGGATGGATATTTCGCTGTTGCCCTGAAGCAAGAGGATGTCCTTGCATAAGCACCCAGTTAGGGGTTTGTCAGGGAAAAAGAAACAGTGACTCTGAGCATGGGATGGCCTGGGTGTCCTTCAGCACGCAGCAAAGCCATGTGGAGAGTAGATAGCCTGTAAGTACTCTCCAGGCAGAGAGTAGATAGCCTCTAACAATTCTCATTTGAAAATGAGAATCACTCAGTCAAGGAAAGAGGAGACCGAGGGCACACCCACATAAAATCTCAGGTCGGTGAGGGGTATTATTTATTCAGCAGGAAAAACTGTTTGCCTCTTCATTGAAGAGTGAGAGATTTGGCTTAGAATCATAAGCAAAAAGAGAAAACTGTGGGTGAGGAAGGAATGTTAAATAGTCGAACCAATTATCCAAAAAAAATTCTGCAATCTCAATTTCAGAGGGTCTCTCTTATCAGTAGAAAGTACAATTGGGGCTATGAGTGAAGCAGGGGGTAAGGCCAGATGACCGTTCAGAACTCCTTCTCCCCTTCCATTTTCTTATGACAAGAGGTATTTACTGACGGTTACAATCATATCAAAAGAAGCAGAACAATCAAGGATCCTTGTGATATATCAGAGCCAATAGAGGCTGGAAAAATTCTTGCTGATGAAGAAAACAATGTTCCCAAACAGCATTTCCTGATCACTTATCAATAACGGAGACCAATATCAATCTCTCTTAAGAGATACATACAGCCATTTGGATCCTTTTCTTATTTGTCTCATTCTTTAAATACCAAATGTGTTCACTCCAGAAATAAAACTAAAAGCCAACCTCAAATCAGAAAAAACATAGGTTATAAAAAAAACATATACATTATCTGTTTACTCATTTGCTTGCAAACCTTGGGAAATCTGCTAGTTGCAACGTTGTTTTTTATTTTCCAATAATTTCTGAGAGAGCACTGGAATACTTGCAGGAAAGAAATTGCTTCACTTTAACCTCACTCTTCCACAATTTCCAAGCAGAAAGCAAGTACAGGAACGATGATGAAGCATTCTTTAGAGACATCCTCATATCCAAGGCCCAAATAAACAGCGGTATTAACAGAAACAACTAAATTTCCATAGCAACTTTGGAAAAGAGATCCCATGGCATAGTCCTTATTGCAAGTCACTTCCTTCTGTGATGACCTCAGGGAGAAATCAATGCTTTCCTCTCTTGTTCCTATAATCCCACCCTGAAGGTTGTGTGCATGGGTGGGGTGAGGGGAAGAGAGGGCGGTGCCCCCATCCAGGACCACGCTAGGGACTTTCCCTTCACAGCCACCTCCGCCCCTCCACTGGGTGTCGGGAACTAGCCCCAGGGACCCACTTAGGAGGGTGTCTGGCTGCTTGAGAGGAGAGAGTTCCCACTGGGCAGTTTGAGTCGGGCTCAATGAAAGCGAAGGCTCGTTGTGGGGGCCAGGTGGGTGGTAAGTGATTAATAAACGTGAACCCTCACCCCACCCTTCCTTCATCCGGGCACCTTAAACAGAAACATTTGCTAAAATCCCCTGGAAAACGATTGCGTACACCGTGGTCATTCGTCCTCCCGACGGCTGCTGCCTTCCGTCTTGCTGGCTGACTCGGCGCAGACCCTGCAAGGTGACTCAGCAAGCTGAAGTCTGCCTTGTGGGCACGCGTGGCTCTAAAAACTGCGGTAACTGCCAGAAGCAGCTCATTGCAGTGGGCCTCTGGGGACTCTGCTCCAAGGATACAATCAACAGGAAGTGAGCGCTCGGGCAGCACCTCCCAGTTCAGCGCTACTGGAATCAGGGAAGGGCTCACCTGAGCCTCGGGAAGAGCTCAGAGGCCAGCTCGAGAGGCTCCCTGTGGGCGAGCCTGCTTGGGACCAGGCCCTCCTCGCCAGCTCATGATGTCAGGTGATGAGGATGGCCGAGAGGACAGCAAATAACACTCTAATAAAGGTGCTATGGACGGAACGCTTGTTCCTTGCTACACCCTTGGCGGAGGCGGCCTCCTTTACCGCTCACAGCACTCTTGGAAGGTAGACAGCAAAATCCTCATTTTACAGATGCAGAAACTGGGGGTCACAGAGCCTACAGTCAAGTGGTGATTAAGCAGGATTTGAACCCAGACCTGGGGGTTCGGGGTCCAAGCTCCTAACCCCATCAACGCTCCTGGCTTTCAAGAAGCTGCACTATTCATACCAGGACGGTTCTAAACCTGAGTCAGCACGGCCAGCGGCAGGGCCAGGAAGCCCCCGGTTGGCCTCTGAGCTTTTAGTAGAGTAGCCTCTCCCCCAGGCGCTGGCCCTGCAGCGAACTTAGAGCCAGGCTGCCTCAGCCATGTCTGCAGCTGCCCTCAGAGCCTCTTCCGAGCCTGACCCTGCAGGGTGCTGCGTCCACACTGCCGCTGGCTCCCAGCCCAGCCTTGCAGCCTGGGCTGTTTTATGAAAACAGATTTCCAAATGGATCAACACTGAAGCTTCAGGGGTAGGCTTGCACTTCTGTAACTGAGTAAGTCGAGGTCGCAGGAGCAAGGAGAATTATAACAGATGACTCCCAACTCTCATCTAACAGAACTGAAGTTCTCCTCTTCTAGAGGGTTCATCAGAGCTGCTCATGACTCTGGCTTCCTTGTTTGATTTCTTCTGCAAACCCTCAACTGGAGTTTGTGGAGCCACAAAATAGCTGAAAGTGAAAAAGGGAAGGGGCAAGAGTCTGGCACCTACGAAGATGGGAAAATTGGTTTCTGAAGAACACACTGTAGAACGAAAACTTGTGACCAGAACAACATAAACAGCCGGGCGCTCAGAGGATGGTCCAGAGAGAGTGGGCCTGGTCACGCTGTGGTCCCAGGGCCCAGGTGAGACTTCAGGGCTGGCGGGAGGAGGAGGCGACCTGACAGGAAGAGAAAGGCTCTGTCCTGTGCTGTCGCTAGAAAAATAAAAACACTCACTACCTACAGTGACACCCCCCCACCCCCACCCCCGCTTTCTGGGAAAAGGGGAAGGGGCTGGGGCCATGGCTCCCTGGGGTGGGGGAAGGTGTGCTCCCTTCCTTGTCGGAGCGGGGCATTGCGTACCTACCAAAGAGGACCCTTCAGAGTCCCAGTGCTGGGGTTTCTACAGCCTGGGGACCCTTGGCCAGTGTGGAATTAAACACAGCCTCATGGATACTCCCTGAAAACAGACTAGGCTCTCAGGTGAGGCTAAGTTTGCTTCCTTCTCATTCGCACCCCTGACGGCTCAGCCCTCCTGGGAAGCTTCTGTCAGTCGGTCGACAGCAGGGAGAGCAGACAGGGTGGCGGTGGCAGCTGCGCTGAAGGGAAAGGCTGCTGCAGTGACCCTTGTTGCCCATGGACAATATTATAGACTTCCCTTCAGCAGGGGACCTCTTACCCCAGCCTGCAGGACTCGCGGCCCCTACGCAGGTAAATTGGTTCATCAGCCTGGTTTCCTCTCACCTCCCATCCACGTAGGAGTTGCAGAAGCACTTAACTACTCTTGTAGGCAGATGAGAGAGAGGTGATCTCTAGTCCAAAGATTGGGGACCAGAAGGCCAAGGAGCCCCCGGCCCAAAAGTCTGGTGCCAAATGTAGGAATTTCTCTGCCCCAGGAATGTTCTTGGCCACCCCTCCCCAGCCAGAAACAGAAAATCAACTCCTTCTGACCTGGGTCCTGAGCAAGTAAGCCAGGCTGGGGGAGAAACGCGCCTACGCTCAGCCTCTTAGGCCCCTAAATGGCCTCACAAAGTTGCTTTGGGAAGGCATATTTTACTTAAAACTTGATTTTCTTTGTACTTGTTGAAAGTTTTGCTTTCCTTTTAAAATGCTAAATATTCAACTTATAGAAGAATATAGCTAGGCTTCTTTTTTTTCCAGTCAGCAGTTTGGAATCAATTGTCTTTCCATGAATCTATAATAAGACCGGCACAGTTCAAACTTTTGTGACGTGGCTTCTTTGCCCTGGGACTTGGTGCATCTTTTGCTCCTGCTGATCCTGGCTTCTTCTTCCTCCTGCGGCTGTGAATTAGTCTGCAGCTCCACTGTCCAGCCTGAGGGGTGAGTCAGCACTGGGAGAGAACTCCCTTCTCTTAGGGGCTGGAGCTGACAGGGGACAGGAGGCTCCAAAGTCCAGGTCACACGAGATGCCATGACAGACTAGGGTAACTCCAGAGAAGCAGACAACGTTACACACCCACCATGCTGCCTTTGACCAGTGGTCCTACTGTGTTCTCCTCTGAAGCTTCTCTGGGTGCAGATGCTCAGGGGTGGTGACAGCATGGAAAACAGCAGTCCCCATCCCCTCCCTGTGTCAACCCCAGGGGACACCAGAGGGTGTATCAGCTGACAGGTAGCATTAAAGACAGCTTGAAAAATAGAGGTACTTATTCACTGTTATTGCACTAGCACCTATACTGGACATACAGGTCTCATGAACTTGAGATAGAGAATCCAAGACTGAGAGACAAAATTAAAAACTCCCCCCTCAATCTACCAAATTATATTCTTGCCTTATGGGTTAAACTATGTGTGTTAGTTTTCTACAGCTTTTGTAGCAGCCTACCACAAACTTAAGTGATGTAAAAGAATACAAATTTATTATCTCACAGCCCTGTAGGTCAGAAGCCTGACAGGGATCTCACTGGGCTAAAATCAAGATATTTGCAGGTCCACATTCCTTCTGGAAGCTCCAGAGGATAATCCCCTTCCTGGCCTTTTCCAGCTTCCGGAGGCACCCGCGTTCCTTGGCTCACGGTCCTCGTCCTTCCTCTTCAAAGCCATCGATGGCTGGTTGAGTCTTTCTCACAGTACATCTCCCTGGAACTGGCTCTCCTGCTCCCTCTTCTTGGAAGAAACTTACGGGCCCACCTGTATAAGCAGCTTCCAGGGATTAGTATGTGGACATCTTTTGGGGGTGGGGGATGATTCTGCCTACCATACTGTGGAAGGTCTTTTTTAGAAATTTGAAAATAAAGAAAAAAAAAATGTCCTTATCACAAAATTGTGGAAAAAGAAGGGAACAGGTCCACCCCCCGTCTCTAGCTGCTCATGTTACTGCCCAGGAAAGCGTTGTCTGTTCCCAGTGGCCCTCAATAGTCTACTCCAGGGCACGAAGACTTTGTCATCAATAGAAGGACAACATTCTCTCAAGCTTATCCCTTTCGGCAGTTGCTTCTCACCACTCGTGGGCAGGGGAAACTGTCAACTTTCACATCTTGTTCAAAGCGAGAGTCACTCATATGCCACTATCGAATGACCGCCAATTCCTTTAAGCTGTCCTTTCAGGACCATTTTCCAACCTTTGAACCATTTTGACTGCTCATTGCTTGCAGAATCCCAATTCAGTGAGGCATGAGGCTTTGGGGCAAGCCAGTGCTTATAAAGTAACAGCTAAGAACCTCTGGTGTGCATCTGCCATGGCTACCACGGTCGTCACCAGCTTCTGTGGTGAGACAACCCTCGAAAGAGGATCATATAACAAGGAGACAGGACCATCCTCAAATTCCAAAGCCAGTCTCATTTGTTTCATGAGGCTGATCTGGAACAGGCAGCTGATAGGACCCTGGCTGTGTTAGAAGTCATGTGAAAGATTTGAAACAGATGAGAAAAATACACCAAGAATACCAAAGTGTAGACATAAAAAGATGATAAAAATAGCTAAGAGCATTAACACACACAGTGGTTAAGGGTAAAGACTCTGGTGTTAGGCTGCCTTTACCACATACTAGCTGTGGGATCCTGGGCAAGTTTCTTAACCTCTCTGGGCCTCAGTTTCTTCATCTGAAACTGAGGATAACAATAGGGTTGCAGAACCTGGCACATTGGAAGCATTCACTACTAGCTAAGGATTTTTCAAGCATTTCCTAATTAATCACCAAAATAACCCATCAGATATGTACTATTATTATAATCTCCAGATGGAGATGAGCTTAAGGTCATCTTACTTAGTTGGTAAGTAACAGAGCCAGGACCAGAACCCAGGTTGGTCTGACTCAAAGTCCTTGCTCTTAACCTCTATGGGGATCAACAGTCTAGGGGGAAAGATTGACAGTAACTGTGCCTTAAATGTCTCATCTCTTCTACTCTTTCCAACACGTGCTTTAAGCAAACTTGTTATTTGTGTGATGGATCAGAAAACCTGAATATACCTAGCAGGAAGACAGACATGTGTTGCCGTAAACAGGCCTGGGTCACCCTGTACCTGATCCAATGCCACACACTGGTTGAATGTCGGGTTTTGAGGCCCCTGGGAGCTGGAGCTCTGAGCATTTCCTTTTTCTTAAGGAGAGGTGCCCCCTCCTGAAGGGCCTCCCAACCACCTTGTCTGTCCATCCCTGACACAGAGAAGACACCAGAGCCCTGTAGCAGTAATTCCCAGTCCTCATTCAGTAACATCCTGGGGAATCTACCATGAAATTCTCACTAACTAAATTCACTTTAATCTGCTGTAATTTTAAAGGAAAACCTGTTCATCTCTGTGGTGTTGCTCTGGATCCGAGCAATGAGGGGCGTGGCAGCTTCACACAGGGCGAGAATCCTGTGTTGAAAGCTTAATGAAATCTAGAAGACAAAATGTTGAGCAAGAGAAACCAGACACCAAGGAGTAGGTCCTTTGTAATTCCATTTAGATAAAGGTCAAAAATAGGCAAGACTACTCTGTGCTATTTAGGGATACAGTTTTAGATTGCAAAAATATAAAGGAAAGGACTGTAAGTTGGTACAGCCACTATGGAAAACAATTTGGAGGTTCCTTAAAAAACTACAAATAGAACTTCCATATGATCCAGTCATCCCACTCCTGGGCATATACCCAAAGAAAACCATAATCCCAAAAGAAACTTGTACCATAATGTTTATTGCAGCACTATTTACAATAGCCAGGACATGGAAGCAACCTAAATGCCCATCAACAAATGAATGGATACAGAAGATGTGGCATATATACACAATGGAATATTACTCAGCTATAAAAAGGGATGAGATGGAGCTATATGTAATGAGGTGGATAGAACTACAATCTGTCATACATAGTGAAGTAAGTCAGAAAGAGAAAGACAAATATTGTATGCTAACTCACATATACGGAATCTAAAAATGGTACTGATGAACTCAGTGACAAGAACAAGGACGCAGATACAGAGAATGGATTGGAGAACTCGAGGTATGGGAGGGGGCGGGGGGTGAAGGGGAAACTGAGACGAAGCGAGAGAGTAGCACAGACATATATATACTACCAACTGTAAAATAGATAGTCAGTGGGAAGTTGTTGTATAACAAAGGGAGTCCAACTCGAGGATGGAAGATGCCTTAGAGGACTGGGGCGGGGAGGGTGGGGGGGACTCGGGGGGGGGGAGTCAAGGAAGGGAGGGAATACGGGGATATGTGTATAAAAACATGATTGAACTTGGTGTACCCCCAAAAAATAATTAAAAAAAAAAAGATTACCAATAAAAAAATAAATATATATATATATATAAAGGAAAGAAAAGAAGTGATTCACGTAACTCAGGGGAGTGGTTCCCTTTGGGGTGGAGAAAGGGTTTGGAATTCCACTGAGAAAGGGCCTCCTAGGGTTCTGGCAAGTTTCTATTTCTTGACCTGGGTGAAATGACCAAGGGTTACTTTTATAACTCGTTTAGTTTTACAGGGCTCCCTTTATATAATTCATCTATGTGCTTTTCTGTGTGGTATATTTTGCGATAAGAAAGGTTGGCTTTGTTTCACTAATGAAATTTGCAGGAACTCCATCTGAGAAGACATAGAAAAAGCTATAGGAACAATTAACTTTTAGCTGGACTGGAGAGACCTTGAGAGATTTTCTAGCTCAGTAATTTTTAAACTTTAGCACTCATAAGCGTCACCTAGAGAGCAGGCTAAAACAGATACCTGGTCCTCACCCTCCAGGGATTAGGATGCAGCAGGTAGAGCCTGGGGCCCAAGATTCTGAATTCCTAATAAGCTCCCAGATGACGCTGATGCTACCACACTCTGAGTAGCACTGATCTAGTCTGTTCCCAAAGTTTTGCCCCATCCTTTAAAAGACACCCAAGGAGACAGCCCACATGACACAGGCTGTAAGATAAGGTCCTCTGCCTGGTTGTTAATGCAGATCTGTCTAGCTTCTAGTCTTGACAGATTATTGAATCTAATTCAGTGTTCTTACAGAAGTAATCCTCCCTGCGCCCCAAATACATACACACACCGTCCCTCACTCTCAACACAATCAATGACCTGTGTCCACTTGAACTTCTACAAAACCAGAAGTCACTTTAGTGGTGTTTGAAGTCGTGCAACCAGCCATCAGTGCAAAAGGAAAAGGACAGAAAAGTTCTAGCTCCTGTGATCCTGAAAAGAGATGTTATCTAATGCAGATGAGGGCACAACCATTCTGCTGTTCCCTGTTCTACCAACTGCTATCAGCCAGCAGCCATCAAATATGGGCCGCTGCCAATTTATCAAGAAGAAAACAGCCTGACTTCTCTCCTGTCTAAACTCTGCATTATATTTCCTTGTATGCTATGCAAAATGCAAAACAGAAGCTAAAATTAGAAGCTGAGGTGCTAGTGAGGCTGATGTGTGTGGGGAGAAGGCAGAGAGGAGATGTCATAGGGAAGGATTCAGAGGAGAGCTGCCTGGGGCCCCTTCGCGAGCTGTCACAGACAGCAGCCTAGAAAAGAAATACAAGGGAAGAGGGACGGAGGTGGGGGGCTGCTGGACTGCCCAATTATCTCACCTGCAGAATATCTTTGTGGGTTTTTTTGGATTCCCTAACAGCGCCCTGACCTACTTTTTGAAATGTTGTTTCCTCATGCACCAAAATACATTCTTAGTGAATTGCCGTCAAGTTTTCTGCAATTATCCAATATAAAGTTTTAGTTTCCACTCTGAGAGCTACCGTTTGTGTCTCCATGCATAATAGTAACATATTCAACAGTATCAGGCTGATGGTGGCTATGCTGAATTTCTTAAAGTGACAGGCCAGCTGTAGTTTTAAATGAATCTATCTGAAAAGCTTAGAGCAAAGCCGTGAGTTTAAGAACATGTGATAGCTGCTGGCTTTATCCCTCAGCTAAGGGGCCCAGGCTTACCAAATGTGAGTACAAAAGCCTTAAAGTGGAAGTAAATACACTGATGCCTTGGACGTATAGGACACTTTTCTTCACAGAACCTCAGGCATTCCTAGTTACAGTGTAATTCCACTTTATCTGGGCAGTGACCAGATCACCTTGGAATCTCACCCAGCCATAGTGGAAATTTTGGGAGTATTTCAGGGAGCAAACAAAAACAAAAAGCTGGAGAGAGAAGTAAATACCTCCCCAGGGATGTCCCAGGGCAGGCTTGCTCCCAGGCAGGTGGAGCACTACTAAGATCCAGGGCATGTGGTTTCAGCAGCTGCCTCCTCCTCCTTCCTGTCAAAAGGCTGTTGAGAAAATGAGATGGAACTTGTGGCCAACCCATAATTACACACGGGCGTAGGAATCGGGCCATTGAATAGTCAGCTTCCTATTTCTCCTGTCAGCCGCTGGCCAGCCTGAGAGGCAGGAGGGTGTGGACAGGATTCTGAAAGCACCTCTCCATGTGCTTCTCATGAGCGGGAAAGAAAGCGCAGTCAGCACAGCGGCTGTCAAATGCAAGCCCCCGGCGGGGTGTGGGCCCTGTGCACCTGGACGGGCCGGGCAGCTGAGAGGAGGGTGATGCATGCGTCCCACACCCACTGTGGGTGCCTTCCTGGCACCCGCGGCCTCTGAGCAGGGCCAGATCATCACAGCGCCTCTCTCAAGAGCAGAGGCCCAGGCAGAAGGAAGCAGAAGGTTCTTAGAAGGAAGGCAGGCCTTCCTGTCCTCTGAGGCTGCTGCTCGCAGCAGGCCTTCCCCCTCCCGGGTTCAGGGCGCGGGCATATGCAGGAGCAAACTGCCGCTGGGCCCCTGGCAGCCCCAAGCAACCTACAGCCCAGGCCCCGGCCTCCCCAGCGGCCCTCCCATGGCCTGGAGCTGACACCCAGCCTCTCACTATTCTCCAGCTCTGCTGGTCCCCTTCCCACGGCTCAGCAGCCAGAAGAAGAGCAGGGGAATCGGAGAACATGAACCTGAACAGGTTAACTTGGAGATGGTTAAATAAACATCCAGATGATTTTGTGTGTCTATGCTCCTCTGACTCCCATTCTAAGACAAGTGAAAAGTTGTGTATGTGAGCGAAGGCCTGGGGCTCTGGCTATGAATATAGTGTTGTTATTATTAGAGCAACGGGGAGGGAGTCATGCCACCTCTGGGCAGGGCTCTGGTGGGCCGTGTGGGAGGCGACTGTCAACAGCTGCTGGGTAGAAAGCTTGTTTATTGTCAGCAGCCTGGCGCAGAGATTAAGACAATCTTGGTCTCCAGATCACACCCACGTGGCTGCAGGCAGAGCTGTTCCAGACATTGCATCCCACTGCAAGGGTCCCCAGGGTCTCCACTCAAGGATGATTCAACCAACAAGGAAACCCAGGAGGCCACCAGGACAGCTGGGAGAATTCCTGTGAGGCCACCCAACTGAACACTCCTGATAGAAAAGTACAGCATACAACGCCTTCCCCAACAGACCAAATGCAAGAACCCAGAACCAGCTGCAAACCCCACACAAAAGCTCCGTGTCACGAGACAGTTTTCATTCATTCACCAGATACTTATTGGGCAGCTTCTCTGGCAGACCCTGTACCTGGGATGAGAAAGAGCAGTGGACAAGGCAACCCCAATCCCTGCTCTCACAGAGTTTACAGTCTGGAAGAAATCACTTGCAATTAAACTGGTTATTATGTGATGAGTGTGTTGATGGAGGAGGGTCAAAGAGCCAAGAGCACAACAGTAGGGGAAATGTAAACTGACCACAAGGAATTGCCTTGATAGGGAGACTGACACTAAGAGATACTGTGAAATTCAAACTATTAGGGTCTCAAGAGATGTCAGCCTAAGGCTGTCACTGCTTTCTCTCTTTCTTCAGCTAATTAAACTTTTAGCTAATATCTACCCATCTGGCGCCTGTTCTATTTCATTACCAGTCACTGGAACATAAAGCTCTGAGAATAAATAATTGTAATCATAGAGCATCCATTGACGTATCCAAAGTTCTCTGGGCAGCATGACAGACCCCTTTATCCGCTGAGGTCATTAGAGTCAGCATGCTATCATCATGTTCCATTATTCTTGCTCTTCCCCTGACAGTGATAATCACCAGGCGCCTCTCCCCCAGGAAGGCCCAGCCCTTTGTGGCATCATACAAGCAGCCGCACATCAACTAAGAACAGAGCATGCGTTCGATATCCTCAACCACAAAGACAGAAAAAGTGAGGTGATGAGAAGGTTCACCAGCTTCCTCCAGCACAGCAACCACGGTGAATCCTTTAAAATGTAAGTCAGATGATGTTCTCCCCTTTCAAAATCCTGTGATGCTCTCCAAGCTGGCTCAGACCAAAGGTTGAAGTCCTGACGATGGTCCACAAGGCCCTCCATAAGCCAGTTCCTCATTGCCTCTCTGATCTCCTCTCCTGCTAATCTCTCCATGTCAGTCATATGTGTCTCCCGGCTGGTCTTCTTGAACATTCCAAGCACAATCCCTCCTCAGGGCCTTTGTAACCATCACTCTCTGCCTGGCATTCTTTCTTCATATATTCACGTCACTCTCTCGCTTCCTTCAAGTCTCTGCTCAAATGTCACGATACCAGTTTGTAAGTGTCCTTCCCTGGCCACCATATTTACCATAGCAATGCTTCCTTCACAGTCTTTGTCCTCCTGCTCTGCTCTGTTTTTCTTCACAGATGGTATCACTATTTGACTTTGTTTATTGTCTGTCTCTTCTGCTAGAATGTATACTTCTTCAGGACAGAGGGTTTTTTTTTCTGTTTTTTTCCCCCACTGTTTTCAAGTGCGTGGCACATAGTAGGACCTCAACAAATATTCATTGAATGAATGAACGGATTAATTGATTAATTAATTAATGATAAATTAATAGGGAAAGGAAGACCTTTAGTAAATGGTGTTGTGACTTGATGTTCCAGATAGAGAATAATAAATTCAATTCCTACCTTGCACCACAAACCAAGCAAATTCTAGATGGACTAAACTTCTAGATATAAAAAGTGAAATCTTCAAACTTTCAAATCATAAGATATGAGTCTATCTTTATGATTTCAAAATATGGAAAATTTTCTTAAATAAGAGTAAAAAGCACAAGCTATATATACATTACTAACAAGAAAAAAATCAAATTGTATACTTTAAATACATGCAGTTCATTGTATGGCAATTATATCTCAATAAAAGTTCTTATAAAATAAAAAAATAAACATTATACATATTCTCCAAAAAAGATGCATACATTTAACTACAATAAAAATTAAAAGTTTTGTACATCAAATGATACCATAAACAGCAAAAGAAATTTTAAAATAAAATTTAAAAACCCAACACGTAGAACAAGAGATTTGCAACAAATTGGCCTCACAAAATATTAGAATTTGGAATATATAAATAATTCCTATAATAGTAAAAGGTGAATCACAGTAAAAAGAAAAGAAAGGCAATTCACAAAAGAAGAAATTTAAATGGCCAATAAATGTAGGTAAAACTGCTCAAATTCACTAGGATACAGGAAGATATAAATAAAAGCCATGAGCCACTCACCTCTATTAGACTGCCAACAGTTGAAAATCTGATAAAATTATATGTCTATGAAAATTTTGAAAAACTGAGACCTCTTATTTATTGCTAGCTTAAGTCTGAATTTGTATAGCAACTGTGGAGGGGAATTTGGTAGTCAAACTGCAAATGTACACACCATCCAACTCAGCAATTTTACTTGTTCTGGAGAAACTGTTGCACACATGCATAGATGGACATATGTGAGGACGTTCATAACAGTTCTGCTTGAAGAGCAAAACACTGGAAGCAACCTCAGTGTCCATTCATGGGGAATGGATTGTCATATGTTCATAGAAAGGGCTACTATCCAATAGGGCTCAGCAAACTTTTTCTGGGTCAGGTAGTAAATGTTTTAGGCTTTGTAGATCACTTAAGTCTGTATTGCAGACTCTTTTTTTTTATTTTATTTTTTTAAACAAATTTTAAAAATGTAAAACCTTTCTTAGCCAGATTTGCCCACAGGCTGGATATGCTCGTAGCCATAGTTTTCCAACCCCTGCTATAACAGCAATTAAAATTAGTGAATTAGGTTTATTTGTATCAACTTGAATAAATCTTAACAACAAACAATGAGTGAGAAAAGCAAATTTCAAATTCCAGAAAATGTATAGTTTAGATAAATATTTAATTCCTCACAAAATATATGTACCTATGTATATGTACATATGTAGTAAATCTATAAAAATGTGTATGGAAAGGATATACATAAATTCACAGTAGAGATTGCTTTTAGGGAAGGAAGAAGGAAAAGAAGATTGGAGTGGAGCACCAAGGGGATTTGAACTTTATCAGTAATATTATATTTTATTTATTTTATATAAAATAATCTGAGGCATATTTGATAAAGTGTAAATACTTATTCATTCAGGGTTTTGGACACATGAGTGTTTGTCATATTATTCCCTGTACTTTCCTACAGTTGACACTTTTTCCTGAAATACATACAGAAAAACAAACAATTAGATTGCTACATCATATATCAAAATTTTATCAGTGGTTATTTCTGCTAGGTGGGATTTCTTATTTCTACTTATGTGTATTCTCTAAATCAACATCTGTCTCTAAAAACTGGAGTTGATTTTATAAGAAAATAAAAGTTATACTAGCCACCCAAGAAAAAGAAATAAAAGGTATCCATATTGGAAGGGAAAAGGCAAAATTGTCATTATATGTAGATCATGTGATACTATATACTGAAAACCCTAAAGACTCCACACAAAAACTACTAGAATTGATAAATGAATTCAGCAAAGTAGCAGGTTACAAGATTAACATACAGAAATTGATTGCATTTCTTTACACCAACAATGAAATATCAGAAAGGGAGTGTAAAAAAACAAACCAAAAAAACAAATACCCTTTAAAATCACATCCCCCAAAATACTTAGGAATACACCTGACCAAAGAGGTGAAAGACTTATACAGTGAGAATGATAAAACACTAATGAAGGAAACAAAAGATGATTCAAATAAATAGAAAGATATCCCACACTCTTAGATTGGAAGAATTAATATTGTTAAAATGGCCATACTACCCAAAGCAATCTACAGATTTAATGTGATCCCTATCAAATCACCATGACATTTTTCACAGAACTAGAACAAATCATCCTAAAATTCATATGGAACCATAAAAGACCCAGAATTGTCAAAGCAATCCTGAATAAAAAAGAACAAAGCAGGAGGCATAACCTTCCCAGACTTCAGACAACACTACAGACAAAGCTACAGTAATCAAAACAGCATGGTATTGGCACAAAAACAGACACATGGATCAATGGAACAGAATAGAGAGCCCAGAAATAAACCTACACAACTATGGCGAATTTAATCTTTGACAAAGGAGGCAAGAATATAGAGTGGGAAAAGGTCTCTTCAGCAAGTGATGCTGGGAAAGTTGGAGAGCTGCATATAAATCAATGAAGTTAAAACACACCCTCTCACCATACACGAAAATAAATTCAAAATGGCTTAAAGACTTAAACATAAGACATGCCACCATGGAGATCATAGGCAAAACGTTTTGTGACATAAACTGTACCAAAGTTTTCTTAGGTCAGTCTCCCAAGGCAATAGAAATAAAAACAAAAATAAACACATGGGACCTAATCAAACTTATAAGCTTTTGCACAGCAAAAGAAACCCCAAGTAAAACAAAAAGACAACCTACAGAATGGGAGAAAATATTTGCAAGCAATGCAACTGACAAGGACTTTATTTCCAAAATATACAAACAGCTCATACAACTCAATAATAAACAAAACAAACAACCCAATTGAAAAATGGGCAGAAGACCTAAATAGACATTTCTCCAAAGAAGAAATACTGATAGCCAATAGGCTCAACATTGCTAATTATTAGAGCAATGCAAATCAAAACTACAATGAGGTACCACCTCACACTGGTCAGGATGGCCATCATTAAAATGTCTACAAATAACAAAGCCTGGAAAGGGTGTGGAGACAAGGGAACCCTCCTACACTGTTGATGGGAATGTAAATTACTTCAGCCACTGTTAAAACAGTATGGAGGTTCCTCAGAAAACTAAAAATGTAATCACCATATGATCCAACAATCCCACTCCTGGACATATATCCAGACAAAACTTTAATTCAAAAGATACATGCACACTTATGTTCATAGCAGCACTATTTACAATAGCCAAGGCATGGAGACAACCTAAATGTCCACTGACAGATGAATGGATGAAGAAGATGTGGTGCATATATATATATATATATATATATATATATATATATATATATGATGGAATATTACTCGGCCATAAACAAAATAATGCCATTTGCAGTGACATGCATGCAACTAGAGATTATCATAGTAAGTGAAGTAAGCCAGAAAGAGAAAGACAAATATATTAGGATATAACTTATATGTGGAATCTAAAATATGACACAAATGAACCTGTCTATGAAACAGAAACAGAATCACAGACATAGAGAACAGACTGGTGGTTGCCAAGAGGGAAGGGGTTGGGAGAGGGGTGGAGTGGGAGTTTGGGGTTAGCAGATGTAAGATTTTGTATATATAATGGATAAAAATCAAGGTCCTACTGTATAGCACAGGAAACTATATTCAATATCCTTGATAAACCATAATGGAAAAGAACATTTTTAAAAAAGAAAAAAATATATATATAACTGAATCACTTTTATGTACAGCCGAAATTAACACGACATTGTAAATCAAATATACTTCAATTAAAACAATAAAAATTTTTTAAAAAGAAAATAAAGTTATAAAAACTTTCTAAGGTACCAGTTTCACTATTGAACATGTCTTATTTGGGGAATTCTGGAGGAAGAGAGAAATTCCACTTCCATCGTCGGAGAACTTGAGTGTCATCCTTAAGAAAGCACTTGTGCTGGGGCAAAACTGTACTGGGTCAGAAGTGCCAGTCATCTTGCCTAGACAAAAGGCCACATCTGCTTTTCTGTCTCCTTTTTCTCCATCCAGTGAACATTCTTCTCCTTTGCTGGGCAAGGCCTTAGGACACTGCCCACCACTCTCAAGCACTGTTAGAGGATGAGGCTATGATGATAGTTAAACGTTAGCGGGAGATCTGCTACCTGGTGTCTAGCCGTGGTCACTCCCTATGCTCAGCTGACCTAGGCCTAAGTCACTGGCTTTTGGGGCAAGAATGGGGAGAGTAAGTACCATCGGTTACTTACTATGGTTTTCTCTCTACCTTGGGAAACTAAGTCTATCAAGCTGTTTATTGCTATGGAACCCCGACTTGACAACTTGGGATGTGCTGGGTTTCCATTTTTAGAACACAGTCCCGGTATTTATGGGTCCCCAACTTGGAGTGTTTTCTGGCTTGAGTGCAAAGATACTTCTGCTTCCCTGCCAAGGTTTGCATCCATGCCCTGAATCAGGACTGACTCCATAGGTGTGTGACCTGTGCAATCATCCAGGGCCAACTCTCAGATTTGGTTCAGTGCTCTGTGGCCATTCTCTTGAAATACCTCATAATTTTATCTTTGAATTTGTGTTTTGTAAGCAAAATCTGATGATACAACAAAGCATGTGAGTGAGCAGAGGAGATCCTCTGGCAGCAGAGTGCGCGTGCGCACACAATCTAGGCTGTGGGTATAGCAGGCAACATGCTGAAGGGACAGCCAGGCCCAGATCTGAGCTCCGACTAGTGTTAGTGGTGGTGGCAACAGCAGAAGCATTGATGGCAGTAATGGTCACAGCCCCAAAAGAGGGAGAATCTCCTCAGGAAAGCAGTGCCAAGACAGCAGTGGGAGCCCATCCCCGCAGCATCCACACAAATAATCTCTTCAGTGTGAGCTCTGGAATGGGAACTGCCATTGCTCAGGCAACTATGTCAGTAAATTATCACAAAATAAAATCGTGCACATGGACATTCCAATAAAACCTACCAGAAAGTTATTAGAATTCTTCAAATAAATTAGAATCTCTGGTTTTGAAAAATGTTATAACACTACAAAGCAAATATCCACAGACATGGAAATAGCAAGTAAATTTAAAGACCACTGCATTCAACAGAAAGGACATCATTTTCATATGAAGCTACAGATAAGCCAATTATTAATAAGAAAGACAATTTAAAATTAACTACTTTTTATTATAATGGAAGATAAAGCAATAGAATGCATAAATAAGCATTTTTAATTATATACAAATCATGAAATTGCTTTCAATTTCTTGTATAACCTCTGCAAGTTACCAGAAATACCAGAGGAAACATTAAAATGCCATTGTATGAATTTATATTTAAAATTAAATTCAGACTTACATGAAGCTGATCATCAGCTCTAGATGTACTAAAATTTCTATTTTGAAATAATTTACCCTATTGTTTTAGTCTCCAAAGTATACCTAACATTTCCAGTAACAGCTGTACCACAGAAGGCTCCTTCTCAAAATTAACAATTATCAAAAATTATTTTAGATCCTGCATTTGCCAAGAGTGACTAATGTCACTTTTAATTATATCAATTGAAAATGAAGTTGCTGAAAGTACAACTTTTGATGACCTAATAAATGAATTTGCAAAAAAGCAAACCAGTAAAATCTTATGAACAAATTATCGCATTTATAAGCTGTGATCATTTATTGTATTATATAATATCATATGACACCAAAAGCATGTTTTTGTATTTGTAAGTTTATGCTATAATTTATGTAACATTATTATGCCTATGATAAGTAACAAGATCTTTTTAAAAGAAAAAGTTTTATATTTTGATACCTTTAACAGTACTTTTCTTTCCCGCTTTTTGGACAAGGACCCCACATTTTAATTTTGTACTTGGTTCTGCACGTTATTTAGCCAGTCCTACCCTGGACCATTTTCTAGAGATGATCCAGCAACCACTGCCCTCGGTAAAGAAGGCCAGGCAACTATCTCTTAGGCAGCTGGTCTTGGGAAGCAAAATGACCCATTCAGAGATGGACTGGGGACCTTGTGTCCCGATCACACTGGCCCACAGCTGAGCAAAGGCAAAAAAATGCACAGGCCAGTCACAGGCCTCTTCTCTGTTGATCACAGTGGAATTGCCAGCCTCCCCTACATAAGCTCTGCAGCCAGTCATGGCTGAAATCATCATCCCAACCTTCTCCTTTGTCACTATCTTGTCCTTCTCTGATGAGTATCTGCATTCCTCTGAGGATGGAGGAGCAAGACTGAAATCCTACTGAGAGGACTCAGCAGCCAGTTTCTCAGCCTTTCCTTCTAAATCTATTGGTGTTTCCTGTTAGATACCCAGAAACTGTCCCAGGGTCACTTCACCTGTCAGAGTTTTGGCAGTGGAGTTCTGGAGTGCCTGCAGGCATTTAAGGCTAAATCAAAGGAAAAGAATGTCATCCTTAGAGTGAGGAGTCTGAGACAGAAGCTGCCCCAGGTGATGCTCCACTGTCCTTCAGAACAAGGTGGGACAACAGATTCTGCTGACAAGGTGATCTCCTTTGGATGGCTTCGTTTCACTTTACACAAACCACTTTAGCAACTTTCATAAAAACACAACCACACATAGGATTGTACTCAGGCCATCGGAACCCTTCTCCAATTTCCACTACCATACATTCTGACAACTTGATCATTTCCTGCCCGGAGCTGTTTTCTGTTTCCATGTGTGTTCCTCACAGGCTCCTTGAGGACAGCAACCGTGTCTTCTCCTTCATGCGTCCCCGAGGCTCCAAGTGTAACAATGATGCTGTAGTTTCTAGAGCACTAATAATTCCCTTGCTCATCCATTAACTCATCTATCCTCAGCACACACAGCCCCCAGAGCCAGGATAATGCCTATTTTACGGAGGAGGTGATCGAGACCTCAGGAAGGTCAGAGGTTTGCCCACAGCTCCACAGCTGCTAAAGGGCAGAGCCAGGAGACAATCCCAGACTTGTCTGATTCTGTTCACGGCGCCTTTGGGGAGGGGGCCACCTCTAAGAGGGTAGGCATCACTCCTTTTGCACACTGCCTAGCACTGCACGTGCAGATATTGAGGGAGACGTTGTGATGACAGATGTTTTCCCATTGAGCATCAGAACCACAACGCTGTGTCTGCTTTCTCTGCTACACAGCAGCACACGCTAAAAGCACCTGTCCTGGTACAGCTATCTGCACTGCTCTGGGACTGCTGAGCATGTCAAGGACTTTGGCAGGAAGGGATGGGACGTTCCATGACTCTGGTCTCCTGGGCGGCCTCACACTTTCTGCACCCTCCCAGGATGGAGTGGGCAGCAACAGTGGCTTGAAGCACTCTGTCTAGACTTGCTTCCTGGCAGGGTGACCATCTATGAGCTGTAGCGTCTGTTCTCTGCCTTCCTAAGATGAGGGAAATGTGGAGTTGTAGGCCTCCAGGGCATAGCCACCTCACCTGGGCTTCTCTCCTAAGTGTCTAAAGCTAAGCAGATGCTGGCCTACAGGATAGTCCCAACTCACTTGAACCTTAAACCTTCACATGTTTATAACCATGGGGGCTAAGAAGGCCTACTTATGGTACAAAAACACAGAAGCCACAAAGAAAAAAGACTAAAAACCTGGGCCACATAATAATCCAAAATTTGGAGCAATAAAAGATATCACAACGTTAAAAAAAATGACACAAAATATCTGCAGTATATGGCTTCCCTGGTGGTGCAGTGGTTAAGAATCTGCCTGTCAATGCAGGGGACATGGGTTCAATCCCTGGTCCAGGAAGATCCCACATGCAGCGGAGCAACTAAGCCTGTGCGCCACAACTACTGAGGCCCATGCGCCTGGAGCCTGTGCTCCACAACAACAGAAGCCACCACAATAAAGAAGCCTGCGCACTACAGTGAAGAGTAGCCCTGCTCTCTGCAACTAGAGAAAGCCTATGTGCAGCAACGAAGACCCAACGCCGCCAATAAAAATAAATAAATAAAATATCTGCAGTATGTATAACAAGCTAGAGTTAATATTCAGTATATCAACAATTCTTACAACTCATTAAGAATAAGGTGAACCATTTAATTAAAAGGGGGAAAGAATATAAATAGGCAGTTCATAGTAAAAGAAATAGAAATGGCAAACAGCAAAGGAAAATCTGCCATGTCTCACTGTAAGCAAAAATACAATATACTAAAATATCATAGTTTATTAAATTAGCAGACATTTAAAAAGACTAATAATATCCAGTGTTGGAATTTTAGTTGGATTTGCCAAGGAAAAAAAGAGAGAAGACTCAAATAAATAAAATTATAAATGAAAGAGGAGACACTACAACTGATACCACAGAAATACAAAGGCTCCTAAGAGACTACTGTGAACAATTATAGCCCAGCAAATTGGACAACCTAGAATAAATTGATAAGTATACAACTTACCAACAGTGAATCATGAAGAATTAGAAAATCTGAACAGACCAATAATGAGTAAGGAGATAAGTCAGTAAAAACTTCCCAACAAAGAAAAATGCAGGATCAGATGGCTCCACTGGTGAATTCTATCGAACGTTTAAAGAAGAATTAATGCTAATCCTTCTCAAACTCTTCCAAATAACTGACCTGAATAGACTTCCAAAGAAGACATACAAATGGCCAAAAAGTACCTAAAAAGTGCTCAACATCACTAATCGTCAGGGAAATGCAAGTCAAAACCACAATGAGATATCACTACACACCTGTTAAAATGGCTATTATCAAAAAGACAAGCGATAAATACTGTATGATCTCACTTATATGTGGAATCTAAAAAAGCCAAACTCATAGAAACAAAGTAGATGGGTGGTTTCCAGGGGCTACAGGGTAGGGAAAATGAGGAGATGCAGTCAAAGAGTACAAACTTTCAGTTATAAGGGGAATAGGTTCTGGGGGATCTCATGTACAGCATGGTATCTCTAGTGAACAGTACTGGATTGCATACTTGAAAGTCGCTGAGAGAATAGATCTTAAATGTTTTCACCGTTAACAACAACAACAAAATGGTATTATGTAAGGTGATAGATGTGTTAATTAACCTTACTGTGATAATCATTTCACAGTATTTCTGTGTATCAAATCATCACATTGTATACCTTAAACTTACAGAATGTTATATATCAACTATATCTCAATAAAGCTAGAAGAAAAGAGAAAAAAAAAAAGTCCAGTGTTGGAAGTTAGGAGGGCAATTAAGTTGCATCAAATTTTAAAATGTGTTATGTTCTTTCATTCATCATTCTACTTCCAACAGCTAACCTAGACAAACACTGGCACTTATGAATAAAGAAACACAGACAGAAATGTTCATTATAACACGGTTTATAAAAGCATAACACTGGAAATAACCTAAATGTCCTCTAGTAAAGGTGTGGCCTAATAAGGCACAGGACAGTCATGGCAGGGAATGTCATGCAGTGGTTAGGAAGAATAGATGATATGGAAAGATTGCCAAAACACAGGACGTGACAAAAGTGAATTGTTTTACAATATGCATAGTGTAATCTAGTTATATTTTAAACACATAACCCCATATAAAACCACACGTTTCTATATGTACATATATGTATGCATAAACAGATAGAAACACATCTGGAAAAAATACTAAACTGGCAATAACAGTTCTCTCTGGGTAGCAGAGTGGGTTTGGGGATGCAGCAGTGGAGGGGCTCTTGCTATGACTGTTCTGTTGGTTGATACTTTTACAAGAAGAATGTATTCATATGTTACTTGTACAATTTTAAAATAAAAAGGAAAAAGGAACTAACATAGGCCCAGGGTTGCTAAAGGACAGACCTATAAAATCCATTAGGTCTGCCCTCCCTTTGGGGGCCCAAGTAGCCTGACTGGGGTCTGGAGAGGGGTGATGGGGTAGATAAAAGGAGCCACCACCTGCCCAGTGTCAGCCCCCACCCACGTGCCAATAAGTCTCCTGACTTTCTGACAGATGTTATTCTATTTTCCACTGTGTCTCAGGTCAGGTTCCCTGAGAAACAGACTCTGAGACTTGCATGCAAGAGGTTTATTGGGAAGAGCTCTTGGGAACAACACCTCTGGGGGAGTGGAGACAGGATTGAGCAGAGCAAGAAGCTAGGCTGTGATGCAGTCACAACAAAGGCCTTAGCAGGTCCCAGAAGGAACTCTGGAGCTGAGAGGGCTCTTCAGAGTTGTCCCAACATGCAAGCAGGGGGCTGGGTCTTTGCACCTCCGCAGAGACCAGTCATGGTTGTGGGTTGCCTCTGGGAAGGGAGTACAACTTTGGCCAAAGCAACTCACTTCAGCTGAGGGGCCAGTCCTGAGAGAGACTCAGCTGTGGGCAGCAGCTGGAGGAAAAAACACCTCAGCCCGAAAGGGGAATCTGGGAAGCTCACCATGTCCAGAGGAATCTGGGGTTAAGTGAGCATTCATCTCAATGTTGATTCCTTCAAAGATGTCAGATTGCAAAAATGAAGAAATAATTCAGACGGACCTGGCGCCAACTCTGGCAGGTCCAGAGCTAAGCCCCTAATCTGCATTGTCTTCTCTAAACCTCACAAGTATGAGGTGAGTACTAATATTATCTGTTTTACAAGTACTGGTACTGTTTTATAGATGAAATTGAAGGAATTACACAATATAGAGGAAATCAAGCTCAGAGAGGTAAGGTAATTTGCCTGAGCTCACAGAGCTATCAAGTAACACAGAAATGTTTCAGTCTAGGTCTGGCTGATTCCAGAGCCACCAAGAGGGGAGGTGGCTTACAAAGCCTCAGAAAGCTCAGTCAGGACAGAGAAAAATAAGAGCAACAATGGAGAGGTCTCAAGAAGGTAATTAATACCATTACTCTGAATAGCAGGTTGGAACAGAGGTGTCCAGGAGCCACACAAAAGTCCTGGGTCCCCTGTTTGTCTTCACTGTATAAAGAAAATCAAGTATTTAATCCCCCACATATTGTATGATGCTAATTTTAGCATGTTTTAAAACATGTAAATATTTACTACTATATTTATTATTTATAGATACATATTATTTTTTAATACAAACAAATTAGTATAAGTATAAAGACATTCAGGAGAGAGAGAAACATCTGTGGATGGAGAGAGCTGGATGAGACACCATTTAAGAGGCTTCCATTTATATTTATATTATACGAATTCCTAAGCTGGGTGAGGCCTACAACAATATTATTTAATTGTCTCTATAAAAGGCAGAAAGAATAATTTAATATCCTTTGTATGTTGAAACATGTTCATAATCACTGTTTTTCAAAAAGAAAAGTGTTCAGATAAGAAAGCTTTTAATAGCTAAACAGTAGCACATTATTTAAACTTGTACTTGGTGTTTGTTTTGATCCTTACTCTAATTTGAGGCATTATATGGCTTAAAAATAGGAAGTACACATTAATAAATGTGCAGGTCCTTTAATAAAGATGTTATAGAAAAAACCCTGCTGAGTGTGTGCGAAGAGAGCCCATGTGCCAAGTCTCTAACCTATTCTAATGATGTACCTGTTTTACGGAAATAGGATGAAAATTATACCTACACATGTAGTGCACATACAGGACTGACGAGGGGTGTTCTTCAGTCATGTAGGTGTTTTATACCGAAAGCCACTGCTCCCCTCCCCCACACACCCTGATGCACATGATCCACCACTCATTGCTCCGTCACAGTCTTCCCCTCGTGGGGGGCACAGAACAGTAGGCTTCTCGTTGCCAAATATACAGGCTGCACCTTGCCCCACCAGCTGCCCCAGGGTCTCTGCTAATCCCTGAGGACATCCCTAGCTCTCCTGGGCTATAGATGACCCAACTTCCTCCTCCTAATATTGGATTGCAAAAGTGCTTGGGGCGGTGTTCCTACACTAGGAACAGTGGGGAAGGGGGTGCAGAAACCAGAGGTGAAGAGCACACCCCACACTGCTTTTGGGGAGTAAAAGCCCAGCGATACCCGAATCTCTGAAGCAGCCCATTCCCTTAAGAATCTGGAGTGTCAGGGACACCAGTTCCCCCTCCTTGGCTCCTTGGGGACTCTGGGTTCCTGTGAGGCTGGCTGGGAACCACACCGACACGTGTGGCCTCTGGCTCCTCATCTACTGATCGCCCACAAAGCAGTGAGCGTCGCCCAGGACGACAGGAAATGACCTTCAAGCAGACAGATGGTTCACAGGCCACAACCAAGACAGCAGTTTTTAAGTGTTTTAAAAAATATTTTGTAAAACTCCAAGTATTCTTTTACTGATTCAAACAAATCAATGGAAAAAAGATTTAAGTCAATCAGGAAAACAACGCATTATAATATTTTTTTAACTACTGTTAATTGTGTTGGATGTGCAAATGGTATTATTTGTTCTGTCAGAAGTCCCTACCTGTTAGAGATGCTTATTCAAGTTATTTATCCAGAGAATGATGTGACATCAGGAATTTGCTTTTAAAAATCACCAACAAGGGACTTCCCGGGTGGCACAGTGGTTAAGAATCCACCTGCCAAAGCAGGGAACACGGGTTCGATCCCTGGTCTGGGAAAATCCCACATGCTGTGGAGCAACTAAGCCTGTGCACCACAACTGCTGAGCCTGCTCTCTGGAGCCTGCATGCTGCAACTACGGAGCCCACATGCTGCAACTACTGAAGGCTAAGCACCTAAAGCCTGTGATGAAGACCTAACACAGCGAAAACAAACAAAACACACACACACACACACACACAAAACCCACTACCCACCAACAAAACAAAGTAGTGGTGGGACGAGTGAATGGAACAGAAATGGTGGGTTGTTGAAGTCAGGTGACAGGTACCTGGGTCTCATTACACTACCCTTTCTACTTTTGTGTATGATCGAAGAGTTTAAATAAAACATTTAAAACTCATCTCTTAAGTGGTTAGTTTCTCACCACACATACCTACCGTTTTTGTTTTTCCTCTTTCCCTGCCTTTTTTCACTTGCAAAAGTAATAAATCCTTGTAAAAAATGTCAAGCAATACAGAGGGCTGTAAATCCACTTTCCATTAATAAAGACAAGAACTGTGTCGTGTGTGTTTCCTGTCATCGCTTCCTTATACAGGACACTGCCCAGCGCCAGTATGTGCAAATTTAATGCCGTTAGACTCACCGTTCCTCACAGGAGCCTGGAAGGAAACTTTGAGGTTGTCTACTCCGATTCCCTCCTTGCATACTTGGGGAAACTGAGACCCTAAGGAGAAGGTAACTTGGTCAGGGGCCCTGAGCTGGTTAGTGGCAGAACTATAAAAAGCTTTCACAACCCTTAAGGCAGCATTTGCTGGGTAAGCCCCAAGGAGACCCCTCAACCACAGGGCTGTGGAGCCCTCGTTTGTCCTGCCACCAGCACCTCCCTTTCCCCCCACCCCCTGACTTCTTCTTGACAGGAGCTGAGGGCGTTGAGAGGGCAGATCACAGTCTCTGCGAAGGCCCCCAGGGAGGTCCGAGGCTGCTCTGCACCAGCACTCTCCCCAGCTGCGGCCTCAGAGTCACTCCCCCTCTCAGAGGCTGATGCCCACCCAGCAGGTGCCCGCCTTGGCTCCCGGTAGCCCCTATTCCTACCCCAGCACCTACCCCTGCATACAGTCAGTGAAGTAAGCTTGCGACCTGATGCAAAAGGGAAAGTATTTTAAGAAGGTGTTCTCTTAAAGCAAACAGATATGCTACTTTTCAGGCTTAAACAGAGGGTGGGATGGGAGGTGGGAATTCACACAAAATTCTAGGTTTATGACCCAGACTCTCCAGAGCCGCTCTGTGACCCACAGCCCCACAGGGCCCAAGATCTTCAGGGCCACAGAAAGGGCCAGTTCAAAACTATTCCAGCTGCAGATCGGAGCTGTTTGCCCGGGATTTGCCCCATCTGAGGAGAGCGGGGGGCTTTCACTTGAGGGTCTAGATCTGTGCTGTGCAGCATGGTAGCTACAGGTTACATGCAGCCACTGAACACTTGAAATATCCAGTCCAAAGTGAGATGTGCTGTCACTGTAAAATGCACACCAGATTTCAAAAACAGTACAGAAATCAGAATGTAAAAAATTCCATTAGTAATTTTTATACTGATATGTTAAAAGGATAATATTTTGGATATATGGGGTTAAAATATATTATTTAAATTACTTATTCTGTTTCATTTCTATCACTTTGAAGTATAATTGACATACAATCAACTACATGTATTTAAAGTGTCCAGTTTGACAATTTTTTGACATGCAGACACCATGAAACCATGCATACACTGTGAAAAATCGGCTTCCTGGCTCAGGTGGATTGCCTACTTAATTGTGTTTAATTCAACCACCTGGTGCCCTGGGCCAGGTACAGAGCCAGAGTGGGGAGCTGTTGTTACAGAGGCTCAGGGCTCAGGGAGAAGGGGTCCCTTAATACATCACACTTCTGTGCGCCCCAAGACCGGCCTTTTCCAGGGACTGCCTGAAGGCACTGGCCATGGGGTGGGGAGGTGAGGGGCAGATGAATAACCAGTCGCCTTGAATTCAACATCAGAAGCAGTCAGAGCTGCACAAAGGCTCAGGTGATGCAGGGGAGGAAGCATGCGTGTCTGGGGAGTCTGGGAAATTTCCCCGGGAGATGACATTTGCACTGGGTCTTGGAGGAAGAGAATTCACCAACCAGAACTGGGGGAGCAGTTTCTAAGTGCAAGAGCATGCTCTAAAATTCCCCAGGGCAAGCCAGGGTCCAGGAACTGGGAACTCTGAGCAGAGAGGAGGGCATGAGATAGGGGTGGAGAGAGCATAGGCTGGAGAGGGGCTGGGGGGCCAGAACCAAGGGCCTGCTACACCATGGGGAGGGGCTGGTCCCGGTCCTCCAGGCAGGGACACTAAGGAGCCAGGGAAGAGAGCCAGGCCAGACTGCACTTTGGAAGAACCTCCAAGGGAGGAAAACCGGAGTGATGAGTATTTGGACAATGCTACTGGGAATGGACAACAGTGACTAAGTTCTAGAGAGTTCAGAAACTGATGGGACACGAAGTGGCAACTAACCCCACGTGAGGCACACAGAAGAGCACCACCCTGGGGTCCTTTACAGCTGGCGCTCCTGGGTCCATGCCATCCTCTCTTGCCTAGATCCTGGCTACAGCCCCTACAGGCGTCCCTCTCACCCTGTCCAGACCACCCACCCCACTGTTGGCACAAGAGATTTAAACTTCGCAATTGCCTCCTCCCAGCTCAGTTTCCTCTGTGGTCTTCCACCACCTGTAGGATGAAATCTCACTTCCCAGGCCTGGGCAAGCTGGGCGCGCGCGCCCACACACACACACACACACACACACACACACAGTGCAATAGTGCCCACACACACACACACACACAGTGCAATAGTGCCCTGGCTCCCCGACCCTATGGTCTCTTGGCCTGAGGGCCTTGTCACATGGCTTAGCCTACACTGAACACAAAACCCTCCTCCCCTTCCAGGCATGGTTTGAGGCTCCTTCTCCAGAAGCCCTCCTTAAGGCCTTCAGACCCCTGCGCCCAACACACACTGTGCATCTATAACCTCTCTCATCCTCACTAAACTGTCACGTCTCGAGGGCAATATCTAAGTCTTTTGTTTCTGGAACTGGAGTGCTAGAGACAGAGGGTAACCTGATGTTGGCAGTCATTGCCTTAGGAAAGCTGAGATGAGGGCAGAGGCCCAAGGGGAACACTCTGGGCACCAGGATTTCTGACCCAACACCATAAGCAAAGAGGGTCAGAGGCGATCTCTCTATTCTCTACTCTGAAGAATACCCGGAAGGCTTATTTTGTCAAGGGGGAAATAGATAAGAAAAAAGTCAGAGGCCCTGCCCTTAATATGTTAATAATTAAGATGAGGACAAGTGTACATAAAAGGACATGAAACACTGGATGTCCGATATTTTAAAAAAAGCAACAAACAAATGTGACTTACAGAGCAAATCTGCACGACATTAACCAAGTACTCATGGAGCTCTTACAATGTAGTCAGTTCATCCTCGAGCTGTAAACGATGCCACGGGTGAACCTAAGTTGCCTGCCCTCGTCTCCAAGTGGTACCACTCGCACCGGGAAGCAAGGTCCCCGCTCATGAAGACATTTGGGAATAAACCCACCCCCACCGTGGGGAGGCCCAGGTGATAAATGTCACAGGTGTCTGGAACAGGGCTTCCTAACTTTACTGTGAATTTGGAATACCCAGGGGTCTTTTTCAAATGCAGATTCTGATTCAGTAGTTCTGGGGTGTAGTTCAAGATGCTGCATTTCTCACAGGTTCCGAGAGCGGAGGCTCCAGCGGCTGGTCAGGGCCCTACTGTGAGTAGCCAGGACCTTAGTGAATGAAAAGAACCATGTGAGCTGGAGTATTCGGGGAAAGCTCCATACACAGGACTGAAGGAGGGAGGACTAGACAAGGCTGGAGGGTGTTCCAGGGGCGGGCAGCCTGAGCAGGGACATGGGACAGAGGCAAGCTCACAGCGGGGGAGAAGCAGAGCGCAGGAAGTCCATATGTTAGAACTGGAAATTCTCATTAGCCAGCAGCAGGAACTGCAAGGGACTAAGTTATGTGGAGTCTTAAATGCCACACTGAGGAGTTGCAATTTAGTTAAAAAGGGCAAAGTGAGCTGGGATTGGTTCTTGAGTCATATTTTGCTGACACATTCAGGAAAAGTAGAAAAACAGTAAGGAATATATATCCACGCAAAGGGTGAGGGGAGATGCAGTACAGTTCCTCTGGCTTCCTACTTTAAGGCACTCCGTTCAGCTCCTTGACGCCGAGTCCCCATCTCCTACCCTCCACCCCTTTGCCTCAGTCCAGGCCTTGCTCCCTGAGTCTTTGGCTCTAGAAGCCTTTTAAGTCTCAGATGATCCATGAACACGAGGAGAAACCTGCGGTTCTGTACAGCCTTTCTTTCTCTCCACGGATGTATAAACAATTCGACAGCACATGATAAAAGCACGGGGACGGGGGACCCACATTAATTTCCTCGAGGCAAATGATAAGCTGGCAGGTTTGGCTTTATGGGAGGAGATGAAAGCTCCAAACACAGCCGAATGGCTCTCGGGATCCGAGCCTGGTACGGATGCAAATTAAAATAAAAACTATATAAACAGCAGCACAATCGCACCATTCAGGGCTCCTTCATTAGAAGCCAGCTCTCCAGCGCCACTGCCCACAAAGACAACTTCCCTTTCTTCTCTCTCCTAACGAATTTCCAAGCTGGGCAACAAAAGGAGGCTAAGGACAAAAGCAGTTCTAATTGATGCGGCCCTTGGGAGAGGGTCGTTGGGGAGATTCGTTTTCTGTGTGCAAATCAAAAAGCAAATGTGATGCGTCAGACCAGCTGAGGATGGGCCTCCCGCGGGGGGTGGAAGAGGTGCCAAGTCCCTCCTCTCAAGGCTCCACATAGCTGGATAACAACCCAACGGTCATATGCACCAGACAGGCCTCCCAGCACCCAAGAGGGCCATCTTCCCCAAATGCTGCCTTGTGCAGGGGGACGCCATTCAACATCCGGGCCCAGGACGCAACAACTCACTACCGTGACAGCCTCTCCTCTGTGTTGCAGAGGACAAAGTTCATTTGTTGTATTATCATGAAGCATCTTTAAGGTGGGCAGTCACTGGGGTGATGAGACTCAGTTTTACCAAAATTCACCACTTATTGAGCGTTCGGCTCCAGGGTGAATCTCTGCTCATAAACCACAGGTCTCCCTGATTTTTTTCCCATTTGGTTGGTGTTTCTAATCACCTACACCACGCCAGAAACCTCTTCAAGTGACAGCACTCTAACTATGTTGTTCATCTACGTGCCTTGCTCTGCAGCCATGAAGATTTCTTCACTTCCAGATCCCTTCACATTCATCCTCAACCCGCACTCCTCCCCAAGCTTGGAATTCCCTGCTACATCCCTGCTGTCCATCTACATCCTCCTCTCCTCGTGAACCTCATGTTTTCTCATTATAAGACGGAGTAATAATCCTTGTTCCACTCATCTCGTGGGCTATTGGGAGACTCAAATGAAACGAACATGAAAGCAACCATAAATGGCATATATATTTCTGTTTTAACAGAAATATCTTAGTTGAGCATTTAGTGACTGTCAGAAATTTCTCTTGTTATTGTTAAATGAGACTTTTTTCAGCCAATAGGACAAATGAAGATTTATCCTATCCATCAACACCAAAAGGAACTCCCAACATTTTTAAATGCTGGAAACCCAAACAGCCACAGCGAGCTGTCCGCCACCTTGGTCCCTTCATGGTTCCCCAGGTTATCTCTCCAGCACATGCCTGGTACTCACTCTCTGCTTCACCCAGTCTATGATTCCGGCCAGTTTATGCTGCTCTGACATCAGGCCAAAGGCTGGTGCCTGGGAGAGGGAAAGACCAAAGAGAGTAGTGAGGATGGGAGGATTTCTTTTCTCTGAGTGTTGCTTTCCTTTGCCTCTTTAGGGAAGAGTCCACCATTTAGAAAGAACTGTTTGCAGTCTAACTGGTGGCAGCTGCTGTGCATGGGGGCCCTGTTCATTCTCTTCCCGCTTGCATCCTAAGAAGCAAAGGAGTGGAGAGAGGAGAGAGATATGAAAGTCCCATGACCAGACTGCCCTTTCTACCCCTCCCCAGCCAGCCGGGTGGTCACAGAGCTCTATAGTTATTCTCTCATTTTCCCAGCTGATAAGGATAAGGGAGGTGCTATCTGCCACAGGCACCCCTGGCTTTAGGGGAGGAGAACCCCAGGGCTAGTGGTTTGTAACACATGACCCAGCACTATATTCCTCAACACTTCCAAGCCCTGCCTGCCCTGGACAACGCTGCTGAAAAGATAACAATGTGGGGTTGATACGCTCAGGTCTTTTTTTTTTTTTTTTTTTTAATTTCTGAACATCTTGGTTTTTTTTTTTTTTTTTTTTAATATTTACTTGGTTGCCTGGGGTCTTAGTTGTGGCAGGTGGGCTCAAGTCTCTTTAGTTGTGGCATGTGAATTCTTAGTTGCAGCATGATGTGGGATCTAGTTCCCTGACCAGGGATCGAACCCAGGCCCCCTGCATTGGGAGCGTGGAGTCTTAACCACTGTGCCACCAGGGAAGTCCTGATATGCTCAAGTCTTTTCCAAACCATACTCACACCACCACCTGTGTGAGCTTCCTAGGGCTGCCATAACAAATTACCACAAGCTGGATGGCTTACAACTACAGAAATTTATTCTCTCACACTTGTGGAGGCCAGAAGTTCGAAGTCGAGGTGTGGGCAGGGTTGGTTCCAGCTGGAGGCTCTGAAGGAGAATCCATTCCGTGCCTCCACCAGGGGCACTCTATGGCATTGTTTGGCTTGTGGTTATATCACTCTAATTCCTGCCTCTGACTTCACATAAACTTTTCCTGTGTCTCATAAGGACATCTGTCCTTAGACCTAAGGCTCACCCTAAGTCCAGGATTATCTCATCTCAAATCCTTACATTATATCCACAAAGATTTTTTTCCAATACGATCACCTTCACAGGTTCCAGGAGTTAGGACTTGGACATATCTTTGGGGGGGGGGGGGGGGAGGGGGAAGGAATCACTATTCAACCCACAACAGCCCCCAAACAAAGGGGAAGGGAGAAGAGGAGGAAGCTACACTGTCTCTGTTGAAACCTGCAAAAACTCATGGGGCAAAATGGGAAGGGGAGTTATTCAGCCAGATTATGGTAGCAAGGGCCGTGGGATACTGAACGGTCTGTCAGCATGGGTGCAGTAGGAAAGAAGGGACACTGGCTTGGGATCTGCCCTCCAGAGACCCACAGAGGGCACCAGGTGGCTGCAACAACAAAGTAACAGGGAAAGAGCCATGCCATCCATCTCTCCCCGCACCCCCCACTTACCCACCATCTTCCTCCCACCTCACTTATCCCTGCTGGGTAACCTATGAATCACCCTCCTTTGTACCCTCCTGGGGGTGTAAGGCAGGCGGCAGCCTGAGCTGAGCCCTGGGAACTCTCCCAGCAGTCTGTTAGTGAACTTTGCCTGCCTGCCTCCCTTGTGGAGGTCAGCCAGCTCTGTCCACTGTGGGGCTGCTCAGATGACTGCACTTCCATGCGTGGTTCATGAACACAGATTGAGCACTTAACTGTCTTCTAGCTGCTGTTCATGTTTACAAAAGGAAAAGCCCTCCAAAACTTAGTTCACAAAATTCAATTTAAGAATCAGAAAAAGGTACACCAGGTACAAAAATTCTAAAAGGTCCTTTCTCCAGGGAAGCAAATAGTGACTGAATCACAATTCCCAAGTTTCAAAAGGAACAGTTCCTTAAGTTTCCCTCCAAGAAATCCCTGCAATGTGTAAATAGAGAAGATGTGTCAGTGACAGTTACGAAAAACCTTCTGAGGCCTGAGATGGCAGGCCTGCAGTCAAGGCCATTCCTATAACACGTCGTTAGATCTTGTTTTATAGGCTTGGAGTTCATTAACAGTTGAAAGTCAAACTTTTCCCTGCAGTGCTAGGAAGAGGAAGCGTGGCAAATGCGATCTGAAAAACTTCTGTGGATGAGTTGAGGGGCAGGTATTTGTTGAATGTATACCTTTGTGGGTCACTCTGCTAGATGCCAAGGATATGGCCAGGTACAGCAATTCAGACATGTCCCTGCCTTCACAGAGGGGTGGGGGGAGATGGTAAACTACCACACAAATAACTGTCATTGAGCTAAATGTTACCAAGCAAGAGTATGGACTGTCATGGAATCATACACAGGACACCTGCATCCCTAAGAGGTGATTTGGATGGAAACACAGGCCATAGGTACTTTGCCCCCAGTGATAATGAAACGTCCAACGAGGCTCCTCTGAAGATTTTGTAGAATACATACTCCCTCCCTTTTTCCTCTAAGATAACGGGAAGAGGTCCTTGTCCCTCTAGGACCTAGAAGTATTTGAAGCAGATCTTCCAACAGGTCTTGGGACTGTGTGCCCAGTGAACCCAGAGGATCCTAGTGGCCCAGAAGATGGGAGAAAGATGCTCTTGGAAAGATGAAAGCAATAGAAGCGGGTCCCCAGGGCTGCGATCAGAAAATAAGACTCTAACTACCTCATACTTAGGATGTATGTTAGGATGGCTATGATCAAAAAAGCAAAAGAACAAATGTTGACAAAGATGTGAAGAAATTGGAAGTCTTGTACATTTTTGGTGGGAATGTAATGGTGTATCTGCTATGGAAAACAGTATAGAGGTTTCTCAAAAAATTGCAAATAGAACTACCATATGATCCAACAATTCCACTTCTGGATATTTACCCAAAAGCATCGAAATCAGGATCTCAAAGAGATATTTGTATTGCCATGTTCACTGCAGCATTACTCAGAATAGATAAGATGTGGAAACAACCTAAATGTCCACCAATGGAGGACTGGATAAAGAAAATGTGGTCTGTACAATGGAATATTTTTCAGCCTCCAAAAAGAAAGGAATTCCTGCCACACACCAATAGGAAAGTTTGCCTTTCAACTGTCGACAACAACATGGATAAACCTTGAGGACATTATGCGAAGTGAAATAAGCTGGTCACAGAAGAAAAAATGTTGTACTCTCCCATTTATATGAGGTATTTATCTCACAGAAGAGAGTGGAATGGTGGTTGCCAGGGGCTGGGAGGAGGGAGAAATGGAGTTGCTGTTCTACAGGTGTGACATTTCAATTACAGAGCTCTGCTGAACAACGCTGTGATAACAGTTGACAATACTGTATTATGCAGTTCAAAATTTGTTAAGAGGGTAGATCTCGTGTTAAGTGTTCTTACAAAGGAAGGAAGAGAGGGAAGGGGGCGGGAGGGAGGAAAGGATAAAGGGAGAAAGAGGGAGAGGGAAAGGGAAAGGGAAAAGGGAAGGGAAGGAAAAAAAAAAAAAGAAAAAAGGTAAGAAAGAAGAAAAGAAAGAAGACAGGACTTTAGACCAGGGGTTGACCAACTGTGACCTATGGTCAAATCCAGCCTGCTGCCTGTTTTTGTAAATAAAGCTTTATTGGAACCACAGCCACACTCATTCATTTACATATCGTCTGTGGTTCTTTGGCACTTCAACAACACAGCTGAGTGGTTGTGATAGAGGCTGTGTGACTCACAAAGGCTGAAATACCTGACCACCCTATATAAGGGTATCAGCTGTTGGCTGCCCTGATTCTCCACATTTCTGCCCCTGCTATTCTCCTACTGGAAAACTTGAATCCTTTCCCTACTGCTTCTTAGTCTGTCACTCAGTCCACCCACTGGGCTTAGCTTTTTTTTGCTACAATTCTAATTCACCTGTGCCTAGCTTGCTACTCACCAGACACGCACAACTATTTAAATGCAAATTGAAAGTAACTACCTCTGGGCCTTCACAAAAAAGAACTTTGCCACCCCTTGCTTTAGATTCCTCAATACTCTTATCACCACACCAGAGTGTCTTAAATAACTTTACCTGGGCTGCTTTGGAGAGAGGAGGGCCAAAACCTCAACAGAAGTCCATGTGCTAAGAACATCAGAGTGCACTCAGAAACACCTCTGGTGAGCCAGGCTCTGTTTTGGAAACATCAGTGCATTTAAGCCCTCGAATTTACTCTATGAGGCAGGAACGATCATCCTGGGTTTACACTTAAGAAAACAGGGCTCAGAGACAAAGTAAATTGCTGAAGTGGCAGAGCCATATTGGAACTTAAATCAGTCTGCCAATGCACATTATCACTATATCCAACTCCCTACACAGTCTGCTGCTTAAACATTTCTGTAGAATTACTGGCAAGAACTCTATCACTTTGGATAAAGAGATGATCAGTGGGAACTACACCAGTTGAATTCACTCAGCATAACAAGACAGTATCAGGCTGCCCCCATAGACCAACATCACTGTGTTGCTTCCTTAGAGCCTTGGAAGCTTGGAGGGTCAGTTACCATTGGGTTCTTTTTCAATTCCTGTACTTGTGTGCTGCAGTGAGTGTGCAGGGAGGAGGGGAAAGTTTGCCTTATTATGAGACCATCAAAGACCTAGTTGCTTCCTACCAGTCTATTACTACCCCAGTAATCACATCATAAAAATTCATGCTCCTCCTCCAGACAAGGGCACCAGGATTGTGAGGCAGTTCTGGAAACTACATCAACAAAAGAAATTTACAAGATCAGGAGAAGTTTAGTTCAGAGAAGAGAAGCAGGCTAGCTGTGCACTATGTCTTCAGGAAGCCATGCCATATTGAGAAGAGCAGCCTTCTGTGCATTGTCTGAGTTGAGGACGTAGAACAATAGTTAGAAGTAAAATGAAAGCAGACTTTGGCTCAAAGTTTGAAAGAATGTGCTAACAACTGGAACGACCTAACAATGCAATGAGTTTTGAGATGATGAACCCACCCAACCCTGGAAATGTCCAAGCAAGAGCTAATGATATTTGTCAGGGAGGCTGTGGTGTGGATTTCTGAAAAGTGTTAAGGTCAGACTAGCTCACCTCTACAGCATCCTCTAGTTCAAAGACCCCACAATTCTGGGAACAAAGAGATCAGCCTGAGGACCACACTGGGAACATCAGCACTTTGAATCAAATATGTTGCACATCCTAATCACAACATCTCACTAGAAGCTAGTGGCTGTTTTCAACCAAGCCCAATCACCTGTGGTCATATTCCAGGACTAACTGGATATTTATGACATAACTATAAGAATGATTTTTCAGTTTGTCAAGTGAAACAGTAAGATCTCTGGCTTTGGAGGAGGCAGCAGGGAGCGGGTGGTCAAAATAATAATATTAGTTAATAGTTACACCGACTTTGCCATTTACAGTTAATCTTCACAACAGCCCTATTAGACAGGCTAGTCATTATCATCCATTTGTACAGGAAGAAGTTGCCTGGTTAACACCCACAGCCGCAAATGGCTACAAACCTACTGAATGACACCTCGAAGACGGGAAGGATCATGTGGGTAGATACCATTTTGATCAATGTCCTACAGAGACTAGCTGAGAGTTTAGGGTTATTAGTTAACATTTGTTTGCAGTATTTGTAATGAAGGTGGTCACTTTGGCACATGAAGCCTGGCAGAAATGTATGTGTTGCTCAGCACATCGTGTATTTACAGTACATAGTTTTTATAAAACTATCAGTGTTTTCCAGTGCTTCAATTATCAGAATGAGCTTCACATCCTAAGGATACATTCAGCTCCGGAGGTTAGAAACTGCAAGAGATAATTATCCAGGCTCATGCCACTTAAATATAGGTTATCTTTACTGTTCACTGCACACATCAGTGGCGTTGGGTTATGCATCCTGATTACCCATCAGGTCTGGACGGAACCATCCCCTCTTCTGTCACCACACTTGCCTTTGGAGGCTCCCAGAAGGAAAACAATGTGCAAATGTCAGTTAACCTATGTGCAGGTTAGGGGATGCTTGCAAACCATCACCTAGAGAAACCCTCCAGTGTTGCTGGGGTTCTATTAGAGTGATTAATGGGCCTGTGAATAGCCGGAGATGGCCATCGTTGCTTCCAAAACTGAAAAACATCCCTCATTAGAAATATGCCTTCCAACATTTAAGGCAGGCAAGATTTTTAGGTAAAGAATGTGTAGGCGGATGTGGGGTAAGGCAGTGGAGAGCATTCCAGGCAGAGGAGCCACTTGAGTGAAGGCAGGAGGGCATGAAGATGAGGCGCCTCTTCTGCTTAACAGAGCACAGAGTGTGTGCAGGGTGCACCCAGGAGGCTGAGCAGGTGGCTTGGGGGCTGTAATATGATGTCCCTCCAATGGCAAGCTCCAGAGAATACTTAATGCTGGGATCCAGCGCTTGTCAAATATGCACCAGAATCACTCGGAGGGCTTATTAAAGCACAGCTTTCTGGTCCCCACCTGCAGAGTTCCTGATTCAGTGGGTCTGCGGTGAGACCCAGGAAGGTGCATTTCTAACAAGCTCCCAGGTGACACTGACACTTCCGGCCCAGGGACCACTCTTTGGGAACAACTGCTATCGTTAGTCAGCAGCTGATACCTGTTTTGAGTAGGGAAGTGAGGTGATCAGAGCTGTGTGTTTACTGTCTTTATTTGACCAGTCTGAAGAGCTGATAATTTTGTGAGAAGATATGTAAGGAAAGGAATTTGTGAGAGAAGGAGTTAACCCAGGCAGTGGGTATATGTTTAGTGTTAAGATCCGATTCAAAGCATCTCATTTTTCACCTACCTGGCAGTGGGGACTAACGGAGATAAACCACATGGCACATGGTCCTCATAGGAGAACAATGGAACCTCAAAAGTCTTTAAAGCAAAGTAAGCCAGAAAGAGGAAAACAAATACCATATGCTAACTCATATATATGGAATCTAAAAAAATGGTACTGAGGAACTCAGTGACAGGGCAAGAATAAAGATGCAGATGTAGAGAACGGACTTGAGGACACGGTGTGGGGATTGAAGGGGAAGCTGGGATGAAGTGAGAGAGTAGCATTGACGTATGTACATTAGCAAATGTAAAATAGATGGCTAGTGGGAAGCTGCTGCATAACACAGGGAGATCAACTTGAGGATGGGTGAGGACTTAGAGGGGTGGAATAGGGAGGGTGGGAGGGAGTCGCGGGAGGGAGGGGATATGGGGATATATGTATAAACACAGCTGATTCACTGTATTGTACAGCAAAAACTGGCACAACAGTGTAAAGCAATTATATTCCAATAAAGAGCTTAAAAAAAAAAGTTCTTTAAGTTACCAGATAAAACATGTCATTTATAAAGCTCTAGCATGGAGCTTTTAACCCCTCAAATGCACTTCTTTTTTTTTTTCTAAGTACAGTTGATTTACCATGTAGTGTTAATTTCTGCTATACAGCAAAGTGATTCAGTTACATATATACATTGTTTTTTATATTCTTTACCATTTTAGTTTATCATAGGATATTGAATATAGTTCCCTGTGTTAAACAGTGGACCTTGTTGTCCAAATGCATTTTCTTAGTGTCAGTTTTTCTAAAGACACTGACCACGTTAGTCATCAATGGCCCCACTGGCTGGCCAAAGGACATATTTCATAGCTTTTCCTCCTCTACTCTTGATCTCCTAGGTATGAAGAAGAATGAGGAATTATGCGATTTAATCTGAAACACCCTGAGTTTCACTTCCATCACAGAAATGGCAACTAGAAAAAGAAAGGCCCCAAGATCTGCCTTGTCTAGGAAATCCTGACATGGCCCAAAGAGGAAAGTCAACATGGTGTTCTTCTAGGCTCAACACTAACAGAGATGCTGCCCTCCAAGCTGGGTATGTACTTTAGGGCAGAGCAGAAGGAAGAAAGAAGGGGGAAGGTTTTCTACCGGTAGTAGAGGTGGGACCAAGTTATTCTTAAATCCTATCCTATTTGTCTGTTTGATGTAAGAGAAAGCTATTACACTCCACACTGAAGTATTATTGATGATTGGAGCTTAGTGCATGGATTCATTTTCTATTTGACCAAGAGTCTTCTCAGGTCAAGTGCTATAGCCCAGTCTAGCTTGAGAGTACTGTATTCTAAGGCTACACTGCAGAAGAGGTGACGCCCTAATCCAGCAATTGGAGGACCTGTGTTTTTATCCTGGTTCTGCAACCCTGAATTGGGGCAAGATCTTATCTTCACTGGAGCTCAGATTCTTCATGTGAGAGAACAGAAGTTCTCCCTGGTTATCTGTATGATCCCTGCCATCACTGGTCTTCAGTGATTCTGCACCACCTATGCTGAAGCCAGTTTTATGGAATGAGAGTGCCCTGAGCAATGGTCATGGTACCATCCCCACTGGACAGCAAGTTTTACCTGAACTCTGCTAAGCTGAATTCCCTGATGTCATTAGCATTTATCTCTGTGCTGGCCAGAGATCAGAGTGGGAAAGTTTCAGTATCAACTAGGAAGAAAATGATCTAGGACACTAATGATCTCATCTGGTTAGAGTGAATGAGGAAGGTTCAGTCCTCATCTCCTCATCAGCAGTATCAAGAACATTTATGCCACAAAGAGGAACAAACAGCATCAATCACTTTAAGGGATTTCCAAGGAGGCCGCAACACGACTCTTCCCATTCAGGTCACTAAGGTTGGCCAATCTCATACTCAGATCACACTCAACACTTCCTCTCCTTACCCATCACCCCAACTCTGTTCTCTCCTCTGTATTGCATGTGTATGTGTCCGTTTCCCTAACCACCCATCACAATGCCATTCTCTTTGAGGACCAGGGGCATACTTTGTTCTTCTTTACCTAATCTTAGTTTTCTCTACCCACCAAGTCTGGGGAAACAATTAAGGGCACAACTGTAATACCTTTGAGTCCTGATTCTCCACCCAGAGTCATTGCTGGAAGTGTGGGGACCCATCCCCATGGGTCCCCAGCACTCCCAAACATGCCTCTTGACTCCACTGCCCAAAAGGATGATGGTCCTTCTCTGCAACTCTTCACTGCTACCACGGGTGGAAGAGGAGTGCACAGAGCTCACTGCAGCTGGCAGCAGGAGGCCAGGGCCCTGCCTCTGCCTGGGCTAGTGCTCACCATGGGTCCACTCTCACAGTTTTTGCTCCTGTCTCTCATCACAGAAGGGGAAGTTTCTTTCTTCAACAGTGATAACAGTTCCTATGAGACTCCTCCCAACTCCCAAGTAAACCTGATATTCTTTATTTACAGCTCTGTCCGCAGGTGAGCAAAGCATTCCCAGCACTAGACAAGAGGGTGTTGAATGATATCTTCCCAGGTCTTACCCCCATCAACCATGAGCTAACGTCCAAGGTCAGAATGGGTAAGAATGTAAATTTTCTCCAGACCCACAAGAAGTTCCTTCTCCACGTGAGGGTATTAGGATCACTGACTGTCTCCCCTCTTAATATGTAATTATGAATACAAATGAAATGTTTACAATATTAGGCTCAACTTAAGTCCCAAAATTCTTCTATTTTTTTCCCCAGAAAGTCTTAGGAGATTCTCAGAAAAAATAACTGCCAGTGGTCGGTTCTGAGTTGCTGGAAAGGGGTATCTTCATTACATCACTTCTCCGTGGTACCTTTCACAGCACTTTGATCACAGAAGGTAAATATTTGACAAGCAAATAAATGTATCAGATAATTCACTCTCATCTTGGAAAATGCAAAGCAAAGCTTAGAAGTGAAGGGCCATGGAGTAGTTAGTCTGTAGGAAAAAGTGAGTAGAAGGAAAGCTGAACAGACTCCTGCCTGGGCGGTACATGTTCAGACACGCAGCAGGGTGTGGGGAAAAAGGAGGCTGGAGGGCTGAGGACTGGGAAGGTAGGAAAGGGCGTGTGAAGAAAACTGAAATATTGTGGCCGGAGGAGGGAAATAATGAATAAGAAAATGAGACAGAAAAAGAGGAAATCAAGGTAGGAAGATACCAAATACCTATTTGGCCCAGACTGAAGCTATCTCACCAGACAAGATGGGAGTAGAGAAATGGCAGTGTAAACAAATAAGAAAATGATGTGGCTACTGTACAGACACCTCTGTCCTCTAAAGACAGGCAGGAGGTCGGAGGCTGGGTCACCAAATACTGAAGACTCCCTTGTGAGGGTCCTAATTTTAGCTCTGGTCTCCATCCATCTCTCTGTCCTTTCGGAATCCCACAAGACTTCTGTGTACATAACATACTTCCCCTGTGGGGCTGCTGTTGCCTCCCTATCTAGGGTATAAACTTGTTCTCAGCAAGTGCGAAGTCTCACAGCCCCTAAAAGAGTGCTGAGCACAGGGTAGCCACTTACTGATTGGACTGTGGTCATAGATCAGGGACTTCCCTGGCGGTCCAGTGGCTAAGACTCATGCTTCCAATGCAAGGGGCGTGGTGTTCCATCCCTGGTCGGGGAACTACTGACCATGCTGCCCATCGATAAGTGAGGACAGCACAGACCTTCACATCACCCTTGCAGGGGAGAGTACAAATTCTGCCACCCTAGAAACCTTTCTTCATGCTCAAACTCCTAGTCTGAAGAATATCCCTGTCCACTAAGTATTTCTTGCAGGACTGTTCAGATGAGAAAGTCAATGAAGGACATTTTCAAACTTAACCCAGCAACTACTCCCCGAGTGCCCACGATATGTCAGGCACTTTGTGGAGGCTGGAGCCACAGAGAATAATGACGCAGTTCACTATTTCTTGGAGCTCACAGTTGAGTGGGGAACGTGGGCATTAAAAAAGGAATTACATGTGTGATAAGGGTTACCAAAGGATCCTAAGAAGTACTTAGAAATTGGGCAGCCGGTTCTTTGCTATGGTATTGGCATCTCCTTCCCATCCAAGGGGTGCTATGTAAGGGCCAAAACGGAGACTGCAGGGGAAAAGCTTAGGTTGCTCCATGAACCATTAGCTACTTGTAAAACAGAAATCAGAGTAGTGGCCTCTGTCAAAGTCACGCCAGGAAATAAAGGACACATCATACATACAGTGACTCTAAAACCTGTGAGGTCCCCATACAGGCTGAGACACATTTCCCCAAGCAGCAGCTCTGCTCAGTGTCAAGGCCAATAACACCCTGGAGAGCTGGAGCCTCGGCCCTCCTCCACCATCTACAGCAAAGCTGTGAATTCTGGAGTAAATAAAAAGTGCCTGTGAGCCATGGGCCGCTGACACAAAACCCATGTGCTGAACTTCTCCAGGAGAGAAGAGCCCTTGCCAAGTCCTTACTCCTCTGTGAGAGATAAGGCTGTGGATTAGAAGCCACAGGACACGTGGCAGCAGGGAAAAATGAAAGTGAAGAATGCAAAATGTCCAGGGAAAGAAGAGCTCACGACACTCTAGATATCAGGAGACAAAGGGCCAACTCCACGTGTCTCAGCCGCCTTGAGACTAACGTCGGCTGACAACAGTGCTGCACAATCTCTGGTCCTGATTGTCTCAAGTCATTAAAATAAAAATTATATTACATTAAATATGTAATATTTAAGAAACCAAGACTATACTACAAAAGTTTAAAATCTAATTTTTAAACGTTTAAAAATCAATTTTTTTACTTCAAGAGGTAAGTTTTAGATACCAGAAAAAACATGCTATTTGGAATACATTATTGCCTGAGAAGGCTAGAAAGTTGGAAAAATAGAATGTTACCATATGAAAGAACTGGCTCGAAATTTCTCCCTTTTTGTGCATCCTTACAGAAGTAATTAAGTATTAAGGTGGTGATTACTGCAAATAAGAAAACGAAAGTTTTACACATACAACACTGATGGTGATACATTAACACTGAAATTTCATAAGTATTCTGGATGTTGTATATAAAAACTCCTCTGAAGAGCTAATGAGAGGCCCTAGGGAATTCTGGTCCTAATAAAGCATCAATAAAACCAATAGCTACTCGCCAGGTATCAAAGGCTATGAACTCCCCACAGGGGGTGCCGATAGCCAAGCCTCTGAAAGAGCTACCAAAATCAATACCAATCGCTAGACAATGACACTTAGAGGACACTGAACACGAGAATAGTTGTGTCAGGGCACCGTTTGCCAAAGCCAAATGCTTGCATTTCCAAATGGCAAATCCTTGTCAGGAGCAGATGTATGACCATGCAGGCCTGGCAGAGCTGAGAGCCATGGAAACTGTTTTGCAAGCTGCTATCATTAAGCAAGTAATAATGCTACTCAAGCCCACTCCAGTTCATAATTAAGGCAGGTTTCAACTCATCAGCCACCACACCTATTGTCTGAAAGCATCACAAAAAGGATAAGCATGCATGCATGAACTAGGGCAAAGTTAACAGTTTCAGGTAAGCGACGTGGCCAGAAACCTGGGCCAACTAGAAGCAGTGTGACAGAGGCCCAATCCCCAGCGCCCCAGACACCAGCTGCCTTCCTCCCTCTGAACGAGTGGTCCAGTGGGCACGTAGTGGACTTGCTGCATCCCCAAAGTACAAGAGGGGAGAGGGACCTGGGTGTGTGATGAGTCTGCCCCAGAAAATAAATTCATTCCTTTCCTGAGCTCCTCCACAGATCTGGGAACTAGGGACATGCAGCCTCCTACACAAAAAAGGGTGGGTTCCGCCTCAGGTGGCATTTCAGTCAAAGGCCAAGGAAAAGACACGGCACCGTGTCCACCACCACCAGCCTCAGCCACGTCCTCGGGTTGAGTGTGAGCACCACCAGTGCTATGCTGGGCACCGTGCACGCCGCAGTCACATTTCCTGCTGGGAGCTGCGTCCTCTGGGCAGATTCCACTCAGCTGCCCTCAGAAATCTAAGAAGAGTGGCCAGCAGTGTAGTGGAAAGGGTATGGCTTTGGGGTTGGGTGGACCTGAGTTCCAATCCTGGCTCTACCACTTGCGTGCTGGGTCCCCTCTACCCTTTCCACTCGCCTCTCTAAGCCTCAGCTTCCACAGGTATAAAGAGGGATTAATAATGCTTATCTTTCATATCTGTTTTAAGAATTCAGGATAACATCTAGCAGAGTGATTGGCAAAGAGGAGTTGGTCAATAAATAGTAGCTATTGTTATTACTACTAATAAATTATCATATGTGGTGCATGTCTACGTGGGGATGATTAGAAGGGAGGTGGGAAGAAAAGAGACATTGGTACAAACAATGAAATGGGCTTCACTTGTCAAGACAGGTTTTTCAGACCATCACGTATCTCTCCTATAGAAATCCTGCCTCCCTTGTAGGTATTACGTGTATGTAAACACTCTACTTTCTTTCAGCAAGTTTCCCAAAGCCTTGTGACCTGCTGCAGGCAAGTTTCATCCTGTTTCGATGGGTAGGAGAAACTGAGGTACAAAAGATCACCCGATGCTCTGAGTGAGTCAGAGGCATCACCCAAACATAAACCCAGGGGCATCTCCACTCCTTCTGGACCCAAACTATTCTAACAAATGATTCATATTGGTAGAAATCCCAATTTAAAAAAAAAAGAAAAGAAAAGATTTAGTCCTACAATGGAGAGCCCTATGTTTGGGGCAACCAGGGAGTTAATGTGCAGAAGCCCCAGGCTGGGCTTCCACAGCACATGCTCCAGCACCATCCTGTGCCAAATTCTCCTCTCTCGGTTATGTCCAGTTCTCAAAGGAGTTGAGCAGGAGCACAAACAGAGGGATCCTGCAGCATACCTTCCTCCCCACGGCCTTCTGGACTCAACCACAGGGGACCATGTCCACGCTAGGATCTGCCCATCCTCAGATCCTGGCTCTTGGACCCCACTTGCTGGTTCTTGGGCTCACACCTTTCCACCCAGCAGGCTTGTTCAGATTAGGTTCACCCAGCCTGGGCTGAAGACAGGCAGAGTGCCCTGCTTGCTGCTGTAGAAGGAATCAGCTTCATCAGAGGCAAGTCAACTTCCACCACTTTGCAGGATTTGACACTGGGTTTTGTTTCCTGCTTTGTTAGATTATTCTCCCACCTCTCTTGGTCTAATTGCCTCCTGCATACACAGCCCTGGACAAGGGCCTTTCCTTATGAAACTCGGTAGCCTCACAAAGACTGGAGGGGGATGAGGCCAAATGGCTACCAGAGACTACTGAAGAAATCCCTTCTCTCATGTCCTTCTATTAGATGGACAGTTCATGCTTCCACTGGAAGAACTCAAACCTGGAATTCCTTGCTCATTTAGTCGGGTAGTGTCCTGATCTTGTGTATATAAGAGTATTGTGCAAGGAAGGCATTTATAAATAGGCACCTGGTTTTGTGCCTAGCAGAGTGACTTGACCATAATAGGGACAAAAATATCTGCTGAATGAATGAATGAATATTCATTTTATTGGTACGTCCATGCTCTTATTTCGTGACTTGCTACTTTTTAATTGTACCTTTAAGTGATGATATACCAGCTTTTAGAAATGCAAATTCAAATTAAGTTCCTTTAGAGAAACCACTAGAATTTAGCTACGTTTAAGAGCAAATGCAAGGACCCAATCACCTATCTCATTAGTAATTTTTGCTGCGAACATGACGCAGAGCTAAGTCAACTGTTATTCTATTTCAGGGACCACAGGCATTCCTCTGTAGTCAGGGAGAGGAAACCAAAGCAACTTCTTGAGACAAGTTCAGAAAGCCAAAGAATCCAGCAACCTAGAAATGTCTCGCCAGGCCTGTATGACTTTGCTGCACGGTCACTGAGACATAACAAATATCAGGGGCGTCAGCTGACTGGAGCGTTTGCTGTTAAAATGCATCTGGGGTCAGCCCCTGCTATCTTCTCTTTCTGCTTTTGCTAAATTCACTGCAGCAGTTCAGAAGCTCTGCAGCACGGAACTACTCCCTCTCCGTGCACATTCCTCATGCCAATCCTCTTTGTAAATGTTTGCTTTAAACGTAATCTGCAGCTTTACTAAGCTCATGTCCTAAGCACACATTTCTTTCGTCATCCGTATCTGTGCTAAGAGAGCTGATGCCTTCCTGCAGCCTCAATTCTTGCCTCCAGCTTTATTCCTCAGACTTTCCCCAGGCCTTTCTCTTCTGATGGGGGCATTTCAGAACCAGAACCCTGCTGAATCCTTGAGGACAAGGTTCACTCATTACCCTTCCTTTGTATCTTCTATGTGCCTCACACATAGGAGGCACTCGATAAATATTTTTAGCAAACCGTTCTGTTCATTGCTCCCTCGACTTGTGAAGCACATTCCCATCTCCAAGCTCTTACCGAAGCCTTGCCTCCTGCCAGGAATGCACTTTCTGCTCCTTCCCATTTATGCAAATCCTGACTGTCCCTCGGGAGCAAAATCAAGCCCTCTGAGATTTTACAATTAACACACCATGTTTTTTAAATGAGTTTGAGTCTACATCTTATCTCCTCAATTATTCTGAAGTCCGGTAAACTCCATCTGGGCTGAAGCAACTTACCAGAACCAAAACCAGCTGAGAAAGGGGATCCACTGCCAAAGCTCTGCCTAGGGGTGATGTCAGGGGTCTTTCCAAATCAGACACTGGGATAGCAAATGAAAGATGCAACCTGGAGGTGGAAGCTATGCAAATGATTTAGACTCAAAGGCAAAAGCAAAGGAATATAACAGGTGCAGAAACTGAGGTTAGGAGATGGTCAGTCCAGAAGGACGCCCTAGGACAAGGCTCATTGGCCCTGACACTGATATTGAAACTCCAGGTCCTGCCCCTTCAGGCAGGATGACCTGGCCCTCAAAGTAGTCCTCCCCAGCTCTGGCACTGACACTGCCCAGTAGGAACAGCTGGATCCCTTATTAGAACACTTCCATCCTCACCCAGGATCTAGCACAGTGTTGTACCAACAGCAGGAAGGAAGGAGAGCAAAGAGGGCAGAAGGGAGACAAGCAGATCATGGGTCCATTCCCCTCGGCCAGTTCAGAAGACCAGAGCGATCCCAGGTACCTGCCCTCCTCACACCTACCCGCTCACACCCAGTTGTCTTTAATAACTGTCACATCTTTCATGCTTTGGGGATTGCTTTAATCTCTCTGGAAGGTTTTGAGTTCCTCAAGCATGGGGACTCTATCTGCTCTTTTTTGTATCTACCACTGAGGAACAGGTGCTGGTTCCAGCCTCCAGGGTGGGCATGCTGGGGGTCTCCGTGGGGAGGGTCTCACTGCACTGCTCAAGGGGCTCTGGGCAAGATTCTGCTTCTAGTGAAGCAAGGGCAGCCGGGACATCTTTGTGGGTTCAGCCACTCTGCCTTTGCCTAGTTTGCCACAGTTGTGTCTTTCTTCCGCCCAAAATGCACAAAAACAACCATGCCAAGAGGGGAGTAGAGTTCCTCCCACCCCTATCTAATAAGGCTTCCCCCAGGCCTCTGCCTATTTATGGGGGGGGGGGGGCTGGAGGACTCTGTCCTCATGATTCTTCCCATAGCCGTCAGCAGAGGGATGGGGCCTCACCCCGGGTCCAGTTTATGGCCCCATCCAAGTCCTGCCAAACTCGTCACTGCTAAGTGCACCAAGAAGGGACATGGTCTGAGCATGACTTGAGACTGGGCCTGCCTTGTCTCCCTGCTTACTGTTTTTCAAGGCAGAATCACACCTAGGGGAGGAGACTGTTAGTATCATGATGGCCTCTCCTTCTAATCACATGCAAAGTTGGGAAACTAAGTATCAGGGGAATTCTGAGCAGTAAAAACAAAACAAGATTAAAAAACAAAACCCAAGCCCTCTTAAACAGAAGAATGGGAACTCCAGCTCTATTCAGTGAAATCTGATTTCAGATCAACTGAGTGTAGAAGGAGTAAAGAAGCCCATGTTACAGAAGAGCGAATCAAAGCAGCCAAGCAAAATCCAAATGGCAAAACGGGTGAGGCACATGGTTATTTTTACAATCAACGTGAAAGAGGCAGGACTGTGGGAGAGAGAAGCTGACCAGTCACAGCTACAGAGAAGCAGCTCCCTGAGCAGACAGGTGGGCTGGGGCTCACCTTTCCTGTTCCAGGCCCTGTGTGTTATCTCTGAGCAAACAAAAGCTTGTCTCTTATCAGCTGCCAGTGTTGACCCAGCACTTGAACACACAGAGGCTCACACAGGGGCTGCTAAATCCATTACACAGATGAGAAAACCAAGTCCTCAAAAGATTTGCTCCAGTCTTCTTACAGAAAAATAAGATAACCAGAACTTGAATTTGGCTGTTCTAACACCAAGCTTAGAGCTCCCTGCACAGGCTCAGGGGCCCTGGGGCCTCTGCTGGAAGGGAAGGAACTCAGCTGAGTAGTAAGTGAGGTCCCCTGGGCTTTTTCACCCCTTCTAAACAGGAAGTGAGAACACAGACTCCTGTCTAACCCCCAAGCTGCCCTATTATTCCAGTGAACCCCCAGGCTCAACAGACTTTGGTGGCTGTGAACTGGCCCTCAGCCAAAGGCATGAGTTCAGCCGCACTCTTTGACGCCAAAGCTGCTTCTGGTAAAACAAATCTATAAAGAGAGTTCTCCTAAGGAGTCCCCACCCAGCTCAGCCAAAGGGAGAGAATGGGTGGGTGACAGGGCTTCCTATTTTAGGAAATCTGTCAGTTCTCTATCAGCAGAGCCTGGGCCTCCAGCCAACAGGTCTCTGGAGGGAGGAAGAATGAGGAGTCGGGGGCAGCTGTAGAGAACATGTGTCCCCACTGCGGGAGCCCCAGGGTGGGGTGGGAGTGGGGGGGGGGGGGGAGTGTCAGCCTCTCTGAGCTCTCACTAATGCAACACCACTATGGCCTGGTTCCCCTTCCTCCTCCGTGGGGCAGAGACATTGCTTCCCACAGCCAGGCCTGAGGCCACTGGGGAAGTTGGGGTTGAGAGTGTGCCCCTCGTCCTAGCAAAGTTTGTCCAGAGGTCAACAAGCCCACATCTGTCCTCTACCCCTGGAGGGAAGAAGTGGTCCCCTGCCATGTGACCCTGGGCAATTTCCTCATCTTGAAAAAAGTGACAGCAGCACCTCCTGCATAGAATACTATGGTGACTAACGAGGGAATGTGCGTGAATTACCCAGCACATGTGGACATTCAACTAGCAGCCGTTGTCGCCTCCTCCCAGCAGATACTCTAAATCCTGTGGCCTCAGCCCCTCAAAGATCTTGTTCTGTATCATCAAATACAATTTTCCCTAAACCCCAAACACATTTCTCTCTACCCCAGCTGCACACTCCTGTGTGTAACTCCGGCAGTCCCATTTCTGGCCCTCAGTTCTACTGGATATTTTGTCTACCAAGCACTTATATCACATTTACTACATGCCTCTGAGACCTTAATAAATCTATTTCTCAAGATGCCCGCACAAACTGTACTGGGGAGGAGCACAAAGGGAAGATTCACACGTTGTTTGGGGCACTGTGATGGGACGAAGCAGCCCCTGGGCTCAACCCCTTTTACTTAATCATCACCCAGTTAAGCTTCCACCTAATGCTCCCAGCACCACACAAGAAGTGCTATTTTTGCAAAGAAAAATTTGGTGGCTAACCCTTATTTCTGTTTCTGAATACAGTATATTTCTTCTCTCTGGGTGTTTTCAAAGTCTTATTCTGCAGATTTCTGATGTCAATGTGTTATCTTTCTTTAAGAACTTTCCTTGGCTCAGCCCCTCCCACCATACATTCCAGGATGGAAGCAACCTCAAGAGCAGAAGTCAGACTACTGGGTCAGCAAATAAGGGGTGTGGACGCCCTCTCCTCTTAGACCTCTTAGCTCGGCTAAGGAGGACATTGGTGACAAGCTGGGGGCCACAGCTGGAGGAGTGCGTGTTAGCAGCTTCCAGAGAATGAAGCAAGATATTTCAAGTCAAAATCTCTGCACAGGCCCTGGGCCAGGGCCGCACAGCACAGTGTAATTACAGGGAACAATCTAAAAAATTAATCTTGAATGGGCAGGCAGTGCAGTGCCTCTGAAAATAGACAGCCATTGGGTCCTCTCCTCCCAGGAGCGGGCAGCCGCTACCTGAGGCAGCACAAACAAGTGAACTTTCTAAACCAAAATAGTATCCTGGGTCTGAGAAACAATGAAAGACAAAAGCCAGAGCTCAGGGAAGGGTTTTTATAAAGTCCTAAAGCACCTCTGCAAAGAAGCTAAAATAAGATAAACCTGCTGAACAGCTGTCAACCCGCATCACCTCTCTGCCCTTATTAACTAGTGATAGTGACCAGGAGGTGGCGGCTGTTGTGTCGTCATCATCCCCCTCACCCCCCTCATCATCCAACCATGGCCCATCTTCACCGCTGGACACAGCTCCTACTTAGGCTCTGGGCCTGCCTGCACGTCTGATGAGGCAAAAGAGGAGGCTAGATTTGGTTAAAGAGGTTGGTGTGGGGATGACAAGAAAGCAGGATAGAAGGAGAGAGATGCGGAAGCACAAATTCCTAGCAGACAAGGCCTACTACCAGGTATCTGAGACTCAGCTGATTCCACCAGAAACATGAGGTGGTAGGTGGACCAAGGCAAGGGCTTTGCTTGTCTGCTCCCCTACCGGCACTTGCCTCCCTGGGATCCTTGAGTTGGAACATATTTTGAAAGTACCAGGGATACCAAGTTCCCAAGACCCTGTTGCACATTTATTTCCTTTTCTATTTCAACAAGGACACTATTTTGTCCTCGTTTAGTGATACTTTGCAGACAATTTTCTTCTGGACTGGAGGCTGGTCTTATCAGATAATCCACGCATCTACTGGGTGCCCACCAACATGTCCCACTAGGAAATGAATGCTGTAGGAGGGCTGATTTATTAACTAAACAAAGGAACAACAAAATATCACACACCCAGAGGCAATGGATCCAGGGACAGGGAGGCAGGACTAACACACGAGGAGTCCCCTTCAGGACAGGCAGGGAAAGCTGAATTTCCCCAGCCCCTCTACTTCTATGCTTTTTTTTTTCTTTTTGTCTTGGGATTTTATTTTTTTATTGAAGTATAGTTAATTTACAATATTCTGTTCAAGTGTACAGCAAAGTGATTCAGCTATACATATATATATTCTTTTTCAGATTCTTTTCCATTATAGGTTATTACAAGACATTGAGTATAGTTCCCTGTGCTATACAGTACGTCCTTGTTCTTTACCTATTTTATATAGGTAGTGTGTTTATGGTAATCTCAAACTCCTAATTTATCTCTACCCTGCCCCCATGCTTCTTGCTCTGAGGTGAATGTCCTGAGAAGACATCCCAGGATTTAATAACCACGTAGCATGTGTGCCTTTCTCCATGCTGGGGCCTGGCCTCCCAAGTTCCCAGAAAGCAGAGGTTCCACTGGAAGGGAAAAGTCCTCTGTGATGAACATTAGCATATTCATCAGATGCTAATATAGCCCTGCCTGAGCTGCATCCATTGCACCTGGCTCTCTTCCTTTTCTCCACCTCCCAGAATGGGGAAGGCCTTCTTTTCTGCTGAGCCCACAGCTGGTGAGCTTCAAGGTGCAATGTGACATTAGACTCCCTGGTGACATCCCCTGGTGGTTGCCATGGTGCCTGGCTGAGCCACTCAGCTCCCTACTCACACTCAGCCTGCAGCTCCTTCGGCAAAAAGGCAGGACGTCAGCGAGACGAGAGGTAACACGCAGGGGCACTGAAATCCCATTTCAGTCAACACATACCTCATCAACCTCAACAAGCACCCGGCTTGCTCACATGCTCCCTGTCAACCCTGGAGGGCAGAGGTCAAAATAAAACCTCTCAAGGGCAGGACTGGTGAATGGAGAAGAGCATACAGAGCCCCCTGCGAGCCATAGGCAGAAAATAAGCCCCTGGCACATGGCAGGTGCTCAATAAATACTTGTTGCTCAAATAAATAAATATATAAATGAACGAATAAAAGCAGGCCGAGTGTGGTTTAGGCCTCTTGAGGGACATTTTCTGAAAAGACGCAGTTGGTATCAGCAATTGGTAGACTTGATGTGTTATTTTCTGCCTCCCAAAATGCTTTCCTGTGTTATCACACTTGGTCTCTGCAACAAGAAAGGGCACTGAAACTGGGCTGGGAAATCATTTCCATTTTGCAGCTGAGAAAACTAAGGCGCAGAGAGGTGACCTAGCCGAGTGACTCAGCACTCGGGCGGAGGTCACGGAGGGGAAGCCCTCTCCCCCCTCCTCTAATGGCTCAGCCACAGGCCCTCTTCCTTCCCCCCGACCCAGGCAGGAGCCACGGGACACCTGAGAGGGGGCTGGGGACTCAAGTGCGCACTGAAGCCCTGTCCATGCCTTGACTCACTGGGGCCTCGAATGATGAAATATTTATCTGGTGATAAGACCTTGCCCTTTAGATCAAGTGGCCGCTCTTGCCTGGATTACCTGACAATGAAGTAGAGCCAGTGTCAGTGTCTGCTGCCCCGAACTGCTGGAGCCTCACTCACTCCCGCTTGCACCCGAGCCATGGAGAACAGACCCCCGCCTCAACCCTCCAGCAGGGAAGCAGAACCACCAGGAGGAGTTAGAGACAGAGCACAGGCCCTGCGACCCTGGTCCCCAGCCACATCGCCTCCTCAGGGCTGCTGGCGTCTGGCCTTTCTGCTTCCCTTTCCTCCCTCAACGATGGCTCCTGGGAACTGGCCTGATCTTTCTGCAAATCACTGTCACTGCCCACAGCAATCCACAAGATTCTCTCCCGGACAGGACTGCCTACTGAGCAGAAGACAACCTGCTTACTGTCGGCAAACATTCAGGATTAAAAGCATAAATTACAAAGGCTGATGAGAGCAAACAAATTGTTCACAGTCACCGTCCCAGTGACTTCCTTTTCAATTGACATTTTGAGTCCCTTTGGCCTCAAGCTCCTGATGGTGGGTTTCAACACGCTTCCCTCTTGTCAGCCCATCAGCCCGAAGGCGCCATTATGCCCACAAGCTCTGGTAATTCTGAAGAGTCCCACACTCAGCCTGCTTTAGAGCAACTTTGAGGATTAAACGAGATAATTTGTAAGAAGCTTTGGAAAATGTAGCTTTATGGTAATCAGGTTAGTTGTCAGTGTACTGGTCTTTCTCCATCTGACTCACCTCCACGTGTTCTCAGCCCCAGGAGCTGAGCCCTGAGGAAGGCTCCACCTTGAGTACTCTTGCCGGCTGTCTTCTGGTTTGGCCAACAGGAGGCAGGAAAAACGGGCAGGGATTTCTTCCCCACTCCTTCCCTGCTATGGTGCCCTGTCTCTGGAAGCCCTTCCTCCACAGCCGCAGTCCCCCTGGGTCAGGCACCAAGACTTCCTTCTTCCCTTTGCCCTTAGGGAGGAAATGGCTCCCCCCAGATGCACGTCTCCAGGTACCTCAATGCTCCACGTTTGTTCCCTCAACCCTGCCCGCTACTCTGTTGATTCTTTTATTAAAGTCTTTCTATTAGAACCACCTGAGATAAATTCTGTTTTTCTGCCAGGCCCCTGAATGATAAACTCAGAGACACCCACATCTGTGTCTAATCAGCTGAAAGGGCCCACCTTGGCCTCATTCATCACCAGGAACAGAGAAAGGACAGTGTCCAATGCTGGTTAAGGTACTTCAAGGCAGAGCTTCCAAACCCCCAGAAAGGCCAGCTGGCCTTTCCTCCCTCCTCTCATCTTTCTAGTGGGTTAGCTGCACGTTCTTATAAAGCAGCTCAACATGGGCTGCCAGCAGTCTGACATCAGGATGGAAGAATACAGAGGCCTCGGAGGTTCTGCATTTTCTGGAATCTAATGATTCTGCTGACCCTCTGGTGTTGGCAATAGCTATTTCAGTTTCAAGATGCTTAAATCACGTCTTTGTTCTTTCTGCTGTGTAACTAGGGCACCACTATGAGTCTGGAGCAATTACTGTTTGGGGTAGGCGTTTTTACTGGGAGGGGAATTACGTGGGTTGTTTTGTTTTTGTTTTTTCCTTGTTCTGAAGGAGTCAAACCGTGCACTTGGAAGAAGGTCAAATTTGTTTGGGATTTCTTCCTGTAGGAGGTCCACAGATGACCTCTTCTTCAAATGGCGCTTCTTCTGTCCATTACTTCCTCCTCTGGCTTCAGGGTGGGTGTCTAGGTTGGGAGCTCCAAGGCCTCTCCTCCTCTTTTGTATTTACCGCCCTCTGATGTCCAGGTAGTTGCAAGCTTGGCTGCCAAATGCCATTCATGTATTTACTGAAGGCCTGCCGTGTGCCAGATGAGACACTAGACACAGGGAAACGATGGTGACCACTGTCCTTGCCCTCCAGGACTTCACAGTCTAGTGAGAAGGAAGACAAGAAGCTCAGGGGGAAAAAAAAAGAGGAAGCTCAGGGAATTAACAGTCGCTCCGGCGAGGGGGGAGTGGAGGGTTGGGGGCATCACCCTGGGCTTTGCTTCCTGATGTGTGTTCTCGGGCGGGATCAGGTTCACAGTTAGCCTATTTTCCACACCTCAGAGGAAATGTGCTTCATAAATAAGTAACCACACCTGAGTTACTATGCAAATAAATTCAGCTCTGCTCTTGAACAGCCAGGTTCACTTTTCCAGTAGCCTTCTCTCTCCACCTTCCACACTCTGTGCTATATTTACTCTATGCAACCCATTTATTGCGGTCTGTCATTGCTGAATGAGACAGCCAGCCTCAAAAAGAAAGAATAATTTGGAGGGTCTTTACCTGGCTCTGCTGAGCCCGAGTTCCCCTCAAGCACCAGTGTTTACCCTGGCCCCGTCTCCTGCAAAAAAACAAAGACTACAGAAAATACCAACAGTGATAGCTAAATCTACTAAGATGAAGAAAAGGGGAGGGGCCCAGTAGAATAAAACCGGTAGGAAACCTCTCTTGCTGCAGTGGACTCCCTGAGTATTTCAAATGCAGCTCAACACAAGTCCTGACTCACCTTCACTCACCTCACAGGAGAGCCGCACAGGCAGAGGCTAAGTGCAGCCACAAGTTGTGCTGCTGAGAATTTTCTGATTTCAGTTCAGACTAGTTTCCAAAATGTTCTGGGGATTCTAAACTTTCACTCTCCTAGATACTTCAGACTATGCCATAACTAATCCCATATCTTGCATTTATTTGGGAAAGGAGGCCCCAACATTCTATGCGGGTGGGATAGGAAGTGAAGACTAGGGAATCTGGCATCCCTTTTTGTTCCCATTTTCCTTTGTGAAAATCCTTCAAATTAAAAAGTCATTGAATGTTGGAGTTAAAAAGAGATGTTGGTGATCACTTAGTCCAATGGCCTCTCCTCATTTTAGACAGCTAATCCGAGAAAACGGGCGGCGATCAAAGTCCCACAAGCTAGGGGCTGAGCTAACCCAAGCTCCAGGCCAGCTGCACTACTGCCCTGGGAATTTATACACAAGGTACTGGCAGAGGGCAGAGGGGGGTTGTGTGGCCATTAAGGGAATAATGGAAAAAACTCCAAAGAGGAAGAAATCAGCTGACATTTAGCTTGCCATCCAGGCTGGCTGTCACAAGGCTTAAATTGGAAGCAGGTGAATCTGCCTGATGAGAGTTGAAGGAGAGAAGTGAGGAAGAGGGGGAGGGAGGGAGAGAAGAAAGAATACATTTCAGAATCAACAGAACCTGAGACTCTGCTTTTACTCTGTGTACTAGGGTGGCAAGGGCTGGATGGAACAAGAGTATGGGAAACGTTCCTGGAGGAGGGAAAATGCTTCTTGTGTTAATGATAAAGGATAAAGGCAAGTGGAAGGTAGGGAAAGCGGCCTGTGGTAGACACAGGGATTCACCTCTGTCTACCACAGGCAGGTCCCTTTCCTGAATGGAGGGTTTATTCCCCACCCTACCCCACCCCCAAGGTGGGAAAGCTGCTGGAAGAAGACCTCCAGCTATTGGTCCTCTTTGGGGAGTGCCTGGGCTAAAAGGAAGCTGCGCTGCTTCAGTGGCAGCCCTCATGCAGTGACATCCACAGATGGATAAGGCCCAGTCCTCTTGCCCCAACTGGGGACACCTGAGACGGGCCATCCCAGCCTCAGAGCTTACCACATGGTCAGCTGAGCTCTTCGCTGGGATTGCTTCAGAGCTTACCTTGTCCCTCTGCAGGCCTACTTTCTCCTCCCTCCTTCCAGTGTTGATACCAAGGGTGCCACCCTAACAAATAGCTTGCACACAAATCTCCATCTCAGAATCAGCTTGGGGAACCCAAATGGCAACACTGCTTATCTAAGTAAACACAAAGAGCCCCACTGAAGGCAGAGAGAAAACCTCCATCTGCTGAATCTGGCTAAGTAACTCACACCTGTGAAAGCACATGGCCTAAGTCCTGATATAGAGAATGAAGTTAAGGTTCTGTCTGGGTGACGGGTTGTCATCTCACCACCATCCAACTGTCAGAGCAGTAAGATGATACAGGCTATTCCTTCCCTTGCAAGACCACACCCTGCCTGAGCCAGCCAGCCAGAATTAAGTTCAGGCAATTCTTAAAGACATTTAAAGAAGATTCCAAAACCACCTTTGGAGCTGGCCCCATGTAAAGTTGATAAACCTTAATTAACTATCAGAAAAGTTCCTCTACAATAAATTTAAATTCCTCTCACCCTGTATATATTGATTACTTTTTGCTACCTTAGGCAGAGGTAGAAAAATAGAAAACATAAGCTTCTTTGTGTAGTGACATCTCATGATTCACCTTCAATCTCTTCTTCAAGGTGAATGATCCCATTTCCACTATTTTTTGGTGGGGGGGGGGGGGTGCAAAAGGTTATACTTTCCATCCCATCATCATGTCTGTGGCTTTCTGTAAAGGCCACAAAGGAATCTTTTTCAAATCTTGGTCAATTTAATGGCTGTCCTTTTCTCTTCGACGAGAGTCAGCTTTATCCACCTGCGTGGCAAATGACACAATAACAAGGCACCATCAACAAGCCAACAAGGGCACTGTCCTTGCTTTCTACTCTTCAAAGCCAGCATTCCCACAGCCGGGAGAACCTAACAGGGCTTCGAATTGAAGAGGTGGGAAGGGATCAAGAGGTGGGAAGAAAAAAGGTAAACCTGAGGCTGCACGGTTCCTGGGAACAGAGAAGCTACGGTCCGTCCGCCCCTCTCCCCACCCCCCCCACCCCCGCCCCGGCCCGGAGAATGCGGTGGGGGTGGGGGGTTCTGCAGAACTCTGCCAGAGGCAGGCAGCTCATGTTGGGGGGTTGTGTGCTTCTGCCTATGAGAAGAATCTGAGCACATTAGTTATTTCTTCCTTGCCAAGAATCCTTGAGATATGTAGATTTCTGAACTGAAAGTGAGATAAGGCCTATTTGCTTGCTTCCCTGCACCTATTGCAGGATGCTTCCGGATGTGTATGGTAAATAATGGTTTATGTGGGAGAGAGAAATAAAGGAGATACTCTCACTTATTTGGCTATATTTGATCCACTGAATAATTATTATGTTTAACTGTGGATTCGTAGGGGTTTTATACTCATTGGGAAAACTTGCACCAGTGGTTTTCAACCACTTGGCAAGGCCTGGAGACACTTCTACTCGTCCTGACTGGTTGGGGTGGGGAGCAGGGAGAGCTACCGCCATCTAGTGGATAGAGGCCAGAATGCCGCTAAACATCCTACAGAGCAAGGACAGCCTCGCACAACAAAGAGCTATCTGTCCAAAATGGTGATAGTGCTGGGATTGAGAAAGTCTGACTTACAAATAATTCCATGTCCTCCTAAATGTATTCACCTCTTCAAGAAGCTTCAAGCACATTGTTGTTTCTCCTCCTCTCCACACTCAATGGGCCTGGAGAAATTACAAGCTGCTTGACCAACAAGCTGCCTTATTTTTGATGGAGGCAGAACTGAAGAACAAAGACAAGTGAAACCCAACTGTGAGGTGAAAGCAAGCTTGACCTTGGCTCATGGGCTCCCTTCAAAAGCTATTTACGTGGAGGCTGAGTCAGAAAATAACAAGGAATTCTCAGAATTACTTCCAAGGTCAGGGTCCTGTTCACAGGCACAAAGAGATGCCTCTTGCTTTCAACTCTGTAATAATCTCATCCCTCCACTTTGAATCAAGGATTGAACACTGTGTAAGCAGAATAACCAGGTACTCTATTCAATTGGTTTTGAAACCATCTCAATGACTTTGAGAAAACAGATTTGGCAGTAAACTGACCAGCCTGGGATATTTTTGTGTATACATTTCTTGCTTTTCTGAAGAACAGACTGAGCATGCCAGAATTTTTCAAAGCTAAAATTATGGTACAAGCAACAGCTTTGCAGGCAGCCTGTGCATTAACGTGTATTAGCAGAAACAGGAAAGTCAACCAGGCCATGAAGGCCTGGTCAAGCATATAACAGTGTGGGATTGCTGCATAACAGGGAGGATCCCACTACAATACGGCCTTTGAAATGTCTTAAAAAGAAATCTTATGTCTAGAAAACAAAGCCCTCAACTCCAGGCCCAAATTCACCCCACTCACTCCACCCTCATTCCTACTTCAACTTGAAAAGCTCAAAAAGAGAAAAAGCACTAGAATTTAAAACATTTTAATGTAGAGTAACTATTTTTTCTTTAAAGGGCCATCTTCTTAAGAATACAAATCCCCCGATAATAGTCCTCAAAGAGGCTTCTGGGAGGATGGCAGAGTAGGAAGCACCAGGAATCTGTCTCCCCACCCAGACAACAATTGCACTGGCAGAACGTGTCTGATGTAACTATGGGGACTCTGAAGTCTACTGAATGCTTGCAGCTTCCAGGAGAAGGCTTGGACAGTAAAGTGCAGTTAATTGCAGTCAATTTTAGCTCTTAGTACACTAGCAGCTACCCATCCCACACCCCCAACCCCATGGCAGGCAGCAGTGCACCTGTCCCTGGAGCAGCTTGCACACGGCTTGCAGGAGTCAGGGTGGGTAAGAAGAACCATGTCTTCCAAATAAAAGGGATCTCTGCTCTGAGTACAGATCTGTATTCTGTCTTTCTTCTATGAGGAAAGACAAGAAAATGATGGTTGAACAAAATGAAAATGTCAGTAAAGAGATAGAAAACCTAAAAATAAACCAAAAAGAAATTCTGGAGCTGAAAAGTATAATAACTGAAGTGAAAAATTAACTAGAGGGATTCAAAGGCAGATTTCAGCAGCAGATGCAACAATGGAAATACTGAGTCTGAAGAACAGAAAGAAAAAAAACTGAAGAAAGAAAAAACAGAGCCTAAGGGACCTGTAGGACACCATTAAGAGGACCAACATATATATGTGGGAGTCCAAAAAGAAGAGTGAGAAAAAAGAGCAGAGAATATTTGGTGAAATAATGGCTGAAAAGTTCCCAAATTTGAACTCCAAACAGGATGAACTCAAAGAGACCCACAGTGAGACATGTTATAATCAAACTTTAGAAAGACAAAAACAAAGAGAGAATCTTGAAAACAGCAAGAGAGAAGTGATTCATCATATACAAGGGATCTTCACTAAGATAACTATATTTCTCATCAGAAACAAGCTTTGGAGGCCAGAGCAGTGCTATTCAAAATGCTAAAAGTGGGACTTTCTTGGTGGTGCAGTGGTTAAGAATCTGCCTGCCAATGCAGGGAACATGGGTTCAATCCCTGGTTCAGGAAGATCCCACATGCTGTGGAGCAACTAAGCCCACGCACAACTAGGGAGTCTGTGCTCTAGAGCCTATGAGCCACAACTACTGAGCCCATGTGCCACAATTACTAAAGCCCACACACCTAGAGCCCATGCTCCGCAACTAGACAAGCCACCACAATGAGAAGCCCGTGTACCACAACGAAGAGTAGCTGCCATTCTCTGCAACTAAAAAAAGCCCACATGCAGCAACGAAGACCCAACACAGCCAATAAATAAATAAATAAATTTATTTTAAAAAATGCTAAAAGGAAAAAAAACTGTCAAGTGAGAATTCTAGATCCAGCAAAACTGTCCTTTAAGAGTGAGGGAAAAATTAAGACATCCTCAGATAAATGAAAGCGGACAGAGTTTGTTACCACTAGACCTTCTCTGAAAAAAATGCTCCAGGATTCCTGCAGGATGAAATGACAAGACACTAAGACAGTAACTCAAAGTCATATGAAGAAGTAAAAATCTCAATAAAGTAAACACATAGGCAATTATAAAAGCTCATATTATTGTAACAATGGTTTGTAACTCCTTTTGTCATCTACATGATTTAAGAGAGTAATACATTTTTCTAAAATTATCAGTCTAAATGCTAGTATTATTGTGACTTGGGTTGTAACTCTAAATTTTGTTTTCTACATCATTTAGGAGACTAACACATTTAAAAGAATTGTTAGTTTATGGATTTGGGCACAGTGTTTAAAGATGTAATTTTGTGACATCAGCAACCAAATGGGTGGCAACGGAGCTATTAAAGTAGCAGTCTTTTTTTTTTTGGTAGTAAAATATACATAACAAAATTTACCATCTTAACCATTTTAAGTGTCCAGTTTAGTGGTATTAAATTCATTCATAAGGTGTTACCATTACTACCACCCATCAGTATAACTCTTTCATCTTGTAAAACTGGAACTCTATACTGATTAAACAATAACTCCCCATTCTGCCCTCTCTTGAGCCCCTGGCAACCACCATTTCACTTTCTGTCTTTATGATTTTTACTACTAAGCACCTCGTATAAATGGGATCATACAGTGTATGTCTTTTTGTGACTGGCTTATTTAACTTACTATAATGTCCTCGAGGTTCATCCATGTTGTAGCATATGTCAGAATTTTCTTCCTTTTTAAGACTGAATAATATTCCATTGTACATATATACCATACTTTGCTTATCTATTCATTGGTCAATGGATACCTCAGCTGCTTCCACATTTTAGCTCTTTGAATAATGCTGCTATGATCATGGGTGTTCAAGTATCTCTTCAAGACCATACTTTCAATTCTTTTCAGTATATACCCCAAAGTGGAATTGCTGGATCATATAGTAATTCTGTGTTTAATTTTTATGCTAAGTGAAATAAGCCAGTCACAAAAAGACAAATACCATATGATTCCATTTATGAGGTACTTGGTCAAAAATCATAGGCAGGAAGTAGAATGATGGTTGCCAGAGGCTGCAGGGAGGGAAGAACGGGAAGTATAGCGTTTCAATTTTACAAGATGAAAAGACTTATGGGGACAGATGGTGGTAATGGTAACACATTATGACTGTATTTAATACCACTGAACTGGACACTTGAAAGTGGTTAATACCACAATTTAAAAATTAGGGAAAAAAAAAAAAGAATAGTCCTTACATTACCCAAGTTTACAAACAGAATGCTGTATTTTAAAATGTGCCTAGCAACAACCAGACCAGCCTACTTCTGCAAAAAAACAATTCAATTCACTGAAAGAGGTGAAAGTCTTAGTGGCATCTCTATCGCCATCTACTGAATTGAATTTGTACTATATTCTAGCAAATCCTAACCAAAGAAAGGTCTTTGTAATATATGTGCTTTCATTTTAATTTTAGCCACTGGAGTCTCTCTGTCAATGTTTCTCCCACTCTCGTTATTGATCCTAGTATCAGCACAAACCTGTTTCTGGATGTTGGGCTCCGGAAATGATTATTACAAATACTCCCTCCAGAGAAGCTGGGCAAAAATCACATGCAAACTTTACATGCAGACTGTTTGCTCTCTGTTCGAGCCCTGCAATTCAAAACCCATGATTGTTAACCCATAAATGCCTAGATCTTTAAGCAACTTGGCAGAAATCTTTGACAATTCAGTCCCATTGCTTCCAAAATGTACACTCTCACATCGATTCTCTGTTTTCAAACTGTGTGAGCCTCTGTGTGGTGAGCAAAGAGCTCAGGAGGAAATGGATGGGATTTTATTATTAGACATCTCCATGTGCATATAACCGGAGTTCAAGGGTGACATGCACTTCATGTTAAGCACAAATCAGACTAAAGCTGGCCCTATTTATAATAGTACATACTGTATGATCTGACCCAAGAAAGCAAAATAGCAGAATATAACTCACGCAACTGTTCCTTGGATGAAAAAGGTGGATCCTCCTCAGGGGCCTTAGCATGTCAATACACATGGGAGCTTGAAGGTACAGTGTGCACTTAATGCAGGTCTGAAAACGCTTCATGGTAATGACTCCTGCAGGCCGTCTGATAACACAACATGAGAATGACAGCCCCCTACTACAGCCACAATGGATTTTCCACTGAAGAGCTAACTGAGTACAAACAAGGATCCATTTAGGAAAATCTTCAAAATTTACCTTCGTAGCCCCTTTTTAAAAACTGTAATACTGCTTCTTTACCATCCTTATGGTAATAGAGTTGGAGAAGAATACTGATAGATTAATCCTTTGGTGTGAGAGAAAAAGGTGTCAAATTTACTTAAGAATCATGTTTCCTTTCCTGTTTCTATACACAAATTATATCTGTGTTGCTTTCCAAGTTCCTCTGCATTAGAAATCAAAATGTCCTCCATTCTGGACCAGCGATACATACAGTAGCTGTAACTTGCAGGTTAAAGAATCCTGCCTTCTATTGCCAGGGCATCAGTAAATTGGGCATTCTGTAGCAGCTTTTTCTGAATGAGAAAACATGGTAGCACTTTACTTCTTTTAACCATCCAAAGAGCTTAATTTAAGGTCAACGGAGGGCTTCCCTGGTGGCGCAGTGGTTAAGAATCTGTCTGCCAATGCAGGGGACATGGGTTCAATCTCTGGTCCAGGAAGATCCCACATGCCGCGGAGCAACTAAGCCCGTGAGCCACAACTATTGAGCTTGCGCTCTAGAGCCCATGAGCCACAACTACTGAAGCCTGTGTGCCTAGAGCTTGCACTTCGCCAACAAGAGAAGCCACCGCAAAGAGAAGCCCAGGCAACACAACGAAGAGCAGCCCCACCAGCCACAACTAGAGAAAGCCTGCAGATAGCAACAAAGACCCAACACAGCCAATAAATAAATAAATAAATAAATAAATAAATAAATAAATAATTTATATAAAAAATAAAGTCAATGGAAACAAGAAATTAAATCGGGCTCCTGACTTTAGGAAAGAGGTTTTAAATTGGTGGTCTATAGGTCAAGTTTGGTTGTAGATATGTTCTATGTAGCCTGCACAGTATTCTGAAAATCAGGACTGCTCTCATCAAATCTACATTTCCAGCTTCTGAGAGGATAATTCTAAGTTCATAATCCTGCATGACAAAATTGGCTGGAACCTATCACAATTGTTCCTTTTAAGAAGTCTCTAGATCCCCCTATGCCTGACGGTAAAACATCTCATTCATTTACAGTAGGACCAGGTCTCTACAGATTCTTGAGAGTGAACTTTCATTTGGAGGCTAACAAAAGAATATCAGGAGAGACTGACATAGATTCCCAAGGTATGGAGGGTACCTGTAGATAACTGACAATAAAAAAGAAGCAAAAGGAAATCGCTACATATATAATAGTATCTTTATTATGTATCTAACTTTTTAAAATTCAAGAACCTAATAAATTGCAACTACTAGCAAACTGACAACTTTCTATGGGTTCAGTAGTGCTATATTGGTTTAACTTTGTTAAAATGCTGTTTTTTTCTGAGAAGGAATGAAAGAAATTTACAAGCTTTCTGCAAGATGGAAAAGTTGAGGGGAATTTCGTGGTGGTCCAGTGGTTAGGACTCCATGTTTCCACTGCAGGGGGCATGGGTTCAATCTCTGGTTGGGGAACTAAAATCCCTGCATGCTGCTGTGAGGTGTGGGAAAGAAGGCAAGAAAGGAAAGAGGGAAGGAAGGAAGGGAGGGAGGGAGAAAGAAAGAAAAGAAAATGAGAGAAGTTGAAAAAAAACAAATCATGAGGCCTGGACTTTGACTTTTAACTTAACTTATACTTAAGCAATCTAACAGAATTAAAAGCAACCGAAAAATAGTATTTTCATCTGTTAAGGTTAAAAAAGTGATTGAAAATAACAGTTATTTCTTAATTATCCAGGATTTAGAAAAAGTTTTAAATGTTAAGAAAATTTTTTCATTACATTTGTTTCAGAAAATCTCTAAACCTTTCCGAATGAATGAAAGTAATGGAAATTCATTTTGATAAATGCTTGACTACAATAATTAAGCAAAAATGCAACTAGTACAATTAAATCTTTCAGGCTCTGGAAGAAACATTTTCCTCCCTTCTGCTGGTATGGTGGACTGAACACCTAATTTGAATCAGAGAAACTTAGTTCATCATGGTCCTTGCTGTGTGATCTTCAGCATGTTACTTTGCCTTCTGAATTCCCTTTTCTTCACCTATGAAAATGGGAATAATAATATCTACTTCACAAAATGTTGTGAGGATTTAATAAGAATATATATCAAAATACTAGCACAGTGTCTGGCACATAGAGGACACTTTAAAAATATCTGTTCTCTTCATACCTGGCAGGCAAAGAGGTGCCCTGTATAAAAATGAAAAAAGCCATGGGAGATGAATAGGTAAAGCACATAGGACTTTTAGGACAGTGAAACTATTGTGTCTGATACTATAATGGTGGGTACATGTCATTATAAGTTTGTCCAAACCCACAGTATGTACAACACTGAGAGTGAACCCTAAGGTAAAGTATGGACTTTGGGTGACGGTGATGTGTCACGGTATGCTCATCAACTGTAACAAATGCACCACTCTGTTGGGGTGGTGTTGATAACAGGGGAGGCTGTGCATATGTGGGGGCAGGGGGTATACAGGAAATCTCTGTATGTTCTGCTCAATATTGCTGTGAACCTACAACTGCTCAAAATAATAAAATCTATTTTTTGAAGCCATGAGTTTAGAAAAATACGACTAATTTTGGCTATTTATAATCCAATGGAGAATTTCTATTACAGCTATTTCATCACAACTGTCGGAGAACAACCAAACATGAATGCAGTGCTGACCCTGAAAATTATAGCTACTAGTATGGCCTAATACCTATCAACATACAACCTAAAAAACAAAGCAGGATTCCAGCAGACATGCACACATATGTTCATGTACAAAGCATGTACAAAAATGTTTGTGAAAGCACTATGTGTATGTCCCATACTGGAAGCAACGTAAATGTCCATCTATGGTAGAACTGTGGTGTACTTATACAATGGGATAATACATAGCGGTGAGAATAAACAATTACACATGACATGGATGAATACTACAAAAATACTAAAGAACCAAGTAACCAAACACACAAAAATAAATACCTTATGATTTCATTTATCTAAAAGTCAAAGTCAGACAAAACTCACCTAAGGTATGAGAAGTCAGGACAGTGGCTATCTCCGGGAGGGGATAATAGCAACTGAAAGGGGGCTTCTGGGATTCCAGGAGTGCTGTTTCTTCATCTGGGAGTCGGCTGCACAAATGTGTTGACTTTATGAAAAATTATTGAGCTCTACAGTTATAACTTGTGCCTTTTTCAGAATGTATTATTGTGCATATGTATATTTATATGTCGATAAAATTTACCAACAAAATAAAGCAAGAGTAAAGCTAATTCACAAGATTGGCATTAAATATGAACGATTTCAGGTCCAGCCTGGTATTTATTCACTGAACTACTTGTTGAAATTTACTTTGTACCCAATACTGTGTTTGATTTTGGTGATATAATGGTAACTGTTATGGGTTGAATTGTATGTGCCCTCCCAAAATTCATAAGTTGCAGCCCTAATCCCCAGTACTTCAAGATGTGACCTTATTTGAAGTTAGGGTCTTTACAGAGTCAAAATGAGGCCATTACGGTGGGCCCTAATCTAATCTGACTGGTGTACATATAAGAGGAAATATGGACACAGACACAGAGAGCACATAGAGGGAAGAGGACGTAAGAGATGTAGAGAAGGTGGCCACCTATAAGCTAAGGAGAGAGGCGAAGGCCTGAGACTGATTATTCTGTTACAGTCCTCCGAAGGAACCAACCCTACCAACACCTTATCTCAGACTTCTGGCCTCCAGAACTGAGACAATAAATTTGTGTGGTTAAGCCATTCAGTTTGTGGTACTTTGGTTTCAGCAGTCCTAGAAAACTAACACAATAACCTTTCCCCATTTTCCACACACTCAAAATGTGCTGTCCTTGCCATCAATAAAAAGTATTGTCCCTGACTATAACCATGATAATGGCAATAAAGGACAGCCTAGAAAAAAGAAATGTGGCATAATTAAGGAAGTCATAAAAGGCTCCCCAGAGGAATTTTTAAGCAAGCTAAGACCTGAAGTAAAAGAAATTATTAACTAGGTAAAAAGAAAGGTATGACCCTTCTAGGTAGAAGAAACAGCGTATTTTCAAGCCCCTTACAAGAGGAACAGAAAAAATGCAAGTGTCTTGCTCAAAGTAACGAGTAATACAGTAGGAGATGAGGCCGCAGAGGTAGCTGGAATTCAGATTATGCAGAATTTGTTAGGCCATGTTAAGGATTTTGGACTTTATCTCAAAAAGCAATGACATGAGACAACCATTCAGTGCATGATAGTATGATGAAATGTGAAATACTCAGCATCACGTATGAAGCAGCCTTGCCAAAATAGTTGAACCTAAATCTAATTAAGTTTTTACAGCTAACTTCCATTTATAGGAAACACGGGAAAAAGAGAAACAATACCATAAGGAAACAATCAGACAAATCTAGAATGTGAAACATTCCCAGTGACAACCAAGCCAGTCCAATCAGTCAATGGCAAGAGAGAAAAAAAAGAGGGGGAGGAAGAATATTCTATATGCAGAGACACAACAACCAAATAGAATACATGAACCTTGTTTAGATGCTAACTGGAACAGCTCAACTGTAAAAAGGCATTTTTAAGCAACTGGTGAAATTTGAATACAGACTTAGATGATACTAAGGAATTCTTGTTAGTTATTTTTACAGTATGTTGTCTCTTCCCAATGAAGTTGTAATCTTGATAGCAGAGACCATACACAAAACAGGTATCCAGAATACGTTGAGGGTTTTTTTGTTTTTGTTTTTTTTTGGGCCACACCGCGCAGCATGTGGGATCAGCAGCATGTGGGATCTTAGTTCCCCAACCAGGGATGGAACCCATGTCCCCTGCGTTGGAAGCACAGAGTCTTAACCACTGGACCGCCCCAGAGTATGTTGCTGATGTTGAATTTTAGCATTTACAATTGAGGCAGAAGGTCAAAAAAGCACAGGGAAATCATTTGTATCTTTGTGGAATTACTGAATTTTTCAGTTGTAAATGACAAGAGGAATTATCTAGTCAAAATAAATTCATGAGGAAAAGGACACAAAGCTAGATCATAGTAGAGCCAGTCTAGAACACTGGCTCCTATGCCACGAGGCTCGTGTTATATCTTTCTGTGCAGCTTATAGGGAGGTTCTCACAGCTTCCAAGCCCTGTACAGCTCACAGCTCAACTCCTTCTCCTTCCCCCACTTTACTTTATATTCTTGCTCTTCCTCCCAACTCCATCTCCAGGCATTTTAATTTAGATTTACTTGACAAATTTCATTTTCCTTGGGAAAACTGCCAAAGGTAATGCTAACAAAGAAGAAGAAGAATGAGTGGAGGAAAAACATTTTAAAACCAAAGCAAAATTAGCAGTAACAACAGCAGCTGCTGTTTCAAGCTTTTTCCAGATTTATGTACCTAATTCATCCTCCTGGCTTTCATGAACACATTTTTTTTTTCCAAGTTCTGCCAGTGGATACATAGTAGCTTTCTATCATCATATAAGTCTCAAAGAAAAAAAGGAGTTAAGCCATTGGTACATGAAGAATCAATGCTGCTAAAATACCCTCTCTCTTTCCCTTCCTTTTCCCATCCTTCATCTTTTCTTTTAAAAAATCATAGCTAATATGAAAGCCAGAAATAGAAATATTATTAGTTATTATAAGCCTTTTAGAACTTATATTGCTTTTTAAATTGTGCATATGTATTACTTTAAAAAATATTACATTTTAGAAAACTGAATTATAGTTATCCAGTACAGTGTTTACCAATATACAGAAAAATTGAGAACTCAGCCAGTTTTCTCCTGGATTTATAAGCCTAACAACCCAAATATTAATGGAAACAGCTTAATATAGGCAATAAGGTATATTACATCAAACACTCCAAAGAGGGATAACTATACTAGTACAAATGGACAGATATGTAGGATTTAGGAAGTATAAACCAAATAGAGGAATATGTGTTTCTGGGACCTATTACACTGAAATAAGGGTTATCCTCTACTAAGTTCTTCCACTGTGCAATATACTTAAATTACACATGCATATCACTAAACCTTTAGGGGAGGTATTACTTCCCATATTTTACAAAGAGGAAGAGGAAGAATTTGAATTTGACTATGAAGCTGTCTGAGTCCAAGTTCACATTCTTTCTAGTATAAAATAAAATATATACATTCGATTTAAATTTAGGAGGGGAAAACTTATGCTCTTTTATTCTATCTAACAGCAGCTCACCTTTACCATGTTCCATGATCAAGGCTGACATTCAGCTGGTGTGCTCTGCTGTGCTCAAAGCTGTTCTGATTACTTAGGTATCTGTTCTGTTTGATTGGTGCCTGTGCCCCGCAGATCATTAAATATTTTGCATATCACACCTGTCCATGATACAGAACTCTTGAGTTTTCAATCAAATACTTACTCAGACATTTGAAATCATCTAAAACCACTTTGTATGACATTTTCCATGCCTACAGGTATCTCAGGTCTACTTCTTTGCAAAATTTGGCTATTCTCTCTCTAGATAAGAACATGCTGAAATTCCCAAGTTTTACAGTAGAAGCTTAACATTTGCCATTTATACACACCAAACTATAGAGCACATCTTTGAGGCCGTAGTACAAAATTACTATTCTCAAGGTTTTCACCAGTGAAAACCTTGAAATGACATCCTGTCTTTCTTGTTAAAAGTCAGGCTTATAGCATATGACATTTGGGAAATCAGTCTAACAGACAGGATACTACTCACACCTTCCTCAGTTCTTGCTATTAAATTAGATCACCAGAAAGGAATATATCTAGACATTAACTTATGCCCTTAGATAGAAATGCCTAAACTGAGATTTATACAGACATAGTCTTAGAGTTTATCAAGATTCAATATACAGGAGGGAAAAATTAGGAGTCTGGGATTAGCATATACACACTACTATCTACAAAATAGATAATTAACAAGGACCTACCATACAGTACAGCGAACTCTGCTTAGTATTCTACAATAACCTATATGGGGAAAGAATCTGAAAAAGAATGGATATATCTATTGGGTTGCCCAAAAATTTCATTCAGTTAATGAATACATTGTTCAATAAAGTTCTTGGTGAAAATGAAAAATGTCTTTTATTTTTACTTAAAACTTAATGAACTTTTTGGGCAACCCAATATATGTATAATTGAATCACTTTGCTGTATACTTGGAACTAACAAAATATTGTAAACCAACCATACTCCAAAATAAAATTAAAATTAAATTAAAAATCTAAAAAAATTAAAAAAAAATAAAGTAGGAATTTTTTGAAAAGATTCAATATACAAAATGACAATATGAAAAGAAGGAAGCAATGGTGTAAATATTCCCAAGGACAAATCTAAATGTCAGCATAACAAAAGAAGCATGATTTATTTCTGAGAACTTCACACTCCAGATTTATTTATAAGTTAGTTATACCAAAATCAGTTTGCCCAACTGATATACATAAAATGTTGTACAGGCTCCCTCAACTGGTTAAGATGTAGAACTACCAAAAAACATGCTGCATTAAGTTAACTGTATCATCCTCTTCAGAAATTTCTGTAACCCCAGCCTGAGATCGAAGAATAGACATGATGTCATTAGATAATTTGTCAAAGCCATTCTGTAAACATACATTTGCTAATTCTTGCCACTTTTCTAGGGAGCAAAATGGATCATTTATCATAAGATGTTCAACTGCATCTGAGGAAATAAAATATTAATATTATAACATAGCACTTATTTAATAATCCATACTTAGCAATTCTTCAAAAATAAAGAGATATCACTTCAACTCCATTATTATTAGACCTGACGCCTTTACATGTAATGTGGAGTGCCTAGTCGAGCTTACAGTAAGTAATCACGTGTCAGTTCTTTCTCCCTCCTCCTTTTTCATGAACGTTTTCATGCCTCAATTCAGCTCTCCACCATTTCTCACATTCCCTATTCCTCCACTCATCCCCTTCTTGGTGAGGTCAGCAGATGCTGAACGTTGAAAGGAAGGGAGCTCAGAAAGTGAAGAATGTGGGCTCAGCCTTATTCACACTCTATAAGGTATCACTAGGAACTATCGAACAAATCTGATGGTCAGGTTTTCATGATCCTTCAGACACTTTTATAAATGCCTAATAGTGCTAATCTAAGGGTTTAAAAAACCCTTTGGCAAAACCTCCATCCTATCTCTAGACAGAGATCTCTTAACGATGGGGCTTCTTTAACATATATTTTTCTAAAGGAATAAAAGAGGACTTTGTTTATTCAAGAAAACTAATGATATGATTTACTTTTGAAAATCAAGTATAGTGATCCTCATTGGAACTATTTATGGAACTTGTTATCTATTACCTTCATTACTTATAATACTTGATGAAAGAGGATCTCTATTCAGGTTATTGTAATCACTATTATTTTATTTCTACCATGATCACTATTTTTCTATCAAATAAAATATTTTAGTTGATATCTGCAATGATAATTTCTAAATTATCTTTCCAAGTATGTTTTCGTGTAATTTACTACTCATTCTTTGGCCCCATATGATAATTTAAAATCAAGTTGTCTGCTCAGGATTCTATGTTAAATTACAGAAAGGAAAGAAAAAACTGAGGTCTAATTAGTTATTCTTGATCCCACTGCAGAGTGAGGTTTAGAGTAAATAATACATGTAAATAGTATTTACATATATATTTGGTTTAGGAATAAAAAACATAAAGTTTATCTAAATAACATTTTAAAAATATATAAAAATTATTAAATATACACATATGTTAATATATATAAAGTTTTTAGAGTAGTCACGGCTATTATAATTATTATGATGTTCCCCTCAAGCTTCAGAAAGAGTCTCTCTTCATTCTAATCCTCTCAACAAATATATATTATTGCCAACAGAGTATTATAAACATGGTAATCTTTACATTTATAAACACCTAAAGTTAACTCTTGCCAAGAAGGAACTCTTAGGAAGATAGAGTTACCTCAAACACAATAATCATGGTTATTTATTTCTCTAAATAACCCACTACTATTTCTTCCCACTACAAAATTTTACTTCACTTACCTTTTCCACCTTTACTTATTTCTTGAAGTAGCTTAATGCCAACTTTTTTCATATCTACAGAGAACAGGTAAAGTACAGTAAGACCAAAAGATAAATATGGTGGTTTCCCATTCCATTCTTTAGTGAGACACTGAATTAATTCAGTGTGGGGACACAACTTTATTAACTGCATCAGGTCATCTGAAAGAGAAAATGAAAAACTGTCTCAACATCCTAACATGATACATCAACTAGAAACTGGGACTAGCTAATGTCTATATCTGACAATCAACACTTCTTTTTCCAAATCTTCCAAAGCCCTAAATGAATTCACCATTACTATCTCCAATCCAAAAAAAAAAAAAAAAAAAAATCACACTCAGCATATCAAAAAACAAAGGAAAATTACCTAAAGAGTACCAAGAAAAAAATTTATCAAAGAACTGTCATGGAAAGAATGTGGTATGAAAAAATGACCAGGTTGACAATCAAGAAACCTGAATTCTAATCATAGCTCAATCAGTCACTTAATCTTTTGGACCTCAGTTTTTGCCTCCTACAGTGCTAGAACTGGTATCTCCAGTTTCTAAGCATCCATCTAATGCTACATTGTTTGTCTACATCTTGTTGCTCATTTGGAGGCCAACTTCTATTGAATATATCTTTCTGTGCCTTGCACAGAAAAGGGGCTCAGTAATTTTTCCTAAAAATATCAAGTATTTAGAAATTTAAAAATCAAGATTTTAAGAAGCTGTTAGCTAGTTCAAGTAGCTAGAGGCCGAGCCATATGAAGTTGCCTACAATCATGATTTATATTCTTAAATTTATAAACTTTGTGTTAATTTCCTAAATTTTTTTAAGTAAAAATATTCTTCTTGGGCTACAACAGAGGTGATTTTCAGAATAATTTCTGAGAGACTTTCAAGAACTTCCATAAACATAATTGCACTCTAAAAGATAATACAAGGTAATCTAGTGTTTATTGAACATATATTTGCTGTACTGTGAACTTACATATATTAAATCACTACATTTAATATCAGTATAAGTCAGATATTATAATTCTCACATTACAAGTGAGGAAATACGCTTAGAGATGTTAATTTTCCCAGAATTAGACACATAGTCTAAAGAACAGTTCATCTGACCCCCAGAGTCCATGACCTTTCAATCTATGGTGCTGCTCCCCTAAAACAATAAATATAGGGACTTCCCTGGTGCTCCAGTGGTAAAGAATCTTCCCTGCAATGCAGGGGACGTGGGTTCGATCCCTAGTTGGGGAACTAAGATCCCACATGTTGCAGGGCAACTAAGCATGCGCACCACAACTACTGTGCCCACGTGCCTCAACTAGAGAGCCTGTGTACTGCAAACTACAGAGCCCGCACGCCACAACTATAGAAGAGAAAACTCACACACTACAACTAGAGAGAAGCCCAGCCTCTGCAGCAAAGAGCCCACGCAATGCAACAAAAATCCCACGGGCCACAATGAAAGATCCTGCATGCCGCAACTAAGACCCGACGCAGCCAAAAATAAAAATTAATTGATCAATAAAATAAATATTAAAAATAATATGTATGTGTGTGCATTGTATGTGTTTATGTATATACATACATGCATACGCACAGAGAGAGAGAAAGAGAGACAGAGACAGAGAAATGGTAAAAGATGAAGCAAGGAATAGCAGAATATAATTCCATATCAACAAAGTCAAATAATTTTTTAAAAATTTTCCCTAGAGAAGAGGTAGAAGTTTATGATTTGGGTCACTCAATCTGGCCTCCACTAAGGTGAAGCCATTTATATAGCACTCCCCCCAGCCTCTGACATTTCTTAAGTCATCCATCTCTCTCTATTTCATTCAATCAGGTATTCAAATACTATTCTCCATTAATTGATTAACCGATATTTACTCAGTTATGTACAAGATATGGTCTTTGACTAATTAGAAAGGACACAAATTCAAATCTTATGAATTTACCCCTCTATTTACAACTTCAGAATGCATTTCCTTATTCCTTGGTTTGACATGTAATAATAATCATTATTTATCATTTATGCTCTGTTCTAATAAGGTTATAAGGGTCTATATACCAACCATAGTACTGTTTAATTCACAAATACCTAGATACTTAGAACAGTGGTTCTCAAAATATGGTCTAGGGTCCACAAGGTCAGAATTATTTTCATAAAAATACTAAAATATGCCTTTTTGATTCTCCTTCTCTCACAAATATACAGTGGTATTTTTCCAGAAGTTACATATTACAATAGACTGAATATAGGATCAGATATGGGAAGCCAGATATCTTCTATTTAAGCAGATATTATGGAGATTTACAAAAATGTAAAACAATGTCACTCTTTTCCTGAAATTGTTTAGCTTTGGAAAAGTTATCTTTCATAAAAATATTTTACTTATGACCACACATAATGGGTTTATTGTTGTTGGGTTTTTTTGTTTTTGGCCACACAGCACCGTTTGTGGTATCTTAGTTCCCTGACCACGGATTATTGCACCTGTACTCTCGGCAGTGAAAACACGGAGTCCCAACCACTGGACCACCAGGGAATTCCTTATTGTTGTGATTTAAAAAAAAAAAAAACAAATTTCTATTGCTTTTTCTAAATTATTTTTTAAAAATTTTAATTTATTTTCTGGCTGTGTTGGGTCTTCACTGCTGCGCGCAGGCTTTCTCTAGTTGCAGTGAGTGGGGGCTACTCTTCATTGTGGTGCACTGGCTTCTCATTGCAGGGATTTCTCTTGTTGTGGAGCACCAGCTCTAGGTGTGCAGGCTTCAGTAGTTGCAGCACGTGGGCTCAGTAGTTGCAGCGTGCAGGTGCTAGAGCATAGGCTCAGTAGTTGTGGAGCACAGGCTTAGTTGCTCCACAGCATGTGGGATCTTCATGGATCAGGGATCAAACCCACGTCTCCTGCATTGGTAGGCAGATTCTTAACCACTGTGCACCCAGTGAAGTTCCTACTGTTATTTTAAGTGAAAAATAAATAATGAAATTTTGCCATTTGCAGCAACACGGACAGACTTGGAGGGCATTTTGCTAAGTGAAGTAAGTCAGACAAAGAAAGGCAAATACTGTATGATATCACTTATATGTAGAATCTAAAAAATAGATGAAACTGACTCGCCTCACTCAGCTGTACCTGGGGGAGAGCCAGCTGACCAGGCTGTAGACTGACGTGATGCTTCTCCGGCCAGAGACCCCGATCATATCCCACAATAAGCTGAGAGCCTGCCCTTGCTGGGATGGGCACTGCCAGCATTCAACACCGTGGATGTCTCCTTGCATGAGCTGGCCTCGTCTTCCGATGCCCTGAATGGCCTGAGCCACCCGCAGGAGCTCTACCTGCGTGGCAATAAGCTGAAGACTCTGCGCCCCCACCCTTCCTAACCATCTCCCACCCCCCCGCCCCCAGGCTCCTGGCGTCCACACCCCAGCTGAAGAAGCTCAACCTGGCTGAAAACCGGTTGAGAATATAACAAAACAGAAGTAGACTCACAGATATATAGAACAAACTAGTTATTACCAGTGGGGAGAGGGAGAGGGGGAGGGACAATATAGTGGCAGGAGATCAAAAGGTACAATTATAAGTATAAAATAAGCTACAAGGATGTATTGAACAACACAGGGAACATAGTCAGCATTTTACACTAACTACGAAATGGAGTATAACCTTTAAAAATTGTGAATCACTATACTGTACACCTGTAACATAAAATATTGCACATCAACTATACTCTAATAAAAATTCTTTCTCTGGTTTAATTTCTAATAGCATAAATATCAACTGATATAACCCTCATAGATACAAACTCTTTGGGATCTGCAATGCTTTTTAAAAGTATAAAGGAGACCTGCGACCAGAAGGTTTGAGAGCCCCAGATCTAGAATAACCCAGGTTCTAGAATGTTTCTAGCCTCGGAGTCTAGAATTCCAGATCTAGAATATAACCAGATAGGTACTTTTACTTGTTTAATGATAATGGGAAATGTGAACAAACAAATCATTTCAGGCTTTATTCTAGAAATCATTAAGAGGGAAAAAAACAAAAAGAATTTTTGCTTCTAAAACAGATGCTCCATGAGTCAGATTTATGCTTTGGGAACAAAAGACTTTTTTAGGACTTTACTGTTTTTGTTTTGTTTCTTTGATTTGTAAATGTAAAGCTGATAGTCTAAATCTGAGACTATTTTCTTCTGAAACCAGAAAGTATTAACAAACTGAATCTGTCCCCTGAGGCCAAGGACGATACTTTGGAAAGCTGTGGTTGTTTGTCATTAAAAAGTAAAATAAGAGTAATTTTTCAAACATTGTTTCCACCTTTTAAGCTTAATTATCCTCAGGTTATTATTATCTTATGATGTTTTGCTAAATAAATTCTGAGGATAAATATCACGGTTGTAATTATATAGGAGTGTTATTATTTCTTTTTTTTTTTTTAATTTCCTAAATGAGTACAATACACAGTTGTCCTTTGGTATCCGCAGGGTATTGGTTTCAGACACCAAAATCTGAGGATGCTCAAATCTCTAATACAAAAAGTCTCTTATACAAAATGGCATAGTATTTGCATATAACCTACACATATATCCTTCCATATACTTTAAATCATCTCTGGATTATCTAATACAATGTAAATACTATGTAAATAGTTGTAAATACAATGTAAATGTTATACAAATAATTGCTGGTGCACAGCAAATACAAGTTTTGCTCTCTGGAACTTTCTGGAATTTTCTTTCCCTCAAATATTTTCAATCTGAAGTTCACTGAATCCATGAATGTGGAACCCATGAATATGGAGAGCTGACTGTATATTTAATTATTTTATAGTGTAATGCACTACTAGAGGAACAGAATAATATGTCAATCATGTTTATATATACTCATGCAAGGCAAATTTTGCAAGCAAAAAAAGAAATTTCACATTTCATTCAATAAAAATTCCAAGAGTAATTAAAACTTTATTCTCTGTCTAAACCCTGACTAAAATAATTCTATGGAAAAATAATACTTAACACAGAAACTGAATCTGTATAATTTGGACAATAATAATAAAATATATAATTCATTCAACAAATATTGTGTCATAACTACTCTGCCAGATTCTGTTCCATTGCTGTGTGTATATAGGCAAATTACTCACCTCTCTGTGCCTTAGCCTCTCTGTGGACAGTTATTTTTCATCTATGAAATAGGGAGGATAACAAAACCTAGTTCATAGAGTTAACATAAGGATTAATGAGATAAGGCATGTAAAAAGCTGCACTATAGCTATTATTACACTAATAGTATCAGGCATGCCGTTAGATAATGAATGAAAAAAATTAATAACTTTAAAAAACAGATTCTAAGTAAAAGTCAGTTTACTCTTTGAAAATGATCAGATTCAACAACTATTCAACAACTATTCTTTTTCCTGGAAAAATATGACCTAAAAGTGCTGTATTTTGTTCTATTATGCAATTTCTTAGAACTGGAATACACAGCTTGCAAAATCAGGATTGACATAGTCCTGGGATATGGGGATATGTCAGGACTGCCTGTACATTAAGGTGACCGCCGAACTAGACTATAATAAGAGATCAGCTCATTCAACAAGGGTCACCCTAAAGTCCACAATTCTCTCAGGTCACTGCCCAACTGCAACCTAGGCACGTCAAACTTTTAAAATCAGCATTATTTCACTAATTCTTCATTTCTAATGCTTATAGTTCAGAACATTATATATAAGTTCAGCTATTTTTTAAAAATCCTTTAAATAGCATGGTCAAAATATCTGCAAGTTTACTACATGTTTATGTATTGAGGAAATATATAATGTATTGGACATCTAGCATCAAAGTCAATCAGCTCCAGGGACTTCCCTTGTGGTCCAGTGGTTAAGAATCTGCCTTCCAATGCAGGGAACTCGGGTTCGATCCCTGATCAGGGAACTAAGATCCCACATGCCACAGGGCAACTAAGTCCACGCACCCCAGAGAAGGATCCTGCATGCCGCAAGGAAGATCCTGCATGTTGCAACTAAGACCCAATGTGGTCAAAAATAAACAAATAAATATATATTTAAAAAAAAGTCAATCAGCTCCAGCTTACATGTTTTCACTAAAAATTACAAAAGAAATCTACTTACCAGTATACATAAAACAAGCTTTATAATGTAAGTCCTAAATATTGCCTACTATCATGGGTGATCTTACAATTCAAGTTCAGAATTCAAATGTATACAAATAATAGGCTTTTTCACTTACCGGAAGTAAAGTCCTTGAATTGTTGTAGGTATTCCATGGCCCCATGAACTTGACCCTGTTTACACAGGCAAAGAAGAGCTTTCTTTTGGAGGCCACATTCACTATAGATAATTTGAGCTAAAGTCAGACACTTGGCCTTGTTATAAGTATCCTGCTCCCCATAATCAAAAATCACATCCCCAGCCTCCTCAGAAAATGTCAGCCTAGAGCAAGCAGATCAATAGCGCACATGTTAGTGAGTTCTTGATGAAGAGATGAGAATGAAACATTTGAGAATTCAGCACAGTAGAACTGAATTTTCTATGGTCTGTAAGAATTTCAAGTTAGTAGGCAATTGATGAAATTAAACACATCTAAGATTTAACAACAAGAACATAAACAATCAGCATATCTGCCTTTAGGGGAAGTCATTTTGGTGAGACTGAGCTCAACTTTTTTAAAAAAATCTACAAACAAGGTTAAAACTCTCCTGAAAAGACTGGTGGGATTTAAATTTTCAAGGTAAACAAAAATTCTCTCATAATTGAGGCTCTCAATGTTCTTAGCTCTATCTAGATTCCAAAATCCTGTAGAATGTAAGAACATAATTATTAAATGTTGGTTAAGGATAGTGACAAAATTTGTAGCTCAAAATTAGCAACAGATCTTGCAAGCATTTGTGCTAAAAGGAAAACAGAGAAAGTGTGACAGCAGTGGGGTTTTTGTTTTTTCTTTTTAATTGTTACAGATTTGTAAGAAACAAGAGGGGAGAACAAACGGACTTAACTGTGTCTATTAGGAGAGACTGAAGAAACAGTTCTTTTGAGATGGCCCAACTGGAGAGATTTCACTTTGCGTCAATTTTAGCGCAGCATCTTCATACACAATTGAAGGAACAATCTGTACTACTAACTCCACCTAGAAACTATTAGCATAAGCCAAAAAACATTTGTGTATGACTAAAGACATCACTTCTAATTACTGGCTGTACTTAAATTGTGCTTTAGTGTTTTGTTTTCGTGGTTTCATTTTTTTTGGCCACGCCATGCAGCATGCAGGATCTTAGTTCCCCAACCAGGGGGATCGAACGCACGCCTCCCGCATTGAGAGCATGGAGTCTTAACCACTGGACCACCAGGGAAGTCCCATACTTATATTTTTAATTAATAGCTGCAGAATAATAACAATCACATAATATTAGTGTCTGTATACACGTAACAAAATGCCAATAACAATAAAATGAAATCCTAAAACCCCTACAAAATGTCTCTATTGAAAATTAAGTAGAGTGGACTTTCCCAATGGTCCAGTGTTTGTTGGTGTTTGTTGAGTCTAAAATCAAAAGGCAGCTTCTGAGTATGAATCAATTACTTAGTAAGCAATTCCCTGACTTGCACATTTTAATACCAAAATACAGATTTTGGCAGCTACAGCCACAACATTTCCTGAGGCTGAACAAGTCATTATTTCAGTTGTTGTAGTGACTGCATTACTGGAGCAAAGTGAAAATACCAGTACTTTAGTATTTATTTGTGTTATTAATACCATTATTTCATTATTTTTAGTGGTCACCCTCACGATGCTGTCCCATCTTAGAGAAGACCAGAGTTGAGACTAAGGTTGCTCTGTCTTCACTTGTCACTTTCCAAATGGATGATAAGAAGCAAAGAGTATGATTAAAAAGAAAACTATCCAAAGGGAGGAAGAGGATAAATCTCCAAAAGAATGGAACTGGCCCTGAAGGAAAAGGGGGGAAGAAAAACAAGGATTCTAGCCCTGGGGGTAAGAGAGGTAGTCAGACACCCTGGATGAGGCCTGGAAATGAGCCTAGGAACCTCCCTCCCCTTTTCTCCTCCTAATTACCTCATCATACCCTCTCTCTGTTCTCTTAAAGCCCTTGCTTGGCTCTCCCCACACCAACTTCCAACTCTAAGCAGGCTCTTTCCAAGACTTCTGAAAGTGGACCTGAGACAAGACTAGCTCTGGAGAACACAAATGACTAATAAATAAAAGAAAATGTGTTTAACTCCACTAGTAAACTAGGCATATTTGACTATAAACCAGATTTTAGATTTTTAAAAGTCAAAATAAAGGTAATATATAATCACTAAATCTATGCACGATATTCATTTATTGTTAACTTATAGGATTGGGTTTGTAAAGTTAATATTTTAGAGGATATTTTTCCTTTCTAGGAGCAATGTCTGCAATTTGGAGACATTAATAGCAATAAAGCACGATTTCTTAAATTTAAGTTTTGTGGGTCAAGTGATTAGACTTTTCCCAGGTAAGAATGACTAAGAGCCAAATTCAGTCCATAACCCAGGCTGCTTTAGGGCTGGCTCTGTGCTGAGCTTCAGGAAAAGCAATGAGAGGCTGGGTCATCAGAATCAGAGATCAGGGGACACAGGCTAAGAATAAAGAATGTGATTTGCTTGAGTATCCTGTTATATCATTTCTGGATCCAAAAAAAAAGAGAAAGTAAACATTCTAATCATTTATGATACTTTATAAAAAAGCTTTTCTATCTAAACAGAAATTAAAGAAAAAATGTAGATCAAATAAAGATGAAATGCCGTGCAGCTTATCTTCACACATTTTTACTGATAATTCATTAAAAACCATTGGGGATCTTTCTGTACTATATGACATGTTTCCTACATATGGTAATCATTCATGATACTTTATAAATAGGATGAAAGCTTTTTCTATAAATCTAATACATTGAGTTCACACTCTTAAAAGGTTTTGCCTTGTTTTCAGTTTGTAACGCATTTTCAGTAGTAGTCATCCAATAATTTTTTTGAAAAAGGCCGGAGTTTTGTTTCTATGAGTTCCTAATGGAGACCTGAAATGTATCAATAGGCATAATTCATAGTTATCCAAATCCTAATTTTAGTGCATAGTTTTACCACACAGTTCTATCAAAGTTTAAGAAAAAATAAAAATGCTGCCAGAAGACTCAAATCTAATATTTTAAAATTAATCACTGCCAATATGGTATGGAGTAAAGTTGTAATGATTTTTATAAGGTATCTAAACAGAAGAAACCCAAAATATAGAAAATCCAAACAATATTAATTAGCTCATGAGTGCTCTAGAGTTGAATGGGTTAAATCAAATTTTCCTATTTAGAATAAAGACATTTATGCTAAATGGTAATGTCCAGAAAAATATAGAAATACAAATACAAGTAATTCAGAAAAAAAAAGAGTGCTATTTTCCCACTTTATGCACTCAGGGAACTGCGGAAGAGTTTAAATTTTCACAACTAGGAAGTAGAATGGCCCACGTATACATAAGGAAATTAATCTTGTCTGAAGTCCTTGCACGAGATAACAGGTGTTAGTAATGAACATGCACTTTCTGATGATGTGCTCATACCTGCACCATTTCCAGTGCTCCCTGACAACTATTTTTTGTGGAAAGTGTAGAAGTGTCACCAGGCAAAGAAAGAAAGAAGGAGGCAAAGACTGAAAAGAAGGGTACACATATGAAAAAGCTTCCTAAAGCAGGAATTATGTGAATATAATTATTTATTATTATGTGAATAATTATTATGTGAAAAGTAAGTGAAGGCATAACAAGATGGGGTGAGAGAAAGTTACTTTGCACTGGGAAACAATAGTGCCATCAACTCAGGACAGCATTATGACTATCCAGAATTGTGCAGGGAAATGGTGAATCTGAAATGGGTAGCAGTAGGTAGTAGTATGCAAACTCGCCATTTTTATGTTTGGGACATTTCTAAGTCATGGATTTGTTATTTAGGGAGTGCTTACATTTGTGCATCCACTCCCTTATGATATACTTCTTAAAGACGAGAACTGTAACTACCATACGTATTCTATATCCCTAATGCATTTAGACCCAAGAAAGCATAGACCATAGGCTGCAAAATAAGCAGGCCATGGCTACTAGGGAAATGACAGGGAGGCCTTTTGTCACTCTGCCTTCCAATACTCACAAGCCCACGCAGACCCAGCAAAAGGAGCTGGTATCCATTTCCACACTGATCTTCATAAGCTGGGAGACACAGTTTTTGTGCCTCACTCAAGTTCCCTTTACTGTACCAGTGCCCCTTCTCCAGCTGACTGTTGACAGCTCAAACCTGCCCTCTTCTCCAAAGAATTGCCCTCAGCTGACTGGAGCCACCTCACCCAGAAAATTATGCCATATCTTTCAACCCCCTAGTAATCCAGAGCTCATGACTGACTAATAAGGGATACACAAAGCCAGTCCCATAATCAAGGGGAAATAACTTTGCAGTATGGCTTATGCTGCATACTCTCTCCCTATAATACTGACTGATACTAGACTTCACTTGAGTTCACATCCTTGCTTGGCTCTTCCCCCTTCCCTACCCCATCTCACTCCTTCCCTTATAAAATTTCCCAAGTAGTAAATGACATCACCCAAATCCAGGTATCATGCTCTCTTCAAGGGCATAGGGAGCCTGAGTGCCAAAAATATTCCCCTTTGCCCCATTATCTAGCAACAGTCCTACCTACTCATGATCATCAAAGTCAATCAGGACTTCCAGACTCACAGAGCCTAAAGTTGCAGGCATGGGAAACACAAACTCCCTGTGCTGATGGTTAATTCTGTGTGTCAACTTGACTGAGCGCCCAAATACTTGGTCAAAATTATTTTGGGTGTGTCTGTGAGAATGTATTTGAAGAGAGTAACATTTTAATTGGCAGACTGAGTAAAGCAGATTGCTCTCTTGAATGTGGGTGGTCCGCATTCAATCAGTTGAAGGCCTGAATGGTACAAAAAGCATGACTCTCCCTCAAGTAAGAGGGAACTCCTCCCATCTGGGACATCAGTCTTTTCCTGCCTTTGGGTCTCAAGGCTGTTGGCTTTTGGACTGGAAGTTACACCATTGACTCTCTCGAGTCTCGAGATTGCTGATTGCAGATTTTGGGACTTAGCCTCCATAATCATATGAGCCAATTTCTTATTTTATATATATATTTTTCTGTTTCTCTGGAGAAGCCTAACACACTCTCCAAGCAGGCTCCTGGAAGTAATAGTTGAGCAGGGCCATTCTTTATCTCCTAGACCCAAGTATTCTACCTGTTGGGAATACAGCACTACATAATTATCATTGGTTTGAGGAGTACACATCATCCTGAACGATGTTCCTCCACCTTCGAAAGATGAGGTGACAAGCTGGCATCACCTGGACACCATCTGAACCTTCCATGAACCAAGTTTGGGTTTTTTTCTTCTCCTGTCTGTTGGTCTTAGGTAACCCCACCTTTGCAGGAGCCCACAGGTGTAAGCTGTGGAAGTAGTATCCATCAGGCAGTGGAAGTTGACGTGGAGTCTGGGTCACTTGTCCATGAAGCTTGCTTGTGTGCTCTGGATCTGACTGAGCATGATCTTGGTGGTATTCGATTTTGCATGGCCTCTTCTGAGCCCACCTGACTTATGACTTGGTGAGTCTCTCAGAATACAATTCATGATGAGCATTTCTAGTTACACAGTCGTTGATATTCCATGGATAAATACTCCAACTTTAGCAGGACACAACAGCTGTTTTTTTGAATGGTATGCAGTTGTCCTTTACAGGTGGCAGATGATCTACTGGTATATCTCTGGGTAGTCCCATGACAACTGAACACTGTTAGTGGGTAAATCAATAACCATGGTTTCTAAATGGGAAAAGAATTTGGGGACTTCCCTGGCGGTCCAGTGGTTACAGCTCTATGCTTCCACTGCAGGGGGCACAGGCTCGATCCCTGATCTAGGAACTAAGATCCCATATGCTGCACATCACCGCCAAAAAAAAAAAAAAAAGAAGAAGAAGAATTTGAAAAAGAATTGATGCGTGTGTATATGTATAACTGAATCACTTTGCTGTACACCTGAAACTAATACAACATTGTTAATCAGCTATACTCCAATATAAAATAAAAATTAAAAAAAAAATAACCATGGTTTGATAAAGGCATGGTAACCACAGTCATTCTACCAGATAAGCCATCAAGACCAAAAGAAGTGTAAGAAGAATCTAAAATGGGTGATAAAGATAACGAGTACTAATTAATATGAATGAATCTCAAAATAAATGTAAGTGAAAAAAGCCAGACCAAGAAAAAAGAATACACAATATGTGATTCCATATATATATATGTATATAATTATAGATAATGAAAATGAACCTAGAATAACATAAAGTAGATCAGTGGTTCTCTAGAGTGGGGGCAGGGGTAGAATGAGGTGGTGGAAGGAAGGAGGAGGCATCACAAAGGGACATAAGGAAACATCTGAGGGTCATGGATATGTTTATTTTCTTGATTGTGATGATTTCATGGATGTATACATATGTCAAAATTTGTCAAACTGTACAACTTAAATATGTGCAGTCTACTGTGTATCAATTATAGCTCCATAATGCTGTTTTTAAAAAAATCATCAAATTGTACACTTTAAATATGTATAGGTTATTGTATGTAAATTATGAGTATATCTCAATAAAGTTGTAAAAAACAAATTATAGCCTTAGGACCTAGCAACAAGGGCTACAGTTCATCCCGCTAACCCTACTCTTATAAGTTTCCCCAAGAATTATGACCACAGAATCCTAGAGACAGTGTGCCTGGATGGAGTGAACTTAACGTGAGAAGCAAATAGATCTGTATTGTGCAAATGGTTGACTAAGGCAGATGCTGTTTTGGCGTCCTGTCCAAATCGTCCTTACTGGGCCAGTGTACCCTTCCCCAGCTGCTCTAGGTGTTGGCTGCTAGTGGCTCACAGGTCCTTCCTTTCCATAGGGAATTGCCCTATGCTAGCGGGAGCCACCATGCCCAGAAAGTTATATATTCCCACCTCATCCAGGCAGCCCATAGCCCTTGACTGATGGAGAAGCACGGAAGCCTGGCCCTTTGCCTCAAGTGGGAACAACCCTGTGATGAGTTTTATGCTTCAGAACCATCTCTCTATAAATAAGGCTAAGGTTAGAACTTGCCTGAGGTCATGTCCTTGCTTGGCTCTTTCCCCTTCCCTCTTCTGCTTCACTCAGTCCCTTAGAGGTTTTTCTTGAGAAGCCCTCCTTCTATCAACCATGTACACCCAAGTTCCTGTCTCAGGCTTTGGTTCCAGGGAACCCAGTCTAAGGGGACCCTGGTACAAATCTGCCACTTTATGCCAAGGCTCAACTCCAAGAAGCCACCTCCTGCCTATCCTTGCTGGCTTATATATTCTTTTAAATGCTACCTTGGGTCCATGTCCCTCCTGCTTATAAGTTTTCTCCTGGGTTTATCCTTTACATGTATCCACAGCCTGTCTGGAAGCAGGTTTCTGCCTTATTGCTCTGAGCAGCATGATACTGATCAATCCTTTTCTACCCTTACTGATCAACTTCTGTGCACCATTAAGTGGTCATGAATCATCTTGTCAACTGGCTTGAGTCAACTCCTGATCTGGGCTGACTGTGACTAGGCCCTATTACTTCATCTGTGAATGCTTAGTAAATACTTTTTTGACTAACTGCAATAGAGATCTGAAATAAATGCTCAAATAATGTATTGATAAGAAAACTATTAAAATTTTGAGAACAAAAAACTTTATTAAGCAAATTTCAAAATTAAGTTAAAAGTTTAACTTTGCTTACCTTTCCTGGGTGACCCAATTGATAACTAAATCTAAACGTTTTTCAGATAATCCACATTTGATTCCTTCCAGAGTTAGTTCTGCATCAACAGGATGTCTAAAAGCATGACTTATGCTAAAGATAGCCTCAAAAAATAAGAGTAATGGGAAAGGCTTTCCTCTAATTTTTCCAACAGCTATAAAGAGAAGAAAAGTTTTTGAGTTAAACACTTTTAAGTAATAGTTTGCTTTTTCTTATTTCATATTCTTATTTTCATCTCAATTGCATTATCTAAAAATTTTCATTTAAAATTACACATTTATAATTTTTAACTAATGCTTGTGGATTAAACTTTATATTTTGGATAATGACTAAATATCATATGCTGTGTGAAAATCGAAGCATAGGTTGGAGTGATGGGCTACGAACCAAGGAATGCCAAAGATTGCTGACAGCTACCTAGAAGCTAGGAGAGCAACATGGAATGGAAATCTACTTCAGAGCCTCCAGAAGAAACTTTTAAAAAGCTGAACAATGGGAATTCCTGGGCAGTCCAGTGGTTAGGACACGGTGCTTTCACTGCTGTGGGCCTGGGTTTGATCCCTGGTTGGGGAACTAAGATCCCGCAAGCCATGTGGTGCAGCCAAGAGAAAAATAATTTAAAAAATAAAAAGCTGAAAGAATATTCTACCAGCAGACCTGTACTATAAGAAAGGTTAAAGGTAGTCCTTCAAGCAGAAGAAAAATGACACAAGATAGAAAAACAATCTATACAAAGGAATGAAGACCAGAAGTGGTAAATGCTATGAATATAAGCATTTAGAAGTATAGTTAACCCCTGAACAATGCAGGGGCTGGGGCGCTGAACCCTGCTCTGTCGAAAATCCATGAACACACGTATCCACATGGGCCCTCCACATCCACAGTTCCGCAACGACAGATTCAACCAATGATGAGTCATGTATTACTATAGCAAGTATTTATCGAAAAAAAATCCACCTATAAGTGGACCTGTGCAGTTCAAATTTGTGTTGTTCAAGGATCAAACTGTATACTGTTTTTATACAATGTATGAAGTAGTACAATATCACCTGAGTGTAGAATGTGATAAGTTAAAGACATAACCTACAAACCCTAAAGCAAAAACCAAAGTAAGGTGACAGAGTTATGGGCTAATAAATCAACAAAGGATAAAAATGGAATCATAAAAAAAAATTCAACTAATCCAAACAAAGGTAGAAAAAGAGGGGAAAAAAGTAACAAGAGATGAGAAAAACAGAAAATAAATAAAAGTCAACCATGTCAACAATCACATTAAATGCAAATGATCTAAACGCCCCAATTAAAAGACAAAGATTGTCAACTGTATGAAAAGGTAGGATCCAAATATATGTTGCCTAGAAGACACTGACTTTAAATACAAAGACACAAATTAAATAAATTAAAGTAAAAGTATGGAAAAAGATATACCATGCTCATACTAATCAAAAGAAAAATGGACTTACAGTTCCAATTTCAAAACTTACTACAAAACTACAGTAAACAATATAGTATGATGGCACAGGATGGACATCTAGAGCCATAGAATAGAATTAAGAGTCTAGAAAAAACCCTCAAACATATGGTCAATTGATTTCTTACAAAGGTGCCAAAACAATTTAATGGGTAAATAAAAGTCTTTTCAACAAATGGTGCTAGGAAAACTGGATATCTACATGCAAAAAAATGAATTTGGACCCCTACCTCATGCCATACACAAAAATTAACTCAAAGTAGATCATAGACCTAAATGTACAAAACTCTTAGAAGAAAACATAGGATCTTAAGTTAGGCAAAGATATCTGAGATACAACACTAAAAAAACACACAGCCATAAAAAAGATCAGTACTTCCCTGGTGGAGCAGTGGTTAAGAATTCGCCTGCCAATGCAGGGGACACAGGTTTGATCCCTGGGCCAGGAAGATCCCACATGCCACGGAGCAACTAAACCTGTGCGCCACAACTACTGAGCCTGCACTCTAGAACCCTCAAGCCACAACTACTGAGCCCATGTGCCACAACTACTGAAGCCCACATGCCTAGAGCCCATGCTCCGCAACAAGAGAAGCCACCACAATGAGAAGCCCGAGCACCATGACGAAGAGTAGCCCCTGCTTGCCACAACTAGAGACAGCCCGTGTGCAGCAACATAGACCCAATGCAGCCAATAAATAAATAATAAAATTTTTTAAAGATAATAAAATAAAATAAAATAATATTTGGTGATTCAAAGGAACTACCACCAGCCCAGTAATGGTAAATTTCTCAGAAAAAAATCCACATACCTAGAAAAATGAATACAAATTGGCTGTTTTCCAATTTCACTGGTAATTACATCTATTTAAGCATTAATTGCAAGCACTGATTTTTACTGAAACTTGCAATCCACACTTTAAGCAGACCAAGTCAAAGGGAGAAGAGAAAGAAACTCAGGAGTATACTAATACCACTTTTTAAACATTTTTTAAATGTTTTAATTTTTTTTTTAAATCACTTTTCTTATACTAAATTCAGAACACATCCAAAGAAAGAGTCCTTGGGTACTTGTAAGATGTCTGAAACTTTTTGAGTAAAAATTAAACATTTCAATGTCAGGAAAAAAAAAAAAAGACCTGAACACTAAAAACTACAAAACATTGCTAAAAGAAATTTTAAAAGACCTAAAAAAAAAAAAAAATGGAGAGATACACCATATATATGGGTTCACTGGATCAGAAAATTCAAGTGTCTATTCTTCCTAAGTTGAACTACAGATTCAGTGCAATCCCCAGCAGGTCTTCTTGTAGAAATTTACAAGCTGGTTTCAAAAATTTAAACAGAAATACAGAAGACCTAGAATAGCCAAACCAAATTTGATAAAGAACAGAGTTGGGGACTTCCCTGGTGGCTCAATGCTTAAGAATCCACCTGCCAATGCAGGGGACACAGGTTCGAGTCCTGGTCTGGGAAGATCCCATACGCCTCGGAGCAACTGAGCCCATTCACCACAACTACTAAGCCTGTCCTCTAGAGCCTGTAAGCCACAAATACTGAGCCCATGTGCTACAACTACAACTACTGAAGCCTGCGTGCCTAGAGCCCATGTTCTGCAACAAGAGAAGCCACTGCAATGAGAAGCCTGTGCACCACAATGAAGAACAGCCCCGACTCGCTGCAACTAGAGAATGCCCACAGCAATGAAGACCCAATGCAGCCAAAGATAAATAAATAAACAAACTTTAAAAAAAAAGAACAGAGTCTGAAAACTAAAACTATCTGACTTCAAGACTTACTATAGAGCTACAGTAATCAAGACAGTGTAGTACAGGCATCAAGATAAACAAATAGACCAATGAAATAGAACAGATCTATGAACAATTGACTTTCAACAAAGGTACAAAGGCAATTCAGTGGAGAAAGTCTTTTTAATAAATTATCCTGGAACAATTGGATAGCTATCAGCAAAAAAATAAACTCTGACTCATACCTCACACCACCTATAAAAATTAATTCAAACTAGATCACAGACCTAAATGTAAACCTAAAACTATAAAATCCTTAGGGGAAAAAAAAAAAGGAGAAAAATCTCTGCAGATTAGGCACAGATTTCTTAGGTACAACACCAAAATCTCAATCCATAAAGAAAAAAAAACCTCATAAATTAGATTTAAACAAAATTAAAGGCTTCTAGTCTTAGAAAGATACTGTTAAGAGAAAGAAAAAACAAGGCACAAACTGGGAGAAAATATTTGCATCATATATCTGATAAAGGATTTCTATTCATAGAATGGAGCACTACTCAGCAATAAAAAGAATGAATTATTGGGGCCTCCTAGGTGGCACAGTGCTTAAGAATCCACCTGCCAATGCAGGAGACAGGAAGATCCCACATGCCAAGGAGCAACTAAACCCGTGCACCACAACTATTGAGGCTGCGCTTTAGAGCCCATGAGCCACAACTATTGAGCCCATTTGCTACAACTACTGAAGCCCATGCGCCTAGAGCCCGTGCTCCGCAATAAGAGAAGCCATGACAATGAGGAGCCCGCGCACCACAACGAAGAGTAGCCCCTACTCACTGCAATTAAAGAAAGCCCATGTACAGCAAAAAAGACCCAACACAGCCAATAAAATAAATAAATTTATTTACTTATTTATTAAAAAAAAGAATGAATTATTGATGGGTGCAATAACATGGATGAATTTCAAAATAATTATGCTGAGTGCAAGAAATCAGTCAAAAAAGGATACCTACTATATGATTCCATTTATATAAAATTCTAGAAAATGCAACTAATCTTTGGTGACTGAAAGCAGATTAGTAGTTGCCTGGGGACTGGAGGGAAGCTATGGGAGGGAGACCAATGGGAGGGGTGGGGAGTAGTGGGGGAAAGGGGGAACTGAGGGGAATGAGGGAACTGTTGGAGGATACATATATCAAAACTTAACAAACTGTACACTTTAAATATGTACTACTTAGTGCATGTATGTCAACTCACCACAACAAGCTGTTTTTTAAAGGAAGTGGAACAAATTTGACAAAATTTGACAAAATATTAATATTAATTAAAATTAACATAATATTAATAGTGAGTACATGGCTGTTATTAATGTTTCTCATACTCTTCTGTATATTTGAAATGTTTCATAATTTAATTTGGAAAACCTAATCAAACCCCTTAATGTTACAGGTAAAGAAACTGGGTACATGATAGAGATAGGCCTGGAGCCTAGATCTTGTTTCCCAGTTCAATACTCTTCCCATTCTATTGGGGGGGAAAAAAAGTATAGTTAGTATACATATGTAAGGTTCAGAGAGAAATGCTTACCCTTAAATTTATTCACTGTCCCAATGTTTTGAAGAACTCTTCTAGGACTGTTCACTGCAAAATAAACTGCCTTTTCATATTCCCCAAGTGAGATTAATTCATTGAACCTACAGCCATTGCATTTCATTATACAATAGCACACAAAAAAAGTAAAGGAAACTAATTATAGATGTCTAACACAGACTAAACATAGTAGCATAGTAATACAGAAAAGCACCTCTAATAAATATAACTAGATTCATTCATGCTGTAAGGTATTCTTTCACTTCCTTCCCTAATATTGTTTTTTGTAGCCTCAGAATAAGACTCTCACCTGCCAGGTGACTTGAACATGATCCTGTACCTTATTCTTATAGTACTTAGAGCAAGCCACAAAAAATGGAAAGAACTTCAACTGAATTTATAAAGAACTCAGATTTTTTTCTCTCCAGAAGAAAAGGGCAACCAGAGGAAAGAAGGACAATCTGCTTAAGAGGCTCAGCCTAGGGGAAATATTAATTGAACACAAAGTTGGTATTCAGAAGCCTAAGTTGCTCTGCTAGGAATCGGACTCCCAACTAAATGTGAGACTAACACAAGAAAAAAGATAATAATTCAGAAAACTTAAGCTTCTACTCCTCTTCCTAGGGCAAAATGTCTCCAACTCAGCCCTTACCTCACAGTTAATAAAACTACGGCAAACAGGATTTAAAGAGTGTTGCAAATGAATGTGGAACCCCAGAGTAATATTAAACAAAATACATAAAACTTTTATCCTCAACCAGGTTTTTTGTCTCATCTGAAGCTGATAGACTTAGAGAAGCATAGAGTGCAAGGAAATAATTCAGGCTTTGGTGCCCCTCAAAATGATCTTTACCTCTTCTTTGTATCATATCAACAAACAAATCAACAGCTGAAAACTGTTTAACATAGAAGACTAGGAATGTTACATATGTTCATTACATATTGGCCTCATAGCCTATGAATTAACCTCTTAAAGAATAAAGTCTTAGATTTCTTTAAGCCTCTACTATATAGTATATATAATAATTTAGTAAGTATTAGGGAGGAATATGCCTTCCTAATATGTCATAGGATGGAAATAATGAGGAAAAAAAGGACTAAATTGGCTAGGACAATCCAAGAAGGTGTTCTCAAAAACATCTTATAATAGCAGGTCAATGGTTAGGGAATACAAGAAAAATATAAATAAAACTTAACACTACAATCCACCTATATCCTCTGAAAAGTCTCCTAGACTATCAATCTGGTATTTTTTCCACAAAGAATTAAATTCGACCTTATTTTCTAATTGTCTACTAGAGTAGAATTTTAAAGATACAAAAAGTACAGACTACAGCTCAAAAGGATGCTAAGTAAATGCTAAACACTTAATAAGTATTTAAATAATATTAAATAAATGCTATAATATCTTAACAAGGAAAATCAAAGCTTTTTAAATATTTGCCTTTTGACGTAGTACAGCAAAATTTCAGCTTCTTTTGCCTTGCCTGGGTCTTCTTCAAGTAGTTCCTCAACAATGCCTTGTTCACCTGCAAATATTGAAAGCACCACTGGATGATATTTAAGGCTATCAATCAATAGAAGATAATAAACATATAAATGTTTAATACCAACAGCTTAATGCTATGGTTTCTAATAGCACCAACCTCTTCCTAAACTGAGTGGCCTCCCCATCCCTTTCTTCCTTATTTTCAGCTACATTTTCAGGTATTCTTTCCTGGGCTAACCAAGTCTACTCTTAACCCATTATCTGTCAGCTGTTGAAGGAAGAAGCCCACAGAGTAACAGAGACCTAACAGAAGTACATTTTTACTTTCTTTAAACTCAGCCTAGGAAAATCCCCATTATTTAGCTTTCTGGGGAAAAAAAATGTTTTCCGTTATTCATGTTAATTAAAAAATATAGATCATCTACCGTGTAAATCTTTATTTTTCTGAAAGTGCTCCACGAAGTCTTGAAATGATCTGCTCATATCAGATTTTACCCACAAAGTAAGTGCCTGTGAAATAATCTGCAGTCTTTGATGACTATAAAGAAAAAACATTAACAATATACTGAACCTAAAATCAAATAGTGGAATATTAAAATAAACACAAATAAAAGCTTCAAACTTTAAAAATATATATTCAATTTTCATACCAAAACTGTAATTCATTGTTCAAATTTTCAGTTAAATCTCGCCGTTCTAATACTAAAGTCATTTCCTCCTCTAAATCTGCTTTCCTCTGAGCTGGCACATAGTTTTTTGACATAAGTTCTTCAATTTCTGCATATTTATCTTCAAGATGTTTCAAGTATTTAGTGAGAGCATCTAAATTGACTGATTCTTGGAGAGTCATGCCTAAGGGAAAAGGGAACAAAGCAAACAAGCCAAACCATGTGTGGGACTCCAGTGCTCAAATAACAAGTCTTAGCAAAATTGGTCAGATGGTTGACTAAGTTAAGACATAATTAAGAAATGGTAGCATGAACTTGTAGATTACTGAACATAAAATTAGCATACACTTCTAAACGGCTGGCAGTTTTAAACAAAACATCAATGAAGACAATGAAGGCTGACTGTCCAAACCTTAGCATTTTAAGAAAAAAAAATTTTAATGACCTCATCACCACACCTTGCAAACCCCTAAATATCAGTCTTACTCAATAACACCAAGAACTTCTGCCTAATAATTCAGGATTCCTGTTCAATGATTCTTCTCTAACCAAATCTTCCGTTAGTCTACTACAGCTAACCCCAGGGTAATCTGTTTATTCTCTCCAATGCAGTTTATAAATGCCTGCCAAATCTTCAGTCCTTTCTCCCTCTTTCATTGTCCCTTCTATGCATTATTCATACCCCTTCCCCCAACACACACACACACACACACACACACACTCTCTTCAAATAACTTCCCTTCTCATTCAGACCAATTGTTGCCTTTAAAGGCATATTTCAAAATTCTCTTCTAGAAACCCCCCTGGATTAATTCTAATTAATTTCAATTATTCCCTTACCCTGAATCCCCTCAGTGTTGAATCAATTTGTCAGTTATTTTGTACTTATTCATTATATATCTTATTTGTAGTCTGCTAGTCATAATTTTATAGTTGAAAGTGCACCTAGTCCCTGCTTCCACCAGTCACAGGATGATCATTCAACCTCATTTAAAATCCTCTGGTGTGGGATAGCTCATTATCTCAAGACAGCTTCTTCCACTGAAACCAAATCTAACTTCTTAAAATTTCCACTTATTGATTCTGCCTCTGGATAAACACTAGTTGGAATTTTGAAAAGTTCTGAGTACATTTATCTATTCTCAAAGTCTTTCTTTACTCCAGGATGTATATTTGCAATTCCTCTATTCATTCATCATACAAATCTCTCAATATCCTGGATGAATTCCAGGATATACTCCAGTTTCTTAAAATGTGGCTTGGCTGAAAATGAGGAACCAGTGAATGCTGACATCAATGTGCCTCAACAATATTCACCAGAACTTAACATACCACAGTTTTTTTCACATATACCATGGGTTCTCAAACTTTCTAAAGTGCATCAGAGGGCTTCCTAGGTGGCGCAGTGGTTAAGAATCCGCCTGCCAATGCAGGGGACACAGGTTTGATCCCTGCTCCAGGAGGATCCCATATGCTGCAGCGCAACTAAGCCCGTGTGCCACAACTATTGAGCCTGCACTTAAGAGCCCGTGAGCCACAACTATTGAGCCCATGTACTGCAACTACTGAAGCCCACGTGCCTAGAGTCCATGCTCTGCAACAAGAGAAGCCATGGCAATGAGGAGCCCGCGCACCACAACGAAGCGTAGTCCCCACTCACCACAACTAAAGAAAGCCCGCACACAGCAAAAAAAAAAAAGACCCAACACAGCCAATTAAATAAATAAATTTAAAATGCTCAAAAAAAAAAAGTGCATCAGAATAACCTGGAGAACTTCTTAAAACACTGACTGTTGGGCTCCATCACCTGACCCCAACTCCCATTCCTGGAATCTCTGACAGAGTAAATCTGCAGAGGGACCAAAAAATTTGCATTTCTAACAGTTTCCCAGGTAATACTGAGGTTAATGCAGGACCCATACTTTAAGAGCCACTGTACTATACTCTATATAATTCAGCCAGACGAACTCTTTTAATCTTTTAGGGTTAAGTTTTCCCATTCCCTTGTATGTACCTAGAGGTCAGGCTAAAGTTGTTTGTAAAGTCTGGCTAAAGTCCTGGTACACTTGGAAGATACATACATGGTAGCACATATATATTAATTTGTGTAACTGGAAACAGTTGGAATTTCTCTCAAATATTTTAAACAAAATACTGTACCTGGAATAGGTTTTGAAGGATCTTTGCAGAAAGTATAGTATTGTCCTTCTTTTGTGTCATACTCTGCCCTAAGTTGTTTCATTTCATCTATTTGCAATTGAATCTTTGAGGAATTATTTTCAATAAGCCTCATCCTAAAATACAGAAAGGCTTTTTTTATGTTTCTGTCAACTAATTATTTAATCATACAATTCAAAGTAAAGCAGGTTAAATTACTACTTTAATTTGACTAATTAGCATTTTTGTAACATTATGAATGTAGGTGGAAGTTTACAAAACAATGCCCAGGAAGTTAACTAACCTCACAAGTGAGGAAAAATGTTCTTTCAAAGCATCAGTAACATTTCATACTGACTATGATTAGTAACCTTATTGGAAATTTGTAAGTGTTAAACATAATAATCTGGCCACAAAGTACTATGTCTGTTACATTTAGTTGAAAATTACCTTTGCAATTTAAAAATTATTTTTCTTAAGTAATCACATTAGTTTCCTGTGGCTGCAATAACAAATTACCACAAACTTGCTGGTTAAAACAACAGAAATCTGTTCTTTCACATTTCTAGAATCCAGAAGTCCAGTATTAGTATCAGTGGGCCAAAATTTGTGTTTGCAGGGTCATGCTTCCTCCAGCTAGGGGAGACTCCGTTCCTTGCCTCCTCCAGCTTCTGAGGGCTGCCGGCCTTCTGTGGCCGTGTCAGTTCAGTCTCTTCCCCCGAGGTCATAATGCCTTCTCCCTTTGTGTCTGTGTCAATGTTCCCTCTACCTCTCTGTTATAAGAGCACTTGTGATGGTATTTAGGGCCCACCTGAATAATGCAAGATAATCTCCCTAGCTCAAGATCCTTAACGTAATCATATCTGCAAAGACCCTTTTTCCAAATAAAGTAACATTTGCAGGCTCCCAGGATTAAGACCTATTTCTTTGGGGACCATTATTCAGCCTACTCTATTAATTTTAATCCTAGAGCTAGAGGAGTGATAGCACTCTGAGATAAAACTGAATTAATCCAAAAATAGAGATTTTAAAGACCAAGAAGTAGATAAAAACTCTTTTTAAACATTATTTGAAATTTACTTCCTAGTTTATCACCAATATCTTGGCCCAGGTAGGAAATAATAGGTTAAAATCAGTTAGATACATAAATGTTACAGGCTTTTTGGCAAATTAAAAACAAGTTTGCCAGCAGATAACTGCTACCTGAGTCTGATTATTATATAGAGTTCTTGGTATCTACAGATGGCTCAGAGTAAGAGCTTGCAGTATTTATGAAAGAGGGACTGTGGAAATAAAATATCCTTGTCTTTCATTCAAACAGTTACGCTTTAGAAAGATATGTTAGGAGAGGAATCAAGATGGCGGAGTAGGAGGATGTGCGCTCATTCCCTCTTGCAAGAGCACCAGAATTGCAACTACTGAACAGCCATTGACAGAAAGACACTGGAGCTCACCAAAAAAAACCACCCCACATCCAGAGACAAAGGAGAAGCCACAATGAGATGGTAGGAGGGGCGCAATCATGTTAAAATCAAATCCCATAAATGCTGGGTAGGTGACTCACAAGCTGAAGAACAGTTATACCGCAGAAGTCCTGAGGGTTCCGAGCCCCACGTCAGGCTTCCTAACCTGGGGGTCCAGCAACGGGAGGAGCAATCCCCAGAGAATCAGACGTTGAAGGCCAGCGGGATTTGATTGCAGGACCTCCACAGGACTGGGGGAAATGGAGATTCCACTCTTGGAGGGCAGACAAAAAAATATGCTCACCAGGACCCAGGGGGAAGGAGCAGTGACCCCATAGGAGACTGAACCAGACTTGCCTGCTGGTGTTGGAAGGTTGCCTGCAGAGGTGGGGTACAGCTGTGTCTCACCAAGGAGACAGGGGCACTGGCGGCAGGAGTTCTGAGAAGTGCTCATTGGCATGAGCTCTCCCAGAGTCCACCATTAGCTCCACCAAAGAGCCTGTAAGCTCCAGTGCTGGGTCGCCTCAGGCCAAACAACCACCAGGGTGGGAACACAGCCCCACCCATTGGCAGACAAGCAGATTAAAGTGTCATTGAGCTCCACCCACCAAATCGGATTAAAGTTTTACTGAGCTCCACCCACCCAGCCCTACCCACCATCAGTCCCTCCCATGAGGATGCACCCACGAGCCTCCTAGACAGCTTCCTCCACAAGAGCGCAGACAGCAGAATCAAGCAGTATCAGCAGTATTTCACCTGTGGAACTGAAAAACACAGCCACAGAAAGATAGAGAAAATGAAAAGGCAAAAGACTTTGTACCAGATGAAGGGACAAGATAAAACCCCAGAAAAACAACTAAATGAAGAGGAGATAGGCACCCTTCCGGAAAAAGAATTCAGAATAATGATGGTGAAGATGATCCAGGACTTTGAAAAAGATTGGATGCAAAGATCAAAAAGTTGCAAGAAAAGTTTACCAAAGACTTAGAAGAATTAAAGAACAAACCAACAGAGATATGCAACACAATAACGGAAATGAAAAATACACTAGAAGGAACCAACAGCAGATTAACTGAGGCAGAAGGACGAATAAGTGACCTGGAGGACAGAATGGTGATAATCATTGATACAGAAAAGAATAAAGAAAAAAGAATGAAAAGAACTGAAGATAGCCTAAGAGACCTCTGGGACAACGTTAAAACACACCAACACTCGCATTATAGGGGTCCCAGAAGGAGAAGAGAGAGAGAAAGGACCTGAGAAAATACTGGAAGAGATTATAGTTGAAAATTTCCCTAACATGGGAAAGGAAATAGCTACCCAAGTGCAGGAAGCGCAGAGAGTCCCAGGCAGGATAAACCCAAGGAGAAACACGCCAAGACATTTAGTAGTCAAATTGACAAAAATTAAAGACAGAGAAAAGTTATTAAAAGCAACAAGGGAAAAATGACAAATAACATACAAGGGAACTCCCATAAGCTTAACAGCTGATTTCTCAGCAGAAACTCTACAAGCCAGAAGGGAGTGGCACGATATATTTAAAGTGATGACAGGGAAGAACCTACAACCAAGAATACTCTACCCAGCAAGGATCTCATTCAGATTTGACAGAGAAATCAAAAGCTTTATAGACAAGCAACAGCTGAGAATTCAGCACCACCAAACCAGCCCTACAACAAATGCTAAAGGAACTTCTTTAAGCAGGAAACAAAAGAGAAGAAAAGGACCTACAGAAACAAAAACAAAACAATTAAGAAAATGGTAATAGGAACATCCATATTGATAATTACCTTGAATGTAAATGGACTAAATGCACCAACCAAAAGACACAGACTGGCTGAATGGATACAAAAACAAGACCCATATATATGCTGTCTCCAAGAGACTCACTTCAGATGTAGGGACACATACAGACTGAAAGTGAGGGGATGGAAAAAGATATTCCATGCAAATGGAAATCAAAAGAAAGCTGGAGCAGCAATACTCATATCAGATAAAATAGATTTTAAAATAAAAACTGTTACAAGAGACAAGAAAGAACACTACATAAAGATCGAGCGATCAATCCAAGAAGAAAAGATAACAATTATAAATATATATGCACCCAATATAGGAGCACCTCAACACATAAGGCAAATGCTAACAACTATGAAAGAGGAAATCAACAGTAACACAATCATAGTGGGGGACTTTAACACCCCACTTACACCAATGGACAGATCATCCACACAGAAAATTAATAAGGAAACACAAGCTTTCAATGACACAATAAATCAGCTGGATTTAATAGATATCTACAGGACATTACATCCAAAAACAGCAGATTACACATTCTTCTCAAGTGCACATGGAACATTCTCCAGGAGAGATCACATTTGGGGTCATAAATCAAGCCTTGGTAAATTCAAGAAAATTGAAATCATATCAAGCATCTTTTCTGACCACAACGCTATGAGATTAGAAATCAATGACAGGAAAAAAACTGTAAAAAACACAAACACATGGAGGCTAAACAATACGCTACTAAATAACCAGGAGATCACTGAAGAAATCAAAGAGGAAATCGAAAAATACCTAGAGACAAATGACAATGAAAACACAATGATCCAAAACCTATGGGATACAGCAAAGGCAGTTCTAAGAGGGAAGCGTATAGCAACACGATCCTACCTCAAGAAACAAGAAAAATCCCAAATAAACAATCTAACCTTACACCTAAAGAAACTAGAGAAAGAAGAGCAAACAAAACCCAAAGTGAGTAGATGGAGAGAAATCATAAAGATCAGAGCAGAAATAAATGAAATAGAGACAAAGAAAACAAGAGCAAAAATCAATGAAACTAAAAGCTGGTTCTTTGAGAAGATAAATAAAATCAATAAACCTCCAGCAAGACTCATCAAGAGGGAGAGGACTCAAATCAATAAAATTAGAAATGAAACAGGAGAAGTTACAATGGACACCACAGAAATAAAAAGCACCATAAGAGATTACTACACGCAACTATATGCCAATAAAATGGACAACCTGGATGAAATGGACAGATTCTTAGAAAGGTATAACTTTCCAAGACTGAATCAGGAAGACATAGAAAATATGAACAGACCAATCACAAGGAATGAAATTGAAACTGGGATTAAAAATCTCCCAACAAACAAAAGTGCAGGACCAGATGGATTCACAGATGAATTTTATCAAGCATTTAGAGAAGAGCTAACACCCATCCTTCTCAAACTCTTCCAAAACATTGCAGAGGAAGGAACACTCCCAGACTCATTTTATGAAGCCACCATCACCCTGATACCAAAACCAAAGATACTACAAAAAAGAAAACTACAGACCAATATCACTGATGAATTTAGATGCAAAAATCCTCAACAAAATACTAGCCAACAGAATCCAACAACACATTATAAGGATCATACACCATGATCAAGTGGGGTTTATCCCTGGAATGCAAGGATTCTTCAATATACGCACATCAATCAATGTGATACACCATATTAACAAACTGAAGGATAAAAACCACATGATCATCTCAGTAGATGCAGAAAAAGCTTTTGACAAAATTCAGCACCCATTTATGATAAAAACTCTCCAGAAGGTGGGCATAGAGGGAACCTACCTCAACATAATAAAGGCCAAATATGAAAAACCCACAGCAAACATCATTCTCAATGGTGAACAACTGGAAGCATTCCCTCTAAGATCAGGAACAAGACAAGGATGTCCACTCTCGCCACTACTATTCAACATAGTTTTGGAAGTCCTTGCCACAGCAATCAGAGAAGAAAAAAAATTAAAAGGAATCCAAATTGGAAAAGAAGAAGTAAAACTGTCACTGTTTGCAGATGACATGATACTATACATAGAAAATCCTAAAGATGCCGCCAGAAAACTACTTGAGCTAATCAATGAATTTGGTAAAGTTGCAGGATACAAAATTAACACATAGAAAGATATGTTAAAAGTAAACAGACTTTTGAAAAAATTGAAAGCAGGGACTTAAACAGATATGTATACATGAACATTCATGGTGTAACAAGTCAATAGCGAAAGGTAGAAAAAACTCAAGTACCCATCAACAGATAAGTAGATTAAATATGGTATGTACATACAATTTAATATTATTCAGCCATAAAAAGGAATTAAGCTCCAACACATGCTACAATGTGGATGAGAAGGTATCCAGTTGTTGTTCCCTTCCATAGCTTTTATGATCTCTTTACCTTTGATCATTTCACTACAATAAATCTAGTATTGAGTATTTCATATTACTTACAATGGGATTCTTTGGTCTTTCAGAATCTGTGAATTGATATCTTTTACCAGCCATTTTCTCTTCAAATAATGTCTATGTCCCATATTCTCTTCTCTGAGTTGTGATCAGACATACTAACATAACTTTCTCACTCTATTCTCCATGTCTTTTTTTATAATAGCTTTATTGAGATATAGTTTGTGTACCTTAAAACTCACCCTCGTAAAGTGTACAGTTCAGTGAATTTTAGCATATTCAAAGAGTTGTGCAAATACTACCATTTCTAGTTCCAGAACATTTCATCACTTCAAAAATAAGCCCTGGCCCTGTTAGCAGTCTGCTAAGCAGAAGGCAATTTTCCACACAGTCCCCAAAGCTGGAGCAGTTTACTTCTTGTTCACTCTTCAACCGTGTAGTCCTTTATCATCCCAGCTTTATATGAGAAGCATTTTCCAGTAGACTACACCCCTTGAGCAGATAGATCCTGGGCTATGTCTTTTGTACCCGTGTGCCACAGTAAAAATTAAAGTTTATGGTCACTAGTTTTAATAAATGCTTTCAGGCTCAAAGAAGCTTTAGTGCTTCTCTATCTTTTGTCTTCTGTTACGATTTTGCCCTAATATTTCTGTCACTATCTTTTCAGCTTCCTGTTGCTTTTGGGGAAAAAAATTTTTTTTACCATTTTATGTAGCATTTTGCCCCAATAGGAAGATCTATCCCAACATCTAGCCAGCCACATTACCAGAAATGGCGGTCAAATTTCACATAATTTTCCAGGTTGACTTGAAATTACCTATAAGAATAATTTACCCATCAGTTACCAAATGGAATACTGAATATCTGAGACTACTCAACAAAAGTGAGCATTTTATCTCTCCCAGTAGGTTACTTACCTTTGTGCATCATGGGATTAAGTGCTCTATTTCAGATGGTAATCATGAAATTGTACTATTAAACCTCCCGTGCAAGAAATTACCTGGAGCAATTATCTGCATCCCTCATTTTATGATACTACAATGTGCCTCCAATTATCCTAGGAGAGATTATAAAACTCTTAAACAGAATTAATATTATTTTTCAAGAGAAAAATATAGTAATTTCAATAGGAAGGGTAACAAAAACACTTTAAAATAAAATTGAAATTGAAAAAAACTAAGAACCACTGGTTATAGTTACAATGAATGGCTAATTAATATAACCAAGTAACAATTATCACCTTTTGGGCTACTTACTAATATACTTACTTTGCTTGAAGTTGGGTTATTCTTTTCCTGTGATATACCAATGCTGTGGGCTCTCCTGCCAAAACTTTAAGTTTCCCATGAAGATAAAATGCAGTTCTTTGGCTTTTCTTTATTGTCTCAATAAAGGCATCGTATTCTTTTTTGATTGAAGTAAGAATGGATTTGTAGGCAGTGACATATTCTATTACCTGAAATATGATTTTTCTGCCTATGTACTGAATTTTTTTCTAGAAGACTATGGATCAAAAGCCTTGCAAATAGCATTATAGATTTTTTTTTTTTTAATGAAACATCATGGGCAATTAGAGCTTTAAAATTTTACAAATTTGAGCTTGCACTTATATGCAATATGACTGGGTATTAAAGACAGTTAATCATTACTGAATGTATGCTCTTTGTGAATCATTACAATTCTGTGAGCTTAAATATAAGAAAGAAAGAAAAAAAAACATGTTTTTTGCTCTACTAGGAATTAACACATACATTATATGAGGTCAGTCAAAACCAATACCAGGTCTAATTATCCCAATTCTGGACCTTGTAAATACAATTACATATCGTCCCTCATTACCTCCAAATCTAGTCTCTGACTTCATTCAGACCTTAAAAACCTGGACTTTCTTCACTTCCCTGTTTTTCTTACCCATCTGTTCCTACTAGCTGATCAATACTCTCAATTACCAAACTGTGTGTCTATTCCAAGATGTTAAGCGCAATTGTAGAAAAAAAAACCCTTCACACATTATATTCATGGTTTACAATGGTGTTTAAGTACATAATATCTCTGGAACGATAATGGAAGAAAATATAAACCTACAGAGAAGGAAAGGAAAACAGAAACCTACAGAGAAGGAAACCTTCAGAGTATCTCTGGAACGATAATGGAAGAAAACAGAAACCTACAGAGAAGGAAAGGGTAAGTAAGGTCTAAGATGACAGGGACCTGACTTTTCATTGTATACTCTTCTTATTGGTTCTTTTACTTTTCTTTCTCTCTTTCCCTTCCTTCCTTCCTTCCTTTCTTTCTTTTTCTGGTTCATCTTGTGTAGGCATTACCCATACCAAGAAAACAAACAAACAAAAACCACAACAAAACAAAAACAATAATAACTAAGAAGCACTTTAAAGAAGTTCAAAAACAAAAAAGTTAAAAATAATTATAATTTATGGTTGCCAAATTCTGCTCACGAGGATTTCAGAAGGCATCGAGGCATATAAAGAATAGATGTGGGCTTCCTAGGTGGCACAGTGGTTAAGAATCTGCCTGCCAACGCAGGGGACACGGGTTCGATCCCTGCTCCAGGAAGATCCCACATGCCGAGGAGCAACTAAGCCCATGAGCCACAACTATTGAGCCCATGTGCTGCAACTACTGAAGCCCACATGCCTAGAGCCCATGCTCTGCAACAAGAGAAGCCACAGCAATGAGAAGCCCACGCACCACAACAAAAGAAAGCCCGCACACAGCAAAAAAGACCCAACACAGGCAATAAAATAAATAAATAAATAATTAAAAAAAAAAGAATAGATGTGGTTAATCCACAATTTTCTCTTAAAGATACAATTATGCTTTCTACCCCTGCTATATCTCTAGTCTCTGGTATATTGCACTGTTAGCTAGAAAATACCTAGAAAAAATTATCCAGGAAGATATCTGGTCTATCAAAAAATGGTATAAGGAGGAGAGTTCCCTGGTGGTCTAGCAGTTAGGATTCAGCACTTTCACTGCCATGACCTAGGTTCAATCCCTGGTAGGAGAACTGAGATTCCACAAGTTGCACAGTGGGGGAAAAAAAAAAAAAAACAAAAAACAAATGGTATAAGGAGATAATTCATCAATGCCAAGCAGCAGGAGAAGATGGCTATCTTTTTGACATGACCATATTACCTATCCACACAATTCAAGACTGCCACCCAGCAACTTTCAATAAAATAGAGACCATTAATCTGTGGTCTTTCAAATTAAATACTCCCCAGTTCCCAGCCATCCTCCACTCCACAAGCCTCTATGGTGTGCTGCAACAATTCAAGACAACTCAGATATGTTAATGGATAGAAAACAGACTCGTAGAAACATCATGATCAGATCCCATATGGGTCTGCCAGAAGAAATAGATATCAGAACACCCATAGGAATCTTTCAGAATGCACAAAAAAATGCATTAAAATAAAGGAGGCAAACTGGTATGCCAGAGGTAGAACAGTTTTGCTTGGCCCACAGAATATTTTAAAATTTAGGAAATTTCATCCAAAACCCAAATTTTCAGCTTCTCTTGAAAACTCTGAAAAATCTACCAACGTGGAACCCCCATTCCTAATGGCAGTAATCAGCTGGAGCTTTAGATTGGACTGATTTTTCATTTTACCACAGTCCCCATAATTTCTTATTCTCTTAAAGCCGGTCCACATACCTCTTTTATATGACCTTCTTGGCCTTTAGGCATTCAAGTTTCAGACTCCTGTATAAAAGTTTCCGTTAACCCCCCCAAAACAGAGTCATACTTACCAGGTACAGAGATCTGAGGGAGAAGAGGAATGGTATTCATTCCACCTCAGCTCCTACACGCAAATATACATTATTTGTACAACACGCTATCAGGAATGCAAAAGGCCAGTCACTTTCTAGAGTCCAAATGCCTTCATAATTCACCCATATCTACTGAAGCTCACTCTTCCTAGCTTTGGTCTTCTTTGCCTACTAAGTCATTGGCACTCTCTGCAACCTACCTTCAACTCTTGTTACACAAGCCTCAGGTCCTCCTTGCTTTGATGTAGGCACGGTTCTCTAAGCTAAATCCTCTATCTTTGATTTTAAACAGAATTTGGTATTTGTTCTCTGATTCTAAGTACTCAGATATGCAAGTTGATACTTTTATCTTCTGCCCAACTAGATCCTTCCAAGAGAGAAGGAAAATTAGAGAAGGCAGACATTAATAGTTTATTAACAATCAAATGTGCTGGAATAGCATGAAAATAGAAAGACAGATTATCTTATTATTATCTAGCTAGAAGAAAAGTTTCTCTAAGTACCAAATGATTTCTATTTCAAATCCCCTCTTAGTCCTGAAGAAGAGGATTCTTCACAATGTACAAATGTACATTTATAACTGTACAATGTACAAATAGTCCAAATGGAAATCTTGTGAGGTAGGGAGAAAAGAACTAAAGATGTAGAAATTATCTTTTATTTACTCCCATGTCTTTTCTCTAAGAATTAAATTTACCAACACCTCTTCCAAAATGACTTCACTATAAAACGGGGATGAGTCAAAAATTATTCGCACTCCAGTTATATTAAAATTTCTATAAATTCTACAGCCAGAGTGCATATAATTTTTGACTCACCCTCATATACTAATTTAAAGCAGAGTTCTTCATGTAAGAAAACTTCTGATTAGTGTTAGCATTTAGACATGCAAAGATAAGTATGTTACAGTTATGATAATTTTCCTTTGCTGATTTCACACAAGTAGAGTCTCAGCATGATTCTTGATATTTATAAACCTACTCAATACATATACACTACCTTTAAACACTCACCTAATACAATCCTTAATGACTAAAACATCAAAACAATTTTATTGATCATAACAACTTATAAAATGAAGCTAACCTGCCAATGTACCAGTTCCAAAAGACAGATTTTCTAGATGACTTAAAACAAAGAAAAGGGACTTCTCTGGTGGCACAGTGGTTAAGAATCCACCTTCCAGTACAGGGGACACGGGTTCAATCTCTGGTCTGGGAAGATCCCACATGCTGTGGAGCAACTAAGCCCATGTGCCATAACTACCAAGCCTGTGCTCTAGAGCCCACGCACCACAACTACTGAAGCCCGCGCACCTAGAGCCCATGTTCTGTAACAAGAGAAGCCACAGCAAAGAGATGCCTGCAGACCACAACTAAGAGTAGCCCCTGGTGGCTGCAACTAGAGAAAGCACGCGTGCAGCAACGAAGGCCCAATGCAACCAAAAATAAGTAAACAAATATAAAAATAAAATTTAAAAAAAAAGGAAGAAAAGATACTTTTTTTCCATTTTATACTTTTTATGGATATGCATCAATTTTCTTAATTCTACTTGTTGGCATATATCACTACTTTGTGCTCATTTTTCCTTAGAGCGAGGCACTATATTTTTATTTAGAAGACAAATAAGACTGAGTGTGTAAAGTTTAAAATTTAAACAAAACACTGAGTTCCTATTTTGCCTATGGCTGTTTTACTCAGAGACCAATAGTTTACAGAAGTCTTAACCTAAGAAATTACTTCTTCTAGGTAAGGAGGAAAGGATGCTGACTTCATTTATTTTACTGTCAGGGCATCTTCCAATGGGGGTAAAAAAAAAAAAAGTGAGGTAAAAAAAATGAGGATTGGTGGCCATATTGCAATTGTTTATAAGGAAAAGCAGGTATTTCTAAAACCTTGAAAAGCAAAATCAAATATCACATAAAGCCACAGCATTTTCTGACCTCCATATTTCCAATGTTCAGTGCAGTTAAACCCCTTGTTTACCCTGCCTGTCTAGACCTCTAATCTACAAGGGGCCTTAATTTAATATGCTAGATCAAATCTAAACCAAGATTTTAATGATACCACAAACCAACCCAAAACGACAAAGAACTATCAGGTTCTTGCTTACAGCCCAATTCCTAACAAATCAGATAATGATTTGAGATGGAAGGTCAAAATGATATGAGAGGGCACAGTTAGGTTGTTGCTCAAAAACTGGTGGCCTGCACTTATGCTACAATAACCGAAACACTCATTAATTGTCTAGTAAAATAAATTCAGCATTGCATTTTACCCATTCATCCCTTTCTGACAAATTGGATGAACTTCTCAAAACTGACAGACGGAATGTAGTCAAACAAGCAGTGGTGCTACTAAGGCAGGAATGTTAGTTGTCAAGACAGACCATTTCTACCACATTAAAAACTCCCTTGTCTTAGAGCATTATGATACCTGATCAAAAACATTTCGGTATATGATGTAATATTCATCAACAGGTCCTTCCTCATCACAGCCCACTCTTTCAGTTTCTATAGTTATGTATCTTTGCATTCTTTCCAAAAATTCCTTGTCACTTCTATTAATGATAGGAGGGAGAACTGCATGTTTACTTATTTCTTGGACAGACATATGTCACGGTCTGCACACCTGTTCACCAGAGAAAAGTCTTGACTTGTTTTTGTCACAAAGCCAAAACTTTGATAAGCCTGAAAGAAAAAAGACCATCAATTAATCTAAAGCTTAAAATAAAGTCAAATATTGCTCTAAATAAAATGTCTATTTGTTTCAGGAAAAGAAAAGTCTCATGGATCGCTGAGATAAATATTTCAATCTGAATTAAAAGGTCTGATCATGCTACTGCCATGTGCTATACTATACCTCAGAGACAGAAAGACCAAACACCAGTCAATAAAGAGCTCTTTTCTTACTAAACAAGCATATGTATCATATGATCAAATGGTTTCTTTGTTTAACCCAACACTTTCTAACAGAATGTTTATTAGCATTTTCTTTGTTTCATGTGGGAAAACCATTTTGGAGGCTTCCTGATGAAACAAACAAGGTCAAATATTTCTCTACCCATGTACCTACCTGGCCCAGTCACAGTTACCCAACACACGACAGCTAAAAGAAGTCATGAATTTATTTTTATGATGAACTTTATTATAATTCTTATCTTTACTATGAACGTACTAACTGAAAAGTAAGCAGTCAGGACTTCTGCTAAAATCTGTACATCAGTGATGTCAAAGATACCAAGCTGTACCTTTCTGAGTAAGGTTTCCAAGCAGCTATACTTCACTGCTCTTTTAGTAAAGAATCATTATCTAACTAGAGTTGGATACAAAAGTTGGTTCCTGAGATCTATTCACATTAACATTAAACAGAACCCATGATTTGCTTAAAAATGTCTGGCAAGGTAAAACATTTTAACTCCCCTCATTCCCATCACAGAAATACATACTCATGGTATAAAATCTGGAGGCACAGTGGTTAGGAGTCTGCCTGCCAATGCAGGGGACACGGGTTCGAACCCTGGGCCAGGAAGATCCCACATGCCACGGAGCAACTAAGCCCATGCACCACAACTACTGCGCCTGAGCTCTAGAACCCTCAAGCCACAACTACTGAGCCCAAGTACTGCAACTAGTGAAGCCTGCACACCTATAGCCCACGCTCTACAAGAGAAGCCACCACAATGAGAAGCCTGCACACTGCAACGAAGAGTAGCCCCTGCTCACCGCAACTAGAGAAAGCCGGTGCACAGCAACAAAGACCCAACACAGCCAAAAAAATTAATTAATCAAAAAAAATTAATCCCATCTCCCAAAAATAACAACTACTTAATACGGTATACTTCCTTCCAATGCTTATAATTATAAAAGTTAGGATCACACTCTACACTCATTTTTGTATCCTATTTTTTTTCACTTAATATTAGAACCACTTTTCCATGTTGTTAAACACTAATAGTTTTCAAAAACATGACTTCTAATGATTGCATAGTACGTCATGGTATGATACACAATAATTTACTTAACCATTCCCCCCGTTGGATATTTTCACTGTTATAAATGCTGTGATGAATAAATGTCTAAATCAATTTTATCATGTTTTGGCAACATAACTGATATCTATTATTTGAAATAACATATACGGCCAATAAATACTGCCCATAGGCCATATATAGGAGAAAGGAGACACCAAAATAATTTCAAAATTTAAAAGACCTAATTTATCTTTACATTGACAAACTGGATAATGAGAAATCAATTTATAAATAAACATAAAGTAGTTCCAACAAGGTAATAATCCATAAATGGATCAATGGTTTTCCCAAATAAGAAATCAATTTCTTTACTCATTCATTCAACCAATATTTAATGAGTGTCTACTAAATGCCAGGCATTGTTTTATAGCTAGAGAGTCAGCATTCCCCATTATCCTTCCCTATGCATATGCACTCTAGTGTATAATACAGTTATAAATAAGATAAAGTCCCTGGCTCCTTGGAGCTTACAATCTATTCGGAAAGACAGATTATAAATAATGTAATTTCTGAGAATTCCCTGGCAGTCCAGTGGTTAGGACTCGGCGCTTTCATTGCTGTGGGCCCTGGTTCAATCCCTGGTTGGGAACTAAGATCTGCACAGCGTGGAGACAGACACACACACACACACACACACACACACACACACACACACACACACACACACGTAATTTCTGATAGTAAAAGATAAAAGTCAAAGGAGGAAGGAATGGGTGTGATCACTGGGGAATGGGTGGTCACATCTGAACACGAGGGGCTTCTTATTACCCTTAGTATAAAAATCCAAGTTCCTTTCCTCAGTCTCTGAATGTCCTGTAGGAACCAGGGACTCTTTCTCTCTTACCAAATCTAGTCTTTTCATGCCCCTGTCCTCCTCATAACCCCCATCCACTCCCATGAACTTGCTCTCTTACCTGAGGGTCTTGCATAATTCTCTCCCATCCCTGCATTCCCTTCCTGCATCCTCATAGCTCTCCTCCTCCATAAGATACACACAGTACTTCCACTCTCATTCATTTGGCTTTGACTCCTTTTTCAGATGTCAACCTATATAGCTTCAGAAAAGCTGCCCTGGATTCCCTTAAATTTCATCAAGTGCCACTGCTATGTTCTCCCTGTACCGTGCATTTCCTCTATTACATTGTCACTCAGAATTCTGTTTATATTCTCTGTCTCTCTCAGTAGGCTTTAAGTTTGATAAGATCAGGAACTAAAATGTTCTCATTTCCCATTATCCTTCCCCACCCATATGCATTCCAACGCATAATACAGTTTCTAGCAGAGTACATGCACCCCCAACCTCCCCAAAAAAGTTGCTTATTAATCAGCAATCACTGAGCAATAATCTGGTCCACTCAGATGACCTGGGCCCTCAAATCAGAACACAGCTACAGTGATTGTTCCTCAGCATCTACAAGATGTCACTGAGTTACGCAGATCAACTCAGATTACCTTTCACTCATTCAAAACAGACACTTAGGGATACAAAGAAAACAGGTCCCAAGGGTTTCTGGTCAAGTATTGATTCTAGTTAAATGAACCTCTGCTACAGAGCGCAGATGGCAGTGTGACAGGTGGGCATGACGGGCTACAAAAGACCAGAAAGCTATCTCACTAGTGTGTGGGAGAGGGCAGGGAAATATTAGGGAAAACATCTAATGAAACAACATCCAGGACAATCCTTAAGTTGCATTGCACTTATTTGTTCAATAAATATTGGGGGGGGGGGGGAGCCGGCCAGCTACTGTATGTCTGCCATTATTCTACACACTAGAGATACAGCACTGGACAAAACAAAGTACCTAACCTCCCAGAGGTTACACTCAAGACAGAAGACACTCAAGTAAATAGTATAACAGATAGGGGTAAGTTGTATGGGGAAAAATAAAACAAGGAAAGAGGGATAGAGAGTAAGGAAGGTAGAAGGGTGCCATCTTCATAAGGCATTAAGTCAGGAAAGAGAATAGCCCTCACTGATAAAGTGACATTTTAGAAACTTGAAAAAAGCAGGTAACGTAGATTCCTGGGAGAAGAGTGGTTGAGGCAGAGAGAGTTGCAAGTCCAAAGGCCTCAAGGCAGGATAGCATATTGGTGGAACAGCAAGAAGGCCAGTAGGACTAGAAAAGAATGAGAAAAGGAGAGAAGAAAGCTGAGGTCAGAGAGGTAGCTGCCAGATCATGTAGAATATAAGGCCTTGAAGGTAGGAGCACTACCAGCCCATGGGGTACCTTTGTCCAGGTTAGAAAAAGATGCCCCTTTCTCTGGGCAGACTTGGCAAGGGGAGCAATGAGCTGAAATGTGTCCTCCAGTCATTCCAGTGTGGGAGTGACAGCCTTGCTTATAGGAACTTAGGCTTAACTTGGAATGAGATGGGAAGCCATTGGAGGGCTGTGGGCAGAAGAATGACAGCTGACCTATATTTTCAAAGAATTGCTCTTGCTGCTCTGTGAAGACAAGAATCAAAGCCAGAATAACAACTACAATAGTCCAGGCAAAAGATAATGGTGGCTTGAATCAGAGTGGTAACAGTAGAGCTGGGGAGAAGTGTTCTGCATATACATCAAAAGTAAAACCAAGAAGATTTGCTGAGGGATTTGATGTGGGTATCAGAGAACAGTCAAGGATGACCATAAAGTTTTTGGCCTCAGTGACTGAAAAGATGGAATTGCTATCTATAAGATGGGAATATCAGCTTGATAAGATCAGGAGTCTGGGCCTGCCTATTAAACATGTTGAAGTTCATGTGAGTCTGAGTGAGAAATAAATTTATAAGTCATGTGCATATAAGTGATATTTAAAAGGTATGAGACAGAATGAGAAACGATCTGGGAAATGTAAACAAAGCAGAGGTCCAAGGACTGGGCGTTGCGGGGCACTCCAAAGTTTACAGGTCTGGTAGATAAGGAGGAAGCAACAAAACTGCCTGGAAAAGAGTGTCTAGGGAGATGGAAGGAGAGAGATGGAAGTCAGGTGAAGACTGTGTTTCAAAGAGGAAAGGAATGATCAACTGTGTCAAATGCAACTGAGAGGTCAAATAAGATTACACAGCCATTGAATACAGCAACACGGAGGTGCTTAGTAACTACAAGAGCTATTCTGCTGGAATGGTTGGGACAAAACCCTCATAGGAGTGGGTTGAGTCAATGGAAGAAAAAGAATTAGAGACGATGATTACAGACAACTCTTTCAAGGAGTTTTGTTGTAAAGGTGGAGATCCGTTGGCAGACTATGGGACGAGAGTTTTCCAGAGAGAAGCAATGGATTCTTAAGTGCCAAAGCATGAAAGAGCGTGTCAGGAACTTCGATTACAGCTCAATGTTAATAAAGTGTAAAGTGAGTGATCGGTTTGGCAGATTAGGCTGTAAGGAAGGCAGATGTTGACTATCACACTAAGGAATTTGGATTTTATCTTGAAGGTGAAGAATTGGGTTGGCCAAAAAGTTCGTCCGGTTAGTGAATACATTGTTCAATAAAGTTCTTCGTGAAAATGAAAAACGTGTCTTTTATTTTTACTTAAAACCGAACGAACTTTTTGGGCCAACCCTACAGTATAATAATATCATTTTTACTCTTTAGAGTATGTTGGAGGCAAAAGTGAAGATGGGTTAGAAGACGACTGGGGACAGAGAAAATTAAGGAGCCTGCATTTGGGGATGGGGATGCAGAGAGAGATAAAGAGAGAAGGCACTAGGGGGTACACATAAGGATTCGGTGGTTGTGCAGCGGAGAAAGGACAGGGGAAGGGCTTGACTCGCTAACTGGCCCGCCTTGCCAAGAGCGCACGCCACATATTCCAAAAACTTCCTCTCAGGACTTTCACCACAACTCCCAACGTCCAAACTTGAAAATTCTACAATAACCTTTCCGCAGGTTTCTTTCCCACATGGCTTCATTTAAAAATTTAAAACTCCTGAGATTTTCATGATATTAAACCGTTTCGCACTGCGTAGTGCCATACAAGACAGAACCTTCCTTAAACTAGGAGCGCCTCGGGGGTCGAAGGCGGGGAGGCGCTACAGGGCGAGGCAAGGACGGACCCGAGGTTTCGAGGATACCACCTATTTCTCAGCCTGCCTGCAGCTGGCCACGGGAATGCCCTTCCCTTGAAGGCCCAGAGAGCGCGGGTGGTAGATGGCTGATTATCCGCCCCTCACCGCCTCCGTAAGTGGGTGACGACACTTTCGGTCCCCCACTCTTCTCCAGCCTCTTAATCTTCCCTCCTAGTCACTTCCGACCTGTTTACACCTTCCCCGAAACCATTACTGCGCTTCACCCTTGCTCCCTCCTCACCTTAATCCCTTTCTCCAAACCCCGACTCCAGCCTTAGGCGACAGTAACTAGGGAACCCGGGGGTGTGGAACTGCATCTTGGGATGAGTAGTCCTAGCGAAAAGGAAGCAGCGGGAAACTACAATTCCCAGAAGACATTTCCATTTCCTCCGTTTTCTTCACGAAGCCTTCTCAACCCCCCCCCCCTTTTAAAGGCCCTCTTAGCCACGTCCACTACGGTGGAAAAGCCGTTTAAAGACATTTTAAGTTGCTTAAATCTCCTATTTCAAGAGCTTTCTCACGGGTTAAAATGAGAAATAAGCCAGCCTAGATGGAGGAGAAATGAGATCACGACCTGGTCTGGCATGTGGCCGGACGGCCGCGGCGACAGCGCTCAGGCATTTGGCGTGGCCGCCTAGGAGGCGGGGCCTCCGGGGCGCGCCGGGAAAGCCCGTGGGCCGCCGCGGTCCCCTTCCTTTCGGATCCGCCATCTGCGGTGAGTGTGTGCTCTAGGCCGCTCTCCGGCCCGCGGCCGGCCATCGTCCCTCTGTGCGCCCCGGTCTCACCCGTCTCCTCCTTTTCCTCACTCTCAGGTGGAACCGCCGTCAAGATGCAGATCTTTGTGAAAACCCTGACGGGGAAGACCATCACTCTCGAGGTACGGCCCCGGCGGTGGGCGAAGCCGCGGCCTGAAGGAGGGAGGGTCTGAGGCGGCTTTCGGCACGCGCGCCGCTTTGCGCTTCAGAATACGTTTCCGAGCCTGGGTTCTAAACCCTGGTTCCGAGTGAGGGTTGTTGGCTGCGCTGGGGGCTACGGCAGGTTTTCGGTGCCTGGAGCCCGAGCCTGTCGCCCCTAGTGGCTCCGGCCAGGTAGCCGTAGCCGGGGTCACGAGGTGGGAGGGAGGCGCTCCGCGCAGGGGGGCGCGAGCACGTGTGGCCCGGCCGCCGCCGCCGGGGGCTCGGGGAGGAAGCGTGCGCGCCGGGGGAGCCTGCCTCCCGCTGCGGCGGCTCAGTCCTGTAGGCCTAAGCCCCCACCGGGTCGGTCCCTGGGTAGCCTTAAGATTGAATTGAGCGTTTATTTCTGGTTCCTTATTTTGTTGCCAATACATTTGCTTTCTAAAACTCATAGGTCGAACCCTCGGATACAATAGAAAATGTAAAGGCCAAGATCCAGGACAAGGAAGGCAAGTTAACATTTTCTAATTCAGAAAAACTAATCTGTAGAGGCCCTGTCAGGCGCTAGACGTCAGTTCTTTGTGGGGTGGGGAGAGGTCAGATTGACGAAAATGCTTTTGGAGTAACACAGTAGACAAACGTTTATCAGCATGGAGCCAAGCTGCAGCACATTTTACGTGTGTGAGTTTGGACCAGCTAGTTAATACAGGTGTAAACCTGTATCCTCATCTGTAAAGTGGGTATGTTAACGTGTATTAAGATTAAATGAGATAAGGGACTTCCCTGGCGGTCTGTGGGTTAAGACTCCACGCTTAGGCTGCAGACGGTGCAGGTTCGATCCCTGGTCAGAGAAATGAGATCCCACATGCTGTGCAGCCTGCCAAAAAATTGAGGGTGGCGGGGGGTGGGGTGGATAAAATGAGATGAAATGTGTCAACATTTGCAGTTACACCTTGCCTGTAGTTAAGAAGTCATTGATGGTTGTTCGTACCATAATTTGATTCACGATTATAAATCTGGAGCAGATATACTTATTTTGCAGTCACTTAATTTGTTTATTCGATTTATTTCCTACAAGGAATTCCTCCTGACCAGCAGAGACTGATTTTTGCTGGCAAACAGCTGGAAGATGGACGTACCTTGTCTGACTACAACATTCAAAAGGTCTGTTTGGAGGAAAGCAGCCCTTAAAGTATAAATATTTGTATCTTATTTTGGAAAATTTGCCCAATACTCAGAACTGAGAATAGCATTAGATGAGCAGTAGATTCTCAGGTGATTCCTACACGAACAAGTGAGAGGTGCTGCTACAGTCTCCTACATTTTGGATTTTGCATATTGCATCCCATGGTGAATTTAATATGTTCTTTAATCTTTCCGTAAACTAATAGCTTACATAGGAATCAGATACCTCTTTTGTCTGACTCCCTCATCTTTGGGTGTACTTTCTGTCATGTCCAGTTAGAAGGTACATGATGCTGGTTGTCCATTCTCTGGAACACTAGCATTAATGTAACCATTTTTAAAGTCTGTTTCCTTCTCTGTTCAATAACAGGAGTCCACTCTTCATCTTGTGTTGAGACTTCGTGGTGGTGCTAAGAAAAGGAAGAAGAAGTCTTACACCACTCCCAAGAAAAACAAGCATAAGAGAAAGAAGGTTAAGCTGGCTGTCCTTAAGTACTATAAGGTGAGCCAAATTATTAAGTTTTTTATCTATAGGTTAATAGATTTTGTTTGCATCTCTGGTTTCAAACTCTATAATATAAAAGTTTAGAGTTTTTTTCCTGTTTGGTATTTGAATAAGCTTTATATAATGGGGTTTACCTGTAGCTACTTTATTCCAAACTAAGTTTCTGATTTTTAAGTCAGATCTGGGTTCAGTTCTTAACTCTATCCCACCACTTGCAAGGCTGGACTTCAAACACTCTGAACTTTCTCTGCTGTAGTAATTATTGCTGAGAGTTTGGGGTGCTTCGGTTTGTGAGTACTGAGAATTATCACTGTTGTGTGATTAAAAGGTTAAATATTTTGAGTCACTTAAACTAGACTTCAGTGTGTTGTAAGATAATCCTGACAGCAAGTTTATGCTTTTTAGGTGGATGAGAATGGCAAAATCAGTCGTCTTCGTCGGGAGTGCCCTTCAGATGAATGTGGTGCTGGAGTTTTTATGGCCAGCCACTTTGACAGACATTATTGTGGCAAATGTTGTCTGACCTATTGTTTCAACAAACCAGAAGACAAATAATTGTATATTGGTTAATAAAAGACATGAACTAATGAATTAACATTTAAATATTGAGTTTCATTGCAGTGATTTTAAAAGTGGGTTTTTAGCATCAAATTAATCTCATTTTCTTAGGTAACCTGTACTTCGGAGAATTATGTTGTATTTAATATCACCTGCCTAGATACAAGCCAGGGGTTTTTTTGGGGGGGGGGGGTGTATTTGTTTATTTACCTCGGCAGTATTGACATTTTTGACTGATAATTCTTGGTTGTAGGGTGTTTCCTGTGCATCATAGGAGGGTGAGCAGAATCCCTGGCCTCTACACTTGATGCCAGTCGCACCCCACCCCTCCTCACAACCAAAAGTATCCAGACATTGCCAAATGATGCCTGGGGGTAGGGAGGAACTATCCCCACCCCCAGATTGACAAACACTGGTTTGTGTGAATTGGTATTATATAATCTTGCCTAAAAAGAAGCTACAATGTACTTGTTTCCTACAAAGGAGGTTTAAAGGCTGAGCTCTAAATTGCCAGTTAAAAAATTCATCCCAAATCCCTGGGTGCTTTGGCTGAGTGTTTGCTATCTGCAGTACAGGGAACACATGGTTCACTGTTGAGTGTGAACTCTGAGGAGTTTAAATTCTAATGTTTGCTCATTGGTACTGCAGACAGTGAAAAATATGGTTTCACAGTATTTGACTAGTACCATATTTTGCCTGTGGAACACAGTTCAGGATATTGAGGATTGCTTCTCAATATCACTGAAAGTAAGCACTTACAGTTTATTAAACTGATTAGATTCAATGATATACCAATAATTAATTCCCTTTAGCCATATTCCTTACCTACTCCAGGATTTCTAGTTGCAGGCATCCTTAAATAAGGTTTCCTAATCCAATAGCATTTTTTTTTTTTTTTTTTTGGCACACGGGCTTAGTTGCTCCGCGGCATGTGGGATCTTCCTGGAGCTGGGATCGAACCCATGACCTCTGCATTGGCAGGCGGATTCTTAACCACTGCGCCACCTAGGAAGTCCAATCCAATAGCATTTTGACAGTTAAACTTGTTAATGCTTGGTAGCACTTTTTGACCAGTAGTGAGTGGTGATTACCTTCAATAAAACAAAACTAGTTGCTCTAATAAACCAAAACATTCAATCATTTACATCTTTAATTATAATTTTAAAATCCTGGATCCCAAGAAGTCTTGGCTAGAACTTCTTTTTCTTCATAACAAACAATATCATCTCCCACTTTAAATTCTATCTTTTCTTCATCCAAACTGAGACCACAATCCATTCCAGTTTTGATGACTGAAATATCATCTTTATGGTGTTTCAGTGAGATTATTGACCCTTAAAAAAGAAAGAAACTTAAGGTTCATATATTCAAATAAGTACCCAATAAGTGCTGCTATAGTTGGTAAAAGGAAAATTACACTGAAGCACTTACAGATTTTACAATCCTATCAAACAATGGGACTAAATAAATACCAGGGAAACCAAAGAAGAATGAAGTTTGCTATAAACAAGATGTGATTTGTAGTGAAAAGTACTAAATCTCCCTTTTCAAAGGTAACACTATAGGGGAAGGGGTTGTACTCAGGACTTGAATGAGTTGAACCAGGATAAAGACATTGCAGGTGCAGGGTGGTTAAGAAAGGATAGAAATATGTATAATGATGTGAATCAAGTGTAGGAGACATGGATGGAAAAGTAGTTTGGGACCTAGTTTTAGAACCTTAGAAAGTCAGATTGGGGGACTAACAATCCTGGGGGAGTCCAGATACATGGGACTGGAGGCCAGATACATGAGTTAGCAAGAAGTGGCCTGAACTAGGATTATGGGAGTGAAAGACCTCAGTTACCCGCGATCATCAGGTTTTGGTGACTGGATATGATACAGAAACGGTTTTATGTTGCTTACCCTTCCAAATAACATGTCCATTACGGATTAATTTAAATTTTTTTTGCTTTTCTAACTGCCCCTTTTGGACTCTGCAGCCAGCCACAGGAACTTTTTTCTTCCCTTCTGTTATAGAGAAGGTAGCTAGTATAGAAGCCTCACCTTTAGGAAGAAGAGAACATTAAGTATACAGAAAATAAAAATTCTGAGAAATACGTAATTTCTGACATTCTGCAGAGCAAGAATTAAAGGTGAGAAAAATTACAAACTCATGCAAAGAAGTCCTGATTTTCTCTGACTCAACGAACTATTTTCCTGGCCAATAGTAGATATAAAAACATGGAAATCCTTGGATATTCTTGGAAAAGAAAATCAACAAAAATACATGTGCTTACCAAAAGAATGAATGAAAAAAAAAATGCAATGTTTACTTTCTTGGCCGAATAAAATGCAACAGAAGATGGTAACAGTTGATAGGATTTGTATAATTCCTGTCTGCTCCATGAAAACCTAGTTTTCAGTTGTCCCTCAATATGTCAATATTTTCTCAAATGGATCATCCGTTGTTGCCTGATTTATTTTTAATCTCACCACTGGTAATTTACATACATTTAAGAGTACTAATCCTGTGATTCAGCTTAATTTTTTTTACTGACTGAAATTTAAAACAATCTCCAATAATGACATGGTATCACACACTATAATGTACCAATTTTCTAGGGTTAGTGGTTGGTGCTCACTCCTAGAAACCCTCATATGACTCCAAGTTTTCCACATTGTTCATAGCAGAAGAACATACAAATCTCTGTATGATCATGTTTAGTAGGTCAAAAAAGCCTAAAATAAATCAGTATTGTGGACCAAAAATGCAAATACTGAGTCTCATCATGAGGAAAAAGACAAATCCAAATTACATTCAACAAGGTCACTGGCCTGTCAAGATCAAAGGGAAAAATTATCCACACTCCAGTTATATTACTATAAATTCTACAGCCAGAGTGTGGATAATTTTTGACTTACCCTCACACATTCATAGTCAACAATGAATAACATTTGAACATGGACTGTGAATTAGATAAAAGTATTAATGTTCAATTTCCTGAGTTTGATACTTGTTCTGTGGTTTTGTAAGAGAACATCCTTGTTAGGAAATGCAAATATTTAGGGGCAAATGAACACAATATTTCAAATTTACTATCAAATGGCCCAGAAGAAAAAATCAAGTGTGTGTGTGTGTGTGTGTGTGTGTGTGTGTAGGAAGGGGGAGGACTAAAGCAAATAGGGCAAAAATGTAAACAACGGGTGAACTGGGAGTTCCTTATACTTTTCCAGTAATTTTTCTGGAAATATAAAACTATCATCAAAATTAAAAGTTAACCAAAAAATCTGGATGTGAGGAGGAAAAGTAACAGATAAAATGCTTCAGTCCATCTTAAATAAATTTAGCCTTTAATCTGGCCAAGGGATATGTTAAAAATGTATTTTTAAAATGTTTAATACTGAGGGACTTCCCTGGTCCATCCTGCAATGCAGGTTCGATCCCTGGTCAGGGAACTAAGATATCACATGCCGCAGGGCAACTAAGCCCACATGTCTCAACTAAAGAGCCGTGTGCTGCAAACTACACAGCCCACGTGCCCTGGAGTCCACGTGCCCTGGAGCCCACGAGCCCTGGAGCCCACGCACCACAGCTAGAGAAGGGAAAACGCGCATGCCACAACCAGAGAGAAGCCTGCGTGCTGCAACTAAGACCCGACGCAGCCAAAAATAAAAATAAATAAAATTTTTTGTAAAAAATGTTTAATATTTAAATGTAAACTTCCTTCTCATGGTAGATTTCTCTGCCAGCTGCAGGACAAAATCAATAGCTCCTTCCACAACACTGTTAATAATCTTTATGTCTCCCATCCCAGTCTATTCTGTATTACAATTAGTTGTTTATGTCTAACTAAGATGACAAGTTCTTATTGCCTTATTTGCCTTTTTATCCTCACAGCCAAAGCACACCACCTTGCAGAGGCAGGTGTTTATAATTCATGTGAAGTTATACTGAATCCTTATCTATAACAGTCATTTTTTCTAGAACACAGGATATGCGTTGGAACAGTGAACATGTTTAACCAGTGAAATATACTTCCCTTAAGTTTAAACTTTGCTTTCTAGTGTTATTTACAGCAGGTTAGATATGAATGTTTAAAAATTACATTCAGTGAATACTCACCTATTGTGTGCTCTTCCACAACACAGGGCAATCTGCTGCTCAGTTCCTCCTGCAAATCTTCAATAAGACGGTAAATGATTTTGTGAAGTTTAATTTTTACTCCTTTTTTTGCAGCCGACTGCTGGATAACACTGCCTGCATTCACATTGAAGCCATATATAACACCTGGCAAGCATAAATACAATAAAGTAGCACAAATATTGCATCAGTTTGTCTTCCAAGCAAAAACTCAAATCTAAATTTTCTGCTTCTGTGTAGATTAAAAGCAAGCAAGCAATAATTTAATTTTATTTAAATTAATAAAAGGATTTTATAAGTTCCACTGTGACTTGTTAAACAAGAAAGATTTATGATTTTTTATCCAATCATTTAAGAAACATTATTTTAAGTGCCCATAATGTGCAAGGCAATATGCCAAATGAAGCTTTAATTTTTACACCAGAGAAATAAGAAAAAAAATGATTAGAACTGAAATATTATTACATTATTTTAATAACAATTCTGTTATTAATTATAATCTTATAGTCTACAACTTCTGTGGTCTGCTCTTAAGTATACAGCTAGCCAAAAGGTGTTCAAAAATACAGATGACCCTTGAGCAATGCAGGCGTTAGGGGCGCTGATCCTCCATGTAACTGAAAATCCGAGTGTAATTTATGGTTGGCCCTCCATATAAGTGTGGTTCCTCCACATCCAAGGAATCCACCAACCTGGGATCTTGTAGTACTGTAACATTTACTATTGAAAAAGTCCATGTATAAGTTGACCTGCAGTTCAAACCCATGTTGTTCAAGTGTCAACTGTAGTTATTTAACTGGTAGAGTTCAAGAGTTATTTAACAAATGGAAGAAGTTGCGTGGAGCTGATCATTTTACCAAAGAACAAATAATGTATTTAATTGCAAATACCTTGGGGGTGGGGGAAGCAAAAGCAAAACACTCTCACCTTAAACAAGTAAAAAAAATTGCAAACGGCTTAATCAGGAGAAAAACAGAACCACGTTGGAAGTCTTACCATTTAAGAAATCATTCAATACACCACACTATCTAGAGTAATAGTGTAGTCAGTGCCCATAAAATACTTTGAAATAACCAGCAATACTGAAAACATCTTTTCAGTACTAGAGGTAACACCTAATTCTAATAAAGTTAGGTCAGGAAGTACCTCCTTCCTAAATGATTCATTAATTGCTCAATAATGTTGGTGCTTTGCCTAGATGTCAAACCTAGTTGAAGTGACAGTCATGCAGTCATGAGTCCCCTTTTAGTCTATCATAAGTTTGACTCATAAACAGTCCTCTTGTCTTTGAGGCATTTAAAGCTAAAAAGAGCTTTGGATCTAAGAAAAATATAATTTGTAAAATTATAAGTGAACCACAATAGGCAGCCAAAAGTAACAGATGAAGGACAGCACTGAGTAAGCCGACTGCAGATTTAGGAGCATTCAAAAGTCTAAATGAAAGAGAGACAGAACCAAGTTTGCGTTTGGTGGGGAACTGGGAGGGATGAGGGGGCAGTAATGGTACATTGGAAAAAACAATCAAAAAACCCTACTGGTGCTTGAAATTGTTCCCCAAGGTTTCAGTACAATGACAGCAACAGTGCAGCTGCAGCTGCAATACTGTACATCCCGTTTGCCCTTAATCACTAGCTGAGGCTGGACTGCAACAGGAAGTGGAACGCTGATGGGGGTAAATGTCAGGTGTGACTAGCCCAGCAACAAAAGACAGAAGCAAATGGTTCAGAGTGTGTTCTAGGGAACATAGTTAAACAGGAAATGGAATCCTTACCATGAAATGTTTCAGCAAGGTTAACATCATTTTCACTAATATCACCCACACCAAAATGTATTAATTCTAGTTCACACTCATGTGAAGCATCATAGGTATCCATAATGTCCAAAATGGTCTCAACAGAACCATCAACATCACCTAAATGCAGCAGAAGTTTAAAATTACTGGTGTTAGGAATTAACAGACACAAAAATGACAGTAATCTATTTAAAGCAATAACAGGAATGGCATTTACCATGAAATCCACTTTTATTTAGGCTTAATATTATAAATATCTACTTAACTGAATAAAGTATAATGAAGCACATGTACATTTACAACAAAATCCACAAGAAATATGTTTACTAAGGAAATCTTCCCTAGTGAGGGGTGGGCAAAAAGGTTGAAGGGGGTCAAAAGGCACAAACTTCCAGTTAAAAAATAAATGTCATGGGCATATACATACTATTATATGTAAAACAGAGAACTAATGAGAACCTACTGTATAGCAGAGGGAACTTGACTCAATGCTCTTTGGTGACCTAAATGGGAAGGAAACCTAAAAAAGAGTGTATATATGTATACGTATGACTGATTGATTTTGCTATACAGCAAGAAACTAACACAACATTGTAAAGCAATTATACTCCAATAAAATTTTTAAAAATATATAAATAAATAAATGCCATGGGGATGTAATATACAGTGAGAGTAGCACTGACATATACACACTACCATGTGTAAAACAGATAGCTAGTGGGAAGCTGCTGTATAACACAGGGAGATCAGCTCAGCGCTTTGCGACACCTAGAGGGGTGGGATGGGGATGGTGGGAGGGAGGCTCAAGAGGGAGGGGATATATGTATACATATAGCTGATTCACTTTGTTGTACAGCAGAAACTAACACAATATTGTAAAGCGATTATAATCTAATAAAGATGAAAATAATAATACTGCATTGCATATTAGAAAACTGCTAAGAGAGTAAATCTTTTTTTTTTTTTTTTATATTTATTTAGTTAGTTATTTGGTTACGCTGGGTCTTAGTTGTAGCTGGCAGGCTCCTTAGTTGCAGCATGTGGGCTCCTTAGTTGCAGCATGCAAACTCTTAGCTGTGGCACGCATGTGGGATCTAGTTCACGGACCAGGGATCGAACCCGGGCCCCCTGCATTGGGAGTGTGGAGTCTTAACCACTGCGCCACCAGGGAAGTCCCGAGAGTAAATCTTAAAAGTGCTCATCACAAGAAAAAAATTTTATAACTATATATGGTGACAGATGTGAAACAGACTTATTATGGTGATCATTTCACCATATATGCAAATATTGAATCATTATGATACTAATATAATGTTACATGTCAATTACATCTCAATTTTTAAAAACTCCCCCAAATATACTGAAATCATTTCGGCTTAAATTTAATGGTCCAAATTAATTGTGAGAATGACAAAATACACATATTCCTAAAATGACTGTAAAGTAAAATCTTTTAAAAGTCACCTTTAATAATTATAGGAAGTACATTTGAATCTCTTTCTTCTTTTTCTTTTGGCTTTAAGGGTTGCTGCTGTTTCTTTTCTTTGTACTTTATAAATACTCTCTCCTTCCAGTGCAAAGTGCCATACTTCTCGCGGGCTTTCTGATGTGCTTCTTGGTGTTCCTTTCGCTTTTCTTCTATTAACTTCAGATCTTCTTTATTTTTCTCCTGTTCTTGCTCATACTTCCTCCAATCAACAACTTCACGTGCCCTTGACTTTTTAGGGAAAAAAAATGGGAATTATTTAACGAAAAAGAAATTACTAACTGCTGGTTTTTTCCTCCACTATGAAATCAGCTTAACTCATATATGAAACCACTAATTTTAAAGTTTTAAGAAACTTATAAAACCTTAATATGAAGGCTTTGTGTAAATCTGATATTATTTAAACATCTTAACTCAAAGTTTTAAAAATTCTACAGCCAAACTCTAAAATGATATCACTGGCCCCTTCACAGCCCCTTATAGTACGGAATTATTTATTAACATTAATATACTTCTTTGGTATAACATTATATACTGATATTTTAAATCATTATATCATATCTACTGTATAGGAATTAAGCTTGATATACCTCAGATTCTACTTCAAGAATTTCATCTCCTGCAGAAGGGAGGTCTCTCCAGCCTATAATTCCCACTGGCATGCTGGGACAGGCCTCATTGATTGTCTTGCCATTTTCATCAAACATTAAGCGTACTTTTGCCCAACTCTTTCCAGCAACCAGAATGGAGCCTTTTCTCAAAGTTCCTCTTTGAATTATTGCTGTAGTAACAGGACTAATATGAAAATAAGAGTATATATTCTTAATGCCATAATCAGGATGTCACAGCACTTCCTCAAGTAAAGATATCTTTATGAGATTAAAAAATATATAATATGAACACACAGAGTTAATTCTATCGCTTTTCAACTTCTCAAGCAGCTGTTTATACTATAAAAACATTTCTTCGTAATTGCAACCTAAACGTCCATCAATGGAAGAATGGATAAAGAATATGCAGTATATACACACAACCTTAAAAAAGAACAAAATCCTGTCACATGCTAGAACATAGATGAACCTCCTGGATGAACATTATGCTAAGTGAAATAAGCCAGTCAAAAAGGACAATATTGTGACTTCCTTGCTGGTCCAGTAAAGAATCTGCCTTCCAATGCAGGGGACATGGGTTCAATCCTTGGTTGGGGAACTGAGAATCTAAATGCCAAGAGGCAACTAAGCCCATGTGCCACAACTACTGAGCTCACACGCCTCAACTAGAGAGCCTGCATGCCACAAACTACAGAGCTCACACACTCTGGAACCTGCATGCCATAACTACAGAGCCTACACGCCCCAGAGCCTGCATGCCACAACTAGAGAAGAGAAAACCCGCATGCCACAACTAGAGAGAAAACCGTGTGCCACATGAAGATCCCACGTAAGCCAAAAGATCTGATGCAGCCAAAAATAAAAAAATAAATCTTAAAAAAAATTATATGATTCCACTAATACAAAGTATCTAAAGTAGTCAAAATTATAGAAACAACTACTAAAAGGTAGTTGCCAAAGTCTGGGGGGAGGAAAGAGGGGAAATTAGTGCTTCATGGGTATAGAGTTTGTTTTGCAAGATGAAAAAGTTCTAGATATCTGTTGCACAACAATATGAATATACTTAATACTACTAACTGTATGTTTTAAAATGGTTAGGATGGTAAATTTAATATTATGCACCTTTTGCCACAATTAAAAAAAAACACAAAAAGCAATTCTTATAAGGTTATGGTAGCGAAGGGTGCAGATAGCTGAGTATTCTGACACAATCCTAATCCCCTTTCCATAACTAATTTGTTAAGCAGTGAAAAGACCTCTTTTGCTTAATAGGAAGGGAAATTAAAGAAAACACTATTCCAACAATCTTACTATATACTAATGGGCAAGAACATAAAGAATTTAGAAACTCTAAATGCAACAATTGCTATTTTATTCCAATTTATGCTATTCTATAAGGGTTTACCAATTTAGTTAAGTCAGTGGGGAAAAACAAAACAAATCAAACTGAACTACTAAGTCACCTAATTATGACTACTAAATGCATACACATAGTTGCTATGGGCTACTGATAACTGCAGGCTTGTGTTCTGTGCGCCAGTGCAATAAAATACTTTTAAAAACAAATGCTTTGAAAATACTGTTCATGGACTGACAATAACATGCAATAAACATAATATATTATTATATAATCAGGTTCACAAAAACAACAGAATAAAATTATTAAAAGCAAGCATTTTAACAGACCTACCCTCTTCCTTTGTCTGTGAAAGATTCTATTACTGTTCCTTCAACTGCACCAGTAGGGTCTGCTTTCAATTCTAACATTTCTGCAAGAGCAATTGTTGCCTCTGCCAAAGCCATCATATTATCGCCCTTTAATAACAAAAAAAAAGTTGATATACATTAATAAACATTATTTGTAAATGTAAATACCAGGGTCAGAAAGCCAAATAATCCTCAACAGTTATACTCTTCTCTTTAAGCATTAAAAAGATGAATTACCCTATTAGAAGGAAGGAAAGAAGGAAGGAAGGAAGGAAGGGAGAGAGGAAAGGAAGGAAGGAAAGAAGAAAGAGAAAAGCAAGAAAATCTGACCCAGGGACAGATCTTGCAAGGAACAGTGGCTATATATTTTTTTAAGGAGAGCTACCAGTGCTTGTTAATACCCTTTTATAAACACATGCTTCTTTCACCCTCTCTCCTCCATCTGTCTCTACAATTGTGTTTTCTTCCTCTTTCTTTACAATGCTACTTTACATTTGAAGTTCTATCCAATTGAACAAGATTTCACTGATTTCATTTGATCCACTCAAGAATCATGTAAAATAATTAAATCAAACACTACTCACTCATATTAAATAAATAAGGAGAAAAAGCACTGACTAGACAAAAGATATATGGTATACTCTGTAACTACCCAGCTGTGCAACCTTGGAAAATCACTTCACCTCCCTGGATTGCCTTTCCTCAACTGTAAAATGAAGGAGCTGGATTAGATGATTCTTTCACCTTTAATGATCTATGTTTACTATGCTTTCTAAGGCTTCAAGATCATGCAGCTGATTAACTGGTGACAGAACTGCAACCAATGGGCAAGGGATTTTTCCATTCTCCAAATCAGCTAAGAGATTGCTCACAGTTGTTACAAAGTATAAAACAGCAGAGACAACTGTGACAAAACTGACTAAACACTTTGCTTACCCATCTACTTATTCCTAGTACTTATTCCAATTTACAAAATGCTGCTCTGAAAAGCAGAGCTGGGGTTGTTTCTTTGCATGAAGAGTCCTCTATTCTCCCCTGGAAAAGAAGGACTCATCTTATTTCCCTGCCACTCTCTTACCTCCATTCCACAGGAATCATCTCTGCCATGCCTCCAAATTTGCCTAAGCAGCTCTACATCTATCTATCTATTCATCTGATGGTATTTGGGCAGAAAAAGTGATCATGTCTTCAAATGTTCTAACCTTGGCATCTGGTTTTCAGAACATAGTAACAATCAAGGTATAGCAGAAAGATAACAAAATAAGGTGGCATTTTATTGAGTTTCAGGGAAAAGGGTATAGTTTTACTAATAACAGAGGCATAACTTCTAATCATCTTGGAGGTAACAAATTAAGGAAAAGTAAAGATAAAACGAGACTTAATTGGAAGAAGGTGGCCAAATAAAGTACAATTTCTTCAGTGAAGGATCACAAGGAAAAAAGCCCATTTTATGAGTAAACCATGGAATATGGTAAGAATGGACAAAAAAAGAAACTGGTATTTAGCAGCAACCTGGATAGGACAAGAGAATTGAAAAATGCTGTCACAAAGCAGGTACTGAGTTTCCTTGGTGTTTTTTCATCCAGAAAATAATTGGTAATTTAAAAGAAAATGGAATTCATCATAAATAACATTATAAAACTTATAGCAATTTAATTCATAGAAACATTGAGTCAATCAATAACAAACTGAACACAAATGTTTCAAAACTGTATTGGTAAAAAGTTTTATTTGTTTAAATCTCTCTTAAATGCCCTAAGACATATTCTATAGTTTTTCACTGTAAAAACAAGCACTTTTTATTACCAACTGAATTTCTTTTCTGCTTAAAATCTTTAGCCTACTATTATCCTATCCCCACATCATTCTCTACTTACTCTCCTCATTCCAAGTATCTCATAGTAAGAAGGGCGTAGGTTTAAACCCAATCCCCTTGGACTGACCTTTCTGAGCCTAATTTTTAATCTGCCAAACTAGGATAATGATACCAGTTTTGCCTAGAACTCAGAGAATTTTTAAATTATGTGTGTCATAATGCAGCACTCTCATGTGAACACACTGTCTCTGAGGTGCGTGCACTTACTGTGAGCGCAGAGATATGCACTGCTTGAACGTCGCCTCCATAATCCTCACATACCACATCATAAGCTAGCAGTTCTTTTTTCACTTTCTCAGGATCAGCCTCAGCTTTGTCACATTTGTTTATGGCAAGGACAATAGGAACTGAAAGAGACGGATTTAAGAAGAGTGCAAGTGACAACACTGCAATTCCATGTGTTCACAATGAAAGACGCCAACGTTTTCTGGCTTTCTCCTGACTCGGTGGATGTATTTATCTAACAAAAGACTCACTTTAGACCCACTTACTCTGCTTTACACACATGAAGGATTCCAGATGAGATGTCAAAACTGCAATTATAAGATTCTGAATTAAGAACAGACAATTATGATGATTAAAACAAAAACAAAACACACAACAGTATTTAGGGTAGGGAAAGGCCTATCCTTAAATCTGAAAGCACGATCGGCAACTACTTAATCTCCAGAAGAAAAATCAAGAGAAGATTCTAATTCAATTCTAATACCATTAGATCATTTGCCTCTTCTTTACAGAAGCTATTAACTTGCTGTTAAAACCCAACATATCACCCTGGGGTGAAACTAAGTATCATTATTGTAAACTTTCTTTTAGAATTTATAGTAACTCTTTCTTCACACACACTTAGCTCAGTGATTGACACACAGCAGATGCTCAACAAATGTTTACTTAATGAATGAACCAAACAATCTTATGATCTATTTGCCATTACTAAACATATCCTCTCATTAGAGAACTCACACAAAATTCTAGAAGAGAATTCTCTGATTGCGTTTCACCAACTCTGCAATTTTCTCAGGTATCAAAGGCATAGAAATTGAAAACAGACACAAAAGAGCTATGCAATCCATAATAACCTATTTTTATTATGAAAAGGTACATTACATATCAATGAGTTGGAACTTAACAAGGCACCATGAGAACAGGTATCGAAAGCATGACATAAGGAATTCTATCTCGACCAACTGCTTTGTTCCGGGGTCCCTGACAGATTTATCACTCATATTTTTGTTATATTCCCTAGGGTCATTATGAATATAGCCCATTCCACAAAGGCAGTTTTGAGGAATTAAAGAGTAAAGAGAGGAACTAGAAGCTAGAAGACTGGATTGCAAATGCAGACATGTTGCTAATTAACTCTAACTGGGGGAAATTCCTGCCCACCCTCTAGATCTTAGTTTTCATTTTATGAGATTTAAAAATAAAAAAAATGGACTAGATCAATGATTGTCAACCCTTTTTTTTTTTTTTTTTTTTGGCCAACAAACCTAGGGAAATATGACGCATTCCATCAGGTACATTTTCTCAAGACAACAGTTATTTTCTCAGTGGGTGTAGGGTCATATCAGAATAAGAATAAATGGACTTCCTAGGCAGCGCAGTGGTTAAGAATCCTCCTGCCAATGCAGGGGACATGGGTTCGAGCCCTGCTCTGGGAAGATTCCACATGCCATGGAGCAACTAAGCCCATGCGTCACAACTATTGAGCCTGTGCTCTAGCGCCTGTGAACCACAACTACTGAGCCCATGCGCTGCAGCTATTGAAGCCCACGTGTCTAGGGCCCGTGCTCCACAACAAGAGAAGCCACTACAATGAGCAGCCTGCACACCACAATGAAGAGGAGCCCCTGCTCGCAGCAACTAGAGAAAGCCTGTGTGCAGCAATGAAGACCCAACATAGCCAATAAATAAATTAAATAAATAAATTTATAAAAAAAGAAAAAAGAATAAGAATAAATGTACAAAGTATGTGTGTGGTGTTTATCACTGCAATGTTTTTTTTTTTGGTTGCACCACGCAGCTTGCAGGATCTTAGTTCCCCAACCAGGGATTGAACCTGTACCCTCAGCAGTGAAAGCTCGGAGTCCTAACCACCAGACTGCCAGGGAATTCCCTATTATTACAATTTTTAAATGGAGAAATAAGGGAGAAGATAGCCAAAAGCTTTGATTTTATACCTTTCATCAAATAAGAATTTATTTAAAGCAGATGAGGGAAAAGTCTCTTTTTTAGAGAAGAATTCCAGATAATAAATGAATAAGGAATAACAATTAGAATATCACCACTTTGCAACTCCTAATAAATTTAGGTGATGGAAACATAGGGGTTCATAATTCTAGGCTTACTTTTATAGCTGTTTTAAGTTTCCATGATAAAATGTTTTTTTAGAAAGTCATTTGAGACTATTAAATTGTCACACCATGCCAAGTAAATAAACAGTAGAAGAAGGACTATACTTGTGGTCACAAGTCCCAAGTTGAATTCTGCTGCACTCTTCTTAGTTAATGTCTTTGAGAAAACAATTCAACTTTGTGTGAGCTTTAACTGTAAAACAGGTATAATAATACAGGAGTTGCCAGGAAAATTAAATGAGTGACATGTAAAAACAATGGTTCTATATAGTACATCCTTAAAAAAAAAAAAGGCAATTCCTTCCTGATACATGTAAGTCAGCCACACAGTACCTTGAACATCTTTGGCATGCTGAATGGATTCTACAGTTTGTTTCATCACTCCATCATCTGCAGCTACAACCAATATGATAATGTCAGTAACCTGAGCACCTCTGGCTCTCATTGCTGAGAAAGCAGCGTGTCCTGGAGTATCAAGAAACGTTATCTTTTCCCCAGAAGGCAGAGAGACTGTGGAAACAGAAATCCAAGAATACTAAGGACTCAAATATATACTTCCTTAATACAAAGCAATATACATGATCTTATCAACACAATCAATAAGTCTTCAAAATAACTTCATTCTTTCTGTTAATCTTAATCAGAACAGATCATCATTCCACAATGAAAAGTGATAACATACCAATGAGACCTTTAGGGTTTTCTTTTTGTGTAATAATTTCAAATTAAAACTCTTCCTATTTCTAGACTATAACTACTTTCATAAATGTACCAACTGAAATGTATTCTGGAGAAAAAAACAGACAAATAGTTGTATAGTCAGCCACTGCTGCATTAGCAAAAACGAGCTGTACAACTGCCTTGAGCAACAAAGGCAATTCAGTTCACAGTTAGAAGCTCAGGATTTGAGTCCAACAGCCTTGCGTTTAAATCCTAGCTTGGCCACTTTACTAGCTGTGTACTTTGAGCAAGTAACTTAACCTAAACAAGCCTTAGTTTCATATGTATGTATGAATATTAATACCTACCTCATGATGTTGTTGTGAAGATAAAAAAGATAAAGCATATAAAGTGCTCAGAACAGTGCTGGGCACATGCTAGGTGTCTAGCAAATGACAGCTGTTATTCAATTATGAGTGGTAACATTATCACAACCTAGCACTGAAGAATCTTAGGCTCATTGACCCAAACTAAGAATGGGCTAGAATAAAAGAAGTATAATTTTCTTCCTATACAATGTACAAAATATCCTTTATTAACCACCTGCTCTACATTTCATCAAACCAATGGCTTTAAGCTTCAGCCTTCCTTTTACTTTAAATTTGTATATTTCATACTACGACACCTGGTTTGTGAAAATAATATGTGGGGTTCCCAAGCACATTGTAAGGTGATTTGTGTTCATACCAAGAAAGGCACCAATGTGCTGAGTGATGCCTCCAGCTTCCATTGCTGCCACTTGAGTTTTTCGCAGTTTGTCAAGTAATGTCGTTTTCCCGTGATCAACATGGCCCATTATAGTAACAACTGGGGACCTTGGGATTAATAAAGCTGGATCTGCCTGGGGCCTACAATTAACAGCAAAGGAGTTTCATTTCTTAAATATCAGAAACACTTTACAACCAGTGAATTGATTTGCAGTTACCTCTATGAACTACCATTAACAATAAAACCCAACATTCAGCTTTAATTAGACTTAACTATTTTCTTCTTCTATACATACAATGACATGACAAAATATTATGACTGCTCACCTACTGTTGACATCTTCCTAACAATGAGCAGAACTGAATAAAATTTTAAAATTCAGGATCAATATACATACTCAGCAAACTAAGAAAAATAACTCTTACAGTTTTACAATAACCTAAATATACTTTTTGATGCTTCAAGCACTTTAAATAAAAGTTAAACCTATACTCACACATCATTTTAATTGCAAAAGAAATTTCAAGGTGAATCTTTCCATTAAAAAATGTGACTAAAACAATGTGATTTCCTTCCCCCAATTTACACAGTGAAGTTTTACCTTTTCACAGCATCTTTATTTTCTCTGACTTTGTCCTGTTTTAATTTGCTCCATTTTAACTTCATCCCTAACTTCTTTATCACTTCTTTGACCCAGACTTCATCTAAATGTGAGTGTGCTTCCAGCGAATCTACGTCAATAGCAGTGTTCATTAAAGATTCATATACACAATCTAGGTAAAACAAGACAAAACCTTTTAGGATCATGAATTAAACATTCAAGAAAGTGACCTCTATTCATAAACATCTATATCAACAATACACTCAATGAGTGGAATAACCATATAAGCCATCTGTTTCTCTAACGTTAACAAGTCACAAAAAAGTTGAAAAGAAAATAATCTTTAAAATATGATGCATTTATAGTACATTAACTGATATTTCTGCATATTCATAAATATTTGACTATTTACCATGTACTTTATGAACCACCTGAGTGATTCATAAAACATTAAACTGCATGTTGATTCTCATTTTTCAAGGTAGTTATAGTCTATAAACTCACTGGGAACAGTGAATTTGCAAATACTGAGTCATTGCTCTGAGGGGAATACAGGGTTGTGTTCCTTCAGCCTCTGGTCACAACATTTTCATCAGCTAGTCATATCTTGTTTTAAGTGTTTCTGTTCAAAGACACCTTACTCTACTAAGGTGAATCAAAAATTATCTGCACTCTGGCTGTAGAATTTATTTTAATTAACTTTTAGAAAAGACAAATACATCATTTTTGGACATAATCACCTTGCTTTTCAATACACTTTGTCCATCTGTCAACAAGCTTTCATATTCCCTCATTAAAAAAGCTTTAGGCTGAGCTGTGAGCCACAAATGCACCACTGTCTTCACTTCTTCATGAGAAGTGAATCTGACTCCTTCTTGATGGCTAACACTTGTGCAACCTTCCTTGAATTTCTCTATCCATTCATACACGCTTCTTCGTGACAAAACACTTTCTCCATACTGTGCACAAAGTCTTTGATAAATAATGGCACCAGGTACACCCTCAGACAACAAAAAATGCAAATCACAAGTGGGGCATCCATTTTTGCTCGCATCAGTTACAAATGAACTGATGTAACACGTTCACACCTTCATAGCAGTGACTGGGGAGACAGTAGCCTTGAACAGAAAGCACGGATAAGACAGTGCGGCCAACAGAAGTTTTAATATAACCGGAGAGCGGATAATTTTCGACTCACTCTCATATACATGTTGTTGATTCATTAACGTTACACTCATGGTGATCAGCACTCAGTAAAGCTTATCTAACACCTGTATTTTCTCTGTAAGACACATTACAGCATTCTTGTGGTTAGTAACACTAAACAACACTTCAGCACCATGCTGAGGGGCCATTTAAACAGCAAAATCACCAACAAAAAGCACAGAAATGCGAAAAATATGGCACTGAACCACAGAAATGACCCTTGTTTACAGTATGAGAGGAGAGAAGGCAGAGTGTGGCGCTGTTTGAACCTCAGCTAGTAATGTGTGATCAGGTCAGGCAACTCAAATTTTTCACCTCTCTGTGCATGTCCAGGAATGACTACAAAGGTGTTTCAAGTATCAATTTTAGGGCTACAAATACATTTTAGGGAATTTCCCAATAAAGAATCCCCAAATAATAAGGGCTGACTGTATTTACATATGTATATACATATATATATGCACACACACACATGCAATATCACAGAATACATGCACACGTTATGTCTCTAAGATGTCCAAAAAGTTATGAAATATATGAAAAATAATTACTTGTTATTTTCATTTTATTTAATGTGCTTTAATTTCAGCCATATTTTCCTGTGGGTAATAAATAAATTTATCACTGGTGATAACAAAATAAGTAGTTTTATGCTTCTAGAATTTCAGTCACCCTATAAACATATATTTTGAGAGACAGATATAAAAGAAAGGCATCTTCAAACAAGCAGAACATTACACTAAAAGAACTTCCTATTCAGTAGTGTGCTGGTAAATGTTTACTCACAGACATAATAAAATAAATAAAATAAAATAAATAAAATAAAATAAAATAGAAAGTCCCTAATTTATAGCATTTCCCAAATTCCATGGTACAAGTACTCCCCACCTCATTTGACTTCAAACCACCAACATGAAGTCACTGAACAGAGATGGAGAGAGATGAGCAGCAGCACACCATTAAATAGTATTTCTACCATACAGGTACAATAAACGTAAATAATCTCAAGATCATAGATCAATAGTAAAGTGCAGTAAATAATTAACAAGTGAAAATTTTAATTACCTCCATTTATGATTTAATTTTTTAAATGGTTGTGTTTAACCACCAGCTCACATAATCCTTTACAATTTAGCAACAGGCTCACAAACTGGTGCAAACCAGCCTCAGCACCTCACTGATCCTACTCCATAATAATGCCAAGAAATCCTTTCCTGTGTATCTCCCTACCACATCTTTTCTAAGAAAACACATTCTAAATTAGGAGTATGGGATTAATATATACACACTACTATATATAAAATAGATAATCAACAAGGACCTACTGTATAGCACAGGGAACTCTACTCAATACTCTGTAATGGCCTATACGGGAAAAGAATCTGAAAAAGAATGGATATATGCACATGTATAACTGAATTACACCTGAAACTAACACAACATTGTAAGTCAACTATATTCCAATATAAATGTTAAATTTTAAAAAATGAAAAAAAAAAAGATACAACATAAATTTTCTACATGGATATGCTCTTGGAGAACAATAAAACGCTTTCTAAACATAAAAATTATGAGTACAATTCTGTTTCTAATAATGCTAAAAATCCCTAATAATCCAGTAACTATAGTTTTCCAATATGTTATCCTAAATTTTGAGAGGTAGCTTATACACAGGGATAATCTTTTTCCCTCTACATTAAATGCATATAGTATTAACATATTATTTTATCTTTATCCAAGACTTAGTTACATGTAGAAAAGTGTCCAAAGAGGAGCATTTCAACCAGAAATTTTTTTTTTTTTTTTTTTTGCCATGCTGCACCACTTGCAGGGTTTTAGTTCCCTGACCAGGGATCTAACCCACACCCTTGGCACTGAAAGCTCAAAGTTCTAACCACTGGACTACCAGGGAACTCCCACATCAAGTTATTTTAACTGACCTGGAGCAGGGGGGTTAGGACATACGTACACTGCTAACACAGTAGTTAAAAATATTCACCATATGAAAACTATCTTAAATTCAAAGTATTCATGGATTAAATGATATAATAATCATTGCTGTCACCAGCTTATGCAAACATTATGCTTATCATTCCATTCTTTCTGCTTTCACATATATGTGAAAAATGCCAATAATAAAAAGTTCTAAAAATCAAGTCTCTTATCAATATCATTTATAAAATCATATCAATACAGTTTTCCTTGGAAAAATTCTGAATGATATGGCCATATCCATTTGTTCTCTTAAAGTTTTCTAGTCATAAAATGATTATATAATTCAACTGCAAAGTTAAAAAAACACAAGACAGAGTGCTAATCTTCTCACAGTGTGGGCAGAAGTGGGCGGACGTACACTGTCATGCAAGATCACAATGCCCTTGGATAGCACTCCTCTGTGTTTAATCCGAAGTTTAGGCTTCAGCTCTGCCCACGCTGTCAATACTCTGCAAAAACTTCCTTTTGAGGTGTTAAAGCATCCTCCCTAGGGTCCTGATCTTCCTCCTCAGACTTTCACCTGTTTGGTCCCCTGAAAGTAGTCCTAAGAGGAAAAAGATTCACTTCTGATGAAGTAAAGACAGCGGTGCATTCGTGGCTAGTGGCTCAGCCTAAAACATTTTTTAATGAGGGAATCCAAAAGCTTGTTGACAGATGGACAAAGTGTACTGAAAAGCAAGGAGATTATCTCAAAAAGTGATGTATTTGTCTTTTCTAAAAGTTAATTAAAATAAATTCTAAAGCCAGAGTGTGGATAATTTTGACTCACCCATATATACATATATATGTGGTATTTACTCTACACCAAGCACTGTTCAAGACTCTGAACAATGGCATTGAACAAAACAGACACAAATGTGCATGAACATTTTCAGTAAATGGAGATTCACTACTTCGGGAAATAGCCCATTCCATTTCTGTAGTATTATACCTTATTGTAGAGTGTCGGATTGACATCCAATATGATATACATACACAGAACAGTTTAATTGTCCTTGCATCATGTATGCCTTCAAGCGAGTTAAAAGCATGGGACGGGTGTACTCCTGTCTACATATGGCAGGATGTAGACTGGAGAGTAGGTTTAGCAACCATGGGAGAAAGATGAGAGGTAGATTCTTGACAAATCTGTTTCAAGAAGCTGTGTCACAGCTTTTTTGCCTACGCAGAATGACTTGCTTGTGTTCAAGAGCACCAATGGGGACTTCCCTCATGGCACAGTGGTTAAGACGCCTCACTCCCAATGCAGGAGGCTCGGGTTCGATCTGCAACTAAGGAACCTGTTGGCTGCAACAAAGGCGCATGCTTGCCACAACTAAGGAACACGACTGCTGCAACTAAGACCCGGTGCAACCAAATAAATAAATAATATTATTTTTAAAAAAAAAGATTGCCAGTGAATTACATTCAACTTTTGTATCCAAAAAAGACTGATACATCATTTTGGCACTCTTAAGAGAAAAATTAACAGCTTGCTACGTCACTGACCCTATCATTTTGCTGGGATTTTAGCTTTCATGAAATGTACCTTTTTTCTACAGCCAGAGTGCGGATAATTTTTGACTCACCCTTGTATATAAGTCCCTTATATAAAATGGCATAGTATTTGCATATAACCTACACACGTCCACCTGATATACTTTAAATCATCTTTAGACTACTTACTATAATTAATACAATGTAATCCTGTGTAAATAGTCGTGGGCGCATGGCAAATTCAAGTTTTGCTTTCTGAAACTTTCTGGATTTTTTTTTTGAAGATTGATTGATTGATTTGTGGCTGCACTGGGTCTTCATTGCTGTGCACAAGCTTTCTCTAGTTGTGGTGAGCAGGGGCTACTCTTTGTTGTGGTGCGCAGGCTTCTTATTGCAGCAGCTTCCCTTTTTGCGGAGCACAGGCTCTAGAGTGCAGGCTCAGTAGTTGTGGTGCACGGGCTTAGTTGCTCCGCGGCATGTGGGATCTTCCCAGACCAGGGACTGAACCCATGCCCCATACATTGGCAGGTGGATTCTTAACCACTGTACCACCAGGGAAGTCCCTGGATTTTTTTTTTTTTTTTAATATTTCTGATCTGCAGTCAGTGGAATCCATGGATGCAGAACCCATGGATACAGAGGGCCAAATGCAAATCAATGGTGCAATGAAGGAATAAAAAATAACAATGATGCTATACATTTCTAATAAAAATAGTGTTATTAAAAGCTGTAGTTATTACTACAAATATACAGATATTGTCAAAATGAGTACAAAAAGGAAATTAGAGAATTACAGGACTTATTCTAATATCCCACAAGATTTCTGAGAAAGAAAGGTTAGTTCAAATTAAAAAAATCTTTTCCACTTTCATTAAAAGCAAAATCTTAAGAGAACCATATTTGGCAAAGCGCCAAGAAACTAATTAGGATTTGTCACCTCAAGTGGAAAACACTGAAATTATCTAACATCTTTTTAAACCACCAGTCTAATTTTCATCCTTGAATGTCTTAGTCTCACTGCAAATAAAATACCAGGTATTCCATGTTTCCATATTTTTCCTTATAAAATTATCTGGCTCACCTATGTCTTTTTCCACTGCTCTGGCCAGCTCCTCAACAGTCATTCCAATCCATACCTCCACTTCCTTTTTAGATTTTGTTGAAGATAACTGAGATTTCTGTGACCTTTTTTCCTATTAAATATTCAGAATGCATAAAGAAGGAAGAAAAAACTTTGAGATTCATTCTGGAATATCTACCACAGTCATGGCTCCTGTTTCTGCCAACACTCCCATAAGTTGCTAAACCTTAGATTAAAATTTAAAATCCCGCATCCTTAATTCACTGTTATATACTGATATAAGTAATCAAATTCACCAACACTACTAAACAACTAACTAGAACCTCCCTTCCTTACAAAGATTTATCACGAAGTTTTATTGCCTGGGGTATAGCATCAAGGCATAAAGATTTCATAAATAACAAAATGGATTTCTGCTCATGGCTCTAGGCGCTTTCATCTCAGACCAAATAACAGAGAAACAGAAATCTATAACTACCTTCTTTGTCATCAGAGGCCTATGTTGAGACAGAGTAGCCCTGCTGAGCACAGCTGTTTGCCAGGGCCAGGCGTACAGCTGAGCCGTCTGCACTGGATAAGCAGATGAAAACACGTGCCTCCACTGTGCCAACATTCTTCTTTGACACAGGCTGTGCAGCTGCCTACAAATAGTGTGAAATCGTAGCAAGTTCTCCAACTTCAGCATCTTCTGGTTCATGTTTCTCCTAGGAAGAAAGTTTTAAAATACTATTTCGGTTAATATTGAAGTCAAGTTAGCAAATATTAATTGGATATCTACTACACGCAAAACACTGTGCTAGAGTTACAACAATGAGTAAAACTGGGTTCCTGCCTCTTCCGGTAAGCAGCCTGACATGACCTCAAAAAATGGTTCACTATTCACTTGACCCAGAAAACCCCACAATATCATGCAAGTCAAGAGGTTCAAATCTTCGTGTTCACTTTTCGTGAAACTGCCCAGGCCATTAAAGGTATGCATATACGAAAAGCTACCACGTATCTGATGGATGTCACTTTAAAGAATCAATGTGTGCCATTCTGCCACTACAATGGTGGAGTTGATAGGTGTGCTTATGCCAAACAATGGGGCTGGACGCAGGGTCAGTGGCCCAAAAAGAGTGCTGAATTTTTACTGCACATGCTCAACAATGCAGAGAGTAATGCTGAACTTCAGGGCTTAGATGTAGATCCGCTGGTCATTGAGCACATTCAGGTGAACAAAGCCCCCAAGATGCGGCGAAGGACGTACAGAGCTCATGGTCAGATCAACCCATACATGAGCTCTCCCTGCAACATTGAGATGATCCTTACTGAAAAAGAACAGATTGTTCCCAAACCAGAAGAGGAGGCTGCACAGAAGAAAAAGATATCCCAAAAGAAATTAAAGAAACAAAAACCTATGGCCCAGGAATAAATGCCACAAAAATAAATGAAAATGTAAAAGCAAACAAAAAAACAAAACAAAAAAAACTGGGTTTGCGCCCTGAAAGAGCTCACAGTCCAGTCAGAGATGGGATTCCACACTAAGTACTCTCCAGATATTAACTATTACTATTGTTAATGTTCCCACCATAATAACACTGAAATACAATAACAAACTTATAAAGGTTTCTTTCTTCCCCCCGAAACATCAACTAACCAAACCACAACTAGAGTGATTTTTTTTAAATGTAAATTTGAACTCATCAACTCTGCTAAACATCCTTTTGGGGGGATGGAAGGAGATTATCCCTAGTTTAATGTACAACTTCAAAACATGCTGTATAAGGACTTACTATCTGCCCTCTGTTAATCTCACTCCATCTCTTACACTCTTATAGTTCCCTCACTCCTGCCACCCAAATTTGTTATTCTGTCACATCTGTAATCTCCGATGGCTGTCTTCTAATGTTTGAATCTTTGCATATGTTCCCTCTACTGTGAATTGTCTTTCAACCCTAACATTTTCCCCTCTTCCCAATCCCCCCAAAAAAGATGCTTTAGAGTGAGAAGGCACCCAATAAATATCTACTGAGTAATGCCAATAATTACCTATTGAATAATGCCAATAAATACATATTGAATAATGCCTTTTGAATATTACTCCTGGGATGAAAGGTGAGTTTATTGAGAGAAAACCACAACAGAACTCAACAGTATAGCTCAGAACTCAGTAGGATAGTCATTTCCTCCTTGAGTCCTCTATTTCTTCTGATCACAAGACTGCATTTATACAGTCTTGAGTTTAATGGAAGGAGCAACTAAAATAACGTAAGAAGTGCAAGTTTTCTCCTCAGCAAACATTTCATGAGCACCATCTTCCAGGTACTGCAGTTTAGGTTGTTGATTCAAAGTTTAATAAGCAAGAGTCCCTTCCTTTGGAATTCACTGTCTTTAAAATGTTCCCATATAATGATACATAAACACCTCAAGAATGGCACATTTAAAAAATCTTATTTAGGTACATTTCCCTGAACTAAGAAGTAAAGAGTGCTCAGGAAGCACAGAAATCCTTAGGGGAAAAAAATTTTTTTAATGAGTCTAAAACCAGATTTAACAAGGACACAGATTAATGGAATGGGAGGAAAGGTCCTCTCTGGAGATGAACCAAAACACCGATATGTCACTGACGCAGGAATTCGAAAAACACATCCGAGGTCAATAAACCAAATATCAAAACTAGAAAGAACCTTACTTGCTACTTATTCCAAGCCCCTCATTTTACAGAAAAGGAAAATGGAGTCCAGAGAGGTCAAAAAGCCTTCTCCAATGTCATACCGCTAGTTAATGATAGTCAGGACTAGAACCCTGGCTCTCTGACTCCCAATTCGGTGTTCTTTCGCTGCTGGTATATTCTTATCATGGAACCTGAAAAAGGATACTGGAAATAATGTACTTGCGTCGGTGGAAACGTCTCAATGAGAAACAGTTGGAAGTCTTGGGAGTTATCTGAAAGGTAAAAAGAAGTCATTGCAATGACGGATCTAGGGTGGCTTCGCCTGGAAACCAAGCCCAAAAAGCCTTGGGTACAGGGGAGCCCGGGGTGTGGGGGGCACCTGCCGCGGCGCGCGGGGAGAGGAAGCAGCCGGCCGCTTCTGGTTGGATAATGCTTTCGTTATGCCTAAAGCAGGATCACGCGTGGATTAAGTGCATTATGGAAAGGCTGTCGCATGCGCAATGTTTATCATCTGTGCCGCTGACACCTTAAGCCAAACAATACACGCCTCCCGGGACGACCGGCTGAGACCCCACTCACTTAGATCCTACGTAAGGCCCGGGGCGTCGGAATTCTCAGACCGGCTGCAGATCACCTTCCGGACCCGGGAGGACTGTCAGTCAGCTAGTCCATTTCTGAAACGGTCCTCCTCGGGCTTCCGGTGCCGCCGGAAGCGGTTCTACCCGGAATTCAGAAGTCCGACTTCTGAACAGCAGCTATTGCTGCTGGTACACTCGGGGGTGTGTCTCCGCTGGAAGCGGCGCGTCGGTAATCGCTTCTGCAAATCCCTTCCCTTTCTAGGAAGTAAATGGCTGATACTCTGGGGCTGTGAGCGGCCTCGATGTGTACACTCAAGGGAAAGCTAAATGGGAAAATGTGGGAGAAATGCTAAGTCCTTAAAAGACATACTAACAAGAAGAAGATGCAAGGGAACGTGGCGATAGAATCAGTTAGTTCTGGGCGAGGAGAGCTTTCTCTTTCAAAAGTCACCTCGTCTGGGTGGCATTTGCAGTAATAAAGCTAGAGTGGGTTCCAATCCCAGCTCATCCCCAGTTGTGTCGACTTGGGAATGTTATGTGAACTTTTTGTGCCTCGGTTTTGCAATATGGTAATAAGAGTAGTTGCTTAATACAACAGCAGTAGCTGTAAGGTTTATAAAGCAGCTGGTTCATAATAAGCGTTTGCTGTTCAGATTATTAGCCTCCTCCCAGAGCATTTCCACACCTTCCTTGATTGGACATTGTCTTTTGGCCTGTCTGCTTGACCACAACCAGTATTCTTAAGAGTCTAAGTATTGTTTTATCTCTGTCCTTGAGGTCTAACACTACCCTAGGTTAATGATGTGGTAGGTATAGGAGAGTTTCTTAGTCAAAAGTGTGGAGCCCTATGGGAAAGACACATAGCAAAAGAAGCCCCTGGACTGAGTCCAATAGCAGCTGTCAGCAAGGGCTCTCTTGACCTTGGCCGAACAGCCCCCCTCCCCACCCCCAAGACCTTGGCTAAATAGAGTAACCCCCCACCCCCATCTCCTTACTAGGTAAAGTATCCAACATTTAGCAACCTGACCAATCACCTAATGACACCCTTTGCCTTGTGGCATACTGACCAATCAGTCAATGCCATTTTCCCAGCAGGAATTTTCTTTGTCTTGAGGGTATAAGAATTGGCTACAAGCCCACAAAAGGGTCGGCTCTCCCTGGTCCACCAGGAAGTCGTCCCGTTGTCTTTACAGTGTCCCTTGTCTCTAATAAACTTTATCTTCCTTACATTCTGCCTTGTGTCTGGAAATTCTTTTCCAACCCGTGCTCAAGCCTTAACAAAAAGCATACTTAACTGTTATCTGGTCTCCTAACTCACGCCCCCTACCCTTTTTTATGTTTGTCTCCTCAGCGCCACCCCAAAGATGTGTAATCATTGTTGCTGAATGACTGAATGGAAACCTCTGTCCTGAAAATCTTTTTAATGACCCTCACACACACACTTGAAAACTACTGAAGTGCCACTTTCTGCAAGAAAATATTCTTCATTCTCTCTGCCTTGCCAAGTAGTTGAGTAGAAATTGATTGGTAGAACATCAAAGTAATGGTCATACCTTTTTTCTCCAATATTAAAGTGAACATAATCAATACATTACTTTTAAATTTTTAAAATTTTTTAAGAACTTTTATTGAGATACAGTTGATATACAATAAACTGCGTTTATTTAGAGTGTACAATTTGATATTTTTTTCTTATTAGTAATGTATATATGGCAATCCCAATCTCCCAATTCTTTTCCCCCCCAACCCTCCCCCCACCGGCTTTCCCCACTTGGTGTCCATGTGTTTGTTCTCTACATCTGTGTCTCTAATTCTGCACTGCAAACCGGTTGATTTGTACCATTTTTCTATATTCCACATATATGTGTTAATATACAATATTTGTTTTTCTCTTTCTGACTCACTTCACTCTGTATGACAGTCTCTAGGTCCATCCATGTCTCTGCAAATGTCCCAATTCCGTTCCTTTTTATGGCTGAGTAATATTCCATTGTATATATGTACCACATCTTCTTTATCCATTCATCAGGACATTTAGGTTGCTTCCATGTCCTGGCTATTGTAAATAGTGCTGCAGTGAACATTGGAGTGCGTGTCTCTTTGAATTATGGTGCTCTCTGGGTATATGCCCAGCAATGGGATTGCTGAGTCATATGGTAACTCTATTTTTAGTTTTGCCAGGAACCTCCATACTGCTCTACATAATGGCTGTATCAATTTACATTCCCACCAACAGTGCAAAAGCATTCCCTTTTCTCCACACCCCCTCCAGCATTTACTGTTTGTAGATTTTCTGATGATGCCCTTTCTCACCAGTGTGAGGTGATATCTCATTGTAGTTTTGATTTGCATTTCTCTAATAATTAGTGATGTTGAGCAGCTTTTTATGTGCCTCTTGGCCATCCGTATGTCTTCTTTGGAGAAGTGCCTATTTAGGTATTCTGCCCATTTTTTGATTGGGTTGTTTGTTTTTTTATATTGAGCTGCATGAACTCTTTATATATTTTGGAGATTAATCCTTTGTCTGTTGATTCGTTTGCAAATATTTTCTCCCATTCTGAGGGTTGTCTTTTCGTCTTGCTTATAGTTTCCTTTGCTGTGTAGAAGCTTTGAAGTTTCATTAGGTCCCACTTATTTATTTTTGTTTTTATTTCCATTACTCTAGGGGGTGGATCAAAAAAGATGTTGCTCTGATTTATGTCGAAGAGTGTTCTTCCTATGTTTTCCTCTAGGAGTTTTATAGTGCCTGGCTTTACATTTAACCAATACATTTCTAATCATGAAGAAAATACATACTAATGTAGAAAATTCAAGCAATACACAAAGTGGCAGAGGGAGGGAGGGAGAGAGAGAGAGAGGGACCGAGGAAGGAAGGAAGGGCCAAAGCTGGAAATATTTGAGCAACAAAATAACATAGCATTAGATTATAACCCAAAGTAACAAACAAATGGGGGAGAAAGGACAAATCCTCCTTACAGAAAAATTCCACATAATATATGTATATAACTTCTACTAGGAGATAAAGCTTAGTCCCTGCCCTCCTCCCACCCCTTGAGTGTGGGCTGGACTTAGTGACTTGCTTCCAAAGAATAGAATATGGAAAGAGAAGAACAGTATCTTCATAATACAGAAACTTGGCAGACACCACCTTAACCAACTGATCAAGGTAAACATCACCAGCAATGTCATGTTGATACCACATACCCCCTGAAATGATGTGATGAAGACATTTCGTCTCTGTAATATTCATTCCCCAAACCCACAACCCTACTGTAATCATGGGGAACACATCAGACAAACCCAAATTAAAGAGCATTCTACAAAATATCCGAGCAGAATTCTTCAAAGCTATCAAGATCATGAAAAACAAGACAAGACCAAGAAACTATCACACATCAGAACACAGAAGGAAACGTGATGGCTGAATGCAATGTGGCATCCTGTATAGAATCCAGGAACAGAAAAGCACACTTAGTGGAAAAACTGGTGAAATCTGAATAAAATCTGTAGTTTTGTTAATTGTAATACCCCAGTGTTAATTTCTTAATTTTCACAAACATATCATAGTTACTATAATATGTTAACATTAGCAGAAACTGAGTGAAGCACATTCAGGAACTCTCCACTATCTTTGCAAATTAAAATTTACTTTTTAAAAAAGAAAGTGACTCAAATCCTAGATCCCACCTCTCTGGAAATAACCACTTTGTGTGTGTGCGTGTGTGTACAAATCATTCCATTTATCTCTGTATAAATACATGTACACATACAATTTTATATAAATTTTTATATAAATTCTTATCTACACAACAATATGTATTGGAAATCTTCCATGCTGATGAACATAGCTCCATATCATTCTTTTAAATGACTTTGAAAGATTCCATGGTTTGTAAGTGCCATACCCACACAGATGGACATATATGTTGTGTCCAGTATCTAACATAATATTGCAATGAATATTCTTGGGCATACACTTTTGTGTGCCAGTCCAGTTCTTTCTCTAGAATAAATTCCTAAAAATGGAAGCCCTATTTCCTTTCAGTCAAGAATGGTATTTATAATCTAAGCTCAGGGTGTTAGGTATGTTCATTGTTATTGGGGCTTTGATGCTCTCAAGCCCTCTCACTGGACAAAGCTAGGGAATATTATACACATGAATGCACACATTTCCATTTCCATCTACATACATTGAAAACCGTGAGTTTCCACTGATATCATCTAGTCCCACAGTAGGCTTTTCCCTTTACATGTTTGTAACTTCCTTTCCTGCCAGTGAGAGACCTGATTCCCATCAACCCCATTTACTTATTTAAGCAATTCCTGGGACCTCCCTAGTGTCACAGTGCTTAAGAATCCAACTGCCAATGCAGGGGACACAGGTTTGATTCTCGGTCCAGGAAGAATCCACATGCCGTGGAGCAACTAAGCCTGTATGCTACAACTACTGAGCCCACGTGCCACAACTACTGAAGCCTGCACACTCTAGGGGCCCACATGCCACAACTACTGAGCCTTCATGCTGCATCTGCAGAAGCTCACGTGCCCAGAGCCCATGCTCCGCAACAAGAGAAGCCACTGCAATAAGAAGCCCGTGCTCTGCAACAAAGAGTAGCCTCCGCTTGGCCCGTCGCAACTAGAGAAAGCCTGCACACAGCAACAAAGACCCAATGCAGACAAAAAACAAACAAACAAACAAATTTCCCCTGTATGAAACCAATCTCCAATCTGGCCACCACCCCATCTCCTGCATTCATGCCCTCCCTACCTCTCTCCAGCTTGGAATCCCCAGGCCATTTCACTCATCGAAGTGGACATCTTCACCCTGGTTGGATGTAAAATGTTAATATTAGGCTGAAGGAACTCTTTCCAATATCTTTGCAACTATTCTATAATCTAAATTTACAACAATACAGGGCCACTGGAGTCCCCCACTCCTGCCCTACTACATCTGTGGATAGCTTGCCTTGCTCTTGCCCCTAATGGCTCTAGGACTGAAAACTTGCGGAAGGGGAGGGATGAAGAAGGGCTCCTATTCCCACTTCAGCTCATGTCCTTTGTTGGCCTTCTAAAAATCTGATCATATTAACCGTGGAACATAATAAGTTCAGAGACAGGAGAAGCCAACCACAAATAATGTTTCATATTGTCATCTCCTTGGTGAGAGCCATTTCTCAGAACTATTAAATGACAGGTCTAAAACACACGCAATGAACAGACTTGAATCCAAAGAACAATGGAAAAAAGAAGGAAGGGAGGGAGGAAGGAAGGAAGGAAGGAAGGAAGGAAGGAAGGAAGGAAGGACGGAAGGAAAGGAAAGGAAGGAAACAGAAAAGGAGCCTTATTGCGGCTAACCCTTTCCTATCTAGAAAACGGTTTGAACTCTTGTTAGTTCTGCCTTTCAACTTGTCCCCTCTCACAACCTTTTTCAGGGGCTAGGTCACTTCAATATCCAGATTAGTTAAAGTTCTTGGTGATAATTAGGGGTAAACTGCCTTCTGCAAGAGGGATAGGGTGTGAGTTGCTGCCTGGTGCACACTGGCCTGACAGTACTATAAGGAGCTACAGTCACCTCTCTGGGCTTATTCCAGGAGGAGGAAATCACGAGGAACAACACAAGAACTAGGTATCTTCCAAAGAGAAGCTGATCAGGGCTGCAGTAAAGCAGATCAAAATTACAAGGTTTAAATCTGTTTTGTTTTCTGTCTCAACTGTCATTTGTTGCCTTCACAAAATAAAGCAAAATACCCTGCAATACAAATTGCCACCGAAATGGTACCAAGAACTTTAAAACTAGAAGAGACTTGAGAACCTGAATCATGGCAATCTAAAATTATCAGTAACAGTTATGATCATAACTATTATTTTCACTGCCAATTATGTACCAGTCACATATATATTTTGTTATATTTAATATGTTGTACAGCAGTTCTTGGCACATTAGCAGGTCTGAGGCCCATTGACAATTCAGTTTTCCTTGACTCTGATTTGATAAACCCCCCTAGTGAAAAATTGGTAATCTAGAGGTCAAATTTTAGTAAGGTTGATTTATTTTATTTTATTATTATTATTTTTTTTGCTGTGCACGGGCTTTCTTTTTAGTTGCAGTGAGTGGGGGCTACTCTTCGTTGTGGTGCGCAGGCTCCTCATTGCCGCGGCTTCTCTTGTTGCGGAGCATGGGCTCTAGGTGTGTGGGCTTCAGTAGCTGCAGCACATGGGCTCAATAGCTGTGGCTCATGGGCTCTAAAGCACAGGCTCAGTAGTCGTGGCGCACAGGCTTGGTTGCTCTGTGGCATGTGGGATCCTCCTGGAGCAGGGATTGAACCCGTGTCCCCTGTGTTGGCAGGCGGATTCTCAACCACCGCGCCACCTAGGAAGCCCAAGGTTGATTTATTTTAAATGTGTGGCTTTGTGGAAAATCGCTAAACCTTAATAATAGTAATGCTATCATTCATTTGATGTACTAAGGATGAGGCATTGTTCTTAATGCTTTATCATTATCATCTGATTCAAGCCTGCAAGATTGAATGTCTTATTTTTGAACATCGACTTTAACAAACCAGAGGGGTTGCGTTATCACTGGAGAAATTAAGTAACTTGTCGCAGTCACACCCTTAGTGATTGGTGAGATGGCCCTAAATTCAAGTCTGTTTGATTCCAAGACTGTTTATCAACTGCTACCATAATTAAAGAAGTTGAATTAAAGATCTTTAGGGTCCCATCCATCTTTGAGATTTTTACCTTTTGAACATATGAATATAAGCATTTTTAACTTAAATTTGATATCAACCTGTACTACATGATATATGGTAGATCTTTGTGTTTCTATTATTACTGAAGCTTTTATTAAAGCAACAATTCTATTTATGGAAAACAATGAGAGTAACAACTTGGTATATTTCTTGTGGAAAACCTGGCATTAATCTCCAGTAACCTCTGTATCAATACTGAGTAAAGATCTGTGCATTGGATTTTCAACAGCAGTGAGATAGTTACCTCTTTACCACTAGCATTCAAATCACACAAAGCTTTTCTTGGCTTTCCTCTTGAGTCTCATCAAATTATACTTCACTGATTTCTTCATATATGATTACATCTCTTACAAAAATTTTTTTCACTATAAAGTACTTTGTTTCAGGTTTCCCCAGCTTTACTGAGGTGTAATTGACAAAATTATAAGATATTTAAAGTGTACAAGGTGATAAGGTATACAATTTGATATATAAACACAGTGTGAAACGATTTTCCCCCATTGAGTTAATTAACCCATCCATCACCTCACATATTCACCTTTCTGTTCTTGTTGAGAATAAGTTCTGTTCTCTCAGCAAATTTCAATCATACAATATAGCATTATCATCTGTAGTCACCATGTTATACTTTAAATCCTCAGAATTTATTCATCTTATAACTGAAAGTTTGTACACACTTACTAACCTATGTTCCTTACTCCTACATTCTTGCCCCATCTCTTCCACTAAGTAGTAGACTTTGAACAAGACAGTAACTTTTCTGGTGTTCAATATCTTCATTACAAAATTAAAAAGGTTACATTCTTGCAGTATTATTTCTGAAAAGTTTAAAAATATAACTTTTAAATAAATATAAAATAAGTAGGTGTCTACAGATGTATTTAACTCATTAATGAGGGGTCCAAAAAGATGGTAAGCCTCAGTCAAAGAAAACTGGGGAGTGCCACATATTTACAGTGGCTGAAAGAGTGAATACTTGAATAAGACTGCTAATATAAGTACAAAAGTGGTTAATATCCTGCAGCACAATAAAGGATTACCTTTTCTATGGGAAGAAAATCTTTTGCGCCTCTACCAGACAAAATTCAATTATATTACTATCAATTTTCTACATGTTAAGGTTTACCCTTACAGAGTTGTACAGAACCTCTATACTAAAAAATAATAAATATCAAGTCAAATAAAGGTGTATATTCCTGGAGAATCAGATAATCCCAGGACTGCCTGCTAGACAAAACCCAGCAGGACACTGAAAGAACAAATAATCACCCTTTGCCTAATTCCAAGTTTTGGATAATTTTTCTTAATAAAACTAAGTATCCTCTGAGTTTTAAAATTCTCTTTTAGAAACCAGTGCCAAAAATGTAACGTCACTGAGATTTACAAGCACACACTGCTCACTGGTGGTGTGCTGGTAAGCATTTATTCTGCTTAGGATTGCCATTTGCCATTTTAAACTACCCAGACTAATTGAACAGCTAACTGTAATTTCCTTGTATTTATGGCTTCAAGGAAAGCTCTACAAAGAATGTGTCTCATGCCAAAACTAAGTATAGTTCAATAATTAATAAATAAATATTAAGAACACATTATGTGCCAATCACAGTTTTAAGGATAAAACAGAGAAATAAAATAGACTGACTCCTGTCTTCATGAAGATTATATTCTTGTGGTGGGAAATTCCATATGAATTAAACATTTAAATGTTAAGTAAAAATTAGGAGATGATATAAATGATATCATTCATAAATTTGGGTGGGAAAGACCTTTCTAGTCATACTTCTAAAATCAGAAACTAGTAAATTCCTTGGCGATCCAGTGGTTGGCACTCTACTCTTCCACTGCAGGGGTCTCCTAGTAAGGGAACTAAGATTCGGCAAGCTACATGGCGAAGAAAAAAAAATCAGAAATTAAAGGGGAAAGAACCATTAGTTAGACCAGATATTCCTCAAATTTGAGCAGGTATCAGAATCACCTTGAGGGCTGAATAAAGTGCAGATCGCTGGCCCACTCTCCCAGAGTATCTGATTGTGTAAGCTTGAGATGGGCTGGAAGAATAGGCAATGACAGTAACACTGGTCTGTGGACTACAATTTGAGAAACTGGATTAGAACACATAAATATTTTAAATGTCTGTACTGTCAAGACATAATAAATATATAGCTACAAAGCTACAATTGGGAAAACGTCAGCAATACGTGATCAATTAACAGTGTAAATTGGGAGCATTCCTTCTCTACTTTTTTAAATAAATAAATAAATAAATAAATAAATTTATTTATCAGCGGCATTGGGTCTTCATTGCTGCACATGGTCTTTCTCTAGTTGCAGGGAGCGGGGGCTTCTCTTCATTGTGCACGGGCTCCTCATTGCAGTGGCTTCTCTTGTTGCAGAGCACGGGCCCTAGGCATGGGGGCTTCAGTATTTGTGGCATATGGGCTCAATAGTTGTGGCTCACAGGCTCTAGAACACAGGCTCAAGAGTTGCATTGCACAGGCTTAGTTACTCCGTGGTATGTGGGATCTTCTCGGACCAGGGCTCAAACCCGTGTCCCCTGCATTGGCAGGTGGATTCTTAACCACTGTGCCACCAGGGAAGTCCCTCTACTTTTTTTTAAAAAATAAATTTTATTTATTTATTGACTGCGTTGGGTCTTTGTTGCTGCACGTGGGCTTTCTCTAGTTGTGGCAAGCAGGGGGTACTCTTCAATGCTCTACATGGGCTTCCTGGTTTGGTGCCTTCTCTTGTTGCAGAGCACAGACTCTAGGCGCGCGGGCTTCAGTAGTTGTGGCTCGCGGGCTCTAGAGCACAGGCTCAGTAGTTGTGGCGCATGGGCTTAGTTGCTCCATGGCATGTGGGATCTTCCCAGCCCAGGGATCGAAGCTGTGTGCCCTGCATTGGAAGGCAGATTCTTAACCACTGCACCACCAGGGAAGTCCTTCTTCTCTACTCTTGAAGTTCTTTTCTGTGAAATGAGCTAATTTCATGTGACTCTGGGCCTTTTTCTGCTCTTTACTCATTCCCATTCTGAGGAGAGAGGTCTAATCACTAAATTTGAGACTAACTGAGCATAATTCAACTCAACTTCCTTTCCCTCAGGGGAACCAGCCTGTCACTGGCAAACAGAGCAGACAAAAACCACTGCGCTCCCCAGCACTTCTCCTTACATTCTAGTGGAGAAGTTTATACTCTATCTTGGTGGTACTAAGTTGATATTTAACATGTACAGACATGTCATGCTACATCAGTAAACATAAAAGTGATATTGGTATTCTTCCTAAATCTTAAAAACACAATGCAAAAGCGTGCTTGCTTATTTAATAGTTTTGACTCTGGTAATCAAGTAATTGCTAATTAAGATGTGGAAAATAGAATGTTCTTGTACTTACTGCAAATTGATAAAACCATTCTGCAAGGCAATCAACAATAGTTATCAATTTAAATGTATAAACTGTGTAACTTTGCAGATTCTAAGATTTATTCTAAGGAACAAATGAAATAATTATGCAAAGATATATAGATATAGAATATAGATACTTATCATAACCTTTATAATATTATGAAAAATTTGGAAATTATTAACATGTAAGTCATTGGACATTGCACACTTCCAAATTTGGAGTTGGGTGAGTAAATGAAATACTATACAGCCATTACAAGTGATAATGTAGATCTCTACTGATATGGAAAGACATCTACTGGGTGAAAAACGGAAAGCAGATCATAAAATATCATGTTATATAATTAGATAAAACTAGAAATAGACAGCATATATATAGTATACATACACATCATATATGAGGTGTGAATATATATGTATACATACCTGTGACATAAATGCTTCTGTATCTTTTTGTGTGGTTTGACTTTTTTTTCAATAAACGTATGTTTTTATCTTCTGTATTTCTTTTTAAAGTATGATTTTAAAACATTTATTTAAAGAAATAAAGTCACGCAACTTGTTATAAAAACACTAAAAAGTATTTTTACACTCAGAAAAAGAAAGCTATTTTATGTTTTGGAGAAATGCTGAATATGAGTTTGTTTCTGATTGACCTGGCTCTTTTTGTTCTTACATTATATACCATACTTTTCAAAAATGTATGTATTAATATTTACCAAAATCAGCACTTATCACAAATAGTAAATCAAATCAGCAAGGGTAGATGAATAATATGTGATTAGGAGTAATCTGGTCTCAATCTTTCATTTTATTAAAATTTATGCAAATATATTCAACTTGCAAATTAATTTAATGCATTAAAATCACAGGAAATCTATCTTTTTAGCCAGTAACACTGGGACAGAAGTTCCAAAGTAGTTCCCATAAATGTAACCCAATCAAACTAATTATTCTGAAATGCTAGACAAAGAAAATCTTCCCAGTCCACATGCAAAGTAGGAAAACATAATCTACCTCATAGTACTTTTGTATTGAAGTCATTTTTTGGGGGGTTGAGAACCACCTACAGACCATGTAATAACATGGAGTATAAAGCTCTGTTCACTCATTTAGTGAGTCACTAGGTCCAGAAAGGTAAGACAGCTTGGAAGAGCAGCTCAGAGCACACCTTGCTGGGCTGGCCTCTCTCTGCAGGGGTTCCTAAATCACAGTAATTCCTATTCCACCTGGTTCAGGGTCAGGAGGCCTGAGCTACTCATCAGGTATTTACAGTACAGCCTGGGGCTCACAGCATCATCTGTAAATACTTCCTTGTCCAAAGTAAAGCTTTCTTATGACCACTTTTTAAAAAAAATATTTATTTATTTTGGCTGTGCCAGGTCGTAGTTGTGGCATGCTGATCCTTTTTCAGTTGCAGCATGTAGGCTTCTTAGTTGTGGCCTGCATGTGGGATCTAGTTCCCCCACCAGGGATGGAACCCTGGGCCCCTGCATTGGGAGCACAGAGTCCTACCCACTGGACCACCAGGAAATTCCCACCATTTAATTTTAAATGAGTGTTTAATGTGAACAAAAGAAAGAAACGTGCTACTTCTCTGCTTAACCAAGTTGTCACCTACCGCATGTGCTTTGTTCATGTTGTATGAAACCAATATCTTCCCAGACAAGAAAACTGAATGTCTTCATCCATTTCATATTCTAATTTGGAGGTAATTAAATTACATCTGCCCACTTGTTAAATTTTTTATACCTTACTTTTCTTCTCTTTTGAAGTCTTGTTTGAAAATACCTTCATGTGATCTTAATTATGGAAACAGTTTACATTTCCCTTTAAATTTTAATTACTTTCTTTGATCTTTTTCAGATTTGGTTTATATTTCTTTATTTTTAACTTATTGATTCCCCCTCCCTGTTATTAGCCAGAGATAACTGCCTCAAGAAGTGTATTTTTAGCAGGTAGGCACTTTAGTTCTGATGAAACAAAAATTTGCATTTTATGGCAAGACAAGAAAAATTTGAACATAAAATTTTTAATCTACTCTTTGGCCTCCTCGCTTCCTTCTAGTGTGCATTGTGCATCTGCATTATCTGTTAACCAGACGTCCCCAGTGGCAGAAATACCTGCTCAACCATGGAGATCAGTTTTTCTTATTCTGGGGCCAGCCATGTAACTCCTTAGAAGACAATACTCCTTCCTCAATACTGCAAGGGGTCACAGTGACCCACCCCTCAGCTAGTACGTGCAGACATCTTTGGTGAACAGGGCCAATATACCATTTCCCTTAAAGATAGTGATTGGTGCAGAAAAGACACTTAATGGACGTTCTTAGCTTAAATACTTACTTGTGACCTTATTAATGTAACTAGCTTTATTGCTTGTATTCTGCCTATTTTACAAGATTATTGTTTCTTGCATTACCAAGTGTGTGATGAGCCTCAGATAAAACTAATGATGATTAGGCTAACTGAAACGACTAATCAAATATATAGTTCTGCAAGATCAATGATTGTAATAGTGTAACTCTAGGTGTGGGAAGAAATAAGAGGGAACCATTTTCTGAACCATAACAAGACTAGTAAGATAGGCAGTCCAGAGGCTTTTGGTTACTATTAACAGGGTCTAGTCCAATTAGAGCATGCTGAGTGGCCGATCAATGAAATCCTCACCTGACCCGGGAATCACTGTTAGCCAAACTGGTCATGAAATACCTTCCAAACATTGCTCAAAATTAAGACCAAAAGGGAGGGGACTGTCAAATTAAGAATGCTGGCCACCACCCAGTTCTACAGGAATCAACTCATTAGCTACTGCAGTCACTGACCTACAGTATATCCTGAAAGGAATTCAGGGTGGCGATCAGGATGAGACACTTTGTATACTGGAAAACTGACAGAACTGGCCCTTAGATAGTTAGATCTTTCCAGGAGAAAACTTTATGCGCCCAGTTTCCTGCATCTTTCCATATTCAGAAAAGCACTAAAACCATTAACTAAGATCTCTCTTCCTAAGATGAGTGTTTAATAACAGCATGTACCCCTTTGCCAAAATCATACATACCGGCCTCACCCTTTACCTCTTTGGAACAGTCCTCAGAGCTTTCTGAAAGACTGCCTCTTGGGTTACAATCCTCAGATTGGCTCAAATAAAAGCTTCCATGTCTTTCTTGGATTGATGAGTGATTAATTTTTTCGTTGACAGTTCCCAGATCTATCGTGTGGGAGATGAGCCATGTCCCCAGTCCCCTTGTTCTTTGCACGCCAACCACACTGACTCCTTCCAGTGCCTCGTCCTTGGTTTGCTTCCTCCCACCCTTGCACAAGGTGTCATGTTGTTTCCTTCGCCTTGGACACTCTTCTCTCCTTGCTTTGCCCTCTTAATTTCTACTTATCCTTCATATCTTAAACTTTACTTTCTTGACCACTCTGCCCTCCCCTAAACTAGATGAGTTTCCCCCTTTTATATCCTTCTTAGCACTTGTAACCCAGGCAACTTAGCATGTTTCTGTATGTGACTAATATCTGTCTCCTCCAGTAGACTGTTTGCTCTGCCAAGGTCAGTGTCTCTGGTTTTGCTCACCACTTACCTGATCTTCAATCATATTTTATTGAATTCAATTTAATCTGGGCCAACTCCCCACATGTTGGAACTGGAAGGAAAGTTAACCTGAGGCTATTACTGAGATTTTCTCCCTTCATGGTATCATGCAGGAACCTGAGACCTAGGAGGAGCCAGGGAACTGGAATGTGGGGTTATTGTCCTCTCCTTCACGGCTCCTCATTGAGCAGTGATGTTCAGAGGGTGCTTTGGCAGGGCTGCCCCAGGTGGACTGCCTTCCAGTGACAGCAAGTTCCCAACCTGCCACCCACTGGAGGGACAAAGTGCCAAAAAATGAACTGTTCTCCATCGTCCCATCTTCCCCTCCCCAGTCCTCACCCTCTCTTCTGACTCCAAGGAAATCTAATTTCCTCCTGGATGTAAATGCTTTCCCCTGTTATTCTAGGAACTAACCTCCATCATCTCCTGTCCTGGGACGAATACTCCTCCACAGGCCTTTAGAAACTAGTACTCCTGGAATGGGGTTAGAGAAAGAGGATGCTAATAACAGGTTTTTTGGTTGTTGTTGTTTTTTTTTAAAGTTACTCTCCTCTACAGGTATCGTATTTTTTTTTAATATTTTTTTTTGATGTGGACCATTTTTAAAGTCTTTATTGAATTTGTTACAATACTTCTTTTGTTTTATGCTTTGCTTTTTTGGCCTCGAGGCATGTGGGATCTTAGCTCCCTGACCAGGGATTGAACCCACACTCCCTGCATTGGAAGGCGAAGTCTTAACCACTGGACCACCAGGGAAGTCCTGGTATGTGTATTTTGAAGCAAAATTATGGGCATATTGTCCATACTCTTCTATAATTCATTTTCCCCATTTACTAAATTGTATTTCCCTATATTCTTAAATATTGAGAGTATGATTGAAAATATAAAGTTCTCTAGGAAGAAGTCACTTATTTATTTAACGTGCCCCTTTATGGTGGGGTATTTCTGGTTCCGTAGCCTCACAGTTAGCATCCTTTGTGCCTAGTTCTAGCCTTGTCTCCTGCTGTCACACCAAATCATAATGCCCCAGGACATGTCGTGCTGCTTCTCCTCCATCCTTCCACTCCCAGAGTCTCTTCAGCTGGATCCCTTTTTTTCTGACTAACTCCTACTTATCCTTCAAATTGGTGTCGTTATCTCCTACTGCTTTCCGGGACACACCACCCCGGCCTGCTTAATGCCCTTCTGGGCTTCCAAAGCATCCTCATCATGCCACTCTCATTGCAATGGGCATATTTGTTTGGATTTACCCTCTGTGATTGTTTCAGTCCTCTTTGCTAGATTTTAAGGTCTCTGAGGGCAGAAAACGACACATATAGATGTGTCATAGTGTACCTGGCACACAGAGCTGTTCCAAAAGATTTGTTGAAGAGACACAGATTGCAGGAAGCATTTTTTTAAGTTGCCTTGCTTTCTTTTTGGGTATGCACAGTTCCTTGGGATTGCTTTCAACTTACCTGTCCTGGAACTGCCCTTTGTTTTAAGGAATTATGGGGATTTCTAACATACTTCACCTAATAAATACAGTGATGCCCAGTCCCCCTGGTGTTGATAAATATTTTCAATTTTGCCCTTTTTGTTTCTTTTGCCAGGTAGGCTAGAGTTGTAGCTGTTTCTTTACTTTGAGCAGACATAAGATGAGATCCCTTGTTTCATGGACCCTGGCACAACTCCATCTTCCAGATTTCCTTTTCAGATTCTTTCCTCATCTGCAAGTACCCACATTCTTCCTAAGGATAACAAGAATATTTCCGTCAATGTGTTCTTGGAGGAATGCCAGAAGACTTCTTTTTTTTTTTGGTTTCACCACATGGATTGTGGGATCTCAGTTCTTGGACCAGGGATCGAACCTGGGCCCTCGGCAGTGAAAGCCTGGAATTCTAACCACTGGACAGCCAGAGAACTCCCCCAGAAGACTTCTTAGTAAGTTTTCCGTTTGTAAAATAATTTGGTAACCCACATTTATCAGATGCTACGCCTCTCCTAGAATCATGAGATTTCATATTCAAGTTCTGTGACTAGATTCTCAAGTTTCTCAAGTTCATGCTGATAATTTTAGAATTTAATGTTTCATGTTATTGTTTCCACTGTAAATCTGAATTGTATTTGCTTTGAGGACAAGGGACTATGTGAAGCATAGCATTTCTTTTGTATTTGATACAATGTTGACATGTATGTTTAATAAATAAATAAGCACTAAACTTGGGTTAGGATAGTTTCTAAACAGTGATATAAGGTTCTTTTACCATAGACAGATTTAGCTCCATTTTATAATAAAAATCTTTAGTTGTAAGACTTGTTTGGAGCACAATACTTGGTGATTCAACCACAGGTAGACTAAAGTTAAGAGAACAATAGTGTAGACCAGGGGGAGATGAGAGTTGTTTGGGTTAGAGTGATGAAGGTTGTTAGAAGGATTTAAGAAACTGAACTGTGATACATTGTCTATGGGTGGGAGTAGGGATTCATACCCTGCATAACTGATGGATGGTAGTTCATTTCCAAGAAGATTTCCAGATCAGAACACCCTGTTTGCCTAGACAATGTGCTGGATGCCATTGTCAATTTTTCCTCTTTGTGTTCCTGCTCTGTAGCCGTCATGCAGACCTTATCCTTGGTTAATTATTTCCCTAACTTTGGACATGATTCACATTTCTTAGTTACAATCAGATTTCAATTTTTCTTTTTCCTGTTTATGCTCCAGTCACCACAACTGAATTTGGGTATTCTTGAAAGTCTTCAAATATATAAGGACAATCATTTGGGATATGCCGTATCTTCATATAGGTGGCCTTTGGTATTCTAATGCTTTCTACTTACATTCTTAGAGGGAAACCTAGAGAAAAAAATGAACCTCACCAATTCTTATACACCAAAGTAAATTTTTTTTTCAAAGTAAATCTTAAACGAATTAATGAATTGAGTATTCTTAAGAAGATAAAAATAGATTGAATATTCTATTGCTAGAGGTTAGCTTTCTATACTTAGATCAGAATAACTTAAAAAAATGACACTGGGTTACACAAAAATGAGTAACTTCTGTAGAGAAAACCAAACTTAAAAAAAAATCCCTTCTTGAGAATTCCCTGGTGGTCCAGTAGTTAGGATTCTGGGCTTTCACTGCCGGGGCACAGGTTCGATTCCTGGCTGGGGAACTAAGATCCCTCAAGCTGCCTGGTGTGGGGGTAAAATAAAATCTCTTATTAAATGGGAAAAATGAAACCCATTTGAAGGATATATGACAAATAAAATGCACATAACTCGATTACTTAAAAAGCTCATGTAAACCAGTGTGAAAGCTATTAACATTCACTCCATAGCTAAATGAGCCAAGACATAAATGAAGCTAATTCACAAATGGGGAAATAAAATAATAAATATGGAAAAAATGTTCTAAGCAATCCTTTCCCCCTTATCTAATAAGTTTTCTAAACACTCTGTAATGTGGTACATTGCTTTTGTTCTTGACTTGAATTTAGGTGGCCATGGACAGAGGCCTGTTTTTGTTTCTATAATCAAGGATCAAAAAATTGGTTGGACTATTTGAAGGGAAACATGGCTTAACAGTTTTAAGAGGTGGGTTAAGCTGAGAACTTTTAAAATTGCACTATCCAAGGCCAATTCTGAGTGAAATTGTGAAGTTGGCTCTGATTTCCTCCAAGTCTGTTATGTGGGTGAGGACTCAGATCTAGTCCTCCCTTGGTATGCAAGGGGGATTAGTTTCCCATACCAAAATTTGTGAATGCTGAAGTTCCTTACATAAAATGGTGTAGTGTTTGCATATGACCTACGCACATCCTTCTGTATACTTTAAATAACCTCTAAATTAATTATAATACCTAATACATTGTAAATGCTATGTAAATATTTGCTGGTGTATGGCAAATTCAAGTTTTGCTTTTCGGAACTTTCTGGAATTTTTTTTTTTTCTTTAATATTTTCCCACCTGCTGTTGGTTGAATCCATGGATTCAGAAGCTGTGGATATGGCGGGACAAATGAACTTTGCAGTGTCTTCTTAAGAGGCTTCTTCTCCAGGCCTTCAATTTGCACTCCAGAAATGACCAAAATATTTTATATTCCTACTAGAGTTAAACGTCCCTAGCGAATATCTACGTTTTATCTGGGATTCTACTACTGAACTGGTTGACTCGGCCTGCGCCGAGGTTCTGGCCCAGGCTGAGACCCCCCGTCTCAGCAAGAGAGGTTCTTTTTTTATCAGATCTCACAGTCAATAACAAAACCTACACTGAGACTGGAATAGCACGAGCTTTATTTAATGACTAAAGAATGGAGAAGTGGAAATCTCCCTTGCAAATCAACTTCTGTGCCCAATTCCAGCGGAGACACTATATATACAGGAGGGTCTGAGGTAAAAGTGAGGGAATTGGAAAGAGTGAGGAATATTCATGACTAATCTGAGAACAGGGGTGTGGTTTGGACCTGGAACTGATGCAGTTCTCCTGTTTGGGTCTTTGTATGGCTTTTCCAGTTGTTGTCATGACAACTGTCAACTGTCATTGCACTGGTGGGTGTGTCATTTAGCATGCTAAGGTATTACAATAAATGTATAATGAGGGTCTAGGTCTACTGGAAATTAAATCTTCAGCCATCTAATGCCTAATTGGTTCTAACCAGTTCTTTTTTTTCTTTGCAGCTTTCTCCCAAAACTTAGGTAAGAGCAACTGTTTCCATTCAAGGGAGAGGCAAGGGTATGATTCTGGGGCAACAGCTTCGGTAACAATTTGAGGCTTAATCTAAACTCATAAATGAAACTCTAGTGGAATTTCAAGCCTCATTCAAAGTAGGGAGTCACGGTTTTACAGGATAGCGGAAAACACCCCAACAAGGGGTAGGAAAAATGCCTCTGAAAAAGGTAGAGTTGTGGTTGCCACATCTAATTATTTAAAAGGATAGAGACCTGGGACCCTTCTCTCACTTTTGGTTCACAGCCTCAGTTCCTCAGGTGAACCCCTACTCCCATCCGCCCACCCCCGCCAGGAAGGCATGGAAAGACTGAAGAGGCAGGGCAGTCCAGATTGCTAGGTGGCGGTTTTAATAAGCAAGGGAACTTATATAGTGGTTTGTCTTGGGCATCCACTGGACAGAGTCCTTAAAGGAGGGGGGGAGGGTTTCACTTACCTAAAAAGTCCACATGGTTTCAATAACACATTACTCTCCCAAGGCTGCAGCCTTCAAGTAGCACCCAGCTCGGGAACAGTGAAACATTCCAAGACAGAAGGGGTAAGGAGGCTCTGATTGCCTCGGTTCACCTCCTGGGTCAACCCGAGACCAAGTCCAGTCGATTACTCCCCCAACACTCCCTGAGTTGTTAGGTAGCTCTGATACTGTTTAAATGGAAGATACGCTGGATTTAGGAAAGCTGAGCCGGGGCTAGAGAGGGCTGTGAGAATGCAGGCGCCTTCCCCTCGCCGGACGCGGGGCAAAAAACACTGAGCGCCTGCTAAAGCTGTCCCTGCCGACGCAGCCTTCTCAGTCTCTCGCGGAGAAGAAGCACGTGCGACCCCGCCTCCGGAAGGCGCCCGCTCTGGGCTTCCGGCACCGCCCCTGTCCCTCCAGGCTCTTCCGCCTCGGCCGGCAATCGGCCAGCCGCGGGAGGCCACGCCCAGCTCCTGGGCTGGTCTGCGGCCGCCGCCGTAGCTCCTGCCGCGAGGGCAGAATGGCGGGCGCGGAGTTGCGGGCAGCGCTGGAGCAGCAGCTCAGCGCCCTGGCCATCCGCACGGAGGTCGTGGAGCACCCGGAGGTGAGGCGCTCCCGCCAGGACAGCCCGGGGAGGGGGTGAGCTCTGCTGCAGCTGCCGTGGGGCGAAGCCGTTAAGACTAGATGTCCCGGGGTAATGTGCCGCGGAAACGTCCTAAGGCATTTCCCGGTATCCACGATAGGAAAGGGACCTGAATACACCATCAAGGGCCTCTTCACTTGGGATTCTGATGTTATTGTCAAAAAAACCTCGTTTTCCTCTTGGAGTGATTGTGTTTTGGCCGGGCCACATATAATGTGGGATCTTAGTTCCCCACCAGGGATTGAACCTCTGCCCCTTGCGGCGGAAGCGGAGTTTTAACTACTGGACCGTCAGGGAGATCCCGTAAATGCTTTTCGGATCCAGACTAGTTTTTTTGCCAAGCCGCCAGGGGTTTGTGGGATCTTAATTCCCCAACCAGGCACTGAACCGGGGCTCTCGTCAGTGAGAGCGCAGAGTCCTAACCACAGGACCTCTGGGGAATTCTGGGTGATTTTTTTTTTTTTTTTTTTTTTTTGAGAACTAGTGCAACATTGAGACCTTGCGCATCTCAAACTGACGTAGGATGTTGGTACACTTTATGCGTATATAAATAAGTTGTCAAGCAGTAAACCGCCTTTGCAGTGGCTATAGGTGCAGGACGCCAAGGTTAGAGTTTGGTATTTTTTTTGACATGATTTATTGATGGGAAGATTTTTTTTTTTTTTTGCAAATCTTACGGAGACAACATGTAACCTGAGTGGCGCAAAGACAAACTTTTTGTCCAACGCTTGAACAGCTAATGATAATTAGCTAGATACGGTGATGATATTCAAAGGGTAGATAAAAGTCATCAAAACTATGTTCTTTGACTCTCTTGCCTCCCTTATAGTCCACATATTCTTCCTCTTTTTACTGTGTATATTACCAGGTTTTCTGATTTTTTTTAATATAGTCCAGGGTCTCATTCCCTGCCCTCACTCCCTCTCTGTAGTTATCTGTTTATACCATGGGGGTTGTCATATGGTCTGGGCTGCTATAAACTTTTTTTTAATTAATTTTTACTGGAGTATAGTTGGTTTACAATGTTGTGAGGGCTTCTACAGTTTAAAGGAAAAACAAAAAAAGCATTTTAGGAATGTGAAGGCTTGGCCAGCACATTGGAATGGAGAACTGGCCTAAGAGAAACTATCAATACTTGAGGTGCTGAAATGAGATATAATGGGATGGGAATGAGTCTCTGCCACTGAAATCCAGGGCATTGAATGCTCCCTAACCTTGCTGTTTCACCCAGCAAGCAATATACATATAACTGTATGTGTGCAGTGTGTGTGTATACATGCATATTATTTTTAAACTTCTCACGTGATATTGTACAGGTGTTTACGGTTGAAGAAATGATGCCTCATATCCAACATTTGAAAGGAGCACACAGTAAGAACTTATTTCTTAAAGACAAAAAGAAAAAAGGCTATTGGCTGGTGACCGTTCTTCATGACAGACAAATTAATTTAAATGATCTTGCCAAGCAGTTAGGTGTTGGGAGTGGAAATCTGCGGTTTGCTGGTGAAACAGCCATGCTGGAAAAACTGAAAGTTGGCCAAGGCTGTGCCACACCATTGGCACTCTTCTGTGATGATGGAGATGTGAAATTTGTTCTGGATTCTGCTTTTTTGGAAGGTGGACATGAAAAGGTGTACTTTCATCCAATGACCAATGCTGCAACCATGGGATTGAGCCCTGAAGACTTTCTCACATTTGTGAAGAAGACAGGACATGATCCCATAATACTAAATTTTGATAAAAACTAATTGGGCTAATGTTTGTAGAATACATTTATTTCTGAAAGCTGTTTTCCTTACCTGTAATTATAAAAAGCATTAAAAGTGGTAAGATATATATAGCACCTTGGTTTGGTGACTACCTAAACTATTTGAGGAGGAATATTTCATCTTAAAGGAGCTGTTTTTAAAAAAGATATACTGAGGTAGTTTTAGCTCAGAGATTCCACCTTCCCCATCCCCCATGACAATTACTTGTTACAGGAATGCCTTCAATAATTGAGAATAAATTAACATTGGGAGTTCCCAGGTGACCTAGTGGTTAGGATTCCAGGCTTTCACTGCCATGGCCCAGGGTCAATCCCTGGTCAGGGGAACTGAGATCCTGTAAGCCATGTGGCAGCCAAATCAATTAATTAATTTTTTAATTAACATCAAAACTAAGATTAGTTAACTACCTAAGATTAACTATCTTACATCTTCTGTAAGGTGTTTACTGTACTTGAAAAAAGCAAGTTGCAGAAAAACAGCATATATAACATTATACATATGGTAGTGTACATAAAGAGAAAAAAAGGAATATGGGACTATATTAAATTGTTAATAGTGGTTATCTTTGGGGAATGAGGATTAGGAATAAGAATTTTCCCAGCAATATAATTAAACATGGGGGCAAGGGCAAAACCTTCCTATTACTGGCTGTTTGTTTTTAAAGCAATGTTTTTTTTTTTAGTGAAAAGCTGATTTTTAAATAAAATTCTATCTTTAGAAAATTTTAATCTAGGAAAACACTCAAAGTAGGGATGGAAAATGTTATGTCATAATCTTTCCACTGATGAAATTATATTTTAAAACTCAGGAGCAGAATATACATAGGTCATTAGAAGGATTTGCTTAGTCTTTGTTGAGAGGTTAGAAATGTGAACATACCTGAACGAATTTCTTCTGTCTTTAACAATTTACTCATCCCCTTTCAACTATGGCATCTGAAACGTTACTGTCAGTTGTCATATAGAATCTAGTTCAAAAATAGAGTGAGGAAAATTGATGTATTTTTTCACCTCACTTGGATTCAAACAAAACCCTAGTTGAGGGTCTGACTAGACCAGGCTACAAAATAGCTTAGAGGTCTTAGGAAAATTCTCGTTTCCTCTACTACTTCTTTCCTCTACTACAATCAAATGGGATATTTGAGAAATAACCATATTTTGCTATGGTTGAACACTCAAAAAAATTATTTGCTTTTGGTAGAGAAATTGTACTTAATTTGTACCAATTTGCATTACTGAAAGGCAAAAGTAAAAACTTGTCATTTCTGGATATATGTGGTTAGAAACTACAAGTCTAGTCAAGGCAGAATTTTTATAAGATACAGAATGGATTTAAGAGATGAGTTAGTAAGAAATATTTTCCATAAATGATAACTTTATTTCTGAGGTGCTATGTTAGTTTTTGCCTATTCTGTACCTTTATCTCTAAGAAAGAGGAAACTTTAGGTTGCTTTGCATATAAAATTAAGGTTTTTTTTTTTTAATGAATAGAATCAAAGACACTGAGGACTGTAGACAACTGGTCTACCTGTCCTCCATGATGAAAACAGGCCCAGAAAGACTGACCTGCCCAAGGACAACAGGCAGGTTGCCATCTCTAACATTATGCCTCCCATAGTCTTTATGTGAAAATGAGACTGTTTTGTACAATTTATTATTGTATTTAAACCTATTTTGAGGTTAAACCTATTTGACAAAACTGATAGACTCTCCTTTCTCCCAAACCTATGTCTGAAAATAGGTTTTTCTAGGGCAAAGGGAAAGGAAAGAATAACACTTGGCTAAATTATATGTTACAATTGCTAACCACCGGTTATAAAAATCACCTCTTTGTTTTATTTCTTTTTATATCAGTTTAACAAGTGAATGTTAAACCAACTTAATTTTTTTAGGAAACAAAATTAAAAACTAAAATGAAAAATAATGAATTTTTTAAAAAAAGATGAATCGGCCAAATGATATCTGTTTTGTAATGAACTGGATTTTTTGTTACGGACTGTGGCTTATATTAGGTATAACCAAGTAATAAACATTTTGCCATTCAACTCCACATTTCTCAGTAGCATTACTTTTAAAGGAAATGTTACAGCTTTTATATTATTTGATTTGGTATTTAATAACAGTTATAAGTACAATGGGAAAAGAAAAAGACAATTTAAAATCAGGTTTTGTTAAAGGGTGTTATAAGTGCAACTTTATCCATAAGCATTCCTTTTAAGGCATTTTCATTGTTGTCCAAATATCTCAACATGTACATCCAGGTTTATATTAGAAAATGGGCTCCTTTTGTATTATTCATTCAAGGCTTAAAGAAAAAAATACATCTCAGGACTAAGTTTAGCAGAAAAGAAAACACAAAAATTCACTTTTCTCATAAAAAGTAACTTAAAATACAAAAATCATTTCGCATACATACTATTCCTTATTGTAATTCCAGATTTGGTACAATATCTTTTTCACTTCCTGACATAAACTGTTAAGACAGTGCAGGCTGTAATACTTTATTTGTGAGGTGGCTGCAATTCCGTAATATGCACAGTGATTTTTAAATAGGCTCTTACCATGCCTTGCATGAAAGGTGCTACATATAAACCTGTTTCGTGAACTCTTTGGTAACCACCAGTTCAAAAACTTTGACCGAACATTTCCACACTGCCAGATCTGAAGCACTGGAGCTCTGGGCGGAAGCTATTACCCTGTATATAAATTCTTTAGTTTCCAAGGAGGTTTAGATATTGACTTAGAAGAGTGGCAGATCACTAAAAACATGTCAGGAAGGTGGCCCCAGTTAGTTTCTAGTTGGCTACAATATTTTGTTTGGCAGAAGTAGTTTATCTAAGGGAAAAGCGTGACTTCATACTAAGTTTGCTTCTGATGGTATCTTTTGGAGACAGTAAAATAGTCATATGGTTATCTAGTCCTTTCTTGAAATGGTATGAAAAAAGGCAGTGAACATAATTGAGAATCTTCCTACTTGTTGCAGTCTCATGTGTTCTCTTGGTTGTCTTGCTGCATTTTCTGAGGGTCAGCCTACTCAGGTTTAGCACTTTATAGGCTACCCTTAAGCATTTTCTAATTGAAGCAATAATGTGCTGCTCCAGTCAGCAGGTTCTCTATTTTAGGATATTAGTGTCCTGGAGAGACCAAGCTGTGAAATACACCCTCACTGGGCTACCTCCTACTCATTAATTTTCAACTTTCAGTAAATGTCCTGGGATGTGTCCTAGTTGTGCAAATTAGATGCTAGTTAATATAAATCTAAGTTACCCACTTTTTGTATTTAGCTAAAACATAATTTCTATATTTACTTTCAATTTATCCACCTAAAAATGAATTTACATTTTTTACATGTAAGTGTCTCTAGATTACCATGATACCCCTTATCAATGTAATAGCTGAATCTAGGGAGTCATGATGGAGACATATTTCAAAGTCTAGAGAATAGGTTTTAAAAATGTCTGTTGTGCAATATTTGTATTTTAGTAAGAATCCTTTGTATTTACATTTACATAGCACCTTTCATCCAAGAATTTAAAAGTGATTTAACTTTACAGCATTATTTGGTGGCAAAACCTAAGTTAATGGTGGTATTAATAAAGTCCAAGTTCTCTAACTTCCATTTCAGTTTCTTTTCAACTATACATGCTGTATTTCTTTTCATTAATGGTCTTTCTGAAAGTAGACTATGAACACAACACTTACTGGCCTACCAAAAAGAGAGAAAAAAAAGAAGGGTGTGAGGAAGGAGGGAGAGAGGGAGACACGTATCTCATGGCTACTAGGTTAGTGATGAAACACATAGTTCATAAACCACACACTATTGAATTATTCCAAAAAGATTTTTAGAGCTGGTAGTGAGAGCCTAAGAAGTATATTGTTAAAATTAAAAAGTCAGTATCTTTCTAATTTCAGACCTTTAAGATTACTCTGATATTTATGTTAAATAATGAATTTGCATTAATAAGTATCAATGCATTGTTTTGATTTCATAAGAAAATAAAACTGATATAAAATTGGAGCTACAAAAAAAATTGATGTTTCCCTAGGTTAACTAAATTTACTTTTTTTGTGCTTCTTTCAAATGTTTAAGGTAACAAATGCATACAAATATTTCAAAAGTACCGATAAAGTTACCAACTTTAATGTAGTATTATAAAGGACAAAAACAGAAAAATTCTTATTAATAAGCGATAACCTTAATAATAAATGAGTTCCTGGCAAAATGCAGATCATAGTAAATTATTTACATTATTTTTGCCATAAGAAAACTTCTTAAGCAACAGTCAGCTCTCAAGTTAAAAAAACAAACACACATACATAACCCAATACTGAAGAAGGGAAATGAATTCAAACACAATAGCTTTATCTTGGGAATGCCATTTGCTAGAAAACCACCTTACTAAAAAAAAAAGTTTCAGAAAAACACACTTTAATTACCTTGGATCCATGTGTGAATTGCTTAGTGTTGCTTAGTGGGGGATATGGAAAGATGAATATCACTGTAAATTTTTTATAACTCCTATCTTATGGATTTTTCAGAGTTATCTCATAAACTGAATTTCTTTTGCAGTGCATCAAAATAATGAGCTTAAAAAAAAAAAAGAATAACAACACATGCAGTTTGCTAATAACCAAATAAGGCTCTGACATGCCAAAACAATGTTCTCTGTATCTTGATATATAGTACATTCCACAACATATACTACAGCATTTAATTTAGGTTTACACAACTAAATATAAATGGCTAGATTTAGGCTAATACTTAGCAGAAGCATTAAGCAAACATGGATAAATTCATAAACAAATGAAGAAAGAAGTATATTGTTCTTGGAGTACTTCTTGAAACCTTAAAACACTTGGTTCTTAGTGAGAGAACATCCTTCATTCAGTAGATCTTAACAGTACAATGTACAGTAAGTCACAAAACCTTCTAAAAATTTTGGCAGTTGACTCCAGTAGTGCTCCTTGATTCAAGGAAGGAATGAAGGTTTGTATTTCTTTCCTGCTCTAGTCACGAAGGATTGTTAAAAGTCTTAAATATTTAAAAAAATGATTCCTATAGTTGGGTGTCTTGTTACTTCAGAAATAAAGGCTTCACACAGAAACTGAAGGACACTTTTCTCTCTGTATTTAGTTGAAAGGTAGAAAGAAGAAAGAAAATATAAGAAAAGCTTGAAGATAAGAAATATATAATACAGAGCAACCACTAAAAGAACAGCATGCACTAGATACTTCTATACAGATGAGAGTGACAGAAAGTCGGAGACAATTTTTCTTTGAGTGGCTCTTCATAGAAAAGGCATTTAATTTATTCTCCCCAGTTATCAAGAACATTGCATGGAAGTTGTATTCCTACCACAAAGAAAGACTTCAGACTGTAAAAGTAATTTCCAAAACATTATTCATTAGAAAAATCAAATTTAAATTGAGGGGAAAAAAAGAAAAACAATTTTTAAAGATTGGTTTCCTGTACTGATGGGCAAAAGCTTTTGGGAATCACCTAATCTTGATTTACTAGTAAGTAAGACAGAAAGTCATGAATTAAGCAAGCAATATGTACATCTGTTAATGCAATGTGCACTTGTTCTTATACTTAATGCAGTTAGTTTGTATAAATGAGATTAATCTCATTTACATTTTAAGCAAGAAACTCACCACTTGGCCCACATGTCATGTAGTGGGTAATAGAATTAGGAGCTTTGTTGCTCCCTAGACCTGCTTTTTGAATTTCTGCTTTCTTGTACTTTGTCCACATCTGCAGGAGAAAAGCATTTCATGTTATTTAATGAAAGGTTAAACATAATACAATTCATGAAGATAAGAAACTAAAGAGCTCTCATTGAACAGGGCAAGGAGAAGGAATCTAACTCTGGAAATGTTATTAATCTGATAGATGTCTATTTACTTAAAGACTGATTTTTGTATTTTAAAAGCTATAAATAATATACTCATGCCCTCTTAGTGTCAGATAGGTTTACTTACTATGTTTATTTACTAAATGATCACACACAGTTTCAAAGTAAAAAATAATCTTGCATGCAGCAGCAAAAACATCCACAACGAAATAACTGTATTATTTACTAAGAAAAGCAGGGCTCGAGGCATATTTTATAGGCAAATAATATACCTGCTTACACTGTTAGAGCTAAAATTGCTTTGATCAAAGGGGACCCAATGCCTAACAATATAAATCTACAATGTCACAAATAATAAGGGTATAATTTTTAGAAATCTAAGCTAGGAATATGAAAGCTATTCAATTTCATCTAAAATTAGGGTACTACTACAGGCATACCTCCGAGTTATTGCAGGTTTGGTTCCAAACCACTGTAATAAAGTGAATATTGCAATAAAGCGAGTCGCATGAATTTTTAGTTTCCCAATGCAGGTAAAAGTTGCTTACACTATATTGTAGTCTATTAAGTATGCAATAGTATTATGTCTAAAAAACAAGGTATATACCTGAATTAAAAAATACTTTATTGCTAAAAAGTGCTAACCATCATCTGAGCCTTTAGCAAGTCATAATCTTTGTGCAATAGCAACATCAAAGATAGCACTGATCAGAGGTCACCATAACAAATACAACAATGAGAAAGTTTGAAGTATTCTGAGAATTACCAAAATGTGACACAGAAACATGAAGTGAGCAAATGCTGTTGGAAAAATGGCACTAATAGGCTTGCTCGATCCAGGGCTGCCACAAAGCTTCAACTTGTCAAAAAAAAAAAAAAAATGCAGTATCTGTGAAGTACAATAAAGCAAAGCGCAATAAAACGAGGTATGCCTGTAATCCTCTGTGAAGCCGCAGAATATTTATGGAGCTGTCTTGGAGGGAAAAAAGTGAAGCTGCTCAATTAAGTAAGAGTTGCTTCACTTCTTCCTCAAAAACAACTTTTTTTTTTTTTTTTTAATTGGGGCATCTTTGTGAGACTTCATTTATAGGAAGTATTATGTTGATTTTTTTAAAGTTTGGGAAACACTAGTTCTATATGATTTCTGAGGTTTTACTAACTGCTAAAAATCTGATTTCAAGCGCTATCAAGAAATATAGATAAAATAGTGTTTAGGGGGAATTTAATGACTTTATAGCTGGTGACAGTTTCTGGAGGAAGCCTAACCTGTATTCTCTGACATCAAGACACATGGACATGGTATGTATCTATCTGTCTTACATGCACAATGTATATGTTCTTTTGGAAAACATGCTGTATATATAACTACAGCCATTTGGGTTAGAAATACTTCTTTCCTGTGAGTCTAATATTGTAAAATAATAAGTTTTTACTATAATAGCATATGATTTCTCAATGTATTTTTATAAATAAATATTTTAAACAAAATATAAGGCCAGACTTATGTAAAAAGTTGAAATGGTTGTGAAATAATCCTTGACTCAATGTGGAAATTACACTATTACATTTGTATCACATATGGATGTAATCTCACCTATACTTACTATTAAGTTTTATTATCAGGTTATGAAAAAAGAAAAGGGACACAAAAAACATCTGAAATGTTTGGACTGATTGAGAAACAAGTGACAATAAAACAGACTGATGTATTCATGTAGATAATACATTAAGTGGTATTAAAAAATATGAGAAATTTCTGATTGTGTTTATTTGATTACCTGCACTAAAAGCATTTTTAGTAAGAGCTGGCTGTGAGAAAAGAAGCATGGTCAAAGATAAAAATGGAAGGGACCTAGTCCCTGAAATGATCTTGTATAAGTACAAGAGAATAGCTTAATTTATAAAGGATATAAAGGTCTTTTTTTTTTTTGGCTGCACCGCACGGCTTGCAGGATCTTAGTTCTGCGACCAGGGATGGAAAACTGGGCCCTCAACAGTAAAAGAGTGGAGTCCTAACCGCGGGACCACCAGGGAATTGCCAGGATACACATTTCATTAAGCAAAGATTCTCTATAAATTCTGTTTTCTTTGGCCCAGTTAATATCAATAATAATTTAAACGTGTAAAATAATAATTTCCTCCCCATTTTTAAAGTTACATTTCAAATCATTTCTTCTGTATGCCTGGCTGCATCACTCTCAGTAATATTTAGGCTGAATCAAGATGGCAAAAACATTTCAGAGACAGAGCTAAGATATACTTCTCTAGAAGTAAATAATTCAGTGTTATGGGTTTCTTGGGGTTTTCTTTTGTTCTATTCTGGAAGTTAGAAATTCAAGTTTAGCTGATTCTGCTTTAACAGTGCTATGACCACAGCAAGGTAATTTTAAAGTTTATGACATGAGCTGGAGTTAGCAAATATTTTTGCTATCTTTTATGATTATTTTTTAGCTAAGAGTTTGCTTTTATTCTTAGTTCTAAAATTTGTTCTACTAAAAACATACTTGTTTGTTTAAATGATTACAAATATTAATTTTGCATTTTATTTTAGCACAATCTACTCACATTTTAGAAAATTCTGTTTTAAGGATAGACATATATAATTTAGTAATAAATAAATTATAGAATTATATAAGCAACAATATTCTCCACTTTGTAAACTTGCTACCCTTTTTGAACAGAAGTAAAAATGCAAATTTCTCACACATTGAGTATGATTTACTTTATTTCTCTTTGACTCTATAAAAAAAAGAATACTGAAAAAACTGTGTTAACTGATTCGAAGTAAAAAAGTCACCTTGAAGGAAAGATAGTACTTGAGCTTTTATATTTATCCAATGAAGAAAAGTGCAGAGAAGAAATAGAATACAAATGCTCCTAGTCACTGCATAAGACATTTAAATTTGACTTTTTTTAAAAAAGAATTACACTAAATTTATGAGTATTAACAAAGTTTTAAATCTGAACGATTTTGTAAATATGGGCAACAGTTCTATGTAGTCCTATCTGCTATGTAAGGTGCTGACTTATTAACTATTTCTTTGAAAATTAAGCAGCAGGGCAGAAGGCATAATTAAATGGCAAAAGAATATGACATTTTTAAAACATATTTTCCTTACTAACACTGTACACTGTACAATATGAAGTGCACACTTTGGAAAAAAATAAAAAAGAAAGGAGAGGAAGAAAGGGAGGGGGAGAGGGAAAGGGGAGTAAAAGGGAGGGAGGGAGACAATGAGCATTCTTTTTTGGAACCAATGAAGTAACTATGACTTGTAAATGCCTTCTTGGTAATTGTAGCATGCAACCACTTTAACATGCTTCTAGGTATCAAAGTAACAATCTCTTATTAGGTGACAAGAAATGTGAAAGAAGAGCATGTATTGTTAAGGTTCTTAAAGTCATGCAGAAAATGTACAATGCAATTAATATTTCATGCAAGCTCTGTTGAGGTTACATAATCACATTTATATACATGCCACAATGTACACCTGAACACTATGCCACAATTTGAAAATAAAAATATAAACTAGCCAAATGATACTTTTCAACAGCAGCTCTTCAAATCAGATTAGAGAAGCATAGTGCATATCAAATGACATCAGTATTACATTGTGCGGTTTTGATCATACACAACCATATTCATACCAAACAGTTTGATTATCCTCAGAAACCAACAATGCAGCTTCTGTGTCATCAGGACAGAGGCATGCAGGAGTGATAAGCTCACTGCTATCTGCAGAAGACTGTGGGTTGCTGTTACCGCAGTTCTGATTATCAGAAAACTGCTCATTGTCTTTCTGTGCAGCTTTACCCAAAGAAGCAGAAGCCTGGTCAGTTACCCTGGTGACTGGTCTGGGAGGTAACCCACTTATGTTACTAACTAATTCTGTATTCAGGGATAAAAATGGCTGAGATGGATGAGCCACAGTAAAGGACTCTATGCTATCTTTAGCTGATATTCCAAATGCATCATTAGACGTATTAATAGTGGCAAAAGTTTGGTTTAGAAAATGTGACCTTTCTGTTCTTGAGTTTCTGGCCTGGGCATGTGGAGACTTGGGCTTGTCTGTAGCTAAATCATTTTGTGCTTGAGAACCTACAGCATACGTTGGACTGTGAAGTGTATGAGAGGACCACTGGTGTAAACGGTACTCACTAGATGTTGCACTGATGCTGCTATCAGCAGTAGCTGGTGGTGAATCAACTGACATAGGTAGTCTACTGTCCTTGGTCAAAAAATCATGGATGCTTGTCCTTCGAGTAGTTCCTTCTGCAGTAGAGATCACACTGCTTGCACGAGGTAAAGTGGCATAGGGATTACTATCTTTTGATTGTCGTGACAGAGAAGTTTCTTTTAATACTTTTATCTTTCCTTGAGTGCCTAGTGTAGGCTTTCCTGAAGAACTAATGAAATAGGTATCTTCAGTCTTTTGTAGACCAGGTCTCACAAATTGTTCAGGTTTAGTTGTCCGTCTATCATAGAAGTCTCCTGGAGTTTTTCCACTTACTGACCTGGCCAGACCACAACTAACTGGTTTGTTTTTTCCCAAAAAGTCAGAAGAGACAGACAAACTTTTCATTACTTCATCTAAAAGATTCTCTTGACTTGAGGGCTTTATCTGTTAAAAAAAAAAATCACAGCAGATTAGTGAAGCCATGCTTTTACATTCCTGATATATTAGACTGTATAATAAAAAAAAATTGCTAACGTCTCTAAATATTCATTAACTTAAAAAAAAAAAGCTCTAAAGTTCAACCACAAAAATTTAACTTGTAGTGTCCATCTAAATTAAGGTCACCATAGATAAAACTAACCTGTATTGAGGTAAGCTTGTTGCTTTCTTCCAAAAACTGTTGTAGAGTAACAACTTCACTTCCAGGGGAACCAGTTTTGATCTTGTGATGTGCTCGACTCTTTAGTGTTTTGTGCTGGAGCACTGGGCTTGATCTGGTCTGTCTTTTCAAGTACTGGATTGGACTGCTACCACTGCTGGACCACGCCTCATGCTCATGAAGCAGGCTAAATTCTCCACTGCTGTGGCTTTGTGGCCTGCTTTGGATATTAACTGCACCTGCTTTTGGAGTAAATGGTGTGTTAAGAGTTCAATAATAGAAACAAGATTAAAACTATGTAAGTACTGACATTTGTTGACTTGGATTCCTATGAATAACCAAACTGACTTTCAAAGCTTTATTCAGAAATGCTTAGTAAACCACGTTAATCTTTCATCAGTCTAACAACTGTCTACCATAGCATGCTTCCTTATTTGTCAAGCTGACAAATATTATAAGCTTCACCAGAGCAAAGGCTTGCCATCACCACCATACCCAGAGCCTAAACATATAAAGCAGGCACTCAATACATTTGATGAGTAAATGAATGAATAAACAAGGGAGTAATACATTTTTAAAAAGTCAGGTTCAAATAACTGTAAAACACCTCACAACTTAGAACAAAACATGATTATATGAATTTTAAATTATTTGAGAATGTTAAAACCAAAAACTCTTCTAAATGCCAAAAATTCTAGTTCTTTGACTTTCTATAAGGTATGTATTCCTTATTTGAAGGCTTCTCTGTTGATCCTAAATTAATAATCTTAAAGAAATATTTAAAAAATTTAAACAGCAAGCATCTAAGGAAAGGCAAATGGAGACGATGTAACTACTTAGAAAATTCCAGTAAAAATATAAAATCAAGTATGCATTATTCTTTAATGTCTGAATCATCTGATTCTCCCTGCTTTCCACTGTTGGTATGGCAGCTACACAGCTTTAAAAGACTCATTTGAGGCTGAAACAACTACACAGAATGAAAATTACTAGTTCTGGAAAACAGCTCCCTAAAGTTTATACTATTCCTTGAGAGTGCTTATTCATTTTGATCAATTGCAAACTGTGTAGATACAGCATCAAGATAGAAAATGCAACTTCCCATGGGTCATGAGATTTTGGCTCAAGCTATAACATTTTAACAGGATATAAGAACATGATTATAAAAATGAAAAAAAATCCCTCCTTGAAATCAGATTTTTCAGATCATTGCAACAAAGTATTAATAAAATAAAATTACAACCAAGAAAAAATGATTTTATAATACAAAAAAGCAATAAAATAAATGCACTTATAATTTAACAATTCTGGACTGCAGAGAATAACTACTTTCACAAACTTTTATAATCTATTAAATAATTCCAAAATCTGAGTAGGCAGTATACCTTTAAGGAAAAAGGTATTAGTCAATACTTCCAGACATTTACATAAAAATTTCACCTTTAAATGCATATTTAAAAATTGAGGAAAAAGATATCTTGAACTAATTCTGTATATGAACCCTATTCACTTGGCTCTTGTTACACTTACACACACACACACACCTGTCTTCTCAAATTAAAAAAAATATTCCTCCTTATTTCGTGGATAAGAAAAGCTAAAAGTATTTCTAAAACACTTTCTGTGAGTTCAATGTACATGTATCATAAGAAAATTAAGGACAACCATTCTCATGACAAAGACGAAATGTAAGTAAAATAAGAACCTACGGATTTTTTGAAATTTAAAGATTACAAGAAAGATTTTATCTGTGAAGATGAAAAATGGAAACTAAAATAACTGTTCCTGTTTTTACATTTGGTCACAATGTAATACATTTGTATTACAATGTGAAAAGTATAAAATATTCCAAGCAACTATGTTCCAAACATAGATGATTTGGATTTCATACTTTACCCCAGAAACTTCATCATCTCTCACTTTTAAATCTGGAAATGGATGGAGCATATTAATAAATTTACCTACAGCATACCTTTGACTTCATGGAGTGAAGCATTATTATTGCTATTGCTAGTGGATGTTCTGCCACTATCAAGGCTGGCTGGTCTTGAAGCTAAATGAAAAAATCAGGAGACAGTGATAAAACTTCTAGCTGAAGACACTGAACTTTACATTCTGATTACAGAATGCTTTGAGGAAGCAATCATGCATACTTTCACAGGCTGAGTGTGCCCAAAGAGAGTTGAATCTGACAAATTAGAGAGCAAAGGCATTTCCAGATAGCTCAGTTAAACAGCTGAGAACAGGACACTTCTGAGACAATAGCTGAGATTCAAAGAAAAGAAGATGAAGTGCATAATTAGATTTGGAAATGGATTTCTAGATGGATACCAGGACAGTTTTAGTTGAAAAGAATGACATGCCAAAAAAAAAAAAAGCTAGTGATTAGGTCACTTACAACAGATCAGACAAGGAACTCTGCACATTGCAGAGATGCCACCAACAGGAGGAATATGAGCATCTGCACAGTTAATGTCCTGTATTCCTATCCATACAAGGAAAACAATTGCACAGTTAACATGGCCCTATCCTACTTCTTAAAGTCCTGCTTACATACGAAATTCCTTTAACATATTCCTTTACATATGAAATTCCTTTATCCATTTTTGTTAATAATTTAGTTTGGTAAGATATGACTTGCCAGATAGAAACTAAAAACTCTGAAATGGTCAACATTGCAGAAAATGTGGTTTCTTAGAGTCTGTCCTTTGCCAAAGTAAATATTTTTAAAACCAAATATAAAATGTATCTCATAACTTTAACCTTATGCCAAATGGCAACAAAATTACCTTTGAGCATTGTGCAGGTATACTTTATAAATGACCTTGACTAAAACAGAGACTATTTAGGCAAAAGGGAGGATTAGGTTTGAAAAAATGGCAGAGGTAGCTATGAGATGCAGGTTAGAGAAAACATGCTTGCTAGCAATGCCACACTCAGCAGGTCAATGCAAGAGTCTCATCATTCTCATTCTGTATGTAATATGTACTCTCTAAATAAAGTTCATTATCTTACCATGAACTCTTGATCCCGTACTAGAATCATCACTAATACCTTGTGGACTTACGTCTTCAAAGGATGTAGTATCTACATAAAATAGCAAAATGGATATAAAAATATTTTTAATAAAAAATTATAAAATTTTATTTATGTAGAATATGGAGATTCTTTTTTCAATCATGTATAATACATCTGGATTTAACATATTTCATAGACTCAATCAGAAACGAACAGTAGTAAGAAACAGAATAGCTCTGATGAGCGCTGACTTGCTTAGGGAAAACACCAGAAGCACTGAATCTCCCTGTGACCCTGCAAAGCAAAGCAAGAGCCTGGGTTGTTCTATGTGGTTCTCTCTGACGTTGTAGTCTTTCTAGGTTTGTTTTGTTTTGTTTTGTTTTGTTTTAAAGCTTTTATCACTCTCTCCTTTCTCACTCTTTTACTTGGTTTACTTTTCCATTTCTTGTTGTTAGTTCATTATCTGTTGATTATGAAAGCCCTAGGAAAGATTTTAGTTATTTGTATGATGTCTTAAATTTTTGAAATGATTTGAAAATTCCCTCAGATCAAATCTAGACTGTTTTGATCATTATTTCAGGTTGCTGCTGTCAAAAAAGTAAACACGTGAAAGTCAAATTAAAATTCCTGTTGCCAACAGTTACACCACAGTGCAAATAGCAGACGGCCTATACCTTTATTATTAACCAATTGCTTGGATCTGAAGCCTGTAGAAGAGTTGACAGTTGAAAAGTTGATGGCTGTAGTAGAGAAGGCCATAGCTCCCAATTCTTTTCTCCTTTTACCCGTTGAAATATCATCAGGAACCTCCAAATTCTCAGTACTACCTGTCCACTGTCCTCCTGCTAGGACCATGGACTGCACCAGGTCATTCATGGCTGGGATGCAAATGAAAGCAAATGAATCAGCATGGTTAATGTATTTGCTCTTATTTCTATTTTGTATTATAAATGATCTTTTGTCTATGGATTAATGCAAGTCAAATAAAAAACTAACCATAAGGTCATTTGAATTATGACATGCATTCAGCTGAATGAAATGAGTAGGCCGAAGGCGGATAAACTTCAGTAAATATTCTTATCGCCCTCCACCCCCCTTTAAAGATAGGAAAAAGAATTTTACTCTGTACAACTGCCATGCTTTTGAGCAGTGATGTGCAATATAATTAGAAGCCTTCATAATGTGGTTTTGTGGCGACAAAAATGAAATGAATAGAGGTAAGATGAGAGCAGTTCTTTACAGCATCACTATTGAAAATGATAAAGAGTCCTTGGTCAGAGCAGGTTACTGAAGAAATTATTCATTTTATGAATCAAATAAGTATACCATTCAAAAAAAAACCTGAAAGAGAGGATATCCAAAATGACAGACATTTAATGTGATTATGTAATTACCCATTCCACTTAAAAAAAGAAAAACCAGAGTATTATTATATAAAGAATGACAAACATTTTCAAGGGTTACAGGCCATTTATTTATTTATTTAATCCTAGTTCATTAAGAAAATAAATACCTAATGCTAAAGGTTTTGTTATATTTTCTTTAAGTAAATTTCTTTGGGAAGAAATCTCTATGGCATATAAAATTAAAGGTTTTTTTCTGCCAACTTTTAGAAAGCACTGGAAATTTACAAGTATGTTACGTGTATGACTAAACATATGCATGTATATGTATAAGTGAACATACATATAATGCAAATTCAGTGCCACTTTTGAAAAAAAAATATTCTTCCAGCTCCTTGTATTAGAGGAAGACTGCACTTTGCAAAATAAGAAAATTGGCACAGTCCAGAGAATGGTTAGTGAAAAATTAGTAATGGAAGCCAGTGTAGTCATTTGAAAGAAGCTGAACTGTCATAAAGTCTTACACATGGAACGACGGTAGCAGGCCTTCATTTTGTCTTTATCCTTCGGTCTGTTCCTCAAAAAGGGCAGTCTTTTCAGTGCAACCACTTTAATGTCAGAGCATGAGGAAAAACAGAAACAGAAAAATGAAAGAAAAAAGGGAGAAGAACAGATGGGAGTTAAATGTTGAAATTAAGGACAGAAATGAATGTCTGAGTTTCAGCTATGTAAACTATACTATTATTCTTGTGCTGCTGAGTGATAATGAAATATGAAATATGTACTTTGATACTTTAAAATACTTGGAAAAGCACTGAAGACAATGATGAGAAACATATACTTTGAAAGCTTGGATTGACTAAAGTCCTATAAATACAGGAACTGATTAGAACTACTTACAGAAGGAACAATTTTCCTAGTTAAGTTGTAAAGATACACCTTTATTATTAGGGCCACTCTTGGTGGATCACAGAGTATACATGACGAAAATGAAGGAGGTTTTCAGTCCTCTGTTTTCATTAACTTTTTAAATTAGAAGATTTTATTTTGGAAAAAAGTAATTTAGAAAAATGTACATCCTGTACATTTTTAGTACAAGCATTAGTAAAATGCCTCAACAAAAACTAGGGGATGTTTAAAATAATCTGAAGAAACTTAAAAAAACTTTCATTATTTTCTTAAACTTTAAAAAAGAAAACAGGGAATTACTTCTTGGTTTAAACTGAATTCTGGTGTATTACTTAGCAGCACCACAGAAATATATATTCTTCTGAGAGAAGTCTTTCAAAAGATGACATTAGCAATTATATTAATTTCATTTTGCAAAAGGTTGGCTGGTAGAAAGAAAAAAACGTATTTTTATAGTAGCTTTTAAGCTTTCCTAAGCCTAAAAGATAAGGAGGTATCCTAAAGCAAGCAAAAATGAGAGAAAAATATGCATTTATAACATTTTTAGCTATTTTAAAGGGCTTTTGGGTCAGTTTATTAAAAAAATCAAAGGTAACACTATGCAGGAAAATTATACGAATGAAAATTAGGGTTTTAACTACAGTAGGAATCATTAACGTAAAAATTAAAATGTTCACTAGAGTCACTAACATTCTTAAGCTACACGTTAAGAAGATTTTAATATCAAAAATTGTTACACCTTTTAGGAACTGCAATTTAAGAGCTAGGGAAAAAACTTGCATCAAGATTTAAAAGCATATTGTACACAGCCTCAATAACTATGCTCTTTCTCAGGATTTGCTGTCATCCTGTAAATAATAAAAAGCTCTTTTGACAAACTGACAAATATCACTCATTAAGGAGAATGAAAAGGACATACGTACAGCTTTTTAACTTATTTGATTGCTATTAAGAATAGTCATGACTCATTTAAGCTTTTATTTCATGTCTAGCTTGGTAAACACAGCTGTTTTCAATGATTAAAAAGAAATGAACTGAAAGCAATGTAAAAATGGACACTTAGCTAAAACAAAGCTGAGTGGTTGCAGCATGCACATGTTATCTTGTTTAGATACTTTTTCTGTTTTCAACTGTTTTCCACAGACTGCTTTACTGACAGACAGGCACTCTTCCAAAATGGACAGGATAAAAAGAGTTTTAATTTTGCCAGTGGTGGAATGTGATCCTTCTTATTGCAATTAGTCTGTAGATATACAATGTTCTCTTTCCAAACTATACTGAAATTACGGCAACATTAGAATGGTTCAGTTTTGTGTTTATTTTTAAAATTCTAAAACTGAACAACTACTGGAAAGGAGAATATTACTTCCTTCTGATTCTTACTCTGGATGTTTCAGCAGAGAGTATGAAGGAATGACAGATTTATATTTAAAGCACACAAGATAATCTCAACAAAGACTGTGCCTTTCTTGTGTATATTCTCATATCTGAATTGAAATATCTTCCTTTAATTAAAAAAATTAAGTATACCCATGACCATTTCTCATTAAACAAGATGTCAGATATTTTATATCCAAAGGTAGCAGATAAAATTGAATCATCTGGCACCTTTTTAAGGAAAACTTGATGATCTCTCTACAATACTCACAGGTTTCATGTAGATTTGGCTGACAAGACTAATCTTATGCGGATATATGGAATTAAACCACTTTCTTACACACACACACACACTTGTATGTATGTATGCATAAATATGTACTCAGATATGTGTATGATGTTTTTGTTGCTTACTTGTGGATTCTAGTTTTTAGGGTGCTACAGTTGCATTCTGAAATATAGCCTATAATGAATGTCTAATCTACACTCCAAAATACTATTTTTTCAGAGATAATTCCCCTGAGGACAAAACAATGTCTATGCAGTTTCTTGACTGCTGTCCATATGGAGGGTCTACCCCAGGGGGAATTAGCTGTTTTTGCCTGCTATTTACTTCAAAAGAATAGTAATGAAGTTTTCATATATATATATATATACACACACACATACATGTACACATATATAGAGTTTATATGTATATATGTTTACATGTGTGTAAACATATATACATACATATACTTTTAAATGTAGTGATTCTGGTGATACACTATCACCAGATTCAAAGTATCCTGTTTACAAATTTTATAAGAACATTGCTAGTAGTCAAATTCTTGTATATCTTCAAAGGGCCTACCACTGGATTTTCTTCTTTCTCTTAAAATACACTTCTTTAGGCTTTTACTTTGCTCTTGATGTTTAGCAAAGCACACTAATAATGAAATCAAGACAGTATTAATTGTATAGGGCATGTTACAATGTTATATTTCTACATTTGCAATAAAAAATTTAAATCACAAGTTTATACACAAACTTATATCTCCATGTCTATTTTAACTGAACCTTTACCAAGCAATACCTGAATAACTTTTATAACCTTCAGTTATTTCTAAATCATTGAATAACATTCTCTTCAAATTCATAGCTATTTTTCTTTGTTTAACCACAACGTAATTTTTCTCTAATTTGACACCATCAAAGTATGAGTAAAACCTCATTATAAAAGCCTTATTATTCTATTTAGTTATAAATAATTTTGAAAATAAGCTCTTATAAATATTTCTCAGTTGCTCCTCATAATCGCCCTGTGAAGTATGATGCTAAGGTAAAAGACTTGCTCATATTAACAGAACTAGCAAGTGGCAGAGGTATTCTGGCTTTCATTTCACTGTTCTTTCTATACTATTTTATCTCCCTTGCCAAATGATGGTATCTCTGTGTATGGTATTTCTCTAAATACACAATAGAGAAAATCATGCGGTTATGCAGTAATGCACTATGCAATGAATTTTAAAATCATATGGAGTTAAAAAGAAACACATTCATTAGACTATTATCCCAAAGGACTGTGGAAACTATGTAAAAGAAATCTTTAGTAAGGATTCTAAGTCAATACTAGAGATCACAAATGTTTAAAGAGTTTAAGCACTCACTGCTGCTTTTCTTGGTCCCCAAAGTTTGGCCATCTTCTAAAGAGTTTGAACCTACTGAAGAACTATCTTGACTATCTTGATGTGGGAGTTGAAGAAATCCTTCACTGGAGTCTGATCGGGTTGGTGTTAATGTTAGTGATTTCTGACGTTCCCGATTAATGTCTTTCTTAGACTTTATCAATTTTCTCATTTTTAGAGTAATCCAGTTGCCTCTCCTAATAAAATAATTTTAAAAATTCTTATCAGTCTAAAATTCAACATATGAGTCCCTCTCAAAATCAGGAGCTTCTTTTATTTTTTTCAAAATAAAAATGAAAAGAAAAAACTGGCTAATAGTACCTTCTAGGAGGAGATGGGTCATAAAATTTGTATTGATCCATAATTTTCTCTTCTAATTTCTCCTTTTGTCGTCTTAATTCATTTAATTTATCACTATAAAAACAAAAATTACATTTTAGGACATGCATCATATTTTGGACAGTTATGAATGATATTAAATTATTTGGGGACTATGATCTAACTTCTCTTCCAAACATAAGAAATACAGATACCATAGTTAACAACTAAGAATTTAACAGGAATTTTTTCAAGTTTCTCCTTTTCTTTAAATTTATAACTTACTTAAAATAAGAGGACATAGGACTTAAAGTTTCAATTCTTCAACAGGATTTGTGTGAAGAAAATCTTCCATATTACAATATCATTATGACAAAAGAATTCTCTCAACATCTTTTTACAGCTATTAATACCTTGTATTAATATAAAAATAAATGTTTCTTGCCCCAAATTTTACAATAAAATTTATACTTCAAAAAATGTATGCTCTATCCTGGTTTCATATGTGCCCCGGGGCTCACGATTATGTACATTAAGTCTGAGTCGCATATTATTTCATTTACTCCTTAGGATAATCCTAGAAGTAGGTGTTATATCTCTATTTTAGAGAAAAAGAAACCAATGATCAAAGAAATGAAGTAACTCGTCTATAGTCACATAACTAGTAATTAGAAGAATTGGGATTTGAATCAGGAGCTGTCTGATTTCAACACCTATGCTATTTCTATTATACTTGGTGCTTCTCATTTAGGGACCAAGAGGAAGAGAAGAATTTAGTAAAGGTGTTTCGTGGTGTAATACAAAGACTATCCACTGAGCTAACCAGGCCAAAATCTCTGATTTTACTACACTCTCAATGGAGATACAACTTACCAATAATTAAGCTCTGTCAATCCTATCTTTCACATCTATCTTGTATTGATGTTGGATCCCAACTACCACTGCTTGTGAATTATTATTCACTAGATTACTGCAACAGCCTTCTTAAAACTTATTCCTTGTCTCTATTCGCAGAACCTCCAATCTATACTCTAATGTCATCAGTGGTTTAAACAAACAAAAAGCACAAATCTGATCACATTACTCCCTTGCTCAAAATTTTCAGCAAGTCCTTTGTATGGCAAAGAAAGACCTTTATAAAGCGGCTCGTGAGTGTTCAGCCACTTCTCTGCTCCTCCTCCTTCCTCAATTTTGCTCCAGCAAGAACAATTAATTTTTAGATCCTATACCATAATCACAATACACTTGCATTATACCTCCTGCTTCCACATTTGCTGCTCTCTTGGCCTGGTATGCCTCCTCAGGCAAACTCCTACTGAACCTTGAAGCTGCAGCTCAAACAATCATTCTTAGGAAGTCCACCTTCTCTTGCAGACTAAGGTACTCCTTCCTCTATATTTGCTGTATTTCTATGGTTTCCTATACATACCTCCATTACAGAATTTATTCGTATTTCTTGCTTTATATTAATAGTTCATTAAGAGCAGGATCCATGTGTTTTTATGTTAGTAATTCTGGTTATTAACATAGTGCCCAGAACATAAACATTAAAAAAATATATACTGAAATAATAATGTTGAAAATCAAGAAAAATTAGCATTGTGTTTTCTCTGCCACCAGGTATGACAATGATAAAATCATGAGTAATATTTCAGACTGCAAAATTATTTGGTACCTACATGTACTGTCTTTGTTCAACATGAAAAAGATCCTTGCTTTCCATATTCTGCTCCAATAGTGTCCTGTTCTGTAGCATTAATGTCTGAATTTGATCTAGTAGATGTCGATTTTCTTCTTCTAAATTTCCTTTAAGTTGGCTTAGCAACTGTTTAAACACAAACATTTAATTTCAATATAAATCCCCCCAAACACTTGAAAAATATAAAGTACTTCAGAAAGATTTAAGTCTTCTGTTATTTGAACAATCAGATGGTTGTACTTTGATTAGAACATGAGTGATTATTTTAGTAATAATGATGGCTAAAGTACTGGGTTATGTGCTGGAAACGTGTTTTCTTAATTCTCACAAACTCTGGGTTTAACGTATAATAAATTATATAGTTCCAAAAATACTGCTTTCTTTACAACTGTTTGACTTAGAGTCCAAAGCTAGATTCATGTCTCAAGCCTTCCGTTTAAGTAACTATAAAATGCTGAACAAATTAGTAATTCTCTGAGCCTCAATGACCCCACCTATAAACTGAGGATAACAACTCCCATCTCCCAAGACTACTGTAAGGATTAAATAATATATATAAAGTAACTGGTGTCATGTGTATAGCACACAGTAGGTACTTAATATACCTCATTCTTCCCCCAACCACTGTTTTCAAGAAACCTTAAAAGTTTGTGTGTAATTTTTACGGCTTGATCCAAGGGAGTCAGGCAATCTTGTATCAATAAATGGGTGGTATTACTACTGATTATTACCTGTAGTTAGGGTGCCAGCATGATTGAGCTGCTTTTTCTCTGTAGTCCGCAGAATTAGAAATATGCCTTAGTTAGGCCAGAGGCTTCAGCAGAAGTCAGAAAGCCCAAAGTAGTGATTGTCAAAATTTAGTATCATTTGTAGAATATATTTTTAAGATATAGATTTCTGGGTTCTAGCATTCAAATTCAGCAGGTCTGGAGTAGAGCCCAGAGATCTGTATTTTTTTTTTTTTTTTAAAGTCAACAACAACCTCTTCTCATTAAAAAAAAGGCAACAACAAAAAAAGACGAAAAAGCAGATAGTATAATACTATGAATATCCACAAATAGTAATCTAGATCTAACAGCTGTCAATATTGTGCTACATTTGTTTTATTTATCAATATGTTATTAAATTGAAGTATATGTTGTAGATTCATTGCAAAATTGAATGCAGTTTTCCTACCTGTACTCTCTTGTGCTGTGACTTCTCACTTTTCCTATCAAGAAGTGGAATCTACTTTCCCTCCTGTTGAATTTGGAATGCCTTTGGCCAAGTGAAGGGGGCAGAAGTGATGGCGTGATAGTTCCAAGCCTATGCCTCAAAAGGCTTATGTGCTTCCACGCAGTCTCCTGGAATCCTCTTGGAGGATGAGAGACCATATGGCACAGACAAGTTATACCAGCTAGCTCTCAGGGTACATGCCAGCTAACTGCAGATACAGGATCAATCCCTATTAGGATCAGCTGGTCTTGGCCCACACATCAATGCAGATTAGCACATCTGCTCAGCTAAACCACAGACTCATGAGCAAAAATAAATGTTTACTATCCCTTACCACTGAGGTTCTCTGGTTCTTATTTAGCATTACTGCATCAGCAGACAACTGATAAAATACATATACAGAAAAGAGAACAAATTTTAAGTGTACATACAGCTCAATGATTTATCACAAAGTGAACTGGTCTGTGAACCAGCACCCAGATCAAGAAACAGCACATTAATTGTATTCCAGAAACATGTGTTGTGCTCTCTTCCAATTACCACCCCTTCTCACAAAGTTTAACTACTATACTAACTTCTGACACTATGGATTCATTTTTCCACTCCCTCCAAATCATGTTATTATATGACAACCCCTAGCCAAGCGTTAACATTTGACTCAAGTTGGGACAATCAGCCAGGGATAAGGTAGTTAGGGCCCTTTCTGATGTCTCCTGAGCAGTCTTCTAGACCACCAGTGACATGTAGGATCTTAAGACCAGTTATGGCTAGCTGTCTCATTCCTCGGATCTCCATGTTAAATTTCTGAGTAGTCTGCTGGTCTGTGACTTGCCCCATCCAACACTCCAACCTCGGGCTATCTGAGAGTTAGCCTTTGACAACCTTCCTGGCTGTGGTACTTTCCTGTTCGCGGCTCAAATCAAGCCAGTCCCCTCCAGTAGCAAAGCTGTTGGTTTTCAAGGCTTGCCCCTTGCCTGAACTACCAGGTATGGAGAAAAGGGAGGAGGGGACTAAGAATGGAATAAATCACATGATAAAATGCCTCAGACAACCATAATTCCTACCCAAAGCTGAGTAGTTTTACAGTTTAGGGATCAATCATAAAATTTAAGAATTACTTAAGCTTTCAATATCCTTTTTCTATTTCAAAACTTTTATCACTTTATAAACCATCATGGGAAGAGGCAGGGAATTATGTTAAGAGTAGAACTGTATACATAAGGCAGATGCCACTTCTGTTTAAAACCCTCTCATGGCTCCCCTGTTTTACTCACAAAACTATTTTACAGTGGCCTATGAGGCAACATATCTGGCCCAGGCTTATCTGTGAGCTCATCTCCTACTACTCTCCCCCTTTGCTCATTCCACTCCAGCCACATTAGCTTCCTTGAGTATTCCTCAGACACACCAGGATTCCCCCGGCCTAGGGTCACTGTGTGGGCTGTCTGCCTGCAATGTTCCTTCCCCAGATATCCACATAATAATACACTAATCTTCAAATCTTTGTTCAGGCATGCCTAGCTAAAATTTCAGTCTATTCTCCCTCAACTACTTTGGAGGCCCTTATCTCCCTTTACCCCACTCCATTTTTACTTGCACATAACTTATCATCTTGTAACATACGATATGTTACAGACTAATTTTCAAAATGGTTACAGCAGTATTTCCAGTCCATATGCTCTTCCAGAATTTTGGCTTTCACCATCAAGAGGCTGAGTCTATTTCTCTTTCCCTTGAACCTGGATGGGACCTTGACTGCCTCAGTGAATAGAATGCAGGGGAAATGATGCTGCGTGACTTCTGAGGCTTGATCATTAACATAGAGATGACTTCTGTCTGGTTCTCACCATGTTGTGAAAAAGCCCAAACCAGCCCATGGGGAGAGATGACGTGAAGAGGAAATTGATGCTTCTAGCTGATAGCCGGTATCAACCACCAAACATGCACTCAGCCTTTCAATCTTCCAGCTGAGGGCCCAGATGCAAGCGGAACAGAGACAAGCTGGCCCCACTGTCCCTGTCCAAGTTCTGACCCACAGAATATGTGAGCATAATAAATAGCTGTTTTATATCATCATGTTTTCGGGTAAACTGTTACACAGCCATAAGTAGCAAAACACTGAAACACTATATATTTCACTTACTTATTATGTTTATGGTCTACTTCCTTCCACCAGAATATAAGCTCCACAAGGGAAGAGATTTTTACCTCTTTGGTTTACTAATACATGCCAGGTGGTCAGTAAACAATTTGTCATTAAACAAGGGTTAATTTTTCACAGTGTCTGAACATATAAGTTTAAATAGTAAAAACTGTTGAAATTAATGATAAATGAAGAAGGAAGTTTTTCTGAATTACTTGTGAATTTCAATTATCCCTGATCAATTCTTTTAGAAATACTCCACTAAACATACACTGCTATTGTCATTTTTATGACTGTTTACTTTTTAGGCAAGTCTTGATGCCTAAAGAGAAGGGAACAGTAAGTAAACTTAAGCTTACCTCACACTGGTTATTTAGCTTGGTGGATGTGATGTCCAATTGTTGGTATTGTTCCTTTAACTTTGAAAATTCAGCTTCTAATCTTGTTTGTTCCAGTTTGGAATTATTTAGAAGACTTTTTAAGTTTTTATGGTCAGTTTGTAAAACTTCAGTCTCTTTTAAAAGCTGATTATATGTATGATTCAACCTACAATTAGAAATCATAATAGAAATAGAGTTAGAATCTCTTAATAGCTTTCATTGTAATTTACATAGTGTGAAAATGCTGTAAACCACATTCAAACACACTTAAAGAATATAAAAGATTCTCTTGTCAGTGACTAAACTCATCAAGAATCAGTTTCTAGTCTGTAAAAACTAGATTTAAAAAATTTTAAGTATTAATTAGAAAATATTTAAAGGACAAAAGAGAAAATAACCAATCCAGTTTTAATTAACCTAGAGAATTCAGATTCTACAATTCAACATGAAAAATAAAGAAAAATCAGATCAAGCGAATTAATCAATCCAGTATGAGACATGGTAATCTATTAATCTGTTGCCAGAACACAGAGATATACAAACAAATCAAATTTCTAGTTATTGAGATTTCTGCAGTTGTGGCAAATTATTCATATTTATGCAGCCTTCAATTATTAATGATAAATTCTGGATTTTTTGTAAAAATCAAACTATAACCTTTTCTACTCCTTTCCACTATTATACCTTTAAAACAAGGTCCACGGACCTCTAAGAGGGAGATCAGCAAATTCTTTCTATAAAGGACCAGAGAGTAATAAATACCTTAGGCTTTGTGGGTTGCATGCAATCTACAGCATGCTCTTCTTTTCTTGCCCCCCACCACAACGTTTTAAGATGTAAAAACTGTTCTTTGTTTGGGAGTTGTACCAAAACAGGCTGCAGGCTTGATTTGGCCTGATGAGCTAGCTGTAGTTTACCAATCTTCATCTTATGGAAGGACTTAAGATCAGGAACCCACAAAAGGTGGCAGAAGTCAAACAAAATAAACTTTTGCTCAGGATGGTACTTGTTCAGAACATCTAAAAATTTAATTCAACTCATTTCCCAAAGAATTTGAGTAAGCTTATAAGAATTACAAATAAGAAAATAATACATTTTAAAAAACCATGACTTGGTAAAAAGTAAAATGGCAAGACCAGAAACATAAAATAAATGCTTCATTAATAGGCTGAATCCATGTAGAATTGCATGCCATGTGTATAACAGCTGAGCAAACCTCACTGAGGCATACAGACAGCTAAATAATGCTTCATGGCGGGAGGGGATATAAAGAGATGGAATATACAATGTCCTTAATATCATCCCACTGGCAAATACTAAACTCACCTCTTTAAGAGAGTTTTTTACACTGTCCCTCAAAGCTGAGAACATTAACACCAAAATGCAATTCAGTGGACATAATTCTAAAGAAACCAAGATAACCTAGTCCACCAACTTTCTTGGTTTGGCATTATCTAAGATTAAAACTTAAGCTATTTAGAGAAATGGATAAACTGTTGTTCTTTAATTCTTCACAAATATCTTTTATTTGTGGAAGAGCTCTTTCAGGTTTTACTTAAAGCCTTTTCTTCCCTTAGAACACAGGTAGTATGAGTGCATAAAGCTGGGCAAGAACAGCATTGAGAGACAGAAAATACTCTACTTAGAAATACTCTACTCTTCCTTTCCAAGCCTGCATAATCTTCTGGTTCAAGTTCATCATGTTCAATTTCTTCTTATCATTTAGGCTGAGTTCTTTCTGGAGACTCTTCATTAATGTATGCAAAACAGATTTCTGGAAGGTCTATTCAAGCTCGCAAACTGTCTCAGTTTGGTTTGAACCCCAAGAAGGAAAAAAGGTTAGGTTCAAGATGGGACTTACACAGTAAATACATTCCCCAATGTTATGTATGTAATAAAAACAACTTTGTCCCTGTATCCTATAACTTGTCACACTTTGGTCTTCTATTGTTTATACTGTACAAATACATGCTCCTTGATTCTGGGAATCTATCAGCACAGAATTTTTAGTTGTAACAAGTACTAAATTAAAAATTACTGAGTTATGAAAATGAAAATGGCTCTAGAAGCTTAAGGATTTTATTTTAATAAAGGAAAAGAAATAGATGTTTAATTCTAAAAACAAATTGCATTAAATCCATAATAGGACAAATACATTCAATGAATGATTCCCACTGAATTTTGTGCGCTGCCTTTCAGCACTTCTGCTACAGCAATGTAAATGCAGTACAAATATTTAGGCTGTTTAAATTTTTCAAAGACTTCTAAAAAATTTTTGAAAATGTACCCTTATGAAGTAGGCTGATCACCAGTTGACAAGTTTTGATTTTCCCAAGGCTTCAAATTAAAAAATAATTGCCGCATGGCAATATGAGACCATTAAAACCTAAGACAGTTAAAAATGAAAGTACAAATCAATGAGCTAGAAAATGATAAGGCTGCTCATTCTTAGCAACTTCAAAGGCAAGAAATGGGATACCAGACTAGCAGAAAGAAAGACATAAAGAATTAGGTTTCATTACATTCTGTCTCAATAAAATATGTAAGTGCTATCAACATACAGAAATTTTGTTATATAATATGGTTAAAAAACTCAGTTGAATAAATCAAGAGAGAAACAGGACTTCCCAGGTGGCATAGTGGTTAAGAATCCACCTGCCAAGGCAGGGAACATGGGTTCGATCCCTGGTCTGGGAAGATTCCACATGCCATGGAGCAAATAAGCCCGTGTGCCACAACTACTGAGCCGGTGCTCTAGAGTCCTCAAGCCACCACTACTGAGCCCATGTGCCCGAGCGCGTAGAGCCTGTGCTCTGCAACAAGAGAAGCCACTGCAATGAGAAACCTGAGCACCGCAACAAAGAGCAGCCCCCGCTCTCCACAGTTACAGAAGGACCGCGTGCACAGCAAGGAAGACCCAACGCAGCCAAAATTAAAAATAAGTAAATACGTAAATACATTTATTAAAAAAAAAAGAGAGAAACAATGAGAGAATGCAGAAGATCCGGGTTTTTGTCTGAGTCATTCTATAACTAGCTACACGATTTTGTTGAGTAATTTACTTATTACTCTGGGATCTTTTTAAAAAATTCTAAGTTATGGATGGTACTACAAAGGGGCAACATACACGCTGGATATAATGAATAATACAAAACTAAAATATACAAATATTTATTACCTATCATTTTCACCACAAAGTTTCTTGTATTCTGCAGCTACAGTTTCATGGTTTTTGTTTTTAAGCAGCATTTTTTCCTGTTCTACTTTCAGTGTTTTTTCCAAATCTTCCAATTGTCCTTTCTGTTTTAGTAACTGATTGTAACTGGAAAAAAAAGTTACATAGTTGGTTTATAATATTTCCTTAGAAAAAAAGAAAATATTTTAGAAATAAAGGAAACAAGTAATTTATTAGTATCACATAAAATATGCAAATTTATATATATTTCCTATATAAATTATCTCAGATCTGTTTAACATAGACAATTTATTATATTACCCAACAAAAATTGGTTTTAAGTTGACAACACGAGAAAAGATAATAAATTACCGATCTTCAAGGTCTTTGTGTTCCATTTCAAGATTTTTGTGGGCAGACTTTAGAGTTCCATGTTTAGCAATGAGAGACTCATACTCTGAAGCCTGCCGTTCATGCAGAAGTTCCAGCTTTTCATGATCTTTGATCAGAGCATCATAGAGAGATTTCAGATCTTCTCGTTCTTTGATTACAGATTCATTTTCATTTTCTAAGGAAGACTGCTGGATTAGGAGTTGTGCATTCTGGTTCATAAGTGAGGTACTTTGGGAATTAAGGGTGGAATTTTCAACCTATAAGAATGCATACTGTATCAGACATAAGAAAAATAGCTATTATAATGTTCTTTTTTTTAAAGTAAAAGATAATGTTAACTTTAGGAAGCACTAAATAAATCACACCAGATATATTCATATTATACTGAGAAAATTTGTATTTTAGTACCCTAAAGAATAAGGCTACCATTTAATTTTGATTTTTGGTAGGTGTTGTGATATATATTTATTATGAGATATACACCACATATATGTTTTGGGTTGAATTATTTAATATAATTTATTTATTTATTTTTGGCTGAGCTGCTCGGCTTTTGGGATCTTAGTTCCCTGCCCAGGGATTGAACCTGGGCCCCCTGCAGTGGAAACGCACAGTTCTTAACCACTGGACTGCCAGGGAATTCCCAGGGTTAAACACTGTTTTAAATGAAGGTGATTAGCAACTATTCCATGAAGAAGAACAAAATCTGAAACGCCAGTTTTATTATTTTCTAGAAGTTTAGAGTTGATAGAACTGAAAAATTACTTGTGAATATTCAATTGGTAATTTTCTCAAGTCTAAATTAAATTAGTATTTGCTTTATCATTTGGAAAAGAGTTATAGAAAGAAGAACTTTTAGATTCAGAGGGGGAACTTCTTCACTGCTTTTTAAGAGGTTTCAGAGAGTTGCACTTTCCCCCACTTGACTGTTATTTGAAGACAAGATTCTCATGCTGTGTTGTTTTCCAATAACTTAACTGATAGATATGTTGCAATTACACTCTAAAACAAGGGTTTCTATCTGATTAATTTTATCAGCTGGATGAAACAGGTAAAAGGCTATAAAGTCAATACAAATAAAATCATCTCTATTTAATGAGTACTTAATTTAGAAGCTCTGACATTTTAAAAAATGCTGATATCCGAAAATCTGGCATAGTACTATATAGAAATACTTCATCTTCAACTAATTGTTAAATTATCTCACTAGGAAACAATGTTACCATGTCTAGTCATCCTTTAACAGCATAATAGCATAATTCAGGAGTTTTGTTGCATATCCCAATAATATTACATTACAACCTGAAGCTTAGCATTCTGTGTTTGAAGAGTAGTATTCTGCTCCTGTAATGATACTGTCTGCCTCTGAAGTGCAAGAATCTGAGCCTGCAAATTATTGTTCTGTGTCTCAAGTTGCTTCAGTTGAGTTTTCAGTGCTTGCTTCTCTGCTTGCAGTGTAGCATTCTGAATAAAGAAAATACATATTGAAAATAAAAGCAGCATCAAACTTATTTCTGTTTAACAGATACCAGCATGTTACACATGTGTTCATTACCATTATAATCCAAAAAAATCTCAACAATCTTAAAAGAGAAAAACACAAAACATTTCCCCTCTATACCAAGTTATAAAAAGACATTTAATCTAAGGAAAAGAAAACAACACTAAAACCTTAATATACTGTTGTGTTTGTGTTCTGCCTGCTTTATAATGTTCGAAAAATAACATATTCCACATAAATATATTTATTAACACAAAACACTAGAATGGGATTGTCAGTTTTGTGGTTTTTATGCTGTTCAAAAGTGCCCAGAGTTCATGGGGCTATGTGTAGCCAACAGAGTGTACCTTTTCAAACTGCCCAAAAGGCAAATATATATATGTGATTATATACACACACACACACACACACACACACACACATGGTGGTCCCAGGGGTAGCAGCAAAACTAAGTATTTTATAAACACAAATATTTGGAAGAGAAGCAGGAACAATCTTAACCATCTGTTTAAAAAATTTAGTCCATAACAGACCTAACAGATGTTACCTATTTTCTTTAGTGTTTTTTTTCATGGTATAAAACACTCACTAAAACTCTATTTCATCTATAGGACTTCTGGAACAAGTCCAAACAAAACATACTATTTTCAATTTTTCCAATATATATGACCATATTTCAATTTTATGGTTAAACAGTTGAATTACTATGCAAATCATTAAACTTAATGTGATACACAGTAAAATGTTTGTTATGGATAGTATACATTCAGGATTATTTCTAAATAAAAATTCATTTAAAAATTAGCATCAAAAAGTATAAACAAAGAAACCTCCAGAAAACCAAAATAAAACTTTAATACATAAGGCCGGAATTTGTATATAATTGCATCATGCAAAAAAAAGTACAACTGAATCACAACAGATCACTTATAACTATCTATGGGACAAAGACAACATTCACTTTATAGGCTTTCAAGTTATATATACTACATGTCACTGTATAAAAGACAAGTCATGATTTAACCCATATATTATACCATAAAATCAAAGCTGAGGAAGAAAAACACTTTAAAATGGGTGTTGATATTGTACTTCTCTTTTGTTCATTTGATCACATAAAAGGATGAAAAAAAATTTACACTGGAAAAATAATATGAAATAATGAGGTACTTATATACCATTTTGATACATCAAAGAAGTGAGTTATTTTTCACTTACACATGTTAAGTACTATTATATACTGTTTAGCTCTTCAGAAACCAAAATGTACAAACGCTAATGATGAGTCTGGAATAAGAAATCTCAGAACAGGAAAAAGTTTACAATGGAAAAGTATGATGTTAACAATACACGTACTAGCAAATGCAAAAAAATTATCAGTCTAATATAGGGTAGCCATCTTTATAAACCCATCATCTAAAATGGCTAAATGGCTTATGACAACCAGATAAATTTTTCCCCAAATGGAAATTTATAGAGGAAGTCAATGGAAAAAGAGATTTATCTTACAGAACATTACACATCAAATTTTCTGAAATACAATTATAAATTCAAGAGATTGATATATACATATATATCACTGACTGATGAAATACAAGTATTCATATGTGGCTGATATATACATAAAAAAAGACATAAAACAGCTTGCTAATAATTTAAAACACAAAATATTTTCTCCTATCACTTTAATAAAAATTAAAAGGCTGGTAATATTCAATGTTATTCTGGAAAAATAGGTATTCTACCAATGGGACTGAAAATTGATTTTTTTGAGAAGCTAATACAATGATATCAACTGAAAATTAAATACACACACGTACACACAGAAATGTGTGTGTATACTAATATATGCTCTTTGGCGTATCAATTCTACTGTCAGGAATTTACTACCCTATGAACATGTTATACACGGATTTTCACTGCAGCAAAATCTGAAAATAACTTAAATGTCTACTGATGTGGGATTTATTTAGATAAATTATGGTAACATGCACACAATGGAATAATATGTGGTCATTAAATAAAATGATACAGCTCTATATCTGCTAAAATAGATCTCTAAGATAACAATTGAAAAATGGAAATAAAATCTGCAAAAGAAATATACTTCTATAAACAGATAAGTCACAAACATTTTTCTGGGAAGATAAAACCATTTCCAGTGATTATTTTTGGATGAGAAAGTAGAAATCAATAGCATAGGAGACTAGGGACTTCCCTGATGGTCCCGTGGTTAAGAATTCTCCTTCCAGTGGAGGGGATGCGAGTTCGATCCATGGTCAGGAAACTAAGATCCCACACGCCCTGGGGCAACTACGCCAGGGTGCTGCAACTACTAAGCCTGCACCCCACAATCAGAGAGCATGTGCGCCACAAATAGAGAGAAGCCCGTGCCACCTCAATGAAAAATCCCGCATGCCACAACTAAGACCCAACGCAGACAAAAAAATAAATTAAAAAAAAAAGTGTAGGAGATTATTTTTTGGCTTCATGGCTTAAAATTTTCAATTAATATTAAATTTAAAAAAAATGAAAACAACCACAACTATTTTACTTGTTAACATGTAAGTGCTTTAAGCTCATTCATCTTTGAAGGATATTGGCTGTTGAATTTGATTATTTTCTACTGTCAAATATTTAGTAAACTCAATCAGCAAATATTTATTAAGTATCTGCTATCTACCAAGCATAGTTTTACATACTGAAGGCACAGTGATGTAAAAGACAAGCTACATGCTTTCAAGAAGCTTTTTTATAGTGGTCAAACAATAAATCAATGAATAAAAAAATTTCATTGGTAAAAAGTTCTATGAAGAAACTAAACAAGGTAGTGGTGTGACAGTAAATGGTTTAGGTTAGGGATAGCTACTTTACTGGGGGAAGGGGTCAAGGAAAACCTCTTGTAGAAGATATGTGATATGAGACCTGAATGCTGACAGAAGCCAGTCATGTGTGCCAGGTAGGGCAAGCAAACAGAAAGGCCCTGAGATAGGAACAACCAGGAAAGGCCAATATGACTAGAATTAATTTACTTACTATGTGCCAGTCACTGTTCTATGTTTTCCACATATTAACAGATAATAATAATATTATCCCCAGATTAATAAAAATGGTTGATGGAAGAGTAATACAGTATAAGGTCAGAGATACAGGCAGGGCAGTGTCATAAAGGATCTTATGGATGCAGTAAAGAGTATGGATTTTATTATAAGTGAAATGGGAAGCCACTGAAGATTTTAAGTAGGAAAATAACTGGGATTATGTTTTGAAAATAACCCTAGGTTACTCATGGAGAATGGGTTAGTTTGGGAGTGAAAGGGGGCAGGCCAGTTAAAAGGATACTCTAAATAGTCCAAATGAGAGATTATGGTACCTTAGACTACTGCTAGCAGCAGAGATGCAGAGAAGTAGTTTAGGTTATATTTATAAGATACAGTTGACTAAGTTTGCTGATGGACTTATATGAGGGTGATGAAGAAAAGAATATTATTAGTTTTCCAGTCTTTTTTAAGATTATAAAACAAACCAGTCAAGAAAGTATAAAATGAACAAAGCTACAAAACCAGATTAATTTTCTGAGTTATATATTCAATGATCTTTTGCTTCTAAAAAACTTATTCCTAATAAAATACTTACATTTCTTTCAACTTCAATTAATCTGTCTTTAACTTTCAGAAGCTCTCTGGTTGTTTCTTGGCTTTCTCGCTCCCACTTGTTATCTTCACCAGAAGCTGGAGGAGAGCTCTGTACCATTCTTTCCTCATCTTGTCTCTGCTTGAGAGCTTCATAATTCTTTTTCACCTAAAATTTTATTTAAAATATTTTTAAATTGAAGTATAGCTGATTTATAATATTGTTTTAGTTTATTTAAAATATTTTAATGGGGAGAAAACATATCACCAAGCTTATAATATTTATCATAATTAACTTGACTCCACAATGGTCGGGTGAATGTGAGACAGCCAATTTAAAAATATGATAAATAATATATATGAGTATCATTATCATGATCACAACTTATGCTTTGTAGAATTTAAACCCTTTCCTCTAGAAATATTAAATATACTCTGCTTATGTGCCATGTTCCTACAAATATATTTTGTAATTTCAGATCCTACTGTTTATGATGAAAATATCACTGAAGGATAGGCTAACAGGATACAGACACGCTGCTAAATACTAACTCTTTTTAGAGCTATTTATAGCTGATTTAGAGATTTCAGAGATCCCCAGGTCAAGAACAAATAAAGATTTGACATGTATTAATTACCCTTAAAAAGATATAAAGTTGAGAAAGTCTCAAAAATGTCTGGCCTTTTAAAGATTATGTTGCCCAGCATGACCTATATTAATAAATGAGTTCTTTATTCAGATATTGACCCACATAAAATTTCTGTAATTCATTTTATAAAGAGTGAGCAAGATATATCCAAGGATACATCTTACCTAGAGTTTTCTGGTGTAATTACAACTAAATTCTACTTTAAGAGAGCAAAATCAAAATTAACAACTTGATCATCATCCAAAGTTAACTATTAACTGCTCTCTTCAATTTAAATTATTACACTTATCCTGAATTACTAGTTATCCTAGGCAATGATTATCATAAATTTCTAAATTAACCCCAAACTTTCTACTAGGGTGAGTCAAAAATTATCCGCACATCTGTTGTATTAAAATCTGTCGGCTGCACTGTCTTACCAGCTCTTTCCGTTCAAGGCTATTGTTGCCTCAGTCACTGCTGTGCAGGTGTGAACATGTTACGTTACTTCATTTGTAACTGTGGTGTGAGCAAAAATGGATGCCCCACTTGTAATCTGCATGAAAGAAGAGCAGCATGCAGTGATTTGTTTTTTGTAGTCTGAGGGTATACCTGGTGCCATTATTTATTGAAGACTGTGCACAGTATGGAGAAAGTGTTTTGTTGCAAAGAAGTGTGTATGAATGGATAGAGATGCTTACTGGAGCGGAAGCCTAAACTTCAGATTAAATGCAGAGGACTGCTGTCCAAGGGGGTTGTGATCTTGCATGACAATGCATGTCTGCACACTTCTGTCCACACTATTGACACTGCAAAAACTTCATTTTGAGGTGTTAAAGCATCCTCCCTAGAGTCCTGATCTTGCTCCATCGGACTTTCATCTGTTCGGTCCCCTGAAAGCAGCCCTACGAGGATGAAGATTCACTTATGTTGAAGAAGTGAAGACAGTGGTGCATTTGTGGCTCACAGCTCAGCCTAAAACATTTTTTAATGAGGGAATATGAAAACTTGTTGACAGACGGACAAAGGATATTGAAAAGTAAGGAGATTATATCAAAAAATGATGTATTTGTCTTTTCTAAAAGTTAATTAAAATAAATTCTACAGGCAGAGTGCAGATAATTTTTGACTCACTCTCATATTAAAACAAGGATATAAATGTTTAAAATAATTCAATGTCTAATGCAACCTCAAGAAAGCTTATGGCTCAAACTTTGCTACTACTACTGAGTTAGAAAATAATGATGTAAGACTAAAGAAAAAAAGATGCCAAGATAGAATGTAATTTAAATCTTGGCAAGTGATCTAATAGGTGTTTTGGGATCCTGATTATCCACTTCTTTTTTTTTAATACTTTCAACACCCTAACAACATGGATGGATGACATCATTTCCAGTCTCTTATTTTACATTAATTTCCCACAAGATCTTTTTTCTAGGCTTATGAGAGTTATAGACATATGTCATTAAGAAGGGGATGTGAGAATAAAACTCAGAACTTCTCATTATTAGCCCACTGTTCTTACAACTAAGTTTCAAAAATGGTTCCTTTACCTTATGTATCATTAATCAGAATCTCTAATTTATGTTCATATAGAAAATGACATATTTTCCATCAAGGTTTCTCAGAGGCAGCATATAGGTGGGTACTGCCTTTTTATCTAATTTATTAATCTCTGCCTTTCGATTGGGGTGTTTAGACTGTTTATATTTAATGTGATTACTGACAGTTTGGTTTAAAACTGCTGTCTTGCTATTTGTTTTCCATTTGTCCAACCTGTCCCCTTTTCTCTCTTTTTTCTTTTTCTGCATTCATTTGAATTTTTTTACTCTAATTTAATCTCCTTTACTGGCATTTTACTTATACCTCTTTGTCATGCTGTTTTAGTGGTTACTTTACACCTATTACTCATATTTAGCTTTCATAGTCTATTTCCAAGTGGTACGCCTCTTCACATATAGTATTAAAAATTAGAACAGTGTAATTCCAGTTGAATACATGTTTATGGCAGGAAGACAGTCCAATAATAGTCCAATTATGCCAAAATGGCTGGAACTGGAAGACAATGATGGAATTTTAAATCTCTACATTTTAGACTTGAAATCATCACCTGCACTCAAACCCACTTGTTTTCTGACTTAGTAGCTTCATGAAATTGACTTTATTTGCAATGCAGCAAGACTGCTTAACAGGGCAAAAAGTTCAGAAAGTAAAGCAGATTAATGGACTCTGGCACCAAGTTTTACTTTATTTTTTTGGACCACCCTTCATGTTAACTAAACAAAGTTCCAGAATTTCTTCTGTAACAAAATGTTCTGTAACATTCCATGTTAATGTCAGACAAACACCAGCAATGGTGTTTTGGGCAAATGAGGAACAAAATCTTTTCCCCTTCCTGCATGGGAAATTCATCTTTGGGTAACTATTTCTCAGGAAACCTGATAAAATATGAATGCTCTACACTATCGGGCAAGACTGCTTATGGGGAAAATGACTTCTGGTAAATTGTATTTGTAATTAGGAGAACTACAAATACTTAAAAGGAAGCTACATCTTTGAACTTCTCTGAGTGCAGCAACTCTTAAATCTTAAGATTGTGAAGGTCTTAAGTCCATGCCTTGGAGTTGTTGCAAGAGATGTTGACTGCTGTGAAGCATGAAGTCTCAAAGCCAGGGCAGCTCCACACACACTGCACTGTCATCTGGTGAGAAGACTGCTCCCAGACAATTATGTGCAGAGGGACACCTGATAGTGCCCTACTATCAGCTTATATTTCCTACAGTGTTCTGAATCACATGGTTCTAAATGTGGCCTATAGTAAACTTGTCAGTCTGAATGTTTGGTTGACTAAAATCACTCCTGGTATGACTACAGAACTGATAAAAGGGAGAATAAGGCAGAATATGATTCTACCACTCTACCATACTCAAACCCTAAGGAATGGGCAAGCCCCTTCAATTTCAATTTATTCAGGTATGGAAAACAGACAGTAGACCCTGCCTCACATACTTCACTGAATAGTTCCAAATATCACAAGAAAACAAATTTAGAAAAGACCTCAAATTTTTCAGATCAAGTCCTTTCTTACACCACACATGATTCCCCTCCACTTGCTATCCTCATACCTGTATCTTTGTCTATCAAACTTTTACCTGGATTCTCAATAGGAAAAGAGTGATGTGAAGTGTCAGAATCACATTGAGAGCTTTACCCAATGAAATAAGCCTGCCTCTTCCCCATCCCACTCTCACAATTCTGTTACTTCCCTTACTGCTTGAGGGACACTCATAGATGAAATAGGATTGAATAATTTATAGTGTATAGACAAAATAGTTTCTTATAAACTACATGACAAAGATCTGTTTAAGAATACACTCAAATTTAAGAAAAAGGAAGAACAGACAAAATATTAATAAAATGGTTTCATTTTTACTTTATACTTTATACTTTTCTGTCCAAATATTTGACAATTAGGGAATTCCTTGGTGGTCCAGTGGTTAGGACTCGGTGTTTTCACTGCCAGGGCCCAGGTTCAATCCCTGGCCGGGAAAGTAAGATCCCGCAAGCCGTGCAGTGTGGCCAAAAAAAAAAAAAAAAGACAATTAAAACCCTTTCCAAGGAAGTCACTTACTGTTTTAAGTTCTTGGCGCAATTGCTGGTTATAATTTGTGGACTCTTCTAGTCGAGCTTCTAATGCTGCAATTTTCTCTTCTTTTATTTCAAGGGACTTCTTTAGAGTGGATTCTAATTTTGATTCCAAAAGTTTGTATCTATTATCCAAGTATAAAAATAATATAGTTCACTATTGGATGTCAGAAAATTATTTTTAAAGATAATTTATGACCACAGATACTGATATTATAATAAATAGGCTTTATAAAATAGACTTTATAAAAAAGAAGCAAATTATCTTGCTCTTACTGTCTATTACCCCTTTTAAACTATTCCTGGTAATAAAAAAACAGAAAAATCACTGAGTAAACATAGCTCCAAATTACAGTCTAGGCTGTCAAAAGCAAAAATCAGTACTCAAAAAAGCCATATGGAAGATCTGAGTTTCAAAATATTCCTTTTAGTTTTATAAGAATAGAATCTATAGAAAGAGCAAGTGGATGGATTTATCATATTATTAAGCATTTGTCTATGATATTAACATGTAATATATTTATACAAGTACATATGAATAGTTAAGACTTAGCGCTCACTGAAGACTTTACCTTCAGGGCACAGAGTACTTGCAGAATATTTTTTAAAAAAGGGAATGATATAGTAAAGACACAAAACACTGGTGACAGAACAAGAGGCAGACAGATTTCAGTATCAATATTTTAGTTATCTTTTTGAATGGTGGGTTCATGAATATTTATATTATTCTTAATCAAGATTTTTTAACAAAAAAGCCAGTTCATGAACACACTTTGAGAGTGAACCACAGACTAGGAATTACGGATTAATCTATTTCTTACACCTGAGAACCTCAATGACTAAACCAAATAAAAACCTAAAGTACATATATGAGAAATTTTTATCATATTCTGCCTCTTACTGTAATTAATTTGTGTGTATATATTTTCTGCCCAACCATATCTTAAGTTCATTGAGAGCAGAGAACAAATCTCACTGATTTTGGTATTGGCTTGAGTCAACAAATAATTTTAAAGCATGTAATGAGTATGACTTAGGATATATTAAATTTGTGATGTCTGAGTTCTGGACTGTCCAGATAGAGATATCCAGCAAGCAGAGAATAATATAGATATTAGCTGAGATGATGGACAGGAATGCTCATAGAATGGATAAGAGGCCTACCAACATAACCTTAGGAAGCTATATTTAAAGAGAGGCACAGGAAAAATAGTTGTTAAAAGAGAAAGACAAGAATGATCACACTGCACTCTGGAATTCCACCACTAAATCTACTTTGTTGCATTTAATTAATTTATTTATACATTCAATTACACAATTAAGACTATATATTCCTTGATGGCAAGAATAAATATCTTAATAATTGTATTTTCAAAGGTCAGAGGGAACGACATCAATTGAAAGATGAAAAGGTTAGACTAACAAAAGAATTAGGGATACCATCTGAGATTACAGATAATGACAGATGCAGATATACATAACTCCAAGATGGAGGGGATGGAATGTTAAGGGAATTTATGTCTGTGAACTCTAATTGTCTTTGTGATGTTAAGGCTAACTTATCTGCTGAGAAAGAAGCAGGATTAGTGGCTTAAGATACTTCTTTTCCTGATCCCTCCGATTAGATCATAGTTATTAACTGTTCTCAATTCCCTTTCCTAAAAGTTTTATTTCAATATACATACTCTTATCTCCATATCTAATGCTTTCATTATAAATGAAAATGTGTGGATTAATGAACACACTTACATCTTGCCTAGTCTATTACAAGAGCTTCCTAACTGGTCTCTGTACCTTCAGATTTGCCCCTTTTCTAATCCATCTTTAATGTAACTCAGAATTGCTCAACACACCTTTGTTCTTTATTTGCATGGAATGCCCTTCCTTATTTCCACCTTGCAAATTTCCTTCTTCAAGATCCAGCTAGAAACATTACTATTTATTTGATGCCTGATAATCAGCAGATAATAAAAGCTTAATTAACATTAATTAATTGTATGAAGTAAGGTTTGGGAAAAGATACCAGTGTGAAGGACCCTTCAAAAGCTGGGTTCATAAATTTAAAACAGGGTCAGTTAAGGCAGCTACATGCTTTACTCTACTTTTTTTGCTCTACATTTAAAACGTCTTATATATGACAGGTAGAAAATCTGTCTGAATAAAGCAGTGATGCATATTCAGTATCTATATTAAAAGATAGTCAACTAAACTGTCCCTTAACAGTATGTTTAACTCAAAAAATATTTTCTCACGAAATATCTATATAGTAATTAATTTAGATTGCTCGAATTGATTGCTAGAATAAATGCCTCAAGTTACTTCTATTTGTTATTATAGAATTAACTTTTAAAAGTATCAATCTATTCTATTAAATTTGAATATTCTCAAAATTACATAAATCCCATATAATCAGCATTAATTTTTCCTATATAATTTAATATAAAATAAATATTTACTAGAATAGTAATAACGGGTAGACAACAAAATACAAATTAATAGTTACAAAAATTCCAATGAATTAAAATCTAGTATACAAAAAACAATATTCTTAACAATACACACTTCTATTCTAGTTGGAATCATGTAGCCAACTAGATAGATGCTAAATAGTAGACTAAAATCTACTAAGAAAATCCAATTAACCGACAGACTGTACTTACCATGGGAGAATAGAAATTCTCTTTAAGCCTATTGAACCTTCTCAAATTAAAGTATATGTAACTTAATTTTTTATTCTGTTTGTCAAGCCTTAGTTTTTCACATTAATTTTTATACCTTAATTGCTTCGGTCTCGAAACTGTTTGAGCAAAAAAAAAATTATTTCCACTGTTTCTCAGATAGACTTAGTACTCACCTGTCATCAGTACTCTGCTCATCATGTAAGAGTCGCTCTTTATTTAACCCTATCTTCTCAAGCTCATGAGTTAATTTTTCAAGATCATTATTCATTTGTTGAGTCTTCAACTTTTCACTCACCAAATCCTTATTTTAAAAGCAATACAAAACTCATGTGAATGTTAGGAACATAAACATCTAAGAAATTCAGCCAAGATTCCAACTACCACCATCCAGGAATATATATAATTTAAACCAAGTAAGACAGAAATGCTGTTGCTGAGCTTTTCCTTCATCAATAAAAAACAGGCAACAAAATTATCACCTAGTTCAAAGAGTATTGTTTTCCTTCTATTTTGCTAATAGTTCGTTTTAACTTTTTAGTGTTTAAAAACTAAAAGGAGAAACTTGTACTTGTGATTACACATGTTAGGCTTGAAAACTGTGGGGAAAACAACACACGTCCATTAATTTTCTAATAATGAACTAGAACCTTAGTGCACATTTCTTCCCTGCACATTTCTTTTTATGAATATATGGTGGATACAACACCCTTCTCCCACCACAAGCACCTCTCTCCCAGTGGAAGAGGCCTAAGATATTGATCTGAATAACTAGGGGGAACTCTTACAGATGCAGGGACCAGGAACCTATTGTTCAGAAAGAAAAAAAAAAAAAGGATAATAATGGTCCCCTCTTAATGCCTCTTTAGCAGAAAGGCAGATTTCCCAATGTGAGCTTCTGCCAGAATTTTAACTAAGACAGTTTTCAATTGAACTTAAAGGGTTATCATATACAGTATATAGCACAGAGATAGCAAATAAAAGCCAAGCATGCTATCTTCTGAGCTACACCAACAATTTATTGCCAATCTACTCCTATAAATTTCAGAATTCTTCTCCACATACAGATTCAACCAACTACCAATTGTTCAGTGTTGACCTTTAAATTCAACCTGATTTGCATTCTCTAGCTTAGAGGTCAAAATTCAAGGGGCTTTGAAGTCTGAAAGATCTGGATTTAAAACCAGGAATCCAAATCTACCACTGCAGTCTTAAGTAAGTTACTTAACATCTCTGAACCTCAGTTTTCTAATCTAATGGAGATAACACCTATAAAGGACTGGTTGTAAGAATTATCCAGTATTTGGCACATTCAATTACTAGTAGCTATCACAATCAGTAAGAGTTTTGATCAAATGTTTTAATATTACTTTGGAGATCAACTTGATGATTGGTGATGACTTAGAGGGGTGGGATAGGGAGGGTAGGAAGGAGTTGTGGGAGGCGGGGGTATATGTATAAGTACAGCTGATTCACTTTGTTGTACAACAGAAACTGGCACAACAGTGTAAAGTAATTATACTCCAATAAAGAGCTTAAAAAATATTACTTTGAAATAAAAGTATAAAATCAGAACGTAATAAGTCAGATACCACATGGAAACCTTATTATGCCAATTTCTTTAAAATACAAATTTACATTTACTTCTTAGTTTAGCAAAAGTAGGAAACTTGGAAACTGTTTCTAATTCTAAATTTCTACTTTGACCCATAAATAGATTATGCAAATTACTGCAATAAAATTTAAAGAACCTCTGTGTGAAAAATATAAAAAATATTTCCTGAAATTTAAGTAACTATATTTACCTCTCGTAATGTAACCAAAGTTTTTATATCAATAGTTGCTCTTTTCACAAGCTCCTTATTTTCTTTCTCTAATTCTTTCAGACGAATGCAGGATTCTTTATAAATACCAATCTCTCTGAAAAGGGTTTTGTTTTCTTTTTCCAAATTTCCAATTTTCACATTATTTTCTTCTAATGTGGTATCTTTTATTTCTGCTTGTTGTCGGAGTCTCTTATTTTCCTTCTCTAGTTGTTTCTTATCCTTTTCCAGTTGAGAAGTCTCTTGCTCTAATGATTTGTTTTCTTTTTCTAGCTGTTCTAGTCTTTTGCTAGATATTTTTAACTCTTCTAGGTTTTTTTGCAATGTTTGATTTTCCATCTCTAAGTCTTGTAGTTCACTTTCCAACTGTTGAATTTTTTTATTGCTGTTTTCTAGAGCTTTCTGCAGCCTTTGATTTTCTGTATCTAAACCCTGGTAGCTAACTTCTAAGCGTTCTGTTTTCTTGAAAGATGCTTTCATGAGCTCTAAACCTTTCTTAAGTTGTTCTTTTTCACTTTCCAGTTCTTTGTTTTCTAGTTGCAGCTGAGCCATTTTCATGCTTGCACACTTCAAAGATTCTACATTCCTTCGCAATTCTAAGTTTTCCTCATCAAGCTGGGAATTCTCTTTTTCTAGGGATTCTAACTGAAAAGTAAGGTTTTTAAAGCTATCCAATGTTTTTTTAAATTTCCTATTTTCTCTTTCCAGCTCTGAATTTTCTTGTTCTAAGGCCTCAATTTTTTCACAAGTAATTTTTAAATTGGTTATCTTTTTTTGTAACAATTCATTTTCTTTTTCAAGATGATGCAATTCATTTTCAAGTTCTTCTGCTCGTTCTCCTTTTTCTTTATAATGTTCCAATTCTTTTCTGATTTGTCTTTTTTCAAATTCAATCTTGCTTAGCTTGCTACTGGTTTCTTTGATAGATTCATGGAGAATTTTATTTTCTTTTTCAATGTCTTTCACCCTTGCTTCAGCACTTATCTGGGAGCGCTGCCTTAAAGAGGACACGGTTTGATTCAGATGTTCATTTTCCTGTTCCAATATTTTAATCTAATTTAAAAAAGGAGAAAATTTAAAACTTAATTGAATATGAACTAAATATTTTAAATTACATAAATTTCCCCTCTAAAAACTAACAGGGAAACCACACCATAAAAAGGTGCTAAAACTATCTATCTTAATTTTAATTCTGACAAATATTTACTGAGAGATCACCATGTACATATACTGCCAGGTCTTTAAAGTTCATATCTTTAGGGAGTCCATAATGTAAAGGAATGGTTAAGAGAGATGTATTAAATATTAATCAAAATGATCTTCAGATTATTTATGGTTACATGTTTTAAATTCAAACATGAGTATAAGTGAAATGTATATACATATCTTCTTGAAGATACAAGCTTTTATGTTCATTCAATAAATTTCACAATGCATACACACAGTGAGTTCTCAGTAAATACAATATTTACTATATTATATGTGCATGTGCAGTGACGTACATTTGTGTGTATTCATTCTCTAAGAGAATTCTAATTTGGAAACATCAAAATAACAAAATCCTTGGTACATTTTAAAACTAGTCCATCCAATTTATAGCATGGCCTACTGTAATGGTTCTTAAAATTCAGTGTGTTAATCCCCTGAGAACCTTGTAAAAGTAGAGATTCATACTTAGCTCTAGAATTTTTGTTACTGTAGCTCTATGGAAATGTGTATTTTATAGGTGGCTTGAGGACTATATCTAGATGATACAAAACAAATCATTTTACTTCTTTTTTTTTTTTTCCTTTTCTTTTTGGCCACATCGCACAGCACGTGGGGTGTGGGATCTTAATTCCCCTATCAGGGATCAAATTCATGAACCCCTGCAGTGGAAGCAAGGAGTCCTAATCACTGGACTGACAGGGAAGTCCCCATTTTACTTCTAAAAATTAGAAAGTTTAAAATAGCCAGTCACTTAATCTATTCAATTCTCAGTTTCCTCACGCATAAAATGAGAATAACCAATAAACACTTGAAAGTATGAAAATATCCAAGATGTTTGCTGCCACCACTTGTCCCACTTTAGTGGGACCAGAGTAGAGCTGCATTTCACCTCAACTTCACTTGGGGACTTTCAAATCTGCAGTTCAATTCCACTGACACTTGTAAGCAATTCAAACACAGGTATCACTAAATTTTATACCAGATAATTATTAAACACACTGGCAATTTAAAAACTTCTAAGCTTTTCCTTCAACTTTCCTAAAATGCATGTGATAGAAAGTTAGGTAAAACTATAGCTACTTTAAAATCTAAAAAATTCTAAAACATTTCCATTTAACGTTTTGATGAACATTTTGTTTGCAGAAACTTTAAAATAACTTTTGTTAATAAATTTTAAAATATGTTGCTTAATAGGAAATTTACGAACCTGTCTCTCTGAATTTTCTCTAAGTGTTTCAATTGTTTTTTCAAGCTGAGCTTTCTCCTTCATTAGATCCTTGCTTAAATTCTGACAATTCTGAAGACTTTGCTTTTCTTGAATAATCTCATTTTCAAGAATCTCTACCTGGAGAAAATTAAATCACAAAACAATATATTATTAAATATTTCATAATAGTGGAAACATAAAAACAAAAGCTAATCATTGAATAAAGGATAGAATACAGTTTTAATGCTCAAATGGTGAAATTTAAGAATTTCATAGAGAAAATTCAAGTACTGATAATATTCCAAGCTAATTTTAGCAGCTGTATAAAATATACAGACATGACGATCTTTCTTACCAACTCTGCATCTTTGAGGGCAAATTTCTATTTCTAAACACAAACACAACTGAATATATACACACATGCCATATGAAGAATGCACAAATCTACTGAAAACTCTCTTGGTTTGAATGGGTTTGTAAAAAGTGAAATTTTAATTAGTCAAGGAACTTCAGTGCTCAAGAAGCAAAAGATGAGAAAATGAGGAAACAAGAAGAAACTTGGATTAAAATAAAGAGAGAAAAAAGGAGACTACTAGAGAAAAAAAGATCTGAACAAAATACCAGCAAATACTTACATTATAGGTTTAAATTTATCATAAATTACACATTTAAAGATACAATAAAGAATGAGGTTAAAAAGCATGAAAAAGCAAATTCAACTCCAAAATATGCCAAACTATTGATTTCCCATTATATAACATATTCAAACCAGGTAATAAAAAAAATAAAGAAGATTTAGGTATGTAAAATACTTCAAGTTTAAATATTACTTATATTATTAAATCCTTGTATCAATACTAAGGAAATCTAAGAAGTAATATCTCAAAAGCATCAAGTCACAAATCTTATCCAATAACTCAACATTAATTTACACAATGAGAAAGCTTTATTAATAACTAATCTAGTTCTCCCATTACTGACTGAAATATATGGGTAGTAGTTATTTAATTAAATTCATTTGTTGTGTTATGGAATTCAAGTGAAACATTCAGTTTACAAAAGATACACAATGAATTGATCAAAAATTGCTGGAATCACTAAGAATTTACTAATTAAACTTTAAAGCTAATTTCAAAATCAAATTTCCAGATGCAATTATAGTGACAACAAAAATAAAAATGTTTCCAGTTCTAAATGGCCACTCCTACTTTAACACTATATTTATTGTGAAATACTTATTAAGATTATTTGGTTAATGAACTAAAGATGATGCAAAAATGTTGTAAAAGAGTAAAACTCTTGCAAGAAAATCAAGTAGTCTATCCACATTATCTAAGGCAGTGGTTCTTAAGGCATGGTTCCAAAACGGCAGGGTGAGCATAACCTAGGAATTTCTTGGAAATGAGAATTCTTAGACCTGACCTGCCTAATTAGAAACCCTGGACATGGGGCTCAGCAATCTGTATTTTAACAAGTCCTGAAGGTAATTCTGATGCACACCTCTTTGAAACTACTAGTCTAAAAATTAAGGAGATTTTCATAACCAAGTCTAGAAACCCAGAACCCACTGAAGGAAAAATTAGACATGGCTGATTACAAATAGAAATAAAAATTAATTCATAAGGATCCATGTATAAGAATATTTATTTCAGTACTGTTCACAGTGACCAAGAACTGGAAACAAAAGTGAAAGCACATTTTGGAGAGTATATGTGATGGGAGGTATTCATGATAAAAATATCATGTATGTTTTTATAACAGAATTTCTATTTATGTATTTTGTGTGTGTGTGTGTGTGTGTGTGTAGGCAAAAAGATATGCAAAAATAAATTACTTGGTCTAATTGTTCCACAATTTTCCAATTGTGAGAATATCTCAGAGATATTGTGGGTTTGGATCCAGACCACGGCAATAAAGTAAATATCACATTTAAATGAGTCACATGAATTTTATGGTTTCCCAGTGCATAGAAAAGCTATGTTTACATACACTGTAGTCTAGTATGTGAGCAACAGCATTATGTCTAAGAAAACAATGTACATACCATCATTAAAAAATCATTTACTGCTAAAAAATGTTAACCATCATCTGAGCCTTCAACAAGTCGTAATCTTTTTGCTGGTGGAGGGTCTTGCCTAGATGTTGATGGTTGCTGACTGACCAGGGTAGTGATTGCTGAAGGCTGGGGTGACTATGCAATTTCTTAAAATAAAACAATAAAGTCTGCTGCGCTGACTGACTCTTCCTCTCACAAACAATTTCCTTGTAGCATGCAATGCTGTTTGACAGCATTTACCAACAGAATTTTGTTCAAAATTGGAGTCACTTCTCTTAAACGCTGCCACAGCTTTATCAACTTTATGTAATATTCTAAGTCCTCTGTTATCATTTCAACTATCTTCACAGCATCTTCACCAGTAGATTTCGTCTCAAGAAACCACTTTCTTTGCTCACACATAAGAAGCAACTCCCAATCCATTAAAGTTCTATCATGAGATTGCAGCAATTCAGTCACATCATCAGGCTCCATTTCTAATTCTGGTTCTCTTGCTATTTCCTCCACATCTGCAATTACTTCCTCCAATGAAGTCTTGAACCCCTCCAAGTCATCCATGAGGGTTAGAATCAGCTTCTTCCAAACTTCTGTTAATGTTGATATTTTGACTTTCCCATGAATCATGAATGTTCTTAATGGCATTTAGAATGGTGAATCCTTCCCATGAATCATGATTGCTCTTAACGGCATTTAGAATGGTGAATCCTTTGCAGAATGTTTTCAATTGACTTTGCCCAGATCCATTAGAGGAATCACTTTCTATGGCAGCTATAGCCTTACAAAATATATTTCTTAAAGAATAAGACCTGAAAGTCAAACTTACTCCTTGATCCATGGGTTGCAGAATGGATGTTGTGTTAGTAGGCACAGAAAATAACATGAATCTCATCAGAAGTCTACACCAGAGCTCTTGGGTGATCAGGTGCATTGTCAATGAGCTGTTAACATTTTGAAAGGAATTTTTGTTTGGGCAGTGGGTTTCAGAAGTGGGCTTAGAATAGTCAGTAAACCATGTTATAAATAGATGTTCTATCATCCAGGCTTTGTTGTTCCATTAAGAGAGCATAGGTAAAGTAGATTAAGCAGGTTTCTTAAAGGTCTTAAGATTTTTGAAATGGTAAATGAGCACTGACTTAAACTTCAAGTCACCAGCTGCATTAACCCCTAACAAGAGAGTCAGCCTGTCCTTTGAAGCTTTGAACCTATGCATTGACTTATCCTCTTTAACTATGCAAGTCCTAGATGGCATCTTCTTCCAATAGAAGGCTGTTTTGTCTACACAGAAAATCTACTGTGTAGTGTAGCCAACCCAATTAATTATATTAACTCGATCTTCTGCACAACTAAATACAGCTTCTACATCACTAAATACAGCTTCTACATCAGCACTTGCTGCTTCCTGTTGTACTTTTATGCTATGGAGACAGCTTCTTTCTTTCAACCTCACAAACCAACCTTTGCAAGGTTCAAACTTTTCTTCTGAAGCTTCCTCACCTCTCTCAGCCTTCAAAGAATCAAAGAGAGGCCCTTGCTCTGGATTAGGCTTTGGCTTAAGGGAATTTTGTGGCTGGCATGTCTTCTATCCAGACTACTAAAACTTTCTTCATATCAGCAATAATGCTCTTTCACTTTCTTATTCATATGTTCACTGGAGTAGCACTTTTAATTCCCTTCAAGAACTTTTTCTTTGCATACACAACTTGGCTAACTGGTGCAGGAGGCCTACCTCTCAGCCTGTCTTGGCTTTCAACCTGCGTTCTTCACTAAGCTTAATTATTTCTAGCTTTTGATTTAAAGTGAGAGTCGTGTGATGCTTCCTTTCACTTGAACACATAGAGGCCACTGTAGGTTATTAACTGGCCTAATTTCAATATTTTGTGTCTTAGGGAATAGGGAGGTCTAAGGAGAGGGAGAGAGACAGGGGACTCACCAGTCAGTGGAGAAGTCAGAACACACACACCATTTATTTGTTAAGTTCACTATCTTATATGGGTGCAGTCTGTGGCACCCCAAAACAATTACAACACTAACATCAAAGATCTCTGATCAGAGATCACTATAACAAATACAATAATGATCAGAGTTTGAAATATCGTGAGAATTACCAAAATGTGACACACAGACATGAAGTGATAAGCAAATGCTGTTGGAAAAACATTCTCATTTGTTTGAAGCAGGGCTGCCTCAAACTTTTAAGCTGTAAAAAACACAATTATCTGTAAAGTGTAATAAAGTAAAATGCAATAAAAAAAGGTACATTTGTATTTCTGTTCAATCAAAGCCTAGTTAAAATTCAAGTTTCATAATCCCTAAATTGTGGTCTCTAAATACCATTTCCCACTAAAAGGAACAAGGGCGTTTTGGAGACATGGCTTTTTCCAGGCCTGAGGCAGGAAATATTTAAGAGGAACCTAGAACACTTTGTCACGGCAGATAGCAAGGAAGCTCTCCAGGAGTGCTAAGGTCATGTTATTCCGAAAGCAGCTTAAAGAGGTGGGACAGTAGCAAAAATAAATAGTGTATTGAAATACTTCAAATATTTTTAAATCCATGAGTTCATAACGACCCTAAAACAAACAACAAACTCACTCATTAACTATCTCAGGAGGATATGAGAGAACCAATTCATTACTAGGAAACTGGTAAATAAAGGTAAAGAATCATTCATTCATTCTACTTTATCCCTAAAAGCTGTTCCTCAGAGTAACCAATGGTTTTGTTTTTTTTTAAATCAACAGTTCTTAAAAGAAAAGTTTTTTCTAACAGCAATATTCTAGCTACCAAATTAAGAAGGAATGATATAATATCAGGATTTTGTAACCTCTGATAATTAAGGGATCTAAGCAAATGATTTTCTATGACAACTGACATCACAGAGACAACCAGACATGTACCACCTGTTTGAGGTTTCTTCAACAGAAATACTGCTAGGAAAGAAGAGTAAATCTATAGACTAAAAAAGACTTCAGGGACACATCAACTGATTGAATGTACCAATATTATGTGGATTCATATTCAAATAAAATATTTTTAAAAACCTTAATAGATTTGGAAAAACTTAAATGCTGGCCAAAAACTATAATTTTTGAGTATGATAATGCCACTGTTCTTTTTTTAAAAAAATTCCTTACTTTTTAGAGATTTATATTGAGATATTTATTGGTGAAATAGCATCACTTCTAGGATTTACTTCAAAATCATCTAGTGGTTGTGAGGAGAGTATCAAGGGTAGAAGTAAGACTGGCTTTAAGTTAATGATTGTTGAAGTTGAATGAGTCTAGAGTTCATTCACTTCACATTTATATAACTGAAATTTTATATAAGTTAAAATAATACTGAGGGTACATTAAAAGCTGGAAAATAAATGTTCTATCTCAGTGCTATTTATTTATACTTTTATATATACTTTTTTACATTACATTAAACATTAATTTTTATTTACCTTCTTACTTAGTCTTTGATTTTCTTTTTCAATTTTCAGGATTTTGGAAGTGGTGCCTTCTGCAGAATCCATAGTACTCCGAAGCTCTTCTACAGTTTTTGTCAAACTCTGATTTTCCATCTCCAACTTCAATAACCTACTTGATGTCAATTCATTTACCTCATGGCCCAAGGATTTTTGTGGTGCTATAATATTGAAAAATATGTCACTGATAAAACTATGTTTACTCTTCACTATTTAAAATATTTAGTATAAATACATGAAATCATCTGGTCCTTAACTTTATAAAAAATTTATAAAGTTATGCCAGATAGACATAATAAAAAAAGAGAAATAAAATACAGGTAAATCTTGAATTTATAATGCATCCATAAGCATTCTAGTGAAAAAAAAAGTACAAAATTTAGACTGAAGTGACTAGACTTTCGATTCTAATTCCATGAGAAATTAAATTTAACCTCAATGAATCTTAGGTTACTTGGACAAAATATAGTTATTACCCTGTGTATCTAATAGAATCACTGTGTGACTCAAGAATTATAAAGCATATTCTATGCCACACCTTCAAAGAGAAAGGAAAACAGCTTGAGGGGGAAAAATCCTAATCTGATTCTGAGAAAGGCAAGACAGTACTATACACTGGTCACTTCGAAAAAGTCTCTAAATGAAGAATCCCGGCTAATTAAGCATAAATAGCAACATGCAGTCCATTTTGCCAACGGAAATCATCTTTCTAAGTAGCTTTCAGCATTGTATTTTTTAAAATAAGAAAACTTGGCTTCAACTTCTGTAAATGATGCTCTCCAGTAAGCCAAAAATAATTATTTTTTAATAAACCTAAAACAGACATTAAGTATTTTGATGATATAAAAATATTAGGATTTGCAAATGAAATGTGACACTTAGAATTTAATTTTGAAATTCCAGACTTCAGGAAGGGAAATAAACAGAAATACAGGAGGGCATTTCTGGGTCTGTCTACTTCTGTGTATGTCTGAAATCCTCCATCATAAAAAGCAAAGAAACACACACACAAACATGTATCCCCACAAATCATACATCCTTTTAAAAATCAGGTAGAGTAAAATATCCCCTAGATATTAAGTAAAGAAAGCCTCAATTCTTATTTCAGGTTTTTGTTCTAGTCAGCACAATGTTAATCTTTTATTAAAAGCTGGTATACTAGATAGTCACTGACTTTATAAATTCCATTAGCTGTCCAAGTCTTCTTAAGTAAAACTCTAATTCATGATTTGAGGTCATGCATTTCAATTCAACAAGATTAGGCTACAAAACATGATATGCCTTAATAAAACTTTCACTATTACATGCTTCGAAGAAACTTCAGGTCAGACTAAAAGACTTTAAAAGGATGCTTACAACACATTTTTAACATGGGAGATTGTCTATGTTATATTCTTAGATGAAAAAGGAACTTAATTGTATATACACACTGATCTGATGATATCGAAAATAACCATGTGTGTGTAGAAAAATTCTAGAACCAAATTTCGTGAAATGTAAAAGGCAAGAAATTATCAGCAACTTTGATTTCCTTCCTTATATTTTTCCACATTTTGCAAATTTTCTAGAAAGCCCCTTGTATAGTTAAAAAAAAATTATGCTACACAATGAATTTTATGTTCTATGACCCCAGCAAAACAGCTGTGATATAATGATAATAATAATAATAAAAACAGTCAAATGCTTACTATTTACTAGGCACAGGTTTAAAGGGCTTCATTAACAAACTCAACCCTCACAACAACCCTACAAGATGGTACTTACTATTATTGTCCCCACTTCACAGGTGAGAAAACCCCTAACAGTGTAATTTTAACTACTTAAGTAGCAGAAAACATTTAAGCCTGAATTGTTTTCTTTGTAACTCAATTCAAATAGAATACAATAAAAAAGTTCCACAAGTATTTTAAGTAACACATTTAGCAAATTCATTCTCAGCTGAATATAATCACTTACTATGAAGTCAATTTACATGGAGTCCCAGAATCTGGAACTAGGTTCTCAAGTGTAAAATTAGGAAAAGCCTAATAGTAATAAATATGATGAGTCATCTGTAGAAGTAATTATTCTTTAAGCACCAGGCTATAAGCTGTTTTAGACTTTATGTCTACCTCACCACTATCTCCTCAGGGCCTGGTATAATACTTTACATATGGTAGGTGCTTAATAAATATCTGCTGAAGGAAGAAAAACGGGTATAATAACCTAAATACTGGGTAACTGAGGAATTAAGGAACCAGTCTAATTCAAATAAATGTGACCTGGGTATAATTTCAATAAAGTATTATATATCAGTATTAGCAAACTCAAAGCTTTACCACAAAAAGCCACATTGTATGTGCGTGTGCACCTTTAATAAACAGGACAAGTTAATGTGGAGCCTAGGGAAATAGAGCCAAAAGTTAAAAATTTATCTGGGGTCTTTCATTACCTCTAGGGTATAAATGGTAGGTATAATCCTAAAATGGAGATTACACATATTGATGAAAGTAGCCATGAAGATCCCTAACTTGCTTTATTCTAGCAAGTACATATTCACCAAAGAATATTCCCACTGTATTCTGATTTCCTACTTAGATTTGCCTATAGTCAAAGAACATGCTGACCAGCTAATATGACTTTTCTGTTCTATTTAGTAGATGGCTATATCTCTCAAAATAAATTAATAAGCTGATTTCCCAGTTTATTGTGATATTAACATGAAATTTGCCTAAACAATTGACCAAATCTGCTACTGCACTCAGTTGAGTTGTAAGACATACAAAGATAAGGACCAGACCCAGGAATGTGGAAATTAACATATTACTCTGTGAAACTCTATCTAGGGAGATATGTGGCCTTCTGAGACATCTCCAGCCAGGGAAAATAAAGAACAGCAATAAAATAGCCAGAAATGTAAGCATAAATACAACTTCATTTATTCATTTATCCATTTAAATAAAACAAAATTGTAAATACCTTCAGAAAGTTCACTAGTTCTGGATATTTGTTCCAGCTCCCAGCCAAGATGTAATGATTCATCCATACTCTGTTTCTGTGCCATTTCCAAAGTCATATTTTCTTCCATTAATTCTTCAATCTTTTTTCTATCCATATCACGCTCCTTTTTTATTGGCAGGGAGTAGGGAGAGAAAAGAAAGCTAAGAAACAGTACAATTTCAAGCTAATATTTTATTACTTATAACTTTCATTTATCAGAAACTGTATGAGATAAATTTAGAGTTCCTTAAAATTTTCACAATTTGAAGCTAATAATCAATTATAATTATTACTGCTAATCATTAAACTGATCAGGTGTCTGACATCCTTTCAAAGTGATCTTTGGGGACACTGAAAACACCTCTTCATAGTCATTATATTGTTTTAACGATATAACAAATGATTTCTGACCCAATGATAAATTTTAGCAAATAGCTGTATATCTATATTCTAAAGGAGTATTTACACAATGGTTTATCAGGTTTTCTGAAAAGCAATAGTCAAAATTAATAAATAATACCCCTCTGTAACAAGAGCAGAAATTTCTACTACTCCTGAATTTATATAAAATTGGAAGGATCTAACTTATCTCTTCTCTGTTAAGGCCTTAAGGACACTAGCCATCCTTGTCACTATAGGGAAATCAGATGAATCTTAGAATTTTTACTTAGAGGCCATGTAATTGATCTACCTTATAATACTTACCATTTCCATATCATGCAATTTAGCCTTCAGTTGTAAATTCTCTTTTTCTAATTCATGTAATTTATCAGAACGAGCTCGAGTTCCTTCTAATTGGTCTTCCAACATGGTCTTTGTTTCTAATAAAACTTGATTGTCTTCTTTTAATTCCTATAAACATTTCAAGGAGGCTTTATTTGTCACAAATATGATAATATGTTAATTTCAAAGCTCTGAAATATAAAAGTTCTTAATTATAAAATAAGACATTAAGCTCTCTTTATCAATGTTCTATGCAAGAGTAAAGCTACTGAATAACAGAAATATAGTTGATTTCATTTTATTTCCCAGAATTTCAGTTATTATATAAACAAAATACTCAGTACTTATTTTAGAATGAATACTACTACTATAAGTTCACATGAAATTGTTGGGGTATATTTAAATTCCTTAGTCACAAGGATAAGGAACTCAGTATAAGCAGTCTTCCAGATACTTAAGACACCAATCTCCACAGAATCAGGGCTTAATTTATTTAATGGAACAGATTTAGATTTCTCTCTACTTGAGAGTGAAGAGTTTGGGTTTTTGAGTAAATCATAAACCAAGGCTTTATCAATAAATATTTTACATAAACATCTTAAAATTCCTACATATGTTTTGAAGACATGCTCACAAATCTATATTGCCAAGTTTATAAGCTGAAGTCAAGAGAAAGTACATTAAAACAGTGGCATCCATGAGGATCCCTTAATAGTGCCACGCATACACCTATTTAAATAATTAACAAACAACTAATATTCAGCTTATCTTTGCACTCTATTGGGCCTATTTTCTGGTAACATTCAGGCTAAGTTCTAACTTTCTCTTATAATGTTTTCAATTCTTGATTTAGCATACTCCTTCCTTCTTATCCCCTTATTGAAACTAACCAAAATCTCCTCTGTTTACAGACAATGAAGAAATCACTGAGAAAGGAAAAAAGAATGCAAGAAGCAAGGATTTTCAAATTCTTGCTGTCAAACTGAACTTCATGTAACTCAGAACTGCAACCACTAAGTAAGAAAAACTGATTTTTCTAATTTGTTCATATACATATGTGTGTAAAGAGACAAATGGGGTGGAAGGGGAGAAAGAGAGAGGGAGAGGGAGGGAGAGAAGATGACAAATATTGATTTCACCTTCATTGATCCTAATTTAGTATTTTGAGTTGAGCAGCAATCAGAAATATGTTTTGCACTCACTTCCAGAAATGAGTTTGAAATTAGTAGAGATATATATACTTTACTTTGATTTCAAAAGTCTTCCCTACCTATAATGCTAAATAAAGGAATGGAAGAAGAGCCCCAAAGAATTCAATAAAATGAATAGAGTCCAAAAATTCCTTTTCACAAATCTAAACAATATGCTAATCTATCATAAAATAAACACCTGATGCTATTTACAGTTTGCTCAATGTTTCAAGAGTTCCTTACATTTATTAAAGTGCATTTTAAATGCATTTTGAAAAATCGTAATACTTTTAAAGAAAAAAAATTGTGAATGGTTTAAATTACACAACATACCTCAACTCTTGCCTTATAAAATTCAATATCATGTAGTCTCTCTTTATATCTGCTGACTTCACTTTCAAGCTTATCAACTCTGACGGCCTTCTCCCGAAGCGCATCTAATTCATCTCGATACATTCTTGCAGAACGAGCATCCGAAAGCAAATTCATGTTCTAAATATAAACATATATTAATATTTAAAATATTATTTCTATTTTCAAACTGATAAGCCTTGGGGTGTACAATTTGATGAATTTACCCAAAAAAAAAAAAAAATTAATGACTTTTGTACTTGTTTCTTTGTTTTTGGCCCTGCTGTGCTGCGGCATGTAGGATTTTAGTTCCCTGACCTGGGATCAAACCTGCATCCCCACAGATGATTGAACTTGGTGCACCCCCCCAAAAATAATAAATAAATAAATAAAATTAAAAAAAAAAAAAACCTGCATCCCCAGCATTAGAAGCGCAGAGTCTTAACCACTGGACCACCAGTGTTGTGTACTTTAAAGTACCCTGACTTGTGTACTTTAAAAGTGTGATTTTTTGTGGGATGAGGAGGCCAAGTAGTTAAGGCAATGGACTGCAAAAAGTGTAAATTCAATGGTATTTAAATTACACCTTCAGTTATTTTTTCAAAACGGGGAGATAAAAAAGCATTTTTTTAAACGAAGAATAAGAAGTATTCTAAAAACATATGTTTCTAGGGACTTCCCTGGTGGTCCAGTGGCTAAGACTCTGCACTTCCAATGCAGGAGGTGCGGGTTCGATCCCTGGTCAGGGAACTAGATCTCACATGCTGCAACTAAAGATCCCAAATGCTAAAACGAAGATCCCACATATGGCAATGAAGATCCCATGCGCCACAACTAAGACTCAGTACAGCCAAATAAATAAACAAATATTTTTAAAAATTAATAAAAAATAAAAACTTAAAAATGTTTCTATACAAATATAAAAACATATGCTTGTATACAAACTTTTATATATAATGTTCTCTATCAAAAATGTAAAAAATATTCAGGATATTTTAAAATAAGTAAACTTCTTAACATAACAATTTGCAACAAATTTAAGGTGAAAAGTTAACTTCAAAATGCAAGATAGTAAAAACACAGAAGAGGCAAACTATTACAAAAGTTGATCATTAGTTACTTTAGAGAAATAATGTTTCTATACAGACATGTTACCAAAATCCTGCTGAGTTTTTAATACTTTCAAGTGAATGATTACTTGCATATGACTAGTGCATATCTTTACGTCATTTTAAAATAAATATTAAAATTCAAACTTTAAAAAGCCCTCTTGCAATTCTTTGAGTAGCAGTAATCAAAGTGTGATCCAGGGAAATGTGTGGGTCCCTGAAACCCTTTCAGGGAATTCATGAGGTCAAAACTATTTTCATAATAATACTAATACTAAACTTGCTGTTTTCACTCTTATTCTCTCATGAGGGCATAGTGGAGTTTTCCAGAGGCTACATAAATGGCATGTGATATCTTAACAGACTGAATGCAGAAATATTCAATAAATATGAGAATCTGGTAGTCGTCAATTAAGTGAGGCATTAAATAAAGAGATTGGCAAAAATATAAAAGACTACTATTCTTCTAATTTTTTTTGTTTTGGAAAATAATGGTTATTTAGTTACCATATAATTTTTATGTTAACATGGAATGGGTTGAATATTATTTTTAAATGAATTAATACATACTTTAAAAATTCTTAGTTTTAATTTCAAATATGGTAAATTCCAGTAAAGAGAATCCACATTAAATAATCCTCATTAATCTTTAAGAGTAAAGAGAGTCTTGAGACCAAAAAGACTGAGAACCACTACTTTAGATGGAACACAAATACAAAAACCTGGCTTCCAAGAAGTGGAACAGCAGTCAATAGTACATCTAGAACTAAAAATTGTGACCCCTAGATTCATTTCGTCTAGAAAGGTGTCAGTTATGATAACTGCAAGTGAAGTGTTCGCTGAATTAAAAATGGAAGGTTAGGCGAAGTAAGGAGAATAAATAATTGTCCAGCCTTACCCCAATCCTTATCATTTATGTGTTAAAGAAGACCTCTCGTCCTACCTCCAAATGAAAACGAAACATTGCAGAGTAATTAAAAGAAGCAAATTCTTAAGCAGTCTTGGTTCAAGATGAAAAAACACAAGGCATTAGAAAAATAAAAATAGTATTTAAAAAAGTAAAAATTTTGGATCTTATATAGTAGAAAAAGAGTGAAAAATTAAAAAGCATTCTGTAATATATAAGTTAACATAAAGCACCATCAGAGAGCAGAGACCTATAGATATTCCAGCTTCCAGCCCACAGAATTCAATATATAAAAAAGACAAACTTGGAACTGTGCCAGTCCTAGGAGGCTCCCTGGAATCTTAACAAAGTTTGAATGGCACTGATAGAGAAAAAAAGAAAACTTCAAAGATGTTTCTAATTTTGATTTCTAATTTTGGCTCTGGCATTTTTGAAAAGAGTAACATTGAAAAAGTCATTGGACTTCATTAAACCTCAGTAAGCAGTAAGGCAAATGTTATAAATTATAAGAAGAAAAATCAATTTCCAATTGATCCTATATAATAAAAGTTCCAGGTACAAACCTCTTGTTGCAGCCTTTTGAGTTCTATTTCCATTTGCTCAAGTTCTTGTTTACAGTCCAACAACTGTTCAGTTTTTTCCTCCCTTAAGTGCAAAAAATATTAATTAAATAATAAACCTAATGCTTTGAAAACTATGATCGTCATATTATCATTACTAAATATCTAATTTAACACAGTATTAGCCATAACCCCAACCTGCGGAAAAAGACAAAGAAATTGGTATTAGGAATTTATGACTGGATGTCGTAAGACTCTCCCTTAAAGTTCTCCAAAGACTAATACAACCTCAATGACTAATGTCCTCATAGTTCATAAGGTAGCTTCTCTCTCTTCATCTTTTCTGCTATCCTCTAATTCCCATTCTCCTTCATCTCTTTCTCCCTCTCTGCACAGTCAAAGAAAAATAAGCTGGGAGAGTTTTTATGCAAGACAAAACTATCTGGGTCTGAGACTTCTAAGGGTTTCCAAACTATTTTCAACATTTACAATGACCTAAAGAAAATAATACACTGCCACACAGATATCTGACACATTTTTGACAGGAGACGTATTACAGCCACAGGCGTTAGTTTCTGCAAAAATCCCTTGGTCAATAATGCGCGAAAATCTTTACATCTCTATTGGTTTCCTCCCTGTAGTCTAGACATCTTCATATTTCTCCTGCTACACACTTTTTTCTTTTTACATTGCTTTACTTCTAACTCCCATTTTCTATCTCCCCTTCAGAGCCAAGCTCCTCAAAGTAAGTCTTCACTGTCTCTACTTGTCCACCTTCTGTTCTTAAATAATAAAAAGTAAATGTTCATTGTGTAAAACAATCTGTTTCTGACATTTCATACCTGCTCATGTTTAAACATTTCTTTCACCAGAAAAATTTTTTATTGAAGTATAGTTGATATACAATATCATGTAAGTTGTAGGTATACACTAATTTACAATTTTTAAAAGTTATACTCCATAAAATATTGACTATATTCCCTGTACTGTACAATATATCCTTGTAGTTTATTTTACATATAAGTTTGTACCTTTTAATCCCATACCCTTATGTTGTCCCTCCCCCTTCCCTCTCTCCACTGGTAACCACTAGTTTATTCCCTATGAGTCTGTTTCTTTCTTGTTATATTCACTAGTTTGTTTTATTTTTTAGATTCCACACATAAGTGACAGCATACAGTATTTGTCTTTCTCTGTCTGACTTACTTTACTTAGCATAATACTCTCCTAGTCAATCCATGTGGTTTTAAAGGGCAAAGTTTCACTCTTTTTATGGCTGAGTAGCATTCCATTGTATACATATATACTGTATTGTCTTAATCCATTCATCTGTTGATGGACACTTAGGTTGCTTCCATATCCTGGCAAGTGTAAATAATGCTACTATAAACATTGGGGCACATGTATCTTTTTGAACACCATATTAACAAACTGAAGAATAAAAACCATATGATCATCTCAATAGATATAGAAAAACCTTTTGACAAAACTTAACACTAATTTATGGATAAAAACTGCAGAAAGTGGGCATGGAGGGACCATACCTCAACATAATAAAGGCTATATATGACAAACCCACAGCTAAAATCATACTCAATGGTGAAGAGCTGAAAGCATTTCCATTAAGGTCAGTAATAAGACAAGGATGCCCACTCTTGCCACTTTTTTTCAACATGGTATTGGAAGTCCTAGCCATAGCAATCAGACAAGCAAAAGAAATAAAAAGAATCCAAATTGGAAAGGAAGAATTAAAATGTCACTATTTGCAGATGATATGATACTATAGATGAAACTGAGCAGGACCCTGTGGAACCCTCCCAGGTACAAATCCTTTTCATGTCCCCCCTTTGTTGTTTGTAGGAAATAGGCTTCATTCAGCCTCCTGACTTCCCCTGAGTTCCAAAGGGCAGATTCAAACAGCTGCTAATCAGGGAAGTAAGGGAATGCAGAAACAAAGGAGGAATAGTCAAGAAACAACAGTGCAGCAATAAAGCAGGGTCCTGGTTCCTCCCCAAAGAATATACATAACAATACCTTTGGGTCCTTCTGCAGGAAACTACAGGCTGAGCACAAGATTCCTAGAACACTACCTTGTTACCTTACCACCAACCCATCAGAAGCATGTCTGCTCACAGGAGAAGATAACAAGACTCTGACCACCTCCAAACTGATTCTCCTTTTAAAAACTTTCATGGTCCAACAGAATCTTCAGAGTTGGTTTTTGGACACCAGTCCACCTTCTCCCTAGGTTGCTAGCCTCCTGAATAAAACAAACTTTCTTTTCCAACCAATACTTGTCTCTCAAGTATTGGCCTTCCAACAATGAGCAGCTGAACCTAAGTTCGGCAACACAGATAGGAAATCCTAAAGATGCAACCAGAAAACTAGTAGAACTTATCAACAAATTTGGTAAAGTTGCAGGATACTAAATTAATATACAGAAATCTGTTGCATTTCTACACACTAACAATGAACTATTAAGGAAATTAAAGAAACAATCCCATTTACCATCACATCAAAAACAATAAGATACCTAGGAATAAACCTACCTAAGGAGGTAAAGGACCCATACTCAGAAAACTGTAACACATGGATAAAAGAAACAATGACACAAACAGAAGGAAAGATATACTGTGTTCTTGGACTGGAAGAATTCATACTGTTAAAATGGCCATACTACCCAAGGCAATCTACAGATTCAGTGCAAACCCTATCAAAATATCAATAGCATTTTTTACAGAACTAGAACGAATAATCTTAAAAATTGTATGGAAACACAGTAAACCCGAACAGCCAAAACAATCATGACAAAAGAACAGAGATGGAGGAATCATGCTCCCTCACTTCAGGCTATACTACAAAGCTCCAGTAATTAAAATAGTATGATACTGGCACAAAAACAGACACACAGATCAATGCAATAGAATAGGAAGCCCAGAAATAAACTCACATGCTTATGGTTAATTAACCTATGACAAAGGAGGCAAGAATATACAATGGAGAAAGACAGTCTCTTTAATAAGTGATGCTGGGAAAACTGGACAGCTACATGTAAAAGACTGAAATTACAACATTCCCTAAGACCATATACAAAAATAAACTCAAAATGGATTAAAGACCTAAATGCAAGACCAGAAACTATAAAACTCCTAGAAGAAAACATAGGCAGAACATTCTTTGACATAAATCGCAGCAATATTTTTTTGGATCATTCTCCTAAAGCAAAAGAAATAAAAGCAGAAATAAACAAATGGGACTTAATTAAACTTAAAAGTTTTTGCAGAACAAAAATGAAAAGACAACTTACTGAATGGGAGAAAATTTCGCAAATGATATGACTGATAAGATGTTAATATCCAAAATATATAAACAGTTCATACAACTCAACATCAAAAAACCAAACAACCCAATTAAAAAATGGGCAGAAGACCTGAATAGACATTTTTCCAAAGAGGATATGCAGATGACCAACAGGCACAATAAAGGATGCTCAACATCACTAATTATCAAGGAAATGCAAATCAAAACCACAATGAGATACCACCTTACAGCTGTCAGAGCAGCTATCATCAAAAAGAATACAAATAACAAATGCTGATGAGGATGGGAAGAAAAGGGAACCCTCACACACTGTTGGTGGGAATGTAAATTGGTGCAGCCGCTGTGCACAACAGTATGGGGTTTCTCAAAAAACTAAAAACAGAACTACCATATGACCCAGCAATTCTACTCCTGGGTATATATCTGAAAAACAAAAACAAAAACAAACCACACTAATTCGAAAAGATACATGCACCTGTGTACATTTTTTAAAAATCCTAATTTTTAATGGAGAAATAGTCCCATTGATAGAGGAATCATAATTTACTAATTTAAGTGGACTCCAATTTTCACTATAATGAACAATGTTTTGGCAAATAAAACCATCATACATAAAGCCCTGCATATTTTAAGACAGATTTCTAAAAGTACATTACATGTTGAAAGGTTCTTGATATATACTGTCAAATTGCCCTGCAGAAAGGTCATTACCAATTAATAATGCAACCAGCAGAGGATAAAAGAGCCTATCTGAAACAATTTAATAACTGAAAAATGCCATGTTACTGTTCTAATTTGAATTTATTTAAATACGAGGAAAGCCTAATTTTATTTTCTTATGATTATACCAATAAAATTTCTTCTGATGAAAAGCTATTACATTTTGTGCTTTATATTTCTTACAAGTATTTCTTTACAGATTGTTAAATGCCTCTTTAAAAATTAAAAACAAATTTTTTATTGTGGTAACATAAAAACATAAAATTGCAATTTTAACCATTTTAAGTGTAGAGCAGTTCAGTAGCATTAGTTACATTCACAATGTTGTTAAACTATCATTGCTACCTATTCCCAAAACCTTTTCATCACCCCAAACAGAAATTCTATACTCATTAAGCAGTAACTATCCAATCAACTTTCTGTTTCTCTCAATGTGCCTATTAAAGATATTTCATTTTAGTGGAATTATTTGTCCTTTGTATCTGGCTTAATCTCACTTAGCAAGTTGTTTCTATGGCTCATCCATGTTGTAGCAGGTATCAACGGTTCATCTTTTTTGTGGCTGAATCATATTCCATTGCATGCCTACAGAACATTTTGCTTATCCATCTGTTCTTGGCCTCCGGGATTGTTTCTACCTTTTGGCTACCGGGAGTAATGCTGTAATGAACACTGACATACCAGTATCTGTTTGAGTCCCTCTATTCAATTTTACTGGGCTATACCTAGATGTGGAATTGCTAGGTCATATAAAAGTTCTATATTTAACTCTTTGAGGAATATTCCAATGCTTTTAATTTTACTTTTTTTCTGGATGTTTACATATTTAACATTTTTTAATACAAATAGAGCAACCACTTTTGTGCAAAGTTCTTCCCCACCTAGAAAATAAATACATACTCATCTACATTTCCTTCTGGTTATTTCATCATTATTTTGTTTTTTACATTTAGTTCTTTAATCCATCTGAAATTCACTTTGAAATATATGAAGTATGAATTTAAATACTGGAATTTCCAAAAGAGTTATCCAAGAATTCCAGACTTACTAATAAAATAATCCCTTTTTTGCACATATTTGAGCATTCTATCTACAGCAATGAGGCTTCCTTCACACCTCCCCACTGAAACTTTTTCACAGTCAGTTACCTTCTTATTGCTGAATCTAATGGATTATTTTCAGATCTTTGAGGAATTTAATGTGGTTCATGCCATTCTTCTTCTTAACACTTTTTCCTTTGTTTTCCATGACTCTACATTCTTAGGTTTTTCTACTTCTCTATATATTAATTCTCTGACCCTTTTGCTGATTTCATGTTTTGTGCCTATCTTTTGGCTAACAATCATCAAGTTCTCTTTATCTGTGCCAGGCACTTTTGCTAAACACTTCACACTTTGCCAAGCACTTAATTCTAACAAGAGCTCTCTAAAGAAGTAGTAGCCAGTGACAGCAGCTTACACTTACTGAGTATTTATGTACTACACACTGTTTACTTACATATTTACCTCACACAACCCTAGAGTGGGCACTAATATTATTCTTGTTTAACAGGCTAGGAAACTGAACAGCCTTAGAGAGCTTCAGTAACCTGGCCACAGTCACTCAGCTAGGAAGTGCTGAGCCAAGATTCACACTCAGCCAGAATGCCTCTAAAGCTCATGCACTTGATCACTGGCTGTATCTCTCCAGAGTATATATTATTACAACTCTCATTTTGTGAATGAAGAAACTGAGTAACATGGGTAATAAATAGTGAAGTTTACCCTTAACCACTTAAACACCTTTTCAATGTTTGTGTTCTTCAGATTACATCCTTCTCATTCCTCATGTTCTTCCTGAGCAGTTTTATCCCACTCCAAAGGTTTCAACTACTATGTACATACTACATGTTATTCTGAATGAATATGCTAATAATCCCAAATCTCCATTCTGCATCGTGGACCAGACAGTCAATTATCTAATTGATCACCTCCACAGAGATATTTCAAAGGCACCTCAAACTAAATATGTCAAAACTAAACTTGTCTTCTACCTTAATCTTATTCTTCTCTCTTAAGTAGTTTCCTGTCTGAATAAATGGCATCAACATCTGAACAGACACTGCTTATAGGAAACTAGGAATTATATTGAAGACTCTGCCTTCTTCCTTAACGCTGCTCCAACCTCATCCTTAAAACCCTGGATCAGGCCCACACCACTTCTTGCCTGAATTGTCCTTCAATCTATCTTCACACTGCCACCAGAATTTATTTTCCCAATTTGAATACTCACTGAAGGTCCGCTACTAGGCTAGTATCTCTTTATTAAAACACAAATCTAATCTTACTACTCTCCTATGCAAAACATCTCCAAATTTCCCCCACTGTTTAATGTCCAAACTTCTGAGTACTGCATACATGACATTCTACTTATCCACTCCATCATTTTCAACTTCATTTCTTGCCATGTCCCTCTTTCCATCCTACTGTTGCATTCTCTTCTGCTTAGAATACCCACCTGAGCCTTTTGAACCTAGTTAATGCTGAACATCAGGTGAACTGTTACTATCTCTATAAAATCTTCCTGACACCATTCCCTTTTCTCTCACAGGTCAGAAATGACCAAAATTCACTTGAGTTTCAACTGTGGGCTATATAGACTTCTAACACACCTCCAATTTCCATGTTATTTCACTTATCTATTTAAAAGTTTATCTAGGGGCTTCCTAGGTGGCGCAGTGGTTAAGAATCCGCCTGCCAATGCAGAGGTCATGGGTTCGATCCCAGCTCCAGGAAGATCCCACATGCCGCGGAGCAACTAAGCCCGTGTGCCAAAAAAGAAAAAAAAAAAAAGAAAAAAAAAAAAAAAAGTTTATCTAGGACTTCCCTGGTGGCACAGTGGTTAAGAATCCACCTGCCAATGCAGGGGACATGGGTTCGAGCCCTGGTCCAGGAAGATCCCACATGCCGCGGAGCAACTAAGCCCGTGCACCATAACTACTGAGCCTGCACTCTAGAGCCCGCGAGCCACAAATAATGAGCCTGAGTGCCACAACTATTGAAGCCCGTGTGCCTAGAGCCTGTGCTCCACAACAAGAGAAGCCACCAGACTGAGAAGCCCACACACTGCAACAAAGAGTAGCCCCCACTCGCTGCAACCAGAGAAAGCCCATGCACAGCACAGGCTTTCCCAATAAAAAAAATTAAATAAATTTATATAAAAAAGTGTATATAGAAACTCAATTTAAAAATGGACAAAGGATCTGAATAAACATTTCTCCAAAGACGACATACAAATGGCAATAAGCGCATGAAAAGAAGCTCAACATTATTAGTCATCAGGGAAATGGAAGTCAAACCACAATGAGGTATCACTCATTAGCCACTTTTTGATGGCTATAATCAAAAAGGTGTATAATAACAGGTATTGGTGATGATGTAGAGATGCTGGAGCCCTCTTACATTGCTGGTGAGGATGTAAAATGGTACAGCCAAATAGTATGACAGTTCCTCTAAAGGTTAAACATAGAGCTACTATGTGACCCAGCATTTCCACTCCTCAGTAAATACCCAAGAGAAATGAAAATATAGGTTTACACAAAAATGTGCACATGAATGTTCATAGGAGCATTATTTAAACAGCCAAAGAGTAGAAACAATCCAAATGTCCATCAACTCATAAATGAGTAACCAAAATGTGGTACATTCATATAAGAGAATATTATTCAACCATAAAAAGTAATAAAGTACTGATTATATGGTACAACATGGATGAACCCTGACAACATTATGCTAAGTGAAAGAAGCTAGTCACAAAAGGCCATATAATGCATGATTCTATTTATATGAAATGTCCAGAATAGGCAAATCTATAGAAACAGAAAGTGTATTAGTGGTTTTGAGGAGCCAAGGGCAGAGGGGGATGGAGAGTGACTGCTGACGGTTATGGAGTTTCCTTTTACGGTGATGAAAATGTCTTGAAATTAGACAGCATGTGATGGTTGCAGAACTCTAAATAAACTAAAAATCACTCAGTTGTACACTTTAAAAGGATAACTTTTCTGATACATGAATTATATCTCAATAAAGCTTTTTTTAAAAATAATTTGTGTGAGGGAAAAACTCTTTGGAAACATGGGATCCACGGAGACAGAATTATAAAGGCAGCCTTTGATAGTGTTAACTACTGTATAAAAATGAAATTTATAAGGAATTAATTCTTGTTCCATCCAAATTGCAAATTATACTTTTACTCTGTATGTTAATAAATCCAAAGCAATTATATTACGATGTACCACCCACAAGTACGCTATTATTTAATTTGAATGTTCTCATTACAATTATTTATTTTTATTAAGTATAAGGCAACCTGAACTAAATTTATCTGCCATGATTCCATACTTCCTCACTTTAGTAAAGATATATCCCAACAAAAACACTTAAAACAAATGTTAATAGAAGAAATCTATGAAGGAACACATTTTCAAAGGACAACAAAGATATTAGATGGCATTTGATGTAATGCTAGTTGCTGGGAATACTTGCTGTATCTGGCATATTTATTTACTCATTAAAGCTAATCATTTACATTTTCTAATCAGCACATGAGACCAAATTTTACTAATCTAAGTTGTTTGGAATTTTAATAACACTATGCCCAAGTAAATTTTATTTTAAAATCAAATTCTAATATAGTACAAAATGTTAAATGAATTCACAGCCATCACTGCAGTTCTAATTGCATGCTTTATCTAAAGACTGGAGAAGATTGTGCTAAATTATATGGAATGAACTAGTCTTCACTGTTTAGGCTATCCATTAACTGCCAGTCAAACTAATAACAGCAATCTCTCTTCCCTAATTTTCATGGTGCAGCTGTTTATAGAATATCCTGGGCGTGTTCACTTCAATAGATACATAATAATGCAGACATTCACAATGAAAGCTGTGTTTTTTTGTTTTCAAATTTTCCTAGGGACTGTGTATTTTTTCTACCTTGCACATTCAACCACTTGCTTAAACTAACAGCTTTAAACAATCAGTAAATAAACTTAATTGCTATATTGTGGTTTTACATTTAAAATCTATACTCTGAAGCCCAAATTCCAGGAAAACAAACCAAAAAAAAAAAAGAAGGAAAGAAAGAAAAAAGCCTAAAACACAAAACTCCTTTGTTCTTTTTTAAACTGCAATATGAAAAATCTCCAGCAGAGACTGGTTATTTCTTTCCATGTGATTTACCAAGGAATGCCTATGTGACATTTATGCTGACTTTCCTACAATGACCTTTGAAAGTTAAATAAACATTAATTTTTTATCAGCACTAACCAATCTGAACAGTTACCATTTCTAAGTATTGATACATGACTCAGGCGTTTCAATTACTCAATGCAAAAGATACACAACATTATGTTTTTTGTAACACTGTATGCCCAAAATTCAGTTTCTTACTGTATTAATTTTAAAAAAGCTAAACTTATTGATCTGTATTAGTGGTTGCCAGTATTTTGGATTTCAAGAAATGCAAAAATAAAAAAATTAAGCAGACCTCAATATGCCAAGGAAAAACATTATTTTATAAAAGTATGGACATCCTAACACTAGAAAAATAGGGCATCCTTTAAATTGATACAGAATAATGGGCATCCTTTAAATTGATAAGATGTAACATTAAGAAAACCTTACGTTAGTCTCATTTTTCTCATTTTGACAAATACTACTGAAAACTTTGACACAGCCTAGCAACTGGGAACCACGCAGCAATATTCCATAAGCCTAAAATATTGCTTAGGTCACCTTTGCAACCATATATTTTCAGTGAGCCTTGAAAAGCAGCAACTTACAATTCTTGCCTAAGCCTTCTTATCTTGGCCTTGGCATCTGCCAGTTCCACTGACAGATGTTGTCGACTTTCTGTTCGCTTCATGCCTGGAGAACCACAAGGTGACTGTGCAGATGAAGAGGCATGGGGTAGAAAGTGAAGACCATCCCGCTCTTCAGAGAGTTCGACAATAGTCTAAGAAAATAGAGTAATAAATCACAGAATTACTTTTAGTATTTTACACATCAGAGAACCAAACACATCAACACTAGTCACTAAGTCTAAGTATTATACTACAACATCAAAAAGAATTCATTGGTCAAAAATATCTTAACTTTGTCACACTTAGCTGTCATTTTTTTAAAGTTTCATTCAATAGTTCATGGATAAGCTATTTAGAAGGTAACACAAGAACAAGACTTAATACTTCTTTCCCTTCCCAGTGTTTTAATAAGAAAAAGTAAACTGTGGTAAAATAAGAACAGATAGCAACTGTTGGAAAGACATAAAAGACTTGCTGACATAGTAAAGAAATTAACTCGAGTGATGTGTTTATTTCTGTGCTGTCCAACACGGTAACCAGTAGCACAAGTGGCTAATTTCAAACTTAAAAAGTTAAAAATACAGTTCGTTTCAAGAGCACAACAGCCACAAGTAGCTAGTGGTTGCTGCACTGGACAGTGCAGAATTACAATCTTGCCATTCTTGCAGAATTGGACAACACTGCTCTAGAATTGTAAACAGAAACCTCAAAGGGACCTAAAAAATCCTCAGAAGTTTAATTCAATCTCTTAATTCTGCAGCTAAGGTAACTGAGACACAGAGAATGATTTGCTCATGATCTCACAACTGTCTCACAGCAATGTCAAGACTCCAAACCAGTCTCTTCACTCCATAGCCTATGCTTTCTCTTACAATACTAGTTCTAATCTGCTTCCCATCTCAACACTTATCTTTATTTCTTTCTCTAGAGACCTACCATGGGACACAAATCTTCTATTTATCCTAAATCTGAACTTTAAGGGCTATTTAACCTACATGTATCTCACTCAATCATATTCCTCCATTCCCCTAATTTCCCTCTTTTTGGAAAATTCTTATTCTAAACCAACTTCTCAGCTTTTCTTTCAAACTTCCCAGGCAAACAGAAATTGTCGCTGGTAGCAATTTCATCAGTCCTTCTATTCCAGACAGAACGGGTGGAGTTACCACCTAAGGACCATGAAATCACCATCCTCACTTTCACATCATCAAGTCTTATAATGCCCTCACTGAATCATTACTTTTCTTTTTTTTTTTAAACCACCCATCAGAATTAATTTATCCTTGGGATACATTTGAGCACCCAAATCAAGGTCTGTCCAACTACTGCTTTCACAGATTCTAGTATGCTTATTGATAAACCTCAGAATATGACCTCCCAGTTCCTTTTCTCTCTACAACTCTACATTTACTTCCGACTGAATACATATAGGCTTCTCCAGTGAAGGAACCATTCCTCTCTTGTGCCATGCCTCCTTTACTATAGCATCACTCCCATGTCACCATTCCTATGCCTGAAGCTCTACCTCCTTTACTATAGCATCACTCCCATGTCACCATTCCTATGCCTGAAGCTCTAATCACTCAATTTCCCCTTTTGCCCAGTTAAATAGATTATTCTTGGCTACTCTAGAGTTCCGACTCGGCCTAGAACTACAATTAGGCTGTCAAATGCCACCCTTACTTTCTAATTTAACACCACCATGCCATTTTTTGACTATGGCTCACTCTTTAGGGAAAAAACAAAAGGGTACTAATATTTATAGAACTCCTAGCTAGGGGATTTTCCAACAAGATCTCATCCAGTACTATAATTGGCAATAGAAGCTTTACATCTATTTTAGACATAAGGAAACAGAGGCACATATAGATTAAATACCTTAACCAAAGTCACACATCTAAGGGTAGATATAACAGGAATTCAAATTCAAGTCTGATTCAAACACTATGTCATTTTCCTTACCTACCATCAGTTTTCCTATTCTTGCTCCAAGGTGATAAAGAACTCTAAAAAACAAAACAAACCAAAAAAAAAAAAAAAAAATACAGCCCTACTACAAAAACTGCCATCCACTTTTCAATTAAGCTCTTTCCAATGCCCATCAATTCTTTTATTGAAAACCTATATGATTTCCTGGCAAAATTTTTCCACAACAGCTGTTGTAAATATATTCCCTTTTCTCTATATAAGCCCCCAACTACAAACTGCTATCATCACTTCCAACAAATGACCTCTCCTCCAACCTATCAAAGAAACAAAACCACCCGCGATAAACTCCTCTATTTTTATGCATCTCTTGTTCCCAACACATATTCCTTACTTAACATTTTCAATTTTTCTCTTCATATTGGTTTTTTCTCCTTGTTCTTCAAAGACATACAAGTTTCTACTATCTAGGGGAAAAAAATAACATTTTCCCTTAACTATACTTTTATTTCTCTTTCAGTGCTACTTTTTGAAGGGTGGTTTGTTCACTTGACACTGCTTCATCTTGTCTGTCTACCCAGTATGTCCAGCCCAACTTCCCTATCTCTGTGAATAGTGTTACTAATTTCCATAGTAGCCCAAGCTCAGACTTCATGGAGTCAACTGTTATTTGTGTATTTTCTTACTCTCAGTTATCTTTAATCTTGCCAACATCTCCTGTCTTTAACAACAGTACCTGCACATAGTATTCACTAAATATGTTTCATGCACAAACTAGAACTTAATTATATGCTACCTTACATTTTTCATCTATAATGTATTTTTTTTAATAAACCAGATACAATCCTTCTTAGGTTTCCTTTGTATCTTTGATGTTATCCACCATAGTAGTGAGCACAAAAAGAGCTGCTCAAAAATATTTAACTGAATGATTCACAAAATGGAAAACTCAAGAAAAGTACTGAAGACACATATTACATTTGAAATTAGCAGACAGTGAAATCAAAGTATCAAGAGCCCCCAGATGCCAACAAAGAGAGCTCAAAAGATCAACGGGCTGCAAAATATTTTTTAAAAAGAAAGAAGGAAAGAAAGAAACCTGGTATTGAGAATTAAGAGTATCCAGAGGTATTTTCCATTAAAGATTATGTGGAGGACATTTTGACTTTTCTCTAATAGTGGTAGTTTCTTGAGCTCAAGAACTTCAAACATTTTCAAAAACTCTGACAGAAAATGTTGTAAAGGCATACCTTTAATTTCTAAAGCCTTCTCTGATCCTTCCGATCCCAGGCATTCCACTAATGGTTGCAAGTAATATCTTCCTTCCTTAAATTCCTATAGCATGTCTCTTTTTTGGTACCTGCCACTTTCAATTTTTTATTACAGTTAATTCATTTATTAAAATAATTTCTCTATTAGATTGTAACAATCTTTGGTTCTTTTCTGAAAGTTTGTCATTTTGTTGCTCCCACGTACTCTAGCATAAGATCTTGCAAAAAGCAGCTATTTATTAACATATGTTGAAGAATGAACATAAAAAGACACAACAATGCTAAAAAAAATTCTGGTGACAATAATTCTACTTACAGAACTCCTCATTAAGGTAAAAAATCAGAGATATTCTCAGCACAACCATAGGTTTAGGCAAAGGTATTATCAACATTAGAACACAAGCATTGGAGTAAGACTGGGCAAATTACCTAACTTCTCTGAATTTGAGAATCTTCATCTATTAAATGGGGTTATTGTGCAGACTTACTAAGATAGTATACAATAAACTTACAACACAAAGCTTGGCATACACAGTGACAATAAATATTTGGTTTTTAGTAAAAGGAGAGGACTGAAGAGATTCTCGTTTCATAGCATTAAGAACAAAATAATGAAGAGTAAAAACAGGGTGACCAAATTATACTTTCTAGACTGAAGTGAAACAATTCTGACAAAAAATCAATAAAAACAGAAAAAAGGGCTCTCTGTTCTGACAATGGGGAGCATCCCCTCCGGATAGCCTGTGGCTGCCCAATTCCTGCCATGCCAGCAAATGGAGGATTTAAGTGCTTTAAATGCCCACTTTAACTCCCAGTGTGAGTACTACTGCTGGCCAGAATACACACTGAAATGGGAGTGGACCACAAAGCATGAAGTGGCCGACCAGCCTGTGATGATATGGAACCTCCTAGAATCAAGTGCCTAAGTATGAAAGAACACATTTCTGAACCTTGTAAGCTGACAGTTCTCAGTGTCCTGGGAGATACCCAAGGGAACAGACAGAGCAAACATTTTACTGATGTTATTCTAAAATGCCTCTCCCAGACTCAAATTTTCCTGAAGCAGATCACAAGATACAGCACACAGTCTCTGACAGAGCTGAGAACAAGGGGATCTGCAAATTTCGAGTTACAGTCAGATGCTGCAACAAAATTCAGCACTGCAGGGAAGAGTTACACGAAATGTCCAGCAGCAACAGTTACAGAGCCACATGCAAGCTGTCCTGCACTGGTGGCCACAAACCACAGGGTAGCCCTTCCTGAGTTTGTCAATTCATTGTGGCTTGGTCTGGCATGGAGCCCACCTGTGCAACCATGAATGTTAATGTGGGCATCAGAACAGCACTCATATGACTTCTGGATCAGTTTTATCAGAAAAGGAGACTTCTCATTGTGTCCACACCCATAGCCCACAATCTCCTCTGCTGGATGCAGCTAGAAATGCTACAGCAAGCAGTGTGGCCTGGATCTTCATTCTCTTCCTTCAGTATGGTGCTAGTGGATAAGCACAGCATGGACAAGGAGCACTGTGTCTCCCTGGTGACGCCTGTGGCCCTTTTTAGCCTGACTGACACTCTCCCCTTGGGAAAAGAGGAAATGGTCCTACAAGCTGAAATGGCCAGACCTGTAACATCTGATGGGATGGCTCCTCTCGCCACAATTTTCTTTCTACATAGTGCTATGTACACAGAAAGGCCTTAAAAATATCTTTAATGTACAGATTTTTGTTATTTTTAAAGTCTATTTTATTATAAGCTTTCTCTGCACTTAAAAATTAGCACGAAGCTATTTGTACTTTGAAGAGTTTCAAAAAATATGAATGTTAAGTTATTTACTCTCTCTCTTTACTCCATCATAGCTAGTTAATTTTGTAAGGAAATTAGAAACCACAACCATAAACACTGCTTTCAATATGCTATTCAGTATGATATATAACTTTCTCCTATTTTGTTTTTTACATAAAATTTTTAATTAGTAAAGTATTTTGGAAGAAAAAAGCAGAAAAAAGTAAAAGTAAAAATCTTAAGAACTTGTTTCAATCCAATTGAATGATTCAGAATTACTATATTTACATACTGTATTTACGTGTCTAATATTTTTCACAATTATTTTTAATTATCTTTTCTAACTAGTCCACTGTTGATCCAAACTGAAATTTTTCCCCCAGAGAACTGAGCTTATACCAGCTAGAAACTCTTTTCCCAATACCTGAGACAGGAGAATGCGAACCACCCTCCTGTCTCAGTTACCTGGAAAACATTTATTCCTTATTAGAAAAACAAATTCAACTAAAATGCTTAATCAGGCAGGATAATGGATTTTTAAAAGGTTTTTTTCAAATAATCACTCTATACAGTGTTTCACATTCCTTTTAGTTTTGACACAAATCATGTAATGACAAGTATTTTGTTCATATTTCTCCAAAATAACATCCTCCTTCACACCATATTACTTCAGTAAATAAGATCAAATAAATTTATACATATCCAGCAGTCACATGAAACCATAGTACAAATTTTTAGAAGTAATTCCTCAGAAGCTGGATGACACCTTATCAAAGTACTTTTAATATCTTGAAACACAAATAGAGAAATGTTGTAGAAAATGGATGAAACAGTAAAAAGACATTAACATAAAAAAAAGAAGAAACAGCATATGGTTCAAAACAGATTGAAAATAAACTGATCTAAGTATCTCAGGGTAAGTTTGATATACACTAGGGATGTTTTGCAACTCACTCTTTTCTTCCTTTGGTCTTACTGTCTTAGATTTTTTAAAAATTTAGTTATTGTTCTAAAACATTTATTTCCTATATTTTCTTCTCTTTTAATGCCTTAAGAAAAGCTGAAAATTCCTATCTGAAATGAATATATTTTATAGTGATGTGAAAGCTTTTTGTTCCAAAAATATCTTTAGAAATTTCCCCCATGTAGTCTTTCATTAGTCCCAAGAGTAATCAAATTCTCTATAAATAAGCTCAAATCTGTCTCTCTCATATAAATGGAGCAACTGATCAAAGTTTTACACTCTCCAGAATGACAGAGTACTTTGGTCTGCTATTAAGAAAATATTACTCACCACCACATGCACTAACGTCTAGACTCCTCTAAAAATTATAAGCTGCTTTCAGAAAGTGCAGGCAAAAAAATCTGGTGCAATTTTACTCTTCTTAAAAAGCAAAGCACTCTCTTAAAGGAGCTTAACATAATTCTCTTTTTTAAAATCACACCTCATTATACCAACTACAAAAATTTGAGACCTCTGTTGGGACACTTTATTCAGAACACCTGTTATTCTCCTTTTATTAACACTTATTTTTCCAGTCTCAAAATGTGGCAATAAAACTACAAAATTAACCTTAAGCAAATCCTTATACCTTGAAAAGGCAACGATTTTTCCACTTACATCAATGATATTTTTAGTTTCATACTTTTGTACTGTTGCCAGAATCATGGGGATGAGTTAAATAACACAGAAGAACAAAATCAGAGTAATTTAAAAGGAAGGAGAAAAGAAAACCTAATTGCAATATGTTTACCAGCAATTTGGGGCTCTTAGGCATCCTTTCTACTTCCTGTGCTGCACAAAAGACATATAGTACCTTATTATCTGTCCCTAGAAACAGAGTATCAATTCTGAAAAATCTCTGAAGTTATTTGGAAAGCATACTTTCATAATATACTGAAAGAAATTTACAAACCTCTGAATGTTCATCTCTCTCATCTATAAGTCTTTTCAGATGCAATACCATGTTTTTCAAGAGTGGTTCTATTTCCTCCTGAGACATATCAGTCACTTCCATCCATTGTAGATCAAACACATTTTCCTGATTATGGGTTACCTTTAGAAAGCAACCAAAGTAAACAATTTTTTAAGTTCCTAATACTTAAAAATAAATTTAATTTTAGCATAATATTAGCTTAAATATTATATACTCCATATAATAAAAATATGAAAAGCAAGTATGATGCCTAAAGAACATTCGCCATTAATGAATGATGAAAAGGCTTCTATTAAAAATTATTTTTACTAAATATAATCTTTAAATGTATTTGTTTATTTTCCAGTCAACTGAAAAATAAGATATTTAATTTCTTTCTTTTTTTTTATTTTGGCCACACTGTGAGGCATGTGGGATCTTAGTTCTTCAACTAAGGGGTGGAACCCACACCCTCTGCATTGGAAGCGCGCAGTCTTAACCACTGGACCACCACAGGGAAGACCCAATTAAATAAGACATTTAATTCAAGGCATTCCTAAGGCATTCCTTCCCCCCACAAGGAAGACCCAATTAAATAAGATATTTAATTCAAGGCCTGACAACTGCTTTAACAAAATCAATTAATCTTTTCCTTAGATAAGACTAAATTTATTGTATTTGAATTCAAAAGCAAAAGGTTTTTAATCCTGTAGGATATATGTTATTGCACTTTTATACTTGAAAAACTAAGTCTTTATAGATTCTGAAGAGGACACTGTCATAGAACCTTAGGAGAAAAGGACTCCCAATACAAAGATTTTTAAAAGAATGAAAAGTTATATAAGTGAAATACTTATTTCTGGCTTTCCATTTCTCACTGTGATTCTGATGTTTTGCTTTGACTTTCACAATAAACAGCAAAAACAACACTTTCAAGAATGGTGGCAAATTTTAGTAACTTGTGGTATTCAGCATTTATTTAAAATAAAATACAAATCACAAAGCTAATGGAAACAAACATATATATGTATATATAAAAGGAAACTACCAAGAAAACTGTATCTTGTAGAGTATTAATATGCTTACTGTTGACAACAATATTACTGACAAAAAAGTGGGGCTCCATGAATATTAACTAAGAGAAAAGATGATATATGGAACACAAATTCATTTAAATAGAGAATATTTAAACACAATTCTATTTAAAAACTCTCTCCCTTTCCTTAGTTCTCCTGTAAAATTTAACATGCTATAGTTCTAAAAACTCTACAGTACACAAGATTAAAAGCCCAAGACTAGACAGATGCAGAAATAGCAGCTTTTAAAAACAATCTTAAAAACTAAATATTAACTTCAATTATTTGACATTGTACACTATGTCCTACATTTAGGTTTTTACATGGATGTTACAAATCACTAATGTGTTTATAATTCAAGTAATATCTTCAATAGAAATTATGCTGTGCGCATTCATTAAAAACAAAATCACTGGAATGACATAATACTAATAGGTTATCATCTTACCTCACTTTAGTTTTGAATTACAGGCAGTGGTCCACTTTGTGCTGCTGCCATTTACTATATACTACTCACGCTGTGCTGTCTAACAAAGAAATATACATTCCTCAAATAGCACTTTCTGCCTATATTCCAATGGATAAAGACAACAGTACCTCTGTAGTCAGTATCATGCCATGCAGGAGATAATTCATTTAATAAATTATGTCTAAGGAAAAGACAATTTGTCTAAAAGCAGAGTTCATCTATACTTGACTTTGATTTATTCTTGCTTAGTCTATGACTAAGTATTTGAGGAGATCTATGAATAAAACACACCACAAGCTTCATAAAAGTACATAAAAACTGTACACAGATTATTACCTCTTGAATATGTGCGGCAACTGCTGCTTTTGTATCAAAATCTAAACCTTGAATTCTCTCAATAAATTCTTCTTTTTTCTGACACTAAGAGAAATGAATAAAACAATCATTCATACTTTATAGGGTATAGTTGTTAGCATGTTGTAAATAACTAAAAACTCATTAGGCTAAAAAGCTTGGCTACATTTTGAACAGCACAATGAGGGTTTTGTTTTGTTTTGCATCTAAATGATCTCTAATATACTTACCTAATAAAAAGATAACAATTTGGAAATATTTATTTAAAAAGCAAGGTATTGAAAATCCATACTATTTTTATGCTGAAAAGTTCTAACTTCTACAGCAGGTAACCATTACACAACCCATCTAAGGTCAGTACAATATTATTATGCTAACTTTACAAACAGAAGTAAAGAATCAAGAACTTGTTTCAGGGAGGATAAGTTACTTGCCAAAAAACACAGTGAGTCAGTGACAGAATTCGGAATACAGCCAAAATGCTCAGTCTTTGGCTATCATCAAACAACACAGCCTTTCTTCTTGGAAAAAAAAAATTGAGCAATTTTTACTTCAAGCTTACAATTCATTCTCACATCTTCATCCTATCAATCTCAATAAAAGAAACCTACTTCTGTGGCCCAGTTCAACACGTATAAGGTAATACAATAAATATTTGATTTGTTCCTAACACAAAGTTACCAGGGGCAAAATTTAAGAATGTATATACAAGTATACATGTATCAAGTGGAATAAAGGCAGCAATTCTTTATTGTGTACCTTTTAAAAAACTTTATATAAACTATTACAATGCAAACCTCATCTTTTTCTTTCCATTCAGTACTGAATAACAGTTTAACATGCATCTTACTCTCTGCCTCTCATCTACATCTCTTATACTGCAATCCAATTGCTAGTTTAACTGTATTCTTACAGCTAACAAATGAGAAGTGCATACAAAATAGACAGCACTGCCTTGCTTAGCTTAGCTGCATCTCTTGGGCCAATTACTGAACTACTACTAAAGACACTATACTCAAAAAAGACAAATTGGCTCTTTGGTCAATAAGAAACTTAGCAAGGGTCTGATTTATACTCTATACATTTATTACATCATGATATTTTATTTCTACTGGCATACAATTTAACTTAAGCACATTTCTATCAGTGCAGAAAGCTCCTCATACTGTAAAAACAAAATTATTAGGATGATATAAAAATACTTACAGTTAAATTATGAGAAGTGTACAGTTCCCAGCTGTGACTAGGAAGTCAGGGTTTTGGGGGGATGTGATAAAAACTACCAGGTTTAAAAACAAGAATTTTTTTGGTCTAATAAATAATACTTGACAGGCACAGTGAGAACAATTAAGAATGACTTTTGGATACTACATTTGTGACATATATAAAATAACTAACTTTTTAGGTATGGTAACACCAATATTTAAATTTTATGTTTTCAAAAGTGCTGACCTATGTACAGTTTGAGCCAATGAGCATACGTAAAGTGGCAGGGTTGTAATAACCATGACTCACGAAGGGTCCCCCAATTCAACTGCCATACCTTTCTCTGCCTTCAGTTTAAATTAAACACATACACTTCCCTTTTCGAAGTCCTAAAGCCATTGTTTATTTTTACTACCTTTAAAAGCTCACCCTTTAACACAGGCGCAACACAAAATCAATGAGAATTCTTCCTTTACCCTTAAAATGCCCACAATTTGTACTAAATCTCATCTCTATTCGAACTCTGTAAGTTTTAAGAATTCTGGAAATGTTTTATAAATAGGTTAGGCTTTCTTAAAGAATATCAAATGAAGTCGATAGGTTCTTGAAGGCTAGAAAAGAGAAAGTACCGAGATGGAAAAGAGAATGAGAAGATTCAAACTTTGAAGTTGAATAATCAGAATATCAGTGTTGTCCAGCATACTATTCACTAGCTAACTGTGTCTACTTGAGTATTGAAATGTAGCTAGTGCAACTGAGAAATTGAAATTGTAATTTTAATTGCAATTAATTTAAACTTAAATACCAACACGTGGCTAGTGGTTATTCTATTGACAGCCCAGCTCTAGAGCATAAAAGGAGTCTGGTGTTAAAAACAGAACTGCAAACAGTTTTACTTCCAACTATAAAGACTCTTGTGAAGACTAAATAATCACCAACAAATTTTTTCCACTTAAAATTAAGCTCTCTTTTATCTTTATATACAGTTCTTAAGTGTTACGGGCACTAAAGTTACTTCTAAATCTATTACAGTAATTAATTCCTAAGCCAGCAGGTTATCATGACTTCATAATTTCCGCCTCCTTTTTCATTATCAATCCTCTTCCCTTCCATAACACACACACATAAGGATGTTCTGAGAGAGATTTTTAAAGGTACCTCTAGGGAAACTTTGAAAGCGTGGGGCCTTTAAAAGCCTCTGAATTAAAAAAAAAGAATAAATGTTTTAAATGGTATGACTATCTGATAATACAATTAAAGTTTGAAATAAAATAACAGAATAATTGTTTTTCTTCAAAATCTCCTTAGGAGGTTTGACAGTTATTTAAAAATTTCTAACATGGACTTTGAACACCAATGGCCCATCCTTAAGTCTTTCAGAAACTAGAGCCTGAAAAATTTACAAAAAGTTATTAAAATAAAAATATGAAGAATTATTTTAACTTACCTGAACTGCACAACCCAGTAAAAGTAAAAGCAACTTTTTTACTTCTTCTGTGCCTTGTTCTGAAATAAAAACAATTACTAAGTATATTTTACTTTAGTTCAACTCTTTTGTAGTGGTAGAATTACTTCTAGAGGTGATATTCACAACAACTTGACCAATGGATTAAGTTTATAAGTACAGTAGGGAATTTAAAAAAGCAACTCTGTGTGCACAATGTGGTAAGAGCAGAGGTGTGCAAGATCTCAATTTTCGAGGGCTGTAGTACAGATAAAATAGCTTTCAAAGCTCTGTGTGATAAAGGATGCTAACTATAAATCCACTTCTCCGTAAGTCATTATACTACACCAGCACACCAAATTAAGAATCCCTGCTATAGTGACATGCCACCGTCAGCCAAAATGGTTCCTAACAGGTCTGGCTTCTCTTAGGCCTATTGGTGTTTTCTTTCTAAAACACAGACCTTATATGATCCATCTATCTATAAAATTTAAATGGCTTTCCACTGTGTAGATTCATGAGAATCAAAACCTTAAATGTCAATTACAGTGAGGCTGGTAAAATAAATGTATATAACAAGCTGGATAAAGTTAATGGTCTGTAACAGAACTGGACAGTACATTCACTGTCCAACAGCATTCAATTCAAATTTTCTCAAAATATTCAGCTGACAGAAAAAAAAAAGTCACTTCTCTGACTAGAATTTCACCATCAGGCCAATCTGTCTTCCTTTCAAACATTTCCTCCTCCTCTCCATGAAACAACCTCCTTCCTTAGCCACACTAATCACCCTCCCCCAAATACACATACATACACACTCCAGTGCCTTAACTTCTGTTACTCCCTCTGCCTTTCTTCCCCACCCTTTGTCCCTCTAATGCAGCGGTCCCCAACCTTTTTGGCACCAGGCACCAGTTTCATGCAAGACAATTTTTCCACGGATGTGAGGGTATGGTTCAGGCAGGAATGCAAGCAGTGATGGGGGTGGGGGGGCGGCTCAGGCCGTAAGGTTAGCAGTAATGCGAGCGATAAGGAGCGATGGGGAGTGGCAGATGAAGCTTCTCTCACTCACCTGCCACTCTCCTCTTGCTGTGCGGCCCGGTTCCTAACAGGCAGCGGACCGGTACTGATCCTGGTCCATGGCCTGGGAATTAGGGACCCCTACTCTAATGAACTACTTACTAATCTAATTACAACCCTAGGCACAGCTCTAATATCTCTGTGTAGTCTTCCCTGATTCAACCACCAATGGTCTCCAACCCTCACTAATCTGCCAACTTTAAGAATAATCAATGGCTCCATATTTGATAAGCCTTAACATTTTTATATCTATTTTACACTAATTATTATTTGATTTCCCAGTAATCTGTGTATCTCTCACCAAAACACAAGATCCTCCAGAACATAAACCATTTTCTTTTTATTCCTGGTCCCTTTAACTTCGTAAGTAATTATTAAATGCATGTGGAATTAAAAACAATTCTATTCTACATACAAAATTTTTTTTTCATTTTTTATTTGTATATTCAAATATTCTAGAATATCTCGGAAGAGTATCTAAACTCTTAATTCACCTCCATCTAATTGGTAGTCTCCTCAATGAAAACTGCTGCTTGGATTTAGTTTTTACTTTGTTTTTATTTTTGTTTGTTGTGACTGAGGGTGAGACTGGGAATTGGAAAAGATATGCTTGATTTGGATTACATGTAGTCTGTAAGAATAAGTCCTTTGTTGAAACTGTTAAGTAGCTGCTAAATCCCCCAACTGTTCAAAAATTAAAACCCTGAACACATCACAATTAAAATCTGGTAAAGGGCAGGAACTTTGAAGAAAATAATTTAAATTATATAAGAAACTACCTCTCATCTTTTTTCCACTCAAAAGTAGTTTAATATAAATTACAACATATCAATCAGTAAAACTTAGATTCAAACAACTTTGGCAATGGTAGATAGTAGCTACATGAATAGAAACCCAGAAATTATTTCAAAATCACTTCTTTTCTAAGGTTACGTTCTTTTAAGCTTATAACTACTGTACTTATCTTCTATACTTGTTTATAAGACACTAAAAATCATCACAGAGAAGTATCAATTTGGTAGAGTCGAAAAAATACTGGACTTAATGTAAAATGTATGTCTGATCCCATCTTCAACTTACAAATATTCTGTTTACTTTATATAAAATGGAATAGCACCTCCAACTTCCCCTATAGACTCACAAAAACCCTAGTGAGTTAATGGAAATAAGGAAGATCTTGGTAAGCATTATATTACGCAAAGATAAGACTTTATTATCACATTATGCTAATTTTAATACTTACCAGAAAAGGGATTTTTGCCAATGATTAAGACATTTGGCAATGACATCATAATCAACTGCTGCAAAGTCTCCTATAAAAAGACACCCAAAGGTTGTTATATGGGTAATGCTGACAAGGTAATTACTCAACAAGCTATAACATGATTTGTGCACATCTCTGTAGGCATACTATACCTACAGAAGTATATTTCAATTAAAAAGCTTAAAAAATGTGAAAAAAGATATCTAAAGTCCTAAATCTTTTGTAACTATAAGTTAATGAATTAAATAACTAAAATTATAATATCAGATAGCCTTAAGTTAATAACATATCAAATGTCCATAAAATAAAAGTGTCCAAGTTGAACTGGTCTAATACCTATTGTTTGGAAATCTGAAATTTAGGTATTAGATAATTAAACCATCTTCCTCAATAAAAGATCAAGTATGTGTACTCTTTTGGGGTTTTTTTTGTTACTTCTCTCTGAGAGAACTAAAAAAAATCAACAGTAAAATTAAGAAAGCTAGTTAGTTCATTAAAAATCTTGTCTTATGATTATTTCATGCAAGTCAGCTCTTTCTCAGTGAATTATTATTTCTCTCCTATCTACAACAGATGTTTTACTTCCTCTGACTTACTCTCAAACTTTCTGTGACAAGAATTCTGATGGTACAGGATGACTCAGAAAGAACTGAATGCTTCCAAATCACTCATTTTAGTTATACATCAAGTATGCATCTTCTGTTTATACCACCTTTTCTTTGAGGAAATGTATATGTCTATCACTACAACCACTAGCAATGACACACTACAAAGGGTCTGGGATGAATTAGACTACTGGATTGATGAGTGTAATGTGATAATACCGAATCTTTGCAAAATTATAGGAATAACTGTGTCTCTACAGTTTGGCTTTCACTACACATTCAGACATAACTCGTTGCTGAGAATAATTTTTTGTCAGTATTCAATTCTTTCTGAATCATTCTTTACATAACACTATGATGAGGAAGCAAATAAGAATGAAAAGTTAACTTGTATTGCTTTTTAAAGATGTGTGATTCTAGATCCACAAAAGCATTTCCCCATAGCCAGAGTGTGGCATGACACAAGAGGCAAGGTAGAATTGATCTTTTATCTGTAATTTGTTACAGATATGCATTAGAAAGTTTCAAAAACTTTCTTCAGTATTATACTTACCAGTTCTTAAAAAAAGAACAGCAAAAATATGCACACATTTAAAGAAAAGTACATATTTAGTACGTCACCACCTTAGTAAATACAGTCAAGAATATCAAGAATAAGTATCCAACACTGCTAAAATCACTTACTGCAAGGATTGATACTGAGTTTGGGTATTTAATAAATGAGTTTTCCAATTAAAAGCAAGTTATGTCAAGATAAAATATGCTATAGCCAAGTACGTAACAGCTAAATGGACTTGAAATAAATTTCAAATTAATTGTAATTTTTAGTTCCCTTGCCTTAAAGCAAAATTATCAGGACTATCTTTGTACATATTTAAAAGAAAGCATAAATAAGAGAGATGCATTTAAAAAAGCAATCATTGTTTTGTCTATATCATTTTTAGTGGAAGTAATCTAAGTCAAGGCAATTTATTTTATTGATTTACCATGTAACATTCTATGTTGGTACAAGTTATAAGGCAACTGTCCAAGTGGGTACTAACCTTCCATATGGTTCACTACCTCTTTCTTACATCCTCTTCCTCAGGTGGCTCCCCACTTCCTGCCTATTCTGATACCTCATTCTCTAATGGTAAGTCAGTCTCTCCACAAAGATAAAAGCAATCTCATATATTCTTTCATCATATGGTATCATCAATGACCTCCTCTGTTAATACAGCTGTTTAACCTTTACACTATGAAGTCTGATTATATCTGGATGAAGCAAATTGCTATAGTAAACTGCTAAATTCAAACATACCTCCGTGTATCTAAAGATGTACTCTATAAATAAAGTTAAAAAAAAAAAAAAGATGTACTCTAGTATGGTGGAATCTGAATGCCTAGCATAGAGTAGAGTCAAGTCAGAAAACTTAGGCTTAAATTCCGGCCCCTTGACTTTCTATGTGTGTGACTTTTGCTGAGAAGGGTAAGAAGTGAAACAGAAATATAAAGTTTTTTAAAGTGATGGTTATTAAATATTAGAGTTAATGGGAAAAAAAATCTACCTTTTACTTTATTTCCAAGTATTGATTTTGTTATGTCTGAAAGTACTAGTATTAGGTAAGGTAGCTAAAAATTATACAAAATTTAAAAAACCAAAATTATTCTACAACCTCTATTTGGTTCTATGAGTTCTTCAGAGAATTCTAACTACATTTTTGTAAAAATTCTTATTTTCCAATTCCAATCTTACAAGTAACATTAAAAAATACACAAGACATAAAAGAAGTCAGAGGCTAGAAAACTGTTATTGTTAAAGCTCTATTACATCATCCTGAGACTTCCCAGACGTCACCTAGCTCTAAAGATGTTCATCATTAAGGTGCTAAGAAATGGAAAAACAATACATAAATTAGCCCAAGATAAATACTACTTTGTAAAGCAGGAGCAACAAATTAATTAATTTGTTGTTAATTAATGGGTTAAGAATGATAATATATGTAAATGAATAAGTGAAGAGACTTCAATCTGTTAGTACAGTGATAAGAAACCTATTAAAAATGTATGGAAAAAGAAAGAATTTTAGCGATAAAACTGAAAGTGGAGAAAGTTTTGAGAAAATCAGGACAGCCACTCATTCAACAAATACTTTTTGCATGTTTATTATCTGTCAGACATTGTTCTAGATACTGGAAATAAAGCAATGAAGAAACAAAAATCCCTGCTCCCACAGAATGTACATTTTCATCAGGGTAGGAAGAGGATAAGTAAATGTTTTTGGTGATAAGGACTAATAATAAAGAGAAACCAGGGAACACGAAGGAATACTGGTGGGGGCGGAGTAAGGAGAAGGGTGCAATTTTTTAAAGGTATGCAAATATTCAAATACAGAGAATTTGAGAATTTTCAGGGCTGTTAAAGCAAAGCTTCACTGAATAGGTAGAAAATTTATCCAGGTACGAAGACAGTCCAGAAAGATTTCCAGAACGTCAATAATCAATAAAAATAAAAGAAAAAACAAGAAAGAACTGGCAGAGGTTACGTTAATAGGAAAATAATAGTAGAAGTGCTTTGAAAGATACAAGTCATTTCATTCCTATTATTTTTAATTGGCTTTGTATAACTTTTCTATAAAAATGTTATATTAACTATACTTTGTAGTTTTCATTTAAAAACTTTAAAAATTGATATAGAAGCTTCTGTGAATTAAAATTCATGTTGCTAAAGCACTGTAGGAAAGACTATTTCAAGTTTGTGCCAGACAGACACCAGAAACTATTCAAGGACAACTTAAACCAGGCTTCTCCTTCTTCCTACAAGTTATCCATAACACTTACTTCACAGTAAGAACTTAAACAACACTTCTGGCAAAAGTCTGGGCTCATTTCCCTTTCCTGAATCACACTGAACAAAATACTAAAACTGTACATTTCTAAGGTACTAAATATGGGCTTCAAAGATTTCTAGAATATACTGGAATGACTCTCTCTCCTTTGAGACTCTAAGTCTGTTTTAAAAATTCAAACATAATTACACTTATCAAGCTATTTGTATTCATCCTTTTATCTGTGCTACTAGTGAAAAGAATTAAGACTATTTTACCATATTTTAGTAGGATGCAGAAAAAATTAAATGAATGATGTTAAAAAGAAAGAAAATCTGACCAAAGTATCAAAAATACTTCAAATGTTGCTTTATTATAACAGATGTTAAAGAGAAACCTTAAAAAGTACCTGCTTTCTCTGGCAACTAAATTAATGGTACTAGACCTAATTTTTACTTCTACTATTAGTGACATCAAACATGCAAAAACTTCCTAATAAATTTAAATTTCTTAATTGTAAAGGGTTCTTATCTTTTGGGCATCAAATGACTCAGTTCAGTATTTTAACGGTGGCTCAAGAACCACCTTGCTTCTTTCAGTATTTATTTAAACTGCAGCTTGTGTAGTCATACCAAACAACAGCTTCTGACAGAATCCTAAAAATGCACTAAGATTTTTACTTGTAAACTGTGTCTCTGATAATCAAATTCACTTTCTCTCCTTCATTCACAGGAATAAAAATAACTTTAAAAAAATCAAAGTGCCAAGGTAATTTTCCATAACAGCTAAAATTTACTTATTTTCTGACTTGAAAATTTTTAAATATTTGCAAGACAAAAAGAGATGCTTGCTATGGATCAAGTAATTATTTGAAAAGGTCTGAAGTGCCACATAAACATAATGAAGTGTATGTTCAACAATCTTCCCGATAATCTAATGTTACCAGTTACTTCTCTTAAGACCTCTCACATTCATTGTCCTTATTTATCACAATCAAAATTATCTGATTTAGTTATTTACTCGTCTATTATCCCTCTACTAGAGAACAGGCCGATGGTCTGTCCTGTTTATCACTGTAGTCTCAATGCCTTGGCACTCAATGAAAGGCATCAGAACAGATGGGAAATATGAATATCATAATTTTTACTGAGCTTTTACATATTCTACATCATTAAAATAAAAAAGGAAGAATACTAACACTTAAATTAACTTATCATTACTTAAAAGATCCACTGAGATAATTCCCCCCAATAACAATCATATTAGGGTATTCTGTCAAAAATTTTCTTTCTCCCTAAGAATCATTTTTGCAACATGATCTTGATGCTTACCAACCCATTAAAAAAAACCTGGAGACATGCATTTGTGAACTTCAACCTACCCAAATTCACTCCTTCTGCAAGTCAGAACAATCAAAATGTACAAAATACTTTACCTCAAATACATTTTTAAAGGGGTGTATGAGCTATAACAAAATATTTTTGATTGTTTTAGAAAGATTTTCAGGGAAATTTGGGGTTTTCCCAACAGTCAGGTAATTTAACAGATGACAATAACTGCACTGATTTGGCCTTTCATTTGAAATTTGTCACATATTAAACCGGGTCATGTCTATCTTGGTTTTATACAAGAAAAAAAAAAATTTTAGTAAGTCAATCATGTAAATAAGACAGATGACCTACTTCTGAAGATACTTTAGAAGTGCCTTAGAAAGATTTTATGTAAGACCATGAAGTATATAAGGGAGGGAGTAGAGATGGTTTGGTAAACTGGTTCTAAAAGAAGGACATGGGAGAGTGGTACAGGCAGAATTTCAACCTTCAGTAATATCTTATGTTTTAAGTTTCTGAAACTATAATGACAAATTAGGATACTCAATCACTTTTAGTCCTAAGTTACAATAGTTCACTGGTATTCAAACTTAGATTAATGAAAAGAAAAGGGTGTAATTGGTCATCCGGCAAATGTTAATGAAATATTTACATGTTTCTAAAAGAATGGTCACAGTCAAGACAAATCAAATCATTAACAATAATATCCTCTTGTCACTATTAATAATTAGACTTCTCAATTTTAGCACAATCAACATTTTAGGCTGGATAATTCGCTTTTTTTAACATTGATACAATACAGTTTAATATATAATCCATATTCATATTTCCACATTTGCCACCAAAATATTCTTTATAGCTTTTGGAGGGCAGGATTCCAAATCCAATGAAAGATACATTGTGTCCACTTGTCACATATCTTTAGTCTCCTTTCATCTAGAGCAGCTCCTTTGCCATTAAAAAATAGTCTTTAATGACATATACATTTTTTAGAAATCAGATTTACTGAAGTAACAGTGTAAATGCAATAAAAATCACCAATTTTATGTGTACAATTTAATGAGTTTTGACAAATGTAAACAGTTTTGAAACCACCACTTCAGTCATAATACCAACACTTTCATTATTTCAAAATGTTTCCCTGGGCCCCTTATCAATCAATCCCCTCAAGTATGTTTTTGACATCCCCTCTTTTTTGAAGCACTTTATTTTGTAGGCTTTTGTGATATCATGGCTTGTCTAGTTTTCCTCCTGTATCTCCTTCTTGGTCATCCAAGCCAGCCTCTTCTCTGTGAGGACAGGAATCTTGTTTGTTTGCCACTTACAACCATATCCCCAGTACCTAAAACAGTGTCTGGCTCAAGAAACATTGCAAGATGTTCATCTCTATTAATTTATGTAATGCTCAGCTGCTGGCTAAATATTATCTTCATTTTACAGATAAAGATGTTAAAGCTGAAGGAAGTAATTTGTACAACTGCTATATAACAGAGAGCCAGGATTTAAATACACTGTATAAAATATGTTTTGACTAATTATTATATTATTAAATATTTCAGTATTAAAGACAAATATGCAAATATTTTAAATATCTGGACTCCAGAATTTATGATAGATTTTTATACCACTTTGTTCCTGTGACATAAAAGTTAAGCACATTTATTGAGAGAAATATAATTCAATGTGATATAATGTTTTGGACTTGACAGACACATGTTTGTTTGGGCTGGGTAATTTTTAATCACGAGGTACTGTCCTGCTCACTGTTAGATGCTTAGCCACATTCCTGGCTCCTATCCACGAATGCCAGTAGCACTCCTAGGTATGACAACCAAAAATATCTCCCTAAATGTCCCCCAGGTGATAAAATCACCCTCCACTGAGAATCTCTTATCCAAACTGTTGAACTGATGGATTTTACAATTCCCTCCTCTCCAAATCTCTTTGTGACTATAACTTCATTAAATTAATATGATTGATACAAAGACAATTTCAATATCCAGCCTGGGCAGGAGGAAGACAAAGAACAAAAAAACAGTAATTTAATAAAAAAGAATGAAATACTACTACATGCTACGACATGGATGAACCTTGAAATCATTATGCTAAATGAAAGAAGCCAGTAACAAAAGACCACATATTGTACAACTGCACTTTTATGAAATATCTGCAATAAGCAAGTCTATAGAGACAGAAAATAGATTAGCAGATGCCTAAGGCTGGGGGGGGGGGGCGGTGGTGGTGATGATGGTGATATGTGTGTATACAGGGTTGGGGGAAATGGGGAGTGACTGCTAATAATAGATACAGGGTTTCTTTTTGGGGTGATAAAAATGTTCTAAAATTGGTTGTGTAGATGGTTGCATAACTTTGTATATATACTAAAAACCACTGAACAGGACACTTTAAATGGGTTAATTGTACAGTATGTGAAATTATATCTGAAAAAAACTGTTTAAAAAAAAAAAGAAAGCAACAGTATATAACACAGAATTGCACCAACAACTGATTTCAGATTTTGATGAAGAAACCCCCTTGCCTTTTTTTGTCTTTTTTTTCCCAAGGAGTCTCACTAAAACTTTCAAGAGAAACTTCCATCTCCCTAAAGATAGCATGAAGCCGAAAATCTGACATCATTCTAATAAGGACAAAATTGATGAAGACTGTCAAAATGAGTCACTGCATCCCTTTACCCAGTCTTTTGTTTAATATATCTAGAAATACTGACACAAAATAACAGTAAAAGACAAAATAGATATAACATAGAACCTAAATCACTTAAGTCAAATAGAGGAAAAGGAGAGAAGGAATACTAGAAAAAAATTTTTTTAAGTTTATAAAAAACCTAGCACAGATTTTTATTTCTGGCAACAACGAATACTAAATATTAGAAAGAAAGAATGGAAGGAGTTCAAAAATGCTGGACAGATTTTTAAAAATCTTTAGAAATTTATTGACTGTGCTCAAAAGAAAATAAAAAGGTAACTGTCAAAAGATAAAACAAAATTAAAAAACTGAAGCCTGCGAATAAGACACAGAAGAAGCTATTCTTTCTGGCCTTTGGTTGAGATTGAAGAGGGTTGTTTCCCTAAGAATCTGCAATAATGTAGTTCCAGTTAAAAAATACATATGTAGACACATAAATAAATAATATACAAACACACAAATGAAGAAAGAGATCCAGAAGTACATATATTTAGGTGCTAATAATGGTAATCTCCAGGCCCTGAAATTATGTTTGTATTTTCTCATTTTTTCTAGTTTTTTATATATAAATATTGCTTCTACAATAATATAAAGCTGCTTAAAATAAATTAACTGAAAAGTGTTCAGGGTTGCCTGCACAAAAGGAAACAAATCCTCTCTGAAGCAATGCATCCTTGGCCCAGACCCAGAAGTAGTCCTACAGATAAATTTCTCCCCCAAAATGAGCTCACAATTAACACACACATGCACTCGCACACTGCCACAACAGCTACCACCACCATGAGAAATGGCAAGCAGAAAACAAAGGGCAGATTCAGATCCCCTTAGATCTGATTTCAGATTCTCTAATTATCTGATATAAAATCAAAAATACACAATTTTGAAATTTCTGAAGAAAAAAAGGAAAGAATTAACAGAATGATAAATAAACAAAATAAAAAAGCAGATGTAAAAAGAACCAAACAGAACTCCTACAAATGAAAGCTATAATTACTGAGAGACAAAACTTAAGCAGTGGGTTAAACAGAAGATGTGAAGGGCAAATTAACAAACTGGAAAGATAGTCCTAAAAAAAATACTCAGACTGTAGCACCACATTGTAAAATGTAATGTAAAAGAAAGTTTAATAAACATGGAGGATAGAGTAAGAAAGTCTAATATACACATAATGAAAATACGTGGGATGTCAGATTAACAGAAAAGAGGCAATATTAGAAGAGAGAATATTAGCAGCCAGGAGGAGAAAAAAAAAGACAGTTTAACCTAAGAACAAATATTTGACTGACAGTCGGCTTCTCCAAAACAAAAAGGACTCCAGAGAGAGAAGGTAAAAATCTGTAAAACACTGACAGAAAAGTAACTGTTGACCTAAAACTACATACCCAACAAAACTATCTTTTAAGAACAAGGGTGAAATAAAGGCATCTTCAGACAAACATTGACAAACTTTACTATCAACAAGCCTTCTCTAAACAAATAATTAAAGGATGGCTTCAGTAAAAAAAATAACACCAAAGGCAGGTCTGAGATACAAAAGAAATCCATGAGGAGGGAAAAATGGAAAATATGTAGCTTGATCTAAAAGAACACTGATATGATTTATTTAACAGTACTTCCAATATTTAATTTATGGGGTTTAAAAAAAGAACTAAAATACAAGATAAGAACAGCTTAGGGCTTCCTAGGTGGCGCAGTGGTTGAGAATCCGCCTGCCAATGCAGGGGACACAGGTTCGATCCCTGCTCCAGGAAGATCCCACATGCCGTGGAACAACTAAGCCCATGTGCCACAACTATTGAGCCTGCACTTTAGAGCCTGTGAGCCACAACTGTTGAGCCCATGTGCTGCAACCACTGAAGCCCACGTGCCTAGAGCCTGTGCTCTGCAACAAGAGAAGCCACGGCAATCAGGAGCCTGCGCACCACAATGAAGAGGAGCCCCCACTCATCGCAACTAAAAAGAAACCTGCACACAGCAAAAAAAAAAAAAAAAAAAAAAAAAAGACCCAACACAGCGCCCCCCCCCAAAAAAAAAGGAACAGCTTAAAAATCATAATAGGGAAATTAAACATTCTAAGGGCATAAAAAGAGTAAGCTATTAATTACTCTCAGCCTTTGCTATGAAAAGTATGAAAGGTACAATTTCAAGGGTAGCCTCCCAAAAAACAGAAGTAGAGTGAAAAGTTTTAAACCAGTAGAAATAAAAATATGTAGAAATAATTATAAATGGTACAATTTCTTCCAGAATAATATAACAATTTTAAACTTGTTTCCACCTAATAACATAGTTTTAAAGTGTATAAAGGAGAAGTTGACAAATCCATTATAGTAATGGGAGATTTTAATTCATATTTCTCTATAACTGATAGATCAAGAAACAAAATTAATCAGGCTGCAAAAGTTTGAATATTACAATTAACAAACAAGCTTGCTCTGACTCTGTACCCAAACAATTAGAGAATACACTCTTTTTCAAGCACACATGGAACTTTAATGAAAACTCACAACATACTGCACCAAGCCAAGTTATTAACAAATGTCAAAGAATCATTATCACACAAACCACATTATCATACAAACAATCAAAATGAAAACAGACTGCTTGAAAAATACCACATATTTAGAAATCTAAAAGCATATTTCTAATAAACACTTATAAGTGAAATAAATCATAAGAAAAATTAGAAAATGCCTAAAAATAAGCATTTAAAAAAATACAACATACCAAAATTTGTGTGATGCAGCTATAGCAATTCTTTGAGGCATGCTGATAGCCTTAAGAATGCTCATATTCAAACTCTGAAATATGCATCCAAGTTAAAAAACAAAAAGAATAAAACGTATATTTTTCAAAGGCAAAATTCAAGTAGGCTGACAAAGTGTTGCACTATATAAATTCTCAGGAAATTTAAAATTTTGAAAATTCATAAAATACAAAAGTTATTTGTAAATTAGATAACTGTGAAGTGCATGCTTGTATCTTTAATATTGCATAAGAAATAAACTATGTTATTACTACTCTACCTCCAGCAAATAGACCAGTATCTGGCATATAATAAGCATTTAGCATATATTAGGTGATTGATACTAAACAACATGAAAATGTGAATATGCAAGCAGTTATTAAAATACTAGATTAAAAAAAGAACCACTTACCTGGTAATAAAATTTTATCTGTCTCACCAAAATGGACAGATTATGAATTCTAAGTGAGGCATCATTGTTGACTTTTTTATTTACTCTCTGACTCTCCGATTTAGGATTACTATAAGAAATAAAAAAAGAAATACTTTAGAAGTTATATTGAAATATACCTATCAACTTATAGAGGACTAATTTTAAAAATAATCATATAATACATTTTTTCTTTAAACAAACTGTGTATTCATCTTCATTAACGGATGATCCAAAAGGACATATGATTACTCTGACATGTATTCTGAGCTTTTAATTAATATAAATGCATCTGATATTTCAAAGACAGTGGCAAAATATAAGTCAGATGTTGCCTTTCATTCTCATTTTGTCTCTCCACTATCCTGCAATGAATAACATTTTATTTCCTTTGAATATGTATTTTCCACCACTCAAAATAAATCTATTTAAATCAAGACTGTAAAATATGGGTGATAACCAACAAATGTTGTATCTTTTCAATGGATAATAGGCACTATATTTGAGAGGGCAATATCCCAGAGAAATTAAAGAGTGAAGTGATGACACAAGGTAACATTTTTATCTTGGGTAAACTTTGTAAATTCAATAAAAGCAAAGGGTTGAATGAGTCTGAAGTAGCAGAACTGAAAAATAATAATAGGTAGGACATGGTTAAGAATGAGAAATTCAATGACACCAAAAACAAAGGCAACAAAAGCAAAAATAAACAAGTGTGACTACATCAAACTAAAAAGTTTCCTGGACAGCGAAGGATACAATCAACAAAATGAAAAGGCAAACTACTGAATGGGAGAAAATATTTGCCAATCATATATCTGATAGGGGTTAATTTCCAAAATATATAAAGTACTCATATAACTCAACAGCAAAAAAACAAATCTGATTTTAAAATGGGCAGAGGAACTGAACAGGCATTTTTCCAAAAAAGACATACAAATGGCCAACAGGTACATGAAAAGGTACTCAATATCACTAATAGTGAGGAAAATGCTATAAGAACCACAAAGAGATATTGCCTCACAACTGCTGGAATGTCAATCATCAAAAAACATAAGACGTAAGTGTTGGTGAGGATGTGGAGAAAATAGACCCCTTATGCACTGTTGTTGAGAACGTACTGGTGCAACCACTGTGGAGGTTCCTCAAAAAACTTAAAAATAGAACCACCATATGATCCAGCAATCCCACTTCTGGATATGTAAGCCAAAGGAAATAAACAGGATCTCAAAGAGGTACTGGCACTCCTATGTTCACTGCAGCATTATTTACAATAGCCAAGATATGGAAACAACTCAAATGTCCTTCAACAGATAAACAGATAAAAACCACATGAAACACACACACACACACACACACACACACACACATACAGAGACAGAGAGAGAAAGAGAAGAATATTATTCAGACATGAGAAAGAAGGAAATCCTGCCATCTGTGAAAACATGGATGCAACCTTGAGGGCATCATGCTAAGTGTAACAAGCCAGAAAGAGACAGAAAAACACTGTATGCTCTTACTTATATGTAGAATCTAAAAAAAAGTCAAACTCATAGGAACAGAGAGTAGAAAAGCAGCTACCAGTGTCTGGGGGCAGGGGAGTTGGCTGGGAATAGGGAGAGGTTGGTAAAAGGGTACAAACTTTCAGGTATAAGATGAATAAGGCCTAAAGATCTAATATAAAACATGGTAACTACTGTATTATATAATTGAAATTTGCTATGAGTGTAGAACTTAAGTGTTCTCTCTATTACACACACACACACACAAATGTGAGGTGATGGATGTGTTAATTAACTAAATGGTGGGAATCCATTTACATGTATATATACATCAAATCACCACTATGTACACTCCAAATATATTACAATTTTATTTGTCAACTATATGTCAATAAGGCTGAAGAAAATTAAAATTTTTAATTGAAAAACTTTTTTAAAGAATGGGAAATTTAAGTAAAAGTGGTGGCACCAGAACAGAAGAGTAAGTTAATGCCAAAACATAAGTAAGAATGATCTAGTTACTCATTAGGACAAGGAGGTCAAGCCAGAAAAAGACATTGCCAGATGAAATGGCAGATAGTAAATCAGGATTCCCTACACAAGGGCTGAGTGCATAGTATCATAAACCAGAAACCTAAGAAGTTTCTGGGACAGAGTACTACCCCTATGATTATAGACTTTAAATGCAGGCACCTCCACAAGAGAATGCAGAGAAGTAAAGAAACTGACACCTATCCAACAGAGAACAGAAACTGAACAGAAACTTCTCATTCCTTAATCCCTCCCTTTTTTACATAGTCTATTGCATTCCTAATACCTTCAGTTTCTTCCCTAGACAGCACTCCATGGGGCTTTATTTCAGCAATTTTTGTTTTTGTTTTTGTGGGCTATATTTATCAATATTTACTGTATAAGAAAATAAAACAGAAAATTTCAGAATTACTTGTTTACTTATTAACTCCTTAGAAAATAATAAACCTATTACATGCTTACAAATACCACACCAAAAAAAAATTTTTAGCAAGAAGACTGGCATTGTTTTACTATTTTTACACATCTCTTTTAATACCTAGTTTAGTTTTTTAAAAAAGGCTGATGTTCATCTTTGCTTCTGCATTCAATCTACTGTGTGTGTTATTTTGGAAAGAAAATCAGCCTCACAAAGATATTTAGTTAGAAGCAGGAAGTAGGAAACCCCTATGGACCCTCTAAAAGGATCCTCAAACCATACTATGAGAACTATTGCTTTACTTCAACTATTCTCTTCCCAGCACTCCCAACATTGATCCTTATGTCCTTTGATCACATTCACACTGTCCATCCCTAGATCAGCTCAACCATCTACACTGAGATTGCTCATAGTATACTAGGTGAGAAAATAATAAACTCAGCTAAAATATCAAATAGGAAGGAATAGCTAGTACCAAATTTGCCTTTTTGCCATAAAGAATTAGAAAACTGGACAAAACATACAAAATAACTATTTTCAGACTTTGAACAGCAAGTAATGCAAGACTATAAATCCTAGCAAAGCTCTCTCTAGTGAAGCAGTAAGGTACTTTCCAGAATGAGGTATAAGAAGGGGTAGCCCACGTCTCTCTGAACTTGAGGAGACAAAGTTTGGAGTTCAAGGGTGTTAAAGAATACCAGAGACAAGGGAACCACACAAACAAAGAGCTCCCAAAATATGCCCTTAAGATATTGGCTAAATACTAAATTGTATATATGTACCCTAAAACTCCAGGAGGCTAAGCAGAGGACAAGCACAGAAAAGCTGGAAGCTAAATAACACCCAAAGCTCACAAAGCGCAGAGAGGAATTTAAGTTCCGACCAGCCAGAATAAACATCTAGAGCACTAGTAGAGACCTCAGAAGAGTCATGTCTTGGAACTAAACTAGCAGTTAAGTAAAAGCTATTCCAGAAGCTCCCTAACAAAGCTTTAAAAACAAGCACTGAAAGATCAAGCTGGGATTCCCTGGCTGTCCAGTGGTTAAGACTCTGTACTTCCACTTCAGGGGACATGGGTTTGATCCTTGGTCGGGGAACTAAGAGCAGATGAGGATTTCAAAGCAGCTGTTTTGAATATACTAAAGGACTTAAAAAAAAACATAAATATTATATGGAGAAAAATGTAAACTATTTCTTAAAAACCCAAATGGAACTTCTAGAGCTAAACAATACAATATTTGAAATGAAAAATTCATTGCTTGTGCTTAACAAAAGATCAGAAACTATAACAAAAAATTAGTGAACTTGAAGACACAGGAAAAAAAAATTCCAAAGCACACAGAGGAAAAAAAAAAAAAACCCTGAAATTAATGAAAGAGACTAAATGACCTTACAACATCAGACTTACAGAAAAGTTGCACAAAAAAGTACGAGCTTTTTCCTACACCACTTAAGAATAAATTATTGACCTGATACACAATAGCCCACAAATATTTTAGTATTTATCTTGTACAAACATAGATAACTATCAAAATTGGGAAATTGACAATTATATAATTACTATAATCCAATCTTCAGAATCCATTCAAGTTTGTTGTTCCAGATAACGAACAGATTTATAGAAAAATGAACTAGTCCAGGACCACACTTTGCATTCAGTAATCTGAACTGCAATTTTTAGTCTCTTTCAGCTGGTACAATTTCTACCTTCCCTTGAAATTCATGACCTAGACACTTCAAAAGGTTACAGGCCAGTTATTTCATAAAATATCCTTCAACTGGGTTTGTCTGATTAAACTGTATATTACTTATAATTAAGTTCAGGTTATGTATCTGTGACAGGAAAAACAGAAGAGATGCTCTGATCTCGATGCAACCTAAGAGGTGGTACATGATTTCAATTTATCCCATTACTGATGTCACTCATTTTTATCATTAGATAAAACTGGTATCTGCTGGTTTTCTCCATGACAGTTACTATTTTCCTTTTGTAATTATTATTTTGTAAAGACATACTCTGAAACTATGTCAGTAATCTGATACTTACCTATCTTCAATTTATTTATGTGTTTGTTGGTTTACATCAGTATACACTCATGGTTGCCCATAATTATCAGTGGATCATAATCTAGTACTAGAATTACATTTATAACTACCATAGATTGCCTTTTCATTCTGTCCACTGTTTCCTTTATTGTGCATTAGTTTTTTTAGCTTAATGCAGTCCTACTTGTCTATTTTTGCTTTTAATGCCATAGTTTTGGAATCATATCCATCGAGTTCTTCTTCAAAACCACTTTATAATTTTCTCTAGGAAGGCCTTTTATTAGCTATATTCTTAAATACCTTCTAGTTTTTGCTGTTAGTGTGAGTGTAATATTTAAAAAATATATTTGCTAGTAGGTTATTATTGATATGTAAATGCAATCAATTTTTGTGTATTGCTCTTATCTTTAGAAACCCTGCTAAACTCTAACAGGTTGTCTGTTGGTGCTCTTGCAGGTTCTCTTGAATATAATTTGTAGTTTTTCATATTGATAACCAATTATCCCAACATCAATTACTAAAGAGCTTATCGTTTCCCACTGATCTCTATAATCATACTAGATTCCCATGTAAGGGTGGATATATTTTTGGAGTCTGTTCTGTTCCTTTAACCCATCTGTCTACTCCTATGTCATTAAAACCTTCTAAATATTACTATACCTTTATTGTCATCTTGATTCTATTAGGGCAAGTAAGTCCCTCTCTTTTGTTTTTCTTTTCTAAATTGTCTTGCTTAGTCACATATGCTGCTCTTTTCTATGAATTTTAGAATATTTATAAGATTCTATGAAAAAGCTTGTTGAGATTTATTAGATTTTATTAATAATATTAATTTGATGAAGACTGACATTTGCATCAGTAAAATTCCCCCACAAATGTCTTTACATTTAAGTAAGATTTTTTTTCCTACTTGGGTTTTTGTTTGTGAAATGGATTTCTTTTCCATCACATTCGCTACCTGGTCATTGCTAGTGTATAACAGGAAAACTGTAGTTTTTGTATATTGCACTTATAATTAACCACCTTACAAAATTTATATTCAGTTCATTTTGGGTTTTCTAGGTTAAAAAAAAATGTCAGCAATGACAGTTTATCTCTTTTCCAATCGTATATCTCATTTCTGTTTCTTTACTTAACTGTATTAACAAATAATAATGGAGATAAAAGCAATCCTTATCTTGTTCTCAAATTTCATGGGACTGCTTTCAATGTTTTGCCATGGATGCATGATGTTCATGTAATTTTCTGATGAATACCCTCCTTCAAATTAAGTTCCTTCCTATTCCTATTCAATAGCTTAATTGGTGCTGAATTTTTCCTACATCTACTCCTGTCTGATTCTTCTCATTTATTATGTTAATATAGTGAATTATATGGTTACATCTTTAACACTGAATAATCTTTACAATCCTAGACTATTTACTCCATCAGCCCCACCCCATACTGTAACAACTAATCCCATTTTTGGGTACATCATTCTATTATAGGTGTTGCAATACCAATTGCCTTTACACCTCTCACTTTCTCACTAGAATGTAAGCTCCCTGACACCAGGGACCTTATCTTATTCTCTAAAAATTAGCATATATCCTAACCAAATGTTTGAATAAGTAAAAAGAATAAATGATCTGAGACCAAGCACAGTGTTTTAAAAATTGTTGCTTATTATTAAGAGTTATCAGATGACATCCTCCAAGCTAGAAACTCATTTGGCAGCCTGGACTAGACACTCCCTACTAAGGTTTGTGTCCCAAAGATCAGCTGAGTAACAAGAGTCCTAAACCACAATCTAAGATGTACAGAACAAGCAAGAATAATAGTAAAGTAAGTTAAATTTAACTTTCAACTGATTTATACTTAAAGCAAATAATGAGTAATGAATAGTAGTCCCAAAGCAAATGGGAGTACAAGTGGAAAAGTGGGTCTCCTAGGTAAAGGTATCAACTAGAACTAGTTACTTACAAAAAACAAGGAGACTATATTGTAGAAGTCACATCACGTATCATGGCAGACAAAAGACAAACAGCAGCATGGTCAGGAAGTCGTCGTTAAAACTTCAGAGAGCTGAAGGAAAAATCCTACTTTATGTAATCAACTGGGTACACGTTTTGTCAGTAAGTTAAACACTCACATACCGTGGCTATATTACTTAATGTATAAGAGCTTAGTTTAGTCAAGCTATCATTGTGGAGAAAAGTATATTTGTAATTGGGGAAACAGAGTAGGAACAACCCTAGTAAAAATGTTAGGTATACTACAGTTATGTAAATTTCATTTGCAATCACAGACACTCAGTAAATATCTTTTCTCGCTAGTCTTCTTCCATCTTTTTATTTCTATTTTCCTTACTCTGTATTTGAATTCCTTTAAATTACCTCTCACCCATGGCTATCTCTTTAATGATAACATTTAGACCTAAAAAAAATACTTTAGAGATTATCTTGTTTCATTGTAAATCAGAAAACTGAAGTCCAAAGTAGTAATTTGCCTAGGCTCTTACAACTTTTTCGCTTTACTCTTTCAACCTTTTCTCTTATCATTCAGGAAAACAAAGAAAAGACCGAAAGAAAAAGGTTTCACCAATGTTATCTATAAAACTCACGTGTACAATAAATCATTTTTATTGTACTGTCTGAGCATATTCCTAATTGTTTTCATAGTGATTATCAAACTAAAGAATATTTATTTCCTTCCCTGCACAGGTCATTACAGCAATATTTTATTTAAAACCTTAGGTATTTAATTCTGATGACAAATATTTAAGAAAGATTTTAGTATTTGGTTGGCCAAAAAGTTCATTTGGGTTTTCCCAAATGAACTTTTTGGCAAACCCAATATTTACTACTGAAGAGGTATGTAAACTAAAGAAAATTGTACAAATTTACAATGCAAGCCCATTGTTACAACATATAATTTGGATTATACTTTGGGATGGATGTATAATATTCCAAAAAACACATGTGATTTCATTCCCACTTTAACAAATTTTATTATGTAAATATTATCTTTGCCCTGACAGAATTGTTACCAAGTTTCTGTGTTCTTAAAGTGATTTTTTTAATTGTTTTAAAGTTTCTTTTAAAATTTTATGTTCAACATTCCTCATATGATATTTCAAAATTTATTCAGTTGCCAGAAAGGCCTATAGTCTCCTTTGCATAAAGCTCTTCTAAGAATTAGCAAGTTTTAGAATTATGGTTTGTTCAAAATCTTTTAAGAATTGTTTTCTGCAAAAAAAAAAAATTTGTAGGTTTTATATTAAGTTTCTTCAGTCTCTAAGAATACTTATAACAAAACAATTCTGAATATAAAAGGAGGGAACAGTTCAACTTTTATATACTAAGGCTATCAAATGAAATTATTTTAGAAATCTGGGGAAAAAGCAACTTAGATATGCTAGGGAAAGTATTTTGAAAAATTTACAGAAAAGTACTTCAACACCTAAAATTAACCTCACTTTCAACAGGAATCTTAAAGATAGGGGAATGAAAGTTTTCTGCATCCTTTTATAAAACTGTGGTGGCTTTATGTTTACAGATATTTGCTATGATTATATGGGATTTGAAGGGATTTCTAGTTGACTAGTAGACTCTACTAGATACTAACTAGATTTAGTAGATCTAGTAGACTCATTAGCAAATCCAATAGAATAGTGGAGTTCTTTTGTAGAACTGCCTGACATCTGGGTACTCAATGCCTCAGTTTCAGTTTCTAAACTACACTGTACCTTTTGGGAGCTTTTTTAGTGATCAATCAGAACTGGAACATTCCTACTTCTTTAGAATCATTGGATATTACATCACAGTCCACTCATAAAGTTCTGGAATTGGAGACCAGGGTAACTGCTAACCACTCTAGGCAGGGACCTAGAGAGCAATAAACTTTCAATTAAAAGGCTTGGGTTTCCCATTTGATTCATGCCTTATTTGAGTTAGGATCATACTGACATATGTTAGGATCATGAAAACAGGCCCTTTGACCCCAAGAACATGATCTTCCTACCTAAGTGAGAGGGACTTGCCTCTGGTGAAACTGCCTGAAAAGTCAATCTCAACTCCCATGAAAAACAGGTGAATATTTAAGCATGGATCTACTGAAAATTATACAAATCAAGAAAATTAGTAACTTTAGGAAAGCAGTATTTTTTTAAAAAGAAAAGTAGAATAATGATACACTACCTGACTCTGAAGGAAATATTATATGTGAACACTGATTACTGATTTAACTAAACTTGTAGTAAATAAATTAGAAGGACAGGGTAAGAAAATAAAGAGATGGGACATAAAAGAAAAAGCTAAAATCTCACCTACCATTATCAGGAAGCCAGTAGATAATGCCTAAAAGGGATAAATCAAGAAATACAAGGGTAAAAAAAATAAATTCTAGGGTAGGCATATTCTCACTATATTTGGGACTAAGTGACAGAAGAAACTGCTAAAGTTAGGGCAGGGATGGCCGTTTTCATCATGAACTTTTTGGCATTAACTAATTCTTTTAACCATGTAAAACATTTTTTTAAAAAAGAGATAAGACACACACAAAAAATTCTGTTTCATGAAGCCTGCTTATTTTATTTACTTCTAGGGAAAAATATGAAGCTATATATGTGAGATTCAATGCTAGAGATTCAGAGTTGTAAGATGTGTGAGACTATGCATAAGAAAATAAAACAATATGAAACATTTCTTCTGTAAAAAGTATGCATTCTATGTAAATACAGAAAGCACTCCATTCCTGCACGTATTTTAAGGTTTATTTCTTTACACCATAAAAGTCAAAGTACCAAAAAAAAACAAAAAAAAAGTCAAAGTACAGCAATTTAATCACACTTGGTATGAGTCCAAAATTCTCTAAAAAGAAATTGTAGTCTATTTAGTATTCTAAATATCCTGTCTTTCCTTCATGTTTAATATTTAAAATGCTAAACAAAGATTAATTCAGAATAGACAGATAATTAATGAAGTGTTGTTTAAGCTCTTTTTGAAAGCATACATTTTTTTTCCAAAAAAAAAAAAAATGACTATCTTTGGAAAGGCCTTTTTCTAAAATAAAAGATGAGCTATTGAATGATACACACATGATATGAGAGCAAGTACCTTTCTAATCAAACACAGCTATTTGTAAGCCAACAGAATCTCAAATCGACTGTTTCCTCTTAAAAGGTGAAAACTGAAAAATGCTTTAGAGGCAAATAGCCTAGCAATATAGCTCAAATCTGTCCAGCCAGAAGTTAAATGCAACATGGCAGTAAAAGATAACCTCAAGCAATTTCACATTTATAAATGACCTACTTATGACAAGATACATTAATTTCAATAAACAGGCTATAGTATTATCTGCCACTGTATACAGTAATTTTTAAATTAGAGTAATAAAAGAGGAAGGAAAAGTTAGCAATTCTGCAACACTAATATTCTAAGATTTGGTCCTTATATAACCAAGGGTTATGTCTTTACTTATTCATTGACTAATATCTATGAAAAACAGAAATCTGATAGTTTTAATGGCTTTATGCTCTTCTACCCAGACTGCAAACCTGTTATGTATCCTCTTGGACCATCTGTTTAGTGTTGGTGCTTAACAACTACATGTGCTCATGTTTTTGATAATGTCATTCTAATTTAAAGCTAGTTGTATACAGGGTTTAAAAAAAATTTTTTTGAAACGTGTAACCACATAGTATTTACATGTCACCTGGAAACATTCTGAAATAAGTTATTTGCATATCTAATTTCAAATGTACATATACCAGAATGATAGCTTTATGAAAAATTATTAATTGGGTAAATATCATCACATTTAGGGTTATCCAAGTAGTAATGTATCAGGGAAATAAGTGGTTTTAAAAAAAAGTATCCCGTCACCTTAGTATCTCCCCATTCTCACAAACTCAATCATTGTGCATGATGGCCAACAATAAAGCCTAACAGTAATATAATCTTTTAAATATCTACAAAATATTTTCACATATGTTAATTGATTTGATCTTCACAATGACTGAACAGTCATTCCTGGAGAGGTATGTGCTACATAATTACCACATAGAGATTATGGACACAGCCCCAAGCCTCTCCATGTACATTCTCATAAGATACATATATTAAGATTCAAAAGTTGAAGAAATATCTGACATTTCTAGTTAGCCCAGGATTGATCTAGCAGTACAACATGATATTCACAGATGTAACAAACAGAACTAATGCTTTGATTTAAAAATTACAAATGGACACAAACAGAATAAAACTCCAATACACTTAACTCTGGTTTTATCTGAATTGGATACAATGACTAAAGATCTACCCTTTAGTTCTTAGAATGAGCTGCCATGAGCCCTTCAAATATTAGTCTAGCAGTTATCAACTTTTCTGAAGACCTCTTTTCACTTTTTTTTTTTAAGTTTTTTTGATGGACCATTTTTAAAGTCTTTATTGAATTTGTTACAATAATCCTTCTGTTTTCTGTTTTGGTTTTTTTGGGCCAGGAGGCATATGGGATCTTAGCTCCCCCACCAGGCATCAAACCCACACCCCCTGCACTGGAAGGTGAAGTCTTAACCACTGGACCACCAGGGAAGTCCCCTGAAGACCTCTTTTCATTCTTAAAAATTACTGATAACTCTAAGGAGCTTTTATTTATGTGAGTTACATCTATCTATATCTACTATATTAGAAATTAAAATTAAGAAGTAAAAAATAATTTATTACTCCACCTAAAAATAACAAACTCGTATATTAACGTAAAGAGCATTTTTATAGTAAATAGCTACCTTATTCAAACACAGTAAAAATTTTAGAGGGTAGTGACATTCTTTCATAACAAAAAATCTCAAATTTCTTTAATGTTTGGCTTAATATAAGACATCTGAATTCTTAAACCTGCTTCTACAATTCAGTGTGTTGTGATATATTATTTTGCTCTAAGTATATGAAAAAAGTTGACCTTACACAAACATGAATCAGAAAAAGAGTAATTTAATAGCCTTTCCAGATAATTATTGATATTCTTCTTTGATACTACCAAAATTCAGTGAAGTGGTACTTTTTTTAAAGGTTGGATGCAATCTGGAATCCAAAGCCCTTATTAATGAACTTTTCTTACTGTTATACATTAAAATCTACTGGTTTATCTGGCATGTTGAATGGATCTTTTACATATGCATGATTTCTTATCAAGTATTGGTCACTCTGAAAATGTTGGTTCATTGTGTTATACAGATCTTCCAAATATTGCACATTTTACTATTCAGTATTTTAAAATTACATTGATTATTATCACCTCCAATCTCACTAGAAAAGTCTTTAAATATTGAGAAGCTACCAAGCTCATGGTTTCTATAATTCTATTTTATCACTGACAACACACAGTATTAGTTATTTTCCTTGAAGTTATAGGCTCACTTTCTTCATTTCTGAGAAAGTGCCGAATACTCAAGCCTGAATAACTATGGTTTGTCTGTCAGTCATTCTTTCAAGTAAAAACAGTATTCCACAAAATATAGACTTGTTCAGCCTTACAACTCAAAAAATCATGAGTACTTTTTCTTGAGATAATCATCATACCCCATTATGCAACAGAAGTTTTTTATGCATACTTCCCATTTTGTCCTACACAATGTAAAAAAGACACGTACAGGGGGCTTCCCTGGCAGTCCAGGGACTCTGTGCTTGCAATGCAGAGGGCACAGGTTTGATCCCTGGTCAGGGAGCTAGGATCCTGCACGCCACATGGAGTGGCCTTTAAAAAAAGAAAAAAAGATAAAAAGAAAAAAAAAAGACACATACAATACTCGAGGGTCAAGACTCAATAAAATAACTTTTACTGCTGCATCAAGGGCATTTTAAAGTGAAGCTGGATTTCTTTTTTAACCACAGTACACAGTGTGAAGAATACTGTGACTACCAGCACAATTTGGTACTGCTCTTTCATTCATGCTAAGATGTCGGCAGTTTCACCCACTTTTGCTTTCAGACCATCATTGCTTTTGCAACACGGGCAAGAAAGGCAAATGACATTTTAATATTATTATAAAAATAATTTTGACTTGACATCCCAACAGACCCCCAGGTGTCTGTTGATCCCACTTTGAGAACCACTGTATCAGGCAAATCAACTCCTGTTCTTGATTACAGAAACCTGAGAACTTAGTATTATGCTAATCAGCGCCTTCATAAACTAACAGAATCTTCATTTATTCAGTGGTCAACCACACGGCCAGTCACTGAAACAAAAACTGTTTATATAGCACCAATGAGCATCACTGATCAGCGACAAAACTTTCACCCACTGTCCTTAAGCCTTAAGAAAGGGTCACAGAAGTTTGTTTAAATCAGTATCAAAGGGCAGTATGTGCTCCAGAACCAGTCAGTCCCAGAGACTCAAGAAATCCAAAACTGAGCTGATGTGTAGTTAGGTATTTTCCTTGATCAGTGACAGACTTATTAACCAGTATGGCTTTCACTCCCACATTATAAATTCACTAAAGATACTTAACCTTAAGTCCATAAACCCTCCTAGGGTAATTTAAATAGTTCACTTAATTAATTATCCGTGACAGGTATCACTGTCATTTTTGAGAATCAATAAAGCCCTCTAAAATGAGGAAAAACTTTAAAAAGTATTTTCCAAAGTACAATCTCTTCTAATTAATGAACTAAAATATATAATCATAGAATCTTGAAGTAGAAAGTTTTAAAATTTGATAAGAAAATACTTTTTCATCATCAGTTTCTCTAATATTAAAAAAAAAATAGCCCCCATAACTCTAAGGGTAACTCTAAGAATATGAATTCTATTATAAGCAGAATTCTAGTAAACAAAACTGGTTTAAGATGCCCTTTTCAGTGTACCATAAAAGTGATCCAAAAGGATCACAAGCTAACTTTATTACAAGCCCACCAATTAAAGGCAAAATAATAGGTGCCTATTAAAAAAGCACCGGTAAGGACAGACAGAAATTAAAGAAAAAATACAGTAAAAAGAAGTAAAATAGAAGAGAAAAAAATAGCCACACATAAAACAAGTGCATTATTGAAGAAAAAAAAAAAGGTGATCAACTGAAAACCAAGTTAGAGGAAAAGCACACAAATAGAAAGGTAAGGAATGATTAATAGGCAAGATGGTCTACAAACGGTCTGAGAGGAATAAACTGTTTTGGGAACCTCCATTTTAATAATACAGGTCACTAGTTTTTAACAGAGGAACAAATCACCTAAGATTTATAATAAATATCAATCCCCAATTTTGAATAAACTCCATAGATCTTTTTGTCAGTTTCTGAGTGCTAAGCATCACTGGATAAGTTATTCAACCATGCTGACTGAACGTGTGGTTTCCAAATCTCCAATAAGCTATTAATAACCCGCATGACAAAACTTGTATTCATCTTTAACTGACTTCCTTTGTGATTTCCATCCAGCAGCCTTGTGAAATTTTCCACTTTCCTCAAACCCCCAGCCTTTTAATGTTGCTGTTTCCTAGGATATGTCATTGGCCCTCTTGTGTATTTTTTTTTGACACCCATGTCCTTAGTTTCTATTACAAACATAAAAGCTAATTCTCATCTCTATCTTTATTCTAAACCTTTCTCCTCTGAGCACTAGACCTATGTATATCCACCTGCCCACGAGATATTTCTCACTGCTCACCAAGCATAAAATAAACTTAAAATTATTTTCCACATTTCCCCTTCCCTCAACTTTTCATAATGCCTTACTTACAAAAGGCACTACCATCCATTCTTCATCCAAGTAAAAAACTTGATAACCATCCTAGAAACATCCCTCTCTCATTCTCCATACCAAACCTGTAACCAAGTCCCATCATGTCAGCATTCTCTCTCTTCCTTATCATTTCTACATCAATGTGGTTTCTATCTTTGTTCTGGCCCTTATCAGCACCAACATCAGTCCTTCTAAAATGCAAATGCTATCTGTTTCAATTCCTCTAATGTTCTATACCCTATATTACTGTTTTTCAAGCTGGAGTAAAGTAGTGAGAAATACCTTTTAAAGAAACAAACTGGATCTGTCCATAGACATCCTAAGAGTCCAAGGTGCCTGATTGAAAAAATGGCTTAAGAAACTAATCTTAGTCTATGAAAAAAATATCTTTCAATTGTGAATTAACACTGCAAAAGAAATTTATACTACCCCTTGAAAAAGAATTTAAATTACTGATATGAAAACACAAAAATTAAAATTTCTAAAGACTCCCAAGAAAACCTGTGGACCCAGTTAAAGAAACACCAGCTAAGATGGTTAATTTTATGTGTTAACTTGGCTGGACCACAGTGTCCAGATAGTTGGTCAAATATTATTCTGGATATTCTGGGAAGTTGTTTTCTAGACAAGATTAACATTTAAGTCAACAGATTTTAAGTAAAGCACATTACCCTCCATAATGTGGATGGGCCTTATCCAGTCATCCAAAGGCCTTAATGTAACAAAGACTGACCTGCTAGAAAATTGCCTTTGAACTCAGTGCATTTCTTCCCTGAGTTCATGCAGGCCAACTCCATTAGATTTTGAACTAAGGTTCCACAATCTCACAAGCCAATTCTTTAAAATAAACCTAAGTCTCTCTGGCTCTCTCTCTCTCTCCACACACACCCATTTTGTTAGTTCTGTCTCTCTGGAAAGAACCTGAATGAATATAAGTCTTTACAGGAAAAAAACGCAACCTTCTTAACATGATATCTTAAGGACAGCTTCCCACTTTTCACCTCTTCAAATTCATTTCCCATGTGTAAGAAGCATACAAGCTCTGCTTTGGCCAAACAGAATATCCTACAGTTCCCCAATTTCACCATTTTTATTCACATTTTCATGCTTCTTTTCATGCTATGTTCTTTATTTAAAATGTCCTTCCTCCTACTCCCACTAATTGTGACTCCTATTCACCCGATTACTCCTACCCAAGTTTTATGTCCCAATTCAAATGTTTCCTCCTCCAAGAAGCCTTTCCACCATGTAAATAATCACCCTTCTCTTTGTGCCAACACTGTACCAAGAACATAATTCCATTTCATAGCACATAGGTCACACTGCAATTTGTTTACGTGCTTGTCTCCCTTACTAGTGGGCAAAGACTGTATCTTATTCAGCATCACATCCCTAGCACCCAGAGATAGCTTGTCATATAGACTTTGTTATATAGTAAGCACTCACAAACTATTAAATGAATGAACTGATCTTTGAATGAGCCATCCCTTCATCTTTCTCACTAAGTACTATATCTACAGATCCTGGCAAAAGAGATCTCTGCCCTGAGTCCCACTCTGGCCCTCCTTAGGACATGCCCCTCACCACTGGGCAAGAAGTCCATGGAAATAAGAGGATTTACCCATATACTCCCCCTTCTTGATGACACTCCATTTAATGAAACTATGGAATTTCTTGTTTAAATACCTCTAAACCAATTTCAGGACCTGCACAGGCCTCTTTCCCAGATCTGTCCTTTGGATGGACTATGCTACAGATATGTGCATCCCTGGGCCAAGGAGCAGCTATTTGGAGGAGCAAGTACAACAGCCTGGATCTCACGCATGCATGCAAGATGTCTACAGGCACGCAGAGAATACAGAGCCAGGGATGGGAACAGGAGGTTGGGATCCACTTCTTCTGATATAAAACTGTGAGTTTATGAATTCTAAATTCCACAAATTCTTAATTTGAATTTTAACTGTAAGGCTATGGACAAAAATCTCAATATGTTGAATATCATCAAGAAAGTTACTGGAAACCAAACTGAAGGCTCTGTATATTCTTATACCATACAAAACCACTAACTTGTTCTTAGTACTTCACCTCAGCAAGATATAACACAGGTGGGGAAAAGATCCAATAAAGGTAATTAAAATAAATAAGGGGCAAAGGGAAAACAAAAGAAAGAAGGAGAAACAGAAGACAAACTAAGAAGTAAAGCAAACTAAATTCTACAATACTAAAACTGGAGAGTATCCTCAAAATTTTGAAAATTAACAAAACTATAAAACATCTTCATTCATTCCTTTGACGTTTACTGAAAACTTATGAGGCACCAAATCTATGCCAGGTGCTGGCGATACATGCCAGGCACCATGCTAAGTGCTGGTGATTCACAACATACAATCTCCAGCTTCCAAATGCTAACTCTCTAGTAGTAATACCACTTTAACAATTCAGTAAAGGTAGATAAGGGATCACAGGGATCATGAGTGTGTTCTTAAAGAAGAAAAACAGGGACTTCCCTGGCAGTCCAGTGGTTAAGACTCTGCGCTTCAAACATAGGTGTATGGGTTAGATCCCTGATCGGGGATCTAATATTCCACATGCCATGTGGCACAGCCAAAAAAAAAAAGCAGCAGCAAAACAAAACTAAACAAAAATTGTAGGAGAGAAACCATATCAAAATTCAGATTCAGTGTCATACTTGGTAAGACAACTTATATATTTTATAAGTCATTTTAGGGTTATTATAGTCATGAAGTTAGCACAATCTATTTTTGAATCTTAAGCACTGATAGAATGAAGATTTCTCAGTTGACTTCCTCTATTAAATGGCTTCTTTAGGTACACTTTATGAAGCTGCTTCTCAGGAAATACTTAAGCAGAAGTTGGATGACCATGTGTCATATAAGAATGATTTTCATAGTAGATGATTTCTAAAGTCCCTTCAAATTCAAGATTCTAAAAGAAGAAATGCAAGTATATCACTATTACCACATAATTCAAGTACAGATTTCTATAGCTATCTAATGGGGATGAATCATAAAGAGTAATTCCAAATATTGCTCTGATACTATTAACAATTTCTCAGTACTTAAAACCATAACTTATCCATATTTTCAACTGCTTAGGTAATATGACTAGGATTATGAAATCAATTACAATCTCACAAATTCCTTAAAAATTCACAGCGAGTAATATTCTAAATTGGTTGCAAAACTGCATGACATCTCAAACAGGAAAATGATTATTTCCACTTCACTGTCACCAAGCCCTATGTCTGATAACTAGCAGCACCGAGGAAAAAAGATTTCATTTGGTTGAAGTAGGAAAATGCCCTGCAGCATGCAGAAGAGTTAGCCCATCATTCCAGATCTCTAAATAGCTTCCTCTTCCCATTAGCTAAAGAGGACTGATGCCGTGTCACAAGCTCTTACAGAGATTCTTTGATTCAAGGAGCTACTCAATGAAATTCAGGATTCATCTCTGAATACACTGAATCCCAAATGAGTGAACAGACTCCGAAATTATAAGGCAGAGTCATAAACTGGCACGAAGAGGTCAGCTCTTTACTTTCAAATTTCAGGTCAAAAATGGCAAATCCAGAGCCACTAAACTAATCAATATTCTTACTCTATTTTAATAAACTCTTTATGTGAAAAAAATTCTACCATAACAATCCTATAACAAAATTCTATGTCACATCTGAAAGCAGGAATGCAAGACAGGGCAAAATGTAATTGTAAGTATTTAAACAGATTTCCACTTCTGGCCAAGATGAAATAAAAGGAACTAAATTTACCCTCCTGCCTGAAACAACTGGGGAAAAAAAAAGACAAAACATATGAAGCATTTTTCAAAACAACGGTCATCAGGCAACAAAGGACAGTAGATAGGTGGGAAACATACAAGGTAAGTCCTACAGTTGCTCCAGTTTATTGCCTTGAAAGAATTTCTAGGCCACAGAACACAAATGGGGAACCTAGGCAGAGCACAGTGGTCTCCCAGAGTTGAGGAGACAGCAAGGTGACTGTCATATACAAAGCAGAGTACCTAAGAAGAGCTGCGAAAGATCCAGAGATCTGTACAGAGTATCCCTCAAGTCTTCAGCTGAGTATTTTTAAGTATATATGTGTGAGGAAACTACCCACGTACAGTGAAAGAACCACCAAAAAGGATTAGAGGGAACACCATCCAGAGCTCACACAGGTCCAGGAATAGTTCCTGTTCCCCCCAGCCAGAGTACTCAGAAGGGTTCTGCCTCAACAGTGCAACAAAGCAAAGTGGTACTGCCTAACACAACTCAAAAGCAAGATCTGAAAAGATCACTGTTTCCAAGTAACTTAACTGCATTCCAGAACAAAGCTCAAGAATATTTTTAATAGGATACAAAAATATCCTACATCCAACAACAAAGCAAATTTTCAAGTGTCTGCCATCTAATCAAAAATTACCAGGTATGCAGAGTTCCTAGGTGGTGCAGTGGGTAAGAATCTGCCTGCTAATGCAGGGCACACAGGTTTGATCCCTGCCCCAGGAAGATACCACATGCCACAGAGCAACTAAGCCCGTGAACCACAATGACTGAGCCTGCGCTCTAGAGCCCGTGAGCCACAACTATTGAGCCCATGTGCCACTATTACTGAAGCCCATGTGCCACTACTACTGAAGCCCACACGCCTAGAGCCCGTGCTCTGCAACAAGAGAAGCCACCAAAATGAGGAGCCTGTGCACCACAATGAAGAAGCCCCCGCTCACCGCAACTAGAGAAAGCCCGTGTGCAGCAATGAAGACCCAACACAGCCAATAAAATAAATAAATTTATTAAAAAAAAAATTACCAGGTATGCAAAAGCAAGAAAACACAATAATGAGAAAAATCAATCAAAAACAATCAAGAAATGGCACAGCCAGTATTAGTAAACATGAACATTAAGCCAGTTACTATTGTATTCTATATGTTCAAGAAGCTACAGAAAAGACAAAGCATGAAATCTATAGACATGGAAGATATAAAAAAGACTGAATTTTTAGAGCTGGAACTATAGTATCTGAAATGAAAAATATACTGGATGGGATTAACAGCAGATTAAACATTACAGAAAAAAAAGATTAATGAATTTAGCAAGATTATCCAAAGTGAAACAGAGAGAAAAAGACTGGAAAAAAAAAATTGAATGGATATCAGTGAACATCAAGCAGCCTGATATACATGTAAGTGGACTTCCAAAAAGGAGGAAAGGGGGCAAAGAAAGGATATATATTTAAAGAAATAATGGCCAAAATTTCCAAATTTGATAAAAACTACAAAACCACAGATCTAAGAAGCTCAATGAACTCCAAGCACAAGAAACAGGAAGAAAAATACATATGCTACATTTACAAACGGTGCTTGCTCACAAATTCTATAACCAAATGTAATCTAGAAATTACTTAGACTGAAGCTAACTTTTAGATTAACTTACTGGGTACAATTTCAACCAACAATTGAATAGAGTATATTAAATCAAACATTAATTTGAGCAAAGTGCTTAACAGAAATCTTAGTGATTTCAAAATTAGCAAAATATAGCTTTTAAAACAATGTATTTTGTTGCCCTATTAGGTAAAGAATTAGGTAATATATTAAAATATATTTGTGTTGATCTTATTTTAGTAAGTTTTTTTTTAAAGCTAAAACATACATCCTCCTTTTTTTCTTAATTTTCTTCTTTAATTTACATACGTCATTCAGAACAGAATTAGGACACTGAAAAAACTTTTAAAGAAACTGAGAGGTGCAACTGAAAACAGAAGCAGATTTGAGGTTTGGAATGGAGCTAGTCCTCCCAAAAAAACAACCTGGCAACCACTATTTTGGAACACCATTACTTTCAAAATATACACACATATATATTTTAAGTATAAAACTGTACCCAAAGTGGAACAAGCTTAGGTGTCTGTTTTTAGCACCTCGGCTAACTATTCAGGATTCGAGAAAATCTAAATATTTTTTGGAAAAAGAATCATTCAAATAAAAACCATTAAAGGGGATAACTAAAGTATTTTCCTATTTTTGTGAGCACACCTGTTTTTTTTTAGTGTTCAGCATACAAATTCAAAATTTTCTGTCTAAAAACAAACAAGAAAAGGGACACAGGGGAACAAGTTCTGAGCATCTATGTAATGGCTACCCTTCCTGTCATTTGTGTTCCCTAAAAGAGAAGTCAGTTTAATTATTCTACCATTTTGCTTGGGAAATAGTGGGATATTTTGAAGATTAAAGATAGTTCCATGGGAGAGCTGCCCAAAATATACTTCTTATCCCTGGAAATAATTAATTTCTACATTCCCTTTTGCTTCTTTAAGAAAAAAAAATACACACACATTCATGTAACATATATTTCTTTGGATGCCTATACAAATAAAACATTTTTGGAAAACCCATGTAGTAGTATAATACTTCCCTGTAGGATCAACACATACATGAAAAACACAAAAATCTCTTTGAGCATATAGACTACAAGCCTCTTTGAGTACACAGACTGAGAAGTTTACCAGTGGAACAGTTATTTATGGATTCGACTTATACCTTCTTTTAAGTAGAAAAATCTAAAAAGAAAACTAATACCAAAAAAATACAGACGATCATTTATTTGCTAGATTATTAGTCTATTAACAGTAGCTTTATTCTCTGGTAATGATTATTTATTAATAATGAACTAAATTCCCACATATATAAAACATTAGAATGTCTTAAAATTGAAAATTCCAAACTACTCTTGTAATCAGGTTGTATTCAAGAGAAATAGCTGAATACACATTTTGAGCAAAATTGTAATATTCACTACAATGATGTGCTGAGAATGCACATATGCTACAATACCTATGACAAAAATGCAGTTTTAATTTCACTGATCAGCTACCAATATGATTTCGATATTCAACTGCCACCTCAAAAACACTTTCCTACGTAATTTAAACCCAATATCATAAACATAAAAGACAAAGATCTGCCTATTAAATTATCAGCTAGCTGTCATCAAGATTTCAACCACCTGCCATTTCAAAACTAGCTCTAAGAATACCTTAAAATGATTCCCCAAATATTAATCTAATAATTCACACAGTAAATCATCTAATCAGACTTTAGTTAAATGCATTTAAATTACTTCCTACAGCAACAGTCCTCACCAATCAGAACTGCTGTTTGAAATTCTTCCCTCTGAAATCTGTTATTACTTCACAGTTTTAAAATTTAAGCCATTTATTTTTAGACACAAAGGTTTAATAAGAAACATTTCAGCACCAAATGCACATAACTTCACAGTAAAGCCTTCTCCCCCCCACCCCCCACCCCCCCCGTAGGAAACTATTCTAATTCTCCTCCTCATTTTACCAAATTACCAAAGAGGACGCAATGTGGTTTGGATTTCAGCACTGAAGACAATAAGTGACAATACATGATTTGCAGAATGAAAAATTAAGTTTCACAATTTTAACAGGTATAATTACTGGCTTGTGATAAATGGGCTGGGCATGTAAGATTATCAGTCCTTTCAAGGTCCAATTCTTAAACCACCTGAATTTTTCTCGCCAAAGAACTAAATTAGGATCTTAAAACATAAAGTCTGTAAGTTCACAGTATGCAAGTTAAAAAAAAAAAGTTGCCTAGAAAAAAAAAAAAAAAAGAACACTTACATTTGGAGCATGACTTGGTTCAAGAACACCCCATCCACCAAAGCCACATATTCATCCAGGTTGGTCCCATTTCCTGCGGCCAGAGGTCCAAACGTTTTAACCTACGACAGAATGATGATCATTACGGCACGAACGCCCACTTCCATCTCCGCAGCCACAAATAATGCAGCAAAATATACAATAAATAACACCCACTTACCCAAGTGACCAAGGGGCTGGTCATGAACTGCTCCAGAAGGGGAGTAAAAATCTCGTTCTCCATTTTACAGAGAATGTACTTGAAAAAAGGAACTACCACAAAAATACGCCTAGGGAATTGGTCACTAAACGTTGAAAAAGTAAGTAAAAATCAATGAAAGCCCATTTTGGCACGGGAAGAAAATCCCATCGTGGAGGGGAGAAAAACTCTCCCTCCTCAAAAAACACCCCAGAGGGAAACAAGCCGAAATCCCGAGAAGTGGCTTCGACAGCAGCCACGAGCGGCAGCCTGCACTGGAAATGTCTGTACCGGGCGAGGAGAGGCAGAGAAAAGGCATCTGGAGGAGGAGGAAGGGAGAAGGGGCTGGAGCAGCAAGACAAAAAGCCCGTCAAGGTTGCCCAGCTCCTGGAGGAGCCAGACCAGCGAGGCTGTCGCCAATGAATTAATCCCACCGCGGGCTAAATGAAACCCCACGTTAGAGACCACGCTAAGGGTTCCGAGCGGCCGCCAGCCTCGACCTCCGCGTTCGGCTCCACACGTTCCAGTCACCAGTGGGCATGGAGCCGATGTGACCCGCGGAGCCTCCCCTGCCCGCAGCCCCTCACCAGCGACAGGCAGGGCTCGCCCCTTCCCACCGACCGCACGCCATCCCTCCGCCGACCCTGAGCCTCGCCGCCTGCCCCCTTCCCCTCCCGGGGGGGGTGGGGGCTTGAATGCGTGTCCCTAACCCCCCAGTTTCCAGAGCCCCGCCAGCCTTTTCAGGGCGCCTCTGGGAAGCCCTGGCAAAAATCACCGCCGCCCTCCAGCCTCCTCCTCCTCCGCCCTCTCTGGAGGAGCCGGAGTAACGGCCTCAGAACCGCAGTGCCGCATCACACCCCGCTCCTCGCCGCCCGACCAGCGCTTCCAGCCCGCCGTCAAAGGGGGCGCGCTGCTCCCTCCGCGCCCGTATCCTTCCGCCGACTCCCCGCCCCTCCCGCGCCGCAGCCTCTGGATTGTGGGAGAAGAAAACCGCTGCATGAGCGCGCTCCCGAGCGCGCGCCCCTGGACCGGCCCCGCCGCCGCCCAGATCCTGGCTGCGGGCGCGGCGCGGACGCGCGCTCGCTGCAGCTGCTGCGGTGGCCCGCGCCTCGCTCGCGCCCAGGATCGTTGCCAGGGCCTGTGGGGTGGGGGCGGGGAAGGGAGAGGAAGGGGGTCTGTCTTCTCGCTAGCTCATGCCTAATCATGGTTTATTTCCTCCCGGAGTGCCTTCTTTGATGTGTGAAGGAAAGGGAACGAAACTCCTCTCTTTTAAACATGAGGGATGCAGACAGCCTTTTTCGGACAGTTTGATTTGATCTGTTGAGCGTTCTTTGGCCAGCAAAACGGAGTAGGAAAACTCGCTGCAGTAAATAGCAAAGGAGGGACTTGAGCCGCAAACTTGATTTTTTTTTAAGTTTAGTTTTTTTGTTTTTTCCTTTTTTCTTCTCCTTTAAAAAATCCAGTCCATGAAAGCATGCATGCTCTTCAAAGTTGCAAGCGAATGTAGTAGGATTTTAAATAACCGAAGCTGTCTTTCAACTTGTTGGTATTCCCTAACTGGAGCAAACGTGATTTAGACATTGTTGTTTGAATATTTGGTGATTGAAAAAAATCCAAACAAAATCAAAAGCTACTAAGAGGAAACATTTGGAAGCCATCCAAGTTGGGTGACAAACAGATTACGTATTTGTTATAAATCTCAATGCTGTGCACGAATAGAACCATCAAAGTAATTTTAAGTTCCCCAGCAAAATCAAATGCTACTCCTCATTTTGAAGGAAACTAAAAACCTTTTCCCTGGGACAAAATGACATGCAAAACAAAATTTTTTGAGAAAATAAATATATTATTATAGTTTTGCAATGTGTGCTGTTTACATTTACATAAATATCTACTTTGAGTACTTATATGATATTTTAAATTAGCCGTAAAAATGTTTTTGTCATAACACGGAATTAAGAACAGCACAATTTCTTAATTAGGTTGTTGAGAGCCTGGGTTTTAGAGTCTTCTGCGGGATTCAAATCCAAGCTCTGATACTTACCAGCTGTGTGAGCCCAGGCAAGTCTCTGAACCTATCTGCAGTTCACTTTCTTCATGTGTAAAGTAGGGTTAAATGAATAGAGTTAAATGGCAACCTATAGTAAGTGCTTTATAAATGTTATTGGTGCTGTTTTTATCACCATTCACCTCAAATTAAGAATCTTGAGGAAAAAACTTGAAATGTAACCCCCCTTACTTCAGTTGCAGGAGAAAGACTCTTGCTTTGAAGAGCAGAGAAATGCACTTCCCACATCATCTTAATTAAAATTAGGATGCATTCATGTGGCACTTTGTTAGGTGGTATACATAGTAGAATCTTGCATTGCCCTGGCCAGTACACATGCTGGTTGCGAGCCATCTTTTCCTTCTGCTCTTGATGACTCTTTCTTAATCTCAACCCTTTATTTGGAAACACAGAGGGAGAGTGAACAGACACCAAGAAGGAAGCCTTGCTTTCAGGATCAACCCAATGCCTGACATGTCCACTCTTCTTTGTAATCCCTCAGAAGCTTGGCTAAACAGCATGGAAGTGTTCATACCTATACCGTGGTTTATCTTAAGACAGACCAACTTGCTTCATTCAAAAATGAAAAACCCATAAAGTTTAACACCAACTATGAGTTAAGGGCATTTTGGACAGTAATAACTGAGGGGTTAGGAGTCATATGTTAAGATATATTGTTTATCCTCTTTACATTGTTTATCCTCTAGACCTCACAGAAATGTGGATTCCACTTTAGAACCAGATGGCCTCAGATACTTCCTGGTCTATCTTTAGGTTTTACACACACACACACACACACACACACACACACACACACTCAGCAAAGAAACATGAGGAGTTAATTGTAAAAACAGGAAGCTTTAGACCAGACTGAAGTCTGGAGTAACTTATTTGAAAACGTACAAATTCACAATTCTCTAGTTTAACAGCAGCCTTAGAAATGCTTTATAATATCTCAAGAGTACAATCAGGAAGCTTCTCTGTCTGGCAAAAGAGGATTGTACATTATACACAATTTAATGGTCTTTGAATTGCAACATCCTGTAAGATTAAATCCAAAAGTTTCTTCCTATCCTCCTTTCACTTAGGAAGAGATTCCTCAAGATTTCTTCAAGGTACTTTTGTGCTTTGTAATTATTTGTCCTAAATTCATCTCTTCTTAGAATGTTAGATCCCCCAGGAAAGGACTTTGGAAAAATCATACCCATCTGATTAGTTATTAACTGTACTCTCTTCTATTCAGAAATTAAATGGTTGGAATGGACCATGGTCCCATCTAGGAATCACTAGAGAAAGATTCTCCCTGTGTATTGTAATTGAGGCTTCCCCTGCAGGTTACACATACATAATACTACCCATATGCCAAAAGCACGCCTGTTTACCTCCATCTTGATTTATACTATAGGAAATGATAGACTCACCCTGAACCAGGCTGCTTGGTGACAAATATTTGCAAAGCTAATCACATCCATAAGCTAGTATAATAAAAATAATGTAAATACAGAAGCAGAATGGCACTGTTGTTTATAATAGCCAAAAATGCAAACAACCTAAATGTCCATCAACTGATAATTGAATAAATTAAATGTGGTATATCTATACAAGGAAATATTATTTGGCAATAAAAAAGAATGAAGTGCTGACACATGCTACAACATGGATGAACCTTGAAAACATTATCCTAAGTTAAAGAAGCCTGTCACAAAGGACCACATATTATATGATTCCATTTATATGAAATGTCCAGAAGAAACAAATCTATAGAGACAGAAAGTAAATTAGTGTTTATCTATGTCTGGGGAGGTTGGGAGGAAATGGGATTCATGGTTTAGGGGTGTGGGTTTCTTCTTGATAAAATGAAAATATTCTAAATTTGTGGTGATGAATGCACAATTTTGTGACTATACTAAAATCATTGAATTTGGACATCTAAAATGACTGAATTGTCAAATATGTCTCAAAAAAAGAATGGCATCATTGCTTCATGAATATTTAAAAAGAAATGCCATGCCATCAAGAAATCCAATCTCTCATAGACTTTTCAAAACGGTGTCTAAGTCCACTTGATCTAAAGAGTAAGATTTTAAATTCACCTTAGAACAAAGGGAGTCCAACTCAAGGATGGAGGATGCCTTAGAGGACTGGGGCGGGGAGGGTGAGGGGGACTCGAGGAGGGGGGAGTCAAGGAAGGGAGGGAATACGGGGATATGTGTATAAAAACAGTTGATTGAACTTGGTGTACCCCCCAAAAAATAATTTAAAAAATTCACCTTAGAATATAGAAGGCATATGTTTTAATTATCGAGCATAGTTTTAAGAGAAACATAATACAATGACAGAGAGGAAGAAATAAGGTATGTTGCCTAACTTCTTTGAGCATTTATTTTCTTGGCTGTAAAATGGGGATAGTGGTTTCATTCCCTACTGGACATCTGCTTAGAGAGTGAACTTGTAGCTCTGTCCTGTTATCTCAACTGGGCAGAGGAAAGTAAAGCTGGAAAGAGATGACAGGACAGAGAAAGGGGTCCTCTTCTCAGCCCAGTCCTCAATGGTTCCTCTCAAATGTCCTAATGCTGTATTCCAAACAAAGTGAACCATTGCAAATCCACCATTACATTCCATGATACCACCCCCTGAAATACTCTTTCCTGATTTCTAACAAGGTGACTCCCAATCTTCAGGATTGCAGGGTCACTCTCTCTGAAGCATTCATGGATTGAGTTTGTCACTCCCTCTTTTGTGCCTGCAAATGATCCAATCCCCCTTTATTTCTGTAATTTACTCTGAATGATATGTATTTGCTGACATGTTCATCTGGGTAGATGGGGAAATCCTGGAGAGTGACCTCGTTTTATTAATCTTTGTATCTCTGGCTATTATGGGAATTCTCAGCCACTGTGTCAGAGTCTACCTTTAACCAAGGTGACCTGTTGAAATTCCTAAAAATTGCCAAGAGCTCACAGCTGAGCAACTTCCAAGAACTATTCTAGTTAACTAATGACCTAGTGGTAGCTTTAGTTGATTACCACATGCTAGTGACTTTGAAGAAGCAAAAAGACACTGAGGTCATGAAATACATGGCTTTCAAGTGTATATGATTTTTTTCTCAGGGAAAAGCATAGAGGAATACATAAATATCATGTAATCTTTTATTTCTCAGACAGCATGTTATGTCTTCAGTACCCAAACTGTTTTTCATTTGTTATCATTTTATAGAAATCTTGTAGAAAGGTGTTTTGTTGTCTAAGCTTTATTGAACAGAAATTGATGTTTTATTATAGAAATATGTCATTACAATTGACCTAAAAGATTGTGTTGTGCTTTTAACATAATGATATATTCAGAGGCTCTTGAGAAGTGTGAGGGTGTTTGACCTATACTCACAGGTCCCAGACAACTGTGTTTTGAGTTTTTACTTTACTTTGAATAGTTTTCCTATCTTCTCTCCTGGCTCTTGATTTTTGTTGCTGACAATATCTCTATCAAGAGTCCCCATTTGAATCTGCTGCTTCTAATTTTCTATGAGCAGGAAATTCATGGATTGTTAAAACAGTCTGAAAGAACTAATAATTTTTGAGTGAGGACCTGATGGGCTCTCCTATGAGTAAAGTTCATTAATTTGTGATGTGCCTAAAAGTGTCTCTTGATGTTATGTTTTGGCTGTGGTATAACATGAAATAATCTTGTAAGTTAATGGTCACTTAGGTATTTCCAGTGTATGACTATCCTATCATGTGTTCAGTTCCTTGTATTTGTATGTTCCTCCCCTTCCTTTAATTCCTTAAATCTGTGCAATAGGTGACTCATTTCTACTTATGTTGCTGCTCATGAAAAAATAGTAAAGAAATGGAAACTTCATAAACAGAGGAGAAAATATAAATATGTATAGAAAAGGACAAATATAAAATGGAGTTTTAAAAGGTAGAAAAAAGTCACTCTCCTATTCTGACTGTAAGCCTCTATGATCTACTCATTCACATCCTAGAGACATGCATTAGCAATACTTAGTTAAAACAGAACTTAGTCTGTCAGAACAAATGATGGAACATTAAAAAAATAGACAGAAATTCCATGTGACAGGCACTACCCTCACAGTGAAGGAAGACAATGGAAATATAATTAATAAATTATATACCATGACACAAAAGCTTAAGACCTTCTAATAAAAGAAACACAAACTGGCTAGTCTTGTGTATAATAATACCATTTTTAGGGCATCATTTGAATTTGTCACACAGCATTCTTTTTTGGGTCAATCAGCAAGTAAGTTTCCGCATAAGGTACCACTGGTGCTCTTAGGCTTCTGAAAACAAAAGAAGGCTAAAACAAACACTTACAATCATAGAAAAAAATCTAGATCTGCTTTCATATCAGAAAATACGAATTACAAATAATGAGCATTACAAATGAGAAAATATGAAGGCATTTTATTTCCTTCTGTTGAATGGCAGTAGGAAGATGTATAAAAAATGCATATACAAATATGAGACTATGTATTTGATGTTCTGCTGTTTAAAGTTAAAATTCATGCAAAACTTTAAAAAGATTTTAACTTGAATGTTTTTATTTCCTAATTTTCAATCAATATATGCCAGTTGAATATTTTCTTAAAATAGTAGCTTAAGAAGAGTTCTCAGACTTAATTTTATTCCATGAATTTTGTAATCTAAAGATCTGTCTTTCATTTCTCAAACTAAAATAGCAATATTAAACATTCAGTCACATGAAGCTAAACATATTTCATATTTCAAAAATTATCTTATTTTCTGGTTATAAAAATAATATGTTTCATTGTCATATTTGGAAAAATCAACAAAAAGAATAAACAAAAAAATCAAGCCTATAATTCTACCACTGAGAAATTAATACATTGCTGTGTATATTTCATATTATTTTTAAAAAACTGTACCACTCTCAAAACACAACTAGGAAATATAACAATGATCAAAGTTTGAACTGTGTCCTGGTTTAAATTATTCAATAAATGTAATTCAAGTGAATTTTTAATAATAATGTTCATTATGTGTTGTGTATAGAAATACCAGTTTACCAATTTTTAAAACATCAAACCCCAAATTTCCATAACCATGTCTAAAACTTGGCTAATAAATCTTGCAAAAGAATGAAAATGTATTCTCTGGGTTTAAAGTAAATCTGAGGTTATGAGTTCTATATTTGTCAGTGTAGTCTCACTTTCTTCATTAATCAACATTGATTGAGCTACCATATGTGTGAGATAGCATATGGAGTACACAGGATGCAGAGAAGTATCCAAATGAGGCCAAAATAAATAAAATGACAAATATTGTATTCAATCAATTAGTTTAAAGGTCAGCAAAGTTTTTCTATGAAAGGCCAGGTAGTAAATGTTGGATAGGTTAAAAAGTGCCTTCGGTTTTTTAAGTAAAACTAAAAGACACGTTTTTCATTTTCACCAAGAACTTTATTGAACAATGTGTTCACCCTTTTGTTCCACTACCTTCTGCTGTTTTTCAGGCAACTTCATAATTCCATCTTCCCAAAACTTTTTATATTTTTGAGCAAAGAAATGTTCCAGGTGCCTTTTCAGTCTTCCAAGGAATTGAAATTTTTTCCATTAAGAGAATTTTGCAAAGACTGAATCAAATGGAAATCCAAAGATTCAAAGTCTGGTAAATATGGCGGATGAACTAGAACTTCGCAGCCAAGCTATAGCACTTTTTGCCTGGTCATCAAAGAAACACTCAGTCTTGCGTTATCCTGATGAAAGATTATGCATTTTCTGTTGACTAATTCTGGATGCTTTTTGTCGAGTGCTGCTTTCAGTTGGCCTATTTGGGAGCAGTACTTGTTGAAATTAATCCTTTGGTTTTCCAGGAGCTCATAATAGAGGACTCCCTTCCAATCCCACCATATACACAACATCACCTTCTTTGGAATGAAGAACGGCCTCTGGTGTGGTTGGTGGTGGTTCATTTCGCTTGCCCCATGATCTCCTCTGTTCCACATTGCTGTACAGTATCCACTTTTCATCGCCCATCACAATTTGTTTTAAAAACAGAACGTTTTCATTACATTTCAGCAGAGAATCACATGGGGAAATACAGTTAAGAGGTTTTTTTCACTTAACTTATGTGGAACCCAAACATCAAAGCAATTCACATAACCAAGCTGGTGCAAATGATTTTCAGTGCTTGATTTGGATATTTTGAGTATGTCGGCTATTGTCCACATGGTATAACGTTGATTGTTCTCAATTATTGCTTCAGTTTGATCACTATCAACTTCAACTTCTCTACCCGACGTGGAGTATTGTCCAGCAGAGAAATCTCCAGCATGAAACTTCGCAAATCCCTTTTGACATGTTCCATCAGTCACAGCACCTTCTCCATACACTGCACAAATCTTTTTGTGCATTTCAGTTTCATTTTCACCTTTCTTGAAATAATAAAGCATAATATGCAAAAAAGTGTGCTTTTTTTCTTCCATCTTCAATATTAAAATGGCTACACAAAAATTCACCAATTTTGTTGTCTTTTTTTAAACGCAAGCTGATATGACAGCTGTCACATACAATCTAACAAAACTGTTTGAATGAAATTAAAGACAGCAAAGTGCTACTAGAACCATCTTATGGAAAAAACCAAAGGAACCTTTTGGCCTACCCAATATTTTAGGCTTTGTGGGCCATAAGGTCTCTGATGCATTCACCTCTGCCATGTTAGCATAAAGCAGCCATAGACTATGCATAAAGAAGTAGGTGTTGCTGTATTGTAAAACTTTACTTGCAAAAAATAAAGGTTTGGTTTATTAGGCCATAGTTTGTCACCTCTAAACTAGCAGTCATTGTATTTATACTGGATGTGAGCAAAACAAAAAACAGGATTGAATTTTTTTCTAGTCAATTCATTAAGTTTATAAATAACCTACTATATTCATGTATATTCTGGAAGTGCAGAAGAGTTTGTCTACAAGTTGATTGGAAACTGAATTCCATTTTTCTAGTGTATCAGATATAGTTCAAATGGCTTTTCATCTCTCATCATGTTAACATTGGAAACTTTCCCCGAGATATAAAACTATCAATATTTAGAGGACATTCTCTTAAGTCCAAGTGGGACTTTCTTAAAGTGTTAAAAAAGGAGAATTTAATGAAGGGATGACTTAGAGAGGTGTGGGGAGTTAAGTGAACCAACAGAGGGTGGCAAAGTGCCCAGGGAGGAGCAATACATGGGAGGGCTTCTACCCCTAGGCCTGAAGGGGCAAGAGGCGGAAACTGTTTCTGGAATCTTAGAAGACTGTCATCCTAGAAGAGGAACCACTGGACAGGAGCTGTGTCCATAGAGAATGGAGCTACTGCCATCATCATACTGCAAAAGAAAAAATTGGGAAAGAATATCCCAACCTCTGTCTTTCTCACTTGTATTGCCAGCAGGTGCTCCCCACTGCTGAACCCCATATGAAGCAGAGAGCAAGAGAACGCAGGTGTTGGGACTCTGGCACAGAGCTGCATGTGGAAAGTGTGGATAACACCTAGAACCATGTCTATAGATTCTTTGACAGCCATACAAGTTGGCAATTCTTATCAAATTAACAGAAGCTTGATTGTTTGGTGAAATGCCATGATGAAACAGAGGGAGTGGATAAATATATCAAGAATAAAATGCCATAAAATTTGTGACATATAATTTCATATATAAGCTCTGTTAATGCAAAGTATAAACCAAATCTCTTTTTTTAAACTGACAAATATATAGTATCAGTGTCCTGCTGTGCCTTGCACACAGATATGCTCTGTATTAGTTGAATGAATAAATTTAAGATAATTTTTCATAACTCTCACTTAAAGAACTTGATTTTTACATAGCAGGAAATGTAATTTAGTAATAGACATTCTTTTAAAAGAAAACAAGAAAATTAGGTTAACATAACTATGTGGAACTGGTGATTCTCTTATCTGCGCCCCTCATTCACAGTAAAAACTGGAAGCACTACTCACAAACCAACTTTCACTAAAACTCATACATTCAACATTTGGAATGAATCCTCTTTTGAAATCATTTGGTCATCATTTTGTTTAATAAAAGCAAAACAGATAACAAATCAATTATGCCCTTTACTTTATTTGACAAAGTTCAATTGACCTCTTCCAAAATCATTGTGAAATCAACACGGTAGTGACAGAAATAATGTTAGTAGGTAATACCAACTACATCTCCTATATTTCATAATACATTAATCATGTGAAGACTTTGACTTTAAATTAGGAAGAAATTGTTTGTATGTAATTGTTACCTTTCACAAATTCACACAAATGTTCTGTAGAAATTTGCTAGCATAAGTTTAAATAGACAAGTTTTCAAGTCCTGAATTGAGCATATTTTGATCCCTGAAGTCTTTAGGTTTCATTCCCCTTCTTCTTTTTAGTTTGAGACATGGCAATAGTATATCAATTATATTACAGCTACAAACAATTTTTGAGTTTTGGTAGTTCTGAATTAGTTACCCAGCTGTCTCCATCTCCTTTATTTTATCTTTTATTTACCATGGCCCTAACTTACTCATACTTGAATTTTTTTAAACTAAGGTCACAAGAACAATGGCCATATTTTTCCTGTAGCTCAATGTGAAAGCACTTTTCTCTTACTCATTTTGCAAGAGCATATCAAATTACATAGAATTGGCAAAAATCATCATGATTTTGTGAAGAGCAAATCCTGCCAAACTAATTTCTTTTCTTCTTCTTTTTTTTTCTAACCAACTGCAGGACCTGGCAGATGGTATAGCAATGACCACCTCTACAAAACATCATCTGTGTCTACTTACTGGTATATATATCATGTGTTTTTCAACATACTGTGGTGCTCAAGTCTGAGGTAGAATCATGAAAGGAATGCTTCTTCTCCCCTCATTGCACTCCTCAATGCTGATCTCAGCATAAAGGCGTAAATGAGACTGGAATCAGTTACTGAGTGTGCCAAGTACACACAGATTGTAGATCACCCTTGTCTCCTGAGAAGCAAGAAAGTGGAATTCCACCTGGCCTAGAAATCAAATGACCTGGTTCTTCCAGGATTTCTCCAAACTATAAATAACATAATATCCTTGTACTTCTGCACTAAAGGACCCCCACCTCAACAAATACTACAAACAAACCAAAACAACAAAACAAAAAACTGGCCACTAAGAAGTGATGAAGAAATTAAAATTCACCAAGAAATTCCTATATATTTCAAAAATAATCTTTTAGTAACATCCAATGCTTCCTGAACTCGTGAAAAGCACCATCCACATGCCTTAGCTGTAATGTCACTCTAAAATTTTGTCCAACAGGTTTTGTCCACTGTGAGAATTTCCTGTTCAGTTCCTTTTCTTTTATCCATTCACCGAATGTGCATTTTGAGTAATTATTATGAGCCAGGCATTGAGGATACAAAGATGAATAAGATATTTCCTTATGACACATGAACCCTCAGGGACCTTACAGTCAGCTAGGAAATGCAGACAAACTGATTATTCTAAATCAGTGCAATGTGTGATGGGTACTACTTGAGGAAGAAACAAGTTTCAGTTTTAATGGAAAGTCAAGAAAGTCTTCACAGAGAGGTGACATTTTAGCCAGGCCTCGAATGAAAAGTAGATGTTCTGTGGGGAGGGAAAGTCCAGGGCATTTTAGGTGGAAGAATAACAGAAGTAACACATCAAAGTTGTACTTTGAGCATGGTGTGTTTGGGCGTCATAAATAGCTTTGCATGGAGAAAGAACATAGTTTCCAAGGCGTGGAGAACAGCGGGAAATGAAAGTTGAGGTCATACTGTGAAGAAACCGAAATATCGTACTAAGGAACTGGTCTTTATCCTATAGGCAATAGGGTCAATTAAAGCTTAAAAAACAAACAAACAAACAAACAAACCCAAGGGAATGGTATCAGATTTCTCTTTTAAGAAGAAAATTCTAGCAACACTGTAGTGGGGGGATTGGAAAGAAGTGAGGCTGCAGACAGAGGAACCAGGCAGGAGTTCCTCCCACTAAAGTTTTGTATATTCAACACACACTGCTTTTGTTTGTTCCAAGTCTAACACTGATATTCTTGAACTTTGTTGAGACAAGAGGTTATGAACCCTACCACCCATCCAGCAGCTTGTTCATGTTGCCCTCTATTGGCAGGAAGGTAAAGAAATTACTGTCTGGAGCATTATTTCATATTCATTTGCTGGTGGAATTTAGATTGCCCTGAAATAATGTTTGTTCTGTTTGGTGATATAAAAACACATGCCAGTCCTGGGCATATATCTGAAAAAAATGAAAACACTAATTCAAAATGATGCACGCACTCCAATGTTCATTGCAGCAATATTTACAATAGTCAAGATATGGAAGCAACCTAAGTGTCCACAAACAATTGAATGGGTAAAGAGGATGTGATACACACACACACACACAATCACACACATGTGGGATCAAATCATAGACAACATATAGTACTCTTTTTCCCACTTAACAACACATCAGGATTATATTTACATATCAGTAAAAAAACTTTTTAGAGTACAATTTGAATTAGATAAAAACAAATTTAAAAATTTCCTGTTTTTAATTCAGACATTATTGACTTGTAACATATGTAAGTTTAAGGTGTACAATGTGATGATTTGATACACGTGTACATAACAAAATGATTACAGTGACACCTCTGTCCCTTCACATGCTGTATATTATATCCCCAGAACTTATTCATCTTGTGGCTGGAAGTTTGTATACTTTGATCAACATCTCTTCATTCCACCCACCCACCAGCCCCTGGCAACCACCAATTCTATTCTCTTTCTAAAAGATATTTTTAAATTCCATGTATAAGTGAGAACATATGGTATCTGTCTTTATCTGCTTGACTTTTTTCACTTAGCGTAATTCTCCCAAGGTCCATTTATGTTGTCATAGAAGACAAGATTTCTGTCTTTTTTATGGCTTAATAATATTTCATTGTGCCTGTGTGTGTGTGTGTGTGTGTGTGTGTGTATCATATTTTCTCTATTTATTCATCTGTTGTTGATAGACACTCAGGTTGTTTCCATGACTTACCTATCATGAATAATGCTACAATGAACATGGGAGTGCAGATATTTCTTTGTAAGATCTTGATTTCATTTCCTCTGGATATATACCCAGAAGTGGGATTGCTAGATTATATGGTAGTTTTATTTTTAATTTTTTGAGGAACCTCCATACTGTTTTCCATAGTGGCTGCACCAATTTACATTCCCACTAATGGTGCACAAGTCATCCCTTTTCTCCACAGCCCCACTAAAACTTGTTATAGCTTGTCTTTTTAATAACAGCCACCCTAACAGGTATGAAGTGATACATCATTGTGGCTTTGATTTGCATTTCCCTGATAATTCATGATGTTGAACATTCTTTCATGTACCTGTAAATGTTCTGTTATGTCTTCTTTGGAAAAGTTTTTATTCAGTCCTTTGCCAATATTTTAATCAGATTGTTTGGGTTTTTTTTTTTAACTCTTTATTGGAATATATTTGCTTTACGCACTTGTACCTGTCTCTGAGGTACACCAAAGTGAATCAGCTGCATCTACACGCATATCCCCATATCCCCTCCCTCCCGCGACTTCCCCCCCACCCTCCCTGTCCTGGCCCTCCAAGGCATCTCTGTTTGGGTTTTTTTGATGTTAAGTTGTATGAGTTCTTTATATATTTTAGATATTAACTCCTTATCAGATATATGGTTTGCAAATGTTTTCTCCCATTCCAGAGGTTGCCTTTTCATTTTGTTGTGCAGAAGATTTTTAGTTTGATGTAATTTCACTTGTTTATTTTTGCTTTTGTTGCTTTTGCTTTTAGTGTCATATCCAAAAAATCATTGCCAAGACCAAAGTCAAGGGGGTTTTTCCCTGTGTTTTCTTCTCGTAGTTTTATAGTTTGGGGTCTTATATTTAAGTCTTTAATCAATTTCAAGTAGATTTTTGTGAGTAGTGTAAGATAGAGGTCTAATTTCATTTTTTTGTGTGAATATCTAGTTTTCCCAACACGATTGAAGAGATTATCCTTTCCCTATTGAATATTCTTGGCTCACTTGTCAAATATTAGTTGACTGCATATATGTGAGTTTATTTCTGAACTCTTCATTTTGTTCCATTGGTTTATGTGTCTCTTTATGCCAGTACCATACTGTTTTGATTACTATAGCTTTGTAATAAAGTTTGAAATTAAGTATTGTGATATCTTCAGCTTTGTTCTTTTTTCTTGAGATTGCTTTGGCTATTTGGAATCTTTTGTGGTTCCATATAAATTTTAAGATGATTTTTTTCTATTTCCATGAAAAGTGACAATGGGTTTTTAATGGGATTGCATTGAATCTGTAGATCACTTTGGATAGAATGAAATTTTAATAATATTAATTCTTCCAGTCCATGAACATAGAATGTCTTTCCATTTATTTGTATCCTCTTCAATTTCTTTCATTGATGTCTTGTAGTTTTCAGTACACAAATATTTCACCTTGTTAAATTTATTCCTAAATATTTTATTGTTTTGGTGTTATCATAAATGGGATTGTTTTCTTAATTTCTGTTTCAGAGTGGGCACCCTTGTCTTCCTGAAAAAGCTTTAAACCTTTCACCATTGAGTATGGTGTTAGCTGTAGTCTGTCATACACGGCCTTTATTATATTGAGGGTGTTCCTTCTACACCTAATTTGTTGAGTTTTATCACTTAAGGATGTTGAATTTTGTGAAATGCATTTTCTGCATTTATTGAGATGATCATATGATTTTAAAAATATTTTATTCTATTAACACGGGGAATCATACTTACTGATTTGTATAAGCTAAACCATCCTTGCATCCCAGGGATAAATCCCACTTGATAATAGTATATATGATTTTTATTTCTTTATTGTGGTAAAATATAAATAACATAAAATTTACCACTTTAATCATTTTTAAGTGTTCAGTTCAGTGGCATTAAGTACATTTACATTGTTGTACAACCATTACCATCATCCATCTTCAGAACTTTTTCATCATCCCAAATTGAATTATGTAATAACTCTCCATTCCCTCATGCCCCCAGCCATGGATAACCACTATTCTACTTTATGTCTCTATGAAGTTGACTAATCTAGGTACCTTATATAAATGGACTCACACAACATTTGCCCTTTTGTTCTGACTTGCTTCACTGAGCATAATGTCTTTGAAGTTTATCCATGTTGTAGCATCTATCAGAATTATGTATCAGGAATATGAAAATCCATCTTCCTTTTCTCAATATGGGACAAAGTCTAAAGTATAAAAAATATCACAGAGTTCCCCTGAGGCATCAGGCTGAAGCTACCCTCAGCAGGACTTTGCCTGAAGTCACACCTTTGCTTGGCTTCTTCCCCTTTCTCATCCTGATCGCACACTCCCATATAGTTTTTTTCCAGGGAGCACTTTCTCAATAAATCACTTGCACTAGAATCCTCATCTCAGGTTTTCCTTCTGGGGAACCCAACCTAAGACATCAAGAAACAACTTGTGGGCTTCCCTGGTTGCACAGTGGTTGGGAATCCGCCTGCCAATGCAGGGGACGCAGGTTCAATCCCTGCTCCAGGAAGATCCCACATGCTGCGGAGCAACTAAGCCCGTGCACCACAAATACTGATCCTGCACTCTAGAGCCACAACTACTGAGCCCATGTGCTTAGAGCCTGTGCTCTGCAACAAGAGAAACCACTGCAATGAGAAACCCGTGCACCACAACGAAGAGTAGCCCCTACTCACCACAACTAGAGAAAAACCCGTGAGCAGCAACAAAGATCCACCGCAGCCAAAAAAAAAAAAAAGAAAGAAAGAAAGAAAAAGAAAAAAGAAACAACTTGTATCCAGAGTATTAAAAACAAAACAAAACAAACAAACAACAGAAAAACTTCTTCAAAAAATAAGAAAATGCAAGCTATCTAATAGGAAAAGGCTCAAAAGACTTGAGCAGTATATTTCATAAAAGAACATATACAAATTATCAATAAACATGTGGAAAGGTAATCCACTTCATTAGTCAGGAAAATGCAAAATGAAATCACAGTGGTGTAGCACTACACACCCACCTGAAAGGTTAACATGAAATTACCAAGTGTTGGTGAGGATGCAGAACAAACAGAGCTCTCATATTGCTGGTGGGAGTAAAAACTGATATTTTGGAAAACTGGTAGCATATACTAAAACCAAATGTGTACATCCTATAATACAATAATTCCTAAATAAATATTCAATAGAAATGTATGTCTGTGTATAACAAAGACGTGCTGGAAAGTTCATGCAGCACTACTTGTAATAGTCCCAACCTGGGAACTACCCAAATGCCTATCAACAGTAAAATAAATAAACAGAATATCAAACACCAATAAGCATGGTATACACCACGCTGCACAGCAGGAGGTGAGTGGCGGCCCAGCCAGCGAAGCTTCGTCTGCCACAGCCCATCGCTCTCATTAACGCCTGAACCATCTTCCCCCCACCCCCGCCACCCCCCACCCCTTCCGTGGAAAAACTATCTTCCGTGAAATCGGCCCCTGGTGCCAAAAAGGTTGGGGACCGCTGGTACACACAGAACAATATAGCTGATTCTCATAATATAATGTTGAGTGAAGAGAGGCAGACACAATTGAGTGCATATTGTATAAGTCCATTAATACTAAGAACAAAAATAGGTGAAACTAATATTTGCTCCTAGAAGTGGGATAGCAGTTAGTTACTGTGGGGTGGGGTAGGGATGGACAGTAGCAGGAAGGAAGCACAGGGGGGCTTTTGGGGTACCAACAATGTTTTGTTTCTTGACCTGGGTACTAGTTACTCTGGTGGGTTCCGTTTGTGAAAAATCATTGAGCTGTGTGTATTTCTAGAAAAAGTTTTTTTAAAAATACATTTTTATAATCAAAATAACTCCTGCTAGAATAACTGAATAAATTATTGGACAGCAACACAAAGGCATATTATACAGTTGTATAAAAGCTTGAGGAAGATCACTATAAACTAGTAGGGCCTGATATCAGGATACATTTTTTAAATTTTATTTATTTATTTATTGGGTCTTCATTGCTGCGTGCAGGGTTTCTCTAGTTGTGGTGAGCGGTGGCTACTCTCCATTGCACAGGCTTCTCATTGCAGTGGCTTCTCTTGCTGCAGAGCACGGGCTCTAGGTGCACGGACTTTAGCAGTTGTGGTTCACGGGCTCTAGAGCACAGTCTCAGTAGTTGTGGCTTAGTTGCTCCATGGCATTTGGGACCTTCCTGGACCAGGGCTCAAACCCCATGTCCTCTGCATTGGCAGGAGGATTCTTAACCACTGCGCCACCAGGCCAGTCCCTCAGGATAGAGTTTTAAGTGTAGAAAGCAAAGTGCAAAAGGGTATTTATCTTCATGTAAGAAAAAAGGGAAAATAAAATAGATCTCTATCTGCTTATTTGTGGAAGAAAAAGGAAGAGGAGTAGGAGGAAGAAGGGGAGGAGGAGGAGAATGGGGAGGAGGGCGGAGTGGAGGAGGAGGGGGAGGAGGAAGAGGAGAAGGAAGAGAAAAGGAAGAGAAGGGGAGGGTAGAGGGGCAGGGAGGAAGACTAAACCAGAAATGAATGATACTGTCACCTACATGGGGGTGGGTGGGAGCAAGTGGAAAGAATAGAGAAGTGGGATCAGGGTAGAAGGATTGAAAGGGTAATAATACTTCTGGGAGTAAACTTTTTTGTATAATTTCGACTTTTAGAACAATGTCAATGTTTCACATACTCAAAAATCAAGTAATTTAATTCAACCAGTTTGCAAGAGGCACCCCAAATGGAAAAGAAACAGTAACAAGTGAACCTAAGTACTACATTATTAATACAAATGAACAACATAATCACACTGAAGGAGTTAGGTAAGACAAAAACTAACTCAGGTAACTTTGAACAACAGTATTTGGACTCTACAGTTGATCCTGGAACAACACAGATTTGAACTTCACAGGTCCACTTGTATGGGGATTTTATTCAATAAATACATGGGAAATTTTTCTGAGATTTGCACAATTTGAAAAACCTCACAGATGAACTGCATAGACTAGAAATACTGAAAATTAAGAAAAAGTTAGGTATGTCGTGAATGCATAAAATATATGTAGATATACACATAACATAAAAAATATGTATTAATCCACTGTTTATGCTATCAGTAAGGCTTTGTGGAATCTAAAGGTAGTAGTACCTCAGAAAGAGCAACAAATAATAAAATGTTAAGCAACCAGGAATCCGGGAAATGCCTTCTCATATCCTGTCCTGCTTTTCTGTTTAATTCTCATTGCTCTGCCTAGCAACTGTCTCCACTACTCAGTTCACGCATCAAGTTACCACTGTACTCCAGCTTTGAAGTTTTAAAATTTCCTTCACTCAGAACAGTAGCTCAGTCTGAATAAGAATATTATGGTCCCAATTTCAAGTTCCTCATAGAAAGAATCTGATGATCTCAGTTTAAGTCAGATCTCTACCTGTGGTCTCGTCATCTGTGACCAAGAACGAGGTCAATAGAGATATGGTTGTCTGAGGCCCACCTTAGGCAGAAGGAAGTTAAGCTAGGTCATTGTTAGATAAGCCAACAACCCAAAAGAACTTAATACAATTGCTGAGTGGAAACAAAAAAGAGCCATGTGTAATGCAACCCTATTTCTGTAAAACAGAACAAAATTATCTATATACAAATATATGTTTATTGCTAATATATATATTAAAAGAGTCTAGAAGGACTTAAGCAGGAAAAATACTTTTTAATTTTTAGAAAAATGGTACAAATCAACCGGTTTGCAAGGCAGATATAGAGACACAGATGTAGAGAACAAACATATGGGCACCAAGTGGGGAAAGCAGGGAGGGTTGGGGGGAAATGAATTGGGAGGTTGGGATACCAAATTCTACACTCTAAATACATGCAGTTAATTGTCTGTTAGCTGTATCTCAATAAAAGTTCTTAAAAAAAAACTTTCATTATGATATAATTTCAGACTTAAGAAAGAGTTGCAAATATACTACAAAGAATTCCTGTATGCCCTTAATTCAACTTCCCCAAATGTTAAATGTTACATAACCACATTAAAATGATCAAAACTGAGAAAATAACACCAATAAATGTCACTAACTAGGGACTTCCCTGGTGGTGCAGTGGTTACGAATCCACCTGCCAGTGCAGGGGACATGGGTTCAAGCCCTGGTCCGGGAAGATCCCACATGCCACAGAGCAACTAAGCCCGTGCGCCACAACTACTGAGCCTGCCTGTGCTCTAGAGCCCGTGAGCCACAACTGTTGAGCCCATGTGCCACAACTGTTGAAGCCCACATGCCTAGAGGCTGTGCTCCTCAATAAGAGAAGCCACAGCAGTGAGAAGCCCACACACCATAACAAAAAGTAGCCCCCACTCACCGCAACTAGAGAAAGCCCAGCAACGAAGACCCAACACAGCCAAATAAATAAATAAATAAATAAATAAATAAATAAATGAAAGAAATGAGCTATCAAGCCATTGAAAAAAAAAAAAACACTAACTAATCTACAGCCCATATTTAAATTTTACCAACTGGTCCATGAATGTCATGCTTTTCCTGGACCAGGATGCAACAATCCAGGATCACACAATGCATTCAGTTATGTCTCCTTAGTCTCTTTAATCTGGGATAGTTTCTGAATCTTCCTTTGTCTTTTGTGACCTTGACACTTTTTCTCTTTGCCATTAATAAGTATCTTCTGGGGAGTTGCTTTGACATGTAAAAAATCCCATTTCTCCATACTTTTGCCTACCAATTTTACAATCCATTAATAATTCTTGCCTGAAACAATTCTTACTATAGTGTTTGGCAAATGGTGATTTTCTGTTTCTGTTACTTCTTCAACATTTATCACTTGGAATTCTACTGTAACAAAGACTTTTCCCTACCCCACCAATTATTTATTTATTTGATTTTTTATCATACGATATTATAGGCATTGGTTTTATCCATGGATTATAATATATTACTATCATTGTTTATTTTGTTGCTTAAACTGTCCCAAATTTGGCTATTGGGACCTCCTTCACATTGGTTCCTATGTTTTTTCAACATGCCCCCATCATTTTTTCGTCACTTACTTTTTGGCATTGCAAAATATTCCAGGCTCCTCTTGTTCTCTCCGTGTTCCAACCCTAGAGTCAGCCATTTCTCTAAGGAGCTTTGGTTTCTTTTTATTTTTTGGAAAATTATATTTACAGAACAAAATCTGGACACTTGGTGAGGTTGTCGCTACAACAGTGTCATTGCTTCTGGGCCCTCTCATCAGACAGAGCTGGGGAATATATGTATATATACATACATTAATGTCTATTTATTTCCACCTATCTGTATGTATATATACACATGCACACATCTCTATTTCTATATTTCTATATTTATCCAAAATCATTAGTTCATACTAATAATCTTTTCCTAGTTTTGCTGAGGTGTAACTGACAAACAAAATTGTGTATATTTAAAATGTACAACATGAATAGATATATGTATACATTGTGAAATAATTACTGCAATTGTCAGTTAGCACATACATAACGTCTTTTTTGTATGTGCAGTAAGAATGCTTATTCACTTCGCAAATTTCAAGTCTACAATACAGTATTATTAATTATAGTCACTATGCTGCACATTACATCGAAGAAGTTATGCAAGTAAAGTGAAACTTTTTATTACACCCTTCATTGTGTCTGTTCTCAGACTTTTTTGCCCCAACAACGTGCTGGAAGTTCTCCCCTGGACTCCCGGACTCCCACAAAGGTACTCTCATCTGTGGGTGATTACCAAAGTTGATGTTCTGTAGTAGTATGACAGTAGAAAGCTCCTCTGCTGCCATCTTTCTCCTGATACTTTTTATTCCAATCCAACATCATAGAGGTCATTCTAGCCTTCCTCCTTTTCTTATTTGTAATTCCTTCCTTGATGCTGCAAATACTAATAAAATGTTAGAAATGTACTGGGTACCTCTCTCTATCAGAACTGTGTTATATGCTTTACATACATACCTCATTTCATCTTCATGACAACCTTATGGTAAGTAATATTTTTACCTGAATTTTATAGAAGAAGAGAGTGCAGTATCAAGAAATTAAGTAATACTGTTAATTATTTATTAGATGTTAAAGTGAAGATTTAGACCCAAGGAGTCTGATTCCAGAATTCATGTTCTTGAGCTCTGTGCATATCTTATTTACAAAACCTGAGGAAGCTAGCACAATATAAACCAAACTCATCCATATATATGGATGTAATAGTCTAACCAGAGAGATTTAAAAATTACATGTAAAATCTCAAATAATAAAAATAGAAGGAAATGGAAATTAATATTTATTCACTCTCAGGATAAGAGAGAATTCTGTGGCCTTATAAGAGTCCAGTCCCTAGCTGCATCAGTCATTTCAGGATACATTCCCTCTTTTGGCTGCGACAGGAACCAGGTTAAAAAAGAATTTTTAGCTGTTACATATTTTTTTTCTCAGGGATCATTTTTGGCTTGTCTGCCTCCTTCCCTGTTTGAACTGTCTTTGCACTGCCTTCTCTGTCAGACGGACCAGCTTCCTTTTCTCATTGTCCTGTCTGAATTTGGCATCCTGACCCTAGACTATTGGTCTTGGCACTACTAACCCAGTAACTCCATAGGAAACTGACCTGGTAATTATCCTCTTGGCTCCACTTACCACAGCCTCATGCCCATTTCCAGCCCAGGAACTCAGGGCTCCCCCATGCCTCTCAGGCCCCCATCTGTCTAAGACAGGAGACTGGACAAAAAGTAATGCAAAATACACATGCAAACAAACAAGCCAAGACAAATAGATTTGATTAAATAGTGATGTATAAAACTTCTATTCTTCAAGACAACATACGATTCTATGATCCTATGTACACATATACAATAGCTGATTTTTTAATTGCTTACATTTCTTAGTAATAGTATTTGCCCAATACTATTCATTATTTTTTCTACAAATTTATATTTTGAAATATTTCAAACCTACAGGAAAATTTAAAGAATAGTACACTGAACACTCACATACCCTTTACCTATATTCAGCAATCAATAGTTGAATTTTCCCACCAGATCTAAATATTTATTGTCTCTATCCAAAGACATTTATGTGCATTTTGAATCTTGTTGCATGCCATGTTTTTCAGGGGTACCGGGACTGCCCCACATTTGGTGATTTGCTGGAGGATTTATAGGACTCAAATCAGTCTATATTCGTGGCTAAGCTTTATTACAGCAAAGGGTGCAGATCAAAAGCAGCCAGAAAAAATGATATGCATTGGGCAGAATCCAGAGAGATCAGATACAGGTTTTCAAGTCCTTCCCCAACAAGGGCCATATAAGATGTGATTTCTCTCTAGCAGAGGAATTGCGAAGAATGTCTCCACTCAGGTGAGTTGATTCAAGTCTCAGGGTCCAAGGCTTTTATGGAGGTCTGGTTGCATAGGCACATTCCGGTACATGACCATTCATAGCAACTGAAACTCAGGACTTTAACAATTCTGCATGTGCATGGCTTGTGGGATCCTAGTTCGCCGACCAGGAATCAAACCCGGGCACCAGCAGTGGAAGATGGAGTCCTAACCACTGGACTGCCAGGGAATTCCCTGAGAAGTCCTAATCTTTGTGCAAAGCAATCCTGACAAGCTGGTAACGCATGGCCCATTGCTCCAGGTAAATACAACAGAATAATCAAAATTAACAGAACCTTCCAAGGACCACATGCCCAGGGGTTGGCAATGGTCAGTCATGGTCCAGACTTCCTTGGGGATATGCAAGGAGAGGGCTACCAGACCTACTGTATTAACTCCTCACACCATACCTTTGCTTGTGCTGTTCCTGTCATTTGAATCGTCCCAGAAGCCTAGTGCAAGTTCCACATTCTTTCCAGCACCTGCACAAGGCCCTTCGCAGAGCATGTACTTCCTAAACATGGACCTAGTGAAGGAAACTTGAGTGAAGCCTCCTCAGACCTATTCAACCCAGTGATCTCTTCCTTTCCACTAAATTTTCCATTTATGTTACAATTAATCATACAATGCCTAGGGATAGCTCTTATATTATTATGTGATATTGTCATTAAAATATTCAAGTTTATTTTTTTCTTAACCAGATATTAAATGATGATGGTCATATATATGATATATAGTTGAGTATCATAATACTCTTGGAGCAGAGAATTGGTTGTAAAATATACTTAACAAATATTTGTTGATGCTGTTTGTTCACTGGTTCCAAAAGTACCTTTTTACAATTTAATATGTAATTAATATATGAAGAGTAAGGATTGAATTATGCAGCTTTGGCTAGTACACATGCATGAAAGGAGTTTATCCTAGTACTAAGTGACATAAAATTCAAGCCTTCCAATCTTGTGAAAAAAAATAGTTAAAAGGAAAAGTAAATGTTTAAAGAATATGTGTTACAGAAAAGAATTGCCTTAGTTGTATTAACTATTAGAGACAGCATTTGTATGTTATATGGCTATACTCAACAGCGTATAGAACTCTAGAAGTAACAGTAACCTGAGGAGTTTCTGTTGATAACCTAAAAAAAGTGATGAGGAAAATGAGACTTTCAACTTACCTAATGTGCTGGTTTAAGGTTTAGGTGAAAGAAGTCATTGCAGCACTGGAGGTCTACTAGGTTGACTTAACTGCTGCAAGTAGTGACACCAGACAAGGGAGACCCTTGCATCACATTCATCTACATTGTCAAGTGCTATTGGTGGGCAGCTGCACAAGCCACCAGGAGAGCACTCATAACTAATTAGGATGGTGCTTCTCAAACTTAAGGGTGTATCAGAAGCATGTGGAGGGCTTATAAAACACAGATTGCTGGCCCAGCTCCCAGAATTTCTGAATCAGTAGGTGCAGGGTAGGGCCAAATAATTTGCATTTTAAAGAAGCTCCCAGGTGATGCTGATGTTGCAGGTCCACATACCACCCTCTGAATATCCAGACACTATATCAGTCATGTACACGCAACAGTATGTATTTTTGGTATCCTCAGTGCAATTCTCAGCAACCAACTAGGTCCTGAATAGCAGAGCTTGGACTTTATCATTCACCCTTTCACCTTTATTTTGGTCTTATTCATCTACATGAGGGTACTATCTTCCATGTATAAATAGTAATATGGTTTTTACTAAAATGTCACTCCTCTTCAGACCATATTCAATAATGGAATTTCATGCCAGAAAGTTGCTAATCATTACACCAAAGTGTTTCTGTTAACACAAAGTCACAACTGATACTATTTGTCCATTTTGAATCAATACTGCTATAAATCAATTATAATGGTCAGATATCATACCACAATTTATTGTTCTCTGGAGAGTGTTCTCACAATTTGTTCTCTTTGTTCCTCTTTGAAGCTTTCTAGTAACTGAGAGACATGGAAAAATAATGGTGTCCACATTGCATGTGGTCAGTTTTTGACCTGGCACTTTATGTCTGACAGACAGTATGTAGAGTGAGCTATTACTAGCAATCTGTTCATTCTATCCTCCAGTAGGCACAGCAAATAGGATGTGTTCCAACTAGGCTGTAGGTCTCCTTGAGAGCTAAACACTACATATGGCATTTGTTGAGTCATTTCATTGTCCACAAGACAGAGAGATATTTATCAGGAGCATCATTCATTTGGAAAGTCCAGGAGCTTCTTACCTATAGAGAGTGATTAAATGTGTAAACAGGATGTTTATCCTAGTCCTAAATTCAATTAATATCAATGATCAAGGAAATTTATTTTGCTTATGATATTCACTGCTCTGGCATATTGGCACTTTTTTTTCAGATCAGTGTTAGCCCACATTTGCTTATAAAAACCTTCAGATTTCCATTTTAATGGTGTCACTGTGGGGGAGGGGTGGAAATCCCATAAAGTTCTTATGCCAGATGTTCTACATGGTCTTTTCTACTAAAAAATAGGTAGGAAGTGGATCAAAGTTTACGTGCTACAAAATCTTAAGACAGAAAGTTTTAATTTTTCTTGTTTTTCATAACATACATTTTAATACACATAAGTCAAAGAAAAGCAGGGATAGGACAAGAGGGAGGCTGGGGGAGGCGTAGTTACTGTAGTTTGGGTCAATTTGGCTCCATCTCTTCTTTTGCTGTCTCCTCCCACCCACAAAGCACAGGGCAAGTGCCCAGACTTAGAGTACCCCAACCTCCCGCCAGAGGCATTGTCCAGGGAGAAGGTGACAGTAATGGAGGTAATCCAAGTCTTTCTCTACCAGGTACTAAAGGGGTCAGGAACTAGATGGAAGTGAGGGGCTTGCATGCCTGGTGAAAATCCTGTCAGAAATAGAAGAGAATGAGGCCAAAACACAGAGGAAGAGGTCTGCAAGGAAGAAACACAAATCCGAAGAAGAAAGAGAGAAAGAGAAAGAAAGAATGAGAACAGGTTTCAATGTCTGTTTGAGTCTCCAGGTTCAGAGTGCCTAGGGTCAGATCCTTCCCCATTCTCACCAGAACCATGATCCACTAAATTCTGCTCTTTGCTTAAATTAATTTGAGTAAGATTTCTGCCCCTAGACTAATAATAAGGCATATTGCACTATATCCATTTCTGAGTCATGACCACTATTTTTAAAATCAATCTCACTTCCACTCGAGAAGAAAAAAAAATACTGTGGGAAACAAAATTATATTTAAACACTATTAGTTAAAGGTGTCTGATATTTTGTCTGGAATTTGCTTGAAAATACTCTAGTTTGATGTATTTGCATGTGTAAATTAATCTACATCCCAAGGACAATGATTTAACATTTTTAACAGCCAGATCAGGAGTCCACACGCCAGGTAGAGGTGATGAATTAGCAGTTGAAGGACCCTAATTAGTAGCCCATCCCTCAAAGGAGGCTTGTACATGACACTTTACAAATTGCTCTCTAAACCTACACAACAACAGATTTTTTAAATAGTCAAATGAGCATTATTCAAACTATACTGTACAAGCCACTATGGAGAACAGTATGGAAGTTCCTTAAGAAACTAGAGTTATCACATGATCCTGCAATCCCACTCCTAGGCATATATCAGGGAAAAACTATAATTCAAAAAGATACATGTACTCCAACCTTCTTTGCAGCACTATTTACAATAGCCAAGACATGGAAGCAACCTAAATGTCCATCGACAGAGGAATGGATAAAGAAGATGTTGTGTATACATACAATGGATTATTACTCAGCCATAAAAAAGAATGAAATAATGCCATTTGCAGCAACATGGATGGACCTAGAGATTATCATATTAAGTTAAGTCAGTCAGAAAGAGAAAGACAAATACTATATGATATCACCTATATGTGGAATATGAAAAAAATGATACATATGAACTTTTATATACAAAACAGAAATACACCCACAGACATAGAACACAAACCTATGGTTACTAAAGCGGGGGGGGGGGGGGGGTGGTGAGGGATAAATTAGGAGTTTGGGATTAACATATACACACTACTATATATAAAACAGACAACCAACAAGGATGTTTTGTATAGCATAGGGAACTATACTCAATATTTTGTAATAACCTATAAGGGAAAAGAATCTGAAAGAGAATATATATATATTGCTGTACAACTGAAAGTAACACAACATTGTAAATCAACTAGACTTCAATTTAAAAAAAAATTAACAATTAAAAGAAAAAAATTAAAAAAGAAAGAAAAACCCCAAATATACTGTACAGGAACTTCCACTTTGCACAAATGGAGTACAAGAATCTGGCAGCCCAGAAGCCTAACAGCCTTTGAAATAGCACTGGAAGTCTCTAGTTCTAACTTGTCCTTCTCAATACAGAATTCTTTCATGTAAGCTGATTGGAAGGTTAGCTCATGCTCCATCAGAATACAGTTGTGTTAGCTTCCAAGTGAATCTTCTGTGCAAGGCAGCTTGTTAAAGTGCAAAGAACAGAAAGTGTGAACTTCACTGAGTTCAGAGGAACCATTTGTATGAATACCTTATTTGGCTTATTTGCTAATACATGTTTGTATCTGTGGAAAATTTAGGTCTGAGACTAGCTTTCACTGTGATAAGTCACAGTGACAATGTTGTTGGAGAGTAAGCATGGCTCCTACCCATCCCTCATCTCTGGAAGCTACTGTTATTTTTATTAGAAGAAGCTGACAACTACTTAACAGGCAGATTGATTTAGGTCAGATCTCAACAGTGAGGGAAGCTGCGACATGCCCTCTTATGACTCACGTTCTCAAACATTCCCTGGGTTTTCATCCAGTTTGGTTTCTTGACTCCTGCTTCTACATTCACATTTCTACCATCTCTTCTTGCTTCTCTAATCCAGTTTAGTGTCTGGGTATTAGTTTTTATGTTTACTTGCAGTCCATCTCTGTTTTGGCTTAGGCCAATTTATACCAACATTCAAACACTGCACAGTTCTACCCCTCCTACCCCTAGACCTATTTTCATTTTGCTTGAAAGAAAATGTTCATTTCTACTTTGAATATAGAATAATATTCAAATAGAATATAGAATAATATATGTATTACTAGCAATAATATGTCCATAATTAGAGTATCCTGCACTTTCACAAAAGGCAGAATTTATATAACAAAAAAAGTCTTTAATCTAATACCATTTGACCATGCAATTTCTTGAGCTTCAGCTGTAAGTATATGCTCTTGAAGCAGAGACCTTTTTCCTCAGAGGCAGGCTAATTTATTGATGTGGTAATATCTCTGGCCCAGTTCTTAGCCACTCGCTTTAGGAAATTGAAAAGAATAAAAAGGTTTTTCCACTCCCATCAGGAAAACTACATTTGGGCTCTTGTCACCTATCAGAGGGTATTTGCAACGCCTTTGTATTGGCCTGAAGAAAAATACAGATGGAACCAATAAGTAATTAAACTGGAGCTGCCTCCAAGGGTGTGGGGGGAAGGGCTTGATTTTGGCAGACAGCTGTGTCTCACTTACACACGTTGTGTGGATGAGGAGGTGTCTGGGTGGTGTCCCAGAAGGCAGTTGGATCCCAGGCACTGTGGTTTGGGAGATTTCTCCAAACCGGTAGGCATGGAGGGAGTGAGGTCGCCTGCTTTCAAAGGATCATTCCTGATTATAGAGCACCTGAAGTATGACCACAATGGCTTTCCCGAAATGTTCTAGACTTTCTAATTCTGCCCTCCTCGTTTCCAGAATTGATCCAAGATTGTGACAATATTTACTGTACGACTGTATCATGGAGCAAATTCACACTTATCATGAGTAAATGAACAATTAAACAAATCTAGATTAAGCCATTTACAAGATATTTAAGCTGGGACTTCCCAGGTGGTCCAGTAGCTAAGACTCTGCGCTCCCAATGCAGGGGGCCCAAGTTTGATCCCTGGTCAAGGAACTAGATCCCACATGCATACCACAACTAAGAGTTTGCATGCCGTTAACTAAGACATCCCCCACACACCACAACAAAGATCCTGCATGCCACAACTAAGATCCGATGCAGCCAAATAAATATTTTTTTAAAAAAGATAAATATAATTATCTTTAATTTATAATAATTTATAAATTATCTTTTAAAAAGATAAACCAACAATAGCTTCTTGAGGATATTTTCTCTAAGTATTATATATATGGGAGGCTACATCTACATGAAGTAGATGTGTACATTGTCTCCATCAGAGAGTTTTAAGCAGCAAACTTGGTTTCAGCTGAGATACTGACTGCCCTCAGTCCTTGGGACAGCTGGTCAGAGCCCCTGGCTGGTTGTCTTCAGCTGTAAGCAGCTGCTTCTTCTTGCCCCAGTGTGCATAACAAATACTGTATAATCATTTCTATATGTGCCATTTGTGTTGAGAGACATTGGTTCATATGAACTGTAATGGTTTAATACAAGGGGCAACAATGTTTTTTAGCTCCGTCTCGCCTACTGACTAAACAATTTTAAACAGTAGCTACCTGAATTCAAGAAATACTTTATCAGATGGAAGGGCAGAGCCAGAATAAAAGCAAATCTTTGCTTTGAGATTCCTAATACAGATAGGGAGGATTTCCATTGAGAGGGAAGAAGAGGAAGGACCACACACCTCACACTTATCTAGCAATTCATCAGGCACACATCCTCCCATCCAATCCATCACTAAATCCTCTAATTTCTGTCTCTTAATCAGACTCAAATTCATCCTCTCTACTGTCACTGTTTCAGCTTAGGCAAACATCATTTTTATGTGTAGGACACCAGTCCTAAAGGATTAAAGGCCCACTTTATGACCTCATGTAACCTTAATTTCTTCCCTAAAGGCCTTATCTCCAAATTCAGTCACTTTGGGGGTTAGGACTTCAACATATGAATTTGGAGGGGAGACAGTTCAGTCCATACCAATCTCTATGCTACAGTCCAAGTGATCTTTCCAAAACACAAAGCTGCAAGCAGAGATAATTTTACCTCTTCCTTTCCTGTTTGGATTCCCCCACCCTCATTCCCAGCCCTTTTTTGCCTGATTTCTCTGGCTAGACCTTTCAGCGCAGTGTTGAAGAGAAGTGGCAAGAGTGGGCATCCTTGTCTTGCCCCTGATCTAAGGGAAAAGGCTTCAGTCTTTCACCATTGAGTATGATGTTAGCTGTGGGTTTTTCTTAGCTGCTCTTTAGCATGTCAAGGAATTTACCTTCTGCTTTATTTATACCCAATGCTGCCAATAAATGAATAAATAAATTAATTAATTACTTAAAAATAAAATACAATAAAATAATACAACACAGTATTATTGTAATAGTAAAACACTGGAGGCAATCTAAATGTCTTAAAATAGAGTATTGGTTAAGTAAATATATGCATGTAATGGAATATTATAAAGTAATTTAAATGACTGGTTACTTATTCATTCATACAAAAATAAAATTGTTGCCAAGTTGTCTCCAAAAGATTATGTTAATTCTGACCCTTCCCAGCATTATACTTGTATCTTCAATGAGAACAAACAATATCATTGTAAAAAATGTGTCAATTGTATCTTGCATTGTTTTATATATTATTTTCAAAGTGGAAAAGTGCTAATATTATATGTTTAAAAGATTGTCAATTAGGGAGGAAGTATACCTGGAGCCATGGTTGAATATCAGTGTTTTTATTTCTTTTAATTCCTGTAATTGGACATGGCTTAAGTTTTGAATTGGGTTAATTTGGGATGGCTTTTGCCTCTAAAAAGAATTATTCATTGAAGGCTTAATGATATTTTGGTTTTTTTTTCTAACTTAACCTTATATACTTGATCTATTTAATCCTGATTGTCCATGAAGGACAAATTTCTCATTTGTGTGTATTTGTATTCATCTCAATAAGGAGTCATAGCTAAAACAGATAATAAGCCTTTAAAATGTTCCACTATTTAGGCCCAGTAATTACATTTCTGAAAATAAATGCTAGGGCTATAATGCAAAATTTTGGTAATACTGAAAAATTATCCAATAGTAGAGGAAATTTAAGAAAATTATGTTTACAAGGGAACATGGGAAAATGTTAAATAGGAAAAGCAGATTAAGCTTGAATATTTATTTTGATTATGTAAAATAAGCATTTAAACTACTACAAAAATCTAAAATGCTAACCTAGTTATACTGGAAGCATGAGAGAATAGATCATTTTCCCTTTTTCTTTCTACTTATATATATATTTTCCAAATTTCTTCTACAGTGAGTATGTATTACTTTTATATTTAGAGAATTTTTAAAAATAAAAACTATTTTTATTGAAATGGACAAACACAACACAAATTAATTTAAGCCAAAACGGGAGAAGAGTTGAAGGGAGGGTGAGAAAGAAGGAAAGAGAAGTTCATGGAAGGACTTGGCTTCAGGCCCACATGGAAATGATATCATCAGGTCTCTATCTTCCTCCCTCCCTCAGCCTCCTCTGTGTTGTGACCTCATTTTCTTCCATCTTCCAAGCTGCCAGAGAATTAGGTTGCCCTCAGCTCTAGGCTTATATCATCTGCATTAGGAGTCCCAGTGTAAAGAGATCTCTCTCCCCCAATGTCTACATATCAATTCCCAGAGAAGAACTCCTATAGGCCCTGCTTGGGGCCACATGCCCACCCCTATACTAATCACAATGTCTGGGGAATAGGGTACTAAGATTGGGTGGGCTAGTGATATGTGCTCATATCTGTTCCAGAAGAGAGGATCTGGTACCAGGAGAGGGAGATAGCATGATGGCCAGCCAAATTAAGAAAGATATCAGGCAGCACAATATGCTATCACAGTTCACTGTTTTCATCTGCACTCTTGATTTTCTAAATGTGCAATTCCAAAGATGTCCCATACTGAATTTAATGCAAAACCTCCATGTAGTTCATCTCTCAAAAGACAACCCATATTGTCTTAAAGTCTAGCATCTCTGGGCCATATGGCTTCCTCTTGGTCAGGTAGAAATGGGGTTCCTCCTAGTCCTGCAATACAAATATCATCTAAATTGTTTCCCTTGCAGTGAAGTTCTTTAGTGATTCAATCCTGCTTCCCCAGTGGGTAGTGTTTTTCCATGGGCATGATTACTAATTATATTTGGCAGGGAATAGCACAATCATGTAAGAGAAAGTGACAAGGGAAATAGGGTTTCCTAATTTTTACTGAGTTTCTGGTGTGATTCCTGCTTCCTTCCTTTGTATCAATTTGAGATTGGAGCGTAGATTTCAGCTTTTTCAAATCAGTAAGAAGAATTATTATTTGACCCTCAGTGGTCCTGGATTGCTGGCTAGAGGCAGAAAGAGCCTCCCAATATGCTGTTGCCTTTCTGCTTTCAGATAAGTGAGTTTGGATTCACGCTTGTTCCTTCCTCCTCACTTAACAGGGTTCTGCCTGGCATCTCCATGTTTGCATCATCCCAGTTTGTCAGTATGTCCAGAGAAATGGGGTACCATGTTTGATTCGGCCTGGGTCATGTATCAAAGTCCAATTCAATGGGGTCTCCTGGAGAAAGGGAAAAGGGGTGGGAATGCTGAGGTAGACTACAAGCTACCTTGCAGCTTTAAAATTCTTTAAAGAAGTTAGTACTTCTTATAAAATCATCAAAGCTAAAACTGAAAATATATGAGGAGAAAAGTTTCTTCAGATCACACCCTCATGCTTAAAAATTGCAAGGTGATCTCAAACAGAATGAGAAAGAGCCAGAACCAGAGAACAGGGAAAACAACAGAAGACTGTCACCCTGTCTTCACACTATCAAAAATGCAAGAACCAATCCTGTAAATATTCAGCAGCTTTCTTAGCTTTTGTCAACCAGCAGCTTCCAATTTTTTGACAGGTAGAGTTTAAATTTCAAAAGTACTTTTAAAAGGTGCATCAACCACTGTTCTACCCATCATTCTCATCTACATATGTTTTCTTTTTATAACATTGTTATTAAAATCTCATTTCTAGACTTATATTAACATTTAGTGGCCAGCTATATTCACAACCTAGAGATTTCCCCTCCTTCTACCAACTTTGAACCTCCTCACCCAGAAGCTCTCTTTGTCCCAGCCTTTTTGGTTTTGCATCTTGGTTCTCTGTCTTGTTTTCTCCAATAGCCCCAAGTCCAATCCAGATCCCTGGAATTGTGAGCTTGGCCTCAATTCATAGAGATAGACTGCAAAATATAACTTCAATACTCTGCTAAATTTTTTTTGTTAAAAATAATCCCCCCTCCAAAAGATAAAAAATAAAACCCAACTTTAAATTTCAGAGTAATTTTAGACTTACAGAAAAGTTGCAAAGAAGAACTGAGAGTCCCTATGTCCTCCAGCCAATGTTCCTTACTGTTAACAACATACCTAGCCAGGGTATATTTGTCAAAGCTAGAAAATTAACATTGATACATTATTATTGACTAAACTCCAGACTGTATATGGATTTCACCAGTTTTCCACTAATGTTCTTTTTATTCCAGGATCCAATCCAGGATAGCACACTGAATTTAATATGCTAAATTTTAAAACAAATTATTTTCCAAGTCATTTCCAATTAAGCTATGACAATTATGAAGAATGTGGCATTTTAATATTTAAGACAAACTATTCATTAGCAAAAACAACACAAGTTGTCAAGATGTCACATGTTCTGTGATTATGAGATCCTCTGGGGAAGAGTCTCTATTATTTGGCACATTTTAGCTATATATAGTTTCATACATTCTTTACAGGATGTAGTTTTCACAGCAGTAAGAGGTAAGAGAAGTACAAGAAAATTCAAAGCAACTCTAACTTTTAGGGGAAAACAGTTTCATTCTTCCTAATGTAATTACTAGAGTTAGAATTTTATTCCAGTGACGAGCTGTAAAGGTAGTGAGAGTATAATTTATGAAAACATTACAGGTCTGATCCAATCATCACAGTCTAAGTCACAGAAACCACAAAAGACCACAGGACCAGATTCTTGTCCAATCAACTTCTCCAGGGGGACAGACACTTGCCAACAAAACCCTAAAGTTCTCTCTAAGAAAAGAAAGCTCTCTCTAGGAGTAATATCTGGAGTAATTTGGGGGAAATTGAAAGTTACTTGCTTCCCTCCCACCCTCACCCCCACACCACGTGGCTTGAGGGATCTTTAATTCTCTGACCAGAGATTGAACCCGTGCGCCCTACAATGGAAGTGCAGAATCCTAACCACTGGACTGCCAGGAAATTCCCTGTATTTTTAAATAAAGCTGTTTTCAGACCTATAGAGGCTATCTCGATATAGGGCCTATTTTAAAAAATTATGTGTCTTCCATTTTAATAGAACAATATTGTAGGTATTATAACAAAAGAGCTGTAAAGAATTCTACTTGAAGTCAGTTCAAGGACTTATCCAATCCAAGAGAAATACAGAGCTTTGCTAAGTATTATTCCATCTTGTACCTACCACAATTAATAGTTATTTCAGGTGCTGTCATCAGTTACAGGATGACATGTAAAATTCCTGTAGAAGTCTCTCTCTTTCTCTATCCAAGAAAAAAAACTGAAGACTTATCTAAGTGAAGACACATGCGAAAAGCAACAAAAAACAACAAAATATTTTGCCAAGCATTATCCTATAAATAAAGAAGGCCAATGAAGATATTATATATTCAGATTTTCACTTAGCAACTTGTTTTCTGGAGGAATAAAGAATATAGTAATTTCACTAATTAACTTAAAAAGAAAAACTGAAAAAAAAGAGAAAAGCTGAATACTTACATAGTGCCTCATTGCTTCCTAATCACTTGATCATCCACGGTACATTGAATAGTTAACTGATGATTTTATCTTTTAGGAACAGCTGCCATGGATGGTGGCACAAAGTATAGAATGTCTAATTATCCTGATGTCACTTCACATGTAACCTCCTCTGAGAAGTCTTGCTCCTAGCCCCTGCATCATGGAAGAATTTGCATTCTTTCCTCTGTGCTTCCAAGGTACATGACAACTTCTACATACTTCAATGATAGCACTTCTTGCATTGTCGCCTCTTTTAGAATCAGCCTCTTATTCAACTTTTTACCTTCATAGGTAAGTGGCAGTGTTGTGGGCTGAATTGTGTCCCTGTCAGTGCATATGTTGAAGCCCTAACCCCCTGTACCTCACAATGTGATTGTATTTGGAGATGGGGGTCTTTAAAGAGGTGACTGAGCTAGAATGAGGCCATGGGGTGAGCCCTAATCCAATCTGACTGATATCATTGTTAAGAAGAAGAAATATGGAGACATAAAGAGACACCAGGGATGAGCAAGCACAGAGAGAAGACCACATGAGGACACAGTAGGAAGGTCGTCATTTGCAAGACAAGCAGAAAAGCCTCAGAAGAAACCAAACCTGCTGACACCTTGATCTTGGACTGCTATCCTCAAGAACTGTGAGGAAATTAATTTCTGCTTAAGCCATTCAGTCTGTGGTATTTAGTTACAGCAGCCTTAGCAAACTATTACAGATGGTCACAGGTAAATGATATATAGTAAGTGCTTAAAAATAGTAGTTATTATGTGTAATCTGCAGTTATTATTATATGTACATACTCTCTCATGTATAGATTATGCATATGCTTGGCAAGCTTTAGGAATTTATGTGCATTTATGTCTGTTTTATGGTTGTCTTTAGGTTCTAGGGTTGTTTCTTTGTGTGTTAGGCAGCTGAGTGGATTATTTTTTAATGCTCTGCATGCAAGAAATTTTGAAAGGATTCTTACCCATTACAAAGATTTCTATCATGGATTAAATTGATTCCCTGAGGTAAATAATTTTGTTCTATAATTCAGTTGTGCAAACATTTAATTCAGATAAGGGTATAGAAAATTTCAGGATTCAAATTAATTCAGGAGATAAGTAGCTCTGGATTTAATTTAAATTTTCAATTATTTTTTCATAGATATTAATTTTTTCATAATTCATTTAGTTTTATCATAAGGCAAACACAGAGTAGGAAATAAAGAGTTGATAATTTTTGATAAAACCATGAGGATAAAAATTCACAGAAAAATCTTGTTCATAAAATTTCATGTCTTGCCTGTATAATTTGTGGACCAAAGAAAAAAATGTAAATGCAATCGTCTCATTCTCTGTTCTCAACACTGCAAGGGCTTCAACTCACATTTACTTTGTGTTGACGGCCATGAATGACCTGGCTCCAGACTACCTGTTATGACTTTCTACCTTGTTCCCCTTTCTTTCTATTCTTTAGCCTCAGAAGTCTCCCTGTGGATCCTGAAACAAGCTGAACTAATTCCATTTATCTGAAAGAATGCGTTTCCTGAGAGTCACATGACTTACTCTTCCCCTTCATTCCAATAGCTACTTCAGCGTCACAGGATCAGGTAGGTCTTCCTTACTCATCCAGCTAAAGAGCATCCCCTGTCATTCTCTATCTCCTTCAATTTTTTTTTCCCGGAGCACCTATTAATACCTGGGCATTATGTCTTTTTTTATCTGCTTATTATCTGTCTCCTGTCTACCAGATTTTCAACTCTGTGAGAACAGGGATTTTGTCAAGAAATGTTGGCTGAATGGAAATTTGTAGCATCAACCACTGAGGTCCGAGATAACACTTTTTGATATTTCTTAATGATATAATGAATATTGCGATGAAGTACTCAAATAACGTTGAAGAGGTGTAATCTGATATCTATTAAGTACATTAAATTGCCCCAGAAATCTCTATGTTATTTGTACTGTGTAATGACCCCTTTGAGGGTGTGTCTTCTGCTCAGAACTTATATCCTGTATCTTGGACCTACCCTTGATCCACAGAAACAGGTCCCTGGTAGTTATTCAGAAGAGCACTGTACAGTAGAAATATAATGTGCACCACGAGTGCTCTTTAAAACCTGCCAGTGGCCATATTTTTAAAAAGTAAAAATCATAGATATTTTCAAATATTTTATTTAACCCCAAATTCCCAAAATATTATCATTTTATCATGTAATCACTATAAATACAATTAACAAGATATGTAATATTCTTTTGGTTTTTTCACATTGCCTTCAGAACTCAATGATTATTTTATGCTGGCAGCACATCTCAGTTCAGATGGTAAATTTTAAGAGTTAAGTGAAATGAAGTTCTACCAAAAAAATAAGGTTGTATGTAATGGGAAAATATTTTACATTGCTTCAGTTTTAAAATTTAAGTTATAATAATTAAATAAAATGAGAGAGGAGGAATCAAGATGGCAGAGTAGGAGGATGTGTGCTCACTCCCTCTTGCAAGAGCACCGGAATTACAACTAACTGCTGAACAATCATTGACAGAAAGACACTGGAACTCACCAAAAAAGACACCCCACATCCAGAGACAAAGGAGAAGCCATAATGAGATGGTAGGAGGGGTGCAACTGAGTTAAAACCAAATCCCATAAATTTGGGGTGGGTGACTCACAAGCTGGAGAACAGTTATACTGCAGAAGCCCACCCACTAAAGTGAGGGTTCTGAGCCCCATGTCAGGCTTCCCAACCTGGGGGTCCAGCAACAGGAGGAGGAATCCCCAGACAATCAGACTTTGAAAGCCAGCAGGATTTGACTGCAGGACCTCCACAGGACTGGGGGAAACAGAGACTCCACTCTTGGAGGGCACACAAAAAAATGTGCTCACCAGGACCCAGGGGGAAGGAGCAGTGACCCCATAGGAGACTGAACCAGACCTACCTGCTGGTGTTGGAGGGTTGCCTACAGAGGTGGGGGGCAGCTATGGCTCACCGAGGAGACAGGGGCACTGGCGGCAGGGGTTCTGGAAAGTGCTCATTGGCGTGAAACCTCCCAGAGTCTGTCATTAGCCCCACCAAAGAGCCTGTAAGCTCCAGTGCTGGGTAGCCTCAGGCCAAACAACCAACAGGGTGGGAACACAGCCCCACCCATTGGCAGACAAGCAGATTAAAGTGTCACTGAGCTCTGCCCACCAAATCGGATTAAAGTTTTACTGAGCTCCGCCCACCCAGCCCAACCCACCATCAGTCCCTCCCATCAGGAAGCACCCACGAGCCTCCTAGACAGCTTCTTCCACAAGAGCGCAGACAGCAGAATCAAGCAGTATCAGCAGTATTTCATTTTGTGGAACTGAAAATCACAGCCACAGAAAGATAGAGAAAATGAAAAGGCAAAAGACTTTGTACCAGATGAAGGGACAAGATAAAATACCAGAAAAACAGCTAAATGAAGAGGAGATAGGCACTCTTCTGGAAAAAGAATTCAGAATAATGATGGTGAAGATGATCCAGGACTTTGAAAAAAGATTGAATGCAAAGATCGAAAAGTTGCAAGAAAAGTTTACCAAAGACCTAGAAGAATTAAAGAACAAACAAACAGAGATATGCAACACAATAACGGAAATGAAAAATACACTAGAAGGAACCAATAGCAGATTAACTGAGGCAGAAGGACAAATAAGTGACCTGGAAGACAGAATGGTGATAATCACTGATGCAGAAAAGAATAAAGAAAAAAGAATGAAAAGAACTGAAGACAGCCTAAGAGACCTCTGGGACAACGTTAAAACACACCAACACTCGCATTATAGGGGTCCCAGAAGGAGAAGAGAGAGAGAAAGGACCTGAGAAAATATTGGAAGAGATTATAGCTGAAAACTTCCCTAACATGGAAAGGAAATAGCTACCCAAGTGCAGGAACCGCAGAGAGTCCCAGGCAGGATAAACCCAAGGAGAAACATGCCAAGACATATAGTAGTCAAGCTGACAAAAATTAAAGACAAAGAAAAGTTATTAAAAGCAACAAGGGAAAAATGACAAATAACATACAAGGGAACTCCCATAAGCTTAACAGCTGATTTCTCAGCAGAAACTCTACAAGCCAGAAGGGAGTGGCATGATATATTTCAAGTGATGATAGGGAAGAACCTACAACCAAGAATACTCTACCCAGCAAGGATCTCATTCAGATTTGATGGAGAAATCAAAAGCTTTACAGGCAAGCAACAGCTAAGAGAATTCAGCACCACCAAACCAGCCCTACAACAAATGCTAAAGGAACTTCTTTAAGCAGGAAACAAAAGAGAAGAAAAGGACCTACAGAAACAAAAACAAAACAATTAAGGAAATGGTAATAGGAACATACATATCGATAATTACCTTGAATGTAAATGGATTAAACACTCCAACCAAAAGACACAGACTGGCTGAATGGATACAAAAACAAGACCCATATATATGCTGTCTACAAGAGACTCACTTCAGACCTAGGGACACATAGAGACTGAAAGTGAGGGGATGGAAAAAGATGTTCCATGCAAATGGAAATCAAAAGAAAGCTGCAGTAGCCATACTCATATCAGATAAAATAGACTTTAAAATAAAAAATGTTACAAGAGACAAGAAAGGATACTACATAAAGATCAAGGGATCAATTCAAGAAGAAAATAGATATATATATTTATAAATATATATGCACCCAACATAGGAGCACCTCAATACCAAAGGCAAATGCTAACAACTATGAAAGAGGAAATCAACAGTAACACAATCATAGTGGGGGATTTTAACACCCCACTTACACCAATGGACAGATCATCCACACAGAAAATTAATAAGGAAACACAAGCTTTAAATGACACAATAAACCAGCTTGATTTAATAGATATCCACAGGACATTACATCCAAAAACAGAAGATTACACATTCTTCTCAAGTGCACATGGAACATTCTCCAGGATAGATGGGTCATAAATCAAGCCTTGATAAATTCAAGAAAATTGAAATCGTATCAAGCATCTTTTCCAACCACAACGCTATGAGATTAGAAATCAATGACAGGAAAAAAACTGTAAAAAACACAAACACATGGAGGCTAAATAATACGCTACTAAATAACCAAGAGATCACTGAAGAAATCAAAGAGGAAATCAAAAACTACCTAGAGACAAATGACAATGAAAACTCAGTGATCCAAAACCTATGGGATGCAGCAAAGGCAGTTCTAAGAGGGAAGTTTATAGCAATACAATCCTACCTCAAGAAACAAGAAAAATCCCAAATAAACAATCTAACCTTACACCTAAAGAAACTAGAGAAAGAAGAGCAAACAAAACCCAAAGTGAGTAGATGGAGAGAAATCATAAAGATCAGAGCAGAAATAAATGACATAGAAACAAAGAAAACAATAGCAAAAATCAATGAAACTAAAAGCTCGTTCTTTGAGAAGATAAATAAAATTGATAAACCTCTAGCAAGACTCATCAAGAAAAAGAGGGAGAGGACTCAAGTCAATAAAATTAGAAAGGAAACAGGAGATGTTACAACAGACACCACAGAAATAAAAAGCACCATAAGAGACTACTACAGGCAAGTATCTGCCAATAAAGTGGACAACCTAGAAGAAATGGACAGATTCTTAGAAAGGTATAGCCTTCCAAGACTGAATCAGGAAGACATAGAAAATATGAACAGACCAATCACAAGGAATGAAATTGAAACTGGGATTAAAAATCTCCCAACAAACAAAAGTCCAGGACCAGATGGATTCACAGGTGAATTTTATCAAACATTTAGAGAAGAGCTAACACCCATCCTTCTCAAACTCTTCCAAAAAATTGCAGAGGAAGGAACACTCCCAAACTCATTTTATGAGGCCACCATCACCCTGATACCAAAACCAGACAAAGATACTACAAAAAAAGAAAATTACAGACTGATATCACTCATGAATTTAGATGCAAAAATCCTCAACAAAATACTGGCCAACAGAATCCAACAACACATTAAAAGGATCATGATCAAGTGGGGTTTATCCCTGGGATGCAAGGATTCTTCAATATATGCAAATCAATCAGTGTGATACACCATATTAACAAACTGAAGGATAAAAACCACACGATCATCTCAGTAGATGCAGAAAAAGCTTTTGACAAATTCAACACCCATTTATGATAAAAACTCTCCAGAAGATGGGCATAGAGGGAACCTACCCAACATAATAAAGGCCATATACAACAAACCGACAGCAAACATCATTCTCAATGGTGAAAAACTGAAAGCATTCCCTCTAAGATCAGGAACAAGACAAGGATGTCCACTCTCGCCAATACCATCAACATAGTTTTGGAAGTCCTTGCCACAGCAATCAGAGAAGAAAAAGAAATCAAAGGAATCCACATTGGAAAAGAAGAAGTAAAACTGTCACTGTTTGCAGATGACATGATACTACACAGAGAAAATCCTAAAGATGCCTCCAGGAAACTACTTGAGCTAATCAATGAATTTGGTAAAATTGCAGGATACAAAATTAACACACAGAAATCTCTTGCACTTCTATACACTAACAATGAAAGATCTGAAAGAGAAATTAAGGAAACAATCCCATTCACCATTGCAACAAAAAGAATAAAATACCTAGGAATAAACCTAACCAAGGAGGCGAAAGACCTGCACTCAGAAAACTATAAGACACTAATGAAAGAATTCAAAGACGACACAAACAGATGGAGAAATATACCATGTTCTTGGATTGGAAGAATCCACATTGTGAAAATGACATATTACTGAAAGCAATTTACAGATTCAATGCAATCCCAATCAAATTACCAATGGCATTTTTCACAGAACTATAACAAGAAATTTTACGATTTGTATGGAAACACAAAAGACCCTGAATAGCCAAAGCAATCTTGAGAAGGAAAGACGGAGTTGGTGGAATCAGGCTTCCTGACTTCAGGCTATACTACAAGGCTACAGTGATGAAGACTGTATGGTACTGGCACAAAAAATATAGATCAATGGAACAGGATAGAAAGCCCAGAGATAAATTATGGTCAACTAGTCTATGACAAGGGAGGCAAGGATATACAATGGAGAAAAGGCAGCCTCTTCAATAAGTGGTGCTGGGAAAACTGGACAGCTACATGCAAAAGAATGAAATTAGAACACTCCTTAACACCATACACAAAAATAAACTCAAAATGGTTTGAAGACCTAAATGTAAGGCCAGACACTATAAAACTCCTAGAGGAAAACATATGAAGAACACTCTTCGATGTAAATCACAGCAAGATCTTTTTTGATCCACCCCCTCTAGGGGAAATAATGGAAATCAAAACAAAAATAAATAAGTGAGACCTAATGAAACTTCAAACTTCAAATCTTCTGCACAGCAAAGGAAACTATAAGCAAGACGAAAAAACCCTCAGAATGAGAGAAAATATTTGCAAACAAATCAACAAAAGATTAATCTCCAACACATATAAACAGTTCATCCAGCTCAATATCAAAAAAACAAACAACCCAATCAAAAAATGGACAGAAGACCTAAATAGGCATTTCTCCAAAGAAGACATATGGATGGCCAAGAGGCACATGAAAAGCTGCTCAACATCACTAATTATTAGAGAAATGCAAATCAAAACGACAATGAGGTATCACCTCACACTGGTGAGAATGGGCATCATCAGAAAATCTACAAACAGTAAATGCTGGAGAAGGTGTGGAGAAAAGGGAACACTCTTGCACTGTTGGTGGGAATGTAAATTGATACAGCCACTATGGAGAACAGTATGGAGGTTCCTTGCAAAACTAAAAATAGAGTTACCATACGACCCAGCAATCCCACTTCTGGGCATATACCCAGATAACACCATAATTGAAAAAGACACACGCACTCCAATGTTCATTGCAGCACTATTTACAATAGCCAGGACATGGAAGCAACCTAAATGTCCATCAACAGATAAATGGGTAAAAAAGATGTGTTACATATATATATAATGTAATATTACTCAGCTGTAAAAAGTAATGAAGCTGGGATATTTGTAGAGACATGGATGGACCTAGAGACTGTCATACAGTGTTGTGTCAGAAAGAGAAAAACAAATATCATATATTAACACATATATATGGAATATAGAAAAATGGTACAGATCAATTGGTTCACAAGGCAGAAATAGAGACACAGATGTAGAGAACAAACATATGGATACCAAGTGGGGAAAGCAGGGAAGGTTGGGGGGATTGAATTGGGAGATTGGGATACCAAATTTTATGCTCTAAATATATGCAGTTTATTGTATAACTGTATCTCAACGAAAGTTCTTTAAAATAAATAAATAAATAAATAAAACGAAAATTCAATGTACTAGCCACAGTTTAAGTGCTCCACAGCCACACGTGGCAGGTGGCTTCTGTATTGGACAGTGTGGACATAGAGCTTGCGACCCTGCCTCCCGGCTATACTCCATTGGAGCAGCAGCAGCCTTCCAACTGCAGCTCAGCCAATCAGATTCTCCTTCCCAGGGATCTGAATCTTGAACTGAGATGTGCAGAAAAGGGAGAAGTTTGGCTCTGAGTCATGTTGGTGGCAGAATTCCAAAAGAAACGTTTGCGAGCAGCTGTTGTTAAGGTCCCCAGAGCTTCCCTGTCTTCTGCTCTTCCAGAGGCCTGGTTGGTGGTTCAATTCTTCTTTGGATTCCGTGAGAGTGCCTAATATATTTCCAATAAGTTTTTGTTTTCCCTTGAGCCAGCTCAAGCTGGTTTCTGTTACTTGTAATGACATTAATAAAAAAATAAAATGAACAAAAACTCATAACAAGTTTCTTTAAAAGGAGATGCATAAGTACATAATTATGCAGAAGGGTATACATTTATGCAACACTGCTTTGAATACCTTAGAAAAATCATAATTGTCCAGGGTGTTATCAATTCTCAACAGAACGGAGCAGGATGTAGATAATTCAAAACAGTAAATTGATACAAAAAGCGCATCTATTTGATTTTGGAATGTTTTGTGTGAGTTGGGGGTCGGGATGGGGGCAGAGTAGAAACAAGATAAAGCTTCCTAATTGTTTTACAGAGAATTTAATCAGCATGAATTCTCCAAGAATGACGTTGATCACACAGCAGGTGCTTGATAAATGCATGTTGATTAATTGACTTAGAATACACCAGCTGTCGGTGAAAGAATGTGATCCACAATCAAACCATTTGACAGAAGAAAGCCAGGATGGCTTTTAAAATTAGTAACAACATGGAATTGTACATGCAAATAACCCAGAGATGGTGTTGCTGTCTTTGGTTCTCTTCCTAGATGAGAATGAGATACTCATACTCTGCTTTGGGAGGAAGGTATTTAGTGTTTAAGGCTGTAAACCTAGGTAAATGCATTCTCCAGTCATTTACTCCCAGTATCTGGAAGGCCTTTAGGTTGCATACAGCAAGTCTGTGGGGATGGGGTGGGGGCAAGGGAGGGAGATACAATTATAAATGTCTCTCCTGATCCTAGGGAGCTTTGATTTTCATCTCTTCTTAGCATCAGATAAGCAATACTTACATTTCACGTGGTAGAAAAAGAAAAGTTAAAAAGTTTCAGAATACCACATTTAAATGGATGGAGGCGAACCTAATTAAGCCTCTAGTATTAATGCCAGTTTACAGAAAGTATCTGAATAAGAATACACATAGGGATACCATCAGCAAAATCCAGAATATAGAAAATTCTATAGAACAAATGACCTGGCTTTTTCAACAAAGTATAAATTCTATAATTACCATATATTGTAAATGGCACAATAACATTGGAGGATAGTGGCGCCTCTGGTACATGTTGTTTTAGGGTGGCTTCCCTCCACACAAATCCTAGGGTGGAGAGCTGCATGCAGACCTTTATTAGAGAGATACTTCTGAGGAGGTAAGGAAGGTGGGACTGAATAGTGGAGAACTGACCCCAGTGAGGTTTCAGCTGAAGCCTCAGTCATCCCATGGGGAATTCTGGAGGGGGGATGACCCTTCAGAGTTGTCCCCAGTTGAGGCAAGCAGCCAGACTTTGTATTCATTTGACATGGGCTGCCTTGCAGTAGGGGGTATAATTTTGGGAGAGGCAGATCCCTGCAGCCAAGAGGTGTTCCTAGCAAGAGAGGTGGCTGTGAGCCAACAGCAGTCGATGTTCCCAGCAGCTGGCCCTGAAGGACTCTTATTGGAACACAATAGTATTCAGTACAATGCAATGTGGTATAAAACAGAATTCAGTTTTGAGATTATTAGTGACATTTAGCTAATCCTTAACCCACAATTTGCACAATAATGGCTATTTTATTTAAAAATTCTAATGGAATGTACCATAAAAGTTCTGGCATTTAGTCAGTGGACATAGGGAAATAGACTATTATGTTATATTCACTTGTTAAACACTTTAGTTGCACTGTCAGTTTTGGGACCCTGGGTGAGGGGGACACTGTTCATTTGGGCCTCAGGCTGCCATACTTGTTCTCCTCATCAGCCTCTCCTTCCTGGTCTCTTATGATGACTTCTCATATCATGAATTTTGGAATGCTGTAGGGCTTAGTTCTCAGACCTCTTTTTTTTCTTTTTGAAAAAAAATCTTACTTTCATTTCCTAAATGTTCCCATCCAGACTCATGGCTTTAAATATCATGTATACTTTGATGATTCACAGATACTTATCTCCAGCCTAGTCCACTTCTCTGAACCCCAGATTGGTACATCTAGATAGTCAACATCTCTACTTGATTATCTACACACTAGTTGGTTATCAACACACATCTTAAACTTGACTTTGGCAAACCCAGCCCTTGATTTTCTCCCACTCCCATTCCCTGCAAAATTGCCTCTTCCTGCAGTCTTCAAATATCTCAGCAAATAACAGCTTCACTCTCCCAGCTGCTCAGGCCAGAAATCTTGGACTTATTCTTCAGTATTTTAAAGAAAATTTTGGACTTTATGTCAATTCACTCATAGATACTTCATTATACATCTTTAACTGATAAGGACTTTTTCCCCCAAATAAACACCATGTCTAACAAAATTAATGTTATTGTTTAGTATTTAATAACTTGTCTATATTCAAACATCCCTAATTGTCACAAAGATGTCGTTCTACAGTTGCTTTGCTCAAAATGGGGTTGAAATAAAGGAGAAACTCAGTAAACAAATACAAAATGTCAGGTGGTAATCAATATTGCAGAGTAGGGGGATAAACAGTACAGAGTAGAAGGGACTGCTTAGTTGGTTGGCTATTTTACCCAGAGTGCTCAGGAAAGGCCTCTCTGATAAAGTAACATTTGAGTTTAGAATAATGTGTTTTAAGGAAGAAATGACCAACTTTGTCACATGCTGCAGATGGGTTAAATGCAAGGTGAAGACTTGGTGAGAACTGATCTTTGGATATGGCAACATGGAGGTCACAGGGGACCTTGACCAAAGCTGCTTTGGTGGAGTGCTGGAGGTAAAAGCATGTTGGAATGGGCTCAGGAGAGAACAGAAGGAGAAGTGGGAACAGTAAGTACGGATAATTCTGCAGAGAAGTTTCGCCGTGTAGGGGAGTTGACAAGTGAGGCATTGGCTGGGAGAGACATGGAGTCAGTGGATGATTTTTTTTCCGATTGGGAGATGTTATAGTATGTTTGATACTAATGGGAATGGTTAGTAGGGAGAAATGATGCAGGAGAGAGAAAGAACAATTGCTGGAGTGCCTAGAGCGTGTGGAAGGGAAGCAATCCAGTACACAACTGCAGGGGGTGGCTTTAGACTGGAGGACCAATGGTATATCCATAGCCACAGGAAAGAAGGCGGAATATGTGGGCACTGACGCTGGCAGGCCAGTAGATGTGGTGGTAGCTGTGGACGTTCCCTTCTCAGTGAAGTAGGAAGCAAAGTCATCAACAGAGGGGTCAGATGTTGGAGAGTTGAAGAGAGAGGAAAGGAATGAAACAGCCCTCTAGGAAAGCCAGAGAGCAAACGGGCTAGGGAATGTTCTAGGATTTCATTAAAGGTCCGTTTGAGGTTGGGGCTGTGAACTTGCAGTGAGTAGTTTCTGTGTGGTTGTCTGTTTTTCTCCAGTCACATTTAGCTGCTGGGTGTGACACAGGAAGAGAGCTGGTTTTAGCTGGGGCTGGAGTTTAGACATAAAGTACAGTGGAAGGAGAGCAGGGTAAGGGATTTGAGAGTGTATGCGGAAGAGTAATTATAATGATGAACCGTGGAATATAAGCTGGGAAAGTAGAAACTAGAGAAAATGAGGGGGAGTAATGAGCAGTGAAAAGGTGACAATGTTCTTTAGGCTTCAGAAGGAGTGGAGGAATTGTGGGAGTCAAGGTATAGTGAGAGAGAGCTGGGAAAATAGGAGGTGGTGGTAAACACAAAGCAAATATATGTAGTCGAAAAATAAGGGAATTGGGAAAATAGGCAGTCTTATGCACTGATGCTGGGAATGTAAATTGGTATCACCTCTTTTGGGGGGCAATCTTGAAATATCTATCAAAATGTTAAATTCCTTTGACCTAGCAATTTTCCTTCCTGGGATTCATCTAAGAGTTGTAGTTGCACAACTGCATAAAGATACCAGGGTGTTCTTTGCAGCATTGTTTGTAACAGCAAAAGACTGAAAACAATCTAAATCCAGCCATAGGAGACTTAATAAGTTATGACATGACCTAAAGGCTGGTGTACTATGCAGTCATTACAAAAGAATGATTTAGAAAATCACCATTTTGGGACTTCTCTAGTGGCACAGTGGTTAAGAATCCACCTGCCAATGCAGGGGACACGGTTCAATCCCTGGTCCAGGAAGATCCCACATGCCATGGAGCAACTAAGCCCGTGCGCCACAACTACTGGGCCTGCGTTCTAGAGCCCTCGAGCCACAACTACTGAGCCTAGTGTCACAACTACTGAAACCTGCATGCCAAGAGCCCATGCTCTGCAATAAGAGAAGGCACTGCAATGAGAAGCCCATGCACCACAACAGAGTAGCCCCTGCTCCGCACAACTAGAGAAAGCCTGCACGCAGCAACATGGCTTTTTTTTTTTGGCCCAACACAGCCAAAAACAAAAAAAAAAAGAAAAAAGAAAAGAAAAAAAAGAGAATCACCATTTTAAAACTCAGTGTAACTGATTCAAGCAAGGGGCATCAGTGGATGCCAAAACTATTGAGTGAAAGGTGATGGGAAACAGGAATATTCAGATTGTCTTGAAGAATCACCCCACAGAATATTAATTACCAAGGGGAACAGTACCTTTGCATTGGAGAAATCTACCTGACACCTTCTGTGCCAAATGGTCCTTAGCATCATCAACAGTGGGACAAAATGGCATCATGGGTCTTCTGATGTGATGTAATGGGCACACTTTTCCTAAGATATTCTTACAAACAATGTTTAACCTGAATCTAATCACGATGAAGCAATGGGATAAACCCAGAATGTAGGACATTCTACAAAGTAATTGCCTGGGCTCTTCAAAAACGTCAGTGTCATGAAAGACCAAACAAACGAAAACTAAAGGACAATAAAGGAAACGAAAGAGATATTTCTATTACGTGTAATGAGTGAGCCTTGACTGAAATCTGGATTGGAGAAAGCTATAAAGGATATTTTGGGGGATAATTGGGGAAATTTGGATCTGGGTTATGTCATAGGTATTATAGAATCAATATTAAATTTCTTGGGCCTGATCATGGGGCTGTGATTTTGTAAGAAAATGTCCTTGTTCTAGGAGAAACATGCAAGTGATGAACTGTCATGCTGTCTGTAACTTGTTTCCAAATGACTCAGCAAAAACAAAAGAGAGAAAGCAAACCTGGCAAAAAATTTAACCATTTGTGAGTCTAGATAAAAGATATGCAGGCATTTATTATACCATTCTTTCAGCTTTTTCTGTAAGTTTGACATATTAAAAAAATAAAACTTTGCGGGGGTGGGGGGGCGGGGGGAGAGTAACATAGCCCTCTAAATTCTGACTGTAGTGTATTGTCATCAGAACCAAGATTTTCAGCATAAATGAAAAGAGATGGAAATATAAAATCAAACCAGTCAAGCAAAACTTTGTAATCTTAAATTTGAACAGTCTTTTACATGATCTGTAGAGCCCCTGTAGAGAGGAAAATGAAATCCTAGTATCTAATTTTCCTATCAACAATATTTACACAGTTATGTCAATGGTTGTTAGTAGTTTTCAATTTTTAGAAGCAGCTTATGAACGAAACAGGGAAAACTTAATTATGGTTATTAGAGAAAATATAAAATGCCAGCCTTTATAATTTGAAAGTAAGAAAGTATAGAAAGCAGGAGGAAGATTGAGGAGAAGATATGGAAGAAGAGGGGAACTAATCTTCCCACTATTTAATACAGTAATTTATAGTAAATTAAGAAATAGTAGTAAAGGCTCATTGTTTAGAATTAGGGAAGTAACCATCAAAAAGCCTTGAAACCGAAACAATTAAAAGTGATTCCTCCTGCGAAATTGAATCGGGGTGGGAGGGGATGGGGCAGGGGGCTATGGTTTCATTATAAGCCCGACTACATTATTTTTTCCATGTGTGTGATTACTGTGATAAAATGTTTTAAAATAATGACATTTTAATAAAGCAAGAATGGCTTACAATTCATAGTGCCTGTACAAGCACAATAAAAACCTGATGTTTAAATTATAGCAGTTTCACAGATATTCCAGGGTGGAATTGTTTGTTACAGGATCTACCAGCATGAACATCAGAGGAGCCTCACACAGAGGGGGAGAGGATGGCGATGCTGGAGATGGGGAGGGGGCAGGGGGAAAGAAAGCGGGGAGGAGGAGGGAGAGAGAACTAAGCTTATTGAAATAAAGGGTTTGGCTGTTAGAGTAATTTTGAGGATGGTACAGTGTATTAATCATCATTCGCTATCAAATTGTGTCTTAGGAACTTGAGCCAAAGCTCTGAAGAAAGGTGACTATTAATTTAGAAAAGAGTGAAATCCCTGGAGCCTCTGAAGGTGTGAGATGTGCAATGCAGCACTGCCTTGTAGATGTCTGGAGGTAGCAGGAAATATTGCTTATCTTTCAGCAGACTAAGGACCCAAGGTGGAGAGGAATCAAGAAGTATCCTCCTGGGGACCACAGGACTCCTTGCAGAAGCCCATGCAATACTTGGTGAATTTTGAGAGATGAGGTCTTGCATTGCTGTGGGTGTAGGCTAAGCTGGAAAAATACTGTTTTCTTAATGTGATTATAACCCATAATAGCCACAACGAGGCATGGCCTGTAAAAACATGATCAGCATAGCTGATTTTATAGCAAAAGCATTAAGGGAGACGAAAAGTATTTTATCATGATTAAAGATACATTTTAAAATGGAAACATAAATGCTATAATGGTAAGTCTAAGATATAATCCAACAATAAAATAGAGTTTTGAATTGACAGAGATGCAAGGATAAACCTTTCTGGTTGCAGCATTAAGGGGAATGACTTGGGGTTAGATTCTGCTATTGTTGCCAATTATTTATTGCCCTGCCTATGGAAGAATTATGCCTTCAGGTTTAGCCGTATGACTTGCATTGGCCTAAGGAATGCATGCAGAAGTGATGCATGCCCCACATCTGAGCAGACACTTTAAGAGACATCTTGTGGTTCAGCCATGGACCAGCTTGTCTCAAATAGAGGCTGTTCCTTCAGTCTGCGTCCTAGAATAAAGATCCTGGAACAGAGCTGTAGCCAACAGTAAAGGTGTACTAAACCATTGCTTTGTTAGCCACAAGAATTAGGGGTATGGTTCGCTTCACAACATAACCTAGTGAAAGCTAATACACAGTATAATCATCAAACCCTTTTGCTACCAATACCTAGAAAAGCTGAGTTATAATAAACATAGTTTTAAACTCCACCAGGACCCCAAATTAAGGGGATACTAAAACAAAGTGTAAGTGCTTGAAATGATACTGCAGCTATAAGTAGTAATAAGGAAAAAAAGAGAAATGCAATAAATTAACATAAAAAAATCTAGAAAAGGAAATGGGTAATATTTTAAAAGCAAGCACAAAAAAAGGGAAATATTAAAAATAAAAGCAAAAATGAACAAATTGAGCAATAGAAAGCAGAACACTAAATACATGTACTCAATGACTATATCTATTAATTTAAAAATTGTTTCGGGGCTTCCCTGGTGGTGCAGTGGTTAAGAATCTGCCTGCCAATGCAGGGGACACAGGTTCAATCCCTGGGCGGGGAAGATCCCACATGCCGCGAAGCAACTAAGCCCATGAACCACAACTACTGAGCCTGCACTCTAGAGCCTGCAAGCCACAATTACTGAGCCCACATGCTGCAACTATTGAAGCCCACATGCCTAGAGACCGTGCTCCACAACAAGAGAAGACACTGCAATAAGAAGCCTGTGCACTGCAATGAAGAGTAGCCCCCGCTCTCCGCAACTACAGAAAGCCCACGGGCAGCAATGAAGACCTAATGCAGCCAATAAATAAAAATAAGTAAATAAATAAAATTAAAAATAAAATAAAATAAAAATTGTTTCTAAAATGTACCCTCCCTGTCGTGGTTCCTCTCTCTTACTGTTAGGCTTAGTTTACAAACTGTCATGGAGCTAATACATTTTTAGTACACCAATAAATAACATTAAATAATAATGAACAGAAACTATTACGTATAGAAACTATTTAAATTCTGAACAAATTCTACTTCCTTTAAAAATGAAACAGAATTGGGACTTTGGTGGCGGTCCAGTGGTTGAGACTCTGCACTTCCATTGCAGGGGGTGTGGGTTCAATTGTTGGTTGAGGAACTAAGATCCCACATGCTGTGAGGCTCGACATGCTACTGCTGCTGCTGCTGCTGCTGCTGCTGCTGCTACTACTAGTACTACTACTAGTACTACTACTACTACTACTACTAGTACTACTACTAGTACTACTACTACAAGAAACAGAATATATTATCTATCAGAAACTCTATATCTTGACCAAAGAGTTGTCATGATCAAGGTCAGTGTTTTCCAGTTGAAGGCTGCAATCTGCTAGTGAATCATGAAATCAGTTTAGTGGGTCGAAATTTACACTAACAGAATAGAAGAGAATAGAATTGAAAATATCAGACCATAATGCATGTAGTAAAGCTAAATAACTGTTTCATGAAACATTAGTTTCAGTTATACAATTTGCCTGTATGGGAGTGTATCTATGTTCTAGGTTGAAATAAAAATGTGTATCTTGCTGTAGGTGGGCTGGAGTCAAAAAAGTTTGAAAGTCACTGATTTAGGTCCCTGATATGGGAAGTAGTGTTCAAAACATTTCACAACCGGTTAAGTTGGGTGTAGCCCAGTCAGAACTAAAGCTGGTTGCTGTGCTGGGACAGGGCTCCAGGGAACTTTGCCGTGCCAGGGGTTAATTACCCCGCTGTTACTGGATTGAGAGTCCCAAGAGGAGGGTCAGGATGGCTGAGGCAGCATTGGGCTTGGGGCAGTGGCTTTGTAGGTATGTTAGTTTTCTATTTTTGCAGTAGCAAGTTGTCAGAAACCTAGAGGCTGAAACTAACACAAATTTATTATCTTCTGGTTCTGTAGGTCAGAGATTAGGCATAGGTCTCACTGACCTGAAATCAAGGTGTTGATACAGCTATCTTTTCCTGGAGGCTCCATGAGAGAATCTGTTTCCTTGCCTTTTTCAGCTTCCCGAGGCTGCCTACATTCCTCGATTTATGGCCCCTTCCTCCTCAAAGCCATCCATATTACTTCTCCCCGCTGTCCTTCTTGCATGGTCACATGTCACTCTAATCACAGCTGAGAAAAACTCCACTTTTAAAGACTCTGTGATTAGATTGAGCCCGCTGGATCATCCAGAATAATCTCCTTATTTCAAGATCCTTCATCACACCTGAAAAACCCTTTCTTTGGCCATGTCCAATAATGCTTTCACAGGTTCTAGATGTGTAGGAAATGGACATCTTGGGGACCGTCATTCTTCCTACACCATAGGTATGGAAATGTCTCCTAACTTGAAGAAACAGCACAGCCATACCTGTGCAGACTGCCTGACTGGAACTTAAGACAGATCATCTGTGAAAGGACCTCCTTGGAATCTCTATGCAGTTCTCTATGACTGTGTCCTGAATGTTCATGCTATTACCTCCAAGAGGGGAAAGGGTTAAGTTTAAGTTACACAAATCAATATAACTTAATTCGCTGCTTTCACCTTTCTGGTATCTTCCTAGGAGAATTAACTATGAAATGGGTTGACTACTCCAGACCCAGGAGAACTTGGAGAGAATTGTGCACAAACTTAGAAAAGTATCTGACAGAAATACTCTTCTTTTTATCATGTGAAAATTTAAATACATATAAACTTATTATTTCCATATTAATTTTCATTGATTATATAGTATGCTTTCATGACGATGGCAAGTGGCAGCTTTAAAAAAATGGTTCTAGAAAGATATTTCAACTTTTATAATTTTAAAACATTTCCTAATTCTGAAAGAAGTCTCTAGACCAGCTTTGCATGTATGACAAAATTTAGTCATACATTTAAGATATATATATATAATATATATGTATATATGATACATATACACACACATCCTGGCAAGGAGGAAAGTTCATTTCAAAAGCTTATATTTTACATTCATGATTTAAAAAATTAAATGTTCTTTACTATAGAGCAGAATTTTCAAAATAATCTTTGAATTTGAATCTTTGAATTTGAATGTTTACCCACAGAGTAATCATCCTGCTTAGCACTGCTCATTGAATGTTTTTTATGCCAACTAACAAAATAGGAATTAACTCCTTTTTGAGTCATATAAGCCACAAAGCCCCAGTGGATGCTAATAACTCATTCTGAGAATGAGTGAAAGTGGAGGAAATATAAAGAAGTTAAAAAAAAAATTCCACATCAGGTATCAACTGATGGTAATGTGAACCTTTTACAAATGCTAGTGGATATGCCTGGGTGGAATATGAAAGAAAGCTAATTTGGGGACAGCTTTTAGGCTGTTTCACTTTGTCTAAAGACACTGAAGGTACTAATTTATGTAGCTTTAGTATTTTTGTTGACTTATTTTTCTCCCATTATAAAGGAGAATTTGCATATAATTAGTAAGCTAGATTCCCCCCCTTCTCATGAAACTCATTGCTCTCGCTACTCAAACAAAAAGAAAAGTTTTTATTGTTGTTGCCCTACCTCCACCCTCAATTTTAGAGGCAAAATATTTTTTAATTAGAAAGATGAAGTCTTTTTCAAAATCCATCCTGGCCTTTCATCAAGTTAATTATCTATGTGTCTGCCCCTGGACCTGTTCTGTCTTGTCCATTCTTCCACTTTTCAACCATCCTTGCCTCTCTATCTCTGCCTTATGCTACTACCGTCTTAATAAGTCTTAAAAGCAAGATTTCCCAAGAAATGATGGGAAAGAAAGTGATTATTGCTAAACACTTATCCAATCCATTCAGAAGTAATTTTCTACCTAATGTAATTGATTAAAATGATTAAGGATCTACCTGAGAATAGTACTGTGCCAGTTATTTTTCTTTTGGCACAATGCCACACTATCCCTCCTGTATTCCATAACTGTAGGGGCGGGAAGCCAGTAACTCCATTCCCCAGAATTCTTTACCCCAACGGGCTTCCGGTCAGGTTTAGCCAACGGGGGTCACTGGTGGGAGAAAAGAAGCCATTTTAAGACTGGTACTGTTACCGAGAAAAACCTGGCCTTTGTTCACCGATGCTGAATAGAAATAAAGAGACAGAGCTTTGGAGGAGCAGAAAGGAATAGCTTTATTACTTTGCCAGGCAAAGGGGGAACACAGTAGGCTAGCACCTCAAGAACTGTGCTCCCCTCTCTGGGGAATAGGGAGAGGTCTTGTAGTCGGGGCTCATGGTCGGGGTAGGCGATAAGGATCAAGGCAGTAACGGTTCTGATGGGTTGGTGGTGAGCTAAGCAGGAGTCAGCATCATCAACCTTCAGGTCCAACAGGTCTGGGGTCTACATGCTTGTGGGCAGCATATCGTCATTAATCACTAACTTCTCGCACCTGGAGGGGGTTTCAACTTCTGTAAAACAGCTCAAAGATATTGTTGTGTGTATAGCTGCTGGGGAAACAGGACCTGCCTCAAGGCTGCTCTTGCCTGTTTCTCCCAGGTCTTGTGCAACCCCTCCCTTCACTAATTAACAACTGCTTGAATCTGCCCACTGGAACTCAGGGAAGGTCATGGAGGCTGAATGAAGGCTGTTTTCCTAGAATCAAAGAAATAGGGAACACAGAAAGGCTTTGTGCCCAGGAGCCCCACAGGGCCCTGCTGGGTATCAGCACCAGTGGTAGAGGGGTCTCAACAGCAGATTCAACACTGGCTGCAGGCTGCCCCTTCTGTGGAGATGGAGTTCTGGCACTGCCCATCCAGGAACCTCAAGGAGCAAGTGCAGCTGGAGGGTTCCAGCCTAAGCATGGTGGTAGCAGCTTTCTCATCTCTGGGTAACATTCCTTCTTTTCTCCTCCTTTTTCCTCTAGCCCTCGCAACACCTTTGTGACCATTTCCTAGAATTAAATCCCTTTTATGTTTGAACTACATACAGTGGTTTCTGTTTTCCTGACTGGACTGATTGAACTGATTATAGACCAAATTATTTCCTAAACTACCAGAGCTTTGGGAAATTGCGATGTTTATAAGTGAAAATAGTGGAACATTTCTCTGGAAACCACTGTTCCCAACAAACTGTAATCAGGCAAGTTTTACACAGTTCTTAGTCTTAAGCACGTGAGGCTCCACCCAAATGCAATGGATCATGGAGTTTGACTGAGTCCTGTTTTAGGGGTAAAAATGAGATACCCAGTGTGTGATTTGGATACCCTGAACACAGTGAAAGTCCTTGGCCTGTTGGTAATACAAATAGCTAGGTTTATTGGCTGTTCAAATACCTCAGACTGAGGTCTCAGGCTCTGGTATTTACTTCAAAATTCATTGAGAATATTTAGTAACTTGCAAGTGGGAAAGGAAATAGGTTAGGTAATAGAAGGTTTAGGCACCTAACTGAAAGTGGAGTGGTGGTTTAGGTCTGTATTACCTAGTTTTTCATCTGTTTGACAACTGTGTCCAGTAGGACCCTCTCAAAGTCTATTTTGGACCTTTGTTTCACAGATCAGGGATTTGGTATGGGAGACTCCAAAGGGAATGGTGTTAATTAGGGTTAGATTTCCTGTGGGTGGTTAAGGTCATATTGGAGAGGGTTCCTGTGGCTGCCATGATTTCTGGGCTCCTCAAATTCTCCTCTCCAGGAGCAGATGATGCATGTATCTGAGTAAGTCTTTATTTATGTCTATCTACACTTCAGGTCTGTTTTTCTCATCACTATACCTTCAGAACACAGCAAAGACTACATATATTCATTCATTCAATTAATATTAAATAAATGCCTTTTTTTAATGCCAACACACCAGCATAACAATAACCTTTTCAAAAGCTTTGGAAGTTTATGGCAACAAATTTCAAACACTCTTAAGGTGACTTTTCCTCTAACAAAATCTTCCCTATGCATCCTTGAATGTCTAAGCAGAAACTGATATTTTAAAATTGATTTGCTGGGGGACTTCCCTGGTGGCGCGGTGGTTAAGAATCTGCCTGCCAATGCAGGGGACACGGCCTCGATCCCTGGTCCGGGAAGATTCCACATGCCGCAGAGCTACTAAGCCCTCGAGCCACAACTACTGAGCCCGAGTGCTACAACTACTGAAACCCGAATGCCTAGTGCCTGTGCTCTGCAACAAGAGAAACCACTGCAATGAGAAGCCCATGCACCGCAATGAAGAGCAGCCCCCACTTGCTGCAACTACAGAAAGCCCGTGCACAGCAACTAAGACCCAACACAGCCAAAAATAAATAAATAAATTTATTTATTTTTAAAAAATTAAAAAAAAAATTGATTTGCTGGTATTCTGGAGTGTAATTTGCCTATGTTATCCTAACTGTGCTGGTAAGAGCCCTTTGTCTATATGTGATAGACCAGTACTCTCAAGCCCAGTTAGTCTCGAACTTTAATGAACATTACATGCATGAAATGAGTAGATATTATTTTTGATTAAGAAAATAGACAAAAGAAATTTCCAGAATCACTACAGAAATCAAAGAGGAAATCAAAAAGTATCTAGAAACAAATGACAACGAAAACACAACAACCCAAAACCTATGGGACGCAGCAAAAGCAGTTCTAAGAGGGAAGTTTATAGCAATACAGTCCTACCTTAAGAAACAAGAAAATGATCGAATAAACAACCTAACCTTACACCTCAAACAACTAGAGAAAGAAGAACAAAGAAACCCCAAAGTGAGCAGAAGGAAAGAAATCGTAAAGATCAGAGCAGAAATAAATGAAAAAGAAAGGAAAGAAACCATAAGAAAAATAAATAAAACTAAAAGCTGGTTCTTTGAGAAGATTAACAAAATTGATAAACCATTAGCCAGACTCATCAAGAAAAAAAGGGAGAAGATGCAAATCAACAGAATTAGAAATGAAAAAGGAGAAGTCACAACGGACACCTCAGAAATACAAAACATCATGAGAGACTACTACAAGCAACTCTATGCCAATCAATTGGATAACCTGGAAGAAATGGATACATTCTTAGAAAAATACAATCTTCCAAGACTGAACCAGGAAGAAATAGAAACCATGAACAGACCAATCACAAGTACAGAAATTGAGGCAGTGATTAAAAATCTCCCAACACACAAAAGCCCAGGACCAGATGGATTCACAGGCGAATTCTATCAAACATTTCGAGAAGAGTTAACACCTATCCTTCTCAAACTCTTCCAAAATATTGCAGAAGGCGGAGCACTCCCAAACTCATTCTATGAGGCTACCATCACCCTGATACCAAAACCAGGCAAAGATGTCACAAAAAAAGAAAACTACAGACCAATATCACTGATGAATATAGATGCAAAAATCCTCAACAAAATACTAGCTAACAGACTGCAACAGCACATTAAAAAAATCATACACCACGATCAAGTGGGGTTTATCCCTGGGATGCAAGGATTCTTCAATATACGCAAATCAATCAACGTGATACATCATATCAACAAATTGAAGGATAAAAACCATATGATCATTTCAATAGATGCAGAAAAAGCTTTTGACAAAGTTCAACATCCATTTATGATAAAAGCTCTCCAGAAAATGGGCATAGAAGGAAATTACCTCAACATCATAAAAGCCATATATGACAAACCAAAAGCCAACATTGTTCTCAATGGAGAAAAACTGGAAGAATTCCCTCTAAGAACAGGAACAAGACAAGGGTGTCCACTCTCACCACTGTTATTCAACATAGTTTTGGAAGTGTTAGCCACAGCAATCAGAGAAGAAAAAGAAATTAAAGGAATCCAAATTGGAAAAGAAGAAGTAAAATTATCACTCTTTGCAGATGACATGATACTATATATAGAAAACCCTAAAGACTCTACCAGAAAACTGCTAGCACTCATTGATGAGTTTAGTAAAGTAGCAGGATACAAAATTAATGCACAGAAATCTCTTGCATTCCTATACACTAACAACGGAAGAGCAGAAAGAGAAATTAAGGAAACTCTCCCATTCACCATTGCAACCAAAAGAATAAAATACCTAGGAATAAACCTGCCTAAGGAGGCAAAAGATCTGTATGCAGAAAACTTTAAGACATTGATGAAAGAAATCAAAGATGACATAAACAGATGGAGGGATATACCATGTTCCTGGATTGGAAGAATCAACATCGTGAAAATGACTGTACTACCCAAAGCAATTTACAGATTTAATGCAATCCCGATCAGATTACCAATGGCATTTTTCACAGAACTAGAGCAAGAAATCTTACCATTTGTATGGAAACGCAAAAGACCCCGAATAGCCAAAGCAATCTTGAGAAGGAAAAATGGAGTTGGTGGAATCAGGCTTCCTGACTTCAAACTATACTACAAGGCCATAGTGATCAAGACAGTATGGTACTGGCACAAAAATAGAAAGGAAGATCAATGGAACAGAATAGAGAACTCAGAAGTAAGCCCAAACACATATGGGCACCTTATCTTTGACAAAGGAGGCACGAGTATACAATGGAAAAAAGACAGCCTCTTCAATAAGTGGTGCTGGGAAAATTGGACAGCAACATGTAAAAGAATGAAATTAGAACACTTCCTAACACCATACACAAAAATAAACTCCAAATGGATTAAAGACCTACATATAAGGCCAGACACTATCAAACTCCTAGAGGAAAACATAGGCAGAACACTCTTTGACATACATCAAAGCAACATCCTTTTTGACCCACCTCCTAGAATCATGGAAATAAAATCAAGAATAAACGAATGGGACCACATGAAACTTAAAAGCTTTTGCACAGCAAAAGAAACCATAAACAAGACTAAAAGGCAACCCTCAGAATGGGAAAAAATAATTGCCTATGAAACAACGGACAAAGGATTAACCTCCAAAATATACAAGCAGCTCATGCAGCTTCATACCAAAAAAGCAAATAACCCAATCCACAAATGGGCAGAAGACCTAAATAGACATTTCTCCAAAGAAGACATACAGATGGCCAACAAACACATGAAAAGATGCTCAACATCACTCATCATCAGAGAAATGCAAGTCAAAGCCACAATGAGGTATCACCTCACACCAATCAGAATGGCCATCATCACAAAGTCTGGAAACCACAAATGTTGGAGAGGGTGTGGAGAAAAGGGAACTCTCCTGCACTGTTGGTGGGACTGTAAGTTGGTACAGCCACTATGGAAAACAATTTGGAGGTTCCTTAAAAAACTACAAATAGAACTACCATATGATCCAGTAATCCCACTCCTGGGCATATACCCAAAGAAAACCATAATCCCAAAAGAAACTTGTACCATAATGTTTATTGCAGCACTATTTACAATAGCCAGGACATGGAAGCAACCTAAATGCCCATCAACAAATGAATGGATACAGAAGATGTGGCATATATATACAATGGAATATTACTCAGCTATAAAAAGGGATGAGATGGAGCTATATGTAATGAGGTGGATAGAACTACAATCTGTCATACATAGTGAAGTAAGTCAGAAAGAGAAAGACAAATATTGTATGCTAACTCACATATACGGAATCTAAAAATGGTACTGATGAACTCAGTGACAAGAACAGGGAAGCAGATACAGGGAATGGACTGGAGAACTCGAGGTATGGGAGGGGGCGGGGGGTGAAGGGGAAACTGAGAAGAAGCGGGAGAGTAGTACAGACATATATATACTACCAACTGTAAAATAGTCAGTGGGAAGTTGTTGTATAACAAAGGGAGTCCAACTCGAGGATGGAAGATGCCTTAGAGGACTGGGGCAGGGAGGGTGGGGGGGAATCGAGGGGGGGGCGTCAAGGAAGGGAGGGAATATGGGGATATGTGTATAAAAACAGTTGATTGAACCTGGTGTACCCCCAAAAAAAATAAAATAAAATAATAAAAAAAAAAAAAAAAAAAAAAAAAGAAATTTCCAATTTTGGGAGAGGAATACAGAATACTTTAAACAGTTTGGAAGAATGCTTGGAAATAAGGTAAATATATAAAATTGAAATAATATGCATATGTACTAACAATACTCAGTTTGAAATGTGTAATTAGAAAGGAATCCTAATTTGTAATAGCGGCAGAAATGAATATATGTTAATGAACTTTAATGGAAAACACATCACCAATATGAAGAAAATTAGAAGATTTTCCCGAAAGATATTAAGTACAAGAAAAGAAGTACCATATTTAAGACCAATATTTTAATAATGTCATTCTTCTACCAATTAATATACTTAAAGCAATTAGGCAAAAATCCCAATTTAAAATACTTTCAAAGAATTTGATTAAATAATTCTGAAATGATCTGAAAAGGAAAACAGGTAAGGAATTCCCTGGTCGTTCAGTGATTAGGACTCCATGCCTTCACTGCAGGGGGCCCTGGTTTGATCCCTGGTCAGGGAACTAAGACCCTGCAAGCCATGCAGAGTGACCAAAATATCCCAAAAAATAAAAACAGGAAAAAATAGTTAATATCCTTAGCCATCATGAAAAATGATCTTACATTACATTAACTTTTAAATGAGGTAATCATACAAAAATAGATAAATAAAAAGGATGATTGTCTCATGTTTTATACTATTTTCTATGTTCACACTATTATTTTGTTAGCAAAATGTTTTCCTAAGAAGCAATGCAAGCTTAAATTTTATATCATAAATTGTGAGCTGGTGGGGACCAAGGTAATAAGATTACATTTTATTAAGAAGCTAGACTAATCTTCTCAGTTACTGATCTGAGTGAGGTGTAGCGTTTCCTCTTGGAAGAGTTTGTGAGTCACGTCTCTCAACCCTATTAGAATAGCCTCAACCACCAGACTCAGCATCTTTATAGAAACTTGAGTTCTTTTGAGTATCCAGCCCATTCAGTATTTCAGTGTTTTCAATATCTAGATTCCAGTCACAGATAATTTCATTTCAAATTAGCTTTTTTAAAAAATAGGCAGCTACCATTATTCTCAACTACTAAAGCTTATCGCTTGAATGAATTTATTAAATGATGAAGCTTTAGCTTCAAATGAATGGTTATTCCAATCTCTCTAAAATAGTACTTTGCAATCTGTTAATCAAAAGATAACTAAATGAAATAATTCCCAGATCTTATTAGGTCATTTAGGAAATCATAAAACTTTTCAAGTATACATTCATATTGCTGTTACAGAAATACAAGAAGCAGCACATGCAGGATTGTTATGATAACATAACCAACGAATCTTAAAATTTTAATAATAGTGGAGCTGGATGTAGATACTACATGTAAAACTCGTGTATACTGAAGTGTACATTTTTAGAAAGTTTGAAGTATAATTACAGTAATGGATTAAGTAAAATGGCTTCATCTTTGAAAAGCAGTTCAATGATATAGCTGTGTATTCCTTACTAAAGTGCCAATTCTATTCTTACAAATTTTCATTAAAAATTTTTTTGCAAATTCTTCTTGATCATTTTTTTACCCATGATCATTTTACTGATATAATTCTGATATAATTACCCATCATTATACATGGCAAAATGTTCACATCAATTTTTAAACCAGGGACTTCCTAGGTGGTGCAGTGGTTGGGAATCCGCCTGCCAATGCGGGGGACAGAGGTTCGATCCCTGCTCCAGGAGGATCCCACATGCTGCAGAGTAACTGGGCCTGTGCGCCACAACTATTGAGCCTGCACTCTAGAGCCTGTGAGCCACAACTATTGAGCCCATGTGCCAACTACTGAAGCCCATGCACCTAGAGCCCGTGCTCCGCAGCAAGAGAAGCCACCACGGTAAGGAGCACTCGCACTGCAATGAAGAGTAGCCCCCGCTCGCTGCAACTACAGAAAGCCCATGTGCAGCAACGAAGACCCAATGCAGCCAGCCAATCAATCAATCAATCAAAAAAAATTTAAACCAAATCACTCTTTTTAAAGGAAGTAACAAAAATTCAGTAGGTTTGGATACAAAATTACAAAGACACCTAATGTCAGAGTTAAAAGCATGTAAACGAAGCGGAACAACATCAACAACAAATATCAATGCCAGGAAAAACAGAATATGTCTCAGAATGGCAAAAGAAGGTGGCTCAGATGGGAGGTAAGTATTAAACCAAGTTTTTAAAATGCAAGTATAAATAATTTTGGAGAAGTGAGCAGAGACTGATATTGATTCCCAGTTGCCAAAATACTGGCAAGTGAAATTTATTTATGCATAATAAGGAAATGTTTAGTGGTGAAAACATTCTGGGTTTTTTAATGTATTCCTACTAATTAAATTTTGTACCTTGAAAGTTGAGCTGTCCAATTTGGTAGTCACTAGCCACAAGTGGTTATTTAAATTTAAATTACTTAAAAATAAAAAAAAAACCCAAAATTTAGTTCCTCATTTGCACTAGCCACGTGTCAATTCCTCAGAGCCACAGTGGACACTGGACACAGAAATAGAACATTTCCAACATGGTAGAAACTTCTGTTGAACAAAGCTGTGATCTGTCAGGAGAAGAGCCATAATGAATTATCAGTATTATTCATCTGGAAGTTTACTATGACTACTTGCCATGAGCTACTTCTAGAGGCAAAATGTACAACTAGTTATCCAGAGTCAAAATTCTTTATGGACTTTTTATCCCCCAAGAAATATACTTCCTTGGACTATTATTATCTACCAGCACCTAAGAAACGCAATAGCTTATTGTGAAAAAAATATAGGCAGCAACTTTTGACTTGGTATAACATTTCAGATGCTGAATCACTAGGCATAATTTTCTCTCCATAACTGAGCAGAACAGCTGAGAAAAATAAAGAATTTTGCCTGCTTTATGTAATACTATAACCCAGAGTACACCCAGACAGAGATAATCTTTTATAATGGGTTTGGTAGGCATTTCTTTAACATGCTGGGGTGGGGGAAATAACCTTTATTACAGTTCTCTAAGGTTTTGGATTATAAAATATCTCTACTCTAATACAAGCCTTTATTTTCATTTAAAATTTAAAAATAGCATTCTTTTCGGAACAGCCTTAGAAACATAATAATAATAAAACAGATAAAAATCATTACATATTTATTCTGGAACATAAAACAGAGAAAATGATTGCGTGTTATCCAATTCTTTTATGAGCTAAACATAGTTCTGACACTATAATCTAACAAAGATATGAAACGCCAAAAAAATTTAGACAAACCTAAGAATATTAGACACAAAATAAATAAAATGCTAGCAAATCTAGTTCAAAATACACTAAAACTTTAACCCAGTGAAATCAAGGAGAATTTACCTTAGACTGGAAAGCTGACAATATGGGGAAGCATTAATACAATAACCATATCAATTGATTACATAAGAAAAATCATATGATCCTCTCAGTAGATGCTAAAAAGCCATCAGGTGAAATTCAACATCCATTTATATTGTTAATAAAAACTTATTACTATATAAAATTAAAATAAATATGATGAGTGTCTATTTCAACTGAAAGCCGACTATACATACTAAAGATACTTATCATTATTAAATATTTTATATTTTATGCCATTTTTAGCCAATGTAATGAAGTATGAAACAGAAATAAGAGAAATAAATAGTAGAAAGGCAAGCACAAGAATTTTGTGATGTTTTTCAGATTAAGTAATTCAACAGCAGGAAAATTAAAAAGACCTAACTCGGTTATTTCTTAATAAAAGAATACAGAAAGTAAACATTAACCCTGCAGAAGTCAATATATTTCTGTGAAATCATCAAAATCCAAGCAGAATACACATAAAATAAACCTGGTCCCAAGTAAAATTTTCAATGAGTAATGTGCATGATCTTTATATGGGAAACTGCAATCCTTATTGAAAGATATAAATGCAGACAAATAAATGGGGAAAACATCCTGTTCTTTCATGGGAAAAATAAACAGTATGAGGTTCTTAATTTTTTCAAGTTAACTTACAGTTCTGATGTAATTCCAGTTAAAACATATTATTTGGAGGCCTAAAGATTCATAGAAAAAAAAGAAAATAAAAAAGATATTTAATCTGATAATAAAATACATAGATAATAAATGACATTACTGTCAGATAATTAAGTTCATTACTATGGTTTAAAACAATGCCTTTGGCTAATCTCCCCTTACCCCTCACTACTAATGGGAAACAAAGTTCCCTAAAACCTCTGGGCCATCCTGAAGCTGGGTCTTGGTAGGTGTAGATTTCTCCTTTTTCTTTTTTCCCGTGGTCTGCCACCTGGCGGCCTCAACTAGCAACTACGTTTTCACTGCGGCAAGATGCCTAGGGTTGGCTGTTAACCTTTAATTTACACTTGTTCTAGCTAGCCAAAGAATTAGAGTTGAGTGCCTGGGTCAAAGGGCACTAAACGCCATCTTCCAATCCTACGTAAAAGAACTCCTATATAAAATGACATGATGGGTTTGGCAAAAATGTTGGCAATTGTTGAAGCATGGTTTTTCTTTTGTGTATATGTGCAAATTTGTATAACAAAAATTAAAAAAAAAAAACCAAAGCAAAAATTATTGCTCTCACAAATATAAATGGCCAATTAATATATGAAAAAAATCTCAATCTCATTAACAATTAAACATAGGTAAATTAAAAAAGGAAAACATTTTTTTAACTTTCAGATTAAAAAAAAAATCACTAAAACACTAACAGTTCCTTCTGCTGAAAAAGTGTGAAAACACAAATAATCTTTTGGTGAGAGTATCAGTTTGTACTGACTTTTGGAGGGCAATTTGGTAATACTGATGGAAAATTTTATTGTTCCAAAAATGTTTCATATCCTTACACCCAGAATTCTAGCTCTCTTTTATGAAATGACTTGGCAAGAATGCAAAAATACATGTACATTGATATTTAATGTAGCAGTGGTTACAAGAGCAAAATATTACAAATGAGTGTGAAGAAGATAGTTTAAAAACGGACATTTATATAATCGAATACCATGCATCCATCTGAAAAAACAATTTCTTTGTATTAATATTGAAAGATCCTTGGAAAATGAAGTAAAAGCAAGTTAGATAAATGAGAATGGCCTCATTTTGGTTAAAGAAGATAATAATATATGTCAATAGGCACATTAAAAAAATCTGGAGGTCAATAACCACACAATTATAGTGAGTTTTTTCAGGTGGTAGGAAAAATAGAAGACTTTTTGCTTTCTTCATTGTGTAGTTCTATGTAGTTTGAGGTTTTTCAATATACGTATATAATCATCCTTTGCTATCCATGGGAGATTGGTTCCAGGATCCCTGTGGATATCAAAATGCATGGATGTTCAAGTCCCTTATATAAAATGGTGTCGTGTTTCCAGTATTTGCATATAACCTATACACAGCCCCCTGTTTATTTTAAACCATCTCCAGATTACTCATAATACCTAATACAATGTAAATGCTATGAGGATAGTTGCCAGTGTGTGGCAAATTCAAGTTTTGCTTTTTGGAACTTTCTGGAATATTTTTTCCAAGTACTTTCAATCTATGTCTGGTTGAATCTGAGGCTGCAGAACCCATGGATATGGAGGACTGACTGTATGACTTTTCCAACAAAAGAGGTAATAAAGATAAAATTTCAAAATGAATAAATAAAAGAGTATTTCCCTGCCATCGTTAACAAATGTTCAATTATTAAGCCCAGTTCCCTGCTGCCTCCCACATGAGGATGGTTCCCAGTTGGGATATCCGGTTCCATCTCTTCCAAACGTGGAAGAGGCTTCTGTCATCCTTTTTTGCTTGAGGGTCTTGATCTCAATGTTCTGGGCTCCAAATATGAATCTTGAAATTTTCTTGATCATCTTTCCCAGATATTCAAAAAGGGACTAAAGCAAATAGGACACTCAGTGGCTTCCTTACTATGCCAGAAGCCCAAACTATCAAGTTTATCAAGCCCAAACTAGTGGCCTCCACGGTGGGTCCACAAAATTACCCACTGGCACTCAGGGAAAAAGTATTAGAATTTCAACCTATATATTTTTATCTCATCCTTTGTTAATTTCAATTTTTTTATCTCATCCTTTGTTTTCTTAATTATATATTATACAATTGTTTATATTCATATATGTATATGTACAGGTCCATAAGTCATTAGTAATATATATTCAAATATTAAGAGGAGTGTTCGAAAAATTTTTTTACTGATGGAGTATCTGGTCAAAAAACCTTAGAGGCCATTAATATAGGCTATAGTTGCTTTTGAGAGAACTAAAAGCAGATCTAAAGTGCATACAAACATGTTCTATAAATTAGTCGCACTTCCCAAAGTCACCAATACAGTAGTTAAAAGAAAAGAAAATAGATAAGAAAATACAATAGAAGACAAATGCAAGAGTCAACTTAGTAGGTAATAAAAGGTGGAAGGGGAAGAGAAGAAAGTAAAACAGGCAATTTATCTACATATACACAAAAAAAAACCAATAAAAAAAACCTAATGACTAAAGAAAGAGAGGTAAAAGAAAAAGAATAAATAATTCACACAAAGATCCTGAACATTTAGAGATGAAATGAAAACAAGCAAACTATCATACAGTTGGAATTTAGGATGTACCATATCTGGAGCTCTTTATTCTCAGTTTCTAGCATGGTGCTTGGCACACAGTATGCACTCAATGAGTAAAGAAAGGATTCTAAGCTATGCCATTTCACACCAGATGTATGTGTTGTCACAATTTGAAAAGTCGTAGTTTTTTTTGCTGTTGTTTTTAACCAAGTTGTTGAATATTTTATAGATTATGAGGAACAAAAAACAAGGCATTGAAAGAGAATAGAAATCCCGTGATGCTACATCTGCAAATGCAAAAAAAAATCTAAGGATTCATTGGAGAATTTGAAGATACGGCAGGTAATTATTTATTCGCCAACCCATGGAAACCTCCTCCATCCCTTTGCTGTTATATAAGCCAAGTAATCAAGCATATTTGGAAAGAACCTATAATTTAGAACTTCTAAAAAGTCCTTCTATAGCCAGAATAAAAGCAATTTAGAGAATTAAAGCAGTGAATTTTTTCTTTTCTTTACTTGAAAGCTGAATTCATACCATTTGGAGTGGCAATTAGGTAGTTCATTAGTGATGTTTTATATGTTCTATAAATTATATATGAAAATGACACATGTTTCACTGATATTTTTAAGCCTATTGCTAATAATAACTTCAAGCCATCTGATCTAGAATGCAAGCATGTTTTGTTAAGGTTAAAAAAAACCCTGCTTTGCCAGTAGTCACACCTTTTTCTCTCCCCCAGGAGCAGAAAAGAGAAATGGATCATTTTTAGGCAAATATGAGGCACTATGTACTGCAGTCATCACTCACATGTTCATCAAATATTCATTGTGGATCTCAGTGCAAAGCACTGTGTTGGAGTCGGAGATACATTTGTGAAATTAAAGAGTTTACTTCCTTTGGAATTTACAACTGTTTCTCTAGTCCTTCCCTGACTAAATTAGCAATCTCACAAGTACCTGAGATGTATTTGTGCATTTGTAGGGATGTATAGACTCATGGATACAAAACAATAATAAAAGAGATAAGAATTACTCAGCATTTAACCATGATGATTGCAGAATGCACAATACTTCCTCTTAAAACAAAACCAAACTCCATAGGTACATATGTTTTTAAAAACTGCTTGCTGTGTGATTTAGCAATTCCACTTTTAGGAATTCATTTTCATAAAATGATAAAGATTAGGTGCAAAAATTTAGTTACAAGGATGCATTTATTTTTAAAATAGTTCAAGAAATAGCCTAGGTAAATATGGAATTGTTTAAATAAATTGTAGTATGTTCACATAACGGAAAAGTAGGTGCTATCGACTAAATTGTTTGTGTACCCCTAAAATTCATATGTTGAAATCCTAACCCTTAAAGTGATGATATTAGGAGGTGGGGGGCCTTTGGTAGGTGATTAGGCATGAGGACGGAACCTTCATACATGGGATTAGTGCCCTTATAAAGAGACCCTGGTGAGCTCCCTTACCACCTATGAGGGCAGCAAGAGAACGGTGGTCTATGAACCAGGAAGTGGGCTGTCAGGAAATCTGCTGACTCTTTGATCTTGGATTTCTTAGCCTCCAGAACTGTGAAAAGGAAATTTCTGTTGTTTATAAGCCCCATAGTCTATAGTATTCTGTCATAGCAGCCCAAGCTAAGACACTAGGTAATGTTAAAAGGGATTATGCAGACATGGAAAAACTTCATTCATAAAATGAAAATTGGAAGTTATCTTGTTGCTTAAGTATCAAGTACAGGGAAATGCAGGCCTTGACTTTGCGCTGACCCTGGGCATGAAACTTGACGTTATACAGTCTCAATTCTTCCACCTGTTATAGGCTGAATTATGCCCCCCCAAAATTCATATGTTGAAATTCTAACCCACAGTACCTAAAAATCTGCATTTGGAGAGAGGACCTTTAAAGGGGTTATTAAGTTAAAATGTGGTCATTAGAGTGTGCCCTAATCCAATATGACTATGTAAGGAAGGAGAAAACTTTTCCTCTACTCTCTTAGGTTTAGTTATTGGGGCCTGTGAATTAAACTGACAAAAGTCAGATTGACAGGAGAAAAGGCATACTATTTTATTAATATTTAAAATTTTATATGCATGAGGGCTTCACCAAAAAGAAGTGAAAAAGTCAAAGGGCAGACAGACTTGGGGGCTTACATACCATTTTAACAAAGGGTGATAAACTGTGGAGAAGTGACTAGACAAAGGAAAGAGGACTTTGACTTCTAGGGCTGACAAATTGTGCAGAAGTAACTTGGAAATATATGGGGAAGGGGTGTTTAAGGTATCTTCTAATGGAAGACAAGGGTTATTTTAGTAGAGTCTGTTTATGCAGATTCATCCCAGCATTGACACTTCATCTCCAGTGATGACTGCTCTCCTCACCTCTGTCTGGTCAAGGGAAAGTAGGTTTCTCCTGGGAAATTTATGTCCTGTTTTATGCAGATGGAGGAGAGCAGAGAGCTGTTTCTGCATCTGCTGTTTCTTAGCTGCCTTCAGCTCAAAATAATCAATATGCCAAAGTGGCATATTTTATGGTGTCACATTCTGATCCCCTTCAACTGATGTCCTTATAAGAGGAGGAAGTTTGGATGTAGACAGGTAAAGAGGGAAAACCATGTGGACACAGTGAGAAGGCAGCATCTAGACACCAGGGAGAGAGGCCTCAGAAGAAACCAACCCTACTGACACCCTGAAGTCAGCCTTTTAGTCTTCAGAACTATGAGAAAATAAAGTTCTGTTGTTTAAGCTGTTAAAATCAGAAACAAGGGGAGACTGCCCTTGAAAATTCCCTCAGCAGATAAAATCAGTTTAGTCATACAAACAAGGCTTAATTTAGCTTGTTGTGTGAGACCTACTTGACCTGGGTCATTTCTTGTTTATGCCTCTGGAAATCATAAGCAAAACTTGAACTGTTCCCCAAGATTGATATGAGGCAATCACTGACAAATCCCCTATCACTTAAGAAAATTCTAGTATTATAACCAATCACTGTAAAGAATAAACAGTCACTGCTTTCTCACTACCTAAGCTGCTTTATAACATATACCCCTGAGTCTCATTCCATGTTTTGGTTTAAGAGCTCCTGGTCTGCAAACTGTCTTTTTGATGTGTGCACAATAAACTGTAACTAATTACTACCTTGGTGATTCACCGGTTTTACTTCGGCTATTTCTTAACCTTTGACAAAGCCACCCAGTCTGTGGTACTTTGCTATAGCAGTCCTAGCAAACTAATACACATCATCTGTAAGATGGGGGAAATCTTAATACCATCTTTATTTAGCTCTTAAGATTGCCCGGAGTCAAACAGATGTAAATTCCTTCGTAAACTATGAAGTACTACACAAATGTAAGCAGTTGTCATTCACACGGTCCATGAAAAACCTGGAGGAATGTAATCATCTTGTTAAGACTGAACTTTACAACCCTTTAGGAAGGCAGAGGTTCCGTCCCCATACAGGGGTGGGGATAAGCAAGAGATTTCCGTAGGACTGCAGTAAAGAACATAACTGACTTGTCACCGAAGAGAGACAAAATAAAGAGAATTCAGGTTGTTCAAAAAGAATCTAAATTATACATAACAATACTAGCTAACATGTACTGAGCATTTACTGACTTACCAAGCATGGTCCCAAGTAATTTTTATGTGTTCTCTAATTAAACCTCTTATCAACCCCATGGTAAAAGTACTGCAGATATATATGTATGTGTGTGTTGTGTGTGTGTGTGTATGCTTACATGGGTGTGTATGTTACCTATTTCAGTCTTTTCTGTTACAATACACAACTTCAATATGAAAATTTGTTTATATATAACAGATAAAACTGCCAAAATGAGAAGTTATGATTTTTCAAGAGAGGACTATGCTTTGCAGTACAGCAAAACATGAAAAACACTACTTGGCTGAATAAAGTGATAGACGGTAAAATGCACAGCACACAAACCCCTTGTCTTCTTATTCTTACTCCAGAGCACCCCACATGCATTGCCCTAAGAGTGTGTGCACTGTTCTTTTGAGTTTGTGTTTATTTTATGATGAGCATACTGAAAATATGTTAAATCTGTATAAGTATCCTGCTTATAAAAGTCTCCAAATACTGAATAAAAAGAAAATCCTTACGTTTTGAGGAGAAAATTGAAATAATTCAGTGTTTTGAAATAAATGAGAAAACTTGCAGGTCTGCGGGAATTCACACTGGCCACATTCAGGAACGACGCTGAGAAAATAAATGAAAGGAGAGTTTGTGCATTCCAGTTATTATCTGCTTCGAGTGGAACTGGAAAGCATTTCCAAGAGACTAAAGATAAAGACCCTAATGCCGGGTATTGCTGAGTGCAGTTGGATAGCACTTTGTGGCCTTCAGGCTCATTAGAAACCTGACAGTAACTTCCATATGAAAGGAGGAAACCGGCAGAACAAAAGTGGGATTTCTCTTTTGAGCTGGTTTAGAAGACAGAAAAAGAGAACAATAAACCACAGTAATCCACCTCTGGTGTCACAATATTTTAACCCCCAAATGATGATGTCCTTCTTTCCTTTTACATCTTCTCAGTAATTCAAAAACCACCACACTTTACAACACCCATTTCCAGTAAGTGGTGTTTGAAGAATGGCTATCCACTAAGGAAAATAACTTATTGGCTATCATTTAAAGTCTACATTAAAATGTAAAACTTCTACTTGGCAAAAGACACAGTGAACTAAAAAACAAAATGACAAACATCATTGCAACATGTTAAGAGTTAAAATTCTTATAATGTATAAAAAGCTCTTTTACATCAATAAGAAAAATAAATCCCAATAAGAAATGGTCAAAACATATAAAAAATAACATAAGAAGAAGCACAAAGGCTAATCAACATGAAATAAAGCTCAAATTCAAATTAAAAAATGCAAATTAAAAATCTGTATCATCCTTAACCTAGTAGATTGGTAAAGATATTTTTCAAAAAGGCTTTTAAAAATAGGTTTGCTAATCTTTCCATTGGGAATTTATTCAAAGTAAATAATGAGGCTAGAGTTGAAAAACATGTGCAAGTATGTTCATTACAGAATTGCTTATGAATTTAAGAAATTGACGTAATTTAATCTAGCAATTGAGGACTGGTCACACAAATCAAGGTATATATAGTCTTTCATTTAGCAGCAATTTTGCTAGACTCTATCCCTTGGAACAGTCAATAAAACCAACAGTTCTCAGAGACACAAAGATGTTCATTTCAGCAGTTTGTAGAAGGGAAAAATGGCATGGTACATCCACACCACGGAAAGAGAAAAAAAAAATTGCACACTAATCACATCTATGCATCCAAGTAAGTTACTGTGTGTATATACAAGAAATAAAAAAAACGAAATGGTGGTTAACAGAATACCATGTAGCTATAAAGAAATTATAGTTTTTTGTTTGATAAGATGACCAAATATTAAGTGAACAAAGTTTCATAACTGTATATACGATATGACCCCATTTATTTAAATACACATCAGGTTGTTTGAAAACATTTTGGGATGCCAAGTAGCCTGACAATGACTTTCGAGGACCCATTCCACAAAGGACCCCAATCTAAAAGTAGAGTTGGTGTTATTTAACATGAGGGTTGGTTACCTAGACATTTATTTAAAGGAACATTGATTTGCTCTTGAAAAACTCCTAATTCTAGTAATTTCTATCGACGCAAGAAAGTTTAAAGACCCTCCTGCAGCTACAGGATGCAAACTCACTGAAGAGCAAATCAGGAAGTCTTACAGAGCTACTTTCCTAGGGTTTGTATTTTCAAACAACCTTTCAATTGCAAACATTTCTGGGTTAGCGGGTCTGAAAATGGTCGGGACTGAGTGATGGGGATACAACCGTGAACTGAAGCCTTTACAACCGTTTCAGTCAGAGGACAGCTGAGATGGGCCTTCAGAGCGCCATTTCTAAGCCTTGGTCCTACGCACTTCTCCAGAGGTAACACTGAGATGCCGCCGAGGACTTCCAGCCAATGCCTACAAGTCTGCGCTCAGCCCAGCAGCTCCGGGCCAATGGGCGGAAGGCTACCTTTCCACTCGCTACTGTTCCTTTCCAGCCAATCGGAAAAGTTCTTTCAATGCCTCTCTCTAAGAAGCTCTGGCTCGGAGGAAGCTGGCCTCACTTCCGGGAGGCTGTCCTGGCGGGTGCGCGTGTTGCCATAGCGACCGTTTTACGTTAACTGGTTTGTAGCTTTCATCCAGGTGACTGCGGAGGCCACTCGTTCTTCTCGCATTTCCTCTCGGCTCCCTGCAGCCGAAAGGCCTTTCAGGCTCGGGGGATCTGGCCTAGGCTTCCGCGGCGCCCCGCGGGGGCGGAATGGCTGCGGAAGAAGAGGACGAGGTGGAATGGGTGGTGGAGAGCATCGCGGGGTTCCTGCGGGGCCCGGACTGGTCCATTCCCATCTTGGACTTTGTGGAGCAGAAATGTGAAGGTAAAATCCAAATCCGGAATCGCCAATCCTTTCTCGCCTCTCTCACACCAACAGCCTCTCTACAAACCGCCTCTCATCTCCCTGGTCTCCACTCCTGTCGGCCAGGTTTAGAGCTGGTTTTTTAGGATGTGTTGCTGTCACTGCGCCGTCCTTTCCTTCAAGGAAATGAAAACGGGACTGAGATACCTCTCCCCTTGGGCCCAAGCACACATCCGAAAGACATTAGATTAAACTGTGTTAGGTCTCTCACCTCATACTGCACCTTTCTGCCCTGGGCAGGTGCCCTGTTTGTGTGGGTTTCTTCAACACCTCGCCTAGTGACTTGGGAGAAGAGACGTCAGTTTGCTTGAGTTCCTCCTGATCCCAGCAGTTGACCGATAAGTGGGTTGGCGAGGGGCAGGCCCAGAGCCGGTGATCTCAATGGCCTGTGTTCCCTTTTTTGAGTTCTCTGCCTTTCTCGGTTATACCAAAAAATGGAGGGTATCTTCCAACAAATGAGGTATGTAACGTGGCATGACATTCCCTGTGAGGAAAAAGTACCTCCAGGTTGTGATTAGTTCATGCTTTCGAGTTCTGCATTCAGTTCTTAGAGACAGATTGGAGCCCATTCAAGGAAAGGAGCCGGAAACGATTGTCGTATGAATAATTTCAGGCTGTTGTCGTGGTTGTCAAGCCAAGACTGTAAGGGTAGTCATATCCATTAATCGTTTGAACGTCTGTCTTATGTTGAAGGGATTAGACTTGTTTTTGTAAGTTTCAGTGGGGGTAGAGCTAGGGTCAGTGGGTACAAGCTAGAGGGAAACAAATTTCAGTGAAGGAACTGCTTCATGACAGAGCGTATCCCAGAGAAATTAGCCTGCCTCAGAAAGTAGTGAGTTCCGCAGGCACTAGCAGTGTTTGAATGAATCTGACAGCAACTTAATGGCGTTATTATAGAGGGGAATTCAACTATCAAATGGTTGGTTATCATGGATGATCTTTTAAGAGTCCTTTCAACCTAAGACTCCATGAATCTGGTAAAGAGGAAATTTACATTGACCACTGAATCTTTTCATTACATTCATTACTACATTTCATTACTATGTTTTGCCATGAGTAAACTTCAAATAGTGCTTATTAAGTGTCGTTCTTACAGGTAATTTTTAAAGTAAGTTCAAAATAACTTTTATTTCTGCTCTTTTAAAGAATTTAAAATGCTATTATGAGACTGATGAAGCACGTGGCATTTTGATCTCCTCTAGGAGAAAAAAGAAATTATGTCACCTTTTGATTCCAGTTACGCTTCTGAAACTAAATGTTGAAATGGAAAGAAAAAATAATGCATTGTTCTTTTTATCCTCAAACATCAAAAGTGGCTGCATCTCAGTTATAACACATCTGATTGTGTAATTTTACAGGGAAACAGTAATCCTCAGCCTTATAATCATGTACTGTAGTAATTTAACTTCAAAATTAACTGAAAACAGCTTTAGTAGCTGCTATATTGCACGTATGCCCAGTGTTATATAGGGCAGATGCCAGGAGAAATGGAAGTAACATCCCAGTGATGCTTGAAATAATAATGTTCATATTTAACTGACTTTGGGTTGTCAGTGTGCTATTCTCCACTTCAGATAATTTAAAAATTAGTTTTGTACAACTTTTTAATATCAGCCTTTATTTCAACATATATTGAGTGTCGTTGGGCCAGAAGCTGAGGATCGAAAGATGGATAAAACAAATCCTTGTGCTTGAGAAGTTTATGATTTGGTGGGGAAGCCAGGCAGGAAAATGGAATTTAAATGTAAAGTGGCAGGTGTTATAATAAGGGTAGGCACATGGTGCTGTGTATTATGAGGAAGGAATCTAACTAGCCTAGGAGTTGGGAGTGGGTAGCAGATCATGAAAAATGTGCTGCTTGCAATATTTTGAAGAATGGTTGGGAGAAAGGGGGCCTGGTGAAGGCAAAGAGATCTAAGAAGAGCTTGAGTAAAGGCATAGGGCTTTGAAGCACCTTGTGTGTTGCATTTGTTGGTATTCCAAGTAATTGTGTATTGTTAAGAGTGCAAAGTTTGGGTTTTGGAGTGGTGGGAGATGAGACTTGAGATCCAGTCTTGGAGGGTTTTGTCTGGCCTTCTAAGTATTTTGCACTTATTCTCTAGTCAAAGAGCACTAATTGAATAATTTTAAATAGAAAATTATAGAAGTTAGTTTTGCATTTTGGAAAGATCATTCAGAGGGAATTTTTTAAAAAGGAGGTTTATTGTTTACAAGTTATGAATTTGTCCTTTTCCCTTAATCACATTGTAGCTTCTTGAGGGAATATATATCTTTCTAATCTACACTGTTTCACACATATGATCATTCAGTAAACATTTGTTTTTATTTATTTTTACTTCATTATTGATTTATATGTAATAAAAAAGGCCTAGTCACTTTCAGTAAGATTTGGATCAGCAAAATTCCGGTATGATAAAATAATCTAGAACCTGTTGTAAAAGGAATTATTTAAAAACTGTCAACAATAATATTCCATTTAAAATTTATAAAGAAATTATTGCGTTATGTTATAGATCGAAAAGTAGCAAATCAGTGTTCATCTTCTTATGAAGTGGATCTTAAGTAGGAAAAAAACTTCTTTAGAATTAACACTATATATATGTATACTTTGTTTTAATGCCAAGAATTTAAAGCAGAAGGGCTGGTTTATAAGAATGAGAGTTCTATTTGTAAGATGAATGGAGTGGACTTTCACATTTGCATTAATAAAATGATTTAGTTTTTACACTATGCAATATTTTTCTTTTACATTTAGTCTTTGATGATGAGGAGGAAAGCAAATTGACCTATACGGAGATTCATCAGGAGTACAAAGAACTAGTGAGTATTTTTTTAAACTGATTTTAAATGTAATTTGAGTAATATTAATTCAAGCTGTTCTAAATTTTAAAAATGAATGTTTCCATTAAAATTCTTTAATTAAAAAATTCTAATCAAACCTAACAGTACTCTCAGTTGTAATAGACTCCAAGGGTTCTCTGTGCATCTCAATCCTTATGACTCTAGAATGTAAGGAATGGATTTAGGACAACTATTTTAAGGGATCTTGCATCTGATATTTAAATTTTTTTCTTAGTCTTCTGCTGATACATTCAGGGGAGTGTTAATCTTATGTTGTCTTGAGATTTTAAGAAATGTCTCTGGGTAGCAGAAGAGTTGTACGACATCAGACTTCATAATCCTGACTTCAGTTATTTCTGGGAAAGGAAATAAAATTTCATTTGATTCTCTGCAAAAATTTTCACTTTTTGTTGTTTGTATTTTTGGTGAAAGATGTTGTCACTGCCATATAATATAATTTTATGTAGATTAATAAGTGCAAACAAGGATTTGATTATATTTTTCTAAACTCAATGTAAAAACTCATTTGGAATTTTTCTATGTAAATTACAAAAGTTAAACTTTCTCTTTTCAGGTTGAAAAGCTGTTAGAAAGTTACCTTAAAGAAATTGGAATTAATGAAGATCAGTTTCAAGAAGCATGCACTTCTCCTCTTGCAAAGACCCATACATCACAGGTTTTTGCTTTTGTGTTATTCTGCTCATATTTAACAAAAATGTCCAGGATTTTACTTAAATTTGCTATGTTTGATTGTCAAAATATAATATTCTAGACATTGTAAGATGAAAAGCCAATTTACCACATATGGATTCTTTTTTATAACTACCTTGAGAAATCATAATTTGAGGCATTAACGAATGGATACTATTAAAAGGAACTTTCTGAATTCAGAACGATAATAGATCACAGGCTTTATGCAAACTGCTGTTTTATTTATATAGATTTCTAACAATTTTGCAGGTGCTCCTTTTTTAATCTAAGCAGATACACAGTACACAGTTCCTGGTCTTCCTTCTCTTAGAACTAATTTTATTGTCTTGTTAATTCTGCAGTGCTGGATTGAAGGTCTTATGTGTATTTATAACTAACATTTACTGAGGGTTCATGCTAGCTGCTGTTTTAAGCACTTGAAATGTATTATCTCATTGAATCTTCCTGACAACCCTTAAGAAATTGGTACTATTTTACTTCCATTTAGAAATGAGATAACTAATGCACGGATATATTAAGGAGCTAGTACAAAGTCCACAGCTAAGTAACAAAGCCAGAATACCAGCCCAGGCACTCCAACTGAGAGCCCTTGCTCAGAGATTGAGTATAGGGTTATGTTATTATTACCCAAATGGCCTTCTCAAAAAGTTGCTTTAACTTTTCATCTTCTATCAGATGAACTCTAATTCCTTAGTGAGATGATAGTTAGGATTGTCCATAATGTGACCACAAATTATTATTTTCAACCTTCTCCTGCTGTCATTCTCCAACATATTACATACTATAGTAATTCTGGTCACTTGCTCTCGTAAGCATCCATGTGCCTGGCTTTGCTCATGGTAGTCCCTGAATCTGGAATGTTCAGCCCCACCTCCTCACCCCTCCATCCTTTCCTTATCCAGAGAAGTCCATCTCAACATCAGGATGTGCTGAAATGCAACTTTCCTGATCCCTCTAGTCAGACTAGCACTCTTTCTACCTCACTGAGCTCTTTTACATTTTCAATTCATTCTATTGCTGTCAATTATAGTTTCTTACAAGTCTGTTTGCCTTGAAGAATTTATTGAAAATTATTAACTAGTATTTAAATTTAAGACATTGGTATTTGTTTTTATTTTCCTTGTTTTTCAGGAATATTTTCTGCTTTGGTTAATGTTTGTCAACCTCTTAATTAAGTTCTTGTGAATGAATCTGAATTACTTTGTGAAAAATGATGTTCATAGTAATAGCAGTCACATCCATCTTTTGTTTTCATTATCAGGATAACTTTAAATTAGTTTTGAATGAAGATGTTCAGAATTTTAAAATACTGTTTTCAGATCAAGAGTAACACATCTTTCTCTTTTGTTCTGTTATACAACACCTTTTGATTTGGAGTTGATTGGTAGTACAGCCTTATTATGTACAAGGAAGCAAGGCTTTTGACACAGACAGACCTGGATTTGAGTCCCAGATCTTTCATTTACTTTCATTTACCACGGGCAAAGTTTTACAGTTTTCTTTTCTTACCTATTCTGATTCTCAGTTTCTACATCTATAAAATAGGGGTAGAACTTTGAAAGGTTTTTGCTGAAATTTGAGCAAAAATATTCATAAATGTTCATAAAGCATTTAGCACAATACCTGACACATATAAGGTGGTCTATAAATGGAAGCACCTCTTAATTAATGGTAGCTATTTTGGTGGTTGATTAGCAGGGTGCTAATTAGGCCAGGGTCATGTATTCAATCCCCATGTGGACTAGTTAGCTTTATTCTCTTCTGGAGCAAACTCTTAAGTCCCAGATACTGAAGGCAACATGATTGAATCAGCACAAGGCCATCATCATTAATCAGAAGAACAGCCCAAAGAGTGCTATTTACCACTTTGCAGCAATAATCTAATTTTTGTAAATAAAGATCAGAATGGTGATTCCATTATGCTAATATAGGGTGTGTAAGAATGAATTCAAGAAACCAGTTGCTTGCCGAAGGTGGTTTAGGAGGTACTTTTTATTTTGTTTTGGCCTCTTTGGTTTTATTTTGATTTTTTAAAACAGCTGCCAGCTCCCCTCTCATTGAATTGTACTGCTAAAGCCGACTTGCAGAATTCTTTTTACCTGGTTTGGTCATCATTGGCCCTAGACCACTGGTTGTGGCATACTCTTTGTGTATTAAAATCAGCGGGAGTAGGTAAGGAGTGCATCAGATGAAGACTTCTAGTTTAAAAACAACCACCACCACCTTTTTTTCTTTCTGTCTTTTTTTCTTTTCTTTTTTTTTTTTGGCCACTCTGTGTGGCAGGTGGGATCTTAGTTCCTCCACGAGGGATCGACCGGTGCCCTCTCTAGTGGAAGTGCAGTCTTTACCACTGGACCACCAGGGAAGTCCCAACAACACTCCTTTTAAGAGCATGTTTTTCTGTCATATATGTGTGGCTTCTCAAAAAATGCTCATGAATTAGGATATCTTTATAAAGAGTTAAGAAAAATATAATAATATAATAAATATTGAGATACTTATTATTTCAGTTGTGTTCAGCTGATTTTGTGATTTTATGGTGTTTTTCAATTGAAATAGGCAAAAGTGACTTCTCTCATTGCTTGTAATTTTTTTGGTGAAGGTAGAGCTCATCATTGCTTTCTATGTATTGCAAGAGCCAGGGATCACTATATGGCAAGAGGCAAAGTATTTTTTGCTTTTGTTTTTGTTTTTTATTTGATTTGCTTTGACTTTTATAAGATAGAAATTAACACTTTCAGAAATATTTGTCCCTTAATAATAGTAATTTGGGAAAATTATGCTTTTTTCCCAATAACTTGTGTCATTGAAAAGATTACATATGTGGCGTAACTTTCATTTTCTAAAAATACATACAGGATAATTAATGATATCTTGTGTGCCTTCTAGTAAGTTTAAAAAATTAATAGACTTTTTTTTAGAGCCGTTTTATGTTTACAGAAAATTGAACAGTTAATGTAGTGTCTCTTTTTTTATCAACATCTTTCATTAGTGTAGTATATGTTTTTTCTTTCTTTAAATTGAAGTTTAGTTAGTGTAGTATATTTGTTGATGAGTCAATATCAATGTTATTATTAAGTAAAGTCCATAGTTTATATTAGGGTTCACTCTCTGTGTTGTACAGTCCCATGGATTTTGCCAAATCATACAAAGTGGTTTCACTGCCTTAAAAATCCCCTGTGTTCCATATATTCATCTTTTCCATCCTTGCACCAAACCCCTGGCAACTGCTGTTCATTTTACTGTCTCTCTAGTTTTTCTTTTTCCAGAATGTTATATAATTGGGATAATACAGTATGTAGCCTTTTTAGACTGACTTCTTTCAATAAGCAATATGAATTTAAGTTTTTTTCATTGTTTGATAGTTCATTTTTTTTATTGCTGAATAATATTCCATTATATGGAATAGACAGTACTACCATTTGTTTATCCATTAACCTTTTGAAGGATATTTTGGTGGTTTCCAGTTTTTGGCAATTATGAATAAAGTCACTATAAATATTCATATTCAGGCTTTTGTGTGGACATAAAGTTTTTACCTTATTTGGGTAAATACCTAGGAGCAAGATTGTTGGATCATATGTTAAGATTGACTTAGCTTTGTAAGAAACGGCCAAACTCTCTTCTGAAGTTGCTGTGTCATTTTGCATTTTCACAAGCAATGAATGGGAGTTCTTGTTGCTCCATGTCTTTGGTAACACTTGGTATTGTCAGTTGTTTGGATTTTACACATTCTAATAGATATGTAGTGGCATCTCATTGTTTTCTTCTGCCGATTTTTAAATTGAGTTGTTTGTTTTCTAATTGTTGAGCTGTAAGAGTTCTTTGTATATTTTTGATACAAATCTTTATCAGATAAGTGTTTTGCAAATATTTCACAAAATATTCTTCTGTGGCTTTTCTCTTCATTCTCTTAACAATATCTTTCACAGAGCAGAAGTTTTTTTATTTTAATGAAGTCTGATTTATTGATTTTCTTTCATTGTTTATGCTTTTGGTTTTGTATCTTAAGAAATCATTGCCAAAAGCCAAGATTATCTAGGTTTTCTCTATGCTGTCTTTTAGAAGTTTTATGGTTTTGTTTTTTACATTTAAATCTATGATCCATTTTGAGTTAATTTTTGCGAAGGGTGTAAGGTCAGTGTTTAGATTTTGTTTTCTTTTTCCATGTAGATGTCCAGTTGTTCTAGCAGCGTTTGCTGGAAAGATGATCCTTTCCTCATTGGATTGCCTTTGTTCCTTTGTCAAAGATCAGTTGACTGTGTTTGTGTTGATCTATTTTCAGGTTCTATTCTGTTCCATTAATGTCTTTGTTCTTTCACCAATATCATACTGTCTTGATTATTGTAGTTAATTATATTAAGTCTTGAAGGCATGTAGTGTCAGTCCTCTGACTTTGTTCTTTTTCAATATTCTGTGGCTATTCTGGGTCTTTTACCTTTACATGTAAATTTAAAAATCAGTTTGTTGACATGAGAAGATGCTCAACATCACTGGTCATTGGATGTAGATCGAAGTCACAATAGGGTATCACCTCGCACCGATCAGAGTGGCCATCATCAAAAAGTCTGGAAACAGTGGATGCTGGAGAGGGTGTGGAGGGGGTTGGGGCCCTCCCGCACTGTTGGTGGGAATGTAGATTGATGCAGCCCCTATGGAGAACAGTGTGGAGGTTCCTTAAAAAACAAAAAATAGAACTGCCATGTGACCCAGCGATCCCATTACTGGGCATATACCCTGAGAGGACCATAATTCAAAGAGATACATGTGCCATAGTGTTCATTGCAGCACTATTTACAATAGCCAGGGCATGGGAGCAACCCAAATGTCCATCAACAGAGAATGGAAAGGGAAGATATGACACATATATGTGGTGGAATCTTGCTGAGTCATAAAAAGGGACGAAATTGAGTTATTTGTTGTGAGGTGGATGGACCTAGAGTCTGTCAAACAGAGTGAAGTAAGTCATAAAGATAAAAACAAATACTGTATACTAATGCATATATATGGAATCTAAAAAAACAGTACTGATGAATGTAGTGGCAGGGCAGGAATAAAGATGCAGACATAGAGAATGGACTTGAGGACATGTGGGGGAAGGGGAAGCTGGGATGAAGTGAGAGAGTACCATTGACATGTATACACTACCAAATGTATAATAGATGGCTGGTGGGAAGCTGCTGCACAGCACAGAGAGATCAACTTGATGCTTGGTGATGACCTAGAGGGGTAGGATAGGGAAGGTGGGAGGGAGGCTCAAGAGGGAGAAGATATGGTGATATATGATACATATAGCTGATTCACTTTGTTGTACTACAGAAACTAACACAACATTGTAAAGCAATTATATTCCAGTAAAGATGTGGAAAAAAATCAGCTTGTTGATAGCCATAATTAACTTGCTGGGATTCTCGTTGGGATTGCATGAATCTACAGATCAAATTTGGGAGAACTGACATTTTAACAATGTTGAGTCTTCTCATTTATGAACATGGAATAGCTCTTCTTTTATTTAGATCATCTTTGATTTCTTTCATCATAATTTTTTAGTTATCCTCATATAGATCTTGTTCATATTTTGTTAGATTTTTTCCTTAGTACTTCTTTTTTGTGGTGCTAATGTAAATGGCATGTGTTTTTTATTTCAAATTCTAGTTGTTCATTGCTGGTATGTAGGAAAACAATTAAGTTTTGTATAATAACTTTGCATCCTGCAACCTTGCTATAATTACTTATTCTAGGAATTTAAAAAATTGATTCTTTGAGATTTTCTATAGATAGTCATATCATCTGTGAATAAAAACAGTTTTATTTTTTCCTTCCCAGTTTTTATACCTTTAATTTCCTTTTCTTAATGCATTAGCTAGGACTTCCAGTATAATGTGGAATGGAAGTGGTGAGAGGGGACTTGTTCCTGATCTTAATGGGGAAGCATATAGTCTCTCACCATTAAGTATTATGTTAGCTGTGGGTTTTAAAATAGATGTTCTTTATCAGATTAAGGATATTCCTCTCTATTTCTAGTTTGCTGAGAGTTTTTATCATGGATGGGTGTTGGGTTTTGTCAAATACTTTTTCTGCATCTATCGTTATAATCATATGATTTTTCTTCTTTATCCATTCATTACATTAATTAATTTTCAGGTGTTGAACCAACTGAGCATACCTGAATAAATCTTACTTGGTTGTGGTGTATAATTCTTTTATACATTGTTAGATGCAATATGCTAATATTTTGTTGAGGATTTTTATATCTCTGTTCATGAGAGTTAGTGGTCTGTCATTTTCCTTTCTTGTAATGTCTCTGTCTAATTTTGGTATTAGGATAATGCTTACCTCATAAAATGGGTTTTTTTCCCCCTCTGCTTTTATGTTTGGAAGAGATTGTATAGAATTGGTATAATTCTCACTTCTTTCCTTGTTTCCTTCCTTCCTGTTTCTCTTTCTCTCTTTTTTCAAGTATCTTATCTGAGGGCAGTTTTTCATATGTATGTTCAAATACAGGTAAATGTTACTCTGAATCTTGCAGGGAGGAGTAGTGGGGAAATAGCATAGAAACTAAGTTAAAAATAGAAGATATAATGGACTTCATAGTTATTCTTTTTCCCCCCCTTAATCCTTTGAATCAGTAGAAAGCCTTTCACATCAGTTCTATAGGCTATGTTTCTGCAAGTAAATATTTAATCACTATTCTTTTGAGAAATAATGTGAATCTATAACTTTTCTTCAAAGTTTTATCTTTTTTCATATATAATTGATATAATTTTTTCTTTAAATGTTTGGTAGAATTCACCAGTGAACCCAGCTGGGCCTGGTGTTTTTTGTTTTGGAAGGTTACTAATTATTGATTCCATTTCTTTAATAGATATGGATTTATTCAGATTGTCTATTTCTTCTTTTGTGCTTTTAGCAGGTTGTGTTTTTCAAGGAATTGATCCATTTCATTTGGGTTATCAAATTAGTGGTCATAGAGTTGTTCATAAAATTTCCTTATTACCCTTTTAGTGTAGATGGGATCTGTAGTGGTGTCCCCTTTTTCATTTCTGATATTAGTAATTTATGGTTTTTAAAAAATTTAAGCTGGCCAGAGGCTTCCCAGTTTTATTTATGTTTTTAAAGAATCAGCTTTTAGTTTTGTTAATTTTCCCTGTTGATTTTCTGTTTTTCAATTTCATTGATTTCTTCTCTGATTTCTATTATTTCTTCTCTTAATGCTTACTTTGGATTTAATTTGCTCTTTTTGTAGTTCCTAAGATGGAAGCTTGGATTCTTGGTGTTAGATATTTCTTCTTTTCTAATATATGCTTCAATGCTTTAAATTTCCCTCTAAGCACTACTTTTGCTACACCTCACAGATTTTAAGTTGTGTTTTCATTTTCATTTAGTTAGAAATATTTTTAAAAGTTCTAAGACTAATTCTTTGATCCATGTGCCATTTGAAAGTGTGTTACTTAATCTCCAAGTATTTTAGGTTTTTCCAGCTATTGTTCTGTTATTGCTTTCTAGTTTAATTCTGAGAATATCCTTTGTATGACTCCTATTCTTTTAAATTTATTAAGATGTGTTTTATGGCCCAGAATGTCATCTATTTTGGTGAATGTTCCATGTGAACTTGGAAAGAATATGTATTTTTCTGTTGTTGGAGAAATGTCAATTTGATCCAGTTGACTGAAGGTGTGGTTCAGTTCAGCTGTATCCTTATTGATTTTCTGCCTGCTGAATCTGTCCATTACTGAAGTTCCCAACTATAGTAGTGAATTCGTCTGTTTCTCTTTATGGTTCTGTCTATTAATGGAGCGGCATAAATGCATGAAATCACTTGTACCTTTCAAAACTATGGTATGATTAACTCCAAGCAGAGATACAGGGTAACTTTAGGCTAAGTATGAACATGTTTGGATGTTTTTAAAACTCACTGAAGTCTGATTCTTTCTTTTTTTTTAAATATATTTCTTTTTTTTTTTTTAATTTTTTATATTTTATTTTTGGCTGTGTTGGGTCTTTGTTGCTGCGTGAGGGCTTTCTCTGGTTGTGGCAAGTAGGGTCTACTCTTTGTTGTGGTACGGGGGCTTCTCATTATAGTTGTTTCTCTTGTTGCAGAGCACAGGCTCTAGGCACACGGGCTCAGTAGTTGTGGCATGCGGGCCCTAGAGCACAGGCTCAGTAGTTGTGGCACATGGGCTTAGTTGCTCCTCAGCATGTGGGATCTTCCTGGACTAGGGATCGAACCCATGTCCCGTGCACCGGGAGGCAGATTCTTAACCACTGTGCCACCAGGAAAGTGCCAAGTCATATTCTTAAAGACTCAGTGTTCATATTTTTGTCATTGTGCTTTTCTCAATGGATAACATCACATTTGCTTTATCTCATACTCTTCTTTGAAAGTAGTTTGACATTCAGTTAATTTAAAGGATACTTAAGATTATTGTTGTTTTTAAACCATGTGCTAGCTTTTTGCAGTAACTCTTGTATTTAGTTCCTCTAACTGCCCATATTGGAAGCTCTTAGGAGAGGGGTGATCCTTTCCTTGGACCAGAAGAGCCCAACTGCAATAAAGTTGTTAGGTTTAGCACACCAGTTTGATATTTAATCAAAAGGGCCAGAACAAATTATTTTTATAGGACTTTTTAGTTTAAAAAGTGCTTCCTTATGCTGTTCATTTCTAACACCCTGCCAGAAAGTTATTACTATAGCTCCTTCATTCTCAAATGGAAATTTTCTATCATAATATCTCTGAAATGAGAATGCATTTTATAATTGATGCCTTCTTATAATTTAATTGGCAAGATTTTTTCCTTTTCTTATTGGTACATGAAATAATGGTTTATTTTGCTAATCTATGGAGTCTTAGAATTGACAAAATACTGTGTTACTAGTGTTATTATAATATTAATATGCAGAGGAAGAGACTAATGCCCAGAAGCCTAAATGATATGTCCAGAGTCATACAGCTGGCATATGGTTTAAGCTGGAAGTAGCCTTTGATATCACGGTCTCATTTTTTCCCCCATTGTATCAGTAGTTCTCAGACTTCAATGTTATAATGTTATCTGGGGAGATACATGGGCAGCCATTGTCCAGAAATTTAGATTAATTATGTCTAGGGTAGGGCTCATGGATATGCATTTAACAATCCCTCTTTCCAGAAAAACAAATATTCTATATTAACACATATGTGGACTATAGAAAAATGACACAAATCAACCAGTTTTCAAGGCAGAAATAGAGACACAGGTATAGAGAACAAACATATGGACACCAAGTGGGGAAACTGGGGAGGGTTGGTGGGGGATGAATTGGGAGATTGGGATACCAAATTGTACACTCTAAATATATGCAGTTTATTGTAAAAAATAAAAAATTAAAAAAACAAAAACAAAAACAATCCCTCTTTCCTGCATTTCTTAGATGGGTTAAGAACACTCTTTGAGAAGCCTTGCATTATAACTTTAAGGATCAGCTCAAACACTGACTTGCTGATAGCACTAGTTGACACATTGCCATCAATAGCAGTGCCTTCAAGTGTTTGTTGATGAGGATAGATTACTTGATATTACTAATAAGAAGTCTAAGAAGGCCCAGAACAATGTTATGTGGTGGTGTAATCCCATAAAGGGGCCCTGGCAGACCAGGCATAACTACTCTATTACAGAGGCTGACTGCAATTGTCTTTAATACTGATCTCTGGGCTGCAACTTTTTTCTTTTCCTTTAAGATTTTTTTCATGTGGACTATTTTTAAAGCCTTTATTGAATTTTTTACAATATTGCTTCTGTTTTATGTTTTGCTTTTTTTGGCCTTGAGGAATATGGGATCTTAGCCCCCTGACCAGGGATCGAACTGCACCCTCTGCATTGGAAGGCGAAGTCTTGACCACTGGACCTTCAGGGAAGTCTCTGGGCTTCAACTTTCAGTTAAACATGGATGAAGCCTATTTGGCATCCCCTGCCCTGGGCCTTTTGAACAGTATATGTGAATTTAAAGGAAAAAACACCTTCCACCTTTTTTCCCTACAGTCAGCTTATAAATGTCAGAGAGCTGCTCTTGCACTTCATTTTGTTTTGCTGTACTGCTTTTGTCTAGGATATGAGCTGGTTGCTGTAGGGAGGACTCCTTCCTCTTTACTTAGAGCTCTTTGATGGAGTGTTTGTTGAGGTGTGTCTTTGACATTATTGCTGCTGCCTGCCTGGTGAACAGTAGCACACCCTTGGTTGCCTCTGCATGATTCCTGTGGTCAGCTTTTCCATGTATGTCATGTAAAACTTGAAGTAAGATTTTAGTAAGATCTGAGTGTTTTCTATTGGGTTTTCATGCATTTCAAATTTTATTCTATTTCTTATTGCTTAGCTTGGGAATTTGTTTGCTTTTTGATATAATGATAATTCTCTGTAGGTAAGAGAGTGTTAATTTGGGTACTCTAGGGTAGATACCTTTATTGTTTTTTCTTAATTTATTACACTTCTGTTTTTTCCAGAAAAAGACTTCACATCATAATTTCTGTTTCTTGTCCATGAAACTTTCTGCCTGTAAGACTACTACAGCTGTGTTCTCAACATTACTTCTACCAGATTATGCTTATTTTTCAGACTCCATTTTGGTTTTTTTTTTTTTTTTTGACATTCTTATTTAATTTGGTAATTTTATTAATTAAAGGATTATTTTGTAGTTACTGATTTATCACTACTAAACAGTAAGTTTCAGGTTGACAGAATCTAAACCAAATAGATACCGTTATTTTGGCTGAAAAACAAATCCAGATACTGAAGTGGTAACTTTAAAAATGCCCAGTTTCAGTGTTGTTTTTCAGAGTTGCTCAGCACTGGCTCATTTGGAATATGTATCACTGTTTGCCTTAGCTTCCTGGAGGTGGGGGTGGGGTTGGGGGTGGGTTGGGAGAGTCAGCCTCTTGAGAACCTACTTTAAAGGCTTTTAGAATAAAATCTTAAAATTGTCCTTTTCAGTCATCTAGTCATAAATAATAATGTATCTTTTGCAGTGGAAATGATTTGAGTGTTTGGGAAATAGTTTTAAAACTTGAATCTTCATTTAACTTCCTGACTTCTTTCCACAGGCCATTTTGCAACCTGTATTGGCAGCAGAAGATTTTACTATCTTTAAAGCAATGATGGTCCAGAAAAACATTGAAATGCAGCTGCAAGCCATTCGAATAATTCAAGAGAGAAATGGTAAAAGATTGAATTTAGAAATCTAAGTGCTAAATGCATTTTTTTCTTGGTGGCAGTTTTAACTAATATGGTCTTAATGTAGCTGCCTTGTATAAATTTACTTCAAGTTTGAAAGTCTACAGCTGACTTAAGAAATACAAGAGTACAAACTTCCTGATCACTGAATGGTTGACATCTCAAAGCAGACCAGAATTTGATTTAATGTTTTAGGTTTCAGAAAGCCTTGATTTTTCTGCCCAGCCATTGTGTTTATGAAATTCAGTATTTTTGAGTGGTCACAGTTATGCTTACTGTTGAGAGAAGGTGACTACTCTTCTTCTGGCTTATAGGAGACAGTGGTTCTCAAGCTTTAGTGAGCATTTAGAAGCATTTGGAGGGCTTGTTGAAACACATATGGCTGTCTCCCTGTTTCTGATTCAGAAGGTCTGGAGTAGGGCCTAATACTTTGTATTTTTAACAAATTCCTAGCTGATGCTAAGCTGCTGGTCCTGGGCCAGCACTGAGAACTACTGTTCTAGGGCAATGGGCAGATAGGATTGTGCCACCATTAGGTGGAAGAGAAAGCAGAACTCAGAGCCCTGGTAACTGCCTTTAGCTTTATCTTTTCCTTAACTTTCTGTCTAAACTCACTTTCTTTATAGCTCTTCTTGCTTTTCTCCCCTTCCTGTGTACATGAACTATATTTGACATCTAGGCTCAAATTATCAGAGTTTTTAACCATACTTCTTGTTACTGTACTATCTATCTCCTTTTCACCCCAGATGCTTATCTCGGTTTCCCATTTCTGACTCTGGGGACCTTAATTTCGTTTAATAGATTGCCATTCATATTCCTTACCATGCCTATATATTCTCTAATGGTTTGGCAACTGGGCCTTTTCTTTGCTTGTTTCTTTTTTTTAAATTAACTAATTAATAATTGGCTAAGTTGGATCTTTGTTGCTGCACGTGGGCTTTCTCTAGTTGTGGCAAGTGGGGACTGCTCTTCGTTGCGGTGCTTGGGCTTCTCATTGCAGTGGCTTCTCTTGTTGTGGAGCACAGCTCTAGGCAAGTGGGCTTCAGTAGTTGCAGCATGTGGGCTCAGTAGTTGCGGCTTGCAGACTCTAGAGTGCAGGCTCAGTAGTTGTGGCACACTTGCTTAGTTGCTCTGTGGCATGTGGGATCTTCCCAGGCTTGCAGAAATTGGTGCTTCGATAAACCAAGCACCACACTTGGAGGGTTGGAGAACTTAGGTTTATTAAGCCAGCGGCCCCAGATGAGCTTACGCTCCAAAGCTCTGGGCCCTGAGCTCAGGGTGAGTTTTACTTTTATAGGGGTTAGTGCACATGGTTAGTTAGCATTGGTAGATTGGTTACTTGGTTTACAGAGCAGGGAAGTTTCCAAACAGAAACTTACAAGAGCAGGTGCAGAACATTCCATATTTAGCAAAACATCTTATGGTTACATTTGATTACTAGGTCATCCTGTTTTGTTTTTCTGTTTTGGTGCAGCAAGCATATTTTACAAAAGCAGAAGGAGCATGGAGTTATTTTTAGCTGAGTGTAAGTTTCTCATTTTCCTCTTCAAGACCAGGGATTGAACCTGTGTCCCCTGCATTGGCAGGCGGATTCTTAACCACTGTGCCAGTGGGGAAATCCCTCTTTGCTTGTTTCTTGAAGATATGGGAGCTATAGTTTAGTTGTACTGTTTGGTTTTAAGGGCTGGAACATGCAACAATAAGGGCTTCTATTGTTATAGGGCAAACATTAGAATGTTGCAGGGCCTTTGTGGTGGGTTCTCCTCTCATTTGTCTGGTGTGAGTAAAGACTGTATCCCTTGGAGCCAACCACCATCATAACTATTCCCTGAAACCATAAAATGCATTTCACAGCAGGTAAGAGAGCTGTTGTCTGTGGTTTGGAGATAACACTACCTAAGCTTGAATGATGTATGACATAATGCTGTTGCTTTGATGTAAATAAGTGTAGGAAACAGTCTCTTTCTCTTTGTTTCTCTACCGTGGTTTGCTTCATAAAACCCTTTTTTCTTGTGTTTTCCTGCAGCTATGCTTTATTCTGACCTAAGGGATAGAGACTTTGAATAATTATTTTATGTTATTTAAAATTATTTTGGGGGGATCAGTTTTGATAAAAGAAATAGTGAACTTGATATTGGTACTGTATAGTTTTCATTTTATAATTTAATCAGCAACATTTAGATTTTAATTAAAAGAGAACAGGTACACATAGCTTGTATCAGCTGAATGCCTCAGGCTGCCATTAGCAGAATACCTCAGTGAAAATGGCTTAAGCAATAAGAAATTATCATCTCACAGAACAAGAAGTCCAGAGGAAGGGAGGAAAGAAAGACAGATCCAGTGTTGGTTAATTTGGTGGCTCAGTGATGTTGTTAAGGACTCTGACGTGTTTCGTCTTTATACTCTACCATTCTCAGGATCTTCTTTCATGATTGCACTCTGGGTGCATCGAATGCAGACTCAACAATATCTCATGAAGAAAAAGGGATGTTTCTTCCTGTACGTCTTTTTTTTTTGCTATCAAGGCAACACTTTCATGGAAGCCCCCTAGAAGTTTTCCCCTCAGGTTCTATTGGTCAGAATTGGGGTCACATGCTTTTCTAAACCCTCTGGCAGGGGAAGTGAGACCATTGTGATTGGCTTAAATCATGAGTCACTCTTGTCCGGTGGGGTAGGGTCCTGACTCCAAGTACTTGGCTGCCTGGTAACTGCATACATATGGCTTATATTAGCAAGGGAGGATGAGGGGAATGATGTGGAATAATGCTGCTGTCAGACCACAGGGTGGGACAGTTTGCTTACATTTAAACATAAACTAATACTTAGTTCTGCCATGAATTTTTAATACTTGTATTTAAGAATTTTACTTAACATAAAACCAGAGGAAAGTACCTTAGAGCAATGTTGATTTTACTCAAAATTGCATACTGTTTGTGTGAGAAAAATTCAAAGGCTCTCTGCTTTCTGGTTGTATCTCACCAAGGAATTTGGGGAAAGTGCAAATCAGTGCATTATCTTGATGGTTTTGGTACAGAGTCTAAGCTCGTACTGCTTGCTGCACAACAGGCCAGTAATTGAGAGACAGGTTGTTGGGCTTGTTTCCCAAAGAACCATCTTGCCTGAGTTAGAATTCAGGCTCCTTTTATACTAAAAGGGAAGAGAGTAAAGTCAAACTTTTTTTGGTTCCCATCAGCCTGTGAAGGAGCTGTGTTAAATTCTTCCTCCCTGCAGTCATTCACAGGTGGGCCTGGTCAGGATGTTTCCTGTGAGCTACACAAAGGTATTTTAGCTTAATGCTCATTACCTGGAAAGGAGGTTTCCCAGAGATGGGCCATTATGTAGAATTTAAGCTTATAGGCAACAGCCCTTTAGTGATTAACTTGTAATAGAATACAAAGCTTCTTCCCTATTACAGTTTGGAAGTATTGCATACTGTTGTTTTATTCTTTCCTTAGTTTTAAAAATTTTCCTTAAAAGATGTATAGGAGAATACTAATTGTGTAGCTTTTTACTCAGCAAAAATTCACTTAAGACCAGTGGGTTATATAGATGTCAATTTTCTCGTTGTGATACTATTCTGTAGTTTTGTAAGATGTAACCGTTGGGGGAAACTGGGTATAGAGTGCGTAGCATCTCTCTGTATTATTTCTTACAACTACATGTGAATCTGCAATTATCTTGAAATGAAAAGTTTAATTTAAAATGCATTTAAACATCAAGGGGATTAGAATAATAAAGCTACTTTAATTTAGAGCAGATCCAAAATCCCATAGTCATATATGGGTAAAGAAATGGAAGGTAAAAATTAGGGGACATGCTGTTAATGTTTTGGGAGTATAACAATTATAGTAGAAACAGAACACTTATTACCAGTCTACCTGCTTATCAGGAAGATATAGGTAATAAAGTAAGTTAAACCAATACTTTAAAATTACTTGCTATGAATTCCTGTTTGCCTTGGACCAAAGTTGGTACTGCCCTGGCTTATAGTTATTAGACCAATATCTGGATAGAAGCTCTGAGGGCAGAGATTGTTTTATTCATCTTTATATTTCCCTTAAGTGCTTAGTAGCATCATGCTTTTTTGCACGTAGCAAGCAGGGCCCTTTTCAGTAGCATTTGTTGTATAAATGAAGAGTATTAACATGCTGTTTCAGTTAACAAAGTATTTTATATTTTGTTTTGTAAACTCTTTTCCCATTTAAGGAATACTTTTGAGAGCATAGTTTCATTTTTTGGAGCTTATTGATTTCAGTGGTATGCTCTGTATAGTATGATTATGGAAGATAATAGCTTATATTAATTAATTTCTATTGTCATATATTATTATTTTTATTTTAAATAGGCAATACAAATAATTACCAAGAGTCATTTCTAGGTAAGATTGTGGGTTTTTTGGTGGGGCTGATTCCCTAAAAAAAGAAAAAGTTAAAAAGACCATAGTTAAAAGGTAATAGCTTAGAACATTTTTTAAAGCAATAGATATTAACAAACTTATTTGTACTTCTTGATGAACTTAGAATAGTGGGAAATAAATGTTTCAGTTGAGTTGATATTCTTCTGTGTGGTCTTTGGTTTTTAACAGGTGTATTACCTGACTGCTTAACAGATGGTTCTGATGTGGTCAGTGACCTTGAACAGGAAGAGATGAAAATCCTCAGAGAAGTTCTTAGGTATCCTTCTTTAATTATTTTTTGAATGGATCATTAGTAATATTGCAATATGATCTGCATATATGCTTTCTACCCAAAAAATACTGTGAACTAGTAAAATATCTAAATTCTCTCCTAAAGACTATGAAAATGACTTATTTTATTTGTTTATAACTATTGTGTATATTACATTTCTTAATGAACAGAAAAAATTATTTTCAGATGACTCGTACCAGATCAGCGCAAATGGGAGGGTCTCCCTCCACTCCCATCATGGGAATAGGAAACTAGCCCCCAGTGGGAGCAAGATGCAGTAGACCCAGCCTGATGCCTGGAAGGGCTGTAGTGGTCTGAGCTGCGCAGGAAACACTTTGGCTTCTGGATCTTGGTATTAGGGGAGGCTCATGCCAGGTGTCTCACAGTAGGAGGTTGGACATCCAGACTCCACAGACCAAGTGGCTGGCTCTTTGCTGGTCTTTTTCTTGCCTTAGTTACGTGATTCTCGGCCAAATGCCTGACGTGGAATGTGCAGCCCACTAAAGGGGCATTTTTCTCCCTTGGACCTGTTGTCCCCAACCCCGATGGGAGTTTTAGAAGGGAGGGGCAATTGCAGCACCTAATATTTAAATCTATGGGAATGTATAGGTTCAAGGCAAAAGGATACCCGCAGCTACTGTGTCCCCTGCAGAATGGGGCCTTGGCCTTTGGGGGCCCTGGCTCTCCATTCTAACCGCATAGATGACCGTCTTCTAGCATCCTGTGGTGCTCCGACCTACCCAACTTGTCCCTGGTTCCAAAGCAGGAGGGAGGATAGGCAGGATGATGGTTAGGAAGATGGGCCTAGTGGGGGACTGTGGAAGGAACTCTAGGACTTAGTGCTTCATTTCAGGGGACTTGAGTGGTTGTGGGGAGGGAGGCGAGTTTGTGGCTGAACCCAGGCCTTTCCTGCCAGGTCCTTCTTTCCACAGTGAGGGCAAATGGGTGCCTGAGACAGTACACAATGCTTTGAGTTTACATATTTGAAGAGTTAACGATATTTGGTAATAGGTTTAGAGGACTGGTAGTTTTGACTTGTACTGGTTACTTTCTGTTGGTTGATTGGTGGTTTGAAAACTGATCAGCATTGTGCTTTTAGATTTTACTGTATTTTCTATGGGCTTTTGTGATGGGGGGGGGTGTGCGTACTGCTGTATAAGCAGTGGAACTTAATTATGAACATGTATGAGAGTTGACTTGGCTATTTTCCTAAATCAGACTGCCTCAGTGAGCAGTTTACAAAAGCTCATAGGGCTTTGGGATAATGGCATTGGGAGAGCTTTGCGATAGCTCAGATGCCATGGAGAAACTAGAATGAGAGGAGAAATGGATCTTATCAGGAGGAATGTCACTGGTCTAAAGAGAGAGATCAAAGTCCATATTCATGAGATTTGCCATGATTTGGGTTTAGGATTTCAAACCTGTTGGTCTTTGTTTATCTAGGGGTCCTTCACATTTCCAGAGGAAATAGGTAAACCTGTGTTTTATGCGGCTAATTATATTATGCTGTTTATGCCTATGTATGTCTTTCTCAGTTGATGGTAGGCTGCTTTAAGCAAAGCCTGATTGTTTCCAAAATTCCTTGCACATATTGTAAGCTTAGGTTAGCATGTTGTTTGTTGAATATTTGTTCTTTGACCAAAAGAGGAAGTTTACTTTTCTACTTTATTTTTATATATTTCAGAAAATCAAAAGAGGAATATGACCAGGAGGAAGAAAGAAAGAGAAAAAAGCAGGTGCCACAAAATGTATTAATATAATAGAAATATTTCATTGCTGTCATCCCTTAAGCTTACACCTAGGTTTTCTATTAAAATTTAAGCTTAGGTGGAACGACACAGTTCCTCAGAGTATTCATATTTCCCTGGCAATTCTGAGCATTTATACTTAACTTTATAACTTTATTCACTTTATTATTCAGCCAGCGACCTACCTTTTAAATTCCCAATAAAGAATGAGATTATCGACTCCAAAAAAATTGTATGTAATACCGTTCATATTTTTGGAAATTTTTAATAGAAATTTCCCTTAATTTTATGAATAAAAGAAGATTAAGAAAAATATTTTACTTCCCCACTCGCCTTGATTCCTTTACTGTTTTGAAAACAGCAACTGCAGTTACTCCTGAGGGTCCCGTGTAGACTTTAACCTTGCCAGCTTGAAGCAGAGTCATTCAGTTTCACATTTCCTGGCATTGTGTGCTTTCATTAAGAACTGTTTCCATCAAGTGCCTAATCTTTCCTAAGAACAAATTAAACATGTGTCTGGCTGAGGTGAGGGAAGATAATATTTTTTCCTCCCCCCTTTTCTAGCTGCTTCCCTTTCTACATTTGCCCAAGTCTCCCTGAAGGGAGAGGGAAACCTAATATAAACTAATTCTCAGTCATTTGAAAGTCATTTTCCTTTTTTTCCTTTAATCACTATGATACATGGTTGTATCATTTACTATATTTGAAAAAACCTATTTTAATCCAGGGTACCCAATGAAGAGCAAAAGAGATGTTTTAGGATTTAGAGGGGATTTATGTATCTTTGAGTAAATCTCCTTTTAGTAAATGGAGGTGAAATTCATAGATAATAATATTTTTAAATGTAAGAGTATAGAACAGAAACTGGTTCCAAATTGCTATCAGAAGACAGTAGTCTTGGGAATTTCCTGGTGGTTCAGTGGTTGGGACTCGGTGTTTTCACTGATGTGGGCCCAGGTTCAGTCCCTGGTCGGGGAACTAAGATCCCACAAGCTGGGTTGTGAAGCCAAAAAAAAAAAGGACTCGGACTTTTTTTAATGGAAATTTTCAAACACACAAAAATAGAGCTGATGCTAATTTCAGTCTTCGTGTTTCCATCACTCCACATATAGAGACTTATGATTTAGGGATCCATGAATTACCTAAAAAGTTACGTGTGATTGGATTTTCCTGTTTTTAAGGAAAAATGAAGTATCAGTTTACTTAATTCTTTCCAAGATTTAAATGATTTCTTTGGTTTAAATATAGTATTCCATTTTGGAAATGGAAATACAGGCATACCTCAGAGATGTCGTGAGCTTGGTTCTAGACTACTGCAATAAAGCAATAAAATGTCACAAAAGTATTTTGGTTTCCCAGTACATATAAAGGTTATGTTTACACTGTACTGTAGTATATTAATTGCTCAGTAGCATTATGTCTAAAAAAAAACTACGTGCTTTCATTAAAAATTATATTATTGCTTAAAAAACTAACCATCATCTGAGCTTTCAGCGAGTTGTAGTCTTTTTGCTGGTGGAGGGTCTGGCCTCAATGTTGATGGCTGCTGACTGATTGGGGTGGTGGCTGCTGGAGGTTGGGGTGGCTGTGGCAGTTTCTTAAAATAAGATAACAATGAAGTTTGCCACATTATTTGACTCTTTCTTTCATAAACAGTCTCACAGTAGCACGAAGTTCTGTTGGATGGCATTTTGCCCACAGTAGAACTTCTTTCAAAATTGGAGTCCATCTTCTCAAACCTGGCTGCTACTTTATCAACTGAACTTGTGTAATGTTCTAAGTCTTTTGTTGTCATTTCAACAGTCTTCACAGCATCTTCCCCAGGAGTAGATTCCATCTCAAGAAATCACTTTCTTTGCTTATCCATAAGAAGCAACTCCTAATCTATTAAAGTTCTATCATGAGATTGCAGCAATTCAGGCACATCTTTCAGGCTCCACTTCTAATTCTGGTTCTCTTGCTATTTCTACCACATCTGCAATTACTTCCTCCACTGAAGTCTTGAATTCCTCTAAATCATCCATGAGGGTTGGAATCAATTTCTTCTAAACGCCTGTTAATGTTGATATTTTGAGCTCTTCCCATGAATCATGAATGTTCTTAATGGCATCTAGAGTGGTGAATCCTTTCCAGAAGATTTTCAATTGACTTTGCCCAGATCCATCAGAGAAATCATTATCTATGGCAGCTACAGCCTTACGAAATGTATTTCTTAAAGAATAGGACCTGAAAGTTGAAATTACTCCTTGATCCATGAGCTGTAGAATGGATGTTGTGTAGCAGGCATGGAAACAACGTGAGTCTTATTGTATATCTCCGTCAGAGCTATTGGGTGTCCAGGTGCATTGTAAATGAGTAGTTAATATTTTGAAAGGACTCTTTTTTTTTTTCTGGGGAGTAGGTCTCAACAGTGAGCTTCAAATATTCAGTAAACCATGTCGTAAACAGATGTGCTATCATCCAGGCTTCGTTGTTCCATTGATAGAGCACAGGTAAAGTAGATTTAGCATAATTCTTAAGGGCCTATGATGTTCGGAATGGTAAATGAACATTGGCTTCAACTTCAAGTCACCAGCTGCATTAGCCCCAATAAGAGAACCTGTCCTTTGAAGCTTTAAAGCCAGGCACTGACTTATCCTCTCCAACTATGAAAGTCCTGATGGCATCTTCTTACAGTAGTAAGCTGTTTCATCTATATTGAAAATCTGCTGTTTAGTGTAGCCACCTTCATTAGTTTTGTTAGTGAGATCTTCTGGATAGCTTGCTGCAGCTTCTGCATAAACCCTTGCTGCCTCAGCCTGTACTTTTATGTCACGAAGACAGCTTCTTTCCTTCAGCCTCAGGAACCACCCTCTGCTAGCTTCATACTTTTCTTCTGCAGCTTCTTCACCTCTCAGCCTTTATGCAACTGAAGAGTGTTAAGGCCTTGCTCTGGATTAGGCTTTGGCTTAAGGGACTGTTGTGGCAGGTTTGATATTTTATCCAGACCACTAAGACTTTCTCCATATCAGCAACAAGGCTGTTTTCCTTTCTTATCATTCATGTGTCCACTGGAGTAGCACTTTCAGTTTCCTTCCTTTGCATTCACAACTTGGCTAACTGTTTAGTATAAGAGGCCTAGCCTTTGGCCTGTCTCAGCTTTCAACATGCCTTCCCTAAGGTATGTTGAAAGCTTAATTATTTCTAGCTTTTGATTTAAAGTGGGAGACCCATGACTCTCCCTTTCAGTGAACACTTAGAGGCCACTGTGGGATTCTTAATTGGCTCAATTTCAACATTCTTGTGTCTCATGGAACAGGGAGGTCTGGGGAGAGGGAGAGAAAAGAGGGAACAAACTGGTCAGTGGAGCAGTCAGAATATACACGACTTTCATCTATTAAGTTCACCATCTTTTATGGGTGCAATTCGTGGTGCCCCAAAACAGTTACAATAGTAACATCAGAGATCACTGATCCCCAAGCACCATAACAACTATAATAAAGTTTGAAACATTACGAGAATTACCAAAATGTGACACAGAGACACGAAGTGAGCAAATGCTGTTGGAAAAATGGCGCCAATAGACTTGCTTGATTGGGTTGCCACAAACCTTCAATATGTAAAAAAAATGCCATGTCTGTGAAACAGTACAAAATGAGGTATGCCTGTAAACCAGTTTGTGGCTGCTTTAGGCATATCACCGTAGTTGCATTATTATTATATTTTAGATTATTTTAAGTGAAAAAGCACCTTATAATTCAGTGATTTTATTTCTCTTTGAGTATTTCTTGGTGTCTTGGTCCAGGTCACAAGAGTAGTGAGAGTGAAGCCTAGGTTTGAACCCACTTCTTGCTGAGTGCAAAGTCTTAACCAAACTAGTTATTCTTAGCACTGCATGATTGGAAATTAGAATGTTTACCTACCTCGAAAGTAGAAGATAAAAAATAGTGGAAACATCTTAAAAACTTTGGAAAAATAAAATCTCTGATTTATTATCTATTTAGTAGACAATTTTTTAAACTAATGTGTTTGAATCCCTTAAGTAGTGAATTATTCAGAATTAATCTAAAATATTTTAAAAATTGTATTGCTGATTCCTGAAGTTATCAGAGGCTAAAACAGAAGAGCCTCCAACACATGCCAATGAAACTGCAAAAATGAATAATTCCCAAGGAGATGGTGAACATTTCGCACACCCACCCTCAGGTAAGGTTGAAGTGTACTGAAATTTCTGAATAATATGAATGCATAAACACTGCAGAGTGTGCTGCTTTCTCTTACATACTCAAAAAACCCTGTGAGGGAGTGTTGAATGGCCATTGGTATTTAATTTTCTTTGTGTATTTAGCTAAAGAGGTTGCCTGTAGGAGATACTCAGCTGACAGGGTGTAGCCCTTAAATTTCTAAGTGAAGCTTGGAACCCAGAGCAGTGAGCAAAATTCCCTGGGGGAGCCCCCAGCCTTTATGTCATGACTACAGCATACAAGGTGTGTTCACATAACATTTGGTACTCTCTTCCTTGACCACAAAATTAGATGGTGTTGGGGAGTTTAGAAGCTGAAAATGGAAAGATAATATTAACTTATTTTCCTAGTGAATTAAAACACAGTTAGAAAATAGGAGGTAGCCATTTATTTAGAAGTTTAGTCAGAAACTACCGTTGAAACCAAAATTGATGAGAATCATTGTGGGAAATGTTAGTGGATGCCCTTGTTCGGTATGCGGCAAATCACTTGCATTGCCTGTATTGTGATTTCCTTTATACGACGGATAGTTCTGAAACAGAACTTGAATCATGATCATGAATTTAGTTCATTTCTATTATGGATTTATTTCTATGGTTTTTAGATACATGTCCTTTTATCAATTGAAAAAGCCCATAACTCTGTGAGGTAAATAATATGATCCTTATTTTGCTTTTACCTTAGTTTTTTAAACAAGAAATTCAAAGAAGTTGAGTGACATCCAGAATCACTGAGCTCTTAAATAATGAAACCATGACTTACCTTGGTCTTCTGACTCCAAATCTTGTGTTCTTCTACACTTTGTAGAAGTTTTATAATCGAGATAAATAGGTTTGATGTTTATCCACTATTTTAAGGAACTATATGCTTAGTTGGTAAAACAATGGGGCATATGAAACAGAAGCAGGTTTATGACGTTATCTGGCTTTTTCCGTCCTAGCATTTCTTTTTTTTCATATTCTGCAGGTTCTGAGTAGAATAACCTTATTTGAATTATATCTGTGAAAGCATCTGCTTTAGATTTGTTTGAGTGCTTTTAAAATTTGCTGGCCCAAATTTAACTTTTTGTTTTATATAGAACTTAGTACATGTACTGTTCAAATCTTGTGCCTGACATAATTTGAATACGTTTGCTTATCTGACTATTAAGTGAAGCTATTATAGAAAACTTAATTTCAAACCAGTTGTAACTCAGTTATGCACATTAGTGGCAGAGAAACAATGGCAGATAATTTCAGAAGTAATGATTCTAATTTTTAAAGACTATTCTGTTTTTTAAAAATGAGTATATCTGATATTCCAGGCAATGACTTCCTACAAAGTACCCATGAGAAAGGCCTAATGTGAGAGGAATCATAAAGGTGTCTGACTCACCTCCTGCTTATCCCTTTGCTTGTGTCTTTCCCTGGTTTCTGCTAGAAATGGATAGCGTCTGTTCTCAGGCTGACACAGGATTGCCAGTGATGAGGTGATCTTTCTTTAAGCTAGCCTGCTTTCCAAGTCTCCATTCTTAGAAATCAGAGAAGCTAAGTATTTTGGTTTCAGGTACTTTTCTCTCTAGGTCCAAGTTAGAATATAAAATATGTTCATAACCAAACTCAAGGATCTGTCCAGAGCCAGTACATGAATTGAATATAAATGCTTATGTGCCTGGGATCCCCCTCCTCAGAAATGAACTATCTCGTCCCCAGCTCTGTGGTTCCGTATTTGGGCGCTAAGCCCACCTCTGCTTAAAGTCACCATCATGCGAATGACATGTTTTAACTCTGCATATTTTGAGCAACTCGTTGAAGCTCATCTTCATTTCTGTGTAAGTTAGTTCTGTGACTCCCTGTCTAGATTGGTTGGAGTATTAGCGGCAGCCTCATCTCTTCCATAGAGACTTCCCTTTCTGTCCAAAGGCCTGAAGAGCTTTTCTTCTAACCTTCCTGGCACTGCAGTCAGTCCACTCACCCTGTGCTAATGCAGTGGTCCTTGGGCAGGTTTCTTGCTCATGCAAAGTGCTATTTCTGGTTTTACCATGCTGGCAAGATTTTTAATCATTTAGAGACACGTATATCATGTTCTCCCATCATGCTTTTAGTTCTTGGCATCATTTTTATGCGAGTCTTTGCTTGTCTCACCTGCTGTCTTTCATAGCGCATGTATTACAGTGAAAATGTTTTATTTAAAAAAAAAAACCCACCTTATGATAAAAAATGGCTCAGAAAAGCAATTAACATGTTAATCCTGTCTCTTGGCACAGTTACCAAATAACTGGAAAGTATCGAGTGTTCATGTTATTTCTGCTTCCAAGTTCTACTTACTTTAAAATATAAACATTTTCTTAATATGTTAGTAGGTTTATAGTTATCTTCAGTATGTACTACAAATTACTGATATTACTGGCACTGATTCCTCCAACACAAAAAAATTGTAGCTTTATATTAATTGTCCTGAAATATAAGGTCACTTAATAGTTGTAGCCTGCAAGCAAAAGTTTGAAAGCTTCAAAGCCAATTACATTGTTAGTACGGGATTTTAGTGCACTGTTTGGCTTATATGGCAACCTTGTATTACGTTATACTGTGGTTCTAATCTTTTATACAAGAATTATATCTTTTTGTAGCTATAGTACCAAACAAGCAGGAGCTTGGTATTTGTTGAAATGTCATTATTCACAAGAAACTGTAGTTCAAGCTCCTTGAACTCAGAGACCACTTTTATTGTTCTCACCCAGTGCCTAGCACAATTTAGGCACTGAATCAGTGCATGCTGAGTGAATGAGTGTGAGAAAAGACCCAAGTATTACTAACACTAGCTCGTTTTGGTGAGCCTAGCATAGTAACTTAATATTTCTTATAATATTCTAATTGATTTCTGTTTAATTACTGCCAGAAGTTAAAGTGCATTTTGTTAATCAGTCAGTACAACCTTCGACACGAAAGCTGGAAATGTTGCCTGAAACTTCCTCCCTCCCACAAAAAGACCTGAAGATTCCTGGCTTCGAACATGCAAGCATGGAGGGACCAATAGCAGTAAGTAAAAAACATACTTTTTAAGACTATGAGAAAAATGCAAAGTACTAGGAACAAGTAATGTAAACAGCCATACACACTTGGCTTTTATTATGGTCTTGAACTCGAACTTCTGATTTAATCAGTCAGTTGATATCTGTGCCACTTATTTTGCAGACTTGATTTTAAATAGTTCCTTCTTTTATTTGACCCAGAACTTATCAACACTTGGAACAGAAGAGCTCCGGCAGCGAGAACAGTATCTGAAACAGAAGAGAGATAAGCTGATGTCCATGAGAAAGGATATGAGGGCTAAGCAGATGCAAAATTCGGAGCAGAAAGGAAAACCTGCTGGGGAGGTAGAGGTATGGCCAGCTCTAATATGTGAAAATTTGCAAATCTATGGGTGGGATTCTCAACATCAGAATATGTGCTCTTGTAGATCCATTCATAGTCACCTCCCTGTTAGTGTAGCATCTGTTAAAAGTCTTTTCTAGGCAGTGAGATGGTTGTGACAGGATTTTATGAGGTAGAAATGATAGCAGTTTTGTGATTCTTTACTTGCCCCGCTCTGAGCAGTGAAGGGTCAGCTGTCTGTTTTACCTGAGCCTTTCGAGATATTTTATCTTAGAGCAGCATCAGTTCCCTAGCCACCACCTCCAAAAGGCTTCCCCAAGAAGAGATTTTTAAAAAGAAGAGATTTAGGGAACTCAGTCCATGTGTGGCTTTTTTTTTTTTTTTTTTTTAACTTACTGAATGTTCTAATATTTGTTCAGGCAGTACGTTAGGAATTTTAGACAAATGAATCCACCTTGTACTGTAGTCAATTTTTTTTCCTTTTATTTATTTATTTTTTTTTAAGGAAATGACAGAGAAACCAGAAATGACAGCAGAGGAGAAGCAAACATTACTAAAGAGGAGATTGCTTGCAGAGAAACTTAAAGAAGAAGTTATTAATAAGTAATTTTAAGAACAATTTAGCAAAGCAGAAGAGCAAAATTTCTTAAAAATAAATTATTTAATCCTTAAACAGAGCCTGTTAGTTTCAAGTACTTGTGTTTCTAAATGCAAATATAACCTCATTATTACTCTTTTATTAAACATTGGAGGTAAAGGGCAGTGGGGAAGGCAGTTACTTATGCTGACCACTTCAATACAGATTTCTGAGTAATGGTCTCTCGTGGAGAGGTGTAGAAAGTTAACTGATAGTGTATTCAATTGTTCCTTGTTGGTGCTAAGCATTGTGCTGCATGTTAAGGATACAGTAGTCAAGCAGATTGACAGCGTCCCTGCTTTCACGGGGCTGGTGAAGAGCCGAGTGATAGAAGGGAAAAGTGCAGTGTTATATACAGGGTCCTGCCGCTGTCAGTATGGCTAGCATATAGACAGAATGAGGGGAGAGGGTTAGCACATGGAGTTGGAGATAGGTGGGGTACTGATTTGCAAGGCCTGTAGGTAATGTGAGAGTTTTAAACATAATGGCAGTGGGAGGTCACTGAAAAGTTTTAAAGCAGGGAAGTTTCATGATCAAAACGCTCATTTAAAAAAGATGTGTGGCTGCTGTGTGGAGACTATTGGGTGAGAGTAGTTGTGGGTGAACCAGGTATAGGCTAATCTAATGAATTGAGTGGTTCTCCGAGGCAGTGTGCTAAGATAGATTTCAGCATCCTACACTGAGGCAGGAGCAAACAGGACTTTGAAAATAGATGTGGGGGATGTTAAAAATACTCAATTACTCTTTCTAGAAAAGCTGGCATTAAAACAGATAAAGGAACAGTTGCCTGAGCCTGTTAAGGGGAATTCTGCCATGGGTGTAGGTCTGCTGTGTGTGAAGTGATTCTGGGTGGTGTTCTGTAGTCCATTTGCTAAAAGATAACCAGAAATAGTAGGAGACAAACCTTCCTTCCAGAAACTTCCTATGTTTCCCGTAAGCACCCTCTTTTCTAGTTACGGGCCACTTTTGAGGTTTAACTTATAATTCCATTTTATCTCCTTAAATCTATAGTTACAAGTTCTTAAAAGCAATACCAAAATTACTTTAGTTACAACCTTCAACATGCAGAGAAAACTTAGCATTACTTTATATTTGTCACATTTTTATCACCTAGCTGGACAAGTGGAAAAACTGGTGATTAAAACACAGAAATTTGTTTCATGTAGCTTTTTATTAAAAATAGTTTTTATATTGCATACATGTTTACAGATATAATATTAAGAGAACCTCAGGCATACAAATGTGGGCTCTGGCTTGCTTCACTGAGTGAACATAAAGATATAAAAATCTTCATCTGCCTGAGGGTAGTCATGTAAGACAGCGGCTAATGTGGTAAGTTATTCTTTCACATCTTAAGTTATTCTTTCAAGGGATATTTTTAACTCTTGTTCTCACATCATTGTGGGTGAGCTTCTGCACCATAAGTGTTTTCCTATAATTCAACAAAACATTCACATTTCTGCTGTAATAACCATGTCCTGTGCCGATCTAAGGGTTTAAGGCGTGTGGCGGTTCTCCAGAAAGGGGAATTAGAGAAGCTTCGCAAGATGTGTGGTGATAACACTACCTACTGGAGCTTAAGATGAAATCACTTAGGAAGAGTCAGGGGTAAACGGAAATGCTTTAGGGCTGGCCTTCTTAGATTCCAAGAGGAAATTTAACAAGAAGAGTAAGGGGCTTGATAAAAATTGTTTGAAAGAAAATGTATTCATATGGTAGCTTTACCAATCTTGATTTAAATGATCCTGAGTCACCTGCCTTAATGAGGTTGAAGGTCTTTTTCATTATATGTACCTGCAATCAAAGAGGTGATAATAGTCCCATGCTGTGATGCTTTGGTGCTGGGACTGTATTTGTCCAAGGTACACCCTCTATGAGATACTTAATGTGCAATTGACCCTTGTTTGTTTAGAATTCTTTCATTCAGATTGCTATATGACACAGTGGTCTATAATAAATATCTATGGATAACGTACTGGCTTTTAAAAGATATTGTAAAGGGGACATATCTCAAAATGGAGTTTACTTATATTTACAACAAATCAAACAAAAGCAACAACCATAGAATTACAGGGTCACATTTTAATTCCTGAATTTTACAGGTCAGCATTAATATCACCACATGTATACAAATGGTGTAAAACAAGTACAGTGGTATTTTTAATACAAAATAAACATCTGTTTTATGGAAAAACTATACTTCATATCTACACAGACAGCCCATCTTCCAAACAATAGCCAAAATTAAAATTAACTACAAAATCTCCAAAACAGGGAAAACTGCTTCAGTTTTAAGCTATTCCAGGAAAAATGGACCCATAACACATTACAAGGGTGATCTGAAGAGTGTAGCTGGAATTACTATTTTTAGGTTTTTTTTCCCCCCAATGCATTAAGTTGTAGTTTGGGGGATGTTTTCCTCACTTCAGCATCTCAGATCACAGATGAGCCAACTAACATTAAAATATTTACAGTTAACTTGCTGTTCTAAAAATAAAACCTCTTAACTGTTTGCCTCAGTTTATTATTTTAAATTCATTTACGTACATGGAATGTGCTTTTATTCTTAAAAAAAAAAAAAGCAGCTTTCATGTTACACCCTTGTTTGTTTATGGAAAAGCTTCATGTGCTGCATACTGACTGACACTGAAGTAACTTCTTGGATCAAAATGGCCTGTAGATATTAAACGCCACTTAATTCAGCACTATTCATGTTAGTCTTTATAAATTACACTTTAAAATGTGCCTGCAGCTCTGGAGAGAGACAACTTTACTAACAAAGCAGAAAGTGACTTCAAAGTATCTTCCACAAAAGACTGTACTTGTAGGCAGTTGAAAAAATTTTGTTCAATCCCCTCCCGTTTCTAGAGAAAATCATTTTGGAATACTACTGTACTGATTCTTGGCATCTGCTATCTCTAAAAGTGCTGATTTTAAAAGTTTTATTAACCAAACTGTCCATTTTGAATCCAGCTTGTTTGTTTTCATTAAAATACACACTGAAAGTTCCTGGTGTAGAAAACTCAACATGTGCTGTAATATAGGGTGTATTTCCCTCCAACTACCAGTAGGTTGAATTTCAAAGAAATGGTCCCAACAGCTTAACTTCGTTTTTTATGATAGCTGAACTTGTTTTCCATAAAAATTTCTTTTAAAAAGAGGCAACTGATTAAAAGAACAACATGGCCAGCACCATTATACAAGTAATGTTATTGGGTTTGCAACTGAAGTTTTATAATTGTTTCTAAATCAGAAACCCCCCTGGAGCAACCCTGCATTAATATTATTTTATCAACTTTGTCCCTCCCCTAAACTGTCCCAAAACCAGAGAGTTTCCTTGCTGAGAAGCTATCTCTCAGGTTCTGGTTACTAACCTTTTTTGTTGGACAGCCTGAAAGGCAAACCCCTTAATTACTAGCAAGCGATCAAGTTCCTGGGAAGCCTGTTTTTTTTTGTTTGGTTTTGTTTTGTTTTTTACAGAACTAAACTCTCCTAGCTGATATACTGAGTGTCTTTGCTATTCCTTGTCTATTTATAAGTTCAAGTGAGAAAGCTTTCTGATTCAGATTTTCAGCTCATTGAACAGTTGCAGCATTTTTGTACAACCACATGTTGAAGGTCCCCGGTAAATATTTTATGAGCCAAGACGAGGTCTTTTCCTGGGAGATGTTTCTTCTTCTTCATCTTCCTCTTCATCATCTGGATAATCCACTAACCCAACCAAACTTCCCTATTGAAGGATAAAAAAAAAAAAATTTAACATATGTAACTTAAAAAAAAAAAGGCTTATTAGTACAAATGTAATCACTTTTAAAGGTATTAGAAATCATTTTTCTAAACTAATCACATATATGTGAAACATACTTGAATTTGATAAAGGAACTGCTTGAAATTATGAACACTTGGTAAGTACAATTGGTGGCATTCTTAGCTACTCTCAACTTTTTTATTTGGCTCTTGGATTTTTAATGATACCTCTCAGTTCAATTCAGAAAAATTTCATTGTGGAAAAATAACTATCTCCAAACAATAAGACTCACAAAGAATCATGACATTTGGAGCTGGAAGGACCTTGGAGATGAACTAGTTCATTTCTCTAATCTTAAACTAGAGAGGATAGCTAGCCAGTGACAAGAAGTCTCCTTTTAGTCTTTGTTCCTGATGTATATATTTCATCACTAAGTACACATCATTGTTTTTGTTCTGCTTTTGAATAACAGTTTAAAATGGCTGACGACAATAAACACATGAAATGGTTCCTAAAAACTAATGACTAAAAAATTTAGGGCTAGCACTCTCTACCCAAAAGAAAAGGATGAGGTATTTCGGGTGTTTGGCCTTTTATGAGTAATGGACCCCTTTGCAAATCCTATTAAAGCTCTGGACACTTGACCCAGAAAATCATACGTCCTTAGGTTTGCATTAATTTGAACCTATCGCATGAAATTTATACACACACTTTACAGGTTAAGAGAGCTACTGTCAACGTTGCATCTAGTTCAACCCCTTAAGACCTCTAGGGAATAAGCAAATACAACTGAAATAAGTCACATTTCAAACCTAAGTAGCTTCACACCTAAAGAATCCAGGCATCTGGCATTAATACTTTACCAGAATAAAACTGAAACACTGTAATATTAATCAACAAAGGGCTCTGAGCAGCTAGAAGCAGTTATCAGAAAGTCTGTGAACCAAATAAAACTTAAATACTTAAGTGAGAATCTGCTTCTTTCTCAGCTTAATAACACACAAACCCAAGTTTGATAAGCAAGAAGTAATGTGGCTAAATTTAAAACAAAACATGTAAAGCACTAGCACAGTCCTTGGTAGGTAGTTACTATTCAGTAATTGCTATTAGCTGCTATTACTCTTATCATTATTTTTTGCTATTTGGTTTCTAAGCCAAACAAGTTGAACTAAAGGAGGTAGAAGACATAATTACGGCATAAAAAGGCACAAGTCTGATATTCACACAGATGACAGCAAATTAATAAGGAGAGTTTTAATTCTGCTTTTAATCCTATCATAATGTACACAAATTTCAGTTCCAAATGGTTAACATTTAAAATAATTTTTGGCATAAGATCAAAAAATATTGTATCTGAAACACTCAGCTACACAATTTTTCAATTTTATCTCTATTATGTATAATATATACACCATAAACAAACTCATACATTTAAAAATCATTTTTACCATACAAAGAATAAAAATATAAAATGTGAAATATTGGAAGTAAAAGGAACTATAAATCCACAGATGCATACTGTGAAGAATTTGACAGGTTCCAGACTTTTAATATACAACTATAAATGTATTATTTTTAAACAAATATCAGCTTCCAATGTTAGTACACAAAGTTCTATATCATTCTTTTAAACTCTAGTATTCCATGGGTACGGATATACCACCGAAGTTAAATTCCTTGTTGGACATTTAGATTGCTTTCCCAGGGATTATATTTTCTTTAAATTTTTTTGTTTCTGACAATATATCAACAAAGACAAAAAAGGAAAGGAGAAAACAGCAGATGAAAGCTGTCAAGGCATTTTTGGAAAAAGAAATCAGAGGCAAAATAACTCATTTTTAATGGAGAACAAAGTCAAGAAGGGGATATAGAAATGACAAGCAAACTGATTTGTCTTAATCCCAGAAAAAACCAGGAAGTAAGGGCACCAAAATACTGGGAAAAACAGGGAAGATAGTTAACAGTCAAATCAGTGAAACAAACTGAGTCCTCAATTCTGCAATTCATTCCTCTACCGCACGCCCACCCCCACCAGGAGATTCTGGCTTCTCTACCACCACCAACCATAAAGAAGAAGAACCAGAAAGGCTCTGCACTTCAGGAATTCAGGCACAGTAAAGGGCAGGGGTAAGGTGCCAGGGTGAAAATGGAAGAATAAATTTTGCATATTGAGTAGAGACACTCACTACTGCACTCTAAGCTCTCTTTCCTATCCAGGCTCTCAAAACACCAACAGGTAAGCTTATAGTCACCAAATGTAGTAGACTAGCTATGCCTGTAAAGTTAGGTGGCTCCACAGGGGAAAAACCCCCAAATACTAACACTCCCTAAAAAATGCAGGGCATTTGCTCTAGTCTTTTATATGAAGTCCACATCATTAGGTCCCACTCACTGATTTTTAACTGCCTTATTTTAACAACTGAGACATAATTCACATACCATAAAGTTCACCCTTGTAAAGTGTACAATTCAGTGGTTTTAGTATATTCCCAAAGTTGTGTGACCATCACCACTAATTCCAGAATATTTTCATCAACAACCACCCCCCCCCAACACCCCATATCCATTAAGTCACTCCCCACTCCTCCCTCCTCCTGGCAACCACAAATCTACTTTGTTTCTAAAGATGTGCTTATTCTGGACAGTTCTTATAAATGGAAGCATACAGTATGTGGCCTTTTGTGTTTGGCTTATTTCACTTAGCATAATGTTTTTGGGTTCACGTAGCAAGTATCAGTACTTCATTCCTTTTCCTTTTTTACAGCAAAATAATATTCATTGTTATGGATATGTCACATTTTGTTTATCTACTCATCAGATGATGGACATTTGGGTTGTTCCCACTTTTTGGCTATTATGAATAATGCTGCTATTAGTATTCATGTACAAGTTTTAGTATGGACATATATTTTCATTTCTCTTGAGTACATACCTAGGAGTGGAATTTAACTTTTTAGGGGGAACTGCCAGACTGTATTTCAATGCTGCTGCACCACTGTATTGATACGTTCCCATCAACGATGTATGAGGGTTGCAATTTCTCACCAAAACATGGTTTTTGTCCATGTGTTTTATTATAATGATCTTAGTGGGTGTGAAGTAGAACCTCATTGTGGTTCTGATTTGCATTTTCCCGACTAATGACACTGACCATTTTGTCATGTGCTTATATGGCCCATTTGTATATCTTCTTTGGAGAAATATCTTTTTAAATGCCAGTTTTAAAGCCAGGTTGTTGCATTATGCTGTAGGAGTTCTGTATATATTCTGGATACCAGTCCCTTATCAGATATATTTTCTCCCATTCTGTGGATTGTCTTTTCACTGTATGATAGTATCCTTTGAAGCACAGAAATTTTTAATTTTGATGAAGTCTAATTTATTCTTTTCTTTTGTAACACTTGTGCTTTTTGTGTTATACCTAAGAAATCACTTCCCAGGGAATTCCCTGGTGGTCCAGTGGTGAGAAGTCCATGCTTCCATTGCAGGGGGCACAAGTTCGATCCCTGGTCAGGGAACTAAGATCCCACAAGCTGCACAGTGAATTAAAAAAAAAAAAGAAAAGAAACCACTGCCAAATTTGAGGACATGAATATTTACGCCTGTATTTTTTTCTAAGTGTTTTACAGTTTTAATTCTTACATTTAAATCTCTTATCTACTTTAAGTTCTGTAACTTAAAGTGAGAGGCAGCGTCCAACTTCATTCTTTCGAATGCAGATATCCAGTTGTCCTAACACTCTAACACCATTTGTTGACAAGACTATTCTTGACCGCAGTGAATTGTCTTGGCACTCTCGTTGAAAGTCTGCCTTACTTTTTGTTTGTTTTTTTCAGTTTGGTGCTGTGAGCTTAGCAGGTGAATTTATTTTATTATATTTTTGCTGCGTAAATAGATTAGCACCTCACTGAGGCACCTTCTGCAAGGCTTTTTTTTTAAACCTTTTATTTTTATTTTATATTGGAGTATAGTTGATTAACAATGTTGTGATAATTTCAGGTGTACAGCAAAGTGATTCAGTTATACATATACACGTATCTATTGTTTTTCAAATTCTTTTCCCATTTAGGTTGTTATATAATATTGAGCAGAGTCCTCTGTGCTATACAGTAGGTCCTTCTTGGTTATCCATTTAAAATACAGCAGTGTGTACATGTCAATCCCAAACTACCTTACTTTTTAACATGAAAGAAAATCCAAGCATCACCAGACACTTGAGGAACATTTCTAATATGAAAGAAGGGTTCAAACAAATAACAACAAAAACCTATGAAGAAACACTGATTCTTTTCTGAATTAAAACTGACAAATTAATAAATTATTCATTAGGAAACTTAACATAATTCATCATATTAACAAATCTAAGGGAGCAGAATTCAAGAATTATCCTCTATTCAATGAAATAAAGAATACATAGATGTGACTTCCCTGGTGGGCCAGTGGTTAAGACTCTGCGCTCCCAATGCAGGGGGCCCGGGTTCGATTCCTGGTCAGGGAACTAGATTCCACATGCTGCAACTAAAAGATCCCGCGTGCTGCAACTAAAAGATCCCGCGTGCTGCAACCGAGACCCAGTGCAGCCAAGTTTAAAAAAAAAAAAAAAAAAAAAAACATCTTCCTTAAACATGATTAAAAACTTTTAATTATCAATAAAGGTGATAGTTTTTATATCTTCTAATTTTTGATATCATCTAATTGTTATATAAACATGATTAAAATTCTGTTTTAATCACCAGAAAAAGTGACAGCTTTTATATCTTCTAATTTTTATAGTTTTAATTTCTTTATCTCATCTAATTGCACTGGCCAATACCCTAGAATAATGGTTAAATAACAGCAGTGATAATGGCATCCTGTCTTGTTCCTGACTTTGATGTGAATGCTTCTAATATTTCTTCCTTAAGGATAAAGTTAGCTTTTGGTATCAGCCATATATATCAATCATGTTAAGAAATTATCCAATTATTCCTATTTTACTGAGCAATTGTATTCGATAATATTTATCAAAATTGTAAATGCACATTCTATATAGAAATACACAACATGTATGTGAAAGGCTGTATGTAAAAGGTCACATATCCATCCATACTTTGGAATTCTATAGAGGAAGTTCTTTTATATCCTGACAGGAAAAGCTTACCCAGATAAGCTTGTTATGTGACAAGGCAAGAGGTAGTGTTTTTTTTTCTTGTGAACCTGTAGCAAAAGAGTTTGTTTTAGCACCTGCTGGTGGCTTCTCATTCTGATTTTGTAAGTATTTTTTCTCAAGGAAAGTGTGCATGTTTTACAGCTCTACAGCTAAAGAAATATTCTATGTCTCTACAGCATTCATATCTTTAAAAAATACCTTTTAATTTCATTAGTAGCTACTGTTTCACTGGCCTTGAAAACTATAAAATTTTCAAAGAATGTGATTTTTTTAGAAGTAGACTAGAGCTTTAGGATTCCTCCCAAAAGAAAATAGACAAATTATCACCTGATCTATTTAATTTTAAGAACCAATCAATTTGTAGCAATTGACAATGATGGTGATGAAAACTGTAAGATGCTGATGAAAGAAACTGAAGATGACACAAACCGATGGAAAGATACAACATGTTCTTAGATGGCAAGAATCAATATTGTTAAAATGACCATACCACCCCAAGGCTAACTATAAATTCAATGCAATCCCTATCAAATTACCAATGGCATTTTTCACAGAACACAAAAAATTTTTTAAAGTTGTATGGAAACACAAAAGACCCCAAATAGCCAAAGCAATCCTGAGAAAGAAGAAAAGAGATGGAGGAATCAGGCTCCTTGACTTCAGACTATACTACAAAGCTAAGTTATCAAAATAGTATGGTACTGCCACAAAAACAGACATAGAGATCAATGGAACAAGATACAAAGCCCAGAAATAAACCCACGCACTTATGGTCAATTAATCTATGACAAAGGAGGCAAGAATATACAGTGGAAAAGAGAGTCTCTTCAACAAGTGGTGCAAGGAAAACTGGACAGCTACATGTAAAAGAATGAAATTAGAACATTCTCTAACACCACATACAAAAATAAACTGGAAGTGGATTAAAAACCTAAATGTAAGACCAGATACTATAAATCCCCTGGAGGGACACAGGCAGAACACTCTTTGACTTAAATTGTAGCAATATTTTTTCGGATCAGTCTCCTAAAGCACAGGAAATAAAAGCAAAAATAAACAAATGGGACCTAATTAAACTTAAAAGCTTTTGCAAAGCAAAAATGAAAAGACAACTTACTGAATGGGAGGAAACATTTGCAAATGATAGGACCAATAAAGGGTTAATATCCAAAATATATAAACAGTTAAAACAACTCAACATCAAAGAAACAAACAACCCAATTAAAAAATGGGCATAAGATCTAAATAGACATTTCTCCAAAGACATACAGATGGCCAACAGGCACATGAAAAGATGCTCAACATCGCTAATTATTAGAGAAGTGCAAATCAAAACTACAATGAGGTATTACCTGATGCTGTTTCAGAATGACCATCATCAGAAAGTCTATAAGAAATGCTGGAGAGGGTGTGGAGAAAAAGGAACCCTCCTACAGTGTTGGTGGGAATGTAAATTGGTACAGCCACTATGGAGAATAGTATGGAGGTTCCTTAAAAAACTAAAAATAGAGTTACCATATGATTCAGCAATCCTACTCCTGGATATATATCTGGACAAAACTATAATTCAAAAAGACCCATGTAACTCAATGTTCACTGCAGCACTGATAGCCAAGACATGGAAGCAGCCTAAGTGTTCATCAACAGATGACTGGATAAAGAAGATGTGGTAAATATACACAATGGACTATTACTCAGCCATAAAAAAGAATGAAATAATGCCATCTGCAACAACATGGATGGACCTAGAGATTACAGAACTAAGTGAAGTAAAGTCAGAAAGAGAAAAACATCATGATATTGCTTATATGTAGAGTCTAAAAAAAATGGTACAAATGAACTTATTTACAAAACAAAAAACAGACTCAGACATAAAAAAGAAACTTATGGTTACCAAAGGGGAAGGGGGGGTGGATAAATTAGGAGTTTGGGATTAACATATACACAATACTATATATAAAATAGATAACCAAAACAAGAACCTATTGTATAGCACAGGAAAACTATATTCAATATCTTGTAATAACTTATAATGGAAAAGAATCTCTCTCTCTCTCTCTCTAATATATCTATCTCTGAATCACCTTGCAGGACACCTGACAAACAATGATGGTGAAAATGGCTTAAGGGCCACTGGTGATAAAGAACTTGCTTTCACTTAGAAATGTGGTCAGATTTTGTTGAAAAAGGTTGAGAGCCAATATAACTAGTGCTTTACTCTGTGTGCTTCTATCTTCCTTAATATCAAATTTTTGTGACAGTCTTGAGTGACTGAGCAATTAGTTTTCCAAGAACAATTCCTATTTCTCTATCTTTTCCCCCCAAAAACGTAAAATAAATGTATTCGGCAATCTGCTGTTAGTGTCAAAAAAGGTGAAATATGTGTTTGCACTTGATTTGTGTGTTCATAAATAATTATCTGGAAGGACAATAAATTAAAAACTTAGGGAAATAACCCAGAAAATAGAACAAAAGAATAAGTAATAGCAGAGAAAAATTATGAAAATTATAAGATAAATCCACAAGGCCCAATATCCAAACAATACCAAACAATAGGCTATCGTGAAAGAGTATAAAATATCCCAAAACTAAAGGTCATGACTGTTTAGCTAAGAATGCCCAAAGTATATCATCCTCAAATTTCAGAATACAGGGATAAAACTCCAAATGCTTCCAAGAAGAATAAAATAAAACCACACACAAAGGATCAGGAACAAGAATGTCTCTGGATTTCTTGGCAGCAACAACTTCAAATTTTTGAAAGAAAATTATTTCTCATTTGGCTGTATGTTCAGTTAAAATGTCAGTACAATAAAAACATCTTCATACATGCAAGGTCTCAAACTTTATGTTTCATGGAATTCTTTTGTCAGGAAACAGAGAGGGTATGATCCAACAAAATGAGATGGAAAATCAAGAAAGAGAACAGAGACTTGAGATCCAGAAAACAATCAATAAAGAAAAGGAGAAAGGCAAAAGAAAGTATCAGGGTGATGGGCAGAGGCAGCCTTAAGACAACAGCTGTGCAGCAAGTCTAGAGAGCAACCAATCTAGGCTGGGACAAGATGGGGGACTTCAAGAGAGATGTCTGCAAAGAGGAGACTGTGGAAACTAACCTGAGAGATACTGAATGAATTAAGTAACAGGCACATAACTGTTGCAACAAATGAAAAAATGGTGGCAATTATTTACTCTATAAAAGGAGAAAAGTTATAAAGAAAAACAGTATAGAAAAAAAAGCAGGAAAAAAATTAAAGAATGAAGAATATATTGTTATTATAGCTATAAAATTATCAAATATTGTTTTAACCAAAAATTGTGATACAGAGAGTAATAAGGGTGAGGATGTGGTAAGGAGTGGTAAAACAATATGGCAGTATTAGCATATTATTTAGAAACAGAGGAAACAGCTAGAAGAGTTCCAAGTTTTCGCTATGGAGAAGAAAAGAGGACTGTTTTTTTCAATACTTTTAATACTATTTGCCTTTTTAAAGTATGTGTATATATTACTTTGATTTTTTTTAAAAAAAGCTAGTATATATCGAGAATGTGCCAAATAGTGTTCTAAGCTCTATTTACATTTATTAAATAATTTAACCTTCATAACAAACCTATAAAGGAGGTGCTGTTTTATCCCTGTTTAAAATGAGAAAACTAAGCCCCAGAGAGATTAAATAATTTACTCAAGGTCAAACAACTAGAAAGAGGCAGAGCCAAGATTTGAACCCAAGCAATACAACTCCACAGCAAATATTCTTAATACAGTGTCACAATACTACACTAAATTGTCCTATCAAAAAAATGAAAATTTAAGAATTTTTGTTCAATAACATAAACTGTGTTTCACAAACAGAAGAATCCCATTGAAAATGCTACTTCTGTGATCTTTAGTCAAGAGCCCACCTTTCTATAATACTGAAGGAAGATTCTACACTTTTGTAAAAAAAAAAAAAAACTCAGCTTTGTATTTTGTATTCAAAATAAGAAATACTACTTCAAGTTAGGTTTTCTACTATGGCCTTCTCTTGTCCTTCTACCCTTAGAGTAACAGTTGTCCTTTATTTATAACTTTTTATTTTAAGCCATTCCTTTTTGGGGAAAAGGATATATTACATATAAAAATAATATAAATGAAAGAAAAAATTTTATATAAAATTTAAAACTTTTTATGTACTTATTCACATAAAAAAGTAACCAATGGGAAATACATTTGCTATGCGAATGATGAAAAGGTTAATATTCTTAACCAAACAATATTTAAAAAAATATAAACCAGTTTTAAAAAGGCAGGACTATGAACAGACAACAGAACACCAAATTCAAAGGGCTAATATTCAACCTTACTAGTAACAAATGACACAACTGGGAATGAGATATGTACTGTCTCCTCTACCTAACTGGTAAAGATTAAAGATCATTATAATAATATTGCCAAAGCTGCAGTGAGCTAAGCACACTCATACAATGCTTATGGTAACATTAACTGGTATAGCTTTTCTGGAGAGGAATTTGACAATATGTGTGAAAACATTCTTCTTCTCATCTATCCAAGAAAATAATTTAAAATGCAATAACACCAGTAGTCAGTGAAATACCAGAAACAACTTATGTGCTCCAAAATATTGGTGGGGGGGAGGGGATGCTTACAAATACTATGATACAGCTAAATAAAAGGAAATTCTACAGTCAACAACAATGTTTTAATAACAGAAAAATTCTTATCACAAATAAAAGCTGGATACAGAACTGTGCTTATACAAAGAATAAGTGTATATTCTTATTGTAATTAAGTGTCAGATAAACCCATATACCTAAAGAAAAGTTAATCAATTGTTAGCAGTCATATTCTCTGATGACGTGTGCAGCTTTTTTTCTTCTTTGAAATTATTTTCATTATCCAAATTTTCTTCAGGAAACATGAAATAATTTTACAGAGGCAAAAAGCAAAGTTTGTTTGTGTATAGAGCAGTTTCACATACCTTGGTGGCTGTTACTGATGCAGCCAAGTTTGTAGTTTTGGAAGAGGATCCATTAGAACTTGCTGGTGGTGTCTGAGCCACTACAGATTTACTGTTTGTACTGTTTGTTCCATTAGCAGCACTGGTGGAGTGGGAGAAAGTAAATTTGAAGCCACCAGAAGATGTCCTTTTGGGAAGGTTTTCCTTGTCTTCACTTTCTTTTGCTAAAGCAAATGTAAAAATTTGAATCTTTATCAGTAAATATTGCTAAGTCGAAGCATCTGAAAAGAACAGTAATTTAAAAACTTATAAAACACTGCTTTTGCTTTTTGGTAAGAGCTAAGAGGATAGAAGCATGATGTGTACAGTGATAAGTCTGTATTATTAGCTGGAGTCTAAGAAATCTCAGGATTAGAAAGGACCTTAAGATTCATGTAACAGATCAGCCATCCTACGCTAGAATTCTACACTGCTATATCTAGGACCCTTCCAAGGATTCATTAGCTGTCTGACTCTTCCTTTCATTGTCTCTCTGCAGCTTCCACTCACTGGCTACACTTCGTCACTCATTGTGAAAACCTAAGAATCTCTCCCACAAATCAGTAATATTCCAAATGCCTAAAGACAGTGATTATGATCATGTTTGTCAGTCATTTATTTTCTGAATATTCCAGGTTCCTTTATCTGTTTCCTTTATGGCAAAGGTGACTACTATCCTTTAACATCTGGCTGCTACTATTTTTGCATATGAAAGTTAACTGGATGCAGTACTTCAAGTATGGCCTCACTGCCCCTTTTGACAGTAGTCAGGGCAGTGCCTGTAATGAGTAAAGGCAGAAGAATCTGGCTACCAAAAGGCACCTATTCCTTAGGACATTTTAATAGGCTATTTGCTCTGCCAGGCTGGAGTGAAAAGAACTTACGGCAGTAATGAGTGGAAAATGAGTAAGGCTGGTAACAATAGTTTCAAGGAAAATGTAATAAGAAATTAATTAAACACTAACTAATGAGAAATGCCTTTAGAAAGTCTCACATTCAAAATCACAAACATATAAAGTCTAGGAAATGCTTTTGCCTTTCAAGATATAAATTTTTTGAATTTATATTAATCAAATTATATTGAATTGAATTGAAACATTTAAATGGTATATGTGGTATGGTACTCTGATAGCGGTAATTTCTCAAGACAATTAAAGTGATTGGTTCTTCTGAAAAACTCTAGTAAGATATTAGTTTTATAAACAAGTTAAACATATGAAAGAGGAAATTTTACTGTTATTTTTCTGCTCTTGACATTTCATCTTTATGAAACTTTTATAACAATTTAAAAATTTTAAATGGTAAAGTACTTTCTTTAAGTGTAGTTTCTTCAGCTGTAAATGACAGGGTGCTCTGAACAGCTTCTAAGGATCTATATGATCTCTATTATCACTGGAGATTTCAGTACAGAAAGAGAGCCACCACTGTTCACAGAAGGCAAAGTATAAATAGACAATGCGATTACTAAATAGCAAATGAAGAGCATCACAAAACAGCAAGTTTCAAGAAAAATATTTTAGACATGAAGTGTTTTGAAAAATCAGATTAAAAAAATAATTTTAAAAGGTTTTGATTTAGCATAAAATCCATGTATTTCATGCTTTGTAAACTATGATCACAACTTCACAAGCAACTGAATAATTTCTATACTAAATAAGAGAATGAACTAATCAAAAATTCAAAATTTTAATACCCTTTTTAGTCTCCATGAATTTTTCATAACTATCTGGAAAATCATCTTCTGCCTTAGATTTTTCCACTGGTGCCACAACTGTTTTTCCTTCCTCCTCTTCATCTTCATTAAACCACATTTCTTCATCCTCTTCCAAGGCCTTTGCATCTCTGCGAAATCTGTTGCTACGCAATATAGATGGTACACTGTAAGAAATATATCACAAATATTGAATAACGATTTTAAATTCCTGACCAGATTAAATGAGAATAAATATGTATAACCAAGAGGAGCTGAAGTAATTTTAACTGCATATAACTTATATCATAATCACTTCAGTTGTGATATAAGATGTAACCAGAGAACACTCCAAAGATGTTTGTACACTAACCTAAAAATTTATCTTGAGTTATTATATGGAACAGTAATTTTTCATATAAAATATTCAGGGTAGGGAGAATATCCTACCCTCTTACACAACTCTGTACTATCCAATGATGGAAAGAAAATTCCTGGGTAAATTTTATATCTAAGATCAGACTACACATGATTTTGAACATAATTTTGTAGGCTATAAATGCAATATATTTAAACAATACCTGTTCAGTTTCTGATTTTGTCTGTCTTTTTCTTGCTCATATTTAGTCTTCAATCCTTTGAATGTCTGAACATATTCAATCGATTCAAGTGCTTTATAAAAGTTTTCAACTATATGTGCAGTAAGAGACTTGATATCTTCCTGTATAAGCACAAAATTTACATTTCAAATATAATACAATGCTTTTTAGGAAAAAAACAAAAAAATTTTTTTATAGCTCCAAAGCTGATTTAAAAAAAAAGGTTTTTCAAAATCACCTTCCAAAAATAAATGTCCTAGTTTCTTTATACATGAGCCAGGACTCCACAGAAAACTTGGAAAAAAGGAGAAGCAATTCACTGAAGCCCTTGCGAGGGACTATAATGAACATTGGAAAGGTAAATGTATTTAGTTTATGTCGCCTGTTTATTTTTTGCATTTACATAATAGCACTTTACAATTTAAAACGCAGTTTCACATACAATTTCACTTGATCCTCATAACAATTCTATAAAATAGGTTTTATTATCCCTATTTTACAGAAAGGGAAAATTGAGGCTATGAGAGAGACTGGATGGCCTGATCAAGAGTGCACACCTAGTTAGAAAGCAGATATTGAAATTATATTTTCAACAAATACTGAAAGATATTACTTGATGGCGTCTTGTTTAGCTATCAAAACAAGCTAAGCCTTACCTAAAAAATAAACAGATAACTGACTATATTACATATACATATCTGGTGAAACAACCTGAATTCCTTTTGTGTATTTCCACAGTTCTCTAGTGGTATAATTTTTGTGAAATAAACCAACAGTAATAAATTCTAAACTCTAAATGAACCATTTTAAGTGATCACTGCAAATGCATGGGTGCAAAGCAGGCTCATCATTAAAAATAAGTTATGATTTAGGACTAATACTGGTAAGAAATATACACTCCACTTCCTTAAACAATACACCATAATCTGGTTGCATTAAGGAGTTTTAAGTCTTTAAACTAGTTCCCCTGAACATCTTAATCAAAAAATATGCAAAGGAGAAAAATTAGAAACCTAGGTAAAATGGCTGTGGTCATATATTGAAACAAAAAAAGATAAGTTTTGGGATTCAATGTACATTTATCAACCACTCAAAATTATTTTCAGAAAAACATTCAATCGTAGGAATAGGGATGGGGTTGTGAACCCTACAATTCAATTTTATTTGTTTCTCAAAAAAATTTTAAAGGAAAAAAAATATAAAAGTTAATCTCTAATTCATAGAACAGTAGTGTACTGTGAACCTGGGTTCAGATACCTGGTGACCTAGTTAATCATGTTCCCTTTTTTTCTAAGGCTAAAGACAGTACTTCTACCTTCTTCATCCTTTTTGCAAACCATACTCTTGGCAAGCGACTACTCTAAGAAAAACAGTCCAGTCAGCCAAATAATCTTTACATGAGAATAGTGTGTCATCAGTACAAATCTGATTTGTAAGAAACAAACCTAGAGAATGGATTTCTAGCTTTGACTTGCTTTTTTCACGTTCTTTCTAACCATGTGGCCGTCTCCCCCAGTGGAATCATTTCAGTGTGTGGGACAGGGTAAATTTATTGTACCGGTTCTTCAGTTATTTGCCTTATCCCTGTTATTCACATAAAGCTCTCTCCAGATCTTTTTATGACAAATCTTTTGTTGCCTGACTGAGACTGAGACTGAGCTGCACCACATCTTCACGCCCTGCCTATGCACCTAACCAAATGAATGCACTTGAGTAGGTCAGCTATTCACTTTGGGTGTCTCAAGCCCTCATCTATAAAATAAGGCAGTTTGGAGTAGTTCACCTAACTTCCCGGTCTCTTCAACTTACAATTCCATGATAATGTCCAACCTTTTATGCATCTTGTATCACTGTCTACCAAGGGAATTATTTTTCAATCCTTCATTTTTATCACTATACTTACTATAGATCACAGAGGTCACATGAATGGCATATTTGAGTGAAATGCCCACATATGCTAAATATCCTGAAACATTTGGCAAAAAAATGGAATTGAGAAGAATATAGTATAAACATGGTTTAAAATACTATGCTCAATTTTACAATTTAAAATATTAACATCACTAAACATAATTATTTTAATTTACTAAAAATCTTCTAATATAAACTTACCACTCTTATAAATTCAAATAACTCAATAACAGCTGAATTCAATAGATTGTACCGAGTTCCATTATCCAGAAGAGCATTTATAACTGGCTCAAAAAGATTTCCCTTGGTGATGTAACGATTATAAAACTCATCTTTAAGGCCAATTATCCGCCTCATAAAACGAAGAGCACCTAATTAAAAATAATACAGAGAATAAGTTGATAATACTACTACTATTAATTATTATACAGGTATTTTTACATAAAGTAATGTATATGTTCTTCTAAAGTAAAAGGCAGAACTGCACTAAAAACAACTGGGTTTTGAGAAAAATAGAATTAGGGAAAAACCACTCAAAACTTGTACAACATATGAAGAGAGCTAACAAAAGCCCCAATAATTGGTAGGCTACAAGGCAGAGAGATTAAAAAATACACAAAAACCATACAATACAAATGCTGGCAGTGCTGGTGGATATGGAGACAATGCAGTGAAGGCAACTCAGAATCAGTAGGGGACTGTCACTGACAAGGGGACAGGAATGGTACAACCTGCAACTGCCTTACCTCTCTGAGGGACAGGGCAGAGAGGGGAGTGGGGGGAGCTTTGGAGGTAGGTGCTTCTTTTAAGTTTTCTGAAAATGTAGCCAAAGTGGTTCCTGCTACCAGTATACCAGAGAGCTACAGATTTTTTTCACTTTGCCTTGGGAAAATCATCTGTGACCCAACACTACCTCCAGATTATAATAACATCACTCCCTTGTGTTTACCAATTGCTTGTGAGCTGTTTAACCTTTGGTAAACATGTGCTGTGGCAGATCAGACTGTATTTGTAAAAGAATGACACAGTAACAAATAAGCAGTATAATTTGGCTTTTTACATTTTAGAATATTGAAAAGAATATCTCCCTTTAACTAGTCTTTTTCCTCACTAAATAAACCTAAACAAATTTAGTAATATTATTGCTAAAACTTTAATGGAACACAAAATACTGTAATTTCAATTCCTTATTTTTATGTGTAACTTGTAACCTCTCTCTTAAGTAGTTTAATTTATTCTACAGATACCACTAGCCACATCTTTTAAAACACAGATTTCTGATTTTGTGTCAGTCTCTCATGTCAACCCTCTCTTCACAGATCTAAGTTAGTAAAAGAAGTTGTGTCTGTCGAAGGAGGTTCTAAATATTATCTGAAAATAAAACAGAAATAGGCCACATAAGGTATAAATGTATGATAACTGTAACACTAAACAGGTGTGGACAGAAGTGCTAGACTTAAAACATCACCCCTTTTTAAGCAGGATAAGAAATAGTTTACTTAAGATTAAAAAGACTGAAGTATTGGCAAAGATCTGAGCAAACAGGCACTTTCATACACTGCTGGTGAATGAAGTAACATTCACACAAAGCTATAGTTAAAACAGCACTGTTTATAACAATGGACATCTTGAAACAATATAAACATTTAAATACTGGAGATTTGTTCAATTATGATATATCCATTTAAATGGGACCACTCCGAAGTCATTTCAGAAAGGACTATTTATAGAAAGCCATATAGGAAAAGTTAGTATGAGAACATCAACTGTTCCAAAATTCATATAAAAAGTTAGTGTGAATCCAATCAGGATGAACTGGATAAAGTTATATTTAAGTTACTGTGGAAGAACAAATGTCCAAGAACCAAGAAAATTATCAAAAAGAAAACTGAGGAGGTACTTAGCAGATACTAAATTTTACAACACAGATACTATAATGGTATAAGAAAAAACATTCCCATTCTTTTTATCTAGTGAAATAAAAGGACAGATGGTTCAGAAATAAGACCCAAGTATATATGGTAACTTATTGCATACCAAAAGTGATATTTTAATTTAGTAATGAAAATATAATTTAATAAGGTGTTAGCACAACTACCCATCCAACCAGAAGAAAGCTAGACTTCACTTCAAACCATATGCAAAAACAAATTTCAGATGTATTACAAATATAAATGTATAAAATAATAAAAATTTTAGAAGAAAACTGAGAATATTTGTATAAATTTAGGACATAGGAGACTTTCCTAAGCAAGACAAAAAAACCCAAAAGCCATAAAAAAATAAGACATATGTGTCATTATGAAGAATTTTATAGCAATTATATGGAAAACAATGCCATAAATAAAGGTAAAGACAAAAGACAAATGAGACTGGGACTTTCTTTTGCCAAAATGTGATAAACTGCTAATATCTCTAATATATAAGAGCTCTAAGAAAAAGACAATAGGCAATCACAACAGATAAAATACAAAAGCACTGAAATATGAAAAAATGTCATCAAGGAAAATGTAAATTAAAACATATACAGAATACATTTTCCATCATCAGCTGGATAACATTTTAAAAAGTAACACTGAGTGCTGTTCACTGAGTGCATTCTTCATGTCAAGTGCTTCAATCTTTTGGGTTAATGTAATCTGGAGGCTATATGTCAAATTAAAATTGAAAAAGGATATATTAAATATATAAACATTTGCCCTGGCAATCCCAATACTGGGGATCTATCCTATGGAAATAAACCAGTATTGAAAGATTTATGTCCTAGGCTATTTATTACAGTGTTATTTGGAATGGCAAAATACCAAAACAATCTTGTAATCCATGCAGAGAAGAATGGGAGAATAAGTTGTGAAAGAGCTACTCTATGAAATGTTACTCATCCATGTTTAGGAAAAATATTAGTTCACACCATATCCAATGACCTAGGGTAATATTAAGGGGCTGAGACGTGTGTCAGCATGATCCTGTTTCTATAAAAATAAAACATAAAAACTGGGACTTCCCTGGTGGTCCAGTGATTAAAAGTCTGCCTTCCAATGCTGGGGATGTAGGTTCGATCCCTGGTCGGGGAGCTAAGATCCCACATGCCTCAGGGCAACTAAGCCCACACTGCAGCAACTACTGAGCCTGTGAGCCACAACTAGAGAGCCTGTGCACTGCAACTACTGAGCCCACACACCACAACTAGAGAAAAGCCCTCGTGCTGCAACGAACATCCCACATGCTGCAAAGATCCCATGTGCTACAACTAAGACTCAACAGAGCTGAATAAATATTTAAAAAAAAAAAAAAAGAAAGAAAACCTATACATGTGTGAATGTTATATAAATCTGCACAAGTATGGAAAAAGGAATGGAAAAGAAGTAGTGCAGGCAGTTAACAGTGGCTATTTTAAGGCCTTAAAAATAAAGGAAGTAGTAGGGAGATTAACATTTTCTCTATACATTAAATTAAATGTTTACATTTTAACTATGATTTTCATGCTCAGAAAAAACCCACAAAGCTCTTTATTTTGAGGCAGGTTTCTTTACCTCTATCAGTAGCTGAAATTATGAAGAGGAATGAAAAGTTAGGGTCTGCCGAAAATTAACATTTGAGCAAACATCAGCATTTAAGTTTGATTTTTATTGGTCCAAGTGGTCTACTGAAGGGGTACCCATAAGTGATTTTACATGTTCAAATAAATAACCTGAGTTATATAAATACATTTCAAGGCCATATCTCAAAAATATAAAAAGAGTCACTACTAAATGACAGTTCCATGAAGCAGATGTAAAAGACAGTGGGAGTGGTTCCATTAGTGAAATGTCACTGCACATGGTGTTATATATCACAACTGAATCTAAATGTGAGCAATATGTGGGCAGGGGAAGCACTATGACCTATTCCTCTTGTCCTTTAAATAAAAGAAAACAAAAGATCAGTACTTCTCACAATCATCTCTTTAACAGCATATGCGCTTGCTAGAAAAAAACAAATCCACATGGGTAACTTAGGCTTTTCTATTAAAAATATTGTTCCATAAAACATTTTGTAAGAATGTTCACTGAAATTGTTACTTACACAAGGCGAGGAACGTGTGCTTTGAATTCATCAAGACCAAAACTCTTCTTAGCAAATCCTTGTTCATAATATAGTTTTTTATGTGATATGTGTGATGTTCCACACAAAACGTGAGTAGCTCTAAAATTAAGGCAAGCAGCTGTGCTGTTTGATAATTATCTACAAAGAAAGTCATCATATGAAAATAAACACTGCAATACATCTAAACAAAGAGAATAAAGTGTACATCCTATATTTTAGAGCAAAAGTAAAACTGTATTTTCTCCTCTTTTTTGTATCAAAGAAGCTAAAGGTTTTTATTTTTTCATTAGGTAGACTCTCCAGAAGTATTAGCAGTTTTACCTACTAACTAGAATGTTAAATAAAAATCTGCAAATATAATAATAAAACCCTCATTCCACTGAGATTTTCTTGGTAATGTTTCCTTCATAGTGCTGTCATTATTAACAGATCTGTAAAAGGGTCCACTCCACAGTAAAGAGGAAATACCTTAAACTTTTTGCCTAAAGTGGTACAACACAAATTTCCCAAGAAAAATTAATACGCTTTCTTTAAAGACATCTTTAAGGAAAATACTTTTTTGGCTGTTTGAATATGAAGTGAAAAATATTATATCAAGATTTTAAAACAGTAATCTTTTTAACAGCAAATCATGATATCCATGAAAGGCCTACTGAAATATACCAGCTTTTTCTTCCTCAAAAGGCTTTGGTTCACACATTCATGGAGTGATTTAAAACTGCTTCTTGAACATCAAAATTTAATGTATAGGTAATTACCCACACCTACTGTAAATATTTTACACAAGAAAATATTAAGCTGTGAAGAAATTATGGAATCACAGCCTTAGAGAATAGAAAAAATAACCAACATCATCTACTCCAACTATTTTATTTTTCAAGAAGACTACACACGTAAATATTTTGTGGAACATCATATGCTATCAGGAACAAATCAGCATTCTTTTTAATAAAAGAATGACCATCTATAAGTATACAAAATACAATTCTAGTATTTCAAAGACCTTTTCTACTTTAAATATAAGTAGAGTTTTACTTGCTCCAGGTCAATTTGTGTAACAGCCAACACCACAGCCAATATTTGAATTAGTTCCTCACCATTAAAAACAAATTCTCTTAATTTCTCAATTCCAATTTACAAGATTTTGTAATAGTGCTCTGTAGTGTAAATTAAATGTCTTGTTTTCACTTTCCCAAATTAGGATATGAAATTACTCATTATATCTCTAATAATTCAACCTCTGAATTGCTTCCTTATTTTAAAGTGGGTTTCCTAGAGCTTTGCTGAGCCTGGTAGAAAAGACAGGAGGCTAGGTACACACAGCATATTTCCATACTAATAGGTCAATACCTGATACACATGTTCCAAGTAGAAGCAACAGTGTTTATACTCAGATTCATGAACAATACCTATGCATAAGACTGTTATGAAGACCAGCTCCTAACTGATTGGCCTTAGTTTACTAGATTTAAAAAATAAGAAGGAACTAATCCTCAACTTTCAGACGTCTTCTTAAAAAAAAGTCAGAAAACAAGCTCTAAACTTATAGAAAATAAAAACAAAATTTCAGCTGGGTTTTTCACCTTTTATATTGGAGAAAGTGGAATTTTTCTCTTTAAAAAAATCTAGTTTTGGATTTTCAGATGAAAATATGCCTCTCCTAGCTTTGTATAAGTGCATTATATTCTGATTAGAAAAATCTTATATTTTGCATTAGTTCATAAGGTAAGAATTCACACTTACCGGGACAAATCGTGCTGTTTTTGTTAGGTCCAACTATATTATCTAATAAAAAAATTAAAATCAATAACTTCAGTAATAATATCTCACACTTCCCTAGTACTTTACAACATACAAAGCACATCTTTGATCATAACCTCATTTTACCTGCATAATAACCATTAAGAATTAGTAGCTTCAGTCAAATATTATACCTCTATCTGCAATCTTTTAGAGAACTGGGTGCAGATGAAGAATTATTAAAAGACAGTATCATAAATATTCTGATAAAATAACAGATTTTTAACAATTACTCATCTTTGAATTTTTAAGAGAATAAGTAGAACATTATAAGTAAGTTTCGATTCCTAGGCTCACATCTTAGAGCACATTTATGTAAAGAAACACAGAATGTATATCAGAGCATTGTTTATAACAGTGCTAGAAACAACTTAAATGTACATTAGAAGCAGGATGGCTAAATTACAGCATACTCATACAAAAGAATACCACGCAAGAGTTAAAAATAAACTCTAGGTATCAATATGGATAGATCTCAAAAAAAAGCACTGGGTAAAAAGGAGGAAGATGCAGAATAATGTGTACAATATAAGTCAATTCACATCAAGTTTGAAACTGTGAAAAATAATACTACATTATACGTGTCACAATAATATAAACAAACATAGGGGTGATAAACTCCAAATTCAGCATTGCCTGGGGGGTGGGGGTGGGGTAGAATGAGAATGCATAAGAAACTATCTGTAATATATTTTCTTTTAAAAAAACTTAAAAAAAATGACAAGTTAGTTGTTTTGATAAAGCCAACAGGAAGTAATGTATCTGTGATGCTATTATCTAAATATCTCTGTATGTTGGAAATGTTTTATTTTAAAAAAGTTCAAAATGCATTTATTTTAATTTATTTAAATGGAAACTTTCTGCAAAACGTTCTGTGACATGCTTTTTTTTACCCATTCAATTTTATATTTTTGAGAAATAATCAGTTGATAGATCAAAATTACAGTATTCCATTATATGAATATACTGTATTTTCTACAATGAACAATGCAACAACATTCTTGTATCTGTCATGTACATGGATAAATGTTCCCTAGAATATAAGCTCAGAAAATGAATTGATAGTATTATATAGGGTGTACAATTTTATTAGTTTAGTAACATTCTCTTAACTTACTTTCTCTTAACTGACTTTAACAGATTAACCAACATTTTCTGAGAATATGCCCCCTCCACATTTCTCATTTCACCAAGTTGAGTTGTATGCTTATCAAACAGTCCTTTGTTTGCACTAGTTATATGTGGTAATATGATTACATAATTTACTGCACATTGATGAAATGTCATAGAACTGTAATATCTATGGCTAAGGTGAATACAGCAGAACTCAATTAAAAAAAGATACCAACTTAGACATACAAAACTATGACTACTTAAGTACTTAAGGGAAAGTACTTAAAACTATAGCAGAATTCTACACTTGGAGTACTTCAAAAAATATGTTTAGGTTTTCATTCCATTATAATAAACTGAAGCCAGAAATTGTAGCTGAAGAATTATGGGTGCAGTTTATGTAAGAATGCAGTATGGAAATACAATTAAAACACACACACACACACACACACACACACACACACACACACACAAAATGCCTTGACCCTATACAAACTATCAGTAAATGAGCAGCATTTAAAGTAAACATTTATAAAGAGCTTATTTTTTTTAATTATTCTCTGCTTTAACCAACTTTTTTGATAAACCTAATAACCTCTGATCCTTATGTTTTGAAATTAGAGAGTTTTTTTTACTATATTGCCAAATATGTCTCCAAAATGATGGTTTCTTGGATTTTGTAGGCAATATACTCTCTGCATTTACTCACTCTAACATTAACTCTAACAACTTTGGGAACAATCTCCTTCTTTTGCTAAGTATTTACAGTTCTCAAGGTGTGACACTTTTGGCCACGTATTCTATATCATTTTCTACCACAGACACACTGAAACAAGGGAAATCATGATTTTATATTGCAGTTTAAAATTTTCAGTAGTAATTTCCCTGTCATAAAAAGCACCAAGTAAAGTGCCTGTTAGATATGATACTTATCACACTCTTTTAAAACAGAAGTCATAAGCAGGTAAGTAAGAAGCCCTACCCTTTTCACATTTGTCTTCTGAAGTATTGGTCAAAAGTGGTGCTGTGAGGACATGCATACAATGGTTGTAGAAGAAATTTAGAAATTCACTTTTTTCAGTTTTCTGAAACATACAGAATTTAAAAAAATACTTTATTATCTTTATAATTAATAAAACACCTTTAAGAATTAGCATCGCAGGTCACACACAAACAAGATACTTTATAAGATACTATTAAAAGAATCAAAAACACTTGTTATATTCACCTTAACCTTATTTCTGCAAAACTAAAAAATCAGATCTATTTCATAGTACATATTAAATAAAAATGAAAGTAAGAAAAAGATCAGATAGCATTATAAAAAGTTTTTCCAGGGAAAATTATTCAAAACAATTTTTTTCAAATATACGTATGATCTGAAATGCAATGAAAAATCTATCAATGTGAGAGCAACTTAACCATTTAAAATTTGAAACCCCAGATTTCACAGTGTATCTAAATTTGACAAAACACCAAGTTGATTTATCAAGCCACTAGAAATGTTACAGATTTTAGATTTTTAAAAATTTTAAGAATTTGTTACTTGGAAATTTGGAAAATAATTTTTTGATTTTTAGGCCATTATTTTTTATATAACTGGTTCTATAACCTTGTAATGATTTAAAAATAATATACATTTTCTCTAAATTTGGGGGAATTCTATAAAGGAGAAATATCCCAGCATTTTCAGATAACTACTATTAATATTTTGCAATACTTCCTTAAGTCCTTTTTTGTAATGACTCCTTTCACTATGCAGTTAAGATCATTTGGTACACATTATTTTCTTTTTTATTGTGATAAAAAACATATAACAAAATTTACCGTCTTAACCATTTTTCAGTTTACAGTTCAGCAGTGTCAATTATATTCGCAGTGTTTTAATTTTTAAGATGTTAAAATACAGAGGCCAAGGGTCATAAATAGAAGTGCTAACATTTTACCAAGATTTTAGCAGATTACAATCTTGTATTTTGCCACAAAAATAACTGCTAGAGGAATATTACTGCTACTTGAATACTGAGTGTACAAATGTATATTTGTTTTGCAAAATTGTACAAATTTTCAAATATTTAATATTTACATATTTATATATTTATACATAACTTATTGTATATAAAATCATCTAAAACTGACTAGACCAAAACGTTTCTACCGCAGAGTAATTTCTTACATTAGTTGTAGCCAGCATGTTCTCTGGATCAATTAGAGTACGAAGAAGTCCCATTAACTGAACAGCACCTCCTAGCTCAGGATCAGTATCACAGATCATTTGTTCAATTACTACATTAATGAGAAGGATATCCTGAAAGAAAATGTGTTTCTATGAGACCTGGTTTGGATATAAGACAAACATAACAGCTGAAAGAATAGAATCAGAATCATACAGAAAAAAAAAAAAAAAAAAAAAAACAAGGAATGGATGAACTTATTTAAGCCTTTTGTCCTAATGTTTTCAAAGTTCCATATACACACTAGAGTAAAAAGAAATCGACTCAAAAGCAAAACAACACAAAAATCAGAGCACACGACAGCTTACAATATCATCAATATAGGCAATGGGAAACAAAATCATTTACCAGTAATTCTTGTTCACTGGAGGTTCTAACATATTCTCAGTCCAGGTTTCAGCCTCAGGCATGAATTTAGAAGTTGACTACACCCAAGATCACATGCATCAAGTGACCCAGGAACATAGATCATATCAGCTTCTAATAAGAAAATCCTTTCTCGCAAAAATATGAGAAAAAAATAACCCAGGACATAGCTCTCCACAGGAGGCAAATGGGTATACATTGTGTTATCTAATGATCTAAAGCAGCCAAACAGACTTTATTATTACATCAGTAACATGCTCTTGGTCTTAATATAAAAGAGCTACAAAGTAGCTTTGCACATACAAAATTTATTTGCTTTCTGCCTGTATTTTAAAAGTAGATCTCTTAAGCATTAAAGTAGGATACAAAGTGATGGTTCAGGTCAAAGGAAGAAGTTTTGCCATGGACTCAGTGGACTTGAGAACAGGTTTATTACTGGGGGAAGAAAGGTAGTAACTGAAAGAGATGAAATAAGGAAATTGCATGGAATGAAGATAAAACTGTTGAATGGGGAGAATTTTGTAAAATAATCAAAGGGAAGTTTCAGTATAAAAAACTTTTTGTAATTATTTTCTTTTTCTAATCTCTCCCAAACTTAACACACTGTATTATCCAAAAATATTTCCCTGTGAAATTGTTTGTGATATTAAATGCAATGAAGAACCATCAAAAACCATGTCATAGCAACTTAACTGCTTAAAATTAGAATCTTACCCTCTACCATGTCTCAAAATTTGAACATCAATGAATAATTCTGTTATGGCATCAGAAACAATGAAATTTCTTCAAAGAGGAATTATGAAATATAATTCACAGAGCTACATTAATAGACTCAAGCCTTATTACAGTTACAGGAGAAAGAGCAAATACCACCTTAATCTGCTCCTGTTTCTTATTCTGGTATGTTCAGCAAAGTATGTCACATATAAAATGTTAAGATATTACAAAAAGGTGTCAGCCAGTGAGCTTTCTTCAGAATGATGATATGGTACTTAATTTAAATTCATATCAATGTATACAACTTGGATTCTACCAGTTAATTAGGGGCTCAGATAATTTGCTCAATGATATATAATCCTTTTACATAGTTTCATTCAAAATAAATGATGAATTTAAGTTACATCTAAATGAAAACACAGTTGCAAGAAAGACTTCTAAAGGTATAGCTCATACACTGAAATGATACTTCAACATATATACTTTTAAATGTACTTCTCTCTCAAATGCAGTTTCTTAAAAATCCTGCCTCCATTAAGTACCAATGCCAAATTCTGCTGGTCTACAAGCAGAGATAAAAGGGAAATGACCTGTGCTGACTGAAAGTCCCATAACCTGTGGAAGTGAAAAAAGCTAATTTATATATTTCATAGTGAAACAGACTGCTACAGAGAACTATATAGTCTTTTCAGGATATAAAATCTGCCTTTCTCAAAGACATGTTAAGACTTCCTTGACAAAGGTATATGCACCACTGAACGCTATTCTTTAGAACTTTTTAAGGTACCCAAGCTTGAGAGAAAGTAAGGGCACAGAGGTCAGCAGGTAAATGGGAACCTTCAGGTTTAAAAAGTATGCTTAGATAAGATCTCTAGAATACACAAGAAGCAAATAATTTGGAAGCCTACTAAATAGTAGAGGAAGCTTAACTGTCAAGAAAGTTTTAAAATAAGCAACAGTCTGACTGTTTGATCTCTAAGACCACCACTGGGCCAGAGAACTCACACCAGCAGAAAATAGGCTACAACACAAAATAAAGCCCTGGAGGAAAGGCATCTTCCACTGCCTATCTCAGATGTAGCCACAGCTGAAAATGTCCTCAGGGAAGGAACCTAAGCTTTAGAAGAAAATGGGCAAGGGAAATTCTTTAGAGAACAGAACCAGGGGCAGCTGGTTTGGTTAATCGAGAACTTCCAAGGAGGGACTTCCCTGGAGGCACAGTGGTTAAGAATAGGTACTATGTTGTACAGTAGATCTCTAGGACTTGTTCATCCTATAAAAGTGAAACTCTGTATCTTCTAATACCTCCCTGTTTCCTCTATTCCCCATCCCCTGGCAAGCACCATTATATAAACTCTCTGCTTTCTATGACTCTATTTTATATTCCTCATATAAGCAGTATCATGTAGTATTGTGTCCTTCTGTGTCTGGCTTATTTCACTTAGCATAACGTCCCCCAGGTTTATCCAAGTTGTCAAAAATGGCTGGATTTCCTTCTTTTATTCAGGCTGAACAGTATTCCACTGTATGTATATGACAAATTTTCTTTATCCATTCACCTGCAGATGAACACTCAGGTTGCACCCATGTCGTAGCTACTATGAATAATGCTGCAGTGAACATGAAAGAACAGCTATCTCTTCAAGATCCTGGTTTCAATTCCTTTGGATTTATATCTGTAGTGGGACTGCTGGATCATATGGTAGTTCTCTATTAATTTTTTGAGGAGCTTCCACACTGTTTTCCATGTACCCCCAAGGTACATGCCCAAAACAGTGCACAAGGGCTCTCTTTTTCTCCATATCAAGACTTGTTACCTTTTGATTTTTTGATAATAGCCATCCTAATAGGTGTGAGGTGATATTTCATTGTGATTTTGATATGTATTTCCCTGATGATTAGTGGTGATGAGCACCTTTACATGTACCTGTTGGCTATTTTTATGTCTACTCTGAAAAAAAAAGTCTATTCAGTTCCTTTGCCCATTTTTAAATTTTGTCATTTGCAGGTTTTTTGCTATTGAGTTGTAGGAGGTCCTTACATGTTTTGGACGTTAATCTTTCATCAGCAATTGCATATAAACTCTACACTTTTATTCCCCAACCCACATACTATGTTACTGATATCAGAATTTCTTTTTTTTATTGTGTATCTATTAACAAATTTTTGTAGTTGCAGTTATTCATAATACCTTGTCTTTACCTTTTCTACTGCATTAAAAGTGATTTACACACCACCATTAGATTATTCCATTAGTCTGTATTTGTCTATATAGTTACCTTCACAGTGAGATTTACACTTTCATATGTTTCATTTTGCTGTTCAGTGTTCTTTCACTTCAACTTGAAAGGCTCCCTTTAGCATGCCGTAAAAGGCAGATCTAGTTTTGATGAACTCCTTCAGTTTTTGTTTGTCTGGGAGTCTTTTCTTCTTTATTTCTGAAGGACAGCTTTGTCAGGTAAAGTATTCCTAGCTGGCAGTTTTTGTTTTTGTTTTTCTTTCAGCACTTTGAATATATCATCCTATTCTCTACTGGCCTGAAAGGGTTTTGCTGAGAAATCTGCTCATAGCCTTTCTTTGTATGTGATGAGTTATTTTGTCTTGCTCTCAAAATTCTCTCTTGTCTTTGATTTTGGACAGTTTTATTATAACGTATCTCGGTGAAGACCTTGGGTTGAATCTGTTTGGGGACATATGAGCTTCATATACTTGAATGACCTTATCTTTCCCTTGGTTTGATAAGTTTTTAGCCATTATTTCTTTAGATAAAACATATTTTATGTCACTTTTTCTTCTTCTTTGAGACTTCCATAATGCATATATTATTTTATTGTATGGTGTCCCATAATTCATGTAGGTTTTCTTCACTCTTTTTCATTCTTTTCTCTTTTTGTTCTCTGACTGGATTAATTTTAAATGGCCTGTCTCCAAGTTGTCTGATTTTTTTCCTCTGCTTGATTCGAGTCTGCTGTTGAAGCTCTTTACTGATTTTTTTCAGTTTAGTCACTGTACTCTTCAGCTCCAGAATTTCTTTTGGTTCCTTTTTAGTTTCTTTTTTGCTGAATTTCTCATTTTGTTTACGTGTTGTCTTCTTGATTTTGTTTAGTTATCTGTGTTCTCTTGTAGCTCACTGAACCTCTTAAACACAATTATTCTGAATTCTTTGTTAGGCAGTTCATAATTCTCTCTCTCTTTTTTTTTTTGGTTACTGGAACTTAATTTTGTTTCTTTGGTGGTGTCAAGTTTCCCTGACAGCTCTCATCTAGATTTTGCAAGTCTCATGGAGGTATTCTTGTCTGTTGATGGTTGTTCAATCGGTGTTTCTGTTGGGGGCATGAGGGCTGGAACTTCCTATCTGCCATCTTGCTGACCTCACTCCTCATCTTGCTGATATATTAAGCCATTTATATCATTCATAAATGACACTATTTCTTATGTATTTCCTTTTTTTCTGTCACAGGTTAGGCCTTCTTTCTCCAGCTATCTCCAGCTGTTAGAAATATCTTTCTAAAATAGGGACCTGGTCAAGACATTTCTTTGCTTAAAATAGCTACAAGATAAAAGATTCACTCCTTAGACTGGTTGTATAGGTAGTAAATATTCTAACCCTGTGCTGTCCAATATGATATCCACTTGCCACAAGTGACCGTTTAAATTAAAAGCAGTAATTCCTCAGTCACACAACCTACATTTTAAGTGCTCAATAGCCACAGGTAGTGAGTGGCTACCTTGTTGAATGGCTAAAGAATAAACATTTCCATCATCACAGAAACTGAACAGCACTCTTCAAGTCTTTTATTACAGCTTATTTGTTGAAGACGGGTAAAGGAAAAAATAGGATAGTGAGACAAAGAAAAAAACAGAGAGAGGAGAAAGGTGGCAAAAATGGGAATATCGCACAATAATACCAATTGCCACATTCAATGATATGAAAGTCTTATCCTGGTGTCAGATTTTTTGTGTTCTGAAGTCTCATTTTAACAAAACATGAGTAGTTATTAAAGTAAGTAACACAAAAGAGACACAAATCCACAAACTGTTCAAGGGCCAATCTTTTGCAATAAAATCTGCTCTGAAAATAACCATCGAATCAGACTTCCACTTTTGGCCAAGATGAAGTGACAGGAACCAGATTTACTCTTTTACCTCACACAACAAAAACCTAGAGTAAATACATGAGACTACAATTGGTAATACAGTAGACATCAGCCAATGAAAGATACTGAGAGATGGGTAACAAATGTGATGAGCCCTACGATACATGTTGGGTATTATTACTAATTACTGGATTCTGCAAACTAAGTAAAAATCAACTTCTAAAGATCCATGCGTCTGAGATTATGCTGTATGGAGCAGCATGGAATAGCAAGGAAGTCTTATCCCAGAGGTACATTCACCTCCGCAAACAATTAAAATTAGTCTACTACAATGCATGACTAAATCCACTTCAAAGTAATAATGTGCTTTCAGAGGCAATGAACAAGTAGTTCCTAAGAAATGTAACAAATGATTTAACATTCATCAATGAACCAGCATTGTAAGTTGTCTGTAAAACATGCTTCATTTTCTCAGCAAGCTTGGTGAACAAAAGCCAATAGCTAAATTAAAAGACCCAGCCTCTAACTGCTGTACAGCTAATAGCTAAATATGTAACTGACCTCATTAATAACTCTTCCATGCCTATTTCTCCAATGGAACTAAAGTCCAGTGGTCACTAAAGTCATACCACTCTCAAAATTCAAGCCAGCATTTCTAACTGCCTGCTAAAGTTCTTTGTTGAAATTAAAACAAATCTGATTTTCCTTAACCTGCTTCTCCAACAATGGCATTAATATGCCTAGAAAACTCATGCTTAAGCATTACAGCAAAATAATGGAGATGTAAGACAAACTACAAGAAAATTCCTTCATCGGATGTCAAACTATGACTTGATATGAAAACAAACCATTATAGAGTAAACCCAGAGAAATTATTCTAATGCTGGGAGACCAAAATCTATTCTAGAGAACACTCTCTTAAATTAATAGTTTTAAAAGGGCCCAATAACTCCTTTCCCATAAATGCCTGCTTACTCCCGTGGTCTCTTTGTTTTACTTCTCTTTATACAACCATAGTAGCTTTGCAATCACAACCTTTAATTTAGAACCAGCTTCTAAATGCTACCATCATTTACTTGCAATATTCTGGGGTTTAAGTCAGGGGTCATTAAACTACAAACTACCTGGCTGGTTGCTCACTTTGTAAATAGTTTTACAGTAAAACATTTACCGGAACATATCCACACCTATTCACTTTCAAACTGACTACAGACAGTTCATACTAAAGTAGCAGAGTTGAGTAGTGGCAACAGAGACCAGAAGGGCCTACCAAATCTGATTTACCCTTTGATCCTTTAAGAAAAGTTTGCCATCCTTCATCTAAATAGCAACACTTAAGTGAGTTTAACCAAATTTCTAGGAGATAGTTCAAAGTTTCAGCTGTTTCTAAATCAAGTTTTAGAGAAATGATACTCCTGTTGGTTTCATCACTCTCCAACCTCATATTAATCTTTTGTTTTAAAGTACATTTAAGTGGGTTTAAGAATGTTTCAACATTGCCAAAAATAATCAACAACAGAGGGAAAGTTCTGGGTATCTACAAATGGAATTCAGAGATTATCCAGATTATCAGCTGGCATCTCTATTTTCTGATTGGGAAACATAAAGAACATACTTTATTTCATTGCCTCTAAGACAGATTTCTTAAAAATTTTAACTTCTTGATGTTGAGATATATTTTATAATCTATGGCATTACACAGTCACTGTTAGCCAAGTGGCTAAATGTCATGTTTTCATGACAAAGTTACATGAAAAATTTGTACTGACACTTTCTGGTAAGATCAAGAAAATATTAGAATCTGTGTACCCGAGATTCCATGTATATAGTAAATAGAAGAGATGAAAGAAAGAATGGCAAGAGCAGGAAGATTATTCTGAGGTAGCAGGATAAAAATAACTAATGGATGTTGTGGAAACATTACCAGTTTTTAAAAAAACTATCTAAATTTAAGAATCACAAAAAAAGCTCATGCATGTGAAATCTGCTCTTGCAGCTACTTGAATGAAGGCTAACAAGTATGACAGAACCAATACTTTTTTCAATCCATTCTGATGTGTTAAGACAGCAACAATAGTTCTTCAAATTCTACAGAAGAACTTAATGATCTAACTTCTTCAGTCTGTGAAATGGCAAAACAGCCTGGACAAAGAAAATTTAAGCTCATTTTTTAAAGTTGGTGGGATTTCTTGGTATGATGCATTGAAAGAAATGTTACTTCTGTACCATTCCTGACACAAAGAAATAACCTGAAATGAATCATTAGGAAACATCAGACAAATCCAAATCACCACATACTGGACCAGAAAGTTTTCATTGTTGTCTTGGGTAACAAGGAGATTACTGGGACAACTGACATAATCTGAATTAGGACTGTAGTTAGATAACATTGTAAAATGTTATTTAATTTCCTGTCTTTGACAATTATACAGTGCTAATGTAGAGTTTTAGTAGATTGACACTGAATCGAATAGGGGTAAAGGAGCATTGTCCATCATTTCTGTACCTTTTTCCTCAATTCAAAAAAACTAATTATATATTTATGTATGCAAAGATGTGTATACAAATACAAGCAAAGAAAGACAATGATAAAGCAAATGAAAAATAAAATGTTAATTTGGAAATCTGGGTAAAGTGTATATGGGAGTTCTTTGTACTATTACTGTAATTTTTTGGTAAATTTTAATTACCTCAAAATAAAAAGTTAAAAATTGACACAATTTTAAGAAATAAAATGTGATATGTTCAAAGCAAAATACTGAATAGTCAACCCATAGAGATTAGCTTATGTATTTATTTTAAATTTCTTATTATGGTAAATTTCACTCTCCTGAATTATTTTGAAGTGAATTCCACGTGTACAATTCTAGAAAAAATTTACCAAAAAAATTCATAAGTGAGAGGTACACTGAAAATACTTGCCAAAATAAGTAGTAATACAGTAGCTGTATTACTTATCCAGTCAGATTCTAAAAGAAGTTTTACTGAATGTTTCAAAGGCCATTAGCATTAAAAATGTGTGAAATTTGTAGCAAAAAGACAGCAATTATTGCTAAATCTATCCTTCCAGCTTGGCTAGAAATAATGACTATAGAAAAAAAAAAGTTAATATTGATATTTCCTTGTGTCTCAACACACATTTTAATACTGTACTCCATGTTCCTAAAATTAAATCTGCTACCATAGTACTAGAAAGAAAAGTTTAAATGCTATGCATTTATTTTAAGACAGCATCAAAATATCAACTGCCCACCGCATACACAGTAAGTTATTTCTTCTTTCTTTTAAATGTTACCACCAACTCAGTATAGAATTCAGCATGCAGAATCCTTAATTTTGGAAATTAAATTAAAAAATAAGTAATTTATCTTCATTTTATCAACAGTTATTTTAAGGCAACAAAAATTTTAAATTGGAAAATTGTTAGACCTCAGAAAATTCAGGGAAATGAAAGACCTTGAAGACTGTGACTACAGGAAAAAGAGAAATTAAAACAGGACTTTTCATTGTTAAAAATATCAGTAACTGCTTCCCCGTGTCTCATGCATCAATTAAATGTAAACAAGGAAATATTTCCAATGAAAACAGAAATAAAAGCTTTAAAATTCTAAGTAAGTTATTATTCTCACAATAGTCAGAGAGATTTTATGATGAATGCTCTTAATCCCACACATTACTAAGGATGAAGCAATAGAAGTGTGAGTTTCAAAGTTATCTTTCGTAAAGGATGGCACTAAGATAAGAATATCAACAGTGAGACTACAGACTGATTAATAAACTAGATATTTATTTCTTTAAGTCAGATTTAGCATCATTTGGGTTTTTTACACTTTAAAATATACTTAACACAGGGAATTCCTTGATGGTGCAGTGGTTAAGAATTTGCCTGCCAATGCAGGGGACACGGGTTCAATCCCTGGTCCAGGAAGATCCCACTCACCGTGCAGCAACTGAGCCCATGTGACTCAACTACTGAAGCCTGTGGGCACTAGAACCCATGCTCCACAACTACTGAAGCCTGAGCACTGCAATGAAGAGTAGCCCTTGCTTGCCACAACTAGAGAAAGCTCACATGCAGCAACAAAGACCCAATGCAGCAGAAATAATAATAATAATAAAAAATATATATACTTAATACAAAATATTTCTTCTATTTCTTTTCTACTGCTTAAACAATAGCATTAGCCCAAACTGATTCTAAAATTAAATTATTTTAAAAAAACCACTGGAAATATCTAACAAAGATTAAATGTAAAAATCTAAGTAGACATTAAGAAATTAAAAATAAAACATATAAAACAACTATAGTGGGACTTCCCTATAGTGGTTAAGAATCCGTCTGCCAATGCAGGGGACATGGGTTTGATCCCTGGTCCAGGAAGATCCCTCGTGTCTCGGAGCACCTAAGCCGATGCACCAAAACTACTAAGCTCACGTGCCCCAACTACCGAAGCCCTTGCGCTCTAGGGCCCACGTGCCACAACTACTGAGCCCTCATACCAGAACTGCTGAAGCCCGAATACCTAGAGCTCGTGCTCGGCAAACAAGAGAAGCCACTAGGTTTTCATTATTTTAAGTCAGATTTAGCATCATTTGGATTTTTTAAACTTTCAAATATACTCAACACAGGGAATTCCCTAGTGGCTCAGTGGTTAAATACAAAAGATAACTTTGAAATTAACACTTCTATTGCTTCACCTTTAGTGATGTGTGGGATTAAAAAATGAAAAAAAAAAACAAAACAAAATAAACAAAAGACCAACTATAGTTTAATTCAATAGTAAAAAAACATAAAAGGATAAAATTAACATTGGGAATCTAAACCTTCTTTAAGAAGGGACATAATTGTATTTTAGTTATTTTCTACTTAACACTAATATATTTAATATAAGAAAGGGTACTTCAATTACAGCTCTATGTTCATTTTGTTTTTAAAATAGTTTAAGGGGAAACTTTTAAATATTTTTATAGTGGGAAAACACAACATTGGTTTCATTATTAAATGTTCATCCCCACTAAAAAAATAGACACATCTGAACACGTAAAAGCAACTTCTTAGTTATACTAGATAAGTGCCTGACCTAAAGGTTTAGAATTATATTTCATTAGTACTTGAAACCCTTTTTAAAAACAACATCTAAGAATTTGATTCATTAAATCTATTTATCTCAATACTAGTTTGAATGAATTTTTTTAACAACAAACAAATCAACTGCCACGTATTCTGGGCTTGCTAAAGTTACAACTGATCAGAAACCTATTATTATTCTTCATAAAAGGTTAAAATTACTGTTGTGCCTTTTCTCTCAACAGTTTGCAAATACGATTCTATAGGTAATCCTCATAGAACCAGAGCATTATCACTTACGTCATCACTCTGCTGGGCTTCTTGCATTACAAATTCTCGGACCATGGATGGACTAAACTCTACTAGATAAGAAAATATATCTGTAGCAGCTGATCTGACTTGCAAATCATCCATGCCCTGATAAAAGGAAAATCAAGTTACTTAGAGACTGTGAACAAAAGTTATGCCTGTGTCCCCCTTTTTTCTCCCAAGTCTGTGCCAAACAAATTTTTGGATTTAGACATGGTACTGGAATCCAAATACATAATCTCTCCCACCCTTTTCTTTTACCAATATTAAAAACTTTAGGCAGCTCAATGATTAGTTTCCGCCAGTTTTTTTTTTTTTTACCACCACAAACATTCAGAGAATTTAAATATAAGAATCAGCACAAGATTATAAAGCACTGCTTTACAAATGCTGCAGAAAAATTTTGGGGGTGGGAGGGAGGATACTTGATTTAAATATGTGCAAAAAATGAGTGATGTCTCCTAGTTAAGACTTCAAACTTTCCAGAATCTGTCTTTGGTCCTGGATTTGCCAGTTACACCTTAGTAACTGATTCTCCCGTTTATGACTCTCCCTATAGAGGATGCTTTTAAATACAATCTAGGTATTTTCACTCTTTTCCATAACTTAGTTTTCTAAGGTAGTGATCCTGAATGTTTTTTCCCCATCAGTATATGAAGGATACATGACTCATAAGTTAAAAATCCTCAGGTGATTCTGAAAACATTCCTTAACTTAGCGGTTCTCAAAGTGTGGCCCAGGGAACCCTGGAAGGGTTATCACATCCTGAAACGGGGTTTATTAACACCCTTTTCAAAAGTGTATGAGATTAAAACTATTTTCACAATATTACTTAGTATAAAAAGTATTACGGCATTATTGGCCTTTTTCACTTCTAGTCTTTCACAAGTACAGTGGGGTTTTCCAGAGGCTACAATATGTAATATCATAGCAGACTAAATGCAGAAGCTGCTGTGAGACTCTAGCTATCTTCTACTAAGCCAGACATTAAAGGGATTGGCAAAAAAATGTGAAACAATGTCATCTGTCTCACCAAATTTTTTTCATTTTGGAAAAGGTATTTTTTCATAAAAGTTACATTATTTATGTTAACATATAAAGGGTTAATTATCATCTTAAAATGAGTTAATACTTAAAAATTTTCTGTTTTAATTTTTCATACAATAAATGTCAATGGATAAAGCTCATATAAACAAAAGTATGAGAATTACTCCCTTAACCCTATATTGCAGCAGGAGCCCCCTTGGTTCAATCTGCCCTCCTCCCACTCACTGGTCTAAAAAGGAAAGGCATTTTATTAGTTTCTATGAAACATACTTAATTTTGTTACAGAAGAGATAAGTCTTATAAAAACGTGGAATTTTTATTCACTTGAAGCCATACTATATGAATCACATATTAATATTACAAATTTAAGTTAATAAAAATCTGAAGAGGTTTTACGACTCACTACCAAGTGAATCATAACCTAAATTACAAAATTCAATATGCAGTACTATAAAAAATTATTTCCCATCCACAATATAAATCTATTACAAATTTGAAATTTCAAAAACATGAAAAGAAGTTATATAATTACCATTACAATTTCAAGAGCAGGAAGAATCCCCAACTTTGCCAAAGTTTTGAAAAATGCATCCCTGTTTTGAGGTTGTAATGTCTGAGAAAACGCACAAAATTCCTTGAAAAAATTAACCTGTAACGTTAGAAAGCATAGTGAGAAAGTGACATACATTAAAAGCAACTCTGGGGCAAACTGTAATGTAATCTACCACAGTGTGGAATTAACCCTTCTCAGGAACCTAGACTTTTCAGGGTATCCTGGCTCCTCAAAACCTAAAGAACATAGAAACCATGCTATAATAAATGGTGGCTGGGTTCTCAGGGAGCCCTCATAAAGCACAATTCAATTTTTAAGAATTGTAAGGAACATTAGAGATTTCCTAGTATAAAGGGCTAATTTTATAAAGTAATAAATAACTATACCAAAGATGATGTGGCTGATTTTAAGTCAGCAATCTTTCATTACTTCTTCAGTATCTGATTACAAGGTTTGAAAAAATGGCAAACTGCTTTAAAAAGCAATCCCCATTTGCTTTCTCCAAAGCACGGTTTATATCTTAAAAAAGTGATTACGAACACATTTGAAAGAAGAAAAACATTTCCAAGAATCAAATTATTTATCATTCATTTATTCAAGGATTCTCCCTTCCTCTTGTTTCAAAAAAAAAAAAAGCATCTCAATAATGTATCTATAACCATAAAAATGTACGAGTTTGTAGTTCTGTCCTAACATAAACCACATCTTGATTTTGTAATTTATAAGGCACATATTCCCTCACTGGGGGGAAAAAACCACATCAAAATATCTCTAAAAACTTCTAAGACATACAAAACAATAAGTTTTAGAAACTTTGTGAATAATCATTTTATAGTATAAATATTTAAATACAGTTTACCCTTGAACAATATAGGGGTTGGGGGACCCATCCTCCACTAAGCAAAAACCTGCATGTTAACTTCATAGTAGGCCCTCCGTTATCTGTGGTTCCACATCCAACCCTGGATCATGCAGTGCTGTAGTACTGATAATTACTTTTGAAACAAATCTGTGTCTAAGTGGAACCATGCAGTTCAAACCTGTGTTGCTCAAAGGGTCATCTGTTGATATCTTTCATATTATACAAATTTTTCTCTTAAATTAACAAGTTTAATATTAAAAGCTGTGTATGCCAAAAGAGTAAGTGTTCTTTAAGGGTGTGAATTTCAATAATAAATAACTTACCAACTCACGTCTCTTATCATCATCTGTGGCCTCATCTGTTAATTGTGCAAAAACTTCAGACAAAAATTTCTCATCTTCCTACATGAGAAGAAATAATTACTATGAAATATTAACAAAAGTATAAAATTATACTCATTTATATGATTTCACAAAGTATAATAAAAGTAGCTGAAAACCTAATAGCAATTTCATTACAAAACCTAAAATTCCAGGTATATTCATGTTATAATTTTCAAAACTTGACTATGTCCTTCAATATTAGTTAGAGATATATTAATACCTCATTTAATCAGAAACTGCAACTACAAAGAACTCTTTGAAAATAGATGTTCTAGAGGTCATGCATGAAAACTCTGTTTACCTTAAATGAGAGCCTCTCTAGGTCCCTTTCAGGGTCTATTTATTTATGTTTAATTTAAACATAATTCAAATAAGTTTGAAGATCTCATTATTAGTCCATACTGGATTAGAAAAATGAGAGTTACAAATATGGCAATAAAGAACACTGAATTTTGGCAGTGATAAGATTATTAATGTTAATTGTGATTATCTTTTGGTGATGGATTATGAGTGATTTTCTTTTTTGCTCATCTATATTTTCCAATTTTCTTTAATAAGTATGGACTATTAAATTACAAAGGAAAAAACTGACATGAATATTCATATTCACTTTAGAGAAGATTTCCATCAAAATCTGCTGAAAGTTATGCAGCAATCTTCAAAATTCACTCTTATGAAATAATTTGAATAATTTTAATTAAAATGGCACAATCTTAAAATATCTGTAATAGTGATAACTAAATAGTTGATAATAATAAAATTGAACCATGACATATAAAGGATATAGCTAATATACCTGCCCGTTTTCTTACTGTGAATGATCCATGAAGTGGTATCAATCACTTAAAGCCTTTCTGAAATAAGGTAGTGCATATATGAAAAAATGAATGAAAAGCACTAGGTATGATCATGGAAAATATGACATGCTCTCCCACTAAGCATCCGTTGGTGCTATTCAAAGATACACCACTGACAGATAACCCCTTTCACTGTTTGATTCAGAATAGTGTTCCTTTTGTTATTTGTTAAATCCTTTTGGATCTTACGTACGGAGGCCCGAATCATCCACCTTCAGAGTGTTCAACTGCATAAATAATCTTTTACTTATCCCTCAAATCACTTTTTGGTCTCAATATTTTAGATTTTGGTGAATAAGTACACATTTACCTCAACTTGTACCTTTTATAAATTTTTATCTTCCTGCATCTCTCCCAGATTAAAGCTTCCTTTCCTGTCTAAAGATTTTTAACTTTTTCAGAATCTTTTCATAGGAAAATAGTTTCAGTTCTTTGATAAATACAATTTCCCATTTAAATTATTCTTATATGACTCATTATTTGTGTGCTGACAGCTAGAACTGCATAGAGTATTACAGATGCAATTTCAAGTATTACCATCTCCTACGAGAATGCTTTCTGATTTCTAGTATATTTTTTCTTCTGATCTCTAACATTATTTTTGATATCATTCTACACATGCACTCTGTTCCAATGTGTGTATTAAAGGGAGTGATTGACAGCTTAAAGCCTATCATAAATATAGCTGGAAAATTTCCCCCTAAATCCCTGGTTCTTCAAGTAATTAAACTAGTTTCTCTAAATCACTTTAGTTTTTCTCTTCCATTTCATTTCAAGAGCTTTTAATAAATTATAATGATTTTAAATCAAACTGTGCATGTCTACTATTTTGGATAACAAAACCTTAAGGGGAGAAGAGGACCTGCTCCTAAAAAGTCTGAAATAAACTTTTTTCTTTGCAATAATGTAAAAATGGGCACACACACACAAAACCAAAATCCCAAACCCAGGACCCATTCACCATTAAAAATTCTAAAAGAATGCGTAGACACAGAAATTTAGAATTACATGAGGCTTTCAGAGATTACCTAGAGATTGCCTAATCTAATTTTAAAAGTCCGTCCCAAAGAATGGATTTATCAGAAGCTGGCTAGTGACAAAAATGGATTTAGAATCATTGTCTCCTGCATAATGAGGTTCTGTCACTCCCACAACAGAAAATAAAATACAGGATAGATTCTTAGGTAGCTCAAAATGAAACAAGCCAAAGCAAAATATACACACAAACTAGAATGGCCCAAATCCAATAAGATAAAATTTAATATGTTAAATCCTACACTTGAGTCCAAAAACCTCTAAAACAAAACCATATCATTGCAAAGTTGTTTTCTTAATGGTGTTGGAAGACATATTAAATTAATAATTGGGATGAAACGTTAGAAATTTCTCTTTCAGTGCTGAAATCCTGCAAAATATGTCAGAAAAGAACTAAACGACTGATCCTACTGGGTTTATTTTTAGCTCAACTCTTATCTATGGAATAGTGAAAATTTAAGCAACGTGCTAAAATGTCAACATTTGAGATACCTGTCCTTAATCATTTCTAGTGTAGGGAGAAGTTAAAACTTCTTGTTCTGAAAAGGATCTTAAATCTGTAGCTGTCTGTGTGGAAATAACCTCAATTTACTGGCTTTTTGGAATTTAATTTATAAAACATTTTAAAGTATATTTCTCAATCCTGAACACAAGGGATTTTGATCTGCAATTAGAAAATTCAGGTTAACCAAAATCTTATGCCCCTATTATGGTTAAGATAATTCCAACATGTTATTAGAGTATATACTAGGAGCCAGTGACCACCCTAAGTGCTTTCATATAATTTCTCAGATAATTAACCTAATTTAGGCTAGGAGTTATCTATGTACTTTTATACTACCTTATTTTGGTCCAGTTAGATAAAATTCTTACATTTTTGCTTGCCTTATGCAACTAATGCAACAACAGGTTAATACTTATTTAAGAAGCTAAAGATATGTATACTAGTTAACCAGATGGATATGTGGAAACATCTAATGCCTACAGGGAAACCTCAGAGATGAGCTTTAGGAAATGGGCCTTTAAAGCCAATGGTCATAATCTTGCCTTCTTCTCACACTGCTGAAAATAATATTCAGTCATGGCTGGCACATAAGAGATAACTAAATGGTAAACCTTAAGTAAACAACAGCTCATAGTATCTGGCTATTTCATAAAATTTATCTCATGGACCAGAAATGAGTAAAACTTGATTTAAATAAGTATAACTTTTCATGAATAAACCTATGACAAAATATATAAAATGACACAGAAAGTTATAAATATATATTACTTTGCATAACATTTTTTAAAACATAAAAAAAGCATTTATGATTTACTGTTATGGATTTGGCAACCCTTCTGAAGTCAAAAGCAGTCATTTGAAAGCTACACTTGAGCTTCTGTCACTGGGTCCTTTATATCAACTATATTGACTGTGGGTCTATTTCCAATCTCCTGAGACTATAACTTTTTCTGTCAGCAAGTGAAATGGCACCCTGGTTTGATTTTAAAAAGTAGGTCCCATATATTATAAATGGAACCTTATGTGTAAGTCCAACTTGCTTCACATTTATTACTATGGAATAATGAAAAACTGCTTGGTCAAAGAATGATCTGGGAAGTCAATCGTATACAAAAGTAAAGTAATAATAGAAAAGTGAAAAATGGTTGGAAGTATCATGAAATGGAGTCTCATAGGTAAGTACTAAGACAGACATTCTTAACTATTTGGTCTCAGGACCCCTTCAAACAGTTCAAAACTACTGAGGACCCCAAAGAGCTTTTATTGTGGGTTATGTTTATCAGTATTTACCATAATTAAAACTGAGACACTTAAAAACATTAATTTTCATTAAAAAAATAAGCTACTATATGTTCATATAAATATTTTTTATGAGAAACAAATGTATCAACAAAATTGTAAAAATTTAGAAAGAAGAGTAGCTTACAGAAGACAGCTGGATTCTCACCTCTTCTTTAGCATTCACTCTGTTGTGATATGTTGTTTTGGTTGAATTATATGAAGAAAATACAGCCTCAAAGTGACATGAAGTTAGAAAAGGGAACACCTCACAGACTTCTCTGAAATGGCTTCAGGTACTCCCACAGGTCCACACACATTACTTGAAAACCACTAACTACACTAAGTACTAGATATTAGCTGCTCAATAAACTTAGTGACTGCCGTGAAATAACAAAAGCAGTTATGTAGGAAACTGTGAGTATAGCATAGTATACTATCACAAATAAAGCAAAATCTTCAAAATCATGCTTACTACACAGTTGGGGTGTAAAGAATTAACATGATATAAATATGGTATAAAACTCCTATTTTACAACTCAAGGAGACAGTATAAAATCAACCTCACATAGCAAACAATCTAATTATCATTTACTGACAATTAATGAGTGTTTCTCAGTCCTGGCTGCACATGTGAATTATTTGGGACGCTTTAAGCACACACACTCACATATATCCCCAATAATGACTAGGTCTCACAAAATGGAATAAAAGATACTTAAAAAAAAAAACAGCTGCTTCTGTTTGGGATGATGAAAAAGTTCTGGAAATAGTGGTGATGGCTGCATAACCCTGTGAATGTACTTAGTGCTATGAATTGTACACTTAAAAATTGTTGTAAAATTTTGAATTTTATGTCATGTATACCATACCACATTTTTTAAATGCAAAAAATGAAAAGTTAAAAAAAACCCAGCTGCATGATAGGACATTTAGAAATATAAAAGGTCACATTAAGAAATGATTCTTTTTCAGAAAACTACGAGAGAAAGCCCCATTTTCTATGCTTGACAGTACATTTAAAGTAAGCAAAAGAAATCTTTCAAAAAGAAGAAATGAACACCAGCTTAACTATTATGGGGACTAAATATCTGAAAACAAAATTATGAAAAACACCTTAGTTTACTTACCTGCAACATACTGACTATCTCAACTTTGTTGAAGAAAATAAAAGATGTGAGAGTAGAAAGAAAATTCTCTTCAAAAACTGATGGTGTAGGCAAAATGATGTCCTGAATGTACTGCACCCTGTAAGTCTGATGTATTTTTTGCCTTAGTTCAGAGTCTGTTATTGGTATAACTTCTTTAAACTTTGCAGTTTTGGTCAAGAATTCTCTGTGCCTTTTTGGCTGAGCCAAAGCAGGGTCATATTCAAGGCATCCCACGACATCCATGATACACTCATCAGAAAACATTACCTCAAACAGAGTTGCCTTATTTAGGAATAAGATTCCTCTAATAATTTCATACAAATGGTGTAAGCCTTCAGTGTTTTCTAGGTTCTCACAAGCTTGGAACAGCTGCAGTAGTTTTTTAATATAGCCTTCATTTTCCAAGGCCAGAGCCAGCTTTTCCCTACGGATAGGTGAGGAGAGAACTGAGGTAACTAAGTCAGCAATCTCTTCAAGTTTATTGAGTTCACATGTGGGCAGGTCAATCAGATGACTGGTTTCAGGCATTTCTTCAAATCGTTCTTCTTCTGATTCATCAATAAGGTCCTGTGTGACTTCCACTGATGGATCCTTACCTTGAACCTAAAAATATCCAAGTATAGCTGGTTACCTTAAAATATAAAAGAATTCAAAATTTTGGAAATCAAATCATTGACCACTGAATTTTTTTTTTAATAATTTTTTTTTTTTTTGGACTGCACCTCACACATGGCATGTGGGATCCTAGTTCGCTGACCAGGGATTGAACCCGTGCCCCCTGCAGTGGAAGCAAAGTCCCACCCACTGGACTGCTGGAAGTCCCCTGACCACTGAATTTAAGTAAAAATAACTTTCAAGGAATCTAACATAGTCATGGTTAATTAAAAGTGAAGTCTAGAGGGGGAAAATACAACTAGTTTAGAGTTAGTTATTTGAGTCTTCAGTTACTGACTGCAGACGGTTTCACTTCTAAATTTCCAACTTAAAATTTGAGGTTAACTCTAAGCCCTAACAACCTGAATATTTCAGCTAATGTTATGTAGGTTTGATATTAAATTATGCAATAACATGCAGTCATTTAATTTTGCGGAAAGTAACTACTCTTCTGTTGGTCCCCAAAATCACTATGTATGCCAAAGCCATCACACTGGCTTAACAAGAACACTACTGAGTTCAAATCAAATTAAAACCCAACTCCTTGTATATTCAAGAGTAAGAAAATAAGATTTCCTCAAAATACTTTTGAAATTCACTTCTGGAAAAATACTTACTTTTGCTCTGAGCCTGAAACTGATAAACAGACTAATAAATAGTCTATTCTTTTAAAAACTGGCATTCATTTAACATCTGTGATAAAGTCTCCAAGTTCTATTATCTAGATTAAAAACCACAACATAATGAATAAAGAACTGCTTTATGATTCAGGTTGACTGCTTTATGATTCAAGAAAAGCATGGCTAACATAACAAATTTTCTATAATGAATTACTCTAAAAAAAATGTTTAGAACTTTATTTTCATAAATTTTCCTAATTCTTAATCCAAGAGTGCAATCATCCTCTCTCCTCCACCTTAAAACATTCTGAATATCCTAAGTAGAAAAAGTTCCACAAATTTCCAAATCTACCAAAGCAACACATGAAAAAAGATCTAAGAACTTAGAGAAAAAAGTAGATGGATATACTGATGCATACAAGACACATTCTTCCCTAGAGGAATGACTATTTCTTTTACTTCTGAGTTCTCAACAGAGTAGCTGGACTTAGGGAGGATGACACACACATATAAGAGAAAATATAAGTAACAAGGTCATAAGAGCAGTACAGATAAAATGCCTTGGAAACACAGAGACAGGGAAATTCCAGCTCTTGGAGTGGGGGGTGAGCAGAGAATATAAGGAAGGAATCATAAAAGCAGTGGCATTTGAGATTTTAAGTGGACCTTCAAAGGTAGGTAAGATTCAGATGGGAGATAAAGGTACTCAAAGTGCAGGGGAAGAGCACAGAGCCAGAGAAATGGAAATGTGTGACATGCATACGGCAAACAACAAAAAGGTAAATATAGACTGCAGCCAGATCATGAAAAGTCAAGCTTATCAAGATTATTGTTCAGGGAAGTGAACGTGTAGCACTGTCCTTTAGAAAATTAACCCGGCATCAGCTGCATGAGATAAATTTGAAAATAGAGATAAATAAGGGTGTTATTTCAAAGGTTACATGAACAACTGAATTTGGACAGTGATGTTGGGACAGATGAGGGATAGCTACAAAAAAGAGAAGAAATCACAATGACCCTACAGTTTTAAATCCATCATTAGGAAGATTATGCCTTCTTTAACAAAAACTGGGAATGTGGGAGAGGAATGTTAGTTAAGAGTTCAGTTTTATTAAGTTTGAGGTGTTTGAATATCCAGCTGGCAATTAAATCTGTGGGCCTACTACTCTGGAAAAAGAACAGAAGATAAAGATTTAGTATTACGGTAAGAGTTAAAGCCAGAAGACTCTTGACAGTAACCAGAGAAAACAGAAACATAGGGTGAGGGGAAGTAAGAAGAATCGGAGGTTACTAAGAATGAATAAAAGGAAACCAGAGGAGTTAACTTACAGTTCAAATGAACATAGTTTGCATATGTTTAAGAATAAAAGCATAGCTCTGGAACCATTCACTAGGTTACAGCATGTTTACTTCCTTGCTATCTAGTATTAACCCTTACAAGCTTCCTGGATTCATCCTAAATGTAACACTGAACTGATCTGTCAATAGCACATAAACCCAAGTGTCTATCTGAATGTCAATAGTGCTGTCCATCAGGTATTTCTGGTTCTCTCCCTTTTGGGGCACGTGAGTTCATTGCTTCCATGAAGTTACATGTAGCCATGTGACTTGCTGTGGCCAATAAAATGTGAGCAAAAGTGCCATGTGTAACTTCTGGGAAGAGCTTTTAAAAACCAGTGCTCTGATTTGCCACCTTTCTTTCCCACTTTGCAATAATCCTGGAAGTATTAAAATGAATTCTCTATCAGAACTTCCCTGATGGTCCAGTGGTTAAGAATTTGCCTTCCAGTGCAGGGGATGTGGTTCAATCCCTGGTCAGGCAACTAAGATCCCACATGCTGTGGGACAACTAAGCCTGCAAGGTGCAACTGCTGAGCCTGTGCGCCAGAACTAGAGAGCCTGCATGTCACAACTACTGAGCCTATGAGCTCTGGAGCCCATGTGCTGCAACAAAAGATCCCATATGCCGCAGTGAAGATCCTACATAAGGCAACTAAGACCTGACACAGCCAAATAAAAATAAATAAATAAATACTTAAAAAAAAAGAAAAAAAAAAAGAATTCTCTATCAACTTGGGTCCCTGAGTGGCTCTGCTGAGCACAGGCCCTTCCTCTCCAACACTTGTCAAACGGCATTAAGGAAAAAAACTAAACTTCTGTTGTGATACGCCATTGAAATTTTAGGATTTTGTTATTACAACATAACCTGACCTTAACATTCTTTTTTTTTTTAAATTAATTAATTAATTAATTTACTTTAATGGCTGTGTTGGGTCTTTTTTTGCTGTGTGTGGGCTTTCTTTTAGTTGCAGTGAGTGGGGGCTACTCTTTGTTGTGGTGCGCGGGCTCCTCATTGCCGTGGCTTCTCTTGTTGTGGAGCATGGGCTCTAGGCACGTGGGCTTCAGTAGTTGCAGCACATGGGCTCAATAGTTGTGCCTCACGGGCTCTAAAGTGCAGACTCAATTGTTGTGGCACACGGGCTTAGTTGCTCCACGGCATGTGGGATCTTCCTGGAGCAGGGATCGAACCCGTGTCCCCTGCATTGGCAGGAGGATTCTTAACCACTGTGCCACCTAGGAAGCCCCTGACCTTAACATTCTTAAAGTCAGTCAACTTTCTGCTGAAAAGGTTATGGTAAGTCCACACTACCAATAGGATTCTCAATGAAAATTTCTCTTTTCCACACTCCTCTCCTAGTCCCTACACTACCGCTTTAATTTTCTTTTCCCTTTCAAGTGTCAAACATTATTACTTCCCCCTGTAAGTCTCATAAAAGAGACCTTTCTCCCTTTGGGGAAAAAAAAAGGCCATGGTTCTCAACTTCCTCCAACGTTCTTCTTTTCTACCTCAAAATTTATCTTCATCCATTTCCTTCATCTGTTTCAAAGAAAATGTCCCTTCCATTTTCTGAGGTTAAAACTTCCAAATGTACTTCTGACTTTAGGCTTTCTAAGAGCTCAAAATATATCAACTCTCTTAGCTCTTGTTTTTATAATTTCTTTCTCCTCAATGATTCTTTCTGTTCTATCACTTATCATTTCTCTTAAGATACTTATTGTTGGGGCTTCCTAGGTGGCGCAGTGCTTGAGAATCCTCCTGCCAATGCAGGGGACACGGGTTTGATCCCTGCTCCAGGAAGATCCCACATGCAGCGGAGCAACTAAGCCCGTGCACCACAACTACTGAGCCTGTGCTTTAGAGCCCATGAGCCACAACTATTGAGCCCACGTGCCTAGAGCCCGTGCTCCACAACAAGAGAAGCCACGGCAATGAGGAGCCCGCGCACCACAACAAAGAGTAGCCCCCACTCACCCGCAACTAAAAAGAAAGCCTGCGCACAGCAAAGAAGACCCAACACAACCAATAAAATAAATAAATTTATAAAAAAGATACTTATTGTTCTTTGAGCTGTCAATCTTTTTCAAAGAAGAGTTCTATTTTCTCATTATAAGGGGTTAAGAAATGACTGGGTCATATGTTTTTTACTGAAATTGTTCTTTCCAAGGTCAGCAGCCACCTCCCAGAATTAAAAAGTAAAACGTAACATTATGGTTCTGTTGAATACCACAGAGTAGCTGGGAGCAATAAACTAAATGTATACTCAGCAACATGGCTAGATCTTAAAAGTACAGTACTAAGTTGTGTAGTAAAAAATTAACCTTGCTAGACCAGTAGAGTTGCCAAACCTAACATCCCTTTCAAAGGTGGAAAAGTTTAGGTAAAAATCAATGACAAATGAGAAGGAGAAATGGTAACAAAGGGCAAAGGAACGAATAGGTAATGAAATGAGGGAAATCCAATATTAACACTGGTGCCTTAAGAAAAGCTCAGAGTAAGAGATGATACTCTTTTAGCTCAATTGTAACAGATGCCGGGAAGGGTGAAGCCATATGTTTATGAAGTCAACCACTGCTCCTGGGACTCAACAAGGTTGAATGGAAGTCTGTAAGTCAACCTGATAGAACTGACACCACCCTGGGAGATACTGTCATACAATAAGATGAACCGGACCAATTATTAATGACTGAGTGGGATTCTAGTAATGCGCCAGTATCTACTAACTCTTACTTTTCAGGTTATGTCTACTACCTTTCTGTAATATGGTATAAAACTGCCACTGTTGATCCAATACCTCATGTACATAAGCCTTACGGTAATACTGATATTGATAATCAATTGTATTGGGAAACGGAATTAAAGCCTCCTCAGCATATAATGTCGATAGAAGATGACTGGCATAAGGAACAAGTGGACTTATTAGCTGTTAACCATCAGCTAATTTCTACACTAAAGAGTTCTCTGAGTTTACCATAAGGTACAAATTGCAGTGGATCAAGGAAGGAAATGAGCAGTCAAAACAGTGCAAAAATATAAAAAGTAAATCATTGCTTTATAGGACAAAGTAGTTGTTTCTTTAAATCTACTTCTAGCCCAGACTGACTCCTCCAAAATGTTAGGCACATTGGTACTAATACTATTGCTCTGCCATATAAATGCTACACTAAATGTAGATGTTTAGACAAATGTGACCATTTTGTTGTAAGAGTCTTGGCCAAGGGCCAAAGGAGGGGCTTTGCAGTGAAGGACTAATCTTGCCCAAAGAAAGGCTTGGACCTCGCCTAGCTCCTGAAGCACTCTAAATATTCTGTTAGGAGTATTTCTGTTTACCTGGGGGCCTTGGGCTATGCCAGACAGTCCACACATGTGCACTGTATAGTTTATGGAGGAGATAGTGGGCCGCATAATATCAGCTCAACCTCTGGGAGTGCTGGTAACTAGAGTCAGCCACATGGGTAGTCAGTCTGCTTATATGACTAACCCCCCAATGAAAATGCTGGGCACAAAGGTTTGGGTAAGCTTCCCTGGTCAATAATACTCTGTGCATGTTGCCACGCATCATTGCTGCGAGAAGTAAGTGCTGTTTGCATGACTATTCTGCAAAGAGAAAATTGGACTGATGCCTGGAACTCTCCTAGACTCTGCCCATTGTGCCCTTCCCCAATGGTAATTTTAACCTGTATCATTTCGTTGTAATAAACTGTACCATGAATGTAACAGCTCCGTGGAGTTCTGTAAGTCTTTCTAGTGAATTAGTGAACCTGAGAGTGGTCTTGGGGACCTCCTGAACTGCATGACTGAAAAGAGTAAAAAACAAATTTCAGCAAAAAGTTCTAAGATAAAAGTACAAAGTCTTTAAGATTATATATACCTAACAACATATATTAAATAGCAGGTGATGAGGTGTGGTGAGGGGATAAATGGGGCAAAGTATAACTGAATATGCTCATCACTGGAAAATATTATCCACCATATAAATTTATGTTCTGGCAGACACATAATTCGACACCTAGTTCTAAACAAGACACTTGTCTTCTGTTTTATTCATTTATTCTTCAAATATATACCAAGTGTATACACAGCATGTGCCAGTTGCCATGCTGGTATTGGAGAGAAAAAATAAAATATCACATTTCAGTCTTTATCATAAAAAAGGTTAATCTTTACGTACTGCTATTAATATTCTGAACAGCCTTACAAATATTATGGTAAAGTAATCTTTCTTTTATTTTGAAATTATTGCTTTCATTATTTTCTTGGACCATTTTTCTTCCCATTTCATGGTTCAAGTTTATTGAATCAAGAACAAAACAACAAATCCTTATGGACTGCATATGTATGTCTGCTATAGGTGTTTTTTTTTTTTAGATCTCACACCTCACTTTATAGAAGACTTTGCAAACATAAAATTCAATTTCAATCCTTGGAGAGCACATGAGATAAAAAAGGGTAAAAATGAGGATCTTCTTGGCATTACCATCCACAGGTTTAAAAACAGGCAAAACAAAAAGGTGAAATATTAACAAAACAATTTGGATTATATTCTTATGTATATTGTATAAATTAAAGAAAAATCCTATTTACTAATGTTTTCAACTGTTCATCAACTAGAATTCTAGTATGTGTGTATGTTAATAATGCTATAGCAATACATGATGTATACACAGTAAGATATGAGGTAGGAAAGAAACAAACCATCCACTCCCAGATAAGAAAAGTTTAGTGATCTAGAGCCATATGTCAAATAAGTGTTTTATGGAATGGTAAGATTCATATTACACTTTCGTGGGCCACTTTATTATGTTGTTTGACACTGTTATTGGCAAGACCAAGGAACTGTGGTCAGTTTGGCACTGTTATTGGGAGGACCAAGGGAAAAAAAGGACTGTGGTCAGATACATAGAACTACCTCAAGAACCTTCAGTAGTAAGAATCCCTAGAGGTAAAGTTGATAAAGGTGAAAATGACAATAGTCAAAAAACACTATAACAGAAGATTACACTAGGCAACCACCGAAACGCAGTGATCTCCATTTACAGAAAAGAGTAATTAAAAATGAATTTTATGACTAATTTAAAATTCTAGTTACCAACTGTCATAGCCCAGATTTGCCCAAGGAAACATAACTACTAAATGTAATGTGGTACCCTGAATAGGATTCTGGAACACTGACTTTTAAGCTGAGGAAATCTGAATAAATGTGGAATTTAGCTAATAATGTAATATATAATACTGTATATGTTATAATAATTATACATAATAATGTACGAATATTAGTTCATTAATTGTGACCAATGCATCATACCAATGTAAGATGCTAATAATAGGGGAAACTGTGAGGGGAGGAGATATCAGGGAGAGGAGTATATAGAAACTCTCTATTTTATGCTCATTTTCACAAATCTGAAACTTCTAAAATAAAATCATTAAAAAAATTCCACTGCACACCTGAAACATATACTTCAATTAAAAAAAAATTCTAGTTACTCTGAGAGCTACCACCTATCCTACATCCTGCTACACTATAAGTTCCTTCTGAGTTGAAGTCATGAGCACTTTGATCAGTATCCGGCACACAGTTATCCATAAACAGTAAGCAAACAGATGACCAAATGTTAAAGTCTAAAAGCCTTAGAACATAATTATTTAATTTTTTTTGTTAAAAGATCTTGACATTTTGTAGGGTATTAATTATGAATACATGCTATCAAATCTATAGTAGTAAAACAAAATTACAACTTTTAAAAAAATTTTAAGTAAAAAATTTTGATGTGTAACATAAAAGACATTTGCAGGTCAGGTTATCAAATTCTCACACAAAGATATTATCTCTCCACATTCTAATACATATCTTTTAGATAAAATGAAAAAAAAAAATCAAGAATGTATGCAAACAAGTTAAATATTATTAAAATAACCTTACCTGACAAATTTTTTCCCAGATCTCATCACAGCCAGCTTTTTCCTGAAAACTTAGTGCTAGATCATAGTTTTCAGCTTCTGACCAAACAATTAATGTATCCTGTTTAAAAATAAAGATTTCTGTATCATCACACCAGAAAAGAACTACAAAGTATAAAGAAAAATCAAGAGGACACAAAACAGCACAGCAACACCCTCACATAAGTGCAACTAATGTACACTCAACTGACATCATATAACTGTACTTTGTTATCCTTTGAAACTTCAGTAGTATCTGGCAATGAAATCATAACTTTGGTATTGAAAATGACAGTGAGCAATTTTCTGAAATAAAAAATATTAAAACATGTTAGCAGACTCTAGCTCATGTTACCAAGATAATGTTTAATGGAAAGTCTAGCATTCTTGGCCAAAATATCATGTAGACATTCTAATCATCTACTTCCTACATTCCTACATTCTAAAATATCTACTTCTAATCATCATCCAGAAAGTCAGCTGTTCCACTCACTAACCACCTATCACCTACCAGTTTATTTTTCACTTTAAGCTGGTTGTCAACTGGTTACCAGTAGGCTAACTAATAGCTGAAAATTATCCTAAGGTTTAACCCTTTCTATTTTTGCCTTTTTTAAATCTGGAAAAGCCTTCAGGATATTAAGGAATATGAAACAATGGTGACAGAAAATACTTGCTCTATCTGTATTACCAATAGCACCTAGTTCAGCAGCTTAGACAGTAGAAAAATTAAGAACCTCAGGTTTTCTAGGATGTCCTTAATTATATCCCTCCCAAAACATTATGCTTTTAGGGAAAAGTTGTCAACTTCCTTATTAAAAACTGAGGTTTGGTTTTAAATTAAAACACACAAGTTTAAACACTAAAATCACTATGCAACACCTAAACGAAATGGACTTTTAAAGGATACATAATAACGAAAGTTTAATATGGCTAAAGCTTTTTCAAAAAAATGCACATTTGAGTTTATTCCCTAATTATCAAAAACATAACCTATAAAAACACCTTATAATTATTAATTGTTCAGCTGACCAGTACTTACAAATATTATGGCCTGATATTAAAAAAAAATAAAACTAAAAGTGAGCTCCAGATTAATAAAGACAAAGCTTTCAGAATGAAAACATTTCAATACTTTGGTAGCTCTAACCAGTACGTGAAAAATATCCTTTAATTAATCTAGGCCTCAGATTAATACTTATTTGCTGTGTAATCAGGTAAGAAGAACACTGAAGATCTGTGTTCTAGCTTCTGGTTGGCCATACTTCTTGGAAGGGATATTTGCCATCAGCTATTCTAAAATTTTACCAGGTCACTCTTTCGTTTAAACACCTTTGGTGGCTTCCACCATGTACAGAAGAGGTTTTGAAGTCTTTTTAAAAAACCAGTACAGCTGGACTTCCTAGGTGGCGCAGTGGTTGGGAATCCTCCTGCCAATGCAGGGGACACGGGTTTGAGCCCTGCTCTGGGAAGATTCCACATGCCACAGAGCAACTAAGCCTGTGCGCCACAACTATTGAGCCTGTGCTCTAGAGCCCATGAGCCACAATTATTGAGCCCGTGTGCTGCAACTATTGAAGCCCACGTGCCTAGAGCCCGTGCTCCACAACCAGAGAAGCCACTACAATGAGGAGCCCACGCACCATGAAGAAGAGCAGCCCCCGCCCTCAGCAACTAGAGAAAGCCTGCGTGTAGCAATGAAGACCCAACACAGCCAATAAATAAATAAAATAAATAAATAAAAAAAAACCAGTACAACTTTATAAAAAAATTTTTAGGCAGAATCTCCAAAAAAAAAAAAAGATAAAAACAAAGCTATTCTGGTTAAAGCACTAGGGCACCCACACAAGCTCTTGTTCTTTCCTCAGTTCCTGAGTTGTTTTTTTAGAGCCCTCCTCAAAACAGCTACATGAACAATGATCTCCAAACTTTTAAAAACTGTGTGCCTCTAATTACTTACATATTATACACAGGAATATAATATTAGTGTATAGCCATACTTTATAAAACATACACTAAAATAAAAATTAAAAGGCTTATATAAAGATTAAATAAGCAATATTTTAAAATGTTTAAACTGTAATGGCTCCATATTACTATTAGTTAGAATTCTAAGACCCAATATAGTTAGGGCAGAATATACCCATAGGAGAAACAAATCCATATTTAAAGCCATCCTTTTAATAATTCTGAATTTTGGGGGAAAGGCAACTTTTTGTAATACCTATTTAATCTGTTTCGGTTTTGTAACTCAGCCAACAGAGAGATCATACTAGGAGTGTAATGTCAGTTTGACCATTATCTTGTTCACTTGCACTTATGTTATTGTTTTCAATCCATTTTAAGGCACATGCTCACTTTGTTAGGGTTACAGATTAGTTTAAACTGGAAAATATCTGTAAACAGTTATCTACACATACAGGCTATAATAACTCACAACAGGTGCAAAACACTTTTCATAGAAATGTTACTCTTCTCTCAGAATACCACGCTTATTTTTGACTCTTGACCATGTGACTTTATTAAATATTAGCAAAATTCAACTTCTTTTGAAAAAATAAACAGGTTTGTTCTCCAACGATTCATACTGTGCATTCCATTTTGGAGTTCACTAGTACAATAGAATGAATGAAATTCAAAACCCTTTATCCAGGCATCCAAGGTCCTTTCCATTTTGGTTCCAATCTACCTTCTGAGAGAAAAGTCCAGGTAAGCAACAAAGTCTGAATTAAGATAACTGAGTCCCCTCTTCGTATCATTTTCTTTCATTCTTTCCTTACCATTCTTAACAGTAAACTCTTACCCATAAGCCAGTCAAAATCCCAGAAACTAAATAGGATTTATATTCAGAATCCTTTTTCAATACAAAGAGGATTAATCTTGGGAAATGGTTAAAAATACAGATTCCCATGCTTCTCCCTGGGGTACAGGTCTGGAGCAAAGTCCCCAAATCCTTATTTTTAACAAGGGTCTCAGGTAATTCTTCGCCTAAGGCAAATCTGAGAATATGACCTAAGTGTATCTCTAGTTGGTTAACAGAGGCTAGGGGAAGTGCCATCAGACTAGGCACCTTCCATCTCTATGTACCTATCCCAAATGGGTGATAAAATCCATCTTTCCTTCTCCCCTTCCTCCATATCTTACTGTCTCAGAAAAAAGTACCCATAAGAACTCCTTAGAACTGCTTATTCCAAGGGTCAAAGTTCCTAGGTGAGAGAATACGCAGCTGGCACAAGAATACTGAAACTAGAATGAAGTGTCAAATGGCAGTTTCCTACATATCCAAAAAGCGTAGATTGAGTCAAGCCCAATTTTTCATAGTAAAGTCTGTTTTCAACCACTGTGCTTTGTGATATTATATTTTTTGCTAATCTGTATGTGGCACACATATCTTTGGGATGTTATTAATGCCTCTGTTTAAACCAAGGAAAGCTTACAGTTTTCTTCTACTAACTAAAACACTTAATCACCACTATGTCCCTATAGAAGTCAGATTTAAAATGAGCTTTCAGGGAGAATTATATCTGATCCGGTCCTTAAAAAAAAAAGTGGTTATGTCCAAGCCAGGAGGGGAGTGAGACATGAACTAGAGAAGCTAGACAATTTAGCCTTTACTCAATGCAGTTTTACTATGAGAAATGGTTATTTTCAATCTTATATATTAAAAACATTCTTGAGCCAATTACTGTTTAAATCAGAGGTTCTTAACCCAGAGTCTACATACTCCTTAAAATTTTATCTAAAACCTGATGCATAACATCTTTTTTGGGGAAAGGGTCTCCAGTTTTTATATACTCACAAGGAGTCCGTGACACATTTTAAATGGTCTAACAAACCAATGGATTATCTGTTTCAGTTTTCCCCCTTGGTACTGATCCACTTCATTAACATGAATAAAATTTAGTCATGAAATATTTGAGATCCTACTGCTTGCCAGACTAACCCTATCTTTGCCCTCAACGACTGACAAAATTAATACAGAAATAGTTGAAGTTTTTCAAAAGGAATATTATTTTTTTAAAAAAAAGGAAAACGGAAATATCAGACTTACAGAATTCAATTTACAGGTTCAAAATCAATTCAAAGTCTGAAAATGAGTGAGATTAACCAGACAATGCAGCATGTAAGTCTCCAGCAGTTTCTAATAGTAGTTAACCTAAACTCCTTCTGAGATAGATTTTTACAATAAAGTATGGTATAACATATACTCCAAGACAGACACGAGGACACTGCTTACAAACAGTAATACTATCTTATCTTCTCAAAATCTGTGATATATTTGGGTAAAATGGGAATAACCCTGAACTAGAATGAGGACCTGGGAGCACCACCCACAGATGGTGGGTGTCCACTGTCCACTATTTTGGTGACTTTCAGCAAGGTATTTAACTTCTTTGATTTTCTTTCCTTATTGAAAAAGAGAAAATGCTGCCTACATAAGGATTACTGTAAGATTACTGTGAATACAGTTATCTTATTGCACTTATGTGTCAGGTACTGTGCTAAAGCACCTTTCATAAATTAATTCTCAACTATTATATGAGCTGGGTAGTATCTCCATTTAAAAAATGAGGTTCAGAAAAAATTTGCTCAAATCATATATCTAGAAATAACGTAATTAAAAAACTTAAAAGAGTATCCATCCAACTCTAAACCCATGTTTCTGTTATTATGCCCCATAAATAATGCGAACAAATTCTAAAAGACGGCAAGGTCTTAACTTGTTTTCCAAGCGTCTTCCCTGTGGCATTATAAGAAGTTAAAAATTAGAATGAACCCTCTCCATCTGATTCCCAAAGAGTCCTCCTTGATTCCAGACTACCACCCAGAGCACATCTCTACCAATCACTGTGTTCCATCTTTCCAACCTAATCATTCATGTCCTCCACTTATGCACCGGATCTACAGTTCAAAGTGCAGAGTGGACTCCACTCATTACAAATTCATGCTGCTATTTTAATGCAGCATTCAAAATTATATAAACCTCTTCCCCACTCACATTTTTATTAGTCAATTCCTCACCAATTAAGAGATAGACACAATAAGATAAGATCACTTTCATTTCTACCTTCATCTCAGTGGACATTCTTCTAACTAAATCCTAGAATATTCTCAGTCTTTCTCTCGGCAGGATATGAAACAGCATTTGCTGACTGATTGTCCCTTCTTTCCTTATCACAGTTATATCCTCCCTTGGTCTGAAGACAACACATTTTCCAGATGCTCTATTCTTTCCAACTGCTTATTCTTTCTTCTTCTTTAGTGGATCTTCCTTCTTCCTGATTACCAAACACCTAATCCTGCATCATGCCCTGTCAATTCTGTTTTCCATATATCTCTCAAATTTATCCATCTCTCCTGCCATCACCCTAACCCAATTCAACATTATCTCTAGCTTGGACCCATGCTGCACTCTCTCAACCAGTCTCCCAGTTATTGCCTCTCTTCAATTCTACAGACTGATGTTACTATTTTGGATCATGTCATTTCTCTGAAAACTCTTCAAATGCTTTCAACTGCCCTTTAAAAATCCTAACTACTGATAGTTGACCAAACCATAAGCAGCACTCAACCAACTATTATTGGATCAATGAATAAATGTGGACAATTCAACAAGACTCAGTCTTAAGCTGTTCTTATAACTCTATCTCTAGTCCCACTTCAAAGCCTAAACGAAGAAAAGGCATAGAACAATATATAGTTTGCAACCACTTATGCCAATAAAAGGGAGAATTATACACACACACACACATATATGACTGCATGCATATCTGTTTACATAGGCACAAAACCTCTGGCAAGATATACAAGAAACTGGTAACACTGGTGGCCTCTAGCAAAGGAAACTGGACAGAGTCCACGGTGGGAGAGACTTCATAAATACCTTCTGATTTTTAACAATGTGAATGTATTACCTATTCAAAATAAAGAATGTCTTCCCCCCCCGCAAATAAACAAGCCTCTAGCCAAAAGATAAATGTAAACCTGCTTTCTTCTCAACTTTGCAGTTTCTGAAGAGAACCATCATTTTTGTGGCCCCAAGGCTCAAAAACTCTACTAATGGCCTTTATTCCTTCTCTTTCATATTTAATCATTCACCAAATCTTCCAGCACTTTCTTGAAACTATACTGGACTATATACTGGAGTTCTGTTCCTTCTTTGCAATTCAATTTTCTGCCCTCGAACAGGCTTTCATTTCCTTGATCTGAATTATTGCAAAGGTCTTGCTACCTAAAGCTCTTCTGTTTTCCTCCTTACCCCCAATTCATTATTCATGACATTGCCACATGGGCTTCCTAAACACAGTATCACTTTCATGTTAGGCTCCTACTCAAGAACCTATAATGGCTCCCTTTTGTTTAGCAAACCAAGCTCTCAAATAAGAAACCTCTGCTGCAAATAGGTTTAATAATACTTTTTGTGTCAGGTGTACTATTTCCTTCCCTATCACAGTTCCGTCAGCAGACACCACCAAGGAGAGTGAAGTTTTTCTCAATGATTCTGGCTCAAATCAATCTCTCCTTCTCTAAGTTTCTACTGCCCAAGTCTGTGGAATAAAGTAACTTTTCATAGTATTTTGTGAACTTCAATTAAGAAACTTAACCTTTCTGTACCTTAGTTGCCTTATCTGTGAAATGCTTTCATAGACTCTTGATAAGGACTGGGCTAAAGCACTTTATCAGATATTTTATTATTATCCTGTAATTGCTTCAGTTGTTACATCTTGTCTCCCAACAAAACCCAGGATGAGGACTTCCTTGTATATCTCTCCCAAACTCAATTAACACACAATTGTGTTCAAAATAAAAGGTATACACCCTATGATTCTGCTTTTGATTTAGTCACAATCAAATGGGACTGATTCTAAATAACTTAAATTTTGACACATGTACCAGGCACTTTATTCTGTGTTACACTGCACAATCATTCTCTTTTCTTTCTGATGTGTTTATTTAAACACTTCACAAGTTTATTTGCTCCTTAAGGTTAATTGTATCTTCTTCCCATTGACTATCAATACTTCAGTATTGCCCACAGTAAACAAAGAAAGTGAGGTGAATCAATGATTTTCTATTGATATCAAGTCATTTACATTATACTCAACTCATTCTAACTTATTTTGAGCCCACAATTCAGTACTTAGCTCATTTTAGAACTGTAATATTAAAAGAAGCATGTTAAATATTCCTTTCTGGATTTATTCAATGTATTCTAATGTAGCAAAGTATGCTATAAACTATAAATGTCTCATTAACTCACTCAAGGCTTTTTTAAAATTAAAAACCCACTAATGATCAATATATTTCATATACATTTTGGAAATAAGTACTTTTCTAGACTAATTTATTGAATACGTAAATGATGACATTAAAAAAAAGATAATTCTAATGAACACAGAGAAACATCAACTTGTTTGGAAATCCCAATTTGTGTAACCTGGTAAAAAGACAAAAAGAGTAAGATTTTGGTGAGACAAACATATCTATTACAAAAAAAATAAGTTTAACATAACCCCAATATAGCTCTTTGATTTCTATCAGAAAAGTGCAGTCAATTTAAACAACAATAAAGAAAACAACTGACTCCATTTACACAGGTTTTTCATTCTTATACACAAAGCTTTTCCAGAATATTCTCATTGCCAAAGAGTTCTCTTAAGCTTTAATGTTATTTAGTAAAAGTACCCCAATTAGGGGAAAAAGTATTTTTAAAAAGCCCTAATAGCAAAAAAAAGCCCTTAATTAAAAAACATTTCCCCAATCTTTAATTAAAATTGTTTTTTAAATAAAGATTTTTCTCCTGCAATACTTAAATTCTCTAGCAAAATAACATGACACACAAAGTTACGTCCCAAAGTTTCTAAAAACATTCACAGAACCACTGTGTAACTCTGGACAAAGGATGGGGGACTATTTTGTACACGAACCTCTGCCATGATGTGATCTTTCTAGTTAAAACAACAGCTAAAGGATCTTGTACACAATTTGAGAAGAATCCATAACATAACTAATTTGCAGTGAGTCACACTTAAGAACACAGTTCCTGAGAATTTTATATTCATGCAGGTAGGAAAAAAACGATTACAAAATATTAGTATTTCTTTCCTCACAAAGCAAGCAAACAAAAAAACAAAGCAAAAGTGACTATCTGGTAAAAGTCAGAACAAAAGACAGACAGTAACGATCTGCCTGGCTGACTTAGAAATTAAATTTACTTAAGTTAACTTAAAATATCTAAGGTATAAAAACACTTTCAGACCTTCAATACAGAACAAATGTTTGATTCTCCATCAAAAAAAAAGACACATATTTTCTAAGCACAGAAAAAAACAACTGAATATCGAAAACTAAAAATATTTCAAAGAACTGATTAAGAATGTATTATATACACAAAACAATTGTTTAACAGTAAGACTTTTACTAATAATGTACTGTGCAATAGATATAATTTCATTCCTCCAACTATGAAGTATTTTTTCCTTGGCATCTAAATTTTCAATGACCTTGAAGAAAGTAGGCACTGATGATGTAAATATAATTAATTTATCTGTTCCTCCAAAAATCTCTGCCATATTCACTTCACATATGGAACACAAGAAAACTGGAAATAATTCAAATGTCTAATAATAGGTCTATATCATACATACAATGTTTTTAAAAAAGCCCAACTAAATCTACATTAACATTAACAAATCTTCAAAGTAACAGTGAGTGAAAAATGAAAGTTGCAGAGTACACGTAATACGAGATCAATTTTGTAAAGTTTAAAAACACACAAAAGACTACATATTATTTATGAATACATACATATGCAGAAAAGGTATAAAAGCATGTACAGAAATAATACACATCAACTTCAGAACAGTGGTTACCTATAGGGAGGATGGAGAATAGACAGAATGAGATGGGTACAAAGGGAGTTTTAATTCTATCCACAATGTTCAACACTACAAAAAGATTTGAAACAAATATGGTATAATGTTAACATTGTTAAATTTGGCGGTGTTACACAGACACTCATTATCTTATTCTCTGTATTTTTCAGTTTTGAAATCTTTCATAATAAAAATGAAAATATTCACAGAATAAAGGAAAAGTTGAATCACTGCTGCCATTTCCAGATTAGATAATTAGGCACACTAAAACACAACACATGTTTTTTCCCCCAAATAAGACAATAAGTATTAACAGAAAACATTACATAATAGGCAGTGTACACTTTGATAAAATATCCATTGGTTATTATATTAAAAATATACAATAATTAAACAACAGGGTTAAGTACTTCTACTTTAAAATCTTTACCTCTGAATGAGTCAAAGGATCTACTTTCACACCATAAACACGGTTTCCTTGCTTTAAAGAGTACCCCTTTGAATTTTCCTTTATGCCACTTCCTTTAAATGTGATTGAGAATAAAAGGCTTAGTGTACAGGATATAGAAGATACCCGGCTAACTACAGTTAAATAAGACTAATGAATCATTGTATTCTAATATAAACTAAAAGTGGCTCAATTCAAAGACAATAAATTACTACCAGTACGAAAGCTTTCACTTTTCAGTTTGAAACTTTTAATCTGCAAGGGAAATACATATAGTCTATAACTTTGTTTACCAAACATTTTTTTTCTCTTGTCAGGAAAACTTTCCCATCTTTGTCAGATTAATACTTCCTTGATCACAGATGAAGTCTTTCAAATTAAAGATAAACAACTACTTGCCTGTTGTTTCTGATATGCAGTGTTTGGATTTATCTTTGATTCCAAGAGTAGTGATCCTGAAAATTAAAAAAATAATATTTATAAGTTTCAATTTATAAAACCCTGAACCAGCACATCACAATACACATTAAAAAAACTTTTTTTCTTCCTCCAGCAAGACATCTGCAGTAATCAAATGTATTCCAATTTACATTTTTCTCTCTAAGAACGACATTCAGACCAAGAATATACGGAGACTAGATGACATTAGAGTTTTATTGAAATAAAAAATTTAAGGTCTAAATGACCACCTGAAGCCAAATTCTTTTTAACAGTTATTTTATTGCATTTCCAGTTTAACAAATAAATTACAAAGGACCATAATAGGGATCTAAGTAGTTAGTACACAAATTACAGAACTGCATTTATCCTTTTCCCAAGAACAAAAAGGACACCTCATGTAAACATAAACGTCCATGACTATTTGAAAGAAAAAATACAAGAGTACAAGATATGTCAAAAACCGAAGACTACTATGTTTCTTTTAACTGCACGTACCAGTTGCTGAAATTCAGCGATCAGATTACAGTGAGGAACGTGTTTTAATTAAGGCTCTACATTTTATAACTTAAAAATACTTCACGTTAAGACTCGTACAATAAATCAACGAATACAAGTTTACAATCTGCTTTGGTGTCCTAACTTGTTTAGGTTGTACTTGTTCACAGCACCCTCTACAAAGATAGCCTGGAGGAAGCCCACACTGAAGATGTTTGTGCTTGTGCGTGCATGTATCGTGGCAACAGTCTGCAATAACCCCAGGAAAAAGGTGCCTTTTGGTTTTTCCCCAGCACCTGTCGACTGTGGCAACTGGGGATAGTTAGTAAAATCAGCTTTAAAAAAAAAAAAAAGACACTCAGAAAGTAAAGTTTCACTAAACCTTTGTAGCAAGCATATAATGGATAAGAAAATAAAGAGGGACGGGGAGGGTCAGTTCCCTAGAATCAGATCACTGCCTTGTTTCTCATTACTTCCTCACTTCACTCCCACTCTTCCCCCTCTCTTATAGAAGCAAGACTGGAAAGGAAGGGGTCAAGGGTTTAATAAGGATAGGAGGCAGGGGAACAGAGAATCTGCGTCCGACTGAGGGTAAATCCCGACAAAATAGTTTGTTTTCACCGTACTGAAGTGCAGACACTAAAACCAATGCGCTGTCCCAAGCGGTGGCAGTAACAGTACTCGGCCCAGGGCCTAAACCCAAAGGCTGTGCCCAAACCGGAGGCACTGTCCCCTATCCTACGGTTCCAATAACCTTACCGTCGGACTCTGCCCGAACCAGCAGCGACATTCCCTTGAGCTCCTCCACATAGGTGGAGGAGACGTGCCCGGTGCCTCGGTCGTCCCATTGCCGGTCTTCGTTCAGGGTATAGACCTTCACTCGCCGCCGCGTATCAGACATGGTGGCTGCTGTCTCCACTGCTCCAGCCGCCGCCTCCTCGCTCACCTCGTCCGCGCCCCTCACTCTTGAGAGACGGTGGCGGCGGTGGCGACAGCTGCAGCGGCAGCGGCGGCTCCGGAGAGGCCTGAGTTCACCATGGCTCCCAAGGTTCAGCCGCGGGAAGGGGCAATAAGAGCCACTAAGATCTTTCCGCCCGGAGTCCCAGTTACCTCTCACTTCACCCCCGCACACACCCACCCTCCCCACCCTTTGCCCCCCAGAGCTCGCTCGCTCTCCCACCGCCGCCGCCGCCGCCGCCGCCGCGGTAACTACTACAGATCCGCCATCTTGTAACCCGATTCTCTCTGCCTTTCTCTTCCTCCTCCAGCAGGCTCGCACGGGCTGTCCTAGCAGGGGCTACGGCGGCCGACGAGTCCAACATACGTCGCCTCCGTTTCTGCACGCGCTTCCCGGGTCGGTGCTGCTCGGTGTTCTCGCGAGGCTGGGTACTGGACTGAGGTGGGTGGGTCTAAGTGCGTTCTTCCTCCTCTCTCGGCCCCGCCTACTGGCGTGGGTTTTCGGTTGGGTGGGCGGTTCTTGTGAGCTCCGGGTGTCTGCTGGAGACGCGAGACTGCTGTCTGTGCAGGCGGCGGGAGCGGAGTCGTGGATCTGGTTTTGTGCGGTTTGCTGGCTGCACCCGGCGTGTGACGAGCCTTGGGATTCAGTTCTGTGGAAAAAACAAAGCAAGCCTGGGAGGTACGCATCCTTGGACGGGATTCATCCTGAGCAAAAGGGAAGGAAATGTGCTCGCACTCCTTAATGGACGCTCGCTGTTTCATGCTGTGAGAGAAAAATAGTTTACACCTCTTTCTGTGAAGAGGTTAGCCCTTTAATGCGACCCGAAACCCACCAAAACTCGCTATGGAGTCTGTTACAGTTAAGCATCTCCTCAGGAAGTGTTCTGTGGATTTCCAGGAGATTAGAACGTCGTACAAAAAGTGTATCGTTAGGCTTTTGGTGACTGGCCATTGAAAAGCATACTTTACGCTTCATGAAAATACTGTGTCCTTCCCATGTTTGTAACCTCGGAAGATAAGTCTTCAGATAAGTTTAGGGAAGTGGCGGGGAGCCACCTTCCTAACACATGTGTCGATATTTTTGAGTTTCTCTTGCTCGTGTTTCTTGCGTTCTCTCTCGGGAGATCTTCCGCACTGAATAAGCGAAGGAGGAATTCTTTTGGCGTTCACGTTGTCAGACGTTGCGCGGTGGATACAAACCATGCACTGGGCCGTCGTTTATTTCAATCCCTGTTCTTTTTAGGTAGAATCCTTTTTGTTCGTTTTAAAAGACAGTTTGAGCTTGTTGTGCCAGCTCTTAACAGCCCGTTAGTCTGAAAGGTGAAAATCAGGCGAGATGCTCACGTTTCAACCTGCAGCGCATTTTGGGAATTGTAGTCATTCGTTATCATTAGTGTTCTCCAAACGTGCTTGTGTTTTGACCAGATCTTGTGTGTACGCCCTTACGCTCCACACTAAAACGTGAGACGTCTTACACAGAGCAGGCGCCTGATTTAAAAAAACAAAAACAAAATTCTCGTTTCAAAATCTGGATACCCAGGATTTTTTTTTTTTTTTGTCTAAAGAGGACCTAAGAAAATATATTTGAATTAAATAGTTATACGTAGCAATAGAGCTCGTTAATTGATGTGATTGATGTGGACAAAATGCATTTTGAGCCCAGAGAAAATGACATTTGTGTCAGAGAAGGCTTCACACAGATAACTTTTGGGCCTGATGTTAGAGAATCCCCGAGTGGGAGTTTGGCTTGAAAGGTGTTCAAGGCTGTGGGGGCCAGGTGAACAAAGTCATAATGTGTTATTGGCCTAAAAGAATTTGTAAATAAGTTATGTATTAAGGTAAAGGAATGAGAACTGTACAGAAGTCACTTGACACCATGCATGTTGTGTTTAATATCCTACAAATAAGATCTAACTCTAGAAAAAATTAAAATAACAGGAGTCATTTCCTGTATTTATTGTCATTCAACAGATATCTATTGAGCATATACTATGTACTAGACACTGTTCTGTACAGTGAATAAATAGAAGAAGTCCCTCTTCATGGAGCTTATATTCTAGTGTAGGAAGACAATAAACAAATCTATGCCAGCTACTGATAAATGTTATAACCAAAAAAAAAAAAGGTTAGAGAGTGAGTTTGAGAAGGGTAATGGTGTTTATTGAGGGGAGGCAGTCTGCCATGCATTTCCTTATGGGAAGAGAGAGCCAGAAAGCAGGAACTGCAAGTACAAAGGCCTTGAGGCAGTAGCATGCCGAGAGGGATAGCAAGGAAACCGGTGTGATTGGAGTGGAGTGAAAAGGGGGGAAACTGGTGGGAAATAAGATTGGGAGTGGGAGAGAGGCTGTTTTGAAGGGCCTTGAATTTTTGCTTTGAATGAGTTGCACATCCATTGGAGAGTTTTGAACAAAGGAGTGAAATGATCTCAACAGTGTTTCAAAACATCCCTTCCACCTTCCCTTCTCTGCTGTATGCTCCAGGATCTGAAACAGAATTAAACACTTAGGACTCATCTCTGCCTCTTGCTGGATCCTTAGACATAGGTTCTCGTTTTTTTCTTGCCCTGGGTCACAGGGATTCTTTCTTCTTCTGCAACAGGCCAACCCTTAACATTTGTAAGGTCCAGGACAAGTACGCAAATGGAAGACCATGTACTGTATTTCTAAAGATTTAAATTTTTAAAGTCAAGCTGTTAAGTAAAATATACTTTCTTTAAGTAAAATATACTTTCTTTTCCTACCTTTGGTATACCCTGAGAAATGTATTTTCGTATAGCCTGGAGACCAGATTGAAATCTGGAATTCTGGAACTCCTCAGAGTTCCAGAGTTTCCCATTGGCCTCTGAAGCCCTTAGCCTGCCTTCTCTTCTGACACCTCAGCTCTGCCTGCACACATAGATACCAACCTTTTGTCCAAGCTCTGTCTATATCTGCACTCCCTGCATGTAGTCACCCCTTGGCCACTACTCAGGAGGACAGAATTTGGGAAGAGGACTGTACAGACCCTGGGAGCAGACTTAGCCTTTGAGGCAGGGAATTTTAGAGTGCCCAGAGCATGGTCTAGAAAGGGAAGAGTGGGGTTCCAGGTGGACACATCCCTTGGTTTCATGGACTTGTCATCCTATGGAGAGAAGCATGGACAGAGGGCCAGAGCAGGATTCTCTAAAACACACTGAGGGCAGTAATGCACTGCAACAATGTGTTTTCCCCAGCAAAGGTTTTCTTCAGGCAAGTTCCACTCCAAGGGTTGACATAGATAGATTTTAGTATCTGTGTAACATTTTCACCTACCACCTTTTTTTTAAAACACAAATAATAGAATGCCATACATACTGTTGTACTAATGTACCCTAGTTTATTTAAACCATCCCCTCCCTGTATGTATGTGTGTATGTATTTCCTTTCCAATAGTTTGTAATTTCAAACAATGTACAGAAGTTGTTTTATGTGTGTCAATACACACGTAGGTTAAATTCCTAGAGCAGGGTATTAAAACTTTGGCACCACTAACATTTTTGGCTGGATAATTCTTTGTTGTGAGAGGCTGTCCTGTGCATTACAGGATGATTAGCAGCATTCCTTGCTTCTACCCACCAGATGCCAGTAGTATTGCACCCCATCCTCCTGTTGTGATAATCAAAATTATCTCCCAGTCATTGCCAGATGTCTCTAGGGCACATTACACTTTTTAATTCTTAAGGATTAAAAAAGTATATATTGTAATCTCTACAGAGTAAACTGGGATCTCAGTCTTATTGACTCATGTCCTGGAAATGTGAGGCTTTCTGTTTTCACCCTTCCTAATTGTTTGATGTTTTTAGAAAAAACTTCTATGAAAGTTTTTTTGCTATATTCATTCATTTTTTCCTTAAGGTAGTTAATCTTTAAGGCCTTCCCCATTTAAATAAGTCATTAAATCTGATAACCTGCATCCTCTTCAGCTACATTCCTATTTCTTTTCCCGTTTTCAGCCAAACTGTTCAAGGGTTGAAGTTGTTTAAACTCCCTTCATTTCCTCACCTCATCACTCACTGCTTAATTGAACCTACCCTGGTTTCCATCATCCCACCCTCACCAAAAAGCTCATGATAAATTCACTAAAGACATCTTTGTTGATAATGCCAATGGACATTTTTCAACCCATTTTACTTGATCTAAGTTAAAATTGACAAAATCAACACTTTTTTGTCTGAACTTCCTTCTTTCCAATCATCTCCTGGTGACACACCTGCTTTATCCTTCACATGTCACCACAATTATTACTTATGTAGAGGAGCCTTCCCTGACTTCCTTGACTAGTTCAGATCCCCTTGGAATGTACAAAAAAACAAAACAAAACCCAATTCATGTTGGTTTAAATGATAAGAGAATTAATTGGCTCATGTGAATAGAAAGTCTGAAGATAAGATGAACCTCAGGGTTGATTTGATTGACTCAAGAGTATCAGTGAGAACATGATTTTCTTCTGCCTCTCAATTCTTTCTGCTCTGTTAAATCCATCCTAAGGCTGATTCCTTTTGTATCTTAAGATGGTAGCCAAGAGTTTCCAAGGCTACATAGTTCTTCATCCACATCGAAAGAGTTTCTTCACATGTCCCCAGTTGCATTGTGATTATACTAACTTAGGTCACATGTCCACCCCTGAACCTCGAGTTTTGTGGTCTAGGGAATGTCATGTACTGGACTGACTGAGGCAAGTCAGGGCCCGTGCTTGTAGTTGGGGTTGGGGTTAATCCCTCTCAAATCCCATGGATGTTACACTATGTGATATGGGTAAAATAGATGCTAGGAAGGCAACCAGAATATTCATTTTATCTTCCTATTGCACACTCTTATAGCACCATGCACCCCTCCATTGTAGCATTTGTCATACTTGTAGCTTTATATTTATTTGTATGAGTTTTGATTAATAACTGTCTCCACATGTAGATGAAAATTTTTCATGAGTCAAGGGAGCTATGTTTTTCTCACCATTGCATCTCTGGTGCCTAGCATCTGAGGTGGTGGTGGCAGTGTTACAAGGGCGTGTATAGGTATGAGTGTGTGAGTATGTTTGTGTAGAGGGATGGTAGTCCTTTGGTTATGTGGAATTGGGTAGTAGAGTTAGGCATATAGCCCCTCTCTGTATAGACTTTTACCCTGCCCTCAGATTCTCAGCCCTGATCCTTTGTTTTTGTTTTTGTGTGTGTGTGTGTGTGTGTGTGGAGATGATTTGTTCTCTTTTCTTGCCTGATCACCGCTGTGGTCATATAGGTTGTGATCTCCTCTGTTCTGCTAAATTTACTACTGCTCTTCTATTTGCTTGTCATGGAACCAACATTTGTTAAAATCTCTTGTCTGCTATTGTCTCTTTTGTTTGCCCTTTGGACTTTACTTTTTTAAAAAAGTATTTAACTGTGTTGTTAATTTTCCATGTTTAACCAAGGTATTCTGTTGTGTTTTTATGGCTTTTCAAGGTTTAGTTCTCTAATCCACTTGAAATTTTTTGTGTATATGAAGTAGGATATCAATTTAAAATTTTTCCTCCAAATGGAGAGCCAACTGTCAATGTCATTTATAGATGAAATAACTTGAAATGCTGCTTAAATTTAATAGCATTTAAATCGTTATTTAAATGCTATTAAAGTAGCATTTTAATATTCTTTATTAAATTCACAGACACACATACACACATATACACACATATCTAGATTTGAGTATGAATTCACTACTCTTTTTCCATTGTTTTATTTGGCCAACTCTAGTATGACAGTTAATTGCTGTAGTTTTATAGTCTGTTTTAATTTTTCATTGGTATGGTTGCTATAAAAGTGCACCACTCCCATCTCCTTAAAGAGAACCTACTCTGGAGAACACAGTTATCTGAGAGCAAGCCGCCACACCTTTGGGATCCACCACTGTGTTTGTGCCACAAGTACCTCCACCAGCTCCCAGCCAGTGACTGAGCACAGCATGGGTATAAAACTTGTCCTTTCTTGTCCAAAGCAGAGCTCCTCTAATGGGCAACTTTGGCTTGGGGAACTTCTTATCAGCCAGGATGAGACTTTCTTGGAATTACACTAGTCTGAAGCTCCACCCAGTATTTCCTTCCCTTCTTCCTTTTACAGAGGTCAGATTTGCACTATGGTCTGCAGGCTCTCCCGGTCAATTCCTGAGCCCATCTATTTTGTCTTTCACAGACATTTCCCCCAATCAGTATCTTGCATGTCTAATCCCTTCTTGGCCTCTGCTTCTCTGAGGACCAGAACTGACAAGGTGTTACAGGGAGTGGTGTCAGAAATCAGACAGTAAGGGACTTCCCTGGTTGTCCAGTGGGTAAGACTGTGTGCTCCCAATGCAGGGGGCCTGGGTTTGATCCCTAGTCAGGGAACTAGATCCTGCATGTGTGCCGCAACTAAGAGGAACGCATCCTGCAACTAAAGATCCTGCATGCTGCAACTAAGATCTGGCGCAGCCAAAATAATTAATTAATTAATTAAAGAAAAAAAAAACAAGAAATCAGACAGTAAGTTGGGGTTTGGGGAATGGTTTATTCAGTCCTTGGCAGAAGGTGGCCATTTGACTGCTGATTTCAGTGACCTAGTAAAACATCCTAGAAGGGGTGAGTGCTGTTGCCTATTCAACAGTTTAGGATTTGAAAGATATGGGGGAAACAATACCTATGAGGAGAGCAGTGCTGGCTGATTAAGTTATACTCATTATCCCTTGCAGAGGGATAATAAGTTGAGGGCACTTAATGCAGAGTTAAAAACTAAGTTTGGGAGCCAGGGGGACTCTGGTCTTCATAAAGAGGCCCTATTTCCTGCAGTGGAAAAACAGACATGGGATTTGACAAGTTACAGAGTTCTAAAGATTTCTGAATGCTCAGCCTAGGAAGGTTTGCTGTGCAGCTAGGGCCCTGGCTGGGAAGACTTGAAGCTTTGAAACATGGGATGGGTGCCTCTGCAGATTTTGGCTCTGTAGACATTCCTGGATCCTCAGGGATTGTAGAAGTGGCTTATATCTCCTGGTAAGAGAGAACACTTCCCCCTTGCAAAAAGACCTCTTCCATAGTTGCTCCCATTTCTTCTCCTAACTGAGGGGCTATGGTAACTGGGGTTAAATCTAGTTGTAATATGCCTGGGGACTGCTTTGCTTGATAAGGCAGGAGATTACACACTGAAGGAGCTAAAATAATAAGCTAGCATGTCCTAGCAGGAGCTGGAGAAGTATACTTGGGATTAGATTTGGAGGGTGCTTGATCAAGGGGGCTGTAGATTAAGACTGGATAATCAAGATTTCATTGATTTTGGGACAGAAGATTTAACCCTGGTCAGAACCCTAGGGGATGGGGCAAACTCACTGCTGGTGTAGCTCTTCAAAGCCTGGAAAAGCTGAGAGAAGTGGAAATGAGCTCATACCAGAGCAGCATTTGACTGCTGTTTGTTTATTTTGGCAAACGTATATGGCCACTGCTCACTTATTCTGTTTTATAACAATTTAAAGTGTTTTTTAGATGATCATCTGCAAACGTTTTTGTTTTTCTCCATATCTTTTTAATCTCATCATGCTGATTAGGACCTCAGAACACCGATGAGAGTAATAGTGGTGATTCTTGTATTGTTCCTGACTTTAATGGCAACATCTTCAGTGTTGTATATATGTTCTTTTTTTTTTCTTTCATAACTGAGATTTTATTGGTTGTTTTGAGGATCAGTACACAGATATTTCAATTTGTACACAATTCTTAACATACATACCAAAAATCCAAAAAATCATGTAGTTGTGATTCTTTTCTGAAGTTATTCCAGTGACTTTCCAGCTTAAAATTTGGAGGCAAATTTTCCTTAACAGGATATCAAGTACCAATATCTTCAAATATTGATATGCTGTTACATCTGAAGTCCCACTAATTCACAATTTAATATCATATACACTACACACTCCAATTGTCAATCATTCACAGCACATTAACAAAGTTACTGGAAGAACTGGACTACCACAACGAAAGATGTTACAGGGTGCACAAAATTCTGACCAGGAGAGCCGAGATCAAGGAGTGAGTAATTTGCTTTAGGAAACAATTCTACCAAAAACAGAGGAGCAATTTAAAGTGTTCAAGACATTAAATGCACAACTGACTCCAAACTGCCATTTAGTATGCTTTGTATTATAGGATATAAAAGCTACCCCCCATCTATGGAATGTTAAGCTGACACCCAAGACAATCAAAGCCTCCCATATTCAATATCCCACTATCTTCTGGTTGTACCAAAAAATAAACAACCAGCAAATGATTTCACCTCTTAAAAAAAAGCATTTACACTTAAAAAATGGGATGAGGTGGGATTCCCTCCTTATTTTTAAAAATGTTTCTAGAACTACTAAAAAACTTGCATTTACAAAATAGTTGATAAAAATATTCCTCTGGATTGTACAAGAAGGGAGACAGGGACCACTGAGGACCAGGTGTGTGATTTTAATCCGACTTGGCTTCTTTCTCTCCTGCTTCATCAGAGGCTGGGCTCTCCTCGTTTTTAGTTTCTCCGTTTTCTGTAGGTAAGTCTTCTTTAGTCTCTTGGTTAGCCACTTCGGCCTGTTTTCCCTTTGCTCCCCTTTTCCCTTTTGTTTGCACTTTTTTGTCTGAAGATTTATCCTTTCCCGCCGCCTTTTTTGTCTTCGTCTCCACTTTTGTGGGAGCCGGTTTAGCTGACAACCTCGCCGATCTCCTCTTGGGCTCCCCCTTCGCCGCCCCCTCGGCGGAGCTGACCTTCCTCTTGGGCACCGTGGCGGCGGGGCGGGCGTGTGCCGGGTGCCTGCGGGCCGCGGCGCGCCGAGAGCCTTCGCGGAGCTGGGCTGTCTGGCCGCTGCCACTCCTCCCGCCGCCCGAGCTGCTGGGACCCGCTGTATATATGTTCTTAATTTCTGATAGATAGCACTTACCAAGTTAAGAACAATTCCTAATATTCTGAATTCTCTAGGAAATGTACATTGAATTCTATAAATTGCCTCTTTTGCATCTGGTTATCATATGATTTTTCTCTGTTATTCATTATAGAGATTATATGCCTACCCATCCTTGCATTTCTATAGAACTACTTGGTCCTAATAGCTATTGCCAATATTTTATTAAGATAATTTATCTGTTTTCATAAATGATAATGGCCTACATATTTTTATTTTTTTTAAAATATCATCTCTTCTAATTATGGGTCCTTGGCAATTGCATTAAATTTTATAGCCACACTATCAAAACTATAGCCAACTATGCAATTTCGTTTTCATGAAACATTGGGTATTCTTCAGTGTTTCCCAACACATGCAGAATAAAGTTCAGAGTCCTACGGCTAATATTCTAAACCCCTCTACAATCTGATGTCTATTTACTGTCTTCTTGATCCACTGATAAAACTGTTCCACTCCACAGGCAGCCTGGCAGCCTTTCCCTTTATAATCATCCTTTGAAGCCCAGCTCAAATATAACCTCTCCATAATGAAGTCCTATTTCAATTCCACTTCTTAGAAACTTTCACTTTTTCTTCATTAGAATTAACCTGTTCTTTCCCCAATTTTTATGACTTTTTAAAAACCTTTACTAGACTGCTCATCAGTCTGCCTTTCATAAATTACTGATTCTATATTAGACTATATGTAAGTCTCATAATTAGTAATTACATTTAATTTGGTGAGTTTCAGTGTTATTTTGAAACTTGTTGCAGTGATTTGAGATATGCTTGAGATGGTAAAACTGGGATTGTTTTAAATATTATCTCCGCAAGTTATTTATGCCCCAACTGCTTTCTAGGATATTCAGGTGAATATCCAACCAGTGTGTCTGTTGGTGACTTCATACTCATACTTAATAAGTCAGACACTTTCTCTTCAAAACTATTTTGCCTCTCCAGGTTTACTGTTCATGTCACACATCCTGCTGTCCTCACAACTCTCAGGCTGAAATCCTCAGTCCTAACTGCTTCTTTTTCTTCCGCCCACCTAAATCCCCTTCTAAGTTAATCTAAGTCTATCCATTTTCTTTTTACATTTGTTTTGCAGTATCTTGGCTCAGTCTGCTTTTTCTGAACATTCTCCCTTCCCAGGAGTGGGCCCTTGTGAATTCTCTGACTAGTTGCTGGTACCAGGTTTAGGGTTACCATACTTAGCAAACAAAAACACAGGATATCCAGTTAAATTTGAATTTTAGATAAGGAACAATTTTTTTTTAATATAAAGTATATCCCAAATATTGCATGGGCCATACTACACTGAACATTTGTTTACCTGAAATTCCAATTTCACTTGGCATTCTGTTATTTTATCTGGCAATCCTATTCAGGTTTGACACTTTTCTCAAGCTAAGCCTCATTTGGAGAAGCCGAACTCAGAGACAAGTATATTCCTGTGGGATAGCCATCTTTTGCCCCATGCTGTGAAAATACATTTGCATAGAAGAAAAAAGCTGTTATATGGAAAGAAGCACAAATGAGAAGCCATGAGACTCCACAGGTAGGGAGAACTGTCTTAGTTCTTAATAATTTAACAGTCCTGGTTCCAGTCCACCATAGGGAGAGTGACTTGCCTTCTGTGAAATAAATTCATGGCCCTGTGATAAAATTCCCCCTTTGCTTTAGCTTAACTTAGACTGGTTTCTGTCCCTTGATACCAAGACACATTCTCTTTTCCATTTTTGCTGCTCATCACCCTAGTCATGAGCCTGAAATTTTGTAAAAGCTTTTTAAACTTTTACACAACCTTGGTACCTTCCTCCTTCTTACAAGTAACCAAGTATATTCTTGCCTGATATTAGTGTCTTCCTTCTTCTTAGAAGTAACCAGGCATATTCTTGCCAGATTAAATGCTTTGAAAAATATCACATTGCACCAAATATCTCCTCTTGTTTCATATTCTTTAATAAAATTTGCTAATTCTGGTGAAGAACAGGCACAAGATTAAGGAGTAAAAGACTATGTGAAATTGGTTTATAGAATGGAAAGGCTGCTGCATATTCTAGACATACAATACCAATAAAGTTGTTAGTCCCTTTACCTGGAATTTTCTTTCCCTAATAGCTGCACATCTTCCTCCACTTTGTTTAGGTCTCTGCTCAAATGTTACCTATTCAGAGATGCTATTCTGTATCACTGTAACTAAAATACTACCTTTTTTTTTTAATCACTCTATCCCCTACCCATTTGTTTTTCTTTAAAGAACCTACCACTATCTGACATGTTGTATACTTATTTATTGTTTGCTTCCATCCACTAGAATGTGAGCATTGGAACTTTATCTGTTTTGTTTACCGTTGCATCTCCTGTACACATTATAGTACCTGGCACACAAGTGTTGAATAAATGAATGCTATTCTTGGCTGAACTGAAGTAAGAAAGATACTGATGTTAGATCCAGAAATTCAAGATATTCTATAAGAAAAGAAAAAAATGATTGTATAAACGGTCATTTATGGGCAGGGAGACATCAAAAACAAAGATTATAAAGGAAAAAGTCTTCTAAGTACCTACCTACCAAAGATGAGTACTCAATTTGATTTGAGTCATTATAAATTAGAGATCTTAGCATATAAAAGCCCTCATAGAAGAATTTTATTTTAAAGTAGAGAATACTACCAAGATGTGAATGAAGACAAAAATAAGAAAAGTTCAGATATAAAGTGTAAGAACTTGATTTAAGTGGAAATGAGACCTTTTTGGTGGTTTATAGTTAATGACTTATATTTTCACTTTGTGGCACTACTGGTCTCTATAAGAACTAGCTTTATTTTTTCCATATTACTAGCAGTTGGGAGTCTTTTTGAAAAATAAAATATAAAACTCAAGAAAAACATAAATTACAATTTGAAATTCTACCAGTAAGGATTATATCTTAAACAGAACACAAAATGAGAATAAAATTTTTGTCACTATTATAAAATAGAACAATGAAATATACAAAGCATATACTTTAATCTTTCATTTTCAGTTGATCTTCAGTATTTCAGAAAGTATATTAACACTGCCTATCATGTTGTTTACACATTACACATATATACTAGTTAGCCCTGAGTTAAGAATTTACAAATATTTTATCAGATTTATAAAAGGACGAAGATTCTAAATTATGACTTCCACGAACCAGTTACTTTTTTTGTGGAATTATGATATATTAAATAATGGGAATGAACATGATCCTACTACTATTACTAGTAATTATATCGATAGCCTCTATACATGGCTGTTTCAAACATTTATTAACTGAAAATCATGATTCCTCCCTCCCTTCTACCAAGAACATCCATACATTAGCAATATGCATACACACAAAAATGACCTAGTTCTGTATGATGAGTAAATTATTTTTCTATATTTTCTAAATTTGAAAAATGTATTATCTCATTCTCAACAGGATCCCATTTATAATATTTACTCCACTATGTTTCTGGTTTTGTGACCAATTTGAAAGGTGGTGTATCATTAAAAACAGATTAAATTAGCTACCTCAACTCCTTACTATATCTGATAACTGTACTAAAGAAACAGGCACTAGTTTTGAATATGGTAAGTTCCAGTTTGTGAAACAGTTGTGGGTAAGTAAAGCTGTTGTGCAGAAGTAAGCTGTAAGATAACTAAAAGTAAACTGTCATTACTGTATAGGAAGAAGAAAAATATGTAGGAAGAAACCCATTATAGCAAATGTGACCTATTATTTCTAAATTTTTCAGATATTTCAAAATTACAAGAATTAAAGGGTAGTCTTTTCTAAGATGTATAAATGATTTACTTTTAATATATGGATTGATTTATAATGTAAATAAGAGTAATATAGGTTATTCAGAATTAAAAAATGGAACACGTAAAGTGAGCATTTTAATACAAATCATTAGAATATATTTATATTACATATAAATCTATACATTAGAAGATACTACTGAAATTTTGGTCTACAGAATATCACTCTAGAATTCTTAAAAAAAAAAAAATCACTGGGAAGAATTAGATGATGACTGTGAAACAGATTCTCCCATTACAATACTGCTTCTTTCATTTAAAGTTTTGACAATAGTTGTAGCTGGAGACTGGAGCACTTTACGAGAAAGCCTCATTCTTCCATCAGCTGGATCACGTCCAAAGTATTTCACCTGTGTTAAAGAAACAAATATACTTTAAAATTTACAGCACATTGACTGATACCCAAATTAAAAGATACTTAAATTTACATGGTCCAAATAAGGCAATGATTAATGTTTTTACTTGTTCACTGAAATCATAGCTCAGTGCTAACTGGAGATACATGCTAACAAATACAATTTGGTTAAGTAGTGATTATAAAAAAAAAGAAAACAGGGGCATTTAGTTGCCCAATTATAGTCTTGTGTTAGACTTATCTGTGCCTTCTTCCTCTCTGGGCCAGATGCCTATACTGGAAGAACAGTGAAAGCCATGGTGCATGAACCTAGATAAGGGCTTCCTGAGCCTATGTGTGCTACAAACTATACAGGATTATACTTAGCTCACTCAGTCTAACACTCAAAGGACCATCTATCACACTGGCGGTTATTTAGCTTGACCACAGACATTAAATTTAATAAAGACTTTAAAAACGGCCCACAATGTAGTTTTTAAGTCCCTTCTGATGTAAAAAAAAATCTTATACAGAGAGATTATGTTTTAGTTCTTATCCTTCCCTAGAGGCTACTGGAACAATGGGACTACAGATTGAGAATAAACTAGAAGTCTTAGTTACTCAGGTCATGGGTATTAGGTACAACTGGAACAGAATGTGGTGCAGCCAAAAAAAAACCCAGACTGGCAACCGCTTCTCTCATCTATTTATACAGCACTATTAAAAAGTTCAATTTTGTTATCAAAACTCTAGAACTGACATCATGGCTTTCATCAAACTCAAAAACTTTAGCCTCAAGCAGTATAGAAGCAATTAAAGTCTCAATCCTCAAATATGACATTCAAAGACCTTCAACAAAGTTACCTTATCAAATGTTTTACATCCTGTCTCCAAATCACTGACTCTACATAGCCATTGCTGACCTGCTCATGTATTTTTAAAAGCTCAAAAGGGGACTATTGTCCTAACTAAGCTGTAAGCTCCTTGAAGGAAAGAATTGTATCTAAATCCCTAATGAGTCTGTTTTAAGCAACCCTAAAGTTAAAAAAGAAGCACAGCATATAAATAATATAAATCATAGATGTTGATTTGATTCTTGCAGCTTATTTGATGAAACAAATAATTGAAACTTCAAGTATAATTTACAACTTTAAGGCTAAAAGGTTGGATACAAGTACCTGAATTTCTTGGCCAACTTCTAATCCTAAAGCAGTGGGATGTTTAATCTGAAAGAGAACATGTTAATCTATGAGCTGTCATACATAATTACCTACTATCCATGGCAGTGCACATTTTTTTTCCAAGTGGAAAACAGCTTTATTGGTTTCTCTGATTATAAAATCTGTTAATTATAAAGATTTAAAATAATACATAAGTGTTCAGATGATAGTAAAAATCATCCAAAACCCCTCTGCTTGTAGATAACTAATGCTAACACTCCAGTGAGTATCCCTTCAAATGTCTATTTAGTGTGTGCATTGCATTTGTACAAATGGGTCTTACTCAGCTTGTTGTTTTATAATATGCATATTTTTTACTCAATATGTTGAGATCTTTTCATATTAATAAATGAAGCATTACAACTGAATATTCAAATTATATTTGTTTAACCAGTCACCTAAAGATGGTCATTTAAATTGTTTTAAATTCCAGTGTTGCAAATGTTAATAGTCAGTGAATCTAGGTGAAAGGTATATGGGTGTTCAGTCTATTATTTTTTCAACTATTCTGGAGGTTTAAAATTTTTCAAAATAAAAAGTTGAGGGAAAATAAATTGCAGTGTTGCAATGATTATATATTCACGTGCTCTATCCTGTCAGAACAAAGTCCTACAGGTGGTGGAACTTCTAAGTCCAAAGGTACTTGTACATTTACCAAACACTCTCCAAAAAAGTTTGCCCCAGTTTACATTCCTATCAACAGTATATGTCAATGTCCATTTTTTCTCTACACTCTCATACACATTGGAAATTTTCAACTATCTGAAAAGTTGAAAAATGGTAACTTGGCTTTATTTGCATTTTAAAAAATTGCTGTTGATACCTGAATATCTTGGTTGGCATAAAAAAAAAAAACACAATTTTTCCATGTTCTTTGCTCATTTTCCTATTGATATTCCTCTTTCTTACTGACCTATACAAGCCTTTTGTACATGAAGCCTCTGTCATATAAGCATTTTTTCCCCTAAGTTGTTGCTTGTCTTTCAAACTTACTGTAGTTTTGCCATAATTTTAAAAAATCATGGGGTGAAATTTTATCACTTTATTTACATTTTTGGCTTTGATATGCTGAGAAAGATTTCCCTAGTCCTAAGATTATTAAAATATGCATATTTTCTTTTAGTGGGAAAACTGCGCTTAGCTAGATATTTTTAGTAACTAAATAGCCTCTAGATGTAACACTATTTTGGCTAGTCTACCTCAAAACACTCAAGAATGTTTCTATTCCATCATGGAAGGAGAAATATTATCTGGTAAACAGTGTAAAACCTTTTGTCAGCAGTATCTTTGTCTTTTTTTTGTTTTGTTTTTGTATTTAGGCTAGTAGTGGACAAAGTATACAATCCTCATCAACCTAGGTAATTTCACTATGGTTATTTTAAGGCAGTCTTAAAAAAATCAAATCTGCCTTTCTTGTTTTTACCTTGCGTTGATCAAGCTGTGTATTATGAAGTAGTACGGCAGTCATATTTGGATATAGTTTAACCATTACTCCAGTGTCTCTATAAAAAGGAAATAAGCCTGGTTAGAACAATAACTCTATTATCTACTGATAATTAAACTGTAGTTATGTTTTCATAGGAGAGCGAAGTAAAAAAATACATAAAAACCCCTGTCCAGTACGTTTTTATAACTATAAAAAGTATGATTATCCAAGAGGGATACTTATTTTACCAATTGAAAATACACCTTATATTTAAATACTTATGGATCAAAGGACAGAGAAAATTAAGGAAAAAATATGCAGGGAAAAGCTTTTGGAATGTATATTCTTTAATATTTCTCTTCATAATATTTTCCAAAAAATTTTGAAATGACATTAAATATTTTAAAATAAGTGTATAGAATTATCATCAACTTACTATAAGCAGTGATTTAAGGAAGGAGGTTAGCTAAAATGGGATACTCATTTCATTAAAAAATTTATCTTCCTTTTTTTCTCTAATCTAAAATAAACCATCCCATTTCTTAGTTTTCACCTGTGATATTAAACGAATTATCCCACTGCCTTTTATAATTCATTTCAAATAGTTCTGAACATTCATGCTACATCTGATAATTTCTTTTTTCTCCGAAAGGGAATTTTCTGACTCAGAAAATCCAATATTTTTAGCTGGTAAAAAACAGGATTTGAAGTTGAAACTGGCATTTTAAAAAAATGCACCACTTAGGCATTAAGTAGTACTATCTTTAAAACAAACAAGAAACTTCCAAAAAAAAAAAAAAAAAAAAAAAAGGAAGAAAGAAAAAGGAAATATTGCTAACTCTATCTGGGGCTGTTTACTGGGAAGATTAAAATGGTGGGAAATTGGGTTAAAGAAAACAATTCAGTTGGAAGACTCTATTAGTATAATTATAATCACAGAACCATGTTAGTGAAAGTCTATGAACTGGTGTGGAAAATAAATTTTATCTTAAAAACTGACAAATGATCACCTTACAATTTCAAAGTCAATGATGCAAATATGAAGTGAACATGAGCTTGTAATATAAATCTTATAAAAATTAGCACAGCATTTTAGTTGATATTACCTGATTTCAGTTATTGTGGCGGTATACACTGCTCCAAATTCTAATTGCTGCTCTTGCTGTAAGTGCAAAATAAGCCATTAGATTCAAAAGAAAACAGGAACAAAAAGTAGAAAAAAAGTAACTATTAAAAGAGCTATACTTACATCATCTTTGCAGATTTCGGTAATGAAGTCTCTTGCTTCATGCATGGCACTGGGTGTTGGTGCAAATATAGAAAATGTTTCTTCATCCACCTGACTAATAGTTACTCCTTTAAAAAAAATAATTTTATATATTAAAGTTAACTTGCTCATTCCACTGGAGAATAGTCTTAAAAGTAGATGTGAGAGCAGGGGAGTGACCTGGAAGTAGCTGGGTAGGGCTGTGCTATGTTTAATCTCTGCAATAGAAATGAAGGGATTCATTCACCAACAAATACATATTGCACACCTGCTAGGTATCCAACACTGTGCTAGGCCCTGGGAATACAACAGTGAGCCAATGTCCTTACTATCTTGGAGCCCACAATCTAGTGGGAGAAAGCATATATGTTCTAATTTTGGAGAGTTTGGTTTTGTGCTCTTAATTATGAGACGAAACTATACTAAAACCCTTTCCTCACCTTTTCTTCCTTCTCCCTCTTACTCTTTAGATTGGTGAAGAGATGGATGCGGGACGAAATCATGTCAGTTTCTTCAGTCTTGAGAACTGCCTAAGGTGACTCTACTCTCCTTCAATAACCTCAAAGCTGGTAAGTACTAGGTAACCCAAAGATTGATTCCAGAAAAAAAACAAATTAGCACATACTCTTTAAATAAAAGTCTAAATAAATAAGACTAAGTGAAAAATAGCAGAACTCATAATAAGAAGAATTAAAGCAAAGCTCTTCTAAAGTGAAAAAGTGATTTTTCTAAATGTTTGATTTTAAAATGTTGAAGAAAAACGGGTGAATTCTAAGTCACCCTTCTTGAATATAGTTAAAGATGATCATTTGCTGATTTATTAAGAGACATACATAGAAAACTTACAGTAAACACATGTCAATGTTACATCCTTTTCTCTTCTCACTGAGATGTCAACATTACATCTCTTTTTCCTTTCTCAAACGTATGTTTGGAAAAACACAACAGATGAAACGGCAAACTTACATGACCTAGCATTAAATTAAAAAATCCCAAACTTCATACAACTCTTACCTGTTTCAGCCTGAAGTTTTTTTAAATGATATCCACCTGGTCCAACAAATTTTGCTCGTTTTGATAATGGAACCTGAACAGTTTCTGAAATGTAGTACAGACAAAAATATTATTAATTCAAATATATATATATATATATATATATGAACCTAAAACAGGTACTGGTCACTCAAGACTTGACCTAGACACATGTAAAAATATTTCAGTATGAAATAAAGAAAAACAATCTGCTAGGTGACTAAAAAAATTCTAATGTCTAAGAATATCCCCTCAAATTTAAAGTATTTTAATTATAAAAGCATTTGACTTTTTTGTTTTGTGTATGGACTTAAAAAAATTTTTTTAATAGCAAGGTACTTTCATATAGTAATGTTTATTACCTTATCATGAAATCAGTAATTTTAATGTATTACCTACAACAGGTCCATTTTCTTTTCTAGATGCTCGAGGTTTTGAAATAGTTTTGTTCATAATCTGTAATATCTCCTTCTTCGCCACTAGAAGAGATAAAAACATAATAAAATTATAACTGTATAAAATAAATGTGATCAGATATAGCAGTATTCTTAGTAAAATCCAAACTCTTCAGCTAAATAATCAAAGTTCTTCACATCCCAATTACCTTAACAATTCTACTTGTATTCCCTTCTCCATAAATCCTATCTTGGGGAGTCCCTTAATTTGTAAAAATTGAATTTTCACTTATCTTCCACTGTGATGATTAGTCATGTACCCAATAACTTAATACTTCTTGATCTAGATTGTTAGATTAAATTTCATTTTCTAAAGCAGCATTTTATAATAAGCCTATTTTTAATAATAAGCCTAATGGGAATTATAGTTCCCATTAACACACAGACAATGATAAAAGGAGAAATCAGGCATACTGGCTTGGCTTACCTGAGGCTTGCTGAATAGCCTCCATTACAATTTTTATTGGTATTCCAGGTAATTTAATGTCAGCCTAACATGGAAATGGCAAACAATTATATATTGATTTATGACTATTTAAATATTTAAAAATGAAACAAAATGGATTTTAAAATACCTGTAATGCAGTTATTCCCTTAGTAGTGCCGGCTATTTTGAAATCCATGTCACCATGGTAATCTTCAATCCCCTTAAAGAATTTAAGAAATTATGAATATAGTTTTAAAAGTGAAATTCACCCATAGTCTCTGTAGAGGAATTTTTAAAAATAGCTTTATAAGTAAACCATGTCCTCTAGGACTATACACAAAAAAAATCTTGTATATTAACTACTGCTTTCAATTTGTGGCTTTTTAAGTTACAAATATTTCATTAGAAAATCACTTTATTTTTAGATCATGTTCCTCCCCCACAAATGCATAATGATTAATTTATAATCCTCCTAAAGTGAGCCATTGTGGATACTCATACTGTAGTATTTATTTTTAAATCACATCCTATAAAATCCAAGGCAAATATGCAGAAGAGGAAAGTAAGAACAAGGACTTCTATTTCTCCAGCACCAGCATTCTTTTAAGCATATTATGCTTGTAAACTGTGTATAATCTTCACCATTAAATATTTGAAAATGTGAATATACTTGCCAGAATATCTGTCAGCAAACGATAATCTTCTATTTCACCCTTGTCAGGATTATTTTTGGTGACTAATCCTACTGCCACACCTGCGACAGCAGATGAAATTGGAACTCCTATAATTGAGAAAAAGAACTTATGCGCAATATGTATATCAGCCCAACACAGGTTATTCATCATTCTGTTGACATTTATTTTAATGTAACTGGATGGTGTTCTAAATTGACAACTGCCAAAACTAAGTTAGAGGAAAGGTCTTAATAAATCATCTGACTACCTCATTTCTTCTTAAACATATAATAAAAGCCCCTTAACATAATTCTAATATAATTCTGATTTTATTCTCAACAAAAAACCTCTCTAATATAATAGCAAACTTAACTCTTAAAGTAATCCATTTCTTTGTGCTTTGCTTTTGGTGCCTTTTTTTTTTTGAAAAGTGATCATGTATTTGGTAAATCCTTCCAGCCTGAGCCCTTCAGTCCACCTCCCCATGACAGCCATCATTAGATTTTTTGTATATCCTCCCAGAAAATTATACCTAGGGAGTAAAAATGTGAGTGTAATCTTTTCTTTTCTTTACCTTATTCTTTTGAATGGCTGCAGAATGTGTTTATAAGCTATACAGAAGTGCTGTTACTGAGTCAAGGTGTGTGGGTTTACATTTGTTATAGTGTCAAACTGCCTTCCACAGTGTAACATTTTATACTTTTACCAGCAGTGTATGAGGGTGCCTGCTATTCTACGTTCTTGTTAATTTTTGTCAAACCTTTTGATCTTTGCTATCTGAATGATAAAGATGGCAGCTTAACTGTTTTTAACTTGATTTCTGTTTGAGTGAAGCTGAACTTTTTTCATGTTTCTAAACCATTTATATTTTTGTGTGTGTGTGAACTGCTTATTCGTGGTCTTCAACCATTTTCTTACATGGTTGTTAGTCTTTTTCTTATTGATTTGTAAGAGCTCTTTTAGTATGGACAGATCTTTGTTAAATATATAGAATATTATAGTAAATAAAATATAAATATGAAATATAATATAAAATATTATTTTCTAGTCTGTTGACTTTGTTTATTGTGATTTTTTCCCTGTATAGGATTTTATATGCAATCATGGTTCCTGGATTTTGCTTAGAAAGGTTTCTTCCTTTTTGGCCATACCACGCAACTTGTGGGATCTTAGTTCCCTGACCAGGAATCAACCCAGGCCATTGCAGTGAAAGTGCCAAGTCCTAATCACTGGACTGCCAGGCAAATCCCTAGAAATGTTTTTTCTGTCCAAGATTTTCATAAAATCTTCCTTGTTTAATTTTTCTGAAAAAAAGTTTAAAGTTTTGATCACTTAAAACTTATTTGGTATAGAGGAGTGTGGTAGAGACCTCATTTCATATTCTCTAAGCAATCTCACGTATGCCCCACAGTTTTAACTATCATCCACAATGCTGATGACTTAAAAATCTATCCCTCCTACCTAGTTCTCTTTGCTAAACCCTGGATCTGCCTATTTGACATCTCCAGCTAAATGTCCCCAATACATCTTAAATATATATATAAATATATTCAAAATTTAATCACCTCCCCCCAATAAATCCCTTTTCTCCTGCATTCCCATCTTGGTTGAAAGCAATAAGGCACTCATACTAGAATCAACACTTCTTTCTTCATTTCCTATATTCTATTAAGTCACAAAGATCTGATTAGTTTATCTTCTATTTTTTTTTTTTTTTTAAAGAAAACTGTCCTTTCCTCTAAATACTGAAATATCTGTTGCTATTCCTTTAGTCCAAGTCCACATTATTTCTTGCCCTGGCAACAGTTTTCCTGTCCAGTTTTTCAGATTTTAGTACCCCCACTCAGCTCCCGTTCTCTCCCATGAGGGCTATCAGGTAAGGTAGGAAAAACTACCCCGAAAAGAAAGAAAGAAAAAAAAAGGCAGATTCACATCATGCCACTCTTCTCCATAAAATCCTTCAAGTTCCACTATCTGCTTTTAGGAATTTTTTATATAAGTTATGTGGTCAAAAAAGTTTGGAAAACAGTACATAGCCTGTTCCTAGAGGTTCAATATTCTTGTTAATATACTTAAGTTTATTTAAACCATATTAAACAAACTTGCTTAACTCTGTGCAAACCTACTTTAGAACATTTTTTTTCGTAGTATACAATAATCAACGTCCTGTGCTACTCTATTTCATGGAATACTGAGTTGGGAAATACTAGCCTTAAAAGTTCAAACTCCTTAGCATAATAATGATCTCTGAAATCTCGTCCCAGTTTATTACATCATCACTTCTTTCAAATACATTTCAGAAACACACTGTACTGTTTCATAACTTTGCATATATTGTTCCTTTCACACAAAATACAGGCCCTGCTGCTAATATGCCTGGTCAACAGCCACTCAACCTTTAAACCCAGATGAAATGTAGCTGTGTCTATGAAGCCAATTATGTTCAACCTAGTTCTTCATCCATATTGTACATATTTGTATTATCTCTTTGATATGTTAGTATCTTTATGCTTGTTTTTGTTCCCATAAACTTTTTAAAAAGTGGGTATCATTTGTATCCCTGGAGTACAGACAGTGTGATGTGTGATGTAGGACATGGCAAGCATTCGTGTTTGAATCAAATACCATTTGTTGGCTCTTACCACAGGATTTGACATTCATTCTTATCAAAATTTTTCTCTATTTGGCTCCATAATTTTTTTTTTAATCTTGTTAGCATCTTTTTTTAAGAGATAAAATCTGTCATTTAACATATCAGTTACATATTCCTTTTTATCAGTATCCTTTTTATCAGTAGGTGAGTGTACTTAAGTCAATAACAAAAAACACTGAAAGGGACAGGGTTTAGGATGGAGCACCTGCAAGTATTCCACTTGAGACCCCTCTCCAACCTACCAATCAGATTATCTAGTCCTGGCTGCTCACTCTTCAACCAGTTATAAATGGTGTACTTATCACCCATTCTCAATTTCTGCATCACTTACTGCCAAGGTCATAAACTGCCAAGCTGAACCCTGTACAAGCAGCACCTTGCCTCCCTACTCTAAACCTAGCAATATTTTCAAAAACAGAAAATAAGTTTGGCATGACCTAGTTTTAAATGAGTCTCTTCTGGCTCCTTTCCAAAATACTTATACCCTATTCTTTTACCATTTAAGAGTCTTGCCAAGGGTCACTGTCAAGTTCACTGGGTTATACTTTACAGAAAATACATTTCTCATCTTTCAAAAGTAAGAATTCTTTGTGTCTTTGCTATACTAATCTCCATGATTTCTCCAGTACTGCCAAATTGGTTCAGTTATCTTATCCTGAAGTTCTCATCACTAATTAGGATGGGTTTTTGTCTAGACCTAAAGATCTGAATTCACTTAAAGCAGTTAAAGACTCTCTTATGATCTTTTATCTTTCAGTTCACCTTTTTCAGGATTTGTTCTGTGTTTTCCAAAATGAGATTGTAAGAGTGATGAATGCAAGCTCCACGAAGACAGAGACTTCGTTTTGTTCACCACTGTGTCTCAAAAGCTTAGATCAGTGCTTGGCACAGAGGTAGCATACCATAAAGATTTGTTGAATGAATGCATGAAGGTGAAAATAAAGTTGGTATTTTATCAGCTACTTTAAATATCAGATTATGTTTTCCTTCCACTGAATGCAACTAGAAAAGTGCCTTTAACTGCCTATAGCTTTTTTTTTGCTTTGGCTTAAGTTTTAGTCTTTTTAGATAATGGTATTATACATTTAGACTATTCTTTCATTTCATCCTTGGTTATGTTATCCTTTCTATCTTTCTGTTTTTCTGTACTGTAAATGTGTGAACTTACAGAGAACTCTTTGTGTGGCCTCTTGAGTGTCTAAGTTCCTTTTCCCCTTCTTCCCAAATAGCATCATTGGTGACTGGAAGACACTGTTTTCAGAGTTTCCTAACATGCTGCCTCTTTCCCTTTGGGTGTTTCAGATCCAGAGATTATACTGAACCACTTGCAGTCTTCCTTCTTAAAGTTCTGTGTACTCTTCTATGAGTGGCACTTGTTCTTCTCAAGGCTTGCATAAACTAACTGAAAGATTACATAGTTACTTTCCTTTATGGGTCCTAATACTTCTGCTTGCTAATCCAAACTTCCTTAGTGAATGGAATCAATTGCAGAGCTCTCAGAAAGCCTATCGGATCACTAAGTAAATAATTTCAGTGTACTGCTTTTAGGCAAGAATAAGAATTTCAGCAGATATCTGTCTAGTTGAAGCTATGCTTTGTACTATCTTCCTTCTGGCATGGTTTGCTAATCTGTAATCTGACTTCCCTAAGTCTTACTAAAATCCAGTTTAAAAGAATCCTATATTTTATACTAATCAAGTATATATAAATAAGCTAAATAAGCTTTGGTAGTTTTGAGACATAACTCCTTTACCTGCATCCATTAATGCTAAACTTCCACCACATGCAGATGCCATAGAAGATGATCCTATAAGAAGAGAGAGAGAAAAATACTTGCTTTAATACTGATTTTTATTAAATGTAGAAAATAGCTACTATTGGTTATTTCCTTATAAATACTTATTTATAATTTAAATATTCAATATTCTTTCCTTCCTTCTTTTTAAAAGCACTTAAGGCAAGCTTTCCTAAACCACAAACTACAGAGCTGCACAGTCCAATATGATAGCCATTAGCAACATGTGGCCACTAAATTTAAATTATTTGAAATAAACACAGTGCCTCAGCTGGACAGCACAAAGATAAGAGAATTTCTGACACCACAGAAAGTTCTGTTGGACAGAAGTGCTAGAGATTCTGATTCTAAGAAACCTGCCAGGAAAAACAGCATGCCTCTTTTGTTGCTTAATCAGAAGGCAGTTAAAGATACAGGACTCTAGCTCTCTCATGGGGCCATAAGCTACAGCCTATTCACACCCAGTAGAGAACAGAAAGTCTCTGGTTTATTACTATTTTTTTATTACTATTTTTTTTTAATTTTATTTTTAAAAATATTTATTTATTTATTGGCTGTGTTGGGTCTTTGCTGCTGCGCACGGGCTTTCTCTAGTTGTGGTGAGCAGGGGCTACTCTTTGTTGTGGTGTGTGGGCTAATCATTGTGGTAGCTTCTTTTGTTGCAGAGCACGGGCTCTAGGTGTGTGGGCTTCAGTAGTTTTGGCACGTGGGTTCAATAACTGTGGCTCGCAGGCTCTACAGCACAGGTTCAGTAGTTGTGGCGCATGGGCTTAGTTGCTCTGGGGCATGAGGGATCTTCCTGGCCCAGGGATAGAACCCATGTCCCCTGCACTGGCAGGTGGATTCTTAACCACTGTGCCACCAGGGAAGCCCCAAGTCTCTAGTTTAAATTCTGAGCTTTGGTGATTTTTTAAAAATATCTATGACCATCTGATCTATATGTCTGCTACATGTTTGAGAACCATGTGCTCTTTTTGCCTTTAATGATTGCCGTGCCTTGACCTGTGGACCAATTTTTAATTTAAATTTGACTTTTCAGGAATTCCCTGGTGGTCCAATGGTTATGACTCCGAGCTCTCACTACCGAGGGCCCAGGTTCAATGCCTGGTTGGGGAACTAAAATACCACAAGCTGCGCAGCACGGCCAGAAAAAAAAGAAAAAAAAAAAGATAATTTTCTTTGAAAAATAAACAAATAAAATTTGAAAATTTTAGCCCAGTCTCTCTCTCTGATATCTACTTACATCTGTGATACATGACAGGTGTTCCCTGCTTAATGGCTCAGTATATTTTTTCCCCTCCCTCTCTCCAAGCTGGACTTGCTCTATGGTTTGTTTATAAAAATAATAAAATAACCCAGACTGGATCTATTGCAAAAGATACATAAAGAGAAATATTTGTTTTATATTATATTGTTTCCAAGGCATCTCATTAGCTAAGAATAGAGATTCAGAGAAGTATATGATTAAACACATTTTTCTCTTATAGTGGGTTTGGGTACTACTGTACTAATAAATGTAACATTACTTATGAAAACGTAAAACTATAACAGGGAGTCTGTTCTTTTTAACTAGGAAAAATATATTTCAAAACCATACCATTTTTTGACAAAATTCAATACCCACTTATGATAAAAACTCTTCAGAAAGTGGACATAGAAGGAACCTACCTCATATATGGCCATAATAAAGGCCATATATGACAAACCCACAGCAAATATCATTCTCAGTGGTAAAAAACTGAAAGCAATTTCCTCTAAGATGAGGAACAGGACAAGGATATCCAATCTCGCCACTATTATTCAACATAGTTTTAGAAGTCTTAGCCACGGCAATCAGAGAAGAAATAAAAGGAATACAAATTGGAAAAGAAGTAGTAAAACTGTCACTGTTTGCAGCTGACATGATACTATACATAGAAAATCTTAAAGATGCCACCAGAAAACTACCAAAGCTAATCAAGGAATCAAGGAAGAGAAATTAAGGAAACAGTCCCATTTACCATTGCAACAAAAGGAATAAAATACCTAGGTATAAACCTACCTAAGGAGGCAAAAGACCTGTACTCAGAAAAGTATAAAACACTGATGAAAGAAATCAAAGACGACATGAACAGATAGATATACCATGTTCTTGGATTGGAGGAATCAATATTATGAAAATGACTATACTATCCAAAGCAATCTACAGATTCAGTGTAATCCCTATCTAATTACCAATGGCATTTTTCACAGAATTAGAACAAAAAGTTTAATAGTTTGTATGGGAACACAAAAGACCCCGAGCAGCCAAAGCGATCTTGAAAAAGAAAAACAGAGCTGGAGAAATCAGGCACCCCAACTGCAGATTATACTACAGAGCTACAGTAATCAAGACAGATGGTACTGGAACAAAAACAGAAATATAGATCAATGATACAGTATAGAAAGCTCAGAGATAAACCCATGCACCTATGGTTACCTAATCTATGACAAAGGAGGCAAGAATATACAATGGGGAAAAGTCAGTCTCTTCAATAAGTGGTGCTGGGAAAACTGAACAGCTACATGTAAAAGAAGGAAATTAGAACACTCCCTAACACCATACACAAAAATAAACTCAAAATGGATTAAAGACCTAAATGTAAGAACAGACATTACAAAACTTTCAGAGGAAAACATAGGCAGAACACTCTTTGACATAAATTGCAGCAAGATCTTTTTTGACCCACCTCCTAGAGTCATGAAAATAAAAACACAAATAAACAAATGGGACCTAATTAAACTTAAAAGCTTCTTCACAGCAAAGGAAACCATAAACAAGATGAAAAGACAACCCACAGAATGGGAGAAAATATTTGCAAACAAAGCGACAGTGGATTAACCTCTAAAATATACAAACAGCTCATGTAGCTCAGTATCAAAAAACAAACAAGCCAATCCAAAAATGGGTGGAAGACATTTAAATAGACATTTCTCCAAAGAAGACATACAGATGGCCAAGAGGAACATGAAAAGATGCCCAGCGTCACTAATTATTAGAGAAATGCAAATCAAAACTACAATGAGGTATCTATCACCTCACACCAGTCAGAATGGCCATCATCAAAAAATCTACAAACAATAAATGCTGGAGAGAGTGTGGAGAAAAGGGAACCCTCCTACACTGTTGGTGGAAATGTAAATTGGTACAACCATTATAGAGAACAGTATGGAGGTTCCTTAAAAAACTAAAAATAGAACTAACATATGACCCAGATATCCCACTACTGGGCATATACCCTAGGAAAACCATAATTCATAAAGACACATGTACCCCAATGTGCTGCAGTGGCAGCACTATTTACAATAGCCAGGACATGGAAGCAACCTAAATGTCCACTGAGAGATGAATGGATAAAGATGCGGCACACATATAAAATGGCGTATTAGCCATAAAAAGGAATGAAAATGGGTCACTTGTAGAAATGTGGATGGACCTAGAGTCTGTCATACAGAGTGAAGTAAGTCAGAAAGAGAAAAACAAATATTGTTCATTAACACACATATGCGGAATCTAGAAAAATGGCACAGATGAACCTATTTGCATGGCAGGAATAGAGACATAGATGTAGATAACGGACATGTGGAGACAGTGGGAAGGGGAGAGTGGGATGAACTGGGAGATTAGGACTAACATATAGATACTACCATGTGTAAAATAGCTAGCTAGTGGGAACCTGCTTTATAGCGCAGGGAGCTCAGCTCGGTGCTCTGTGATGACCTAGATGGGTGGGATGGGGAGGTGGGAGGGAGGTCCAAGAGGAAGGGGATATATGTATACATATAGCTGATTCACTTTGTTGTACAACAGAAACTAACACAACATTGTAAAGCAATTATACTCTAATAAAAAACAAAACAAACATACCATTTGACTCTAGTACTTCGGATGTGACTCTTATGGTGAAAGGAAAATCTTTAGGAATTACAGGATACAAAGCTCTCTCAGCAAGAGCACCTAAATCAGAATAGAAAATAATAAGCAAAAAAAAAAAAAATATCCTAAGTCTCTGTAAGAATACCATGTATAAATACAGATTTGTACTTACCATGCCCAAGTTCTCTTCTATTTACACCAGTGACTTTGCCAATTTCATTAGTTGCATAGGGAGGAAACTTAAAAAAAAACAAACACACAAAAACCATGTACATATACCATTGACATGGAAAGATTTCTATCCCATATATATAATAATCTACAAAACAATAGAATCCCATTTTTGTTTAAAAAAAAAAAAAGTACATTCACATATACACACAAAATGTCTGGACATCTAAAACATACTAAATTGCTAAAAGTAGCTGTTTCTAGTGTTTATGTGACCTGGGCCTGGGAAACGGATGGTTATGGGGATTTACACCACAAATTTTTATGTTTAAATTGCTAACAATAACAAAATACTATATTTTTGTAATAGAAGAAATATACATATTTTTAAAAAATGCACATTGAGGAAACAGATCTTTTCCAATAAAGGTTTTACTTTAGCCAGGAGTTGCAAACTGATTGATATAATGTCTTAAAAGAATGTGAACTAGCTGCAGTTATTTAAAAAATTGGGAAATTTCCCATTAAAATCTGGAATTCCAGTACTTTAACAAAATATTTTTAAAAAGGAGAGATGGAACATGGATCTGATAAAGCCTGTGGATCTAGCAGTCAATTTGCAGGAGATAGAGGAACATGCTGAACTGCACTGCAATCAGCAACATCCAGACTGTGGAGAGCAATACAGGTCAGATGGTTCTGGGGCTTCAACAGAAAGGCTGTAAAGAAAAGAATGTGATGGAGGAGAGACCTATAGATTAAAAGAGACGAAGAAACACCAAATTAAAAAAAAATGGACAAGACTGCACTATAGTATCTAGGGATGTGCAATAAAAATCCAAGGAAGTGATTATTATAAAACTGAGGAGAGTAGTTACTTTTAGGGGAAGAAAGGTATTAAGACTGGGATGAAAAACATGGAGGGGCTTCTGGGGTGACTGGCAACATTTTATTCTGTGACTTTGGTGGTGGTTACAAGGGTGTCTGCCTTATAAAAACTCATTAAATCATCCTTTGTTTTACATGGTTTTCACTATCTGTATTTTATGATAAAAAGGTATTTGAAAATGGGATAATACAGCAATAACAGCTCATATCTCTCTAGCCTCCTGCCCTCACCTCTTTTCCCAATAATCAGCTACAGCTGTATTTTTCACAGGTACCCTTTTACAGATTGCCATGTGCTCTTCAGCTCTTGACAGAGGATGTGCCTTATCAATTACTACTCCTTTCTGGCTTCTGTAGCATCTGGATATATCCAAAACAGGATATTAGGGACTTCAAACCTGTGAGAAGCTCCAGGTTTTTGGATATTCTCTAGCATATATGTTTTACATGAAATGTTCTCTATTAACTATATCAGATTCAACAAAATTGAGATGTTGGGATTCTGGGCAGTCAACAATGGCCACTCAAAAGACCTGCTATGCCTGCCAGCGTGTATGCTTCAAATACTAAAATTAATGTGCTATGTGGTTGTGTCGTGTCTGCCTTAGGATTAGTTTTGAATAAAGTCAATCACAAACTCAATTATATGTAATGATTTCATATGAAGTAATTTAACATTAAATACCTCAGTTCTTTTACTGAGTAAAGATATGAACATTTAAATGAACTAAAGGGAGATAGTGACTTGTCAGTTGCGGTATTTGAAAAGCCCCACTTGTCTGACACACATGTGAACATTTACAACTCTTTCTTGACCAATATTGTCAACTATACTTTAACTTTTATGTATGACTCAGAACAGGAAGTTGTTGGTTGGAAAGCTACTACTTGTCTCTCTAAATCCGTTCTGTAAGCAATGAAATAACAGTACCCAAATCTACCTTAATAGATATACGATAAAACTAGCATAGTAAAATGTTAATGGTGGAATACAGGTAGTGGATATACAGGTATCTACTGTAGAATTCTTTCAACTTTGCTGTATTCTAGAAATCTTTCATAATAAAATATTGGGGAAAAATTCACCTTACCTCATAGTGCAGCATGAAATTTTTATCTTTTATCCCACTACAAACAAAAAGCATAATGTTAAAAAGACATCACACAGATACAAGTTTATTCAATAAACAACTAAAAAAGATGTAAGGGGATTTAAGAAACACTTGGTTATTAAGGAGAGTTAGTCTGAAACTGAATACCAGAAGAATTAGAAGGATGAATGTCAGAAACAATATTCTTTTCCTGGGGCTTCGGAATGAATTCTACACAGATTTTAGAAAACAACTTTGCTGCAAATAAAGCACTTAGATATTTAGATTTGAATACTAAGACAACAGACACATTTTAAAGCATTAATAACTAGTGAGAATCCTAAATATTATAAACACATTATTTAAATCTCAGAGTTATGATCTTCTTCCCAAACATGTGAAATGAAGATGAGTAACTGAAATGATACAGCTGAGAGCAATCAGGAGATCTGACAGTCAAGGATTTTTTTCAGGGTTTGAAAAGAGAACAGTTACAGCTGAATCTAGAACAATGGGGAGAATAAGCATGAGAAGAAACACAATTTCTGGAAGCAGGAAAACAGATTTATTTATTTTTTTTTTTTTTAGGAGAAAATAGTTGGTTTTTATTTTTATTTTTATTTTTTTATTTTTTTTAATTTATATATCTACCTTTTATTTATTTATTTATTTTATTATTATTTTTTTTATTATTATTTTATTTTATTTTTTGGGGGGGTACACCAGGTTCAATCAACTGTTTTTATACACATATCCCCATATTCCCTCCCTTCCTTGACGCCCCCCCCTCGAGTCCCCCCCACCCTCCCTGCCCCAGTCCTCTAAGGCATCTTCCATCCTCGAGTTGGACTCCCTTTGTTATACAACAACTTCCCACTGACTATTTTACAGTTGGTAGTATATATATGTCTGTACTACTCTCCCGCTTCTTCTCAGTTTCCCCTTCACCCCCCATCCCCTCCCATACCTCGAGTTCTCCAGTCCATTCTCTGTATCTGCTTCCCTGTTCTTGTCACTGAGTTCATCAGTACCATTTTTAGATTCCGTATATGTGAGTTAGCATACAATATTTGTCTTTCTCTTTCTGACTTACTTCACTCTGTATGACAGATTGTAGTTCTATCCACCTCATTACATATAGCTCCATCTCATCCCTTTTTATAGCTGAGTAATATTCCATTGTATATATATGCCACATCTTCTGTATCCATTCATTTGTTGATGGGCATTTAGGTTGCTTCCATGTCCTGGCTATTGTAAAGAGTGCTGCAATAAACATTATGGTACAAGTTTCTTTTGGGATTATGGTTTTCTTTGGGTATATGCCCAGGAGTGGGATTACTGGATCATATGGTAGTTCTATTTGTAGTTTTTTAAGGAACCTCCAAATTGTTTTCCATAGTGGCTGTACCAATTTACAGTCCCACCAACAGTGCAGGAGAGTTCCCTTTTCTCCACACCCTCTCCAACATTTGTTGTTTCCAGACTTTGTGATGATGGCCATTCTGATTGGTGTGAGGTGATACCTCATTGTGGCTTTGACTTGCATTTCTCTGATGATGAGTGATGTTGAGCATCTTTTCATGTGTTTGTTGGCCATCTGTATGTCTTCTTTGGAGAAATGTCTATTTAGGTCTTCTGCCCATTTGTGGATTGGGTTATTTGCTTTTTTGGTATGAAGCTGCATGAGCTGCTTGTATATTTTGGAGGTTAATCCTTTGTCCGTTGTTTCATAGGCAATTATTTTTTCCCATTCTGAGGGTTGCCTTTTAGTCTTGTTTATGGTTTCTTTTGCTGTGCAAAAGCTTTTAAGTTTCATGAGGTCCCATTCGTTTATTCTTGATTTTATTTCCATGATTCTAGGAGGTGGGTCAAAAAGGATGTTGCTTTGATGTATGTCAAAGAGTGTTCTGCCTATGTTTTCCTCTAGGAGTTTGATAGTGTCTGGCCTTACATGTAGGTCTTTCATCCATTTGGAGTTTATTTTTGTGTATGGTGTTAGGAAGTGTTCTAATTTCATTCTTTTACATGTTGCTGTCCAATTTTCCCAGCACCACTTATTGAAGAGGCTGTCTTTTTTCCATTGTATACTCGTGCCTCCTTTGTCAAAGATAAGGTGCCCATATGTGTTTGGGCTTACTTCTGAGTTCTCTATTCTGTTCCATTGATCTTCCTTTCTATTTTTGTGCCAGTACCATACTGTCTTGATCACTATGGCCTTGTAGTATAGTTTGAAGTCAGGAAGCCTGATTCCACCAACTCCATTTTTCCTTCTCAAGATTGCTTTGGCTATTCGGGGTCTTTTGCGTTTCCATACAAATCGTAAGATTTCTTGCTCTAGTTCTGTGAAAAATGCCATTGGTAATCTGATCGGGATTGCATTAAATCTGTAAATTGCTTTGGGTAGTACAGTCATTTTCACGATGTTGATTCTTCCAATCCAGGAACATGGTATATCCCTCCATCTGTTTATGTCATCTTTGATTTCTTTCATCAGTGTCTTAAAGTTTTCTGCATACAGATCTTTTGCCTCCTTAGGCAGGTTTATTCCTAGGTATTTTATTCTTTTGGTTGCAATGGTGAATGGGAGAGTTTCCTTAATTTCTCTTTCTGCTCTTCCGTTGTTAGTGTATAGGAATGCAAGAGATTTCTGTGCATTAATTTTGTATCCTGCTACTTTACTAAACTCATCAATGAGTGCTAGCAGTTTTCTGGTAGAGTCTTTAGGGTTTTCTATATATAGTATCATGTCATCTGCAAAGAGTGATAATTTTACTTCTTCTTTTCCAATTTGGATTCCTTTAATTTCTTTTTCTTCTCTGATTGCTGTGGCTAACACTTCCAAAACTATGTTGAATAACAGTGGTGAGAGTGGACACCCTTGTCTTGTTCCTGTTCTTAGAGGGAATTCTTCCAGTTTTTCTCCATTGAGAAACAATGTTGGCTTTTGGTTTGTCATATATGGCTTTTATGATGTTGAGGTAATTTCCTTCTATGCCCATTTTCTGGAGAGCTTTTATCATAAATGGATGTTGAACTTTGTCAAAAGCTTTTTCTGCATCTATTGAAATGATCATATGGTTTTTATCCTTCAATTTGTTGATATGATGTATCACGTTGATTGATTTGCGTATATTGAAGAATCCTTGCATCCCAGGGATAAACCCCACTTGATCGTGGTGTATGATTTTTTTAATGTGCTGTTGCAGTCTGTTAGCTAGTATTTTGTTGAGGATTTTTGCATCTATATTCATCAGTGATATTGGTCTGTAGTTTTCTTTTTTTGTGACATCTTTGCCTGGTTTTGGTATCAGGGTGATGGTAGCCTCATAGAATGAGTTTGGGAGTGCTCCGCCTTCTGCAATATTTTGGAAGAGTTTGAGAAGGATAGGTGTTAACTCTTCTCGAAATGTTTGATAGAATTCGCCTGTGAATCCATCTGGTCCTGGGCTTTTGTGTGTTGGGAGATTTTTAATCACTGCCTCAATTTCTGTACTTGTGATTGGTCTGTTCATGGTTTCTATTTCTTCCTGGTTCAGTCTTGGAAGATTGTATTTTTCTAAGAATGTATCCATTTCTTCCAGGTTATCCAATTGATTGGCATATAGTTGCTTGTAGTAGTCTCTCATGATGTTTTGTATTTCTGAGGTGTCCGTTGTGACTTCTCCTTTTTCATTTCTAATTCTGTTGATTTGCATCTTCTCCCTTTTTTTCTTGATGAGTCTGGCTAATGGTTTATCAATTTTGTTAATCTTCTCAAAGAACCAGCTTTTAGTTTTATTTATTTTTCTTATGGTTTCTTTCCTTTCTTTTTCATTTATTTCTGCTCTGATCTTTACGATTTCTTTCCTTCTGCTCACTTTGGGGTTTCTTTGTTCTTCTTTCTCTAGTTGTTTGAGGTGTAAGGTTAGGTTGTTTATTCGATCATTTTCTTGTTTCTTAAGGTAGGACTGTATTGCTATAAACTTCCCTCTTAGAACTGCTTTTGCTGCGTCCCATAGGTTTTGGGTTGTTGTGTTTTCGTTGTCATTTGTTTCTAGATACTTTTTGATTTCCTCTTTGATTTCTGTAGTGATTCCTTGGTTGTTTAAGAGTGAATTGTTTAGCCTCCATGTGTTTGTCTTTTTTGCAGTTTTTTTCCTGTAATTGATATCTAGTCTCATGGCGTTGTGGTCTGAGAAGATGCTTGATATGATTTCAATTTTCTTGAATTTGCCGAGGTTTGATTTGTGACCCAAGATGTGATCTATCCTGGAAAATGTTCCGTGTGCACTTGAGAAGAAAGTGTAGTCTGTCGTTTTTGGATGGAATGTCCTATAAATATCAATGAAGTCGAGATGGTCTAATGTGTCATTTAAAGCTTGTGTGTCTTTATTTATTTTCTGTTTGGATGATCTGTCCATTGATGTAAGTGGGGTGTTCAAGTCTCCCACTATAATTGTGTTACTGTCGATGTCCCCTTTTATAGCTGTTAGCATTTGCCTTATGTATTGAGGTGCTCCTATATTGGGGGCATAGATATTTACCATTGTGATATGTTTTTCTTGGATGGATCCCTTGATCATTATGTAGTGCCCTTCCTTGTCTCTTTTAATAGTCTTTACTTTCAAGTCTAATTTGTCTGATATGAGTATTGCTACTCCAGCTTTCTTTTGACTTCCATTTGCATGGAATATCTTTTTCCATCCCTTCACTTTCAGTCTATATGTGTCCCTTGGTCTGAAGTGGGTTTCTTGTAGGCAGCATATAGAAGGGTCTTGTTTTTGTATCCATTCAGCCAGTCTGTGTCTTTTGGTTGGAGCATTTAATCCATTTACATTTAAAGTGATTATTGACATGTGTGTTCCAATTACCATTTTCTTAATTGTTTTGGGTTTGTATTTGTAGGTGTTTTCCTTTTCTTGTGTTTCCTACTTAGAGAGGTTCCTTTAGCACTTGTTGTAAGGCTGGTTTGGTGGTGCTGAATTCTCTTAACTTGTGCTTGTCTGGAAAGCTTTTGATTTCTCCCTCAAATCTGAATGAGATTCTTGCTGGGTAGAGTATTCTTGGCTGTAGGTTTCTCTCTTTCAGGACTTTCAGGATATCCTGCCATTCCCTTCTGGCCTGCAGAGTTTCTGTAGAAAGGTCAGCTGTTATCCTTATGGGTTTTCCCTTATATGTTGCTTGTTGCTTTTCTCTTGCTGCTTTTAATATTTTTTCTTTGTGTTTAATTGTTGTTAGTTTGATTAATATGTGTCTTGGTGTATTTCTCCTTGGGTTTATTCTGTATGGGACTCTCTGTGCTTCTTGGACTTGGTTCATTATTTCCTTTCCCATGTTGGGGAAGTTTTCCACTATAACCTCTTCAAATATTTTCACAGACCCTTTCTTGTTTTCTTCTTCTTCTGGGATGCCTATAATTCGAATGTTGGTACGTTTAAGGTTATCACTGAGGTCTCTGAGGCTGTCTTCTAGTCTTTTTATTTTTTTATCTTTTTCCTGCTCTGTGGCGTTTATTTCTTCCATTCTATCTTCCAACTCACTTATTCGTTCTTCTGCCTCAGTCATTCTGCTGGTTAGAGCATCTAGAGTATTTTTAATTTCAGTTATTTTGTTATCCATTGCTGTTTGTTTTTCTGAGTTCTTATGAACTGTTTCTTGTACTTTCTCTAATTTGTTATCGAGATTTTGTATCATTTTTACTATCATTACTCTAAATTCTTTTTCAGGCATTTTTCCTATTTCCTCCTCATTTATTTGGTCTTGTGGGTTTTTTTCCTGCTCCTTTGCCTGCATGGTGTTTCTTTGTTTCCTCATGGTTGTCCAAGCTTTTGGGGTTGCTTGTCCTGGTGATAGAGGTGTTTATAGAAGACTGTCCAAGCCTCAGACTAATGTCCAAGTATTGGATTAGACGAATATTCAGTCGGCTATGTCAGGTTCTCCGCAGCCCTTTCCGGTGTCCGAGGCCGTCTGCTGGTGTTCAGCTGGTTCTCTGTGGGAATGACTGTGTCCTTCCGTGCATTCCCAATGCATCTGTGGAGAGGGATGCACTCCACGTCTCTCTACTTCGCCGCCATCTTTTTCTCTCCCAGATTTATTTTTAACTGAGGAAAACACTGGCATATACAGGTTCGTGGCACAAACAGTATCCCCTTTGGGTGGGATTACAAAAGGCACCTCTCTGTACAGAGGATTTAGAAAGCCCTGGGCTAAGGCTGAATCTGCACAACCATAAATTATGGCCTTGGGGAAAGAAATTTCAAAACCAGACACCTTCAGAAGACTAAAGGAATCAGATTTGGGGGGCTAGAGTGGAGACTAGGGATCATTAGCCCAGTACCTGCACTTTACAAAATGAGGAAACCCAAGACCAGCATGGTTGAGTGATGTGTACCCCCACACTTACAAAGGTTATAGACAGGACTAGAACATAGAGAGGTACGCTGGCCAAACCCAGTGCACACTCTTATGAAGCTGTGTTGCCTCCTAGAAGAAAAGGAGTCAAAGTGAAGATGGGTAGGGCAACCAAGTTTTGGCCTAGTTGGGAACTTAAAATACGAAATTTGAAGAGCTCCCCCACCACAAAGAATTATGGTTATGATGAACATTCAAGTCTTATACATACAGCTGCATTTTTGTTTTTATTAGGTACATGAAAAACAATTAGTGAGGCTATCCTGCAGATACTGGGGATTATCCTCATCAGCTGGGCAGTAAGAAGAGGGAGGCAGAGTCCTTTGGTCTTCTGAGACCCTTAATAAAGGAAAGGGAAACAACTGCTTTAGGCACTGAGGAAGATCTGTGGCTGTGAGTTCCAGAACTCTGATGTAGAAATGCTGGTGAGGACTGTAATATAGATTCTCATCATCTAAAATTGATCAACATGGTTTTACTGCTGACTTTTTAGGAATAGAGGAGGAGAACCAAGTTTTGTTTTTGTTTTTTTCACAAATTCAAATGTGTCTTGGGATTAGATAAGGTTTTTTCTGTCTTTTTTTGTTTTTTAACACCTTCCAGATTCTTTTGGGGAACTGAAATTCTTATTACTGACTTGCTCTATTGTTTATAATATTGATAGAAAATCATATCCATTCAAGATTACCCAAGAAATCTGTCCAGAGGAATGGTTTTAGAGATAAAGAATTAACTAAATGTACCCATATTATAAAGAATTAAATGCTTTACCAAAATTTGTTCTAATAAATGAGTTAGGAGACAAATATAGCCCAAAAAACTATTGAAATCATTATTATGCAAACAGAAAAATGAAGTATAAAGATACAGGTTTTAAGAAATAATAATGAATAATAATATGCCACATGAATTATACACTATAACATCATAACCAAAAAAATAACTTACTTTATAGCTGTTATAATTTGGTCTGACTTAATACTGGATTCTAATGAATCAAATGTAACAGTACAAAGCACCTGAAAAAGAAGCAACAAAATTCCTCAGGCTTTAAATTACTAACAACAAAGATGAAATCTAAAAACATTTGAAGAACCCACTTAGCTTTTAAAGAAATGAGATAAGTACATTCTATTCAAAACTTGTCAAGGTACAGAAAACATTTATTCATTCCATAAACATTAGAAATTATATTATTTGCACATTATAAATATTATGTGTAAACCTCAATAATCCAGAAGTCTAATATCACTAAGACTACATATGTAAAGCACTAGGGAGTGCTTGGGGAGTAGGAGAGGAAGAGGAATATTTTAAAACCTGAGCATAAAGGAATCCTCAATAAAGGTTCAGCCAATAAAACTGCCTGCTTAAAACTGGGAAGAAAAAAAAAAACTCTAAAAAGACTGGAGGGACATAACATAATCCAAAGACTCTACAATGTATCATTCACAACATCCAGCATACAACCTACAAAAAAACAAACAAAAACCAAACAAACAGGAAATAGGGCCCATTCTCAAGAGAAAAGACCATGACTAGAGACGGCCCCTGAGCTGAATCAGATGTTGGATTAACAGACAGGTGTTTTCAAGAGCTATTATAATTGTATTCAAGGACATACAAAAGAACCAATAGAAATTCTAGAACTGAAAAATATATCATAAGGAAAGAAGATGGCAAGGGTCAGTGAACATGAAGATGGATTAGAAGAAATTGCCCACTCTACAGAACAAAAGGGGGGTGGGGGGGGAGAAAGCCTCCAGGACCTGTGGGACAATATCAAAAAAACTAAACATAGGTACTTGGAATCACAGAATGAGAGAAAAGAGAGAATGAGATAGAAAAAAATATATGAAATTAGAGCTGAAATTTCTCGTTTGATGAAAGATACAAATTTACAAGTTTAAAACTCAAGAAACTCTTAGGATAAATAAAAGAAAACCACACTTTTCATAGTCATACCACTGAAAGCTAAAGACATAGAAACTCTTGAAAGCACCCAGATGAAAAACAATAACATACCGGGAACAATGATTTGAATGCGCCCTGACTTCTCATCAGAAAAAAAAAAAAAAATACAAAAAACAGTAAACCATTTCTTTAAGTGCTAAAAAAATTTTTTTAAAATTAAAAAAAAAATTTTAAAAAATAACCATCAACCCAGAATCTATATTCTGGCAAAAAGATTCTTTGTAATAAGATAATGACATTTTTAGATAAATGAAAAATAAGAATTTGTGATCAGAAGAGCCATAGGACAATATTAAAGGAAGTCTTGTCAGATTGAAGGGAAATAATACTAAATGGAAACTTGGATCTTCAGGAAGAAATAAAAATCATCAGAAATGGCAAATATGTGGATCATATAAAAGACTATCTTTTCCCTTTAAGTACATAATTGTTTAAAATAGAAGTTATAATGTTGCCATGTGGAGTTACAACACATGTAGATGTAACTCAAGACAACTACAGCATAAAGGATGGAAGGAGGGGCAAACAGACCTAAGTGGTTGCAAATTTTACCCATTTTGTGTGAAGTGAAAAAAATAAACTGTAAAAATACTGTGAGAAATTAAGGATGTATACTGTATTCTCTATAGTAATCAGTGTAAAATAGCACAGAGGTACAGCTAAAAAGCAACAAATTAAAATGGAGATCTAAAAAATATTCAATTAATCCAAAAAGAAGGCAGAAAGAATAGAAAAACAAAAAACAGAGGGGCTAAATGAAAACATAATAAAATGAGAGACTAAATTCAGTCAATAATTAAATTGAACATTAATGGACTAAACATTCCAGTTAAAAGGCAGAGACTGTCAGAATGGCTAACAAAAATATACAAAATATCTTAATAGTTATTTTTTAACTTTATTAAAAGGCATAAAAGAAAACCCAAATCAAAGGAGAGATAAGACTATATTTACTGTAAAGACTGATTGAAATTGTAAAAATATCATTTTTTACTCATTCCATAAATTCAATGCAAAACCAATCTAAATCATATCGATAGAAAGATTTTTTTTCAGAACTTGATACACTAAAATATAAATGAAAGAACAAATGTACCAGAATAGCTAAGACAATTTTGGGGGGAGAGAGAAGGAAGAATAAAAACGGAGGATTTGCCCCTCAGATTTTAAAATATATCCCAAAACTATAATAATTAATACAGTTTGACACAGCCCCCAGAACAATGGAAGAGAGTATAGTTCAAAAATGTATGTATTTATAAACTTTGAATATAAGGTAACATTACAAATCAATGGGAAAAATGAATATTTATTTAAAAATTATCATTTATTTATTTATTGGCTGCGTTGGGTCTTCGTTACTGTGCACAGGCTTTCTCTAGTTGTGGTGAGTGGGGGCTACTCTTCATTGTGGTGCACAGGCTTCTCATTGTGGTGGCTTCTCCTACTGCAGAGCACGGGCTCTAGGTGTTTGGGCTTCAGCAGTTGTGGCACGTGGGCTCAGTAGTTGTGGCTCACGGGCTCTAGAGCACAGGCTCAGTAGTTGTGGCACAAGGGCTTAGTTGCTCTGTGGCATGTGGGGTCTTACCAGCCCAGGGATCGAACCTGTGTCTCCCTGCAGATTTTTAACCACTGCCCCACTACGGAAGCCCAAAATGAATTTTTAGTAAACAGTGTTGTAAAACTGGCTTACTCTGGAGGGTTCCACCTCATACCATGTATAGGAATAAACTCCAAGATAGATTAATAGTCTAAATGTAATAGCTAAAAATATAAAGTTAACAGAAAAAGTAGGTGCATAACTTTGTGACTTTGGGATAAGGAAGGAGTTCTTTAAGAAGACTTCAAAACTAAAGATTTCAGGTTCACTTTAGACATATATAGGCACACCTTATTTTACTGCACTTCACTTTATTGTGTTTAACTTTTTATTTGCAGATAAGGCCTTTTTAACAAATTGAATGTCTGTGGCAACTCTGTGTCAAGCAAGCAGGTATATCAGTACCATTTTTCCAACAGCATTTGCTCATTTTGTGTCTTTGTGTCAAATTGTGGTAATTCTTGCAATTTTCAAAACATCCACCAGCAAAAAGATATGACTTGCCGAAGGCTCAGATGGTTAGCATCTCTTAGCAATAAAGTATTTTTAAATTAAGGTTTGTACATTGGTTTTTTTTTTTGACATAATGCTATCACCCAGTTAACAGACTACAGTATAGTATAAAACGTGAGTTTTATATGCACTGGGAAACCAAAACATTTGTGTGATTTGCTTTATGATGACATTTACTTCACTGCGGTGGTTTGGAACTGAACTTGTAGTATCTCCGAGGTATGCCTATAGCAGGCTACCGTAAGCAAAGTTAAAAGGTATATGGCAAAGAGGGAGATGATACAAATTATGGTTACTGAAAAGGACTGATATTTAAAACGCATAAGAACTCACTGAAAAATAGCAGGAAAAACAAAGTAAACCATATTAAAAAAAGGAAAAAAAATTGGTCAAAGGACATGAGCAGATAATTCACAAAAGAGCAGACCTTAACTTTGCTCAACTCTAGGGACATTATCTATGTGAAGAGTGCCCTGGAGGTATGTAGCCCCCCAGGGTATGGTTTATACAGTTATCATGCTGACTGGCTATCATATAGAGATGTTCATTCCTCATCAGGAAACAAATGAAAGCAATGACATCCCACTTTGTATCCATTAGATGGGCAAAATTAGTGATTAACATAATTAAGAAAAGCATAATACCATATGTGAAACAATGCATTTACATATATGTTAAATATAAGAGAACAGGTGCCTATGTAGAGGAAAAGAATAGGACTGAGGTTCAGGCTAAATGGAGAAAACAAGTGAAGGCCTGGAATAGACCAACAATGACAATATGTCATAAACTGAGGAGTATGAGTGACTTAATTTTGTGCACCTAAGATTAAAAGAAAAATGAAATAAAAATACCAGATAATTCTAGAAAATGCAAATTAATTTGCAGTGACAAAAGCAGATCAGTAGTTGCCTGAGGAAAGGGAGGGGAGCAGGGAGAAGAGACTATAGAAAGGCATGAGGAAACTCTTGGGAACATGTTCATTATCTTGACTGTTAAACATTTAAAAAAAATCAGATATTACTCTAAATAGATAATAAATGCCATATGCTAAAAACCTACATAATGTACTTCTATTAAAACTAATTAAGCAATCCTCTTTTGGCAAATAATTGTAGCTTTTTACATATATTACCTGTGTTTGTCCCCTTTGAAATAATGATGATCCATGAAGAATTTTAAACATATCTACCTCACAATTTATATTCCTAAGTGAAGTCAAATCCCGACCATCGCACCTACAGTAATAAAGGAAATAATTTTGTAAAGCAGTATTGGAAGTCATAAAACTCACGAGGTATATCTTGATCCCTACCAGGAAGTTCTCAACTTGAATGGCATATCATAATCACCTGTAGAACTTAAAAAAAGAAAATGGATACCTGGGCCCTATCCTAAGTCCCACAATTAGAATCTCAAGGGTTGTGACCCATACACTTATACTGTTAAAAGCTCTGCAGGTAATTCTGACATGCAGTCATGGCTGTGAAGCAGTGCTCTACATGAGGCCCACAGAGAGTCGAACACATCTACACAATCCACACACTCTTCAACAGGTATCCATTTATAAAATAAACATTATATAGTTCTTTCCTGTTATCTGAAAAAAAGTTTCTTGCTTTGAGCAAGTGCCACTTTTGAGGAAACCTGCAGAGAGCACATGCTTCAATTCCATCAAAAAAGGATATGTTTACCTTTTATATTCATTCAAAATAATACTTCTAAAAACATCCTTTGCAGCAATATTGAAGGATTCTATTATTTCATAGGAATCAACCTCTGGAAATTTTTCTGTAGAAGAAAGAGAAACCAAAACAAAGATTTTCTCTTTTTGGAAGATAAGATTTCTCTTAAGTTCACACTACCAAATCAATTAACTATGGGAGTAAGCCAAGGGAGTTGACTCTGAACATTTAGTCCTCAAAGTAGATAAATTAAATGTTTTTAAGCAGGAGAGACACAGGTATTATACTCAAGTGCACTGTTAATGGAAACTTAGTTTACTTTCTACTAGAATAGTGCTTTGAAGTCAGCTCTCTATTGCATTATGTTACCTGACAAATCAAGCCAACCATATTATGAGAAGGTTTAACTGATACTTTTAAGAGTAGTCTCCTTCACTGTTTTGCCTTAGGAACTTTCATCTTGGTCCACAAATAGAGGAATAATTTTTTTTTATATATTACAAATCCCTACCAACTAGTTTTTAGTTAACATTGATCAAATTCTTTCATAATCCATGTAACTTTACATGTCTTTAAATGCATTTAATCTGTATAGCAATTTATGAGATAAATTATATTACTATTATCCCCATTCTACAGAAGAAAAAACAGGCCTAAAGAGGAGGAGTAAATTGCCTGATATCACCCAGGTAGTAACTGACAGCTGTGACCTGAATATAGATCTGTTTGTCTATGCTTATGCTTTTAAATGTTAAGCTGTTTTATCTTACCAACTGATTTATGCCAAGTTTTAAGCACGTTCTCTTAAGCATTTGGTTTATTAAATATAACTTTAAAGTAACCAGAACGTAAGAAATGGCCACTGAAAGAGAGATATATTAAGAATTGTGTCTTTGTCGGGCAAGAATAATTTTAAATATTATATTTTAATGTGAACTTTTATGCTTTAACTGGGTTGCACTTGGAGAGGAAAATAATTAGTAACAAAACATTTAAAATATTATCCTATGAACCCAGAGACATGAAGGTCTTCTATTAGGTATTAATACAAACAAAATCACTTTCTTTTAGGTAAGGCAACAGGCGTTATACAGTTTCTAATTCTTAATAGGATGAAATACAGTGAGAAAAGACCAAACTTTTTCAATGGCAATTATAGGTAATGGCCTTAATATCAATGCTAGCAGCAGAATTTTTGTCTTAACATAAGATTTTGTCTTAACATAAGACACTCGGGTGAGAGGAAATTTGTCTATTAGCAGAAAAATTAGCAAGAACTGTATGTCATGCCTGCTACACATTCAGTTTGTGAATGATATTAAACAATAAAATTCTTGGTTTAATAATTTAGAGAGCAAGATCCTCTAAAATCTAAATTTTACAAATTCTACATGTTAATAAAAACATCAGTTAACACTTACTGAACACTTGCTATGTGCCAGGCACAGATGAAAATGACTTATTCACTCAATCCCCACAAATCATGTATTATTAATATTGCAATTTTACAAATTAAGAACTCAAGAATTTTAAAGAATATCTTTTAGGTTTTCATATGACAGGACACAAGATACCCATTTTGAAGTACAAGACTTTGATTCAGAAAAGATGAGGAATACCTCACATTCAGCATTTTTATTGGTGCCCACTCTGTGTCAGATGCAGTTCTTACCCATTCATAGAAGTCAACTTAACCATAATATCAGGATGTATTATTATCTCAAGTTTACTAAAGATAAAACTAAGGAGTAATGAGAACAACTGATTTGTTCAAGGTCTCACAACTATAATTTTAAAATCCATTATTTTCTTTAAACATTTTTTTAAACTAAAAAAAAAAATTTACCTTTTAGTTGTTCCTCTGTATCTAATCTTATCTTGTTAACAGCTTCATCTCTGGAAATCTAAAAGTCGAGGCTCAGTTATTATATATATATGGCAACATTTAACATTTCTCTTTTTTAAATTACTATACAATTAACACATTGTAATAGTGATCAGATTTCTCTGATGATAATATTCTTTAAAAGATTGGAACTGGTTATTAATCTGTAGGAAACATTACCTGTTTAATTCATTTAAATATATTTCCACACTTCGCTAAAACTTTTATTAATCGACAAAAGGAGAATGGAGAAGCAAACAGCTAGGATTTTATTTAGCTTTCTGTTTAGAGATTCTTCATAAAAATAGGACAAATATTCGTAAACAAAATTGTATAAGCTATGACAAAGAAGAATTCCCACAACAATTATATAAACAAAATTCAGGTATACCTACTTTATCATGTTCATGATCTGTAAAAACTGCATAGAGTTTTTCCATGGCGAGTCTATTTTAAGCATAAAATAAATGTCAGCATAATATTTGGAAACACTACGCAGTGACTATTTTAACAAAACTGAAATATTTAATAAACTAAAATATTTAACATTTCATAAAGCGTTAAAAATATGTATTTACTGCTCTGTAACACTGCTAATCTGTACGGAGTGCTTATGTGCAGGCGCTGTTATAAGGACTGGGCATATAGTGCTGGTTGTATTTTTTTTCGAGAACGTCAACAGTTTCCTTAGATATTCAAATATCTTATGCTTTATACTCTTTTTTCCTTGACAGAGAGATATGATTATCTGAATCTTGACCAATAAACTCACTCTCCCTATTCCTTTGAGATTCAAACTTAGGCCCTTGAAGAGGGATGTGGGTTTATCCTTTTTAAAGCATTAGACTGGTACTGATGGCAATGACTCTTAAAATAGAAGGGTGCTATTTAAGAAGTAATGCTTCCATGAGAAGTTTTTTCTGAGAGGAAATTAAATCTGGTGACACTTTCATATTTTCTTTTGTACAGATATTCTTACTTATGAGCGTGTTTCACAATCTCTGGTGAAGGGACAAATAACTTCTGAGGTGTCCTCTTGGCAACACCAATTTCTTTTACCAACTGCTGGATGCCCTGAATTATTTGTTGTGTATATTTTACTCCCACTTTGATAGCATGGCAAAAGTCCTGCTGTAAAATATTCTCTGCAGAGGCTTCCAACATGACTAAAAGACAAAAGGAAAAAAAAAAAAAAAAAAAAAAGACAGCCATTGAACCTTTCACCAATATAGCATTTTCAAATACCATGACATGACATAAATACTACAGATGAATCCTGTTTATTAATTCACCTTTTTGATTTCTTTCTTCAGAATCAACGTAATTCCAAAATATAAACAGTAGTAAATGAATAAAGATACCTTGGTATTTGAAGTTAGGTTTATATTCTTCATAAATTTAATGAGGGATTTTTCATAAAAAATGAAACAGAAAAGAAACTATGCACACAATTTTTTTTTAAAAGATTTTCTTGATGTGGACCATTTTTAAAGTCTTTATTGAATTTGTTGCAATATTGCTTCTGTTTTATGTTATGGTTTTTTTGGCCACAAAGCATGTGGGATCTTAACACCCTGACCAGGGATTGAACCTGCATCCCGTACACTGGAAGGCAAAGTCTTAACTACTGGATGCCAGGGAAGTCCCTGCACACAATTTTTTATAACAGCTTTATAAAATTCAAATACCATAAAATTCCATCTTTTAATGTGTACAGTTGCATCTATTTTTAAAATGTATTTAAAATGAAAATTTAAAATATCAGCACAGTAAGTGTCCAATAAATGTTTCCTGTTTAACAATTATTTGATATGACCTCCCACTTAATTTGGTAATTGTCACATTGTCTAATTCTTGCACAGGTGGGGAAATCTTTGCAGTGATACTGTAAGTAAGCTAACTAGAGAACCCTAGCTACTACCATAAAAAAGTTGTTTTTATAGTTTTGTAACAGTAAAACTCCTGTGTAAGGCAGGGAAGCTCCAAAGTAAGGCTTTTAGCATGGTATCTAGGTATAATCTACTATTCAGCTTTGGCTTCAGTTTCTACAGGGCTGAACAGACTCCTGCCAACTTGTGTGCCATTTCTGGCATTTCTCAACTTGTCCAAAGTAGAAGATCATGTAATGCAGTTACCATCATAACTAATACATTCAACCACATCATGTTGTCATTAAGATTTATAATTGCCTAAAAAGTCACTTCTAAAGGCGTCTAGACATAATTGAGAATGGAAAAAAATCTACTTATGTTGGAATTCCATCAGTCAATTGAAGCAGACCTGTGAAACTACAACAAAAGATCTAACATTTGTGTCATTGGTGTCCTGGAAAAAGAGGAGAAAGATGGCAGGGCTAAAAAGTACTAAGGGAAAAATAGCGAGAAACTCCCCAAATTTAATGGAGACATAAACCTGCATACTAAAGAAGCTGAATAAACCATACATTGGATAATCCAAAGAAAGATAATCACAATTAAATTTCTGATAGCCAAAAACAAAGAAAAAATCTTGAAACCAGCCAGAGAAAAACAATACCTTACCCATATGGGAAAAGCAATTCAAACAACAGCAGATTTATCATCAGAAACCATGGAGGCCAGAAGGAACAGACATTAATATTTTTCAGGTGCTGAAAGAAAAGAGCTGTCAACCCAGAATCCTATACCCAGTAAAAATATTTAGGAATGAAGGAGAACTCAAGACTCTTAGATGAAAGAGAATGAAGAAAATTTGTCACCTTAAAATGGCTAAAGGAAGTTCTCTAAACAGAAAAGAGACAATAAAGGAAGAAACCTTGTTAAGCAAACCATGTTAAGAACATGCTAAGCAGAAATATGGGTAAATACAATACACTTTCCTTCTCTGGAATTTTCTAAACTGTTTGATGGCTGAAGCAAAAGCAAAAATTGTAACAGTTCCCTGTTGTGGTTCTAAATGTAGAGAAATATTAAAGTAATACACATGTGGGAGGGTGAAGGGGGGTGAGGTTTCGATTCTTCACTTGAGGCATGAAGAAGCTTCCTCTGATACCATATGGAGATGGTTATATCCTTCTTCTTATTTGTATTCACATGACATCTCTCACTTTCACAGAGTTAAATTGGAGATTTAAAAACATGCCTTTAATGCATATAAATTATACCTGAGTAAACTGATTTAAAAAAGAGAATATGAAGAGAATATGGTAAAGAAAATGAATATCACAAACTTTGTTTTCACCAAGTAAACTTCAAAGCAATTCATTTTTTTTTGTAATTTTTTTTTTTTGGTTGTATTGGGTCTTCATTGCTGTGTGCAGGCTTTCTCTAGTTCCATCAAGTGGGGGCTACCCTTCATTGTGGTGCGCGGGCTTCTCATTGTGGTGGCGTCTCTTGTTACGGAGCATGGGCATAGGTGCACGGACTTCAGCTGCAGCATGCAGGCTCAGCAGTTGTGGCATGTGGGCCCTAGAGCGCAGGCTTAGTTGCTCCGTGGCATGTGGGATCTTCCCGGACCAGGGATCAAACCCATGTCCTCTGCATTGGCAGGCAGATTCTTAACCACTGTACCAACAAGGGAAGTCCCAGCAATTCTTCTTTTTTTTTTTTTTTTAATTTTATTTTTTTGGGGGTACACCAGGTTCAATCATCTGTTTTTATACACATATCCCTGTATCAGCAATTCATTTTTAAAAGTGCTTTATAAGAAAATTCCTTATTGTTTTGAGTCTGTAGACCTGTGCTGCCCCATATAGCTATTTGCTTTTACATAAGTTAAGATTATATAAAAATAAAAATTTAGTTCCTTAGTCACTAGCCACATTTTAAGTACTCAGTAATCACATGTTCAGATATAAAACATTTCCTTCATTGCAGAGAGTTCTACCGGACAGCACTGCCATAGAGGCTAAAACTTTAAACAAAAAAGCTTGTCAAAATGATTGCTCTAAAAAAAAAAAAAAAAAGATTGCTCTGAACTTAACTATTTTCAATAGTTGAAGATAAGGGAATTTTGAGATTAGTTGAAGCTATGAATTCTAGATACAATTTTTTTTCTTAAAATTTGTTACTGGTGTACTTTTTTCCTAAATTATATCCTAGTATACACAGAAAGATTCGTGATATTAAATGTACCAGTTGTAAACAAGCATCTAAATGGCACTGTGCAGAATAATGACTGCTGAAGTAACCTAGCAGTTGACAGCGCACAGAAATTATTCTTGCCCTAAGCAGAAATAGAGACAAAGACACAGAGAACAAACATATGGATACCAAGGGGGGTAGGGGGTGTGTGTGGGGGATGAACTGGAAGATTGGGATAGACATATATACACTAGTATGTATAAAACAGATAACTAATGAGAACCTACTGTTTAACACAGGGAACTCTACTTAATGCTCCGTGGTGACCTAAATGGGAAGGAAATCCAAAATAGAGGGGATATATGTATACGTGTAGCTGATTTACTTCTATGTAGAGCAGAAACTAACAAAACATTGTAAAGCAACTATACGCCAATAAAAATTAATTACAAAAATAGAAAAGTAGATCAATGGAACAGAATAGAGAACCCAGAGGTAAACCCACACACACATGGGCACCTGATCTTTGACAAAGCAGGCAAGAATATACAATGGAAAAAAGACAGCCTCTTCAGTAAGTGGTGCTGGGAAAACTGGACAGCTACATGTAAAAGAATGAAATTAGAACACTTCCTAACACCATACACAAAAATAAACTCAAAATGGATTAAAGACCTAAATATAAGGCCAGACACTATAAAACTCCTAGAGGAAAACATAGGCAGAACACTGTATGACATACATCAAAGCAAGACCCTTTTTGACCCACCTCCTAGAATAATGGAAATAAAATCAAGAATAAACAAATGGGACCTAATGAGACTTTTTTTTTTCCTAATGAAACTTAAAAGCTTTTGTACAGTGAAAGAAACCATAAACAAGACAAAAAGACAACCCTCAGAATGGGAGAAAATACTTGCCAACGAAGCAGCGGACAAAGGATTAATCTCCAAAATATACAAGCAGCTCATGCAGCTTCATACCAAAAAAGCAAATAACCCAATCCACAAATGGGCAGAAGACCTAAAAAGACATTTCTCCAAAGAAGACATGCAGATGGCTAACAAACACATGAAAAGATGCTCAACATCACTAATCATTAGAGAAATGCAAGTCAAAGCCACAGTGAGGTATCACCTGACACTGGTCAGAATGGCCATCATCAAAACATCTAGAAACAATTAATGTTGGAAAGGGTGTGGAGAAAAAGGAACTCTCCTGCACTGTTGGTGGGAATGTAAGCTGGTATAGCCGCTATGGGAAACAGTTTGGAGGTTCCTTAAAAAACTACAAATAGAACTACCATATGATCCAGTAATCCCACTACTGGGCATATACCCAGAGAAAACCATAATGCAAAAAGAAACATGTACCATAATGTTCATTGCAGCACTATTTACAATAGCCAGGACGTGGAAGCAACCTAAATGCCCGTCAACAGATGAATGGATACAGAAGATGTGGCACATATATACAATGGAATATTACTCAGCCATAAAAAGGAATGAAACTGAACTATATGTAATGAGGTGGATAGACCTAGAGACTGTCATACAGAGTGAAGTAAGCCAGAAAGAGAAAAACAAATACCATATGCTAACTTATATATATGGAATCTGAAGAAATGGTACTGATGAACCCAGTGACAGGGCAAGAGTGGAGATGCAGATGTAGAGAACGGACCTGAGGACACGGGGCTGGGGTGGGGGGCGAAGGGGAAGCTGGATGAAGTGAGAGAGTAGCATAGACATAGATACACTACCAAATGTAAAACAAATAGCTAGTGGGAAGTTGCTGTATAACAAAGGGAGATCAACTCAATGATGGATGATGCTTTAGAGGGCCAGGAGAGGGAGGGTGGGAGGGAGTCACGGGAGGGAGGGGATATGGGGATATTTGTATAAATACAGCTGATTCACTTTGGTGTACCTCAAAAACTGGTACAAGTGTGTAAAGCAATTATATTCCAATAGAGAGCTTAAAAAAATTAATTAAAAAAAAAGAAATTGTTCTTGCCCTATAAGGTCAAAGTTTAAAGATTCAGATTACTAAATATTTTAATAATGAAGCAGTAGCAATTACTTTTTCATATTTTTGTATCCCAGAAGTTCCATGATGGTGGTATTTGACTTGGACCCAATATTAAGTTTAACATATGAACATGGGGTCAAATGTATATTTGGTGTACCTTGACAAAAGCACAGAGAATTGGCTGAATATCTTCATGAAAATAGTGATGCATAAGTCATAAGTGGATGCTGGTAATTTCTGAAACCAGTCTCCTTACTGGGGAGTAAGAAGGCACACACTTTTTTACTATTCCTAACTTTTTACTCCTTATAGGTTGGTTCTGAATCACTTTCAGCCTCCTTATAATTACTCAGGACTACCCTGTGATGGTTTAAGCAGTTTCTGGTCTCACTCCTCCATCTAGAGAGGAACAGGTGAGAACAGCCAGCTGGAAGACTGCCTATTGGGTTTCTGTGGCATGCCACAGATACAGTAAAGCGCCTTAGTTCATTCCTCCAATATCTATTTAAAATTAGAGGGGTTCAAATTCTAAGGCAGATACAGGGTATATGACCATTTAGAAACAAGCTATTTTGTGTCTTAATGGTAATAGCAGGTATTAACCATTTGCTTACTAGGTACTATGCTGCATACTTTACAAACCTTGAATTAATCATAATGGCCCTGTAAAGTAGTCAAATCGATTTACTAATTGAAGGTAAAAGAACATTGTAACTTTCAGCAAAAAATTCAGATTTTGACCAAGTGAACTTCAAATAGTAAACCAATACTCTGCCCAAAGCCCTTTCTGAGATACTCAAATATGATATAGGGGTCATTCATTATTCAGAACCTCCCCAAATCTGTGGAATCCTCTCTATATTGTGATCCCACTTTCTGGAGGTAGAATCTAAAATCTATTTCCTTGCCTCCCTTGTAGTCAGTGATGCAAATGTGTCACACTTTTGTCCAATAAGATGTAAGTGGAAACTGCTATGTGGGGGCTTCTCGGAAAGCTCTTTAAAAGGGAGGGTGACTTACTCAGAGAGCACACACCTTTTTACTATTCCCCTTTTTCTTTTTTCTTCTTCTTGCCTGCAAGTCAGATAAGTTGGCTAGAGCTCTGATAGCCAGTTCATAAGCATGAAGATGTAGGCCATACCCTGAGGATAGCAGAGTAGAAGCTAGAAAGAATCTATATTTCTTAAGACATTACAGAGCTGCTGTAACTGTCCTGGATTTATTACCTCTGAATTTTTGTCACTTGAGAGAAAAATTAAGTTCCCATCTTGTTTAAGCCTTATTATTTAGTTTAACCACACAATCCCTAACTAACATGTAGATAATACACAATTCCTGTTTCATGTGTTTGTCTATCATATAGTACCTAATTCTAACTCATTACTAACACTGCAAAAGAAGAAGTTGGAAATGAGGTGTTCCCCACATTAACTGTACAAAAAAGCACTAAAAGTTTAATAGTTTACATTTCATCAAAATGTTCCCACATCAGGACTTCCTAGGTGGCACAGTGGTTAAGAATCCACCTGCCAATGCAGGGAACACGGGTTCGAGCCCTGCTCTCGGAGGATTCCATGTGCCGCGGAGCAACTATGCCCATGTGCCACAACTGTTGAGCCCATGTGCCACAACTATTGCAGCCCAAGCACCTGGAGCCCATGCTCCACAGCAAGAGAAGCCACTACAATGAGGAGCCCGCACACCACAATGAAGAGCAGCCCCTGCTCTCAGCAACTAGAGAAAGCCCGCGTCTAGCAACAAAGACCCAAAATAGCCAATAAATAAAATAAATTTATTAAAAAAAAAATGTTCCCGCATCAGAAGATCCCATGTCAAAAAGTTCCAGACATCAAATGTCACAAAGTAGAATAAACTGCTAAGAGACCTTAATTAATTTGTCCATGGTTAACTGTGGCAGATGCTGGGTTTCAAACCCAGATCATTCTCTCTGTTGAAGCCCATCCTCCTTTAACAGAACCAGCTCCTGATTTTCATTCATGCAGTTATGACATTTTAGTTAGAAGGAGTGAAGGTGACCCACAGTCAGTGCATTTTTTCTACTTTATTACTAGTTTTCCACCTACTGGAAATATGATACCTCTTTCTTAGAGGACAACAAACAGACTTAGAATAACTACATTAGCTAAATTAACATATTTAAATAAATAAAACAATTAATTTACTACCAGATTTAGAACTTCAAATTTTAGACTAGCTTATCAGTCTAAAAATAATTACTATAATTATCTTCATAAAGATTTTTGTATATTTCAATCAGAGTTGTATAACAGTCTATAATTTTAGGTATTATTTGATATGAAGCAAGAGCACTACCAAAATAGAGCAGCAATAAAACAAAACAAAAATCTTTATGGCTAATTAACAAAACACACATACAAAAAAGAGTTTAAATACACTTTTAAGAAGCCAGAACTTGTAAGTAAAATCCAGAACAAATCTACCACTTAAACTACTTACCAATCTGACTTTTAGGTGCTCCTGTAACCACTAAATTTAAAGTACTGGAAGACATTTCTTTTCGTGTTGGGTTAACAACACATTCTCCATCAATCATTCCTATTCGTACTGCTCCTAAAATATATTAAAATATTGGCAATTGTTTAACAAAAACTCAGTTTTCAAGACAGTCCAGTGATGGCTTCAATGCATACTCAGTTCAATTGTGACCACAATAAAATCCATATCTCTATCATGGTATTTAAGACCCACAGATTATACTACCTCACCCTACCTTCTGGCCTCACTGGACCACTCAGTTGCGCAAATACACCATTTCTTCTACATCTCTGTGATTATGCTCATGCTCTTCTGGTCTAGAATGTACTTTCTCTAAGGCAAGTGCTTACCATTTGGCCCTACTAAGGTTCAGCTTAAATGTCAGTAACTCTGAGAAGCCCTCCTTGACAATTTGACCTCACAAGACTAAACCCTCCCTTCTTTATCATTTTCTTAGCACTCTGACTACACCTTTATTTTATAAGTATCAATAATTATTTGTCTGTTTCACTTACACTGAAACCAAGAACTGTCTCATTCATCTTTGTACCGCTGGTGCCTAGTCTGCCTTAGTTCCTTCCATGCTTAGTTCAGTATCTGGCATTTAGGACACTCAATAATTATTTACTCAATGAATCATGTGTATATTGCATGATTATAATTTATAAGAGCTGTAAGTTGCAAACATGTTTGTATTATCTTGAAAGACTATGTACTCTGATAATTTCTCAGTCCAAAAAAAGAAAAGTCCTCAAACAAAAGAGGCAACTAAGAAGTCAAAGTATCTAAGAACATAAAATAATCTCTAACACCATAGCATATTGCTATAGGAAACAAAACCCAAAGCAAAGAGAAAAATGTCTTAAAATGCTAATAGGACTCTTCTTAGAATGTCATCTAATTCAATTCCCTAAGAAATAATAAATCAGAGGCAATAAATCTGTGCCCTTGCTATAGCATGCTCACTCCTCTATTTCCCGAAAAAATATGTTTCTTATTTTCAAATCCTAACTTACCAATAGGTCCATTCCAAGGAATATCTGATAATGAGAGGGCTACAGAAGCTTTAAAAAAGGAAAAAAATAAGAGCTGAAGTAAAAATATTTCACTGCTTAAAAACAAAAAATCAAGAATAATAATTTTAATATTTATTTTTATACTTACCACCATTAATTGCTAGGACATCAGGTTCATTAATACCATCTACTGCTAACAGATTACAAAGGATCTGGTGCAAGGGAAAAAATTCAAAGCACTTAAAAAAAATCTACTTGATTTGGGAGGATTATCATTTCGATTAACATCTTGGCCTAAAATATAGGAGCACTATATGGTTAAAAGTAGGGGCTTTGTAGTCAAACCCCTTAATTCTGGTTATCATTTAAGTACGTGCCTGACCATAGACAAATTACTTAAATTAAGTCTCAGAAGTTTCCTCATCTTTAAAAGGAAAAATAATAGCATCTTCCTAAAAAATTCTTAGAAAAAGTATAGGAAATATTGTGTGTAAAGCATTTATAATACTGAGCATGTTGAAAGTATTCAGTAAATATTAGTTATGTTAATAAATGTTACATAAAAATATTGTTGTCTTCTGTTTGTTAAGCATAGACAAATAAATTACACTGTAATAATATGCCTATGTCATATACTTAGGAAAATAACTTCTTGAGGCAGTGACATCTTTGCAAAGGGATATTTGCAAGGCATATTTTTCTCAAATACATAAAAGTTTTTTAAAGTATATGAGTCATTATTCTGAAAGTAATATTCAGAAAGTATTAAAATATAACATAGTAGAGGTTTAGAGGACCCAGTGATAAAAATAGGTAATAAATATTAGTTGTGTTGACTGTCTTAGTCTATTACTAACATGATCTTCAAGGCCCAGCCTGTCCCCACCCACCTCAATCACTGTAACCTCTTTTCAAATGTACCAATTTCTTTCCTGCTTCAGGGCTTTTGTGTTTCCCATTCCATCTTCCTCCACTCCTACATTTTTGGCTAATTCCTACTGATAATTCAGCTCAAACTGACATCAAATAAACGTCAGCTTTTAAAAATTACTGTTTTTAAAAAAAACTTAATGTAAAATGCAGCAGGATCACCAAAAATTCTTATTTTGTAATGTTTATAATGTTCAGCCCAGGAAGTATTACATAGAGATCCATCAAGTCATTTTTTGATTGACCTGGAAACAAATAAACCTAAAACAGAACCTACCTGTGTATCATAAAAGTAGCCAGGTGGAAAGAGAGGTCTAATTGAACGATCTGACAACAGAAAGAAAAGAAAAGACATGAAATAGGGACAGAAGTTGCTTCACAGTTCAAAACTTTCCTCCCATTAACCACCAAGCTAAAAAATAATATAACTAGCCATTCAATAAAACAAAACAATAACAACAAAAACAAAACCCTTGGACTAATTTCTGAGAGGGACACAGATAAATGTTAATATACACATGCCCTAAAGACAAAAAAATAGCAGGGCAGGAGCACCCAAGTGTAAAACTGGGGAGCAACTTTTCATTCTGGTTCCATAGGCATCAGAATTCATTGCTTATTTGTTATTTATTTACATAAGCAGAGGAAAGAGACTTAAGACCAACAGCACACCAAAAGAAAATCCTTCCTTGGTATTCTGTGTCTGATGAATGCATATAAACATACACAAAGTAGAAATTTTGGGTAGAAGCACTATAATCTACAAATGATACCACGATATTTAAGGATGTCAAAGATTTGAAAGATTATAAAACATTTCAGTAGTTGATGAATATAACGCTTTCAGGAATTACTATGCTGAACACAAAAATGAAAAATAGGATAGGTTCAACGGAGTAGAGGCATGGGTCACAGAATTTATATAATTAATAGAAATTCATTCATTTGGTCAACAAATATTTATTGAATGCCTGTTTTGTGCTGGGCAGTATGCCAGGTGTAGGGGATTCAGTATTAAACAAAGAAAAAGTTTTTTCTCTCATGGACCCCACATCTGAGTGAAGGGATACAGAAGGTAAATAATTTTAGGCACTGTTACTGTAACGAAAGAAAATTTCTAAAAAAATGGTACCGATGAACCCAGTGACAGGGCAAGAATAAAGATGCAGATGCAGAGAATGGACTAGAGGACATGGGGCTGGGGGGCGCGAAGGGGAAGCTGGGATGAAGTGAGAGGGTAGCATAGACATAGATACACTACCAACTGTAAAACAGATAGCTAGTGGGAAGTTGCTGTATAACAAAAGGAGATCAACTCGATGATGGGTGATGCCTCAGAGGGCCAACACAGAGAGGGTGGGAGGGAGTTGCGGGAGGGAGGGGATATGGGGATATATGAAAAATAAAATAAAATATGGTGATTATAGTTAATAAAAAAATTTAAAAAATTAAAAAAATTTTGAATGAAAAAAAAAGAGATACTGTAGAGCACAGATGGAAGAGAAGAGATACTAACACAGGCATATCAGAGAGGGTTAATGCCTCTATTTTAGTATCTTACCTATTACTCGACTTGTAAGAATTTCTTTATCAGAAGATCCAATCTCTCTTCTAAGATAGTTTGTGGGAATTCTACCTGCTGCAGCAGCCTTCTGTCTATAGTCAACCTGAAGTAGCAATGAAAAAAATGTAGTTCATTTGACTGCTTTTTTGTAGTAGCAAACTATTCCCCAAGAATTATTATATAGATACGATTCTCCTGAGGTTGCCAACAGCACAGTCCAGACTAAGTTTACTTTTAGTGTTTTGTATTTCTTAGGGAAAGGAGAGCTGTAGAAGTGTTTCAGCAAACTGATTTTTAAAAAGCCTTCCATTTATCAGTCAGATGACTGTGTAGCCCCCACAGTAGCTTATCCTGGTCAAGTTCAACGTTGCCTTTTTTGTATCAACTCTCTCAGATATAACTGCATTCCCCTTTTCATAATAAAAGAAGCCATAGAATACTAATGAGCTCTTTACTCGTCACCAAACATATACTTGCAGACTCACACTAAAGGGGAACCTATGAAAGCAATTAATCATTGCTTATTAAACAAAGTACTCATGTACTTCCACTGTTTTTGTCAACAAACCTGGACCTTCTAAGGTACACTTACCACTAATATGAGAATTGGTTATGAGGCACTCAGTTTAAATTCTTTTAATGACTCAATATCCAGCAATTAAGGAAAATCTTTTATTGTGCAAAGTTTACACTTTGTACTCACTAGACACTGGACAAAAATATTATAAATTCTATATTTATGCTATATTACAGTTCAGAAAAATCAGCAAATACTTACCACCAAAGGCATGAACTGGGAAGGTGAAGGTTTTGTTTTACTGACCGCTGTGACCATCACTGCAGTGTCACCTGACTTAAACAACAACAACACTGGTAAAATTCTTTTAAAATCAGATATTAACATACAAGCAATGAATGACTAAATCCTCCCTCAGTTAAACCCAAAGAAAGTGAACTGTTATTCCATGACACAATGCCTATGAAAATAATTGTTCCCAGGTAGTCCACTTTTAATCCCTTCTGCATGATCATGATCTGTATTAGAACAGTCACTAAGTTTTTCAAAAGCAACAGAACTAAAAGGGAATAGGCTCACTGATAGCTTAAGTCACATCCAATCATATTTTCTATATTAGGAAATTTAGGAAATTTTAGGAAGTTTAGGCTACATATAAAGAAAAATTTCCAAAGTATTACTATTGAAGAAACCTGTAAAATTACTTTCTCTAGAAAAGCATTACAGAATCTAACAGAATAAAACAGAACCCCAAGTTTGGAAGAGATCTTAAAGGTCATTTAATATACCTAGTCCTCTGACTCCCTGGGTGTCTGGAATGGTTCTGACATTAGAAATGATCTGAATTAATTTCCAGTAACTAAATTCTAAGAAGTTACTTGATGCTGTAAAAACAATTCAGTACCGGTCTCCATGACCATCTTTAAGACTAAAAATTTAACAACTTGGACTTTTTACCTGTACTACAGCAGAGCCATCTGCAAATCTGGCCAGTTTTCCAGAGGATATTTCTAATTTTCTGTTTAAAATAAAAATTCAGTACAAAAGGACTTAGGTCATCAGTACAACTCCCAGCTTAGTATAAAGCAATCAAAGATTCTAACAGAAGAACTAAAGGTTACCAACCCCCATAGGCCCCGAACCAGCAAAAAACAAACTAAAAAGGGACAGTTCACTATCATTATTGAAGATACAAGGTGAATCTAAGAGGTGCTTTAGGAAAAATATAGAAACCAAGGCACAGGAGTAATCTGAATGACAAAGTATTTCTGGGGTGCAGAAGCTGTCCTCTTTTTTTTTTAAATGAATTTTTATTGGTGTATAGTTGCTTTACAATGTTGTATTAGTTTCTGCTCTCCAGCAAAGTGAATCAGCTATACGTATACATATATCCCCAGAAGCTGACTTCTTAAATGTTAATTCCCACTTACTACGTAGCCTTTTAACACACAAACTGGATCATTCTCTCAAATTCTTTAAAATTTCCCGCATTGCTTTCAAAATATAAACTCCAAAACTGCCTACAGACACCCTTATGTTCTATAACGGTGCCAAGATAAGTCAAGGGGGAAAAGAAATAGTCTTTTCAAGCAATGGTGCTGAGAAAATTGGATAGCCATATGCAAAAAAGTTAAAGTCAGACCCGCTCCTCATATTATAAATAAAAATTAACTCAAAATGGACTATTGACTTAAATGTAAAAGTTAAAACTATAAAACTCTAAAGAAAAAACATAGGAGTAAATCATAAACTTGGGTTAGACAACATCTTATAGATGACATCAAAAGCACAAGTAACTAAAGAAAAATAAATCTTCATCAAAATTAAAAACTTTCATATTTCAAAGAATATCATCAAGAAAGTGAAAGAAAACCTACAGAATAGGAGAAATTATTGGAAATCATATACCTGATAAGGGACTTGTATCTAGAATATGTAAAGAATTCTTACAACTCAACAATAAAAAGAAAGCCAATTTTAAAAACTGGCAAAAGATTTGAATAGATGTCTCTTCAAGGAATATCAACAAATGGCCAATAAATGAAAATATGCTCAACATCATTAGCCACTACAGAAATGCAAATCAAAACCCCAATGAGATAACTATTCACATCTACTAGGATGGTTATGTGTTGAAGATGATGTGGAGAAATTGGAAACCTCATATACTGCTGACTGAAATCTAAAATGGTGCACCTGCTTTGGGAAATAATCTGGCAATTCCTAAAAGGTTAAACACAGAAGTACCATATGACCCAGCAATTCTACTCCTATATATATACCCAAGGGAAATGAAAACATATGTTCATGCAAAAATCTGCACATGAATCTTCACAGCAGCATTATTAATAATAGCTCCCAAATGGAAACTATTGAAATGTCTGCCAACTGACAAATGAGCGTATCAAAGAAGACAGAACAGATACTCACAAGGATGAGTCAAGGGATGGACTACCCCCACCTTGGCTAAGAATAAGCCCTCCCAACTGTATCAAGAACAGGGAGAGAAGTGGAGCCAGGAAAGCACTGTTAAAAGCTTCTAAAGCTAATATACAGCCTGGGTTTGAACTGCAAGGGTCCACTTATATACAGATTTTTTTCAGTACAGTTCTTCACAATCCTCCGTTGGTTGAATCCTCAGATGCAGAACTGTCGATAGGGAGGCCTGACTATGGGACTTGGGCATCCTTGGATTTTGGTACCCACAGTGGGTCCTGGAACCAGTTCCCTGCAGATACTGAGGGATGACTATTTACAATGGGGACTGAATGAATCAATGAGAGAAAAACAAAAGAACAAACAAACCAGCTCTACAGTACCCCCAATGTTCTCAAACACATGCTTGGATTTATAGCCAAATACCAAATCCTCCTACTTTCTTTGTTCCCTTTGCTGAGTCTACGCAGTGTCTCCTTTAGGGGTCCTAGACCTCCCACCTGATAGTCCTATGGTCCTGCCTTGCCGATTGCCCTAATTTAAACTGTTTTTTCCAGGTGTGTACAATTTATAGTATGCAAAGAACTAAGTGATTACTTTCCATTATGTCTCATGATCTCAGCTGGTGTTAACTGACCTATGTAATTTTTTCCTATTAACACACTTTTAGTTGTTTTTGGTGCAAATCTGTTATTAGTTTTGTATTTCATGGTTGACTTTACCTCTTATCAACTTACTTCCCAATATTAATATCTCCAAATATTAATATGTAAAAGATTACTAACACATCAGTGGTTTCTGGAACTGGAACTGGGTTGCTATGGAACTGTATGGGAAGGAGATTTTTGAGCTTTTTAAATGTTGAACCATGTGAGTGAATACCTAATCAAAAAATACTTTTGAAAAAATAAATAATAAAAAGGATAAGATGAGCAGGGAGATCCTATTGGTGGGCAGAAGAGTGGGAGAAGGTAGCTTAGGAAAAGAGGAGTTATCTGCCCCAGGAAGCAGAACGCCAGGGAGAGAGATAGGCTTAAAGAACATTTTTAGAAACACTTGCAAATGGTATGGAATGTAACCACCTTCCTCCAACTTCCACCACGAAAAATTTGGTAATACAAAACTCACCCCACCACCACCTGCAAAACACCCACCTTTATGATTTGGCCTTGCCTTTGTTGCTGACTCACATATCACCTTTCACTCCATCCACAGTGAATTATTTGTAGCCACTTAATGTACTCTCTCACTTCTCTGCAATTGTGCTTGCCACTTTCTCTGCTTTCTCCTTGCTAATTCCTCCTTGCCTTTCAGGCTTCACCTTCAACAGCAAACTTTAGGGTGGGATAAATATCCCTCTGTGCTCCTTCAGCATACCTTTCCCACACTGATTTTCTCAACGCTGAGCCTCTGTTTATCTTACTTCCTCATCAGACTATCTCTAGTGCCTTGGAACTCAATGTCATAGATGCTCAAATAATAGCTTGTTGAAATGAAAATTAAAGTTGACCCCAAGGTTACTGTATTAAACACATTTACTACAATAGTATACAACCTTCTAGGGCACTGTAAAGAATATATATAACAAGTATAAAGTGTGTGATACACAGTAATCACCCAAAAAAGTTTGCTGCAAACAACAAACATGACAAAGAAAATAACTGACTTACCCAGCAGGTATGATATTATGAATCTCATTGTTACAACACAAGACACAGGTTTAAAAAAGAGGTTACAAAAGAGGTCCAGTTTAACTAATGAGAGATTCAAAGTAGATTATTTATGTGGAGGGCAGAGTCTAATTTTGTTGCTTTGAGTTCCTAGTGCCTAACAAATAGTAGACGTCTGTTGAATGAAATGTTCTGGGGCATTTCTTCAGAGAATGGAAAAGATATCTTTTCCCTCAAAAAATCAGAATCAAAGAATACCAGAAGTGAAAAGATCTTAGAGATCATCTAGATTAGGGGTCAACAAACTACACCCTGTTTCTTAACAGCCTTTCACCTAAGAACGTAATTTACATTTTTAGAGGGTTTGTAAACACGCATGGATAGGTGACACACAGTGGGCAGCCCACAAAACCTAAAATAATTACTATCTGGTCCCTTACAGAAAGTTTGCAGACTCGATCTAATTCAGTCTCCTCATTTGGGGGGCGCGGAGCGGAGAAGTGGTGAAGTACCTTGCTCTAAGATCATTCCGTAAGTTAGGAAGCAAGTCTTGGATCTACGACTAGGATCAAGTTTTTAAAAAGTATACGTGAAAAGTGTAGATACATAAAGTAAAGATTAGAAGTTTCATTTATTCTAAAAATGAATTCGGTAGTTTTTTTTCCTTGAGGTGATTTCAGACATGAATTCTGGCAAACAGACCCCTAAAGAAAGTATGGGTTTGAAACACAAGTTCAAAATCCACCTACTCTCACAGTACTAGCTTTTGTTCACTCTGATAAAGTTACCTAACCTTCTCTGAGCCTCTGTTGTTTTAACTATGAAATGGGAGTAACAGTATTTACATTTACTACAGCCTTAAACATAGGGTATCATAGAACCCGCGTTCAATAAACTGGTCTTGCCCTTCCCTTCCCATCCAGGGTCATACAGGCCAAGCTTTTTAGGCAATAAACTGGATTGGATGACGTAAGCATCAATTATCAACGCATTATCTTTTCACTTCACAGCCTAGGAATCCCCGAAAGCAAAGAGAATGGAAATCAGGTGGATATTCAGCTGGGGAAAAGAAGCCCGGAACAGGGCAGGAGGGAGGAACAAGTAGCAAAGGGCACGAGGCTGAGACAGCGCTAGAAGGACAGGGGTACCAACAGACTGCCTCCAAACCCAGAAAGGGAAATTTGGAACCTTGGTTTGGGGTAAACAAGGGGAAAGAGACCTGGGTTGCCGGATTCGTACTCTAGGAGATGAATATACTCGGGCTGGTCTGTCATGACGCCTTGTGAAAGGAAAAAGAAGGCACACCGTTCCTTACCTGCTGCCTAAGTCCACAGCCACAGTTCGCGACCCCGCACCACCCCATAGTGCTCGCACCTGCAACTGGGTGAGTATCCGACCCCGCCCTGTTAGACGGAGGGGACCATCGCCCAGTGGCCGGAGCCGTAGACACGAGCAGCAATGCCTGCATGCCGCCATGACACCCGACAAGCGATCAGCCCGGGCTGCGCTCTGATTGGCTTACTCAGCAGATAGTGGGCGGAGCCTGATGCAGTTTCGTTTCCGCGGTGCCGGGGAGAAAGCTGGGGAAGCGGATACCTTGGCCGCTTTCTACGAAGCCTAGAGAGGGTCAAACCTATCTGAACGCTATTGTGCTTTAACGCGTCCTTTCCGTATTAGCCAATGAACAATTAGAAAAATATTGTGGTTTTTTTAGTTAGCTTTTAGTTTTTCTATCGTAGTTTAAAAGAGAATCCTAGAATAATGTGTTTAATAAGTAGAGTAAATATAATAGTAATCAGAAAACAGTATTATTATTTGGCTTCTGCGAGCTGAGAATTAGGAGAATTTGTGTTGTGGGTCGTGGAAAGATATCTTTCTCTCTCCCCTCCTCCTCCCTGGCTTTTATTTTATAAATTTCAAACAACAAATATATTACTACGAAGGTTTGCGTTAATTTATTTCTAGTAAGCTAATTTCACTTCTTATGTCATCATTTTTTATATCTTTATGGTCATTTTGGATTCATCTTCCTTTCCATTGTTAACATTTTGCAGTTCATTTCTCAGCCTGCTTTTGGTCAAGTGTTAATACTTTCTAAACCAACTCTTAAAGGCAAAATGCCTGCTACTATTTAAAAAAATGTTTTGGAAAATGAAAAAATGTTTTTGGAATTAGATGAATTTCTCCCACCCCTCTTAATCCAGTCTGTTGGGAAATCTTTATATGGTTCCTGGAATGAACCAAATGATCATTTTTCTATTATGAGGGTCATATTTCTGTTTTAAGGTCATAATCCTGTCCCTGCAAAAGAAATCCAAACAACAAAATCCAATGCACATTCAAATAGGGTTTTAAGAACAAAAAATATTAACTCAAATTATCTGGTGGCAAAGCAGCTCCCGTATACCTTGCTCTCAAGAACTATTATCACTGACTTGGGATTTCCATGCCGATAGAAGGGATTACTGATAACTTATAGTATTTAGTGTGAAAGTAGTTTTTGCCTCTTCCTCTGCCTTTGACTTTACCTTGTGTTGCCAGTGTTTTCAAGACCAATCCATTGAAACCTTGTCATAAGGACAAATCCATAGAATCTACCTGCCACAATTCAACATGATTTTAGATTTATAAAATAAGAATACTAAATCACCTTTTGGTAAAGTACCTAAGTACTGTGTACTCATTTTCATTTAGGCAGTATTGTCTAATAGTTTAGAGCATAGACTTGAAGTTGGTAACCAGTCCCCAAATGGTCAGTGGCCCCTCAATGGGTCCTTTGCCTAGAGTTGCAAATGCCACTAAAATGAAACCAGGTTTGGTACAGCACAGCAGAAACTTTATTTATTGATGAAGGAATGGAGAAAGGAGAGCTTGTGCTCTAAAAACACCTTCTCCCCAAAGGAAGGGGAATAAGGGAATTTTAAGGGGTAGGAGGCAGATAAGTTATCAGGGCTCTAGGAAAGGGGTGGAGATTTCCAGAGGCAGCTGGGGGCAGCTGGGGCATGCCCAGTCTTCCATGCTTCTTTGCACAAGGCACAAATTGTGCCTAGCAGAGTACAAATCCCCCACCTTGGGCAGAGATCGTAGCACAGTAGTGAAGCAAAGATAAATTCTGGATATTGCCAGGTTTTGTCTGTGGTCAAGTCAGAGCCAGTTTAAGGCAGTTGAGCACTGCATATCTCTTAACAACTGGAAGACAACTGTCAAATATCAGGTGATTTTGAAACAAACAGGAAGATAAATCAAGGCAAGGATCCATTAGCTCTCAGGGACTGATATGGGTGACAAAGTATTTCCTTTCTTCATTCCTTGATGAATGAATAAAGTTTCTGCTGTGCTCTACTGAACCTGGTTTCATTTGATTGACATTTTCAACTCCAGGCAAAGGGCCTATTGACCCATTGAGGGGTCTATGACCCACTGGGAATCAGTAACAAAGTTAGTCCTGAGTGGTCCCGGTCTTGGCTTTGCCATTTGCTAGTTGTCTGACCCAATCTCTCTGAGCCTCAGTTTTCTCATCTATGGAAATGGATAATACAAATCTCAAAGGATTTCTGTAAAGATTAAATGTGACAGGATGTAAGATGTTTATCACAGTATCTAGCATGTTGTCAGCAACATGTTGTCTTATAAATGGTAGATTCAGCTTTCGTTTAGCCTTTTCTTAATTTTGCCTCTGGTTTTCTCAGTTTAAAATACTGAACAACCTCCTTTCCTTCAGAAACTAACCATGGATTGGTTAGCTTTCATCCAGATGGAAATAGTGGAAAGCAGAATTTGCACATTAAGCCCAACTGTTTCCTCACACCAATCCAAAATAATTGAAATGATAGTAATTGGATTATAAACTCAAAGGCAAGTGTGGATACTGAAATCTTGTGGCAGAGCTTTGTTACAAAGTAGTCATACAGATGACCCAGACTGTGTTTATATTAAGCATTTTAAAATTGACATAGAAACATATAAAAGTTATATTTTTATGTTTATAAAACATTTTTATGATTATAAACATATTTTATATGTTTTATAAACGTATAAAAATTCTTCTGCTTGTAGCTACCAAAGTTGTGATCCATGAGATTCAATCTGAAATGTCACATTCTAGAAGCACAGTTCTGCCAAGTCTAGTTTGACAGTCAAAATGTAATTTAAAATCAGCTTCTTTACCTTGAAGCACATTAAAGGTGATCCAGTTTAAATCCACCAGCAATGTTTCTCAGATCTCCTTTTCTCTTTTCTTGAAACTCCAAAAGACTTGCATCAAAATAGTTAATACCACTGCACCCTCTGAGTAGCAATTTCATTTAAGTAAAATACCATTGCATTAAATGGTTGCTAATTAAAATTTAATTTGGTTTGTAGTTTGGTTTAATAAATTAATAATTTACTTATTTATTTATTTACTTACTTATGTATTTTAGTTTTATGATGAAGCTACCAGAATAAGGAACTTATGTTTTATTATATACTTGTGCATATTTAAACAACATAATAAAAAGTATCTTCAGACACCGAAGGGATCCATGACAATTTTTTTTCTTGAAAGAACGTAGCCTATTCAACTTTAAGAAAGTCTGCTCTAAACTTGGTGTACCCCCCCAAAAAATAAAAAAATAAAAAGTCTGCTCTACACCACTGCCAGAGGGATCTTTCTAAATCACAAAACTAAATGTTTCTCCATCTTGATTAAACTTCTTCAGTGGCTTCCTAAATCTTTAATCTACATAATAAAATCTCAACTGCTTTGTGTGGACTATGAACTTTTCCTATTTAGCCTCATCAGTTTTGACTTACTACCCTACTTCCTTATTTTCCTCTCCTCATTTTATTTTATTTATTTTTGGTCCCACAGCATGCAGGACCTTAGTTCCCTGACCAGGGATTGAACTCATGCCCCTGCATTAGAAGTGTGGAGTCTTAACCACTGGACTATCAGGGAAGTCCCCCTCTCTTCATTTTACATTCCAAGTAAACTGAATTACTTGTTCTTCTCTAACATACTGCTCTCTCTTCTGCCTCCGTGCCTTTGCACAAATGATTCTCTGTGTTTCGCACACACACCCCTCATGTGCCGGTCTTGCAGACTTAGTTTTCTGGTCTCAGCTGCAATACTATCTTCTCTGACTTCCCCAGGCTGACTTATGGGTACAATCTATGTCTGTCCTCCTACTTTATTAATTAATTCATATAGTCATTATTTTAAGCATGGAGATGAATGTGGGAATAGGTGTTGCATAGTGGTTAACAGTGTTGGCTCTGGCATCAGATTGTCTAGATTTGAATCTCACCTCTGTCACCTCTTAAACATGTGACTCTTGGTAAGTCACTCACTCTTTCTATAACCTCAGTTTCCTCATTTGTACAATGAGAATTAAAATAATATCTACCTCTTAGAGTTGTTATGTTTAAAATCAGTCTTATTTTTAGGGAACTAAGCATAGTCCCTGGCATATGGAAAATGTAATAGGGTGTTGAAATATTTATTGAATACCTGCTTTATGTCAGGCATTATGTACTAGGCTCAGAGGATATAAGGGTGTCAAGACAGTCATAAAGCATAAAAATCCCTGCTTTATGGAGCTTGCAGTATAGTATGAAAGACTGACAAAAGCAGAACCAAACAAACAGAATAACTAGACTGTGATTAATGCTAAGAAGGCAATAAACTAGGTGCAAAGATAGAAAATAGTGGGATGAAGGCATAACTTACATCAAATAAAGTGGCCAGGGAGAGACTTCCTGAGGAGGAGACATATAAGCCAGCCTGAAGGATGAGAAGGAAATGGGCTTCTGAGACATGGGGGCCAGGTGGGAGAAGCCACTTGCAGGGCAACGGTTACCGCTAAGTCAGGAAAGAGTTTGGTTTCTATGAGGACATATGGAAAAGCCAGTGTGGATAGCGAGTGATTAGCAAGAGTGTGGGAGAGATGAGGATGGAGAGGAAGGCACTGTGGAGTTTAAAAAGATGGTGCCTCTGGCTGCTGAGCTCAGAGTGGGTTGGAGGAGGACAAGAGTGTAGTGTAGAGATCAGGAGTAATATGGTGGCAAGGGTGACAAGGAGAAAGGATGGAAAGATTTGGAATATATTTTAGTGTTGGGATTGGTAGGACTTGTTGATGAATTGGATACCAGAAGGGGGAAATTAAGACTATTAATAGTCTTAGATGGATGAGAAATGCAGTGTCTGAGACACCCAAGAGTCACTATCAAGACAGTTGGATTTGACTCAAGGAGAGGGCTAGAGTAATATAAATATAAGAGAAATCGGTGTACCAACGATGGAAATGCATGATATTGCCCCGAGAGAGGTTAGAAAGAAAAGAGAAGAAGGCCTGGGTCTGAGCCCTAAGGAGGGAGAGGCTGCCAAGTCCACTGAAATGGAGCCAACCTTGTTGCAGGAGGAAAGCTAGGATGTACTGTGCTAGGTATTTTCCATTTGCACCGGCTCCATCTATTTTCTGCCCTTCTCAGCTCTGCCCTGTACCCCAAGTAGCTGATTTATGGATTGTAACACCCCAACTTTCTGGCCCTTTGAATTTTCGTTGAGTCAGCCAGTGGGAGACATCAGCAGGAGATCAGAAGGCTAGAGGAGAGACAAATTAAAAACACAGAACCTTAATTCCTTGCAGTGGGGCAGTGACTGCTTCCACCTGTCTCTGCCGTACCTTCCAGATAGTCCTGCTTGCTTGACTCTAGCTATGACTCCAATTGCATAGTTTCTTCTCCTTGCTGCTTCAAGCCTTGACAGTTTCCTACTGCTGCCCATCTCTCAGTGTCTCAGCATTCCTCATTGTTCCTTCGAGAATCTGCCTTCCCCTCTGTAAATAGTCTGTTCATTAAATTCTCTTCGGAACTCATCTGAGTATGCCCTCTGTTTCTTGCTTCCCTTTGCCCTGCTCCTCAGAGAGGAGCTCTCATCACTCTTTTGCGTCTCAGCAGTAGAACACTGTTACTTGTTACCAGAAGCATGTTACTCTGGAGGTGGGAGGTGAGGGGTATGCTGTTCTGATTAACCCTCTGTCTTAGAAAGGTATTCTCTCCCTGGATTTTGAGTGGGAGTAGCATTCTCAGTGCTGAAGACCCTCTTCCAGATGTAATTCTGGACCCAGCATGTATTCTGTCCATTCCCCAGAGGCAAAGGTTTACGTTCTCTTTCTTCTCCCACCTGCAGTGAGTTTTCACAGTGCCTTAGGGTGACAGCATTTACCTTCCCACAGTGAGTAAGGTTTTTATTCCTCTGGAGAGGTAGGGAAGGAGAATCCAGGGGCGCTTCTGCCTTTCCCACAGTAACTGTTATCCTCCTTCCCCAGGCCTGCACCATGAAGGACACTTTCTCAGGACTCTTGCTTTTATCCTAGGCTTTTTTGTGAGTGCCCAGTGAGGTCCACAGAGAAGAGCCTGTGAGTGGTTGTGAATTCTTCTACTATCTGCAGCCTCCAGGAGTTCTAAATTCTCTCAGTAGCCCACACTTGGCTTTAACAATTGGTTAAAAATTTTAGTTTATTCTTCTTGCCAATGTCCTTTGCTGACTGTGCCAGGTAAGCAAGGGCTCATGTCCTGTCTCTCTTTGGAGAGTCTGATCTTTCCTGAGATTGCAGATTATCTGATTATTCTGTCATTTTAGCTCTCTAACAAGTTGTAGGAGAGTTGTGAATTTCCAGATTGTCTGGTTCTGTTGTTTCTGTTGTTATTGTTATTATTGTTATAAGGATGGGATGCTCTTTCCAGATTTCTGCACCCTAAGCAGAAGCCAGAGGTCTCTCATGTAATTTAACACCTCTCCTTTTCACTAGTACAGAGAGGTGAATAAAAGGTAGAATTTGTTCTTTCATTATTTTATTTTTTAGCCTCATCCAGCATTCATAATTTTTATGGGTCTTCCAGAACTGGGACACAGGAGGAGTGAGCAGAAGAGAGATGAAAGAGTTTAATTTCTGGAGCCAGTGGAGTTCTTATTTGACACTGTGTGGTTTTCATTTCACCATTACTGCAGACATCCGAAAGCTGGCTATGATATGGGGTGTGTGTGTGGGACCACCTCTGCTGAGGCCACCAAACTGCATAGTTTCCTAAGGTGCATACTCTCTGGGTGACATTTTGTGACCTTCCCAGCTTCTGCTCCTGGTGCACAGTTTCTTACTGCTGAGATCCTCTTGTCTGTCTTGGCTCTTAGCCCTCTTGGGTAAAGTACCATCAAAATAGCTCCCTTGGGTTCTCTTGGCACACAAACTCACATATCCTTGTCCCCCAAACAGGTAGCATTGTGTCTTATTTCAACCACTGACCTCTTTTCTTGCTGTGCCATTGCAGGTGGCTTCAGTCAGACTCTTGTCCTCAAATTCTCTTACCTGGGAAGCAGGTACTAGTATCTATATTCTTTTTTTTTTTTAATTAATTTATTTTATTTTTGGCTGCATTGAGTCTTAGTTGCGGCAGGTGGGATCTTCATTGTGGGATCCTCCACTGTGGTGTTTGGGCTGAGTAGTTGCAGCGCGTGGGCTCTCTAGTTGTGTCCAGAGTGTTCAGTAGTTGCGGCACGTAGGCTTAGTTGCCCAGAGGCATGTGGGATCTTAGTTCCCTGACCAGGGAATGAACCCATGTCCGCTGCATTGGAAGGTGGAATCTGAACCACTGGACCAGCAGGGAAGTCCCTAGAGTCTATACTTAAATATCTCTGTATGGCCTCTTTGTAGTAGCAGGATAACTCTCACCCAAAATTTGGTTGGATTTCAAGACTGATGTGACACTCCCACCCCCACCTCCACCTGCATACCAAGTGAGTATGAAGAGGTGTATCACTTACCTAATGAGGCTTTTGGGGTGAGCAAGACAGACTTCATAAGCTGATTTGAAATTGGCTTGAGAGAGCAGGGAAAGGAGACCAGCTTGGAGTTTTCATTGTGATTATGAGGTGGGGCTGGAGTGAGTGTCCCTATGTGTGGGTGGGCAGAGGCTTTTGTGCTTTAAATTTCCCACTGGGGCAAAAGGCGGGAGTGCTTGAGCTTTCTTATCAGTGTGCCCAGAAGTGAGTCACAAGGAGAAGAAGGACAATGAGGGTTAAAAGTTATCAGCAATTAAACGTTAAAAAAAATGGATTCAAATTCTTTATTTTAGTCCTCCAGCTCTAGGTGACATACGTCAAGCCTTTCTGTGAACCCTCTTACTGTGTTTGCTCCTATTTCATGGCATCACAGGGCTATTCCAAAGCTTAATAAATGTTTAGTTGGGGAAGGAAATAATATTTTTCTCATTCTCTTTCAGTTGTTCTCTTGAACTCCCATTGCTTAGTTTGGTTGAGGGTGGAATAGGCAGGGAAGGCTCTGTATTCCTCCATGGAATGGGCAGGAAAATGCCACATCATTCCTAACTAGGCTGGCAAGTCTCTACCTACATGACTCTCTTTAATTTGCGTTCCAAGTTGCTAATGTCGTCTGTTTTGGCTGGAATGCATGGTGGGAGTTGATAATTATGGACTGATTCTGCTGTCTTGTATCTTGTAGAATGTTGGGGTAATTATCAGTGATTATTTTCATTTTTGGAAACTTAACCCAAATTCTGATACAGTAGGAAAGTCCTCATTTAACAACCTGTTTTACACATAATGGGAGGAAAGTTTCCTTCACTGAAATGAGAGAGAAGGTGGGGATAGGAGCAACTGTAGGTGAGTCTGAAGGCTTGCCTGGGGAAGAATGAAGGAAACTTGTTTTAGTTGTGTCTTTAATAAAGTTTGAGGTAAGGCCAGTAGCTGAGATTTGTGGGTTGAGGGGAAGAGAAAGTATATGACGTTTCAGAAGGAAGTTATTTTGTTGGATAGAAAAGTGAATCGGCTCAGGAAGCACGTTGGGACTGCCAGCCATGGGTGCATGGCTGTGTGCTCTTTGAGATGTGTGATCACGAATTTCAAGGGAAATCAATCTATTCATTTGGGTGAATTTTTTTTTCTAGCAAAGTTTACCTGTTTGGTGCAAGAATGGAGAAAGTGAGTGGTAGGATTTATCTAGAGATGGAGTTTTCTAAGTGCTATGGACTGGTGTGTTTCCTCAAAATTCATATATTGAAGCCCTAGCCCTCAGTGTGATTGTATTTGGGGTAAGGAAGTAATTAAGTTTAAACCAGGTCATAAGGGTGGGGCCCTGATAGGATTAAAAGAAGAAACACCAGAAAGCTCTTTTTCTCTCTCTGCCATGTGAGAACACAGTGAGAAGGCAGCCATCTACAATCCAGGAACCAAAGATGCTGGACCTTGATCTGAGACTTCTAGATTGCAAATCTGTAAGAAAATATATATCTGTTGTTTAAGGCACTTGGTCTATGATATTTTGTTACGGCAGCCTAAGCTGACTAAGACACTGTGCATGAATGACAGAGGAAGAGAGGGGAAAGGAGTTGGGGATATTTACAGAGGAATGATTATAAGGATGGGACTATGCAATCTAGGCTGAGGACTTCCCTGCTGGTCCAGTGGTTAAAGAATCCACCTTCCAATGCAGGGGACTCGTGTTCAATCCCTGGTCGGGGAACTAAGATCCCACATGCCATGGGGCAGCTAAACTCACGTGCGCCACAACTACTGAGCCTCAACTAGAGAGCCTGTGTGCTGCAAACTACAGAGCCCACGCTCTCTGGAGCCTGCACGCGCCACAACTAGAGAGAATCCTGGGCGCTGCAACGAAGATGCCTCGTGCCTCAACAGAGATCCTGCATGCCGCAACCAAGACCCGATGCAGCCAAAATAAATAAATTAATTAAAAAAAAGAAAGAAAGAAAGGAAAATAATCTAGGCAGGACAAGTAGCTCCAAATATGATGGCAAAACATTGACGAACAGTGAGAAATGGTGGGGTCAATAGATTGAAGGTTGAATTATAGAAGTGGAAATAAAAGATGATGGTTGTTTTCAAGGTTTACTCATGTTGAAGTATATATCAGCATGTCATTCTTTTAACGGCTCAATAATACTTCATTGTATGGATATACAATTTATTTGTTTATCAGTTAATGAATTTTGGGTCATTTCCAGGTAAATGGTTCAATAATTTTTTTTTTTTTTGGAGTGAATTTGTTCTGGACTTTTGGCATTTGCAGTTAAAAGAGGCCACCTTGGCATAAGGATCATTTTGAGCTGAAGGAAATTGAGAATCAACAAATATAAGAAAAGTTCTGTGCCCTTCCCTTATTTACCTAGAAATAGGGCATAAATTTCCCTTTGTGAAGGTGACATAACTCCCCTGTCCTTCTTCTGTATTGGGATGAGGAGAATGACCCTTATCACTGGAAGTGGAGGGCTGGCACTGAGATGAATCTGCATAAACAAACCTTACTAAAATAACTCTCATCTTCCACTAGTTTCCCTCCATTTATCATTACTGGAAGCCCAACACCCCCTTTCCTTAGTCTAGTTGCTTTTCTGCAATTTATCACATTTTGTTAAAATATTACAGCCCCTGAGTCTAACTGCTTCTCTGGGTTTTTTCACTTGTTTTCCACAAAGCCTCTGGGCATGTAAAAATATTAACATCAGTAAAATTTGTATGCATTTTCTTTTATTAATATGTCTTTTGTCATTTTAATTCACAGGCCTAGGTACTTAACATAAAAGGGTAGAAAAAAAGTTTAAGAAACACCTGTTCCTCATTGTCATGGATTTATTAAGAAAGCTGCAACTCGATATCACCATTGTCCCACATTTTCTGCTATCAGGAAAGCAATAACAGGGGTTAGGATATTTTCCTCCTTTGGAATGGTCACCCAGCCTTTCTGGTACAGGTAACAGATATCTCTTTGGTATCTTCCCCAGGAACCAAGTGAACTGAGCAGTTTCAGGGCTTTGAATCATTTAGATAACTAAATGAGGGTAGGAGCAAGTTAGGTAATACAGGGATAATATTTGCTGCTACTTTTTTGGAGGAGAATAAGAGGCAGTAAAAATCCCTTCAGTCTCTCTTTGTTTTGGTGTACTGAAATTTCCCTCCATCCCAACAAAAGGAGAATCAGAAAGAGGTCTGCCCCAATGAGGGGATCACCCCTAATTTTTCCATACCTTAAAACAGCTAAGTTCTGTACCTAGACCTTCAGTCTCATGGGTGTCCTGATACGTCCAATCACCATTACGGTTAATTGTTACTTCTACCACCACTAGTCATTGTCATTTTTCCTAATGGATGGACTTTCCTATACTGTCCACACTCCTGATGCATTCATTCATTGTCACTAACTGTCTAGTAAAAAGTTCTACAGAATTGTAATGAATAGAATCAATTTACAAATAGAGTTTTGCATATGTTTGAGTGTCTTTAGGATTCCAAGTGCAACCTCCATTTGATTGTTATTTAAATTTTCATGTTAGTTGTTCTTTGGATAGTGGGATCATTGTTCCTTCTCACAAAACAGTTTCTTTAAAATCAGCATGAAGGAACAATAATTGAGTACAAAAAGCCTGACCTTGCCAACACTGTATTGCATGCTTGGTCAAATTAGTTTAGACCATTAATGGCTTATATTAACTGTGTTTGTCATTTGTTATTAACGTGGATTAAAATTTGGAAGAGATTTTTGGAGTTGTTTTTTGTTAATTATGCTAGTGGAAATTTCAGACCATATTAACATTTTCTCTTGCTCTATAAATTTGTTCTGTGTTTTCTTAACAGAATAATTATGTCTTTGGTCTGATTTTGGAACAGGCTGATTTTAATGTTTGGTCAGGAATAATACAGAGCCAGCCCTCACCCAATTTTCTCCTTCTCCCTTTGACAATTCACACAAAAGTCAGATCAGGAGAGAAGCAATCCATACATTTGAGTTTTGGCTCATTGAGTAAGATGATAATGTTGGTACAAATTTAGAATGTCTTGAAGTAACTTAAAGTTTTATATTAAAATACACTTACTGTGTCTTGGATATGAAACAGGTGGCTCTGCAGACAGGCGTGAGCTGTTGCTAATAAATGGACTATTGTGTTCAAGGTAGCTTTATATTTTCATTGTTAATGCTCATTAACATCACAGGCCTTTAGCTTCTCACAGTTTGTTCTCTTTTAAAGAGATGATATTCAAGGTCATACACTATTCCTTGAAATGTTTAAATTTAAAATAAAACTTCTCTTTTGGTTGTACACATGCCTCAGTCTTATGAGAAGAGGCTTTGAAGCTGAGCAGTAATATTTGCTTTAATATTTTATTGTCTTTTTCAGTCTTTCATATAGCTTTCAAAAATTAGCGTACAAGAATTCCATTTGTGCATCTATATTTGTATTTTCTCTTCCTTTAAACAATCCCTATGTCTTTTTTCCTGCTTCCAATAATCATCATTCTTATTTCTGGAGCCCACACCATTGCATGAGAAACCAGAGGAATTTCTGTAGCAAATGCCTGCACATTTTTGTTCCTTAAATACAGACTCTCAATGACTCTCAACAAGGCAATACCAGGGTGAAGAGGGCAAATAAGATTTCTTTCAGGCTGCTGCCTCGTTCTCGTTAGGCCTCCTTTAATTTTGTTTTGGCCTTAGATACATAGCTTAGTTTAATTTTTCATGGCTGTTTTGTTTCACTCTTCCCATTAAAGTTTAACTCCTCCCATCCCCCAATATTTTCTTATGGAAAGTTTTAGTTTTAGTTTTTTTCTTTCATAAAGTTCGATTGCTTTGACTGTTAAGAAGGTATACTTCATTCAAGCCTTGATTTCAGTATACAAGCTAGTTATTATCTCTTTTGATGAAGAGGTTAATTTGGAAAAGGTACTTAAAGAATTAGGATTCAGTTTCAACAATAATTTATTGAGTCTGTTGGATATAGGCACAACACTATTTTTACATTTATTACTTAATTTTAGAGAATAGGGGAGCATGGCCATGCAGACTTGGAGTAATATAAATTTATGAGCTATGAGCTACAGGGAATTCAATGATATTTTGAGATACTTATTCTTCTTTTCCAGTATTTTCTTCTATCCTACCATTTCCTCAAGTCAGGAAGTAACTTGGGTATACTATTTTCACTGTCTCTGGAAAAGGTTATAAGAAAGAAAGAAAATAATAAGATACTTAGTTTTTGAGTTTGAAAATAGATGCAGACAATATTTTGAGATAAATTATTTGTGAGCCTTTGGGCAAAAAGTTCTGTATACTGTAAAAATAGATTAGAAAGAATACAGGATGTTGCAGGAATCATTTTTACAGTTTGTGAAAATATATCCTAGCAAGTGGATAAATACGAGTGGGAGAGGAGTGGCAATAGGAACTTCATGGAAGCTGGAGGATCTGTGAGTAGAGGGGACTTGAGCCATATGAGATATTTTCAGTCCCCTAAAGAGCCATGCTCACTTATACCTTGGTGATTTTGCTCATATTTCTACATTTGCTTGAAGTGTTTCCTCATCTATATTCTTCTGGCTGATACTTGTCTTTCAATATGCAGCTCAGGTATTGTATGTGTTGAGAGGTCTTCCTTAGTCCACTTCAGTCTACTGAGTTTCTGTAAGCAGAGAGGGATTAACTCAGCAGGCTTCGGTTGCCCAAATCCTGCCCATGCTAAAGGGCTTTAGGACTGGCCCTTGATGACTTTCTGGCATATAATCTCTGAGCCCTTGAAATATCCTTCTTGCTAAGAGTGTCTTTATATAACTGAGACTGTACCACACCAGATAGAGATATCCTGGGCTTTTTTACAGTTTGCTTTACACCACCTCACTTTCACAAAAGACCTGTATCAGTACCCATGTTCACTAACTGGAAGAAATCCAAAGAGGATTTTTGCTGTTATGAAAAAAGGCAAAAAGAGAAAATAGTGTTCAGCATTTGTTTTGCAGTGAGCAGTTATAGATGCAGCAGCACCCCCTTAAGTGGGAGTGGCACGGACAAGCTTCTTCCCCAGAGAACTACACTCAGCATCTCAGCATCGAGCTGCTGTGGCTTTGAACTGGGTTTATCTTGATTTAAATATTGTACGTCTGTTAGCAAGGTGTGTCCTAAGGTAATTGCTTTTCCACATTACGCCATTTGGCTTATGAAAGTTTTCATAGGCATGCTTTACTTTTGGATAATTGGGGAAAACCGTAGTTTATGCTAACAGTGTGATTTGTGGTGAATACCTGTTTTTTCATTCCTTGGGCTTTGGGTCATCCTGTATCAGTTTGACCTTTGAGTGGGGAGCGGGAGATTGAGCAACTAAGGTCAGTCATGCAGGCACTTCATGCCTCTGTGACTGATCCCCCAGTAAAAATTCTGGAACCAAGACTCAGGTGGGTTTCCCTGGTTGGCAACACTTTGCGTGTGTTGTCACACATCATTGCTGGGAGAATTAAGTGCTGTCCATGAGACTCCACTGGGAAAGGACACTTGGAAGCTTGCATTTAGTTTCTCCTGGACTCTGCTCTATGCACCTTTTTCCCTTGCTGATTTTAATCTGTATTTTTTCTGTAATAAATCATGATGTGAATATAACACACATTCTGTGTCCTTTGAGTCCTCCTAGTGAATCATAGAACCTGAGGGTGGTCTTAATGCCCTATGATAATTTATAAGTTATAGCACTTATCGTAGAGTCTATTCATTAATTCATTTATCCTTCCACCCATCCATTTGACCAATTAACTACTGAATGCCTACCATGTACCAGGTATTGTGTTAAGCCCAGAAGTTTGGGAGTGAACATGATAGGCAAAATCTCTATCTTCAGTGAGTTTATTATCTGATGAAAAAAAGAGTCAATTAAATATATAAATACAATTTGCTGTGGTAGCTCCTATGATGGTCATAGTACAGGATGACATAGGGAACAGAGCTCAGAATCCAACAGAAACTGGTGGGGAGGGGTATCAGGTAAGCTGCTTAATAAGTAGGAAAGTGGCCAAGAGATAGAAAAAGTGGTTAATGCAGAAGGCAAGAAGTGAGAGAGGAGTGAAATAAATTTATTGTGTCTGGATAAGAATGTCTGAGGGAGAAAGTGGCAAGAGATGAGGCTAGAGAAGGGGCCAGAAAATGCAGTGTTCTTTCAGCTACATTAAGGAGTGTGCTCTTTATTCTAGTATAAGTGGGGAGCCATGGAAGGGTTATAAACAGGGGAATGAAGTGATTGGATTTGTTTTTAGAAAGACTGCTTGGCTGTGATTTGTAGGAACGGATTGGGAAAGCACAAGGAAGTAGGGAGGGATACTCATTAGGAGACTATTTCAGAAATCCAGATATGAGATGACAGAGGCCAAAACTGAGATGTTGGAAGTTCACTGGAGAAAAGTGGACAGATTCACAAGATGCTTAGCAGGTAGAATCTATAAGACTAGGTGATACTTTGGATGTTGGGGAGAGGGCATGAGGAGAGTCAAATGTGGCATGGTATGCCTGTCTTAGAGAGGTGTGAGCAACTGTGTCTCTCTTAGAGAAGTGTGAAGAAAGCCAGATTTGGGAAAAAGATGAGTTCAGGTTTTGTCATGTTGATGTTGTTTAATGATTTTTTTCTTCTCTAGTCTGTAAGCTTCATTTGGTCAGCCAGTTATCCCAAAACCATTTTTAATACAATCTATTCTGTTATAACTCAAAAGTATCATTCCTGAGATACTTGTCACTATGTAAGTATGTTATCAAAACAATTGTTTCAGTAGAAAAAGGAAATTAGGGGTTAGAGAGTTTTAGATTGGCAATAACCAAGTTATTTTTGCTGCAGGGATTTCAATAATAAAGGAATTTTGAATATAAATATATTTAGTTATTACACACTAAAAATAATAAATTATATTAAAATCAACAAAACAAACTTCTTCATTTTCTTTACATTCCACTCACTCCAGAGCCTTATTCTCCTCTTTAATCTTAGGCCTTGACCTGGCAATTTTTCTTGCAGCATACCTCACAAACACCAAAGGTAAATATAAGAGCAAATGTTATGCCCAGGTATAAATATTGGGCATGCCAACAGAGTAGCTAGCCTTTCTAGCAAAGTGGCTCTGTGTCCTATGCTTTGTACACATTTTCTCTACTTAGTCAACATCAGCTCCTTATCACAGTCAAATTATTAAACTATTGATCACAGTATATCCTATGTATGTTGTAAAAATTAGCACTATTGGAGAAATGGTTAATATCCTTCCTCTTCCCTCCCCTCCATGATATGAAATGCTACCTTTGTAATATGCTCAATTCTCAGAAACTATATTTAAAAAAAAAAACTCTCCAGGAGATTCTGATATTCAGTCAGCTTTGTGTATGATGACTATGGAGAATGAAAAGATATTAATATGTACTGTAAGCCAGAATTCCTCTTTTACAGCAAATCACAGTCCTGACAGCAAGATGGCATGAACATAACATTTCAGTTTAATCAGTGTTTATTGAATGTATGCGACACTGGGCTAGGTGTTGGAGCTACAAAGATAAGCAAGTCATGGTCTTTGTCTTCAAGTCTGGTAATGGGAGAGGCAAACACATGATCAGATGATTAAAAAAATATATGGCAACATGCTATACTAGAAGCCGTGTGCACAGACTACTGAAGAATGCCAGGGAAGCTTCCTGGGAGAGATGAATTTCAAATTAAACCAGAATAATAGTTCTGACTTCGTGAGGTACAGAAGTGGGGCTGAGGATGCCAAAAGGTACTGCAGGCACAACGAAGTGTATCCTATGTGAATCGTACCCCCCACCCCCCAGGTTATACAATACAGAAGCCCTGAAGAGGGAGTACCAAGGGGAAGATCAGTCCAGGCAGAACAAAGGCAGAGAAGTGTAAAATAAAGGACTGTGTTCGGGGAACTGGAATCAGTTTGATGTTACTAGATTGCAAAATGAAGGTGGAAAGTGATAGGACCCAAAACTAGTTAATGGGTGATCCTATGCTATGGATCTTGGACTGTACTCTGTAGGCAGCGGAGAACTCTAGGTGGGTTTGAGCAGAGGAATGATGTGGAGACTTGAATTTCTAAGAGATGGTTTATGTGGTGGTATGGACAATGAATTTGAGGGGGTAAGAGGACAAAAAAGAGCTAAGAGACTAATTGCTATAGTGAGTGATGATGAGGACATAAACCAGGGCGTTACAGAGGGCTGAGTTGGAATGAATGTTCAAGAGGTTCAGGGAGAATAAAATTTGGCCCCTGATTCAAAGTAAGGGATGAGGATGAGGAAGGAGGACTCAAGGATGATTCCCAGGTTTCTGAAAGGTTTGGAGTATGAGAGATGATGATATCAGTTTTGGCTATGCAAAGTTTAAGGTGCTTGTCAACCACCCACCATGGATTTGTCCTAAAACACGAGGTCAAAAGTAGTAAATGGCACAGAGGAAGTAGGAACAAAACTTAGAGGAGCAGAAATAATTTCTAGTTTGCAGAAGGTAGTGTTTCACCTAGGCCTTGAAGGATTGGTAAGACCTAGATATAGGGATATGATGGAAGAGAAATGTCTAAGTGAAGGCATGGACACACTTACAATATTGCTGGATAACAACTAAGACGTCCTGTCTGTGACTAGAGTGGAGTTTGCTAAAGCCCGAGGAGGGGAATGCAGCTGATGTGAGGGTTGGAGTCAGGTCATAAAAGGCCTTGGGATCTGTGTGTATTGGGCTTTGGGCTTTGCACTGGCGACGATCTGAACAGAACCATGCCTTGGGAAGAATAATCTCAGGTATTCTGAGACAAAATAGAGGTAGAGAGAGATTGAAGGCAGAGAAGAATCAAGATGCTGCACCAGAATGCCAGAAACAGGAATAGCGGGGAGGGGACCAGTGATGAAAAAGATTGCATTTGAGAGTGGGGCTCGGGTCAAACATTATAGATGGTTGGATCATAAGAGATTGATAGGATGGAGCTGCCTCTACAGAAATAAAGGAATCTAATAGAGAAACAGGTTTATAGAGATAGTGTGTGGTAAAAGTACTAGGGGCATCTTCAAATAGAAGACTACCTATGTCCTCACCTGTCTTTTTCTTTCTTACAAGCAAAGACATTAAAAAAAAACAATAAAAAGGGGGGTAGTGTGCCGTACTGGCTAAGAGCATAGTTAAGACTTCTTGGTTTAAATCTCTGCTCTGCTTTTAAATGGCTGTGTGTATGTACTTGGGTGAGTGTTCTAACCATTGTACATCTGAGTTTACTGATATGTAATATGGAGACAGCAAGAGTGCTCTTCACATAAGGCTGCTGTGACTAGCATATAACATGCATTAAGTGCTAAGTGCTATTGTTAGAATTCTAAAAGTAAGGAAATACTGCAAAATGTAAGTCTAATCCAGTTACTATGTTAAAAAATATAGTTGATTCAAAATTTTCATCAGCTCTTCTACATGGATTGAAGGTTGGTAAGAAGATATCGATACTATGTAATAATATTCCAGCGGCTGGTTACTAGCAACCATGCAAGTGCTAGAGATTGCCTCTTGGGCTTAATTAAAATTTTAAAGATGTTCTGAGCTGAAATCCCTTAGGCCTGATCCTCAACCTGTAGGTATGTGCTGTGAATCCAGAGAGATCCATGTAGTGGGTCAGGATATTTCACAAAACACAAAAGATAGCTTTACAAAATGTCAAGTAAAATGGAAGCAAGCCTGGAGACTTAAACAAAATACATGGGCATTTTCAAGTGAGACCAGCAGAATATTTATAACGAGATAATTTCAAGAGTTTACTAGAATCCTACTTTTGTATATTAACTATTGTTCAAGTGCTTTGGAATCTATAATATAAATAAAAATATTTTCTGTCTTCATAATAATTGATTCAGGTAAGAATCATCAACAGAGATAAGACTAGTGGGTAAAAATTTGATATAGATCAATATATCTGATCTAAAATTCAGCCATTTTCATAACAGTACTCTCCAAAATCTCTCTCCTCCAGTAATCTTTTTCTTTATATTTGTTCCCATAAAACATTCACCAACTTCAAAGGGTTAGAAAAATAAGGAAAGTTTCTTTTATGGTGGTTTAGCATGGAAACACTTCCGCTTGGACAACAGAGAATTTGGTTCCCACCAGAGGGCGCTCGGGTGTTACTTAAGTCATCTCTCGATTTCTGGACCTCCTGTGTAATGCGAAATGTAAAATGGAATTTTTATTTCTTTATATTTGTAGGTGAACTTAGTTTGAGATTTGGGGATAAATGTAACTCCAATGTTTTAAAACTTAACTATGTCTTGTTTTTGCTGTCAGATTAAAATAATTACCCAAATGACATCATAATCAGAACCCATTACCAACAATAACAACAAAAAGAATGAAAAGAAAAATCCATTGTTTCTGCTTTCCAGCAAACACTTCCAGCCCTGGTTCATTGTGGGTCTGAGAGCCAAGTTTCCTTCTCCATCTCAGCCACCTACTCTGGAACCAGATTATGAGGGTGGAGTGAGGCCAGGATGAGAAACTGTTTCAGGGGTTCTGGTGCAAGGTGCTGACACTCTTGTGAGTTCTGCTTCCCAGGACGGTCATGCCGTTCTATTAGGCTATGCCAGTGGTTCTCAAAGTTCCCCCAATAAGCAACATCAGCATCTCCTGAGAACATGTTAGAATGCAAATTCTTGGGCCCCCACCCCAGATGTACTGAATCAGAACTGCTGGGGGTAGGACCCAGTCGTTTGTGTTTTAACAAGTTCTCTAGGTGATTCTGATGTACACTACAGTTTGAGAACCACTAGGCTAGACACTTTGTTTTCACAAGGCAAGCTGCATTTGGGCAAGCAGAACTTCAGTACTATTGCGTAGTCCTTCCTCTGAGAATTAAAAGCAGACTTTCTTCTCCGCTAGGTCTCAGACTCTTAGGCAAATGGTAGTCAGTATCAAAGTGGTTTTCTACCTGCTTCAAGCTTCTAAAGGAACTTGTTTTCACTGGTCTAAGGAGGGGCACCAGCCCATGGAAGGAAACTTTGGAAGCAGATCTCTCATGTATAGAGGGAACCAAGAGAGTTTAGATTTTAGAAATGCTGTGTAGCTTGGTGGTATTTCCACAATTTACCATCTGATTGTGTTCCTTTCTCTACACCAGCCCTGCAAGATGGATATTATAATCTCCATTTTAGAAATGAAAAAGAAAATGAGATTTAAAGAGAGGTCAAGTAATTTACTTAAAGTCAGTAAGTAAATTACTGGATCCACTTTGCCTGCTTCAAATAACAGCTCTGTGTGATATTGGGCAAGTTATTTGACCTCTCTGTAACTCAGTTTCCTTATCAGCAAACTGAAGGTAATAATAGTACTTATAGGCTTGTTATGTTGTTATGAGGATTAAATTAGACAACATTTCTAATTCACTTAGAACAGTACCTGGCACTCTGTAAGGGTTTAAAAATACTGTTCTTTGCACAGGTCACCTACCATCCTGCCAGCACAATCCTACTATCTTTGGTCAGCAACAAAACAACAGTCATACATTTCCCCAATTCTTATGGGAAAATCTTAATATAAACAATCTCTATCATATTTACATTTGTGACAGTGAGACAGGCTGGGACTTGGGACCCTTTGCTGCAGTGCTGCAATGCTTGCACCTGAACAAATGTCAACTTGAGTAACAAATTACAAAGAAACTATGAGAAACTAAAAATAACTGTGCAGGTGCAGTTGGGGCAAATTCTAGACAACAAGATTCAAAAAGAGCCAAAAAACCCAACTGCCACTTCTGAAGAGCCAGGAGCAAAAATAGAGTGTAGGGAGCAAAAGCAGGTTACTGTGCATGCCTCCTACTCAACACCACCAAAGGGGAGGGCAAAACACCTAAGCCACCCTCCAGCCAGACTCCTGGACACACCACTATACTCACCCCATATAAGGAAGCAGCTTGCCCCCACTAGGGGAGTGAGCAAAGGAACCTGTTACTCGTTTTCACTCCCTCCTGTGGCTTCAGGAGCCCCAGTAAAGCCTTGCCTGAATTACTTGACTGGCCTCTTATCAATTTCTATTGATTGGGGAAGGCCAAGAACCCTTGTTGGTATCAACAGGAGTCCTAGGATCTTCTTTGGAGTCAGACCCATTCTTGTAATTCCAGCTCTCCCACCTAATAGGTGTCTGACTTTAAGTAAATTACCTGACCTCTCTTTAAATCTCACTTTCTTTTTCATTTCTAAAATGGAGATTATAATATCCATCTTGTAGGGCTGGTGTAGAGAAAGGAACACAGTCAGATGGTAAACTGTGGAAATTCAGCACATTATCTGTATACTACTGTTCCAGGAAACGGTATAAAGAATGTAGGATAGTGCTTGGCACGATAGAGGGCTCAATACACGTTAGTTCCTTTCCATTCACAGCTTTATACATTTTAAGTATTCAGGGACCTTTTAATTCACCAAAGCTAATTATGTTCTTATACTGCTAACTTCTAGCTTCCCACTCCAGCTTCTGGATTTTTGGCCTGGAATGACTGGGACAGTTCTGTTTTCCCTCCTCCTCACGCAGGGGCCCTTTGGGCCAGATTTTCTAGTCAGCTCTTTCCCACTTCTTTAGGCTGACTTTCCCTGCAGATCAAAAAGCCTGTTTTTTTTCATTGTAGAAAATTTGGAACATTCAATAAAGCATAAATGAGAAAATGAACATCACCAATTATTCTCCAAAAGGAAACATCATTAATGTTTTGGTGTATTTCCTGCTAGACTCCCCCCCTTTGTTTACATTGTGTTAAAATTGCTATCATAAAGTATGTTCAATTTTCTTTCTTGCCCTAGGGCTTCTATAAATGTGATTCTCTTGGCCTGGCATGTCCTTCCATGACTTGGGATGTTCCTTATTTCTCCACCCCTTCCCCCATCCCAGCCATCACTGGTGTTTCAGATGAGGCTAGGTCTCTCCATTAGACACTTTCAAAGTGTGTTGTAGTCATTCTGGACAGTGTTACTTCCGATTTGTAGTGATATATTTACTTGTGTGATTTTGTGAGTAGTATCTATCTCCATGACTTAACTGTAAGCTCCAGGGGAGTAGGAATCATGGCTGGTTCACTCATGACTGCATCCCAAGTGCCAGTACAATGTCAGGCACATACAGTTTTTGAATGAGTGAATGAGTAATTGAAATATGTCATGGGACTTCCTGATGGTCCACTTGTTAAGACTCCATGCTTCCACTGCAAGGGACACTGGTTTGATCCCTGGTCCGGGAACTAAGATCTTGCATGCGGGCCTCTCCCCGCCCCCCAAAAAAGAAATATATCGTAAGCATTCTTCCATACGGAACATGATTTTGACTGACTGATTTTATCTGGCATGATTTTAACTGATTGATGGTGGGGTGATAGATGAGATGTCCTCAGTATTTCAGAGAACTCCATGGATTTTTGAAGCATCCTGTTATGGTAGGAGGATCCTGGGCTGGGAATCAAGAGACCCGAGTTTTCCTTTCTGCTCTGCCAGTTCCTGTGATCTTGAGCAAGTCACTGACCTTCTCTGAGCATCAGTTTTCTTATCTCCTCTGTTTCTCTTCCAGGGAATTTCATATATCAAATAAAACAATTTATGTGAAAACACTTCTCAAATTGTAAAGGACTGTATTAGTAGGTGACTGACCTTCCAAAAGAGATTTTTCTCGATTGATAAATAGAGCCACTTGCAAATTTGCAGCAAGCAACCTACATTCAAACTTGAAATTGATTCTGTCCCCAAGATAATCTCCTGTTTCAAAACTTAATGATTAGAATAATTGTGAGTCTGAATGTAGCCAAATACATTAACTACTATTTTATTCCTTAAGGGCAGATATAAGAGTTTGTTTCAATTTTGTACTTAAAGATTGCAATACATAGTTATGTCATGTTGTGACAACAGAAACTTAGATTTCTGTTCTTTTCAATTTCAATTGACTAACATGGTTAAAATATTTTTGACAGACTGGCCAATGAATGTAAATTAAATAGATAACTTTAAAAAAAAACCTTAGATTTGAATATGCTGTTTATATTATTCAACAGGCAAGGAATATGGACAGATTTGGAATTTCCAAAATGGAATTAATATCTCTGTGATATGATTAGTGTTCATATTTGAAGGCAGGATGGAAGAAAAAATTCCCACCAGTATTTTTTTATTTTATTTTATTTTTTATTTATTTTATTTTATTTTACTTATTTTATTTTATTTTATTTTTTATTTTTTGGATTTTTCTAGGATTATTTTATTTTATTTTATTATTATTATTTTTTAAGCTCTTTATTGCAATATAATTGCTTTACACTCTTGTACCAGTTTTTGAGGTACACCAAAGGGAATCAGCTGTATTTATACATATATCCCCATATCACCTCCCTCCTGTGACTCCCTCCCACCCTCCCTGTCCTGGCCCTCTAAAGCATCACCCATCATCAAGTTGATCTCCCTTTGTTATACAGCAACTTCCCATTAGCTATCTATTTTACAGTTGGTAGTGTATATATGTCTATGCTAATTTCTCACTTGTTCCCAGTTTCCCCTTCACCCGCTCTCCCCCAGCCCCATGACCTCAAGTCCATTCTCTACATCTGCATCTTTATTCTTGCCCTGTCACTGGGGCCATCAGTACCATTTTTTTAGATTACATATATATGAGTTAGCATATGGTATTTGTTTTTCTCTTTCTGGCTTACTTTGCTCTGTGTGACAGTCTCTAGGTCTATCCACCTCATTACATATAGTTCAATTTCATTCCTTTTTATGGTTGAGTAATATTCCATTGTATATATGTGCCACATCTTCTGTATCCATTCATCTGTTGACGGGCATTTAGGTTGCTTCCACGTTCTGGCTATTGTAAATAGTACTGCAATGAACATTATGGTACATGTTTCTTTTTGCATTATGGTTTTCTCTGGGTATATGCCCAGTAGTGGGATTACTGGATCATATGGTAGTTCTACTGTGGTTTTTTAAGGAACCTCGAAACTGTTTTCCATAGCAGCTGTACCAGTTTACATTCCCACCAAGTGTGCAGGAGAGTTCCCTTTTCTCCACACCCTTTCCAACATTTATTGTTTCTAGATGTTTTGATGATGGCCATTCTAACCAGTGTCAGGTGATACCTCACTGTGGCTTTGACATGCATTTCTCCAGTGATTAGTGATGTTGAGCATCTTTTCATGTGTTTGTTAGCCATCTGCATGTCTTCTTTGGAAAAAGGTCTATTTAGGTCTTCTGCCCATTTGTGGATTGGGTTATTTGCTTTTTTGGTATGAAGCTGCATGAGCTGCTTGTATATTTTGGAGATTAATCCTTTGTTCATTGCTTCATTGGCAAGTATTTTCTCCCATTCTGAGGGTTGTCTTTTTGTCTTGTTTATGGTTTCTTTCGCTGTGCAAAAGCTTTTAATTTTCATTGTCCCATTTATTTATTCTTGATTTTATTTTATTATTCTAGGAGGTGGGTCAAAAAGGGTCTTGCTTTGATGTATGTCATAGTGTTCTGCCTATGTTTTCCTCTAGGAATTTTATAATGTCTGGCCTTAACATTTAGGTCTTTAATGCATTTTGAGTTTATTTTTGCATATGGTGTTAAGGAGTGTTCTAATTTCATTCTTTTAAATGTTGCTGTCCAATTTTGCCAGCAATACTTATTGAAGAGGCTGTCTTTTTTCCATTGTATATTCTTGCCTCCTTTGTCAAAGATAAGCTTGCCCATATGTGCTTGGGTTTATCTCTGGGTTCTCTATTCTGTTCCACTGATCTTCCTTTCTGTTTTTGTGCCAGTACCATACTGTCTTGATCACTGTAGCCTTGTAGTATAGTTTGAAGTCAGGAAGCCTAATGCCACCAACTCTGTCTTTCCTTCTCAAGATTGCTTTCACTATTCAGGGTCTTCTGCATTTCTATACAAATCGTAAGATTTCTTGTTCTAGTTCTGTGAAAAATGCCGTTGGTAATTTGATAGGGATTGCACTGAATCTGTAAATTGCTTTGGGTAGGATGATCATTTTCACAATGTTGATTCTTCCAATCAAAGATCATGATATGTCCCTCCATTTGTTTGTATTATCTTTGATTTCTTTCATCAGTGTCTTATAGTTTTCTGCATAGAGGTCTTTTGCCTCCTTAGGCAGGTTTATTCCTAGGTATTTTATTCTTTTTGTTGCAATGGTAAATGGGAGAGTTTCCTTAATTTCTCTTTCTGCTCTTTTGTTGTTAGTGTATAGGAATGCAAGAGATTTCTGTGCATTAATTTTGTATCCTGCTACTTTACTAAATTCATCGATTAGTGCTAGCAGTTTTCTGGTAGAATCTTTAGGGTTTTCTATGTATAATATCACGTCATCTGCAAAGAGTGACAATTTCACTTCTTCTTTTCCAGTTTGGATTCCTTTTATTTCTTTTCCTTCTCTGATTGCTGTGGCTAAAACTCCCAAAACTATGTTGAATAATAATGGTGAGAGTGGGCACCCTTGTCTTATTCCCGTCCTTAGAGGGAATGCTTTCAGTTTTTCCCCATTGAGAACGATGTTGGCTGTTAGTTTGTCATATATGGCTTTTATTATGTTGAGGTAATTTCCTTCTATGCCCATTTCCTGGAGATTTTTTATCATAAATGGATGTTGAATTTTGTCAAAAGCTTTTTCTGCATCTATTGAGATGATCATATGGTTTTTATCCTTCAATTTGTTAATATGATGTAACATATTGATTGATTTGCGTATATTGAAGAATCCTTGCACTCCCAGGATAAACCCCACTTGATCATGGTGTATGATCTTTTTAATGGGCTGTTGGATTCTGTTAGCTAGTATTTTGTTGAGGATTTTAACATCTATATTCATCAGTGATATTGGCCTGTAATTTTCTTTTTTTGTGACATCATTGCCTGGTTTTGGTATCAGGGTGATGGTGGCCTTGTAGAATGAGTTTGGGAGTGTTCCTCCTTCTGCTATATTTTGGAAGAGTTTGAGAAGGATAGGTGTTAGCTCTTCTCTAAATGTTTGATAGTATTTGCTTGTGAATCCATCTGGCCCTCAGCTTTTGTTTGTTGGGAGATTTTTAATCACAGTCTAAATTTCTGTACTTGTGATTGATCTGTTCACAGTTTCTATTTCTTTCTGGTTCATTCTTGGAAGATTGAAGTTATCTAAGAATTTATCCATTTCTTCCAGGTTACCCACTTTATTGGCATATAGTTGCTTGTAGTAGTCTCTCATGATGTTTTGTATTTCTTCGGTGTCAGTTGTTCCTTCTCCTTTTTCATTTCTAATTCTATTGATTTGCATCTTCTCCCTTTTTTTCCTGATGAGTCTGGCTAATGGTTTATCAATTTTGTTTATCTTCTCAAAGAATCAGCTTTTAGTTTCATTGATCTTTGCTATTGTTTCCTTCCTTTCTTTTTCATTAATTTCTGATCTGATCTTTATGATTTCTTTCCTTCTGTTCACTTTGGGGTTTTTTTTGTTCTTCTTTCTCTAATTGTTTTAGGTGTAAGGTTAGGTTCTTTATTTGATATTTTTCTTGCTTCTTGAGGTAGGACTGTATTGCTATAAACTTCCCTCTTAGAACTGCTTTTGCTGTATCCCATAGGTTTTGGGTTGTTGTGTTTTCATTGTCATTTGGTTCTAGGTATTTTTTGATTTCCTCTTTGATTTCTTCAGTGATTTCTTGGTTGTATAATAGCATATTGTTTAGCCTCCATGTGGTTGTAATTTTTACATTTTTTTTCAGGTAATTGATATCTAGTCTCATGGCGTTGTGGTCAGAGAAGATGCTTGATATGATTTAAATTGTCTTGAATTTACCAAGGCTTGATTTGTAACCCAAGATGTGATCTATCCTGGAGAATGTTCCATGTGTACTTGAGAAGAAAGTGTATTCTGTAGTTTTTGGATGGAATATCCTATAAATATCAATTAAGTCAAGATGGTCTAATGTGTCATTTAAAGCTTGTGTGTCCTTATTTATTTTCTGTTTGGATGATCTGTCCATTGATGTAAGTCAGGTGTTAAAGTCTACTATTATTGTGTTACTGTCGATTTCCCCTTTTATGGCTGTTAGCATTTGCCTTATGTATTGAGGTGCTCCTATGTTGGGTGCATAGATATTTACAATTGTTATATCTTCTTCTTGGATTGATCCCTTGATCATTATGTAGTGTCCTTCCTTGCCTCTTGTGATGATCTTTACTTTAAAATCTAATTTGTCTGATATGAGTACTGCTACTCCAGCTTTCTTTTGACTTCCATTTGCATGGAATATCTTTTTCCATCCCCTTACTTTCAGTCTATATGTGTTCCTTGGTCTGAAGTGGGTTTCTTGTAGGCAGCATATGTAAGGGTCTTGTTTTTGTATCCATTCAGCCAGTCTGTGTCTTTTGGTTGGAGCATTTAATCCATTTACATTTAAGGTGATTATTGACATGTATGTTCCTATTACCGTTTTCTTAATTGTTTTGGGTTTGTTTTTGTAGGTCTTTTCCTTCTCTTGTGTTTCCTACTTAGAAAAGTTCCTTTAGCAATTGTCATAAGGCTGGTTTGGTGGTGCTGAATTCTCTTAACTTTTGCTTGTCTGTAAAGCTTTTGATTTCTCCATTGAATCTGAATGAGATTCTTGCTGGGTAGAGTATTCTTGGCTGTAGGTTTTTCTCTTTCAGGACTTTCAATATATCCTGCCACACACTTCTGGCCTGCAGAGTTTCTACAGAAAGATCAGCTGTTATCCTTTTGGGTTTTCCCTTATATGTTATTTGTTGCTTTTCTCTTGCTGCTTTTAACATTTTTTTCTTTGTGTTTAATTTTTGTTAGTTTGATTAATATGTGCCTTGGTGTATTTCTCCTTGGATTTATTCTGTATGGTACTCTCTGTGCTTCTTGGACTTGATTAATTATTTCCTTTTCCATGTTGGGAAAGTTTTCCACTATAACCTCTTCAAATATTTTCTCAGACCCTTTCTTTTTTCTTCTTCTTCTGGGACACCTATGATTCAAATGTTGGTGCGCTTAATGTTGTCACCAAGGTCTCTGAGACTGTCTTTCATTCTTTTTATTCTTTTTTCTTTTTCCTGCTCTGTGGCAGAATATTTCCCCCATTCTATCTTCCAACTCACTTATTCGTTCTTCTGCCTCAGTTATTTTGCTGTTTATAGCATCTAGAGTATTTTTAATTTTGGTTATTTTGTTATCTATTACTGTTTGTTTGCTCTTTAGTTCTTCTGAGTCCTTATTAACTGTTTCTTGTATTTTCTCTATTTTGTTATTGAGATTTTGGATCATCTTTACTATCATTACTATCATTTTTCAGGCAATTTTTCTATTTCCTCTTCATTTATTTGGTCTTGTGTATTTTTACCTTGTTCCTTCATCTGTGACATATTTTTTTGTTGTCTCATTTCCCCCCCACTTTGGATGGGTGGGATTGTGTTCCTGTCCCACTGGGTGTTTGGCCTGAGGTTTCAAGTATGGAGTTTGTAGGCTGTTGAGTATAGCTGTGTCTTGTTGTTGAAGTGAGAACCTCTGGGAGACCTCAGTCTGATGGATATTCCCTGAGAACTGTTAGTCCAATGTTTTGGACTCAGAGCTCTCATTTCAGGAGCTCAGGCCTGACCCCATGCTTGTGAATTGAGATCCCACAAGCTGTGTGAAGTAGGGAAATGAAAATAATAATGAAAAAGTAGGAGAACAGCAGAACAATAGTAAGATAAAAAATATGATAAGAATAGTAAACTAACAGATGTGTTAGAAAAATTAAAAAGAAAATAGACGGAGAAACAACTGGAAGGTAAAACAACTGCAGTAGCCGAAGTGAGGAGGTGGGAAGAAAAAAAAAGCCAGAAAAGGCCTTGGCTGTGGGGGTGGGGCTTAGGCCCAATGAGGCGGAGGGTCCCAGGCATGCCTCTGGTCCTGAGGGTAACCCAGCAGGCTCCCTGGTCCCGAGTTGGTGGGAGAAATGCTAGGCACCTTCCCTAGTCCTCCAATCTCAGGGGGTCCCTCCCCCTTGGGTTCTCTTCTTCCTCACCCCCTCCCTCCTATTCCTCTAGGACCTTCACAGCTGGAGGGGGCACTGGAAGGCAGGAGACCAGACCCTGACACCCAACAGGCTTCCTAGGGCCAACTGGGCTAGGGTAACATCTGCGGCACTTCTCCAAATCTCCCAGTCTCCTAGGTTCCCTGTCCGCCTCTCTCCCTCTCCCCTGCGTCCCACTCTCCTAGGTCCCAAGCAGCTGGACGGGGCCCTGGAGTGTGAAAGACCAGGTCCATGAGCCTAGCAGGCTTCCCAGGGCTAGTGGACAGGGGAAATACCTTCCTCACCTCCCTTGATCATCCAATCCCAGAAGGCCCCCTCCCTGCCCACCTCTCCTCTTCTCCCCTGCTTTCCTTCTACACCCCTAGGACCAGTGAGACCTAGAGGGGCCCCTGGAAGACCAAAGACCAGGCCTGGGGGACCAACAGGCCTCCCGGTGCCAAGTGGGTAGGGAGATTTCCTGCAGTGTCTGCCCTGATCCGCAGCTCCTACAAGGTCTCCCCCCCCCCCACTGTCTGCCTCTCCTCCTCTTCCCCTCTCCTCCCTCCCTCCCATGCCTGTATGACCCACTCAGCAGGAGAGGACACTCTAGGGACCAAGGGACCAGACTCGGGAGCCCAGCAGGCCCACTGGGCCCAAGTGGGCAGGGGAAAGCTCCTCCGCACCTCCCCTGATCCGCTGATCCTGGAACATCCCACCACCTGTCTGCCTCTCTTCCTCTTCCCCTGCCATGCTCCTATGCCCCGGGGACCAACGCGTCTGGGAGGGGATCCTGGAGAGCAGGCCTGGGAGACCAGCCGGGCTCCTGCACCAGTGGGGAGCAGAAATGTCTTCTGCTCCTCCCCCAATTCTCTGATCCCAGAGGGTCCCTCCTGCCTTCCGCCTCTCTTCTTCTCCCCTCACCACTTCCCTCCTGTACTTCTAGGACCAAGGGCCCAGAGGGGCCTTGGAAGGTGGAGGACCCATCCGGAAGAAATACCCGGTGGCACTTCCCCTATTCTTCTGAGCTGGAGAGATCCCTTCCCACCCCCACTGTCTGCCTCTCTCCCTCCCCCCATCCCCCCCATGCCCCCAGGACCCACGTGCTGGAGGGGGGCCCGGAGAGTGAAGGACCAGGCCCAGGAGCCCAGTTGGCCTCCCTGGCCAAGAGGGCAGGCGAAATGCCCTCTCACCTCCCTGTCCCCTGATCTCAAAGTCCCCACCCCCACCAGTCAGCCTCTCCACCTCCTCGCCCCTCCTCCTTCCCTCCCACACCCCCAGGACTCAGGCAGCCCAGAGAGGGCCTTGGAGGGTGAAGGACCCAGCAGGCTCCCAGGCCCAGGAGCTCAGCAGACCTCCTGGCCTCCTGGGCCGGAGAAACCCAGTTGCAGTTTTGCGATTTCCCCAGCCTCCAAGGGTCTCTGCAGGCAGGAACCTCCCCCCTCACCCAACCACCCCCCCAGGGCCACCAGTCCTGTCCGACTTCCCCTTTCCTGCCCCCCTGACTTCCCCCTGGTCCTTCCCGGTTGCTCCAGGGTTCCTCGGGTCTCCTTGGGCCTCAGGTCCCCAGCCGGCCTCCAGCAACCGATCTATTTGTGGGGAGACATGATCTCCGCGTCTTCCCACACCGCCATCTTGACTCCGCCCCCCCCCCAGCAATATTTTAGACATAAGGAATTGGAATAAGTAACCCCATGAGTAAATTTTATTGGCTGATTCTTTGGTAGTTTTTCATTGCATCCTAAGTCATTTTCCTTCTCTGTTAAGTTATGTGAAGGTGCTTGAGAAGGTAAAACATTTTGGAGAACAGACGAGAATTGAGTGTGATAGAAGGGAAGAGTAGTTTTTACACTCTGAAAATTGTGAGTTCTTGGATAGAATGAGGCTGTGTTTGCTGATTTTATTTATTAATGTCTCCAACACATTTTGTTGAAAAGTGAACATTTTTCTCTTCTTTCTTCATAATGGAAAATGCATGGCACTTAGAGGAGGAAATACTTTATGAGACACCCACTGCTGGCTGTGCTAGGAGGGCAGGTTTAGAAGGGGAAAATACTTTAAAGGTTTAGTGTTCTTGTTTTATATATAATAACTAAAATTTACAAAGAAATTTATAATTGCTACCAGATAACATGATTTTACAGACTCTTTGAATATGTATCTTAGAATCTTTCCTTGGAACTCTATTGTTATCCTTAATTAAAAATGAGGACGTGGAGACTCAGAGAGCTTAAATGACTTGTCTGAGGTCACAGAGAGAATAATAATGATGGATAATATTAACTGAGCACTTACTTTACGCCAAGCCCTCCTCATGGATGGTCAGTTTAATTCTCACAATAGTCCTATTATCTCATACATAATATGTGACAAACTGGGATTATAAATCAGCGCTAAGAAACTGGCATTACTGGCTTATTTTTTCATTGAATGCTCTTCTATAGATACAACCTAAATACTGAATAAAATAAAAGTGATTCTGTGTTTTTAGCCTATATATGTATGAAGCCTATTGATAAAGTAAAGAGTATTCTCATTTTACTGATGAGAAAATATGAAAGGTTAAGACTACCATCATAGTATTGTGCTAGCTAATGCTGACAGAGTTAAGAATCCAGTTCTTCCTAATAGATCAGGTTCCACTTCTCTGCCATATATATCAGAGTGTTGAGTAGGTAATTGGCAACTAGGAGCCAAAGCTAAGGAAAAAGAGGTACCAAGTACTCCATATTCTGAATATTGGAGACCAGGTATCACCTGCAGGATTTAATGCTCCCCCCCACAAGGCCCCACCTCCTGCCCATCATCCTCTGAGAATGAAATATTCCTGATGCCTAACCCACTTAAACTTTTGACTAGACCAGGGGAGATGGACATACTGTTAGAATTGTGAGTCTTTGGCCTGGTGGAAAGTACTATGGCATCCCCTTTGAAACCATAGGGGGAAGGTACTAAAAGAGGAAAATGATATCATATTTCTTAGTCATCAAACCAGCTTATCTGACCTCATTGCCTGTGCAAATAAGGGAACAGAGAATTGAAGTGAAATAACAGGGCAGAAAGAAGTGAGGCAAGGAGCAGCCTGTCCCCATCTTATGGCACAGCAGTGATGTGTGGGTTTCCCAAGGGTTGAGAAGCCTCCAAGGAAAGTAGCCAGAGTTGAGCTGATTTGCCAATACCCTACGCAAGAGGCTATGGGGGTAATGCCAGGGGTAGCAACAGTGGGAGTATTAGAAAAGCAAGGTGGAGACTTTGCCCTGGGGAGGCCCCTCACAAACCCCTAAAGAAAACTCACATATGTAGCCCATGGAAGAGCCAGTGCTGGGATGTCTGCCCCACAGAGGCCAATAAGCAGCATCAGCCAAGAGAAGGCCACAATTCAGCACTGAAGCAGACACTTGCCCCTTCCCATCTCTGCTTCTACTACAAGCTCCAACCCCAAGCCGGCTACTCAAGAGGGAAGGAAGGAGAAGTGAAGGAAGAGACCAAGCCCCTTCTCCATTTCTCAGGCTCTGGCCACAAATGCCTGAGCTATAGGAAGGGAGAAGCTAAAAGGAAGTTTTAAATCGGGACTGGACTTCTTTTTTTAAAATTATTTATTTATTTATTTGGCTGCACGGGGTCTTAGTCAAGTCATGTGGGATCTTCAGCTGAGGCATGTGGGATATTTTAGTTGCAGCATGTGAACTCTTAGTTGTGGCATGTGGGATCTACTTCCCTGACCTGGGATGGAACCTGGGTACCCTGCACTGGGAGCACAGAGTTTTAGCCACTGGACCACCAGGGAAGTACTGGGACTGGACTTCTTAATAATGTTGTTATTTCAAAGATGTAAGAGCTGCCCAGAATGTTGTTAGGGATGAGAAAAGAAGATTAAGCAGGCAATGGAGTCGCCTGTCCCCTTACTACTATTAAGGTAGTAATTGGAAAAAAAGACATTTTATGTTTGTACTCTACTGAGTTCAGGCTGTTTAGAATGGATATTACATATGCTTCAAAAATATGTGTAATAACCATAGCTTACCTGGACAGCTTTGCATCCTTTTCAAATACACAGAAAGAGACCCATTTATGGGATGATGTTGTTAGGAACCAGGTAGCATCTTTAAAATCCATCATTATTGCGTGTCCAGGGGATGAGACTGAGAAAACATGGGTCAGCAAAAAAGGTAACCCCCTTCTTTCTTTTGATTTTTCTTTTTGCCACAGCAGATATCTTAGCATCTGATCTGCCAGAATTAAGATGTATGATTCCAAGCCAGGTAGGTCACTGTTGCATTAAGAAATCCTGACTGATAGATCTAATTAAGCAGTCAATAGTTAATGAGTGCCTTTCATGATGCATACCACAGGTATTAGAAGTATATAAAAATGGTCTCCACCTTCAAGGAGGTTGCAATCTAAATAAGTATATACTCATCAAAGATAGGACAGTGTATGACAAGTGCCAAATGAATGTAAGTGACAGCTAAAGCACTGTATGAATTTAGATTACCTGGATACCCTCTTGCAGTGGTCATCAGATCAGAAAACGTGAAGTCTTTTTTTTTTTTTTTTTTTTAAAGCAAAGGTGAAGTCTTGAACAGTGCCATGAAGATGGGTAGAAATAAAGTGGGCAGAGGCTAAAGCACTGCTATGTGAGAAATTAGGCAGAGATCAGGGTAGTTTGGAAGTCACATTTGGAGCCACTGAGTCCCCCCAAACAAACTCTACATCAGCTTACTTTTCAAGTACTGGAAAATTTAAATCAAACTAGTTTAAAATATAAAAGGCATTTATTTATTGGCTTAAGTAATTGAATACAACTAGAGGTAAAGTGGGCTTTAGGGGTGCATTGATTAGGGCTGTAGCTCCATTTCTCTATGAGCCTCATAGCCCTTTACCTTTAGCCTAGTGTTCTTCTTAGTTGCAAGAATTATTCCTCAGGTGTATGTGTTATCTATTGCTGCATAACAAATTATCCCCAAACTTTAACAAATTAAGCAATAAACATTTATTGTCTCACAGTTTTTGTGTGACAGAAATCTAGACACAGCTTTGCTGAGTAGCTCTGTCTCAGAGTTTCTCACCAGGAAGCAATCAAGATGTCAGCTGGGCTGTGGTCATCTGAGGCTTCACTGGGGCTGGAGAATCTGCTTCCAGGTACATTCATGTGGCTATTGGCTGGAGGCTTCAGTTCCTTGTCATATGGGCCTCTATTTAGGTTTCTCATGATGTGGCAGTTGGCTTCCTCAGCAGTAAATAATGAGGGAGAATGAGAGAGAAAGAGAGAGAGAGAGAGAGAGGGGAGGGAAACTAGTCTGTTATTATATAATCTCAGAAGTGACATACCATCACTTCTGCCCTATTGGTCATACAGACAAACCCTGGTACACAGTGAGAGTGGGATTATACTAAGATGTTAATATCAGGAGCCTGGAATCATTGGGGGCCATCTTAGAGTCTGGCTACCACAACTGGCCTATGTGATTCCTTGTTCATATCCAAAAAAAGTGAGTTACTTTTTTTAGCCATTGAACAAAAGTTGTCAGATTTTCTCTGATTGTACCATCTTTAAACCAATCACAGTGGCTGGTAGAACAACAGTGGCTGAATGACTTGGGTCTGGATTACTGAGCTAATGTTTGTTTCAAGGGGGATAGGATGGCAATGATTGGCTTAGACAAATTAGTGTCCAGCTAGAGCCGGAGAAGTGGTTTGCTGCCACTCAAACAGCACAGTTTTTTCTACAAAAGGAGTGGATAATGTGTTGGGGAGGCACCCACAGTGTCCTCTGCAATCTATTTCTGGTTCAGCATCTATACATATCCTTTTTCCTACCCATAGACTATGTTCATTTACAGACTCTCTCCAAAGGAAGATAATCCAAGTCTAATTCAAGTTCTAAGTCCAGGATCTCGGGATTTCCCCCTTTCTTCTCCATCAGGTGTGGACACAACTCTTTGCAGTCTAATGATCTAAGAGGTCCACTTCCAAAACCACCAGTATGGAATTGTGGAGAAAGAACAGGATAATGTCAATAAAAATCCCATTGGAAAGAGTGGTTAGAATACAGTACATGGTTTTCCCTGGTCCACATTACACATCATATCCCACTGAATAGGAATTTTAAGTTCTCCTTGCACTGGTCGGAAGAGAGAGTCTGAGTAGAGAGGGTGGAAGTGAGGTCCCTGGCACTAATTGCTGCCAGATTGTTGAGGGTCTTTTAGAACTTTAGCTTGTAGGCAATGGAGAAAGAAAGAGAATCATTGAGGGGTTTTGAGTAAGGTAGTGACATGATCAAAATTGCTTTGGTGAAATTAATTTGGAGGCACTATGCAGTACAAATTCACAAATCCCCTTAAAATAATGCCCTGGGGACAAGTTTCCTCACATAAACTGAAAATGATACTTGAAAAAGAAATAACAGATTCCACAGTAAAAGTACATGTATAACCCAGGTTTGTCTCTTTCCAAATAGAAATTCTAAGTTGTTTCTAGGCACCTACATGAAACAAACAGGGTGGTTCACGTTGTGTCACTCCGCTGGCATTAATTCCAAATAGAATGAATGAGCTTTTAAGACTTTTTGAAAAGGTTTGTATTAGAGGTTGACTTGGTAGGTAGAGAATGACTGGGACTAAGTTTAACTTGAAAAAGTAAGAAAAAAATTAGTAGAGAAAGCATTTTTAGATAACAATACCAAGGAAATAATAAAAATTACTGTTTAAATTATTTTACTACTGTAAGTTCTAGACAAGTTAGCTGGTTAAAAGTTTGTATAGGTTGTGAAGCATTTGTGTTGTAAAAAAGAATCAAGTTGAAGTACGGTAGGCGAAGCTGCACCACCTGCAGCACCACCTGCTATTGTGAGGGGACTTTACTGGTTCAGGATATGAAGGAATATGCTCCTCATAGACAGAAAGCCTATGGGATTTCTCTTCAGATGGCCTGGAAGGAATCCAAGATGGAAGTGGTAGAGAAATCGATTATTCCTATTTGAAATTTCAGATATTAGTGTTGAATTTGTATTTGACTTATTCCTGAGAAACATGATGGAAATACCCCCCAAAATAAAGTTGTTATTTCTCTAGTCTACAGACTTGAGTGAATATGGGTGAGTGAAATGTATAAAAGAAAACATTTTTTGAGGTAGGAATAGATTCATCATTGAGTTTCCCTGCCAAATTCAGAATTAGATAGTGGAAAAATTCTATTTATTTTGAATTTGTGAATCTGCCAGCAAACTGTTGGGAAAAATAAAGACAAGCCAGATGAGGACTTGGGTTATGGAATGAAGCATAGATGACATATGTCTGAACTTTAAAAGAGAATATAGTTTTTCCTACTTTTATTTCCCAGTTTTAGCGTCTTCAATAACTAATTTGCAGCATGCTTTTCTATTGTACTGAACTATAGCAGCAAAATGGAAAACACAGCATATTGCAGTGTTGAAATCAACCTTGAGGGTCGGGAAATTGAAAATATCAAGTTTCCATAGTAACACTAATTTAGTCAAATCACACATGTTGTTTCTGAGCCATTAGTTTACTCTTATGATGTTAAAAGAACATAATATTTACTCTGTAATGTGGTTAAGCTAATGTTAAAATGCAAAGTAATTTCATATTTTCTGCATGTACATTTTAAATCATTTTATTATGGTAGGCTTGACATTTGATTGTTTGCACTGTTTTGGAAAATGTGAAAATGTTGTAAAAGTTTTTCTTTTTTAAGTTTCTGAAGAGAATTAAACAGGAAATCATGAACATATCACAACTTGGGAAAGTGATAAGATAAACTAGACTTTAAAAGTTTGCACCAGAATTTTTTGCTGAATTTCAGAGAATTTATTTGGTCTTCTAACTGGGTAGTTTTGATGTGATCTGATTTTAGTTTTCACAGTTATCACATTCTACATGGTATATCCTTGATATCTACTAGGGATCTGTCCCAAGTGCTTTTTGAGTTCCCAAATTCATGAATACTATTATGGCTTTGTTGGCTGACTTTTTGAGCCCACTTTTCCACAAGGACACCTTTTCCTCCACAACTTTATAAGAGTTACTACAAAGATAATGATTTAGAAAAGGGCCAATTTGCCTTCTCAGCGGGCCCCCTTTCAGTGCGCACACCAAACACACCTTCGTGACTGGTCTTCCCATACTGGTCTTGCACTGCGTGTGGTTCAAATTTGCCTCTTAGTAAAATGCTAGACAAAATGCTACATCTTCAAGGCCACTCATGATTATCACATTGATTTTCAGCTGTTAAGTAACTTTGCATTCCTGGGATAAATTCCACCTGACTACAATGTATAATTCTTTTTATATGTTGCTGGGTTTGGCTGGCTAGTATTTTCTTGAGGATATTTACATATATATTTATAAGTGATATTGGTCTGTAATTTTATCTTCTGGTGACATTCATGAATATTAGAGTGTATTCTGCCCAAATTCCCATTTAGTTCACTGAAATTGATAAAAACAAGTTAATTCAGTGAAAAATGACAGTCATGTTTTTTGATAGATACTTTGACTATGAATATGATTTTTTTGGTTGACTGGACTATTCATTCCTTGCCTGAGTCTAAGTAATGTGAGAAATTCAATTCAATTCAAGAAACATTTATCAAAATGCTTATTATGTTCAGTACCATGCTAGGTACTGGAGGTACGCTGATGAATAATGAAAGGTAGTAGCAGTAACGGTAGTAGTATAGTAGTAATAAATTGCATAGTGGATAAGAGTACTTAGATTTGACTCCTATCTCTACCACTTCCTAAGTGATAGACCTCAGGCAAATTACTTAACCTCAGTTTCCTCATCAGTGAAATGGCGCTACAAACAGCATGTAATTCAAAGGATTACTGTGACGATGAAATTAAGTAATACATGTAAAGAGTACATGGCACTTGGTAATCACTAGATGCAGCTTAGCTCTTATTACTATTATTATTATTTGCTTTTCATGTGCCAGAACTTACTTACATTACTTCATTTAATTCTTGTAACAACTCTGTTGAGGATATTATTAGTATTACCTCTATTTTTATAGCTGAGAGACCAGGGCTTATAAAGGCTAAGTAACTTGCCTGAGATCACCGATATGGTGACTGGTAAAGCAGAATTCACACCCAAAATATGCTTGACTGCCAAGCTAGTGTTCAAATATATTACCCTATATAGCCTGTCTCTGGCTTAAAGGAGCTCTCACCTAGTTTTTCCAGGAAGCCCTGTCCAATAACTAGCTTAGATTCTTCAAAGTTTCCAGAGGAGGTCTTTTGGTGCCATATTCCAGTGACTTGTTCCCCTAAAGTAAGTCAGAAAAAAATAAAAGTCTAATACAAATCTCATCTATTGTACTTCAACTCTGTTTTTTGCTTAGTGCAGAGAAGAAAATATATCTACCCATGGGGCAACCTAAAGTCAATACATTCCAGTATTTTCTCTTACATTTATTAAGAGAATTCTTTGTTCCATGGGGCAAAAACACAAATTATCTATGAACACTTTGTTTTTCTGGATTTCTCTTTAATATTAAAAAGTTCAATTAAGGAACTGACTCTTCTGTTGTCTCTGTGGATACTCTTTCTGCCCTTGACTTTGATCCTGTTTTAACATTATTTTCCAGGGCCTTCTGACTGCCTGCTCATGGATTAGGTTCCTACCTTGTAGTTTTTAAAGGCTCTCAATTTTCCCACTGCATGATAATGGGCATAAGAGGTCATGAGAAGGTGGGAAGAGGGTCAATAAATAATGTGAAGGCAAAGGTACAAACATTTAGGGCTAAATTTAGTACAGAATTCTCTTATGCAGAGAGAAGTTGTCTGTTGTTAATAAAAAAGGCTATCATTTTGGGGGGAAGATGACAGGACTTTGGATGCTGAGGCATCAGGGGAAGGAGTTTAAGCAGACTGAGAATAGAAACATGATGCAGAATGAAGGTAGGGTAACTATTGTGCTTCTACCAAGACACACTTACAGCTTGACAACAGTCTTGTATACAATTCAGGGTAAATAACATTGTAGAAAACCAACTTGCTTCTCCCAAGGGGAGAAATTATTTAACATTTTCTTTTTTTCTTCCTGTCCACTGACTCTTATAGGTAATGTTTTAAAACCCTATCTCAAAGGATTGGGCTAATGTTTCCCCTAAAAATAAAGGATTATGAGCAATATATACTTAGAATTGAAATTCTCTGTGAAAGATGGGTGAATACCTAAAAACCAGACAACTTTCTGAAAGAAAAAAAAAATCTTTATTTTAAAGAGAGAAAAAATACCAAGTATGACACAAGGCTGATACCCACCCAGTGGCCAGATATGTTTTCCTGAGGGATTTCGTTGTGTTTATTCCTCTAGCATTTTTTCATTCCTGACTTTTGGGGTGGCCTTCTGTGAAGAGTTTCCTCATCCCAGCTGTTATGATGTTTAATCTAGAGTTGCCAACTTCTGATCTGGCAGTTCCAAGACACAGGGTGAGGAAAACAAAGCTTTCCAGTATTTCTGAATCCTATCCTCCACCCGCACTGGAATTAGTGCTTTCATCTCTGGTCAGTCCTGAATTGTTTTCAACCCTAGCTTCATCCTTCCTCACCCCCAGAATAGCAGAACAATTACTAATGGTAAAGATCCATGTCCACATTCAGAGTTCAAATTACATATGCCCCACGCAAATCTCAATTTATTCTGTTTTCCTTTTCTATCCCCTCTCCTCCCCTCTACTCAAGTAAATTACGGTGGTTTTCTTCGGGGGAAATATTTACTTTAAAGAGTTTTTTTTTTTTTTTCCAAGATAAAAATTAGGTTTTGGGTTTTAAACTAACTAGGAAAAACAGGGTAAGCTTTAAAAAGGGTAATCATCTGCTTTTGATCCTAATGTTAGTCCATGACATGGCTTGACACTTCCAGTAAGGGAAGTCATGGCATTTCATTCTAGAAATACACAGAGATGGTTCCCTTCTGCCCTCAGCCTCAATTGTTTAATGTTAGGGTGAAATGGTGCTGGCTGGTCCTATATTTTAGGCCTGGTCTGCTGCAGGACTAGGCAGATGAGGAATTCGAGGTAAGCAGAATTAATACTTGAAGGCAGAAAGAAAAACACAGATATAGGTGCAGGAACAGCCCCTTTTACTAAATGTGGAAAGTCATAAATCTTACAGTACAGATATGTTGCTTTCTTCTGGTGTGTTCAACATGCTATTATACTGTGAATGAATCTACCCCTGGCAATGGAGAGTATTTAGGAGATCAAATGGTGGAATAGGAAAATGTGGTTCTTTGATTCTCCTACTGTCCCCAAGTGTCTGTTACAACATGGCTGTTGCCACATGGCTTTGTTTAAGAACCCCACATTCAGAGTCCCCCCACAAATTTGCCTTTGTGTAATACCCCATGCTCTGGATCTTTTCTTCACCTTTACCATCCACATAAGGATGGGTATTCACTGACCTGAAATAATTTTGTGTCCTCTTCCTTTATATACATCTGCTCCCAACCATGTATAGCTAGCTAGCTGGTTGGAAAAATGTTAGCATTGATATAACATTTTGTACTTTAACAACAGGAATCCATCAGAATTAATTCCTTATCCTCAAAGACACTCTGCTAATATAACAAATTAATGGAAATTTCAGATGATGCCAGGCTAATCAAACAGGTGTCTAGGAAAAGGCAGGCTCTAGTGTCCTATAGGATCTTATGCACAAGGTCAAAGCTGCCCTTGAATTTTCACTTGTTTTCCATTGAGAAAAAAATCCCTATAACTGCCACTGAAAAGTTTTAATGAAAGCTGCAAAGAAAAATGCAGATTTGTAATGAGAGAAGATGTTTTAACCCCAAAATGCAAAGATTAAATTGTGTCCCCAGTATTTCACAGCAGTGCGGAGGGGAAAAACCCAGATACCTGTACTGTTTTTGCTATATAATTCTAGGACTTTTGTATGCTTGATAACTGTTGTTCATGTTTCCCCGTTTTCTTCTTTCTGCCTCATTTGTATTATTTCTACTTTTGTTTCCATATACAAAAAAAATTCTTTCCAAATAGTTGAAATTCCTATAAAGATTTTTGTTGTTGTTATTTGTTTGTTTTTAAGAATGAAGGTAGAAATCTAGCTTTGGCAGAATGGAAAGTATTTAGAAGATCTCAGTCACATTTAAACTATTATTGGTACTGACACTGTACATGATGTCCCTCAAATATTAAATATGGTGGAAACCTTTTATGAATGAAGCTTGTGTTGAGTGGATTCAAGTTATCTGACTTACAGACTAGGCATGCCTTCTTTGGAATTTTTGTGTTGATGAAAACATACCTTGTATACCATTTACCTGAATTTGTATAATAATTTAACTTCTGCAGAATTTAAGAAAATAATTCCTTCCTGTTTAAACATTAAAATGTGCTTCTTAAATTGTATACCTATATAAGCATAATTATTTTGTTTAGCATTAAGGAGTTACATTGATCAAAATATTAAACTATTTTTGGTTTGTTTACTCATTTTCAGATGTCAAAATAAGCATAATTGAAAACAGCTGCCTTGAGATTATTTTTGACAACTCTTCACATTCAACTCTAAAATGAATAACTTTAAGAAAATCAGTCTTGTCTAATTATGATTTTTCCTAGAGTATATATTCAGATTGCTATTCTGCAAATTAGAAGTTAATTAAAACCAGAAACTGACCATTTTAAAACTAGTACCACAGTTTTATAGAAGGACATTTTCTATGGCTTTCTTATTTTTATGTAAATTGATTAGTTTCATTTGGCTATTTTACTGTATTAACATTTTACTATTATTTGGAATGATTAAAATGTGATGGAAGACTAATGAATTGTTTCTCCACCCTTTTATTCTTGTCTTCAAGCTATACTTAAACTTCTTTTCATTTCTAGAACAGCTTAATAATGTGATTTAATATTAGCAAGAGGTTTAGGAATTTTCAATATTTTAATAACTTTTATGATTGAATAAGTACATTCATTTTAATAGTTCCTCAGATTAATTTATCTCACTCTAAATGAGATCTTGATTAAATTAGGAAGCTATTGGAAATATTTTTTTTTAAAGTTTTTAATTTCTATTTTTTAAAATGCCAGTTTAATATAAAGTGCTTTACTATTGGGTAACTTTTTATTCTACATTTGTTCCTATAGTACTTCTAATTTATTTTAGGAATTTAAAAAAGACATATTGTGTGCCTTTTTTTCTTCTTTTTCTTTCCTAGAGAGTCTGGAAAAGACCAAAATAATGTATCTGAAATTATGGGAACTGCTTGTTTTACTGTTCATGCTAGGATTCCATTCTTATGCACACATGACATACAACCAACTCCTCACATTTCCTACGCTGTCCATTTCAAGCATTCTGCATTTTCCTAAAGGTCCACACGTTCACAGGCACACTCACTGACTGCAGATGACTGTAAATCTGAGAGCAACACGAGTAGCACAGCGCGAACCACAGTAAAAACAAAACAAAATGCAGGAACACTTTGTCTAACATGAGCCCCCGAGTAATGAAGCCTTTTGAGTCCTTTCTGGGGAGTTCCTGATGAAAACAAATTTACCCCCGACTTCTGCCATCTACAGGTAGGTGGCGATCCTTGCCCATATGAGGAACCATGCGAGGACACAGCTACTTTTGCCCATCATAAACAGATTCACTGTTATCTCGGTAACCTCACTTTTTTCCCTCTAAATACCTGCTGCATTCTTTGTCCGGAATACATTCTTTTAATGACTGGACTCCATTACAAGGCATGAGAAGTAAAAATACTTTTGTTAGAAATAAAAATACTTTTTTCCTTCCTTTTTAAAAAATCTATTCTCTTAGCAACTTTCAATTATGCAATACAGTATTATTAACTATGGTCACCATGCTGTACATTATATCCTCTCCATGACTTATTTATTTCATAAGTGGAAGTTTGTACCTTTTTACTCCCTTCATCCATTTTGCACCCCGCTCCCTCTGGTAACCACCAATTGGTTCTTTGTATCTATGAGCTTGTTCCGGGTATAAGTGAGATCATGTGTTTTTGTCTTTCTCTGCCTGACTTATTTCGTTTAGCATAATGCCCTCAAGGTATATACATATTTCCATGTTATCACAAATGGCAAGATTTCATTCTTTTTTTATGGATGAATGATATTCATGTATATTTTTCATTGTATATATCATTTTCTTTATCCATTCATCTGTCAGTGGACACAGGCTATTTTTATATCTTGTATTTTATAAATAATGCTGCTATGTACATGGGGGTGCATATATCCTTTTGAGTTAGCGTTTTTGTTTTCTTTGGATAAATACCCAAGAGTGGAATTGCTGGATCATATAGTGGTTCTATTTTTAATTTTTTGAGGAATCTCCATACTGTTTTCCATAGTGACTGTACCAGTTTACATTCCCACCTCAGTGCACAAGGGTTTTGTTTTGCTTTGTTTTGTTTTGTTTTCTTTTCTTAATGCTTTTATCTCTGAGTTTTCCTTTCGAGCTGTACATTTTAATAATGAAGATTCTTCTGCCTCAGACAGGTTGTGAGGACCTCCTTTCAAAGACTAGCTCCTGCACTTGTGCTCTTACGGCTCCCAGAACATCATTCCTTCATTTATCTACTCTGACCATCATTCTGCATCTGTAATATTTCTTCATTGTAGTAGTCTTCTTTGTCTGAAAAAGGGCTTTTCTTTTGACTTTATTACTCTCCTGTTACTTTCCTTTGGTTCACCTTTTCACTACTGAAAGTCACGGAAGCGTCAGGTTTGCTTCCTCTGCTTTAGGGTGATCCATAGATTCCATAACTGTTTGTAGCCTGACTTCTGCCCTCAACAATGTGCTGAAGTCACTCTCTTTAAGGTGGCTAAAAATTGGTCTATCACTGAGCACAATCACTTTCTGTCAACCCTCTAACCCACTGTTGGACAAATCCTGAAACTCTTTTATCCAATCTCTTGGACTGTTAGCTGTGTGTGGTTGACCTCCAAATCTATATCTATAACTCTACTTTCTCTACTACATGACTCTCCCTCCCTTGTTTCCTCCCATATTGTATTAGTCACCTCAGGCTGTAATAACAAAATACCGTAGAGTGGGTGGCTTAAACAACAGGAACTTATTACTCACAGCTCTGGAGACTAGGAAGCCCAAGATCAAGGTGCCAGCCAGTTTGGTTTCCCTGTAGGAGATCTCGTCCTGGCTTGTAGACAGCTGCCTTCTGGCTATGTCCTCACTTAATGGAGAGAGAAAGCTGTGGTCTCTCTTCCTCTTCTTATGATGGCACTAATCCCTTCATGAGGCCCTACCCTCATGGCCTCATCTAAACCTAATTATCATCCCTACTTCCAAACATCATTACACTGGGGGTTAGCACTTAACATATGAATTTTAGGAGACACAAACATTCCGCCCATAATACATGTTTGTAAAATATCTAACAGGTCCAATTCCAATGGTCAGCTAAATATCAGCAGTAGGATATTTTCTGGTACCTCAATATCATGATGTACAAAATGGAACTTGTCACCTAGATGCTTAAATCTGCCCTACTTCACATACCCCCCTTTTGCATTAATAGAACCATCCATAAAAGTTGCCCCAGAATTGAGACCTTGGAGCCATATTTGACTTTTCTCTCTGCCTTATTCTTTGCTTTGTTGACCAGTTGCTAAGTTGTGCATAATTTACTTCCATACTACCATTTCCATTTAGTTCCAACGGATCCAATTTTGAGCCCTCATGTCCTCCTATAGCTCTCTCTCTCTCTTTTTAAAAAGTTTATTTATTTATTTATTTATTTATTTATTTATTTATTTATTGGCTGCGTTGGGTCTTCGTTGCTGCACATGGGCTTTCTCTAGTATCTGCGAGTGGGGGCTACTCTTCATTGTGGTGCACAGGCTCCTCATTGTAGTGGCTTCTCTTGTTGCAGAGCACGGGCTCTAGGTGTGTGGGCTTCAATAGTTGCAGCACACGGGCTCAACAGTTGTGGCTCACGGGCTTAGTTGCTCCGTGGCATGTGGAATCTTCCCAGATCAGGGCTTGAACCCGTGTCTCCTGCATTGGCAGGTGGATTCTTAACCATTGCGCCACCTAGGAAGTGCCCCCCTGTAGTTCTCTTGCCTTCAACTGTTTTCCATGTTGCTGCCAGCTTGAACTTTCAGAAGCCAAGCTCTGACATTGTTAATTCCCTGTTCAAAAATCTTCAGTGTTGTATCCATTTATGGCTCCTAGAAGGATTTCTTTTCGAAAACCACACTCTCCTCACTTAAGTCTTATATTCTAAGGGCCTTGACTATGTAATTGACTTATTCTCCTCCAGACCATGTGGACTTTTAACATGTATGTGTAGTGTAACAAATATATGTAAAGTGAACACCCCTGTAACCATCACCCAGGTCAAGAAATAGAACATTACTGATACTCAGAAAGCCTCTTGTGTATGTCTTCCTAATTATCCTCCTCTCAATCCCAAACTCCTTTCCTTCTTTCAGAGATAATCACTATCCTGACTTTTATAGAAGTATTTCCTTACTTTTCTTCATAATCTTACCACTTAGATATACACCCCTGAACAAATAGTGTTTCTCTGTTCTTGACCTTTATATAGATGAAATCATTATTTTATGTATTTTGCGTGTGACTTGCTTTTCTTTGTCTTGACATTATTTTAAGAATTATTCATGTTTCTGTTTGCAGCTATGGATTGCTCATTCTTACTGATGATTAAGACCACTATTTATTCATTTTATTGCTGATGGACATTTGAATTATTTATACTTTTTGGTATTTTTAAACAATGCTTCTAGGAACATTCTTGTTCATGTATTATGGTACCTATAAATGTGAATCTCCAGGGTAGAGATTTGGGAGAATTGCAGAGTCATAGTGTATGCATGTCTTCAACTAGACTAGACAATGCAACAGGTTTTCAAAGAATTTGTTCCAATATATACCATTCATACTATGAAATTTCCTGATGCTCCATATTTTGCTAACTGTTAATACTATCAGACTTTTACATTTTTTCTCATCTGATGAATAAATGGTGGTATTTCATCATGGTTTTAAAATGCATTTCCCTGAGAAATAGTGGCACTGAACATTTTAAAGTGTGGTATGTATTAGTCATTGGGATTACCTCTTTTGTGAAGTGATTTTTCAAATCTTTTCACTATTTTTACTTCTGGGTACTTTCCCCTTGTTATTTGTAGGGGTTTCTTTATATTCTGGATGCTAGTTCTTTATTTACATATTTAATTATATGTATTGCAAATATCTTTTCCTACTCTGAGGGTTGACTTTCCACTCTTTCTATATTGCCTTCTTAATTTTAGTTTATTAGTTATTTTCTCTATTTGAGTACTCTTTGTGTTTATTTTGGAAATCCTTCCTTAGTCCGAGGTCAAGAAGAAATCATCCTGTATTTCCTAAAATTCTCTGGGTTTGATTTTTGTGTATGCTGTGAAAGAGGAGTCCAATATCATTTTTTCCTTTGTCCTAGTACCTTCTTTTGGAAAATTCATTCCATTCTCACTGTTCTGCAGTACCATCACTGTCGTAAATCAAGTGTTACATAGGTCAGTTTCTATGCTGCTTTTGAGCTCTCCTATTTACCTATTTTTCTGCCCCTGTGCCAACATCAAACTGTATGTGTTTTTTTAAAATAAATTTATCTATCTATCCATCTATCTATCTATCTATCTATCTATCTATCTATTTATTGCAATTGGGTCTTCATCTCTGTGCACGGGCTTTGTCTAGTTGCAGCGAGTGGGGGCTACTCTTTGTTGTGGTGTGCGAGTTTCTCATTGCAGTGGCTTCTCCTGTCATGGAGCACAGGCACTAGGCGCAAGGACTTCAGTAGTTGTGGCATGTGGGCTCAGTAGTTGTGGCTCTCCGGCTCTAGAGCACAGGCTCAGTAGTTGTGGTGCACAGGCTTAGTTGTTCTGCGGCACATGGGATCTTCCTGGAGAGGGATCGAGCATGTGTCCTCTGCATTGAATTCCCAAGCACTGTGCCACCAGGGAAGTCCCCACACTATCTTGATTACTATAACTTTGTAATATGTCCTGATGCCTAGAAGAACAAATTTTCCTTTTTGTTCTTTCTCTTCAAGAGTGATGTTATGAGCTGAATTGTGTCCCTCTACAAAAAGATATGTTGAAGTCTCCAATATCTCAGAATGTGATCTTATTTGGAAACAGGGTCATTCCAGTGGTAATTAGTTAAGACGAGGTCATATTGGAGTAGGGTGAGCCCCTACTCCATTATGAATGATGCCTTTATAAGATGATGGCCGTGTAAAGAGAGAGACATAGGGAGAATGCTGTGTGATGAAGGTAGAGATTGGAGTTATGGCAGCTGCAAGTCAAGGAAAGCCAAAGATTGTCAAGAAACCACGGAAGCTAGGAAGAGGCAAGGAAGAATTCCCTGTGTACAGGTTTCAGGAAGCATCAACTTGATAACACCTTGATTTTGGAATTTTAGCCTCCAGAATTATGAGACAATAAACTTGTTGTTTTAAGCCCTCCAGTTTGTGGTGTTTTGTTACAGCAGCCCTAGAGAACTCCTATAAGTGCCTTGACTACTTTTGGCTTTGTGCACGTCTACATAAATTTTAGAAGTAGTTAGTCAGGTTCCATACACACTTGTGATTTTGATAAGATGGCATGAATCTATAAATAAATTTGGGAAGAAATTACATATTTTGAATATTGAGTGTTCCAATCTGTTAACGTTGTATTCTCCTTTACTTAGGTTGTCTTTAATTTCTCCTAAAGGTCTTGGAAATCTTTTGTTAGATTTATTCTGAAGTAACTGGTAATTTTTGATATTATTATAAAATGACATCTTTTGTAAAATGAAAATTTCTATTTGTTGCTGGTATAGACAAATAAAGATTTTTGTACATTGATTTAATATCCAATGGCTTTGCTATACTTTGTTCTAAATTCTAACAGTTTATTTGTAAATTCTTTTGGATTTTGTATAAAATCATTATCATTTGTAAATAATGATAGTTTTGTTTTTTCTTCTACTTTAGTTTCTTACCTTTCATTTCTTTTTATTTTCCTATTGGCGGACCCTCCAGTACAATGTTGACTAGAAACAATGATAGCAGACTTCCTTGTCTTGTTCTTGATTTCCAGTGGAAAACTTTCAGTATTTAAATTAAGTATAATATTTGCTGTATGTTTTTGTAAATATTTCATATTAAAGAAATTTCTTTCTGTTCCTAGTTTGTTGAGAGTTTTAATTGATTAAACCATAAATGGATATTAAATTTTATTAAGTGCTTTTATCTGCGTCTATTGAGATGACCACATGATTTTTCTCCTTTAATTTGTTAATGTGGTAAATTACATTACTAAATTACTGAATATTAAACAACCATGAATTTCTGGTATAAACACAACTTGATCATGATTTATTATTATTTTTACATGTTGCTAGACTAGGTTTGTTAATATTGTGTTTAGGATTTTTGCATCTATGCTTATGTAAGTGAGTTTGGTCTGTAATATTCTTTTCATATATTGTCATTGTCAGGCTTTGGTATCAAATTTATGCTAGCCACATTAAATGAGTTGGATAGTATTTGCTATTTTTCTATTCTCTGAAAAATTTTGTGTAAAATGGGAATTATTTACTCTTTGTATGTTTGGTAGAACTTAAGAGCAAAGTTATCTAAGCTCAGAGCTGTCTTTGTGGGCAGGTTTTTAAATTACTGATTTACTTTCTTGAACGCTTAAAGGGTTTTAGAGTTTTCTGTTTCTTTTGCTGCTAATTTGATATACTATATTTTTATAGGATTTTTTCTATCTCATCTAAATGTTCAAATTGGTTGGCCAAAGCTATCAATAATAGGCCATTATTACCTGTTTATGTGTGCAGCATCAGTAGCAGTTGTTCTCTTTAATTTCTGATATTTGTTATTCACTCCTTTTCTCTTTTTTTTTCCTGATTAGTTTCACCAAAGGTTTGTCAATTTTGTTAGCCTTTTCAAAGAAGGGACTTTTGGCTTTCTTGTTTCTTCTCCACTAATTGCTCTCTATCTTTGTTATTTCTTTTCTTCTATTTTCTTTAATTTTGCTTCCCTTTTTCTAATCTCTTAAGATAAATGCTTAGCTTATTAATTTTTAGTCTTTATTCTTTTCTAATATATACAGTTTAGGTTATATGTTTCTTTCTAAGTACTATTTTAACAGCATCTTAAAATTCCAATATTCAGGTTTTTACATGATTATTCAGTTCAAACATTTTCTAATTTCTCCCATTATTTATTTTTTGACCTATCTGACTCATTTCACAATTTCTCAAAGAAAAATTTTGAAGTTATCTTTTCACATTGTACAGTGGTAAGAAAACATCTGTATGATTTTCAAATCTTTGCAATTTGTTGAGACTTGCTTTATGGCCCAGTATATGGTCAATGTTTTGGTAAATGTTTCTGTGTACTTGATAAGAATGTGCATTTCATAGTTGTTAGATTCAATGTTCTAACTGAATCCAGTTCAGTTAGATTGTGTTCAAATATTTTGTGCTTTTTTTGATTGTTTTATCACTTACTGAGAGAAGTATGTTAAATCTCTCTGCATAATGGTGGGTTGTTTATTTAACCTTGTAGTTCAATTTTTGCTTTACATATTTTCAAGTCATGTTATCAGGTGCATACAATTCTAAAACTTTGTCTTTCTGGTGAATTGAACATTTTTATCATTATGAAGCCTCTTTATTTATAATTTTCCCTTAAAGTTTACTTCATGTGATATTAATATATACACACCCATTTTTATTTTGGTTGGTATTTACATAGTATAAGATTTTCCATCTTTTTACTTTCAACTTTTCAATGTCCCATTAAAATTCAATTTGAAAATAATTGTTCCTTAAACTAGAATATTTTGTAACTTATTTGTTTGTTTATTTATTTATTTATTTATTTATTTATTTATTTTATTGGCTGTATTGGGTCTTTTTTGCTTTGCGCGGGCTTTCTTTAGTGGCAGTGAGTAGGGCTACTCTTTGTTGTGGAGCGCGGACTCCTCATTGCCGTGGCTTCTCTTGTTGCGGAGCACGGGCTCTAGGCATGTGGGCTTCAGTAGTTGCAGCATGTGGGCTCAATAGTTGTGGCTCACAGGCTCTAAAGCGCAGGCTCAATACTTGTGGCGCATGGGCTTTGCTGCTACGCAGCATGTGGGATCTTCCTGGAGCAGGGATCAAACCCGTGCCTCCTGCTTTGGCAGGCAGATTCTTAACCACTGCGCCACCTAGGAAGCCCAAACTAGAATATTTAGTCTATTTACATTGTATGTAACTACAAATATGCTTTGTTTAATTCTCTCATTTTATTTATTTATTTCTATTTGACACACCTACTCTACATTTTTCTCTCTTTGCTTTTTTTTCCCCCCAGATTGGCTGAGTATATTTTTAAAAATCATTTTTTCCCCTTTATTAGCTTGGTAGTTGTATACTGTTGTTTTATTCATTTAGTATTTCACCTATGTATTACAACATGCACAATTTACTTTACTTAATAAAAACTTTATCTTTCTTCCAGATAATACAAACAATTTAGTATTTCATTTCCCCTATCCCCGACTTTATTTTTTTCCTCCATTTGACTTTTTAGATAATTTCAACTCAGTTGCTCCACAGAAACAGAGAAGGCAATTTAGGAAGACACTGTAATTTAATATTGTTAGATATAATTCTTACAATAATTCTAACTAGAAATTCCAACTCCATTGAGTTTCAGAGCTGTTAAGGAGCATTTCAGTCAGTATATGAATTCTTATGTTTATATTTCTAAAGATTTTTTTAATGAATAGTGCATTCTAAGGGTGGATCTTTTGCTTTAGCACCTTTATTGCAATGGATCAATTCCAGACTAGGTATATCCACTTATCCTATGTAGCACTTGGTGGGCACTTTAAATCTGAAGACTCCTGTATTTCTTCTACTTTGGAAAATTTTATGCCATTTCCTCGATGCTCTTCTTGTGGCTTTCTCCTTAGATGTATGTTGAAGACTTCCAATTGAACTTCCATGTTTTTAAACTGCTTTTTCATAATTACATTTTTGTGCTTTATATCACTGTAATGGTTTTGGGTACATTCCTCATTACTCTTCCATTTTATTAATTCCCTCACCATTATCTCACCTATTAAAATTTAAAAAAAAATTAAACTCTAGTTTTCATTTCTAGGATTTCTAATTTTTTTCAGAATGCCTGTTTTCATTTCATTTCTGCTTATTTTATTTCATAATTTCTTGATTTTTTTTTCCATAAAAGTGTTATTCCTTTCTTTACCTCTTTGAGCATCCTGAAGTCATGTCAAGTTTCTTTTTTAATTTTCTTCTTGTTGCTTCTTAGTTTTCCTCATGTGGTATAAAATTTTAATTTGTAGACTCATCTTGAGGGCAATTATTTTTTCCCTTTGTCCTTGTTTGTTCACTCCTCCTTCTCTGCTTTGTTGCAGTTGTCTCTACATAGCCCCTGTTGTTCACTACCAGAATTAGGTCTTTTAGGGACAGCTCAGGGCACTTATCACTGGTGATTAGGTGGCAGCACAGATCCAATCACTTAGCCAGTGGTAGCTCAGCCCAAGTCCTGACTGTGAAGCTATCCACTTGTCTCATGTAGATCCGTACATAGTTTTATATGTTATATCCCCCTCAGCAGTCATAGCTCTTTCCAGCCTCCTTTCCACCCCAGTCTGTTATTTCAAGCACTAAAACTGGCTCTGGTGTTCTGCCTCAGATAGGACACTTTCAGTCTCCATTATCCCCTAAGGAAATAAGCTCCTGGCTGTCTTTGCTTGCTACATTCACCTGGTTTATTGCTTTGTGTTTCTATAGAATTTTCTTCTTTTGGAATGTAAGTTTCATAAGGGCAGAGACTTTGTTCAATGCAGTGTCCTGTGTCTAAAGCAATGTCTATCACATAGTAGGTACTGAATAAAAGCTTGCTAAATGAGTGAATGAATGAACAAATGGATGAACGATTGGTTATTGATCCACAGAGATGTTGGTCTCTTTGTAAGCTTGGCTACATTTTAAAGATTTTCACTTTTTTTACATTTTATCTTTCATTGCTGTAATCTTACTTGGGCTGGAGACTGGCTCAAAGCATGAATTTGCAACATCTTGATCTGAAGTTGTGGCCAAATGTATATGTTAAAACAGGTAGTCATTTGCCTAATAGGGATGGATAATATGTGCTGCAGTTATTAGTACTTATTCTATCTCATGCAGCCCAATGCTTTAAAGGTTTAAGAATTTGAATTCTACAAACTCAAACTGATTTCCTAAGCACATCTTGATTTAATTTTCCTCTATGCTCTATTGGTGGATAGCATTAAAAATTTCACATTATATTTAGCTTGATGGAAACCTGCCAAATATAGTCATTGAAGAAAACTTCTAATTAGCCTTTTTCTGTACCATAACTGTGGTGCAGAAGGTGGTGCAAGTTTCTGCAGAATATAACACGCCCAGAGAATTAATTAGAAACATATCACCAAAGAGGATTTGGCATATGTATTAGTTTTCTATTGCTGCTGTAACAAATTGCCACAAATGTAGCAGTTTAAAACAGTATCCATTTGTTATCTCATAGATCTGCAGAAATGCAGTCTGGCATGGCATAGTTGAATTCTCTGTTCAGGGTGTCACAAAGCCATATCAAGGTGCTGGTAGGACTGCATTCCTTTCTGGAAGCTGTTGGGAAGAATTAATATGCAAGCTGCATTAATTATGCCTTCTTAAATTCTATATTTCTGATGCTTTAACACCTTGGACTTTGTTGCCCCTTGAGAAACTGCCCCTTCCTGGGCTAGCCAGTTCCTAAAGACAGTAAATGACTTACCTATAAGGGTGCTTTTCATATACAAACTAACCAATCCAGAGCCCATACACTCACTTGCTCCTATCTTAGGCTGTCAGACTCAGGGCCAGTACTCCCGTGCTCTAATCAACCCAGGGCCAGGTACTAGGCAGCTAGGGACAGCCCCTATGCTCTAGAACTTGCTGAAATTATTCAAACTAGCCAATGCCAAGCCTGCCTACCCTGCCTCTTCCTTTCCTTCCCATCTAAACCACAATAAAGACCCACATTTTCCCTATTCTCTCTCTACCTCCTGAGTGACACTAGTGCTTCCCTATGTGGCCCTGTGTGGTGTGGCATGCACCTCCTCTTGGCAACTGTGAGTAACAAACTATCTTTTCAATGGCCATGGTCTCCGGATCTGTTGGCCTTACCTTACCTAAATAGTAATTAAACAGAGAGATAGGATTAAGATGGCGGAGTAGGAGGACGTGCGCTCACTCCCTCTTGCGAGAGCACCGGAATTACAACTAACTGCTGAACAATCATTGACAGAAAGACACTGGAACTCACCAAAAAAGACACCCCACACCCAGAGACAAAGGAGAAACCGCAACGAGACAGTAGGAGGGGCGCAATCGCATTAAAATCAAATCCCATAAATGCTGGGTGGGTGACTCACAAACTGGAGAACAGTTATACTGCAGAAGTCCACCCACTAAAGTGAGGGTTCTGAGCCCCACGTCAGGCTTCCCAACCTGGGAGTCCAGCAATGGGAGGAGGAATCTCCAGAGAATCAGACTCTGAAAGCCAGCGGGATTTGATTGCAGGACCTCCACAGGACTGGTGGAAACAGAGACTCCACTCTTGGAGGGCACACAAAAAAATGTGCTCACCAGGACCCAGGGGGAAGGAGCAATGACCCCATAGGAGACTGAACCAGACCTACCTGCTGGTGTTGGAGGGTTGCCTGCAGAGGTGGGGGGCAGCTGTGGCTCACTGAGGAGACAGGGGCACTGGCAGCAGGGGTTTTGGGAAGTGCTTACTGGTGTGATCCCTCCCAGAGTCTGCCATTAGCCCCACCAAAGAGCCTGTGGACTCCAGCACTAGGTGGCCTCAGGCCAAACAGCCAACAAGGTGTGAACACAGCCCCACCCATTAACAGACAAGCAGATTAAAGTTTTACTGACCTCCGTCCACCAAATCGGATTAAAGCTTTACTGAGCTCCGCCCACCCAGTCCTGCCCACCATCAGTCCCTCCCATCAGGAAGCACACAGGAGGCTCCTAGATAGCTTCCTCCACAAGAGAGAAGACAGCAGTATCAAGCAGTATCAGCAGTATTTCATCTTGTGGAACTGAAAACCACAGCCACAGAAAGACAGAGAAAATGAAAAAGCAGAGGACTTTGTACCAAATGAAGGGACAGGATAAAGCCCCAGAAAAACAACTAAATGAAGAGGAGATAGGCACCCTTACAGAAAAAGAATTCAGAATAATGAAGGTGAAGATGATCCAGGACTTTGGAAAAAGACTGGATGCAAAGATCAAAAAGTTTACCAAAGACCTAGAAGAATTAAAGAACAAACAAACAGAGATATGCAACACAATAACTGAAATGTAAAATACACTAGAAAGAACCAATAACAGATTAACTGAGGCAGAAGGGCGAATAAGTGACCTGGAAGACAGAATGGTGATCATTACTGATGTGGAAAAGAATAAAGAAAAAAGAATGAAAAGAACTGAAGACAGCCTAAGAGACCTCTGGGACAATGTTAAACGCACCAACATTCGCGTTATAGGGGTCCCAGAAGGAGACAAGAGAGAGAAAGGACCTGAGAAAATATTGGAAGAGATTATAGCTGAAAACTTCCCTAATATGGGAAAGGAAATAGCTACCCAAATGCAGGAAGCGCCGAGAGTCCCAGGCAGGATAAATCCAAGGAGAAACACACCAAGACATATAGTAGTCAAGTTGACAAAAATTAAAGACAGAGAAATATTATTAAAAGCAACAAGGGAAAAACAACAAATAACATACAAGGGAACTCCCATCAGGTTAACAGCTGATTTCTCAGCAGAAACTCTGCAAGCCAGAAGGGAGTGGCACGATATATTTCAAGTGATGATAGGGAAGAACCTACAACCAAGAATACTCTACCCAGCAAGGATCTCATTCAGATTCGATGGAGAAATCAAAAGCTTTACAGACAAGCAACAGCTAAGAGAATTCAGCACCACCAAACCAGCCCTACAACAAATGCTAAAGGAACTTCTCTAAGCGGGAAGCATAAGAGAAGGAAAGGACCTACAAAAACAAAAACAAAACAATTAAGAAAATGGTAATAGGAACATACATATCGATAATTACCTTGAATGTAAATGGACTAAATGCACCAACCAGAAGACACAGACTGGTTGAATGGATACAAAAACAAGACCCATATATGTGCTGTCTCCAAGAGACCCACTTCAGACCTAGGGACACATAGAGACTGAAAGTGAGGGGATGGAAAAAGATATTCCATGCAAATGAAAATCAAAAGAAACTTGGAGTAGCAATACACATATCAGATAAAATAGACTAAAATAAAAAATGTGACAAGAGACAAGAAAGGACATTACATAAAGATCAAGGGATCCATCCAAGAAGAGGAGATAACAATTATAAATATATATGCACCCAACATAGGAGCACCTCAATACATAAGGCAAATGCTAACAACTATGAAAGAGGAAATGCAAGGCAGAAATAGAGGCACAGGTGTAGAGAACAAACACATGGACACCAAGTGGGGAAAGTGGGGAGGGTTGGGGGGGGAATGAATTGGGAGCTTGGGATACCAAATTGTACACTCTAAATATATGCTGTTTATTGTCTGTTAACTGTATCTCAATAAATGTTCTTAAAAAAATAGTAATTAAACATACATTTTAAAACAAGCTTATCCAGGTTGTTGGCAGAGTCCAGTTCCTTTTCATGGCCTTCCATGTGGCCCTTCTGTCTTCAAGCCAATAACGTCATATCAAGTCCTTCTCATGCTTTTAATAATTCTGACTTCCTCTTCTGCTTTTAAGGGCTTATGTAATTACATTGGGTTCTCCAGAATAATCCAAATAATCCAGAATAATCTCCCTATTTTATGGTCAGGTGATTAGTAATCCTAATTACATTTGCAATATCCTTTTACCACGCAATGTAGCACAACCACAGGAGTAATACCAGGAGGCAAAGATTATGGATGCCAAAATTCTGCCTACTACAGTGTTTTAGAAGTTAAAGAAAGAAATACTGGCTTCACAGTTTGCATTGGGAAGACATCATCAGAAATTGTAATATGTTCTTACCTGTTCACATTGCAGCCTGCACTCTCTGAGTTTATCTGTTTAGAATTTCTGTGGCTAAGATCGCTTTATACAACAATATGACTGAAAGAATTATACTGTAAAGAATTTCTCAGGTATGAGTCTATTTTTGATGCTATCATGCATAAATCCAAGATATTAATCTTGCTTGACACTTAGCCTGTGCTCTCCTCTGTTTGAAATTACTTATATGTCTCTGAAGGGGGATCTTAGGTGTTTGTGTCCCTTCATGCACATTTACCCCCAACAGGACATCTTAACCATTATTGTATTTTCCCAACAAAGTACCTTTATATTGACTCTGTCTATTTTCTTATATACTCATTGGGGGAAACGTTCTGAGACCTCATTATACATTGACAGTTTAAAAGCTCTGACTTACACTGCCTAGCGTAAACATGGTTAAAAATAGGTTAACCTCTGCAATTAATACAGGACCAAATAATGCAAATGTAAAACATCACAGAGGCAAACATTTTCCAGGATCACTTTATGCCAGTATGCAGGGGCTCTTTGAGATGGTCACAATTGTGTTCTTGCCCTGTGAGTACTCAGCCTCACTTCCTCTAATACTGTTTTCTTATGCCCTTTTCTCTTCTCTCCTTTCTTCATCTTCCCCCCCCCCCCCGCCTTTCCTTATGTCTATTTCATGCTTTCCCTTTTTTTCTGGTTTTAATTTTTTCCTTATACGTATGTCCTAATCCTGCTTTATGGAGTTCATCACTGCATGATTTCATCACTCACGTTATGCTAGTTTTTCAGTTTCTTTGCTTTGCCATCTCACTTTTTCTCTTCATTGTGTTTTCCAACAAGTATTATTTCCTTATATCATCTGTTCCTCAAACACAGTATTTCCCTTAGAGCAGAATATGCAACCAATTTTTTGGCAAATAAATCTATAGTACCTGCTCAAATCTGTTACTAGGTGAGGTAAGAGAAGTAGAATTAATGATAAATAATTGGTAATGTAAACCTGGATTTAGCTATAGGGTCTTTCTTACCCATAGTGACTAATCCTGTTTTCTTGAGTTTTATCTTTAATTTTCTGACTTCAGAATATTACAGATTAGAATAGTATGATGAGGACAGATAACCACTCCAAGGTTAAGCATTTTTCAATTCCTTGCCAAAACAGGAGGGCATGGCAGCCTTATGAGTTGGCTCAGGTTCAGAGACATGCTTCTCATGTTTTTCATGCCTTTATAGAAGAAGTTCAGAGTTGCTCCAGCCCTAACATCTCATATGCCAGGAGTTCTGAATTTATCCCTGTAGGGTACACTGTGGTTAGTACACTATGTGCTTAATGAGTCTCTATTTGGGGATAAAGCTTGACTCTGAACTCCTTCAAATCTGAACTGTCATTGTTTTCCCAGTGTAAGTAGATTTACCATAGCCTTGGGTTTGATTAGTGTGCTGCTATGCTGCTACTATAAATCCTAAAAGATTAGTGGAGTTTTTCATTTGGCTGTGATAGTTTTAACAAAATCAGACTTGGCCTTTGCAAAATCATTTTGCTTTTAAGAAGTCAGATCTGGACTTTGAAAACACTTAAGATATTTGCAAGGGTTTTAAGAAAAATATATAGTGAGAGTCAAGTCCCATTTTCTTTTTTAAACTACCATTATTATGGGAAATCTGGGCAGATGAATCAATTCCCCCTGTTTCAGAGTTAAAACAATGCCATAGGTAATGCAAATAAGTAGCATATTGCATGTGTGAGAATCCTTCGACCATTTTCTTCTGCTACACATATAAAAACAAATAAACAAGACATTATTTTCCTATTTAACCACATGATTCATGCTACTTCTCTTTGTCTTTTGGTTTTTCAGAGTGTAATCTCTTGCCTTAGCTACAGAAATGGGATTCTCTCCCTGTGTGCTCAAGATAATCAGGAAGGACAACTGATGGGATACAATGAGGCTTTCATAATTGTGGCACTTGAGAGACATTTTTAATGTAAGAGTTAAGGTTATGTCCTGATAAACCCTTCGTAAACTGAAAGAATCTTAAGTTGAAATGCATAACCTAACCTACAGAATATCATAGCTTAGCCTAGCCTACCTTAAACGTGCTCAGAACCCTTATGTTAGCCTACAGTTGAACAAAACCATCTAATCATCTAACATAAAGTCTATTTTTAATATTATATATATATATATTTCCATAGTGTGGAAAGAAATAAAAGGTAAAATGTAGCAGGAAAGATTTGAGCTCAAAATAAGGTAGAGTTTCTTGAATACTGACATTGTTAAAGGAGTTAGCACTGATTGAGCGTTCACTATGTTTCTACACTTTTTGTATGTTACCTTATTTAATTCTGCTAACTACCACATGAGGGAGGTAGTATACTCCTCATTTATAAATAAAATGGGGACTCAGAGAATTCTAGAAGTATTTACGGTGACTGAGAGTGCGGAAGCCAGTGTTCAATACCAGGGCTGTCTTTCTCGAAGATTTTTGCTCTTTTCAGTACGACAGCTAGGATGATTTTTGAAGTTTTCTTCCCCTGAAAGTCTTTATAGTCTTTTTTTTAATTAATTAATTAATTAATTTTATTTATTGGCTGTGTTGGGTCTTCGTTGCTGCACTTGGGCTTTCTCTAGTTGCTGTGAGTGGGGGCTACTCTTCACTGTGGTGCGCTGCCTCCTCATCGGGGTGGCTTCTCTTGTTGCAGAACACAGGCTCTAGGCGTGTGGGCTTCAATAGTTGGCGACACATGGGCTCAACAGTTGTGGCTCACGGGCTCTAGAGCACAGGCTCAATAGTTGTGGCACATGGGCTTAGTTGCTCCGCGGCTTGTAGAATCTTCCCAGAGCAGGGCTTGAACCTGTGTCCCCTGCGTTGGCAAGCAGATTCTTAACCACTGCACCACCGAGGAAGTCCAGTCTTTATATTCTTAATCACAGTAGTCCAGGATCATTTAATTGAAGTCTGGAGGTAAAAATAACAGAGAATAAACTTTCCTAGGTATCGGGCGATCTGGATGCTAGAGCTGGCCCTAGTTTCCACATGTGAAAATAGAGATACAGCTGCTGTCTTTGCCTGGACTTTGTCAGCTGTAAAATACTATTTACAGGCAAGGTGCTATTACTGAATAAGAAAATGTCAGCCCTGGTTTTCTCGTAGGATAGAACAGCACAATTTAGGATTTCCCCCCAGCCACTTACTTCACTTAATCCTCTACTCTCTTTTGGACTCTCTCAATCCCACGAAGCTATGATATTGTAACATCAACATTTGTCAGCTGAGAGAAGTAGAGAACCACTTGCCAGTAATAATGATCAATGTAGACAGCCACTTGGAATTAGTGTTTGTTTTTTAAAAAATGGGGCTCGTTTTAAAAATGCCTCATGAAGCTTCAAGAGGGCATTGGGAACTTTGTATTTTCAAGTGCTATTGGCACAGAGGCCTGAGAGATGATAGGAACAGGATAAATTTGTCAGTTGCACTGCTTGGCTCCAACCATTGCTGCCCTTGTTTTCTCATCATTTTCATGGACTGATAAGTGTTCTATAATTTGGTTATATCAAACGTTTCCTCCAAAAGGCCAGCTAGAAAACATTTTAGGTTTTCTGGGTCATATAAGGCCTCTGTTGCAAATTCTCTTTTTCCTTCTCCTCCTTCTCTTCTTTGACTTCCTTAATTTTCTAAAACTGTAAAAACTATTCTTAGCTTGCAGGCAGTACAAAAACAGGCTGAAATCCAGGGCCATAGATGGCAAATTCCTGGGCTATACCGCAGTTTTGTTTTCTAAACAGTCCCCTATTCATAGACAGATTGTTTGCATTTTTCACTATTTCAAACAAGGCTGCAGTTAAACATCCTGCTACTCATATCTCTGTTCATGTGTGCCAATAGAATCCTAGAAGTGAAATCAATCCTTGAAATGTATTTACATTTAACATTGGGACAGATATTGTCAAATTACCCTCTGCAAAGTTTGTACCATTTACACTTCCACCAATAGTATATGAGAGTGCTATTCTCTATACCTTGCAAAAACTTAATATTATCAAACTTTAAAATTTTTGTCCATCCAAAGGCTAAAAAATAGTCTCACTTTAAAAAATTGTATTTTCCTCCTTCCTAGTGATATCAGGAAGTTTTCCATGTATTTGTTAGACATTTAAATATATTTTCTGTGAATTTCCTATTAATGTGCTTCCTATTAATGTGTTTTTAATTTTAGGAGCCCTCATTAATTCCTTCTCTGTTTTGTATGTTGCAAAGTTTCCAACCAGCCTGTCATTTGTCTTTTAACCCTGTTTAGAAATTTCATATTTTTATTTTAGACAAACTAAAACTCTTTTACTTTGTGACTTCTGGGCGGTGTTGTGTCTTGTTTTGGATGCCTCTGGTTAGAGCTATGTCCTTTTAAATAGTCATTTGACTTAATTCCTATCAGAATTTGACATAAGGAAAATAATGGTTTCTCTCAAACAACTTCTATGCTTTTTCACTTTGATTGTCAGGAAACAGCTAAATCTATGGTTCAAGTCTGGTAACTATTCTACCTCTTAGACTATGTGATAGTTACTGTGAGCTGTCAGTGATAAAATGGTGGCTGTAAACCTGAAAACAGATGCTGGGTATAGCTGAGCAAATATGAAGACCTAGCCCCTGAATCAAAGTACAAGGCAGGAAATAGATCATTAGGAGACTTCAGATATGAGTGGGGCAGCTCTCAATATCTGAGTTTGTGGGACAAATTTGATCAGCCATACTGGGGAGTTGACAGGGAGGCAAGGCCTGGAAACGCAAATGGATGCACACAATCGAGGGGACTCTATAGCCACAGGTTCTGGTCCTGTGAACTTGCAACTTCTATAGGTTCACAACATTTTACCTGCACTTCTGAAATCCCTAAAGCTCTAAATATCTAGACTTTAAAAATTTTTGTTGTCAAAATCTTACCTAAATGGATGTATGTGACTATTTAAAGTCTTTATCCCATTTAATTTGAAAATTCATACATTTTTTTTGGTTAAATAACAATGTAGTTGATTTTAAATTGTTTATTACACCATACTGGAGGGTATTGTGTAATATCTGGTGTATATACCTCCTTACCTTTCTAAAATTCAAAATAATCTGAATTCTGAAACATATCTGGCCTCAAGGGTTTCCGTTAAGGGACTTGGGACTTGCAATAAATATCCTACCTGAAGGTTCAGACAGAATTAGCTTTCTTCTTGCCTCTTTATGGTTTCTGGTTTCACTTTCTAACATAATTTTTTAATAATCCTGTTGCATATGTATTTTTAGTATAAGCTCTCAATTTTTTTGGCAGTAAGGATATGGAAGCCAGTCTCCAAGAGGACCCACAATAATCTTTGCCCTTGTGTAGTCTTTTCCTGTATTAACTTAGAGATGTTCTGTGTGTGCATATAGAATATGGGCAACGGTGCTGGTGTGTGACTTCTGAAGTCAGGCCATAAGAGACATTTTAGCTTCTGCTTTGGCCTTTTGGATCTTTGGTTCTGAGGGAAACCAGCCATCATGGCATGAGGACATACAAAGAGCTACAAGAAGAAACCTAAGCGGAGAGGAATGCACTTGCCAGCCACGTGAGTGAGGCACCTTGCAAGTGGGTTCTCCAGCCCCAACCAAGACTTTATTTTTTATTTTTTATTTTTTTAAATTTTATTTATTTATTTATTATTATTTGGGGGGTACAAGTTCAATCATCTGTTTTTATACACATATCCCCGTATTCCCTCCCTCCCTTGACTCCCCCCTACCCTCCCTCGAGTCCCCCCCACCCTCCCCGTCCCAGTCCTCTAAGGCGTCTTCCATCCTCGAGTTGAACTCCCTTTGTTATACAACAACTTCCCACTGGCTATCTGTTTTACAGTTGGTAGTATATATATGTCTGTGCTACTCTCTCGCTTCGTCTCAGCTTCCCCTTCACCCCCCCGCCCCCTGCAAACCTCGAGTTCTACAGTCCATTCTCTGCATCTGCGTCCTTGTTCTTGTCTTGTCACTGAGTTCATCAGTACCATTTTTAGATTCCGTATATGTGAGTTAGCATACAATATTTGTCCTTCTCTTTCTGACTTATTTCACTCTGTATGACAGACTCTAGGTCTATCCACCTCATTACATATAGCTCCATCTCATCCCTTTTTATAGCTGAGTAATATTCCATTGTATATATATGCCACATCTTCTTTATCCATTCATTTGTTGATGGGCATTTAGGTTGCTTCCATGTCCTGGCTATTGTAAATAGTGCTGCAATAAACATTATGGTACACGTTTCTTTTGGGATTATGGTTTTCTTTGGGTATATGCCCAGTAGTGGGATTACTGGATCATATGGTAGTTCTATTTGTAGTTTTTTAAGGAACCTCCAAATTGTTTTCCATAGTGGCTGTACCAACTTACATTCCCACCAACAGTGCAGGAGAGTTCCCTTTTCTCCACACCTTCTCCAACATTTGTTGTTTCCAGATTTTGTGATGATGGCCATTCTGATTGGTATGAGGTGATACCTCATTGTGGCTTTGACTTGCATTTCTCTGATGATTAGTTGAGCATCTTTTCATGTGTTTGTTGGCCATCCCCAACCAAGACTTTAGATGGCTGCAGCCCCAGCCGACACCTCAACTGCAACCTCATCACAGTTGAATTACAACTGTTCAACCAAGCTTCTCTATACACAATCCACAGAAACTGTGAGAATAATAAATGACTGTCATTCTTTTAACCACTAAGCTTTTGAGTGACTTGATATGCAGAAATAGGTAACTATTGTAATGAATGATAACTAATGAATAATTAGTTCAAAAAAAGCATCTACTCTTTAGCAGCTGTTTCTGCAGGGCCCCAGACCAATGAATAGATTTAATGTGGTAACCAATCCCTGCATTGCATTTCCTGTGTAATTTGCATATTGAAAAAATCTGGGATTTTATCCTTTATCATATATATAGTATTTAAATTTTTTTTCCTCTCTTTTTTCCTTTTTCTGCTCTGACAGAACTGCTGATATAATCTTATTTTCAAGAAACTTCTTATGGTGTGACTATTCTGATTCTGGCCCAGAAATAATTTTGCATCAATGATCTTTTGCTGTGTAACAAGCCACCCCCAAAACTCAGTGTTTTAAAACAACGACAATTTCTGTTTCTCATGATTCTGTGGCTTGGCTGGACAGTTCTTTTGCTGGTCTTGCCTAGACTCCCTCATGGAGCTGCATTCATCTGGTGGGTCTGCTAGAGCTGGAGAGTCTTTTATTTTTTAATAAAGATCTATTTTATTATTATTTATTTATTATTTATTATTTATTTATTTATTTATTTTTGGCTGCCTTGGGTCTTCGTTGCTGTACACAGGCTTTGTCTAGTTGTGGTGAGCGGGGGCTACTCTTTGTTGTGGTATGTGGGCTTCTCATTGCGGTGGCTTCTCTTGTTGTGGAGCACGGGCTCTAAGCACACAGGTTTCAGTAGTTGTGGCTCGTGGGCTCTAGAGTGCAGGCTCAGTAGTTGTGGCACACCGGCTTAGCTGCTCCGCGGCATGTGGGATCTTCCCTGCCCAGGGATTGAACCCGTGTCCCCGGAATTGGCAGGTGGATTCTTAACCACTGAGCCATCAGGGAAGCCCCGAGCTGGAGAGTCTTGAAGGTCTCATCCTCATATTTTGGCACCTTGGCAGCACTGGTTGGAAAACTAGGACCTCTCTCTCCACATGGTCTCTCATCAGTATTTGGACCCAAGCTTTTTTCCATGATGGCTGAGCCCTAAGAGGGCATGGGTAGTAGCTACAAAGAATCTTTAGGTCTAAGCTCTGCAACTTTCACAATATCACTTCTGTTACATTCTAAAGGTCAAAGCAAGTCACCAGGCCAGCCTAGATTCAAATAAGTGAAGAAAGAGCCCCCCTCTTTACTGGAGTAGCAACAATATAACATTGCAAAAGAGGAATAGGCAGAGGGAGAAGTGAGTCCTTGGGGACCATTATTATAATGATCTACCATATGCTTCATTAGGAGACATTATAAAAATTAATTTACAAGTTTCTAACAACCTGCATTCACTCATGCAGAACTAGAAGATCCAGATTGATTCATTCATCAAACATGCATATATTGAGAATCTACTATTTGTTGCCTCTAAGGAATCAAAATATATAATTCCTTATCTGAAGCAAGAAATATACTTTTTTTTTGGTCTCTTCAAATTCAGTCTTTCAGAATCAGGAAATGAGTGTTCTACATAAATAAATAAAGCCGGAGATATTTTTGAGTGCCTTCTATGCTTAGAATTCTGCTATTTATCCCTGTGGTGCTTTGCTATGAGATAAATGTGGCAGCTTCTGTGAGTTATTGATGCTCTCTGCAGATGTTCCTATGGATCCCACACTCTCGGCCATAACATCTGCCCTCAGGGTGTTTGATAGGGCATCTGAGTCCTGTTTGGCTCCACCTGCCTTTCCTATTACACATTTTACCATATGGCGAAGATGCCAGGAGTGAGCTCTTATGTTTTAAAATAATTGGAGTAGGTGTCAGAGGGAGGTTATGGAATTGTCTGTCTGTACTTTATGTGCTGAACCAAGTATTGAGCATTAGATTACAGAGACCTGAATAAGACATAATAGTGTCATAGAGTGGGAAGGGAAAATACAAATCATCTGGCCACCCTTCTTATTTGAAAGATAAGAAAATTGGACTCAGAGACGTTAAATGATGTGCTCACATTAAAATATCTATTTAGCAACAGACCTGAAACAACAATCTAGGAATTCTGGAGTGCTGACATCCTGACTGATGTTTTTTCCACTGGTGCCTGCCATCTTAAGACCTTATATTCTTAAGCAAGAGAAATGATAATATTTAAAATTTATTGAGAATTAATTTAGTGTGTGTCAAGCAGTGTTCTAAACTTGGAGTTTCTCAGTGTCTCCTCACAGCAGCTGAAAGAGTGGGTACTGTTAGTTCTCCTGTTTAGAGAGGAAGAGAGCTTAAGTAACTTTCCCAAACTCCCAAGACTAAAAATTTCAGAGGCAAGTTCTCACCCAGGCATTCTCACTCCACAGACTGTGCTCTTAATCACTGTGCTAGTCCTACTTTATGAATGAGGGTAACAATACTGGAAAAGCCAGAGGAAGCTGGGAGCCTACTGAGGTTACACGGAAAATCTGCATGTCCCGAGTGAGGAACTATGCTGGAGGCAGAGGACATATGCTTCCTGGGGGCAGGACACAGAACCAGGCTCATGGTAGAAGCCTAGGCTGATTCTGAATGAATTTCAAATCTCCCATTTCTTGGTGAACCAAGTCACTAGAATACACATTATGATTAGAATTTTTCACCTGCACTGAAGACATTGCTGATAACATGAATGAATTAAATCTAGACGTTCTATGGCATGGGCAATAAATCTTTTTTTTTTTATACTCCACTTTAGAAATGATTAGATTTGTGGTCCATTCATTCATTCACTCATTGTTTCATTCAAGAAATTGAACATCTGTTTTGTGCAAGAAGACATTGTCTCAGGCATGGAGCCACTTCAGGGTTACCTTTGGAAGCTGTCTGTACCTTCCTTTTAGCTCTGATTATGTCGTCCAGTTTATCGTGGTTCATAGTGCTTTCCTTACTTTTTGTTTTCTTGAAGTAATAGCCAAACATTGCAATTCTTAAGTTTACAGCACAAACAAATTTAGAAAGTCATATGTCTCACATGGTTTTTGATTTGGCATTTTCTGAGGGATTCCAGAAAGAAGGAACACAAATGTATCCTTGGTCAATTTGAATGAAAAGTTGTTGTACCAGTTAGCATATAGCTGCCTCATATAACAATGATATGCAGTGGCTAAAATATGATGGTATGTAATGGCTAAATCATGAAATAAGTTTGTTTCTTGCTTGTATAAAATCCAAAATGGGTATTTCTGGTAAATAGGTGGGTCTCTTCCAAGCATTAATACAGATGCCCATTTCCTTTAAAGTTATTTGTGCATATTGACATCAAGCTGGCGGAAGGTGGAAGGGCACGGAGGGTGTCACACATGAGGTGCTTTTATGGGCTAGACATGGAAGAGGCACCTATCATGGTACTGACATTCTGTTGACTAGAACTCAGTTACTTGGTCAAAACCTAACTGTGAGGGAGCCTGGAAAATGTATGCCACTGGGTGCCCAGGAAAAAAGGAAATAGTTGAAAAATAGGGGAGGACTGTGAAGGCCTCTCACGTACTCCACTTCTCTCTTAATTCACTAATCCTTCTTTAAAGCTACCCATTTTCTTGAATTTCATGTAAATATTTATAGATTTGTTTATTTCATAAAATTAAAAAATTATATTCTCGAATTTCTTTTGAAATCATGTTCAATGCTTTTATTTTATAGATGAGAAATATGAAGTCCAGAGAGATTAAGTAACTTGCCTAAGGTCCCACAGCTTACAGGCAACAGAGCTAAGACTAGAGCTTGGAGGTTTCTTGATTTTCTCCTTTATTTTAATTTGAAATAATATCAATATTATCTGCCCAAACCCTTATTATCTGTTTTACATTTTAGCCTCACACAGAAGAGTTTTGTTGAATTCATTTTGCAGAGCCTGATATAAATATTTTAATTAATTTATTTTATTTATCCTTTATTTTTTATTTTATTTTTCTTCGTCAAAGAGTTTCTCACTATAGCCTTTAGATGGCACAAGTTAGCTAATCCAAGGCTGTTTTATAGCTACAATAATTATAGAAATTTCAAGAAAAGATTATGGAAAATGGGAGCATTGAATGATAACTTAAACAAAGTAGACATGTTATCAACAAAGTCTCCCAGCATTAAGAATCTGTCTTCTGAATTAGTCTTTATGCATAAGAAGCTAATGTTTAGTAGTTTTTCCACGAGTTCTCTAATTCTGCCAATGTTGGGAGTCACTGGGAATACGTGACGTGTGGGACAGATTTGGGGATAAGAATTAGAATTGGAGAAGGCTTTCTGAAGTGAATAGGAGGTCTCAGTTTTCCATGAGTTCTCAAATATTGAGGACAAGTTTTCTGTTAGAATTATGCTACTTATTGTAGCTCCTCATGGCATTTGCTAATTATTTACCTTACCAGGGTTTTCTGAAGACCTCTGTGATGATGTCTGGAAATCTGGTATTTTATGTACCCCTGTAGGATGGTGCTACAGCACAATGCTTTGCTTTTGTTAGGGATACAGTAATTACTTGCAGAACTGAATTTTCCCACCTGATTTTCTTCTCCTCATACAGTAATTATTTGTGGAACTAAATTTTCCCACCTGATTTTCTTCTCTTTAACTGGAGGGGTTAAAAACGTCTTTCCTAAGGTAGTAAGGAAAAGTGCTATTTACCTAGTGCCTCTTATGTTGACCAGCACTCCTGTAGCCAGTGCGAGGGATCCTAGGAAAATCTGCTCTCTCTTGAAATCTAATTCAGTTCTGAAGACAATATTTAGCTAAAAAAACATAAACAGAAGAGGTAATATAAAACCAAAACACTGTGATATGTGAACAATTAGTTCTTCTGCTATGAGCATTTGCAAACAACCATTATATACACCAAATAGATGAAAGTGTGTCGAATTGAGGAAGGAGACAGTAAAATGTTCCTCTAGTATTCACCTAGAGTATGCTTTTTGGCTTCACTGTCTCTATTTTCAAAATTCTATGATTTTATGTGAGTATTGGAATCTTAATTAGAATTTGAATCTGCTAACTTCAAATCACTTACCACTACAAACTCTTTGGTGAAAATTCTTCCCTATCCACATATACATGCATACATATGCACAAAAATGGGATATGAGGTGTTGTGGTGAAACTGAAGCCCTCCAGCAGGTAGCCTATTCCAACAACTATGTAATTTGCTTTGCCTACTGGTAGGACACCTTGCATAATGGGTTCAGTAATTTAAAATACACGGTTTCCAATTATATTCTGTGATTTAATGATATATCTGTCTTTTAAATATTCAGAAAAGCAAAGGGTTATTTCTGATGATTCTCATATTGGAAAATAAGTCATGACTAAAACGTCTATTCCTATTTCGGTACATCTTACTGCACAGTTTTTGATAGGAGAGAACAGACACCTGAATTTTTGCCCTTAGTTCCCCATTAGGAGAGATTGCGAGTGTGGTTCCTATTGACTGTATGAGGGAAAAGGAATAGGAAATGTTGGGTATGAGTCAGTGAAAATGTGACTAGAAACATCTACAATGCTAGTCACTATTGTGTCTCCTAGAACAAAGTTTGATATCATAAAACTACGTTATGGTTTCACTGTACTCCTATTAAATTTTAAAACTTTAACTTTTATATGGAAATATCTTTTGTAGAACATAAAGTTCTGTACACCTGATCTTTTGAGTACTTTTCTCCCATTCCAAATACCTACCAATCATTTTTTTTCTTTCAGGTCTAGATTTTTCCTCTCTCTTGTCTTTATAATCTGGCCCCACATTTTTCTTCTTCTTTCCATTCTGAAGAATAGGGATTTTCATCCAAGCTAAACAATTAATTAATTAAACAATTAAGCTAATTAAGCATGTGCCTAAGTGAGACTGCCAGGCGCTGAGAAGGTTATGGGAAAAGGTAGTGTTACTTAGTGGTCTAGCACTTGGACTTTGGACTCAGGCTGCCTGGCTTTATATATCTGTTTCACTGGCAGTGTGAACACGGGCACTTTCACCTCTGTGTAGTGAAGATGACAATTAAAGTAATCCATCAAATATAATTAATTGAGCTAACCTATGTAAACCACTGACCTCTGTACCTGGTACATAATAAAGTCAATAGATGTTACTATTCTTTGTTATAATTCTTATTCTTCATTATTATCAAAGAGTATTAACATGAAGCCTGTCCTAAGGAAGTTCATAGTTCAGCTGTATTCATATACAAAACCACAAAGAATGAAACAAAATAACAAAGTTGAATAATGTAGATTGTGACATTAGCAATAAGAGCCTTAACTAAGGAGGAATTCATGGAGGTTGGCAGGACTTAGCTGAGTCTTGAAAGGTGGGTAAGGTTTGCGTCTGCAAAGAAGAAAGAGAGACAAGATTCCCTTGTGTAGACAATATGTGTTAGGGTTGTTTTCTTGAGTATCAAGAGTCTTGGGATCCTTCCATCTTTTATGGATAAGCTGCTTCTAGGGCTAGGTTCTGGCAAGATCAGGAACACCATTGCTTCAGGGCTTCAGGGTTTGATGAATTTGTTCTGTGGGGATTAATACAGTAGATGAATGAGTAACAGAAAAGGTAATTAAGCAATGTGATAGGACAGACTGTGGCATAACAAAGATTAATGGGATGCCTCAGGTGAGCACTGAGGCACAAGGCAGAACTGAGGGCTCTTGGTGTACCAGAGAAGTGTCATTAATCAGCATTACATCATGCTTGAGAGTAGTTTATTGAAATTATAAAATAGGTACTTAAAATAACATTAAAAGTACAATTTTAAACATGTACAATTGATTCTAGTGAAGTACTATGTCAGAAATGAATTCCAACCTTCCAGAGGAAAAAGAAAAAAGCTGTGCTCTTCAAAGCTGAAAGTAGCCCATTGACACAATGTGGCCCTGCCAACTTTACCTTCTTAAAACTGTTCTTTTCATTGGAAACCACAGTAGAGACCAGCAAAAACAGAAACGAAATCTTGGCAGTGCTTCTTCCTGCCTCATGTACCTCATAATGTCGCCCAAGCAGTCAGCCAAGGCTGGCTGTTTCTTCCACACCAGATCGCCAGGGAGTGTGTAAAGGAAGGGGTTCTGGACAATGCACAAGCATCTGTTGAATTTGGGAATAATCTATCGCTTCTACACATCAAAGAGAAAAGATGGGGTTTGGGGGTTGAGGGCCAGGGAAAGGCATCAGGTCTTTCACCTTGAGCTGCTATAGTGGGCCTATCCCAGTAGAGGTACAGTTCATCGTCAAGCACCGAAAATCAAGTGGTTAGACAAGAGGTCAACATCCAGAGTCAGATTTGGGTTGCTAGTTTTGTCTCTTAGGATCTAGAGAGAAGCTCAAGAGAAGGCTTTTCCAAAATAGTTTGGAGAGGTGAGGGCAGGGGAAGTAATGTAGTACAGAGCTGATGTACCTGATAGGCTCAAAGAGCTATTTAGGATACCTTGTAATGCCTCCTCTGCCACCTACCCACTTTCACGGTTAGGCCCCTCGCCTTAACGTGGGTGCCCCTTCAAGGGACTCTGATATTGATTCATCAGAATTAATTAAATAGTTAGGCACCTACTTCTCCTCTTTACTTTTTTCTATTCATTAAAAAAAAAAAAAAAAGAGTTGTGACCTCATGCCAAAGCAAAATATCTCTCCCCTCTTTCCCTGCAAACACCTATTCAGGTCATATTAATTCAGATAGCTGCCTCATTGGAATTGCACAATTTTTTTATACTTTAACCTTACTTCATTCCTTGTAGTGGGTTGAATGGTGGCCTCCCAAAATATGTATCCATCTAGAACCTGTGAATATGACCTTATTTGATAAAATCTTTGCAGATGCAATTAAGTTAAGAATCTTGGGGTGAGATTGTCTTGGACTAGGATGAGCTCTAAATCCAATGACAAGTGTTCTTAGAAGAGAAGAGAGGAGAAGATACACAGGAGAAGACACAGATAAGAAGGCAATTTAAAGAAGGAGGCAGAGATTAGAGTGATACGTCTACAAGCCAAGGATTGTCAGAGGCCACCAGAAGCTAGGAGAGAGGTATGGAATGGATTCTCTCCCAGAACCTCCAGAAGGAACCAAACTTTGCTGACACCTTGATTTTGGACTTCCGATCTCCAGAACTGTGAGAGAATAAATTTCTGTTATTTTTAAGCCACCAAATTTGTGGTAATTTGTTACAGCAGCAACAAAGCTAATACAGCCTCGTAGAGCTTGCCTTAGGAATCAATTTCGAGTTGAAGGGTCCAGAAACTCGCTAACTTGCTGACCGTAGTATCCATTGATGACTCTCTGAAGTCTGTTGATGTCCAGTGATGACAATTCACTCCTGAAGTCTGGGTTTCTGGGGCCAAGGTAGCAGAGAGCTTTGACGTGGATAAAAGGATGGATCATTCTGCCACTTTTATTGCAGACTATGACATGATACTGGATTTTTTTCCTCTTGAAATAGGTGGAAGCCTTTTATTTTGCAACTGATGCCAACCAGTCTGCTATGAAAGCTGTCAAATTGGTTGACATTAAATGCTTTGATGAATACTAAAATACCATCTTAAAATGCAAAGTTGTTTATTATCTGTTAAAAGAGTACAATTCTGGAAACCACAGACAAGTGCTCTGAGCTATGGTTTCATTAATCTATTCATTAAAATACATGATAGGCACATTCAAAGCCTCTGTCTTCCTAGAATTTACATTTTATGAGTCATTCTATTCAGTACAATAAACTTTGTTTGACTTGGTTTATTCTTCCTTCAAGTTCCTCTCAGTTGATATAAAAAGATCCAGACTTTCAAAATGGATGAGAAAGAGGATGATGATTTGCTTTATAGAAGAGTCCTTTGCTTCATAAAAGGATTACATACATGGCTTATTCATTCATTTAGTGAGTATCTATTGAACATCTATGTGGCAGACAAGGTTCTATGCACTGGTGATACAGGAGAGAACAAGGCAAACTTCCTACCCTCACCAAGCTTACTTTCTAATGGGAGAGGCAGACACTGAACAGATATACAATTATATACATTAATAAATACATAATGTCAAAAGTAATAAGTAATATGAAGAAGGCTCTTTTCTCCTAGTGCCTGGACATATTTTGATAGGATGTGTCTATCATTTATGACACTATTTTTTTTTTTCCAAGGAAACCCTGGTTCCTCTAAAGGCAACAGCTTCCATTTGGTTTCCTGGCTTCCACTCTTGAACCTCTTCAAATCTATCGTTCATCCAGCAATCAAAGTGATATTTCTAAAACATAACTGGCTCATGTCCCCCTGGCTTTGGCCTTCAGTGGCTTTTCTTGGACTTAGAATGCAATCCAGACTCCTGCAAGGTCTTGTAAGCTTGTTTCATGCCACTTGCCTCTTTGCTCACCTGTTCATCCACATTGTTTTTCTCTCAGTTCGTTGAATACCCATGCAGGTAGATTCCTTTACTTGCAATACTTTTCACTCCTACTCCCTTTCAGTAGATCCCTCGTGTTATTCCCTATCACAGCATCTATTACAGATTGGAAATATATATGTATGTGTATATATATATATTTGTTTGGTACCTGCTCCCTGCCAGTCTCCTTCTGATTTTGCCAGTCTGAAACTTTGTGAGGGGATGGGATTACAACTGTCTACCTAGAACCTAGCCCAGCACTTGGCACATAGAAATTATAGGCAAATGTTTATTGAATAAATTTTAAAAGAAGGAAATGCACTTGTGAGTGAGATCCAAACTTTTAAGAAATCAACCCATTGCAAAGAGTGAGTTACGTAAATTATTCTTGTATTAAATCGTATTGCTTTGTTCATTTATTATTCTCCAGTTCTTTTGTGTCTACTGTTGTAGGCCCAGAAAGGAGAAAATTTACTGGAGTTAGGTGATTTTTTCCTTCAGAAATACTTTTGTATTCCTTCCAAGAGCCAATATGTTAGTTAACAAATAGAAGAGAGCCATCTATTGATAATAAATATAACTGGCTGCTGACTGTATGTGTCACCAATAAGGTCGGAGATGCTGAGATTCTTCTTTAACACAGTCCAGTAAGCAGGTCCCCAACTTGTGAGCATTCAGTCTACCAGTGGCCTTTACACACTAAAGTCCCCTTCTTAAACAGATGGTTTAATCTTCCTTCCTACTATGGAAACTTTGGGTGCTCTTAATGCTGCTTGAGGGAGGAGATGCTCACAGAACCAGTTCCCCTCTCTTTGTGAAGCCAAAGTTACAAATCACCATTGCTTCATGCCCAATGTGTGCCAGTACTGGAGTTCCGAAATGACTGGCAAAGTCCCTGCCTCCTAGAAGGAGCCTTGAATCTGGTGGTTTGGAGTCATAGCCCTACCCATGTTATAGTTCAGCCTCATTTTTCATTACGTAGGATTTTGTGGGCTTATCTAGAAACTTAATAGCTTTTCATGATATTCTTTAAAAGGAGGAGTACAACCAGAGTGCCAGATAATAAAGCTCCAAGAAAAATTTCAGAATTTAATTCACCCACAAAATAAGATTGAACTTCACTTTTTTATTCTCTGGAGAGAATCAGAAAAGAATTTCTTAACTAGCCAAGAACACTTTTATATTTTCTAAATTTTCTATAACGAATATGTCCTTTTTATAAAGAAAACAAGTGTTTTTAAAAGAAAGGAAAGGGATTAAAATGGCATAAGTATAATAAAAGACAGAAGGACCCATGGTGGTGGAGGTGAGGGAATCACTCCCATGTGATGCTGGCAACCTTCAGGGGAGCTCTCAGCCTCAGCCTGAAGAGAAATGGATGTGAAAGAGCAGATTCGAAACCCAGTTTTTACACTGATGTGATCTCTTGAGACTCAGGTTTGACCTTTCGCTTTGGAAGATGGGTCTAACTTTTGAAAGCATATTCAAGTCTTCATCGGCCAATGCAGAAGGTGGCCAGAGAAGGTGTGCACAGTCAGGCTTGGAACCTTCAGATTGTCATGTAAAAACTAACCTGGATCACTTTTTTTTTCCTTTCTTTCTTTCTTTTTTAAAGTTACTTTATATTGGAGTATAGTTGATTAACAATGTTGTGTTAGTTTCAGGTGTACATACAGAAAAGTGATTCAATTATATATATATATACATGTGTATTCTTTTTCAAATTCTTTCTGGACCCGCTTTTTTTCTCCTCATTTCTATTTGCCATTAGGGCTGCTGAAGTACAGATACTGCTGTTTTACAGTAGGCTTCCCCTCTTTCCATCATTTATTCTAGATATTCAGAGAGGCTTAAAAATGAGTCATATAAAATCCTCTTCCGGAACCTGCTGATTTAGAAGTTAAAAAGAATTAAAAACATCATTAATAGTTTTCATATATGTGGCACTTTATAATCTACTAAGTGCTTTTCTTTTTTAAAAAGTAAAAAAAATTAAATTAAATGTGGTAAATGCACATAACATAAAATTTACCATCTTAATCATTTTTCAGGTGTACATGCACACTGTAGTGCAACCATCGCCACCACCCAGCTCTATAACTCTTCTCATTAAACAATAATCTACCAAGTGTTTTCTCACACATTATTTCATATTTCGGGCTCTTCTCTATGCCCTGCAGGTAGGAAGGAAGGTATTATTAGGTCACTAGAGCTTGGTGGTTAATGGGGAAGGCTCTGAAAGAAGGCTATCTGGTTTGAACTTCGCTCATCAAGTGTTAATGGTTAATAATAGAACCTGCCTTACAAGGTTGTTGTGAGGATTACATGAGGTCATTCATAAGTGTTTAGAATGCCATAAACAAACGGATGCAGGCATTAATCATCCCCATTTTGCAGATAAGAAAAAGAAGACTCAGAGAACATGAGCAATTTGCCAAAACTCACAGAATTAGTAAACACGTGGAAACCTGAGCTGTGGTTGACTCACTGTTCTTTTATACCAGTGAAGAATTTGTCGAGTCCCAGCTTAGCACCAATACAGACAGCATGTAATAATCCAGATTATAGGCTAGTAAAAGGAGGTGATTTCCCTTGACCCTTATTCTGTGTTTTGACTTCAGAGTTAAGGCTTTGCAAACTTCTTTATCAGCCCTGGAATCCCAGCTGGAGGTGTGACACAGCCCTGACCTTAAGGCCTGTTGGGAACCTGGGAGAGCAAGAGTTGGGGATGGAGAAGTTAGAGGAGAGGTGAATGAAGGTCAAATAGGAGCGAGGTAAATTTAGTCTAGCTCTAAGCTGGCACTGGAGGCCCAAAGGGAGTTTCTTTTGGGGGGGACTGGCATAGGGGATGATTTTAAATCACAGAATAGCAATGGTGAAGGAACCAGGCAAAGCAGGGTTAAGCTAGCAACCTGTCTCAAAATAGGGTGGAGAATAGGATAGGTTCCAGACCCAAGGCACAGGTTTACATGTATGTGTGTGTGCGCACGTGTGTGTGTGGGTGTGTGTGTACATGTGCGTGCGTGGTGTACCTAATCAGGTACCTGAGCTGTAAGGCAAAATTGATTATCTCCTCACCTTCCTGACCCACTCTTTGTACCAGGGCCCTGGGGATGTGGGAAAAACAGAGGACCCTGCCCTAAGAGAGGCTAGGCTGAAGCAGTCAGAAAGGCTATCTGGTCACTTTATAGTTTAGGGATTGATGAGGGTGGCAAAGAAGGTCTGCTATTGACAGCACCATGCAAGTGCCTGAGTCTTTGGCTGAGGCATAAGAGCTCTACCAATTGTTTCCACATCTCGCCAGTTTAGGAATTTAAAGCTCTTGGTCAGTTATTCTAGGAGTGAAATGGGTCAGTCTTTATATAGCTGGATGTTCCCTTCAGAGCTGGCATGGGGCTAGCACACAACAGGAGATTATACAGATAAGTCTTGCAAGATGAGCTACAGAGTCCCTTTCCCATTTCTTGTTTTTCCTCCAGGGACCATCTTCACCCACTGTCCCCCCACCTTTGCCTTTTTTCTGTACTATTAACCTCTTTTTTTTCATGGCACTTTTTTTTTTTTTTTTTTTTTGCATATAAGCATGTTCAAATCTCTCATATAATTAAAAACCAAAGAAAGGAAACAGACAAAATAACCCCTCATCCTTAGCTCCCTGTCCCCTTTGATTACTGCTCTTCTTTCTTGCCTCTCTTCATGGTCACCCTACTTCAAAGAGTTGTCCCCAATTGCCAGTTATACTTTCTCACCTCTCAGTCTTTCCTCAATTCACTATAACTCAGCTTCTCTCCATTAAAACTGCTATTGCCAATGCCACACAGTTCTCTACAATCCCAAATCCTATGGCTATTTTTCCTCCTTTTGATGATAATGACTGGGTCTGTGCTTTTCACTGTTCTACCCTCATTACCCAGTAGCACATCCCTGGCACATACATATTTGTACTCAATAAGTATTTGTTGCATTGAATTGACCTCTCTGTGGCATCTGACACTTTATTGTTCTCTCCTTTCTGTTCTTTCTCCTGCTTCTTTCTTGCTTTCCTTCCTTGGCTAGTTCCCTAAAGGTCAGTAGGCCCTAAGGGCTTGTCCTATGGCCCCTACTTTTTCCACTCTGTAGACTTTCTCTGGATGAGCTAAACTAAACCAATGGCTTCAACTGTCTGCCCTGAGAAAATGACTTCCAAATCTATTTCTGTAGCCCAGACCCTGTATTCTAACTGCCTGCTAGAAATCTACAATTGAATGTCTGCTGTGTCCCTCAAACTCAACATTTTCAGAATTGAATTCACTATCTCCCTCCTCAACCTGCCTTTCCCATGTGCCCTTAGCTCAGTTAACACCCACCATGTACCCCACTGTTCAAGCCAGAAACCAGCTGTATTTCATTCCTCATTCTTCCTCGTCTCTCACATCTAGGAAGTCATGAAATTCCACCAGTTTTGTCTTCCTAATAGCTCTCAGATCCATCTCTTTTTCTCTAATACTGCCATGACTCAAGTCCAGGCCACTGTTACCTCTCCCTCTGTTATTGCAGTGACTGCCTCATTGTTCTCTTTGGCCGCTTGCCTTTCTCAGCCTCTTTGCTTCATCTTCATCCTACTTGGCAAAGATAACTTCCAGTCATTTCTTTCTTCCTTTTTTTTTTTTTTAAAGTGGAATTACTGGATCATGTGGTAGTTCTTAATATTTTATTTATTGATTGATTTGGTTGCACCAGGTCTTAGTTGCGGCCTATGGGCTCCTTAGTTGTGGCATGCGAACTCTCAGTTGCGACATGCATGTGAGATCTAGTTCCCTGACCAGGGAACGAACCTGGGCCCCCTGCATTGGGAGTGCAGAGTCTTAACCTCTGCCCCATGAGGGAAATTCCTCCAGTCATTTCTTAAGTTCCACTTAATGTCATTTCCTTTAGGAAACTTACCTGACTAAGCCCTCCCCACCTGTGAGCCTTAGGATATGTTGAGTGTTTCTATTATATGTGTTCCAAGCACTTAAATCATCCTACTATAATTGCTTGCTTAATTGCTTAATTATCTAACACACTAGATTATAAATTCTCTGTTTGCACTGCTGTCTTTTTAGCACCTAGCACAGAGCCTAGAGCACATAGTACATAGTAGCACATAGGCACATAGTAGGTACTGAACAAATATTTGTTGAATAAGTGAAAAGATTCTCTAAATTGAAGGAGCACCATTTTGTAGTTCATCTAAAAATAAACAAGGTCAGTAGTTAGCAAATAAATTTACGGTAAGTGTAAACCTCCCACTCACAGTTTATGTGGTTGATGAACCTCAACTATGTAAGTGAAATCTTATTTTCCAAATAAAAATATTCAGTGTGAATTGTAGCATCGTAATTTTGGTGCTCATGGCAATAAGTAGCTGCAACAAACAAAAATAGCAAAGAAAGAAACAAAGGTAACGAAACCTCATTTATTCATCCAAATCTTTTCTGTTTAACTCTACAGGCTTAACAGTTCAGTAATTCAACCGCAAATTTGTTAAGATTCATTGCTTTCCAAGTCTATCACATGCTTAGGCCTATTTGCTTGTCTCTTCTGGGAAACTATTTGTCTGTGGAGTGGCTCAGAAAACAACTTTTTTCAATGTTAATTACTCAAAGATTAAGAAAGGTAAAACAAGAGTTATGTAACAGAGGGTTTGTTTTGCCCCTGGATTACTTGGTAGGGAGCATGCATACTTATTCTTGGGAATGCTTACAATGATGTTATTTTATGAATGATAGATTTTCTTCTTGTATCGCTATGAATAAAGTACTAATTTCCATCTTCCTATCCCCATCAATTAAATAACTTTGTCCTCCTGTACCTCCTGTACCTATAATTAAAGTTTTGAATTATTTACCATGATTATTTACTGCAATGTGAGAACTGCCAAAGGAGAAGAAGCTGTGTTCTAGGTCCTCAATCCTTGCAGAAGCAGTGATCCAAGCCCTCATGAAGCTCGTGGGCTGGGTTTGAGGAAGTAATTGTAAACAAAGCCTGGAAGGCTTTCCTTCCTGCTAAGCCATCAAACATTGTCTTTGGACTTAATACAACCACTTAGATTGAACTTGAACTTGAATACTCAACTCTAAGAGTGAGTTTTTTTACAAACTGAAAAGCTGGAAGCAGTTGCTTTCTTCTAGAGCTGCAGTCCCTAAAACTACAGTTGTATAAATATATTTATACTATAGCATGTATATAAACCTATTTTAAGGGAAATAACTTCACTCTTTTCTGCCTCCCTTTCTTTCCTTTTATAAAAAACTATTTTCCTCTTTTCATCAAAGTAATGTGAGCACATAGTCTTAAAATCAAATAATGCTAATTGGCTTAGACAACATCCAATAGTCTCTTAATTCCTCTACACTACATTGCCTCTTGTCCTTCTGGCTCCCCCACCTTACTCAGGTAACCATTTCCAAAATCTTCAGCTGTTTAATCCAGTATTTACTTTTCATATCAAAATACTATGCATATACTGCTATTGTTTGATTCAACGTTTTTAGACATTATTTATTTTGGCCCTCTTATACCTCCTTTCTCCATTCCATTCCTTCCAAGATAGTAGAGTCACACTTTTTGATTGAATTCATATTCCTGATTTATTATAACTGTTATGTAGTTATATATTTGTATAATTTGAGATATATATAGTTATAGATAATTTATATAATATGAGATATATGCAGTTTATACCATTATACTATGTATACTATATGTGGTATACTATATACATATAGTATGTATACTATATATATATGCATGTATACTATATGTATACTATGTATACTATATATATAGATTGTACTGTATATTATGTATATAGTTTATACTATATATTGTATTTAGTCAAATATGTATATAGTTTTTATGACATATAGATTATAGTATAAACTATATATATATACATATATACTATGTAAAGTTTGAATGTACTAAAACATGGTTTGTATATATATGTATATAGTGTGTATATAATATTGCAGAGAAAAACTTGGCCTCTGTTCACCGATGCTGAATAGAAATACGGAGACAGAGCTTTGGAGGAGTAGAAAGGAATAGCTTTATTACTTTGCCAGGCAAAGGGGGAATACAGTGGCTAGTGCCTTAAGAACTGTGCCTCCCTCTCTGGGGAATAGGGAGAGGTCTTATAGTTGGGGCTCAGGGGTAGGTGATAAGGATCAAGGCAGTAACAGTCCTGCATTCTTCTGATGGGTTGGTGGTGAGCTAAGCAGGAGTCAGCATCATCAACCTTCAGGTCCAACTGTCTGGGGTCTACGTGCTTGTGGGCAGCATACCATCTGTAACTTCTCACACCTGGAGGGGGTTTCAACTTCTGCAAAATAGCTCAAAGATATTGTTGTGTGTATAGTTGCTGGGGAAACAGGACCTGCCCCAAGGCTGCTCTTGCCTGTTTCTCCCAGGTCTCGTGTAACCCCTCCCTTCATTAATTAACAGCTGCTTGAATCTGCCCACTGGAACTCAGGGAAGGTCATGGAGGTTGAATGAAAGCTGTTTTCCTAGAATCAAAGAAATAGGGGGCACAGAAAGGTTTTGTGCCCAGGAGCCCCACAGGGCCCTGCTTGGTATCAACAGTTTATACTAAAATTGCATTTCTTTTACAATTTCTAAGTTATCTTGGAGTTAATAATTGTTTTGTATTTTCATTTGCTTAGCTTTTTTATTTTTTGAATCTATGGCTGATTCTTTTCTGTAAAGTGGCTCTCAATACAGCTTTCTACATGATAAAATCTGCAACTTCCATCTTATTTCTTTCCTAGAAAAATCCATCTTATCACCTTTTATCTTCCTTTTTCAATCAGGATTGGTTGCTTTTTAAAACTGTGACACATCTGTTTATGAGGTATTCATTTTGACACCATCTTGAGAATTCTTTCTCTACTGTGCTGAATCTTCCTTTCTCTTGGAAGATTAGTGGAACACATTCCCCAGTAGCTTTCAGAAAAAGAATGCCTAGGAGCTTGCATGAGACTACCTGTGTCTGGAAATGACTTTATTTTACCTCATATAGTTTGATGTTGAAAATTATTTTTCCTCAGAATTTGTCTGGGCTTTTTTTGTTGTTGTTAGTATTTTTCCTCAAATATCTGACAAGCCTTGGCAGTTCATTCATCATTAAGAGTGAGGCATTAAAGAGAGTTTAGTGTTTCTGGTACCTTGGTTTGATTGGGGCAGGAGGCAATGAGTCTGTTCTGACCTGAGAAGCATCACGAAAGGCTTTTTTCAAGCAGCCAACTATTGGTCTTTTCAATCTTTGAGATTTTAATATTTCCTTTTGAAAATTTCTGTAAGTATATTTCTTTTCTAAATCTCTTGAAAGTACACCATCCTTAGCTAAAATTTAATTTTTATATATGACCAATATCTCTTATATTCACTATCATTCCCTTGATCATTTATTTAATGTGTGCTAAGAAATCACCCTCATTGACTATTAGGATAATAACCTATGTTTCTCTGGTAAACATACAGATATGATAGGCATTTGACCATTTGGTAACTTTCAGTTGAAAGCTTTCTAACCCAATAGAGTATAGGTTAGAAGCCTATAAGATATCTGGAATTGTATTCCATATTTTTCTCTGTATGCCTATATGTATTTCCCAACCTGACTCGTAGGGTCCCTAATCTAATGCCCAAATATGTAAGAACCATTACTAATGTAACTTGGAGGAAAGTGTTTCTCTTGGCAGAAAACAATTTAAAAATAAAACAGCAACAACAACAAAATAATAGCAAAAGAGGAATCTTATGTTTTAATATGATCTTGGGAGCTAAAGCTTTTGAGCTCATTTTTTACTTTTTATTTATATGGTTTGTGTGAACTAACTAATGTTCTTTCTTTTAAAATTTATTTATTTCCTTGACAATTAAAATTGGTTTATAAAAATAGACCAGTTTGAGGGGGAGGAAGAAGATCTGGATCACATAAATTCTGCAGTTATACTTAAAAATTTTTTTTAAAGTTTGTATATATGTATACATAAAAATACATACAAATATATACACAAGTACATATATACAAATATATACACAAATGTGTATGTACACATACATATCTGTTTGTATGTATATATTTATGTAACACTTTTTCACATATAGTGAAATGCAGTATCTTAAATGAAAAGTTGATGAGTTATGACAAATGGATACACCTGTGTAATAAACACCCCAGTTATGAAATGATAGAATATTTCCATGCCCCAGAAAGAACTTCAGTTTAAAAGCATTTAGACATTGAAAGATAATTCTAATCATATTCAATGTAATCTGTCTTCTTTTTAAAAAAAAAACATTAGCACATATACAAGACTTTTTTTAATTTAATAAATCCTACAATTAACTAAGTGAATTGTAAATACCTTATAGAAGAGATGACATTTTGTGTTGTTTAGCTGTAATTTTCTCTTCATACTGTAGAGTTTTCATCAAAGGTTACCAAATTGATTTTGTATTGATAGTGTTCTATTAGTATTATATCCACTGATTCTCAAGTGTCTGTCTTCTTTTTTTGTATCCCTTGATGATTTTTTGCATTATTATTGTTGGTGTGGGACTTTGTTAACCCTTAGTTTTAGGTCAATGATGATTTGAGATTTTTCTTTCTGACTTCAAAGAGAAAAGTTAACTTGGGTAGATACTGAACTTGTGGTTAGAATTCCATTAATCTTAGAGAGGGAGATCAAGAGAGCTGATTTTTTTTTTTCTTACTATGTGTACTTGGTCTTATGTAATTATCCTGTCCTTTGAGGTAGGATTATTGTACTCATTCTATAGAGTACAATAGAGTAAATGGAGCCAAATTCACATATCTAGGACCAATGCAGCTGGGATTTAACTCAGGTCTTTTCAACTGTCTGACCTTTGCTTTCCCCACTCCGATATGTCTGCTGAGCTTTGTCTGGGTTTTTCCTTTAGCTTTTTATTTCCAGGTGAGATGTACAAAATCATTCATTTCATCACTCTTTGAAATGTTTTCTTAGAACATGAAGACATATTTTTATTATCATTTAGTCAAATATGTATTGAATACCTATACTGCTAAGTGTGGGGTATACAGAGAATTCTCAGCTAGGCTTCACATTCACAGATGCATACATAAAAATACCAACACTTGGCATGTATAGGTTTGTGTTTTTGGGGGGTGTGGAGAGGAACTGTCATTCTTTGTAGATAGTTTCTGAGTGAAACTGATTGACTTTTCTTTATCCAGACTGATTTTTTTTTTCTTTTCCATTATGGTTTATTACAGCATATTGAATATAGTTCCCTGTGCTATATAATAGGACCTTCTTATTTATCTATTTTTTTTAGCTCTTTATTGGAATATAATTGCTTTACACTCTTGTACCAGTTTTTGAGGCACACCAAAGTGAATCAGCTGTATTTATACATATATCCCCATATCACCTCCCTCCCGCGAGTCCCTCCCACCCTCCCTGTCCTGGCCCTCTAAGGCATCACCCATCATCGAGTTGATCTCCCTTTGTTATACAGCAACTGCCCATCAGCTATCTATTTTACAGTTGGTAGTGTAGTGTTTATATGTCTATGCTACTCTCTCACTTCTTCCCAGCTTCCCCTTTGCCCCCCCCCAACCCCATGTCCTCCAGTCCATTCTCTGCATCTGCATCCTTATTCTTGCCCTGTCACTGGGGCCATCAGTACCTGTTCTTTTAGATTCCATATATATGAGTTAGCATATGGTATTTGTTTTTCTCTTTCTGGCTTGCTTCACTCTGTATGACAGTCTCTAGGTCTATCCACCTCATTACATATAGCTCTATTTCATTCCTTTTTATGGTTGAGTAATATTCCATTGTATATATGTGCCACATCTTCTTTATCCATTCATCTGTTGATGGGCATTTAGGTTGTGTCCATGTCCTGGCTATTGGAAATAGTGCTGCAATGAACATTGGAGTGCATGTGTCTTTTTGAATTATGGTGTTCTCTGGGTATATGCCCAGCACTGGGATTGCTGGGTCATATGGTAACTCTATTTTTAGTTTTGCAAGGCATCTCCATACTGTTCTCCATAGCGGCTGTATCAATTTACATTCCCACCAACAGTGCAAGAACATTCCCTTTTCTCCATACCCACTCCAACATTTACTGTTTGTAAATTTTCTGATGATGCCCATTCTAACTGGTGTGAAGTGATACCTCATTGTTGTTTTGATTTACATTTCTCTAATAATTAGTGATGTTGAGCAGCTTTTCATGTGCCTCTTGGCCATCCATATGTCTTCTTTGGAGAAATGCCTATTTAGGTCTTCTGCCCATTTTTTGATTGGGTTGTTTGTTTTTTTGATATTGAGCTGGATGAACCATTTATATATTTTGGAGAGTAATCCTTTGTCTGTTGATTCGTTTGCAAATATTTTCTCCCATTCCGAGGGTTGTGTTTTCCTCTTGCGTATAGTTTCCTTTGCTTTGCAGAAGTTTTGAAATTTCATTACATCCCACTTATTTATTTTTGTTTTTATTTCCATTACTCTAGGGGGTGGATCACAAAAGATCTTGCTGTGATTTACGTCAAAGAGTGTTCGTCCTATGTTTTCCTCTAAGAGTTTTATAGCATCTGGCCTTACATTTAGGTCTTTAATTCAATTTGAGTTTATTTTTGTGTATGGTGTTAAGGAGTGTTCTAATTTCATTCTTTTCCATGTAGCTGTCCAGTTTTCCCAGCACCACTTATTGAAGAGGCTGCCTTTTCTCCATTGTATATCTGTGCCTCCTTTGTCATAGATTAGTTGACCATAGTTTATCTCTGGGCTTTCTATCCTGTTCCATTGATCTATATTTCTGTTTTTGTGCCAGTACCATACTGTCTTATTCACTGTAGCCTTGTAGTATAGCCTGAAGTCAGGAAGCCTGATTCCACCAACTCCGTCTTTCCTTCTCAAGATTACTTTGGCTATTCGGGGTCTTTTGTGTTTCCATACAAATCATAAAATTTCTTGTTCTAGTTCTGTGAAAAATGCCATTGGTAATTTGATAGGGATTATATTGAATCTATAAATTGCTTTGGGTAGTATAATCATTTTCACAATGTTGATTCTTCCAATCCAAGAACATGGTATGTCCCTCCATCTGTTTGTCTTCTTTGATTTCTTTCATCAGTGTCTAATATTTTCTGCATACAGGTCTTTTGCCTCCTTAGGCAGGTTAATTCCTAGGTATTTTATTCTTTTTGTTGCAATGGTAAATGGGAGAGTTTCCTTAATTTCTCTTTCTGCTCTTTTGTTGTTAGTATAGGAATGCAAGAGATTTCTGTGTGTTAATTTTGTATCCTGCTACTTTACTAAATTCATCGATTAGTGCTAGCAGTTTTCTGGTAGAATCTTTAGGGTTTTCTATGTATAATATCATGTCATCTGCAAAGAGTGACAATTTCACTTCTTCTTTTCCAATTTGGATTCCTTTTATTTCATTTTCTTCTCTGATTGCTGTGGCTAAAACTTCCAAAACTATGTTGAATAATAATGGTGAGAGTGGATACCCCTGTCTTGTTCCTGTTCTTAGAGGGAATGCTTCCAGTTTTTCCCCATTGAGAACAATGTTGGCTGTTAGTTTGTCATATATGGCTTTTATTATGTTGAGGTAATTTCCTTCTATGCCCATTTCCTGGAGATTTTTTATCATAAATGGATGTTGAATTTTGTCAAAAGCTTTTTCTGTGTCTATTGAGATGATCATATGGTTTTTATCCTTCAATTTGTTAATACGCTGTATCACATTGATTGATTTGCATATATTGAAGAATCCTTGCATTCCCGGGATAAACCCCACTTGATCATGGTGTATGATCTTTTTAATGGGCTGTTGGATTCTGTTAGCTAGTATTTTGTTGAGGATTTTTACATCTATATTCATCAGTGATATTGGCCTGTAATTTTCTTTTTTTGTGACATCATTGCCTGGTTTTGGTATCAGGGTGATGGTGGCCTCGTAGAATGAGTTTGGGAGTGTTCCTCCTTCTGCTATATTTTGGAAGAGTTTGAGAAGGATAGGTGTTAACTCTTCTCTAAATGTTTGATAGAATTTGCCTATGAATCCATCTGGCCCTGGGCTTTTGTTTGTTGGGAGATTTTTAATCACAATCTCAGTTTCTGAACTTGTGATTGGTCTGTTCATATTTTCTATTTCTTTCTGGTTCATTCTTGGAAGATTGAAGTTATCTAAGAATTTATCCATTTCTTCCAGGTTACCCACTTTATTGGCATATAGTTGCTTGTAGTAGTCTCTCATGATGTTTTGTATTTCTTCGGTGTCAGTTGTTCCTTCTCCTTTTTCATTTCTAATTCTATTGATTTGTGTCTTCTCCCTTTTTTTCCTGATGAGTCTGGCTAATGGTTTATCAATTTTGTTAATCTTCTCAAAGAATCAGCTTTTAGTTTCGTTGATCTTTGCTATTGTTTCCTTCATTTCTTTTTCATTTATTTCTGCTCTGATCTTTATGATTTCTTTCCTTTTGCTCACTTTGCGGTTTCTTTGTTCTTCTTTCTCTAATTGTTTTAGGTGTAAGGTTAGGTTCTTTATTTGATATTTTTCTTGTTTCTTGAGGTCAGACTGTATTGCTATAAACTTCCCTCTTAGAACTGCTTTTGCTGTGTCCCATAGGTTTTGGGTCATTGTGTTTTCATTGTCATTTGTTTCTAGGTATTTTTTGATTTCCTCTTTGAGTTCTTTAGTGATTTCTTGGTTGTTTAATAGCATATTGTTTAGCCTCCATGTGTTTGTGTTTTTTACATTTTTTTTCAGGTAATTGATATCTAGTCTCATGGCGTTGTGGTCAGAGAAGATGCTTGATATGATTTAAATTTTCTTGAATTTACCGAGGCTTGATTTGTAACCCAAGATGTGATCTATCCCGGAGAATGTTCCATGTGTACTTGAGAAGAAAGTGTATTCTGCAGTTTTTGGATGGAATATCCTATAAATATCAATTAAGTCGAGATGGTCTAACGTGTCATTTAAAGCTTGCATGTCCTTATTTAATGTAAGTGGGGTGTTCAAGTCTCCTACTATTATTGTGTTACTATCGATTTTCCCTTTTACGGCTGTTAGCATTTGCCTTATGTATTGAGGTGCTCCTATGTTGGGTGCATAGATATTTACAATTGTTATATCTTCTTGGATTGATCCCTTGATCATTATGTAGTGTCCTTCTTTGTCTCTTGTAATGATCTTTACTTTACAATCTAATTTGTCTGATATGAGTATTGCTACTCCAGCTGTCTTTGGATTTCCATTTGCATGGAATATCTTTTTCCATCCCCTTACGTTCAGTCTATATGTGTCCCTTGGTCTGAAGTGGGCTTCTTGTGGCAGCATATGTAAGGGTCTTGTTTTTGTATCCATTCAGCCAGTCTGTGTCTTTTGGTTGGAGCATTTAATCCATTTACATTTATTGACATGTATGTTCCTACTACCATTTTCTTAATTGTTTTGGGTTTGTTTTTGTAGGTCTTTTCCTTCTCTTGTGTTTCCTACTTAGAAAAGTTCCTTTAGCAATTGTCATAAGGCTGGTTTGGTGGTGCTGAATTCTCTTAACTTTTGCTTGTCTGTAAAGCTTTTGATTTCTCTGCCAAATCTGAATGAGAGTCTTGCTGGGTGGAGTATTCTTAGCTGTAGGTTTTTCTCTTTCAGGACTTTCTGTATATCCTGCCACTCTCTTCTGGCCTGCAGAGTTTCTACAGAAAGATCAGCTGTTATCCTTATGGGCTTTCACTTATGTGTTATTTGTTGCTTTTCTCTTGTTGCTTTTAACATTTTTTTCTTTGTGTTTAATTTTTGTTAGTTTGATTAATATGTGCCTCGGTGTATTTCTCCTTGGATTTATTCTGTATGGGACTCTCTGCCCTTCTGGGACTTGATTAGATTTTTCCTTTCCCATGTTGGGCAAGTTTTCCACTATAACCTCTTCAAATATTTTCTCAGACCCTTTCTTTTTTTCTTCTTCCTCTGGGATGCCTATGATTCGAATATTGTTGTGCTTAATGTTGTCACCAATGTCTCTGAGACTGTCTTTCATTCTTTTTATTCTTTTTTCTCTTTCCTGCTCTTTGGCAGTTATTTCCCCCATTCTATCTTCCAACTCACTTATTCGTTCTTCTGCCTCAGTTATTCTGCTGTTTATAGCATCTAGAGTATTTTTAATTTTGGTTATTTTGTTGTCCATTACTGTTTGTTTGCTCTTTAGTTCTTCTAAGTCCTTATTAACTGTTTCTTGTATTTTCTGCATTTTGTTATCGAGATTTTGTATCATCTTTACTATCGTTACTCTGAATTCTTTTTCTGGCAATTTTCCTGTTCCTCTTCATTTATTTGGTCTTGTGGGGTTTTTTTCCTGCTCCTTTGCCTGCATGGTGATTCTTTGTTTTCTCATTTTGTCTAATTTATAGGACTTGCTGTCTCCTTTCCCTATGCTGCCTAGTAGTAGTTCCTCTTGTTTCTGTTCTCTGCCCCCGGTGGTGGGTTTTGTCCAGTGTCTTCAGTGGGCTTCCTGTTGGGGGTGTCTGGTGCCTGCTTTCTGGTGTGTGGCTCTGTCTTTTCTCTCTGATGAGCAGGGCCGTGTCAGGTGGTATGTTTTAGGGTGCCTGTGAGGTTAATATGGCTTTATGTAGTTTGTGTGCTGATGGGTGGCTTTGTGTTCCTATCTTGTTTGTAGTTTGGTGTGAGGTGTCCAGCAGTGGCAGTTGCAGAGAGTCAGATGAAACCGGGTCTTAGACTCTGATACAGGGTTCTGTGAGAGTTCTCTGCAGTTAATCTTCCTTGTGGCTGAGGAGTCCCTAGTAGTCTAGCATCCTGGATTTAGTGTTCCCTCCCCAGAGCCTCCTACTTGACTTCTGATCGAGTAGTCCAGACTTCAGAAGTTGCTTGTCCTGGCAATAAAGGGGCTTAAAAAAGACTGTTCAAGCTCCAGACTAATGGCAGAGTGTTGAGTCAAACAAATTCTAAATCAAGGAAACACATACATGCACAAGACACACAAATACTGAATCCAATAGAACATAAGGCACTAGAAAGACCTGACAGAAGAACCCCAGTATGCAATCAGACAATCAAAGAGAAAACCAACAGAAATTCAAAACAAAAACAAAAACAAAAAAACCACACACACAAACACAAATTGAGGGAAATTTTGAAAGCCAGGATCAAATATAATAAAGAGCAACTGTACCACCAGGCAGACTGAAGATTCCCAAAACAAAATCTGACAATTATAATTAGAACTAAGATAAAGACAAAACCTAATAATAAAAACCAAAGCAGTGTGTCATCTGGTGAATAAAGCAAGGAAACAGAGCAGACTGATAATATTGATTGTAAGTATATTAAGATAAAATAATTAAAAAAGGATAGAAGACAGGGCAACAGAAGAGCATAGTGTGACTGGAAATATGAAAAGAGAAAGAAAAGAGAAAAAGAAAAAAATAGAAATGTATAAAAGATAGAGAAGGAAAGAAAGTAGGAGAGGTAAAGTTAGCACTATGAAAAACTTAGCTATAAATAGAAGTATATGAAAAGTCTAAAAATAAAAATAGAAGAAAAAGAATAAAAGAATAAAAAAATATGTTATAATATGTGTAGATCCCTTAGGAGTAAGATCATAATTAATTAAAAATGAAACTACACACACACAAACATATATCCAGGGAAATTTTGAAAGCTAAGATCAAATATAATAAAGAGCAAGAGCACAACCAGACAGACTGAAGATTCCCAAAACAAAATCAGACAATTATAATTAGAACTAAGATAAAGAGCAAACCTAATAATAAAAATGAAAGCAATGTGTCATCTGGAGAATAAAGCAAGGAAAGAGAGCAGAGTGATGATATTGATTATAAGTATATTAAGATAAAATAAACTAAAAAAGGATAGAAGACAGGGCAACAGTAGAGCATAGTGTGACTGGAAATATGAAAAGAAAAATAAAGAAATGGAAATGTATAAAATATAGAGAAGAAAAGAAGGTAGGAGAGAGAAAGTCAGTACTACAAAAAACTTAGCTAGAAACAGAAATATATAAAAAGGCTAAAAATAAGAATGGAAGAAAAATAGAATAAAAAATATGTTATAAAATGTGTAGATCCCTTAGGACTAAGATCATAATTAATTAAAAAAAAAAAAGCTAGAACTGACCTCAGAATGGAACAGATCAATAGAATTAATAATAATATTTCTGTTTCCTTGAGGTCTCAGCTGTAAGTGTCCTTCTACCCACCTTGGGTTTTTTGTATTACTCTGTGACCAACAGCGCTTCCTTTGTTGTTCGTCTGTAAGTGCCGGTGTGTCGGGAGAGAGAGGGTACAATAGTGGCTCCTTCTCCTGGGAGTGAGTGAGCAGTGGTGCCCTGCCTGGGTCGCATCGCAGGAGCCCAGGTGGCAGTGGCGGTGCCTGTGGCAGAGGGATGCCGGCAGCTCAGATGTAAACAGAATGTCTCCAGAGCTGGGCCATTCTGTGGACTTTTGGCTCATGGCTGCAGGCACTCTAGGCCAGCCCCGCCCAGAGGCCTTTGTTATCCCTGACTGCGGAAAGCCAGGCCCAGAGGAGTCCTTCCTTTGTCCATTGCAGGCACCAAGAGAGAGGCTACATCCATGGCTCCTCCCCCCTGCTTGTGAGTCAGCAGTATTGAGCCGCTGCCACGGCCGCCCAGCTTTCCACGGTAGGCACTCTCTGCTGTAGATTTCTTCCCTCCTGTCCTCTCAGTCTGTCTCCCCACTACCAACAATGTTTCTCACCCTGAACCAGTTCTCCAGTTCCCATGTTCCAGCTCCCAGACCCCCTGTTCAGCTGTGAACCCATATCTCAGTCCGGACATGCTGAGCTGTGGTGTGGAACTTCTGTGTGTTTCTCACTCTTTCCAGTCTGCCGCAGATCAGCCGCTTCACCCTCTTTGAACAGTCCCAAATACCTCCCTTCTGACCCAGTGAAATTCCCCGTCAGAGAAGGGGTTTCCCCATAAGATAAGGGATGTTTCTCAATTCGGCAATCTCCCCTCTGTTTCAGGTCCCCCCACCCCAGGGTGTGGGACCCGTCCCTTTCCTTTCTTCTCCTCCTCTTTCTCCTTTTTTTCCCCCTCTGTCCTAGTCAATTATGTTGGGATCTTTGCAGTCCTTTCTGATGTCCGAGGTCCTCTGCTGGTGTTGAGCTGGTTCTCTGTGGGAATTATTGTGTCTTTTGATGTATTACTGATGCATCTGTGGAGAGGGATGCACTCCATGTCCTTCTACTTCACTGCCATCTTTCTCCCCCTCTGATTTTTTTTTTTAGATAAAAATTTAAGAAAAATGTTTTTAGCTGATGCTGGGCTTTCTCATTTTCTTCAGTATACCATTGTTCTTGCTGGTTAGATTTATGGTTCCATTTTTCACGTATGTTTAGTCCTGTGCATTGTTTCTATTGCTTGTCTAAGCTGATTATCTTGTTAGTGCAGTGTTCCCTTGACATCACTGATTCTTTGCTGGGTCTTCTAAGTCCACTGACTTATGAGCCTTCACTTTTTAAAAAGTTTCTCTAGTTTAATCAGCGGTGCTTAACTGGGGATGATTTTTGCCTTCCAGGGAATGTTTGGCAATGTCTGGAAACATTTTTCTTTTTCACGACTGTGGAAGTGGGGGCTGCTACTGACGTCTGTGTTCTACCATGCATAGGACAGCCCCCCAAAACAAATAATTATTTGGTCCAAAGTGTCCATGATGTTTGACTATTGACAATTGTATTAAGAAATCCTGATTTAGATGATTTACAAAGTTTAGGGTATTCACTTTCTTTAGGTTAATAATACTTCTAGCATTATGCATGCCATGCAGGTTCTTATCAGAGATTCATTTTGAAGGCTTCCATTTTTAAAACATTTTTCTCCAGAGACTCCAAAATTGCATCTGACACTGGCTTTTTTTTTTTTTTTTTTTGATAGAAAACATAATACGGTGGTCTGCTTTTATAGTTGCTGGTGTTTACTTTGGCACTTAAAACAAGACTCTCACTTGAGGCATTTCTAATAGCACACATTATTTGTAAATCTTAACTATCATTTTTCCCCCTTATTTACTCAAGGGACTTCATAAATCAGTGAATAAAGAAAGGTGATTGCATTTATAAAGCTAACATATAGGCTTTCATTTTAACTTGGATTTTTTTCCTTAAATGTTAGTGAATGAAAAATATATCCTTAGCAAAGTCTTTTTAAAACTTGACCATTTTAAAGGGATTTTCAGCATGGACACACCACGACATTTGCTCAAGAAGTGATTTAGCATGTGTGCTGTGCCCTCCGAACTAGATCAATTTTTCATTCCCTTTGGTTGAACTTCAAGTACTAATAAACAGTAGAGCATGAAAACCTGAGGCTCTTTTGGGTCTGAGGCTTGGTTTTTAGTCTTGGTGAGAGATAGTTTGTTTTGTTATTATTTTTTCTTGAGCTTAGGTTTTGAACTAAGATACAAAAGGAAGTAGGAGAGTAAATGGTTTGCTGTGAAGTTTTAAAAAGAGGAAAGGGAGAATTTGTGTTCACTCTACTTGCTGATTAGTGCATCTTAAACCCCAACCAGGCAGTTGACTTCCAGAAAAGAAGTGGAGTTGCTGCATGCTTCTCATGGTTTTCTATGCATGTGGCCTTTAGAGCATGGGAGCACATTTTATACTGTATAAATCAAGTGTTTATTGACTACATATTGTGCTAGGTGTGGGAAATTTCAGAGAGTTATAACATGCTGTCTTTGCATTTAAGGGATGCATACATTAATATATTAACAGCTTTCCAAGTTAGAACCTGCTAGCTGCGGAAAGGGTGGGAAAAGCTGTTCTTGCTACTGCAGTTTCCTTTCCCTTCTCATGTGGCCAGCCCTGCCTTGAACTAGCTCTGGGGTAAAGTCTGCTCTGCGCGTAATTTGCTTGGTATGACCCTCTTGCGTCTAGTGTGCTGGGCCCAGTGCACCCTGGCTCTTGGATACCCATGTGGATCCTGGGGATCTGTGTCTGTGGCTGGGCCTCCTCTGCTTGGTGTTGACTCAAACCACCTTTTCTGGATTACTAACCTCTGTGCCTTGCCTGTCTCTCCCTTCTGCAGCCTGTTATGATTTTGTTCTGCGAGGTGATAGCCTGCATTGGGCTCACAGCACCCCTACCTTCGCTAAGCTAATACCTTCTGCCACTGCTTTCTCCCACCCTGGTCATGTTTCCCCTCCCGCCAGGGATGATACCAGGCTTCATGGAAGAGGTGGGACTTCAACTGAACCTTGTCAAAACAGGGTTTTGAAAAGATTAATCTGAGAAGGGCATGCACATTATAGAGAAGCTTCATGGAAACTTTACAATAGCCCAGGATCAGGGGATAAAGACCAAGTTGGTGGCAACAAAAAAAGAGGAGATTGATGCTAGTGATGTTACTAAGAAAGAATTATCTAGACTGACTAGGCAAAAGGAGAAAAAGGAGGAGTCTTTGAATTCTTAGAAATGCTAACTGTAAAAATAAAAAGTTTTGCTTTGAAGGTAAAAGTGACCACCTGGGGGAAAACATGAGAGACCTTTGAGGGGTTGTCTCCCACCAGGATGACCAAGTGTCCCAATGTGCCTAGGACTGAGAAGGTTCCCTGGATGTGGGAGTTTTGGTTTCAAAACCAGGACAGTCCTTGGCAAGCCAAGGAGTTGGTCATCCTATCCCCAACCAAGGCCAACATCATATAGTGTAGGGCTGAGTAAGCACGTTTATCTTTTTTTTGGTGGGAGGCTCTTTTGACACTCCAAGCTAGCTTTACTTGGGTCATCTTGGACAGATATTTCAAACAGCTGTTGGGATTTTAGTCAAAGAGTTTGAGATTTCATAACCCGAGAAGATGTCCACATATGAGTGTCAGGTGCCTTTGTGAGCATAGCCGAACTTCATGCTTCCATTTTTGGTGAGAGGAAAATTTAAAAAGTACAATCTTTTATTTCGATGTGCTTTTATCCTTCTCCCACCAATCCTTTAACCTCTGCCTGCTGCCCCCCAAAAATCAGGGTTCAATTTGCATTGCTTACAATGTTTTGCTATTTCCTTTATGATTTCTTTCCTTATCACAGTGGATAATTTAATGCTTAGTGAAATGGCTCAAAGAAGGAATGAGAGGTGTGAAGAGAAGACATGGACAAGAAGGAGAGATGAGAACTCTGAGAGTGAACAAATTGCTGAACTTGACTTTGCAGTACCTAAGGACAAGTATCTGGTAATACTCTGCTGTGTGATACAGATGAAGAGCTCAAAAGGCTTTGAGCAACCAGGATAGATGCTTATGCATTTAGATCAGGAGGTTGAGCTTCAGAATACCATCCAGAACTTATAACGTAGATGTCGTTACAACAAATTTATTTGGGTTTCCAGCCATCTGCACGCTGGAAGCAATGAACCCAAAGTTTTCTTCTAAGGACTGACATGTGAACATCAGTGCAAAGTGAACACCGATCATTTGATAGTATGGAAAGGGACAGAAATAAAAGTATAGGGGCTTCCCTGGGGGTGCAGTGATTAACAATCTGCCTGCCAATGTAGGGGACACAGGTTTGAGCCCTGGCCTGGGAAAATCCCACATGCTGCAGAGCAACTAAGCCCGTGTACCACAACTACAGAGCCTGTGCTCTAGAGCCCATGAGCCACAACTACTGAGTGCACGTGCCACAACTACTGAAGCCCATGCATCTACAGCCCATGCTCTGCGACAAGAGAAGCCACCACAGTGAGAAGCCCATGCACTGTGACAAAGAGTAGCCCCCACTCACCATGACTAGAGAAAGCCTGTGCACAGCAACACCATGGCTGATTGAAAAGAGCCAAAGCAGCCAAAAATAAATAAATAATAAATTTATTTATTTATTTATTTATTTATTTAAAAAAAGAGAAAGAAATAAAAGTATAAAAATTTGCCAAAGTAACCAAGAAAGCATAGTGTCTATTGAATGTAGGGGCAAATAATTTTATATGTCGGTTATTGTTTTATACTCCAATGTAAAGGAACTGATAGTTTAAAGGTGACCCTAACTCATCAAGAAAAAATCAAATACACTTGGCATACCTTGTTTGAGACCCACCAGAACTATTTAGCATTTTAGAAAGAGTTTCTATCAAACTCTTACATTAGCAAGTCTTCCTTTATCTGAAAAATTGACTTCTATGGAATACTTTATTGCAGAAACTACCAATAAGGGAGATGTTACCGCATGCTTAAAGCAAACAAGATGGAGGAAGCTAAGGAAGACTCAGGACTTTATGTTAGAATATTAGGGACCCTGAATTTCTGAGAAAATTGACCTGCAATCTCGCTGTTCAGCTGGGGTTGCACAATGGATGCCAACTGTAGGACAAAGCTGAAACTTGTAGATATTCTGTTGCCCTGACTGCTGGCAATGAGCCATCACAAGCTTCAGTGCAGCCCCAAGGGGTGCATATATTAAGAAAAAGCAAGAGCTGTACTCCAAAATGGCTTATTTAAAATGCAAAGGGTAACAAGAGAGCTACATCTGGGGAAAGCCCAGCTCTCAGAAACAGGATAGTAATACCAAATCTCGGTTAAAGTTGCTTACGTTTGAACTAATTAGCTGGGGATTGAATTCAGCATGAGAAGTCAGACTGTGGGTTAGCAGCGAAGCAAAATGTTATTTTTCCTCTTAGATACCAGCCTGGCACTTCAGAATGCAGTAGCAGGCAGCACATGAGATTCAGCCAATTTGACAAAATCACTAAATTGTGAAAAACACCATGGCTGATTGAAAAGGAATTCCAGATATGTAATTTGGGCCAGATGCATGATAAAAGGCATTTTTATCTTCTTTGGTGGTAGCCTCTTTGTAATAAGATATGGGCACATTTGTCATTAAAGAAAAAAAAGAGGAATGAATAACACAGAATCCAGTGGAACATAAAATAACATGTTGCCACCACTTTTAAAATACTGTTCCTACCTAGCATTGATCTGCTATTGTTTTCTTTCAAATCTCTTTTCTTGTTTTTCTAAGATGGGAGATTTGTGGGAAAATCGTACATAAAAGAAGGAAGCAAAGATCTTTTGCTTTTGTTTTGTTTGTGAACCTTTAAGAGAAGGATAGAACTTATAACAAAGTCATATTACCCATTGATTGCATCCCTCACTAGATACATGCCCTTGACAGAACATGTCTGCATATAACAAGATCTTCTTAACAGGCCTGTGCTCGATTTAAAATTTTCATGCCTAATGAGTCTGTGTAAACACATTTAGAATTTAGGGAATTTTCTATGTCACAAGGGAGTGAAGGTTTATTACCTATTATGTAGATGGTATTTTTGTAGATGGCTCTATTTTGTAGATGGGATTCTCTCCACACCCCCTGTCCCCAAATCTGATGTGTCTATACTCTCTGAAATCCATCCTATTCCCTATGGTGTTCCCTTTGACTCTTACATTGTGTATTCTGTATTAATTCCGCTGCTGCCTCTGCATTCAGAAGTGTTCAGATCCAGAACCAAGGGTAGAGCACCTCTGGGAGAATCATGCTGCCCACAAAGTGCGGGGCTCTTTTTAGCCGAGGATACCCAGCTCTTCAGTCCCGCCCTACCAAAGCCCAACTGTTATGTAAGATTCCCATGTCCAAGGCTCTGCCAAATTTGGGGATTCTGTGAATTTCTCTTTCATCTATTGCAGAATGAAAGGAGAGGCAGGTAGAGACTGTGCCAAATCAAGGGTGAGGAAAGAAATGGAATAATTGGGTCTGGCCATCCACCTTCAGAGAGCACCCACCTCAGCATCAGCTGATCAGAATCCATGGCAAAGCTGGAGATGGGGTGGTGACGTGAGGGGCACGGTACAGGTCACTTGCAGGTAGATTTATCTTCCATGACTGACTTAAATGGCAAACCTCATTTGATACTGTTCCAGCCTTGCTGCTGGGTGTTTCTAATCATGTGTTTTAATTAATGTTTTTATTGTACTTGGGCCCAGGGGCCATTTCAACAGTGCAGCATATATTTAGAAGTCTCTGAATAAATAAATGTAAAACAAAGGAAAACTGACTCTGCTGGAATGATGAGAGTGATTGTTTCTCAAAAGATAGGTTAAGGCTTCAGACTACTTATTGCTTGAGACTAAGTTCTCTGTGATATTACATCCTGTCACCTAAACACAGCTTTTGGGTATAGCAGAGCATGGTTTCAGAATCTTATCCAGGATCTGGCTTTAGAAGTCTACACTCTGGGTCTTGAGAAAGTTGTGGGACTCTGCAGAATTTATTGTGTCAATTTTGACTTTAAAAAATTAACAAAGAAATAGTAGGGATGTTAGGTTGGTAGTAGTAGCAAATTTCTGAGGCAACATTTATTTGGACTAGTGTAGATGTTCCACTGCTTGAGAAGGTGGTAATTGGAATGGGCTAGTTTCTTTGTCTCCTTTTGCTATTTTCTCTTGAATTTTTGCTTTCCCCTTTAAAGGGGGCTTATATCTCTTCCCTATACATTTTATGTCAGTAGCATGTTTAGGGAGCATTAATTCAATGTAGCCAATATTTACAGAGCACCTCTTCATTCAAGGCAGGAGCTAGACTTATAGGGGAATGAGATGTTTACAAATTATAGGAAATATATTTATAAGATATACCTTGCTTCTAAATATGTGCTAAGTTTGGAGTTCACGAAAGCATCTTTCATTTCTTTTTGTCGGGATCCATTATTAGTTCAGCTCTCCATCTGCTATTTTTCTTTGAGTGCCAGAGAGCTTGTGAAAGTTATTCAATAGCTATAAGGCTGGAGTGTTAGCAGATTTTCTGGCGATTTTAAGAAGGTCTGGTCCTGGGTGGAAGAGTGAGGTTCTAAGTCTGTCTGGTTATCTGCCATCACTTTTTTGCTTATCTTTCCTAACAGTGGCACCCCTTTTATATTCTTTTCTCTATCTTCAGGGGTCCAAATTCTTCAAGATGCCCTAAATTAGTGGTTCTTGCCTCTGGCTACAAAGAGCATTGAAGAAATATCGATGTCTGGGCCTCAAGCTTAAATCAATGAAAAGCGCTGCATTGATTCTGTTGAAGAGCTAGGGTTGAAACCACAGTTCCTTTGCACCGCCAGTGATTTTCCTCCACATGACATTTAGTAGACTTACCCTCATTCCTTAATTCAAGAAGCCACTAGTGCTAAGATATACTGTATATTTAACAACTTTTTAAATAAAAAATTGCAAGAAAAAATATTATCATTACATTAAAAGCACACCTTAATTTTAGGTCATGACATGTTTACAGAAATATTACAACATGCAAATCATGTAAATCTTAGAATAAAGAGAATGTGGTTTTTAATACTACATTGGCTAAGAACAAAACTTTACCTGTAATTTTTTGAGGGCTATTTGCATTGTGAAAGAGAGTCCTTGTTAAACCAACATATTGCAAATATTGTATTTTTTTTTCTTGGCTTAAACAACAGAAATGTATTTTCTCATAATTCTGAAGGCTAAAAATCCAAGATCAATGGGTTGGCAAGGTTAATTTCTTCTGAGGCATCTCTCCTTGTCTTGTAGATAGCCCTCTTCTCCCTGTGTCTTCACAAGGCATTTTTTCTGTGTGTGTCTGTGTTCTCATCTCTTCTTATAAGGACACCTGTCATATTGGATTAGGGCTCCACTCTTATGACCTTGTTTAACTTAATTACCTCTTTAAAGACCCTCTCTCCAAATACAGTCATAGTCTGAGGTAATGAGGGTTAGGACTTGAACCTATGAACTTTGGGGTGACACAAAATATTGTATTTTTAATGATAAAGTTTCAAATTGGATTCTGGGCTAGGAAAGTGTTTCTCAATGTTGGCACTATTGACATTTTGGACTGGACAGTTCTTTGTTGTGGGGTCTGTTCTGTGACTTGTAGAATATTTAGCAGCATCTCTGGCCTCTACTCACTAGATGCCAAGAGTCACCACCCTTCCAGTTGTGACCCAAAAATGTCTCCAGACATTGCCAAGTTGAGAACCATTAGGCTAGTGAAGTAGATGTTTTGGGAGTAACAGCTTGTATCAGTTAGTGTTCAGTTGCTGAGAACAGACCCTTCCTCTAGCTGGCTTAAGCTGAAATGTATTAATGACAGGTTATTCAATGGTCTACAGAACTGGTCTGTGGACAGAAAAAACATACTCTAGACTGGTGAGCTTCCAGAAACAAATCCTGAAGCCACACCACAACTGAGTCATCAAAGAAACTGCTATATTTGTCTTGATCTGGATGCTGTCTGTCAAATGGAGAAGCTGTGGGCAGGGAACCACTTCTGCTAAACTGGGGAGTTAACACTCCATCTGCAGCAGCAGAATGATGCCTCATGTCCAGTCTCTCTCCTTGCTTTACTGAGTCTGATTTCATGTTCTAAAAGTGAATCTAATAATCCAGCCTATATCATACCCAGAACCCTACTTACAAAGAAGTGTGGAAAAAGGCAGTTTTTAGTTTATCATCCTCTGTAATACACAGGAAGGTATTGCAGAAGGAAGTTAGAATAGATGTTAAATGAGCTCATCTCTAGAATCTTCCACAGGGTTCTTCCCAGAGAGCCTTAACTCACACCAGGAGGTAACCACCTACTCTAGGTAATTGAGGTCAGCCCAAGTGTCTTCTTCTCTCTCTTTGCATTTTTTTTTATATTAAGTTAATTTTATTCTTTCTTTTATTCATTCTCCCTCCTATTTTCTCTTTGGTTGCCATTCTTTTCATATCTCTTCCTTTTCTCTGACCCTAACTATAGGATTTCAGAGAAGTTGAAGAGTATATGTTTAGTAGTTGGCTTTGTCAACAGACGTGGTGTGTGAAGTCTTTTTTATAAGATGTGAGCTAATGTCTAGGATGTTCAGCTAACACTGCATGTTATCTCTAGTTCACTGAAGACACTGTGAGAATACATGTTTGGGGGCAGAGGCTTGTATCTTTGAATTATATTTTCTCCATCTAGAAGAATAAAGCAATAATTAATGTGAACAATCACATCATATGATTTGAAATAAACATTGATAGGTAGCCTTAAGTCCAAGCAGGTAAAAATCAAGTGATGCTTTCTGTCTCTAGGTTATAGTCTTGCAATTAAAAAAAATGTGACTCTTTATGGTTGGGCATAAGAAGTGATGGCTTGCCTGTTATGATATGTTTTTCTTCTAGTTTGTTGTTAAAATTTCCTAATTATTAATTTAGCTTAAGCTATAGGGACTTCAACCTAAGTTAAAATTCAGGCAATATCCTTGGGAGGGGTAAAAACATCACAAGTCATACAATGTTTAGTGTAGGGTTGCCATGTAAAATATAGGACAACCAGTTAAATTTGAATTTCAAATAAACAATGAAAAATCTTAGTATATGTATGTCCCAAATGTTGCATGAGACATAGTTGGACTAAAAATATAATTATTTGTTGTTTATGTGAAATTCAAATTTAACTGGATGTCCTGTGTTTTTATTTGCTAAATTTGGTGTGAATGAGCTGATCAAATTATTTCTTGCAAATACATTTCCTGAGATGGAACATGGGATGATGAAAACACAAGGGTAATGGACTCCTGAGAGGAATAAAGATGAGAAAGTTGGGCTCCATACAAAAAGGAAGAGGGACAACTAAAAATAAACAGGCACTAAACTGGTCCTGGTTATCACTGACCTTTCCCTAGGGATGCAAATAAAGCCCTGATGTGAAGATAAAGCTCTCTTCCTTCCCCGCAAATATAGTCACTTTCCTAAAACATTTGGATCTGGTCCCAGAGCAGCATTCTGTTGCCCAGGCTGGACAAGCCAAGCTTCGAGGTAAGTGGAAGAGATGAGCAGTGCAGGCACTGGATACCTTGGAGCCTTGTAATCTCGCTTGCACAACCTCCAGATTGCATGGTTCTTGGCTTCAGTGCAGCTGGGCACAATTTCAATGCACGTCTATGGAGACCATGTCACAACAACAAAACAAACCAATGTAGCTGCGAGTTACATTAACAGCTTGAAAAAACAAGTCAACAGGCTTGAAGACTGCTCTGGGAGCCCCTCCCAGGGAGTCAGCCTTTGGCAGAAAGGGAGTTACTGTGCCTCCATTTTGACATTTTTTCAGCTAAGATTATTCTATATGATCTGCAGCTTGTACCTTTCAAAGAGCTATTGTTTGTTTGTTTTGACAGAACCCTTATTTGCTTTATCGTTGATCAGTACTAGATCTTCCTGAGGTCCAGAGTGTCCTGTATTGCATGCAAGTGTCTTATCCTAAGAGGTGGCTTCCCTGCTATAGATTTCACACTCATGAAAGCTACATCCTTTCTTAAGCTCTTACACTGCTGTTGGTAAAAAATACATTGAGCCAGACTTTCAACATCTTTTGATACTTCAGTCAATGCTTTGTTGCAGATTAGTAGTCAGGAAGAGTTCACACACCTTGCAGCAATATTTCATATGACAATTCTGAGGTAATTTGTTGGGCACAACTTGCTCTTTATAGAGAGTACACTAGTACATGGAAACTAAGGCTGATAGAACCTTCCCCATTACTGAACTAAGAACAAACTGGCTTCTTAATGTTAGTGGATCAGGCCCAGGAGTATATGTGGATTGGAGTCTTGCCTATCAGGAGCCTCCTATGCTCATATATTTTTTATTTCTGATTTTTATGAAAGGTTTGATTTATGTGCCACTAAATCAGGGTATGTGGATGAATGCACTGTGAGGAAGCTGGTGAAGAGAAGGAAAATTAAACATTTTGGAAGGGATCCTAGCTGTTCAGTGTGATTTCTTTAAAAAAAAAATGTATGGTGTGCTTTATTTTGCATCTTGAATCTTTTCATTTGATTTGCATATATCCTTGGATGGTCATATTTTACCTTAAAAATTTAGTTTCCTACACATATAGTATAACAATTCTAATTTTTGCCTTGTTTAGTAACTGTAAACTTATGTTGAGAGAACAACAACAAAAACAGCAAAGCCATCTTCATTTTCCTTATTTTTCTTTGGTTGTCCTTTTTTAACCAAGTCTATTCTGACTCATATCCTGGGCTATCTCAATTTGTGCATGTTTCCAGAATTTTTTTTTTTTTTTAATTTTCGGTATTTTCCCTAATTCTTCCTTTTCCTGTTATTCATTCCCCAACTCCTGCTTCCACATATCCTCCCTTTTCTTTACCAACTCTTCCTATTTCTCTACATCTTTGTAGAGAGATACAGCCTTCTTTGCTCTTTTATCACAGAACTTCCCTGAAGTTCTGTGCCAAGTCCCCTTAGAGTCTGTGGGACAGATTGCCTTAGCTCAAAGGGAACACTCAAGAGAGAAGTCTGGAATGACTTGGAGTTGCAGGTGTGAAAGGTGATGGCTTATGACCTCTCTCAGGTCCATTCCACCCTTAGGATACCATGATTGCCGGAAGAGATACTCTTGGGATTTGTGGATCAGGTAAACTTTTTTTGTGCATTTAGATTCTCCCTCAAATATTATAGTTTGAAGTTAAGTTATGGTGAGCTGAAAAACAAGCAGATGAAATAATTTGCAAGTCATAAAAAATGTTGGCTCTTTTCAGAGAGGCCAAAAGATCAATATTGTCAGATAGTCAGAAATCCTTGTAATATCTGAGAAGAGGTTAACTCTCAGAAGGGAGAGTAGCTGTGGCAAGAATAACTCCTAGTGCAGTTAACAGGTCTTTCTCTGGCACACCCTGGCTTTCCCCAGCTGTATGGTAACTTTAATCCCTCCCAGGGGAACTGGAGGTCATTGATATCTGAAGTACTTCAGGTACTCCCCTTGGATTCCTGTGGTGAGGGCTTTATTCAGGGTGAAAAAGCTGCTTCCTCTATGGAACTTGCCCAATACGGGAACTACATGTCAGGAGACTACACATTTATATATTGCAAGTGATAAGTATAAATTCAAATCTGCTTGTTTTGTTGAGGCCATTCATTTGTTTATTTATTTCATAGTGCACCTACTCTGTTCCAGGCACACTGTTAAACAGTGGTGAACAATGGTGAGTAAAGCCAGGTATGGAGTTTAGAATCCAGTGGGAAAGACAGATGGTGATCACATACTCACACAAATACATTTAAAGTGATATCAGTAATGAGAGTTAAAAAATGGAAGTACATGGAGATATTAGAGCGTAGAATGGGTGGGTTTGGCATAGCTGTGAGGTGGGAGGATATCTGAAGGAAGAAGATGAGTTACTTGGTTGAAGAGTGGGGGTGAGTAGTTCCCTAGAGACTGTGGCCAAGTGCCAAAGCTCTGTGATAGGGGGACAAGGAAAGAGCGGGCCAGGGTAGCTAGAATAGAGTGAGGATGAGGCAGCAGGAGGGGGCATTGTGACGATGGGCAGCAGAGCCCAAGTCATCGAGAGGCTCAAAGGCCATGTTCTTTAATCCTAAGAACAATGGAGCGCCATCAAAATGCCTGGGGGACAGCAGCAGAGAGGTGATCAGACTTACATGTCAAAAATACTTATTTTGTTATTATAATAAGCATCCTGTGAATTATTAGAGGACCTCAAACATTTAAAACTGAGGTATATTTTCTTTTTTATTCTATTAATGTTAGAACACAACATGAGATCTACCCTCGTAACAAACTTTAAGTTTATGATACATTGTTGTTGACTATAGACACAGATATTGTGCCGCAGATCTCTAGAACTTATTCATCTTACTTAACTAAAACTTTATGATTAATAACTCCTCATTTTCCCCTTCTCTCAGCCCCTGGGAACCACCATTCCAGTCTTTGGTTTTATGAATTTGACTATTTTAGATATCTCATATAGAATCATGCAATATTTATCTTTCTATGTCTGGCTTATTTCACTAAGCACTATGTTCTCAAGGTCCACCATGTTGTCAAATAATGGAGAATTTCCTTTTTTTTTTTTCTTTTTAAAGAATGAATAGTATTCTTGTAAGTTTATACCACATTTTAAAAATCCATTCTTTTTTCAATGGATATTCAGATTATTTCTACCTCTGTTATTGTGAATAGTATTGCAATGAATATGGGAGTTTTAACACCTCTTTGAGATCCTAATTTCAATTCTTTTGGATATACACCCAGAAGTGGGATTGCTGAATCATACAGTAATTCTATTTTTAATTTTTTGAGAAACTTTTGTAATATTTTCCACAGTGACTTCACCATTTTGCATTCCCACCAACAGTGTTCAAGTGTTCCAATTTCTCTATATCCTTGCCAATGCTTACTGTCTTTTTTTTTCCCCTCATAATAGCCATTCTGACAGGTATGAGATGATATCTTGTGGTTTGATTTGCATTTCCCTGATGATCAGCGATGATGAGCACTCACTTTTTCCATATACCTGTTGGCCATTTGTTTGTCTTTGAAGAAATGTCTATTTTTGAAATCAGATTATTAGTAGTTTTGTTGTTGTTGTTGTCATTATTGAATTGTAGGAGTTCCTTGTATCTCTTGGAGATTAACCCTTTACCATACATATGATTTGTAAATATTTTCTCCCATTCCACAGGTTGCCTTTCCCTCTGTTGATTGTTTCCTTTGCTCTACAGGAGCTTTTTAATTTGACATAGTCCCACTTTTAAATATTTGTTTTTGTTGCCTGTGCTTTTGGTGTCATATCCATGAAATCATTGCAAAACCAATGTCATGAAGGTTTTCCCCTACCTTTTTTCTAGGAGTTTTACAGTTTCAGGGCTTATGTTTGAGTTGACTTTTTTTTTTTTTAATGGTTTAAGATAAAGGTCCAGTCTCATTCTTTTGCATGTGAATATCCAGTTTCTGAAAACCATTTGTTGAAAAGACTATCCTTTCCACATTGTGTATTCTTGGAACTCTTGTTGAAGATCAATTGACTATATCTGTGTGGATTTATTTCTGGGCTCTATTCTGTTCCAGTGGTCTATTTGTCTGTCTTCATGTTCATACTATACTGTTTTGATCACTGTAGCTTCATAATGTATTTTGAAATCAGAAAATGTGATGCCTCCAGCTTTGTTCTTTCTCAGAATTGATTTGGCTATTTGTGGTCTTTTGTGGTTCCATATAAATTGTACAGTTTTAAAATATTTTTATAAAAATTCCTTTGGGATTTTGATAGAGATTGCACTGAATCTGTAGATTGCTTTGGGTACAGACATTTTAACAACAATAAGGTTTCCAATCCATGAACATGGAATGTCTTTCCATTGTTTTTGCCTTGCTAATTTTCTTCATCAGTGTGTTGTAGTTTTCAGTATATAAATCTTTGACCTCCTTAGGTAAGTTTATTCTTAAGTATTTTATTCTTTTTGATGCTAATGTAAATGGGATTATTTTCCTAATTTCCTTTCCAGCTAGTTCACTGTTAGAGTATAAAAATGCAACTTTTTTTTGTATGTTTATTTTGTATCCTGCAATTTTACTGAATTCCTTTATTAGTTCTAACAATTTTTGGTTGTTTCTTAAATGAGGCCTGGGGTTTTCTGTATATGAGATCATGTCATCTGCAAACAGGGATAATTTTAATTCTTCCTTTTCAATTTCCATGTCTTTTATTTCTTTGCCTTATCTCATTGCTCTAGAACTTCCAGTACCATGTTAAATAGAAGTAGTAAGAGTGGGCATCCTTGTCTTATTCTTGATTTTAGAGGAAGAATGTTCATTTTTTCATCATTTAGTATGGTGTTAGCTATGGGGTTTTCATATATGGTCTTTATTATGTTAAGGTATTGTGCTTCTATTTTTAGTTTGTTGAGCGTTTTTATCATGAAGAGTGGTGAATGTTGTCAAACACTTTTTCTGTGTCTATTGAGACAATCATGTGATTTTAATTCTTTATTCTGTTGATGTGGTGTATCACATTAATTGATTTTCATATATTGAGTCATTCTTGCATCCCAGTGATAAATCCCACCTGGTCATGTTGTATTATCCTTTAAATGTGCTGTTGGATTCTGTTTTGCTAGTATTTCACTGAGGATTTTTGCATCTATATTCATCAGGGATACTGGCCTGTAGTTTCATTTCTTGCAGTGTCTTTGTCTGGCTTTGGTATCATGGTAATGCTTGAGATATATTGTCAAAGGGTTAACTTATAGTTCTGGCTCACTTCCTAGGTTGCTGTGTACCTTGGACAAGTGTTTCATTTTCTCTGTGGCCCAGCTATCACATCTGTATAATCTCCTAATCAAATTTCTAGGGTGGTTGTGAGGCTCAATTGAAGCAATGGATATGAAAACATATTGAGAAGGGCAGATTGCTAAGCAAGTTAATATAGATATTGTAATTTTTTAGGAACTGTGAGCAGTCATTACAGCAAAAAAAAAAAAAGGCAAAGGAGGTAGCAGTCTTTTCTATGAATTACACAGCGTTGTATTGTATTTTTACTTAAATGAACTTAGTATAGAGTTATTCCTAAGACAGTAAAATGATTGCTAAATTATGATAGAAAATGTAATAACGAAAGTTTCTTCTTTCTCTCTTTCAGAGAGAAAATGAATTAGGTACTATGTGTAAATGAAACAGGATTTTTTAAAAGAATTTTATTGAGATATAATTGACATACAATAAACTGCATACATTTAAAGTGTACAATTTGATACTTTTTTCTTATTAATAATGTATATATGGCAATCCCAATCTCCCAATTCATTCCAGCCCAAGCACCCCTCTTCCCCCCTTCCCCCCTTGGTGTCCATGTTTGTTCTCTGTTTTGATATTTTAACCCCATCTTTTGATTTTGCTGTTCAATCTTGCCATTTTTGACTCCATCATATTGATATCAAGGACATTTTGACCCTTCTATCTACTCTTTTACCTGCCATTCATAACAAAAGTAAAAAGTACGATAGCTATATTTATTGATTCCTAGGTTCTGGGCTCTATTGTAGGTGGTTTACATGCATTTTCTCTTATAGTATAGCAATTTGTAAGGTATGTATTATTATAATTCTGACTTTATAAATTAGCAAACAGAAACAACCAGGTAGTCAGGTTAAGCAAACTTACCAAGATAATTCAGTCAATGATGTGGACAATTAGTTTGTGGAATACAAAGGTGATTAGAAGTATACAAACCATACAACTGGCCAACCCTTAATAATAGGTCAGTCCTGGATTATCTGAGAGAAATAATAAATAAAATATTGTTGAGAAGATTTAGAGGGCAAAATTTTTACTTGGTATGAAAAAATGGTCATAGGGACTTCCCTGGTGGTGCAGTGGTTAAGAATCCACCTGCCAATGCAGGGGACATAGGTTCTATCCCTAGTCCAGGAAGATCCCACATGCCGAGGATCAACTAAGCCTGTGAGCCACAGCTACCAAGCCTGCACTCTAGAGCCTGCAAGCCACAACTACTGAGCCCCAGTGCCACAACTACTGAAGCCCTCATGCCTAGAGCCCATGCTCCCCAGCAAGAGAAGCCACTGCAATGAGAAGCGCACGCACTGCAACAAAGAGTAGCCCCTGCTCACCACAACTAGAGAAACCTGTGTGCAGCAATGAAGACCCAATGAAGCCAAAAATAAATAAAGTTAATTAATTAATTAAAAAAATGGTCACAAAAAGGAAATTCAAAATGACTGAAGATATAATCAGTAACATTTGTTATAGATAAAAACCTCATGAATGATAACAGCTTCATTGCAAAATTAACCCCTAAAAGAATTGATCACAATGAAAATAGTATAGAAAGTAAAAATAAAATAGAAAAATTAGAAGTACTGTAAGTGTACATAGAAACTTGGTCAAAGAATTATAATGATTTAGTGAAATTTACTTCAGTGTGTCTTTCTCCATAACAGTGCAGTCAAACTAGTGGTGTAAAATTATTTTAGACCTGTTTTTGAATTTTTAGGTATATCTTTTATATCTTATGAACATCTATTATGTAGTCTGTGCATCGTAGGTATCTTACATGCTTTGTATCCTTAGTTTTTGATTTTTTTTCTTAAATCAGATTTTTACTTTATCTTATTTGGAAAATGAGTGAAAAATTAACTGTTGGGGTCCATATGCTACTTGGAGAAGAAGAGCTAAAAAGAGGTTGATCTTTCACATTTAATCAGTAAATAACCATTATATTTCTGACTATAAATAACATGGATACTTGTTTGCTACTGCTACTGACTAGTCACATTATAGTCACCTAACGAATTCTATTGAATTATAATTACTCAAATTATTTTGTAAGTTGATAATTAATAAAATTTGTTATTTTTGACTGTTATTTATAATTTGACACTTTGCAGAATTCTGATCAGCTTAAAAGTATGAGGTAAGTATTTGACAGAGAAGCCATCTCCTATTTTGACCATTAAAAAAAAAAAAGATTCTGTTTCAAAAAGGGTTCACTTGATGTTACAGTTAATTTCTCATTGGTAAAATATGTAGTAACTATTGAAATCTTTTATTTACACTTAGTGGAAAGTAACCCCATTTACAATCTGCAATGCGTTATTCCAAAAACCAAGCATAATTTCCGCTAATAAATTATGAGAACTGGAACAAGTTATGAATGATGACCAAAAGATAGAGGTGCTAAATCTTTAGTTTTAAAAAAGCAATCTTCTAGAGAAAAAAGTCCAAGTTCTTGAAAAATATTTAAATAAGTACATACCTGTAGTTCTTAAACTGGATGCAGTCTTATATTATAAAAATTAGCTAGTGAAATGAAATGCAACACATCAGTGGAAATGACAGCTTGAAAACTGTGAGATGTTGAATTATTCTACTGCTTAAGAGCAACAGTTCCAAGACCTACTATAAAAGAAAAAATCTTAAATTTTGTATATAGAATAAAACTTTTTTTAATCAAATTGGTCTCATGCATGTCGTTTATGGTTGTATATATTAAGCCTTGTCAGTATAGCATAGTGGTTAAGAGGGCAGCCTCTGGATCCTGACAGCTTAGATCTAACTCCTTGCTTTCATATTTATTAGCTATAGACCCTGTGGACAACTGGGAAAATTACTTACCTCTTTGAGCCCGGGTTTCCTCACTTCTAAAATGGAGATAATAATAGTTTTACTTCATAGGATGGTTTTCAGGATCAGATGTGTTAATACATCTAAAAAGTTCTACCTGTTGCTGTTATTATTATTATTATTATTATTATTATTATTATTATTATTATTTTACTAGCTGCAGATGAAAAATTTCTGGCCTATTACAAATAGCCAACTTACTCTCAACTTTATATATAGTTGGTGTTTGGAGAACATTCTTTCCTACCTAAATTGTTCTTAATCTATCTATGTTGCTCCTCAAGGCCTACTAGTCAGCTATGTGCTCCGTGTCGTTGTTAAGATTATAAAATCTAGCATACCATTATATTGTGATAGGAATCTAATATTACAGGTATTAAAACAGTGGGGACACAAGAAAATAAAACTAATTCTGAGAAGATACTTGTAACTATGTGACCTTGGTAAAGCACTTTCTCTCACGTCTCGGCTTGTTTAAACATTTTTTAAGTAATGTAAAATGCTGGCATTGGATTAAATCCCTAATTTCCTCCTTAAGCTTCTAATTTATAGTACTCTTTCTCCTGTTTGAAATGCTCTCCTTATGTAGCCCGTCCCACTTTAATGATGCCATGCATGCTTGGACACCTGTAGGATGGACCAGTATCAGGTGGATCATCTGTTTTTAACCCACTCAGGGTTGTCAGTGGAAACTACAGTAAAAGGGGTAAAGTCATCCAGAAATGAAGATTGCAATATTATGTGCAATATTAATATGGAGGCAGTGATGAATGACAAAATGACTTGATGAAAAGAGGGGACCACCCAAACTCCTGTGGTGCTTAATATTAATAGGCATTTACCAATGTCTTACTGAACTGAGCTTTCTTTAGGCAACGTATTTGAGACAGAAGCTGCTGGGAATTTTTACCTTTAACTTTCATCTTCACCCCATTTATAAAAAGCTAATGCTTAAAGGGCTATTTGTTATGGGTGTTGAGTGTCACCACTATCAAGTACCCAGCATTTGAAGGTACTCTTCTGGGCATTGAGTAAATACTTGCCAATGCTCTAAATGCCAGGGCCTCTTGAGAACTTAAGAGGAATGTTGCGTCGGCAGGAATGGGGGAGGGCAACTTGCTGAGCAGCAAGTTTTGGAGGTTTGGGCTGAATGTCTTAAAAAAATGTACCACTTCACTACTGCTTTAAACTGTTACTGTGTTGGCAGCTGTGTCTCCCTCAAGCTGCCTTGCAACAGTCTTCCATGTTGACACTTTGTAGGGGAGTGAGAATTCTTTTCTCCTTTGGGTTTTGATCTGTGTTTGAAGAGGGAATCATTGAAATGTAGGTCTGCGAGGGCACGACAAGGCAAACCATCAACCTCACAATGAGGGCTCAGCAAGTTGCTTCGTGTTTTCCATTCAGAGCCATCTCTCCTCTCTGTCAGCTCTTTTGAAGCACCCATAAAACAAAATAGGCTTATTAACTATGAAGGGGTAAGTGAAGTTGGCAGTTGCACCTTTTCAAATAAGTTTTCCTTTTTAGATGTTTGCCCTCCAGAAAAAAAGAACAGTCAGAAGATGAATGCCTCCATATCAGTGGCTGCTCATGGCCTCCCTTTTGGGGTGAGTGAGGTCAGTCAAGGTCTGGGGGATGGGGGCATTTTGCTCCAGATCTAGCACTAAACTGGTTCATGAGGTTAATGTCATGGTGAGAAGGCAGGATGGGCTTTCATTCAGTAATTTGCATTTAAAGATAAAGACATTGTCTGGTGTTCCTTTTTTAAACAATCATGGGCAATTCTTCATGGCTGTTCTCAAGTGGACACAGACTTGTGTTAGTTGTGGCATCTTGCTGACAGGGACAAGCAATAGTTTTGGTCTGTGGACCAGCTCTTCCTATCCATAGATACTCTTCTTTATGGAGCTTTCACTGCAAATTTGGCTTTTTTTCTGAACCTACAGCATCCACAGTTTAATGAGCTGAGAGGGATGCCAAGATACATAAGAGATGGTTTTAACCCTCAAAATCTTAGTCAGTAAATGAGGTAACGTGTGATGATGTTCAAAAAATCAGCCACGCAAATGTGAGGCAATTTGAGACGATCCTTGAAAGAAAGACGGGAAATGTTTCTGTGGTTTCTCGTTGTGGAATAGTTTGAGCAAAGGCACAGAGGTGTTTATAATCAGTGGACAATCTTTTTGTCCTTACGTAACTTGGACTGAGCAATATTTAACACTGTTGACTCTTTGCTTTATCTTGCAGTGTTCTCTTGGCTTCATGACACCACACGCCACTGAGTTTCTCCCTGCTTTTCTGACAGCTCTTTTCAGTCTCACCCCCAGGTTTCTGTGACCATATGTATGTTGATGATGCCTCACCTGTGCCTCTAGCCAGGCTGCTCTCTTGAAGGTCAGAGCTATATATCTCTCTTCTGTTGGCACCCACATATCCAACTCTTACTTAAATACCTTGAGTCCAGCATGTCCAAAACTGAACTCCTTATCTTTCTCCCCAGTTAAGCATCTTCCTCAGTGTTTCCTATCTCAGTGAATAATGTACATCTAGTTATTCAATCAGAGCATGGTTTAATCTTTGACTCCTTCCTCCCTAACACCCTCCATAAGATAAATTGTCATTTATAGAAACTTTATATTATAGTTTCTTAATATCTCCTGAATCTGTTCAGGTCTCTCTGTCTCCATTGCCACCTCCTTGGGTCACCTCTCCATCATCTTTTGCTTGGATGACTACAGTAGCCATCTGCCTTCAACCTTTCCTCCAGCTGATTCTTTCTCTACATTGTAGGCAGAGGAATCTTTCTAAAGCACAAATGTGATCATGTTTCTTCTTACCTTAAAGCCCTCTAATAGTTCCCCTTTGCTCTAAGGACAGTGTCTAGATCCCTAAGTAAGACTGCTTGCCTTTCATGTCCTGGCTCTGCTGACCTTTCTTGCCTCATCTCTTGCTACCACCACTCAAGCTCCCTGAGCTTCAGCCATTGTGGAGCGCTCTTGCAGTTTATGGATTTCCCAGGTGAGTTTTCCCATCTCCAGGACTTTGTGCACACTGTTCCCAGCTAGCATGCTCTTCTCCCTTGGTCAATACCTCTTACAGAGTCTGGAACATTTCAAATATTCAGTAGATACTTTGTCGATGAATGAGTTAGTGGTAACACATGGAGTGTCTTTAAAGATGGCAAATGCCCCAGTTTGACTGGAATGTAGGCTGTATGAAGGATACGAGTGAAAGATACAAAAGATGTTAGAGTGTCTTAGGTTGGGTTCCCTGAACACAAATTCTGAGATAAAGATTTCTGTGCAGAAAGTTTACTGGGGAATGCTCTTGGGGTCAACTCCTAAATTAAACTTTATTAGGCCGTGGGATGCCATTGAAGGTTTTTACACAGAGAAGTCATGTGACCTGGAGCTGTACTTAGGAAGATTACTCTGGCTGAGGTGTCTAGATTGGATTAAAGATGGAGAAATTAGAGACAGAGAGGACAATGGGATACTTTTTAAATGGTCCAGGTGAGGAAATAAAACCCTGAGCAAGGGTGTTGGCAGTGGAAATGGAAAAGACAGGTGGTTATTTGCAATAGATATAACAATGCTAGAATCCACAGGCCCTGGTGACCGATTAAATATGGGATGCATGGAAGAAGAAGGAGATTCAAAACTGAGTCCAAGGTTTTAAGCCTGGGTGAGATATAAGAATGATGGTGCTGGTAATGGAAATTTAAGAAGAATATAGTTTTGGTGGTAAATTTGTTGAATTTACAGTAGAAGTGGCTACAGGTGGCTGGACAAGGAGAGATAGGGAGGGGATGGTGACATTCCAAGTAGGGGTCGATGGTTTGAGATGGGGCAGCAAGGTAGGTATACACATCACATGTTCAGGGGACTATGAGAAGATCAGTTTGGCCAGAAGAGAAAAATTCATTGAAGGAAATATTGGCTTAAATAGTTGGAAAATTGATTGTGAAGGGACTTGAATGACAGACCAAATAACAGAGGGGATAGAGGAGTTCAGGAGATTTTCTTATAAAACTGCCTTGTTTTCTGAAGTTTGATCCTATATCCCACCTGAGTGTGGGTCTCCATAAACCCAAAGAACTAGAACTCTTCACTTGAAAGACACCCTGTTTTTTTCACACTGAAGTGGCCCCGAAGACTATTTTCTTTTTCGTAGAGATATATATGAAGACATGTTAAAGGAAAGTCCAGTCTGCATATGTTTCTGAGATTTTTATATTCAGTCTTTGCTTAGTTTTCATGAGGCATGAAAAATCTGTGGCCTAATTGGTCAGCTGGTTTACTGGCTCACCCTGTAAAGTAAATATTGTGTATCTGCAAGTGGAAAGTCAGTATGTGTAATCTAGCTGCCTAGTCACGCCTGCCCAAATGCTGTTGAAAACTTTGACCAAGGGCTATAAAACTGTCAAGAGCTAGGGCCCAAGCTTGCTTCCACACCAAATAGCTCATTATTGAAGCTATTGGGAAGATAACAGGGCATGCATTTGACTTGTTGGGGTCCCTTCTTTGCTACAGAAGCATCTGACAGAGCTAAATAGCTTTGTGTTACATAATTTTTCATTTCTTGTTTTTTATTTATCCTCTAGTTCAATTTATTTGATGTCAAAACTTGCCCCACTCTCCTTTAAGCACACTCATAGGATATAAAGTGTATCTTGATACCACTGCAGTGACTTCAAAATGGAATCTTCAAATTGGCTCTCAAACCATTAAAAAAACAAAACACACTGAAATTACTCTGGTGTCATTGAGCAGCTGTTTGATTTTTACCTCCTCCAAGGTGATCATGGGCTTCTATGAGACTTCTCCACTGCCATTTCGTGACATTTGCAGCATCACTTATTTTCTATTTTCTTTGCATACTTTCATCACAGAGTAGTTAAAACAATACTGGGAGAAGGATGAGATGAGAATCACTACTGAAGGGATTAACCTTTTTTTTTTTGAACAGGAGGAAGTAAATGATATGTACTGAAGCCCCATGGTTACTTTTGAAATGGTCTGCTAGACTTGACCAGTGTTGGAGAGTATGCACTTGATGATCTGACGACAGTTACATCTGCTAAGGTAAAGTGGCCTGAGCATGTTTGTAGCTTTCTGCCCAGCTAATTGCATGAGATTTCACTCAACAGAGGAAAACATGTCAAATCTTGATAAATTAAAAAAAAACAACAAACCTAAGCATGTAATTAAGTTGCAACTGATGTTCAACAGCTCTACATAAATCTCTAAGAAGCAAACAAAAGAGTATTTACTTTTATTCATCGTTCAGCTTTGCCCAATTGATATTATGCTTCAGTCCACAGATGTTTACAGCACTGTAAATGTTTCTTTATACTTATATTTTATATTTAACAGTGTCCTTCAGATGTTTGGTCTAAAGAGGGTATGTTTCAGTGATCCAAAGAAGAATCACATAAGGGTTGTATGCTGTGTTTTCAATTAGAAATCTTAATTGCTTAATGCCTTACTTATTCCATTTAGCTCCTTCCTGAATCCAGCTAATTTTGATGGCTGCCTTAGCCATCCCTCGTATAAACTTTTCATTTCCTCCCTATTTACCTTTGCTAGAGATAAAGAAGAGTCATCTTCAGATCTTATGTTGTGATGTTAGGAATGCTAAGAAGCCTTCTTTATTTTCCAGATTAACTCCCATATATAGTTTTTTTTTTCTTTATTAGTAATATTCATTTAAGTCACCAAAGATCTTAATGTAATTTATTCACCCGTGGTGTCTATTAGCCTCATTCCTGGTAGACAGGATTTTTGGTTTGCTGACATGTTTTTATTTTTATTTTTTAATCTTTTTCTTTCTTTCTTTCTTTCTTTCTTCCTTCCTTCCTTCCTTCCTTCCTTCCTTCCTTCCTTCCTTCCTTCCTTCCTTCCTTCCTTCCTTCCTTTCTTTCTTTCTTTCTTTCTTTCTTTCTTTCTTTCTTTCTTTCTTTCTTTCTTTCTTTCTTTCTTTTCTTTTTTTTCTGATATGTTTTTGAAAAGAAGCACAGAAAATATCCATGGCCACACAGAATTAGCCCTGACCAGTAATGATGTGGTTAGGACTATGAGCTTTGGTGTCAGACTAACTTGAGTTGTAGACCCAGCTCCACCACTTTCTAGCTGTGTGACTTGGGCAGTTTCTTCTCCAAGACTCGGTCTCTTCATCTTTCAAATGGGACAGAAATACCCCTGTCATAAAATGAGATAGTGTCTGTAAAGCACATAAAGCATTTAGCACAGTGTGAGGCCACAGTCTATGGCATACAATAGGTGCTCAGGAAATGTTATTGTCATTATTATTTAAATATCTAGGCATGAAAAAATGCCTTTCTTAGAAAAGGGTAACACAGATTTGGTAACACTAAGCTATGATGTTTGTTTGTTAAGATGTTTGCAGGCATGCCTTAGATTTTCAGCTGAGGCACTGGGCTGAAATTCATCCTGGGAGATTAATGTGAACTCCCAGCACCTGAATCTTTCTTCTGACCCTCACTTAATACTTCTGAATCCAAACCGCTCCTGCAGCTTTTGCCTTTTGTATCTACTTGTTTGATGTCTGGACCTCTTGCTCTGCTGTTGGGTAGCCAAAGTCTGGCCTTTTCCCCTGATTCTTACCACAAAGTTTGGCTTTGTTACTTTGCCTCATCCACCAACGTCTGATTTTCTGGCCTGAGTGCTGCTTTTTGGCTTTGCCTTATCAGGTTAGTACTGATGGACCCGTCCCATGGGCTGCATGTAGGTTACCAAGATGTTAAAGTCCCCAATTAATGGGACTGGTGGGCTCTTACTACTATTAAACAAGCACTCATATGGAAGATTCTGGTAATCCCCTCCCAAATTTTAGACTGACCCTTCAGCTTAGTGTCCATTTTTGCTTAGGAAGTTTTACTATGGCTTGGCTATGATAACATATCACATTTCCAAGATTCCTATGGCTTCTTTGAGTTTGCTTTTAATTTTTTTTTATTTTTATTTTATTTATTTTTTTATTTTTTTGGGGGTACACCAGGTTCAATCATCTGTTTTTATACACATATCCCCGTATTCCCTCCCTTCCTTGACTCCCCCCCCTCGAGTCCCCCCCTGCTTTTAATTTTTAAAAAAAGAACTCAATCTGATATGAAACACTGTAAAAAAATAAATTGCAGATATAGGAGAGTACAGAGGAAAATACAATGTTCTTTTAATCCTATCCCAGAAATAACTATAGTTAATGTTTGGTGTCCTTCTTCTTCCCATACGTATATTTATGTAACTGAGATAGTACCACCTGCATTGTCCCTACTCCATAAAAATTTTTTTATTACCACTTTAATCACTGCATAATATTCTACCATATAGATGAGCCATAGTTTAAACTTAGCCATTCCCCCATTATTGTACATTTAAACTGTTTTCATTTGTTTGGTCATTAGAAATAACACTAAAGTAATCGTATTTGTACATAAACATATTTCTTATCAATTTAAAACCCATTATTGATACCCTTTATTTAAAAAAATCATTGTCTTTCTTTCTGCCATCTTTGGACAAGGAGTAAACAATTAGACTGAAACAATTGTAGACACTTATACATTGAATGAATAGATAGGTATTGGAAAGGTGATTTGCCCTCATTAAAAATGAATATGTACAAATGTGGAACTAAGTAAAGGTTCTACTTACCCTTGAACATAAGAAGTATGTTAAAGAGAAGGGATATAGAGAAAAATAAGTGAAACTAAAAAAAACATCTGGGAGTTAGAAAACTGTTCTCTGCTCCAGTGGAACACCATTGCCATACTAAAGAATATACAGTTGACCTTTGAACAACATGGGTTTGAACTGCATGGGTCTCTTTATATGCAAATTTTCAGTAGTGAATAAAAAAGCATTACACCATCCGCAGTTGCTTGAATCCATGGATGTGGAACCTCAGATATGGAGTATAAGGAGGGCTGGATGGATTATTGACTGGGCAGAGGGTTGGTACCCCTCACCCCTGCATTGTTCAATGGTCAACTGTACTCATTTTCTAGTTTCACCACTGAAGCAGAGATTGCTAGCTAGTGACCAAACCCCTTTGCTCTTCTTTCTGAATATACAGCTAGACTGTATTTTCCAGCCTTCCTCACAAGTGTGGCCAAAGGAATATAGCAGAGTGATGTAAACCACTTCCAGTCCTGCCCCATAAATAGTTTCACTTTCAGCCTGCCATTGATGCACTCTTGATGTAGATGAGCATAGGGACCTTGGAGGCCATCAGTTACAGGAGGTAGAGCCCCCAAATGGAAGAAGCTTGGTTCCTGAATCTCTGCTTGGAGACAATTGTCTGCCTATTGGGTTACCAGAAACTTAGGCTCATTCCCGAAATGTCCCACTCCCTAACTATCCACATCCAACCCGTCATTAAGTCCTTTATTTTGTCTCCTGTGTATGTTGAATCTGTTTATTTCTCTTCATGCTCTCCACCAATACTTTTGTCCAAGTTACCATATCATCTTTTCCTGGGCTGCTTGCATAGTTTTCTAATCTGCATCCATTCTGATCCCCTTCCAGTCTATCTCAAGGTCAAAGGGAGTTTTTCCAAAGTGCAAATATGATGACATTACTTACCTGCTTAAAATATTTAAATAGCTTTCTTTCCATTGCTCTAAGAATAAAGACACAAATTCTTCAGTGGTACCCTGTCTAGCTTTATCTCCTATCAGGCCACCTCTTACATTTTCAGCTTTACTTACACTGGCATTCCAGTCCCTTGGACTCCATCCCACAAAATACTTCTTCCCTCCCAAGGGCCTTTGTGTATGTAGATCCTTTTCTGAATGCTCTTCCCTCCCTTTTTATTCAGTTACCTCCTATTCATCTTTAAGAGCTCAGCTCTAGAGACATTTTTCAAGGGATGTCTGGAAGGTCATTTGATTTCCTCCTATTATAGGCTCTTGGAGCACTACCTGCTGTTTTGGTCGCTTATGTCATAGTTGCAATTTTATATTTGTTTGTGGGATTATTTGATTAATTTGTTATCCCCCCAAGACTAAATTCATTAAAAGCAGGAAGGGTGTCTAAACAGACATCATATCCATGCTTGTGGAAAGAATAAAATAAGGAGAGAAGTAAAAGCAAGAAATGTTGGGGAAATGAAAAAAACTGGTGGATGGAGTGAGATTTGTCACCACATTGTTTGGTATTAGGAGTCAGGATCTTGGTTAAGTTAGGGACTACAAGGTTTATGAGGTTTCTTGACATGTCCTTTGTTGTGTTTTACTTCTTCACCTTTGTGTATAAATTCCCCTCTGCTGTAATATCCACCCCCCCCTTTTTTTTTAACTGGGACAAACCCTGTTCCACCTTTAAGATCAGACCAGCCTTCTGTGACTTCCCCCAGTTAGGGTTAAATGCTCTCAGCTGTGCTCCCTTTAGAACATATTAAGGCTCTAGAGAAAGATGGGTCTTGTTTCCAATCTTGGTCCTGCCCCTGCTTGACACTTGACCCTAAACAAGTCATTGTATCTGGTTCTTCACCAGTAACATGGAGCTAAAAATTCCTTTTTCATTGGATGAATACGGGGAATGAGATAATGGGCTGAAAGCACCCCATAAATAGAGGTGCTCAATAAATAGTGACATTTAAAAAAATTGAACCCAAATTATTGTGTTTAATTTTCTAATTATATTGTAAGTTCTTTGAGGCCAGGGACTCTGTCATATTTACCTTTGCTCCCTTAGTACTTAGCACAGTGCCCTGTGCATAGTAGATGCCCCGTGAACGTCTCCTGAAGTGAATTACACTAGAATTATAAGGCAGGATCCTGGAACTGGGATGTAATTAGGGGTTTAGAAAGCTTCAGCTTTATCTCTTTGAGGTCTTTAACTTCTTATTTATGGCCAATCAACAGATCCTAGGAGGAAATAAAGGCAGATAATCACTGCTAAGAGACAAATAGGGGGAACAAAAGGTTGAATCACTGCAAGAGCACATCTAATAGAGGCCAGAGGTTGAAATACACTTTTCAACTTTTGAGCTTGGGTCAGAAATTAGCAACTGTTATATACAAAATTGCTATTAACAAGATTAATTGATGCCTGTATGTTGTGGTGGTAAATTTGAAATAAAGTGTCATCTCCTATACCTTTTTTCCCTGCCTATTCAGATATTCCAAGGCCCAGATTAAATGTCCTTGTCTATTTTCATGAAAGCCCCGTATATGCTAGGTGCAGGGCTACTTCATGCAATCAGGGATGTATCCTATCCAGGTTTTTTGTTTGTTTGTTTGTTTATTTTTTTTATTATTTTTTATTTTTTTGGGGGTACACCAGGTTCAATCATCTGTTTTTATACGCATATCCCCGTATTCCCTCCCTTCCTTGACTCCCCCCACATCGAGTCCCCCCCACCCTCCCCGCCCCAGTCCTCTAAGGCATCTTCCATCCTCGAGTTGGGCTCCCTTTGTTATACAACAACTTCCCACTGATTATCTGTTTTACAGTTGGTAGTATATATGTGTCTGTGCTACTCTCTCGCTTCGTCTCAGCTTCCCCTTCACCCCCCTCCCCGTCCCCTCCCAAACCTCGAGTTCTCCAGTCCATTCTCTGCATCTGCGTCCTTGTTCTTGTCACTGAGTTCATCAGTACCATTTTTAGATTCCGTATATGTGAGTTAGCATACAATAGTTGTCTTTCTCTTTCTGACTTACTTCACTCTGTATGACAGACTGTAGTTTTGAGCCAAGCTTATACATACTTAGAAACTCACTTTACGGGAAAGAATACAAGATTATAATGCAAAATTAGACACAAAAGTGAATTCTTATGTAGCATAACAAAAGAAATCACAAAGAAATGACAAATTTTAAAAGCTGACAGCAAATATCACAAAGTCTGGGAAAATAATATTTTTTTATTAATTTGCTGCTAGGAACTCCTTTGTAATACTTTTCCCCTGCATTTTTGAATTCACACTGTTTGATTGCTTATGGCAACAATTTTGTAACATCATTTCTTTCTTTTAAAAAATTTTTTTTTATATTGGCTTATAGTTAACAATGTTGTGTTAGTTTCAGGTGTACAGCAAAGTGATTCAGTTATACATGCATGTGTATTCTTTTTCAAATTCTTTTGCCATTTAGGTTATTACAGAGTATTGAGCAGAGTTCCCTGTGTTATACAGTAGGTCCTTTCTTACAGAGAGTATAGAAAGATAAATCTTTCAATTTTTCTTCTAGAACGGTTGAGAAAAAATTTTAAGTTGACAGTTTATAGAAAGATTTCTTTGGTTTCACAAGCCATTTTGACAATGTCATACAAATTTTTAGAATTGTTGTCAAATTTGGGAAACCTCTATCAAGTTTCTATCATGTGAGATACGTACAACTCTAAATCACTCCAAGTTTTCTTGTGCAGGGACTAACGTTAAACACCCTTTAAAATGGCCACACTCACTAACTAGTGAGTTGTCAATGCCTTTGTTGTGGTAGTAAAATTACAATTTTATGTTTTTTTTACTGAGGTTATTGTTCCATATCAGAGTAGCAGGACACTGAAATTCCTTCCCAGAGTGTTCACATGATTCATTCCTTTTCATTAATTTGATCAACCCAAGAGTCTATTCATTACTTCTGTTTGAAATTTATTTCTTTGTCTCAATGAATGACAGTTTTTGGTATTATTTGAAACAGATTTTTGGGGGTTATAATTCACTTCTCATTGTCAGAATAATTTCTAGTGAGTTCTTTTAGAAATACATGAAAAATATTTTCATAGTATGGTGCATTTATAATTACCTATGCTATGTGATTAAATATATTCTTGAAAAGGCACTGAATAACAACCAAATCCTCTGCTTTTCATTTTACACCTCAGGTGAGTGGAGAATTTTCCATAGATTAGCTTCTGGCTCTGCATATTTCAAAACTTGTTTTTCTTCTACTACCTACTCTGGTGCTGGATACTGTAGGACACATGAAGTTGTGATAGGACCCCTGGCCTTGAAACTCTGTGCATACTGTCAGGTAAAATCAACACAGAAGGTGGTAGGAATATTTTTAGAAGCTATTCCTACACCAAACAGGAACTGGAATTAAACATACGTGGAAGTGACTGTGAGCTACATAGATGTATTCCACTAAGGCCAAGTTAAATGTACCTTCCTAACTCGATTTCCCAGGCTGGATTCCCCAAAATCCTTGTGACCATCCCAGTGCTACCTAACATGAGGAGCAGTGTGAAGGGGGGAGCTTAAGAGGAAAGATCAATCCTAACCCATTCAGCTAAAATGTGTTACTTTTTCAAATTTTTACAAAAATAATATGACCATGTGAACACATTGTAGGGTCCCTTCAGGGCCTTGGAAAGGACTGGTGCAAGGGAAGGGCCTTGAAGCTTTAACCTCACTAGCTTCCTTCAACATTCATCTTTGAAGGGCAATCCATTTTATATAATACTCTGTAGTTGGACTTGTGATGTGCTCTGGAATCAGATAGGCTCATGGTGTTAACTGTACGATACCACTTTATGTAATATCTTATGTGTCTTTGCATCAAATGGATATGTTTGATTCCTGATTTGCTGAGTGATTCACAGAGGAAAAGAAAACTGGAGTTTTCTTTACAGAAGGCAAGAGAGGAAAAAAAAAATGGAGAGCCAACAGAAAAAGGTTAAGGAAAGATTCATGTAGTATGAAGCCATTAGGCCAGTTACATGTGCTTCTGTTGTCATACTCCAAGCAGTGTGGATATCGCAGCCCACTGGACATCCCCTCAGCAACAGGAGCTTACTGGGGGTTGCAGTAGAAGTTTCTAGCTCACTGACAACATCCCACATCAAGCCTCTATCTCTCTTCTCCTCTGCATGAGGGCTTTCTCCAATGCCAGGAAGCTCATCCACCTGCAGGTAGTTATAAGTGGCTATGGCATTTGTGCCTCTGGAGGCAACCCTCACCACCGGGATGGGAATTGATAGCTTCTGGTGGGATGCTTTTGAGGTGAAGCTAGGCAGCTTCTGGTGGGATGCTTTTGAGGTGAGTTCCACACTATTTCTCAGAGGATCCCCAAAGATACTAAACGCTAGTTTGCCCGCAGAAGTGACCCACTCATTAACTCACTCATTGACTGGCATCTCTCTCTTCCTTGACTCACTTTCCCTAGTTTCTCACCTATGCTTCCTAAGTTAACCTGTCAAACTACCCACACTCAGTTCTGTGACAGGGTCTTGTTCTGGGGCAACACAAACCAAGACACCTGGTTTAAGTCACCTGCAAGTAATTTACCACTTAAAGAAACAAAATCTAAATATTAAGATATAAAAATATGGAATACAGTTTTTAAAGGAAATAAACAATTTGGAGATACTGAACAAAATTATTTATTTGTGTTATATGCATCTGTTTAAAAAGAATGCTGAGATTCTGATGAAACTAATTTAGTTTCTATGGGAGGATAAAAAAGAACTGAAGTATTGCATTCAGGTCTTTAAAATTCACTTGCGTTTATATTCCAACTCTGGCTTATTAAAGGAGTCTGTGCTCTGTTAACATACACATGTGCTTACAATATAAACAGCTTAACTAGACATCTGTGTTGACTACATATAAATGGCAGTTAACTTTTTGCCTTGTTTCTGTTCAACAATCTTGATATTTTAGTCTGCTGGCCAGATGAAACAAGATTGGATTTTTGGTACCAGATGTGTCACAGTTTGCATTTGTATTTTGCAGGTGCTCTCCCCAGCTGGGAAGATGGAAACTTGCCATCTTTCTCAGATGATGATTCAGGATAGAAATATAAATGTGTTAAAAATGATTCTACATATTAATGGAAGGCTTTGTCCCTTGTGGGCTTCTTATGCGTAACATATGAGCAGAGCAGCAGCTGTTCTATATTTTAAAAGAGGAGTTAGAAAGTTAGAAGCATACGTGACTATTCAAAACATAAGCAACTGCTTTAAGTCATAGAAACAAGGTTCAACAATAAACTTGTACTTGTGAAGCTTCCCCCCAAATAATAATCCCACTGTGTTTTGTTCAGGTGGTCTTAGGGTATTGAGCAATCTTTCTATTTCTATCATTTAGATTCACTAAAACACTTTCCTTGTGGAGGCAGAGTGGTAGAGATGACTGCATTTTTTAGATAAAAATGGGGATTGGTTTCTAAGTGATTTCCACGCTCCAATATTTATATATTTTTAATCATAATAAAAAACCCTAATTTTGGGGGGAGGTCCTTTCAACTTAAACATTGTGAAAGAACCAAAAGCCCCATTGAGGGCTGAGTTATTAATAAAATGTGGTATCTTTTGTCTTATTTCAAGCCTCTAAAGCAAGAATCCTTTAGGTGATGAGGTGATGATGTTCATTGTTTGCTCCTTCAGTAATCACCTAATGAATATTAATCCATGTCAGGAATGGCAGTAATCTTTCATTAACCCCTTACCTTCCACCAATCTTATGGAAGGAAGGACTGGTTAAGGCTTTTGGTCTAGCTTTTGAACAAGGACAATGGTAGTCCCATTCCATCCTTACCGTTGCTCTCAAAGCTCCCCCATACATAGAGCTCTGCGTGTATCTTTAGGAATAGGCTTTTGTTTTTTCTTTTAGAAATTGCTTTCCTCTCAAGTACAGTAAGGTCTACAGGATTGGTCCTTGAGTTTCAGTTTCTAGAGTTCAGTAATATTTTGTGTAACACAATTATTTCCTCCTCTCTGGAGTTTTTAAAGAGAACAAATGAGCTAAAGTTTGAGTAATTCAGAATCAGTTTGGTATCTGTGCTATTTCAATCCAACTGCAATTAACAGCAGTGGTGACAACTGGTCATGGCAGCCAGCAAAGCTGGTCCACAATTTGGGGTGGGCACTGCAGGAAAAAGCTTAGAAGGAAAGGGATTGCTTGTTAGTGTTGAAATTTGGAGTATGGCCAATGAAAAGAGCCCTAATCTAAGTCAGAGGACATTCATTCAAGGCACAGTGCTCTTGTTCAACAAACTGTGACCTTGAGCAAGTCTTAATAACATGGTTTAACCAGGTGGCATCTAAGTTTAGAATCCTATTATTATTAAGAAGAAGTGTATGTAATGGGAGATTTTATGTTTAGATGGGATGGGAGATTGTAAGTCGTCAAAAAAACTAAGAGGGAAATTTGGCAGCTGAAGGGAAGTTATTTTCCTTTTGAGAAGTCTTAACAACCAAGAGGTCTTTCCTAACTGCTGTCAGAAAACAACACTGTCCAGTCAGTGAGCGTGGAAGTTTCAGAATCCAAGTACGGGCATTGGAATGGTGAAGTGATGGAAATGACTAGTTCAGTCTTCATTATTGAGGCTTACTGAGTAAGAACATGTGAATTTCCTGGAAGCATGTTTGGAAGTGCGGGAACCCATGGCTGGACTTTTTTTTGCTATTGAAACAAGGTAAAATGACTTTCAGTTTAACATGAGAAATAATATTCAGTTAGAATCAGTGGAAAGGAACAAACATGCACAATTTAACACTGAATACTGAAAAATTTTATTTTAAATTGTAATTTAAAAAATTTATAGCTGTTGGATTATTTCTCACGTCCTTGTCCCCAATAATGAACCCTCATTTTGAAGACCTATTTTGGGGTAGGAACTATTAGTTTTCTTTTTCACCAGCATCCAGTGCTTCCCAACAGCCATGCATACAATGAATACTCAAATGCTTTAAAAAGTTTGGCAAATAGTCACCTTTTCTCTCAGGGCAGCTCTCACATAGGGAATAGTTATAGTTTTTAAAGCTGGAAAAACACTCTATTTCAATATCCCAGTTTTATGGATAAAGAAACCAAGGTCCCAAAAAGCTAGGTCTCACGACTAGTTAAGGTTAGAACTGAGACTAGAACCCTGGTTCTTCTATGCTCCATCATGCTATTAGATGTTGAAAGAGATTACCATAGAAGTTGCTCAATGAATATTTGCTGCTAAATAGTTATGACTCTGATGATGAATTATTTTCATATTTCTCATCTATGGGAGCTGGTTGAAATCAGTGATTCCCATGGAGGAGGGGAGGAGGGAGTCATGTGTAGTTTGAAAACAAAGCACAGCTCTGTCTTACTACTTTGGTTTGTTTTCAGTGATGATATTTATTTTAAATTTCAAGTTACTTTTAATGAAAGCATGAGATTTTATGTTTACAGGACAGTCATACCTGTAAAGGAACTCACATGTTAGCTTTTCAAAGTTCTTTCCAGGATTTTGGTTCTGTGAATGAAAAATGATTTTTCACTTCCTGTTCTTTTTAGTTAAAAATGAAACTAAAAATGGGTGATTTCAGCTGTAAAATTACTGGATGAATAGTCCAGGAATCAGTTTCCTTTTTGATACTCCAGATAAAATGAAACTGCAGGTGGAAACAACCTATCAACTATAGTCCATCAACTGATGGACTATACATCCATTATACAATGGAATATTATTCAGTCATAAAAAGGAATGAAGTACTGGTACATGCTATGACATGGCTGAACTTTGAAGACATTATATTAGGTGAAAGAAGCCAGACACAAAAAGCCACCTATTGTATGATTCTAGTTGTATGAAGCATCTAGAATAGGCAAATTTGTAGAGACATAAAGTAGATTAGTGGTAATTCCCACCAGAACCCGTGAGAGGGGGAAATGAGGAGTGACTGCTAATGGGTATGGGGTTTATTTTTGAATGATGAAAATGTTATGGAACTAGATAGTAGTGATATTTGTATAACATTGTATCTACTAAATGCAAATTGTACACTTCAAAATGGTGAATTTTCTGTATATTTTACAGCTGAAAAAATAAGAAGGACGGCATCAATGACACTTTAGTTTATCGACCCTTTTCATTTGTCTATGATTTGTGAATAGGACTAGGCTTTGGGATGAAAGGGAAACCATCTTGTTTGTAGTTAATGGCTTCTATGAGTCCAAAATATATATATAAAATATATTGTTATTTTATCATAGATTATATTTAAATTATATAAATATGTAAATTATAAATAATTTATAGAATATATTAATATTATTATAGAATTATATATAATCTATAATCTATATATTTTAACATACAGATTATATATACTTCTATAATTATATATGTTTAGAAGTAGGATTGGAGGGTCAGGACTTATGCATAAATATTTCGGAGAGATTCCTGTTTCTTCTACAATCCTCTATGGAGGAATAGATAAGACCCTGCCTTCTTGCTTAAGAGTAAAAAAATCTGTTGGAAGGTCTTAGGCAGTTTTTTTTAACTGTTACCATTCCCAGCTCTGACTTGAGACCTGTCTATTTGTAGAAAAATCACTAGATTGATTAACAATGGAAAAGTTTAGATCAAACCCTAATTTATCTGGACTATAAGTAATCATGTGGACAGGGTGACAAGAACATACCCAACAGTCCTGCTGTATTGTGGCTGGTTGTTTACTCTGCTTCCTTGTCTGGCCCCTGGTTACACCTGTTCTCTCATCACTGTTCCAATGCCCCTGTATCCTTTAAAAGCCCATCCCCTGCCCTAGTCACATAGGAAGTTTGTGTTTTGTTCCTTGGTCTCTTGGTGAACTTTCTTTTTGACAATTACTGCACGTTTTGTCAACTCTTTGAGGAACATTTGTTTCAGTGGCAAGGGTACCTGGTTATTCACATATGCTTTGAAACTGGATATAAGAGAAAAATTGACTGCACATATTTTTGTGGAATGACTTAAACAGTCTTTATGTTTCCTCAACTCCTAGATTATTTATTTTTTAAAAAGCAAATAGTTGTTTTTGCTCTGGCAGCTATAACTAATTTTTTCCCAGATCCAAAAATTATATTGGCTGTTATTAGCTACACTGAAAAAACCTCTAAAGATTGGGTGATCTTCTAAAAGAATATTTACTTTTATTTAAAAATATAATACATCAAAGTGAAACAGTTACATTTTAAACAAATAAGAAGACATAAAACCTTTTCACAGAATTAGGAGGGAGGGTAATTTGATTTAGTTCATTGTCGCTCTGGATGCCAAGAATAAGAGCCATCACCATTTCCTTACTCTGTAAGCATCAGATGTAAAGATGAGAAATTTTAGTTGTAAGTTAGTGAAGTTTTAGGGTTTTAATTTTATTCAGAAATTAAAATTTTTTCAGAAAAACAACTTTTTTTCATTTTGCTCCACATCTTGTAGAAGTCCCGAATTCAGGAATGTTGTTACGTTTCTTGAGTGTTATGGACTGAATGTTTGTGTTCTCCCAAAATTCGTATGTTGAAATCATAACTCCCAATGTGATGGTATTAGAACCTGAGGCCTTGGGGAAGCAATTAGGTCATGAGAGTGGAGTCCTCATGAATAGGATTTAGAGCACTTATAAGAGGGACCCCAGAGAGCTCTCTTGCTCTCTTTCTACCATGTGAGGATATGAGTCTGCAATCTAGATGAGGGCTTTCACCAGAAACTGACCATGCTGGCACCCTGATCTTGGACTTCCAGCCTCCAGACTGTGAGAAATAAATTTCTGTTGTTTATAGGCCACCTAGTCTATAATATTTTGTTATAGCAACTCAAACTGACTAGTACACTAAGTTTGCTTCTTCAGGTCAGCTCCAAAGTGGTTTAGAAAGCATTTGTTTTCTCATCACCTCCCCATAGTTTGCTCAATATAATAGTTTCAATATATCCATTTTGGGAATTTTGCTTTTTTTTTTTTATATTCATAACAAAAATTTCCGACAAAATTTAGAGTATCTTATAGAAACCACTATACTATGCAATAATGATTTATTATTGTGTAATAAACAACTACATTTAGACTGATCATGATCATTTTCTAAAGAAATATATCTTTATTGACTTTTTCCATTTTCTTACAAAGCAGTTAAAAACTCATTCTTGAACTTGCATGCTGTTCAATGTTATGATGGCTGCCTCCTTATGAGACTGTCAGTGGAGCTGTAGTCAGTTTCCTTAAGCACCACAGAAGAAAATCATCGCTTGATCCCACTTTTATAGAAAAGAATCCAAGTTTCACCAGAAAGAGTATGCTTAGCTCTCTTTAAGAAGACCAGTTTAGTGGATTAATGTCTAATTTACATACAGTAATAAAGACAAACTTTGAATCTTTACAGATTAAATGCCCACTTTATACCATGGTGTAATCGTTTTAATTATTGGTGAGTGTACAGTATATAGATGTAGATGTACTAGATATGTCTATAAATAAAATAGTGCTTTAAGATAACAATATTCTTTGGCTGATTTAAATGCCTATAGTGGACTCTCTGAAAAGACTAGAATGCAAATGGCCCCACTATTATTGTCAGTCTTAACACCGAGCTGGTGCGGAAGGTTCCCATACTATTAACTGTCAGCATCTCCAGGTCCACTATATATTCTCTTGGTCCTGTTAGCGACTTCACCAGCACAAGCATTGCACTTACAGGACTTGTTTGCTAAAATAAAAGAAAAAAGAGGGAGTGAGAGAATAATATATATTTTTTTTGTATTGGAGTTTCTATTATTTGTGAATACACTTCCTATAAGAATTAGGGTAAGAATTTTGAGGTAGGATTAAAGTCATTACTTAGTCCCTTCTTAGTTCTAATCCTTCTTGGATCTTATCCATTGTCCACACATAGTCATTAGTTCTAGATACAGGGACCTGCTTTTTTTTTTTTTTTTTGATACTTCTTTGTTTTCTATTCATCCCTCTCTGTTAATATTTCTCTTCACTTTTATTGAGTAGTTCTAGCCTGTATAGAGACTGGAGTTCACGTGAGAATCTGATAATTTTTGAACTGATAAACAAAGTTATCTTCTTTCACTTCTCAACACTGTGGATCTGTTTACATTCTAGTAGGTGATGAGACAGCTAAATAGTTAATTTCAATAGAATGTGGCAAATGCTAAGATATATGGGGATATACAGGGTATATATGAAGGTACACAGAAGGGTATACACATAGGCAAAAAGAGAGGGACCCTGAAGCATTGAGGGAGGGCCTTTGAATGCCTGAGGACAGTCACCCAGCATAAGTGGGAGTTTTGTAAAGAAGGATGTTCCGGAAAACTGGATGCAGTTTTGCTTTGATGAACAATGTGATGAGTGCTGGAGAGGGCAGGAAGATGAGTTTAGACCGGCAGGCAGGTAGATGTGAATGCCAAGAGGAGGGGAGGGATAGAAACAGTGGATTAGGATTTAGCAGTCACTTCAATAGGTGGACATTAAGCCAAGGGAGAGAATGTATATGTGATAAGACTGGACCTGGGAGAGGCCAAAATTTAAGGAGTGGGCAGAAGAGAAGCCACTGAAAGAAGCTGAGAAAAAATAGTTAACTAAGTGGAAAACATGAATGGCGAGCAGTGTCCAATAGAGCAAGGGGGGGGGGGGGTGACTGGAACTGAAAAATGCCTTTGAATATAGCAGTATGGATGCTATTGGTGGCTTTTTTTCCAGAGCAATTTCAGTAGGGTAGTGGGAATAGAAGACAGAAGAGTAACTAGGAAGTGAGAAAAGTAGAGACTGTGATTACAGGCTGTGCTTTAAGAACCTTGGCTAGGAGGGGAGAAGAGAAAGAGGACACAACATCTAGAGGCAAAACAAGTTGAATATGTAGGAAATATATTAGAGTTTGATAGAACAAGCTTCCAGAGGAAATGGAATGAAGAATACAGGTAGTGAGTGGGCCTTGATTGATAGAAGTGAAACCTTGTCTTTGGAAAACTCCAGGGAGAAGGTTAGAAGGGGGACACATGGACTGAAGTTTGAAGGGATAGGATGGGAAGTTCAAATAATTCATGCCTGTTGGTTTCAGTGGTTTCAGAAGAGTAGGAGGTAAGGTCACCTACTGAAAATGAAGGGTGTAAGGACTTAAAGAGTATGGGGACATTTGCAATCAGTGGCTGATGAGAAGAAATAAAAGAAAGCAATAGGATTGTTGAGGACACATCTGAAGTTGGAGGTTTTTAGTATTACCAATCTGTGCTGACAAGCTGGGTATGAAAATAGATGTGGATTATGTGATTGGTCTAGAGTTGCTGGACAGGGAGTTGAGGTGCTGGTGACGGAGTAGTTCAAGAGTCCATCAAGAAGTTGATAGACTGGAAGAAAAGGTAAGTGAGGGGACAGAGGACCAGCATCACTTTGAGGGTGAAGAGCAGATAGAGTGGGAGTGAGGGCATGAAAAAGAGGAAGGAGAATGAGTCACTGAGGGGGTCATCGGAGACCAAGATTCTGATGTGGAACTGTTCTGCATGATAACAAAGTCCAGCATGTGGCCATGGGGTAGTGGCAGAGTAGCATGAAGCTGAAGGTCATGGGGGATGAGATGGCCAGAGAATTGTAGGCTAAGGTAGTGGATGACTAGAGTAGTGCCCAGATCTTATTGATCTCACCTCCTCCCTACACACTCTCCCTGAGTGGTCTCATCCACAGCCACGGCTTCGATTATCACGTGTCTGCCAGTGACTTAAAAGTCTATACTATGAAGTCCATGCCCACATATCCAATTCTCTACTCATCTTTACTTGGATGTCTCATGGCGATCAAGACTCAGTATGTCCAAACTGAACGCCTTACCTTCCTCTCTCCACTGGCACCTTCTTCCTTATCTCAGTAAATGGCATTGCCATTTATTATTGCTCAAGACAGAAAGTTGGAGGTTATCCTGATACTTCCTTCTCCTCCACCTCCCCATAGCAAATGGGTCACCAAGTCATGTCATTCTCCTATATCTTCATAAATCTGTCCACTTCTGTTGGACTCACTGCTACCACCCTAGCCCCCCATCTTTTGAACTACTTACCAGTCTCTCCATTTCCATTCTTGCTCCACTCCAATCCAGGCTCTACAGTGTAGCCATGTATCTTTTTTAACATGAAAATCTGATAGCAACTCCTCTACTTGAAACCCTTAGTTTGGTCTGTCAGGCATTGTGGGATCTAGGCCCTGCTCATCTCTCCAGGCTCCTCTCAAGCCACTCTGCCTGTAGCACCTAGAGTTCAAGATCAATTTGTCTGCTTTTTATTCCTTCCATTTGCTAGTCTCTAATTGCTCATCTTCAGCTTATATCTACTTCTTCCAGGAAGCTCCCAGACCACTGCTGTCTTGGTTAGGGGTTAACCGGTGGTGTACTCATGAACAATTTGCAATGCTCAGTTGTAATATTCAGCATACTTGTGAACCCTTGTTCAATGTCTTGATTATAAGCCCCACTGGGGCAGGAACTGTCTTGGTTTTATTCATTGCTATGTCATTAGGACCTAGCATGGTGCTTGCCTCTTATAGGTAGCAGTGATACCTTGAAGATGTTGATTGAATTAATTCATTCATTTAAAAATATTTTTTGAGTACCTGCAACATGCCAGGTACCATTCATTCTATGTTCTGTGCATACAAGAGTAACAGACAGGTAATGTCTCTGCTCATTGCACTCACACTCTAGTAGGTTGTATGTGACACAAACAAATAAATACTATGCAAGGTGGTGATAAGGGCTGTGAAGAAAAATAAGTCTCAGTAAGGAGGGATAGATATTGGTTGGTGTGGGTGGAGGATGGATTCTATCTTCAATTTCATGTATTACTTCTTTCTAATGTGTCCCCTTTTCTAGGGAAGAAGATTTTCTCAGTATTCTCTCAAAAGGAATACAAATAACATCTTATATCCCACAGATTCTTTCAAGGAGAAGGTCCAGTCTCGTGTTTCTCAAGAGACATTCTTTGACTATTGCAACCCACATTAATTCTTTGATGTCTTGGAGCATGGAATTAAACACAAATTTGTCCTCTGCTTTTTTCATAGATGTTAACTATGCCACAAAGTAATATTTAAAGCTCTTTGAAATAAGGAACTGTGTATTACATGCATCTAGCATGGAGCTGAGTATATAATAGGTGCTTAATTAAGGCCTGCTGATTGAGTCTTATGCTTAAATGCCCTCTGTACAAGTGGAATTTCATTGGAGAAATTTTGTAGTATTTGATCCAACTATTTTTTGAATTATGTGATAAGAAATAGTCTTGAAATGTCTTTTCATTTTAAATGCTTTTTTTGGTTTCAAATAGTAATACTTAACTCTGAGATTATCAAAATTGGCAATGTTTTATATCATTCATAAAAAAGTATTTTACTTGAGGAAAAACATTATGCTTAAGAGTTCAAAATGGAACATTATTTTTAAAGAAGATTTTGAGATGAACCTATTTTATTGCCGTGGATTAGAAATAATGTTATTTCTTTGGGCTAAAATTATTAAATTGTTATTATCTGAACTGTGTGAAATTCATTTAGAGTGAACTTCTTACAAATATCTAGTATATCTCAAATTTAAAGCATCAAATGTTAAAGAAGTTTATTTTTAGTTATTAGGAAAAAGAATAGTAATAGATTGTATTTTGGGTTGGGTTTTTCTTTTCAGAAGTTGGTCATGAGAAGTTAATCATTTCTAATTTACTGGCAAAGAAACAGAATCACATAATTCTGGAGCTGGAAGGGAACTTAATATATCAAAGAACAGGATAAATGTGTAAACATTAAAAATCTGTAAACTTTACCACAAGGATGAATTTCCCAATTTACTTTTCATATTCTCAAAATGAAATATTGACCTTAAAATCTGATTAAAAATGAAGAGTGCCCAAAGGAGTTTTGAGAAAATTGTAACTGGATGAATAACATCCTTAGCGTGAAATAGTTACCGTAACCCTGCAAACTGCTTGGTGGGGTGCCATCATTTTCACATGAAGTGGTGAGCCGTATTTAAAATATGTTGGAATTTTAACCTAAAATGAACTTGCTAAGATTTTGCAGGGGGGACTGGAAGGCTGAGACACTGGAGTCAGGGAGATCTGCTGGGAAGCCCTGGAGGGATTAGGGAGGTGCTGAGAGCCAGTTTAAAGGAAGAGAAGCAGGGACAGTAGGAAACAAAGATAACCCAGGGGACACTGTGAAGAGAGAAATGGCAGAATCAGAGAAAGATTTCACGTAGGCAATGAAAGAAAGGGAAAACATAAATGTGACCTCACATTGCCCACCTGGAAATTTGCAAGAATGGTACAACGATTGGTTGTACACATGGTGCAGGGATGAGGGGTTGGGGTTACTTCTCAGATACTTCTGAGTCTTAGTTTTAGTGCAAATATAAATAATCTTGCGAATGTAACAATAAGGAATTCAGGGTTTTTGAAAAGCTCTCCAGGAATTATTTTTTCTATGTACAATTAAATAGCTATCACTGATTTGTGGTATCTGTTTGAGGTGTGTGTGTGTGTGTGTGTGTGTCTGTGTGTGTGTAGGCTTGTGTTTTGGTGGTCACACACAACTCAGAATCTGCAACCTTTATCTGAGTGACTTTAGAGAAGCTACTTCATCTCCCTGATTCTTACTTGTCTTTTCTGTAAAATATGGAGATAAATATTAATTTGACCAAGTATTACCAAGAGGATTAAATGAAATAATGCACACAGGAAGGCCTTACACAATGCCTGCACATAGAAACTCTTTAAATGTTAGCTTTCTTTCCATGTGAATTACTATCAAACAACAACAACAAACTGAACCGTTCTCAACAGCTAAGGCTGCCCTCAGGGTACTTACTCTTAAGTAGAACTCTCTATTTTCATTTCCAGATTTAATCCGAAAAGTATTGATAGTGTTGGGATAAATGGTTGTGGCCTGTATCTGGAAGATGTCTGATGGCACGGACCTATCAGATCGGATGCTCATGTATTTGTAGACTATGGATTGGGGAAGTTCTCGGCACAGCGCATTTGAGACTGGGCAGACACATCGGCTGCAGAGACAAACAAAAGTATTCACCAGTTAGGCTTAGTAAAACCAGAAGATTCTCGGTTTCAAAAGTTCTAATTTTTCTTACTTCTCTGATGTTAGCACGTAGGGATCTTGACAAGGATTTCGTGGGTAACAACGGAAGCCGCCGTGATAATTCCAACACATTTCATCTTCCCGACATTCATTTGTGGTCTCACACTCATTTATATCTGTAGAGATATAGAGTCGAAGAGTTTACTGATATAAGAAAATTACATAAGTGACAGATTCCAGTTTGCCACTGGAAGGGGATGTGTAAGAATCTGGACCGTGTTTAATTTGCTTTTAGATACAAGACTTGGTGGGACCTGGGTTCATTACATTTAATTCAGGACAGATGTAGTGGAGCCATTCTTGACAGATTAATATGTGTCATTTCATGGTATTTTATCAGGCACCTGTTGTTCATCTGTTGAATTCAAAGTCAAATGCTTGTCATTGACTTTGCTTAAATAAAAGTGAAAGACACTATTTCTTGCCCTCTGGGGAATTAGGGAAGGCTGAAAGAAGGAGGCAGCCTCTCAACTTGGCCTTGAAAAAGGTGTTGGTTAGATGGGATTTGCATGATTGGTGTAGGGAGGGCCTTCCAGGCTGAGAAAGCAGAAAACAAAAACTATGGAGATAGAAGTTTATCAGCAGGTTCAGGAGCTTGGGAGAGAGGCAAAGGCTAGAATATGGTTGTAGTAAGCTGTAGCATGCTGCTGGACAGTTAATGTTCTGGGAGTGGATTACACTGTCCATAGGAAGCTGTTCACAGCAAAAGAAGTGAAGCTATGAAGTGTTCTACCACATGCAGTGTGGCTATTTAAAGACCATGGGGAAGAAGGGGAATTAAGGAAGGGGCTGTCAGTGTCAGCGGTGAGAGGCAACCTAGGAAAATGCAGTGCAAGGAGGTCAGAGCCAGAGAGAGTCCCAGGAAGGAGGGGTGTGGAAAGGCCAGGCTGGACAAAGACTGAGTTTTGATTTGGGAATTAGGAGCTCCCAGGCGACATCTGAGAGTAAAGTTTCACTAGAGAACCATTACATTTATAACTATGAAAATTATATTAATATCCACATCCCTATGTATGTCTGTCTCCCTTTACATTTGAACAGTGATTTAGATTTTATCCAAAATAACCCTTTTCTGAATCATTCCTTCCCCACAATCAGATATTTTCATTCATTAATTTACTGGCAGTCATGGCCTAATTGCTGGGATATGATCTCTTTCTCCTCTCTGAATTCTTATATCTCATGTTCCTCTTTTGGGGCCTTTATTGCTTTCTGCTTTGCATTATTGAAATCTGCATTTTTGTCTTAATCCTTCTATTAGCTTGTAAACTCCTGGAGGGCAAGGGCCATCGTGCACATCTTTCTATCCCTCTATCACTTAGCATTAATGCTCTGGGGGCACCTGGATTTTAAGAAATATTAAACTGAACTAAGTTGCTCTTCACACAAACCATGCAGAGATGGTGAGAAATATATTATCTCTATTTGGAATGAAGGAAAAACAAATAAGGGTTAAATGGCTGACCCAAGTTCATACAGTTAGTGACAGGCATCTTTCCACTGCAAGGTACTGCATCCTCTAAATGAGAATAATTCCATTCCTTGTCTTTGGAGAAAAAAATTTTCTTTTAGCTTCCAAACTGGCAAAAGCAATCTGGAACCCAAGTGGAGACTGGAAAATCTATGTAGTCTCCAAGAGTCGGTTACAAAAAGTATCTTCTTTTGGACTGGCTATGGCTAAAGAAAGAACTTAGATTTCCTCAGAAGAAATCACAACTGACTTGTCCTTTCAATATTTTTCACTTTTTTGAAAAATAAAGATGCTATTTTGCTACAGGGAAAATGAAGACTGGTTTGTTATGTGGAGTTCAACAGCAGCAAAAGGACACTTTATGTAATAATTTTATTTATTACTTCCAGTAATTTAGAGCCTAGCATCATCAACTCCTTAACCATTTTGGAAGGTTTTTCAGAAATGATTAATAGTATTAAAATATTTGATGAGTGTGTGTCTGTGTATCTGTGTATCCTCTCTATTTCTCTCCTTCCCTGCTGTCCCTCCCCCTCCCCGCCCCCCCTGCCCCCCCCCCCCCCCCCAGAGTTTTCATTTTTGCAAGACTGTGGAAATGAGAACAGTTATTTCAGTCCCCAAATAAACCTTTCAGGGGAAGGTAAGAATCCAAACTCTTTTGGTTTTACTTTAACCTGTGGACAGGGTTGGGAAAGAATTGTTTCAGTGGGGGAAACCAATTGTTTTGTACCTTAAAAGAATGGTCTCTTTTACAAAAAATGTTTTGGTTTAACCAAACATTCTTCAAGATATAACACTAATGAATCCCCTATTTGCAATTCTATTGCATTTTCACCTTTCATGATAATAGATAAATATGTTTCCATATAAATAGAGTAGGCAGGTGAGATTCCACTGAATCTTAACTTGTTTCTGTCTTTTGCTGGGTATCAAATCCATTTATGATCAGAAACACATAGACATTTGTTTGAAGGACTCCAGGGAAATTGGTTAAGATATCCCACTGGCTAACATTTTCCTGCATCTAATATTCATGTTAAAAGTCTCATTTAGGGTTCAGAAAGTAAAACCATTGGAATGCAATGTTTTTCCATAATTAACATTACAGAGTCTCTAGTAAGGTGGAAAGGGGTAGAAAGATGTTTATTGTGCAATGAACTACATTCTGATTACGCTCATATTCAGTGGTTAGATTCTAGTTGAATGGTCACATGCAAACTATAAAATCTCAGGTCATGGATGTTCCTCTGAGTTAATGTTTCCCTGTAAAATCATGATATAGACTGAGAATATCCTGAATGTCTCCTTTCCTTGATCTTTTCCTTTCTTAACAAGATTTTACTGCTTTTCCTCTAGAGAAGATTTGCTACTAGTCATTTATACTGCTAGGTAAATTTCATAAAAACATCTTGAATTTTACAGGCTTTATAGTTTACAAATAATTTTTCTGTATATTATTCCATTTCATTCCCTCAGCTCCCTTTTCCAAAGGAGAACGTTGAGGCTCAGAGAAGTTTGATAATTTGTTCAAATTGTATAGACAGAATTCCATACATCTAGATCTCAAACAGATTTTGTGTCAGGTTCAGTCATTTTTTTTTCATGTTCTCACTGCGCTTTATGTAAACATGTGTTTGTACCAATTTTTCCAGGATTATCTGTTGTTTTAGTTTTATCTGAGCAGTCTTTTCCATGTTAAAAAAATTTTAAGCTACATGCAGCATTGGAGGTAGGGAGGAGAGGGTGTATATTTTCAAATCTTTTGAAGAGACTCCGAAATCATACTTTGTAGAGAGCCACTTTTTCCACCTACGTGTAGCTGTGAAGATCACCTGAACACTTGTTTTAAAACTGGACCCAAAGACATTAGCTATTTTTGCATTATTAGGTTTTTTTTTTTCACTGAAGAATTTAAGCACATTTTAACACACACGAAGCTGATTTTCTCAACACTTAAATTACTACCCCATTTATAATCCTGGTATTTTAGAGAACTGAGATAGGTTTGACAGCACCTAACCACATATTAAGCTTATGCTCTACACTGAAACTCATGGTAAAATATTTTAATAATTGAATCTTTTCTGGTGGATGATTAGAGGATACGTATCATAGGGATTATGTAGGCTATATAGAAGGCATGTCAATACTTTATTAAAATTATTTATATTTAAAGAAAGAAAAATGATTACTTTAAATTTCAAAGAAAGTTAACACTGAATACCCTCTTTATGGTATGTGTATGTCTCATGATCAACAGGGGAAAAAAAGAGCTCAAATTGTGAAAAATGAAAGTCTGTGGTAGAGAATCCTATAACTTCCTCCCTGCTTTTCCTGGTTAAAACTTAACAGATATGAAAACAATAAACTTACCCTGACATGTTCTACTTCTCACCACTTGGTATCCCTGGGGGCACATACATGAGAATTTCCCAGGTTCATTGACACATTGATATTGACACAAGTAGCTTGAGGTTCTGCATTCATCAATGTCTGTTGAACCAGGCAAGAGCAATAACACAGAGTTGAAAACTGACATGTCACTATTCTGGTAATTTTTTTTTTTAACACTGAAAACTCTGAAACAGAAATACAATACTATATAAGAAGCTCAAGTGCAAATTCTAGCAATATCAGCTCATTTCCCATAGAACTTCACAGCACAGAGAGTTTTTCTTACCATCAGTTTTACTCAATTATTGCTGAGAGTTTGGCAAATTCTGGAACTAACCATACTAGCTGAGCCGACTGAATGAATTGGTTTGTGGTTGATGATCTTCATGTTGTGCTTGGCAGACCCACCCATGGTGCAGATTCATATTTGCCTTCTCAGAAACTGGGTGGCTCTACTCCCAAGTTCATCTGAGTTTTGAACTCCAAGTTCCAGCCCTTTGCTAGCTTCTAGAGATGATGCCGCAGCAGAATGCTTTGCATTTCTCAATGGCGCTCTCCCTATAGTTTGCTCAGAAGGGCAGGGGCAGCTGTCTAGAACCAGCCCCTTTTGATTTTGAGCACAGTGGCATGATGTGAGGCCTCTCTGTGTGGGATATGACCTTTGTGGTCCCAAGTAAAGCTGGGAGGGTTTGTGAAGAAGTCAGGAGCATGAAATGTCAATGGCATCCCCCTCAGGATGTCCTATGCCTTTTGAATTACACAGTGGAATGTGCACACGCAATGGACTCTGACGGTGATCCCTCTAGTTAAATGGCCCTCTTTTTGATCATGTGGGAAGTGAAACCCAGTCACCTTAAGAAATGTGCCCCAGTCACACAGTGGCAGGGATGACCAGGGGCCAGGTCTCTTGGTTTCTGTTCTAATGTTCCTGACATGCAATCAGCTATTTTTGAACTTAAATATGTACACTAGTCACCTGGACTTGTCATTAGATGCAGAATTTGACTCAGTAGGTATGGGCTGGGGCCTGAGATTCTACAATTCTCACATGCTCCTAGGAGGTACCAATGTTGCTGGCCATTGCATCGCACTTGAGAAGCAAGACACTAGAGCACCCTTGCTAATTATCAGATCCAGCCTACATCTAATATTCCAATTATTTTGTTCCTTCTCCTTTCTTTTGAAAACATACTAAAAAGGCAATGTTGCAACAGAACTAAATTAACTAGATTTTAGAACAGAATTTCCATGGATAAAAATTTGCTTTTATAAACAGGTACATACTTGGATAAAGCAACAGCAATTACAGGAATTGGACTATTATTACTAATTATTTGGACAATATTTTACCTTCACAGTTGAGCCTGTCACTGCTTAGCTCATATCCTTGATTGCACTGACAGATGAATGAACCAAGAATGTTGTAGCATTGCTGAGCACATTGATTGCTGGCATCACATTCATTTATGTCTGAAAGGCAAGGTTATACACATTTGTATATCTATGTCTTTAAACATAGCCTTGCTCTTTTGTACCTATGTCATCCAATGATAAGTGAGTAATTCCCTAGCTGGATTCTTTGCCCTGCAGAAGCTCACTGCAGAACATCCATTCAGGTTTCATATTTGTTGGAACAACTTCAAACATCTGTCATGTACTTCTTTTAGAAATACCAGAATATTTTTTTTTTCTGGGAGTGACAGTTTTGTGTTTGATGACTCTTTCCAAAAGAATTTAATGATTCTAATAAATATACATTCCAGTATCTGTTTTCTTTTATTGTTGTTCAGATGCAAAATGCCAAGTCTATAAATAATTGATATAAGACACATACTGATACGGTCTCTCAGCATGCTGTAGTGAAGATTTATCTGTGCTATTTATTACTTTTTAAATGGGTCCTGTTAAATTCCATTACAATTATAACATAAGCCTTTGAGACCCATACAGAGTTTTGCAATGCTCTAAGGCACTGAAAATATTGTGAAAAGGCATTTTTCCTGCACTAGATTCTTTCCATGTCATGCCAATCTTAAAATTGTGTGCCGTGACATTGCATTCTGAAAGGGTAGAAGAAGCATGAAAAAACTGATGCACTTTCAGCGGAAAGTTTATGTATGTGAACTTACAGTAACCCTTTTGGCACCTTCAGTGTTTATATGACACACTGTTGACTAATTGGTGTGTATATATCAATTGATCTGTAGTTTAAATTTTTTTTGATACACTCACAGAGGAAAACTAAAACCAAGGTTAAAAATTTTTTTTTTCCATTCACATCTTGATGTGTTTTGAAAAACCAGATTGGTATGTCTTTTCAGCTTTACGGGGGGAAGTTGATGGAAACCAGTTCACTCAAGAACATAGAAAACTGGAAATACTGCAATGTAGCTTGGGAAGACAAAAATCAGTCAGGATGACTGTTTCCAAAAGACTTACCTACGCAGGTATAGTTATTTGCTGCTAATTGAAACCCAGGACTGCACTGGCAATAAAATGACCCTGGTGTGTTCACGCATCTTTGGTGGCAATATGGAGGGATGGTACATTCGTCTATATCTAGGTTATCAAGCACACACACAAAGAGAACCAAATTATTGACTATCCAAATTACTATTATTGAGCTGTTTGATCTCAAGTTCTCAGCAGAATATTATCTAGAAAACCTATCTAGAAACCTCATTTTAAGAGTAGTTATTTTTCTTTTTAAAAAATTAGGGTATCTGTGCTTTAAATATACTTTGGTCTGCCCTCTGCAGTTAAATGAGATGATAAGAACAAAGATTTCGTTAACTGGGTTGGGTGGGTTGAGATTTAAAGAGGAAAAAGTAATTGAGACTATTTCACATATGAGTGAGAATGTCTGGTTGGGAATCTAAAAACTTATTTATAATGACAGAAGTAGTAAAGAACTATGTAAGAATTGAGTGATGTAGCCTAAAACTAAGAAAAGGAGGTATAGGCTGTTGCTCAGCTGGTGACCTTGGCGAAGTCACTTAAATGTTTGTTATCCAGTTTTTTCTTCTGTAAAATGTAGATAATAATGCTTGCTATGGGTATCTTATGAAGTTTCTGTGAGAATCAAATGAAAGAATGCTGTGGAAGGAATGAGATGCTAAACAAGTTACCTCTTGAGAGTGCCCTTCTGACACATCGGTGAAATATTCCAGCCTGTATCCTTCTCATATAAATATTTCCAACTATAAAACACTCAATTGAGACCTTGCAGAGTAGGATTAATGTTTTAGAAGTATAATCAAATTTCATTAGTTCATGACTCTACACTTTGTTACAACTCCAGTACTGTATGTGTAATTTAAAGTAACAATTATGCACAATGTCATACTATGGGGTGACACTATCATATGGAAAAAATGAAAACAAAACATAACTTTATGCTGAACTCTTACAGTACTTTAATAACTAAAAGTGTGGAAGGCAGTGTGCTCAAGTGGTCACAGGGTAACCTGAGTTTGAATCTTCATTCTGGCACTTACTAGCTTGGTCTTTACCTCTCAGAGCTTCCATTTCCTCTTCTGTGAGTAATAATACAACAATGCGGTAGGACTGTTGGGAGGATAACATGAAATGATGTAGATGAACTTCCTTGCACAAAACAGGTGAAAATAAATGGAAGCAATTATGGATAAGCTACAAATATATTCAATTTAATTTGAATATTGGAGTAAACAATAATGATGTTCACATGACTTCCCTCCTAATTTATTTAGCGGTCTGATCAAATGTCACCTCAGCAAGGCCATCTCTGTCCATCCACATAAAATAACTTCTTCTGCCCCATCTATCCCCTTATCCTGCTTTATATTTCTTTGTAGCTAGTGATACTTCTTGACATTGTGTTATGTGTTTATTTGCTTCTTGTCTGTCTCCCTCACTATAATGCATGGCAAATAAGACTCATTTCCTCCTCTTGAGGTTGAGCTAAAGTATTTTTTGTCTGTTCACTGCTGTGTTTTTAATACCTAGCACAGGGTCTGGCATAGTACGTGCTCAATAAACATTAATTGAATGAATGGGAAGTTCATACTAATTAAGAACAATTTTAGCACAATTCTTCCTAGTACCTAATATTATAGCCAGGTGTCAATATCAATAGCTAAATTATATAAGTGGTACTTTCTAATAGCTCCATGAGGGCTGTGATTCTGTAAAATCTGTTTGCATACCACGATGGCCCAGCACCTAGAACCTGGCACACGGTCAGCCCCTCACTAAATATTTGATGAATAAATGATGCATGTCTTCTCAACCAGTAAACATTCATTGTACCATTGTTACTGCTAGCATTGTGTTTGGCAATGTAGGTTTATAACGATGATAATCATATGTATATTCTATCCCTGTCTTGTATGGAAAATGGGCATGAAAACAAATTACTGCATGGAATTATAAGCTCAAAAATAGGAAAGTGTACAAGGGATAGAGGGAGAACCATTCTACTCAAAGTGTGACCTGCTGACTGCTGCTGGTCCATGGACTATTTGGACCAGTCTGCAAAGAATAAGTACAGAAATTCAGAGCACGTGTTTAGGAATAACAATTTGGTATTACTACAACATTCTTATTGTACTCCACAGAAGTGTTGATCTATAACAGGTTGGAAATTTACAAAAGGAATCCATCAAAGTTTGAATTACTGGCATAGAGGAGGGAATAACTAATTATATTTGGGTATATCATGGAAGACTTCCCAGAGGAAGTGACCTTGAGCTCGAATTTGAGAGCTGAATAGGAGTTTGTCAGGAGTGCAAGTCTCTGGTACTGAAAGAGCTTATGTACAGGCACCAAAGTGTGACATTGTGTGATGTACTGGGGAACTGTAACTAGTGGGACAAAGCCGGAGTGTAATTATTTGGTAGGCGAGGGGTGTTGATACAACAGAGCTGGGTGAGGATCAGATGGAGGAAGACATTGCTCTGTTGAGGAAGGTTGGTTCTGTGGTTGAGGGGAACAGCAGGGAAGCCACATGATTAGATCTGATTTTTTTTTTTTTCTTAATTTTTGGCTGCACCTCACGGCATGTGGAATCTTAGTTCCCCTACCAGGGATGACCAGGGATCGAACCTGCGTCCCCTGCAGTGGAAGCACAGAGTCTTAACCACTGGACCGCCAGGGAAGTCCTAGATTTGAATTTAAGGACTTCTCCTCCTGCCATACCATAAAGGACTCTAACCATAAGTTCCACATGCTTTGATTCTTCCCATAGTAGGCTGGAATTGTTCTTTTTCTACGCTTTTTATACCCTCAATTGTTTATTTTCCTGACTAATACAGTGGGCAAAACTTCAGTGCCTATGGACTTTTCCACACAATTTTCTCCTAAATCACGGCTTCAGTCGATGCAAGCCCTGGTCCTTCCTCAGAGGCTGGGCACTAGTCTCAACACCTAGGCACAGCCCCATGGCAGGCAGACCAGGGCCAGGGACCAGGAGGAGCTCAGAGTTGACCTCCTGACACCAACAGCTCACATTGTCAGGTGAAAACTGATGATGAGTTGCCTGTCCCCACATCCTTATCCTCTGTTCCTAACAGAAAATAAGGACTCTTCACTGATCTTATGGTAAGAGGTGGTATGTAAATCAGTGGACAGAGGGAGTCAATTACAGAGTTTCATTCTAGCGCTGGGCCTCAAGATTGAGCCCAAAACACTTTAGTTTACATCTTATTTGCCATTTGGCCTCCCCATGTCCTGTTCTTCCTGTCATTCAAAAAGCAAGCATTGAGCATCTACTTGGTGCGCACTCTTCAGGGACTGGGGAGACAGCAAAGATATGAACCAGGCCTGGCCCCTGCCCTCAGAGAGCTCAGGTAGAGCTCTCAAGGAGGGCACATGTGTTGCATCCCTAGAATTGCACCCAATTGCAACATAAAGAATGTTTAGTACGAGTCTGTTAACTCATTACATAATGATAGCACCCAGCTATTCAACCCAAGACCAGGTGCCATTCTAAGCACTTCTGCACATGAGCTCCTGAGATAGGGGCTAGTATTATCTCCACAGCACAAAGGAAAAAAGTGAGACAGGGTATTTAAGTAATTTGCCCAAGGTCTCAAAGTGAGTTAGGGGTGGAGCTGGGATTTGAACCTCACCATTTGCCCTATAAGCTATGCTACACTACAACCAGTGAATGAAGCCCATAGCACCAGTGTTTTAGTGCTGGGATACTAAATATCTCATTTAAAATGATCTTCCCAGTTGCCTTTGTGGTCTCATTCATACCCCAAATTTCTGCTTTTGCTTAGTCTAACATGTAACCAACACTTTGATATCCAGAATATGCTCAACCTTTAAGGTTAGCTTTTTCTTGTTAATGTGGAAAATGGATTGGTAGTCAATGAAAGAATAAGCACTATCATTCTCCAAATAAAGATGAGTGCTTTGTTTTGAAGGCCTGAGGTTTAAACAATTAAGATGCTCCAGACAGGACTTGGCTTAGCGCACTGTTGTACTTACCTACACACTGCTCTCCTCGCTTCTGATAGCCGGGAGGGCACTGACAGGCGAAGGAACCTCGTAAATTGATGCACACTTGGTCGGCTCTACAGTTGTGCGTCCCCGCAGTGCACTCATCTATGTCTGTTAAAGACACGCAGCACAAAAAGAGTTTGAGTTAGTTTCGAAGATGTTGCTATTTCTTCCATTTTGCCATAATGCTTTTCTTAAAGAAACCAAGTTTTTACTCTGTAATACTGCTATATTGGAAATGCTTAAAATGATAAATTATTTCAAGTGTTCAGAAAGTATAATTTCATAGATGCCAGTGTGTAACACTTAGATTTAGCAAATACTAACATTCTGCCATGTGTGCCTCAGCTCACTTTGTTTTGTTAAGAAATGAAACATTGGAGATGTAACTAAAGCCTTACTCCATCCTCATCTCTTTACCCACCCACCTACTACCATCCTGGTAGATGTGAATCCTTCCCTGAGATTTTTTTTATGCTTTTATTATACAGACATGTATCCATTAGAGTATACACTATTGTTTTGTGTGTTTTAAAATGTAAATAAATTGTATGATACTTGCTTTACCACCCAATACATTTGAAATAATTTCTAGTGACCAATCTCTAAAAATCTGCCCAATAACTACATAAAAATCAAACTTTAATATTATGCATTCTCTGTTGCTGTTTTTTTTTGTTTGTTTGTTTTTTTGTTTTTTTTGGGTAAACTTTAGCATAACATGAATGTATAAACTTTTCATTGCAAATTTCAAAATAAAACGGATTCAATTTAATCACATTCCTCTAGGAGAGATAGGCTGATATAGTTTAAAATACATATTTTCCCAAAGCATTTCAGTTTTTGGAATAATTTACTAAATGTACCTTAAAGAGTAGGTAGGTTATAGTTCTATAGAAAAGTAAAAAATGTTCAGTCATAACATGAACTTATGACAAATTTCTTTGCGATCAAAATGTGATGTGCATTTGTGTGTCACTCATATTACAATAATTTGTAAGTGAAATTTAATTTTGCCTTATCCACATCACCTTTGCATTCATTCAAATCTCTCATATTATGAGGTAAAATACCACAGATGAAAGGATTATGAAATGTTGGCATTCTTCAACAACTGAAGACTCTAAACTAGATTAAAAAAATCTAAAATTTGTAATTCCTAGATGGCAAATTTTGCATAAAAACTGGGAGAGGTTTAGTGGTGTTTGGATCATCACTGTGGTAGACCCATGGAGATGCTTTGGAAGAAATAATGGGCCAAAAATCAGTACCAAAAATGAACCATCAGTAATTAGAATTTATTCCTTAAATCCTGCCTTCCCTTTAAGAAGCTCAGAGAGTAGCCCCTGGTGTGTTGCCTTTCATCTTTCTTTATTTTCAAACATAACTGCTGCACTTACACTACTCAGTGTGATAATGTGGGAAGCTCAGGTTATAAGAGTATTGTCCTCAGATATCAGCTGTAGTTAGCTGGGTGTGGAAATGATAAGAGAGATTCTTTCCAAAAGAAAGAGGGAGGAGAGATAAAGAATACTCGAGGGATGTATGGCTGTCTATTGGATAATAACCTATAAAAACATCTACTTACATAATCCTTATCTGGTTTTAAAGTGTTGGTGAATTTTTTTGTTATTGTTTTTTTATTTTTATTTTGAAAATTTTTATTATCATTATTATTTTCAAATCAGTGGTTACAACTCTGTCCTTTTTAGGTACTATGCAATGGTACAGCAATCGCTTTGAAATTATCTGCTCTTTTTTGTGTCTTTTATTATTTTTCTCATATGCACTTGATGAAAACATGTCTACTGGGGTTTCTTCAGAGCTTTATGACTCGCTAATGCAGAAATGACAGCAGAATTCCTATTGTTTTATGTCAAGAACGTTTGCCAGCATTTGCAGTGATAACAGCCCTAAGAGATACAGCAATGTGAGATTCAGATGTGGCAAGTTTCCTCAGTACATGCTGGCAGAAGATCAAGGGCTCGGGCTGGCTGCTGCATTTTCTAAAGGAGGCCTCACCAGTGACTATGGCTTTTCTTTCTGAGACATCCCTCTGCAAACTGCCCCCCACCCCATTGCATTCCTGATGTGATTTCCTTCCTAATTTTTTTGTTGTTCAGTTCTCTCTTTGATAAAGAGACTAACATTTCCAGTGGAATTAATATATAATTAAATAGGTTTCAAACATAAAAGCCATGCTCCTTGGACCTATTCCCTTCTAAGAACCAGGTCTGTTTACCTTCTTAGAAGGATTGTTTAATAAAAATATTAGGTGAGTTAAAGTAATTTAATAAAAAAACAAAAAACCAAATAAAATACCATTGTCTCTACTGCCACTATATTCTTTTCCTTTCTCTGTCAATAACAAACAAAACTGCAACAGGACTCACCTCACCTAGGATTGACTGGTGGTATTTTAAATACACTTTCTACTTACCTGGATTCACTTTTAGTTTTAATTCTTTCAGATGGGAAACCTCCCTGAAATTCAATAAAACACAATTTCATGAAATCCCCTTCAAGAAATTATTCCAAAGGGGTTGAGTGGCTGCTTCAATTTATATCTTGAGCTGGATCTGCTAGTAAACGAACAGACTACATTTTCATTTATGGCTTTTCTGACTCGAGTTTAGAATATTTATCCTCTTCTTTGCTCTTAGCAGGTTATGTAATGCTGAAGGATGTATAGATAGATGGATTTCTTTGAACTATCTTTATACCATCAATTTATTGGTTTATTTAAATAACACGGTTTTATTAATTTGAGGTTGTACTTTGAGATCCTGTTATTGTTTGTTCACACATCTATACAAAATTATGTAAGAATCGTTTTACGTTAAATGCTTTTATGTTTATCTTTTCTACTTGTATGCATTTCTATTTGTCTTAAATATCAGAACGGTCAATGTGATAAGAAAATCACTACAATATACTACTGTGTTAGAAACTCAAAGCAGAACATCCACCTTTGTGCAGACGCACCAGAAGACTTGGCTCTGCCAGGTATGTTTATGAAAGTCCTCTGTGGTGGGAATACCTGTACTGGCAAAAGCAAGTACAAGGGAAACTACTCAGGTCAGCCATGGTTTTCCTGATAATCTAGGAAACAGTGCTCTGGGGAGTGGAGGTTTTGTTTCATTTTTAAACTATCTGTAAGTTATCCTTGACAGTTAATCTCACTAGGTTCTTTAGGCAGACAGTTAACACATTCCCTGGGCCCTGAACCCAAGCTCTTTGAGGACAGGGTCTATGTATTACTTTTTTTCTGTATTCCTAGCACCTTGCAGAGTGCATGAAACATGATGGGTTTGCAAAACATATTTGTTTAATAAATGGATAAATGAATCAAGATTATTTGCTAAGAACTGATGCCTAGAGTTTAAAGAGAGTAGGATCAGTGTTTTATCTCATGGAACTAAACATTTACAAGGCAGAGTAATAGACAAGGTGTAAGAAACACAGCAAGATGTCAGCAAACGGAAATGGCTGTAAAGCGATGGAGTGGAGAAATGCAGAAGCTAGGAAGAAGAAGGCAGCATTAGAGGTGGAAGCCTGGCCTGAGGAGGTGAATTTTGAGCTGCATTTTGAAGAAAGTAAGGTACATGGATTGGCAGAAATAGGAGGCTTTTTTCTAGGCAGAAGGAGATCACATTAGAAAACACTGAAAAGACAAAAGCAGTTTGCATGAGAAGAATGGCAGACAGCTGGAATCAGCATGGCTGGAGGTGCTGTGAATGAGGAGTCTGGGGCAGTGCCTGGTTGACGGCGCTCATAAAATGGTAGCTCAAGTCATGAGCAACATTCAAGGCCTTAAAGGTGAGGTTAGAGTTTGGACTGAACACCACAGGAAGCAGCTCTGAACTATGTAGACATAGCCTAATGGAAACATTACCAGAGTACAAAATAATAGAATGTGCTTCCTAAAATATCACAACACGTAAATCAACTCACATTTCATCATTCTAATGCATTAAGAATAGCTAATGGCAATATTTGGTGATTCCCTCATTTTTCAAAAATGTGCCCACACTCTCCCTTCTAGTGATTTATACTATTGTAGGTCTCTCTCTTGCTGACTTTGGCATCATGATTGCGTTAAATAATCCAGCTGATCTTCGCTCAGCTCTCACTGCTAGCCTCTCTATCACAATGACCCCTAGTCTATGGAACTGCATATTTGGTTTTCTTTCAGAGTTAATGGAGACAACTGTGTCCACATCTCTGTCGTGTCCATTAAGTCCCTGCTTAGGCCCTCATTCTCTATGTTTTTGGCTCCTGCCCTTCAGTCTGACTCATATTTCCCAAACCCCTGACTCATGCTGCTTTCTTTCTCTTATGCAACATTTTAATCTCTGCAATGTTCTTTCCATAATTTGATAACTTACCACGACATGGAGTCCCTTCACTGTGTTTTCATGGGCAAAGATTTTGTGTACCTTAAACGCTTTAGATTTCTACTTAAACTTTTCTAATTTGCGCTGCTTTACATTTAGGGAATAATTCAGAACTACTTTGGAATAAGTCATCATTGACCAGAAGGTGTATTTGATGAGAATGCACTGAAATAGGAGTAAGGGGACTGACATTATTTTTATTCTGTCACTGCTTCTATGATCTAGGGCCATGGCATCAATTATTTTTCTGTTTTTCCATCTGTAAAATAGACTATCTATCCTTAATGATAATGCACAGGTTAAAAAAAAGTTCAGAATTTTCAAAATATATCTTTTTGTTTCCAGACCATAAATCCTCAGAGTGAAATAACCATATTTTGACTAGTTCTTAGTGGGACACTGTGCATGTTTGTAAATATAATTTGATTGTAAAGAAAAGGGAGTAGTAAATTCAAGTTGCTGCTATTTATTGATCTGTGTAGATCTAAAACCTTATTTTATGTCTTTCCCAACCATTACTAATTTCATCTCATAAATGGAGTAAAGTAGGAAAAAAGTCGAGATTCATGTTTGCTATAAGGAGGAGTTACTGAAGGAGTTATTCCTGGTTGCTTTCTTTCTTTTTTTATTCCTTCCTTCCTTCCTTCCTTCCTTCCTTTCTTTTTATTTCTTTCCCTCCCCACCCCCCCCTTCTTCCTTTCTCTAGTGACAGGACAATACATTAGTTCCCAGCAAAGTACTCGTTCTACTTCATCTATGAAATTTTTGAATAAAAGGGACTCATTGGGTGAAGATCTTATAGTTATTTTGGATATTAATCTTATTTTTCAATATAATCCTGGAAGGTAGCAACTATCTCAACAAGTGCTGAGATATTGCTATTTTACTGCTGCCTCATCCATTAATAGCTATTAGTAATGATAACCTGAGTAATCAAGACATTAAATTATGTTGATTGAAATCTGACTAAGGATGAGGTATGTAATATTTTATATAACTTCACACTCAAATTTGTTAAAATTCTAAAATTAACTGATATAAAAACAGGTAAATACTTAACAGTATTTAAACATCTGTTATTTGATTAGGAAAATTTGGATTAAATCAAAGGCTTGTAGATCTGATTTCCTTGATTTAATCCTAATAACAGCCCTGTGGAATAACTGTCTCATTATCCTCAATTTTTGGATGAGGCAGGAGGATGCCACAGAAATGTAGGTTGATGAGTGACCTGCCCAAGGTCACACAGAGCAGAGATTCAAACTTAAGATTTCTATTTTGCTTCTGCAATTTAGGTCTCCAGAAAGGCTTATTTCTTAAGAGTTATGGATAGCAGAAGTTTTATCGTAGTCATATATATATATTTCATATGTATAGAATTTCTTATACATATATATAAATTTCTTATATACATTATATACATTTTTTTTTCTTAGAATTAAAAAAGAAGGTTGTTAATCTTTAGCACATTGATTCTTCCCTTGCATCTTTCGTCTAAATTAGAATAACATTCATAACTTTCCAAGTCTTCTGTTTCCCTCCCCAGTTCTTAGCCAATTATCAACAACTTTTGTCAAAGACTTTCTATTTCTCTTGCTGCTTCTTTCATAGCACTGGAATCAGGTTTATCTGGGCCAAATGCCCAGTTCTAGTTAGCTTTTCACCCTTCTGAAATTATCAGCTAGAATTCACCCAAGCTAAGCAGTTCTAGTGGAGAAAATAAATACTGAAATTAAGTAACAAAAGAGGACTGTCTTTGTTGATGGCCAGCAGTAGATTTATAGTTCTAGATTCTTATCTGTTCTTGCAAAACAGATTGTTAATAGTTTGGTGTGCTTTAAATGATAAACAAAAATATCACCAAAATCAACAAATATCAGCCTCCTTGATAGTTAATATCTTTGTTTTAGAGAGTGGTGAATCAAGTATCCTGGAAGTCCTTGGCATTGCACTGTGTCCTAACAGAACCTTGAAATATGCTGTTCCCATATGGAAAAACGTACACGTACTTGGGGTTGCTTTACCAGCAGCAGTGATAGATTTGCACTGCACACTGACCCTTTTTCACCTAGTCTCCACTGTGGCTAGTGGTGTTCATTTGCGAGATGACTGGATGAGCTTAGATATACAGTTCATGTCTAACCTCATGAATTCATATCTAACATTCATGAGTGTAGGGGAGAAAACCAACTGGTGAACATGAACAACCAACAGTGCCTCATCTGTACCACACGCAAACCAAATGGACCAATCATAGGCTAAAACAGGAGAACAAGCAAGGACGCAAAGACCTTAACCCTCATTCTTCAGCTTTTTTGCACACTGGCAAAGTGGAGCTTATTGCTTTCAGAATCTTAAGGGAAAAACAGTTCCTCCTGATAAATGATTGTTAATTGTCAGGAGTGTTCTCTGGCATCTCTGTGAATATGTCACCCCCAGGTAAACTCCCTTATTTCTTCTTAAACTTAATTATCCATTTAAAAAATGTTTGGGAAAAGATGACCCTGGTATTTGGAATGATATTACAATCAATCATGAATCTACAACCTTGTGGAGGTAAAACTGTATTTTGAAACAAGCAGCACCATCAGTCTTTGCTCTAGGGTGGCTCAGTACCAGGAATTAAAGACTCTCTGTGTGAAAGTTCAAGCCTATCCCATACAAGCTGGGGATCTACTTCAAACTGGATGGCCTTCAGAGGAATGATGATCCCATCTTATGAGGGGATACCTTTGCACTGATATTTCAGTTGTGTTTTCTTGGTGCTCTACTGCTCCATCTTGCCCCTTCCACCTCCCTCCTATCTCCAGCTCCAGATCAAACCCCTGGAGAGGGATGAACTGAATGGAGACTGAGTACATTCAACTGAGTCCACCATGCCCTCCGTGAGCACTGTGATTTGATTCCTGGCCCCTTCCTTGAGGCCTTACAGTCAGATCGGTCAGTCTCTCTAGCCCAAAGCACACACATTCCTGGCTTACTCCTTCAGGCCAATCATCATTTGAGGTCACATAAGCCCCTCGCTATGGCAATGCCAATTATAAAAAGCATGGCTTGGTGACCTCCTAATTGTTGTTCATTCAACAATAAACAGCTTTTGTGCCCACTGAATTGAGGCATACTACTAAATTTGCTGAGTGTAACTTGGCAATACTTCTCCAAATCATTAACTGCCTAAGACTTTGAAAATAAAGTTTATCTTTGTGCCTCTTGCCTTCAGAGCATGTTACATTCTTGTGTGTATTTTCCTGCCCATTTCATTACACTGTACTTATGATGTTTCTGCACAATGTTTCCCTGTATGCCTCAGGGCCCTTATATTTTTATGAATTCCAAATGGATAGGTAGGATGAAGGGAGTGAGGGGTGTGACTCACCAAATTTGTACTAAATTCCTTTTTCTTTTCTCTTTTTAATTCAAAATTCTAACACAATGAAAAGCATTGAAAGGATAAATATGTGAGTAAATCTTAATGAATACCGACTTTATAAAGCAATAATAGTGAGGTCTTTTGTGATTTATAAAAAATTAGAATTAAAATACATGAGGATAAAACACATAGGTTGGCAGGAAGGTAAATGGAGTTTAAATATTTTAAGGTCCTTCTTTAGTCTGGGAAGAGGTAAAACTACCAATTTATTTTGGACTTTGATAAGTCAAGGGTACATGTTAAAGTATTCCCTAGGGAAAACACTAAAGAATAAAGAGTATAAAACTACAAATCTAATACAGGGGAGAATGGAACAATACAAAATAGTCTATCATTTTAGACAGAAAGCAAAAAAGGAAAGAAAAAGAAACTGAAATGTGCAGAATGAAAAAAAAAACACTCAAATAGTATAATGGTAGTTTAAACCTAAACATATTAGTAGTTACATTAAAGGTAAGTGAATTAAATGCTCTTATAAAAACCAGAAGTTCTCAGGTTGATTACAAAAAAAAAACCCCAAATATGCTATTTCAAGAGAAATGATTTAAATACAAGGACACAGATAGATTAAAGAAAAAAGATGGAAAATATACTATACAAACAGCAACCAAAAGAAAGTTGGCTTTGTAATATTAATATCAGATATATTTGACTTTAAGGGAAAAAAGATTACAAAGAATAAAAGTAATACTGTGTAATGATAAAAGTTTAGTTCACCAGGAAAATGCAGAAATTCTAAATTTAACTGCATTTAATTATGTAGCCTCAAATAATCACATAGCCTTATAGATAAAGCAAAAATGGATAAAACTAAAGGGAAAAATGAAGAAACGCAGTAAGAGATACCTCTTCCAGTAACCAAAAGAATAAACATACATTTTCAGAAATGACAGAAAATATGAATTACATGATTAAAAACTTTGAACTGACATATATAGAAACATGACACATAACCTTTCAGAAGGTTACAGTGTTATGTACAGAACATACCTTTTCAAGTATTGAGGAAACATTAAAGGAAAATGATTATATGCTGGTCTTAAGACAAGCCTAAATAAACATCAAAAGTTGCAATATACAGATTTTGATCTCTAACTACAATGCAAATAAGATAGAAATAGCAACAACAGTGATGACAAAACTAGAAAAATCCCCTCTTTTGGAGAAGAAGACATACTCTTCAGAAGAACTCATCATTTAAAGAAGATAACAAAATTGAAATTTAAGACTATTTCAAACTGAATGAAAATGAAAATGTTACGTATTCAAATCTGTGGGAAAAAATGCCGGCCCTTAAGGAGGCCTATAGTTCCTCCTCTCCTTACATTATCCTATCTTCCCCCCCTCCCTCAACCCCAACTGTACTCAACTTACAAGATGAGATTTGTATCTGAGCTAGTCTGCTGTGAAAGTGGACTTCAGGTTTTTGAAGGGCTGCTTAGAGAAGATGGAAAAGATCTTGACCATGTCTTTCCAAAGAGCAGAACTAGAATAAACAGGTAGAAATCTAAGAAAGGCAGATTTTAGTTCAGTGAAAGAAAAAAATGCTGTGGTCACTGGAAATTTTAATACATTAGGAGATAATGAGGTTCCTATCACTGGCAATATACAGATGGTGCAATATGAATCCCAGTAGTGGAGGTGGGGTGGGGATTTGACCAGTTACCTGTGTTAAAAGATCGTGCTAGGGGGTGAAGGGGAAGCTGAGATGAAGCGAGAGAGTAGCACAGACATATATATACTACCAACTGTAAAATAGATAGTCAGTGGGAAGTTGTTGTATAACAAAGGGAGTCCAACTCGAGGATGGAAGATGCCTTAGAGGACTGGGGCGGGGAGGGTGGGGGGGACTCGAGGCGGGGGGAGTCAAGGAAGGGAGGGAATACGGGGATATGTGTATAAAAACAGATGATTGAACTTGGTGTACCCCCCAAAAATAATAAATAAATAAATACAATTAAAAAAAAAAAAAGATCGTGCTAAAGTACTGCATGCAGATATGGCAGAATGTTAACAGTTTCTGAATCTGGATGGTGGGTGTTCAATGTTCATTGTATCATACATTCAACTTTAAGTTTGAAAATGCTGATAAAAAACATTTAAAACTAGATGCTGTATCCACCCCAATATAGAAAGTTGTGAGGATTCAACAAGATTAAATATCTATACTTTCTCTCTTTGATATGATGTACATACATATATTTTTGTATATACACAATATATATTGTGACGCTTACTTTTATACTTTTATAATTTTTCCTCTAACATCTGAAAAACTCGCTCTATGATAAAGTATAGCAAGAAAGATCTCATCCTAAGTGGTTATTTACTCTCTCTTCCTTGAGCAAGGAAGTAGTGAAGAAATTCTAGACTTATTATTCCTTGTTGGTATTAAGAATTTTTCAAGAAGGAAGACTCTGCAGCCTTAATCATATTAAGGCATAAGGTTATTTGGTGTTCAAAATGTTAAATGCAAGCAACTATCAGCTTGTGCCCACATGTTTCATATGCCATTAAACCAAGTGAGATCTGACATTTTAGTTTTGTCCCAAATTGATACTATAGTTACCATTTCCCTCAAGTTATTCATGAATCATCATGCATACCTGAATTTAATTTGCTGATAAATTGTGTTTGACATACATAGGCTGTGGGATATCCCCCCAGCCCCTGTGTTAAAACACTTTCAGTGATGTGAAGCAATAGCACTCAAATAACTCCCGAATATGAGCTCAAGGAGTACCTAAAGGCAATAGAGGACAAAAGAAAATACTGTTTCCTAAAACTATGACCTGGTGAGTTTTTTTTTTTTTAATTAATTAATTATTTATTTTATTTTTTATTTATTGGCTGCGTTGGGTCTTCATTGCTGCGAATGGGCTTTCTGTAGTTTTGGAGAGCAGGGGCTACTCTTCATTGCAGCGTGCAGGTTTCTCATTGCAGTGGCTTCTCTTGTTGCAGAGCATGGGCTCTAGGTGCACAGGCTTCAGTAGTTGTGGCACATGGGCTCAGTATTTGTGGCACACGGGCTCAGTATTTGTGGCTCGTGAGCTCTACAGCACAGGCTCAGTAGTTGTGGCACACAGGCTTAATTGCTCCACAGCATGTGGGATCTTCCCAGACCAGGGCTCGAACCCACATCCCCTGCATTAGCAGGCAGATTCCTGACCACTGTACCACCAGGGAAGCCTGACCTGTTGAGTTTTGATGCTAAAGAATTCTCAAGCTAGCATATAAAATAGTCTTTGGACTTTTAAGTGAGTTTGGGGCATTTTACCTTACATTTCCATTAGAAGCGAAAATACATTTGGACTATATATTCTCTGAAATCTCAGTTTTAAAAATCTGAAATTAGAGCTCACTTTGCTGAAATCCTGAACACTGTTGTAAAAAGGATTCATTTTTCAGCTCTTATCTCTTCTGCCCTCTCTAACGCAAAATGTTGGAACCTGGGAAACCTGAAAAACATGCTTTTGCTTCTTGGGGGCCATGACCGTTTCTTCTTCCTTTCTTTTTCATTTTTCAGCAGTAACTTCTCCCTCATCCTAATCTGTAGAATCAAAGGAGGGTTTAAAATGGGCTTATCTTTCTGGACAGGATTAAATGGCTCTGTTGGCAGAGTGGGATGAATAGAAATTTCTCCTCAATGTTTTAGTGCAGTACTGTGTACCTGTAAAGTTACATACTTGCCTGGAATTTAGAGTAGCTTAATGCTTGTTTGGCAGCATAAACTCTGAAAAAAATCTTGTGGGGAAACATGCCCTGTACACAGTTTCTCTCTGCAGAGTACAAAGGGAGATGGACCTGAGCCAGTTATGTAGTTGATGTGTTAAAGGTAGATGCCAAACTAAGTCAGTCTTTAAGAGAATTTCTTGGCATGAATAAACACAGATGAAAAAAAAAGTCTATGTTTTTAGATCTGCTATATACACTTAAAATAGTTACTGCATGGAGCACATCTGTGGAGTCCATCATATTCCAAGTTTTCAGAAAGAAAATGGAAAAATTGAGCAATTCATATTGTTAATTTTAAAATTAGCCTAGAATTATTTCTCCCTAGAAATGTAATAACTTGTTTATGGAAACCTTTAAGTGAAAACCTTTGGCTTCAGGCAGATATGTGGTCAATGTGGATGACTGTGAGGCTGCCACATAGGTGTGAGGAGGTCCCCTGTCCGTGACCTTCAGCTACAGATCACTTTTCATGGCTTTCAGAATTAGAACCACCATACCATTTACTCACTGCATAGTATTTTTAAGTTCTAAATTATTTTATTTGAGGTTGTTTCTTTCTTTAGTTGCTTGTGCTAGCTTTTTTTCTAGCCTTATTTTACCAAGAATTAGAGTTTATGGGAGGACTTGATCTTTTTAGAAAGTCTGAGAACCACAGAACAAATGTTTTCCTTATGCAACTCCCTGACAGAAAGATTTGAAATACGACCGAGACAGAAGAGTGGGTAAGATCATGAGTTTCAGGGTCAAATAAGTCTCAGTTCAAATCCAAGCAACACCATGTTTTCGATATGTGTCGGGGGAAAGTCATTTAACCTTTCCAAGTCTCACTGCCATGTCTGTCAAGCAGGGATAATACACATTTCTTCATGTTCTTGTGAGGACTAACTGAAGTAATACACACCCCAAATGGCACCTGGTTGACACTATGGGCTCAATAAATTGTATTTAACACTGTGAAGTTGCTATACATTGTTTTACATCAGGGTGGTACTTCTGTTTTAGACAAGTGGAAGGAAGCAAGAAAACTGCATAAAGGCAGGGCTTTTAATATAGTTTTCTATGTCCTTGCATGCAATTACACATCCTATCTTGGTTTCCAATGAGGAGGAACAATCGTAGCCTCGAATGACTTCCCTTCCTTTGGCATATTCAAGATGAATGGATGCAAGAACAGGCAAAATTGGCCTTTCTTTCTTGAAGTTATTTCTCATTAGGGAAATTGCAAACATTCACATACACATGATCTGGCAAAACAAAAAGAATCTAGCATCTTTTGTATTTCATAATATCTTGTGATATGAAGGGATATTTGGTGGCAATAGGACCCATCCACAGAAATGGAATATTAATGTTTATGAAGACTACTTAGCAAACGTAGCTTTAACTAGAGCTCTAATTAGAACCTATGTGTAACTCTGAGAGAGAGCTTTTGTGTGAACAAGTTCTAGCTATGAAAAAGCTGTGAAAATGTAAATTTTAGAAGCAATTTTTATTTATTATATTGACTATGTCAAGGATATTATGTCCATCATCTTTCAAGGCAGTGATGAAATCACAGATCAGAACTAGAGAACAGATGGGGAATATTTTCAAATGTAGTGGAAAAAACTTGATGTAAAGTCAGGACAAGTATTTCTGGGTGTTTGTTCACAACAACAAGGCTCGGTGTTAGACACTGAGATGAAAACACGGGATGCCTAACTTCTCAAGTGAGCAGGTCTGAGGAGTGTCCACAAAACCCAATGGTGATCTGTATCATTTGTAGTTAATGAAGGATGCATTCAATCCTATCACACGGGAGGATTTGATCTGGAGTCAATTTTTGTTTGTTAAAAGTTATGCTAGAATATAGTAAAAAGTCATGGCATATTAGAAAAATATCCTTTGGAATATTAATTTTGGTTTCTTTAGACACCGAATGACTTCCAAATGCTTTCCTTATAGCCATATGAAAATTATATATGTGTATATGATGGATTCTTATTCCTATATTACAGGTAAAAAAGAGAAAATTAATAGGAAAAATTAAAGAATTTTAAGCCTGAGGAAAAACACTATGCTTATGGTGTCAGTGTGGCAGATCAGCAGGTGACAAGGCTGACTTCCTTCTCTGTTGTCTTACTATCCCACCTTTTTGCATCCTGCATTTCTGACTCCTTCCTATTCAGTATTCGATTTTGCATTTGCCCTTTCTCAGTTTCACCTCAGCTGGGCAGACCATTCTTTTACCCTGAGAATTCTGACTGCTGCCACATCCAAGGCAGTAAGAGGACCACCTCCCACTGGTGTGCAGGCCTTGGGCACTGCAGCTTCAGCAATGGTTTCTGAGTGCTGTTTCCCTGGCCCAGTGCTGTGACTCTCCAGTTCACGCCTCAAGAGCGCGGCAGGCTGTCCCCGCCATCTTCCTCTCCTCAGTGAGCTGGGCTGCTATCCAGGCCCCAGAACCCCAACACCAGCTACCTAATCCTGTGACTACTCACACAGATGTCAGTAAAACACAGAAGGTACTGTATAATTGAATGAACCTAACTGCAATATTACAGGTAGTTTTATCTAAAAACTAGTCCTTTCATCAATGCTATCTTATATTGTCCTCCATATCAGCAAGGCTACATACTGCCATGTGCAAACACATGTTGCCACTTGTCTGCCTTTGACCATGAGCCTCTCTCCAACCCTTCTATCTTGTCAGGATAGATTCCCCTTCTAGGTCCAGCTCACATCCACCTTCTTTAAGCTTCTTTTACCCAGGCGCCTTTGGCCAATGTAAGATGACTGCAGAAAGAAGCTTGTCCAACTGACCTCTGGGACTGCTGTATCCACAAATGATCCTTGCTAAGAAAGAGGAATAGCAGCATACTTGCTATCTCTGGAAAATCAACTACCTTGGAGAGATCTTGGACAGCTGTCTCCCCTACCCGACTTCTCCTTAACTAGACTCACCTTAAAGATGAAGGGGTGCCTCAGGCACTTTGTCTGTCTTAGGATCCTAAACAAGTTTTTCTCCAACTACTGGATTCTGGGATTCTCCATTAGGAAACCAGCAGCTGAAAATCCCTAGGCACACATCAGTGGCCTATATAATTTTATAGCCTCAATTTGTTGAAGGTACCAGTTGAGCTTTCCATTAGATTTGATGTGTAAATTCTAGCACTATTATATTATAAAGTGGCAAAACACTTAAGATAAATAACACTCAATGCTTCCATAGTATTTATACAATTATATTGTCACTACAATAATTTTTTTACAAGATTGGGGGTGTTACACCAAATAAGGTAAATGTGTAGAACTTCTCGTAGCTTCTGCAAAGACTGAGTTACAACTTTATTTTCAAACTAGTCTTCCAGTAAGTGTGAGTACAAATTTTAAGATGGAACAAATCTCAAGTAGTAAAAAATCCTTTAAGAGTTTACGGTTCTATTCTGTGTGGATAAAAGCACAATGGCTTGGAACAATGACTAAATGCCGAGTAGAATTTTAAGGCTGGATTTGACTTTAGAAGCTTTTCCTTAAGCTAAGCCATTTCCCCCACTCTGTTATATTTGATAAAGATTTAAACTTACAAATAGAACTGTGCTATTTTTATAATGAAACTCATACTTAATTTGCCTTTGTAGCACTGGTATAAGTGAAGATTAAAACCAGCCCTAATTAACTACAATAAAATTATCTTACTGGGTTAACAAATTTAAATTCAGAAATAAGTTTAAAAAACAAATGATGTATTTACCTCTTCTGTAAGCAAAGCTGATTATGTCACTCCCCCCTATCTTCAGGATGAAATTCAAACTTTTTAACATGACATGCAAGGCTGTTCATGATTTGACTTTTACCTATCATCTTGTACTGCTCACTGAATTATACAGAATACATTTCTTTCTTCTGTTTTCTACTTAATGACCTTAGCAAATGCCTCTGTATAGAACACTCTTTCTCTTTCCCTCCTTTCCTTCCCTCAGTTCATTCAAGGATAATTCCCATAACTTTCCAAGACTGAGGCCTGGTAGTACCTTCTCTGGGAAGTTTCTGAAAAGGGGCTCAAAATTTCACATTGCTGTTACTGTCTACTTGCTCAGACTGTGAACTCTTTGTGGGCAGGCACCATAAGCTTTCACCCTTGTATTCTCAACACCTACTGTGCTTTGCACACAGTAGTTACTCAACTCAGGCTTGTTGAATAATCTCACACTTTGAAATTACGTGTAGGGAAACAGCTATAGGATACCTCTGTGGTCTTGTCCCAGCTCCCAAACTATAAGCAACAAAGCAAATGTTAAAATATGTTCCCCTCCATCTTATTATTCCCAAATGCGGGATAAAGTTAAAAAGCAAATCTAGACAACTAACACATCTTCTCAAGCAGACTCCACTCTTGAGAAGAAAAGTATAGGCAAGACTATTGTTTATGAAGTGTTCCTTCATAGATGGACACTTACATAGATCAATAAGTGGACAGATCGGGTGTTTTGCCTTTGCAAAATTCTAGTTCTGGGTAGGTCTTCAAAAAACAAAGACAAAACAAAACAAAACAAACCAACCCCCTGCCCCTCAAACCAAAGAGTATCAAGAATTAGTGAAGTGATCTCTAAATCCAGTTAAAATTCCTTTGGATTATTCCATAGGCTAAACTATATATTCTTATGTTCTTAAGTTCTTGCTTTATTAGCTTAGCAGTCTAGCCTCACCCTCACTCCAAAACTGCTGTTCCCCTTTTTGTATTCCATTTAAATTCTTATTTTTAAACAAAGATCATTTTTAACTGGAAGTGCATTTCCCCTAGACATATCAGGAGAACTTGTTGCGCTCCTCTATTTATAACCAGATTACTCCCTTAGTTCATGCTTATTTACAGAATGGATGGTAGGAGACTCACAGAGGAGAGTAGGCCAATGCAACTGCCTCTTGCCGTAATTTTCTATAATTGCAAAACCTTATTATAACTAGGGCATGACTCTGCTTAGGTTGTATTCATCACATATGGAAGTGTCACAGCCTTAAACATATTAAAATAAGAGAAACTGTTGTTAAAGGTCTATGTTTAGACATAGTTTATGGTTAGAGACTTGCTCCATATTCCTTCAGTCATACATTATGACTAACGAACATTCTACAGTTTAATGGATGTGGGCGTGAAGCAGAAAGGCTGATTGTTAAGAAAATCATTTAAGGGCTTACCTAGCTCCTAATTGGTTATTTCATTGGGTGCAGGAGCTGAAATTACACCAAAATGTTATTAATTTACAAATTTGATGTTTACCTTTGTAGTACATATGAATAAATTTATTGCTAAACAGTATTATAAACTGTTTACTACTTGGAGTGGAACTTGTTTAGCATCATCATTTGACTCAGGAGAAGCACCTGCATGCAAAAATAATGAATGTGTCTGTTAGAAATAGTTTTTAAAAAATTATTAAATTATTATTATGATTCTGAAAATAGTCCCTGTGGAGTAAGCTCTTTTTATACCTCTTATTAGCATCGTTACTGTATGTACTAACTTGAAAGTTAGTACAACTCTTTCTCCAGAAACTCACTCAAGTGTCAGTCAGTCAGACTGACATATGCCCTCTCTGTGCCAGTCCCCCACCCCCGTCCCATTAGGATGATTTAACACATTTAATCATACATGTATGCTTATTTTTCCTCCTCGTCCTACAACTATCTGGTTCTATCCTACAACTGTTCCGGGTTCTACATAAATTTCCTCCAATGACTTTCCTATCCTGTTTCCTGCTACCCCTATAGTAGTCCCTCTTTCCCTCACCCTAAAGAGTAATGCAATACGGTCACCATTACTCTGTATACAGGGTGTCCACCCAGCAAATCCTGCCCTTTCCCTTCTCAGGTTTATTAATATCCAGTTCATCCCCCATGACCCATATCACATCTGCTCCCTCCACAAAGCCCAAACTGGCCCTTGGTTGCAGCAACCAATCCCTCCTTTGGACCTCTCCAGTGCTTCTTGGTAACCATCATTACCATTGACTACATGGGGACTAAGGCTCGCAACTAGGGTTTTGTTGACTTTCATTGTGGACCTGAATTATTTGTATTGGTTAATTTTCTTTTCTTTTTTTTAACTGTGGTACAGTTGACTACATCATGTTAATTTCAGGCATACAATATAACAATTTGATATTTGTGGATATTGCGAAACGACCACCACAATAAATCTAGTTAATCTCTGTCACCATACATTGTTACAGATTTGTTTTTCTTATGATAACTTTTAAGATCTACTCTCTTAGCAACTTTCAAATATACAATACAGTGTTATTAACATAGTTGCCATGCTGTACATTACATCCCCATGACTTATTTATTTTATAACTGAAAGTTTGTACCTTTTGATTCCCTTCACTTATTTTGCGCCTCCCCCTCAACTCTGGCAACCACCGATCTGTTCTATCTATGTATCATTTAATTTTTTAAAATCTGACCTTACCTAACCTCTTCAGATAGACTGAAAAGTCCTTGTAAGAAAGGTGGTATGTCTAAGCATCTAGTACAGTTTGAACATATATTAACTGAATGCACTGATGCATAAATTGATGAATAAGTGACTAAAAATCGAACAAATGAATGTGTGAATGGTACAGATTTCAGCGTATACATGGAAAAACATATCCTAAATTTACACTAACAATTTGGAGTCTACTAAGGAAAAGAATGATGGAGTTCTTAAAAGCCAGGGCTCTTGAAATTTAAATTATCCTTTAATGTCTACAGGGCAGAAAAGTAGTGGGTCCAGTGAGAATAGCCAGAAATGGGCTCTTTTAGTTCTATAATCCTTCTGTTGAGTCCTGTGTGTTTAGCAATTTAAGATCAGCATGAAGTTATGGTGACAATCTGGCCACACAATGGCCCCCTTTCCTTCTATCTAAGGAGGGATCATGACCTCATTCTCTGAGAAGTGGAATCTCCTCCAAAGCATTTGAAGACCACGTCTTTCAAAGATTAAATGAAATGCAAAATGGGTCCAGGACAAAACCAATCTTACTAAGAGAGCATACACGAGTTATGGGGGGAAGAGTCATTGCTAAGTTATATACGTATTTTTTTTCTGAACCTTTGAAAAGATCAACTCTGGTTTCAGTTTAATTTTTTTTTTTTTCCAAAAGAAACCTACATGGCCACTTCTTCAAATTTGTTCCAGATGGATATAGTCATAGAATGATTGATTATCCACTCAGTTGTGAGCTATGTGGTTAAGCTCAGAAACCTACAACAAACTGGTTTGGAGCTGTGTTTCAGGGTAAGTGGCAGAAAGGATAATCCTTAAACTGTCATTTTAGAGTTAGTGATGAGGAAAGAGGAATTTAGTGAGGCTACTTATGTCAAGAGAATGTATTAGCAAATGGATGGCTGAATATGAGGAAATCTTATGAGCATCATACTTTTTTTTTTTCCCTCTGTCCTTCATGGTAAGGGGAACCAGATCTGACTGGGAGCCCCGCCGAGGGCTGCCCCAGCTCTCGCTGCCTGCTTCATGAACCAGCCCAGCCTCCTGGGGATGCTCCAGGCCGGAGGCCAGAGGCTGCCTTCTACCTGGCTGCTGAGGCACCCATTTATCCTACTACTCAGTCAACAGGCCCACAGAGGTTTTTATTATTGGCATCAGAGACACCTGAGAAAATCTGGAAACTAATTCTGGGGGAGACTGGAACCAAGGAGAAAACGTATGGCTCTCCATACAGGGCTGTATCATGCACGTTAAAAAGCAATTTAAGAACATTTGGTCCAGTTCCATTTTCTTTAAGGAAAAAACCCTTTCCATTGGATTTTGGTTATTCCTTTTAATAGCTGCATTAGCCTTTTCTCTATTCTTTCCCTCTGGTTAAGTCACAATCTGGCTGTCAGAATATTCTTTTGGGGAGATGGGATGTGGCTGGTGGCCTTCCCGAATGCTACCATCTGATTTTATAAGTTCGTCAATTTCTTGGTTGCCAACATCAGGGTGATTTTCTATTTTTGCTCATTTGTCCTTTTTCTTTTCCTTTTCCCTTAGAGTGCTATTCTACTTCATTATTGCCTACTTGTTGAAAAACAAACCACTATTTCGCCTCTTATCAAGCTAACTGCTCCTTAGAACCCAAGAAAGTTCATGTTGGATTTTATGGCTTCTGAATTTTTAAGTCTTACACAACTTATTTATTGTAACCTCAGGTTATATTTAGCACATCTCCTAGTAGAATTTTGAGGCAAAAGAAAAGATGTAAACGTATTTAAACACAAAAATGACGACTCTAGGAGCAGGCTTTTCAGTAGACTATAGGAAGAAAAATGTGACTGAAACAGAACAGAGATTTCTATGAGAGAGATGGAGAACATTTTCTTTGATTCCCTAACAAACACACAAATATCACAGATGTCTAGGACAAAAGTTCACGCTGAAGCAAGAACAGTGTTTATTAAATTTCTTTTATGTAACAGGCATGTGGATACATGCTAATCTGCAAAAATAAAGGGAGTTTTTGTGTTTGCTCTTCAGTTTTTGTTTCATGGATGTTGTTTATTTGTAGAGTGAAGTAAAGCAGGATTTTAACTAAAAAGTTTGAAAATCAGAGGACACATCCATAATTATTTAGGAGTGGTTTTGGAGAGGACTGATAGCATTTTAGAAGTTCCATGTCCATGAAGAAGAGAAGGGTACATTCATTCAAAAGGAGCTGTTAGAAGCTGTGAGGTTCTTCTTTTGAACGGTACATTGCCTGTTTCAACCACACCCATCAGGATGCGTATCTGAATGAGTCATCCAGTCTCCTGCACCGCTGCAGAGGTGGGTGCATTTTGCTTTTTAACTCATATTTTGCTTTTTGAAACCATTTAAAATTCTAGATTTATCTCTAAAGGTTTGGATGGAATCATTTCAGGGAGAATTTAATTACAGAGTGTGGTAGGCAGCTTCTGACATGTCTCCCAATGATCCCAGACTCCTGGCATTCACACGCTTGACTGTGGGCTGGATTTAGTAGCTTGTTTCTAATGAACAAAATATGGCAAAAGTGATGGACTGTCACTTCAGTGATTGAGTTACAAAAGACTGTGACTCCAGTCTTATTAGCACTCTCTCTTGCTGGCACCTTCTCTTACCCTTTCCCTTGCATATGCTAATGAAGCAGGCTGCTGTGCTGCGAGATGCTCTAGGGAGAGGTATATGTGGCTAGGAATTGATGGAGGAAGAACTCATGAGAAATAGAGGCAGGAAGTGAATCCTGCCAACAACCACTAGTTGAATGAGCTAGGAAGGGAATTCTTCCCAGTCAAGCCTTGAGACAACTGCAGATTGTGAAAGACACAAAGCCTGAGGACCCAGCTAAGTTGTACTTTGATTCCTGACCCAGAGAAACTGTAAGATAATAAATGTTTGTTGTTTTAAGCTGCTACATTTTAGGGCAACTTGTCACATGGCAACAGCTAACTTATAGACTTCCTTATGGTTTCTGTGTAATGGATAATAAAATGCATGAGCTTGGGAAAGACTGATTGCTTTGGTTGTAAGCCTGGTTTGACTCTGAGGCTGAAAAAGATCCTGAAATATGAAATGAACAAACGCATAGGCTTTAAACAGGTTGTTCTTTGCTGAAAGGTATTCATGTCCCCTAATGAAGGCAGGAACTCTTAATTCAAAAATCAAGAAAATAATAAAGAAACTAACATTTAATATTGTCACCTGTATGTTTCAAATAAGTTTATAGTAATACATGCAAAAATTATATTTACTCTGCACCAAAACAAAAACAAAAACAAGACAAAAACCAAAAAAACAAACAAAAAAACAACTTCTTTCCAAGCTAGGATTGAAATGGAGTCCTTGGCTGTGTCATGAACCATAATAATTACCCATGTCAGTATCTGGAGGGAAGATTGCAGTGATCTAGCTTTTAAAGCTTCAGTATTTGGTCCAGACTTTTAGCAAACAACCAGTACTAGGTGTAAACTGTTTTGTCAATAAAGCTGCAAGTCATTAGAACTGTCTGGTTTTTTGCTTCTGAGTCATTAATGCTATTATAATCACAGAATACACTTGCATTCTTCTCAGGGCAGATTTTAACTTGCTCTGGTATGTTTTCCTGATAAAAATGCCATCTGAAAGGCAAAGAAGAGTTCCTATCAATAGAAATAGTTTAAACACCAGGCATGGATCAATCAAGAACCACATAGCAACTTCACTTCCAAGGCTTGTAGCCTAGACAAAGTGCACTCTCTATACCCCTCTTTTTCTTTCTCATTCTTTTAAAATTCTTTTGAATGAGAGCTGGAAGGGACAACTCTTAATTTTGACAGCTGAGAAAGCTGAGGCCCAGAAAGGTTAATTGGTATAATATAGTCAGAGTCACTTAGGGGAAAAGTCAGATGGGAACCTCTTTCTCTGGCTGAGATTCATGGAGTTTCTGCCACTTTTTGCTGCTGAAGACTACTTTCTGGATCCTCCTGAGAACTCAAGCATAAAAACATTCCACTACAGGAGAAGATTCTATTAATTAGTAAGCAAGAGACTTATCTATGTATTACAGCTGTAACTGTTATAATGGAATTTATATTGGAGAAACTGAATGTCTAATCAGAGGAGAATATCTTTTGAAAAAAAAAAAAGACAACCCCACCACATGCAGATCTAATTCTATCCAAAGTATACCACACTTTGCTAACTGCAGAAAATAGAGGATGTAGAGTCACTAGACATATCAGCTTCTTGGTTGAGAAGCACAAATTGTCAGCTACTGGAAGATAGGCTCTGCATACATCAACAAAATCTGGGAGCTTGTTGGGAATATAAGTCTTGGGTCTCACCCCACATCTACTGAATCAGAATCTTCATTTAATAGGAGCCCCAAGGAATTCGTATGTTCATTAAAGTTTGAGAATCACTGGTCTATCACACATAGCATATAGAAGATTCTCAAAAACATATTAGAAAATTGAATCCTAAATTTAAAGAATCCCTCAGCCAATTTTATAAAAAACAGCAAAACTGATTTATTCACGTGTCACCTTTTCTTTTTTCCCTCATCAGTCTTTTGAGGAAAATATACATTTATACATATATACATATGTAGAATGTGGTCATTGTAATACTATTTAATAAGATACTCTAGTAGAACCTATTTTTGATTAGAATAGTCTTATGCTTGATCATTGTCTTCTACTTTCCTATCTTGTTCTCTTTTTATCTCTCTTCCAGTTCCATTTTACACCTCTTTCGGCCTCTTACAGCTGCTCTTGTCTCTCAGAGTAAGAGGAGGTTCCTGGAAGAAAAGGATACAGCTTAGCTGTTTTCTCTATTTTGCTTTTTTTCTCCAGAAAAGTGTGAATACAGTCCTGGCCTCTACCCTCACAGGTGTTCACTGCATTATTGTTTTTTCCTTAAATGACTGATTTTCATACTGAGTGGTGTGTGGTGATGGTAGGTGGTGTCGGGGGTGAGGGCGGGGGTGCAGTGTCACTGTTACTTGAGTCATTCAGCAGAGAAGCTAGGGAAATTCCCATAACTGGCTTCAGTGTTTCATCTTAATAATATGTGGTGTATATATATATATATGTGTGTGTGTGTGTGTGTGTGTATATATATATCATGCCCACCCCCTCTTTGGTTTTACTTTCTGAAGTTTCAGTTACCCACATGGTCAACCATGGGCTAAAAATATTATATGAAAAATTCCAGAAATAATTTATGTTTTAGATTGCCCACCATTCTGAATAGCGTGGTGAAATACCTTGCCATCCCACTCCATCCTGCCCAGGACATGAATCATCCCTTTGTCTAGCATACCCTGCCCATCAACCTACTAGTAGTGTCTTGCTTATCAGATCCACTCTTTCAGGTATTGCAGTGCTTATGTTCGAGTAGCCCTTATTTCACTTAATACTGGTCCTAAGGCTCATGAGTAATGATGCTGGCAATTAGGGTTTGCCACAGAGAAACCATAAAGTGCTTCCTCTAAGTGAAAATGTGGAAGTTCTCAATAAGGAGAGAAAAAAAGTTTTGTATGCTGAGCTTGCTAAGATCTACAGTAAGAATGAATCTTCTAAATGTGAAACTGTGAAAAAGGAAAAAGAAATTCATGCTAGTTTTGCTATCAAAACTCAAACTGTAAAACTTATGGCCAGTGCATGATAAGTACTTAGTTAAGATGGAAAAGTCATTACATTTGTACAATAAGATATTGAGAGAGAGAGACCACATTCACATAACTTTATTACAGTATATTGTTAAAATTTTTCTATTTCATTATTAATTATTGTTGTTCATCTCTCACTGTGCCTAGTTTATAAATTAAACTTTATCATAGGTATGTATGTGTAGGAAAAAAATAGTATATATGGAGTTCGGTACTATCCATGGCTTCAGGCATCCACTAGGGGTCTTAGAATGTATCCCTCATGGATAAGTGGGGATACTGTATTTAAAATTGATCAGTGGGCAAGCAACAGTTAAGTTATGAATTTTCAGTGACAGCAGTTACCCAGTTATGATCATTGCAATTAAGAGGTTCACCTGACTGTAACAGAAAAGAGAAAGCTTTGCTGAGTAATAGAGTTGACATAACACTAATTGGGTCATCTATTAGAATAATTTTAAAATGTAGATCTCCAAATCAGCTGCAAAGGCTTGGTCTGACTTTGAATTTGCACTGATTCTTCTTTTCCTAATTCTAGATCTATACTGAGGAATAGGCAGGCCAGTTGCTTGCAGTTACTTTTACCCACTTCTCAGGACTTCTACTTGAGTTTTTAAGCTCTTGAGAAAGTTCAAAACATCATCCATATTTAATCAAATAAGTCATGCAATCTTCCTTATTGATGTCGTCATTATCCTCTCTTATTATAAAATGTTCCCTTTAATATGAGACCAGATACTGTGTATTTTACCAAGAAAAATACACACATTTGTTATGGATTCATAATGCTTTGGGGAATGTGTAATTCTGCCTACTCCTGACTTTGATATTATAACTAGCTTTTCTAATAATTCTTTAAAACTCTTTTAGAACCCTAATACTGTTTGTGGCCGGGTGTTTACAGTGACAACTAAATAGCCCAACTCTTTTTCTAACAGAGTAATATCCTCTTTGGGGTATTAACCATTGGTGATAGCTTGGTTTATTGGAGGCTATTGTTCTGGCATGCTTACACAATCCATTTTTCTGCTTAAATTGAAAAATCAATGAGATTTTTTAGTTTACTTGGCGTTGAACTCTAATTTACAATGGCTTTGCTATTTAACACTTTTTAAAATGAACTAGTCACCAAATAATCTTTCCCGTCTTTTCAGAACTATCATTAGCTAATTGTGGTATAAATTGCACCACAATTAAATTTACTTCTTTCATTTACCTTCTTTTTATAATTAGCTTATTCCCCCTAATTACTAAAGAAGGGAGGTCTTGCAATTGAAGTTTAGAACAAAGCCCAGCATCTTTACCAGCTTGTGTGGGAGGGCATTTTTCTCTGGCTACCTTCCTCCCTGGATTAGGGTTCTTCTGATACGCCAGGTCATGAACTAGTTTTAACAAAAGGGCCCACAGATTTTACTGGGAAGCTTAATTAATCATGAATAACTGGAATTTTCTGCCTTGTTTGTTGAGTGAAGTTTTATTCTGGGCTACATCCTGACTATATAATTTGCCAAAGTCTGAAGAATAAAAGAGTATTGGGATTCAATGTCAGTCCCAGATAGGTTATTTTCTAATCCATTCTATGATGGTCTATCTAAAAAGTTTATTTTGTTAAAAATTCAGTTGCTCATTAGAGAACACAAAGGTAGGTCAGGATGGGATCCAGGTAAATCTCTAAGAGAGATTAGTCAAGACATGATCAGGATGTTGCAGAAGTGTAAGACAACAGAGTCTGAGAGGTTACACCTTAGCACTTTTCTTCACTGTTGACTCTTTCTGTATTCCATCCAATAATGTTCTTTATTGATTAAATCATGTAGTAGCTGTCCAAGGTGCCCTATTTTCTTATCACAGGTAAACACATGAATTTAGAAAGCAGCTCCCAGTGTTGATTTTACAAGAATAATGAGAGGGGAACTGTGTTCTGAATCATTTTAGAAACATTATCAGCTTTGATCAGTTTAATTTTGGTACATATTACTTTCCTACCCAAAAATGGTGCATCTTTACGTGTTTGTGCACATGCATGTATATGGGCATGAACTTGAGTGGGTGTGTGTGTGTGCACATGTGTGAGTGTAGGTAACTGGAATAAACTAAATCTAGGCAAGAAAGGGGGCATTTAGGCTATGTAGGCAGGTTTCTGATGTGTCTTTTAACAACTTCTTTTGGAATGTCCTTTCCTTTTTTAGATGAGGTATATTCTGATATTACAAACTGCTCAGGACGGAACATGGATAAGGAGAGAAAACCATCATACACACAGTATCTCTTTAGGCCTCAAATGATGAAAAGTAGTGATTAGGAAAACAGTTTACTGGTGGGTTTTGAATGATAACAAATACCTCAATCATTAACATATTTTAGGAGAATGATTAAAGTTGAACTAATTCTCTAAGTTTCTTCAAATAAACAACAAATTCAAAGGATTCAACAACAAACTCTGAAAAACAGACTTATACCGCTCTTCATAATTTTGTTACATTTAAAAATATTGAGACAGTTAAGTTTTAAAGTGATTAGTAAAAATGTCAGCAACAATTTAATGGCATACTCATTTTGTGAATGTACGTATGAGAGGAGGGCTTTGCTGCAAAATAGTGAGAGCTAACTAATCACCACTGCACAAAACTTCTTCCCTAATCCAGGTTGTGATAGGCCGGGTCTCCAGGGTGGACACTGAATGGGAACCCTTGACTTGTTTCCTGTTTTGGACTGTTTTCCACAGTTCTACTCAAGGGAGTAGGATTAGATTCTCTGCAGCACACACAGCTGTTTAGAGTGCAAAACTTATTTCACTACAGTCTCTGGAGCTTTTCGAGATTTAACTATATGCACAAAGGCAGTTGCAGTTTCCATCATGATTCTCACTTTAGCTGGGCACACATAAAGCAATACACATAGCTTTTACAGTTGTCTCTAGTTCCACTGACTATTTCACACTCCTATTTCATGTACAGTTAAGTACAAGCTAGCTATTAGCTCCAAAGGGGCGCTCAGTAATCTGTGTTCTTTCTTTCCGGGCCCCTCAGATTCATGGATTTTCTTTCTCACTTCTCTAGAAATTCAGTTCTTCCTACCCTGGGACCAGATCAGAACTGTGCTTCTTTAAGTCACCTACAACCAATTAAGTGACTCCCCTGAATCCTACCCTTTAGCATTTAACAGAATAGATTTAAAAAGAATAGTTTCATTCCTAGCCACAGCAATCAGACAAGAAAAAGAAATAAAAGGTATTCAAATTGGAAGGGAAGAGATAAAACTGTCACTATTTGCAGATGACATGATACTCTATACACAGACCCACAAAGACTCCACACAAAAACTTTTAGGACTAATAAATTAATTTAGCAAGATAGCAGGATACGAGATTAATATATGTAAATCTATTGCATTTCTTTACACTAACAATGTAATATCAGAAAGAGAAAGTAAAAAAAAAATCCCATTTAAAATCACATAACAAATAGGAATAAACTTAACCAAGGAGGTGAAAGACCTATGTGCTAAAAACTATATAAAACACTGGTAAAGGAAATTGATGATGATTCAAAGAAGTGGAAAGGTATCCCATGCTCTTGGATTGGAAGAATTACTATTGTTAAAGTGGCCATACTACCCAAAGCAATCTACAGATTTAATGCAATCTCTATCAAAATATGACACTTTTTATAGAACTAGAACAAATAACCCTCAAATTTATATGGAAACACAAAAGATCCAGAATTGCCAAAGCAATTCTGAGGAAAAAGAGCAAAGCTGGGGGCATATCCCTCCCATACTTCAGGCAATACTAGAAAGTTACAGTAGTCAAAACAGCATGGTATTGGCACAACATATGGATCAATGGAACAGAATAGAGAGCCCAGAAATAAACCCATATGCCTACAGTTAATTAATCTACAATAAAGGAGACAAGAATGTACATGGAGAAAAAGACAGTCTCTTCAACAAGTGGTGTCGGGAAAGCTGGACAGCTACATGTAAATCAGTGAAATTAGAACAATCCCTCACACTATATACAAAATAAACTCAAAATGGTTTAAAGACCTAAATGTAAGACATGACACCATAAAGCTCTTAGAAGAGGATGTAGGCATAATATTCTCTAACATAAATTGCAGGAATACTTTCTTAGATCACTCTCCCAAGGCAATAGAAATAGAAGCAAAAATAAACAAATGGGCCAAATCAAACTTAAAATCTTTTGCACAGCAAAGTAAAGTATCAACAAAATGAAAAGACAGCCAATGGAATGGGAGAAAATATTTGCAAATGATGTAACAGACAAGGTTAGTATCCAAAATATACAAACAGCTCATACAGCTCAATATCAAAACAAAACAAAACAAAACAAAAAAATCAAAAATGGGTAGAAGACCTAAACAGACATTTCTCCAAAGAAGACATACAGATGGCCAACAGGCACAGGAAAAGATGCTCAACATCACTAATTATTAGAGAAAGGCATATCAAAATAACAGTGAGGTATCACCTCACACTGGTCAGAAAGGCTATCATCAACAAGTCTACAAATAATAAGTGCTGGAGAGGGTGTGGAGAAAAGAGAACTCTCCTACACTGCTGGTGGGAATGTAAACTGATGCAGCCACTATGGAAAATAGTATAGAGGTTCCTTTAAAAACTAAAAATAGAGCTACCATATGATCCAGGAATCCCACTCCTGGGCATATATCTGGAAAAGATATATGCAGCCCATATATCTATAATTTGAAAAGACACATTTAGCCCAATGTTCGTAGCAGCACTATTTACAATAGCCAAGCCAAGACATAGAAACAACCCAAGTGTACATCAACAGATGATTGATTTAAGAAGATGTGGTCTATATATACAACAGAATATTACTCAGTCATAAAAAAGGATAAAATATGCCACTTACAGCAACATGGATGGACCTAGAGAATATCATACTAAGTGAAGTCAGGGAAAGACAAATATTATATGATATCACTTACACGTGGAATATAAAAAATAATACAAACAAATCTATACATAAAACAGAAACAGACTCACAGACATAAAAAACAAACTTATGGTTACCTCAGGAGAAATGGAGGGAGAGAAGGGATAAATTCAAAGTATGGGATTAACAGATAAAAACTACTATACATAAAACAGATAAGCAACAAGGATTTACTGCATAGCACAGGGAACTATATTCAATATCTTGTAATAACCTATAATGGAAAATAATCTGAAAAAATATGTATATAACCTATCACTTTGCTGTACTCTTGAAACCAACACAATATTGTAAGTCAATTTTATTTCAATTAAAAAAATTACATAATGACAACAAAAAGATAGTTTCTGGCTTGCAGTCAAGAGAAAGGACCAAGATGGATTGCTCTGATCCATTCTTCCTTTTTTGCTCTTATTTTATAGAGTTTCACCCAGTGCCTTGATGTTCTTCACAGTATCAGAGAGCTTACATAAATATTTTCCAGGCTTGTGATTATTTCACTTCAAATATCATAAATATTACATTTCCCCAATCCAACTGTATTTTCATTATTCATCATTAGATTCCTGAGGAAGAATATATTTGATATAGAGATGCATTCACTGGTTAAATGTCTTGTCAGAAAGTTAAAAGAATTCTAGTATTTCTAATTACTAGTCTTGTTTTAGGAATAACAGCAATGTATTTATTCACCAATGTTTATTTAACACCTAACAATCCACACTATAAAGAACAGACTTCACAGTTCCTTCTTTCAAAGGCTTAAGCTCAAGATGGGAACTAGATATCTAAGACCACCATACATACAGAGTTGGGAGATGTATGTATGATACATATATCTGTATGATACATGTATCTGATACATACAGAGTTGGGAATATACCTTGTATACATATGGTACATAATAGCTAATTTTCAAGGATGGTTTTAGAACTCAAGTAAACTTAAAGCCTGAATTCTCTGATGATTAAAAACCACTCATTTATTCACACACACACACAAACATGAAACATTTGCTTTGTGCCTTTTCAATAATAAGTAGAATGAGACACAGTTTGGGAAGATACTGAGACAGATCTGGAGGAACATGGTAGAATTTTGCTGGGGAGAGTTACTGAGAATGGAACCAGTCGTAAATGTTTGCTCTGCAGCACTTCAGCATCACGTGTACTATCTAATTTTGCTTTCCTCCACATACCCCTACCCCTTACCTCATTAGCCTTCCTACCAGCAGCACCCTGCTTCTGAAGGGCTCTCTTGGGAAACCACTCTTGGGTAGAAGGAACATGGACACAAAGCTGCTTTTTGCTTGTTCTGCTTGGCTATAGGATGCTTATTTCCCTCGCTGTTCACATCTTAATGTCCTCATCAGACCTCTCAACTTCCCCTCATCATTCTCTTCTAAATGTTCCATTCCAGGGAGGAACCAGGCTTTTGTTCTTGGCCACATTTCTGGGGACATGTTCTTTTTTTTTCTTTCCAAATGTGGACTTTAGTAAATTGTAAGGATACCTGTATCACATTCTGGTTTTGCTACTACTTTTGGCAATTCATTATGTACTTCTTGTGATGTGCCATGTGTTATTTTCCTGAACTGTATTTTGCTTCTTTTACTGTTATTTCATAATTCATGGGTTGATGATGGCAAGTTCTCTAAGGACAATGGACACTCCTTCCTTCTACTTTGACTTTATCAAAGTGCCTTACAACAGAAAGTGGTTCTTAAAATTTGATTGAATTTATTAAACATTAACTGAATGGTTTTGTGCTCTGTTTGATCAATTTCACTTAATGTTACCTGGTTACCCTTGACTAGTATGGATATACAATTATTTCAAAGGTAGTTCAAGTTTTAGAATTTGAGTTAGCTGAATATCTCAAGTTTTAAAGTCTATTTAGTACACATTTACATAACATTGATTCACTCTTTGTCTCTCCTTCTAATCTGTGGTTATATGAAATTGACAGCAATAAGCTATCCATACTGCTGCCAGTATCCTGGCACTCAGCCTTCCTTTCATGTCATTCCTTCACTTCATCTTTATTAAATGTTTACAAATCATTTAGGTTCAAGCTACAAGCCTGCAACTGTGGCTAAATGCTTGCAACGACAGCTGTTTTCTTCTGCCAATATTTGAATACAGTTTTCTTGATCAGTTTTATTTTTGAGTGTGCAATTTGCAGTTACCTCCTGGAAAAAGAAGCATGCTAATGAATTTCAGATGTGGCATGAATTACTTATTTGTACATTCGTGCAAAATCAAATACATTTGGGACACATTTTGTTTACTCTCTGGTTTCAAAGAATAAAATTGTGCCAATAATTCAACAAGTGCAAAGGCGATCCTTACAAATGGGGCGATTAGTTGATTTCAGAGACTATAGCTTGAAATTTTCTGCTGGGCAAAGAGCCAGTACCAGTGCACTTCCTGAAGTTACCCATGCTTGCAATTCTAGTCTAATTTGCTTCTTTTTGCTTCTATGGGGGGAGGAAAATTCATTCTACAGATCAAGTGTTAATTAGTTTTAACAAGATCTTCTTGTCTTTGATGGGAAGTAAATCTTTGATAAAATTTAAATTAAGATACTTATGTGAATACTCTTCTAATATTTGATGATATTCCCAGAATCTAAAGGAGATGTCAACTGTACATCTGATATTGAAAGGCTCTCCTATCACTTCGGTAACTAAAACACACTTTAGGGCCAAAATCAGAGTCAACCTCCTCCTCTTTTGCAACTCTACATGAACTGAACCTCCAAACAATGTTTGTGCCTTGAGTGTAAGGGGGGTGCCTATAGAAGGTAGGGGTATCACTTAACACCAATCCTTACCATAGCCAAAACATAATTGCAAGTTTCACTTACTGACAATGTAAGGGCAGTTATAGAATTTCACACTTGCAGATTTTATAGAGAGGTGCAAGATCTCTTGTTTTCTTGTTAAGATGCCCCCTTTTCCTCTAGATTGCACATATATATCTTTGGTTTGGGGATATAGTCCTAACCAGGACTCATGGCCAATCATATTTGGGGATCAGAGCACTGGTGATGACAATAAGAAAGGTGAGAGAACTGAAATAGAAATATTATTCTGTCCTATAAGCAGAATGTATATTTTTGATGTTTTCTCTTCATTACTTCCCATAACCCATGTAAAGTATTCTGACATTGCCTTCTGATTTTTATAATCGAATGCAGCTTCCTGAAGTTGAGATTAAGTTAGGCCATTGGTTCTCCCACTTGAGCAGGGATCAAAATCATAGGATTGTTAAAACACAGATTGCTGAGTCCCATCCCCAGAGTTTCCAATTAAGTAGGCAAAATGAAAGATTTTGCATTTCTAGTAGGTTACTGGGTGATGCTAATGTTTCTGATCTGGGGATCACATTTTGAAAATTATTGAGTTAAATAGTTATATAACTTAGTCTTTTGTTGCAGAAGAATGATCATATTGACCTCTTCCATCCTTCCACCTCAAATAATTGTCATTCAATTTTTATGAAGGAATTTTAAGGAATTTTCTGACTATGCATGAATCAGGTAGATGTACATATTTACAAAATGTATATTAAAAATGAGTCAACTGAAATTTGATGACTACAGTGTTTGGAAAAGTAAATTATTAAACAATGCTAGATTTTTCAGGAGGAAATCAATGCAATCACACTGCGTCAGCTTATTTAAAAAGTGATTAAGTTTTCCCTATAAACTCAACTCACCCATTTATGTGGCCTTTGAGAATTTCCGCATACTCAAAGGTAGTTAACAACTAAACACAACAACTATTAGTAGGCTAAATACCCATTTTACTTTCTGCTTGAAATATTTCTTTTCTGTTAATATCATAATTTACTCAATTATAGTCTTCCTTTTTCAAAGTATCTATTTTCTGAGATCAAAGCTCTTCGCGGGGCTGTATAATTATATGTAACAAAAATTAGGCATTTCCTCACAAAACTAACCAGAGCAACCAGAGACCCTAATGACATTAGTGAGGATCAACAAAAAGGTAGTGTCTGAAAGTTGTTTGGTAATGACAATGCCACGTATGCTAAGCTACTTGATTACACTATAATTTATAAATCCTCTTTTGGGTATGAGATCATTTAAGTTTCAAATGAAAGAAGCCCAAGAGAGATCTGAGAATCTGTACCTGTTAGTTCAAGTTTCTCTTTTTTAAAGAATATGTATGGATAATAACATTTTTCCTTTTCAAAATAGTATTTTAGTTATCCTTGTGTTTATAAAGAAATGTGCAGAGGATAAAAGATGGTCCCCAAGAGCATAGAGCTTTTTAGCCCCGAGTATAATTTTTTTATTCCTTTTGGCTTTACAAAAGACAACATTTTTTTCTTTTTAGATTTTTAGTTGCTCCTGTGTCATAGGTAATAATAATAGAAATCAAATAAAATCATTGAAAATAAAACAGTTGAAAATTAAAAAAATTTTTGGCAAATAAAAATTTATAATTGAAGTATGGTATTTAATTTAGCTGAGTGGTAAAATTTTTCCCAGTGGAAATGAGGAAAGATGAGCTAACTACGGTATGACATGTATCTGAGTATGTAGGTGCTAATGTCTGGGTATCCTACACACGCAATCTAGAACAATGTGGAAATTGACAAACTGGTAGGGGCCTGACAATTGCAAAGGAAGGCTCTGCCCAGATACATAGAGATCAATGAAATACGGTTTTTCAAAGTTCAAAACAAATTGAAAAAATAGTCTTACTGGACAAACAATGCCTTAACCTGAAAAAGTGGCTCTAACATTGGGACTGTCTCACTGTTGGCTGTGACGGGCAGGACATTTGGTTTTGGGGGGTTTGCTGGGGTGATCAACAACGCCATTTCCCCAGGACTGAGGCATTTCCAGGGATGTGGGACATTTAGTTTTTAAACCAGGACAATCTTGGTTAGACAGGGATGGTTGGAAACTCTAGGGTATGTTTTCACATCTCTTAGTTATACCTTATATAATACATCCAGGTATTGCACTCTGGATTGGGCTCCACAATCAGCTTCATTAGACATTTGTATCAAGTACATTTTTTGATGGTATGGTTTCTTTAGCAAGTTAGTAATGATACTTGTAAACCCTGACTGAGCTTAGTAATGGCTTAATTACCAGCTATTCAAAATAATCTACATTTAATTTTTTGAAAGGTCAATTAAGTGAACAAATTCCTTTCATTTGGGCAATTGATTATTTCCTTTATTTGCTAGTTCCCAAATGATTTTTTTTCCTACAATAATGAGGCTTTTAGAAAGTTATATATGATAAAAAAAATTCTTTCTCAACTTGAACTAGTGATTTCTAACTCCATATTCTTTGCAGAAGATTACATAGTGACTATGCACTAAAGATCCAACTTCCTTTTGGAGCAGATGAATATCTGTTGTCTTTGAGGCAGATAGTATTTCATGGAGAAATGATTAATCTCTAAAACTTAATTTTTACATGACTCCAGGTATGTAACACTGAAATGATTTTCATGTACTTTGATAGCTGCCAAAGATGGCAACTGTCATTTGAAATTCTCAGTGCAAATGGCTTCCCCAGTATCACACTCAGTTGGCAAAAATTACCTGAAAAAAAACTGCTTACTGTGAATTGATATTTGGATGCTGTATTTTAACCCCCTTGGTTTTGCACAAAATCCAAAAACTCTGAACAAATAGACGAATAAGAGCTAAGGGATCATGTTTTCACTAACTGTTACAACATGGAAAGCTAGTTAAAAATATATTTATAAAATAGAACTTGTTTATTTATTTATTTATTTTTGGCCCTGCCACATGGCATGTGGTATCTTAGTTCCCCTACCAGGGATCAAACCCCCACCCCCTGCACTGGAAGCGCAGAGTCTTAACCACTGGACAGCAAGGAGAGTCCTTAAAATAGAATACATTTCAAAATATCTGGGACTTCCTTGGTTGTCCAGTGGTAAAGAATCCGCCTGCCAAAGCAGGGGATGTGGGTTCAATCCCTGGTCAGGGAACTAAGATCCTGCATGCGGCGGAGCAACTGAGCCCACATGCCACAACTACTGAGCTGCTGTGTTTCAACTAGGGAGCCTGTGTGCCGCAGACTAGAGTCCACATGCTCTGGAACCCACGGACCACAACTACAGAGCCCACATGCCCTGGAGGCTGTGTGCCACAACTAGAGGGAAGCCTGCGTGCCCCAACCAAGAGTCTGTGTGCCACAACAAAAGATCCTGTGTGCCACAACAAAAGATCCTGCATGCCTCAACAAATATCCTGCATGCTGCAACTAAGACCCGACACAGCCAAAAACAACAACAACAACAACAAAAATATCTAGTGGCATTTAGATTGGTAATAGTACATTAAAAGGCACAATTGACTTTAACACTGAAACAGTTCAGAGTTCAGCCATTACATTAAAAATGTCCTCAGCTTTAGGTCATGTAATGATAAACTGTACCTGCTGAAAAATAAAGGTGGAAAAAAGAAATAATTTTAATATAAATATGACTCATCTACAGGCATTCATTTATTCTGACCCAGCAACCATGGTAAATGTGTTTGGATTACTGGTCATAAGTATGCAACATTTGAAAGGGAATGGAGATCTTTATTAAAACAGAAGGCTCCTCAAACTCAACAATGATGTCAGTGATATAAGTCCTTGGAGCACATTATTGTTTTAAGCGGAGGTCCCCACACTTTCACATTGGTTATAAAACATTATTTTGTGCTGCTGGCTTGGAATGAGAATGTCATACATCTGCAGGCAATTAGAAGAAGCTGGACTGCATGTTTGATTAGCTCAATAATAAATGGGCACAAGTGTGACTCGACTTATGTTAGTCAGATTCCCTAGACAGATTATCCTGTTGTTATCATATGAAATAACCCCCTTTTATCAACAATTAAGTAAATCCACATTTATGGGCACTTTGCAAAATTGTGAGGTGGGAAGAAATCCAACTTAAGCCTTAAGTCATCCAAAAAAACTTTTAACCCTGCTTTCAATGATACAGACCCCCAATTCCAAATTTTAGAAATTGTTTGAATTATGCAAAACAGTTTGGGTTGGAAATGCCCTGTGTACATACAATCAATGAATATGTATTTAGCATCTACCATAAGCATTTAATAGTTTTAACTTATACCTAAAAAGAAATTCCCAAAGAGGTAAGGATTATAAACATTTTAATATGTGAAAAGTAACTTACTTTATAAGGTAGTCTAAATCTTTTTTAAGAAAAATTAAATAGGACTTCATTTTTATTATTCACTTTTTATTATATAGTTTCTACTGTAAATAATGCATGATGTAAATAAAGTATGTTTTATTCTAGAACTTCTTCATTCTATTCTAGGCATTGTTCTTGCTTTCAACCACAGTTGTCAATGATGGACCATAAACTACTTAGATAGTTTCTGATAAATGATCCATTCGTTTACCTTGGTTTTCTTTTCCTAAGTACCATTAAAATGGTACGTACCATTTTACGTCTGAAGTGTAAAAAATAATTCAGTATATAAAAGTCAATACTTTAAAAACTTCAGCAAAACTTTTCAGTTTCAGGAAAAATACCACCAAACCTTTCAATATAATTATATATTTAAATAACACAATTAAAAGTTGGTATCTTAAATAAATTCAAGGTATTTTTAAACCAGTATTCACTCAAATACACATACCATATATATTTCATGTAAATACATATTTATTTGTAAATATTTATTTATATATATAAATAACCTCATGTGGTTATCTCTTTGACATAATCCTTAAATTAAATATCTGAATATCAAGCAGATGCTGAAGCATTCATCATCAATATTGGAATTCTGACTCATGAGGGTAACACAAAACAGATGCTAATATGATAGGCTCTGTGAAAAGTGACACCATCACAGCATGGGTTAGCTCTTGATGTGGGATACTTAAAATTTGAACACAAAATATAAAATAATAAAAGTCAGAGCCTGATAGGTTTCCTTACTTCATTTATAAACCATTTAAAATCTACTATATTTTATACAGAAGATAAAAACTCAACACTGGTGAATAAGGGGCAGTATTCTAGAGGACTAGAAGATGCTTCTTTCACTTAATGCAGCAGCTAGGTGACCCCAATTGAACCCTTCAGTGTTGAGGGAGGAAGGTGCTCTCTTCCTCAATCAGGCAAGTAGGTGGTAAGAACTCCTGGGCCCTTCCCACAGGCCAGGGTGTAACAGGCGCTTATGGTGTATTATGGGGTCTACACAGTCAGCCCCTGGCAGTGAAAAGGTAGTCTGGAGCTTCTATGGCCACACCAGGCATATCTAAAAGGGTTTGCTAAGTAGGCAAAGAAGAACAAAATCTTTTAGCACAGTCCAGTCAATTAATATCCTACACGTCTTCAAAGCCCAAGATTCTTATCACTTTGCTAGCATAAGTCTACAGCTGTTTCTAGAATACACAGTGATGTGTACTCTGTGAAAATAAACAGAAAAACCCAGGCAGATGGTGCCATGGTGCAAGTGATATAAGCGAAATGTGCTCAAACGAGAGCTTAAAAATAGATATAAATGTGAGTGGGGGAGACTCCCTCAAAGGTAATGAGAAGCAGAAGTCCCATTTCTTTATTTCTCAGGGAGGAAAACAAGTCAGTGGCAAGTTCAATAAAAAGAAACTTTGAGACCTTAAAGGGGACATTTGTGGAGCAGCTTGACAGCACAATTTCAAATTCCAAATGAGTAATTCGACTGCTCCTTTTGACAGCTGTGACTCTGGCCCCATCTGTCTGGGTTTGAAGGCTGGCTCTGCACTCACCACCTGCGTGATCCCTGGTTCTCAAACTTGGCTGTGCACTGGAACCACATGGGGAACTTTAAAAAAATACTGACTCCTGGAACCCACCCCAAGAGACTGTTATTTAATTGGACTGGGGTGTGGCTTGGACATGGAGAAGTTTTAAAGGATCCCAAGCGACCCTAAATATGTGCAGCTAAGGTTGAGAACCACTGATGACCTCCCTGAGACACAGTTTCCCATTTGTAAAATGATGACAGTACCACCCACCAGCAGCTACCTTTTAGGATTATTGTGATGATTGAATATGATAATGCAGGCAAAGTGCTTAGCACAAAGTCTGGCGAGTGGGAAGCTCTCAATAAATATGAGCTGTTACCAGCCTCACCGCAGGTACACTTGGGCAAGAACTTTCTCATTAACATAGGAAGTCACGCTTACCTTGGCACACGTTATGCTCACTCTGCTCATAGCCTGTTGCACACTGGATCCGGTGAGAAGGGTTGGAGGGAATGCGCTGAGGGTCAGCTGGGTTCCGCCGGATGACAAAGTTATTTCGGCCAGTCTGTACTTCAGCAGCAGCACTGGCGACAAAACCACCCCCAGGCACGACTCCAGTGGCTGCCATGCCACTGGCTGCTACACCCCCAGCGCCTGTGCTAGAGGTGGCTGCTGCAGCTGCACCCATACCTTCGCCTGCTGGTGTTTCTTGCTGAGGTTGTTCATTGTTGACAATAATCTGGGCTGTTTTAGGAAGGCAGAGGTATCCTCCATAATGGTTGACGCATTTCATTCCACCTTTGCAAGCGTCTGGGACAATGTCACATTCATCAATATCTGTGGTCAGTAATAATATAAGTCAGGAATCTTCTTAGAGGGGAAACAACATGTAAATATCTGCTTATGACTTTTGGGTATAATACAGGCAGGACATGAAGGACATATGAGATGGAGACAGAGAGCTATGTTCAGATGGGAAGTCTTTGAAATTGGCTCACCTTTGCACTGCTGTCTTACAGGATCCCACTCATATCCATCTGTGCATTGCTGTGAAGGAAACATCAGGATGGGGCCAGGAGACAGTTAATTGAGTATCCATTCTCTAAGAAGTCACTCTAAAAGTTTTTAACAATCTTTGTACGACAGTCCTAGACAGATGATGAGATGGGTAGTTTAACATTCTGTAGCTTTTTAAAAAAGACATATCTGTGCATTGGACAGCTTCAGGGATCCATTCTCAATCACCAACTGTCTCAACTCTTTTGTTGTACTTGCGTTGGGTCTACTTGCCCATACATCTTCTTGAAATTCCTTTCTCTCTGTCCCAATACTAATATTCTGCAATATCTCTAACTGCTTTTTTGCTTTATTTGCCCCTTCTTCCACATTGTAAATTTTCCAAAAAAAAAAAAAAATCAGCTGAGTTCTTTTTTTCAGTTCTTGACTATTCCCTCTCTCTTCAAATCCTCTTAGAGCATTCCAGCACCTGGCTTTCCTTATCATTCCAATACAGTCGAGTCCTGAGCCTCCCTCTCACACCATGGCCTGTCTCCTAGCTTTAGTTCCTATAGGTCCTCTCTAGTTCACTTACTGAAGGAACCATCTGTCAAGTACCTTCTCACACCAGGCACCATACTAGTCCTTGGGAAAGCAAAGATGATTAAGACTTTGTTCCTGTTCTCAAGCAGCTCATAAGCCTGAAGAGGACACAGACAGGCAGATAAGTTGGAGCAAGATGTCTGGTGTCATGACACAAGTACGCCTGTGGAAGGAGTGATGGACCCTACCCATGGCTGTGGGTGGGCATGACAGGGTGGAAGGGAAGGCTTTATGGGTGAAGCTACAAATGAATTGGGCCTTAAAGGATTTTTTTTCCAGGGAGACGTGGGAAGTCTAGAATGAAGGAGCATGTAAGCAAATGTACAAAGTTGTTAAAGAAGGAAGGAGCTGCAAGTAGTCCTGGGTGGGTGTAGTGAGGTTAGAGAGGTAGGTAGGGTCAAACCTGGGAAACCTTTCTTTGGGATAGGTGGGAACTGAATTCTACCTTGAAGGTCAATGAATCTCAAGCTTTATTATGCTTAAGAATCATTCTGGTGCTTGCTAAAATGCAGATTCCTGGGCCCAACCAAATGTTCTGATTCTGTAGGTTTGGTTGGGGGCCTGGAATCTGAATTCCTAAAAGGCATCTCAGGTGATTCTGATACAAGTCACCTATGGACTACTTCTTGAGAAACATTGGTATTAGTAATGAGGCCTCTGAAGAAATTTTAAGCTCAAGAAAACATTTGATCAGATGCAGATTTGAGGAAGAATCTTCAGGAAGGATTGAGCAAAAATAGAATAAACAAATAAATAAACTTAAATTCTTTTATAAGAGCCAAAAGTTGCTTGGCACACAACAGATGCTTGGAGAGTAAATAGCTGAATGGAGACAGAGAGATGAATTTAGATATTTTATTGCTTTCTGAGACTTAACAGGGTGAAAACTAAACTCACTTTATCTCCCAGACTAATTCTTTCTAGTTTCCCCAACACTGTCCAAGGCACTACCACCTTTCTCAGGACCCAGTATTACAACTTTAACATCAACTTTTCCAATTATTTTCCTTCAAGCTCTGCTGACTTTGTGTCCATTTCTATATCTCCCACGTTGGTGTGAGCCTTTCTGGCCTCATGAGTAGGCAAGTCTCCTTAGCTAGTCTCCATATCTCTACATGCTGCACATAAGCCTCCGTGACAATCTCTCTTTGCTCTCTTGGTTACACTGCTTCTCCATCCAAAAGCTCACAGCGGCCTGTAGAGCTCTCATCTCACACTATTATCATCTCTAGGTTCTCCCCACTACCTAGCTTCTTGTTACCTCCTGGACTGGACTTGCTGTTTTCACTTCTAGCCTTTGATTATGCCACTTTTTCTGATTCAGAGGTGCCTCTTCAGCCTTTTATAATAATCCAAAGTCATCACTTCCTTCAAGAACCAGTACAGAGTTCTACCTCCTTCAATATGCCAGTATGAACATTAATTACCTTCTTGCTTTTGTATATCTTTAGCAACATGTATAATCTGTATAATAGTTTGTACTTTTCAAAAGTATCTTCCCAAGGTAAATTCCCTGAGGTTAATGTCTGAATTTTTTTAGTAAAGAAATAAACTTAACTTCTTTGGATGGTGATGAGAATTGCTTACGCACACGGCAGATACCTGATGAGTGAGTAACTGAATGGACCCTATCTTTAGTATGAAAAGAATACGAGGTTTCCTGTGGATATGAGCCCATCCTTCTGAAAAGTATCTTTCAAGTCAGGCAAAATGACAGTTCACTTGAATAAATCTGTATGCTAAATAGAGAAGACTTGCATTTTGTTTTAGGTCTTCAGTTCAAGTACATTCAATATGGATCTACTGTTACACAAGCCTAGACTGAATTTAGTTTCACCACTTACTGGCTGTGTAGTCTTAAGCAAGTTAGATACCTCTCTGATTTTCAGTTCTACTTTCTGCAGAGGGAAGAGAATGTTACTTACCTCATATTTTGCTGTGAGGATGAAAGGAGTTAGTGTCTCCACAGTGGAGATACTAAAAAAATAGTTACATCTTGTCCTTTAACTATGAACAAATAGGCATACACAATTCAAAAGAGAATAGATCTAATCTTAGCACAAAAAGGGTGTCATATCTGGGAAACCTGTTATAATAATGATGAACCCTAGTTAGTGGTTTTAAAACTACAGTGTTTAATCCACAGGGAACTTTCTCTGCTAAAGATTAGTAAAATTTAGGTGATTAGCAAAGGGAAGGGGGTACAAGATAAGCAATTGTGAAAGCAATAAAATCTTTTATTAGATGAATATAAAAGTAGGTAGCTAATTTAATTTTAGCTTTAGAAGGTAGTAAGTTTAGCCTGAGTAACAAAACAATTTCATTTGAAGATAAACAACACGTATTCATTTATCTTGCTTTATCTTCAGCAGAGGAAGCACTACATTTACCTTTAAGTTAACAAAATATTTATATTAAATCCCATTTGCTTTATAGGTGATCTGAACAACAAGGAATATTTGCCAGATGAATACTAACATTCTGAGGATAATCTGGTATCAAAAAAGTGAGATAATGTTTATTACCAGTAATTGACATTAGCTCACTTTTAAGAGTTTTATTTTCAAGAATTTTTCACATTCTTTTGAGTAAGATTACTTAATTTTAAATTGGGAGCAAGTAGAAAAATATGTTTTTCATATTCTGATCCAGGACAAATGTCATTTGCCTCACAACACTGATGAAAGACTAGAAAACACAAAACAGAGGTGCAAACAAATTCACCAGAAGTGAGGTAAGCACTGCCCTCTGTTCTCACCATATCCATTCCTGGTAGTGGGAGGGGTTAGATGATATTTTCAATTATTTTATTAAATGTTGGTTATATCCATACAATTAACTAAGTAATCAAATTACTTGGAAATATCAGATATGCTAATTAGAAAATGCAAAACCAAATTTCACACGATGTATTTTTAGCACTATTTTACCAAATATTGCATCCTGGTAACACATAAAGTCTATCTGAATGGCATTTATGTGAGTTACCAGTTATACCGTAAATGAATAATAGCCTTTATAAGGTCAGGAAAGTCCACTTACACAAGAACATAAGTCACATGCACAAATGAGGTGATGGGCCTTTGTGATGTTTAACATTCCCATTTGACTTGAGTCTTACTCCTTGAGTTCTGGTTTCATCTGCACGTATATAGGAATTCAGGTTTTCCAATTACTTATACCCATTAATTTGTTGAATGTGTCAGAGACGTGTAGCTTACTTTGGTTTTTGTTTTAAAGTGCTTTCCCTTTATGGCTTTGCACAAATCTTTACATTGTGGTCCCTATCTCAAATGGTGATCTAAGTGAATTTTTGAAAGGACAGGCAATTTACAGCGAATCTTAAAGTGAACCCCACTAACTTTTGTTTAATTTATTATGCTCCACAGAGAACAGCCCACATAGACTGGCAGGAGTGGATAAAGTCTCCCTTGTGCCACAGAATCCCGCTGAACCGCACTTATCTCAAATTCCATCACCCCTTACCGTGTACGTGATGGTTTCTTCGGTGTCCTGTGACTTGACCAACTCCAGAGTCAGCATAATTAGGAAAAGGGCTTTCAACATCGTGAATCTCAAAGAAAACACAGCACAAACCGATGCTTAGTATCTGCTACGGGGGGAATAAATCTTTACCTGTAAAGTAACAAGCAAGGTAGGGAAGGCGGAGGAGGCTGAGGCTCCACCATACCAAACTTCCAACTTACTTTCTCATCTCCCCTCCCCCTCCGTAACCTTCCCTTGGCCGAACGAGGCACCAAAGACTGTTAAAGAGGCTAAAGAATTACATTTCACTTTACTCTGCCCGGCTGCGCTGAAATATATACGAAAGATATACAGCGTGCATTTTATACTGCACTTACCCAACAGGCTCGAGAAAGGGGATGAAAGAGAAAGAATACAGGGTAATTAATTTCAAAGAAGACGGTGCATTTTCTTTGAGGGTTAAAGTGGGGCAGCAAATCACATATTCCCTTGAAAGGCTTTCCCTGTAAGCTCACCTCCAGCTAGTTAAGTTCCCTGCACAGCTCAGCAGAAAAACCTGTGAACCCATATGAGTTACCTTGGCTTAAAACTTTTTTTTTTTTTTTAAACAAAACACCAAAATAAAACTCGGGAGCAATCTCCTCCCCTAGTATAGAATACTTGCCCTTCAGAGCTCCTTCTCACATTCCCCAGCGCAAACTCTCGAAGTGGCATTTCCACGCGTTCTCTGTGCGCAGCTTTGTTTAAAAGCCCCAAGCTGTGTAGAGGAGCAGCCCAAGGCTTCTCATACCCTCTCGCCTCATCAGTCCCTCGGTCCCAGAAATGCTGCCTTCAGCGTCAGGGCTGCCTAGGACCGGAACTGGGCAACCACACCGCGGCCCGAAGTACCCATTTCAGGGCAGCCGGCCAGGCGCCCCCAGGGAGGCGAAGTCCCCTTTCTTAACTGTATGGTAACAGGCGGCCGTCCCCAGGGAGCTGCTCAGCGCTCCAGCTTCTAACCAGCTCCCGTGGAATCCAGGTGCGGCTTAAATCTCACACATTGGGCCCCTGAAACTTTCAAAACCTCATTTGTGGTCAAAGCCCTGTCGTCTGATTGTCGGCACGCACACACATGCCCATCCAAACAGATGTCACCCGGTATTCGCACATGCTGACAGATCACATTCCTAGACCGCACACCTCCACCTCCCTCTCTGCCAGAGAGATCCTGCACAGTGCGGGGCAGTTCTCAGGTCCACTGCGCCTCTCAGGTCACCCCACTTACTCCTTGGCGCGCGGCCCCGCTGGCACTGGGCGCGCTGGTGTGACCCCCGTTTCGGAGCTCCTACCTGCGCGGCCGCGCTGCGCTCCGGGCCCGGGCTGCGAGGGGAGAGCGCAGGGGAGGGCAGCCCCGTGGGTCTGAACTGGCGAGGTCTGGCAGCGGCCGCGGCGGCAGGAGGAGGAGGAGAAAGGGAGGGAAAGGGGAGGGCGAAGGGGGGCGGAGGAGAGAGCTGAGGGAGGCGCAAGGGCTGAGCCGAGCGCTGCAAACCCGGCGGGAGGGCGCGCTGCGCAGCTGGGTCTGTGCCCCCTCCTCCAAGGGCTCTCCACCGCCCGCCGGCGCTCTCCTGCCAGCCCTTCACCCTTAGTTCCCAGACGCGCCGGAACTCCAGGCAGAAGATGGCACGTTCGGCATGTGATGTTTGGAGTTTGAATCAGCCTTGGTGATGCTCCAGCCTCCCGGGCGATTTCTCGTGCCCCGAGGAATGGAAAACGGCTCTCCTAGAGAGCTTGTTGTGAGCGTCCTGAGAAACTGCTTATTTTTTCCCCATTAAGTGAATCCTCGGAGAGTAAACTAACCCCACTCGTAGAATTGGTTCTTTCGCCTTTAAGATACTTTTTTTTTTATTGGAATATAATTGCTTTACACTCTTGTACCAGTTTTTGAGGTACACCAAGGTCAATCATCTGTATTTATACACATATCCCCGTATGAGATACTTTTTGTTTTTTGAGTGGGGAAGGATCTGCTTCCTCAAATGTAGAAAAAAAGAGAATTCATTCATTAAACAAATATTTGTGACTTACTCTGCTCAAGGTGCTGGGAATGGGCCAAGTAGAACTCACACTTACAGAACTGTGAGGTTCGGTTGGTTTTGGTCTCTGAAATCCCCCTTTTATGGGCCCCTTTTCTCATCTACTGCTTTTCCTCTCTCCACTCATTCACTTGTGGGAGCCCCCAGTCCTGGTCATTCAAAGTTGGGCATTTCACTCTCACCTTTCATACTAATGGTGGAATTTCAGGAATCTGGAGAGAAAAAAAGTATTTTTTCTGGCTTCTTCAAATCATACCACACAGATTGCGGTTATCTTTGAAAGCTCCAACTCTAAAGTCAGATTAATATTTTGCCTCCAAGGCAGTCATGCCTTCTGAAGCAAATACAGTTTCACGAATGAGACAATATGCAAGCTGAAGGTAGTGACTCTGACCTCAGCAGCTCCTTCCCCTTCCCTGCAGGCTAAAGGGGAGAAGATGGTAGGGGGAGAGAGAGAGAGAGGCTGCCAGGTGGAAGCCTGTCTCCTTATCTCTGGGGTATGCAATGCGTTGCCAATCTGGCCAGCTTGGTTGCAAGCCACACAGCATTGGACGAGATCAGAGGAGCTTCATGACCCTGAGCCTTACTTTAGTGTATGGGGTTCTGTTAATAGCATTGAAGATTTTGTTACCAAAATTCAAACGTTTGTTTTCCCAGTCATTAATGACCTCCAAACTTTAACAAATTGGACTTTGCTTTTGTATAGTAAAAAGATCTGTATAGACATTTTCTTCTACTTTTTGAATTCTTTTTACCTATCTTCAGTCCTTTCTACAGAAAAAGTATGTTAAAACTCCCAAATTTCCATCTCCAGCCTGGAACTCTTCTTGTACCTCCAACTGACTTGTTATCTTCATCTGTACACCTAATGGATATTTCAAACTGAACAGGCCTTCTGACTCTCACCCTTTCTCTCCCAACCTGCTCTGCCCACCTGCTTCACCATCTCAATGAATAGCAATTTCATCTTTCCGTTTGCTCAGATCCAGGATTACAGAGTCATCCTTGATTTCTCTTTTTCTCACACACCCTGCATTCAATTCTTCAGAAAACTCTGTTGGCTTCATCTTCAAACTGTATCCAGAATTGATAGGTCTCCGTTTCCAGAAAGCATGTGGGCTTTCTCTAGCTGTGGCCAGCAGGGGTTACTCTTCATTGCGATGCACAGTCTTCTCATTGCAGTGGCTTCTCTTGTTACGGAGCACAAGCTCTAGGCGCTTGGGCTTGAGTAGTTGCAGCATGCGGGCTCTAGAGCTCTCGGGCTTCAGTAGTTGTGGCACATGTGATTGTTGCTCCGTGGCATGTGGGATCTTCCCGGACCAGGGAATGAACCTGTGTCTCCTGTGTTGGCAGGCGGATTCTTAACCACTGTGCCACCAGGGAAGTCCTGCCACCACCATCTTCTGCACGAATTATTACAGCCTCCTAATTGGTCTCCTTGCTTACATCCTCGTTCCCCTGCAGCAATTTTTCAGCAGAAGTTCATATAAAGGAATTCCAGAGTATGTATTTTCATGTGTCTGGCTTCCTTCACTCAGCATGCTTTTGAGACACATCCTTGTTAGTTGCATCAGAAGGTCATTCCTTTTTATTGATGAATAGTATTCTATTGTGGGGATATGCCCTGGTTTATCTGTTCACCTGTTGATGGATATTTGGATTGTTTATAGATAAAGCTGTCATGGACATTTATGTAGAAATCTTTGTGTAGACAAATGTTTTCCTTTATTTTAGGTAAATACTTAGGAGTGGAACCTCTGGGTCATATAGTATGAGAATGTTTATAAGAAAGTGCCAAAACGTTTCCCAAAGTGACTGTACCGTTTTATATCCCTACCAGCAATATGTGAATTTCTGTGTGATATTGTTAGTAATTTATAATATTAGCCATTATGGTAGGTATGTAAGTGGCATCTCATTGTGGTTTTATTTTATATTTCTCTGATATCTGATGATATTGAACATTTTTATGTGCTTATTATCCATCATTATGTCTTCTTTTGTGAAGAACCCATTCAAATCTTTAATCCATTTCTTTATTTTTGTTTTTTGTCTTATTAGTGGTGAGAGTTTTTTTTAATATAGTCTCCCTGCAAGTTCTTTGTCATATATATATATTTTTTGAATATCTTCTCCCAGTCTTTGCTTTGCCTTTTCATTTTCTTACTGCTGTCTTTTGAGAGCAAAAATTTTTAATTTTGATGAAGTCTAACATTAATTTTTTGTTTTATGTCTTGTCCTCTTTACTATTTACAAAAGCTTACTTTGGGCAAATCTTGTAAGCTCTATAAACCTCAGTTCCTGCTTTTGTAAAATGGGAAGGGTAACCCTCTACTTCTTAAGATTGTAGGGATTGAGAAACTCATCAATCAAATGTCAAACATATGTGAATGATTGTTCTTAGCTATTACAATATATAATATGATGGGCTACAGCAGACTGTTCCTCCATCCTAACAAAGCCCAGGATTATTTAGGTATTCCTTACAATAGTGTATATCCTGACTAGTCTAAGGTAATGAACTCAGCAATGGCATTGTCTAACTAGTGTTTCAGGGTAGCCCACTGTCCCACTTCGACCAATTAGAACTGAAGGGAAGGATTTCTTTCTTAGGTAAAAGGCTTTCCAAGCTCACAGTGGAGAACTGTGGAGCCCTTTGCCTCAGTTGCCACTGGCAGCCATATTACAGCCCAGAGGCAAGCCAGCGTGAGCGTAAAGGCGATGCAGGTGATGCATGGCCAGTCACATGGAAAGAACCTGGATCTTGATGGATTGTTCAGAGGGCCAACTGACCCTAGAACTCATGATACTTTTAGGGGTTCTCCACAATGTTTTAATTTTTAAAGTCAGAAGGAAAAAATAAATATCGTCCAATCTGGATCATATTTGTCCTTATACCAGTTGTAAAATATGATTTTTACATGGAGAAAGGGGCCCATGAAGGCAAACGTGCCCAGGAACCATAAAAGTCATAATGTGGCCCTGATTGTTGAGTTTCCAAACAGCCAAGCGAGAACTCTGTCCTGCCTCTGCACCCCAGTTTTGTGAGGTAATATATTTCCTTACGGCTCAAGCCAGTTCGAGTCACATGTTCAGTTACCTGGAGCAGAAAATGTCTTGCTGCTAGTGTGAGGAAGCCTCCTACTCTAGACTTTTTGGGTGAGCCTGTGGCTCAGGCTCTGCCAATCAACATCAAATCTACAGACACAGTGATTGGTTCAGAAATGATGGACACACACTATGATAACCCCCAATGAAGCATTAGTAGTGTAGTGTAGGGCTCAGATCCAGAGAGCCTGGGTTCAACTCCCACTGTGTGAATTTGGGAAGGGGTTACTTAACCCTTTTTGGGCCTCAGTTTCCTCACATGTGAAATGGGGATAATGATAATTCCTATCTCATAGAATTTTTATGAGTATTAAATAAGAAAATGCACACAAAGCTCTTAGTACAGTTCTTTGCACATAGCTATTGCTGCTGTTGTCATTATTGATCACGGAATTATCTTAAATCAGGTGATCAGATTAATTGCATGATAGAATAAAGGAGGTTACTGAGGTTAAAAATTTCTTCATATTCTTGTGTATAACTCTCTAGTTTATGGGATATTTAAAGGAATCAGGGTCTGGACACTTACTCTACTGCAGTTTGATGACTGGGTCATGGAAGTCTGTGACCCCACACTGAGCAACATCCTAAGACAATGGTATTTTTTAAATAAATGGCTCTGAGATACCTAATTTTTTGAATTGCAAGTGGCTTATAAAATTATACTTCCTTACTGGTAATAAATAGTAATAGCTAAGATTTTTGTAGTACTTACACCATGCCAGGAACTGAAGCAAGCATGTGTTAATTCAACAGCACTATTTTTATGCCTACTTTACTAGAAAGGAAATTGAGTCACCCTGTTCATACAGGTAGTAAACAGCAAAGTAGGGGTTCAAAAGCAGGTTGTCTGGTGCCAGAATCTCTGCTCTGAAGTCTCCTCTATGTTATTGCCTCCCCACCACCAACTGAATTTAGGATTGCAGGGATAGAACACAAGCATGGATGATTTCTTCAATGTGGTACAACTACAGAGATTCAAAATAGATGTGTAGATTGAGCAGGCTGAGACTGGAGATTGTAATAAATTCTTGCTAAATTGCTATGGGCTCACGGGAATCTGAGATTTTTAAAGATCCGAAGATCTGTTTGGTGGGGGAGAAAATGACAATTTCAGAAGAGATTCACAGATGTTGATGACTACGAATTGCACTTTAAATCTCCATTTGCTTTCGATTGTACATCCCAATCAAAGATGTCGTATCAATGTGGCTCAGTTCTAAGAGTGGCTGATTAAGGTTTAGGCTAACTGTGCCCAACCTTGGGTATCCCTGATGTTCTAGAGACCAAGACATGAATAGCAGAAATAGTCTACAGTTTTTGGCCATGTAGCCAAATCAGGCAATATCTGGGTCCAGTTGGTTTGTGAAAGCATATGCCCTTATGAATCTGTTGAAAAGAAGCCAATTCTGGGGCCAGATTTGGCTGTATAAGTCTTTGCCTTTCATAGAAAGAGTTCATTTGTTAAATACTAGATTTCTTAGTGACATGATAAAATTTGATCACTGACAGACACTGATAGTCCCTGTAAGAATAATGTTGATTAAATTATTTATTTTCTTGGTCTGCTTTCATATTGATGCTTAAAAATTCAATATTTTTGAATAGCTAAGTGTACCATTATTTTCCAAGAAAATATTCTTGTGGTGAATACACATATGGATTTCTGATACACTTGCCATTATTGAAACAAGTCCTTGGAAGAGGTAGCTTCTAATAGTCTTTTTAGTGCTAAAATTCTTTGATTTTTATCTTATCTTTTGTCACTGAATTGGAGTCAGCATCAGGCCAAGAGAAAAAATGAATTTAAGAGGGCTTTCAGCACGTGCTGAGTCTTTTCTAATACACACACACACACACACACACACACACCCCATTATAAACTTCTACACAGAAGATAATGTGTGTTTATTAAATTTGATTGCTAAAACACCCTCAATCATTAGCCTATGTGACTGGTGGCCTGTGCTTTAGAAGAAGACTCATTGAAATACATGGAGGTTGGATTGCAGCTTTGGCCTCACAGAATATTGGCAAATTTGCATTTATGTGATATTAATTTGCCGCAAGTATGTCATTGGTGAGTTGTTTGTTTTAGTGAGTGCCAGATGTATTCTTCTTCAGAATATATTTGGTGAAACTCTCCTTCTGAATGCCAAACGGACATGAGAAAACTTTCAGTCATCTGGAGCTTGTAAATTGTTCTGAAATTTTTGGAATTTTATTGAAGGCTTGATTTCATCATAGAGCAGAGAATACCTTGGATGAATAAAAAGCAAATCAATCAGAAATGATTGGAACCAGTAATTAGAATTTCCTTGGAGAGCTAAAACGTATGATGTAAATCCACTGCCTTGCAAAACAAAACAAAACAAAACAAACCACCAAAAACCAAAAAACCAAAAGTTGCTTTCTAACAAATTATCAGATCTTACAGTGCAACTTCAGATACAAACACAGATGTGAAGCTTTATTTTGTTTTCAGCGACAAGTTCCTCCCTCTCTTTTTTCAAAATTAGCTTTTCCGGAAACTTCATTTGGCTAATCAAGGCTGATGGGGTTTCAAGATGATTGCATTGTGGAACATGAAGTTAGAAATAATACCCCCTGAAAATTAGTAATTTTATTTCTATATGTAATTTAACAAAATGGATCATCAGTCTCCCACTTCTGCCAGTTTGGAATCTTTCCATAATATTTTGTTGACTTTTAGAATTTTGTAATGTTCTACTTTCCAATTTTGTTTTACTTTATTTGAATTATTTTTTTTCCTCCCATTAAGGATTTTTATTAAAATAGAAAATCCTCCTTACCTGCCCTTTTGTGAATACTTAATCTGGTATCTTGATACTGATTATAGATAATAAAACAGGTTTTAAAATCTCTTTGAAAATATTTAAATTAATTTTTTAGGGAGAAGTTGTTCAAACAAAATCAAAGACATTGAATATGTTGAAATCTAGAATTAAAAAAATATGTAATAGCATTACTAAAACTGATTTATGATTTTTTTCCCTTAGTATGTCATATCCTATACCAATGGAACTGCTGAGACCAAAGCCTAAAATCAAATGGACATTATTATTTTCACTCTGCCCTTAGAGGTATTTTAAGGTGTAAATTATTTTGATAAACTAGCATTAACTTCTTTCTCACTGTAGAATGTGGAAAGAGAAAAAAAACCCTTCCTGTTTGGAATTTACAGTATGCTGCTAATGGAAAAAAATATAAGGAAAGACATATCTGACTTTTATCGTTGATTAAATAGGGCAAATGTGGAAATCTATTCAAGGTAAGAGGTTAAAAGTTTATATAGCCACAAGGGAGATATTGCAAGGATATTGCTTAGATTTAAGTGTTGCTTTTTTTTTTTTAAATAACTGTTCAAGCAGATACTTCAATTGCAGTTAATTTTTAAAAGAGCCAAGAGTTATAAAATCCTTGAATTTATTCAATACATTTGGAAGAATGGCAGTATCAGAAAGGACTTTCCAATCTGATTTAAGAAAGATGAATTCATTTAATGGAGAAAAGGAAAGAGAAGGAAAAAAAGGGATATTAGCAGCCATCTGTTCCAATTCCTTCATGAAACTTGGAGCTTAGATGACTTGTCCAACTTAACTCTTGTTAGTAGTGGAGCCAAGAACTAGAACCAGGTGTCTTGACACCTTTTCTTTGGAGCATTCCACTTCCCTGCCCTCTTTATATTTGTCTCTTTGACATAATCAATATCATCATCCATTCATACAGCACAAATTGAGGATTTGACTGAGGCATGTTTCAAAGTTCAGGGGGTTGTTGGGTGGAGCTGACATGTAAGTGTGCAGAATGAAATAGATCTTATGTCTCCTGCCAGGCTGTGATTTTCCTGAAGGCAGGGACTGCATTTGTCCACCTCCTGTCCAAGCCACATTGCAGAACATGCTCTATGGAGCTTTATGCAGAATGCACTCTGCCTCAGGAAATTTCTCACCTGTCGCTAGCCTGTGAATGCTCTTCTCTGTTTTGATTTCTACCTGTTGCCTCCTACTAGGAGTCCTCCTCTCAGCCTATACCCTCCTTTGAACTGACAATTCACTTGGTCAGCCTGACTTTGATTTTGGCTTTTGTATTATTTCTGCTTAACATTATGCTCTACAGATCTTGGGCAAGCGACCCTTGTATCTGCCCCTACTGCAAGCTCCAAAGACACTGCCCCTAGTCCATGCTAAAGCCCAGCTCTCACCCACCTTGGAGCTGAAATTGGTAGCCTTATCTTTGTATTGCTGAGGAAATGAGGATAGCCTTGCACTTGGTAGATACTCATCAGCCGTTTGTGGGATGAAGAGTAGAGATACTACATAGTGCCATCTTTGTTGGCATCCTCATCTTTTTATTGAGTGTTTGGCTTGGAGAGAAGGTGAGATACAAAATGGCTTGTGGTTCAGTCGATCACATCCAGATGCATAAAAATAAAACCTACTCTTAGTCTTGAATCTCTAGATAGCCGGTTTAAATACCTGGAACATTCTATGAATATCTTGTTATTATTTTCCTTCTCTGTGTACTGGGAAAACTTAGTTTAGATATAAGTTTTGCCATATTAAGGAGTTATTTTTTCTTCTCTCCGAGGAACTATCCAATCTGTGAAGGAAGTGGGGTTCTGTTGTGTACATAACGCTGAATTTCTATCACTTAGTCTTTTCTCAAACACTTTCAGAAATTATTGGCTGGAGTTAACTAATAACTAGCAATTTAAAAATAATGCATGAATCAACTATATTTTAGACAAAATATCACTTATTTTTCTTCTGAAGAAGTATATTAAAGGAGTATGACAACAGGTTTTAAAATTACAATCTTGATTAGAAGCTTATTTTCAGTTGTTTGCTAACACTTAAAAATGAATTTATTATGTTTCTGAATATTCTGTAGCTTCCTTCTTCCTAATGACTTTTTGACAACAGTATTTTTTTTTCTGATTTTAAAAGTAATATTTGCTCAATGCAGATATTTTATAAAAATAGGAAAATATAAGGATATAAATTAAAATCATCCAAAATCAAAATGACTTAAATATTATCGCTCTAAGAGACAAATATTGTTAACATTTGGTTTATTTCTTTCCAGACTTTTCTATACACTTCCTTGCTTTCTCTTGATTTCTCTCTTTCTCCCATATTTATTTTAAGTATATATGCAACTGTAGACAATATTGTTATTTTGGAACATGTACATTATATATATGTACAAGATTTTTTGTATCGTTTTATTCTTAACATTTATATTTTAAACATCTCTTCATATTGTGTAATATTTTGTAAAGCTTATCTTTGATTTTCTCTATGAACAATCTCTAGCCCTAGGTTCTAGTCATTACTGAATTGAACTACCATAGTTTCCTGGATGATAATCATGCTCTATTTTGGTTGACTGAAAATCTGACTTTTTAAAAAAAACCCCAATTACAATAATAGCATATACAGACTTTTTTTGAGGTATCTTATTTTTTTAAAAAGCTGATGGATCAGAAAGACCTTAAGGAGACCTGTTTTACATGTATGCTAAGTTCCGGACAATGTACTAAACATTTTAAAAGGCACATGGTGGCTCAGTTGTTAAGAATCTGCCTGCCAATGTAGGGGACACAGGTTCAATCCCTGCTCCAGCAAGATCCCACATGCCACGGAGCAACTAAGCCTGTGCACCACAACTTCCAAGCCTGCGCTCTAGAGCCTGTGAGTCACAACTATAGAGCCCATGTACCACAACTACTGAAGCCCGCGCACCTAGAGCCTGTGCTCTTCAACAAGAGAAGCCACTGAAATGAGGAGCCTGTGCACCACAATGAAGAGTAGCTGCAACTAGAGAAAGCCTGTGAGCAGCAATGAAGACCCAATGCAGCCAATAAATTAATTAATTAGTTAATTAATTTTTAAAAAGTAAATGATCTCAATTTCTTATAACAGCTGTAAGTGTGGTCTCATTTTTCAGTTAAGGAAATTAACGCTTAGAGACATTACATGACAAAATAAAACAAAAAGAAAATCTGGCTTTGATGGGAAAATTATTCCTCTCATTTTGTGCCACTTACAAATTGTGTTAAATACTTGTGTACACTACAACAGCACATGCATTTCTCTTTTCATTACATTGACCTACAGTTTATGATTTCCCTTTGTCTGTGTGTATGTCTCCCCTACAGGATCAAAACCTCCTTGAAAGGCCAGGTCATATTAATCTTGATATCCTTGGCACTCAAGTAGAATGGCTCTTAGTTGGGGCTCCAAATATGTTTATTAGAGAAAAATGAAGAAACAGAGGCCCAGGGATGTTAAGTGGTCCCAGAAAGCAGAATTAGTCTAGACCTCTTTGCTAGCAGGCAGGGCTGGCCTCTTAGTTTCTTTGTTACTCAAGTTTCTTCAGGCCACAACAGGCTTACATTGAGAATAATAATCTGTTTTCTGGCTTTCGTATCTTTTTTACTGTAGGGCCTAAAGTCCAAATTCTCTCCTTCTGGGCAGGGCAGGCTTGAGGGGGTCTTACATGGGCTCATGAATGCATCCTTCTCACTTCTGCTGACAGCTGGGAGGTGCTGAGCCTGCAAAATTGCATAGTTCTCTTAGAGAATTATGTCATAGACAACACAGTCTATTGGGCACTGTGGCTGCCACAGTTGGGCTGGAGCCCTTGAGGTTTCAAAGTGAACTGTTTTCTGGAGGCTCCAGTGCTCTGAAACTGCCCTGGACCAATGCATAAGTGAGGAAATAGTCTTGTTCCACCTCGAGCTATATCATGTTACATGAGCACCAAAGTGGCCTTGCATTGGCTATCAACATTTACACAGTCAATAGCAGAAACAGTTTCTTGAGTTTATCCTCTGATCAGCACCTTTTTCTTTTTAGGAATCAGTATGCAAGCCTTTGGCCATGGGGACAAATCTGAGTTGTGATACTATCCACAGGACATGCTGCTACCTTTCTCTTTTCCTCCCCAACAACTGTGTCCTTGTTATTGAATCAAGCTTGGGTTTTCCATAGGAGGCTCTTCACTCTCCCAATGTAAATCACTTTCCAGCAGGCCCACCCTACCAGTTCAACAAACTTAGATGTCTGAACTTCGACAGAGAACATGGCATATGTATCTTGACATCAAATTATACTTTAGTCTGCAAGGGTGATCTGTTGGTTGATAATGAAGATAGAAAGGATTTTGAACTTCCACCACAGAGTGAAGAACATTTGAACATTTGCTAATTCTAGACTTCTTTGTGGATTTTCCTTGAAAAGTTCTGCTAATCTTGCTATGTGCTTGCTCTTATTGGTAATATGTCTAATTACTACTACCTTTCTCCTCTTCCCCATAGCATCTGCTGTGTGTCTTTCCTCCTTACCATCTTTTAGCCGCTTATTTATTTTTCTATCAGTTGTTGAGAAAAGCTAGGTTGCTTAAAGCAACATCATTGCATTTACATGGGATAGGTAACAATTGGGTCATAGAAAATAAGGGTATCCTGTTCCCTTTCATTCTTACTCCTTTTGCTATAAATACCCTTGAAACTGGAGTTGAACAGGTTAAGAATTAGTTTAAATAAAATAAAACATTTCAGAGTCATGTAAAAGGAACTGGATTCCTGTCTTCTATATTTCAGCCTGAGGATCATTTTTCAGGCCCTTCTTATTCTCATATCCTCATATTTATCAAAGATCATTCAACCAGTACTGGCTGTTTCATTCTTTGACTTCTTTTGCCATTCATATTCTTTTTAAGATTATACCTCACAGCTGCACAGGTTGAATACCACTCCTCTATTATGTAGATAAAGAAATTTACCTGAAAACAGGCAGACACACAGATACAGACACACACACAGACACACACACACACACACACACACATTTAATAGCAAAGCTGGGCCTGGAATCCTATTTTCTTGGATTCTTATTCTGTACAATATTAATCCCTTCATTCCTTTTTGAGTGCCTGCTGTGTTCCAGGCCCTGGGCTGGGAGTTAGGGATACAAAGAAGAAAGCAGAGTTTCTGGCGCATCCTAATTTGGCAGGGTAGACAGATAATGCTTAATCCTTTCTGGAGAAATCCAAAGTAGTTTTTGAGACACATACTACACACTTGTAAGATAGTTATCCAGGTCTGGGAAGTGGCTTATAGTAACAGAGTAAAGTTACAAAGGCACATTATTGGGATAAGAGTTAAGACATTCAGTTTTTTCTCCCCTCCAGTAATAAGCTGCTGTCAAACATTCATTACATCTGAGTCTGAGCTACACAAGAGCAGGGGCTGTTTTCTGCTTATCCACCTATGTGTTACTGCTTGGCATGAAATAAGTTCTCAACAAAAAAGTGTGGATGAATTATTGAATGGTTTTTTTTTCTTGGAAGCTCTGCTTGAGTTGAAGAATCTTCTAGCATACCCAGGAGTGATATCAAGAACATGGCTCCCTTCCTCCCACCCTCTGGTCGAGGGTGATTGGCTTCAACAAATGCTTCTCAGCTTCTCTTTGTGACTCTGTTTTCCTGCATTTTCTTTGGAATATAGAAAAACCTGAAGAGGCTGCTTGCTTAATGGACCTTGGAAATACAGTAGAGTTAATTTGTGTATGTTTTAGTCTTTCCAACCAGATTTCTTAAAGTGCAAATTGGTAAAAGTAAGGACTATGTCTTATTCTTTTGGTTCACTATTTCATTTAGACAACAGTGAGATTTTAAAATTCATAGAATGTTTAAGATACATGCAAACTCAAAAGTCCTTTAAAAGTGGAAGTGAACATGTATTTCCATTATTTGTAAGTGGTAACTCATTAAGTCTGACTAACTTCCAGTTTGTGGAAATAATGTTTATATGAGAAAGCTCTTAGTCATATATTTGAAACTGGTTAATAGACTCTTCCTAAATTAATAGACTATAAAGCCAGTGACTATATGTTCTTCAAGTAGCCTGTTAAATCAGTAAATTCTGTGAAATATAAACCTAATAGCCAAACCATTTATAGGCAGTAATGTAGACTAAATTATTGGTTTTACTGCCATACAGAGATACCAGTGTTTAATTTGGTGATTAGATTTAATTAGGTGATTATGTGCTGATTAACTGGTATTGCACTTTATTTGAAATTATTAAATACATTTGGTTGTTATAATTGAATCCTATGAATAGAAAGTAAAACTTAGCCAAATATCTATGTAAAATCATCTGGATGGTTTGTGTGTGTGTGGATGTGTGTTATTTATTTTACAAATTATTTTAAAAATTCTTATTGGTCCCTCAGTTTTTCTACAAATATTTGTAGAACACATACTGTGTACTAAGCATTGGGTTAGTGCCCCTAAGGATTTTATAGTCTGGTGGGGTGTCAAACATCTAATCAGGCATTTATAATGGAATGTGATGGGGCAGCACAGAGAGTACAAGGAAGATGCAATTAGCCCCACCTTGGGAGGCCAAGGAAGACTTGTTTCCCAAAAGGAGGAACATCTAAGGCAGTCCTGGAGGATAAGTCAAGTTAGTTACTGACAAGGGAGGAAATGGCCCTTCACTAAGACTTAGAGAGCCTCCAGGGGAGCTGGAAGCAGTGCAGTATAAATGGAGTCAAGAGATCAAGTAGCGGGGAGAAAGGGAGTTGAAGCTGGAGGGATAAGCTGGTGTTGGGTCTTGAGGCCTTGTTTGCCACACTAGGCAACCTGGGCTGCATGGTGCTATATAAGTGGGTTTCAAGTATATCTGTCTCTAACTGAAAACTGTCAACTGGATTTAGAAACAGAGGTCATATTTGACCTTGAAGAGACCAGTTTAGTGGGAGGCATGGGAGTAGAAACCAGACTGTAGCAGATTTGACTGAATAAAAAATAATGAATAATTAGTAAAAAATAAAAAATAGAGACAGTGGCTGCTGTCAAGTCAAGAAGTTATTTCGATTTATGAAACATTTAACGTTTGTATGTCATTAAATGCATAGGATTAGTCTGGAATTACAGGTTGGCTACAATCACAGATGCTAGGTTTAATATCATATATCTCTCTTGATGTATGCTAATTTTATTTTTCAAGAGTATTGTGAAGAAAATAATGTTAGGTGATAAAACTGTTTCCTCTGAAAAGAAGAGTCTTTTTATGATCAAAGCTAATGTTTTCTACTTAAGAATTTTGGTGTATCTGAGATCTGATAAGTTGCTACAAAGCTCTGTTTCATAGTGACTAATTGAGAGAACTTAAAAGTAGCTATAGTTACTGCTATAAACAAAGCAAGTCACAAGAATCTAATTTTTGAAAATAGCTTATTCATTTCATACAAGAATTCTTGACATTATAAAAGACACTGGCTCTAGGATTTCTTTGGCTCTTTTATACATGTAAAATTATTTGAGTAACAAGAATTCTGCTTTCATAATATTATGCAAAGCAGCCCATCTGTACTCTATGTTCCATGTTGCCTTCCTTTCAGCACAAATTATTGTTATTATTTTTTTAGGCTGTAAGCATTAACAATGAAACTAGTAGATGATGCTTCTGATGTTAAAACTGCTATCAGAGGTGGATTGACCTTGAAGTTAATGAAACTTAAAAGCCCTTTTGCTTGTACAGCCCTATATCCAATTTTGTATCTCAAATTTCTAAGATCCTGTACCTAATTTTGTATTCATAATTTCATATTCTTTTTCATAAAGAGGGTCCCCAAATTGCATATATCTCAAACCAACAAAAATCCAGGTCTGCCCTGATTTCTCCCTAATAGATAATTCCTAGACAACAAATCTCAATGTAAGTATTTAGAGCTTCTACTTTGAAATTTATCAAGAAAACTGGAGAAGTAGACTACTGAAGGGAGAAACACACACACTTAAATTTTAAACAAATGTTAATGAGTCGAGAATATTCTTGAAAACCAACAAAGCAAACAGTTTCTACAATGAAGTAATTTTATTTTCTCTTTGTGTGGCTTTGTGATCTAGTAATAGGACACAGTTTTCAAAGCTTACTGTGTATGAGGTGTGAATTAATCTTCCCAGCGGTGCTGTGAGATAGGACCTATTACTGTCTGCAGTGTACAGATGAGGAAGCTAAGGCCTAGAGACCTGAGACTGATCTGGGCCTCCTTGTTAAGGATGCGTGCATTGTTAACTTTCTGTGCATTGTTAAACTGGTCAACACACACTGTTCACTGTTTATCTGTTTGGTACCTGAACAAACTTAACTCTTCACAGGAACATATATCTAAAGGAAAATGCCTTTGGTCATAAGGGAACTACTGGGGTCATGGCTGGTCGGGGGCACATGCAGGAAAAGGGACTCCAAGCGCATGTCTCTTCATGAGTGAGTCTGTATGTGCTATTATTAACATATACAAAAAATAGCTTATTACCTTGGTATATTTTAGATAGCTGTTCTACCTATGGTATTTTATTGCTTTTCCATCTCAGGAGAGCATTAAACCATCCAAAAATCCACTGGTTGTCCATAATCAGAATCTTGTTAGAGCACTTGAATGCCTATCAGAAAATTGACTATTTAAGAAAGGAAGGGTAAAGCTACAGTCTTCCCACAAAATAAAATGAAAGAGATGGGGCTAAATTAACTATGGCCATGGGGAAAAAGAAATGTTCATTTAAAACCATTCAATAAAAATCCCCTTCAATGGTTTCTTATATGACCCAGGTACCTGTTGTCATACAACCAGCTTAAGATTTATTTGTCACTAAATACTCAGTGTGCATGGGGCTTGTGGTAGACGTAACCAGAGTCAGGAATCTCATCTCTTCTAAAGCCATCCATGAGTAGCTGAAGAACAGATCATCCCATTTTTTTTACCCAACTGTCAAAGCATTTATATTACCCAAATGTAGTCATGTTATTCCACAGAACCTAGAGTATGTTTAATTGAATCCTCCTGTGGTAATTGTGTTTTCAGGCTGGTTCCTGGTCTTCAGAATTTCTAGAAAGCTGGAAAGGGTTTGTTTATTACAGGCTTTTCCCAGACTATTACATTCTCCCTTACTTCCCCACCCCCCGCTCCAGCAATATTTTATTTTTAAAGAGTACTTGGTACTCCGAGCATAGTTTATTTTCACGTTTCAAATCTGAAATGTGATTTTGAGAAAAAATAAAAAGCCAACAGCTGGGATCAGGCAGCATCTACTCAGTTTCAGTAACATAATTCTTTTAAGTAGCTTTAGTTGGTTTTGTCTTTTTTCCTATTCTCTTGATTGTAAAATTTTCTTGAGATGTTGGAGTTAGAAAGGGGATTGAAACAAATGAGTTTTTGAGAGTTATCACTCTATAATATTAACGTAAAATGATTTTTAGGGTCTTCGGAAAGAATTACCAAAAAAACCTCTTGTTAGAAATTTGTCAAATCATTTTATAGCTGAAAGAGCTACTTCTGAATGTTATATTTAAACCTAAATAGCTGACAGATTTATCCTTCCAATAACCTCCCACCTCTGCCCCTCTAACCCCCTACCTACTAATTTTGTCTTATTTAGTCATGAATAAATAACATTTATGATTACAGTTTGTGATGGCCCTTGGGAACTGTGAGATGCTCTCAACTGGAATTTAAATCTACAAGCAGTAATCCAGTTTGTCAGATTTTGGGATCTTAGCCACATATACTTAGCATTATTCAATCACCAGTCATATCTCTAGAAAAGAACAGGTCTCGCCACATAAATTCAGTTTCTGAATGAAAGCCAGTGTGAGTCAAACAGACACAACTAATTGGGTCTTCACAGTAAAGAACATTTGTTAGCAAGTTGCGGCATAATTGTTCATTATCTGATAGAAAACTCTGAACTCTATTGGGAAAATATTTTGCTATAAAAATATAAAATATATGAGTTGGGGGTTCTTACTGGGAGGCACTCATTGGGAGGTTTAAACCATGCTTTAAATATAACTGAAATCTTGGACTTTTGATGATAGGACATCAAATTTGGAGTGAAATTTAAAATATTTTTGGACTGATCAAGTTTGCTAATTACAGCATGATTTAGTGTTAACGAAAACATCAGCACTTTTGTGAAAGTTAGACAGGATAGTTTTACTTGGAATTTGAGCCACTTGTATCCTGATTTTTTTACTTTCTCATATCCTCTTTTCATACATGTGTAATTATTTAGAGAATAAGTAAAAATCAGGATTAAGCTTTAATTTCTACAGTGTTTGCAGAGTCCTAGTAGCAGTGCCACCTCAGGTTGCTCTTTGGATTGAATACTTTTTTTCCAGGCAAGGGGGACCATGTAACCGCTGGGAATGAAGCGTAGGTTATAATTCTTAGTCATTTGTTGATGTAGGCTAAAGTCCAAACAATGAACCAGAGGTGAAAGTCCCTAGGTCCTATTACTAATCCCCATGGTCTCTTAGGTTCCTTTTGTTTTTCTTCTCCTTACATTATTAACTGTATAATGTCAGGGGATACATCAAACTCCCATAATGGAAGCACAGTATATAAACAATTTATAACCTCGAAAATTTCTCATTCTTTATGTAGGGTTCCCATATGTAATGTATACCATTGCCAAACTCTAGATAACTTTTTAAAAAATTTGTTAAATTTCTGCAGATTTTCTAATTTTTACCCTGATATTTGATTTTAATTATTATGACTTCCTTACTTTGTTGTATTAAATTGTGGCCACGTTACAATAGAGCATAGTCTTGGTTGGATTCCATAGTACTCCTTGGGCCTCAACATCTTCCTTTTGAAAAGTGCCAGATTCACCATAAAGAAAAAAATGTGAAGTTTAAAGAAGTTGTAATTGTATTATCTCTGGTATTGTTTACACACAATATAATTTTTCTAGGTAATACATTTAAATTTTTTAAAAAGTTATTCATTATACATGATTATTACAGAAAATAATGACAAGCAAAAAGATACAAAATTACCTCAGATCCTGCCACTCAGAGGTAACAAGTATTAACATTTTCATTCTGATGGCTATCTTTTAATATCTATTTATACATATACACACATATTAATATATATATGTAATAAGTGTATAAAATGGGGTCATACTATGCCTGTTTATATTACAACTGCTTTTTCCCCCATGTTTAATATTATTATCTGCACATTTTCTTGTTCACAATTAGGTATCTATGCTGTCATCTAATGGTTGCTTAAGGTGATGCTGTGTAGATTGCTAGAACTTATTTAGCAATCCCTAATTTTTGGACGTTTAAATAGTTTCCAAGTTCATATTATTATAAAGAGTTTACTAACCATAAATCCTTATACATAAATCTTGTGCACTTGATTGTGTATTTTCTTAGGATGAATTTATAGAAGCATGATTCCTAGGTTAAAGGATAGGCACACATTAACGCTTTTGATATCCGTTGCCAAATTGTTCCCCCCAAATAGTACATCAATATATAGTCCCTTCTGTTGAATATGAATGATCTTTTATTCCTTACTATCTTTTCTTTTTAATCTTTGACATTTTCACAGTTGAAAATGGCATCACATGGTTTTGCTGATTTCTATTTCATGACTTACTAGTGAGGTTGAAATGCCTTTTTAATGTATTTACATGTACATCTATAATTTTTCATTGGATTGTCTGTTTCAGTGTTTACCCTATTTTTGTATTAAATCTATTTGTAAGATTTTTAAAATTTTATAACTTGTCTATTAAAATAAATACAAGATTTTTTTACTTTGTCATTTTTGCCTTTTAATATTTGTGATATTTCTGATATACAGTTTAAACCTTTAACTTTTATCTTTAAAATTAAATATATCATTTGTACAAATGAACATGTAAATACCATACATATACTTTTGAAGAATAATAAAAATAAGACAAATAAACATGTACTCACTTCCCAGTTTAAGAATAGTATATTTCCCAAACTCATAAAGCTTGTATGAGCTCCTATCATATATTTCTTCTTCTCTCTGGAGGTAACCGATTTCCTTAATTTTGTTATTTTCTTTATATTTTTTATCACATATAGACAATTCCTAAATAATATGTTATTTAATTTTGCATATTTTGGGGGAATGATTTAGAACTAGAATCATACTTTATGAATTCTTTTGTAGCTTCCTTTTTTTTAAAAAAAAAAAACCACAGTAAATATTATTCATTGAGAAGCATTAATGTTGATGCTTCCTTTTTAATACATGTACGGCATTCTACTGTATGGCCATATCACAATTTATTTATTCACTCCTACTGTTTCTAGTTTCTGATATTACAGAAAAAAAAAATGCCACCATAAACCTTGCATATATCTCCTGGTGCTTATGTGCAAAAATATGTATTCTTAGTATTAGAATTGCTGGGTTGTAGGGTAGGAATATTTTCTGCTTTAAAAAAAGCCAAGTTGTTTTTCAGAGGGTTTGCACCATTTTATACTCCCACTGGCAGTGTTTGAGAGTTTCTGTTGTTCACATTATTGTTAACATTTGATATTATCAAACTTTAAAACTGCTAGTGGCTGTAAAATGTTACCTTACTGAGGTTTTGTTTTGCATTTCTCTCATTACTTATGAGGTGAGATCTTTTTCATAAGATTACTGGTCATTTGTGGGTGTTCCTCTGTATGATGCCTTTTCATGTCTTTTGACCATTTTTTTTTTCTTTTGGGTTGTCTATCCTTTCATTATTCCTTTCCTTTCTTCTTTTCTTTCTTTTCCTTCTTTTCCTTCCTCCCTCCCTCTCTCCTTCCCTCCTTCTCCTTTCTTTCTTCCTTTCTTTTCTCATCCCAAGGGGGTTCTTTATATATTCCGGATACAGATCTTATGTTGGTTTTATGTGTGAAAATGCCTTCTCTCCATCTGTGACTTTTCCCCACTGCTTCCCTTTACGTAATATCTGAAATTGATTTTTGTGAATGCTCTCACATGCAGTGGTAGGTTGCATTATTGGTCCCATTTCTTTACCCCTCACTGTATCCTCTTTGGTTGCAGCTTCAAGTTCCTTGCACAAAGTCAGATGGTATTTCCCCAGCTCTTGACATGGGATCAGTCATGTGGCTTGTTTTGGCCAACAGAATGTGCAGAAGAGACATCAGTTCCAAGCCTAGGCCTTAAGAGGCTTTGTGTGTTTCTGCTTCTGCCAATGCTATTGAAGAACATATCTGAGCTAGTCTCCTAGTCCCAAGAGAAGGAGAGCTACCTCAGTCAGGCAGCATGAGCTGAGCCCAGTTGATTTCATCCGAATCCCAGATGACTCATAGACATATCAGTGATAATAAACAGTAGCTGCTTTAAGTCACTGAGTTTGAGGTAGTTTGTTCTGTGACAATAGTTAACTGATACAGGTACTGATTCAATTTCTTCTTTTCTTTTCTGTATGAAAACTAATCATCTCGTTTATCATTATATAGTAATGCCTCTGGTCTTTCTTTGTGTTAGCAATTTTTCTTTTTTTCTTTTTTTTATTATTTTTTATTTTTTTAAATTTTTTTTATTTTTATTTTTTGGGGGGTACACCAGGTTCAATCAACTGTTTTTATACACATATCCCCGTATTCCCTCCCTTCCTTGACGCCCCCCCCAAAAATTTTTCATTTACAGTGATTATTATTGCTTTTGAATTTATCTCTACCATCTTAACTTTCATTTTCTCTTTGTCTAATTTATTCCACATTCCTTTTTTTCTCCCTTTTTGCTTTCTTTTGGATTGGTTTGTTATTAGCCTGTGTTTTCATTTGCTGGTTGCTTGTTTCATTCTGCCTCTTCTTCCAGTTTTTAATTGTACTTACTATTTCCATTAATTTTGTGGTTACCTTAAATTTTTTCCATTCTATTTTTTCTTCTAGTTTTTAACTATACATACTAAATTCTATTAATTTTGTGGTTACCTTAAAGTTTTTAGCATGCATGTTTAATTTAACAATGTTTAAAGGTAATTACCTCTTCACCCTCTGGAACATTACAAGGACCTTAGAACACTTTAACTTTGATAACCATTTTCTGTACTATTATTTTTGTCTATTCTGTCTGTAACTTGAGGTTATGAGTTTTCAGGCATTCTCTTCTTTTTTACCTTTATTCAGAATCCAGAATCCAGATCCCTTCCTCTGTGGGGCAGAGAGAAAGGTTTTTGTTTTGGTATTTGTTTTTTCAGCTTACTCTTTTCCCTGAGAATGTCTCATTTCATGATTTGAGCTTTGTGGAAGTGTCTTAACCTTAATTTCTGTCAATTGACCTTGTCTTCTATTTCTCATCAAAATTAAAATCTCCAAACTACCAGAAATCAGCAACTATCAGCAAATACCACCAAGCAATTGTGTACTTTAGTGCTTGATTACCTTTTTGGATTCTATCTTTTAAGTCATTTTTGCCTCTGAAGAATTCTCTTATTTTCTTGCCATCTAAGTTATGCTTCTAATAGATTTTTAAAATATTTTATTCAGAATTTTTAGCTATTTTGTACAGAAACATTGCTTGTACACAATATTTCTGAAATTATAAATCCAGAAATTTAAAAGTTTTGTTGTCATCAAATCTATCAACATTTCCTTGTATGGGTTTTATTTTTTGTGTTAAGTGTAGGAAGTCCTGCTCCAATTCAAGAATATTCAAATATTCATATTCACTTTAATTTGGCGATACTATGTTTTAAATATTTAAATACATAATTCATGTAGAATTTATCTTGATGAAACATGAGAAGTAGAAATTAATTTTTTTTCTCAGATAGTTAACCTATCCCAACATCTAGGTAATTTGTCAAAAAATAGAAATATGAAATAATGAAGGCCAAAGTTATTATCACTGATGAATAGAAGTGTTTGAATAGAAGTTATAATCATACCTATTAGCTGCCTAATATGGAAAACTAATTATGAAAATGAATGGTTTTGTGTTTTTAAAAGTATCTTAATTTCCTTTGTATTCTTGGAAAGAGGAGGACTGTTAGTTCTTTGGTTTTATTTGCCAATGCCTACTGTGGAAGATATCTTTTTTCCTCAAAATTTCCCAGGATACCCTAAAATAAGGCATAAAATAGGAAACCCTGGGGAGTTAAATATTTTTGCTGCCCTCGTGTATATATTCTTTCTGTTTTTCTAAAGTCAGGATTTTGCATATATTGAATTCCCCATTGTGACACAATTATTGGTGATCTAGTAGAGAATTAGAAACAGACACACATTAATTTGGAAGGGAAAAATGGAACTCTCTTATTTCCCTAGGGATGTGGACTGTGAGGATGGGGAAAGTGGTACATGAATAACCGCTGTGGAAGAGTACTAGGCTTCTCTTCATAGATTAGATCATGATTTCTAGTTAAACTTCCCTGTATCTGTAGAACCATTTCCATACAAACTAGAGAAGTAAAATTAAACTTCTAATTGCAACTTGTAGCTCACATGTTTACAGAGCTGTGTGGGAATAACACCGATTTGCATTATGGACACAGTCTCAGTCACTCAGCAGTGATTGGTTGACCTTTCGAAACCTCATGCTGGGTCTTGCTTAGGATAAGAAGGGATGTCAATTCCCATTTATTTATAATGTGAGAGAATAGGTTATTTTTATTAACATAACATATGAATTACTGGTCACATTTTAAAATCAGATAATAGAAATACATTTGAAACTAAAAGTATATGGAAAAGTCTTGACTCTCTTTGGAGATTTCCAATTTTAGAGTGTTTTCCCCTTGCTGTCAGAGCATGTACTGTTATTGCCTGGTGGTTACAGATGAATAACGCAGTTAGAGATGGAATCGTAATTACCTTTTTGATGTGTTGGAAGTTGCTTTATGAACTACATTTCTGAAAGCTTGTTTATTTGTTAGTTTTTCCTCATAAAAGAGAAGTTGCACTATCCTAAGCAACATTTGTGACATATTTCACATGCCCACAGCAAACGAAACAGTGTCAGGAACATAGCAGACATGCAACAAGCACCTGTACATTAACTGGAAAGGCAGCAGAGGAAAACATTGCCCGCTTTATTTTGACTTTCTGGTTCATTGCATTCTAGATAAATGACAGTTTATTGTAGAGAGAAGAACAGGACCTGATGGAATCTAGGAAAGATGTGGAAAGGGAAGGTTGTCCAGCAGGTCAGGAAATTCAAATCTGTTGTCAAGAGTTCTGAATGTTCTTCCTGTTCAACGTTATGAGGTGCTTACCCATCATTAATTTTAGTTTGTTTTTATGTGAACTTAAATGTTGGGTGATTTCTTGACTAGTGCTTTTTTATTTAGCATCAGTTTTTTAAAAAAAAATGATTTGCATTTTGTTTCACAACAGTTGCCCAAAATATCTTTGAAAAAGGAGGGCTGTGTTCACCTTTAATACTTAAAAATCACTTGGAAGCAGTTCAATTGAGCATGAGTATGTGTGTACAAGAAAGTAAAACATAACCAGAATGAGTAAGCTCTGTTCTCTGAGGTTTGTTGCATATCATTTATGCTTGAAAAAACAGAATGAATTTATTTGTTTTAATGTCAAAAAAACTTTGACAAGAGTTAAAAGGAGCTAGCTGACCAATCCAGTAAAAATAGCAGCAAACTTATTTTTTAACTGGAATGATATTTAGCCTTACAACTCTTTATCACAGGACAAGTTGAAAACAGTTTGAAATACTTTTCTAGTGTTAGGAAGCACATTTAGGATGTCTACTCTGGTGATATGAAGTGTAAGATTGCCAAATTATCTGAATAACCCAGACCCCAAAACCCACCCTGGAGATAAAGGCGAGTTATTTTTTTTTAGTTTAAATTATCCAAATAGCTTATCTTTATAATCCCGTGACACTTTGGTAATTGCTCAATCTTCATTGAGTCCCTGCTGCCTGTGGACAGAATTATATTAATACAATGAAAGGATTTAAGGAAATAGTATATTAGAAATCAGTAGCAAAAGGCTCATTTTACTTTAAAAATGTTGTTTTTAAATGAGAGATGATACATGATAGTTAAACGTGAAGAAATGTTGACAATCTCTTCATATATCTCTATCTTGTTGATTGATCCTGGGAGATTTTGCTCTGTTGTTTTCTATTTTCTCTAAAAGAGTGGGTGGGTCTTATCTTGATTTGATGTTCCCTCCCAGGCCACTAATAAAGGCAGGCCTCTTTCCCAAAATGACTTTTTTATTATCTTTCTAGAAAAATGCTGATGACAATATTTTTCTTTATTACCCTTTATACTCATCTCTCCAAGCCTTCTCAATTGAGTATATAACAGTCAAATAATTTAATGAATAATTTGGGGGCAAACAAGGGCCTTTCTCCTCCTGGCAGTCATTTTACAGCTATAAGTGTACCCTAGAAAGTACAACAGAGAATATGAAACTCATACATTTAGTTGAGTTATTCCTCTTAGACTCTGAGTTTGATTATAGAGAAAGTAACATTGATTAAATGGCTTTTCAATAATTAAGCGCTTTTGTCCTTAATACTGCACCACATGCATTGTGGGATGTAAAAGCTTTAAGATGTGATTACTCTCACCAGCTTACAGTGTGGGTGAGGTGATCATATTTACATCCAAACATTTGGTAATTAAATGGTAGCAAAAGATAGCATACGACTAAATATTAAAATAAGCAGTATAAACAGCAAGTACTATTAGAGCGCCTAATGGGGGTCAAGAATCAGTAGAGAACATTTGACCTAACCAGAGGAGTCACATCGTATGCGGGCATTAGGTGCCAAAGTTAATACACAGTGTAAAAAGTATGTGAAGTCAATATCCTTGAAAAGCTCTTAAATTGCCTATGGATTTCACTATATATAGTCACAAATACCTGCTACACTGGATACGGACACACACTCTCCGTGCGTGCGCAAGTTCTGTATGGTTAGTGTTTCCTTTATTATACAAACAGGTCATTGAAGAAACTGACTCCAGTTTATCTTCAAACCCAAAGATCAGTCTCAGCGTTACCTGTGTCTCAGCTTGTCCTATGAGGGGTGCATGGGAAGTGGGTCTGACTGACTCAGTATCTTTTGATCCCATAATGGAATAGCGGGCAGAATTGTCCACACTTTACAATTCTTTTTCTCTAACCCCCTCCTTTCTATGAAGCCTGTAGGGGCGACTTTACTTAAGTTAAATGTGTGTATGATGTGTTCCACTGTGTATAAGTTATTCACAGTCTTGCCGTCTCTTTATCCACAGATGGTAAATTCTGAATTGTTTTTATTTGGCTGCATTTAACATTTGTGTGCATACTTAGCTTAGTATATTATTTTTTCATGATTATGCTTATAAGATTGAGAGTCTCTTGTATTCTCCTCTATCGTTTTCCTACATTTTCTTTTTTACCCTTCTTTTCATGGGAGTTAATATACTCTCTCTTTCTGTAAGCTAAATCACCACCTGCCCTGGATCTTATTCCTTCTCATTTCCTCTAAAATTCCACCTGCTAAAAGATTTATCAATCAGAGAGTATTAATGAATACCTACTATAATGCAAAGTATTGAGCTAAGCTTTGGAAAGGAAGCTTTGACGTCTATCAGAAAGGAAAACAGGGACATTTAATAGCTCCAAGTGCCATGTTGTAAATGCCAAGCTGATGATACAGAAGGAAAGTGGTGTGGCTGTTCAGAGGGGTGAGTGACCCAAAAAATCTGGGGAAGGGGCTGGGGTTGAGACAAGCCCAGAACGCTGGGTAGGATTCAGATAAGCAGATGGCAGGGTGCATTTATAATCACATTAATTCAGATTGAGATAAATGAGTACTACCTGGCACTGGTCTTCTGTGAGCTCATGGTCTAGTGATGAAGACAGACAGGTGAATAGATAAACGTCAACACAGTGTGGTAAATGTGCTCATGTAGGGATAGGAACAAAGTACTGTAGGGGCACAGAGACTGTTGGATTCTGATGTAAGCAAGGAGGGGTTATTTGGACTGCACTTTAATGGTAGGTAGGGGCTTGCAGGGCACAGAGGAAGAAAGGCATATTAGGTCAAAGAAAGCACTCCTCCTACACACAGATCTGGAAAGAAAAAGAAGCCACCATGGCAGCGACAAAGGGCTGGGGGTGAGGGGTGTAGCACATGGGGAAACAGACTGTGAAACATCTTTTGAGACTAGGGAAGGACTTGTTTTTTAACTTATAGGAAAAGTGGAGTCAAAAGAGACTTATAAGCCACAGCATGACATTATCAGATTTGTTTCTTACAAGAAAATGCATTAAGCCTGATGGTGGAGAGACCAGCTGAGACTGAAAGCTACACAGGGCAAAGCTGTGTTTAATCCCTGTTGATGTGCTCAGCCCTATCACATGGTAAGTGCTCTATAATCTTTTCCTGAGTTGAAACTTTTTCTTATCTGAATAGTCTAAGGAAATGCTGGGAGTCCAAACTAAGGCCTTAAGCAGTGGAGGTGGAAAGAAGAGGTCATATTTGAGTGAGGGTTGTGAGATGGAACCCACAGCGTCTATTGTCTGATCAGGTGTAGTGGGAGGTGATTAGGAAGAAGAAACAGTTGAAGAAAAGGCCAAAGCTTTTCACTTGGGAGATCAGATAGATTTATCATGAATTAAAACAGAAACCACTGGAGGCACCATGGGTTCTCTTTTGGAAGTCAACATGTTTTGTTTCAAGGGTCTGTGAATTTCATGCTCAACCACATCTGGTGAGCAACGAGAAATATGGGCCTGGAGAGTGAGGCTGAGATTGAGGTTGGGGATACAGATTTTAGAGTCTTTAGCAATGAGTAGATGGGCTGGAGGGAAATGAGACCACACTGGAATGGCCGCTCTCTGAGGAATGGATGAGGATTGTACTGGATGGTATCATGTCCCCCTCCCTCCAAATTCATGTCAACCCAGAATCTCAGAATGTAACCTTATTTGGAAATAGGGTCTTTGCAGATGTAATTAGTTAAGATGGAGCCGTATTGGATTAGAATGGGCCCTAATCCAATGACTGGTGTCCCTCTAAGAAAACAGAAACGCAGATACACAGTGGAGAAGGTCATGTGAAGACAAAGGCAGGGGTTGGAGTCATGCCTATATAAACCAAAGAATGCCAAGGATTGCCACCAACTACCAGAAATTAGGGAGAGGTAAGCAACGACCTCCCCTAGCACCTTCAGAGATAGCAAGGTCCTGATGACATTTTACTTTTGGACTTCTCATGTCCAGAATTGTTTTAATCCACCTAGTTTTTGGCACTTTGTTATGACAATCCTCAGAGACTAATACAGGGACCACGGATGGACCCTAGAATCTGACATTTAAGAGTAGCAGAGGAGGAAGACTCGTGAATGAGGCAGAAAAGGAATAGTCCCAGGGGAGGGAAGAGTCGTGTGAGCACAGGTGTGGAGTAGCACAAGCATGCTTTGATTAGAAGAGATGATTTATGTCAAGGGATGGTTTAGAGATAGGGTCCCAAGTTACTTAGAACCAGTTTGAGGTGCACTTCTGTGCCAGATGCAGGTCTGCAGGCAGCCTCTGGCCATTGAGGAGAGACAAGGGGCAGGATGGGTCTGGACTATTTCTGTGCTTCAAATCTTCTGTCTCTCATGGTCAGCCTTTCCCCACCTTGCTTCCAAACTCACATGGGTCTCCCCTATTATGTAAATGACGAAACAAATGGCCCTGGGTCTAATCTGCTGCCCCTTCTCACCTCCCTTTGCACCACTGCCTCCATTTCCTCACTGCTCATCCTCTGGGATTTGACTTCTCTCATTAGTTTCTCAATTAGCCTTTAACTTGTTAAATCCAGGGCCTTTTTCCCTCTCCTCATTTTCCTTGACCTCATTGCATCTCTGCAGCATCAACATTTCTCATCTTTTCTGCCTTGTTGAAAGTTTCTCTTCCTATGAATTCTCTGCTATTCTATTATTCCAGTTCTTAAATTACATCTCTCTCTCTCCAGGGTTCATTCTTCCTGCTGCTGCACAATGTGGACTAGATGATTCTTTTGGTTTAACTATGATTTCTATGATTGTCTTCCTTCCTCCCACAGTCATATAACTAATTATATAACTATTCATTGAATGAATTAATTATGAATTAATTCAAAACATATCAATGCCATCAAAATCCCTTCTTTACATCTGAACTCCTTCAGGTCTAACCTAATTTTGGTCAGGAACACTGAGCATCAATTCTAATCTGTGTCTGTTTAAAATTTCTCTTATTTTATTTAAAATGTTTTCTCAAGGAGCTCATTGAAGAAAATTTGGAACATATATAAAGAGAAAAGAGAAAAAAGGGAGAAAAAAATTGACCCAATATTTCCTTTCATCTTTTCTTACCTATAAGGATTTATTGTTTATATTTATAAGCATAGCTAAAAGCAAATGTTTAACATCTATCTATAATATATAATATGTCTTCCACTTTTTAATTTAATATTATAATACAAGCATTTCCATGTTATTACCAATCTTTGTATTTATCATTGCTTGCATAGTATTGTATTGAGAGGTTATATTAATTTTTCCTTAACCATTTTCCTGTGTTTAACATGTAAGTTGTTTCTGTGTTTTTCTGTTATAAATGATAGTAAATATCTTTGTGCATGAAGCTTTATTTTAGCCTTGATTTTTTTTTCTTCTTTTTTTAATTTTTTAAATTTTATTTTATTTTATTTTTTTTATTTTTTTGGGGGGTACACCAGGTTCAATCATCCGTTTTTATACACATATCCCAGTATTCCCTCCCTTCCTTGACTCCCCCCGCCTCCAGTCCCCCCCACCCTCCCCGCCCCAGTCCTCTAAGGCATCTTCCATCCTCGAGTTGGACTCCCTTTGTTATACAACCACTTCCCACTGACAATCTGTTTTACAGTTGGTAGTATATATATGTCTGTGCTACTCTCTCGCTTCATCTCAGTTTCCCCTTCACCCCCTGCCCCCTCCCATACCTCGAGTTCTCCAGTCCATTCTCTGTATCTGCGTCCTTGTTCTTGTCACTGAGTTCATCAGTACCATTTTTAGATTCCGTATATGTGAGTTAGCATACAATATTTGTCCTTCTCTTTCTGACTTACTTCACTCCATATGACAGATTGTAGTTCTATCCACCTCATTACATATAGCTCCATCTCATCCCTTTTTATAGCTGAGTAATATTCTATTGTATATATATGCCACATCTTCTGTATCCATTCATTTGTTGATGGGCATTTAGGTTGCTTCCATGTCCTGGCTATTGTAAATAGTGCTGCAATAAACATTATGGTACACGTTTCTTTTGGGATTATGGTTTTCTTTGGGTATATGCCCAGTAGTGGGATGACTGGATCATATGGTAGTTCTATTTGTAGTTTTTCAAGATTTTTTTTTTTTTTAATGATACATTTCCCAAGATGGACTTTTTGGATCCAGGGTATAAACATTTAAAACCTTGATATATATTGTCAAGTTGCTTGTAACAGAGTTACACCAACTTGTATACCAGCAATCTGTAAGGGTACTAATTTACCACAGCCCTGCAAAAATGTTTACTTGAATTTTCTGCTCTTTAAATACTTGACTTTTTCCCTCCTAGATTACCAGTGATGTGTCTTAGTGAATAGACTTACAATTCAGATATTTTAGTGATACGCACATTTAGGGACTGATAGTAGAAACTAAGTTGATGACAAGGGTTTGCCTTTCACTAACAAAAGCATGTTTACTTAGAAAGGAGAATCTCAGAAAAGGAAAGATCTGAAAAGAAAATTTGATATGGTTTCAGAAGCAGTCTCTTTGAATCTGTAGGACAGTATTTTGGCTTGAATTTCTCTGTAATTCCTATGCAGAAAAGAAAATATTCTTAATTTCTTAATTTTAAGCAGAAAAACCATTCCAACAGAGAGGGAATGACTTTCTGCAGATATGAGATTCAGTTATCCTTATAGAAAACATCTTCCCAGAGGCATGTACAGATGAGCTTATTCTGATGCGTTTCTTATCTGCTTACCAAAGAAGTGCTTGTTTAGCAAAGCTTATATGAGAGAAGCATGCGTTACCCTAATATAGGTATATGTTATCTGTGGTGTGTGAGTCAGCTCAAAACATTAATTAAATTCTTCCTGCTAGTTTATACAGAACATACTGTCAGTTTATAGAAGAGATGTTTATGTGTTTGTAGAGTCCTTTCAAAGAGCCTGAGATCTGATATGTTACAGAAAACAATCCATGTCTTACTAAGTCTGATTTCTTAAATCATTTTCTCGTAACTTCCTGGGTTTCTGGTTAGTGACACTTGAATAAAATTCCGAGGAAATATAGGTGCTTTGTAGCCCCTAAGTATTATGTTCTGTATTCCCAACTTTTGGAAAAATCAAACCACTATTAATATGCTAAAAGCTAAATTTTGTAGATTGTTAAACATTCATGAAAGGAATGATGAAAGAAAGGATAGGTTTCCTGCCAGCATTGCGGTCAGCAGCAGTACTCTGGCCTGATTACTTAAGCCCATGTTTTTCCTAAATCAGTCATGAATCAGTAATTATCAAGTTTTGCAATACTAGGCAATTCTCCTGAGAACAGCAAATGATTTGTAATGTTAAGTTGATAGCTTTTTGAAAAAAAGAAATGTTTTGGCTCCTCTTGATGGGTTTCCCTGGGCACTGGGCAGAACCCCTATTGATTTAATGGAACTTTGTGGAGGCTTTGTAGGTTGAGCTTTCCTACATGATCAAATAGCACATATTTGCTTTCTTTCCCCACAAAAACAAGAATGCTGCTGGTGTGTGGTGTATTGGTTTCACTTCCATTCATTTGGCTTAACTATTTAAACCACAATTTAGTCCAAAAAGGAAAAAGAAGTCACAGATGAAAATTCAGGAATCAAGGTTTTTTTGCTTTAATTCTGTTTCTTCCAGCACATTTTGTGATGACCTGTTTGATAACTGTTTTCCTATGTCATAGTGTGTTCTCCTTTGTGCATCGGGATTCTAGAGCTTAGCGTTGGAAGGGACCCTGTGAAAATTTCTCATTCAGTCCCCTACTTTCTGAAGCTCACAGGAGTTATACTGTCTCAGTTACAGAGCCTGGAATTGGTTTAATAAGGGTACAAACGTGGCTCTTTCTCTTACTTGATAATACGTTAGCCAACATGTCTGCATCAATGCAGTTGCCTTATTTTAGATACAGGAAGCCTGGAGCTCAGTGGATTCCACCCTTTGCAATTTGTTCTGATGTGCCCTGTGACACCAGGATTTTAAACAGCTTGTTCCTTGGTTGTCCGGGACCTGCATACTTTTGCTTCTTTTGCAATCACCATCCTGCAACTAGATATTTATTCAGTAGGCCTGTATAACTTTGCTGTGTCTACTGCCTGCTTATTTCACTTTGAAGATGCTCTTTTCTGGGACAAATCTTTGACAATACCTTTGCTTGGAGGTTCCCAGGAATTTTAACATCTTAACGTTGCAGGAGGGCCCCTCAATGTGAGGACCTATAGAGGCCTCATCAGATGAGCCTTTCAACATACTCTAGAATCCTACATAGCTCTTCTTCAAGGGGCTACATTTTTAGTTCTTTAGTTAGTCTTTGTCTTGGGGTGCTCGGTGTCTCATAGCCGTGATTCCCTTTGAGAGCTAATGAATTTTGGCATTCTGAGACTCTCCCAGACCCTCTGACCCCAGGAGTTTGGTCAGGCTTTTAGTGGAAGTTATATGTTCTCATTCTCTCTGTTTCCTCACCACAGGGGCTCTGGTACCTGAATGTGCCTAAGTCATGGCTAATCTGCAACAATGTGGCAGTTCTGCAGTGTGGGTTCCCAAATTCTATTGTGCTATCAAGTGGGAGCTGCAGAAGTTCACACAATCACAGGACTGGAAGGGAGCCTACTGGTCATTGAATGCTTGAGTCACCCCTGCAGAATCACTGCCAAGTAATTATCTAGCCTGACGGGAAACTTATTACCTCCCAAGGCAGTTCATTCTAATTCAGAGTTCCCACTGGTGGGAAATTCTTTCTCATACCTCTTCAGTGTTGATGTGTTTCCTGTATTGAATAAAACAGAATTCCTATTAATTAGCACCCTCCCCCCTCCCCCCGCCCCAGTTTTTCCAGAGTTGACTTAATACCTTGGGAGGAAAACTTATTTGTGTTTACAGAACTTGGTGGATGCTGCCCTGTGAAATTCAGAACGTAGCCTTACATCATCAACAGACCTGTAGTGGGCATATAATATAACACACTTGTTGAACTAGACTGAATTATTCTCTGAAGAAAGCAGCAATGACTAGGAGCATAGTACTTATAGCATGCATCATTCTTTTGGCAGCTACTGCCTTGGGTTTTTAATTACTTTATATGTCTTGCCTATACAGCTAGTTGTTAGGCTCCTCAGGGTGTGGACTTGTCTAGTATGTGCAGTCCCTAACAAGCTTACTCATGACCTTGCATTCACAGGATCAGCTAATGTTTTGCAAGAAAGGGAAAGCACAAGAATTGCTCCTCCTATCACCGAATTGCTTTTCTTCTTTACCCCAGATGATGAGTGGTGGTAGTGGTGGAGGTGGTGGCGGTGGTGGCGGTGGTGGTGGTGGAGATGGTGGTGGTGGTGGAGGTGGTGGCGGTGGTGGAGGTGGTGGCGGTGGAGGTGGTGGAGATGGTGGCGGTGGTGGAGGTGGTGGCGGCGGCAGTGGAGGTGGCGGCGGCGGTGGAGGTGGTGGTGGTATGTGTGGGCGTGTGGGCATGCACATGAGCCCAGGGCTAATTCTGTCTTACTAAAGGTTTTAGAACTGATCTCCCAATGGAAATGAGTTTTCCCAGGCCAGCCTGCAAAAACCCATTCCGTCTCTGTCTCTGACAGTGCTGCAGCATTGGCAGAGCCACATTAGGGGTTAAATTGAGCCTGGGTGTTGGTCTGGCAGCCTGACAATTACATTCCAGGAACACCCTTCTCCACTCATCTGCCTGGTGCACACTTCCTCATTCTTCAGGCCTCAGCAGGAATGTCTCTTTTAGAACCTTCCTGATCCACCCAGGCAGAGCGATCACCTCGTCTTTTTTGTCTCTGCTATAGAGAACCATGGACAGTCCTCTATTTTTACACATGCTGCTTTGTAGGTATATTATTTGCTTCTGCCACTGTCTCCTTTGTTATTCTGTGAACTTCTGGAGGAAAGAGACTGAGTCTCATTTCTCTTTTTTACCCCCCAGTCAAGAATGGTGACTAGTGCAAAGCAGGGAGATACTCAATGAATATTTTTGAGGAATGACAACTAAAATATACAGATGAGTTGTTTGTGACGGCTTGGGAAATACATTCCCAAGTGCTAGAAAATCTATTTACCAACAAACTTTTGGAACATAATATTTTTTGAAGTCGGGGATCGCTTGCACTGTTTTGTATGCTCTCAGGGTTTTGCTAAACAGCATCCTTTCAATTAACCACAATAAGGGGAGTGCAGTTTGGATAAGCCATGAGCTGGAACAGGAAGAAAGTGGGGCACCCTCTGAAGATACAGACCTGCTGTAGATGTCCTGAGGAAAACAGAGTGGCAAGTAGGACATGGTATCCACTGGTTACAGCAACCAAGAGCAGATCAGGCGAGCAGCTGGCTTTGCACAGTTTAATGGAATAAGTGAGAAGTCCCCAAAGTGGCTGAATACACAGTTGACCCTTGAACAACATGGGTTTGAACTGTGCAGGTCCATTTATTTGCGGATTTTTTTCAATACTAAATAGTACTACATAATCCGAGGTTGGTTGAATATGAAGATTTGGAACTGGAGACACTGTGGAGGGTGAGGGAGGGGCAACTATAAGGTCACATGTGGACTTTGGACTGTGTGGAGGGTCAGTACCCCAACATTCCCATGTTGTTCAAGGGTCAACTGTAGTGGGTAGGAACTGAGAAAGAGGTGATCCTCAGCAGTGTAGACTGCTGACGGGTCAGCCAGCGTCAGGGAATCTGTCAGCAGGTAAGAGATATATACATGAAGGAAATACTGGCAAGAGCCCAGCCAAACTTCAAAACTCGGGGGACACTGGCCTTTTATCATTTGTTTTGCAAACATTTATTGAATATTGCTATAGACTGAATACGGTGTACCCCTAAATTAATATGTTGAAACCTAATCCCCAATGTGGCAATACTTGGAGGTAGAGCCTTTGAGAGGTGCTTAGGTCATGAGGATGGAGCCCTCATGAATGGGATTAGTGTCCTTATAAAAGAGACCCCATGTGAGGACAAAGTGAAAAGATAGCCATCTGTGAGCCAGGAAGCGGGTCCTCACCAAAAATATGCTTCCATGTGAATTAAGAGGGTTATTATCTATTTTAAGGAAGTTTCCCTAAATTACTAAAGTAAATTAGCAAAACCAGAGATGTAAAAATATCAGTTTCTAGTAAAAATGCTCCAGTTTTTGTGATTTCACCATGTTGCTGAATTGAGTTCCTACAATGTGCTAAGCACCATTCTAAGCTTTGAGAACATGGAGATAAAAAGAACAGACAAAATCCCTTTTGTTGGGGCTTCCTAGGTGGCGCAGTGGTTAAGAATCCACCTGCCAATGCAGGGGACACGGGTTCCATCCCTGCTCCAGGAAGATCCCACATGCCGTGGAGCAACAAAGCCCATGCACCACAACTAGTGAGCCTGTGCTTTAGAGCCCGTGAGCCACAACTATTGAGCCCATGTGCTGCAACTGCTGAAGCCCATGCACCTAGAGCCCATGCTCCGCAACAAGAGAAGCCACGGCAATGAGGAGCCCGCGCACCACAATGAAGAGTAGCCCTCACTCACCACAACTGAAAGAAAGCCCACGCACAGCAAAAAAAAAAAAAAAAAAAAATCCCTTTTGTCATAGGGCTTTTGGTCTAGTTGAGGAGAGGGTGTTTATGCAGGGGACTAACAGAAACCAAGTAAAATAGAAAGTATGTCAGATGTTGATAAATGCTACAGAGGAAAAATGCAGCAGGGAATGGGGACAGGATATGCGGGGGTGGGGAGGGGTTGCAATTTAAAATAGGAAGGTTAAGGAAGGCTCTAAGAAAAGCTTGAAGAAAATACATATCTATATACTTCTTCAAAAACTACCAGAGAAGAAATCAGCAAATATCCAAACTAGCTATCAATAATTATTAGTGAGTACACACACACACACAACTTAGCATTTACTTTTCAAATTAACTCTCAACTTTGTTCACTGAGAAAATGAAATAAATTTGATTTTGTGTTTTTGTAGAACTATAAGAAGATGAAATTTAGCTATCACTAATCCCTGCTTTTTTGTTTGCAGACCTCCCACTGTTTAGTTCAGTGATAAAATTCCACAATAAATTTTGACTTGAAAGATTTCAGGATATCACGAATATGGGAATGACAAATGAAGGCTATGAGATGAGCAAATATTTGGCAAATCCTGTAAAGCACTTAGAACACGCTTTATTAAGTGTAGTGGAATCCGATGATCATCACTGTTTTTATTTTTGTCTGGGGTCAAGCATAATTAAAATAAAACATTTTATGTGGGTTTCCAAATTAGCCTAATGATTTATTGCTCTCTAAAAATCTTTGTAGGTGGTAATTTTGGCACCGAGTTCTAAAAGAGGGCTCTCTAGATCTGGAAAGAAGTTGGAAGATAATTTGTTTAAAAACAAAACAACAGTTGGGGTGGGATGAATTGGGAGATTGGGATTACTATATATACATCACTAATAAGAAAAAAAACATCAAATTGTACACTTTAAATATATGCAGTTTGTTGTGTGTCAATTATATCCCAATAAAAGTTCTTAAAAAAAAAAAGAAAACAAAAAAACAAAACAACAAAGTCCCAAGAAACACTGTGAAAGAATTGTGACATAGGGAGAATTCAGTTGAAAGGTGCTATCAGTGATTCTATGGCAGGCTGAGCACTGCAATGCCCAGTTTGTCACGCTTTAGAACTGCAAAGATCAAGGAGGAAATGTTGTAGCTGCCCTCTTGTGGCCAAATTGGAGGTTTTTGCCTCTGTCTCATTACTTTCAGGAAACAATGTGATTTCACCCCATGCTACCCCCACCTCCCCAGCTATACATGAGATAATGTAAGAATAATAAAACATTTCAAGCCTTCAGATAGGCTCAAAAGACCTCCCCCCTTTCCTCCCCCTCCCCCTCGCCCCCACCACAAGACCCTGCAAGTCCGTCAACACATACTTGTCAGTTGAGCAAAACTCCTGGTTATTGGTAGATATGTTAAAATTGTGTCCCCTTCCACCACACCCCAAGGGAAGCCACATGAGATTTCTGGGAGAATTTTAAGATGATATCCTCAAGTCTACAAATACTTTTTTTAGGGGGGGAAGTATTGGGAATTAACAGCAGAGACTGACACAGGAAATAACAGGAAGGGCTTTGGTACCTCTCTGCTGGATAATTAAGGCTAAACCACTGAACTTGAGAGCTTAAACTTCAGTTTCTTCCAACGTAAAATCAGAGTTCAAAGGCAACTTCTAATAGACCTTTTAGCTCTAAAACTCTATAAATAAGTGAGCTGATGGACAGGCAAACTGCTTTTTGGTCTCTGGGATTTCTTTCCATTCTCATTATGTGGCTTTGTGATGAGTGAACTGAAGAGCCATTAGGGGAATTGTGTGATGGAACCTTTGAAAATTGCAGAGCGATAGGGACATTTGTAGAACTGTCCCATTCATACAAATACTGAATTTATTAACTATCTGCTATGGGCTGTGCATTATTCCAGGTGTAAGTAATGCAATATTAATAGAGAAAAGGAGAATCCTTGTCTTGGTACTTGTAACTTGAAAAAAATTAAATTCACCCACTTTTATGTGGCTTTACATAGTTTGCTTCTATGTTCTTATGATTCTGAAAATAGCAAGGGTAACGTACCTTAAACTTTGAATGTCTCCAGAGATCTTCTAGGTGGGATGGACTTGAAGCTGAGCAAAACTCCCAGTAAATGGGGGCAAGAACTGGGTCTGGAATCAAAACTTCAAGGCCAAGGGAGAGTGCCTTTTGGTGAAGCTTCTAGTGGAAGAGGTGCCTGGCTATGCTTTAGTCATTTTGAACACTGTTCTTCCATGGGCCATTTTTTATAACAAAAAGGGAAATCCTAATAGGTCCTGTATCTTTTTGGAAACTGCCTTATTTGTGCTCTGTTTCATACCATGCCTTGGAAGGGTTACTTCAAGAAGAAAGACTACATTTTAAATAACTTATAATTTTATTTAAAATTTTTATTCTATCAGGCTGATTGTTTTCCTTGTTTTTTTTTTTTCCCTCAAGTCCTTCTGCATGCTCTGACATCTAAAGTAGAGAAACAATTATAAATTTTGAAATATTGTTTTTGATGTGAGAAATCAAGCTATACATTACTAAAATGAAAGTTGACTAATAGTTACATGGATATACATATGTGTGTAATGATCAGGTTACAGGATCTTGATAAAAATGCTTATTCCAGATTACAAGAAGTTCTGAGAGGACCTCTTGATGAAGCAGATTTTTTTCCTGTTGCCTTGGTATTTTCGGAATATCTTACACATCACCTACTATATGTGTCTTTGTTTTAAGTTAGAGTTTGGTTAGATAGAACATTTGAACTCTATTCAACTTGGCAGTGCAAAGAGCCTGGAGTCCAATGATTTGTCTTTAGGGCGGTGTTTGGGGAATAACAAAATATTTCAGAATCATTAAGGGTATTACAAGAGGGAATTTGGGAGTGGTTGAAATGCTTTGTGTACTTCTAAGAAGGCAGGATGGGAGAAATTAGAGGAGGAAAATGGTTTTTAAAAAATTTCACTTAGAGATTTGTTAATATAGTAAGCATTACTGCAGGTTCATAATAAAATAAAATGATCATAAACTTCTAAAAAGATAAGGCTTTTTCTGATTTCAGTTTAATAAAACTGAAAAAGTAAAACAGAAAACAATACAGATGTTACAAAGGTAGGGTCATTGATAAGTAATATTAGAGCTCCCTCCTGACCAAAGATATGTGTTATGACAACTTAAATACAGGGTGTGTGATATCATTTTGGTACAAATAGTGATACCATAGATTACTTCTTTAAACATTATTTTCAGGTAGATAGGCTGAGGAAGGTAGTGTGAAGTCTTGGAAAGAACATAGAGTGGGTTCAGAGCATGCTGGGCAGTTGGCTCTTTGGCTTTGGTTAAGTTTTTAGCCTGTTTCTTTATTTGTAAATTGAGATAATTTCTCTTCTCTCATAGCTTATCCAGACAAGGCTCCATGCCTTCCCCTCCCTACATTTTCCAGGTTTCTAGAAGAGTTTTACTGTATATCTGTCTGTTCTGCAAGATCATGACAATCAGAAAGGCCTAAAGAGTTAAAAGAAGAAAAAAATAGTTTAGATGGGATTATTTGGGTTAAGCAGTACATGAAAATTTAAACTACCTCTCCTACTCATGCCAAACAAAGAAGGATGTTTTTAACAGTAAAGGCAAATTGATCTCAGCCCTATGACCTATAAGGAAGCCTGCTTTTTTAGTTTTTTGTCTAGGTATAGGGATGTGGAGAATAGGTGTTTATGATTCCTGTGTGTATGGCTCAAACGCTTGTCTAAGCATAAGCAAGTGGTTGTGATTTGAACCTTGTTGTTGATTGCTTTTTCCTACATGCATTTGTTCCTTCCTATCATTCAAACATTTCAGTGATTGGGTGTACATTATCAAATGCGGTTCTTCTCTCTTTGTGGACAGGACTACGTTTAGAGCATTGTCTAATTCTGGATCACAAACTCAGATGCATGTGCAGGTCAGAAGCGAAGCAAGGTCCACCTAATACAACTGTGAGTGAGTTGTAGAACATGTGCTCAGTCCAGAGAGTAGTCGTTAGTCAGCAGCTTGTTTCCATGAGGATATGGGCTGTATATTGCCAGATCTTCCAACTTTTTTTGAGAGAAGTCAGAAATATAGGCTTTCATGTGAAGTCTCCTGATTTTTACACCACTGTGCAAACCAAGCAGAGCTTGTTAACTGAGAACTGCAGTTTGTATACTCTGATTCCAGCTGAGGTTAGTGCCACTTTCTTGATTTGCCTCTTAGTTGGATGATGAATAAGAGCTAGATAACCTGGGGAGAAATCACAGCCCCACCACATACTACCTGTGTGATCTTGGCAAGTTGCTTGGCATCTCTGTCCCTTAGTTTCCTCATCTATGAAACTGAGATGATAATAATAGTACATATAGAGTTTTGGGGAAGAATGAAATGAGTTAAAATATATAAAGTGCCTATAATGGTACTTGGGATGTAGCAGGTGATACTGAAGTGTTTAATATTATTAGAGACTCTTTCATGTCCTTTCATTAGGAGGCCGCACCCTATTCCTATGAGGCCTGGGAAGGGAGGAGGAAAAAAGGGAAAACAAATCTTTATTGAGCACTTCTTGTGTACCAGGAATTATGCCAGATGTTTTGTATGACATTTTCTCAGTTTAATCCTCAGGCAGACACTTGAGCAGGTTTTATTCTTATTTTACAGTAGAGAAAACTGAGACTCTGTGAGATTCGTTTGTCCAAGGCAGAGTTAAGATTTGGACTTAAGTGGATCTGATACCAAAACCCATTGGTGTACCAGAAAGCTTTCCGTCCTTGACCCAGGGAGGTTTGCTGTTAATTTGATGCCTGACAGTATCTCTTTCATAAAGAGATTTAAGGGAAATTGCCTCCTAAATGAATTAACTTGGGCCCAGATTAACCAGGGAGAGCTTTGTTACCCATAACCTACTACCCACCCTCTGCTTCGCCCCCAGGCAAGCCTGAGCTCCTTGCGGGCAGGGACTGGGTGTCTGTTCTACCTGAAGCTCTCAGCATATTCAGTGACTTCAAGTGCTTATGAAGGAATGAAAGAGGGACTCAGTATAGGAGGTTCTCAATCTACACAGTTTTGGGGAGTCGGACATGACGTGACAAGTCTATCCAGGCAAGTATAGGACCTAAATTACTGCTCTAAAAGCTCCCCAAATGTTTTAAAACCTTTGCCTCCTTTCCTAATACTATCCTTTAAGATGTCAATGAATAGAACCAGATTGGATGGAAGGAGTGGAGGTGCATGTGAGGAGAAGGAAGAAAGAAGGGAAAAAAGAATGAGAGTGGAAAATCTGTAGCGATAAAGAGAGCAGGAAGTAAGAAAGCAAAAGCCATTGAACAAATGTCCTGTCAGCTGCACAAAATGATCTTAGGCTCAGATGAACTTCCCAAATTAGGACAGAATCAAAAATTACACACAACAGTTTCTTTGGAAAGCCTTTTCCACCTCAACATGCTGTTTTCTGCTGAAAATAGCTTTGTTTTTGGTAGATGGAATAGAAGAGCATGAGAAGTTTACTTAGAATATTTGCTATTATAAATCACATAAAGTCTTTCCCAATTTGGGTTTAAGTCACATCCATCTACAACTCTGAAGCAGAAAATTAAAAAAATCTTTCTTCTGGCTGGTGATGTGTTTTTAAAGGATTTTAATGCCTCTTCCACATGAGAAGTTTGAATGTCCATAGTTCTTTCTATCCTTGCCTCCTTGACAAAAATGTGTTAGGAATCAGTGAAATTATCAAAACCACAAACTAAATTATTAATAGGTGTGTTTTCAAGAATCAAGTGGAACGCAAACAGGCAAATAGAAGTACAGTTCCCACTGTCCCTTTATCACTTTGATTTCTGTCTCACACTAGATGGAGGGTACTGTCAGGTCTACTGAATCATCACTTTGCTGCTTGGTTTTATTCTATCCGGATGGAGTGCCAAGGCCAAGGGTCAGGCAGGCTCACAGATGGACCTTTGGAACTAATCCAGATGCAGAGCAACACTGAACCCATCCATGCAGAGCCAAGGGTTCATGTCTGAATGAATGTCCAGCAAGTACTTTTTAATAGGCTTACTCTAGAGTACTGTATTTCCTGACTGAAGGAGCTCTGGCAAATTACGTAACCTTTTGGAGTCTCAATTTCCTCATCTTTGAAATGGGAAAAATCCTAGAACCTAGCTTACATGTTTGTGATGATTAAATGAGTTTTACCACATATAAAATGCTTAGAGCAGTGACTAGCACACTTTCATTAATATTGTTAATACTAATAAAAGATTTTAGAGATGACACTGATCACAAGTGGATGATCATATTTTCATTGGAAATAACCTTTTTTGAAGTGCTTTGTCTTTGCAAATGATTTTAAAAGGCCCTTGGTATGAGATCAAGCACCTTCATTCACCACTCTCCAAAATTTAGCCATTTCCACTATGGGAGACTTCTTATCTGTAAATTGTCCAGATTTCCAAAATGGATGTAATATGCTCTTGTTCCTTGGAAGGGAAAAATGGTATAACTATACAGCAACTATATGTAGATAAAGCAGTGATTGATTAGATGAATTAAACGATTTTTAAAAATAAATCAAAGGGGAATGAAATTCACTTTTTTAAAGAACTGCTTCGTTCCATACTAGAGTATTTCTTATTTTCACTAAATGGGTTACAAATTTGTCAGGCCTAGATAACAATTTTACAAAGCTTGGTTTTCTAATTCATACCACAGGTGTTTTTTGATCAATGGAAAGCACACCATTGTCAATTCTCAGGGACTTTCCTTTGGACAATTTCCTGTATGACATTATCACAGGTAGGAGAACGGATCAGCATTATAGTGGCCAAACAGAATTCAGAATCGTGTTCTATAATCACAGTGCATTTAGAATACGTTCCATCCCCAACATCTTCCCTTGGTAAAGTGGGGATGGGGCAGTATAGTATAGCAAAAGGCCACAGGCTTTGGGACCAAACAGACCCGTATTCGAATCTTGGATATAGCACTTGTTATTGAGTTTTGTTTGTTTATTTATTTATTTTTTATTTTTTTTAACTTTTTATTTTTTTATTTTTTACAATAAACTGCATATATTTAGAGTGTACAATTTGGTATCCCAATCTCCCAATTCATTCCCTTCCAACCCTCCCTGCTTTCCCCACTTGGTGTCCATATGTTTGTTCTCTACATCTGTGTCTATTTCTGCCTTGCAAGAAGTTGATCTGTACTATTTTTCTATAGTCCACATATATGTGTTAATATATGATATTTGTTTTTCTCTTTCTGACTCACTTCACTCTGTATGACAGTCTCTAAGTCCATCCATGTCTCTACAAATATCCCAGTTTCATTGCTTTTTACAGCTGAGAAATATTCCATTGTATGTAAATACCACATCTTCTTTATCCATTCATCTGTTGTTGGGCATTTAGGTTGCTTCCATGTCCTGGCTATTGTAAATAGTGCTGCAACGAACATTGGAGTGCATGTGTCTTTTTGATTTATGGTTTTCTCTGGGTATATGCCCAGCAGTGGGGTTGCTGGGTCATATGGTAGTTCTATTTTTAGTTTCACAAGGAACCTCCATACTGTTTTCCGTAGTGGCTCTATCAATTTACATTGCCACCAGCAGTGCAAGAGTGTTCTCTTTTCTCCACACCCTCTCCAGCATTTACTGTTTGTAGATTTTCTGATGATGCCCATTCTAACTGGTGTGAGGTGATACCTTGTTGTTTTGATTTGCATTTCTCTAATAATTAGTGATGTTGAGCAGCTTTTCATGTGCCTCTTGGCCATCCATATGTCTTCTTTGGAGAAATGCCTATGTAGGTCTTCTGCCCATTTTTTGATTGGGTTGTTTGTTTTTCTGATATTGAGCTGGATAAACTGTTTATATATTTTGGAGAGTAATCCTTTGTCTGTTGATTCGTTTGCAAATATTTTTTCCCATTCTGAGGGTTGTCTTTTCTTCTTGCTTATAGTTTCCTTTGCTGTGCAGAAGCTTTGAAGTTTCATTAGGTCCCACTTATTTATTTTTGTTTTTATTTCCATTATTCTAGGGGGTGGATCAGAAAAGATCTTGCTGTTATTTACATCAAAGAATGTTCTTCCTATGTTTTCCTCTAGGAGTTTTATAGTGTCTGGCCTTATATGTAGGTCTTTAATCCATTTTGAGTTTGTTTTTGTGTATGGTGTTAGGAAGTGTTCTAATTTCATTCTTTTCCATGTAGCTGTCCAGTTTTCCCAGCACCACTTATTGAAGAGGCTGCCTTTTCTCCATTGTATATCCTTGCCTCCTTTGTCATAGATTAGTTGACAGTAGTTTATCTCTGGGCTTTCTATCCTGTTCCATTGATCTATATGTCTGTTTTTGTGCCACTACCATACAGTCTTCATCACTGTAGCCTTGTAGTATAGCCTGAAGTCAGGAAGCCTGATTCCACCAACTCCGTCTTTCCTTCTCAAGATTGCTTTGCTATTCAGGGTCTTTTGCGTTTCCGTACAAATCATAAAATTTCTTGTTATAGTTCTGTGAAAAATGCCATTGGTAATTTGATAGGGATTGCATTGAATCTGTAAATTGCTTTCAGTAATATGTCATTTTCACAATGTGGATTCTTCCAATCCAAGAACATGGTATGTCCCTCCATCTGTTTGTCTTCTTTGATTTCTTTCATTAGTGTTTTATAGTTTTCTGAGTACAGGTCTTTTACCTCCTTGGTTAGGTTTATTCCTAGGTATGTTATTCTTTTTGTTGCAATGGTGAATGGGATTGTTTCCTTAATTTCTCTTTCTGATCTTTCATTATTGGTGTATAGAAATGGAAGAGATTTCTCTGTGTTAATTTTGTATCCTGCAATTTTACCAAATTCATTCATCAGCTCGAGTAGTTTTCTGGTGGCATCTTTAGGAATTTTTATGTATGGTATCATGTCATCTGCAAACAGTGACAGTTTTATTTCTTCTTTTCCCATTTGGATTCTTTTTATTTCATTTTCTTCTCTGATTGCTGTGGCAAGGACTTCCAAAACTGTGTTGAATAGTAGTGGCAAGAGTGGACATCCTTGTCTTGTTCCTGATTTTAGAGGGAATGCTTTCAGTTTTTCACCATTGAGAATGATGTGTGCTGTGGGTTTGTCATATTTGGCCTTTATTGTGTTGAGGTAGGTTCCCTCTATGCCCACCTTCTGGAGAGTTTTTACCATAAATGGGTGTTGAATTTTGTCAAAAGCTTTTTCTGCATCTATTGAGATGATCATGTGGTTTTTATCCTTCAGTTTGTTAATATGGTGTATCACATTGATTGATTTGCTTATATTGAAGAATCCTTGCATTCCAGGGATAAACCCCACTTGATCATGGTGTATGATCCTTATAATGTGTTGTTGGATTCTGTTGGCTAGTATTTTGTTGAGGATTTTTGCGTCTAAATTCATCAGTGATATTGGTCTGTAGTTTTCTTTTTGTGTAGTATCTTTGTCTGGTTTTGGTATCAGGGTGATGGTGGCCTCATAAAATGAGTTTGGGAGTGTTCCTTCCTCTGCAATTTTTTGGAAGAGTTTGAGAAGGATGGGTATTAGCTCTTCTCTAAATGTTTGATAAAATTCACATGTGAATTCATCTGGTCCTGCACTTTTGTTTGTTGGGAGATTTTTAATCAGTTTCAATTTCATTACTTGTGATTGATGTGTTCATATTTTCTATGTCTTCCTGATTCAGTCTTGGAAGGTTATACCTTTCTAAGAATCTGTCCATTTCATCCAGGTTGTCCATTTTATTGGCATATAGTTGCTTGTAGTAATCTCTTATGGTGCTTTTTATTTCTGCGGTGTCCATTGTAACTTCTCCTGTTTCATTTCTAATTTTATTGATTTGAGTCCTCTCCCAGTTTTTCTTGATGAGTCTTGCTGGAGGTTTATCAACTGCATTTATCTTCTCAAAGAACCAGCTTTTAGTTTTATTGATTTTTGCTCTTGTTTTCTTTGTCTCTATTTCATTTATTTCTGCTCTGATCTTTATGATTTCTCTCCATCTACTAACTTTGGGTTTTGTTTGCTCTTCTTTCTCTAGTTTCTTCAGGTGTAAGGTTAGGTTGTTTATTTGGGATTTTTCTTGTTTCTTGAGGTAGGATTGTATCGCTATAAACTTCCCTCTGAGAACTGCTTTTGCTGCATCTCATAGGTTTTGGATCATTGTGTTTTCATTGTCATTTGTCTCTAGGTATTTTTTGATTTCCTCTTTGATTTCTTCAGTGATCTGTTAGTTATTTAGTAGCGTATTGTTTAGCCTCCATGTGTTTGTGTTTTTTACAGTTTTTTTCCTGTAATTGATTTCTAATCTCATAACATTGTGGTCAGAAAAGATGCTTGATACGATTTCAATTTTCTTGAATTTACTAAGGCTTGATTTATGACCCAAAATGTAATCTATCCTGGAGAATGTTCCATGTGCACTTGAGAAGAATGTGTAATCTGCTGTTTTTGGATGTAATGTCCTATAGATATCTATTAAATCCAGCTGATTTATTGTGTCATTTAAAGCTTGTGTTTCCTTATTAATTTTCTGTGTGGATGATCTGTCCATTGGTGTAAGTGGGGTGTTAAAGTCCCCCACTATGATTATGTTACTGTCGATTTCCTCTTTCATAGTTTTTAGTATTTGCCTTATGTATTGAGGTGCTCCTATATTGGGTACACATATATTTATAATTGTTATCTCTTCTTCTTGGAGTGATCCTTCAATCTTTATGTAGTGTCCTTTCTTGTCTCTTGTAACATTTTTTATTTTAAAGTCTATTTTATCTGACATGAGTATTGCTACTCCAGCTTTCTTTTGATTTCCATTTGCATGGAATATTTTTTCCATCCCTCACTTTCAGTCTGTATGTGTCCCTAGGTCTGAAGTGGGTCTCTTGTAGACAGCATATATATGGGTCTTGTTTCTGTATCCATTCAGCCAGTCTGTGTCTTTTGGTTGGTGCATTTAGTCCATTTACATTCAAGGTAATTATCGATATGTATGTTCCTATTACCATGTTCTTAACTGTTTTGTTTTTGTTTCTGTAGGTCCTTTTCTTCTCTTATGTTTCCCACTTAGAGAAGTTCCTTTAGCATTTGTTGTAGGGCTGGTTTGGTGGTGCTGAATTCTCTTAGCTGTTGCTTGTCTGTAAAGCTTTTGATTTCTCCGTCGAATCTGAATGAGATCCTTGCTGTGTAGAGTATTCTTGGTTGTAGGTTCTTCCCTGTCATCACTTTAAATATATCATGCCACTCCCTTCTGGCTTGCAGAGTTTCTGCTGAGAAATCAGCTGTTAACCTGATGGGAGTTCCCTTGTATGTTATTTGTCATTTTTCCCTTGTTGCTTTTAATAACTTTTCTCTGTCTTTAATTTTTGTCAATTTGACTACTATATGTCTTGGTGTGTTTCTCCTTGGATTTATCCTGCCTGGGACTCTCGGCGCTTCCTGGGCTTGGGTAGTTATTTCCTTTCCCATGTTAGGGAATTTTTCAGCTATAATCTCTTCCAATATTTTGTCAGGTCCTTTCTCTCTCTCTTCTCCTTCTGGGACCCCTATAATGTGAATGTTGGTGCATTTAACATTGTCCCAGAGGTCTCTTAGGCTGTCTTCAGTTCTTTGCATTCTTTTTTCTTTATTCTTTTCTGCATCAGTGATGATCACCATTCTGTCTTCCAGGTCACTTATTCGTCCTTCTGCCTCAGTTAATCTGCTATTGGTTCCTTCTAGTGTATTTTACATTTCAGTTATTGTGTTGCATATCTCTGTTTGTTTGTTCTTTAATTCTTCTAGGTCTTTGGTAAACTTTTCTTGCAACTTTTCGATCTTTGCATCCAATCTTTTTTCAAAGTCCTGGATCATCTTCACCTTCATTATTCTGAATTCTTTTTCCAGAAGAGTGCCTATCTCCTCTTCATTTAGCTGTTTTTCTGGTATTTTATCTTGTCCCTTCATCTGGTACAAAGTCTTTTGCCTTTTCATTTTCTCTGTCTTTCTGTGGCTGTGATTTTCAGTTCCACAGGATGAAATACTGCTGATACTGCTTAATTCTGCTGTCTGCCCTCTTGTGGAGGAAGCTGTCTAGGAGGCTCATGGGTGCTTCCTGATGGGAGGGACTGATGGTGAGTTGGCATGGGTGGGCAGAGCTCAATAAAACTTTAATCTGATTTGGTGGGTGGAGCTCAGTGACACTTTAATCTGCTTGTCTGCCAATGGGTGGGGCTGTGTTCCCACCCTGCTGGTCATGTGGCCTGAGGCGACCGAGCACTGGAGCTTACAGGCTCTTTGGTGGAGCTAATGGTGGACTCTGGGAAGGCTCATGCCAATGAGCATTTCTCAGAACCCCTGCTGCCAGTGCCCCTGTCTCCTTGGTGAGCCACAGCTGCCCCCCACCTCTGTAGGCAACCCTCTAACACCAGTAGGTAGGTCTGGTTCAGTCTCCTATGGGGTCACTGCTCCTTCCCCCTGGGTCCTGGTGTGCACACTTTTTTGTGTGCCCTCCAAGAGTGGAGTCTCCGTTTCCCCCAGTCCTGTGGAGGTCCTGCAATCAAATCCCGCTGGCTTTCAAAGTCTGATTCTCTGGGGATTCCTCCTCCTGTTGCTGGACCCCCAGGTTAGGAAGCCTGACATGGGGCTCAGAACCCTCACGACTTCTGTAGTATAACTGTTCTCCAGCTTGTGAGTCACCCACCCAGCATTTATGGGATTTGATTTTAACGCGATTGCGCCCCTCCTACCATCTCATTGTGGCTTCTCCTTTGTCTCTGGAGGTGGGGTATCTTTTTTGATGAGTTCCAGTGTCTTTCTGTCGATGGTTGTTCAGTAGTTAGTTGTAATTCTGGTGCTCTTGAAAGAGGGAGTGAGCGCATGTCCTCCTACTCCACCATCTTGATTCTTCTCTGTTATTGAGTTTTGAATTTGAAATTATTCCAATAAATTTATGGAACAAATGGTTCTCAAACTTTAGCATGGATCAGAATCACCTAAAGCCTTGTTAGACATGGATTGTGGACACCACTCCCAGAGTTTCTAATTCAGTAAGTTCTGCTGCTTGGCCCAAGAATTTGCATGTCTAACAAGTTTCCCAGTAAAGATGGTGATGATGCTGGTCTGAGAACCACTAGGATACATTAGGTATAATAAATTAGGTTCAGATGGTTCCAGAGTTGGGCCAGAGATTTCACACCTATAAATGGGAAGAATATTGACTTACAAAGTTTTCTGTGAAAATCAGAGATATTGTGTAGATGCTCCCAGCCCTTAGTGGGCAGTCAAAAAATAGTAGACATTTTTCCCTAGAGTCATATAGCCCTTGGACTCAGTTCAAGTTCTGCTAATTACGGACTGAATGATTCGTTGCAAACTCCATAACCTCTCAAAACATCATTTATTTGTAAAGTGGATGCTATTGTCTGAACTGTGTTCTCCCAAATTCATATGTTGAAGCCCTAACCCCCAATGTATGGTATTTAGAGATGGGCCTTTGGAAGGAAACTAGGTTTGGATGAGTTCATGAGGGTGGGGACCTCACGATGGGATTAGTCTCCTTACTAGAAGAGGCCAGAGAATTTGCTTCCTCTCTCTCTCTCCGCCATATGAGGACACAGCTAGAAGGTGGCCTCTGCAAGCCAGGAAGAGAGCCCTCACCAAGAAACTAATTGGTTGGCACCTTGATCTCATTCTTCTCTAGAACTGTGAGAAATAAATTCCTGTTGTTTAAGCTATCCTGTCTACATATTTTATTATGGCAACCTGAGCTAACACAGTGGAGTTAATCCCTACCCTGTAAATTAGGGTGTGTACAGCACTTGGAACAGTGTTGGCTACCTGTAATAGGAGGCAGCTAATGAGTTTTAGCATTTATTTAGTATTATGGTCATCACTATGCCCTTTCTTCCAAATCTGTTATAGGATTTCTTCTTATGTTAACTTTGCTAAGAACTCCCCAGATGTGATTGTAAGATGATTAGAGGGCATGTAGATGAGACGATAAGTAGTGAGGGTTAATTCACATCATTGCCTTCAACTTTATTGCTACAGATTATTTTTCTGTCCCAGCATCTCATCTTTGGACCAGCACATACTTATATAAGAACGAAAATGCTATCAACCCTCTTTCTGGGCTCAGCCTGTCCAAAAGAGTAAGCCATCTCATGTGGCTCATTTTCTGGTGATGTTCCTTTTTTCAGAACACACTGGTCAGTTGTCTCCTGGGTGGTATTTTGCACATGTGTTTCTCATTAAAGTAGCAACTGAAGAGTGGCAACTGTGAATCTTTTCTGGCTGGTGCTCATGTTCCATTTTCTTCTTCTGTAATTAGCCTTGGGGTGGAAGTTTTTGGAGGAAGGGAGGGGGAGGCTTATTTATCAATTGAAAATTGGACTTGATGCATATGACACTGGGATAAATTGCTCAAACTTAGCTGTGATAAAAACTTTCTCTGGTTCTTTCTCTCTCATTAAAGTTTCCTCATTTGTAAGTAGATTCCTTAGGCTTACATTTCTACAATTGTCAAGCATCTAACTTTGTTTTAAAAATCATGTTAAAATATTAAAAGACTTGATGAAGTTTCAAAAGTGAAAAGAAAAAAAATGAAATCAAATTCTTCTGAATATTTTAGGGGCAATATTTTATCATGATGAATAACATTGGAATCACCTAAATATGAGTGATTAAGCTATCAAGGGGTCACTTTTAATGGTTTTTATAATTTTACTTATTAAAAAAAATTATATACAGCTATCTGGGAAAAGTTTGGCAGTTTCTTATACAGTTAAACACACATGTACCATGTGACCCAGTAATCCCCCTCTTAGATTTTTACCCAAGAAAAATGAAAATTTACATTCCCAACAAAACTTATACACAAATGTTTATAGCAGCTCTATTCATAATTGCCACAAACTGGAAACAACTCAAGTATCCTTCAGTGGGTGAATGGATAAACAAACTGTAACACATTCACACAATGGAATACTACTCAGCAACGAAAAGGAACAATTTATTAAGATAGGCAACAATTTGGATGAGTCTCAGGCATTTTGCTGAGTGAAAAGTTATGTGACGTGTTATATTCTTGATATTTTTTAAAAAGATTAAACCACAGTGATAGAGAACAGGCCAGTAGTTTGTGAGTGGTTAACGTAGGTGAGGGATTATAAAGTAGTAGCACCTGAGAATTTGGGGGGTGTGAAAATTCTTCTGTAACCCTGATTGCAGTGATGGTTCCATGACTATACATATAGTAAAAATTCATAGAACCGTACACCAAAAGAAGTCAATTTCATGATGTTAATTACAAAAAAAAAAAAAAAAATTAGTGGGGAGGAGAAAAGACATTATGTGTCTTTTAGGAACATAAACGATTGTCCCAGGGTGTTATGCAGTGAGATTTTTAAATGTGTGTTGGGTTGAATCTATTATGAAATTTCTGTACCACTAGAAAATGTCAGGAAAAGATTTATTTTTGATTGTGTGCATAATGAAGGGAAAGAGGAAGGATGGGTTTGATTTTACCCATGGTTTCCACATACACGAACAATCAAAAATCATAGGACAATATAATGAGTTAATGGTACTCATAATTGCTTTTTGAAATCTCTAATCCTCACCACTTATCAACATTCTGATCTCCATTGCATTTTCTTTTTTTAAAATAAATTTATTTATTTATTTATTTATTTATTTATTTATTGGCTGCGTTGGGTCTTTGTTGCTGCACACGGGCTTTCTCTAGTTGCTGTGAGTGGGGGCTACTCTTCATTGTGATGCTCCAGCTACTCTTTGTGGTGGCTTCTCTTGTTGCAGAGCATGCGCTCTAGGCATGTGGGCTTCAGTAGCTGTGGCACATGGGCTCAATAGTTGTGGCTCACAGGCCCTAGAGCGCAGGCTCAATAGTTGTGGTACATGGGCTTAGTTGCTCTGAGGCATGTGGGATCGTCCTGGTGCAGAGATCAAACCCATGTCCCCTGCATTGGCAGGTGGATTCTTTTTTTTTCTTTTTTAAAAAAATTTTTTTTAAGAAATTTTATTGAGGTACAGTTAACAGACAATAAACAGCATATATTTAGAGTGTACAATTTGGTATCCCAATCTCATAATTCATTCCCCCCAACCCTCCCTGCTTTCCCCACTTGGTGTCCATATGTTTGTTCTCCACATCTCTATTCTGATCTCCATTGCATTTTCAAAAATGGATTACATCTGGATTCTGAGTCTGAGATGCTTGAGATGAGAAGTAGTTGGGTCAAAAGTGGGAGTTCACTTTCCTTTATACTGCACATCAGCTATTCATATCCTACCATCTGAAACTAATTTGTTGTGTGTAATTTATTCCATAAAGTTGCTGGAATAAACAATGCATGCACAGCTCTTTAGATGTGTATTCAGCAGGGACTTGCTTGCCTGTGTGTGATTTTCGGCTCTCTCAGAGCTTTCAGAAGTACCATCCAGCACTCGGGATGTCATGTGGGTTCTTGGAGGGCCTATTACTTATAAACTAGGGTACTTGTGTGTGGTTTGTTATCTGTGACTGATGTGATGTGGGCCACGGTCCCTATTCCCAAATTGTTCCTAAGTCCAGATCAATGAGTTAGTAATGGGGAACAGACGTGCCCACTCTATGCCTCAAATAAACACAAGAGGATTGGGATTGTTTGGTCAAATGGGTGAGAAGTTACAGCATTGTGGTTTGTCACTTTCTTCCTAGGAAATGCAAGGCACCTCAGACGGTGCATTTTCCATGGTGGCAGTTTGTTTCTGGGTGTGACCTGACTTCACTTCTGTGTTGTGGATGCTAAAGCATTTCACAAAGTTCCTCCAAGGCTTCCACCTCCCATCCTTATTGCCGGGAGCTTTTCTGGGTGATGACATGATACAGAGGAATAAGACACAGTCCTCACAGATCTCACAGATTTCTTCACAGTCCTCACAATGCAAGTAAGTCCTTCTCAAATTACACATTCCAAACCACATTTTTCCTTTTTTAAAGACGGGCTATACTACAGTCTGTACGGGTCACTTCTAGTGCTCCTTCTCTTAAAAATCAATATTTTCATTTTGCCTCCATAAGTAAATCAAAGTAGTAGGCTTAAAGATTTCCATTCTGAATCCATACACTATTATTATCACTTTAAGATAAAGAGTACAAATCATTACAGAACATTCTAGAATGCTCTTGTCAGTTCTAGAAAAATACTTTTGAGTTCCCCCTTGTAACAAAAGAATTCCTTCTCTAGAAATCTTCTAGCTCACACTTGAACTTTGGCACATGGTTCCCTCTTGCCAATTTTCTTGGAGGCCATTAATCCCTATGCTCTTCAAAAGTACTTTTAGAGCATTTTCTATGTATCAGGCACTGTTCTAGGTACTGAAGAAATAGGAAAAAATCATAAGCTTCAAGGAGTTGGGGAAGGAAGAGAATAAAAAGGAAATGAAAAATAATTTTAGAACATGTGAGATGCTAGGAAGGAAATAAAACATGAATAAGATAGAGTGATTGTAGGCATGGGGAGAATGCATTACTTGTAAGACCTCTTTGAGGAGGTCAAATTTGAGCTGAGTCTATAAATAAGAAGCCAGCCATGTAAAAGTTGAGGAAAGAACATTCTAGAGCAGGCTGTTTATCTGTTAGGTACTACACTTTTCATGTTTGAGAGGTGGAGGTGGAAATTGCCACTATCATAATTTTAATTTATAATCCACTGAAGGAATTGTTTCTTCTCCTTAAACCTGGGGCTGTGTGAGTTTGGAGGTCCTAGTGTCCAAGAGAGGACACCACCACCACGGAACATAAGTCATAATTCTGTGAAACTGGAGGTGGCTCTTCTATAGCTGGTCATTGGCCAAATAAGTGAGTTGAATATTCTTGCTTATTTTAAGTCCTTCATGAAGGCACTAATCTCTGCAATCCCTCCAGGAATGAGGCATTGATTTTGGTTTATTATTTTCTTAGGTAGAGGCAGTTCTGGTGACTTCTATGCAGCCTTCCCCCCACCCTAATAGCCAATTATGGTCAGGGAACCAATGTGGGAATTCTGCCAGTTGCTGAGTGCATTTATTCCAATTATGCATTTTGCAATGAGGAAATAACCACAGGACAGGGTCCAGATACCCACTGGGCCCACTGTGAGACAGACCTGAGTTAAGACTCCAGTGATCACCTGGCCTCCAGCCCCTACTCTGACTGGTGGACCACAGTGACATTTTGATTCTTCTGACATTAGTGTTTGTTTAAAGCCAGTGTCCAGCAGTCTCCAAAAGGTCTGATTATTACCTTTCCCCAATACATAGTTACCCTGGTAAAAGGCTATAGGTCCCTTTGTGTATGGTTGAGAAAACGATGAACAGCATAAATTTTTGACAGTGTACTGGGATCCTTTCTCAAGGGGATCTGTCCTCCCCTTCATTCTTGGGGATTAAGAATGGGGTTCTTGGTCTGTGAACTGGCTCAAGGTTGGGAATTGACTGCGGGTTATGACTCTGTTTTTATGATTCACATTAGATTTTTGTTCACTTGACCTAGAACTTTTCTGCTTATGCAGATAAATAGGAATTTAGTAGACTTCCTATCTATTTCACTTCTAGGAACACCACAGGTCTGCAGGAGTCAGACTGTCCTGAATACCATTTTGACGACTGTCCATTATGGAAACCACGCCCACCCTGCCTTTGGTGGTTGAATGCTGCCACTTGGCCCCTGCCACTTGGGGATTCAATTACTCCTGTCAGATTTAGATTTCCCAATTCAGTGATTTCAGTTTCATGTTAGGTCTGGACTACAAAGAAGAGCTCTTTAAGCATCCTGGGTTCCCTCATGAATTCATTTCTCACAGTCATGGTGAAAGTTTATCCTTGGACCATCCCAGGATAAGTGAATAGGTCTTAAATGAAAAATGCATTCCCATTTCCTTAAGTCTTTAAATTCCTTCCTCTACATTAAACCAAAGTGAGCCTGGCATTTCTAATTCACTCATTGTGAATGATGTTTTGGTCCATGTTTTAGGCAACCAACTAACCAAACAGATTGTTAGAGCCCTTTCTAACTCCTTGAGCTGCAATAGATGCAGACTCTCTACTTAGTGAGCCCATATCAGTAAATTCAGCCTGATTCAACCTTATGTTTCTTCTACCATTATCCCTCACTCATCATCCATTCCCACACATATTCTCCGGATTTCTGACTGTGTAAGTTAGAAGACTCAAGTAGTTCTTTTGGAGTGTAGTGAAGCTCCTTATGGGTTACACTTTGTACCTCACCTTTAGGGGCCTGTTGGGACTTGTGTCTAGTTATAGATCTAGAAGCAAGGAAGGGTGGTAAGGCTAGGTCCTGAGGAGACTCAGCATTGTCTTGCATGGAAACTGTCTCAGTGAAGGCCATCACGGTTTCCTCAGGCAGTACAGGGGGAGCTGGGGGGAAAGAGGTGGAGAGGCCACTCTCACTGGCAAAGAAGACTCCCCAGAATATAGGGGCTCAAGACCCAGGGTCTTCATCAGGGTCTTCTCACAGGTCCCCATTCCAACTTTCAGGATCTTATTTCAATCAACCCAATCCAAGAGTTGGATATATTGGTCTAGAGATAGGGAACAGCAAGGGTGAATGATATGAATTTGTGATTTATTAGCATATAGATAGTATTTAAAGATATAGAACTCAATGTCCAAACCCCTGCCCCCTCAGGAGAGACTATAGATAGAGAAAAGGGCTGAGGTTTCTAAACAGGAAGGTTTCTAAACTTTCACATTTGTGAAAGAAGAGTTTTCATGCTCTGGAATGAAGAGTTAAAATGCTATTTTCTAGACAACCAACTCATTTTTTCCAAGCATAACTAAGAGCCCGCTATGTGCCAGTAAACCCTCTAGGTGCTAGGGATATCACCGTGAACGTTACCTGGTCCCAGCCCTCAGGCTACCTACATTCTGGTGAGGAAGGCAGACAATAAAAAACCCAAACAAGTATATAACCAACGTCAAGTAGTGATAGGTACTGTAAAGAAAAATAAAGCCAGGTAAGGGATTAGAGAGGGAAAGGCTGGGGCTGGGGTGGGAGGGCATGGGCTGTGTTAAATCAAGTGGCTAGAGGAGGTGTTTCTGAAAAGGAGTAGACACTTGAAGTGAGAGAGCTAGCTATGTGAGTGTCTGGAGAGTGGAGCAGACTTGGGTATGGCAAGCAAGGAGGAATGGAAGGAACTGACTGAAAGGGAGGCTAGGAGGCTGACTCTGTAGGGTCCTGAGAGGGAGAAGGAGAAGCAAGGAGAGAAAAGAAGAGGGCCAGAGAAGGATTGGGGGAGGGAGGGAGGCAGAGAGAAGGAATGAATGAATATGAATGATGTGAATGAACTGGAAAGGCAGGAGGAAAGGAGATGGGAAAAGATGTAGAGAAAGCCAGGTGGGCTGGGGGTTTTATTGGCAAAGTTTAGAGAACTGAGCTTGAGAGGCTCTAGAGCAACTGTGGGGCCATTAAGAAAGAATAAGAGAGGGGATTTCTAGAAGTATTGCTGAAAGTTGTGACTTATTTTTCCTTTAATGTTCTTTGTCAGATATAACAAGAAGTGGGGATGATTTTTACAATTACTTATGGTCGTTGGTCTGTGTATCATTTAATGCAGCACTCCACTGGAATTGGGCCTTATGGTGTATATTTGGGTTATGTTTAAATTTAATAAACATTAAATTTAGGACTCACATTACCTGCAGGAATTTTTCAGAGATCCTGCATAATAGCCTTTTCTCCCTTTGGGGAACATATTCACCTGAGCCTATGAAAAAATATATAGGACACGTATAGTATACAGTATATAGTATGTAACATTAAATTGCTTATCAAATTTATTTTATAATTATTCACAAACATATTATTGCTTGTATACAATAAAGTTTGATTCATGTTAAAACATATATATTTCAGGACTGTTACTCCTCTGAAAGCTCTTGATTTTACATAAAATATTATAGCTTGGTTTTCGGTCTTCTCCCTTTACTAGTATGTAGGCTCCATTAGGGTACTGGCTTCTCACTGCTGTATCACAGGTGCCTAGAATACTGGCTGGCACATAACAGGTGTTCAATACACGACTGATAAATGAATTCATAAGTGAAGCAAAATGAGCTTGCTTGTCAAACCACCTTGACCCTTACAGCTAGAAAATGTTTGAAATACAAATGAATTTAGGCTAGTTGAAAGTATACTTAGTTATAACACATTATCTTTTACAGTAATTGCTTTGTAGCATTTTTTCTTATAATATTTACTTCAGTGGTAATGATGGGAAATAATCTCTATTCAAATAGCAATACCTATTTAAAGTCCATAAACTCTTAAGTTAAAAAAAAAAGATAAAGATAGCAAACCAAATATATCTACCCACTTTTCTCAGTATAAAAATGATCAATAACGTTTAGGTTGTTTTATTTAGTACTAATTTATTCAGCAAGGAAGATACAAGTATGCTATAGGCATAAACATGGAACTAGATTAACTTCTCTGGGTCCATGAATAAGTCTATGAATGGTAGGCTAATGATAGGTGTTTTAGCATCTTGGGACCACCTCGTTCAGAAACATTTCTCTTTAGGGTTTGAGTGCTTATTTTATTGTATAACCATAAATACATCACAGCAAATCTAACGTGAGGTGTTTACTGATGCTTGTTTAGATGCTGAAGGCAATGCATTAGGAACTGATGGTGACCTATTCTTATCCAATCAGTTCCTGATGCAGTATCTGCGACATCAAAAACTCTGTAATAATTATATTAAGTATCATTTATTTCCAAATGCAGCAACTTTGTTCCCTTTTGTTCCTACATATGAAACTTGCCATTAAGTAACTCTTTTTAACGTCATATGAGAAATCAATCTGAAGTTACACTAATGAATAATTTCCCCAGTTTACCAAGAGTGATATAGTAAATATAATGTGTGTAACACTCACTTAGCACAATCATTTATTTCATGGCAAACTAGTGTGGATAAGTATTTTTTAGAGAGGATATTTTAAAAATAGCTATCTTTAAGCCACTTATTCTTGTTTCTTAATGATTATTTTTAAAATATTAAAAACTAAAGTGGATTTGAATAAGACAATCTAATGATCACTTAATTTTAGATTCATTGATTAGGATAAACTACATATACATTTTCAAGATAAGTTTATTATGTCTTTTAACCATTTTAGAATTCTAGCTCACTGAAATGATACAGTTAGAATTAGAGTCAGTAGATATCGGAGACATATTACACCAGGAAGAATGTTGTGGCCAAGAATACAACCCCAAGAATGCTGCTGGTTTCTTATTGAAAATTTTGCAGGTCAGCTTTCAATGATTTCATTAGAAAATTCTAGCTAGTGCTCTAGAATTCCCCCAAATAGAGAATAAACGAAGGGCTCTAGTATTACTTAGTAAAGCTATCCTTCTGTCCAATGCTACTTCTGATTCACATGGGCTACTTTGGACACAAAGGGAAAGAAATAATTGGGTAGGGGGTTTCGAAGTAGAGTAAAAGTGGAGCTGAGAGGTGGAGATCACAGAATGGAGACTGACAAGTCCACTGACTGCTACTTGTCTATCTTCATTCATCTGGATCCCAAGTAGACCTAAGAGTTAAGCATTCATCATACTTTTATTTTATAGATGGTGAATTTTTGGAATACATTAAAATACTTCAGGGATATAATTTTCAGCTCATTGTATGTTTTTTCTAGAGTTCTTACCTATGATCAAGTATGTTATTTCAATTGTTTAACAGACACTTCCTTAAGGTTTATGTGCTGTTCATAGAGAGCATTTCTGTAAAGCTAAAGGACTTGTAAATAGAATGATATTGGGGACCCTAACCTCTGTTGGAGAAGGAACTCTAGGAGAAGAACCCAAAAAGTCAGTTCATCATGGTAATCCCCTATATCTCTCCTGGTCTCTCTGTAGGTATAGTTTTGTTTTTTGCAACTAGATTTGACAGATTAGGAAACTGAGTTAACTTTTGCAGTAATAGGAAAATTAGTACTGTGTCATTTTGTAAACTAGGAGGAATGTGATAAGGAAATAAAAGTAGGAGAACAGAGACCCTCAAGATTTGATTGTTGCAAATATGTTCTGTGTGATCTTCTCTATGTAGTGTCATTTATCAAAAGTAGCTAGATAGGAGTCCGATTGCCCACATGTCAGGATTCTAGACTTCTATTGACTATTTGGAGTGCCTAGTCTAAGACTGCAAATCTTGAAAGCCCTGAGAACTGGGATACGGTGGCTGGGATATGGTTAGATATGGGAATATCATCTTTCATTACAAACTGCTATAGGAAATTGGGTGGGGAAAGAGGGATTCACAGAGATGGGTGAAAGGTCTTATCTAGGCCAGTGGTTATCAAATTTGAGCATTGAGCAGAATTATCCAGAGGGCTTGTTAAAATACTGTGTGCTGGGACATACACTCAAGAGTTTCTGATTTAGAAGATCTGAGAGGTGGCCCAAGAATTGGCATTCTAAAAAGTTCCCTGGAGATGTAATCCAGTGACTTTAACTTGAGAACACTGTTCTTAGCCTAATCCAAGAATTAGTGGGCTATTCGAAACAGGTGACCTTAAACAGGACAGCAGTAAGTGAGTGTGATGATTTAGAAGGAAAAAGGCCAGAATCAAGCACCTACAGAAGTTCAAGTTTTAGTAATTATTGGATTCAGGAATGCTGTTTGTCAGACATTATTATATTAGTACAGATCTTTTAGGGATATATTTGGAACTTCCTGTTTTCATTTCCTCTCACCCCAGAAATATCACAGACTAGAAACGCTGCAGTGCTTGGGATTACTTGAGTTTGGAAATATAGCTTGTATGCCTGTGGACTATGCACAATCGTAGTGAGGGAGGACAACTCAGGGATAGACCATCATAAAACAGGAGCATCCTAAAATCCAGGCCACAGTTTTGAGAACTTTTTGAAGCACTGTATAGGCTGAGGGCATCTTCCAGTAATTGAGGTGTCTATAATAAAATTAAAAGGCAGAGAGTTACCTTTCCAGAGTTATCTACCAGAAGTTATTCCAGAGAGATCCTCCTGATTTGTCCATTCCAGCTGACAGACTGTCAGATAGCCAGGGGATATCCATATCTGCTCCTACAGTTGATCAACTCCTCCCTTCTCCTAAGGTTTTCTCATGCTGTTCATATGACTCCGACTCATTCTTCAAATCTCTACCCCACCTTCAGTCTAGATGAGGTCTCCTCATCCTTTGCTCATAGCAGTTAACCACTATAATTACAATGGAGATATTTACATGATTGGCTTAACAACCAACTCCTCCACTAGACTGAGGGCAGGGATGATTCTCGCATGGCCCCATTCCCAATACAGAGCCTGGTACCTCACTGGCATTAAGAACTTGTTGAATGGAAAAAATGAAAAGTGGCTGTATTTTATGGGGAGCAGAACTTGAAGCTAGAATTTCTTCTTGGTCAAGCATGTTGGCTGAACTTAGTGCCTTCCCCATATTAACCCCCTCCAGACCACCATGTCCGCTGCTAGTGGAGTGTGGGGCACAATGCAACAACCTTGAGAATATGAATTAAATAATGCCATAACCCTCAAAGGAGAGTGTGGTTTTTTTATGAGAAGTTTCAGCTTTGAGGATTACTCAGAAGAATGTGCTAGATAGACCCAAATTTGGTACTAGGGTTATCTGGAAGGGTTATCAATCTTGGTGGGCTCTAGCTGAGACTTGAGTCTGTAACCAAGAAGGGTTTCTTTAATCCTGCCCTACCTTAATGGCAGACAACTCTGATTTGGATACAGTAGCCACTTTTAGAGTTCATGGAAACCTTGCAGTGATCACTGAAAACATAGCCATTTTTATTTAATTTTGTTTTGTTGTTGTTTTGGTTTTGATACATATTTTTTGAAAGGGGGGTTGCCAAAGAAAGACAAAAGTGGCAGTTTCTAGGCTTTCAATAACTGTTCACCTTCCAATAGTGTAGCCTGGGGAGCCACAGAAAATTCTAATATGGTTGTCCACAGAAGACAGACATTGTGAGCTTGGGGCTACTTTGCAGATTTTATGAGGGGTGCTGCAGGGATGTCTCTGGTTACTTTGACTCTCAGTGACTTCAAAGGCCTTCTTGGTGGCATATGAAAATTTGCTGACCTGATTTGAGCCTGCCCACATTTTTTAACACATCCATTTGAATGCAGAGGATAATAAAGTCCTTTGATGGTATAAGGGTGGCCATCTAGCTAGCTTGTTCTCAATAATGGAGTAAAACCTGCTTTCAAACTGAGGTTTCCTCACAATATGTTTCCTTGCAGCAACTGAAGAGTTACGTCAGCCTCTTGAGCCTAGCTGTCTAATAGGAATGGATTTCTAGTGGAAATCTTGATTTTTTTAGGCCAAGACTGAAATATTGATTTCTAGCATTAAGGAGGATCAGTCAAGAATTATCTGGGGGAATGAGCTTAGGAGGAGACCTTGTCTCAGTTAGGGAACTGTCAGGTAGTAAGGAAAACCAGGAAATCAATGGAGAAATCATTGGACATCTGGACTTCTGCCACTGTGGCAGGCACCGGGGCTGGGTGGTGGTGAACACATGGAACTAGAAGTCTATGCCTGGAGAGGAAGCCAGAGATGTTTAGAGAACATTCAGTATAAGCTTTGGGTACCACAGGTTGATATGTGGTACATGCCAGGACATCTGGTCAAGACAAAATCAGGCAGCATTTAAAGAGGCTGTATTGGGATGCCCTTTGAATGGGACCCCAAATAGCTACAGGTTATGAGAGGCACACAGTCACCATGGCTCCTAAGGGCAAAGCCAAGTCCAGTCTAGAGGTGAGGTCTGACACGAGCAGTGCTCAGAGCCTCAGTGAGTTGGGATCTACAGTCAGACAGGAATGCACAAGCTGGAGGATGAACAGAACATGGCCCTCTGTGCTGAGCAGAAGTAGAATCCAGGTTTACGGCAATAGCTCAGGATCACAGATTCAGCACACATCTAAGGTGTGGGCCTGCAGACTCACAATAGGCTCTGCCTTCTTGCTCTCAGAGACAGGATGGCTGCTTCCACTTTGACCTACATAGTCTTCATGGTGTAGTAACAAGCCACGGTGTTGGTGCTGGCGATTGAGGCAAGGACTTAGTTCCCAGGGGCCCTAACAAGGTTTCAGATAGTGAGCCTGTTTTACTCCATTTTCCGTTCGGGCTGGCATAAAATAACCCTGTCTAAGATACTTTGAATGTCTCATTGGTAGACATGCCAAATCCTCCCTTTATTTTGATTCTAATTACTACCAGCATGCAATTCTAGAATTTTTAAGTTAAAAAAAAAAAAGGTCAGATTCTATATGGCTGAGAAGATAGGTGATTTTTTTTTTTTCTTAAAATGGTAACAGCTAATGAGCTGCCAAAAGGAGTTGGGGGTCCTGATTCCTCAGTTAGTTTCCTTTTGTTCTTTCATCCAGCTCTCCTCTTGATGGGAATTGCTCATCCTATGGCTATACTCCTAACGTTTATTTACAAGGAAGTTTTTTGGGACCTACAACAAATATTTTTCTTTAGAGAAAGTTTATAAATGATTCCGTTCTGAGAAAATCCTATTTGATCTAGGTCACGTGTAGACAAGTCATGCCACTTCTCTAAGTAAAACTCTCCACTTGCTTCTCAATCATTCACATTAAAACCCCCAGTCCTTAGCACGGCCCACCCCACGAGTGCTCCAACCCCATTTCCTACCAGTTTTTCTCTCGCGCCCGTCCATTCATAGCCTTCTTGTTGGGCTCAAAAACAGTGATTCTCTCCTCTGACTGCACATTAGAATCCGCTGGGTAGCTCTTAAGTAGTGATGACAAGCCCCAGCCCTGATCATTGTCATTTAATTCATCTGTGGTGGAGCCCGTGCCATTGGCATTTCTAAAAGCGCCCATGGTACCTGTATGTGTAGACGGTACTGCAAACATCTACAGACAGCAACAGTATGCTTACTGCATGTGCATCGTGGCAACAAACAGTGCCTGACACGTGGTAGGTGCTCAACTATTTAAAATTTGTTTCTTACCCTATTGACTTAGAGTTGTTTTCTTTCCTTTTGAAAAAAGGATTTTCGATCCTTTTTTAAAAATTGTCACCAAGAATTGGAATTGGGAATTTTTTTTTAATGTTTGGGGCTGGGAGGTGGAGTGGTTATTTCAACTAACAGGAAGATATAGACAACATTTGGAGAGTTTCACAGCTTTAAAGGGCCCTAATGAGCCCTGAGAATTACTGTGAAGCCCTCTTCTTACTAGAGGTAAGTTATTTTCTGGCTTATAGTTCAGTATTTGTTCTGTTAGTCTGGGAATAACTGGTCCTCAAAATGACCTCCTACTCCTAACATCAATTTCTGGCAAGAAAACCTAATAGGTCATACTAAAATGCCTCAATAGCAGAAATGTAATTTAATCAGCCAACACACACTTATTCTCTTCCTGAGGATACACAGGAGCTATGTGCCAGTTAAGACCTATGAAATAGCATCTTTAATAATTTTTGTTGTTAAAGTTAATCTTCCATTTAATTTTAAATATGCTCCATCTAATTTGCTTTGTGTTGCTGGGTGAATGAGGAAGAGAAGTGGTCTTCAGTTTTTACCCTAAGGAACTACATTTGTTCTCAATCTTTTTGTAGAATACGGTTTTCTGCCCGTTTCCAGAGGTCACCAACAATTAGAATTAGGTACAGCTCAAAAGTCTTTTGACAATTTTAGACTGAGCCACAGTGGATTCTAAATTTCAGTATCGGTTAAGACAGTTGAATGCGAAACATTCACAGAAGCAATGAGGAAGGGCCATTCAATGTGATAATCTGGGCAGTAGAAATTTGAGGAGGGCCTGGCAGGAGATCATCCCCTTTTGGACTGCTTGGAATTTGACAGAGTAGCACCTACAAAAAGAGTGGGAGGAGCTTTCAGAAGGAAAACATTTTAGGTTCAGCTTCTAACACACAGAATCCCTTGGCTGCAATTTTTAAAAAAGCAAGTAGCATTGAAGAAATGCTATAAATAGCACATGAATTCAATAAGGACCTTTCCAATTGCCTTTGCAGCATAAAAAGACTTCAGAAAAAGACTTTAGTAAGATGAAAAGAGGTTGAGTACAAAACAGTAATCATAACAGCTTTTTTTTTGGTCATGAAATAGAAATTTGGTATTCTAATTTTGGTTGCCATGCAAGTCTTTTGATCCATGAGGGCAAGGAAATTGCTCTGTTTAGCATAATCCCAGAGACCACTGTGGGGGATTGTATGAACATCTCACAGTTGCCAGCTGAGATTAAGCCAACTCACAGCCATCCAGGTTAGACCTGCAAGGAGAAAATCACACAGGTGCCTTGGATAGAAGCATGGCTTTGTTCACTGAGCAAACCAGCTAAAGACTCATTTAAAGTCTCATGTATCCCTGATTTTCTCTTGATGAAACATTATCAAGCTATTCCTCTTGCTGAGTTGAAACCTTATTTTCACACATTTCTGGCATATGCAGCATTGCATGTAATGTCATAAAAGTATAATCTTTGCTTTAGAAGGAATTTGTTCTATTTCATCCTTACATAATAAGAAACACAATTAAGTAGGATAGGTAGATGTAAAACCAGTTACTCAAAATCCACTTATAAACAAGCTTTACAAAAGATTCTGGGAATACCAAAGCCAAGCAGCCTAAAATAGTTCCTCAGGCAAGAAAACCAGCAGTTATGTAAGTGAAAAATGTAATGACCATATACTCACCAAAGGGGCAGGTGTGACAATGGGGGTCCAGGTCTTACCTTTTTTAGATGGTAGCTTCCACGTCCTTCCCTTCTGCTCATGCTGCTTTATTATGACAATTCGGATTGGCACGTGAGCCTCAGCCCCTGCAGCCCACTGGGTAGGGCTAATCATTGGTAGGAATAATGATCAAGAAAGGAGGGAGGAGGAGATGCCCGCAGAGGTTCTCCACCACCTGCTTCGGGGCAGGCTTCAGAGAACATGAGAAGCACTAGGGGAGCTTGTTACACATGTCGATCCCTCGGACCCACGTGCGGATTTTGATTCTGTAGGTCTGGTTTGGGGGCTGGGATTTGCAAGTTGGCAGGAATTTCCTCCACCTTGCTCTCTAGCTTCATTTCACACGAGACCATTTCTTCCCCTGCATTGTAGACTCCAGCTACAACACACCGCTTGACGTTCCAAGAATGCCACGAGCTGTATTATGCCTTTGCTCATACCCAGGATGGTTTCCTCCTCCTCTCTCTCTCCTTGAACACACACACCCACGCATGCACACACTTTGTGTGGCTGACACAGAGACGCTGACACTGCTTTCCCTTACCAACTACAAATTGGCCTTCGCCACGTACCTCCACCAGGGTTAAATCCGGGTGGAGATCAGGAATGGGGCACTCTGTGCTCTGGGGAAAACTAGCAGAACAGGCCTTTGGACAGTTAGATATTTTCAGGGGAAGATATTATGAGCCCAATTCTTGCATCTCCTCATATCTAGAATTTCATTAACAGTGACATCCTCTCCCCATGACTAGCAGAAAGCCTCTGCCAAAATCTGTGCTTGACTGCATGTACCCCCATTCACTAAAGTCATATATAACAATGGCCTTCCCCCCTACCTCTTTGGAGCAGTTTCTCAGAGTTGTCTGAGATGCTGTCTCCTGGGATATTGTCCTCATTTTGTCCCAAATAAAACTTAACTCACAACTCTCACATTGTGCTTTTTTTTTTTTTTCAGTCGATGCTCTCTTTGTCTCCCTTCTCTGCAATCCCTTTTGATTTATACTCTCTCTATTCTGGCACCTGTTATACACAATGGGGTTTTCTTATTTTCATGCTGACTCCCTATTAGACTATGAATTTCTTTTTTTTTTTAAAGATTTATTTATTATTTATTTATTTATTTATTTTTGGCTGTGTTGGATCTTCGTTGCTGTGCATGGGCTTTCCTCAGCTGTGGCGAGCGGGGGCCACTCTTTGCTGAGGTGCACGGGCCTCCCACTGCAGTAGCTTCTCCTGTTGCAGAGCACAGGTTCCAGGCATGCGGGCTTCATCAGCTGCAGCGTGTGGGCCCAGCAGCTGTGGCCCGCAGGCTCTAGAGCACAGGCTCAGTAGTTGTGGCGCATGGGCTCAGTTGCTCCACGGCATGTGGGATCTTCCTGGTCCAGGGCCTGAACCCATGCCCCCTGCATTGACAGGCAGACTCCCAACCACTGCGCCACCAGGGAAGTCCTAGACTATGAATTTCTAAATGTAGGACCGCGCTATCCCTCTTTATAGTCTCAGACATACAATTCTCAGTATAGCACCTGGAACTTAATACATACTAAATAAAACAGTGTTGAACTAAATCATATGTTTGTCGAAGCAAAGAATTATGAATTCCAGCTCATAACTTGTTCTTAAATAACTGACATTTGAGAGAATTAGGATAGTTATACTTTGCTGAGTTAGAAAAACAGCTTTTCTGGGAAAAAAGTCAGGTAGATACAGAGTTAGAAAACAATCAAGAAAGAACAAGTAAATATCATCCTATTTTTCACATGAACTCCTAAGTAAAAGTCTACTTTTTGAAAAATAAAAGGGTCTGCTGGTTGGAAATTAACATTTAAAATATAGTTCTAAGTTTACCTTCTGGAGCCAAATTGCTCAGGATCAAAAACAAATAAAAGGGACTTTCCTGGTGGTCCAGTGGTTAAGACTCTGAGCTCCCAGCACAGGGGGCCTGGGTTCGATCCCTGGTCAGGGAACTAGATCCCACATGCATGCTGCAGCTAAGGGCCCCTTGCTGAAACTAAAGAGCCCACATGCCGCAACGAAGATCCTGCATGCCGCAACTAAGACAACGTAGCCAAATTTAAAAACAATGAAAGCAAACAGCAGACTGTATCCTAATCAAAAAACAAGGGCCTATCGTTTCTTAAGTCTTTTCTCTCAAGAGGTTAGAATGAATCAGACCTAAGTTCAAAGTAACATGCATGATAGTTCATTTTTTTCCTTTCCTCTTAACTTTAGATTTAATTTTCCTTTCTCCCTAGAAGGTTTAACACTGACAAGTGATTGTAAAGAAATAACAAGAATAAAGATGTAGTTCTTCTTCCCTCTATTGGAAACCATTAGAAAAAGAAGATCATAAATGGAAATACTGTACATTGATGAGGGAGATGAGATAGCTGTGGGTGAACCCAAGACAGGGTATGTCATGCCCACAACTGCAGTGGGGAGGATTCTGAAGGGAGAGCACAGATACACACTTCGCTGCTTAGCCCACCTTACTGACTTGCTATGATGGGCATTTAAAAATAAAAAGGAAGAAACTGATAGAAAGTGGTTTTGGTAACAAAGATATGCTAATGTGGCTAGATAGTTCATACGCCAGATAAACTGAAAAAATTAGTAGCAGAGTAAAGTATCAAGGAGTAAGCTATTTCTAACAGTATCCATGCATGCTGTTCAGAGATTTAAGGGATATCACCAAAGAATGGGAGATTCTAAATCCACAGTAGGATGTTTCAACAGGTACCTTTGGGAGCATTGCAATGTATGCATTTGTGATCATAGTTGTATTGGAGATTTTCTGTAGATTTATATTTGGATGAAACAAAGAAGTTCCTGTCAGGTCATTGCATCTGTTCAGATGGTGGCAATTTTAATATTTCCCTGAAAGCCAGTGATATTTACTCAAAGCTGGAATTATTTAGATACCTCCTGAAAACTTGGAAGCATTATCCTTCTTATTGCAAACTTGACTACAGAACATAGCATAAGGTGTTGGGAAGCATATGAGCTTTGGAGTGAGGTAGACCTGGGTGTGATTCCTGATTCTACCACTTACTAGATGTAGGCTTTAAAAGCAAATCATTTCATGTCTTGGAGCCTCAGTTTCTGCATTTTAATACTTGTGCATGAGATTTTTAAGAGCTAAATGTGATAATATTTGTGACAATGTTTACCTAGTACAGAATCTGATACATAGATACTCAATTAACTCTAAGTTTATTTTGTTTTAATTTTACTACCATGTGCTTTGGTTACTTAATTACTTTTTCTATTTTAAAAAAATTTTCTAACCAGTAGATTTTAGAAAAGATACCAAAATTCCACTTTTATTTTTTATATTTGTGTTGTCTTTATTTTCTTTCTTCCTAGAAATTTTTCATATCAACTTCTGTACCTTGCTCATTTTCTGATTTATTACCGATGTACCAGAGTAGACTGGGGTGTAAGTCAAATGGTGTTTCTATTTCTATACTGAAGAACTTCTGAGTTTACATGATATTCATGGTTTCTTAGGACCCCGTGGTATCTAGAGGTGACATAAGCTATATTTATAATTCAGTTTTCTCTTCTTTGTGGATATGAGCACTCCATCACTAGAGACATGTTGTTTAGAAATCTAGTCCTCCTTCAGCCTTTGTCTTAATTCTGAAACATCTCTGGTCTTTGGGTACTGCAACTCACACTGGAACTGAAGTAGTATTAATTTTGTCACATTTGGGTGTCTTTTGCAATCCCCCTTTTGGAAATGAACTCAAAACAAGGCAGAAAGTCTATTAAAAGAACAACTGAAAAGGTGCTGGTGGGTAAGAGGACTTATAAGAACCCATTCAATATGATTCTCTTCTGTGTCCCAGTTTCCTGGCAGTTGTGACCACCTGGAGGTTCCCCAAATGAACTTCTTCTCTTTCATTTCTGGGTGAGAGTCACTCTCCAAGCGATAGCCTTTTTTCAGGTCTGCTTCCTTTTACCTTGTCTCCTTATTCTTTCTGGAATTGGGACTCTGAATCCCCCAAGATTTGAAAGATAGCCAAACATTATTTATTATTTTTGTAGCCTTGTAGGCATTCAGAAAATGTTTGGCTTCAAATTGGTTTCAATAAAATAGTTGGCTGGAGTTGCAAATGAGCATTTTGGCTGGAATTTTGTTAAATACCAGTTTGAAGCTGAATTTTGGTAAAGCTGCCCTGAATACATCTATCTTTGTCAATGGATTTGTTTGTTTATTAAGTACATACTTTCTGGATTTTTGTGGGAAGAGAAGGTCAGACAGAGGAGCATGAGGATTAGGCGTGATTACGAATAGAGAAAGGGATTCATGGGGAATGGTGTCTAGAGATAAGGCGTTACGAGAAGGGAGTCTGAGTCATGCTGTGCATAAGTGGGTGTCCAGCCCAAGGCTAAAGCCAGAACTGCCATTGAGCTGAGCTTCCCATTGGCATGTTTTCCACATTCTGAATGGTGGAGACATTCTCGAATAGGTAGTCACAATTAGCGACAGAGCAGAAGTGTAACTGATATAAAGGATGGCTCCCGTAAAACAGGCTTTATCCTTCTCTAGTTCAAGCTTCTACAAAGGCTTAAAAAGAAGCCAGTAGTACTTCAAGGGACACAATGCATCTTTCATAACTGGAGCCAGGCAGATAAATAAATAACCTCTTCAAGGGAAGCCATTAGCAGGTTGGATAATGATACTGACATGAGTAATTGGAGAGAAATAAAAGAAGTAATTGCTATTAGAACAGTTGTTAGAGATTGCCTGCGTATAATTGGATTATAACCCTTAAGACTTGGCATATGCCACTTTTCCTTTCTTAAAAAAGGAAGAATATTTGGAAGGTCCTCTAGAGACCAGAGAAACAGCAATAACTAGCTTCAGTGACATGAGACATTGATCATGGCTCAACAGGGCTGTAGTTATAGTGGATCAATCAACTTAAACCTACCTTCTTTTGTAGAGCACACCTGCGGTAAAAGAAGGAGGGACGTTTATCCCAGAGATTTTTAGGTGAGAGCATCTAGAATCCCAGATCTCTGAAGATTCTTACAACAGAGAAGAAACTTGACTCTCTAAGTTTGTCACAGTTTTCTAAGACAATACTTGGCTTGGGACAATGAGGAGATACTAAAGGCAGCAAACACAAAAGAATGGAAGATGATTAAGTACTCGAAGCTTGGAAAACTTTTGGTCTCAGTGACAGAATGGTGGGCGTAGTTGGAACAGGGTTGACTTACCCATTGTCTGTTCCTTAGAGGCTGGGGCCTGGTTTGAGATTTCATCTCACAGTGCCTGATTGGGGCCCAGTGGCTTCTTATTGAGGGTTTGAGGGCCATGCCACAATCTGGCAGGATGCATGTCCTGCAAGAAGGTAGTTGTTTCAGAAGCAAATGCATCCCCATGGTCAGTTGAATGGGCTAATAACCCAGCAAAATGGTGTAACGCCTACAAAAATTGTTTTTAAGTTTTGAAATGGGATCCCAATATCTGTTTCATAGGTTTGCTAGGGGCTTAAACAAGACTATTCATATAAAGTGCTTAGGTTTCCCTGGTGGTGCAGTGGTTAAGAATCCACCTGCCAAGGCAGGGGACATGGGTTCGATCCCTGGGCTGGGAAGATCCCACATGCTGCGGAACAACTAAACCCACATCCATAACTACTGAAGCCCGTGCGCCTAGAGCCTGTGCTCTGCAACAAGAGAAGCCACTGTGATAAGAAGTGCAGGCACCACAACGAAGAGTAGCCACCACTCACCACAACTAGAGAAAGCCTGTGCGCAGCAATGAAGACCCAACAGAGCCAATAAATAAAAAAATATTTTAAAAAAAATTTTAAAAATGTATAGAACACTTAAATGGTAGCTGCTAATTTATTATTCCCTCAGCATTACAATAATTTGCACAGGTTAGGAAATTTTGTATCTGTATGAGATGACAGATGTTCACTAAATTTATTGTGGTAATCATTTCAGGATGTATGTAATATGTAAGTCAAATCATTATGCTGTACACCTGAAATTTATACAGTGCTGTATGTCAATTATAACTCAGTGAAACTGAAGGAAAAAAAGAATTTGAGTTGACTCTATTGTCATAACAAACAAAAAGCAACCTTAGCTAATCACAATACTATTAATAATAATAACAAAAGCTGCTATTTACTGAGTGATGACAAGGCCTAGCCTTATACTAAGTATTTTATGTTGATTACAACCCTATCAGGAAGGTGTCTATATAAATCAAACTAAAAATAACAGAATGTCCAATAGCAGTACTTTTCCATGGAGTTGCAAGGACTCATTATCTGGAAATACAAGTTCCAGAGGTATAGTGAGAAAAGGAGAGAGAGAGAGAAAAGCCATAGTCATTTTCTAATCATATGAACCCTTCTTAAAGAGGAACTTGAGAAAGCCACTGAGCCAGCACTTGTAAAAGGACATCTGGAGCTTTGTGGGCAGGAGCAAGGGTGGCAAGAGATGGTACTGGGAGGACAAAATGAAGGAAACATTTTTCTACATTGTTTTTGAGATATTAAGAAAAGATCAGAAAAAAAGAAAAAAGATCAGGACCTATTAGAGAAAATAGAGGCCCAGTCTACAGAAGAAAGCCCATGGGAAAAAAAAAAAGGCTGAAGGGGGACTATCTGATGGGAGGGAGGCTCTAAAAACAATCTTAGAATTAAGGTTGGAGAATGAAAGTCCCTAGGGCAAGAACTGAGGGCTGTAGGAGAGGGAGAATAAGTATTCTCTGGTGAAATCAGATATTCTGATTGTGGGCTTGCAGGCGTTTGGGGGAGAGGATGTCAGAACTCTTCATATATACATGTGTAAGTTATTTTATTGAGGTATACACACTTACAGAAAAGTGCACAAATCACTAGTGTACAGCTTGATGAATTATCACAAAGTGAACACACCCATGTAACCACCACCCAGGTCAAGAAGGAGAATATTACAATCTTCATAAATATTTACTACTCATGGTTTTTACATGCTTAGTTTTCTAAATGAATTTGTATCCTTCTACATAGATATTTAAAGTCAAATGTGGTCAGTTAGAGTGTTTTATATATCAAATGAAAAAAGAGGGCTTGTTATAAAAATGAGTTAAGGAAAACACTTAAAATCCATAAAATTCCCTAAAAGTGAGATACTAAAGTCTGAATAAAATCCTGATTTTAAAATCGTAATTAAATCCTGAAATAAGGGATACTTTTATGTACCTCCCAAACTCATTAGGGCATTAAAGATAAGGGTTCAAAGGGGAATTCCCACTAAAAAATGGAATACCTGGTCTTTCCTGCTTAAAGCCTTCAAGAATATACAGCATTCGGCACTGTTCCAAGCACACGGTGCGCTCAGCAAATATTTGTCAGTAATGATAATGGTGGTAAGTTACCTTTTCATATAACACATAGTGGTCCCTAGTTTCCCTAAAGCAATAATCTGTGCAAAGAAATATAACTTTTAGTTCTACTGAAGCTCCTGTTTGGCACCTCAGGGGAAAGTGTCATCTATGTGAATTAGTGGTGAAGTTGTTTCACACATCACTTGAAATGATTTTGCTCTTTACCTCAACCCCTCTTCAGAACGAAACACAGCTTTTGAGGGAGAGGATAGAAGGAGGGAAAGAAAATAAGAGGTGAGACAATGAGAAACAGAAGTATAGAAGGAGAAAACTAATGCTGAGTTAAAGGTACTCAGGAAAGGTCTCTGTATTTTCTTTTGCTTCAAAGAAATAATGTTACAACTTAGCATAACTATTAACCACAGCTTTGATTAGATCACATTTCATTATGCGCTACTTTCATTTTGGTAGGTAATCATTTATGAGCTGAAGGAGGTTCTCCATGGCAGCCACCATGGTGGATGACCACCAGGGCAGAAAATTGAAAGTCATTTTTCAAATGGGATGTTATCTATTTTTTACATATTTTAGTATCCTTAATGGGTTCTTCAGTTGAAACTTCACAGAAGACAGAGTTGACAAATAATGTGTACATTTGACAATGAGTAACGAATTTGGTAACCTTAACCTGTTTATGAGTGCTAATTCAAGCCTGGTCTTGCAAAACCCCAAAATTATCCCTGCTGTGCAACAAATACATTAGTGATTTGCTTTGCCTTGATTTTTAGGTTGCCGGCAGAAATTAGGAAAGGATGAGGTCTGTTTAATAATGATGTGTGAATCTGATGGTTTGTCATATCCTCAGCAATAGAAAGGCACGATTTTAGCATTTACTCACTGGTGTTAAAGTATAAATAGATGCAGACTTCCTATGAATCTTTCTTCCTTGGTGCCCACTCCAGGCAGTGGATTATAACTTAGCAGCTTTGATTTTGAGTCAGCCATTTGGCTTACATCACAAATTGAATAATTCTTTAGGGCAGTTTTACAGGAATACAGGCCATTTATATAGGATTTAGTGTCATATGGTGCAAAGAAAACTGAGGTCTAGTTTCACGTTTACCACTAATCAGCTGTATGACCTGTGGTCACTTAACCTCTGGGCCTTAAAACTGGGTAGTAGTTAAGATGATGGGCTTTGGAGTCCAACAAAATTGGTCCAAGGTCCTTATTAAAACTCTAGAGGCTTCATTTTCTCATCTGCAAAATAGGACCATTGGTAGGCTGACTTCATATAAGGTTGTTAGAAGGATTAAATGGGACAGTGCATATAAAATGCCTAGCATGCAGTCAGTGCTCAATAAATAATAGATTTGGAGTAAGTAGTCAACTATTTTTCCTTTCCAGATCTGAAAGTTTCTGTGAATGATAGAGCTTCTGAAGTATCTGTCAGGATTGTATCCAGTTAGGAATTTCGGATTCCGAAGGGGTGGTGCATTATAGTCAAGCTTCATTTCTGCATAGGCCCTTGGACATTGGTGTATTTTAGTTACACCTTTATTGAAAACTTTGACATCTCTTGAAAGAGGAGGAAACCTGCTACCCTGTCAGAAGAAGAAAGACTATGTGAATCGTTTTGTATAGTCCTTTAAGAGAAGCTATTCGCTTGCCCTAAAGATGAGTGGCCTTGGGATCACCAGAGTGGGACAAAGGAACCTGGCTAGGCCTGGCAGCAGGAGGACGATCAAAGACATCAGGCCAGTGTACTCGGGAGGGGATAATTATGGAGGCAAATGAATACTTCCATCAGCATTCTTTCTCTTGCAGTTTCCACATCAATGATGGGGGGAAATAGCAAGAGACCAGGCTATGCCCAAAGCTTGCCTAGTTCACCCCACGTATCATAACAACATCCTACATCTTCTCAGCTCTTTATTGTTAACAAGTGGTTTCCCAGCCACAGGAAGTAAACAGGAAAGAAAATACTTTGTTTTTTTTTTTAAAGATGAGGAAATTAGAACCCGGGGAGGCCGTAAGAGGAGAAGTCAAACATTCATGATCCAGATTTCCTGACCTGTATGTAGTTCCATGCTTGCTCCTCTGTACTACTTTGTCCCAGATGTATAGTTGTGCAGATTCACATAATTTCTTTCCTTTCCATTTATGTCTTTCTAAGCTTCAGTGTCTTCATTCATAAAATGGTACTGTTAATAATACCTTCCTAGGAGGTTTGTGTGAGGTCTAAATTAGATAATGTGAATAGAATGCTTCATTCAGTAGCAACTGTTCATTATTGCTCTCAGTGGCTCCCCTTGGGAGGATGCTAAATTCCTAGCATCACTTTTTATTGTATCCTGCAAAGAGCCCCATGTTTTGAAAGATTTTGTATATCAAATTGCATGCATTGGTTAATAATTTTTTATTATTATCGATGGCATTTGAACTCCTGATGAGTAATTGCATCAATACTGACTTGATTTAGTTCCAATAAAAGCAAAGAACCATGATATTTAAAGAGCCTTTTCATCCTCATCTAAGGAAATATGCTTCCTTTGGGTTGTTTGAGGTGTCTAAAACATCTTGCTGACCTCCAGCACTGTCTTTGCAGATTCTGGACATAGTTGGGCTCTTACTTTTCAGTGAATAAGCCAAAACTTATTATGCTCTGAGCGAGTTGGTGTTTTGTGTGTGACCTAATTCAATTTTTGAATGTTACCATTTTTCCATCATATCATGGGAAATTGTTGTGGTCCGGCAATAATAAAAATGAATTCAGTATGAATGAAACTGAAGATAAATTTTTAACATGCTACCAGAAGTTATTAACAGGCAAACCAAAATTTCAGACACTAAATTCTGATATACAAGAACTAAATTGTATATTCTATTCATTGTCATTGAAGGCCAAGTTCACTTATATTTTTAATATTTTTTGGGTTGTGTGTTTTTTTACCCTTTCAGCCATGCAATTTTATAATATCAAAGAGGAAAGGAAACTAATTTTCTTAAGTATATAGGATTAGATCTCCTATAGCCAAATTTAAACTATTAAGAGGGAAAATTGTAAAGGATATTGAAAAAGACAAATTTATACAACTCATCTCCTATTTTGAAAAGATAAGTTACATAGAGAACAAGTCTTGAGTCTTTCAAGTATTATTGGGTCAGACAAATAATTTCATTGTGAGAGCATTTTCCTTCTCTGTGTGCAGTCTAAGTGCATATTTTGTGCTCTTAGGAATAACTTTCCAAAGCTGTGTGAAGAATGTGGCAATAAAATCTAATAAGAATTATGGCTCATGACTTGAATGATGTCAGTACCCTTTTAATCCTCCCAAACATGAAAACGTTTTCTCCTCCTAAATGAGATTTCTTAACTCTTTATTTCTAAGGAAATAAGCAGAGCTCTGCAACTTCATTGGCAAAGTAAGAGTTAAAGATGTTTCATTCCATTATCAATGCTTATGTTTTTTATGAAGACAACCCATTTGGAAAAGAAATGTACCCGAGAAAATATTTTTATGAACACAGATTTTGTCTGATTTTTTTCATATATAACATCAGAAGACTTCTGAGTTCAGTGTTCCAGCAATAATCTTTGTTTTCTTTAAGCCAGTGGTTCTCAAACTTCAGTGTGAATCAGAATCACCTGAAAGGCTTGTGAAAACACAGATTGCTGGAACTCATTCTCAGAGTTTCTAATTCCGGAGGCCTGGGGTAGGCATGAGAATTTGCATTTCTCATAGGTTCCCAGGTGATGCTGATGCTGATGCTGCTAGTTAGGGGAAATCACACTTTGATAACAGCTTTAGGCCATTTTAACCTTGTTATCTTACAATTTAATTTGGTGGGGTTCAACCATCATGAGATATATCTGTCCCCTTGGTTTACAAGAAGCCAACGTATAGTACGTTAGCTATAGTTTGTTTTTTTTGGCCAATCCAGTTTTATTTCAGGTCAAAGAACTGCATACAGAAAAGTATGGTTGATGAAACGGTTCGATGCTTGAAGATGTCAGACTGTAGAATCTCTACAGGTAAGTGTGTGATTTCTTTAGTGACATCACATTTGCCTGCAGAGATTTTCCAGTCTGCCACTCTGAAGTTGCATTTAAGATGGAAAAAAATTGTCTTCTTTCTACAGTGATCTTTGCAGAACTGCTAAATTTTAAAAACTATATTTATCCAAGGTTAAAATTGAGTGGGAAAAAGGAATTATGTTTGGGGTTCAGATAAGAGAGTAAATGAGAATGGACACTCTCTGATTCTGCCACACGTCTCCCTGGGGAATGAAGGAAAATGGGAAAAGAGGAGCTTCCCCAAACCACAACCAATCTAATTTGTAATAGTGTTTTAGCCACACTGAAAGCCTTATGGTCAACCCAAGTAAATAGCCTTGAGTTTCAAGCAACTTTATCTAATGATAAGACTTTGCAATTGGGTTTCTCAGTGTCTTTCTTAATTGACACATGTCTAATCACAAGACAGATGAGTAGAAAGAGGAGGTGTGCTTCTCAGTTTTATTTTGCCCATTTCTCATCTACCTAGTAGCTGTTTTCTGATAAATAACATCACCTGCTACTAACTTTTAAAGTGCTGGAATAGTGCATAATAAGTAATGTTTACTTCAGAAGCTCAAGAATAATCTGTAAATATTGTGATTTTTTTTGGTTCATTTTTGAGAACATACTTTTTTTTTCCAGAGTTAGCTGAAAATTTATTTCAACATTTGAGTATAGCAGGGACTTTGTATATTTTGTTCCCTGCAGTATCCTAGCACAGAAAACAGTTCCTGGCACATAATAGGTACTCAATAAACACTTATTTACTGGATGGGCATTAATTAGGGTTTGTGTGTGTGTGTGTGCGCACAAATGCTTATTTATCATTAGAAAAGCAGTAATATATACATTGTCACATATTGTATTGGTATCAGAGTGAACATATTTAATTTTAAACAAGACAAAAATAGAACATTAAGTATGAAAAACCTATCTTGGTAGTAAAGAACATTTCTGTAATAAAATACTTTATAATGGAACTTTAAAAATTAATTTTCTTAAAGTCTAACGATGTTATATTATGCTTTTATGCCATGCAGTTTTATTTCAAATGGTGAGTTTTCTAGTCCTGGATTATATCCAAATTTACATAATAATGAACCACAAAATCAGGTTTGATTTTGTTTATACTACACAGTACAGTGTCTTAATTATCTGTTAATCTGCCATATACACATCCTTTGACCCCAAGATGACTTTAAAAGCATCCTCTCAATTGCATTCTGACTTTTCTAGATACACCATAAATACAAACTTAACATTAAATCTCTCATAAGTGTGTAGAGGATGTAACAGGTGGCCCTGATCTGATGTGAGTGCAGCTAAATAATGTGGTGAAATAATTGGAGCTTGGAAAGATAGAAAACATCTGGGTTTCAAGGAAGAACATTTGCATCCTTTTTACTGCTTATTAAATAGAGGGCTACATCATTCTGGGTTATGTAGAAAGAAAGGGCTAGTGTTAGGAACTCCATGATCCTCATTCTGTTCATCTGAGCTCCAAAGGGTGGGACTAGTATACTTGGTTATGGGAGAAAGATAAGGTTTCTTATGCCATTTTTCATTTTCTCTTTTCCAATCATGCTGTTTGTTTTATATGTGCTTGCAGGGCCTGGTTAACAGTATCCCTTGTTCTTTTGAAGGAAATTGAACTTGTGAATGATGGAATCATAGTTGCCATGTTCCTGATTGTTGATATCTTGTTTGTTTCTTTGCTCCATGGAAAGGCATGGATGGAATAGAGATTTGGAAAAGCATCATCATTTTAGCTCCATGACTAGGCTCTTTAGAGACAGCCAGCCTATAATACAGGGCTCCTGTTAGTTTAAGCATTTACATAAAGAGAGACCCTATTTTAAATGCAAACATTTGACATATAATCATTATCTGACATTAACATATCACTACAGATGGATTTATAAGACTAAGCCTGAAGGTCTGAAAAAATTGAACAGTACAGTTCCATTCTGAAAGATCAGGAGGCCAAGATCGACCCAGTGGTTCTCAACCCTAACTGTATATTAGAATCATCCTGGAATTTATGAAACAGATTCCCATACCTGACCCAAGACCTCCTGAAACTGAACTTCCAAGATGTGAATTTGAGAAGGTTCTATTTTTTAAAAATTCATAAACTTTATTTTTTAGAGACTTTTAGGTTCACAACAAAATTGAATGAAAAGTGCTCAGAGTTCCCATATACTCCCCATTCCCACATACCCACAACCACCCCTATATATGGACATCATGCACTTTAGTGACGCATTTGTTATAACAGATGAACTGACATTGACACGTAACTGTCAATCAAAGTTTATGGTTTAAATGAGGGTTATTCTTGGTGTTCTATGGGTTCTGACAAATATTTGATGACATGTATCCACCATTATAGTATTATACAGAATAGTTTCACTGCCCTAAAAATTCTCTGTGCACTGCCTATTTATCCCTCCCTCTCTCCAACCGCTGATCTTTTCACTGTCTCCATAGTTTCGTCTTTTCCAGAAAGTCATAGGTTGGAAACAGTGTATAACTTTTAGAGGTTAATTTCTTTCACTTTGTAATACATATTTACATTCCCTCCATGTCTTTTCATGGCCTGATAGCTCATTTCTTTTTGGCACTGAATAATGTCCCACTGTTAGGATGTACCACGGTTTATCCATTTGCCTACTGAAGGACTTCATGGTTGCTTCCAAGTTTTGACAACTATTAATAAAGCTGCTGTAAACCATGTACAGGTTTTTGTGTGAATAAGTTTCCAACTAATTTTGGTAAATACCAAGCAGCATGATTGCTATGTTACATGGTAGGAGTATATTTAGTTTTCTAAGAAACTGTCAAATTGTCTTCCAAAGTGAATGCACCATTTTGCATTCCCACCATGTTCCTCTTGCTAAACATCCTCATCAGCATTTAGGATTGTCAGTGTTTTGGATTCTGGCCATTCTAATAGGTATGTAGTGGTCTCTCATTGTTGTTTTAATTTCAATTCCCTAATGACGTGTGATGGTGAACAACTTTTCATATGCTTACTTGCCATCTTGTATATCTTCTCTGGGGGAGGTGTCTGTTCAAGTCTTTTACCCCTTTTTAATCTGGTTATTTTCTTATTGCCTCATTTCTCATACAGATCTTATACATCTTTTGTTGATTTATACCTAAGTATTTCACTTTTTCGGGGGTGCTAATGTAAATGGCAATGTGTTTTTAATTTCAAATGCCACTTGTTCATTGCTAGTATATAGGAAAGCAATTGACTTTGCATATTAATGTTGTATCCTTCAATCTTGTTATAGTTGCTTATTAGTTCTAGGAGTTATTTTGTCAATTCTTTCAGGTTTTCTATGTAGACAATCATGTCATATGCAAACAAATACAGCATTATTTCTTCCTTCCAACTCTGTATACTTTTTTCCTTGCCTTGCCTTAATTAGCTAGGACTTCCAGTACATGTTGAAAAGAGTAGTGAGAGGGGACATCCTTGTCCTATTTCTGATCTTAGCAGGAGAGCGTCACGTTTCTCACCATTAAGCATAATATAGCTACAGATTTTTAATAGATTTTTAAAATAGAGTTGAAGTTCCTCTCTATTCCTAGTTTGCTGAGAATTTTTGTCATGAATAGGTATTAGATTTTTCAAATACTTTTCTGCGTCCGTTGATACAATCATGTGATTTTTTTTTTCTTCAGTTTGTTGATGTGATGAATGACATTAACTGTTTTTTTGAGTGTTGAACTAGCCTTGCATTGCTGGGATAAATCCCACTTGGTCATGGTGTATAATTCTTTTTATACATTGTTCATTTGATTTTCTAATATTTTGGTAAGAATTTTTTGTACTTATGTTGGTAAGAGATATCGGTCTATTTTATTTTCTTTGTCTGGTTTGGTATTAGCATAATGCTGGCCTCATGGAATGAGTTAGAAAATGTTCCCAATTTATTTAACAGATTAGGCCATTCAGATTGTCTATTTAATCTTGTGTGAGTTTTGGAAGATTATATATACCTTTTAAGGAATTGGTCCATTTCATCTAGGTTATCAAATTTGTTGCCATAGAGAGTTGTTCATAATATTCTTTTATTATCCTTTTAATGTTCATGTGGTGTCCCTTTCATTTCTGATAATAGTAACTTGTCTTTTCCCCCTCTTTTTTCTTTGTTAGCCTGCTTAAAGGCTTATTGATTTTATTAATTTTTTCAAAGAACAAGCTTTTGGTTTTGCTGATTTTTAAAATTGATTTCCTGTTTTCAATTTCATTGATTTCTGCTCTAATTTTCATGATTTCTTCTGCTTACTTTGGATTTAATTTGTTTTTCTTGATCCGATTTCCTATGGTGGAAATTTAGATGACTGATTTTAGAGCTTTCTTTTCTAATATATGCATTCAATGCTATAAATTTCTCTCTAAGCACTGCTTTCACTGCATCCCACACAGTTTGATAAATTGTGGTTTTGTTTTAATTTAGTTCAAAATATATTAAAATTTCTCTTGATTTCTTTTGACCCATGTGTTATCAAAAAGCATGTCATTTAATCTCCATGTATTTTGCAATTTTCCAGTTATCTGTTATTGATTTCTAGTTTAACTCCATTGTGGTCTGAGAGCATATTTCTATTATTTTAAATTTGGTATGTGTATTATATGGCTTATATATGGTCTATCTTGGTGAATGTGAGCTTCAGAAGAACGTGTGGTTGTTGGATGAAGTAACCTCTAGATGGCAACTATTTCCAGTTCATTGACGGTGCTACCGTGTTCAACTATTTCCTAACAGATTTTCTGACTGCTGGATCTGTCCATTTCTGAGACAGGGGTGTTAATGTCTCCAACTAAAATAGTGGATTCATCTATTGCTCCTTACAATTCTATCGGTTTTTGCCTTACATATTTTAATACTCTGTTGTTAGGTGCACACATGTTAAGGATTGTTATGTCCTTTTGGAGAATTAACCTCTATTCTTTTTTTTTTTCCTTTTTAGAAAGTTTTGTTGAGATATAATTGACATACAATAAACTGCCTATATTTAAAGTGTACAGTTTGATGTTTTTTTGTTAGTCATCTTTTATACATATTAATGTATATATGGCAATTCCAATCTCCCTACCCCTTTATCCTTATCTAATACCCCTCTTTAACCCTAATAACTTTGCTTGCTCTCCAGTCTACTCTGTCTGAAGTTAATACAGCTAGTCCCACTTTCTTTTGATTAGTGTTAGCATGGTATATTTTTCTCCGTCCCTTTACTTTTAATCTATATGTATCTTTATATTTAAAGTGGGTTTCTTGTAGACAATATAGAGTTGGGTCTTATTTTTTAAATATACTCTGACAGTCTCTGTCTTTTAATTACTGTATTTAGACCACTGACATTTAAAATGATTATTGATGTATTTGGATTAATATCTACCATATTTGCTATTGTTTTTTATTTGTTTCCTTTGCTCTTTGTTCCTATTTTTGTCTCCATAATTTTTCTGCATATCCTAGTTTTAATTGAGCATTTTACATAATTCTTTTTTTCTCTTTTCCTAGCATGTTGATTATATTTTTAAAACTTTTCCCCTAGTTTCCCTAGAGTTTGCAATATGTGTTTACAACTAGTCCAAGTTCACTTTCAAATAATACTATACCATTTCACAGGGAGTATAAGTACTTTACAATTGTTAAAATATCCCTAATTCCTCCATACTATACATTGTATCCTTGTTGCAATTCATTTCACATATACATAAGCATACATAAGCATATAGCTACATCTATCTGTCTAGATATATATCACACTTATACATATAAAATTTAATACATAGTTATTATTTTGAACAACTTTTAAGAAAAAGAAAAAGAAAATTTTTTATTTTACATTTACTTATCCATTTTCTGATGCTCTCTTTTTCTTTATTTAGATCAGAGTTTCTGGCGTATATCAATTTCCTTCTCTCAGAAGAATTTTTAACATTTGGAGCAGACCTACTGGCAACAAATTTCCTCAATTTTTGTCTGTCTGATAAAGTCTTATTTCCCCTTAACTTTTGAAAGATAATTTCAAAAGGTATAGAATTCTAGGTTGGTGGTTTTTTCTCTCAACACTTTAAACATTTCACTCCACTCTCTTCTTACTTGCATGATTTCTGGGATAACCCCAATGTAATTATTACACTTGCTTTTTTACTAGTAAGGTGATTTTTTTTTTCTTCTGACTTTTTCTGAGATTTTTTTAAGTCATTGATTTTCTGGATTTTTAATATGTTATGCCTAGGTACTTTTGTTTTATTTTGCATTTATCCTGCTTAGTGTTCTCTGAGCTTCCTGCATCTGTGGTTTAATGTCCGATATTAATTTGGGAGAAAGTCTCCATCATTGTTGCTTCAAATATTGCTTGTTTCTTTCTTTTACATTTGGTATTCTGATTACACATATGTTATACCTTTTGTAGTTATCCCATATTCTTAGATATTCTGTTTTGTTTTGTTTTTCCATGACTTTTCTCTTTGTTTTTCAGTTTTGGAAGTTTCTATTGTCACATACTCAACCTCTGAGGTTCTTTCCTCTTTTGTGTCCAGTCTACTGATTAACCTATCAAAGGCATTCTTCATTTCTATTATGGTGTTTTTTAATATTTATTTTATTTATTTATTATATATTTATGTGTTTATTTTTTGGCTGCATCGGGTGTTAGTTGCAGCATGTGGGATCTTTGTTGTGGTGCATGGGCTTCTCTCTGGTTGTGGTGTGAGGGTTTTCTCTTCTCTAGTTGTGGCACACAGTCTCCAGGGCACGTGGGCTCAGTAGTTGTGGCACGCAGGTTCCAGAGCACATGGGCTCTGTAGTTGCGGCACGCAGGCTTAGCTGCCCCACGGCATGTGGGATCTTAGTTCCCTGATGAGGGATTGAACCCACATCCCCCGCATTGGAAGGCAGATTCTTTACCACTGGACCACCAGGGAAGTCACTGTTATGGTGTTTTTTTGAACTCTAGAATTTCTTCTTGATCTGTCTTAAAGCTTCCATCTCTCTGCTCACATTAACCATTTGTTCCTGCATGTTACCTACTTTTTCCAGTAGATAGTTTTTTTTTTTATTTGTTTGTTTTTTTAAACTTGTGGTCTGATAATTCCAAACTGTGTTTTTTGCCTTTTAGTATACCTTGTCATTTTTTTGTTGAGAGGTAGGTATGAGGTACTGGGTAAAGGAACTGTGGTAAATAGGCCTTTAGTAACATGGGGGTGAGATTTTGAGGAGAAGTGTTCTATGGTCCTATGATTAGATCTCAGTCTTTGATAAGCCTATGCCCCTGAACTGTGAATTTCACCAATGTTTCTCAGTCTCCCAACTCTCGCACCTTAGGTGGGACTGGATGGCTAGAGGGGGCTGGAATTGGGTATTTCCCTTCCCCCAGGTTATTGGGCTCTGACACAACCCCAATAGGTTAGGCTCTGATAAAATGGTTTTACCTGAGGGCAGGCCTTGTTGAGAACAGAATACTCTGGCATATTTCAAGACGGTCACCCCCCTGCCCCGCTATCCCCTCCACCCTGGCTGAAATCACAAGATTTTTTTCCAATATATAGTGTTGGGACCTGGTTAAGCTCCTGGAGATGAAACTCACAAAAGTGTGGGGGCCTTTCTATGACTGAGTCCTTCCAGAGCTTTATTCTCAGACTTGTCCACACTGAGCCTCTGAAATTTATCAGTTGCAATTCAGGTTTTCCTTCATCGGCACTGGTTCCTGTGGAGGTTTCTCTCATGGGTTTCTGCTCCAGAAAGTTGTGACTTTCTGAATTCACTTGTCTCTACAGTTTTGGGGGAGTGGGTTTTCCTGTGAACTCATTTCTCTGAGGAATCTAAGAAAAGGTGTGGATGTTTCAGTTTATTTAGCTTTTGACTTATTGCTAGGATGGAATGGTGACTTCTGAGCTCCTTACATGCCAAATGGGAAAGCAGAAGTCTAGAAGTCTCTCTTTTTCAGGATGAGTCTGATGCTTGTATGGGTTTGAAGCTCATTATCTTTTAAACTTAAAAAAAACACAATGCCATCTTGTTTCAAAGAAAATCTATGAATTTATAAATTTATTTTAAAAGACAAAATATGAAATAGGTAAAGCGGGAGGCTTTGCTGGTTTTAAGTGTGTGTGTGTGTTGGGGAGGCAGGGATTATCCTTTCAGACCCTCCCCTGTTGGTAGCCCCAAACTTCCTCTGAAGAACCCCTCATTTGCCTGCTGTGCTGCTGTCTCTGGGATGGGGTAAGGCAACTATTTCTGAAAACCGTTAGTGGTGGTGGTGATGGGGTGTGTGTGTATGCCTGTATGTATCTGAGCAGCCAGTTAAGGCAAGAAGGAGAGCACCCAAAGAGGCACTGACTTCAGATATTTGCCCTGTAGTTGCCGCAGAAAAGTGAAGAGGGCAGGAGGGTGAAGGAATGGGAATTAAAGTTAGAAATCTGTTTGCTGAGCAAAAAGGCCATTTTGCAACTTGCCTTCTTTAAGTGATCCTGTTAGTGCAGGGCGTTATTTGGTTAACCCAGCTGAAAGGGATGTTTTAAAGGTGGAGGATTGCCCTGGTGATGAACAAATATGAGAAATAAACTTCCAGTGGGGCTGGGTTGCCTGCTGACTGTGATTTCCTGATGATCTATAACAATGGTTATTCACTAACAGCTGGCGCATGTCTCCCTCAGACAAAGCCACTGGGAAGCGCAGGCGCTCGGATTGGTGAACCAGAACCGTTTCCCTGGTAACAGTTAACTAGCACGTGTTTTATTGTTTCCAACTGCTTTTCCTGGGGTATTTGCAGGTGGTGGGAGATGCTTTCTTAAAGAGGGGTCATAACCTCATGAACTTTCAGATGTTGCAACAAATTGGGGAACATTTTTTTCTCTTTCAAATATATTAAGTAAATCTTATTACATAGCATTTTCAAGACAGATGCAGCCCAACAGTTTTTCTATTTTGCCATTATTTCCAGATGTTATCAGTTTTAAGGTCAGTGTTCCATTTTATGATCAGGATCTATAGGAAAGTAAAATTAGTGATGTGTATGGCAATAAAAACTTATTTTGAGCTTTTGGGGGTGTGTTCTAGCTCTAAATTTTGCTATGAAATATGAGATCAAACCATAAAATGTGAGTGTATTTTTACTTGGCCTTTAATGGTTTGTATATTTTGCCTCTTCATTAATTAATTTAGCTCACTGTTTTTGCCTTTGCTGGTAGTTTTATTTCTTGTTTTTTAATGCACCAGAAAATTTGTAGTGTTGCTATAAAATGCAAGACCAAATAAGATAAGACTTGATCATACTAGGATTCCCTTCTGTATTTATTTGACATATTTTTGAAAGGATCAGTTAATTTCCAGATGGATAGCTCCCTCTTCTGTCTGGTTTGCAGAATTCCCATCTTCTGAAACCACAGATGGAAGATAACAGTATGTATCACAGAATTCTCTAGCTTGGCTGAAGTTGAATGTAGTTACTGTCAGTAGAATAGCAAATTCATGAATTGGAATATGGAGGGTGCTTCCACTGTAATAATTTGGTTTAAAATAAATCATCAACCCTGCTGAAAATGCTGGCTGAAGATAAATGAAAACATTCTTTTAAGTTAATATTGAACTTTATCTGAAGATATCACTGAAAAAATGCAAACCTGATCAATCGCTTGTCTGAACTCTATTTGAAATACCTGGACTTTGGTAAAATAAGCATTTGTCACTTGATTTGCACACAATACTGCAACTCATGGCTTCTCTTGAGCCTGATTTGCAAGGCATTTTCTGGTAAGGTTCTTCATGGGTTTTCAAACATGCACCTACTTTTACATTAGATCACTGATATTCACATGCTCTTCTCCAGGACCTTAGAATTTTTTAAAAACTTAAAAATTTATTTTGTCTTTGTTTCCTTGGGTACAATTTAATCACTAAAGCAAGAGTTAGGGCTATGATCTGAAAACGAAGACAAAAAGATCTATGACCTAAACTCATAACCATAGAACCAAAAGAGCTAATAAAACTGTTTTATGATGATGGGTTACTTACGTACAGTCTTTGTTTCTGGAGACACTATGAGGTGGTAAAGTTTGACTATGAAGAGGAAAATGTGTATTTATTCAGACTCACCGCTCTAATTATGTGAATATATATTAAATGAGCACTGTTCACAATTCTCCACTTTACTTTTTCGTTGGGTAGGCACACCTAGGGACCCTCTGAAAGAGAAGGCTCATTTTACTTCACACATTCCTGTTGGTACTGTGTCATTGTATTCTTACTTTTTAGTTTTATTAGAGGGTTATAAGGAACAATTTGAATGCAGTGGAATGAGAATCGGAAGACTATTAACAAATTTGGAGATTTAAGCATACATTTAAAGGTTTTTAATTCTATCTTTATCTCCAAGTAGGTGAAATAATACTCCAAATAATAAAGGATTAGATAGTAAATCTCATTTGGAATGAGGGATTGTCAGAAATCACAGACCATAGTACACACAATGCAACCTCCCTTTTCATAACACTGATTCTGGAGAGGGTAGTTGTCTTGCTGAGGGTCCTGCAGCAAGGTGTTTAAGGAAATCTTTAGATTTTTCTGGCTCCTATATGAGTGGTTTTTGGCTAGGCCACAGCATTTTCAGTGGCCAAGGAGTTCATGAATATTGAGTCTGTGATTTCTTTCTTCCTCTAAGTGCACAGACCCTCACCCCCATTTCTCAGATTTGCATCCTGGTGACTGAATAGCTGAATGACTTTAGACAAGTTAATGAAACTCTCTGTGCTTTAGTTTTCACTTGTATGAAATGAAGATATCAATAGTGCATCTCTCATGGAGTTAATACCAGCGATGTGCATGGCACAGTGCCTGGTACATGGTAAGCACATGATAAACATTGGCTATTATTTTTATTATTGTAATTTTCTACCATTCTTCATACAATGTGCACTGTGGTCTTTATTTACTCTCTAGCACGTAGTAATCACATTCTAAAACAACTGAAGCTTTTATCCCCATGTTCATAGCAGCATTATTCACAATAGCCAGAAGGTGGGAGCAACCCAAGAGTCTATCCATGGATGAATGGGTAAATAAAATATATACATACATTGGAATACTATTCAGCTTTAAAAAGGGAGGAAATTCTGGCACATGCTGCAACATAGATGAACCTTGAGGCCATTATGCTAAGTGAAATAAGCCAGCCACTAAAAGGCAAATACTATATAATTCCATTTACATGAATGAACTTGAGTAGTCAAATTAAAAAAGACAGAAAGTAGAGTGGTGATTGGCAAGGACCAGGAGGAGGGAATAATGGGGAATTTTTAAATGAATACAGTGTTTCAGTTTTGCAAGTTGAAAAGAGTTCCGGAGATTGGTCGCACAACAGTGTGAATGTATTTAACACTGCTAACCGAATCTTTAAAAATGGTTAAGATGGTAAATTTTACGCTACGTGTATTTTACCACAATTTAAAACTCTTAAAGATTAAATAAAACAGAAGGGTCTAGTGCACTAAGAGCATATTTGTTGTATTAGTTGACCTGGAAATTGTGACTTCTTGGTGCCAGAGTTCTGGGCCAGTGCCGTGGGTTATGTTAAATTTTGCTGGGTGGCTAAGTGTTTGATAGCGGTTCTTGATCATATCTGTTTTAGTTCTGTTTCCTTCCTCTAGGTTGCTGATTTCTAGCCAAGGATGGACTTAATTTCCAGGGACTTATAGTTTATGGACTCGGATGAAATTACAGAAGCACACTTTCCCCACAGACACATGATGAAACCCCACAGAGATGCTTCAAAAAATGCAAACACATGAAAAGCGAATTTGATTCAGCAAGTTTACCATTAACAAAAACTCCTTTGGGGGATGGTCTAGGCTGTTAGAGAGAAGCTTAGAAACTGTCTTATTGAACAAAGTAAGCAAAGAGGTAGAGAGAGAAAAAGAGAGATGAAAATTTCATCTTGGTTTAGAATTTTTTTTCCAAGTTTCTGCTTAATTACCATTATTGTCTACAGAGATGATTAAAAAGCATCATATATTTCCAGGATAAAAAAGCAAGTGCAACTGGGAAAGGGTTTAAGCTAAACTGGCATTTGACAATTTCTTATAACAATCAGATATAAAAGTTGTATCCCTTTATTTCCATTCAAGGATTCCTTTTATTCAATGTTTAATATCTTTTAAATTCAATTCAGTAACATTTACTGAATATCTGCTATGCAGTGTCTCAGAGAGGGGACTGCTGGGTTGGAGCTTTTTTTTTTTAAGTTTTAGAAGATGGTAAATACTTCAAAACAGTTTTTTTTTTCCAATGTTCCAAGTAAATGTGCTGGAAATAATAATAGATAGCCATGCTTTCAAATAACATTATCATTATGATCATGGGGCTTATATAAGCTAAATATTTGCTGAGGAAAATTCTTCAACTATACTATAGCGAGAAAGTCTTTTTTCAGACATGCTACTAGGGAACAATCATACGGCTTAAGCCAGGGTCAAAAAAGAGACAAGATATGTACTTTTGTCAGCTTGTCAAAAATAGCCACGAAAATGCTTAGTAACAGGACCAGATTAAAGTGTGTCTAACTCTGTCGCTTTCAAAAGGCCACATTTTAATTTTACTTTGTCCTTTTGAAATAACAATCAGAAGTTTTGCTTTAAATGTAATATTATAAATTAAACATTAAAATACAATTATTAGCTTACTCAAAGGCACTATCACAATCCTCATTTCAGTATCATCTTAATAAAAAGTCTGGGTTTACGAATCCACCAACAGGCCTTTTATTAGAATCCTAGGAGCTCAGTAACAATCTTGAGATCACAAAATACACATAAAGAAAAACATGACTTACCAAGAAAAATAGCTGTTAACAGCACAAGACAAAAGGCAAATTTTGAAGACATTAATTCAGCTCTCTTATTTTTCAGCACTAGGTACTTTCTCTGACCATCTGAAGGCTCTAGACATAGGCAGGGGGAAAAGAGGGGTGGTTTCAATATTAAGAACTATGAAAGGTGAGAAATAGGCCCTGAAAAACACATGTAAACACAGCAGTGTATTTCATAACAGAAACATTTTCCTTTTCATTCTCAATATTTCTAGTTGAACATGTACCCACGACGCCTAGGATTCTTGATAAAAAACATTTTACCCTTTTTGAGAGAGAGAGACAGAGACATCATTAAGTTCATTTTGAAAGATTCACATTTAGCTTTTAGCCAAAGAATCTTTAGTGGCTTTGAATCCTTTTCAAGTTGTGAAACCTTAGAGAGAAACCAAAGAGAAAGAGATCAGATCTCAGCCTACCTCTTTCAGCCCTTGAGAATTCCTTTTCCAAGTAGTTTCTTAAATAGTGAGGCTGCATCAGAATCCTCAGTTCTCCTTGGAAGTTATTAAATCAGCAGAAAGACCAACAATAATGGCACATGAAATCTAAGTTTTGTGTAGGAAGTGGACAGGCAGTCTACACTTTGTTATTCACTTGATAGACAGAGCCATTTTGACAGCCCTAACCTTGGAAACCACAGGTCCTGCTGAGCTCAGCAGGAGTCAAACGCTGAGTACCATCTGTCAAAGCTTTATTTCCCCCTCCTTCTTATCCACGCCTTTACTAGAAGATGCTAAAAAGCGATGAATGAAAGTCGCTAACTACAGTTAAACTTGTGTGCATTGTAACACTAATGCTGGGGTAAGAAGTTCACTCTGCAATCTACCAAATTTTAGTGAACTGAATTAGGTATTCTATGTCCTTTCTTAATGGTTATCAACAGAAGAAAGTGTGTGTTGAGGAACTCCAGAATTACACTCCAAATAACTAATGCTACAAAATAAGGAAGTTGTACATCATTTGGTACGGTTTTGTCAACTCTGTAGTTCAGATGATGAATGGATTGGAAAGTTCTCAACCCTCAGGATTCTTTTTTTTCCTTAATGTCATTTAATTAAACATATATAAAAACAAATTTGCTTCTTTCCAAAAAAAGAGATTTTACTGAGTTCAACTCTTTATAAAAAGAAATCCCATTCAGAACACACACTCTCTCTTCTCCTCTCTCTAGCATAATAAATTCTAAAAAATTTAAAAACCTAATCATAATAAAATCAATGAAATCATGTGTTATATAGCTCATGCTGCACTTGTATAGAAGACAGAATATCTATTGATAACATAAAGGAGCTAGAAACGACATCGCTTTTGATTAAATGCTACCAAAATGCTACATATTTTTGAAGTACAGATTTATTTTGCATTGCATTAAAAATTTTTGTATTTAATGAATAATTTTAGGTATCTGTGTAAAATCTTTAAATTTAGAATGCCATTTCTAGCACACACACAGTTCATTCAGAAATTTAGAAAGTTTCCATTAACACAGAATCATACCAGAAGTTTATTTAGAATTTAAGAGTAGAAGAAAATGAGGTCTTTAGCAGAATTATTCCAAATTTTAATTTTTAGTTAAATTCTGTGCTTCATTCTTATTCTTTGTTTTATCTAATTTTTCTTCCAATTTTCCCAAATACTAAAAATAGTGATTTAAGATATCATATGTCATGACAATACTATATATACTACACATAAACGCTCGAAATGCTCTATAGAAAATATTTTAAATAAATTGCTTACCCAGAAGGTGTTCTGTTATTTAGAGTGATCAAGAAATGATTTAGCTTGCAATGTCAAAACTAGTCAATTAATAATGAATAGTTTCTAACATTACAAGATTGAATTTTTGTGTATCAGTTTTGTGAGACACTTAAGCTGCATATATTTTCGTGAACATATACACAAATGCAATTGAATAAAGTCTAAATAGGTGATATTTGAGTTGGGGCTTTGCCCCTTCTCTAAGCTTCCGTCACCTGTTCTAAATCCTAGGAGAGACTGGTCTCATTCAGTCTGAGGAAGGAAGCTGCCTTTGCTGGCAGCCAGGGTCCCTGCTTGGTAAACACATCTTCTTCCAGTGTCTTAATGACTGAAATCCTTGCTCCTGGGGGCAAGAAACAACTTTTACCACATTGAGAGAGAAGATTCAAAGGCAAAGGCCCCGAGGAAAAGAGAGCACATGGAATTAAATTAATCTTGCTGACAGTTATTCTAAGAGTAAAGAGAAGCAGAGGTGAGGAGAAGAGGAAGCACCTACAGATGGAGAAAGTGTATAGACAGGGAAGGTGAGCTTGGGCTTCCTCAGGGTTTCACCTAGGCAGGGCTGGTCAGTGTCCGTAGAGTAGCATGGCTTTGCATCATGCACGTGTAGATTTTCTTGATTCTCATTGTTATGTGTTAATTATCATAATATCAGAATCTCAGAGTTTAAGGGATGTTAAGGAACATCCTTCATCATAAAGATGAAGACACTGAGACACAGACAAGTCTACCTGTGGTTTATCTAAACCTCGGTTTAAAAAAAAAAAAAAAAGCCATGTGTCAATGGGATTCAACTGCTTAAATCCTTTCAGAGACTTTAACTTAATAATTTGCTCTATAGTCTGTCAGTAACAATTATACCCTGTATTTTATATTTTTGTATATATTTATACTGTAGCTGTTTCTAAAAAGGATAGAGGTAAGAACTTATGTTTACACTGAAGTTTAGAGTTTGTGAAATGCTTTTTGCATTGACTTTCTTATATTCTTAGTTGATCTGGCATAATAGCTTTTCTTTTCTTTTTTCTTTCTTTTTTCTTTTTCTTTTTCTTTTCTTCTCTTCTCTTCTCTTCCCTTTCCTTTCCCTTTCTCTTTCTTCCTTCCTTTCTTTCTTTCTTTCTTTCTTTCTTTCTTTCTTTCTTTCTTTCTCTCTTTCTCTCTTTCTCTCTTTCTCTCTTTCTCTCTTTCTCTCTTTTTTTTGTAGGGGAGAGGAGTCTAGGTGTCATGTGTATTATGTCTGTAATCAATCAGGTGTTAGGTCTGTAGTCAATTCAGATTTATTGCGCATCTACTAGTCACATAGCTCTTTGGTAATCCGGGGGGGTGGGAGTGGGCAGGGGGCAGGGAGCGCAGAGGAAAATAGTCACTCAGTCATTCAACAAAGATTTATTAAGGACCTGCTCTGTGCTAACAACTGGGGAGACTAAAAAAAACCCCTACACTCATGGAAGCTGTATTTTAGCAGATGGGGTGACAACAGGACAAACAGGGACATTGATTATAGAGTCATGCAAACATTATAAAATTATAACTGCTCTAAGTAGCACGAGGGAGGGACACGTGAAGCTCTGAGTGGGTACTGCAAGGTGAGCTTTCCTGTCAGACAAGCTCCCTGAGGAAGTCGTGACTGAGCTGAGGTGCTCTGGGAAAGGGCAGAGGGGAGAGCTACGCAGGCAGAGGGAACAGCGTGGGCAGAGGCAGAGGGCACACAAGCCAGTGAGAGAAAGTTGGAGTTAGGGCAATGTGGGAGGCAAGGTGGAGGGTCACAGGGAAGGCCAGACCTCGTAGGGCCATCAGGGCTGTGCTTAGGATGACTGGGCTTTATTCTGAAAGCAACGGAAGCGAGTGGATTGTTTGAAGCAGCGTAGTAGTGTGATGTTTAGACTTGGTTTTGAGAGGACCACTTGGGCAGCCATGTGGGGAAAGGACTGGCTGGGCAAGAGTGGAGATTTGACTGGGAGGAGCTGACCAGCTTATTGGGCAAGCAAAACTAACACACGTCACCATGGTACAGATGGGGCAACTGAGGCCTGAGAAACGACATAACCAGGCTCAGAGTCCATGTCTCCTGCTTCCTGGGCCAGGTATTGCTAGCGGAACTATTCCACCTTCACATGTTAACACAGATGTCTGCTGCTTGGCGTGTGTGCACTGAAAATAATGTTGCTTCAAGAGTGTTTGAGGATGCCACCTAAATCTGTGTCCTTCTACAAGGCAGGCAGCCTTGTTTGGTGACAGTCTGTAATGGGCAGCACATTCAGGGAGCTGTTTCTGTCCCCATCTTGACAGAAAAGTGAAGAGCCCCCCCATCCCCCCACACACACCATTTTAGTTTCTACTCTCTTGATGACCTTCATACAGACCATACAGGTTAGAAAACCAATATTTTTTTTAATCCTCAGAAGAAAACTGCAAGGTGAATATTATTGTCTCTATTTCACAGAAGAAGCATCAGAGTGAAAGACGCTGAGTGCTGTGTGTTCTGGTTTTCTCCTCTGTAAAATGAGGATGATAATATTCTTGACCTCGGAGGATTTTATAAGCAATGCTTATGGGGCTTTTAGCACAGGGCTGAGCACAGGTATGCATGCCCAGTAGTTGTTTATTTTTGTTATTATTATTATCCATGGAATTCAAAGCCGGATTTAGTGATAATTTATAGTAACTGTATGAGGTCTCATGGTTACTACAGTTGTTTTCATCTCCTTTTCATAATACTTATATTCTTTTAAAGAAACAATAAAAACAATTTAATAACTACTAAAAGTTTGGGAAAAAAATCATCTATATCCTATTTATCTTGATAGAATATGATAGCTTTTGTACGTGTTTTTTTCCCTTTAAGTTTGCCTATCTATCTATATAGCTGGAATTGTAGTGTACCATAACTTTATAACCTGCTTTCCTCTCGACATTATACCAGAATTTTTCGTATTGCTGCCAAGCCTTGGTGAATATCATTTTGAATGAATAAATATCCCAAGACTTAATTAGCCATATCCTGATCAGAGTGTACTTTGGTTGCTTTCAGTTCTTCTCTGTCATAAATTATAACCTAATGACCATTTTGGTACATACAATATTTTCTTCTTTGGGAATATTTTCTTCTTTGGGAATATTTTCTTAGGATACATTTCAAAAGTTAGAACTTGAATATTCTTGTAATATTTGCTACTTATTGCTAAATCATCACTCCAATTTTTAATTTTTATTTTATTAATCTTATTTTAGAAATACCCTCTTGTTTTATTGAGCTTCCAATCTTTTTTTTTTAAAGAAGTGATTCGCTCAAGATCCTGGAGGTGAGTAATGGCAGAACCAAGATTTGAAGACTTCTTTCTGCTATGCTAATGATGCCAGTAGGAAAAAAATTCTCAAGGCTCAGACGTGAAAGAGCCAGGCGTTCCTTAGGGACTAGTTGAGGCAGCAAAAAGGGCAGAAGTCTGGGATTTGGAAATTCTGAGTTTGAGTCCTGCCCACCAATCATGTACTGTTTGACATTGGTCTTTTCAACTACAACACGGATCCATTGGTTTTTGCCCATGTTTCCTGGGGAATCTGAGCTTTGATAATATACCCAGGTGTTCTTGGAGCAGTGTTAATCAAAGCCCTGGTGTGGGGTAGCAGTTTGCTCTGAATCCTGAGCAGCTGAGCTGCTCTAAGAAGCTGTAGTATAGCGCATCTCAGACTTGAATCTGCGTGTGAATCATATGGGAATCCTGTTAAATTCTGTTTTAATAGGTCTGGGGTAGGCCTGGGATTTTACATTTCCTACAAGCTCCCAGGCAATGCCTGATGCTGCTGCTGTTGGGCCATGGACCACATAGACCACACTTTGAGAAGAAGGCCATTGCAGCCACTCTGAGTGGTCATTCACTTACACAGATGACTGTCCCCATGGTGCAGAACACCCTGCCCATGGAGCAGTTTCAGTAAGTGGAAAACATAAGGATTAACAGTAGTTAGCCAGATGCTCCTGAAGCAGGGTCTAATATGCTGGAGTGTGTGAATATTCTCCACCTATTTGTAGAAGACACGCTATCTGCTCTGTTTCCTCCTGAATGCTGGAGATCCCCTGAACTTAGGAATGTCCTCTTTCCTGAGACGTGGTAGGAAGTGGAAAGCACTAACCTGGAATAATGCAGTAATAGGGAAAGTCCTAGCCTTTCATTATTATCATTTCTTTTACTTGACCATAAGCCCAAGAATGACCTTTTCCATCCTAATTTTATATTGTCAGAGATTCCACCAAGTTCCCCTTAAAAGCTGACCAAGAAAATCTGCCAGCAGCAACTTAGAAGCCATAATGCATTATTACAAATCTTTCCAAACATCTGCTGCATGAAAAGAAGCAAGATCCTGCAAAGGCAGAGGGCAAGAGGGCACCTCCAAAGTGGGATGTCCCAGCACGGCTCTGAGGAGGCCCTTTCTCTGCATGCAGGCTGCCCCAGGAGGCTCCAGCACCTGTTCTTACACATTCCTGCTGGCTTCTGTTGTTTGCAATCACTGTCAAAAGTGTCCCAGGAGAGGGCTGGGACAAGCCTTGTCAGGGAACAAGAAAAGCCCGGCGTGTGGCAGTTGGCCTCACAAATGTGAGGATGTTCACAGTCCCAGTAGGGACTCTCATTTCCCTTTTCACATCACCACAAGTCTCATGTCAAGAGGAAATCCTTTGAGTTTAGGTACTGTGGCAGAGAACCGTCCTTTTGAAACTCAGGTGACATCGATAGCCGAGTTTCATTTTTCTAAAACTGAAGTGTCATGAGCAGTACTTGAAGGTACATAGTCATCGGGCCCTGTGGAGTTTTTGCCCAGAGAGTTGCATGCTACGTGTTCACAAAGATTCCTTGGTTGAGAGTAAAGGAAAAGTAGTCTGTGTTAGACCTGAGCTTTGAAAGATTAGTGTAGCTTTCAAGGAAACATTCCAAGGGAGAATATGCTAAATGTACTTTTATATTTTTATTTTTGCTCTTTGGTAGAATTGTGCAGTTACTTCAACTTGATAGGGCAAGTGGCTCTGTCCTTCAGTGTCATCATAAGCCTGCATTTTAGGATGTGTGAACAGTTTTCGATAGAATAAAGCCATGACTTTCAAAATTTTTTGCACTTATTGTAAGCAATGGGAAAGCAGGATTCTTTTGTCTCAAATTAAGTTTTTCTGCTTTTTCACTGATCATCAAAGTCTCAGTTTAAAATTTAAAGTGCAGAAAATAGTTTTTGAAATACAGAGAATACTTTTCAGGGGATGTTTAGCCAGCAGACTTTATGTAATTAAAAGTTAACTTAGTAAAAGATATATTTTTGGTATGCTAAAGGTAGCATTTACACTTAAAAGCTGCTTTCTTTTGCATGAACAGCCTTCACCCTAATGGCTTCAGAACAAAATGAAGTTACAGCCCAGATTTCAGAATAACTTATTTATCAAAAGTGTAATCACTATTAAGGTGCTGAATTTTCTTCACTCAAAATATTAATATGATTGACTTAATTGAGTTTTGATTGTGATAAACGATGTCAGAACTACTTAGGTTTTTGGAGCCTTTTCAAATCTAAATAGCAGGGAAACAATAGTGCAAGCTTATTTACTTTATTTAATGGAATACAATTTACATTTAGGAACTGTTTTCATAGTGAATCTGCTTTAACCAGGAAGCAAAAGATCTGTCTTTGAAATGTTCATCCCTTTGTGACCAAGTAAATAATTGGGTAAATAAACTGATATTTATTATTTCCTTTGGTTCATTCATATATTTTAAAATGAAATAATCTCTTCTATAAATAATTACTTTATTAGAAAACTATAAAATAATGTCTTGAACATTAAAATCAGGTTATTTGGCTACCAAATAAATTGCCATTATTTTCCTTTGGAATTTTTAATTCTGCTGTATTATTAGAATTATGGTCTTGTAAATTAAAAATATGATTCTCTACTGGTTATCAATTACTAATGAATATCACAGGAGTTTAAAAAGTGTTTTTAAAACTGGTAAGGAAATCTGGTTTTCAAAATGGCTGGTTTTAGCTATTGAAGAATCGGGGACAAATCAGCGTAAAAGATCCACATGATGCAAAATTCAGAAAAAGGAAATCTGGTCACCTTGCCCAAAGGAGAAAGATGAAAATAATTAGGATTAAAACTGACAGCCTAAAGGCAGGTGTATTCTCACTGTTCCACAAATAGAGGAATGTCCTCTGTCAGAGGAAATTCTAGTAATTTTTACAAGGCCTCTTACAGAGGACAATGTCCAACTTTGGGCTCCCCGCCTGACCTCCTTTTTCAGTGGGAGACATGGCTGAAAGCTTGGTTCTTACCCTGACAACCTTCCTTAGCAGAGAATGAGGGAGATCTCCAAGCTTAGGATAAATGGAGCCTTTGTTGAAGGGGAAGTGGCATGCTTCCAAGTCTTGCCTCTGCTTATAAATGGGGGATAAATTGCAAGTCTTTCAACCTTTCAAAGTCCCTCTTGCCCTTTTTTAAAGTCAACAGTGGGATATTGACTCCAAAGAGGGACCTATTACTTCAGGGAAGGAACTGGGGCTGTGGGATTGTGAACTGTCTCTTTCTACTATCAAGTTCTTCCAGATGTAGGAGCACCAGAGAGACTGCTAGATAAAAGCCCAACTCTGGAGGAGAGATGACTTTGGGTGTGAAAGTGCCCGTAAAGGGACATCTCCTCTACATGGACATCTGTACAATCTTCAAATTTTGAAATTCTGTTTTGGAATAAATCCTTCATTGTCAAAAAAAAGGGGGGGGGGGAGTGGGCTAAACTCTAGCGTGAACTGGTCAAACCAAATTTTAGTTTTTAGGTAAAAGTAAAAGTGGGACTTCCCTGGTGGTGCAGTGGTTAAGAATCCACCTGCCAATGCAGGGGACATGGGTTCGATCCCTGTCCCAGGAAGATCCCACATGCTGCAGAGCAACTAAGCCCAAGCACCACAACTATTGAGCCCATGTGCCGCAGCTACTGAAGCTCACGCACATAGAGCCCATGTTCCGCAACAAGAGAAACCACTGTATTGAGGAGCCCACACACCACAGTGAAGTGTAGCCCACTCTCACTGCAACTAGAGAAAGCCCATGTGCAGCAACAAAGACCCAACACAGCCAATAAAAATAAATAAATTTTAAAAAAAGTAAAAGTAATTAAGACACTGTATTTCCTAAACTTGTATATTCTCGAAAAATCCTGAAAGCATACCTATTCATTTGTAAGCTCATATAGCAATTGACTTACGGAAACCTTTCAATATGTTCTGTCAGAGTAAACTGCTGTTTCATGATATTTATTCAGCCTACAGGATAGATTTCTCCTACACAATATCCTTCTGGGCAATGTGTATGTTGTTATTTATTTGCATATGCTTTATGGGGTTAGGCACTTAATAGAATATTTTTCATGCTAGACAACCTAAGGAAGCTAAAAGAGGTATGGCATGATTCAGTTATAGGTCATGAGCTAAATTTACAGGACAGCCAAGTTTCCAGCTTCAAGCAAATGACTTATCTGTAATCTGATGCAAGTAAAATGACTGATCTTTCAAATGTTTGTTGGGCTTCAAGCGTCCGGAACAATCAATATGTACATTATTGTTTATATTTTATGCTCCTGATCCCATTAATGTATGCCTACGGAGTGCTGGGACACCATTAGTTTCTGATACTTCTGAAGCTATCGGGTAGCATTTATCAAACAGAAAGGCAGCCCTTATTGACTTGTGACAGTTTTTGCATTTCTTGAGCTCAATGTTTCATGAGCTGCTTATCTAATTTTGGTAAGCAAGGCTTTTATTGCTCTGAAGACTTCTGAATTAAATAATAATGAACCAATTTGTTTAAAACAAATCTTTAACTTGCAGACTCCTTAATTTCTCCATTGTGAGTGTCAGAAGATGTGTTTTTGAGCAGGGGAGACCAGAGAAGCTTAGTGGAGTGGACTGATTGCTGGGTGTGGGAGTCAGGTTGATGACTGACTGTCTCTAACTGGCTGTGTGATTTCAGACAGGTCTATTAATGTCCTAGAGCCTCTGATTCCCCAGTTGTGAAGTGGGTAAGGTGAACCAGATAATCACTAAGATCCCTTCCAATGTGGACATCCAATAGATAATGGAATATCAGTATGCAAATATGTGGGCAGCAGTGCAGCCTTACCAGTAAGTGCAAAACTGTAACATGGAGAAGTCCTTTAACCACCCTACCTCCCCTCTGAATAAGGAAAGAAGGGAAAGCTGCATTCCTTCCTATTTGGCCAGAATATATTGGACTCATTGTAGGTATCAGGAGAGAGGTATTTGTGAAGTATACACATGTATAACAAAATATAAAAATATATAAAACTGTTAAATATATAAATACAAGTATAAATATATATTTCATAAGTATACATATACAATTATATATACTTATATGCAGGTCTATAATTATATAACTATATATATATAATTATAAGTATTATATATAGACCCTCTTTTTTTTTTTTTCACTTTACTTTCTCCCACTCCACACACCTTATCCCCACCTCACCCAAAAATGTTTCAAAGTGAAAAGTGTCACCTGTTATTGAGGTAGAACAGAAACTCCAAGTTGTTCATTGAAGAGACAGGGGGCAATTACCCATTTCTGTATTAGTTAACTCTCTTTTTGTAGGGTTTTGTTATTGGAGAGTCTAATGACTTAAAATTAAACATCCATGGTCCAATTAAAAAATTATGAATTGATGAATTGGTTTCTAAATTCTCTGTGTTATTGATAAGTTGCTGTGTCCCTGATGCTATAAGGCATGTCATCCATTTTTAACTTTGATGGCATTAAAAAAGATAAATTAGATCTTTTAAGCAGAAACAAGTTCTCACAAAGGCAGCCCTTCGAAAGTGGACGTGGTCTCAATTTTCTCTGAATTTCAACCCACTTATTTGTTTGAGTTTATTCTGGTTTCACTTAGATTTTATTGATTATTTAGTAAACATTAACAGACAATAGAGCTTTCTTAATATGAGCAGATAATAAATAATGTATAATGCAATTTAAATGATAAAATACTTTTGCCAGAAATATAAAATCTTCCATAAGGACTGGAAGTGGCTTCATTAAAAAAATTAAAATTTACAATGAAAATTTCAGAAGGGAAACCTATCTCTTCAATGGACAAAAAGTTAAATTTACTCTTAAGACGAGAGCAATAGATAACATGTGAATAAAGCATGCTACTTCTAAGGCACATTTAAAATATAAACATATACTTTTTTGGAACGAATTAGCTTCTTTTGAACTCTTGTAGTTTGTGCTAGGATAAGGGTAAAAGTCAATAATAATAAATACGACTTAAAATAACATTCAAAATTTGAGCTCAATAACCATAGTTGATTTATTACAGAAGGAAAATGTTCTTACCTTGGCTTTTGCAAAACTCCTTGTTCTTACTCTTATTTACTTCTTCAACCTAAAACAACCTTTTGCTTCATAGTCAGAATCTTAGTTTTCTAACATTGTAAGTATGAATCTACCGTTAAGTTTCCAGTATTGGCTGCAACACAAGATGTGTTGGGGAAAAAATGACTAAAGTTTTTAATACCTCAGATTGGACCTGCCCTTTATCCCACAATCCCTTTTGTGTGCCTCATTATTGATCAGACTTTCGCAGTTTTTTGAAGCCCTGGAATTACCAAGGCAGTGTTTTATTTGTCTATTTATCTCCTTAGCAAAACTGTTGCCATCCCTGACCTTTCAAAAATGGTTATGACAAGGTGTTTGCTATTAATTCCACACAGGAAGGGGTGACAAGCCTCTGGGTTGGGATCTCTTGTTTCCCAGAAGATAAGATTTTCTTGCAAAATCAGAGTTTTAGAGGAGGCAGATTTTGGTTGTTATTTTTACTTTCACATAACCACATAGCTTGAGAAGTTTATTTCCTTCCTAATTAACAGACCCATTAATAGGATAAGTAAAGAAAGGATAAGGCTTTCTATAAAGTATGCAGTAGCTCTACCAGCCTAGATCTGTTTTCACATCTAGTGGAAATTTAAGAATGGAGGTGTAAAATCACAGATTAGAAAGGACCTTAAAGATCATCTAATTCAATCCATTTTATTTTGCAGATTGTGAAACAAATGGAGAGAAGTTAAGTCACTTCTGTTACTTAACCACTAAGGATCACATCAAAGTCCTTTGACCACCTATCTAATGTTTTGTGATTGTCAGGAAGATGCAAAGCTCTCCTTGAATGCTGGTTATTATGTTCCAATGTGGGTTGCCTTTGTGGGGACAACAGCCTGCTACAGTCTATGTGGATGGGCAGATTTTTCAGTTGCTGACAAAACAGAGAGGCATTTTCTATCTTATGAGGCCCCACTTGATTTGGCCCTGTTACCACTTTGACTTCATTTCTCACCACTCTCTCCATCATCCCCCATGCCCCCATCACACCATCCTTTCTACTGTTCCTGGGAACCTCTCAAGCTCTTCCCCATCTTGGTTTTCCTTTAGACTGGAATGATCTTCCCCCAAATCTTCCCTCAGCTGGTTTCTACTCATCATTTAGGTTTCAACTCAAATGACCTGCTCAGATGGGCCTTTCTTCACCACCCAATATAATAATGAGAATAGTAACGTAAGTAAAGAATCTGCAGCTAACACTTGCTGAGCTCTCAGTTAACGCCAGGCACTGTTCTGTGCACTTATAGAAAGCACTTATCAGTTCATTCACCCTCAAGAAAACCCTGTAAGGCATGTAGTAGCATTATTTCCATTTCATAGGCAAGGAAACTGAGGCACAAAGAGGTGACACAGCTCCTCTAAGGTCACATGGCTAATTAGTGGCAGAGCCAGGAAATGAACTCAGGTGGTCTGGCCCTAGTACCCCGCTGCCTCCCTTGTCACTGTCTAATCTAATACCCTATTTGACTGTCTTTGTAGATTTTTTGCTAGCTGATTAGATCCTGCTCTTTATCTACCCTTCATCCCATTAAACTCTAAGTTCCTTGAGAGCTGGGACCTTGCCTCTCTCGTCCATTGCTGCTTTCACCCAGGTGTAGAATAATGCCTGCCTCTAGTGGTATCTCAATAAATCATGCATGAATGAATGAATTTGAGAAAAGGCAGCAGGGACAGTGAGAGTGAAAGAGGATGTTGGGCTGCGAGTTGACTCCCTAGTGAATGTGGTATGAGAATCCTCCCAGCAGCAGAAGTGAGACTGATGAGAGGGGGAATAAGAGAGTGGGGGCATTATGAATGGGCTGGTTTTCAAGGTTAGCAGTAAGGGGGGCGGGGGGCGATACATAGCAGTTGTGATTTCATGCTTTAGCCAGAAATCCTAATGGGAAACTTGTACCCTTGCAACTTGAGAATGCCCCCTTACAGCTCTCTAATGAGTACAGATATGCGAAGACCCATTTCTGTCTCATTTTCCCACTTATTTGATCTGCTGAAAATGGAAATAATGGTTTGATCACAGAATCATCATCCACCTTCATGCATTTCACCAAGACTGCACTCCTCAGCGGTCACTTCCCAGGATCATCCTTGGGGGAGCAGACCTCCCTTCATCACTTTCTGCGGAGTTGGAAAGTTTACATAAAGTACCTGCAACTTGCCTTTGAATCCCAGGATACACATTATTTGTTCTTTCCTGCACACTCTTTGAAGCTGCCTGTGGTATTACAATTATAATTTCTTTTCCTGGAATTTACACCGGGAGAGAGACCACAGAAGTAATGTCAACTTTAGTGGCTCTGAACCAGCTCCTGCATGGCTAACCAGAAATATTTCCATGACATCGTTCTGCTTTCTGATTTGTCCAATAGGTAGCCCCTCATCCCTACTACAACATTTACTACCATTAAAGGAGGATGATGCCAGAAACTTCACATATAAAAGCTAACCCCTTTAAAGTGGCTTTGGATAGCTTTTCTTCTGGTTTCTCTAATTGCAAGGGGAAGGAACATCTTGGTTTTACAAAGACTCTCTTTATTAGGAAGCCAGATACTGCTACTATTTCAGGAAAGAAAATATTGCCTTCCTTTCAAATGTATCAAAACATGTTGTCTCTCAGCATCAATTATAAATCAAGATTCTCTGTGGAATTCTTTTTTTCTCTCTCTCTCTCTGTGTTCTCTTGTTGTTAGTAATTTAGAAAAGTTAATAATTCAAGCAGAGCCAGGCAATAACTATTCAAATTCCAGTGCAAATGTTATAGCATGACACAGTCTGGCCCAGAGTCTCTCAAAGAGGATGCTGCACACTTTGGAAAAGACGAGTCTTCCTTGTGAGCAATGTCCCCAGGCATTGCAGGATGTGGCGCATCCCTGGTCCTGGGTCACAACTACCAGTAGCACCTGCCTGTTATTGTGACAGCTAAAAACCCCTCACATGTTTGCAGTCTACCTGTAGGAGTAGGTAGTATGTCCCTGGCCTTGACCTGCCTCAGGAATCATACACACAAATGCCAGTGGTGCCGGAGGCTAGCCAGGTAAGATAAATGAGATAATCTGGCCCAGTGTAAGGCCATAGGGAGTGGTGTGTTCTGTGCTTGCTGGGGAATGTGCATGAAGCGCCCTCAATGTGTCAGGATCACCTCTTCCATCCCCTGACCTTTGCTTTTCCTTCTGCATATTCTTCAGTTCCATCACCTTGACCCTTTTGTTTTTAACCACCATCTACCCATTGCACTGTATTGCAGTGAATTAATGCCACGGTTTTCTCCTCTGCTGGGCTGTGAGCTCCTTGAGGACAAGGGTCCTTATCTTATTTTGCCTCTGTATCTCTAACACCTAATATAGTGCTTCGCACATAGTAGGCCTGCCTGAAACACTAGCTGAATGAATGAATGATCAAAAATTATTTCAGGTCTTTAACCAGTTTCTGAGGAGTTTATAAGAAGGATGTTGAAATTTTAAATTTTCCCATAGGCAACATCTGCTGTGGGTCCCTAGAAGGTATCTCTGGGTTTCCTTTAGGTCCTCTTCTGGTACATGAAGCAGGGACTACTTTCAGTCTCTGCATCTGTTCTGTTTGTTCAGCAGTGCATTTTGCTGCAGAGTTGGAATAATTTTAACCTGAGATTGTAAAAATTTGTTTCATGAACTCTCGTCACTGTGCTTTGCCCAGGATCACATGCTGCTTCCTCAGAGATGTCAGGGTGTAGCTGCTTGCAATTCTTCTGTACTAGCAATGTGCTCCACTTCTTGTTCCAGTTCATGGCAGGGGACAAGGGATTGCCTCTGCTCTGATCTGGCTTTATTGGTGTTGGGTAGTGATTTTAATGGAGCTAAAAACTCCTCCCATTCCAAAGTCAAGACTTCCCTGAGTGTCTCCTAGATTCCTCTTCCTTCCTTCCTTCCTTCCTTCCTTCCTTCCTTCCTTCCTTCCTTCCTTCCTTCCTTCCTTCTTTCCTCCCTTCCTTCTTTCCTCCCTCCTCCCTCCCTCTATCCCTCCTTCCTTCTCTCCTTTCCTCTCTCTCTCTTAATTTTAATCTATTCCTTTGAGTTGGAACTATGTATGAGAAGTCAATTTTGCTGGTTCTCCACCCTCTTCCTGCCATCTTATTTGGCTATAGAGCCAGATAGGAAATGTGACATTCAAAGTAACAGGGTAAACTTCTCCTCTGTCCCCAGGAGCTTAAGCAACTGAGCCACCAGGATTTTATGTAGAAAATCTTTTCTACTCACTAGTACATTAAGGAATCCCAGATGCTTACAGCATATCTCATCTTGTTTCCATTCCTGTTATTATTTCCTGGGAATGTTTTTAAACATAAAGAGATACTGTTAACGTGCACATTTCTTTTTCTAGTTTCCACTGCCATAGACTGCAGTTTTTGATTTGGTTGGTTTTTAAAGACAGTACACACTTGACCAGCTGTTTGGTTTCCCACAGCCAATGTACACGTGCCCAGGCTGTTCCTCTGTGATTTTCAGGGTCTGGCTTTCTTCTGATAAGGTCAGCAGCACACATAGCTTATCCACATCTGCTGTGTTCCTTGAGGTCAATCAAAGTATTTTTCCTTCTGGGACTAATGGGGATCTCCCAGAGAGAAGCAGTTATTGCACTTGAAAAATCTATTGATCTACATTGTATGGTGCACCAGGTATTTGGGGTTCAGGGATACTTTTTGAAACTGGGAGATCAGTTCAGGGGATTCTAAATAATGAGAAGATGCTAGTGAATACATTTATGCTATACATTTCCGAGTATTTGCTGCTGCTGCTACTATTAGAATAGCAGAATTCTGAATTCATTTGCTGCAAAATGGCAGCAGTGTAGGTCACCTAGCATTATTGAATTCATTGGTTGAATTATAAGTTCATGATGATAGTATTGGGCACAGTCACAGATTTAAAACAATCAATGTAATTGTGATTGTTTCCGTTAGTGTGATTTCCTATTTCCCCTTTTCTTTGCTTAAATTTGAGGTCCCTTTTTTAATGTCTCCTGGTGCTGATCTGTATGGAAGTATGAGGGGCAAACATCGCATGTTGCAGAAAGCAAGAGCATGGGGATACCAAATATTAGAATTCACTTCTCATCTGACCCATGTTGAAATTGTCAAAAGAAGCTTGGGACCAGGACAACATTCCATGTGTTGCCATCCAGATCCAGGAATTGAATAAATAATTAAAACCCTTTGATAAACTATTCACCCTTTGGCTCTTTGTTTCCATATATTTTTGTTGTGAAATATTTTTTTCCCACAGTTGCAAGCCAATTAACTGAGTCCAATCACTTACCCTCCTTTTGGAATTAGAAGACCCAGATCTAAATCCCAGTCACACCCTTATCAGCTATTTGTATCTTTGCTTTGGATTTACATCTGCATATGAAAGATACTTTCTCATGGTTTCCCACAGCACCCAGTAGACCCTTAAAACATTAGCCTGATTTCTGTCTTTACATTCTGGAAAGTCTAAGAGCAATGAAATGACCTAAATGCTGAAAAACATATTGAACAAATATCAGGGTAATATAATTGAAGTTTTCTGGGAAAATACTTGGATATGAACTTTTGTTCCTTGTGAAGATACTTTCTGAGGACCTAAGAGGTAGAAACTTGAAAGTTATTATTCCATTAAGGAATAAAGTAATTTTTGGAAGATTTTGTGTTGGGGCATTTATTCATTGCTCTTATACTCTCATATCCACTGAAGGAATCCATAGGGTGTTCATTGATTAGTAGCCTCAGTCTTATCATCTATGAAATGTGGTTAGTAATTGTGACAATCTCATAGAATTTGGTGAGGACTGCATGAGATAAAGTATGTAAAGAGCTTTGCATACCATCTGGCATATAGTAAATGTTCAAATAAATACTTGATTAATATTATTTTCAGGAATAATAAAGATCCTACCACATAGGTTGCTGCATTTCCAAAGGGAAATTGAAAAGGATTGAACAAGATGTGGCACATATATGCAATGGAGTATTAATCAGCCATAAAAAGGAATGAAATGGAGCTATATGTAATGAGGTGGATAGACCTAGAGACTGTCATACAGAGCGAAGTAAGCCAGAAAGAGAAAAACAAATACCGTATGCTAACTTATATATACAGAATCTAAAAAAATGGTACTGATGAATGCAGCGACAGGGCAAGAATAAGGATGCAGATGCAGAGAATAGACTGGAGGACACGGGGATGGGGGGGTGGAGAAGGGGAAGCTGGGACGCAGTGAGAGAGTAGCATAGACATATATACACTACCAACTACACAATAGATAGCTCGTGGGAATTTGCTGTATAACAAAGGGAGATCAACTCGATGCCGGGTGATGCCTTAGAGGGCCAGGACAGGGAAGGTGGGAGGGAGTTGCAGGAGGGAGGGGATATGGAGATATATGTATAAATACAGCTGATTCACTTTGATGTACCTCTAAAGCTGGTACAAGAGTGTAAAGCAATTATATTCCAATAAAGAGCTTAAAAAAGAAAAGAAAAAAAAAGGATGGAACAGATTATCTCTAAGCTCATCCTAGCTATAAAATGTACACTTTTGTAATTTTGATAAATCTAAGATATTAAGTACCAGAAAAGTGTTGAAGGCTCCATTTTGGGGGGACTTGGATAATTCTAAATGATGTCTCTCACATCTGGAAATTCATATTTTAAAATCTCAAAATGTTGAAAAACCCCAAGACAAACACTAAGGAGCATCTAGGCATTTCTTCCTTTCAAATGAGTATAATTTAATGATGATTCATCCTTTTCCCTTGCACATATCATCAAAACTGTTTTAGAAGTTATTCTCTTTTTTTCAAGAAATACAATTTAAAAAAAGTGGAAATAAACCAATCTGTATGAATAATTTTCTCTTGATTAGAGGACATGATGGCTTTTGTTGTTTGCAATGCAAAAGTGCTGATGCAGGAAGGCCTAATTGATTAGAACAATTTATGGGCTGGTTTCATGCTTTGGGTCAAATCCTTGGGAAATTTACATTCCTTATGCAAAATTAAATGTGTTGTAAGCATTTTTCCTGTTAAATGCCGTTTTTTTTTCCTTTTGCTCATTTGGCTCCAAGTTTGACTTGTGGAGATGAATCATGTGTAGCATTGTTACATCAATTCAGAATCTATTCAAATGCTGTTTGTAGACAGCAATTAAGTTCTGACTATTATTCTCCTTGCTATTTTAGTTTTTTATTAATGTTTCCTTTTGCCATTAGAACAACTCAGCATTTCTCATTCTTCTATTTGTAGTCTGCAGGTTGTGGTTTCATCCTATTTGGGGATAGGCTTGGGGGTTTTTTTGTTGTTGTTCTCTCTGAGTGATTCACACTTTCATGTGCCTTAAGCTCCCTGTAGATGGGGAGTAGGGTTATACCCAACCTGCTCTTAGAGTATTAGGGCCCTCAGAGAAGTTAGTAGTACTCTCACTCAAAGTGGCAGGCTTCTCTTCACTACTGCCCTTCCCTGGGCTTACCTGTCCTTACAGCTGACTACACTGCGCTGGGCTATTTAGACGTGATCGGGTGACCAGCAGATCCTTTGTTCTCTCCTTCAGTTCTGCAGCTCTCAGAGTATAGGCCAGTTCATTGCTGATGGACATTTTCCGATCTGGAATTGACAACAGGACAGATGGAAGTGAGGAGGAGGGAGAAGGGGAAATTGAAAATAACTATTAAGTTTATAGATTAGGGCTACCGAGTGGATAGTGCTTGTAACAGTAAGATAAGGAATAAGGAAACAGGTTAGGGTGGAAAAATAATAAGGTTGGTTGGTTTTGGACATGAGCTTCAGATCACCCTTCAGGTGGAGATGCACAAAGGCCACTGGAAAGAAGATCTGTAGCTCATATATACAGGAGGTCGGCTGCTCAAAGGGAGGATCTGTACCTTAAAGTCACTTTTAGAAAAAAAATGCACACATTTTTCAGTTACGTGAAATCAGGCATAGGTTACCTGGAGTGTGTGGGCATCTCCTTTTATAAGAATTTCCTGACTCCCAAATGTCTCTTTTAATGGATAAAAAATGATACCTGCAATGTTTTTTCCCTTTTCACTATGGAAAATTTCAAACATATACAAAAGGGAGAGAATAGTGTAAAGAACCCCCACTTACCACCACCTTGCTTTACCATTTTCCAACTCATGCCCAAGTTTGTTATGCTTAAGCCACTCCCACCCATTTCTTCTCTTCCCAGAGACTATTTTGAAGCAAATCTCAGATATTATATTATTAAATCCACAAACATTGTGGCACGTATCTCTAAAAGATAAAACATTATTTAAAAACCATAAGCACAATTTAGATTACCCCATCTAAAAATTAACAATAATTCCTCAATATTATTAAATATCCAGGTAATGTTTAAATTTCCTCATCTCATAATTTTTCAAGATGATAATTTATTGAAATATAGTATGGAAATAAGTCTTCTAATACGTTTCTCAAAGTTTTTTTTTTTTTTTTTTTAATGTATAGGTTTCCCTTCCCCTCTCTTTTTTTTTTCTTTCAATATATTTGTTGAAGAATCCAGAATAAAGTCAGTTTTTGAATTTCAGCACTGAATACATTTGGTTCTCAAAAACTACTGGTGCTGTTGAATAAGCCAGAATTTCGTAGAGTGGGAGTCAAGGGAGTCCATTCCTAAACGGAGCAGCACAGCTGTGCATTGTAATCCTGTGGTAAGAGGGAGGTGCCAGCAGGATGGGGAGTTTCCAAATGCAAAGAAGTACAGATGGACTGGGGTGGGGGGGTCATTTCATAGCAGCTTCTGTAATTTCCTTCAACACCTTTCACTCAAATCAAGGTTAAATACAATCTGCTATGTTGATATTAATGAAACTTTAGAGCTGGTTATCCTAATCACCATCAGCATGCATTAAGCTTCTCCTACTTTTGGATACTCAGGTTTGTCACTGTACTGGGTTATCACTGAGGTCTTTAGTTTTGAAGGTTTAGGAGTGATTTCTCTGAAAATCACATTTCCTTACCTCAAGAAACAGTAAGTATATATTTTGGTGTGGGTTGGTGTGTTAACAAGAAATTTTTTAATAACTTTCTAAAACCAATTTTATACTCATGTCTTTATCATTTGCCTTTATCTTTAGGTTAGGGGTCATGGACCTTGGAATTTTATATGCTCTGTAAAATTTTCTACCATTCATCTGGTTGAAAGCTGGCAAATCTAAAACTTACAGATTCAGAGGTGATTACTGTTTGCGTTATGGACTCTTGAATCTGTAGGAACCTGAGAATCAGCACATTGCAGTGAACTCTCTAGGGCATTAAAGACTAACAGAAGGATGCTGAAAAATAATTGGCAATGCTGGCATTAGTCTTGGGATGATCTTTGAGAAATCCTCTCGGGGGCTCATTTCTTTGGCAGCTAGAACACTATTTTTCTCATTGAACAGATGAAGGACTAACTCCTAGAGAGCTTCAGAGAGCTCCAGTGACCTGGCCAGGGTCACACAGAACAGAAATGGCAGCGGAGGGCAAATGGATGTGGACGTATTGGTACGATGCTCTCATCACCACCTCGCTCTGCCGCCCATAAAATACCATGGTCAGGAAAGAGGAACATGGGCTTCCTTAGCTCTCTCTAGATTTTTTAGCTTCTGGAGAGTTGAGCAGATGGAACATTTCTGAAAGACTTTATTTTTCCACCTTCTGGCCTCATTTCAAGCACAGCAAGAGAGACAACAGTGGATAGCCGTTGAGGCATAGATGGACCTAGAGACTGTCATACAGAGTGAGGTGAGTCAGAAAGACAAAAGCAAATATCATATATTAACACATATATGTGGACTATAGAAAAATGGTACAAATCAGCTGGTTCACAAGGCAGAAATAGAGACACAGATATAGAGAACAAACATATGGCCACCAAGTGGGGAAAGCGGGGAGGGTTGGGGGGGAATGAATTGGGAGATTGGAATACCAAATTGTGCGCTCTAAATATATGCAGTTTATTGTATGTTAACTGTATCTCAATAAAAGTTCTTAAAAAGTAAATAAAATAAAAAAAAGATTAAACGTAATATAATCCCTGTAAAGCACATAGCATGGAGCTGGATACAGTGATGCCCAGGAACATGGGCTGCTATGGCTGGCGTCAGCTTTTGTCTTTTCATCTTCTACTTCTTCTGCCTTCTCTGCTCCTCTTTAGAGAGGCTCTAGGTTGCGGTGGGGCTCACACTCAGTCCTGTGTCTCCCGCACCACCCTCTCTGCCAACCCAGGCCCTCATTCCCTTTTCTTCCTTTTCCACCAATCAAAATTTATCCTGAGGTGCATTTCACCTGGAGGATGCAGGTTTCTGATCTGCAGGATGGATCCAGCCTAAGACGTATTATCTTTAGCTGGTACAGTGTTTTAATTTTTTTGAAAAAAATGATTAGTTACTGAGTTTTAAGAATCAGGAAATTCCGCATAAAAGCTAGAGAATAATGTGTGTTTTGGGGCCTACCCTTCCGAATGGCAGTGACCAGCTGTTCTCTTCAGACAGCTAGGTTCTACCCAAGTTTCCCACTGTCTCTACTCATCCCTAAAGTCTTATACCTAGTCTGCCCTTTTTTTTTTTTCTTTTAGCTTTTTGAGGAACCTCTATATTGTTTTCTATAATGGCTGTACCAACTTACATTCCCACCAGCAGTGTAAGAGGGGTCCCTTTTCTCCACACCCTCTCCAGTATTTATTATATGTAGACTTTTTTTTTTTAACATACAATAAACTGCATATATTTAGAGTGTAAAATTTGGTATCCCAATCTCCCAATTCATTCCCCCCCAACCCTCCCCGCTTTCCCCCCTTGGTGGCCATATGTTTGTTCTCTACATCTGTGTCTCTATTTCTGCCTTGTGAGCCAGCTGATTTGTACCATTTTTCTATAGTCCACATATATGTGTTAACATACGATATTTGCTTTTGTCTTTCTATCTCACTTCACTCTGTATGACAGTCTCTAGGTCCATCCATGTCTCTACAAATGTCCCAGTTCCATTGCTTTTTACAGCTGAGTAATATTTCATTGTGTATATGTACCACATCTTTTTTACCCATTCATCTGTTGATGGACATTTAGGTTGCTTCCATGTCCTGGCTATTGTAAATAGTGTTGCATTCCTGCCTGAACCCTATAGTCATTTGCTTTTGTGACCAAACAAATTAAAATCCCCAAAGGTAGTAATTGGTAGAGTGGCTTAATGAAATACATGTCTTCTCTATGTTCCCCATATATTAAACATCAAAATACATGAGCTGCATTTTTTTGTGCTGAATTAAGATGACGAACAAATATTCTAAGCCAACATATTGCCAGTTTAGACTTTATAATTATATTTTCTTATATCATTATTAGGGTGATACATAAATCTTTGTCTAACTTTGGCTTTTTCTATTTAAAATGTTGTAAAAATGGAGATAATGAAAGTGCTAATGCTGATATGATAAAGTTTGAAATCACTCGTAATACTTGCTAGGTTCACTCAGCCACTCATTGATATTTAAGCTGGAAACTTAAAGAGCATGTGTCAAATGTAGAAAAGATATCAAAGACCAGGTCTATAAGAAGAGTTGTATTTTTTTAATACTTTAGTTTTCCGAGAATGGAATTGCTCTTAGAGCATGTAAGTCTATTGTTCCAGTTTTCCTTTTTCAAATCTGATAGTTTTCTGGGACATGGTGAGCATATACTATTTACTACCTGTATTTGTTTGTTTGTTTGTTTTGAGTACTGTTACAGATGCAAAGTCTTGCCGAAAGGGAACACATTTCATTGCTAGGTTTTTTTAGGGTCTGATAGACCATTGGGGGAGGTTTCGGGGGAAACATTTAAGCACCTAGGAGGTGCCAGGCCCTCTTGAATTATCACAGAAGTCCTGAAAGTAGGAATTGTCCCTGTTTAGTAAGGCAGCACCGAGTGTCTCAGTCTGCCGAGGTCTATTTCCTGGCTCTTCTATTGACCTGCTCTGGACCTTGGGCAAGCAACACAACTTTTCTAAGCCTCGGTTTTATATCTGTAAAATGGTTTGTTGTGAGTATTACATGAGGTAATGTGTGTTAGCGTAGTTAGTGCAATTCCTGGCAAAAAATAAGCACTCAACAAATGTTTGCTGCTGTCATTTAGGGTACAGTCTTGAAATCCTTCCATTTTGAACAGTTTCCTACTCTTCCTCCACGTAGGGCTGTGCTTGGCCTCTCAACCGCAAAGGGGGATACTTCCTGTGTTGGGTGGCCTCTTCCACCCTGCACAGACCATCTCAGGAAATGGCTTGGAACTGGAGATTTTGCCACTCTGGTTCCATCTCTCGTCCCTCCTTTCTCACCCTGACCTTCTGCACAGCTTGACTTCTAGTCTACTGACTCTTCCTTGCTTAAAATGAAGTTAATTTCTCCCTCTGGCATCATTCTCCCAGGCCACCTGCTTGCTATTTTCCCATAAAGTTCAAATGATTTCAGTGTTTCAGGGAACTTAAGGTGAGAAGCATGGAAAGATGTGGAACTGATGGTCCTTAGCCCAGCCAGCACTTTTAATTAGAGTGACTGTGTAGTGTGCTGTTAATTAAATGGGGAGTTATTTTTAGATGTGTGTGTTCATTAGTCCTCCTGAGAACCTCTTCCTTCAGATTCGTAAAAAAACAGGTTAATTTATGGCCTGGTTAGAAGTCATTAACTCTTTACCTTCACCTTGTTCAGCAAAATCACTCATGGGGCGTCTCTGTTGCTAGAAAATCCGAGTGAAGGCAGGATGGACACTGCACTTGGGAAGCAAAGCTGCCTTTCTTCCTGTGGTGCATTCTCTCCAGTGATACCTCCTAAAGACAGAGCTCTAGGCTGTGGAGATTTGTTCCAAATACTCGTATTACGTGCTTTTGCACTTCCTCATAGAATCCAGCTCTCAGAGCTATTAAGTCATTTTAAAAGCACAGGCTCTGCTGTTTGTTGGGGGTTGATTCACCCTTCAGTCCACATTGGCAATTTATCTCCAGGACTGTCTCTACAGTCTTGTAGATTGTGCCATCTTGCGTTTAAAAAACACACATAAAATTTGATTATACCAAGAAAATATATGTATGTGATTGTATATATATATATATGTCATATGTATACTTTAAAAATAGATGAATCTTCAAAAAAAGATATGTTCTGTATAATTCCATCTATATAAGGCTCGCAAAATGACAACACTGTAGAGGCAGAGGCAAGGTCAGTGGTTGCCAGGTATTAGGGACAGGGTGACTAAAAACGGAACACTTTGTGGTGATGGATCAGTTCCAGATCTTGATTGTGGTGGTAGTTACACAAATCTTTACGTGTGACAAAGTTTTATAGAACACACACCCCCCAAAGAAAAAGAATCCCAGCAAGATGCTTATGTATTATAACATGTATTCAGTGATATAAATATGCATAAATACAAAAATAAAGCAGAAAGCAAATAAAATATGTATTGCTAAGATCTGGGGTAGACAGCTGCAGCTGGATCGCAAATTATTATAGTCATTTACTCAAGTCCTATTAACATGCAATGTCAGTTGAAATAGGTTACTGAAGTCTTCTGCTTTAATATGGTGTTTAGTGCTTATTAATGAATAATAATGCGTTTGAATTCCCTATAAATATGTTATGATTTCAGTACCTTGCATTTTGCTTCAGGCTTCGTCAATAATTTCATGTGGCTCTTCCTATGATCAAGGCATTAAAAATCTTAAAGTGTTATTTTTCTGCATTAGAGCAGGACAGAGATTTAATGCTTGAGTTTATAAATGCTCATTCCTGTTGTGGACATTAGCCTCTGTGTGGTCGGCCATCGATAACATAGAATTTATGGGAAATAACTCCTTTTTTCTCTTTCCCTTTATCACCATCATCCCACTTCGATGTGAGTATTGACTCTGATCGATTTTCTGAAGTGTGGTGGTAACTAAGAAGACCACCTTTCTCTTAGTTTCTGACTCTTGATTTTCTTGGAAACATTAACTCCTTATACACAACCGGTCTTGATAAACCATGAATTTAAGCTTATTTTGTGGGATCCCTCTTTTGTGTATATTGTCTCCTTTTAATGATCCTCTGCATGAAATTCCCAGTGCCTTCATAGGGCTGGGGTCCTATTTCTTATAGTGGAAAGTGATCTGATAAGTAAATAACATGACAACATGTTAAATCATCTATGGGCATTTTCATATTGAGATCACCAGAAAAAATACAGGTAATCTATTGTGGTAATTTATTTAAGCAATTCTTACATCTAAACCACCAGTGATTAAATAAGCCCAGGAAAACCTAAATAATAGCTCACTGGTATTGGAAGGAAGTTAACCTAAAGGAATGTGTTTCTAAAATATAGTAGAATTTTAGTCACTATGGCACCTGGGAAGGAAAGAGACGTTTTTTAGGAATGCACGCAATTGGCTTTTTTCATGCTGTTGGGGTTATGATGATGAAGTCATCATTTAACTCAAGCATGAAGATTTCCTTACCTCTATATGTTCAATATATTGAAAATTTTAAAAGTAAAATAGGATTTGGGAATCTGTGGATCTTAGCATCTCTACCAGATTTTAAGTTCTCTGATAGCAGGGCCATGGCTTTTTATAGCTTTGTGTCTTAGAACTATTTAGTAGATATTTAATATACTTAATATATTTAACAGTAGATATTGAATAAAGATGAGCACGTTTAATGAGTATATTGATATCACCAAAATATCTAGATGCAAATATACTCTTGCACAGGTGAGAGCAATCACTGACTGCTGTATATTCGTGTTCTTAGATCTCTGATTCTCCTTAACTGATATCACATTCAGCAACAATATGGCATTAATTGACTTATATTGTTTGCCTTGATGTTCTTTAAGAGGTCATTTGGGATATTAATGTTAAGTTTTACATACATGTGTAAAAAGTTCTGCTATAGGTTCGTTTCTCAAACATGCTTCCTTGCTTAAGAAGAGAACATCTGCGCTTTGGGAAAATGCCCGTCTGTTCTACAACGGGCATCTGCAGTTATTGTTCAAAGAGAAAACTTAATATTGCTTTTCAACAAAAATAGCAGGTGGCTGATATATAACTCGTATCACTATCAATAATGTTTTTACTATATTTATGGGCTTATATTTCCAAATTTCATTCGCAAGAGTAGAAGAAACGACTATATATTATTCTGCTCTAAAATAATCCTTAACTCTGAACTCTAAAATTATAGAAACAAAAGGTTTTAATTTTTTTTCATTTTTATTAAAAAAAATTCATGTCACAAAGTAGCGTTTGGCAAACTTTTTCTGTAAAGGGCCAGACAGGAATTATTTTTGGCTTTGCAAGCCAGTCAATTTCTGCGTCAACTACTCAGCACTGCTCTTGTAGGGAAAACAGCTGTAGACCATGTGGAAATGAATGGGCATGACTGGATTAGCCCACAGGCCTTAGTTTGATAACCCCTGTTACAGACACTATCAAAAAGGAATGTCAGAAGAACAAACAAAAAATTTTTTTGCTTTATTCCATGGAAAAAGTTGTTACTGAGGAGAGTCACCTGGAAGCACTATTGAGATCTCAAAATGTGGGCAGTAACAAACGCTTAGGAGGAGATTAGTAATAAACCTGCGGAATCTGCAGGTACTGACACACAGAGTTGGCACTGGCTTTGAACAGAAAAATCAGGTCCTCTGGTGCCCAGGTGAAAGGAGAATAACCTCGTTTTAGTGATATCAGTTGGTAAACATCCATTGGCGCTCTCCCAAGGTTAGTGTGTGTGGATAAGATGGTTAATTACAAGCACAAAGCCAAAGGCTGAGAAGTTTATTTTCGATAAGTTACTCATTGCCACCTCTTTGATATTAAAATGGGTATCATATGAATATCAAAATGGGTACCATAGACACTCAATTTCTATATTAGATAAAGGAACAAAAATAGTCATCCATCGTCCTTCCATTTAGACGCATCTAAATTGATTATCCTCTCATCTCCCATTTACCACGCCACATGTCTCTCTTAAACCATAATTTCAGGAGTAAACGTATTTATACATTTTTGCTGAGATCAGGGATTTTAATATGCTGAGCAACATATCATTCAAGGAGCTGACCTGCAGTTTTCTGATTGATAATGGGAATGCTAATGTATTGTTAGCTGTCTTGTTTTTGGCCTAAAGTGAGCTAATAACTAGAATCATTACGTCATGCCTGTAAAGTGTGCAGGCAAAAGGGAATGTGTAGAAGTTGAAGTCTATTTTTCAAGTTAATTATAATATTGGAAAAATGAATTAACTGGAAGGAAAAATCCAATTTCATACCCTTTTGCTGGTAAAAGGGGCAATGGAATAACCAATTTCTGAACTCTGTAATGCTATTCTTTGGATAAGTTTATTGCAGAAAGTTTTCCCATTAATCTCTGTCTTGTAGTTATTAGTACAACACTTGCTACTGTGAACCTAAGATTGCACTGAGTGAAACACACCATTTTTCCAGACTTGTTGTCAGTCTCTCTGCCCTGATGCTCTCAAGTTGCCATGACATTCCAAAGAGCAGTTACCCAGTCACCTTGGGTCACCTTCTAGCTCTGTGCCTGCAAGGCTCATACTGAAGGCGAGTGAGAGAAAAGATGAAAAAGAAACCCCAGGGGTGGTGCTTGGGAAGTGTCCTGTTGCTTCTCTACTCAAGGGGGCAGGTCTGTGACTTGCATTCTTAAGGTGGGGGGGGGTTATTGCCCCCCACCAGGAGGATGGGAGGGATCCGTGTTTGAAGGACATAGAAATCCAAGGCATTACAATGGCTTGTGGTCTCCTCAAGGTTAGGAGGAAGATAAACACTTTATCTGTGGAGTTGAACAGTATATACTGTTTACAGATGAACAGTATATCTATGGCATTAAAATGTCAAGGAAGAGCAATTAGGAAAAAAAGTATAAAAAGACTCATTAGGGGGGCAATAGTGCAAAAAAGGTTAAGAATCACTGCTCTGTGGGGAAGAAAGAGGGCCCCCTTTCTCAACCATTCCAAAGCACTTGATTTGATCAAGTGGACAGTGGATGGTGTCTAAGTCCTGGAGGTGCCCCAAGTCTGCCTTGATGTGGGCAGGGGGAGAGGCCTAATCCCCAAAGCACTGGTCCTTACATATTATTCTCTACTTCCAGTTCTCCAGATGCACAAGCTGGACGATGAAAAATCAGTCGGATACTAGTTGTGGTGTTTTGTGCTGCCGTATGGAATGGCATACATACGTTATTTGTGAGGAGAGACTCTAAAAGACTTGAAAATCTTGGTAGCATTTTTATGCTGGCCAGCTTTACTGTCTTTAGAGCAAAGGATTAGGTTTTTCTTTTCCACCAGAGCAATTTAAACAAATTCTTTGCAAATGTCAAAATTCCAAATAACAGTCCCCCTTCTCTAATATGTTAGTATAGGAAGGGGAAATGGTGACGGAAACACATCAGCTAGTTTTTCCTTGGTCCCACTTTCCCCCTCGGTAAGGACAATGAGTTTCAGTGAAAATAGTGTCCTGGAAGACTGAGGACATTTTCCCGATCCGACTCCTTTGCTTACATCATCCCTGGTTCTCAGTTTCTGGGGTAAAACAGCAGCTGTGCCGTGTGGACCTTGAGCAGTTGAAGGTCCAATTAACAGAGTCTCAGGCTGATATGTTCACACTCAGAAACCTCTTTGGATACAGGCTCTGTGGCAGTTACCGAAAGGATGTTCTCATCTCTGAGGCTAAACTCATGAATTGATAAAAAAAAAAAAAAAATGGTGAAATTTGGGGATGACATTAGAATCAAATGATCCCTCTTCTTTGCCATATATTTTAGCAGAGTGAATCATTCTACAGGATGGGAGAGATTAATTTAAGGTCAAACAGATATTTATCAGTGCCAGGCACTGCTTCCAACATTGCCAGGAAGTAAAAAGCAGTCTGAGTATGGTGGAGATAAGAAAGTCTAAACCCAACTGTAAGAAAAAAGCAGAATTTGAGCGTGCCATAAGAAAGACACAAGAATGGGTGATCAAAGAAAAATGGATTACACCTGATTGGAAGGGCTAGGCACAGCTTCCTGAAGAAATGACAGGATTTGAAGGCAAGGTGGTGGGAAGCCATGTTCCAGGCGGAGGGGAGGAGGTGAGCAGAAGCTCATCACTGGGAAAACACCAGGTGTGTTACGGGAACAAGCAGCTGCTTCTTGGACTAGGAAGTTACAGGTGATATTTGAGAGCACAGTTTCCTCTAGTGGAGGGCAGAATCTACCTCGTCAATGTGGAGGAAGGAGGAGCAGAGCCAGCAGAGGCTGAAAACTTAGACAGCTCTTTAGAAGGCCTGACATGGAGTTCAAGTTCAAAGCAGCTCACTCTGCAGCAACCCTACATGCATCTCTATTTTGTAGGGTTGTGTGAGTTGACTCCCTTGATTACAGGGCCAGACATCTTGGTATCCGTGTGAGAGACCCAGCACTGGAGGGGCATGGAGGAGAGTTTCAGAGAGAAGTGCTCTTTTCTCTGTCACTACTCAGATTTCAGTGGGTGTCTCTGAATCCAAGATGAGGTCCTAGAGGAAATGTGTGACTCAGGTTGGATGGGCTCTAGAACACAGCCTGGAGACCCCTGCTAAGGAAGTAGGACTCCTCCCCTCGTTTTCTTGGGTGCCATTAGCAAGTCCTGACCTCTCTCGTCTTCCTCTTCTTGGTCTCGTGGATGTTGCTATTATCTTCTCTATGTCAAGATCCAGTTAGGATCTGAAGTGATATATGTGAAAGCACTTTGAAAAATTTTATTTCTAACGTAGTATGAGCTGGTAGTTTTGATTAACAGATTATACATTTTTTATGAGCTCTTTGCTTCATTGGCCTAAAATACAGAATCTGAGCCTTTAGGGGTCATTTTAAACTCATAGATCAATTGAATGTAAACATTAGAAGGGATTTTAGTATTAGTCCTCCTCATCCGCTGAAAGGCAGCCCATCATAGTGGTCAAGATGCTGGAAATAGACTGAGCATTTCCAAATCCCATCTCTGTTGCTTATGAGTTACATGACTTTGAGCAAGATTATTTTAACCATTTCATGCCTCAGTTTCCTCATCTGTAAAATGGGGAGGAAAAAACACTATCTCATTGAGTTGTTGTGAGGGGTAAGTGAATATGTGCGGCGCCCTGAGAATCTGCACATAGTCAGTGCTATATGCATTGGCACAGCTAGATCAATGGGCCCGCTTTTACAGGTGAGGAGACTGAGGTCTGGAGAGGTGAAGTGACTTACTCCAGGCATTCATTTGCTCGGTGGCTGGGCCAGGACTGGAACATATTTACTGTCCTCTGTTTATTTAGTAAGCAGGATTTGCTTTTGATGAACATTTTAAAATGAAAAATCTGCCAAATTCTTTCAGGTATCAAGAGGGGAAAAAAGTCAGATATCTTCGGGGAGAAGGGAGAGCCTCTCAGAAAGAACTGTGGAAAATGTGTCCTTATGCATAGACTAACACTGGGTAAGTTCTCTGAGAGCCATTCACACTAAATCTACCCCCATGGCTGTCTTTTCTCATCCTCCTGAGGCACTTACATCACATTTGCTGGTCTGGGTCTTTTGCAACATTGAATGAAAATTTCGCAAGTTTCTCCCTTGGCTATAGGAAGAAGTAAATTGTAGCCTGTTGCCTTGAGGGTACAGTTTACATTTCTTCATGCTTGTATTCTAGCACAGCATCTAATAGGGACTCAGTAACTGTCCCCTAAATTGACATGGAATAAAATAGAGTTCAGCTTGTGACATTGGAGAGGAGTTCCTGCTTGGGCAGCCTCACTGTTGCCTGCTAGAGACATTCACTTCCTGTTGTTTCTACCCAGTTCAGGGACTCAGAAAGGATGTAGTGAGGGACTCCTTCCTGGGTCCCTGATGGGGAGCTTCCAGACCTCTCAAGAACTCAGTTTATGTGCCCATGAATCCATGAAAGGGGAATAATAATCTGGACAACATCTTGCACTTAAATGAGCATCGATCTGCAAAATGCTTAACCACCTGAGCGGAGAGATGTTGGAAGGCTTGGGCGATGTGGGGAAGCAGTGAAACAGCGGGGAAGCACCACCTGGCACCTGCGCATGGGAGCCTGGCTGGACAAGGAAATCAGCCTCAGAGAGGATGTGAGAACACTGCACAGCTAGAGAGGGACTCAATGGGGCCTTCCACCCCCTTCTGTTCCCCAGAGGCTCAGGAAAGACAGGTGGCAAGGGCTCCAGGAGCTGCAAGAGGCATATCCCTGTCCTGCTTGTCTGTGCCAAGGAACGGTATGGAAGCACTCTAGCGTGCAGGCGAGGCCAGCCCCAAGATAATGTAAGGCAGTGGCCCACTCACATTTGGCATTCTGTTCCACATTAATGGTAAGATGAGAAGAAAATAATAAAGTGCGTGCGTGTGTGTGTGTGCAGCTGCAAGCACACACCTACAAAGCAGACATTTTTTTTTCTCCTGATCTGTGTTTCTACTTAATGATAAAGTCTTTTCTTTTATAAAATGACAGTGTTGATGGATGGTAGTTAAAAACAAAAAATCAAGCCTCTTTACTGGGAAAAAAAGTTGGTGCCCTATTTTGAACCCCATGATAATCTCTTTCTCTCTTTCTCTCCCCCATCTATCTATGTATCTATCTATATATCTATCTATCTATTACCAGCTATCTTTACTGATGTGAGAAACCCCAAAATCTGGGATCTGCTTGTGGAAATGACTTGTTTAGTCTCCATGAACACAGAAATTAAGTAGTGGTGCTACTTTAATTGGAGGCTGAAAGCTGCGGGAGGCTACAAGGAGCCGTTCAGAGGGTGGAGTTCAAAGTCAAAGGCAGGACTTATGTTCTGACTCCAGGCGGTTAAAGGCAATGTGTTAAATAGTAATACTATTTATAGGAGTCATTGGTTGAGCATCTTCTGGAACAGTGCTAGGAAGTTTATATAGTTTTATTTTTAAGATTTATAACAATCCTAGAGATGGGTGAATTACCCCCATTTAATAATGAAAAAACTGAGGCTCAAAGGTATATTAGTTTGCCCAAAATTACCTAACAAGGAAACTGCTGAGCTGGAATTTTAAAGCAGGTGCTATCTGTTCATAATGTGGGCTTTATACAAATAGCTACTGCATATGCAGGTCTCACTGTGTTCCAGGCACTGTGCCTAAGCTCTTTATATGCATTATATTATTCAAATATTATCAGAACCCTATGAGGTGTGTATTATTATTATTATTCCCACTTTGCAGAAAAGTAAATTGAGGCTTAGAAAGGCTAAGTTATCTGCCTGGGTTCACAGCTAATAAAAGGCATAGCTGGGACCCGAACCAACCTGTCTGTCTGGCACTAGCGCCCATGCACTTTACCACTAGACTAAGTTGTCACCCAACAGTACAAGCTTCCTGGGAAAGGGATTATGTCTCCTTGTATGTCTTGGCAATCTCTTAGCTCATCTAAGATCAGAGAAGAGAAAGGACCACCTAAGTGCTGGCAGAGAGGTGAGGATTTGGAATTTGTGGGAAGGGCTTCTCTGGATATAAAGGATGACGGTGAAGGGAAAGATATTGTCCTCCTTAATAGCAGGAAACTGGAGTTACCTTGTAGTTAAATAAAGTAGGAAAAGTGCTATTCTTAAGGGCCCATATACTCCACACAAACTAGAAGGCTATGCCAAAATGAAGTGAGAACTAGAACAGAGGACAGGAAGCTGAAAGAGTGATGTCTAGAAGTCACAAGCACTTCTGAACAAGTGAGAAACCCTTTGCCCAGTGGAAACATGGAGGTACATTTTAGAGGTACAAGGAGTAAAATCCAGAGAAGGGAAATCTACCACAGTACTCCTCCAAGCGGGGCCACAGCTGGGGAGCATCCTCCTCACCTGGCATCTTATTAGAAATGCAGATCTGGGGGCCTATTGGATCAGTTTCTCAAGAAGTGAAATCCAGAAATCTGTGCTTCTTATGCATGCTACAATTTGAGTAGCACTGTGTTACAGTTCTCTTCCCAAGCCCTGTCTCATGTCAGCCGTGGCAGTGCTCCAAGCTTTAAGACAACACAGCACCCTGAGATGCCAGGTGGCCAATGCTGGAGCCCTGAGCACTCGTCACTCATTTGGCACTGAGGCTGATGCTCTGGACCATGGTGCTTCCCTATCATTCTCTGTAACTACTCAACAACTGCTGGAGACATTTCTGCAGCAGCTTCTGGAGGAGACATCCTTATGTCCCACGTATGAAGATACCAATTAGAGGAGATGACAAGTCACATCTATTTCTGGCACATGAGGAAGAGCTGATTGTGATTGTGAAAATTCCTCCATGTTTAACCTTTTAGTAACACTTTCTCTACAACATGGGAAAGAGAGAAGCCTACTGTAAGACAGAGAATCCAGTGGCTCTGTATTTTGAGGGAAAATGAAAGAGATTTAAAAAATAGTAAGAAGCTAAGGGCAAGTGCTTGGATTTATTGCCTAAAGAGGAAGAATGTTCATGTCCAACTTGGAATGAATGAAAGTGAGTGACTTGTGTTGCTGGAAGATTTGACCTAATATATGCCAGGTACTTTGCTTTCAACTTGTCACTGGCCCAGAGAGCACTCAAAGGGCCACCTGGCAGGATCTCAGAAGGAGATACTTCTAAATATCTCCCTCATCAAAAGCCAAAATGCCTGAAATGCCATCATTAGAGGTGCCTTGTTTATGGCTAAATATTTTATCCAGGTATCTCTCTTAACAGATCAGGGGAAAATATGGCCTATTGATGTTAAAACCCGCATGTGAGATGGGGTTCTGGGGAGCTGGGCATCTGGGGATGATGGGGAGGGAATGAGAAAGGAGAGAAATTGTTCAGAAAGGGAAAGAGTAACTTTCCTAAGGTTTACCTCGTGTGAACCCATCACTTTCCCTAATACTTCTTTGAGCCCCAACTAACCAGCCTAGAATGAGCTTAGGAGTTCACAGCCCTGCCTTCATTAAATGCCCCTGTCAGGGAGCCCTGACCGGAGAATATAATTGGTTCTTTGGCTTTGGTCTATAACTGAGGAAAGGGCAATTTCTTTACCAGTGAGGGACACTGCCATCAGCTTGCTGTGGGCAGTGGTAGACATTTCCCTCCCTGCTCTCATCTGGTTATATGCAGCCGGGTCACATGCCAGACCCTGATGCATGCCTCCTTGGGTCTCTTATCTCCTTTTCCAAATATTATCTCTACCACTGACCATTCCACATCCAGAACTGTGCTCTATGGAATCTCTTCTAAAATAAAATATCCCTACATGTGGTTATACTTTCTTTTATTTTCTGTTATCCCCTTAATCATCAAATAATAATAGCAGATTTTGCTCATTGAGAGCAAGGAAATTATTTTGGGAGATTGTAATGTGATACCAAAATGTTTCACTCTCAAGAATAGCAGGACTTTGTAAAGATGTAGAAAGGACAATAAAAAATAAAATGAAAAAAAAAATAGAACTTGCCAAGATAATTACTGACAGCAACTATGTGATAAGCTGTCTCATGTAAAACAGTAGTGTTGTAAGAGGCCCAAGTATTTGTAAATGGGGATAATTTAAGGCTTTGGGTTTTTTTAAAAATTGCTATTTAATAAGATTTGATATTTAGATGCATTTTCTACAATTTTATTATATAATTATGTGTATGATATGTTATATATAATAGATATATATAATATATAATACTTTATTAAATGTATTTAATTTATTTAGATGTAGCAGGGGATAAAATATGGAGGAATTCCTAGAGGAAAAAAATTTTAAACCAACGTTTCAAAGAAGCAGGAATTGAAGAGAGGACTGGCATTTAGAAAGGATGGTGTAAGCCCAGGAAGGGTGAAGTCACACACAGAGGCTACAGGTTGCTTGACTAAGGCAGAGTGGCCAGCGGGGGGAGGCCAAATGGAGGGACCAGCTGATGAAGCAACCAGAATGGTAACCTTGGGAGGTGGATCTGGAGGTTCCCAGGGAGCTCATGAGTGGAAGGATGACTCAGTATGAAGAGTGTGAGGGAAGGGCTGGAGAGGCAGCTAGGCCAGTGCTGATGCAGGATACAGAGGACTGCAGGGGAATGAAATGGCCGGTTACTCTCAGATCATAGAGGGATGAATCTGAGAAAGGGACGGAAACAATGTCTTCACCTCCCTCTTGAGGTGGGAGTGGGGGGCAGTCTACAACTCTCAGTTCCCTTTGTGCTCCTCTCATCAAGGCAACTTCTTGGACAAAGATGTTGAGACTCAGGGGAATGGTTCCTTCCAAGCGGCTCTTTCAGGTGCTCTTAGCCCGTCTCCCATGGAGGGGCTCAGGCTCCCTTCTGTGTGTCTGTTGAGATGAGCCGTTAGCAAAGCCATCGTGTCCAGGGACCTGAAAGTCTCTTTGCCTGGTGGTGGAACCATGGCAAATGCACCCATCAGGCTGGTGGCTGGCTTGGTTTTGGGAGCCCCCAAAATGATAATAATCATTTTTTTTAAAATTCCAGATTAAAATAACGAGCCAAAATCTCACAGTGTCTCTTCAAATAAGTGGGCAAAGTGTTTTAATCCCTCATTTTCAAAAGATCTCCCTCCGTACCCCTGCAAATTAATTTAGAGGCTGTCTTTCTTTGAGAATAGAGAAGCAAAGAAAGAAAACTCATTTCTATCTGATTTACTCTTAGTCAGTTTAGAGGGACAAGGTCACAATTGGTGTTTGAAGGGGAAAAAATTGAACCCCAGATACTTTGTGAAGCCAGGAAAGCTTCCATTTTCTTCTCAGCCTTAAAGAGTACACCCTCAGGAAAATGACTGAAGCCTGGGAAATTATGAATATCAAATTAACTACGTAAGAAAACCAGTGAAGAGCTGCAATTTTCTGCCCTGAGGTTTTTTGTTTTGTTTTGTTTTGTTTTTTCCTATTTAAGGGATAGGCAGCCTTTTATGCATTGGGTTTTCCAATTGATTCCAAGAGTATATTATGCTAACAGATAGTAGCTTACAAAATAAAAGGACGTTTGGCTTTCTATTCTGTATTTCAGGCATGGGGGTGCATCACCACTGTTATATCACACATTCACTCTGATGAAAGAAAAGAAGATTGAGCATTAAAAGCTGAAGGTCATCCATACAGTTGTCCCAATAGCAATCTGTGTACCTTTAACCCTGTGGAGGAAAAGTAATTACCCTTTGGCTTCTGGTGACCTCAACTAACCTTTGTTGAAGGGCCAGAGAAAATAAAGGCTGACCATCAGCCTGCCCTCGCTGCCCTGGGCTTAACCTGCTGTGTGAATGAAGAACAACCCAACAATAGGATGAGAGGATGTTGCCATGGAAATAGCCCTGGACGAAGGCTCAAAAATCAGAAATTTATCACAATTAATTGTTTTTATTAAGAACCTCCCATCTTTTGGATTATTCCCTGGGGAGTGGGGAGAATGTGCTCTCATCTAGATCTTATGGGAGAAAAATTCTGCTCAAATAAAGGAAGCAGCCCATACAGTAAAACCATTAAGTTGTAGCTAGAACTAGACAGCTTTTGGAAGGATCTATATCTTCACATAATCTACACAGATGCATATGCAAACAACCAGGATGAGGGTCTAGGAACCTCACACTACCAGGCAAATAGGTTGAGGTACAGGTTTGGGCATCTGTCTTTGAATATTTTTCAGCATATGTTGCCTGTGCTTCTGTGCCTAGGCAAGGTCTGGAAAATATAGGTAATCATATTTAATAGTATATCAGTGAACAAGAATGCAGTGTCACTTTTTGTCGTCCTTATTTAACCTTTACGTTAAATAGAATCCAAGTTCTATGTGTTTTTAAGGTGAGTTCATTTAGATTAGAAAATAGAAACTTGCCATCCAAGTATATTCAGATTAAAATAGACTAGCCCAAGATGCTCTAGCTGCTATAGGCTAATTGAAGGAAAAAGAAACCGAGTGAGCAAGAGACAGTTCTTTTATGGAGAGCCTGCAAGTTCTCTCTCAGGTATAAACAGACTTACTTAGAAGTAATAATATTGATTTTTCACATTAGAATGTTTTCATTTATTTTATTTTTCACTTTTATTTTAATACAAGGATGAAATTAGACTTTTAGAAACTAAAAATGTGGATTTTTTATTAGTTCTTTATTTTTATTGAGTGGATTAATGAATTAAGAGAACTGGATATTACCTTTTCTCCTTTCTTTTTCTTTCTTTCTTTCTTTCTTTCTTTCTTTCTTTCTTTCTTTCTTTCTTTCTTTCTTTCGATGCTAGAATAGCAATGTGAAACACTGTTGTATTTACTAAATAGTGAGTTATTTCTGTTAATCAGTTTTTAAAATAATTTGAGGTACTAAAACAAAGCAGGCAGTTAAGCTCAGATATTGATTTTCTCTTTAATGGGTATTTCATCAGTGAAATTGTAACCACTGATAAAGGAGAAAAAAACATAGCAGGTGTTTACTGAAGACCTCGTTCACAATGAGAAGATTTGCTTTTTTTTTTTATGTAATGGCATAAGATGCCAACATGAGTTTCATTTATGCATCTTTTTATTTTTTAAGCTCTTTATTGGAATATAATTGCTTTACACTCTTGTACCATTTATGCATCTTAACTCCAAGTGTTCACAGGAAATTAATCTCATATTGGGGAGAAGAAGGATTACTCAGCTTTCATTAGAACTTGGAAGTTATGTTTAATAGATATAAACTTTTAAAACAAAAGGATGCTGTTGGCACTCTGTTAACTAATAATGAAATCCAGTTCTTGGACTTCCTGTTTACTCATTTCCTGCCTGTCGTTAGTTTATCACTCATTCTCTGTGTTTCTCCTATTTGGGGGGCCAGAATTCTCTGCTGACACTCCACATACCTGTGGCCTTAAGGCCTATCTCAAATAATATAGTAGACGTGGCTAGACTTGTTAAACAAACTCTGTGGCCTTTGGCAGACTTTTAATCTTTTTCTCTGCTATAGAGAACAGTTTTTCTTAAGTGGCGGCAACACATCTCTAAAAATAAACCTGCAACAAGGTCCTGCTTGTGCTTACCTTATTGTTCAGCAGCACCTTGCTTGTGATCATGTGTCTTCATTCCCACGTGCTTTAGTTTTTTAGGGGAGCCCATACTTGCTTGTAGGGCGCTAAGAATGTTCCTTCTGGCTGTGGTACCTGCAGCGTTGAGCTTGGTCTTCAAGGTCCTCACTATATTTGGACCATCTCCAGATTTTCTGTGTTTATCGACCCTCAGCTGGACAGCTTGCCTGAGGCAGTGGAGCCAAAAGTGAAGACGGTAAGGGGTTTCTGTTGTTTTACCTGTTTGGGCCAATAGAAGAGTGAGAGAGAGAATGATGATCCAGCTCGAAATGGAAAAACCAAGGCTCGGTCTCTCCCATTCAAAATGATCATGCATAGTTTCTGCTGGTTTGGCTAATCACTTCTGTATTAAAATTTCTGAAAGCTATTTTACTACATATAGTTTACTTGCGGAGTGCATTTCTGTTGCTGTAATTTTGTTTAGAGGAAAGACATCATGTGCATTTATTTAATTTACATAGAAATCTTCCCAAAATAGTTTTGCAAAGAATAGGGTAGATCAAATCTCTCAGTGCCTAGGTATGTAAAGGAAGACATTAGAGTATTTACTAATTTATAACTAATAGTGCTTCAACTTAATTGCTCTTCAATAACATGCATAAAAATGATATTAAAATATGAAGAGTCATTTAAAAGATGAGGACTACTGAGATTAGTTCTGTATATTTATCTAGTTATCTACTCTTCTTTTCTAATCCTTAATCCTATGTATACACACGTCTCCTAAATAAATGTACAGACTATGAAATGTAAATGAGGGACTAAACACAATATTCCAGAAACAAAAAGATAATTCTGCGATAAATGAAAGGAAAAATTAGATAACAAATATATAGGTGGAAAAATGCTAAAAATTGCCATTCAGTACACTTTGAATATACGTATTTTAAAAACAACATGGAATTTTGTTATGAGAGTTTAAGATAATTTTTAGAGAACATACATGTTTAAAAAAAAAAATGACATTTTGTCAACAGCGTTTACAATAATGTTGAGTTGAATGGATACTTTCAACTGAAGGGGGCAAAAAAAGCTATTTTAACAGCTTATGGGTGTTAACACTACCAGCTCCAAATTAAGCATACATTAATGGCATGGCATTATTCTGCTACATTCAGTATTTAATATCTGCCCAAGTATTGTGTGCAGTGTAATGGATCATATATAGAACATGGGGTATTTTAGGGGAATACATAACTGTGATCTTAACACTCTATTTGGGTTAAAGGATGCAAAAAACATTGTTAAAAATTATCTGGCATCAATGTTCCTTATAAAAGGACATAATTCAGTCTTTTTCAACAGAATGATAGAAATATAACGCTGTTAAGCTCCCTATAGTTTCAGGCACAATGTGGAAGGAAAGTAACTTACAAAAATAAATTTAGATCTATTTAAATACATCTCAAAAAACAAAGATATTCCCAAGAAATGGTCGTATGTGCCTTTTACAAAGTCTTACATGGTTCATCCTGAGTTTGAAACAGGGAGTAGGAATTTAATAAAACATGTCATTTAAAACTATATGTCATTCTAAAGCAAATGATTAACCCAGTTTAAAGTCCCAACCACCAGAATTCCATATGCAGTAGTACCACATATCCAGCTGGGAAGTAGCTGGACTCGGTGCCGTCTGTTTGCACTTTCACACCACAGGCACATAAGTACAGTTCATATCTAAGCTTTGAGCAAGAGTATCAGTTACCCTAAAAGTTACCTTCAAGACTGAATACCTTTAAATGCTGCGGCGCTCTGGATTTCCAGTTAACCAAACTATGTTTCCAGCAGAAACTCCTGGGGTATAGAGTAGTTCTCGTCCATAAGACCTTCCTGCTGGTCTTCTTAGGAAGCGGTGCTGGAACGTTTTATTTTTTTTAAATCCTGTTGATAATTTGACTCTCTGTCAACTAGTGCTTGTTGGCCCATCACTAGCCTTTCTTAGGGTGGAGATGAGTGGAAGGTTGAAGGGCTGCTGGTCGTACATCATCCTCCCCTTCTCAGTGTACCTTAGTATGAACAAGGCATCAGGACTCTGAGGAAAGGAGGGAGAGCTGAGCCATCATATCTTCCACAAATTGCAGGCTTTCCCTCTTCCCTGCAGTGCTGGAGAAGGGGATTATTGCTACAGGAAAAAAAAATCTGGCCACACTGAAGAAATAATCACCGCAGTTCAGCTCGCCCCCCACCTCCTTCTGTTCCCTCTCTCTCTCTCTCTGTCTCTCCCTCTCTCTCTTTCTGGCTCTCTGTGCGAGGCCCCAGCTGATTCAGGCTGTATCCATCCATACATAAATCATTCCCCTTATTCTATTGGTTACATGGTACATGGCAAGTATTGATTTTTTCCGTTGCCTCATTGCTGGAGAACACTTGGTTTTTGTGAGACAGAAAAAGAAAAAAAAAAAAAGAAAAAGACAGACCAAACCAAATAAAAAAAAAATCCTCTCTGGAGTTCAGTCTAGATAAAAAATAATCAGGCAGATTTGTACCATCTTAATTATAAGTGTGTTCCAAAAAGAGCATATTTTTGAGGAGGCCCTTTCCTATCTGTTTGTGTGTTCTTCCAGTATACTCTGTCTCAAAATAGAAAAGAATTGTTCCCAGTTGTGAAGAGCTCTGCATTCAGGAATTAGGAATGCCATACAGAGACGGAGATGCTCTCTCATTATGCAAGGCAAGGAGACATCTAACTGATCACTGTTAAACCAGAGAAAAAGAAAGTTTAGTTAAAACACAACTTGCTTTAAAAACAAGAATGAGGAGGCAAGGATAATGCTTCATGCCCAAATGACCTGTATGGGACAGGAAGAAAGAGATGTTTCTCTAGGTTTATTTTGTGTGGTGATAAAATGTGCAAGTGTGCCTTGTTTGTGTGAAGTGTAAATATAGAATGTGCCTCAGCTGTCAAAATATTGTGTCCTTTCATTCTCAGAGATATGGCAGAGCCAAAAAAGTGAATTGGTCTTAGTTTAGGATTCTGACATTTGGATATCATCAGAACCTAAGGTAAAACACCCAAGAGTCTTAATATATGACTTGTCACAAAGACCAATTTGTTTTAAAGTGATAGTGGCTCTTGGACTCAATCCAAAGGGGTTTTACTTCTGAAATATCGAAATGACTTCTTTATGAGGTAATCTGATCCAAAGGATCATTCCAATATACAAGGAGATTGTTGTAACGAGGAAATCATTATAAGAAGGTTATAGAGCAAATATAAGGTGTGAAAAGACTGTAAAAAGCCCAATTTTAATTTTGTAAACCTATGTGACAATTGATTATCAATCTAACAAAGGTTGAAATTTAAGCACACAGTTCAGCATGTTACACAGGTGACAGGAGATTTTCTTTTGGGTTCTACTTAGAGCTATCAACTAATAAATACACCACACACAAGTTGCAGGTGAGAAGTAGTAAGGGCTTCTTTAACCTACTTTAAGGTTTAATAGAATTCCTCCTAACCCAAAATATTTACTCTGCACAATAAGAAGAGTCTATTAAGTTAAACTGTCACTAACCTCAGAAGTCAGACTAGGATTTCTCCCCTTTTGCCTCACAAAAGCTGTGCTGGGGAATCTTTTTTGTTCTTTTCATTTGGCAGTTTACTTTGTGGCCATCGGTGCTTGGTTCATGTTTATGATAGGGTCTGCTCAAGAAAAGATTCTGTGCAGCTCAAGGAGCATGTCCATGGGAGTTGTGGCCAGCCCATCCGGGTGTGTGGCCCTTCTGTGCACAGAATAATATGCCTCTTTCTTCTTATTGTTAACTTTGTTTATTGAAGGACTCGGAACATCTCTTTCTGGCATAGAAGTACTAGTTTATCTAACTTGCCATTTCAAGGGAAACTGTGAATGAAGATGTGGAAGGAGGGTGGCCTGCATGGGATTTTGTCCAAATTAATAAATGTTTTGCTGGGTTGTTTTGTTTGTGTGGCTGTTATCATTTGGGGCTCCAATTTAGATTCATGTTCTCTCAGCAATCTCATATCCACGTACCGTGGACAGTAAGATGCCTCTCCACCTTTCTATTTGGTGAAGGAGTCCGTAAAGGACATAGAGCATTTTAGATTTAAAAGGGAAACAGACAAGAAAATAACAAAAGCTATAGGAAACTCTTTGAACCTGACCTCTTCCTTTCCTCTGCCTCATCCTTTCCCAGTCCAACAACTTGAGCAAATGTTTATTGACCACTTACTGTGGACCAGGAATTTACTGGAGTGAGAGAAGCCTGCCAAGCTAAATGCTGGTGACCTGTCCCTGTGCAGGGACCTCGCCCAGCGAACATCCACTTCTACCCAGCAGAAGCGTGTCATTCTCCTGTGTGAGGTTTGACTGTGTCACTCCTTTGCTCTCTCTATAGGCTGCTTCTCTAGAAAAGTCATATAATTACATTTAGTCATTAATACCCTTTTATCTTCATTAACAGTAACAAGGTTTAAGTGACCAATACAGAGCCTTGGCCATAGCACACCCCCAACAGGAATTTATGTTAATTTGAGATACTGTGGGCCCGAAAGAAGAGATAATTATACTCAGAGCTAATGATTATTAAGCGGTGAGGGGGTTAAATGCATTGTCATGTAGTTTTCACAACAACCCTGTTTCTAAATTATCTTATTTTTTATTCCCATTTTAAAGATGAGGAAATTGAGGTGGAGAGAGGTCAAGTGAGTTGCCCAAAGCTGCCCAGCTACTCAATGGGGGGAGTCAGGTTTCAGACTCCTGCTGCTCTTAACCACAGCTCAGTGTAGAGGAGCAGTGGCAGCTGGCAGAGGCCCTTAAATTCCAGCTGGGAGTCTTTTGAGAGAGGTTATGACCAGGAAGTTACTTCTGTGCTGGCCCTGAAGCAAGTTGCATTCTACGATTTTGGTACCATGTGGGTATACTTTGACTCATCATGAAAAAAAACGAAGCATATTTAAATCTACTAGTGGGGATTACTATTAGAAGGAATTTCTGTGTGTGTGTGTGTGTGTGTGTACCCTTTTGAACATGAATATAACTTTTAGATACAAAAATCTTTACCTATTAAATTGTCTGTTAGGGCAGATGTGGACATTTGCGGGTGGAGTTTACCTGACGTGAGGCTCCCCTGTGGAGGGGCAGTGGCAGGCCCCAGCAAATGGGAATCCCAGGCAGAATTCAAACACTGCCTCTGAGCAAGAGTGACTCTCCATGGCAAGTGGCAGCTATGCTCAGTTGAATTTCCTAGGTTTTCTTTCTTTTTTTTTTTTTTTAAAGCTCTTTATTGGAATATAATTGCTTTACACTCTTGTACCAGCTTTTGAGGTACACCAAAGTGAATCAGCTGTATTTCTACATATATCCCCATATCCCTTCCCTCCCTCTCTCCCTCCCACTGTCCCTATCCTGGCCTTCTAAGGCATCACCCTTCTTTGAATTTATCTCCCTATGTTATGCAGGAACTTTCCACTAGCCATCTATTTTACATTTGGTAGTGTATACATGTCAATGCTACTCTCTCACTTCATCCCAGCTTCCCCTTTGTGTGCCCCCCCCCATTTTCCTCAAGTCCATTCTCTACATCTGCATCTTTAATTTATTATTTAAAAATTTTATTTTTCATTTCCTTTTTATTAAAGTATAGTTGATTTACAATATTATATTAGTTTCAGATGTACAACACAGTGATTCAATATTTTTATAGATTATACTCAGTTTAAAGTTATTGTAAAATGTTGGGTATATTCCCTGTACTGTACAATATATTCTTATAACTTATTTATTTTATACATATTAGTTTGTATCTCTTAATTCCCTACCCCATCTTGCCCCTCCCCCTTTCCCTTTCCCCACTAATAACCACTAGTTTGTTTTCTATATCTGTGAGTCTGTTTCTGTTTTGCTACAGTCATTCGTTTGTTTTATTTTTTAGATTCCACATATAAATAACATACAGTATTATCTCTTCTGATTTATTTCACTAAGCATAATAGCCTCTAGGTCCATTCATGTTGCTGAAAATGGCAAGATTTCATTCTTTTTTATGGCTGAGTAGTATTCCATTATCTATATCTATAGCTATATCACATATTCTTTATCATTTATCTGTTGATGGACACTTAGGTTGCTTCCATATCTTGGCTATTGTAAATAATGCTACGAACATTGGGGTGCATGTATCTTTTCAAACTGGTGTTTTTGGTTTCTTTGAATACATACCTAGAAGTGAAATTGCTGGATCACCTGGTAGGTGTTTGTTTGTTTACTTTGTACACAATGTTTAAAGTTCACTTTCTACTTATAGTTACTACGAAATATTGGCTATATTCCTCCTGTTGTGCAGTACATCCTTGAGCCTATCTAACACCCAACAGTTTTTACCTCCCACTTCCTGACCCCTACACTGCCCATCCTCACCCCTTGGTCACCACTAGTTTGTTCTCTATATCTGTCTGCTTCTTTTCGTTATATTTACTAGTTTGTTGTATTTTTTAGATTCCACATATGTGATATCATACAGTATTTATCTTTCTCCATCTGACTTATTTCGCTTAGCATAACTCCATCGAAGTCCATCCATGTTGTTGCAATTGGCAAAATTTCTTTTTTATGGCTAAGTAGTATTCCACTGTGTGTATCTGTGTGTGTCTGGGTGTGTGTATAGATATATATGTTCACACCACATCTTCTTTATCCATCCATCTGTTGATGAACACTTAGGTTGTTTCCATGTCTTGGCAATTATAAATAATGCTGCTATGAACACTGGGGTATATATATATCTTTTCAAAGTAGTGTTTTTGGTTTTTTTGGATGTATACCCAGGAATGGAACTGCTGGGTCAGATGGTAGTTCTACTTTTAGTTTTTCGAAGAACTCCCCCCCCCATACTGTTTTCCACAGTGGCTGCACCAATTTACATTCTTACCAACAGTGTACAAGGGTACCCTTTTCTCTACATCCTTGCCAACATTTGTTTTTTGTAGACTTTTTGAAGAGAACTAAAACACTACTCTTTCTTAATTCTCTTCTAATCAAACACTGCCAGGTGAGGTTAAAAAAGCAGTGAGTGAATATTCATCTGTAACATTATTTCCTGACCTTTTCAAAAATTTTCAGGTGGGAAGTAGTATAGTTGTGAAGCAGGTTGATTAGCTTCTTTGCAGCCAGCCCATTAAAGTAGGAAGTCGGTTTAAACCTGTCCTCCAGGGACTAAATTAAGATTTTCCTGCCTGAGTCCCTTCCTTCCCAGTGCTTTTGGTCTCTGTAACACAGAGTGATTTACTTAAAAAGCATTTATGCAAGTATTGAGGACAAGGAGATATTTCAAGATGTAACAAATTTATGGAGCAATAGATAGCACACTGGACTTGTAATTCAAAGATGTAACAAATAATAATATTAATAATATTAATAATAGTTACAGAGTTGACACTAATGTAGACAAAACATCATCAGGCACACATTTTCCTTCCTTTCCATTAAATCTCTGCTATTGCTTTTGGTCTTCTTTGTAACCATCTGACTGATAGGTTGGCCAATTCCAAAACCGAGACCCAGAAGGTATATTGTGATGGTGGAAACCTGAGAGCACACCCCAATAAAGCCTACTCCCAGCCATTTGCTTGGTCCCCAGCCTGCATCAGCAGTAGACAAGTCCCCGCAAACAAGGGCTGTCCACGTCATCAGTACTCGTTTCATGGCCTGGATGGAAAAACAAAAGAGGTGTGGGCAGCCTGTGAGGGAGACAACCCAACCTATACCCTGTGTTTTAAAACTGGACCGATAAGAACCAGGGAAGGTTATTCTACCTGAATTTATTGCTTAGCAACACAGACTCTACCTCAAGAGAATGCTATTCTGTGGGTTACCAAGTAACTGACTGTGACAATTACCAAACAACTGGCCAAGTAATCTACATACCCTTTAACCCCTGCCAGCTGAACAAGGGACTGTGGACAGCTCCCAAACAATAGACACACATCTAATATTTTATTGAAGAGCTGACAGAAGCCACAGCTGTATGGGTCCTGCAGCCACATGGATTTAACTATTTTAATTTGGACATCCGGCTTTCCAGTATCTGCTGTGCTCGAAGGATTGTTGAAGCAGGGGAGACACCAGAAACAGTTTCTACCAGAAGACTAAAGAGCTTTGGGGGAAAATATTTCTTAAATACAAAGTGCAAAGTTTTGTTGAGAATGAAGGCCCCGCAAAGACAATCATTTGGAGAAAGGAAAAACAAAATCTGATGCTTCATAGTTTCTTATTGATAAAAGCTGAGTTGGCCTGGCTACAGAATATAGCACATACACAATAGACTGGAACCTTCCAGCACTCTTAGATGTAGACAAGTGATTAGCACCATTTTATTTTATTTATTTATTTTTTATTTTTTATTGGTTAAATATTCCCCAGTGGCCTTTATTTCACAAAATTATTTCTATTACAATTACTTTGTACATCACTTCTACTATATGTTACTATTCAAATAAAAATCAAATGGAAAATTCACAAATTATGCACTTTTAAGTCATTTCTTCTACTTTGAGGCTGTGCACATCAGACAGTATCAGTGCCCAAACCTGAGTCAGTGAATTCCTAATGCTCTTCCATTAACCTGGACTCGGACTTTCACGTTAGGTCAGGTATATGTTATACCAAAGCAGCTTCTGAATCATGTCACCTGGCCCAGGCGGAGGCTTAGATAATCTATGTTCTTGTGTGGTTTCCCCAGCCTGTTACTAAATCACTTAGCCAGTCTCTGAAAACCACGGCCTACACGGGATAAAGTTTACTATCATGAAGGATGATGGAAGCAAAAAAAAAAATCAGAAAATTTTAGGAAATAAGGTAAAAATGAGGAAAACTTCTGCATCAGACCTGTATTAACTTTCTATTGCTGTTTTAAAGTACCACAAACTTAATGGCTTAAAACGTCACAATTTTATCACCTTATGGCTCTACTGGTTTGAAGTCCAGTGGGCTTACCTTCAAAATGAAGGTGTTGGCTGGGCTGTATTCCTTCTGAAGCCTCTAGGGGAGTATCCGTTTTCTTGGCTTTGCCAGCTTCTGGAGGCTGCCTGCATTGTGGTCCCTTCATCTTCAAACTAGTGGCAGCTTGTCGAGTGTTCCCTCTTCTACTCCTAACCCTGGATTACCTGGATAGGCCCAGTCTAATCGTGTTACGGTCAGCTGAGTAGCAACCGTCATTCCATCTGCTACCTTAAACTCCCTTTTGTTTTGTATCACAACATATTAGCAGGTTCCAATGATTAGGACTTGGACAGGGGGCAGGGGTGGGGGTGGGGCTCACTCGGGCGTTATTACAACCAGAAATGCGAACAGTTGTACGTCTGTAGAGCTGAGCACACAATCTTTAAGGGGAGAACTGTGTCTGTCTGGCAAATACTTTCGATAGGCCAGTCTAGTGGCAGAAAGGTGGCCTTAGAGAGGGGCCTAGTAGGCTAAGGCAAAACAGCAGGAATCACCCCAAGGGATAAAGTGGTTAAAGAATCATGAGGTTTGGGGAACAGCTGGATACAGGCAATTGTAAGGAGAGAAGGACTTTGCCATAGGAGGAGGGTCAGACCGTGAGAAATCCCCAAGGGAGACACAGCCAACAAGTTTGAGAACAGGGTTGTTACATATTCAACTACGACCTTGGCTGTGCTTACGTACCAGACCTCCCTCACCCATGTCTCCCAGATTCTCAGTAAAAATCCAGAAACCCCCTGTTCCAGTGGAGACAGGCCGTGTTCTACACGGAGTCAACAAATGAAGAACAACATGGGAAATCACACCAAACAAACTTGCAGACAGTTTGAGGAGGGCCCAGGACATGGGGGCAAGGCAGAAGGGGCGACTCAAGACAATGTTGTTTAATTTACAGAAGGACAGAGGCCCAGCTAACATCAGGACTGCTGCAGGGCGGGAGCCGTCACTAGAGCAACAGTGCTCTACACCTATTAGAGCAGCCGAGACAAGGCTAAGCTCAATCTGAGGACACTTGGCATCTTGCCGTCTTGGCTGCCCAGCCTTCTCTGCTTAGACCCTGCTTCAGGAACAGACCTTAACAAACCTTCCCAAGCCAAGTGGAGCTTTTCAGCCACATTGAGTTAGAAAGTTGAATTCGACCAGACAGAGATTGTATATACCGAACAGCAAGAGGGGAAAGGCCTGACCATCATCCCTTCTGAGAACTACCTGTATGAGGACAAGTCGGGGACAATTGTTCAGCCACTCTCCAGAATCCCTCAGTAGATGGCTGAGCACAAGCCTTCCTGACAGCCGAGCAGACCCAAACTGCAGTGTGATCTCTCAGCAAGGTAAAAGTGCTTAGAGAAGCAGTGGTTGGTTCCTTTCACACTGGGCAAGTTCCTGTAGTGTGGATCAGGACTGGGAGAGATTTATTCCCCTGTTGCAGGAGGATGCACCCTGAAGAGCTAACTCAAATGCACAACCTTACTTTGTAGGCCTCCTCTGTTATGTATCTCAAGGTTGAATCCATGAAAGGCCAAGGTCACATTCTGAGAGAAGTGGCCCAACTGAATCACTGCTAACTCACACTTGTAGGACTCTAGACCTGGCCAATGCCTATTGGTCAGGGCCCAGGCAGGCCTGCCTCCCCTCTACTCTGTTGGGCAGTAGTGGACCCACGTTCATCTCACCAGCATCCGAACCTCAGTTTTCCTCCCTGACTGACCTGAGAATCTCCCTCCATCTGCCAGGGGCTGGCTCAAGAATGGGTATGTGACCCACTGCTGGGCAACGAGTTCTGACAAATGGGCTTCTGGAAGTTTCCTTCAACCACAAGAAGGTGTTTCTTCTTCCTCTGGAATGGTCTAGTATCTTGATATGCTGCCTGGAACTGCTAGAGACATCTTTCCACCAGCCCGATGAAGCCAACACTGAGGATGGTGGAGCAGAGAGGAAACATTCACGTCTTTCATGGGAAGCTGAATCAACCCCCTATGACAGGACAGGACAGGATGGGACGGGACTCCCTGTCACGTGAGAGACTGAATTTCCTGGCTGTCCAGGCCTGCCTGAGATAGGATGTCTATAGCAGGAGTTCAAGCCAAGTGGTGTGAAAAAGGTCCAAGCAGAATTTATATTTTGGGAAGAAAAATGCTAGGTGAATGGAGAGAAGGTGGTCACGTGACTCGGGTGGCTGTACCTGGAGCTTTGTGAGGCTGGCTGTAATGTCAGGGCTTTGAAACACTGTTCCCAGGCTGATGCGGCAATGCCCTATCATCCCCATGTCTGTGCCTCCTGGCATTCGACCTGCTCCATGGAAGTCACGTGGGAGTCTCTTCCTTGTGATTGAAAAGAATCCAATAAACATGTCCCTGGGAATTGTTTCATGTGGAGGGCTAACCTACTGCTCTCTAAAATGCCTTGTTCAGAATCCAGTTAAAGCATAAAGATTAAATCCAAGCACAGCACTGGGGATAGAAGGAAGACAGACAAAAAAGGCAGGATGGGTTTAGAAACGCTCAGCCACATCTGCTAGGTGGCAATCCAGATGCCTCTCTGCCTGTGGTTACTCCAAGAAGGAGGAGGGAAAATGAGCTTGCTCTTCCCCATTTGCATTAATCCCACTTCCTGTTTGAGATCGAGACATGTAATAAGCTTCTGTTTCTTCAATCGAAAGACATTTTAATCCTCAATGAGTATTCTGGGTGAAATTCCCTAGAGAGGACATTCAGCGTAGAGACTAGTGACATTGGCCTTGGGACACAAAAGTACACTTGGCAGTTACTGGTTGGGTGTTACTGCTTCATCCCTGAACCTCAGTTTCCTCATCTATAAGATGGGGATAATAATAATAGCACCTGTTTCAGAATCATGAAGATTAAATACATTAGCACATATGTGCATGGCACATAGTAGGCACTCGACAGAAGTGAGCTATTGCTGTTAATACTCGCTGTCCTCAACAAGGGCGAAAGCTTCACACAGAAAACAGTAGGTTTCAGCCACTCACGCGTTCTCCTGGCTCCTGAAAGGAGCTGCCCTCACCCCAGTTTGTTCAAGCACATCAACATAGTTGTCCTTAATCTTATGAGCACCATTTTCACCCCAGGAGAACTGGATTTAGATATGCTGGTTCTGAAGGACCCTATTATAAACCTGAGTTACATACCAAGTAATTTCTGTTCTGGAATCTGAGGGAAAAAAAATCTCAAGATATATTTGTTTGCATACGTTATTTGAATGCATGTCTTTAAGAGTTTTACTTACGTCTAAAAATACTTTCCCCTGTACCTGTGAACCCCCTCGAATGACTATGCTTCAAGTTGCGGGCTTACACATTTTCCACCCACAAACAGCTGTGGGAGGTGAGTCTGTTGCACACTGGAATGTTCTGAATAATTTAGAGACAACCTTACTACAACCCCTGCCCCCTCCCTCCCGCCACAAGACCACTGTGGGCACCCGAGAAAACCTATTTTTAGGAAATGAAATCATGAATGGTTGAAACTTGTCTTTTAAAAACAAACATACCAGAACCTCCACATCCAAGTCGTGAGTGGTCATTTTTATAGGCTTTGCTCCTGTTTCAGTTGTGATGCTATTATGAGAGACATCTTTGGACTCTTCAGAATTAGTTTACCATCACATAATAAAGCCCATCATCTTACTTGATAGTCACATTTCATTTGGGACCAACTGGATAACCTAGCACTGAGAACAGTGTCTGGCACACAATTGCCCTTAATCTGTATTTGTTGAATGAATGTGTGAATGACTCCAGCTTCATCCACCAATCTTATTAACCAGAAAGCTCTAAGTGAACTTGGCTGATTCAAAAATATAAATTCACATACACTAGATGAAGTTCTGTCACTTTTGAAAATATTCAAAGGAATCTAATGTTCATTCATTCATTCTTTTATTCATTGAACAAATGTTTATCAGTGCCATCTTATAGCAGATAGCATTCTAGGTATTACGTTATAGTGGTTAACTAGACAGAAGTGCTCTTGACTTCAGCAAGGGGAGTCAGAAAATAAACAAATATATAATAAAATGTCAAGTAATAATATATACCATGGAAAAATAAATAAAGCAGAGAGGAGGAGAGAAAGTGATGGGATGGGAGAACAAGTATCTCTAAGGAGATGGCATTTGAGCAGAGACCTCAACGGATGAGGGAGCAGGACATGTGAAATCTGGAGAAGATCTTTAAGGGGAAGGAATGTCAAGATAAAGATCCCAAGGAGGGGAGTTATGTAACTATTATAATAAAAAATCATTAATATAGATAAATTAATGAATAGCATTTTTGGAGTAATTGCTGAGCCCCTGAATGCACCTACTTTGTAGGAGAAAAATAGTCACTGCATGTGTAAGTTTCAGGAGGCATTTGCTGTAAAAATCTTACTAATCCAATCCTAAGACTGCTGTGTTTGTTACTGAATAACTTTTCAGTAAGCATTCTGAACCTTTATCTTATATGATAATCTTTGAGATGACAAGAGTCCTTTGAAACTTTATAATGTTCGCAGAATACTTAAGATACCTGTGTTGTGACACGTATCCTGCATGACCTGGTGTTAGAGTTGTTTGTGCATTTGTCATGCTTCCCAGGTAGAGTGGAAACTCTCTAGGGGCACAGAACCTGTCTTTACCTTTGTATCCCACCTACTCTCCTGTGGGGGTCTTCCGCACAATGGGTACTCAATAAATATGTATTTTAAATGCACATAATTATAAAAAAACACAAAGTTTAGGACACATCCAAGCAGATTCCATGTCCCACTCAGATGCCCACTCATGTGTACCCACAGCAAGTGCCTGCCCCCCACACCCACGCTTTTGGAAGGATTCCACTTGAGCCAGAACCAGAGTTTCTTATTTTGTGACTCTCCTCAGCACATCATACATCAGGCCAGGAGATGAATTTCTCTGCCTTCTTTGGCCTGGCCTGTTGCTTCCTCTTAGAATGTTTTTATGGATAAGTAGTCTATTTTGTTTTGCATTGGTCACAGCTAAGAAAAAATCTGACCCCACTTACCAGAGCAGTGCGATAACAGTTTGACAAACTGAGGTTTGTTTAAAATAATGTGCTTTAATGGATTAATGGCCTTTCAGCTGAAAAAGATCACCATCAGCTGAAATGGTGGGTTGAATGCTAAAATTTGATCAGACAGCCCCTGTGAATCTTAATATCTTTAGAATTTCACATAGCTTTTCCACCCCTGTACAATCTAGAGGTACTGGCTTTTCTAAACATTTATAAATACACTGATTATTTTTGGAGATGAAATCTCTTTTAATGTTTTGAAATGTAATGCAAATATACATTTTCTGTGAATATAAAGCTCTCTGAGCATTTCCTACCTATTTCATCAATCAAGTTAATAAATCCTGTATGAACAATAGCTACCACTTATTAACCCCCTACTATAGGCCAGCCATTTTATGTATTTCACGTTTAATCCTTGAATCAACTCTGCATGAACGATGTCAACCCAAGTTTAAAGATGAGGAAACTGAAGCTCAGAAAATTTTAATAATTTACCCAATTAGTGAGTAACAGACCTGGGATTCAACACATCTGCTGGGCTCTGAAATCCATGTTTTTTTCCAGTACGTTGCAAACATCTTGTACTTTTTCTTGGCAAAAAAATTTTTTTGGAATGAGAACAATCTGAAGTCTTTAACCCTAATACAGAAATAATTCCTTAAACTTTCAACATTTATTCATCAAGACATTCATTAAGAACCTACTCTTGCTTATGTCCTGTGCTAGCTGCTGATGAAACAGCGTTTATAAGGTAGAACACTTCTCTAAGAGAAATTGCAAGTGTAGCTGGGAGGGCAGAAGCATATGCAGCCAATGAAAACGCAGCTGGGATGAGGATTATAGCAGAGCTACAAACTCAGGGCTAAAGGACACAGGTGAGGAGGAATTTGGTTGGGACAGTGGCAGTTGAGGAAGGATCATTGTTTCATCCATGCCTTGAGGGATGAGGAGCATCCGCTGGGCAGAGAAAGCCTGGAAGGATATTCTAGTCCACGTGACCACAAGAATGGCACAGTTGATGAAGGTGGGTGGGCCCGCAGGGAAGCGTCTGTCACTTACTGAGGCTGGAGTGTAGTACTGAGTGTGGAGGGCAGTGGTAGGATTGAAAGTTGGGACATGTCAGCAAAAGTGACCTGAGAATTCAACCTAAATTGAACACTTGGCACCTAGTTTCCAACAATTTTGGCTTTTCGCCTTTTGGTCTTTTACCTTATTTCTTTCCTGATTATTAGAATTATGCATATTTGTAGTGGAAACTTTGGAAAGTACAAACTAGTGTAACAAATCAGAAAAAGTCACCCTTGTCTAGTATTGCTAGCATAGTCATGCTTTTTTTCCCTTAATTCACATATTGAAGAGAATTTTGAATATAAAACTTTGCAATAGGCTTTTCTTACTTAACTTCTTATGGTGAAGCTCCGTGTTAACATCACCATACAATCAACTGTGTCATAGGTGTGTGTTTGGTGCCTGCCCATCCCATGTCCCTGTCTTTGGGGTTACCTTGTTTCCAGACCTGCTGAGAAACAGGTAGGCCTCACCAGTTCCATGTGAATGGGATGTCCTTTTGCCCAGTGGCCTTAAATGGCTGAACTATGTATAGACACCTGACCAAGTTGGGCTTACTGTATCTTCTTCCCAGACGTTTGGGACAAAGGCACTGAAGGATTGAGTTGGTACAATGGTGCTGGTTTCTGGAGCCAGATTTGGCATCAAGGCCAGTTAAAACCACATGCAAACTAAGTTATAGAGGAGGAGTAGGCACAGTTCCCTTCAGAAGAGAGAGTAGAAGAGGCATGTGGAGAGCCAGAGAAAAACCAAGTGGACAGGGAGAGATGGAGACAGGAGAGAGGAGAGAGAAGCTGCTTTATCACTCTCCTGTTCCTATGAGGTCCAGCTGTAGTTCCTGTAGTTCATTTCAATTAGATTTCCCACAGGTTTTTCACAGGAAGTCATTTGAATGGACACCCAATCCCTCAACCAAAACATTCCTACCTATAGCATTTTAACTTTTTTTAATCCGAAGAATTTCCGTTTTTCCCAGTTTTTACTTTCAGTGTTTTAAAATATATACATGCTTTAAAATTTTTGATAGTTATATCTTTGATTTTTTTCCTCTGTCATTATTTACATTGCATTTAAACTTAAATTATTCTTTCCCTTAGATCAGGTAAAAATTTACCTTTATTTTTTCTGTGGGTTTGAAAAAAATGATATAACTCTTCACATTTAAATCTAATTCATATGGAATTTATTTTGGTGTATGTCTTTTTCATGAGGTGGGGATATAATTGAAATGCTTTGTGAAGACCTAAAGGGGTGGGATAGGGAGGTTGGGAGGGAGGCTCGAGAGCGAGGGGATATGGGGACGTATGTATACATGTGGCCGATTCACTTTGTTATACAGCAGAAATTAACACAATACTGTAAAGCAATTATACTCCAACAAACATAAAAAAATTATTTTTTTAACACAATTAGTTTAGTTGTCCCAGAATCATCCTCCCCTTTCCCACTGATTTTTGATATTTCCTAGATCATATGTTTATATAAAATTCACATAGGTCTCTTACTAGGCTATCTATTCTATTTATTCAAAAGAAAATGTTTCTAGTCTATGGACAGCAATGATCCCTGGAGAAATCAACTAGATTTAGAAAATGTTGGTGTTAAGTTAGAGGACTTAGGTTACCAAATCATTTTATTCCCATAATTTGACCCTCCGCGTCTCTGAATGACAAGTTGATATTTATATTTGGGTACTTCCATCTTCTTTCTGGGGCAGCTAGGGTAACCCTGACAATTTTGGTAATTTCTGAAGACTAAGAATACATTTTATATTACAGATTTCAGCTTATGAAATTGTTTTTATTTTAGAAAAGAGTTTTACAATGTGCTAGATTTGAGCACCTGACAGAGGTGACAAGCACATACTGTTATTTTCTCTTTTTTGCTTCCCTGGTAAGCATGTTAATTGATTAGGGTTTTCCTTAGCACTGAACTTGGATACAACAACAGAATCCTTCTTTTTTTTTTTTTTTATTAATTAATTATTTTTTGGGGGGGTACACCAAGTTCAATCATCTGTTTTTATACACATATCCCTGTATTCCCTCCCTCCCTCGACTCACCCCCCACCCTCCCTCAAGTCCCCCCCCACCCTCCCCATCCCAGTCCTCTAAGGCATCTTCCATCCTCCTTCTTAACACAGTGCTTCAAGCAACTACTATTATCAACTGGTATTGCCTGGTAAAACTATCTATTTTCAGATTAATTCTAGAAAACAATATAAATGCCTAGATTAAAGGTAAAATAGAGGAGCCGTATTATGGAAATGGCTGGTATAGATTTAAGGCTGTATTCTTAAAAGTTTTGACTGTAGTCACTAATAATTAAGACATTTTACATTTCACATTTAACCATATAAAGAGGATAACAATTGGACAAAAAGATTGATGCATTTCGGGACTTCCTAGGTGGCACAGTGGTTGGGAATCCACCTGCCAATGCGGGGCACATGGGTTTGAGCCCTGCTCCAGGAAGATCCCACATGCCATGGAGCAACTAAGCCCACGAGCCACAACTATTGAGCCTGCTTGCCGCAACTACTGAAGCCCGGCACCTACAGCCTGTGCTCTGCAACAAGAGAAGCCACCGCAATGACGAGCCCGCACACTGCAATATAGAGTAGCCCCCACTCGCTGCAACTGGAGAAAGCCTGTGTGCAGCAACGAAGACCCAATGCAGCCGATAAATAAATAAATAAATTTATATAAAAAAAGACTGATGCATTTTAGGAAAAGATACTTTATGCTAATTCTGCAATATTGGAATGAAAATAGGTTAGCTTTTTAAAAAATTATTATTTAAAAATAAAACACTTTAGTGTTTAACATTCTCAGAGATTGGTATAATCAGACGGAATGATTTTTGTTTCAACCTCTTTGTGATTTACCTGAACTGAAAAATCCAAATTTTTATTTCCCTGAATTTAAGTAGCCCCTCAAGGCTTAGAATAAACCTCAGTAGAAATTTGCCAATATGTAGAAAAAGTTTGTACTATCATCAATTTTCAGGTCAGGCAATAGTCGTTGTTTGTTGTAGATCTATAGGTTTGAGGATTATCATCTCTGCTTATGCCTTATCATTAGTTAGTTAAAAACAACAACAACAACAACAGTTTTGGTCTGGATTCTAATGTTTGCAAGCTGCGTGACCTTACTCAGCTTACTTAAACTTCTAAATTTGAAACCCTACAATAGGGTTTGTATTACTTAAAAATTTAAACTTGAAGGTCTCATCTTTTAAGAAGCTTTGATCATTTCAGCTATAGTTTCCATTTTGTTCTTCTGTCAGTATTATATCCTACATTAAACCAAATAAGATGAAGTGATGCTAAGACATGTTCAAAGTGAAGTGATGCTAGAGGTTTGTTAAACTGAGTAAGGCCAAGTGAAGCTAGGGGCACACTTAGATGTTGGATGAAGATGGAGAGTGGAGGAAAAGTATGGCGACCGTGCATCTCCCAAAGCAGACTGCACAGTATTAAATTTCATTCTCTGGTTATTTAGCATTTGGCTTTGGCATTTAAAGTACACAGAGGAAATATTTCTAGTGTTTAATAACCATTGTTTCCATCCTTGTCATTAGGATCCAGAAGTTTCTAAGATTGCAAGTGCTTCAGAAGTGTAATCAATACCCTCTGCTAGAGCTCAAAGTTGGAATGTCTTATTGTCAGGATTTCAGTTATGGCAGACTTTTCTTTTCTGGTAGTCCAAAAGTGAGGCATCCCTGCGCTTAACCAGCACACCTTACTAAAGAGACCTATTGAGAGATTTATGATGCTTGGTTGTAAGATAAGATGGCATTCATAGGAAACTGGTGATTCTGGCTGGAAAAACAAGCAGACAGTTGGAGATAGTTCAGAAGTATCTGCTTCTACAGTCCAGAAGGTAATGTATTTCAGACTTAGAGAGTTTCAGTGAGGTGGCTACTGACTTCAGAGTTAAAGACCATGGAAATTTAACCTGTTCTCAAGTTTTTATGATTGTGTGGAATAACTGCCTCATTGGTTGATGATTAGAACGTTGAAAAGGTGGAAAGCTTGTGATGTTATAATTCAGCATACTAATGAAAAGTACATGTGTAAAAAACAGATGATTGAACTTGGTGTACCCCCCCAAAAATAATAAATAAATAAATTTCATAAAAAAAAAGTACATGCTCATGGAAATAAAATTTCATTAAAAAGGTAAGGCTATCAAATGAAAAGTATGTCTTTTTCCATTAGCCATAGCCTTAATCCCAAAAGTTTACCACTCGTGATATTTTCTGCTTTTAAAGCTCCTCCAATGGTTATCACTATAGCTCTAAATATCTATTTTATATAGAACTTTAAATATCTATGTCTTGGCTTATAAGTTCAAACTTACTTTTTAACTTCTTGCTGTGAAAAATGACTATTTCAGCTCACATCTATTAACCTTCTTCCTTTTTCCCCAGACCACCTCCAGCACCCAGTCTTGGTCAGTTCTACCATTATTTTTACATTGCCAAGGTTTATAGCATATTCATCCTGAGTGGTAACTTTGTCTTCCATGTTTTATCTATATATTGATTCTGAAAACCAAATAGAATTAAAAATTACTTACAGGGGAATTCCCTGGTGGTCCAGTGGTTAAGACTCTGTGCTTACATTGCTGGGGGCCGGGGTTTGATCTCTGCTCAGGAAACTAAGATCCTGCAAGCTGTGTGGCATGGCCACAAAAAATTTTAAAACTTTTAAAAAATTACTTGCAATATTTTGATATTGCTCAATTTTATTCATTGTAGAACCAGAATGTGACTGTAGACGAGATGTAATTTATATTCTTAAAACAAATGTGCTTGAAGTAGAATACTTCAAGTTCCAAGTTCAAGATTCTCTTTTCTTAGATTCCATAAATTTCTTATAATCATGCTTCATATTTTTGCCATGAATTTTTGTACAGCATTTTATTTTTCCTGGAATTTCTACTTTCCTTTAATTTTTCTTGTTGACATCAGAAACATAAGCCTTCTTCATTATGCACCACTCAGAAGTCAGGCCACAGATTCTTCGGTCAGCTGCATTAGTGTCTTCTCCCTTCCAGGTCCCTAGTTCTAGGGGTCTTTTTGTGGAGTAACAGCTCCCACCTTTATTGTGGTTTCTTTTGTGCCTTTTCTTCTACTCTAAGTAGTGCCTTTTTCTTTTCTGTTTTATCCATTAGTGTAATCTCATACACCATTCATCTTCAAGATGGTAATTGCAGGATTATGTTTGCTCTCAGGTTGAAGGTTTTACAATTTGAAAATTTAAACATATTATTTTCATCTAATTATCCAAGAAATATTTATTAACTACCTACCATTATTCAGAGATAGGCATTGTGGGCAATATAAAAATGAATCAAACACATCCCATTCCTCTTTAAGTAGAACAATAAGAGAGATCTAGCTCTGTAAATAGTTATAAAATATAAAGCAGGAAGTGAGAAGTATCATAGGAGAGATGCAGGTAGGTAATCCATATAATGTGAATCCTTTTTCTTTCTTTCTTTTCTTTTTAGAGGAAAGATAGTATTGATGAACTTTAAAGGAGTGAGGAAAAAAATTGGATTTGGGTCAGAAGACTTGGGTTATGTCTTGGTCCTTACTAAGTATGTGATTTGGACAAGCCACCTAACCTTTTCCACCCAGGCTTTCTCTAAAGTGGGGACAATAGTACTTTTCTTGCTTATAGCATGTAGCTATTGGGAGGCTCATAAGAGACGATAGACACTTTTTTAATAAACAATTTATGCAAAAGAGGCATTCTTTCTTTCAGATAACAGTCGAATATTTGTTGTTTAAAACAGGGGATTAATTTATCCTTCTCTAAATCCTAGGAGGGGTGCCATGAGTCAGTCCTAGGAATAGTGGCATGGATTTCATTTAATTTTTAATAGGCAACACATAAAGTAGCAAAGAGCCTCTCTTTGATGCCTCCATCCAATATTGCTCTCTTACTGGCTTAGTGAGAGCCAGTCATTTTGTGATGCTGAATGCCTCACAAGCCCTTGCTGCGAGGTATTTTGCCCAGAATTCAATTTTCCCACAGACCCTGACATTTGTCTGTTTTGTTTTCCTTGATTTTCTCTAGTTCTTTCCTAGTGCCCACTCTTTGCTGGAGGTAGCTGATATAGCATATTGTAAGTGGGCTAAAGAGGCATCTGACTAAAGCGGTGGTTCTCAGCCCTAGCTGCACAGGTTCTCCTCCTGACTGAGAAGCTTTAAAGACACATGGATGGCCAGGCCCATCCCAGAGATTTCCATTTACTAGTCTGGGGTGGGTCAGATATTTTTAGTTAACAAATTTCCCCAGGTGATTCTAATGCACAAACACTACCGAGAACCACCAATACGTTCTGCTCTAATTTTGGAGTGCATGCTCGCCTGGAGAGCCACCCCTAACATCTTAGCATCTGGGATGAGAGGACAAACGGAGGCCCACAAACCGTATGTCTACAGATGAAAAAGTTCTAAATCAAGCTAACAAACTGCTAAATGAAATATGTTCTTTTTTTTTTTTAACTTTGACAGCTATACCTCCATAATGACAAAATAAAAATAATGTGGGTGAAGCCATGTTTTTTATAAAACAAAGCTGGCAAAATGTTAACGATGATTAAACTTAATTATTATTATACATGCTTTGGTATTCTGTTGATGGGCCAATGATGTTTGAATGAGTATTTAAATACATGCATATTCCATCAATTATTAGTAAGATACATTTTCTCTTTAACAAAATCACTATGTTGTTATACTTAATACTTTTTATAATTTAGGTGCTGTTTATAGAAATGAACTAAAGGATTAAAAGTAAAATGTGTTTGTACATGTACAATCAAAAGTGTACAAATTGATTATATTTTGTCAAAAATGTAAATGGAAAATTAAAAAATTAAAATTATCATATAAGCTTTAAATGTTACATTTATCCTAAAATATTCAAGATTTATCAAATTAAGGGATAAAATACAAATTATAATTAATGAATCTAACAGTTCCTAAATAAAGCTGGCATTTAAAATTTATTTTTAAAATTTGACTTTTTATGAATATAAGACTGTTGCACAGTTTCAATGTTGAAAGTTCATCTGGTTGCCAACATAAGGAATTTGCATATTATATCTAGATCCATGAAAAGATAAATTTAAGAGTAACAGGAATTACTTAACATTGTAAAATATTCAACCTCTGTCAGCAACTATTGCAAATATAGTGCTAATTGTGAGTACCTCCAGAATCACAGAGTGGTACCCGAAGAGAAGCAATAACTCTCAGTTATGTGAGAATGTATTCCATTCATTTTGAGAGGGAAGGTTTGATAAGTGAATTCATTTGCCCTTTCTCTTGCCTAGGCACTTTTGCTGTTCAAATCCTCCTCTGCTCTGGAGCAGTGTCCACTTTGACTTTTGCAGTTCGTACAATCCATAAACGTTCACAGCATTTGGTCACAGTTGCCTTTTGTTTTGAGGACACAGGACAAGACATATGGAGAAGCCTAAAATGTGTTAGTCACGAGACAGAAAGTTTAGGGTTCTGGGTGACAGTATTGAGTGTCAAATCCTTAGTCGTGGCAGAGATGCTCCTGTGTTTCTAATATATATATATTGTGTGTGTGTGTGTGTGTGTGTGTGTGTGTGTGTGTGATATACGAGACCCTCCAAAGAGTTCTTGGTGGGAGATATCACAGACATTGAGCATCTTGAGAGCAGGGAAGGATTCTCTTTCATTCATCTTTGCAGCCACATTACTCAGCTCCTTGCCTGGCTTTTAGGACATGCTCAGTGGAGGTTTGGTGAGTTATTGGATGAAGTACCACCTGGTGAAATCTTTGGGAAGTGTTGCCTTCCTCCCCTTTTTCCTAAAAACATAGGCCATTCACATTCTAGGTCCATGTCAGGGACATCAATTCTGACCAGAGCAGGTCCAAATGTTCTATTCTGGAGCTCAGTTACTACAGAAGATCTGACCTGGGAGCAGCCCATCTTGACCCTCAGTTATAACCCTGCGGCTGTCCTAAAGGGCCTCCTTATATCTCATCAGTTGCATATTATGTAGATTTCCATCATTTCTTCTTTTCTTATTCCTTACACTAAGACAGCTTTTTGGCCAGTGTTTATGCCTCCAGGGAATAAAAAGTAGCATAGCATCTGGTGGAAGTTTTCTCCCTTATTCTGAATCCAACTCAACTGTCAGAGCCTTCTCCAAAATTTTTTATGAGCCTCTCAAGAAATGGAACTTCAACAAGCAGAATCCAGATCATGGACTTGTAAACCAAGCACTGGGCAGGAAGCAGGGTGACTTGGATTCTATTCTCTCTCTGACATTCATTAGCTGTATGACCTTGACTTAACTTCTTAGGACTTTAGATTCCTCATCCATGAAATTGAGGGAATTGTACTAGATCTCTAAGGTCACAACTGCTCAAAACATATGTACTTTTATGCTAAAAATTAATTGAACAAAATGTTTTCTAGGTTTTGCGTATAGTGATGAACTATGACAAGGGCCTTTTAGGACTGTTAGGTGGGCAGACAGCAGATTGAATAGATATTTCTAATGCTTATATGGCTTGAAGGATCTGGCTAAGTGATATTTGTTTATTGACTCATTAAGAGCAAAGAAAGTCTACATGAGAACCATTTATTCACCACCATCCGTGTAAGGTTTAAGGCTTCAAAGGTGAAGCAGCCAAAGTGCCTGTTCTTAAGAAGCATGCAAACAAAAGCGACCATTGGTATCACTGCGAGTTTTTCAAAGTGCAGAGGGAGGCTCAAAGAACAAAGAGGTTCATGCTGGAGAAAAGGGGTGGGAGTGTCAGGAAGGCCCCCACAGGCAGAGAACCCTGAGGGGAGTAGCAGGATTACTTCATCTCTAAACTCCCCAGCAATGCGAGAGCTGTCTGGGTGGTAGTTTCGATGAGGCTCCTCTTTTTGGCAAACCAATGTAACACCAGTGATTGGAGTTACTACAGAGGATGAGCCAATGAACATTAGACTTGGTTGTGGGCATTTGATTCATGTGCTTTTCTATGGCAGCGGAAGGTTCAGGTTTCAAATGGTGCATATTTTCCTGCAAAGGGCCCAGGGGAGGACATACTGTTGAACAGAGCCTTAGAGATGGATTTACGGGCACGTTGCTCAAGCTCTTAGATTACTTGTCTCATTAACAGTAGGTGGGGGGTGGGAGGGAATGGCTAGGGGTAGAGGAAGGAAGAGGCCAGAGTTGCTTGGTATGCAAATAATTTCGTATTTATAGACTCAGGGCTCTGAGAGCAAAAAATTCCCATACCTGCTTGTGAATCATCTCAGCCAGGGAACTTAGTACTGAGTCTGCATATAGCAAGTTTTCAAGAAATATTCTCTGCAGTCAATGAAGAGTTACTAAGTACCTACTATGTAACAGGCACTATTGTAGGCACTTGATAAGTATTTGTGGAATAAATTAATTTAGTATAACAAATAAAATGCCAAAGAACAACCAAATAGCCTATATGAGCATTTGGTTGCTATAAAATAGGGATGAAATATTGATTAACCTCTAACCACATATTATACAAATGCATCCTTCCCTGAATATGTAGCTTGCCAATGTCATCCAAGGGAACAATAACTTTTGTCCTTTTAAAATATTTACTTGTTAAGTAAAAGAGGAAATGGAGAGATTTGTTTGGCTTTGTATTTATACTGGGTACTCTTCTAGCTATCTTTCTCTACCATTTTTTTCTTATATCAGACATAGATATTTGGGATCACTTATGCAATACTGCAGCACTGAAGACCCAAAGTTGACATTCTAAATAGTTTAAAGTTAACAGAACCTCCTCTTAATGTTTATGCTGTCAGAAGCAGGGGTGGAGGGGAGGAGGGTATGATTCAGGTACACTTGAATCATTTCAGGACTATAAGGGGCAAAAACAACATGAAAGGTTTTTTTAAAATTATATTTGGAAGATTGGGAAAGGGAAAAGAAATAAAGAGCACCGATGCAATGCTCATTTCATAATCTTTTATTATAAAGGATATAGTATTCTCATGACATTTGAAAACTTGCAGCTTTTATTATGAATGCTCCACTTTTTTTGTCACAGGAAAATAGTGTTCATCAGCCCTAGTCTTTAGCCACCTAATGTACAATTGCATTTGAAAATCACATCCAGTAAAGCTAGAAAAGCTCCATTTGTTGTGTCAGAGAAAATGGTCTCTTCAGACATCACCCAGACAAAAACATCACAATTATGTGTCCAAGCTCTCCAGATCAATCCAAACTCTTCCTTTTGGATCAGCCCTTTTTCTTTCAAAGCGCTCACAAAAAATTTAGATAGGACCCAGTAGGAAAAACAAAACAAAACAAAAAAAAACCTCTATCTGAAAATGGCCAAAGGAATTCTCAAAAAAATATATTGGAGAAAGATAAGAGTTACCTGGAAGATGAGAAATAGAGGAAAGGAAACTTATTTAGCTCCTAGCGGTCTCAACCAGCTAATGATTATCTGAAGAAGCAAAAAAAAGTTGCATTGGAATAGAGCTTTAGCAGGTTGGCTCATCTTCAGCTCAATTTACTGATGATGCTAACTTAGTACCCCTCAATTTAATGGCTACATCTGGACCCAAATTTCCTTGTGGAAGGCTCATGCCTTTCTTTGAACTTTGTCTTATCCTCCCTCACCTTCTAGAATTTGAATTTTCCCCATCATCTCTGAGTTCTGCTTTCTTTATCTTTTCCAGCTGGCCTTTCCTCATCATTGGGCACCAAAGTGGACTTTCAATGTTTACAGGTGTTTGTGAACATGAGACAGTTTGCTGGCTGAGAGGTATGGTGACAAGTTAGAAACAAGGTATTGAAAGGTAGAGGGAAGGAAATGACAGTAAGGAAAACAGTCTTAAATCAGATTCTTAAATACTCAAATAATGTTTGGAAGAATAAATGAACTTCTAAAATTGTGCAGTTTTAATTTATTGTGTCATGGTTGTAGAGGTGCTAAAATCAATGTCAAGGCTCACTTTTCACCTGGGATCCAACTAGAAGTTAAATAATGATTATTTAATTTCTTAAAAGAATTTATTTGTAATCAGTCTAACTTAATCCAAGCTATTTTTTATTTTCAAAAGCTGTGGTGTGAAACTTGGTATTATAATCTTATGGCCTATTCTTTTGTATATTAAAAACTAGTAAAGGGGAAATAAAAACCTGTTCCCAGTGCCCTGTGCCCTGAATATAAAACTTTATAGTATTTCTCACTTGTATGTTCCAGGGTTCCCCAAAGAGTAGACAGTACGTAGTTTTGGGTGGGGAAGAGGACTGTTAACTGGTGGTGTCAACTATAGCATAGAGAAAAAAGGTGACGCTTGAAAAATGTCCTAAAGCAGTGCTTGTCAAATTTTATTGAGCCTCAAAACTACCTGGAGGGGTCCTTAAGACATATATTGCTGGGGCTGTATCTCAGAGGTTCTGATTCAGTGGGTCTGAGATGAGACTCAAGAATTTGCATTTCTAACAAGTTCCCTGGAGAGACTGAGCTCCTGGTCTGGAAAATCAGAATTGCTCTAAAGTCTGGGGGCATTTGAAAAAGAGAAAGAGAAGAGGAATGGTGCCGTCTGTAACAATACAGTGAGAGAGGTTGATTGGTTTTGCATGCCAGCACTTTAATACCAATAAGATGCCCCCCCCTTTTTTTTTAAAGTGCTTTATTTTAAGATACAGATGATTCCCTTTGAGTACCAGGTACCTTGTGTTTCCTTGACATTCCTCTTCTAGGGAAAGTTGAGTCTATTTGCTTTCTAGCTGCCTGTGCTCTTCAGTACACAAGGCACCATCAAGAGGTACCCACAAGTAACTTGGACCCTGCAGAACTAAGGATACTTGTGCCCAGCAAGGGCTCAGGAAGATGAATAGTCCATATTTTAGTGTCCACATGCCATTAGTAAAACATGTGCTTTGTTTAAAATGTTGTCTAATTGTAGTTCTCTCATTTGGAGCTCAGAATAAGTTGGGATAAATTATGTGGGGGATAATTTGTAAAAAATGTCTGCTAATATAGGAGAGAAAAAAGAGAGCTTAGTGTGAGACAACTTAGGGGAGATGTCTGTGTGCTCTACTTGAGAGATGATGTGGATGCATTGTGGCTGGAGGAGTTTGGTTTAGGGTGATAGTGTCTGTAACTTCAGAAGAGAGATTGGGTCTGGACAGCAGAAAAAGTTTATTTGAAGAAAAACTAGCAAGTCTGAAATTTTGCTGTGTGTGTGTGTGTGTGTGTGTGTAGACTGAACAGTTCTTACTGTGATATCATAGTTGGAATGTCAGTATTAACATTGATTTCACCAACTCAGGGGTGTGTCTTCTGTGAATTCTTTAGGATACCAAGAGAGCCAAGCCAACTGGATAAGGGCCTCTTTCCAAGATAAGTAATTTATTTTCTAGTCCCTCAGTCACCTGAAATGTTTGAATTCCTCAGGTTGTGTTTGGAGGCTTGAAGCTCTCGTGTACTAGACCATGAGAAATTCCCACCCCCTCCCAGGTTTCAGGTTACAGTCTCTGTGCCCAAAATAGCATGATCGTCCCTTCCTTAGCTGACCCTGGCACTGACCTGAGCAACTGGAACATTAAAAAGAACGAGTTATTGTTCCTACAGGATCTGTGACTAGAAGAATCTACTGCAGTCTAGACTGGGAGGGAACTTTGCTAAGTCCAGCAACCCACATTCCATCCATGAGAGTCACTTGAGTGAACAAGTACATATTTGGAATATAAATGCACATTGGGATATTTGGGGCTGTGGGTCAGTCATCTTAATACTGTTTGCTTTAATTAGATCCACACTTTGTTTATGTAATTAAGAGAATGGAGTTTCAAACTGGATTGGGAGAAGGAAGGGAAAAGCAGAGAGAAACATACAAGCTTTTGAAATTAGTCACATTTTCAGGACTTCAATTACAAAATCTAAACAAAACAAAACAATTAATATACTTGTTCCCACTGATGAATTTCATTTTTGTAGTTCTTTGAGAGGGATATTTGAACTTTTGGTTCAAGTTTAGAGACTAAACTTCAAATACTATCAGTATTCAAATACATCATGATTTATTTTCCAATCTATCTTTATAAAGTACAAAAATTATATTTTATCCCTAATTTCAACACGTTCAAATCTGCAACGTCTGAGGCATAAAAAATGGCCCTTGAAAATTCCACTTACTTTGATTTTCCCAGGAGGTAAAATTATGATGCTTATTCAAAACAGCAGAAATGGATCCAATGCCCTTAAAACACAGAAGGGTGTTTTAAAAACATATTAATAGATACAAACAAAATTGTTACTGACCTGGGTTCTTGGCCTCCTTAATCGATAGAAATTGTAAGAGGCCAGACAAGAAATTTAGCCAAGGCTTTCCTAGGGCCCCTGCTGCAGCAGGGGGAAGTAACAGGGGAGGCAAGCTGGTTCCTTACATGGGGTGAGGGCAGGGGTGGGTCCAGGGTTGGGCCAGAGGAGTGGCTTAGGTGGTTTGCCCACCCCTTTGGTGGTGGTATGTGCAGGGGGCATGCACAGTACCCTGTTTTTATCCCAACACCCTGCTTTTGCTCTCAGCTCTTCAGAAGTGGCAGCTGGGTTTTTGGTCTTTTTGTATCTTGTCCATAATTTGCCTCAACTGTGAATGCAAGCAGTTATTTTTAGTCCCTTATAGTTTCTTTTATTTTGTTGCTCAAGGAGACATTTGTCCAGGTGTGAGCACTGCAGCAAAGGGTCCCAGGTCCCAGATCCCAACCTGTCTCAGAATCTCTATAATAACTTCCTAGGGAAAATGTAGAAGGTAAATGTTTTTTTAGTTGTTATTTATTGTACTCTAAAACTTTTGAGACATATATAGAGAGAGAGACAGACAGACAGCCAGAAGAGACAGAGAGAGAGAAAGAGAGAGAGTCATGTTCTACCTCCTTGCATTCTACTAGCCTCATAAGGATACTGTTCTCTTCCCAGGAGGGGCTGGTATTAGGAGGGAAACATCTGTCCTCTTCTCCTTATTCCATATCTAACTGGTAGGGCTGGGAGGAGGATAGTAGTCCTGAGACTTGCCTGATGTATATGGTCTCCTTTTCTGCAGTGTGCCGTGAAAAATTAGTTACAAAAATTGGCCAATATCGAACGCCATTTTTTTCACCTAGCCTTGTCAGTTTATGAACTGATACTGTATTTTGACTACATGACTTTTGTGTCTTCTTTTGATGGGTCCCAAATTCAGAGCAGATTTAAGGTGGGCAGCAGTCAATACCCTAAAACTCCTCCAAGAGACAGTGCTGCTGAGATTCCCTAAAGAAAGTTACTTTTGGAATTTCCCTTTGATATGGCTTTAATGTTTTTCCTACTCTTTAGCTGGGTCCATGAGTAAAGAGCAGAAGGGGTGGGAGAAATTCATTATTTCCTTTGCTCCTACTCCACCACCACCGCACACACGCCCCATTACAACTACTTACGTACAAACTGCCTTTCCCAGTCTCTCACTGCTCCCTGATCCTGCACCACCAGATACTGTGTTTTCTTTTTCACTGTCTTTGCCCTTTTCTTACATTCTCTTTTTCCCTCTTAACCTATACAACTTTCCTGGCTCACAGGTTTTACGTTGTGCTAAGCCTGTCCCTCAAGTGGGATTGATCAAATACTACATTGTAAAGTCACCTATATTGTATTATCTCTTGTGTTGTTGTCATTGTGGTTACATTTCATTCTACTGTTATATAACGAGGCCTGAAATCTCTTTGAGGGCAGCCTCTTAGATTTATACTTGCTGGTATGTCTCAAAATGCTTTGCAAATATTAGATGCTTCATAAATATTAGTTGGTCAATTTACCTTGGACAGTCTTTGTAGTATTGTTTTCAGGTAAATATTAAAATATAAAAAAAATTAAAATATTAAAATATTAAAACTAGAAAGATGGGATCTCCAGGTGACTGATTCATTTCAGCCAATAGTTTTAAAATTTGCAAACTCTTATTAGTTGTACTCTTATTAAGTTGCTCGTGGAGGTTGACAGAAAGGAGTAGTTGCTTCTATTTTGGCTTCATACGAATAATAGTAACGTTCTTGAACTTCTGCCACACAACAGCCAAGCTAAGCATACTTTAGATATTATTGCATTTAATCATTATGACAACTCTGATGCTGCCTCTGTCATTATCCTGTTTCCCTAGAGAAGCTGAGGCTCCAATATATTGCCAGGTTGTAGGTGTCAGAGCTGGGATTGGAACTTGAGGCTTCTTGACTCCAAAGCCCAAACTTTTAGCCGTAATGCCATGCTGCCATAAAGCTTTTCCATGCTTATTCTCAAGGGGTTATTCAGGCATTCAGCAGGTGTTTTGTGCTCTTCAGCTCCGGTGCTAACCAGAGGGAATATGTAGGCTGCTAGTCTAGTAGTTGAGAATATTGCTCTGGAATCAGCTGGACCAGGACTTGAATCTCATACTTGTTACATACAAGCTGTTTGATCAGGAATGAATTTCCTAACTTCTGATCCTTAATTCCATTGCCTAAAATGTCAAGATAGTAATTCTGTTAACTGAGATAATGCCAACAAAACTCTTAGCACAGTGCCTGTAAGTGCTCAAGAAATCTGAGCTATTATAATTACAATCTTAATTCAAACTACTAAAAATTACTTTCGTAAAGGAAAGTGAGGAAATAAGCCAGTGGAGTCTGTGCAAAAGGGATGCTTGAAAAGACTGACAGAAATGCAGTCTCCCAGGGGCTTAGAAATACATAGCATATCAATATTCTTTTCTTTAGATACAAGAGTAATTGTGTGGCACCTACCAGTTAGCCCTACGAGGCTGCAAGCAGATCAATGAAGTCATGAAAGGATTTGGGGAATGAGGTCCTTAACAGCACGTTTCTGTGTGACACGCACAGCCTCCCCGCATACTGGTCCACTTCCTCTATTCAAGGCTCTAGCTGAGCCTTGCGCACGGTGTTGGAGAACTCTGAGGCATTTGGGTGGAATGCTGTCCTCAGAGAAGAAGGTCTACAGCAAGTCAGGAGTAAGAGGTTTCCCTTCATAGGACTGGGAAAGTTGGAGAGCTTTTTTTTTTTTTTTTTTTTTTTTGACCCTTTTCTGTCTTTCTTCAGGTTTTCTGCTTTGTTTCTTCGCTAAATGAACTTAGGGCTGTGATGGCTTTATATTTGAAAGACTGTGGTACTAGAAAGAACATCCTCTTTAGGGGAAGCAGATCTTAATTCCCCACTCACTAGTCTAGTGACCTTGGGGAAATCCCTGACCGTGGTCTTTAAAGTAGGGACCATGGTGATGCCACTTTTCCTGAACTCTCTGTTGTCATGAAGGTCAAGGAAGGTACAGGTGTGAAGTCCCAAGTTACACAAACATTTTGTTGAAAGGGCTGTCGTGCAGCTGCTTTGTACTTTTGTTCCTCCCCGAGTTCTCTTTTCCTTGCGTAATGAACTTTATGGGATATGTTCTCTTGCTCCCTGTGCCATTCGCTTCCAACCTTCCCCCTCCTGAATCTGTGAAAAAGAATAGGAAAGTTTAAGGACTAAAAAAACTAACCAGTATGTTTGTGCTGTTGGCCTTCATCTGCCAAGGCTGAGCATCTCGGTCCAGCCACGAACCAGTTACCCTTCTGGTTCTGGGTAATAGTCCTCCTGAAGGCTGGTTGGCAGGTAGCCCCACCGGGAACGCTGCTGTAGTTGTTCCAGGCCCAGTTCTCTTCCATGTGCCTCAGCTCCAAACCAGGTGTCTGCTCAGAGTCATTTCCTGAAATCCTATCATCAGGCAGGGGATAATGTGTTAGAGATGAAGCAGAAAGGCCTGAAAAGAGGAGTTCCTCACCTGCCGCTAAGTGAGGAAGTAGGAAGCAGACTTTTTCATTACACTATGCTGTGCTTCCTTCAGTCTAAGAAGCGGGGGAGAACCAGGGCCTGAAGACGGGAGGTTAGAGGAGTAGGCATAAAATGAAAAAAATGGAAGGACGACTCATGTCCTTTCCCAGCAGTAAAAACATTTATACAAACATACACATGTATCATAATATGTGCTTATGTAGTATAAGAATAGCTACATCTCCCAGCAGCTTAAGATAAAAATTCTTAAAGACCTATCTAGAATGAGGAGAATCTGAGAAAAATTCTTATCAGATATCTCTGGTCCAGCTCTAATTCTTACTTCAATTTTTTTTTTGAAATTTAAAAAAATATAGAAAAGAGCAGAGATGAAATTATAATAATCTCTATTTCTATTACTTAAAATGAACCATTGTTAACATCTTGACATATCTACTTTGTCTTTTTAAAAATAAAAGTAGTTTACATTATGTTTATAAAATTATAAATGCTATTTTGAAATAAAAAGCATTAAATTTAATATTAGTTGAACTTACAGAAGTAAGACTGGAGGAACTATTGAACTTCACTAACCTATTTCTTCATCTCATCTCATATTTCCTCTTTTATTTCATAGAAAAGCTGTCTAGAAAACATGAAAAATACTGATATTGGAATCAAGATTTTTAAGGTTAGTATTTTAATTTTCAACTTTTTTTTTTTTTCAACAAGCATTTTTTTTTTCACTGATGATATTTTTTTATTTTTTTATTTTTTTGGGGGGTACACCAAGTTCAATCATCTGTTTTTATACACATAGCCCCATATTCCCTCCCTCCCTCAACACCCCCACCCTCCCTCGAGTCCCCCCCACCCTCCCCGTCCCAGTCCTCTAAATTTACTCTGCTATGAAAGAATAGGGCCATAGTACTTTCACACATCTTCACATCCTCTCTCTCCCCTTTGCCTTCAGTTTTTGTGTTTTATTATTATTTTCACATTGTTTGGATTTATAACATTGCATCTTATTCTATAACTTCAATTTACATATGTTTAATAGTCAATATTTAAATGAATTGACTACTCACCATTAGTCTTTTTAAAAAAGACTATTTCTCTGAGTTTCTAATTTTGATTAAAAATAAGTTGGCAAGTTTTCATTGTCAAGTTTTTTTCAGACAGGCTCGTGGGTAGCCTGCTTTCTTAGTCCTTGCATGGTTCATAATGCTTTAATACTTGATTGCAGTTTTGGATATAACATTTTAGAGTCATGCTATTTTCACCTCAGAACAGTGGTTTCACTGTCTTACAGCATTGGTTGATCTAAGGCAGCCTGATTTTAGTTCCTTGTATGTTATTTGCTTTTTCTGTCCAGATGCCTGAAATTGTTTTACTCCTGAAATTCAGGAGCTTAACTAGAATCTGTCTTGGTGTAAAGTCCTGTATTAACTTTTCTCATAACACATGCTTTTTCCAACTATAGATAATTTTTAAAAATTTCCTTTGATTCAGATAAATTTTCTTGCAGTATATTTTTGAATATGTAACTATTCCATGTATTAGGGTTTCTCAAGAATATCAATTACCCTATGTCTTTTATATCAACTGTCTTTTTTTTCCACTGCTTTAATTAACCTATTTATACACGCATGTATCTTAATTATCTCTAGTCTTCATTCTATGCCAGTAATTTAATTATCAGTGGCACTTATTTGGCTCCTTGTTTTCTAATTTATTTCTTTAATGATACTGCTTTGGTTTTTCAATTTGTTTCCATAGGTCTTCAGTTTTCTTTTTCATAACATTCTTGTTTTATCATTTTATCTTTGGCCCAATATTGAATTGATATTGTTGTTAAGATATTCTGTGTCAAGAAGCATTTGTGAGAAAAGTTCCTTAAGACATGTTTCTTTAAGGTTGTTTTTGCTGGTTTTTGTATTTGTTTTGTGGACAGTATGCTTCCTTCTTTTCTGATTGTGTAAAAAATTGTCTCCCAATTGAATTGAAACAAAAAGCCCACAACTATGTTGAAACACCTACACATTTGGATTATAATTTCCTAACCAAAATCTCAGATAGAAACCAAGAGAGCAAAAGGGATTTGTACACAACCAAGGTGAACACGAGCATCTACACCGGAAGCTGACACCAGGTCAAGTGTTTCCATATCATGACTTGTTTTCTATTGCCACTCTGTTCAGTTCCCAGACCTTTTGTAGACTTTGTGTGCTTTTCTCTGCAGTCAGAGAATATTTCTAATTTTAGCTTGCTGGCTTGCTTAAGCACAAGTACTCACCTAGAGATAGATTAAGAAACTTTCCTTTAACCCACATTTTGTTTGTATGTTCACTAGAAAATGGATACATTGGAAACTTCTGTATTAAAGCATAAATTGTCATATGTTGGGAATCTTCCCTATAGAGTAAGAAACTTACCACATCCAACAATACTTCTTTGGCATCAAAAGCTAAAAAATATCTAATTGGCTGAGAAGATTAGGTGTAAAGCAATAAATGCAGAGTTAAATCTTTCTAAGGGAAACACCAACATATTCATAGGGAAGATGCAAAGACTTAAGACTTCTGTGGTATTTAAACTGTATTCAAGTAATAGCAAGATAATTGGTAAGAAAATTAACCAGCCTTATTTTTGAGAACTCAATTCATCACAATGCCCAGTGTTTTTATAGTTTCTCCTCAATGCTCTCACAGTTAGAAGGGGGCAATCCATTTCGATTACATGTGCTAAATTTTGTGGTCTTCCGAAATGGTACACAGTAATGGGCTGTTCCAGCAAATATAATCAAATTATTTCATTTATTTTAGCATGCAAATTCAAGCTCCCTAGTGCAGTTTAAAACAGAAAAAAAAAAGTTGCTGACGTGGCATATGCTGATGGCTTTGATTCTCCTTAGGCTGAGAGCAGGTAAAGAGTTAGCAAATTTTTGTAATTTTATATAGAAACATTACAGCAGCATGCAAAATGTTTAATAGTGTAGTGATTTTTGCTTGAAGTACATGTTCACCAGAATTTCCTTTTTAAATGACTACCCTCTGGAAATGTTTTAAAAACTCAAAATTTAAATTTTGTTAAACCTTGTCTAGGAGTCAATTCTATACACATAAGAAGGGGAAAACAACCCAACATCCTTTCAGTTAAAATGGGAGAAATGTAAAAGCTAGAAAAAACTAGATGTTGTAAGTAATGTTTCTCTTCTCTGACAGCTCATGATTCCTAGAGCATCTCATTGAGAAGAATCATTTTGGAAATCTGGGCCCTCTAGGGTTATAACCACAGGATAAAAGATGTCCCAGTCTCTTTTCTTGCCCTCTCTTGTGTTTATCAAAGTTTATATTTCCTTTCATTTGATGTCATAGTCATGGGCATATGTAATGCTTAAAATACATTTGCTTTAAAAAGCCAGGAGTAATAGAGAGTAAATTTAGCCACTCAAAGAAAGTGGTGCCAATCAGAGGACTTTACAGATAGGAATGGTCATTTATGTCCACTTTCAAAATCAGAACAGGTATTTGCTTGAGTACCTACTGAGATGGCCATTTTGCCAATTGGTACACATAGCAACACCTGCAATGAGCCTTGGGAGAAAACAATACAGGGCAACGCAGTGCTCCTTAGCACTGAATGAGAGGGTGTGGTGCCACAGGAAAGAGCAGTGACTATTGGGTCCCTGGGTTTTTGTCTTCTGGGACTCCCTGGTCAGAGCTGGAGATCTGTGGACCAGCTTTGCTGGCTGCTCAACAAATACAGTAACACTGGATTGTGACTCTGGGAGAGGAGCTGGAGTGCTTGGGAGGAGGGAGGTGAGTGGATTGACTGCTGAGGATTACACATCTTTATGCTGTGTCATCCAAATTCATGTCTGGTCATGTTTATGAGCTCTGGGTTCACATATCCATCCACTTTTTTTTGACACATCACATCTCGTAGACATCACAAAGTTAATGTGTGTCTGAAACAGGGCACTTAATTCTCTCCCCACTGCTTTGCATCTTCCCTACCTCATTAATGATACCTCTGTACCTTGGTTCAGTTACTCCCTAGAGAAAGTTGGGGATCACTCTTTTTTTTCTTTAATAAAGTTATTTATTTATTTTATTGGCTGTGTTGGGTCTTTTTTGCTGTGTGCGGGCTTTCTTTAGTTGCGGTGAGTGGGGGCTACTCTTTGTTGTGGTGCACGGGCTCCTCATTGCCCTGGCTTCTCTTGTTGCGGAGCACAGGCTCTAGGTGCGTGGGCTTCAGTAGTTGCAGCACATGGGCTCAATAGTTGTGGCTCACGGGCTCTAAAGCGCAGGCTCACTCGTTGTGGTGCATGGGCTTTGTTGCTCCGCGGCATGTGGGATCTTCCTGGAGCAGGGATGGAACCCATGTCCCCTGCATTGGCAGGAGGATTCTTAACCACTGCACCACCTAGGAAGCCCTGGGATCACTCTTGATAATTATTTTCTTCATCCTACTCCACACATCCAATCCATCGGCAAGTCATGCTAATTCTCTCCGCTAACTTGTAAATGTGCCTGGAATCTATCTACTTTTTTTCCCACTGGTCTTGACCACCATCATCTCTCATTTAGAATAAGACAGCAGTCTCCAAATTTACAGTCTGTTTTCTTTCCACACTTAACCTATGTTCCACTGGATGATGAAGTTCATCTTGCAAAACACACATCAGATTCTGTTACTGCCATGATTAAAAGCTTTCAACAACTTCTCAACAAACTTAAAATAAAGTTTAGGCTCCTCATGATGGATGCAAAACTCTAGGTGATCTGGCTCCAGCAGATCCCTTCACCCCTACTGTTTGCCCGACACCCCCAGGCTCGTGAGGCTGTAGCCACCCTAGGTCTATGTCAGTGTCTCAAGGTCTCATTCGCAGCTCTTCCCCATCTGAGGACCTCTTCTTTCTCGTGGACAGCACTCTCTCTAGTAGTCTCCATCTCAGCTTCTTGTTTCTTTTCTCCATTACACTTATTTGTACTTCATTACACTTATTTGTACTTCATTACACTGAAATTATTTTATTCATTCGCTTGTTTATTTCTTGTCTGTCTTCGCCTGTTAGTAGGTAATGACTATGAGGAAAGGGACCATCTTTGTGGCTCTGCCCTTCTTAGCAGCACTTAGAGGGAGCCCAGTAAATTTCTGTTGAAAGGATGAAAGAAGAATGTGAAGCAGGCAAGGCTGTAGCATCAAGACACATTGCAGGCTCTGCAGAGGGAGAAGCCCAAAATAAAACACAGGCAGAATCTGTAAAATTATGAACCAGAAGCAAAAGGAAAATGCCATTTGGTCACCAAATCCCAAAACACTGGGCTGTGGAGGCTGCCTCTGATATTTCAGGGAGATGATTTTAGAACAATAAACTTGTGAGCTGCAGTCATTAAGAGGTAAGCTAAGGGGGATATATAAATGAATGAGGATGAATATCAAAAAGGTTTGGACAGTTTTGCAAATGACAGTGTCATAAAAGGCCACCAAATAAGGCCTAGGTGACAAGAATTGTTATAGGTGAAGGCCAAGCAGATCCACTAGCCAGTCCCTTTTTTGAAGGTCATATCTCGTCAGTCTGGGTTTAATTCAGTATGAACAGAAGTTACCACCATGTTTTTGTTTTGTTTTGTTTTGTTTGAAACCAAGAGCTGTAGTAAGTGCTTTATTCTCCCAACTCTATTTGGTGCACGCTCGCATTGTACTGGTGAGGGAGCAGAGGCTTGAGAAGCTAATTAACCAGCTGTAGGTGGAAAGGGGAAGAGCAAGGGAATGAAAGCAGTACTGTCACCAGAGCTCTGCTCCTACCTTCTGTCCTGACCCTAGTTAATATTCACATCCCAAGCCCTAGGGAAAATGGCAAAATTTACCCTTAGCATTTACTTCTCCATACTTTACCCTTTTAGATGGTCCCTATCGAGGACCACTCCCTGGCAAGAGTCCCTTTAGAAAGAATGAAAACTAATAAGTCATTAACACCTTAGCGTGAATTAGCTAATGACCCTACAGGGAAACCACTGAACTTTGTGAGGTGAAAATATTTTGACCAGAGCCCTCCTCCTCCCCCTCACATCCCAGACTCAGAGCTGCAATTCTTGGGTCCACGCTGGCTAATGAGCATGTGCAGGCAGAGGAGCTCGATAAAGATTGACTGATTTATTGATCGACGGGAGCGCAGCTGAGCTTAATCTTCCCTTGCAGCTGCTCCTTTCCTTCCACATCTCTGGAGAAGTGTGTTTGGCCCCACCCAACATCCCCATGCATCGCCCACCCCACTCTTTTGAAGTGGGCCTTAACGGGAGTCTGGTGAGAAGTTAATAGGTGGTGGAGAACCATCTAGAGACCCTGAAGAGAAGGGGCCAAACCTGTAGCCCCAGTCCGGGGCTCCTGGCAAGGCAGGGATTTCCGTATCATACTTGGGGAATGCTGGCCAAGGGCTCTCCCACTGCCAGAGGGGCTCAGGGACGCAGAGAAAGGACAGGCCCACCCAGCTCCAGGCCCCTGCCTCTGTGTGTGAAGCCATGAAGGATGTGGAAATGGCTCACAGACCCTGGCACATGGGAGGAGAGGTAGCACGGATGCTTCCGGTCCTCCCTGCATAACGGCTGGAAGGGAGAGAATCCAGACTTGGGGTGACGTTCCAGCTGGCAAATGGAGAGTGCCTGACAGCTGGCGTGGAGCTGGGTGTGCTGGGACCAACCTGGGCTGAGAGCTGCCTGCCTCCAGGTGCTCACGGTGCCGTGTGGCTGTGGCAAAGAGGGCAGTGGTGGTGAGGGTGCCCAGAATCAGGAGCGTTTGTCTTCAGGCTCCACACAACACATTTTATGTTTCGCTCTGATGGCTGCACTTTGCAAAGGACACATAACTACCACATACACACAATGCGGAGAGGGGGCTGCACACTCGGTCACATGGGCAACCACGGGAATAACTGGGGCTTTTATCCTCATGACAGAGAGACCTGGAGGGTACCTGAAAGCCAGCCTCAATTACTGGTAGAGCTGTCACACAGAGGACGGCTTTGACTTGTGCTCTTCCCAGAGACTGGTGTTAGCACCAATGAGTAGAAGGTGGAGAGAAGAAGGATATGTTTCTAAAGGAGGAGTTTTCTTACAATCAATGCCACCTGAAAGTGGAGGCATTCCCAGGGGTGTGGTGAGCTGCTCATCACTGGGGGCATTCAAGAAGAGGCTGAGGGAGTAGCGTGGGTATTGTATAAAGTGCTCATGCATCTGATAAGAGATTGGGCTAGACCATTGAAGGCCCCTGCAAATCTGAGGTTGGGTTCCAGGAAATCAGGACAGTAGGGGCATCTGCCTGTTTGGCAGGATAACAGAGAATCCACGGAACTCTCTACCTGTACACAGGGGACTGGGCACCAAGTCCTTGCCTGTCCTCCTGCAGGAAAAGATCAACACTGACACTCAAAAACAGCCTTTCAGCACTGCGGCTAAAAGTGATCTGAGTTCATTTCCAAATATCTCTAAACTCCAAGGCATGGAAAGTTAGAGTCTTAGTAAAGGGAACCTGCCTTTACCTACTATTTACCATGTTTTAGACCTGTGCTACCCTGTATTACAGCCACTATACACCAGCACTTGGCGTATGGCTACTCTGCATTAAGATGTATAAAATACATGTAAGATTTCAAAGATTTAGTATGACAAAAAGAATTTAAAAGATATCTCATTTATATATCTTATATTGATGCTGTTTTGTAATGATAATATTTTGTAGTATATAAGTAATATTAAGTTCAACTGTCTTCCTTTTTTAAAAAATGAAACTACTACAAAATTTAAAGCCATATAGACAGCTCAAAATATATATCTACTGGGCAGTGCTGCTCTAGACCTAGGATAAGCATTTTTGTTCATTATTTTATTTAATCCTCATATCCATTATCACCCCTATTTTATTCATGAAGACCCTGGAATTTAAGGAGGTTGAGTAGCTTGCCCAAAGCCGTGCAGCTTCTAAGTTGCTGACTTGGGATCTGAACTCAGGTCCCCCAGACTCTAACACCATACTCTACTAGTACTTTATGCTGCTATATTGACATCCTCTGTAGGGAATTGCTGCTCTGTTGAAAAATGCTGGAGGAAGGAGCATGAGAAATGATTGTGGGAATGCTGACAGCGACTAAACGACATAATTAAAAATGCAGCAAGGCCTCTGAAGTATGTGCCGTTGAGGCAGGAATGGACAGTGAATCTGGCTTCAAGTTCGACTGCAAAATCCATGCCCTCAGAAAGGGAAACTGCAAACCCGGAACGCTGGAAATGCACGTCATTTGGTGAATTTTAAGGTTTCAGAGATGGTGGGGCATTTCAGGGATAGGGTTTCGCCAGGTCTGAGCTCTGTGGGATGGGTTTAGGCCAAAGCAGGAACTCCTTCTACCTCATGAAAAGCCTTCATATGAACACATTCTGTGGAGTTGTTCTGTGGGATCATTGATGGAGCAGGGAGGGGAAGGGCAATTAGGAGATATCCTGGGGAGAAGTTAAACAGCCCCCTCGATTCGGGCTCAACAAACTAACTCATAACCGTCCTGTATTGGGAACTGCTTTACTTGACTTGAGCAGGCATTTTTTTCTTTCCCCTCCCTCCTTCCCTCCCTCCCTGCTGTCTTTCTCTTTCTTTCTTTCTTTCTTTCTTTCTTCCTTCCTTCCTTCCTTCCTTCCTTCCTTCCTTCCTTCCTTCCTTCCTTCCTTCCTTCCTTTCTTTCTTTCTCTTTCCCTTTCTCTTTCTTTCTTTCTTTCTTTCTTTCTTTCTTTCTTTCTTTCTTTCTTTCTTTCTTTCTTTCTTTCATTCTTTCTTTTTCTTTCTTTCTTTCTTTCTTTCTTTCTTTCTTTCTTTCTTTCTTTCATTCTTTCTTTTTCTTTCTTTCTTTCTTTTTCTTTCTCTCCCTTTCTTTCTCTCCCTTTCTTTCTTTCTTTCTTTCTTTCTTTCTTTCTTTCTTTCTTTCTTTCTTTCTTTCTTTCTTTCTTTCTTTCTTTCTTTCTCTTAGTCAGTGTACTGAGGGAGGTTTGGACCTCTTTGCAAGGAGTTCCCCCTCACATTTCACAATGCACATAAAGCCTCCTCTTTCCCGGTCCTGTCCTCAGTGCCTCCCTTGTGGAGAGAGTGTTGCTTCCTCTGGCCTCATTACACCCCTGGGCATCTCCAAGCTAGGCTGTGGGGGTCTGAGGTCTGCAGGTTGGGGGGCCCTCCAGGGCTGTGCGTCAGGCAGGTTTCTTCCCAGGGATTGTCTGCCCGGCACTCGCACTTAGGGAAACAGAAGGCTGCCCTAGGCTGCGGAGGAGGGCGAGATCGATGACAGGCCTTCTGCTGTTCTGAGTTCAATAAATAAGTACAACCCCCCAAACAACATTCAGTTGAGAAGATTCATGAGATGTGAGGTAAATGGCCTGTACAAATGTCTGACTGGGGGGAGAAGGGAGCCATGGTAATGATTTTACCTGCCTAAAGGGAAGAGAAGCCAGAATTGGAAGGTAAGTGATTGACTTATAATTACACTGACTGGGGACCCTGGGGTTGTGACCACAGAAAATTAGTCGAGTTTTCCATAGCCCTGAAGCAGCAACAAAACCACCAAAGCCCAGGGCTCCAAAGCAAGTTGGCTACAGTCACCTCCGGGTCTCTCAGGAGGAAGTGGGTACGTGGAGTGGGCAGTGGGATGCTGGCCAGCTCAAGTGGGTCAGAGTGGGCTGTGGTTGGGCCTGTTTCAGGGAACTACCCACCCAGGACCATGGACAGCCATGTGGGGGGTGCAGGGGATGAGTCAGAAAGGAAATATTTTTCGTGCTCAAGCTGTAAAGAAAACGTGAAGCTCTCATCCTCCCAGCTTCCAAGGACTCTGCAGTGGGGTGGCCGGGCCAGTGGCTAGAACAGACAAATGAATGACTCAGTTCAAACCCACAGTTCCTTCAGCTCTGCATTCAGAGTCTGGGAGAGACATCCAGAAGTGGTTAAGGGAATGCAGCCGTTCTTGTTGACCTTAGAAGGTTGGGGCTATACCTGCAGACACACCCTAACAGACCTGCCTGCTGGGAATTCATCCAACCCTTTTGAAACCCACTTCTATTTCTAATGAATTTCCCTTAGTAGTACTGTTAGCAGTAAGGGCTGTGACCAATTAGGGGGTAGAGCCAGGTTGCGTAGGTCAAGAAAGACATCTTTTGACCAAAGGTTGCTGCACTAGATGTCTGCTGTAATCTGGGACTCTGTTCCAGGTGCCTTGGGAGAACAAGGCTGAGGTGGCTCTGAAGAGAACTGACAACTCCCATCAGCCCAGTAATTCCATCAAAACTCTTACCAGAGTTCTAAACAAGAAGGTAAATTAATAAACTTGAGTTTTCTGTCTGTGTATTTTCCCATCCCACACAGTAAGCAGTTACTGCAAGTGAAATAAATATCCGAAAGCTGTAAATGATGGCTTTGCAGTTATGTTTTTCCAAGGGCCATTCATTGTATTTCCTCTGCACTAAGCAGGCAGTGGTGAGAGAGACTTATTGAACCAACTGTCTTGAAGGTGCCCCTGCCTCATCCAGATTCTTTCCTCCATGGCATCACCAGTGAAACATCCATTGAGTCACATCAATTCAGGCAGAAAAATACACACATTTCCCCTTTTCTAATAAAGCCAGCATGTTATTTTAGGCTGCTTAGGTGAGCCTTCTAGAATTCCAGACAGAGGCTGAGCAAAGCTTGTCATTTGATGACATTTCCAGTAAAAGCATTGAAATAACAGCAATGATTTCAAAGCCCAAAGTGAGATGCCCAAATGGTATCTGGAATTTAAAAGGGCTTAAAAGTTAAAACTAGCTCAGCATCTCCCTGAATGTCTGCCCCACCTCTTCCTCAGAACCGAATGGAAAGTAAACCCTCTACAGATCCAGCTCTGCCACAGTGTTAGCAAGTAAAGTGCAGAGCAGGTCACAGTATTTCTAATTCAGATTAATGACCCCATTCAGCCCTGTCTCCTTAGCAGGAAATTAGAAAGTGTAGGAAGGAGTAAATAGTGATTCATAATGCGTGACTCTGGGTATTGGCAGTTGTGCTCGTTAAAAGCTAAGATATTGTTTTGATATAAAATAATTGAGCCTGACTTACTTATGGGATAAATTGTTCTCCATAATGTGAGCTCCCTTTTACCAAGCCAGCTGGTTACATACCCATGTGCTGGAAGGACAGAAGAACTGACCTTTGCCCATTCTGTGTTCGCTGTAGCTCTATCAGGTACAGTAATTTAGGGTAACAGGCTGGTGGGCTGTTGTACTTTTCTTGTACTCTGCTGTTTATTTTCTATCTGTTCTTCCTGCCACTGTCATTTCTCCCCACAAGGGCTGAGTCCCGGCCTTCTGTTCTCCACCCTCCACACTCAGTTCTTCAGGGAACTTATTTAATTAGGGGGCTTCATTTGTCACCTATTTGTGTACAGCCATGACCTTTTCCCCAAATCTTACTGTCTCCCCTACTCCCCAACACACACACACACACACACACACACACACACACACACACTTCCAGTGGATTCACATAGGTATAAAACCAGACTCGTCGTAAATTTGTTTCCTTCTCTAAATCCTCTTTCAGAGCCATGCATATCCATTCTTTCCTTCCTTTGCCCTCCATATCTTGTCTGTCACCAAGAGCTTCCCTTTGCTCTTTGGATTCAGCTCTTTCCTCCATTTGCACATTCAATATGTCAGCTTGACTCAGACTTTTGCTTAGGAGAGAGAAATGATTTTTTCTGAATAAAAATCATGCAAAGCTTGGTCCCTGGGCATGCCTAATAAACCTTCCCCTTTGCGGATGCATTCTTTGTTTTCTGCTCCAGGGAATGTGTCTACTCTCACATCTACACTCAGATCAAAATAGTGTTGATGAGAAACAGGAAAAGTTGGATGAGCTTTAGAAATAATTTCATCTGAATGTAGAAAATATATTGATTAAAAATATTGCATTTTGGTTAATTTTGACTCGTTTTATTACTTTATTACTTGTTAAGAAAGTATTAAAGAAGTTAAGAGCATGGGCTAAGGAGTTGGATTTGGGCTGGGTTGGGCCTTAGTTTGTAAAATGGGCAATAATACCTGCCTTGGAGAATTCATAGCACTGGTGCACAGTGGGTACTCAAAGTAGTTATTATTAATAAGGAAAATATTTGGCATTTTTATAACTTATTATATGTAATGTTTATTATTATCCTGGTGTATGTGTGTATGTATGTATGTCAATGTAATTATTAAGGCAGAAAGAAGACAGTGGAAAGTGTATTTTCGAACACTGGTTCTCATAAAGTGGTCCTAAGACCAGCAGCAGAAGCATCACCTAGAAGTTGCTAGAGATGCAGATCTCTGGGCCCCACCCAGATCTACTGAAACAAATCTAACAGTGTGGGCCCACTACTAACCGTTTTAACAAGTCTTCCAGGTGGTTCTGATGCAGCCTAAGCTTTGGGAACCCTGCTTTAAAATCTCTCTCTCTCTCTGTATGGTATGCCTCTTTGGGGAGACAATCTATTAACAGATAAGAGGACCCAGGTAGCCGCCAATAACTAGAGAACTCCTGCTGAGGGACAAGTCAATAGGACCCAAGTCATTAGAATTTGGGAAAAAACCCCAATTCCTGGTTTCTGTATCAAACCCGGTCAGTGACCTAGCTTTCTGACAGGCCTTTGAAAAATGAGGTCCCCAGTAACGGTGCTCTCTCCCTCCAATGTTTCCCTGGCCGGCAGCAATTAAACTGCTGAGCAGAAACTGGACCTGATGGTCTGTTAACCCGTTGTCAGCTAAAGCACAGAGGCAATTTGTTTTGCTGGAGAGATTTTCTTCTCAACTTCTTTCCCTCCCACTGCACTACAAAGGAAAACTGCCTCCTTAAACATCTCCTTGTCGAGCTGCTGAGTCTGGGTGATTGAAACAGCCAGGTCAGAGATCAACAGAGGTGAAAGGTCATCACAAACTAATGCAGCTGCTGAATCTCCTCGTGCTTCTCCTTGGCGTCGTGAAGACAAATAGCATTAAAAAAAATTCTCCCAATGAAGCAGTTCTCATTTTCTCCTTTCTCATTACCATTCAAGCATTTCTTAATGAACTACAGCTCAATCATCTATGAGCATGTTGGTCTTAAATCCAAGCATAGCCTAGCCAGAAACGATCAGAACTGAGTTGATTAAGACAGCTTTCTGAGTGCTTTTGTCCTTGCATTATTAAGTTTGGGGTTTTACCACAGTCCAAGTCCTCATTGTTACCATGACGACAATATCAGACAAATGTGTAATGCCCAGCCAGCGCTTCAGTGCCAAGCACGATAGACACTGGGCAAAAACTTCCTGGTTACTAACAATTGTGATGTCTTTGACTTTTATGTACATTCATCATTTCTTATTGTCCACATGTGCTTTATAGATTTTCTCTGTGAATTTTGAATTCTAGCCCAGCACCTTCCACTGTCTACCCAGGGATTTCTCAGGGATCCCCGGCTAATTTGAATGTGCGTTTAAGCAAAAGGCAATTGGGATCATAATCCTATTTAAGCCACATCTGTTAGAGCCCAATAACTCTTTATTAAGGAAAGACAATCCTGTCTTCCTATTTCTCCATTTCTAAAGTCGAGAAGAGTTTTGAATTTGACAAACAGAATAGGAACCATCCAAAAATGTCCAAATGAATATTTCTTTAATGATGAGAATCCCCAGTATTCAACCCATGCTGATTTTTAATGAGATCTTTGTGGTCCTCAGCATAGTGCCCTGCTCACAGTGGATTCCCAACATCTTTTTCTGATTCATATTATTTACTAATGTGAGTTTTACCCATAAAAAGCACAGAAACTAGAATTGAGATATAAGAGATGGCAATATCTGATTTTTACAGTAAAATGAGAACTTATTAATCACCTTTGGGTTCTGACTTTGTTGGTGCAGATGATGGAAGAAGGAATTGTATGTAAAATAGCTAATATGGATCTACACTTGTCACATAAGTGCTCCATGAATGTGACTTTTCTTCTCCCCTCCTCGGGTGAGTGATGGCTCATCTACATGCCAAGGGACTACTGTGCTAAAATGGGCAGAAATCAGAACTGGAGCCAGTGGTTTCCTACCTTGGCCTGTGGTCCTTTGTAGGTAGGCAAGGTTGAGAAAAGGTTTGCAGAGTTATCTGTGAAAGATTTAAAATCTATACGTGCATCAAATGTTGCACATAGATGAATAAAACGCTGTCTCTTGCACAGAGTTCCTTCTCTTTCTCAAATACCTATTTGCACACAATTGTGGTAAACATACACGTATTTATGATCACTGCAAAATGAATTATAGTTTTTTGCCACCCATTTTCTCAACTGCTATCAAGTGATGTCTAAGAAATGCTTTGAATACAAAGGGTTTCCTCCTGTTGAAAAACAAGGGGAACTACTGTTCTATAGCATTGCTTAAAGCAAGGCTTCCCAGGTGTCTTCCTAAGACCTGTGGTACCCGTTTAAAGTGCAATTGCTCGGCTTCTTCCCTGACTGACTGAACTAGAATCTCCCAGGCAGGGAACTGGAAATCTGCTTTGTAACAAACTTCCTGATGTCAATTTTCCGATGCATTGAAGTTTGAGAACCATGAGCTTAAGGGAGTTGGAAAATGTCTTAACACAATTAGGAGTCCACTTCAGGATGCTAGAGCTTTGTTTTTTTTTCAAGTTTTGCCTGAAGATGGAATATTTCTTTCCCATTTAAATCCTTGCATACTATCCAGAAACTTGCTAGAATATCTATCAATCATGGCAGATAGTCTAATGACAATTTTAAAGCACCATATCCCTGCTGGAATTCTAAAACCAAAGAAAAATGGTTTTGGATCATCTACAGATGAGGCTTAGTGACAAGTATTTGCCTTCGTTGATGTGCACTGAAATACCATGTAAATTAAATTACAGAGGGCAGGGGAGCTGGCCTACAGATCTGAAATCATTAGCAACTCCTGAGAGCATTCACCTGATTTGTGTGTATTTAAATATAAGCTTCAATAAAATTAGGAAACCTTTACCACCATCTGTGTTGCCATAGCAAAGTGCAGGGGCAGCAAATATCTGGTCTGTTTTGACATCCTCCCCACCCCCACCAGCTTGCATGGCAGCTAGACATTTCTAATCAATCCTAGCAATCCTTCTCCTTAAATCAGGATTTTTATGCCTCAGAATCCTGTGCCCCAGGCAGCTGTTAGCAGATGGAATGATGGACCATGAAACCTACTTGCTGCATCGGGGATGATGAAGGGGATGGGCTTTGCAGTCGTGGGTTTAGGGGGTTCAAATCTCAGCTTTGCCACTTAGAGGTTGTGAGACAGAGGAAGATACTTGAGATATTTGGGTATTCTTGCAGCCTCGTTCTCCTTCTTTGCACAAGTGGGATTACAGTCCCATCTCACAGGATTGTTGTGAAGGTGACGGAAAGAATGCATGTACATTGCTTAGTATTTGTAGCACATAGTGAGTACTCAGTAAATGTTAGGTGTTGTTATTTGTAATCTAGCTTAAAACGATGTGATGAGCGCAAGGAGAAGGGGACTTGTTTCGCGGGACTGCTTGAGTTCAATAAAGCCAGCGTGGGAGATTTTATTAGCAGAGTGCTTCCTTACGGCACCCCCCTCTCTGGGATTGTGGCCCACATTTATTGAGGATTTAACAATTACAGAATGTTGAGAAGTAACTAACTTCATCCTCGCAGGAACCCAGTGAAGGAGATTTCTTATCCCCAATTTATAGATGTAGCACCTGGTGCATAAAGAGGTTAAGTGACTCATAAGGGACGGAATTAGGCTGTGTGCTGTTTGAAATGAGGACTCTGGCCAGCAGCATCACTGGGAACTTGTGAAAAGGCAAATTCTCAGGCCCCGCCCCTGACTCCCTGAATCAGAAACTCTGTGGGTGGGCCCAGAAATCTTTGTTTTAACCAGCTCTCCAGGTGATTCTGAGGCACATCAAGCTTTCAGAACCACAATGCAGAAAGCAAAGGAGCATTGGCAGGACAAGGAGAAGTCAGGAATGAGGCGAGTTGATGAAGAAGCCTGTCCCCATTAAGGAAGCGTGAGTGCCTTTTCAGAATTTTGATTCCTATCTATATCTTCTGGTATCTATCCTGGAATTCTGTGTGTGTTTTTTCCTGTTTATTAGGAAAATTGGTTGATTTGTGCTATTGGTTATTTTTTTACTTTGTGTTACAAGTTCCACTAGGACAAATAAGAAACCCCTTGTCTGTCTGAATTGTATATGAACTAGTATGCAGGGCACCCACATCTCTTTCAAATCCATGCTCTCTTCAATTTATACCACAAACGTGAATTCCTGTATTTCACCTCTTGCAGAATTCAGTTCAATAACTTCTGACCATCTAGGAAGGTTTTAAACTTTATCTGCTGCATGAATTTGAAAAGGCCTTGATGGAGGCCTGCAGCAGATAATAAAAATCTAAATGTGTATGCAGCCCAGTGCCAAGGGCTGCCCAGTCATTTCTTCACTGAATCTTCGTAATGGTCTTAATGAAGCAGGTACTGTCATAATTATCCCCAATGCAAGTGTAAGGACACTTACCAGCCCTTTTACCAAAGCTTAATCACCCTTAGCTTTGAAAATAACCTAACCTGAGGAGTGTGTGAACAGCAGGGTCAGGATTCAACCGCCCATCTTTCTGACAGCAAAGCCCACTCTCTTAGCCACATGCTTTATATGACAGAGAAGGAAAGTGTGATGGAAATCTGAGGCCACTGACATCATTAAGATGTAGAAGCCAGAACCCCCAGCTCAGAGTTTCTGGAGAGAAACCAGATGCTGGGATTTAGAGACTCTCATCTGATTTCATCATGATTTGCCCTCAGCTCAGTCACATGCAGAAAGCAAGCCTCCGTGTCCTTGTGGGGTGCCCTGGGTGCTGTCCACCCCAGAGCCTACTGTGCAGCTTGGGGATGAGGCAGGAACTACCCCGAAAGGCTGCTTGTATTTTCCAGAGACCTATGGCACTTTTCAGGAGGAGGGAAGGAGGAAAGCGATTCTTTGATTCCACCTGTGTCTCCTGCTTTCTTGCCATCTCTTCAACAGATATGTTCTGCTCCTGCAAACATAAGCTAGTAATACACAAATGCATAGTCAGGACAAGTTTAAAAAGACAAAACAAATCCCAGCCAGGCATTGACCTGTATCTCTGGAATTTGGCTGGACATTCTCTCTCATTTTGGCCACGCAGACCCTCCATAGCTTGTTTTTTACTTATCCAGCTCCAACCCTGTTTTTGACAGCCCTTTAGCCTCCTAAGTGCGTTCCAGACGTTCTTTTCTAACAACCAATTTTGGACCTTCATTCCCAGGCCCCACCCTAGTGTCCTTTGGGCAAGCTTCTGTGATGCGCCTGGGACCCGTGCAGTGCACCTGTAGTGGGAGTGTCACTGAGTCCTGGCACCTGCCAGCGGAGAAACCCTTGTCCGTGGAGGGAGTGGATCAAATGCTTAGCATGGTGGAAAGTTACCAGCTCCCAAGATCTGGGTAGTGGATCTGAAACTTCAGAGTTCCTGCGAATCAGCTGGGGCCTTTGTTAAAATGCAGGTTCTCAAGCCCTGCTCTCTCCTATTCTGATTCAATAGGTCTGAGGTGGAGCCCAGGAATCTGCATGTTAAGAAGCATCTGCCTAGTCCATATGCCTCACCTTGCAAAATAGAGGTTTGCTGGTGGTAACGGGGATGTCAGACCATTTCACATCCAGCCTTTGGTTGGCAGAGGAATTGGGGGTGGAGTAGTGAAGCAACAGCCAAACTGGGAGAGTGAGACAGTAGTACAGGTGACAGGGGAACAAGATAGCAATCTGCATCCTCACACTCTTCCTCCCTTCCTCTATCCCTTTCCCACTGCCTACTCTTCCAAAAGCATTTCTAAAGGTTCTTTGACAAGGACACTTTATCATACAGAAAAGCTTTCAACAAAACTCAGCTAGTTAGGGAGAGGGGGTCTGGAGGACTCCAGGCTGACCTCTCTTCCACTTCACCCCTTGAGGAAGCTCCTAAGGTAGGTCCATAGACACTTTAAATATCCCTCAGGATTAGTTTGAAAATACTCTTAATCTAACCCCCATTTTACAGATGAAGAAATTGAGGCCTAGAGAGGTGAAGAGACTTGTGTAAGGCTGGCTGGAGGCATAACTGGATAATCACCCTCATCAACTCATTCTAAGGCCGCTGAGATTTTCTAAGCTATGTTCATTGGAACATCAGTGTCCAATGTGAGGTTCATAGGTGTTCTGGGGACAAAGGGGTGAGCCGTGGCCATATAAATAAGTGGGAAACACTGGATGCAGCCCATCTAAGCAGGTTTCTTTATGGTAGGATTTCACAGACCCTTGGATATTCTAATGTAAATTGTGAATCTCCAATAAAAGTTATGGAAGCAGAGTTTTCCAAACTCAATTAATAACACACACTCCTCCCTTCCCTTATAACATATTATTAGCCTCTCAAAGGACACTACTGTTGTAAAAAAAAAAAAAACAAAACCTGAGGATTTCTATAATAGTCTATGTTGCCCTGAGAAAACCTGGAGCGAGTCCACAGTCACTAGAGTCTCAGGAGGTTATGAATTAACAGAGACTTGCTCTGGACTAGCCACCTCTGGCACCTGAACTGCCACACCTGGGCTCCAGGTGGATCAGTGTGAGCAGTTCCCATGAGAAGGAAACCACAGGTCAGGAACAGTAGTGAGCTGGCTGACAGAGTGTCTGCGGGGTGGGTGTCAACCCCACCCCCTTTGGATGTAGAATTTCAGCCCTCAGAATTGCTTAGCTTGAAGGATGACAGCATTGAGTGTGTCAGGGAGGCAATATCAGCTCAGTGTTCAGCTGAAGACATGAGGGCTGCTATGGTCAAGGCTCAAGCCAGGGAGGAGGCCGTATTGGGGAGCACTCCCCAGCTGCCTGCTATTGGAGCAGACACATTACCAGGGAAGTTGACAGAGCCAGTCAGTGCTGGGGCATCCGTCAGGGTGCTGACTAGCTGGTCAAGGAGAAATTATTCTGGTGACTCTGCCTTCTTTTCTGACCGTTGTTGAAGCTGTGTCTGGGATTTGTGGGCTTTGTAGTCCATCCTTCTAAGGCTACCTGTAAGTGAGCAATGTAGGTTCTGCCTTTAGGTGAACCAGAGACTTGGTAGCAAAAAGAGGATGGAGGTGAGGCGGACATCAGAGTCTGGAAAAAACAGGAAGTGCACGTCAAACCAACAGTTATTAGATCCCTGTGATATAACCCTAGTTCTGAAGCAGATCACCCAGCAAGTGTTCCCAGAGAGGGCATGAGCTGACCCCCCATGAAGGGGGGCTTCTGCTGGCTGGAGAAAGTGACTGTAGGTTTGCCTGTGCTGTAGGCACTTGGTCAGGGTAGGGCTGAAAGGCCCTGCGGCCCAGAGTAACCTTTATGATAGCAGTGGGACAAGCCCAGGAAACTCCCATGTCCTGCTGAGTAACCACGTTTGGAAAAAAATTGGGTTCTAGATCTGATTTCATTTTAATCTTCAGGTTTTTTTGTCTGATTAAAAAATAAGTATATGTCCATTATTAGTGAAAGGCACCAGCACATCGTTATGAGCAAAGTCTTTGGAGATTGAGCGTGAGCCCAGAACTCACAAGCTGTGCAACGTCGGGCAATTCCCTTACCATTTCCTAGTCTGTAAAATGAGAAACATAATCATATCTGCCCCAAGTGTTTGTTATGAGGATTTAATGAGACAGTGATATAATGATATAATGTTATTAGCCAAGTGCCTGGTTTGTAGTAAGAGCTTCGATTTGGGCTATTATTAGTAAAATTATTATAATCTCATCAACCCAGATGGATGATCTATTAATACTTTAGCATATTCCCTTTCAATCTTTTAATCACCTATTTATGTTTCTAAATAGATAGGCTTATATTAGACACATGCTACTTTGCTCGGCTTTTTTCAATAATATTCTGTCCCAGGTGCTGTGTTCATAATGGGATAGAGGTAAGAGGACTGGTTTAGGATTAAGCAAACCTGGGTTAGAATTTAGCTCTATCACTTATATACCCAACTGTGTGACTTTGGGAAGTTTCTCAGCTGAGTTGGTGTGATAGTTGTTACCTTACAAGGCTGTTAGGAGAATTAATAAGATAAAAGATTAAAGGCTGAGGTGAGGTTGAGGCCTGGCACATAGTAAGTATTCAACAATGGTTGGTTCCCTCATTATGGGGACAAAAAGTACAGTAATTTTTCTGAGCTTCCAGGGAATGTTTCAACTGCATGTCTCCACTTACTGAAAAGTCTCTTAAAATGTCTGTGAGAAGATCGATGACATGCTGGAATGTTCATTTTCTGGATGATCAACAGATTTGTTTAGTGTTCTCTCCTGCTGTGCCCCAGCCCTCAGCCAAATTGCCTCTGAATGAGTTTACTGATACTAGACCTTGAGTCACAAAGTTTTTTTGAGCTTTTCCTCACGTTTCTTCCAATTCCTGAGAGAGAGATGAAAGTACCTGAGGCAGAGACATGGTATGAGCACAGGTCTCCAGAAACTGGTGCTGGGACAGTGACCTACCTACCACCTAGCAGTGCTTAAGAATTGATCAGCACCCTTCCCATGAAGAGGTGCTAGTCAACTTCTGAACTATAGTGACATCTAAACATTATCTTTAATTTACTAATCATATACTTATGTTTGAGCTTTTAATTATTTAATAGGCAATATATAATTCACATAGTTCATTTTATACTGGGTCTGTTCTCAACCATCTTTTTCAATGTTTAAGTACAGTCTTTTTAAATTATTTATTTATTTATTGGCTGTGTTTAGTCTTCATTGCTGCACGTGGGCTTTCTCTAGTTATGGTGAGCGGGGGCTGCTTATTGTGGTGGATTCTCTTGTTGCAGAGCACAGGCTCTAGGCAAGCAGGCTTCAGTAGTTGTGGCACGTGGACTCGATAGTTGTGGCTCATGGGCTCTAGAGTGCAGGCTCAGTAGTTGTGGCACGTGGGCTTAGTTGCTCCTTGGCATGTGGGATCTTCCCAGACCAGGGACTGAACTCATGTCTCCTGCGTTGCAGGTGGATTCTTAACCACTGTGCCACCAGGAAAGTCCATAAATACAGTCTTGAGTCAAATAAACCCCTATAGAAAAAAAAAAGTATTTGTAATGTAAAAGCAGCCCTACAGAATGGACTTTAAAAAGACAACATGAATGGACCTAGAGGGTATTATGCTTAGTGAAATAAGACAGACAGAGAAAGACAAATGCTATATGATTTCACTTGTATGTGGAATCTAAAAATTAAAAGAAATGAACATATCTAACAAAAGAAAAACATTTATACATATGGAGAACAAAGAGGTGATTGTCAGAGAAGAGGGGAGTGTGGGGGAGGAAAGAAATAGGTAAGGGAGATTAAGAGGTACAAACTTCCAGATGCAAAATAAATGAGTTGTGTATGAAATGTATAGGGTGGGGAATAGTCATAACTAAGTAATATTTTTGTATGGTGACATATCATAACTAGACTTACTGTGATGATCATTTTGAAATGTATAGGAAAAAATCATTATGTTGTATAACAGGAACTAACATAGTATTGTATGTCAGTTATACTTCAAAAAAAAAAAGCATACAAAACAACCTCATAGGAAAATGAGATCAGATTTGTAGTTACCAGAGGTGGGGAGTGGGGGAAGGAGGAATTGGATGAAGCAGTCAAAAGGTACAAACTTCCAGTTATAAGATAAATAAGTACTAGGGATTTATCAAGTCCAACATAAGAAATATAAGTAACAGTGCTCTATGTTATATATGAAAGTTGGGGTAAATCCTAACAGTTCTTATCACAAAAATTTTTTCCTATTTCTTTAATTTTACAACTATATGAGATGATGGGTATTCAGTAAAGTTATCATGATAATCATTTCATGACATATGTCATACAAATCATAATGCTATATACCTTACACATATACTGTGCTGTATGTCAATTATATCTCAATAAAACTGGGGAGAAAAAGACAACATGGGTGTCAATAGGGTTGCAGAATAGGAGATCCCCAGCCCTTGTCCCCTATAGAAACACCAATCTGGCAACCATCCATGGACAACAGTGCCTCTGTTGGAAGCTTCAGGATCCAGGTAGGAGGTTGTGACACCCAGGTGGAGCCCAACACTGAGGAAAGGTGACTTGAGACGGTTAGCCAATGACCCCAGTAGCAGGCCCACAAACTGTGAACCTGACTGCAGATATGGAGGCAGCCCCATGACCTGGCTCTAGTCCCACATGTCCAGGAACTTGGTGGCCCCACCCATGAATTCCATCAGTAAGCTTGCCTGCAGACACCACCAGCTGGCTCACTCACAGACCTGCCAGCTGACCAGCCTGGAATCTCTGACTAGGCTGACTAGTGAAAGTCTTTATCTGCTGAAACCAGCTTATTAAGACTGGAAGAGGTGACTGCTCTTTCAAAGGTACAGACACCAATGCAGAACTACAAGGATCACAAAGAATCAGGCAAACATGACACCATGAAAGGAAATTAGTAAAGCTAAAGTAATGGATTGGAAAGAAATGGAGAGTCATGAACTGCTTGATAAAGAATTAAAAAATAATCACCTTAAAGAGACTCAATGAACTACAAGAGAGTACAGATAACTAAATAAAATTTAAAAAAACCATTTTGAAATGACTGTATATAGCAAAACTGAAACAGAGTCACAGATAAAGAACACAAACTAGTGGTTACCAGTGGGGAGAGGGAAAGGGGGAAGGGGCAAGATAGGGGTAAAGGATTAAGAGATACAAACTACTATGTGTAAAATAGGTAAGAAACAAGGATATACTGTATAGCACTGGGAATTATAGCCATTATCTTATAATAACTTTTAATGGAATATAATCTGTAAAAATACTAAATCACTATGCTCTACACCTGAAACTAATAAAATATTGTAAATCAATTATACTTCAATAAAAAAAGAAAAGGCAAACAACCTATAGAATGCAACAAAAACAGTGCTAAGAGGGAAGGTTATAACAATGAATTCCTACATTAAAAAAGAAGATACATCTCAAATCAACAATCTAACTTTATATCTCAAGGAAAAGAACAAACTAAACCCAAATTACCTAAAGAAATAATAAAGATCAGAGCAGAAATAAATGATATGGAGAATAGAAAAAGAATTTTAAAATAATAAAACAAAGTAGCTTTTCTTGAAGAAATAAACAAAATTGAAAAACCTTTTAGGTAGGCTAACTAGGAAAGAAGAAAGAAGACTCAAAACCTGGAGTGAAAGAGAAGACATTACAATTGATCCCACAGAGTTTTAATATGAACAATTATGTGCCCCCAAATTGGACAACCTAGAAGAAGTGGAGAAATTCCTAGAAGTGTACAACCTATCAAGACAGAATTAAGAAGAAATAGCCTGAAAAAATAAAAAAATAAGTGAGATTAAAAGAGTTATAAAAACATACCTCACAACACAAAAAAGTCCAGGACTAGATGATTTCATGGGTGATTTCTGCCAAACATTTAAAGAAGAATCAATATCAATCTTTAACTTCTTCTTCAAAAGAAAGAAAAAAAAAAAGAGAGGGAATACTTCCAAACTCATTCTATCAGGTTGACATCACCTGATACCAAAGCCAGACAAAGACACCACTAAAAATACCATTATCCCTGATGAATATAGTTGCAAAAATCCTCAACAAAATACTGGCAAACTGAAACTACACCACATTAAAGATTCATACACCATAACCAAGTAGGATTTATCCCTGGGATATGAGTATGGTTCAACATATGCAAATTAGTGTGATACACCACATTAACAGATGAAGGATAGAAACTACATGATATCTCAACAGATGCAGACAAAGTATTTGATAAAATTCTATACCCTTTCATAGTAAAAACTCTCAACAAATTAGGAATTATGGAAGGAATTTACCTCAACCCAATAAAGGCTATTTATAAATGGCTAACATCATACTCAATGGTAAAAAGCTGAAAGCCTTCCCTCTAAGACACAGAACAAAGCAGGAATGCCCACTTTCACCTCTCCTAGTCAGCATAGTAATAGCAGTCCTAACTAGAGCAATCAGTAAAATCAAAGGCATCCAAACTGGAAAGGAAAAAGTAAAACTATCTCTGTTTGTAGATGACCTGATCTTATGTAGAAAACCCTAAAGACTACACACACACACACACACAAATGTTAGAACTAATAAGTTAATTCAGTAAAGTCACAGAATACCAAATCAACATACAAAAATCAGTTGCATTTCTATAATAATGATCTATCTGAAAGGGAAATTAAGAAAATGGTTCCATTTAAAATAGCATTAAAAAGAATAAAATACTTATGAATAAACTTAGAGAGCTGAAAGTCTGGAAACAGAAGATTAGAAAATGTTGACATAAAATTTTAAAGGAGACAAATAAATGGCAGGGCAGCTTGTGTTCATGTATAGGAAGTATTAGCTGTTAAAATGTCCATATTTCCCAAAGAAATCTATAGATTCCATGTCATTTCTATAAAAATCATAATGGCATTTGTTTTACATAAATAGAAAAAATAATCCTAAAATTTATTTGAAACCACAAAAGACCCTGAACACCCAAAGCAATTTTGAGCAAGAAGAACAAAGCTGGAGGTATCATACACATTGATTTCAAAACACATTAAAAAGCTACAGTAATCAAAACAGTCCAGTAGTGGCATAAAAACAGACATATACAAGTATGGAATGGATTAGAGAATCCAGAAGTAAACCAAGGCTTATATGGTCAACTGATCTTTGACAAGTGTGCCAAGAATACACAATGGGGAAAAGATAGTCTCTTTAATAAATGGTGTTGAGGAAATTGGATATTTACACACAGAAGTATGAAATTGGACCCTCATCTCATACCACAACAAAACCCAACTCAAAATAGATTAAAGACTTAAATGTAAGACCTGAAACAATAAAACTCTTAGAAGAAAAGATAGGGGAAAATTCTTCTAGACATTGGACTGGGCAATGATTGTTCTGTGACACCAAAAGCATAGGCAACAAAAGCAAAAATAGACCAGTGAGATTAAATCAAACTAAAAATCTTCTGCACAGTAAAAGTAATAATAATTAACAAAATAAGAAATCAACCTATAGAGTAGGAGAAAAAATTGCAGACACTATATCTGATAAAAGGTTAATATCCAAATTATGGAAGGAATTTCTATAACTCAATAGCAAAAAACAACTTGATTTTAAAAATAGGCAAAGTGGGCTTCCCTGGTGGCTCAGTGGTTAAGAATCTGCCTGCCAATGTAGGGGACATGGGCTCAAGCCCTAGTCCAGCAAGATCCCACATGCCTCAGAGCAACTAAGCCCATGCGCCACAACTACTGAGCCTGTTCTCTAGAGCCTGCAAGCCACAACTACTGAAGCCCATGCTCCTAGAGCCCATGCTCTGTAACAAGAGAAGCCACCACATAAGAAGCCTGCACACTGCAATGAAGATTAGCCCCCATTCTCCACAACTACAGAAAGCCCGCGTGCAGAAACAAAGACCCAATGCAGTCAATAAATTAAAAAAAAATAAAAAAATAGGCAAAGGAAATGAATAGTTATTTCTCTGAAGAAGACATACAAATGGACAACAGGTGCATGAAAATATGCTCAACATCACTAAGCATCAGGGAAATGAAAATCAGAACCACAATGAGATATACTTCTGTTAGGATGGCTATTATCAAAAAGACAAAGAACAACAATGTTGGCAAGGATGTAGAGAAAGGGGAACATTTGTAAACTGTTAATGGGAATGTAAATTGGTAAAGCCACTCTGGAAAACAGTACAGAGGTTTTTTCAAAGAATTAAAAATAGAATTACTATTTGATTCAGCAATTCCACTTCTGGGTATATGTCCATAAGAACTGAAACATGGATCTCAAAGAGATATCTGCACTCCCATGTTTATTTCAACTTTACTCACAATAGCCAAGATATGGAAATAACCTAAATGTCCATTGCTGGATGAATGGATAAAGAAATTTGGTATATACATACAATGGAATATCATTCAGCCATGAAAAGAAAGAAAACCTGCCATTTGCAACAACATAGATGAACCTGGGGGTATCATGTTAAGTGAAATACACCAGATTCAGAAGACAAATATTGCATGATCTCACTTATATGTAGAATCTAAAATAGTCAATCTCATGGAAGCAGAGAGAATGGTGGTTGCCAGGTGTTTTGTGGGGAGGAGGATATGAGGAAGTGTTGGTCAAAGGATACAAAGTCTCAGTTATATGAGATAAGTAAATTCTGGAGATCTACTGTACAACATACACTATGTGATTTAAAATACTGTATTGTGGGGGGAAGGGGAGGGTGGGATGAATTGGGAGATTAGGTTTGACATAAGTACACTACCATGTGTAAAATAGATAGCTAGTTGGAACCTGCTGTATAGCACAGGGAGCTCAGCTCCATGCTCTGTGATGACCTAGATGTGTGGGATGGGGGGAAGTGAAGACCCAGAGGGAGGGGATATATGTACACATATAGTTGATTCATTTCACTGTACAGCAGAAACTAACACAACATTGTAAAGCAGTTATACTCCAATGAAAAAAAATACTGTATTGTATACTTAAAAATTTGCTAAGAAGGTAGATTTTATGTTGAGTGTTCTTACTACAAAAGAAACAAAACAAACACACACAAGAAGAAAAAAAAACAAAGCGGGTAGAGGAAAATTTTTGGTAGATGGATAAGTTTATGGCACTGATTATGATGATAGTTTCATGGGTTTGGGATACTCATCTCCAAACACATCATTATATGTTAAATACTACAGCTTTCGGTATGCCAATCATACTTCTATGAAGTGTTTAAAAAAAGAGACAACCCAATAGTAGAATGGGCAAAGGCTATGAGTTGGGAATCCTCAGAAGAAGAAATCAAAATTGCCATCTCAGTGAAAGATGCTTAAACTTACTAGCAGTGAAGGAAAGGCCAGTAAAAGTTACAATGGAAAACCATTTGTGCCCATTATAAAGATACCTGTTATAGAGAATTGTGTAAAATGCAAAGGCTTAAAAAGAACAACAGTAACTGATGATAGTGGGCATATGGAGAAAAGGCATTTTTAATCATTGCTTGTGAAAATGTGAATTACAATACTGCTTAAAAAAAGCAATCAAAAATATCAAATTTTAAAATATACGTATCTTTTGACATACCTATCTCATATCTGGAAATAACATCACTGATAGCTAAGGACATATTTATACAAATGTTTACTGCTACATAGTTTGTAATAGTAAAGCAGAACAAAATAAAAAATACAAAATTTTATAAATACAAAAAGTTAAGAAGGTAGACACAACCTGAATACCTATTGGTAGGAAACAGTTGAATAAATTTTAGCATGTCAATACCATGAATTAGTATGTATTGAAGAATGAATTAGGTCTATACTAGTTGAGCAAGGAGGATTTCCACAAAGAATTCTGCAAAGAGAAATGTAAAATGTACATAAGTATCTACTACATAATAATTTCATATTTGTAAACAAAAAGCCACTACTTTCCCTCATAGATGTGTATATATGTCTACATATGATTGTACAAACTTAAAGGCGTACAAAGATAGAAAACAGGCTGTTAATAGTGGTTACTTAGAGGTGGGGAGAGGAGAGAGAGAAGAGAAAATATACATAGCATACTGCCAATGTAAAGTTTAGAATACACAATATGAATAGTATCAGATATTTAAAGATTGAACATTCATTTAGACAATACCTAGCAGATTAATATAGATAAATTGGAATATTGATTTGATTTCAGGTTGTGATGTGAGTAATTTTCTTTTGGGTTACTGTTATTTCAATATCAGTGTCTTAATATATGATGATGATGATGATGATGATGATTTTAAATGAGCTCCTTCCCTGTTAGTCATGGTAAGGAAACTGAATAAGGTAGGCTTAACTAACATTCATAGTTCAGAGACTTGTGTTCAGAGCAGTCAGATCTATCATTTTCAAATTGTCCTCTCAGGAACCCCAGGGGTTCCAAAGATGTACCCCACACTGGTGCCAACAAGTGGGAAAGGGCTGGGCCCGCATATCTGTGTCTGCCCGCCCTCACCATATCCAACCCTCAGCCGTAAAGAACAGCTCATAATCGCCCATCAGGAGTTATATGTTGGAATTTTACATACAGTTCTATTTGAAGAAAGTCCTGGTACTTAAAAACAAATTTGAACACTGTTGTTTTAGACAATGATGCCCAAACAGGGCCAATTCCAACATGAGTACTCCACATACTATAATTACATTTTGAGGGAGTTAGATATGGTTGCAAAAAGTAGTCAAATGCAGGAAATATGATTAGGATGGTTCTAAAGGGCCCTGATTCCTACTTGCCTGTTATTAATGGAGGAGTTTTCTCCATCATGGACCTATTTATCTGGGCTGAGCCATTTTAATTAGTATTAATTTAATCAAACTAATCCATTTAACCAGTGGACTGTCAGTGTAGCTATAACTGTTTTCCCAAGCTTGCCTCTTGACCTACCTCCTTTGGTAACAAAACCTCTACTTCTTGTGGGGAGCTCATTACAAGTGCTTTCAGGTGAGTGTAAAACCGCAGGCTGACTAATGAGAATACAGTCCACCTGGCCTTAGTAAATGGTTCCGGGGTAATACATGATTAAGCTCGGCCAATCAGAGCCCAATCTGGGATTTCTATTGGAATTACTGAGACCCCTAGCTGTAAGGATGAGGTAAATACAGAGCTGTTGGTCATCCTGTTTCTCATAACATAGGGAGGAAGCACCTTAAAATGAAGCTAAGGCCAAAAAGGAATTATTGAGAAATGGAGACAGATTTCTGAAAACAGTGTCTAAACCCTTGGATCCCAGTTATTCCTGGAGTCAGTTTGCCCTTGAGTTTCCCATCTATGTGAATTCCCTTTGTGTTAGGTTTATCTCTTATAGCTGAGTATCACAACCCAATCACTACGTGATTCTTGCTGATGGATGTTCTGAGCAGGGTTATTGAAGTAAGAGAAAAGAATGGGCTTCTCACAGGGAAGCAAACTGTACTGAGAGAGGCTGCAGAGCTGTGGGAGCAGCTTGAAGGCACTGGATAACTTGATGGGGGGCAGGAAGAGTAGAACATGAGAGATGAGGGAGGTGAGATGAAAACCATTTCCCTCTGTTACCTTGAGATGTGAATATCCATCCTTTTGAATTCCTTGTTCCCAGGGAATCTAAACCCTGGGAGGAATTTTGCTTCCATTTCCATGTACATCATTGAAAATGCATTTAACATGTTATCAGAAAAACCTTGTAGGAGTCAATGTTTTGGGCTATGAGAGACAGCTGGGGTGGGAAATGGAGAGAAGTGTGTCTTTTGGGTCCATCTGAGAAGCTGGAGACTGGTTAGAGGGTGCTCTGTCAGTGTTACCTGGGGCAGAATTGATGGTATAAGAGCAATGGAGCTTGGAGGAGATGGAAAATAGGAAAATGGTGATTCTATTCCTGCACCCATGAGAGACAGCTCCCAGGGGCAGCAGAAGATCCAATGAAGCAAGATCACAAAAAGTCAGAAATCTCTTCACATTGTGATCCATGCCAGTCTTTCAGATCTGGCTAAGTTGACTAAATTATCCCTGTGATAAAATAAGCCAATGCATAGTCACCAACATTCAGCATTGTTATTGGGATTTCTAAAGCTTACAGGTTGACATAGTTTTGGTTCTGACTTATGTACCCTGTGTATATCAAAACAATTCAAAGTCAGTCCTCCCTCCCCTACTCAACTCCTCCCCCCCTTTATTTCCAAGAAGGCAGTATTGTAAACCCAGTTTGTACACATCAGCCTGAAATTTCTATTCACCTACTGCCATTTTATGGTCCCAAATGAAAGCAATGGTATCAGGTTATAGGCAGGGAATGGGTTTCCTCTGTGGGTAACCAGAATGTTCCTGAGATGCTGTTTCTGAGAGAGGTGCCGAGCTGCTACATCATACATCATCTGAACAGTGTGCTGGGCCCAGCAGCTGGTTCCTTACTGAAGATATCACTTATTTCCATGGTTCCCAGCTTCAATAAGATCTCAGGGAAGGATAACTGGGAATGGAGTGAATGTTGCAGCTGAAGCAAATGTAAATAAAAATCTGCAGGATCACTCACACAGGAGCAGGGGGTGAAAGCAAAAATGGAAATTTGATGCTTTCAGTTAATAGACTGGCTTGTTGTAGGAGGGCAATTCCATCCTTAGAAACTGCCTATCATCACAATCCCGATATGGTAACAACTTCTTTTATTCCCTCTGAAGCTGAGTATATCAGAGGCCAAAAATATCCTTAGCATAAATCATTCCTTTTCCAGCATTTGACAGCCACTGTCTCAAACTCAATTAGTCATCGAGCACAAGGAGAGGCGAGATCATCACAGACTCACACGTACTTAATGAATAGAGCACAACTGGGGAGAGGGTTCCTGTTTAATCTCTGCTGTTCAATGTGCATTAGCAGATCACATGACTATTAAAATAAGTAGGACAGTGGAAGTTTCTTTTGGGCAGGATTAAGCAGATGTGTTTCATTTAAAAGATGGGATGAATTTTATCCTGGAGAGATATAAGGGAGGCAGAGCAAATGAAAGAGGCACTGGAGGATACAAGGAGTATTTGTCTCATTGCTTGGATCAGGCAGCATATTTCTGAACCTGGGAATCTGAGCAATAGTACAAAACCAGACCTCTAGGATACCGAAAGCCTAACTCAGACACTTCTGGAGAAAGTGCTGAGCAAGAGACATGGTTTCAGTGATATTAGAAAACTGGAATTGCCTGGATCATTTCTATTAATCCTGTTTAGCAATTTTCTAGGCAGTGAAGTCTCCACTACCTGTGTCTTCCCTCTTGGAGTAAAAATGATGGTCATCATTTTATTATACCAAATGGGGTTTGTTGGTGGTTTCCTTCTTCTGTACTACTTCTATACTAGGCTGAAGATGTGAATACAAATCAAGATTGGGAATCAGGTTTAGACAGTACCTTTCTTTTTAACAGCTCAAAGTATTTACCTAAATCCTTCTAATTGCTTTGCTTGTCTGGGTAAATGCTGTCTGTTCTTTTTTTTCTTTGATTTTTTTTTTAAATTGGAAATCACAGGGCCTAGTTTTAAACAGATCAAGGGCAACGTTGGGTAGAAAGATGTGCTTAGGATCATAACAGTCTTCCTGACAAGTTTATGAACTTGTTCTAAGGGGTCCAAGTACCCTAAGAGGTGGAAAAGGGCAGAGATTACCCTTATTTTAATCTGGAAATACAGAGGCCCATGGGGTTAAAGAGTTAGTACCAGCTTCTAGATTGCCTGAATCTCAGGCCTGACTCCCTATAAGACAGGTTAATATTGCCCAGCTGAGTAACTGGGGAATGGCTTAGGTTTTGAGGGGTCAAGGATAGGGCTGTGATTTCCTATCAAAGTTTGTGGAGGATCCCAGGAACCCAAAGGATAAGCCAGACAAAATCCTGTAGCTAAATTCTTGATAATGGAAGAGGTTTAAACATCATGTCTATCAGGGCTGAAGACAGAGACTAAAAGCAGAGGTCAGAGCCAAAAGTCAACAGTTGGAAAATGGATTTGCGAATGGCAAGCCGGAAACGCTCAGGGTCCAGGACAATTGTCTGAAGACTGCAGCTGGGTGGGACTTGGCAGAGCTTACTAAAGAACCACCGCTTGCTCTGCAGGAAGCAAACCCTTGGCGAGTCCCTTATCCTACAGAATTGTATGTGCCTACCTAAACTCAGGCCGACCTGCCATTTGAAGTCTAACAAGTTAAGGTTCAAGAAGAAGATGAGTAAATCATAAACGGGAATTATCTTTCTTCTTGGTTCTTGTATTTTAAGTTTGGCAAAATGTAAGAGAGGATAAAAAAATCGCTTGGCTATATCTAACTGGCTTTCTTTTCTTGAAGTCTTTCAGCCATGTATTTATTTTAGTCAGGCTTATTTGTTCATTGTTTTCTCCCCAAACACCCATAATAATTACTGATATTAGAATTGTTATACTGATTCAGTCCCATGGTCCACTGGGCTTTGACTTTATTGGGTAACAGAGGCCTGAGGGACATTCATAGGGTGACATCACTTCCTTCCCTTATACCCATCTTTATGTTTCCAATCCTTTAGAGATCTGAATTTCATTAGTTCATCTGTAGAGAAGGTAAAATGTTCCTCTACCCTTCTAGGGTCTCCAGCTGGGACTGACATAAGACAGATTATCAGGAGAAAAGCATACAAATTTCATTTATGTGTACATAAATATACAGAAAGAAGATCCACAGCAGTGACTAGACCTAAGTGTTTATATTCCAGGTTGAACAAAATGTGGCAATTGTAAAAAACTAACTAAACTATATGGGATGACTAAAGGAAGATGAGACTTATTTTAACAAGGTCTGTTTGTACAGATTTCTCTTGGCCTGGCTCCCGAGAATGTTTCTTCCTCCTAGTACAGGGAGGCAACTTTCACATGGGAACTTTATCTCCTGCTTTCAGGAAGGAAAAGGAAGATCAGGGTAACTTTCTTGCATTTATTGTTTTTCACAATTTGTAACTCAGAATAGTCAATATGCCAAAGTGCCGTATTTTGGAGTAGCATGTTCTGAACTCCTTTGCATCCAAACTTTAAAAAAATATTTTATTCCATTTCTGTTTTGGAGGGTAATACGTTCCACAGATTTATCATGGTTTGCAAGAAGCAAGAAATTTTCTTCCTTTGAACTAAAACCAACTGGGAAAGCCTGGTGACGTAGAGCTTGATATGCAGACCCCATCCCTGTCTGAGTGTGTTGGAGGGACATGGAAGCCAATGAAATTAGGAGTCTTGAGAACTTTGAGGGGGGAGAGGAGGCCCCTGAAGTCTCCTGTATTTCACAGCAGAACTGAATTTCTTTGGAAGATAGAGTGATTCATCCTGGTTTTCCTGGAACCTTCCTGGCGTCTGCACTGAAACTTCCACGTGATGGGAACGCCTCAGTCCCAGGCAAACTGGGACAGTTGGTCCCCCTACTGGAAGACCACAGTGTTGGCCCATCTCAGATGTCATATGCATCCTTAGATCCTTTCTCTTTTGTGTTCCAAAGTCTTTTTGGAAGCTGGCCCTTACCCGTGTGTTATTCCTAAAAGTCCTGGTTTGAAATTTCCGAGAGCAGTTTGGTGATCGTGTCCCCCATGGGCCAACCACCTCCCCTTGGGCTCTGTAGCTCCTGCAGAAAGAACTGCCTGGGCCATTGCTGTAAGCCTGATGCCTCCTTGTGGACGAAGCATTTGAGCCACAAACTTGTGTGGATGAATCTGAGAGAGGAATATTTGTTTCTCTCTCTGGCTTGTGGCATGTGAGATAATGTATGACAATCTTTTCTTCTTAAAAGTGGATGTAATAATCATACCAACCCCTAGGGTTGTTTTCAGGATTAAATAATATAAGAAGAGTGCCTAGAACAGGGACAAACACACAGTAAATACTCAGTAAATGTTAGGAACACTTAAATAGTACTATAGAGATATAGGCTGTTGATAGAATTGTTGTTGCCATCCTAGTTTGCAAGTTCCTATAGCAGAGGATTTTCAGGCTGTGGAGAAAACATATTGAAGGTTTTTTAAATGAAAGAAATGCAGAGTCGGTGAGGGTTTGCCCAAGGAAACCTAGCCTTGGAGTCAGATGGCCTAGTTCCCCCACCACTTGACTGAAATGAGTATCCTCATATCCTTAGGAAGCCACTAAACTGGATCTTGTAAACCAGCAGAGCTTCAGAGCTGTGAGCTTTCCTGTTGGGTGAGCTTTAACCACCAGAGGGAGCTGAAGGAGCCAATCACTGAAAACCCAAGTCAAACTGGGTTAAGCAGTTAGAGAACTTAACTGCTCATGTAACTAGAAGTCTGGAAGACCATGCAACCAATCTTTAGGGTTAACTCAGCCCAGTGGTTTCAGAGTATAATCCATTGATGGGCTGATATTCCCTGTCCTTTAAGATCTCAGCTGTGAGAAATGAAGGAGTCAGAGTCAGGTATTGATCCTCTCTCCTGGCAGAGAGCAGAGAGTTAGTAAGTGAGGATGGGGCCTATGGGAGCCCATCTCCTACCTGGAGAAGCCCAAATCCAGAGGTTTACAGAATCTAACAGCAGTGGAGAAGGAAGATCACCATAATGAGCAGAGCTTGAAGTAGATTTTAGGAGCTGGAATATAAAGGTCATGGAACTTAATACCTGAGGAGATAAGAGGAGAAAAGGACAGGTGGGGGCTGTTGGTGGGGTGGATGTTAGGGTTCGTGCATCCTCCCTGTGCATTTGAGGGGGTGGGCTACCATGCTGAGCGCACCAAGGATGGACTCCCAGAGAAATAGTTCAGGGCAGGACTTTGCTTCCAACAGGGAAACAGGAATGCATTCAGATAAGGACTATGGACCGTTCTAGCTCCAAGAGTATCAGGTCACCAGGCCTGTCCCAAGAGCTCTGCATATAGGCTAAGGGCAGCAAGACCAATCCTGGTAAGACCTGTACTGGTAGGACTGGGGTTCCTAATCCACTGCTGGGCTTGAAGCAGGAGCTGGTTCTTTAAGACCTGGGGCTGGTGAGATCTTTGCTCACCTTCTTACTTTTTTCAGAAGGTAAATTCAAATTTGTAAGTGTTCATGTTTCCCAATGCTAGAGGCCTTTCCCATCTCATTTATTACTGGCTTCTTTGCTTGCCAGTGTACCAGAATAAATCCTCCTACAATAAGGGCCATGCTCTACCCACCATGGCAAAAAGCAGCACATGGGCTAAAAATGTGGTAGTAAGTTGCTGAGTTCTTTTCTTTCCAAAATAATTAAAAGTGGATGGTCAAATTTCAGTGAGGCTGGCATATTTGGAAATAGTTTTTCCAGTGGGAGAGAAGAACAACTCTTGAATGTGAGCATTATCAAGGAATATAATGCTGTTGGGGAGGGAGTGTCAAAAAGGAGGCACTGAGACTATGTTTCTCACGTAGGCTAGGAACTGATCCTGGGCGTATCTACCAGAAAATGGTTTTCTAAATATTTTAAAAATAGCAATGTGGGAGCATCACTTGGATCAGCCATGATCTCATAGCTTCATAATTTTGAAGGGTAGCACTCAATCCTAACATACAACAGTCTGACACGTCTGTTTCAAAACATGCTAATTGACAACACCTTACATGTAGAACCTGATTTATTATTTAACTTTTAGAAAACTCAATAAATATTTTGGGTGGATAATATAAATGTCCCTTTATTTATCTGTGTTTGATAAACAATGCTCCCCACATTCTCTTCATTCTGTTTATTTTCTGGACTGTCTGCCCTTAGTTTGTAGGCAGCAGAAGGTAATTGAAAGTTGTGACTGGGTGCCACCTACTGGGGAAAAAGAACAATAGATTAAAAACAGACTTGGTGGGGGCCTCATTGGAAAGGAGTGAATACTTAGAAAAAGAGAACTTGATGAATATATAAAAGGAAACATGGAAAGAGATGGGATGTTTACATTTTGCTTAATACTGGAAAAATTTTATTTGAACTCTAATATGCTTGTTTGATATCATATTTTGTTTAACGTTAGGTCAAACATTAGATATCAGGAAAAACTCTCAGTCTATTAAACCCTCAGTCTACTTAAAATCCCAAAACTTTCATAAGGATGAGACCCTTGGGATAACCCGGTTCAACACCCTCATGTCACAGCTGAGAAGCAGAGGTTCAGAGGGAAGGGATTCACCCAAGCTCTCCAGATGGGAAACGGCAGAGGACTTGCAGCTTCTCATCACCAAGATGGTTCTCATTAAGATGAAGTGGCCATTTGGATAAATATTATGATTTAAAGGATGCCAAGAAGTTATCCCGGGCCCAAAACATTCTCTTTTTCGCTGGCTAAACAAACTGTTAGTCTCAAAATTAGAGTTGCTTCTTTGAGGACAAACTGGTACTTACTCATTTGTACCCTAAGTTTCCATGGACACCTTCACACAAGTAGGGTTTCTCTGATTAGCTGTTATTTTCCAGCTTATTTAGAAAGTAAGTAGTAGAATTGCTGCTTGAGATCTAATTCTAGCCAAGAGAGGGTTGTGGGGAGTGAGAAGAACCTTGTAAGAATCACTGAGGCAGTGAGAGCCAGCGAGGAAAGCTGGGCCTGGTGAGGCTGAGACCCTGGGTCCTGGAATTCAGAGAAAAGAAGGTACCGGGTGGGATGAGGAGCTCTCAAAACCATGGTGCTCTGTCTGCACAAATTCAAACACCCAATGAGGGGTAAAAATGGCTGCCTAGGAAAACCAAGCTGGCTACACAGGAGCTCTCTGATGAGTTCTGATTTCTAAAGAATACTTGCAAAGAGAGGTGAGCGCTTGGAGCCAGAGGTAAGAGGCAAAACCTGTGGGAATAATATTATGGAGCCTTCAATTCCCATGAGCTCGTAAGAAATGCTCAGGGCAACAAAACCCATAAAATTATGTTCAGAGTAAGTCCCACAAGGCAGAGGTAGGGAGTGGACCTGTGACTTGGAGCAATTCTTGTGTGCTGACCAGTAATAGCAAAAAAAAAAAAAAAAAAAAAAAAAAAATCAGAGCTCCTCCACCTCCTTTCACCCTCTTTTTGGCAACAAAGAATGATCTTTGGATTGAGAAGCATAGAACACACAGTGATGAAAGGAAAATAGAAGTCCAGACTGGAGGAAACCCATGTCAGATAGTAAGTGACATATCTGAATGCTTCCTGCATCATCTCATTGAATATGTACAATAACTCTGTGGTTTTAGGCACTATCTTATTTAGATATTAGGAGCCATAGACTTAGGGAGGTGAAACTACTTAAATTTCATGTAATTAGGGGAAAGGAAGGGGCACAATTTATACCCTGGCCATCTGATCTGGGGTCTGAGAGCTAAATTGCTCAATTATTTGGCCTCCAGAGTTCCTAAGGGAGGTTAGGTCTCCTGATGCAGATGCACTGCACTCTAGCTGCTGAGAGAACTTCCAAATATGTAATGTGGACCGTGGTGAGCAGCTGGATGGGAAAATAGGTTTCTGTTTAAAAAAAAAGCTGGGACAAAGTCACAGAGTAGTGTTGACATATATACACTTCCAAATGTAAAATAGATGGCTAGTGGGAAGCTGCTGCATAACACAGGGAGAGCAACTCAATGATGGGTGATGACTTAGAGGGGTGGGACAGGGAGGGTGGGAAGGAGCCATGGGAGGGAGGGGATATGGGGATATATGTATAAATACAGCTGATTCACTTTGTTGTACAGCAGAAACTGGCACAAAAGTGTAAAGCAATTATACTCCAATAAAGAGCTTAAAAAAAAAAGACTATAGTAGATTCTACAAATTGCAAGTAGTGAACTTGATGTAGATTATGAGTAAAATCCTATGATAGATTACTAAAGGGTTATTATAAACATCGGGGAAAGGAAGTTTTGGGTCTAAGCACCCAGCAAAGGTTGTTAACACAGGTTATGTCATTTAGAAAATACCATGGCTACTTTGTGCCTGCTGCTGTGTGGGTTCCCTTATAAAGATAGCCCTCCCCTCAAAGTAGTCACAACCAGGGCAGGGGAGACAGGGTCAGACAATGGCAATGCAGTGGAACCCCCCACATAGGTACAAGTATATCAGCGAGTGGGGGGGTGGGAAGGAGGGAGGTATGCAAGGTATGCAAACTGGACAAGAGAAAGAGGGGCAGAGAAAGTTCTCCAGGGATCACATTCCTTTTCTCTCCATTAAAAAGGTTTTCAAAATTGAATTTCTGTTAAAATTTTAGGTTGAACTATATGAACATATGTTCGTATACATGGGATTGCGATTTTTTAGGCCATAAATAGAAGGATATTGGCAATTTCATTGATCCAACCTAACCCAAAGTCTTAAAGTTCAACAGCAATACAGACAGGTGCACGTCGAAAGGGCAGGAGTTCTCTGCTCTCCATCTCCCCACACAGCCCTTTCTCCAAGGCTGCCATGTTGCACTCTTAGGGCTGTTTTCAGCTATTTCTTTGGCTAGTTACAGCCTCATAATATGTTTTACAGTCATTTCTTGACTTTCCATTTTCGCACTATCTGTTGTGTTTCTGTCTTGAGGATGGGGATTTAGCTCTCTTATGCCACTGCCATCACAAATACCCTCAATCCATTGACCCTTCTTACATTGCTCTATTATAATTTCTGGTGAAATCACCTTTCACCTTGGCATCATTGATATCAGGGGGAAGCATGTTCCCCACATCTGATATTTTCTTCTATGAGGTGGGATTTCTCTGTTCTCTCTGCTCCTTTACTCATTATTCGTTCCCTTCTCTCTAGGGGAGAAGGTGTGGTTTAATTTGGTTGGCAAATTTGTATCAGCCCTTTTTCCTTCTGCCCTACTGGAAGCTGTTTGTTAACAAGGAACAAGCTTTCCCTGGAGCACTGCCCTGGCTGGGTGACAAAATATGCCCAATTCTGGGGTTCAAAGCCCATTTGGCTCTTCCAACTAAACTACGTGAGCCAAATCAACCTTTATCACAAAGAAAAAAAAGTGATATTTTATCTTTCCTCTGAATTCCTTAGTTTTATTTATCAAATTGTTCAAAACTTAGGTGGGAAAGAGGAAAATGATTTACCAGGTCTCTTGGAAGGACCCAACAATTATAAGTATATACCTCTAAATTTACCCTTCTTTTTTATAGCACCCTTTGTTTTCTCTAGAGCTATTAATTTGCTCTATTTTTTTTTTTATCTGCTTAGCTCACCCCTAAACTCCTGAAGACTGAACCCTTCTTTCTATAAGGTCATCACTTCAAGTAGTCTCTTGCTTTCCCTACCCTCAGCCTCGGAGACAAGACTTTCGGAATCCTCCTCCCCTCTGTTTCCATCTGCTCTAGCTGTTCTCCGGGCCCGCAGCCCAGCTGTCACCCAGAGGCTCCCCTTCACCACCAATCTGGGAATTTTGCTTCTTTCTCTCCTACATTGAATCCTGATTTTTTGAATTACAGTTATGTAATTCAAAACCTGTACCCTTCCTTGGTCTACATAGTAATTTTGCTAACAATAGAATTCTGTGTTAGATAGACTTTCCCTTGGAACTTTGAAGGAATGGCTCTTCCAGAATTTCAGTGTTACGAAATTTCACAATGATGGGCATTTTGCAGAATACCTGAAATATCCTTTCCATTTACAAACACATTCTTTTAAATTCTAGGAAACTGTCTTGCATTATTTCTTTTAAAATAGTCTCCCCTCCATTTTTTCTAGCCTCATTTTTCACCCACTCATGATTAGAACTCCTAGAATTTTGATGCTTGACCATCTGAATTCACCCTCCAATGTTCTTGTCTTTTCTCTTATTTACCATCTCTTTGTCGCTTTGTTTTACTTTGTGTGAGATTCTTATACTTTATTTTTCAATGCATAGCATTTGATTAATTTCCCTTGTTTTTACTTGATCATCTCACTCCTCCTTCATCTGTGTCTTGGGTCTCTGAGCCTGGAGCCTAAGTCCTGAGACCAGAGTCTGAGACCCGCGCCCTCTGCAGAAGGAAAACCAGCTGTCTTTCTTCAGTTGCAACAGCAGAGTCAGTGTTGGGATAGGGGTGGTGGTGGGGTGTGTTACCTAGCTCCATGGGTTTAGGAAGAGGATTTAACTCCTCCTTATATAAACTTTCAACCAACACTTCTATTTTCAGCCTCATCCATACCACAGTCTTCAGAAGTAACCAATAATCCAGTTTCTGAGAATATCTGATGCTCTCTGATGTGTAAATATTCCATCTTGTCTTCCCCTGTAAGCTTAGTTTTCAGCTTTCCTGAATCAGCTAGTCAGGATGACACTCATGCACCTGCTTTCCAGCATCCAAAGTTGTGTTGACATCTCCTCTTGGCTGTAGTCTTTTCTCCCATATTATTTGTCCATGTGGAATTGTACCTTTTTAAAAATTCTTTTCTCAGTATTTTATTGGCATTTTGGGAGAGATAAATTAATGTGTTCAATGTTGCATATTTAAAGAGAACTCTGCCCCCCATTCCTTCCTCCCTTCCTCCCACTGTTTCTTTCTCCATCAATTTTTAGTAACAACTTTATTAAATTATAATTTCAGATCATACAATTCATCCATTTAAAGTGCACAATTCGGTTGTTTTTAGTATATTCACAGAGTTGTGCAACCATCACCACAATCAATTTTAGAATATTTTCGTCAACCCAAAAAGAAACCTGTACCTATTAGCAATCACTGCCTATTTCCCCCGAATCCCACCAGCCTTAGGCCACAATTAGTCTACTTTCTGTCACTATGAATTTGCCTAACTGGGCATTTCATATAATAAAATCATACAGTATATGGTCCTTTGTGACTGGCTTCTTTCACTTAGCATAATGTTTAAAAGCTTCACACATGTTATAGCATGTATCAATATTTCATTTCTTTTTATCAACAAACATTCCAACATCCGGGTATACCACATTGTATTTATATATTTATCAATCAATGGACATGTGGGTTGTTCTCCATTTCTGACCATTATGGATAATGCTATGTTTGTATATAGATGTATGCTTTCATTTTTCTTGAGTATGTAATCAGGACTGGAATTGTTGGGTTTACTCTGTATTTAACCTTTGAGGAATTGCCAGACTGTTTTCCAAAGTGGCGGTACTATTTTATAGTCCCACATACAGTGTATGAAGGTCCCAAAAAGACTGCATCCTCACCAGCACTTGTTATTGTCTGTCTTTTTTGTTATAGCCATCCTAGCAGGTGTAAGGTGACATCTCATTGTGGTTTTTATTTGCATTTTTCTAGGGATAATTATGTTGAGCATCTTTTCATAAGCCTGTTGCCCATTCATATGTCTTCTTGGAGAAATGTCTTTTCAGATCCTTTGACCATTTTTAAATTGGGTTGTCTTTTTATTACTGAGTTGTAAGGAACTTTTTATATATACATACTAGTTCCCTGATCAGTTATTTAATTTCCAAATATTGTTCCCATTCTGTGGTTATCTTTTACTTTCTTGATGGTTTCCTTTGTAACACAAAAGATATCCATTTTATTTTTCTCTTTGGTTGCTTGTGCTTTTGGTGTCAGAGAATGAGTTGGAAGTGTCCTCTCTGCGTCTATTATTTGGAAGAGTTTGTGACATGTTGGTATTCTTCTGTAAAGGTTTTGTAGAATTTATCAGTGAATACAATTGCTTAGAATTTTCTTCTGGACAATTTAAAATTGCTGATTCTATCTCCTTACTTATTATAAGTCTATTCAGAGTTTCTATTTCTTTTTGTTAGTTTCAATATTTCATGTCCTTCTAGGAATTTGTTCATCTCCCTTCATCTTTGTATTTATTTTTGTCTTGGACAGTAGAAAATGATAGGTCAAGGAAATATGGTGGTATGTCTGGGCTTCAGGCTACTGTATGGGATTGTACAGGCTGTAGTCCATTGGAACCTGTTTCTCTGAGTTGGGTGGTACACAGCCTACATTGCCATATATGGTGTCTTAAACAGCAAGAGAGTTACATGTGCCAGCTTTGGAGCATCTGGGTTTGAATCCTGCCTCTACCACTTTTCAGAGGAGCGCCTTTGGGTAGATTACTTAATCTCCTTAAACTTTAGTTTCCTTCTGTATAAATAACAATAATAATAAGTAATGTCACCTTTCTCAGGGATTTTTTTTTTTTAAGATTAAATGACACAGTACACCTAAAGTGCTTAAAATAGTGGCCGATTCAATAAATGTTACTTCTTGTTAGATAGCCTTATGGCCCACCTATAAGCCTCATGAGGTCAGAAATGGTCTCTTTTTTAAAAATTGCTAAAACTTCACTACCCAGCAAGATGCTGTATTGTTTGTTTAACGTTTTCATGTCAAAGGACTAGATGTGAGGGCGAAGAGCTTGTTGAGGTACTGATGAGGGTACTGATTGATACTAAATGTCAACTGGAATTGACTCGAGGCGTGCTGGAGCTATTGTGGGCCTTGTTGGGCACAAGAGTCATAAATGGCTCGAACAAAGCCATGGAGTCCATATCTATGAAATTCACACTTGACATAAAGAAACTGTGAGGGAGGACAAAATTTGGGTATGCTTGTATTGTGTGTATACATTCCTATACTTGAGTCCTACAATTACAACTGCATCAGTAACAGGAAGCTGTATATTAGCAGCAACATAAAAAAATTATTCGGGTTCTCGTCAAAAATAAACTTACTATGCGTAAACAGTTCAGAAGCAATAGAAATAAAAAGTTGTACTCTTTATGTGTAAAACAAGGGAGGGGACAGGTCCACACAACAGAAATGTGTTGTAGCCTCACTCCTTTTTAACTTTTGAGGGGTAACTTTGCGATCTCTTCTAATAAACTGGATGTAAATGAAAGGCAATAGACACTGAAGCATTCTTTTTTATGCAAATGATAAAGTTTTATTATGATGAGTTAAAAATGTTCGGTAGACAGGTTGCTGTACCCTAGGTACAGCACCTCATCAAGGCTGACATAAGGATGTACTTTCTTATCACCGAATTATCACTGAATGGGAGTTGGCATTCTTTGTTCTTTGGCATGAGTCTCACTCACGATCCCCAGATTTCACACAAAGGTATCAGTTCTATTCCCAGCTCAGTTGAACTGAAACATAGAGTAAAGGTACCTGTCAGCACTCATTATTACTCAATTACTTTCAAAACTGGAGCTGAGAGAAACAGTACTCATCGAAAACAACCTGAAGGTTATGCAAGCCATCCATCCACACTCTAACATTTGTCCCTGAATAAAGCCTATCAGAGAATCAGGAATGCATCACAGCCTGCCCACTGTGAGTTACTTTTGTTGAACCGTATACTTTTGCATGAAGGTTTGAAACTATATTAAAGATCGTTTCAGGAAACATCCTTATGAAACGTGTTTGATTTTACATTATTCGAACTATTCATTATTATACAGCTTCCTAGGATAATTGCTTGAATTAAGCCTGGAAGAGAAAGATTTTCCTAAGCAAAAGTGATAGAGGAGGCAGTGGAGGAGGGGGATGAGGAAGGTTCAGAGGTGGAGAAGCGGGAAATGCTGGTTATCTCAGTTCATCTGGAGGCATACAAGTAGGACTAGAAAATAGAATAGAGCCAGATTGTACCAGGCCAAAGAGTGAAAGATATTTGATAATGAACAGAAGGTCATTCATTCAAAAAAATATGATCTGAGAGCTTACTATTTGATAGCTGCTGGATGTGGAGTGATAACTAAAATGGACACAATCCTTGGCCTCCTGGAGCTATTATGATAAGTGAGACAGACAATAATCCAATAAACAAACAAATACGTGCTTCATTTCTCTCCATGAATGAAAAGGAGAGGGTACTGGGAGAGAACAGAGTGAGAGAAATCTTCATCAGAAAGGGTGAACTCATTTCTGAGGAGCTGACATTGACACAGAGAGCTGAAGGATGAGAACTGTAGTCCAGATGAAAGTGGGTAGGAAAGAGGGTTTCACTCAAGGGGAACAGCAGGTGCAAAGGCTCCGGAGCAGGAGGGGCTTGATGCCTGAAGAAAATGGGAATGGCTAGTGGAGCTGGAGTATGGAGAAGGGATGCAAGTTGGAGAGGTAAGCCATGTCCAATCATGCAGAACATAGAACTGGGAATTGTTCTAAGGGCAACAAGAAGCTTTTAGTAAGTTTTAAACAGCACGTGTGTGTGTGTGTGTGTGTGTGTGTGTGTGTGTGTGTCTGTGATAATATCCATTAGTAATTGAGTACAGCATATTGGATAAGGGACATTTTAAAAAGTAGGAAGAACAGGAAAGAAATTACAGTGGCAGCTGTTGGAAATATTTCCTGTTAAGGGCCTGATAGTAAATATTTCACGCTTTGAGAGGCAACAGTCTCTGTCTCAACCATTCAACCTTGCTATTGTAGTGTGAAAGCAGCCACAGATAATACGGAAATGTGAGAATGGCTCTGTTCCGGTAAAGCTTTATTTATCAAGAACAGGTGATGGGTCAGATTTGCCTCTCAGTCCAAATGGTACTAAAGATGTGCCAGTGGGCAGGAGCACAAAGGATGGGCTAGGAAAGACCAAGGATGAAGAACTGCTAGGCTTTGTGACTATGTGTAGGGACCAAGAAAGAAGGTATCAGGAGGTGGGATTCAAAGCCTGGGATACAGAGAGAATGGTATTTTTATGGAGAACTATATGGGAGTCAGGAAGAGAAGCTGATTTTGGAGGCAAATAATGCATTTGCTTGTATACAGTTTATACCACATTTTCAATTGAATTTGTCCACTGTGGAATTATCCATATGACTGGCAGTAGGCAATGATAGTCAAAGCTCATATAGGCTGTGAACAATCTGTGTATGGGATCCCTTGTCTCTGTTTGAAGGCTGAGTGGTTTATCTGATCTGGCCCACAAGACAGCTGCCCCTTCCCCTTAAATTAGCACCTTTCGGAAGCTGCAGATCCAGCTGAAAAAAGTCTCTTTTCTCCAAAGGACTTTGAAAGTTACATTTTCTATGCAGGGATACATTTGTGTTTGAATGAATGCAGTAAACCTTGTGGGGCTGTGTGTGGGGGGTGAGGGCGGAAGAAAGGTCAGTATTGCTCGGGCTCTATGTGATGAATACCATGATGTAGACGCCTGTCTCTTGCCAAGGAGACTGTCTCCTTGAGTAGATTTCCCATTTTGGGGTCACCCTTAGGTTTAGCATATTTGTGTCTTAAAATATATTGTCACCCATCAGACTGATACATTTTGCATTTATTTATTATTCAAATCCTAGAAAATGTTTAATGAAAGAAGCAACGTATTCCTAAGAAATATCCTAAAGTTGATAGAGGAGAGGTAGGAAATCAGGGCTTAGCTTTCCTTTGGATGGCAGCAAGGTTCTTCTGGAAAAGTTCTGTGCTTTGGGATTTTACAGGTGTGTTTGGCAAACTGGGGGCAATTTAGCCTTAGGGTTATAAGACTAGAGTTGAATAGGAGAAGGCCATGGTTTGGCTAATATCAGGCCTCCCTGTACCTCGTGGGATGGTAGTCTGGCACAGTGGGACTTGGCACGAGGGATCCTCCTGCAAACTCTTGTCCCTCCTTTCCTCAAAAGTCTACTTTTGGTGCTCCCTGTACCTGATACTCATATTGAGTGGCTGACCACAACAGTTCCTCCAGTGCTTATGTCTGAGCCAGATTCTGTCTTACCCTTCTTGCCGCCTCCTTTTGAGGGAAACTCCTCCTCTCCCCCGCCCCTGGTCATGTGGTCTAAATGAGGACTCTCATCATTTGACAAGTCTCTAGTTCCCTGGCCACAGTAACGGACCCAGAGATGCCTGTGAGTTCTTCCTTGGGAGCACCGACACGCGAGCTGCCCTCTCTGACGATGGAACTGTGAGGATGCAGGTTTGCAGCTGCAGTGCCACGTCCGCAGCTGAGTGACAGAGCCTGTCTGCAGGTAGAGAGGATGAGGAGCACCCCAGGGGCACCAGCACAGAGGTGGCACAGGGAAAGCCCAGGTGATGTGCAAGTCTCTGTTTTCCTCTGAGAGCTTCAGTGCTGCCCTCCCTGTCCTGCTAAGAGCTTGGGAGACAAGGTCTCCCTGATTCTCTGAGCTACCTCAGAATACTACCAACAAATTCCCTATTTGCTTCAGCTACTAAGAATTCTTTTGTTGGCCATTTTATAAGGTTTTAGGGTGGGGATTGTGACAGAGCATCATAACAGAATGTTCTTCTGAAATCACCCCATAGAAACAGCAGAGGAGCGAAGGCACCACTGTCACCTAGTTTCTAAGAATTAGCCTCAAGACTTGCAGAATTTTATACAGGGGCTCACCCCAAGGGTATAGAGCATTAGAACACTGGGGGTCGTCTTGTGATGAGAAATCACTTTTTGTTGCCCTAACAATAGCTAGCTAAGGAGGGATAAATGGGAAAAAAAGGTCTGAAGTCTGTTTCGCCAGAAAGGGTCTTTAGGTCTGGCTTTGTGCTAGGAGGGAGACTTTATTCTCTCAGTTCTCCTTCAAGTGGCCTCAGCCCACTGGTCCATCTTTATTGTCTGCTATAGAGACAATCTGACAAATGAAACTTCCCTGAACTTGGCTTCTGCTTTCTTGCCTCTGTCTTCAGACTAAGTGTCCCTCCTACCCTCACTTTTCCACCTACTGAAACTTACACATACCTCAAGGCTTATTGAAGATGCCACCTTCTCCGTGAAGCCTACCTTTATTGGCCCCAGCTAAAATTAACCCTTGACTCTTTAACTAAGATAGAGTTTTACAGTTCTCTTAGCATTTATGCATTACTTCTTCCAAGTCATAGGTACACTCATCTTATTTTCATGCATTAGGTCAGGAGGTTGGCCTATATATCAATAAGTTCTAAACTTTCTTGTCATAATTTATAATTTTGTAACTTCTATAATTCTGTAACTAATATGAACTGTTCATGAACTTAGGCTGCATTTAAAGGCACATCTTTTTAGTTTTAGAATGACTGTCTTACTACTTACACCCATTTTCCCCCAGTTTTATGGATATAATTGGCATATGACACTGTGTAAGTTTAAGGTGTACAATATAGTGATTTGATACACTTACATATTGCAAGAAGATTACCACTGTAGTGTTAACTAACACCTCCATCAGCTCACATAATACTGTTTCTTTTTTGTGGTGAGAAAATTTAAGATTTACTCTTTTAGCAAACTTTGAGTACACAGTAGAGTGTCATTAGCTATAAGCACCATGCTATACATTAGATCCCTATTGTCAAGAGTTTAGTATGTCTTTCTTCCTTGAGATTTCCCCTTTTCTTGAACTGCTCAATAGTTCTAGGGAGGCCCTGTCCCATAGAACTTTCTGCCATGAAGCCCCTCACATATGATTATCGAACACTTGAAATGTAGCTTGTGCAAATGAAGAACTGAACTTTTAATTTCATTTAATTTGAATTAATTTAGATTAAAATTTAAATAGTGCATGCAGCTAGTGAGTACCACATTGGTTAGCATAGCTTTAGGAGCTTCCACAGTCCAAAAAAATTTACTCCAACCTCTGCACCCAGGTTGAGTATCACTGGGTTCAGTGACCACAATAGCTGACGTTCCCAACACCAAACAATGCTGCTTATAGAAGTTCAGGGCTGCACTGCCTGCTCACAATTGCTGGTCCCCTGCTTTGAAGAGGAGGTCATGGAACCCTGCTCTTCCTAGTGCAATTCTTGGGGGATATGATCCCACTGCCTTCAGCTAACCTTGGCCAAGCTGCCCATGCTTGGACTCCAAGGCTGCAAGTTTTCTTACTCACGTTTCCATGCACAACTACCATCCAGAACTATTACAGCAATCAAGTCAGAATCAGAGCCAATTCGGTTGTGAATCACCTCAAGGACCCAGAATCACCCCTCCTCTGTCTAGTTATCCATCATAGGAGTCAGATGACTTTTTCTTTTGAACCCTCAAAAGCACAAAGGATTTGCCTTTGGATTCCTCTAGAAATAGACCTTTAGACAAAGATTCAAGTGTAAGTAGTCTATCTAGGAGGTGATCCCAGGAAATATCAGTAAGGGAGTTAAGAAGTAACATAGGGAGCTAAGAAGTTAAGAGATGAAGGAGGCAGGTGGAAGATAGTGTATCAAACAGTTACCCTCTTGGGGAACTCTAGGAGGCAGTGTAGAACATGCTTTAGAATTAGCCCAGCTGAAAGGCAAATAAGATGGTATCTATACACCAAATTCCCGACAGTCATTGGTTGAGGGCGTCTCCTGGAGACTTTAACTCTTCAGCAGTCTTGCTTGCTCTAAGAGTAGCCAAGTATGCTCTCACTGCCAGAGGAAAGCCCTTAGGCAGAGTTACAAGAAGTCCCTGGAGTCTAGAGGTGAGGCGAGGAGCGACAATGCCTGCTCCAGGGTCCTGGCCAATGGACCAGTCATACTTCATTTTATAATATTGGCAGCTTTAACTGGTTCTGGGGTGCTCCACACCTCCTCATCTAGGGACAGAAGCCCTAGAAGTTTCTACAAGAGATCTACTACATTGTAAAATCTGGGGAAGAGGGTGTGTCCCTGGTGAGCTACCCCATTTCAACTTGGTTTGTCTGTTTAGTAATATACTGACCAACATGCCAAGGACATCAAATAAAACTTTTATGTGGTCTGAAAAGCACAACAAAAGTTAAATTGATACCACCTCCACAGGTTGTAACAGTAGCACCAGCTTTATATAAAAGAAAGGAGTTTAGAATTTGAAAATGCCTTAAAATTTCAGACTTTAAATGCACACATTTTTATGAACTCTTGCTTTCTTCAGTTTCAGAAGGAATGGGGATTATTTCATTGGCAGAAGGTGAATAAGATATATGAGGTCTCATATGCACAAAGTAAAAAAAGAAACAATTTTTGAAAGGTAAAAGAATTGAGCAATGGAATCTGTTTTTATAGTTAGGTGGAATTTAGTGATGTGGGAGACACTCTAGAAGTAAACTCAGTGTTCCTTCACAGTAAAAGCATCTGGCTTGGTTTAAAATGGATCATTTTAGAAAGCTTGTTGATGACAACATTTCCTCTCACTATATCTAGAGGCCTAACGTACATGGATTTTTTCACTTTTCATTTAATCGCAAACTTAATTTGGTCTATATGCAAAGATTTACAGTTTCTCCAGATATGCAGAGTATCAATAATACAGGAGCTACCAGGTAGTGTGCTGTTTCTCATTGAATATTCAGTGTGTGATATGAAGATTTATCTTGTAAATATCACTGGTTATAGCCTTGTAAATTCAGAGATACATCATTTACAGTTCAGCTTTGAATATAGAGCAAATGAAGGAAGAATGGATTTTTTAAATGAAAAGATCAAAAAGGATAATTAATATTTCATAATCTTAATTAACTTTTCCACTGCACATTGATTTTTAATGTTATTTGGGATGTAAGGTGTGATTATTGCTTTCATAGCCAAATCAGACAATCTGGTCACAAACCTGAATGTTAAAAGGTAATGTGAACATTTTGTTTGGCTTAAGAAATTAGTCATTAAGTTCCGCAATTAGCTCTGTGCTTATTCTGGGGAAATTGCATTACGCAAGTGAGTAAGATTGTAAGCTTTTCGAATATGAAGCAAGTTATTAAGCATGTTAGGTTGGAGCCTACTGGTAAGAAATGTATGAATTGCTGCATTTTGGGGAAAAGAGGGACCCTGCACCAAGGAGCATGAATAAACCATGTTTCCCAAGGGCATTAACATGCACGATAGAATCTAACAGATCACCAAGCACAGCAGATTGGTCGGTGCTTCAGTGCTAGTAGACACCTGATCCTTGAAGCCAACCAGAATTACCTCTGCAAACTCACTTGCTAACCCAGTAGAGGTGAGGCATGTACACCAACCAGGGTTAGAGGGAATGGCCGAGGACCATCCAGACTTTGATTATGACTCACTTTCCCCTTGGCCTGATTTTCCCATCCTGAAGCTCTTAGGTCCAAGATTCTGACTTTTAATTCCCACATCTGAGCAACCCCATCTGATTTAGCACATTTACCCCTGATCTTTGTGATGTCAGTTCTCTCTTCTTTCACCTCTCATGCTCTAGTGACTCTCTCTGCTTCAGCCGAAAACTCCCTGTTCCATTCTCTATTCTGGTGACTTAGCTAATTTCCAGCTGGGTCAGCTCCTAACCAGCTCAGGGCTGAGGTAGGATTTGGGGTAGAAAAGAGAAGGAGGAATTCAGATAATTAACTCCTGGGTGACTAGAACTTCAGGTTCTGCACTTGCTGCAAAGCATGCTAGGATCAAAAAGGCAAGATGAGAACCAATATGGGAGTCATGGGGAGGTGGTCAAGAGCAAGAGATCCACTTCTAATTTACAGGCAGGAATTGCATTTTGTGTAAATTAGACTATGCTACATTGTGCTGTAATAACACACAGCTCCAAATCAGTGTCTTAACAGAATGAAAGTTGACCTGTTATACAAGGTGTCCAGTGTAGTATGGTGTGATGATCTGTTCCACACAGTCGCTCAGAGACCCAAACTAACCAAGTCTCTGCGATTTTACTATCTGCATCATTTGGGTCACGTAGACTTTATGCTCCACAGCAGGAGATATAAGACTGGAGAATTGACATGAGCTTTTCACTTCCTCCATGCAAAGATGATATATGTAACTTCTGGTCACATTTTACTGGTTAGAACTAGTCAGATGGCCCTGTAACTTTAAGGGGGGGGGGTCAGAAAATGTAGGGGAGAAATTACAATATTTGGTGAGAATTCTATTTCTACCACAAGATCCATGGGTACGAGTCTCATCAGAAGGAGTGGGGCAGGGATGCTGTTGCTGAAATTTGGGGAAGTAAGTGTGAGGGAGCACATCCAAAAGAGAGGAAGGCAACAGGAGAGCCTGGTTTGTCAGCAAGGAGCTCCATGGAGCCCTTGGCTAGCTGAGGTCTCACTATGACCAATAGGATGGCCTGGGGCAGGGACTAACCTGCAGTATCTCAAGGTCACTTCCAAAGATCTTTGTTTCACACTATTATGAAGGGATTTTATTTTATTATTATTTTTTTAATTTATTATTTTTTTGGGGGGTACACCAAGTTCAATCATCTGTTTTTATACACATATCCCCATATTCCCTCCCTCCAACTCCCCCCCCCCCCGTATGAAGGGATTTTAATAAGCGACTTCCGAATGTATGCAATGTGTGTGCTTTTTAAAGTCATGTACATACTTGTATAATGTTTTAAACTAGTCAGGCATCATCTCAGGTGGAAATGTGCTGTCTTTTCTTGGTGGCAGAGTTACCTACACCTCTGGGTCATATATTTCATGCATAAAATGGAGCTAAGTTTTGATAACTTGTTGCTACCATTTATGACACTAAGTAGTATGCATGCATAACCTCACATAATCTTCTCCATAATCCTACAAGGCTATTATTAGCAGCCCCCCTTTACAGACAAGGACTACTGACTTCCAGAAAAGTTAGTTGTATAAGCTAGTAAGTGGCAGAGTTGGGATTCAAATCTAGGTCTCATCTGAATCCCGTGTCTCATATCTGATTGCTAGAATTAAATAGATTAAACGTGTCTGGCATTAACTAGGAGCTCAATAATGTTGATTTTCTTCCTCTTCTTTTCCTTCTTCCCTCCCATCCCTGGGATTCCAGCCAAACGACTCATCACATGTTGGGTATTCCTTTGGGGATTTCTCTTTTGAGAAGAGCCAAAAAACCACTTACACAAAAATTTCTCCAACTGAGCAGGGGATGGGAGGGAGAGCAGGTGGGTGGGGGACTGAACGCATGCTCTTGCCAGCCCTCTTTCTCCCCCTCTGCCCACTGTTGGTCTGGGAGAGGACCAGAAAGAGTCCTGTGCCTATTCACCTTCTCAAAATCAAGAATAAGAGTGATGCCTTCACCCCTTCCCTCTCCCTTTTTCAATATTTCTTTCCTTTGTTCTCTTTCAGGTATTTGTTTACAGATGGAGAAAGTGATTCACTTGGTAACACAAAACTTCTCTCCTTTTTAAGCAAGGAAAGCTCTACCAATTACCAGGTCTTTTCAAACATGAGTTCATTTTAACCCTCATTTTAAAAAATATGTAGCTCCATCAACCAGATTCTGGGTTCCTCTTCTCCTGAGATCCAGATGTCCTAGGGAAGTGGGGTTGAAGGTGAAAGGTTGAAGGTGGGAGGATGTGGTTCTACATCTTGAGAACAAGACGTTCCCTGTGTTTTTTTTTTTTTTTTTTAAATTTAGAGGAGAACAGGGGATGCCTCTTTACGGCACCCAGCATGAAGCCTGGGGATATTTCTTTTCTTTTATCTCATTCTATGAATAAACTGGATGACTGCCAGGGAAAAGGTAATCTGGGATATGATTCTTAGTGCCTACTATAATGAACTGCTCTGAAAACTCCAGCTGCCACTTGGTACAAGTTTCAGGGTCTTTAAAGGGGTATTCTGAGTCCTCATGCTTGGGAAACTTGATACTTTTTCTTCTTCATCTAGTTTCCACTTAAAAAGAAAATGATCAGACTCACAGAATGATTTAGAGTTTCTCTGTAATCAAATGATAATAAATATGTACTGCCGATTTGCTTATTGCTTACCATGTGATGGATGAGAGGCTGTTTTCTCAGTGATTTTAAGGGTAATGGTGATTCACTACCTCTAGTCCAGCAAAGCCAAATTTGTTCTTAAAAATTTAAGTGCCGCTCTCCTTACTTAACTCAGTAAGTTATGTGTAGCCCTAGGAAGTGTCTGTCTGAGAGTAAGAAACCAATTTGTTAGTTTTTAGAATTTTGGCCCCAAAGGTGGATTTGGAGACTCACATCTTTTCTGTTGCTGTGATTTGCTATTGAAGCTGAGAACATCTTAAATCAGGATGACAAGACTTTGACCATGGGTTACTGAGTCATCAACGGGAGAACATACTCATCTCCCAGGCTGCTCAAGAATTAAGAAAATCATTCCCCTCCATCTGCTTTGCATATATTGAGGTGGGGCAGTGTAGAGAGTATGCACCTATTTGGGGAACATGCAACCATCTTCCCCTCCTTCCTCTGAACACGTATGCTTCTATCGTCAAAACCATGCACTTGGCAGTTGCACTTGGCAGATTCTGTTCATATTGTGAGTGAAATGTTCATGTGTAAGAGTCTAATGCCTCAACTTGATGGGGAGTTCTTCAAGGCAAGGGCTGAGCTTTCCACTCCTTTGTGTCCTTGTATCTTCCAGCTTTCAACTTCGTATATAATGATGCATAATGCACCATTATTATTATGAATTATGTATTGTTATGAATTATTCTCGTGATCTTATTATGACTTGTTATTCATACTTGATGAAAATTCAGTCAAAATTAAAAGTACACATGATGCTTTCTTTCCCATGCATTCACGTAGAATCAAAACAAGCTTATCTTGACTCAAGGCCAAAAGCTCTTGTGTGGGGATCTTTCTTTACAGAAGGTTTATACTAAGGATATAAGTTATTTAATTCAGTAAATATTTACTGAGCTTCTATCATGTGAAGGGTTATAGGCTATAAAAAAGAAATAAGGTAATATCCAAGCACTCAGTGAGCTTATAGTCTAATCCATGAATGATGCATAGATTTCAACTTAAATGTCTACCTCATCATCATTTCATGATGGCTGCTTGGATTACTGACAAGTGTTGTAAAGTCTGGTCTCGATCCAGTAGGAAATAATGCTATGATTAATTAGCAATATCTACCATTTTATTTAAGGATGGAGAAAATGGTAGCATGGGTGCCACACATTCACAACCCCCAATTTGCAGAATGAATTCAAAGTTCAGATAGTAGAAGAAGCTTGTATTTAGAAGAATCCAATCAGTCGATAACTTACATTTGTTTTGGTACAAAGTAAGTACCAAACAAATATACGAATTACATGAAATAATTATGTATTCATCTGCTTGGGCTGCCATAGCAAAATACCATAGACTGTGTGGCTGACACAACAGAAATTTATTTTCTCACAGTTTTGGAGGCTAAAAGTCCAAAATCAAGGTTTTGGCCAGTTCGGTTCCTGCGAGAGCTCTCTTTCTGATTTATGGGAGGCTGCCTTTTGTACACACATGACCTCTTTTTGTGTTCTCTAGGGAAGAGAGTCTTAGAGCCCTGTGGGATAAGGGCCCCAGCTTTATAACCTCATTTAACCTTAATTACTCCCTTAGAGCCCCCATCTCCAAATACTGCCACATTGTGGGGGAGGTGAGTAGTGGTTAGGGCTTCAACATATGAATTTTGGGAGAATACATTCAGTCCTCAACAATATGTGATATAAAGAATAGGTTTATGTCTCCTGTCTGGAGAAGGGTGTATCATGGCAGTTACAAATCTAGATAGGGTTATCATTTTTGAAAAAGCAAGACATCAAAATCGATAATTAATGTTTTTCACATTAGCTGCATCTGTGAGTTTTAAACATATCTGATCTTATGGATTGTTCATAATCAATTAAGTCATTTACATAATGCAATTTAAAAAATTGTATCAAAGAAGCCAATAATTCAAAGTAACAGGTGGTAGACAGTTTTGCAAATGTACACAGAAAAAAACCTGTACACTTTTCCAAATCTTAGCCACACCATAAAATAGTAACTAACCATTAAAAATATACTATCCATCAGATGATGTTAACTGCAAACATTTTGCCTTGGAACATGCCACCCTTCCTCTAACTACCAACAAGCCTCATTTTTGTACTGGTGTATACTTAATAGACTGATAATAGTTTTATGGCTATGCCTATTACAGTGGAATTAAAAAATGTGATTTAAGGTAAATTTGCTCTCTGTGAAATTTAAATCTTGATCCAAGCTAGTTTTTGTTTTATATGTGTGTGTATTTTTATTTTCCCCCAAGATTTATTTACTAAAGTGATAAGATGCTAGAGCTAGCTATTATCCATAGAAGAATAGAAAATATATCAGTGTTTGAATTCTGACTCCATCCAGCCCTTGCTTATCTCTCCCCCTCCTCCAGGATTTTATATTTCAGAGTAAGAAATATTTAATAACATTTATTCTCTATTATTAAAGTAAAAGCTGACCTGGGTTTTAATAGAATTCTCAGCTTCAAATGGGTCATAATGTTTTGTCATTTCTCTTTTGTCCTGACATGACTGAACTGTAAGAACACCCATGTTGATGATAAAATGGATTCCCTTGATTTTGATCACAAACAGAACCTTCATAAAATGTTTTAATGAATTCTTGGTTAAGGTCTAGAAAATTACAGGGAATATTTTGTTTATGCATATTCTTATTTCAAAATGACATTCTCTTTAATTATTAACATGGGAATGGTGCAGCCGCTCAAGGTGACACAGCAAAGTATGAATGAGTAATGTTTGAAATGTACATGTGACAGAGATCTGAGAGTTCTGCAAATAGGGAAGCATGTTATTTTAAGGAGGTCGGGAGGGAGGCTCAAGAGGGAGGGGATATGGGGATATATGTATACATGTGGCTGATTCACTTTGTTGTACAGCAGAAACTGACACAATACTGTAAAGCAATTATACTCCAATAAAGATTAAAAAAAAGAATTTAGCATGGAAATAATCATCTTTTTTCATGCCTTTGAGACATAACACAGTATAATAGGTGGAATTATAATCTGATACATTCGCTGATGTTTGTTATTATAGTGTTTTTCCAGTTAAAATACATATCCTCTATAGATCAGAACAAAAAAAAATCGTACATAATTCCACCACTCAATATTAATTGAATTAGTATATTAATACAGAGATATGTAACATTATTTTAATGTACAATCTTCCCGTTTTCAAAATTGGAATTACATGGCATATTTTAGAATGCTGCATTTGCTGAGTAATATATCATAAACATATTCTTATATGACTACATATCAATTAAATATAATTCTATCATATAGACATATAATTTAACCAATACCCTATTTCTGAACATTTACATTATTTGTAATTCTCTGTTATTTCAAGTGATATTTTCTCAAAAATAATTTTATATAAATATGATTGTACCTAAACTATTTTTATTATGATAAATTCCTAAAAGTGGAAGTTTGGGGTTAAAAATTACATTTTTATGGACCTCAATAAATAGTGCTTTTCAGAAAGATGTACCATTTTACATTATCAGTAATTTGGAATTGTTCTTTTCTCTATACCCTGGTTAACAAAGTGTTACAACTTTTTATGCTTGTCAATTTGATAGAAAATAAGTATGATATCTTATTTTTATCTACCTATAGGCTTAACTGTGGGCTTAGATCAGAATATAGAATTACAGAAGGAAACATTGTCAGTCTGTCTTACTGCTCTAAATACTAATTTTAGGTTGATATCTTTTTGCTAATTCATTCAACAAATGTGTTCTGAGTGCCTCTTCAAAAAAGAATTTAGATTGTCAAATTTTATATTTGGCAAGTTAGTCATATTCCTCAGTTGATGGCTTGTTGTCACCACAGTCCATGCCAGGAAGCTCTCTCATTTTATTTTATTATTTCCTCTCCTTTCCTCCGGATCCCTACTTCATTTCCCTTCTCCTCCATAAGCAGCCATCCTAGTGTGTTTAACATATATATTGGATATACCCACTTCCTTGAATAATATATAGGTGGTTTTGAGTATATGCATTTTTAATTTACATAAATTGTATTCATAAATATTATATATCTTACATTTTCCACTACTAGACAGCACATTAAAAAAAAATTAAACTATTCTTGTGAGCGGGTTTGGATTTTTGCTTATAATTGCTGCCAGAAATTCTATGATGTACACCTGGGGTCCAAAGAAGGAGGAAAATGTGATTAATTCATCATTCTGGGAAGATCAAATGAACATTTATGTGCTATTTCTTGGATAAAGGAGATCAGGGTAAGTTATGTGGTTACTTATGTATATAGTGGAGCTATAAGTTTCTGAGAAAGCTGCAAGATCTTTCAGGAAAGCTTACAGTGGTAACACCCCTTTAGTACATTAACACTCCTGGAGAAAGTAAGACTGTTGTGTCCACCTTGCACATCCATCCAGTGGAGCATGTGCCTCACGCCATTGACTTTGGGTGGGCACAGTTTGTGTCACATATTGCGGTGTGCCTATCCCACCCTGCCAGGGTTACTGTGGCCAGGAATACAACACTACCCCCAGCCTATATCTTCAGCATCACTCGCAATGTCTGGTACATAGGAGACACTCAAAAAATATTTGTTGAAAGGATGAGTGGAAAGGAATCAATCTACAATGAATCTTAGAGCAATGAGATAGGGAGACAAGGATCTCTACTGCCCAAGCTGTGAGGGATTTCCAAGGAAACAGCTTGTAGTTCACAGTATAGAATCCACCTGTGTCTTGTTCTCCATTCCTTCCTGAGCACTTAGAGTACTACTACACTTCCTAGTCCTTTTGCAACTGGGTGAACCTGACTAGTTGAAGCCAATGAAGTGTACATGAAAATGACATGCCCCATTTCTATGTCCAGGCATGTAAGGGACAGTGTGCCACCTCTGAGCTGTCTCTTCCCGTCTCTGGCAACCTAGGAGGTCACATGTTCCCAATTGTGAAGCTACAAGACAGCAATATTAAATAGCCTCGGACCCTGCGACTGTGTAGAGAGAGATATTGGGAGAGGTTTGGACGTGTTGAAAGAGGGCATTACATTTTTTTTTTTTTTTTGGCACACGGGCTTAGTTGCTCCGTGGCATGTGGGATCTTCCTGGAGCTGGGATCGAACCCGTGACCTCTGTATTGGCAGGCGGATTCTCAACCACTGTGCCACCTAGGAAGCCCGAGGGTGTTACATTTTAAGTGATGTGGCCAGGGAAGCCCTTATGGAGCTATTTTAGCTGAGACCTGAAAGCCTGAAGGCAGGGAAGGAATGAGAGGCACTTGGAACAGGAACATTCTGAGCAGAAGGAGGAGCATGTGCAAAGGTTCTAACATGGGATTGACTTTGGTGTGTTAAAGGAAGCAAAGTCAGTGTGGCTGAAGCAGAGTGAACAAGGGGGGAAGTAACAGAGATAAGGCCAGACAAGCAGCGGGAGGGAGGGGAGAACAGATGTGCGAGGTCTTCTAGGTCATTTTAAGGACTTTGGCTTTCATGGGGTGGGGAGGGGCATGGAGAGTTTTGCACATTGGAGTGACATGATCTGACTTAACCTCTGCTGAGAACAGAACAAGGGTGACAAAGAAAGAGGCAGGGTATGCAATTAGGAGGCTACAGCAATAATGCAGGCAGGGCGTGATGGCGGCTTGGGTTAGGGTGACAACGCAGATGGAGCGAAGCAGTCAAATTCTGAACACAGTCTGAAGGTGGAGAGATAGGATTACAGATGATTAGATGAGGGTATGAGAGAGAAAGTCAAGAATGATTCCATGGTTTGGGTCTGTGTAATAGGAGAATGGAGTGGTCATTTGCTGAGATAGGGAAGGCTGCAGGGAGAGCAATTTGGGGAGACCATCAGGAGTTCAGGTTTGGAGGGGTTAGGTTGAGATACCCACTGCATGTGCAAGTGTTGATGGAGGGAGAGTACACCAGGCTACACTGGCAAGGAGATGGACAGGTGAGAACAACAGGGGTGATGACACTTCTTCCCTAGGAGGCTGAGGTCCAGGTTCTCTGGGTGGAGACTCAATTACAAAGGGCATTTGGAGGCTCATCCTTGATTTCTGGAGGGCAGCTGACCTGGAATTGTGTTTTCCACTCACTATGATTAAGCTGAGTTTTTGCAAGACTAGCTATAAATACATTTCCATGTGGCAGGCAAAAGGCCAGAATTTCACACCCTATGTGTGAAAAATCACCTAAAACCCCCATCCTCAAAGTTTCTGCCTCCTGGGTCTGAGATTCCTTTCCAGGTTTTTAGATCTCAGGGATGAACACGGAAAGTGTATTTTAAGGCAAACCAATTTATACTTATTCTTCCAACCAAAAAAAATTGCATGTCTACATCAGAGTCATGTTTGGTTTCTAAACCTGTTACCATAGCAAACACTATATCCCCCAGTTTTCCTTAGCTGCATTGTTTATACTTCTTAGCCAACAACATCTAAACATTTTACTCACTTGGATCTGCCATTTATTCCAACTCTTGGCTTCATGAAACATTTATACTCTGTATGTGTGAACCTTACGTGGGGTAATTTTACACACCACCCTCCCACCCTTTGGAGACGTGATAAAGAAAGGTTTTATGTGTTTTGTGATGCCAGCCCTCACTGCTGCTCCCCAGGCATCACACTTTCTAGTCCTAACTGTCTCATGTGTGTTGAACTTGACAGCACCCTGTCCGTGGCTGGTGAACAGTGAGTCATTCCGTATGCTACCGTTCTGCACAAATGTCATTTCTGGGATTCAGGACTCATTGAACACTTTGCCAGTTGTTATTTCTGTTTATCTCCCTTTTCCTTTACATGATTTCCTACATTGTGGACTCATTTTGGTTTTTGTCCTCTTTCTGTTGTTTTCTTTTTTGATTTTCTCTGTTCTCTGATTCCTCACTGAGGGAAAATTGAATGTGTCTCACAGACCTGCCAGTCCGGGGGAAAGCCATTCTTCTCCCACTGAAAGGAAGGGTTCAACATTGCACCTTTGACCTATGTAAGTCATGTCACTCAGATGCGTGTCTGGTTGCCCCAGGTAAAAAATTAAAAGGAGGCTTCATTTGAACAATTCCTAAAATGAAGTACCCATTGTTGGGATATTATGTGGCGTTTAAACCACGATCAGTCCAGAAACTGTGGAATTGAGGGAGCCACACATGTAGGACTTCAAGGTCCTTGGATTTGGAGAAGAGGAGGCCATTTCTTAGAGCAGTTCTTAACATGGTGGGCAGGGGCACTGTGTGTGCTTGTATAGATTGTGTTCTACATTACTGTGCCCAGCTGATGGGCAGATGGGGGCTGGAATGCAGCCTGTGGTCCACCATGCACCTTACTTAATTGTATGTGTCAACTTGACTGGGCTAGAGCATGCCCAGGTGTTTGGCCACACATGATTCTACCTGCCTCTGTGAGAGTGTTTCTGCATGAAATTAACATCTGAATAGGTAGACTCAGTAAAGCACATTGATTTCTCCAATGTGGGTGGCCCTCACCCAATCAACTGAACTCCAGAACAGAACAAAAAGGTGGAGTAAGGGAAAATTTGCTCTCTGCCTGATTGCTTTTGAGCTGGGACATCAGTCTTCTCCTGCCTTTGGATTTGGCTCAGACTGAAACCTATACCATCAGCTCTCCCAGTTCTCAGGCCTTGAACTTAAACGGGAAGTAGACCATCGGCTCTCCTGAGTCTCCAACTTGCCAACTATAGATCTTGGAACTTTTCAGCATCTATAATTTCCTTATTTTACATCTCTCTATCTCTATCTCTGTCTGAGAGAGAGAGACGCTAACACACTCCTTTAGTACTTCAGACACAACTTAAGGAAAGGTTGCCTTTTGCTAATTCACACAGAGTTTCCATATGGACTAACCAAGTTTCTGGCAGTGGGTGTGGAGATGTGGGAGGAGGATGATAAGTATAATTTAAAAAATCATGTCCCCCCCACTGCCATGTAGCTTAGAGTTTGACTGTGGTTTAAAGCTCCTGATTTCAGCATGAGTTTATAATCTGGATGATTCTTATAACTCCAGAGGAATGGAAGCAATTAAAGGCACTATTTCCCCTGCTACATTAGCGGTGAACCCAGAGAATACCTTCACTGGTTGGAAAGAGATATAACAAAATAGGGACAAGTGATATCCACATAAAATAGTCCAGCTGCACTTTGGTGTGGCAGTGTGAAATTTTCAAAACATGTTCCTTTCACTGCTTTAATACAAGGAAGCACAACTGATGCTCATTTTATTCTCATTTTAAAGGCACAGTAACAGAGCTGCAGAGGGTGTCCCCAATGGCGACACCCTAGAGGCTAGAGTCAGGCTTTTTCTCTACTTGAGTTGCTGTCTGGGCTTCTGGGTTCTTTCCAGCCTTCCTTATGGGCCTGACAGAACATTCAGAACCTTAGTGTGCTCTTTCAAAGCATTTCATTTCTTTTTTCTCTTGGGTTCAAAAGCATGTATAAGTTTTGAGGGTTCAGAGAGACTATGAGCTCTAATATACATCACAATACAAGATTATTAAGCTTACATTTCAAGAAATTATACTTTAAAAATTTTATTGCAAAAGCAAGATCCTTTTTGACCCACCTCCTAGAATCATGGAAATAAAATCAAGAATAAACAAATGGGACCTCATGAAACTTAAAAGCTTTTGCACAGCGAAAGAAACCATAAACAAGACTAGAAGGCAACCCTCAGAATGGGAAAAAATAATTGCCTATGAAACAACAGACAAAGGATTAACCTCCAAAATATACAAGCAGCTCATGCAGCTTAATACCAAACAAGCACATAACCCAATCCACAAACGGGCAGAAGACCTAAATAGACATTTCTCCAAAGAAGACATACAGATGGCCAACACACACATGAAAAGATGTTCAACATCACTAATCATCAGAGAAATGCAAGTCAAAACCACAAGGAGGTATCACCTCACATTGGTCAGAATGGCCATCATCACAAAATCTGGAAACAATAAATGCTGGAGAGGGTGTGGAGAAAAGGGAACTCTCCTGCACTGTTGATGGGACTGTAAGTTGGTACAGCCACTATGGAAAACAATTTGGAGGTTCCTTAGAAAACTACAAATAGAACTACCATATGATCCAGTAATCCCACTCCTGGGCATATACCCAAAGAAAACCATAATCCCAAAAGAAACTTGTACCATAATGTTTATTGCAGCACTATTTACAATAGCCAGGACATGGGAGCAACCTAAATGCCCATCAACAAATGAATGGATAAAGAAGATGTGGCATATATATACAATGGAATATTACTCAGCTATAAAAAGGGATGAGATAGAGCTATATGTAATGAGGTGGATAGAACTACAGTCTGTCATACAGAGTGAAGTAAGTCAGAAAGAGAAAGAAATATTGTATGCTAACTCACATATACGGAATCTAAAAATGGTACTGATGAACTCAGTGACAAGAACAAGGACGCAGATACAGAGAATGGACTGGAGAACCTGAAGTTTGGGAGGGGGTGGGGGATGAAGGGGAAGCTGAGATGAAGCGAGAGAGTAGCACAGACATATATATACTACCAACTGTTAAATAGATAGTCAGTGGGAAGTTGTATAACAAAGGGAGTCCAACTCGAGGATGGAAGATGCCTTAGAGGACTGGGGCTGGGAGGGTGGGGGGGACTCGAGGTGGGGGGAGTCAAGGAAGGGAGGGAATATGGGGATATGTGTATAAAAACAGATGATTGAACTTTGTGTACCCCCCAAAAAATAATAAATAAATAAAATTTAAAAAAAATTTTATTGCAGAATTGTAACTTTGTTGCATAGCAACAGGTGGTAAGATTTGGACACTCAAATATTCAAAGTTAATGTTCAGATAATCAATTGAGCATTAAACATTCACAATATACATGACTGTCATTCTTGGATATTACAGGGATTAAACTAACAGCTACTGTGTATTGACTGCTTTACATATATGCAAAGAATTACATTAAAATTTTTAAAATCTATGCCCGTAGAAACATTGCATTTCTTAGCAAAAGTAGAATATGGTAATTAGGAGCATAGTTTCCTTAAAGAACAAACAGAAGATCCTGGCTGGAGGAGATTTTAATTTTTTGTTTTTGAGAACATGGCCATATTTATTTGGACTGTAATTAATATATTTTAATCTAGTTTTCTATTCTTACTGTCCAAAATCTCTTCTAATTGCTGTAAAGACAAGAATCCACACATACACAAATGCACACACACACACACACATCTCAGCACTGTTTTATTCTACAGTTTTCTAAAAAAGCTCTCAAACCGCACACACTCAGGGCACTGGGGTGTCACACAGATCACCGCGAAAGGGTGACTGAGATCGTGTTTGCAGTGTCTGACATGTTGGCCTCAAAATAAGAATTGTCGGTGCCCAGCCCCAGTGGGAGGTGAAAGCGTGGCAGTGATGTCACAGTGCAGTTGAGAGTTCTTTGTGTCCCAGGGAGGAGATGAAAGTCAATGAAGCGGAGAACTGATGTTTTGTTTTTGTTTTGTTTTCAGCTGCTAGCTAAATTGGTTTCATGATTTTCTGCACTTTTATGTAACCTTCCCTCTGGGCCATTTAGTACAGATTAAAGCAACCCAGTCAGCCACACCCCCAATTCTGGAAAGACCCCTCTCCGAGGAGTGGCGCAGCCTATCTGGGAGCATTAATGACAGCATTCCTAAACCATTTTCTAAAGTTTTGTGATATTCATATTCACACATCATCCTAGGAGGCTAAACTTCTACGCCAAGAATCTCTGAGAGTAAATGGTAGAAGCAGATCCCAGTCGACCGTTCAGAATCACCTTTACATGATGTCTCTGCTTATCACAAATCCAATGCCAATTCCCAAGGCTGCACCCTGGGAGGAACCTTGGCTCCAGTGAGCTCACATCCTCCTTGATGAGATGAGACATTCAGGAAGGAAAGAGTGGTAAGCCATTACCCTGGTCACACCATCCTTAGATGTCACTGAGCCTTGAATAAGCTGACAGTGGAATTTCCTCTAAGCTAAGGAATTCCTAAATTCTAAGGAATTTCCTCTAGTTCAGCAAATGCCATTGTTTTAGGTCTGCCCTTCTCAAACTTTAAAGTTCTTATAAACTGCCAGGAGAGCTTGTCAAAAGGTAGGTTCCCATTCAGTACTTCTGGAATGGGGTTGGAAATTCTGAATTTCTAGCAAGGTTTTTGGTGAAGACAATGCTGCTGGTTCATGGACCACGCCATGAATAGTAAAGGCCCAGAGTGAAGTTAATTTCTCAGGTACTTGATTCCTTTCCTGCTTTTTCTTTTGATGTCACCAGTGTTTGGCTGTGGCCCCTGCTCCCTATTGCTGCCGTTTCTAGCCTCATTCCCCATCTGTTGCTGAAGGATTATTTAAGGTTGGTCTCCTCATCACTCAAGCCCTCATCACTTGGCCATCCTTAGTGGTCTAGCTTCTGTTTCTTTTGCAAGCCCCCAAAACATATATGTCACTTTCAGATTCCAAGGAACTTGGAATGCATTTTCCTGAAAGTGGAATCCCATGCCTGTCCTGAATATTCCCCCCAATTCCCACCATGGTGGTGGTCTTGGTCTCTCCTTCTTGCTAGGGAGTGCTAACTCATGGTGTATAGAAGGTAACATTAGCCCTGAATCTTATTCATGGCTTCTTGTGGATAGACAAGGGTACATATGCAAATAGGATTCACAAGATGCTCTCAGGCTTCCCACAAGTGAGTGTGTGAGTTAGGTTGTTGCCATGACTTTCAGTGCAAAGATCACAAATAACAGTTGTGTAAGGAAGCAGGCACGGGGGTCCCACATGGTGTTCCATCGATTGATCACATCAGAGTCAGCCAAGAAGTAGCCTTTTAATACACATTTCCAAGACCTCACCCCAGACCAGCGGAATCAGCATTCTGGTGTTGGGGGATTTGTACTGTTATAAAGCACAGAGTGATTAGGGGCTTGCTGTGCTGCTAAGAAAATATTAAACACCTGCAATTTAGCCCATTACTAAAAGAGTTTCTGCATACCTACCATGGGGCAGGCAAAACACAAACACAATTCTTCCCTTCTTGCCTTTCCCAGCTGAAAACGGAAAGTAAACAAACAAAATAGAAAGAATTGCAAATGAAAAATGTTATAAAGGAAACTAATAAGGCAATGAACGCACCAAGAAGGAGTAGATCCTTCTGATGACCTGATTAGTGATAGTGTCTCTGGGGCAGTGATACTAAGGCTGTGACGTGAAGGGGTAGGAATTACCAGCATCACAGTGGTGCTGAGGCAGAGAGCATCATAGGCAAACATCCCTGTGGGAAGGAGTGTGCTTCAGCAACTTCTGTAGATGCTACCAGCCAAACCAAAGAAAACAAGTTACAACTCCCTTCCTTGCAAATTATTCTGCAATTAGGACTTCTTTTCCACTGGCAAAGGCATAAGGACTCCTTTTCTGTCACCTTCAGAGCCTGTTCTCATTTTTTGCTTGTTCAACTGCTATTTCCAAAAATAGCAGTGCTCTCACTGAATACGCCACTGAAGACCCCTCTGCCACTCCTTGAAGGCTGTATGGAAGGTTGGGGGCCCAGAGAGTCACCTGCAGAGTCTGCAAACTCCTGTTTCTTTTGGTGAAGATGATCATTAGGATGACACTCAGTGTTAACTGTGTGAGTCTGGCCTGAGCCTCGGACTCCTCATCTGTAAAATGGGATAAAATGCCTGTCCCGTAGTTGATTCAATAAGATGGTGTGCCTCACCCATGAGAGATCTCCTCCAGTATAGTGCAACCATGGCACTTTGGAAGGTTCTGTTCTGAAAGGCAATGAGTGTACCTCAACTTTCACTCTGTTGTTTATCATTTTAAATTATATGGGGGCATTATACGTCAGGATCCCAAGTGGTACAGATGCTGCCAGGAGACTGTCCGTCTGCCTAAGTGCAGACTTCCTAATCAAACTCGCACACCCTCAGGGCAGCCGATCTCTGTTAGGATTAGGGCTGGCAGACGTGCAATGGACCGATGGACATCTGTGTGTCTGTGATCTGTCCCTTCCCCAGATAGACATCGGTTCTAGAGGAGGCCTTCCTTTCATTGTATTCCTGAGTGCACACCACAGTCTGGGCACCCTGAAGACTGCATCTGAGCAACCTTTGCTGATGCTCTTACGATAGACACTTTACTTGTCAGGTGTTGTGGAAGGTTCATCGATGAATAGACATAACCCTGCCTCAAAAAGAAAAAATCAATAGGTATCCAACGAGCTATAAAAGAAGACAGACTGTAATAACTACAACAATGCAGATAAAAAGGAAGTGCTCTGTTACAAATGGTGCCGTATTAGTTTCCTATTGTGGCCGCAAATTTAGCATCTTTAACAACAGAAATTTATTCTCTCACAGGAAGCCAGGAATCTGAAATGAGTCTCAGGGGCTGAAATCAAAGTGTTGGAAGGGCTGCGTTTCCTCCAGAGGCTCTAGGGAGAATCTGCTCCTTGACTCTTCCAGTTTCTACTGGCTGCCAGCATTCCTTTACTTGTGGCCTCATCATTCCAAACCCAGATGATGTGGTTACACAGCCCTCTCCTCTCCTGTGAAATCTCCCTCTGCTGCCCTCCTACAAGGAGACGTGATTGCATGTAGGGCCCGCTGGGATGAGCTAGGACCCTACCTCAAGATCCTTAATGTAATCTTATCTGCAAAGTCCTTTACTGCCATGTAAGTTAACATTCACAGGTTCCAGGGGTTAGCACATGGATGTCTTCCGGGGCATCATTATTCAGCTGACTGCAAGTACCATTTTCTTTCTCCTACTCTCCCCACCCCCAACCAAGTGGCCTACAGCTGTGCTGTCTAGTTTGGAAGCCACTCGTCACATGTAGCTATCGAACACCTGAAATGTGTCTGAATTGAGGTGTGCTGTAGCTGTAAAATGCGTGCTAGATTTTGAAAACTGACAACAAAAATGCAAAGTATCTCATTAATAATTTTTTATGTTGATTACATGTTGGACTAATTTCAGATATTTAGGGTAAATTAATTCTATTATTAAAATTGGTACCACCTGTTTCTTTTCACTTAAAAGCAACTACTAGAAAATTTTAAATTGCATTTTGGCTTGCATTTGTGGCTTTTGTTGTATTTCTATTGGACAGTGTTCAGCACCATCTACAACAGCAATTTTCAAACTGCTGCACAGCACAGTCATGTGGGGAGTATGTTAAAAAACCACAATGCACATGCTGCACCCCAATCTTATTAAATCTGAACTCTCGAGGGAGAGGTCCAGGCATCAGTATGTTTTAAACACCCAGGTCCTTCCAATATGCAATCAAGGCTGAGAATCTGGAGTAGAGACCCGGAGTGGGGGTTAGTAGTGAGAATAGCATTAAAGGTCCAGGGATTACCACAAAGGGGTATGCCCATTTCCTTTACAAACAACAGAAAATAGGGGCTCTTTGAGGTACCCTCTGCTTTCACTTTCTTCCCTGAGATGCACGCCTCCCCCAACCCATAGAGGGCAGCTGCGAGACGGTGTGGGGGGAGGGGGGCAGAGCATCTGCTCCCATGAGCCAGAAGACACTAGGGAGCTCAACACTGAGGGCCAGCCTGGCTGGATCTCTCTTCCTTGGGTGCTTCTGGCAGTTAGATGAACCCTTCCCTGGCAGTTTCTGCCATAGTGCGTGGCAGAACAAAGTACAGTAAAAACCAGCAAGCTCCTAAATATTCCATTTGTGGGGCTGGGTCAAGACAAAGCACTTCTGCAGTGGCTTGCAGTGGAAAGGTGTTTTGGAGGCAACCATCAATAACATCCACCACCCCTAGAGGCTCCTCACCAGAGCTGGGATTCCCAGCTACTTCCTGGCTCCACGCGATGGCCATGTTCTCTGGATCTGGACTCAGAATAGGTACCAACACTAGCATCTTGATGCAAGTACCATCTAGATGCACTTCCATTGAGTTTTGCAGTGTTACCTGGGAAACTGGTTCTTGGTGGAGCAAGATAGAATGTCTCAATGGCTGCTTGTGTTACTGGACACAACACACATACAATGAGATAAGCCTCAGCCTCGTTCTTACAGTACCATTACTTACTCTGGCATCGTCAGTGAATAAACCTGTCACCTGAGTGCATTTTGCCGCCATTTGAGACTAACACATTAAAGCATCATATTATCCTACATTTACACAATTTTTAAAAATTTTGAAAAGTTTTCTAAACTGCAAAGCACTCCTTTGACTTCCAAAATGGCAAACATCAAACAGTAATTAATATTTTCAAAAGGAAGAGGCATTCCAAACCAGGGGGATAAAAAAATCTGAACAAGAGCCTCTAGCAAGCTTGTTCCCTCCCTCCTTTTCTTATTAAGTGCTGACCTTAGGTAGGAAGCAGGCCTTGTCTTCACAGAGTTTAGGGGCTAATAGAGGGAGAAAATGTCAAAGTAAATGAGAGAGAAAACATATAGGGTCTATGACTGAAGACAAGACCTCTCTTTCCCTTTTGTCCCTTTCTTCCTTTCTTTACTGCTGTGTGTGTGTATATACACATACGTATATGTGTTTACATATGTATGTATGTATCTGGTAACTTACAAAGAACAAAGTAAAAAAGAACAAGATGAAAAAGAAATTTGGAAATTTGGAGAAGGAAATTTGAAAGTAAAAAAATGACAGAAGTCAGAATTAGTCAACACGTTATACTCCTTAAGTCTTGTCTAAGTAACTGAATGTGGGCCACAAGTTTGGATCTGACTTCCCAGCAGCCAGAGCAAAGAGGAATACACACCAATTGCAGAATTCAGTCTCTGTAAGATTGAAACTAACGAGTTGCCAAGAAACCTCATGGACGAGGGTGCAGTGTCATGACAAGACATCGTGGGATACACTCAGCAATGTCCTCAGTAGCATCTCCCTCGGCACCGAGGAGTTCTGTAGGGCATGATGGGAGTCTGCAGGGTTTGGAGCAAACAGAAAAGAGAGAATATTAAATTCTGGCTGGAGCTAACCTTTCTGCTAGGGTTGGGCTGGGTTAGTCTGAATCTCTACCTATAATTTTCTGTAGTTTGATATTCTAAGTGCTGAGCTAGAGATATGCATTGGAGGTTGTAGGAGTGGAGAGGGATACTCACTTCTGTCGCCACTGGAGAAATGTGGGCCGATGCCAGGGACCTGGAGGAGATGGTGGCCAAGGGAGGACCCAGGGGAGAAAGGCAGGGCAGGCACTGAGAGACTAGCACCAGTGGGGCACAGATATGGGGAGCGCCTATAGGGAGCTACGGGCAGTTTGGTACTGGATAAGTATGAAATATGAGGCAAGGTAGGGTGGGGGTGGGGCTGGAGAAGTAGGCAAGGCCAGACTGTGACCGTCCTCTGCGCTCGTTAAGGAATGTGGCTTTGCTCTCTGGAGAGATACTGCGATACCTCTGAAGGATTTAGGCAGAGGAGTTGTATCTGCTGTCTATCGTGTTCATGCTGCACAATAAGTCTCCCCCAGACTCGGTGGCTTAATAACCATCACACATTCTTGCACACAGATCTGAGCCTGCGAGGGGAGGGTGGCCGTGCTTCAGGGTGGCCCTGTGTGGGGCCCAGACTGAAGCAACAGCAGCCACCGCAGTTAGCTCTTTTCCCTGTGAAGTGTGGAAGTACAGGAGGGTGAGTTCTCACCAGAGAAGGGATACACCCTCAGCTGCACCCACTTTCCATTAGCAAAGCAAGTCCTGTGGCCAAGCACAATATCATTGAGAGAGGAGATAAGTTCTGCCCCCCTTAGTGGGAGCTACTGCAAAGTTGCATGGCAGAGATGGCATGAATTATACAGGGAGGTTGCGAAGAATTATGAGCAATGATTCAATCTACCTTAGGGGTGAAGCAGTTGGACTTGATTTTTTTAGATGGTTCACTTGGGCAGTTGTGTGGAAAGCAGACTCGAGAGAGGTGATGCTAAAGTCAGAAAGATCAGTGAAGATGGTCAGGTGAGACCTAGTGAGAATCTGGGTTGGGCAATAGTGAGTTGTGATGGAACAATTAGTTCAAGACAACAAATAAGGTAAAACCATCAGGACCTAATGACTTGAGTCATTTATGGCTGGTTTTTAGAGGCTTCCATTTACTGTATATAGAGTCCACTGCTAAGGTTTGCATATGAAACTGCTAGTTGCCTATCCAATATCTGTTTTATTTCTTATGAAAACAACTTTGATTTTACTTGTGGCATTGACATGTTTAACCTAAAATAATTACCTAGCTTCCCTTGAAGCTGGGAGGTGGTGAAATGGCAAGCCCAGATATAAATGGGATTCACTGGGTCATATCACCAGGAGAACTGTTGTCATTTGCTTCTACCTTCCTCCTGCCTCAAATGTAGATGGCTGGCTGGAGCTCCATGTATAAGCAGACACCCACAGTTCAAACTCTTATTGTTCAAGGGTCAACAGTACCAGAGGATGCTGGGCGTGGGAGGACATGGGTCACTGTGACGAGGCCATCTGTGTTTGCTAATTGGTACTCACTGAAGATAGGCTTCTACCTCCCAGAGAGACAGATCATGATGATCTATTACCCCTGGATCCAAGGATCATTATCCTTGATGATCACATTTCAAAGGGATGGCTCCCAGGTTGTTGAGAAAGAATTCTTGGGTGGTAAAACTGGTGAGAAGCTGGGAGATGATCTACAGCTCAAGGGAGCAGAGAAAGAATTTACAATGGAAGGTTCTCTAAAGTAAATGTTCTATGAAAAGGGAGGTCGGGGACCTTTGGTCAGGAAGAAACCTGTCTGAAGTGTAGTCAAGCTGAGGGGAACTTTAAGGGCACCTAAGTCAGAGGGCGACACCACCTTTCAGGCTCTCTAGGAAGTCAGACCTCAGAAGTCTCCAAGTGATCATCTCCTAACAGGTAGTAGCTTTATCAGGGGACACACTGACCAGCTGTTGAGGGTCTCTGCTTTAGATTCTCATCCTACAGGATGGAGATGATTGCCTCTGCACTCTGATTTTCTGAAGCCCCTGGGAGCAAGTCCCTGCAGTTTTCTGACCCTGTCTCCACCCTGGAGAAGAGAGTATTCACTTAAGTAACATGCCCAGGACCAAATGCATCCACTTCTTCAAGCAAAAAACATGTTTTCAGCTTATAGATGATTACATGCACCTTCGGGTGAGAGTAGAACTGGAGATGGGGGGAAGGGACTTTTGTAGCGCACAGGTAGTACCCAGGGACACAGAGTACCCCTTCCAGAAATTACCATCATAAAAAGCCTAGGCAGTAATACAGGGCAGCCTTCGGCACAGAGGAAAATGGAAATCTCCTTGGCTGGCATTTCAGCTTGCCTAAGGGGCCGTGCTTTGCTCAGAGGGGAAGTGACTGTGCTGACCTTAAAATCCAGGCTTTGGGAAGCAGGAGATGAAGGTTTTTATTTTTCCCTTAAGGCTTTGATGTTTTTCAAACAAAAATATAAAAGATCCAGAACCTCCCCTTAAGCTTTTTCACGAAGTAGTGGATTTTTAGAAAAGACAAACGCCTGGGGTGAAGGTGGGGGTGGATGGTCCCTAAAGAGTATTGCCCAGAAGCCTCTTCTTCCCCTTCTTAGAGTATTACGGTTATCTTAAGCGTTCCTTCCCCAACGCCCTCCCCCTTGTTATTGCCATCGACTTCTTCTTCCATTCTCCAAAGTACAGGCAGACGACTACCCTTCAGGTCCTCCCACCTATCTTTCCTGAACCCCAGTTTCTCCAAATACCAAGCATCTCTCATTTTGCTCGCAGCTATTTCCTCTGCCGGGTGACGAGCTGGCGTGCGGCCGGCGGCGGGAGCGACTTCCGCCACATGGTGGCGCGCGCGAGCCTCCCAAAGCCCGAGCGTCACGGCTTCTTGCGCGCCTCCCTCTCCCGCCCCACCCGCGCCCCGGCGCGGAGCGAGCCGCGCCCCCGGCCTTCCCCGGCGGGACAGCGGACCGCGAGCCTCGCGATCCCGGCAGGCAGGCGGGCGGGCGGGTGGCTGCAGCTGCGTCCGGCCCGCGCGGGCGGTGCGGCGGGCTGCGGGCGGCCCCGGCTCCAGGCCCCTCCTCCTGCCGGTCCGGCCTTTAACGCCCCCCACCCCCCGCCCCAGCTCCTCGGCTGGGCGCTGCGAATCCCAGGCTTCCCCCAGCAGCCTGCGAGCGGCGGCGGGTGCAGCCGGCCGGCCGGCCGCGCCGATCCCTCGGGCAGCGGCGGCGGCGGCGCTGGATTAGTCCCGGGGGTGCCGCGCTCCCCAGCGGGGCTAGGAGAGGAGAGAAGTGGGGGGCCGCAGCTGGGCAAGGGGGAGGAAAGTGAGCGTGTGTGAGTGCGTGTGTGAGAGAGTGTGGGGGGAGACAGGCTCGAGTGAGGGCGGCGGAGAGGGCAGGGGGGGACCGGGGTGCGGCCCTCGAGGGTCCCCCGCCGCGGCGCCCCTCACCATGGACTTGCGCGGAGTTGGGATGTGCCTCGGCCGCAGCTCGCGGGTGGCTGCCCGGCCCTGGGGGAGCGCGGGCGCGCGCGCAGGGATGGCGAGGTAGGATGGCGGTCCAGCGCGACCCCTGCCGCCCCAACCCAGCGGCCCCCGGGCGGTGCAGCTGACTCGCTGGAGCGCACAGGGGTGTGGGCGGAGGCGGCCCCGCCGCGCCCGCGTCTTCAGGAGTCGCTTCGCCTTTTCCACCCACTCGCACCTGTCACCGCGCGGATACCATGTCGAAGGCGGCTGGAGGCGCATCGGCGGCGGCGGCGGCGGAAAGTTGTCCCCCAACCTCTGCCGGCCCGTCTGCGGCCGCCGCGGTGGAGGACCTGTCCAAAGTGTCGGACGAGGAGCTGCTGCAGTGGAGCAAGGAGGAGCTGATACGCTGCCTGCGGCGTGCGGAGGCCGAGAAGGTGAGCGCGATGCTGGACCACAGCAACCTCATCCGCGAGGTCAACCGCCGCCTGCAGCTGCACCTTGGCGAGATCCGCGGGCTCAAGGTGAGCGCCGGGCCCGGCGGGGCGGGAAGCCGGGCGTCCTGGGGAGGTGGGGCCAGGCAAACTTTCCCTCCCTCCGTCAACAGGTGATCCTCCCCATTCTCCCTGTCAGCGTCCCCTGCTCCCCTTCCCTAGCCCTTTGGAAACTTTTCCAAACTTTGGAGGCGTTGGGTTCCCTCCTTTTCCCCATGTGGGGCGCACTAGCGTCGAGCTCGGTGGTCCTCTGTGGCCGAGGAGCGGGCGCCAAGGATGCTGAAAGCCTGGGAGGGGAGCGATGGGTACGCGGAACCTTTAATTTCCAAGGAAGCCTGGAAGATCAGTGCTTTGGGGAGCCGGGTTACAGCAGAGCAGGGGAAAACAGGAGCGAAGGAGCGAGTCCAGAGCATCTTCGCCCTTGGGGATCGGGGAAACGATATGGCTGCTCTGGCTCCACGACTGCTCCATGGGGCAGAGGGTGAGGAGAGGGCGCCGGTGCTGGGGAGAAGGGCTGGCGGGGCGCCCAGGGTGAAGCCGCGGCGCCACCCTCGGTGCTGGGCTCTGTCTCGTTGTGTAGAGGAGCTTACCTCTGTCTCCACGTTCTGTTTTCTACCTGCTCCGATGCTTTCCTTCTCGAGTTCCTCTGGCGTCATCTGGCGTTGCCTGACCGCTCCATTTACCCCCAATTTGGTTATAATTGCATCTAGCTGGGGGGGGGGGGGGGGGGGGAAGGGCAGAGGGACTCAGTGTGGGAAGCACAGGGTTCTGAAGGGGTATCCCAAGAGTCAGCCAGTGATGCTTTCCTTTGGAGCCAGCCCTCCCTCTTTGCTATTAGGGGAAAGAAAAGAACAAAAGAAAAACAAAACAATAAAACCCCAACCCCCCACCAACTTTCTTTTCCCCTTGGAGCGTTCTGAGCGAGCCAGCCCCGCTGGCTGCAGCAGATGGGTGGCTGGGAACCGCCCAACCCGAGTGTACCACAAACTTCCTCTTCTCACCGCTTGCAATGGTGCCTCCTGGTATTCCTTCCTCTCATTGTTCTTTTGTTTATAGGAAGCCAGACAAACGAAATCGCTGCAGGGACCTCGGGGAGCAAATTCCTGCAGGCACATGCTGTTCTTATCCCCTTTCCACTCCCACCCCACTTCTCAGGCAGTAGACACTTTCTTAATTGCCTCAGCGCTGCAGCTCTGGGATTCTGGGGGCAAAAGGGAGTGGGAGGGGCAGAACTGCCAGATGCTCACCTGGGTACTGGCCCAGTCCAGGTGGAGATGGCCCTCCCCTGAGGCTCCAGCTGACTGTCATATAGTCCCTAGAGTGGATGCAGTTAGGAGGCTCTTACAGTCAGAAAAATCCCAAGGCTTACTCTCCCCTTTGGTTTAATTCTTTACTAATGGACTATTTATTAAGTGCCAGACTCTTGGGGGATTAGAGGCAGGCCGGTGTAGGGGAAGATCATCTCAGAGGTGGGTCTGCATCTGGAATCCTCGATTGGCCAGGAGGGTGAGCGTGGGTAATTTATCTCCCAGAGCCTCATTTTACTCATCAATAAAACACAAATCATAATAACCACCGCCTGGGGGTTGTGACAATAAATTATTTATAATATAGGCGAAGGTTTAATTCTGGACTTGACTACAAAAAATGGTAGCTATTGTCATCAGGAGATGATGCATAAGTGTATAGCCATGCATCTCCTGGATCTGGTTTCCTAGGCAAAGCTGGGCTCAAGTATAGTTCGTAACCCTGCAATTTAATCTTCTTCCATGGCTTGAACTATAATGCGTCTTGGAAGAGTTTGTAATTAATTAACTTCCTGGAGATTTTGATAGTATGGAGCATGGACATAAGGGCTTAGAAATACTTGAAAGTTCTAGGTTGTGTGGATTGCTGGTGTGGGGGAGGGGGGGACCTGGTCTAATTCCAGTAACCTCATTTAGGGAAATACCTATTAGGCCAGTTAAGAGCAGTTACACCTCAAGTAGGAGAGTCTCCTTGTGGCCTAGATTCACGACCTGGCGTTAAAAGATTTTCCAGTCTGCCTCCTTATCAAGTGCAGAAATGATGGGGATTGGTTACTTTCTGATGCAGCCCCTGCTCTTCATTCCCATCATCCTGGGGCAGCCACCCAGTGGCCCCTCTGAGGCCTCTGGCCCACCCAGAGGGGCCCGTGGTAAAGCCCCGTGGAGGGGCCAGCTTCCCTTGCTCATGTCAGCTCACAGCTTCCCTAGACACCATAATGATCCATGAATGTGGTTGACTGAATAAGTGAAGGTACATTTTAAATTTATTCGCATTTAATTGGAAGGAAGGGATTTTATTTCCTTTTTTTTTTTTGGCCTCTGTTGGTTTGGGACTCTCAGTTGAAGACTGTAAATTTAGGGTAATTAAGGCCATAACACTTTTCTTTCTTATGCCTCTTTCTGTGAGCTGCCTTTGAAATTGCATCTAAATATTTTCAAGGCTACTAGGCAGTACTGTGGCTGTAGACATGGGGGATGGGAGCATTGTTCTCTTCCTATGAGGGGCCCATGACTCTGTCCAAGCACTGGCTGACTCGTTTGTGTTTAGACATTCAGAAGGTAGTGCAGGGTGGGGCAGTGAAAAGAGAAAGGTTTTGGAGTCTGACAGTTTGGGTAGCTTGGGCAAAAAACCTTTTTGAGCCTCCGTTTTCTCATCTGCTAAATGGGGATATTATTTCCACATGAGGTTTGAAGATTAAATGATACATAGATGAAGAAACCCCAGTGAGGTTAAATAGCTTTCTGAAGGTCAAACAGATATGTTCCAAATAAGCTGATTTTCTTTTCTTTTGGCTAGTTGACATTCTCTGATTAAAATGTGTTATCTTAAAAGGGGTTGGAGAAAGGAGATTCCGGTTAGGGTGCTGATGTTGAAAGGGATGGATTCCTGAGAACCACGTTCGTGCACTTCCGAATGTATACCAACACTCAGACTGCTCTGGCTTGGAGTTTTGGTGGAAGGAGGTATTAGGGGCAACTGAATCTCTACGGATTTGTTATCTGCAGCACATTAATTTTCTTCCTTGCTTCTCAACATACCAATTCCCCATCTTGCAATGATGGAAAGATAACAAAACAATTCTTTAACCACAGTTATAGTACTTGAGAGTCTTACGTGTGAAATTTGGGATGATATGAATTTGAGGTGATTATGGACGTCATCTTTTAAGGGCCCACTTTAGACAGATGGGTAACATCTAGTGGCCTGTTGCAATGTTAAAAGACACTTACTGTCTTCAAAAAGACAGCCCAAGTCTTAAAGTGACGGATTTGCAAAAACTAGCTCACAAGGTTATTATCAAGCTGGTTGATTAGCTGTTCATTAGAAGACAAAGGAAATAGCTCAGAATTGGAGAGTAAATAATATTAGTAAGAATAATGGAAAAAAGGAGCTGTGATAAAAGTGAATGAATGGGCCAATACCCGCCCCTTCTACTCTGACTAGAATTCTGAGAGGTGCAGTTGACACTTGAACAACGTGGAGTTGAAGTGCGCAGGTTCATTTATTTTCACTAGTAAATACTGCAGTGCTGTGGTCCACCGTGAATCCGTTTGCAGATCTGGTCTATGGAGGGCCGACTAGAAGTTATATGTCTTTTCAACTTGGCCAAGCCTCAGCATCCCTAACCCCCAGCTTGTTCAGGGGTCTACTGTACATATTTTACTCCATTTGGGAAGGAGCCCATGGTGGCACAAGTCCTATTTACTTCCCAGTTCTGGAGAAGACAGGAATAGTTGTAGGATAGTCAAAGGGGAATATTGTCACATAGAAATTCAGTTAGATGAAGAAGAACGTGACTTGAACTTTCTATGAAATGCCAGGATTAAGCTAAATGTGGAAGAATTTTTGAAGCAGAAAAAGATTAATTTTGTTTAGCATTATTTTCTCAGAATGTACACAGCTTCTGATTTCCCATAAAGCACCAGTGTCAAGGGGTAATTTATTCTCTTATTACTATAGACTTCAACACAGCAGGGCTAGCTGAAAACAATACTAAGAAATCTTTTCTCAGTGGCTAGAGCTGTTTCCTGTTTTGGCTCTAGGCCTAGGGCTCTAAAGGGCTGGCCGGTCCATAAACACATATTTAGCATTCACAGTATGCAGTGCATCAAATATGCAAAGAAAGACATTGGAATGGACTCTGCCCTCCAGAAGCTAAGATATCTACATAAAAAAGAAAAAAAGATGCCCAGTGAGTGCTCTGGGGAGTGTGTCTTATAGGCACTGAGCAGTGAGTGGGGAAGTTACCTCATTCATTCATTCATTCAAGCCCCGCACTGCTGCACACCAGGTGCTATTTTAGGGGTGGTGGAGTCTTATCCGAGCAATCTTTCCTTGTAGGTAAGTTCATAGGCTGGAGAAGATAGGATTTTCTAGTTGGAAAGTTAGACCTAATCAGACTTCATAATTAGCTGGTTCCTAATTAGAGGGAGCTAAAAGTAGAAAGGCAGGAGAAAGCCTTTTAGGCCTGGCCCAAGGGCTTTTTCATTTTTCTTAGCACAGAAGAGGTGATGGGGGTTGAGAGGCAGGAGAGACACCACCTGCAAGGAGAGTTTTTGAAGATCAGTCTGGCCAGAGAGAGCTTGGATGGGAGTGAGTGAGGGAAGTTAGGGGCTGGGGCAGACCAAGGCAGGGAGGCCCAGGGGAGGCTTTTGGAAACAGCCAGGCCTGAGGTCAGAGAGTGGCAGTGAGAAGCAGAAGGACTAGATGGACATTAGACACGAGGAAACAGAGTTATTGGTAACGCCGAGAGTTAGAATTGACTTGAAAACTGAGCTGCACAGGTGCTCTTCCTCCTCAGGCCTTGAGAATTACTCCCACCTTAGGCCTCATGACTGCCAGGAGGTGCCAGGCCTGGTTGACAGATGTTTTATAGTTTATTTTCCAGTCAATATCAGGGGGAAGTTTTGGAATCAACCTGAGTTTGAGAGAATCCAGTCCCCTCTCTGAGTACCTCTAGTTCTGGATTGGATGACCAGCCACAAGACTAGAGGTTTTCAGGCTTTGTGAAACAGCGGAAATCTTAGGTAGCTGCCCCCTTTCCACCCCCACCAAACTGTGGTGCTTCAAGAAACATTTACCCCCTTTACTATATGTATGAATGGAGACCAAATGGGGATTTCACAGTTAATTCTGAATGCCTTGGTTTCAGGTATCTACAGTGGGGGTGCTGTGTTCTGGACACACAGAAGTGAACAGAATAAATGGGTCTCCGTTCTCATGACTGGTCTAGTGAGGATGGAGACCTGCCTGATAGTCATACTCAACCATATGTGATTAGAAGGTATAACGCAACAGAGGGGAAGTCAAAGGGATCCTTGCAGAGCATAGAAGGGGACAGACGTCCTTTAGATTAGTGGTCAAGGACAGCTTCTATGTGGAAGTGCCATAAAGTGAGAGGCAAAGGTTGTGTGGAGGCTGGGGGAAGCATTCCAAGAGAAAGAGGGGAAGGGCTGGTCCCTTGGGCCCTGAGACCAGGCCAGCATGGGTGGGGATCAGTGCATGATGGGGAGGGATGGTCTCACCTTGTCTGCTGCCACCATCTGCCCGGGCTAACCTGCTAGCTTCCCAGCTGGTCTTCCAGCTTCCACCTTATCCTGTCTCCCTCTCTTCCAATCACCCCCCTCCTTCTATCCCCCAGCAGTCTGTTTTCTGCACGGAAAGATGGTGATTCTTTACACCATGAATTACACCGTGTCAGTCCTCTATCCTCAGCTCGCCAATAACCCCAAGTCTTGCTGTGGCTGGCAAGGCCTGCGTGTGGCTGATGAGGCCTGCACTGTCTACCTAGCCCTGGCGCCCACCCACTTGGACCTCACCTCCCGGACTCCTTTCTAGCTCTTGCGCTCTTGTTCACTCTGCTTTAGGCCCACTGGCCTTGCTGCAGCTTGAGCCATATTTGTCTCAGGGCTTTTACACTTGCCTTTCTCCCTTCCTGGGATCATCTTCCAGCAAATGCTTCCTCCTTTATTTCACCCAGGGCTTTGCTCAAATGTTTTCCTTCTCCGCAGAGGTGTCTTCTCTTAAAAGATAGTATTTTTCATCCTGCTTTAGTCTCTCTCCCAGCACTTTTCACTATATGATATTATGTTCTATACTTGCCTTTTGCTAGTCTTTTCCGCCAGAGTGAAAGCCATAGGATGTCAAGGTCTTTGCTGTGTCCACTCATCTATCCTTAGCACCTAGACTGGTACCTGGCACATAATAGATGCTTACTAAATACCTGTGAATGAATCACCGTTCATGCTGGAGAAGTAGGCCAGTTAAGAGGATTGGGGGCCTTTTGAGACCTAAAGGATTTTGCACTTTATCCTAAGGGCAGTGAGGCCCTTTTAAGGGATTGAAGCATGGGAGTGACAAAGTAAATTCCAGAGGTAGAGTTCAGGAGAGTGGGAGGTGAGGGAGAAGGAGGTGCCCGTCATAACTGCAGGTTCTTATAAAGGGCAACAGGAGGGGTGGAGGTGGCATTTGCTGAGAGGTGCGATTTGGGGAGGGGAGTTTGAATATAACACAGGAGCTGGGGGGATGGCAGGTGGGGGCTGGAGGTGCAGACTGAAGCGCCACCAGAGGGCATTTGCTGCTCCCTAGTGACGGGGGTGGGGCTGCTGTCTCATGCCATGGGCTGAACACCTAGGCAGTGCTCCTTGTTTGCACCAAGAAACGCCTGTTGCCTCGGAGCTTTTAAGCCTTTCACAGGTCACAAGCAGCCATCATTGTTCCTTGAAGGTGGGGCAGGGAGCCTTGTGTGTGTTTTTTGTTGTTGTTGTTGTTGGGTTTTTTTGTTTGTTTTTACTAATTTCCTGTTAATGAACTGGCTGCTTCCTAAAGACTGCGTGGATGACCTTGGACCAGTGAAGCTTTGTGAGGTCCAGTTTCCCCTTCTGTGAGAGAGCCAGAATAATCATTATCCCTTGAGGGTTTGGGGAGAAGTAGATGAGATAACGCTAGTAAAGCACGGGGCAGGGCGCGTAGGCAATACCCATTATTTTTTATTTTTGTGGATAGCTGCCCGTCTTTAGCTTCCTCTCACCTTCTCACTTCCTCCCCGACCATCACAGAGAATTCACCCATTCCAGGCTCCCTGGCCCCTAGGAAGTCTGAGCCTGGCGCCGCCGCCTGGGTGTACCTCGCTTGAATGACTGTGTGTCTCTTTTCAGGATATTAACCAGAAACTCCAGGAGGACAACCAGGAACTGAGGGACCTCTGCTGTTTCCTGGATGATGACAGGCAGAAGGGCAAGAGGGTGTCCCGGGAGTGGCAGAGACTGGGCCGCTACACCGCGGGGGTGATGCACAAGGAAGTGGCCTTATACCTGCAGAAGCTGAAGGAGCTGGAGGTGAAGCAGGAGGAGGTGGTGAAGGAGAACATGGAGCTCAAGGAGCTCTGCGTGCTGCTGGACGAGGAGAAGGCCCCGGGGTGTGCCGGCAGCCGCTGCTCCATCGACAGCCAGGCCAGCCTGTGTCAGCTCGCCGCTACCACAGCGCCCTACGTGCGGGACGTGGGCGACGGCAGCAGTACTTCCAGTACGGGCAGCACCGACAGCCCTGACCACAAGCACCATGCGGGCGGCGGCAGCCCCGAGCACCTGCAGAAGCCCCGGGCCGAGGGCAGCCCAGAGCACTCCAAGCACAGGAGCGCCAGCCCCGAGCATCTGCAGAAACCCAGGGCCTCCGGGACCCCAGATCACCCCAAAGCACTCAAAGGACCCAGCCCTGAGCACCATAAACCCTTGTGCAAGGGCAGCCCCGAGCAGCAAAGGCACCCACACGCAGGGAGCAGCCCCGAAACGCTGCCCAAGCACGTGCTGAGCGGGAGCCCGGAGCACTTCCAGAAGCACAGGCCCGGGGGCAGCCCAGAGCACACCAGACACAGCGGAGGAAGCCCCGAGCATCTTCAGAAACACGCCCTTGGTGGGAGCCTGGAGCATCTACCCCGAGCCAGGGGCACCAGCCCCGAGCACCTGAAACAGCATTACGGGGGGAGCCCAGATCACAAACACGCGGGCGGCGGCGGCGGCGGCGGCAGCAGGGAGGGCACCCTCCGAAGGCAGGCGCAAGAGGATGTGTCACCCCATCACCGGAATGTCTACAGTGGCATGAACGGTGGGTCAGTAGGTGCTGGGGAACTGCTTTGCTGGGGCAACTCGGTAGAGAGTTATGAGTGATGAAGGGCTTTCCAGCCACCGTTAGAAAGTGCAGGCTTTGGCGTGGAGGTGGGTTGGGGAGAGGAGCACACATTTGCCCCCAAATCATGGTGTGTTTCTCCCCCTCCATTTGTTCTAGTTTATACAGTTATCAAATAGCCTGGAGAATACTGGGGAGGAGGGGGCAGGGGAAGGAGAGGAACAGTAATTCGGTGGGACCCTGAGTAGCCAGGGTGAGATTTGTGGGCACTAAAGATAAAAATAGAACCAATATAACATTTCTATATCTTGAACATTTTCCTGGTTGTGTGCAGTTTCCTACAGGACTCTGTTGAAACAGGTGACTAAAGGTGTTTGAATGCAGCTAACAGATTTTGTGCAGGAAGAGATGAGTATTTATTATGAAAGACAATAACATTAAGAAAGAACTAGGGTGTCCCTTAAACAGGGTTGATACTGGGTTGCCTGAATGCCTGTAAATATGCCTTACTTTACCTTGAGGATGTTTTCCATTCTATTGGGGGCCTTAGCTTGAATCTGCAGATGCACTCTTTCCTTTGTGTCTGACATGCATCAAATGATTTCCTTCCCTGCTCACTCAAAACCCACCCAACCCTCTCACCAAACTCCTTTAAACATAGTCTGAATAGAGTGCTCTTTTACATTGCGAGTTGTCTTTCTGGTTGTTTAAATGTTCCCCTTTAAAATGTATAGATGTGTTTGGACGCTCCTTTGGTTTCCAAAGCATAACATCCACTGCATTTGCTGAGGCAGGTCTAGACCCAACTCGAAACCTTTTGGAAGAGGTTTAATTTCCTGCATCTTGGTTCTGAAACTACTCTGAACTCAATAGAGGGGAAAAAAAAAAAACTTAAAAAAAAAAAATCCAACCTCATAGTTCTTTTATGTTACCTGTGGCTGAGTTAGAACTAAAATGCTTGGTTTTATGAAATGGGGTTTTTGCATCCAAAATATGAGGTTTTCACTTTATTTGAAAGCTGCCCCAGAGTCTATGTGCAGCCAGCTCTGAGCAGTGGTGGAGGCTGCCCGTTTTAGCAGGGACACGAAGGGGTACATTTTCAGTACTGTGCTTGGGGATTTACCTGTTGGATTCCATTTCATCCTAATCCTTTTCTCGTAGTGCCGAAAATTGACTCCTGAAGCTTGGCTTCTAATACATCCAATGTTTTAAGCACAGATGGAGCTAGAAAGAGTGGGAAAGATGGGATGCTGTTGCTTTCTCTGTTATGTGCTGGGAGGTGGAAGCTGGGAGAAGCCAATTCACCTGCTGTGTTGAGGCTGCCTGGCTGGTCGGGGCTTTCACTTTGTTGATTGCTCCGTCCCTTTTTCCGGGAGATGCTACCCTTATTACTTGTGGGCAGCCTCGGCTGTGCGAAGAGATGAAGTCATTTAAAAAGATATTTTGGTTGTGTTAATATCACAAGATGTGTCCTCGACCATGAAACTTGTCTTCAGGGGGCGATGGGTTAATGGGAAGGTAAAGTTAATGACTTTTCCATTTCTTCATTACTTTTTCATGAGCATGAGAAGTAAATGTGTGCACTATTTTAGGGAAACTTTATCTTGAACCAAAATAAAGATTACTCAAGGGCAGGTGGTTCACTTACAAAACAATGGGTCTTTACAAAAGGGCTTATTTAAATAAAGAACTTCTCTAATTTAATTAACATATGATTTAAGAAGGAATTTTAGATGCACTTTTTAAGCAAATCTTTGTATAAAGTAAGGTCTGTTTCTAGATAGGGATGACGTTACATCATGAAATCTTATTGCCTGGGTTCAGATAAACTTCACGGTCAGGCAAATGGTTTTTTTAAATTTAACAATTTTATTTAGTTCAAAATTTGATGCAACATAGATGTGTTATTTAGAATGACATTGTAGTTTAATTCTTGTGTTTACTTCAAGTTTTCTGATTCTTAAGTGGCAAATCTTTTGACAGTTGATATGCTCACCGAAGTATATTTGTAGTCCATTTGCATCGCGTTTTTATTTCAATTATTAATTGGAAAATGAAGAGGCACAATGTTTATGGGTCATCGGCCTATAAACTTGGGCACTGGTAGCTTGTATTTATCCTGCTGTTACAAATTAATTTTTGATATGGATGGCAAGACATGATTTTTTCATATTTTTAAATCCCCACGCACTTCGGTTGAATTATTGGCTCATAAACAGATAGGAACCAGCAGAGAGGTAAATCCCAAATTGCAAATTTGCTGAGTCATTTACGGAGTCCTTCGGAGTGGGGTTGGTGTGAGAGGCGAGTGTTTTGGATGAGCGCTTGAATGTTTTTGCATGAACAAAAAACAGGTGAAAGTTGTGAGGGGTTGTCTTGGGAGGTAGCAGCATCCCAGGCTCTACCCATAAGCAACCCGCATTGGTGACAATTAAAAATGTCTCCAGGTGTTGCCAAATATTGCCGGGGCAGAGGGTAGACAAAATTGCCCCTATTGAAAATCACTGCTTCAGAGCAGTGTTTTTCAGTTTTGGCTGCAAACTGAAATCACTGGGCTGACTTTGAAGAAGCGCTGGTGCCTGGAGCCTACACTCAGACGCACATTGAATTGGTCTGGCGCTGGGCCTGGGCACGTTGTAGAAAGAACCCTTCAGGTGATTCTAATGAGCAGACCAGGTGGAAACCATTGGCCGAGGTGAATGGTTGTTGGATAAGATAGGCTGTGGCGACTGACGCTCTCAAATGCCCAAGCTTCCTGGGAAGAAGAAAGTTCTTTCTTTCCTTTGCTGAACTCCAGGACCGAGAAGGACTGACCTCAGCAGGTACTGGAAAACGTCACCCCTCTCAATCCTGGACCAAAGTTATCTGATAATGTACTTCTCTGGGGGTATGGGTTGAAAATTTGAGTTTTTGGCACGTGGGATTAGAAGGTAAAGTAGGGGAAACTCTGTGAGTTGTTTAAGACTACTTTTTAAAGCCTTCTACTTCCAGATGGACAAAGAAGCACAGGGGTTTCTACCCTATTTCCAATGGATGCTCATGGTGCAAGTATTTAGATCATGCGGGACCTGCAGTCCTGATGAATATTTCCCACAAGAGAATCTGTGTTTCATCTCGCTCAGTTTATAGCTTTTACCTTGAGTTTTAAGACTGCTCCGTATTCTCTGTTGAGGTTACTGATGAGTAAACGAAAGAGGCTGATAACACAAAAATGCCCTCATCTGTTAGGGGTGAGGTAACCTATGTGTGGAAGAGCCCAGCAGGGTTTCTCTGAAGCAAGGTTGTCTGTGAATTAAATACTAGTGCACTACAGCATGAGTGATCGCTCTCATAAATCTTTTATTTTGCTTAGAAAAAGTCAGACTATCACTTATGAATGAATTTGGACAATAGAAATTGAGTGTCTCTTGGGAGAAAAATGTCAGCGGTTACAGTTATAGAAATACTACCGAACTGATTTTAACAGAGGTTCTCTGAGAATATTTTCTATTGTGTGAGCTGACACATAGATGGTTAAAGAAGTAGATAATAGTTTTCGATCTTCAAGCTTCGATATGGTAATTTGGTAACCTTATATACACTTTGATAGGACATCAATTTCCAGAAAGTTTTCATAGGAAGTTTTGAAAAATACAATCGATTGTACTGTATCTGTGCAAAGCATATTGCATTTATCATAATACATTTTGATTTAATGACATAAAATGCTTAATATTGGAAATATAAGATGTTGCAAAATATCTGAGGCAAACTTACTGTAAAACCTAGGTGGCTTAGGTAATTTCTAGTAGAATGTAAGGTTTCAACTGCATTGGCAATAAGAGCACAAAGTTATAAACATTCTTTAAATCTAGGGGACCATTTTAATCTTATAAGGAGATTATATCATCTATATGCTGTGTGTGTATATATTAGTAACTTTCATATTGCATCTGTGCAATGCCAACTATTCAGTTGATTGATTTTGTTCAGCAAACAAATGTTCAGATGCATTGGCATGCAGTCATATAAGCCAGTTGCTGCTCTGAAGCCGAAGAGGAATCCCTTTCAGCTGATTATGGTTTTGCCCTTTCGACCCAGTTGAAATCAATTAAACATCTGTATTTTGGGATCCATCGTAACTTTTCAGAAGATATACATAACAGAAAAAAATACCACTGAGTTGGTAATGCCTTTATCTTTTTAACTGAAATAATTCAGAAAAGGCCTAACTTAGAACAAAATTGTGGTGAGTATTCCATTTCGTTAGATAACTCATTTTCACAAATGTCCGATGAGTACAGATGCAGTGATTTGCTCTAAGGCTCCACCTTTACTCATAGTAATGGTAGATTATTCTGGAGGCATCAGTGTAGGGATCGTCTTCGGCAAGCTCTACTGCGCAGGAATAAGAACGTGAAGTGAAACTTCGCAAAAGCTTAAAAAAAAAAGGTTTCTTGTGCAGCACCTTTGGGCCAGTGTGTGCTGAAGTTCATGGCCCTAGGCTCTAACATTTCTCATTTTAGCTGCTTCTTGATGTTTAGAAACTCTGCAGCTAGATAGAGCTGAGTCCCTACATTAAATGGCCCCAGATGGCTATGGGTTTTTTTTTCCCCCAAGATCTACTTTCAATAGATTTTCAGCCACTTCTAGTACTACCAGCATGGTGTCAGCAATATTCCTTGCTGCCCTCACCTGGCCTGATTTTAACCCATTTCCTCATTGTTTCTAAATTGTGCTCTGCTCTTTCTAATGGTCAGTCATACCTGGGGAAAATCATGCTGCTTAGAACTGTGTTGAAAATAAGAGTGAATGACCTTGAAGTATCCTTTTGTGAGTAAAGTGCATGAGCTTTAGTGCATGGTCCATGTGTCATGCATCTATCAATTATTTGGGCTGAAAAAGTTAGTTTTTGCTTGTTTTCTGGGTCTTGACTGTATTTCAGATAATTGAAGTATTGATATTTCTGTAATACAGGTGTCTCTCTGCTTTTCAAAAGTTTTCTTTACCAAAGACCTACCTTAGTGCTTGTTTTCACTAACTGAAAGAAATCTAAAGAGGATTTTCAATTGTACGAAAAAAGGTGAAAAGCAAAAATAATGTGTTTTGCAGTGAGCCCCTGTGCAGGCAGTGGACACCCTGGGCAGTGAGAGTGGCACTGCCAAGCTCCTTCCTGGGGAACCACACTTAACATCAGGCCACCATAGCTTAAACTGTCTAAGAGCATCTGTGCTTTATCTCGATTTACTTTGTGCATCTGTCAGCAAGATGTGTCCTGTGGTAATTGCGCTTCACTTTATGCCATTTTGGCTTACGAAAGGTTTCATAGGAACACTGTCCTTTCAGATAGCGGGGAACCTGTGTAACAGCTCAGCAGTTTTTGCCCCTTGGGTACTTTGGAGCAAGTGGGCTGCTCTTAATACTACTTTAATGCGTAATGTTGATGGCAAGCATTGTGCACATTTGAAGAAAAATACTTATTTTGAATTTGATTCTGGGAAATATTAAGAACAATTTCATTTTCTGAAGTGGGCAGATTTTCAAGAGTTTAGGAAAGTTGAGCTTCAACGTCAAGAGTAGACCATGGGACACTTGAGAATACAGACATGAAATCTCAGCTCTAATTTAGAAGTCTCTAATCTGTGAAAGAGGGAGGTTCAAGTTACTGCTGCTCCTGACAGAAATTGCCTTCTTTTAGAGTGCCATTCAAGAGTTTCCAATAGAAAGAGTGGCTGCTCTTTCTGAGACCGGGGGTTCTTCAGCAGCAGAGAGGCAGAAGCGGTGCTTAGAAATGAGAAAATGGCAGAGGAATAGCAGCTTGCTTTATCGTCCTTACAAAGGCAATACCGATTTGTCCTTAAGATCAGACAGTGACTGGGTTCTTCACACACTGTTAGGTTGTGTACAGTTTTCATGTAACAAAGAGTTAAATGTATTATGGAGCTACTGTACTTGAATCATTATGGGAGGGTCTTGGGGCTTGGTCTTGGCCCTGGATTGAAATTAGACACACATTCAATTACAGATAAATGAAAACTTTGGGAATGATTATTTTAGTTTTCTCCTTCTTCAGATCCTTAGTTATTTAGGCCTCCTGTGGGCTTTTTTTTATGACATGGGATATGTTAAGGAGAAAGTTTGGCTTTGGTGATTGATCTAAGTCTATATTTCAATTATTTGCTTCTCTCACGTGGACGCTGTATTGAGTGTTCTTGTATGCATATTTCATCAAACATTAAATGCATTGAATTTGAAGGTACTGAATGACTCCTTTCATTTCCTTTTCCTTTTCAGCTACATAAAAGAAAGTGAATCCTTACATTTAAAAATCTTGCAAACAAGATATTTATAGCACCATTTTTACCTGTTGCTATGGTTGAGGAATAGAGTGTTCTAGTTACCTTTTGATGACCAGAAATTCAAAGGCAGTCTCTGATGCTTCCTGAGTAAGTTGGCTTTTCTAGTCAGGTGTGTTCATGGTTGTGTTAAACTCAGAATTTTGTCTTCTAGTCTTGATTATAAAGGAGACTGAAAAGTCTCCTTGTCTTTCTTCCAGTTATCAAGGGGTCTTTTGGCTTTTATGGGCAACCCCTGATCTGGATGGTATGCAGCCACAGCTTCCAGAGTATCCATAATTGCCGGTTGTTTCCAAAATGATAAGAAGCATGGATTGCATTTGGGTGCATTTGGGGGCGTAGATACCTGTGTATGTATAGATGTATTGTATTTGGTTGAGAATGTCTCTTAATGCTAAGTAATTAGGACACTATCAACCATAAAACTTGGAGCTGTAAAGTCCTCTACATTTTATGTATTTAAACCTTCCTATTTTCTGACTGAGAAAATTGACTTCCAGAGATGTTCAGTTACTTGCCCAAGGCCAATTGCCAGTTAGTAGAGGACGAGAATCCCACTGACTCCCAGGGCAAGGCATCATTTTTATAAAGAAGACATTTAATCTCCCAGACTTTGAAGGTGCTTTTGTAGGGATAATGTTAACAATAAAGGCCCTAAATGGAATAGGGAACCAGTCTTCCCCCATTCCTGTTGGAAATTCCAGAAAACCAGCGACCTGCAATGATAAGTGAGGCAAGGTGGATGTCAGTAGACTTGGTCTTAGAGAGGTTCCAGAGGAGACCTGGAGATGCAGGAGGGGAGCTGGGATCTGTTGCCTGGGAACCTCTGATTCAGTTAGACGGGGTGCACTGTTCACAGCTGAATGAACAAGTCCTGAAATGCACCCTTCTTCGTAGAAGGAGTATTCCTGCTCCTGGCCTGTGAGGCCAACAGCCTTCCTGCCCTTCTTCCTCCCACATGAACTCTCCCCACCCCAAGGCCACATTCCTCCATTTAAACAGTTTTGTGTGAATGGGCTGACCTTCGTCCCGAGCTCACACATCCGCTTGTCTTCACAGCCAAAAGGCTGTGTCTGGAAAAGTGTCAGCTTCTGGACCACAAAAAACAGAAGGAAAGACCGGGAGCAAGGGGATGGGCCAGATGGCAACACCAACTGCTCTCAAGGAGTTGTGTTTTTTAATAACTCAGCTTACTGCAAACAAAACTAATTAAGCCTGTTATTCTGATTTATGCTACTATAGGCAGAAGTAAAGTACACTTACATTACACTTTTGATGACATTTAAAAGGTCAGAATATCTGAGTTGCAAATTTCTGTTCCCAGCAGCCTGGTCTGTTGAACCACTCTTGAGAATTCAAATTAACCATGCTCACTAATTCAGCATCTCTTCGATTTTTCCTAGACAGCAAGTGCCCGTTCACCCATTCACCTAAACAGAGTAATAAGACTCTGAAAGATGAGTCATTTAGTCATATCTGCAGATGATGGATCCCACGTGACTCACAGGAAAGTGAGGTAAGAGTCAACTTACAGGAAGGAGGAGAGTGAAAATAGCCGACAAAGGCTGTGTGAGGGGTATGCTGTGAAGAATTTCAAAGGATCCACCTATTTGGTGGTGCCCCTTGTTGCTAATGGGTACCTGTCTTATGTTGATTGGCAGGGCCGGCTGCCTCATTGTTGCAGGACCCAACCAGAATCGCCCTGGTGATGGAGCCATGGCGGGGAACTGGCTGAATTTAGCTGTTTATTGTACATATGAGGGTACTTTGGAAGAGAGTACATTTACAATTATGATCAATTAGAGGTCTAGAAATAAACATTATCCAGGTGGTTTGCCATGAATAGCTCCCTCAGTCATGAGAAACAGGAATCAAGCTTTTCAAAATCTGTGGAAGAACAGGCTTAAAAATTGCTTATTTTTACAGTATCCCTTTAGCTCTTAGAGACCAATACTTAGTCCTTCTTACTCGCCAACTATATGCCACATGGTTTTCACCCTTAATTTCTTTGGCTTTTTCCTGTTGCAGTCTCAAAATTGCCCACTTTGGGTTTTATTGCCCTAACACATAAATTTATCTTTGATGGAGACATTGTTCTTGCTAGAGTCTATACAGCCGTGTATACAATAGGCATTCATTTAAAAAAGAGAGCCAGGCTAGTACTATTGTACCTATTCACAAAGCATAGGTAGTTATTTTTACATTTGTAGGTATCTGTGAAATTTCACCCATATGTTAAAGTAGTATGTAGATACGCATCCTTAAACCGGCATTGACATCTAAGCTTTATAGCTTTAAAACAATGAAACAATTTTATAAACCTCCTTTAGCCAAATTCTGTTTTAATTGTGAATAAAAGTGGTATTTATTTAAAACATTTTAAAACAGTTAAAAATAAGTACATTTTTTTCCCCATGGAGTTAAAGTGTGATACCCTAACTTCATAAAGGGCATCATAGCATGCTTGCCCAGCTGGAGATCTGGGTGTAGAACTGGCTTTGCCACTTTCAAGGTTACACTTTGCTGTGTGACCTTTAGCACACCACCCACTTCTGTGGGCAAAATACTTTATCCCTCAAGTGAGGGGCTTGGAATAGAGCTTTTCTAAGTCAGTAATCTCAGAATTTGGATTTCACAAATACGTAACACCTGAGAATAAACCTGGAATTGCCAACTTTTTACGTTTGTTAGGTATGGACTGTAAAATAATCATCATCATCTAGTAACACCATCATTTCATAAAAGATCATTTGAACATTTAGAAACAAAGAATATGTATTTACTGAAGTGCAGTTTTTCTCCCTCCCATTGTACTGATACATCTTTACATCTCTAATAAACTTTTTTGGAATAATAACAACATGTAGCCCAGGGTTCAGATTGCACAATGCAATGCAGAGTACATTTCTAGTGTGCAACATGTTTTGGGACTTCATTTTTATCCCAATCATCATAGAAAATCTAATTTCACACAGCTTGGCATGTTGATAAACATAGGACCCGCAGTATTCATTTCACTTAGGCAGAGTCTAGATGAACTGATGGAAACCAGGAACCACAATCCATGTACCACTTCCAGCTTCTTGTCCCTCTTCTCATGAGGACAGGGAGAAAGGAGATTCATCAGCCTGGGGGTCTGACCAGCTTGAACTGGGGGCTCCTTTCCCTGCTTGCCACCCTAGCCTGCCTTCCTCCAGAGTTTGTGCAGCTGGGCCTGGGCTCCTAACAGAGCAGTGAGGATGTTACCCGGGAGGAGTTCTGGGCTCAGGTGAAAGATTCACCGTGCATAGCACAACCTGATGACCATGGCACTAAATGTTTCCCTGCACCACTGCGCCTTGCCAGGAACTTGTTGGGGTTGCAACAGTTCACCTAGCAATGGCTGATTAGACCCAGTCTCCTTTGATGTGGCCACAGTGATAATTAAACACCTTATGGGTGAACAGGGAGCTAAAGAGGCTGTAGCGGAGGTGACTTGGTATTTGTAGAGTCCTGAAATGTGACGTTAGGTTTCTTCTATTTGGGCAGGTCTCAGATGACAGACTACAAATGGGTTGGCCACGTTGTGAAACGTGCAGTCTGTGTCTAGATTCTTATTTTCCCTGTTGCTTAGTGGGACAGTGCTCTGGAAAATCAGAGTGGAGGATTTTACTTTGTACTCCATTGTAGACTAGATTTTCTCAAGTCTTTTTTCCGCCTTTGTACCAAATGGGACGGTATGGTTTATCAACTCAAGTTGGGAAGGGAGTAAGCCAGTGATCAGGCAGTGTCAGCAGCCTGTTCGTGTGCTTTGTTATGTCCCATCCGGCCAGATTTTGGTCATCTTTTCCTGGAACCTTGGGGCAGAAGAAGAGCCCTTCTCTCTGTTCTTTGGCACTTTAGTCCTATAACTTTACAACTGGAGCTTAAACTAGTTTGGAGTGAGACTCTTCAGTGAAACTGGGAGGGAACCGCTGACGGAGGAGAAGGGCAAAATTTCATTGTAAATCTTTGCCTTGACTCTTCAGGCAGCCAAGCATTCTAAACAACGTCAGGGATAACAGGGATTTATTACAACAAATTATAGGCTAATCAGAGTGTGTCCTGAGATAAACAACATAGTAAAACAAACAAAAATGACAGTTGGGAGAAGCGTGAGCTGGTAAAAGACTCGAGGGTGTGGGTGGCAGGAGAAAACCAAAGTCGTCTCGCGTTTCACTTGCTTTGTATAAATATCTGCACTGTCTTATGTATAGATGAGAGATTACTGAGAATAATACCTGTATAAACACACGTGTTTATTCGACACGTGTTTGTGTGTTCCACGTGGCTGCAGCCTGGTGATACATCCTCTATGAGGTGGAGCAGAAAAGTGAGCCACAGGCCCTTCATACTAGGAGTTCACAATCCACCGTATCCACGGGAGGAGGTGAGTAACAGAGGAGGTGTGTGGTTAAGAGCCAGATGGACAGAATGAGCTGTTGGTGCTGTGGGCCTTCACGGGCCTGGGAGATGGCTCACACACCTACACATCAGGGAGGCTGCTCAAATGAGCCCTGTTGTCAGGCTGAGTCTGGGGAAGAGTTGGATTTGGATTCATTGGCAGGAGGGGTGAGGATGTCTCGAGAGATGGCATGAGATGGAAAGGAGCAAATAGTATTGAGGGACCATGAGAATGGGAGTAGGCCTGTGCTGGATGTCTTTGTAAGGTTGTGGCATGTGATTTTGCAAAGTTGGTATTAAATGCTTTCTGAGAGTGTTTCCTAATGGCAACATTAATTTCTTATATGGGAAGGAAGGTAAAATGTTTTCCATTGTTTAGACCTTGTGATTAAACTAAGTGGACAAGGGAAGGTAGTTCCTCAGCATTAAAAATAAAAAATCTCTTGTTAGGATTTTATAACTCAGTTTAATTTTAACCATTTGTTCCTTTTCTTAAGGGTTCCTGAAGTAGGAAGTTTTACAATCATCAGTGTTTCAGGGCTTTATGTGCCCAGATTTATGCTCTCATTTAATTCTCTTTCATTATTTTTCTAGCACAGACTTGTTGAATTACTGTTTTTCTTTAGTGGGAGAGTTTTACAACGAAAGTCATCAGTTAAGAAAACCTATCTTCTGACTGATATCTTTTGAGTCAGTAATAAAGAAGTTATATGGTTTTGGGGAAAATATGGCCTAGTTGCCCAGAAGGTAGACATATACCGCTAAGCGGAAATTGATAAATTAATTCTGTTAAAACAATAAAGGGAGAAAAATAATCTTGGAACCTGTTGACCTTTGGGTTGGTCTAATGTAGTAAAATTAACCTATTTTAGCCTTTACGTTTCATTCAGTCTGATGTTTTCCCACTTTACTGTTTTGACCTCATTTTAGCCCATGGTGCTGTATATTAAGTCCCAGATGGTTTTCAAACTGTGCTCCACTGAGCCCTAGAGAAGCACAGGTGCGGGGGAGGAGCCAGGCTCTGCCACCCCCTTCAGATGACCACAGGTACCCTTCAACTGGGGCAGCTCTACGTATAACTGGTCTGTTCACACCAATGCTTAAGCTTCTACTGAAACAAAGGTGACTTTTTACAAAGTTTGAAAACCTGTGGTCTAACCCAGAGACACCAAAGGAGGCAAACATTTGGAACCTGAGTTGGGTTTACGGACCAGTGAATAGGTGGTCCCAGATAACACGATTTCTTGATTCTTCTTGTCACCAAGTGTGTGTACTTGGTCTCAGCTGTGATGATAGGCATGTTATGAAAACACACAATCAGGTTAATTCATAGGCGTGGGGATTGTCTTTTTTCAGAGGTAGACGTTTAAATTCATGCATCTTTGAAAACTTTCACCTTCAGGGTCTCCTCCTTTAGTCTCCACCATCTGTTCTTTATTTTGTGATGCCCTCTGGAGATGGAGAGGAAGGAAAATATAGATTCTTTAAAGGAAACCAAGCTTTTGTTAACCTCTACTTAGAGCTGCTGAGGTGCTGATCATTTTGAATGGTTTTCATAGAAGTGACAAACTTTTCTAGAGAAATTTAACTTAATGTTTATGCTTGAGGCCACTAACACACAGCTTTTTCCTGGGTTAACCTTCCCTTTTCCTATCTTTACTGTGGGACTATTTGGGCAGAATTTATTATATGTTTTACTAGCTTAATTAGATAAATGTGATCTTTATTGTTACATCAGTGGGTTGCCATTTGAAAAGGTCGAGTTTGAGTTTTAGGGTCGTTTAATTGCCTGTCTGCTTCAATTCTGAGTTCTGATCAGAAGATTTATTTATTTAAAAGCCAGCTTTTAATAGTATTCAGGATACTAAATTATATTAGCTCAGAAAGAAAAGATAAATTGCTTATTTTATCTATAAAAGGAAGCTTTGTTCTACATCTCTGCTCTCTCTCTTATGCACACATGCTTTCTCACAAACATATGCCTAATCTTGTACCAACACCAACGCTGTTAACCCAATGAAGATACAGCTTCACTGCAGCAGAGCATTTTGAAGGAGTGGTATATTTTACAGCAATACAGGATCCTTTGCTTCCCTGTAGTCGTGACTTCCGGAATCCTGGGTTCATGTAAATCAAGAAAAGCTTGGTTTGATGAGTGAAAGCTTAGAATTTATTGGGCCCGTGGTGAACCACTTGCCATGAGGTCAAGCAATGTCTTGCACCCAGCTTGACTCAGAGAAGCTTTCAGAGTGACTTTATAGGCTTCAAGATAATAATTTCAAGCCTCCGCCCCATTCTCCTCCTCCAGGCTCACCCAGTACATGTGACAAAAGGGAGGTGGGGGAGGAGGGAACATTATCAGGGGAGCTGGCAGTGAGGATGTGTTCTCCCATCTCCGTATGAACTCTCGGCAAGTCATGGTCATCAGCATCTTCTCATAAATACCAAAGAAACCAGAATTTCCTTCTGTACCCTGTATGGCATCTCAGAAATCCCCATTTGCAATGTAGACAGGAGGCAGCAGGCATTCTTTACCTGTCTCAAGGACTTCCTATGTGTGCAGGCCTGGGGCCTAACTCAGGCAGAAAGGAAGGGAATGGAAGGAATCCTTTGGCCATGGTGTCAGTGTCTGGCCATTCTGAGCCATCCTTCTCTGAGCAGGTTGCAGAATGGTGGTAGATTTGAATCTGCTGTCAGAGTTCATATTCAAGTTATCTTTCATATTCAGTCTTGATATGATAATTTGTATCATAGCTTCTTTCTGCAGATGGCTGTGGTGCAGTGATTTCACACAAAGTAAATAGAATGCTGATTTGTTGAATGCAACCTCTTTGAAAGTAAACATTCTTGTGGAGTCTCACGTGCCTTCTTTTCTCTGCTCCTTATAAAGAAAATTAAAACAGACAGACAAACAAAACCCTAGTCACTTACAAAAAGACTAATTTAGGCATGGGTGGTATTTGGTAAAAATTAAAGATGCAAACAGGAGTCTGTTTTGTTTTTTCCCAGAAGTAAATGTTGACTTGTATACCAAATTTTGTACTTCGTAGTTTAAGTGAGAGTGGCCTTTTTTGGTTGTCTATTTAGTGCTTTTCATTTTTGGCAAAGGTTTTATTCTATAGGGGACTGTAATGAACTAGCTGTGCTGGTCAGTCTCCATCAGAGATAGAAACTTGGGAGAATTTGTCATGTTTTAGAGGCTTAACAATTTACATTAGTTTAAGACCTAAGTGAATATAAGTTGTGGTTTTGTCTTTGTAGAGATGCCAAAATACAGTTTAAAGGAAGATTAGACAAATCACCTGTTGAAATGTTTTCCATCTGTTGTTTATCCATCCATTAATGTATACACTTACCTTTTATTGAGCTACTATTATGTACTAGACTCTGTGCTCATCTTTTATTCCCCAACTGAGTTCCTGCTCTGCTTTATAGACCATGGATTCCAGGTCTGCTGCTTGAACTCATGTTTGTGACTTCCACACTTATGGGCCCTTGACTTTTAATGTCATTACCATGGTTTCGGGTGTTAGAATGTGGATGTTAAAATCCATTGGAGATTTAAAACTAAAGCAAGTCCTAGAGTGTCCTTTAGGAATTTGGCGGGTAGTTTCTCAGACTTATCCAGAGCTGACTCTTGCCTAATGTCATCTAAGGGAAAGCAGCAACAGAAGCTGGTGTGCTGCACAGTGGTGATGGCAAGTGGTCTGAACCACTGACTGTGCTCTTTGAAATTGGCTGTCACCAAGCGCACATCCCTTTGCCTCCGTGGAATCTACATACTACGTGAGGAGTTGCAAACTAATGGTCTGAGGACCAAATCCGGTCACAGTTGTGTTTTATTTGGCCCACACAGTGTTCTAACAATTGGAAAAGTCGTGTATAAATCTGAGTTTCTGGCTTCTCTTGAGAAGTGGGAGGGTCTTCTGACACTGGTCCTGCACCCCCCCATGGCGCCAGTCAGCAGGACAGAGTAGTGGCGGCCTCTTTAGTGGAGGTGTTCTAGTTTGCTATTGCTGTGTAACAAACCAGCTCAGCACCTAGTGTTCTAAAACAGCAACCGTTTCCTCATGCTCGTGGATTCTGCGGTTCAGGTATTTGAACGAGGCACGGTGGAGATGGTTTGTTTTTATTCCACAGTGTCTGGGTCTTCAGCTGGGCAGATGTAAATTCTGGGAGCTGAAATCATTTGGAGCTGTCCTTATTCACATATCATGTGGTTGGGCTGGGATGACGTGGGGCTCCTTGGGTATCCCCCAAATCTGTGTGCAGCTCCCAGTCTTTCCACGGGGTCTTTCTGTGTGTCTTCTGAGAGTTGGCAGCCTCCGGAGAGTCAGGCCTGCTGCACGGCGGCACGTAGATCCAAGAGCGAGTGTTCCAGCAGAACAAGGCAAGAGCCACCTGGCCTTGGAGGACCTATCCTCAGAGGTCGTACTGTGTCACTTTCCTCGTACTCTCTTGGTTGAGTCTCCAGCCCACCAGGATGTAAAGAGAGAAGTCATAGACCCCACCTCTCCATGGGCTAAGCATCTAGGAATTTTCAACTTTTCTTTAAAACGTTTCCATGTGTTGTAGTCCTCACCCCTCCCTGTTACTTTACATCCAGGTTGCTTTTCCCGTTTCTATCATCTGACTGCCCCGAGGGCATTTGAGTAAGGGATTACTGCTCTTCCTTGGTACTCCCAAATTTAGATGAACCCTAAATTCTAGTTAGAGTTTCTTTTGTCAACATTCATAATGATAAATCTAAGTGTGCCTTTGGGGAAAGGAGTGGAAGGCAACGTGGACTCAGATTCCAGACTCCTTTTGGGAAGCTGTGTATGATGTTTGACGGGGGGGGGGAGGGGGGGGAGATAATCTGCTGAGGTGTGATTCATGCTTTTGTTGGCCGTGTTCTGTATTTGCACTTGCAGAAATGTGTGATCTTACCCATGTATTCATGTCCTTATTTCTTATTCTTGGCTAATTCATTTCCTCCTGCATTTCCTTTCTCTGGGGAAAATGGGCCAAGCCATTTGTTGTTTATTGTTTTTTAAAATATCCTGTGGGTGTTATCACTTTCATTGTAAATAATGAAGTCTTGTTCATTGGTGCTACAGTAGTAGGAATGTTAGAAAAAGCAACCCCAGGTTTAAACAATTAAGGAAAAGCATCTAAAACTATTATTATTGTCTTCCTTTTCATTTTCACCAACCTCTCTTCTTCCATTGAAGGTATCACAGTTGTCCTGGTTGGAATACTGAGGGTTAGCCAGTCTCTTCCTTGCCTGTCATCCTAGACTGTCATATTTATTCTTCTCAATATTCCTTCTCTCTGTCCCCTGTCCCCACTGTCACTCCCTTAGCTCAGCTCCTGAACACTGGGACTTCTGGTAGTAGACCACCTACCTGGATGTTCTTCTCATCTCTAGTATCTCCTATTCCAAACTGGCCTCTGTTGTAAAGTGATCTTCCTAAAGGTCTCAGATCATGTTAATTCTCTGCTAACAAACTTACAATGGTATCTCTATGTCTTTGGATAAAACTCAGTCTCCTTGTAAATGGCACAGGAGATCCTAACAGAATCAGAACCCAGCTTGGATCTTAGACCTCATATCCAAATTGCTCTTACCCACTTTAGGACATTCACACCCTAAGGTACTCTGGTCATAACTGGCCATTACTTTCGAGTACTTGCCAGGTACGCCAGACCATATTCTACCCTGGGAGCCTTTGTGGTGTTTTGTCTTTGCCATTCTGTGCCAAACGCCTCATCTTTGGGTTTCTGTAACATCCTAGAACGTTTATCCAGTATAATAATTTGTTTACAACCTGCCTTCCCAATTCTAATTTAGATTTCTTGAAGGCAGAAATCGTCTTCTGTCTCTGTATATCAGTGCCTAGCGTGAGTAGGGCCGTTGGTAAATGTTCATGGAATGGCTGACTGGTTGAAGCCCACCAGTGATTCTATTCCAAAATTACTCTTGCGGAAGAGAGTACTTATAATGGGAGAGAGAATCCTATTCCAGGTTCGTGTTTGGCAGGGGGAAGGCATCATTCTCTGTGCTATTCATACTGAAAAGGAACATATGTAAATGTGTATTTGGGATGAGAAGGATGAAAGATCTTTTTCTAAAATCTATATATTGCTAATATATTTGTGTACATTACAAAAAAAATATTAAATCTAGTCCTTCCTGATAAATGTCAAGAAGAACCTTCCTTTGTGTGTACCTGCACTTGTGACCCAGTTCTTAGTTCCCTCCGTGAGCAGCTCAAATTCTCACAAAAACTCTATCGGAAGCATCCTGATGTAGTGGGCAGGACGTGGACTTGGAGCCACACACACTCTATGCAAATTCTGGTTCTAGTCCATTCTAAACTGCACATCCTAGGGGACAGCTTACTTCATTCCTTAGAGCCTCACCTTATTTATAAAATGTAGGCAGCAGATAATAGTGGCAGTTAATAAATGTTAGGTCCCTTCCTTCTTCCAGAGTGGAAATAACAGTGCATCTAATTTTTTATATTTGACATTCAGAAAGCCATTTCCTTCACCTCTTAGCTCCTTATTTTGTCACTTTAATCGCAGCAACTTAGAAGTGAGTAAACCTCAGATTGCAAGCTAATTGTCACTAATGATGTGTAAAGAGAATATAACATCACAAAAAAGAGAATGAAAGGTGAAGAGCTCTCAACTGACCCTACAGTCCTGAGCAGGGCTATGTGCTTCTGTGTCAGCTGACAGCTTTAAAATGATTCATCGTGGTCACTTTTGTTTTATAAAAGAAGCACTTAGATGTGCTCTGAGTGTGTCCAGAATTTCACAGTTTCAAGCTCACTGCTTAGTCCTGGGTTTCTATTGCCTGCTTCTAGGGTATTAGGTCAATATTTCACATGGACGGACCTGTATTTCATTCCCACGTCTTGTAGGTAGAAGCTCAGAATGGCTTGGGTGGCAAAGCAGTACGGGGACAACTGAGATCCACAATCTTGTTTTACAAGGCGTTTAGACTTTACCGTAATTGGCAGCAGGTTCTTTGTGTTGCCAAGAGCCAAGGCTAAAATTACCTAGGTTTCAAACAAAAGAAGTTCTTCTAGGAACTACCTTTTTCTAGGAGGTTGGAGGAAGAGAGGAGATAGATGACTTTTGTCTGAATACCGAGACTCTAGGATCTAGGCCAAACAAGGATTGAGCTGCCTCTTAAAATTTTTATTGTTATGCACTCTAGGAACCCCTTGGAAAGAGACTAATGCACTTTTAATGACTGGATATTAAGGAGTATTTATTTTAAGTGTAAAAAAGTTGCTGTTGAAGTGATTTTCTTTTCTCCCTTGCCTCAACTGAGGCATAGAAGGAGCAAAGTCTAATAACTGAAAATAGAACCACCCCAAATAGTCTCTTCTCATAAATGCAACCTGATCACGTTTATGTGGCCCGGTTTGGGTAGGGCAAGCCATACTAGGGAGTTGCTATTTTGGGGTGGGGAGGATGCACAGTCAGCAGCAGGTTGTGGCAAGAGGCTGGGGTGGGGCAGGCTGTGGCACCAGATGTGTCCAGTAAGGTTGGACAGGCATCGGGGCCTCAGCTTGATGGATAGTCGGTGGTGATATTGAACATTCTCCTGAGGCAAGACTACACAGATAAGCACAGTTTCCCAGGGAAGAAGCTGACGTTAGTTTACATGTCATATGTTATACTTGGCTGGAGTCTGAGGGCAGATGGGGTTCTTTGCCTTGACTTGTCCACTTGCTACGTGTATGACCTTTGATAAGTTACATTCATAGGAAGATGGTAAAAATTTCTACCTTACAGGGATGCTGTGAATAGTAAGAGAATCAATGAATATAAAGCATTTGGGTTGATACCTGCACATAGTAAGTGCTCCATAAATGTCTAAGATGGGTGAGGATTTTCCGTTGATTGTCATACTACTTGGCGGCTGTAGGTGAGGGTCAGTGACAATGTAAATGAAAACCTTTACCTGGAGGCTAGTTACCCAGTGGGTGAATTTTCTTTCATCTTGTTAGTCAAATTCCTATATTCTTTTCCTGAATAACCGCTGGTATCTAAGATGAGCTAAAGATAATACAATTAAAGAAAAATGGGAATGAAGAGCTTGTGTAAATCCTGGTTAACAGTTGAATCTATTTACTGGCAGATCTGAATTCAAAGTTGAGCAGTTTGAGCCTAGAGTCTGGAGTTTCAGCCTCAAAGTGAAAAGTGATATATCTCTTCCCTACCCTCAAGCATAATGACTTTATTGTTTTTGTAAAAATGGTATATGATTATAATAAAAAAGAGCAACCTAGAAAAATTAGAAAAAAGCAAAAAAAAAAAAAAAGCCACAATTGTATCATCCAGATATAAACATCATTCGCATTTGTGAACCTGCTACACAGCTCCCCATGCATAATATAGATAAAAGGTAGACAGAAATTCTTATAAATTCCCCGCCCCCCTTTTCTTTTTGAAGGTTGCTATAGAGAAATATAAGGCCAGCTTGACTTTTTCCTTCCCATGAATGTGACTTTTTCTGCCTAAGTTTTTCAGTAAACTTCCCCTGAGTATGTGTTGATATTAATGCCTCAGAATTGTTTTTCCTGGGATAGAGGAGGCCCATTGATGCGGTCACTTTTTAACTTCAGAATATTCTTCTATTATATCTTTAAAACATTTAACATTCTTATTGTAACATAACATAGAGAAAAATGGAATGAAACTAAATCGTACAGTTATAAGAATTGTTTATAAAGCAAATTCCAAGTAACACTACCTGGGTGAAGATGCAAATCATCACTGCCTCCCCAGAACTCTGTTATCCCTTCCCATCACAACCCCTTCTTTCCCTGCTGGTACCCCTAGCCTGACTTTGAGACTTGCCGTTTCATTGCTTTTCTTATAGTCTTACCCACAGCACTCATTTCCTAAAGTGATGTAGAGTTTAGTTTACTTGAACTTGGACTACGTGTATTCATTAATTACAAATGATGTTAAACATCTTTTGTGTGTGTGTTTTTTTTGCCACTTGTACATCTTCTTTGGTGAATGTCTGTTCAGATCTTTTACCCATTTTAAAATTTGGTTGTTTGCCTTATTGAATTTTTAAGAGTTCTTTGGATACAAGTAAGTCCTTTATCAAATATGTTTTGCAAATATTTCTCCCAGTCTGTGGCTTGTCTTTTCTCTTAAACAGTGTCTTTTGTAGAGCAGAATGTTTTAGTTTTAATGAAGTCTATCTACTCTATGAGTTTTTTTTTTCGTGTATTATGTTTTGGTGATATATCTAAAAATTCATAGTTAAATCCATGGTCACCTAGATTTTCTCTTATGTTATCTTCTAGGGATTTTTTTTTATTATGTTTTACATTTAGGTCTGTGATCCACTTTGAGTTAATTTTTGTGGAAGGTGTAAGGTCAGTGTCAATTTTTTGTGTATGGACAGCACCATTTGTTAAAAGTACTATTCTTTATTTGATTACCTTTGCTTCTTTGTCAAAGATCAATTAACTCTACTTATGTGGGTCTATTTCTGAGCTCTCTATTCTTTTTTCATTGATGTATGTGTCCTTTTGCTAATTCTGCACTGTGTTGATTTCTACTGTTTCTGTAATGGCAGAAATTGGGTTGTGTGAGTCCTCAAACTTTGTTTTTCAGCATTGTGGTGACTATTCTGGGACTTTATCTTTTCATGTAAACTTTAGTATTTGTTGTTATTCACAAAACATTTTCTGGGATTTTGATTGGGATTCTATTGAATCTATAGATCAGACTGGGAAAATTGAAGTCTTGACAATATTAAGTCTTCTAATCTATGGATACAGAATATCTCTCCATTTATTGTAAATGGTATTGTTTTTTACGTTTCAAATTCCATTTATCCATTCCTGGTAGATAGGAAGGCAATAGACTTTTATGTACTAGCCTTGTACCCTGCAACCTTGCCATACTGGCTGATTAGTTAGTTCCAGGAGGTGTGCCCCTCCACCCCCTCCCTACCCCTTGGCATTTTCTGCATAGACAATCATGTCATCTGTGAGCAAAGGTAGTGTTATTTCTTCCTTTCCAATCTGTATACTATTTATTTCCTTATTGTAGTAGCTAAGACTGCCAGCATGATGTTGAATAGGAATGGTGATTTAGGACATTCTTGCCTTGTCCTGGATCTTAGGGACAAAGGATCCAGTATGAAATTGGCTGTAGGCTTTTTGTAGATGTTCTTTATTGAGTGAAGGAAGTCCCCCTCAGTTCCTGGTTTAAGCATTTTTGTCAAGAATGGGTGTTGGAATTTGTTACATGCTTTTTTCTATATTGATATCATTGTGATTCTTCTTTAGTATATATATATTTTGGAAATGATTTCATGTATGTGGAATCTGCTCATTTTTAAAAAAACTCAATCTTATGTTTGAAGATTCCTCAGTCCTATGCAGGTGGTTGTGCTTTGTACATTTTTATTGCTGTATAGCAGGGATTGCTAAGCTGTGACCTGCAGGCCATGTCTAGCCACCTGCCTGTTTTTATGATGTGCAAGCTGAGAATGGTTTTAAAATTTTTAAATGATTGAAAAAGATCTAAAAAATATTTTGTGATGTGACAGTTATGACATGCAGATTTTATTGTCCATAAATAAAGTTTAATTGGAACATGACAGTTGATTTGTGTATGTTGTGTCTATGGCTGTTTTTATGCTTCTGTGGCAGAGTTGAGTAGTTGCAACAAAAATCATAGACTCTCAAAGTAGAAAACGTTTACTATCTAGCACTTTACAGGAAAAGTTTGCTGACCCCTGCTCTGTAGTAGTGCGTTGAATGACTAGTCCACAAATGTGCATCCATTCTCCTACTGATGGGCTTAAGGATGTTGCTGGTTTTTGGCAATTATGAAAAAAGTCATCACGAACATCTCTATACATGTATACTGGTGCATGTAAGCAAGTGTACCATTGCTGGGTATATACTTTGGAGTGGCAGCGCTGAGTCATGAAGTGTGTCTATCTTTAGCTTTACTAGATACTGTCACTTGTTCCAGAGTGGATATTTCTAGTTAGAGTTTCACCAGCAGAAAATGAAACTCATTGCTCCATATGCTCACCAATAATGGCTATTTGTTTTATTTAAAATTTATCAGTCTGATTGGTGAAACCTACCGTTTTATTTAGGAGTTTATTTGTTCCTTTCTAATCACCAATGAGGCCCATTATACTTGGAGATATTTTTCTGAACTAATTCTTTTCTCTTCTTCCCAAACACCAATTATATGTGTGTTGTGTTTTTCCCCCACTTCCCTTTTAAGGTGACTTACTCCATCCTGTCCATTTTGTTTTTGACTGTGATTTTAGTTGTATTCATTCCATCTGTTTTTCCTCCTGATGTTTTTCATCTCAATAATATTTTCATTTCTCTCTTTCCTTTTTAAATCTGGACTTTGCAATCTTATTTCTTTGAAACCTGTTTCTTTTTTATGAGCTCTTTTATCTAAAATTTATCTGCAGATGTGGGAAACTATTTGCTTGAAATCCTTCTCTATTTCACTGTTTTTCTTTTCTTTTTTTTTTAATTTTTTTTAAGCTCTTTATTGGAGTATAGTTGCTTTATACTGTTGTGCCAGTTTCTGCTGTACGACAAAGTGAATCAGCTGTACTTATACATATATCCCCATATCCCCTCCCTTTCACAACTCATTCCCACCCTCCCTATCCCACCCATCTAAGTCATCACCCATCACTGAGATGATCTCCCTGTGTTATGCTGCAGCCTCACTAGCTGTTTTACATTTGGTAGTGTATATATGTCAGTGCTACTCTCTCATTTTGTCCCAGCTTTCCCTTTGTCCCCTCCTGCCATGCACCCCCCCCCCCACCCCGGGTCCTCAAGTCCATTCTCTACATCTGTATCTTTTTTCTTGCCATCACTGGGTTCATCAGTACCATTTTCTTAGATTCCATATATATTCATTAGCATATGCTATTTGTTTTTCTCTTCCTGGCTTACTTCACTCTGTATGACAGACTGTAGGTCCATCCACCTCACTACAAATAAGCCAATACAAATATGGCTGAGTAATATTCCATTGTATATAAGTGCCACATCTTCTTTTTCCATTCATCTGTTGATGGGCATTTAGGTTGCTTCCATGTCCTGGCTATTGCAAATAGTGCTGAACATTGTGGTACATGTTTCTTTTTGGATTATGGTTTTCTCAGGGTATATGCCCAGTAGTGGGATTGCCGGGTCATATGTAGTTCTAATTTTAGTTTTTTAAGGAATCTCCATACTGTTTTCCATAGTGGCTGTACCAATTTACATTCCCACCAGCAGTGCAGGAGAGTTCCCTTTTCTCCTCACCCTCTCCAGCATTTATTGTTTCTAGAAGTTTTGATGATGCCCATTCTGACTGGTGTGAGATGATACCTCATTGTGGCTTTAACTTGCATTTCTCTAATGATTAGTGATGTTGAGCACCTTTTCATGTGTTGGTTAGTCATCAGGATGTCTAAGGAAACTACCTCAACATAATAAAAGCCATATATGACAAACCAACAGCCAACATCATTCTAAATGGTGAAAAACTGAAAGAATTCCCTCTAAAAACAGGAACAAGACAAGAGTGCCCACTCTCACCACTATTATTCAACATAGTTTTGGAAGTGTTAGCCACAACAATCAGAGCAGAAGAAGAAATGAAAGGAATCCAAACTGGAAAAGAAATAAAATTGTCACTCTTTGCAGATGACATGATGTTATACATAGAAAACCTTAAAGATGCCACCAGAAAACTGCAGGGTGCAGAATGAATGCGTGGACACCTCTTGCCTTCCTGCACACTCACATTGTTTTCCTTTTTATGTTCTTCTTCTTTGCTCATGGGGCAAAGGGAATGTGAACTGGGACAGTCTTTAATTTCAGTTTTGGTTTTTGTTTCAAAAGTCCTCTCATCAAATAGGCTATTTCTTTGCCCTTTGGGTTTGTCTTCCCTGAGATTTTAGCCTTTAACAGGTGTTGTGACTCATGGCAATACCACCAAAGTAAGAGACTGTGCAATCTCCTGGCCTGGGTGCTTTTCCTCTGGAAGTCTCCCTCCTCTAAGGTTAGGTCCAAGGTAACAGAAATGTGGATTAAACAACAACAACAACAACAAACCAGTTTCTGTTTTGGCTGTATCTCCCATGACATTCTGTGGCTTGTTCTGTATCTTTACTGCCTCCAGTTATATTCCCTAGAACCCTCCCAATTCCCCAACTCCCCCTTTCCCTGGGCACAAACTCTCCATCTGATTGCCCTAGTCATTGGATAGGCCTCCACCTGTAGGCCTAGTCTGACTTGAACTTTTAGGAAAACCTGCTTCCACTGATGTATGAGGAGGTATGGGTAGTAACATTACCCTCCGTGGTTGAGGTGTGCTTCATAGTTTCCATTGTGGAGTTGTCACCATGTCCTTATTCCAAAGAAGTTTCTTCTGTATTTAATTTTATGGTTGGTTTTGAAGGAGGAGAATTCCTTTACTTAGCCTTTTTTTTTTTTTTTTTTTTTTTTTTTTTACTGGAAGTCATGAAATATCTTTTTGGTGCTTTAAAATACATGAATGTTTGGTATTAGACAAAGTAAGTGGATAATTAATTTTTAGTTTTTTATCCTGATGGGTTGATGCCCTTTGTAAAGAGAGCCAGCATTTGTAAGGTGTTTTCTTCCCAAAGGCAAAAACATCTAGAATGGAAGGGAAAAAATTTTCTATGTGGAATAAAAGCAACCTGCTCAAAATAATGATGTTCTTTCTAAAAGCTTAATGTAATGTATCTTAATTATCCAAGGATTATATTTATTGAACATGAAAATCATGGCAAACATCTGAATATACATCTCTGAATGTGATTTGCCAACCTTTTTGGTTAGTCATAATTATCTTTCTTAATTAGGTTTGCCTGATTATTGCTTTCTTAAAATATGTGCGTATTTTAAGGATCACAGGGAAGTCAATTTATGGAAAAGCATCATTAAATCTGTTTTACAGACTCTGAGTTGTTCCTGCTGAGTTTTGAGGACATATGGCATCTTGTCTGATACAACATCTTGTGTGGAAAATCTTGCTTAGAAACCAAAACAAAAGCAGCAAAAAAGAAGAATAAACCTCAGCGTAAAATTTTCCCAGTCAAAATGCTCTTTAAGTAATTTCAGCAAATATATTGTACATTGTGACTGTGGATACAGTGCTAAATATCTTTGTGAGAAAGGAGAGTTTAAAAACAAACAAAAGTGGAAACTGTAGTCTTAATAGAGTAATTTAAGCTATTTTAAAGCAAAACTATGCTTGTTCAAGAAGCTAGGTTAGTTACCTCTTTTTTAAAAATTAAAAGTAACTTTTATTATTACAATAGCAATAGATGTACATTGTAGAAAAATAGAAAATATGAGAAAATAAACACCGTCTTCCTACCACTAGAGATTACCATTGTTAATACTCTGTACCTTTTTTCATATCCTTTTCTGTATACATATTTTTTAACCAAAAAGATCATACTTTGTATGCTATTTTATAATCTGCTTTTTTTTTCAGTTAGTGATCACCAGCTTTTCCTGTCAATAAATTTATATATTATATATTACCTAGTCCATATTCCCCAAAATATCCTTTAGAACTTGTTAGTCCAGCCTCGATTCTGTTCCAATTCACTCTTTGCACCTAGTTGTTATGTTCCTTTATGGCTCTTTCATCTAGCACAGTCCTCACCTTTTTCCTGTGTTGCTGGCTTGCTGGAGAGGCTGGGCCAGAAGAAACTGGGCAAGCTGTCGCATGGCGTTTTAATATTAAAATTTTGGGAGCTAGCATCTAACTTCTCGAATCTTTAAAACTTCACTTCTTAGGAGGTTTACGGAGGACCAGAGGTAGGAGTGCAGGGAAGGTAGATGTAAACATATTCCTGAACTGAGAAAATGCTTTCACCTGCAAGGGCATGCTAGTTACTTATTATTTACATATTTAGCTTATGAGATGTCTCCCAAACGGTGTAGCTCTGACCTCTCCATTTTTTGCTATATTAATTAGGACAGTCATGAGCATCAGTATACTAAAGAGGGTGATAGTGATGCAGGGGTACCTTTGTTGAGTTTTGTTTAGGCTGTAGTTTGCCTTCACAAACTTCACGTGACTTTGTGTGTACATGTGTGCCTGTATACACACACGCACACACACACAGATATGTTTTTTTCTGGGCCCTTAGGTCCCCTGCCAGAAGCAGTAGTGTAGCGTACCTACAGTGTGCCATGCCTTGTGGTAGATGTTAAGGAGGTGAAGATGAGTAACATTAAGATAAATGACATAGTCTCTTCCCTCAGGGATCTCTGTAGAATAATGGTGGAGAAAAGAATTGTATGAAGAAATATGAAGAAATAACTAAAGGCAGTGTTAGAGGATACCCTCAGCAATAAACAAGATGGCATTAAAAATACTCCATGATCCTGTATACCTGAAACACAGGACCATAAATCCTGTACACCTGACGCTAACACAGTACTATAAAATGCTCCATGATCTCGTTTTTATTTTTTTTATTTTGATGTTTTTGTTAGAGTATAATTGCTTACAGTGTTGTGTTTCTGCCGCACAGTGAAGTGAATCAGCCATGCGCATACACACATCCCCTCCCTCTTGGACCTCCCTCCCTTTTCTCCCCACCCCATCCCACCCAACTGGGCCATCACAGAGCACCAAGCTGAGCTCCCTGTGCTATACTATGGCAGGTTCCCACCAGCTGTCTGTTTTACACATGGTAAGGGTATATGTGTCAAACCTAATCTCCCAGTTCATCTCACCCTCCTCTTCCCACACTGTGTCCACATGTCAGTTCTCTACGTCTGCCTTTCTTTTCCTGCCCTGCAAATAGGTTCATCTGTACCATTTTTCTAGATTCCACACATATATGCGTTAACATACGATATTTGTTTTCCTCTTTCTGACTTACTTCACTCTGTATGACAGACTCTAGGTCCATCCACGTCTCTACAAATGACCCAATTTCATTTCTTTCTATGTTTGAGTAATTCCATTATATATATGTATCATATCGTCTTTATCCATTCACATGATCTCACATTTTAAAATCCTCTCTTGAGACATCATTTACATACAATAAAATGTACCCATTTTAAGTAGCTTCTTTTTTTGACCACCCCCTGCTTCGTCCTACTGCAAGAACAACTGCTCATGAAGTCTTTTCGCAGATCCCACCTTCTTCTTGCCCGTCCAACCATTCAGTATTTTTGTGCCTTTGCTACTTTCCTTTGTCCGGAATGCCCTCCACCCCACTCCCTTTGCAAGTTTTACTCCTCAACGTTAGCCTCACACCTGGCTGTTCACCCCCACTCTGTGCTCTCAGAGATCCTGTGTATAACACCGTTTACTAAAGAAGGCGTCAGCTTAATATTCTTTTGTTCCACTCAAACAATATCTTCGTTTTGCCCCCTACTAGCAAACATTTTCCTTTTTCTGTTTCATCCATTTTGTAAATCTTTTTCTAAGGTTCATTATGTATCAGGCTTAATGCTAGACTATGGAGTAGATGAAACTGAGAATAAGACTTTGTCTCTTTCTTTGTGAGACTGAAACATATAGTAGGAGTGATGGTCAGAAACAATCACAATAGAGTGTGGTAAATATAGTAGACACGAGTGTGCTGATTTATGGGAACAAGGAGTGGCGAGCGATCAACCGTGTGGGGAAGTGGGAGGTTAATTGTAAACATTTAAATGTTCTGAGATTTGCTAGATAGAGAAGAGGAAGGCCAGTTGAATATAGGGAACAGTATGTATAAAAGCATGGTGTTCTGAAGTCAAGACATACTCAGGGAGTCCTGTGATGTTAGTGTTTTTGGAAGATCCTTTCTTGTCACTATAGGCACAAATATTCCCTCTGTAATTCTTTTGATTTTGTTTTCTGTTTAATCTAAAATTCCATTGCTCCACCATTATATTTTTTTTCTCAGAAGACTGCTAAATCGGATACCTTCCACATGCTGAATAAATATTTTAGGGATTTTGTTTTTATGAAACCAAGCTTCTAGAATATAAAGACAAACTACTAAACTGTTGACATATCAGAAAATAAGATGTGATTATTTATAGTAAGCCAGGAAGCTATCGCTAAGCTTTGAAAACAACGTACCTTTTATAATAAAGATTCTGAAGAAAGACAAATGTAATTTCAAAGAATAAACTAGAAAGAACCACATAGAGGGAGTGGTGCTTTTTTTTCCAGAAACTTTCTCACTTAATATTCCTTTTATTGCCGACAGTTTAGCAGGTGAGACATTTCTGAGAAGGCAGCTTGTACTTCGTCATTTCTTCTCAGTAGCTAAGTGGCATTCCAGAGATCACGCTTCAGCAGTGTCAGTGTGCTTAATGATAGGACCAACCACAAATGGGTTGTCTAAAAGCTAAGTAAGACTGGCTTTACCTAACAAAACAGCAATAAAAGTTGGTCTCCATTCATAACCTCTTCTCTTTTGTCTCCTGGCTACCAAAAATAGCATATAATAAAAATTTCCATGGATCTAGAGAGAAAGAAATATACAGACAGCCGAGGATGTACAGTCTCTTGATTGGTTCTAGTATGGCTTCTCCATTCCCACCAAAGCCTTCACCACCCCTGCCTTCCCCACTGTCTGACATCTGGCCCACTGGATCGGACTACATCTCCCTCTTTTTCTAAAACAAGTTCCCATTTTGGGAAAAACATCCACATTTAAGGTCCTGATTCTCTTGGTGTTTTCTGTGGTTCTTTGCTTTTCTGACTCCATTTCCTGGTACACAAATAACAAGCACTAGCTTATGAATAAGAGATGAACCACAGATTGTTTCATAGCAATGTCCGGGATAGATTTGGGCTCATAGATGGCTACGCATATAGAATCAGCCTGTGTGCAAGGCTTTTTAAACTATCAACCTCATTAAATTGTGTACCACATTTGCACTTACAATGTAACAGATGTGTACTTAACTTTCACTTATCCTGCTTAACACACTGATTATTTCCATTTTTGCAATAAAACATACTGACTGGTGCCCATAGCATTTGCAGCTAAAAGGATACTTGCTCTAGTACACGCATGCATTTCTCCCACTAGTTGAACTGTTTGCTTACCAGGAATTAGTTGTGTGTATTCCCAAGCATATTTATTATTCGTTGCACTTGTAATCTTGAAATTTGGTTAAAATATTGCATAGACTGATGACCTATTGCTGTAAAAGGAGAGTTATTTTTCTATGTGAACTAAAACAGATACTATGGAAAGATTCAGTAAAGGTAAGTTGTTTAATGAAAATTGCTGTCAAATTAGAAATTGGGCAAGAAAGTGGTAAAATATTTAGAAAAAGAATCACAAAAATTTAGAAAAATTTTGCTAGGTAGCATTTCTCACTCCACTTTTAAATATTTAAGTGTGAATTTCTCACTCCACTTGAAAGAAGAAAGCGAAACTAGAAAATCTAGCTGATGCATTTTGCATTGGCTTTTGTGAGCAGTACAGTATAGAGTCTGAGAACAGGTCTTTGCCTATATTTATCCTTTTAAAAATGACTCCCAACTTTTGAAATTAATGGAGTAACCCCTATTAGGCCATATCTTAAGCAGAAAACTTGGAAAGTATTTGAAATGCAAGGACCCCCCCTTTTATGTGCAGGCGTGCAAAGAGGAGTATTCTCTGTTAGAAGCACTGGGCTGGAACACTTCTCTTCTATAAAAGAATGAATTTCTGGACCTAGGCAGGGAAGGAGATGTGCAGCCTATCAAAGAGCCCATCAAGGATAATTGAACCATAGAGAGTTAATGTCTTTGTAAATCTGTTTTCTTGGCACATAATATTCAGGGGCATATCAGACACATTTTCCCGCCCGATGATAATAAATGTATCCAAAGTCCCCAGTTTGAGGTGTGACTAGGAGGTAAAGAGACCGATTTAACCAATATACCAGAATTTATACATCCAAATGAGCTTTCTTCTTCAAAATAATGACAGTAGGAGGTTCAATAATTATTCAAAAGATGCTTTCTCTACTCAGATCATCTTTGGAACTCATTTGAAATTGCTTTTGAAGACAATTTACATGCTTCTTGGGAATGCCAGCTGAATTATTTCAAGAGTCATACCTGATTTTATTTTATTTTATTTTTATTTTTTTAAGAACTTTTATTGAGATACAGTTAACAGACAATAAACAGCATATATTTAGAGTGTACAATTTGGTATCCCAATCACCCAATTCCCCCCCAGCCCTCCCCAGTTTCCCCACTTGGTGTCCATATGTTTGTTCTCTACATCTGTGTCTCTATTTCTGCCTTGCATTTCCTCTTTCATAGTTGTTAGCATTTGCCTTATGTATTGAGGTGTTCCTCAATATATATTGGGTGCATATATATTTATAATTGTTATCTCTTCTTGGATTGATCCCTCGATCTTTATGTAATGTCCTCTCTTGTCTCTTGTAACATTTTTTATTTTACATGATATGAGTATTGCTACTCCAGCTTTCTTTTGATTTCTATTTGCATGGAATATCTTTTTCCATCCCCTCACTTTCAGTCTGTATGTGTGCCTAGGTCTGAAGTGGGTCTCTTGTAGACAGCATGTATATGGGTCTTGTTTTTGTATCCATTCAGCCAGTCTGTGTCTTTTGGTTGGGGCATTTAGTCCATTTACATTCAAGGTATTTATTGATATGTATGTTCTTATTACCATTTTCTTAATTGTTTTGTTTTTGTAGGTCCTTTTCTTCTCTTATGCTTCCCACTTAGAGAAATTCCTTTAGCATTTGTTGTAGGGCTGGTTTGGTGGTGCTGAATTCTCTTAGCTGTTGCTTGTCTGTAGAGCTTTTGATTTCTCCATCAAATCTGAATGAGATCCTTGCTGGGTAGAGTATTCTTGGTTGTAGGTTCTTCCCTTTCATCACTTTAAATATATCATGCCACTCCCTTCTGGCTTGCAGAGTTTCTGCTGAGAAATCAGCTATTAACCTTATGGGAGTTCCCTTGTATGTTATTTGGCGTTTTTCCCTTGTGGCTTTTAATAACTTTTCTCTGTCTTTAATTTTTGTCAGTTTGACTACTATATGTCTTGGCGTGTTTCTCCTTGGGTTTATCCTGCCTGGGACTCTCTGCACTTCCTGCACTTGGGTAGCTATTTCCTTTCCCATGTTAGGGAAGTTTTCAACTAGAATCGCTTCCAGTATTTTCTCAGGTCCTTTCTCTCTCTCATCTCCTTCTGGGACCGCTATAATGGAAATGTTGGTGTGTTTAACATTGTCCCAGAGGTATCTTAAGCTGTCTTCAGTTCTTTTCATTCTTTTTTCCCTATTGTTTTCCACATCAGTGATTATCACCATCCTGTCTTCCAGGTCACTTATTCGCCCTTCTGCCTCAGTTGATCTGCTATTGGTTCCTTCTAGAGTATTTTTTCATTTCAGTGATTGTGTTGCATATCTCTGTTTGTTTGTTCTTTAATTCTTCTAGGTCTTTGGTAAACTTGTCGATCTTTGCATCCAATCTTTTTTCAAAGTCCTGGATCATCTTCACTATCATTATTCTGAATTCTTTTTCTCTAAGGGTGCCTATCTCCTCTTCATTTAGCTGTTTTTCTGGGGTCTTATCCTCTCCCTTCATCTGGTACAAAGTCCTCTGCTTTTTCATTTTCTCTATATCTTTCTGTGGCTGTGGTTTTCAGTTCCACAAGACGAAATACTGCTGATACTGCTTGATACTGCTGTCTGCCCTCTTGTGGAGGAAGCTATCTAGGAGGCTCATGCGTGCTGCCTGGTGGGAGGGACTGATGGTGGGTAGGGCTGGGTGGGCAGAGATCAGTAAGGCTTTAATCTGAATTGGTGGGCAGAGCTCAGTGACACTTTAATCTGTTTGTCTGCCAATGGGTGGGGCTGTGTTCCCCCCTTGTTGGTTGTTTGCCCTGAGGCTACCTAGTGCTGGAGCCTACAGGCTCTTTGGTGGGGCTAATGGCAGACTCTGGGAGGGCTCACACCAATGAGCACTTCCCAGAACCCCTGCTGCCCGTGCCCCTGTCTCCTCGGTGAGCCACAGCTGCCCCCCCCACCTCTGCCAGCAACCCTCCAACACCAGCAGGTAGGTCTGGTTCAGTCTCCTATGGGGTCACTGCTCCTTCCCCCTGGGTCCTGGTGAGCACACTTTTTTGTGTGCCCTCCAAGAGTGGAGTCTCCGTTTCCCCCAGTCCTGTGGAGGTCCTGCAATCAAATCCTGCTGGCTTTCAGAGTCTGATTCTCTGGGGATTCCTCCTCCCGTTGCTGGACCCCCAGGTTAGGATGCCTGACGTGGGGCTCAGAACCCTCACTTTAGTGGGTGCACTTATGCAGTATAACTGTTCTCCAGTTTGTGAGTCACCCACCCAGCATTTATGGGATTTGATTTTAACACGATTGCGCCCCTCCTACCATCTCATTGTGGCTTCTCCTTTGTCTCTGGATGTGGGGTGTCTTTTTTGATGAGTTCCAGTGTCTTTCTATCGATGATTGTTCAGCAGTTAGTTGTAATTCCAGTGCTCTTGCAAGAGGGAGTGAGCGCAGGTCCTCCTACTCTGCTATCTTTCATACCTGATTTTAAAACAATAATAGTTTTACCCATCTTGAGTTACCATCTTGGTTCAAAATAGCTACTTACCTTGGTTTTCCATTGCTAGGATATTAAAAGGCATACCTTTCAGGTCTTGAAAGATAACCCAAAAGAGGAGTTTCAGAAAAGCTTTGAGCAGTGGTGGCATCACTGAAATAAATATAAACTGTTTAAGGAGGTGAATGTTTTGAAGAGGAGACTTAATTTGGATGTATAAATTATTCGTTAGAAAGTCAAATTAGTTGTATTGCTCTAAAGCAGGAGTCAGCAGACTTTTTGTGTAAAGGGCCAGAAAGAAAATTTAGACTTTGCATGTCATAGGTTTCTGTCACAGCTATTCAACTCTGTACAGAAGCAGTCACACACAGTACGTAAATGAATGGATATGGTTCTATTCCCTTAAAACCTTATTTACAAACACAGGCAGCAGATTAAATTTGGCCCCTGGGCCATAGTTTGTCAACCATTGCTCTCAGCATCCTGAAAAATATGAATGACCCTTAATAGTTCTATCTCAGACTCATCCACTGAAAATATAAATTGAAATCATTGCTCCCATCTTTGATACGATAATTATCATTTTAAAGGGCAGCTAGTTACATCAAAGCTGAAGCAAAACTGACCATAAATTAAAATCTGATATTTTTAGCCAGTAGCCTTAGCAGAAGACTAAAGGGGAATTTACTTTTGTATCTCATCAGCTAAAAGTGCTCACTACCACTGTGTTATTCTGGCTGTCACTGTTGCTGCCCCAAAGTCTGGCCTTACAACTATCTGGAATGGCTTCTTCAGGGATTCACCAAAGGTGTGATGAGATGGGTGTTTCCATATCCCTAAACAATCCTCTAGAATCCTCTTCAAGTGTCTATTGGTGCTTTTTGTTTCTATTCCCCTCGTCCCTAGCTTCTCCCCCTCCCCTCTTATTCCCCTTACCTCTTCTCCTCCTTTCATATCTTTAAGGATATTTAACCTGTATCATAAAATTCGCCCATTTTAAGTGTACAATTCAATGGCTTTTAGTATAATCAGTTTTACAACTGTTACCGCAGACTTTAGAACATTTTAATTTTCCCAAAAAGAATTTGTATTTAATCCCATGCCCATAGTAGTCCATCTGTATCTTCCCTCACAACCCCAAAGAAGTCACTAATATACTTTGTTTCTACAGATTTGCCTATAATGGGTTTTATATAAATGGAATCATATAATTCTTTTGTGACTGGCTTCATTCATTTAACATAATGTTTTCAAGGTGTGTCTATCTTTTAGCACGTATCAGTACATCATACTTTTTATTGCCAAAATAATACATCGTGTGCATATTCCACGTTTTTTGATCCCTTTATCCATTGAATAGACATTTAGGTTTTTTTTATTTGGGCTATTATAAACCTGCTATGGACATTAGTACAAAAGGTTTTGTGTGGACATGTTTTCCTATTCCTTGAATAAATACCTAGGAGTGGGATTCTAAGTTACATGGCATCCATATGATATATGTTTAACATTTTGAAGAACTTCCAGCTGTTTTTCAAAGGGGTTGCACCATTTTATATTCCCACTAACAATGTATGAGCTTTCTACTTCTCTCCATTCTTGCCAATGCTTGTTATTGTCTTTTTTTATTATTATTATTATAATCCTACTTGATATGAAGTAGTATCTCAGTTTTTATTTTTATTTCCTTGATAACTAATGATCTTGAGCATCTTCCAATATGCTTATCAGCCATTTGTATGTTGTCTTTGGAGAAATGTCTGTTCAAGTCTTTTGCCCATTTTTAAATTGGTTTGTCTTTTTAATAGTTGTAAATCTTCTTTATATGTTCAAGACACAAGTCCTTTACCAAGTGCACATATATTTATCAGATTTACAAATATTTCCCCCATTATATAGGTTTTCTTTTCCTTGAAGCGTAAAAGATGTTAATTTTGTTGAAGTCAAATTTATTCTGTTGTTGCTTGTGCTTCCAGTGTCGTGTCTAAGAAACCACTGCTTAACCTAAGCTCATGAAGGTTTTACACCTATTTTTTTTTCCCTAGGAGTCTTATAGTTTTAGCTTTTATATTTAGGTCTAGGATCCATTTTGTGTTTATCTTTGTGCATGGGGTGAGGTAGGGAGTACAAGTTCATTGCTCTGCGTGTGGATATTCAGTTTTTCCAGCACCATTTGTTTAAAAGACTATTCCCCATTGAATGGATTTGGGACCTGTGTCAAAAATAAAGCCTTAGATTTATGAAAGTTCTCTTTCATTGATCTATATGTCTGTCCTTATGCCAGTACCACCCTGTCTTGATTACTACAACTATGTAGTAAGTTTGAAATCAGGAAATGTGAATCATCCAACTTTTTTTTTCTTCATTATTATTTTGGCTATTCTGGGTCCTTTGAATTTCTGTATGCATTTTAGTATAAGTTTGTTAATTTGTTCAAAAAAGGCAGCTGAAATTTTGATAGGGATTACAGTGAATCGATAGACCTATTTGGGGAATACTGTCATCCTAACAATATCAAGTCTTCTGATTCATTAGCATTGGATGTCTTTCCATTTATGTAGATCTTCTTTAATGTCTTTCAATAATGTTTTGGAGTTTTAGTGTATAAGTTTTACACTTCTGTTATTAAATTTATTTATATGTGCTTTATTCGTTTTGATGCCCTTGTCAATAGAATTGATTTTTCTTAATTTTGTTTCTGATTGATTATTGATAGTATATAGAAACAGAATTGATATCTGTATCTTGCAGTCTTGCTGAATTCATTTATTAGTTTTGATAGTTTAATGAATTCCTTAGAATTTTCTGTATATAACATCATATCTGCAAATTAAGGATTAAAAAAATATATTGGACTCAGTTAACATCTTTTTTTGTTCCCCTCTGTAACTGTTTGTTTAACACCATAGTTAAGTCTCCTTTCCAGCAGCTATACCCTGTGCTCTCAGCAGAAGATCTCCTAGGATGACAAAAAGGCAGAGAGCTTAAGTGATACTGTATAGTATATGTGGGACACCTCAAGCAATTTTGTATTATCAGACCTTAACTGTAAGTCAAGGACAGGCTTAGAAATAAAAATTCTATCTTTTGTAGCTGTTTTTTTTTTTTTTTTAAACAAAACTCAGGAAAAAAACAAAAAGCAAAAAAAACTTCCAAGATCAAAACAGTAGTGAGCTTTTTTAAAAGAAATTATTATTGTTTTTATTAATGGTGAGCTGTTCTTGATTTTTGTTTTCGGTCATAACCAAGACAGGGTGCTTGCTTAGGTTATTTACTTGGAGCAGTGGGCCAGTGAGATCAGGATCATTAATTTGATCACTGTGTTAGCCAGTCTTGTAAGTACGTACCATCCTCTGTCGTGAGGGGCTGGTGAAAGGTAAATTGAACTTACAAGGCCATGGGCACCAATGGACATGGAACTTAATGTGTTTCCTTTAACTGGAAGAGAGTCAGTTATGTTCTCTTGGTTTATGAAGGATATGCAGGGTTGGGGCATATGGCCTGGCAGATTACACGTTGAACAGCTCCACGGAGTGCTATTCTCAGAGCCTATAAAATGCACAATTATGCTCAGTGGTCCTGTGATAGGACTACGTATAAATTGTCAGAATTGGAAACCTTTTAGATTTGCTGGTAGAGAATTCAGAGTTTCAAATGTCCATTTATATTTTTTAACTCATCTTTGATTTCTAGTTCTTGGGTTGGCTTCAGCCCACTTCTGCTATATTTTGGCTGTTATCATTTTGGTTTTTTTCAGCAAGCATTAAAGGGAGTTGCTATGGTTCAATTAGGTGCCTGTTTATCTTTTTCTCCTTGATGTAGTCAACATAATTTTAAAAGAAAATTAAAAATGTTTTTTCTTCTGTATATAGAAATATGTCTAGTTACCTGAATTTTGTATGTATGTGTCAAAAAGTAAAGTATATGACTTTCTTCTAGAATGATAGTATATTAAAGTGGATGGATTTTTAGAAATTATTTGATTCAATCTCCAGTTCACATACATTTCACCATCCATGGTTTATTGGCCACCCTCCACTTGAGGAATTTTCATTCCTGGGACTTCATTTTGTTTTTAAAGTCACCTAGAATCAATTTGGGACAGGTTTTGTGTCAAAAAAGCTCCTCTCTTTGTTGAACTGAAATCTGCCCCTTGTTATTCTCCACCCATTATTTTCTCTTTGATTCTACTATTGTTTCAAGGCTTTATAGAGTAAATCTCATACTTTTTCTATGTAAATTTTCTATTATGTAGATGTTTATCACATCTCCACCTAAATCTTCTCTCCTGGTCAAACAACCTGGAGGGTATTCCTAATATATTTTCCAGATATTCTGTTATCCTGATTGACAGACTAGAATGTATGTAGAGGAACTCAAGGCTTTTCTTAAAATGAGTCACATAGAACTGAAAACTACCGTTTTCCAGGTGTGAAATCATTGCAAGGTACAATGGCATTGTCACTGCTCAACTCAAGGCACATGCAGTTGAACTGTGGTTAAGGCTGTAGGCTTTGGAGTCAACAGACTTGAGTTACAATTCCAGGCCTACCACTAACCAGGCTCTGTGGGGAAGTTCCTCAGTTTCCTCATCCATAAAATGAGGATGATAAACCCAGGAAGCTTCTCTAGACTGTGGATTTCATGGGGGCAGGAACTGTATTCATTTCACTTTGCTTGACATCAGTTACCCAGTTATGTTGCCATCAGCGAGGTGAATTCTAGCACGGAAAGGTGCAAAAGCTAACAAAAAACCCTTCAGTCACTGAAAATGCGTAATTATAGCTAATGTAGTAGCAGTGACATTGCTGCATGTTCACATGGCTGCAGCAATTTGAGTATCTGCATAGAATCCCCCTTTATTATTAGCTCTGTACATAGAGTTTTCTGAAACTGAAGAATTCATGGCTTGCTGTTTCCAATATAAAAATGCAATGATTTGATATGAGTCCTATTTCATATCTTTCTCTCTTTTCTTTCATTTCTTTATGTAAAGAAACTCATTCTGTAATCAAGATATCCTGTTTCTATATCCTTTCTATACGACTGAGAATGTTAATCAAGGTCTCAGATTGTGTCACAGCAAAAGTGTGTTGCTTGGCAACAGAAGGAAAGATATAATGTTTTCAGATTTTAAAAATAGTTCAGGGTTTTATTCTTTTTCTTTATTAAAATGATTCCATTATTTGGGGGAAATAGCCTGGAGGGAGAAGAAAATATAGCATGGCAGCAATATCTTTCTTGCATTTGTCTTCTAAGAAATGTTTTAAGCAGGAATCAATTTTTGTCCACTTGAGCTGTATAGATATTCTGGTTGGGACTCAGGCTCATGAGCTGAAGATTTGTCCAGTCTACCCAGTATGTATAGAGGAATATTCTTTTTTTGTTTTTTCTTTTCATTGTTTCCCTCCCCAAAATTACAGCTCACAGGCCCTTTCTCCAGGAAGCCTTCCTGAAACTAATCCTACCACATTACCTGACACTTTGGGACCTGCCCCATCTTCTTAGTGTATTGTAATGGTTGTGTATTTATGATTAACTATGTATTGATTTAACCTGTCTCCTCTGTCAGAGTTCAAGGTCAGTGAAGTCTTTTTCAGAACCCTCTGTGGCTTTGTTATGCTTGTTGATGGTCTGAGTGTCCTTTTCGAAGTATGCTTACCTAGGTTTCAAGAAGCGTGAAAGACTCAGTAATTTGGACACCAGTGCTCTCCCACAGAATTTTTCACTCTATTGTGAGCTTTCACTGTGACTTATAAGGTAGATCTGTTCTATTTCAGAATCATAGAAATGACAGAGTTGTTGAGAGATTAATAGATGCTTTTTCCAAGGACATGGCACAGAGCAGAGCTGAAGACTAAAGTTCCCCCATTGAGCATCAAGAACTATGTAACTAAGAACTTCCTTTGGGAAGCCAACCAGTCTGATATTACTTTCTGGCTCTGCTACTTACAAGCTCTGCTATATGGTTTCTTAACTTATTTGTGCCCTAGTTTCCTTATCTGTAAACTGAGGATAATAATAGTACCCACATTTTATAAAGTGCTTCTCAGAATTAGAGTCAACAGACTACTTGGCACATACTAAGTGTACAAGTATATGTTTGCCTTTATTATTTGATATGTGTCTAAGGGCAACAATATAGAAGTCTACGCATTGTCTCTCCCCTTCTATTTCTTTAATTCCACTCTACGTGACCATGTTAAGATTCAGAATCAAGTTGGGAGATATGATTTTATCTACCTTCTAAACTTTATATTCATTGGAGTATAATATGTTTAAATAATGAGCTTTCACGTTAAGGCTCTCCCATTGCACAACTGAAATAAGAAGAGACCTGGATGCCAGTGATGGTTCTGAAGACTCTGTACTTCTTCCTGTTTAGGAGTCTCTTTTTTATGCAAGAGCCAATGACAAAGACCAAGACAACGACAGAATTTTCCTACCATAGTCCAGGATTACTGTGACACGATTACTTTTATCAACAGAACTATGACCTATATCCCCTCTGTTTGGAAATTTTGTTTTCTTTGGATGAATGTATGTAAAGTTTCACTTGTCATTTCATATGCAGTGGGTTTTTTTTAAATCTCCTAGTATTAACTTATAAGGAGCTTAATCCTACATGATCAAAATAGACTCATGTCTCTGAATATCTATTCTATTTCTCATCCATTTTATTTCCTCTTTTTGATTGGCTTTTTTGAACATGTGTACTGGTTCCCTAGTTTTTATTTTTTTATTTTATTTATTTATTTATTTTTTATAAATTTATTTATTTTTATTGGCTGTGTTGGTTTTTTTTTTTTTTTGCTGTGCTCCGGCTTTCTCTTTTAGTTGTGGTGAGTGGGGGCTACTCTTCTTTGTGGTGCGCGGGCTCCTCATTGCCGTGGCTTCTCTTGTTGTGGAGCATGAGCTCTAGGCGTGTGGGTTTCAGTAGTTGCAGCACATGGGCTCAATAGTTGTGGCTCACGGGCTCTAAAGCGCAGGCTCAATAGTTGTGGTGCACGGGCTTAGTTGCTCCGCAGCATATGGGATCTTCCTGGAGCAGGGATTGAACCCGTGTCCCCTGCGTTCGCAGGAGGATTCTTAACCACTGCGCCACCTAGGAAGCCCCCCTAGTTTTTAATAGAGGACCTTAAAGAAGCATTATTTAGGTAAGATTATTAACATTGTAGCTAGTAATTGTGGCAGAAGCTATGAGTAAGTGATTGCCAGTCATTTTAGACCTTAGTTCTGCAAAATTCTGTAAGACTTGGGTGTTGGTGGCAAGCATGGCGTATAGAGGAGAGGGGAGAAAAAGTAAGAGAGAGGAAAAGGGGAGGAGAATAGGAGAAAGAGAAAAAAGAGCAGCATGTTGCTGGTATCATAGACCTCTGATTTTTGCTCTAGGTCATCCTAGACTTGTTTGTTCTTAAAGGTAGAAGAACCATGTTGAAGCACAGTTACAAAGAACTAAATCTGTAAGTCTTGATTTTTTTATAAATGAAACATGAAAGTGATCAGTTTTTCAAAACAATATGTGGTACAGATTAGGCTTAAATAGCCTGCACTGTCTTTGTGTTTTATCTGAGGCAAAAATGAATCAGTCCCAGCAGATGGGTTTTTACCAGGGAATCAGTGACTTTCACCTTGAGCTAACTTCGCAGCAAGAAGTGTCTGAATTTTGACTCTGATATTACACTAGGAAAATTTGTTTCTTTATTGTCAGAGAATTTTGGTGAGGTTGATACAGGTGTTGATATTGTCAGTAAAATTATGCTTGAGTAAGTGTTGATGGGCCAAAAAATTTTTTTTAAATGCTGGGCAGTATCATCAGAATCAGCCAGTGGAATTTATCAAGGTATTAGGCAACATCGAGCCTAGCATATTCAACATTCTACTTTCTGCGTCTCATGTTTCATTTTCTGTGTTTCAGACCTTTTCTTGAGTCTGGATAAAATTGTACAATTACTTAGACTAATTGAACTAAACTCTTCCCTGCTTATGATACTAGTAAGTCATGACTGATAATTTAGGAACATAGACTTACTCTAGGGATAGATACCTAGGGCAGATGATGTAATTCCTGGACACAGACAGTAAAAGTACAAGCAGTTGTAATTTTTCTGGGCTCCCTGTTCTCTTAGTTAGTCATTGAAAACCTCATAAAAGAAGTAATGACTCACTCCTTTTTATAGGCAATCCCAGGAGTTCGTATTTATTTTTCTGCTGTTAGAAATACTGCTGCTAAATGGCAAAGTCTAGATTGTTTTCCAGTGGCTTTAAGTTTGATATTGGAAACAAGATTTTAGAAGCATAAGCAGAACACTCTTCAGTTTGTCCCATGGCTGCCACCTCCTTGTCATTCAGGTCTCAGCTCACGCATGACCTCTTCTGAGAGAGTTCTTCCCGGACCACCCTATTCTGACTCTTATTTTTTTCAAAGCAATAACCTCATTTCTTTTATATGTATGTATGTGTGTGTATATATCCTCATTTGAAAATCATATTCATATATATATATTTTTAGTTGTTATTGTCTTCTTTCATCAGTAAAATGTGAGCTCCATGAGTAGAGGGACCTTGGCTATCACTTGGTGCTTGGTTCTTGGTCCTAGCCCTGGTGCTGGCCTTCTGAAAGGGGATAGGACGTGCTTGGTAGAGGATTGCTGGAGGAGATTAAAGAACAAGAATGAACTGTTTCTGGTTCAGATTCTTTTGCTACTGAAAGTCTGCTTCAGTGCTTAAGTGAGTTGTAATGCATGATCCAGACAAGTCCTGCTTATCTTCCTTACATCTTGGCATGGCTGTAAGAAATTCTGTAGACCTGTCATACACAGTATGGTATCTTTCCCTTGTATGAAAGGGTAACAGGCTAGCCACAGTTGAGATTTAGGAGCAAACAAGAATTGTAAAAAGTTGGTTCTGTGAACACTAGTTTATCTTTTAGAAATTCTGGCTCTGTAGGCTCTGATGCTGTGATGTCCTAGCTACTCGTTCAATTAATGTGTCACTAGAGTCTCTTCTGGAAAAATAAGAATATTTCAACTGCCTCCTTGGTAAAAATACCTCATGCTAGCCATAGTCTCCCCAACCTGAAATGGAAGGAAAAGCAAGTTAGGTAATAGGATAAGGCATCTGAGTCCTAAAATAGACAGTCTCTTGGAGGTCTTGGCTCCTGCATGGCCCCCCAGTCTGTGTCTCTTAGACAAGTCAGTGAAAGAGCTGGAGTAAATCTGGCTCAATTCATTATAATTAAGCCTGTTGGTTCTTTTTGAATCCCAGTGACTCCATTTTATGAAAAAAAGATACATTCTAGAGGCAAAGAGCTTCATGGGAAAGACAGGAGACCTTCAAATATTTGGAATTGTCCCAGGCTTCATGATTCTAGGTTTTGGCTGGGGGAAGGGAGTTCGTGTTGGCAGTTGTTTCCATTGTAGACCAAGGATTTTTAATGGGGTGCCTAGAACCTTAGGGGGTTCATGGCTCTTGAGGGAGGTCTGCCATGTAATCCCCCTGATATTTGATGCTTCACGTGTTAGTGTGTTGTGTTGTGTGTGTTTTTTTTTTTTTTGGTCGGGGAAAAGGTTCTTGGTTTCATCAGAGATGTTTAGTCACTTTTTTCACTTCCTCACTTCATATTCTTTTCTTATCCCACTCCAGTAGCTCTTCACTCCCCACTTCACCAAGATGGCACCACAAGAGTCACCAGTCCCCTGGGATCCACTAGAGTCATGGTTCCCATGGGATCACCATGCTGCAGGCCACTCGGCAGCAGTGGAAAAGGAGGGCCATTCCTCTTTGTAATGCTTTCTCTCTCAGCTTTCGTGACATCGCGTTCCCCTTGCCTACTTCTCTGGCTGCTCTTTCTCTTATACCTTCCTTGCTCGTCTGCTTGACCTCTCAGTGTTGGAGGGCCCCAGGGTGCTCTCCTGTGAACTTTCCTTTTCTACCTGCATATTTAGGTCATTTTATCTGGTGCCAAGGCTTTAAATGCTTATTTCATACAGATGACTCCCAAATCTGTGCCTGTAGCCTTGACTTCGCTGCAGGACATCAGACTCTTTTCCCTAAATCCGTATTCAGCATTATCACTAGGATGTTTAGTTGATATCTGAATCTTACCCCAAAGCAGACTCTGGATTTCCTCCACGTAGCTGCTTCTCCCAAGAAATTGCTGATGTTAGAAAATGGTACCCGTTGCTCATGCCAAAAATGCACTGTTTGCATTTATTTTCTTGCATTTCTTCACCCTCCGCATCCAGTCTGTTGACTCTGTCTCTGTATATCTGTATGTAATAAAATTTGGAATATATATTACATATATAATAGTATATATAATATATGTATATGAATGTGTATAAGGGTACAGATTTGTGTTTGTTGTCTGTTTCCCCATCAGACTATCAGTTGGCACTCACAGAGCTCAATTATTTGTTGGATGAGTGAATGCATGATCATACCCAAAGGGATTTGTGATTTGAAAAGGCATTAAAAATGACGGATGTCAGCAAAACAATTGATGTGTGGCTTGGGATTTGTCTTTTGTGCCACTGGATGGCCAGTGTCTTTGTGCTGTATACGTATAAACATCTCAGGTGTGCACGTGAAAGGAGGAGGACTTGCATGTGAGCTGAGAGAGGGAAGGCCAAGCGCTCCCAGCCCGTCCAGCTCCTGGTAAACCCAGGCCGCTGGTTGGTTGGTGTGGATTGACAGTGCGCTTCTGGGCGGGCAAGGAAATGGAGGCTCTGACACGTTAAATCATGCGGCAGGTTACATGGCTGGTGACTGAGGGACCAGGACTGGAACCCTGTCTTTGTGACAACAGAGCCTGTTGTGTAACGACAAAACGACACAGCTTTCTTGTCTTATCCTTTGAAAAATAGCAGAGGGAATTCATGCTCCACATTTGTGTTGAGGAGTCCTGGCACGCTGTAAAGCAGGAGTCAGCCAACTTTTTCTGTCAACTAGATAGTAAATATTTAGGCTGGGTTTCTGGGCCAAGAGGTCTCTGTCATAACGACTCAACTGCTATTACGGCACCAGTGAAACCATAGACAATCTGTAAACAAATGGAAGTGGCTGTGTTCCAATAAAACCTTATTTATGGACACTGAAATCTGAATTTTATGTAATTCTCACATGTCACAAAATATGTTTTTAAAAACTTTCTTTTTAAGCATTTACAAATGTAAAACTCAGTCATAACTTGTGGGCCATGTAAAAACAGGCCATGGCCTGGATTTAGCGTAGGGGCCACCGTTTGCTGACCCCTGCTCTGAGGGGTGTTATCGGAGTTCTCATATGCTGTATTTGTGAATCTGAGAATGGTGTTCAGGACTAACCGCGGAACTGAATTGCAGCCGCTCTAAGCTCCTTGCAAGAAGGCCCTTGTGATGTATTTCTCTCTACTGATGCTTGCTTGCGTTGACCCCATTTTGTGGAGTCCTGTTTTGCAGTCTGCATGGAGAAAAGATCCTCCCTATGTTTTAGGTCAAAAAAAAAAGGTGGGGTGGTGGTGGGAATAGTCAGCTGATGGCATATTCAAATTGGAAATGCACCAAGGGCTGAGTTGTTTTTCAAGTATTATTTTCTAACTTCTGAGCTAAGATCTTGAGGGATAGAGTAAACTTTAATAGCTCAGTGGCAGAACACCTGAAAAATGCTCTGTCCACGAAGAGACTAGCCGGAACATCTTTCATTTGTTGATGCTATTCATCGGATTTAAAACGGAGGCTATCGGTTTATATAGTGTTAACACTACATGGATAAATAGTGCTTGTTCTGGTCCTCTTTTTATTTCTGAATTCTTTCTTCCCAACCTAACCCCACTAAAATGAGAAAGTCTATGTCTTGCTTATTAATACAAGGTCCTTTTGCATGTTTATTGAATTCTCGCTTCTCCGTGAATGAGACTAGCGTGTCAAGTGTGTCAGTGCTGATGGGTCACTTCCTTCACTAGGGAGCTTACTCCTTTTCCTCCTCATCTCTGGGTGCCTCTCTCCTGGCAGTCATCTTCATCTGCCATCTATCGTGGTTTTTAGCTATGGTGCTAGCTTTGTTTTTGCTAGGCTGCTGGATGGCAGGGTCTTTTTTTTGTCTTTGTGGGCTTCACAGCTCTTAGAACGGCATCCTGTCCTTAGTAGGACCTCAGTAAATAGCTGCTGAATTGAACTGGCCCCCTCTGAGCTTGCTTAGCCTTTCATTTCTAACTACTGCTCTTACCCTTTCAGAATGTCTTGACTACATTTATTTATCTGATTTTTTTTTTTATTAAACCTCCGTGGATTTTTGTTTTCCTTTATGTTTCACGCTTCTTCCTATCGTGGTTCATTTTGTAACTCCTCAGTTTTTTCCTCAGATTTTCCTGTTTCATGTCAGTCATTCATTATTTATCATCTACCTTTTTCTCCTCTCTGGGTTTCATTTCCCTTTCAAATATGCATGCTCTCCCAGAGCCAGCTTAGACCTTTCTTAAAGATATTCAGAATTGATCTCATCTTTCTAACCCCTTGATTATGTATTCATTTTCCTTCAGCTAAGTGTTTACACATTCTTTTCTTGTCCTGCCTGTTTGCTGACTTAGGGAAGATACTATGTTCTAATTATTTGTTGAATAATAATTACCACATTATGAAAAGTTGAACAGTTCTATCATCTCTGCTGATAAAAATAGCTTAGTAGATGTTCCCAAATACCTATAAGCCTGGGTGTAAATGAGTTGATCTTAGGTCGTGAAAAACAGTTTACTAAAATCAGAAAAAAATCAAAACAGATGTAGGGTTTTGGGGTCATTAATTTCCACTAAAGTCCCGTGGAGACCTCTGAAGAAGCTAAAAATATCTTCAGACAATTATTTGAAATACCATATTCCATGGTGTGCAATGTGATAGAGGAAAAGTATGAAGCTAGATATTAACTTTTTACTCCTAATCTGCAAGCCTGTCTAAATGAAAATGTGAATAATCTCATCACTAGGACCAGTTGATAGAGTAGGCGCAGGAGGTTTTCTGCATAGCTTCCTCCCTTAATTTCTTCAGGTCCACTTACAGTAGAGCCAACCAGAGCCATGATTAACCATTATTAGATGTACTTGAAAAAATAGTACCATAGGAGGCTTATTTCGATACTGGTTTTTACACATAAATTAAAAAGGTATATTACAGGGAAGATAACACCTGTCAATGAGAGAAGCAGAATACATGACACTAAAAAGAGATTGGGTTTTATTCTCAAAGTTCGTATTTTTCCTTAAGACATTCCTTGAGCACATGTGTGTTGTGCACCCAGTGCTGAGCATGGGAGTCGATGTCAGGACATTCAGTCTCTTGAAAAATGCACAGTCTAGCAGAGGGAAGAGAGATGCACAAAGTCAGATGGAAGTTCCGTAAAGGTGGTACAAAAATATCTTACAATGAAGAGGAAACGTTATTTTTGGCTAAGAGGTATGAGAAGTCCTTGTGGAGGAGGTGTGTCTGGATCGCCTTTGGAAAGGGATGCCTGGTGAATAGGAGAACATTTCCGTTAGCGGGGACGCCACAAGTAAGAACCAAACGGGAAAAACCAAAGGCTTGAATAAGAAGCAGTGAGAAGTTCAGTTTGTTGGGGGCTCAAGGAATGATGCTCAAAGTACAGATGTGACCAGATACAGAGCTAGAAGAATATTGGGGGTAATAACAATAATAACAGAATAATAGCTTTCTTCCAGGGTCATTGTGAGCACCAAGAACAGTGAAGGAAAACTTTGTTACAGTCCTGGTACCTGGAGCGCGCTAAGAGTTACAATGGCTGCTGTTAGGAGGGCAGTCAGGAGCTGTTTCCTGTGTTTGTGCAGAGAAGTGACACGATTGTGTGCCTGATGGAGTGGAGTGGGGAGGTACCTGTAGCTGGGAGACCAGGAGAAAGAACCAGGTGTGACCTGTGTGGATTCCTGCAATCCGTTTCCAAACTTGGCCTCCCTCCTGGGTTGGAGTCAGGTGCAGGTGATACGGAGAGAGCAGGTGAGAAGAGTCTCTGTGGAGGGAAGAGGAAGAACAACGAATGGAAGAACAGAGGAGGTGTGAGCCCTCACACTTATTGACCTTTTATGAGAAATTCGTTTTTATATCTTTAGCTCTCCTCCCATACTTTACACATTCTATTTCAGAACCTAAAAATATTCCGCATAGCATCAGACGAGGGGTGATTTGACTTAGGGCAGATGAGAGAAGATAAACATCCTGTCTACCTAGTGGAAGAGTAAAGGGAGCCCAGGTCTCCTGAGTAGGTTCTTTTCTCTCTGTAAATAGGCGGCTCCAGTGTTTCAGCCTCACATTCGTGCAGACCCATCAGGCTTCTCATGTCTGCATCACTCTTCTTCTCATGCCCAAATGTGTGAATGATGCAGAGCCTTTCAGAGAAGTAACAAAGCAGGGTCCCTCTGCTGCAAGAATATTGATTCTATCATATTCTCCTGTCTTGTCCAGCTTTCCTAGAACTTGCTTGCATGGCTCTTCAAAATGTATTTTAGTTGGCTGCTCATCCGTGCAAAATGCTGCTTTGATGCACAGGGGCATTTCTCCGTGGTGCTTAATTCAGCATTTCTGTTCTATCAGGATTCTCACTGGGGGTAGACCTGGAACCTGTAGCCTGACTAAGCGGGGTACCCCAGACCTTGCCAGTGTAGAGGGTGGCTTGCTCACATATGGCCTGTGCATTTTGCCAAAGCCGGATGTCCTCTCTAGATTCCTGGCATGACTTAGCACGCATAATCTACCATTAGTTCTTCAAGCTTATTTTTGTTACAGTTATAATGATAATTCAAATAACAGGCAGGCCTAGCTCATTTGGCTGGGAAGCTTGAGTGCAGGAAGCAGAAAACAGGTGTCTGCAGGTATATCTGTGGTGATGCAGCTTTTGCTGCCATGACGGAGCTTCAGCAGATTCATACCTAAAGTCATTTATTAGGGAAAAAAATTCATGTAAGAAGCTTGATAAGTAGTAACCCCTAATGTGTATCAAGCACTTTGTTAAGCATCTTACGTGAATGTCTTGTCCCTATTTTAAAGACAAAGGGACTGCATTTGGGAGGTTAAGAAATTTGGTACATATCTCCCAGCAGTGTGTAGTGGAGCTAAGATTCAAAGTTAAGTCTCATCATTGGCTTGCTGGAACTCTTAACTGTGATGCTGTACTACCTGTAACCATTGAATAATAATAAAACAAGTTTGCTACGATAAATGCTTAATAAAGTGTCATTTCTTTTGTAAATGAAAAAAAGAACATTGGTTAGGTGCGTATTATAGGTGACCTAATAGAGATGTATGGTGGCTCTAGTGCCGCAGGCTGTGCTACGTGAGATACTGATTGTTGCACCCTCATGGCAACCTTAAAAGGTAGATATTATTATCTCCAGTGTACGGAGTTAAAAGCTGAAGTTTGAGGAGGTAAAGCGACTTCCTCAAGTTCACCCAAAGCCAGTTCGTGGCAGAGCTGGGCTTTGAACCCAGGTCTGCCTCACTGTCCTGTTTATCTCTGCTCTTTCTGTTGTGCTGTGCTGCCATGAGATAGTAGGTTAATATAAAAATAGCGCTCAGCATTCAACTTTTAAAAAATACAAACATATACTATTATCCTTTTGTTAAAAATAGGGCTCTTTATTTATGACTCATTTCCGGTGCAGTCTGTATAGCCCTTGTTTTTGTTTGTTGAACATTGTACAAATACATTGAGAATATGAACAAAAACTTTGAAAATTATTTGGAGGCTTTATTTTTACAGGGATAGTTGGTTAACTGCAGTGACCAAATTGTGCAACTTGTTCATTTAATCAGAGATTTGCTTTCCCTTCGAAGAACTGATAATTTCCTTAACACAAGAGCACTTATTAAGTTCTGTGCAAGAGTGATTAAACTTGTACTGTTTTGGATCATGGGTTCAGTCTACACAAAACCAATCCTTTTCACAGAGGATTGATTCATTTGATAAGCATCATGTATGCATGTAACCTTACAGGGTGAAATGGATGTTTGCTAAAGTCTATTTAACTACTTTGTATCTTTTTGTTACATTTTCCCCTGTGAGATGGCTGCATCACGCTCTTATACTTGGTACTTATCAAAGGGCAAAATGGATCCTTATACTTCAGAATCTCTTGGCAGCTGAAAAAAAAAAAGTGTAAAGCAGCTTTAAAAGAGAGACAGGTTTCCTGGCTAAAGTGTGCTGAAATTTAAAATCCTGAAGAAAGATGAGTGTACTTTTTGAGGTTCCCTGAGTAGACATTTCACTGTCTTTTCATTGAGCCAGTTGTCAAGGTCACTATAAGACTGTGGAATACGCACAGACAGCCTGCTTGGGTCAGAAAAAGAGATAATGAAATGTCCTCATACTCAAGGTACGTATCATACTATTCTTGGTTTAAAAGTAGACAAGACAGGGAAACTTCTGGATAATGAAGCCCAAAGGAGAAATGGCATGACACGTAGGCTTATGAAGCTGGGCGGACTGATGCCTTGTATTGGCTGACAAGTTACTCTGTAGGTTTTACCTGGTGTGTGGCTATTCTCTTTTCAAAGTAACTTTGTAGGAAGCTATGTGATGCTGGGAGTTAGTCAAGCACGTTTCAGTTGGAATCATCAACTAGGTTAGGGTCTGGAGCCTTGTAAAACTCAGAGGCACATTACTTATTTGAGAAATGAATTGGCAGTATTCATTTTTATGATGAAGATTCATTAAAAAATGTTTTTTTTTGGGGGGTGAACTTTGTTTTGCTAAGGATTTTATTCAGCACTTACTGAGTTTGATTCTTCAGACCAAGTTAGACTCTTTCCAGGTTTTGATTTTGGAAAGGGCCTGGTCTGGCCCCGTTCAGCGAGCACATTGTCCTGACGCTTCAGTGACAGCTGCTGGCAATATGATGTGATAATTTGTTGGAGAATTCTTTTGGAAGGTCTCTGGAATCATACTTTTAAGAACTGTCATAACTTTAGATATTTTTATTAGTCTGTCATTTTAAATATTTACATCTGTTTCATGGTAAGTTTTTAATGGAATTGCTTGATTTTTTTTCTTGAACCAAGTTTTGCATACTCTGAAAATCTACATGCCACTTAAATTCATAATTTTGAAGTATAATTCATATACCATAAAATTCGCCCCTCTTGAAGTATACAATTCAGTGGTTTTAAGTAAACTCACAGAATTGTGAAACCACTAACGTTCTCTAATCCCAGATCTAACCCTTTTCATCACTCCAGAAAGAAACGTCATACCCATCAGCAATTGTTCCCCATTCCCTCCTCCTTCAGTCTCTAGCAGCCGCTTACATACTTTCTGTCTCTATGAATTTGCCTATTCTGGACATTTCATACCAATGGAGTCATATGATATGTGGTCTTTTGTGTCTGCATCTTTTACTTAGGAAAATGTTTTCAGGGTTCGTTCATATTGTAGCATGTATCAGTACTTTAGTCCTCAGACTGAATAGTAGCCCGTTTGTGTGGATGTACCACATTTTATTTATCCATTCATTAATTCATAGGCATTTGGATTATTTCCATTTTTGACTATTATGAATAATGCTTCTGTGAATATTTGTGCACAGGTGTTTGTGTGGACATATGCTTTGAATTCTCTTGGGAGTGGAATGGCTGCACCATCTGGTGACTCTTTGTAACCTTTTCTTTAAAAAAATTTTTTTAATTTATTTTGGCTGCACCAGGTCTTTTTTTTTTTTTTTTTTTGTCGTTAGATAATTCTTTTTTTTTTTTTTTTTTAGCTCTGTGATCATTTTATTATTATTTTATTTTATTTTTTTGGGGGGTACACCAGGTTCAATCAACTGTTTTTATACACATATCCCCATATTCCCTCCCTTCCTTGACGCCCCCCCCTCGAGTCCCCCCCACCCTCCCTGCCCCAGTCCTCTAAGGCATCTTCCATCCTCGAGTTGGACTCCCTTTGTTATACAACAACTTCCCACTGACTATTTTACAGTTGGTAGTATATATATGTCTGTACTACTCTCCCGCTTCTTCTCAGTTTCCCCTTCACCCCCCACCCCCTCCCATACCTCGAGTTCTCCAGTCCATTCTCTGTATCTGCTTCCCTGTTCTTGTCACTGAGTTCATCAGTACCATTTTTAGATTCCGTATATGTGAGTTAGCATACAATATTTGTCTTTCTCTTTCTGACTTACTTCACTCTGTATGACAGATTGTAGTTCTATCCACCTCATTACATATAGCTCCATCTCATCCCTTTTTATAGCTGAGTAATATTCCATTGTATATATATGCCACATCTTCTGTATCCATTCATTTGTTGATGGGCATTTAGGTTGCTTCCATGTCCTGGCTATTGTAAAGAGTGCTGCAATAAACATTATGGTACAAGTTTCTTTTGGGATTATGGTTTTCTTTGGGTATTTGCCCAGTAGTGGGATGACTGGATCATATGGTAGTTCTATTTGTAGTTTTTTAAGGAACCTCCAAATTGTTTTCCATAGTGGCTGTACCAACTTACAGTCCCACCAACAGTGCAGGAGAGTTCCCTTTTCTCCACACCCTCTCCAACATTTGTTGTTTCCAGACTTTGTGATGATGGCCATTCTGATTGGTGTGAGGTGATACCTCATTGTGGCTTTGACTTGCATTTCTCTGATGATGAGTGATGTTGAGCATCTTTTCATGTGTTTGTTGGCCATCTGTATGTCTTCTTTGGAGAAATGTCTATTTAGGTCTTCTGCCCATTTGTGGATTGGGTTATTTGCTTTTTTGGTATGAAGCTGCCTGAGCTGCTTGTATATTTTGGAGGTTAATCCTTTGTCCGTTGTTTCATAGGCAATTATTTTTTCCCATTCTGAGGGTTGCCTTTTAGTCTTGTTTATGGTTTCTTTTGCTGTGCAAAAGCTTTTAAGTTTCATGAGGTCCCATTCGTTTATTCTTGATTTTATTTCCATGATTCTAGGAGGTGGGTCAAAAAGGATGTTGCTTTGATGTATGTCAAAGAGTGTTCTGCCTATGTTTTCCTCTAGGAGTTTTATAGTGTCTGGCCTTACATGTAGGTCTTTAATCCATTTGGAGTTTATTTTTGTGTATGGTGTTAGGAAGTGTTCTAATTTCATTCTTTTACATGTTGCTGTCCAATTTTCCCAGCACCACTTATTGAAGAGGCTGTCTTTTTTCCATTGTATACTCGTGCCTCCTTTGTCAAAGATAAGGTGCCCATATGTGTTTGGGCTTACTTCTGAGTTCTCTATTCTGTTCCATTGATCTTCCTTTCTATTTTTGTGCCAGTACCATACTGTCTTGATCACTATGGCCTTGTAGTATAGTTTGAAGTCAGGAAGCCTGATTCCACCAACTCCATTTTTCCTTCTCAAGATTGCTTTGGCTATTCGGGGTCTTTTGCGTTTCCATACAAATCGTAAGATTTCTTGCTCTAGTTCTGTGAAAAATGCCATTGGTAATCTGATCGGGATTGCATTAAATCTGTAAATTGCTTTGGGTAGTACAGTCATTTTCACGATGTTGATTCTTCCAATCCAGGAACATGGTATATCCCTCCATCTGTTTATGTCATCTTTGATTTCTTTCATCAATGTCTTAAAGTTTTCTGCATACAGATCTTTTGCCTCCTTAGGCAGGTTTATTCCTAGGTATTTTATTCTTTTGGTTGCAATGGTGAATGGGAGAGTTTCCTTAATTTCTCTTTCTGCTCTTCCGTTGTTAGTGTATAGGAATGCAAGAGATTTCTGTGCATTAATTTTGTATCCTGCTACTTTACTAAACTCATCAATGAGTGCTAGCAGTTTTCTGGTAGAGTCTTTAGGGTTTTCTATATATAGTATCATGTCATCTGCAAAGAGTGATAATTTTACTTCTTCTTTTCCAATTTGGATTCCTTTACTTTCTTTTTCTTCTCTGATTGCTGTGGCTAACACTTCCAAAACTATGTTGAATAACAGTGGTGAGAGTGGACACCCTCGTCTTGTTCCTGTTCTTAGAGGGAATTCTTCCAGTTTTTCTCCATTGAGAACAATGTTGGCTTTTGGTTTGTCATATATGGCTTTTATGATGTTGAGGTAATTTCCTTCTATGCCCATTTTCTGGAGAGCTTTTATCATAAATGGATGTTGAACTTTGTCAAAAGCTTTTTCTGCATCTATTGAAATGATCATATGGTTTTTATCCTTCAATTTGTTGATATGATGTATCACGTTGATTGATTTGCGTATATTGAAGAATCCTTGCATCCCAGGGATAAACCCCACTTGATCATGGTGTATGATTTTTTTAATGTGCTGTTGCAGCCTGTTAGCTAGTATTTTGTTGAGGATTTTTGCATCTATATTCATCAGTGATATTGGTCTGTAGTTTTCTTTTTTTGTGACATCTTTGCCTGGTTTTGGTATCAGGGTGATGGTAGCCTCATAGAATGAGTTTGGGAGTGCTCCGCCTTCTGCAATATTTTGGAAGAGTTTGAGAAGGATAGGTGTTAACTCTTCTCGAAATGTTTGATAGAATTCGCCTGTGAATCCATCTGGTCCTGGGCTTTTGTGTGTTGGGAGATTTTTAATCACTGCCTCAATTTCTGTACTTGTGATTGGTCTGTTCATGGTTTCTATTTCTTCCTGGTTCAGTCTTGGAAGATTGTATTTTTCTAAGAATGTATCCATTTCTTCCAGGTTATCCAATTGATTGGCATATAGTTGCTTGTAGTAGTCTCTCATGATCTTTTGTATTTCTGAGGTGTCCGTTGTGACTTCTCCTTTTTCATTTCTAATTCTGTTGATTTGCATCTTCTCTCTTTTTTTCTTGATGAGTCTGGCTAATGGTTTATCAATTTTGTTAATCTTCTCAAAGAACCAGCTTTTAGTTTTATTTATTTTTCTTATGGTTTCTTTCCTTTCTTTTTCATTTATTTCTGCTCTGATCTTTACGATTTCTTTTCTTCTGCTCATTTTGGGGTTTCTTTGTTCTTCTTTCTCTAGTTGTTTGAGGTGTAAGGTTAGGTTGTTTATTCGATCATTTTCTTGTTTCTTCAGGTAGGACTGTATTGCTATAAACTTCCCTCTTAGAACTGCTTTTGCTGCATCCCATAGGTTTTGGGTTGTTGTGTTTTCGTTGTCATTTGTTTCTAGATATTTTTTGATTTCCTCTTTGATTTCTGTAGTGATTCCTTGGTTGTTTAATAGTGAATTGTTTAGCCTCCATGTGTTTGTATTTTTTGCAGTTTTTTTCCTGTAATTGATATCTAGTCTCATGGCGTGGTGGTCTGAGAAGATGCTTGATATGATTTCAATTTTCTTGAATTTGCTGAGGTTTGATTTGTGACCCAAGATGTGATCTATCCTGGAAAATGTTCCGTGTGCACTTGAGAAGAAAGTGTAGTCTGTCGTTTTTGGATGGAATGTCCTATAAATATCAATTAAGTCGAGATGGTCTAATGTGTCATTTAAAGCTTGTGTGTCTTTATTTATTTTCTGTTTGGATGATCTGTCCATTGATGTAAGTGGGGTGTTCAAGTCTCCCACTATAATTGTGTTACTGTCGATGTCCCCTTTTATAGCTGTTAGCATTTGCCTTATGTATTGAGGTGCTCCTATATTGGGGGCATAGATATTTACCATTGTGATATGTTCTTCTTGGATGGATCCCTTGATCATTATGTAGTGCCCTTCCTTGTCTCTTTTAATAGTCTTTACTTTCAAGTCTAATTTGTCTGATATGAGTATTGCTACTCCAGCTTTCTTTTGACTTCCATTTGCATGGAATATCTTTTTCCATCCCTTCACTTTCAGTCTATATGTATCCCTTGGTCTGAAGTGGGTTTCTTGTAGGCAGCATATAGAAGGGTCTTGTTTTTGTATCCATTCAGCCAGTCTGTGTCTTTTGGTTGGAGCATTTAATCCATTTACATTTAAAGTGATTATTGACATGTGTGTTCCAATGACCATTTTCTTAATTGTTTTGGGTTTGTATTTGTAGGTGTTTTCCTTTTCTTGTGTTTCCTACTTAGAGAAGTTCCTTTAGCACTTGTTGTAAGGCTGGTTTGGTGGTGCTGAATTCTCTTAACTTTTGCCTGTCTGGAAAGCTTTTGATTTCTCCCTCAAATCTGAATGAGATTCTTGCTGGGTAAAGTATTCTTGGCTGTAGGTTTCTCTCTTTCAGGACTTTCAGTATATCCTGCCATTCCCTTCTGGCCTGCAGAGTTTCTGTAGAAAGGTCAGCTGTTATCCTGATGGGTTTTCCCTTATATGTTGTTTGTTGCTTTTCTCTTGCTGCTTTTAATATTTTTTCTTTGTGTTGAATTGTCGTTAGTTTGATTAATATGTGTCTTGGTGTATTTCTCCTTGGGTTTATTCTGTATGGGACTCTCTGTGCTTCTTGGACTTGGTTCATTATTTCCTTTCCCATGTTGGGGAAGTTTTCCACTAGAACCTCTTCAAATATTTTCACAGACCCTTTCTTGTTTTCTTCTTCTTCTGGGATGCCTATAATTCGAATGTTGGTACGTTTAAGGTTATCACTGAGGTCTCTGAGGCTGTCTTCTAGTCTTTTTATTTTTTTATCTTTTTCCTGCTCTGTGGCGTTTATTTCTTCCATTCTATCTTCCAACTCACTTATTCGTTCTTCTGCCTCAGTCATTCTGCTGGTTAGAGCATCTAGAGTATTTTTAATTTCAGTTATTTTGTTATCCATTGCTGTTTGTTTTTCTGAGTTCTTATGAACTGTTTCTTGTACTTTCTCTAATTTGTTATCGAGATTTTGTATCATTTTTACTATCATTACTCTAAATTCTTTTTCAGGCATTTTTCCTATTTCCTCCTCATTTATTTGGTCTTGTGGGTTTTTTTCCTGCTCCTTTGCCTGCATGGTGTTTCTTTGTTTCCTCATGGTTGTCCAAGCTTTTGGGGTTGCTTGTCCTGGTGATAGAGGTGTTTATAGAAGACTGTCCAAGCCTCAGACTAATGTCCAAGTATTGGATTAGATGAATATTCAGTCTAGGAAACACATACATGTATAAGACACACAATTATTGAATCCGTTAGGACATAAGGCTCTAGAAAGACCTGACAGAACCCCAGTGTGCTATCAGATATTCAGAGAGAAACCCAGCAGAAATTGACAACTGAAACAGAACAAATCAGAGACAAAAGCAAAAGCAAACAAACAACAAATAACACCCTACACATACAAACATCAATCCAGGGAGATTTTGTAAGCTAGGATCAAATATAGAAATGAGCTGGAGTACCACCAGAGAGAATGGAGATTCTCAGAATGTAATTAGACAACTGTACTAAGAACTAAGATAAAGACAAAAGCCTAATATTAATACCAAGGCAGTGCATCATCTGGAGAATAGAGCAAGGAGTCTGAGCAGACCGATAGTGTTGCTTATAAGTATGTTAAGATAAAATACACTTAAAATGGCTGGAAGAAAGGGGAACAGAAGAGCGTAATGTGGTTGGAAATATGCAAAGAAAAAGAAAGGAATAGAAGTGTATAAAAGAAAGGGATGAAAGGAAAGTATGAAAGATATTTTGTCCGTACTACCAAAAACTTAGCTAGATATAGAAGTATTTTAAAAGGCAAAAAAAAAAAAAAAAAAAAGAATAAAAAATATCCTTAAAAAATTATGTTGTAAAACTTGTAGATCCCTTAGGGCTAAGATCGTATTTAATAAATCAAAAAAAAAAAAAAAAAAAAAAGAGAAAGGAAAAAAAAAAAAAAAAAATCCAGAACTGATCCCCGAATGGACCAGTTCAATAGGTATTGATACTACTATTTCTGTTTCCTTAGCGTCTCAGCTGTAAGTGTCCTTTTCCTTGCCTTGGGTTTTTTTTTTTTTTTTGCGTTATTCTGTGACCAGCAGAGGTTCCTTTATTGTTCGTCTGTAAGCCTCGGTGTGTGGGGAGGGAGAGGGTGCAATAGTGGCTCCTTCTCCTGGGAGGGAGTGAGCAGTGGCGCACTGTTGCTTCAGTCAGGCTTGGAGGTGCCTGTTGCAGAGAGCGCTGGTGGCTCAGGCGTACACAGAAAGTCTTAGAGTTGGGCCTCTCTCGGGGTTTTTTCTTTTTGATGCTGGTTTTTTTTTTTTTTTTTTTTCTCTCGGCAGCCTCCCTGCTGCTGGCATTGCAAGGAGTTTTAATCTAGCCCCGCCCGAGCGCCTGAGGGTGCTTGTTATCCCTGAGCGCCTTATGTGGCCCCGCAGGGCGTCTCTCCGCTGCCTGTTGCAGAGGCACCGAAAGAGAGAGAGAGGCTATGCGCGCGGCTCCTCCCCCCCGCCCGGGAGCCTGCAGCCTCCAGCCGCCATCATGGCCGGGCAGCTCTCAGGGATCGGCACTCCTCTCCGCGGACCTCCTCCCTCCTGTCCTCTCGGTCCGTCACCCTACCGGCAACAATGTTTCTCCCCCTGAACCAGCTCTCCGGTTCCCACGCTCCCGCTCCTGGACCCTCCGTTCAGCCGCGGATCAATGTCTCGGTCCGGGAACGCTGAGCTGCGCTGCGGACCCTCCGTATGTTTCTCACTCCCTCCCGTCTGCCACAGCTCCGCCGCTTCACCCTCTTTGAGCCCTCGTAGATGCCTCCCTACCGGCTATGTCAGGTTCTCCGCAGCCCTTTCCGGTGTCCGAGGCCGTCAGCTGGTTCTCTGTGGGAATGACTGCGTCCTTCCGTGCATTCCCAATGCATCTGTGGAGAGGGATGCACTCCACGTCTCTCTACTTCGCCGCCATCTTTTTCTCCTCCTGCACCAGGTCTTAGTTGTGGTGTGCAGGATCTGTTAGTTGCAGCATGTGGACTCCTTAGCTGCGGCATGTGGACTCCCCAGTTACAGCATGTGGACTTCTTAGTTGCAGCATGTGAACTCTTAGTTGCAGCATGCATGTGGGATCCAATTCCCGACCAGGGATCGAACCCATGCCCCTTAGATTGGGAGCACGGAGTCTTATCCACTAGACTACCAGGGAAGTCCCTCTATGTAACTTTTTGAACAACTGCCAAACTGTTCTCCAAAATGACTGCAATATTTTACATTTCCACTGGCAATATACAAAGGTTCCAGTTTCTTACACATCCTTGCTAACACTTGTTATTGTCTGTCCTTTTTATCATGGCCATCCTAGTAGACATAAATGCTATCTCTTGAAGTTTTGACTTGCATTTCTCTAGTGACTAATAAACATCTTTTTATGTCTTATTGGCCTTTTGCATCTGTTGTTTGGATAAATGGGTGTTTAAATTCGTTGCTCATTTTTTGTTGGGTTGTCTATTTTTCTTATTAGTTTTTTTTTTGTGTAATCTGGATACAAGTTGCTTATGAGATATGATTTGCAAATACTTTTTTCTCATTCCAGGGGCTGTTTTTCACTTTCTTGATAGTGTGCTTTGAAGCACAATAAAATTTTAATTTTGATGAAGTCACGTTTACCTATTCTTTGATTGCTGCTGCTCTTGGCATCACAGATAAGAAAGCACTGTCTAATCCATAGTCATGAAGATTTATGCTTATGCTTTCTTCTAAGAGATTTGTAGTTTTGCCTCTTACTTTTTGGCCTTTGACCCATTTTGAGTTAGTTTTTGTATATGATGTGAGGTAGAATTCTAACTTCATTCTTTTGATTGTGGATGTACAGTTGTCCCAGAATCATTTGTTGAAAAGACTATTCTTTCTCCATTGGATTGCCTTGGCACCCTTGTTGAAAATCAGTTGACTTTAAATGTGAGAGTTTATTTCTGGAGTCTGTTTTATTCCATTGATCTATATGTTCTTATGCCACTACCACATTGTCTTAGTTACTCCAACTTGTAATAAGTCTTGAGGTTGGGAAGTGTGAGTCTTCCAACTTTTTTTTTTTCCCAAGATTATTTTGGTTGGTCTGGGTCCCTTGAATTTCTATATGTATTTTAGTATGATTTTGGCGAAGAAGGCAGCTGGGATATTGATAGGGATTATATTTGGGGAGTATTTTTGTTTGGGGATCATCTGAACATCTTAACAATCTTAAGCATTCAGATCAGTGAACTGGAATATTTTTCATTTATTTAGGTCTTCTTTCATTTCTTTTAACAGTGTTTTGTGGTTTTCAGTGTACATAGTGTGCACTTCTTTTGTAAAATTTATTCCCAAGTATTTTTGATGCCTTTGTACATTACTTTCTTAATTTCATTTTGATTGTTCATTGCTACTGTATCGAAATATGATTGACTTTTGTATCCTGAAAATTTTCTGATTAATTAGCTCTAGTGGTTTATTTGTGGGTTTTATGTACATGATAGATATGATCATCTGCAGAAAGAGAGTTTTACTTTTTTTTCCCCCAATCTGTATGCTTTTTATTTTACTTTCTTGCCCAATTTCCATACCTAAAACCTCCAGTACAATGTTGAATAGAAGTAGTGAGAAGGGTCCATCCTTATTTTGTTCCTGATTTTAGGAGGAAACTTTGATGATTAAGTATGATGATAGCTGTGGGTGTTTCGTAGATGCCCTCTATCAGCTTGAGAAAATTTCCTATTATTCCTGGTTTGTTGAGTGTTTTTATTATGAAAAGGTATCGGAATTTATCACATGTGTTTTTTCTTTGTTAACATAGTGTATTACATTGTTTTTCATGTGTTGAACCAACTGTGCATTCCTGAGATAAGTCTCACTTAGTCATGGTGTATAATTTAAATTTAACTTGATTTTCAGGCTCCTGTCTTGAGAAGAAAAGGTTTTACAATGGAATGCCTTTTATAATTTTTAACATAATTTAGTGAAATTTATGTCACGAGGAAAGATGATGGAGTATGATCTGAATTGACATTTGAAGGCAGATCATAGCATCAACATTGGGTATCCATTAGAGGATCATTGCTTCATTTTGTTTTAGACATTCAAAAGGAATGTCAGACTAGTCAGTCTGGAAGGCCAGACTATCCTGAGGGTAGAGGGGAACTGTGCTGTTGCCAAGAGACATTTCCCTAGTATGTCTGTGTGTTTTTTCTCTTCTAATCTGCAGCCGCCTTTGACATCTTAAATGGTGACCTTTGGAAAAAGGACAACTTTTTTTTAAAAACAACTTCTTAAGAGTCAGTGTAAAGTAATGAAGGAGAACACATAAGAGGAAGAGACGATTCAGAACATGACAAGATAGCTTAGATTTGAACATTATCATTTTTAATGCACAGATTTCTTTTATTGAGATTTTTTTTAAGCTAAAAATTTGCTTGTATTTGTTTCTGCCCTGTTTTATTTTTGCAGTCAAATGCTCTACCACTGATGCCCTGTTTTATTTTTGAAGGTTGATGGTTTCAGGACCTTTCACTTCTGACGTCATGGTTTGAAAATATTTATTTTGAGAAAGAACAATTCATTCCAGTCATCCTTGCAACTCAAGTGTGTGTGAAGGATTTGAAGGAGTTATGATTAGAATAATCTTCAACTATTTTTTCCTATAAAAATTCAATGAAGCTCCACTCTGTAATATTTTTATTATGAGTATTCAGATATGCTACATGCTAAATGACATCCTCTCAAAACGTGGTTATACCATGGTACAGGTTCTGCCTAGGAACCCTGGCTGACTAGGGTGTGTGACTACCTAGTATGGGGGAATTCAGAGATGACCAGAACATAATGGATTTCCAGAACTTTTCCTACCTTGTCATGATCTCTTATTTGGGTTGGCCCTGAGGCTCTCTGACATTGGGTTGCCATGAAAATATGTTGCTTGGGAGAGTAACAGTAACCCACTGGTATCTAGTGATAGTGGGTACTGAGAAATTTAAACTTTATTTTAATACTTATCTGGAAAAAAAATACTTATCTGGGAATTATAGACATGGAATGTGACAGGTAAAATTTTTTGTCCCTGGGAGGAAGAGGAAAGAAACTTGGAAGATACATTTTTTTTCCTGAAGTTCTGCCTTGCATAAATCACACAACTGATGTGTTCATCTACAATCTTAAAGTAGTTGGAGTGTTGTCCTGCTTTTTCTCATTGAGTGTATTTAGGCTTTTAATGCAGTAGGAGCCCGCAGAAAGAAATAGGGTCCTTGAAGCCACTGTGTTTAAATTTGAAGTGTTTTGTTTGGGTATTTCCAAACTGTCTTGTCTTGATGGGGACTGATAAGTGTCTCCTTTTATACTTTGATAAAAATGTGAAATGGAAACGACTAGACCGTTAAAAATATAAACAAATAAAAAGACATTGTGAAGGATTTGAAGGATACAGAAGATGGATGTATTTTTCCTTCTAATACAGTTCTATGGAATGTAGCCCTGTTTAATTCTCTCTTTTAAATCATAAAAGAAAGGAAGGAATGCATTGATTCAATAAACAAGTGGGAAATCTGGGGATACTGGAACTGGGACCAATGTTTTGCTGGTACCAGAAGCTCTTTAGAGGGGGAAAGGAGAGTGCTTCAGAAATGCTCCACGCATTTGCCGGGGAGCAGGGAGACATGTCAGGTGTATTCATGCTTTACCTGCTCGGTGGAAGGTTACAGCAACTTTATCTTTCTCTCTCCCGGATCGTTTCAGAAAGTGACAGGGAATGTAAGTGATATTACTCAGATGGCTGTTTCTAGATGTCTCCATTTCTGGAAGTCAGGATATATCACTGTGATAAATGCTCTTGCTCTCTAAATATTCCACAGCAACATCGGCTCTAGAGGAAGAATATCCTGCCAGCTGGCAGGAAGGATGATAAATTTAGGGTGAAGGGTCTATTCTGGGCCTGGCTGCCTCTGGAAGGGGTTCCCTTGCTGGGGGCTCCAGCCTTGGTGACTTCTGGTTTGGGGACAGCCCTGGTCTCCTGACCAGGTGCTGGGATGGGGTGGTACACACAGGAGACTCACAGGCTTCTTGGTCCAGGATGGCTTGCCCTTGGGAAAATGGGGAAGCAGATGACACAGGCCCTTGGTGCCTGTCTACCTCCCTTCTGGTGCTGGCTTCTCTGCCTTGTGGGGGGCCTACGTCTTGAGACCTCAGTTTCTACTCGAAGGCCCTGGCATCCCAGGGGTCCTGTGGGAGTCCACTCCGTCCTGCCCAACGTGCTGGTCCCTTCTGGGTGCATGACTGCTTAAAGTGATAGGTGGTCACAGCTGCTGGGTGTGTCGTGTCTCCCTGAGGTGTTGCCACTTGTTTTCTTTTTATTTAATAGACTTTATTTTTTAGAGAAGTTTTAGGTTCACAGCAAAATTGAGCAGACGGTACAGAGATTTCCCCTATACTCTCAAGGTGTTTCTATTTTAACAAGTGCCTTCCAGCGATGCAGAGGCTCCTGACAAAAGTGGGGGTTTCAGGCAGGTACCAGTCAGCGAGGGAAGAGCTAGGGAGGAATCATTGTAAGTAATAATGATAACACTGACGAACATTTATCAAGCACTTTTACATGGTGGGGGTGAGCTCAAGCCACATGCCTGGCTTAATTGTCATGACAACACTGTGATCTCAGTTTCATTAGGATCCCCAAGGTGAGGAAGCTTGGAGAGGGCAGGTCACTGGTCCAAGGTCACATAGATATTGACGGGCAAAACTCAAAACCGATCTCAGAGAGTTGAACCCCAAAGCCCACACTCATAGCCATTGTAGTTGTCCTGAAGATCATATCAGGTGGGTGCCTGTGTCATGGCTCTGGTAAGAACAAGTAGAACTCCTCAGTAAAGGTAAAGGCAAGTGTTGTAACCTTCAGTGAGGAGTTAGATGCCACAGCCCAGGTGCCACGGGAGGGAGTTGTCGGGAGAATGAATGCCAGAACCTCACTCTCTGCCCTCTGTCCAGTCTCCTGCGGGTGCTCCTCAGTGACAGCCCAGGAGGAAGCCAGAAGCCAGGAGAACTCACTGCTGCAGTCCATATAGATCAGACCTGCAAGGACAAGGGGAAGAGGTGGCTGTCACCATGGGAGAGGCCCCCCAGATATGAGCACTGCCTTAGGTAGAGGGATGTACTCACTGCCAGACCACAGCCTGGCTGGGAGAGAACCTCTGCTTTTCTTATTCTTTACTCCCATCTCTTGCCAAGGCTTCTTACTGGCTGAACCCAGGGCTAAAAGGCAGGGAAGCTGGGAAGATGCAGCTTTCTGGGGCGCAGAGCAGGGTGGAGGAAGGGAGAGTGAATCTGGATGGGGACACAGAAAAAGCCTATGCTCATAGCCCATCTGTGAGCTTGTCCCTGAAGTGCGGCATCAGAAGAGGGGGTCACTAGGTCATTGGTCAGCAGCTGTATTTAGGTCAGTTGCCTTTGTACATGCAGCATCTTTCACTTGACCTTGTTACATATCGGTTTTCTCTGAGCCTTTAAGAGGAAACTCGCGTCAATTTGCTTTGCCTTCTTGAGTAAAAGCCAGCATATTTGCAGAGGGCTGGTCTCTCCCTTTCTGGATGTCTGTGTAGTTTGCAAATTCTTGACCTTGAGTGGCGCTGGCATGTAGTTATCCCTCTGTGTCTACGCCTGGGCCCTGGGGCATTTGTGTCCTTCAGAGGCCCCTCTGTCTGATAAACTTTCTGAAGGTTCAGCGTTTTCCGTGTCTCATTAAAATTTAATTTGCTGTAATACTGCCAAGCCCAGCCGTAGCTTTATTTAAATGGCTTCGTTGCCTCATTCTTTGCATTGCCTCTGCTTTTGAGGATCCTGAGGCGGTAAATGCCTTCAGCCAGCAGCCATGAAGGGCAGGTGGGGCCTTGTCCGTAAAAGCTGTGTGTTCACAGGTTTCCCTTCCCTGCCATACACAGGCAAGGACTGTGGAGGGTGCAGTGGATGGCGGGGGCCTTGTGGGACAGTAGGAAGCATCTGGAAACAAGTATTAACTCATTTAAGGGCTTGGTACTTGTTTCATTTGGGGGAAGCTGCTCAAAATACAGTAAGATTTTAAGATAGGTTGTGCTTCTAAGCATTAGCAATAGAAATGTCCCCTGGATCTTATTCTGAAACTGGTGTAGAGACTGCAGTGGAGTTTTACAATTATTTCCATGCATCCAGGCTTGTGCATGAGTGCGTGGAAAAGTGTTCTTAGTTTGAAGTTTGAAAACATGTAAACTTTCTGTGGGGAGCATTGTTGAGAAGGGTATTGCACTGGGTATCAAGAATCAGATGATTCACACCTGGCCCAGATAAAAGTAAGGAAAAGCTCTCTTGGGCTTCTGGCAGGGCGGTTGAATGAGGGCAAAACCAGGAGGGAGGCAGAGGGAGTCAAGGCCCAGCGCCAGGGTATTCAGGCTGAGGACGGAGAAGTCCAGGTTTCCTGAGAAGCAGTGAGTAGAGATGTCTTTTCTGGGTTTTGAGAAGTGAATATATTAGAGGACAGATTAGAATGTGATTCAAATTGTTAATGTAGGCTTCTTTTAAAAATACCAACATCTGGAGCAACTGAGGCATTTGGTTAACTTTAACAATCATTTCTCTCTTCATTGACCAGTTGTTTTCAGAGAGAGTCTGGAGCAAATGGAGGAGCATGAGGACTGCATTGGAAGGATTGTAGGCACAGAGCTCTTACTGTAAATGTCCTCTTTTCTCCTTTCTTTCTTGCCAGGTTTCCATTACGCCTACCTGACCTCCCTTCTCTCCTTTTGTTTTTCACTCTGATTACTGTTTATTCTCTTTCCACTTTAGTTTAATTCTCCCCCCTTTTCTGTGGTGTTGTGGTGATTGTCTTGTTTTGTCTTTCTTTTCGGATGGGCCTGAGGCAGTTCTGCCTTGACACGGCTCTGCTTCCTCCCCGTAGGTAGCAAATGCTTTGTGAGGCCCCCTCGGCCCGTTGCCTGGCACATATTAGGGGCATAGTGAATGTCTGAGCAGGTGGCTGTATTTTCTGCAGAAGGGGGGCCAGTAAGAGTGGAAGATAAGGGTTGCTCTTTGGGAAGAAGGTGGGTTTCTTTTGGATGTGCCTCTGTGTCTGGTGGCTTTGCCATTCTGGCTGCTGCTTAGTCTCGGATTCTCTTTCACGATTGCTTATTCTTGGTGGGTCCTGCTCTTTCTTTTCGCGTCTCTGTTCTTACCGTTGTGTACACGAAGCTGCACCTTCCCCTTGGCTTAGCCTCCCGTGGGCTGTGTCTTCCCTCCACGGCCGGCCCGGTGCCAGCTCCCCGCTTCCTTGTCGCCGCGGGACTTCGTCGTGCTGTTCCTGTGCTTGTCATTGAGATGCTTCCACTTCCCGCCCTTCTTTAGTGCCTTTATGGAGTCTTCATTCTGCCTTCCTGAATGACACGGGTCTTGGTCTTTCTAGGATGGGGAGCTTGGGCTTCCTCACAGCAGATGAGCCCTGGGTGTGGGAGGGACCCTGAGAGAGTAGAATGTCCACTGCGGGAGAGACAGCGACCATTATTTCTCATGTCACGTAGTCTGTGCCATTCAATTTGACCTATTTTTAAAATGTTTCAGTGAGATTCATTTCACCAGTCTCGCTGGCCAAATCATCCAATATTTCTTGAGTACTTACCTAGGCTGGGAATTGCAGTTTACCCACGAGCACACCCGGCCTGCTTCCGCAGGGCAGACAGTCTACTGGGAGAGTGTTAGACGTTAATCTAATGATGTAAAATTGCAGTTGTGCACAGGCACGATAGGCAAATGAAGAAACACATCAGGATCAGGGTGCCCTGGGTATTTTAAAAAGCTTCTTATTAAAGTATGATACACATATAGGAGAGGGCACGCATTATAAGTGTACGGCTTGATGGATTCTCACAACCTCAACATTCCTGTGTCGCCAGCACCAGATCAAGAAACAGAACTTTACCAGCACCCAGAAGCCCCTCCTCACCTCCTCTTCAAGTTCCTACTCCCTATCGGAGGATAAACTATGATGGCAATTGTAAAACTGTGGGTTGGTTTGGAGAATGGATCAAATAGGAAGCTAGGGAAGGCCTCCTTGAGGAAGTACATTTGAGCTAAGAGCTGAAGGTAAGGAGGACAGGCGTTCACGTGAAGATTGAGGGAAACGTTTCCAGGTGGCAAGAGAGAGCAGGAAGCATTTGAGGAACTGAAAGAAGACTGGCATGCGATGGGCAGAGAGAGGCTGGTGAAGAATGAGGCTGGAGGGGAAGGTGAGGCTGGACCATCCTGGGTCTTGTAGACCATTGTGTGGGGTTGTGTCTCATCCTAAAAGCAGTGGAGGTGGAAGGAGGAGGGTATCAGATTTCTTTTTACAAAGAGATAGCTCTGGATGCATGCTGAAGATTGGATTGGAGAGGAGTCAGAGTGAATAAGGGGAGACCAGTTAGGAGCTTATTTCAGTATTCTAAGCTGGAGAGGAGGTGGCTTGGTCGAGGGTGGTGGTATCAATGCAGGGAGGTGGGTAGGTTTCAGAGATGTTTCAGAGCCAAGATTGACATGGCTTGTTGATGGGTCAGCCACAGCGGCTGGAGAGGAAGGTGTCAAGGAAGATGTCTAGGTTTCTTGTTGGAAAAGTGGAATAAGGGTGATGTCAGTCACTGAGGTTATCTGCCAGCTCAACTAAAATGGCTCTGCAGAATGCAGATTGGGACAGAGTTGGCAAAACCAAGGACAGGTGTGATTAGTTTTGTGCTCATCCAAGCCGTTGTTGGCAGTGGTGGCTCTAAGGCACAGGTTGGTACAGGTGGGTATTAAAAGAATGTGTCACATTTCCTCATATATCTCCTAACTTATTCCTCTCTACTCTTGAGGAAGAGATACACAAACATGCATCTATGCATACCCACATATACTTATGTGTACATATACACAAATATATTTGTGTGGATAGATATATGTATGTATGTTAACATGTACTTCGTAAATGTTTTCCCTTTTAGCAGGCAGGAGTTAGCTAGAGTAGGTATTTGGAAGAATGTTGAGGTCTGTTGAATCTGATGAATGTGAAGCAGATGCATACCCACTACCTATTCGCAGCTCATAAAGCTCTCTCAGCAAGCTCACAGAGGGGCCCAGCAGTCCCGTTGGTGACACTCTACAGGGTTTATTGATGCTGTGTCCCAGTATTTGTGGTGGTGGTGGTAGCAGTGATATCAAGGATAAAAATGTGGATCCTGCCCTGAAACAATTGAAAAGAGGTGATTAAGTCATTTACGCAGTGGCTGTTGTGTATGATAGTGCCATATCGATTAATTCATATTAAAAACCAAGTGTTGTACCAAGCACTGTGTTACACACTACAGATAGAAAGATGGGCAACACTGACTCCGTTCACAAGTGCTTATTAATTTCTGTATGCTGTGCTGGACATTGGGTTTCCATGGTGACCTAAAACAAGGGTGGCATCTCTGCTCTCATGGCACTTGTAGGCTAGTGATGTGTCCCATGATTGAGAATATGGTGTTATGAGAGCTTATAAATAGGAATTGGACCTAGCTAGGGACATTAGCAGAGGCTTCCCTGGGGAAGTTGATGATTAAGTTGCAAGAAGAATAGTATCGTTTGAATAGGAGAGGGTGGTGAGAAAAGCATTCTATCTAACAGGCCAGTTTGAAGAGGCAAGAGAGAAAGCAGTCTAGGTTATGTATAAAGAACACATTAACCCCCAGATTCTAGGGGCTTAGCATTAAAGAGACTCGTGTTTTCCTTTCCCTACGTGAATGCTGTACTTTGGTGAGGAGATTCTTTTCTTCCTAGGTCCTGGGGGACCCCGGCTGATGGAAGCTTCCTCTTCCGGAGCATTGCTGGTTGCTGACGAATGAGAAGAGAACACATGGATTTCCCATGCCTTGCTTTTCTTTAGTCCCATCCAGAAGCAACCCACTTCTGCTCACAGCCCATTAGCCAGGCTGATGGCATGACGCCACCTAACTGGTAGGGGCTGGGAGGTATAGATGACATTTACTGAAGTAATGATTATGGTTATGTCAAAGGAGTGAAGCATATCAATGACCATGGAAACGATGTCTCAGAATTTTTCGGTGGCTAATAAAATGTGGGTGGTAAAGGAGGAGAAGGAGTCAGGGAGAAAGAGGTGACCTTTAGCATCTGGGTGAATGTGGAGTTAAGGTATAATTCATAAGGTTAAGGGAGTGATAGAGGGTTTCAGGGAGAAGGCGGTAAGTCTGGCTAAACTCATGTTTAGTCTGGGGTGTTAGGAGAAGCTTCCCACAGGCATTTGGAATGACAGGGCTAGACCTTGCAGGAGAAGGAGATAGCATTTTGAGAGAAGTACAAATAGGGAGCGATAGGTGAAACTAAAGGAGAGAGTGAAGGTGGTAAGAACTGTATCTTGGAGAGCACTTCCCTGCAGCCGGTACCAGGAGAATAGCACATGGAGTTATGGTTGCCAGGAAGGGAACTTTCAGAAGGAAGGAGCAGCCAGCACTGTCAAATGCTGTAGACATTAAAGGACAGGGAAAAAGAGACCAGTCATCAGTCATCATGTCCAGGGAACTGAGACGGTCGTTGATGATGTGCTAGGAAGGAGAAAGAAATGATGGAACTATGGGCCATTATTAAAGTCATGGGAGAGGGAGTAAGTTCTGAACATGATGATAGGGACAGAATAGAGATTACGTGGAGGAAGAGAAAATGAAAACACAGGAAGAATAGGATTTGGTGGAGACCAGAGCAGACTGAGTACAGAGTTAGCCTTGGTAATAAGGAGGGACATTTCTTTCTTAGAGATAAGAACAGTTGATGGGAGGAGAGTTTGAAAGTACTGAGAAACATTTGAGGTGATGAGAGGGTTGATAGGAAAGATGAGAAGAGGTACATAGCCTATGTAGAAGTCAAGGTCCTCAGAGGCTTCCTGTTCATGATCCTGAAAAATACAGTAAATTGCATGGTGAATATTCAAGTTAGCTCACAAAGGTCAGAATCCCAAAATATGTTGATTACAGGCTGAAATACCGAGGACTCTATGAAAGGACTATTATGAGGAAATTAAAAATAATAGTAAGTGTTGCATTTTGAATAATCGTGCATTTATTATTGTGCTGTTTTTTTTAATGGGAACATAGAACCAACCTGCTGGCTATAATGGACTACAGAGCTTTTTAAGCAGAGTCAAAGTACCTTGTAGCACTGTGTATGAGAATTAATTAATGAGACTATCTTTCAGATGTCAGGCACCTTATTATTACTATATATTAAGTGGGCACAATGTGTCCTTGGTGGCCTATTGATTAGTGTTATCACTTTAAAACCTGTCAGTCAGTCTAGCTGTGAATTGCCTAAAGAAAATTCAATTATAAAGTGGTTGACTAAAATAACTCATGCATAAGGAGGGAATGAATTATACCCATCAGAATTCATTTTCAATATTAAGTCAGATTTTTTTTTAGAGGATTAGGTCTTCAGTGTTCACTTTAAAAATTCAAAGTAGGGCAAGCCATTTTTATCCTAATTTAAGAGCCACACCGGCGACTCAAGTATTGTCTGGATTAGACTCTCTTGCCAAGCCAGATAAATATAGACCTCCTGGCCCAGTGCCCAAGCTGTGTGAATGACGGCCACATGCGTTTGGTAACCTCCATGTGGCTTCAGAAGTTGTGAAAAGAGTGAACAGTCCTACAGACTCATCTGAGAAGATATTAAAAAAAGAAACACAAACGAGAAACCAGGCACCAGTTGTAAGGTGTTGCTAGATGAATGCCATTTATTTTTCGTTTTGTGCTTGAGAGTTTTAAAAATAACTGGTAGTAACTTTATACAGATTCAACTTGTCCAAATATTCGAGAAGGAAAAGGAGAGAGTTGACTCAGATGGGGAGCACTGACCTGAAGTCCACATAGTACCACCCTTCCAATGCCATGAATGTAAAATAACTCAAATGACCCATGACCTTAGCAGTTACCATATTCCAGACCTCAGCTTACTTTCCACCAGTTTGTAAAACATTTGACAAGTACCCTCTATGAGCAGGGTCTTGTGGGATGTACATTCTGGAAGCACAAACTTAAATAAGACTCAATCCCTGACTTCAGAGAACTTTATAGTATCATATCATCATTTATGTGTGTTGCGGGGGGGATGGTGACAAGGCATAAATAACCTTAATGCAACCCAGAGTGTAACGGGTGACACCAATGAGGCCCAGAGTGCTGCAGAAGTTCAAAGAGGGAAGGCAATGTTTTCAATCGGGGGATCAGGAAAGGAGATAGTATTTAAAGTGAACCCTGAGTTATAAGGTGAATCCAAATTATGGTGAGTTAGTGAAAGAGGAAGATGGGGAGCCGGAGTGAAGTTACAACGAAGAGCGTGAGGCGGTGGGAGGGGACGCATGAGGTGGAGAGAGGTGAGGGGTGTGTAGTCACGCCGTCTGGCAGAAGCAAGGGGTAGGGATAGAGAAATCACATGAGAAACATCTGGTAGGAAGGTAGGTTTGGGCCTAATTTGGAGGCTCTTAGATGCCTGAATGAGGAGTTGTTAACTTTTTTAAGTTGAGGAGTGGGATAAAACATGTTTGAGAAGTTTAATCAGGTATGTATGCAGGTATGTATAAGATGGGTTAGAGGCAGAGAGATGAGTTTGAAAGTTATTTTCATGATCCAAATGAGAAATCGCAAAGATCTGAAGGATAGTTGCTCTCTGAATTGACATGAAGGAGAAGAAACAAAAATGCTATCAATGTCAAGCTTTTGTGAATTAGTTACTGATGGAGGCGAAGAAACAGGGATTAAAGATGTTAATAAGATGTTGACATCCTTTTCATCAACAGAAGTAAGCCAGGAGGAAGAGCTATTTTTTATTTGAGATCGGCTAATGTAACAAGTTTGGATTTCTACTTCTTCAATTATAGACATGTTAGAATTTATCAGAGATGTTCTTCCTTGAGATGTCAGCATGGGAGCCAGGGACATGCATTGAAGCAGTAAATCAGCTTCTAATGAGGGAGTGTGAGGATGTAGACGAAAGTAGAGAGCATGGTCTAGGAGCACCTCTGCAGTTAGGAAGTGAGGGGCTAAGTGTGGCTGTGGGAGGAGATAGGGGAGGAAGGGCCAGGGAGGGAGAAGAAGAGTGAAGCCAGTGGAAGAAAGTTTGCAGAAGAAGGGTACCCAGAAAAATGAAGAATGAAAAAAAATCTATGGATTTATCCATTAGGATCTCACTGAAAGCCAGGATGCAAGGAATTCGGGGGTGAGTGGGTGGTGGGAAGATACACGCGGTGTGTCGAGCACTGCACCCCTTCCCCGTCAGACTCCACCATTGGCCATGGCCGGCCTTGGCTTGAGTCCTTCTCCACAGAGAATTGTGCCAAACAAAGGTAGCCATGGGGTGATCCTGTTTGGCATCCTGGTACAGATGCCAAAAAGCATTTTGATAGAATAAGGTTGTAGTTTAAGAAGAACAATGAGATGTAGGACAGGAGAAATCTGAGTATGATTGTGACAAGGATGGAGTCAGCAGAAAAATGAGGTTGCGTTATGAGAGAGAAGAACTGATGAAGTTGCGTCTTTGCAAAGCCAGGAGGTGAAGACGTTGGGTCTGGGTTTGGCTTGGCAAGAAGAGGGGACATTTCTTCCTGAGAAATGAGGTGGAAGGTAAATGGAGTGATTTTGAAACATATGGAAGGAAATTTGGAGCACTTTAAGTTGGATTTCTTTAGTCTTCTCAGTAAAATGTGAAATGCAGTCCTCTGTGAGAGTAGATGGGTGGGTAAGATTTAGAGCTAAGACCTTTGAGAAAGTTTAAAATAATTGCTGAAGGTCAGGTGATTCAGGGTCAATGTGAGATGAATAAAGTAAGGATTAGGCAACCTTGAGGGCCAAGTGAGGTTGGATGGCATATATTTATAGTTATAACTTTTTCCTTCAACTGAGGGCAGTGCTGGGCTTACCTGTGAGGTTACCTAGTGCTGGGGATGAACAGAGCAGGAAAGTTGGTGGACAGGGACCTGGGAGCCAGGGGTAGGAGGGATACATTATTGATACTGTTTTTGTTTCTTTTTTTAAAGAAATTTATATTTACTTACAAGTATAATGATTCATGCATTGATAACAAAGAGGCAGAATCTGAAATATACATATATAATTTTTCAGATTGTTTTCCCTTATAGGTTGTTACAAAACATTGAATATAGTTCCCTGGGCCATACAGTAGGTCCTTGCTGGTTATCTCTTTTATACATAGCAGTGTGTATATGTTAATCCCAAACTCTGAATTTGTCTCTCCCCTACCTTTCCCACTTTATAACCACAAGTTTGTTTTCTATGTCTGTGGGTCTATTTCTATTTTGTAAGTTCATTTGTATCTTTTTTTTTTAAGATTCCACATGTAAGCAATATCATATATTTGTCTTTCTCTGGCTTACTTAGTAATTTAACCTCTAGGTCCATCCATGTTGCTGCAGATGGCATTATTTCAGTCTTTTTTATGGCTGTGTGTGTGTGTGTACATACACACACCCCATGTCGTCTTTATCCATTCACCTGTCAGTGGACATTTAGGTCGCTTCCATGTCTTAGCTGTTGTGAATAGTGCTGCAGTGAGCATTGGATACATTGGTGCTGTTTTTGGATGTGGCTCACTTTTTATAGACAGGATCATATGCACTGATTGCTTTTTCCCTCCATATTCCTAGAGACTGACATCAGAATAAATGTCATGAGATGGTAGAGAAGAGAGGAGACACGAGAGTCTCCATAGAGCCAGTGGACCCTGTTGTCCCCAGCACCACTTCCTGGTTGCCTACCAGGCCTCCCGCTTCTAGTTCAGGCCCATCCAATCCCTGACCACCTTGAGCAGGACAGGGTATGTGCATACTGGGGGCTTCCCCTCTGCTGGTGGGTGGAGGTGGATTTAGTTCTGCTTTTGTACTCCCATGTCGGATACGGATGTGGTAGATCCTAGCCCTTGGGTGTCCACGGAGTTGTAGCCTCACTTGATCCCCTTGGCATCTGCAGTCTGGGTATCTGCTTGTATTTATGCCTCGTGCTCTTCTCTGAGTTCGGGATCACCTGCAACTCTACCTGCACGGCTGGCCCGCTGTCACCTTCCTAGGTCTTCCTAGAGCCTATTCTCCAGGGACTAGAAACCTAGCTGTTGGCTGCAGTCCTGTCTTTAATGGACTGAAAACCACGAAGCTCCTTTATCCTTTTTGCCATATTAGGCTTCTTCACAGATACCGATGACGGCCCAGGTCAGATCTGATTTCTCCTTGTCTCTTTGGACACTAAGTGCTGAAGTCCCATGATGCATCTTGGGGGGCAGTCTGATAGTTGGATCATCTCCACCAAACCCAAGTGGACCCTCTTCCTTATGGATCTGTGCTGTGGAGACCTCAGTACTCCCTTGGCCAAACCTACTCAAATATTCATATTAAGTTGGGAAATTTAAGGTGGTGGGTTAGCAACCAAACTAGTATTTAAGACAAGAGAAATAGGATGTGAAGGGAACTAGAGAGTCAGAGAACAGGAAGACTGGTGGTGAGCAGAGAAATATCAATGTGAAAATCAGCATGCATCTTGAAGTCTAGAAGGATAGTATGGAACTAAAGAAAACCAAAATGAAGCAAAAAACAAAAAACAAAAACCAAGCAAAAAACAGGGGAAAATGAATGGACAGGGCAACAGACAAAAGATAATCAGGAACACTTGCTCTTCCCAAAACACCATTTGGCCTTCTGCTGGAGAAGAGATTTTCTGGAGCTTGGCTTTCCTAGTAATTTCAGCTTGAATCAGTCTGGGGGAAATGGTAAAAAAAATAAATAAATAAAAATAAAGGTAGATTCTGACAAAGAATCACAAGAATCTTTCCTTTGATCAGTGCTCTTTCAAGAAGATGTTTGCCACTGCCCATAATGGGAGAAGTCATGCTTGAAATACAACTTTAGTGGAACTTATTTATTCAAACCTGGGCTTACACGAACATGATACATTGGTGCAGTTTTTCTCGAGCTCCTCTAACGTCATGGTCACTTATCTGCCAGCAGAAGTAGCAATGTGCTGTGGTTCTGTAGTTTAGCGTAATGAGCAGGACAGAGCTGTGTTAGTAATCGTGTTGCATTCATGACCCAGGTAATCTCTTCACTAGGTGCTGCTGCCAGGAAGGGTCTTTTGGGGGTTAGGTTGCCTGGAGTTAGCATGAAGTCCACTGGTTCTGGGAGTAAATATATTTACCATACCTGGCAGGTAATTAGTATAAGGAAAAGGTCGATTGGACATATAAAACAGTGTCATTTTAAAAAACATTCCTAGTGGTTGAATGCGTCGCCTAAGTATCTTACTTAGCCTGAATAGTCTCTGTATTGTTCCAGGGCATTTAACCTTTGATTATTAGATCTGTTTCTCACAGATCTTTGCAAAAAAATTAGCAGAATTTTAAAAATGCACCTTGATGTTACAAAACCATCTTACACAATTTAATTTGTTTGTTTGTTTGTTTTCATCTCTTAAAAAAATGCTTTAGGGATGAAGTTGACACAGCACTGAATAGTCCTGAATCAGTACCCTGGGTTTGCATCTTAGATCAGTCCTGTCCTTAGTGATCTAGGGAAATTTGCAAAGCCTCATGGAAATACGGTTTTCTCATCTCTTAAATGAGGCTAATGAAACCTCCTTCATCAGGGAGATTGTGAAGAAACCTGCGGTAGCACTTTGAAAACCACAGGGTTATATAAACATACGGTGCTATTCTTGGGCTAGAACTGAAACCCTGAGCCTTGCAGAGGGAAATAGGGCAGCAAGATTTGTAGTTTATAAGCTCCTCCTGCACAACCTCCTGCATCCAGAGTGACTCAGGCATAGCCCTGCTGCCATTCTGAACGTTCCTACATCACGTAACCAAATTCATATGCTAGGATTTATCACATTTAAGCCAGTCTGAAATTCTGCATGCATTCTTTACAGCCCAGTGGGATCACTTTGGTTGTGTTCACACAATCACACAATTGCCTCAAGTTAGTCCTTTTACCCAACATTTACTGAGTGAGCATCAAATATATGTAAGCTATGGTGTATGATCTGTCCCCAGTTCTTGAACATATAGCTTAAATCATACAGTATTTTGTCTTTGCCTTATGTCACTTAGCATAACGCCTTCAAGGTCCATCCATATTGTCGCAAATGGCAAAATTTCATTCTTTTTTACTTAAGTCTTGATTGAGGTTTGGATAACTGAAGGGTGGGTTATTCAAGACGAACTTAATATTGGTTTTGGATTTTTTTTTAAAAATGTGATATGAATAGGAGTATGTCAGAGATTCCGGGGATTTATTTCAAACAGAACGATAGGCTTTGCTCATAAAGACTTGTTTCACTTTTTTCTGTAACTAATCACTGGAAATCTCTCTCTCAGTCTAATACAAAATTTTACCTAGATTTCCTTCGTTTCTAAGGGTTTTTCTGCATGAGAAAGCCAGGATTGGGCAGTTAGGTGCTGTTAGATGAACTGGTATAGCTCAAGTACCCCCAGGTAATCAAGAGTTGTCTTCACCTCACTGGGAGATGCTCCTCCCCAATCGTGGCCATCCAGAAACAATCCACACATTGTTAAAGGGTCATTCAATTCTCTGTGGTATCTGGTAGCTAGTGGTGGTTGAGCTTGTGAGAGACTGCAGCAGGGCCAGACCTTGTGTTCCGAGTAGGGTTAAGGCAGGGCAGTGCTTTCTCTTGCTCCTCAGTACTGTGCTTCCCAGTAGAGTTATCACAGGCAAGCGCCACGGCGCAGAGGATGTCCACATGATGCCGCATGACAGCTTACAAACAGAAAATTTAAGGACTCGGCCACGTCTCTAAATAGGACGTTTGGTTTGCTGACTTCTCCCCTGACTGGATCATTCCATTACTTTGGCAGAGTATAACTACAGCTTCAATTATAAGGCTTGGAAAATAAGAGGCGCCTCAGAGAACATTTTTTTTTTTCAAGACCACTTAAAGCATTGATTAACAAAGAGACCAGCAGGGACCAAATGAATGCTTAGTTCAGAATAGCACTAGAAATACTGCAAGCAGCACAAAGCAAGTGAAAGTACTTAATTAGAGTGTGTAAAACTTGACCTTTCCCAGGCACTATGACATCTTGTAGACATGCAGCATCATCCAGAAGCACAGAGCTTCCATAGAGAGCCCAACAGCCCCGGGATTGCTCAGTCCTGGTGCGTAAGGGGAGTAGATGACCCGGGGCCCTTTGTCTTCACTGACACGCACACTCAGAGAGCTTCTAGATAGTGTTACTCTTTGTAAGTTTTAGTACGAAATAAATTCTTCTTTAATACTTGAATGACTGTTTAGAGACAAGCAGAATAATTTACTTTGGGTGTTTTGTCCCCTTTGGGAAAATATTCTGTGTAATTGAATCAGGACACAACCTTGAAGTTCGCAGAGTTCTTGTTCCCTGCCTCCCCCTCCACCCGCCTTCTCAGATGAGTGGCGTGACGCTCTGAGGTAGTTCCTGGCTCCGTGGAGCCCTGGCTGGGAAAATCCCAAGTCCCTTCCTAAGTTTGCACTCAAGCTGTGTATTGGATGGTCCTGTGGATGAGCAACCTGGGTGTGAACGTGTGTGAGTGCATGTTTTTGCAAGTGTGAGCAGGAGAGGGTTGTGTTTGTGTGTATGGGAGGAATGTGTGTTGGCGAGAGAAGCGTGGGACGGTTAGACATCTTCGCAGCTTTCTTCCTGCAGTAGAGAGCATCGCTCTTGGGGAATGTGAACTGGTTCGTTCTCCTTTTACAGTGGGGCACATGGGATTATTTATGAGGGACTCCTTCTCAGCCCCTTTTTCCTGATTTCTAATAGTTATCTCCCTCAATTTACGCAGTGAAACACTGGACTGCACTGGGTTTCAATCCTTGAGCCTTTTCCACTTCCCCTCATTCCATAAATGATTGATTTCATCCCGTCTCATGTCACTCGTACAGTCTTTATATCAGTTCTGTGCTTTCAACTTTCAGATTTTATCTACAGCTTGAGCCTCTCTTCTAGAATTCCATATTCTTGTATCTAACTGCCTGTTTGATATTTCTTCTGGAATATACAGTAGGTTTTCAAACTTGTCCAGAACCAAACTTCTAATATCCTCATCTCCCCAAAACCCACTCCTTGGGCTTCCTGACACATCTTCATAGAGAGAAACACCATCTTTTCTGTTTCCCAGACCAGGAACCCACGAGTCACCTTTGACTCTCTCCCATCCTATCTTCCTCTGAAATTTCATATCCAAACTACCAGCAGACCCTATTGGCTCTGCTTTCAAAACATATCCAGAATCCATCCACTTTCCCTACCTACCCTACTAGCATCCTGAGCCACCAGGATTTCTCACCTGGAGTATTGCAGTAGCTTCCCAGCTGGTCTCTCTGCATGTGCCCTTGCTCCCCACTGTCTATTCTTCACACAGCAGCCAGAGCGAGCCTGCCATTCTATCACTCTTCTATTCGCCACCCTCCTAATTGCTTCCCTTCTTACAGTCTGAAAGCAGAAGTCCTTAAAGGGCTGAAAAGGCAGGCCCTCTGTGATCTGGCCCCTGCTTTCTCTCTGATCTCACCTCCCAACACACTTCCCCTCACTTACTGTCCTCCAGGCCATCCTTGCATTCTTGCTCTTCAGGCACACCCAGTGTGCTTTTGCCGCAGGACCTTTGCATGTACAATTCCCTCTGCCTTTTGCCTTTAAGTGCTTTGCATGGTTTAGGCTCTTCTTTAGATCTCTGGTAAAATGTCATCTCTTTAAGGACACCTTCCTGGACTTGCCTATAACATAGTGGCCTCCTCATCCTGGCGTTACCTCTGCCCCTTACCTTCCTTTATTTTTCTCCATAGGACGTATCAGTATGTGAGCGTCATCAACCAGAATGCCAGTGGGAGGTGGGGGGAGGCATTGTTCATGGATGCTGCTGGCACTCCCAGGTCTTACTCAAGGAGTAGGAAGAGGAAAAAGGAGAAAAGAAGAGGCATCGGAAGGAAAGGACAAGCGATGGAGAGAAAAGCTGTCCTTCTGATGCTGCTTTGCCAGTAGTGTCAAAGTTGCCTGTCCTTGAATCAGCTTCCTAGAGGAATCCCTTCTGTGAGAACAGTTCTACTAACACAGCTACCAGAGAAGATTAACCGCGATGTATATGAAATGAATTGAAGATAGTCTTGAAATTTGTCATTTAGGGTTCGTGACTTTGCATTTTCCCTGAGGGTCTTACCTGGCCTCAGCAGCGTCCTGAGTCCTGTTGTTGTTCATGTTTCTCTGTCCCTTTGCCTCACTGTGGTTGCTGTTGTCACCTACTTATAGTCCCGACCTTTCGTTACATTCTCTTCATTAAGAAGGACTATTAGCAAGTTGTCCAGATGAGGATGTTTAAGATATGTTAGCAGTTAATTAAGGCTTCTCGACTGTTGTTATACGAAGACTAGGATAAAGACCATTAACATTAAACGGGGTGGAGAATGGTTTGCTTTAAATAAAAAGTGAGTATCTGAGAACAAGATCTTTGAAGGTTTTTCTATTTGTGACTCTCCATGTGCTTGCACACATGAAGACAGCCTTCGCTTTTTAAAAAATATATACAACGTAGAGATAGTGTAGCATGTAATTATGGACAATGAGATACGTTCACGGGCTTGGTTTGTGGTATTTCCAGCTGAGAAGTAGGAGCTGTTCTAAAATGGAACAGTTTTCACCGTCCCTAAAAATAGAGAAGAACGCCTCCTCCTCCACCCCCCAGACCCATTTTCCTGCCACTTCGCGCTGTCCCTGGCCAAGGCCGCAGAACTGGATTCAAGCCAGCTCCCTGGGCAGATCTCTTTAACAACCCGTACTGCTATTTCTGATTTTTTTTTTTTTTTAAACAAAAAATGCAGATCTGTGAAAAGATTGATTAAGCCTGTTGGGAATGAGAGTTTCAAGTGCGCGTGGCCTTTTTACATATGGTGCACACCTAAATCATTTGAACGATGTTTTGATCCTTCCTCAAAAAGGTAATTGGTGTATTCATCACAGTGCACAGACCCTCGCGTTCACACTGACGGGGACCATACGGGACGGATGTGAGATGCCAACATGGCTCGGGCGTGCTGGCACCAGGGGGACCCGGCGGGCTTTGGGGCAGGTTTATTGAGTGCTCACAGCCCTCATGGAGCATAAAACTGGCTATGTTTTACATAGTTAACCTCAGAAGACAACCAAATAGACCCATATTTCACTAGAAACACTAGGGAGTGGGATTCAGTCTAATTCAGGACTATTCTGCACTCCCGCCTACCCCCCAAATTACACTTACAATACACTTAATTAGCCAAAAATCTATCAGGATTTAGAAATATCTAGACTTTCTCCTCGAACATCATTTAGAGAAACAGGCTAAATGGTAGTGGTATTAGAGCAAGTGCTGTTTGGTATGAAGTTTGGTAGGCTCACAAGGCCTATGTCAGTGATTTTTCCTAAAAATAAGTTTCAGGGATAAATCTCATAGACTGTCTGTGCTGACTCGTCTGTATGATGGTTAAACTGTGCCCTTGATGCTTTATATACAAAATAAAGGAAATGTTAGATCCAGTTATGCCTTTCATACAATTTGGGTTAATGTATTCATTATTTTTTGGAAGATTTACATGAGCTCTTCAGGTTAAGTCAAACTTGGACGTTTCCGGGGCTGTCACATATGCATCAGGAATGACATTCAGTTTTCCTATGGAATGTTGAAAACAAGGATCTACTGTGCAGAGGCAGATCTGGGTTTTATGGGACCTGAAACAAAATTTTGGAGGACCTCTTAAAGGAAAAACAACAGATTAAGTACAATGGACGGTCTAGAATGAGAAAAGAAATCACAACAAATTGCAAATTTAAAAAAATACTGACAAATACCACAATTATCATATAATATCCAGAAAAATTATGTAATATTTTAATTGCCTCTATTGTCCAATTTTGAAAAACACTTTTGGCTGCATGGTCGTTGATCACTACACACAATAATAATTTTTGTAATGTTTTCTATAGAGAGCTTAGATAATTGTCTTCCCTTTATCAGTGTTGATTGGACTTTTTTATTGTTTATAAAAATTTTAGATTTTATTAGTAATGTCTTTTTTTTTTTTTAGCACTGCTCTCAAATTTGGGAAACTCAAGCTTCTTTCATAGAAAATATCTTTCTCTACAATTTGGAAGAGTTTTCCATAGACTGGTTTCTGGCTCTGAACATTTATTTGAAGCTTTGTTTTCTCCTTCCACACCTCATTTCCTTTTGCTGCTGGGCACCATAGGCCACATTGATTTTTGCAATCCCTAGCCCTGCATCTTTGGGTCATAACGTGGGGGGAATTGGGACTGTGTATGGCAGGAGCATTCCTGGAAGCCGTTTTTCCACCAAGACCCCTAGTAATAATTTACCTCACACGGAAGCACATAAATGTATCCTTTTAAATCCCAACTAAATGTACTTCCAACTCAACTTCTCCTTAGCTGGATCCCAACTTGCCCATAGATATTGCCACATCACCTGGCAGGGTGTGTGTGTTTGACAGGGTGTGTGAAGGAGGAAGAATTGGAGTAGAAGGAAGCAATCTCAGTGGTAGTGGTAATAGATCTCACTTTTGCAGAATTTATGAAAACCCAAGTCTATTATGGACGCATTGCTGGGCTCCTCCCAAGTCCTTGGAAGAGGCCCATGTGACTGAGAGCCCTAAAGCTTAAGTTTCATTATTGTCACAGTAAATTTGCCTTTGCTAATATATATTGATGATTCATCAAATCCATCACCAAAAGTGCTCCCCAGAGGAAGCGTATGGCACTTTGCCTCACCAGCAACGCCAATCCCCAGGGTCACATTCAGGCCTCATAATTTAAGCATGTGATTGAAAATCTCCTTGTATTTAATTGATTCTGTCTCACTCCTCCCATCAGCATCACCCTCCCCCTCACTAAAAAAAGCACCAGGAAAGAAAGCCAGGTGTTTTTTTGTTTGTTTTTTCTTTTAAGTGAGGAGATATATATATATATATGTAAGTTTTTTATTTTTTTAAGTGAGGATGAGATGGACTTAACACCCATTCATTCCCTTGAGTTATTTCAGATGATCCACTACTAGAAATAGCACTATTAGATTTTTCCTTCCACATTAGCTTTGCTGGTGGTTTTTACTTTACACTCAACATGGGGTATGCATATCTGTCAGTTGGACTGCTGTTAGGAGTCATGTCTGCTAAATGATTTCTCACAGTAATGGCATTGTCAGGCTAAGTGAGTGTCAGATTCATTTTGTGCAGAAATAGCCTGTCAAGCATACCCCACCTGTTTTCATTCCACTGTAGGAATTAGGATCTCGGTGGATGAATGCATACATGTGTTTGTGTCAGTTGGGATTGGCTAATTTGCCCCTTTCTATTATGTTAATTAGTGGTAGAATCTAGAAAGATTTGATTTCTTAGTGATTGGAAACTGACAAAATTTCAAGAACTGTGGAGGAATTAGCATTGTTTTCATAAGTAGTATTCATATAATTTCATAATTTGATAGCAAAGAACAATAACGTAAAAATAGTTTATTCTCCTATTAATTCACTAGGTATCTTTAAAGACTGATTTTTAAGAGTCCTGGGTAATTGAGTAGAATGTTGCTACCACTCAGATTTCCAAAGAATATGTGATCATAAAATACCAAAGAGCAAGAAAAGCTTTGAATGCAATGGTATCCTACCATTTCCATTTAAACACCCGGGATGAAAAGTAATCAATACTTTGTAGATATCTGGAATATTATGTCAGTTACTGTGTACCCATGAGTGTGGTTGATTTTTCACTTAAATCAAGAACTGTTAAACCTAGAGGAGTTATATTTGAGTTATTTTTACAAATTCAACTTAATTTTAACAACTTTCTGTTTTATTTATTTATTTATTTATTTATTTACTTATTTATTTAGTTATTTATGCTATTTTAACATGCATTAGATATTGTAATGGCTCCGCAAGATTGGCTTTGCATTGTGTTTGGTTGGAGGTTGAGGGATTTAGAAGCATCTAGAAATCAGCACTAAAGATAAAGGTGATTAATTTAGAAACTCAAGGCAGGAAGGGTCTATATGATTCTTCCTAGACAGTCTAAGTAGTCCACTGCGGGAAACTACTGATTTATTACTGGTTCAAGTCGGCTTTGATGGGAGCCAGTGCTTGTTCTGTTTTACATACTCTACTAATTGATAGTTGCTGTATCATTTCTTTGAATCCTCACAACTCTTTAAATTAGAATTTATTATTATCTGCATTTTCCAGATGAGGAAGTAGGCATAAAGTGTTGCAATAACTCACCTGAGATCCCACGGCTATTAAGTGGCAGGGCTGGAGTTGAATACAGATCTGTCTGGCTCTAGTGTATAATCTGTTACTAGTACACTTCATCACCTCTTCTGTAGGATTTACTAAACTGGAGTTTTGAGGCTAGAATTGGATTTGGGTCAGATGTGGGTCAGTTTTGAGGAGTGTAGATTTTGATCAGGAACTGGTCTTCAGTAAAGTTAAGAATAATTTGAGTAATGAATTACTGTTGGACAGAGCACGATGGGAGGATTGGTAGATCCTGTGTGTGCTTAGGCACGCACAGGATTGGACCAGACAGTAAAGCTATAGAGGAGAGGAACAGGCAGTTATCATTGGCTAGGCTGGCAGGGTTCAGACATCAAGAAGGCAAGAGTGATAACCAGAAGTGAGAGGCACTGTGTGTGAGCCAGAGCTGCTTTCTGTCCTATTTTTTGCAGCTTGTTTGTTTTAGGTCCCCAGACACTACACAGCAGGTGTCAGAAGTATGCAGGTGAGGTTCAGGGATGCAGGGGCGGGGTGCCTTATAAAGAGACAAGCAAGCGATAGTAAGTCCTTCAGTTTTCTTCTGGAAAAACTTCTCCTGATCCATCATTCTGTCCCAAAGATTTGGACCACTTAGCAGGTCTCTGTAGCTGAGCAACTCTCTGTGTCTGACAGGGGGTGAGACACAGAGCAAGGGCAGGCATTTCCTCTCTCTGGGAAGGTGAGAAGTCTCAGATCAGGAAGCCTCAGATACAGCATAAAGACAGTGTGCTCGGGGGCATAAGTATGTCAGATTGGGGCTATTTCTATCAGTGGCGGGCCATCCCTGGCCAGGTCCCTGCTGTCTTTGACAAGTGAGGACATGGAGGAAAAGGTTCAAGTTACACACCATTTGGATTCCTGAGCTTCCTTCCAATCTTCTTCCAATTTCTACCTGAACCTAGTTGGAAGCTAAGAGGAGTGGATGGAGTGGGGTTTCATTCCTAAATATGTTAGCCAGGCTGTGTGTGTGAGACTAATGTGACAGTCCTGGGTTTTGGACACATCATGACAAGTTGGACACTTGTTTTTTCTCTTCTTGCCTTCTCTACCCAAACTACTACCAAACACTGGTAAAGTTATTAAATGATATTAATCCCTAAGGCTAAAGAAAATGGAACGGGGGCATCAGTGGATAGTAGACTTTAATAAAGTTTAGCAAGATCAAAAGCAGAAAGAGGAGTGGTAATCAATTTAGCAAAATAGGGGAAGCTACCACTTACCATCTTGCAAAGGGATTTACTGACCAAAAGAGAGTAGATTCATCTTATAGAACTTAATGGTCTTAGAAGAAGCAGATACTACAGATAGTTGTGGAGTAACAGGTCTAAAAACTGCCAAAATACTCTTGTTCAGAAGGTTCATAAGGTTCAACTAAAAGCACCAATGCAAAAACAAAAACAAAAGAGTGTGAGGCGTTAATATAAGCATCCTGTAGCCATTAGAAAAATCCAGTCAATGTGAAGAATTTGAACAAAATGACTGATAAACTTAGCTTCATTGACATAGAATATTAAAATGAACAACTAAAGAATATGCATTCTTTATTATAGTTCTTTATATACATTTTTCACAAATGAACATGGAACATTTACCAAAATGAGAACAGATTTCTCATTACATTGAAGCCATTGAAATCCACAGGCCCAAAATGCTTGTCAGAAGAAGACAACAGGAGACTTCCTTCATGGTCCAGTGGCTAGGAATCCACCTTCCAATGCAGGGGACATGGATTTGATCCCTGCTTGGGGAGCTGCGATCCCACATGCCTCGGGGTGACTAAGCCCACGTGCAGCACGTGCTGCAACTAAGACCTTACACAGCCAAATAAATAAATTAAAAAACAAACAAACAAAAAGACAACAGGCCCAAAGTAGAGTCACTTATGCTGCTCCCCATTTTACCAAACAGAGAGTTAACATAATTACACTTTTGGCCTCTCCCAGAAGTGGAATTTTGGACCAGTCAGGAGCTACCTGATCAGCCCTACTGAGGTAGTCTGCTGGTAGACCCTTGTCATCCCCTAAAGGAAAATGACCTTGCCGCAACCAAATCCCCTTTGTGCTAGTATAACTTCCTTGTCCCGATGCCTTCTGCCTATAAGAATCTTATATTTTGTACAGCTCCTGGGAGCTCCGTTCTGTCTGCTAGATGGGATGCCGCCTAAGTCATGAATCATTGAATAAGGCCAAGAATATCTTTAAAATTTACTCATTTGAATTGTTATTTAACAGCATATTCTCCAATAACAGTAGAATTATGCTAAAAATTCAAAGAAAGATATAACTAGAAAACACCCAAATAATTTTGACATTAGACAGTAATATTTCAGCTTTTGGCATAAGCTTAGCAAATGCAATGTCCTCCAGCCAAAGTAAATCAGGAATATATTTGTAGTTGAAAAAGTTGAATTTATTACTTACTGTAGCAAGAGAGAGTATACCTTATTGGGAACCATAGGATATCTCAGTTAAATGGTATTAAAAAAGATTTACTGTAGGATTTAGGGTAGTATTACATGATTTTATGGAACATTTAAGGAAGTATGTGTTTGCTCTGGATCAGACGCTGTCAGAAAACAGGGCTAATTTTATTATTGTGTATCTTAATCCTACCTAAGAAGCAAGACTATACCGAGGCTAAAGCTAAAATTTGTAAAGAAGCAACAGTTTCTTCTTTGCCAGGATAGGGACTCTTTGGTAGTTTGCAGCTTGGACAATATTCATGTCCTCTCTCTTCCCAGACTTGATTAGAGTAGTCTTGTTTTGATCCACTGTTGGTGTTCTTGTCCAATATTAATGTTCAATGGAATTATTTATGTTTATCAGGAGAACACCAAGGCCTGTAATGTGAGGACTAGTCCAGCTTGTGGCAACATACTGTCTAGCTGATAAGACTTGGCAAGCACCCAGATATCAGGAGCTGCTTCTCTCTTTCTTGGGGAATTTCAGTGAAACTGTACATCAGTTTGGGGGAAAGTATATTTTTACTATATTGAGCTTTCCAATCCATGGTCAAAGGTGTATCAGTCGAATTATTTAGCTTTTCTTAATTTTTCTCAGTATTCTTTTTCTCTTTGCGTTTTTCCATAGAGAAGTCTTGTTAATATTTTGTTAGATGTCCTCCTAGATATTTGATTTTGTTTGATTCTATTGTAAATGGTTTAATTTTAAAATTTTTATTAAATTTCTATTGAAGTGTTTGTTGCTGTATATAGAAATAAAATTGAATTTTAAAAATCTGGGAAAAGGCTCATAAGGACCATGGAGTTTTTGGATTCTTGGATCGTCTCTACATGACATGGTCATATGATACTCTTCTCACCAGCCTCCCATCTCTCTTTCATAGAACTGAGGTTCTTCTTTTGAGAAGTTAACTGGGAAGCCCTGTATTCAGGGGTATCATGTATACAGCAGAGGGCAAAGGTAAATCACAGGGCTGGAAGCAAGGAGACTCAGTAAATCTATACAGTAGGTATAGGCAGGAGAGCAGAAAATTCGTGTCTTGAGAAATAGAATGACTCCTGGGTGGAAAGATTTCCAGATCCTTACATTTGAGAGTCTCTCCAAAGAAGAAAAATAGTCTTCTCTCTGATCGGAGGCTTCACTGAAGAGGAATCGGGCAGCATGCCCAGCCCATACATTCCAAGCTTCCACTTGTAAATATGAATATGCAGCCAAAGATCAAAAGCATTAGAGGAAAGCTTTCACTGTGGAAGAAGCACTGATAACAAATTGGAAAAAAAAAAAGTATAGAAAATGGAGACAAGAAAATGTCAAAATAACCATATAAAATATTCTTAAAAGAGATTTGGGATGCTATTTTATTTATGAATTAAGAATAGTATACTATGATAAAGGAACAATTAAGGAATAGACAAGCAGTCTTGTAGACAAAAACATAGCCAAAATAAATGAAAAGAACAATTTGGAAAATAACTCCCCTAAAAAGTAAATAAAAAGCAAGCGTGACAAAAAGAAGTTGAAAGATGAGATAAGCAGATCAATTTGTGAGGTTCAAAACCAACTTGAGTTCTAGAGAGATCACCAAAAAGGATAGGAAATTAACATATAAGCAATATAAAAAAAAAAAAGATGTGTTTTTGAACAAATCAAAATTCCGAAAGACATGTATTTCTGAAAGGTGCATTGAATGCCTTAGTACATGGGGTGAAACCTGGACCGAAGAAAGCTGTTGTAGGATTCTACAACAAGAAACGGAAAAGAATTGGAGTCAGCCTTTACAATAACAACACCAGCCGGATTCTAGAAAACAGAGGAATAATGCCTTTGAAATTGAGGGGGTTACCTTCAACTTAATACTTCATACCGAAACAAATGATCAAACAACTGTGAAGCAAAATAACGATATTTTCAGGGATAAAAGTGTTTTTAAAATGTACCTTCCACCTATTCTTTCTTGGAAAGTTACTGAAAGATGTGCTCCAGCAAAATGAATACATAAACCAAGAAAGAGGAGGACGTGAGTTCCAGAAAAAAGACAATGCGACACAAGAGGACGGAAAAGGGAAGGCCCAGGAGGACAACTGTACAGCAGAGCTAGATGTGAGAAGTAGGATGCCTGGGAGGTAACTGTAGGAGAAGACACCAGGAAAAAAAGAGTTGATAGAATATCTGAAAAATCTTTTGTCAGGCATATGACAGCATATCTGATGTACGTAGTAAAGATGAATGATTTGAGAACGATGCGAATGAGAAAACTTAATTTTTTAATCTCTAAGGCCATTATTATCTCTAAGGAAAACACAAAATTGGTTAAACATGATCATAGTAGATTAAAATAAAAGGTTTACTTTATTTGCTTAGACTTATCAACCAAGTCAGTTAAGTGTGAAATAGCTCTCCTGTACCTCTGTAAGTTACCCCCAACCCTTGTGGATAACTTGGGAAAGATGGGCTGTTTTCTTTCTCCTTGTCCCCCTCTCTCGTAGTTATGATTATTTGGTATATTGTGTGATATAGCCCGTGTTTGTGTTATACCACTTTGCTGAACTTGTGTATTAGGCAGAGTTTTAGGGAAAAACAGAACCAAAGAGCATAGATGTGGCACACACACAGGCAGACACACACACACACAGAAAGAGAGAGAGAGATTTATTTTAAGGAATACTCAGGGAGGGGTAGCAAGTCTGGGGTTTGTAGGGCTGGCCAGCAGACCAGAAATTTAGTCAAAGGTTGATATTGCTGTTTTGAGTCCAAAATCTGTCGGGCAGGCCAGCAGAATTTGTATGTTGTAGTCTTGAGGCAGACTTGCTTCTTTTTTAGGGAAACCATACTCTTTGTCCTTAGGGCCTTCAACTGATTGGATCCACGTTATGGAGGATAATCTGCTTTCCTTCAGGTCTACTGATTGTAAATATTAATCACATTCACAAATACTTGCACAGAAACATCTAGACTAGTGTTTGACCAAACAGCTGGGTGCTGAGGCCTAGCCAAGTTGACACATGAAGTTAACCATGAAACTTTTAAGTATAACCTGTATCTCAGTCTGTTTGAGCTATCATAACAAAATACCATAGACTGAATGGCTTATACACCTGTAATCTAATTCTCACATTTCTGGAGACTGGAGTCCCTGATCAGGGTACCAGCAGAGTCAGGTGTCTGGTGAGAGCTCTCTCCCTGGGTTGCAGACAGTGCCTTCAGTGACTATCTGATTCTTTCACAATAGTTCAGCAGCTTAAACAAGAAGCTGGATCCTGATGCCAAGTTGGCAGTTCTTTGATAAACTCTCCCCTGGTCTTTCCCAATGTGGAATTTCTACTTGTGCCTTTGATGTCTGCATTCTATAATAATTAGTAAATGGGAAAGGAGGTAAAATTTTAAAATAATCTTGTATGGCCCCTCATGTTCAGGGCATAATTCAACCTTTTAAAGCAGATGGTGGTTTTTCTCCTGAAAACTCTGGGAACAGAAAACCCAAAATGTCCCTCCTTTTCTTCTTTGTTAAAAGATTCTTTCTTATGTCCATCTCAAATCTCTCCTTCTTTACATTAAGCCCATTTCCTTCCTGATTCTGCATTAACACAGAATCATAGCACGATAGACTTTTAGAGCTGAGAAGAATTCTTTAGAGATTATGTGACCAATCTCTCCATTTGACACCATACACATGGAAGCATAAGAAAATTCACCTGACTTCTTTAAAGTCACAGGGCAGTACTCAAAAGTCTGACTTGCTCTGTAATGATTGCTTCCTATATTACGTTTTAGCACTCTGTGGAAGAAATCCCTGACAGAATTCATATCCTTAGTGGTTCTCTCATTTATTCTCTCAGATGAAAATTTTTAGCCCTTTCTATGTACAAGACCCTGCTCAGCACAGGAAATGCAAACATAAGATAAGGCTCTAGACTGTGGGCTCAGAGTCTCCTACGGAGCTGCCCCTTAGTATTTTCTACTTAGGAAGCACCATAGTGTAATGAGAGCGGCACTTACCTCTGCTGGGTTTCTAAGAGGGGGTGATGACTCTTGCTCTGAGTTTAGAAAGACGAGTTGGAGTATTTCCGACAAAGATATTAGGAAAGGACATACCTGACAGGGTAGCGTGCGAGGAGAATAGCTCAGGAGTGGTCACGGGTTCCAACAGCTTGGCCTGACTGCGGTCAGGGAAGCGTGTGAAGACATGGGAGGTGCAGCTGGGGAGGTAGGCAGCACCCTATCTTCAAGGACTTGGGGTGCTGAAGGAGGCCCTAAGAAGTTTTGGAAGGATTGTAGGTGGGGAATAATATGTAATCATATTTGCTTTTTGGAAGGATCAAGACTGCATGGAGAATGACTCCAGGCGAGCAGGAGCTTGGGGGCGGGGCGCTATGGGGACAGCACAGCCCAGGCAGGAGCTGATGAAGCTGAGTGAGGATTCTGGAGCTGCACAGGCTTCTGGATCAACTGAGGATATAGGAGGTGAAAGTGAGGCGAGGATAGATGATTACGATTTCAATCTTGAACTTGCTGGGTGTGGGGAACTTAAGCACCTGAGTGAGGTGTCTAGCGGGCGGCTGGCTGTGCTGGTCAGGAGCTCAGGACATCAGTGCTGGCTCGGGGAACGGGCAGGCAGTTGTCCGTGTAGCCGTGTCATTAGAACCTGTGTGTCTGTAGTGTCTTTCCCCCATGCCAGAGTTCCTAGAGCCTCTGTAATAGCTTGAGTATTTACTCTCCTCTCTTCCCCCCTTTTGGGAAGAAAATCAAGAAAGTGATTTCCTCATAAACTGTTTTATTTTATTTTATTTTTTTGAGTCTGAACAGGACTGGGTATATAAATGAAATGTTCTTATGTTTCTCCAGTCACAGCCTTCAACCACACTATGTTGAATTGCTCTTTGCTGTTTTTCAGTGATAACATGAGCTTTCTGGTCGCTTCTAGGTACGTAAGAAAGTCCAGTCCATTCTGGTCCAACTGAATACTTGGGCTCACCTCTTTCTCTTGTCCTTCTAAGCAGTGCCCAGCACTCAGTCTGAGGGGCTTGACATTGGAGGGGCAGGGTCTACTTTCCTATTCTCACCTCTTCCAGGCTCCTTTCTCTTCTAGTGTGTGGGTTGGGACAAGCCTTAGGAGAAAAGGGGGGAGATCATTTTTGTCTTAACTGATGCAATTGCTGACATCAATGGTGAAGGTCAATGCCCTTGGGGGTAAAATTTTAAATAGAGTGAAATGCATGTATCTTGAGTGTACAGTTTAATGAATTTTGACAGACATTGTGTCTATGTAACCAGTACTTCAATGAAGATGTAGGACATTTCCATTATCCCAGAAAGTAACCTTGTATCCCTTTACAGTCACCTCCTACACCACTTTGGCAACTACTGTTCTTATTTACATCATGGCAGGTTAGTTTCGCCTTTTCTGAGCTTCAAGTAAATAGAATCATATGGTATTACTCTTGTGTCTGGATTCTTTCACTGAACATAATGTTTTTGAAATTAAGCCATGTTGCATGTATCACAAGTTAATTTTTTTTCTTAAAAATGTGTTCAGTTGTATGAATATAGCGCAACTTGTTTATACATGATGGTGTTGGTGGGCATTTGGGTTGCTTCTACTTTGGGACTATTTTAAATAAAGCCGTATATGAGTGAGTGTGTGTGTGTGTGTGTGTACATACATTTTCATTTGTTCTAGGTAATACCTAGGACATAGGGTAGGTGTATGCTGAACTTTTTTTAGATCATAAGGTAGGTGTATGCTGAACTTTTTTTTTAAATAAAAACTGCCAGATAATTTCTGAAAGTGGTTGTACCATTTTACACTCACATCATCAAGTGTATGAGAGTTTCAGTTGCTCCATATACTCAAACAGTATTTTCAGGCTTAATTTTAGCTATTCTGGTGGGTATATAATGGGACCTTGTGCTTTTCATTTGTATTCTCCTGATGATTAATGACGGTGAGCAATTTCTGTTGTGTGTGTAGGATGTTTGTGTTTCTTTTTAATGAAGTGTGTGTTCATGTATTTTGGGTTTTTTAAGTTGGATTGTTCATCTTTTTATTGAGTTGTTGGAGTTCTTTATATATGTTGCAATCAAGTCGTTTGTCAAATATACATATTTGATACATATATAGGGAATGACTTGTCATTTTCTAGATGAACAAGAGTCCTTAATTTTGATAAAGTTCAGTGTATCAGTTAAAAAAACTGGGGGTTTGTACTTGCTGTATCCTTTCCAAGAAATCTTTGCCTACTCCAATATTGTAAATGTTAACCTCTATGTTATCTTCCTTTAAACTAGAACTTTTATCATTTTAGGTTTTACCTTTTTAGATCTGTTATCCATTTAAAGTCATACTTTTTTTTCCTTTGGTCATGTAAGAAATTTAAGGTTCTTCCCACCCCATATGAATATCCTGGTTCCAGCACAATTTGTTGAAAAGAGTATTCTTTCTCCATTGAATGCCTTACACTGGCACCTTTGTTAAAGATCATTTGACCATATATGTGTGGATGTTTTTGTGGATGTATTCTGTTATATGTGTCTGTTCTTATATTAATACACCACTGTCTTGATAACTATAGCTTTATAGAAAGTCCTGAAGTCAGATAGCTTAAGTCCTTTTTGTTAAGATTATTTCCATCATTTGAGATCAAATAGATCTCAGAATCAACTTTTTCGTTTCTATAAAAGAAAAAGGCAGATGGGATTTCGATTTGGGTTGTGTTGAAACTGTATATCTTAATAATACAAAGTCTTTCAATTTTTCCACCATTTATTTAGGCTTCTTTCATTTCTCTTAGCAGTTTTTTGTTTTTGTTTTTTCGTTTTCTTTTTGGATATTTCAGAATAGTGGCCTTGCATATCTTTTTAGAAATGTATTCCTAAAGGTTTTATTTTTATTGAATTCTTAAAGGTATTAAAATATTTTCCATTTTTTCTGCTTGTATATAGAAGTACAATTGATATTTGTATATTAACCTCGTATCCTGTGACACTATTAGATTCTCTTATTATAGTAGTTTTTAGTAAAATATTTAGGATTATCTGCGGAAAAAAAAAGAATCGTCTACAAATGAAGAGATTTTAATCTCACTTGCCCATCTATAGTATTTATTTTTATTGGCTTAATATCCATGCTGGGAACTCAAATAATATGTTGAATAGAAGTGATGAGAGAGTCCTTTTTGATTTTAGAGGAAAAGCATTTCATGTTTTGTAATGTTAACTTTTTAAAAATGTGATTGAGTTTTTCTTCTACGTGCACCATTTTAAGTTAATTGTTATGAAGAGTGTAAGTTCATTTTTTTTTTGCATTTGCATGTCCAGCTGTTCCTACACCCCTGTCAATTTTTGTGCCCTTCTGTTCCAGTTTCCTGAGTTTTCATTATATATGAATGTTTTGTCAAATATGTTTTCTGTGTCTCTTGTTATGATATGGTTTTTCTTTATTCTAGAAAGAATAACGAGTAAATTACATTGATTTTTTTTTTCTGACTGTCAAACCAAATTGGTATTTGGAGCAAACTCTACTTGGTCATGAAACTTTTTAATTTTTTTGATATCTTGCTGGGTTTGGATTTTTTAAGATTATTTTTTCAGTCTATCTTTATGAAGAATTTTGATATGTAATTAAAAATCATTTTTGATTGGTTTTGGTATCAGAATTATGCTAGTTTTTATTGAGTAAATATTGGCAGTTTGCATTTTCAAGGGAAGTGTCTATTTCATCTGAATTTTTAAAGTTTCTTTTATGTGGTTGCTATATCTGTAGGATCTATAGTGATATGACATCTTTCCTCTAATGATATTTGCAACTTGTATTTTTCTTTTTTTAAAATCAGCATTGTTAGGGGTTTATCGATTATACTAATCTTTTAAATGAATTACCTTTAGCTTTGTTAATTTTTTACTAGTGTTTGTGTTGTCTACTTCATTAGTTTTTTTGTTTTTTTTCCATAAATATCCATAAAATATATTAAGTTAGGCTCCTTTGCCAAGGCTTTTTTGTTTGTTTTGTTTTCAGCTATCTTATTGTGATTTCTACTTTTCCAGTCTCTAATCACAGAGTAACTTTGCCATTTCAGTAAAGACAACGTATCTGCCTTTGAGACAATTTCATAAGATAACGTAAAATAAAGGTTGTCCCAATATTACTTTATTTTCATTTGAGTCTCAACGCACCAAAAGATATTTTTAAAAACATAAGATAGTCTCCCACTGTGCCTGATAAACTTACTGGCAGGACAACACCAAACTGCCTACGTGGTTCTGCTGTTGCAGATTTCTCCAACTCCCATTCAAAGAATCACTCAGTCATATGTTCAATGCCATCACAATCGCCTGTGACAGTCACTAGAGAAACACACAATACCTTGGCACCGGAAGTTTACAGATTACTAAAATGATACCAGAAATTAACATTACCACACAAAGCAAATATTATAGGAGCTGTAGTCATGAAAGTATATATTTTGAAACATATCTCATAAACATCTGATCCAATCTTAAGTCTTTAGGGAAATGTGCAAAAAGAGTCATGCAAGCTGGAGTATGAGGAAGAGTGGGCCAGATAAATAAGTGGGAGAGTTATAAAAGGATATCACACTTGGAGAAGAAATCATACACACGACCAGCTATATTAAAAAATGAGAAAATTAGATCTTAATTGTTCTCACCATACACACACAAAAGAATTATGTGATGTGAAAGAGGTGTTAACTAATGCTACAGTGGTAATCATACTGCACTACATAAATGTATCAACTAAACATGTTGTATATCTTAAAATTACACAGTGTTATATGTCAATTATATCTCAATAAAAAAGAGTCGATTATAGGTGAAGAGTAGATATGAACTGGGAGATGGGTACAGTGAAAAAGATGAGGCTAAAGAGGGAAGGAGACCCAGGTTAAGAAGCTTGTCATGTGTCTTTTAGCTAAACAGTCAAACAATATTGATAAGGACTCAGACATAAACATATTTATACATAAAAATGATGATCTGGACTGCCATAGGGTCATTTTTTTTTCTTAGAGTTGGGAAAATTTGAAATGAATATACTACTAAAATAGACTGCTGCAGAAAAAGGGGTGGTGAAATTCACATAACCAGAATGAGCTTAAAGTCAATAGTTTAGAAGGGAGAAACAAATTTTTTTCTCAGCATATATTCAAGCTTGCTCTTATATATTTTCCTCACCCTGAAAACCAACTTGCTTGGATCCTATACCTTCACAAGCACTTGGAGGTAATAAAGAACAATAACATTTTCAACATGAGAAAGTTCACTGTGATATCAAAATACCAATTTCACCCAAATGAAGGCTTCACCCTCCTAGCTTGTCTTGTCCAGGAAATTCTTTAATAGTGGGAAAGTAGGAGCAGTCATATTCTTCCCAGGTTTTGGATAAAGAAAGGAAGGAATGGTAAGGCATCAAAATAGTCCTACTTAACTAGTCCTACTTCATTAGTTTTTATCTTTATCATTTCCTTCTAATTATTTTGGGTCTAATATTTTTTTCACTTTCCCCAGCTCCTTAAAAAAGAAACCTAGATAACTGATCTTCACCTTTTTATCTTTTCTAAGTATTTAAAACTCTGCATTTCCCTCTAAGCACTGCTTTATCTGCATCCCATACATTTTGATATATTGTGTTTTTGTTACGCATCAATTTCAAATTCCCTTATGTATTTTTTTTTTTAAGATAAAAAAGTTGTTTACAAGTGTTTAACTTTTAAATACTTGGGTATTTCTATATAGTATTCTTATTGATTTATACTATGATTCCATTGTTTTTATATATCATACTCTTTAATATTTCCACACTTGAAATTTATTATGACTTATATTGCTTTTTCTTGAGTAACCCATTTGTAATAGAAAAGAATGTGAATTCTGACATTTCTGGATGTAGCTGTTTCTAAATGTTCATTACTTGTTAGTGTTGTTCAGATCTCCTAAATCCTTACTAATTTCTGGTTTACTATTCTGTTATTGAGATAGGTATATTTGAGTGTTCAACTATGATTGTGGGTTTGTCTTTCTTCCTTTAGTTCTATTACGTTTATCTTCATTTTGAAGTGCTATTATTATGCACATAAGTATTTATAACTGTTATATCTTCCTGAAAAGGCAACCTTTTAATCATTATGAATCATCCTTTATCAGCAGTTTTACTGCTTGTCTTAAAGCCTATATTTTTGTTGTTAATATTGTCACACCAGTTTTCTTATGCATATCATTTGCATGTATATATTTTCCTGTTCTCATACCTTTTAGGCAGCATATAGTTGGATTTTACCTCTTCATCCAGTCTGGTAGTCTCTGCTTTTCAGTTAGAGTATTTATTCCATTTTTATTTAATGTACTTTTTTTTGATCTAGTTGAGTTGAGGTCTTTTTGCAATTTGTTTTCTTTTTGTCCCATCTTGTCATCTTGTTTTCCTTTTTTCTCCCTTTCTTTCCCTTTTCTTTGCTTCATTTTTGTTTCATACAATACTTAATTTCTGTTAGATTAATCAAATTTTTAGCTATAATCCTTTATATTTTTAAATCATTGCTGTGAAAACTACACTATGCTCATTGGGTTCATTGGTATTCTCAGAATTTATACTGTACAATTTGTGTACAATGTAAGAAAATTTTAATTATATGATTATGTTTACTCCCTTTGTGCTTATGTGTTGTATCATATATTCTACTTCTGTATGCATTATAAACCATATGAGGAAATATTAATTTGCCTTTAAATAATTTTTTTCCTTAACTTTGTTAAAAGAACACTTAATATATTTTAAATTTACCCACCTACTTGCCATTGGTAGTGCTCTTCTTCCATTCCTGTACTGTGAGTGTTGAGCTGGTTATGTTTTTCCTTCAGCCTGCAGAAGTATCTTTTTGTAGTGCAGGTCTGCTGGAAATGAATCTTCTTACATTTTTTTTTTAAATAAAATTTATTGATTGATTGATTTACTTAGGCTGCATTGGGTCTTTCTTGCTGCGCATGGGCTTTCTCTAGTTGCAATGAGCGGGAACTACTCTTCGTTGCAGTGCACAGGCTTCTCTTTGCAGTGGCATCTCTTATTGCGGAGCATGGGCTCTAGGCACATGGGCTTCAGTAGTTGCGGCACAAAGGCTCAGTAGTTGTGGCTCAAGGGCTCTAGAGCACAGGCTCAGTAATTGTGGCACACGGGCTTAGTTGCTCCGCAACTAAGGATCTTCCCGGACCAGGGCTTGAACCAATGTCCCCTGCGTTGGCAGGTGGTTCCAGGGAAGTCCCTCTTCTTAGGTTTTGTATCTCTGCAGATGTCTTTTTCACCTTCAATTTTAAAGAATATATTCACTAGGTATAGAATTATGACCACCCAGCAGCATAAATAAGTTAGTCTATTGTTGGTTGGTGGTCTTTGTTTCTGATGAGAAGTCAACTTTAATTTGAATCTTTTCTTCCTCTATAGGTAATATCTTGGTTTTTCTCTGACTGCTTTTACAGTTTTTTCTGTATCTTGGGTTTTAGCAATTTGACATCATGTGGCTAGCTGTGATTTTTCTTTGTATTTATCTGTTTGTGGTTCACTGAGCTTCTTGGATATATAGGTAGATGTTTTAAATCAAATTGGAAGATATTCATCCACTATTTCTTTAAATATTATTCTGTCCTATTCTCTCTTTTCTTTTCCAACAATTGCACGTTAGACCATTGGTATCATTAAGCCTGTCTTCACTGAAGTTCTTTTTATTCTTCAAATTAGATCATTTCTATTGATCTGTCTTCAAGCTTACAGATCTTCTATTCTTGTCTCCAACTGACTATTAAGCCCATGTGGTGATTTTTTTATTTTAAATTTATTACTTTACAGTACTAGAATTGGTTCTCTTTATAATTTGGTTTATTCATGTGTCTGTATTTTCCTCTAAACCCTTGAACATGTTTATAAAAACTACTTTAAAATCTCGTGTACTCATTCCTACAACTGGGCCATCTCTTGGTGTCTTTATATTGAATGCTTATTTTTCTTTATTATGAGTCACATCGTCCTACTTTTTAATGACTCATAATTTTTGTATTGTATATTGGACATCTGGGATAATCCTTGTAGGGAGTCTGGATTATGTTGTCATCTTTGAAGGAGACTGGATTTTCTTCTGGCCTGTAGTTAAATTATTGGTGGATCCTCTTGATGCTGTCAGACTTGGTTTTATTCTGTTAGGATTGCTCTATTTTAGGTTTTGTTCTTAGTGCTAGGGCATGACTTCCTTAGGGAGTGGTGCTTTTCCAAAGTGTAGCCATTTGGTGGTCTTAACCAAAGGCTAAGTTGTGTGGTGAGGTCTCGCCACTCTGGCTGTAGCTGAGCGCCAGTGTTTTTCCGCATTAGTGCAATACCTGGACTCTTCTTTCATCTAGGCTTGACAGAGTCTCCCTCTGCACTAGTACAATGTAGCCCTTGGTCAAGGACCTGTGGGAGATCTTTGTAGGCTTCCCTTCCCTCAAAGATTTTCCATTGCCTGTCGTTTAGTGTCTGAAAACAGTTGTTAATATTCCATTCAACTTTTTAGTTGTTTATGCCAGGAAGGCAAGTCCAGTTCCAATTATTGTGTCAGGACTAGAAGTAGAAGTAACCTTCTCTGTCAAATGCATATTAAGTTTAAATGACTGCTTCTCTGTCCACTTGCATTCTTTGTTTACCAGATATATGTCAGGCTCAGCCTTTCAGACCCAGTATTTATGTGGCTCTTCTTTCTTGGCTCCAAGGCTGCTATTTTTCCTTTATTTTCTTACCTTTACCCTTTTTGAATTCTTTCCCTTTTCACTATTTGCCTGATTTTAAGAAATGGGACATTGTAGCACCCAGCACACAATGTTCTGTGCATATAAATGTGAACTACTTTGGGGAGTGTGACATTTTCTTCCAAATTTGGAGCAGGGCTTTAGGCCTCTTAAGTTCCTTCCCAGTTATCTTTGGGTTTTCCCTCTTCCCCAGAGAGCGGCCATGAATCACAGAAGAGGCTCTCCGGGGAAGCTCTGGGACCTATCGCCCTCCTTTACAGTGCCTGGTGACAGTCTCACCTCTGAATACAATGCTTTGGGACTGATTGACAATTTGCTCCCCACTGCTGAGAGGGAGCACCAATGCCGTGGTCAGTATTCACTGCAGAGGGATGGAGTGGACTGAGGGAGACAGAGGTCTTTATGTTAGTGTGATGAATAGTTTCATATCTGGTCACAATCCCAGCATTTTTATTTGAAGCAAGCTCAATGTGACTCACCAGGCTTTATCTTCATTCACCACCTCTCCATACTTAAATTTTCCTTTTGTTCTTTTTTTCCCCTTTTAGCATCAAGATAATCAGATGCTTATAGATTTCCCAAAGCAGGAAACCAGGAATGAATTACAATGAAAATCGCTGCCAGTTTTTAAGCTCTTCTTATAAACACAAACCAGTTTAATGTTTTTGAATGACACTTTTCAATAAATAATGAAATTATTGTGAAATAAGTTAGAATTAGTTATGTCTGTCTGCATATTTTAGCCTCAAAGAGTGTTTTAATTAGACACTTTTGATGTATTACACATAATTATGTTTACCTTTAATTTGGCATGAAAATGACATTTCTAGAACTAAGTTCAGTGGTGTATTTTAGAACGCATCACTACAGAAATACATTTTATCTCCTGGGGCCCTGTTTCTGCTTCTCCCTACCATCATTGATTTCAAATCAATAGATATATTTTTTTAAAAGATTTGGTTGTGATGAAATTGTAGATCCTAAGACCAGAACACCACAATTAGCACCATTTTCCCAATCGATGAACCTTGCAGATTTGTAGTTCAGGGTCTGCATTAATAGTTCAGATGGCATTAATAGTTCAGATGGGGAGAGGGGCATGGCATTTGCTCTCTGTAGTGAAAAAGTGATAATTATTTCTAAAGGTTGGTGTACAGAGAACCTTGTGCCCATGTATAGTGACCCTTTAGTTGCTGAGGGATTCACTGACATGGAAATAAGTGGCTCAACAGTGTAAGCAGAAGTGGCATAAGAGTAGCACTGGGAGGGGATTGGGGCCATGGAGGCAGACCAAGGTTCCTGGTTACAGTACAGGCAGAGCTGCTTAAGCTGCAATTAGCATGTCCAATAAGTCAAAGTATATAGATTCATAAGTCAGTAGGCACCAGGACCCATGATTTCTCATTAGTGGCTGAATTCAGTTTCAATGATCACAACTTTGTCTCTCATTTTGCATGGATTTTTTTCATGTATTTATTCATTCTGTCTATATGTATCACTGTTGACTGTTCAGTGTGACAGACACTAGGGATATAAGCATGACAATAAATTGACCAGGTAGCATCGTATAGATATTCTGATACAGTTGTGTGAGCCCTGGTAGATGCAATTAACTTAGACTGAAATCGAAAGGAGCTCATGGCAGGCATCTGAGCCAAGTATGGAAAGATAAACAGGATTTGGCTAGGCAAAGGGGGGTTGGTGGTGGTGATGTAGGTGGTAGGAAGGAATTTTAAGCAGAGGGAGCAGCCTGAGAGATCGTGGCATGCTTGAGAAGCTACGTAGTTTAGATGCTTGGAATATAGAGTCCAAAACGGTTAAGGCAGAGGTGACAGTAGGGGACAGTGAGAGATGGAGCTGGAGAGGTGGACACACATCGGATCTTAACACCTCTCAGTTATCACCTCTGCCGTCTGCTTTCCACAGATCAAGTGGAAGAACTTATTCTGGCCCTAGGATCTCAGTCAGACCCTTTCCAAGAGGGGTTGGTGTAGTGATCGTCCTGGTTCTGGCCCAGGCCTCCTTTTCCTGCTGTGATCTGGTTCTCTGCTCTGTGCTGCTGTGGGCCACATCCTTCTCCAATTAACCTTCTCTTATTCTTGCATCAGTGCTGACATTTCAGTCGTTGTCAGTTCTCAATCTCTCTTTAATCACTCAAAGATCAGTCTTAAATTGAAACCATTATCTGTCATTCTAGCTATTTTGGTTCTTAATTATTAACTATATAATCCATGCTGAAGGTTAACTTTTTGCCAATACTAATATGACATCTCTCTGTTTTTCAGTGTGCTTTTTTCCTGGTTTTGCTAGATGGGGTCCTAGAAAGATTCATCATTTGTGGTGGGGAGGGGGAGAGGATAGCTTTTTGCCATTTCCCGTGTTTATGATTCAGTACACCTGACTCTTTGCCTCTCAGCTATGGCAAATGAGAGTAAGTGAATTATGTTTGTGGTGAAATTTTGCTCCTTAATGCTTCCAGACCTTCTCAGCTTTGGATTGAACGCATAGTTAGTTAACATCACTAATGGTGATCATTTAACTGTCCAGAAGACACATAGAAGAAGGTAATAGTGTAGGTAATTCTGAAATCATATAATTAACCTCTGGTCTATAGATGATTGACTTTTAACTATCTTTGTTAGTGTTTCAAATTTATATCACCAGCATATTTACCTTGAACTCAGCAAATGTCTCTTAAGAAAATGACATCTGGCATCTTCTATATATTTATCTAGAAAATTATTTCCAAAGTGTATTCTGTGAAATACCAGTTCTTAAGGGTGTTAATTGGAACTGGTGGAAAAACCAGTTCTGTTGTCAAATAAGTATGGAAAATCTTGGGTTAAACAAGGATAATCAGACTTCTTTACTGAAATTCTTTTCGAGCCTTTAATATGTTAACATGCATTGTGAATTTCCAAGGCCAAAAAAAAAAAAATGTGGAGTGTTTCCCAGATTGATTTGATCCTGTAAGTCTTTTTTTTTTTTTTTTGGGGGGGGGGGTGATTTTCAGAAGTAATTTGTGTGGGTGTATGATAGTCATTATTAGCACAACTGTTGATAAATTGGGAAACTCTGATCTTGGAAAACGTAAAATGTATTTCAGAGACAAATATTGAGGCATGCAAATAGAACAGTGAGAGAATTAAGCAAATCTCGATGTCTTAATCTTTGAGCAGAGGCTCAGCAACAACCCTATATGCACAGATGGGTCCAGCCGTGCCATGGCTCACCTCCTCACTCACTAGTCATTGAAGTGCTTGGTGGAGCCTCCACTGTGAGACAGACTCTGTGCTGGGCACGAGGGACACAGTAGTGAACACACAGCACTAACGAGTGAGATAAAAGTTGAAAGAACGCATCAGAGACAATGAAACAGGTCAACAGGCAATGAGCACAGCAGGTGGTAAAAGATGTGCAGTAAGGGACAGTGGCTGTGAGAGGGAATACGAGGGGGGGTGCTGCCCTGGCTAGGGTGCTCAGAGAAGGCCTCTCTGAGTAGGTGATGTTTAAGCTGAGACTTAAAGGATGAAAAGATGCTATCCCCTTGAAAATTTGGCAGAAGATCAGAGGGACCGGTATATACAAAAGCCTTGAAGTAGGAAAGAACATTCGAGGAGCTGTCAGAGCCCAGTGTGGTTGGAGCTCTACAGGATAATGGGTGCATAGCATGAAATGAACTTGGAAATATATGATAGACTATGTCAGGCCAAGGAGACCTATGCAAACATAAACATGGATGAGTTCCATGTTTAACTTTTATCCAAAGAAAAATGAGAAGTAGAGTTTTAAGGAGAGGGATGACATAATCTGATTGACATGTTTGGAAAGCTCATGCTGACTCCTGAGTACAGCGAATTGTAGAAGAAGGAGCAGAAGCTTAGAGACCAGTGGAGGCTGCTGCAGGCCCAGGTGAGAGATGGCAAAGGCTGGCTTGGACTAGGGTGATGTTCATGGAGATGCAGAGGATTAGGCAAATTTGAGACATATATACTTTAGTAAAACGGGCGCCTCGTTACATTTATTTTTGCAGCAAAGGCACATTTTGAGTTTGCAGCATGATTCTAAACTTGAGAAAGGCTACACATCTTCCCCTGTTTCCTTCTGGTCCAAACCATTCTGTTTTGGCCTTCACAGGGAGCTCCAGACCCCTCTGCCTTCCCCAACCCTCTCTCAGTGCCCTGGGAAGATGAGGGTGATAGGAACAAACAGTTGGATTTAGGGTAGGTTGTGTGACAAGAAATTAGTCTGGCCTGCTTTTAGTGTTGTAGGTCACTTGTACCTGCTTCAAACCTAGGCGAGAAAATGAAAGAATACTCCGTGTGATCTGTCCTGGGTTACCAGGGGTCTACAGGGCTACACAATTCCCTTGGATCTGGCATTTATACCTGTATCCTCCAAAGGGACCACAAAGGCATTGTGTAATTTGGTCCCTGGCTTAGTGCTTTCCCAACCCATCCCATCATGGCTAACATTGATGAGACCATCTGTAAAAAGAAGCTGAAAATGAGGTAGTGTGCAAATCTATACTGGTGTAACTTTTTCCAGATACTTTAAAAGTGAATAATCCTGTGAAGCCCAGATGGAGGACTAGAACAGCACTCAGCCTTTTCATGTCGTGGTACATGTAGAAAATGATAGCAGTTGTATAGCATAGTGGAGTGTGTGGACCAGGCTGGAGAAGACCACAGTCAGGGCTCAGGAACCTTGGGCACTGGATGGCTGCTCCAGTGGGGAAAGGGATCAGTGTCTGCGGCCTATTAATGACTTATTTGCTGTCCACTAGATGTCCCAGTTGGAATGTACTAGGCTGGAGGACTGCATGAAGAGAAAAGCCAAAGGCATACCAGAAATGGGACTTACAAGTCAGTTTTCCAGGTCATGGTGTTTGCTTTTCATTCTGTAGGAATTGTTACAGCCAGTGTTATCTCATCCCTGACATTCTTCATTTGGGAGTGGCCTCTTTGAATTAGTTTATCTTCTTGTTCATCCCAACCAGATAACTATCCAGAACTGAGGGTTCACATCTTTTTCAGTCACTTGGTCCATGATCATGTAGGGACTGACTGGTGATGATAGGTAAAACACATACCTAAGCCGCATCAGAACTTGGGGATTTATGTATGAAAAAGGGGTGGTATTCCAGGTTGCTGGGCTGGGGGGGGGAACTTCTGGAAAATCTCACATTTATGATCCTAAGTCTTCACAGACATAGAAAACTTATGGTTAGTACAAGAAGAAAGGCGGGAGTGGGGGGGAGGAGGGATAAATTAGGAGCTTTGGGATAATAGATACATACTACTTTATATAAAATAGATAAACAACAAGGTCCTACTGTTTAGCACAGGAAACTATGTTCAGTATCCTGTGATAACCTTTAATGTAAAAGAATCTGAAAAAGAACGGACCAGTTGTTTCTCTTTCTTTTTTTTTTTTAAATAAGTCAAACATCTCCCTAGATGCCACCCCTAAAAATAGTCTCACAGCTTCAAAGGAAGAAGTCAATTTGACGAGCATACTTATTGACTTATTATTTACTTTTCCTCACACTTGTTTTAAAGAGCATTAGATCATTATTTCTGAACTTTATCCTAAATTTTGTTTTCTTTTGTATAGTGAGACATAAATCAAGGTTTCCTGTATGTTTATGCATCTGTGATCTTCCAGGATGGGTTGGCTTCTTTACAAAGGGCCAGGTTTTACACATGGCCTGTGCCATAAGTATAACTCTGATTAATAGCATGCTGATAACTTTTCTCTCTTTGTGATGCAGAGACTCAGCCTGCACATGGTTAATGGAAAGCAAGGTGACCTCTTTCTGAAATGATGCTCCTGGAGACCACCCTAAGGGCCCTCAGAGGGTGGCCATTGGAGTGGGTGGCAAGTGCCTGGCTCCAGTAAAGAGAAATGACCCCTCCTCTAGAGAGTGGGATTCTGCTGCCACTCACTCTTGTTCCACATCATTTCTGTCCAAATTAAGAAGGTGGTGTCTGTGTAGTGACTTCTTCCCATGAGCTTTAGCCTCATTATCTAATGTCAGGAAACTCTTGGGGGATAGAATGAGAAGGCTGTGCCTGGGGGAATCCCTTTCCCACCCACACCTACTAGCTTTGGCTTCAGGCAAGGGCCTGGTGAGAGGGGGAGGTGCCAAGCCACCAGTGTCACTGCCCAGGTGCTGTGAGCCTGAGGATTTCTGGGTCAGGATTCTGCAGATCTAGCAGACGGGTTTTCTACTATTTTCCAATTAAGTCAGAAAAGTGTTGACATCTTTCTTACATATATGATAAGGAGAGGGGAGGCAGGCAGCCCTGAAAATGAAAAAAAGTCAGTTTTTAAAATGTGAAACCTACAGGCAGCAATTTTCCTTTCCTCTATGTGAAAATAACACTGGGAACTTTAGTACACCGGCAGGATCTCATGAGTATAGCTTTCATTGCCTCTTTTTATTCTCTTCCTTAGTATTTCCCACTTAACGGAAGCTTCTAAATGTGTCTATGGGCCGTGTGTGCCTCCCTGGCTACCATCACAGCACCTGCATGAAAGGTTTGTCCCAAAGAGTCATTTGTAGTTTAGAAAAGGATTTTTTGCTGAACTGTGCCAGGATGTTACAAAAATCTGTTTATAACATACCTACTGAGGAGTCCCTAGAATGTGGTAGTTTTCTTCTTTCCCTTTTCCATAAGCAGCAGATGAAAACAAGAAACGGAGACTATTTTTTTGTTATTATTATTGAAGTAGAGCTGATTTACAATGCTGTGTTAGTTTCAGGTGTACAACATAGTGATTCAGTTATATATATATATTTTTTCAGATTATTTTCCCTTATAGATTATTATAAAATATTGAGTATAGTTTTCTGTGCAACAGTAGGTCCTTGTTGGTTATCTGTTTTATACAGCAGTGTGTATCTGTTAATCCTAAACTCCCCCACCTTTCTCCCTTGGTAACCACAGGTTTGTTTCCCATGTCTGTGGGTCTGTTTCTGCTTTGTATATAAGTTCATTTATATCATTTTTTTTGGATTCCACATATAAGCGATATTGTTTTTCTCTGGCTTATTTCGCTTAGGATGACAATCTCTAGGTCCAAGGAATGGAGACGGTTGAAGCACCCCTAAGCCTATCAAAGGAGAAGGCGGCATCACCAGGCACCTGTTATTACTCCATGAAGGCATCAGGTGGTCCCCAACCAGAGTTTTCTCCTGAAGCCAGCTGGTAGCTTCTAGAGTAGGGAAGGGAGTTTTGGTGGATTTTGTTATTGAGTGAGCATTAAGCAGGCATTATACTCAACGCTTTTCAGTGAGTTTATGACTTATTTTGAAAAAGAATCATAGGAGAGAGCACCTGGATTGTATATCTTGGACAAGAGGGTGGAAACAGTTTACCTTGCAAAGGAATTTTCCATTTTCCTTGGGAAGGATTGAACCATCTCTAATAATGGAAAGAGGAAAGAGTTAGCAATTTAAACAATTTACATAGCAAATTAATAGCACAATAGTTATTCATTTGCTTATTTAAAATGGGCCAGAAACGCCTACTTTTTTATGGAAGATTATTTTATTGCATATACTAAAATAGAATAATGCTGTACCAAAAAGCCGTAAAAATGAAATAAGACTTTTGAAAACGTATTAATATATAAAATATTTATTATAGAGGCTCAGTAGTGTTTGCCTTTAATCATTTTTATTGTATATCAGGGGTTAGTCACTTCATTCTGAATTCTGAAAAATGAACATGAGATGTTTTGCAAGCACTGCTTTTTCTGGAGTGCATTCTCAGTGGGATTTACTGAGGAAGTACTTATTTGTTGAGAGGTGGGGGCATGTGTCTGTAAGCACATTACAAATGCTTTCCACGGTGGCACTAAAATGATCAGGGGAAATGAGAAGCAAGCCAGGCCACGTTGCTTCATTGAAATGGATTTTTATCAGTATATTAAGTGGAATATGGATGAGTTGGGGAAACTTACGACACAGAGAGGCAGTGCCTCTTTTAGTTCTGTGATTAGAAAACCACACCCCTCTCTTAGGTTTTTTGGACATCAGTCTTTGTCCTGGTCTATGTTTTCCATTGTGGGACCTTTGTGTGACGTGTGTACATTTTTCTGTTTCCAAAGCACGCACATGTGGTTGTTCAAGTTTTAGGGCCAAGAGTTGGGGCATTTGTGATGTAGCTACTTCATAAGCAAGAGTTAATCGACTAATGATAAATTTCAAATGGAATCAAAGTGCAGGGCTAAGAAAAAGTGGCTCCTTATTTGTAGGTTTTCTGTGTTAAACTGAGGTCCCCAAGGACAAGGATATACCATATTCTCAAACTAATAGCATAGATGGTGGGAAAAATATTTGCTCACTAAATTCAGGTGAGTGTCAGAGCTTGCTACTTGGGTTGATTTGGGGGCCTTGAATGTTAGCGTGTGGAATTGGGTCCAGAGCTGCATTCTCCCTCAGCCATTTGGCCAAACGGAGTGGTACTTGGCAGATAGAGCTTGGCACCAACCATTGGCAAGTGGTTAGGGGTGTTTAAAAAAAAAAGAAAAAAAGACTGTGAAATGGTAGTACCTTTCAACCTGTTCCATGTTTGAAACACTATGATGTGCTATCAGCTGCATATTCGCCTTTGGGAAAGGTTTCAGCTGTGATTCCCAGGCTGTGGCATTCCATACAGGCTGCAGAAATGTACAAGGTCATGCTTCAGGCACTAGAGCCATCTTGCATAGCCATGGAAGCTTCCTGGGGTTGAGGTTAAGTGGAAAAATGATGTTTCCTTGCTTGTGGATGCCCCCGCTGAATGGCAGCTTGTGCTATTTTTGGATAATTTGAAGCTGACTGAATAAGCCTGGTTGAGAAATAGCAGGAGAGAGAGTGATATGCAAGACTGAAAGGATATCCAACGCTCTGAGTTTGATACTGAGGTAATTTCAAAAGTGAGGGTTGTGGTGGGTGAAGAAGTTCCAGTCAGATGCCTGCATTGCTTAGGATGCATCATGAAATTTCAGATCTTGAAGCCACCTAAATGCAGCAGCCCCTTCATTTCAACCAGACAATAGGCTGCATTATGGAGAAAGAGTGATCTTGTTCCACTTGGTTAAAGGCACATATTAATGCTTTCAGTAAGTGTTCTTCCGTTTCTGCCCAACTGAATTTCTTAACTCAGAAGTGTTTGAGGCAAATCTTTCAAATACACGTGATATCATGCATTCCCTGAGGATTTGATGAATTTAGGGAATCTTTCAAGACCACTATGCTTTTCCATTTTTAGATTTTCTCCAACCTTTTCTAGGACAACTGAAGTCCATGCAGTCACTTGAATGGTTTGTGGTGACATCAGCAGTCTAAAGAGTAGAGAGCAATTGGAAATTAGGAGAGGCAGCTAATTTAATTGCAAGTAAAGCTTTGCAAGTTTCCAAATGCATAGTCTTACAAATAAAGAGTAGTTAACCACACACGTCAGTTCTGTTTGCTTTTGTGGCCTTTGAAAGGGTGTGATTTTATTAGCTAGGCAAATTGCAAAGGTCTGGAGGCGGGAGACCTGGGAGGGGATTGCAATGCAGAGTGAACAGACCAGCTGGAGAGAGGCTGAGGACCAGACCAGAGGTACACATCCTTTCTCAACTCTGCCATTCTCATTACCATTTCAGACACACAGAGTAGCAAATCCAGTCACATTGTAGCAAATGCCCAGCATAGGTGTGCATTAGCCTGGCAGGTCTGAATAAAGCTTTCTGCACCTGTAGTTCTCATGCATTATTTATCGCTTGTACCTCTGCTCTTACTCCTCTTATAACTGCACTCCTTCTCGAAGAGTGAAGGGTGCACAGGAAATCCTAAGCTCTTGGCCTAGTGCACTTAGAGAAGATGGCCTGCCAATTTGGTAACTGTGATAACTGCAGCAATATTCTTGGGTAGCTTGTTTTCAGGGCATCTTTAATGGGCGGAGAGGATATAAGGAGGCTATTAGCCTTGGCTGTGCTGAGCTTAGAGTGCTGTCAGCGATCCACTGCATGCATGCCCCCTGCTGATTTCTTCCTTGATTAGTCTTTTCTAATGTTCTTGCCTGGGTGCATCTGTGCTGCAACAGGGAATTAAAATTCATAATCTCTGGGATCCCGAGGCTATACTCTGTTCTGGAGTTCACACGTCTTTTGTTTCCTAGCTTTGCCACTGGAAACAAATATCCTGGCAAGTTGGATGGTCGTTGGCTGGGCAGCATGAATATGAGAAAGAAAATGCTGGGAATGGAGGGTGGTCAGTTACAGCCTGTCTGACTCAGAAGAGGAGATCCCAGCTGCCGTGGATTAGACAGGACAGTGTCCTGAATCAAGAAACTGGGCAGGGTGAGGAACAGATCATTATAAGCAAAAACACAGACTAGATTAGCTCCCTGAAGTACCATGAGCTGTGAATCCCTGCCAGTGTCTTCATGCAATCAGCTGATACTCCCCTCCCCCACCGCATTGCTTTTTACTGCTGAATTAATGTGTTTGACATGGGGCTGGGGAGTGGGTTTTTTACTAACTAAAGAGCTACAGTGATTCATTTCAAACACAAGGAGCACACATGTTAGTGGTGCCAGGTACAGTGAATCAAAGGGCATAATGGGGAATAGAAGAGTGAACTGGACCAGGTTTGGAAAAACTGGAAGAGGTGAGCCGCTGGACAGGAGACTTGAGCTTTGGCATATTTAATAGGGCCTATTCTGGGGAAGAAAGGACTATAGTGTCTGGAAATAATAGTGGCAGGTAAGAGGCACCTGGATACATAAAGGTGAATCCTAGTGGTGACCCTGGGGGCAGCCAGCATTCAGAGAAAGACAGTACGCATAGATCCAGGCAGACCAGGCCCCTCCACGGTGACAGATTCACAGAAAGGATTCCATGGGTCCCAGACCTAAAGGAACTGGCTGCTGGAAAAGTTACCAAGACACAGCATCAGATGTTAGGGGAAGAGACGGGTGGAGTTTGATTTCAGTGTCTAGATCATAAGACACTTGAGGGTAAATACCACATATTATACAAAGAAGGTTCTAAATATGTGTCGAATAGGTAAACAAACATGGAAAAAACTGTTTCTTGATGTTGAAAATAGACTCAGAGGTAGTCTATCAGCAAGTATAATATAATGACGGGTCTGTTAGCGAGCTTAGATATCCCAAGCAATCCCCTCCCCTACCTTGAGGGTAGCGTTAGTCACCTCAGGACCAGGGTGAGCCTGGCTGGGGGAAAGGGAGTGCGCTAGAGTCTGCGCAAAGTGTCCTAGCTGAGTGGAGGAGAACTGTAGATGCAGGAAACACAGGTTCGTCTAGCACACCCCTGGACTACCTTTTGGTTTGTCAACTCCGTGAATTTATACTCTTTCTCTTTTTCCAGAGGATTTAAAGAAGCGTTCCAAAGTCCTTACGTAAAACCTGATGTGATCAAAGCAGGTGACAGTATTGGGCGCTGCAGTCAGTGTGCGTGGGCTGGCCCACCCTCGCCATCTCCCAGCTGGGGGTGGTGGTTTCTCCGAGTGTGATTGTATGTGTGACGTTTGCCCTGGAAGGTCAGTGAATCTTGCATTACGAGTCTATGTTTTGAGTTATGTTTGATCACATTAATTTTTTCTACAAACACAAACTGTGAAGTTTAGTCTAGATTATCATCTAAGTAACACAGGTTTTGAAACCCTGGTTTTATTTCATAAGCAGCAATGAATGGAAAGAGTAACATTCAACTCCCTCTTTTTTTAATCAGTCCAAGCTGCGTAACAGAAGTTTTTGCACCAGAAATTGTAAAAGTCAATCTCTAGACTTTGGATGCTGCTTTTACTGAAATAATAAAATGTTGTACAAAGTATTTGTGAGGCAAATCAAATTACTCAGTGGTTGATAAATGTGTGTCTTTGTGAGTTTGTGTACACCCATGAGGGTGCAGAGTTCTGTCATGGGATGAATTTGTGGCAGGACACTCTCTGAGTGTGGTCTTCCTACCACCAGAGACAGAATCACCTAGGGTGCTGCTAAAATGTAGCTTCTTTGGCCCTACTTTCCCAATCAGAATTTCTTGAGGCTAGAGTCTGGGAATCTCTATAAACAAGCACACCCCACCTCCCATGATGCTGACACACAGGAGTTGTCAGGCTGAATGATTTTTTGCACAATATGTGGTTAACACCAAGTGAATAGCAAGTAAGAAAGGGAAAGGTCATTGGAGATGGTGTTTGAGGTGTTGAGAAAAACTTTATAGACAATGTGGAATGTGAATTTTTTAAAGTTCTGAGACAAGAGATAGATATACATAAAGAATGGCTTAAGCAAAAGGTAGAGTTTAAAAGAAGGTAAATAGACCTGAAAAGAGTGAAGACTTTGTTTCCCCTAGGGCAGTGGAAGATACTTGGATAGGTAAGATGGGACAAGTTATAATGAGGGACTTCTGAGAAAAATTGAGAGGCAGAAATGAGACTGGGTTGTAAAACCACTGAGAGTAGCATGTGATGCTTGGTCCACATAAGTTTCCTTCCTGCTTCCCACCTGTCAGAAAGTGAAATAGGCATGGCCACCAGAATTTTGGACCAGAAAAACTAACCACGTAATTACAGGAGGAAAGCTGTTTGGGAGAAAAGTATTTGGTTTTGTGCTGCTTGCTTAAGACAAAAAGATCTGGATATAGAGATTAATATGTTCAGATAACATCTTCCCACTACAAAGATATCTTTGTTTCCACTGTTTTCTGCCATGAACCTAATCTTAGACTAACATCATAATTTCAACATAAAGCTCATTTTTACAAATGTCTCAGTCAGATTCACTGGGAGCCTGTGTGTTGTGTTTATTGGTATACATTAGGTCAGCTCTTCTAAGCCTTTTATTCCCTTCTCTGCAGCCAGCCTAGTGTAAGCATTGAGAATAGAGGTCTTAGTAAATTACATTTCCCTCTTTTTCCTTCATTTGATGCTGATATGAACCCTGTGAGGCAGATGAAATTGATCAGCTTTGTTAGTACATTTAAGCTGAGCACCTGAGTGGGGGAAAAGCTAAGATTTGTGCCCGGTGTCTTGCAGAGCTAAGTGAGGGAGGAGCCAGGCCAGTGCCTCTCCTCTCCACTTTCCATGCCTCCTTTGAAAGGACCTGCTGATTTCTTTCCTGGAACTCTAGGGATATTCTCTCCTTGACACAAGTGTAAAGCCTATAGACTGCTGGAAATAATTGTTTTCCCTTCAGAGATTTCTTACAAAATTCAGAGACTCACCATTCTTTGGACTTTTGTCATAGGATTAGGTTTAGCATTTAAAAGAAAACATAATAGGTAATACCAGACACATATTATTTTTCTAAACACTTGATGCATTTTGACTTATTTCATTCTTATATTAACCCTATGGGGTAAGAACTATTTCTATGGCTATTTTAGAGATAAAGAAACAGAGGCCCAGGATTGATAAGTACTTGATTAAGATTGCCCGGGAAGAATGGAAAGAAAAGAAAAATGAAGTTTCTTTGGGGCTTTCCAGGCTGGAATAAAATGTTGCTAATGTGAGCACTCAATGGCCCGTCATTCCTCTTGTGTGACTATGTAGTGTACTGTCTTCTGAGATGCTGATTATAGTATCTCACTCATAGGACATGGTGACAGTTGCAAATTGGATGCTCTTTAGTGGGTTTAGAGATTTCAGGTTGAATATACTTCTGATAATTAAAGTTTCACAGAAATCGTTCATATTTTAATTTAGTCACTTCTGCATACAAGGCATTTGGGGCTTATGGAGGAATGTAAATCACAGGTCCCCCAAAGCTTACCATAACGTTTTTGAATGTATGTTGTAGGGCTGAAGATAAAGAATGAGGTTTAAACTTTCCAGGGAATGATTTCTTTCCCACTTAAAATAAAATTTCAACCATTTGGACGTGATGTTACTATTCAATATCTTATTAGTAGATATGACTTTACTCATTTTTATTTCACTATATCTTAGTTCTTTTGTTTTAATCTGGGCTTTGACCCATTAAAATAAATGTTTTCCTAGTTGGTTTTCTTAAGTGATCAAATGGCTAAATTTTATTGACGCTCTCTCCTATGTGCTGTATACTGCGGTGGGTAAGCACTGTGATACAAAAAGAAATTTGAAACATAGCACCCACCATCAAGGAACATAGACCTCTCTCTCATCCATCACCTTCCTCCTTCACCCCTCTATAATATGGACTCTGTCCTAATTTCCATTAGTTTTCTGATTATGTTTCAATTTTCTCTTCCTCCCCATTAGCTACTTACAGAATTTTACTGTCCTCTTAAGTTGTACTAGTTTCTTCACTTGTTATATTCCTACCCTCCTATGACACAAATCTGGTCTAGTCTTCTTCCGTTTATCACTTTTCAGTGGCTCTCCAATGCCCTGGCTGAAGGGCATGGTGGAAATAGGCAGAGGTTCTTCATCCCCTGGCCTCTGCACCTTCCTGGCCTCTCTGCCGCTTCCCTGGCACTGCTTTTGCCCCCTGTGTCTTTCTGCCTTGTTCTTGCATTAGGACACAATGTTCTCACCCTTGGTCTAAGTGCTACCACTGTGAAGGCAGCTCCAGCTTCCTCCTCAGCCCCAAAAGAATCCTTCTCTGTGTTTTCATGTTCCCTTATACCAGTCTTTTACAAACCTATCAATGCAGTTTCAAACTGCACTGAAACTCTTTACTTGTCAGTCTGTCTGTCCCCTGTGCTGGACTCAGAGGAAGATGCTTAAGGCCTACGGTTATGTCCTCGCTTTATGGCCCCCTGCCCATGCGCACAGTAAGTCACCACTGTGCAATGTGTAAATGAAAGAATGTGCATGCTTTTATGGTTCAAACTGAAATAGTTCAGAAGACAGAATCCTGAACTTTAGGAACCCAGAGAGCATCCACTGTTATTTTCCTGTGTGTGGCACCCTCAATTCTTGGCCGGAGACCTGGCACAGAGTGCGTGCCTAATCCACAATTGTTGCATAAAGAAATGAACGAAGATCAGCAAGCTCTGTCACAAGTAGGAAAGGACTGGATGTGAACCCTGAATATGGAAGAATATGGAGGCTTTTCTTGAAAGGCACCAAGCAGCAAAGGCATTCTAAAGTTGGTAATTACTATGAGCAAAAGACTTGGGAGAAAGAGGAATTTGCCTTTATGGGAGCTGGATAATTATTTGTCGTCTCTGAATGGTTGCTGTGTTTGTGGTGCAGATGAGGAACTACCAGATCCCCCCCTTTTTTTTTTCGTCGATCAATTGCAGGAAGAAATTTACTATACCCGTAAAAGTTTTGAACTGTCTTTGGTGAATGCAGGGAGCAGTTATTTGGTAAGTATAAAGTATGGTTTAGACTGTTACGTTCTGGCATCATTAATAGACAAGTAGTATGTTGGTTGATGGATCTCCTAGTGAAGTTTGCTTGGAAGCTGAGAGTCTGCAAGGGCATTTTTGGGAACTGACGCTAAGAACTGAGGAAGTTCATCATATCAACGTAAGCCAGGAGGAGCTGTGAAAAAGATAAAGATTAGAACAAAAAGAGGAAGGAGTAGACGTTGGATCTCTTTGTCCTACTGATTTTCATCAAATGAAAGCAGCAGTTACATAAGGTATTTCAATTAGGTAGCAATTGTGATGGTTCCTTGCATTGCTATGAACTGGGCTGTTGTAAGTGCATTCTCATTGGGAAATATGACATGTTATCTGAAATCCCATCCTATTTCATGACCAGTGCCACTGACAATAAAGTTCACCTTAGATTCTGTAGTTTTTATTGAAGATAGCACCTGTTATTAGGGCTTTCTGGATGTAAGGGGAAATTCACAGAACTGACATTTCAAATAAATAATGTTTTTGAAACACTGTCATGCTCGCACTAAACAGTGGCAGTGAAGATGGGTCCTGAGTAGAATTTTAATTCTGAGGGAAGACGATACGCATGCACGTTTGGCTTTTGTGCAGTGGCATCGATAATTTCCTCTAGGAGTGGTGCACATATACTAGAGTTCACTGGGCCACGTAGACTTAATTATGAGGTGAAATAATACTCCGTGATTTTGTTTGCACCTGTGCTGGTGGCAGAATAGGAAATTCAAATTCTGGGAAGGACTGTTGGGGCATCTGCAATAATCTTGTGCTGAACATGAAACTCAGAAATGTTGACATAGCAAATGTACAAAAAGATAAGATTGACCTGATGCTCACTCTCCGTTGTGTTCGTGGGGAATCTGGGAGATAGAAACATGTCTCAAATATTTTAAAGAAAATGTCTGATTTTAGTAAACTTCCTTTAAAATGTTTATTTTTAAATGTTTAAAAAATTTTTAAATGTTTTAATGATCCGTGGAAGATTATCCTCAGGATTATTAGGAAAATTTTTTTAAAGAGTATGAATATATTTAGAATATAATATTATTGACATGTTGTTGCTTTAAGGAATGGAGGGTGACTACATACATTTATTAGTAATAGCTAACATTTACTCAGCAGTTAACAGTTTAGCAGATACTGTTCTAATTGTTTCACAGGTGTTAACTTGATCTTCCAATAAATATGCGAACTAGGTATTATCATTATCTGCCATTTTATTGAAGCACAGAGAAGTCAAGTAACCTGCCCTAGGTCACATAGCTGGTTAAGTAGTGGAATTGGGACTTGACTTGGACAATATCTAGTTCCTGAGCTTTTAAACATACTGCTGTTTAAACATACTCCTGTGCTAAAACATACTGCTCTGTGTTTGCAGTTGGGGGATTTCTCTTTGTACTATATAACCTCTACTTCCAGGTTTATTCAAAAGACAAGGGCACAACCAGTAGATAAAAACACCAAGAAATTCTGTAATTTGTGTATCTGCCTCAAAGGCAGTAAGCTCAGGGTTTTTATAGTATTTCAATAAAAAGACCATTAGACTCAGGTGACTGATGCCTTGGTCACCTAGGTGAGCAAACCAAAACCTAAGCCAGAGTCAATACACTTGAATCCAAAAAAGTAAAACTTAAGGCCGCTCGATTACAAACAGCCAATGAGACTTTTAAATAAGTTGACCACTTAGGCTATAAGCAGTCAGGTACAGTTGGTGCTTCCTATCTGTGGGTTTTGCATCCTCAGATTCAACCAACTGTGATAGAAAAATTTAAAAACATTCCAGAAAGTTCCAAAAAGCAAAGCTTGAATTTTATGCGACTATTTACATAGCATTTATGTTGTTTTAGGTATTACAAGTAATCTAGAGGTGATTTAAACTATGTGAGAAGATGTGCGTAGGTTATAGGCAAATACTACCTCATTTCATATAAGAGACGCAAGCATCCGTGGATTTTGGTTTCAAGGGTCCTGGAACCAGTCACCTGTGGCTACCAAGGGAAGGCTATAAATTCTTTGCTTTCACATTTTCACTATGAAAACCTTGCCCCTAACTCCTCTTAGTGGAGGCGCTCCAACCACTTTTGGTTTGGTACTGCTCAACACCAATACATGTTTGCTCATAGACTTTTCAAAATTTTAATGTGCCTTAGTTTACCTTTCAGCAGGTTTCAACAATGACTTAAGTTTCATTACTTGCAGAATTCAGCAAATTGCATCTCAGCATTAAAGTCATGGTCTCCGTTTTAATTGATTGGCTGGTTTATATGCTTAAAATTCAATATTGATATTTACAAGTGAGCACGTTGGCTTTGATTAATTGCTGAATTTAATTCTGTGTAGAGTGCTTCTTATTCTCTAATCAGCATTGCTGATTTAATAATCAAGTACTCCTGTTTCCCAGATAATGACATTAGGTACCAAAAATGACAATTTGAAGATTGACACATTTCTTTTCAGTCGAACTGTAAACTTGTTCCAAGAAGACATTCCCTCCTTTCTCATGCTCTTTTTTTCCTTCTTTCAGTTGCTTCACAAAAGTTGTATTAAATGCTTAGGTGCCAGACTGCTAAGTGAGATGGTTACAATGATGAACAGGAACAGGGTGGTGGTGGCCTCTCCTTCTGTACCATAAGTTCTGTGAGAGTTCAGTACAGAAGAACTTCTGTCTTTCTTAACAGCAGTTTTTGGATTGGACTGCACATGTTTTATAGAAATATTCAAATTTTAACTCACTGCATAACCACTTACATGATCATACGTCTAACTTAATTAGGTCAGAGAAATTGTGGGCGTATAAGTTTGTCAGTGAAAACAATGAATTAGAAATGCTTTATTTACTGTGTTTATTGCATGTAGTAACCCCTGTCATGGCTTGTCTTAGCTTGGGCTGCTGTAACAAAAATGTCACAGGCTAGGTAGCTTAACAATAGAACTTTATTTCTCATAGTTCTAGAGACTGGAAGTCTGAGATCAGGGTACGAGCAGGATTGTATTCTGATGAGCGTCCTCTTCCTGGTTGTTGTATCCTTACATGGTAGAGAGAAAAGAGAGATTATCTCTTTTGTGTTTTTCTTACAAAGGCACTCATCCCATTCATGAGGGCTCCACCCTCCTGACCTAATTACCTTTCAAAAGCTCCACCTCCAAATACCATCACATGGGGTGCCGATTAGGGCTATGCTGTAGGGATCTGAGGACACAAACGTTCAGTGCGTCTCATAGCCTGTGCTGTTTCCAGCTGGAGATCTGCCATGTGTAATAAAATTTCAAGTAAGTGTGTTTGACACTTGATTAGGCAATAGATATTTATTGAACACCTACTATGTGCCAGGCCTGGGCTGGGTGCTGAGTTACAACAGTGAGCAAGATACAGCACTTGCCTTTCCAGAGAAGATGATATCAGAGGTTACTGCCAGACTCAATGTGGTTATCATCCAGAGTGGGTTATGTCTTTCTCTTCCCCAGCCGTTGTTATCTTAGAAAGGCATTTTGCCTAATTCAGGTTGATTGATTGAAAATTCAGAATAAGTGGTTATGCTAGATTCAAAATTTATGTGACTTTCTTAATAGTTCATATTTTTAAGCGGGAGATAAGGTTAAACATTTAAAGAATTTCTAGAACTTCAGCCCAAACCAAAGAAATCTAGGGGGATCATTCATCTTCATAATTTACTTCCTGTGTTGAAATAGTTGAAATTGGAGTCTTTGTAAATAGTTTATTATAAATGATTTTAAACTCATTTTTCTTCATCTTCTTGCATGTTACAGTCTTACCAGTTAAAGGGATTGCCTGCTTTTAAGTATGCAAAACAAGACAAATAGTAAATAATGAAATTTACCATGATGAAATATATTAATTCCATAGCACAAAAATTATCATCTATGCTTTAAAAAAAACTGGGTGTAAGTCCAGTGTAATCAGATCAGCTTTGCAGTGGAGTCAAGCTCCATGCAGGCCTCACTCATTCACAGGAGTGACCCTGTTACCTCGCCCAACGATAGAGGTAGTCTAGAAACTTAATGAACTAATGTATCGAATAAATGGCCCTTTTTCTTCTATGCGTGGAGACTTTGAGTTTGCTTGTCTTGATTGACGTATGCATGTGAAAGTACTAATACTTAGCCTATCATTGGTTATTTTATACCAGTTATTTGTTTCTTACGCTTACAGCAATTCTACAAAATATTGTTCATCTTACAGATGAGGAAACTGAGAATCAGAGAGATTAAAGGCAGTATACCTAATAATTGGCAGCACCACGATTAGAACAAATGTCTCCATGGCTTCAAGGCCCATGCCTTGCCCATATCTGTGCTGTTTTACTTAGCAAGGCAAGATGGTGGATCCATGATGGCTTAAGTGGAAAGAATAAGATGTACACACAGCCCAGGGGCATCCCAGCACTGGCCTGCAGTGAAGCAAAGTTGATAGAATAGCCTGTAATGGCTGTTATGTAGTTCTACTCCTTCCAATGTCAAGATGTTCCTTCCTATTTCTGGCTATGCCGCAGAAGATGTAATACCTTTGACTAAAGCAAACCTGATATAAAATGACGACGTATAGAAACTTTGATTTACATAGACCAAAAAAATCTTTTCCAGACACATCTGTTATGTACAGAGAGGCAGATATGACTCATATATAGGACTGAGTTCTTGAGTGCTTTGAGCAGCGGCTATTGACAGTTAGGTAAGCTTGGTGTGAGTAACAAAGCAGGGAAGAAAGGCCTTTCTGAACATAGCCTTCATGACATCATTGTCAGTAGCAAACACTTGTGTTTTTAGGAAATACATTTTAAGTGAGTCACTCCCACTCTGAAGTTCATTCACTCTGAGAGCGTTGTGTTTTTACTCTCATAGCATGACTAGACATTTAAGGAGGTGACTTGGTGGTGTGACAGCAGCCCAAACCATTGTGGGCAAATCTTGATGTTTCCTCAAACTAGTCATGAGAAGCTGGTGTCGTTCACCATTTTCAGACATTTTTTCAAATGAGACTTTTATCCCCCAAGACTTCATATTTTGGAGAAGTTTTAGACTTACAACAAAATTGAGAGAAAGGTGCAGACTTTTCCCATACACCTCCTGCCCCACACATGCATAGTTTTCCCAACTATCAGCATCCCTCATCAGACTGGTACATTGGCTATAACTGATGAACCTATCTTGATACATCATAATCACCCAAAATCCATAGTTTACCTTGGGGTCCATTCTTGGTTGTTGTAAAGTCTATGGATTTGGACAAAAGTATAATGGCAGATGTCCATCATATTAATATCATATAAGTTACTTTCACTGCCCTGAAAATCCTCTGTGCTCTGCTTATTCATTCTCCCACCCATCTCCTGGCAACCACTGATCTTTTTACTGCCTCCATTGTTTTGTCTTTTCCAGGATGTCATATAGTTGGAATCATACAGTGTATAGCCTTTTCAGATTGGCTTCTCTCAGTTAATAATATAGATTTATGACTCTTCCATGTCTTTTCGTGGTTTGCTAGTACATTTCTTTTTAGCACTGAGTAATATTTCATTGTCTGAATGTGTCACAGCTTATTCATCCATTCTGCTAAGGAATAACATCTGAGCTGCTTCCACAAGAGAGAAGTTTAATTGATGTTCATTAAAATGTTTCCATTCTGAAGCTCACTCTTTGGGCTATCTATACCTCTGTAGAAAGAACTCCTCCTTGCCCCCGCCTAAACTATTTTGGACTAAAATGGAGGACATTCTTGGGGGAGCTCTCAATCAATAGATACATACAAGGGTTCTGGGTTCAGCCAGTGTCACTTTAGGAACTGGGATTTATTTAGGGCACTGTGGAACTGTGAAGATCCCCTTAAGATGGGAGTTAACAAGATTGAGCTTTTGGACTCAGAAAGACCTGACTTCAAATCCTGACTGCTGAGCTTCCCTGGTGGCGCAGTGGTTAAGAATACAATGCAGGGGACACGGGTTCGAGCCCTGATCCAGGAAGATCCCACATGCCACAGAGCTACTAAGCCCATGTGCCACAACTGCTGAGCCTGCACTCTAGAGCCTGCTAGCCACAACTATTGAGCACACGTGCTACAACTACTGAAGCCCATGTGCCTAGAGCCCGTGCTCTGCAACAGGAGAAGCCACCATAATGAGAAGCCTGCACACCACAACAAAGAGTAGCCCCTGCTCTCTGCCCCTAGAGAAAGCTTGTGCACTGCAACGAAGACCCAACACAGTCAATAAATAAATAAATAAATAAATAAATAAATAAATAAATAAATAAAAATCCTGACTGTATTAGTGAGGGTCAGGGAGACAATTTCCCTGAACTTCACTTTCCCTCAACTGGAAAACTGAACCTGCTAATACCTACTGTGAATGTTTTCTGTGCAGTTCTGTCACTGTTGATACTACCATTCACTGAATGGCAGTTATTTGTGAGTGGGAGGAAAGAGAACTTGTATTTATTAGATGTCCACTGAGTCCAGTCCTTTGGCAGATCTACAGTTTCATTGAATCTGTGCACCATGCACTGTATTATCCAAAGCAAATTCCTTTGGCTTTGGAGTTGATGGAATCCTAGCCTTGCAACTTACAGGCTATTGTTTGGAGAGAGAGAAGGCTGTACCTTGGGGAAAGTGAGGGGAGTCGTCTCCTTTAGAAACCAGAATTCCCTTTTGGAGGTGGAAAGGAGAAGTGGATTCCCCAGTTTCCAAAGTTCCAGGCTATAAACTCAACCTTGAGACTGCCTCTTATAGAAATCATGGGAAAATATTATTATTAATTCGATAATTCTGCTGTGTTGAGAGTTAAGATTTATTTTGATTAGATGGGAACCTAGGCATTCCTTCTGTGGGAAAAAAGTAGGAAAAAAAACATAGTATATGAATTTATGTAGCAAAACTTTTTCATAAGGTAACTACAGGGTAAAATTTTAGATTTTATTTCTTGTCTGAAGACTTTAGAAGAAAGAAAATAAGTGGCTTATGACATGAGTCCTTGTAATGGTTAAAATTAAATTTCTTTCTTGATATCAGAACCAGCTCTTAAATAGATAAGCAGCTACGCAGATATAGCTGTTTTGTAAAAATGTTTTATGAGCTGCAGCTTGCAACACATTAAGTGAGACCACCAGCTTAATGATCATAAAAGCTTCACAGACCCTAGTTGGTATCATAGGCTCAGTTTCTAAAATGTTTTATGGTATAGTGATAACTTATCTAATGGCAGTATATAAAATACTTCTCAGAAAGTAATGGTGATGCTGATATGAGAGGTGACAAGATTGTGTGTAACATTTGGTTAATAATAAAAGTGATTTTGAAAATAAACTTCAGGGCTGTTTGAACTGAAGAAATGAGCCTACTTGATACTGGTTCATCTTTTGACTGTCACATTTATTAAACAGTTTTAGGAAGGATTTGAACAAATAAAGAAGCCATCATATATCCAACTGTGGCAGGGCTGGAGTTATTTGCTCTCTCTGGTTCCAACTGCTGTTTAACTGCCATACTTACAGTCGCAGAGGAGATAGGGACATGCCTGGATGAAATGTCATGGCCATGTTCAGTGACGCACCTGATTGTTGAGCAGATGTTTGGTTATTTTGACAAGGTAGAGGGGGCAGATCTGGAGAGGAGGGTTGTCCCCAAATACAGGAAGCAGTTTCTAGTGGACTAAGGACTGGTTTAGGATGCTTTGGAGGTTAGCTTGTATTCTTGCTGGAATCTACCCTTCTGTTACTCCTGTCAACTATAGCTACCAGAAGCAACAAGAAGTCCTAGGATTTGTGTGGGACACAACAGGAATCTCAGAACAATTCTATTTAGATAAAATGGATTTCCTTTATTCTAACTTACAACAAGGCCCTTTCAAAGTTGGACCACAATGATGATTTTATATTAAAAAATCAATCCAACCAGACCAATCAAGCAAACAAAACAAAACAAAAAATTGATCACTTCTGCTTTACTTTATTGGATTATCTGAGCACATTCTTAGTTGATTTCATGTTCCCTGGGTTTAGTATTACTCTGACTGATTATTAGAAGGGTTTTTTTTAAGTTTTTATATGGCTACATCTGAGAATACTCATTTAAGGATGCCCCAAAAGTAGAAAAAGAAAAATGGGGTTCCTATTGTTAGAGCTGTTCCCTTCACATCTGTGTGAGGTCTACAGCACTCTGTGCCACTGAGAAAAAGCAACAGCTAGCAATTTTTCCAGGAAACAAAATGGAAGCAAGATTGTATGGAAAACTGCACGTGCTTTTCAGGAAGAGAGGATTGGTCCCATTGAATTTTTCACTTCAGGTTTACAGGTCTGAATAGACAGAAAATGAAGACTGCTGAATCCTATTCTCCCACAGCTTGAGCCATGTGTCTCTCTCTTGAATTCATACCTTCAAGGAACTCTTGATTCTTGCAAGGCTGGCAACTTTTAATTTAAGGAGAGAATGTTGAATATGACCTTTTCTACCCAAATTTCCTGTAAGTTCAGTGGCAGTGTCCATAGGCATTTCCATGGAAATGTTATTCTTATATGCTGGTATTTTGACTTGAAATACAGGAGGGAAAGAATAATTTTGACTTGTATTTTGTTCTGTTTTTTTAAATTCTTCAGAATCCTTGGTCCTCTCTGGTGATAAGGCTCTGAGGAAGAGAGTACAGAGTTTAATGCCTCAGACTCTAGAGTTAGTCATCAGGGGTAGCCTTCTTTGACTGTTTCCCATTTCCCTCCTGTCCTCATCACACTGCAGCATTCACACTATCCCTCAGGTCCCAGTGCCTTTTTCCATTTGACACTTTGCATCAATACTTAAACATAGGATTTTGGCTTTTGCTGGCTTCTAGCAGTTTTGGTAAGAGTTGTTTACAGATTCAGGCTGATGATCTGTTAAGCATTGTCCTGATTTGGTTGGTTTTGATGACTTTGCAATAAAATGAAGGTAACTAACATTGAATGAGAATCTAACCATGTATCAGGCACCATGCTAAAAGCTTCTGTGTGAGTTCAGTTCACCTTTACAGTAACTTCAAAAATGGAGCAGTAGAAATTCCCTTTTGCAGATGTCAAACCATGTCTAAAGGCTGAATGACTTGCTCAAGGCCTCACAGCTGGTGGAGGGCAGAGCATCAGTAGAGCTCTAATACCTTACATCTCAAGGGTGATCCGCAGACTAGCAACAAGAGTGTCATCTCAGCCTGGGACTACTGAACTAAAAATCTGCACTTTCAGGTGATCCAAAGGTAACTTGAATGCACATTAATGTTTGAGAAGCGCTGCTGTACTCAGAAGTCTGATAAACTGGAGACTGCAGTAGATAGGAGGTCACTTGCTTCCTGGTGGTGCTGTTGAGGTGTGACGCTGGGCATTTGCTTTTCTAACTGTGCCTGAAGCAAGAGGAGGGGGGAATGAAGAAGAGAAGCATTGTGTAAATGATGACCTACAGAGTAATTTTTGAGGTGTAGAAGCACCACCGTCACTATCATTATCGCTAGTAAACATCTATTAAGACCTGTTTCTTTAAATGGCAGCTCTCAGTTGATGGAATGATTTAGAATGCCTCTGTCTGTTGTGAGACATTTATCGGGAGAAAATGGGAGCCTAAATCAGAATTTCTTGGACTATGTTTGAGTACCTGGAGACAGTGCTTAAAAAGCAAGAATATCATTTTTAATTAAATGTTTATTATAGTTACCACAGTGGTTTGGGTTTAAATTTATAATGTAATAGGGTTGTATCTTGATGTAGGTATGATGTATGATGCATTGGGCCCTTTGTATAATCAATGCATGATACCCCTATTATGGGGTTTGAAGAAGAACTTAGTGCTTTCCATGATTATGAAGATTTATGATTATTCTATCTTTGCTTTTATGACATTGTAGATCATATTTGTGACAGCTGTAATACTGAATCCTTGGTCAGAAATAAACATCCAATTACTGTATAGTCTCAGTGGGAAAACATGATTTGCTTTATGAGAGTCCACTTTATAAAGTGATTTTAAGGAGTTTAACTTGGAGAAGAGGAAGTACTATCTGCACAGCACTTTCATTTTAACATTCATATTTTTGATATTTATTGAGTGCCTACTCTGTGCTAATAAGATTCATCTCTAACTTTGAAAATCTGACACTATTCACCAGTCCTGAAGCTGATTTGATAAAATGTTTCTGGAGTTTCACGTGAAGAGAAGAGACTTGGTGGTCTAGGTTTTGATCCTGAAATATGAGAGTGTAAGAAGTAGGTTTGTAGAGTTCTTTATGCTTCCAGAATGCTTCATATACACCATCTTGTTTAACCCTCACGTGAGTCAGGGTTTAACATGCTCATTTGATCGAAGGATTGATGAGTCAGGTGGTCTTACTGCCTTTTGTATCCTGGAAGTCTTTTGTTATGAGCAGAGATGAGCACTTGTCATATTATTGCCTGACCATTCATGGCTGTTATTGTTTGTACCATCCAGTTGGCAGCTAAGCATGTTCTTTTGTGTGGCAATTTTGTCTTCTGTTTTTATCTTAATAGTCACTTAAATCACATTTTTTATACATTTCAGTTTTACTTTCCTGACTGGCCTGTGCAAATCTCCTCTGTGTTATATTTCTTTACGCTCCTCATATAACCTGGTGCATCACAGGCCCTCGATAAATTTAGTTGAATCTGAAGTGGGAATAAGGAGGACTAATATCCTGATTTGCAACCTGCCCTGCTTTGTTTCATTTCCTAGGCAGTGTTTTTTCTCGAGGTCAGTGAAGGCTGGGACTGCTGTCTCTCTTTTCCAGGCTCACACTCTAAGCCATGTCTTTGCCCAGCAGACCATGATACAACAAAGAGGATTTGGCGCCCAATAGACTCAGTTTTGCCAAATGTTCACTGCTCTGATAAATCATCTATCAGCTAAGCTAACTTTGGGGAATTATCTGTGAAGTTAAATTCTATTTGCTGGCCCCATCTGGTTGCCATGGATACTTGCTGTGGCAGAAGGTTGTCCTACAGGCACTGGTACATGATGTTGCCTGTGGCAGCAAATAGCTAGCTGGGTGGCAGAGGAACAGGGATGGGACATGAGTACTAAGTATTCACAGGGAGGGCAGGGACTTTGCTTGGACCCAGCAGAGGCTATGGGGGGGCCTTCTAGTCAGGTAGTCAGGGCTGGCCTGTGGAGGGAACTAAGGTGTGGTGTCAGGAGATGGTATGGTGTTGCTGCAGGCACTAATTAGCATTGGGAAGGTTTCTTTAGGGCAGCAGGTGTGTTTTGGCTGGTGATCAGCCGTGTTGTGATGGGGATTCTAGCAGCAGGTCATCCGCAGAGATCCAGGTGAGCTGGCAGTGGAGATTGGATTTGATATTAAGTAGAATAGATTAGGGCCAGGAGGCAAGGGCAGTCTTGAATGAATCTGGGCCCTTAGCTATGGAGGGAGTGGAAGGCAGAGCCCCAGGATGGTAGGGAGAGGAGGTGGGGCTATAGGCGCGACTGCCTAACACAACGGAACCTGTGGTCAGTCCCCAGAAATTATTTTGCATCTCTAGGCCTCAGTGCCTCATCTGTAAAATGCAGAGGATGGGTTGATGTGCATTTTCCAACCTATAACCTGCACAGTGTTGTCCTTCAGGAGGATCATTCTGTGTTAAAATAGTTTGGGAAATGCTGCCTGGCCTCTCTCCCCTCAGCATTGATGAGATTTACACTAGTCATCATTATCTTCAAGGAGCCAGTGAGGACCTGTGATGATTTTTATTTAGCCTAGTGGTTCTCAAACTGATTGGCCATCATGTGTCTTTTCCCCAGAGCAGTTAATGACTTTGTCAGGGACTCTCCAGCTTGGAAGCACACAGTCTGAAAAAGACTGGGTTCAGTGATCCCCCAGATGCCCGCCAGTGGAGGATGCCCTCAAGTACATCCACCATTCATTTATGAGGCAGCAGATACACAAGTGGCCTGTCCAGTTGGGTAGCCACACGTGGTCCTTTCAACTTTAACTTGGTGTTCCTTCCGTCTTGAAAGTTATAGTGGAGACTCGCTGTTGCTCGGAATTTCCTGTCTCCCAGCACTGGAGCTCTGGTGCCTGATTCCCCATCACAATTCAGAGGAAGGGGTGTGGAGGGGCCTGTGATTGTTCCTCTCTCTTTTCCCAGAGCCTTGGTGTTGGGTGTCAAGTCTGCCTCCCTGAAGCCACTTCTCTTCCTCTCAGCCCCTTTTGCTTCATCTGTTACAGCCTTCTGGAAAATGAACCCCCCACATAGGGCATTATTTCAGTCACTGGGAATGTGCTTTCCTCTTTCCCAACAACTGATGTGCGAATAAACTTTTGGAATTCTGCCCACCCACCCCACCTCCCATGGGGCTAGCTGAGGTTATTTCTTAAATGCAACCTGTTTAAACATTTTGTAATCAAGAGTAGGAAAAAAAATACTAATTGTTTTATCAGGCTGCATTTTGCATAGCTTTTTTCCCGGCAGCCTTTTGGGAATGGGGAAATTTCATAAAGCAAACTTGGTGGAAGTAAAAGTGACTATTTTTTAGTGATTGAATCTAGCTATGGACTTTGAGACTGACAATATTTACCCACATAGCAAGTATGTATGTGGCTTATACCATGTGTCTAACATTGTGCCTGACACAGTGGGATATCAACCAAGCTCCTGCCCTCAAGGGACTTACACAACTGGGGAGGTACAACCACCATGTGGATATGTGAGAATGGAATCCAGTGGTGTTCTGCATAGCATTTCACTGAGTTAAGTCAAAGTGTGGTATGAATTCAGAGACGGGAGTGACCTGACAGACTAACTTAGTCAAGGGAGTTGGAAAGACTGCTGAGATGGAAGGAGTTGAGGGCCAGCTGTCGAAAGATACGTGGGATTTGTAGGTTTTACAAAGAAAAGGGGTGATGTTTAAATGGGCAAAAGCATAAGTGAATCAAACCTCCTCAAAGAAAAGGCTTTTGAAACCCTGTTGTGTGCTGGGCAGTGTGTTTTTTAGCAGAGGATGATCACGAGAACTGCCTCTTTGAGGTGGCAAGTGGATATGTAGGACCTGGGAGGATGAATATGTAAATAGAGCTACCTCAGACAGAAAAAGACAACAAATCCCAGCTTCCCTGCTTAATTGTAAGTTGGAACTTTCCCTGCTTGGTGGCAGTGCACAGACCACCTAGAAGGAGTCAGCTCCATAGTGGACTTGATGTTGGGAGACCTGGGACCAGATAGAGCAGTGACAGGGGGACGCAGTGTTAATAATAAAGAATAAGAGTACATTCCTGAGACATACTTGTTAAAAGAACTTAGACTGATATTTGGATTAATTGACAGCCAAGGAGATTATAAATTTCAAATAAAATATTGCCTGTTTCCTTTTGGAATCATTCCAAGAACTGTCCCAGTGCCAAATTTGGTTTGGAAGGCATTTATTAATCTTTGCCAGGATACTTATATGATCATATGGACACTTACATGGTTCTCCTATAACCTGTTCTTGTATATTAGGGACAAAACCATTCTGATCCCATCTTGGATTTTTTCTTTTGTATATTTAGAGCCACAGAATTTTATTTCTGCTTTTGACTGGGCTCGAGGACCCACACAAAGGACGTTTGTTCCTGTTGAGTGCACAGATACATCACTCCAGTGATTTACCTGAGGTTTATTTTTGACATTGTTGTTATTGACAGAAATTGACAGGCTATTGATGAAGCTAACCGATCAGTTCTGTTGAAGCCTTGAACTGGTTTGCAGTTGTAGACACAATTTTAGTACTTGACTTGGAAAAAGTCAGTAACCTTTGCTAGATCCCTGTCACCCTATCTGTTGAATAGTTATGATACTATTGTGAGAATGAAACAAATTGTCCAGAAAGCACATAGTATGGGAGTGTTCTATTAAATATATTCTATTAGGATATTTGTTTTCAGTACAGATACATAGTTGACATCCCATAAATGTTCCTTGAATAAGTGTGTGGTTAAAGATTTCCACTTCTGTTTCAGGCAGTTATTCACAAAATAGCAAAGTGTCACTTTTCTATGATAAACAGATGTCATTGACGTTCAATAAATTGAAAGTATTAATGGTAGTTGTCAAAAGGTTTTGAAAATGTCTTTTGTGTGTGTCTTACCCATGGCTGGAAAAACATTCCTAAGCCAGAGTTATAATTTTTCTTCTATTTTGTGTTCAAGTGGACTTTCTATTCAGAGGGCAAATTTTATCTTCCTATATTGGAGAATTAACTCAGGATATCTCACAGTCTAAGAGATGCGTGTAGTAAATGGAAGATGGTAAAGTGGAAGGTTTTTCTTTTCCTGTTATTAAAAGCCTGTATTTCCCATAGCTAAGCCAATTCAAATTCAGCAAAGACTTGGAGGCACCAATTATTTAAGATTTTCCTTTCAAGCCTCAAACTTTAATTAAAATATATAGTTGCTATGGTTTCCAAGGCCTCCATTTGAGCAATTTATCTGTAAAGATATTTTCACAACAGAAATTCCACATTAATTGGAAGTTTACTTTCTGTATTGAGGGGCACACCTACTCCAGCATGCAGCAGTCCAGAGAGTCTGAGCTGGCATTGCTGGATATTGCAATTCCCCCAAATCTTCTTTCCAAATGGAACATCATGCCATTTTTCATAAATCTTAATGTGTGAACTAAGGCTGTCTGTCTTGACTTGCCAAACTAAGTGAGAAATTAAATACTTTCAGGCAACTCCGTTCATCTGTCCCCAGACTCGACTCTTCTCTCATTAGGAGGAAATTTTACCTGAAATATTGGAGTTGTCTTCATAATTGGAAATGAATTTTTCAGAAGGGACTTGAAAAGGGTGTTTGTTTCAAAGCCCCTGCAGAGCAGTTTGACTGATACTCCTGAACAGCCTTTGGAGTTTAAACTTTCTAAAATTATTTTTTTTTAACTCCAGTTCATTCATGTATTCTGCTTGTCTGTTATGTCATCTCTAGGTCCCACTTTCTCTCTCCACATCACCTCCATCCTCAAGTCCTGTGGTCTTTTACATTGTGAAGATGGGGGATGATCTATGACCACTTTACTCTTTCTTTGATTAACCAGATCACAACAAAGCTTCTTAAATCCAATTCATCTTCTTAATTCTTGTGATGAAAACGGATGACTGCTTATGCATGTCATCTACTGAGATGCCTTCCTCTGGCATTTTTGTACAGTCATTCCAAAGTGCTAGAGCCAATATAATCTGCCTTATCCATACCTATCAATACATCACTTCCTAGAGAGATTTATGGAATTTTAGAGGTGGAAGGGATCACATGAACATAATCACCAAGCTGGTTTGAGGCAGATATAAACTTAATGCCTAACACTCTTTCTAATTGTATTCTCTATTTAAAAAAAATGCTTTGCCCATCTCCACCACAGGGCCTTTGCATGCACTGCCCCTTTTGTCTAGAATGCTGACCCTTAGCCACATTCATTATTTCTTAATTTAAATGCTCATCCTTCAGAGAGCCTTCCCTAACCATTCAATCATTCCTTCATCAACCTTAACACATTTGAACTGATTTCATTTATTCTCTTGCTTCCTAACTAATGTTTGTTCTTCATTGTAGTTCAGTGTCTGAAACATTCAAATATTTGGTGAATAAGTAAATATGCTGTTTTGGCTTAAATTCAGTGTTTATTAACAGCCAGAGGGTCACTAATCACTTTATAAAGACTGGTCAAATAAAGTGTGTGCTGCTCCCACACATAGGCATTCCCTTTCCTTTGAATTTTCTTGCCCATTTGTATTCAACTGGTTTTTACTCCCATTTCACAGATTCTCTTTGCTGAGGTTCAGTGCTCGGTGCAGCAGTCAGGCTGCACTCAGTGGAAGCTGTGACTTACCAGTGTTAGTATGTATGGCTGAGACAGAGAAGCCATAAAGCGAGGCTGAAGAGCCTGTGAGCTGCCCATGCATAGGGCCATAGGAGACGACACATATGTGGAGCACAGTCCTGCCTGCCACCTTGGCGCTGGAGGAGGAGGGCAGAGCAAGCAATCTCCTCCACTGCAGAGGGCCAGAGACGGGCCGGTGGTTGGTGGTCTCACGACCACACTTGGCACTAGAAGGGAGGCGGGTGTTAGTAACAGCTGGGGCTGACTGTGCCAGGCACTATCCCAGGTGCCTACACAGAGTAATTCACTCCGTACCTGCCTCGCGAGTGGAAGGTTGTTATTCACCCGCTTTGCAAATGAGGAAACTGAGGCACAGAAGTTTCATAACTTACTCAAGGCTGCAGAGGAGGTTGTCGAGTCAGGATGCAAACTCAGGCAGTCTGGCTCCATGCTCTTAACAACGAATCTGTGCCAGACCCCAGATGTGTGTCTTCGGGGGCTGATTCTAACAGAGGCATAAAGAGACTATTGCCCAGATAGATAAAGGTTGGAACTGTCTGGAAGATTTCCAGCTAAAGTTAGCAGAAGCCAATGAACAGGAAGGATACCTGGAAACTGGGCTCAGGGCAGTCCTCGTCATCTTCACACCTGAGCGTTGTTCCTAAGGTGTGTCCTTGAAAGGTCTAGCACCTGCCTTCCTTCCTGGCCTTTGCTTTCCTTCAAGGTGCGGTGCTCTAGTCCCCAGCCTGATAATTGGATTTGTGGCTTAAGTCTGGATGCAGGTCCTGAGGCTAGAGTCTTGATTGTCAGAGCAGATTAAATCACACAGTGTGTGGATTCTCAAGAGTCCTGCAGGTTGAGCAGAGTCAGGCAGAGTCTTCTAGCCCCTCGATGACCATCCTTTGTCCAGCAAAACATATCCTAGGACTTTGGATCCACCATGCTCCATTTTACTGTAAAAAAAAACAGTGCATAAAAATATATAAACCAGTAGCATAAGTAAAGAGCTTTTTAAAAAAGTTAGAAGCCATTTATTTAAGGGTAACTTTTAAGAGCCAGACAAGTTTTTAAAAGACCACATGAACTCTTGACAGATGTTTTTTGAAGTAAACAAAGATTGCATATTTTCAGGCTGATAAAAGTGGAAAAAAATATGTGGAAAAGACAACATGATAGAATAAGAAACAATAGGCATGCAGAAGACTCAAGTATCGGAGACCAGGACCCTGTGAAATGTCCTGGATAGTGGTTGGGGAGATCACTGGACCCCACACACAAAGTGACTGGACAGGGAGTGGTGACACTTGGGTGCTGAGACCTGAACTGAAGACAGAACTTAGCTTCTGAAGTTGTAAGAGATGGAGGCCGAATCCTTCCACTGTCAAGGAGCCTGGTTAGAGCTCCAGGGAGATGCCCTGTTGAAGTTAACTTTCAAACTGCTATAGCATCTGCTTGCTATTTAGATCTGAGTGAGCAGATGACAGTAATAGGTATCCCTGATTCAGTGGGTATGAGAAGGTTCTATTTGGTATTTCCTTCCTGGGCTAGGAGCTTGTCTGTTCTGATGTGGAAGACTTGGCTAAGCTTCTAAAACTCTTTTCCTCCCTGCATATGTATCAAATATGTTGTGATGGTGGGGATTACAAAGCAAGTATTTTTTCTAGGCCTCTAAAAAAAAAAAAGCTGATTGGATCTTATTTACACAGAATTGAGCACTATCTTCAGAATTATGTGCACTTCTTCTGAGTAATTGATTTTCCTCCATGTATATTAGGAGCTAGATTTCTAGCTCGATAGCAGGGATAGGATAAGAGAAGTCAGTGTCTCTTGATGATAGATTGAATTCTGTGTCACCCCTGCACAGAGAACAATAGGAAAATAAATTTCGAGTGAGTTGCTATTTAGACTAAGAAGATTAATCTCTTTATAAGTCAGTTCATTAAAATGGGCATTATGGAAAGATATATACATTTGTAAATGTAAGAGATACCCGTCATTTTCCATGGATTTGAATTTACATGGGCCATGGGCCTGTTGTTTTGTTCTACCTTAATGTTCCTGGGTACTTTTTAAGGACAGACAGCAAATTAAAAACAATTTACCTTATCCCATTCCTGGGTCAAATATGATGATTTAAGAAGCCTTTTCTCAGTAAATCTGCTAAGCCAGTAACCTCAAACAAGAGCCCCAGTTGGGTTGCTGGTGCTAATAGCAGAAAGCTGAGCTGTCCAGGGGGGAGAAGGATGTATTTATATATAAATTTATATATAAATATAAAGCTCCATTTATTCTCAAGGAGGAAATAGACTCGTAATTCTCTTTACACGATGATGGTGCCCACCCTCCATAACTGTGAACTCCCAGAGGAGCAGGAATAGCCTAATGTTAATTATTACTTGAAGGGTTACACAGGGAAGGGCTGCCTCTGATCAGCCTCCCTCCATCCAACATGCCCTAAGATACCTTATTACAATGGAATTTTCCCAAGGGTGTAAAAGCATCATTTAATTATTATCATTATTTTAATTAGAATGCTTCACTCAAGCCGTTTGGGACCAGGTAGACTTTTGCTTAATCTTAGTGTGTTCTAAGGGGGAATGTTTTTATTGTGGTCTGATTTGCACATCTACTTCTTTTATTCACAGTTAGATTTCTTCCTTAAAGTCAATTGCTTACACTTTCTTTCAGCTGTCATAGACTTGAATTTCATAGAGACATTTTTAGGTCTTAAAATACTCGAAGGTCATTTTCATGTTGAAGAGGCATGCACCTTAGTTTAGCAACTATTTGAGGTTAAATATTGGTGCCAGACTTGGGTTATAAATATAAAAAAAGCACAATCCCTTTGCTAAGGAACATGGACTTCACAGTTTATTTTAGGATTTCACAGTCTATTTTATTCCGTCTCTAACTTTTTGATTTATGCATTTCTTTTATTTATAACCTAAGGTTTTCCCTAAACAGGGACTGCACTGATAAGAGTTAACACAAGTGAAAACTTAAAGATGTACAATTCCATCTGCTTTGAAAGTTAAAGAAGCCCTCTTGTATTTTGTGAGGGTGAATAAGAAATCATTGATTTTAAGGATGTCATTTTATAATACAGCACATAACATTTCTAGGATAGTACATAATCTGAAAAGTAGTGTAAATAGAACAGAATTTAATAGATTCATTGCAGGGCCCAAACAAATTTAAAATATCCTTTCCATTGTTGTGTGTATAATTTCAGGCGGTATGGAGCTTGAGACACCACTGTTTGACGATTACAGTTACTTTAGGTGTAGAAGTTCATTGTATCTGGTCCAGTTTCTCACGTATCATTAGGTATTGATACATACTTTGAATGTCTATAGGATTTTGTGGCCAAGGATGATTACTTTAGAAATAGTGCATTGAGATATTCGATTTGGGGGAATAACCAACTTGTGTCCAATTGCCTGTGATTACTTCTGTTAGGTGATATACAATACATCAAATTCTCTTTTGTTATCATCAAGAAGAACGTTAAACAGCATTGGTAGCCATGACGTTAAATTAAGCAGAGTGAACATTTCATTGGGTTTCCAAACTGTTCAGAAGAGAATCCAGGAAAGCTGCTTTGAAAACAACTCAGATTAGACATTAGCAAGCCTGAAGAAACTGCTCTTTGCCTTTGTCCACTATTTTCTTCTAAACCTGTAGGTTTCTGAATTGTAAGCAGTTTGTGAGACTGTCCAGTGATTGCATTGTGAATGGCATCTATATTTATTAAGCCCACTAATGACTTAGCAGATCCAGGCGTTTAATTGGGGATGTTTCGGTGGTTGTTGACTGTGAAACTTGCTGTCGTCACTTTGGTTGACTCTTGTTTACTTGAAGGCACAACCGTATGAATTGAAACAATGAGTTTTTTTTTTTTTTTTTTTTGTATCTTATAGAAAATAGTTTTCTTTCAATGAATGCATTCATTGAGTGATGGTATAGCGTTCAAGTGCAATGGGGAAGAAACTTTAAATCAGTCAGACTCTATCTGTGCTGATCAAACTCTTTGACAGTTGCTAAATTTGGCCTTCCCTCTGTCTCTTCTCAGGGTCTATGTTCTCCAGCAGTGAGGAGTGGGCTTTGAGGTCCAGAATTGCATTCTATTAGCTTTGTGACTTTGAGGAATTACTCAACACCTCTAAGCCTCAATCTTTCATCTCTAAGATGGGAATAATAATACCTGCTTCTTAGTTTTGCAGTGAGAATCAAATGTATTAGAGCAGGCTTCCCTGGTGGCACAGTGGTTAAGAATCCGCTTGCCAATGCAGGCGACACGGGTTTGAGCCCTGGTCCAGGAAGATCCCACATGCTGCAGAGCAACTAAGCCCGTGCACCACAACTATAGAGCCTGTGCTCTAGAGCCCGTGAGCCACAACTATTGAGCCCACGTGCCACAACTACTGAAGCCCACACTCCTAGAGCACGTGCTTTGCAACAAGAGAAGCCACTGCAATGAGAAGCCTGTGCACCACAACAAAGAGTAGCTCCCGCGCACCACAACAAAGAGTAGCTCCCGCTCGCCACAACTAGAGAAAGCCCATGAGAGCAACAAAGACCCAATAGATAAATAAATAAATAAATAAAAATAAAAACATTAAAAAAAAAGCATTAGTGCACATGAAAAATGCCCATGCCTTTTTAGCAAAGTGCTTGATACATAATAAATCAAATTAAAGTTCTTAGCCATTATGTGTGTCACCTGATATACTTGCTTGAGCAAATTGATTAGTCTGTTGTTGCCTAGTAACTGTCTAGTGAAGACAAAATGATTGAATCCTTGGGAATAGAGAGGAGCCCAAATGAACTTTGAGGTCAGCAAGAGTTTTCTTGGCCAGAACTTATCCTCCCTCCTGCACTATGGTCAAGTGTCTCTAAAATCAAAGGACATGAAAACCAATGTGAACACATCCAGGGTGCCCTGTGTTGGCTGTATTTAATTGGACTTTTGAGATTTGTTTCCCATTACAATTTTACCAGTGGCAGAAAAACAAAACAAAACAAAACTTGGTATCTTAGTTTTATTTGACCACGGTATCCTAAACTTTAGTCCTTTTATAGCTTCTTAGCTCCTTGTTTTTGCAGACATTCAGTAATTTGTTCTCAACAATGACATCAACTAATATTCTGTTATATTGAGATAAAACTCTTTTTTTTCTTAACCTGATAACTTTCTTTAGTGGAAAGTTTTTAAGTACACAGTTGAGGAAAGAAATCTGTAAGGGTGGGTGTTCTTAAAGAACAGGATTTCTTTTTAATATTATTTATTTATTTGGCTGTGCTGGGTCTTAGTTACAGCACGTGGAATCTTGGTTGCAGCATGTGGGATCCTTTAGCTGCATCGTGTGGGATCTTTAGTTGTGGCATGTGGGATCTAGTTCCCTGACCAGGGATCGAACCTGGACCCCCTGCATAGAGAGCATGGAGTCTTAGCCATTGGACCACCAGGAAAGTCCCAAGAATAGGATTTTTAAACATAAATAAGCTTCACTTAAACATGTTTAACTCCCCTAATCAGAACTGGTATATTTCTGTCGCATGAGTGTGTTTTATTCCCTTTCTCAGAACATAACATCGTCTTAAATAGTCTCTGCTTCACCAAGGCTGTGTGCATGGTAGATAGTCTATAAATGTTTGTTTAATGAATAATTGAAAAAATAGCAACATAACTTACATAGAAATCTTATCTTAGCTGCCTTTAGCAGTTAAACCACTAACATGGATTATGGTAAAATGCATAATTGTAACCCAGGAATTGTGGGTCTTAAATAGCCTTAAAGATCATCTATTTCTATATTCATGTTTAAGTGAAAACTGAAACCCACAGAGCTAGCACTTAGCCAGTGTGCTTTACTTCACTCCTTCCAAAATTACTGTGGGAGGGCAAGGGGTCCCAAGGGAAGGAGAAAGAGAGATATGCTAAAAGGGGCCAGCAGGAGAAAGCCAAAGTGAGAGGATTTGATTTTGTTATGAAAACACAGTGAGAGTAAAGGAGAGAGAGATCTCATTAAAATGTACCTGAGCAGAAGATACACAAGCTCTGAGGTTGTGTCTGTAAAGGCAGCCGGGAGCTTGCTCAGCTTTCTGAGGCTCAGGGCTGGGGAGAGGGGGTTGTGGCTGGGTGTCTGCCATGTGGCTCTTCCCCTCCACCACGCTTCTCTATTCAGACCCTTCTCCAAACAGGCTTTTGACGACAGCGCTCTACTGGTGACTTCCACATTTAAACCACCCCGAATCCCTTCTCTGAGCTGCAGACTCATATGTTTAACTGCTTACTGGATCTTGCCTTAGAAGTCTAGTAGAAATATTAAGCCTAATATGAACAAAATAGAATTCTTGATTTCAAACCCCACTCCTGCTCCGTCTCCAAGCCATCTCCCCATCCCCTGGTTGCCCACGCCAGAAATGTAGCCATTATCTTTGATTCCTTTTCTTCATAAGACCTCACATTTGCTCCATACCTATGCTTTGTAGTTAGTCTCTTCCTCCAGCAGGCTCATTGAGTGTGAACACTTCTCTCTGCACCGTGACTGTGGCTCCTTTACAACCCACAGCCACCTCTCAGCCCACCTCCTGCAGAGGCTCCCTCAATCATACCCAAACTTCACATCGTTCTATTTTTATTCTGTCTTCCACAGAGTAGCCAGGACGATCATTTTCAAGTATAAAGCACATGGTGCCACTGTAACGTACCAGCCCCCTTCCCCAGTCGCTCCCTGCTCCAAACGGTACAAAGTCCCAGCTCCTTACGTTGGTTCACTGACGCTGTAAGTCTTGTCTCTGCTGCTCCAACTCCGTCTCCCCTCACTTTCCTCAGGTCTCTCTGGCCACTGCAGCTGCCTTTCTTTCTTTGAGTGCCTGTGGCTCATTCCCATCTTGGGGACTTTGCAAATTCTATTCTTGATGTTTGGTGAGTTCATTCCCAGAATCTTTACATTCAGGTTTCAACTTGAATGCCTCAGATCTTGTCTGATGATCTAGATCTAAGCTAAAGTGGTGGAGAGTGTACAGGGGAGCAGTGTGCTTACTTATGTGTGTGTGTCTGCAGGTCTGTCTGTCTGTCTTCTGTACTAGAGTGCTACTTGAGCAGAGGAGCCCTTTTTGTTTTCAGTGGAGTGTCTATAGCACTTGAAAGAGTGTCTAACACATACTAAGTGCTCAATAACTGTATGTTAACTGACTGATTACAAACTGCTTGCTAATACATACTAAAATAGTTAACCAAAAAAAAAAAAAAAAGTTCCACAGTATGTGGTCTTTCCAATTTTACTTATCTAAACTAACTATATTTATCCATTATCAAACTGCATTCATTCATTATCTATTCGTATCACTTTGTGTGTGGCTAGATAATGCTAAAACATTGTGAAAACTTTGCTTTTCTTATTTCAGGTAACTATTCCTTAACTGTTACACTACGAGTTTGTTTTGCCCGCTACTATTTCATAACCAGTGTAGAGAGTATATACAGGCTGAATTGAACAAAATTTTTATGAATTCCCAATTGATAGACTCCAGATTAATGATGCTTTGCTGAACAATGTGATAAAAATACTTGTATTTTGCTGCAAAGTATGACAGTAAAAAAAAAAGCTGTATATAGGCTTCTAAAAATATCTAAATATACATAAAAAGTCAGAATAATTATCCTAAGAGAAAATAAAATTTTTATAGACTTACCATCTTTTGAAAATTTGTTTTGTTCATTCATTGACAATGCTGACAAGATGCACTTACAAGGGGGCCACAAACATTGAAGGAAATTGTTAGATTTCTTAAAATGACATCAATTTTTATCCTCTGGTATTGGGAAAAGGCAGTGATTTTCTCTGCGAAATGACAACAGCAGCCACAGCAACATAACAGTGGAAAGTAAGACACATTTTAACACTGAATAGCTGTGAAAATGGTACTCACGCTAAACAGCTCTTTAGAGTTTGAAATATTTTCCATAGATTCCCCAGTCCTTTAGGCCAGTTCAGTGCTACTTACCTAGTGTCTCCTTCATGGGGTTGATGCTTTCCAAGGGAAAAGTCAAAGTGAAGGCAATTTTAGGGCACACATACTTCTCTAAGCCAGACTTCAGTTTAGATTGCTTGTTGCTATTGTGTGATTTTTTTGGTGGAAATCTGACTGCATTTTGAGGTAACTGCTTGAAACTGTTCTGGGAGCACCAAACTTGGAATAGCAGCCAGAGCGGTTGGGAGCCGAATGATGAGGACATTCACGCATCAGAAAGTTACAGGACACCTTCTAGCACATAGCGCTGTGCGAGTCACAGGACAGCTCGGAAAGGGACTGTAAGGCACGGCCTTGCCTCGTGGAGCCTCCAGCTGCTAGAGAGATGGAAGCTGAAACAACCAGGCGCCAGTTCCCAGGGAATAGGTACAGGTGGGTGACAGCAAACAGGCAACAAAAGGCCATTCTCTCCCATTTTAAAAACATTCTCATTTGGAAAGAGGAGAAACTTGAAAAATTAACTATCTTTAATAAAAAAATAAAAAATTAATTATTTTCTGGAACAAAGTGAGGACACAGATCCTGAATTTCTTCTCTGTTTTCTAAATTGGTTTGTGTGCACATCATTGGATTTCTATCTCTTTAACGATTCTATTTACTCTTTGATAGAAAAGAAGTGAAAAAAATCTGGACTGTTTCCAAAAACGTACCACGTGCATGGCACTAGGGTGATTTTTTTCTGTCAAAGCATGCTTGGAAAAGGATGCCGTATTTCCAGCCTTCATTCTAATGAGAAGAAACAGGACAGCGCATTGCTCTGTTTCCTTTTCCTTTGAAATGACAGGTTTTTCTCTTCACAAAGAAACATAACCTGTTTTGATACGGACCACTGCTCTCTGCCCTCCTCAGTCTGCTCTCTGACCGCTCAAAGCCCCTCCTTCGGGGCCCGGCTGGCACCTGCCCAGTGCCCCGCAGCTGTGCGTGCTCCTGCGTCCTTCCCCTCCTTCACAGGGTGGACCTGGGAGGAGGATGTCCAGGTGAAGTTTAAATTCCTTCCAGTGCTATTTCTAACCAAAAGGGGGAACCTTAGCCACGTAAGCAGATTTCCAGCTGAAGGCATTTATATTGTATTCCAAGATATCAGGGCAGAAATGGTTGATGTTTTACACATCTCCCATAACTGTTTTTGTGTCTCTCTCTCTGTCCCTTCTCTTCCTCTCCCTGTCCCTCTCCTTTCTCCTCCCCCGTCCTACCTTCCCACGTGCCACACGCCCCCTTCCCCATACAGACATTGCTTTTCAAGCCTGGTGAAAGCACATTTCAGAGCACATTTCAGATTTTCTTATTGAAATTACCCACCAATGATTAGATCTGACGTCATTTGAGAACCTCCCAGTTTCCGTCCAAAGTTTAATGTTCTGTAGAGTGTTCTGCATGTTCAGCAACACAACAGAATTGATATTAGGCTCCATTCAGATACAAACCCAGTCTTACCTGGAGTGATTGAAAAGTGTAGACCTGTACTATGAAATAGTTTCCTTTCAGGGCACTATCTATGTAATTGGTTGATTGACTCATTCAATAAATTTTAATGCGCCAGACACTATTCTAGGCACTTGGAGTACATCACTCAGCACAGCAGACAAAGATCCCTGCCTTGTGGAGTTGACGTCCTGATGCAGAGAGACTGGGCTTATATAATAAACATAAGAACAAGCTAACGTATATGATAGAAGGTGATCAAGTATTTTGAAGAAAAATAAAAAAATACAGCAGGCTAAAGAAGATCAGGAGACTGTGGGGCGGAGGTGGGGGCAGTTTACAGGAGTAAATGAAGGGGGCTTGGTAAGGCTCACTGAGAAACTGAGATCCGAACAAAGACTTGTAAGAGTGAAGGAGTTAGTGAAGCTGCTCCCTGGGGGAGGAACAGTCCAGAAAGTGTGAACAGCTAAAGCACGTGTGTGCCTGGGGTGTTCAGGAACAGAAAGGAGGCCTTGTGGCTGGAGCAGAGGTGTGATGGCATGAAGTCAGAGAGGAGCCAGGTGCCCAGATCACATGGGGCCCTGCTGGGCTTTTTAAGGATCTTGACTTTTATATGGAGCAAAATGGTGAGCTCCTGTGGGGTTCTGGAGAATGCCGTGATTAGACTTAGTATTTTAGAAGGAAAACCCTGGCTGCCATGGGTTTGAAATAGACTTTAAATGATAGTAGACCTGGGAGTGGAGGCAAAGATAAAAGTGAGCACACCTGTTAGACTGGTGGGAGGTTGGATTTTGAGAGTAGTTTGGCGGCAGGGTCAACAGAATTTCCCAATGCGGGGGCAGTAGGGTGTGTGAGAGAGTGGAGCCGAATGAAATGCTAGGGTTCTTGTCATAAAGAAAACCTAATAGTCAAAGAGTTAAAATCGAGGTTTAAGTGTAAACAGCCAAAAGGAACACAAGGTTTTTTTTTTTTTTTAAGTAGTGGAGGAAGCTGACAACACAAACAGATCCCTGTTTCTTTTTTTTTTTTTTAATGTTTTAAATTTTTATTTATTTATTTTGGCTGCGTTGGGTCTTCATTGCTGCATGCGGGCTTTCTCTAGTTGCCACGAGCAGGAGCTACTCCTTGTTGTGGTGTGCAGGCCTCTCACTGCGGTGGCTTCTCTTGTTGTGGAGCCTGTGCTCTAGGCACACAGGCTTAGTAGTTGTGGCATGCAGGCTCAGTAGTTGTGGCTCGCAGACTCTAGAGTGCTGACTTAGTAGTTGTGGTGTATGGGCTTAGTTGTTCCACGGCATGTGGGATCTTCCCAGCCCAGGGGTGGAACCCATATTCCCTGCATTGGCAGGAAGATTTTTTTTTTTTTTTTTTTTTTAATAAATTTATTTATTTATTTATTTTATTGGCTGTGTTGGGTCTTTTTTGCTGTGTGCAGGCTTTCTTTTTAGTTGCGGTGAGTGGGGGGCTAGTCTTCGTTGTGGTGTGCGGGCTCCTCATTGCTGTGGCTTCTCTTGTTGCACAGCGTGGGCTCTAGGTGCGTGGGCTTCAGTAGTTGCAGCACATGGGCTCAACAGTTGTGGCTCATGGGCTCTAAAGCGCAGGCTCAATAGTTGTGGCACACGGGCTTAGCTGCTCCGCGGCACGTGGGATCTTCCTGGAGCAGGGCTCGAACCCGTGTCCCCTGCATTGGCAGGCGGACTCTCAACCACTGCACCACCTAGGAAGCCCCAGCAGGAAGATTCTAAACCACTGCACCAGATCCCTGTTTCAAGCTGCTGTCCCTCCCCTCTTCACAGGGCACTCCAGAAGAGGAGACTTCCCAGCCAGGGCCTGGGCACCCCCCTTTGCTGATGCCTAGAACTCTCTTCTCCAGGCTCTCTGCATAGTTGGCTCACGTGCAGGTTGTAGTCCCCAGAGAGCTCTTCCTCGGCCACGCTCCCTAATGTAGCCATACTTCCGCTCATCTCCCTTTGCTAGTTCTCTGTTTTATTGCCTTTATTGTATATGCTGCCTTTACAAAGGAGTGTATTTGCTCTCCATTGTCTGTCTTCCCCTCTGGAATGTGAACTCCTTGAACACACAGACCTTATCGCTCTTGCTTGCTGCTGTATCTCTAGTATCTAGAACAGCGGCTGGCACACAGCAGATAATCACTATTGGGGAAAGACCAAACCTTGATATTACAGGAAATCAACAAGTATGTATTAAATCCCTGCAGGGAACACTGATAGTCACTGTGTAGGGTTTAAGAGAATATTTTCAGGTAGCGCATTTGGGCAAAAATTGAAAACATGAAAATAAATAACATAGCCAACTAGGTACAGGAAAATCACAAGGCACGCAATATATGATTTCTTGGCAAATGATACGAAGGAAAACTGAAAGAGATTTATGGAGAGAGAAGAATTTAAAATTGTAGAAGCATTGATCTTCAGAGGTGAGGGGACTAGCTTAGTAGCACACCCAGGTAGAAATCTTTGCAGCATCTTACTGAGCATTCTCCAAACATTTCCAGGAACATGAATCACATTATCATCTGAAGTGGTATACTCTAGTCTTTGCATATTCTAATTATTAGAAAGCTGTTTTTCATAGCATGCATAGAGAAATTAAGCAGTATGGACTAGGCTGAAAATGATTATTTGGCAGCAGAAGGTGTGGGCAGAGACCCAGAGCTAAGAGAAGCTGGGGCCAGTGAATAACAGTGAACAGGTTTCTATATGGGAGGAACGGGATAGAAAATAACTACATCATATTTCTTTCTGATTGCCGCAGAAACAAAGGTCTGACAAGAGCAGAATTAGCTTCATAGATGATGGACCAGAGCAAGACCTGACATCATTTTTTACCTACTTAGGACAATTAAAGCTCCCATTAAAAATTAAAAAATTCTATCTCTGCCAATAAGGCAGCCTGAGTTAAATATCCAGGCAAATCCAAAAATGCTGATGCCAACAAGATTTTTTTTTAATAAGAAAAGCATCAAATTATAGTGAGAAATATAATCACTTATACTTCTGGAGCTAATATGAATTCTAAGTAGGAGGCTGAACTTTACTTGCCTGAGGAAGAAAGAGAAACACTTTTAGAACAGTAATAATTTTGAAAATATATAGTTCTGAAGTCATTTCCTTAGGAATGTGTAAAAGCCTGTGGATGGTGGGATTAATTTGGAACTAATTCCAACAGTGTCTTTGGAGTTTGGGGTTTATTAAAGTGATTGTCTCTGAATTTGAAAGCATGTGGCTGTTGGACTCTCTCTCTGGCTGAGGGAGACTAACTAGCTAACACAGAAAAGCTAACGTCTGTAAACTCACAGCAGCAATAGTCTTCCAGATAATTGTCCTCCTTTTTTACAAGATAATTACAAGATGCTGTAATTTGTTTTAGAATGGACCATTGCCAGATTTTATTTTCCACCCTGAAGTTTTGAAGACCGGACGGCACTTCATCTAAGCAAAATTGCTCAGAAGTTTGACAAACCTTAGACAGTTGCAAATATCAACAGTAAACCTTTCATGCACAATAACCAGAGTAATTCATGGCTAATTTCAAGGATGGGATTCCCCTAGGGAGAGAAACACTGCTTTAGAAACCAAGGGGGAAATTAGAAGGTATAATATTTTAACCAGAGTATTTTCAAACTAGCAGAGAAAAAAGTTGAGCTACTTTATATGATTGAATGCATTTCAGGTAAATTGAAGTGAAATCAAGTCCAGGATATTGTCCAAGGAGAATATCAAGTTATTTTAAAGGTAAAAATCCATCCAGAATATCTAAAATCAGGAAGGAAAAAGGAGAAATTAGAATTTAACTGTCTATATGAGAAGTTTGACATCTTAGTGATGAGAAGATACAAGGTGGAAATCACTGTGATGCCCCCAGGAATGAAACAAAGTCTTTTCAATGTATGTAACTAATCCCCAGTGTTAGTGGCCAAGTTCACTACCTTCTGGGCTTTATTCTCTTATCTGCCAAATGAGTTGAGATCGGGGACAGGTTGGATTAGGGAATGTCTTAGGTACATTCCAGTTCTAAAACTGGAGTCAATTAGAAGATGTGTATTAGTGGAATTCTTATGACTGTTTCATATACTTGTTTTATTGCAAGAGGCACTGTGAATCTTTACATGTAGGTTCAAAGAAAAGTGAGATACATGGAGAGAATGGTTTCTGCTTTGAAAACATGCTCAAGATATACCCCCAAACCATCTTGAGAATGTCATTGGATTTTCGCATTGGTATTGTTTGCTTAACCTGGCTTTTCTAATGTGTAGGTGTCCATAGGTTTCCCAGGGTGGAAAGAGAAATGAAATACCCTTAGGGGAAGTTAAAAGCAAATCTCACCATCTGCATAGCTGTGATTGGACACTGGCTTTTCAGATCCATGAATGTGGGATGCAACTTGGCCTTTCCTCCTTCTGCTCCCAGTATGTCCCTTTCTCTTCCTTCATGTGAATTCCTTCTCTCTTCCCTGTTTACAACAGGATCATTTTTGTCCATCCTATGGCTCCAATGGCATCTCTCTGATCTCTCAAGCTTCTTTTGATCCATTAGTCCAGTTTCTCCTACAGCCAATATTGATCCTTCTGTACTGTTTCACAGGAAGTACATTAGCCCTGAATTTCATATTACCTTATTGCTTTATTTTTTTCCTCCTTATTTCCCCTTAACTAGTTATACACTTCTTGAAGATAGGATCCTTCTTTAATATAGTGTATGTCTATGTAGAGTATAGCCTAGTATTTGACTGTTTTCTGCACTACATAGAGGACAGCCTAGTATTTGACTGTTTTCTGCAGGGAGCCTTGATGCTGTTTTGGAACCTCTTTCTCAGAGTTCTGAAAGCCAAAATGCCATTCTGGAATCTGTTTTAACAGCTGTGAGCCATGGGTATAAATGTAATGATCAGTTCAAATGACAGGACCTTCTAATGCACTTGTGTGTGAGTGTGCGTGCACATGTGTGTGTGTATCACTTCATAATAAAAACACCGATTTTTGTCATGTGCTTGGGAGCACAGCTGTACTCCACACTCCCTGGGTGTAATGGAAGACCAGCTTATCTTATAGTTGACACCACTCTGAAAGGTCCTTGAGTAAGGAAAGAAAAGGAGCCTGGGCAAAGGATTACAGCAGACGTGGTCAAATACGTTCCAGCGCACAAGGGGCTCCTTTTCTTTCTTACACACAAGATTTTATCTTTTTTTTTTCTAATGATCAACTAGGACTGGGATGTGGATTGTGGTTTTTTTTTTTTTTTTAAGTGGAATTTCTTACGCTTTATCCGATTATGTTTTATTAAAATGTTTACATATTTTCTGTCCCTGTATTGGTTACGCACTTATAGTCAGGCTTGGCTAACCTATGATGCAATAACAAATCTTGAAATCATCAGGGTTTAACAAAACAAATGTTTATTTTTCTCTCATGTCACAATTGAAGGATTGGATGTTTCTTCAATGGCTCTTCATATAGGGACTTGGGGACCCAGTGATGATCTTCCAGTATATTCCAGAAAAAAGTTTGCCTTACCCACTCCCATACAAAAGGAGTATATAATCAGTTCCTTGATGACTTAAATAATGAACAGCATGAATTCTCTTCTTTATTCATGCAGATTAGCTATTCTTCCTGTCCCCCCCACCCCGCCCTTTCCCCCCATCCCCCAACACACACGGGAGGAGTTTCTTCATTCATCGTATCCGTTCATTGTTAAGTAATATTTGCAACAGAGCGTGAGGCTGGAACACAGCCCTTGGACGTGTAATCCTAAAATGGAACTTGCATTTCTGAGAAACAAGACTTGCAATAACTGGCCTTCTCTTCATCCCGACCCTAGTAGTGCGTGACACACGTCAGTGACACAATAAATATTTGTGGAACAAATGAACTCAAAATTTCCCTTACCTTTGCCTTTACCATAGAGCTAATTTGTTTTACTACTTTACCTGTCTAAAAATATTCCCTGTCATTTCCTGTCCCTGCCCATATTTGCAGTGAATGCTTTGAAACAAAGATTGGGACTTCATCTGCTATAACTTGACATTAAAAATTGGAGTTAAGGAATGGTTTCCAAATTCAAGAATTTACCCTTTTTTGGAACTGACATGATATGACTTCTGTAATGTAAGTAGAAACTTAGTGAAACCATTAAATATGTAAACTGCAAAGATAAAGAAGAGAAATAGATTAAAGTGACTGAAGATAGTTACTGAATTAAAATCCAGTCAGTGGCATTTTTCAAATGTCACCTAAATCACTCTATATAGAGTCATTTTAGCTGCTTTCAGTATCACAGCCTTAAGGATAGTGCAGTATAGGGACAATAAAGATAAAGTGTGAATTGTGAACAAAGGAGAAAAGAATTTTATTTGTTCATGGTTTAAATAGAAACTATTTCTGAGCAACTTTTCACTTGAATGGCCCTTATCAAGTGGTTGTCTTTTGAGAGCAGAGAGGTGAGCTTGCAAAACTGTGTAAATCAGGCAATCTACATTCACGTTTTGATGATCAGCAAATCACTTATTCATTTGCTAGAGTAAAGTGGATTCATGAAATCAATGTTTGTTATTCATTTATGCCAGATACTTTTTTTTTCCCTTTTGAAGAGTCCATAAAGCAAATACTTAACATTTCATTGAGCTAAAAAAATGAGAGCATATTTCTAGCAAATCTCTTCAGTTTCCTTTACCTTGTGTTTCTGTCTTGTTGAGAAATGCTCAAGTCGTCACCAGTGCTGTGAGATCAGTGGATGGTTATATTAATGTTAGTGATGGGGACTTTCTGCAAACATTTGTGAAAACAGGCATGCTGTAAACTGGTTAGGGGTGAGTTTAATTTTTACATTTGTGAATTAGGGACTGAAATTTCTCATGTATTTTAAGAAAATAAAATGTTACCTTGTTGCTTTGGAGGTCACAAAATGGAATTGGGTTCATATAACCAATTTACGTTTAAAAATTATAGCGTTTTCATGATAAATTTCAGGTCAGGGTACTAATTTGCATACATATCCATCCTAACTACAGATTATTTGGGCTCCAAATACTTTTCTCTTAAATGCACTACCGTCTTGGCCTTGCTTCTTGCTCTTTTGTGTTTTTGAGGCTGACGAATATGCACTGAGGGGGATCTGTTCTTCAGTATTAACTGTGGAAATATGCTCTGGAGGGATTCTTTGGTCATGTACATTTCACTAGACCTGAAATATGTTTGTTCTTGGGTAATGAATGAATTACAACTGTGTCGCAATGTGATGCTGCACTCTTGATTATTTTCAATTTAACTGAAGAAGAGTTACTGTCAGATAATTCCTTAAAATGAAACTCCACTTTGCTTCACGTGTGAACCTTTTCATAATGTAAAACTAGAAAACCTAGAGTTTCGCTATGGAACAGACCCTAAGCATGATGCTGATCCTGAGCTGTCAGCACACACCTGAGCTTGTTGAAGAAGTGAAAATGAATTTCAAGCCTGCCCCGGTTTACCTAATAGGGACAAACTTGACTCTCTGTCATGCTCAGCCAATATCAAAGTCAAAATTCATAGTAACATTATTTAGCCCTTTTGTAGCTGTTCTCTAGTTATAGTCATGGTATCTATAGATGTGTGAGAAGAACAAAACATTGCTCTTAAGACTTGAGAAGTTTACTGGGAAAATGAAGGGAGCTGGATATTTGAAATATTTTCTTATTTTCTATTTTTTTAGGAAGACCTTGTAATTTATCTTTGTTATAATGAATATTACAAAAAGTCTTATGTGTGGGAAAGCTCAAAATGCACAAAATAAGTGGAAAAGAGGGAATAACTATCTTCAAAGTGTCTAGTGTTCTGAAGGCTGCATGGTGTGCAGATGCCTACAATCTTACTACCTATAAATTTCTCTGATTTTCCTTAACATTGTGCAATTGTTCAAACTGCTTATAGTTTTAATGGCTTCTGTTATTCTTTTTTCTGGGGAGAAATCTTTTTGTCTGAATATCAGATTGAGTGGTCACTACTTGAATTGAATAAATGGAGGCAGAAATATCCTGACAGTGTACCAAACAAGACCTGTGTGTATAATGTGAGTTCTTTCTTTTCAATTTTAGAATCAACCTTGTCCTATGTTAGGCAGCTGGAGGCAAGAGTAAGACAGCTGGAAGAAGAAAATCGCATGCTGCCCCAGGTGGGTGACTTCCAGAAGCTCATAGCTAGTCAGTGTCATTTGAGCTGTAGCATTTTATTTGGAATTGAAAGTCTCAATTACATTTTCTCCTTTAAATGATAGAAATCATTTTGTGAATAGCCATTCATCAATATAGAGCGTGATTACTTTCCATAATGACCATCACATTGTCCAGATTCTTAAGTGTGATAGTGAAGGGTACAGATGTCTAAAATAAGAATGTAAACTCATTTTGAAAGGAAGAAGAAAGAGAAACTGAGAAGTAGAAAGTGCTTTGATGGTACTGCTCACATCCATCCTGCATGTTGTTGGTGAATATAGGGAAGGGACTCTGATTTAAATGGAAAATGTGCTAATTTATGAGCTAGGGAAAGCTGCAGGTAGTTTGAAGATTTCATATTTTCATTAAATGAGTACTTTCTAAAATTGTTTGTGATATAATTGAACTCTTTCAGTGCAACAAAGCAATGACAGTAATTGACAGTTTTTACTTTGGGGCTTAATTTTGTTTCCCTGATGAATGTAAAATGGCACTTTTTCTGGGATTTAATGCCTTGCCGTATATTTTACTTAAACATTTTCCATGGGCTGATATGTTGGTGACAATGATGTTGGTTGAGGTCGTGGTTCTTGGGAATATTTTATTGACGAGTTGAACAAATCTACTGATTCTAGCTCGGTTTCCTTGATAGACAGGTAAACAGTAATGTGTTTTAATATTTCATAAAGAGGAGTTGTCTCAGCATTTAGTCACTGGTGTTCTTTCTACATTCTGGTGACTATTTCTATTTCATAAGCGACTAAGAGAAAATTAAACCTCACACAGCTAGTAAATCGTTTAAATGTCAAGACAAAGACTGTTTCTAATTCAGGAGAAGATATGTAAACATTAATACAAAGACCTAATTAACGCAAAGGCTTTGGAAAGATATTTTAGGTCTTTTTAACCTTGTGTTTTTAAACTAGTTTTGCTCACTGGTGATGATTTGGGCTGTCAGGTACTGCATGTGGGAGTGCTTCTCTCTTTCTTCCACTGGCCAGTCACCCAGCTGGAAGTCATGAGATTAAATGAAATGAGTCTATTTCTCACCCTTCTCAAACTATGCATACGTCAATGCTCATGATGACAGAAAGGGTTATTTTCATTATGAAATAAAATATTACCGGTAAAGTTTTTTCCTGGGCTCTTCTACACTTTTCATTTTTTAAATTTCTTTGCCATTTTCCCTTTTATGTTGGATTCAGAGTATGAATGTGCTAATACCCTTAACTGACAACATCTAACTTCTCTGTCCCAAGAAACCTAAAAGATGTAATTAGTGTATGTTATATATGGTTATACCATCTCTGAGGCACCTGGGAATGTAAGTGATAAGAAAGAGGAAAAAAAAGAGAGATGTTTCTTGGTTCTGAGTGGGAACTGAAACTCATACTGAATATTGAATGTGTGTATGTGTGCTGTCTTATTGAAAAAGAGGCACAAAAAAATGGGAAAATAATTATGATTGATTTTTTAAAAAATCTGTGAAAGTGAGTGTTAGAGATCTTGAAGGGAAATCAGAAGAGTCCTCAACTATAGTTGATCTGTGTGTGCGTATTTAAATGCTTGCACAGTTAAAAGTAGAAGAGGTTAAACAACTTTCCATATTCCTATGATTTTAAATGCATTGCTATTTTTTTATCAAAAAAGACTTGTTGTTTTTGCTTTTCTCCTCAAGAAATGTCTAAGAAAGACCATGTTTTACTGAACCTAACGTGTTATTGATGTGGGAGGCACCATTATCATACGTACTATTCAGAAAGTAAAAAGATGTTGTCAGTTATACCATGTCAGATTCTTGCTGATTTCAGTGATGTTAAAATGGAAAAACAATGTTTTAGAATTAAACAGCTTTTTATGTGTCCAAAGTACTTTAATGCAAAGAAAATCTACTGTTTGAAATACGCAATTGGACGTATGCAACTAATATAATAGATCTATCTCAATTCAAAAACATTATTTCTGTTAAATTTCTATATTTGAGAATGTTGCCTTCATTCATAGCTAAGATAGATAGGTATGATAGAAGCACCATTTGCAACTACTTGTATAAACTCAACTGAAATGAACATGGACAGTAGGTGAGATCTGAGGATGGAAAACAGTAAATGGACCTCAGAGCAGTGGGAATGATGTCAAGTGAATCCTTGTGGAAGTCTGAGACTTTGGCTGACTAACACAAAGGCATATGTAACTTATTCTTAGATGTTTATTGGTACTAAAACAAATAATTGTGAGATTTCCCTGCAGAAACGATTCTGACTGCATGATGTGAGCTGATTTGCAAGGTCAGTTCATTGCGACAGGCTGACACCCTTGCATAAATTAGTATCAATATCTGAACACTTGATTTCCAATTATAAGAGCCTGTTCACTGTGCCTTGATTAGAAGGTACTGTTTTTTTTACTCCCAAGTTTATAAAAATATGCCCACTTGTCTTTGGATAAACAGGAATAAGAATATAGTTGGCAATTGGAATTCCAAGTGTATCAGATACCATTTGTGGCTGTAGCGAGGTCCTTTGCTGTTAGTTTAGTATTTAGACTAATTACATAAAACCTTTTCCTGAAGAAATCTCCATCATGTTTACTTTTATTACTTACATAAAATTGTTTATAATAAACAGAAAGTCACAACTTTACCCTAGAAATACATATTTAAAGATAAACGATAAACAGGATGAATGTCATCAGTGTTTGTGGGTTTTCCTCTGGTTAGGTGCAAAGGCTTCCATTCCTTGATATGTAAATGACAAGTTTCCTCCCAGCTCTTGTATTTCATAGGCCTAAGTATAATTAAAGCTTAGGTCCAGTCTTATACCCGTGCAAAGTTACTAGGTCCTAGAATGAACGGTTTTTTAGAAAATAGAAAAATGCAGTGAAGACTGAGTTTGGTTCTATCTGGTGGTGAAGAGGAGCTCCCAGGAGGCATGGATGAAATGTCAGTATGGGTGCTGTGGCAGGTCACCACCTAGTAAGCACAGAGCTCTTTGCTCTGCCGCGGCCTTTACAGTATCCTCCAAGAGTCGCTGAGCTACTCTGTAAGTCCAGTTAGTAAATGCAATATCCCAAATGTATCCTAAAGTAAGAACTGTCTCATTAATTTCAGAAAATGCAGTGTTATTTACCTAGGTATTATTTGAAAAGAAAATACCTTTTTATTTTGTTTTGTGAGGAAGACAACATGAGGTCTACCCTCCTAATAGATTTTTAAGTGCATAATACAGTATTGTTATCTATAGGCATGATGTTGTACTTTAGATCTCCAGAATGTACTCCTCTTGCATAATGGAAATTTTATACGTGTTGATTAGTGACTCCCTATCTCTCCCTCCTCCTCTCCCAGCCCCTGGCAACCACCATTCTGTTCTTTGCTTCTGTGAGTTTGACTGTTAGACACCTCATATATAAGTGGAATCATGTGGTATTTGTCCTTTTGTGACTGGCTTATTTCTCTTGCCATAATATTACCATTTGATCCAGCAATCCCACTTCCAGATATTCACCCAAAAGAATTGAAATCAGGATCTCAAAGAGATGTTAGCACTCCTATGTCTATTGCAGCACTATTAACCGTAGCCAAGGTATGGAAGCAACTTTAAATGTACATCAACAGATGAATAGATAATGAAAATGTGGTATAAACATATAATGGATCATCATTCAGGCATTTAAAAAAGAAGAAACAACAAGCGTAAACCCTGAAAATGCTTTTTTGAAAGTTGGTATAAGTGATCACTAAAGATATCCTGGACCTGGGATATTCTTCCTTGAATACATAAACTAACATGAACATTTTTTTACAGATCATGTCTAAAAATATTTCAAACAATTGCATCTACCCTCTCATAATATATACACGTAATCGTAAAACTGCTCAGACTGGTCTGTCAGCTCCACTATGTACATATTTAATACGATATGAACCCTAAATGAAGATTGTATGTTACTTAAATAAATGTAGCTGCTATCTTTGAAATTTTAACTTTCAAATCCAATGAGGTAGAGTCACTCACAATGTCGTAAGTAAGCATTTATAAATAAAAGACCTGAGAAAGTGTAAAGTTGTAGTTGTAAGGAATTTTATGTCAAATTTAAAAGCAGCATATCATCTCATGTATGTTTACACATAAACACAAGCTTGCTCTTTGTTTGACAATTATGACACAAGTCATTAATTTTCAAATCTGATTAGAACCTTACGTATCAGATTGGACACTCCCCTCCTTTAGAAAAAGCATCTAAGGTTCACAAAGTTTGGGAGTATAGTCCTGGTCAGACAACTAATTTACAGACAGACTCAGGCTAAGACATAGGCCTATTCAACGTTCTTTCTAGTGTACACACAGTGCCTCCTTTAATTATTTCATACCATTAACTTAATTCACTGGAATTAAGCTGCTAAATCTATTTTTATCTTATTGTTGAATTCTTTTTTTTACACTTTTCTTAAAAATTAACATTGGATCTGCTTAGCCATCTAAGATTTGTTAGACGTTTATTTTCTCTTCCTGCTTTAAGGGAAATACTGTTCTGCAAGCCATGGTATCCATCATAAATGAAAGAAAAATGCATTTTAGAGCCTTCTTCTCCCTCCTTTTCCCAAATACTTCAGAATCATAAAGTTTTATTGTACAAGCACACAGACCCGTATCTTCATGAAAAATTCATACTTGAAAGAATGTGGTCAGAAAGGGTCTTTCTATTCAGATGATTTGGAGATAGGTGAGTAGGGAAACAGAGATACAGTCGTGGTTTTCAAGGTATATCCCAGTGACAGCTGATATTTTAGCCTTCATCTGAAAACCTTGCTTGGATCTCTCTACTCATTCCATTGTCCTTTTCTTGATGGTTAGTTACAAAGGTTTTTTGACCCAGACCTAGCCAATATGTTTATGTGCTATGTGTGCAAAGCAGTCTGTTCAAGGAGAAAATATCTTAAAGTGGATGATGAGGAATACCTATCTGATGATTATTATAAATAATACTATCCTTTGAAGACATCAGTTGCTTTTTAGATACAACCATAACATAAAAACTAATATTTCTAAAGCTATTTTCACCTATCTTGTGTTGAGTTTGGATTTTGCATTATGGAGAGGGCTAGAGACAGGAATAAGCAGTTTGCTGCAAATCCAAAGTCAATTAAGTACATTTGTTACAAGTCTTACTGGGAAATTTGTTTTTTTCTTCTAGTCCTCTGGCACCAACATCGGCTTGAAAAGCACTGTGTGTCCTTTGTGCCCCAGTGACCGTCTCCAGAACAAACCCCCCACCTCTTGAGACCACCATTTTAATTTTAGAGCCAGTTTCCAGAAGCAGTGTAGGTGCCTAGTGTGCTATGCCTGCCCTGTGCTCTGGGTTCAGCAAATCTGTTTGAAAGGCACTGGCAACTTGGATCACCACTGACTGGGCCCTTTTCAGCAAGTGTTTCTATTTCTGTTGTGCTAGCACACACACATGAGTCTAATTTTAGGAAGGGAAATGAAAAAATCTCCTTGTCGAGTAATTTGGTTGCAGTGTAGCCTCAACAATGCAGTCTCTCAGTGCTTGGGAGGCAGGGCCATTTCCAGAGCATTTTCTGAACAAAGGAAAGAAGCGGTCACCATTGCCAGAAGTGCCAAGGAGGGTACACAGGAGCTGACGAAATCGAGCCCCTCACTTCCATGGCAACATAGCCCAGGTCCAGCGTCACATCTCGGAAAATCTCCCTCACCTGTGTGCTTATGCATATTGCCAGCGTGCTGGGCAGAGATTGGGGGCTTTGGGTGGGGGTGGGGGGGTTCTTTCCGACATGTAGATTTCCCTCCTGTGCTTTTCCTGTGTTGCTGTGGAGGTATTTATTTATTGTGTCGCTCTTTCTCCTTTCTACATTTTCTGACTTTATGTTTTGCAAGTCATTTCTGCCTTATCAGGTTGTAAATATATGGCTCTTCTAGGGTTAGAATTGCTCTGGAAGAAAAAAGAAAAATTCAGTAACTATTGCACAAAAGCAGACACAGAGTAGTGCTTTTCAGGATGCTTAAAGTGAGTGGTGGTACCCTTCAGTTGTTATTTGCATGGAAATTACCGTTGTGGTGCTCACGAGGAGTAACTTGTGCAAAAAAATTTTTCCATGGATAGCAAGTCTAATTATGTTGCACAACCTGAGTAGAATCTGGATGCTACTGACAGAAGAAATTAGTTAAATCCGTTAAGGGTTGGTTGCTGCTAGAGTCATATTTGGGGGAAAAAAATGGACTCCACCAGAGAAATAGTGCTTGTGGATTACAGTTTTCTCTAAATCACCATGATTTATATAATTAAAGAAAAGGGGGAAAAAAGCTTTTATGTATAGTTCAATAGAGTTTTCAGAGGACAGATGGGTGCTACACAAGTGGTGTGGGTGTATTGGAATAAAACAGACAAATGGATATGGAAAGTAAATTGATGGGGGAAAGTCATGTTGGAGAACCTAAATACATGGAGACTGGATTAAGGGAAAAATGAAAACCTATCAGAGAAAATATCAAAGAGAGTAGAGCTCATAGGAAAAATATCTAAGGCAACATGGAGTCTCTCAAAGTGAAGGGATTTAAAACATTCTTCTGTGACCCCTCATGCATAAGAATTCTTGTTTGAGACTCTGCTACATGATGAGAAATCTTATTTCTAATGAGAGAAAATAGGTGAAATAGAAATGCAACAGGAAGCATAGCTATACTACTTATTAAACTTATTAATAGAATTATTGAATTTAAAAGGTACTCCATTATTAGGGACTGTGGTATCAATTATTCATATTTTACAGTGTTGCCTTTTTATAGCTATACTGGTATGTTAATAATTCTATCACTAGGGCATATTTTAAAAAATGTTTTTGATTTGTAATAGCCATAAAAATAGCAGCATTTTTGTTACCTGTCCTTGGCAGAATTTGTCACCAGAAATGATGGGACTCTCAGCACAAAGTTTTGCTGCGTAGTAATATCAACTAGAATCATAGGTATTTGAATGAGAAGCAATATGGAGGAATATCTGGGGAAAATGTGAGATGGAACTATAAGAGAAATTAATGTTTTCTTGTCCTATAGAAATGGCTCTCTACTCTTTTTTTTTTTTTAAATCCAGAATAGAGTCAAAACATTTTTGTAAAATAAAGATGAAACAATCTTTCCTTTTCTTGTTCCTTTCTAAGGAAAACAGTCTCATAGGAAGTAGTGGAAAATACTGTGTAATATTCAACTTGGGGATTAAATTAAGTAAATTAAATGTGAATACTATTGAAATAAGGATATCAAAAAACCATAAATTATGAAAACTTGGCTTAGTTGATACTTGTAAAATTGTGGAGACTCCCATTGAAGCACAGTTACACTTTGATCTCCATTTCCTGCTGGAGGTCACACTACTTCCCTGATGGATGAGAGGCATCTGAACCATGCTGTCCTCCTCTTCATTCTGTTTCAAACTTTTCCTACAGTGGGGTTTAGGCATTTTTCATTTATGAGTCTAAATGTGCAGTTTGTTTCTTTACTGTAGCTTGAGGAAAGTGCATAGCTTATAACACAATAAAAATTAAAATTGGTGCCTCTTAATAATTGGTAGTTACCTATATGCTCAAAATGTAAAGTAGGCAAATATAAATGCAATATAGGCAATATCTATATTGCCTAAGTATACATACAATATAAATAATAAATGTAATATAAGCAAATAATTATATTCTTTGACAAAGTAAGACAGTTTAAGGCAATAAATTTCTAAGTGATTTGAAACTTTCCTAAATTATATTTTAAAAGCTATCATTGTGTGGAAAATAAGCAAAACATAACTAAGTCATTTTTAGAAAGCTGAGACATAGTCAGCCATGACTTTGGACTCTTATTAATAATCAAGAAATTAAAGGAGTCGCTGTGAATATGCTAGAACAAACACTGAATAGGAATTACAAGAACTAGGACTTGGCCTAATGAGCTGTTGGACCAGGATGCTACCCTAACCTGAACCTTAAATGCCTTGACTAAAAAAGAGGATTGTCAAAGGTAATGTGGAAGGTTCTGCTCAGTTCTGCAAATCCATAACTCTTTAACCAGAGAAAGTTTGTGTCTGTGTAATGTATACACAAAAGAGGTGTGCCCCTTTTATTTTTGATACAAAGTTCCCTAAAACTACAACTTGACACTCTATTGGATCTTTTATTACAGGTGTATTGTGGGTTATTCTACCTCATTGTGTTCTAGTTAATAAAATTTCATCAGATAGCTATTAAATTTAAGTAACATACAGTCTTGTGTATAAATCTTTGAGGCTTATATCACATCTAGTATGCATGTAATGGGGTTCACATACTAGTCTGGGCAGTGCTAGCTTATATATATTTTGAGAGAGAATGTGCAATCCCCGTAATGTTTTTTTTTTATTCTTTACATAAAATTATATGTAATGAACATAAAGGCACTAGTTTTCCCCAACAATGTACATATTTAAAAATAACCAAGAGGAATGTAATGAATGCTTATGGATTTCTGTCTGGTCAGATACAAAGGCCTCTGTTTCTTCATTGGTAAGTGTGGTTCCTTTCAGCCCTGAACATTCCGAGCCCAAGGATAAATAAAAGCATGTGTCTGTCGTATACCCATGCAAAGTTACCAAGTCCCAGAATGAAGGGGTCTGTAGTCAAGAACAGATAGAGAAATGTAGTGCGATTGAGTTGGTTCCATATAGTGATCAAGAGGACCCCAAGGGAAGCATGAATGGGTTACACTCATCACCCAGTGAGCACAGGCTCTTCGCTCTGCCATGCTCTCCGTGGCACCCCATAAGCATTGCTGAGCTGTACTCGCCATCCAATTTGTGAGCACAGCATTTGAAAGGGAGCACAAAAGTATGAACAGCCCTATTACTTTTTTTTTTCTTTTTTTTTAAATTTATTTATTTATTTATTTTTATTATTATTTTTTGGGGGGGTTACACCAGGTTCAATCATCTAGTTTTATACACATATCCCCGTATTCCCTCCCTTCCTTGACTCCCCCCCCCCTCGAGTCCCCCCCACCCTCCCTGCCCCAGTCCTCTAAGGCATCTTCCATCCTCGAGTTGGACTCCCTTTGTTATACAACTTCCCACTGACTATTTTACAGTTGGTAGTATATATATGTCTGTGCTACTCTCTCGCTTCGTCTCAGTTTCCCCTTCACCCCCCGCCCCCTCCCATACCTCGAGTTCTCCAGTCCATTCTCTATATCTGCATCCTTGTTCTTGTCACTGAGTTCATCAGTACCATTTTTAGATTCTGTATATGTGAGTTAGCATACAATATTTGTCTTTCTCTTTCTGACTTCACTCTGTATGACAGATTGTAGTTCTATCCACCTCATTACATATAGCTCCATCTCATCCCTTTTTATAGCTGAGTAATATTCCATTGTATATATATGCCACATCTTCTGTATCCATTCATTTGTTGATGGGCATTTAGGTTGCTTCCATGTCCTGGCTATTGTAAATAGTGCTGCAATAAACATGATGGTACAAGTTTCTTTTGGGATTATGGTTTTCTTTGGGTATATGCCCAGTAGTGGGATTACTGGATCATATGGTAGTTCTATTTGTAGTTTTTTAAGGAACCTCCAAATTGTTTTCCATAGTGGCTGTACCAACTTACATTCCCACCAACAGTGCAAGAGAGTTCCCTTTTCTCCACACCCTCTCCAACATTTGTGATTTCCAGATTTTGTGATGATGGCCATTCTGACTGGTGTGAGGTGATACCTCATTGTGGCTTTGACTTGCATTTCTCTGATGATTAGTGATGTTGAGCATCTTTTCATGTGTGTGTTGGCCATCTGTATGTCTTCTTTGGAGAAATGTCTATTTAGGTCTTCTGCCCATTTGTGGATTGGGTTATTTGCTTTTTTGGTATTCAGCTTCATGAGCTGCTTGTATATTTTGGAGGTTAATCCTTTGTCCATTGTTTCATAGGCAATTATTTTTTCCCATTCTGAGGGTTGCCTTTTAGTCTTGTTTATGGTTTCTTTCACTGTGTAAAAGCTTTTAAGTTTCATGAGGTCCCATTTGTTTATTCTTGATTTTATTTCCATGATTCTAGGAGGTGGGTCCAAAAGGATCTCGCTTTGATGGATGTCATAGTGTTTTGCCTATGTGTTCCTCTAGGAGTTTTATAGTGTCTGGCCTTCCATGTAGGTCTTTAATCCATTTGGAGTTTATTTTTGTGTATGGTGTTAGGAAGTGTTCTCATTTCATTCTTTTACATGTTTCTGTCCAATGTTCCCAGCACCACTTATTGAAGAGGCTGTCTTTTTTCCATTGTATACTCGTGCCTCCTTTGTCAAAGATAAGGTGCCCATATGTGTTTGGGCTTACTTCTGAGTTCTCTATTCTATTCCATTGATCTTCCTTTCTATTTTTGTGCCAGTACCATACTGTCTTGATCACTATGGCCTTGTAGTATAGTTTGAAGTCAGGAAGCCTGATTCCACCAACTCCATTTTTCCTTCTCAAGATTGCATTGGCTATTCGGGGTCTTTTGCGTTTCCATACAAATCGTAAGATTTCTTGCTCTAGTTCTGTGAAAAATGCCATTGGTAATTTGATAGGGATTGCATTGAATCTGTAAATTGCTTTGGGTAGTACAGTCATTTTCACGATGTTGATTCTTCCAATCCAGGAACATGGTATGTCCCTCCATCTGTTTGTGTCGTCTTTGATTTCTTTCATCAATGTCTTAAAGTTTTCTGCATACAGATCTTTTGCCTCCTTAGGCAGGTTTATTCCTAGGTATTTTATTCTTTTTGTTGCAATGGTGAATGGGAGAGTTTCCTTAATTTCTCTTTCTGCTCTTCCGTTGTTAGCGTATAGGAATGCAAGAGATTTCTGTGCATTAATTTTGTATCCTGCTACTTTACTAAACTCATCAATTAGTGCTAGCAGTTTTCTGGTAGAGTCTTTAGGGTTTTCTATATATAATATCATGTCATCTGCAAAGAGTGACAATTTGACTTCTTTTCCAATTTGTATTCCTTTTATTTCTTTTTCTTTTCTGATTGCTGTGGCTAAAACTTCCAAAACTATGTTGAATAATAGTGGTGAGAGTGGACACCCTTGTCTTGTTCCTGTTCTTAGAGGGAATTCTTCCAGTTTTTCCCCATTGAGAACGATGTTGGCTTTTGGTTTTTCATATATGGCTTTTATTATGTTGAGGTAATTTCCTTCTATGCCCATTTTCTGGAGAGCTTTTATCATAAATGGATGTTGAACTTTGTCAAAAGCTTTTTCTGCATCTATTGAAATGATCATATGGTTTTTATCCTTCAATTTGTTGATATGATGTATCACATTGATTGAGTTGCATATATTGAAGAATCCTTGCATCCCAGGGATAAACCCCACTTGCTCATGGTGTATGATTTTTTTCATGTGCTGTTGGAGTCTGTTAGCTAGTATTTTGTTGAGGATTTTTGCATCTATATTCATCAGTGATATTGGTCTGTAGTTTTCTTTTTTTGTGACATCTTTGCCAGGTTTTGGTATCAGGGTGATGGTAGCCTCGTAGAATGAGTTTGGGAGTGTTCCGCCTTCTGCAATATTTTGGAAGAGTTTGAGAAGGATAGGTGTTAACTCTTCTTGAAATGTTTGATAGAATTCGCCCCTGAACCCATCTGGTCCTGGGCTTTTGTGTGTTGGGAGATTTTTAATCACTGCCTCAATTTCTGTACTTGTGATTGGTCTGTTCATGGTTTCTATTTCTTCCTGGTTCAGTCTTGGAAGATTGTATTTTTCTAAGAATGTATCCATTTCTTCCAGGTTAACCAATTGATTGGCATATAGTTGCTTGTAGTAGTCTCTCATGATCTTTTGTATTTCTGAGGTGTCCGTTGTGACTTCTCCTTTTTCATTTCTAATTCTGTTGATTTGCATCTTCTCCCTTTTTTTCTTGATAAGTCTGGCTAATGGTTTATCAATTTTGTTAATCTTCTCAAAGAACCAGCTTTTAGTTATATTTATTTTTCTTATGGTTTCTTTCCTTTCTTTTTCATTTATTTCTGCTCTGATCTTTATGATTTCTTTCCTTCTGCTCCCTTTGGGGTTTCTTTGTTCTTCTTTCTCTAGTTGTTTTAGGTGTAAGGTTAGGTTGTTTATTCGATAATTTTCTTGTTTCTTAAGGTAGGACTGTATTGCTATAAACTTCCCTCTTAGAACTGCTTTTGCTGCGTCCCATAGGTTTTGGGTTGTTGTGTTTTCGTTGTCATTTGTTTCTAGATATTTTTGGATTTCCTCTTTGATTTCTTTAGTGATTTCTTGGTTGTTTAACAGTGAATTGTTTAGCCTCCATGAGTTTGTATTTTTTGCAGTTTTTTTCCTGTAATTGATATCTAGTCTCATGGCGTTGTGGTCTGAGAAGATGCTTGATATGATTTCAATTTTCTTGAATTTGCCGAGGTTTGATTTGTGACCCAAGATGTGATCTATCCTGGAAAATGTTCCGTGTGCACTTGAGAAGAATATGTAGTCTGTCATTTTTGGATGGAATGTCCTATAAATGTCAATTAAGTCGAGATGGTCTAATGTGTCATTTAAAGCTTGTATGTCTTTATTTATTTTCTGTTTGGATGATCTGTCCATTGATGTAAGTGGGGTGTTCAAGTCTCCCACTGTTATTGTGTTACTGTTGATGTCCCCTTTTATAGCTGTTAGCATTTGCCTTATGTATTGAGGCGCTCCTATATTGGGGGCATAGATATTTACCATTGTGATATGTTCTTCTTGAATGGATCCCTTGATCATTATGTAGTGTCCTTCCTTGTCTCTTGTAATAGTCTTTACTTTCAAGTCTAATTTGTCTGATATGAGTATTGCTACTCCAGCTTTCTTTTGACTTCCATTTGCATGGAATATCTTTTTCCATTCCTTTACTTTCAGTCTATATGTATCCCTTGGTCTGAAGTGCGTTTCTTGTAGGCAGCATATAGAAGGGTCTTGTTTTTGTATCCATTCAGCCAGTCTGTGTCTTTTGGTTGGAGCATTTAATCCATTTACATTTAAGGTGATTAATGACATGTGTGTTCCAATTACCATTTTCTGAATTGTTTTGGGTTTGTATTTGTAGGTGTTTTCCTTTTCTTGTGTGTCCTACTTAGAGAAGTTCCTTTAGCACTTGCTGTAAGGCTGGTTTGGTGGTGCTGAATTCTCTTAACTTTTGCTTGTCTGTAAAGCTTTTGATTTCTCCCTCAAATCTGAATGAGATTCTTGCTGGGTAGAGTATTCTTGGCTGTAGGTTTCTCTCTTTCAGGACTTTCAGGATATCCTGCCATTCCCTTCTGGCCTGCAGAGTTTCTGTAGAAAGGTCAGCTGTTATCCTGATGGGTTTTCCCTTATATGTTGTTTGTTGCTTTTCTCTTGCTGCTTTTAATATTTTTTCTTTGTGTTTAATTGTCGTTAGTTTGATTAATATGTGTCTTGGTGTATTTCTCCTTGGGTTTATTCTGTATGGGACTCTCTATGCTTCTTGGACTTGGTGAATTATTTCCTTTCCCATGTTGGGGAAGTTTTCCACTAGAACCTCTTCAAATATTTTCTCAGACCCTTTCTTTTCTTCTTCTTCTGGGATGCCTATAATTCGAATGTTGGTACGCTTAACGTTATCACTGAGGTTTCTAAGACTGTCTTCTAATCTTTTATTCTTTTTTCTTTTTCCTGCTCTGTGTCGTTTATTTCCCCCATTCTATCTTCCAACTCACTTATTTGTTCTTCTGCCTCAGTCATTCTGCTGGTTATAGCATCTAGAGTATTTTTAATTTCAGTTATTTTGTTATCCATTGCTGTTTGTTTTTCTGAGTTCTTATGAACTGTTTCTTGTACTTTCTCTATTTTGTTATTGAGATTTTGTATCATTTTTACTATCATTACTCTGAATTCTTTTTCAGGCATTTTTCCTATTTCCTCTTCATTTATTTGGTCTTGTGGGTTTTTTTCCTGCTCCTTTCCCTGCATGGTGTTTCTTTGTTTCCTCATGGTTGTCCAAACTTTTGGGGTTGCTTGTCCTGGCGATAGAGGTGTTTATAGAAGACTGTCCAAGCCTCAGACTAATGTCCAAGTATTGGATTAAACGAATATTAAGTCTAGGAAACAGATACATGTATAAGACACACAATTACTGAATCCGTTAGGACATAAGGCTCTAGAAAGACCTGACAGAACCCCAGTGTGCTATCAGATATTCAAAGAGAAACCCAACAGAAATTGACAACTCCTATTACTTTTTAAAAATGTAGTATTATCTACGAGGTATTATCATTTGAGAAGGAAATGCCTTTTCAGAGTTGGTACCAATGATAGTTAAAGATCATTGGAATTTAGGATATTCTCTCCTGAGCACCTAAACTAATGTAAACATTTTCTTAAAAAAAAAATCACATTTAAAAATATTTCAAATGATTTCCTATAACAATGGAGAATGATATTTCACAAAGTTTTTAAAATTATGATGGAAGAGGATACCAATATAGGAAATGTTAGAAAATCAACTTTTATTTACCTCTAATTTATACCAAGACTATGTGTATTCTTAATTTTAAAATGTAACATACTTTTCAGGAATTTGATTCTGAGAGAGGCCCAAATAAATTACTGTGAAAAACAGAGGACAAATATGAGGGATCATACAGTAGTCTTTTGCAATGTGACCAGACTGAGGAGAATAACGCAGGAGGCCCTGCATGTGAATCAAATGGCAGCTATCCTGGCATCCACAGAAGGAAGAAAATGTTCCTTCAAAGGAAACTGATTTATTGTAGATGATTGTAGACTGTAGGCTAAAGCATCTGAAATAACAGCCAGCAACTACTAGACTGGGTCTTTCTTTAGATTTTGTGGTTGACATAGAGAGTGAAAGAAAAATGGTAGGAGGTACATTGCGAGACAGGGATCAGTGTCGCTTTTACCGTCCACATGGACTTTTTATATATTATCTTTTAGATTTTGTGCCATGGAACCTGTATAAACTAGTAGCATGTTGACATATGAAGCTAATTAAAGTATGTGTAGAGAAGCAGCATGAAGAAAGAGAACGTATGAAATAAATTATAGGCTTCCCCTTAATTCTTTTATGACTTAAGGGCCTTTAGTGTCTGCGTAAATAATTCTTAGTATATTTAGGGTTTACTTTAGAGTTTAATCTAGAAATTCTACAACCTAGTTTATACATTGCTAAGCAATGGAGTACTTTGTAAAACAACCCACCCCCATGTGTAAATGTGGTGTTCCTCAAAGTCATGGTAGGCTGTGTTTGCTCAGGACAGGGTGGGTGGATGGGATCGGTGCACTCAGCCTCTGGGAGCCTGCCTTTGGGAGCAGCTCCCTCCTCAAGTGTACAGGTTTCCCTATCCTCCATAGTCTGGTCCTGTCTTTGGCTGTTGACTGGCTGCTACAGTGATGTCCTGGTCCTTCCCCAGGGCTCCTATGATCAGGTCTCTCAACGTTCCCTGGGCTAAGATTCCCCGACTGCTGCTTGTGATCCACCTCGTTCCAGGCCCAGAGACTATAGAAAAAGTACTTCTTACCACAGGGTCCTAGTGTTAAAGCCCAGAATCGGAAGTGGGAATGAAGAGGTACTATTAGCGAGGGGACAGTCTCTTCAAAGATCGTTCCTCCCTTCTGAAAGTACTTCATTATCCTTGGTTCAAGTGTCTCTCCCGGGTCTAATTCTTTCCTTTGGGAGAACGTCTTGTCCCCACACTTTTCCGATACCTCACCAAAAATCCACTCATCTCAGATGCTTTTGATTTCAGGAGTACTTAGTCGAGGCACACAGATCATCAAGCCCTCTTTCAGAATTCTGATCCTCTTTCAGATTTTTGTAACTACCATAATGTAGTTTAGTGGAGTAGAAGCAACTTTCGAATTATTATTTTTAAAAAGAAAAATAAAATACAAGGAGATGCTAACCTTGCTTAAAATTCTTGGACTAATTAGTATTTTGTAGTTTTATTCATCCAGCTATTGCTCTTAGCAGTTTATTCGAAAAAAGATTAGATACAGAAATGTAAGGATCATGGAAGAAATGTAAATCTGATTTAAATGTAGTATAGCAAATAAAGGAATTTGATACTGTCTTTTCTTGACCTGAGATGCCTCTCATTTGCAACAGAACAACATGTGAGGCAGAAGTTCTAATGTTTGACAGATAACAAATAAGTAATAAACTCAGGACCAGATGGGAGCCATCCTGGACTTATATAAAAGCTGGCTCTAAGAAAGGCTTTTTAATAGTCAAAATATTTCAGCTGTTTTTGACATTCAAGGCAGGTGTGTCTTAATGTCAAAAAGAGAATTTTTTTTATTTAAACATTTTTATATGCTAGGAAATTTAATAACCCTAACTACAGAAAAACATAAGATATACACTCAGAAATAAATCACAACTCCAGTAAATCTGATCACAAATAAATTGTGTGGGAATGATGGGTCTTTATCCTTTTGGGTGCCAGGCACGTATTGAGTGCCAGAAGTTAACAGAAGCTACAGTTAGAATTTGGATGTTTTCTTTCTGACAGAGTTTTAGACAGTGGGGGCTTTAGCAACTTTGCTTTTTGAAATTTGTTATATTGTTTGGGACAAATTCCAGTCACTTTCAGCCCCTGTTCTCATCCCACTTCTATTTGAATGCACAATTCCTTAACCAGCAAAACTCACATGCATTTGTTGATGAGTTCTGCAAATGGTAAAGTAGTTAGTGATAGCAGCTCACGTTCATTGCCAATTGAAAAGGACCTTGGAGAGGTCGATTTAAGACTGGACCCTCTACTAAACGGTCACTTGCAAAGAAGGTGGCTCATGTGGCCACATGGCATTTGTTTTATTAAAGAGGCTTCTCTTGGTTAGGGAAACCAGTTGAGCTTTTGACCCCTGAGAACAAGATCAAAATGGGCATGAGAGCAGGTAAGGGCAGCTGCCCTTCCGATGTTTTTCAATTAAAATAAGTGCCCTGCTCAGGATCTTGATATTGACAAAGTTCTTCAGAGTCAGTCACCAGAATATGATAAGACATCTCTCAATTCTAGGTGGTTTCTCAGGGCTTCAGGGCTATAAATGATGCCAGTGTAATTTGTGAGTCAATAGACTTTAACTAGTCTTTAAACCGGTAGAAAATGTTCAATTTAGTCATCACATTGATTTTTTTAAAAAAACTTTTATTGAGATATAATTGACATACAATAAACTGCATATATTTAAAGTGTATAATTTGATACTTTTTTTCTTATTAGTAATGTATATATGGCAATCCCAATCTCCCAATTCATCCCACCCCAACGCCTCCCACCCCCCCACTTTCCCCGCTTGGTGTCCATATGTTTGTTCTCTACATCTGTGTCTCTATTTCTGCCTTGTAAACCAGTTGATCTGTACCATTTTTCTAGATTCTGCATATATACATTACTATACGATATTTGTTTTTCTCTTTCTGACTTACTTCACTCTGTATGACAGTCTCTAGGTCCATCCATGTCTCTACAAATGTCCTAATTTCGTTCCTTTTTATGGCTGAGTAATATTCCATTGTATATATGTACCACATCTTCTTTATCCATTCATCTGTTAATGGACATTTAGGTTGCTTCCACGTCCTGGCTATTGTAAATAGTGCTGCAGTGAACATTGCAGTGCATGTGTCTTTTTGAATTATGGTTTTCTCTGGGTATATGCCCAGTAGTGGGATTGCTGGGTCATATGGTTCACATTGATTTTTAATACTTTATTGCCTTATAAAATTATGCTTTTTATTTTAAATGTATCTTTTATGGTAATTCTGTTTTAAGGCATAAATCCTACTGGTTTTAAGTATTTGTTCAGAATCTTAAGTCATTAGGGCCCAAGGAGAGACCCCATTGTAAGTCATGAAAAGGATAGTGTCCAGTTCTTTTATTTGTATATGAAATGATAAGGTTGTAGCCTAAAATGGACCTTTCTTTCTGTGAGAAGCAGCTTGCACCACAGCAGGATGGATCATTTAGAAGAATCTATGACCCTTGAAGCTGGGTCTGCATCAGGGTGCAGACAGTGCACAGGATGTGATGATTGAATCACACATTCTACCCCGGAGGCTTGTTTAGGTCACAAGCACTAACCACAACCTGAATATCAGCTGACATCCTGGGTATTGAACAAACATTGAGTCCATCTTGATACTGATTCCCATTCTGACCTTGGCCCCTATGATTATCTCTATTGCAGGTGAGCATGTATGTATGCACTAATGGGCAGAGGCAAGGTTTGTGTCCAGATTTTCTGGTACCACTAGCCTAGCATTCTTCCCATTTTGCTGAAACTTGTCACATGCCAAATATGTTTCCCTTGAAGCAAGATAGCTATGAAAACACCATGGCCAGCACCATCTCCACCACCATCCCTGACAAACCTCTGGTGTGTTATCACTGGGGTGTGAATTGGGAATTAACCAAGAAACCCAATTTATTTTCTGGTCCATCTGCTTTGCTATTCACTGAGAATTTTCATTGCTCTAATAATGATTTTCTCAGCATGGGAAGATCTCATCCTTTTATCAATCCTAAGGACATTTCTAGCCCCTAGATAAATGATTACTGAGGAAAAAAAATATTCACTTATCACTTATTTTCTGGTTCAATTATAGTTTCTCTTTAAGATGCCTCCTTCTCCAGAAACTTCCCAGACTATTCCAGTCTGCAGTGACCTTATTATCTTCTATACCAGGGGTTGGTGCTTTTTAAGTAAAGGGGCAGATAGTAAACATTTTCAAATTTGTGAGCCATATGTGTGTAGCACCAAAAGAGCTGAAAACAAATGTATAGTATCTAAATGAATGGGTCTGTCGGTGTTCTAAGATGACTCTGTTTATAAAACAGGTGAAAAGGGCTGGATTTAACTCTGGCAGTAGTTTGCCGACTCCTGTCCTACACTAAAAACATTTATGTGTCAATTACTTGGGTTATCTGTTAATGTTATTTTTTTTAAATTTGTCTCATTGTTATATAAATTTTCATTTGTACATGAATAATTTATTGTATGCAAACACTTTTCTCAATAAGTATTATTTATTTTTTCATTGGTTTAAGTTCCTTTGTCTTATCATCCCCAAACCTGCCCTGAGTTATCAGTATCTGGGATTTGAAAAGTGCTGTGACTGAATCAGAGGAGTAGTTGAGCCAAGAGGTAAAGGTATTTTTTCCTAGCAAACTGCTAAGCTTTGGAATGATTTTGTTGGAGATGCTTGCATTTAACTTGAAAAGGCAAGTCCTCCCATATAGGAAGGACAATTGTGGTGCTTACAGATAGGAAATTTGTATTTTTCTGAAATGCATATGTATGGTGACTGAATCTGTACTTTAGTGAGTGATTGATTATATTGCTTTTGTGTCGTGGCTATTCTTGGATGCTTCAAGAGATTTCTGGGAAGATAACATAGGTCAGGCTTGTCTTTAAAATGCTTACCAAATGGCTGGTGGCTTGGAAAGAATGTGAACTGCTATATAGTTCTTCATAGATAAGCAAAATTCTAAATCCATGCTTATCAGTGAATGAGAAAAACCATTTCTGGCTTGGGAGGACATCAGAAATCAATTAATCTCCCTCTTCCCTTAAGTGAGGGCATTTCATGAAAGAATAAGAAATAGGGAGATCACTGATAAGAATTAAGTGAATTCTGTATTTTCAAGTCCTTCATATTAATCTTCTCCTCTCCCATTATCTTTGTCAAATATGTGGTTTTAATTATGGTCTCTGTGTGCTTGGAGAGGAAAGGAAAGAAAAGAAAGGCCTCTGGCCGTTGATACAGTGTCTCTTCCTTCATAGGGGATCTGCAAGTTGCTTTGGAAACAACAGAGGAAGGCAAAGGCTAGTTCACGTCTCCAGCATGTTTCCTGTGGATCAGGAAGGGAGAAGTGAGTGAGAGGACTAGGCAAGTGAGAAGAATCTTCACTTGTCTTTTTCTCTTTGTCATCAGGAGTGACAGTCATCAGAAGAGCCAAGAGGGAGAAGGCAGCTTAAAAAGAGCCAAGTGCATTGGCAATGCTTAGATGGTGACTGATGGCAACCTGGCAATTAGCAAGCCTCTCTCTGTAGCGCTTAGTGTTCTCAGAGTGCCTTGCAATCAGGTTTCTTAGTCCCCCTTCACAGCCACTACATGGAGCTAATTGATAGGCCTCTCCCTTTTAGCACTGAAGACAAGTGACTGGCTGAGGGTCAGGCACTGAGTGGCTTATGGAGCTCATTAGTCCCTGGGCCATCTCTCTCGTGGGTTAACAAAATACTCTTTTTTTTCTTTTTTTCTTTTTTTTTAAGACAGCTCTAGCCAGCCTTGGAAAACTTATTACTACTGGTAGACCTGATTGTTTTCCAGGATGATACTACTGCAAAAATTCTAACTTAAAAATATATATATTTTTAATTTGCTTTAAGGCTTCATAATGTCACTTTTCAAAACTTTTCAGAAAAATTTAGCTGTGCATTTTAAATGTTAGCCCAGTCCTTTATTTAGGTAGTGATCTTAAAATTTTGGCCCTTTTATTCCTCTCAAGTTCTTCACCCAGAGACTTCAGGAGAGACTTAAGGAGAAATAAATTTTTTTAACCAAGCAGACTTGGTTTGTGGCATTAGCTGTGGTCAAACTTTGTATGGAGGGATGAAGTGAAACTGTCTTCTATTTCAGTTATTCTATCTTTTATTCTGAGAATCTCATAGAGGCTAGACAAAAGCAGTAACCTCACTTTTTGGAATGAAAAATGTTAACATTTATTGTTAAATTAGTACAGGGATATTCATTCAATGATGAGTGATTAGTGGGCTTTCTCTGCTTTTCTTAGTAGCACCAGGACAACTGCTAACCAATAGGGAATGGACTTTCTATAGGTCATGGAAGTCTGATGACTTGTATTGGCCATTTATTCATTATTTTACCCCTCAAGTATTTTTTGAGCATCCGTTATATACAGATAATATTTTAGACAGTGGGATACAACCCTGAATAAGAAATTTATGCAGCTTACATTTTAGTAGGTGGATTATTCTTTTAAAACCATAAATACATGTTATTGGGAAGTGATAATTACTGTAAAGAAAACAAAAGCAGGATACAGAATTGGACAGTGACTGCAGTAAGGGGATATTTTACATGGAGTTAGAAAAAGCCTCTCTGAAGAGGACCTGACATCTGAAGAGACCTGAAGGAAGGAAAGGATTATGGCTAGAAAAGAGTATTGCAGTGAGTGAAAACAGCAAGGACAAAAGCCTTAGGTAGGAATGAGATGGGTGTATTTGAGGAACAGGAGTTAGGAGGCTAGAGTGGCGGGAACAGAATGAGTGAGACAGAGAGTGACAAGATGTGAAGTCAGAGATGGGCAGGAAAGAGCCCCTGTGGGCTCTGTTAACCAAGGTCAAGTGTGTGGATTTGGGGTCTGAGTTGATGGAAAGCCATTGGAGGAATTGGGCAAGGGTGTGATATATATTTACATTTCTCAAAGGTCTCTGTGACTATTCGGTCATGACCAGACTGAGGATAGTAGAGGCAGGGGGAAGGGACATAGGGACACTCCACAGGGAGCGCCTTTGGTAGACTGAGAGGGCTGATGGTAGCTTGCACGCGGGGTGGAAATGGGAGGGGGCGTGGGGTTCGCAATGCCACATGTCGCAGCAGCGCTGAGAGCGCTTTATGACACAGCTGATGTGGACTAGAAAGCAAAGGGACGACACATGGCATCACGGGTTGGGCGCCAACAACCCCGGGAGGAACTGTTTACAGAGACTGTGCAGCCAGGGGCAACCTGAAGAAGAATCAAGGATGATCCTTGGATTTTGATCTAAGCAACTGTATGATTGGTGGTGCTTTGTATGGAGGTGGAGAAGACTGGGAGGAACAGGTTAGGGGGTGCAGGGGAATCAAGTTCTTTGGGGCTTGGTAAAGTTGAGTTGTTGGACATCCACGAGGAGATGTCAGATGCAGAGTTAGATGTACACACATGGAACTCAGGGGGAAGAGCCAGGCTGGATTGAAAAATTCGAAAGAATACATGGCTTTGGGACTGAATTAGGAATTTTTGTGAATGAGTGTTGAGAAAAAACGTGGCTTGTAGACTGTGCCCTGGGACCCTGCAAGATTTACAGGTAGGGAAGGAGAGAGAAGTACAATGCATTCTAAATTTATATTAGGAAGGAGCGCACAAATACACATTTTTTAAATCACTTATTTTCTTCCTTCCCTAGGAAGAGCCGTTTGTGAAAATTGAGCTTCATGTCTCCGTGATGTTTCCTTTTGTGCTCTAATGGTGTTGTCACTAATGGGAGATCTCATTTCTCCTTGCTGGTAATTTTATTATTATCACGTGTGCAGAGACTACAGGGCCTAGATTCACTTGGGCCACTCTTGTTTTTGTAAACCTTTAACAATCAGAGCATTGTGAATCGCTCCAAGGTAGAGTTTTCCACAAATGGCATGGCGGAACTGCAGTCTGACAGGCAACCGTTCTTACTTGCGTTATGAACACATGTCCTAGGGCAGTAGCTGCCCTTGGATGAAGCTGACTTTTTCCGCCTCTCTCTTGACCTCTCTCATATCTTGACCATTTTGTGTGGGAGCTTTGGGGACTGGAAGACTCCTTGAAGAAACTGGAGACCCTTCTTTTTGCCAAAGCCAGGCCAGTGAACACCACCTCACAATGTAGTAGTTCTGTCACCTCAGCAAGGATTTGTCTTAAATATCTGTTTAGTCCCTGGGACTCTAGCTACATGTCTTCCACTGGGCTCTGAAGTGCTGAGGTATTTAAGACAATCATTACAGACCTCTTCTCTGCAAACCAAATGCAATGTTAATTAGCCTTACATTTTTGCTTTTGTATCTACACTGGCATTTCATTTCCATGCCCTGACTCTTACTCCTCCTCATGACCCTCTCATTCCCCCCTTTTTTTATAAGCTCAAGACCTAACAGTATTCAGATATGTTTCTCTCAGCAAAAATGCCGCAAACTTTTACTATCTAATGTCAACCTGATTGGAAACCCATTTAGATGTATCATCTTTTTTCCAGAAATTTCAGTCTTTCTCACAGGGAGGTGTACAGTTAATAAAAGACAAGAATTAAGCACATAAACTCTTAGAAGCAGAATGTACGTAAATCTAATTGTCCACATTTCCTATCGTTTAACAGCTATTTTTTTAACCAGGCCTTCATTGTTATTCTTTGTCTGTTGTCACTCTGGCTACAAAGATACAGGATGTTTGCTGTTTTGGCCCTTTCAGGATATTAATTCTTTTCTTCCTGGGGTTTGCTCTTTCTCATTCTTATAAAAAGGCATCCTGCTAACCTCTGTAATTGCTTTCATTTAATTTTTTTTTCTGGAAACTATTTAAATATCTGCAAGTTTCACCTGGAGTCATAGATATTTGAATTATTTTCTTTTCCAAGAATATATTTTCATTAGGGTGTGAAGTTAAAACCATTTACAATTTAAGTATTTTGCAAACTCCTATTTTACATGTCAGAAGAAAACCATTTGTTGGGGGTATTTGTGAGAAAGATGCTTTTGTGTTTAATATTGTTAATTCCCTCTTTGATCTTGATCCTAAAATCTGATGAATGAGTTAGATATATTACTTCCCCTGGCATTTCCTATCCTGCTTAACGGCATGACCAGTTAGCTGGTACGCATTGTGGAGTCTTCTTTCAGCCTCCCTGTCTACACTCAGATAAATATTAAGGCTCATAAGGTCTTGCCCTTTAATCCATCAATATCATCCTTTTTATTCCTTCTGCTATTGTCCAGTGTAGGTGATAGGTCATCATTTTTCACTTGAATTTCTTTGTTAATCTAGTAATTGGACTTCATCCCAGCTAGTCTTGTCCCAACCAGATCATTCTCCACATTATTCCTAGAGCTATCTGTCAAACCAAATCAGGTCTTGTCACACAGCTCATGCCTCAGCATAGAATAAATGTCAAATCCTTCATATGGTATAGAAGGTTCTCCATCATCTGACCTCTTGCCTTTCATGTCAGCCTCAGTTCTTGCTATCCTGTCCCTCAAGTTCTAGGCTCACATGCTTTTGAACAACTTCTGTTCCCTGAATGTGATAACTGTCTAAAATTTCAGGTTCTCTGAATTGAAGCTCCTCATCACTTCAACTGTGACTCCACAGACCTCAAGCTTAGCCATTCTTTGGCATAATGAGTGAGTGAATAAATGTTATCTTCTCGTTTCCTTAGCTGGGAACGTGTGGATCCTTATATATTGATTGGCCTATACTTAATGAAGTTGAGAATAATATCTCTTTTGATGACAAATCTTTTTTTATATTCACCACTTAATGTTTGGAATGATTTTGGTGGAAATCAGCATATACTGTGGATGCCTCCATAATAAGGTCTTATTTCTACTTTTAGTCTGTTAACCATTCCTAGTAATCTTCTCAATTACTGTTGTTGTTGTTTTTTTTTTTTTAACATATTTAAGCTTCACTGCAGCTTTAGAAATAGATGAAAGTGATTCAGAATTTTCAGAATTTATTTTTCTCAAATAATAACTGGCTAATGAGAAAAAATAGTGAGAATTTAGTCTGTGTTTAAATTCTGTAGACTTGCCAAATTATGGACCATCACAGAAATGTCAGTTTCACTTATTTCAGGCCATTTTAGCACTCTAGAAGTGTGCTTTAATTACTTGACAAATAGTTGAGTATCTACTAATTATGAGGTACACAGGCACACAAGTAAAGCATTTACACAACTAATTTTGAGATGACAGATGAAAAGCCACAGTCTCGCACATAGATTTTGATCATCCATTCATATATTAAGTTTACAGAGCAACTACTATGTGTAGATAGTGTGCTAGTCATGATTACAGAGATAATGAAAGTCAAGTGCGATGACCTCAGGGAGCTCCAAGATACATGAAATATTACTGTAAAATGGAATAGAACTATGAACAAGAGTCTTATCAGCTCCTCTTATGGTGAGTGGTCAGGGTAATTACACCCTCTGTCAAACCATGAAAGTAGAGTCCATGAGATCATGGACTTGTTCATCAGAGCCAGGATGGAAGCAAGCTTTTTCAGTACCTATGAATGAATAAGGAACCAGAATCAAGAGAGTGAGATCTTGGATCACACCAGTGTGGGACAAGAAAAGCATAGGATCCAGAAAAGTATCATTGGAACCCCAAACCCAAAGAGGAGGAAATTAGAACAGGAAATAGTCTATTCTCTTGATAACTGCATTTAGCTGGAACCCTATTGTGTTTCATTTATACCATGACTCATATAGTATTCCAAAGTGAGTTGTTAGCAACTCAACAAATTCTTTAGGTGACTTTATCAGATCTCAAGTCTCAGAGTCTTTGGTTATGATAGCTGCAGCCTTTATGTAACTGTTGTGGCCACAGTTCTAGATCTGGAGTGGACAAAGTTAAATGGGCCCAGAGCTGATGTTTAGCTGGTGTGTACCAATTCTTCTGCATCAGTTAATAATAGTAACACGCTTCTATTCTGACCTCCCCAAGCCCCCGGACCATTCCAAACTGTCCTGATCCTCCCCAGGATCTACAGGATCTCCTTACAGCCCAGAAGCTAAATAATGAGCACATGGAACAGAAGAAGACCTTCGGGGCTCTGAACCAAAAAGAAAAAATCACTACGGAGTATAAATTACTGAGAAGAAGTGCCAGGCCAACAGTTCGTGTCTTAATAGCTGTTAACATATAGCAGGAGCTCATATGAGCTAGTCTTAATAAACTTTTAATTTACAGCACTTAGGAGAGTCCTAACATGTAGTAGGGGCTTAGTAATTGAGAGCTGTTATGACTAAGACCACACCCTCAAGGAGTCTTGTCCCTACTGAGGAGACACAACCCTTATCTGTGCATGAGGGGAGAGAATGGTCCCTGTTCTGGTCCAGCATTCTCTCTCTCTGATTCCCCTCTGCATATCACAGGATGCTCTCATCTGCACTGGGATGTTATTTCATATGTCAGGACCCTTATTTCTATTTGTTGGCAATTTTATTCTTTCCTAGTGTGACTACTTAAAGTTAAGGGCAGAATCTTTACCTGTTGTATTGGTAAGGATGTTTCATTTTCTCCCATAATGTCCACAAAGCACCTTCTGCCAGTTTTATTCTCTGTGGGACTGGTGTCTCAGTTTTCACGGCGCTGCAGCGTGCTCTCTCCACTCTGAGAACTCTTTGTTCTTTGGACTGCTGCCCTGAGCCTGCCCATTCGGTATTCCGTTTCTGCTAGTGTTGTAACAGTAGGATGTATCAGGTATTTTTAATTCTATTCCTTTTGTTAGAAAGAGTAATTTCCTTTTTGGGGGTGGAAATAAAGATGTTTTTATACTTAGACCACTTGAGGGCTGAAGCTCAGAGAGTTTCCTTTAAAATCACCACAAGCTCCAAATCTTGTGGGCGACTTGTGTTCATATGCAAAATCTGCTATGGAGCTATCACCAGAAATTTTGCTCTGCAGTTTCCCAACACACTTCTTTCTCTAACTCAGGATTTCTCAACGTGAGCACTATTGACTTTTGGGACTGGATAATTCTTTGTTGTAGGAGGTTATCCTGTACATTGTCAGACATTCAGAAGCATCCTTGTCCTCTGCTGACTAGATGCCCATAGGAACTGCCCAGTTTTAAAAACTAAAAATGTCTGCAAGACATTTTTGCCAAATATCCCCTGCTGGGAGCCAAATCACTTCAGGTTGAGAACTGCTCTAAATAATAAACATGTGAAAGTAGATTGGAAAGCAAGTTATAAAATGTGTTGACAAGCAAAGCAAAAACATTCGTGATAATGACAGCAAATACTTAACACTTAATGTGGGCCAGGCACTGCTGGAAAAGCTCTTTTCATGTAAGTAACCAAACCCATAGACTGAGGTACCATTGTACCATTATTATGCACATTTTATAGATGAGGAAACTGAGGCACAAAGAAGTCGTGGAACTGCTAAGTGTCAGATCAAGAATCTAAACCTAGAGACTTCCCTGGCAGTCCAGTGATTAAGATTTCGCCTTCCAATGCAGGGGGTGCAGGTTTGATCTTTGATCGGGGAGCTAAGATCTCACATGCCTTGCAGCCAAAAAACCAAAACATAAAACAGAAGCAGTACTGTAACAAATTCAATAAAGACTTTAAAAATGGTCCACGTCAAAAAAAAAAAAAGAAAAAAAAAAAGAATCTGAGAATAGAGACCCACTTGGCATCGTATGAGATATTATCTTTGGTAGGTACTTAGTAAATATTTTGTTAAGTGAATAAATGAATATATATCCAGGAAATTATCTAATACTTTACTGTTGAATAGATTCTCTAGTTTGGTCCACACCAAAAAAATAAAAAATAAACATTTTTAAAGTCTTTATTGAATTTGTTACAATACAGCTTGTGTTTTATGTTCTGGCCTTCTGGCCCCAAGGCATGTGGGATCCTAGCTCCCCAACCAGGAATCGAACCCACATGCCTGCATTGGAAGGTGATGTCTTAACTACTGGACCACCAGGGAAGTCCTGGTTCTCTATTTAATTTAAATAAAAAAGAACTTTTCCCTGAATACAGTCAACTATTATCTATTAGAGCAAAGCAGAGGGTCTCCTAGCATTTCTAAGCCCACTGACAGGAATCTTTTGGAAAAGATTGGTCAAGGTGACCTTTAAAATCTCCTCTAATCTGAGCACTTATTTGTATGTTGGTGCAGTATTGCAACATGTCAGAATGAAGACTGATCAAACTGAACAAAATATTATTTTCCTGATGAGATTAAGAAAAGTGTCTGCTCTTGCCGTATAATAAGGAAAGAGAATTCATCCTCCTTCCTAAACTAGGTATACATTCTCATGAGGTATGATGCACTGTTTGATAGTTTGACCTAGCTTCAGGACTTATAAAAAATTAAAATCTTTAACTAACAGGAAACTACTTTAGCCGATCAATCTTCAGGCTTTCATAGCTGGCTTCCTATAATAGATGAGGGGGCTGGGCTCTAATGTTTGTTACAAATGCATTACATCTGATTTATATCTAAGTGGGAAGCCTGTATTTTATATAATAAAATAAAAACATAATATTCTTTTATTCTTGTTAAAGATTTTTTAAAATGTACTTCTATAAGGCAAAAGAATGGAAGCTTCCAGAGTGTCAATGAAAATAATTTTACTAAAACAGTAATAAATAAAATATAACCATAAAATAGCAAGAAGATACGCACAATAGCTTCGTCTTGCTAGTTCTCTTAAAACTCACATTGTGAATTATAATTTTCCTCAGTGAGACCATAAGTAATATAAATATTTTCTTTTTTAGGTGATTTTTTAAAAATTTGAATGGCTTCATAGTTTTTCCTTAATTTTGAAGGAGAAGTCAGTTATTTATGTTTAATAAATTTATTTGCTTTTATTTTTTGATTGCATTGGGTCTTCATTGCTGCGCACGGACTTTCTCTACTTGTGGTGAGCGGGGGCTACTCTTCGTTGCAGTGCGTGGGCTTCTTATTGCAGTGGCTTCTCTTGTTGCAGAGCATGGGCTCTAGGTGTGCAGGCTTCAGTAGTTGTGGCTCGTGGGCTCTAGAGCGCAGGCTCAGTAGTTGTGGTGCACAGGCTTAGTTGCCCCACGGCATGTGGGATCTTCCCAGACCAAGGATCCAACCCGTGTCCCCTGCATTGGCAGGTGGATTCTTAACCACTGCGCCACCAGGGAAGTCCTGAGAAGTCAGTTATTTTACGTACAATATTAGAAAGTATCCCAAATCACAATTTTCAGGGAAAAAGATCTTCCAGATATCATGTTATAAAAGAGAGACAGTAGTACCAATATGTTTTATCTTCTTCAGTGATTTGAAGGGATGCTTTTGTTTTCTGGTCTAGGGTGTTTGCTTATAGTATTAGAATTCATGATTTATTTTATTTTTACATTATATAATAATTCTAACATTTAAAATTTTTTAAATGTTTTGTTTTTAATTTTTTAAATTTGAAGTTTAGTTGATTAACAATATTAGTTTCAGGTGTAGAACATAGTGATTCAAAACTTTTATACATTATATTCCATTTAAAGTTATTATAAATTATTAACTATATTCTCTATGCTGTACAATATATTCTTATAGTTTATTTATTTTATACCTAGTACTTTGTACCTCTTAACCCCGTACTCCTATATTGCCCCTCCCTGCTTCCCTCTCACTGGCTACCACTAGTTGGTTCTATAGATCCGTGAGTCTGTTTCTGTTTTGTTATATTCATTCCTTTGTTTTATTTTTTAGATTTCACATATAAATGGTAACATAGAGTATTTTTCTTTCTCTTTCTGACTTATTTGACTAAACATAATACCCTCCAGTCCATCCATGTTGTTGCAAATGGCAAAATTTAATTCTTTTTTATGGCTTTTACATTTTAGTATTACATTCTATGTGGGTGTATGCCACATCTCTTTTATCCATTCATCTGTCAGTTGTCACTTAAGTTGCTTCTGTACTTTGGCTATTGTAAATAATGCTGCTGTGAACACTGGGGTGCGTGTATCCTTCTGAATTTGTGTTTTTGTTTTCTTCAGATATATACTCAGGAGTAGAATTGCTGGATTATATGGTAGTTCTGTTTCTAGTTTTTTTGAAGAACCTCCATACCATTTTCCATAGCGGTTGCATCAATTTACATTCCTACCAACAGTGTACAGTGGTTCCCTTTTCTCCACATTCTTGCCAACATTTGTTATTTGTAGTCTTTTTGATGACAGCCCTTCTAACAGATGTGAGGAGGGTGACCTCTTTGTGGTTTTGATTGGCATTTCTCTGATGATTAGTGATGTTGAGCATCTTTTCATGTGCTTGTTAGCCATCTGTATGTCTTCTTTGGAAGAATGTCTATTCAGATCTATTTTTTAATCAGGTTGTTTTTTTGATATTGAGTTTTATGAGCTGTTGTATATATTTTTAATATTAACCCCTTATCAATCATATTATTTGCAAGTATTTTTTCCTATTAAGTGTGTTGTTTTTTCATTTTGTTGATGCTTTCCTTTGTTGTACAAAAGGTTTTAAGTTCAATAAGGCCCCATTTGTTTGTTTGTTTTTGTTTCCTTTGCCTTAGGAGACAGATCCAAAAAAATATTGCTACAATTCATGTCAAAGAATGTTCTGCCTATGTTTTCATCTAGTTTTATGGTTTTTGGTCTTACATTTAGGTTTTCAACCCATTTTGAGCTTATTTTTCGATATGGCATAGGGAATATTCTAATTTGATTGTTTCACATGTAGCTGTTCAGTTTTCCCAGGACCACTTATTGAAGAGACTTTTTCTGATTGTATACTGTTAACTCCTTTGTCATAGATTGATTGATGTAAGTGTGTGGGTTTACTTCTGGGCTCTCTATTCTGTTCCATTGATCTATGCATCTGTTTTTGTGCCATTACCATACTGTTTTGATTATTGTGGCTTTGTAGTATAGTCTGAATTCAAGGAGCATGATACCTGCAGCTTTGTTCTTTTTTGTCAAGATTGCATTGGCTATTCGGGGTCTCTGCAATTCCATATAAATTTTAGGGTTATTTGTTCTAGTTCTGTGAAAAATGTCACAGGTATTTTGATAGGGATTGCATTGACCATACATTGCTTTGGGTAGTATGGACATTTTAACAGTATTATGTTTTCCAATCCATGAACACAGGATATTTTTCCATTTATTTGCATCATCTTCAATTTCCTTCATCAGAACTTTATAGTTTTCAGAGTATAGGTCTTCCACCTCCTTGGTTAAGTTTATTCCTGGGTGTTTTATTGATGCAGCTTTAAATGGGATTGTTTTCCTGTTTTCTCTTTCTAATAGTTCATTATTAGTGTATAGAAAAGCAACAGATTTCTGTGTATTAATCCTGTATCCTGAAACTTTCCTGAATTTACTGATGAGCTTTAGTAGTTTTCCGGTGGCATGTTTAGGATTTTCTCTGTATGGTATCATGTCATCTGCAAACATTGACACTTTTACTTCTTCCTTTCCAGTTTGTATCCCTTTCATTTCTTTTTCTTGTCTGACTGCTATGACTTCCAATACCATGTTGAATAAAACTGGCAAGAGGGGACATCTTTGTCTTGTTTCTCAGCTTAGGGGAAGTGCTTTTAGCTTTTCACCATTGAATATGATGTTAATTGTAGGTTTATCATATATAGCCTATGTTATGTTGAGGTGTGCTTTTGTTTCCCGATCTAGGGTGTTTGCTTAGAGTATCAGAATTTGTGATTTCTGTAATAAGTACTTAGCACATAGTAAGTGATCTGTAATTTACCTCCCACACTGTCTTTATGCAGAGCATTACTTTGCTATTAACAAAATAGCAAAGGAAAATAATTTGCCAGAGTACCAAATAATTTTCAGATTACTCTAAGTAACTGTATATAAAGTAGTTGATGAGTGCACAGATTTCTATTGGAATAGTAAGGTCATTCACACTTGCTATTTTCTTTTTTTTTAATGAACTTGGATTTTTGGAAAACTGCAGGAAAAAACGCACATTAGAATTCTTCAGAAAATGGGAAGGGACTTTCTTAAGGTTGTTGGGAATTATTCTCCCAATTGATGGCTGGAATCTGGATTTCCCCACTTCAGGCTCTGAAGTTGCCAAAAGTAACTCCAACCACTGAGTTACTGAAGGCTTATGTTTTATGAAGCTGTCATCAAAAAATAGCATGATTGACAATTGTAGAGCTAGCAAAGAGCTAAGCCTTCATTAATATATAAGTATTATTCAGATATATTTTACTCGAAGGTCAAAAATGATCACCGGTCCAGACACATTTTTCCATGACCTGTATTAAAATAAGAAGGTTGCTGACATGAGTAGAAAGTCAATAATCCTGATTCTAAAAGAGTACCTTTTTCTTTAAAATGATATCACCAAGTAGTTTATTCTTCCATAAAAATCTGACCCATATATCGCTCCCTCTTATGAGATTAATAATACTATACCATCTGTATTTAATATGTTTAAAAACATTTTACAGGATACTGAAAGGCATAGCTATTGCATGTTGTATCAACTGTCTGAAATTGGGAAAATAAATGACTGCTCTTTCCAGCAGGCCTCTAAATGGTTATAGATGTTACCTTAGATTTCATGGTTATGATAATAAGCTTTGTTACAGTGGAAAGGCACTGGGATTTAATCTCGCTACACATTAAGGAAGAATGAAAGAAATTTTTATGTTTTACTTGGTTGTTGAATCCAGAAAACATGAGATCTGAGAGATGCGAAAGTCTTGGAGAGAACCAAATTTAGAAGATAGAACTCTTTTGTAAAAAATCTGCATTAGTTTTTAATGATTATCTCAGAAATAGAACTATGCAGATTGGGATGGGAGGTGAATTTTAAGCCGTCAACCATATTATAAATTACTGGATGTAACTCGTTTGATGATGGAAATAAATTAGACACTAACATATGAAATGATTACTAAAAGAGCAAAGTTTAAATCAGTGTTGCTTTGATGAAATGATCATTATGATCTAAGTGCAAAAATTATAATTTTCTCTGTTATATATGAGGAGTATGTGTGACTTATTTAATAGGTAACTGGTATTGATTTTGTAGATTCAGGAAAAAGTTTTGTGAGTACCAACTGCTGGTTGAGATTGCACCCCTTTTTTTACCTCACTTAAGACCATGATACATTTTCTTTATTATCCAGCCTTAGAGAAAAGTAAACATTATTGCTATTCACAGTAGAGCGCATACTTCTAGGATAATAGATTAATGAGAACTAAAAAATTATGTTCTCATTTTCAGTCTCCTAAAATTAACTTAAACATTTGGACAGTGGAATTTTTGGACTATGTTTGTGAATTTTCTATATTTTAAAAATTGTTTCTTATTCCTTAGGACATAGTATTTTAGATAACAGGTCTTAGTGAAAGTTGTCAGGGAAAGGAAATTATGTTCAAATGGGTTCATTTTGCTTCTGGTCATTTTAATAAAATTACAGTTTGGTCATGGGAAAAACCTGAAATTCAGGGAAACATTTTTTTTGTATTTTCTTTTTACGTCAGTTGTGATATCTCTAGTTCCAACCAGTACAGAAATTTGGGAATTAACTGATTAATATAAATTTTGATAATGATGTGTATGTCCCATGCAAAATAGTTATTTTAATGCAATGGTGATCTCTTGGATCATTATATACTCTTCAAAATGCAGAAATTTTGCGAAGAATTTGATGCAGTGTCAGATTTTCTGAGTATTGAATATATCTACACAACTTGTGTCTCTTAACATAAGGTCAGGGTGCTCCCAGTTGCATTTAAATAATTTCTAACTTGAAGTTACAGTTTTAAATACTTGTAAGACTTATGTTAATTCTCTGTTCCTCACAAATAAAACCAACAAAATTAAGTTGTATATAAGTAGCTTCCATTTTTCTTCTGGAATTTTGGCATTATCATCTATCTCTTTTTGATACCTTGAGAATTAGTTATACCTTTGCCCAAAACTTTTTTAAAAATCAGTGTTAGTCCTCATATACAGGACTTCAGTGAGTTTTTATCTTAATTTTTTCCCCAGTTAGAGGTGCATGTTACAGCTTGCCATTGTGGTCATTGTGGTTCATTTCATTAAGCTTCTTGTTCTTATCTGCTTTCTTGAGACTTGGGAAACAGTATTTTTCTGAGTGATTGTACTATATTGTTCCAAATATAAGGCCACCCAGAATAGAAGGCAACCTCCAACTAGAAACAGCTCAAATATGGAGAAAGGCTGGGGGCCCAGAGCCCGGCGGGTCTTGAAGTGGTGGCAAGGGTGCCGAGGAATAGGACGATGCCTGCCCACTCTCCCGGTGAGTGAAGATGAGTCAGCTGCTGATTTGCTTGTGCGTAACCAGATGGCTTCTGTTGCTAGAGGAAAAGTTATCCTGGGGGGAAAGAATAAGTCTGTACACATGAAAGAAAGTCACTGTGTGTACAAATTAGGGGAGGGAAGGTGGGAGTAGAGTCTTTCACCTCCTAAACAGTCACCTTCAGTGTTTTTTCTCCCTGAACCTGGGGGGTGAACGTTGAATAACCCCAAACACTGGAGGAGGAGGAAGGTACCTGCACCTGTTTTGAAAGGGAGTTTAAAGGTCAGTGGCCATGAAAATGAATTGTTACACACCATCAGATATCTCACAACCAGCCCAGAAAATTATTCCTCACCGTTTCAAATTGACCGCTGACCCAAGAGGCAGTGCGTGCACTGTGTGATCACGTGTATCCACGTGTAGCTTGAAAACAAGCAACCCCGAAGCTGGGAGGCACATTTCCAATTTTAGTAAGATGTTTTTCTGTTTAAATTCCCTGTCTCCTGAACTAGCCAAGATACAGTTTAAATAAACAGGCTAAATCTCATTGAAATAAATTCCAAGGGGCTGCTTAAAATTATTTGTTGTGCTAGTATTTCACCCAGTACCATATTTTAAAAAATACTTCAGTGAAAATGTATTATTCAACTGAGAGTATATATTGATGGCTCCCAGAGAAAACTCCAGATATTGGTGTGATTCTACTAATAAGCACATAGAAATTTAACCTTTTATTTTATAGTAACTAAATGCGATGTGATAGAAGGAGGTACTTGTTTCTGTTATAATCTAGAAAACAATTTAGCACCTGTTAGTACAACTTAACCAGCATTCAGTAAGCTTTGTGGCTTCGCAGAAACTACATAAAATATAAACCTTGACTTTTCTGGTGATTACCAGTCCGTGGCTCGCAAAGCAAATTTGAAGTAGAACTTTAATCCCTGAACGATAAAGTTTTCCCCACTGTGTAGCTTCCAGTGTAGCCTTGACGATGATGATGAAACTTCTTTAATAAAAGAGTATGTTTTTCTGAATAGACAGGACTCTCCGTAAGTTTAAATGATGCTAAATTGCCCAGAGGATTTGGTTTAGGGAAGTTACATATCATTGATTTCAGAAATTCTCTTAAACCAAAATACCCTGATAGAGGTCCCATGCCCAAGAAAAAAAGCAAGCTAGAATTTGACACACCTACCATTTTGCCAGGTCTGGGAAGGGAACCTTTGAAACAGAAGGGCTCGGCAGAAAAGGATTTGAAAAGAAGAACTGGAAGGGAATGTATCCCAGAGCGGGAAGGATTGTTGCCTGCCAAGTTAGATTACCAGTCAGGGGAAACAGCACTGCAGTGGTGGAGCCTAAATGAGAGGGCTGATGTGAACTCTGTATAACCTCCGACGTCTTTTCCAAAGAGTTCATAAGGGTGGTGCCACTAAGGAAAGAGAATAGTGGAGGACCAGGGCTTTTCAGGTAGAAAGAGCTTCCTTTATAACTCCTTCATTTTGGAAATATTTGATCTCAACAAAGGAAGAGAATGCCCAAATTTGGTGGGGGGAGGGGGGAGGATGTGCCTATTATTACCCATCTTTAAACTTCAAATAGTTTCCCTTCTGTTATTTGTTTTGGGTACTATTATGTCTGATTTGATCCAAATTACAAATACAGCAAGACAAATCTTATAAATATTTTTTTCCCAGAGAGGGTTGGGGCTATAATAATTGTATGTTCTGTGTCATCACCTGCTATTAATTTCATCATTAGTTGCAATGGCAGACAGAAGCCGGAGAGGTCACCTAAATGTCAGATTCCATGGCTTCCTCTCCCTGTTGGCTAGCGAGGGTGGGGGCAGGACCTGACTTGACTGCATTAGGAAAAGAACCTGGCCTCAGATGGCTTGTGAGGTGGCAAAGATAGCCTTCAAGGGCATAGGAAGAAAGGACAGCAACAAGGGAGAAGATTTTCCAAATTGCATATAAATAATAATCTTTGTGAAAGTCAGTGGGAAGAGTTAATTTCTCTACAGGTAGCATGGTTTATGTAAAACCCATAGCTATAACCTGTGCTCAGCTTCTCCCTCCCGTCCTTAAAATTTACAACATAGAAGCTCTCCTGTAGGTGCTGGAAAATTAATGTCCCGATCACTGTTGTTTCTTCCTTTCCTGAATTCACACATGATGCACCTTCCGTGGCTCCTTCGCAGGGGATTAGATTCATAGGATCAAGTTGAACAGAACAGTTATTAATCTATTAAGTATGAAAAAAATCTGTAGATTTGTTGATGGACAGAAATTAAAATTTCTCAGGCCCTAAAAAAAGGTTTGGGAAATTCCCTTTAGACTGTTTTTGCTAGGAGGATAGATCACTGCTGTTCTTTTTCTTTCCTGATCCATTAGTCTTTTTCCCAAGGAAGGCCTAGAAAAAGTGACGTTTTTACTTTTTCCCAGTTCCTGTGTGGGTGACTGTGACTTTCACAGGTCAAATTAATAATGCCCAGGTTCTGACTTCTCAGCAATTCAGTTAAAGAGTCACTAAACTACAAATATGTAATTTGTGATGTTTTGTTTTTCAATTTTAAAAGTTCATAAAATAAGAGAATTCTTGAAGAAAATGTCGAATATGGTTAAATTTCTTTGGAAAATGTTCCACCATAGGTCTTTCCCTCAAAGAAAGCTTTTATAAGGGACACCATTTCTCGAATGCAGCAATGTGATGTGCCTGCATTTTCTGAGACATATGGAATATGGCATTTGTCTTGCTGAGTGAGCATGTTTTACTCAGCTGTGGAGTAACGCACAAATTCCCTACTCTTGAGTATCTTTAAGTTTCAAAATCATTCTTGAAATGTTCCTAATGGGCATTCCTTAGGGGGCACTGCTCTCTTCAGTAAATCAGAAGTGACATCTGGAAATGCATAGAGATGGCTCTTGGTTACATTTTTTCTTGCTGGTCAAGCAGCAAGTGTATTCCAATTAACAGGTTGATAGCATCTTAAGACAGGCTAGAAAAAAAATTAACAAAATGGCTAATTCTCATTTGACAGTGAAATTGAATATTGAATGACATCTCTACAGTTATAAACGACTTTTGTTTTAATAACAAAGTTGTTGATTTTCTACTAAGGGTTCTTTTAGGTTGTCATCAGGGGCTGATGGGAGTAACAGTTCACCCAACTCTCCAGCTAGCTTCAGTGGACATACCACACCTTCTCAGCAGCCTGAACCCGTGGTACACTCTCTTAAGGTAACCAACTGTGTACAGCCATTTATCCAGTACTTCAGTTGTGTTGTGGCTTGTTTGCTATAGTCTGGTAATCTTCACAGTCTTGTTTTAACCATAGATACTTTATTTTTTGACCCCTTATGGTATAACTTTTTTTTTTAATCTTAAGTTTCAAGGTATGATTTTAATTTTTTTAAATAGTGGGTTTGAATACTTATGGTTGAATTGAATCTCTAGTTTTATCATTTTGTTTTGAGTAATGTGATTCATATCTATCTGCATCGAAGTTGAAGTCTGATGTGCATGTATATCCATATGTGTAAAATACTGTTACAGATATTTTCTGTGCAATGTTTGTAGCATGGATGTCTTCAAATATAGGAAGCTAATAGTTGGCCAAAATAAGGAAAGATACCATATTTTTCTTTCTTTTTGAAACTGAAGTATGTTGTGCAACTTACTAAAAGAAAGTTTTCAAATACACAAAAACCTACTCCATTCACCACTAAATAGAAATTGTCTTCAAACTCTAGTTAATGCTTTAACGTTTCTTTATGGAGTATTAGAAAATAGATATATGGTCTTATTTCATAAAGATATTTTATTTTTGTCTTATACTTCAGATCTTCAATGACTTAAAAAAAGATTTGGCTGAAATTTATCATTTTTCTTTACCAGTAATGAGCTTTCCCATAAGTAAAATTAATAATAAGCAATGTAAATATTTACGTTTCTGAGAAGAAATTGCAGGCAATAAAGTCATCTTAAAAATTGAGACAGTTCCGTGAAGTTTCATCAATTCCAAAGTATAAAACACACTATAATTCCTAACATGTAGCCTTGACCAAACCTTTCTGAGCCATAAAGTAGGTAGAGTGCTTCAGTCCTGCTTTTGCCACATGGGTTTCATGACTTTTCTAAAACTGTTTTGGTTTCAGAATGATTTATCAACAGCCTGACAATGCACTCTTGTGAAGGGGGGCATACGTTCCTTGGCATGTGGAAAGCAAAGAAGTAGATGAGAACTTCAAAATATTTACTTGACATGAGGATGATTGTTTTAGTAGTTGATTTAGCTCCCTCGTTGTATTTTGCTGTAACTTAACGATGAAATGAGTTTGCTTCTCCCGAGCACATACTGATTGCTGATCAGTATTGCTGAGGGGAGGTAGCAGACCCATGCTGGTGGCCGGTGGCAGTGCACTTGGCATTTACTGTCTTGTTTGGGAAACCTCACAAAGTGAAGTGAGAGGGATTTGTGGGAAGGCGCACCAAAAAGAGGTGCACTGCCCTGTGTCTGGGTTGCTGGTTTATCAACTGGCTTGCTCTCTGCCACAGCATTTGTATACTGTTTAGTATGAACAGCATGCTAACCAAGCTGCTACTTTAGCATAAATCAGGCACTAGCAATCTGAAAAGCATTTTAGAAATGGAAAAATGAAGGTGTGACTTCAATCCTATAGTGTTAGTATCTGCACATACTCCAAAGGCAACACACTGCCCTACTTTCCAAACAGTTTGAAACCTGTTTCAGCCTATTGCCTTATCCAATGGCAAGTACAGTTGGAATCAGATCAGCGTAGTGGGTCACATTGCCATCTTTCCCAAATTTCTCAATGCAGCTGTGTTAGTATGGCCTAAAAGGAAGGGGAGGGCAAGGAAGAGTTGTTCAGTTTTCTCTGAATTCATTCTCTAATTTTCATATAAAATTTTATCTCGAGAGGAAGATACTATGTTATAATCAGAACACGTTAAGTGTCCTCACTTGGCCAACGCGTAATGCCAAGCAACTGAAGCATCTTGATTAACTGAAGGCTCTTGAATATAGAATACACTTGCTTCCATGAGTTGAAACAGAGGCTATGTTTGCACATATTTCTGGGAAATGCATCTTCACAACATCTCAATGTAAAAAAAGAAATGTAGCCACTCAACATGTTTTGTTTTTAATAGCTACCAATCTAGAGCTGATTTACATTATAAGATTTTTCTGTTCTGAAAGGAATAGTTAGAACAATGGCTCAGTTTCTCATCTTCTGATAAATTTTTAAAATTTTACAGGCTTTAATAAACTCCATGGTCATTAGTTGTGGGGAAAGTGTAAATCAGTGTGAGGAATTGCCCCACTTGTAATAATACCACATTTTTCTTGCTTTAAAATTCGTAACTATTAATTGGAGCTTCACTTCATTAGTAGAAATTTAACAGATTTTTAAGTATACTTCTCTGAGGTGGATTATAAATCAAATTTGTAGGCAAATGAGCTTGTTCTAGGAGTTAAGTTTTCTATGAATATTCACTGAGCATCGTCAATGATTTCCTTTAAGTATAAAAAGAATGTGAACTGACTCCAATATGAGTTGCGTACGAGAGTGAGGCTTTCATTTACCAGTACTTCTTTAAAGTAGGATATGACACTATCTACATAGTAATAATGGCTAGAAGTTTTGAGTTTATGAGAAAGTAGTTTGTGTATTAGGTTATTTATTACAGATTTGAACTCTAGTAAATATCATTATAGTCTCAGTATCCATGAACTTGACATGAAGGTCCCACTTCAGGCTTAAGTTATTTATTTTGGTTCACCTGTTCATTGGTGCAAATACTCAGGTGATATCTTTATCTGTGGCCATCAGCACTGACCATGACAACAGCAGAACCAGGGAGTTCAGCAGTGTTACAGTTCAGTGTGGATTCCACAGGAGCTTTTAGAAAAACATTTTTTTTATGCTACATCAATGATTTGATTTATAAGCTGATGTAGAGAAAAATAAACAGCACTCAAAGCCAAAATTTTGCCCTCTTTTGTACTACAGAAAGTATTGATGTGAAAATTTTAAAGACATTTTGAACACAATTTTATTTTCAATCCATTTAGTGATAGAGAAGCAGAATCTGAAATTGTTTAAAAGCATTTCATTCCCAGGTGAAAAATGAAAAATATTTAGTGTTGCTCAAATATTTTCATGACTGGGGAGCCATCACTTCTCTTTGCTTCTGTCAAAGACTGTCTCCATAGTTTTCTCCTAGCCACTGGGAACACGTCCAGGCAAGAACTGTGAGGGCAGTAGTGTTAATGTTAACAAAAGTTCTTACGCTACAGATTCCTGGGTTCTGACCAGTTTCACCTGTCACTATTATCTTTTTTAGTCATTTTTTTTCTATAGGCCATGTCTACATATCATTTGGACTGTTGAGCAGTATAATTAATTACATGCCAGTCTTTACAATGGAGCAAGAATTATTGACTGTCTCTACATGGTGGACAGTCAGGTTTATCTTAATGACCAAATTAACTAAATGCATCTAATTATACTGGACATTAATGAATTCAATTGACTATTAGTGATGCAATAGATTGCTTTTAATGGCCATTTGAAAATCAAGTAGAATTGATTCCAGATAGCTTTCAGAACAATCCACTCTTTTAAAAGATTTTGCCGTATGCTAATCCACTCTGATATGCAGACATGGAGAAAACTAAAGATTTTTACAAAGTGGAGCACCTTGATGATTTTTATTCATAACTAACAAGTTTTTTTTCCATGTGAAATTTGCTTTTCTTTTTCAACAAATCCAGGTCTTGGATGTTCAGGAAACTATAGATCGTCAACAGGGTAAAGAGTATGAACATGACCTTAGTGAGACAGAAAAAGCTATAGTCAGAGAAATGTGCAATGTAAGTTTAATGTGCTTTATTGTGTATTCTGTGTTGAAAGCCTCATCATAGCTTAGTTATTGCTTCATGAATACCTACTTTTTAAAATGCTGGCCAAATGCCTTTATATTTTTATATGAAACTAAAACCAACCTTCCCTTGATTTTCTTTAGTAAATTTTATTACAGTTTTATTAACACAATAATCATGTTGTAAAATATTCAGGTAAGCAAGAATTAGCCAATTCTGTGTTCCAGAATGAGTTGTTGAAATTTTTGAGTAATAAATTTCCTAAAATGTTACTAGTTTTGATAAATCAGTTTCCATTTCATAATTTTCCTTAAAGATCAGTGTTTAAAAACCTGTCATAAACAAAGAAAACATGACCTTCTTCAGATTATTTGTAACTATACTTGGGGAAAAAAATCACCATCTTAATAGGTAATATTTGCTTAGTTCTTGATGCATATGATATGAGTGCTTCATGTCATGCAAGCAGTATCTTTACCTTTCAGTGGTTGATACAAGCTCAGAATAGTAAGAGATAGATAGATATGAACTTGAGATAGCCACATAGAAACCTACCTATAAAGTCATAGTAAAACACAGTTTAAAAACAAAAAAAGACATGCTGTTTTCACAATGCATAGCCTATGTAATCATTTTTGGGGTTTGAATTTGATTAACTGAATTTTAATTTTTGAGTAATATGCTTGATATATCATTTCATCAAGAATATAACTTATAAAGCTTATTAAAAAGATAAGTAGAATATGATGGGGAAGACATTTGTTAAAAGCAAAAATTCATGGCTGATTATTTCAAGCACTGATTTGAATTGGCTTTATATTATAGTTTTATCCTTATATTATTTATTCATTAGGATATCAAAATTGCTTAGAAATACCCTTCAGCTTTAGGCTATTAGGACCAGATATCTCATTTACGTACCTCCCTAAGGTGTTCCTGGAATCCAGTAAATGTTAAATAAGTCCCAGGGGCATTTTAACACTCTTGCCCCAGCACATATAGGCTCCTGCTTGCTTGTGTTGTGGCTGTTTTTCTTTTGCAACTGTTTTCAAATATTTGTTTTTCTTTCCTACATATCTGTTTTTGTCTGTTTTAAAAAAGTCCTTGGCTCTAGATGTCATAATTTCCTAAATGCATCACTGTTCATCTTCTGTAGCTATTTGCCTGTCCGTAGGTTTAAAATTTATCTGAGGGAAATGTTCAAATTGAAAACTTCAGACACTAGGAATTGTAAAACTAGAAGGGACCATAGCAGGGCATCCCTCCAGTGGTTCTCAGTCATATGAGGCTTCTTCATAATTCAGAAGTCTGGCTTTCACCCCAGATCAGGGGCAATTGGGGTAGGAACTCCTAGGTAAGAACCCCATACTCGCATTTTATATTTGAAGAAACTAAGATTCTGAAGTTACCTTGCTCAAATGTTCTCTAATGAACAGTGAAATCAGGTGTATACCCAGATTTTCTCTGAGGACAAGGTCTTTCCACTTTCCCAAGTGTAGTTAATCTAGGCACTTCCATTTTCTTTCCTCAAGAATCAACATCAATGTATCTTATAGCAGAGAACATCTCCATTGTGCTTAATGCCAGAATTTCTGTAAAAAAAAAAAAAAAAAAAGGCAGGACTGTCTCTTGTCTCTTTTTTTTTTTAATAAGATTTTTAGATATTAGAAAATTTATTTCTTAGTATAGAAGAGACCCACTAATGAATTGGATCTTGATTAGTTTTACATTGATTTTTGTTTGCCTATATTTCCAAAAATCCTTCAAGAGGACACACACAGTGGTGGTGTTGATTTCAGACAGCCAAAAGCTTGCACACTTTGTTTACCTTCAGAAATTCCATAGGGCATCTTTTCTAACTGTCCACTTTTGTCTTTGATCACAGAAATTTGAGAAAAAATGTAAGGTAGTTCAAATCTGATTATTACACTCATATTTGGAAACTATTTAAAAGCCAAGAGAAAAAGGCATTGATTTAAAATATTTGTGTCACCATTGTAAGTTACATCAACATCAAAAACACATAGCTCAGACAGCTTCCTCCACAAGAGGGCAGACAGCAGAATCAAGCAATATCAGCAGTATTTCATCTTGTGGAACTGAAAATCACAGCCACAGAAAGATAGAGAAAATGAAAAGGCAGAAGACTTTGTACCAGATGAAGGGACAAGATAAAACACCAGAAAAACAACTAAATGAAGAGGAGATAGGCACCCTTCCAGAAAGAGAATTCAGAATAATGATGGTGAAGATGATCCAGGACTTTGAAAAAAGACTGGATGCAAAGATTGAAAAGTTGCAAGAAAAGTTTACCAAAGACCTAGAAGAATTAAAGAACAAACAAACAGAGATATGAAACACAATAACTGAAATGAAAAATACACTAGAAGGAACCAATAGCAGATTAACTGAGGCAGAAGGGCGAATAAGTGAGCTGGAAGACAGAATGGTGATAATCACTGATGCAGAAAAGAATAAAAAGAAAAAAGAATGAAAAGAACTGAAGACAGTCTAACATACCTCTGGGACAATGTTAAATGCACCAACATTTGCATTATATGGGTCCCAGGAGGAGAAGAGAGAGAGAAAGGACCCGAGAAGATACTGGAAGAGATTATAGTTGAAAACTTCCCTAACATGGGAAAGGAAAGAGCTACCCAAGTGCAGGAAGTGCAGAGAGTCCCAGGCAAGATAAACCCAAGGAGAAACATGCCAAGACATATAGTAGTCAAATTGACAAAAATTAAAGACAGAGAAAAGTTATTAAAAGCAACAAGGGAAAAATGACAGATGATATACAAGGGAACTCCCATCAGGTTAACAGCTGATTTCTCAGCAGAAACTCTGCAAGCCAGAAGGGAGTGGCATGATATATTTCAAGTGATGACAGGGAAGAACCTACAACCAAGAACACTCTACCCAGCAAGGATCTCATTCAGATTCGATGGAGAAATCAAACGCTTCACAGGCAAGCAACAGCTAAGAGAATTCAGCACCACCAAACCAGCCCTACAACAAATGCTAAAGGAACTTCTCTAAGCAGGAAACATAAGAGAAGAAAAGGGCCTACAAAAACAAACACAAAACAATTAAGAAAATGGTAATAGGAACATACATATCAATAATTACCTTGAATGTAAATGGACTAAATGCCCCAGCCAAAAGACACAGACTGGCTGAATGGATACAAAAACAAGACCCATATATATGCTGTCTACAAGAGACCCACTTCAGACCTCGGCACACACACAGACTGAAAGTGAAGGGATGGAAAAAGATATTCCACACAAATGAAAATCAAAAGAAAGCTGGAGTAGTGATACTCAGATAAAATAGACTTTAAAAAATGTTACAAGAGACAAGAAAGGACACTACATAAAGACTGAGGGATCAATCCAAGAAGAAGAGATAACAATTATAAATATATATGCACCCAAAATAGGAGCACCTCAATACATAAGGCAAATGCTAACAACTATGAAAGAGGAAATTGACAGTAACACAATCATAGTGGGGGACTTTAACACCCCACTGACACCAATGGACAGATCATCCACACAGAAAATTAATAAGGAAACACAAGCTTTAAATGACACAATAAATCATCTTGATTTAATAGATATCTACAGGACATTACATCCAAAAACAGCAGATTACACATTCTTCTCCAGTGCACATGGAACATTCTCCAGGATAGATCACATTTTGGGTCATAAATCAAGCCTTGGTAAATTCAAGGAAACAAAACAAAAGAAAACAAAAATACACATAGCGAATATTGGGGAAAAAAGAAAAATACAGATTGTGGGACAGTTTCATAGTTTCTAAGAAATAACTTACATAAGATTATGAAACCTATTAAGAGGAACTATGTGCTTTTACAGTAACTTTAGAGAAATGTAAAGCTTTCTCATGATATGAGAGCCGTTAAAAGACTCAGAACTTAATAGTTTAATCCCAGTCTCTGGTATTCTTTCTGGAGATAAGTTGTTAACATCTATACAATGGAAAGACTATTCTTCACAGCACCATCATGTTGACTAGTAAGCATGAAGTACTTTTATTCTCTTCCCAAGCTATACCACAAAAATAAACTTTATATAAAACAAAGTTTAAGGAATAGTAAATCTGTCTTTTTCTAGTAATGGTTTTATCTTAGGTTTGTCTGCTTGGCTCTTGTCAGTTCCCTGAGAACAGCTGAAATACCTGACTGGTCATCTCAGCCACCATCTCAGATACCCACCTGTTCTGTTGTTTCAGTTAACAAGTCACTGCTCTGTGTCTGCCTTAGTATCCTTGGCTTATTTCAGAGTTCTGTCTTCTCTGAATTTCCTTTCACCACATAGTAATTTCAGGGTTAAGGCCTACTGCATTCTACATTTGAATACTTGAAGAGGGGTTGCACTTTTGAGTTGTAATCCTCTAATGTGTTATGTCCCTAATCATTTGAGTCTATCCTCTCCTTCTAAACAAGACATCAAAGCGTTTTGAGTAGATGTACTTGTGTATACCATTTAAGGGCTGGAAAGGCAAAGCCCATAGCATTCCTTGGCTTCCTGATTCAGAATTTGTGCCTTTTCAATCAGTTTATTGAGAAATGACACTTTCCTACCCTTGGGTACAGCTTGAGCCATCCATTGCTATATCATTCCTTTCCAAATATTAGGACCATAACTGCAACTCCCTTCAAATATGACAGAATATCTCTGCCACATACCGGTGCCTGCTAAAACATAAAGACTAATAGTTCCATGGGCTTCGAAATGAAGGTAGAGAGAACCCTACATTCTTATGTATTACTGTGGATAGTACTGGGCTTCCCTGGAGCATCTGCTCTTTTTAAAAGAGAAAGCAAAGAAACACATCTGTGAGTAATTAATAAGTCAACTGGTTTGTGTTCATGTTAGAGCAATGTAAATTTTTGTGGAATTAATCAATCTGATCATAATCCAATAGTGAAACACTCTGAGGGTTATGACTGTTACTGTGTGTGTGTTTCCTAATTAACATTAGTATATTGGTATGTCATTGTTGGATCCAGTGGTTTTACTTACTGTTAATCTCACCTTTTGCTACTGTCCCTTTAAAGAGCCCAATTTTTAACATATTGTATCTATATTAGTTACTCTTGAATTTATTATTTTCCCTGCATCTGGCTGCTTTCTGTTGTGGTAATCTGAGATATCAAACTGTTGGGTAGCTAAGATTTATGGTAACTGAGGCCCCCACTTTGCAGGGGAAACTGGGGGAATCTACTAGTGATGTTAAGGCTACCAGCTTAGGACTTTAAACCACTAAGGACCATGAAGGAGCTTCTGTTCTTAGCGATTTAACATTTTGGTCTCCCTCATTTTAGATGTATGATATAGGAACCAGGATGATTTTGCTCATGTGTTCTTAATTCTGGCTACACATTAGAACCAAGCTGAAAGCTCAAAAAAAAATAGATGACCATACCTGTTTAAGAGAAACTCCCAGTGCGCAGCCAGAGTTGAGGACCAGTCTCATAACGAGTGTAAGCTGGAATGTCATTCTTTAATTCTGAGCCTGGTTTCTAACAAAGTGCAGTAGTCCCATCTATTGAGCAGTGCTTATGATTTAGAAACTTGCATCACATTTCATTTTGTGTTTGAGCTCATTCATGTGACTATTTTGTCTCGTGTCTTATATTGCTCTTTGTCCCTCTCACAGATTTCCCCCTTAAAAAAAACCAAAAAACACACGTGTCTTTGTGGAAGAGAACAGTTAAGATGCTTACTTTCTTTTCTTTTTCTTTTTAAGGTTGTATGGAGGAAACTTGGAGATGCTGCAGGTTCGTGTCCTGGAATTAGGCAACATTTGTCTGGAAACCAGTACAAAGGACCCATGTGAGAAGCGCACTCTTTCAAACATGACATCACCACTGCCAGAGAGAAGAAAAGAGTGGATTTCCACAAACCAGGACTCATGGAATAACATGGAGTGATTGTACATTGCACATATTTTCCCTCTAAAATATTTAGTATAACTGAAGTTGTATTTTATGTCTCTCACTTCAGTGTTCACAACAGTCAATCTCAAACAAGGTAGCTTTGAAAATCGCCATTTTGGTACCAATATTTTCATTAGAACTAAAATGTTTTTGACTCTTCAGATCTAAGATTGTAATTGGGGAACCTGCATGATTGGAAGACTCCAGTAGAGCCTCAGTGGTTTTGATAGAATTGAATCATTGCATATAATGGTGGGAGTGTTCTACCATGTTGTTCAAGATAAGAGGTGGTTTCCAGCTTCCCAAGTTGGAGAGTTGGTCACCTATTATATTTTAGTTAATAAAATACTAGTTCCTGATGCATAATTAATTTGAATGCAAGATAAGATTAGGTTTCTGGGATTTTGTTTTGACTTTTGAGGTGCTAAAAATACCACATAAATTTTCCTTACCAGCTAGAAGGGAAGACTTTGTCAAGTGCTTATCAGAGAGTACCATTTATTTCTATTGATCACAGTAAGTATATCTTTTCTTTTCATCTTAATGTATTGTCCATGAAGACACATCTTGGGGACATATCAACCTCCATCTTCAGTGTATTCATTAATGTTAATATTAACAATTTCAATTAAAGAACAAGCAAACAATTTTTCTAAGTGTTTCCAGCTGTGAAATGTCAATTTCTACAATTTAGTTTCTAGACATGCTGTCATACTTAATAAACTTTCTGTAAACTTTAAAATACTGCACTGCATTTATGAAAAAAGCTTTCTTAGCCTACAGCAGCTATCTAACGTTTCATGAAACTATCGCATGTCCTTCATTATTGAAGCTAAAAGCTCTTGTTCAGATTGCTTGAGGTTTGAAAAGGAGGTGTGCTAGCTTTGCTTAGTTTTCCTTATTTTTGGTATATACATATATATAAAATAGACTGTGTGTATTGGAAATGCTATGATAGGTATTTTGTGTTTATCCAAATGCAATGATAGTTTCTTGTATGAATGTGCAAGAGGCCTGTGACCGAATGCTAAGTTTATATTGTAGTTTAAGATTATAAAAAGTAGGAATGCAACAATTCCCAGTTTTCAGATTTATTCCAAATTACTCAGATTTGATTCATAGCAGATATTCTGTTGTTCTTGTTTTTAAACTGGCTCATTACACGTTACACATTTTTGAATGTTATTGTGATGAAAAAGCAGCCCTCTGTTCTCAGAAAATATTTATGAATTAGTTTGCTATAGAATTATCTAATTATCATAATTGGGTTACCATTTAAGCTTTTCTTTTAAAATGTTATATATTTTAAGAATATTATTACTCTATAAAAGAAAATTGCTTGCTATATTTACACCTTATCTTGAAAAGCTTTCATGCTTAAATTGTTGTATTCCTACACTCTGAAGACATTTAAAACAAGTTTTTGTGCCTGCAGTAGAGCCTGCAGAAGCTGATACGAGGAACACTGGTCTTTTGACAAAATACTTGTGTAAATTTTGATACTGTATTAAAACTATTTTTTTAAAGTTCTGCATAAAATTGAGTATCAAGTATATGTGTTCATCTTAGCAATGATAATAAATTATTTAATCTCAGTGTTTTTTTGTCCCTCAAAATGTTTTTCCTAAATTGAGGCAATTTCTAATAGTCACTAAATATCATATTGCTCTTGTGTAATGACAGTAATAAAAGTAATACAGATCATTCACTGTCTTAAATATAAAACAAAGGCATATTTAAACATGCTCTTAATGAGGGATTTGATATTGAGATTCCTCAATTCACTATTTTCTAGTATAATGTAGTTAAAAATTTAGACTAAATATTTAAAAGTTATCTTTCACTTGTTCTTTTAATTCATATAGATTAAGATTAAACTTCAATTATTATTAAAACATTAGTAATCACAAGGAGATATACTAGAGGGGAAATATTAAATGGAAAACTCAGCCTCTGTATTGAAGAAGCTTATACATTACTGGGGAAAGACAATATACACATATGACCAAGATGCAGATTAGAAAACACACACACACACACACACACACACACATGCTCAAATAGAGAACTTCTTGGAAATCACTCATACGACTGTGGAACAAGGCTTCCTACACTTAGCATTAGTCTGTACTTTAAATGACCTAGTAGCTGGACAGCCCAGGGCCTGAATCTTGCTACTGCCCAATATGTTTATCAATAAAAGTGAGTGGCACCCTTCTCTTACATGACCAGTTTATGATCTCTTTTTCCCTGGAACAAAGGTTAATTTACATATCATGTCAGTCTATCAAAATCTAAGCTTTGTAAATTAATGCCTTATAGGGCTTCCCTGGTGGTGCAATGGTTAAGAATCTGCCTGCCAGTGCAGGGGACATGGGTTCGAGCCCTGGGCCAGGAAGATCCCACATGCTGCGGAGCAACTAAGCCCATGTGCCTAGAGCCCATGTTCCGCAATAAAAGAAGCCACCGCAATGAGAAGCCCACACACCACAATGAAGGGTAGCCCCCACTCACTGCAACTAGAGAAAGCCCATACAAAGCAACAAAGATCCAATGCAGCCATTAAATAAATTTAAAAAAATAAACGATTTATAACTTTCTAGCACATGCTCAAGGCACTATAGAAAATTTAGATCATATGTGACATCCAGCAAAATGCTGACAGTCTTAATTGGGATGACTGTTCTATAGTTCAACAAACTTAATGAATGCCTATCACTACCATGAGTAAACACGTTTTGATGCCTCACTCAGGATGCTGACTGTACAAAAAAATACATGGAACTGTAGTATCTTAAATACCAGCAGGAGCTTCCTTTATCCTTGCAATGTAGATAAATTTGCCTCAAACATCCATTTTCATGATCTTGAGGAAGTGCTAAGTTTCCTAGTGACTTCTACTCATTTCTAGAGTTTTAACTCTATTGTAAGTTCCTGTTGCCTCACCTTCACCTCAAGTGCAACTGATTCTCCGTTATAAACCTTGTCACTCATTCTTAGAAACGATCTGCCTACTCCAAGCTGGCTTATCAAAGTAAAATTCCCAACAAACTCAAGACACTTCTATGAGGAATTCATATATTGACTTCTAAAAGAAAAATTCTCCATCTCATTACACAATTAAAGGACAATATATCAGATTGAACCATATGAGATTGCCAATATTTGACCATCTTTGGGTTATAAAAACACATGGTATAACTACGTATGATTAAGAGAGTTTTGGTGGGAATAAACACAATAGAAGTAAGCGTCAGGAGATTGGGCTAGAGCAATATAAAGTATGCTTTACTAAGTACAACACTGAATAAAGGCCTTTGGCATAGTGAGGCTGACTCTGGGGCAGCAAGTTCAGCATATGACTCTAGCTCTGTGCATTTGAACTTAATCTCATTGAGCCTCAGTGTCCTGATGTGCTGAATGGAGATAACATCTAACTTGTCGAGTTATTTTAAGATTCTTAGTAGCCTTCCTAGTTCTAAAGTTCATTGATCATGACAGTCCACGAGAAACAATGGCGAGTCCTTTAAAACATAGGCGTCTAGACTCATGAGCTGTGGCAATTTATACCATTAGGCTGGAGGAAGGAACCACATCAGCACAAAGGGACTGTCTAGCACATAGAGAGATTCTAGCTGCACATATGTACTTTCAAGCCTACCACAGGCCTTGTCATGACCAGTCACAGATTGTGATTTTGGAAATGGAGAAAAAGGACATTTATCTGATTCTCACATAGGAACAGTATATTTGAAAAACAATTTCCACAACTATTTAATTCTGTAGTTTTTCATGTCACCGCAGAAATGTTTGAGAATACTTTCACGTCAAAATGGCAGAATGAGTACATGCTGCAGCTCCCACCTCTTGCCTTGAACCCTGAAAACGACTGAAAAGATAATAAACTTCTAATTCCAGTAGAACATAAAAAATAGCGTATTCTATGGACCCTGAATTATGATGAATTCTTGAAAGAAGGGAAACAAACAGTATCTTGTTGAAGAATGGATCCAAAGTTCAAAACACACGATGGACGGTATTGTTTAAAAAGGAGGCGCGGCTACAAGGATGTTCCAAACAAGGAAGAGTTTGATACACGCATTGCATGTGATCCTGGGATAATGGACAATAGTCAGGCATTTTGACTCCTGCATATAACCTCTCCCTCCCTGGGTCAGGAAGAGAACAAAAGAGATAATTACTCCCAGGCCAGAATAGAGAGGAAGCATAATTCAATCAGAGTCGCAGTGCAAAGTCTTTGGATTGGTAACACCCAGAGGAAGAGGGACACTCTTTGCTTTAGCTAATGATACACCCTGCCTAGAAGTCTGTCCCACCATCTCCTTTGCACTTAGGCTGAAGTATCTCCCAAACCCAGCATCCTGACCTCTTCTTGAAGCAACTGGTAAAATAAACACAGCAGGCTAACAAGGAAATTTCAATACTAAGATGAGTATACAACCAAACACTAGCCAACATTTCTCTCACTTTCTTCCATTTCCTTCATCCTTCCTTCCTCCTCTTTCCTAGTTGTTTTTTTAATTGCCCTATTTTATAAGTTTAAATGTTAAAGCTACCTCAAAACCGTATGGAAGTAAGGATAAATTACAAGTGAAGTATAGCCTCATTTCATTGAAATTTAAAAATGTCTCTTTAAAACACAAGATCCTCTCAATTTTGCGGAAATATTTCTGAGTTTTGATGCCGAAGTTATAATTCCATTTGGTCTTATTACCAAAAAGGCTTTCATTTCCTACCCCAGGACCTTTAGTTTTTTAGATCCTGTTCTAAAGTAATAGCATACAATATACAACATCATAATTGCCATGGCAACAACAGATTCATATGCTAATAAGGAATGCAGTTTTATAGAAGCACAAAGGGTCTGAAATTGGCCTTTGATTCTATGGGCCACTGTTGGGTATGGGCCAAGCTGCATGAGCTTAATATAGCATTAAACAAAATCTGTTTTCCCTTTGCACAAATTTGGGTTAGGGAGGAATGGGTTTCTGACAGTCTGGATAACAGTCTCTAGCATTTTGTTTCATTTTATTTTTTTAACCATCACCATTCCTCAGGCTCAGTCTAGCTCTGCCACTCAATAGTGAACACATTGATTGGCTACCCAAGATTCATTTTTCTCTTTTTCCTGAGACAGTTCTCCTTTGCTTTAGAAAGACTGCTCTTCTACACTGCCCAAGAGAATCAGGAGAAGTTGTTTCCAACTCCATAGCTGAATCTTGATTATTCTAAAGCCTAAACTCAAAGTCTGTCTTGGTAATCTCATCCTACTTGCTAGTAATTGGTTCAGGAAGCCAATCTTCAGCCAATCAGCACACAGCATTCCTATGGCCCAAATGTGGCAACATGACCTAACAAGGCTCCTCTAAGTTCTTGGGGAAGAAATTTTATTTCATGGGTAGGGAAGAGGTTTATTTTCTCCTGTTAGATGTATAAGGAAGAGTTGTCTGTTGCATGCAGCCCTACTGACTGTCATTGAGAAGTCATCCTGAGGAGAAAGCATACCTACAAGAAAGGGTAGCACCAAGAAAACTGTGGAAAAAGGGAGCTGAAACATTGATTATACCTTGTCCAGAGCCTACCCTGCTTCTGGACTCTCAAAGAGATTGAAATCTTCCTTACTGTTTTTGATTTGGGATTCTGTTACTGACTAATATTGTACACTTTAAATGTTATGAATTGAATACCTGGTCTCCCGTTGTAGAAAACTGCAGGATAAATATTCTATGATGATGGCTTAGTTGTATTGAGAACAAGGAGTGTGTTCAAACAACTGATTCCTCTAACTACTGCCACAAAAGAGAGATTCTATGTTATCTTTATGTAGTAGAAGAAAAATAAATTAGCAAGAAGGGAGATCAAGATGGTGGAGTAAGAGGATGTGGAGCTTATCTCCCCCAACAGACACATCAAAAATACATCTACATGTGGAACAATTCTCATGAAAAACTAACTGGAAACTGGCAGAAAGGCTCCTATTTGGGTAGGATGGAAAGAAAAGCACTGGGTCAGAATCTGTGCTCCGGGAGGGGACCAAGAGGAAAAGGGAGATTGCATAGACAGACACTCATCCTGGGGAGTGAGTGGATTGAGCCACAGACTGGATATCCCAGTCCTGGGGGCCTACGTACAGGAGACAAGCTCATTTGGCTGACTGGAAAAGCATTGGGATGGATAGACTGGAGAAGTCTAGACTCTACATCTGAGGAGTGTGCAGGTGTTGGTTTGACCCCAGGCATGGTGGAGAAAGGTCCCTAGCCCAAGCCAAGTGGATACTCCGGCCCTGCCCTGCCCACTCCATGCTATAGATCTGGGATGGCCACAACAGGGGAAAAAGTGCAACCATGGGCTATGACATCTGAGCAGAGCCCCAGATGCCCATACAGGCAGACTACAGGATCTCTGTAAGCACACAAGCTCTACTTGCTTCAGCACTCCCCTTCTTTGGGGCAAAGGTCCCAGTGTGGGGAGAAGGAAAAACACACAATTAAAGGCAACAGAGCTTGCCTGAGCCCAACTCTCAGGTCTTTTATTCCAGCAACTTGGGAGAAGACCAGCACCCCTGACAGGGCAGTGATGGCCACTGAGCAGAAAGGAAGTCCCGCCTCACATCCCATCCCTCCCAGACTCTAGTTTCTCCATCAAAAGCATCCCCTGTCAAGGTGATAGCTGCCAGCAGTCCCTAAGGAAAGACATGACTGGCATCCACATCAAATTCAGCCCTATCACCAAAGGCATTGAGCACAAGCAGTTTCCATAGGTACACTTCCACATAAGAACACCCCTTCAAGACCAAAGTAGGTAACTGTTTCACCTAAATTCATAGAGATAGAGAAAGTTAAGTAAAATGAAAACAGAGAAGAACTCTCAATTGAAAGAGCAAGAGAAAACTTCTGAAAAAATAATGAAATAGAAATAAGCAATTTACCAGACAGATAATTCAAAATATTGGTAATAAGGCTAACTGAATGAAGGAAGAAGATTGATCTAAACAGATCATTTTTAATAAGGAACTAGAAATTATAAGGAAGCAGCAAACAGAAATTCAACATCTGAGATAAAAAACATGCTAGGAAAAATGAATAGCAGACTAAATGACACAGAAGAATGCATAAGTGATCTGGAAGACAGAATAATGGAAATCACCCAATCAGAACAGCTGACAAACAAATGAAAAAATATGAGTACAACATATGAGATCTCTGAGATAACATCAAATGTGGCAACATTTGCATTATAGGGGTTCCAGAAGGAAAAGAGAGAAAAGAAGGGTTTCAAAGAACTATTTGAAGAAATTATGGCTGAAAATTTCCCAAACCTCTTAAGGAAATAAATATCCAGGTATAAAAAGTACAGAGGGTCCCAATAAAGATGAACCCAGAGAGACCTACTAAGACATATCATAATTAAAATGGCAAACGTTAAAGATAAAAAGAGAATTCTAAAAGCAGAAAGAGAAAAGGTCATATACAAGGGAATCCCCGTAAGGCTATTAGCTGATTTCTCTACAGAAACTTTACAGGCCAGAAGGGAGTGCACAACATATTAAAGGTCCTAAAAGGGAAAAACCTGCAACTCAGGATATTCTACCCAAAAAGATTATTATTTAGAATAGAAGGAAAGATAAAGAACTTTTCAGACAAGCAAAAACTAAAAGAATTCAGCCATACTAAACCTATCCTAAAAGGAATACTGAAGGGTCTTCTTCAAATAGAAAAGAAGAAGGACTTCCTTGGTGGTCCAGTGGTTAAGACTCTGTGCTCCCAGTTCAGGAGGTCTGGGTTTGATCCCTGGTCAGGGAAGTAGATCCTGCATGCCGCAACTAAAAGATCCCAAATGCCACAACTAAAAGATCCCACGCACCACAACGAAGATCCCACGCACCACAACGAAGATCCCACGCACCACAATGAAGATCCCACACACCACAAAGAAGATACAGTGCAGCCAAATAAAATAATACATAAACATTAAAAAATGAAAAGAAAAGAAGAATCTAAAGGAAAAGGAAAATCCCAATATGAAAGGCAAATATATTGTAAGGACTGAAGATCATTTAAATAAGCCAGTATGTGAATTAAAAATAGTCAAAAAATTATAAAAGTGTTCATAACTACAATAAAAAGAGAAAGGATATGCATTAAGATGTAAAATAGATCAAAATCACAAAATGTGTGGGAGGGGAGTATAAAAATGTAGATCTTTCAGGATGTTTTAAATTGAATGACTATCAATTTACAGCTAATAGATATAGTTATGGGTCAACATTCTTGAACTCCATGGTAACCACAAATGAAAAATATACAATAAATTTATAAAAACCAAAAAGACAGGAACTCAAGCATACTACAAAAGAAAACTATCACACCACAAAAGGAATAAACACGAAAAAAATGAAGAAAGAAGAACTACAAAAACAACTAAAAAACAAGGATCACAATGGCAGTAAGTACATACCTATCAATAATTACTTTAAATAACAAAGGACTAAACAATCCAATGAAAACAGTGAATGGCAAGTTAGATTAAAAAAAAAACCCATAATATGTTGCCTATGAGAGACTCACTTCAGGGCAAAAGACAGACTACAGTGAGGGGATGGAAAAAGATTTCTTGCAAATGGAAATGACAAGAAAGTGGGGATAGCAATACTCATATCAGACAAAATAAATTTTAAAACAAAGGCCATAGAGAAAGACAAAGGACATTATATAATGATAAAGGTATCAATTCATTGAGAATCTTACACTTGTTAATCTTTATGCACTAAATTAGAGGCGCACATAAATACATAAAGCAAATACTAACAAAGGGAGAAACTGACAATAATACAGTAATAGTAAGAGACTTTTAACACTGCAATGACATCAATGGACAGATCATCCTGACAGAAAATCAATAAGGCAGCAGAACTCCTAAATGACAAAATAGACCAGCTGGAGTTAATTGATGTCTATAGAACATTACATCCCCAAACAGGAGGTACACATCATTTTCAAGTGTGCATGGAACGATCTCTAGGAAAGACCACATACTAGGTCAAAAGACAAGGCTCAGGAAATTTAAGAGGACAGAAATAGTTTCAAACATCATTTCTGACCACAACATTTGAAACTAGAAGTCAACAGAAAAAAAAAAATGGGAAAAGAATGAACACTAAACAACAAGCTACCAAAAAGCCAATGGGTCAGTGATGAAATCAAAAAAGAAATTAGAAAATACTTTGGGCAAAGGAAAATGAAAATACAACTTTACAGAATCTATGAGATGCAGCAAAAGCAGTTGTAAGAGGTTCATAGCAATATAGGCCTTCCTGAAGAAACAAGAAAAATCTTAAATAACAACTGAATCCATTACCTAAAGTAGTTAGAAAATCAAGAACCAATAAAGCCCAAAGTCAGCAGAAGGAAGGAAATAATAAAGATCAGAGGGGAAATAAATAAAACAAAGATCAAAAAACAATAGAAACAATCAATAAAAGCAAGAGCTGGTTTTCTGAAGAGATAAAGTCAATAAATCTTTAGCCAGGCTCACCAGGAAGGAAAGACAGGATGCAAATAAAATAAGAAACAAAAGAGGAGAAATAACAATCCATAACATAGAAAAAAAAAATCCTAATGAAACACTACCAACAGTTATATGCCAACAAATTGGACAACCTAGAAGAAAAAGACAAGTTTCCAGCTTGCCAAAACCAAATCAAGAAGCAACAGACAATTTGAACAAAACAGTCTCTAGAAGTAAAATAGAATCTGTAAAAAAACACTCTCACACATACACACACAAATACCACCCAGGATAAAAGAGTCCAGGACCAGAGGGCTTCACTGGGGAATTCTAGCAAACATACAAAGAACTTGTACCTATCCTTCTAAAACTATTCTGAAAAACTGAAGAGGGAACACTCATAAATTCATTCTATGAGGTTACTATCATCCTGATATCAACACTAGACAAAGAAACTACAAAAAAAGAAAATGACAGCCCAATATCTTTGATGAATATAGATGCAAAAATCCTTGAAATTTTAGAAAAATGAATCCAACAATACATAAAAAGGGTCATACACCATGATCAAGTTGGACTCATTTCAGTCTCACAAGATATTCAACATATGCAAATCAACATGATACACCACATTAACAAAAGGAAAGACAAAACTCACCTGATCATCTCAACAGATGCAGAAAAAACATTTGACAAAATCTGACATCTATTCATGACAAAAACTCTCACCAAAGTGGATATAGAGGGAACAAATCTCACATAGTAAAGGCCATTTTTGACAAACCCATAGCTAATATCATACTCAAGTGTGAAAAAGCTGAAAGCATTTCTGCTAAACTTAAGAACGTGACAAGGATGCCTATTCTCACAACTTCATTCAACATAGTATAGGAAGTCTTAGCCACAGCAATCAGACAATGAAAGAAAGTTATCCAGATTGGAAGGGAAGAGGTAAAACTGTCAGATGACACAGTACTCTATATAGAGAACCCTAAAGTCACCACCCAAAAACTATTAGAATAAATTCAGCAAGGTAGCAGGATGCAAGATTAATGTACAGAAATATATTGCATTTCTTTACACTAATGAAATGTCAAAAAGAGAAAGTTTTAAAAATTCCATTTAAAATTGCATTAAAAAAATAAAATACCTTGGAACAAAATTAACCAAAGAGGTGAAAGATCTATACACTGAAAACATTGATAAAGAAAACTGAAGATGACTTAAAGAAATGGAAAGACTTCCCATACTCTTGCATTGGAAGAATTAATATTGTTAAAATGGCCATACTACCCAAATCAATCTATGAATTTAATGCAATCCCTATCAAAATATCAATGATATTTTTCTCAGAACTAGAACAAATACTTCCAAAATTCATATGGAACCACAAAGACTGAGAACTGTCAAAGCAATCCCAAGAAAAAAGAAAGCGGGAGGTATAACCCTTCCAGACTTCAGATTATACTGCAAAGCTACAGTAACCAAAATAGTGATACTGGCACAAAAACACACACATAGATCAATGGAAGATAACAGAGAGCCTAGAAATAAACACATGCACCTACAGTCAATTAATCTATGACAAAGGAGGCAAGAATATACAATGAAGAAAAGATGGTCTCTTCAATAAATACTGTTGTGAAAGCTGGGCATCTACATGTAAATCAATGAACACTCCCTTACACCATATACACAAACTCAAAATGGTTTATAGACCTAAAAATGAGACATAACATCATAAAACTCATAAAAGAGAACATAGGCAAAACATTCTCTGACATAAATCATAGTAATATTTTCTTAGATCAGTCTCCTACAGCAAAAGAAATAAAAGCAAAAATAAACAAATGGGGCTTAATCAAATTTAAAAGCCTTTGCACAGCAAAGGAAACCATCAACAAAATGCAAAGACAACATATGCAATGGGAGAAAATATTTGAAAATGATGCAACTGACAAAGGATTAGGATCCAAAATATCAAAACAGCTCATTCAACTCAATATCAATCAATAAATAAACAACCCAATCAAGAAATGGACAGAAAACTTAAATAGATATTTTTTCCAAGGAAGACATACAGACAGCTAACAGGCACATGGAATGATTCTCAGCATCACTAATTTTTAGAGAAATTCAAATCAAAATCACCATGAGGTATCACCTCACTCCAGTCAGAATGGCCATCATCAAAAAGTCTACAAATAACAAATGCGGAAAAGGTATGGAGGAAAGAGTACCCTTATACACTGTTGATAGGAATGTAAATTGGTGCAGCTACTATGGAAAATGGTAAGGAGGTTCCTTAAAAAAGTAAAAATAGAGCTACCATATGATCCAGCAATACCACTCCTGTGCATAGATCTGAAAAAAAATTAAAACTCTAATTCAAAAAGATACATTTCCCCCAATGTTTATAGCAGCATTGTTTACAATAATTAGGATATGGAAACAACCCAAGTGCCCACCGGTAAATGATTGGCTTAAGAAGAACTGGTATATAAATATACAATGGAATATTACTCAGCCACATAAAAGAGTAAAATATTGCCATTTTCAGCAACATGGATAGACCTAGAGAATATTGTGCTTATTGAAATAGAGAAAGACAAATACTATAAGATATCACTGATATGTGGAATCTCAAAAATACAAATGAATCTATATATAAAATAGAATCACTGACAAGAGAACAAATTTATGGTTACCAAAGGGGAGGGGGGAGATGAACAAATTAGGAGTATAGGATTAAGAGATACAAGCTACTATATATACAATATATAAGTAACAAGAATTTACCATGTAGCGTAGGGAATTATATCCAATATCTTATAACCTATAATGGAATACACTATGCAAAAAAAGAATCACTATACTGTACACCTGAGACTAATACAATACTGTAAGTCAACCATAATTCAATGAAGAAAAAATAACCCAATCATTAAATGTGCAGAAGACCTAAGTTGACAGTTTCCAGAGAATGCATACAGATGGCTAACAGGCACATGAAAAGATGCTCAACATCACTAATTATTAGAAAAAGGCAAATCAAGACAACAATCAACTATCACCTCACATTTATCAGAATGGCCATTATCAAAAAGTATATAACAAATGTTGGTGAAGATGTGGAGAAATGAGAACGCTTGCACACTGTTTGTGGGAATTTAAATTGGTGCGGCCATAATTGAAACAGTATGGAGGTTTCTCAAGAAAGTAAAAATAGAGCTACCATCTGATCCAGCAATTCCACTCCTGGGTATATGTCCAGAAAATATGAAAACGCTAATTTGAAAAGATACTTGTACCCCAAAGTTCATAGCAGCACTATTTACAACAGCCAAGACATGAAAGAAACCCAAGGGCCCATTAACAGACATTTGGATTAAGATGTGGTACATACATACATACATACACAATGGTATATTATTCAGCCATAAAAAGAATGAAATATTTCCATTTGTGGCAACATGCATGGACTTAGAGAATATTATGCTTAGGATGCTTAGTGAAATAAAACAGTGACAAATTCTGTATGATATCACTTATATGTGGAATCTCAGAAATACAAATAAATGTATATGTACATTCTATACATAGAATATAGAGTTTCATTGATATAGAAAACAAACTTATGGTTACCAAACAGGAGAGGAAGTGGGGAGAGGCTAGATGGGGGTATGGGATTAACAAAGTACTATGTATAAAATTGATAAGCAACAAAGGTTTACTGAATAGCACAGGATATTAGAGCCATTATCTTGTGATAACCTATAATGGAGTATAATCTGCAAAAATACTGAATTACTATGCTGTACACCTGAAAGTGTCAACTATACTTTGATTTAAAAAAGTTACAAGTGGAGCTTCATGGCCTTCCTCTTTCCTTTTGCTTGTTTATTTTCATCTGTTTTGTCACTCCTCTCCTGACCCCTCCATCCTCTAATCCATCTGAGAGGAAAAATAAAACAGGGCTGAGGCAGAATCTCAACAGTAAAAGAAGACTGCTTCTAGCAACGGAGTAGGGAGAGTGAGAAGCAGTATTTCAGACCCAACTATGCTGGGGGCTGAGAAGTGGGGGAGGGAAGATGGACGGACCAGGATGGTGGATGAGAGAGGGCGCCTGGGAAGAAAGTGAAGGAATCCTAGGAGTTTTAGAGTTTCCAAGAACAAAAGTGCACCAGAGATTGTTAATAAAACTCTGGATTTGAAGTTTTCCCAATTATAAAATATTTCAAAGATTTAGTGAAAAAATGTTTTAACAAATGCTGACATTTTTCTAATATTTGATTCACTCTTAACAGAAAACATTTTTTAAAGTCTCTTTTGAACTCCCTTCCTTATTCATCTCCTTCTCCCCATTCTAGAGGCAAAATCTGCTCCAGAACTGGTATGTGTCCTTTCCACTCATAGATTTATAACACACATATGTTCATACATATAGAAAATTATTCTTGAGTTTTATGCACTTACATAAATGTCATCCTACAACTTTTTCATTCAACATTTGACATATGTACATATTAATTCATGAGGACCTAACTCATATTTTTAAATTGCTGCATAATTTTTCATTGTAAGAATTTATTACCCAAAGTTAATTATTTTAGATTTTGATAGTAAAATAATCTATAGTAGCAAAATAAACAATGCTTAATGAAAACCTCTTTGTGCACCTGTGCCAGCCTTTCTAGAGTATATACTTAGAAGTGGAATAACTTGTTTTCAGGGTGTGAATGTCTTCAACTACAAGATATTGCCAGATTGTCCTCTGAGTGGCTATGTCTACTTATCAATAGAGCATCCAATAGATTTAGTTTCCCATGTACTTAACATTTGGTACATATGACCTTTTATAGTTTTTGCTGATCTGATTAGGTACAAAATAATATCTCATTGTGGTTATACTCTGCTTTATCCCTACTGTCAGCGAGATTAACCATAATAATGTTTATTGGTTTGTACGTTTTCCTCTTGAAGTCCATGTACTTTAACCATTTGTCTACTAGGTTGTTTTTAAGTTTTTAGAGATTTGCATATTCTGCTCATTAAGTCTTTGAGGGTTTTATGTATTGCACACATCTTCTCTAATTATTTTCATTGTATTATTTTTTATAGAGAAGCTTTTAGTATTTACGTAGTAAAAATCTTAGTATTCCCTTATGACTTTTGCTTTTTCGCATTTTAAGAAAATCTTCTTAAGGAGATTGGCCAAGATGGTGGAGTAGAAAAACCCTGAGCTCACCTGCTCTCACAAGCACACCAAAACCACATATTTGCAGAACAACTATCGATGAAAAAGACCAGAACCTACCAGAAAAGATTTTGTACAATTAAAGATATAAAGAAGGAACCACAATAAAATAGGTTGGAGGAGCAGAGTCATGATACTCAAGTCCCAAATCCCCAGGGTGGGTGACTCACAAAATGGTAGAATATCTACAATTGCAGAGGTTTGCCTAAAGGAGTGAGAGATCTGAGCCCCACTTTGGGTTCCTGCCCTGTGAGGAAGAGATCTCAGAGCATTTGGCTTTGAAGTCCAGTGGGCTTACTTTTAAGAGTCCCAGGGGGCTGGAGAAAAAAGATACTTTATTCATAGGCAAAACCTCACACACTCAGGAACCCAGAGCACAGGCAGTAATTTGATTAGAACCTGGGTCAGACCTACCTGCTTATCTTAGAGAGTCTCCTGGAGAGGCAGGAGGCAACTGAGCTCACCCTGGGGCCATAGACACTGGTGGCTGCTATTTTGGGGAGCTTGTTCTACCACATGGACACTGTTGCTAGTGAGTGCCATTTTAGAGTACTCCCTCTAGCTTATTGCCTCAGAAACAGCCCTGCCCTGGACCAACAGCCCATAGGTGCCAGTGCTGAGATGCCTCAGGTCAAACTAACTGGGCATGGACCCAGCCCCACCTACCAGCAGACAGGCTGCCTTAAGACTCTCTGAGTCCAAAGTCACCCTGGGAAACAGCTCTACCCACAAAAGGGCCCTGGACACAGCCACATACAACAGTGTGTAAGCACTGGACCATAAATCTCTAGAGACTTCCAGTCAGACACTTTGGGACCCAGCTCTACCCACCAGTGCATAGGCACCAAGCCCCAGAATCATATGGGTCCTGGCCCTGACCTTCAGGAAGCCTGCTCTAGCCTTGGGCCCAGGCTTGCATACCAGTGGACAGACACCAGCTGCGAGAAAACTACAGCCCTGCAGCTCTCCCACCAGCAGGCCAGACCCTGCCCTATGACCTACTGGGCTTTGCCCTGTCTACCAGCAGGCCAATATAAGCTTCGAGACACCACAGATCATGCAGCCAGCTGTTTCAGGAACCAGCCCCACTCACAAAATGATCTGACACCAGCTCTGGGACCCCTGTGCTCTGCAACCAGACCCTAGAACCTGGTTCTTCCTGCCAGTTGGCTGGCACCAGCCCCAGGACTGGCTTCACCCACCAATGTGTGGGCAACAGTGCTAGGATCCCCTGGATTATGACTTCACCCACAAGTAACCTAACACTAGCTCCAGGGATCCTGGGGTTCCACAGTCAGCTGCCACCTGACCAGTCCCACCAACCAGCAACCAGCAGCCTTCCCACAGGTAGGACCTGGCAACCAACCAGATTGGAGGCCAACAAGGCTTACCATACTGCCCATATAGTCTTTCACAATAAACAGACCCACAAGCCTTTATAGGGGGAACCCCTAGAGCATATAACTCTGGTGATGAGGGCAGTGTGCTGCTGGAACCCATAGGATATCTCCTATAAAAAGCCGCTTCTCCAAAGTTGAGAAACCAACCTACCAGATAAAAAACAAGAATTTAGGCAAAATGAGGTTACAGAGGAACGTATCCCACATGAAGGAACAATATAAAATCCCAAAAGAAGAATTAAGTGAAATGGAGATAGGCAATCTACCCAAGAAGCAGTTTAGGGTAGTGACTGTAAAGATATAAAAGAACATGGGAGTAGAATGGACTCACAGAGATAGAAATGAAAAGTACACTAGAAGGAATTAACAGTAGACTTAAGTTATACAGACAAGTGGTCAGTGAGCTGGAAGAAAGTAGTAGAAATCACTGATACTAAACAAAAGAGAAAAGTGAAAAGAAATGAATACAGTTTAGAAGACCTTTAGGACAACATCAAGCACACTAATACATGAATTATAGAGGTCCTAGAAGGAAAATAACAAGAGAAAGGGGCTGAGAATATAGTTGAAGACATAATAACTGAAAACTTCCCTGACCTGGGAAAGCAAACAGACATCCAAGTCCAGGAAATGTGAAGAATCCAAAAGAGGAACCCACCAAGACCTATTGTGATCAAAATGGCAAAAATTAAAAATAAAGAGAATACTAATAGCAGCAAGGGAAAAGCAACATGTTTTGTACAAGGGAACTCCCATAAGGCTATCAGCTGACTTTTCAGCAGAAACCACAAGCCAGAAGGGAGTGGGACAGCATATTGAAAGTGATCAATGAAATAAACCTATAACCAAGAGTGCTCTCTACCTGGCAAATCTCTCAGATTTGACTGAGAGAACCAAAGCTTTACAAACAAGCAAAAGATAGGAGTTCAGCACCACCTAACCAGCTTTACAAGATATGTTAAAGAACTTCTCTAAGAGAAAAAGAAAAAGGCACAAAGCTAGTAGGAAGGTTAAAAGACAAAATAGTAAAATCAATCTATACCCACAATAAGCAGTTAAGGGATACACAAAACAATTAGATGTAAAACATGATATCAGAAACAGTAATTGTGAGGGGATGAGACTGCAAATGCAGGGCTGTTAGAATGCATTTGAAATTAAAGAGACCAGCAACTTAAAAAATCATATATATACACACATATATGCATATATATACATATGAACAATCCTATATTTTATATAATCATATATAATATATTATATATATATATATATAATATATATATATGAGATACCTCATGGTAACTGAAAACCAAAGATGTATAACAGATCATACACACACCAAACTAAAAGGAATCTGAACATAAAGACAGTCATCCAATCACAAGAGAACAAAAGAAAGAACCTACTAAAAAAGACCTACACAACAACCCTAAAGCAATTAACAAAATGGCAATAAGAACAAACATATCAATAATTACTTTAAATATAAATGACTAAAGGCTCCAATCAAAAGACATAGAGTAGTTGAATGGACACAAAAACAAGACCCATATATATGCTGCCTACAACAGACTCACTTCATAGCTAAAGACACACAGAGACTGAAAGTAAGAAGATGGAAAAAGGTATTTCAGGCAAATGGAGATCAAAAACCACAGAAGCAATACTTATGTCAGACAAAATAGACTTTAAAATAAAGAGTGTTATAAGAGACAAAGAAGTACACTACATAATGATCAAAGGATCAATCCAAGAAGATATAACTGTAAATATATATACATCCAACATAAGAGCACCTAAATATGTTAGGCAAATATTAATGGACATAAAAGGAGAAAGACAGAAGCAAAAAAATAGTAGGGGACTTTAACACCCCATTTACATCAGTGGACAGATTATCCAGACAGAAAATCGATAAGGAAACATTGGCCTTAAATGACATATTAGACTAGATAAACTTAATATATATATATATATATATAGAGAGAGAGAGAGAGAGAGATACATAGATAGATAAAACATTCCATCCAAAATTAGCAGAATATACATTCATTTCAAATGCACATAGAGTATTCTCCAGGATAGATCACATGCTAGGCCACAAAGGAAGACTCAGTAAATTTAACACATTATTGACTGGAGACTTATCGATATGTTTTTAGAGAGTAATATAATTAACATCACCATGTGAAGTTGTTAGAGCTTAAAATTGATCAAGGGTACATTATACAACTTATGATTGTTGTTATCATTCACATTTTGCTCTGTTAGGTTTTTGTTCCAACCTTGTGTATATTATAAATGCAAGTTTATTACTGTAAAATTTTCAAAAATGATGTGCAGTGAAATTTTGAGTGAAGAATTTTTCAATGAATTTTATGCAGATACTTTCTCTGATTGTCCAAGTGACCTATATGCTAGTGTCTCAGAAGATGATAATTCTTCAGAATATAGTTCTGATTCAGACAATGTGACCAACAAAAAGACAAAAAACCTTAGTGACTGATTCTGACACAGAAAGTGAAAACAAAACTCATGGTGCTGGAGAATGCTCCTTTGTTTCTACAGAAGAGTGGATTGAAGACAACACTTCATGAAAATTAGAAGGCTTTACAGGTGTGTCAGGTGTAACTATTGAATGTAATAACCCATAAAGTGCTAGGGAAATAATAGAATTAATTTTTGGTAACAACTTTTTCAAGTTGGTCACTTCTCAAACAAACTTGTATCACCAACAGAATGAAAAAATCATATAAAAAGTATGATAAGGCTTTAAAATGGACTGATGTAACCAATAGTGACATGAAGAAGTTTCTTGGATTAATAGTTTTGATGGGTCAAATAAGAAAGTCACATTGGAAAGAAAGAATACTGGTTGACTGATCCCTTACTTGAAACACCTATACTTCCAAAGATTATGACAAGAAGGTTCAAACAAACAATGACATTTCTTTAATGATAATGCAGAAACTCCACTTCCTGTAGACAGAATTTCAAAAGTTAAACCTCTTTTGGATTATTTTCTACCAAAATCTCAGTCAATCTATATACCCAAACAAGAGTTATCACTTGAGGGAATAAGTGGAGAGGAAGCCTTAGATTCAAAATCTATAATCCCAGAGAATGTACAAAATATGGAATTTTGGTCAGCATGGTTGGTGAAAGTGAAACTGGATATATATGCAAACCTGAGGTTTACATGGGGGAAGGAAATAAACTGCAAGAAACAATATTATCAGTTCTACAACCTTATCTTGGTTCACGGCACCATATTTACCAATACAATTATTACAACAGTGTGTCCACATCTGAAATATTGAACTATGTTTGTAGGACCATAAGAGAAAACTGTGGTCTACCAAACCAATTAAAGGAGAAATCTAAAAATCTACAGAGGGGAGAAATGGTATTCTTATGGAAGCGAGAAGTGATTCTTCTTATATGGAAAGGCAACAGGATAGTCTGCATTATGACAACTATTCATGATGCCTCCATAGCATCTACAAGAAAGGAAGAAAGGAGGACTGGCCATCAGATAAAACTATAGGCCACTTCTATATTAGAGTATAATAAATATGTGCAAGGAGCTGATCAATCTGATCTATATCTGGCAAACTTCAATATCCTCTGGAAAACTCAAAAATGGCATAAGAAAGTGGGTTTCTATTTGAGTAATTGCAGTTTATTCAATGCATTTAAAATTTATTGTAGCCTTAATGCACAGAATAAAATGACTTACAAGCAATTTTTGTTAGCAGTAGCTAGAGAATGGGTAATTGACCATTCCGGTGAATGCAGTGGTAGTCCCTCACCTGGTCCTTCTTGTGGCATTTCTAAAAGAGCCCCACACAAAGACTCACCTTGTTGACTATCAGGTAAAATAAAAGAACATATTCTAGAGGAAATAACACCCACAGGACTGAAAAAAAAATGCTGCCAGAAAGTGTAGAGTTTGCCCTTCCAGGGGGAAGTGCAGTGAAACACAGTATATTTGTAATAGATGTTCTGTTCTTCTGTTCAGAGGTGCCTGCTATACTGCCTATCACACTCTAATGAAATATTAGAATGCTTTAGTAAGATGTACAAAGTTTCAAATAAATACATTAAGTGCAAAAAAATTGTTGATATTTACTCAAAGATGAGTGTTTCAATATTCACTTATATAACAAATTGCTGACCACAGGCATTAGTTTCTGCAAAAATCTCCCAGTCAATAATGTGTTAAGAAAATTATAATCATATCAGGCATCTTTTCTGAGCAAAACACTATGAGACTAGAAATCAAGTATGAGAAAAAAAACTGCAAAAAAAAAAATGTAGAGGCTAAACTATATGCTCCTAAACAACCAATGGATCATTAGAGAAATCAAGGAGGAAATCAAAAAGTACCTAGAGACAAATGAAAAATGAAAACAAAACAATTCAAAACTTACGAGATGCTGCAAAAGTAGTTTTAAGAGGGAAGTTTACAGTTATGCAAGCTTACCTCAGGAAATAAGGAAAATCTCAAATAACCCAACTTTACACCTAAAGGAGCTTGAAAAATAACAAAACCCAAAGTTAGCAGAAGGAAAGAAATAAAAAAGGTCAGAGCAGAAATAAATGAAATAGAGACCACAAAAAATAGAAAAGATCAACGTAACTCAGAGCTGGTTCTGTGAAAAGATAAACAAAATTGATAAATCTTCAGTGAAACTCATCAAGAAAAAGGGAGAGGGCTCAAATCAATACAATTAAAAACGAAAAAAGAGAAGTTACAACTGACACCACAGAAATACAGAAGATCATAAGAGACTACTATGAACAATTATATATTAATAAAATGGACAATCTAGAAGAAATGGACAAATTCCTAGAAGTGAACAATCTTTGAAGACTGACCCATGGAGAAATAGAAAATATGAACAGACTAATTAGCAGTAATGAAATTGAACCAATAATAAAAAAAACTCTCAACAAATAAAAGTCCAGAGCCAGATGGCTTCACAGGTGAATCCTACCAAACATTTAGAGAAGACTTAACACTTATCTTTCTCAAACTATTCCAAAAATTAGCAGATGTAGGAACTCTTCCAAATATTTCTATGAGGCCAGTGTCACCCTGATACCAAAGCCAGTTAAAGATATCACAGAAAATAAAATCACAGGCCAGTATCACTGATGAATGAACATAGATGCAAAAATCCTCAACAAAATATTAGTAAACCAAATCCAATAATATGTTAAAAAAAATCATACGCCATGATTAAGTGGGATTTATCCCAGGGATGCAGGGTTTTTCAATAGTCACAAAATCAATGTGATACACAACATTAACAAATTAAAGAATAAAAACCATATATGATCATCTCTGTAGATGCAGAAAAAGCTTCTGTCAAAAATTACCATCCATTTATGATAAAAACTCTCCAGGAAGTGTGAATGGAAGGAACATACCTTAACATGATAAAAGCCATATCTGAGAAACCCTCTGCCAACATCATACTCAATGGAAGAAAGCTGGAAGCATTTCCTCTAAGATCAGGAACAAGATCAGGATGCCCACTCTCACCACTTTAATTCAACATAGTATTGGCAGTCCTTGTCATAACAATGAGATAAATAAAAATAATCCAAATTGGAAAGGAAGAAGTAAAGCTGTCATTGTTTGCAGAAGACATGATACTATACATAGAAAATCCTAAAGATGGAACAAAAAAAACTATTAGTGCTCATCAATAAAGTCAGTAAATTTGCAGGATACAAAATATACAGAAATCTGATGAATTTCTATATACTAACAATGAACTGTCAGAAAGGGAAATTAAGGAAACAATCTCATCTATATTAACAATTGCTTAAGAAGAATAAAATACCTTGGAATAAACATACCTAAGGAGGCAAAGGACCTATATGTCAAAAACTATAATAAACTGGTGAAAGAAATTGAAGATGACACAAACAGATGGAAAAAGTATACTGTGTTCATGGATTAGAAGAATCCATATTGTCAATATTGACCGTACAACCTAAGGCAATCTAGAGATTTAATGTAATCCCTAACAAAACATCAGTAGCATTTTTCACCAAACTAGAATAAGTAATTTTAAAATTTGTATGCAAACACAAAAGACCTCCAATAGTCAATAAAATCTTAAGAATAGAGCTGGAGGAATTATGCCCCCTGACTTTAGACTATATTATAAAGCTACAGTAATCAAAACAGTACTGTACTGGTATAAAAATAGACACATAGATCAATGGAATAGAATAAGAGAGCCCAGAAATAAACCCATGCACTTATGGTCAATTAATCTATGACAAAGGAGGCAAGACTATACAATGGAGAAATGACAGTCTATTAAGTAATGCTGGGAAAACTGGACAGCTACATGTAAAAGAATGAAATATTCTCTAACACCATACACAAAAATAATCCAAATGGATTAACAATCTAAATGTGAGACCAGAAATCATAAAACTCCTAGAAAAAAACATAGGTGGAACACTCAACATAAATTGTAGAAAGATTTTTTTTTCTTTGTCTCCTAAAAGCAAAAGAAACTAAAGCAAAAATAAACATATGGGACCTAATTAAACTTAAAAGTTTTTGACAGCAAAGGAAACCACTGACAAAACAAAAAGAAATCTACTAACTGGGAGAAAATATCTGCAAATGATATGACCAGTAAGGAACTAGTGTCCAAGATATATAAACAGTTCATAAAACTCAGCATCAAAAAAATGGGCAGAAGACCTGAATAGACATTTCTGCTATTCTACGTACATAGAAAACATACAGGATGTCCAATAGGCATGTGAAAAGATGCTCACCATCATTAATCAGAGATAAAAATTAAAACTACAAAGAGACATCACCTCACACTTGTCAGAATGTCCAGCACCAAACAGAACACAAATAAATGTTGGCAAACATGTAGAGAAGAGGGAACTTACATACACCGTTGTTAGGGATGTATATTGGTGAAGTCACTGTTGACAACAGTATGGATATTTCTCAAAAAACTAAAAATACAGCTAACATCTGACCCAGCAATTCCACACCTGGGTATATATCTGAAAAAAACAATAGTTTGAAAAGATGCATGCCCCTCTATGTTCATAGCAGCATTATTTACAATTGCCAATGTATGGAAGGAACCTAAGTGTCCATCAACACATGAGTGGATAAAGAAGATGTGCCATATATATGCAACAGAATACTACACAGCCATACAAAAAGATGCCATTTGCATCAACATGGATAGACTTCAAGTGTATTACAAGTGAAATAAGTCAGACAGAGAACGACAAATACTGTATGATATCATTTATATGTGGAATCTAATAAGTAAAACAAACTAGTGAGTACAACACAAAATAAAGAGATCAAGAGAACAAACTAGTGGCTATCAGTAGGAAGAGGGGAAATAGGGGTGATAGATGACTGTACAAACTACTACACATAAAATAAGCCTCAAGGACATATTGTACAATACAGGGAATATACCCAATATTTTATAATAACTATAAATGGAATATAACCTTTAAAAATAGTGAATTCCTATGTTGTACACCTGAAACTTAATATTGTATATAAACTATGCCACAAAGTCTTCTTACCCTAAAACTATAATCTTCTATTTATTCTAAACATTTTTAATAATTATTTTATCTGTTTATTTATTATGGCTGTGCTGTGCAGCATGTGGGATCTTGGTTCTCCAACCAAGGATCAAATCTATGCCCCATGCAGTGGAAGCACAGAGTCTTAGCCACTGAACCACCAGGGAAGTCCCTAAACATTTTAAAATTGTGTTATTTATGTGTATCTAACCAGCTATAATTTATCTTTTTGTGTTTTATAAGGTAGGAATCAATTTTTTCCATTATATTCCAGAATCATTTATTAAATAGCCCATCCTTCTGCAGTTATTTGTAGTTTCACCTGTTATTTATCAAATATGTGTGTGTACGCACATACGTCTGTGTTTTTGGATCTCTTCTGGTTCATTAATTTGTTCATGCTAATATTTCACTGTTGGTTTGAATACTGGTCTCTGCACAAGGAGGGCAAGAAAAGACTGAAGAAAGTGGCAGGCCATTGCAGATTGGTAGGTGGGAGTTTTAATAGTTACAGGAACTTTTGAGGGTTGTTTTGGGTAGCCACAAGACAAACAGGTCTCTGCACCAGCCTGCCTCAATCTTAAAAGTTTATTTAGAGGCCTTGGGACTTCTCTGGTGGCACAGTGGATAAGAATCCATGCTCCCAATGCAAGGGGCCCAGGCTCGATCCCTTGTCAGGGAACTAGATCCCACATGCATGCAGCAACAAAGAGTTTGCATGCCATGATCAAGAAGCCCTCATGCTGAAACTAAGGAGCCCTAGAGTTGCAACTAAGGAGCCCACCTGCTGCAATTAAGGAGCTCACTTTCTGCAACTAAGGAGCCTGAGTGCCACAACTAAGACCCAGCACAACCAAATAAATATTAGAAAAAAAGTTTATATAGAGGTCTTAACAGGGTTCAGTCAAGTATACTGTCCAGATAGACTCAACAACACATTGCTCTCTTATGGCTGTGGCTCTGAAAACAGCTTCCACTGTGGAAATAGTGGACAGAATGTTCATTCTAAGGACAGGGTCAGGGGTGAGGCGCCTCCAATTGCCTACGTCCAACTCGTGGGTAAACTAGCGTTCATGTCCTCTGGATGGCCTCCAACACTCCACTCCTCATGACCAGCTCTTACACTCTTACATGGCCCCTCTTCCTCAATGTGCCCTGAGTGGTCAGCAAGGAGTTCCACTAACATGGAGGTGGCTCATTTGGGGGCTATCTGGCTGCACTGAATGCAGATACAATAGTAACAGAAGCAAATGCAAGAGAAAGCACAAATAAAGATACTGATACCTAAAAGAAGTAACAATTTTCTCCACCAGGAGCCCCATGGTCCAAACCACTAATTTATTAAGTCCCTTGGACTGGGGGTTGGATCAGTCAGGGCATTCACTTATGTCCTCATGTAATTTAATGGAAGTTGACACATTAGCAGACTGAGATATGAATCTCTTTGGATAAAGGCACAGGTGACTCCTTGCAAAGCAGTAATAATGTCCAAGCCTATCCTATTTTGCAGACTTTTCTCACTAGACACATTTCAGTTTTCAATTAAGGACAGGCTTTATTGGCCATCCTTTAAGGCTTGCTGGGTGAATTAGTAAGACCTTCTATGTGTGCTATGTTTTCTAGGCCAATGGAGGGAACAAAGACAACAGCCAGATGATCACACCAGTGGAAAACAGAATGTGTCCACCTAACCTTGAGAGGAAGGTTGGCAGCTTTAGGAACTTGACCTGGTTGTGCATATCATATATGTTGGCTGGGGAGGCAGCACTGTTAGGTGTGAGGAGATGGACTGGGGGTGGGATACGCCAGACAAGGATCCCACCTTCTCCCCTCTTCCAATGATGTGTGTTCCACTTCAGGTATAGTGAACTTCAATAGCTCTGGCTTGCAGCAGGACAATCGGATCCCAGTGGAGGCTGAGTAGTTCCTCGTCACCCAGGGGTTTGGAGTAATTCACCCATCCTGGTGGGAGGTCCCACTGCACATTCCAGTAGACAACACCTTTCCAGGGCATGATGGGACTTGGTGTTCTCAGCAACACAGCATGTTGATCCACAGTGAGATTTGGGGCTATTTCACATGACTTCCATATTTTTGTGGTACGGGCTGTCTCAATAGTAGTAAGGTACCCAGTCTGGCATTTGGGGCAACATGCCCTACTGGGTGATCATTTAAATATATTAAAACCTGGGATAGTACTTTAGTCCACCCATCAAGAGAGTTTTATCTGTTACTAATTTAATCTGTTGCTTTCATATTTCATTATCACCTTCTACCAGCCCTGCTGCTTGTGGGTTATAGAAGAGAGGGAACCCCTCATTCAATGTCATGTTTTTTTTTTTGCCCAGTCTTACATACCATGACCTTTGAAATGTGACCCCCCAATCACCATCTACTTAAGGATGGTATTCATACATGGTACTCAGCTTCTCTAGCCCCCAGTGGTGGCAACCTGGGCTAGACCAGACACAGTGTCCACACAAACTAAAGCATATCTAGAACATTTACTCAGAGGAAGGGGGCCAATATAATCTGCCAATCCCTTGCCCATTGGGAACTTCAGTGGCAGCCCCAAACTCCTTTGGTAGTTGCCTTGGCTGTTGTTTAGAACACACAGTACATGCTATTACTGCATGAACCAAGTCATTGTATTTCAAGGGCAATCTGGCATTCTTGGCAATATGCCATCCACCAGATGCTGTGGTACATGCTTTTCCTATGCCTCCAGTCTGCTGTATCTACTGAAGGGTCAGTTGCTAGAGTATCTAGGCTAGGGTATCAGTTTCTTCTCAGGAGTGCAGTGCCTTATGAGCTGGGACATGGAGGACAGCAAGGGCCACCTCAGGCTGTTGCTCAAATGTCTTCCCACATATCCTGACCCCACAAGGACTTACTCATGATCATTCACCCCTCATCCTCCACATTGTCCAAGCCATAGAGTTAACCTCTATGAAACAGCTCACTGTTAGTGCAATGGGTTAATGGCCAGGGCTCATGAGTGATCATCAGCCAAAACGCTCAGAGTTCAGCTCACTCGCTGCTGTGGTTTGTTCCCGTTTCAATCCAGGTGGTGTAAGTAATGGGCAGAATAGTGACTGCAGTCCATGCGGGCGGTTGCCCCAACTAGATCCATCTGTATATGGGGCTGCAGCAAAAATTTCCCCTATTCTCTCTATACAGGCTGCAGGGGCTGCCACAAGAACATCTGGAGGTTCTACATACTCTGCTTAGCTAGTAGCACCATTTCTTGAGACAGTGGGCTTGGATACAGTGCTTTTCTGCTGTAAATATGCATGCCACTTAGACAGCATAGAAGTTTCAGCCATGGCAGAGATGGATCGATAGAACATATTCTCAACCTACACCTTGATAAGAAGGGAAGTTCTTACTATGATACGCTGTTCCTTCATGAGAGGCTCTACCTGCAGGAGCACTGTGTACACTGCCAGGAGCTGTTGCTCTATGTGCGTATATCAGGTTCCTGGCCCCTTCTAGAACTGGGACCACAAAATTCTAGTGGTACATTCTCCTTCTGTTGTCTCTGCCACAGTGCCTAGTACACAAAGATACATCCAACTCAAAGGGTAGCCCTGCTTGGGAGATACCCAGAGTTTTGACCTGCTTTCTCTAGTATTTCTGCATTCTCAAAGGTGACTTGCTGTTCAGATCCCTAGCCCTACACATGCCCTTTGTTTACTAGGTGGTATAAAAGATGAAGGTACTGTTCAGGTGGGGAACAAAAGTCCTCAGAAACCTCCACATTGCTACAAAAGCTTGTACTTCTTTCACGTTTTTAGGGGTTGGATAGGCTTGCACCTTGTCAATTACAGCTTCTTGGACAGTGTGCATCTTACCCAACTAAACGAGTCCCCAAAATTTGACATTATTGCCTGGGCCTTGAATTTTCCATGGTTTACCCTCTCCCTTGCAGATGTTCCAGCAAAGTCTGCAGAGTGTCCTGTATCAGAGGAAAGTCTTCACATGTTAACCTTATATCATTGATGTAAAGAGCCATTTTACTGATGTGAGGAAGGAGAACAAGGGCAGATCTTGGACTACCATCCTGTGATATGTTGTGAGGCTGTGCAGGTTGCCTTAGGGAAGGTGTTGAAAGGTCCGTTGTTGCCCCTTCCATATGGAGGCAAACTGATCTTATGATTCAGCCACCAGAGTTATACTGAAAAAACATTTGCTAAGTCCAGTATAGCATGGTACACCCCTTGCACCATGGCCAAAGTATCTAAGATGGAGGCACAGCCCCATGGATGGGGGCACTACCTTGTTCAATTCTAGGTAGTCCATGGTCATCTGCCATGAGCCATCTGACTTTTTGACCAGCTATACCTGAGCATTGAAAGCACTACAGGCAGGGTGTGTAATACCTCCCCACTTGGTGCAGTTCTTGGGTAGTTTCTCCTATTTCCTTATGCTCCTCAGGCAATTTATATGGTTCATATTTTTCATGAGGGCAGTAGACTTACCAGTTCCCAGTTGGTATTTTCCCTTAGCACTGGTTTAATTAGTCTAAGCCAGAAGTGGAATTCACCTATAGCAGTTTGCAGTTTTTTTCACCTTGTGAGGTTTTAATGTCTAATATGTTCTCTGGTACTGGAGAGAGGAGGAAAAACCTCCTCTTCTCATGGGGAAGGACACCCAATTTTCAGCGTCAAAGGCACCCTCCTGACAATAACCATTTGACCTCTGTAATCGTAGATGGCAATGATTGGGCTGGAAATTTTCTGGGAGCTACTATGTACTAGAGTGCAATTGACTCCTGTATCAACCAGAGCAGTCATCTTTTGTTTATTTTGTGGGAACCAACAAATTGTAAGCGCAACGTGAGGTCTTCAATTGCCTCCAACGGCCCTCACCTGGGGGCAATTCTGGCTTGCATCCTTTATCTGGGGCATGATAATCACCCACCCTGAATAGGATGTTATCTCTGAAGCCTCAGCTAGAGCAGGTGAGGCCTCAGGAATAGTAGGGCAGGTGGGGCAGGTCTGAATGGTTTTTCAGGTTTTAAGACTCTCTATAGGCTGACCAACACAGGATTGGGTTGCTGGGCTATTTTTTCAGGTGACATTCTGCAGCAATGAGATCAAGTCGCATTTGCTTCTAGGTGACCTTTACAGGACCCTTTATAGCAGATTGGGACAGCCTTTTGGCTTTTGAGCTGTCTTGCATCTTTCCCACAGCCTATCCCCATTCCCAGGATTTGTCAGTTTCCCCCAGATCACCAGTTGATTGCCCAACATCACAAATGTCTTGCTCATGACTGAGCTAGGCATGGATATCAGTGTCATACACTAGGCTCTCATTCCTGCAGTGAACGTGGCCCAATAAGATCAGGGTTTTCAAAGATAAGGTCATCTATAGCGCTGTCTTACTTCCAATTCCCTAAGAATTTGTTGTACCAGGGAGTGGCAGGATATATTTAAAGTAATGAAAGGGGAAAATCTACAACCAAGATTACTCTACCAAGCAAGGATCTCATTCAGATTCAACAGGGAAATCAAAAGCTTTACAGACAAGCAAAAGTTGAGAGAGTTCAGCACCACCAAACCAGCTTTACAACAAATGATAAAGGAACTTTTCAAGGCAGGAAACATGAGAAGCAAAAGAACTACAAAAACAAACCCAAAACAATTAAGAAAATGGTAATATCAATAACTATCATATACATCAATTGGCAGGTGTACTATCCTATGATGCGGCTACTGACAGAAAAATTTTCTGCAAATGTGACCTATTCCCCTGTGTGAGAATTGCTTGAAATGGAACAAGAAAATATCAAATTATTAATATCATACATATCAATGATTACCTTAAATGTAAATGGATTAAATGTTCCAAAAGACACAGACTGACTGAATGGATATAAAAACAAGACCTGTATATATGCTGTCTATAAGAGACCCACTTAAGACCTAGGGATACATTCAAACTGAAAGTGAGGGGATGGAAAAAGATATTCCATGCAAATGAAAATCAAAACCAAAAGAAAGCTGCAGTAGCAATACTCATATCAGACAAATTAGATTTTAAAATAAAGACCATTATAAGAGACAAGGAAGGACACTACATAATGATGAAGGGATCAATCGAAAAAGATATAACAATTGTAAATATCTATGAACCCAACAAAGGAGCACCTCAATACATAAGGCAAATGCTGACAAGCCATAAAAGGGGAAATCAACAGTAACACAGTAATAGTAGGGGACTTTAACACCCCACTTACACCAATGGACAGATCATCCAAAGAGAAAATAAATGAGGAAACACAAGCTGTAAATGACACATTAGACCAGATAGACTTAATTGATATTTATAGGATTTTTCCATCCCAAAACAACAGAACACATGTTCTTTGCAAGTGCACACAGAATATTCTCCAGGATAGATCACATCTTGGCTCACAAATAAAGCCTTGGTAAATTTAAGAAAACTGAAATTGTATAAAGCATCTTTTCTGACCACAACACTATGAGACTAGATACCAATTACAGGGAAAAAAACTGAAAAAATACAAACACGTGGATGCTAAACAATATGCTACTAAATAAGCAAGAGATCACTGAAGAAATAAAAGAGGAAATCAAAGAATGCCTAGAAACAAATGGCAATGAAAACATGATGATCCAAAACCTATAAGACACAGCAAAAGTAGTTCTGAGAGAGAAGCTTATAGCAACACAATCCTACCTCAAGAAACAAGAAAAATCTCAAAATACCTATCCTTATACCTAAAGCAATTAGAGAAAGAACCAAAAACAAACAAACAAACAAACAAACAAAACCCTACAGTTAGCAGGAGGAAAGAAATCATAAAGATCAGATTAGAAAAAGGTGAAAAAAATGAAGGAAACAACAGCAAAGATCAATAAAACTAAAAGTTGGTTCTTTGAAAATATAAACAGAAGTAATAAACCATTAGCCAGACTCGTCATCATCATCAGGAAAAAAAGGGAGGAGACTCAAAGCAACAGAATTAGAAGTGAAAAAGAACAACTGATGCCACAGAAATATAAAGGATCACGAGAGACTACTACAAGCAAGTATATGCTAATAAAATGGACAACCTGGAAGAAATGGACAAATTATTAGAAAAGTATAACCTTCCAAGACTGAACCAGGAAGAAACAGAAAATATGAACAAACCAATCACAAGCACTGAAATTGAAACTGTGATTAAGTCTTCCAACAAACAAAAGCTCAGGGCCAGATGGCTTCACAGGTGAATTCTATCAAACATTTAGAGAAGAGCTAACACCTACCCTTCTCAAGCTGTTCCAAAGTATAGCAGAGGGAGGAACACTACCAATGCACTCTACAAGGCCACCATCACCTTGATACCAAAAATCATACAAAGATGTCACACACAAAAAGAAAATGGCAGGCCAGTATCACTGATTAACATAGATGCAAAAAATTCCTCAATGAAATACTAGCAAACAGAATCCAACAGCACACTAAAAGGATCATTCAACATGATCAAGTGGGGTTTATCCCAGGAATGCAAGGATTTTTCAATATATGTAAATCAATCAATGTGATATACCATATTAACAAACTGAAGGATAAAAAACATATGATAATCTCAATAGATGCAGAAAAAGCTTTTGACAAAATTCAACATCCATTTATGATAAAAACTCTCCAGAAAGTAGGCATAGAGGGAACCCACTTCAACATAACAAAGGCCATATATGACAAACCCACAGCAAACATCATTCTCAATGGTGAAAAACTGAAAGCATTTCCTCTAAGATCAGGAACAAGACAAGGGTGCCCACTCTCACCACTATTATTCAACATAGTTTTGGAAGTTTTAGCCACTGCAATCAGAGAAGAAATAAAAGGAATCCAAATTGGAAAAGAAGTAAAACTGTTACTCTTTGCAGATGACATTATACTATACACAGAAAATCCTAAAGATGTCACCAGAAAGCTACTAGTGCTAATCAAAGAAACTGGTAAAGTAGCAGGATACAAAATTAATGCACAGAAATCTCTTGCATTCCTATACACGAACAATGACAAATCAGAGAAATTAAGGAAATACTCCCATTTACGACTGCAACAAAAAGAATAAAATACCCAGGAATAAACCTACCTAAGGAGGCAAAAAGACCTGTATGTGGAAATCTAAAAGACACTGATGAAAGAAATCAAAGACAATACAAACAGATGGAAAGATATCCCATGTTCTTGTATTGGAAGAATCGATATTGTGAAAATGACTATACTATCCAAAGCAACCTACAGATTCAATGCAATCCCTATCAAATTACCAATGGCATTTTTCACAGAACTAGAACAAAAAATTTTACAATTTATGTGGAAACACAAAAGACCCTGAATAGCCAAAGCAATCCTAAGAAAGAAAAATAGAGCTGGAGAGATCAGGGTCCCTGTCTTCAGACTATATTACAAAGCTACAGTAATCAAGATAGCATGGTACTGGCACAAAAACAGAAATACAGATCAATGGAAAAAGATAGAAAGCCCAGAGATAAACCCACACACATACGGTCACCTTATCTTTGACAAAGGAAGCAAGAATATACAATGACGAAAAGACAGCCTCTTCAATAAGTGGTGCTGGGTAAACTGGACAGCAATATGTAAAAGAATGAAATTAGAACACTTCCTAGCATCATACACAAAAATAAACTCAAAATGGATTAAAGACCTAAATGTAAGGCCAGACACTATAGAACACTTAGAGGAAACACAGGCAGAACACTCTATGACATAAATGACAGCAAGGTCCTTTTTGACCCACCTCCTAGAGTGATGGAAATAAAAACAAAACAAAACAAAAAAACCAGTGGGACCTCATGAAATGTAAAGCTTTTGCACAGCAAAGGAAACCATAAACAAAACAAAAAGACAACCCTCAGAATAGAGAAAATATTTACAAACAAAGCAACTGACAAAGCAGTCATTTCCAAAATATACAAGCAGCTCATGCAGTTCAATATCACAAAAACAAGCAACCCAATCCAAAAATGGGCAGAAGATGTAAACAGACATTTCTCCAAAGAAGATGTGCACATTGCCAATGAACACATGAAAAGATGCTCAACATCAGTAATCATTAGATAAATGCAAATCAAAACCACAATGAGGTTCCTTGAAAAACTAAAAATAGTTACCCTATGAACCAGCAATCCCACTACTGGGCATATACCCAGAGGAAACAATAATTCAAAAAGACACATGCACTCCAATGTTCATTGCAGCACTATTTACAATAGCCAGGACATGGAAGCAACCTAAATGTCCATCAACAGATGAGTGGATAAAGAAGATGTGGTACATATATACAATAGAATACTACTCAGCCATAAAAAGGAACAAAACTGGGACATTTTTAGAGACATGGATGGACCTAAAGACTGTCATACAGAGTGAAGTAAGGCAGAAAGAAAAGCAAATATCGTATATTAACGCATATATGTGGAATATAGAAAAATGGTACAAATCAGCCGGTTTGCAAGTCAGAAATAGAGACACAGATGTAGAGAACAAACATATGGATACCAAGTTGGGGAAGCGTGGGGGGGGGGGTTGGGGTGGGATGAACTGGGAGATTGGGATTGACATATATACATTACTAATAAGAAAAAATAATCAAATAGTACACTTTAAATATATACAGTTTATTGTATGTCGATCATCTCAATAAAAGTTCCTAAAAAAACCCAACAAAAACAAACAAAAAACCACAATGAGGTATCACCTTACATCGGTCAGAATGGCCATCATCAAAAAATCTAGGAATAATAAATGCTGGAGAGGGTGTGGAGAAAAGGGAACACTCTTGCACTGTTGGTGGGTATGTAAATTGATACAGCCACTATGGAGAACAGTATAGAGATTCCTTAAAAAACTAAATATTGAACCACCATATGACCCAGCAATCCCACTACTGGGCATATACCCAGAGAACACCATAATCCAAAAAGACACATGTACTCCAATGTTCACTGCAGCACTATTTACAATAGTCAGGACATGGAAGCAACCTAAATGTCCATCAACAGAGGAATGGATAAAGAAAGTGTGGTACATATATACAATGGAATATTACTCAGCCATAAAAAGAACGAAATTGAATTATTTGTAGCGAGGTGGATGGACCTGTCTTACAGAGTGAAGTAAGTCAGAAAGAAAAACAAACACCGTATGCTAATGCATACATACAGAATCTAGAAAAATGGTACTGATGAACCTAGTGGCAGGGCAGGAATAAAGATGTAGATGGACTTAAGGATGTAGATGGGGGAAGGGGAGGCTGGGACTTAATGAGAGAATAGCACTGACATATATATACTACTAAATGTAAAATAGCTAGTGGGAAGTTCCGGCATAGCACAGCGAGATCAGTTCAGTGCTTTGTGAAGACTTAGAGGGGTGGGAGGGAGACTGAAGAGGGATGTGATATGGGGATATATGTACACACATAGCTGATTCACTCTGTTGTATAGTAGAAATTAACAACATTATAAAGCAGTTACACTCCAATAAAGATGTATTTTCTTAAAAAAGAATTTGTTGTACCTTCTCTATAGATTTCCAGGGTCCCACATGCCCAGGGAGATCCCCTCACTGGGCCAAGCCTCCCTGTAGGTTAGAATAATCCAGTTTCTAAGGGAGTGGGTATCTTGAACTCCCCGCCCCTCCACACACACACACACACTATTGGAGGGCAGGGTGTGTGGTGATGTTGCTCATTTTCTGTGCCTCCTGCTGGGCCAGAGAAATGCCACCGCCCCTGTATCCCATAGCTGTATTAATCACACCTGGATGCTTTCCCTGGCTTTACACTCTCACTGAGCTTACTGACGTAGCTGCCAAGTTCCAGGAAATTCTCCCACCATGAATGTTTCCCGACTTGGGGGCTGCCCCGATGGCTGGGTGGTTGTTGCTGTGTTTTTGCTTTCCTATTAGTGGTCTGAAGACACGGCATTTCATCTGTTTCCATCAAACACCACAACACCCTCCTCCTGACGTGGCTCACTTTCCCAGAGATTCCGCCTCTGTGCATCCCAACCAGGTTTTGTCACAAGCACTCCGACCTTAATCTACCTCAGCAGTTTTTACCCTCCTATCTTTGCAAAATGGCACACAAATGTCTCCAATTTATCCTGCTCTCCCACCTTGTCCGCCAGCCCTGAGTTGCCAGAGTAGTGGACACCCACACACCCTTCTCTAATCACGTCCCTCCTTCCAACTTTCTAACCCAAACTTCTGCCTCTAGTTGAGCATCAGTGACCACAGAACTGACCACAGCAGAGCCCAGCCCACTACACAGCCATGTGTTTTCCTTCTTTGTCGGAGTGCCCTCTGTGTAGTTCCTCGAAGATGCGCATTAGACCAGCTGGCTTTTGGGGGGAGTCCCTCTACTCACACAGCAGTACACAAGCATCTAAATACAGGCCACTCCTTCCCACACAGTTAAAAGGCCAGCTCAGATTTCCTCCATGGATACCCCTTTCCCAAGACCCATTTCTCCCGTCTCCTAGCTGCTATGCCAATTGTTGGTTCACAAATTTGTTCCTGTATACAGAGAGCATGGAGAGACCGAAGAAAGAGGCAGACCACTCCAGACGAGGAGGTGGCAGGTTTAATAAGCAAGGGAACTTACTTACAAGGCTTTCTTGAGAGGCCGCCAGACGAGTAGATCTCTGCACCCACCGCCAGCCATTTTGCGTTTAAATAGAGGCCTTAACTGGTGTTCAATCATGTATTAGGTCCAGATGATTTCAATAAAACATCACTCTTTTAAGACTGCATCCTTGAAAATGGCTCCAGCTGAAGGAATGGTGGGGAGAGAGTATATCCAAAAGCCAGGGGAGGTGGGGAAGGGGCTTCTGATTGCCTGGGTCTAGCGCATGGATCAGCAGCTGGCCATGTCCTCTCCACGTGCTCCTCCAATGCTCACTGTCTTAATTACTTAATTACTATGTCTTCTTTATATCTTCATATCTTGTTTTTCTTTAGTCTTGACTCTCACATATTAGTTTTAGAGATTAATTTATCAATTTTCATAAACGTCCTGCTTGGGAGTTTAATTGGAATTGAATTGGTTCTATCTATATCTATATCTACCTATCTATCTAGACTAGAGCGTTGTTTTTCCACCCACTAATCTTTAAATTTATTCAGATTTATTTATATCCTTTCATAATGCTTTGCAGTTTTATTCATGAAGGTCTTGCACAAGTTTTGTTACACTTATTCCTAGATGCTCTACAGTTTTTGTTAATTTTGTGAATGGGATCTTTTTTTATATTACCTTTTTTTTCCTAGTTGGTTATTACAGAGCTATGAGCACTCTGCTTGTTTTCTTTTGTTGATCTTTTATCAAGTAACGCTGGAGAATGGTTAATTTGTGGTATCCTATGAGTTTCCAATGTAGACAATCATGTGATTATCTGCTGATAAGTTTGTTTCTCCCATTATAATTCTTACAGTTGTTCTTTTTTAGCATAGTGGTTAAGAGCTCAGTCATTGAAATTACACTGCCTGGGCTCCAACCCTTAGTTGCTGTGTGATCTTCATATTTCAGTATTTTCCTCTGTATAATGGGGATAATAATATCTAATTTACATTTTTTGTGAAGATTACATGTTATTATGTGTAAATCACTGGAAACTGTACTTCATATGCAAGTAAGCTTGCAATAAATAATACTATTATTACTAGTATTATTGTTGTCATTGTTTTGACTAAAGCATATAGTGTTGTGTTGAAATGGAAGCTGTCATTACTGGCATCATTGAATTTTCTCCAAAAGAAAAAGTGCTGTTAAGCCAAAACTATTTTTGCCATGTGAGAGTATAAATTCTATGACTTATTTAAGTGTTGGATCATATCTGAAATCTTTCTGTAATAACACTTATTGAGTTTCTAACAAATGCTCGCCTGTGGGCATCGATGGATCATCAGTTAATCCAGAGGACAATGGTAGATTGTTCATCAACTGTTATGAGAAAAGATCAGTTTACCCACCTGTTCATCTGGCTTCCAAAGCATGTGGAGCTTTCTTCAATGCACTGTCAGCATGCATTTGCTTTTCAAACACTGGTTGGAGAGAATAATCCTAATTTTTCTACTGTCTAGCTCTTAACAAAAGCCTGGCTGAGAAAATTTCCATTTAGGAAAAATAAAGTAGTCTCTACTTTTGGTAATTTAAAATTGTCATTAACACAAATCAGATCACCAGAATTTTCCACAGAAGCTTGGCTCATAGAATCATCTTTACTCTTTAATCATTGGTTGCATTAAATATTTAACCAAGTACCATTTCATGAAATGACCATGTGTTTGCTGTAAAAACGTTACCAAGTATAATGTCTAATGAACAAACAGTATCTCTCATAAACAATCCCAAGTGAACATATCAGTCTAAAATTTGTAATTGGCAAATGTTTGTCTCATATAATGAAGTAGTGAGGGTTTTTTCCCCCCCATCTTCTTTTATGTGATATGTTTATTAAACTTACCATGTTTGGCCTTTTGTCAGCTGACAGGCGGTCGAGAGCCAAGTTTAGAAGTTCAGTCATGTAAACAGCATTAACCACCATGACTAGCATCTTTGAATTCCTATTTTTTCTCAGTCCTTATTTTCCCTTCCTGATTTATTCATCTCCAATGACCATTCCAGAGTCTTCTTTTTGTAAGCTCATTACCTATTTTTGAAAGAACCGTAGTATAAATTCAGGAATTTAAAAATGTAGCCATCAGGCTGTCTTTATCAAATGTCTATCAAAGTCACAGGAACAGCATTAAGGACATTCTAAATCAACTACAGTGAAAGCAAAACAAAACTAAAACAACACTGCCGTGAACTAAGGGGTTTTATTTCTTTTTCACATTTACTTATGTGAATAAACCTTTCATCTAAAATTTGGAGTAAATAAATTATATGTATTTTAATAGAGTTAATTTGCATTTATGGTGAAACAGAGATTTAGTTAATTGAGTTAAAAGTCACGCGAGTTTTCTCTTCCTCTAGCAGGTAAAGTGCAACATGGTTTTCATTCTTTTCTGAGATGGTATAACTATGTCTAAAATGGTAGTTATCAGGAGGCTTTTATAAAGAAGACATCTTTGCAGACAATGTACATTGACTTTTTCCTCCCCAGGACTCTCTTCAACTCACAGCAGGACCCTAATTTCTTTCATCTTGAGCAAAGTTTCCTTAGCTCCCCAAGGGAAGATGGTGCACATTGGAGCCAAGGCCTCATGATTAACGAGCTTATCTTTTTCCATGTTACAACTCAGAGTTGGCACTTATATTGGGTGAAGTGTATTCAACTCACAGAGGAAGAAGACAACTTAAAAAAGATTAAGAAAACAAAGAATTCAAATTAGTTCAGTTTGGTAGTTAAAATTCTAGGCAGGATAGCAGAAAGAACTGACTGTTTTTTTTCATGTGTACTTCTCCTCAACATTGTACAGGAAATACTTGCTGCAATTTGGTGTCTTAAGTGACTGAGAACATGCACTGAGAGAATCAGTCAGTTCTTTTTCCTTCTGATGAAAAGGTGGATTAATGTATACATTTTCTCTCCCTGATTTATTGCTGTAATGACCTGAACCATTTGCTGAGGCCCCGCTTAGCAGACCTGAGCAGCACTGGTGGTGTCTTGGGCTTGATCCATTTGTTGTGGCTTGCTGATGTTGTTCAAAAAATCTGATATTCTGAACATTGTTCAATTCATCATAGCTATGAGAATGGAAGCTAAGGGGAAGAAGGACTGGGATGACCACCCAATATGACTGGTATTTTCTTAGCCCCTTTCTTGCTTCTGTCTTCTCTTTTAAGGAAAGTGATTAGAATTGAAAATATAAAGAAGGTCCAGAAGGCTGAAAACTGACAAGCATATTCCTAAGGACTTCTGTTTTTCAATAATAAGGCTTGCTTATCTATCTTAGGTTAATTCACTAACTCAAAGGCAATAAAACATTGTTTCCTTTAAAAACATCACAAACGTGTCACTAATTCACTCTTTAATCTTGACCCTCTTGGTTTATTCATTTGTTCATTTATAACCCAACATGTATTTGAATCTACGTGCCACTAACTATGTTAGATGCTCAGGATGCAGCAGTGGGGACAACTCAGTCCCTCCACTTACGCAGTTTATACACTTCAGGGAAAATAGATTTTGCACAGTAATTGCCCATGAGTTGAGTAATATGAAGCAAAAGTACGAGGTGCTGTGAACACTTACAACAAAATGTTTTAGGTCAAGTTTCCCAGAAGCAGACTCTGAGACAAGGACTCGTGTTTAGAAAGTGCTCTCCTGAGAAACCAGGAAGGAAATGGGGGAAGCATGAACAGAAGACATAAGGAGCAAGGGCACAATTTCTGAAGGCTACTTCAGCCGGATGCTGCAAGGGAACTCTAGTGTAAGCTGTCCTGCGGCAAGGCAAGTAAGCCGGGTTGTCAGCCTGCCACACCGCCTGTCACTTGCAAAGGACTGGATGTGGAGCAAGGGTGTGGGCGTGGTGGTGGCGGGAATGTAAAATCCAGATACTTCCAGCTTTCTGCACAAGCCACCTACCAAGGACAGTAGGTCACAGTAGAATGACAGGTGTAGCCCATGGGAAGTAAAACTGCATAAAACCTGGGAGCAGGGCAGACAGATACAATAAAGGGATCCAAGGGGGACTGGGGCATAACATGAGCACTTCCCATTAGTGTGGCCCCTCTTGCCTTGCTCTGATCATTTGCATCCGACATTAAATATGTCCCACCCTATCATAGCTGCCATTTCTGACTCTGGTTCTAATGCTCTTTGGACTGTTTGTTTTCCTGTTAGTATGTTTTGTAAACTTGGTTGTTGTTGTTGAAAGGTGGACATGAGGTACTAAATATAGGGCCTTTAGCAATGTCGTGGTAGGTGTCATGGGGAGGGGAAACACTCTGTGATGCTTATGAGTCCTATAATTAATGAGGTCTCAGTCTCATAGATAGCGTGCCTCCCTGGACTGTGAATTTTACCAGTGCTTCTCAATTTTTTTCTTTCCTTACATGAGACAGGATGGGCTGCAGTTGGGTATTTCTCTTCCCCCAGATAAGCTGGACTCTGATAAAACCCCAGCAAATTAAGCTCTGGTAAAATAGTTTCACCTGGGGGCTGGCCTTAAGAAAATCAGAATTTTCTGGCATATTTTTTAATGGTTTCTTTTTTTTTTCCCTGCTGGAAGTGTGAAGAGATGTTTCGCTCATAGTCACTGTGATGACCTGCAGGGCACCTGGAGGTAAAACTTACAAAAGTGTGTACCTCTATGACTGGGGCCCCTGGAGTCTTAAACTCTCAAACTTACCCACACTGAGCCTCCAGCAATTCATCAATTGCAGGTCAAGTTTTCCTACACTGTGCTGGTTCCTGCAGAGGTTCCTGCTTATGGGTTTCTTCTCCAGTAAATTGTGATTCTGTGTATTTGCCTGTCTCCTCAGTTTTGGAGGTAGCAGTTTGCCGTGACCTCACTTCTCTGAAGGATCTAGGAAGAGTTGTTGATTTTTCAGTTTGTTCAGTATTTTACTTGTTAGAGTGGAGTGATGACTTCTAAGCTTCTTATATGCCAGACAAGAAAGCAGAAGTCCAAAGTCCACTTTTACATTAGAGTTCTTGGTCTATTTAAGTCCACTCTTTGGCTATGTGTTTTCCAAGTGGTGATACCTCCATCTTTTGGATGCTTATGCCAAACCCTTAGAGCTATCTTCGACTCCTCTCGCTCTCTCCCTCACTCCATGGGATCAGCAAATCCCATGGCATTACCTTTAAAACGTATCTATTATTCCACCACTTATCATCTCTACAGCTATTTTTCTGGTCTGGGCCACCAAGTTCACTCACCTGAATAACTACAGCAGCTTCCTATCTGATCTTCCTTCTAGCCTTGGCCTGACTCTCTACAGTCTAGTCACAACAGAGCAGGCTACAACTTAAGTTAGATTATAGCACTCTTTACTTCAAAACCTGCCAGTGGCTTTCCATGCTACTTAGAGTAAAATCACAAGTGCTCGTAGAGACTCACAAGTCTCCCTATTATCTTCTGATCTTTTCTCCTATTACTCTTGCCCTGACTCCCTCCATTATAGGCACAGTGGCCTTCTTGCTATTCCTTGAACACATGAGATATAATTCCATTGTTATTTGCACTGACTCTCTCTGTCTCTGTCTCTCTCAAGAATGTTCTTTTCCCAGATGTCCACAGCTAACCTCTTCAACTCCTTTAAATCTCTCCTCAAATATATCTCAATGAGGCCTCCCCTCAGCACTATATAAGATCGCAACCCTGCCCCCACTCTTGGTCCCTCTTTATATGCTCTATTATTTTCTTTTTCCTTACCACTAACCACCTTTTTACATACTGTAATAGTATTTGCCTTTTATTTATTAGGTTGTGTGTAAAATACAAGCTCACGGAGTCAGTGGCCTTTTTCAGTTCACTGATGTGTTCCAAGGGCCTAGAACAGTACCTGCAATGTAGTAGGTACTCAATAGATATTCTTTTCAGATGAATAAATTGATCATTGAGATCTTCAAATAGATTTTTTAAAATCTCAACTGCAAAATAACAGTTTAAGTTATTTAATGTAGCAGACAAAAGAGTGAGGTATATCTAAAAAAAAAATCAATGGGATTGAAATTAGATAAAACCTTTCTGGGTCCAAAAGCAAAGAAACTAACCTGATAAAAAACCACAAAAACAAAACCCCATAAAACCAAAAACATCAACAACAAGGGACAACAAAAGTCCACCCCTGTGCTGCCATAGTGTGTTCTCCACAATTGTTGTTTTATGTCATAAACTCTTCTGCAAAAAGTGATTTCTGCAAAAAGGCGATGTGTCCAATTTCTAGCTTTGATGAACCCATAAAAACATCAGAAACATCCCCCAAACCACAGAAAAACATAAAAAATAGACAAAATATTGTAGAATTCATATAATTTATATATTACTATAAATAAGAAAGTAGTTCATACGAAGCTACACATTATTCTCATTTTAAAATTAAGCAATTGACAGCAAAGTAAGTACAAGTACTAATGCTTTCAAAAATACACAGGTGTCTAATATTCTGCAATCAGCATTTGAAATTAAATTCCCAAAGCATACTGACACTTTATATTCAAGTGTTAACTTACTATGTTGGTTCTGATTTTCTATAGAAAGATTTCAATCCCGAGTGAAAGATCAATGGCATTCAGTAGGGATTCTCTTTAATTACCATTTCTTTCATGGTCTAAAGGGACTCTTCTGACTGGAGAAGCAACTAACATTTTATTTTGACAGTTATTTGAATAATAATAGATAGCAGGAGGCTCTTACAGTACATTTATGGTTAGGGAGAAGTAATCTGTTGAGAAATGCATTTTGTAGAACTTTAGTAGAATTCAGTGGGGCCACTACAAAAAAAGGGGAATTATTAGAAGATATAAAAGTCATTTGATTTTTAAAGTAATGCTTTTGCAGGTCGATCACACCGGGGACCCCATCTCTTCACATTCTGGTCTTCTCACTGGGAATGAACCGCTTCTTTTTTTAGTGTTAAGTCAAACCTTCTTCACCTTTCAATTTCTTCAGCAAAGTTTTTCTAATAATAATAATAATTATTATTATTATATTATTATTATTTCTGGTGTATGTGTGTGTTTTGGAGTAACTACTGTTGCTAAGGCTCTCGTCTCTCTCGCCTCATTTAGAACCAACTCTGAATTGTTTTAAAGGAAGTCTCTAGTAGATCACATCAATTACGTGATGACAGATCCCATTGCTACTTCTCAAGCCTGACACCCAATGTAGCAAAGCTGTATGGGGTTTAGGACTACATCCCATACTTTGGGCGGAATCGGGCACTCTCCTTTGTATGTGTGTGGTTTCTCTGCTACACAAAAGCAGCCTGCATTGAATTTCAATTCCTCCTAAGGGCTTACTCTTTCTTCCACTCTCCTCCACAGCTTTCACTCTCCTCCACAGCTTTCACTCTCCTCCACAGCTTTCACTACCGTAGGATTAGAGATGGCAGCTGCAGCAGGCAAAGGTGAGCAGGACACACCACACTGTGCTTGAGACTTGGTTAATGTGTCAAGGTTGCTGTGACTGGTTCCTTCTTCCCTTAGAAAAGATGTTCTTAACCTGAGTCCCTGGGCCTTGACTAGGTCTGAATGGACTGCAGTGGTAATATGAACTTTGTGAATTTGTACAAACATTTTGTGTGTATGTGAATTTAACTAGAGGTATTTCAAAATCCCCCAAAGGTCAATAACCATAACATTTTAACTTTCTGTCACCTCATGAAAATATGCCTAGTTTACCCATCAGTTTTGCAGACATGCTGGGAAGTAACTGAATTCTACAATTTTTGGTTCAAACTAGAACACTTTTCCACTTCTACTTCCAACCCGAACACTGTATCAACACAAAGTACTTGGTAGATAGCTAGTTACAGCAGGAGGTAATATCTGATAATATTTTAGGAGAACTGCTTTGAAGATAGGCAGGGCTGGACTTAAGTCCCAACTCTACCATTTTCTAACTAGCTTTGGGCAAGTTACATAGCATATTTAAGCCTAAGTTATAAAATGGATATGAGAAGTATACCTATCTCATAGGGTGATTGTGAAGAATGTGGAAAATGTATGGAAAAGTACATGCTTGGAATGCAGGGTAAAGTTCATGCTTTAGGATAAAGATAAGTACTTAAAAATGTCAATGGACTGATTGACTGACTCATTTTCTCTCTTCCCTGCCTCTTACATATCCTCAATAATACTCAAAAGGCAGAGAGGAAATAGCAGCCAGACTGGATCCAGATACAAAATATTTCTCTGTACCTACAAAGCTTGCCAGTCCTCCTACACCCGGCAAAAAAAGACCCTGAGAACTGAGCACTAGATCTTTAGAAATACATATTCAGGCTTTGTCTAACTTTAACAAATTCAGTTCTCCTAGATTGGGCTTCTTGTTACTTCACCACTTTTGTATGGGTAAAATATTACTAATACTAGATTATAAACCCATTTAGGGCAAATATAGAGCTTTACTCACCTTTTTTTTTGCAGTGAAGCACATTATTTTAAATTAAGATTTAAGCAAGTCTTACTGAGTTGATGCTATGGGAGGCACATGTAAGTATTAAATATTATTAAATATTAATGTGTTAAAATATTTAACACATTAATATGAGTGAATGAAATCATTTTGGTGGTTAACAGTCACTGCCTTTTAAAGACAGGATCTCCTTTAAATGTCAGCATCGTTGGGGAGCCCAGGTGTCTCTGTGTTTAAGAGAATTGGAAGGAGATGAAGCTTTCCACCTGGATGGTCCTGGCTTCCATATTCAACTGTTTAATGGGCAGCTCTTCAGGCCAAGCACTAAATGTCCTTGTGCTGATGCCAGTGACAGGTGTCTCACCCTAGCCACAGAATTCCATTGCACACTCGGTTCTGGGAAACCTTGATTGCAGATAGCTGGCTCAGAGTAAAATGACAGGTATTGTGATTAAGGAAGAAAATTATTTTCCAATGGGAATGAACTGGGAGGCTTTCTTCCCCCTGATTACACCAGCATGCTGTGTATGACTGCATCCTCCTAGCTGACTTCTTTGTTACCATCTACTTTTCTTCGTCTATACATTTGTCTTTCCTAGATCCTTACAGCTATCTCTATGGACAAACCCACAGATGAGCTCAATCTCAGTTCCCAACCGAGGGGAAATACATCAGTCCTATCTTGCTTGGGCCCAGCCTTAACCACTTGAGTCATGCAACTCTGCAGCAGTCAGATCCAGAGTTTCATAACACTGGGCCAGGACTCTGCACCTGTTCCATAGTGCCACACTTTTGCTTGGATTTCCCACATTTGTTACCACATATCCCTCTAGAACCAAATGCTATAATTGATGATTACATTCTAGTTTAATAGTTTGTCCAAAATAGGTTTTCATTGTAATATATTTTGAAACTACGTTGTAGAAACATGTTGAGCATGTTGGATTTGGACTAAGGATATACTTCAGATTAAACTCTAGATTCTGTTTATTAAGGAGATTGGTGTATAAGGATTTTCCATTTTCTTCTATTTTTGTAAATTTACCTATTACATATGGATTTGATTCTGTTTGAATAGACTGAATAAAGATTTTGATTAGGTAATATATAATGGTCCATGATAATACTACATGGTTTAGTTTAGTTCAAATAGCTGGGTGGGGACTTTTAATACAAATGGTTAGAGGTAACTCCCTTCCACCCTTTGTTCTTTGGCCTCCACCTGCATCACAGATACATGACATCAAATTGTCAGCATGCTTCACTTTCCTGATCAGGCAGGTCTGGTACTACATGCCTATGAAGTCACAGAAGGCACACTTATGTCTTGAAAAATCAGTCTTAGAATAAAAGCAAATAGATGTCTTTTATATGGAGGGTTGCCTTCCTTTCAAAGAGCTAGCACCCAGTACTCTTCATAAATTTTTGTTCTTTTGGTTAAACATTACAAGAAGAGTTAAAACTTTCTGATGTCCATCAGAGGGTTTCACTTGTACTTCCAATGCTAGCATAAACGGAAAGGCTGAAATCCCAGATGATAAAAAGGTATAAATATGACAAGTGACCACAGGAGTGTTAGAGTGTCACTCTCTGGAAAGCCACTGGTTGAGGGAAGCACCACAAAGCAGGGCAGAAGCTGAGCCACAGCCTCTGCCATCTACCTCTCCAGATGGTCCTCTTGACAGCAGATAGGGCATCAATGAGCAGAGGGACTCTAGGGACTCGGAGAACACAAGTTGCCACACTCTGTTGGTTCCAACGCCCGAGATCAAAAGGTAGGTGAATCAGAGCTCTTTACCTAGGCCTTCCAGCCTGGCTTACAGCATATCTAGAGAGCCTCAGGGATTTCCTAGTAGACTGTTATGGCTCTCAGCCTGAGTTAAGAACTGAGAAAGAGAAAAGCTTTTTCGGCCATGAAGTTGCTGATTTTATTCTGATTCTTCTGGGAGCCCACCTGTAGCAGGAAAGGCTGTTGCCTAAAATCAGTGGTTCTTAAATGTTCATGTGCAGAAGAATCACCTGAGTACTTTTTCAAAACGGGCCTCACCTCCAGAAATTCTGATCTGGTAGCTCTGGTTCATGGCCCATAATTACATATTTTGATATAAGTATTCTGAGTAATTCTGACCTTACAGTCTAGAACCAGTTTAGAAAACAGTGAGAAAGTAAAATCTAAACACTTATGGGTTTGGTGGACTCATTTCACATGGTTTAGGTAGCTTTTCTGGAAAAGAGAAGGTTTATATAATGGAGGACAAAGCTCTGAGACTCTCCCAAGAAGTCTTCTACCTGCAAACTGTTTTCAGACTTTCAGAATAAGCACATGAGTGTGGCTTGGTTGATAATGTCAAGGCCACAGGTTGGAGGAATGCAGTTATAGTATTTGTGCATTTTATGGCACTGATCCATCTTCTTGAGGAGCTCTCCATCATTGGATATGGAAAAGTGGCCCAGACTAGGAGTCAAAAGACTTAGAGTCAGATTCTTCAAATATGTGTGAAATTGAGCAAATCATTTCACGTTTCCGAGTCCTCATTTCCTCACATGTAAAATTAAAAGGTTGGTGTAGACCATTTTAAAGTTCTTTTCAACCTTGTGTCATATATGTGTGTGTGTGTATCTTCTTTTAATGACTTTTTCTGAGTACCTAAAAGAAAGAGTGAGGGCACTAATATCCCTACATTATTGCCATGTCATTCTTGTCATCATTATTGTTTCTTTCCCCCCAAAATAAATTGTACAGTGCTTAAGAGGTCACGAAGGTGACCTCACAGCTGGTAGGGCAACAAAATCTTTGTTTTATAGTTAGCAAATCCGCATTACCTCTTTGCCATTTTCTTCCTCTACTCCCATTTGGTCACATTTAGAGTATTTTTGTTTCTGTTCTGGATTCAGTTACCATAATCCTATACATTCAGAAGGTAGCAGAATATAGTAGGAAACAGCATAACATAGTTGCTAAACATGTGGTCTCTTTGGCCATAAATACCAGATACTGTTTCTGAAACTTAATGGCTATTTAAACAACTAATTCCTCTGAGTTCAATTGCTTCATCTATAAAATGGGTATAATGTAACTATCAAGTAGAGCCTTGAATGAGATAATGCTTCTAAATAATTTAGTGCAATGCTTGGCGTATAGCAAGAGCTCAATAAATACAATTTTGTTGTTGTTTGTTTGGTATCTACCAGAGGTTCCCAAATCTTGCTGTGCAGTAGAATCACCTGCTAAGTTTTTCACACCTTTCCATGTGCATGCTCCACCTGAGACTAATTAAACCAGTACTTCCGAGGATGAAGACAGGTCCATTCTGAAAGCTTCCCAGGTGATTCTACGTGTGGTAATGGTTAAGAACTTGTGGTATCTGCCAGTGTAATGCCGAAATGAGAGAGGAGGTGATTCTTTTGGCCTCTTATGCACATATGACTTTTAAATATGGTCAACACAGCCAGCACAGATCTCCCAAAAGACGCAGCAGAGAGGCCTTTGGTTATCACTACAGTGTTAGTCCTTAATTAGTCCCTGGCTGGAGCCCCAGAGGTCAAGGTTGTTTTGTGGTAGCAACAAAACAAGACATACTGGAGAGTTTATTTTAGCCTGTAGGGCCCAACATACTGTTCTGAATTTTATGATTTCTGGTTTTGAGAGGATTTTTCACAACCCTTCAGGTCCAATTACTATTAAAAACATAGCACACACACAAAATAATCTATCGAAGCTATGAGAGTTATACAAGGAAGGTGACATTTTCTGAGTGTGAGGGAAGATGAGTTGGGATCTCTTGGGGGTTCACTATGGTTTTTCACGGTTCAGTGGTTCTCTGGTCCAGTTTTGAGCACAGAACAGGCCCAGCAATGTTGCTTTGATTCTGACGGACTTTCCTACCAGTGAGGGCCACGAGGGGCCACGTCGGCAGCCCCAGAGCTGGAGAAAGCTCTGCTTCCAGGCTCAGACCTCTACTGCTGAGATCCTAACAGATTTTTAAGCTTGGATTTGTCTGAATGGGTAAGGCAAATTGCAGACTGCTCTAGAATCTTTCTAAGACTTAGAGGCTATTCTTTGTACCTTAGAGAGGATCCTGAAGCTCTGACACGAATTCAAATAAGTGAAATGACACCTTTTTACTCGCTCAGACAACTGCCTACGTAATATACTCTGCTGGGCTTTGACCTTCCTCTATCACCAAAGGAGGCTCCAAACATTTCTGTCACAGGCTCTACATTTATGAGCCTTAAAATCCCGTCCTTACTGAGGGCTGGAATTTGAAGATTACAAAGTATGGAGTGGAGGGAAATTGGGTGCTAATGGATACAGAGAGAGCTGACGTGAGTGCTGGACAGAGGATGGGCAGTGAGAGGACAGTAAAGGCCTCGCGGGCACAGGTGGAGGAGGAGGCACAAAGCTGCAGAGCCGTGCAGCTGCTGCACTGTCTAGTGGGCCTGTCTCACCTTCCTAGCAGCCCCTCCCCTCTTCTGGCCTCCCAAATCAAATAGTGCCAGCGGATCCATCCCCACTCTTGACTCGACACAGTGATGGGTCTGGAGGTACAGATGTAACTCAAGGAGGGCCTATCAGAGCACAATGAAAACCAGATGCTGATGGTGACCCTCTGTCACCACAAGGAGAGAGTATGCCTTAAAAGGGAACAAACACAGGAGTCAAGAGGAGAGGGAGGGAGGGAGAGACCTGAGGACTCCTCTGTGCCTGAATCTGGCTCACCCCTTGTTCTTCCCAACAACGTGAGCCGGACAGGTCCTTTTCTAGCCCAAGCAAAGTGAATAGAGTTTCTCTCACAGAAAGTTCCAGTACAATCCATTTCACAATTTTGACAAGAATGGGCTCTCCACAGGGCAGTAACAACAGAATTTTTCCCTCAGAGTTATCTTGAATAGGCTGCCTCTCCTAACAGAAAAGTCCTGGAGCATACAGTTCATCCAGAACTATTTGCTTTGTAGGCATTTTTCTGTGGTCTGTTACTCACATTTGTCTTGCCCCTGGTGGACTGAGAGCTCTTCAGTTCCGGATTTAGACCCAGAACACCTCAACTCAGGGCCTGACGAGGCCTGCTCCTACCCACTCTCATTCTTTTCAGCTGAGGCAGCTCCCTCAGGTAAATGCTGCCTCGTACATGATGCTTGTATGGAGGGTGGCGGAGAGCTTCAGGAATGGACCAGGCAGTACGTCTGATGATGAGAAGCCCTCCTTGGCCTGTCCTACTTCCTCTTCACAGGAACCCAGTGCCGACATTGTTTAGATCCAAGAACTAAAATAATCCATCAGGGACATTTCTCGGGCTGTAGAGAAAGCTCTTTGGCAGGAGACATACTATAGATGATTGTGCTTAGATACAGCTAGAGAGAGCTAATTGGATATTTTTGTCTTTGCCCTGCAGCCCCCTCCATCAGAACAATGGAGAACCTTCCTTGAAGCTTTCCCATTTTTTGAATCTGTCTGATTTCTATAAACAGCCAAACAAAACCTACTTTTAAAGGGCTCAGGTGATTAGGTTAGGCTGGCCTGGATAATCTCCCTTTTGATTAACTCAAAGTCAACTGATTAAAAACTTTAATTACATCTTCAAGATCTCTTTGCTGTGTAATATAACATAATCAGGGGCTTAACTTGAAGAAACAAAAATCATAGGGATCATCTTAGAATTCTGCCTACCACACTAAATAATTATTACAATTTTAATTAAGTAGAAATCATAGAAATTTTTTTGTTGACATACATATGCACAGAAAATAAACTTCACTGAGTGAAGACCAAAGGATCTAAAAGAACTAAATTAAAGCATAATGTGAACAGACTATGAATTATGAGTTTAAAAAAATTTCCACAGCAGTAATAAATGTATCAAATAGTGACAGATACTTATACTTCAGTCTATACCTCAGAGATCTTACAAATACTACCATTTATATATTCTTAATTGTTTACATAGTATATCAGGCCTCAATTTAAATTAGTTTGAAATATAACTTTGCTATTCTGAATTCTGAGGCAGCTGTTTTTCTAAAGCACAGTTATTTACTTCTAATTCAACAACATGCTTCGTGACTTTAATACTATCTGCTTGTCCATTTCGATTTTTTATATAAATTGCACCAATTGTTGTAAATAGAAAACCATATGTTATCTCAACATGACGGATGATATTTTAATATATTCTATGGAAATGATGATACTGCATTAAATTCTTGATTATGTAAAAATTATCACCTGAGCTTATTTCATGCCAGAACAAGTCACTACTACTTTATCAGAATGCACATTTTACTGAATGCATAGTAATTTCATAAAAGATGATATATACTTTTCAGGAGAAAGAATACTGATATTAAGCTTGCTTTTAATAAGTTAGTTATTTCTTTTGTTTTTATATGCAATCTCAAAATTACAACTCAAATTTGTCCTAATAAAATTGTCCTAATAAAAATAATAAATAAAAATGCCTAATAAAATTGTCCACTGTGGAAACTGATATGTAATTTCTGTGATTATAAAAAAGGAATTCTGAAGCCAATGAACTATAAGATAGTGAAAAATGAAATTTAATGTTAAGTGCCATGATACTAAAGTGAGAAACAAAAGAAAGAAAGAAGAAACAATAAATAGACATACTGGTTTTTATAGTCTCAAAACAATGCATTTTCACATCCTCACCTCAGTTATATATTCTAACTTCTTTCATTTGATATTTATTTTATCTTTATATACTATAAATATGACTTAAATATCTCAATCAAAAAAGAAAACTAATTTGAAAAAATTAATACTCATTCATAAAAATCTCTTACCAAAACAGACATAATAGATAACTTTCTTAGTCTAATAAAATGCAAAAACATTTGCAAAAACTAAAATACATAAGTAACATTAAAGTGAATAGTTATAACATTATAAATAGACAGCTGGTTTCTTTTATGATGGAGTCACCTGTTTCTATTCAAAGAGTAAGAAAACATTTTCTCCTGAGTCAAATGCTTGTATTCTGGGTATGAACCTTCCTCCCTTTCTCTGACCAGATAGAATTTTTTTGCACTAGAAATACAGTTCACTCTTGAACAGCATGGGCTTGAACTGTGTGGGTCCACTTAGATGTGGATTTTTCTCAATAAATATGTACTGCACAATCTGTAGTTGGTTGAATCTGCTGATGTGGAATCTTGGCTACGTAGGGACAACTGTAAAGTTATACAAGAATTTTTGACTGCAGGAGGGGTTGTGCCCCTAACCCCTTTTATGTCCAAGGGTCAACTGTGTTAAGATTTCTTTCCTTCTCTCAAGATGTGAAGGGAATTGTGTTGCTGTCAAAGCTCCTATATAAGTTCCCAGATTCATAATTTTGGGATTCCTCTTATGCAATAACAAATCTATGTATACACAACTGATATTTGCACTTGACACATCCCTTGAGCAGAATTAGTCAAGGAAAATTGCTGTTATTGCTGTAAATAATAAGTTGGATCTCTTATCCAGAAATCCTGTTTGCTTTCCTGGCCAAAAAAAAAATAACTCTGAAAAGATGGTAATTTATTTTTAAATGGCATAATTTTTCAAATACATAGGACTAGTTGTAAGACTTATTTTAATGTACCTTAAGGGGTTTTTCAATCAAAGCCTTCTATTTTTATTCTATAGAATTCATAGTTCTCTAAGATTTTTTATCTTGAACAGCAAAGTCAGGACTACTATGAAAAAATCATTTTAAGATGCTTTAAATTTTAATATTACAAAAACAGATGTTACTTTAAAAGAAAAATAAAATGCTATATTTTGAGTCAGTTTTCCACTGAGAATGTTAGAGACTAAGTTGCAATGTGCCTTAATACCATAAGTACTATTGGAGTATTTGTTCTGATATCACCTTAATGTTTATACAAATATCTGTAACTTAACTTTAATAAAAAACTTCGCTAAATGAGGGAAACATGAACTCACTGCCATTTGTTTTACTTCAGCACTCAGTATTGAAAGTGAATTAAGTGTTCATGGTCTTGTATATTTTCAAAACATCTGTGTATAGGGATGTAGAGTAGAACAAATTCTCTTTTATGTATGAAAACAAAAGGTAGTTTTAAACTTCTGTAAGAACAAGAGAAATATACTCTCTACATATTCATTTATTCATTCATTACTTTTTCCCCCAAACTTCTAAAGATATGATTATATAGTTTTTATTTTTTGATTTTTTGATTTTTTTAAACTCTTTATTGGAATGTAATTGCTTTACACTCTTGTACCAGTTTTTGAGGTACACCAAAGTCAATCAGCTGTATTTATACATATATCCCCATATCCCCTCCCTCCCGCGACTCCCTCTCTCCCTCCCTGTCCGGGCCCTCTAAGGCATCACCCATCATGGAGTTGATCTCCTTTTGTTATACAGCAACTTCCCACTAGCTGTCTATTTTACAGTAGGTAGTATATATATGTCTATGCTACTCTCTCACTTCGTCCCAGCTTCCCCTTTGCCCGCTGCCCCCCCCCTCAACTCCATGTCCTCCAGTCCATTCTCTGCACCTGCATCTTTATTCTTGCCCTGTCAGTGGGTTCATCAGTACCTTTTTTTTTTTTTAGATTCTGTATATATGAGTTAGCATACAGTATTTGTTTTTCTCTTTCTGGCTTACTTCACTCTGTAGGACAGACTCTAGGTCTATCCACCTCATTACATATAGCTCCATTTCATTCCTTTTTATAGCTGAGTAATATTCCATTGTACATATGTGCCACATCTTCTTTATCCATTCATCTGTTGATGGGCATTTAGGTGGCTTCCATGTCCTGGCTATTGTAAATAGTGCTGCAATAAACATTATGGTACATATTTCTTTTGAGATTATGGTTTTCTCTGGGCTACGCCCAGTAGTGGGATTACTGGATCATATTGTAGTTCTATTTGTAGTTTTTTAAGGAACCTCCAAACTGTTTTCCATAGTGGCTGTACCAACTTACATTCCCACCAACAGTGCAGGAGAGTTACCTTTTCTCCACACCCTCTCCAACATTTACTGTTTCTAGATTTTTTGATGATGTGCCATTCTGACCAGTGTCAGGTGATACCTCCTTGTGGCTTTGACTTGCATTTCTCTGATGATTAGTGATGTTGAGCATCGTTTCATGTGTTTGTTGGCCATCTGTATGTCTTCTGTGGAGAAATGTCTATTTCGGTCTTCTGCCCATTTGTGGATTGGGTTATTTGCTTTTTTGGTATTCAGCTGCATGAGCTGCTTGTGTATTTTGAGATTAATCCTTTGTCCGTTGCTTCATTGGCAAGTATTTTTTCCCATTCTGAGGGTTGTCTTCTAGTCTTGTTTATGGTTTGTTTCGCTGTGCAAAAGCTTTTAAGTTTCATGAGGTCCCATTTGTTTATTCTTGATTTTATTTCCACGATTCTAGGAGGCGGGTCAAAAAGGATCTTGCTTTGATGGATGTCATAGAGTGTTCTGCCTATGTGTTCCTCTAGGAGTTTTATAGTGTCTGGCCTTCCATGTAGGTCTTTAATCCCTTTTGAGTTTATTTTTGTGCATGGTGTTAGGAAGTGTTCTCATTTCATTCTTTTACATGTTGCTGTCCAATGTCCCCAGCACCACTTATTGAAGAGGCTGTCTTTTTTCCATTGTATATTCTTGCCTCCTTTGTCAAAGATAAGCTGCCCATATGTGCTTGGGTTTACCTCTGAGTTCTCTATTCTGTTCCATTGATCTTCCTTTCTATTTTTGTGCCAGTACCATACTCTCTTGATCACTGTGGCCTTGTAGTATAGTTTGAAGTCAGGAAGCCTGATTCCACGAACTGCATTTTTCCTTCTCAAGATTGCTTTGGCTCCTGTTAGGTTTTAAGATGTAAATTTATAAAATGCTGAGAGTTTTATATGTATGTATAATAAATCTATTCTTTTTTTTTTTTTATTTGAAGGGCTGTCCTGAGGTGCATCTGCCTTTTTTTTTTTTAAAGCTCTTTATTGGAATATAATTGCTTTACACTGTTGTGCCAGTTTTTGAGGTACAACAAAGTGAATCAGCTGTATTTATACATATAACCCCATTTCCCCTCCCTCCCATAACTCCCTCCCACCCTCCCTATCCCAGCCCTCTAAGTCATCACCCATCATTGAGTTGATCTCCCTATGTTATGCAGTAACTTCCCACTAGCTATCTATTTTACATTTGGTAGTGTATAAATCTCTTCTTTAAATATTTTTCTCACATATTTCTTACTGTCTACACATTTTCTAAGCAGTTTTCCTAATCAGTATCCCTTAAATTATATTAAATTATATTTCCAGGAAGCAAATCATCTTGTTTGTGTAAATGACTATGTAGCTCTCAGAAAAAGGAAAAAAAAAAAAAGCCTGCATAAGCAGTGATGAATACACTCTAATCTATGATGGATGCAAAGTTTAAAAAATTTTAATAATCAAATTTTAATTTTAATAATCAAAATAGCAATGGATGCAAAATTGAGAATTGTATGAAATAATTAGAATGCTTGGTTGTAAGTAATTAGATAGCACTGAATAAAGTTGAGCATGGAATGAAATGATTGGGGGAACGCATGCTACCTCATAGAATTGCAAGAACAGCTGAGTGAGCGGAATTGCAACCAGGATGCAAAGGAGATCACAGAAGATGGAGCTCTGAGACAATCTTATGTGTTGCAGTCACCAGATAACAAGGTTCCCACAATTTTACATGCCTTTTTGTCTCAGCTCAAGACTCAGAATTCCAAGAGACAAAGACTTCTATGGCAGAAGGGTGGGACTGTGTAATTGACAGCCCCGTTAAAACCATTAGAATGTGAAGGGGGAAAGAAGAGAGTAGGGAATTAAGAGAAGTATATTACATGATTTGATCACAGATTAACATCAATAGGTAAACACACTCAAGAAAAAAATTGGCAATAGTAAATGAGGACTTTTTCAGTTGAGTCTAAAAGAAGTCAGAAAAAATTTTTCTAAATAGCATTCCATACGCAAAGAACCTAGTAGTATTAATAACCATTCAGTCACTATAAGCCCCAAGTTTCCCATGATTGCAAAAATATTCAAAATGCAAACCTTATGATAAACTGTATTAAAAGTGGCAAACTGTTCAAATTGCTGGAAATAATTCCTGTCTTGACCACATCATATCTGGAATAATGTGCTCAGTTCCTGATGCAATATTTTAAGAGAGACTTTCATATGATAGATTGCATTCACATAAAGTAAACAGCAGGGAGTGTTCTTAACATCAAGTGAGATAACTAAAAGGACAAGGAAGAATTACCATTATAGATGAACTTTGAAAGAACTGGTATCTGTCTACAAAGACTTGTCAGGATGCCATGAAGAAGAAGGACTACATTAATTTGTTTTCTGTTGATCAAGAGAACAGAATTGTGATAAAAAAAAAATTCCCAGGAAAAAATACTACAGTTGATTATAAGAATGATTTATCTAAAACTTGGGCTGCTTCTTACAGAAATGTCCTGTTCTGTGATGTAATTAAGCATAAGTTGTATGATCCTCTATAGAAAGACTCTCATACTGGTTAAGACTACTTCGAGTATTCTGAGTAGGTTGGAGTACATAATTCCCAAGGATCTTTTAACTCTAAAATTCTCCAAATTAAGTGGATTATTGCCAAAAGGTAGTAATCAAATAGAAGATAAATTCTTCAAGATATTTTCACACAAAAATAGAGCAAAGCCAAATGCTACCCACTTCCATTTCATTTTATCATCTATATAATTTAGTTTATTAGAATATATATTGAACATTTTATGTGGGATGGTCCTATACCATCAAAGGAACATATAATCCAGGGATTATCTTGCCCTCAGTAACATTCAATGCATAGTTAGCGTGGTAAGGACAGGAAAGATTTTATAGTGAGGTCTTTAGACAAAATTTGCACAAAGCTCACTTGGCTACGAGTGATAAAAATGTAAAAATGGACAGTGTGAATAAACTGGCAATCTGTTCTGTTTAAATGAGCTCCAGATACTCGCCTCTTTCATGTCTTTTGTATCAGAATGTGTCAGTAGACTTAGCCTGTGTTGTTCATGATTCACTGGGGAATAAAAAAGTCTTTCTTTAAAGAAACAGGAAATTGTATCAGATTTTTCAAAATCTTTAATTTCACATTATTTATTTCCACTGTATAAATGATTTTAATCACAAAAGCTATATCATATTGCTCAAACAAGTAAATATATATTTAAAATATATATTTAATTCAGTGCTTCAGTCTTTTGTGTGTGGAATTAGATAAATTTAACTAATTAAAGCTTTGATGTCAGGTGTGATTTGTGTGAGAACAGAGCATTTGAGTTTTTAGCATGTCATTTTTGTTATTTTCTTCCTAATGTTCACTTCAATAATATTTCTCTTACAGTATGTGCTTTAATACCATTCTGACCAGGAGTTTATGTGTAAGATTTTAAATGTCATAACTTCTGAAAAATTAAACATATTTCTCCATGTTATTGAGCAGATAAAACTATTTTTAAAGGTCTTTAAAAAACCAATAATAAGCAAAAGCAAATTATTCTTTCATAAGCACTGAGAATTTTGTAGACTGGAATTTTTTTTCTTTTCTTCAGAATAAATACACTTCTCAGTAACCAACCCATGCACTAAATAGCACTAACATAGACTAATGATGACATTGAGGCTATTCATATGTGAAAAAAATACATATCCAGACTAAAGTCTAATAATCACAGCATTAGATAGTGGTATGAGCATGCTCTGGAAACTTTTCTTTCCAATGACCCCTGAAGAATCAATGAGGGAAACTCAGCCCTATTCCACGTGAAGAGAAGCCAGCATTCCCAAACTTGGCCTCAGAGAAATTTACGAACAAATAGCCTCTAGGCTTTTTGTGTTTTATGTTATCTCATCACAAAATGTCAGAGTTCACAGAATTTCTGTAGATTTTTACATGGACTGTTTTGTTTGTTTGTTTTTTTTGTTTTGCCTTTTAAATATTTTAAGTCCTGAGATATGTACAGCCCCCTCATGACTCTAGGCGCTCAAAAAAATCTATCTGCATTTCATTACTTATTACGTTTTCATCTTTAGCTCTTAGAAGAACATTCATGTATAAAAATTGCTTTAAAATTGTTGAATAAAACAAAAACCATATTCTTCTTGTGACTAAGTAAAGTGACCCAGTTTTTCAGACTTTCTGAAGATAAAATGTTTTTGAAAAATGAAACAAAATGATTACACAAACTCATGAAAATGAGTCCTTCACGAGTGACCAGGAAGATCAAGAGCAAGCAATACTTCAAAGCAAAGCAATGAAATGAAAATCTTGAAGGAAATGGTGAGGCATACGAGTAATACGCCCAAATGAACTGAAATGCGTGTATAAAATCAGAATAAATAGAAACAGGGAAAAAGAGCTAATATTTAGAAACAAGATAGAAGAAACCTTCCTCTATCTGAATAAAGACTTAAGCCTGCATACTGAAGGGGTTTATCGAGTTCAAGGCTGGATTGATTAGAAGATGCACATTACCTGAACACAGAATCTAGTAATGTAAGAAAGAAGTAATACAGTGATGCCAAAAATTATGATGTAATTTACGATAAAAGAAAAAAACCCTCATATTGAAATGACAAAGAAAAACCTAGCACCCATTCCAAACTAAAAATCTAAAAATATTAAAAGAGGAGAAATACTTCCCAACTTATTTTCTAGGACCACTAACAGGCTGACACCAAACCAGAAATTACATTATAAGAAAAATACTATAGACAATTATCCCTCAAGAGCATACACGTAAATACCTTAATAAAGTTAAAGGAAACTTTGATTCTCAGGATAGACTTCATTTGGGACAGAGGTAGTATATTTTTTATATTGTTGGATAGCAAATTAAATTCCACAGTATAAAAATGATAAAAATGAGGTCAATTCTGAGAATCAAAGATTTATTTAACATTTCACCATATAAACTGAATCAACATGAATGTACATGTAATTATTTCTTTATGCACAAAAAGTATTTTATAAAATTCAACACTCATTCATGCAAATTAAGAATAGAAACTTCTTCAAGCTAAAAATATCATCAAAGTAAAAACTCAAAGGAGCATTGTAATGGCAAAATATTGAATGCTTTCTATCCAATGTCTTAAACAAGGTAAAGATGTTAGCACTTGCCACTGCTGTTTAATGTTGCTGTAGGAATTCTGAACAGTGCAGTAAAGTACAAAAGAAAAAAACAAAACAAAACAAAACAAAACAAGTAAAAGATGTCAATTGGGAAAGGAAGAGGTGAATTTTCTTTTTTTGTAGTAGTAGTAAATTTGTATAAGTTGAAAATTTTAAGGAATCTACAAAAAAAACTACTAGAACTATTATTAAGCTTGTTGAACAAGATAGCAATGTTTAAAATCATTCTTCAAAAATTGACTGTATCTCTACATACTATCAAAAAAGTTATAAAAGTTATTTTAAAAGCCTCAAAAATGTGAAACACTTAAGGATACATGTAACAAAATATGTGCAAGAAGACTTGCACACAAGTCTTTTTAGCAATTTTATTTGAAATATTCAGAAACAGGAATCAAGATGAAAGCACATCAACAGGTTAATGGATTATGCATTTGAATAGTAATTAGCAATAACAATTAACGAACCACTGGTACATGCAACGATATCAGTGTTGCTCAAAACACTATGCTGAGTGAAAAAGCTAGATACAAAGGAACATATATGATTTCAATGCACATCTTCAGGAAATACAAAGTAAAGTGACAGAAGTCAGATATATAATTGCCTGGGAGCTGCACAGAGAGGGCAGGGTTGCCTGCAGAGGCATGAAGACATTTTTGAGGGCCCAGGAAAAATTCTGTACGTTGACTGTGGTGGTGGTTTTATGCCTGTATGTATATCTGTCAAAACTCATCACATTGTATACCTTATACGGGTACAATTTATTATACACAAATTATACTCTAATAGAATTATACTCAAAGTAGAGTATAATTTGTGTATAATAGATTGAAAACTTTTGATTTTCAAAAGTGTAAGTAAAATAAAAATAAGAGAAAACAAAATACATATAGACAATTAAAAAAACAGTAAATATTATTCTAAGCCTCAACATTCAAGTTGAAATCAGTGACATGTAGAGATGTCCACTCTTACATTATTGTTAAAGATGTGCTGGAGGACTCTGGAAAATAAATGAGAATAAAGATTGGCAGAACATAAAAAAAAAATTTAAGATGTCTTTTTGTTGTAATATGAATACAATTTATAAAACTCGAGACCCTAGTAAAATATACCTATCAGAATTAATAATATGTATTCTAATCCAGTTAAGATAGGTAAATACAAGAGATATTAATAATATATAGTTCTATTCTACTCTAAATATAAATTCGTGGAAGTGGAAATGGGGAACATATTTCATTCACAATAGTAAATAAAATATAAAAATTTTAAAAATAAATTTGTAAAAAACATTACTGAGTCCCTATAATGAAAAATGTAGTACTCTAAATAGATAACAGTATATGATCTAAACAAATACAAAGCCATATCATAATCTTGGAGGGGGGAATTAATACCTAATTTCAAAATTTCTTTCCAGGATTCATATGTATGCGTAAATATCTTTGATAAATAATTTGCCACAACTATTAGAAAGGATAAGTTCTAGTAAAAATACTGAAAATAGAGAGTGATAATAGATTGTTGGTGGGAGCATAAAATGGTTTAGTTACTTATAAAAAAATTGTTTGGCAGTCTCTTGTTAAAAAATATACTTACCACCCAAACCAGCAATTTTATTGAGGTATTTACTGAAATAGAATAAAATCTTATTATGTTCATACAAAAAAAAATAACTTGTATCATATGTATCATTCACATATGTCAAAAAGTGGAAACAACAAAAATCAATTGGGTAATAACCAAATGGTGGCCTGTTCATATAATAGAGCACTGCTCCGATAAAAAAGAAATGAACTGAGACTTCTGCTTATGGTAAGATGCAGTGGAAGTACTTTTCCTTTTTCCTAAGTAGAACTATGGATATTAAATGTAAAAAAATTCTAAGAAGACAAAGTGGAGAGGAGAAGACCAATAGGCTAAAGACCTAAAGATCCAAGGACAGTATAATGGTGTGTTCCCTAGGTTTTGTTGTCTACTTGTTCGGTTGGTTGGTTTTTTGTTTTTTTTGTTTGTTTGTTTGTTTGTTTGTTTTGACCAAGGCAATAATTAACTTTATTTTATTTTATTTTTAAGAACTTTTACTGAGATACAGTTAACATACAATAAACTGCACATATTTAGAGTGTACAATTTGGTATCCCAACCTCCCAGTTAATTCCCTCCCAACCCTACCCGCTTTCCCCACTTGGTGTCCATATGTTTGTTCTCTACATCTGTGTCTCTATTTCTGCCTTGCAAACCGGTTGATTTGTACCATTTTTCTATAGTCCACATATATGTGTTAATATACGATATTTGTTTTTCTCTTTCTGACTCACTTCACTATGTATGACAGTCTCCAGGTCCATCCATGTCTCTAAAAATGTCCCAGTTTCATTGCTTTTTACAGCTGAGTAATATTCCACTGTATGTATGTACCACACCTTTTTTATCCATTCACCTGCTGATGGACATTTAGGTTGCTTCCATGTCCTGGCTATTGTAAATAGTGCTGCAATGAACATTGGAGTGCATGTGTCTTTTTGAATTATGGTGTTCTCTGGGTATATGCCCAGCAGTGGGATTGCTGGGTCACATGGTAACTCTATTTTTAGTTTTGCAAGGAACCTCCATACTGTTCTCCACAGTGGCTGTATCAGTTTACATTCCCACCAACAGAGCAAGAGCGTTTCCTTTTCTCCACACCCTCTCCAGCATTTACTGTTTGTAGATTTTCTGATGATGCCCATTCTAACCAGTGTGAGGTGATACCTCATTGTCGTTTTGGTTTGCATTTCTCTAATAATGAGTGATGTTGAGCAGCTTTTCATGTGCCTCTTGGCTATCCGTATGTCATCTTTGGAGAAATGCCTATGTAGGTCTTCTGCCCATTTTTTGATTGGGTTGTTTGTTTTTTTCATATTGAGCTGGATGAAATACTTATATATTTTGGATATTAATCTATTGTCTCTTGATTCATTTGCAAATATTTTCTCCCATTCTGAAGGCTGTCTTTTCGTGTTGCTTATAGCTTCCTTTGCTGTGCAGAAACTTTGAAGTTTCATTAGGTCCCACTTATTTATTTTTGTTTTTATTTCCATTACTCTAGGGGGTGGATCAAAAAAGATCTTGCTGTTATTTACATCAAAGAGTGTTCTTCCTATGTTTTTCTCTAGGAGTTTTATAGTGACTGGGCTTACATTTAGGTCTTTAATTCATTTTGAGTTTATTTTTGTGTATGGTGTTAGGAAGTGTTCTAATCTATTTCTTTTCCATGTAGCTGTCCAGTTTTCCCAGCACCACTTATTGAAGAGGCTGCCTTTTCTCCATTGTATATCCTTGCCTCCTTTGTCATAGATTAGTTGACCACAGTTTATCTCTGGGCTTTCTATACTGTTCCATTGATCTATACTTCTGTTTTTACCCAGTACCATACTGTCTTGATCACTGTAGCCTTGTAGTATAGCCTGAAGTCAGGAAGCCTAATTCCACCAACTCCATCTTTCCTTCTCAAGATTGCTTTGGCTATTCGGGGTCTTTTGCATTTCCATACAAATCGTAAAATTTCTTGTTCTAGTTCTGTGAAAAATGCCATTGGTAATTTGATCGGGATTGCATGGAATCTGTAAATTGCTTTGGGTAGCATAGTCATTTTCACAATGTGGATTCTTCCAATCCACGAACATGGTATATCTCTCCATCTGTTTATGTCATCTTTGATTTCTTTCATGAGTGTCTTATAGTTTTCTGAGTACAGGTCTTTTACCTGCTTAGTTAGGTTTCTTCCTACATATTTTATTCTTTTTGTTGCTGTGGTGAATGGGATTGTTTCCTTAATTTCTCTTTCTGATCTTTCATTGTTAGTGTATAGAAATGCAAGAGATTTCTCTGTGTTAATTTTATATCCTGCAACTTTACCAAATTAATTGATTAGCTCTAGTAGTTTTTTGGTGGCATCTTTAGGATTTTCTATGTATAATATCATGTCATATCTGCAAAAAGTGGCAGTTAGACTTCTTTTCCAAATTGGATTCCTTTTACTTCTTTTTCTACTCTGATTGCTGTGGCAAGGACTTCCAAAACTATGTTGAACAGTAGTGGCAAGAGTGGACATCCTTGTCTTGTTCCTGATCTTAGAGGGAATGCTTTCAATTTTTCACCATTGAGAATGATGTTTGCTGTGGGTTTGTTGTATAAGGCCTTTATTATGTTGAGGTAGCTTCCCTCTATGCCCACCTTCTGGAGCGTTTTTATCATAAATGGGTGTTGAATTTTGTCAAAAGCTTTTTCTCCATCTATTGAGATGATCATGTGGTTTTTATCATTCAATTTATTAATATGGTGTATCACATTGATTGATTTGCGTCTATTGAAGAATCCTTGCATTCCAGGGTTAAACCCCACTTGATCATGGTGTATGATCCTTTTAATGTGTTGTTGGATCCTGTTGGCTAGTATTTTGTTGAGGACTTTTGCATCTAAATTCATCAGTGATATTGGTCTGTAGTTTTCTTTTTTTGTAGTATCTTTGTCTGGTTTTGGTATCAGGGTGATGGTGGCCTCATAAAATGAGTTTGGGAGTGTTCCTTCCTCTGCAATGTTTTGGAAGAGTTTGAGAAGGATGCGTATTAGCTCTTCTCTAAATGTTTGATAAAATTCACCTGTGAATCCATCTGGTCCTGGAGTTTTGTTTGTTGGGAGATTTAATCACAGTTTCAATTTCATTACTTGTGATTGATGTGTTCATATTTTCTATTTCTTCCTGATTCAGTCTTGGAAGGTTATACCTTTCTAAGAATCTGTCCATTTCATCCAGGTTGTCCATTTTATTGGCATATACTTGCTTGTAGTAGTCTCTTATGGTGCTTTTTATTTCTGCAGTGTCTGTTGTAACTTCTCCTGTTTCCTTTCTAATTTTATTGATTTGAGTCCTCTCCCTCTTTTTCTTGATGAGTCTTGCTGGAGGTTTATCAATTGTATTTATCTTCTCAAAGAACCAGCTTTTAGTTTTATTGATTTTTGTTATTGTTTTCTTTGTTTCTATTTCATTTATTTCTGCTCTGATCTTTATGATTTCTCTCCATCTGCTAACTTTGGGTTTTGTTTGCTCTTCTTTCTCTAGTTTCTTTAGGTGTAAGGTTAGAGTGTTTATTTGGGATTTTTCTTGTTTCTTGAGGTAGGATTGTATGGCTCTAAACTTCCCTCATAGAACAGCCTTTGCTTCATCCCATAGGTCTTGGATCGTTGTGTTTTCATTGTCATTTGTCTCTAGGTATTTTTTGACTACCTCAGTGATCTCTTGGTTATTTAGTAGCATATTGTTTAGCCTCCATATGTTTGTGTTTTTTACAGTTTTTTTCCAGAAATTGATTTCTAATCTCATAGCATTGTGGTCAGAAAAGATGCTTGATACAATTTCAATCTTCTTGAATTTACCAAGGCTTGATTTATGACCCAAAATGTGATCTATCCTGGAGAATGTTCCATGTGTGCTAGAGAAGAATGTGTAATCTGCTGTTTTGGATGTAATGTCCTGTAGATATCTATTAAATCAAGATGATTTACTGTGTCATTTAAAGCTTGTGTTTCCTTTTTAATTTTCTGTGTGGATGATCTGTCCATTGGTGTAACTGGGGTGTTAAAGTCCCCCACTATGATTGTGTTACTGTCAATTTCCTCTTTCATAGTTGTTAGTATTTGCCTTACATATTGAGGTGCTCCTATATTGGGTGTATATATATTTATATTTGTTATCTCTTCTTCTTGAATTGATCCCTCGATCTTTATGTAGTGTCCTTTCTTGTCTTTTGTAACATTTTTTATTTTAAAGCCTATTTTATCTGATATGAGTATTGCTACTCCAGCTTTCTTTTGATTTCCATTTGCATGGAATATCTTTTTCCATACCCTCACTTTCAGTCTGTATGTGTCCCTAGGTCTGAAGTGGGTCTGCTGGAGACAGCACATATATGGGTCTTGTTGTTGTATCCATTCAGCCAGTCTGTGTCTTTTGGTTGGTGCATTTAGTCCATTTACATTCAAGGTAATTATTGATATGTATGTTCCTATTACCATTTTCTTAATTGTTTTGTGTTTGTTTTTGTAGGTCCTTTTCTTCTCTTATGTTTCTTGCTTAGAGAAGTTCCTTTAGCATTTGTTGTAGGGCTGGTTTGGTGGTGTTGAATTCTCTTAGCTGTTGCTTGTCTGGAAAGCTTTTGATATCTCCATTGAATCTGAATGAGATCCTTGCTGGGTAGAGTATTCTTGGTTGTAGGTTCTTCCCTGTCATCACTTGAAATATATCATGCCACTCCCTTCTGGCTTGCAGAGTTTCTGCTGAGAAATCAGCTGTTAACCTGATGGGAGTTCCCTTGTATGTTATTTGTCGTTTTTCCCTTGTTGCTTTTAATAGCTTTTCTCTGTCTTTAATTTTTGTCAGTTTGACTACTATATGTCTTGGCATGTTTCTCCTTGGGTTGATCCTGCCTGGGACTCTCTGCACTTCCTGGACTTGGGTAGCTATTTCCTTTCCCATGTTAGGGAAATTTTCAACTATAATCTCTTCCAATATCTTCTCAGGTCCTTTCTCTCTCCTCTTCTCTTTCTGGGACCCCTATACTGCGAATATTGGTGCATTTAACATTGTCCCAGAGGTCTCTTAGGCTGTCTTCAGTTCTTTTCATTCTTTTTTCTTTATTCTTTTCCGCATCAGTGATTATCACTATTCTGTCTTCCAGGTCACTTACTCGCCCTTCTGCCTCAGTTAATCTGCTATTTGTTCCTTCTAGTGTATTCTTCATTTCAGTTATTATGTTGCATATCTCTGTTTGTTTGCTCTTTAATTCTTCTAGGTCTTTGGTAAACTTTTCTTGCAACTTTTCGATCTTTGCATCCAGTCTTTTTTCAAAGTCCTGGATCATCTTCACTATCATTATTCTGAATTCTTTTTCTGCAAGGGTGCCTACCTCCTCTTCATTTAGTTGTTTTTCTGAGGTTTTAGCTTGTCCCTTCATCTGGTACAAAGTCCTCTGCTTTTTCATTTTCTATATCTTTCTGTGGCTGTGGTTTTCAAGTCCACAGAAGGAAATGATGCTGATACTGCTTGATTCTGTTGTCTGCCCTCTTGTGGAGGAAGTAATCTAGGAGGCTCCTGGGTGCTTCCTCATGGGAGGGACTGATGGTGGGTAGGGCTGGGTGGGGGGAGCTCATTAAGACTTTAATCCAATTTGGTGGGCAGAGCTCAGTAAAACTTTAATCTGCTTGTCTGCTAATGGGTGGGGCTGTGTTCCCACCTTGTTTGATGTTTGGCCTGAGGCTACGTAGCAGTGGAGCTTACAGGCTCTTTGGTGGGGCTAATGGCAGACTCTGGGAGGGCTCACGCCAATGAGCACTTCCCAGAACCCCTGCTGCCAGTGCCCCTGTCTCCTTGGTGAGCTGCAGCTGCCCCCCACCTCTGTAGGCAACCCTCCAACACCAGCAGGTAGGTCTGGTTCAGTCTCCTATGGGGTCACTGCTCCTTCCCCCTGGGTCCTGGTGAGCACACTTTTTTGTGTGCTCTCCAAGAGTGGAGTCTCTGTTTTCCCCAGTCCTGTGGAGGTCCTGCAATCAAATTCCACTGGCTTTCAAAGTCTGATTCTCTGCGGGTTTCTCCTCCTGTTCCTGGACTCCCAAGTTGGGAAGCCTGACGTGGGGCTCAGAACCCTCACTTTAGTGGGTGCACCTCTGTGGCATAAGTGTTCTCCAGTTTGTGAGTCACCCACCCAGTATTCATGGGATTTGATTTTAACGCGATTGCGCCCCTCCTACCATCTCATTGCAGCTTCTCTTTTGTCTCTGGATGTGGGGTGTCTTTTTTGGTGAGTTCCAGTGTCTTTCTGTCAATGATTGTTCAGCAGTTAGTTGTAAGAGGGAATGAGCGCACGTTCTCCTACTCTGCCATCTTTACATTAGCTTTCTACAATGCCTCCAGTCACTACCTGAAGCAGGTTATCTAGGTCCTGACTATGGTTATCTGGTACCCACCTTCCAAGACACTGCTTACTTTGCAGCTCTGTCTTACCAGATGATACCACAGTGACATTTGACTTTAGAACTCATTCACACTAGGATGAAGAAAACATATTTCTTCTCCATTTGCCAAGACAGCCATATTTAAAATATGTTAGTAACAGCATACAAGAGATCACACATATGAGTTATTGGACACCGGGTCATGAAACAGGCTAAGAGAAGTCTAAGACAACCCTAATCTCAGATGGGAAGTTCTTTACCAAGTTTTCTTTGGGCCCTTACACCTTTTACTGTAATTGTGAGATACAAGAAAAGCTGAATAATAAGAGTTTCATATCTCATTTTCTTCTTCCTTGCCTGTAATGGCAGTCCTAATGACCAAGAGGCAGGAGGTAAGAAACCTTATAGTTTATCTAGTTTCCACATAGACAATCTACCTTCTGAAGAGTTGAGTTTACATTACACAAAAATAAGCACGTTTTACTTTTCTTGTGTATGCTGACACATAAAAATTAATTTCATTTTTTATCTGTGCAGACAATAATAATAAAATACTTATACTGTGTTTTCTGAAAATTAAATAAAAAACCAGGTAAGTTTTGATCTTCCAAACGGGCCTAATATGCAAATACCAACATTTCCTCAAAACTATAGTCACCCACATACTTGCAAAGCAGTCGTTTTTTTCCACTTTGAATATTTTCTGATGATGCAACAAATTCTATGCAATTCACAAGAGTTGAATCTGAAATACAAGAACACTGCAGATGTGCAAAACATGTTCTTAAGATTTTATTTTGTTAAGAAAAATGTAGAAACCAATCAGATGTCTACAGATGGCTTCTTTGTTATATAAAGAAATCATGCCAGAAACAATACAAAATCTTAGCTCCAAAGGACTTCCCTTACATATTTATTTTTATAAAACATTTTACTCTCTTTACTACCACAAACATACTCTGTAATATAATCTTCTTTGCTCACTTTTGTGATATAAAAAAATACACCTTGAGGAAAATACAGTAGACTTTACTTGACAATGAGTTCATACAGCACAGAAAATTTAATTTTACTTAATTGCTCTGTTTTTTTATTGCATGTTTACTAGTTCTAAGATCACTACATTTGCTAATATACATATATGTATGTGTCTATATACTGTATATGTATGTATATATGTTTCCAACTTTAGTAAACACTTTTCCTCCCAAGAAAGTAAATATTTTTTTGATTGTTCAGGAAAATCAACTATATTACTAGATTTAACTAAGTCTACAGAATTTTGTGAAGTGGAAAGTTAAATATTTATCTTTAATATCTAATTCAGCCCACATCTCTCAGTTTCCTAAGTATCTTGTAAATATCTATTCTTATTTCTGGCTACATTAATTTAATTAATAATCCACTTGGTCAGCTTTGCTATTTCACTTTTGGACCATGGGCTTCCAGAATTCACTCCAGTCCCATCAGAAAGAAAGATACTACAAAAGAAATGTTGTCCAGACTATATGCAGAGTTGCTTAGTCTTTTGTTTGCTGAGTTAGGACTCAGTGTTTTGCATGATCTTTTTGCTTCTTGACAACTCTTTCCAAACTTCTCTTGACTTCTGACTTCTATGTATACCCAAACTCTTCCTAAGAACTGGTTTTCTGCTAAGCCAATCAAGACTCCCAATTTTCCCTGGTCTTTTTATTCTCTGGGCAGCAACCTTACCAGTACAGTCCCTTGACTCAGTTTCCCCATGACTTTCATTCTTTTACTCAATGGCAGTCTACCTCAATTATCACAATATATTGACTCAAAAACTTCTACTTCAGGCTTGTCTCTGCTATTTGAACTCTAGACCTAGATATCCAATGCCCATTGGACACCTCTTTCTGAATTTCTATTAGGAATCTAAAACTTGACACTGGCAAAACAAAATTCCACTCCTAATTTCATCTTCACATAATTTTCCTCCCCTTCAGTCTTCAACATCTTAGTGCCTACCCTGTTGCTGAAGCCAAAAATTTATAAGTCATCTTTCTTCCTTTCTTTCTTTCTTTCTTTCAGTCTCTGTATGATATTCTTCACCAAGTCCTGTCAGGTCAAACTCCAAAATATGTTCTGTATCCCCCCACCTCATCCCATGCTTTCACCGCCCAACCCAAGTAAAAACTACCTAATATCCAGACAAAACTGTAATCCAAAAAGATACATGCATCCCTATATTCGTAGCAGCACTATTTACAACAGCCAAAACATGGAAACAACCTAAATGTTCATCGACAGATGACTGGATAAAGAAGGTATGGTAAATATACACAATGGAATATTACTCAGCCATAAAAAGAATGAAATAATGCCATGCAGCAACATGGATGCAACTAGAGATTATCATACTAAGTGAAGGAAGTCAGAAAGAGAAAGACAAATACCACATGATATCACTCATGTGAAATCTAAAACATGGCACAAATGAACCTATCTACAAAACAGAAACAGACTCAGACATGGAGATCAGACTTGTGGTTGGCCAGGGGTAGGAGAGGTGGAGGAGGGAAGGACTGGAAGTTTGGGATTAGCAGATGTAAACTATCACGTATAAAATGGATAAACAACAAGATCCTACTGTACAGCACAGGGGATTATATTCAATATCCTGTGATAAGCCATAATGTTAAAGAACGTAAGAAAAAGAATGTCTATGTGTGTATAACTGAGTCCCTTTGCTGTACAGCAGAGATTGGTACGACATTGTAAATCAACTATACTCCAATTAAAAAAAGAGCAAAATCAGAAAAAAATTTAAAAAACCCCACTTCTCACCTAGTCTCCTTGCTTCCTCTATGATTCCTCTTCAACTCATACTTCACATTATACCCAGGATGGCTCCATTCTTCTAGTGTAAATCAAACTATATACTTCCCTGAATTAAAAGCTCTGAGTGAAATCTAAACTCACTGGCTTCAACTACAAGACCAGATATGAGGTGACTTTTATCTACTATTGTGCCATCTTTCCTTGCTACAATCCCATCACGGCCTTCTCTTTCCCATTCCTTAAATGTAAGTTATTAATTCCCAGAGAGAAGTCCCCTGATCTTCCATCTGCAATATCCACCCTTTCACCCAAACAGCACTTATCAATATTTGAATTTTTTTGTTTGTTACTCCTTCTTTGCCACAACCCAAATATATAGTCCATAAGACCAGGGAGTTAGACAATGTTTACTGCTTTGTTCCTAGTGTCGTGAATAGTCTCAGGTGATAGAAGGTGCTCAGTAACAGTATTAATGAAACATAAAAATCATATTTCAGCCCCACACTCTACTGTTAATGTATCATAGTCCAGTAACAGAAACGTTAATACTTCAAACCCACATATTTCATCTTGACAGCAATCACTTACCAATCCATCTATATCAGTAGTTCTCAGACTTGGCTTTATTTTATTATCATTTGGAGCTTCTTCAAAACACAGATGGCAGGCTTCAACTCCTAAGTTGCTCACTTAATTGGTTTGGACTGTGCATCAATGATTTTTAAAAGTATCCATAGGTGACTCTACTGTTCATCTATAGATGAGAACCTTTAATCTACAGTTATTTATAAAGAGTTTTAAACGACTACACATCATATTTATTAGAGAATACCTATAATATCTAAAATATATGGGTTGTAAAAAAATCATACAACCTAGCTCCAACTTGTCTCTACATAGCTGACTTCCCGCTATACTGTTATTTTAAGTCTATACATACCATTTCTTTTTGCTTACACAAATCTTTATATTACTATAAATTACTGATTTAGGACAATAATTTCCAGCTGGCACCAAAAATAGTGTCTCACAATTTAATTGGTCATACTTGCCTGCTGAAATTGTGATTCATAATTATGGAATATTTTCTTGACAGAAAATCAATTTAATTACTCTCTTTGTTAATTCTTTCCCATCAATCCAACAAAAGTACATTTAACAAATTCAACAAAAGTAGGACATCTTAATTCTCTCCTAACCATTAAGGAAATTAAATCCTTAATAAAAATAAAGAAATCAATCAAACAAACAAAATTCTCCACAAAGAAAACTTCAAAGCAGGTGGTTTTACAAAAAGTTTTACCAAACATTTATGAATAAATATGAATCTTACACAAACTCTTTCAAGAGAATAGAAAGAGAATAGTCAACAATTTTTCTTACAACTCATTTATCTTGCTTACAAAACTGGACAAAGAGATTATGGGAAAGGATAATTATAGGTCACTTTCACTCAAAAGCATAGATGAAAAATGAATATAAAGTATTAACCAAGGTTTGAAAAGGTCCAGGACTTTACTTTTGCACCCCTAAATTTAAATACCAATGTGAACATTTTTCTTCTGCTTTCTCTCAACATATCAGCTTTGGGAAGACCCAAAAATGGGTTTAGTGAGAAGAGTCAGAAGTCTGTTTGGGTCAGGTGCTATAATGATATTTGTTGATGTTGAATCTACAGAACCAAAGGAGAAAAGAATGTAAAGGGAGAAAGGAAGTAAGGAGGTACTCCAGAGACTGAAAGTTCAAGGGCAAGGATTATATCTAGTGTACTAGAGGCAATGATCAAGAAGCAGAGGTTATTCAAGTTGAATTAAATACATTGCAGGCTGTGTGTGATATCAAGGAGTAGAAATTCAGATATAGACTGGTATAGGAAAATCAGAGGCAGCAAGCGTGGATCTACAAAAGCCCAGGTCAAACCAAAGTGTTAGGTTTCTTCCATTCATCCCATGCAGGATTTCAACCCCAGACTTTTAAAAGGTATTAAAGTTGGTGTCTACAGAGATTGTATGCCGAAAATTCAGGGGTTTTGAGACCAAACAGATGAGTCTGATTCTTATGTTAGTCCTTGAATTCTTCTACATTCCAGAGTAAATGATTATGATCTTACCCAACAGGACTAAACACAAGTAACTACGGGATGGAAAGAGTAAATGGCACAAACTGCTTCCGATTGCTGGATAAATAATGCAAAAGAGTTCCCCTACTAAGCGTGGGTCTAGGAGAGATTAAATGACCTATCAGTATGCAACCTCATGACAAAAGAGAAATTATATTATAATTTGCATTTTTATTCTTGCAATTTGTATAATTATTCTCTCCAAATGCCAATACAGATGTAAAGTTCAAGAGAAATAAATCCATAAATATAACTGTATGTTATATATTAGTATATAATATTATATATATATATATATATATATATATATATATATATATATATAGCATTTTCTGGTTCCTTATTGAAATTGGTGCTGGATTACATAGTTTGAATAACCATAGTAAATAGTGAATTGACTTTATGTTTAAAAAAACTGAAAACATATGTAAATGAATATTTGCATTTTTCCTAGGCCTGTCACCAATTTTATGCAAAGTTATTTTAATGGAAAAAGTATTTATCTACCTGATAAATTGACTGGCCATATAGGGACTTGTTAATCTTAAAATAAGTAAAATAAATAAATGCCTACAGGGAAACGCTAGTTCTTATTTTTCACCTAAATGTGTTAAACAGTTAGTTTCTTGCCTATTCAACAATTTTTAGTATCTCTCCTTTAAACAATAAAATTGTGTCTCTAACAATCCAAAAATTATATTTTAGAAAATAAATTAACTTCCTAGTTACAGGAATGCAAAACCAGACATGCTGCACTCCCATATTTACTTTTTTTTTTTTTTACTATTCTCTTGTCATTTAGAAATAGCTGAACCAATTTAAACTAAACTTGAATTAAAAAAGAAAGCACCCCCAAGCTGAATCCCCACGTGTTGAGTTCTTGTCTCAGAGCCTGTTTTACAGCTGAGTTACAAACACTAAAGAAAATTTATAATAGAACCTGGGACAACCTCATTTTGTAATGGGAGATAATGGTCACCAGCAATGAGAGAATATATTGTGTTCAGATGTCAACCTCTTTACCTTTCTAAAATGGTGGGTTTTGAGTTTAGAAATCAATATCCATATATTTTGTTTCCCATACTACTTTGTCATAACACAATAGCTCTCCCTGCTGAGGTGAAAAAGGGTCTAGTTTAGTAATAAAACTGAGGTGGGTAGGAATTGTTAGACGATTTATCTCTTTCTAAAAATAAACTGCTATTATCAATAAAGTACAATAAAGGAGAAAAGAGAGAAAAGACCAATAGATTTGAGTATTATGCAAACTCAAAATGTAAGAAATGAAAAATCCAAAGTTCTCTATCTTTATATAGGCAAAGTATCAATATATCACATGCAAAATAACATAGGCAAAGAATAATTTAAAGACCTTTAAATTACTAGGATATTCCAAGTGTAAGCATTTTGGTCAGATTCTAAAATGATATAACAAATCATATTATAAGAAATCATTTTCTTGGTAAAACACAAAAGTGCTATGCTATAGGCTAGGCAGAATTAATACAATTTTAACATTAAACAAATATCATTAACACCTATAATGTTCATTTCATTCACCTATGACTGAACACCTGCCAAAAGACAGGCATCATGGTAAACCTATTAATCCAGGTTGTATTTTTGAATCTAAGTGTTTTTTTCTCATATACAATCACCAAATAACATCTTCATCTCTAGTACAGCGCTCAACTTCTTCTTTAAGTTCATTTTATATCTTTTGTAGAGTTTAATTTCTTGGCATAGTTGTGCCATATTTTTTAAAAAGTTTACATAATCTAGTAAATGTAAACAGTCCCCTTCCTATTGGTAATTATGGGAAAGACGTGAAAAACTCTTCCCAGTGTTCTACAAAACAATATTTCATAAAAATGAATTTCCAAATCCTCAAGCAATCAAAATTAATGATGTTTGACATTGGTGGTTGAATTTATGTCTAATACGATAATAGTTGTTGAATGTTCTCATTAGACTTGCCATCCAACATAATCAGGTTTAAAATATGTCTTTAACTTGACCAGGTCATTGATTTTGCACTGGACAATGGCTTTCTTTGACATTAAATTTTACCTCAGAATCCATGTGAGCATTTGGTTATGTAGTGAAATAGGCTTTAACTGTGTTGTGAAAGAAATTCTGCTTAATACAACAGATGAAAGCAGGGAAAAACATACTATTTGTCAAAATCCCTTTTGGCTTCAGCTATCATACAACTGAAACAATGCAAATGCATTAGCTTTCCCAAAACTCTATATAGCTTTACTTATTTTTTTCCTCATTGGAGGGAAGGCGAAGTGCTCAAAACTCTCTTTCATAAGGGCACAGCTCTTTGTTTATGGACTATTAACTGAACGATTTACAGTGAGTAGTTATATGCCCCCCTAATATGGATGTATGCATCTTTAAAAAATATTTTTCTTAGCAATATCTTAATGTGAAGATGAGTCCTGACTGGAGTCCTCTATCAATACACGTGAAATGCCATAAACCCTTTACTCACGTCAGTCCATGGTGAAATCTGTGTAATGGAGACATTGATATCAGACACATTTTGAAAACAGTTGATTTCGTTTTATTATAATATATTTAATTTCCAGACATGAAAATAGTTAATATTAACCCTACAGATTACTAGGGTTCACAATTATTTTTTTGCACAATTCTGATAATTCCCATTTTTTTCTCTTATATTCTAATGTTATATTTTTAAAATGGTATATAACAGGGGCATTTATTTTTCCAGTATCTAACTGCCTATAACCAACCCCTAAGTAGAGATCATATTTTTGCCTCTGATATGTGTGTTTAAAGATTTGCAAGATCCAGTTATTTTTTCCTCTCTTATTTAAATGAATTTATCTACTGAACTCACTGAGCACATTTTGTGCAAGGCACTACAACATAATATATGTGGCCTTTGGCCCCATGGCACTTACATTCTAATGATAGAGATAGACTTCAATTAAATAATCATAAGTATAAACATAGAAATAAGTGTTTTGCAGAGTAAAAGTGCACTGACACAGGCAATATGGAAATACTACCTCATCTTGGATGAGGTATGACACTAAACCCGAGACTTGAAGAATATGTTAAGTAGATGAAGGCAGAGGGGGTTATCTCATGCATAGTACTATGACAATTGCAAGCTCCGAGTCTAAAATAAACATAAAACTGTTTAGAAACTTTAAAAGACCAGGAGAATTGTAACTCATGGTAGGATTTTTTTCTCCTTGTCCTAAAGGCAGTTTGAGATATTGAGTATACTGATGATCAGTGGAGGAAATACCAGTATTGGCTTGCCTGGCTTTTTTTTATATCAGGTAAAAAGACCCCCCTTAAATTTATCCCCAGACTATTAACTAATTAATAGAAGCCTTTGGGCATAAAATTGAGGAAGTGAAAATCATCACCAATTACTCATAATGAAGATGAGAATCATTACGTCCCATTGTACCCTGGTCTCTGCCGATAACACTAGGACCAGCATAAGGAAAGGATAGCTCCCCCTTGATTGGAAGATGACCTAAAGTCTTAAGGACCATCACAGTATGAGACTAGCTCTCATTTTCCTTACCGTCCTTAAGATGTACCAGCCTCTGCCAGAGAGGGAGATTGCGAGGCTTTCCATCATCTAAGAGCAAGGTCCTTTCCACCCATCACTGACTCTCTTTTATGAGCCAAAGGATGAAGAAAGAAGGAGAGGGGACTTCCTGGGTTTCCCAGTGGTTAGGAATCCACCTGTCAATGCAGGGGATGTGGGTTTGATCCCTGGTTGGGGAACTAAGATCTCACATGCCCACACGCCAGGGGGCAACTAAACTCATGTGCCACAACTACAGAGCCCATGCACTCTGGAGCCCGTGCACTACAACTGCAGAGCCCACGTACCACAACTACAGAGCCCATATGCCACAACTAGAGAGCCTGTGCATTGCAACTACTGAGGCTGTGTACCACAGCTAGAGAGAAGCCCGCATGCCGCAACTAAGACCTAACGCAGCCAAAAATAAAATAAATACATAAATATTTTTTAAAAAAAGGAGGAGAATAAAAGGTAAGCTCACTTTCCTGAACTTGCATATATGAGTTCTTTTTCTCTAGGCACCAATCAAAAGTAAAAGAATCTAAGAATAATCAAGAAACAGATCTCAAACTTGAGTGACAGTTTTCAGAACCAACTGTATAATCAGATTTGCATCTTTAAAAGATGGCTCAGACAGCAGGAAGTGAAAAAATTGGAAGAGAGCATGAGTACATGCTGAAGGAATACTTAACAGGCCATAACAGTTGTCTGGCAGCATTGGTTAGAAAAGGAGAGAGGTGGGCAGGGAGGATGTGTTTTATTTTGGATAGTTTGAGTCTGAAATGGCTCTAAGCATCAGAGTGGAAATACCAAACAGACAGTTGCTTGAAAGAAGTTCAGAGAACAAATATGAATTTGCAGGTCATTAGCATCCCAATGACCTCATTATTTCAATACCATGGATTTATTCTCAGTGCTATAAAAGTGTTACAAATGAAGCAATTTTCTACTTTTAAGTGAAAAACTATAAGCATAGAAACATACATACAGACACACACAAATGCAAAAACGGGCTCAGACACCAAAGCTGATCTCAAAAACCCACTGAAACAGACCTTCATTTGCCTTCTGCAAGCCTTGGTTGTTGTTAAACCAAGGGGAAAAAGTGCTTATTCTCATAATATTCAAAATGTTAATAACAAAGGATGCTGATAAGTAATTGAGCTAGAAAGAAAAAAATTGTGACTTTTAATTTAGAAGTACTAACATGTTTTGGTCATCATTTAAAGCAAAGAGAGTCTGGAAAAAGCAGGCTTATTTGTATTTTTCTTTAAAAAGGCATTCATTCTACCTTTAGCCAAATGCTTATCCGTGTCATTATCAGTTAATTGACTGGAGAGGAATTTTTATACATATTATGCCAATGAATCTGAAATACTTTAAGAATAATTTCTATGTATTTTTCTGGCTTCCATTTTTCTTTCAGAATGAGTGACCAACTTCCCCAACACTGATTTCAGATATCATGGGAAATAAAATAAAAATAAAACCTGATTCTTGGTATTATTACTTTGGCTTTAGATGAGCTAATTTAGGATAACTGTAGTTGTATGGTAGGCAGACCATCATCTTTCATAGTCTTTTAAAACTATAAAGCTGGAGGAAACTGTGATTAGTTTCTCTTCTCCTTAATCAATCTTTATGCTCTTTAAAAATTACTGTCTGCAAGCAACGCTGCAAAAATCACCAAATGCGCTCCCCTGGATCAATCTCTGAATGCCATGATACATGGACTTATTTGCAAATATGGCTAGAGGCTTCTAGCATTACCTTCTCCCAGAAATCATTATTGCTGCCTGTGACTGAAGATTATTGCAGCTGAAATGATTACTGAATTAATAAAATAAATCACTGGTGGAATCTTTGCATCTAACACACATATCAGCCATTAACTGGAACCAAATGTTATCTGCTCTGCTTAAGTTAGGAAACCTGCAACTCTTCAGGAAAAGAAGATGGTAGAATATAAACCGAAGTATCTAACCAATTATTAGATCAAATAGATATTAAGACTCAGGCTTGTAAACAGTCAATGATGACCCAATCTGAAATACCAGAAATGTCAGTTCTATCTAAATAAAATAAAATTTCAATTTATTTCGAAGTTTCCACCTATTTTTTCTGCCATTTCATTAGAATATCAAGCAAAATGATTTGTCTGGCCACATGTCTGGCAGATGTGAAGGGTAAATGGGATGGTTCCGTATCCTGGTGCAGTGGCTTTGAATGTGCCGTACACCAAGATGCGTGGCAACAGATGTGTAATTCAGGTGTTCCAGGGTGAGAAGCAGAAGTGATTTATGAAAGGTTCACACCAACACTGCTAGGTAGCCCAGCTAGGGATGTGTATATGTAGTTTTGCTTCTAAAGTATTTTCTTTTAAAATGTCGATTGGCATGGGGGACGGGGGTGGTCCTTTAAATGCATTCTTGAATCGCATGTTTAGAGCTAAGGAAATATATTAAGAGAACAGTGGTAGGGAGAGATAAACAGGAAATAGACAAGTCAGTTTTGTCAGCAGGCATTCAGGACCATCTGGAACAGGGAGATATGGAACCTGTGGGCTGTGACTATCAACAGACATTGGGTCTGGAAAATTTCCTTCGAGACTGTCTAATTTCTTTTTGTCTAAACTGTGCTTATGATGACACTTTCCTTTTACTTTAAACATATTTTTTGCTTGCTTGGATCTTAGGATAACTACAGTATGGTAATTTAGACATGTGTTTGGCTGACGTATATTAAGTAACTACTATATACCAGGAATTACAATGTGTAAAAAGAAAGTCCCTACCCTCAGTAAATCTCAATCTACCAAATGAAGACAAACAAATAATAATTACAATGTAATGGAGATAAATATGTACACAGTGGGACTAGGGTACGCAGGAGAGGCTGAGAGCCCCTCAGAGAGGCCTTCCCAGGGGGGTGTTGCATGAGATTAATAATATAGTTCAGTTACTTTTATATGCATAAGAGAAAATTTTCCGTTTAGATCAAAATGATTTGCCTGTGGGCCTCAAGCCATTTAATTATCTATAGCCAATTCACTGATCCTCATTTGCTATGAAGGGTGTGAAATTTGGGGCCTTGTTCTTTTCTTTGTGCATTGTATTACTTGCCTGTTGCTTTATAACAAATTATCCCAAACAGCCACTCAAAAAAATTTATTGTCTCAGAAATTTTCTGAAGGTCAGGAATCTGGGAATGGCTCAAGTTGGTGGTTCTGGCTCAGAAGCCCTCATAAGGTTATAGAAAACTAACAGCTAGGGCTATAGTTGGTTAGGGCTAGAAGATTTGTTTCTAAATCCATTCATGTGGGCTTTGGCGGGAAAGTTTAGTTACACACCACATGGGCCTCTTCTTAGAATCACTTATGGTCTGTTAGCTCACTTTCTTGAGACTGAGTGATCTAAGAGAGAAAATCAGAGAGCATGCCCAAGACAGAAGCTACCACGCTTTAATAATCTAACCTCAGAGGTGACATACCATCACTTCTGCTGTACTCTGTTGATCACACAGACCGAAGCTGACACAGTGTGGTAGGGGATACACAAAGGTGTGACTACCAAGAAGCGTAAATCATTGGGGGCCTTCTTAGAAGCTGGTTAACACGAGTCAAATTAGATCTTTAATACAATCAAGTCCCATAGTCTAAAGTTTGTGATGCAAGCTACTTTTTATTGTGATGCTTTTCATTTTAAAATTGAAAGGGACTTTGAATATGATTGAGCTATCATCAGATTCGGAGGGGAGATAAGAACAATAAAGACTCATATTTAGTTTATAACAGCACTTGTGTATTTTTGTTATTTACTTTCATCTATGCTTTAGTTATTTTTACTTTGCCTGCTCCAAAAAGAATTCCAGACACAACATTTATCTCAAAAAGCAACCTCTGCATTATTACACTTGATGACCTCTTATTCCTCTGTTTAACTTAATATTCTGGCTATGGAGATAAGAATTTGTTTTATAAAATGGCCTATTCAAGAAAAAAGTATATATGTATATATAAAGGCAGGGTTTGACTACTAAAATTCAAAATAAATGTTTATACTCAAAATAAACACAAGTCCAATTGCAAACCTGGAGACCATCTTCCTGAAAGATTCAGAATAAGTCAATTCAGCTTAGTTTGTTGCACTTTATGGAATTTTTAGAGCTCTTTCTGGATTTTATTGGTATGACCCATAAGAATATTTCTGTAGACTGACAAAAAGTATTGTTAAGAAACCATTTAAGAGAGAGAATACAAATTCATAATATAGCCTCATGATTATATTAAGTTAATTGATAATGTAATTCATTATATTTCTGAATATTTTTAATATAAGTAAATATCAAGAAAATTTAATTGGATTTTTAAAAAATCATAAGCTCCATTAGAACAAGATATATTTATATTTCAAAAGACTTTACCTAAAACAACAGTGCTCTGAATTATTTCAAAATTGGTTATTAATTACAAGTCTAGTTCTACTTATTCTAGTTCTACTTATTTTAAATGCTGGGCAATTTTAGCAGTAGTTTTTGACAAAAGAAATTTACTGAAATCCCTGCTTCACTAAGTCATCTTAAAATATTACATTTTGGAGCCTATTTCTTCCTACAGATTTTTGAGGTTTGTGGTAAATGTTCAATCTTGCGTACTATTTTATAGCTGCAATCCATGAAACCAGCAATAATATGGGATTTCAAATATGGATAGCAAATGTCAGTAGGACACTATATAAAATCATGGAATAAAACATAAAAAGTTATTTAAGTTGCATATAAAACATCACTTCAGTGTTATATTGCAAACTACTTAAACGCCATGCAGTCTTCAAGAATAGAAGAAAATTGTGCTTTTATAAAGGAGTGATTTTTTAAATATAAATATTAACATGTAAGAACAGTTTTACTGTTGTGTTAAATTTCTTTCCAAAACATCAGGCATGTTAAACAAATGTTATTTTTTAAGGAAGAAAAGCCATTGCATTCAACTATATAGAAACTCAGAGAGACAATGTTTCCCACCTCAGAACTATGGGAAGGGGCAGTAGTGGTTGTTATAAAAACTCTGGCAAGAAAGTATATGGTGAGGAGAAGACCGGTTCTCTCCTGCTGTAAACATAGACCTTGACTGTCCAAGTCAAGGACACCTTGAGGAATAGCAGTTTTTTAAGGCTAGATGTAACCATCTTTAATGTTCTCCAAATGTGAAGTTGTAGGTTGCCATTTCAGTCTTAAAAATAAAGAGTTATGAAAGCAGAACTGACCTTTAAATATAACAATCTTCTCTGGTTAAAAAATTATATATTAATACACGTCATATAGTTAAAAAAGTTGTTCATTAATAAACCCATTAATTCTTTCACATTTTAAAGCAATTCATCCTAGTAATGAGTATCTGTATTAGCAGTTCATGAAATATTTGTGTATATTAACTGATTTTTTCAATAGCAATTTAACATATATTGAGCAATTACTACATGCTAGGCATTGCTCTCAGTGCTTTGTATGTGTTGGCCCTCTTAATCCTTATCTCAATTTTGCATTAGAGACGAGGAAGCAGAAACACTGAGAGTGTGTATAACTCAGCTAGGTCACACTGCTGGTGATGGTGGTGGAGCTGAGTTCAAACTTGGGAAGGCTGACTCTGTATCTCATACTCTTACCACTTCATCACATAACAATGTAAGGCCAATAGATAGGAATTAGGCTTATATTGTTATTACCACTTAAAAAATAAGGAAAATGGTACTTGCAGGAGTAAAATACAAAGGTGATTAAATGGAGGAGTGTGAACTTTAGTCTCGATTTCCTGCCCCCAAGCCTACTATAACATTTTCCCTTGGATCATAAGGAGCTCACCTTCGGGGAAACATACACAGAACTAATAATGCAATGCAATCAGAGATATAAAAGAAGTGCTACTCTAATGGATTTTAGAGGAGGGAGATTACCTCCTCTGAGAGCCAGGGATAGGAGACAAAGCTTTACCTACAGGGCCAATCACAAATTCAAAGAAAGTAGATTTCTAATTAAGCATGAGACAACTTGAGGGACTTCAGAAATGTCCACGACACAACTTCCACATTGGCCCATATTGGTGCTTCAAACTGCCTTTCAATAATCATTATTTTTATAGTAAAGACTCCATTAAAGATAAATATGGCACATTTCCTGGGAAGAAGAAGGGTTGTAAAAAGTTGTATTTTAATAATGATGATAGCCAACATCATTAAGCTCTTATTATGAACGAAGTCCTACTCTATGTACTTCATAGGAATTTTATTTTCCTCATTCCTCAAAGCAATTTGCATGACAGTTACAATAATTACCTCATTTTACTTTTGAAGAAACCAAGGCACAGCTTTCCAAGGGCTGAGTCTCCCAGGAAAATGGCTAGGCTTCTTTGAGGAAGGCTAGGGAGAAATTCACTATATGCATTTGTATGTATCTCTCTATTGAGATCCATCTTCCAAAACAGGTAGTTTTGTCTCCATACAGGGCTTGGTTGATGAATTGCCTCAGGTCTAACCATGGTTGAGGGTCCATAATTCTCAAGTTTGCTACCTCAGGTCTGTTCTTTAGTTTGCCACATCTGGAGTGTTTTGGTTATGTAAATCAGGTAAGATATATAATATAGAGATACAATAATTTCATTCTTGGGAACCTCATGAGCGATTAACCTGGGCAGAGATCTTTACTGGTTCAGAGGAGTTCTAACTATCCCACCTGTCCTGTTGCTGACTCTTGTCGCCACATCCACTATTTTCATCTCCTGAGAGCAGCCACCTGGGATCCTCCCACCTCCACCGAGATTTTAGTTCCCTCCTTAGTGTAAAGAGAACAACCAATGAAGTTCTTTTTTTTTAAACCCCATCTTTTTACCCTTCTCTTCAAATAATCCTGTGCTTTCCCTAATTAACCTGTCCCCTACAATCTTTATAAGGCATAGACTTTTGAAATCTCTTCGGGGAATGTAGTGAAGACATAAGTGGAATAGACCCACATGATAAATATAATCCAGCAATCTTGGATTAAGATTTGCATGAGTACATGGTGGCCACAATTTCTGGTTAGTCCATCATTATGAAGTAATTCAGTCTGAGGTAAAACTTTTGTTTTTCACTTCCACATTTCACTAAACTAAAAATCCATTTCTACAAATATTCTGAATGTTCTGAGTGACAGAATTAGCAAATTCTTATAGTCTTCCTATGTGTTTTCTCTCTTTCTCATTCTCATTTAGCATTTCAGCCTTCAGCACATGTTGCTCTTTCAATCTGATTACTAACTTAATAGCGAGAATTGGGGTAAGAGAGAACACATCAGTTTTCTCCTGCAAATGAGGAACAACTTATTCAGATGGGTACTCACCAAGGCTTTCTTTGAGGTTTATGAGTTTGAGGTAATCTAAATCCATGGACCTTCCCAGAATCCTAGATATGATTGCTGGAATTTGCTTCTTTGCTGACTGATGCACTTTCATGTTAGCCCTGGGAAATTCAAATGAAATTCAATTCAGAATCTCACAAAATCATTCTCTGAACGTTTTGTTTGTTATTTTAATTTGTTTCTATTGTTGTCATTGTTTACTTATCTTTGCCAAGGGTTAGAAAACCCAAGAAATGCAGTAATTTCAACTTAATCCTCAAAAAGTGTGTGAATTTCATTATGGATCTTGACAAAAGAATTTTTGTGGTTTTAGTTTGCTGTTGTCTCATCCCATCTTATTATTTTATAACATCACAAGCTATCTTCCTTATGGCTTACAATCCGAGAAGGTGCCTTTCACCATATCTCAGTCCAGCAATCAATTCAACATTTTCTTAAAGACCTTTTGCCCACTCCAGGACCATTTTTGTATTACCAAGGTTTCTTTGCTTGCAAGGCACAGATAATAACAATTGGGCCAAAATAAGCCGGAAATTATTTTATCGTAAAATCATGGAGCAGTTAAAAAAAAAAATCGAAGGAAAAAAATTGGCATTGCAACATTCATCAAAAAGGAGCAGTTCCAGGATCCAGGTAGCAGGACTGATCAGCAGTAGTCTATGCTCTGAAATTGTATAAATCCATGCCAAGCATTTTTTGTATTTATCACTTCCCAAGAGAATAAGGCTTATTGATGCAACTCACATCACAAGCTTATTCCTTGATCGAGGAAGTACAGAGCTACTTAAGTGGCAGCTCCATTAAGATATCAGTGAGATAACTGCTAAAACAAAAACTGAGATACTATAACTAAAAAGGCAGGAACATAAGGTATGCAGGCAAAAGCAACAGATGACTTCTACTTTGAGTCAGTAAGATTGCATTGGACCATGAATATTAAGAATAAACCTCCATAATTAAAGTCTTAGGGACACAAACTGTTTAATTATTTTTTTAAAGAAAAGAAGGAAGGAAAAAACCTTTAGATACCAAAATGTTAACTGCTGTTTTCTAAGTAATGTTTCTATAAATATTTTAAATCATAGACTTATAATTTTCTATATTTTACAATGATTCTACAATAAATTTTTATTGCTTTCAAAATAAGTAAAACATATTTTTTCAAAGATCAGGGGACTTCCATTTCTGCCCACAACAGATGAACTGCTACTGGATTTACCTTTATGCCATAAACCACCATAAAATACATGAGGCAAATATTTTCAAGAATTGGTCAACAGGTAGTACAGGACTGTTATTCCTAAGAGAAGAGGAACACATGAATTGAATCCCACTTTTCCTCTGGAATTCTGTTTTGGGATATTTTATAAACTGCAACGCAGGGATATTCAGCCCAAGTAGAGCGTGATGATCTCACTAAGCTGAAGAGGCAGAGATTGGATGTGGGGCTGCTGAAGTGACTGAAGTTAAAGATCATGGTACTGGTAAATAAGGAATCTGCATAGGGGCTCCGCGAGATCTTGTTGGAAGCTTGGGCTATGCAACAAGCTTTGTAAGGAGGAAGTGAGCAGTGAGAGCTAAAGATGACACTGGAAATCATGAAGTGCTTGGAGAGTTTGGAGTTCTCGCCTTCTTAGACGGAAGAAGTGTTACTAAACACATTGAACAACTGATTGAAATCCCAGAAAAAAAACACCCTGTAAGATTAAATATAATGCTCTAGATTTAGGGCCAAGCACTAAAACTATGGAAAAAAACAAAATACACCACCTCCTAAAACCACACCTGACAGGACCAATCAGAACCACTATAAATTTAACTGTTTGCCAAAATAAATCTCAACACCATTTAAAGGAAGACAGTATAGCCCATATTCCTACAATGTAGTACCCCAAAATGCCAAACGTACAATAAAAATTACTAGACATTTGAAAAAATGGTAAAAATGTAACCCATATTTAAAAAAAAAGCCAACAGAAATAGAAACTACCTCAAGATGACTGAGATGTTAGAATTGTAGAAGGTGATTGAAACATATGTAAACATATTCAAAGATGTGAAGGATAAATGGAAATAATGGTGAGATGGAAAATATCAGCAGAGAACTAAAAATGATAATAAGAAGAAAGCAAAAATAAAGTTGAAAACAGAAAGGTAAAATATCTGAGATGAAAAATTTACTGAAAGGGCTTAACAGCAGCTAGGAATAGGGTAGAGAATCTAGAGGTAGACAGACATACAGTGTTGATTTATTTTCTACAAAGGCATCAAATTAAATGGGGGGTATAAATGTCTTTTCAATAAATGTTGGTGAAACAACTTGACAAATGCATGGGGAAAAATGAAACTTTATCTCACACCAAAACTAATTTGAGATGGATCATAAATCAAACCTTAGACTCAAAATTATAAAGCTTCTAGAATAATATTTAGGGGGCTTCCCTGGTAGCACAATGGTTAGAATCTGCCTGCCAATGCAGGGGACACGGGTTTGATCCTTGGTCGGGGAAGATCCCACATGCTGCAGAGCAACTAAGCCCATGTGCCACAACTGCTGAGTCTGCTCTCTAGAGGCTGCGAGACACAACTAATGAGCCCATGCTCTGCAACTACTGAAGCCCACACGCCTAGAGCCTGTGTTCCACAGCAAGAGAAGCCACCGCAATGAGAAGCCTGCCCACCGCAACTAAGAGTAGCCCCTGCTCTCCACAGCTATAGAAAGCCCATGTGCAGCAACAAAGACCCAACACAGCCAATAAATAAAAATAAATAAATAAATTTGAAAAAAAATAAAATAGAATAATATTTAAGGGAATACATTTGGGGCCTTGGAAGGCAAATATTTCTTAGAACACAAAAAGCACTTATTATAAACAAAAAAAATAAAACTGACTTCATCAAAATTAAAATAGTCTTCACATCAAATGACAATTAAGAAATTGAAAATGGTAGTTGTGATTTGGAAGAAAATATTTATATACATAAAATATGACTCCAATTATATACATTTTATAAATTACATATTTATATATAATATTATATATAAAAATTCCAATTATATGAATCTCAAGAATAGGCAAAAAATAATTTCTGGCAATAGAAATGAGAAAAATGGTTACCTATGAAGAGTAGAAACAGACCGGAATGGGAATAAGGGCACTTTCTGTGGAGATGAAAATGTTTTTGTCTTAAGATTTTGGTTACACTGCTGTTTACATTTATAAAAAACTCACTAAATTATATTCTTAAAATCTGCATATCACATTTTTCTATGTCACTGCATATATAAATTTTACCTAATTATTTTGAGTTGTTTGCTATGCGTCATACTCTACACCAGTAGCTCTCAGTTGGCTACAGTGTTCCCCCTAGGGGTCATTTAACAATCTGGAGCCATGTTTATTGTCATGACTGGGTGGGGATACCACGGGCATCTAGCAGGTGGAAGCCAGAGATGCTGCGAAACACAGGACATTACTCCATAACAAAGGACTGTGTGGCCCCAAATATCAACAGTGCTGAGGCTGAGAAACCCTGCTCCATATCAAGCAATTTATACACATTAGATCACTTCTAAAGTGTTCTAAAAAAATCATAGGCTAAGGTTAACTGGTCATTTTGATCAATCACATGCAGCTCTTTTAAGAACACATCAGCACTGCAATGCCAAATTTAGGAAAACAGGTCATTTTTGCTTGATCCCAACCTTTGCTAATGGGATCTTTCAAATTCAGTGTGGGGACAGGACTCCCATTATCATAAATGATCCAAGAAATAGATACTAAAGACAGGAGTACTCAAGCGCTGGAATCAATTAAAAAATTTTGAATCGCCACATTCAAAAGGTTAGTTGAGAGAAGAGCTAAGTGTACTACGTTACCATGTCCCAAATGATGCCAACAAAACTAGGTAGCAGTGGGTTCAGACAGGAAAGCAAAAATCATGGTACAAAGCCAGAGACAGACTGGTAATGAGGGTGACCAGTGAATTAAGGAAGAAATAGGACTGGGTTTATGGAAATTTCCAAACCAAAAAGCCAGCAGCCACTGTGACTTTTTCTTCATAACCTGTAAAAATGGTAATCAACACTTGAAATGTGAAAAAACCTAAAGAAGAAACCTGTGAGTAATGGGGGCAGTGAGATCATACCTTCTAGTGAAAACAGTATTGCACTTGGAGACAGGGATTGTGACATTTAGCAGGTTAATACACGTCTGTAGCTTCAGTCTCTTCATCTGTAAAATAAGATAGGAGTGGCTGAACTCATGAGGTCTTTTCACTAATTCACCTATGAGTTCTTTCCTAGTTTGACAGTATTTGGAATACAGAAAAGATACCAAACACAAAGGAGCAATACCTAGAGAAATGATTCTAGGTTAAGTCCCCGCCACTCCTTTTTATTCTTTTGCTTTACACTGTTACAGCATTTGTAGGGCTATTTATTTATGTCACAAAAACTCCTTTTTATGCAACTGTAACTATTTGCATAGAAGGTTTCCTTTCACATCATATTTCTTCTATAATTACAAATAGCCTCTTTGCCCTTTAGAACCCAATATGGTCTCTTCTTGCCTTAGGACACCACACAGACATCCTCATTCTGGATATATGTCTCTTATTAATCTTTCTGAATTCTTAACCAGTCAGGGCACTTGCCCAGTGGATTAAACATCTATGATTTTAACCAGGCAAGTAAGTGAAAAATTTAATTTTTAGGTTCAGCAACTCAGAAAATCTGAGCTAAAAATACAGACACTTTATTTCAGTGCACTGAATCCAGCTATCATCTATGCCTCCTGTTTTCACTGATTCTTTTCTTTTCATAATATATAACCCTGACTTCCCCAAGGGATGTTTAGCAGTGGAGACATGGAACCATCATAGTGTCACTGTGTACAGTCCTGGCACAAAGCTGAGCAATTATTTCCAAGAACTCAGACTCACTAGCCAAAATTAACTGGAAGCCCCCAAATTAGTCTTGCTGCCCTAAGGCACCTATCCAAACTAGCTGCTGTGTGCCTTTAGTATCTGTGTGCCAAAAGATTTGTTGTTTTGTTTGCTAACCTTCAACATATTCTCCCAGTCCATATGATGGGTTTTTGTGTTAGTTTCCTTATTTTAATCTTAAGTCCCAGGATCTTTTATTTGTCCTGAACCCTAACCCCTTCACGAGGACCCACTGTATAGCTCTAACATTATTATCCCCCATAAATCTTGATTCTGTTTTTACCTCCAGCTATCAGCTAGAATCCAATACCGAACCCTTAAGACCACCTAAAATCATGGCTCTACACTGTATTACCATGGTTATTCTGACATCACCACAGTGTAAAACGTTGTTTCTGCTGTGTCTCAAGTCCCATATACTCCCCTGAATCTCTTAGGAAATCATCAACTTTCTAACGATACCTTGGATATTGATTTGGATTGCTGGTCATCATAACAACCAACTCCCTCAACAGGTATACAATGTTCTTTTCAGGTTATCAATTAAATGTTTTACTCTGAGAACTTCCCCCACTCCACACAGTAGACCAGTTGCCTGGTTTACTCTATGAACTCCTGAATGAAGGTTTGACATGCTGTTTCTTAAAGTGCCAGCTACTAAACATTTTAGGCTTTGTGGGCCGTACAGTTTCTGTTGCTACCACTCAACTCTGCCATGGCAGTGTATATCTGCCATAGACAACGTATAAAAAAATAGATGTGGTTGTTTTCCAATATGATTTTATTTATAAAAGCCTGCAGCAAACTCGATTTGGCCTAGGTGAAGTAAGTTCTCAGATCCTTCTCCTAAGCCTTCAATTAGCAGTAGGCATGAGACCTAAGTTTGGATTCTTTTCCAGGACTTTTGAAATGGAATAAGAAGAAAATATGTAATTGGTCTTTGTCTGTAATTTGAACTCAAAAGACAAATAAATGTGACTTGTGGGAAACAACTCTTATCTAAGAACTGCACAGAAAGATCTGGCCTACTGGTGTGATGACAATGGTAGAACACCTTTTACTAAAGTCCTGATCCACTGGTCTCTGGCTACTCTTCACTCACCACTCAGCTGCCACTGAGATCCTAGCATATCCTACAACTGAGTTTACTCAAAAAATGAAAATACATGAGTCAAGAAGTTTTAGGTTGTAAGTGAAAAACAGCTCACTTATATAAAGATATGGCATAAAGAAAATAGAAATTTGACCCCAAAGTTGAAAAAGAATAATTCCTAAAAAACGAATTACCCAAGAACCAGTGGAAAACTTTTTGCTACACCTGCTAATGTTTTCTGAAAACATAGAGAATGTGAGCACCATGAAATAGAATCAAGGGAGTCATAAAGAGACAAAATTTGAAATAAGGACTGGCAGAAACTTCTATTGTAAGCTGTGGCAGATTAGTTTTATGAGTTAAACCCTCTGGCAAAGAGCAATTAGAAAAACTGTATACATAAAAGAAAATTATAGTTAACTAAATGAAGGCATTGAAAAACCACCAAGAGAATGAGAAATTTGAGGGGAAGAATACTTCAGAAAAAAGAAGAACCTAGTATAATAAACTGACATTGCATATCTCATTACCTCTTAAGGTATTTGCCAAATCTAAAATAGTAGCCTCAGGCAAACTGCTGATAAGTAAAGGTTCTGACAACATCACAAAGTTTGAGGAAGCAAAAGTAGGAGTTCAGAGACCACCAAGAAAGAATGGTCCTGACACCCAGCTCAGGCTTTCAGCCAAGGTGCTCAAAGGGCTACCACTTAGAATAAGCGTGAACAAAAAGCTGCTCAACCCTGAAAGCCAGTTTCAAACAAACTCATGTCCTGTTAGATTTCTGGTCATCTGTTTTTACTCTAATGTCAAAAGTAAAAATAAGGGCTGGGAAGAACATAGTTTTGTAGAGCCTCAAATTACATCTGCAATTTTTCAGAAACAACCAAAAATGACCAGATATGTACAAACCTTTAGAAAATAGCAAAAAGGTAAAAGCACAAGGGAGATCATGAAGTTTTATAACTGCGTAGGACACTACGGGGCTTTCCTGGGACAGACCCCCCTGCCCCATGTCCTCCAACTGCCTCCTATCTGTCGAAAAACTTTAGCTTCCTAGGCCTTCCCTGGAGTTCCAAAGAATAAATTTAATCAAGGAAGTGAGGAAAAACGCAGAAGTAAAGGAAAACAGGCAAGACAAAATAAAAATAGTTTGACCATTAAACAGAGTCAAAGACCTGTTCCTCCCTAAGGGCTATTGATATTATTCTAAGCCATATCCTTTGTGCTGTTTTGCAGATACTGAAATCCCCACCAGGTGCAAGAAATTAACTGTATGCTGCCCACAAGCAATTACTGGGTGGACTGGATGCAATCAGACTGATGATGTTGACTCCCAATTACCTCACCACCAACCAATCAGAAGAATGTCTGTGAGCTGATCACATACCCTGCAACCCTCTCCCTCATCCTGTCTTTAAAAACATTTCCCTGAAAGCCACTGGGGAGTTCCAGTCTTCTGAGCACTAGCAGCCTAGACTCCTGGCTTGGCATCCTGCAAAATATGGTTGCACTTTCCTTTACCATAACCTGATGTCAATAGATTGGCTTTACTGGGCATGGGTGAACAGACCCAAGTCTCGTTGGGTAGCAGTTTGATGTCAAAATGAAAAATTTCACACAGAACAAGAAACTAGAAAATAGAATCAAATGAAAATTCTAGAACTGGAAAAAAGACAAAAACAAAAACTGAGAGTAAGAATCCAATGGATGTGTTTAACAGCAACAGAAAGAAGAATCAGCAAAATAGGCGAGAATAAAATAACAAGATGGAAGCATGGAGAAACCTAAGAATGAGTGGGGGAAAGGATATAAGGAGCACATTAGACACCATGAAAAGGATATCTCCAAAAATAGAGAAAAGAGATAAATAATTATAAAATGTATTGGAATCTGAAGACAGGGGCAGCTTTTATGAAGAATAAGAGCTGTGTTCCTAGAAACTTTGGTGACATTTAGAGCTCTTAATGGAAAATCATATCATTTGCTTCAAAGATATACCTGATTATAGGGGTTTAATTATAACCTAAGGAAATAAAATATTTCCTGACTCTGATATACCAACCTATGTATATAAGAAGTTTGCAAAATGTTTTCAAATGGGACATACTTTCCAAAATTTCGCTTGGAATTTGTAATCAAAAAAGAGTAAATATCCACTACTCATTAATAAAATGATCATTGGTTCTTGAAGCAGTCAGGAGTTATAGCTGCGTTGTGGCTCACAAAAATACATTTTTCCTTATGGGGAAAATATGTGTGATTTCATTCTCCAGAAATATCACCCAAATCCTAACAAATCCTCCAACTGACAGTCAGAAATGTTCTATGCCTTTCCTCTTGAATGAGAAGACTCTCTCTACTTTCTTCTTCATTCCAGATCAATTTCTTTGTTTTCCTCAGAAGCTCTGTGTTTTTATTGGGCTCTATTAAGTTTTTTTCTAGTATCTATTTGAGGAGAGACAAGAGAGGCTAGATGTCCAAGGATTCCAATGTCATTCATTCAAAATCCTTAGAAACAAAAGTGGCCCATTCCATATAAAATGGACAGATGAGCCGCCAAGGCAGGTAACTCAGAGGCCAAACCTCATGTCTCTTGACGGAGGATAAGTAGCCAGCAGTTTCTTTCAGCCATGGAGTAAAACCACAGGGACAGAATCCTTAAATTGTTGTTTGAAAATAACTGAGAGTAGAATGTTGAAAACATTCCTTCCCTCAATAAATTTTCTCCAGATTACAATCTCTCTGAATTTTCACTTTCTCTCCTGAAATCTTGTAGTTTCCTCCATATGACAGAACTATTTTCAGTAATATTCATGTAGTAATCAGTAATAATTAGTTTTTTATATGTTTTTCACTTTTAAAACAACAGTTAAAGAGGATCTATTTTAATTTTAAAGACATGACTCAAGTTAAAACGTTACATATGAACTTAAAATGTTTGACAAACAAAATATATCTAATGGTTCTCATTTTGTTTCAATCTTTTAAGTTTTAAAAATAAAACTATTCAAGTGCTCACATAAAATAACTGTATTTTCCTTTCCTTCATCTTGCAATCTCTGTGCTATCACTGTTTAATTCAAATTGGCTGTTTAAACAGAGGAATAGGTAGTTCCACAGGAGTTAAAGAACTTTGTCCAGAGCCTGATCCTAATTTCCAAAGGAATGTATGTAGCACTGTCTGTGCGGGGCATGGGCCAACTGTTTAACTAGAAATTCCTCAAATGAACTTCTATGTAGAACAAAATATTTACTAAAGGATAACAAAAAAATGCGCAAATTTGAAGAAAATGTGTTTGTGTATATGCATGTGTGTCCAACAGTAACCACAATTATTTAGAATTTAGACCCCCAAGCTTTTTTGAGGGTGGAATATTTTCTGATTAATATAGTTCAAATTGCAGGCGCATGGTGATAAATGGCTGACTAATCTTGATCAGTTTCATTATTACTCTTCTCCTCAGATTTGAATCATTGCCTTCACTCTGGAAGGGTCACTCCCATATTCCTGCCCTTGGACTGACACATATCTAGCCCTTTTAATACATGCTAGTTTCAATACTGAGAAAAATTACTGATGAGTTCTTGAGGCTCTGAAAGGACTTTATAGGACACTCGGAAAATGATCATACTCTCTTCTCTGATACATTTATAAACAAGATATAGCCCACAGTTATCTGTGGCGCCATTTCAGAGGTGAGGGAGGGCGTGCCAAGCTGTGAATTAAGAATGGAACCCTCAAAACTGCATGTGGAACCAGAAACTATACTAGTAAATATAAAAATATATATGTAAATAGATAGTGCTGTGAAAAATATGCACTTGTTGACCAGATGTCAAAATGAGGAAGCAGGCATTTAGGAAGATGCAAGGAACTTCTTTATCAATTGAACATATCAGTATCATAGAACTCTAGGTAAGATAAAGGATAATAATCATTGAATGGTTAAATTACGGTCCAAGACATAATTCTTTATTGTATTTGTTGTTAGTTCATAAGTAGTATCGTAGTATTCACTTTAAAAAAAATACCATTTTCTGACAAAATAGCATTTCTTTGAAAAATTCTGTTGTAGTATCCAGAATGCTGTTTGGGACATACCTGGTGTTTAATAATTCACTGATTGATAAAAACAACATTGTAAATATCCTTAGTGGTTTCTCAAGGAAAAACAAATCTACCCATGAGAATGTGAAATGTCAGCTAAAAATAGATTTAACTTATTTTATGAAACAGAGTGCTGACTGAAATTCTCTGTGTAAACAACAAATACATAAGCCAACATACTACCATCTTGGTTTACTTTTGATATCCGCTTTCATTGTAGAGACGCTTTATCTTAATTTCTTGTTACTTTTGATTGGTAGATACTCTAATATTTAATGGAAAGTTGCAACATTCCTCTACTGCTCTTTCTTAACCTTTCCTTTCAATAAATTAAAGAACTGAAAGCATCATAGTATATTATTTGTTTTTATTGTAAGGAAATCTCAAGTGATTTTGAAAGTAAAGAATTTTAATAAGAAAGAAATTATCAATAAAATTTATATTATAAATGTGGGTCTTCAAAATATATAGTATGGTGTGATTTGCTTCTTAAATTGCAGTATTTAACTTCATTTTACTGTTTTTTCCTCAGTACCAGGACTGAGCAGCACATGTATTAATGGATATCTGTAAAACTATGTTTTTTAAAAAAACAATTTTATTTAAGTACAACATTATTTTAGTTTCCTAGGACTGCTATGTCAAAATAACACAAAGTGAGTGGCTTTAAAAAATAGAAATTTATTGTCTCACAGTTTTGGGGGCTGGAAGTCTGAAATCAAGATGTCACAGGGCCATGCTCCCTTTGAAACCTAAAGGGAATCCTTCCTTGCACCTTCCTAGCTTCTGGTGGTTTGTCGGCATCTTTGGCGCATCACTCTAGTCCTCCATCTTCACGTGGTATTCTCCCTGTGTGTCTTCACGGTCTTCCTTCTGTGCATGTCTGAGTCTGTGTTCAAATTCCCCTTTATATAAAGGCACCAGTCATACTGGATTGTGGCCCACCCTAGGGACCTAATTTTAACTGGAACATATATGAGTGTTTTAGGTTTGACTTATGTGCATAAATGTATAAATATGGGTCTGGAAAAATGTATCACTTACTGTTATATCTGTGGAGAGTAATGAGAATGACCTAAGGTGAAGGAGAACTTTCATACTTTATAATTTTTTGCATGATTTGGCTTATTTACAACAAGAATATTTTAAAATAAAACCTATGAAAAAGAAGGCACAGGAAGGAAATGTCAATTTTAATCTTTGAAAGACAGTCTGAAAAGTCATTTTGGGGAAAGAAAGAGAGAGTGGAGAGAGAGAGAAAGAGGAGAGAGGGAGGGAGGGAGAAAGGAAAGGATGAAAGGAAGACACACATATAACCTATGTGATTCTAGATTCAGAGAGGAAATGTAAGAATTGAATTTCTAATCCAGCTGGGAATGTGAAGAGGATCATGGTAGTCTGCTTGGCTGCCACAACAAAATACCATAGACTGGGTGGTTTAAACAACAGAAATTTATTTTCTTACACTTCTGGAAGCTGGAAAGTCCAAGATCACGGTTCCAGTAGGATTCAGTTTCTGATGAGAACTCTCTTCCTGGCTTGTGGATGGCCACCCTCACGTGGTCCTCACGTGGCCCCTCCTCCATGTGCTCTGAGAGAAAGGATTCTGGTAGCTTCCTCTTCTTATAATGGCACCAGGCCTATCAGATTAGAGCCTTGCCCTTGTGATCTCATTTAGCCTTCATCACATCCTCACAGGCCGTATCTCCAAATATAGTTACACTGGGAGGCTTCAACATATAAATTTGGGGAGGACACAAACATTCAGTCTATAATAGGTCATGACAGATCATGACTGACACAATTTTAAGGCCACTCTTTTTTTTTACCCCCAAGATGTTTCCCAACTTGAAACCAGACAAAGGATGTGTGGAGGTTAGAAAACCACAATTACTGATTGAGCCTGGTCTGAACCAAGATAGGTTATGTATTTGTCACAGTAAAAATGGTAGTGATGAATTCCTTTGTTCTTTTATTCTAATTGTAAGCTGAACACAAGAAGAAGAAGAACATCGTTACATTAAGCAACAAGAAAGTCACCTATTACAAAGTAAAGAGGTTTACTGTTAATACCCCTCTTTTTGACCCCGTGTATATCAGCGGCAGGTAGGCTTCTATTTGTTTCAAGAGACTTCTGTTGCAGGAGACCCAGAAGTATCAAGGAAACATGAAAGTTAGGTTCAATTTTATTATTCCCCCGTTCATCTGTCTTGCATAAAAGGCAACAATATCCTCATTTGTTTCTCTGAAAACAGCAACTGAGATTGAGTGATGTGCTCTTGACAGACCTTGCATCTGTCCCTAAAAGCTCCACCTGATCCATGGCAGACAAGGTTAAAATTTAAATACAATTAATTTGGGCTTCGTGTCAATGAATGTTATACACCACTACCTACCTGAAATTCTCTCTCCTAATTCTCAGTGTTGAAAATTACCTGTAGTGTGTCATTAATGGCAAATTTTTTAAAAAATGGGTAAAAGGAAATTCTCATTATTCTTTATAGGAAAGTGGAGTACTTCAAAATCAAGATTTTCCGGAAGAATATTTTAAAAAGCATTTGAAAAGATTCTGAGTAGTCTCTGCACATATATCTTGTACTTGATTTTGTGTAGACTACAGAGTAATTACCTTAGAGTATGTTTTAACATCAAAAGTAAGTTCTGACAGATGAAATTACACTTGAGATTTCACAATTAACTGGCACTTTAATAATGTGGTAAATATGTAAATTTTAAACAGATAATAATTGAGGGCAGGTGTTATGGATTATACTTGAGACCATATATTAAAGACACTAAGGCAAATTGATATATGGACAGGCACAGAGTTTTTTTTTTTAAACAGTGACTCCATTAAGAAAACAAATAGTTAAAAAATAGAACACTTTAGATGTTTCTGTATGCAACCAAAATCACAACATAGTCAATCAAATATCAGGTATGTATAGTAATAATAACAATGACTAACGTTTGATTCTTATATTAATAAGACCAAATACCTGAGCTGTTTGAGACACAATGTTCTAGAACACAAAGGAGTCTATTAAGTACAGTCTGTCCTCTTTATTTATAGATACTGTATTTGGAGAATCCATATTTGTACATTCTCCTACTCACTAAAATATATTTATAACCCCAAAATCAATATTTCTGGTGCCTTTTCATGGTCATTTGTGGGCATGCTCAGAGCTGTGAAAAATCTGAGTAGCTTGATGCATGTTTCCAGCTAAGGTTGAAGAGGACAATGCTAGGTCTTCTTGTTTCAGCTCTCACACAGAGATGACCAGAGGATGGAGACGGGACGGGCAGTGCAGGGTAGTATAAAAAGCTCCCATTCTGGGGCCATTTACACACTGTTTAAATCCCATCTCTGGTACCTATTAGTTGGGCAGCCTCAGGCAAGTCCCTTAGTCAACAGTTTTGAACCTTGTTTTCTCTTCTGTGAAAGAAAAAGAATCTACCAGAATGAGGTATTTTTATGATTTAGGATTATAAATCATGTGAGACATGTATACATATTTCCCCTAGGAGCAATGGTTCAGTATTTACTAATATATATATTTATATGACTTTATAGAACATAACTACTGTAAATAAAGACAATCAACTGGATTTAAAAAAATGATAGTTAAAAGTTACTATTTTTTTAAACTACAAAAATATCTCCATAAGAATCAGACCAGCAACTATGAGAGTTTTTTCCTAATTTTCAGAGATTTTGGGAGGGTACTATAAGTGATATGTGACAGGATATAAAGCTCTTTATGTTTCTATAACTTGATACTTTTTTTTTCATTCAATCAACGGATTTGCATTAAGTACTGTTCTTGGGATACAGCACAGAGCAAAAAATTGACAAATTGTCTTTGCAGAGTTAATATTCCACTTCTAGAGAGACATAGTAAGCACAATAAATTAGTAAATCTGTATAGTATATGTGACAGTCATAAGTGAATCATAAGTGAGAAATTCTAAACAAGGAAGGAAGACAGTCTTTGAGTTGGAAATCTGTGAGTTATTCTCTTTTCTCCATAAGCACTGACTTAACCCAACTTTAGCCACATGTTCTTTTATGATTCAGTCTATTGTAGATGGCTCCTGATCAGTTTCCCATCTCCACTCTCACTGCTTTCCAATTAGTCCTACACAGATTTGCCAGAGATAGCTCTCTAAATACTAATCTAGGTATTAATACCCTCTGTCCGCTGCTCTGAATTCTTCAGTGATGCCTCAACTCCATATAAAAATATGACAAAGACCCACATTATTTTGTCTAACCTACCTGGATTAGGTAAACTTGTTCCAACCTGATGCTGCTATTCAACTCAAATATCCGCTGGTCCCTATATATGCCCTGCATTTTTTTGTTTCCCATCCATTTTTTTTATAGGGTAAGACCTATCTTACTAAAATGAAAATCTATCATATCACTCTTATTTTATAAAACATTTCAGTGATTCTGCATTTTCTAAGAGTTATAGAGCTGCCTACTTATCATGACATGAAGCCTCATTTCCTACCATAACTCCAGTCATTGATACTGAACTGTATGTTTCTACTTAGAGTGGCCAGACCTCTATTCTGCCCAATACACTGCTGATTTTTCAGAATTCAGTTCCAACCCCACTTCCTTTTTTGCACCTTATCCCTGACAGAAAGTAGGTGCTCACTTAGCACCTTAAGTAAATATCTCTTCTAATATACTAATACCTTCTATTCATTTTTATTTTGTTTCTTCTCTCTTACAAGATCTCCATTTGTTGTGTATTTCCTGGTACACAGACGTTTCATAAATATTTGCGGTGCATAATATAATGCATTTCAAACAATAGATAGTATATGCATATCTGTTAACTAAATGACTAGAAGCAGAAGTTCTCAGGGAGAGAGAGCATCATACTGTGAAAAGTTAGATGTGACACCATCATCGAAACAGAAGAGGAAATTCTTGATTGTAAAATTTAGTTGCTACTAGTCTTTTTGAAAACAAAAACAAATGCTGCAGAGGGTCTAGGGAGCATATACTAGAAGCTTGGCTAGCACTGGACATGTAACACAAAGCCATATTTCTGAGCTTCCCTCTCTATTCCTTTTTGACCTGCCTTGAGCTGGCCCAGTAATTAGGCCATCACTTTCGTAAACAAGTTCTCATGCCCATGTGATTCATCTCCTATCTGTGTTGTACATACTGCCTGTGTGTGTGTGTGTGTGTGTGTTGGCTTTTAATGAATGGAGAGAGGTGAAAAGTTTATAATATAATCTTCAAGCTGCCTCTGATCGTGCCTGGTGAGGGGCATTAATTGAAAATTAAAACAGAGAGGTTATTCCTACAACAATAGTTAGAGATCAGTGCTGCTAAATATCTCTTCTCATTTGGCACCATATTCTACAACTTATCATATAGTTTCTTACATAATTTTGGTGCATTTTCTGCTCTCTTCAATTCACCAATAGGTTATACCAAGAACAGGTTTCACTTTTCTTAATTTCCCCCATAGGACTTAGCCCAGTTCTCATCATTAGGTAGTTACATAATTGAATTCATCTAACATGATTCAGTTTGCTTAGATGTAAAGTCATGCTTAATTCTTTTTTTTTTTTCCCGTATTCCCTGCCTCCCTCGACTCCCCCCCCCCCCCACCCTCTCCATCCCAGTCCTCTAAGGCATCTTCCATCGAGTTGAACTCCCTTTGTTATACAACAACTTCCCACTGGCTATCTATTTTACAGTTGGTAGTATATATATGTCTGTGCTACTCTTTCACTTCATCTCAGCTTCCCCTTCACCCCCCGCTCCCCCCAAACCCTGAGTTCTCCAGTCCATTCTCTGCAACTGCGTCCTTGTTCTTGTCTTGTCACTGAGTTCATCAGTACCATTTTTAGATTCCATATATGTGAGTTAGCATACAATATTTGTCTTTCTCTTTCAAGTCATGCTTAATTCTATGGGTTTACTTTGATAGTGCTTCTTAAACTAAGCTAAACAACTAATGATGTATTTGAAATAAGAGAAACACTCTATTAATTGATTAATACATTCACTTATCTAAAAATACTTTATAGGATAACAAGAAGTATAAATAAGGAGCTTGTAATTTAACTAGAAGTAAGCTACTCTGTTGGATGAATATATGGAATTCCAAAGCATATCATACTGATTTGCAAGGCTGTCTATATTCACAAAGTGAATCCATGAAATTGCTATATATTGCTATGTGAAGCATGCAGTTAAAGTGATTTACTTTTATTATTTACAGTACCAACTGATAATTAATGAGTCTGTGGCTAAAATAAACGTACTATAAATAGTATATATATATTTCCTTTTCAGCTTCTAACATTGATATAAACATGAACACTAAGAATAGTAACACATATTACTAAAATATAATACTTGAATTCCTCCCCAGAATCCTTAATTAGTGCCTTAAGTAATTAAGTTAGTGACTGCACTACATGGAATTAAGGTTTATTTTTGTGGCCAACGCATGACAACAATAAAGGAAGCTAGTAATCAATAATACATTAGGATTTGTTTTATGATAATCCTGGAAAAGATGACTGCAAGGTAAAGACAACAGAAGGGCTTTTCTACAAGAAAAAAAGGAGCTAAATAATTTTTAAGTCAAAGCAAACAAACAAACAGAACTCCTCCATTCCTTACTCATTTTTCATTTGATTGTTATTACCCTGACAATTGGCTCAATATATCAGCCTCTCTTTGGCAAAGAAATATTTTAGGTAGTAAATGAACTGTGTTTGAGCTTCATAACTAAGCATGAATCATTGCCTTTGCAATAGCCAAGTCTTTGAAGACAGCTGTTGAGACAATTTCAACTGATGATAATTTTAAAAAAATCATAAGTACCAATTTACAATGTGTCTCAAATAGAGAACTGAACTACTTATTATATCCAGTAACTTGTCCCTTTAGGGTGAGGAAGAAGCAATAATTGTTTCTAGTGCAACTTGTGATTTTTTATAAAACATTAGAAAACTAAGCACTGTTCTTCACTTTACTCCCTTAAATATTGAGTACAAAGCTCTGTTAGGCTCAACCATCTCAAAGGGTTTAATCAATGATACAAAGGATTTTGGCAAAGAACTCAATAGCCATTTAATATTTTTCATTCAATTACCTGTAACTTTTGTTAGACAGATGAAAGTTAAAATAGAAACTGTACATTAGAAACTCTTTTTATTTCTTAGTGCATCATCAGGAGAGTTGAAAAGGTAGTTGGGAATATTATAGTCCCCTTGATTTTGATGGTTGTGAGCCTATGTAAACTTTTGTTTCCTAGCTGGATGACTATTTACAATAAGAAGGAGCTGAAAGGGTTAGAAAGGACATGAAGAACAGTGGAAAATAATGTTTCTATATCTCTTTCAGTGAAAAAAAAAGCCCACATATAAAGTATAGAAGAATCACTCACTGAACATCATTTTGCATGCTGTGATTTTTAAGTTTTTCTTATGGATATAGTCAATACAGATATTTCCTCATCTGTATATCTAAGCCAACTGAAGTTATCTAAAGATGCCTGATGCTCAGTTTTATAGAAGTATACAAAAATTCTGTAATTGTTGGGGGAAAAATTCCTCATTACTTTTTTTCTGTCCAAGACTAATTCTTTAGTGGGCTAATTTATTCTTTCAGTAAAAAAACAAAATTCGATTCAACTTATGCAGCCAAACAAATATTTAAATTTAGAGTAGAGGGACATACAAATAGCTTTGCAATTACTGCTTAGGCACCAATTGTTAGAAATTTAGTGAAAAGGATTTATGTCCAGAAATAGAACAAAACCATAAGATAATATTAAGCTATAACAGCCTATAAATTAGTCTCATGGTCATTCAAATGTCAGTCAAAACCATTCCAAAAGCTCATGACACTGAAACCAAATTTATAACTTCCAGTTTCCATAACCGCTAGAAATAAATTTGATGATGTCTCCACTCCATTCTAAAAACAAGTTAAAGTCTGAACAGACTTTCCAGACAGAAAGCATCAGGCCCAGATAGGTTAATTGGTGAATTCTACCAAATGTTTAAAGACGAAATTATGCCAAGTATCTACAATCTCTACAAAAGACAGAAGCAGAGAGAATACTTCCTAACTCATTCTATGAAATAGCATGACCCTAATACCAAAACCAGATAAAGACATCATAAGAAAAATACAGACCAATATCATTCATGAACATGGATGTAAAAATCCTTAACAAAATATTAGAAAACTGAATCAAAAAAGTATAAGAAAGAATTATACACTATGACCAAATGGGATTTATCCGACCTATGCAAGGCTGATTCAATATTCAAATATCAATTAATGTAACACATCACACCAAAATATCAAAAAAGAAAAAAATCACATGATCATATAATATGCAGATAAAACATTTGACAAAATCCAGCACCCATTCATGATAAAACTTTTCAGTAAACTAGAAATAAAGAGGAACTGCCTCAACTTAATAAAGACTATCTACAACTAACATCATACTTAACGATGAGAAACTCGAAGTTTTCCCACAAAGATCAAGTATGAGACAAGGATGTCTCCTCTCACCACTCCTTTTCAATACTGTACTGGAAGTTCTTACTAATGCAATAAGGAAAGAAAAGAAAAGAGGAGAAAAGAAAGGAAAAGGTTTATAGACTGGGAATGAAGACATAAAACTATCTTCATTCATAGATGACATGAGTGTCTCTGTAGAAAATCTGAAAGCACTGACAAAAGAACTCTTGGAATTAATCAGCAATCATAGCAAGGTTGCAGAATATAAGATAAATATACAAAGGTTAATTGCTTTCCTATATACCAATAATGAACAACTGGAATTTAAAATTAACAACACAATACTGTTTACATTAGCACCCCCAAAAATGAAATACTTAGGTATAAATCTAACAAAATATGTACAAGATCAATATGAAGAAAACTACAAAACTCTGATGTGTATAATCAAAGAACTCAATAAACAGAGCTATACCATGTCCATAGATAGAAAAACTAATATTGTCAAGATGTAAATTCTTCCCAATTTAATTTATAGATTCAATGCAATTCCTATCAAAAGCCCAGCAAATTATTTTGTGGTTATTGACAAACTGATTCTAAAGTTCATATAGAAAGGCTAAAGACTCTGAATAGGCAACACAATATAGAAGGATGAGAACAAAGTTGGAGGGCTAACACTACCTGACTTCAAGACTCACTATAAAGCTATAGTAATCAAGACATTGTGGTATTGGTGGAAGGAAAGACAAATAGATCAATGAAACAGAAAAGAGGACCCATAAAAAGATCTCCATAAATATAGTGAACTGATTTTTGACAAAGAAGCAAAGGTAATACAATGCAGCAAAAATAGTCTTCTTAAAAAAAGGTTCTGGAAGAACTGGACCTTCTCATGCAAAAATAAATAAATCTAGATACAGACCTTATATCTGTCACCAAAATTATCTCAAAGTAGATCACAGACCTAAATGTAAATTGCATAACTATAAAACTCCTAGAAGATAACATAGAAGAAAACCTAAATTGACTTGGAGTATGGTGATGACTTTTTAGATACAACACCAAAGACACATTTCATGAAAGAATCGATAAGCTAGACTTCATTAAAATAAAAATCTCTGCTGGGCAAAAGACAAGTCAAGAGAAGGAGAAGACAAGTTACAGACTAGAAAAAAATATTTGCAGAAGACACAGCTGATAAATGGATGTTAGATAAAATATACAAAGAACTTTTAAAACTCAACAATAAGAAAAGAATCAATCATATTAAAAATAGGCCAAAGAATAGAGGGAACCTAACTCAACATAATAAAGGCCATATATGACAAACCCACAGCAAACATCATTCTCAATGGTGAAAAACTGCAAGCATTCCCTCTAAGATCAGGAACAAGACAAGGATGTCCACTCTCGCCACTACTATTCAACATAGTTTTGGAAGTCCTTGCCACAGCAATCAGAGAAGAAAAAGAAATAAAAGGAATCCAAATTGGAAAAGAAGTCAAACTGTCACTGTTCACAGATAACATGATATTATACATAGAAAATCCTAAAGATCCCACCAGAAAACTACTTGAGCTAATCAATGAATTTGGTAAAGTTGCAGGATACAAAATTAACACATAGAAATCTCCTGCATTTCTATACACTAACAATGACAGAACAGAAAGAGAAATTAAGGAAACAATCCCATTCACCACAGCAACAAAAAGAATAAAATACCTAGGAAGAAACCTAACCAAGGAGGTAAAAGACCTGTACTCAGAAAACTATAAGACACTCATGAAAGAAATCAAAGATGACACAAACAGATGGAGGGACATACCATGTTCTTGGATTGGAAGAATCCACATTGTGAAAATGACTATATTACCGAAAGCAATTTACAGATTCCATGCAATCCCGATCAAATTACCAATGGCATTTTTCACAGAACTAGAACAAGAAATTTTACGATTTGTATGGAAATGCAAAAGACCCCGAATAGCCAAAGCAATCTTGAGAAGGAAAGACGGAGTTGGTGGAATCAGGCTTCCCAACTTCAGGCTATACTACAAGGCTACAGTGATCAAGACAGTATGGTACTGGTAAAAACAGAAGTATAGATCAATGGAACAGGATAGAAAGCCCAGAGATAAATTATGGTCAACTAATCTATGACAAAGGAGCCAAGGATATACAATGGAGAAAAGGCAGCTTCTTCAATAAGTGGTGCTGGGAAAACTGGACAGCTACATGGAAAAGAAATAGATTAGAACACTCCCTAACACCATACACAAAAATAAACTCAAAATGGATTAAAGACCTAAATGTAAGCCCAGTCACTATAAAACTCCTAGAGGAAAACATAGGAAGAACATTCTTTGACGTAAATAACAGCAAGATCTTTTTTGATCCACTCCCTAGAATAATGGAAATAAAAACAAAAATAAATAAGTGGGACCTAATGAAACTTCAAAGTTTCTGCACAGCAAAGGAAATTATAAGCAAGACGAAAAGACAACCCTCAGAATGGGAGAAAATATTTGCAAACAAATCAACAGACAAAGGATTAATCTCCAAAATATATAAACAGTTTATCCAGCTCAATATCAAAAAAACAAGCAACCTATCAAAAAATGGGCAGAAGACCTAAATAAGTTGGATAGACTTAGCATTCAAATTTGTTTATTAAATTAAAAAAATCATAGGCACTTAAAAAAATGATTATATGTAATTATAAAACATTATATAAGCCTAATGGAATTTTAGCATTTTTGAATATATTTAAAGTATTTTTAGTATATTTACTAACATACTAAAATTTCATATATTTAGTATATTTAGTATACATACTTAAAGTATATATATAATTTGTACAGATATAATTTATAATTATACAAAATATGTAAATATGTATCTAAAATTTTAAGTATGAAATAAATGTCCTTAAGATATTTTATGTTTCATGAGTTATTTTGTGTGTGTGTGTGTATGTGTATTATCATCTTTGTAGGATCAAGATGGCTCAGAATAAATGCTTTGATCTTGAAATTTTAAGCTAATCTGTTAAACTGGTCATTTTGAAAATGTACATAGTGACATGAATGTAAACTTATAGAAACACAGTAGATACTCAATATTAGTATGTGATCTTCAAAAATCAAGGAAATTGAAATTATATAACAGGATAACTTGAAATATCCAAAGGTATGTAGCAGATAAAACCTGTAGCACATCAGGAAACTAGAGACAGCTGCCATACTTATTTTTGAAACTTAGAAATTTCCAAAACATGTAGCTTAAAAGGATACCCAAAACTTTTTCACGTTTTAAAAGACTTCTTTCCAAGATGTTTTATATTATCTGTAATATTTTAAGCACAGACATTATGGGGTGTGTATATGTATGTGCCTTCATGTATGAATCCACTTTAATGAATGCCTCAGTGCTGGTTAGTTAACATTTGAGGTAACCTACTCAAAATACACACTTCAAGGGTAAAGAGTAGTTTAAAGAGCATAGTTAGGAGTCTACGGGCACCCAAAACAAACATCAACCATATATAACTAAATAATTGCATAAGGATGATAAAAGTGATTTTATTGGGTGAAAGTAGATGTGTTAAAAATATGAGGATTTTCCAGAAATACAGAGACACAAAGGCATACAAATAAGGCAATTCCAACAGCGGAAGACTCTTCAAAGTAGAGTTGGAAATGTAACAAACTTACAAGAAACTAGTGCCTTTTTGCTAGTAAATATTTATATGTGAGGTAAAATTCAGCATGAGACATAATTTCATTGATACATTGTGGACAAGGGGCTCTATCTCAAATCTTAAGAGGCTACCAATACCTATAAAGAGAACCAGATAACCATGACTGCCCAAATTAGCTTAGGTCAGGTCTCAACAGGACTAAATGCGAGAATCACTAGCAAAAATGCACTAACAAACACTGGTTCATGAGAACAAAACCTGAAAAATTTAATAATACTAAAGCCCTTGAGAAGAGCTTTATATATTGGAATTCATCCATAATAGCAACATAATCTTTATAATATGTTCTTTTCATAGATATATTAATGATTGACTTAGCATAAATAATATGACCACTAATGGGAATACATATTGTAGGTTGATATGCCTTTAAAGGGAAGTCTTTGGAAATAGTTCAATGGCTTATTTATTACCTTACATATTAAATTAATAAAAATGTTATATTTTGCACACTCATATCAATTGGATGATGTTATGAGTAAATCACAATGAAAAGTCATGAGAACCTTACATTATTTTATTAAAATATGAATGCTCTAAAATAAATTTTATACAATCACTAGAATTTAGGCTTACTATTGGGTTGCAGGGGACAGTTCAAAGAATTCACAATCTACTAAAACTATTACTATCCTCTGTTATTCTCAGTCTTAGGTTACTCTCGGTAACACAGCATTGTTTTTCTTCATAGAAAAACATAAGGTGTTGCTGTGAAATTAAAGTGCCTTTCTCTTTTAGTCAGTATGTTTCTGAAACTTGATCACATAACCGAATTGCATGGTGAATGCCATAAACTGAAGATTTGAGAAGGTTATGATTTTTTTTTAGGGTCACAATAAAGTTTCTCTGGGTATGCTGGGGTGTAAGGAATATCTGTTCCTTGATGATATATATAACTGAATTTAAGTTCATATTTCCACATAATCTGTGATTTTGAGCAAGTTCTTTAAATTTCCCTACTCTTGGGTTTCTCACTTGTACAGCTGGTACTAATAATTTTTGCCTATTCGTACTTTAAAGATACACTTGATTCCTATGTTTCTCTTCCAAAAGTGTTCCTAGCTCAGTAAAAGAGTTAATAAACATGAATACAATCACCTGAAATAGGAAAGAGTAAAAATCAAATGAGACAGCATTTAGGCTAGCAGCCCATGGAACTAGTGAGTCACTGTTCCTGGGCCCCTAGGGTAGGTTTAGATGCAGAGTCTACAGTTGGATGGAATCTGTATGAAAACTCACATGCCTAGTAGGCAATGATTCCCAGTAAGGTCGCTCAAGAACCTTGTGTATTGCTCTGTTTTGATTTAAAAAGCGAAATGGTCTTTGTTGGGTTCTTACTGCCCTGTCTCAATAAAGAGATAGGTTGGGCTTGTGACCATTTAAGTTCTTTATTCACTCTCTGCAATGTGCCATCATTCTCTCAACAGAAGCAAAAGCTGTTAACTTATACCCTTATTCAGCTTACAGTCCTGTTTGAACAGGAGAGATTCCCATCAGCATTTGCCTGTTTGGGTACTAAAATATTAATTCAATTTTCTTCACAGAGAATTTAAGAGTGAGGTTCAAACATTGATTTATTAAAATGTTTAGGCTTCTTTGTGAAATATAATCTGTCTTGGCAAAAGGCAAAACCTGCCATTATATGCAAAATGTATAGTTCTCAGGTCAATCTCCAATCTGTGTACATTTATCAAAAAAATGATATTCAGTGTGCTCTAAAGCTCTATTTTTTGAAATCCTGACATATCATGGAGACAAACACGATGACTGTCACAACTTACAACTAAAAACCTGCCTATCTCATAATGAGATGCAAAATATATGTAAAATGTAAAAAGATTGCCGCTTCCAACTAAATAATGTTATTGTCTCTGAGATGGTTTATGATACTGGTGTGGTTATCCATCTCTGTGAAAGAAAAAATGCAAATTCAAATTACCAAACAGTCAAGAGAGTCCTCTGAAGTCTAATTTATATTCTAAAATATTAACATCGCACAGAAACATTACTTCCAGTATTATGCTGTGAAAATGTATTTACCCAAATTCTCAAAGCAAGCTCTGAATAATTCAGAATAAGGTTAAAAATCAGTTTAAAGTTCCTACTATGATCCCAAAATAAAAAATGGCAAACTAAACAGATCTGATTTGAAGAGCTGACTCAGTAGCAGAGAAGACCTTATTTAAAAGCTGAATAATGGGATGTTTGGAGATTTAAATTAAAAGACCAGACAAGAGACAGATAATTAGAAAAACTATTGAGTTGCCTCTAGAAAAGAAACTTGGAATAATCTTACTTTTGCTGACATATTTTGTTATATCTACACATCACCTAAAAACAAAATCTGCATCTGTATTCTATAAGGAACTTTAATTCAATTCTGCCTGCTCTTATAATCTGTGCATTACAAATTATTTTTCTGAATGGATACACATCTGTGTATTTTCTTCTCCATCCTACAAAATGATAAAAATAATTTACATGTGGAAAAATGTATCATGAACTGCCAAAGTGACCCAGAGGGCACATATGGTAGTGATGAGTAACTATAATAAAATTAATATAACCTCTCTATGTCTTATTTTTTATAAAAGCTTAAGATCAGAAAACTTTACATTACAGTGAATGTGCTGTAATTAAGAAGCTTAAGGAAATTGTGAGTAAAAGATATATGACATTGTAGTGTCGATATAAAGGGATATCTTGAGTTGTGCAAATTTAAAGATTGATAAATGCAATATGAAAATCACTTATAGTAAATACAAGTCTAAATAAAATAACAGTGGATTTTTTCTTAAAGTCTTTATTGAATTTGTTACAATATCACTTCTGTCTTATGTTTTGGTTTTTTGGCCTCGAGGCATGTGGCATCCTAGCTCCCCGACCAGGGATCAAACCTGCACCCCCTGCATTGGAAGGCGAAGTCTTAACCACTGGACCGCCAGGGAAGTCCCAACAGTGGATTGTTGAAAACTATATTTTATAATTGTTTTATATTCTTGCTTCACAAGGAGGACATTTTTGGATAAGAATAAAAAATTATGTGTTGAATTACTTCTTGATTTTTAGATCATTGGGCATAGGTCTGAGAAATTTGATCTTTACAACTCTTTGAAAAGATAGGGTTTCCAAATTCCTAATGGAGCATTTGTTTGTTGTGTGATGAAATTTTTAGGACTTAGACATCTCCATCTATATAACATAGAATTTCTAAAAACAAAGGGTTAAAGTAAACTTACTTAAATATAATTTTCTAGGAATACATACATTTTCAATAATTCAGCTTGTCATCTCTTTTAAAGGTACGCTCGAAATTATGGTTAGATGCACAACTATTTTACAAAACCAACATAACAACCTGGCCTCTTTGTTATTTAACTTTTTTTGTCTGAATACTGAGACCTACCTCAAGAAAGCAGGCACAAAATACTGTGTTGGCACCAGAGTAGACACAGAAGAGATAAAGGGCAACTGGGACATATTTATGTGGCAATAATACTGATGGGGAATATGGTTGCGAGTGCCAGGGTAGCTCCTTTCCCATTAATGACATCGTTTTGATGCAGCAAGTGTCATATCCAGTGAATTAATATCACTGCTCCAACTAATCAGTTAAGAAAAATTACAGCTACTTTTCTTATACCCTTGAAGGGGGAAAAAAATGTTCCCATTATTCTCAACAGATGATAGAGATATGAAGAAAAACGTAGTACATTCCAGCAAAAGGTTGAGGAAGTAGAATATGATGCTGTTTCTTTCTAAGTGGGAGGATCAGGAGGACCACAGAAAGAACTCAGGAAAAGGTTTCAAAAGGAATAGTTCATATAGCTTGAAGAATTTTAATACTGTTTTACACTGAGTAAATATTATCAAATCTTTTATATCTATTCTAAATAAAAGGCACAAGATCTTAAATGATCCATTAGATAAAACAGATATAGATGTTCAACAACAACAACAAAAATGTAAAACCTGTGACATCTTCCTTGCGTTTCAATGACCTTACGAGTCCTCACCTTTGTACCCCTCAAGAGATTCGCTTCCAGCTTCTAACCAGGAACCTGAATCCTGCCTGAGGGTTTCCACAACAGCTGTCAGAAGAGGTTTAGGGGCTTCCTAGGTGGTGCAGTGGTTAAGAATCCACCTGCCAATGCAGGGGACATGCTTTCGATCCCTGCTCCAGGAAGATCCCACATGCTGTGGAGCAACTAAGCCTGTGTACCACAACTATTGAGCCCATGTGCTGCAACTACTGAAGCCCATGTGCCTAGAGCCCGAGCTCTGCAACAAGAGAAGCCACGGCAATGAGGAGCCCGCACACCACAACGAAGAGCAGCCCCCACTCATTGCAACTAAAGAAAGCCCATGCACAGCAAAAAAGACCCAACACAGCCAATAAAATAAATTAATTAATTAAAAAAAAAAAAAGAAGAGGTTTGGAATGAGGCATTTCTATTTTAGAACATGGATATTTTCTCCTTCCCAGGTGGTTTATATTTTAAACTTTATCCTCACAGACTTTGCTTCTTATAGGAGAAATTTTAAGGGTGGAAGACCTTACCAGAATCCAGATACAACAGCAACACACATAATATTTCCCCACTGCATAAGGCTAGCTCTTCCCACAAAGTCACAGCATAGCCAATTTACACCCTTTTTTTCACATATGTCTTACACTTCTAGTTTCATTTTATTTAAACACTTGCTGTAATTTTAATTTCTCAAGTGATTCAGAAAATGAACCACATGAATACCTTAACTATACTGCTGCAGTAGAGTCTAGTAATTATACTGTGGGCCCAAGCGATAACCCAACCTGGGCTCAAATCCCACTCCTGTTGGGCAGTTACCATCTATGCCAGCTTATAAAAGTAATTTGACTCTGTCTCGGTTTTCTCAACCACAAAGTAAGATGAATAACATCACCAAGCTCAAAGGAAAATCATGAGGACTCAACCAAATATGTAAAAGTACCCTGAACACTCCATATACACATTAGTGAATGATATTATCATTACAACCCTCGTACTTGTCGTCCTCACGTCACAAAGCTGTGGTGATTAAATGACAAAAGGAATATCAACCATTTAGCCCAGTGTCTGCCATACTACATGTGCCTATAAATGGTGTGGTCTATTGGGGGAAGGGTCTGTTTGGCTGACTTGATAAAGGAGTTGGTTCTGTCCTCATTTTATGCATGTTTGATTCTTGCCTCCAACATTGTGCGTATAAAAGTTAAACACATGATTGCAAATGTTATTGCTTGACTAAAATTCAAGCACCACATCTTATACATCCTTTGTAGCCAGAAGGGAATAGTGGGGTAGCAAAACAACATTTGTGTTGTCTATGTGCTCAATCCTATCCTACGTGATTTACTTACATTTGGCCACTCAGTCCTCCCAGGAAACTTTGAGAGGGATGTTGTTATCTCCATTTGACAGACAAGAATGCGGAGAATCAAAACATTTTCAAAGCCAGAGCTAGAGCTAGGTATACAAATATTCACATTCATTGCCAAGAATGTACAATGGGGAAAGGATAGTCTCTTCAACAAATGGTGCTGGGAAAGGTGGATATCAACATGCAAAAGAATGAAACTGGAACTTTACTATACAGTAAACACAAAAGTCAACACAAAGTGGATTAAACACTTAAACTCCTAGAAGAAAACACTGGGGAAATGCTTCATGACATTGATCTTAGCAATGATTTCATAGATGACACCAAAGAACACAGGCAACAAAAACAAAAATAAATAAGTGGACTACACCAAACTAAAAAGCTTCTGCACAGCTAAGAAAACACCACATGGAAAGGAAACCTATGTAACGGAAGAAAATATTTACAAACCATATATCTGATAAGGGGTCAGTCCCCAAAATACAGCAGGAACTGCTACAGCTCAAGACAACAAGACCTAATAACCATTTTAAAAATGGACAAGAGGGCAGACAGCAGTATCAAGCAGTATCAGCAGTATTTCATCTTGTGGAACTGAAAACCACAGCCACAGAAAGATAGAGAAAATGAAAAGGCAAAAGACTTTGTACCAGATGAAGGGACAAGATAAAACACCAGAAAAACAACTAAATGAAGAGGATATAGGCACCCTTGCAGAAAGAGAATTCAGAGTAATGATGGTGAAGATCCAGGACTTTGAAAAAAGACTGGATGCAAAGAACAAAAAGTTTACCAAAGACTTAGAAGAATTAAAGAGCAAACAAACAGAGATATGCAACACAATCACTGAAATGAAAAATACACTAGAAGGAACCAATAGCAGATTCACTGAGGCAGCAGGGCGAGTAAGTGACCTGGAAGACAGAATGGTGATAATCACTGATGCAGAAAAGCATAAAGAAAAAAGAATGAAAAGAACTGAAGACAGTGTAAGAGACCTCTGGGACAATGTTAAATGCACCAACATTTGCATTATAGGGGTCCCAGAAGCAGAAGAGAGAGAGAAAGGACCCGAGAAAATATTGGAAGAGATTCTAGTTGAAAACTTCCCTAACATGGGAAAGGAAATAGCTACCCAAGTGCAGGAAGTGCAGAGAGTCCCAGGCAGGATAAACCTGAGGAGAAACATGCCAAGACATATAGTAGTCAAAGTGACAAAAGTTAAAGACAGAGAAAAGTTATTAAAAGCAACAAGGGAAAAATGACAAATGACATACAAGGGAACTCCCATCAGGTTAACAGCTGATTTCTCAGCAGAAACTCTGCAAGCCAGAAGGGAGTGGCTTGATATATTTCAGGTGATGAAAGGGAAGAACCTACAACCAAGAATACTCTACCCAGCAAGGATCTCATTCAGATTGGACAGACGAATCAAAAGCTTTACAGACAAGCAACAGCTAAGAGAATTCAGTACCACCAAACCAGCTCTACAACAAATGCTAAAGGAACTTCTCTAAGCGGGAAGCATAAGAGAAGAAAAGGACCTACAAAAACAAACACAAAACAATTAAGAAAATGGTAATAGGAACATACATATCAATAATTACCTTGAATGTAAATGGACTAAATGCACCAACCAAAAGACACAGACTGGCTGAATGGATATAAAATCAAGACCCAAATATATGCTATCTACAAGGGACCCACTTCAGACCTAGGGACACATACAGACTGAAAGTGAGGGGATGGAAAAAGATATTCTATGCAAATGAAAATCAAAAGAAAGCTGGAGTAGCAATACTCATATCAGAAAAAAGACTTTAAAATAAAAAATGTTACAAGAGACAAGAAAGGACACCACATAAAGATTGAGGGATCAATCCAAGAAGAGATAACAATTATAAATATATATGCACCCAATATATGAGCACCTCAATACATAAGGCAAATTCTAACAACTAAGAAAGAGGAAATGCAAGGCAGAAATAGAGACACAGATGTAGAGAAGAAATGTATGGACACAAAGTGGGGAAAACGGGGAGGGTTGGGGGGGAATGAATTGGGAGATTGGGATACCAAATTGTACACTCTAAATATATGCCGTTTATTTTCTGTTAACTGTATCTCAATAAAAGTTCTTTAAAAAAAAAATGGACTAAGGACTTGAATAGACACTTCTCTAAGGAAGACATACAAATGGCCAGCTGATATAGGAACAGATTCTCAACACCACTAATCATCAGAGAAATGCAAATCAAAACCACAAGGAGATATCACCTCATACCTGTAAGGATGGTCATTATTTTAAAAGTACTGAAAATAACAAGTATTGAAGAGTATGTGAATAAATCAGAACTCTTCTGCTCTGTTCATGGGAATGCAAAACGGTGCAGCTGCTACAGAAAATAGCATGAAGTTCTCTCAAAAAATTAAAAAACAGAACCACCATATGATCCAACAATCTCATTTCTGGGTATTTATCCAAAATAATTGAAATTTGGATCTCAAAGAGATATTAACACTCTCATGTTCACTGAAGCACTATTTACAATAGCCAAAATGTGGAAACAATCTAAATGTCTACTGATAGATGGAATGATAAAGAAAATGTGGTATATACATACAATGAAATACTAGTCAACCTTTAAAAAGAACATTCTGCAATATGCAACAACATGAATGAACCTTGAAGACATTACAGTAAGTGAAATAAGCCAATAACAGAAAGACAAAGACTGCATGATTCCACATATGTAAGATAATTAAAATAGTAAATTTTATAGAATCAGATTGTGCAAGATAAATAAACTCCAGTGATCTGCTGTAAAACATTGTACCTATAGTCAAAACCATTGCACTGTACACTTAAAAATGTGTTAAGAGGGTGAATCTCATGTTAAGTATTCTCACCACAATAAAATAACATTTTAAAAAATACTCAGTATCAGGGCAGTGTGACTGAAAACACATAACACCTCCCCTCTCATTGAAGTGTTTGATATGAATTAATGTAATAAATACATTTATTTTTGAACTCACTAGACCAAAATTACATGCTCCAGAATAAGAAAAAAGAATCTTTTACCAATTAGTAATAATTTAGCACATATCTAGCAATGAGCACAGAGGGGTCTGAATAGTAACTGATGGACTGATTATTTTATGGCTACCCTGAAGAAGCAAAATTGACCCCTCTCTAAAATTTGGTTTGGCTCTTGAGAGTGATGATGACACACATATGCTAAATGTGCATAAAAAAACATTTATTACTTACAAATGAGATTTTCTGGGGAGAGCAGTGTAGATTTCCCAAGCTGAAATGAAAATGGCTTGGGTTTTTATGGTGGTTAGAGGGTAAGACTTAGCTGAAGGTTGCTGCAAGTTTGAAGTTGTTGCCAGTATCAAAGGTCAGCATTCACCTGGCTTTCTTACCTGCTTGCTCAGATGTGGATCAGAAGAGGAAAAGAGAGGAATAATGTTACAAGCTGTCATCAGTCAAAAAAAAATTTTTTTTAATTTAGTCAGACGTCTCATTACTGTTTAATTAAAAGCAAAATTGCACCAAAAAGACAGACTATCTTTTGGGAATATAAAAATGAAAAAAGAAAAAGTTAAGGTAAATTTTAAAAAAGCATGATGAAAAGTAAGTATCAGGTTACGGAACAGTAAAGTCAGTTTCTTGTACACAGTGTAATCTGAACAGTTAGAAATTTTAAATTATCAAATTTTATTGCTTTGCTTTTAGAAATGGAAATTTATAAAAGTGATTGAAGAAGCAATACTTCTGAAATTATCTGAATCTCAAACCTTGCTTTAATTATAAACTTGCTTTTAATTTTAGAAAAAGGTAATCATAATGGGGGGGGTGGAATCTGGCTTTCAGTGAATTTCCCAAGTGAGTATTTCACTTAGTGATTCATTTTATCTCAAGGCCACCTCTACATTTCATTATCACCTACTTTGATTTAATTAAGAAATTGTCTACCAAGACAAACAGAGTTAAATATAAAAACAGATGCGTCTTGAATTTACTCAGTTCTGTCCTCTAAAATCTGAATGTCCCTTCGCACTCTGTTGGAAATGGGAGAAACCAATGGTCTGGTCTTTACCTTTTTCCCTAAATTCATCTGCTAACTATGGATGGAAAGAGGATAAGAGCATCTGTGAAGGTACCACAACTTCTTCACAGCACAGGTGAGATGGACTAAGAGGGAAGGATTTGCCTTCCATGCACATGGTGTTTCTCCTTGACTGAGCTCTCCAGCAACACAGAAACTAGAAATAAAATAAAGTGTAGGGTTTTTGTGATAAGCTTTCCATTCACTTTTCTGGACAAAGAATCTGGCTAAACATATATCCTATCCCATTTCGTGATGCCTCTCAATGACCAAGTTTCCTAAGTGCAGATTCTTCAGTTTTGGGAAAATTAAGTGAGCATTCAGTTGAACTCTTTCTACCCAGGTTTATTTTTTCCTACTAAGAAGTTAAAAGTTAACTAATTAAAGTTCACATGAAGCACACATAAAAGTTCAGACACATACATACACACACATTACTGCAGCCAGCCACATGATAATCATCTGAAGAAGCGGAAAAAAACTGCAACTAGAGGGGAATATACTTTCTAGTTGGTAAGACAAACACGTAGCCCACAAATACTGTGGGGAAAACCACATAGCCAGAAATGCTGCACACCAATACAATTTAAGCCTAGAAACATAAAAGATGAGTTGATATTCTACTAGAAGGGTGGAAAATCCTAAACATTCATGTGTAAATTTGTGTCTTAGCACCACCACTATTCTGTTGCTCAACACTAATTAGACAAGGAAAAAAAAAAAAAACATCAAATGGCCAGGGATTTTAACTTGGGAAAAAAATGAGAATTCTGTTCATAAACATGAAATTATAAAGCTGCTCATTAATGTTAATTATTTATTTGATTCAAAAGAACATTATCAGATGAATAAAATTAAGATATACATATAGGTCAGGGCTAGAATATTTGGAAATATTACCCTCCCACTTACTGCATTTAAAAAATAATGAAAAATATGAATACCATGCAGATATTTATGTCCTACTAACTGAGCTAACCACACGGGTTAGGAATAGACTGTTTATCTTTTTAATGTGGTATTGAAACTCATCATTTCCTAACTTGTGCTTGTTGATCTGAGGTCTTTTCTAACATGAAGGGGGAAAATTAAGTATAGTTGAACATTTTTATTTAAATATACAGAACATTAACTTCTTAATTTATTGGGCAATTTCTTGTATGAATTCTTTAGAGATATAGCAAGTTTAAAAGATGGAGAGGAGAGATGATAACAATTATCTTTTAATATCTCCTTTGTGACTTTGTCCAATTGAGTGGCACTAATTTACCATGGGTTGTATTAAATATGGAATAATATATGTTTAAATTAAAAACAATCACAAATATCCTAAAATTATTCTTCCTTAACCATTTAATAATCAACTGAACTATCATCTCACTCAACATTTAAATTCTATTGATACAAAAACTTTTCTCCATCTTTGCTTTATTTCACTTTCTATGTGTCTAAGTTTAGTCATTTTTTCATTTAAATATATATTAACATATATAATTTGCCAGAATCCTGAGGGTGGTGGGAACAAAGGGAGGATGAAGTTTGAAAAAGGCTGTATTTAATAGTTCACAGTCTAGTGGGGGAGCAAGAGAAGAGTAAACATACAACTAAATACAGCATTGCTTGTATTATTATAATAGAGGTATGTGAAAAAAGGCAGACAGTAAGAGGTTTTAATGAACACTAAGAGTTAATCTGTGAGATGCTAAGGATAGATGGTCTGTGCAAGTAGAGAAAAGACACATCAACCTGCAGGAAAGACTATGGTGAATTCAAGAAATTATAGACTAATGTGGTACGACTGAACATAGAGGAATTTTGGGAAATGTATGAAACATGGTTGAAAGAGAAATATGTGGGGTCTCACTGTGAAAGATTATATGTGTTCTGAGAAGAATGTGCATTCTGTAGGCATGGAGAAGCCACTGAACGTTTAGGTGATCAAGGTGGGCTTTAGAAACACCTCTGATGATGGTGTGGGTGATGCATGGGAGAAAAGAGGAGGGAACAGGGAAGCCATTTGGGAGGCTGAGACGCTTGCTTGCCTGAAAGGATTCGGTTCTGATCTGAGAGAGCAGCAGTGAGGATGGAGGGGGAAGAAATGAATTTGAGAGCTCCTTCAAGACTAGAATGGACAGGAGTTAGTTTATGGATGAGGTGAAAGAAAGAGAAACATCTAATAATGATCTGCTGTTTCCCTTGGTGAATTGTGCATGATGTTTTATTAGAAGTGGGAAACATAGGAGAGGAGCATATTTGAAATAAAAGAAAATTTTATTTTGGATGTGTTGTATCTGAATTGCTTACCTGACAGCTATGTAGATACACCTGACTACTTTAAGGTGTTTGCTAACTTCTCTTTTTCCTTTTGTTATACTCTTCTGCTTATCTTTGAGCCTACTAGAATTTTTTGATATCATTGTCACATTTAAAAAAAAAAAACCATATTCAAAACCTACATAAAATTCTCCAATCTTAGAAACCTTTTAATTTCCACAGCTGTTGCCCACAGTATAATTGTTTTCAACTCACAAAATGGTCATTGGCAAGCCTTGTTTTAGGCATTGAACTCAGAAGAATGGAGCACTGAACCCTATATGTCTGCGGTTGCTTGCCATCCCACAAAATTCTCATTTTAAATGTAAATCTTCAAGTACATCATTTGGTTTCTCATAAGAAGTTTGACCATAAAAGAAGCTTCTTTATTAGAAATATAATGTAAATAATAACAAAAAATCCTGGAACCATAGGGAAATGTTACTGTGGTTCCCATTCATCACAAATCCTCTAATAATAAAAATACTGCTAATCTGGACATCAAAGATGTGGATGAGCATTCATTTCAAAGTGATCCAGCCAAACAAATGAACCCTAATAATTCAGGACCCTCTGACTTCAGATCCGCTCTTCTAAGATTTATGTTCAACTTCCGGAAGAAGTCAGCTTCGGGATGACCCACTGAATGAGGAAGCTCCTCTAGCCAGATGGCACATTGCCTATGGTGTTTCGACTCTGACCTTTTAATGATAAGAGAGTCAACTTCCCTGGCGTGAGTTAAAACATATCATTTCAGAGCTTTGAGTATTTGTGAATTGAAAAAGGGAACTTCTCTAGAGTTATAATTATTTGCAGTCACAGAGATGGGTAAAATTGATTGGGTTTACCTGACAACAGGTCAAATAGCTGTTCACCTTAGTGCTTGATATTTAAACTCTTGGCTCTATAATACTAGAAATTAATTTGGCAGGAATGCACGCTGTCCTAAGAATATTTTTAGCTCTTCTGATAATTATCTCCTGCCCACTAAAATAACACAGACAACTCAAAGCACATGGTTTTATTTACTTGGAACATCTACTCCATTCCCTTTACCAAGATGGCACCAAGGAATCAGAGTTGAAAAAAAAAAATTATGTTTTAGTTTTACCTGATTACAAAATCTACTTAGGGTTATTGTTTAGTTTCATAAAATGACTGCATACCTGGAAAACAATGCCACTATCTTAGACCAAAAGCACTTAGTGACCGATAAGCTTATGCAAAGTTATGAAACAATTATTTCTGTAAGATCAAAATCACTAATCAAAACCACCACTCCACTGAATAAGGGTGCTGAAACATGGCAGATTTAGGTTCAGATTGGAGGCCTAAAGATCTGAGGAAGTTAAGAAAGCCAACTAACCCTTAAATAGGAGAGGAAAGAAGAGTAAACTTAGAAAATTTCTTTCTCAAAATAACCATGAAACAAAATTCTCAAACACAGGAAAAAATCTAATGTTAAGCAATTTAACCAAATTGATAACAGAATTATGTACTCATTCCTGATAAGATGAATGTGATGGAATAGCCTGACAGAAGTTGTAAAATAAATATGTTTTAGTTGCTAAAAGAGATAAATGAGGGACGACCATAAATTAAAAGTGATCAATACAATAAGCAACAGTATGGATTAATCTCATAGACACAATGTCGAGCAAAAAAAAAAACACATAAAAGAATATACAATGTATGAATCCAATTATAAAAAGTGCAAAAACATGCAAAGAACCTCTCCTGACTTCTTCTGGTTTAAATGTTCTTACCCATTTTTTTCTTTTTCAAAAATATGCCACTTTTTCTTCACTTATTTGCACCTTTGCATTTGCTGTTTTCTCTTCTCAGAATGTTCTCACTCAAATTTTTAATCCTGATAAATTCTTTCCTTAAAAACTAAGTTGGGATGGTTTCATGGATGGTGTATGCATATGCACAAACTCATCAAATTGCATACATTAAACACGTACTGTTTTTTGTCTATCAATTATACCTCAATAATGCTGCTTAAGAAAAGACTAAGTTGGACTGCTACCTTCTCTGGGAAGTCTTATCTCTTGTCTATGACCAGTGTTAGCTGTCATTCTAGTACCTCTTCTCAGACATGTGAGATCATGAGAGCAGTTATACACTCATGTTTAGGAGAGATACTGCCTGGGTTCTAACATGTTTCCCACTGCTTCCCGATTTTGTGATACTGACGATTTGTCTAACTTATCCATGACTTAGTTTTCTTGTCAGTAAAATGGGAATAAAATATAACCTTCTTCTTAGGATTGTATTAATGGTTAAATAAAGTACAAATCCACAGAACAGTATCTGACACATACTAAGTGTTCATTAAATCTTAAACATTATTTTTGAATCACAGGTTTTGTGTTCCATAATTTGGCCACTGCTAAATTCCTTAAGATTCCCAATTTTGTCTTTTTTTCTTTTTTATGAATTTATTTATTGGCTGCATTGGGTCTTCGTTGCTGCACACGGGCTTTTTCTAGTTGCTGTGAGCGGGGGCTACTCTTCATTTGGTGTGCAGGCTCCTCATTCTAGTGGCTTCTCCTGTTGTGGAGCACGGGCCCTAGGTGCGTGGGCTTCAATAACTGCGGCACATGGGCTCTAGAGCACAGGCTCAAGAGTTGTGGCACTCAGGCTTAGTTGCTCCGTGGTATGTGGAATCTTTCCAGGGCAGGGCTCGAACCTGTGTCCCCTGCATTAGCAGGCGGATTCTTTACCACTGTGCCACCTAGGAAGTCCCTGATTTTGTCTTTACTATATCCTGCAGGCCTTGCACCATGTATGCATCTGGCATATATGAGGTACTCAATATTTCATAATTTGAACTGAATCTCTTTATTAGCCAGTTGTTTAACATAGACTTATAATAATGATTATGAGGCTCTTGACAAATTTGAGGGGGCTTAAATATTAAGTATTTTAGTTATGTTCAACATAATTTTCATTATATCTGTATTGATATTTCAAGTTCTTTGAATGTTATATCAGACGAATAAGTACTCATTTCCCCAGAGTTCCACTAGCTGCCTGTGGGCTTACTTGTACGCATGTCTCAAAGAAAGAACTCCTTTTTTACAAAGGATGACAAAAGGACAGAACCATCCAAACATCAAGCAAAGAAGAGTTCTGAATGAGATGTCACCAGTCTAAGTGAATCAGACTTTGTTTTCAGTTTGCATCCTCCTTTGCTTCACTCACTTTGATTTTCTCCACCCCTGGCTACCAGCATAAGCTTCCCACATAAAATATTTGTCCATGTCTATGCAAAGATGTTATCGAAGTTCAGACTCATTCAAGATCATAAAAGAGAACCTCATTTGAGCTCTCTATAACAAAAGATGGTGGTTTCAGGGGTTGATTTTAAGAATATAATAATACATTTTAGAGACTTAAAAAAAGGGAGATACTACCAGACCTGGGGGAAGAATCAGAATAATAGACTTTATACAAAATAATTATCCTTCTTCCTTCTCTTCCTTCTACCCTCTCATGATTCTTGGCTTCATTCTTCTTTGCGTGTGCCAAGTTTTCTTTATTTTAGACCACATGGCAGAAAGTAATCATTCACAGTAACTTTTACTTATGACTCCATTCACAATAGAGTTGGGGTTTCTAAATTCAACTTTAAATTCCCCATTTTAAATTTAAGAGGGATGCTTATTGGCAGAGACTAGTTAGATTCTCAAAATAAGGCAGTCAATTATGGTTAAGGAGGCAGATTATGCTAAAACAGCATGGGTAGATTCACACACACACACACGTGTCTGATTTTGATGAAAACAGCAATGATAGAATCTCAAGTACAGTGGGTTTTATAATGCCACCCTCAATATCCATATCTATTGGAAACCTCAGAATGTGACCTTACTTGGAAATAGGTTCTTTGTAAATATAATTACAGTAAGGAATGAGATAGGAAATTATGCTGAATTAGGTTTAGGTCAAAACCCAGTGATAGTAACCTTCTTTATAAGAAATATAAAGGACACAAGGAGAGAGACATGGGAAGAAAGTGATATGAAGATGGAAGCAGAGATTAGTGATGTGCCTATAAGCCAAAGAATGTTAAGGATATTGTATAACCCCCAGAAACTAGGAGAGAGGCATGGGAAAGTTTCCCTCTCAGAGACGGCAAGACAAAGACCACGTAATGGCAAAATTACAACATTTTGACAGAATGAAATTATGACAGAGGGAACCAGCCCCGTTGAATCCTTGATTTCACACTTCTGACTTCATGAACTGTAAGAGAACAGATTTCTGTTGTCTTGCAACCCACCAAGTTTGTAGTAATTATTATTGCAGCCTAGGAAACTAATAGACCAAGAAAACAGAAAGGACTGAAGGAGACCGACTGAGGAGCTCCTTTTTTCCACCAAGAGACTTCCCTGCCTTCTCTCTAACAATGCATTCTGTATTTTAGTTTCGCCAGGTAAGCTATTTGGTTCCAATGTCCAACCTATATCATATTAATTTATGACTATAAAAGGATCTCCAGCAACTTAACACAGAATGATGCAATAATAGTTGATTACTATTGCTCAAAAGTTGCAAAAAAGCAGAAGATAACTACTCTTTATTTCTATTTCTTTACAGATTTAAACTCATGTAACTAAGCGATAATGTTTCCGCACTTTAAGGACAAAGTGTACTCAACAATTCTCACTTAAGCATTCATCACCAGACTTCAAGGTCCTTGCGTCATTTGAGATCGATTCAGTAAAAAGGCAACTAAAATGAAGTGCTTGAGCTGGTCCTTAAATATTCCTGTAGTCATTGCATACCTTTGCAAATAGCTTTTTAATGGCAAAATTGCCACATTATGATTGAATTTGCACTGAATAAATGAGGACATATTATCATCTCAGCCAATATTTGAGTGAGCGCAGGAGAATTTCAGCCAACGTGGATTTTATATGAGTTTGGCAGCAATGCAGTGCATGAAATGAGATAAATTTTGTTTTTTGTAAACTTTGTGTTATGTAAAATATAAGTTATGTAAAAATATAAGTACATATACATGAATTTAAAACAACTTTCATTTTATATAACTAGAATAAAAACTAAAATGGAAAGATGCCAGCATTTTTTTTTTTCTGTAGTAGAAAGTATACCGACCTTTCATTCATGGCTTAATCATGTCTCAAGTGTCCTGTGAAGAGAAAATCAAGCAGTAACATCTCATTTATCTGAAGATTACTTATCCTACAACTCAGCATTTGGAACATCAATGAGAACTTGGTAATAATGAGGAAAGGCCCATGAAAATAGAAAGAGATGTTTGTACATCTTTTGATTTGACTTGATTTAACAAAACACTTGATTTGGCCATTAACCAAGAAAGCAATTGCTATATAATTTTTTTTTTACTGTTACAGTAATAAAGCCCACCTATCTTTCTGACTATCAATGAATTAAAATTAATCAGAATTAAGGAGCTCTGGAGTTAGTCACAGTGATGACAGAAGGAAGTTAACAGCCAGGGAGCAACGAAGCAAACAGGTAATCCTTTAAAATACAGAAAGATGAGCTCTCTAAAATTATAGCAAAAAGACCGCCTGATTAATTTTGCAAATTCACAACTGCTCAAACCTCCCACAGTGTCATCTGAACACATATAAATGAAAGAACAAGCACTGCCAAACAAGATTGCCATAATTAAAAAAGAGATTTTTTTCATAGACTAGAAATGAAGTAATACCGTTACTAAACATTCTGTGCTAAGTCATGAAAATCAAAGGTCTGGGGAGGAGGGTCAGTGTCACACAATCTGTAATTTATTTGGGGGTGCTCATAAAACGTGTAACGGTAAAGAATCAGAAAATATAACATAATATAAGGCGAGGAATAAATTTATTGACTGAAAACTCAAGCTCTTATACATGAAGCTAATCTAGAATTCTGTAATGTATTTAATGAAATAAATACAGAAATAAATTAACCACATGGGATCAGAATCTAATAATAGGTGAAACATGCAAGAATCCTCTCTTGGGAGCCTTGTGTCATGGAAGGCCAAGGCTAAGCATCTTTACGACAATGATGTCTTCCCTGGATGTGTAATAAAGTAGTATCTGTCCAAAGATGGACTTACAGATAAGAATCACAAAGTACTGGAGGAAAACCAAAACAATGAAAGGGTAACACAACTGAGCAAAATACAGTTATAACTCAGAACACAGAGAAAAGTACAGCAATCTGTAAAGAACTTTAAAGTAATCAATTTAATGTCTTCTACAGAAAAATAAAAGTGAAAGCAACCAAAACAAGAATAAAAAATTATGACCCAGAACTTGATGGGTATTAAATAAGAAATACTTGAATAATTTACTACCTAGCCAACTGGAGAGACTTGAGACAAATAGTTAGCTGTAAAATCTGTCAAAATTTTCTTGAATATAGAGCAAAGAGATTAAAAAAATACAAAATATAAAAGAAAGTTAAAGTACATTAAAGATAGTAGGTTAATAAAATAAGTAAATTGGAAACAATAATAACAGTTGAGAGGTGAAATGGTACAGAGGAAATTATAAGTATGCTAAAAACTTGGTCTTGTCCCAAAGAAAGGCAGAACTACATATTTGTTTAAAAAAAGTTGATGCTTTGTGAATAAAGAGGTAAAAAAACCCAATCAACAAGAAGAAGAAAATGAGGAAGAAGAAGGGGAAGGAAAATAGATGGACTAGGAGGAGGAGGGGGAGGAGGAAGAAGAAATATTATGAATTAGACTGTAAAACTTCTAAACCTATAGAGAAAAAAAAATGGAAGAAATAAACAAGAACACCAAAGAAATCATACATTTAAGAAAAAGGAGGGATAGAAAAAAAAGTTTGATAAACATTAAAAAAAAAAACCACATGCTAAGATGGCAGAAATAATGTAAAGTATAGCATTAATTAAAATAGGCATATTTGAGTTGAAACTTATTAGAAAGCATGTTATAAATGGATTTTTTATTTTTTTAAGTTCTTTATTGAAATATAATTGCTTTACACTCTTGTACCAGCTTTTGAGCTACACCAAAGTGAATCAGATACACATATCCCCATATCCCCTCCCTCCCGCGACTCCCCTCCACACTCCCCATCCCAGCCCTCCAAGGCATCATCCATCATCGAGTTGATCTCCCTTTGTTATACAGCAACTTCCCACTGGCTATCTATTTTACAATTGGTAGTATATATATGTCTATGCTACTCTCTCACTTTGTCCCAGCTTCCCTTTCGCCCCCTGCCCCCCCCAACCCCGTGTCCTCCAGTCCATTCTCTGCATCTGCATCCTTATTCTTGTCCTGTCACTGGGTTCATCAGTACCATTTTTTTTTTTTTAAGATTACGTATATATGAGTTAGCATACAATATCTGTTTTTCTCTCTCTGGCTTACTTCACTCTGTAGGACAGACTCTAGGTCTATCCACCTCATTACATATAGCTCCATCTCATTCCTTTTTATAGCTGAGTAATATTCCATTGTATTTATATGCCACATCTTCTTTATCCATTCATTTGTTGATGGGCATTTAGGTTGCTTCCATGTCCTGGCTATTGTAAATAGTGCTGCAATGAACATTATGGTACATGCTCCTTTTTGGATTATGGTTTTCTCTGGGTATATGCCCAGTAGTAGGATTACTGGATCATATGGTAGTTCCATTTTCAGTTTTTTAAGGAATCTCCAAACTGTTTTCCATAGTGGCTGTACCAACTTACATTCCCACCAACAGTGCAGGAGAGTTCCCTTTTCTCCACACCCTCTCCAACATTTGTTATTTCTAGATTTTGTGATGATGGCCATTCTGACCAGTGTGAGGTGATACCTCATTGTGGCTTTGACTTGCATTTCTCTAATGATTAGTGATGTTGAGCATCTTTTCATGTGTTTGTTGGCCATCTGTATGTCTTCTGTGGAGAAATGTCTATTTCGGTCTTCTGCCCATTTGTGGATTGGGTTATTTGCTTTTTTGGTATTCAGCTGCATAAGCTGCTTGTATATTTTGGAGATTAATCCTTTGTCCATTGCTTCGTTGGCAAGTATTTTCTCCCATTCTGAGGGTTGCCTTCTTCTCTTGTTTATGGTTTCTTTCGCTGTGCAAAAGCTTTTAAGTTTCATGAGGTCCCATTTATTTATTCTTGATTTTATTTCCATGATTCTAGGAGGTGGGTCAAAAAGGTCTTGCTTTGATGTACGTCATAGAGTGTTCTGCCTATGTGTTCCTCTAGGAGTTTTATAGTGTCTGGCCTTACGTTTAGGTCTTTAATCCATTTGGAGTTTATTTTTGTGTATGGTGTTAGGAAGTGTTCTCATTTCATTCTTTTACATGTTTCTGTCCAATGTTCCCAGCACGACTTATTGAAGAGGCTGTCTTTTTTCCATTGTATATTCTTGCCTCCTTTGTCAAAGATAAGCTGCCCATCTGTGCTTGGGTTTACCTCTGAGTTCTCTATTCTGTTCCATTGATCTTCCTTGCTATTTTTGTGCCAGTACCATACTCTCTTGATCACTGCGGCCTTGTAGTATAGTTTGAAGTCAGGAAGCCTAATTCCACCAACTCCGTCTTTCCTTCTCAAGATTGCTTTCGCTATTCAGGGTCTTTTGTATTTCCATACAAATCATAAGATTTCTTGTTCTAGTTCTGTGAAAAATGCCATTGGTAATTTGATCGGGATTGCATTAAATCTGTAACTTGCTTTGGGTAGTACAGTCATTTTCACAATGTTGATTCTTCCAATCCAAGAACATGGTATGTCCCTCCATCTGTTTGTATCGTCTTAGATTTCTTTCAGCAGTGTCTTATATTTTCTGTATACAGGTCTTTTCCCTCCTAAGGCAGGTTTATTCCTAGGTATTTTACTCTTTTTGTTGCAATGGTAAATGGGAGAGTTTCCTTAATTTCTCTTTCTGCTTTTTCGTTGTTAGTTTATAGGAATGCAAGAGATTTCTGCACATTAATTTTGTATCCTGCTACTTTACTAAATTCATCAACTAATGCTAGCAGTTTTCTGGTAGAGTCTTTAGGGTTTTCTATGTATAATATCATGTCTTCTGCAAAGAGTGACAGTTTTACTTCTTTTCCAATTTGGATTCCTTTTATTTCATTTTCTTCTCTGATTGCTGTGGCTAACACTTCCAAAACTATGTTGAATAATAATGGTGAGAGTGGGCACCCTTGTCTTGTTCCTGTTCTTAGAGGGAATGCTTTCAGTTTTTCACCATAAATGGATTTTTTTACTGTGGCTAGTATCTGCTCATACAGGACAAGCTTAAAAGAAAAAAAAAGTTCCAAAAAAAGAATGTAAACATGTAATGATCTGAAAACAGTTCAGTAATTATTTTTTAAGCTCTTTATTAGAATATAATTGCTTTACACTTTTGTACCAGCTTTTGAGGTACACCAAAGTGAATCAGCTGTATTTATACATATATCCCCATATATCCCCTCCCTCCCGCGACTCCCTCCTGCTCTCCCTGTCCTGGCCCTCTAAGGCATCACCCATCATCGAGTTGATCTCCCTTTGTTATACAGCAACTTCTCACTAGCTATCTATTTTACAGTTTGTAGTGTATCTATGTCTATGCTACTCTCTCACTTCGTCCCAGCTTCCCCTTTGCCCCCCATCCCCCCAACCCCATGTCCTCCAGTCCATTCTCTGCATCTGCATCCTTATTCTTGCCCTGTCACTTTAAAGGAGTCTGAGTTTCTAATGGTTGTGAAGACTCTTCCAGCCTTAGATGGCCTAGGTTTTTAAGAGAGAGAAATGTGTGTCTTGCTTAAGCCACAGTTATTTTTGCTTTATGTCGTTTTTATCACTTGATGTAATATTCTTATAACCAATATATACTATGAGATATTGAAGTAAAGTGCCTATCCCATGCTTATAAAAGGATTGATCCATAAAGACAATAATACTTATGAACTTGGATGTAGCTAACAATAGGGTCTTAAAATAATTAAATCCAAATAATGAAAAACAAGGAGAAGTTGAAAAATTTCCAGTTCCTGGAGGGCAACTTTAATACAGTGTTCTCATATACTTACATTTCAAACAAGTAAAAAATAAATAAGAACACATAGGACTGAAATAACCAGGGTTGTTACTAAAAAATATTTAACAGCTAAAGTAACAAAGGCATTGATTAATCATATGAAAATGTCAACAAAGTAGAAAAGATGTTAGATTTTAACAATCAGTTTGAAGTACAAAGTCTGAATCAACTATCAACCATGAGAATAAACAAAAAAAATTAGCTGCATAGCTGTACTATACAAAGAGAAAACACTTATTATCTTCAATCCCACATTAAATGGCATTATCAATTATCAATCCTATGTCAATATTGACCAGCTACTAGAACGTAAAAGAATCTTCAATCAATATTATACAAAGTATATTCCCTAACTGAAATTAAATAAAATTAGAAATCACATAAATTCATTTGCCCCACTTATTTGAGATACTGGAATACATACTTTTCTTTAATTCATGATTATATTTGTTATATATTGCTGTATAACAAATTACCCCAATATTTAACAGTTCAAAACATAAATACTTGTTATATTACGGTTTCTCTGGGTCTGGCATTAAGCTGCTTCTTAGCTGGGTGCCTCTGGGTTGGAGTCACCCATAAGGCTATAATCAAGGTATCATCTGGGGTTATAGTTATCTGAAGGCTCAACTTAGAGAGAATCTACTTCCAAGTTCACACAAGTGGTTGTTCCCAGTCCTCAGAGAATCCACTTTCAAGTCCATTCATGTGACCACGGCAATCCTCAGTTTCTCCCTGTTTGCCAGAGACATCAGTTCCTGCCATGAGGGTTTCTACATGGGGAAGCTCACAACATGGCAGCTGGCTTTTGCTCAGAATGAGGCAACAAGAGAGAGAGAGTGAGCAAGACATAGGCCAGTCAGTCTCTTTGTAACAGAATCTCAGAAGTGGCATCTATAACTTCGGAACTACTATTTATTTGAAGGATGTCACTCAAAGAAAGAGGAATTACTCATGGGCACAACACTAGGAGGCAAGAGTCTTTGGGTCCATCTTAGAGGCTTCCTGCCACAATGGTTTAAGAGAAAGTAAAAGTAGAAAATCTAAATTTATGACTGAATGAAAGAGCATTACATATCTAAAACTGTGGATACAGCCTAAGCATTAGTGGGGAAAATTCTTTCAAAATGTGGAAAAGTAAGATAAATCATCTAAGTATTAAACTCAAAAAGATAGAAAAGCCAAAACAACTAAAGAAAACTGAAGAGAAAAACTTTTAAAGGTAAAAATCAATGAAATAGGAAAAAATGTTGAGCAATTAAACAGTGGTTGAATAGATGAACTGGTCAGTAAGTGGTATGGAAAAACATTACAAAAATAATTTAAAAAACCCATTTATACCTCTTCCCATATACCAAGAAGAATTCTATATAGAGAAAATACATAAATAAAAATAACCTAACTTTTAATAACCTATATGAAAATATGGGGGGGGGTATTTTTATAACCTAAGAGAGAGGCAATCTTTCTAAATAAACTACAGCATAATTCAGAAATCCTAACAAAATCAAATGTGAAAAATTCAATTTCTTAAAACATAAAAAGTATAGTAATAATAATGATAAATTCAAAAATTATGATCCAGGAAATATGCCTTAATTCATCTTTTAAAAAGGCTACTCTACCTAAAGTTAGAGAAAAAGATCAACTACCAAAAAAATGGGCAAAGGATATGAACACTCATTTCAAAGAAAGAGAAATATAAATGGCTCAAACATATGAAATATTTTTAATTTAACTCATAAAATAAGAAACACAAACTATATATAAATTATGCTTTGTATTTATCAAATAAGCAAAATTCTTAAATTTGGTAACATAATCAAATTCTATTGGAGAATTTGTGTGCAAACAATTTTATGTATTTTTTTTTTAATTTTATGTATTGTTAACCCAGCTATACCAACTCTTATTAATTCCCCTACAAACACATTCACGTGATGTGGAATGATTTATGCTCAGAGTTGTAACATTCTTTGGAAGAGCAAAAGGATGGAAACAATCTAAATGAGAAGAAAAAATAATTCAGTGAAGAAATTATATTATATTCAGACAATGGAATGTTATGTAGATGTAAGAGATAAGAAGCCTTTTATGAATTGACATAAAGATTTCCAAGATATATTGCTATGTCATAACAGTGAATAATAGTACGTATATGTAACCAACTATGTAAAAAAGTTAGAAAAGGTAACATATATTTGCATTGGTTTGAAATGAATAAAATAACCTGGAAGGATAAACAAGAAGCCAGTAGCAATAGTTATGTGCTAAGGACTGTAAGAAGTGTTCGTGTGAAAACAAAATTGGGAAAAGACACATTGTAGAAGATTTTAAATTTTGTGATACTTGACTTCCACATTAAGTGGGCAACATGATTATATTATTGAAACTTACATGCTTTAAAAATATTATTTTAAAAAATAGAAATAAAGTAGGAAAAATGTTAAGGTAAAAGCAATAAATTAAACAGAAAATACGAATATGTCGGCTAAAACATTCTACATTATCAGGAGTTGGCCAGGCTGTGAGGAAAGGCAGAATAGGCTAGTATCAATATTTCATTGGGGGAATATGTGAATTACAGCTACTCCTGAGAACAACAGCTACTACTAAAATGGAAAATTACCATTTCCCATACAGTTTTCTTCTAGCTACATCTATTAGAGGTATATTTACACATATGCACAAATATGCACAATAAATCTTAGGCACAAATATGCTCACTGTGACATTATCTGTAATAACAAAAAACTTGGTAGCCATCTAAATGTCCACCGGAAGAGAAATAAATAGCGGTATACCCAAAAATGGAATGCTACATCAGTTAAAAAGTAAATTTGAGCTACGCATGTCAACCTGGAAAACATTCCATCATTACAATAATTCCCTTTCATCCACCCTCATCTTCCTTGCCAGGTTATCCCTCCACAGCACTCATACGCGAAAGCCCAACTCTCCCTCCGCTCAACTTGAATACAGAAAATACGCAATGATTGTGACTAGTTAAGCTCACTTATCAATTCACACTGCAATTCTGTTATCAATTAGTACAGCAATTCTGCTATGTATCTGTATTCCAACTAATCACTTACTCTCCTAAAGGATATTTTCACACTTTATTCTCTCTCCCCAACCTTCAACTATATTTACACTCAGCTGATTATTTTAGCCCCTATTTCACTGAGAAATAATAAAATCTGCAAATAACTTTATCATATCCTTATCACATTGACTAATTTACCATCATCTGTACCAGTATACTCTGCCTTCTCTTCTACTATTGGATAAGTTGTCCACGTAAAGCCAACTCATCCATTCATGCACTATGTCCAATCATTTTTATCCTGCATCATTTTTCCCGTCAACATACAGACATCTTAAAAAGAAAACGCTCATGACCTCTATATCTCCTTTAGCTAATGCTTTGTTTTTTTCTGAACTCCTTTTATATTAATTGTCTATTAAAACATAATTGTCTATTTAAAAAGTGTGCCTTAAAAATATTACAAACTTAGTGGTATAAAACAAGGCAAATAATTATCTCATAATTTCTATGGGTCAGGAGTCAAGCATGGGTTAGCTGGGTTCTCTACTCAGGCTCTCATTGGGTTGAATCAAGAAGTCAGCTGGGACTGTGATTTCAAATGAGAATTGGGATCCTCTTCTAAGCTCACTAGTTCCTGTCAGAATTCAATTCCATGGAGTTGTAGGACTGAGTTCCATGTTTTTTTGCTAGCTGTTTGCTGGAGGTCCCTCTAAGCTCCTAGAAGACTCCAGCTCATAGACTCTCTCAGAATATAGCAGTTTGCTTTTTCTTCAAGGCCAGGAGATGAATTTACCTCACACATCGAATCTGTGATTTCAGGAGAGGCCTTGTCCCTTTTAGACTTCATTTCATTATGCCAGGGCCACCTGAATTTTTTTCTTTTTGATTAACTCAAAGTGAACTAATTTAGTACCTTAACTGCAAATGCAAAAATTTCTTCACCTTTGTAATATAAACTAATGGGGTGAAATCCATCATATATGCAGTTACATCTACACTCAAGGAGAGATGACACAGAGTACAAACACCAAGGGTGGGTAAGCTCAGATGTATCAAGAATCATTTCTGAATTTTGCCTACCACACCTTTGATGTAAAATTCTTTTATTTGTCACCAATTCACCTAGCCTTGAGCCCTCTCTAAATAGGCTTTCATCCATACCACTCTATTAAATTGACTCCTGTAAAAGTTATCAATGATATTCATGTTACTAATTCTATTGGTCAGTTGAATCCTCATTTTAGTTTATTTGCCTTCAGGATTTGGCATATTTAATCACATTCTCCTTCTTGAAACACTTTCTAGATTGAGATTTCAAGGCGTCACATTCTCCTGCCTCTCCTCCTATCTCACTGAGTGCTCCTCCTCATCCTTCTTGAGAATCTCTATATGTTGATGACTCCCAAATATATGCCTCCATTTTCGACATTTCTCTTGAAATCCAGATTCTTATATCTTGCTGTCACGTACCATCTTCATTTAGATTTCTTTCTAAAAAGCATTAATTAATAAACTGACCAAAAGTAATATCCTAGTTATCCCAGTTCTCAAATATGTTTGCACTGTTCCTCGACTCAGTGAATTTTAAGTTCAGTATTCAAATTGCTCAGGTCCAAACCCATGGAATCATTGACATTTCTTTTTCTCTCATACCACAGTCAGGACACTGAGGGATGCTTTTAGCTATATGTTAGATATATCCTGTATCCAACCACATCCTAAAATCTCTACCACAAATGTGTGTGGAAAAAAAGAGAAAATATATCATTTAAGGGGTTTATAAATCAATCTAACATACAAATCCTAGTCAAATAGTTTCTTGTTTAAAATTATTAATATTCCCATTTACTTTAGGATAAAATTAAAACTATTTTTTATGATCCCTATCTGGACCTTACTTATCTTTCTAGCTTTGTCTCTGAGTACCTAAGTTTATATCTTACAATTAATGACACTGAATTGCTCATATTTCCTGGAGCAGGCAGAGTTTTCTCTGATAGAAACATCATCTAATCCCTCTTTTCTACATGAATCCTAATATTCCTTCAGTACCTCTGCTCATTCGCCACAAATTGAAGAACCATGGACCACACAAATATATTACTTTTCCAACTCATTCAATGGCAAAATTAAATAGAAAAATGATAAAAGTCCAAGTTCACATGTGATGGACGTCTCAACACACTACTTGAAATAGGTCCCTGTAAACTTATCAGGGAATAAGATTTCAAAAGTACCATGAAGATCAACCAAAATTCTTCCAGAATCTATTTGATTTTCTCATATATACTGATCTAAAGGCAATATCAAAATTCATTAAGATCAGATACATATATTACTACTTTCAACCACATACTTTGAGGCATTTAATTATTAGCACTCTGGTCTTAGAGAAGAGAAATTAATTTGTGATATGCAGAATAACAGCTCCCCCAAATATGTCCGTATCTTAATTCCTGGAACATGTGAGTATGTTATGTCACTTGGCAAAAGGGAATTAGGTTCACAGATAGAATGAAGAGTGCACCCAGCTAACTTTAAGTAAAAAATGTTATCCTAGAATGTCTAGATATGACCAAGGTAATCTCAATGATTCTTCAAAGTTGAAGATGGAGGCAGAAAAAGAGAACATGATGACAGAAACAGTGAGAACAATTGCCATTTGGCATAAAGTCTATTGTTCTAATTGTTTTCTGGGGTCTGATGGTATTTCTCTTTTTTTAATTTGTGATATATTGTTGTATTCTTACAATAAATGCCACAAACTCACCTTCTTTTGCTTCAGAGAGCTTGAGTTCTGTTATATGATTCCAAATAAGTCTGAGCTTTTAACATGATCTAGAAAAACAAACAAAAAACCCCCAAGAACATAAACATGTAAATCATGAACTGGGAGGAAAACATTTGGAAAAAATACATCTGACAAAGAACTTGAATCAAGAATATATAAAATACTCCTGCAACTGAACAACAACAAACAAAAACATAAAAATGAACAAAGAATTAAATAGACAATTCAAAAGACAACATATGAATAGTCAAAAAGCACATAAAGATGTATAATCTCTTTGCTTATCATGGAAATGCAAATTAAACCACAGTGTGATACCATTACACATCAGAAAGAATAGCTAAATTTAAAATGACTCTCAATTATGTTTGTTGGCAAAAATGTGTAGCAATTGGAACTCTGATACAATGATTGCAAGAATGTAAAAAAAAGTAAAACCATTTTGGCAGAGTGTTTGGCAGTTTCCTGTCCTCTTAAGCATACACCTACAATATGACCCCAAAATTCCATTCCCAAGAAAATTTAAAATTTAAGTGTCTATAAAGACAAACAAATAAACTTATATTTGAATGTCCATAGAGACTATACATAATAGCCCCAAGATGGATAGAATTCAAATGTCCATCCACAGGAGAATGAATATAAAAATTGAGTTATATTCTTAAAATGGAATAAAATGTAAAAATAAAAAGGGAAGAATTAGTGTTATTTGCAGTAACATACATGAATAGCAAATTTATGCTGAGTGAGAGCAGACAGGCAAAAAGGGTATATATTGTATGATTCCATTTTAATGAAATTCTAGAACAGGCAAATCTAATTATGATGAAAGAAATTCAGAACAATGGCAGGTAGGGGTGGGGGATTATTTTTTTGTGGTAATGAAAATGCTATCTTCATAAGGGTTTAAGTTATATGGATGCTACTTGTCAAAACTCAGTGTATTGTACAGTTATAATCTGCAGGTCACTATGTATAGTGTATCTTATACATAGTGACCTGTATGTCACTATGTATAGTATATCTTATACATAGTGACCTGTATATCTTACTTTAAGAACACAAAGCACTAAAAGCAAGTAGACTCTCTTCTTATATATACCCACAAAAATTTTCTTCTCATAAAATGGGAATTTGAGTAATCATAAAAAAGTTTGTATTTTTGTAGGGTGTGTATGTGTGTGTGTGTGTGTGTTTGTGTGTGTTCTAAGGAATACAATTGTTTGAAATGTGTCCAACCAGGTAATATTTGTTATGTAACTGATTAACGTTTGAACACACAGTATGTATAATATGATCAAAACTCTACCTGCTTTTTCTTGTAATTTGAGGAGAAAATGTTGGGAGTTAGGTAACTCTGCAGCTGTTACTGTCCTCAGTTACAAAGAAGCCCCCCATGTCAGCATTTTTTAAATTTCCATAGATGATTGTAATGGACAGCCAAGTTGGAAACTGATTTTATTCATTGCCTCTGAAATAAACTGAAGGAGATAAGCCCCTGAAGTGTATTATTTGGACAAAAATGTCTGACAAGAGTAGAGAAGCAATGGAGATAGTTTCAGAGAATTCAGGGGATGTTAGGGAGGACTTGGGTACAAATTAATAAAGGTCACACTATAGTCATTTTAAAAATTTTAATTGCTTGTTGTATATATATATATATATATATATATATATATATATATATATACACATACATATTTTGGACAAAATTATAGATTGGAAATATAAGTCTCTTCCTTAGATGTCTTTTCCATACACTTATAAGCAAGGTAAGATAGTAGTGCCATTTAGCCATAGGACTAAGCCATGTTCTCTGAGAGAGTGATACCAGAAAATTAGCTGATATTTTCATTATCTTTTTTCTATCCTTTATATAATTATCCCATGTTTTTTCTTCTAATTCAGATGAAGATTTGGAATTATATCATCTAATACATCAAATATAAATTAAGTATAAAAGTTAGGTAGACCAACACCTCCCCATTCTACTTTCTGCTTCTATGAGTTTGACTATTTTAGATTTCTTGTAAAACAATCATGTAGTGTTTGTCCTTCTGTGTGATTTATTTCACTGAGGATAATGTCCTCCAGTGCCACCCATGTCACAAATGGCAGGATTTCCTTCTTTTTTAAGACTGAATAATATTCTATTGTATGTGTATATCACATTTTACTTATCAATTCATCTGTCAATGGATATTCAATTTGTTTCTATACCTTGGCTGTTGAGAATACTGCTGCAATGAACATAGGAGAGCAGATATCTCTTTGACGTCCATATTTTGATTATTTTGGATATATTCCCAGAAATGGGGCTGCTGGACCACGTGGTAATTCTATTTATAATTTTTTGAGCAACCTCCATACTATTTTTCATAGTGGCTGTAACAACTTACATCACCACCAACAGTGCACAAGGGGTTTCTTTTCTTCAAATTCTCACCAATACTTGTTATCTGTTGTCCTTTTGCTAACAGCCATTCTAACAGGTGTGAGTTGATATCTTACTGCGGTTTTGATTTGCATTTTCCTGATGATTAGTGGCATTGAGCACCTTTTCATATACAAGTTATTTCTTTGGAGAAATGCCTGTTCATGTCATTTGTCTGTTTTTAACTGGATTATTTGTTGTTTTGTTATTGAGTTGTAGGGGTTCTTTATATATTTTGCATGTTACCTATTAGATATATGATTTTCAAATATTTTCTCCCACTCTGTAGGTTGACTTTTCATTTTGTTGATTGTTTCCTTTGCTGTGCAGAAGCTTTTTAGCTATTGGTCAAAAGGTACAAATCTTCAGTTATGCAAGATGATTAAGTTCTGGAGATCTAAAGTTGACAATACTGTAACATACACTTAAAATTTTTCTGAGGGTAGATCTTATGTTAAGTGCTCTTACCACAAAAGAAAAAAAATTAATTAGAAAACAAAAATAAATGGAAGAGGAGGAAACTCTGGAAGGTGATGGATATGTTCATGATCTTGACTGAGGTGATGGTTTCATGGGTATACATTATCTCCAAATGCTTCAAGTTGTATACACTAATTATGTACAGTTTTATACATGTCAATCATATCTCAATAAAGTGTTTTTTAATTGAGTTACAAAGCCCAAAATAGATTATTTGCCAAAAGGGGTTTGGGACTTCCTAGGTGGCACAGTGGTTAAGAATCTGCCTGCCAACGCAGGGGACACGGGTTCGATCCCTGCCCCAGGAAGATACCACATGCCACGGAGCAACTAAGCCCATGTGTCACAACTATTGAGCCCATGTTTCACAACTACTGAAGCTTGCATGCCTAGAGCCCATGCTCCGCAACAAAAGAAGCCACCACAATGAGGAGTCTGCACACCACAATGGAGAGTAGCCCCTGCTCACCACAACTAGAGAAAGCTCATGTGCAGCAATGAAGACCCAATACAACCAATAAATAAATAAATAAATAAATTTATTTAAAAAAAAGGCGGTTAGATATATTTTAGAAATAAAATTCCTTTTTACTAACAACAACTTTACTTCTGATTGCTATGAAATTGGGAACTTCTGAGCCAGCTATGAAGAAATAATGGAAAATCATACTTTAAAATGTAACACAATCAGTCAGCAATAAGTCTTTCAAAGCAGTATTTTCCCATTAACTCTATGTATGAAATTTAACTGCAACTGTAATTGGGGGAGGGGAAAATCAGTTCACATACATATCCATAATACCTGCAGAGGTTGTTTTGGTTTGGTTTGGTTTTTGGTTTTGTCGTTTTTACTTTGGCCATTATAGGAATAACAAATGTTAAAATCAGTGGGCAAAAGTTAGAGGAAAAAGAGGATTTTTGCATAGCTTCAAAGTATCTCCTCAGATACTGATCAAAGGGTAAAATAGTTCCTTTACAATGGAGAAGCCTGGGGCAGACACCACCTTAATAATCAAATGCTATGGTTAACAACAGTAGCAAGACATGTCAACATTATCTACTCTAAATATGAGAAAAAAACAGACATGCCAAACTGAATAATAATCTCAAATTATTCTGCAAAATAACTAACCAGTACTCACACACAGAAATATAAAGTCATGAAAAACAAGAAAAGACTGAAAAGCTGTCACAGATTGGGGGAGAATAAGGTGACACAACTAAATACAATGCAGGATTTTTGACTGGATCTTAGAACAGAAAAAAGCATTATGGGATGTCATTAGTGAAATGCTAATAAGGACTTTTAAGTTAATAATATTGTATCAGTGTTTATTTAATAGTTACTAATATTGTATCAATGTTAATTTCATGATTATAATACTTGCACGTGATTATGTAAGTTGTTAATATTTGGAAGAAACTGGGTGAAGGGTATATATACATGAATGCTCTGGACTACTTTTGTGAACTTTCTGTAAATCTAAAATTATTTCCATCCTTGAAAAGCTAAACATATAACTACCATATGACCTAGCAATCACACTACTGGGCATATACCAAGAGAAAACCGTAATTCAAAAAGACACATGTATTCCAATGTTCATTGCAGCACAATTTACAATAGCCAGGACATGGAAGCAACCTAAATGTCCATCGAAAGAGGAATGGATAAAGAAGATGTGGTACATATATGCAAAGGAATATTATTCAGCCAAAAAAGGAAAGAAGTTGAGTCATTTGCAGAGATGTGTATGGACCTAGAGACTACCGTACAGAGTGAAGTAAGTCAGAAAGAGAAAAACAAATGTCACTTATTAAAGCATTTAATAAGGAACTGCTTTGTTGCTGAGGAGCTGAGTCTCCTATATTGATGTTTTTCTCTTTGACAGACAAACATCTGTTCGAGTTCATATCCACATTTTCACTACGGCTTCCTCTGTCATGACTGAAGAGATTCTGACACCTGTATTTGAACTTATTTCACATTTCCCCTACTGTATCCATTGATTATGGAATCTAGAAGAATGGTATAGATGATATTATTTGAAAAGCAGTAATAGAGACACAAACGTAGAGAACAAACCTATGGATACCAAGGGGGAGGGGGGGTTTGGATGAATGGGGAGATGGGGATTGATATATATACACTATTGATATTATGTATAAAATAGATAACTAGTGAGAAACTACTGTATAGCTCAGGGAACTCTACTTAGTGCTCTGTGGTGAGCTAAATGGGAAGGAAATCCAAAAAAGAGGGTATATATGTATACACATATACTGATTCACTGTGCTGTATGGTAGAAACTAACACAACATTGTAAAGTAACTATACTCCAATAAAAATTAAGTTAAAAAAGTAAAAACTGTAATTTCCAATTTTTTTTTTTTTAATAATAACAGAACAATCTAGGATCTAACAGCCTCACCTCTGGATCCTCAAAGCATTTATATTACATCTTTTTCCCAGCTCATACTTCAATTTAGTATTTCCCTATTTCCCATTCTAAAACTATGAGCATTTGTAGAATGGGAGAATGACCGTCTTATTTTCCTTAGAGGCAGAAAGCTTTACCTGTTGCTCTATTGCTGAGACTGATAAATATCTCAGAGTTCTACCTCTACAACATGACACCTTTGTGTTGCCCTTACATTTCCCCACCTCCTGCGCTCTCCTCACTGACCCTCTCCACACACACACAAAATGAAGTGGCTGTAAAGTTGGTGGCATTTGTTATTCTCTGCAGAACAAAAACATTTTATAGTGCAGGTCAAAAATTAATGCTTTCAAAATGAAGCTTTAGTCTGGCAAGGAGACCCCTGAAGTCAGGTGTGTCCAACTGTTCAACAAACAAAGAAGCAAGTAGATTCTGAAAAATCAGTGAAGATCTGCCTGAGAAAGTTACTGCCTTCAATAGAAGAAGCTGTGTTCCTGAAAATACATCCTGTCTCTACCAACTGCCACTAAAGCAAACTTACACTATTTCTCAAAATTTTCATCATTCCCCCAAGATCTACCCATGTGAGTTAAAAATAATCATAACCTTCTTTAAACTTTGTTCATACAGTTTGTCCCAAATGTACCATATTTCAAATATTGCTCTGAACTCTCATTGCTTAGGAACTTATCTCCTCTAGATATCTAGAATGTAAGTTTCTTGAGAGCAGCCCCATGTCTTAATCACTTCTATTTCCTCATAATAACTAGTATCATAGCAAATGCCACATGAGAATTTGAGGAAATATTTATCTTGGTTTTCACTAATATATGAGAATCCATTTATTAGTTTTTAAAAATTCATTCAAATTATAGATCACTAGAGACAATTTTGTGTCTATTTTGAAAATATCCTTGAGATTTTTCTCAGTTTGAAACACTGTGAAAAAGCAGTTCTCCATACAGTCAAGAGAAACTCTCTCTTGATATGGTTCACTGAACGAAACTGGAACATAGGTCAATTAACCCATTCTATTCCATGAAGACAGAATGAAAAGTCATATGAACTTTTGCAGTTAGGACAACCAAAAGAGAATTGTAGATGATTCATCATATCCAAATAGGGGACTATCTTCAGCACAGATTTGTTCTTCAGATTTGTTAATTCTGAAGGGCTTGTGGTGATTTACAGGGCAGATTCCATTTCCATGAAAGGAAAATGATGTATATAAATCCTGAACCCAAAGAAGTGTAGAGAGTAATATCACCTCTGGACTAATATGTGGGAGGGAAATAGGGAGGGGAGCAGGGCAAATACCAAAGTCACATCTTAACATCAAATGCCTTGCAGTAAACAAGTGATTTCATAATATCAATAACACACACATTAAACATTTAATACTCATCGAATATTTCTAGATTTCTACGGTGCTTCTTGCATATTATTCAAACACTAATGGTGTTAATGGAAAAAGAATTAAAATGAGTAATAAATAATACTTATGACTTCTCCAGATAAACTACTGAGGCTTTCCTAAGTACAGAAGCAATTTGAAAAAAGAAAATTTATTTAACTGAAATGCCTGAGAATTTTGGCAACTCTACAAAACAAATTCTGCATAGCACCAAGACTGGATGCTATGAAAGTGATGTTCAAGAGAAGATGATGTCCAGTGTTTAAAAAGGAATTACTGTGGTACATGACTACTAATTGTACTGGTAAATTATTTTTAAACTGTTATATAAATTATATGGCATGTCCTCAGTGCTAGGAAGTTTCTGAAACTGTTTTGATACCTTTTATTTTCTTTCTCATTTACACAGGGAATAAACCAATTTTTACTAAGCTGGATTTGGAAGACATCCAGTTCCAAGCAGAGGAGATAGTGCAAGTGTTACTTATGGGCTGTGCTTCTTACATCTACTCAAATAAATTGTTTTCAATTTTGGAACACTCCAAATTAAATTCATAGTAAGGTAGGCTTAAAATGAAAAATACATAAATAAACATTAAAAAGAGATTTACCTTATATTTTTTAAAGTTGCTACTTCTTTATTATTACATATGATAACTTTGAAACAATATCCTATGTACTTTTAAAGAGTTGTAGAGTGAACAAAGGATGGGGTACAACACACAACATGATTAGGAAAGAAGCTCTGTGATGGTTAATTTTTTGTGTCAACTTGGCTGGGCCACAGTGCCCAGATATTTATTTGAACATTATTCTTGATAATTCTGTGAGGGTGATTTGGATAAGATTTACATTAAATTGGTAGGCTTTGAGTAAAGCAGATTGTTCTCCCTAATGTGGCTGGCCAGTTGAAGGCCTAAACAGAACAAAAGACCGCTGCAGCTTGATAGCCTTTGGACTTGAACTGCAACATCAGCTCTTTGCTGGATCTCCAGGCTGCTGGGCTACCCTACTGATCTTGGACTTGCTAGCCTCTATAACTGTATTAGCTACTTCCTTTAAAAGAAATCTCTTTATAAACACACACACACATGGCCTATTGGTTCTGTTTCTGAATAACCTTGACTAACACAAGCTATATCTGAAGCACGGCCTCAACATTAAGGGCCCTGTTATTTGAGGTTATTTGAGATATGGGGTAATCAACCTTCTTTACAGGATGACAAAGATCCTGTTGAAATAAGAACAAGAAATCTGTTTGGCAATCATTACAAATTGGTCCAGGGATGGTGAAAAGAGAAAAATCATCTAACCTCCTTTATTTTAGAAAAACCATTCCTCTTATGACAGTGTTTCACATTCTGCACTTAAAAGATGAATGACAAATGGTGATGAATAACAAACATTCCATTGAGTTACCCAATGGTACCCTACTGGTAACCAAGTCCAGAGATTTTTGACCCCAATTTGACATTTTGGATCAGATAATTCTTTGTTGTGGGTACCCCTCCCATGCATTATAGCAGCATTCTTGGCCCTTCCTCAATAAATCCTAGGAGCTTTTCCAAATTGTGATAATAAAAAAATGTGTTCAGATATTGACAAATTGCCTTTGGCTGAGAGTGACTGGCCTAGAGCAAAGCTGCTATCTTAGTCTGCTCAGGCTTCCATAAATAAAAGCCCAGCGTGGGTGACATAAACAATAGAAATGAATATTCTCACAGTTCTGGATGCTTGAAGTCCTAGATCAGGGTGCCAGTATGGTCAGTTTCTGGTTGTTCTCATATGATGGAGAAAAAGAGAAAGAGAAAGAGAGAGGGGAGAGAGAGGAAGAGAATATGAGAGAAGGAACACTCTCTGGTGTCTCTTATAACAAGGAAATTAATCCCACCATGCGCCACTCTCACAATATGATCTCAACATCCCTACTTTCCAAAGTCCGCATATTCAAATACTAATACTATCACATTGAGTGTTAGGGCTTCAACATATATAAACTTGAGGGGACATAATTGAGTCCATAGCAGCTGCCCTTGGAAAGTTTGAAAGTATTTGAAACCTCATATTTCATGTCAAGTTGATATTAAAATTCTTATTATGTCAATGTTTCTTTCTAATATAAAAATAATGAGACTTCGTTGATGAAATCCTTAAGGAAAAGTAAGATTATCCTGTGGCTCCCTTCATATAACTCCAGGAAGAGGAGGCCCAACTTCAACAATCACATGCATAAAGAAACTAAAGATCAGGTCTTACTGTGCACTTCTTACTATTATTATCTCCAGCATTAGTGTTTTTTAGAAATGTCTTTGTAGAAAATAAATAGACTAGATGATTTCTAAAATTTCTTCCATTTCTTAAAAACCTGCATATCTGTGAATTTTTGAAAAAATGGTTGCAGAAACTTGGAGTGATTCATTATTTTAAAAGGACCTTGTGAGTAGATAGTAGATAGTTTAAAATATGTGAGAAGTTATCAAGTAAATAAGAGTTTACTTTTTCTGTGTACTTCTAGAAAGCAAAATTAGGACTAATGGGTTCAGGTTACAGAGAGGTGAGGGGGTACAAATTTCAACTCAATATAAGAAAAAAAACTTTCTTACACTCAAAGCTGCTAAAGTGGAATGAGATGTTTGATGAGACAGTAAGTTCCAAGTCATTTAAAGTGCTTGAGCTGATAAATCATTTTAGTGGATGATGTAAAGGGATTTATGAATTAGAAAGACTAGATTGCTTTTGAGGTCTCTTTCAGCCTTAAAATTACATGATTCTAAAGAGGTCCTTTTAAAAAATAATAATGTGACAATAAAGAGATCCTTTTAAAAAATAATAATGTGAAAATAAAATTGTGTGTTTTTTTTTTTTTCTAATTTGCCATACAAAAACAAGCAAAGAAAAGAAAAACACTAAGTGCCAAATGTGGTAATTGTTCTCAACTAAAACAATGCCCTTGGCAAATTAAGATTCTCTCTGTGATATACTTTCAAGAAAGTGAGGTCTACAATCAGGGTCACTTGCTGGAATCTCTCTCACATCAGATTAGGCCTAAAGTCACGGTGGGGAGCTTTTGCATCCGTCCTCTCTTCTGGGGCTGCACACTTGCCTGTTCTATGCCCACAGAGAAGAAGAGAGCTGCAATCAGAGTCACAGTGAGAGAAAAGTGACTCCAGCGACACCAATTCTGAACTTACTTTTTCACAAATGAACAATCAAGGAAGTTTAACAGGTTCATCTGATCCTTAGATAATCAGCTCACATACAAACTCCTTCACTTTTTCAGTCATTCACCAATTTGTGACATATCAGTTGCACCATTTCTAAGTGGCTACAAACTTTTCATTAACCTCTGGTTAAATTTTTTAATGTGAGAATGTTTCAGGACTAATTAATTATAGTCAAAGAATTCCTTGACTGTTTTTACATCAAGATCGATATGATAATGCTTTGAAACCTCTGGGAAGTTATCAATATCAAATGCAGATGAAACATCTTCTTTCCCTGTTATAAGATAAAATCCAGTGACTGAAGAGAAATAGGACTTCAGTTGAACGTAAAGTCAAAGGCAAAATCAGAATGCCTAGAAAAAAGACTGGCTCAGGGCAACATCTTACATAGGGCAGATTTATTTTAGGGTTTTCTATTCACCCTCTCACATTCATTCAACAAGTATCTATTGACTATAAACTACATAAAAGGCCAAGTCCTCCCAGTATTCAGAACTTAATTCTCCTGCTTTTCTCCTCCTTTCCAAAGACAAGGACCTTACGATTTCCCTGAAGCCCTGTTGTTTACAAAATTAATCACATAGAAATAATTAACATGGCTACTTGCAGGTTTGGGATTTTCTTAAAGGACAAAAGACACCAAAGGACCAAAGTTTTAGTTTGTACCACCTGTACTGGAAAACCGTATCAGGTAAAGAGAGTATCAATGTCGTTTCAGACTCCCACAAATGATGGCAACATAGAACTCTGACTTATTCTGTATAAATAGCATTGGTACAATTTTTTCCAAAACTGTTTTAAGAAAAGTTACTTTAATAAGTTTTCATTGAAACTATGAATAAATGAATAAAGAAAAACAAACAAAAACCATACAGCTTTTTCAGCAATAACGTTTTTATAAAGCTATCCTTAAAACAAAAATGCCTCTGTCATCTTGTTAATCACACCCAAACATCACAGGAGTGATTGACTGAATGCTCTCCCAAGTCTTCTCTAAACTGAAGCACAAAAGTACTAGAGCTCCCCAAATATCGGGCATTTGTATGCAGGTAAGACTATGAATTCGACAAGGAAATCTGTAGGGAGGAAGCATAATTTACTTTCAGGGGAATTCAGATGCAATATTGTATTTTCTGGAATACTTGAAGAGCAGATGGTGAAGGATAAATTTAAGTCTATAGAAAAAGCAAGTGCATCTATCAAGGGAAACCAGCTACCAGCATGTAAAATGTGTTGCCCTTTTATTTTTAGTGTGAACTATAATGTAATTCCCTGAAATAGCAGTGCTGCTGTCATAAATATCCTGTAATTATGGGGTTTTCTCAGTGTGTGACCAGAGAAATCTGTATGGATAGCTGGAAATAATCAAGGCATGCTTGCTGCTTTTGAAGGTCCTTTGCCATTAGAAATAAAGTAAAAGAAAGAAAGAAAAGAAAAAAAGAAAAAGAACAAAAGAAGCTAAAGTCAAACGGTACCAAAGCCATGTATTATGGAAGAGATGATTTATATTCACGTAAAACTTGAGAAAATAAATGCATGTAGGTTGCAAGGCCTAAAAGGATGAAAGAAACATTAGCTAAAAGATTCCGCTTTGAAACTGTAAAAGGCAAACAGACGTCTCCTTTATGCAACACTGATGGGATGAGAAGCTTTTCAGCCCCTTCAATAATAATTCTTAGTATATGATTTCACTGAATCTCTCATTATTTTAAATGTCCTTGGTGGTTGTTACATACAAGCTTACTGAGAATTGAAGTGTAAATTACTACCATACTAAAATGAACTATGATGTGTCACTTATATTCACTTTTACTAGTAGTAAAGATGGCAAGAGCAGGTAATACCTACTTTACTCCAGACTATAAATTCTATTTAAGGAAAATTTATTAGATTTTTAAGCAATCAATATATTAAAATAAACATCCTTATGTAAATAAATTATAGAACAGATTTATTAAGTTTCATGTAGATTCCACCAGTAGAAGATATAATCTTGACCTCAAACAGAATACAGTCTAGACTAAATTAGCTTTAACAAATTCTGGCGTACCAAGAATGTCCATATTCACAGTGTAGAACAGTGAAGGGAAGCTTTTTTCTATGTATTATTTTTCAACAAATAGTGCAATCCATAGAGAGCTAGAATTCTTGGTATTTGCTGAAAAGAAGCTTTTTCCAATTTACTAACTGAAGAGTTTATATTTCTTCAGTGTATGCCTTAAAACCTATTAGAAAAATAGCTTAAAATAAAAGATCATCATGAGTTATTTCATAAGCTTGCATTCATAATGTTCTTATGTTTTTATCATTTAATATCCATAACATGATATATTTAAAAAGAGCATCTTTACCATGATAAATAAAAAACTCTCTATTTTAATATTAAACTGATATGTCACAAAGGACTTCAACATTTAATGCTTTATTCCAAAATAATGCCATATAAATTTTTAAAAATTTAAGGTTCATTTTTTTCTATAATCTTGGACACTTTAAGTGGGCTTCAGAATAAAAGATAAATAGGGCTTTTCTCTGCAAGAGTGGAGATGGCTGGCTACTGAGAAAACAAACACAAATAACCCTAAGGAGGAAATAAAAAGAGTGCACCTAATCTATACTTTCACATTTAATAAACCACCTTAAATATGCTCAGTGTTCATTATGTTTCCTTAATGTCCCTCAAGTTATTTCAGAACATTAAAACCCATACAGATAGTTTCATGGCAGGAAGGGAGAGTTCTCTTCTTGAGCTTTCTTTTTCTCCAAATGGCTAATTTACAAATGGCCCTGCCTTCAACAAATATTTATTTTGTCCTATCATGATGCCAATCACATTTCCAAGGATAGGAAAAGAGAGGAGAACAAGAGGGCAAAGTTCCTAGTGTTTATGGAGCTTAGATTTTATTGGGAAATTCAAGCCATAAAAAACTACATAAACACTTAATACAGCATTAGATACTGATATGTATAATGAAGGAAATGAAGCAGGGTAATAGGCTGGGGGTGGGATGGAGTAGGAGGGGGGAGGGTAGTTAAACACGTTGTTAGGAAAGGTCTTCTAAGAAGGGAACATTTAGACACAGACCAGAACACAGAGAAGGAGCAAAATTCTAGATCAACAGCTTAACAAGGAGAGGAAGTATCAAGAGGAAAAGTCCTAAGTTGAAAAGACAACAGCCCAGAGGCTGGTGAGACTGGAGCTGTATAAGCAACGAAGGTGAAGGCATTTTTGAGAGAGGCTGGCAGGACCAGATCTTGCAGGGCTTGGCAGGGCAGCCTCTGATGTGAAGGTTTTATTTTTAAGTTCCATAGACATTTATTAGAGGATTTTAGTACATCTCTCTGGCTGCTGTGAGGAGAAGGATATTTAAAGGTATTTAATATGCCAGGTCAAGTGGACTTCTGCACCCTCTTTAATTATCTTGGTGCACAAGCCTCTGTGTTTATGATATTGCACCTTTTGTTCTATTTCCATAGAAACTGTTCTTGCTGTACCAGGCTGTAGGAATTATTTTTCATTTTTTATTTGTCTACTTTTCCTTAGGTAAATAGTGTCACTCCTCTGTGCTTTATTCTACTGAAACATAACCTCTTTATATACTTCTGCCAATGTCAATTAAATATTTTTTTTTCTCTAGGACTTAACTTAGGCATCATCACCTGGTGTTATTAATATATTTAATAAGATGCTCTCTATTGAATTATTAGAGCCTTTGATTAAAAAAAATAACCAGTTTAAAAATGACATTTAGATAACACTACCCAATACTACTCTCACCACATATGCTATACTCCCTCTCCTCCATAAAAACCCAAATGTCTCGAAAAGAATTCCTTCCAAAACAAAAAACTTTCAACAAGTTTTTTTCCACATTAAAAAGAAAGATTTTTTTCCTTTTGTACAAAATGGAAACAGATCAGTCTGACATTATTCATTTGAGACACAGTGATCTTCCAGGCAGTGTTGAAAATTGGCTTTATTAATTTTCCATACTCTATTTTTGGAGGCTTTTTAAAATAGGTTTGATGACTTCATGCTTATTCTTCATGCCTCAAAAATAGCCAAAGGCACCTCAGTTTAGTTATGTCAAACAGACAATTATCATATACTATGACAGAGGAATGAATAAGCCATTTTCCCTATCCTCTAGTGTCTCATGTCTAACAATATAGTCTGAAAGTCTGAAAACTAACCCAAGAATTATAATAGAATATGATGCCTATTCAGATATGGGGCTCAATGAACACACACACGAACTATACTTGAATTAAATTCTAAGTTCTCCTCTTTCTGCTTCTAGTGACTTTTTTTCTGTGCAAACTCAGCACTTTCCATCACAGTCTTATGCTCACACCCACTCATGCTTTTACTCTCTTTCTTCCTTTACCTCATGGACCTCTCTCTTAATTTCACAAAACATTTGCTTCTTTCCTGTATGAACTCAGGTATACTTTAAAAATGAAAACACCTGAGTGATTCTTTAATGCCTCTTGCTAGAAATAACAGTTCTGATAGTGGTTCTTAGAAATTATTATCCTTCTACTCAAAAGTGAGCAGAAAAAGGAATTCTGTCCTGACCTTTCATGAGAAATGTTTGTATGAATGTCACTGATAAATTTGTAGGCTCTGAAAGGTCAACCATGATTAACATGACACGTGGAAGGTACATTTTTAAAAAAAATTCTATGTCATCCTGTTTTCATTTTTTTCAGAAATGAAGGGAATTTCTGATTATGTAGCTGAGTGTTAATTTTTTTTAAATAATAAATTCCTAACAGGTAGTAAGAGATAGTAATTTAGTTTTTTCTCCCCTTCCTTTTTAGTTATTGCAAAATGTTTCAAACTACAGAATACCAGCAAGACAAATGGGTACACATTTTTCTCCCTCACAATCCACATATAGTTTCCACAAAGACATCTAAACTTCTCTTCAACTAAAGTAAAACAAAGGAAGATAATGTTTATTTTATATTTTTAAGAGTCACAGTTGGGAATAGAACATTCCAATGGCACAGAAGGACCGGCAATTTCTGCATGTGCTTATGTTTCTAATAAGATCTATTTTCTTTCAAGATATCTAGAAGTGCCCACCCATATTGAATCTATAATGTCAAGATTTTTCTTATACCAACCTCCAGTATCCTTATTTCATTTTCATGGAAATAAAAAAACAAACATCACCACCACCCACCCACACATCTGTGCCGCACACCCCAAATAACAACCGAGAAGCAAGATGTCTTGCTTAAAGCTTAATATAGTGGGCTTTAAGTAGGAATTTCAAAGTTCTACCTGAGCCTTAGATGTGCAAAGTCATCCTGAGCTCCATTTGTAGACAGAGGGTATACAAAGTTCACACAAATTTTCTTCATAAAGAAAATCTGAAGATATTTTCCTTTTAAGAGATATGAAAGAAAGAAGAGAAGGACGGAGCAGAGAAAGAGCAAAATAAAAGGGCTAAATTCTCATGATGGATAAGAGCTGAATCAGGGATAACAGTGGACTCAGATTCCTCTCATAGATCACCTCACTGTCTCCTGGGCCAGCATTTTATCCAGCCATGACCATAGCAACTAGCTTCACACAGGTGTACCTAGAAGCATCCCTCATCAGCTGCAATGTGGAGCTCTTGCTTTCTGCCATGAGGTTTCTCTGACTACATCACTAAAATGCTCATGAAAACTTGCCAGGCTCTCATGCAAGTATGGCCTGGACGTGCATGAGAGGCACGGGGCAACGCTTGACCAATGGAAGATTGGACCCTGTGGATAGAGTCTCTGCTCTTCTGTCTCTTGGGCAGATGATTCTGAAATGCATTCTTTGGGGTTTTGCAGAAGGTCCCAGTGGATCAAATCCCAGGTGACTACCTGGAGAACACACTCTTATATGCTGTGTAGGCTTAGTCTTCTTTCATTTCACGCTTCCTTAGTCCAAAACTACTATTCCTCATCAAATCTTCCCCAATTAACTGAAACCTAAGCCCCATCTGTACCAGCCTAGTGCCCAGCATAGTCATCAGGCAGACAGTGTTCAGGAAATGCTTACTGAATGAATGGACAAATGAATGTCATGAGATAGGATAACATATGTAAAATATATGCTTAACGCGTGTAATATAACAGAGGCTTTTTAAATACTTGAGTTGTAAAGAGTCCTGAAATATTCAAAGAGCATTTCTCAAAGGGTAACGGTGACAATTCACATAAATTTAGAGTTAGAAAGGACTTTGAATTTATCTAGGGCAGAACGTTTCCAAGACAGGAATTCCTCTCCAACATTCTGGACAGATACAATCCCCAATTTAGTACTCTGTGTATATGTATGAAAAGAAATATAGGACTTCAGAAGGAAGCATACTCTATTTTTTAACATATCTGTTCATAAATTTTGTTTCTATAAGAATAATTTGCTTTATAAAACTTCCAATTGTTAGTCTTATTTTGCCTTCTGGCTAATACATTTCAGTTGTCTTATAGTCTTCTATTTTGACTGAAAAGAGATAAAATTTCTACCTCCATCTTCCAAGGCTTCTTTTGACTAAACTTTCCACAGAAACCTTTCTAATGCCCATCAGATGACATGGTATCCCATTGTACTCAGGTGCTTTATGAACTTGTCAATATCCTCTGATCATGCATCAGTTTGTCAATGATCTTCTTAAATTATGTTATCAAAACTATACAATATTTTGGTAGTGTTCTGGCTAGCCTGGAGTACAATGGGATTATAATCTTTGTATTCTGGAAACAGTTCTCCTTTGGCATCTTGAAAATACTCACTTCAAAAGTCAATTGAACATACTGCTCTCTCGTGATCTACCCAAATTTCAGAGCTCCTTTCACTGGATTCAAAGCTACAATGACGATAAACATCCCTGATGCAGACCATTTGCCCTGATGGGGTCTTCGCATTCATATAGAGGAATAACATTAAGAAGGCTAACACAATTTTAAGTATACTTAAAACACTATTAATTAGCATTGTTGTATTATAACTAATAAAACAACTACAATTTCATTATGGGCCTTGATTGGATTTGAGGGTTTATTAAATGTTATACAGGACCTAATGAGTTATTTCTCGAGTCTTCCATTAGTTGAATCAAAACTTGAGAAGCCATAAGAAACACAAATTCTACACTAAGCTTCAGACCTAATATTTGCTTTTATCATCTTACTTACAAAATCATTTTTCTCCTTACATTTTAAAATGTGGATTTTCATTTTACTGTATGGATTTCAGCAGGATACATTATAGATGGATATCATTTTTATAGCAAAGCCTGTTGACACAGTTTTTCCAATGTTACAGTCAAAGATCTAGGGATTTGCCAACACATTTGTTCTCAAACTTCATTTTTTTTACTCAAAAGAAAATGATGCCTAGAAGCATAAACAAATAGAACTAATAGAGCACACCTGCTCTGGTAGAATAGTATGACGCTCACCATCTCTCTCTTTTACTGTGGGTGCTCATCACTGAGGGAGCTGGATAGAATTCCTAGAGCTCTTCAAAGCACAGTTTCAAAGCCATTGTCTTTAAGTAGTAGAAAGAGAAAAATGATGCAGCAGCAAACTTTTGGAGACTCAAAAATGAGGACAAGAGGTAAAGAGTCGGAAACTTAAAGACATCTAAGAGAATGGCTACCTAAACTGAGAGTATTCTTTTTAAACCATGAAGTACACATCCACCTTATACCCGAATATTTTTGAGTGTCTTAACAGGTTTCCTCCAGGAGTTTTTCTAATTATACTTTGAACACCGGCTTTTTCTGTTGGAGGTAAAAGACTCTGTGTATGTCTTAGCAATTCTAATTTTCATTTAGCTACTATTTAAGCTATCTCTTTCAGCTTCCCTAAAATTTTCCAAAACAAGTTATTCTTCCTTGCCATCTTTATTTCATCTATAGTTTAACTAGTATTTCCACTGAGGGAAGAGTAGAGCCAAACAAGGAGATTTTCAGTAGACCCTTACTCATATATTACCAAGATAGAGCCATATCTTCCTTTCCCTTTAATTCTCTAGCATGAAATATCCTGAGAGATTTTTGAGATTTTCACTTGCAAATCTATTGAAGAGGGCCACCTAGTAAAATCTGCAATTTTTGCTGAACTTCACCTTTTTCCTTAGATGACAAATAAGGATTTAAGTGATATTTTTGATGTTGAGATAGCTAATAAGCCAGAATCCACCAGAAAAGGTTCAGTACTCATGGTGGTATATTTTACTTCAAAAGCTAATTAGAATTCACAAGGCTGAGCTGGAGTCAATCACACTGGAAAGCCCTGTTTTCCCATCTTCCCAGAATGTGCTCCACTAGTTAACAAAATGTGAGGTGCTCTGCTACTGGGAGAGGGAAGGCGGAGGGCTGGAACTGGAAGACTCCTATGAAAATCTGCAAGATGGGACTATATATAATCATCAAATATATGGAATCATTTCAGCCTATTGGAACCACCTGGATCCATAATATTAAAATTAAAATTCCTTGCTAAAATTCCTTTTACACACTCAGATACCCATACATAATGAAACCAAAATACATGGAGATTCTCTGGTTGACTGTCTGGTTGATTTCCTCCCTCCACTGAAGCGTGTGTGTGTGTGTGTGTGTGTGTGTGTGTGTGTGTGTGTGGTCTGACCTCTCTGTTCAGTACAATGAATGAACCCATTTATAGATTAGATTATTTTTCCCTGATCCTGACCCTGCCCCAAACAGTAGTCACTCAGTGCAGAGTAAAGGCAAGAGGCACTGGCAGGGCACGGTGGGTGGGGGGTCAGTGGGTAGAGAGAGAGCCAGAAAACAACTTTAAATTAAGTTGGGAGAGTATATTCATATATTCACCATCACACTTCCCTAATTCTGGCAACCACTGAATCTATTCTCCATGCCTATAATTTTCAATAATGCTATACACGTTTACATACAGTATATAACCTTTTGGGATTGACTTTCTCACTCAGCATAATTCTCTGGAGATACATCAAATTGTTGCGTGTATCAATAGTTTGTTCTTTTTAATTGATGACTAATATTTCATGATATGGATGTATCACAGCCTGTTTAACCATTTGCCTATTGAAGAAGCTTCCAGTTTTTGGCAAATGGAAATTATAGAACTTAAAAATACAATAACCAAAATAAAAACTCAATGGATGGGCTTAATAGTAGAGATTACAGAGGACAGAATCAATGACCTAAAAGACAGATCAATAAAATTTACCCAATTTGAACAACAGAGAGAAAATAAAATGGAAAAAAAAAAAAAAAGAAACCCCGACAACAGAATCTCACATACCTGTGGGACCAGAACAAAATAGCTAACATTCATATTATGCTTTCTTTCTACCATCAGGACCAATGCAAGAGTAGTGAGCACTCTCACTGCTCTTATTCATCATAGGACTAGAATTTCTAGCTATTGCAATAAGACAAGAGAAGGAAATAAAAGGATACTTAGCTGTAAAGTGTGGAACTGGAGGAATAAAGCTACTCTAACTTGGCAGAAACTGATTTTTTAGTCTTCATTTATTTTTACATTTTATTTTACTCATTTTTCATTAAAATCTGATTTTTTCCCCCAACTCACATACCTGATCTTTAAAATAAATGAAATAATTCAACCATACAGAAAAATACAGATGACAACGTAAGGAGTGCTGAGCTTTACCAAAGCATATTTGTCACATAAGCGTTTATCATTTTAAAAGAAAAAAAAAATTATAGACACAGGTAAAGCACCTTTCTAATTCCATTCCTCTGTCTCCATCTCATGTAGGTTTTTATACTATAACAATAAAATGTATCTATATACAATCTACATATAATAACAGTGTTTGAAGTTTCCAAACTTTGAATAAAATGTGACAGACAATACATTTCCTCTCCCAAACTGCTTTTCCCCTTAAAAGCAGAAACTACTAGTAGTTACTTAAAAGGCTAAATACATGGTTATAAATGAAGTTCAGATGTAATTTATTGTCTTTAGCTATCATTATTCAATTTTAGTATTTACATTGAGACTTCATATTAAGCAAATATCTTTTTTTTCTATTTATTCAGTTCTGCCTCTTGTTACTCTTTTAGCATTTTTTTAACTGTTCTTTCATATTTCTATCTTTACTTTCTTCATTCTGGGTGATTAGCTCATATTACCTTCTAATTTACTCAGTCTTCAGCTGTGACTAGTCTAATGGTTATTTTATTACTTTTTAAATTTTAATTAGAGATTATTTCTTCATACATGAACATCTTAAGTATGTTATTTAAGTTTTGTTATCATGCTGTCTCCTAAAATTAATTTGATCTGGAGTAAATTTAAATTCAAATTGTTGATTTTGCTGGTGTTCTTTCATCTTGAAATTTATTTATGTACACATTTATATATTTATTTATTTATTTTTCATTTACTTCACAATCTTGCTGTACAGGTTTGTTTTCAGAGGTAACATTTCACTGTTCTCTTTCTTCCCTGTCTTCTTCTCTTCTTCTATGCTCACCTACCATTATCCAGTAAGTTTAGAGGTGCCTACCCCTATATTCGGCCCCTAGCATCCCCAATTCTTATGATAGTATTTCAAAACTTCATCCTTGTCATTTCTGAAGAAGTCATTGGTGCATCTGCAGAGCCAGAGAGTGGCTTGATTTTGTTCCTGATCACCAGAAGGGTCTTTATCCTCTGCTTCCCTAGACCTATGGATTCTTACAAAGTTACAGATCAGGGCATTAGGTTAAAAAAAAAAAACACTATATTTTTATTATTTTATACATCTGGAGAATTGATCTCAGCTCTGGATGCAAGCAAGGAACTTGGTCCTGTGTCAGACCTGAGGTGGAGCACTTCTACTTCCCAATTCCTACAGAGAATAGCTCCTGCCAAGCTGGGTGTGACTTAAGCATCACACATTACTTTGTTTCTCTTTTCCATTTCTGATCTCAGGAGATGTTTACCCTTGTTTTGAGCTCTGCTATGTTTTCTTTTTTTTCTTTTTCTTTTTTTAAGAACTTTTATCGAGATACAGTTAACAGACAATAAACAGCATATATTTAGAGTGTACAATTTGGTATCCCAATCTCCCAATTTATTCCCCCCTCAACCCTCCCCGTTTTCCCCACTTGGTATCCATATGTTTGTTCTCTACATCTGTGTCTCTATTTCTGCCTTGCAAACGGGTTGATTTGTACCATTTTTCTATAGTCCACATATATGTGTTAATATATGATAGTTGTTTTTCTCTTTCTGACTCATTTCACTTTGTATGACAGTCTCTAGGTCCATCCATGTCTCTACAAATGTCCCAGTTTGTCTACTAACTTTGGGCTTTGTTTGCTTTTCTTTCTCTAGTTTCTTTAGGTGTAAGGTTAGAGTGTTTATTTGGGATTTTTCTTGAGGTAGGATTTTATTGCTCTAAACGTCCCTCTTAGAACTGCCTTTGCTGCATCCCATAGGTTTTGGATTGTTGTGTTTTCATTGTCATTTGCCTCTAGGTATTTTTTGATTTCCTCTTTGACTTCTTCAGTGATCTCTTGGTTATTTAGTAGTGTATTGTTTAGCCTCCATGTGTTTGTGTTTTTACAGTTTTTTTCCAGTAATTGATTTCTAATCTCATAGCATTGTGGTCAGAAAAGATGCTTGATACGATTTCAATTTTCTTTAATTTACCTACGCTTGATTTATGACCTCAAAAGTAATCTATCCTGGAGAATGTTTCATGTGCACTTGAGAAGAATGTGTAATCTGCTGTTTTTGGATGTAATGTCCTATAGATATCTATTAAATCAAGCTGATTTATCGTGTCACTTAAAGCTTGTGTTTTCTTATTAATTTTCTGTCTGGATGATCTGTCCATTGGTGTAAGTGGGGTGTTAAAGTCCCCCACTATGATTGTGTTACTGTCAATTTCCTCTTTCATAGTTGTTAGCATTAGCCTTACGTATTGAGGTGCTCCTATATTGGGTGCATATATATTTATAATTGTTATCTCTTCTTCTTGGATGGATCCCTTGATCTTTATGTAGTGTCCTTTCTTGTCTCTTGTAACATTTTTTATTTTAAAGTCTATTTTTTCTGATATGAGTATGGCTACTCCATCTTTCTTTTGATTTTCATTTGCATGGAATATCTTTTTCCATCCCCTCACTTTCAGTCTGTATGTGTCCCTACATCTGAAGTGGGTCTCTTGGAGACAGCATATATATGGGTCTTGTTGTTGTATCCATTCAGCCAGTCTGTGTCTTTTGGTTGGTATATTTAGTCCATTTACATTCAAGGTAATTATCGATATGTATGTTCCTATTACCATTTTCTTAACTGTTTTGTTTTTGTTTTTGTAGCTCCTTCTCTTCTCTTACGCTTCCCATTTAGAGAAGTTCCTTTAGCATTTGTTGTAGGGCTGGTTTGGTGGTGCTGAATTCTCTTAGCTGTTGCTTGCCTGTAAAGCTTTTGATTTCTCCATCGAATCTGAATGAGATCCTTGCTGGGTAGATTATTCTTGGTTGTAGGTTCTTCCCTGTCATCACTTGAAATATATCGTGCCACTCCCTTCTGGCTTGCAGAGTTTCTTCTGAGAAATCAGCTGTTAACCTGATGGGAGTTCCCTTGTATGTCATTTGTCATTTTTCCCTTGTTGCTTTTAATAACTTTTCTCTGTCTTTAACTTTTGTCAGTTTGACTACTGTATGTCTTGGCGTGCTTCTCCTTGGGTTTATCCTGCCTGGGACTCTCTGTGCTTCCTGCACTTGGGTAGCTCTTTCCTTTCCCATGTTAGGGAAGTTTTCAACTATAATCTCTTCAAATATCTTCTTGGGTCCTTTCTCTCTCTCTTCTCCTTCTGGGACCCCTACAATGCGAATGTTGGTGCATTTAACATTGTCCCAGAGGTCTCTTAGGCTGTTTTCAGCTCTTTTCACTCTTTTTTCTTTATGCTTTTCCACATCAGTGATTATCACCATTCTGTCTTCCAGCTCACTTGCTCACCCTTCTGCCTCAGTGAATCTGCTATTGGTTCCTTCTAGTGTATTTTTCATTTCAGTTATTGTGTTGCATATCTCTGTTTGTTTGCTCTTTAATTCTTCTAAGTCTTTGGTAAACTTTTTGTTCTTTACAGCCAGTCTTTTTTCAAAGTCCTGGATCATCTTCAACATCATTATTCTGAATTCTTCTTCTGGAAGGGTGCCTACCTCCTCTTCATTTAGTTGTTTTTCTGGGGTTTTATCCTGTCCCTTCATCTCATACAAAGTCCTCTGCTTTTTCAGTTTCTCTGTCTTTCTGTGGCTGTGGTTTTCAGTTCCACAGAAGGAAATACTGCTGATACTGCTTGATACTGCTGTCCGCCCTCTTGTGGAGGAAGCTATCTAGGAGGCTCCTGGGTGCTTTCTGATGGGAGGGACTGATGGTGGGTAGGGCTGGGTGGGCGGAGCTCAGTAAGAGTTTAATCCAATTTGGTGGGTGGAGCTCAGTAAAATGTTAACCTGCTTGTCTGCCAATGGGTGGGGCTGTGTTCCTACCCTGTTCGTTGTTTGGCCTGAGGCTACCCAGCACTGGAGCTTACAGGCTCTTTGGTGGGGCTAATGGCAGACTCTGGGAGGGCTCACGCCAATGAGCGCTTCCCAGAACCCCTGCCGCCAGTGCCCCTGTCTCCTCGGTGAGCCACAGCTACCCCCCACCTCTGTAGGCAACCCTCCAACACCAGCAGGTAGGTCTGGTTCAGTCTCCTATGGGGTCACTGCTCCTTCCCCCTGGGTCCTGGTAAGCACATTTTTTTGTGTGCCCTCCAAGAGTGGCGTCTCTGTTTCCCCCAGTCCTGTGGAGGTCCTGCAATCAAATCCCACTGGCTTTCAAAGTCTGATTCTCTGGGGAGTCCTCCCTCCGTTGCTGGACTCCCAGATTGGGAAGCCTCACATGGGGCTCAGAACCCTCACTTTAGTGGGTGGACTTCTGCAGTATAACTGTTCTCCAGTTTGTGAGTCACTCACCCAACATTTATGGGATTTGATTTTAATGCGATTGTGCCCCTCCTACTGTCTCATTGCAGCTTCTCCTTTGTCTCTGGATGTGGGGTGTCTTTTTTGGTGACTTCCAGTGTCTTTCTGTTGATGATTGTTCAGCAGTTAGTTGTAATTCTGGTGCTGTTGCAAGAGGGACTGAGCACACATCTTCCTACTCTGCCATCTTGATCCTATCCCCCCTCCTTTTCTTATATGCCCCAATGCATGCCAATGATCGGGTTCCTGGAAAAGCCCTCTTGCTGGCCTGTAGAGAGTCCTCTTCTTGCTGTGTCTTCACACGGCAGAGAGAAAACAATTGAGCTCTGCTATGTTTTCTTAATTTTCCCTTAAATTCTATCCAAGATTGCTTTGTGTTTGTATCAGGGGAGAGCATCAATGATGAACTTACCATGCCATCCCAAACTGCCCTCCACTAACACCCTATTCTTGTTCTTCCTAACATAATTTAATGGCACATGTATTTAAAATGAAACCATTTCAGGAGCAATCAAAGGCTTGTTACCCACTCTGGCTCTGCAGGTCTTTTAATAACACCAGAACAACGTTTGCCATTTAAAGTTTAACAACTGTTATATACAAAATTTTAAAAAAATCATTTGAAAATCATATTTGTGTGTTTCATGTATACACACACTAAATTCTAGAAATTCTACTTATATGTAGGACACTTGTAAATAAGAATGTTAAATTTTAGTCTGAAATAATTTGTTTTACTTTTTTTTAAAGCCATCATTAAAAAGTTGCCAATGTTTCCCTCTGAGAATTGTGCCTTTTAATCCACTGCTCCACGAGAGCTGCTTTCAAGCTCAGTCTGATTAGTCTTTTGAGATAAAATTCAAACACCAATGCTAGCCACCAAAAGTTTTAAAGGTTTAAATGGATTTTCTTCTGTTTTCTTTAGTAAGACATGCTAATTTTTAAAGCTTCTATGTTTTAACAAATTCCAACTATCTTTCTTATGTTAGTTAAGTAGGGGAAAACAAAGTCCTAAAAAATAGCTATTTATCTGAAGGAACAACTGGATGATGGAGTGGCTAAAAGAGTTTACATATGAATTTTTCCCCAAATAGAAGCCAATAGTGCAAACATAGGAAGCCCAGAGTGTGCATCTGATTATGCTAGGAGAGAAGAGATTATGGGCAGGTCATGAACATATGGCCCCAATGCTTATGACCCCAGGAACCTGGGTCAGTGGTGATCCCCATCTTTTAAAGTTTCAATACTTTGAAGGGCACAGATAGACCCTTCCTCCTGAGAAGAGTGATTGCAATTAGAGGATGTGGTATCTATGCACGTGTGCTGCTGAGAGGGCTTCAAAGACCCTGCTTTGGTGGCTGGACTATGCAGCCTCTGAATGAAGACTGAACCACTTCCATGACATGGAGAATAAGAGTGCACTTAACAAGCATAATTTTGGCAGAAACCTAGGGTTCCAAGTAGGGTTGGGATATGGCAGGGAGTAAAATTTTTTATAAATCCCCAAAGTAAAGCATGCTCTTAATCCTTTTTTATAAGGAGACAACCTACACGGCTAAGACAGATAGATGGCAAGCATTATGATTTATATGCTGAAGGAAGAAGGAAGATTGACACAGGAAATCAAATAACTTGTCTGAGAGATTATATCTCAAAAGTAGATATGACCCCCGGTTAAATATTCAATAACAGAAATATTACTTTTGGCAATAAAGAAGAATAAGATCATCATGCAGATGTTTAGGGGCTCCAAGCAGTAGGATTTTGTTATGTTTTCAATGAGAAATGGTTTAATAATCTAAGGTTTCTATCCAGTTATATACATGTTGTCTCTGGTAATTAAATCAGTGGTAGTCTTTTATTTATCCTCTGGGTGTTCAATGAGATAAAACATGATACTGGAAAGGGGTAGTTACACATTTGAAAAAAAAATTTAATGTGCATTTACCTTTAATAAAATGAAAGGTAAGTTTTTTAGTCCATAAATAATCATTTTAAAAAGAAATAAAACTATTTAGGTAGATTTTTATTCTTGCTGTAAATCCAAATGCAATTTGTATAAGTTACGTATTATTTCTCATAAAATAGCTCTAATAATGCAACATTTCACCTTTTTTAAACAAACTGTTACAGAAAAGGAAAATAAATTGTTGCAGAAGAGAAAATAATAAATTACTAGATAATACATACACTGGCACTCAGAAACACACACACACTTAACTTCAACTTCCTGTATAAACAACTCAATGTTGAAAAAAATTGCCCAACATAAAGTAGACACTCAACAATTCTGACTGATTGAGTGAATGAAAACATATTATGAAGGAGTACAGGAAAAGGGAGTTTGAAAATGAAGTCATTAAATGGAAGTTTCATTCAGCTCAGGCAGAAAATGCTTCTGAAGTTACAGCACTGCAGTTGTCTACCGTGCTTCTTAAACCCAAGTCTAGAAAAGAAGGATGTTAATATTTGTTGTCATTTATCTTCCCCTAGAGGAGCTTAACACTTTTCTTGAATATTTGTTTTGTATAATGTGTTAGAAAGAAGTACTTTCAGCACAGAAACTGAATTGCTGAGTGGACATAAGTACTGCAAGATGAACTGTGCAAGGGGAATGCTGTCCATAGTGGTGGACAGAGACCAAAGTTCATGACCCTTAGTTCTTCACTCAAGACATTGGCACAAAGGCTTTTGGAAGAGTTTGTCTCCCTATGCACTGGGCTGGGGTTCATCCTGTGGGGGAGGAGAGGCCCTTTCATTAGAATTGTGAGGCTGAAAATAAAGCTTACATTCCTTGCTCTTATGGGAATGCTCCAGCAGGCTAATACAAGTAATATCCGGTGCTGAACTCTGTAATGTTATCTGATGGATTTCTTCACAAAATGCTTAACTCCCTTCCCTTCACTGCTATAAAACTTTCTCCTTTCTCCACCTCTTATCACTTTGTAACTTTTTTCTTATAGAGATTATTCATACAGGACTTGTATCAGTCTGGATCTCTATTGAGACTTCGAGGACAAATAATCAATACATCTTTAATATTTCAGCAGTTTACAAGCAACAATTAAATTTTCATTGTTGTCAAAGTCTTCTAATTTTAGCACTGTTTCACAAATCGGAAAAAAACAAACCAACTATCAGATTTTTAAAATACTTATGTGTAAAAGTATTGTATGTATTAGTGAAAATAAAGCAAGCAAAGCCCACTATAAAATGCTCATTATATTAAAGAGAATGACTAATTAATGTTTTAAATGTAGCAATTATATAGAATAAGTCTTGATTAAAACATGGTTTATTTATTTTAGTCCTATTTTTTATTTAAAACTGCAAATCATAACATGTAATACTTGTGTTTTCACTGTTACAATGATGTTCACTTGCTCGTAGAATAAAACACAAATTCAACATGGCTACAGAACCCTACAGGTTCTGATTTGGTTGTCCAAATTCACCTCTCATAACTCTCTTAGCTTCCTCTTGTTCCTTTATGATATAGCCATACTGAGCTTTTGCATTCCTGAATGTGTCATATTCTTTTCTGCCAGAAAATCTGCATTAATATGTTTGCATATGTCACTTCCTTTACCTAGAATGCCCCACCCCTTAGTTGGAAAATTCTTTTCTTCCAGGTCCCAAATAAATGCAATTCTTTGGCAAAGAGTTCCTAACTCTACTGTGCTCAGACTCAGCTGTTCTCTCTTTCATGTTGCATTGTTTTATTTTATTCACAGACTTCACTATTGTCTGAAATCATTTTTGTTTTTTTTTCATTCAGAAGATTTAACTATTGATAGCTCTTGTCACTAGAAATGAAAGTTCCCCAAAAGCAGGGTACATTTTTGCCTTATTCACCACTATATTCCCAGAAGGTAGAATAATAAGTGACTTAAAATGGCACATGTTCTGTAATTAAATGAATCCTTCAACAGGAGAGTCAGGCAGGGAATTCGATAAAAAGAGAAAAATGCAAAATACTATAGCTTTAAAGATAAGGACCACATTTTCATTTTTTTTTCCTTGAAGAAGTTAACTAAGCTATCAGCAGAAGATTAAATGTTCAAGTATTGATTACCACCATTTCACACATCCTAAAAAAGGTTAATAAAATACAAAGAAAAGTTCAAAAAATGAACCTCTTGCCTTGAAATTGAAGAAGCAGATATACTTTTTGCTCTCTCTAACCCCTTCTACTCTTATATTAGCAGAGTTGCAGAGCACTTGGAAGCTAGCAAAGAATGTATGTAAATGATTGAAAGATAAACATCTGGGAAATAGAAGTGATACTGAACCTTAGATTAATCATATTCTAAGGAATTTCAGTGATGCAACCTGAGTCAAGTTTAAAGAACAAAATCTACAATAAAACGGCACCAAAGAAATTGAATGGGTTCAGAAAAATGGCTAGCTAAAAAAAAGTCTTTAGCAGACCTTCTTTCTTGAATTGTTTCTAACTATCAATGCCATACATCATATATATGTCCTCAACACCAACCCCCACCTTCTATACTCCTCCCTACATGTCAGGAACTGGACCCCTTTCCTAAGCTCCTTTGCCTGATGGGTTCTAGTTTAGTTACACCAATAAGAGGTACTCTTAAGAAATTTGAAATGTGCAAGAGGGAAAGAAGCCCTTATTCTTCTCTCGCAGGTAGATGTGCTGGTAGATAGAGTATGATGTGTCTTCCCTGTGAGCTCCTGTAAATGCTATATTTTGCTGATACAGGAAGCTGTAATCTCCAGCATCAAGTTTTTTTGTTTGCATTTTTTTGTGTTTCTGAAAGCCAGCAACAGTTCACTGTCTGGAAGTCAGCAGTAGCTCTTCCTGACCTAATTTTATTAGTGGAAATACCAACAGGAAAGAAAATGGGGCAGGGGCTGGAAAGGTTGAGAAAGTCATTTGACCATGATGCAACTGTGAACCAGACTTAAGGAGAGGGAAGCAAGGGTGTGTGGAAGTGCCCTAGCCCAGGAAGATTAAACATAGCCATTGGGAGTCCTCAAATCAAAGTCAGCTATTCTGAGGAGTGTCATGTTACTTAGGAATGAGCCTTCCTTAGCATTCCCTGTGATGGATTTCAGAGGAAACAGTCGGGGCCCTCAGTCAATTAAGCTCCCAGAAGTTGGAAATCTGCCAGGTGCACTCCCATGGTCGTCACAAATAGTCTCCCAACTCCCTGTGGTCTCTGTCTTCATTTGACAACAGGAAGTAAAAAATCTACCTTATCTCATAGGGTCCCTGTGAGAATCCTCATGTCAAAATATTGAGGGAATTCATGTCAAAATACTGAAAATGGAAAATGTTCCGTAGCCAATAAAGGGGAGATAAAGGGAAGAATTCATGGAAAGGGAGAAGAGATTACTTTTAGATATGATTTAACATGCTGTGGTAAAGTAATTCTCTACGGAAAAAAGATCTATGAAACCAATTAGTACTCCAGACAGTGCTCATTTTACCAGTATTAAGAGATGCTCACCAGTATCTGAAACAAACAAACAGACAGACAAATACGAGCAGTACCCACAGATCTATAGCTTGGTCTTGATACCAAATCTCACTAGGCTGGCTCAGCATCTCACACCAAGAAAGAAAAACTGACATAAAAGGTCAGTTCTCAGAATATGCATTCCTTTTAAAATCATCAATATTCCTCTGATATAATAGCTAATGTAAATTTAATAATTATATTATTCTGCTGCTTGTTAAAACATAAGGCTCTTTGTACTTAACTGATAACAGAATATTCCCATTAATGGTATATCATTTAGAATGTAATCCCAAACTGTCTACTGCTCCCTTTCTTAAGATTAGAAAGAAACTATGTTCATAAAAATTTGCCTTAAGAATTGATAGCCCTTCTCAAGTCTATCAGTGAATAAAGAGAAATGATCAGTGAGCTAGCTACCCTCTGGATCTCATCACACTATCCCATCAAGGAACTCCCTTGTTCTACTGATGCCATTGAGCACTTTGGTGACTGTTACAAAAAATGATCCAGTAGATCTGGTCACTGACTTTGCTGTAAGGAATTGAGATGCTTTCAATAACGTTAAACGACAACGTTTCTATGAGAAACCTCAGGAAATGTTTCTCCCTGATCTTAACACAGGTAGTCCTCACTTTGCCTCAATGGAGGATTGTAAAAATGACTATTAAAGCTAGAACTGTGCAAAGCTCTCTTAATAAGCAATAGAAGATGGTTTTTTATTTTTCTGTAAACTTTAAAAATTTTTGTCAAAACACTAAAATTCTCTTAGACTTAGGGATAAATGTACATGGAATTAAAAATAGTAAAATTAATATTAATTAAGTGTAGTATAATTTACATTATAAGAAACATTGAGAATTAAAGTGTTTTATCTCTTTGTTAAAAAAAAAAACAACTTTTCAAGAGTAGTTTGAACAGTGCTTGCCGCCTTCTTGCCTTGTAACTTAGGGTAGGGAGCAAGCACCTTTTATATGTCTTGACAAACTGTCATATATTACTTTCTAAGTTTGCATCAGCTTCCAACACATTTTCCTCTTTATGCTTTCAATGTTGTAAAATAATTTTAGAAAGTTTCATTAATGTGAAGTTTTGACAGCATCACTTCCTCTGCATCCTTTTTAACCCAATCACTTTCCGCAGTTATGTCTGTAAGTTGGCTTTCACAAAGTTTCCCCGACTGCATATCTAGATTTCTCAAATGATGGCAGTGCCAACATTTTCACAATCAGCTATTTTATGACTCCATATGCATTTAATTAAAATTTCACTTCCACCGTTATGTCATCTTTGTTGGCCTGTGCTCTCTCTGGATTATTCATTTTGTCAAGTGTCACATGGGTTATCACTTGAAGACAAGAAGGCAACACAAGTACATGCTTTACTGTCTGTACATGCTGTCTGAAAAACAGATATGCAGTAACCAATCTGCAAGAGAATGAGAAGGAAGTGTCATGACTGGTCACTGAACATGATGTACATAGATATTTGTGGAATGAATAGTTACCAACCAGTGAAAGTTACACTTTATACAGTAATTCACAGTTAATATGCCACGGTAACTAAAATTTGGATCATGTTGGAGGACTAGTGTTAGTTAACTAAACTAATGGAAACTGAAATCCATGCATATCAGAACTATACAAAGTGAGGACTGTCTGCATTAGAAATAGTGGTGATTTCTTATAGCAATGAAATTGTTTGACTATATGGACCAGTGCTGTCCTAAAGAAATACAATGAATTATAATTGCAAACCACCTATATAATTTTAAATACTTTAGTAGCCACTCTAAAAGTAAAAATACACAGGTAAAATTAATTTTAATAATATATTTTAACACAATATATCAAAAATATTACCATTAAATATATAATCTCTATAAAACATTAATGAGATATTTATATTCCTTTTTTATTCCAGGTCTGAAATTCAGAGTGCATTTTACACATTAGGACTAGCCACGTTTCAAGTATCTACGTCACATGTGGTTAGTGGCTACTTTATTGGGCAACATGAATATAGATACTAAATATTTAATAATTATTTTTCCTTCTTTCTATTGGATTTTTAAGAGTGTATGTCAAATACATGGGCTACTTATTGTAAGTGCATTTGAGTTGATGGTATGGATATTGGGAACTAGTCATGCTCTGGTTCCTGGGCCCTTGTTTAATCTAATTTATTCTTCATTCATTTTTCTACTTATTTAAATTTACCTTTTGTTGCTATGTTTTATACATATTTGTAAGTCATTTGCATCCTTTTTAAAATAAAGTGGGATATAAATTAGAAAGTATATAAACCAAAAAATAATCTGATTTAACTTAAAATAAACATAATTAAAACCTTAAAATGTTTACTTCTGTTGAATGGGCAGGTGTACCAAAACCACACTTAAAATACCTCATCATAAAAGTACTGCATCTTAGCCAGTATGTTGGTGATAAATAAAAAAGAGAAAGAAAATATACAATATACAATATGGGAGGAAGGTAATTACTCAATTTCCACTCTCATTTTTTCAGTGCAAAATTATGGTAAATGGGATCTAATAATTAATGCTTCTGAGGGATTACTCACATAAAAAGAGAAGACATTCTGTTTTTAGTCCCTAAATACACAGGGAGTCTAGAAGAACAGAGATTACTTTCTGGAGTTTTAAGAGTAATCAATATGTTATTCAACCAAATCTTTAAGTTTCAGAAAGAAGCCTAAAAAAAAAAGGGATTGTTTGCAGATAAACAATTTAAATCCTGGTAATCTTGAGCTTTTTTTTTTTCCTTCCTGAGAAAATGTACTGATGTGTTCTTATCTGGTGCATCACTTTATGTACACTATAAATTTCTTCACAGCATACATGATTCTAATATTTTTTTCATTCAAATAAGAAGCTGTCTTCTTTTATACTCTTCCAACAACAAGGTATACATTTTTTTTGAAATTTTGAAATGTTTGATATGAATGTACCATATACTTTGAGGATATGTAGGTCTCAAGCTTGTCTTAGGAGTAGGTAAGGACTGTCTACAAAGGGTTAATGAAACAGTCACACAAAAGAAGCTATATGTTTTGGTTGCTGAATGTCAAATATCACAAGACCATCTGAATTATTTTAATAAAGATACATAAGTTAACTTGTAGATCATAACTTTTGGTTGCAAAATGTTTGAAATTAAAATGAGACAAAATTAGCAAAATGGGAGAATTATCAACTCATATAAGTGAAAAATAGCAAGGACTTCAGTGACAACTGGTCATTGTAACCCCAAAGCCACTGGACATTCTTTGTGAGTCACTCCATCTGCTTTACTCCTGTTCATCCTTTTATATCAGTTTTCATTTAAACATTAGAATCACAGCTGCTATCAAATTTTACCTCATGTTTTCCAATTTTCAATACTAGAAAGCAATGGCCCAATGATCCTTTTCCTAGTACCGATTAAAAATCACTTTATATAGAACTCTGACTTTTGGTTGGGTCTTTATGTTAACTACGTCTACAAATCAGGAGGAAAACTTGCAATTACTACCCTAGTTTGGGTGAAGGGATAAGTAGTAGAGAATGACCAAGGAGATGGAGTCATGGTAAAAGATGAGGACACTTCCTACCTGGAGGTGTCTGAATGAGATGGCAATGGATATGCAAAAGCTGGTTGGGAGAGGCAGGGTAAGGGTGCTATTACTAAAAGAAAGAGAGAGTTATGCAAATATCTTTCACTATAATGTTCAAATGCAAGATTTTTTTCACATTTTTGTCCTATTTTTCTGTGCTCTTTAGAGATAGCTATAACCTAACTAAATGACTTGTGTGTGTCTAGCTGGCACATCGTTTAGATATAAGGTATAGTAGTAATGGGAAACTGAAGAATATATAACATGGCTTGATATATTAGAAATTTAATTCAAGTATAAACAGCAGAGGTTCCTAGAACAATAGCACAAACAAGGTAGTTTCCTTTTTACATAAAAAATAGCCAAGCATAGATAAAACAGAATGAGCGTGGCAGCCCCATCTTCCTCAGAGAACCACATTTCTTTAATCTTTCTGGCTCCACCATTCTAGCTTCTCTAAAGTCTCAAACAATTCCTGCTTAACTTATTTGCTAGAATTTGGTCACATCATTACACCTAGCTGCAAAAGGAACTTTGGAAAGGATGATTTTTTAACCGGACACACTGCTATACTGAAAAAGATCATCATTCTGTTACTAAGAAAGAATAGTTGATGGAATTTGGTGATCTTCGGCTTGGTGAGCATGCTAAGTTTGAAAGCACTTAAAATATACATTAGACTCAGAATGTATCAATGCTATAATTGTTTTAAAGCTAGTTTCCCTTTTAAAGGCAAAACCAAATATATCTATATCTGTCTATTTGCAGCTGACCCTTAAATAACACTGGTTTTAACTGCATGGGTTCATTCATATCGTCTTTTTCGATAAATACTACAGCACTACATGATCCATGGTTGGGTGAATACAAGGATGCAGAATCGCAGATATGAAGGCTGACTGTAAAGTTATACACAGATTTTTGATTGCATGGGGATGGGTGTGCCTAAACCCTTCCAAGAATCAACTGTATATATGTGTATGTATATAGATATAGAGATACAGATATAATATAAATATAGATGATATACAGAGTAAGACTTCAGAGTTAGAAGCAAGAGATTTTTTTTTTCTAATACTGATACTCATTCACCAAGTAATGAATACATGTGAAATAGAATAATCTATTTTGTTTTTCTGTTTTGGAAAGAAAATTAGTAGCTATCTCTTCATCTCATTGAGCTTTTAGAAATGTGGATAGCATCTTGAATGACATTTGAAACAAGTTCCTAAATTTTAATTTTAATGATATGATTTCAAAGTTAAAAAGAAAACACTGACCATTTAGTCTTTCAACCAATTCATCCTTTTCTACATAATAAAATAAATGAGAATATCATCTGGAACAGGAGTAATCTAAAACTACCAAATGCTTTATGTGATCACATGTATTTGTAATATTTCATTTAAGTTCACTCTTAAATCTATCCCATGTATTTAGAGATTTTCCTAGGGACAGTAACAATATTACATTTACTGCTTAATTTTTTAGTAAATGAAAATAAATAACACAGTTACTTAAAAGTAATTACAAACCCAGTGCTAAGATAAATAAACTGAGTTACCAAGCAAAAGCTTATTTCTTTATCATGTCTAACAGACAAATTAGATTTCATTTTTAATTTTTAACTGATCTTAGCATAAATTATTGATATTATTATAAAATTTGCTATAGGATATATATTGAAACGCATGATGTTCCTCAGCTAAGTTGACAGAAGCTTTAAGGAAAAGGTAAAATTGATTCAATAAAAGTTTTACTTTGATTAATTCCCCTTGCTAATAATACATTGCAAGTTGTACTACTTTCATCTCATGGAAATACATCAGGCAGCTTAATCAAGCTATATTAATTGAGTATAATCACATACCTTTGTGTTGTTAAAGTAATTCTATAATTTTACCCCTCATAAAGATTTGACATTCTCTCCCCTCATTTGGTTAACATGTTAATTGGAATAATATTCAATGGAGAAGTAGAAGATAAGCAGTGTTGTGCTGACAATTGTTTAATTCCATTTCTCTGAAAGTTAAAAAAAAGTACATATTTGTAGAATTTGCTCACTTACATGGGGTAAATACTCCTACCATAAACAATTTACACCTATCAAATGGATAGCTTTCAAATTTCCTTAAAATTCATCCATCAGTTCTTGTGAGCCAGTACAAGCTGGCTTCAGCAAATTAAATAGATGATTAACACCACAGTCAGAGTCACTAAGATGTAAGAAGAAGGGATGCAGATGTAGAAGATTTAGCCTTGGATGGGAAAAAGGAAACCTGTATGATTTTGTTAGCAGAAAGAAGTAACTGGTGGGTACAAATGTAATTTCATTTATGGAGTTAATGTCCAAAAATCATCTTGCTGATATGTATTTCCTTTGTGAAGTAAAAAAAAAAAAAAAGTAATTAATGAGAACAAGGTAGAAGAAGAGAAGATGCTAAGAAAAATGTAAAAGGTAGACAATGAGAAAGCAAACTAACTAGGGAAACATAGGAATGTAACGGAGCAGTGTTGGAACCCAACTGAGGTTAGTGACCAGGAATTATTAGCAGTTCCGAATAGATAGGTGGTGTTCTGGTTACAGCCAGAAACCCATGTTTGGAAAAGAAAAAGCAATTGCCTGGTTTCATCCATACTTGAGCATTTGCCAAAGCAGTAAGAATAAAAGTATAATATAGAAAGGGAATGCACAAAAAGAATTTAGGATATTGGGAAAAAGTAGTTGAAATGATGCAATATGAAACTTAATCTAGGTAATTAGGGAATTACATACAACAGGAGACTAATGAACAGGAATAAAATAGAGGGGTCAATGGATAGGAAGTTCCAAGGGGGGTTTTCTTACTGAGGTAATGGCTGAAATAGTACTAACAGATGACAGCAAAATGGCAGAGTAGGTAAGTCCAACCCCCCATTATCTAGTCACAGAAACATCAAGGAAAAAACCAGAAACTATCTGAAATAATTTTGTCAAATCCAGAAACAATCAAAAGTTCACAGCAATCAAATGATGCTGAGTCAAGAAAAATATCACTTAAAATCTAACTTTAGGGAATCTTTGAATATTTTATCTATGCTTTCTCCAACCCCTCCCCTACAGAAGTGCTGAGGATGGTAGTCATGTTCCCAATGTGAGACTCTGGTCGTTGCATCTGGAGGGAACAGAACAAATCTTATTTATAAATTATTGTATTTGTTTTATGCTGTCTGGGGACCTGATGGACTGATGCAAGTTTCTTGTCACTGTTTCAACTATCTCAGAACCCACTCAGGAAGGATATGTTGTGGGTATTGCTCAAAAACATTGTAAGCCATCAAAATATCCACATTTGCTTGGACAAAAGATTATGATTGAGATACACAACAGTCCTATATCCTGGAAGAGCCCAGGAGAGAATTTCTTTGGGAAATTAGGGAGGACATTCAAAGCACTTGAGTATACTGAGGGGAAAAAGAGCCACAGTGCATGCTCAGGACAAGGTACAAACTTAGAACTGAGAAGACCCTAAGATTTCCCTACTTCTTATTGCACTAATCTATAGTCTTAGCACAATAAGAAGTGAAGGCTGAAGCAGAATCGCAAAGGGCCTGGCTAAGTGTTAAAGGAGTGTCCTAGCCCAAAGCCTATTCACAACATGCAGAAGAGGCGGTTTAGTTGTCACCGCTGCTATTATTCAAGACTCCCAGGATTCAAGGAAATGTCAGTCAAAACACTGGCAAAACACAAGCTAAACATTCAGCAGTCAAGAATAGCAAACCCTGAGGAAGGGGAGAATCTGATTTGCAAAGTTACCAAGCTATAACAATTCAATGCCCAGTTTTTAACAAAAAATTGCAAAGCATACAAAAAAATAACAAAATATGGTCAATTCAAAGGAAATAAGCAAATTAATAGAAACCATCCCTATGAAAGCCCAGACATTGGACTTACATGACAAAGAGTTTAAATCAATTATCTTAAATACACAACATGCTTAAAGAGTTGAAGGAAACCACGGACAAGAACTAAAATAAGTTAGGACACCAATGTGTGAACAAAATGAGAATATCAATAAATAGAATTATAAAAAGAAACCAAGTTAAAGTATGCAGCTGAAAAGTATAATAATTGAAATGAGAAACTCAGTAGAGAAGTTCAGTAGCATATTTGAGTAAGTAATTGAACAAATGTATGTCAACAAATTAGATAACCTAGATGGACTGGAGAAAATCCTAGAAACATACACATCATGTGAGCCGACTCAAAAAGAAATAATTCTCAACAAACCTATACCAAGTAAAGAGTTTTGAGTCAGTAATCAAAAACCTCCCAACAAAGAAAAAACCAGGACCAGATGGCTTCACTGGTGAATTCTAACAAATTATTAAAGAATAATTAACACAAATGCTTTTCAAACTCTTCCAAAAAACAGAAGAGGAGGGAATACTCCCTAATTCATTCTGTGCAGCTAGCATTACTCTGACACCAAAGGCAGACAATGACACTATACCAAGAGAAAACTACAGACCAATATTCCTTATGAATATAGATGCAAAAATCCTCAACAAAATACTAGAAAGTCAAACCCAACAGCATATTAAAAGGTAAACACCAAAAACACAGGGCCACTATATGCGGTGCTGGTACCCAAATAAATAAAAATTTGAACATTTCCTGTAAGCCTGAACTATACTAGTCACACCACTTCATTCTCAACTTTTTCAATACTGATGATTGAAGTTAAATCACAACCTTCATAGATACAATATATTAAAAAGCAAATTTCAGTTCTTCCACAGTGAACAGATTAATACAGAGTTGGCACCCTTTGTAACAGTGTTTTTTCCTCCTTTATATATTTATGTTTGTATTTAGTGATTCTTCTAAAATCTGACTTACCTATACTGTTTGCAAATAAGCTTTTTATTTTTCGTCAAAAGATATAGAAATAAGTTGTAAGGAAGCATATCAGGTGTATACACATACTATCTTAAATCTGGAGTCTCATTTTATTTTCTCAGAATGTATTGAAAATAGATAGCTATAATATAATTTGCATTTTACAGATGGAAAAGAAATTGAAGAACTTGTAGAAGGGCTGGAGGCACCTTTGTGCTGGATACATAAATCCTACTCCTAGTTTGTTGATTAAACTACACTGGGATTATACTTCAAATTGATGGGTGACTGAAACTGTAAACATGCTATAGAGACATACTTTACTTTTTACTACTTTATACTTCCAGGCCCTGGGTCATACCTTGTCCAAATGAAGATTGCAATTCTTACCACCTGTACAGACTCGTTCAATATTTTTAGCCTGTATCTAAAAGAATATGATGACAACACATATGGTCAGAATTTACTTTGTGACTATATGCTGTAAATGTGGCCAACAAGAAGGCACTTCACACAAGGAAATAAGCTCTACTGGAAATAAATGCTTTGTTATAGTGATTATGACCATCCTTTAGAACTGTTATCTTTACTCTGCCTTCCATTCTCCTTAATGATTCTCCCAAGTGATTGCACTGAGGAGGAGAGAGTGAGCATCCTCTGAGAAGAAAATGCTCATCTGTCCTGTGGCTATTCAAGTAAAAGTAAGTTGCTCCATGTGAGGTCTGGCTTATTTCACACTTGATATATATCAGTGAGGTAGCAGCACACAGTGGCTACGAGCTAAACTCGAGTTGCCACAACCTGGATTCACATTCCAGTTCTGCTACTTGCCAGTCTCTAAAGTATAAATATTACTTAAAATCATCTATAAAATTATAATATTATTACCTTTCTTTTGAAGATTAAATGAGTTAATAGTGAGGCATATAGCATGTGCCATCAGTACAACTGCTAAATAAAATTAATTAAGCAATTTTCTGTCTCTTTCTTGATCATGACAGTTTGAGGCCAAAGATTCCATCTAATTCATATAGATGGGCACATATTAAGGCGTTGTTTTTATGAAATTTAATTGAATTATACAATCCAGAATCATACACCTTTAGATGGTTAGGATAGACAGATTCTGGGTCATAGGGAGCACTGAATCGTTTAAGCTTGGTTTTAAATTTAAAACAAAGTATCTGATTTTATTTTTAGACATTTTTTGAAGCCATCCATCTCTGATCTGTGACACTATATTGTTTTTTAATTTCATAATGTCTATGATGGGATGATGTTAAACTCAATGTGGCATTGAAATGGTGACAGAAATACATCTACACTATATTTAAAGAAATATCATATGCCAAGGGGGCATGGTCTCTTAAGAAATTTTATTTCTTAATCTGCTTAATATTGATATTATGTGCACATGTATATTGCATGAAGCATCATTACTCGATATGTCTTACTCCTATGGTTACAAATAAAAGAATTAACTCATTTATTGCTCTGGGGAACAACAAACATTTTAAAAGCATGCTTGGCATATATGAAAAGAATGATTATACTATTCGTCAGATTTAAACAAACTGTATAGAAAAATATGCACATGTTCATCTGTGGAATGGGTAACTTACCCCCATCATGGAGGTAGATTATAGCTAGAAATGAAGAAAGAAGCAATATTACTATCTAGATAATTCAGGCCAAAATACTACTTTGGCCTCAAGTATCCAAATAAAAAATGCTCTAAATATTTTTAATCACATGAATAATTTTTTAAGCTCTCCATTGTGCTCAGAATAACTATTTTTAAAAAACATTAAGGAGAATCATGTTTTTCCATTTTCTTAAAAATCTTTTGGGAAAATTATTCTGAAATCTAGATAAAGTATTCATAAATAATTAAAGGTTATTATTTCCAATGCATTGAAAAGGCAATAGACCTTCAATGACTGAAGTGTATAGCTCACATCTCAAAAAGTGAACTTCAAAAATGAAATAAAAAGTATATTCTTAACTGGATGACTAATGCACATGGAATGTACATTTTTCTTCAACTGAAAAGTAACTGATGAAATCCATTGTTGAACAGTTGACATGCAGTTAAGATTTGCTGAGAGCTTTAATCAATGAGTAATAGTATTTCCTAGCTATCTGAGGAGAACTGATTGACTGGCACAACTGTACATGAATTTAAAAGATTCCTAGGTTTATAGTCACAATGAAGACAAAAACAAAAAACAAAACAAATAAAAAAAACTCCATACATTATCAAGGTTACCGTCTGAGTAATACTGCAGGTTTATTTGCATTTGCTATTTTTTAAGTAGTAAACTAATAGAATGATAGCACTGCCAATTTTTAGATTCTCTAATAATATCTTTTATTTCTCCTACCAAGAAGAGTAGTACTTACATGCTTATTCACTATACAACACTTTTGTAGAGACAACATGATTAGTAGGTAATCATTAGCAAGTAAATTTTATTTGCAAAGCCAAAAATTATTAAGTACTTTATAATGTTCTTGAGGTCTTTAGTACAAATAACTAGCTTTCCATATATCAAGAACTCATGGGTTTTTTAAGAGTCTGGAAATATTTTGCTTTAGGAAATAACAATGTCCACATCTGGTTTCTGTCTCATCAAAATGTATTTACTGGAAGAATAATTTTCCTTGCATTAGCAAAATATGTGGACTATTCTAAAGCAGTTTGCAAAAGGATGGTTCTTGTTTGAAAATAACTTTTGGCATGAAGAACATTTGATTCTTCTTTACAAAATAAAGTGGTTTTAAATGAACAATATGATTTATTTTTAATTAAATCAATTACCAGTTGCGAAGATTATAAAATATTATTGATTGAAATGTGTATATTTAAACTGATTATAAGTTATATATTGTTTAGACTTGTAGATTCTAATATTTTACTCTTTAAATAATTTCTGGCCAGATATTTCTTAGATAAATATATGCTTTCTATTTTTCTGAATTATTCAGCCAAGATAGCCATGAATTTAAACTCAAAGAGAGAATTTATGAGAAATTTTTAATTTAGTTTTTTAACTAGGTGTAAGTCCTTTAAAGAGTACATTATTTAATTTTTTTCCTTCTAGTTTTATTGCAATATAATTGACATACAGCACTGTATAAGTTTAAGGTATACAGCATCATGATTTGAGTTACATACATCATGAAATGATTACCACGTAAGTTTAGTGAACATCCATGATCTCATATAGATACAAAGAAAAAAAAGAAGAAAAAATTTTTTTCCTTGTGAAGAGAACTCCTAGGACTCATTCTCTTAACATACATATATGTGTGTGTGTGTGTGTTATGTATATAGCAGTGTTAATTATATTTGTCATGTTTTACATTACATCCCTAGTATTTATTTATCTTCTAACTGGAAGTTTGTGTCTGTTGACTGCCTTCATTCAATTCCACCTTCCCCACCCCCGACTTCTGGTAACCACAAATCTGATTTCTTTCTCCATGAGTTAGTTTGTTTTTGAATTATAATTGATCTACAATTCTGTTAGTTCTTGGTGTACAACATTGTGATTCAATATTTCTATACACTTTAAAATGATCAACACGGTAAGTCTAATTACTATCTGTCACCATACAAAGATATTACATTATTATTGACTATATTCTCCACACTGTACATTTCATAGCCATGACTCATTTATTCTGTACCTGGAAGTTTGTACCTCTTAGTCTCCCTCACCTATTTCTTACATCCCCTCTGGCAACCACCTGTTTGTTCTCTGTATTTATGACACTTTCATTTGTAAAGATAGATTAAAATATATAAATGTTAGTGGTAATACTAGCATGTTGTCTTAAAGTCAACTAAAGAGTGTATGACTAATAGTGTGTCCTTACCTCAAAGCTGACTTGGCTACATAAAGCCTTGTAGGTAGTAGGCTCATAATTGTTGGACGAGTCAGAAAGACAGAAATTAGGCACAAAAAGAGAAAGTACAAAGCCAAACTTAAAGATATATTCATTTTGTGGAGGCCTAGGTCTTAACTGACATAACTGAGGAAACATTAGATTGTGTAAAAACTAATAGGTCAATTTCTGTAGAGAAATAAAATGCAAACAAGAATATATTTAGCAGGCAATAAAAGGCTTTATCTGGTTTCAACTTTATTTTACTAGACTTATTTCTGCCTCTCAAGTAGAACGTATCTGGGAAAAATAAGTCATTGTCCTACCTATCATACAATTCCTTGTATAATACAGTTCATAATATGTTTGGCAAATGACGTTATCAAGGCTTTTGAACATTTTATGTTCTGTTCCCTTAATAGACAATAAATAGCTGTTGAGTTGAATTGTTCACGTGGATGGAGTTATCTTAGCTATTTCTTTTACAGTTTTTTTTGGATATAATTATAAAAATCTTCTAAGACAAACACTGATCATTGGTCTACTCCAAAGTTGGTTCAGAAAAGTTTTCTACACTTATCATTTAAAACTTATATGACATTGAGAGTAAATGAATTCACAAATTGATGCAAACTGAAGGGAATTTGGAGGCTTCTATAGCTACCCTATTGGGGGAAAATAATATATTTTCTTTTACACACACACACACACATACACACACACACTTAAAATTCGTGAAGTGAGATTAAGGTTGGCTGCTGCCAAGATCTGTACCTGCCAGGAGCTCCCCCTGCCTCACTGACACCTTCCCCATCAGCCTCAGCTTAGCCTGCTCACAGTGTTTCTTGGGTTCCTTGATTGCTATTCCAGCATCTCATCAGGCCCCTTATACTCACTGAGCAACTGAGCCCTAGGTAGTTGCAGCTATGTTAGATGTTCAGATGGAAAAGCTTCTCCTTGGCCTTGCTAATAGTATAGGAGGGCAGCAAATTCATTCACTCTCTTTGCACCTGTTGATCATGGGTTCTGTTTTTAGACTTCTCTGATCAGACTGTCTTTGAAAGAGATTTAAAGTTATTTACAGACAGAGATATAATACGAAGCAGCTCCAGGCACCTAAGCTCCATCTTGTCTATAAGGGAACAGAGGGGAGCAATGTCTTGCTACATACCTGTAATGCCTTCCTGGTACCCCCTTAATGAAGCTCTGAGTTATTTAGTGGAAGAAATTACATTGTATCCTAAGTAAACTATTTTTCTGGACTCAGTAGATTATGACGGTGAGGAAAAGCTTGTGGGTAATCTAGACACATGGTACTTGTAAAATATCATCAAACCACTGTAATTCAGTTAAATACAACTATTACAGTAGGGCAGCAAATTCAACAAATCACATAAAGTTTAGATACTTAGAGTCAAATATACCCTCATCCATCCATATGTTCAAAAAAACCAAGTCACATGCAGAAACACAACACAGCATAACAAACCAAAGGAAATGCACTATTAAGCAATGTCAAATTTACCAACGACCCAAGTGTACATCCCATACCATGAATCAATGTGATATCATTTTTGGCCAGTGGTCCCAAAGATTTTTTTTTAGCTTTTGTTGCACATTGCAATCATTTAGGTACACTTTTTAAAAGACTAATTCCAGGGACTCACCCCAGAAATTATAACTGAATTGGTCTGATATGGGTCTTGGAATATGTATTATTTTAAAGTTTCCCAGGTGATGCTAACAGGTAACAATGTTTGAGAATCACTGCCATTGACCTTTCTGTTCTCCGCTCTTTCTCTCTCTACCAGGAAACAGCTGGATAGTCTCATATCTCTTTTTTTCCTGTAATGTTCCAGCCAATCTGGCTTCAGGATCCCTTCTTCATGTTTAGTGACATGCTTCTTAACTGTGTGGCACAGTGGCTTTTCTTTTCCTCAATATCCTAAGTACTGGCAGACACATAATTCCTCCAGACCAAGTAATTCATCAGGGTGCTGCAGGATGCTACATCCTACCAAAGGAAGGCCCCTGTCCCGATCCACACATCTTGCCCTCGATAAGAAAATATTTGTTGAATTATTGACATATCCAACAAAATAAGTTTGCAACAATGAGCTTTTATTTTTTCTGTTTCTTCAACTTGACCTGTAGTACCAGACCGGTCTCAGTGCCAGACTCAGCTCCTGGCAACAGTAAGACACCATTTATTCTGTACTAAATTTAGGTGCTCTTTTCTTTTTCTTCAAGCATATATGCATAAATCTCAGAGAATATAGGTGAAGAAAAAAAGAAGACTGGAAATGACCTCAGAGTAGAATAGAGTTTTTTCATACACGACTGCTAAATGGTTCTGTAATAAACAGATCTGTAACAGAAATAGTTTCCACACTTTCAAGACATCAGTTGTAAAAACCAAAAATTTAATGTCTGACCTTCCCTGACATTTCACAATTCAACTACCAGATGAAAGGATGGATGGATGGAAGGAAGGAAGGAAGGAAGGAAGGAAGGAAGGAAGGTAGGAAGGAAGGAAGGGTAAAAGAAAGAAAAGAAAGGAAAAGAAAAATGTTACAGATTTTAAAGTAACCAAAAGGATATGATACATGGATTACATGGACTTATTAAACCATGTCCTGTTAAACATTGAGAGTATAGTTCTTGGTAACTCAAGTTAAATAAATAATGTGCATAAAAGTCAGCAACTGAATTTTTCTAGATTATGGTAAATGTACAATAGTAGTGTTTTATCTCACCATGGAAACCATGCTCAAGCTCTCAAAATTATTTTCACACAATTTTTTTACAGTTTATAAAAACACTTATATTAGTTGAAAAAGGGGGAAATGAATCTGTCTTGTAGAGTGGAAGAAATAATAGCAAATACAGTGCTCTATACATATACAGGTATTACATATCACAGCTGTGAAATGCATTCCAACAATGAAATCATGAAAAGATAAATGGGAACACCAACAGTCTACTTTTAAGGTTTATATGATCTTACTTTTTCATTTAGAATAATAGTTTCAGAGCACAGCAACTGATTTAAGAAAATTAAATTATTGCCCTTGAAAGAACTATGTCTTCTGAATAATATTTTATAACATTCTATTTTTGTGTGTGTTTTATGATTTGGGAAAAATATTAAGATACAAAAAACTATTATGTGGGGGTTAAAAAGATTGACCAGTTATTTTACTTTATAGAGTGTACAGTTCTCTGTGCTTTAGACAGATTTTGAACTTCCCAAATTAGTAAATAGCTATTTTTCACTAGGTAAACAGCATGATCTACAAACGTATAGTTGGAGAGAGCTTCTTTACCTACTGTACCTCTGCACATATGTTTATTTGTATTGCCAACATTTTCTGAATCTTTGACTTATTGAAAATGCTACATTTGTAACAACATTAATTTTTGTGCTCTATCCTATAAGTTAAATTGAAAAGAAGAAGAAAGAATGTAACTATGAGTTATTTCCAACATTATCACTGGCATATATAACTCTCGCAAACCTTAGAATTCAAATAGCCCCAGATGTTTGCCTTGAATAAAATGTCTGAATTCTTCTGGTGTAGTCATATATCTGTGCAATAAAATTTATAATTATGTAGAATTACTCCTCATTGGATAAAAAATAAACTCTTCAATAACAACTGAATGGCATAAGCCTTTCTGTAGCCATTCAGAATTGTATCTCCTTTTTTAAAGGAAGAAAAGAGAAAATACCAGTCTGAAAAAGTAATTGTTTGAAATGCACTGTAGAAAAAAAAATCATACTCAATGTATTCCATGTCACTGCTTCTATATATGCAGGTATTTATAGTTTCTAAGCTGTTATTGTTAATTCTATAGTTCACTGTCATATATAATGAAGACATTGCTTTATTTTTCTGATACTGGCATCCTACCTGGGAAATGGTATACTATGAAACAAACTTGAATCTGTAGAGAGAGCTAATTAAAGATCATTGGAAATACCCTAATTTCCCCAAGAATGTCCACATCTATTTGGACAAGGAAGACAATTGGGGATCTGTCTCTACCAAGGGAAGCCAAATACTAAATACTCTGACTCCATAAAGCAGCAGTTTTGGGACAGGACTCTAGAGAGCTGGTATGTTGTCCAACCTGCAAAAACTACCTGAACCATAGTTACAGATTTTGATTAGATAATCATTAAGGTCCTTTTCATCCGTATTATTCTTTTATTTAAAAAAAAAGGCTTCAATCCTAATTTGCTTCAGATAATGTTGTCCTATGTCTATATCCCTTCTGGAAGCCTGAGGCACACTGACAGGCTCTTTTATCACAATGTTGAATCTTGAAGAGAATCACAGTCATTTCTACTGTCAACATTTTAAGATCATTTGATATGTGTTGATTATAGAAATCAGAAAGGCAAAATGTCTGAATAGAAAGAATCCTAGACAGAAAACAGAAGTTAATTATAGTCTGATCAAGAAGGCCAAAAAATACTTTGCTAAGTCTCATTTGAAAAGAACAAAGTAGAAAACAGAAGAGGGTCCCAGAATTTACCAGTTTGAAAGAATGAAGATACTTGTCTTAAAGAGTTGAATTATAAAGGATAATTTGTAAATCTAAGAAAACAGCTACAGTTATAATTCCATAAATAGACACACAGGAAGGGTTTTGGGTGAGAAGATGCCTCAAATGGTGATAAAGAGAATAAGAGGCAATGGCAGATTCTAATCGTGTTTCACTAATCTAGTTCCTTTGTGCCTGATAGTATTTTTCCAATAATATTATAAAAATAAAGCCAGAAATTAGAGATTTAATTTTTAGAAATCTTACTGTATGGAGTCATTTAATTCTGTATAAAATATGACTAAATGTAACTACCTCAATAAAAACATGTTTTCAAAGATGTTTTCCCTCTATCTCGCGCTAGTGAATACAAAACATAAGTTTAATTAAGTTGGCACGAATATATTGATAAAAAATAGAAAGTTTATTTGGGAAAATGTACCTTTCACACTTTTTTTTTTTTTCAAAAATGTATCTGCCTGAACAGAAAGTGATACAGTTGAGAACAGAAGGAGTAATTAAATAATTCCTGTCCAAATTTGCTGGTCAAAAATCATTAGACATTAATTTGCTCATCAAAAAGGATTTTTAATTGCAAATTAATAGGTGTTTTTGGTGTGCTAAAATCTATTGAAACAGCAATTAATACCATATTTCCTTTTGTGTACTGATTTTTCCCAATCTACATTCTGAATAATGCAGCCCCAAATAAGCAACTCATGCAATTAATCTAACGTATAAAAACATGCTAAATTTTCATGGCCAAGTTTTTCTATTACAAAACAACAAGGTCAAACATTTTCAATGAAAACTCTCAAACTCTCAAACATATTTTAGTAGGCCCTAGACAGGATAAGAGCTTGGGAGAAACAAATTAAATCAGTTGGGCCTATGGTTCATTAGTCTCTTCATAACTGGTGGGTGCTCCAAATTTTCAAGACAATTAATCATATGGAAATGTTAAAAGGTAAAGAAGTAAAATATAGTCTCCGACACTGAATTATAGTATTAGAAAATCTTTTGACCTAATATCAGTGTTAAAATAGTTAAGAACACTTTCATTGGGTTAATTTATATTATTGAATTAAGACTTAAAAGCAAAGTAAGCACCCACTAAATGAAAGACATCGCCAGAAAAAATTCATATCTTTAGAAATTTTCTTATTATTTACGGAAAAAATTTTCCATGATAGAATTAAAAAGGAAAAAATAGTCATGGCAACCCACTTTTTATAATTCCCTTCTCCATGAAGATTAAAGTGTTATTTTCTACCCATCTTATTCCAGTGCTTTTCCTTCATCCTCAATCTTTCACCCCCACTGCCTACCTCTCACCACTTCTCTGAATATGTAACCAGACTAAGCCCTTGAGAGCTGACTATCCCCTAAGAGATTTTTCATGTATAATTAATAGACTCAAAAATATTGAATTCTTCATTTAAGAAATCCATAATTCTGGACTTCCTTGGTGGCGCAGAGGTTAAGAATCTGCCTGCCAATGCAGGGGACGCAAGTTCGAGCCCTGGTCTGGGAAGATCTCACATGCTGTGGAGCAACTAAGCCCGTGCGCCACAACTACTGAGCTTGTACTCTAGAGTCTGTGAGCCACAACTATTGGGCCTGTGTGCTGCAACTACTGAAGCCCATGTGCCTAGAGCCTGTGCTCTGCAACAAGAGAAGCCACCGCAATGAGAAAGCCATGCACTGCAACCAAGAGTAGCCCCGGCTTACCACAACTAGAGAAAGCCTGCACGTAGCAACGAAGATCCAAAGCAGCCAATAAGTAAGTAAGTAAGTAAGTAAGTAAGTAAGTAAATAAATAAATAATTCTTTAAAAAAAAGTCCGTATTTCAGAAACATATTTTATATTTTTCCTGGGAATTCTTAAGGTAGTTTGAAGAGGTTCAATTTTAGATAAGTGGAAAAATAAATGATACACATTTTTTCAATTCATTAATATATCTTCCTGACTATGACATAATTGGGATTTTTGCTACAAAATTTATTCCTCTACAAACTAGTAAGCAGTTTTTAGTTCTCTTAATACTTGCTGAGAAGCAGTTTCTCTCTGTGATTTCTTAGCCAACCATGGCATACTTCAGGAAAAAAAAAAATAGGCCTCTTAAATTTTTCTAGTTAGAGGTTTAAAATGCTCCCTTAACTAGAAGTTGAACTAACTACTGTGAAATAAGAAAAAGGCAAGAAGGATATGGAAAATTTCTTCTCTGGAGTTCTTATAAAGTTTCAAATATCTGTTTCTTTCTCTTTTCCAGAAACTGCTCTGAGGACACCAGGGTACTTGGAAGTTTACATCTTTCTGAATAGTACTGCTTTCACAGTAGAAACATGGTAGTCTCACTAACTGCTATCTCTGATAACAAACTGACTCAGAGACTATCCAAGGCAAAGCAGTCTTTAGATAATTCCTGTTTTATACCCACATGTACAAATATCAGATATCCTTCTGCCATTTATGGAACTTCCATTAATTACTGCAGACCATCCTATCTATAAATCAGGATTTTAGCATATTCCATGATCCTATTACATGTCTAGTGGAATTTAATCTGAAATGTACTTGCTTTTTGACCAATCCAGCCAGGCACTATTCTTGCTTTTAATCTTTTAAATTATATTTTCATAATAATTCTCGTAATTACTCCAAAAATTTTTAAATTTCAAAATAAGTTTTACCACTAAAAATTCACCCAGAATTCCACTACATAGTATGTTCTATTTAATCCCAAACTTCTGGGACTGTTTGTAAATAGTCAAATCAAGTGTAACCAAAATACTAGTTGAAAAAAGTATCATCCATCATTGAATAAACAGTGTTAGTAAGCTAACTGTCCTTTTTCAGTTTACTCTAATTTTTAACTTAAATTTATTTAATCACATTTATTTAAATACTTTAATTTTATTAAAATTCTAATTGACCATTGCTGACATGTAGAAAAATCCTATAATTGTATGTTAATTTTATATCAGCTAATTTAGTAAGCTCCCTTAGAAACAATCTGGGGACTTCCCTGGTGGTGCAGTGGTTAAAACTCCTCCTGCCAATGCAGGGGACATGGGTTCAATCCCTAGTCGGGGAAGATCCCAAATGCCGTGGAGCAACTAAGCCCATGTGCCACAGCTACTGACCCTGCACTCTAGAGCCCACGAGCCACAATGATTGAGTCTGAGGTGCCACAAATACTGAATTCTGCATGCCTAGAGCCTATGCTTCACAACAAGAAAAGCCATCACAATGAGAAGCCCACACACCACAATGAAAAGTAGCCACCGCCTGACACAGCTAGAGGAAGCCCATGCACAGCAAAAGGGACCCAACACAGCCAATAAACAAACAAACAAATAAATAAATTTATTCAAAAAACAGAAAGAATCTGAGTTTCTCAGTTTATCTTGTAGATTATCCAGGCAGATGATCATACAATGTGCTTGCCTAGAAATGACCTATTCTTTTACCTACTCATGTGCTTACTCTGAGCCTGACATTAATGAGAATGCTTCTAATATATTCTATTTAATATTTTGCTATCATTCTAGATAAATATGATTTTTCATTTTAATAAGCTTATTTTACTAAGAATAGATGAATTTGTAAATAACTTTTAAGATCTAAATAGCTAGGAAAGTTTTATTTTTCTTGTAGCTTAAGAACACTCGAAATAGATGCAATTACTATATTGCACCATTTTTATTTTTTAATATAAAGCAGAATTTGGGTTACATTTTATTTAGGATTTCTACATCTGCCTTTGTGAGACTGATCTCTGCTGTTGTGTTGTTTTTATTCTTGTTATTAATTCATTTGGTTTTTACTATTAATGCTGTGAAACAATTTTTAAAAACACTGGAAAGTTTTCCATTATTTTATATTGGTAACAGAGTATATGGAATGTAAATCATCTCATTTTTAAAAATAGAAATATTTAATATGTGTGTGTGTGTGTGTGTGTGTGTGTGTGTAGAGTGGTGAATACCGCAAGGCTCTTGCCCAACATTTAAAACTACATATGTCTCATACTACTTGTGAATTACTGAATACATCAAGAGATAGCAGTAATAAGAATGTACTGCGTCACAAAAAAAAAAAAGAAAATTACAGACCAATATCACTGATGAATATAGATGCAAAAATCCTCAACAAAATACTAGCTAACAGACTCCAACAGCGCATTAAAAAAATCATACACCATGATCAAGTGGGGTTTATCCCTGGGATGCAAGGATTCTTCAATATATGCAAATCAATCAACGTGATACATCATATCAACAAATTGAAGGATAAAAACCATATGATCATTTCAATAGATGCAGAAAAAGCTTTTGACAAAGTTCAACATCCATTTATGATAAAAGCTCTCCAGAAAATGGGCATAGAAGGAAATTACCTCAACATAATAAAAGCCATATATGACAAACCAAAATCCAACATCGTTCTCAATGGGGAAAAACTGAAAGAATTCCCTCTAAGAACAGGAACAAGACAAGGGTGTCCACTCTCACCACTATTATTCAACATAGTTTTGGAAGTTTTAGCCACAGCAATCAGAGAAGAAAAAGAAATAAAAGGAATCCAAATTGGAAAAGAAGAAGTAAAATTGTCACTCTTTGCAGATGACGTGATATTATATATAGAAAACCCTAAAGACTCTACCAGAAAACTGCTAGCACTCATTGATGAGTTTAGTAAAGTAGCAGGATACAAAATTAATGCACAGAAATTTCTTGCATTCCTATACACTAACAACGGAAGAGCAGAAAGAGAAATTAAGGAAACTCTCCCATTCACCATTGCAACCAAAAGAATAAAATACCTAGGAATAAACCTGCCTAAGAAGGCAAAAGATCGGTATGCAGAAAACTTTAAGACACTGATGAAAGAAATCAGAGACGACACAAACAGATGGAGGGACATACCATGTTCCTGGATTGGAAGAATCAACATCGTGAAAATGACTGTACAACCCAAAGCAATTTACAGATTCAGTGCAATCCCCATCAAATTACCAATGGCATTTTTCACAGAACTAGAGCAAGAAATCTTACGATTTGTATGGAAATGAAAAGACCCCGAATAGCCAAAGCAATCTTGCGAAGGAAAAATGGAGTTGGTGGAATGAGGCTTCCTGACTTCAAACTATACTACAAGGCCATAGTGATCAAGACAGTATGGTACTGGCACAAAAATAGAAAGGAAGATCAATGGAATAGAAGAGAGAACTCAGAAGTAAGCCCAAACACATATGGGCACCTTATCTTTCAGAAAGGAGGCACGAATAGACAATGGAAAAAAGACAGCCTCTTCAATAAGTGGTGCTGGGAACATTGGACAGCAACATGTAAAAGAATGACATTAGAACACTTCCTAACACCATACACAAAAATAAACTCCAAATGGATTAAAGACCTACATGTAAGGCCAGACACGATAAAACTCCTAGAGGAAAACATAGGCAGAACACTCTATGACATACATCAAAGCAAGATCCTTTTGACCCACATCCTAGAATCATGGAAATAAAATCAAGAATAAACAAATGGGACCTAATGAAACTTAAAAGCTTTTGCACAGCAAAAGAAACCATAAACAAGACTAAAAGGCAACCCTCAGAATGGGAAAAAATAGTTGCCTATGAAACAATGGACAAAGGATTAACCTCCAAAATATACAAGCAGCTCATACAGCTTAATACCAAACAAGCAAATAACCCAATCCACAAATGGGCAGAAGACCTAAATAGACATTTCTCCACAGAAGACATACAGATGGCCAACACACACATGAAAAGATGTTCAACATCACTAATCATCAGAGAAATGCAAGTCAAAGCCACAAGGAGGTATCACGTGTCAGAATGGCCATCATCACAAAATCTGGAAACCACAAATGTTGGAGAGGGTGTGGAGAAAAGGGAACTCTCTTGCACTGTTGGTGGGAATGTAAGTTGGTACAGCCACTATGGAAAACAGTTTGGCGGTTCCTTAAAAAACTACAAATAGAACTACCATATGATCCAGTAATCCCATTACTGGGCATATATCCAAAGAATACCATAATCCCAAAAGAAACATGTACCATAATGTTTATTGCAGCACTATTTACAATAGCCAGGACATGGAAGCAACCTAAATGCCCATCAACAAATGAATGGATAAAGAAGATGTGGCATATATATACAATGGAATATTACTCAGCTATGAAAAGGGATGAGATGGAGCTATATGTAATGAGGTGGATAGACCTAGAGTCTGTCATACAGAGTGAAGTAAGTCAGAAAGAGAAAGACAAATATTGTATGCTAACTCACATATATGGAATCTAAAAATGGTACTGATGAACTCAGTGACAAGAACAAGGACGCAGGTGCAGAGAATGGACTGGAGAACTCGAAGTTTGGGGTGGGGGGTGAAGGGGAAGCTGAGACGAAGCGAGAGAGTAGCACAGACATATATATACTACCAACTGTAAAATAGATAGCCAGTGGGAAGTTGTTGTATAACATAGGAAGTTCAACTCGAGGATGGAAGATGCCTTAGAGGACTGGGACGGGGAGGGTGGGTGGGACTCGAGGGAGGGTGGGGGGGGGAGTCAAGGGAGGGAGGGAATACAGGGATATGTGTATAAAAACAGATGATTGAACTTGGTGTACCCCCCAAAAAATAATAAATAAATAAATAAAATTAAAATATATATATATATTAAGAAAGAAAAAAAAGAATGTATTGCAAATGTAAATTTTGTGGGGATAGAAAAATAACAGATAAATAATGGGAAAGAACTCAGCATGTTACTGTCTGGATCCACTGTCTTTTGTTAGGGATAAGGGATGTTGTCTTCTACATTATTATGCAATGGCTATAACTCTGCTACATTTTATACTTCATTTTTAGTTATATATGTTTTAATAAATGTATTTGAGCTTCTATTTCTAAATGTTTTAATTATTTTCTTATATTTTAAAAATTTTATCAAGATATATACATTTAAGTATCATCATTACCACATATATTAATAACTACTGTATCTGTACTACATTCTCTTTTCTATTAACTATTATTTTTTAATTTGTGTTTTTATATATTAAACTATTTATATCTTTCCTATTACTTTACCCTCCAAATAACCAGATGTTGTATTCATTCATATTATGGGCTGAACTATGTCCTCCAAAAGAGGTATGTTGAAATCCTAACCTGCAGTAACTCTGAATATGAACTTATTTGCAAACTGAATCTTTATAGAGGTTAATAAAGTTAAAATGAGGTCATTAGAGTGAGCTATAATCCAATATGGCTGTTGTCCTTATAAAAAGGGGAAATTTCGCTATAGACAGACACACACAGAGGGAAGACAATGTGAATACAGAGGGGAGGGTGCCATGTGGAGATAAGGTAGAGGTTGGAGTGATGCATCTACAAACCAAGGGATAGCAGAGACTGCCAGTAAATTTTCAGAAGCTACGAGAGAGGCATGGAAGAGATTCTACTCCGAGCCCTCAAAAGTAACCAACTGTGCTGACATGTTAATTTGGGGCTTCTAGCATCCAGATCTGTGAGAAAACATTTATATTGTTTAAGCCACTTCTTTTTGTTACTTAGTTGTAGTAGTCCTAGAAAACTAATACATGTATCCCATTTTTTTCTGTTTTCTAATTTATTAATTTTTGCTCTTATATTTACTAATTATCTTCCATCTGCTCTTTCTAAATTTGTTTTCTTCTTGAGTAAAAACGATTTTCTCTTAATATAGGAACATGTAAGTCTAAGAAAATATCTTGAATCTAGTTTTGGCTACATTCTGTAATTTTAATTTGTCATACTTTTATTTTCATTTTATTTTTGGTCTAAAATCCTGTTTTGATTTGTTTGCAGACACTGGAGATGTTTTTTAATTTTTTTAATTAAAGGAAAGAGAATGTCTTCTCTAAACTCTTATTGTTTCCTATTCTTTTTGTAATGTGTCAAAAGTTTTATATTTGTGATATTCTTCCTTTTGTAATGTACTACAGCTTATAGTTTGAGCATAAGTATGATTATATAAGACTACATTTTAAAATGCTATTTAAAAATATATATACATACATACACACATATGTATATGTATGTACATATATACAAAGATATTTGAATATTCCTACTATATATATAATTGATGCATTTTACATTTTTTTAAAAATTTTGCTTGATCTGCTAAATGTACAAAATGTTAAGCTTGCTAGTATTATGTTACTCTCCATTTCTTCTTTTATGTAACAGATTTGTTTCAGCAATTACTCTGTTATGTGGTCTATGTGCTTTTCCTTTTATACCTATAGGAACTTGAAGTAACCTTAGCTTAAATTTGATTACTGTTCATTTTTCAGTTTAAAAAATGCAGTTGAGCTTAAGCCTATAATTTTTAAATTCAAAAATGTATATTTTTGAGTGCAAGATTGAGATAATAATTTAGTTCAATTATATTGTACCTGACAAATTTATTGAGGTTATAGAGCTCAACTGTTATATTAAATTTGTTTTAACTAATGCCTTTTCTTGATGAATCATTTTAGTATATTTGCCAAATTATGTATTAATATTTAATATAAAATTGGTTTAAGTATACATATTTGACTTGGTTCAATACTGGCCATTACTTTTAAGTTAGATCTTCCTCTGTCTTGATATTTTAATTTTGATTAAGTTCAGCTGTAGTACTTCAACTAAACTTTTTCATGAAGTTATGAGTCATGTATTTTCAAAAATTAAAAGTGATATATTTTCAAAAGTTATGAGTCATGTATTTTCAGAATTTTGCTATATCTGAGAAGTATTTCCTAGCACATGTTCCCAGTTAGGTGCTACCATTTGGTTAAAAATATATAACTTGGATGAAACTTCAGCCACCAAAACTGTTCATGCTGCTTCACTGTCACCTCGTGCTAAATGAACTTGAGAAGCAGATTGAGGAAAACTCTAAGCGTGTAAGAGTCTACTTTGCCTTTGAAATTCAAAAATGTCACAAGGATTTTTCTAAAAATGGATTCTCTCTCTATTAATTATGCCTGCAGATCATGAGGATTTTTAATCTATAGAATCTGATTTTCACTTCAGAAAGTTTTCTTGCTCTTTTTTTTTTTTTAAACCATAAATTATCACTATGTTTAACTTCTTCCAGCTTCTTCTTTGGAAATACCTCAAATAGTGTCTTAGTTCAGGCTGCTTTTAATAATGCACCATGATTGGGTGGCTTAAACAACAAATATTTACTTTTCACAGTTCTGGAGGCTGGGAAGTCCTGTAGATTCGATGTCTGGTGAGAGCCTACTTTCTGGTTTGCAGATGACTGTCTTCTTGTATCCTCACACGGCAGAGAGAAGAGAAAGAGCAAGCTCTTTGTGTCTCTTATGAAGGCATTAATCCCATTAATAAGGGCTTTACTCTCTTGACCTAATTACCTCCCAAAGGCCACACTTCCAAATACCTTCACATTGGGGGCTAGGCTTTCAACATGAGTTCTGGGGAGACACAAATATTCAGTCAACAGCAAATAGCATCTATTTTGTTGTCTATTCCTTTCAATCTAGTTTTAAATTCCTCTATGTTTTATTTGGTTTTCTGGTAGACTTTTCTTTTACTGAGTTTCCATTACATATATACCTGAATTCTCATCTATTTGCCTTTTTAACCCATTCAAATCTTTTTTTATTTTGAAAATTAGGCATAATTTGTATACAATAAAGTGCATAAATCTTAGTAATACAGCAAGATAAATTTTTACATTTTATTCACCCATGTAAACATGCTTTGTTTCATTGTGACAAGATTTGTTTATATCATGACACAATAGGAATAAAATTTTCTTTCATGCTCATAAGCAAATCATTTCCGTGCTTTGTTTACATGATAACCTCCCCTCTTTTGTTATCAACTTTTTTTCTCCTTTTTAGGTCTAGTCATTTAGAAATGCCAATCTAGGGATTTATCTGGTGGCACAGTGGTTAAGAATCCACCTGCCAACTTAGGGGACACGGGTTCGATCCCTGGGCAAGGATGATGCCATATGCCACATAGCAACTAAGCCCATGGACCACAACTACTGAGCCTGTGTACTGCAACTACCGAAGCCCACCTGCCTAGAACCCATGTCCCACAACAAGAGAAGCCACCGCAATGAGAAGCACGTGCACTGCAACAAAGAGTATTCCCCGCTCACCACAACTAGAGAAAGCCCACACAGCAATGAAGACCCAAGGAAGTCACATTAAAAAAAAAAAAAAAGAATGCCAATCTAATTCCTATAATTTTAGTCATCATTTACTTCAGTAAAGATAGAGCCTCCTCAGATCTAAACCAGTGTTGTTTTTTGTTAAATTATTTTTTTAATTTATACAATTTCTAAAGGTTAGTTTCCATTTACAGTTGTTACAAAGTATTGGTTATGTTCCCCATGTTGTACAATACATCCTTGAGCCTATCTCATACCCAGTAGTTTGTGCCTCCCACCCCACCCCTATATTGCCCCTTTCCTCCCTCATATTAGTTTCAGGTGTACTACATAGTGATTCAATATTTTTATAGATTATATTCCATTTAAAGTTATTGCAAAACAATGGCTGTATCTCCCTGTGCTGAACAATATATCCTTGTTGCTTATCTATTTTACACATAGTAGTTTGTATCTCTTAATCCCATACACCTATCTTGCCCCTTTCCCTATCCCTCTCCCGACTGGTAACCACTAGTTTTTTCTCTCTGAGTCCGTTTCTGTTTTGTTATGTATATTTGTTTGTTTTATATCTTAGATTCCCACATATAATTGGTAATACGAGGATTTGTCTTTCTCTGTCTGACATTTCACTAAGCATAATACTCTCCACAACCTCATCAAAATTTGTTATTTGTGTTCTTTTTAATGATAGACATTTTTCATAGGTGTGAAGTGTTATGTCAATGTGGTTTTGATTTGTATTTACCTGATGATTAGCAATGTTGAGCATCTTCTCATTTGCCTACTGCCCATCTGCATTTCCTCTTTAGAAAAATGTCTATTCATTTCTTCTGTCCATTTTTTAATTGAGTTGTTGTTGTTGTTTTCTGATGTTGAGTTGTATGAGCTAGTTAAATATGTTGGATATTAATTCCTTATCAGTCATATCATTTACAAATATTTTGTCCCATTCAGTCAATTGTCTTTTCATTTTGTCAATGGTTTCCTTCGCTATGCAAAAGCTTTTGAGTTTAATTAGGTCCCATTTGTTTATTTTTGCTTTTATTTCCTTTGCTTTAGGAAACAGGTCAAAAAACAAAAACCAAAACCAAAAAACCTGCTGCTACAATTTATGTAAGAGAGTGTTCTATGTTTTCCTCTAGGAGTTTTATGGTTTCCAGTCTTACTTAGGTCTTTAACCCATTTTGAGTTTATTTTTGTATGTGGTGTGAGAAAATGTTCTAATTTCATTCTTTTACATGTAGCTGTCCAGTTTTCCCAGAACCACTTATTGAAGAAACTGTCTTTTCTCCATTGCACATTCTTGCCTCTTTTGTCATAGATTAATTGACCATGAGTGCATGGGTTTATTTCCAGGCTCTCCATCCTGTTCTATTGATCTGTGTCTGTTTTTCTGCCAGTACCACACTGTTTTGATTACTATTGCTTTGTAGTAAAGTCTGAAGTCAGGGAGCATGATTCCTCAAGCTCTGTTCTTCTTTCTCAAGATTGTTTCGGCTATTTGGGGTTCTTTGTGTTTCCACAAAAATTTTTAAATTATTTGTTTCAGTTCTGTGAAAAATGACATTGGTATTTTGATAAGAGATTGCACTGAATCTGTAGATTGCCTTTAGAACAGTGTTAACAGTTGATCCACAAGTACTGTTGCTCAATTTCTCATTTTTTATACTAGTAATCACTTACCTACTGCTACTCTACCATTTATTTAATATTTTATGCTTTTCCATATCTCATATTATGGAGGAATCTGAACTATAACCCACCAATAAAGTGTCTCAAAATTAATCTCTGACCAAAGGGACAGCAACAAATTATAAGCTGATCTTTACATGAAGTTTGTTAACTGATTTTCTTTAAAACAAAATATAAAAATGGATAAAGTTATTTCTAATGAGCTTATATAAAAATCTTCAAGGTACAATGGTAGTTTGTGCATATTTTATAAATCATGATTTTCTTTTTAGTTTCATAAGCTTATCTGAAGAATTATAGATGACACCTAGAGAGATCTTAAATACAAGAGTAATTTTTAGCTATAAGAAGGCCATTAAATATTAGCTTTCACTGAAGTATAAAATCCTTAATTATAGTTTTCTATGAAGCTTATAATAATATTTTTATGTTTTTTTTACAAATTGGAGGTATATCTTATTCAGTATTTTTCACATTTATTTCTGGCTTTGTTTTAATTTCAATTTTAGGAAAAATACCATTTTTTCCTCTGCTATTTCAGGAAGAAAGTTATGCTAACTTTTAGAGTTACTAACACCAAAATGTGATGTGAAACTTAGGCTGATAAACATTATTTGAAAATTTAATATAATAGTTTTCTTACAGTTACATTGTTAACTAAGCCATGTTAGATTTGCCATAGTTTCCTAATGTGATTAAAGAATAGGAGTTTAGTCCTATTGAAAGGGTAGTCATATATGCAAATGTGTACATGGAAACATTTTTATTTTTCCATATACATATTCTAATTTTGGAAATGTAGAGCAAAATAAAGCCAAATTAAAAGCATATATATATATATGGGTGCTGTAGTGGGCCAGATGCTAAACATTTCTTCACGGAATAGCTGTTCAAAAGTGATCTTGAACAAAATTATGTTTGGAATTTTTTTTTTTAAGTATAAGTATCAAACTAGAAATCAGAAACTTAATATGTAAGACATAACTCTATTATTTTCCCAAATCCATAAACTCAGAAAATCACTCTATGACTTTCCTTTTTGTAGCCTCCATTCTTTCACCTGTTAAAACTGTTATCATTATACCTAACTTGGAGGTGTTGGGGTAGGTTCATATATAAAAGTAACATGGGTTTTTAAGCCTCTATAAGCATTTATTACTATTGATAACATACTTCTCTATTGACTAGTTTACAAAAATATAAGCTTTCTTTTTTTTTAAGCAGAGAAATGCCTGCTTTGAAATGCCTGCAAACAATACAAAAAGAGCCAATTAATTAGTGAAAACATAATGAACTTTACAGATGGAGGCAGAATGCGAAGCTATTTAAAACTGTTTGGTACTGTGTATGCCAAAAGACCAATAATTTCTTAAGCTGAAAGCTTGGGATTAATGAAGATTATACAAATATACAAATTTTATGAACAAATTTTCTTTAGAAATGCATAGACATTTCTAAATTAAAATTAAAATTTATATTGCTTTTTCTGGTTAACTGCATCCATTTTATCTTATTCTGATTATACAGATAGAGCATTGATTTTACTATGCAGATTTCATAAGATTTTAAAGGAGAAACTATCATCCAAGAGTTTTGAGACTTAGGAAATACATATCACTAAGGAAACAAAGGTTACACAAATAGTATAAAATGTCATTCTTTATTAATTTGCAGATGATAAAAAATATAACTAAAAATGACATTTTCTAAAATATTAAAATTTACATTATGAATATATTTTTAGAAACTCTTGAGTTGTCTTCATTCAAGCTGTTCTTCAAATGTCTACTTTTATTCTTTTGTATATATTATCAATTATCCTAAAAAGATAGTCCTCTCTAGGAATGCAATATATGTACATATCAAATTATTCTTTAAATTTTTTCCCAGAACCAAGCTATAAAAAGATAGGCTCTTGGATTATGGTACTGTTCTTAGGAACTACAAATGACTTCTTGAAGACTATATTCTGTCTTGCGGCTATTGAGTTCAATTTCATGGTTCTAATCAGTGATCATTAAAATCTCTTCATTGATCTTCAATGTCCAATGCTTCATTGTTTGAGATTGCATGCACAATGGCTCTACAATCTCTATCAAAAACAAAGCATCAACAACATCTACTTCTGGGCAAGTTGGAGTAAGAGGGACCAGATTTACTTTCCTTCTTGAAATAAATTAAAAACAGACAAAACATATGATACCACAGTTTCCACAAGGCATTATAATAATAAGGCACAATCCAACTATATGCTGACTACAAGAAATCCACTATAATTATAAAGACACAAATAGGTCAGAATTAAAATGGTGAGAAAAGATATACCAAACTAGTGCTAATCAAGAGAAGACTGAAGTGGCTACATTAATATCATATAAAGTAGATTTCAGAATAAAGAATATTATTGTGGTAGGCGATATATATTGTGGCAGACACAAACTATCAAAACTCACTCAAGAAGATAGATAATCTGAATAGTTTCATATCTATTACCGCCCTCAAAGTAAACACAAGCCCAGTAGCTTCACAGGGAAATTCTAATATATATATATGTATATATATATGAAAAAATAATACCAATTCTATAAAAGTTCTCTAGGAAATTGAGAAGTAGAGAAAATTTTTAGTTCAAAAGCTATGCATGGGGGCAGAGTCAAGATGGCAGCCTGGGAAGATGCTGAGATCGCATTTCCCCATAATTAGATCTGTTGCTGGAGGCTGGTGGGGGACCTGAGGCCCAAGGAGACTGGAGGACTCCAGAGCAACTGGGTAGTGCCTGGGGGAATTCAGGGGGGTGGAGAAGGGGAAGCCAGACAAGACCGGCACCCCTGGGGGGGTGGCTGGGAGACGGGGGAGGTTCCCACCTGGAGAGACCCTTGGGGTCTAAGGTGATCGGGAGACCACATCTGGGTTTCTCCTGCCCAGGTAGCCAGGAGGCCTGCTGAGCTCTTGGGTCTGGGAGCCTGCTAGGCTCCCCAGTGAAGTCCTCCACCCTCCAAGGCCCCCTTTGGGCTGCCTAGGTCCTAGGGGTGTAGGAGGGAAGGAGGAGGGGTGAAGAGGTGGAGAGGCAGACTGGTGAGGGTGGGGGCTTTGAGATGGGGGACAGGGAGGCAAGAGGGCGTTTTGACTGCCCTCTTGGCCAGGGAAGCTGACTGGGTTCCCTAGCCTGGTCTTTTACTCTCTGGGGCCCCCCTCTGGTGCATGGGTCCTAGGGGCGTGGTGGGGAGGTGGATGGGGGAAGATGAAGACAGGCAAACAGTGGGGGTGGGAAGGGATTTCTCAAGATCAGAAGAATAGGGGAGATGCCACTGGGTATTTCTTCCAGGCGGGTTTTCCACCTTCCAAGGGCCCCTCCAGGCCATTGGTCCTAGGGGTATAGGTGGGAACTGATGGGGGAGAAGAAGAGAGGCGGAAGCGGGGAGGGACCCTCTGGGATCAGAGGATTGGGGGAGGAGCAGAAGGCATTTCCGCTGCCCACTGGCCCCGGAAGCCTGCTGGGCTCCCGGGCCTGGTCTCCAACTCTCCAGGGTCCCCTCCCAGACGCGTTGGTCCTGGGGGGGTAGGAGTGTGGCAGGGGAAGGGGAAGAGAGGCAGACTGGTGGTGGGATGTTCCAGGATCAGAGGACCAGGGGCGTGCGGAGGGCCTTTCCCCTGCCAACTTGGGCCCAGCGGGCCTCCTGGGCTCCCAAGTGTGGCCCCTTGATCTCTCCAGCTTCATGGGTCCTACAGGCATGGGAGGGAGGGAGGAGAGGGGAAGAGGAAGAGAGGCAGACAATGGTGAGGGGGACCTTGCAGGAGCCGAGGATCAGGGGATACACTGCAGGAAATCTCCCTACCTACTTGGCACTGGGAGGCCTGTTGTGCTCCCAGGCCTGGTCTTTGGTCCTCCAGGGGCCCCTCTAGGTCTCACTGGTACTAGGGATGTAGAAGGAAAGCAGGGGAGAAGAGGAGAGGTGGGTACGGGAGGGGGCCTTCTGGGATTGGAGGATCAAGGGAGGTGGGGAAGGTATGCCCCATGCCCACTAGCCCTGGGAAGCCTGTTAGGCTCACTGGACCTGGTCTTTCACACTCCAGGGCCTCCTTCAGCTGCTTGGGACCTAGGAGATTAGGGGCAGGGTGGAGAAGAGGAAAGGAGGTGGACAGGGACCCTAGGAGACTGGGAGATCTGGGGAAGCACTACAGGCATATCCCTAGCCCAGCTGGCCCTAGGAAGCCTGTTGGGCGTCAGAGTCTGGTCTCCTGCCTTCCAGTGTCCCTTCCAACTGTGAGGGTCCTAGGGGAATAGGAGGGAGGGGGTGGGGAAGAAGAGAACCCAAGGGGGAGGGACCCTCTGAGACTGGAGGACTGGGGGAGGTGCCTAGCATTTCTCCCACCAACTCAGGCCAGGGAGCCTGCTGGGTACCTGGACCTGATCCTTTGTCCCCAGGACCAGAGGCATTCCTGGGCCCCTCTGCCTCATTGGCCCTAAGTCCCATTCCCCACCACCCCCAGGGCCTTTTCTAAGCTTACACCCTGCCCACTGCCTAGCCACCCCTGCCCCTGTCTAAGCCCTGTGCCCACAGCCAAGGCCTTTTCTGACTTTTTTTTTCTTTTTACTTTTTCCCACCTTCTCACTTCCACTATTGGAGTTGTTTTACCTTCCAGGTATTGCTCCATCGATTTACTTAAAATTTTTTTTAATACATCTGTTAGTTTCCTATTCTTATACTATTTTTTATCTTGCTATTGTTCTGCTGTTCTCCTCCTTCTTTTTTTTCTTTCGTTTTCCTGCTCCACACAGGTTGTGGTATCTTGATTCACAAGCCCAGAGTCAGTCCTGAGCTCCTGAGGTGGGAGTTCTGAGTCTAAAACACTGGACTAACAGGGAAACTCAGTTACCAGGGAATATTCATCACAGTGAGTCTCCCAGAGGATCTCACCTCAACACCAAGACCCAGCTATACTTAATAGCCTACAAACTCAAGTGTTTGAAAATTCAGGTCAAACACCCAGTGGGACAGGAACACAATCCCACCCATCCAAAGTAGGGGGAAAATGAGACAACAAAAAATATGTCACAGATGAAGGAACAAGGTAAAAATACACAAGACCAAATAAATGAAGAGGAAACAGGAAAATTGCCTGAAAAAGAATTCAGAGTAATGATAGTAAAAATGATACAAAATCTTGATAACAAAATAGAGAAAATACAAGAAACAGTTAATAAGGACTCAGAAGAACTAAGGAGCAAACAAACAGTAATGGACAACAAAATAACAGAAATTAAAAATACTATAGGTGGTATAAACAGCAGAATAACAGAGGCAGAAGAATGAGTAAGTGAGTTGGAAGATAGAATGGGGGAAATAACTGCCACAGAAAAAGAAAAAAGAATAAAAAGAATGGAAGACAGTCTCAGAGGCCTTGGTGACAACATTAAGCAACCAACATTCAAATCACAGCCATCCCAGAAGAAGAAGAAAAAAAGAAAGGGTCTGAGAAAATATTTGAAGAGGTTATAGTGGAAAACTTCCCCAACATGGGAAAGGAAATAATTAATCAGGTCCAAGAAGAGCAGAGAGTCCCATACAGAATAAACCCAAGGAGAAATACACCAAGACATATATTAATCAAACTAATGAAAATTAAACACAAAGAAAAAATATTAAAAGCAGCAAGAGAAAAGCAACAAATAACATATAAGGGAAAACCCATAAGGATAAGAGCTGATCTTTCTGCGGAAACTCTGCAGGCCAGAAGGGAGTGGCAGGATATACTGAAAGTCCTGAAAGAGAAGAACCTACAGCCAAGAATACTCTACCCAGCAAGGATCTCATTCAGATTCGATGGAGAAATCAAAAGCTTTACAGACAAGCAAAAGTTAAGAGAATTCAGCACCACCAAACCAGCCTTACAACAAGTGCTAAAGGAGCTTTTCTAAGTAGGAAATACAAGAGAAGGAAAAGACCTACAAAAACAAACCCAAAACAATTAAGAAAATGGTAATAGGAACATACACGTCAATAATCACCTTAAATATAAATGGATTAAATGCTCCAACCAAAAGATACAGACTGACTGAATGGGTATGAAAACAAGACCCTCATATGTGCTGTCTACCAGAAACGCACTTCAGACCAACGGACACATATAGACTGAAAGTCAAGGGATGGAAAAAGATATTCCATGCAAATGGCAGTCAAAAGAAAGCTGGAGTAGCAATACTCATATCAGACAAATTAGACCTTAAAGTAAAGACTATTACAAGAGACAAGGAAGGACACTACATAATGATCAAGGGATCCATCCAAGAAGAACATATAACAATTGTAAGTTTCTATGCACCCAACATAGAAGCACCTCAATACATAAGGCAAATGCTAATAGCCATAAAAGGGGACATCAACAGTAACACAATAATTGTAGGAGACTTGAATACCCCACTTACATCAATGGACAGATCATCCAAACAGAAAATAAATAAGGACACACAAGCTTTAAATGACACATTAGACCATCCCGACTTCATTGATATTTATAGGACACTCCATCCAAAAACGACAGAATGCGCTTTCTCCTCAAGTGCACACAGAACATTCTCCAGGATAGATCACATCTTGGGTCACAAATCAAGCCTCAGTAAATTCAAGAAAATTGAAATCATATCAAGCATCTTCTCAGTCCACAATGCCATGAGACTAGATAGCAATTACAGGAAAAAAAACTGTAAAAAATACAAACACATGGAGGCTAAACGATATGCTATTAAACAACCAAGAAATCACTGGAGAAATCAAAGAGGAAATCAAAAAATACCTAGAAACAAATAACAATGAAAACACAACAACCCAAAACCTAATGGATGCAGCAAAAGCAGTTCTAAGAGGGAAGGTTATAACAATACAGTACTACCTCAAGAAACAAGAAAAATCTCGAATAAACAACCTAACCTCACACCTAAAACAATTAGAGAAAGAAGACCAAAAAAACCCCAAAGTGAGCAGAAGGAAAGAAATCATAAAGATCAGATGAGAAATAAATGAAAAAGAAATGAAGGAAACAATAGCAAAGATCAATGAAACTAAAAGCTGGTTCCTTGAGAAGATAAACAAAATTGATAAACCATTAGCCAGACTTATCAGGAAAAAAAAGGGAGAAGACACAAATCAACAGAATTAGACATGAAAAAGGAGAAGTAACAACTGACACAGCAGAAATACAAAAGATCATGAGAGACTACTACAAGCAACTATATGCCAATAAATTGGATAACCTGGAAGAAATGGATAAATTTTTAGATAAGTTCAATCGTCCAAGACTGAACCAGGAGGAAATAGAAAATATGAACAGACCAATCACAAGCATGGAAATTGAGACTGTGATTACAAATCTCCCAACAAACAAAAGTCCAGTATCAGATGGATTCACAGGTGAATTCTATCAAATATTTAGAGAAGAGCTAACACCTATACTTCTCAACCTTTTCCAAAATATAGCAGAAGGAGGAACACTCCCAAACATTCTACAAGGCCACCATCACCTTGATACCAAAACCAGGCAAAAATGTCACAAAAAAAGAAAATTACAGGCCAATATCACTGATGAATATAGATGCAAAAATACTCAACTAAATACTAGCTAACAGAATCCAACAGCACATTAAAAAGATCATACACTATGATCAAGTGGGGTTTATCCCTGGAACGCAAGGATTCTTCAATATATGCAAATCAATCAATGTGATACATCATATTAACAAACTGAAGGATAAAACCCATATGATAATCTCAATAGATGCAGGAAAAGCTTTTCACAAAATTCAAAATCCATTTATGATAAAAACTCTCCAGAAAATGTCCATGAGGAAATTACCTCATTATAATAAAAGAGATATATGACAAACTAACAGCCAACATCGTTCTAAATACTGAAAAACTGAAAGCATTCCCTCTAAGAACAGGAACAAGACAAGAGTGTCCACTCTCATCATTATTATTCAACATAATTTTGGAAGTTTTAGCCACAGCAATCAGAGAAGAAAATGAAATAAAAGGAATCCAAATTGGAAAAGAAGAAGTAAAATTGTCACTCTTTGCAGATGACATGATATCATACACAGAAAACCCTAAAGACTCTACCAGAAAACTGCCAGCACTAATCGATGAATTTAGCAAAGTAGCAGGATACAAAATTAATGCACAGAAATCTTCTGCATTCCTATACACTAGCAACGAAAAAGCAGAAAGAGAAATTAAGGAAACTCTCCCATTTACATTGCAATAAAAAGAATAAAATACCTAGGAATAAACTTGCCTAAGGAGGCAAAAGACCTGTATGCAGAAAAGTATAAGACACTGATGAAAGAAATCAAAGACGGTACAAACAGATGGAGAGACATACCATGTTCTTGGATTAGAAGAATCAACATAGTGAAAATGACTATCCTACCCAAAGCAATTTACAGATTCAACACAATCCCTATCAAATTACCAATGGCATTTTTCACAGAATTAGAACAAGAAATCTTATGATTTGTATGGAAACGCTAAAGACCCCGAATAGCCAAAGCAATCTTGTGAAGGAAAGACGGAGTTGCTAGAATTAGGCTTCCTTACTTCAAACTATACTACAAGGCCATAGTGATCAAGACAGTATGGTACTGGCACAAAAATAGAGAAGTAGATCAATGGAACAGAATAGAGAACTCAGAGGTAAACCCAAGCACATATGGGCACCTTATCTTTGACAAAGGAGGCAAGAATATACAATGGAAAAAAAGACAGCCTCTTCAATAAGTGGTGCTGGGAACATTGGACAGCTACATGTAAAAGAATGAAATGAGAACACTTCCTAACACCATACACAAAAATAAACTCCAAATGGATTAAAGACCTACATGTAAGGCCAGACACTATAAAACTCCTAGAGGAACACATAGGCAGAACACTCTATGACATCCATCAAAGCAAAATCCTTTTTGACCCCCCTCCTAGAATAAAGGAAATAAAATCAAGAATAAACAAATGGGACCTCATGAAACTTAAAAGCTTTTGCACAGTGAAAGAAACCATAAACAAGACAGGAAGACAGCCCTCAGAATGGGAGAAAATACTTGCCAACGAAGTAACAGACAAAGGATTAATCTCCAAAATATATAAGCAGCTCATGCAGCTTAATACCAAAAAAGCAAATACCCCGATCCACAAATGGGCAGAAGACCTAAATAGACATTTTTCCAAAGAAGACATGCAGATGGCTAACAAACACATGAAAAGATGCTCAACATCACTAATCATTAGAGAAATGCAAGTCAAAGCCACAATGAGGTATCACCTCACACTGGTCAGAATGGCCATCATCAAAACATCTGGAAACAATAAATGCTGGAGAGGGTGTGGAGCAAAGGGAACTCTCCTGCACTGTTGGTGGGAATGTAAGTTGGTACAGCCACTATGGAAAACCGTTTGGAGGTTCCTTGAAAAACTAAAAATGGAACTACCATATGATCCAGTAATCCCACTACTGGGCATATACCTAGAGAAAACCATAATGCAAAAAGAAACATGTACCATAATGTTCATTGCAGCACTATTTACAATAGCCAGGACATGGAAGCCACCTGCCCATGAGCAGATGAATGGATAAAGAAGATGTGGTACATATATACAATGGAATATTAGTCAGCCATAAAAAGGAATGAAATTGAACTATGTGTTATGAGGTGGATAGACCTAGAGACTGTCATACAGAGCGAAGTAAGCCAGAAAGAGAAAAGCAAATACCGTATGCTAACTCATCTATATGGAATCTAAAGAAATGGTACTGATGAACCCAGTGACAGGGCAAGAATAAAGATGCAGATGTAGAGAATGGACTGGAGGACACGGGGTTGGATGGGGGTGGGGCAGAGGGGAAGCTGGGACGAAGTGAGAGAGTAGCATAGACATAGATACACTACCAACTGTAAAATAGGTAGCTCGTGGGAAGTTGCTGTATAACAAAGGGAGATCAACTCGATGATGGGTGATGCCTTAGAGGGCCAGGACTGGGAGGGTGGGCGGGCGTCGTGGGGAAGTGATATGGGGACATATGTATCAATACAGCTGATTCACTTTGGTGTACCTCAAAAACTGATACAAGAGTGTGAAGCAATTATATTCCAATAAAGAGCTTAGAATAATAAAAAAATAAATAAAAAAGCTATTCACAGATGTTCATAGCTGCTTTATTTGTAATAGTCCTAAACTGAAAACAACCCAAATGTCCATGGAGAAACAAATTATGTTATATGCATATAATGGAATATTATTCAAAAATTTAAATAGGTACACTACTCACATATGAAACAATGTGGATGAATCTCAAATTAATAATGCTGGGTGAAAGAATCCATAAAAAATGCTTCTTTATATAAAATTCTAGAGATCATAAACTAATCTCAATGGTTTCCTAGGAATGGAGGAGGGGGAACCAGGAAGGAGAAAGGATGGAATGAAAATGGGGACAGGAGAAAACTCTGGGGGCAATGGTTATATTCATTATATTGATGGTGATAATGATATTTACATATACACACAGATGGCCAGATAGATAAATATACATATATATGTCAAAACTTATCAAATTTTGTACTTTCTTACATGTCAATCATAATATAATACAGTGGTGAAACAATTTTAAATAAATAAAATAATTCCTTGCTCTCTAGGACAATTTCAATGATCAGTCATAATATATTACATATTATATCATACCTTATATATTATATATAATTCTATATAATTCATATTAATATACTATATATAAACATATATTATGGGGTATGCAAATGATTTTTAAATAATGAAAAAATTCAAAAAGAAAAATGAAGTATTTAAGCACTTCATTACAAAATTCTCATCTGAATAATTATCTGAAAAACAATTATTTGAATAATATTCAGTACATATCTAACTATCTGAAAATATTAAAAGTTAATTCCTAAACAGGGAGGGTTGGAGGGGGAATGAATTGGGAGATTGGGATACCAAATTGTAGACTCTAAATATATACAGTTTATTGTATGTTAACTGTATCTCAATAAAAGTTCTTAAAAAAAAAAAAGTTAATTCCTAAATGATATCTGAATTTTTGGATACTGCCTAGAGACTCCAGACTCTTTTCCATACCATTCACTAAGGACACCTAACCAGTTTCAAAGATTTCTTCTTCTGAGTATTTTTGGAGCCTAGAATGGTGGAGGAAGAGAAGTGCATTGATCTCCAAGGACAAGTTACCTCCCACTGCTTTATTAGCTTCATGCAAAATCTGTCTCTAGTTGAGATAATAGTTTACCATAGGTGCATCTGGGAGAATGCCTGTAAATAATAAATATTCACTATATACTTGTAGAATGAGTAAGTCTGTTTAATGAATGGTAATACCATTATCTTAAGAATGGAACACAAGAAGAGAAGAGGCAATGAGGGGAGATTATGAGTTTAGTTTGAATCTATTGAATTTTTGTTACCTATAGGAAACCAGATTAGTATATCTATCACATACCTGCAAACAGGGATCTAAAGATGGTTCTCTAAGAAAGCATTTAGAATACATTAGTACAGAGGTAGTAATTAAAGCTGCCTAGGAGGATGGCATCTCCAGGGGAGAAAGGGCCCCAGGCACAAAGCTCAAAGCACACAAAGGAAGAAAAGTCAATGCTGAAGACAAATTGTGGAGGTCAGAACAATACCATTTCACAAATGTTGAGGGAATAATTTTTTAAAGAATTAAAGAAATTAATGCCTAAAGAAGGATAATAAGGAAACAAATGAATTTCATCCAATCAAATGTTTCATCAATAAATTCTAGTCAAACTGATACTTAGCTTAGGTCTACCATATGTAAATCACGTGGAAAACTGAGTTTCAGTTACTTTTAATGGATTCTTCTTCACAGTTGAAAGAGTAAGTTTAGGCTTCTTTCCATAGTTCAAAAGTGTCCAGATTTTAGTGACCTGGCCATAATTTGTAGTGAGTAATGAGGCTTGAATAAATGTTATCCCATTTGCTACGTGTCAGAGGATTAATTAATCAGTAAATAAAAATAAATGTATTTAAATTGCTGTTTGGAGGACTATAAAATTGGATGTCATGTAATGAAATGTTAATTACCACTTTTGAGAATCTGAGTTTGTGTTAGAAATAGTATACTTTTCAACACAGCTTCCACTTCTATATGCCTTGTATTATATGTTTGCTTTTCATCTCTCTCCATCCTCTCCCCCCCACCCCTCAAAAAAGATGTTTTATCTCCCAAAATAATTTCTATGGCAGTCTTCTACTATATATAGATACAAACACACACATACTTACACACTTGTACCTATATATTATATTTCATTTTATCTCATTCTAAATAACACTCAATTATCTGTTTCTGGGTTTCCTAAAGGAAAAAAAAAAAGATTATTTCTCCTTTCAAGGAAAACAAACTGAGTTTTGGAAGTAACTAAGGGAAGTAGAAGTTATATTTTCCTTTTGATGATAAAACACTTTATCACCTCATATCTTGTGATAAGTTTACTGTAACATCAGTAAGGATCCTGCCACAGAACTTGATTCAAGGTTATAAATAAAATGACCTGGTCTCTCACTTAGGACAGAAAGAGATTCGTAAAAGAAATTTACTGGACCTTTAATAAATGTTCTCTCATTCTAAAGGTCGAATCATGGTGTCAAGAATGCCTTGTCTGAAGACACATCTCCTTTTGATGTAGAATAGGGATCAGTGAAGTGTTTGAGATTTCATTTCATAAAGACATTTGTAATGAATGCCAATGTTATTTTACTTTTATGATATTTTCTTTAGGTCTCAGAGCATAAATTCAAAATTCCATAACATTGGTACTGTCATACCTTTTAAATTAATTTTGAAAAATTTGAAAGCATTTTGTTTCAAATTTACAAATGTTCCCATGTCATGTATTTTTAAAACTCAGAATACTGGGCTGGCCAAGACATTCGTTTGGGTTTTCCAGTAAAGTTTGGGTTTTCCGTAAGATGTTACAGAAAAACCCGAATGAACATTTTGGCCATCCCAATATTATTTGGTTTGCTCAATAGAAGTCCTTTCCAAGACTGATAGTGAGGCTTGTGAAAACAATTCTAAACCACTAGTTGTAACCAAATTAAAAAACAGTAACAACAATTACAACATCAAGTAAGGAATTTATTTTTAGGAAGATTGGCTGAATTTTTTTTTTAACTTTTCAGATGGGTGTTTTAGTGTTCTGTAGGCATAAAATAATTTAGAACCAAGCTGTCCATGATGAATTAAACTTATTATCCAATTTATTTCACCTAAGAGTATTGTAGCATCAAGCAGTAATAACTCCCCCACAATCTCTTCAGCACCTGGAGTCCTGTTTCTCTTCCTTATCTAAGACTCAACGTTTGCACAGAATTATCGACAATGCCTCCTCCCCCAAAGCCAGTTTTAGAGCTCCATTAGATCACCTGATAAAATTTATTTCATAATCTTTCATCCTATTAATTACATGAATCAATGGTAGCTTAGGTTTTTCTTGATGATGGTCCTTAATGTAAGGCTTCTGCTCTACCCCCAGCTGTCTCATGATCCTAACTGCCACCTGCATGCTTATTGGTACTTCTGCTCTGTTGTTCCAGCCTCAATTGCTTACCACTATACGCTCTGCAGCTCCCACTTCATCTTAACCTCTTCTACATGCTCAAATGTTTACATAAAGTCTCCATACCCACCCTTGCTTCAGCATGATTCTTTCTTAAGAATACTTTTCCTCTGTACAACTCTTGAGTACAAAATTTCCTGGAAGAGACTTAGATCTTCAAATATTTCCTTTGTCACTTTTGACCTTTTTACTCCACTATTATGCACTGTTCACTCATTCTTTTAGGTACAAAGCATCCATCTTTACTATTCCATATGCATTCTTGTCCACATTATCTACAGACCTCCTGGGTACTCACATTTAGCCAAGTTTTAAACATCCATCTCAGCACCTTCCCACCAACCCAATTATCACTGTCACCTGAGAATTTCAGTAGAACCCATTCTACACCTGCAACTGCTTGATTTCAATTCATTGTCCATTTTAGGAACCATGATCACACTTTTAACCTAGTCATCATCTGAGACTGTTTCCCATCTAAAACTCAGGGTATCGGTGTTGCATGTTCTACTATAATCTCCTGTCCTTTCATTCTCCTGTTTCCCCTATATCCACTCTCTGAATCTACTGTTATACGTAGCTCTTCTCTAATTCTAACATCGCTCCTCTGGATGTATTTTTGTATCTATATTCTACACTTTCATGATTGCTCTCAGAAGCTATCTGAAATATTCTAGTCTTTTTAAGCTTTCTACCTCCCTGTTATATACTAGCCAGCATGTTTCATATCTAATTACTCAAATTTATTACTTAAACCACCTCAAATCAGATTCTAAAATCATTCTCAATTATTGTTGTACTCCACTTCATCTGAAAATCTTGACTGTCCAAATAAGTAGACTGGGATTGAGGCTAAAAACTAGTATGAGGTGTGGATCCAAAGTGATATGGAGAGGAAGAAGTCAGAAAATACAATTCCAAGATGAGTCTAAAGAGAGGCAAGATCACATGCCAGAGAGATCAGTTTCCAACACTAAACTTGAAATAAAGGATTCTAAGTCAGTTATAGTCAATAGAACCAAAAGTTTAGCATCGTAAGATCAGATACCAGAGTATCTGTCCCCCAAACTGCCTTAGGAGAGCTGCAGCAAGATTATAGGGTTTCATGTATTCATGGCCACTCTCCAATAATCTTCCCTTCTACTCTGGTGTTTCTGTTTTGGTGTTTCGTTTTCATGGCCCTCTCTCATCTTATCTACTTTCAGTGACAGATAGTAGGTAGGTAGGTAGATAAACAGATAGGAAGGAAGGAAAGAAGAGAGAGAGAAAGAATGAAAGAGAAAAAGAAAGAAAGAAAGAAAGAAAGAGAGAGAGAAAGAGAGAGAGAGAGAGAGAGAAAGAAAGAAAGAAAGAAAGAAAGAAAGAAAGAAAGAAAGAAAGAAAGAAAGAGAAAGCAAGAAAGAAAGAAAGAAAAAAGAGGGAAGGAACGAATTAGGGTTCTCCAGAGAAATAAGCCAATAGGATATATCCATATCTATGCCTGTATTTTATATCTATCTATCTAGACAGATTTTAAGAAAATGGCTTATGCAGTTGTGAGTACTGGCAAGTCTGAAATCTGCAGAGCTGGTAAGTAGGCTGAAATCCTTGGAGAAACTGTTGCAATCTTGAGTTCCAAAGCCTCTGAAGGCAGAATTCCTTCCTCAGGTGACCTCAGTCTTTTCTCATGGCTTTTGACTAACTGCATGAAATCCATCCACATTAAGGAAGGTAATCTGCTTTACTAAAAGTTTACTAATTTAAATACTAATCACATCTTAAAAAATACCTTCATGACAACATCTAGACTGGTGTTTGACCAAGCAGTTGGGCAGCATAGCCTAGGCAAGTTAACATATAAAAATAACCATCATAGATAGCTACATATAGTAATATTAGATCAAATTATTTTAGCATGAGTTACACAATTATTTACCATCTTTCTCCCGCTTAACCATCTTCTGATGTTCTCCCCTATGAATCCTAAACTCAAATTACAACAAAACAGAAAACATCGTGTTCTCTCCTGCCTGTATACCCCAGATACCTTTTGTATTCTCAGTCAAAACTCCCTTATTTTCTCTAATTAATAATTTTAACTACTAAGTCTCATTTTGATTACTGCTTCCCCTGCAAAACCTTTCTAGAATTTCCCAGGAAATTTCAGATAGTCCTTTCTCTAGCCCTTCATTTGATTTTACATATATTTCCAATTATCATATGATTTTGTATTTTTTGTTTCTTTGTTTACCTTACTATAGCCACATACAGGGCAGGGTTAATCAAAGGCTTTAATTGGTTCTTAACTGTAGGGTCAGAGTTGCAGCTCTGGTATCCAGTATAGTACTTGGTTGAGGATATACATAAAATATTTGTTCATTAAAAGAATAAGTGATAGAAAACTTTTTTTAAAATTGGTGCTTTTTGTTTAAAACAAAGTCATACCCAGACAATGTGGAATCAAATGTTTGCCTATAAAATTATTCAAAACATTGAGTTCATGTGTGAAATTAACTCTACTACCTGGTATTAAAATAGTTACCAGTGGGGACTTCCTTGGTGGCCCAGTGGTTAAGAATCAGCCTTCCAGTGCAGGGGATGCAGATTCAATCCCTGGTCTGAGAACTAAGATCTCACATGCCGTAGGGCAACTAAGCCTGCACCACAACTAGAGAGCCCACAAGCTCTGGAGAAGCCTGGGCGCCACAATAAAGAGCCCACCTACCGCAACTAAGACCCAATGTAGCCAAAAATAAATAAATAAATATATACAAAAAAAAAGGTAGCTAACAATGTAATTCCATAACATTGTTACCTCTGACATTTCCAAGTCAAAATATGTACATTAATGAATAAGACCTTTAATATTTATCACCCTAATGTTTCTGCTTGTTACGCATATTAAATATGAGCTTTGGTCCTTGTGAGCTTAATTACCATACAAGTAGCAATGATACTTAGACTGAATGATCTTTCATTAATAACGCTTGCTACAAACTGCTACATGAAAATATAAGAATCTATAGTATCTAATTTTCACAGAGGCAAAGATAACGAATAATACTAATGATTTTTGTTAATCCTTTATATTTCTAACTAAACTAATTATTTAAATAATTTTATTGATTGCTCCAACCTGAGAAAAGCTATGAACATTATTCTGCTTTTCCCTTTATATATTCTAAGATTAAAATATCATTACTGCAGTATTATTATTGAATGGTCAAAATCGGAATATTTGTGTATGGGGAAGGCATAGTTCACTTGAAATGAGACCATAAAATTACCTGTTGCTTTATTAAATATGTTATAGATTTTGCTCTTGTAATGTTAAAATTGTGGAATTGGCACAGAAATATCCATGTTAGGAAAACTAACATTGAATGAGTTTTCAATACAAAGCTATCACTTTTCCTGGGTGCTTTACATTTTTATCTAAAACTGTTGAAACAAACTTTGAGAAAAGAATAACTACCTTCTTTTTAGAGGTGAGTACAGTGATGCTAAACTTGTTCAAAGGCATGTGAAATAAAAAATCAAGTTATTGTTAAAAGCAAAACCTAAGCGCTTTCCTTCTTGTCATTAGGCAAGAAATAAAAACAGATGACTGAACCTGGTGTACCCCCCAAAAAATAAAAAAACAAAACAAAACAAAAAACTGATAGAACCAGCAAAGAGCTATCACTTCTGGCAGCTAAATTTAGTGTGTTACGGAACCCATTTTCAACGATAATTGGACATCATAGGTGTTCAAACACCACATCATAGAAAACAAACAATGGTTTCACATATGAGGCCCAAATGATTTATACTCTGAAGTCTAATCTCCTTCAAGTCAGTGTCTAAAACTTCCCAATTACCACTCTGGTTGAGCTCTAAATTGGAAAGGTGAGAAAAAAAAAATATATCCTGTTCCAGTAAAGGTCATGTAGGAGCCAATTATTGAGCATTCAGGGTCACTGACATTTCTTCTAATTGAGCAACATTCAGAACCAGACTTTTAAAAAAACGGTCTAAAACGCTACTTTTCCAAGCCACCTCACCATCTCTGTGTTCTCAACACACACATGCTTTTAACTACACACACTTAAGTTGCAAAATAAAGGTGGATCTTACCAGACATGTTTATCTTTACAGCCTAGAATGCATATTTTAGCAGAATCTCTGAATGCCTAATGTTTACATACCAAGACAAAATTACAGTCTACAGGTAAGTAAAGCATGAGAGTTACCTGCTGAATCACCATATGCTGCAGATAAGAGAGGAGAATATGCCTACTACAAACTCTCACATTCCTGAACTAAGCTTTTGGGAGTATGACACATTAAATTTCTATCGTCCTTTCAAAGATTATCAAAACGCTTTTCATTAAGCCTAATGTCCTTATTCTCCACAGTTACTCTACAGAATCTCAGGTTATCCAGCCAACCCTTATCTTCGCATTCTCCTTCCTTTTACTTTCTCAGATTGGCCCTAATTTCCCTTACCTCTCTTTCACAAACCTTTCACTCTGTATTCCTCCAGAACTTTTACCTTGTAAACTGTACATGTCTACATACTCGAGTTGCCCTCAAAAACCTTATTCTCTTCTTGCCTTAACTGACACAAGATTCCCTGTTCTATTCCCAACAACCTTCTCAATTGGCAAGATTACTTTTCCCTCCCATCCTAAAACATTTCCTGTTCTGGTGGTATCATGCTCCCTTTGGCTTATTCTGGATGTTTTCTCCACCCGTCTTCTGGAAAATATCTTTCTCTTTGATATGTACATTATTTGGCTATATCAATTGCTCCTCTTACTATTTGGGTAAATTTTCATTTATTGAAGACAACAAAATGTTTTCTCCACTTCAGACAGCCAATTCCATTGTCACTTATTGGAATTTCTAATGGCCTCTGAAATCATTAATTCGGTCATCCTTCTACCTAAACACAATCTCCTTTCCATCAGTCTTTCTGGTTCTATTCCACCTACTAGGATATGCTTTAATTGTCTTAGATTATTCAGTCAATTAATACCTCTACTTTTCCCAATGAACCAGACTCTTATTCTCCATATTTTTTCTTAAAATTCAAGGTCCATTAATTAATAAATTATTTTATTAATAACATAAAATCCCTGGCCCTTTTGGCATCTTTGCCCATTCCACATGGAAAAACTACAAACAGATCAGAAATTCTGGAAACTGTCACCAAAGAGGCCAAAATAGCTTTCACTAATTACAAACCCCAAACGGGTACAAAAAGCATTATCACAATTATTCAAAATATATAGCCACGGCCGTCAACCATTGGATGTGTTCTCACTCTCAGCAGATGATCTTATCTTTTACTTCCACCTCCGACTGCACCTTTTCATCTTTCTGCTACAAAATCACAAAATTACTCACATCTGTACTCACTCTATGTCCTTTAATCCTCATAAATAAAAAAGCTTTCCACCTTTCATCTAAGACTTATCTTTCCACCTATATATTAGGTCCTGTTCTTTCCTAGTTATAAAAATTCTATACTAATTCTCTTGTACAATCAACCTCTAATGCATTCTCGTTGACTTTTAAAACATATGCAAGTTTAATTTCTTCTCTCTCAAAAACAATAACAGACAAAAGTAAACAAACCAGTAACAATTTGATGTCACATTTTCCTGGCTATGATGTAATGTGTTGACTTACATAAGAAAATACCTTGCAAGAAATAACCTACATCCTGTTTCCTCACCTCCCTGTTTCCTAATCTTACCCTCATTCAAAGGCTTACTCCACTGAGGCTTCAGTCCCTGTCATTCCTCCAGTATAGCTCTTGCTGCTGTCCATAACTATTTCTACAGAGCTAAACCCAGTGCATATTTTCATCCTGATATTTCTTGAACTTTCAACAGTATTTGACCCTGTTGACATTTCTGCCTTGAAATTCTTTCTTCCTAAAGTTTTCCTGGGTATGCAAGTTGGATATTTTCCTCCAAATTCATTTATGGCTTGTCACTGTTCTCTTCTACAGACTCCACTGCCTTTGCACCTGGTTTTCCCCCTTCTGGAATTCCTTAGCCATTCCCTCTACTACATACACACACACACACACACACACACACACACACACAAACACACACACACACGCACACACACACACTCTTTTTGTTTGGCAGCCATTCTTCTTTAAATTCTCATATTTTTTCCAGAATTTTTTTTCTTATATGTGATCAAGTAGCTTTGATATTCTCCACAGCTTGACTATAGACAGGTTTCTTCCTGACTATAAGCCCCTGACCTCCCTTTTCTTGGAGCATTTACTTTAGACAATTTACAATTGTAGATTCTTTCTCTGCCCCTTTGAAATGTCAATCTTCTCCCAGCCTCTTCTCAATTTTAAAACCCAGCTGTCTCAAGGACCAAGGAGCCATTCCTTTGAAATGTAATCATCAAGAAATATAGTGCCCCTATCCCTCTGGCTCTGTGGGAGGGTAGAAACCTAACTTCTGACAAGTGACAATTAGCAAAAAAGGACAGCGTAATCACATTGACCAAATTTTCACATAACGTTTTCCAGTACTTTTCTATCTGCTCACTTCAGTGCTTTTTAAAAGACTCGCCTATCTTTTGTTTCAAAGGGGTTGAGTTCCATCTCTTTCCCCTATTGCAGCAGCCTTGAATAATGACTCTCTCGCCTGTTTAATTCTGTCTAGTTCAATTCTTTTCCTTTGACCTTCCCTATGTGGATCAAATTCCCCTGCTATAATGTTTTCAGTGTATCACAAAACCCTCCTGTTTAACTTAGGTGTCTTTTTGCTTAGTGTGTTTGTGTATCTCTCAAATTGCCATCTGCTTAGACTGTAGGTTCCAAGGCTAGTCTTTTTTTTTTTTTTTCTCCTTTCCCTATTTTCTGGAGGGTATCTCACCCATAATAAAAATTCAATATATGTTAGTTGAATACGTGAAGGAATTGACCACACCTATTTCTCAGTATCTGTCCACTTTTATCCTGTCTTCCTTCAGACTTATTTTACATTCAATGATCTGCAATAGTTTCCGCCTTAAAAATATCCTTAATTTTTTGGCTCTTGTCATTTCATCACCCTCACCTAGCCAGACACTGAGCCCAGTTCATTCCAACAATTCTCTATCTGTATTAGAATCTGAGTATATGAACACTGATGATGAAACTCATACGACTATGACTTTATTTTAGAAAGTGATCACAAAAAATAGTGTGCACTGGTTGATGGTTTATAATTAACTCTCTGTAAATACTAGGGTTTTCAAGACTTATTTTTTTTAAGCTCTTTATTGGAATATAATTGCTTTACACTCTTGCACCAGTTTATGAGGTACACCAAAGTGAATCAGCTGTATTGATACATATATCCCCATATCCGCTCCCTCCCACGACTCCCTCCCACCCTCCCAGTCCTGGCCCTCTAAGGCATCACCCATTATCGAGTTGATCTCCCTTTGTTATACAGCAACTTCCCACGAGCTACCTATTTTACAGTTGGTAGTGTATCTATGTCTATGCTACTCTCTCACTTCGTCCCAGCTTCCCCTCTGCCCCACCCCCATCCAACCCCATGTCCTCCAGTCCATTCTCTACATCTGCATCTTTATTCTTGCCCTGTCACTGGGTTCATCAGTACCATTTCTTTAGATTCCATACAGATGAGTTAGCATACGGTATTTGCTTTTCTCTTTCTGGCTTACTTCGCTCTGTATGACAGTCTCTAGGTCTATCCACCTCATAACACATAGTTCAATTTCATTCCTTTTTATGGCTGACTAATATTCCATTGTATATATGTACCACATCTTCTTTATCCATTCATCTGCTCATGGGCAGGTGGCTTCCATGTCCTGGCTATTGTAAATAGTGCTGCAATGAACATTATGGTACATGTTTCTTTTTGCATTATGGTTTTCTCTAGGTATATGCCCAGTAGTGGGATTACTGGATCATATGGTAGTTCCATTTTTAGTTTTTCAAGGAACCTCCAAACGGTTTTCCATAGTGGCTGTACCAACTTACATTCCCACCAACAGTGCAGGAGAGTTCCCTTTGCTCCACACCCTCTCCAGCATTTATTGTTTCCAGATGTTTTGATGATGGCCATTCTGACCAGTGTGAGGTGATACCTCATTGTGGCTTTGACTTGCATTTCTCTAATGATTAGTGATGTTGAGCATCTTTTCATGTGTTTGTTAGCCATCTGCATGTCTTCTTTGGAAAAATGTCTATTTAGGTCTTCTGCCCATTTGTGGATCGGGGTATTTGCTTTTTTGGTATTAAGCTGCATGAGCTGCTTATATATTTTGGAGATTAATCCTTTGTCTGTTACTTCGTTGGCAAGTATTTTCTCCCATTCTGAGGGCTGTCTTCCTGTCTTGTTTATGGTTTCTTTCACTGTGCAAAAGCTTTTAAGTTTCATGAGGTCCCATTTGTTTATTCTTGATTTTATTTCCTTTATTCTAGGAGGGGGGTCAAAAAGGATTTTGCTTTGATGGATGTCATAGAGTGTTCTGCCTATGTGTTCCTCTAGGAGTTTTATAGTGTCTGGCCTTACATGTAGGTCTTTAATCCATTTGGAGTTTATTTTTGTGTATGGTGTTAGGAAGTGTTCTCATTTCATTCTTTTACATGTAGCTGCCCAGTCTTCCCAGCACCACTTATTGAAGAGGCTGTCTTTTTTTCCATTGTATATTCTTGCCTCCTTTGTCAAAGATAAGGTGCCCATATGTGCTTGGGTTTACCTCTGGGTTCTGTATTCTGTTCCACTGATCTACGTTTCTGATTTTGAGCCAGTACCACACAGTCTTGATCACTGTGGCCTTGTAGTTTGGTTGGAGTCAGGAAGCCTAATTCTCCCAACTCCCCCTTTCCTTCTCAAGATTGCTTTGGCTATTCGGGGTCTTTAGCGTTTCCATACAAATCGTAAGATTTCTTGTCCTAGTTCTGTGAAAAATGCCATTGGTAATTTGATAGGGATTGCATTGAATGTGTAAATTACTTTGGGTAGGATAGTCATTTTCACAATGTTGATTTTTTCCAAATCCAAGAACATGGTATGTCTCTCCATCTGTTTGTATCGTCTTTGATTTCTTTCATCAGTGTTCAAGACTTATTTTTGAAATACCTTCTCCTCTTTGTCCAACACTTTCACTAGACAGCCATAGAAAAACATAAGACTTTAAATACCATTTCTATTCTTAGGCTCTCAAATTTAGATCAAATAATCATTCACCTATTTTTTATACTTTTGCTATGTTTTTGGTGTTTAGTTTCTCATTTGTTAGCTTTTTCTCCCTTTTAATTATTTAACTCTTACAATACCGATTATGTTGCAATTTTGGTATGTGACTTATCCCAAGAATTTAAACTATTGTACCATCATGAATCAGTAAATATTGGTAATCATCCACTATATTGAGATTTTTAAGTTACTTGTGTATAGACGAACAGTTTTCCCTTTTAATGCATTTTATTGCTTCCTCTCTAATGAAATAATCAGAAATAATTTCTACATTTCTAAATTTATGTCCTAGATTTTTTTTCTTGTTTCCTTGACTGCATTGGCCATATACTGTTAAAATTATTAGCGTCAAAAATTCAGTTCTTCGATTTACTTATCAACTCTACTGTTTTTAATATCTTTAATTTATTAGCTTATTTTTTATGTACTATTCATAATTCTTGGATAACCTCAGGAATATTTTTTGTTTTACATATTATAATATTTTGATTTAAACCATACACTTGGTAATTTTTATTCTTTATTTTTCTACAAGAATTAAAAACTATTAAATTGCCTTACAGTATCTACTAAGTCAAAAATTAGAAAAGTGTTAGTCAAAGCCATTAAGATTTGAGAACTTGTGCCTCCTCTTGAAAAAGTGTAAAAACTCATAATCCCATTTAAAACATTTCATTTCATTTAAAAACTATTAAATTGCCTTACAGTATCTACTGAGTTAAAAAATAGAAAAGTTTTAGTCAAAGCCATTAAGATTTGAGAACTTGTTCCTCCTCCTGAAAAAGTGTAAAAACTCATAATCCCATTTAAAACACTTCAAAATGAATTAAATATTGTGACTAAATACAAATAAAAATGATAAAGTAAAATGATCATTTTCATGTGGCAAGTTATTTCTTTAAATGTCAATCATGTGATAATAATGAGTCTTGATATTATTGTGACCCAAGTTTTCTCTCCTAGTTTCATAGTAAATGGGTCAATTTCTGTGTTAACTTTCTAGGTCTGCTTTGTTTTCAAAATGAAAAATCCATAAAAAGAAGTTTTGCTATTTCATGTTACCATAAACAAGGTAGACAGGGGAATAATAGCCAAAAGAAACAAAAACCATGTGCATTAAGTGGGGATAAAAGGAATATATTTTATGGTGTAAAGTGATATATTTTGCAACTTACATTTGGCAACTGAGTCACATTTGAGTTCCTAAATTCCTCTTGAGAATTTTTTGGTAAAGTTCATAAAAAAAGACTTCTTCCAAGCTTACCAGGATATTTTCAAACATGAGGTCAAATTAAACCTTGAATTCATATTCTACACAATATGATACTTGATTTGCCTTGTGAAATCAATTAAAAAGAAAGTACTTTTCCTTAAGAGCATAACTGATTAAAAATTAGATAACTTATCTTTAGCTACAATTCACAATATCTAGAGCAAGATTTGTGCTCAAACTATTTAGAAGACAAGAAATATTATAATTTGTCCTTTGAAACCTCACACTTTTTACTCAGATATTCAAATTTATCTGCTGAATATGCTGGGTTTAGCATAAAGTTGATTCCTTAATTCTTGTAGTATTTTCTATTTTTATTTCTATATAGAGAAGCACTAGTCCTTGGCTTATAAATTTGGCGAAGCATTTTTTTTTCCTGACAAAACCATCAAATTTCAACCAAAAAAAACAAAAAAAGAAAAAAACAACACTTTACTTGAGCAACATCATCTTAGTCTTCAAAATATTTAAAAAAACATTTCTTTCAAAACTAATAAACAGTACAAAACCAAAGAAAAAGACATGAGAAGAAAAGACACTATAACTCAACTAGCAAAAACAACAAGACAAACACATACACAGCTCTTCAGATACTAAAATTATTAGACATGACTGTAAAACTAACTACATATGCCTCCTTGTTGAGACTGAGATTCCTCACTGCCCTGCATATATCCCGGGCAGAGCACTAGAGAAGCCACACAGAACAGCCAAGAGATATAGATAAAAGAAGCTCCATGAAAAGCTGGTTCTCCCCCCACCCCTCACTGCACCCCCCCCCCAAAAAAAAAAAAAAAAAAAAAACTGGAAAGCTACAGTGCTGTGAAACACCAATGAGAAAACTGAAGATACACCGACACATACCGTGCCATGGTTCATGGTTTCCTTAGGGCCAAAGAGCCACCTGCTGAGTGGTGTCTAGCAGTTCTGAGCATGGAGTTAATCTTTCAGAAAATAGTAAGTTTTTAAAATAGTCTCTGATGATGACACTATGTCAATGTGACCCAGAGGAGAACTGACAGAGTCCTCAATGTGCAAAGCTAGAAAAATCTGAGCAAGAAAATAAAGCAGTAGCCTAGAGGGGATTCTAGAACAGAAAAATGAAATGAGATAAAATGTAAGGACTTCTTATCTATGGCATTTAGTTAATGAGGTATGGCATTTAGTTAATAATAATGTATCAATATTGGTTCATTAATTGGTATATTTTTTTTTTGTACAACACTAATGTATAATGCAAATATTAGGAGAAACTGGATGTGGGGTGTATAGGACTCTTTATGCTATTTTCACAATTTTTTCCATAAATCTAAGTCCATTCTAAAATATGAAGCATAACTGAAAGTTTTATAGAACTGAAGAATATAATAACTTAAATGAAAAACTGAATTGGTTCAAGAATCAAGTGGAGATGAAAAAGGATAGAATCAGTAAACTTGATTAATATAGAATTTATCCAATCTGAAAAAGAGAAATAACAGTCGGGAAAAAAAATGAACAGAATTCCCTAGACAAGTTTAATACTGTATTAAAAATAGCTGAGAGAAAAGTAGTAAACTGAGAAACAGATAAAAAATTATTCACATTGAAGTTCAGAGAGATTAAAAAGTTAAAAATTAGAAAAGAGAGAATAGCATACAGCAAATAAAGTGAGAATACCTAACATCTATTTAATTGAAGATGAAGAGAGGAGAAATGAAGCAAAGGAATGCTGGAAGAGGTAATTAATGCCTTAGGAATTTCCAAACGAAATACATTAATACATCCAAATGAGTTTAGTTAAACAGGAATCCATCCCTACAAACATCATGGGCGAGCTATAAAGAGAGAATAAAGAAGGAAGAAAAGAAAGGAGAAAATCAAAAGAGTGAAAGACTGCAGGCTTGTTAACTGTAAATATTGTTACAATATTCTAAAAATATTGGAAGGCTGTAGTAATTAGTGGAATGGCATCACAAATGGCTTGAAAGAAAGAGGCTGTCAAATCATAATTCTATATGCCTCAAAATACTTTTAAAGAACGAAGGTGAGTAAAAGCTATAAAACTGGGAGAATTTCCAATCAGCAGATGTGCACTGAAAGAAATTATTAAATGTGTAATTTAGGCTGAGGGTAATATGATATCAGATAAAATGTTAAAAAAAAGAAGAGCAAATTACTGGTAAATATGTAGATATATATAAATATTGTATAAAACAATGTTTTAGGGGTAAATACGCACATTCGCACATACATTTACATATATAATACACAAAAACAGAATCATATGTCAGCAGGAGGTTAAAAATAATTAATTTTTCTAAGTTCCTTGTATTTCCCATGAGGATAGTTAGGTAACAATAATCAAATGACATTAGATTTTGATAAATCAATGATGCACATTGTAAAAGCCCTCCTATGGTGAACACTAGAAGAAAGGAAAGAGTGTATGGCTTCAAAACTAGTAAAGGGGGAAAAAAATCAATGAAAAAGAAATTATAACCAGTTCAAATAAAGACAAAAATGAAGAAAAATAAATACAGGTATGGCAAGAATAAACAACACAAATGGTAGTAACTCACATATATCAATAATTATAATAAATGAAATGGAGTAAATGTTACATTTAAAATTCAAGAGTCATATTTACCATATAAAGATACAAAATATTTGAAAGGAAAGCGATGGAAAAAAGATGTAGCAAGAAACTTTGACTGAAAGCTGATTTGATAGATAAATGAGAAGGAGGGGGAGCATGCTATATTAATACCTGATAAGATAGTTGTTAAGGAAAAAATTATTACAAGAGATAAAGGAAGGTAACTCAGAATGATCAACATTTTAATTCACCAGAAGTACAGAAGTATAATTATTAATTTAAGTATATAAAACATGATCTCAAAATATACAAAGCAAAATTTAAACTAAACCAAGGAGAACATTAAAAATTTATTTCAAATTACAGATAAAATATTAAGTCAATCACCTGAGCATCCAAATAATCCAATTAAAATATGGGCTAAGGACTTAGACATTTCTCCAAAGAAGATATACAAATAGCCAACAGGTATATGAAAAAAATGCTCATTACTAATCAACAGGGAACTGCACATCAAAGCCCCTGCGAAATATCACCTCATCCCTGTCAGGATGGATAGTATCAAAAAAATAAAAGATAATAAATGTGGAAGGATTTAGAACCCTTGCACATTAAGGTAGGAATGAAAATGGTACAGCTGCTATGGAAAACATTATGAAGGTCCTCAAGAAATTAAAAATAGAACTACTGTATGATCCAGCAATCCTACTTCAAAGTATAATATTTATCTAAAAAGCAATAAAATCATGACCTCGAAGAGATATTCCCACACCCATGTTCACTGCAGCACTATTCATAATAGCCAAGATGTGGAAACAATCTAAAAGTCCATGGACAGATGAATAAAGGAAATGTGGTATATAGATAAAATGGAATATTATTCAGCCTAATAGAAGAAAATTCTGCAATATGTGACAACATGGATGAACCTTGAGGACAATGGTACTAAGTGAAATAAACCATCACAGAAAGATATATACTATATGAACCTACTTATATGAGGTATCTAAAATAGTCAAATTCATAGAATCAAAGAGTTAAATGCTAGCTGTCGGGGACTGTGGGGGAATGGGAAATGGGGAGTTACTAATCAATGGGCATAAAATTTTAGTTAAGCAAGATAAGTAGGTTTTAGAGATTTACTGTGCAACACAGTAGTTACATTCGACATTACTGTATTGTACGCGTAAACATTTGCTAATAAGTGGATCTCACGTGAAGTCTTTTACCACAATAAAATAAAACATATTTTAAAGTTAATAAAAATCCTGGAAGTGAGTCAGAAAAACAAATATCATATATTAACACATATATGCAGAATATAGAAAAATGGTACAAACCAACCAGTTTGCAAGGCAGAAATAGAGACACAGATGTAGAGAACAAACATATGGACACCAAGTGGGGAAAGCGGGGAGGGTTGGGGGGGGAATGAATTGGGAGATTGGGATATCAAATTGTACACTCTAAATATATGCAATTTATTGTCTCTTAACTGTATCTCAATAAAAGTTCTTAAAAAAAAGTTAATAAAAATCCTGGATAGTTCCATAGTCACTAGAATTATTGAAAAAATAGTTAAAACATCTTATCTTAAAAAGAAACAAAAAACTCCAGTCTGAGACAGTTTAAGAGTCAATTTTAACAAACATGGAGGAAATAACTCTAACCTTAAATAGCTATTATAAACTTGACAGCAAAACTCATTGAAAGATAATATGGGAAAGGAAAATTATAGAGAATAATCTCACTCAAATATTTATGCAAAAAATCAGAAAATGAAATCCATTAAGGTATTTTTTGAAATAAATAATATGACTAAATTAACTTCATAACAGGTATGCAATTCTGACTTACATAAAAATATTGATTACTGTGAATCACTGCATTAATACATTAAAAGAGATAAATAATACATGACCATCTCAATATGTGCAGAAAAGCATTGTTCAAAATTCAATATTCATTCATAATGAAAATTCTTAGCAAATTAGGAATAAAAGGGAATTTAGCCTGACTTAAGTAGTTATATTAAGTCATGCTTGATGGCAAAATGGTGAAAACAATTCTGTATAATGTAAGAACAAGGCAAGGTTACCCAATATTAACACTTCTATTTAATACCATATTAGATGCCCTACCATTATATTAAGAATAATAAATAAGGTGCAAAGATTGTAAAGAATTGTGTTTAGGGGAGGCAGGTGAGTGGATTTGACTGTCTCCATCAGAGATTAGCAAACATTTTACATAAAGGGCAAGCCAGTAAATATTTTAGACTTTGCTGGTCTTTGTGGTCTCTGCTACAACTATTCAAATCTGTATCATGGAGGCAGCCATACACAATACACAAACAAATGAGCATGGCTGGGTTTCAATAAAACCTCATTTACAAAACAAAGAGCAGGCTGAATTTGGTCCACAGGCTGGAGTCTGTAATCCTTGCTCTACACAGCTGGAGTCCCCAAATTTTACAGATGTATTATTAGAATCAGTAAAAGAGATTAACAAATTTTGAATACAAAACCAAACTACAGAAATAATTGTATTTCTCTATACCAGGAATAAATAGATGGAAAATACAACCTTAGCAACCAAAATTTAACATACCTAGAAATAAATCCAGAAAAAAAATACGCAAGGACTTTATACATCAATGATTACACTTTATTGAAAACCATTAAAGAACACCTAAATCAATGCATTTAAGTACTTTATCTGTGGATTAGAAGATTTGTGATTACAAAGATACCAGTCCTTCAAACACTGATCTACAACTTAGTGATAATTCTAATTTTTTTAACAAATCACTTCTGGGGAAGAATTTTAAAAGCTGGTTGTATAATTAATGTGGGAAATCAACTCCCCTAAAGGAGCCTGAGTATTTAACAGGAAGCAAAGCAAGTAAGGTCCTTGTCTTATCAGATATCAATTATTATTATTACACTGTATTAACTTAGTGTTGTATTGATGCAAGGATTGACCAAAGCAACAGAATAGTCTGGAAGCAAGGCCACAGATAGACAAAAAACATAATTTGTAACTAATCTAACATTGTATGTGATGATTTTAATGATGCACTGTTACTATATAGAAGTATTTACATTTAATATTAACAAATGAAAGACAGTAGTAAAAGACCTTTTTCTCTGTTTTTCCATCAAGATCAATATTTATGGGAGGCTACATAAAACTGGGTCTGAACTAAACAAAAATGATGAATTATAGGAAAAATTGGACTTTTCATAGAAAAACATGTCTGTTGTAACAGTCATCGCCAATGGCATTTGCTGAATATATTGATAATATATCCAAAATGAAGATGGATTATTTGTGAAAAGCAGCAAACATGCTCTAAAATCAATCAACTATACATCACATCTCATTAATCAAATGGTATCCCTCCTGTCAAGGACTCCAGGCCACATGCTTTGTGCTTTATCATCCCTTCAAAATGCTTAGACAGAAGAGCTTTGTGTCAAAATAACAGACACCTCCGCGTCCGACCAAGAATCCCATGTCTCTGCAGGATCTCATCCCATTTCAAGGCTTGGGTTTTTGTTTTACTCTATCTACTTCTCTGTCTAAGCAAATTAATCACAATACATTACAATACCTACTAGACAACCAGGACCATTCTATTAGAAAGGTGACCTAACTAACAGTTACCTAAGGATGACAAACAACACTAGGTAGAAAAATCTCTTCCCTAATTGACCACTAAAATCATTCAGAAATCAAACGTTGCTAAAATATTTTTGTAACTCTGCATTATTCATTTTAGTGATGTAAATATTTAAATATTTAACACTCAAATGTAAATACTCTGCTTTACAATGTTAATGTTAGAATTACCATTGCTATTTTTATTAGTATGTAATAAAGTTTTATAGACCTTTCTACTTCTTGAATTTTACCTCTGCAGCCTCACCTCCAAATACAAATATTTTTGTTATTGTTTAGTCACTGCTAAAGGTGTGTGGGTTTTTTTAAATTTAATTATTAAATTTGAGAGCCTCTATTGGATAAAGAGTTTCCTGATTAAACGCTGATTAGATTTACAAACCAGAAACTGTCATGGTTCCTTCTTGTACACATATGAGCACTCCTATCATTGAAGATTTAGTATGATTGTATACAAAAGAAAACTTGAATAACACCAAATTAGCAAATAGAAATGCATTTTCTCTCTTAAATAAAAGCCCAATGATGAGTATTATGGAATTAGAGGTGGCTACACAGTTTTCAGGGTCACAGGTGTCTTTCAGGTCACCACTCTCCCTGACATCTCCAGGTCACCTGGAACTCAGGATCCAAAGTGCTGCCAGATTCAGGCAGCAGGATGGAGGAAGGGCAAAGACGAAGGGGCAAAGGACTGACTTAAACATTCAACACACAACAGATATTCAGTGTTTGCAGATGGACAGAAGATAACCCATGAAATTAGATTAAAAGTTCATTTAGTCCATGACTGCTTTCTTCTCTCTTCCTCCCCTTCCCCTGCTCCCTACTTCTTCTTCCCTCTTTCTCCCCTGCCCCACGCACCTCTGGAAAAGTGAAACTCCAAAGCTTCCCACAGTTGTTACCAAAACTGTGCTTTACTAAACCAGTAATTCAAATGGTAGCTTTATCTTCATGACACAAATGATAAAACTGACTCATCTTCCCACTGACTCTTCTGACTCAGGAAGTTGTTTTGGCATTAGCTTTATATGTGGGGAGACAGTCATGTTCCCTGTGCTCAAGGATTCTGAGGTCACATTTGCCTCTACAAGTCAGTAGCATCATTTCTGAACATAAAGAAACATGCGTGACAATTCTTGGGGGAGTAATTCCAAATAGCATTTTCACAGGAATTATTATTGTTATTTTAAATATTTATTTATTTATTTGGCTGCACTGGGTCTCAGCTGCAGCATGCAGGATCTGACCAGGGATCGAACCTGTGCTTCCTGCATTGGGAGCATCGAGTCTTAACCGCTGGACCACCAGGGAAGTCCCTACAGGAATTATTTATTATCTGAGACACAGACATACATTTTATACTTATTTTCTTCCTTTTTTTCCCACTGGCTTCCTAAATAAGCTAAAGCAATGTCCTGTTTTAGAGCTGGAATTGACCATAGTGATGATCACACTCATTGATTCCCAATTAGGGAAGTCTATCACAATCATCTGGGGAGTGTTTAAAATTTAGGAACCACCCACTCCTTCATAGATACAGACCCAAAAGAATGCTGTGAGTCTGGAAAAGGAAGGAAGTAGAAGTCTGCCATGTGTACTTTGGTAAAAAATCCCAAATTATGCTTAAATACTCCTATTTCCCATACTTGAGAACCACTGATTTGGTCAAATTCCTGTTTTGAGAAGTACAAGTATAAGAGAAAAAAACAGCCTGCTATATCAAGCACTATAAACACCATGAGGTAATACATATTTCATTAAATATCACATCCTCGGCATTCGGCACAATGCCTTTCACAAAGTGGATAGTCAATTAAAAAACTACGTTAAAGCAGTATGTCCAAGTGGCTGAGAGAAGCAGAGATTTGTCTCAAAAATTTGCGTGAAGGAAGAATGAAGCTCCTCTGAGCAGGAAGCAAACTGCATGGCTTCTTACATGTTTAAATATATTAATCATGATATAAAACTCTATTACTCATTCATTTTCTCATCCGTGTTCATTGTCTAACTCCCTTACTAGAATATCAGTTCCTTAATATGGATACAGTGGCAACATCCAGAACACTTCCTGGTACAGAATGATCAGGCACTGAAAATTTACTAAATGATCATTAAAGGAATATATTAAAAGGTTCCCCATTTGCAAATTTAGATTAAGACGTCCTTAAAAATACAAGTAGCTTCTCACTGGAAGGATAAGACATGCTACTTGAAAAATAAAAATAAAAACATGATGTATGAAAATAAATGTAAATACCATGTGACATTTCATTAAAACTGCTTTTAATAAATTTGGTGAATAACCTTCCAGCTTTTTCTATGTGCATAAGTCTTTGTGTGTATTATTTTATAGAAAAAGGCTGATAAATAATGTCTTGTTCACTCACAGCTTTACTAAGTATTATGCCATGCACATTTTGCTTCTTTATGGTCATTTTCAATTATGCATGGTAAAACATCAACAGTATAAATATTTACATAATAAAATGGAAACTATTTCCAACTTCAGACATCTTGTACTATTCAAATTGAAATTCTCTTTTAAAACAGAAAGAAACATACAGAAGACAATATACATTTCACTTCATTTTTTCAATGTTTGCAAATATACTACTAAGTGAATGCACCATAAATTATGTAAGCATACACATACTGATGGATATTTGAATTGTTTCAAGTGTTTTGCTCTTAATTCATGTTCCCCTTCATATATCTATTCATATATACATGCACATTCAGAGGTCATGTTATTAGAAGTAAAACTGTTTTTAAAAAAAACACAGTTATTTCAGGGACTTCCCTGGTGGCACAGTGGTTAAGAATCTGCCTGCCAATGAAAGGAACACGGGTTCAATCCCCGGTCTGGGAAATTCCCACATGCCACGGAGCAATTAAGCCTGTGTGCCACAACTACTGCTCCGGCACTCTAGAGCCCGTGAGCCACAATTAATGAGCCCATGTGCCACAACTACTGAAGCCCACGTGCCTAGAGACTGTGCTCCACAACAAGAGAAGCCACCACACTGAGAAGCCCGCACACCGCAACAAAGAGAAGCCCTGCTCTCTGCAACTAGAGAAAGCCCATATGCAGCAACAAAGACCAAACGCAGCCAATAAATAAATAAATCAATAAAACACGCTCATTTCATATTATGACGGATATTACCAAATTATCTTTCAATGAAGTCTTAACAATTAGGTTTCTACAAAGAGGAATGTGTGTGCACCTTCCACTTCACACCCTGACCACTGCAATCTACTACCAAAATTTTAAACTTTGTCAGTCTCTTGGATGTAAGAAAAAGTGTCTCGTTATATCTTAATAGGTATTATTTTAATAATATATGAGGTTGATAGTTATTAAGGAAGCTTATATGTTTATAAGACATTTGTATTCCTTTTGTATGAATTGTGTTTTCTTATTCTTTGCACATTTTTTCCTTTTGAATAATTCATCCTTGATTGATGTATAAGAACTCTCCATACATTAGAAAAATATGTAATCACATGGGTATTTTCATAGATTGTATTAAGGCCCCAGTTCTTCACCCTTTATCCATGTGTTTCATCCTATAATTTTGTAATTCCTCTATTATTTCCTCATTTCCTACACCTGAGCAGCCTTTGTGACTTGCTTTGGCTACTAGTAAGTGGCAGAAGTTGTGCTGTGCAAATTGTGCAACTTGGCCTCAAAAGGACTTCTGTGTTTCTGTTGTTTTATTGTACTCTGTCATTGCCACAAGAAGGACATGGCCAGGTTGTCCAGCAGTCCCAGCAGAGGATGAATAGCAGGTGGAATACACCCCAACCAACCCAGCTGTCTCACGTGAAGTCGGTCTACATTATTCTAGAACCATCCAACCCACAGACTCTTTAGAGAGACCACTTGAGAAGAGTCCATTATCATGACCCAAGAGCCAAATAAATGATTGTGTTTTGTTATACAGCAACATGAAACTAATGCAATTGTCAAATAAGTTCTCAATATTTCAGCTCTCTTTTGTTCCCTTCCTTCCCTCCCTCCCTCCCTTCCTTCCTTTCCCTTTCTTCTTTCCTCTCTCTTTCATCCTTCCTTCCTTTATTTCTCTCTTTCTTTCCTGTACTTATATGTGGCAAATTAGTACCCTCTAATTATTCACTTAAAAAAATTTCAGCTTACCTTTTATTTTTTTACTTTTGTTGGCATTTTTCATTGGAAATCACATAAAATTTATTCATCAATGTAAACAAAACATTTGGCACCTTTCTATTCTAATAAATATTGAACTATATCATCATTTAACTGTAACAATATTTTATTGCATGTGTTATTTTCAGCTCTTCATGCTTATAAACCATGCTTTGGTGACCATCTTCCTTATATTTTTCACACTCATTTTCCAATTACCACTCCAGGAATTTCTGGAAGTGACACTGCATGGTACATTTATTTTAAAAACTTCATAAATACTAAAATTATTCTGAGGAAAATTTGCATAAATTTATACTCAAACTAACAATTTTTAACGATGCATGTTTCCTATACCCCCTGAACACTTGGAATATTAGCAATGTTTTACATATTTATCCACATGATGAATAAGGAATGATAGAAGTGGGCAGTATAAATTCACTGTGTGCACCTATACTTAGGGAACACAAAGAAAGAAGTCATGTCATATGTGATTAATTGTACTGCAAGGAATGTTTCTTTCTCTGGACTTTCACGTAATCCTTGCAAGATGTAACTGTTTCATGAATGTCTGTGATCTACATGGTAACCGCACATTCATGTTTTCCTCATAATTATTACGGCCTCCCATTTTGTTTGCCAGAAATCACATCCTTTTTACCCCACATCTTATCCTCTGTTCTCTATGTATCGCAGAGTCTTAGGACCAAATGCTATAATTTTAATAGTTTTCCATAAACTTTAATTAATTTGCTCGTAAATGCCTCTGAAGGTTTCTAGCACACCCACAACATGAAAGTTTAAAATTGCATAAAAAATTTAAAAGACCTTATTTTTCAAGGCAAGATAAAATTAATTCCAAAACTATAACGAGAATGTTACACCACTTTAATACTAGGACAGGTTTGCTTTCCAACAAATTCTTCCGGCTCCTGCCACTGCTATCCCCTGAGGAAGGAGAACACAGACTTCTAAAAATTTCCAAAGTTTAATGCAATATCTGATTTCCTTTAAATTTCCTCTTATTTTATTAAGAGGAAAGATGTGTATTTTTGGTGTTATGGTATCATTCTTCAATCTGAAAGCCATAAAAACTGTGTACCTTGAAAATCAATAAAGTTAGTGAAGTTTAGGGCATACCAGACTAATCTGGAGACTGAACAGTTTAGGATTTATAATAGAATTACTTTCAACATTATGAGCAGAAGTCTAGCAATGTTATTATAAGAACAGAATGCACCAAGTGGGGAGAGCGGGGAAGGTTGGGGGGGGAATGAATTGGGAGATTGGGATACCAAATTGTACATTCTAAATAAATGCAGTTTATTGTAAAAAATAAAAAATAAAAAAAATGAAAAAAATGAAAAAAATGAAAAAAAAAGAAAAAGAACAGAATGTATCAAACTCAGGACTAGCAAAAAAAAAAAAAAAAAGAAACACTTGTTAGGTAGTTTGCTTGTATTCTTGACATTGTACTCAGTCTCATCCCTCTTTTACCATTTGAGAACTGATTACCCAAAACTCAAGGTGATGCAATTACTCCTCTTTACAGTTACTGCTTTAGGGATGGATAATAAATTGGAGCCTACATTTATGGCATTTCTTAATTTGGTTCAAATTCGGTGGTTGGGTGAAAGAACCCCCCTTTCTCTCCCAGTGAATACAAACACAAAATCCTGTTGCCCTAAAATTAGCAGTAGCCATCTAGGTACTTTGAGAGAAACCCCCTATAGGACAAAGACAGCAACTCCAGGAGGAAAGAGCATAGAGAAATGGGGTCTCAGGCTTGCAAATGTGTTAAACAAGTTAAATCTGATGATTTATCGCTGGATGGTTCAGTTATGTGAGCCAATAAAATAGTTATTGTTTATGTCACCTTGAGTAGGGTTTTTTATTATTTGCAAGATAAATAATCATATTTATGCAGAATATTCCTTAGGACAGTAAATCAAATTCTTGATATTTGGTACAACAAAGAAAGTTCATCTAGTGTTGCAGTTGCAGGAAAGATTTAATATATTGTGATACAAAAAGACAGTCAGTCATTCCAGAAGAAGATATGTTTTATAAAGCTCTTAGTTGATGGGTTATTTATGCTCTACCCCAAAACATAGTTGGTGAAGCAGATTTTTCTAATCTCTGTGTTTGATGTTAAATTTGCTGAATGGAACATCTTTGAAAGTTTTAAAAACATTGTTTGGAATGTGAGTCGCAGTTATGCTGTCAAATAAAATATTTCAATGATTTATGAATAATTTTAAAGAAAGATCCCTTCAACAACTGAAAAAAAAAATCCACAAATGAAAACAAAACAAAACAAAATTTGGAAACATTTCCCCATGCTAATGGTTAGGATAAAGACAAAATGTCAGCTAGAATCCAAGTAGGGACCAAATTAAATTCATGAATTACACTGTGTTTACACTTCAAACATGAATTAAAATTGTTTATTTAGTTAACAGGCTCAGCCTTGATTACATATCATTAGTGGCCATTATAACTTCAACTGTGCTTGAATTTCATAAGCCTGCTAGAAAATTACATTCTTATATTTCAGAGCTAGAAATAAAATTAATGTGGTATTTCGGCTATTAATACCTTAATCAACTTAATCATTGCTTGAGGAATTTAAATTTTTAATTTTCTAGGAATAAAACAAAAATTAAAAGTAATTCTTCAAATTGCTAATCAATACTTGAATTCCAGTTGGCACCAATATTAGCCAGCTCCACATCAAATGGCTATAGCTCTCCTGAAACATAATGTTCTCTGTAAAGTGCTGGCCTTGACTACTATAGGATTGATGTACTTAATCCACAGTTTATTTCCTTCTTCATTGTTTGAAGCACCTTAAGTCACTTAGATAAACACATACTCATTTATTTCTAGAATCATTTCATAGTTGAATGTCAACAGAACTATATCAATGTTCTACTCATGCCATTTCTTATAAAATGGGTAACAAGTTTTATTTAGGGATGAATAGAAAGGGGCACTAGGGATTTACATCGTCAAAAAAGCCACAGGGAAAACCAACCTAAAAGGATTTAACTTTCTGGTCAAGACAGTAAAAGTGTTGGACGCAGAGGAGAAAAACAGATTCCTATTCATCAACAGAGATTAATTTTTTCTCTCCCTGGAAACCTCGGAGAGGGTTCGTATGATTTTCTCCAACCTGTGAAACTGGTAGAAAATCTAGACACACAATTGCTATCACAGGGTCTGTAGCTTCTCAGAAGCTTCTAAGTGGATGTGCCACTTGTACTGGGAGTGGGAATGAGGAGGGTACTGCCTCTGAGGAGAAATGTGTGTGTGTGTGTGTGTGTGTGTGTGTGTGTGTAAACTCTCTTCAGGCTTAATTCTTAGTACACAGTAGACACTGAATACACTTTTGAAAAAAATGAATGAGTACATGACACAGAGACAGTATTACTAGACAGATTTGTCACTTTCCCTGAGACAGAGATGGAGGAGGATCCCTGGAGGTTTCTGAACCTCAGTCTTGAAGTGCATTTCAGGGAACAGTGAAAGGTTGAGCACAGATGCAAATTCTCCCCCATACCTGCTCAGATTGTGTAAGGAAGGAAGTATCGAGGACTAGGGGATGTGAGACATTAGAATTGGGATGTATGGATTTTTAACAGATCAGAAGCCCAGGATTTCTCCATGCCCACATACACCCTAGAAAACTAATTTTTGATCTTCATTTTACGTATTATTTTCTGATAATCAAACCTCTTAAACTAACAATGGGGCAAAAGTGTGGCAGAGACAATTTTTTTGTATTCACAGAATCATCCTATCTTCCCGCTGGGAACACAGTTAATATACATTTTCCAACCCTTGTGTACTTATGTCAGGGCCATGCAACTACATTCCAACAAATGCCATCATTCAGGTTCATTCTTATGGGTCATGTATAGAAGACGACACCACAAATAGAAAGACACTGAGTCCCTGAGTGATTGAAGCAGAGTGTTTTCCATGCTCTCCTTTTCCTATAATCCCCTCAACTTGTTTTCCATGTGTCACAAATAAGAAAGGAATTTATGCTGTGTTGTGTTAAACCACAAGAGTTTGGAGTGGTTACAACAGTTAGCCACCCTGACTGATCAAGTACTGTACTTGGTTATTGCCAACAAAACTAAAAATAATTAGGGGCACGTGGAAAGAGGTGGGATGGATCTCTTAACAACATTCTGAGAAACAATCACCAGGAAGATATCAAAAGCAGTTGGGTATCACTGGTAAATAAAACAGGCACCCATTTACTTACATTTCATTGCCCCTTCTATTTTTGTAAGTATCTTGGAGATAGATCCTCATTGTCTTATTTTGTGATTCCCCAAAATTACCCAGCATAGTGTTAAGCTTTGGGGGAATAACTAATGAATGTTTGATGCCTAAATGAATTATTTGCCTTTTCATACCAATTGTATTACAACATAATTGAAAGATGTGGTCTAGAGTAAAAAGCATGGATTCTGGAAGCAAAAAATTCTGGCCATGAGGCCTCATCCACCATACCTGGGCAGAAAAAAGTATGTCTACACAGCTACATAGATAGCTGTGTAAAAAAGGGGACTTTACTGAGTATCGCTTGTCTTTGATTTTCTTTCCTATAAGAGGAATAAGTACTCACATAAGATAGGATTAAATGAGATAACATACATTTAGTTCAATGCCCCGTAATTCACATAAGCAGGTGGTTAAAATATGCTTAATAGATATTTAAGTAAAAAAAAATAGTACTGTTCTCAAGTCATTTACAAGCTAAAAATAAATTACCCAGAGTGGTCTTTTTCTTTGGTTTTGCTTTTGTTTTATAATGTTTCTAAAAACATAAGTATGAAGAGACCATCTTTATGCAGGGATAGAAGTTTACAGTTAACAGAACACTTTACTTCAGATGAGTTTTATTTCTTTTTCTTTCTTTCAAGCATATTCTAGCACCAATTTTTTCCTCAGGCAAAGTCCGGAATTAAGAATATTATTCACTTTATCTTCTGGTGAGATGATACCAATGGAGTAAAAATAAAAAATATATATTAATTATGTGGTTAAATGCTCAATGTTTACTCATTATCAAATTATGACAAGAGCCAACTATAAAGCAGAATATTTGGTGGGTAGTCAGCATATTTAACCCATTTTTTATAAGAGGTAAAATATTTTCTTGCAAACGTGATGATATATCAACAACAAAAAATTTACCCTACAATATTCTTTAAGTTAATGATTTATTTCCTATTTTTCAACTAAAATGTTAAAGGTTAAAACTTGATTTGGACTGTTTATCTTAAAGAAATATATGAAACTCTCCAAATGTTCACTGTTATATTTTACAGTGAAATATCTCAATGTAGTGCATGAGCAGAAAAATAAGACATAGAGTTGCTCAGAGACAAGAGCCAAAAGACCATAGTACCTTTTACTTCAGAGTTTAGTTTGATGAATTTGCAAAACCGGTATGTTTTATGAATGTGAGACCCCCCAGGAATTTCAATGGCCAAGTTGGCCATGCTTTTTCCCCTTTTTTCATTATTTTTGACATTTCTAAGGCAGGGCTTCATTACAGACAAGCAATCTATGGCAATAGACTGGGGAAATGAGACTTAGCAGTAGATGTGGACAAAAAAGAAGAGGGCGACAAAAATGAGCACTGAATTGGAATAGGGCTTTGGAGGTCCATCACAGCTTGTGATGTGTCTCTGTGAAATATTAAAGACTGCCAGAGACGGCTCTTAAGATTCTGGAGCAAACTAATCTGTTTTGATTTGTTACTCAGGATCAATAATCTGGCCCAGTGGCTAATTCAAAAAGGAAATGACAAAATTGATAAAATATGCTACTTTCAATGCATCCTATATCCTTTGGTGCTTATGTACAGCCTCAAAGAGCAAAAGGGCAAGCTCTGCCTAATCAACAATTAGGAAAAATCTATAATAACAATGACAACAATAATAACAGCTGCTCAAGTAATGGAAATCATTTTTCCAATTATTATTACTTTTTCCTTGAATTTCTTCATCTTACTCTGCTTTTCAGGGAATCTAAGCTGTGATGGCACATCTAGGAGAGGGTGGCAGACAAAGGATTGACATGGGGTGAGGGGGTTGAAATTTCTCCTCCCTTCAAGACTGAGCAGGAGAAAAATCCAACGTCTACCCCAAAGTGTCGTTTTCTTGATGGATTTGTTACCACCCAGGGTTAGGCTCTCTGATTGTGCAGGGTTCTATTGTTGACAGACCTAGAGTTGATGAATCAAGTCAATCAAGTTTATTAACCTGTAATGGATAATATGACTTTGACTAAAAGTACTAAATTATAGTACTCATGTGACAAACAGCATGTAAGTTTCCTGTTATCTGACAATTTAGTGTACTGAATTAGTAAACTGAAGGCTCTAATAAAGACAAGGAGAGGTGAGTTCTCTGGCAACCTGATTATTTCCGACCCACACAGGTTGTGATTTTCTTGTGACTATATCCATGCTCACCAGATTCATGGTCTCTCCTCCAGTCACTGACAGAACAATGTTGCTTACTTCTCACTTTTTGGGCTTTCATACTCTACATTAGTGGCTCCAAATACAGGCTCATTAAGAAGGCACCAGGCTGGCTACATAAGGATCCATTAAGGGTCTGGTTAAAAATATAAATTTGGGGGACCCATTCCAAACCTACTAAAGTAGACTTTGGGGCACTGGTGTTTTTAACTTTCATAATCTCCCCAGGACACTCTGATAAGTAGTTCACTTTGGACCACTCTCTAGGTGAAAATTCAAATGCAAACATATAGTTTTTCACCAGAGAACCTGGTGAAAAATTGGATATTTTTCCATATAGTACATTTAAATTGTATGCCAGTGTGTCCTCTTTGAGGGTTATAACTAGGTCACCTCACCTTGGTACTGGTGGTAATAAAAAGTATTGATAGTTTATAGACACTTTGATCATTTAAATTTTCCTATTTCCCTCTCATATATGGCTGATAACATCACTTGTGGATGTAATAGTTGAACTTCAGAATCCCTTTTTCCAAATTTGGAGTGGAAAAGACTAGAGTTTCCCATAATAGTATTAATAATGCATCAGCTATTGTTTCAGTTAAAAGTTATCATAAACCTACAGTTTTCAAGCTTTTAGGGTACTGATGATGACACTAAAATCTACTTTTGCAGAAGAACAGGGTAAAACCAATTATGTTGAACTGGACATCATTTCTGAAGCTAATAACCTCTTCCTGAGAGAATGCTAATAATGTTCCACTCTGTGAGTTTATTTTTTGTCAGTTGAGAATGCCTTATGAAAACTTCTGGAAGCATTAGGGTATAATATATGTTATGTTTCATAAGCCAGGTTTCTTTTATGATTCATAATTTCTAAAACAGAAATACAGGACAAATCACTAAAAAAAGTGACTTGGGAACTATTCTACTTGTATTATGATTTAGAAGAAGAAAACTTCTCTAGGACATTACTACTCAGAATTACAGATGGAAATTTGCCAAAAATAATTCATTATAACGTAGAAATGGTACAACAGTTAAGTGACATCTGCATTAATTGTCTGAATATTCTAGATGAACATTTTCTAAAGTGCATCCATGGTACATTCATCTTGCAGGATGCTCTTCCAAAAAGAAAAATGATGCTGTGGTAAAATATACTGTACTACTCTGGCTTGGAGATTCATTTTGCAAATTAGCAAATTAAAGGATCTGAAAAATTCTGCAAAAAAGATATCTACGTAACTCAGCATTTCCTAGATATAGTTGATGACCAAATATTTCCATATACTATCTATTAACATCTGAGGCCCACAGAACACACTGCAGGACACACTAATGTTTAGGAGATAGAACCTGAATATTAATGATTAATCATCTTGGATGGATTTAGAGTGGGTGCATGGAGGAGAAATTCTTAATGGAATGACATGAACAAGACATTATGTCTTTTTCAAAGTGACCACTGTATACTGTGAAAATATTTATGATTTCAATAATGATAGCTTGATGAGAACTTGGTAACCAGTTGAATTAAAGAAGGCATCTATAGATCAAAGATAGTAGAAAGTATTTAAATGTGTTATTCACTACCATGAAAATCCATTTCACTGATAATGAAAAATACACAATTTTTTGCTTTTTGCTTTAACTACCAAGTACAATCACGGAAATTTAAAGACTATATTTAAGCAACAAAAACAGTTTGGATGAATCAGAAAAGGCAATGGCCACTGAGACTATAAAGTCTCTCTAAGAAATCCAACTGAAATACAAATATAAATTAAAGAAAATAAGCATAATGATTCTGGGCAAATTGAGCTCTTCAGATAATAGTAAGACAATATACCAGTATTTATAGCATATGAATTATAAAATAATAATAGAAATTCTGTGTTAAGTGATCTGTAACTATATATAGATGTATAGCTATTTTTAGAAATAGTATTCATTTCTATATAAATGGCTTAAGTTATAAATAATGTAACAATATTTATTATTCGTCCATAAAGGTGTTCACAAATGAGGAAAAAATTCTTCAATGAACCATAGGTCCAGATAATTGTTTCCAGAAATATAATCACTGTAACTATGCCCAGTCTTCCCAGGTATAATAATAACCAATTATATATATTTTTTCTTTTAGACTTCATTTTTTAGAATAGTTTTAGGTTCCCAGAAAAACTGAGCAGGAAGTACAGGGAGTTCCCTTATACTCCCTAATCCCACACATGCACAGCGCCCCCCACTGTCAACATAACCCCCAAGAAAGGCACATCTACTATAATCGATGAAACTACACTGATATACCGTTATTACTCAAAATCCATAGTTTACACTAAGGTTCACTCCTTTGGTGTAGACTTTATAGCTCTGGACAAAAGTATAATGATATTAATCTACCATTGTCATATCATACAGAATAATTCACTGCTCTAAAAATACTCTGTGTTCATTCTATTCATTTCTCCTTCCTTGCTGATCTCTGGCAACCTCTGATCTTTTTAGTGTCTCCAGAGTCTTGCCTTTTTAGGATGTCCTATAGCTGGAATCACACAGTATGCAGCCTGTGAAGACTCTTCTCCTTCACTTAATATTATGCATTTAAGAGATTTCCCTGATGATGCAGTGGTTGAGAATCTGCCTACCAGTGTGGGGGACGTGGGTTCAATCCCTGGTCCAGGAAGATCCCACATGCCGTGGAGCAACTAAGCCTGCATGCCACAACTCCTGAAGCCTGCAGGCCTAGAGCCTGTGCTCCACAACAAGAGAAGCCACCTCAATGAGAAGCCCGCTCATGGCAATGAACAGTAGCCCCCGCTTGCCACAACTAGAGAAAGCCCACGTGAAGCAATGAAGACTTGATGCAGCCAAAAATAAAAAAAATAAATTTAATTAAATAAAAATAGTTTGCATTTAAGATTCTTCCATGTCTTTTCATGGCTTTTTAGCTCATTTTCTTTTAGTGCTAAATAATATTCTGTTGTCTGGAAATACCACACTTTATCCATTCTTCTTCTGAAAGACATCTTGGTTGCTTAACAGGTTACATTTTAACCTTGTTATAATCCTAATAGGCAGAGAGAGCAGAAAAAATGGGTGTTGTTTAGGTTACTAAGAGCCAACATGTTATTTTTGACTTCTTTTGAAACCACTGTTCTTTTTACATATAAATAAGTAATGAAAAGAACAAAGATTCCTGCACATAGGCTCGATTAGAGCTTTGTATATAACTAAATAGTGCATAACATGAACATAATACGTACACAAACATCACATCAGTGGAATAAGACGTAGTAAATTTATACAATGCTGCTAAAATTGTTATTGCCACAAGAAAATTGATTCCACTTCCCAACCTTGTTTTTGCCTTCTTTTGCTTCTTAATGAGTGATGTATTTCTTTTCTGATTAAAGAGACACCAGAATGTTTCTTTAACAATTTAAGGAAGTGATTAAGGAGTAGCCTTCACCTGACACATTTAGCATTCTGAGATTTGATCAAAGTCAAATTAGTCTTTGTTTACAGATTATAAATAAAATGACAGAATGAAACAAGAAGAGACTTGAGTTCCTATAACCTAAATCATAACCTACATATACCATTTTTAAAGTCATTTAATGGAAAAAGAATTTAGAGTAAATTTCTACTTGATAAATAACCTATTTGTTGATGTAAAATCTATTAGATTTGAAATAGGCATACATTTTTATAGTGTTTCTTTCAGGCAAATTTTCACATGTCTGAAGTCTAAGCACCAATCAGTTTGGTCTGACTGGTTTTGAGCCTGATTTTGAGAAATATTTTCTAATGCACAAATTAAATTCATTGAAACAGAAAGAATCTGCCAGGAGTATAAAACAATATGTACTTCTGTAAGATCACAACAAAATAGTTTTTTTTTTTCCATTTGACTTTTCATCCAAACAGCCAAGACATGAAACATCACTGAGATAGTATCTTTTTCCAAGGAAATTTCAGTCCTAAAAATTATGTCAAAAGATCCAGTGAAAGACTTCTTTTGATTTCCTTTGTATCTATGAAAACAAGAAATATTGAAAGTAAAGTTTAGGCAAGATAGGTATTTGGGGGCCTACTTGCATAGTGAGAAGATTTGGATCCAATTTCTGAGCATATTTATTTGAGGGAAACTTACTGAAAATAATCAGAGAGTAATTTACTAAAGGAAATTGAAATCTTTTTATTACTTCAGCTTTTACACTCTCTCTCTTAAACATTTCTTCCAGTGCAATGGAGAGGGAATAAAGCTACTTGGGAAAAAGTTTATCATTAATGGAAGATTATTTTTGGTGAGGGATGAATTATACTATATAATAGTTATTATTTTATGAATAAAATAAAGAAGACATTAGCAATAGCTCATCATGACATTCTCATTCATTTTTCTCTTGATTAGCTTTGATGTTCACTCTTATTTTGCTCTCATTCTAAATTCATGAAATCTCTCTCATTTATTTATAGTTTTATTCACATTTTGAGTTGATGAAAATGATTTTTCACTATAAAATCTATATAGTCTGGGAGACGAGTGTAGTGGTTACCAGATCTCTGATTACAACTCCAAATAATTGGGAGAGAGAGTCTTGGCCACTGAAATCCACATGATGAAGAGTATAGCAGGAGTCTGGAAGGGAAAAGAGATGGAGCTAGACTGAGACAGCAAACCTGAAATAAAGACCAAGGCAGACAGCCAAATCTATGTCATCAATCTAAAATGGCAAGCAATGGCAAGGAGCTTTCATCTTACATGCTAATGCCTATCACTTGCTAGAAGCAATTGATGAAGAATGTGAGGTGGTGAAGAGTGAGAGGTTACAGTCAAGTCCACGGTGATACAGTACAACGACTGCTCAGCCATCACTCTCATGGATATAAGAAGGGAGAGCCATGACAAACGTGCCAAATGTTTGTGATCTCTTACCTGAATACAGAGAGAATGTGTGATGGAGACCAAGGAAACTTCAGCCTTCTAAGTGGGTGGGCAGTATTTGTGCCTACATTAAAAATAGAGAGAGCCTCTACTTGGTTGCAGAGCATCCCACTGAGAAGCCATGGATGCAAGTCATCTTAACCATTAGTTCACACTTTCAGCCTCCTCTTTGCATACTGGAAATAACTTCTGATCAAGCAATAGTTTCCCACATACTAACAGGCTGATGAGGTATCAGTTCAAGGATACCAGGAATAAAAGCTTGAATTTCTTTGAAAGTAAGTTTTCTAAATGGAAGCATGGTGAGAAATAATGAGTAAATTTACCATAGAAACTCCATGCTATTTCCTAAGGCTCTCTGATCATCAAGTGTCCAGTTTGTATAATTCCAGTCATTGATCACTGATAACGGGCTCAGAATGTCAAAACCAGAATAACTGAAGTTAGATACCTGATATCTTGATAGCAAGTGCTAAGAGAAGGTCTTACTGATCAATGGAACGACAGAATTTGGTGGGTCAACACAGAGGATAAAATGTGCTATATCCAATGGAGTAGCAACAAAACTAGGGCAGTCTTGCCAATATTTGAGCCAGATAGCTTGGAGATTAGGTTTGGATGAACAATATTCCAGGAACATGTAAACATGAAAGGATGGGCAAAAGCCTCTCAAGTTACCTGAAACTATGACCAAGGACTGACTGTCATAGGTGATGGTGTATTGTCACCAGAAATCTCTCCAGGCAGTCTTCAAGATTTTAAACATGTTCTAAAAGACAACTGAAATACTTTGATGCCAGCTTTTCCACGTGAGCTCTTTTATCACATGCCATCTTAAAGGAGGCCTCCTTAGCTCTTCCTGGTGTACAGAAGCATACAGTGATTAAGAATTTGGCCTCTGAAGTCTGACAACCCTTGGATCAGATACTAGTTCCAGCAGATAATACTTAGATGAACTTTTAACTGGTTATATGACATTTCTAGGCCCGAATCTCCTCATATGCAAAGAGAATAAAACAAACATAGCAACTCAGCTGTAAAGATTAAACATGATAATGCAAGTCAAAGCCACAATGAGGTATCACCTCACACTGGTCAGAATGGCCCTCATCAAAAAATCTAGAAACAATAAATGCTAGAGAGGATGTGGAGGAAAGATAACCCTCCTGCACTGTTGGTAGAAATGTAAATTGGTACAGCCACTAAGGAAAACAGTATGCAGGTTCCTTAAAAAACTAAAAATAGAATTACCATATGACCCAGCAATCCCACTCCTAGGCATACACCCTGAGAAAACCATAATTCAAAAAGAAACATGTACCACAATGTTTATCGCAGTACTATTTACAATAGCCAGGACATGGAAGCAACCTAAATGCCCATCAACAGGTGAATGGATAAAGAAGATGTGGCACACATATACAATGGAATATTACTCAGCCATAAGAAGGAATGAAACTGAGTTATTTGCAGTGAGGTGCATGGACCTAGAGTCTGTCATACAGAGCAAAGTAAGCCAGAAAGAGAAAGACAAATACTGTGCGCTAACTCATAAATATGAAATCTAAAAAAATAGTACAGATGAACCCAGTGACAGGGCAAGAATAAAGATGCAGATGTAGAGAATGGACTTGAGGACAAGGGGCTGGGGGTGGGGGGGTGAAGGGGAAGCCGGGTGGAAGTGAGAGAGTAGCATTGACATATATACACTAGCAAATGTAAAATAGCTAGTGGGAAGCTGCTGCATAGCACAGGGAGATCAACACGATGATGGGTGATGACTTAGAGCGCTGGGATAGGGAAGGTGGGAAGGAGTCATGGGAGGGAGGGGATATGGGGATATATGTATAAATACAGCTAATTCACTCTGTTGTACAGCAAAAACTGGCACAACAGTGTAAAGCAATTATATTCCAATAAAGAGCTTAAAAAAAAAAAAAAAGCCGGCGCACTGCAACGAAGAGTGACCCCTGCTCACTGCAAATAGAGAAAGCCCATGCCCAGCAACAAAGGCCCAATACAGCCAAAAAAATAAATAAATAATAAGTTTATAAATAAATAAAAAATATTAAGCTCACTGAAGGCAAAGAAAAGCTGAAAAATGTTTCCAGATTAAAGGGCACTAAGAGACATAACACCTAAATCCAAATTGTGATCCTGGATTAGATCTTTACTTTAGGAAATACTCTCAGGAGTATTTAGGAGTAGATGTGCATTATACTCTATAATATTTCAGAAGAATATTTAAATGCATATTAATATTATATTATTATAGACAGAATGAGAAAGCACCCATAGTAAAATATTAATGTTGTGAAATCTGGAGAAGGTCTATGTTAGGTCTGTACAATTTTTCTTTTGTTTAAATACTTTTGTTTGTGAATTGGAATTGGAATATGGTGGATTTGTATTTGAAAATTTAGGCAGTGGGTGTCTAGGGTACTGCATGCGGTGTCCCAAATACTAATATTTCCATAAATGCAAGATGGTTCAAAGAAAAAAAATAGATTAAACGTGATAATATATGCAAAGTGACTGAGTACGTGGCATAGTTAAGTTCTCAGTTAAATACTAGAATTTAAAACAAACAAATGAAATTTGCTCTCAGGTGCTCTGCATTTTTAGGCCCTATAATTACAGGCACTGATGTACCTGTTAACCATGTGAAGTGCTTCTGTTGGCTTAAGCCTAGACAGCAGCACCTGGTGTGAACTGAGCTTTTGGCTCACTACAATTATTCTAGGCCAGATCACACTCTCATGAGGTATCTGGCTTTTTTGGAGGTAGCATCTCCAAATTTAAAACTGGATGAGATAGTAAGAATTCCCTTTCCCACTGTTGCTTCCAGAGCTTCCAAGCAGATGTGACTTTGAGGGTCACCTGGTTCACACACTTGAATAGGAACACCCTATATCCCTGCCCCTAGCTCTAATTCTGGAGAGGGGCAGGGTGAGATAGTAAGCTAAGACTTTATCACCTAGAAAAGAGCAGCTACCTACAAAATTTAGAAACATTTCTCTCCTTTAAAGTAAATGTTTATTGGGAAAGTCAAGTCCAGAGAATTTACAATGATTTGCTATTAAATCATCATGAAGCTTAAAGTCCCCAGAGGTCATATTCATCTTTTCATTACACACATTTCTTATCAATTTCAGGAGGCCTAGACAGGCTGTGAAAAGTGGTTCATCTCACTGGGCTTCACATCAGTAGGGCCAGGAATGCAATCTAAAGCTCCTGGTAGAGCTCTACCTAAAGAGGAGATCATCCCAAGATCAAATGTTAGTGCTTCATTTCTTGAGCTTTAGCCATTAACTCAAGACAAACAAAAGGTCAAAATTCTATAGAGGTCAGATTGTGTCCAATTCCTCCTCTAAGACTAATAGGAATCTGAGGACAGGAAGTTCTAGCCTGGGGGGTTCTAGGAGTTGTAATGCAACAAGCTGATTTAGGTAAACTTAATGGCAAAATTTAAAGGCCTAGGTCCAACATCCAAATGCATCACCAGTCCAAAGAGACCAGGCAGAGAGCAAGAATTTATGCATGACTTAAAGAATGGAAATCAGAAGAAAGTGAAGGTTCCAAAGCAAGATAAAGAAGGGAGTTTTTAAAAGGGTTGGGCAACATGAACACCACATTTCACAAATCATAAAACTGAGTGAGAGTTTCATTTCCATTGTGGCATAATATAGGCAGGAAATAATGGTCAGGGAATTAAGAATGTGGTATTGTGTTATACAGTTATGTGAAAAATCCCTTCTAATGAGGGGATTCAATCCTTACTTATGTCCATGCTGACTTTATTTCACACTAAAAAAGCTTAGTGTGAAAGTCAAGACAAGTTTCCCACTTCTGCCAAAAGTTTCCCTTTTCCAAAAGATCCCTGAATCTGCTTACCATGCATGGCAAATCTGAACTGCAGAAAATAATTTCCACTAGCACTACATTATAAAAAATACAATTTAGCAAATGAATCAACTGTTGCAAAATGTCATAAGATGTCTGAGAAAACCACATGGTTGGGAACTCAACACTACATCATCATTCCTGATGATGAACCAATTCATTTGTGTCGTAGCACACCAGGCAAGCTCGTCCCCTGTTATTCTCATCAATTCACACTAAGGAGTACAGTCATAGTATTCTGTCAAGGGAAGGCAGTGGAGTAGATGAAATGCCAACTTAGATGGGAATCAGTACTAATAACTAGTGCTGATTCAGCACACAAAAAACTGCTCTACAATCAATTCAAGAATGAAGGGACCAAACTGCTCTTTCCTGTAATAAATGTATTTCTAGTCCATTAAACTATAACTTGTAATGCTGGGTAAAGCCGCATCACAATGTTTCTACTACTGGAGTGACTTAAATAACAAAATCATCGATTTAGACAAATGCAAATTTCCCTATTTCTATAACAGAAGGGTAACTGAAAGCTCCAAAGCATTCTTCACAGTCAACATTGAGCTCTTAGAGAATGTTCTTTGTCAAAAGTTCAAAACAAGATAAAATATCAGAAGCATTCAAAAGCATTTTATCTTTTAAACATCAGTCTTCAGAACAAAAAGTCACTGAATTCCTGAAATATTTTTCAGCAAAAAAAGGACCAGAATTTGCAATACATATTGAAATGCTTTAATGTATGATCTAATACTCACCACCAGGGGAACTATGCCTAATAAAAACCAGTAGGTATTTTTTGAAATTACATATAAAAGGATATTTTTTCATAATTAGAAGTATTTCTAATTTCTATATTCAAAGAAATTCAGAATATTCGGAGTAGACATGAATTTCTGACCTAGAAGTTTCCAATTTGGGAGACTTACTATAAATGATCACCTACTTTTTGGAAAAAGAGAATGGCCATCCATTCCAGTGATAGCTGATGTCCATTTAATAGCAGAAGACAAGCAGGCCGAGAAAACATTGGAAGGAGCAAGGCAAAAGAAAAATAAATGTGCTGTAAACACACATTTCTCAAACTTTAATATTCATTTTAAACACTTGAGGATCATATTAAAGTGCAGATTCTGATTTGGTAGGTCTGAGATTTATACACTTATAAATGCTACCAGTGATATCTATGCTGCAGGTCTAGGGAACACTCCTTGAAAAACAGTTATGAAGAAACAAAAAGGTAAATCGTCATCATACAGAGAGAGGCTTGCTTTTTCAGATTTCTGAACTGTCTTACAGCAATAGTTTTTAACTTGGCTGCAGATTACAATCACCTGGGGAGTTTTCAAAACTTCTGCTGCCCAGGTCACATCCCAAATCAATTAAGTCAGAATCTTGAGGGGTAATGGCCAGCACTGGTGGTTGTTGAGGGTTCCCAGGTGATTACAGTGTGTAGCCAAGAGTGAGAAACATTGGCCTAGATTGACTTTTAATGGCTTAACAAACAAAATTTAAGCACAGCTCTTCCTAACTTTAGCTCAGTAACCAATTACTTGAACAGATGTTGTGATTGCTTAAAACATCAACAAGGAAAATCAAGCAAAACCTTTAGCTGTTTTGATTATTTTCTACTGGGATTCTTTAGGCAACTTTGCGAAGTCTTTTTAGAATAAGGCCCCTAGACACCCTCTCATCTTTTCTCTTAGTTGGATGCACAGTTTGCTGGTCCTATTTCACTACAGGAAAGAAAAATGCAACTTTCTGAATATAAATTGCCTTTAATTCACATACACACACATTGATTGATAATTCATAGTGAATCCCAACTTCAGCTTCACACTGAATATGGAAACAGCTTCAATCTCCCCATCACAACAGAAAGTAATACTTTATAGAACATCCATATCTGTAAAGGAAAAAGATGCTGACAGCAGCCACAGCAAACAAAAACAAGATTTAAGTTTAATAATGATACTGGTTGTCAATATCTTGATCTGCAAATAATGCAGTCCTATGGAAATAAACTTCAGTTAGGCTTAAATTCTCCGCAAAACAGAACATTATCACAATAAAAACTCATTATGGATCTGAAACATTTTATATACTAATGCACAGTTCTCTATAAATGTGCATGATAGTTAAAAAGCAAAGATAATCTTGACAGTGGTGTTTCCAACACAAATTTTTAAACATTTACATAGCAATGACAGGTCAAAATTTCTTCTTTCAAAATTCCCCCTAATATTGACTGTACCAAAAGAAATTCTCCCATATCCTGAGTATTTTGGTCTCTTATTTCTTTCAAATAAAAATTTCATCATTTCTTTATTCCTTCATTCAATATCCCATTATTCCACTGACTAATTAAATGCTAGTGTACTATGCAACACTCTGTGTATAAGGTGGTGGGCAAAACCAGATGTAGTTCCTGTCTTGTTAAAGTTTATAACATAGAAGAGCAGACAGACATCCCTTAAAAAAAATTACAGTATCACAAACTACTATGTACAAAATAGATAAGCAATGTGGATTTACTGTATAGCATGGGGAATTATACCCATTATCTTGTAAGAACCTGTAATGGAATATAATCTGCAAAAATACTGAATCACTATGCTGTACATATTAAACTAACACAATATTAGTTTAATTGCAAAGCAACTATACTCCAATTTTTTAAAAAAAAGATATGAAGCATATAGGCTCATGAAAAAGAAATACAGAATCAAGTACAAAATCATAAAATTGCAGCTATGACAAATGCTTTTAAAAAAGCAAGGAATGCTGTGATACGGGACTCTAAAATAGAGACTTTGACCTATTTAGGGAGTACAGGAAAGAATGTCTGGAAGAAGCAACATTTGAACTTGTAATTTGAAAGATGGTCACTTTTTATTGTTTTTAAAAAAGCTATATTAAGGTGTAATTGATATTCAAAGAACTGCACAAATTTAATGTGTATAATTTGATATGTTTGAACACAGGGAAAAATTTACGATAGCATCATCATAATCAAGTTAACAGACACATCCAACATCTCCCAGAGTTTTCTGTGTCCCTTTGTTTTGTTTCATTTTTTTTTTTTGTTTATTTTGTGGTAAGAGGACTTAACATGAGATCTACCCCTTAACAAATTTTGATGTGCACAATACAATATTGCTAACTATAGGCACTATGTTGTACAGGATATCTCAAGAACTTATCTGACATGATTGAAACTTTGTACCCTGTGAATAACAACTCCTCAATTCCCCATCACCCAGCCTTTGGCAACTGCTATTACATTCTCTGCTTCTATGATTTTGACTATTTTAGGTACCTCATATAAGTGGAATCTAAGTGGAATCATATAGTATTTGTCTCACTGTGAATGATTTATTTCACTTAGTATAATACCCTCAAGGTTCATCCATATTGTTACAATGACAGGATTTCCTTTTTTTAAGGCTGAATAATATTCCATTGTATGTATATACCACTTTCTTTACCTACACATCTGTAAATATGCACTTAGGTTATTTCCATATCTTGACTATTGTGATTAGGGCTGCAGAAAATATGGGAATACAGCTATCTTTCAGATTTTTATTTCAATTCTTTTGGATATATACCTAGAAATAAGATTGTTTGATCATATGATAATACAGTTTTTAATTTTTTGAGAAACCTGCATACTGTTTTCCATAGCTGCTACACCATTTTGTATCCCACCAACAGTGTACAAGGGTTCTGATTTTTCCATAACGTTACCAACACTTGTTATTTAACAGGTGTTAGGTGATACTGCAATTTTGATTTGCATTTTCCTGATAATTAATGATGTTAACCATCTTTTCATATACCTGTTTGCCCTTTGTATGCCTTCTCTGGAGAAATGTCTGTTCAAGTCCTTTGCCATTTTATCTATATAGCTATCTATTTATTGCTACTGAGTTGTAGTTCCTTATATAATATATAAGTGGTTCCTTATAAAATATTTAAGTAGTTCCTTATATATTTTAGAAATTTAACCTTTTATCAGATATATAGTTTGCAAATACATTTTTGCATTCCAGCGGTTGCCTTTTTATTCTGTTGATTGTTTCCTTTGCCAACCAAGATTGAATCATGAAAAAAGAGAAAATCTAAACAGATTTTTCAATAAGGAAGGATATTAAAGGCATGCTTATAGAAATAGAAAAAAAAATTCTAAAACTCGTATGTAACCACAAAAGACCCTAGATAGTTAATTTTGAGCAAGAAAAACAAAGCTGCAGGCATCACACATCCTGATTTCAAAATATATCACAAAACTATAGTAAATAAAACAGTATAGTACTGGCATAAAGACAGATTTAATGACTAATGGAATGGAGAACCCAGAAATAAACCTGCACATACATACTCAACTGATCTTTGACAGGGTACCAAAAACAACCAATGGGTAAAGGATAGTCTCTTCAACAACAATGAACTGGGAAAACTGGACATCCACATGCAGAAACATGAAATTGGACCCTACCTTACACCATACACAGAAATCAATTCAATAAGCTGTGAAACTATGAAATTTTTAAAAGAAAACAGTTTTGACATTGGTTTTGGTAATGATTTATTGGATATGACACTAAGGGCATAAAAAGGCAGGTGGGACTATATCAAGGATGGTCAATATTAATTTGATGAAAAGGAACTAGAAGAATATTTCAAGTAGAGGGGAGAGCTCAGACAAAGATAATATGGCAGAAGGAAGCACTGCAGGTTGGATGAACAGAATGGGACCACTGAGGCTCTGGCTGGAGCAGAGAGGGAAGGAAGTATGATGTGCAGCTAAGCTGTTGTTCTAAATGGTGCCACTACCTGCTTCTTGGATTTGGGAAATATTTCTCAAGACAATTATGTGTACTTTGATTAGGGAGGTGAAAGAGTACAATTAAAACAGTCAAATGCTATGAGCTACACACAAGTACAGCTGGCCCTTGAATAACACAGGGGATAAGAACACTGACCCTCCATGAAGTTGAAAATGAAAGTAAAACTTATAGTTGGCCCTCCATATATGCAGTTTCTCTGTATCCAAGTTTCCTCCCTATACATGGTTCTGCATCTGTGGATTCAATCAACTGCAGATCATATAGTACTGTAGTATTTACTATTAAAAAAATCCACATAAAAGTGGACCCATGCACTTCAAACTCAGGTTGTTCAAAGGTCAACTGTATATTGTAAATATAGTCTCCAATTTACAGTTCTTTCTCATGCTTCTACATCAATAAATACAATAGAATATTATAAGAGGGGAAGCTAAAAATTATCCTAGGGTTTAGACTAGTATAATAATTTTTTAATGGAGTAATTCTATGGTCTACATTTTCCTATACTTTCTTTGCAATAATTTAAATTCTCTGGCACATGTTCTATAAATAGATAGAAAAAACCTTGTGATAAACCTTGTGAACCAAATGGTAACATTTATTTGTATATACCTAAATATATATGACAATAAATGACTATAGGAAACTATTTTAAAACGAGAAGAGTTTGGTTCCAAGGTAACCAAACTATAGCCAGCTGGCCCAATCCAGCCATGGCCTATTTTTGTAAATAAAGTTTTCTTGGAACAGAGCCACATGCATTAATTTATGTATTGTCTATGGCTGCTTTCATGCTACCTTGGCTCAAAGTTCTTTATAGAAAAAGTTGATCCCTGATGTGATTATAGCCAGAGTTAGTTTGACTCTATGCTAAAACATCCTCTATATTATATTTTTCCAAGGATTTTAGAACCTCCTTTTGGAAAAAGTTTTCAAGAAAGAAAGAAATCTCTCCAGTAGGGTGACCAACTGTTTCTGTTTGCCTGGGACTCCTGGTTTTACCACTGAAAGTTCATGTCCTAGGAAATCCCTGAGTTCTGGGAAAACCAGGACAATTGTTTGCTTTATGACAGCCCTCCAAGAATTCCAACCAGGCAGCAACTTACCCTGAGACCTTTGCGAGTGGAGACTGTGTTTTATGCATAATTTTAGTTGTATCCCCACATCTACCTCTACCACAGGTGCTAATAATTAGGAGAACTCCAGCAAAGCCTTCATATTAATTATGGAATGATATATCATCTGCTGATCTTGCTCCAAATCTAAGTCTACACGGAACAGGGCTCTTCAGACTATGAGGATTGTATCCATAAATGTAAAAGTGTTTTATTTAACAGTATTATTTCTACTTCTAAACAACCTGCCTGGAAGAACACTCATTTACAAAGGCAACAATTAACAGCTTTGTTAGAGGTGATGAGAGATGAAGATTACAGAAGCAATACCGGCTGGCTTTCCCAACTCCCTTAAAAAATAAAGCAAAACCAAACCAACCAATTAAGCAAACAAAAACACTACTTGAGATTTAAAAAAAAAAACAACAAACTTTCGGGCTGTGATTCACCTCAGGTCTGTGGGCCCGAGTCTGAGGGCAGCTAACTGGAAGCAGCATCCCTGGAAACCACCCCAGATAAAGCCTATAAATCCAGGACAACCCACACAAAGCAAGGATGATGAAAAGTTAGGAGGAATTGAGAGAGGATGAGTTCTTAATAAATAGTATGTGTGGGGGGAGGGAGGTGTGGAGGAGGGAAAAGACAGAGGTACCTGGAGCAATTTCTAAGCAAGGATCAGTGAAGGTTCAGGATCCAATTTCCACAGATTAAAGTTTGGGTAAACCAAGAGGTGTTTAAGGGAGACAACCTCAGAATGAATAGTTATCATTTTAAGTATACCAAAGTATTTGTGTTTGTTTCTTTGTCTGGGTAATTTAATTTTCATTTTTCATTGGTAGCAGCTGGAAAACTATGCCAGTTTAAACTGTGGACATAGTTACCAAGTGTTGTTTTCATCAGTGTGTATGCTTTTAAGTAACTAACTTACACCTAAACGCAGTGGTACTTGTTAAAAATGGTTGTCAGTACTATACCCTAGAATAGGTACCTGCCTAGAATGACTTTTCTATAAACTACCCAGGCACAGGTTCTCACCCAAAGCAAGAGCATGCATCATAAAAGATGGAATGTTGATTCCTAATTTGTGTTAGCACTCCATTGACCATTTCCCAAAGGATTTGTAAGCTTCTCATGAGGAGCAAACTGGTATTTTAAATCTGTTAAAGTGTACACTAGACAATAGATGCTCAGGGCATGGATGGGAAATTATCATAGAGTTCAATAACACTTTTGCTTTTTTCTTCCCTAGTCGGGGAGAGCACTTTTATAGGCATTTTAGTTATTTCATGGTAAAGGTAAATTTTATTCAGAATGGACATTCAAGACAATCAGATAACTCTGCATAATACCATGAGAGCCTGAGTTCATTGTGACTACCTTTGAATCACTGTAGGGATTACTATGAGGTTAAATGGAGGTGAAAACATTTCTTCCTTTCTTTGGAAATAGCAGAGAATGAGGAGTCTGGATTTCTGTAGAGGAAAGATGCATGCAAGCTTCTGTACAGTTGAATGGAGCTTCCAGCTCTGAGCTGAGAAGACTGAGAAAGGACATCTCAGACAGAGCAATATGGCCTGTGCCTAAGGAGATTATTATATTGGCAAAAGCATACTTAAATTAATAAAATTTTTTAATATGCCAAGTTTAAAAAGTTACTTCTAAGTAAAAAAGCAGCAGGGACATCTGAACAAGAGATGCATGGCCCATGACTAAGTGAAATAGAACCCTGCTTGAAATTTGTATTTCTGTCAGTCCTATGATTCTTCACCTTATGCACAAGCTCTGAATACACAGTGTTTACTTTGTGTTAAACTGTGATATGTGTGTATCTTGTAACTGTGCAACTCAATGAATTCTCACAAACCAAACATACCTATGTAGCCAACACTCAGATGAGGATGGAGAACATTACTTGCCACCACTGTCCTTCCCTTAAGCCACCATCCTAACTTGGCTTCATGCATCTTTGGTAAATATGACTATTGGTGTTAGCCATATTTCTGGGTCTTAGGTCTGGGGATCATGCTTCCAGTGGGGTGAAGTCGAGGGAAAACTGCTCAGTTCTGGAGGATCTGGTGAGGAGACAACACCAGAGGTAAAGCAGAGGGGCCTGGAGCCATTGTATAGACCAAGGGTCAGCAAGCTTGTTATGTAAAGGGCCAGATAGGAAATATTATTGTCCTTCTGAGTCATAACACCTTTGTTAAAACTCTAAATGAATATCAGTGGCTGCATTTCAATAAAACTTAATTTATAAAAACAGGCAATGTTTTTGTACTTTGTTGACCCCTGGTACAGAGAAGTAATATCTGTGGAATATGGGATATTACATGAAAACATCAGAAATACTGTAGGAGGGGAACCTTGTAAAATCCTGTACCTCACTCTCAATAAAAGGCAGTTAACTCAGACGTTTGTTATCTGGATTCCTGGAGGCAGGATAACTTGAGCCTTATAGCTTATTTTTGCTTATTTCTAACCTTAGTCTAGTTTGTAACTTTCAAAATAATGCAGTAGTCAGCATCAAGAAGTTGCAAATGTCTATAAGCAAGACTATTTCTGTTATATTTAGCAACATTGCTTAAGGAAAACACTCCAGATTTCACACTAATTTTTAAATTTCAAACTCATTAAAAGCAAAGTTTTGTCCCAGTAAAACATTCTATGAACAATAAAATTTGTATAAATCTTGAGGGTTTTTATATCTGACGATTTAATCAGTAGTTAAAAGTTCATTATATTATAAATTGAAAAGACAGTTACACGTAATAGCAGATTTTTTAATCTTTTTAAAAACCACTGATGGCACAACACTGTAAATCAACTATACTTCAATTAAGCAAGTAAACAAACAAACAACAAAAAACACTGGTCATTTTAAGATACTTCCATTCAATTCTGTTTCCAGAAAGCTATTGTTTGGGGACATGATGAAACGGTTTCCACCATTTTTAACTCAATGTGTTAGATCCTTTATGGTCTTGGCAGAGGATTTTCTAACGTCTACTACAGAAATACCAAACATGAGAGAGAATGATGGAATTTGTACAAAGTTCCTGCTTAATCTGCTTTCTATTTTTCCTTCTAAAAAATATGAAAACATATAGGGAAATGTGAAAACTAATGTGATTTGACAAAAATCACACAATCATTGGACATCACCCAATATTTATCACATAAACATTGAATTGGTTTTTGTGATTATGTAACACAACTGGGAACAACTGGGAAACAACTGGGAAATTATCCATATTCTTTTCTTGGTCTACAACAGTAGATACAGCATCAGGTTTTTGGTGTTGTTTTCTTTTTTTGCCCTCGCACTAAAATTCATAACGTCACCCCACCAACAAATAGGCCACCTCTGACTCCTCATTTTCTCTTTTCCTGTATCCAAAATATACTATTCTATATATTGTTCCCGTTAACCCCACTGCCTACACTGTAGTCTAAAACATCATCATTTCTCAACTGGATTATTACAATAGCTTCCTAGCAGTCACCTTGCTTCCATAATTGCCCTCACCACAGACTACATTCCACACAGCAGCTACAGTGATATCTTTCAAACATACAAGATGTTGCCATTAATCAGTTCAACATCCTCCCACAGCCTTCACCCCTTCCTTATTTTATCTATATGTTCACACTTATTTGTTATATATTTTAATGATCTTTTCTATCAGTTTGACTAAGCTCAATAGGAGTAAGGAAAGTTCGGATGCAGGAAAGGAACCGAAAGGTGGGATAGGAAAATTGCCTTGAATTTATTAGATATATACACATAAGACCACATGGCAGAATTTGTCTTTTATTTGCGATGTAAATTACATTAAAGTATTCTAGTATGCCTCAACTATAATCCAAATACTGTGGATGAAATTATTAAGGTGATTTTAAAGAGGAAGTAAAATAAATGATGTGTAAGGTTTTTCTGTGGTCATTTTGATGTTAATTATTATCAGTAAATATTGAACTTTAGTAGAAAGCACATTTTTCTTGTTACTCTGGGAGTTGTATCACATAAAGAAGTTATCTCTTAAGTAGTTTATGATCATTGTCAGAAGAAAAGAGAAAAAGATAATACATATTTCCTGTGCATGATACAGAAAATATTTAGTTGTTTTAATTGATTATAAAATATCACTAGCAGTTGAAATTTGTCATCCTTTTGATAAATATGAAGTATAAAAGAAAAAATACCAATTTCCTTCTTAAAAACTGTCACACATTTTATTATCAATCTTCACTGGAATTCTTCACTAAAATTTATTTTTATATTATCATAAAAGGGTTGCACCTGAGATTGTAGCCTATTGTTGAAATCCCTCTTCTAACCACAGCCTCTCCTTATTTGACAATTTTTTATTGTTAGGATGCAATCTGCACTCCTTATTGCCTTATGAAAGAAATTATGGCCTTCTTTCACCTTCAACGGGCATGTATTTGAATCGATAAAAATAGTGTTCTAAGCAGAATGTGTTACATTTGATACATTTATTTATTCTTGGGGATAATTCCTAACAACAAGAAAATACTCACCCTGTCCTTACCCCTAGACACGCACACAACTCTTTCTCCAGGTAAACTTTTGTCTGTCTTTAAGTGCATTGTTATTTTTAGACTTTAAGGAGATTCTAAAACTCTAAAATTGGTAAAAATCTTATCCATTGTCAAATTGAGATCCATCATCATGTTATATAGAGCACATGAAGTAACACCATTCTAAAACTACAATTATTCTAGAAAAAATAAGTTCACTGTAGTCTTCACAGTTGGTTTAGGCTGCTATAAAAAAATACGAACAACTGAGTGGGCTTAAACACATAAATTTATTTCTCACAGTTCTGGAAGCTGGGAAATTCAAGATCAAGCGGTCAGGTGATTTGCTTCCTGGGGAGAGCATTCTTCCAGGCTATGTCCTCACATGGTGGGGAGGGAGGGAGAGAAAGAGAGAGAGACAAAGAGCTCTCTGGTGTCTCTTATTATAAAGGCTCTAATCCAATTATAAGGGCCCCACCGTTATGACCTAATGACCTCCCAAAGATCCCATCTCCAAACATGATCACACTGGGGATACAAAAACATGCAATTCATAGTAGAAGTCCACTGAAGATTCCCCGTAATAGGATAAAGCAAAAAAAATTTACTCAAACATTTCAAAGAAAATTAGTCTCTAAACTCATGGCACTAGCTAAAAATAAAAAATAAAAATAAAAACAAGAAAAATAATACAGGATTGTATTTAATATTTCAGATTTTGACTCTGATCCAAGTTAGAATAAGCAGGATTGTATATACAATCAAAAATAATGACTGCCTTCACACCTACCAGGATGGCTCTAATCAAAATGACAGATAATACAATGTGTTAGCTGGGGAGGAAGTGGAGAAATTGAAGCCTTTAACTCTCCAGACAGGAATGTAATTGTCCCAGCCATGTTGGAAAATGGTCTGACAGTTCCTCAAACAATTAAACTTAAAGCTGCCATATGATCCAGCAATCTCAGTTTCAGGTATATATATTCAAGAGAAATGAAAACATACGTCCATGTAAAATCTTGTACATGAATGTTCATCTGCAGTTTTCATAATAGCCAAAAGATAAGAAAAACTTAAATGTCCATCAACTGATGAATGAATAAATAAAATGTGGTATATCCATAAGTAGAAAGTTTTTTCAGCCACAAAGAGGAACAAAATACTAATAAAAGCTACAATGTGAATGAACCTTGAAAAATATCATGCTAAGTGAAAGAAGCCAGTCATAAAACACTAGACCACATATGGTATGATTCTATTTATAAGAAATATCTAGAGCTGGAAAATCAATAGGCTATGAAGAAGATTAGTGGTCGTCAGGGGACTGGGAAGGTGGAGGGAGAGGGAACCGCTGAGGACACAGGGTTTCTTTTTGGAGTTGAGATAGGCTGAGACCTGGGACCCTTTGCTGCAGTGCTGCAATGCTTGCACCTGGACATACCTCTCCTGGAGCAACAAAATACAAACAACCTGTATGGGACTCAAAATAACTGTATGCATGCAGCAGTTGGGGCCAATTCTGGACCCAAAAGATGCAAAGAGACAAAAAAAAAACCCAAACCCAACTACCACTTTTGAAGAGCCTGGAGCAAAAAACAGGGTGTCGGGAGCAAAAGCAGGGTGCTGTGCATGCCCCTGGCACTTACCACCTAAGGTGTGGGCAAAACACCTACACCACCCCTCTGGCCCGACTCCTGGACACACCCCTACCCTCACCCAATATAAGGAACAAGCTTGCCGATCTTGGGGAGTGAGGAAGCAAGGGAACGTTTTGCTTGTTCTCCATCCCCACCCTGCTGCAGCAGGGGCCCCAATAAAGCCTTGCCTGATTTTCCTGTATGGCCTCTGGACAATTTCTACTGATGGGGGAAGGCCAAGAACCCTGGTGGGTAACAGAGTAATTAAATGTTTTTAAAATGATTAGGGTGACAGATGTACAACGCAAAGCAGTAAGCTGCACAGTTTATTATTTATTTGGCTGCACCAAGCGGCTTGTGGGATCTGAGTTCCCCAACCTGGGACTGAACCCATGCCCTCGGCAATGAAAGCTTGAAGTCCTAACCACTGGACTGCCAGGGAATTTCCTGAGCTGCATACTTTAAAATGTGTGTTTTAAATAAACTATCTATATATTTAAATTTTATATAAGTTTATTGATGTATATTTTATATAATTTTATATACATTTATATTTATATTAGATATATTTATGTGTTCATATTATATATTTTATATATTTATATTATATGTTGATATTATGTATATCTGTCGATATATATTTTTATAAAATCTATGGATATATACACATATTTGATATGAAATATATCAATAGAGCTGCTAAAAATATTGCTTATGCTACTCCTGAAGAAGATGTCATCTTTGTTTCCATGGAGCTCATGTGGGGAGAGGGTAAAGATCAATAATAAACAAATAGAAATATAACCTTACATAATGAAACATAACATGTTTTTAGATAATAAAAATTCTAGAGAGCAAATAAATCCGGGTAAAGATACAGAGTTTGGTGGGTGGTAGACGGACATTTTAGAGGATACAGAAAACCCCTGGAAAGGTCATGTTTGTGTTAAGACCTGAACAAATGTGAAGGAGTAAAACACAGAACGATGTAGAAGGAAGGTGGTCCATAAAAGTATAAAGGTTATGAATACAAAATAAGCTTGGCATGCTCAAACAACCATAGGAAACCACTGGGGGTGAAGGAAAGGAATGAAGCCATGGATATCACAACTAAGGTGGGCAGAGTAACCATACCTTGTTCATCTCAAACACTTTTATAAGATATATCCAAGAGTCAAAAGTCATATTAAATGCTTAACAGTATCAGTTCATTGGATGGTAGTTCAGCTGAACATCATGCATTATTTGCTTCTTTAAGTTAATTGTGAAAATTGTCAGAGTTTTGTATTTAGAGGGCATTAGAGAATGGGTTTTTATAAAAACATCACTCTCTAGTTGGAATAAAAATTACAACTATGAATTTTAGTTTTAGTTTAAGGTTATTTATTTATCCATGAATAACATTAAAATAATAGTTAAAAATTAAAACAACATGATTTGGCAACATCAAGAACATTTTCTATTTTCAGAATTTATTCCACTGAGATTTGTGTATCAGATAATGCACCAGCAGGAAAGAGAAGGCACATCAGGTTGAATAATTTAAGGAGCATTTAATAAAAGAACTGTTTATAAAAGTGTGGGCATGGTTAAGGGAGATCTCAAGATTGCAGGATCCCAGCCTATTCACCTCAGGGAGCTGGACGCCATCACCATCTTTAGTCCTGATGATGGGGAGGAGAGACCTGCTATTGGGACCTGGGCAGGGAGAGGGGGGGGATGGGGACTGATAGAATAAGCTCTTTGTGTACATGGCCACCCAACAGAACTGTGATCTTCACTTCACAAGGATTCAGCCAATGACAGAGCTACCAGAATGAGCTAGGGGAATAAATGTCCTGACCTCACCCTCCTCCGTTCTTCCTACAGATCTCTTGCCAGAGTTACTCACAGACCAAAGGTGATGTAGTACCAGAGCTCAACCTCCTGGAGCATAGCACAGAGAGGAGAAAGGTGGAGACAATTTGGAAGAACAAATGGAATAGTTGTATCATACACAGCTAATCAAACATACTTAGAATTTGCATTATCTGTTTATGGTATTGAGCAAATAAATATCAAAGTGTTAAATTTACTCAAAAAAGCTTTCAAACTACAGCCATTCCATAAGTCACTGAAAATTCAATGCATAGCCTTACTTTCAAGCTGTGTACTTAAACTAATAAGAAGATCATTAAGTTAAATGAGGACTTATACAGTGTGGTCAGTAGTGGAGTACCATGATCAAGAGAAATGTTGATTTTCCTATTTTATCTGTGATACACACACACACACACACACACACACAATTTTAGAACCACTAATCCATACCCTGTATCAGTGATTCTATAATTTTTATACCAGAACACACACATATGACATTAACTATACCATACCTTTTCTCATGTGCCTACCCAGGATTATGACAAATTCCTTGTGTTTGTACTGCTATTTCAATATTATATTTCCCACTCAAAAACTGACATCTGAATGCAAGGGAAAATGGCATAATTAGAACAATAATCTGGTAAATTATTACAATTTGATTTGATTGTGCATTATTAGTAGTTTATATGTTATAAGTAATTTATTTTGTGTAATACAGAGTTGTGACAGTGAGTCTCTACTCCATTATTGAGAACAGCTAACTTACACTGCACTATGACCTACATTACATTAGGTTATAACCAGCAAAGTAGACACAAAGACTGTCAATCCTCCTGATATGCAAATAACAACAGTCATTTTTGTTCCTTTGGTTTCCAACTCTTTTCCTAGTTGCCAAAATTAAAACTTGAGTTAACATAATTATTAAAATTATTCACAAGCATGGAATTTCTTGTGAAGTGTTGGATCAGGAAGAGGAAAAGCCAAGCAAAACTTTAAAATAATGGTTTTCCAGCTATTTCAAGACATCTTCATGATTGAAAACCTGCTTATGGAGAATATGTGCACAAAAATATTTGCTGGGTGGAGAGAACCCTCTCATCTACACTACCAAGAGACTCACTTTCATGTTCTATAATGTAATTAGAATTATTAAAATTAAGACTACTACATTGCCTTGTGAATTAGAGCATGTAAATTTTATCAAATTATTCAATTTATCAAATATATCAAATATATTTCATTCTGCATTGCCTAATTATAGACCACAAAGAAATAGAAAAAGAAAACATACATGATGAACAAGGCTCTACCCCTTCTCTCTTCAATTGTTATTGTTAGTTCCAAGTGTTTATTCTGTACATGAAAGCATGTAGCCAAAATGCCTTGTGTTAACAAGTCCAAATCGGTGGTAGAATAAAACTCAAAGAATTTATGGCATATGTGCATAGTGCCTGTGTGTGTGTGTGTGAGTGTGTGTGTGTGTGAGAGAGAGAGAGAGAGAAGAAAGACAGGCAGACAGCCAGTCAGAGATACTTCACAACCAAAAAAACTCTCACAAAGTCATAAATGTGTCAGTTTTTATTTTGTGTTAATAGCACACTTTAAAACAATGGGATATGATGAAATAAAGGAGTAGTTATTAAGGCTGGCTGTCTATCGTCACAGTCTTCCAGAAACTCTAAAATCTCTCCCTGGTAGGATTTTCAAAATATTAACACCTTACAGTATTCGTCTTTCTCTGTCTGACTTTTTCACTTAGCATAATGCCCTCCAGGTCCAGCCATGTTGCTGCAAATGGCAAATTTTCATTCTTTTTTATGGTTCAGTAGTATTCCATTGTGTGTGTGTGTGTGTGTGTGTGTGTGTGTGTGTGTGTGTGTGTGTGTCTGTGTGTGTGTATAAAATATTCTTTGTCCATTCACCTGTTTTTTTTGGTTTGTTCCTTTTGTTTTTTTATTGGAGTATAGTTGCTCTACAATGTTGTGTTAGTTTTTGCTGTACAGCAAAGTGAATCAGCTATATGTATACAAATATCCCCTCTTTTTTGGATTTCCTTCCCATTTAGGTCAACACAGAGCACTGAGTAGAATTCCCTGTGCTATACAGCAGGTTCTCATTAGTTATCTATTTTACACATATTAGTGTATATATGTCAATCCCAATCTCCTAATTCATCCCACCCCTCCCTTCCACCTAGGTGTCTATACATTTGTTCTCTATGTTTGTGTCTTTATTTCTGCCTTGCAAACAGGTTCATCTGCATCATTTTTCCAGATTCCACATATATGCATTAATATATGATACTTGTTTTTCTCTTTCTGATTTACTTCACTCTGTATGACAGTCTCTAGGTCCACCCATGTCTCTACAAATGACACAATTTTGTTCCTTTTTATGGCTAATATTCCATTATATATATGTACCACATCTTCTTTATCCTTCATCTGTCAATGGACATTTAGGTTGTTTCCATGACCTGGCTATTGTAAATAGTGCTCCAATGAACATTGGGGTACATGTGTCTTTTTGAATTATGGTTTTCTCAGGGCATATGCCCAGTAGTGGGATTGCTGGGTCATATGGCAATTCTATTTTTAGTTTTTAAGGAATCTCCATACTGTTCTCCATAGTGGCTGTGTCAATTTACATTTTGACCAACAGTGCAAGAGTGTTCCCTTTTGTCTACACCCTCTCCACCATTTATTGCTTGTAGATTTTTTCATGATGGCCATTCTGACCTGTGTGAGGTGATACCTCATTGTAGTTTTGATTCACATTTCTCTAATGATTAGTGATGTTGAGCATTTTTCATGTGCCTCTTCGCCATCTGTATATCTTCTTTGGAGAAATATCTATTTAGGTCTTCTGCCCATTTTTTGATTGAGTTGTTTTTATGATATTGAGCTGCCTGAGCTGTTTGTATATTTTGGAGATTAATCCCTTGTCCATTGCTTCATTTGTAAATATTTTCTCCTACGCTGAGGGTTGACTTTTCATCTTTTTATGGTTTCTTTTGCTGTGCAAAAGCTTTAAATTTAAATAGATCCTGTTTATTTTTCTTTTATCCATTCATCTGCTGATGGATCTTTAGGTTGCTTGAATAGCTTGGCAATTGTAAATAATGCTGTGATGAACACTGGGTTACATGTATCTTTTTGAATTAGTATTTTTGATTTTTTTGGATATACTGTATGATATCACTTATGTGTGGAATCTAAAAAATACAACAAACTAGTGAATAAAACAAAAAAGAAGCAGACTCAGATACAGAGAACAAACTAGTGGATACCAGTGGGGAGAGGGAAGGGGAAGGGGAAATATAAAGGTAGAGGAAAAAAAAGGATTATTATGGGATTATATGAAATCACGTGTGTCAAACTTCTGAAAATTGTAAAGCACTATAGAATTTAAAGAATCTTTCATTCAATAAAAAAATTATATACCAAAAAAAATATAAACATCTTTCATGGATCAAGTGTTTGGTTCTCCCTGCAACTTAGAGCACTACTGTCCCAATTGGAATTCATTAGCTTAAAATAGAAATTTTGTGCCAAATTGCTCGCTTCCATGAGCAAGCAATCCTACTTTGTTCTCCCATAAATGCTAGAGGAGCAGTGAAACATCTGCAAATTCAGATGATACTCAGGACAAGTGATCCACAATAATCAGTAGCTCAGAGCAGAGATAGATCCGAATTTGTATTATCTTTCCCGGAAATCAACATAAGCTAATCAAATGAAACCCTGAACTATAGTAAATATTTAATGAATAATTAGGCTTTAAATTATTTTTTAGTTTTGTGATATATTAATTGCATGTGATTTGTTTTTTTTTTCCTTGAGACTTAAAATAAATTGAGTTTTTGAAGTTGACATCCTTATTTTCATTTCAAGTAGAGTATTCAACTTAGAAAGGATTATAAAGGATCTCAAAAAGGCATTTTTTTTCCAACTATAAATTAACGAATTCTAGACCCTTACAATTATTTTGTTCCTTGAAATCAAAACCAAATCATTTTAATACTCAGCCAAAATTGTTAGCACGTGAATAGTGACAGCAAAAAATATGTCTCACATCACAGAACACAAAGCAGAGAACGTGGGTTAAGAGGACCTGTGCCAGTTTTTAGTGCCCTATCATAGGCTTGCATGAGCAATCACATAATTTACATCTCCATTGTTTAAAGTCACTTTACCACCTCCACTTTGTCAGTCAAAATATTATACTGGTATTTTTTTCTTAAGTATTAGGTAGTATGTGTAAAGATTAAAATTAATGCACTACTATCTTTCATAAATAAAATATTATGTTTATGTTTTGAGTTTACTGATTTATTGATTATTTTATATTTACTGTCTTCAATAAGAAAAATAAACTTATAAGAGTGTGCTGAGCTTCACAAAGACATATATTTTATTTCTAATTACTATTTGACTTGTAAAGCTTTTTAATCAAGTCCTTTGTATTCTCCAGCAGGATATAATATGTTTTTATATTTAAAATTCATTATATTCTTCTATTCAAAACTTGATTCCTAATTTATATAGTAAAAATTGTTCCTCATCTAAATTTAGTTTTAAGATATATTTTTTTCATTGCTTGCAAAAGAATTTTTAAAAGCTTTGAACTGAAACAATTACAAAAAGTCTGACCAAATCTTAATAGGCTCCCAACAAAAATGTGGGCTTTCTAATATGACAAATAAGAGTAATAAGACAAATGGCTGTAATTGTATTGACCTGTTCACCTAGCAGAACCATTTAAACTTGGTTGCCATGGAAAACCATGCTGAGAATGAAACAGCAGGAGAAATTTAATTTAGTGCTAGTGCCAGTCAGTACCTCCAAGGCTACTTGATAGTCTCTTTTCCCTGGAATTATTTCCCAGGGTCACCAGTTGTATCCCCATATTTGCCCCAGAAAACTGCTAACGCTTCAGAGTGTTCTGTACACAAATATACCTTCCCTCTCTTTACCATTAAACAATTGTGGAATAAAGCACCCTAACACTTTGACATGAAAAACAGATCATTTTGGCTGCCTACTTAACTCCACATACACTATTAGCAGCAAGTTGCCATTTTACAGTCTATTTTTCTTGACTTTTCAGTAGGATTCAATACTGCTAACTGCTCTCACTTATAAGATTCTCTTTCACTGATGTAGATGATGCTATGCTTTCCTCTATCATTTTTACAGACTTGTCCCCTTGTACTCTCTGGGTAATTAAAAACTCTGACTTAGCCCTCCTCTTTTACTATTTAAAACTTTTCTCTCCATGGAATCTCATCCTCACTGAAGGCTTTGATTACCACTCATGTACTGATGATTCTCAAAATTTTATCTCCATGCTAGACCATTCCTCAGAACTCCAGGACTGTACATTCCAATCTCTATATAACTTTTCTACTGGGATAACAATGACCCATATTCAAAACTGCTCTCCTCTTTTTCAGTGTTCTCTACATCAGTGTACACTATCAACTTCAATCAACAACCATCAATTATACAGGTCAGTAACCCTGGAGTCCTTTTTCCCCTTCAAGTCCAGTCCATCCTGTTGACTCGTGCTCCAGAATTTATGCCATTTCCGTTCCTTCCTTTCCTCTTCCACTGATATCACCCTACTGAAAGCCACCACAACCCCTCTCCTGCCCTACTGCACAGCCTTTTTACTAGCCTACCTGTGTCTACTCTTATCCCCTTCCAGTAACTGTTCCACCTATAGAGTTATCTAAAAATTATGAACCTAACTAACTTTACCAGATCCTATAATCGTCTCTTTTTAAAAATAATCCACTGGTTTCCTACTGAGTTCTTTCCATGGTCTTCCAGGTCCTATAAGGTCTCACTCCTACCATGCCTCACCTTAGGATCATGGTCCTCTCAGGTCTCGGCATTCCAGTTACACTGGCTCCTTTAAGTTCTTGAATAACTGATGTCCCTCATACCACAAGTTCTTGCCTTTGTTCACTTCTCCTAGAATTCTCCACCCTTTCCCTGCGTCATGTTTTTCCTTCATATATCAACACATTAGTAATTCTATCAGAGAAGTCTTTCTTTTCATAAGGGAGAAACCATTATATTCTTTGCTGAAACAAGGGTGAGAAATAAAAATCGCAATGCTTATACGCAACATGGTGCCATTATGAGTTTAGTTTTTCCAGGCTTGAAAACTAAGCGTAGAAAATGTCTATTCTTGCACATGACTGCACATCTTATTAGATACAGATACTTTGCTTTGACTCTAGTGGTTTGTTAATAAGTATTTTAATATAGATGAAAAGATTACATTTGTAATAATACAGTTACACACTGAGTATAGATGAGTCATTTTTTGTAGTTTTTTCTTTTTTCTAAGCAGGACTTGGTGTTAGCATAGAAAAGATTAGAATAAAATAAAATAAAGTAAAATGGAATTGAAATAATTCATGGCCTCACTTTGAAGAAGGATATAGTAGATGGTGGAATCCTTCTGAAAGAGAGCTAAGTGACTTATAGAGGGGATTGTAAAATAATATTTGGCTATAAGTCAGAAGATCATTTTAGTTTCTACTACTAACTTGGTAGGACTTTGGCTAAATCACACTCTTTAAAAATTGGTTTTCCACTTAAAGTAAGGGATATAGATTGACTAAAATGACATGTATAAAAATACCTATTAATTACTAAACAGACATGAATAACATTTCCCTTCCCCTTCCTTATGGGGCTATAAACGCTCCTTAAAGCCTTGCCCCGGTCAGGCATGAGAGGCTCAAAAGGACACAGCAGTCTGAAGCAAAGCAAAAGTTATTCCTAGACACCACACTCATGCCTAACTGTAATTCTCTGCTTTCCTTCTAGGCCTCCCTTCTTCATTTTTAAAATCTTGGTTAGTTTGTGTTTTCAGCTAAAAAGCTTGTCAATTTAGTTCGCATTTCATGACTGTTTTACTGACTTGCAGTAGTGGGTCTTCTTTGCTGACAGGTTAGATACTAATCTAATGTTATAATGGTCTTGTCCCCATGGGATCCTTCACAGTAATGCTGGACCTTTACAGAATCTAACTCCTCCTCCCCACCTTTGGCTCCAGGGTTTCAGAGTTGGAGATTGGAAAATCTTTCTACATCTTACCATTATTTCAAGCAGTGCCCCCTAAAAAGCTTTGCTCCTCTTCCCACATACTTTTTTGTAAACAATACAGCTTCAATGTTGACGCACCATGACTAGACAGATTTATTTTCTATTTGTTTACCCAGTGCTGTGCTGAACAGAACCAAAGTATACATTTGTATAATTCTTTTCTGATGCAGTAAATGTTAGTTTAATAAAAAGGCAAGTCAATGGCCAAATTTGAGATACTTGTAGCTTGGATTCAATGAGTCTAGTATGAATTAGTTTTCTATTCACACTATCTCCAACTACTGGAATTTAATCCTCAAAAATCAGGGACTTGGTCTCTTTTATTTACTACTATACTCTCCAGAAACAAGAGTAGTGCCTGAGACATAGTAAGAATTTAGTATTTGTCAAATGAATGAACACCATTGCAAATCAAGCTATTTTTTTCAGAAGAATTCAAGAAGGTGCTACCATTGTATGGATAATTTGATAGAAACTCAAGATACCTTAACATAATTACTTTATTAGTTTATAGAAAGAAATTGTAAACAGTTATGTACCACTAATTAATTACTAAACACAGTGTCACCAGGCAACCTGTCATGCAAAGAGGATACTGAGAAGCAAGAGAAGTATGATGCTAATCATCCTTTTAATAAAATGTCACCTAAGAAAGTAAAACCATGTATGACTTCTGTGCAGCTAAATTGAGCATGCACACACACACACACACCCCACCCCTCAAAGTTCACACAAAGTCTGGCAATATTCTTATTTAATACATTAGGAAAAATGATGCTTATGATGTTAAAGATTTTCCCAAAGATAGAAAATAGCTGAGATAATATCCAAGTCCAGTGCTTCTGATTTCATTTCCAGTGTTTTCCATTTTGACTTTAAACTTGAATTTGGAAAAGTCATTTAATAAAAATTCAGAGAGAAAGGAAGAAGGGCAGGTTAATACTAATACTCGATAATCATTTGAATCAAGCAAGTTTGTTAAACTGTCTTTATACATAAATGGATTTGCCTTAAGGTTTTAGATAAGGTAAGTACATTAAATTTCCCAAACTTTGTTAGAAATAAAATACCTGATTTCCGTGAACTAAAGTTTATACCAACAACTTTCAAAGCTTTATGATCACCAAAACAAACCACCTAAGCATTCAAAAAACACCTTCTCTGAGATGCCATCTATAGAAGCTCTAATTTAAAAAAAATCTGGATTTGGGGTCAGAATTGGTGATTCTGATGATCAGCTAGGTATGGTTCACAAAATTAAAAGGGAAGCATGCTGATGATATGAACACTACTTATGAAAATGTGAAGGATTAGGTAAGGTATCAAGAAGCACCTGTATTTCAAGAGGCGAAGCTGAGTTTTTTAAATTATCCTTACATTTCTTTCTGCTTTCAGTTGGTCAGTGAGATCTCTCCTTAATATCATATTTTGAGCAAACTCTGTCCATTTTTTAACCTTTGCATCCATTACTCACGTTTCCAAAATTGTTCCTATGTATTTTTCAATCCCGGAATACAGCATGGTAATAGTTCTATTTTAATTACTATAAACAGTTAGTGTGGCATAGAAAATAGATGTGCATAGATTTATCTATTTCCAAAAACCCATCAGACAGTTGTTTATTTCTCTTTGTATACCTCCTCTTTCCCTGCCATCATTTCTCTGTAAATGTCTTCTTTTTAAAATAAATTAATTCCCAACATCATATGTTCTTTCTCCTTGATATCAGCAGGATTCTTAGCTGCAAACAATACAAGACACTCTAAATAGTTTAAATAGAAATTAAACATATTCATGACACTTGGTCACTCTCAAAATCTCTGGGATATCCAGGGAATTAGGTTTGTAATACCTAGACAGTTATGAGGTCAAATTTCACTATGGAATTTCTCTAAATTAAAATCACAATATCATGCCACCACATAAACACTGGGACGGCTAACAAGAAAAAGACTGAGGACAATGCATACCCCTAAAAATGTAGAGCAACCAGAAATTTCATATTGCTGGTGGAATAGTGAGTTTAATAAGTGGGAGGAAGTATGTTACAGGCTCCTTGAGTATTTGCAGTGTTCACTTTTCTGCCAACAGTGGTGATCACACTGGATTTTTACATGATAATTTATTGAGCTGTATACTTCTTGTGTATTTTTCTTTATATATGATATCCAACAAAAGACAAAGATTTTGGGTCGTCAAAGAGCATGACAAACACCACTACACTTTCTCTCCAACTTTAATTTAGAAGGCTTTGAGTTGAGGTGGTGAGGGGATCTATATAGACTTAATGGCGCTCTACAGGTAGAACTAGAGAAAAAAGGCACACTGCTGAACCATGGTCAAGCAATTTGAGAAATCAATTGCATTTTGCCATTGCCAAACTTATATCCATATAATGAGGCCATTACTATATACTATTTGGTTATAATATTTTCACTTCTAAATATGGTTACTATAACTTAAAGTGACCCCCAAGGGACAAAAAGAGGAAACTACTACCCAAGCTAGCCAACAGGAAAAATGAAAAAGTCAAGCAGTCTTAGTTCTGAGCCACATTCATGATCATTCATTTAATCACATTATAAAAATAGAATTTACAGCAATGATTCTCCAGAAAAAGTATTGCAGAGTGACTATTCCCAAGAGATATCCATTTTCTCAGTTTGATGTCTATATTCTCCTTAAATATTTAATAATAGAATGACTTTTGAATACCTGAAACTGTATCTCAACTTTATGATTCAAATATATATTAAGTATACTAAATTATTACTGCTGTAATTAGTCTTGATATGCCATATCATTAACAAATAAATTCAAAAGCACTGGAGGGATTATATCCTGTGAATCAGATTTAGGTCATTTTTTCCTTAAATTACATTGCAAATTTTAACTTTAAAAGCTTTCTGTTTGACTGAATGAGAATTCTTAATTCTGGATCTTCTAGTTTCCATCTGCCAAGAGACTTCAAAGGACTGCTGGGGCACTGATGTTTCACACAAAGAGATTACCCTTGGTCCTGCCTACCAGGGTAAAGGATGGTTGAAAAAAGTCATCTTAAACTGAACTCCTTGACCTTGACACTTTCCAACAATGTTGAATCAAGGTCAAGGTCACCACTACTATTTCTAAATTCAAGACCTAGAAGCAGCGCAGGAGCTCAGCACCATGAATTTCTCCTAAGATATCAAATAAACCAAGTGAAAATGTTCAGGAAAAAAAAACTGCATCTGTAAGTGGAGTACAAATATCCATAGTCACCTGTACCTTAAATCATTGGCTCTAGAGGTTCTTTGTAAAGTACATAGTCCAGTGAACCAAGATTGAGTCACTCTGGCAGTTAGTGCATACTGTTAGAACTCTCTGCCAGTGAGGAACAAGTGGCAGCAGGAGGCAATTGGACTGTCTCTATTTCATGGCTATAGGGTTCATGGGAACGACAACCAGCCCCTGTCCAAGGGTATGCAAAGTAGGAAGCAGCAAGTTTCCCAGGGTACAGTAGCTCAAGCCCATATTTCAACACAAAGTCTGTGTCTTTACAAATGTGAGCATCAACTTCACATGGAAAGATGAGCACAATTAATACCTGTCTCTTTTTTTTATGTGATTTCTATAGTTCTCCTGGGTTTACATGTCTCAGTCTCTGACTAAGGGCAGTATTTCATGGTCCCATCATTATAATTTTGGTTTTCTTGGTGGCTTTCAATCTTATCAAACGTGTTGTCCCAGGAGAACTTTCCTATCAGATGAATTTGATCCATTGGCTAAGGCTGCTCAACTCTGCTGCGGGGAAAACAATACTTAAAAAAAACAGTAATAAAGGCAGTGTAGTACTGATGCAAAGATATATAAATAGAAAAATGGAAAAGAATAGAAAGCCTATATACACAAATGGTTAATTTATGAAAAAGAAGGTACAACAAACATATGGTAAAGATGCTTCTGGGCAAACTGGACATTAGATATGGGGAAAAAGAAAGCATGACTTCACATCACACCAAAAACTATATTCCAAGTCAAAGGTAATAAATGTGAAAGTCAAAACAATAGCAATTTCTAGAAGATAACATAGGAGAATAACTCCATAAAACTGAATTAGGAAAAGTAGAAAAATTAGATTTCTTAGATATACTAAAAATACCCTAGCTATATGGCAAAAATAGATAAATAGGGCTACATTGAAAGCCCATGAAAATATACCATGGAAGTGAAAAGATAAGACGGACATTGGAAGAGGATATTTGCAATAAATAACTGATAAAGAATTTGTATCCAGAATATATAATTTTGAAAGATTCTTAAAAATTCAAAGGAAAACACAGAAAACTCAACGTAAAAATGGGCTGAAGACTTGAACATGCACTTCCCAATTGTTCAATAAAAATATGAAAAACAAGCTCAAAATCATTAGAGGAATGTAAGTTAAAAGTATATGAGATATTACTACCACCCACAAGAATTATTAGAAATAGAAAGATGGCCAAAACTTTTTGAAACAATGTGGATCAATATATACAATTAAACATTAATTTGGGGATTATAAATTGATACAATCACTTTGAAAAACTGATTGGCATTATTCTGTAAAATTCAACTGTCTCACAACTTTTGAATCAGCAATTTCACTCCAATATATTACCCCAGAGAAATCTGTACAAGGATGTTCATAACAGCATGGTTCATTAAACACACACACACACACACACACAGAGGAAAACAGATCAGTAATTCTGGAATTTCATTACAGTAACATTTTACAGCAATAAACATAAATGAACTACCCAACAATATGAATGAAAGATGACAGCATAATATTGAGAGAGAAAAACATAGTCCAAAATACTGCATAGAGTATGATATTACTCATAAAGCGCTAGTCAGACACACTAAACAATATAGTATTCACTCATATACAAATACGTGATAGAATACTTTTAAGTAGAAAGGAATTGTGTCTATAGAATGTAGGATGAAGATTAATTCTAAAGAGAAAAAAGGGTTCATGTAGGAGACAGCCACAAATGAAGATGATGTAAATGGTACTGTTTTATTTTCTGGGTTGGATTGTTTTACTGTTTCTAATATTAATATGCTCTAGAATTTACACTATAAGATGTTATACCAAAAAGAGATAATGAAGAAGAAGAGTAAAGAAACAGCACTGCAGGCAGAAGGAAATACATGTAAGACAGCCCCCAAGGCAAGAAGCAATACGAAGTGTTGAAAGAATTAAAAGAAGGCAACTGGACCACCAGGAATAGAGAAAGGAGGAGACCAGAGTGGGCTAGAGGGGTTAGAAGATGTTTTCAAGCTGATTATTTTATTTCATGCTCATAACCCTTCTGGGAAGAATTCCAGTTGGCTGTTATTCTTCATGTACTGCAGATGAAGAAACAGAAGTACATGAAGGGGAAAAGGGGGACAGAATCTTTAGCAGAGCTGAGAAAATTTAAAAATGCATGCTGAGACGGAATCCAGCCAGAAGGAAGCTGAACCCGGCTGCAGAATCTCTTGAGGAAGAGCTTCTGAGCTTAAAAGATGCACAAAGCTCACGCAAGAAGTTAAACCAGTTAGACCTTCGCCTCTATGTCTGTTGGCCAGGTGGTCATCCTTAAGAGACTATAAATGCATTCTTTGGATAAATTAATCTACAGGCTCCACACTCAGGAAGAAGAGAGGGAAGAGTGAGGGAGATATGCTTTATTAAAAACAGTGGGAATAAGTGGAAGTCTGTGTACTAAATATGTAGGCTTCTTGCCCCCTTATGTAACTGTCACCCAAGAGGGTTGTCATTCAGGTATATATCCTTCTAGGCAGGAGAGCAGAAGATTGCTCTCTGAACAAATAAAGAAGTCACAGAAAAAAGTACTTGTAGATGCTAATATTTGGGACTGTCCCAGTCAAAAGCCCTGAACCCAATGCAATCAGTCTACACAAATAATTTATCAGTTGACATCACTTCCATTTAGCTTTTAACGTCTGTCTGAAATAGAAACAGATAACATTTGAGAAGGCACTGAAAAATGAAAACAAAAGGAAGTGAGATTAAAATATATGCAATGTAAGAAAGATAAGAAATCTTTAAAAATACAAGTAATATTCCCAGAGAGGAGAAGATATTGTGCAGATGAAATAAGAATAGAATATTAGGTAAATGGAACTTTTCTTGAAAGAGTTCTTGGAAACAATAGAATATTATGACAGAAAGAAGAAATCCAAAGAAATATTGGGAGTTAAAAGTTGAGAAATTAACCTACAAGTAAATTAAAAAAAAATAAAAAACAACAAAGAGAAAGATAATAGGAATGCTCCTCCTTGAGAAATACATATTAGGAAGTGCAATCCTTCACTTTCGCATGCCTTTATGAATTGGTACATGATTCGTGAGCCCTTCTCTAGTGAATCTACTTAAAATTGCAATCTACCCTCTTCCCTCTGGCACAATCTATTACTCAACCTGCTTTTGCTTCCCTCCCACATACATCTTACAGCTATATATATATATAAAATATGTAATATATGTATTACATTTATATATTGTCTGTACCTTCCCACTAGAATATAAACTCTATGACATGTTTCTTTGCTTTGCTTTTTTCACTGCTGTTATCTCCAACAACTAGAACATTGAGATAGTAGGTGAGGGAGGGAAGGCAAACAAGATCTAAGAATATAAGCTGTTAAAATTAGATTTGGAAGGGAAGGAATGGAGGTGAGAAAAAGCAGATGAATGCATCATCCTTCGTATCAGTCTCCTGCTATTAACAGAAATAAAAATGTTAATGTACTTCACAAAGGACTCATGATAAAGATAAGGAGAATAATAATTATAAACCTTATAATTATCAGTAAGAAACCCTCCAAAATACAAATGGAACTATAATGGTTTTATTAGGGTTAGTTTTATACTGATAGGTAATAATCTCCAAGATGTATTTTAATTGAAAACAGTAAAATTTAGAGTGTATATAATATGGTATATTGCTATTTTTAAAAATCCACATATACATACTTAGTAGATGCAAAGAATATTTCTACAAATATATACAACTATTGATAAGAGAGGATCCTTCTGGGTAAAAATCTTCATAATCTTTTGAATTTAGTACTATAGGCATGTGTTCCAATATGCATGTGTTAGCTTTAAAAAATTTTTAGGTAAATTAGAACTTATTTTGTTTTACAAAACAGCCCCTTCCCTTCTTGAAAAGCTTATTTCTGTTCATATCTTTGCTGATTTCTCTTCCAGACAGTCTTTTGCCCTATCACCTATTTCAGGTCATCTATCCCACTTGCAGGATCCAAGAGTACCTTAACATTAGCTCTTTCATAGCTCTCATCACATTATTTCACGGTTGTCATTTAAAAGGATTATTCTCAGTAAATAATGGGCTTCTTAGGGGTAGAAATATATTTATTTTGGAATCCCCAATAGTTAACACATAGCTCTATTTTTATATCTATATCAGCTCACCACTTTTTACCATCCCTTCAAACCACAGGCACCTAATAAATGATGTGTTGCCTGAATGCATGAGCATTTTAGGGATCTTCTCTTGTCCAGCTTCCCATTCATCTTCAGAAATTTTCCAATTCTCTCTTTTTATCATAATTTTATTCAAGTATAAATTATAATCTACAGTAAAAATCACCCTTTTTGGTATGCAAATCTGAGTTGGGCAATCATGTACAGTCGTATACCACCATCACCATCAACAGGGAGTGATGAACATCATCAACCCCCGAAAACCCTTTCGCCTGTTACTGTAGGTAACACCTCCCATCACCATAAACCCCTGGAATTCACTGATTTATTACTTTCCCTTTAGTTTTGCCTTTCCATTCACAGAATGTCATAAAAATAGAGCATACACATGTAGCTTTTTCGATGTGGCTTTTTTAATTTTCTAAAAATGCATTTTAGATTCATTAACGTTCTTGTCTGTACGAGCAGCTCTTTTTTTTCCTATTTATTTATTTAGCTCTTTATTGGAGTATAATTGTTTTACATTGTTGTGTCAGTTTCTGCTGTACAACAAAGTGAATCAGCTGTATTTATACATATATTTCCATACCCCTCTCTCCCGTGACTCCTTCCCACCCTCCCTATCCCACCCCCCTAAGTCATCACGAATCATCAAGTTGATCTCCCTATGCAGCAGCTTTCCACTAGCTATCTATTTTACAGTTGCTAATATATATATGTCAATGCTACTCTCTCTTTGTCCCAGCTTACCCTTCCCCCCCCAGCCCATGTCCTCAAGCCTGTTCTCTATATCTGCATCTTTATTCTTGCCCTGTCACTGGGATCCTCTGCATCATTTCTTTAGATTCCATATACATGAATTAGCATATGGTATTTGTTTTTCTCTTTCTGGCTTATTTAGCTCTATATGACAGTCTCTAGGTCCATCCATCTCACTACAAATAACTGAATTTCATTCCTTTTTATGGTTGAGTAATATTCCATTACATATATGTGCCACATCTTCTTTATCTATTCATCTGTTGATGGGCATTCAGGTTACTTCCATGTTCTGGTTATTGTGAATAGTGCTGCAATGAACATTGTGGTACATGTTTCTTTTTGGATTATGGTTTTCTCAGCGTATATGCCTAGGAGTGGGATTACTGGATCATATGGTAGTTCTATTTTTAGTTTTTTAAGGAACCTGCATACTGTTTTCCATAGTGGCTGTACCAATTTACATTCCCACCAACAGTGCAGGAGGGTTTCCTTTTCTCCACAGCCTCTCCAGCATTTATTGTTTTAGATTTTTTGATGATAGCCATTCTGACTGGTGTGAGGTGATACCTCACTGTGGCTTTGATTTGCATTTCTCTGTTGACTAGTAATGTTGAACATCTTTTCATGTGTTTGTTAGCCATCTGCATGTCTTCTTTGGAGAAATGTCTATTTAGGTCTTCTGCCCATTTTTGGATTGGGTTATTTGCTTTTTTGATATTGAGCTGCGTGAACTGCTTGTATATTCTGGAGATTAATCCTTTGTCAGCTGCTTCACTGGCAAATATTTTCTCCCATTCTGAGGGTTGTCTTCTTGTTTTGTTTATGGTTTCTTTTGCTGTGCAAAAGCTTTTAAGTTTCATTAGGTCACATTTGTTTATTTTTTAATCATTGAGTATTATTCAATCATATGGATGTGTTATATTTTGTTTATCTGTTCACCTGTTGAAGGAAATTTGGGTTGTTGCTAGTTTTTCGTTATTATAAGTAAGATCATACATTCTCTTAATGATTTTTGTGCGAACATAAGTTCTCAATTCACTTAGACAAATACCTAGGAGTAGGATGGCTGACTGGAAGGGAAGTGCATATTGAAGTCTAAAAGAAACTGAAAACTGATTTTCAAAGTAGCCAAACCACATCTGAATTTTCACCAGCAATGTCTGAAGTTTCCAGTTGCTCTGCATTCTCAACACTTCACATTGTTAGTTTTTTAAAGCCATTCTAATTGGTATATATCATTGTGGTTGTATTTTATATTAACCACTGAGGATGTTGAGAATGATTTCAGGGGCTTGCCTTCCATTTAGTGTCTTCAGTAAAGTGTCTATTCATATCTTCGGGCAATTTTTAACTGAATTTTTTTTTAAAAACTGAGTATTCATAATTCTTTACATACGTTAGATACAAGGTCTTTAGTAGACATATGATATGTAAATATTTTCTTCTAATACAAAGTTTGCTTCCATTCTCTTAGCATTTTCCTTATGTCTGAGGAACTTCCTTTAGCATTTTTTTTAGTATAGTTCTGTTGATGAATTTTTTCAGCTTTTGTGTGTCTGAAAAAGTCATTATTTCTTAATAAAACAATCTTTACTGGAATAAAGTTCCAGGTTGATAGTTTTTTCTTTCAGTAATGTCAAGATATTGGTCATTCTTATTAACATGGTTCCTGATGAGTTATCTTTTTTTTTTTCCTCTTTATATATTGTGTCCTTTTCCTCTGGCTGCATCTAAGATATTCTTTTTATCACTGCATTTGCCTTGGTGTAGTTTCCTTCATGTTTCTAGTTGTTGATGAAACTTCCTAAGCTCCTTAGGACTTCTGGACTCTGAGTTACCATCAAACTTGGAAAACTATCAGCCATAATTTCCTAAAATATTGTACCTGCTTCCACCCATATCCTTCAGGGGATCCAATTACACAAATAATAGGGCACTTAAAAATGTCCCACAAGTCATTAGTGCTCCTTTTTGAAAAAAAAATCTGATTTTCCCTTAGTGCTTCATTTTAGTTTCTATTGCTACATCTTTAAGTTCACTAATCTTTTTTCTCTAAGTTGTCTAATGTGTCATTAATCAAATTTAGTGTATTATACATTCTACTTCTCATCTCTAGAAGTCTGATTTGGGTCTATTTTATATCTTCCATGTCTTTACTTTTTTAAATACATTTATAATAAGTATTTTAATGCCCTTGTCTCCTAATGTTGCTATCAGTGTCAGTCTAGGGTTGTCTTCCATTAGTTGATTTTTCATTACTGGTCATATTTGCTCCTTTTCATACTGGTAACATTTTTGTCATATGATGACATTATAGATTTTACATTGTTAATTGATAGATATTTTGTATTCCTATAAATATTCTTATGCTTTTATCTGAGATGCAGTTAAGTTACTTGATCATTTGGGGTCTTACATTTTAGTTTTGTTAAGTAGGATGTATTAGTCAGGGTTCTCCAGAGAAACAGGACCAATAGGATATGTGGATATATGTGTGTATATGTCTGTGTATGTGTGTGTGTGTGTGGAGAGAGAGAGAGATAGAGAGAGGTTGGTTTATTATAAGGAATTGGCTCATGCAATCGTGAAGGTTAAGGAGTCCCACAACCTGCCATCTGCAAGCTAGAGACACAGGAAAGCTGGTGATGTAATTCAGTGAGAGTCTGAAGGCCTGAGAACCAGGAGCACCAAGGGAAGGATATCAGTGTCAAGTAATCAGGCAGGAAAGGTCAAATTCTTCCTTCCTCTTTCTATTCTATTCAGGCCTACCATGGATTGGACTGGATGATACCCACATTGAAGATGGTAAACTGCTTTACTGGGTCCACCAATTCAAATGCAAATTTCATCCAGAAATACCTCACAGACACACCCAGTAGTAACCTTGCCGCAAATACCTAGGCATCCTGTGAGCCAGTCAAGTTGGCACATAAAATCAACCACTATACAGGCCCACAGCCATGTGTTTGACTTTGGACAAATTAGTCACTATTAAAGAGGCAAAATCCTTCTCAATACCAAACACCTTTTGAATCTGAGGATTTTTCCCCCATGCTTGGAGGAACAGACATTATTCCTGGTCCTGCATAAGCACAAGGTCATTCCCCCAAGAGCCCCAGGGTTCCCTAGAGTAGATTCTTCAAACACAAGTGCTAATCAGTACACAGCTAAACCCTCTGCATATAGAGAGTTATCTCTTTGTAAAGATCTCTCCAATCTGGGACTGTGTCCTATGAAATCTAGCCTTGAACGTTCCCAAATTCTCAGGGAGTTTGCCAGGGTATACTTGAGTCCCTCCTCTATCTGTCATAGCCAGGATATTCTCTCAAGGTACAAGGGAGCAACAAAAAGGATCACTTCATCGTTTCCTGTATCTCAGGGAATACTGCCTTTCTCACCTCAAGTCATGTGTCTCACAACTACTGTTTCACATATATATATATATTTTATTTTTTAGTTGCTTTAGGCAAGACTGTAAATCTAATCCCTGTTACTCCATCTTGGCAGGCAATGGGAATCTCCTCTTAACCTCTCAGCTATCTTTTATTTATTTATTTTTTACAATATTTTTTCACCCTAGCAGAACTAATTATGCCATCTTTCACTATCCCAAGTGAAGTGAATATATATATACACACTTAGATGTGTACATGTGCGTATGTACATATATATATATATAGTTAGAGTGACTGCATAGTCAGTTGTTCACATTTTTTTTTAAGAACTTTTATTGAGATACAGTTAACAGACAATAAACAGCATATATTTAGAGTGTACAATTTGGTATCCCAATCTCCCAATTCATTCCCCCTCAACCCTCCCCACTTTCCCCACTTGGTGTCCATATGTTTGTTCTCTACATCTGTGTCTCTGTTTTTGCCTTGCAAACTGGTTGATTTGTACCATTTTTCTATGGTACATATATGTGTTAATATATGATAGTTGTTTTTCTCTTTCTGACTCATTTCACTCTGTATGACAATCTCTAGGTCCATCCATGTCTCTACAAATGTCCCAGTTTGTCTACTAACTTTGGGTTTTGTTTGCTCTTCTTTCTCTAGTTTCTTTAGATGTAAGGTTAGATTATTTGGGATTTTTCTTGTTTCTTGAGGTAAGATTGTATTGCTATAAACTTCCCTCTTAGAACTGCCTTTGCTGCATCCCATAGGTTTTGGATCATTGTGTTTTCATTGTCATTTGTCTCTAGGTATTTTTTGATTTCCTCTTTGACTTCTTCAGTGATCTCTTGGTTATTTAGTAGTGTATTGTTTAGCCTCCATGTGTTTGTGTTTTTTTACAGTTTTTTTCCAGTAACTGATTTCTAATCTCATATGTTGTGGTCATTGTGGTTGATATGATTTCAATTTTCTTGAATTTACCAAGGCTTGATTTATGACCCAAAATGTGATCTATCCTGGAGAATGTTCCATGTGCACTTGAGAAGAATGTGTAATCTGCTGTTTTTGGATGTAATGTCCTATAGATATCTATTAAATCAAGCTGGTTTATTGTGTCATTTAAAGCTTGTGTTTCCTTATTAATTTTTTGTCTGGATGATGTGTGCATTGGTGTCAGTGGGGTGTTAAAGTCCCCCACTATGATTGTGTTACTGTCGATTTCCTCTTTCATAGTTGTTAGCATTAGCCTTACATATTGAGGTGCTCCTATATTGGGTGCATATATATTTATAATCGTTATCGCCTCTTCTTGGATGGATCCCTTGATCTTTATGTAGTTTCCTTTCTTGTCTCTTGTAACATTTTTTATTTTAAAGTCTATTTGATCTGATATGAGTATGGCTACTCCAGCTTTCTTTTGATTTCCATTTGCATGGAATATCTTTTTCCATCCCCTCACTTTCAGTCTGTATGTGTGCCTAGGTCTGAAGTGGGTCTCTTGGAGACAGCATATATATGGGTCTTGGTTTTGTATCCATTCCGCCAGTCTGTGTCTTCTGGTTGGTGCATTTAGTCCATTTACATTCAAGGTAATTATCGATATGTATATTCCTATTACCATTTTCTTAATTGTTTTGTGTTTGTTTTTGTAGCTCCTTCTCTTCTCTTATGTTTCCTGCTTAGAGAAGTTCCTTTAGCATTTGTTGTAGGGCTGGTTTGGTGGTGCTGAATTCTCTTAGCTGTTGCTTGTCTGTGAAGTGTTTGATTTCTCCATCGAATCTGAATGAGATTCTTGCTGGGTAGAGTGTTCTTGATTGTAGGTTCTTCCCTTTCATCACTTGAAATATATCATGCCACTCCCTTCTGGCTTGCAGAGGTTCTGCTGAGAAATTAGCTGTTCACCTTATGGGAGTTCCTTTGTATGTTATTTGTCGTTTTTCCCTTGTTGCTTCTAATGACTTTTCTCTGTCTTTAATTTTTGTCACTTTGACTACTATATGTCTTGGCATGTTTCTCCTTGGGTTTATCCTGCCTGGGACTCTCTGTGCTTCCTAGACTTGGGTAGCTGTTCCCTTTCCCATGTTAGGGACGTTTTCAGCTATAATCTGTTCCAATATTTTCTCAGGTCCTTTCTCTCTCTCTTCTCCTTCTGGGACCCCTATAACGTGAAAGTTGGTGTGTCTAACACTGTCCCAGAGGTCTCTTAGGCTGTCTTCAGTTCTTTTCATTCTTTTGTCTTTATTCTTTTCCACATCAGTGATTATCACCATTCTGCCTTCCAGGTCACTTATTCGTCCTTCTATCTTAATCTGCTATTGGTTCCTCCTAGTGTATTTTTCATTTCAGTGATTGTGTTGCATATCTCTGTTTGTTTGTTCTTTAATTCTTCTAGGTCTTTGGTAAACTTTTTGTTCTTTACATCCAGTCTTTTTTTCAAAGTCCTGGATCAACTTCACCATCATTATTCTGAATTTTTTTTCTGGAAGGTTGCCTATCACCTCTTCATTTAGTTGTTTTTCTGGTGTTTTATCCTGTCCCTTCATCTGGTACAAAGTCCTTTGCTTTTTCATTTTCTCTATCTTTCTGTGTCTGTGGTTTTCAGTTCCACAAGATGAAATACTGCTGATACTGCTTGATACTGCTGTCTCTTAGCTATCTTTTAAATAGATCTAACAATAAAAAGAACATTCTAATGTATATAGTGTAACTATTTTGGTGCTTTTCATTACATTGTTTAAGTGTAGATTTCTATATGCTATCATATTCCTTCTGCCTGAAGAACTACCTTTAAAATGCCTTAAAATGAATGTCTATTAATAATTAATTCTTGGGGCTTCCCTGGTGGTGCAGGGGTTAAGAATCCACCTGCCAATGCAGGGGATATGGGTTTGCGCCCTGGTCCGGTAAGATCCCATATCCCATGTGCCACACCTACTGAGCCTGTGCTCTAGAGCCCACAAGCCACAACTACTGAGCCCATGTGCCGCAACTACTGAAGCCTGCTCGTCTAGAGCCCATGCTCTGCAACAAGAGAAGCTACCGCAATAAGAAGCCTGCACACTGAAATGAAGAGTAGCCCCCACAACTAGAGAAAGCCCATGTGCAGCAACGAAGACCCAATGCAGCCAATAAAAAATTAAAAAAAAAAAAAATTCTTGCAGTTTTTGTATGTCTTTGAAAGTTGATTTTGACTTCAATTTTTAAAATTGAGATATAATTCACATACCATAAAAGTTACCTCTTAAGGCATAAAATTGAATGGTTTCTAGTACAACACTCACCACCATCTAATTCCAGAACATTTTCATCACACTCAAAAGAAACTCATATATATTGGCAGTTATTCCCCATTCATTACTCCCAGCCCTGTAACCACTAACCCACTTTCTGTCACTATGGTTTTGTCTATTTGGACATTTCATATAAATAGAATCATACAATATGTGGCATTTTGTGTTTGACTTCTTTCACTCAGCCTAATAGTCTCAAGTTTCATCCTTTCTGTAGCATTTATCATTAATTTTTATTGCCAAATGTTATTCCAGTGTATGGATACACACATATTGCTTATCCATTCATCAATTAATGGGCATTTATTTCCACTTTTTTGGATATCATGAATAATGCTATTATGGACACTCCTGTAAGAGTATTTGTGAGGCCATCTTTTCAATTCTTTTGTGGATACAATTAGGAATGGAACTGCCTGGTCATATGGTAATTCTAACTATTACATTTGGGAGAATTCCTTAACTGTTATTCAAAGAAGGTGAATAATTTTGTATTTCCATCAGCAAAGTATGAGGGTTCAATTTCTCTATACAGTCACCAATACTTCTTTGGTGATTATCTCTGTTTTTATAGTCATCCTAGTGGGTGTGAAGTAGTATCTCATTGGGGTTTTGATTTGCATTTCCCTAATGACAAAGCATGCTTATTATTTTATGTGCTTACTGGACATTCCTATACCTTATTTGGAGAAATACCCAGTCAAATCCTTTTCCATTTTTAAATTTGGTTGTTTTTATTGTTGAATTTTAAGAGTTTGTTAAATATTTTTGAGACTAGTCCCTTATATATGTGCTATTTTCTTCCATTCTATGGGCTGTCTTTTCACTCTTTTGATAGTGTTCTTTGAAGCACAAATTTTTTTAATTTTGTATTTCTTGTAGGTCAGCATCAAAGGTCTTCTAGCATCAAAATCTCTCAGTTGTTGTTAGTCTGGGAATGTGCTAATTTCTCCTTCATTTCTGAAGGATAGTTTGCTGCTTAAAGCATCTTTCATTGACATCTTTAAAGCATCATTTTTTTCCCCAGCATTTTGAACATGCCCATCCACTGCTTTCAGTCTTCCATGGATTCTAATGAGAAATTGGCAGTTAGTCCTAGTGAAAATCCCTTATACATGTTGAGTCACTCCTCTCTCACTGCTTTCAAGATTCTCTCTGTCTTTATCGTCAAAAGTTTTACTTTGATGTTTCTAGAAAGTGTAGATTTACTTGAATTTTTTTGAGTATAGAGTTTGTTAAGCCTCTGGGATATGTATATCAGTGTTTTCCATGAAAGTTGAAAAGTTTGCAGGCATTATTCCTTCAAATATTCTTTCTGCCTGTCTCTTGCCTCTTCTTCTCATATACATACTTTTAATTATGTGTATGTTGGGAAACTTGGTGCTCCACAGGTCACTGTTCATTTTCCTCATTTTTTATTCTTTCTATTCCTCAGATTACAGCATTTCAATTGACCAAATTTAAAGCCTGCTGATTGTTTTATCTGGTAGATCAAATGTTGAGCCTCACTGTAAGTCTTTTATTTCAGTTATTATATCTTTTAAACCTAGAAGTTTTATTGGGTTATTTTTCATAAGTTTTATCTCTTTATTAAAATTCTTCATTTTTTTTGAGAAACCAATCTCATACTTTCTTTTAGTTTTTAAATATGGCTTCCTTTACTTCCTTGGTCATATTTAGAATAGCTAATTTAAGTGATTTCTCTAGTAATTTCAACTTCTGGGTTTCCTTAAGAACAGCATCTATTGATTACAGTTTTTCCTGTGAATGGGGTACATTTCTTGTGTCTCTGCATGTGCCCTAATCTTTGTTGAAAACTGGATAGACACTTTAAATAATAAAAAGGGCAACTCTGGAAATCAGACTGTCTCCCCACAACCATCAAGGTGTTTTGTTGTTGCTGTGTGTTGCATTTACTTTGCTGTTCTTTTTTTCTTTTAAATGACTTTCTTGAAGCAATTCTATAAAATCTATATTTTTTGTTGTTCTGTGTGACTACTGAGTTTTCTTCTAGCTTAGCTCAGTGGCCAGGTAATCATTGCAAATAACTTTTTTAAAATGACTAGAACCAGTAGGTCTCACAGCCTTTGCTGATAGACTCTATGTGTGTGTTGGGGTACAACTTCAGTGCTCAGATAAGCAGCTTACAGTTCTGCCTCAGCCTTCCCTTTCTGCTTGTGCAAGAAATCTCAAGGTCAGAAAGAGAGAAGTTTAGGGTCTTCCCCATCTTTCTCTAGACATACATACAGCCCTGGCCAGGCATGCTGCCCTCTTTATGTCTGTGGTCTTCTAGATTCCCATTGTCCAGGTTCTCTTCCAAAGGTGGTTTTTTTCTTCATTTGTTCGTTTGTTTTGAGCTGTCTTTTGCTCCAACTGTTATGGCTACCTTAGGCAGCTGTGATGTTCAACAACTGCCACTGACAAATACCCCCAGGGAAAAGACTCTTCACTCAAAGCAAGTCTAAATAAGGTCAAATAAAAACAAATCCTGTACATGAGTGCTTCCAGAGAACTGCCCGACAGTATATATAATGACAATTCTCTAAGAAAGGTGATTTTGGACCCTCCAAACTTTCTCTGCCCTCTCTAGTGGCTGGTAGGCTTTGGCTTTTATCCAAGACTATGGGACTCTCGGTTTTCAAAACTGCTTTGGAGCTAGGAGAGGGGTACGGTTATATGGCAAGTTTAAATACCACAAATCTAACTGTTCTTACCAAGATTTAGCCATTTTCTTGAATAAGCACTTTCTCAGATTGTTGAAAGACTGAGATTAATTTCTAGAGATATGAAATAGTTGATTTTGACAAATTTTGCCAGTATTCCCATTTCTTTTATGAAAGGTGGATTTCTGGAAGTCCTTGCTCTGCTATCCCTGATAAAATTATTCACCTTGGTTTTGAGAGTAATATTACTTCATATAAAAGCATGATGACAGGATTGTCTCTTTTGATCCATACAGATGTTGTTCCACTGTCATTTCCCTTGCATCATTACCAATGAGAAGTCTAGAGTCATTCATGTCTTTGTTCCTTCATACATAAGTGTCTTTTTCCCTCTCTGGTTTCTGTTAAGATTTTCTCTTTATAACTGGTTTTAATCAATGTAATTATGTATAGTCTTATATAATTTTGTTCATGTTTCTAGTGTTTATAAATCTTGGATCTGTGGTTTCATAATTTCCATCAAATTTAGAAAAAAAATCTAGCCATTTTTTCTTCAAATAATTTTTGCCCTCTACCCCAACCTCCTTGGAAGCTCAAATTATACATTTTTTTAAGGTTTCTTTAAGTTTTCCCACAATTCACTGATGTTTTCATCATTTTTTCCCAGTAATCTCTTCCTGTCTATTTTATTTTCTATCTTTTCCATTGCTGCCTTTGTTCTTCTCTATGTAATTTGATTTTCCCCTGGATACCTTCAAGAATTTCTCTTTATTGTTGGTCTTCAGCAGTTTGAGTATGGTGTGTTTAGTGGGTTTTTTTTTCTTTCCTATTTCTTTTTTTGTTTGCCTTTGTTTGTTTTAGTATTTACCCTGTACAATGCTCACTGAAATTCTTGGATTTTTTTTGATTAATGTTTTCCATTGTGTTCCTGCTTTATACATGTTAAGTAGTAGCCACATTCCCTATTTAAACAACCATGGAACAAAAGTGACTGCTTTTTCATCCAAAAATAAAATTGAAGAATAGTTTGAAGGGTGAAGATGGAAGAATAAACAAGTATTTTAGGATATTCTAAAACCAGCTTATTCCAAATTATGGGTCAGCTCTCTTTAGTAATGCCTTAAAAATAAAAAGGATATATCCTGGCGTATAAAAGTCATGCACAACTTTCATCATCTCTAGGAGTGAATATGTGATGCAGGGGAAATTTTTCATTTTGCACAGTAGCCAATTACATTCCTAGCAAGATAGAAACAAAATTCATGCTGCAATTTCCCATTAAAACTATAAAACAAAAGCTAATTACCTTTTAATGTCAATGAATTACACATCATTCCAGTTGGTAATATAAAATTACAGCATACTACTCACAGGGGTAAAACTTTCTCACAAAGTAATTCCATTATAAGTTAAAAAGTCTTTGTAAGGTTAATCCTGAAAACTAACCTACAATTTTATCATTATTTTTACCTTTCCTTCAAGTAACATGTGAGATACAGAAAAAAAGTACTTTGGAAAGTATAAAGTGGCATATACATTTAAGATGAAAACTTTTTTGTTTCAAGTTCTAAATAAGCCACACACATTCTGTTTTATACATCATCCATATTAATTTCAAGTAACAACTGTTAGGAAAACACCCACAATTACACAAAGAGAATTTCTAAAAGGAAAGTAGGTTTTGTTTATTTTATAGGTACTTGACATAGATTGAATTAGAAGATTGCTAGATCTCTTCTTCAATTAGTGCAGTTTAGGTGGAACTACATTACTAATTCATATCAAAAAATCACTTATTGAAGGCGAGGAGAATCAGCCTCAAACATCACACTTAACAGTATTAGTTCTCAAAATACCACATCTTATGAAGATGAAATGTATTACAGACATTCACAAAACCTACCTAATATACCAACATTACAGTTCAAAAGAGAGAACAATTGATTTTCTGAAGTAAAAGGCTTTTGAGAACAGGATGAACCTATTAAAATGCAAAAGCTATGCTAATAATTAATAACCCAGAGGTTCTCATCTCAGCTATAGCTAAGAAGCAAGTAAAGGTCAGTCTTAACAGAATATCTGCCAGCTGCCTAATAGTTTCCCCCAAGAGTTAGTAAAAAAAAAAAAAAAAAAAACAATAAATATTGTTTTAATTGTAAATGTAAAAACTTCAGAGCACTTGAGATATGAGATTTTCTTCCATAGTGGCACTTTATTAAAATTATGCTAAAGCAGGTAAAAATCAAAATACACTAAAGAAAAGTATTCTCTCATTTTAATGTAGATACACAGCATTCCTATGGGAGCAGTGGCTTGTGTAATTTTCAGTTAGGTGGCCTACTCTGACCATTACACAAGTCAATAACTAAAAATGAAGAAAATACCTCTACTTCACATTTTCTTTGGGGCGTATCTGCTGTCTCCACGGGCAACATGAAATATATTTTTACGTGTTAAATTTGTATTATGTAATGTTGATACTTAGAAAATACACACATACACACACAAGCACACACACACATATATGTTATATTGCATAGGATAAATACTGGTCAACTCATTACTTAGCTGAACAGCTAGAATATTAAAAATACTATTGAAATTCCTGTATATTTTTTCCAAATTCAGTTCATATATTCTCCCAGAGCCCCATTTCTACCAGAGGCAATTGGTTTCCACTTTTTAAGAGATTTACCTTCTGTGTGTTCATCTGTAAACTATATATTCTTTTATCTATTTTTGCATTTAACAGAACCAGTAATACTGTATATAATAATCTGAAATCACTCGTTTCACATAATATACAAGGGTGAGTCAAAAATTATCCTCACTCTGGTTATATTAAAGCTTCTGTAAATTCTACAGTCAGAGTGCAGATAAGTTTTGACTCACCCTTGTATTTCTAAGATTCATACAGGTTCATATGTGCAGGAGTAGTCTGTTAATTTTTACTGATAAATTTATTTCACAATGCTATACAACAATGTATTTATCTATTCTCCTGTCAATAAACATATGAATTGTTTCCAAAATTTCGTTTTTAAATACTTGCTTCAGTGCATTTCTTTGGAAAAACTTGTGATTCCTACTGATGTATATGTGCAAGAGTTTCTGTAGGGTGAGGCTTTTCTGTGAATCACACTGTAATGAAATCAACATAGTTACTATAAACAGTTTTTCATGTTTTTAAAAAGAATAGAGGGACTTCCCTGGTGGCGCAGTGGTTAAGAATCTTCCTGCCAACACTGGAGACGCGGGTTTGATCCCTGGTCCGGGAAGATCCCACATGCCGCAGAGCAACTAAGCCCATGGGCCACAACCACTAAGCCTGTACTCTAGGGCCTGCGAGCCACAATTACTGAGCCCACATGCCACAACTACTGCAGCCTGCTCGCCTAAAGCCTGTGCTCTGCAACAAAAGAAGCCACGCAATAAGAAGCCTGCGCACTCCAATGAAGAGTAGACCCCACTCGCCACAACTAAAGAAAGCCCACACAGAAATGAAGACCCAATACAGCCAATAATAAATAAATAAATTTATTAAAAAAAAGAATAGAATAAAAATATTGTTTCATGAAATTTGGTTTCAGTTATTTCTATATACCTATACACATATATATTTATATATTTATGACAGAGGAATCACAAGGTACAATGTAATGTAATATGGGTCTAGTTCTTAAAAGTTTAAAAAAACCATATGCTAACAAGTGGAACTGCTGTGTTACAACATATGTCAATACTTAGTTTTACAAGTTGAGGTCAACATGTTTTAAAATTGCTTATACCAATATACAGACTTACTTGCTCCAAGAATGTAAACACTTTCTATATCCTCACTAACACTTAGTTGAAATGGTCTCTTATTTTGGTTTTTAATTTGCATTTTCTGATGACTATGAGATTTATTATATGTTTATTAGGCATTTGCTGTACTCCTGTAAAAGACATTGCTTCATAATTTTGCATATTTTCTATTAGGTTGTCTCTGATTGATTTGTAGGAGTTCTTTAATTCTGATATGAATACTTCACATGTTATATGTGTTCTCATAGTTTATGACTTATTTTTACTTTCATTATGGTATATTTTGATAAACAGAAGTGCTAAATTTTAAGGTAGTCAACTTTATCAATCATTTTGTATGTTTCATACCTTCTTTATGGTTAATCATTTCTTTTCTGCTTAATGCCTTAAGAAAGTATTCCCAACCAGAAGACATAAGGTTATGCTCTAATGACTTATTCTAAATGTTTTAAAGTTTTACTTTCACATTTAATTCTTTAATCTATATTGGATGAACTTTGTGAATGGTACATGGAATGGAATGAATTTTACTTATTTCCAGAGAAAACTATGTCTCACTACCATTTATCCTTCTCCCATTGCTCCTGGTCTCTAATGCTTTCCCTTGTACCAAGTTTACAAATTTTGTGGATTTGATTTTAGGTTTGCTACTTGGTTCTATTGTTGAATATTTTCCCCAGAGCTGATATGACAATGTTATGTCTCTGAGATTTAGAAGATGATTTTATACCCAGTAGGGAAGTATCCCCATCTGATTTTTCCCTTCTGAAGTGATTTGCTTAATGACTTTTTGTTCTTCAGGTAAATTTCAGAATCAGGATAACCCAGAGAAATGTAATAAGTAGTCACTCAAATTTCTGAAAAAACTATGGTGAAGTTTTGATTAGAATTTCACCTACGTTAAAATTGGATTGATTCATATAGATGTAGTAAGTTATTTTTCAAATCTCTCAAATTCTGTCAGCAATTTATTAGAATTCTATTGAACCTATAAATCAATTTGGGAAGAATCAACTTCTTTAGAATATTGAGTCCTCTAATCTAGAGTCTTCATATGTGACTCATTATATTGAAGCCTCTGTAATTCTTTGTAATCAAGTTTTCTGACAGATATGGTACACATTTTGTTATATGTGTTTCTTGTTACCTCACTTCTTGATGTAGTAAACATTTTATATTTTAATTATGCTTATAACTTATTTTGGTGGCATATATAAATTGATTTTTATATGTCTATCTTATGACTAGCCAACTTAAATATTTGTCTTATTTATTGAACAACATGTTAGCATATTACTTCTCTGTAGACAATGATATTATTTGTAAGTAAGAGTTTTATTACTTCCATTTACATTCTTGCACTATAATTGATTTGTTAACTTACTTATTTTCTGCTTGCTATGCTGGGCTAGAACAATACAGTACTCAATGTTGAACAGAAATAATAACAGTGGATAACCTTGCCTTGCTCCATATTTAATGGATAATACTTTGACATTTCATATTTTTACAGGTGTTTGCCATATGTTTTGCATAGATGCTCTTTTTTTGTTTAGCTCTTTATTGGAGTGTAATTGCTTTACACTGTTGTGCTAGTTTCTGCTGTACAACAAAGGGAATCAGCTGTATCTGCATAGTTGCTCTTGATCAAAATAAGGAAATTTTTTGATTGACAATTTGTCATGAATTTGTTTTTAACCCAGAATGATTGCTAATATCTTCTATATCTATTGATATAACACATTGTGCTCTTTTAAATATTAATGTACTGAATAACAATTATAGATTTTCTAATGTTAAACTATCCTTGAAATTTTATGATAAAATTTGGCTTGTTCATGATGTAACTTTTTTTAAATACTGGATTTGGTTTTTTACTATTTGGTTTAATATACCTACATCAATGTTCCTCAATAATACTGGCCTATAAATTTTTGTTCTTTTACTGTTTCTTCGCCTTTGTTAGACTTGGGTATTCTGGTTATTATTGCTATGAGGAATAAGTTGGGTAGTATTTACACATTTCAATTCTATAAAAGAGTATTTAAGAGATTAAAGGATATTTTAACTGAAAGTTTTATATGAATAGTTTCTAAAACACATGGGCCTATAATTTTTGTATAAGATTTTATACTATTTATTCAATTTATTTAATATGCACAGGGCCATTCACAGGCTCTTTGTTGTTTGCAAATTACATTTTTCTAAGAATTTGTCTATTTAAGTTAAAGTTTTATGCACTTCCCTTAAAGATTGAAAATCAAACAGGTTGAAGACCATAGACTTTGAAACAAATCTCTAGAGGTCAAATTCCATCTCCATTACACATTGTCCAAGTGATCTTGAGTAGGTTACTTATTTCTTTTTTGTTTGTTTGTTTTTTGTTTGTTTTCAGCTGTGCTATGTGGCTTGTGGAATCTTAGTTCCCTGACCAGGGATTGAACTCGGGACCTTGGCAGTGAAAGCGTGGAGTCCTAACCAGTGGACGGCCTGGGAATTCCTGGTTACTTATTTCTTTATGGTTTAATTTGATTTTTGGTAGATTATAAAACCTCTTTAAATTCAGTTTCCCCACCTATAAAATAAAATGATATTTAAATCATAGGACTAACATATATATGGAATCTAAAAAAAAAAATGGTACTGATGAACCCAGTGACAGGGCAAGAATAAAGATGCAGATGTAGAGAATGGACTTGAGGACACAGGGCGGGGGGTGCAAAGGGGAAGTTGGGATGAAGTGAGAGAGTATCAATGACATATATACACTACCAAATGTAACATAGCTAGTGGGAAGCTGCTGCACAACACAGGGAGATCAAACTGATGATGGGTGATGGCATAGAGGGCTGGGATAGAGAGGGTGGGAGGGAGTTGCAGGATGGAGGGGATATGGCAATATATGTATAAATACAGCTGATTCACTTCGTTGTACAGCAAAAACTGGCACAACAGTTTAAAGAAATTATATTCCAATAAAGAGCTTTAAAAGAAAGAGAAAAAATAAATAAATAAATGATAGGATGTTTGGGGGGCAGAGAATGTAAGTAAAGTCCTCAAAACTATGCTTGGCACACAATAAATATTATGTATATTTGATTTTATTTTCATCGCTATTTCATTCCATTAATTTCTGTATTTTTATTTATTTTCTTTTCGAGTTCCTTTTTACTTGAGTATATTCCTTCTCCCGTCTATTTTAAGTTAGATGCTTAGCTTATTACTTTCACCTTTTCTTCTCTTCTATTTAAGGTAAAAAATAATATTTTCCCCCTTTATTTTTAAGTAAAATACTCATTACTTTTCACCTTTTTGTCTGTTCTAGTATAAGCATTATAGGTCTCCTAGACTTCTATTTTTCACTTTTGTTTCTCTCATAAGTATTTTTTTTAATAAAAGTTAAAGTTACATACAGTGAGAGGCTCAGATATTGAATATGATATTCAGTAAGTTTTGACAAATGCATTATCAAACCACAGAGCATTTTAATCACTACAGAATATTCCCTCATGGTCTTTCTTAGTAACCCCACCTGAAATAGTCACTAATTTCATTTCTATTACTATAGGTTTATTTAATTATTCTAGCATTACATGTCAGTGGGATCATATAGCATGATTGACACTGGCTTCTTTTACCAGCATACCATTGTTGGGTCCATCAGTTCATTTTATTTTAATGCTGAGTAGTCTATTATATACATAATGCACTCATTTGTTTACACATTTCCCTATTGATAGAATTTAGATTGTCTCCAGTATTTGGCTATACTGAATAAAGCTGCTATAAAAATTCTTTGTACAGTGCATTTTGAGGCATGTTTTTATTTCTTTTGGGTTAAAATCTAGAAGTGGAATTATTGGGTCATATGATAAACAGGTGTTTATTTTTAGAGAAACTACCCAACTGTTTTCCAAAGTAGTTGTGCCCTTTTCCACTTCAAAGAGAAATGCATGAAAATCCTGTTTGCTCTATAGCCTGTGCAATATTTGGTATTGCCAACCTTTGATTATATTGACCATTCTTTCAGATTTATAGTGATATCCCATTGTGGTTTTGATTTGTATCTCTATGACAATGAATAAGATTTGGCACTTTTTCTTCTGCTTTTTATATGTTTTGTGTATCTTATTTTGTGAGATGTTTAACTCTTTTCCATATTTTATATCTCCTGAGTTGTGAGAGTTTCAAAATACTCTTAATAGAAGTCCTTTGTCAGATATGCATATTGTAAATATATTATTCCTTTCTGTTTAATCTTCCTGGCTGTTTACTTTCTGGATGATGTATTGTGATGAGCAAAACTGTTTAACTTTCAGAAAGTCTATATTATCAGTTTATATTTTCATGGTTCATTCTGTGTCTTCCCTAAGAAAACTGCCAGCCTCAAAGTTGCACAGAAACTCCTATGTTGTTTCATAGTAGCTTCATTGCTTTAGTTTTTGTGCTTAGGTCTCTGATCTACCTTTAATTCTTTTTGGTATAATATGATGTAGAATTCAAGTTTCTTTTTCCATGTGGATATTTGGAAAACATTTTCTTTCCATACTGAATTGCCCTATCAGGCTTTTCATCTATTCCTTAGTTCACTGAGAGATTTTTAAATCATAAATAGATATTACATTTTGTCAAATATTTATTCATTTATTAAAAATGATGTTTTTCTCTAGTATATAAATGTGATGAATTACACTGACTAACTTTTGTATGTTAAAACAACCTTGCATTCCTAGATTAAAGCACACAACATGGTATAATATTTTTTTTATATATTCCTAACTTTAACTCCATAAAGATTGACATAGGATTTTTGCATCTATCTTCAGAAGGATTATTGGTCTGGAATTTCACATTCTCTTAAAAAAGATTGGTCTAATTTTGTATAGGATTAGTATTCTCTCTTTGCTAAGTGTTTGGTAGCACTCACAAATTAAAGCATCTAGTCCCAGGGTTTTCTTTGTGGAAAATGTAATTTTGTTCAATTAAAAATTATATTCTTTAATTGATAACGGTATTTCTAGACTTTATATCTTCTCAACTGTGTTAAGCTGTAACTCTCAAGAAATTGTCCACTTCAAATTTATTGGCAGAAAGCTGTTCATAATGTTCCTGATTGAGCGTATTAATTTTTTATTTATTTATTTATTATTTTTGGGGGGTACACCAAGTTCAACCATCTGTTTTTATACACATATCCCCATATACCTTCCCTCCCTTGACTCCCCGCTACCCTCCCCGTCCCACTCCTCTAAGGCATCATCGATCCTCGAATTGAACTCCCTTTGTTATACAACAACTTCCCACTGGCTACCTATTTTACAGTTGGTAGTATATATATGTCTATGCTACTCTCTCACTTTGTCTCAGCTTCCCCTTCACCCCACGCCCCCCCAAACCTCGAGTTCTCTAGTCCATTCTCTGCATCTGCGTCCTTGTTCTTGTCACTGAGTTCATCAGTACCATTTTTAGATTCCCTATATGTGAGTTAGCATACAATATTTGTCTTTCTCTTTCTGACTTACTTCACTCTGTATGACAGACTCTAGGTCTATCCACCTCATTACATATACCTCCATCTCATTCCTTTTTATAACTGAGTAATATTCCATTGTATATATATGCCACATCTTCTTTATCCATTCATTTGTTGATGGGCATTTAGGTTGCTTCCATGTCCTGGCTATTGTAAATAGTGCTGCAATAAACATTATGGTACATGTTTCTTTTGGGATTATGGTTTTCTCTGGGTATATGCCCAGTAGTGGGATTACTGGATCATATGGTAGTTCTATTTTTAGTTTTTTAAGAAACCTTCAAACTGTTTTCCATAGTGGCTATACCAGCTTACATCCCCACAAACAGTGCACGAGAGTTCCCTTTGCTCCACACCCTCTCCAACATTTATTGCTTCTAGATTTTTTGATGATGGCCATTCTGACCAGTGTGAGGTGATACCTCATTGTGGCTTTGACTTGCATTTCTCTGATGATTAGTGATGTTGTGCATCTTTTCATGTGTGTGTTGGCCATCTGTTATGTCTTCTTTGGAGAAATGTCTATTTAGGTCTTCCGCTCATTTGTGGATTGGGTTATTTGCTTGTTTGGTATTAAGCTGCATGAGCTGCTTGTATATTTTGGAGGTTAATCCTTTGTCCGTTGTTTCATAGGTAACTATTTTTCCCATTCTGAGGGTTGCCTTCTAGTCTTGTTTATGGTTTCTTTCGCTGTGCAAAAGCTTTTAAGTTTCATGAGGTCCCATTTGTGTATCCTTGATTTTATTTCCATGATTCTAGGAGGTGGGTCAAAAGGATCTTGCTTTGATGGATGTCATAGAGTGTTCTGCCTGTGTTTTCCTCTAGGAGTTTTACAGTGTCTGGCCTTCCATGTAGGTCTTTAATCCATTTGGAGTTTATTTTTGTGTATGGTGTTAGGAAGTGTTCTAATGTCATTCTTTTACATGTTGCTGTCCAATGTTCCCAGCACCACTTATTGAAGAGGCTGTCTCTTTTCCATTGTATATTCATGCCTCCTTTGTCAAAGATAAGCTGCCCATATGTGTTTGGGCTTACTTCTCAGTTCTCTCTTCTATTCCATTGATCTTCCTTTCTATTTTTGTGCCAGTACCATACTGTCTTGATCACTATGGCCTTGTAGTATAGTTTGAAGTCAGGAAGCCTGATTCCACCAACTCCATTTTTCCTTCACAAGATTGCTTTGGCTATTCGGGCTCTTTTGCATTTCCATACAAATCGTAAGATTTCTTGCTCTAGTTCTGTGGAAAATGCCATTGGTAATTTGATGGGGATTGCATTGAATCTGTAAATTGCTTTGGGTAGTACAGTCATTTTCATCATGTTGATTCTTCCAATCCAGGAACATGGTATGTCCCTCCATCTGTTTGTGTTGTCTTTGATTTCTTTCATCAGTGTCTTATACTTTTCTGCATACAGATCTTTTGCCTCCTTAGGCAGGTTTATTCCTAGGTATTTTATTCTTTTTGTTGCAATGGTGAATGGGAGAGTTTCCTTAATTTCTCTTTCTGCTCTTCCATTGTTAGTGTATAGGAATGCAAGAAATTTCTGTGCATTAATTTTGTATCCTGCTACTTTACTAAGCTCATCAATTGGTGCTAGCAGTTTTCCAGTGGAGTCTTTAGGGTTTTCTATATATAGTATCACGTCATCTGCAAAGAGTGACAATTTGACTTCTTCTTTTCCAATTTGGATTCCTTTGATTTCTTTTTCTTCTCTGATTGCTGTGGCTAAAACTTCCAAAACTATGTTGAATAATAATGATGAGAGTGGACACCCTTGTCTTGTTCCTGCTCTTAGAGGGAATGCTTTCAGTGTTCCCCCATTGAGAACGACGTTGGCTTTTGGTTTCTCATATACAGCTTTTATGATGTTGAGGTAATTTCCTTCTATGCCCATTTTCTGGAGAGCTTTTACCATAAATGGATGTTGAACTTTGTGCAAAGCTTTTTCTGCATCTATTGAGATGATCATATGGTTTTTATCCTTCAATTTGTTGATATGATGTATCACGTTGATTGATTTGCGTATATTGAAGAATCCTTGCATCCCGGGGATAAACCCCACTTGATCATGGTGTATGATTTTTTTCATGTGCTGTTGGAGTCTGTTAGCTAGTATTTTGTTGAGGATTTTTGCATCTATATTCATCAGTGATATTGGTCTGTAATTTTCTTTTTTTGTGACATCTTTGCCTGGTTTTGGTATCAGGGTGATGGTGGCCTCGTAGAATGAGGTTGGGAGTGTTCCGCCTTCTGCAATATTTTGGAAGAGTTTGAGAAGGATAGGTGTTAACTCTTCTCTAAATGTTTGATAGAATTTGCCCGTGAATCCATCTGGCCCTGGGCTTTTCTGTGTTGGGAGATTTTTGATCACTGCCTCAAGTTCCGTACTTGTGATTGGTCTGTTCATAGTTTCTAATTCTTCCTGGGTCAGTCTTGGAAGACTGTGTTTTTCTAAGAATTTATCCATTTCTTCCAGGTTATCCAATTTATTGGCATGTAGTTGCTTGCAGTAGTCTCTCATGATCTTTTGTATTTCTGAGGTGTCCGTTGTGACTTCTCCTTTTTCATTTCTAATTCTGTTGATTTGCATCTTCTCCCTTTTTTTCCTGATGAGTCTGGCTAATGGTTTATCAATTTTGTTAATCTTCTCAAAGAACCAGCTTTTAGTTTTATTAATTTTTGCTATTGCTTCCTTCCTTTCTTTTTCATTTATTTCTGCTCTGATCTTCATGATTTCTTTCCTTCTGCTCACTTTGGGGTTTCTTTGTTCTTCTTTTTCTAATTGTTTTAGGTGTAAGGTTAGGTTGTTTATTCAATAATTTTCTTGTTTCTTAAGGTAGGACTGTATTGCTATAAACTTCCCTCTTAGAACTGGTTTTGCTGCGTCCCATAGGTTTTGGGTTGTTGTGTTTTCATTGTCATTTGTTTCTAGATATTTTTTGATTTCCTCTTTGATTTCTTTAGTGATTTCTTGGTTGTTTAACAGTGAATTGTTTAGCCTCCATGTTTCTGTATTTTTTGCAGTTTTTTTCCTGTAATTGATATCTAGTCTCATGGCGTTGTGGTCTGAGAAGATCCTTGATTTGATTTCAGTTTTCTTGAATTTGCCGAGGTTTGATTTGTGACCCAAGATGTGATCTATCCTGGAAAATGTTCCATGTGCACTTGAGAAGAAAGTGTATTCTGTCGTTTTTGGATGGAATGTCCTATAAATATCCATTAAGTCGAGATGGTCTAATGTGTCATTTAAAGCTTGTGTGTCTTTATTTATTTTCTCTTTGGATGATCTGTCCATTGATGTAAGTGGGGTGTTCAAGTCTCCCACTATTATTGTGTTACTGTTGATGTCCCCTTTTATAGCTGTTAGCATTTGCCTTATGTATTGAGGTGCTCCTATGTTGGGAGCATAGATATTTACCACTGTGATATGTTCTTCTTGAATGGATCCCTTGATCATTATGTAGTGTCCTTCCTTGTCTCTTTTAATAGTCTTTACTTTCAAGTCTAATTTGTCTGATATGAGTATTGCTACTCCAGCTTTCTTTTGACTTCCATTTGCATGGAATATCTTTTTCCATCCCTTCACTTTCAGTCTATATGTATCCCTTGGTCTGAAGTGGGTTTCTTGTAGGCAGCACATAGAAGGGTCTTGCTTTTGTATCCATTCAGCCAGTCTGTGTCTTTTGGTTGGAGCGTTTAATCCATTTACATTTAAGGTGATTATTGACATGTGTGTTCCAATTACCATTTTCTTAATTGTTTTGGGTTTGTATTTGTAGGTGTTTTCCTTTTCTTGTGTGTCCTACTTAGAGAAGTTCCTTTAGCACTTGTTGTAAGGCTGGTTTGGTGGTGCTGAATTCTCTTAACTTTTGCTTGTCTGGAAAGCTTTTGATTTCTCCCTCAGATCTGAATGAGATTCTTGCTGGGTAGAGTATTCTTGGCTGTAGGTTTCTCTCTTTCAGGACTTTCAGTATATCCTGCCATTCCCTTCTGGCCTGCAGAGTTTCTGTAGAAAGGTCAGCTCTTATTCTTATGGGTTTTCCCTTATATGTTATTTGTTGCTTTTATCTTGCTGCTTTTAATATTTTTTCTTTGTGTTTAATTGTTGTTAGTTTGATTAATATGTGCCTTGGAGTATTTCTCCTTGGGTTTATTTTGTATGGGACTCTCTGTGCTTCTTGGACTTGGTTAATTATTTCCTTTCCCATGTTGGGGAAGTTTTCCACTAGAACCTCTTCAAATATTTTCTCAGACCCTTTCTTGTTTTCTTCTTCTTCTGGGATGCCTATAATTTGAATGTTGGTACACTTAATGTTATCACTGAGATCTCTGAGACTGTCTTCTATTCTTTTTATTCTTTTTCTTTTTCCTGCTCTGTGGCAGTTATTTCCCCCATTCTATCTTCCAACTCACTTATTCGTTCTTCTGCCTCAGTCATTCTGCTGGTTATAGCATCTAGAGTATTTTTAATTTCAGTTATTTTGTTATCCATTGCTGTTTGTTTTTCTGAGTTCTTATGAACTGTTTCTTGTACTTTCTCTATTTTGTTATTGAGATTTTGTATCATTTTTACTATCATTACTCTGAATTCTTTTTCAGGCATTTTTCCTATTTCCTCCTCATTTATTTGGTCTTGTGGGTTTTTTTCCTGCTCCTTTGCCTGCATGGTGTTTCTTTGTTTCCTCATGGTTGTCCAACCTTTTGGGGTTGCTTGTCCCGGTGATAGAGGTGTTTATAGAAGACTGTCCAATCCTCAGACTAATGGCCAAATGTTGGGTTAAACAAATACTAAGTCTAGGAAATACATACATGTATAAGACACACAAATACTGAATCCATTAGGACATAAGGCTCTGGTAAGACCTGACAGAAGAACCCCAGTATGCTATCAGATATTCAAAGAGAAACCCAACAGAAATTGACAACCGAAACAGATCAAATCAGAAACAAAAGCAAAAACAAACAAACAAACAAATAACACCTTACACATACAAACACTAATCCAGGGAGATTTTGTAAGCTAGGATCAAATATAAAAAAGAGCTAGAGTACCACCAGAGAGAATGGAGATTCTCAGAATGAAATTAGACAATTGTACTAAGAACTAAGATAAAGACAAAAACCTAATATTAAATACGAAGGTGGTGCGTCATCTGGAGAATAGAGCAAGGAGTCTGAGCAGATCGATAGTGTTGCTTATAAGTATGTTAAGATAGAATAAGCTAAAAATGGATGGAAGAAAGGGGAACAGAAGAGCGTAGTGTGATTGGAAATATGCAAATAAAAAGAAAGGAATAGAAATATATAAAAGATAGGGATGAAAGGAAGGTATGAGAGATATATTGTCCGTACTACCAAAAACTTAGCTAGAAATAGAAGTATATAAAAAGGCAAAAAAATAAAAATAGAATAAAAAATAGAATTAAAAAATTATGTTATAAAACTTGTAGATCCCTTAGGACTAAGATCATAATTAATAAAGGAAGAAAAAGAAAATCCAGAACTGATCCTAGAATGGACCAGTTCAATAGGATTGATACTAATATTTCTGTTTCCTTAGAGTCTCAGCTGTAAGTGTCCTTCTACTCGCCTTGGGTTTTTTTGCATTGTTCTGTGACCAGCAGAGCTTCCTTTATTGTTTGTCTGTAAGCGTAGGTGTGTGGGGAGGGAGAGGGTACAATAGTGGCTCCTTTCTCTGGGAGTGAGTGAGTAGTGGCGCACTGTTGTTTCAGTCGGGCTTGGAGGTGCCTGTTGCAGGGGGAGGCTGGTGGCTCAGGTGTAAACAGAAAGTCTCAGAGCTGGGCCTCTCGGGTTTTTTTTTTTTTTTTTTTCTCAGCAGTCTCCCTGCTCCTGGAGTTCCAAGGGGTTTTAATCTAGCCCCACCCGAATGCCTGAGGGTACTTGTTTTCCTTGAGCTCCTTAGGTGGCCCACAGGGTGTCTCTCCACTGCCAGCTGCAGGCGCTGAAAGAGAGAGAGAGGCTATGCCCATGGCTCCTCCCCCTGGCCTGTGAGCCTGCAGCATCCAGCTGCCATCATGACCAGGCAGCTCTCAGGGATGGGCACTCCTCGCAGAGGACCTCTTCCCTCCTGTCCCCTCGGTCCGTCACCTTACTGGCAACAGTTTCTCTCACCCTGAACCAGCTCTCTGGTTCCCACACTCCCACTCCCGGACCCTCTGTTCAGCTGTGAATCGACATCTCAGTCCAGGAACGCTGAGCTGCAGTGCGGACCCTCCGTATGTTTCTCACTCCCTCCCGTCTGCCACAGCTCCGCCGCTTCACCCTCTTTGAGCTGTCGTAGATGCCTCCCTACCGGTTATGTCGGGATCCTTGCAGTCCTTTCTGGTGTCTGAGGTCATCTGCTGGTTTTCAGTTGGTTCTCTGTGGGAATTATTGCGTCTTTTGGTGCATTCTCAATGCATCTGTGGTGAGGGATGCATTCCACGTCCCTCTACTTTGCCGCCATCTTTTTTTCTCTCTTAGCTTATTAATTTCTGTTGGATCTGTAGGTTGCCCCCTTTTTCTTCTGGTATTTTTTATTTGTATTTTATACTTCTTTTTCTAAATTAGTCTTAGAATCAATACATTCTAGATGTGCTGATTTTCTCCATTGTTTCTATCTTTTCTTTTTTATTAACTTCTGTTATTTTTACTATTTCCTTTATTTCACTTATTTTGGGTTTAATTTGTTCTTTATTTTCTAGCTCTAAAAGTGGAAACACTTCGTGGCTTCCTTTCTCCTTTTCTAATATATGCATTTAAAAGTATAATTTTTTTCTGAGAGACAGTTTTTTTTGACTGCATTTTTGCTATTGAGCAGGCTAATTTCAATCTCATTACCTTCCATTAAAATTGTTTGTTTTTTTCCTTGGATACTTTTAGAATATTTTCTTTGTATTGATACTGTGTGGGATCATTATAGCATGTATTTGTATATATTCCTTTGTATTCATTTTGTTATATATTTCCTCCTGTGTCTCCTGTCAGTCAGAAATATTCTCATCCATTTTCTCTCTGACTATTGTCTTCTTCCATTCTTTCTATTTCAACTTCCAGTAACAGAATAAACATGTTTTAGATACTCATTCTATCCTTTGCCTCTTCAAATGTCTAGCAATTTCTCACTTCTAAGAAGAAAACTTGTTTTCCCTTTTCTCTAGTTTCCGTAAAGTGGGACCTCTATTAATATAACACTTCTGGCCTCTAAGTCCTCAGTCATTCTCCTCAAGGGAAGGAGAAAATAATCTGACTGGTAATTTGGAGTAGGATCAGATAAAAAGGTTCAGCTCTTTCTAGTCTTTCTTTTTAAGACTGGCCTGCCTGCTCTGTCTTGCTCTAGACTACCATAAAGCTCAGGGATAGAGATTTTTTACCTGCAAGGAAAAGTTTAAAAGTGTCCAGTACTGCCTATGCTGAGGTGTAATAAGTCTTTAATTCTGGACTTTGATAAGATAGCCTCTAACCTAGATTTTGTTGACCATAAAGCTCATATTTTCATTTCTACCTGTTTTCTTTGTATGTCTCTGTTGTTTCATCCTTAGGTGAAAAACAAGGACTTTATTTATTATTCCTATAAATTCCCAGTATCACCTTTCAGGTGGCTGTTTAAATATTACCTCTTCTGAGAGTCCTTGCCAGATCATCCATTTATTTAGTGCCTACATATTATCTTTATTACTTTTATTGTTCCCTGTTTGTCTCTATTATAGTAATTAATACTGTGGTGGGAACTCTGGGAGCTTTAGGACCCAGGAGTTGTGACTCGGCCGGAGAGAAATGTAGCTGGGCCCAATTGTTATTATATGTGCCTGCTTACTCTGCAACTCCTCTTGCATGTTTTCTGCATATCTCTGTTACTATGTAGCCCTTGTAACTCTAAAGTGGCCCAGAGGCCATGAAAAGAAGAATATCCAATTGAATCACATTCTACCTTCCTTGTTACCTTATTTGAGAGACAAAGAAAGCCTGATGTATAGAAAGTTAACAAAAAGTATAAAAGAAATTGCCCCACTTTGTTCAGGGCTCAGCCTTTGGATACTAATCTGCTGAGCCAGTGCTGGTACAAATAAACACTGCTTCCTGCATATAGCCTTGGTGTCTTGCTTCACTCTGCAAAACCCCACAACAATACAAACTGTAAATATCTATTACTGTTCTTATTTGTCTATTGTTCCTTTTCTACATTAAATTTTTAAAATCTAAGATAAAATTAGCATAATTTAAAGTTTATAATTTTAACCATTTTAAAGTATACAATTCGGTGGTTTTCAGTATATCTGCATGTAACCATCACCACTATCTAATTCCAAAACATTTTCAACACTCCAAAAATAAGTCTTGGACCCATTAAGCAAACTCCTCATTCCTATTCCTCCATCCCCCCTGTTCCCTGGCAATCAGTAATTTATTTTCAGTCTCTATGGATTTGCCTATTAGGGACACTTCATACAACTGGAATCACGTGTGACCTTTTGTGTCTTGTTATTTTCTATTAACGTAATGTTTTCAAGGTTCATAAAGTCTGTAGCATATATTAGTACTTTATTTTTATGGCTGAATGATATTCCATTGTATGAATATATCATATTTTATTCATTCATCGGTTGATTTCTACTTTTCTGGCTGTTTGAAAAATGCTGCTATGAATATTTGGGTACCAATTCTTGTGTGAATAGATGTTTTCACTTCACTTGGGTATATACCTAAAACTGGAATCATTGGGTCATGCAGTAACTTTATTTTACTTTTTGAGAAACCACCAAACTGTTTTTCCCAGCAATTAAGCCATTTTATATTCCCACCACCAGAATGTGGGACATATTTTAAACTTCACGTGGACAAGGACTCTATTTTGTTCACCACTATATACCCAGTACCTGGGGCATAAAGCCTGATACACACAATATTCCTGACATAGATATATGCATTAAATAAAGGAATAAACAAATGAAATGGTTGAGAGGCTTTTCAAAGCTGTATTCCTATCACATATAGAAAGGTTTGATAAATGTTAAAATAACAGCATTATTGCCTTTTGAATTTGTAGTAATTTGAGCCACCATCTGAACCACAGCATTACAATTGGTTTGAGTTATGTAAGTGCCTGCTGATTTCAAGGAAGAATGCCTGATAAAATTGACCTGACTCTTACAGGCAACTACTCAGCCTGCAATAAGAAATACTGGAATACTGAATGATTTGCCAGTCCTCCAAACTGCTTACAGTTACATGAAGAGAACAGCAGCATAAAATTGTGCTCAGAGGAAATAACTCCAGACCTCAGCACCTTCTTGAATAAACAGTTCAGGTGAAGGATCAGCTGATCTCAAAGTTCCAATCCAGTTAGGTGATGAGGAAATTTAACAAGCTGTTAGATAGCACAGTATTCTCCCCACTCCAACAGGCTGTTAGTCTGTGTCATTTTCCAATCCATCCTCCATCCACCAGCCCAAATTATCTTTCATCCCACTTTGCTATTAACATCTCTCAGTGTACTTACCATTGCTTTTAGCATTATGTTTAAAACCTTAATATTGTCTGCAGGATCTATATAAAGGCATTTGTGACAGGTGATGGAAATAGCCTATGGATTTAAATGGCCCTGATTCATATTTTGGTTCTACCCCTTCTAACCTGGGTGAGTTAAGGAGTTACTTAAGTTATTTGAGTCTCAGATGTTTCATCTGGAAAGTGGGATAACAGTAGCAATATCTGCCTTACGGATTTGGCCCCTGTTAACTTTTCTAATCTTTTCTCATGTTGCTCACTTATCTCTTTCTATGTCCCAGTGACACCAGACTTCTCTTTGCTCCTCAAATATACCATGGTTTTTCCTGTTTCCTTTGTCTGAGGAACACACTCCATCTTATAGGTGGTTAATATCTCACCATCAGTCCCATCTATGATTCTTCCCCATGGAGGTCTTTTCCTTCACAGAAGTTTTTGAACTTATAATTACTCAACTACTTGTATAATTATTTGATTTCTGTCTGTATTACCTGCTTGACTGAAAACTCCCTTTTTATCAGCACTGTATCCCTTCTGCTAAATGGATGAATGATTGAATGGAAGTCATCACATAGATATGTTTTGAAAGAATAAACACATTTTAAATTAATTATAATCCAATGAAAATTTTTAAAAATTTAAAAAGTAAGCTTTGCTTATGGCATCATCTTACTGACCTCAGATCATGTGCTGAGCCCCTGAAGATCATTCTTGTGTTGATCCTCCCAGGGTCTTTTCCGATTCCCCTGTCCTGGACTTCTCTGACCCAGTTCTTATCATCTGCTTACTCCTTTGCATTAGGTTATTTAGTACCCACTCTAACTTCTACATCATAGAACTCTTTTTTCATCCTATATGTTTGGTAAACCATTTTGGGCAACGTTTTTGTTCTAATACAACTTGGCTGTTTACATCCTTGGCAAATCTTGGTACTGTGCTTTAGTCTGCAATTCCCATGTCCATATCTAAACTCTCTCCCTAGGGAAGTCGTTCCAGATGTATCAAAACGTATCCTGACAGCAAAAGGAACATGGAAATAATTTCAGAGTTAGCAATCACAACCTAGTTACCAGATCTAAGACAGGTGACATAATTCTAAGCCCCAGAAGGCCAGCTTTGATTGATACTGGCTCAGAAACTGGATCTAAACGTGGGCTCCCAGTGGAACATATAAGGCAGACTGAGAAATTATGGAGGGACTCATGTAGGTCTGGCTATGCCCCAGAGAATGACATACATGCATGTAGAACATAACCTTTTCTTCCTTTACAAGTTGGTTTAGAGTTGACCCTAAATATATCAACTTCAAACAGTATAGTGAACAAGGAATCCATTTCTCTCATTGTCTGAAGCATAACTCAAATCTGACAGTAAACATAGTACATGTATAGAATCTGTGATAAGGGATTTTTCCTAAAATGTTTCAATTTCTGGATATTTCTCATATTCAAGTTGTCTTAGGGGTTTGGGGGGGGGGAGTCTAATTTCACATATCAGCCTAACATGCTTTGCACAAATGGTTTTGCTTTTGTTTTTGTTTTTAATATCGGAATCCTTGACTAAGCCTTACTGGGATGATGTTCCTTGAGTAAAATAAACCTGTTCAAAACTCAGTCCCAGACACTTTGAGTCTATGGCAATGGCAAGTCACTTCATTTTCCCTTGGATCTTAGTTTGATTCCCCTTTTTAAAAAATGAATATTAAATGTAGTCATCTTGCAGTATCATTGTGAAGATTTGTTAACTTAATAAAAAAAGTATTTAAAATTTCTGTTGCAGAGCCTGCAACACTAACTATGGTGGTATGATTAATAGCATTAGGTATCTTCAAGTAAATACATATTTGAGCGCAGACTAGGAACATGATATTGTGAGGATGATAAGGATGGTTGACCCATAAACTCTGTCCTATGGAACTTTCAGTACAGTGACAGATCTAAGACACATATAGAGACAATAAAAACAGTAACAACAGAGGTTATACACAATGGTATTTCAGTACTACTGAAATATAGGCTCCCCCTTAGGAGGGTTGAAAAAGAAGAATTTTAACATGGCCTACAAGTATGGTGGCAGGAAAAACAGAGGCCAGGAAACAGCAAAAATATAGGACATGGGACATTAAAAAACAGGTTAAATAAGCATTGAGTAGAACAGTTTGCGTAGAATATCAGTTCAACTAAGGGAAAAATCAGATTTATGACTAGGAAGCAGGTTAGGGTCATATCATGGAAGCTTTGGATATTAGGCTAAGATGTCTGAATTTTATATGCAGGCAGTGGATGTCAGTGATAGTTTTTGAAAAGCTGTTTTAAAAAATTGGACTTCTTATTGGAAGGAAAAGTTGGAGGAGGGAAACACAGTGAGGGGTACCGTTAGAAAGCTGGGAGGCACTGAGACCACCTAAACCATAAATACCTACATCATAATTGCAATCATAAGAATGGTGACAGTAAAATCCCCTGTGTTTCCTTTTTCACGTGGCTTAACTCAGGCTAGCAAAGCATGTGAGAAACTTTACATTTTATTCCAAAGAGCCCCAAAAGAAAATGGTTAGGCTGAGAGCAAGTACCTCCATATTAACGATAGAGTAAAGGAGCATCTGAGCTGAGAGGCGAATGCCATTGATTCCTGTGAACTGCTGCTTTGAATGACTTCATCTTCTAGAGAGTGTCATGCTATTTCCCTATTACGCTTTCAGAGACAACATCTTAGATATTTCCACTTTATTGACAATAAGGTCAATATTTCAACAAATTTAGATGCTTATCTCCTCTTTCAATAAAAGAGCATGGGGGCTTGATAACATGGTACTGAAAAATTTTCTGCCAGTTTATAATATGATCTTCAAGAATTCCAAAAAGGAAATATTAACTTTTAAGATGAGCAATGAAATTTAGGAAGAGAAAATACCAGTATATATTTGGAGTGTCTCTTTCTCATTAGTTTCAAAATACTTTGCAAAGATAATTTCAAAAGTTCTTACAAGAAGGCAGATAAATGGTAACTACTGTCATTCTATTTAGTGGGTGTGAGTGATCAGTTGTAGAAAGATGAAAACCAAGATTAGTTCATAAATTCAACAATAGAGACATTTCAACACTTGGTCAATACACAGTAAGAATTGAAAGCAGCTGCCAAATTACACCTTCAGGAATAGAGGGAGGCAAGTTTTCAAATAATCAACCTATTCCTTGACTATTCAGTGATGTTTCCTGCTTCTACTTTTTTTTTTAGATAATAAAACTTGGTGGATGCAGAGGTGACAAAGTATAGGATGCAGAGGTGACCAAGTTTTTTTCCAACATTTTCTTAGGAGTGCAGTTTTAAGTAATTGGTCAGCCAATTTATTGGCTCTTTACAATATGCTATACGATGATAGCTACAGAGCAGTGTAGACATCCTTGGTTTGGAAGGAACAAGATTATTCATTGAATAGGCACTGAGCAGGCACTTGTTGGGAGATGCAAAAATGAATAATGATCAGTGTTGCAATTAACATGCTACAGGGGGTAGAAAAGAAGAGAAAGGTACTTCTGTTGGTATGAGATAAATGGACTGGCTCTTTATGGAAGTATTGATGTGTTAGATGATGCAGAGTGGGGACTATAGAATTTGGGAGTTGGAAATGAAACTAGATAACATTTCATTAAATTGCTTCCTTAACAGTATACAATCATAAATATATACCTATGTATTTTAAAAACATGCACAGTGTTTTCAAGTACAAAGTATGTTTTTTAATCTAAAACTCCAGAGATGTTGAAACTATCATAACCTCCATGTTATAGATGGGAAAACTAAGACTCAAAGAGGTGAAATCATATCACAGTTATAAAATCAAATTGTCAAAGAGAAACACTAATTTGCATATAAAATAGAACTCATCCCACAAAGAACTTGAATATGAACATTTAAAGGACGAATTTTAAAGCAAGTTTCTCACATTAATTTGTTTCTACTCTACATTCTTTTCTTTACACTCCAATCTCTAACTAATTTCTTTATCTTCATATCCTTGCAACTTTCAACAAAAATCCATAAGGTGAGCATACTACAAGGTGCCATGTGATAAAAATGCAAAGTGAAGAGGTTGTGATTTTTATTTGCACCTAAGTTCTCTTCAGTTTATGAGAACTGTACTAAGAACCCCTTGAAAGAACCCAGACACCAACTGGACTGTTTTTGTTGTTAGCAAACGTTATGAAGCAATGACAATTAAATTGTTTAATTATATAGGCTGATTACAAAATGATAACTATGTCAACTGTAACTGATTTTAAGTTTTATGTGATTCTGGTATTTGTGAAAGTCCAGGAAGGAGACATCAAGAAGGTTAGAATAAAGCCACTTTATTTCTCATTGCTTAAAATGAGCTCTCCACAGAATGATGCCAGTGAGGGAACTGAATCTCCGTCTGGAATTTTAAAAAGTGGTAAAAGTGTAAGTAGGACACACAAGAAAAGGAAAACACCTACAAATACAAACCCAAAACAATTAAGAAAATGGTAATTGGAACACACATGTCAATAATCACCTTAAATGTAAATGGATTAAACGCTCCAACCAAAAGACACAGACTGGCTGAATGGATACAAAAGCAAGACCCTTCTATGTGCTGCCTACAAGAAACCCACTTCAGACCAAGGGATACATATAGACTGAAAGTGAAGGGATGGAAAAAGATATTCCATGCAAATGGAAGTCAAAAGAAAGCTGGAGTAGCAATACTCATATCAGACAAATTAGACTTGAAAGTAAAGACTATTAAAAGAGACAAGGAAGGACACTACATAATGATCAAGGGATCCATTCAAGAAGAACATATCACAGTGGTAAATATCTATGCTCCCAACATAGGAGCACCTCAATACATAAGGCAAATGCTAACAGCTATAAAAGGGGACATCAACAGTAACACAATAATAGTGGGAGACTTGAACACCCCACTTACATCAATGGACAGATCATCCAAAGAGAAAATAAATAAAGACACACAAGCTTTAAATGACACATTAGACCATCTCGACTTAATGGATATTTATAGGACATTCCATCCAAAAACGACAGAATACACTTTCTTCTCAAGTGCACATGGAACATTTTCCAGGATAGATCACATCTTGGGTCACAAATCAAACCTCGGCAAATTCAAGAAAACTGAAATCAAATCAAGGATCTTCTCAGACCACAACGCCATGAGACTAGATATCAATTACAGGAAAAAAACTGCAAAAAATACAGAAACATGGAGGCTAAACAATTCACTGTTAAACAACCAAGAAATCACTAAAGAAATCAAAGAGGAAATCAAAAAATATCTAGAAACAAATGACAATGAAAACACAACAACCCAAAACCTATGGGACGCAGCAAAACCAGTTCTAAGAGGGAAGTTTATAGCAATACAGTCCTACCTTAAGAAACAAGAAAATTATTGAATAAACAACCTAACCTTACACCTAAAACAATTAGAAAAAGAAGAACAAAGAAACCCCAAAGTGAGCAGAAGGAAAGAAATCATGAAGATCAGAGCAGAAATAAATGAAAAAGAAAGGAAGGAAGCAATAGCAAAAATTAATAAAACTAAAAGCTGGTTCTTTGAGAAGATTAACAAAATTGATAAACCATTAGCCAGACTCATCAGGAAAAAAAGGGAGAAGATGCAAATCAACAGAATTAGAAATGAAAAAGGAGAAGTCACAACGGACACCTCAGAAATACAAAAGATCATGAGAGACTACTGCAAGCAACTACATGCCAATAAATTGGATAACCTGGAAGAAATGGATAAATTCTTAGAAAAACACAGTCTTCCAAGACTGACCCAGGAAGAATTAGAAACTATGAACAGACCAATCACAAGTACGGAACTTGAGGCAGTGATCAAAAATCTCCCAACACAGAAAAGCCCAGGGCCAGATGGATTCACGGGCAAATTCTATCAAACATTTAGAGAAGAGTTAACACCTATCCTTCTCAAACTCTTCCAAAATATTGCAGAAGGCGGAACACTCCCAACCTCATTCTACGAGGCCACCATCACCCTGATACCAAAACCAGGCAAAGATGTCACAAAAAAAGAAAATTACAGACCAATATCACTGATGAATATAGATGCAAAAATCCTCAACAAAATACTAGCTAACAGACTCCAAAAGCACATGAAAAAAATCATACACCATGATCAAGTGGGGTTTATCCCCGGGATGCAAGGATTCTTCAATATACGCAAATCAATCAACGTGATACATCATATCAACAAATTGAAGGATAAAAACCATATGATCATCTCAATAGATGCAGAAAAAGCTTTGCACAAAGTTCAACATCCATTTATGGTAAAAGCTCTCCAGAAAATGGGCATAGAAGGAAATTACCTCAACATCATAAAAGCTGTATATGAGAAACCAAAAGCCAACGTCGTTCTCAATGGGGGAACACTGAAAGCATTCCCTCTAAGAGCAGGAACAAGACAAGGGTGTCCACTCTCATCATTATTATTCAACATAGTTTTGGAAGTTTTAGCCACAGCAATCAGAGAAGAAAAAGAAATCAAAGGAATCCAAATTGGAAAAGAAGAAGTCAAATTGTCACTCTTTGCAGATGACATGATATTATATATAGAAAACCCTAAAGACTCCACTGGAAAACTGCTAGCACCAATTGATGAGCTTAGTAAAGTAGCAGGATACAAAATTAATGCACAGAAATTTCTTGCATTCCTATACACTAACAATGGAAGAGCAGAAAGAGAAATTAAGGAAACTCTCCCATTCACCATTGCAACAAAAAGAATAAAATACCTAGGAATAAACCTGCCTAAGGAGGCAAAAGATCTGTATGCAGAAAAGTATAAGACACTGATGAAAGAAATCAAAGACAACACAAACAGATGGAGGGACATACCATGTTCCTGGATTGGAAGAACCAACATGGTGAAAATGACTGTACTACCCAAAGCAATTTACAGATTCAATGCAATCCCCATCAAATTACCAATGGCATCTTCACAGAACTAGAACAAGAAATCTTACGATTTGTGTGGAAATGCAAAAGACCCCGAATAGCCAAAGCAATCTTGCGAAGGAAAAATGGAGTTGGTGGAATCAGGCTTCCTGACTTCAAACTATACTACAAGGCTACAGTGATCAAGACAGTATGGCACTGGCACAAAAATAGAAAGGAAGATCAATGGAATAGAAGAGAGAACTGAGAAGTAAGCCCAAACACATATGGGCAGCTTATCTTTGACAAAGGAGGCACGAATATAGAATGGAAAAGAGACAGCCTCTTCAATAAGTGGTGCTGGGAACATTGGACAGCAACATGTAAAAGAATGACATTAGAACACTTCCTAACACCATACACAAAAATAAACTCCAAATGGATTAAAGACCTACATGGAAGGCCAGACACTGTAAAACTCCTAGAGGAAAACACAGGCAGAACACTCTATGACATCCATCAAAGCAAGATCCTTTTGACCCACCTCCTAGCATCACAGAAATAAAATCAATAATACACAAATGGGATCTCATGAAACTTAAAAGCTTTTGCACAGCGAAAGAAACCATAAACCAGACTAGAAGGCAACCCTCAGAATGGGAAAAAATAGTTGCCTATGAAACAACAGACAAAGGATTAACCTCCAAAATATACAAGCAGCTCATGCAGCTTAATACCAAACAAACAAATAACCCAATCCACAAATGGGCGGAAGACCTAAATAGACATTTCTCCACAGAAGACATACAGATGGCCAACAAACACATGAAAAGATGCACAACATCACTAATCATTAGAGAAATGCAAGTCAAAGCCACAATGAGATATCACCTCACACCGATCAGAATGGCCATCATCACAAAATCTGGAAACAACAAATGTTGGAGAGGGTGTGGAGCAAAGGGAACTCTCCTGCACTGTTGGTGGGAATGTAAGTTGGTACAGCCACTATGGAAAACAATTTGGAGGTTCCTTAAAAAACTACAAATAGAACTACCATATGATCCAGTAATCCCACTACTGGGCATATACCCAAAGAATACCATAATCCCAAAAGAAACATGTACCATAATGTTTATTGCAGCACTATTTACAATAGCCAGGACATGGAAGCAACCTAAATGCCCATCAACAAATGAATGGATACAGAAGATGTGGCATATATATACAATGGAATATTACTCAGCTTTAAAAAGGGGTGAGATGGAGCTATATGTAATGAGGTGGATAGACCTAAAGTCTGTCATATAGAGTGAAGTAAGTCAGAAAGAGAAAGACAAATATTGTATGCTAACTTACATACACGGAATCTAAAAATGGTACTGATGAACTCAGTGACAAGAACAAGGACGCAGATGCAGAGAATGGACTGGAGAACTCGAGGTTTGGGAGGGGGCGGGGGGTGAAGGGGAAGATGAGACGAAGCGAGAGAGTAGCAAAGACATATATATATACTACCAACTGTAAAATAGATAGCCAGTGGGAAGTTGTTGTATAACAAAGGGAGTTCAACTTGAGGATGGAAGATGCCTTAGAGGACTGGGATGGGGAGGGTGGGGGGGACTCGAGGAAGGGTGGGGAGGGAGTCGCGGAAGGGAGGGCATACGGGGATATGTGTATAAAAACAGATGATTGAACTTGGTGTACCCCCCCAAAAATAATAAATAAATATATAAAATTTAAAAAAAAGAGGTATAAATGATATTTGTTGTGTCATCTCTATACATAAAAAGGAAAATAAAACATCTTTTCTACAAGTAATTAAGATGAAGGGACCTAATATTGGTATCTGATGATTCTGTAATTGTGTATGAATTATCATTTTGAATCTAGACCAGATCAGTGAGTTCACATTGAGTTATCACCATCTCTAAGCCTTGTAATCCTCACATAATTAGATTCCTCAGGAAATTCTTCTGGGCAAAAGGCCTATTTTCAAAGAAAGTGCATCATACAATGAGAAAGAAACAGCAAGAGATATGGTTATGACTCATTTGACCAACAACTAGTTATATAACCTTGCACCTTCATCTTCACCTTTTTGAGTCTCACCTTCATCATTTGTGATACCAGGAATTAAAATAAGTGATCTGTAGGTTATTCTAACTCTAATATCCTACGATGTTTAAACATGACTCTTATAACTGCAGAGAAGTATATTTATTATCATAAGCTTAGCAACTATCTAAAAAAAAATGTCTACTTTTCCACTATTTCCAGCTTTTCTACTTTTACAGTTTTGGGAATACTGCATTGCTATTAAATCTTCAGAATCTCAAATATTCCCAGTTGAGCATCTGAGCTTTAAAAATATTTTAGCTTCCTTCAAAGCACTGGACCTCAGTAGAAATGTACAGCTGAATACCTATTGCACAAACTGAGAGAGACTTTGGAACTAGCTGTTTCTTAAAATAAGTTTGCTAAGAAGCTAGAACTATAAACCTCACAGCCCATAAATGGAAACAAGGCAAAACAATGGAAATCATATTGACTTTAAGGAGAAAAATCTGTTTATTCTTCAATAGCTTCTTGACTTCTGTTCACTTAAAAGATAATGGAAAACTCTTAGTAGACATCGCTGTATTACATTTAAGAAAAGCCTTGTAAGTATTCTAAAGAAGATATTTGTAGCTGGAAAGTATTCCTTCCAACCGCCTATGTAGGAAGACAAATTTATTTCAAGAATTTTTTTTTTCTTTCTGGTTCCCATATACACTAACCAAGCATGAGCAAAAGTGGTCACTTTTCTAATAACTTTAGAGATAGACACCATCTTCTTGAAACCTAGAGAACATGTACAAATCTCATCTCAAAGTTATTCAATGTATCTGTACCAAAGATAACCAGGAAAAAGATAGTCAGTATATCTACACAAAACATATTTGGTAAGGGTAATGAAGTTATATAAAGCTAATGTTATATTTTTTAAAACTCCCTTTAAGGTCAATAAATATGCTTCTATATCAGTATTGCCTTGGGTCTTCCAAGAAATAGTAAGAAATATGAAATTAGGGAGTGCCCAGGCAGGTAACTTGCCCACACTTCCTCTATGCATGGTTAGCTTCACTCCTTCCATTAAGTTGGTGTGTTTCTTAGAACACCCTGGGCATATCTATCCATGGCCTTGGCCAATACATATGCCCACATACGTTTCTTATTATTGTTTTCTCTGTTAGGCCTTTGTAAGGCCTACCATCTTCCCATTGATTTTATATTTTTATCTAGTCACCTCCACTCCTTGCCAACCCCCTCTGACACATGGCAGAGAAAGGACAATAAAACTTATGAACTAGTATAAGATATGAAAGATATGATGAAATTTGTGGAGCTCATAGCATCTCTGAAAGGATCAAATGTTTTATCAAGTGCTAAAAAGCTGATTTGTGAATAGGTAACAATGGATATATATACTATTTTCTTCTATCAAAAAAGTAACCTTTACCAAATCAAAGGGAATATAGGGATGCAAAACCTCTAGGCAAGACCTATAATAAGAACTGATAAGTCCTTAGCATAGGCTTGAAATTAAGATGTTCCTTATGATGACCCTTCAGACCACTAAGCACACACGATGACCCCAACAGTGTGGCATAATGAACAGAGCTTTGATCTTGTTTAGGAGGCCTAGGACCTAGTCCCAAGCAAAGGCTTCAGATTCCTCATCTGCAAGAGAAGGATAATGAGAGGAGCACACATTTATTGGTCACTTACTACATGAAGTAAATGACCATCCTACAACATGTCATTTCCTATAAATCTCAAATCAGCACTAAAAGGCATGTTATTAGCCTCATTATTATAACTGAGGAAAGTGAGGTGCAGAGATGTTTAAATCTTCAACTTAAGAGGCAGAACAGGATTTAGAGCCAGCTCTATTTAAAACCAAATTCATGCTCTTTCACCACACCTTGTTGTTTTTACAGTATCCTAAGAGATTTTAAGAGATACCATATATGAGAACAGATTACACATTTCAAGTGTTACACAAATACAGAGTTTAATAACATTAGCCCTTTTGATGTCTAGGCATGGAAATTCAGGATTGGGTGCTGCTTTTTAATGAATTCTATCTCCCCATTAGATGATTAGTTTGCAAGGAAGCCTGCATCTGAATTTCTATTTCTTTTGTACTGTGCACCTCACAGAATGAGAGCTCAATTAACATTAATAACTAATCATGCAATGCTATTTCTACGGTTTCACATTTAACCTCAGGATCCATTCTATATAATTAAAAGCAACCAGTGGAAGTTCTATATGGAGTACATTTCTTGCAACATATGAATACTTGGAAGAACATGCAGGGTATCTTTGCTAAAATAGCAAGATTTTATCTATGTCTCATTATTGTTTTTATCTAATTTATTATTAAAGCTCAAGTTTCCTACTGCTGAGGTTTAATGAACTATGAGGCCAAATGACTATTTAAAAAGAGGAAAATTAAGGCACTGAGCTACTATACATTAAGCAGATATTCTATAGATAAAGGATTGTTAATTTATTGTAATTATCTACATTTGACTTAACACAGAGACAATATGACTTCTCTCTTCCAAAATATAGCATTTAAATAACACATTTTAGTTTTAAAAGTCAACAATTCAAAAAAAGAAAAAGTACCGTATACCCATATTCTTAGCACATCACCTTGAAGGGATTATTTTTCAATACTATCTCCTAAGGTAAATGACTAAACAGAATGTAAGAGATGAAAATTATAAAATTATTAAAAGTTAAGTCTGGTGCCAAAGAACTACATGTTACATAATCATTGCGAGAAGTGGAAGGGAGAAAAGTTAGGATAAAAGAAAAAGCACCACGTACAGAGGAAAGATGGGGTTCTAGGTAAAGGGAAAAAAACAGAGCAAAAACAAGGAATGAATTCTGGTAAAGATAGTCAAGCTCTTCGATCTGATTGTCACACTGCCTCATTTCAAAGCACTTATTAATATTGATGTAATTTTGCTCTGGTTTGAAAAGCTTATAAATCTCTGTAGATGTCATCTCACAAACACATAGAAATGACTCAGGTAAATATCAAAACCCTGATAATAGTAAAACTAGAAGAAACATTGATTTAATATTTCATGAATATTGCAGTCCATTGTTTTCAGAATATTCAACCTAGAGATCATTCCTTCCCTCCAAAAAAATGAGAGCACGACCTGTAACCTGGAATGTCAGTCTGAATAGCACAGGAAAATGATTACTTTCTAGAGCAGACATCACCTTTTGCCAAAAATATACTGAACATGAGAAAATTCCTCAAATTCTAGTACCTCAAGCACCTTTAAAAAGAAAATTAAGCAAAACAGTAGGTAGAACCATAGGAATACAGCTGAGAAACTTCAAAAAGAGACTGCATACAATCTGCAATGGCTCTCTCAACCTAACCTCTATCAAGGTGAAACTCACAATAACTTGAGATGACATCAAATCAGGACATCAAAACATGATACAATCAGGACCATGACAGAAACACTCTCTGGACCTGATACATCGAAGGGTATCACAAATGCCTTAGTAAGGAGGGAATGAAAAAATTATCCAAACAATTACGTTCACTATTAAATAAAGCTCTAATTTATTTGTCTATCTATTTAAACACACACACAAAAGTTAACAAGCAAAGCATGTGTTAGTCAAACCGTAAGTTCAGCAATCAAATAATTCATTTGTAGCTGTGACAATTCTAAATTAAAATAATCCTTCCAAAACAAGTGTCTGTACAAACCCATAACCTTTGTGTACACTGTGAGTTTAAATAAGTACGGCCTCAATCAGTTTTCAAAGATTCCAGGCAGGATTTGCAATACTATGTTTTTTCAGATCAAACAAAAATATTTTGGGTCTAAAAGCTTTATTTAAACTTTATATAAAAGGTGAGAGCTGTATGTCTAACTGATGGATCAGTATATATCATTTTAAGTTGATAATTAAATATTCACAAGTCTTTCTTCTAAACAAGTAAATAGAAAATCCTAACTGAAACCAAAGTGGTAAACTTTTCTACAAAATCTTCACAACTTTATTTTCCTTGTGTTACTATCTTAATAAGTCAAAGCACAACTATTAAATTTTGAAATTCACTACTATAAGAATCTTTATGAGAAATGAAGGCATAAGTCAAAAACTAAAAAACAAATTCCAGGCAAAGGATTTGCTATCGTTCTCACGTGATTCTCCTCCTCACCCACAATATATCCCCTCACAACTCAATTACTCAGCAATCAATTGCAAAGGAAAGAGAATATAACTCATTTTTTTAAAATAAACACCTAATGAGCAGATAATGATCTTTCTAAGGGACAGTTTTGCTTTTTCCTATTATATGAACCAAGTTGCTTTAATAAAAACATATCTGTGAATAAACTGGAGATTGCAGGAAATCACCAAGAGACTTTGGGATGATAAATATTTCTCTGGGCCCTGTTGCCTTTAGAAACTAAACTTCTGCTCCTTCTGGATTTGATTCTCATGATGGCTGAAGATTCTATTGTGTTTATTTGCTTGTTTGCTTGCTTTCTTATTTATTTTGCTGGTTAGCTAACATATTGTTTTTTTCCTTTATTCTTACCATACTTGGAACTAATATCTGAGATTAAAGAACAACAACTAAAATATGGGGAGAGGACTTCCCTGGTGGCGCAGTGGTTAAGAATCCACCTGCCAATGCAGGGGACATGGGTTCTATCCCTGGTCCAGGAAGATTCCACATGCCGCGGAGCAACTATGCCTGTATGTCACAACTACTGAGCCTGTGCTCTAGAGCCTTTGAACCACAACTACTGAAGCCTCTGCACCTAGAGCCCGTGCTCCACAACAAGAGAAGCCACTGCACTGAGAAGCCTGTGCACCACAAAGAAAAGTAGCCCCTGCTCACCGCAACTAGAGAAAGCCTGCATGCAGCAACGAATAAATAAATAAATAAATATTTTAAAAATGGGGAGAGCAATATCAGCAAAAATGGTGGCATAGGAATTTCAGAGCTTGTCCCCTCCCCAGAAACATCAATTTGAACAATTATCCACATGCAAAAATAATTTTACAAGAGCCATGAATTCCAGGTAAAGAATCATAGCATCAGGGTGAAGCACTGAAATTAGAAAAAAAAATGCATCAAGAAGGTAGGAAAGATAGATTCACACTACTCTCATCACTCCTCCCCAAGCCCAGACAGCCCAACACACAGAGATACCCTCTCCCCATGGGAGAAGGACAGTGAGGTGAGCCCAAATGCCAGGCCCACCCCAGTGGTGGGTCCTGAATGGCCCTCTGGACTCATGATTCAAGCCTGCCCATGAAGACCTAGGTTTCAGGCTCATCAACGCAGACTCCAGCGCTAGGCCCATTCACACAGACCCAGGACAAAAGGACAGCCCCTGTGTACAAAAAAAAGAGGCCTGCCCAATTGCTGACTCACATACCAAACCTGCTCACCCAAGGACACCAGCAGCAAGCCTACCTGTGGATACCACCAGACAGCCCATCCAGGATCTCTGGACAGGCTGTTTTGGTGAAGAGTTTTGCCTTCTTAAATCTGGGGAGAGATTTATATCTCCAAGTTTATGAAGCTATAGGTTACCACAAATTTTCAACCCAAAGCAATCTTCTCCAAACATATTATAATAAAACTGTCTAAAATCAAAGACGAGAAAAATTTTAACAAGAAAAAAATAAGAGAAAAATTAATTCATGTATTAGTGAATCCCCATAAGGCTATTAGTGGATTTCTCAGCAGAAACCTTGCAGGCCAGGAGAGAGTGAGATGATACAGTCAAACTGCTGAAAGGAAAAATTGCCAAACAAGAATATTTTACCTGGCAACGTTATCTTTCAGGAATGAAGGAGTTTACCACCATTAGACCAATCTTATAAGATGTTGAAAGGTGTTCTTCAAGCTGAAATGAAAGGACTCTAATTAGTAACATGAAATGACATGAAAATACAGAATATACTGGTAAATATAAGTATGCAGTCAAATTCAAATACTCTAATACTGTAATTTGGTGTTGTGTTAATTACTTAACTCAAATGAAAAAGGTTTAAAGGACAAAAGCATTAAAAATAAATATAGCTATAATTTATAGTCAATATAAGAAGAGGTAAAATAAGACATCAAACAAAATATGGGGAGAGAGTATAAGGGTAGAATTTTTATATGTCATTAAAGTTGAGTTGTTATCGGCTTAAAAGAGACCATTATATGTATATATAAGATGTTTTATGTAAGTCTTGTGGTAAGCACAAGGCAAAAACTTACAGTAGAGAAGAAGGCAGACAGCAGTATAAAGCAGTATCAGCACTATTTCATCTTGTGGAACTGAAAACCACAGACACAGAAAGATAGAGAAAATGAAAAAGCAGAGGACTTTGCACCAGATGAGAGGACAGGATAAAACCCCAGAAAAACAAGTAAATGAAAAGGAGATAGGCACCCTTACAGAAAAAGAATTCAGAATAATGATGGTGAAGTCATCCAGGACTTTGAAAAAAGACTGGATGCAAAGATTGAAAAGTTTACCAAGGATCTAGAAGAATTAAAGAACAAACAAACAGAGATATGCAACACAATAACTGAAATGAAAAATACACTAGAAGGAACCAATAGCAGATTAACTGAGGCAGAAGGGCAAGTAAGTGACCTGGAAGACAGAATGGTGATAATCACTGATGAGGAAAAGAATAAAGACAAAAGAATGAAAAGAACTGAAGACAGCCTAAGAGACCTCTGGGACAATATTAAACACACCAACATTCGCATTATAGGGGTCCCAGAAGGAGAAGAGAGAGAGAAAGGACCCGAGAAGATATTGGAAGAGATTATAGTTGAAAACTTCCCTAACATGGGAAAGGAAATAGCTACCCAAGTGCAGGAAGTGCAGAGAGTCCCAGGCAGGATAAACCCAAGGAGAAACATGCCAAGACATATAGTAGTCAAACTGACAAAATTAAAGACAGAGAAAAGTTATTAAAAGCAACAAGGGAAAAACGACAAATAACATACAAGGGAACTCCCATCAGGGTAACAGCTGACTTCTCAATAGAAACTCTGCAAGCCAGAAGGGAGCAGCATGATATATTTCAAGTGATGAAAGGGAAGAACCTACAACCAAGAATACTCTACCCAGCAAGGATCTCATTCAGATTTGATGGAGAAATCCAAAGCTTTACAGACAAGCAACAGCTAAGAGAATTCAGTACCACCAACCAGCCCTACAACAAATGCTAAAGGAACTTCTCTAAGCCAGAAACATAAGAGAAGAGAAGGAGCTACAAAAACAGAAACAAAACAATTAAGAAAATGGTAATAGGAATATACATATCGATAATTACCTTGAATGTAAATGGACTAAATGCCCCAACAAAAAGGCACACACTGGCTGAATGGATACAAAAACAAGACCCATATATATGCTGTCTACAAGAGACCCACTTCAGACCTAGGCACACATACAGACTGAAAGTGAGGGGATGGAAAAAGATATTCCATGCAAATGGAAATCAAAAGAAAGCTGGAGTAGCCATACTCATATCAGATCAAATAGACTTTAAAATAAAAAATGTTACAAGAGACAAGAAAGGACATTACATAAAGATCAAGGGATCAATCCAAGAAAAGGAGATAATTATAAATATATATGCACCCAATATTGGAGCACCTGAATACATAAGGCAAATGCTAACAACTATGAAAGAGGAAATGCAAGGTAGAAATAGAGACACAAATGTAGAGAACAAACATATGGACACCAAGTTGAGAAAGCAGGGAGGGTTGGGGGGGAATGAATTGGGAGACTGGGATACCAAATTGTACACTCTAAATATATGCTGTTTATTGTCTATTAATTGTGTCTCAATAGAAGTTCTAAAAAAAAATACTTACAGTTGATAGATAAAAGATGAAGAGAAGGGAATCAAAGTATTTCACCCTAGAAAATCATCAATTCACAAGGAAAGACAGCAAAAGCAGAAGAAAGGAACAAGAAAACTGTAAAACAGCCATAAAATAATTAATAAGATGGAATTAGTAAGTCCTTATCTATCAATAATTACTTTAAATGTAAAGGTATTAAATCCTCAAATCAAAAGACATATAGTGGCTGAACTGATTAAAAAACAAGAAGACAGAATCCAACTAAATGCTGCCTACAAGACATTCACTTCAGCTTTAAGGACATACATAGGCTCAAAATGAAGGGATAGAAAAAACAGAAGTGCATAGGGGAAGCTAAATTTATATCACATGAAATAGACTTTAAGTTAAAAAGTGTCACAAGAGGCAAATATGGTGATTATATAATGATAAAGGGGTCAATTCATCGAGAGGCTATATCAAACATAAATAAATAGGTATCCAACATCAGAGCACCTAAATATATTAAGCAAATACTAATGGATCTGAAGGACAAGTAGACAGCAATACAAAAACAGTAGGGTATTTCAATACCCCACTTTTGGTCCTGGATAGATCATCCAGACAGAAAATCAATAAGGAAACACTGGACTTGAAATATACCTTAGACCAAACAGACATAACAGACACACAGAGAACATTCCACCCAACAGCCGTAGAATACAGATTCTTCTCAACAGCATGCAGAACATTCTCCAGTATAGATATTATGTTAGGTCATAAAACAAGACTTAGAAAATGTAAAAGACTGAAATAATATCAAGTATCTTTTCTAAACACAGTGGTATGAAGCTATAAACGAACAACGGAAGGAAAACTGGGAAATTCACAAATGTGTGGAAATTAAACAACACACTCCTTAACAGCAGGTGAAAGAAGAAATCCAAAGGGAATATCAAAAGATACCTTGAAACAAACGAAAAGGGAAACACAACATACCAAAACTTATGGTATAAGCAAAAGCAATTCTAAGAAGGAAGTTCATAGTGATAAAGCCTACTCACTGAGAAAAAAGAAAAATCTCATGTAAACAATCTAACTTTACACCTCAAGAACAAATAAAGGAAACAGAGACTAGAAAATTAGTAGAAAGGATCAGCAAAACTAATATCTGATTTTTTGAAAAGATAACCAAAATTGACAAAACTTTAGCTAGAACAGCCAAGAAAAAAGGAGAGAGCACTGAAATAAATACATCAGAAATGAGAGTGGAGACATTACAGCTGACACCACAGAAATAGAAAGGATCATAAGAGACTACTACAAACAGTAATAAACAGCCAACAAATTGGATAACCTAGAACAAATAGATAAATTCCTAGAAACATAAAATCAGCCAAGACTGAATCATGAAGAAATAGGAAATTTGAACAGACCAATAATTAGTAAGGAGATTGAAACAGTAAGCAAAAACCAGCCAACTAAAAGAGCCCAGAAGCAGATGGCTTCACTGGTGAATTCTACCAAACATTTAAAAACCCACACCAATCCTTCCCAAACTCTTCCAAAAAACTGAAGGTGAGAACATTTCCAAACTCATTTTACAAGGCCAACATTACCCTGATACAAAGACAGAGAAAGATACTATAATAAAAAAAATCTACAGGCCAATATCCCTAATAAATATAGATGCAAAAATTCTCAACATAATACTAGCACACTGAATTCAACAGCACATTAAAAAGATCATACACCATGATTAAGTGGGATTCATTCCTGGGATGCAAGGATAGTTCAACTCAGGCAAGATAATAAATGTGACATATTATATTAACAGAATTAGTAATAAAAATCATGTGATTATCTCAACAAATGCAAAAAAAGCATTTGACAAAATTCAACATCCATTCAAGATAAAAAATCTCAACAAATTGGGTATAGAAGGAATGTACTTCAATATAATAAAGGCCATATATAATAAGCCCACAGCTAATGTACTTAAGAGTGAAAACTTGAAAGGTTTTCTTCTAAGATCAGTAACAAGACAAGGTTGCCCACTTATACCATTTTAAATCAATTCAGTACTGGAAGTTCTAGCCAGAGCAATTAGGCAAAGAAAAAAAAAAAAAAAACAACAGCATCTTAGACAAAAATAAGTAAAATTATCTCTTTGCAGATGATATGATCTTATACATGGAAAGCCCTAAAGACTCTACAAAAAAAGTGTTAGAACTAATACACAAATTCAGGATATAAAATTAACATCTAAAAATCAGCTGTGTTTCTACATACTAACAATGGAGTATCTGAAAAAAAAATAAAGAAAACATTTATAATAGTATCAAAAATAAAAATATACTTAGGCATAAATTTAACAAAGGTGGCAAAAAATCTGTACAATGAGAATTACAAGACTGTTGAAAGGAATTGAAGAAAAACAAAATATTTCATGCCCATGGATTGGAAAAATTAATACTGTTAAAATGTCCATACCAGCAAAAGCCATCTATGGATTCAATGCAATCCCTATCAATATTCCAACAGAATTTTTTCACAGAAATAGAAAAATAAAACCTGCAATTTGTTTAGAACCACAAAAGACCCCAAATAGCCAATGTAATTCTAACACTGGAGACACCACAATTTCTGATTTCAAAACTTTATTACAAAACTATAGAATCAGAACAGTATGGTACTGGGATGAAAACAGAAACATAGACCAATAAAACAGAAATGAGAGTCTAGAAATAAATGCATGCATATATAGTCAACTAATATTTGATAAGGGAGTCAAGAATATTCAGTTGGGAAAGGATAATCCCTTCAATAAATGGTGTTGGGAAAACTGAATTGTCACATCCAAAAGAACGAAATTGGACCCCTTCCTAACACTATTCACAAAAATTAACTCAATATGGATTAAAGATTTAAATATAAGATTCAAAACTGTAAAATTCCTAAAAGAGAACATAGGGAAAAGCTAATTGGCAATGGTACTGGTAATGATCTCTTGGATATGATACCAAATGTGCAAGCAACAAAAACAAAAATAAACAGGGACTATACAAAACAAAAAGCTTATGCACAGAAAAAGAAGCAAATAGCTGAATGAAAAGGCAAACTATAGAATGGGAAAAAATATTTCAATCCATCTATCTGATAAGGCATTAATATAAAAAAGAAACTCAAAAGCAAAAAAGCAAACAATCTGATTGAGAAATGAACAAGGATTTATTAAATAGACATTTTTCAAAAGAAGACATACAAATGGCCATAAAATACATGAAAATATGCTCAAAATCACTAATCATCAGGGAAATGCAAATCAAACCCACAATATGAAATCACCTCACACCTGCTAGAATGGTTATTATCAAAAGGACAAAAGAAAACAAGTGTTGGTGAGGAAACTTTTGTGCACTGTTGGTGTAAAAGTAAATTGGTACAACCAATATGGAAAACCACATGGAGGTTCCTCAGTAAACTAAAAAACAGAACTACTATATGATCCAGCAATTCCCGTCTAGCTATATATCCAAAGGAAATGAAATCTTGAAGATATATTTGCATCTCAATATCCATTGCAGCTCTCTACAATAGCTAAGAAATAGAAACAACCTAAGTCTCCATGAAAGGATGAATGAATAAAGAAAATGTGGTATAAACAAACAACATTATTCAGCTATAAAAAGGAAAACCTGCCATTTATACAACATAGATGGACCTTGAGAGAATTATGCTACCTAAAACAAGCAGAGGAAGAAAAATACTGCATGTTCCCATTTATATGTGGAATCTGAAAAATCCATACTCATTGAAATAGAGGGTACAATGGTGATTGCCAGAGACAACGGGGGAAATGGGGAGATGTTGGTCAAAGGGTACAAACTTCCGGTGATATGATAAGTTCTGGGGACTTAATTTATCGAATTGTGACTCCAATTAACAATATTGTATTATATACTTGAAATTTCTTAAGAAAATAGACCATAAAAAAGGCAATTATGTGAAGGGGTGAGTATGTTAGGTAACCTTATTGTGGTACTCATTAAACCTACATATATGTCAATAATATTTCAATAAACTTGGAAAAAATAGAGCAGATATTTCATCATAGCATACCTTTTGCCATAGTAGGAAGTTGGTAACAGCATTAATCCTCATTAATCAAAGTTATTATGTTGAGAAGAGATTTGAAAAAAAAGAAATTAAATTACAGTAAAATTTTCACCATGAGCCAATTCTTGTATTCCTGTAGCAGGCATACTTTAAGATGGTCCCATAATCTCTGCCTTCTGGGGTTCATATGTTTGTAAATTCCCTCCCGTAGAAGCTTAGCAGGACCTATGCCTCATTTCTAACCAACAAAATATAGCAGAAGTGATAGGCTTTCACTCGCATGATTATGTTACATCACGTAAGACTCAATCATGCTAGCCTACTACTCCCTTTGCGGGCTTTGAAAAAGCAAGCTTTGGTAATTGAGACTGTGATTAAAAATCTTCCAACAAACAAAAGCCCAGGGCCAGATGGATTCACAGGAGAATTCTATCAAACATTTCGAGAAGCGCTAACATCTATCCTTCTCAAACTCTTCCAAAATATAGCAGAAGGAGGAACACTCCCAACCTCATTCTACGAGGCCACCATCACCCTGATACCAAAACCAGGCAAGGATGTCACAAAAAAAGAAAATTACAGGCCAATATCACTGATGAATATAGACGCAAAAAACCTCAACAAAATACTAGCTAACAGAATCCAACAGCACATGAAAAAAAATCATACACCATGATCAAGTGGGGTTTATCCCTGGAATGCAAGGATTCTTCAATATACGCAAATCAATCAATGTGATATACCATATTAACAAATTGAAGGATAAAAACCATATGATCATCTCAATAGATGCAGAAAAGCTTTGCACAAAGTTCAACATCCATTTATGATAAAAACTCTCCAGAAAATGGGCATAGAAGGAAATTACCTCAACATAATAAAAGCCATATATGACAAACCAAAAGCCAACATCGTTCTCAATGGGGGAACACTGAAAGCATTCCCTCTAAGAGCAGGAACAAGACAAGGGTGTCCACTCTCATCATTATTATTCAACATAGTTTTGGAAGTTTTAGCCACAGCAATCAGAGAAGAAAATGAAATAAAAGGAATCCAAATTGGAAAAGAAGTAAAACTGTCACTCTTTGCAGATGACATGATATTATACATAGAAAACCCTAAAGATTCTACCAGAAAACTGCTAGCACTAATTGATGAATTTAGTAAAGTAGCAGGATACAAAATTAATGCACAGAAATCTCTTGCATTCCTATACACTAACAACAAAAGAGTAGAAAGAGAAATTAAGGAAACTCTCCCATTCACCATTGCAACAAAAAGAATAAAATACCTAGGAATAAACCTGCCTAAGGAGGCAAAAGACCTGTATGCAGAAAACTTTAAGACATTGATGAAAGAAATCAAAGACAATACAAACAGATGGAGGGACATATCATGTTCCTGGATTGGAAGAATCAATATTGTGAAAATGACTATATTATCCAAAGTAATTTACAGATTCAATGCAATCCCTATCAAATTACCAATGGCATTTTTCACAGAACTAGAACAAGAAATCTTACGATTTGTATGGAAATGCAAAAGACCACAAATAGCCAAAGCAATCTTGAGAAGGAAAGATGGAGTTGCTAGAATTAAGCTTCCTGACTTCAAACTACACTATAAGGCCACAGTGATCAAGACAGCATGGTACTGGCACAAAAATAGAAAGGAAGATCAATGGAAAAGAATAGAGAACTCAGAGGTAAACTCAAGCACATATGGGCGCTTTATCTTTGACAAAGGAGGCACGAATATACAACGGAAAAAAGACAGCCTCTTCAATAAGTGGTGCTGGGAACACTGGACAGCAACATGTAAAAGAATGACATTAGAACACTTCCTAACACCATACACAAAAATAAACTCCAAATGGATTAAAGACCTACATGGAAGGCCAGACACTATAAAACTCCTAGAGGAGCACATAGGCAGAACACTCTATGACATACATCAAAGCAAGATCCTTTTTGACCCACCTCCTAGAATCATGGAAATAAAATCAAGAATAAACAAATGGGACCTAATGAAACTTAAAAAGTTTTGCACAGCGAAAGAAACCATAAACAAGACAAGACAACCCTCAGAATGGGAGAAAATACTTGCCAGCAAAGCAACGGACAAAGGATTAATCTCCAAAATATATAAGCAGCTCATGAAGCTTAATACCAAAAAAGCAAATAACCCAATCCACAAATGGGCGGAAGACCTAAATAGACATTTCTCCAAAGAAGACATACAGATGGCCAACAAACACGTGAAAAGATGCTCAACATCACTCATCATTAGAGAAATGCAAGTCAAAGCCACATGAGGTATCATCTCACATCGGTCAGAATGGCCACCATCACAAAATCTAGAAACAATAAATGTTGGAGAGGGTATGGAGAAAAGGGAACTCTCCTGCACTGTTGGTGGGAATGTAAGTTGGTACAGCCACTATGGAAAACAGTTTGGAGGTTCCTTAAAAAACTAAAAATAGAACTACCATATGATCCAGTAATCCCACTCCTGGGCATATACCCAGAGAAAACCATAATCCCAAAAGAAACATGTACCATAATGTTCACTGCAGCACTATTTACAATAGCCAGGACATGGAAGCAACCTAAATGCCCATCAACAGATGAATGGACAAAGAAGATGTGGCATATATATACAATGGAATATTATTACTCAGCCATAAAAAGGAATGAAATGGAGCTATATGTAATGAGGTGGATACACCCAGAGACTGTCATACAGAGTGAAGAAAGCCAGAAAGAGAAAAACAAATACTGTATCCTAACTCATATACATGGAATCTGAAGCAATGGTACTGATGAACCCAGCGACAGGGCAAGAGTAGAGATGTAGGTGTTGAGAATGGACTTGAGGACACGGGGCTGGGGTGGGGACCGGAGGGGAAGCTGGGACGAAGTGAGAGAGCAGCATAGACCATAGATACACTACCAAATGTAAAATAGATACCTCATGGGAAGTTGCTGTATTACAAAGGAGATCAACTTGATGATGGGTGATGCTTTAGAGGGCCAGGACAGGGAGGGTGGGAGGGAGTTGTTGGAGGGAGGGGATATGGGGTTATATGTATAAATACAGCTGATTCACTTTGGTGTACCTCAAAAGCTGGGACAAGAGTGTAAAGCAATTATATTCCAATAAAGAGCTTAAAAAAAAAAAAAGGAAAAGGAAAAGCAAGCTTCCATGAAACTTTAAATCACAAGTAACTGAATGTTGCCAACAACAATGCTATAGCGGAAGTGGATATTTCCCCAGCTGGATCTCCAGCTGAGAACCCAGCCCTGGACAACACCTTGACTATGGGCTATGATACCCTAAATAGAGGACCCAGTTAAGCTGTGCCCAGACATGTGACCCACAAATCTTCTGAGATAATAAATTCAGGTTGTTTTAGGCTGTGGTAATTTGCTGTACACACTGATACTATTCCACAATCAAAAAGTGGTTTAAAATATAAATGCCCATATGAAAAATTACACCAGTCTAAATTATTTTCATGAGAGATTTTCCTTTAATAGATTCTAATAGTGGGATGGGGACTGGAAATTATTTACAAAGTATGACAGAACTAGAAGAAACTTGCTTTAGTTGCTTGAAATAAGAAAGAATAATCATTTTTAAAACGAACAAAACAGAGAGAACTATTGCAATGTTGTATAATTTGTACTCAAACGTCCAAAGCTTCAATCGATTCCAGCAACCCTGTGAAAATTCTCATTCTTCTGTACCAATGCAACATCACTATTCTCTTAGTTGTTTTGGAAGTTCTAGAGTTCTCTTGGACACTTCTTTTTATCACCAAATTCTGATCACTTTATCTCCATGGGCGTGTAACATCGGACCTCTCCTTTTCATATGAATTCCACACACTCTGAGTTCTCATCTCTCCTGAACTAAATAACAGCATATCAACTAGTCTTTAAACCTCATTTATTGAACAAAAACTTAGGGAATACCTGCCACGTGGTAGAATATTCAATAAAACATCATATAAACTGTTGTCAGAGTATCTTTCTGAATTACAGGCCTAATGGGGAAAAAGAACCTATCAAAGGCATCCGACAATCAAACAGAGGTTGTCTGGCTTTGCATTTCAGCTTTCAATCAATCAACACATTAGAAATAGTCTTGAAGAGCCAAATATTTTACTTAGCCTACTAAGAAAAATAAAAACAATTTTCATAAAAATAATATATACTTTATTATAAAAAGTAAACCTTTAACTACTATATGCCTAACTTTACAATGCAGATACTAATAGTACTCACTTGACATGGTTATTCTGAGAATAAATTAAAGAATATGTACAAAGCCCTGGAAACATCACATGAGCCATCAGAACCATTCAATAAATTGTAGTAATTATTATTTGTATTCTTATTTAAATTGATTCATTTTTAATTAAGCATTATTTTCCAAATGAACAATAATAAAATTTAGTTAAAATGAGGACAGACTTTTCAAGAAAAGATAGTTAATAACTTTATACTTATAGACATGCATACAGAATTTAGGAGACTATTTTAGTAATTCAGGAACAATAATTATGTCCTTAGACATGAGAATAAAAACTCAGTTTAAGACATACTGAAGAGAGATATTTGAAAGAACTTGATAACTGATTGAGTGTGAAGGGTAGATAAAGAGAGGCTTCAAGAATGGCTTCTATCAGTCCCTCCCATGAGGAAGCAGGCACGAGCCTCCTAGATAGCTTCCTTCACAAGAGGGCAGACAGCAGTATCAAGCAGTATCAGCAGTAATTCGTCTTGCAGAACTGAAAACCACAGCCACAGAAAGATAGAGAAAATGAAAAAGCAGAGGACTTTGTACCAGAAGAAGGGACAGGATAAAGCCCCAGAAAAACAACTAAATGAAGAGGAGATAGGCACCCTTACAGAAAAAGAATTCAGAATAATGATGGTGAAGATGATCCAGGACTTTGAAAAAAGAGTAGATGCAAAGATTGAAAAGCTTACCAAAGACCTAGAAGAATTAAGGAGCAAACAGAGATATGCAACACAATAACTGAAATGAAAAATACACTAGAAGGAACCAATAGCAGATTAATGGAGGCAGAAGGGCGAATAAGTGACCTGGAAGACAGAATGGTGATAATCACTGATGCGGAAAAGAATAAAGAAAAAAGAATGAAAAGAACTGAAGACAGCCTAAGAGACCTCTGGGACAATATTAAACACACCAACATTCGCATTATAGGGGTCCCAGAAGGAGAAGAGAGAGAGAAAGGACCTGAGAAGATACTGGAAGAGATTCTAGTTGAAAACTTCCCTAACATGGGAAAGGAAATAGCTACCCAAGTCCAGGAAGTGCAGAGAGTCCCAGGCAGGATAAACCCAAGGAGAAACACACCAAGACATATAGTAGTCAAGCTGACAAAAATTAAAGACAAAGAAAAGTTATTAAAAGCAACAAGGGAAAAACGACAAATAACATACAAGGGAACTCCCATCAGGGTAACAGCTGATTTCTCAGCAGAACCTCTGCAAGCCAGAAGGGAGTGGCATGATATATTTCAAGTGATGAAAGGGAAGAACCTACAACCAAGAATACTCTACCCAGCAAGGATCTCATTCAGATTCGTTGGAGAAATCAAACACTTTACAGACAAGCAACAGCTAAGAGAATTCAGCACCACCAAAACAGCCCTACAACAAATGCTAAAGGAACTTCTCTAAGCAGGAAACATAAGAGAAGAGAAGGAGCTACAAAAACAAAAACAAAACAATTAAGAAAATGGTAATAGGAACATACATATCGATAATTACCTTGAACGTAAATGGACTAAATGCACCAACCAGAAGACACAGACTGGCGGAATGGATACAAAAACAAGACCCATATATATGCTGTCTACAAGAGACCCACTTCAGACCTAGGCACACATACAGACTGAAAGTGAGGGGAAGGAAAAAGATATTCCACGCAAATGAAAATCAAAAGAAAGCTGGAGTAGCCATACTCATATCAGATCAAATAGACTTTAAAATAAAAAATGTTACAAGAGACAAGAAAGGATATTATATAAAGATCAAGGGATCCATCCAAGAAGAGGAGATAACAATTATAAATATATATGAACCCAATATTGGAGCACCTGAATACATAAGGCAAATGCTAACAACTATGAAAGAGGAAATAAATGCAAGGCAGAAATGGAGACAAAGATGTAGAGAACAAACATATGGACACCAAGCGGGGAAAGCAGGGAGGGTTGGGGGGGAATGAACTGGGAGATTGGGATACCAAATTGTACACTCTAAATATATGCAGTTTATTGTATGTTAACTGTATCTCAATAAAAGTTCTTAAAAAAGAAAAGCATGGCTTCTATACTTCAGGCTATATTTCATCACTAACATTAACCAAGGTGAGAATTAAATTCAGCTTGGGACACAATGAATTTAAGATGATACGGAAATTTCAGATAGTGATAACCTATGGGCAATAAAAAGATGCCTGTACTCCTATATTGAATAGCTTAAGGGCAGGGACCTTTTTACTCATTTTGTCATTTTTCTTTAAGTACAATCCCTTGCACTTGAAAGTATTCAATACAAGATTTAATTCAATTGACAGTTCTATTTTGGAAAGGTCAGAAAGCCCAAGAAAAAGAACATAGTAAGTATCAAAATACCTATTCTTCTCTTTTCAATCAAAATTCAGTAGGGACTGGAAATAGTCACAAATGTTTACTGTCTCGCCAATCCAAGACAGAAATAGAATGCTTTGCAAAGAATAGAATTGATTCGAAGCCCTATAGTTCTGCCAAAGTTGCTTGAAATAGTTTTTAAATAATTTAATACAATTTTATTTCAATTAAAAAATTCTTGATATCAAATATTTAGCTTCTCCCATTCATCTGTCATTTAAAATAAACTGAAATACACAATGTTTTCAAACCCTTTCAAGTGAAATCTCTAAGCACTGTCAGGTCCTTCCCCTGTTGGATAGATTGCTTTGTGCAATTCACATTATATCTATGAAATCCAATTTCTGCTTAAAACCTGTGATCAGACTCTATAATCTATTTCCCACATTAGTCAGGCTCTTTAATATGGCTTTCAGTCAGAATTACTTGATCTCTTTAACTTTAAGCTTCTGAAGACAGGCACAGGGATCCAACCTGTCTTTCTTAAGCTGTCAATTGTCATTTAAATATAAGAACTTTTTTTAGCAGTCATTATCAAAACTTGAATACAGAAAATTCCCTGAGCTACTTCCCCACCTAAAAAAGTCTAATTGCATTTCTCAGACCATTTCTGAAAAGAAACTTTCCAAGGATAACCGTCATGCTCCATGAAGAAATTTGAGGTGAATGTGATAGTTTAGGTTCTGGGAAAACATCTAAACCCAAAAAATTGCTCTGAAAAAAATCTTCTCTATGTAAAGAAAGTCAGACAAATTTAGTCAATATGACCTATTTTTAAATGTATCTTTCCCTGAGAGAAGAATCTGAAGCACGCCTTACTCTACACTACAAAAAAACTTTCGTTTTCCTGGACTAGGCATACTTATGAGATTGAAAAAAGAAATCAAATTTAGTCCAGTAACTACAATTCACTGGCATTTCTCACAAGATATTCATTTGCAAATATTGAAAAATAAAGGTCTAGAGCAATTTAAGCAATATTCTGAATCATATGCTACTTTCTCCCTTAAAGGTCTCTCTCCAAGTGCTTCAGAATGGCAAAAATAGTAGAGACAAGGACAAGACATTCTACATAGCTTTCCAGCTAGTATAGATTTCCAACTGGGGTAAAGAGTCAGATTTTTCATATCTGCTTACTCACCAACATCATCTATAAAATCTGAGCACTCAACATTCATTAACTTCTATGCCAAGCGCTTAAGAAAAGATACAAAAGAGAGGAATTGTCATTGCTTCCCAAGGTAGATGGGCTTCCTCCAAACTAAGGGTGCCAGGATAGCCTTTTGGGATAGAGGACCCATCAGAATCTCTCACCAACAAATTTCTCATCTTAGATAAGACTGGGTGATCTTGATATCTGCTCTCAGTCCTAGTTGTCCAGACCTTTGTTGGAAGAGCTTAAAGTAATCTTTTTTTTTTTTTTTTAATAGTTGTGGCACATGGGCTTAGTTGCTCCATGGCATGTGGAATCTTCCCAGGGCAGGGCTCGAACCTGTATCCCCTGCATTGGCAGGCGGATTCTTTACCACTGCGCCACCTAGGAAGTCCGCTTAAAGTAATTTTTAGTGAAATATCCTTAAAGAATTGCTCCCACCCAGTTTCTCTGGTGCTTCCGGTATTCTCTTTTCACATACCCTCAGTCAAATTTGCCGCTTTTGTCATTTAGTATTAAAAATATTCAAAAGCATTGACTAGACTGTTCCTTAAAAATGCCTAATGCTCCCACATTAAAGCCTTTGCATGAGCAATACAGCCTGCTTGGCACAATTCTTACCCCACCTGTAATCTGCTGGTAACTTTAAAAACTTACACTTCACACTATTTCTGACTACCCAAACCACAGTAACCACTCAATCTCCTAGTTTAATGTTTGGAATATATAACTGATGTGTTCCTCGTTTATTTGCCTTTTTGGAGGTCCTATTATGAGACCACAAAGTGGCAGCAGAGAACCTTGTCTGTCTGCCTCACTTGCTTATCCTTATATCCACAGTACCTAGAACAGCGCCTGACATGTACTGGATGCTCAATAAATATGTTAGGTGAAAAAAATAAAACATATCATTGCAGAAAGTGTCCACAATGCAGTCTGCTCAAGTAATATAGCCCTACAATTCAATGAAGGGACGCTATTTTGACTTCAGTCTGGTCACAATTCAGACTATATCTTGGGATTGGCAAGGATTTGTGAACAGCAGTGAAACAACAACAAACATGCCAAAAGATAACTGGAATTTTGCCATTGTAAGCATCAGCATTTGCTCAGTCTTCAGAAACAACAATTTTCTTCTGGTTGGCGTGTAACTTTAAGAAAGACCGTCAACTTGATTACTGGAAAGTGTCCCCTGAACTGAAAATAACATCACAGCATAAAATTCTGCCCCTGCAGCTGAAGTGGCCTGGATGTTTCCTCACCAGTAGCCAATGCCAGACAAACTTTCACTCTACTGGATAGGCAGCCAGCTGGGGGGAAGATGTGGCTTCTGTCCAGAACCATATAAAATGTAAAAGCTAAAAGGATTAGGTATTCTGTTTGAAAAATGGGAGGAGATTCCACCATATTCCTGGAATATCTGGAAAGGATTTTTCAAACTTTGGGGGGCTGAATGGGGAAGCAATTAGTTGGAGATGCACAGATTCCAAAGCAGGAAAAAAAGGAGGAGGATGGAGAGCAGTTGAGCACACCTTCATGGAAATCCTTTTATCTGTACCTCTCATGGCTTCCCAGGCGTCCTGCCAGTTCAGGGTGAGCACATCAATATTTATAGCACACTGCACCAGGGGGCCCATGTTCCCCAGCAGGGGCGATTAATATGTGATATCAACATCTATGACAAGACACATTTTATTTCTGTCAACAAAGAGGTTTCTACTTTCTCTGTCAGCTGAATACCCAAGCCTTTTATTTTGCACAATAAACCATCTATAGCTGGAGCTGAAAGATAGATGTTGAACTGCAGTCAGTTCTTAAATAGGTTTCTTTAACTGTCAGGTGGCCTGTCTGTGGCCTGTATCAGACATGAGGAATTCTACTTTTGGTGGGGGATAAGCAAGCAGGATGGGGAGGGGTCTGAGGGAAAATTTGCCTGCCCTGGTTTTCATAGCATGTATTTAGCACTGGGCTGTATATAGTGGAGAAAACAGCAGAGATTTGGTCCTTAAGGAACTTTCAAATGAGTCTAATATATACGACAAAGTAGAAATGTGGGATAATTTATCTTTAGACAGTGCTTTCTTTTCAAGACTTTGAGGTGCTATACCAGTGTTAATTTCTAGAGTTATGAGATAGTAAAATGGACCCCATTTATAATAAAAATAGCTTTTGCAACTTTTCCCTCAAAACATAGAAAACAAGGACTAGTTCCTAGATAAGACAGGGGTATGGTTTTCTTTTTCATAGTATGAGAATGAGCTCCCTAAAGAACAATAAGTGTGTGACCCAGTGCTGCAGATAATGCCCTTGAATGTTGCTGAATATTTTCTCTGCAAAACCGAGTGGGCTGAGCAGAAGTAGTGGCTATGATGCTCCTGTTCGTGCAAGCTCAGCCCACCTGAGACCCACGCCCACTATGTCCAGAAATGAATGCGCTTCAGCTCTTCATGAGCCACCGGACGCTCTATAACATATCCTTGGTATCTACTAAGTTTTTATTGCTGATGGTAATGAAGAAATAGATCCACTGGAGCTGTAAACCTCATTAAAATATTCATGAAGTTAATGGGACAGCTGGTTGCTAACACATCTACCAGTCTTAAAATAGAGTCTTGTCCCTGATTATTCAGCAAATTGACTCCTTAGTAAAATGGCAAAATATTACCCACCATGTGATTTCTGAAATTTCAACAGAAAATGATGAGGAAGACGAAGCTAGGCAGTATATTGATTCAGAGTGTATTTTGTGTTCTGCGCTTTACCTGTGTTCTATGATTGAGTTCTCATCATCATTCCAGTAGGTAAATTTCTTTAACATGCCCATTTTAGAGATGAAGAAACAAAGTCTTACATTTAGCAAGTTGTCCAAGATCTCACAAATAGCACGTGATGTTGCAGAGACCTGAATTAGGTTTTCCTGACTCTGAAGACTTTGTCTTTGATAGAGCAGATTATTATCCCAAAGACCAGTCTTATGCTATCCAATCATTTATTCAGAGCATCTACTACTTTCTCAGCATTCTCCTATGTGCTTTGGGAGATATAGTGCCCTGGCAATGTTTGACTTTGCCTTCAGATGTTTACAGTCTTAAGAGACAAGGAAAATAAACATGAATAAAACAATTAGAGAATAATTCAAAAGGAAGTAATTAAGTGCTGATAAAATGAAACCAAGTGCCAGCTTGGTATCACATCGAGCCCTAGATTTAAAATCAGAAACACAGATTTCAGCATAGTTCTGTCACTTATTTCTGTATATCTTAAGGCAAATTACTTAACTTTGATCTCCTCACAGGATAATATTCTCTGTCATGGGACTCATATCTGAGTCCTGTGAAGTCTGTATATAAAAACAGAAAGATATATTTCACTCAAGGTCTCTTTCAAAACAAGAGCACATATAGTACAGTTCACCTCTGAGAGAGGGTAACATTAAAGGCAAACCCAGAGCAAAGCGTGCTTCCCAAACAAGCCTTCGTACCAGGAGGGTTCTTGCACCTCCTAAGAGGAACAGCAGTAAAAACCCTGGTGCCAGAGAAGCAGGGACAGAGCAGCTGGGGAGGAGCAGCAGTGCCAGGGGAGCTGGTGAGAGGCAGCCAATGCCCAGCAAGGTGGGCACAAAGCAGAGGCAGCAGGTGGGAAGGAGTTATCAGGCCCATCCTAACCTCTGCAGGGCTGGGGGCAGGAAAATAAGTGGAGTCAAAATAATGTGTATCTAAATATGTAAAAGTTGTAAATAGAGCTACTAGATTGACAAATAAAATTTCTTCTATACCCCTACCTTCATATGATCCTCTACTTGACAGTACTGGGAGCTGCTGGTCGCCCCTGGCTGGAGGCCTGCAGCTCACACCCTTTTACTTCCTGACCAGGCTCTGTCCAGCCCTGCAGGTGGTCTCTCAGATACCTTAAGCTGGTACATGCCCCAACCTAAGTGTCCACTCTCCCTCTATAACCCCCCAAAACAATTCTGCTTATGCTTAGGCCTACAGTTGTGCTTTGTGACAATGTGATTCAGCCTCAGAAGGACAAAATTCTGTAGGGAAGAGATGACAGGATGTTGCTTCTATAGCAGAGAGCATCCTGCAGGGAGGGTTAAGCTATGACTGCAAAAAGGTAGAGAGCAGTTCCTTTCAGAAATCTTTGCAGAGCTAAGAGGAAGGTAAGAAGTCATCAGAGGTAAACATTAATTATGTGATCGTTTGTTATAACTTTGGCACTTGGTGTAAATATTTTTTGAAGAAACAACTCCTACAAAATTCCTCACATCTAGTCCCAAATTGTGATTGTTTTCCCAGCACCTAACTCCACACGTGATATATAACATGATGAATAAGCATTTATTAAATACATAGATAGAAAACTATGTGCTAGAACCAAAAGCCATTGAATCCAGAAAGAATTTTTAATCAAATCAGAATAAATGAATGAATGAATAAAATATTATTCAAGAGAAAATGAGGGTATTGTCACTACCACCACTGTACTGTGAGTGAACAAATAAGCAAGTTCAAATCAATAATCAAAATTCTTGTGGTTCAAGCCAGAAATTCAAGACTAAACTAAAAAATATAAATTATCCTAGTGGTCCATGGAATTTGGGATAAATTCTCAGGTCATTGTCCTTTGCAAGCACAGGTAAAGCATGAGGAACTACATACATAAAGTGTCTGTTAGATTTTTCCAGCACTGAGGCAACTCACAATAAATAATATGGAATTTTACATAAATTATGTGAATCTATAAATGTTATGGTCAGTCAGTTTATTAGAATTACTATCTTTTCCCATTCATACGGGGATAAAATCTCTATGACATTTGATAAATCTAAGCAATCCTTTCTTTTATTAAATAAAAAAAGATAAAATGGAACCAGGTTTTTCTTTTATATATTAAAAAAAGAATCCCAGGTATCTCTCTCAGGAACTTATTCTATCTTATCTGAGAAAGAATTCATGTAAGAAAGGCTCTGGGGAAATTTTGAACCAGGAACTTACACATTTAAAACAAGTTGTTCCCTCACCTAAGTGTTTCTCTTTGGCAGCCTCGGAGTCTGGAAGCAGATATTCTTTATGTCTATGTCAGTTTAAGATAAAATTTTATTGATATTTCCACTCAGTAGGATTACTTACTTACTTACTTATTTATTTATTTGTTTATTTATTTATTTATTTTATTGGCTGTGTTGGGTCTTTTTTGTTGTGCATGGGCTTTCTTTTGGTTGCAGTGAGTGGGGGCTACTCTTCGTTGTGGTGTGCAGGCTCCTCATTGCCGAGGCTTCTCTTGTTGCAGAGCATGGGCTCTAGGCATGCAGGCTTCAGTAGTTGCAGCACATGGGCTCAATAGCTGTGGTTCATGGGCTCTAAAGCGCAGGCTCAAGAGTTGTGGCGCACTGGCTTAGTTGCTCCGTGGCATGTGGGATCTTCCTGGATCAGGGATCAAACCCACGTCCCCTGCATTGGCAGGCAGATTCTTAACCACTGCACCACCTAGGAAGCCCCACTCGGTAGGATTTTAAATGAGGCACTTGAGGAAACCAAGGGGTTCTTTCATATTCCAAAATGACTTCTCTCACAAACATTCTTTGTCATCAAGGAGACTGACTCTGCGAAGCCATGGAGAAGGATGGCCATTAGGTGATGTTCTCAGAAAAAAAGAACAAATGGAGATAATTCTCTGGCCCCCCTCTTCATGTTCAGGATAAACCAACCATCCTTATCCTTCAGTCCCATGCGATTTCTGGTATATAAGTACTGCTTGAAATCGTGGCTTGTTCCATCTTGAATGATTTTCACCTACTCTCTATTGTTTATGGGTAGTAGAACAGGACTTGGCTTCTCTTTGCCAACCGCATGTCTAGCTTTACTTTGTACTTTCTATTCGATATCAAAACGTAACTGAGCTGACAATGAATGCTCATTGACCAAGAAGTTCTCAATTTATCTACTCCCACTGCTTAAAATTATCAATTTAAAAACATGTTATTTCCATCAATTCCCACTAGGTGGAGATACAAATTTTGAAGTGTGCATTTACTGAAGGGTAACTGTACGAAATAATACATATGATTGTTGTTTTCTTAAATGTCTTTGAATCCCACTGCCTCGGGTACTGCTGAATCCATATACTGTTTTAACTCAAGTTAAGAAATACACACACACATAGAGACATACACACATATGAATAGTGATAAGTTTAGAACGTGCATTTTTATATTCGTTCTGTAATATATGTGTACATTGAAAGGTCAATAATGAAGTAAATACTCCTCTGGTTTGGCAATAATCAGAGAAAATTCACTGCATATTATTTTATTTGGAATGCCTTCAATACTTTGACAAAATGTAACAATGTTAGTTGAAATTGAGACTGAGGTAAGGGAAATATGGAAGCAAAAGTAGATAACTGCTTATATTAAGAGCCGAGTGTCCCATTTTTGATCCCCTCTGTGCTTAATACAAGGTCTTCATATTTTCTTGCCCCCTAATCCTCATAGAAATCTACTTTCAAAATACACCTGGCAATCTTACTCAAACTGAAATGTCAATGATTAACAATACACTCTGTGTTATCACACACAGGGAAATTATTTCTAAACAGGGCCTATAATATTAAGCTTAAGTCTTTAATACAGGAATTTCAAATACTAGCAAATCTGTGGACAGGACCTAAATAGTTTTCTCTCGAACCCTGAAATCACTCACAAAGGAGGAAGGTCAGTCCATACTGAAATGCAGGGAGATTCTCATTGATTTTCTTTTTCTTCACAGTGGTATTTGGTGCAATGCAGAAAGAGCATCTCTGGGCTTGTGACGACCTGGAGAAGGGTAGTTATCTGCATGATTTCTCAGCATGAGGTGGCAGCTGGCAAGAGAAACTGCACTGACTGCAGTCCTTCAAGAAGAGAAAGAAATGAGTCCTTGGGGCCGGAACATTTTTTTCGATGGGGAGAAAACTGAAATAGGGTGGGGACTGTGAATGGAAGAAATGAGGAATGCAAATTAAAGAAAGACTGATGTGCATCTGTAGGGGTACCTTACTTATTCACATCTGTGTCCCCCAAAGACTTAGGCTACAAAGAAACCAAGGAGCTGAAATGGAGGGAAAAAATGAAGTATTATCAAGAGGATTTCTCACTAGTTACTCTATCTCCAAATATTTGGAGTGATTAAAATTCTTTTTCTCTTCATCTAATCCAGGCCACTCATTTAGGAAATGTAACTAAATTCTCTGAAAGAGAATATCACAGTAAGTGAAAACCTGCAGCTTCGTCAAATTTACCACCTAAAAATTTCTGGCACTGCAATTCTCTAAGGAGAAACCTTTTATTATAAATAGATGTATGCTAGTGTCTCTGACTAGAAATACTTTGGAGAGTAGGAAAGGAGAGTGTGGGGATCTGGTGGGTCTTTTTCCCATTTGTTAGGAAAAGGTAAATTAAATGCACACCCACTGAGTTTAACCCAGCACCAGTCCTATACTTAACACACAATTGTTCTTGCTTTGTATGATTTATTGCTACTTTATCAACTATTGACAATTTGTTTGATATGTTTCTGCCTCCTTTCTTACAGCAAATCTTTCTTAAAATAGACAAATTTCTGGGAAACAAGTAAAACCATTCACCTGAGACTTAGAGTTCTGTGTGGGCATTGGCATAATTGGTCCATATTATTGGGTTTATGGAAGTACAGAAAATAGCCTGCTGCATATGTACAGTTTATACATGTCAGAGTTTTTCCCAGGGGAAAAGGATAACAGTGAAATTTGCTAGGATAGCTATATTTTATTTATGCACATATTCAACAAAAACCAAATGAGCACTTGCAAAGGGCAGGAGTTAAACACAAAATAGTCAGAACCCTCTTAAAGATCACTGTCTGGTGTAAGAGATGCCCAAAGATAATATAAGATAAATGATTTATAATATGCATAAGTACAATTAAGGAAAAATGAAGTATATTATGAGAAGGTATAGCAAGGGAAACTACACATAATTTAGTTTGGCAGAGCCATTTGAGGAATTTCTTAGAAGTTGACATTCAAGGTGAGATTTCTAAAATGACCCGGAGTTAGCCAGATAAAGAGGTAGAGAAGAAGTTCGTAGGCAGAGATACTAGTACATGTGAGGTCTCTTGTCATGTTTGATAAACATCACCTTTGCTCACCGAAGAGATGATGCTCTCTCTCCTTTTGGATCCTGCCTGTTGATATTTGGTTGCTGTTTCAGTAGGGTCCAAATAGGAAACAGATGTTATAGGCAAACTAGAGTAATTCAGAGTATTTAAATATATATAAACATGTGGGCAGGTTGTAGAAACATAGAGGATTTTTCAGTTAACCTGGGGTTTGCAACCACGGAGCTATTACTGCCCTCGGACCCAAAGGGACAAGGCAAAACATGTAACAGAACCTGGCAGTGGAGTACTATGTAAAAAGGCCACCTTAAGCAGAGCAATGACTTTCAGTCCAAAGAGATAGCTAGCCAGACTGGTTCCACAGTAAGGGGGCCTCACTTCCCTCCCTCTCTCTGATCTCCTTCTGGGGCACCCCACTGATCACCCCAACTAGAAGCCACAGGGCAGGTGAGCCTCTTGATGCAGTCCATACAGTTCAGCCTCCCCAGACAGAGAACAGGGTAGATGGAAAGGGATGAAGAATGGATCTGAAAGAGCAAACATAAATGTCTGGCCACTTGGTCATTTCTAGGATGAAGAAGGGATGCCAGGAAGGGAAATGGCTCTTACACCAATCATCTTCTGATAAAGCAGAAAAAACTAGCAGCAATCCATCCCAGCTTTCATTCCTTTAATGTTTCCTCATTCCTATTATTTCTCTGTCCACTTGGATGAATCTGCTTCTTATTAGCAAGACGGTTTCCATATTTGCTTTCAATCATACACCCTGGGAATACAGGATCCTGATATTCCCCCACTTCTCTGCAGGAATCTCTACACTCTGCTTGCCTGCTCCTCTGACTCTATGTTCCTAGTATAACTGTGAATAGAATCACCCATGATGTAGCATGGGCTTTTCACTCTACAGAGCACCTGAGATTCACCTTGGGAGCTTGGAGAAAAGCAGAATCCTGTCCTCAGAGGTTCTGAATCAGTGAGTCTGGCCTAAGACCGTACACTCTGTATTTAAAAAAGCATCCTAGATGGTTCTGATGCATGTGATCCAAGGAACACATTCTGAGAAACTCTGGTATAGCTGCTACAGCAAAGATAGCATACTACTGCATTAGTACATTTCTGAAAACACTGATGTATATACCAGTATTTTAAAAAAGTAGAAATTCTGGAAAAAGAAACAGTGCAAAAGTAGAAACAGAATTATGCAGTGATTTACTTAATTTCCCAGTAAAGCTAAAAATGAATGGAGTTATTACAATTAATGTTAGTGACATCATTTTTAAAGGTTTTTACCTTTTTCTGTGATTAATCTTCTGTGAATAATTGTTCACGGTGCTTTTACTTTACATTTATATACACATCAACCCCCCGGGGCACCTAATGATTTTTAAACCAACACTTAAATGCACTAGGATAGCTTATACCTTCAAAGAATCTTGAAAATTGTTTTGTATTGTTACATATTTGCTAATGTGAACAGCATTCTCTATACTATATGTCAGTTTTGTACATTAAGATTTCTCTATCAGGTTTTACTCTACAGCAGAAGTCAACAAACTTTATTTTGTAAAGGGCTACACAGTACAGTCTCTGTCACCAGTACTCAAGCCCGTTGCTGCGGTGGGAAAGCAGCCCCAGATAAAACATAATGAGTAAGAGTGGCTGTGTTCCAATAAACGTTTACCTGTGGTCATCAAATTCTGAATCTCATATTTTCATGGGCCATGAAATGTTTTTCTTTAAATTCTGTTTCAACCATCTACAGATGTAAAAACCAGTCTTACCTCATAAGCCACACAAAAACAGACAGTGGGTTATAATTTGTTGAACCCTGATTTTGAGTACTCTTATAGATTATAGTGATTAGAACATAGAGATTTCATTTCTTCTACCTAGATATATGGCACAAAAGAATGTAGGTCTTCAAGCAATCCATGATAAACTACCCTTTACAGCTGTGTCTTAAAGGAAAGGTAAGAAAAAAGATGAATCGTATAGCCTGGGATTGAGACCCAGCTGCTAGGTTTACCTCCACAGACACTGTCACCTTGAGCAAATTACTTCTCTTCCCTTAGCCTCACTTTCTTCACCTTTTAAATTGGGTTGACTCTTCTCACTTCACAGTATTACTATAAAAATTAAAAAGGTAATAGTACTCAGCACCATGCCTGGCACCTGAAGATGCTCCTTAATTATGAGCCTGTTTCCCTTTGGTTAAAATAAAGGTAACAGCTGCACTTTCCATTTATGGATTTAATACTGATTTTCAAAAAATCCTAGCATTCACTTATAATTACAGTTCTTAACATTGGCTGCATGTTGGAACTCTCTTGGGAAGATTTTTAAGCTTTTGATGAGAAAGTCACAACCCAGAACAATTAAATCAGTATCTCTGGTGGGGGAGTGAGGGTGTGACCCAAGCCTCAGAATTTTTAAAAATAAACTTCCCAATGTACAGCCAAGATTGCAAACCATTACCTTTTACCTTGCTATTTTTAAAAACTGAAACACTGGTACTTCAGTTGTGGTCATGCAAATGTTTGAGAAGTTAGTCAGCAGCTTAGTTGGCCATTTTTATCTCTGTCTCTAATAGCCTCCTCTTCCACTTCCTGCCCAATCCCCTTTCCTGACAGCCTCACTGCAAGCCATTGCTCCTGTTCTTTGTCACTGATCTCCTGCTGCATCTGATATCCTTCCCCCAACCTCAGAGCAGCCTCACACAAAAAGCCCAGGACGGACCTGGCTGGAGTGCACTGCAGAGGCAGATGCCTCAGCTGAGAATGAAGCGACTAGGGCCACGGCCACTTCTTTGCAGATGGTAAGCAAAAAAATAAAACTGCTAAAATAAAACTGCTTTGTCCTGCACAGAGGAGCTACCCAGAGGCAGTATTAGTGAGAACTCCACTCAGGGGAGCTATGTGACAGGAAGACACTGAAGGCCAGTTGGGCTGACCCCATTGGAGGTTATAGCTCTGAGTGATCTCACTGGTCCCAGGATTGACAGGAATGGAGTCCAAGCAAACAGCAGAGCCCAGAGATGTCACTTAGTAGCTAGTATTTATATTTAAATGATATTTTTCTTTAACTTTTATATTTGTTCATAACTTTACATTGGATACATTTTGTTCAAATGTATTTCATAACATTGAGTAGTAAGATTTGATTATTTTGTTAAATAAGTTATGCTTACTTTTTTCATAAAATGCTAATATTGCACTATCACTCACTCCTCCCAAAAAGCTGTTCTGTCATTTTCCCCAGCACTGTAATCACTACTTCTGTCTCTCCTGATGTGAGTCCTCCTTTAGAGGATCTCCTTCTGGCCACATCCACTGTCTCTGTAGGCAAAGCACCATGACCTAGAAGCTCCATGACCTAGAACTCTCTCAATTAGCACTAATGTTCCACCCAAACTGACCCCAGCTGAACCTTTCCTCTCTCACTTGCCAGGCCTTCACACACATTCACCAGTGTAAACAGTGTCCTCTCTTGCAGGGGCTGCAGACGGTTAGGTGAGGCAAGGACTCAGAAAATAAAGCATATTTGACTGACACCAGATCAATAAATCTTGAATTCAGAGACTCTGAAGGCAATATGAAGCAATGGACTCTGTTAAATGTAAAATCAGTAGTGGCAGAGCACTGCCATGAAATGAAAGTTAATATCTCAGAATCCTGACAGCCATCTGACACGTCATGATTTTTAATATTAGATAAAATCTGGGTACCTTTCATGTGCTTAAGGGAAGCCACTTTTTTTCCCTTCAGAATTATTTCTTCTAAGACAAATGCATTGACTACAGAGAACAACCTTTCATTTTTTTCCCCTTCTACTTCTCCCTATCCTGTTTTTCATAGCTCAATACATTCTCCATTTCCCGAGTTGTTTTTTTTTTCTTTTCACATTTCTAAAAGAATTGGCAAAACCTTTTTTTAAATAATCCATGGATTTAAAAATTCATAGTTGAGTACGTCGCACAGTAAGCCAAATAACAAATTTTAAATGAATATGCAATTTCCTTTTGCTTACTCGGAAACCAAGAATGATTGTGCAAAGGCAAAAACTGGTTGAGCAGGAATTCTCTGGCTGCTGCCGAGGGTGAGGCTTGCTATAAACATGTAAACAACTTAACAAATGAAGATACATTTGCCCAGATGCAACCTCTTACAGGAGTCCCACAATTCCGCTGTTCCTATTACATTTTCTTGAGGATAAAAAATTACTTTAAAAGCTATACATAAATTCTCATCTTAGGAAAACTGCTTGATTTTTGCCCTCCATATCCCACAGAAATATTACATTCCTAGGATGATTATGAAAACCTTAGTAACTATATTTCCAAATGTATTGCATTATTAAGACGTCACTTAGAAAAAAGTTCAAGCATTTTGGGTCGCTATTTTTGAGTTGCTGTGAAGCTTGATATATATGCCTTCTTGATACTGAATCTGGCAAGATAAGCAAAACCCCCACAGAACTTTAAAAACAGCTGCTAAAAAAAAAATTTTTTTAAAAACTCACAAATAAAACTTTTCTGAAACCAAGGAGAAAAGACTTAGATCTGCTCCCCTGTCTAGGTCTAGAGTGATGCTACCCATGAAAAGGGAAATAAAATGCTTTCTTACTTTGCCCTTATACCCTCAATCAGAGGGCGCTGAGAAACAAAATATGCATCCAAATTTTCAGTATGCACACTTCCACCCACCTCAGTTTCTCTGGAAGAGCCTGAGGGAACACACCAACTGATCAGTCACAGCTGTGGGCTCCCTGGCCTTGTACCAACATGGAATGTTCTGTCTCTCAGGGACAACAGTGACTTATGGAGGCTCTGCCAGTGAACTGGTAGTTCTGCCAGGCCCCCCAGCTTATCCTAGTACTACTAGCACCTTGGAGATTCGGAACTCACAGGGCTGTGCCCCATTAGGGGTTAGGGAGAGCCATATCCTCCAAATAACAACTGCTGCTGGTGTAAGCCAAAGCTAATGGATGATAAAGATACTGGCTCATACACAGGCAAAACATTGCTAATTTTATGTCTGCTCAAAGGGAAACTTAAAGGACTGCAAATCCCAGTGTTTTAGATAACCAACAGTGAAAGAAAAAATCACCAAACTCATTTCCTACCATCTTATTAGGGAAAGAGAGAGAAAAGCTAAAGTATGCACATTGCTCATTTGAATATCAAAGTGGAAAGAAAATTGCCTTTTTAAGTCTTCTCCTAGCAAATTTTATTAGAAAATTTGTACTTGGTCTAGGAAAGTAGCCACTTTGAATTCTGATGGCACCATAATTTCACACTAGGAGAGATGGCAAAGCAGTGAGCAGGCCTACCTTCTCACCTAGTAAAGTCATCTTCCCACATGGTTGTTCTTTCAGGTCATGGACCAATATATGCATGTCTATAGGAGTAGGAGATGATGTTTAAAAATGTATAAGCTCTAATGTACCTTTTATAAATCCTTCCACTGAGCTATTTTACATGTTAGTTTCCTCTAACCTTGGTTAGCTTCTGTCAGTCTCTTTATTTTTTATTTTTTATTTTTTTAATTTTTTATTATTTTTTGGGGGGTACACCAAGTTCAATCATCTGTTTTTATTGTCAGTCTCTTTAAATGTGACCAAACCGTGTGGCATGGCAAAACTAAATTTCTGGGACAGAAAAGCTAAAAATAAGGTTCTCCTCTGTATTCCAAACCTGTGAAGTTCTGCCAAGAGGCTTGCCACGAGCATCAGTCTCTTCACTTTTTAATACCAATAACTCCTACTTGAGAGAAAGTTACCAAGCTTTGTTTACTACGATCCTTAACTTGTTGAGATGTGCTTGGACACATTCCTGTACGTTAACCCAGCACCACCTGCACCCTTTTGCCTCTGTAGTAATGACTTATTCCTATTCTGAAGAACTACTCTAATCCCCATGATTTTTACTTTTATTTTATTAACTTTTCTTCTAAAACATGTATGTGTTTGGGAAGAAAAAGCACGAAGCTATAGTCCCTAAGGTTATTGATCAATCTAGCGAGTACTATTAACTCTAGTTTTATACTTTTCTCAATTTTGAGGTCTCATAGCAATTGTTGATAAATGTAAACTGTCACCCAGAAAACTCTTAGAAATGTCCTGGAAGCTGTTGGATTGTACTGGTGAGAACTCATCTGAAGGATTAGAACTCCCCAAAGAATAGGCAATCTCCATCTCATCATTCCTCCTTTTTTTATTTTTTGGAGGGTTATGGCTGTAACCCTCCAGATGGCTTTCTGAATAAATACTAATGATAAAGAAGGCTATTACCTTGCTTATTCCCTTGCTTGAAACCATCTCATACTGATTCACCATCTCATACTGATTCTCTCCAGAGTAATTTCTTTCTCAGAGAGCAATGAGGTCGAATGCTCAAATAAGTAAACCAGTCATGTGGGAAAAAGTATTCCCAAATAGAAATCCTTTCTATGTCTAGGAGAGGGAATGTTCTAAATGCTGTTTAACCATCTTGGAGGTGAGTTAGTTCATACAGAGCTCCACAACCTTAAAAGGATGTACATGATAAATAGCTTTAAGTTCAATCATAAATTGGCAAAGATGCCTCAGGAACACAGAATGTGCTTGAGAGTTTTCAATAAAGTGGTTATTTCTGTGGAAGTGTTTGGAGGACAGGAGGAAGGAAAAGAAAAGATGATCATTTCTGTTATGTCATTCACTTCTGCCATAACACCAACCAGTTCTCAAGGTATGATGATGTTATGGGTCTCTCTTGAGGAATCAGTATTCATAAACCCCTGCCCTTTAACGCTCCTCACCCGCAGAAGTCACTCAACAGAATCTGCTATGTGAATCAAAGACTTTTTGCCAGGATATTATACATATTATACATATTATACATATATTTGTAACATATCTATTTGTGGTTTGGTGTCATACACCTTGAGCCACACAAGGGTTTAACTTAAATAGGGACTTAGTGCATTATGCACATACGAGCGTTCAGTGACTAATTCTATTAAAAAATTGTGATGTACTGATTGCATTAAGAATATAGTACACTGCATTTACTTAACATAGAAGGTAAAATTAAGTTAGGTCTTGAACCAGATTTAAATTAAGAAAGATCTCATAGAAACATAGATCCATTGTATCTTGGGGGAAGTATCCGAGAGAAAAAGGAACAAACACTTAATGGTAAGACAACAAAATTAAAAGTTTCTGTTACCATTAATTTCCTGTCTGTTAAAGTTGTTGCAAAGTTTCAACCTAGATAAGCTATGGATCACAGCACAGAAAAAGCCATGTTTATAGACTGATATAGACTGGAATGGCCACTTGTGGAACTGAATAGCAGTTGCTGGGACAAAATTTCCCAGAAATCCCCAGCTAAAAGTACAAAATTTAGAGGGACTCAAATATGCAGCTTCCAAAAATGTACTCAAATATGGGCTTAGGTATAAATCAGAAAATTATTTCTGTTGTAATCATATGTAAGTATTTACATTATGCAAATATATTTAAAACCAATAAAAACCATTAGTTAGAATGTGGTTGGGAGTCACAATTGGTCCAGTTAGTGGAAGCCCATGGTATGACAAGGGAATAATATAAGCTGAGACTGGAGAGGGAAGATGGGACTGTATTATTTGTAGAGCTTCTAATCCCTAAATTGGAAAACTTATTCTTAACTCAGTGGCAAGGAAAAGTCATTGATGGTTTTAAATACAGAATGTACCATATAGTAAAGATACTGTAAGGACAGTACCAATGGTAATAGGATAATGCCAAAGATGGTTCCAATAAGGATGGTAGCAATAATAATAGTTTCAGAGTTGCCTACTTATAATAACTACACAGATATAAAAAGTATTCTTGGAATAAATCCTATAATAAAACATTAAATCTTTAATAGGTTTATAACCTGCCCGAGGTCTATGCAAATTTCTGTTCTTACATGACCACAGCCCATTTGCACTTCCTTTTCCTCCTGACACTGGACAGAAAGTAGCACGTGTTAGGGTTGAGCTGAAAAAAATTCTTCAGGCTTCAAGCAAGTATTGAACTTGAATGGTGCATATTGGTAAGGCCAGAAAAACTCAAAGAATAAGAGCAAGATGAGTAATTAATATTAATTGGTGTCAATTGCTGTTTTTCCTAAAAACAGATCATGCTGAGGAAGCAATGGTATGGTGTAGGCTGAATATATGCCAACAGCTTTCTTGAATTTCATTAACCTTATATTTTTTTTTTAAAAATTGAACATCATTTTATTTTATTCAAGAAAATTGATCAGGGGAAACAGCTTTGCTTTATGAGATAATGTTGCATTGGATTGTTGGCTTTTGTGTGGCTGTCTGGATTTGGAAGGGGCTGTTCTCACTTGGCTCTGTTTTCTAACATGAAATGAGCCTTGAAGATTAACCAGCCATGTGGTATGTGTGGTATGTACACCCCCAATATCATATGTTGTCTTGTACTTACTGTCAACAGGAATCTCTTATATTTTATCTACTCATATCATTTGCCTCACATTCATACTGAAACTTCATATCATCACAGAGCCAGAAAATTGCAGCAACTAATTATGAAACAATGTCCACTGTGTGTGAAAAATTCCTATTGGCCAGTTTAATACCTGTCTGTGCAATCCTGTCACAGCTAATGCATTGGACGGCCTTTCACATCCAAAATAATATAGCTCCCTCCCTGGGCAAAGTCCAAAAATAGCATGAAATTCAGGAATTTGCCACAGGCCAACAGCTAATTTTCAGGGGCTTTTTCCCTCACTTAACATGATAAAATTACACGTACATCATTAGTTCTTCTTCTTGGAGTTAAAGAAAAAAAAATGTATATGCTAGTAAAACACTGTCAAGATGTTTTTATTTTTATTGATATTATTATTGTTAAAAAGTCTGACTTTCACAGAAATCAAATAGTCCCACCGAAATCAGTCTGTTTTGTAAATTATTCAATAAATATTTATTCTTAGAACCATTACATAGAGCTGTTCTCCTTGTATCCCTCCTTTAATGCACTTACAAAGAGATTCATCTTAAGTGGGCTGTGACTTTATTCTCAACTTGTAGGCTCTGACAACATTCAGTCTCGAAAAGACCATTGAGATGTAAATTGAGGACTATATCAGCTCAGAGAGCTGAGGGTTACTTCTGTAGTTTCTTGGTTGCTGTTTGTGATTGTGTTAGATTAATTTCAAACCCTAATTCCATGTCTTTTCTTCTTGTCTTGTCAAACAGAATTTTAACTAAATCATCCATTTAAATATTTTTACATTTTTCCATGGACAGTGCACAAAATTTGCAAAACTGAATCTGAAGAAGATGTTGTGCTTTACAGTCTGAAGAAATGTACAGTCTATTCTCAGTTACCAGTTTACATGGATTTACTAAGCTAGATTGTGCTCAACTTGCAAATTATTTTTAAAAGATCATTTTCACTCAGTTATTTGGAACTCTAGATGTGGTTCCTGTCACCAAACAATCCCACTTCAAGTACAGCATTTATCATTGGAGAGAAAGGCTCTGAAAAATTGGGGCCCTAGAAGCTTCTGGGAGGTATGGATATTCTGGTAGGAGGAGGGAAACTTAGAAGGGTGTGTGGGTCTTGGGGGAATGATCTCAAGGGTGCACATATGCAGACCTACGAGACAATGGATCCAATGTACAAATGACAGGAGTGTAGCCCTAGCAGAAGGGATGTAGGGGGGCAAGCATTTAGGAGTACAGCAGGGGATCCATACTTAGCAGCTGAAGTTTCTGGTGAGAGTTGATGGGCTTTGTGTGTTAGCCAAGAGAAAATGTAAATTATGGATTTTTTTTTTCTAACTAAGCCACCCAACAGAATACTCTTTGTGTTTTTCCACCATTATAGGCACTTAACTTGAAAATTTAGTCATACTTTGATGTATGCCTAAACACGTTACATATTAAGATCTAAACCACATCAACTTTAACTCTTCTTAAGTCATCTCCAAAGAATTTTCCTTTTATTTTCTTTCCCATAGTAGGATGATACTGCCACACATTTACACAGAATTTTGTTCTTTTTTACACACTTCATATCCACTGTCTACTATTTTCCTGGCTTTACAGCAACTTTTGAAGATATAAAGATGAATAAAATGCTGTGTTTGCTTTCAAAGTCCTCATTAAAGGTAAGTGCGTGAGATATTGAAGGATCAAGAAATAATTATAATGCAGTGTAAAATGTGAATAACTGAATATACAAGTGAATAATAATAATAATATCTATATTAGCCTTTACTGTACAATAAGCACTCATATTTTGTTTTTTAATTGAATCCTGATAACTACCCAATGATGGAGGCATTATTATTATTTTAAATATGAGGCCTCGGTTGAGGCACAGGGAAAGGAAATGACTTATCCAAGGTAATGCAGCTACTAAAAGATGGTATTAAGCAGTCTGGCTCCAGAGCACCAAGTTAGAGGGCCTCAGTTCAGAAGAGAGAGTGATTCAGCTCTTCCCTGGGGATGGTTTTGAAAAATGAATAGAAGTTAGCAAAGTCAATGGGGCCTGAAACCAAGGGGCTGGAGAAGAGTGTTTCAGGAAGAGGAACAGCCTGGGAAGGCATAGAAACTAGACAGAATCTTGAAACTATAAATAGTTCAAAAACTCTAAACCTAAAAGTAGGAAGCAATAAATAGTGAAAGATGCTGAGCTACTGACTGAAGCCTGAATGGCTTTCAAGGAGCTTAGGCTTAAGATTGAGGGCTAGATGGAGACGGGGAAGTGTGTACTGGGAGAAGTGAAGGGCTCACACAGGGAACAAATGGGAGTGTGGGCAGATCCAAGACAAGGAGATAGTGATGTGCTGTTGCACTGTCCAGCAGAGAGAAGACGAGGGCCTGGAGAACATGGGTGCAGATGCAAAACAAATCTCAGAGGACATAACAGATTTGGATAGTAATTTGAGCTTGAGAGAGCTGAAGCAGACTAGACTGGCTCTAGGAGCTTGCTCTGGTGACTGTGAGGATGGTGGTACAATTGTAAATAATTAACTGCTGATGAAATCATTTCCACTGAAGACATAGAAATTGGAGGTTTCTTTTGAAAATGGAACAAAAATAATGAACTCCTTTAAGTTTTCTGAAATGTCAAATCCATTGCAACTTTGCTGACATAGTTATCTAATAGCTTGGAAACTATTACACAACTGCAAGGGAAAAACACAGCACCATTGTGCCAAAATAACTCTTTTTACATTACATTAGTCATCATTATATAAGAGCTTTTCTTCCCCTCCTTTTAAGAGCTTATATTAAATAATACTAATTCTTAGTTTCTTTATCCACAAAATAAAGACACAGTGTCTATAACAGCACAATCATGTACTGCAGAGTTTTGCAACCTTGGTTCTAGAAGAGATACTTTTTCTGTCGGTAGATCACCAGTCTTTCCTGAGGATAGGGCCAGCTTCAAATAAAATACCCAACATGTTCATATCAGTTATCAAAGGGCTCTTCTACAGAGATTTGTGGAACAAAATACAGAAATCAGTACTCCAAAATGCAAATCAAAACTACAATGAGTTATCACCTCACGCTGGTCAGGATGGCCACCATAAACAAGTCTACAAATACCAAAATGCTGGAAAGGATGTGAAGAAAACGGAACCCTCTTACACTGTTAGTGAGGATGTAAATTGGTACAGCAACTATGTAGAACTGTATGGAGGTTCCTTAAAAAAAACTAAAAATAGAATTGCCATATGATCCAGCAATCCCACTCCTGGGCATATATCCAGAGAAAACTCTAATTCAAAAAAATACATTCAGGGACTTCCTAGGTGGCACAGTGGTTAAGAATCCACCTGCCAATGCAGGGGACATGGGTTCAATCCCTGCTCCAGGAAGATCCCACATGCCTCGGGGCAACTAAGCCCATGTGCCACAACTATTGAGCCTGTGCTCTAGAGCCCATGAGCCACAACTACTGAGCCCGTGTGCTGCAACTACTGAAGCCCATGTGCCTAGAGCCTATGTTCCACAACAAGAGGAGCCACGGCAATAAGGAGCCTGCACACCACAACGAAGAGTAGCCCCCACTTGCCAAAACTAGAGAAAGCCCATGTGCAGCAACGAAGACCCAACACAGCCAATAAATTAATTAATTAATTAAAAAAAATACATGCACCCCACAGCAAAAGCCATTCTAAGAGGGAAGTTTATAGTAATACAATCCTACCTCAAAAAACAAGAAACATCCCAAATAAAATACCTAAACTTACACTTAAAGCAATTAGATAGAAGAACAAAAAAAACCCCAGAGCTGGCAGAAGGAAAGAAATCATAAAGATCAGAGCAGAAATAAATGAAGAAGAAATGAAAGAAACAATAGCAAAAAATCAACAAAACTAAAAGCTGTTTCTTAGAGAAGATAAACAAAATTGATAAACCATTAGCCAGACTCATCAGGAATAAAAGGAAAAAGACTCAAATCAACTGAATTAGAAATGAAAAGAGAAGTAACAACTGACACTGCAGAAATACAAAGGATCATAAAAGACTACTGCAAACAACTATATGCCAATAAAATGGACAACCTGAAAGAAATGGACAAATTCTTAGAAAAGTACAACCTTCCAAGACTGAATCAGGGAGAGATACCAAATATAAACAGACCAATCATGAGCACTGAAATTGAAACTGTGATTAAAAATCTTTCAACAAACAAAAGTCCAGGACAGATGGCTTCGCAGGTGAATTCTATCAAGCATTTAGAGAAGAGCTAACACCTATCCTCCTCAAACTCTTCCAAAATATAGCAGAGGGAGGAAGACTCCCAAACTCATTCTACGAGGCCACCATCACCTTGATACCAAAACCAGACAAAGATACAAAAATAGAAAATTACAGGACAATATCACTGATGAATATAGATGCAAAAATCCTCAACAAAATACTAGCACATTAAAAGGATCATACACCATGATCAAGTGGGGTTTATCCCAGGAATGCAAGGATTCTTCAATATATGCAAATTAATGTGATACATCGTATTAACAAATTAAAGGATAAAAACCATATGATACTCTAAATAGTTGCAGAAAAAGCTTTCAACAAAATCCAACACCAAGTTTTGATAAAAACTCTCCATAAAATGGGCATAGAGGGAACCTACCGCAACATAATAAAGGCCATATATGACAAATCCACAGCAAACAGCATTCTCAATGGTGAAAAACTGAAAGCATTTCTGCTAAGATCAGGAACAAGATAAGGGTGCCCACTCTCACCACTATTATTCAGCATAGTTTTGGAAGTCCTAGCCATCGCAATCAAAGAAGAAAAAGAAATAAAAGGAATCCAAATTGGAAAAGAAGAAGTAAAACTGTCACTGTTTGCAGATGACATGATACTATATATAGAACATCCTAAAGATGCCACCAGAAAACTACTAGAGCTAATCAAAGAATCTGGTAAAGTAGCAAGATACAAAATTAATGTACAGAAATCTCTTGCATTCCTATACACTAACCACAAAAAATCGGAAAGAGAAATTAAGGAAACACTCCCATTTGCCACTGCAACAAAAAGAATAAAATACCTAGGGATAAACCTAACTAAGGAGGCAACAGACCTGTGGCAGAAAACTATAAGACACTGATGAAAGAAATCAAAGATGATACAAACAAATGGAGAAATATACCCTATTCTTTGAGTGGAAGAACCAACATTTTCAAAATGACTATACTACCGAAAGCAATCTACAGATTCAATACAATCCCTATCAAATTACCACTGGCAGTTTTCACAGAACTAGGAAAAAGAACTATACAATTTATATGGAAACACAAAAGACCCCGAATAGCCAAAGCAACCTTGAGAAAGAAAAACAGAGCTGAAGGAATCAGACTCCCTGACTTCACACTATACTGTGAAGCTACAGTCATCAAAACAGCATGGTACTGGCATAAAAACAGAAATATAGATCAATGGAACAGGACAAAGCCCAGAGATAAACCCACACACCTATGGTCACCTTATCTTTGACAAAGGAGGCACGAATATACAATGGAAAAAAGACAATCTCTTCAATAAGTGGTGCTGGGAAACTGGACAGCTACTTGTAAAGAATGAAATTACAACACTCTCTAACAGCATACACAAGAATAAAGACCTAAATGTGAGGCCAGACACTCAAAAACTCTTAGAGGAAAACACAGGCAGAACACTATATGACAGAAATGACAGCGAGATCCTCTTTGACCCACCTCCTAGAGTAATGGAAATAAAAACAAACAAATGGGACCTAAGGAAACTTAAAAGCTTTTCCACAACAAAGGAAATCATAAACAAAATGAAAAGACAACCCTCAGAATGGGAGAAAATATTTGTGAATGAAGCAACTGACAAAGGATTAATCCCCAAAATATACAAGCAGCTCATGAAGCTCAATATCAAACAAAGCAAACAACCCAATCCAAAAATGGGCAGAAGACCTAAATAGATATTTCTCCAAAGAAGACATACAGGTGGCCAACAAACACATGAAAAGATGCTCAACATCACTAATCATTAGAGAAATGCAAAGCAAAACCACAATGAAGTGTCACCTCACACTGGTCAGAATGGCCATCACCAAAAACTCTAAAAACAATAAATGCTGGAGAGGGTGTGGAGAAAAGGGGACCCTCCTACATTGTTGGTGGGAATGTAAATTGATACAGCCACTATGGAGAACGGTTTGGAGGTTCCTTAAAAAACTAAAAATAGAACTATCATATGACCCAGCAATCTCACTACTTGGCGTATATCCTGAGAAGATGTGGTACATATATACAATGGAATATTACTCAGCCATAAAAAAGGAATGAAATTGAGTTATTTGTAGTGAGGTAGATGGACCTAGAGACTGCCATACAGAGCAAAGTAAGTCAGAATGAGAAAAACAAATACCATATTCTTTTTTTTCTTTAAGAACTTTTATTGCAATACAACTGACATACAATAAACTGCATATCGAATACCATATTCTAATGCATATATATGGAATCTAGAAAAATGGTATTGATGAACAGAGTGGCAGAGCAGGAATAAAGATGCAGATGTAGAGAATGGACTAGAGGACACAGTGGGGGAAGGGGAAACTGGGATGTAGTGAGAGAGTAGCAATGACACACATAAACTACCAAAGGTAAAATAGCTAGCGGGAAGCTGCTGCATACACAGGGATATAAGCTCAGTCCTTTGTGATGACCTAGAAGGGTAGAATATGGAAGGTGGCAGGGAGGCTCGAGAGGGAGGAGATATGTGGATATATGTATACATATAGCTGAGTCACTTTGTTGTACAGCAGAAACTAGCACAACATTGTAAAGCAATTATACTCCAATAAAGATGTATTTTGAAAAAAAACACATGCACCCGAAAGTTCACTGCAGCACTATTTACAACAGCCAAGACATGGAAGCAACCTAAATGTCCACTGACAGAGGAATTGATAATGAAGATGTGGTACACATATACAGTGGAATACTACTCAGCCATAAAAAAAGAATGAAATTGTGCCATTTGCAGCAACATGGATGGACCTATTGCTTATATGTGGAATCTAAAATATGATACAAACAAACTTATTTACAAAATAGATACAGACTTACAGACATAGAAAACAAACTTATGGCTATCAAAGGGGAAAGGGGATAGGGGAGGGATAAATTACATTTAGGATTAGCAGATACAAACTACTATATATAAAATACATAAACATTAAGGTCTTATTGTATAGCACAGGGTAACTATATTCAAATCCTGTAATAAACCACAATGGAAAAGAACATATATATATGAATCACATATATACATATATGTGTGTGTATATATATATATATATGAATCAGTTTGCCTTATACCAGAAACTAGCACAATATTATAATTCAACTATAGTTCAATAAAAATTCTTTTTAAAAAATCAGTACCCCATGAAACTTAGAAATTCTCCATGGGACTCTGTTAAATGCTTTTTGATTATAAGCTAATTTTAGTTCATTTTCTTCTGAAAGAAATCTGGGATGAATGCTTATAAATCCTGAGAATAATCAATCATGAGAAAATTTACTCCTTACCTTATTTAGAGACATGATAAGGAATGATTTTTTTTTTTAATGTCCTTGATTGATTTTAGGGGTGTGGACCTTGAATGGAGAAGGAAGTTTAATTAGAACAATCTTGTAATGATCCAGGTAAAAGAGGGGTCAAAATGTCAAGAAAAAACAAAACAAAAAACAGAAGTCCCTTTCACATTATATTTAAAAGATGACTATATTACCCCTTCTCAATACATTTTTAATCTGCATACTTTCACAAGTTCCCAAAGCACTAATACTAATACTAATTCTAGCCCACAAATGCCAGAGTTTATAGAGCCTCCAAGGTTTCAGACTGAAATAAAAGACTGGTGTAATCAATCAAGCAAGCAAGAGTTTCATCGATTCAAATAATGTTACTCAGTGCAGTGATTAGCACACAATAGGTGTTCACAGCCATAAACCCAAAGTGACATAGCCCCAAACCATTTGTGTACCCGTCTGAAGCCTAGTGATTTGTCTGTGTATATATACACAAGTGTTCTTTATTCAAGTGTTCTTAAGCACAGATTTTTTTCCTCTAAAGGACAAAACACCCTACAGGGAAACTTACTGTAATGAATTAATCAAAGATGCTAAACTGGACAGTTCTGCTTAAAGTCTTTGTCCCTGACACCAGTAAGAGGCAAGGAATGTACTATTTCAGACCTCATCAGTACAGCTCAGAAATCTAGGAGCATCTTCCCAACAAGATACTTGGGTTCAGAAGAGTAAATCCTTAATAGTTACTGTCAGCTGGGTTTGGTAGACAAGAGAGAAGAGAAGAGAAGAGAAGAGAAGAGAAGAGAAGAGAAGAGAAGAGATATGCATATCATTTAATTTGTAAATTAAAAGCTCTTCTGCTGCTGTTATAAGGTTAAGAAAAGCAATATCTAATTTTGATAATTCTAAAGACCTAGATACCACTAAAAGGCAATGCAGATGAAAACTAGATTCTAGACTTCTGTGGAAGAACAAAATATTTTGTTATGTGCAAGACAATACAAGGGAATTGAGTTTTTAAAAAATCTACAAGAAATGAAGAATTTTTGGACAGTGTTAAGTCTCTGCGAGAATAATCATAGTATTTATGTAAGGCCCATATAATTTGGGGCCAAACAATAAGCACACAGGAGGAAAGATCTTTTTATTTCCAAAATAATTTGTTGGATTAAAAGCTTTACATATCTTAAAATATTTCCATTCTAATTTCTTTGACCAAAATTTCATTTACATATGTAATAAAATATTTAGCAATATAAAAATAAACCCAGCTCCTACTCAATCATTTGTGAAGAGGAAATCTTAAACACATTCAAAGGACAATGAACCAGTTGTACTACCTAGTAGTTATATATCTCAATATAAGATTAAAATTCTTATTCCTAAACTCTTGATTGAGCCAAAATATGACAGTTAGAGGAAAGAGAGGATATAGTCGTTGGCAATGATACAAAAGAGTGGCAACTAAAGAGGCTCAAGTCTCTCCCCGTTATAGAGGGCCCTCTAAAGAGTTCTTGGACTTTGGACCTTAAACATTACCTTTGGATATCTATTTCCATGCTCAAGCCAGCTCCTTTATCTAAATATTTCTTTAGCATTAACTGCCTAAACAGGAATACTATTTCACCTCATTTCCACACCCCCACCCCAACTGTTTATTAACACTGGGGGAAAAAATTCAGGCATCTGGGAGGTTTTCAGACTGTTACTGTCACAGTGACAGAGCAGCTATAAATGTTGGCAGGGATGTGACTTGCCTTGCAATAAGAATCTGTCACCTGCAAGGCAGACAGCAATATACTAGTTATATATCTAGCCTGAGTTGTCAAAAATGAAATGCAAAAGGTTGGTTTGTGTGCATCTAAGGATATTTACCTTTATCAAATAGCTTTGTTTGGTTTCTCATGGGTCCAGATTTTAAAAGATCTAGAATTGTATCTTGTTTTGATAACTTTGTTTTTAATTTATCAGTTGTGTTTTCTAGAGACAATCCAAAAAGACTTCTGAGGTGCTGCTACCCAAACATTTTTCCAGATGGAGGACTGTGAAGCAGCATAATTAGGGAGGTGATTTCCATGCTCTGATATCAGCCTAGAAACAATTCTTCTATACATTTATATTTACATATTAAAATTTGCAAAGCACTTTAATGTGTATTATTTCCTGTGGTCTTTGAAGATAGAAGATGACAGAGCAGTAGAGAGAAAAAACATTGAACTGAGCAGCAAGATATCCAGCTTCCAGGAAGGGTCATATTATCACAGGTAGAAATGTGGGTTCCATGTAGTTCTAACATTCTGCCATTCAAGGCAGCGCAGACATGGCTCTCATAGAGTGAATTTCCTTGCTCTACACTAATGAGAACAGAAGGCTAAGAGAGTTTAAGTGATGTGGCCAAAAGCATATGTCTAACATGTGTCAACCTAGCCTGATTCCAGGCATTTGGATGTAGCCTCCGCTAGGCTACCCCACCCTTTCATGGAACCAGTAAGAAGGTCAGCAGGCAGTGTCAGTGGCCCTTACTTAGGGTTAGCAGATTTAGCAAATAAAATTATAGGCTGCCTAGTTAAATTTGAATTTTGGATAAATAAAGAATATATTTTTAGTTTAAGTATGCCCCTGCATAATATTTTAGATATACTATTTTTAAAGTATTTATTATTTATCTGAAATTCAAATTTAACTGGGTATACTGTATTTCACCTGGCAACCCTACCTTTGCTCCATGAATGACAGAGGTTTTAAGGCACCTGCTGCCTTCAAGCACCTCTAAATTCATGTGAGTATACTATGCCTCTCCTTTAGACACTAAAACTTGTCCAATCCACAGGACCTCCTCCCTCCAGAATACTGGTGCTCTGGAAAGAAGGGACACTTTCCTATCCCTAAGCTACCTTGACAGGTCTATTTGTCCATCTTTCTTCTGCCAGCCCTATTTCTGAATCTAGGGATCATATTTCTGGCCTCCTTCTACCACCAGCAGATTCCTCCACTTGATTCATCTTTTGTCTGACACTACAACTGTCCCTGAACTGTAGTCTGAACACCGACTTGTTCTCCATTCCTCCAGATTGTATCTCTAATTCCAGATTCGTAGCATATGTTTTGGAAACAGATGGATACTGGCCACCTCAATTAGCACTTAGACTATATCCCTAGTATGGGAACTCTCCATTAGGGTGGTCCTGCTACCTCCCCCTGCCAAGACTTTTCAAGCTTCCGAATATCACCCCTCACTCTCAGTTTGGTGCCCTGCCACTCCCATCTCACATCAGAGCTAACGCCATACACAGCAGTTAGCCTGATGTATGGAATAAGAATTAGTCTAGAACCTTTGCTTTTATATAAAATGGTCCACATATTCACAATTGGCTAGAACTATGCTGGCCAAGAGGGTAGCCACCAGCCACTAGTGGTTATTTAACTTTAAAGTAATTAAAAATAAATAAAATTAAAAACTCAGTTCCTTAGTGGCACTAGCCACATTTTAAGTGCTAAATGGTCACAAGTGCCTCCTGACCACTGTGCTGATCAGAACAGAGATGGGAAATTTCATTGTCACAGAAAGTCTGAAGAGGGCTGCTCCAGACAAAGGGTCGAGAAACTTGCTCAGTAAAGGGCCAGATAAGACATATTTGAGGCTCTGGGCCATAGTGTCTCTATTTCACATACCTCTTTGTATTTGTACAATGCTTTAAAAAGTAAAAAAGTAAACACTATCCTTACCCAGTGGTCATATAAAAATTGTGCGTTTGCCAGATTTAACCCTCATGTCACAATCTGCCAATCTCTCCTCTAGACCATTCTCCTCACTGGAAAAGTCAACGTGTCCACCTTCCTATTTTTCTTTTTATTGGCAAAATTATCTCCTGAAGTACCCCTCAGTTTGCTCTGCTGGCTATAATCATTCCACCTCAGGTCCTTAACTTGCCTCCACTTTAAATCTATTCTTTTAACATCACACAGAATAATCTTTCATACAGTTTTCCCTGTGAAAGGATTGAAGGCTTTACAATTATTTTTACCTTGGGAAGTCTTATCTTTCAAAAACCAGATCTCCTCTCTGAATTACCCGAACACAGCCCTGAGACCATGTGACAAAGTGTTTGCTAAGTGACTGAGTACTTATCTTACATTTCATAATATCATGGAATACTAGAAAACAAACAAAAAAAACCTTGTAAAGCTTTTTAGTACAGCCTGATTGAATGAGCATATGAATTATATACATGTTTTTCACATATTCTATAATCTGTAAGCTATATGATACATAACCATGCAACATATTGCCACACTAACATAGAAAACAAAGGGGGTTATTCTATTCTTTCACACTGTTTAAGGTTTTTCTTACTTTGTTTTTTCTACAAAGTAAAGACAATTGGAGAAAGAAAGGAAAAATAGGGGATATGAAGCTAAAACCTACTTTTTAGGATGCAACAGACAATGTGGGTTTAATAGAAGAATACAGCATTCAGTATTTTTAAAGTTGTATATGAACCCTGTCAATCCACCTATAGCTACAGCCAGCTAATAAAAGTGTAAAAATTGCTTTTTAGTCATTACTTACCCTAACCCCATTTTTCTCTCCTGCTTGGAAGAAATGAATGAGGAATCCGGCTTTATTCGACTCTAGACCAATACAGATGTTCTTTTAAAGCAAAAGCAACTGACTGACAATCAGACAAAAACCATCATATTCTCAAAATCTGTATCTTTGTCCTCCATGTTTGACCTTACACTAAATATATGTTACTTTTCAAGGCTCTCTGAGAAGGACAGGATAGTTGCATCATAATACAACTCTTCCACAGACAATTCAGTTTATGTCCCCAAGATCTGATTATATATGCAACTCTCTTAACATTTCTTCCTTCATGTGGAAAGATACACCCACCTTCATTCAGGGATTTAATTTACTTTGAAAATTGATTTCATTTAACATGCAGCATGATCTCAATATTTAACAGCTGTATTAACAGGAATTGATTTACTTACTGAACAGTTCTGTTAAAAGCTAGAAATCGGATATCTTATCTCTACAAAATGTAAGAGGGTACAAAAATATACTGAGGTGTAAAGTGTAATGGAGCTGAAAAGTAAAAACTTAAAGATCAATTAGTTGGCATCTAATGTTTACAAGACATTGTCTGGGATATATTTTGAATTTCTTTTGTAAGAATCTTACCTCTATCATTTGATACAAGCTCTAAGTAGAAGGTAGAGAGACACGGGATAATAATTCACTAAAATAGGGTATCACATTTTTCATGGTACAAGGAAATCATAATTTACCAACAACTGGATTGTTTTCATTATTTGGTTTTCTTTGTGTGAATTATGATGCTGGAAACTGTACTAGTTACTGACAGACTAAAACACCCAGGACTTGGCAACCTCATTTTCTAAAAGTTAATCAGGAGAGGGAAGGCACTGGGTAGATTATAAATTCCGCAAGAGTGAACAAAGAGGCCCAATTCAGCCTCTTCTCTTCAGGCAGGGACCCCGCCCTCTGCAACTGCAGGACACCATGTTGATAGCCTAGGCTGTGCCACCAAGAGGGAGTGACAACAAGTCACTATTAGATTTCCACATGAATAAGGCCACTTTGCAATTCTTTTGCAGAGAGCTGACAGATCTGATTATAGCGACCGGCTGCCCACCTGCAAGAAGAAACTGATGTGCACAAGGAAATTGCTATGGTTTATGGAGACCTGCTGGAAACATGGAATGCCAATTTCTGCCACACAGGGCAGGACTGCCAAAGGTTGTCAGGGCAGGTGAGACTGATCTTTATTTAGAGAATTCAGCGACTTTCTCTATCTGAAAACTGTTTTAAAAAAGAAAACTACCAAAACTCATTTCATACAATCCCTGGGTAGAATGTAAAATACAACTTCAAAAGTAAGAGCTGGGTGACACTTTACGTTATCGATGAACAATGTGGTCAGTTGCCAAAAGGTTTTCGACCTCCCTACAAGGTGTTATAAACCTACAAACCTAAATACTGGCTTACAGAATGCCTCAGAGATCTAAGTTAGCAGAAGCTCACCACCTTGGTAAGACTTAACTGTCACTATTTTACATTGTGATTTAGAGAGAATTGGCTGATTAGATTAAGGTAACTCCTTGAGTGTGCATGGAGAAGTTAAATCAAGAAGAAAAGCAAGGAGGAATGATTTGTCAACTTGAAAATTTTATGGTTACAAAAAATGTTGGAATGGAAAAGAATGATATAATGTCAAATGTGCACAGAAGGCTGGTAGTCTGCATGGAATCTAAACTAAGAAAGAGGAATGGGAGAATAGGGGTTTATAAATATGGTTCTGCAATATCCAGGGGGAATGGTGCTCTGACTCTATCAGCTGGTACTGATTCAGTGGGCAGAAAAAGCTTCCAGTGTGGAAAAGAGCAATTCACTATGTTTCCCAGTGTTCCCCAAACTGTGTTCCCTAGAGCACAAGTCATTTGATTAAAACCAAACAAACAGAAAGGTTGATCATCTCGTAACTTTAGAAAACATTGTACGCTACATACTCCAGTACAGACTGATATTGGACATTACCATATTACGACCTCTAGGAGAATTTCTAAGAAAACTTGTTAACTTTATTTAACCAAGAATTTTTCCAATTTATTTCACCACGTGGGTGCCCAGACTCTGCAACATCAAACAGCTTGAGCATTCCATGAAACTATGACCTTTGACATGTTAAATATGAAAAGATTCCTCATAAACCGATTCCTTTTCCCTAACTGCTCGCTTAGCAAGGACTCCTGTGATCATAATGTGGGGTTTGGTATGAATCTACCTACTTGCAAAGCAAAGCCCACCTAGAAGGTCTGTTCTTGATTTTGGGCTAGGTATGTGTCTGACTCCTTCTCCAGGGCCATCCTGCTGCCAGATTAATTGCTAACATGAGCTCTGAAAACAACTGAGGTCCTAAAGCACAGTTCTTGATTTATTTTCATATTTCCTCTATCTCTAACAATCCTTTCCTGTTTCCTTAGGAAAAACTGGATACATTTAGAAAGGGGTAAAGAGAGAAAGGAGAAATTTTATCAGTGCATCCTAATAGTTAAACAAACAAACAAATGAAAAAAAAAACAAAAAAAACAAAAACCCAGCCTATTAAGACCTTACTTATGAGAGAGGAAGAAATGGGCAGGAGAAGCAATAAAAGCTACAAATTGCCTCTTTGTGCTGTCTGGACTCCGTGGTATAACCTAGTGCAGCATTTCTCAACTACAGGTTTCAACCCACTAACAGTGAGCTATGCCCAGCTAATTGTAACTCATAATGAAATGCAGGAGTGTGTGAATTAGAACCTGATGGTTAGACTTGCTGGAGTTGACACACATTTTTTTTAAAGGGACAGAGAGTAAATGATTCAGGCTTTGTGGAGCCAAGAAGCAAAACTGAAGATGTTACACAGGTACTTATATAACCATTTAAAATGTAATCAATTAAAAAATGTAAAATCTATTCTTAATTCATGGGCAGTAAAAGGAAAGAAAAAAAAGCAGCTGATCGAATTTAGTCCACAGGCTTTAGTTTACTAGTCTCTGGTGTAGAGCATGGGCTCCAGAGTCAGATGATCAGGGTCCTGGAATCATCTGTAATCAGCTGTGAGACTGTTGTTGGGAAGTACTTAATCTCTTTCTCAGTTTTTTCACCTATAAAGATGATAATAACATCCCCTATCTCAATTGATAGCTGTGAGGACAACTTAGTTAATACATGTGAAGCATTAGAACCCTGCCTGACAGTGAGTGCTCAATAAATGTTTACTATTATTTTTTATTTTTTAAATTATTTTTTAATTAATTAATTGGCTATGTTGGGTCTTCATTGCTGCATACAGGCTTTCTCTAGTTGCCGCGAGCAGAGGCTACTCTTCATTGCAGTGTGTGGGCTTCTCAGTGCAGTGGCTTCTCTTGCTGTGGAGCATGGGTTCTATGCACAGGGGCTTCAGTAGTTGTGGCATGTGGGCTCAATAGCTGTGGCTCATGGGCTCTAGAGAGCAGGCTCAGTAGTTGTGGCACGTGGGCTTAGTTGCCCTATGGCATGTGGAATCTTCCCGGACCAGGGATCGAATCCGTGTCCCCTGCATTGGCAAGCAGATTCTTAACCACTGCACCATTAGGGAAGTTCTACTGCTATTTTTTTAAATAATCTAATTCATAATAGTCCAAATAGCAACAGACCTTGAGATGCACCAAGCTCTTTAAATGATAAAATCAGAGTGGAGTTTGGGTTTAGTGCACCAGAAACCTGAGAAATGTGGTTAATATGAGAGCTTTCTCTGTCACCGGTGTTGCTCTGCAAAAGCAGTAAGAGCCACTGACCCAATAGACGAGGATACTTGGGTTCTAATTATAGTCTTGTCCTGATTCTTACACATGCAAGATGACTAGTCAGTTTGTATCTCATTTTCCTCAGACACAAAACAGACTTTACAATACTTTACAGTTCAGGAAGTATGTGGGTGAAATAAGATATTAAGTATAAATGTATTATGGAAAAGCACTGCTCGGTTCCAGACTGTAATTAAGTATTTAATATAACTTGGATGTTTCTCTGTTTACTCTAGGAGAGCTACCAAGTTTTGTAGTAGATCCGAGAAGGGCGCTCCTAGGAGAAAAATTGTCCATGATTGTGTTGCGGGCAAACCCTCAACTGTGGCTGAAAAACCTCCTTGAGCATGCAGCCTGATGTTTTGCAATTTTTATGGTCTGAATACTAAACTGAGCACAAAATCTATATCCCCTTCCAATCTCTTTAAAATAAATATATATGTTCCTGTAACATCATAGGGAAATAAGAACCAATGTCATTCACATTTTTGAAATTTTAGAAATTCCTTTAAGGATAGAAAGCAAATGAAACAAGATTGATAGGAAAAAGTAGAGGGAAAAAAAAAGTAGACCTAAAACATCAGAGGCCCAATGAACTATTTGAGAAATTCCAAGCCTGAAGTCCACAAATCAACATGGCAGGCATCATGGTAACAAGGTGAAGAAGAACTGCGCTGAGCACTGCCAGGTTCACAGGGCTCACTCTTCAACCTGAAGAGCATGTGAGAGCAGTGTCTCCTGTCCCCAGTCTGATGCACTGAAAACTGCTGCCTGAAAACCTGTGGACTTTCTATCCAGGGAGTGCTCATGGTATACATGGGCACTGAGACAAGAGCAGTCTCTAAAAAGACAGAAAATCAAAAAGGATGGCTGCCTGCTAACTAAGGCTGATCTGTGAAGTATCAATTCAGGCACGGAAGGAAGCCCAGACACCAAAGAAGCAGCGCTGTTAACCCAGGTAATTTATGGCTTCTGGAGGGACAGAGAGCTCCCACACTGGGAAGGGAAATCAATCCCCTGCACTGCATCCCTCCCCATGATAAGCAGAGGCAGGCACTGTAAGAGGATAAATAGGAGAGAAAAGCTGAAACACAGAAAGGTTAGATCCAGAAGTTTCGAGGCCTGTCAATTACGTGTTTCAGAATGAAAAATTCTGAGGAACTGGATGGGAAGGAATAATAATAGATAAATTCAAATAAAAACCCAAGTCTGATGATTGAATATAGTGTTAGTACAAAGGGAACCTGCACTAACACATACTGTGGTGAACTTTCCAAAAGTTAAATAGAAGTCAACAGTTTCCTTAGAGAAAAGATAAAAACTTATTTACTGGCATGTGAACATCAAACTGCCATCAGAATCATGTCTTCAACATTCTAAGAAAAATAACTCAAAGCTAGTATTCAAGTATAAGAACAGAATGAAAATATGCATAAGGATGTGTAAGACTAAGAATATTTAGACTTCTTGTAAAATAAAATTACTAAAGGGCTCACCTGTAAAACAAAGAACAACAAAAATTAAAGAGAGGAAGGCAGGGGAACAAAATAATTTTTAAAGAAAAAAAAACTGGTCTTTAGATAAGAAAAGGGGGTGCTGTTGCACAATATATGAGAAAAAAATCAAAATATGGAATAAAATCACAAAGGATGTTAATATGAGAGCTGGTAATGATGGAAGCAGTGGGACTAGTCAAAAATAGATTGGCTTTTTATTTTCCATCTCAGTTGAAACAAATCATCATTCAAATTTCTATGACCCAGTGAGTATTAAATTCTCTATCCTGACCTATTTATATCTAAAGGTCACTGAGATGGTAACTTCAGAGTCCACATCATCATTTAGGCCACATAAAATGGTACGCACCCCCCCAAAATCCTGACTGAAGTTACAAGGGAGACGTGCTCAATACCCAACACTCACTGTGAGCTAAGCTGGACCAAATGGAAATGAGATGACTTTTTTTCTAGGCTACAGGTGAGCAGTAACTAAGATGGGAAAGATCTCCTTGTATAATGTCTCAGAGATTGCCTGGAGAGACAGCGCACCTATCACATCACTCACCTTTATCATTTAATGATTTAATGGTGTACAAGACCATTGTGTTAAAGAACCACCTGTTTAAAAAAAAAAAATCATTAGATCTTCTCATCGTTGCTTGCTTTTGCATTAACAAGAAGACACTTTGATTTTTAAAATCAATCCAGCAGCAGCAGTAGCCAATAAGAATCATAACTTTCTGGAAATAAGGAGTCCAGCAACAAGGTTAATAATACCACATGCTTCTCACAGAGAAGATCTTTGAGAAATACATGCATACCCTGCCTATCAAGAGAAGACAAGATAATTCTTTAAAGAATTAGAAATTACAAGAAAAGACATTTCTCATGAGCAAAGAATTATTCAAGTCTCCCTAAAGAGCTAAGTCCAGGCTAAAGGAGTCTGGGATCAAAGCCAAAGATGGCAGATATCACCTGATTCTCATCTCCATTTTCATGAAGTAATCCTTCTACCATGGGTCAGATCTCCATTTCACCCAATTGCAAAACAGCGAGACATCAGATGAGATCATCTACTTCACCCCCATGTTCTTCCCACTTCCATCAGTAGGGCAGAATGGAGCTCTCTTCCCTGTATCCCCCTCATCCCTCTCCATCCTCAACCTTATTCTGAAGAGGTTTTCTGACATCATGGTGAGCACAACTTATACTATGAAATTTATCTCTTCAGTAAGAGAGACATTTCCTCTTTTTATGGCCTCATTATGCCTTTACTATATGTTGAAGAATGTGAACAATCGGAGAATTCGGCTTGGTGATGCAGATTCAAAAGACAAAGCATGAAACTTATTTTTCAATTGAGCACAAGTGTAAGATAAAGCAGGACTCATGGGAGAGGAGTAGGAAAAGGAAAGTCCATGGGAAAGAATCTATCATGGCCCACAGCACCAACCCCTGGATGCCAGGAAGATTCCTGACTCTCTACTGGAAAGATTTGGTTCTTGTTGGTGATGGACTATGCCCTATTCTTTTCCAGATTTTCATCAGAATGCTAGATTGCATGACTATGACTCATATTGATCATGAAAGTTCCTACACCTTTCCAGATATTTTACCACTGAAATGTAGTTAGGGGTTAAATTGATACAACAGCATTTGCCTTGTAAACATTTTATAATCTTTGCTTCATTTCTGTTTCTTCAAGACTCAGAATAAATAGTTTTATGTATTGTAAAGGTCCATTGTTTCATGAAACCACATGAAGAAATCTGAGTAATTTAAGCAGATTCACTTTCATTTTCAGCAAATGGGGGGGCAGTTATTATTATCTGATTTTGGAAATTTCTTTTTTTGTAGTAATGATGTTTTAAATTCTGACTACAAAATGGACATGACCATTATAGAAATTTGAAAACTACAGAAAAAAACTAAAGAAGAAAATTAAAATCAGTCATAATCATGTTATTCAAATCTTTTATGCTTTGGTAATAACATAAATGCACATAACATACATTTATAAAATTAGGATTAGTGTGTCCATATAATTTTAACTCCATTTTTTCATGAAATATTATATCATGGTTATTGTTTCCTTTTTTAAAAAATTTTATTTAAATTTATTTTATGATACAAAGTGTTTTACCAGTATGCACTGCTGTTTATTGAACTAGGCATTTAGTACAGAAAATTTTTACTTTCATTATAAACAATAAGGAAGGCGTCCTTCATTTTCTTCACCTTAAACAAACACCATTTACACTTCTTAAGCTGCCCCTACCAGGTTCCCAAGGTCCAAGAGTGCTGCCATTGCCACCTCCTAGCAACAGCGTACTAGGTGAACAGTTGTACAGGGAGAGATCAAACGGTTCCTTCTGGAACTGGAGATGCTATTATGCAGGTTGGGAAGAGGGACAAATACACAGGCTCTGTTTTGCAAAGTGATAGTTAATAGTCAGATTTTGGGAAAGTGCCCAGCTACTATACTATGGTGGATAGCTGAATAGCAGCACAGTCAATTCTGAATAATCTTGATAATGAAGGCAAACTTTGGGTTAGATAGGAAAGGAAAGATGTCAGATGAGTCATCCAAAGAGCAATCCAATAAATACTAAAAATCGTTGGTATTTGATTTGAGGCTAGATAAGGTTTCTTTAGGCCATAGGAATAATTCCCTAAATTCAGGTTTTAAGTAATACTAATGTAAATTAGCACTGCCTTAACTCACAACCCTGGACACTGTTATGGAAAATTGACCAAAGGAAGGAAGTTGACTCAGGACTCAATTTGTGCCTCCAGATAAGTATGCATCATGAATCCTCAGCATGCAGATATCCTAGAGCCACTGCTGCAATGTTGATAAATAGCCATACCTCATTTTAATTGAAGCTCTGGAAAGAAAACGATGCTCTAACAAGTAGATTCTAAAAAGCAGTCAGCACTGAAGATAATAATAACAAAAGAAAGTAAAAGTGCAATTGCCAAAGCATGCTGTGCATGAGAAAGAGTCTGCTTTAATCATTTAAAATCCAGATGGTTTTTATGAAAGATATGTTTCCCCAAAATATATAAGTTGCTTGTTAGACGTGTGAAGTATTTTTCCCATTGAAACCAAGTTGAAAACTCTGGCATAGTACACATAATGGATTTCAGCTTCTACTCAACATACAAGTTACCTCAAGGCAAACTGTGGCATTAGGTGCTTTCATTGTTATGTTAACACACTTATAGTAATCATTCCACCTTGGCCTGCTAAGAGCACAACGGTCCCATCCCCCACTTCAAATCCCAAGGAATCCTGAATCCTTGTCTAAAAAATAGCCAGACTCATGTTCTCCTAAGCACCTTCTTCCCTTCTCTCTGAGTGCTCCAGAGGTGAATCCACCTTCTTCCTTTTCCATGCCTTCTTCAAGTTACTCCCATATGTGATTTCTTTCCCTCAATGGTAAACTGATAAATGTTTACCAACAGACTCTTCAAGAAAAAAAATGCATATATACATACGTGTACATAAAATCCTTTACCAATTTAAAGGATGTGTAGAACACAATTTACAAATAATAATAAAAATAATACAACATACAAATCCACATAACCAGTCAATTCTCACAGAATGTTTTGGTTGATTTTAGCCAAATTCTGGTGTCCACAACCAATCTATTATTGCAGTTGACAAACAAGTGTAGTTCTGACCTAAATACTGGATGATATTTTCATTTATAGTAATGAGTAACATGAAAGTGAAACATAGAAGGCATGTCAGAATGGCACTCATTCCTCAATGATGCTAGTGACTTTCTTGCCAAATGGGATAATATTTTTCAAATACCGGAATACTTCCTAAATTTTTTGTGCTATTCACAATGTAATGGATACAGTTACAATACACTTTTAAGTGCATTAAGAACGTTTCAGCAGCATCTCCTTACGTATAGACTAAAGACCAGCAAACCTTGGCTGACGGGCCAAATCTGGGCAACCTCCTGTTTTGGTAAATGGTTTTATTGACACACGGGTACAGAAAAAATTTGCCAACTTCTGGCTAGACAATCAATAAAACAATAAAATAAGCCTTACTGTGTAATATTTGCGGATTTCTATGCTATGAAAATTCCCTCCATTGCCAAATTCAAGCTACAAACCTGAATTGGGAGAAGGTGCACAATAGTACACTATTGTATACTATTTCCACCAGGCAAATAAAATGCATATAAATAACCTTGATCATATATAATAGTAATAAGTAGTAAAATAACTAGGAAGTGGTGAGTTTTGAGTATTTATTATCTTTAGTTTTAATGTAATTTGTTTAAATGTAAGTTTATATAATTTAATTCTTAATAATGGCTGTGTTTAATGCCCAGCTTTCATAGTTCGTGGAAATCTAACAGTTGGCTCTGGTGAGCCACCAGAAGCCAGCTGCAGTACAGCTCTGGTTTTACTCACTCCGTCCTCACCTCACAACTATTCACCTGCATTCCTGTTCCTCAACTAAATCCATCATTTTGGAGGTTTACTAGAACGGGGAAGAACTGGCTTTTGATATGCTTATCAAGAAAATACAGGCAGTGATTTACAGGACTTTTTCTACTTTGTTCTCTATCTTTTATTCTCTACAGTTAAATTCAACAGGGGAATTAAAGTGCACGTGAAAGGGATAAAGGTGGATTTTTAAACTCTAACAACAGAAGATCCCTCTACATTACAAAGAAAAATAACAGCCTTAAATTTGAGCTTTTGATCTGATGAAGCTGGGACAAAGGTGAGTGCACTAAGGTGAAAGAATTGGTAATAAAGAACCAAAGAACCAGATGTCAAAATTTGGTATGTCTGGGGTAGTAGAAGGACTGGACAGGCATGGCCAGAATGCATGTCAGACACAGAGGAATGTCTACAGGGGCTAACATTCCCCATCCTGCTAGACCTGAAGCAAAGTGAGAAACTGGGCAACTCAAGGGAAATGGATTGGAAGTTCACATTTTTTAAAACATCAGCAATATGGAAATAAAGGAAGTTACAGTAGTAGCTAGCCTTGAGTCCATAAGTAATATGGCAAATACGAACAAAACAAATATTAAAGAAAGGCTATGCTGTGATTTACCACTATTTTACCAAAGCAATTATGGTGGCTGAAGTGATGATAGTTTATTTTCACTTTCACACTTGAGATAGAATAATATTTAGGCAAAACCAAGATCCTCAGTAGAGGCTCTATTACACTTCTCACTTTGTCTCTACCTTCCTCCTTCCTAACTTAATAGGGATTTTCTCCAGGTTTTCAAATACTCAGATTAGTGTTTTCTGGAGTGTCTTGTGTAAGGCCTTAGAGCCTTGAGTTATTTTGTATCTCTGTGAAAAAAAGATATTCTATGATTAAATAAATTTGGGCAATGTTGAAAAGTATATCTTCTTTTTCCCCTGTAGACTCACAAATGTACATTAGTAACAATAAATGTTCTGAGAAATCTAGTAGTAACAACAACAACAACAACAAAACTAGTTTTGTTCTCCAAAATACATACTGGAAAACTGAGCTACACCCTTAAACAAAGGTAGTCTATGGAACCAACCTCACCTGAATAGATATGCTGCACCTATACGACATCACAGGGCCAACAGCAAGCACTTTCTCACCGCAAAAACATCTCCTCCTAAAACAATGAGCATTTTATAAATTAATGTCTGAGAGGAGAGTCATATTTGAGGCAGGTGGGATAATGGGACACTAGCTAAGCGGCATGGTAGACAGTGCGTGAGTCAATAATATGGGGCCCTAACACTTGAGTCAAGGTTATAATGAGGATTGAATGAAATATGAATCTGAATCAGCAGTATCTTCAAATATGAAAGGTGACACTTCAACCAAAGTGGTTACTTTAGATGTCTTTACTAGAAATGCCTTGAAAATTGAGATACGGTTCTTGAAGAAGTTTCCTGATCCAAAATTTAATATTGGGGAGCTTCTTACTTAATATACACTCCTGACGTAGGCCCTTTGATATGCAAATTACTTATACTCCCTTTGAGAATCATTATGAATGATCATGCCGGAACAACGTGTATGCAGACACGCCACCTGTCAGGTCCTGCAAGGCCTCTCTTCGACAGGTACAAGAATTCTGGACATACGGTGTTTGTCACAAACAAATGCCTTCACCACTTGAGTATGGGACTAAACACTCCTGAGTCAAGAACAGCAGGAAATCAGTTACAAAGTGATGGGTGTTGGGAGAGGGGGCAATTCTGAAAATCTACAGACAGTAATCATGGTGAGAATAGCCAAGACGAGTATAAATATGTATAAATGCTAAGCAATTCGAATGCTTATATGGAAGGCGTTCTCTAGTGATCAGAGCCTAAAATCAGTAGAGGTAATTTCTGCCCTGAAAATATGCAAGAGTCATTTTAGTGATTCATCTGGATCCAATGAGAATTAAATGAGATATATAGTTATATCACCTCACTAATAAAAGAGACCTGAAAACTGGTGATTATCATATGATGGGTTCCAAGCAAGGCAGCTCTCTCTAAAATACTCTAAAATACTCCCTCTTCTGACTTCCTAATGCTTGAAGAAACATCAAATTACTTCATTATTAGAGATAAGATTTAATATCCATGTGTCCCTCAAAAATTTACAAAAGTTAATATAATAGTAACTTGTAAAAAATGAATATAATAATAGTAATGGCTAATACTCACTGAATACTAGCCTGTATTCATTCACTCCCTCAAATGGATAATTGGTTTAACCATTACAGGATCCTATGAGTTGGTCAGTTTATTGTACTAAAGAGTAAACAGAGAGGTTAATGAACTTGCCTGGGGTACACAGCAGGTAAGTGATAGAGTCAGAATTAGATCCCAAATTGTCTCTCTTTAAAGCCGACACTCTTAATAACCTACTCTATATAACCTCTTCTACACTTTACTTTCTGAAAGCAAAGTTTGATATACTAGTTTCAGTCAAAAGGGAAGGTTTCCTTTCACCACATGGTTGGACATCCTTAGGTTCTTTTTGGTCTCTTTTGACACTTTAGGAATTAGCCAGCTAGACAGCACTGGGCCATGACTAAGAAGGCTTCTTTACTGGAGTTAAGATAAGCAAGTACATTATTGTTTAATACTGACAAATACTTCTGATCAGACCAGACCTGCCAGAACCACTCGAAAATGATTTTTTTAAGTAGGTGACTACGTGAAAATTATGCTTTTATTACGAGTTGTTTACAAAGTGATTAAATTTAAACTTGCCAGTAAATAAGGTTTCAAGCAGCCAGGAAAGATAGGTAATCAAAGTATTCACTGAAAGTTGAAAAAGTCTTGAGTATCAGTATTACTTATATATGGAATCTTAAAAAAAAACAGTCAAATGAATATAAACAGTAGAAAAGTGGTTTCCAGGGGTTGGGGGCTGGAGGAATCAAGGAAAGGTTGGTTAAAGGACACAGACTTTCAGCTGTAAGATGAATAAGGCCTGAGGATTGAATGCATAACATAGTGACTATAGTTGATAACACTACTGTACAATTGAAATTTGCTAAAAGAGTAGAACTTAAATGTTCTCAAAAAAAGAAATAAATATGTGAGATGATAGATGTGTTTTAACTAGATGGGGGGCGGGGATTCTTTCACAATGCATATGCATCTCAAATTGTCACGAGATACACTTCAATTACCTTACAATTTTATTTGTCAACTATGGCTCAATAAAGCTGAAATTTAAAAAAAAGTCTTGAGTATCATATTGTAGAAGTACAGAAGCCCCACTGCTTTAAAGACACAGTAACACATCTGCTGACTTCGTAAGGACCAGCAGTGCAGAGGCTGCCCTCGGAAAGTGACCTGCTTGATGGCCAAGCTATTCTCAATTATATCTTCAGGAAATTTTCGGTAGTCTTAGACTATGACCTTATGCTACTGGAGAAAAATTAACAGGTGCTTTATGGACTAAATAAATTAAATGCCTTATTTATTCAAAAACATGACCCAATCTGATAAAACAGGCTTTGGAATAAATGTTCACATTGATAGTTGGCTGCTATCATTTTTCAAAGGCCTGAGGAATTAAATTATTAAATCTAGGGAAAATGCTATCTGAGATTTTGATGCAAACTCTCCCATTTGAAAAACATACATGGAAAATAGAGAATATCATCAATATGCTTCCCTCTGACTGAAAGCAGCAACAGTGCCACCTATCTAACAGAGAACATTTTAAATTGATACTTCATGACCCCATTAAAACAGCTTCTATTATCATCTTTCCATGTTGGAGACCTGACTTTTAACAAGTCAGCTGTTACACTTATTTATATCACTGCCCCCTTGGCTCAGAGATGAGTTATATGGTACATGTACTTAACATTTGCATACCCAGACACAATATTGGCAGTGAGTTCAACACAGAATCATGATCAAGATTTGACAATAAAACAAATGCAGTGCATTCTAGGTATACTTAAGAAGTGAACCACATTTATTCAAATTCTCCAGGTTTACGTAGAGCAAAATTGAGAAAAAAAGAAGAGCTCAAGACTTTATCCTCTATATCATAAAGAGAAACAGACTGAAGAATCAAATAGAAATACACATATCAATGACCAACTAGCCATTTAGAGGTCATAAGAGATTGTCACCTGAGCCCTCAAGGCCAGGCCTGTGTTGTGAAATAAAAGATAAGATGTATAATATGGAACAGAAAATAAGACATAAACTCATAAAATGACAGAAAACAAAACTCGTATGTACAAATCCAAAAAAGCTTAGGTAAACAAATATGAAAACAAGAGTCCCACAAACACATATTTAAATTATAAAATACTCACACAATTAAAAGCAATACATATAAATGTATATATTACAATATATATAAAATATTGACTGTTTCCTATTGTAGTAGCAAAACATGTAAGAATTGATATGTAAGTTTATTGGTAATATTGACTCAAAGGGAATCAGAAAGAGGTTTATTAGCTTGGAGGAGTCCATAGGCACACTCACTTTGTTTACCACCACAGGAGAGAAGGTAATTATAAATGCCCAAATTGCTTAGAGATCAAATGATGTTTTTCAAATTTTTAACGGGGCTGTGGTGTAATTCTACATTTACTTCATAGAGGTATATATGTGCTTGATAAATGCTTATTGAATGAATCAATCAATCAATCAAAGAAATTCAACAAGTGGTATGAATATTGTCAGGGAGTTTCAGGGTAGGAGGGAGCAACAGAGTAGTCACTCTACTCAGTAATTTAATAGTACATCCAGTGAAGCTACCAGGTTCCTTAGATCAGTGGTCCCCAAACTTTTTGACACCAGGGACCAGTTTCATGGAAGACAATTTTTCCATGGAAGTGGGGGAGGGATGGTTCAGTCAGTAATGAAAGTGATGGGGAGTGGCAGATGAAGCTTTGCTTGCTTGCCCGCCACTCACCTCCTGCTGTGTATCCTGGTTTCTAACAGGCCACGGACCAGTACCCATCCACGGCCTGGGGGTCGGGGACCCCGTCTTAGATCCTATCTTGTTTTCTTGCCCTCATTTAGAAAAGATAAAATCAAAGTCGACCTAACATGTTGCACTATCTGCCCAGTTTTGTTTGTATAATAGTAGCAGGAGATGAAATTTTGAGGGACCATCTGGTTATCCTCTGACCTTGGAGGCTAACTGTAGCTGTGATTTCAGTCCTACCCCACAGTCACACATCTTAACAGGATAAGACACTGATGAAAGAATCAAAGATGACCAAACACATGGAAAGATATATCATGTTCTTGGATTTGAAGAATAAATATTGTCAAAATGACTATGCTACCCAAGGCAACCTACAGATTTAATTCAATCCTTATCAAATTACCAATGCCATTTTTCACAGAACTAGAATAAAAATTTTTTAAAATCTGTATGTAGACAAAAAAGGACCCCAAATAGCCAAAGCAATCTTGAGAAAGTAGAAAAGAGCAGGAGGAATTAAGCTCCCTCTCTTCAGCCTATACTACAAAGCAACAGTAATCAAAAGAGTATTGTACTGGCACAAAAAGAAATATAGATCAATGGAAAAGGATAGAAATCCCAGAAATAAGGGCACACTTCTATGGTCAATTAAACTATGACAAAGGAAGCAAGACTATATAATGGATAAAAGACAGTCTCTGCAATAAATGGTGCTGTGAAAACTGGACAGCTACATATAAAAAAATTAAATTAGAACATTCTTTAACACCATACACAAAAATAAACTCAAAACGGATTAAAGATCTAAATGTAAGACTGGATACTATATAACTCGGAGAGGCAAACACTAGGCAGAACACTCTTTGACATGTATCGCAGCAATATATTTTTCAATCTGTCTCCTAGAGTAATGGAAATAAAAAGAAAAATAAACAAAGGGGATCTAATTAAACTCAAAAAATTTTTGCACAGCAAAGGAAACCATAAACAAAATGAAAAGACAAACCAGAGAAAGGAAGGAAATATTTGCAAACAATGAAACCAAAAAGGAATTAATCTCAAAAATTTACAAAGAGCTCATGCTGCTCAGTATGAAAAACAAACAAACAACCCAATCAAAAACTGGGCAGAAGACCTAAACAGACATTTCTCCAAAGACAATATACAGATGGCCAAGAAGCACATGAAAAGATGCTCAACATCACTAATTATCAGGGAAATGCAAATCAAAACTAAAGTGAGGTATCACCTCACATCAGTCAGAATGGCTATCAACAAAAAATCTACAAACAATAAATGCTAGACAGGGGTGGAGAAAATGGAACCCTCCTACATTGTTGGGAATGTACATTGGTACAAGCACTATGGAGAAAAGTATAGAGAGGTTTCTTAAGAAACTGAAAACTGAGCTACCGTATGATCCAGCAATACCATTCCTGGACATATATCTAGAGAAAAACATGTTTGAAAGGATACATGCACCCAAATGTTCACTGTAGCACTGTTTACAATAGCCAAAACATGGAAGTAACCTAAGTGTCTATTGACAAATGAATGGATAAAGAAGATGTGGTACATAAATACAATGGAATATTACTCAGCCATAAAAAAAGAATGAAATAATGCCACTTGCAACAACATGGATGGACCTAGAGAATATCATACTCATTGAAATAGGTCAGAGAATGACAATACCATATGATATCACCTATATACAGAATCTAAAAAAAATGATATAATTGAACTTACTTATAAAACATAAACAGACTCACAGATGTAGAGAATGAATTTATGGTTACCAGCGGGGAAGAGTGGGAGAGGAGGGATAGATTGGGAGTTTGGGATTGACATGTATTCACTGCTGTATTTAAAATAAGATAACCAGGACTTCCTAGGTGGTGCAGTGGTTAAGAATCCGCCTGCCAATGCAGGGGACACAGGTTCGAGCTCTGCTCTGGGAAGATTCCACATGCGACGGAGCAGCTAAGCCCATGAGCCACAACTATTGAGCCTGTGCTCTAGAGCCCGTGAGCCACAACTACTGAGCCCGTGTGCCGCAACTATTGAAGCCCATGCACCTAGGGCCCGTGCTCCACAACAAGAGAAGCCACTACAATGAGAAGCCTGTGCACCACAATGAAGAGTAGCCCCCGCTCTCAGCAACTAGAGAAAGCCCGTGTGCAGCAACGAAGACCCAACGCAGCCAATAAATAAATAAAATAAATAAATTTATTTTAAAAATAAAAAAAAATTTTTAATTAAAAAAAATAAAATAAAATAAGATAACCAATAAAGACCTACTGTATAGCATAGGGAACTCTGTTCAATACTTGGTAATAACCTAAATGGGAAAAGAATTTGAGAAAATAGATACCTGTATTCATATAACTGAATCACTTTGCTGTACACCTGAAACTAACAAAACATTGTTAATCAACTATAATATAAGATTAACAATTTTTTAAAAGTTTTTCTTGGATTAAAAAAAATAAGTGTCAATATTCCTATCATTTCACTCTTTAAAGGTTTTACCAGAAGGAAAAAAATACATGATTTTTCTGGTAAACTTTACACCATTATATAGTCTTCTCCTTGAAAGCAAAACTTAAGAAATTTAAGCATAAAGCAAAAGCAAATAAAAATCAAGTTCAGTTACAAGAGCATAATTTCCTTTGTTCTCTTCTTTACCAAACCAATATGATTAAAAAACATAAAGATCAAATTTTACACTTACTACAATTTTGAATCTAAATTACTGAGATTTTTAATAGATACAAATAAAAGAATTTTTTTTATTTTAAAATTACATTAAAAAATAGAAATAGGTAAGTATTGGACATCTCCCAAGACAGGGCTCATGAAATTTCCATCCATAAGCCCCCTCCCATATCACACTTCACTCTCATTTATGTTAAATGAACAAATATTTTATACTTCGGTGTGTGGTTTTTAGAATCAGTAAAATTCAATCGATATTTATAATTGATTTCTTAGATATACCCTGAGAACATATCTTTGCTGTATTAAGATTGACATCTGCTTGAATGACCTTATAAAAGTTCCTCTGAAAAGGAAGCAGAAAAGAAAGTTTCAGAAAAACTGTCACACCAAGTCAGTTGCTATTACATAGATAAACGTTGAGGCAGAGGATGACTGGGGTAAAAAGCAAAATAATCAAATCCCCCAAATTATTTATGTGAATATCATTATATCTCCTTTGTTGGAGTCCAAAAATACACCAGGGTGATAAAATTGGTTTTGTCAAATGTACCATGCAATAGGGTCACTGTTCCTATTTGGGTCAGATATGACTCTGTAATTGGTAAGAATACTGCAAAGTCATATGATTTATTGTAATGAATAAAAAACTTTTTATCGATATATACACACATACACATGTCATATACACACATATAACAAATGTTCACTTTTGTACTACAGTGAAGAATGTAGGGCAGCTTCATAATATAGAGAGAGCAAAGTGGGATGCCAACTATGTAATCTCCCTTTTTTGAAATTCAAAAGTTCACACTGTAGGTGTGTATTTTAGTAATGAATCTAAGGTATACCCCTTTTGGATCTGCAGAAACTTCTAACTAAATACTGACCCCTAAATGAAAACTATGTGAAGCACACATACATAGCTTTGTGCCTAGAAATATCCAGAGAAAAACACGGTTTGAAAGGATACATGCACCCCAATGCTCACTGCAGCACTGTTTACAATAGCCAAGACATGGAAACAACCTAAATGCCCATCAACAGATAAAAAGATAATGAAGATGTGGTACATATACACAATGGAATATTACTCAGCCATTAAAAAGGATGAAATAATGCCATTTGCAGCAACATGGATGGACCTGGAGATTATTATACAAGGGAAGTAAGTCAAACAAAGACAAATACTATATGAAATTGCTTATATGCAGAATCTAAAAAGAAAAAAGAAAAGATAAAAATGAACTTACAATAAGTCCCCTACATATGAACCTTCAAGTTGCAACTTTCAAAGATGCAAACGTGCATCTGGTTCCAGCAAGGAACCAGAACCTGTGCCATCCATGTCAGGCATGAGTGAAATTGCAGCTTGCCCTCCATCTCCTATTGCTGAGGATCCTTCAGCTCTACCATCCCCCACCTCCTCTCCCTCCTGCAGTCTGTAACTCTTCTTACCTGTTCACTCAATGCCAGCCCCTGTATGCCAGCTGTTCTACTGTATTTTCCAAGATATTGTACTGTAAAAGTAAAAATGTTTTCTCTACTTTTTGTGTTTGTTTTTATGTATTATTTGTGTGAAAAGTATTATAAACCTATTACAGTACAGTATTATACAGCTGACTGTGTTATTTGGGTACCTACACTAACTTTGTTGGACTTACAAACATGCTCTTGGAATGGAACTCATTCATATGTAGGGGACTTACTCTATTTACAAAACAGAAACAAACTCACAGACTTAGAGAATGAATTTATGGTTACCAGTGGGGAAGCACGGTGGGGGGGGAGGGATAGATTGGAAGTTTGGTATTGACATGTACATACTGCTATATTTAAAACAGATAAGCAACAAGGACCTATTGTATAGCACAGGGAACTCTGATCAACATTCTACAGTAACCTAAATGGGAAGAATTTGAAAAAAAATAAATACATGTATATGTATAACTGAATCACTTTGCTGTACACCTGAAACTAACACAACATTGTTAATCAACTATACTCCAATGTAAAATAAAAATTTAAAAAAATTAAAACAGTTGTCTGAAAGAAATTTACTCAAAAAAAAAAAACAACTGGAGGAATCATGTTCCTTGACTTCAGACTACACTACAAAGCTACAGTAACCACAACAGTATGGTACTAGCACAAAAACAGATACATAGATCAATGGAACAGAATAGAGAGCCCAGAAATAAACCTAGGCACTTACGTTCAATTAATCTGTGACAAAGAAGGCAAGAATATACAATGGAGAAAAGACAGTCACTTCAACAAGTTGCTCTGTGAAAACTGGAAAGCTACATGGAAAAGAATGAAATTAGAATATTCTCTAACACCATGTACAAAAATAAACCCCTTGATCCAAGCCTTATTTACAGATGTTCGTTTGTTTTGTTTGGGAACTTTCCAGATTTCTTTCTCTTATGGATGTCTAATTTAATCCCATGTTTGTTACACAGTATACTTTGAAAGATTTGAATTTTTTTAATTTATTGAGATATGCATTATGACCATGATATGATCTATCTTGGTAAAAGTTCTATGTGCAATTAAGAGGAAGGTATATTTTGTTACTATTGAACAGAAGGTTCTAAAAGTATTTATTAGGTAAAGTTTGTTTACAGTGTTGTTCAAGCCTTCTTAACCCTTACTTATTTTTGTTTTGTTTCTATCCAGTGTAAAATCTTTTGCTATAATTGGGTATCTGTCCATTTCTGCTTTCAATTCTGTTAATTTTTGTTAATTTATCTATAAACTTTGGTATTAGGGATGTAAACATTTAGGATTATTATGTGCTCTTTATCATTAAAAATTGGCCCACTTTATTGATGGCAATATTCGTTGCTTTAAATTTATTTCATCTCATATTAATATAGCCACTGCAGTTTTCTTTATATTAGCTTAGCACTGCATATATTTTCCCATTATTTGACTTTGAACCATTTGTGTCTCTATGTTTGAAGAGGGCTTACAGTATACCACATATATTTATTTGCATTCTGCTTTTGTATGCAATCTGACATATGGGATGTCATGACCATTTATATTTAATGTGATTTATTAATGTTTTAAGGTTTAGTTCTATCATCTTGCTTATTTTATGTCCCTTCTGATCTTTGTATTCTTTTTCCTCTTCACCCCCATTTTCTGGAATAATAGGCTATTTTTTTCAGTACATTGTATCTTCTTTATTAGCTTATTAACTATTCATATTTTAAGTGATTATCATTAACTTTCATTAACTTATACAATTAACTTTTCACAATCTAACTTTAAGTAACACTGCATCACTTACAGGATAGCATAAAAATCTTGTGACATTATTCTTCCATCTTCCCTCTATTGGACTTGGTCCTATTGTTTTCATACATTTTGCTTTTCCAAATGGAGTAAATGTCACAACATTCATATTTTCACTTTAAACTGGGGATATTTTTCTGGGGCCAGACAGCAAATGTTTTAAACATTGCAGGTCATAGGAGATCTGTTGCACATACTTACTTGGTTTTTTTTTTGCTTATGTCTTACTATTGTTAAATATGTAAAAATCATTCTTAGCTCACAGATTGTAGGAGACAGATTAGGTCCACAGACCTTATTTTGCCAACAACTGTCTTAAAACAGTCCATTACCTTTCAAAGAGAATTAAAAGAAAGAAAAAAAAAAGTCTTTTATATTTATTCACATATTTACCATTTCCAATGTTATTTATTTCGTGTCAGTACTGACTTCCATCTCTTTTCCTTCTGATGGAATGATTTTCCTTAACACTGCTTACTGCACTGATCTGCTGGTGGTAAATTTTTTCACCTTTTACATGACTGAAAAAGTCCTTTGATATTGAAAAACATTTTTGCCAATTATCCAGTTATAAATTGGCAGGGTTTATTTTAATATGTTAAAACTGTTCAAAAGATGTCTTTTCATTTGTATTATATCTCACAAGAACTCAGTTGTCAGTCTTATCTTTGTTTTTCTGTATATAGCATTTTGAGAGGTAATTTTAAGAGAAAGACAAAATATAATTTTACTTATATGTGAAATTTAAAAAACAAACAAACAAAAACCAAACAAAACAGAAACAGACCCATGATACAGAGAACAATCTTGTGGTCACCCGAGAAGAGGCTAATGAAAGGCAAGCAAAATGGGTGAAAGGGATTAAGGGGTACAAACTTTCAGTTATAACATAAGCCATGATGATGTAATGTAAAGCCTAGCGAATATAGTCAATAATATTATAATAATTTTATATGGTTACAGACGGTTACTAGACTTATGGTGGTTAATTTGTTATGCACATAAATGTTGAATCATTATATTGTACAGCTGAAATAAATACAATATTGTGTGTCAACTATACTTCAATTAAAAAAAACAAGACTTAAAGAGCTTTAAGGGATGAAACAACAAAATGCAATGTGTAGAATCTGAATACTGTGTCAAAAAACAACGGCAAACTAAAGACATTTGAGATGTAATCCAGGACATTTCAATATGGGCTACATGTTAGATAATAGTGAGGAATTATGTTTAATTTTGGTATTATAATGACCATGAACATATGAGAAAATTTCTCACTTTTTGAAAGTACATGCTAAAGCACATAGCATGAATTCTGTGTATAATCAAAAGTTATTTGTAAAAGAAGCATTGAGAGGAGAAAAAATGCAATGAGAGTGAACTAGGCTTATGGATATTAAAGCATACCATTAGCCCTCTATAAACAAAATACTATCATTTTAATTTTTTATGTTGCTTAAGCAATAAAGCAGAGCAAGGGTGATTTTGAGATTAATAGCATATAGTATTAGTATAGAGTAGAGTCAAGATACCTTGGCCATCAGGAAAATGAGGTTTATTCCAGAATCTATCACTGAAAAGGTGAAAAAATATTGAAGATTATAGCTCAGACCCTGGCCTGTGGATGGCTATTCAGTTTAGTTTTGCCTCTAATTCAAAGGTGTGTGTTTATGGCTCTTGCCAAGCTCTAGGCAAAACACAAATCTCCTTCGCTAAATAGAGCATGTCAAGTGACAGTGAGGCTTGGGCTCTGAAGTTCGACAATGGGGATTACCCTCTGGTTCCACATAACAGCAGCATTAGGATAGAAATCCAAGGCGAGGTGAAACAGAGTCTACAGTTAGGACTAGTCCAATGTTGGGGATTGTGGCTGGAAATATTTCAATCATAAAGTAATTGACACTATGTACAAAGCCATGTCATTGAATTATTCAAAAGTTTGAGGCACTTGAATTCTTTCCTACTATTTAAACCTATAGACAAAAATTTGAATTAAAAATACAGTTCAGTTTCCTTCAGATATACAAATGAACCTGAGGGAGTACAAAAGACATAATACCTTTCACATCTTTAGTGTTTGAATTTGAATAAAATGTTCTCCTAGAAGGTAACTCTCAAAATCATACAGTTCTGGGTAAGATCAACATATGACAGCACTGACATCATGGCTCACAGATTTTATCAGGGCATAAATAATACATTTCTTTATTTTCAATTTTCTGATCATCCAAGGTGGAATTCATAGTGAAGCAATTTCAAAAGGTATACCCATTGCCTTAATGTTCCAGATTATCATTTAAATGAATCTAGAGAGTATTTTAAATTTAGTATTTATAATGTTTATAGTGTTTCTTTTTGTCCGAACTTGGATTTCAACATATGCAAAAATCAGTATTTCAATCTCCACTACTTTTTTATGATCTTCTAGACATCTCTCTCTTACATCCCACAGGGATGTCAAAAACTCATTTCATCACATTTGTCCACACAGCTGTTCCTTCTCCTTTCTTCTTCTACAAAGAGATGGAATTACTTCCCCGTCATTCAAACAGAAACCTGAAAGATATGGGCAAACTTCCTCCTCCACTCTCATCCTGATGGCACCAAATGAGCTTTTAGCTCATCTATATCTCTGCAATCTGTCCCCTCTTTTCGGTTACTCTTCTTTTCCTAAGGTTGGGATTTCATAACCTCAGATCAACGCTGTAGTCTTCTTACTGGTTTCTCGTCTCCTTCATCGTTCATCCTGTATACTACTGCCTTCACACTGTGTGTAATGCCACTCTGTCACGACACCGACTATAAGAGAAAGCCATTCAGAATCTCTCCTTGCTGCCTCATCTACCAAACACCCTACATGTAGATCCTAAGCTCCAGGTGAAACTCAATGAGCTTCTTCAATATCCATCACTTCTGAATCCATCCAGCACATAGCTATTTGTCCTTATATCTCAACTCCATCATCATCTTCCTCTTGGAAGTCTCCGCAGACATTCCTTCTCCTCTGCACTTTCTCTAGCTGGGAGCCAGGAAAACAGCCTCTTTATTGTGTGCCTATGCCACCCTGATTCTACTTCAATGATGATGCTAAATTTTCATTGTTTTAAATGTTTGCTTCCTTCCTTCAAAAATGACCTCTCTCTAGGCAGGGGTATGTTTTTGTTTGTTTCTTTGTTTGGTTTAAAATTCATATTGCCTAATGCAGGGTTTGCTATATATTCAATAATAAAATTCAAAAGTTTTGTTGAATAAGTTGAATTTGGTGTGAAATTGGAGAGTAAAGAGTAATCGTGAGATCAAAATCTACATAAAATTGAAATGTTTTCCCTGCTGTATACATTTCTCTTATTAGATTCATAAGCCTGTTACTTTAGAAAGGAAATTTTTCATAGAAATAAACACCAAGTAGTGTTATCACAACTTGCATATGAAAAGTAAAAATTTCAATTCATGAGCCAGATGTTTTATCTGTTTGATGCCAAACATCTGAATGTTTATATAATCAGCAATGATTGGTTAATTTTGTTCTAATTTTTCATCTGGTGTTCAGTATCATGTAGCAGCAACTTATATTTCTAATATCATATAACATGTTTCATACACACACAAAAGAAAAATGTGCTTATGATAGGTAAAATATCAGATGGTCTCAATTTTCCTTTTTATATTTTTTGCCTCTATAATTTTGACTTTTGAGGTGTTTCACACAGAAGATATTCACACTCTCCCACACACCAATAATCTAGGCATTCTCATGCATATTTTATAAGTGAGGAGGCTATGTATGTTGTCCTGGCACATATAAGAGTGTGGAGAGCTTTGATTTGAAACTAAAGTCTTTCTGACTTTAACATCCAAGGTATCAACATTCACATCACATTGAATTTTAGACTTAGGACCTCAGCCCATCCCAATACAGATCACTTTTTAATACTGCATTTCCTCATATTAGCATGCACTGAAAGTCCTTGGCATCATGTCATGATGATCTCTCTGATCTCTCTTTGTATTTTAAACTTTCATTCATACACTCCCCAAATAAAATCTTCACTAAGATGTAGTCTTACTGTTGGCATAACAGGTCCTAAGGAGCCTCTTTTCCATCAAGACATCATGACAGATATGAAAAGCTACCAGGATGGCCTCTCACAATTACTTTTTAATCTCCAGTTTCATATCCAATTCAATTTATTCAACAATACTTTTGAACCTTATTATATAGTAAACTCTGCACTAGGCAACATGGATTTACAAACAAATAAAAAGAATTTAAAATTTGGAGCTAAAGATATTTTACTTAATCACCCACAAGATCCTTCACTATTCCTTGTTTAATATTTGCCTATGCAGATTCCAAGTTCCTTTGGAAAATTTTAGTGCATATATGCTGGTCATATTCAGTGTTCCATATCTCCATGTCCATTTCCTCTAATTTGTGGCTGACTCCAATATTTCTATTACTACAACAAACCAGATAAGATTAAGCTATTTGGACTATCTTTCAAGTAGTTGAGTTAATTGTATTTTTTCCCTAAAACATTTCGTATTCATTTCCACTATTTTAGAGTCTCTACAAAAAGCAATATTCATTTTCTGTAAAATTTTTACCTACAAAATATTCAAGTGAAGGCATTGTAGTCATACAGAAGAGAGTTGGATTCTGTCTCTATCACATATAATTCTTGTGACCTTGGGAAACTTCCTCAGTTCTCTAGGCCTCTTTCTGTCTACTTATAATGGCTTATACGATCCTAATTTATAGGATTGTAGCAAAGATTAAAGAAGATAAAGCATGAAAAGCACAGTGCCCTGCAAAGTAAATTCTCAATAAATCCTAGCTATTATGATGTTGATGATAGTGATGATGATGTAACCAGTGTAAATCAATACTGCTAGAAGGAATATTAGATTAAAATCACTGATTTGCAAAGCTTAGTGTGTAGTAAAAAATTACCTGATGTGCTTGTAACCTGGGCCCACAATCCCACAGAGACTGACTCAGTAGGGAGGAGGGGTGATTCTGCCAGGAAGGCCTCAGACAACATTTTGAAAAACACTGGGCTAGTGAACTCCAAGTTCATTGCATATCTATCTCATTATGATTTTGAATTTACCCTCCCATGTTTTTACATAACCCCCGTCCCTTGCTCACCTTGCCCCTGTTCTCGAGGCTTGGCAAACAGGGGAACTGCAGCTTCAGAGAGGAAACTGGAGCAGCCAGTGTCTCTAAAGTCTCCCCGGCGAGCTGCAGGGTCTCAGTGCAGCACTCCCTGTTTCCCTCATTTTTAGCATCAATTAGCTTATCTGTAATCAGAGTGGCTCTGGCTGCTTACTAAAGAATATATTCCTTTGGGCCTGACCTATAATGGGAGTACAACAAAGGAATGAACCAAGTAATTTTTGTTCAAAAACTACTTTCCAGTTGGTAACAAAGCACTAGCTAATAATAAGACAGGAGCAAACCAAAACCAGAAATGCATTAAGATAGCAGCTTTCACCTTAATTATTCAAAAGGCCAAAATTAAGTTATTGATCTAAGTGGACATAAATTCGGTACAAAGAAATAATTACAGCTACACATATATACATTGTATAGGAATACATTTTAGAAATATATATATACACAATACATCAACAGATTGTGTGTGAATCTTATAAAACTCCAATTGATATCACTACCTATGATATGTAAACAACTGTTTCAGTTCTCTACTTTTGCTTAAGGTATGCTTACCGGTGAAAGAAAAAAACAGCACTTTACAAATTTGTCTGGAAAGAGAAAACTGAGGTACTTTTTCATTTTGCAAATAAAATTTTAACCTAGATTTCTTTACTTTTTTTCCCCCGATAAACTACCTTTCCTGACAACTACCTTTGAATTTTGATGAACTCATTTAGGATCAACTGTATTTTTTCCCTCCTATGCATTCAGAAGGGGTAAAATGTAGACTCTGACAAAATGGCTGCCTCAGGCAAAGGCCCATTAGGTGGATTCAAGACCTGGCTGTGGTTATCGTCTGAAATTTGTTTTGTGAATCTCAAGTCAGAGTCCAGCTGTGAAAAGAATGGCAGAAAACCTGGCCTCACTTTTAACAGCTTCAAGCCCAGAGAATGTAAAGTCAACAGAGGCCACAGTCCCCTCAGTCAGGAATAACAATATGACTTTTTCTTCACGTCTTTTACATCAGTTCTTCAGCCAGGAGGATGTTACAGTCCTAATGGGGAAGAGACCCTCACTCGATCAAGGGGAAAAACAGAGCCTGTGGGAAAAAAAAAGCATCTCTGAAATGTACCCCCTTGAAGAACAAATAATAATATCTTAATACCAGCCCTTGTTTTTATGATTTATGATTTTTTAATGGTTTGTCTCAGGATCTGCTTTGAGTAGTAGTAAGTGTTCCTGCTTTCCAGGGGACTGAGTGCCTTGTAAATGAAAACACTAATTGAGCAGGTCTTGAGGGCCCAGTCACTCCACTGATAATTCCAAGGGGATGAGCTATCATGACTGTGCAAACATGGAACATAGGAAGCTTATCAACCTTTTTATGTGACAGAAATTATTTCTGATCAAAGCCAACTCCCAGAATAAATTCAAATTGTACAGCTGCTCTTATGGATTATGTAAAGCAGTCTGGCAATGAGAGCTGTAGGGTTTTTGTACTAATATTAGCTCAAATTGGGCCCGTGTTTGACTCTAAAAGTCAGTTGCAGCTTAAGTTTAAGAATTTCAGTATTAATGGTGATTTTCCTAAATGAATCAGCTGTCAAGTTCTGCCCCCAGTGAATATATACATCAAAGAAAGTAAGTCTTTCTGGTATAGTGGTTACTTTCTTCAATAGATCATCACTGACAAAACAATGTTTCCTTATGCACTTACAAAACTGATATTTTTCACATTCATATGCTAACTTCAAATCTGTCAGATCTCAATGTTCACTGCTGAGATGTCAAATAAGTGATTTGTTGGGAGAGATCCTTTATTTCTAAGTTTATTACATTTCAGGCACGTACTCTAAGAGATTACTCAAAATTACTCACAACAATCCAGGTTGTCCCTATGGTTCAAATCAAAAGGTCTATATCTATATTAAGCAATAAAGTACATTTGTGATCATTGCAAAATTCATCTTAAAACTTTATGAAAAAGGCTTTATTTTTATTTTTCTTTGTATCTTTGTTGAGTATTTTTCAGACAAGTCTGCATATTGAGCAATAAGCAAAGCCTATTTTCACTTGTAAAAAAAAAATCTGTTTCCCTATCTGATTATGTGGTCTGAGGCTGGATTAAGGCATCTTTAAAAATGTTATGCAGGGCCCAGATAGACTGCTGATGTGCTTACAGAAATATTTGTAAACAGGGAAGATTCCTGTACATGCTTTCTCACAGACTTTCAAAATAGATTCAATTTTAAAATTTGTATGGAAACACAAAAGACTCCAAATAGCCAAAGCAATCCTGAGAAAAAAAATGGAGATGCAGGAATCAGGCTTCCTAACTTCAGGCTATACTACAAAGCTACAGTAATCAAAACAGTATGGTACTTCTGCAAGGATAGAAATAATCAATGCAACAGGATAGAAAGCCCAGAAGTAAGCCCACCCACCTATGCTCAATTAATCTTTGACAAAGGCAGTAAGAATACGCAATGGAGAAAAGACAGTCTCTTCAATTAGTGGGGCTGGGAAAACTGGACAGCTACATGTAAAAGAATGAAATTAGAACTAGAACATTCCCTAAAACCATACACAAAAATAAACTTAAAATGGATCAAAGACCTAAATGTTAGGCTGGACACTATAAAACTCTTAGAAGAAAACATAGGCAGAACACTCTGACATAAATCACAGCAGTATCTTCTTTGATCTACCTGCTAGAGTAATGAAAATAAAAACAAAAATAAACAAAGGGGACCTAATTAAACTTAAAAGCTTCTACCCAGCAAAGGAAACCATAAACAAAACGAAAAGACAACGCAAAGAATGGGAGAAAATATTTGCAAATGAAGTGACCAAAAAGTGATTAATCTCAAAATATACAAACAGCTCATGCAGCTCTGCATCAAAAAAACCAACTGAATCAAAAACTGGGCAGAACACCTAAATGGACATTTCTCCAAAGAAAACATACAGATGGCCAAAAAGCACATGAAAAGATGCTCAACATCACTTATTATCAGAGAAATGCAAATCGAAACTATAATGAGGTATCACCTCACACTGGTCAGAATGGCCATCATCAAAAAGTCTACAAACAATAAATGCTGGAGAGAGTGTGGAGGAAAGGGAACCCTTTTGCACTGTTGGTAGGAATGTAAATTGGTACAGCCACTATGGAGAACAGTATGGAGGTTCCTTAAAAAACTAAAAATAGAGGTACCATATGACCCAGCAATCCTACTCCCAGCATACATCTGGGGATGAACCTCAGTGTTCAATGCAGCACTATTTACAATAGCCAGGACATGAAAGCAACCTAAATGTTCATTGACAGAAGAATGGATAAAGAAGATGTGGTGTATATATATATATATATACACACACAATGATATATTACTCAGCCATAAAAAAGAATGAAATAATGTCATTTGCAGCAACATGGATGAACCTAGAGATTACCAAGCTAAGTGAAGTAAATCAGACAGAGAAAGACAAATATCATATAATATTACTCATATGTGGAATCTAATTTTAAAAAATGACACAAATGAACTTATTTACAAAACAGAAACAGACTTATAGATATCAAAAACAAACTTATGGTTACCAGAGGGAAATACTGGGGGAGGGATAAATCAGGAGCTTGGGATTAACATACACACACTACTATATAAGATAGATAACAAACAAGGACCTACTGTACAGCACAGGGAACTCTATTCCATATTCTTGTGATAACCTATGTAAGAAAAGAATCTGAAGGAGAGTGAATATATGTTTATGCATAACTGAATCACTACTGTACACCTGAAACTAACACAACATTGTAAATCAACTACACTCCAATAAAATTTTAAAAGTAAAAAGTTAAAAAAATAAAACTCAGAAAACCCCAGTGTATCTACTTTGCATGTTTTCTATAGAGTATTAAAAAATCAAAACCTTCTAAATTAAGAAAATAGCTTAATTAAGGAAGCCAAGACATCTTTCAGTCCTTTGCTTTGAATAAAAGTGTTAATTCAAAATGATAGCATTCTTCAGAAATAGACCTAGAAAGATACTGTACTTCCTATACTAAGTGCTAAATTTTCTTCTCAAGATATTCTTTACACTTCCAACAACTATCACCTTGGCACAAATTTATAGGTAAAAGCAACAGCTGTATCTGATATTTTTGAGTGACCAACAGAGGGACAAATGACAGCTAAAGCAGTGGGGTTTCAAGAACTAACAGCACCAGTCACATGGGGAATGCTGAAATGATGACATCCTCAATAGGGAAAGGAGTCTGTATGCAGAAGTTCCAGAAAGAAACAAGTAGAGGCTGCCTAAATAGTTTTGACACCTCTACTTGAGGGAACTGAAAAACATCAGTTTTTATGTTTTTCCAATTACAAATACAATAAACTTTCTTAGCTAAAACTTGTTCTTCATTGGGAAGAACATTCTCAGGAATGTAAAGAAACCTTACAGACAATCCATAATTTTGAAATGCATTTCCTATAAAACATACCTAAGGTAAGGATAAGTCCATAAATATTAACCTGCCTCTAATGAAAAGATGAGGATCCACTTTACTAAGACCATTTTTTCCTGTCCACATATGTTTGCATTTGGATGCATTTTGTGATAGAGAAAAAACATAAAGCTATAAAATTTTTAAAGAGATCTCAACTCAAACCACAAGAAAGTCTTTTAGAAAGCCTCATAGACAACTTGCATCTGCATTATAATAATATTGATATTTATTTTAAAAAATTCAGCTGGAGACAAAGTTAATGCCACCATATTTCACAATGATGTAAGGTACTTTCTTCATAAAGGAAATGCATAGGTTTACACATATATGATTAATAATTTAGCTTGTGCAGTGCCAACAGCTGTTACCCAATTTCTGAGTGTTTTTGACACCTAAAGAAATGGGCCCTCACGTTCATTTACTGTCAAAGTCATTGACACAGGATTCCCTACAATAAAGTGCTTATGTCATTGGTAGCTTTGGTTATTTTCTGAAGATGCCTTATTATAATAATGAACTCATATTGATAATAATCCAACAACAAATTTTTATGAACACCCAAAACTGTATTTGATGATTGGAGGAAAAAATGGATATTTTATAGTTGATGAAACTGAGCCAGAGATAAATTAACTTACCCAAGAACCCACAATCAGTGAGCAACAGAAATAGTACTAAAATGTATACCTCCAGATCTTCAGAGCCAAACAGTGACAGATACCGATAGAGAGTTTTTCTTAAGTGTAAAAAAACTGATACCTGCCAAGCAATTATTCTGTTGAAGAAGTATGTTATAAATTTCTATTTGCACTTGAAGATTTTCTCTGCTAAAATGGCTCTAAAAATTGTATGAGCTGAATTATACAGTGTTTGAAATATAGCAAATAAATTGATGTTTGAAAAAATAGAAGTGTGTTCATAAAAATACAAAAATCTATTAAGTAATATGGTATATGCTGGGTTTATTTTTTGATTAATGCATTGGCAAAAATAATGAACTTTGTTTTAATTGTCTTAATCCTTCCACGTCTCCTCTCTGATGCTGCCTCTGATATGCTGTCTTATCTAGATTACTAACCAGCACTTGCTGATTGATCCAAGGAAACTCAGTTTATCTTATGTCTCAATATTCTAAGCTTTACAAATACAGGGTTAAACTATATAATTTCTGAAAGCCCCTTCTGCTTCATATAAATGCAAATATAAATGACTGTACCTAATATTTTAGAGTATCTACTATGTGTGCATCAGTGGGCTAAGTACTTTATAAGCATTATTTCATGTAACCAACACAAGAATTCAATGATGTAGGACCAGACATTATCTACTTTTTATATAGTGTGACACTGAGGCTTAGAAATATTTAACAATTTAGTCACAGCTAAGTAAGGGTGAAAGCTAGAAGTCAAACTCACATTACCTGACACTAGAGCCCACAGTCTTAATCATTACATTTCACAATTCCTATTGGTCCTGAAATTGGAAAGTCAAATAGCTTACTATAATAGCTATATACATAATAACTATTACATAATAGAAACTAGAAGTGTGATCTACAGACCAGCAGCATTGGCATTACTTGGGTGCTTGTTAGAAATGCAGAAGCTCAGTCTCCACCACAAACCTACTATCAGATTCTGTATTTCAACAAGATGCATAAATGATTCACATGCACATTAAAGTTTGGAAGCACTGTCCTAAAGAACATTTAAGAAAGAACATAGATATGCAGAAAATGACCACGTTACCCAATTTTAAGAAGTGGGCAATGTCATTCTTTAACAATAATTTTTTTTTCTTATACTTTCAGTCTAACTGTATGTGGTGTAAACAATAAAACTGCCAAATGTGAAATGAAAGCAGTCACAAAATTCAAAGAGTATAATGAACAATGTAGAACTACTGTCAAACTAGACTAACCATCCTAGGTCTTGGAAATTATTTTTGTCTTTAAGCAGATTCCACTACTTAAATTACTGAAAATGAGCCCAAAATACTAATAAATTTTTATCTATGTTCATATAGTATCCAATACAGAAAAGGTAAAAATAAAAGCAATAATTGCTAGTGAATATTTTTGTTACTATCACTTAGGTAGTATTCTTCCCTTCCCATATTCAAATATCATGGGTTCTAGCCATATAAAAAGGAATGTAAGTAGAGAAAATCTGTTGTATTTATCAGACTTTTACATATATGCCATGGGAAATTTACCAAGGGGAAATAAACACATTTCTAAATATTGCATTGTTTAGTAGTGGTACTACTGTGTTAGTCTAATGAAACACAGATTAAAATATCTATATTTATTTTATATTCATTAAGAGGTCTGGAAACCAAGTACATTTTTATATTATTGTTTCAAAAAAAAGTCAACCAGATGCAATGAAAACAGTGTCTCAGGTAAATCATTATTCTGCCAGTTCATCCATTTTTCCTTACCTTGAGAGTACCTGATTTAACCTAAATTAATTCTTATAAAAGTTAGAGCTCCTTGCACCCTTGTATGCTTTGCTTTGTTTTGTTTTTTTTAAGGAATCCCCCTAGTTTTCTTGCTGCTGGATATGATTCTAACTGAGTAGCAAACGTGCACTTTCCAGTCAGTGCCAATGCTGCAATTCTCCCTCATCAATACTCAAGTTGGCTTATTTGTACCCTTGGCTGTTAAAACTTACTTTTTAATAGGAATCAACTCTGCAAAATATTGTTCTTCTTAGTACAGGTAATGTATTTCGTGTGCTTGGCATAAATAATACACTTCATATTCTTAAAAGTCGTTGAAGAGAATAATCAAACCTCAATACCAAAACAGACCTCTTATCTTTCCTTTTCTTATTATCAGAGTAGGGCACTTACATGACAATGGAATACTATAACATAATAAGTATCAAAGTAGCCCATGTGATTTCATCATCTGTTAAAAATATTATTTGAGTCTGCTGGGATTCTTGGCTGAGATAAGAAACCTGAACAATCAGCAGAGGTATTAATTTACAACCAAATCACTGCTCACATAATATATCAAACTATTCCTAAAATTTATCTGTGTTCCAAAATCAGGTTCTTCTCAAATACTTAAAAATGTCACAAACCATAAAAATTAGTTTGACTTAACACTATAGTTATTGATTCCTTATGAAAGTAATTCTCTGACCATTGGCTATATGCAAAATATATGTATTTTTTGTTGTGAGATTAATCCAGTTTGAAACCAGAATGTAGGTCTGGGGCATATCTGGGGAATGTGAAGATCAGGCTAGGTATTGATTAACTTAGGCATCAGTGTAATTCACCAACTTAGGAAGGTTAATGAAAGTTAGGCTGGAAACCACTCAAGGTATAAGAATGGTTTTGCAGATCAGTTTTGGTCTAGAACACAGTAATGTTAAGGGTAGTTACAATCAGGAGGCCAATGTTCAAGGCAAACACTGTATCGACAAAAGGGATACTGGTCCTTTGATGCAGAAGGGTCAGAAATGAAGTATCAGAACCATGGATAGCTCCCTTGAGAGCCTTTTAACAAAGATATTATTGAGGCATCCAATCTTCAAAAAGTAAGACCTAACTTGGTGGCTACTCCCCATCAGAGAAAGCTCTGGCTTATAAAAATTTATCTTCTTTATAGTTCCACTATTGTCACAACAGGCCTTTATATTCCCTACATCATAAAGGGGATTCCTTTTATATAGCCTAACTGAGGTCTCCACAAAATATGTCCAAATGCTCACTGGCTCAAAAGATTGCCATGCAGTCTCTAAGCCTTCTTGTCTTCAGATAATTCAGAATCCCTCTCTCTACTGGAAAGTGGACCAATATGTGATCAGTCACCAGCTCCACACAGTAATCCATAATAAGTAGTGTGACATAATACTTTGAAGTTAGCTAGAATGAAGAATTTTTTGAATAAAGTTATAACTCTCTTTTAAATCCCCTGTACGAATGGTAAGAGAAGTGGTTTTATGTCTGTTTTACACATGCAGAACAAGCATGCTAGAAAATTCAATGAAGTGTACAAATCATAAGCCAGTAAGGACAGACTCAAAACCTAAAATTAGACTTTTGTTCTTTTAAACCCATTATATTGTAGGGTATATTCTATTTAAATGAATAGTCATTTCATTATTTTTAGATGACTATGTGATGTGGTAAATAAGTGTCTCAAAAATTATGTTTATCATTAGTCTAATTGTGGAATTATAGTGCCTGTAGGTTTCTAAGATTTTTTTCTTCTCTTCAGGTTAAATATCTAAAAATATATTCTGTCCAGTGGCACCTCAGTTTAGTTCCTCTTCCAAACATCTATCAGCAGCCCCAACTTAGAGGGTCCATGGAGAAGAAAAAAATTATTCTAGGGTTATGCAGAAAAGAAGGATAAGTGACATACCACTTCTTCCCCCAAAGACATATGTTTCATTCTTTTTTGGGGGGTGGAATAATCAGCTGGAAATAGTTGCCTGTCTACGGACTAGATTTTCCAGTTCATATTGATCTATGTGATGCCAATGACTACTTTTCTCAATGGAATGTAAGCAAATACAATGTGCATATCAATTCCTGTCCAAAGCAATTAAGAACTGGGCAGTTTTTTTTCCCTGCTCTCTTTTGCCATTCACTGCATAGAAAAGACTCAAAACTCCTTGAGGAGGTTAGATCTGTGAAAAGTAAGAGGCTTATGTTCCTTCATTACATTGTGGAAGGCCATCTGACTAGGAATATCTGCACATAATGGTAAAGTGAGCAGAACACAAAATTTTACTGTGTTGAGCAACTGAGATTAGAGGAGAACAGCTAGATCACCATATTTAATGCAGTTTTTTAAATTATTCTCTTAGTACAGTGGTTCTCAACAAGGGGTGACTTAGGGGGATATTTTACAGATATCCCAAGGGAAATTTGGTAATATCTAGATATATTTTTGGTTGTCATAACTAGGGTAGGGGAGAGTTGTGTTACTCAAAGCTAGTGGATAAAAATCAGAGTTTCTGCTAAACAGCTTATAATGCCAAAGACAGCCCAGCCTTCACTCCCCAGAAAAGAATTAATTCACCCCAAAATGTCAACGTTGCCACTTTTGAGAATCTCCATTTTAGTATAAAGGAACAAATGGCAGAACAGGGTGAGTAGGAGGATATACAAAAGAAAAAGGTAACAAAATCTCTACAATGAGCACATTAGATCTTGATGATTTTTAACTGGTTTCATCCTATCTGTGAAATGGGGGAGATGTTCAATACTAAACCTAAGATCAGTAGTAGCAATGCTCTCCTTAAGGATGTGTACTCCTTTTCCTCTTTTTGCCACTGAATTTTACCAACTCAATTCCCATATCTTCATCCTCTCATTTCACCACAAATATAAGATTTGAGCCTAAGAGCAATAACAGGATGGGCCGCTCACAAACAAGCCAGCCGATTCCAAAGCTTTTTTCATTGCTTGCCCATGCACTTCCCTTCTGGGGCGTAATCTGTCTGAGAAGTACACAGAAGCCTTGTAACTGTGTAGATACAAAGACAATGTAAAAAATAGAACAAGGTTAGGTCATGTTTGGCAAGTAGATTACTTTAACAAATGTTTCTTGTTCACTGCCATCAAGTGTGTTATTGTTTCAGCATCTGAGAGCACGGGAAATGCAGATAAAAATATGCAGGATTTCAAATTCAACTCTGAGGTTTGTTTTCCTAAACTTATCTAGCCCCTTTTAAAATAGTTTTAATTAATACAGTGATCATATTCATTGATTTTTCTGTTTCCATCTATTTATATTTCCTTTGTTTTAAGTGTCATGATTGAATAGAAAATTGAAAATAACAAAGAGGCTTACAAGCCTAAAGTAAATAACTATTTCATCATAAATGAGGATCACTTCTCTTTGACACTATGGAGACTGCCCACATTCTCCTAGAGTTGTTTTGTGGCATTTTACATCAAACTCAGAACAAGAAATATTAAATACCTTGACAGGAACTGAGAAATCTCTTAAATACAGGATAAAGAAAGAATATAATAGTGTCTTCAAGAGCTTTAATTCATTCCAAATAAATGTCCTGGACAGAGTGCAGATATTTTCCAGGATGCATTATCTCAAAGTGCTATCCTCAAAAACAAACAAAACAAAAAACCCCAAACAAACAAAACAGTACTAAATTAAGTAGTTTGGATAAATCATAAAGAGGTAAGCTGAATAAACAAGGAATGATTTTCTCCCTTTATTCTCACCCACAAATATCAGATCAGAAATAAATTCAATAGGGAATAATTACATGCTAATAAATATATTTTCAACTGGATACAAAATTATCATTGTTTACTTTCTGAACATTTATAATAATATAATAAGTGGTAACTTTTCTAGAACACAAATACTAAACTTCTTATACTACTGAAGCACTCAGGATTTGATGCCATTTTTGGTGATTTTGGAGGCAAAAGCCTAAGGGCTAAATTTGAAAGAAAGCTGATTAATGAGAAGCCTAATACGCCAACAAATGATGAAGCTCTGGATGTGGGTGGACATTTCTCTAACTCTCTGGGAGTTATGCAATGACTGGCTTTGGAGGAGCAAGTAGCCTGTGGCAAGGAAACGAGAGGCGATGACTACAAATCAGAACTATAACAATTAAATTATACTAGGAGGTTATGGAGGTTGCAGCAGAGAGACATGTTAGAGAGGGATCTGTGGATAAATTAATATGTGCTCAGGAATCCAGTACTGACTTGCAGCTCCAAGTATCTGAAGCTGCAACTGAAATTTCTTTCTTGTCATCGCAGTTACTGGGGAAAATGATGTCATTTCTTAGGCTTGCTATTTCTAGTTTAAGTACTGCATTGAGACCATTATAACAGCAGAATCTCTTTCAGAACCAAAACACACCAGGCCCAAACAAAGCAGCAATGCAGGCCCATTTCTTAATTAAAGCAATAAAAATCATTTCTCCAAAGCACTTGGTGTTTTGACTTTGAACAAGTCTACTGCTTTATCAACGGCACCTGTCCTCATTCTCATCTTCAAAGCAATAGTAAACATTGACAATAGACAGATAGGTAGGTAGGAGACAGACAGCTAGACAGGAAGATAAAATATATAGGTAAATAAAATGCTTCTGGATATTCAATATACATACATAATTACATAATAGGTACTCATAGTTACATAATAGGTGCTCATGTAAAATAGGATAAATCTTCAACTCAGACATTTCTCTGCACTCACACAAGCCACAAAACTAGAACATGGTCTTAATATTAAATTTGAATTAACTCATTAATTCATTCCATAAAAAAATGATGATTACATACTATGTCCCAAGACCATTAATGATGTTGAAAATCCAAAGAAGCCTAAGACATGACTCTCAAGGGGTTCATGGTTTAATCAGCAATACAAAACATTATGATAAATACAATGATAGATTTATGTGCGAGGAAGTTAATAGTAACACAATGGAGAAAATGATTAATTCTGTTTGAGTGGATCAGGCTTTATAGAACCCACTGAAATAAAACTTGAAGAATAATCAGTAGTTTGCTACTCAAGCAAGAAAAAAAAATCAGTGCAGGTGTAAGAAGTAGATACATACATCTGAGATGTGATATTATATTAGCTTACTTTTTCTAGAAACAAAGCTTAAGGCAAAAATGTATATTTTAATACTTTAGGCAAGAGAAATCCCAAGGAATAAGGAAGGAAGGAAATGGGAAGTGAATTATTGAAGGAAGGAGAGTAAATAGGAGAGAAATCTCTGGTCACTGCTTAAAATCCAGCACACTAATTTTGCTTGATCTGATAGGTCTATCTTCTGAGACAGCATATTTACTACTGCATTCTAAGAGAGTCCTTCCAGGTGAATTAAGAATACATCACCCACCTCTCACTTCACTTTAGTCAAAAGTTCAACTTCAGGGCTGTATAAGCACAGGTGCCAAGTGTATTCTAGGGCATTTCACACCTCAGTGGAAACCAGTAAGCCTCAGGCAAGAGACAAGAGATATAGAGTACAGGCATGAGACAAGATACTGTCATGTGAAGTTAGTCATCACAGCACCGGGGATAAAACAAGTGGCCACATACTAGGGAAGATGCGGTCACAAGCATTTGAAGTGGTATTTAGAAGGTGTATGATACAGTCCATTCCTTGCATCACTCAGATCCACTCACGCCCTCCCATTTTTCTCCAGTTCTCACACTGCAAAATGACCCACCATTTTTATGAAGATAAAATGGCCTCGATTCTCCAAAAGAGGAAGTAAAAGTCATAGACACAATATCTGAAAAGACTTCAGGAAAGGAGGTTAGTGAAACAAACTATGGTACCCACCGCTACAAATGATCTACCATTGGCCTCTGTAACTGGAAGACCATGATGCTGTCTCAGATACTCTGTGTTAGTGTCAGCTCAGACCCCGTATTGAAAAGCCTAGGTAAAGGGCCTTTCCAGGGTACTGTAACCCTGACAAAGCCCACAGATCTTTTGGGGAATAAAACAATGGACTGTTTAATATATATATATTTGTGGTGATATTGGGGACTTAGGATCTCCATCAATCAATGAAACCTGAGTCTGTGAACTGATTTAGATCTGGAAATTGGCAGGACATGATTTTCCATTTTGATGTCACTTTCTTTTTTCCTATAAATCAAGAAATACATAGCCTACTGTCAATCTCTCTCACACCTGGAATTCTCATGATCTCTTAGCCTTTGTCACATATCCCTACAACCTGGGCATCCTGATTGCCATTCCGGCCTTCAATGCCAATTATGGCAATTATATCCACCTTACATCAGATGAGTGAGTATAGTCACTGAATCTCTGCATTTCTGGGTTTGATCTTCCCCATGTATATTAAGGAATCTAGTTTCATGAGAGCATTTCTCACCATCCTAGCCTGCAGATAATAACCACATTTAACTTTCTCAGAAATCCCACTGCCTCCCCTATACATGACTGATCAGAAAGTGTGTCCTTTAAGCAATTTCTGGGAAGCCTATCATATAATGGCTTCCCAGATCTTTCCAAAGAAGTCCATTCTGACTTTCCCACCTCTCTACCTCTGACATCTGCCTCAGCTGTATACCTAATTTATTTTAGATCATCATTATGTCTAAGCTTCGGAGTCATCACAGCAGATCATCAGGGCCACCTGTTTGCAAGGACATTTAGATCTGAGTCATGGGTGAGAACCACCATGTAAATAAATTATATTTTCCAGCCTAATATCCTGCTTCCCAGCTCTGACAGTCTCAATAATCATTTCTACACCTGTTTTCTATGTTCCTGCCAATGTATATGGCCACATCTGGCAATTCCTTTCATTGATAGGATACTTTCTTAAAGACTGGGGACCTTATCTCTCTCCTGAGCATATATTGAGAAACTCACCCATGATAATTGCCCTAAAAGGAATGAGTCTTAGTGGAAGCATATCTCAAGGAGAACAAGTATCATCTTTTTCTTTTTTTTAAAGCTTTATGCTCTTAGCTCTTTTTTTTAATTCACATTTTTTAAAAACTTTATTCTATTTTATTTATTTATTGGCTGTGTCGGGTCTTCATTGCGGCATGTGCAATCTTTCATTGCGGTACTGGGGCTCTTCGCTGCAGTGCGTGGTTGTCTCTCTAGTTGTGGCATGCAGGTTTTCTCTTCTCTAGTTGTGGCGCTCGGGCTCCAGGGTGCGCAGGCTCTGTAGTTTGCAGCACGTGGGCTCTCTTGCTGAGGTGCATGGGCTTAGTTGCCCTGTGGCATGTGGGATCTTAGTTCCCTGACCAGGGATCAAACCCGTGTCCCAAGCATTTCAGGACAGATTCTTTACCACTGGACCACGAACAAGTTCCTTAGGCTGAAGTCAATACAGTGTCTCTAGGCAAGGGAAGGCTGTGCTATTTTGGCAAAATGGAAAGGGCTGCTTTTAGTGCTCTTGAGTATTCAGGAGAATGTGGGGATTTAATATTCTCAGGCTTGTTGTTGAAAATGTCCCCAGTCTGGTTTTGAGAGTCCTACTTACTCTAATCATGGCTCTGAATTTAACACAGGAGACCTGTTGAGCCTGTGTATTCAGTTTCCCTTTGCAGCTCTGCCAGCCTATAATCAGATCTTGGGCCTGATTTTCAGCAGAAGGGTTAGGAATGCCATATCTTATATTTTAAAGCTTTTCTTCCAGTCACAGTAGCGTTATTATTAAAATTTGTTTTATACCTGCTTAAGAACACTCCCACTGAATCTGCCTGTGACAGGTCCAATGGTACCAGTACGCTCTAATTAAGGACCTGGATGGGCCTCTTCACTGAATTAGAGATGGAAATTCCAGGGCTCTGGTTAATAAGAGAATTGCCAAGAAGAAGAAGCATAAGCTCCTGGGTAGAGGAGTATGGCTGGAAGAAATCCACAACAGTGCCGTCTATAGTGGAACCCAGAACAGAGAGCCTCTCTTGTCTGGATGTAAGGATATAATTGTTTGAGAGCAGTAATCATTATTTATATAACTTTGTATTCAGGATGACTGACAAGGTGATGTAGTACTCCAATGTGTACTTTTTAAAAGTGTGACAATGAAGATATTAAGCACAGATGGCCACCAGAATGTTAGAATAGGGAAAGCAATAGAGACTTGGGCTCTAACACAGGTATTTACATCAATATGATTCTTTCACTAGATTAATTTGGGCCACCCAAAGCCTTCCTATCTAAAGAAACAAAGTAATTGACTGAACAACTTTTAAGGTCCTGTTTCTAAAATATCATAGCTTATTTCAACTCATCCCTACCACTAAAAAGCAGTTCAAAAGTAATACTACATATATCTTTATCTTTTTTTTAATAAAAAGTGGCAATCATATGAAGCCCATGGAAATAAATCACAAAACCTATAACTACATGTTGCTATTGACTTGGGGTGGATACATTTCCTAAAGAAGAGTCAGGTTTCACATGAAATCATACACTAAAAGATCTTCAACAAATGAACAAAAGGTAAGTAAATAAATGTCATCTGTTAAAAAGGAAAAACTACAAATTTTACCCTGTCCAGGGACCAGGACATAAAATCTGTTAAGAACTGAGACTCCCCTCCACCCCAGCAGAATCAGTTTAAGGAACAGAAAGGCTAGGAAATTCACGATCATCCGTCTGGGCAATGCGGACATGGAAGCACTCTAGGAATTGTCACACTCATCAAACTGTTCTTCCATGCTCTGGTCTTGCCAGGGGCCACTCCCCTTAACCACAGAGATTCTAGAACTATATGATAAGGCGGATAGTCCTAGGATAACACTAAGAGATAAGGTCCCAAGATTTTTATTTTATTATTTCTTTTTTAAGAATTTCTATTTGTTTGTTTGTTTGTTTGTTTGTTTGTTTGTTTAGGCTGTGCCAGGTCTTAGCTGCAGCATGTGGGATCTTTTAGTTGTGACATGCATGCAGGATGTAGTTCCCCGACCAGGGATTGAACCCAGGCCCCATGCACTGTGAGCACAGAGTCTTACCCACTGGACCATCAGGGAAGTCCCAGGTCCCAAGATTTTCGAAAATTTTGTTTTCTTTTGGACAGACCTAAAATTACCAACTTTGTATTTTGCTGTGTAAAGACATTTTTAAAAGCTCTTCCATTTACCATCATCATTACCTCACATGGGATAGATCACTTAGTATCTAATATTTAAGATGAACATAAATGCAAAAGAAAGCTCAGTCCCTTAATAAATTTGGCTTTGTGGAAAAATTAATAAATCATTAAGTTCTTATTTCCTGCCTTTTAAACATCAACATTTGGAAACTTTCAGCACTGTACAAAGGAACTATGTTTAAGAAGCATTTCTATAGATGTTATTTTCCTATTAGAGATTTATACACTCTCCAGTCTAGTATTCTTTTTTTTTTTTAAACACACAACTGTGTATTTGCTGGTCTTAGTAACACTGTATCCAGTCTAGTCTTCTTGAAGATTTTCATGAGGACTTAACTTGTCTATTAATTCAAATGAAAATTCTTATATTTCCATGATTGATTTCAGAGCTTGGGGGGGGGGGGAGCAGGATAAACAGGTGTGTCTGATTGTCTTGCCAAGGAAGATTAGTGATTTTAAGCTTCTAAACCTTTTAAAATGTATTTATACATATTAAAATAATGATTTTTAAATGATACCTTAAACACTAAGACTGACTCAGAAACTAACTTAAGGTCTTATTAAATGTCAGACTTTTACATTCCCAACAGCAATGTACAAGTGTTCAAATTTTTCCACATCCTCACCAACACCTATCATCTATTTTAAAAAATAATTGCCATCCTATCTCATTGTAGTTTTGATTTACATTTCCCTGGGAATTAATGATATTGAGCATCTTTATATATACCTGTTGGCCATTTGATTTCTTTTTTGGAGAAACATCTAAGTTCTTCACCCATTTTTAAATTGGGTTATTTGGGATTTTTTGCTATTGAGTTTGAGGTGTTCCTTATATATTCTGGAAATTAATTCCTTATGATATATGGTGTGCAAATATTTTCTCCCACTCTATAGGTTGCCTTTTAACTTTGTTGATTATTTTCTTTTTTTGTGCAGGTGTTTTTTAGTTTGACATAGTCCCACTTGTCTATCTTTGCTTTTATTGCCTGTGGTTTTGGTGTCACATTCAAGGAAATCATTGCAAAAACCAATGTCAAGAAGCTTTTACTCTATGTTCTCTTTCAGGAGTTTTACAGTTTCAAGTCGTATGTTTCTCTTTAATCCATTTTGAGTTAATTTTTGTGTATGGTATTAAAACATGGGTCTAATTTCTTTATCTTTTTTTTCACATATGAATATGCAGTATTCTCAACATCATTTGTTAAATTTCCCCATTGTGTGTTCTTGGCTCCCTTGAAAAAGATCAATTGACTGTATACATGTGGGTTTATTCTGGTTCTCTATTTTATTTCATTGTTCTGTATGTCTATATTTATACTGGCATCATACTGTTTTAATTACTTCATAATATATTTAATTATCTTCATAATACATTTTGAAATCAGGAACTGTGATGCCTCTAGATACGTTCTTTTTCAAGATCACTTTGACTATTCTATGTCTTTTCTGGTTGCACATAAATTTTAAGATTGTATTTTTCTATTTCTGTAAGAAAAAAAATGCAATTGGGATTTTGATGGGGGATAGCTTGAATCTGTAAATTGCTTTGGGTAGTTTGGACCATTTTTAACAATATTAAGTCTTCAGTCCATGAATGTAGGATGTCTTTCTATTTATTTGTGTCCCCTTTTAATTCTTTCATCAGTGTTTTATAGTTTTCAGTGTACAAACCTTTTACTTCCTTAGTTAAATTTATTCCTAAGTATTTTACTCTTTTTGATGCTATTGTAAGTGGGATTATTTTCTTAAGAATTGAGAAATGGGTCATTATTAGTGTAGAGAAACACAACTGATTTTTGCATGTTGATTTTATATCCTGCAACTGTATTTAATTTGCATATTAGGTCTAAAAGAAATGGAAAATGGTACAACAGCTGTGGAAAATATGGAGGATTATTTTTAAAAATGTTGAAAATAGAACCACCATATGATCCAACAATCCCATTTCTAGGTATAAACCAAAAGAATTAAAATCAAGATCTTGAAGAGATATCTACACTCCCATGTTCATTTGTGACAGCACAGATAAAGGACATTATACTAAGTGAAATAAGTCAGTCACAGAGTGGAATACTGCATGCTTCCATTTATATAAGTATCTAAAATATTCAAACTCACAGAAGCAGAGAATATAATAATGGTTACCAGGGGCTGAGGGTTGAGGGAAATGGGTGGTTGTTTTACAAAGGGTATAAAGTTTTGGTTATCCTAGATGAGTAAGTTCTAGATATCTGCTGACAACATCATGTCTATAGTTAATAATGTAGTATTTACACTTCAGATCTCTTAAGAGATTAGATCTCATGTTAAGTGTTTTTACCACAAAAAATAAACAAACAAAAACAAGGGAAAAAAAAGAAAACAAAGAGACATAAGGAAACTTTGGGAGGTGTTGGATATATCTATTCTCTGATCATCATGATGATATCACGGGTGTTTGTAAATATGCAAACTCATCAAATTGTACACATTAAATACATGCAGTTTTTATATATCAAATATACCCCAATAAAGCTGTTCTAAAAATTAAAAAGCTACCAGAGACTAAGATCTAGAGAAGATCTCTTATTTTCTACTCTCCTCTACTTGCCCTACTTTCTAAATATCCTCTTCTTTCTTGAAATCCGCCCATTTCTCTGTGTCAAATATAATGTCTTTGGTTGATCATACCATTCATACTCTCCAAAAGATGCTACATGAGACCAATTTGTTTACTAGCCAACCTTCAATCAAGTTTCACTGTCACTTCATTTGAAACAAAAAGAAAAAAAGCATCAACTTGGATTGAAAATTGAATTTGCAATTTTTATTTGCTTTCTTTTATGTTTTCATTGTGGACTGTGGTCATACACACAAAGATTTTTCTTTTTTTTTTTCTTTTTTTTTTTTTGGCCATGCCACACAGCTTGTGGGATCTTCGTTCCCTGACCAGGGATTGAACCTGGGCCCACAGCAATGGAAGTGCTGAGTCTTAACCACTGGACCACCAGAGAATTCCCACACACAAGTTTAATTATCCATTTGTATTCTCAGTTAAACATGACATACTGTCCAATTTTACCATTTCTTTCCAGATTATGTTTTGAAATTAGGGTTTCCACTAAGAATTTCTTTTTAACAAGGAATGTTGCTAAGTATACTCTCACCTCTGTTTTATTTTTTTTAATTCAAGGCATATTTAATTGATTCAAAATTATTTTCTGCATGATGTGATCAGTTCTAAACACAATCATAAGAATGGTAGGATGAAAAGACAAGGATTCTAGTGGGTTGAGACAGAATGAAAATGAATTGGAATAAAGGAAGAAGCAAACAAAGAATTGCCTGAGTGTCACAGGAGGAAACATTTAAAGCTATTGCAAATTTTCCAGAAATAGCTGATATAGACACAGTAACTAGCACTTTCAACCTGGTAATAAACATATTGCCTCCTGATATTTTCCTTTAATACTTATAATAAAAAATATGTACCCCTCATGTCACTATATATTGTAGATGTTAAGTTTGTTGAAACTTTTTCTTCTTCCCAAGAGAACAGAACAGTGATTTTTGAATATTTTATAGAAGATATGAAATATTAAGTTACATCTTCTGACATTAGCCTTTTCCAAGTGAGGTAAGTTCTATAAAATTTAATTTTTAATGTGTATTTGCCACATTTCAATTTATAATTGGATTTTCTGCCTGCATGTCCAGCATTATGGTGCAATATGCTGTTGGTAATGAGGATATTTAAAAACAGTACAAATTTAATTAAGTATCCTCAAGAATTATGGCAAAAACGACTTTGGAACTTCAAAGTCTCTGAGAAAATAAAAGGAGAGTTCACCTTATGTCTAAAGACATGGTTTTAATTAACTAGTGTGTGAAAGTATACATCACACATTTAATTAAACATGTTCAATGACAGCAGAGATGTTAGACATCAAACAACAACCAAAACTCAAAAGCAATACCTGACACTACCACATTCACCACATCACAATTACCCAACACTAAAGAAAATGCCCTGAGATTGAAGGTCCCAGTTTTAAAATTAATCTAGTTTTCTTAACTGTTAAGAGGTATTTTTTGTTCTTTTTGGGTAATATTTATTGAAATACATGTATAGACTATTCATTTATAAAGATACAAAGAGGGTAGAGGATAAGATGGCGAAGAAGGACATGAGTTCACCTACTCTATAAAAACACCGAAATCATGACTAACTGCTGAACAACCATTCACAAAAAAGACTGGAACCAACCAAAATAAGATATTTTACATCTAAAGACAAAGAAGAAGCTACAATGAGATGGCAGGAGGGGGCACAATCAGGATAAAACCAAATTCCATACCTGCCAGGCAGGTGACCCACAAAATGGAAAATAATCATATTGCAGAGGTTCTCCCATGTTAAGAGTTTTGAGCCTCATAACAGGCTCACCAGCCTAGAAGTCTGGCATTGGGAGGAAGCGCCTCCTGAGCATCTGGCTTTGAAGGCCAATGGGGCTTGATTGTAGGACTCCACAGGACTGGGTGTAACAGAAACTCCACTCTTGGAGGGTGCAGGTGCTCTGGGACCCAGAGCAAAAGCAGTGATTTCATTGAAGCCTGGGTCAGACCTACCTGCTGGTTTGGAGGGTCTTCTGGGGAGGTGGGTGGCAGCTGTGGTTCACTGTGGGCTCAAAGACACTGGCGGCAGATATACTGGGAAGTATTCATTGGTGTGAGCTCCCCTGGAGGCCACCATTTTGACCTGGCCCCACCCAACAGACTGTTGGCACCAGTGCTGGGACGCTTCAGGCAAAACAACCAACAGGTTGGGAACACAGCCCAATCCCAGCCCAAAGCCATCTCTAAACACATCCCTTGACATGGCCATACCCACCAGTGGGACAAGATCCAGCCACCAGTGGGCAGGAAGCAGCCCCTTCCACCAGGAAGCCTACACAAACCTCTTAGACTTGTCTCATACACCAAGGGGCAGACACCAGAAGCAAGAAGAACTACAATCCTGCAGCCTGTGGAATGGAAACTGCTATCACAGTAAGTCAGACAAAATAAGACAGCAGAGGAATATGTTCCAGAAGAAGGAACACGATTAAAAACCCCGAAAAACAACTAAGTGAGGTGGAGATAGGAAATCTACCTAAAAAAGAATTAAGACTACTGATAGTAAAGATGATCCAAGATCTTAGAAAAGAATGGAGGCACAGACTCAGAAGATGCAAGAAATTTTAACAAAGAGCTAGAAGATCTACAGAACAAACAAACCAAGATGAATAATACAATAACTGAAATGAAAAATACACTTGAAGGAATCAACAGCAGAATAAATGAGGCATAAGAATGAATAAGTGAGCTGGAAGACAGGATGGTTGAAATCAGTGCCATGGAACAGGATAAAGAAAAAAGAATGAAAATAAATGAAGACAGTTTAAGAGACCTCTGGGACAACATTCAATGCACCAACATTTGTATTATCGAGTTCCCAGAAGAAGAGAGAGAGAAAGGGCCTGAGAAAATATCTGAAGAGATAATAGCTAAAAACATCCCTGGCATGGGAAAGGAAACAGTCACCCAAGTCCAAGAAGCATAGAGATTCCCGTACAGGATAAACCCAAGGAGGAACACACCAAGACACATATTAATCAAACTGACCAAAATTGAAGAAGAGAAAATATTTAAAAGCAACAAGGGAAAAGCAATAAATAACATACAAGGGAATCCCCATAAGGTTATCAGCTGACTTTACAGCAGAAACTCTACAGACCAGAAGGGAGTGGCACAATATAGTTAGAGTGTTGAAGGAAAAAGCTACAACCAAGAATACTCTACCCAGCAAGGATCTCATTCAGATTTGATGGAGAAATCAAAAGCTTTACAGACAAGCAAAAGTTAGGAGAATTCAGCACCACTGTATGAACTTTACAACAAATACCTACGGAACTTTTCTAGGCAGAAAAGGCCACAACTTAAAACATGAGATTTATGGATCTCACCAGTAAAGGCAAAAGTATAGTAAAGGTCGGAAATCATCCACACACAAATATGATATCAAAACCAGCAATTGTGCATCTTCCCTGGTGGTCCAATGGTTAAGAATCTGCCTTCCAATGCAGGGGACATGGGTTCAATCCCTGGTCAGGGAACTAAGATCCCACATGCCATGAGGCAACTAAGTCTGGATGCTGCAACTACTGAGCCTGCACACCACAACTAGAGAGAAGTCCACACCCTGCAATGAAGAGTCCACAGGCCACAACAGAAAATCCTGTATGCTACAACTAAGACCTGATAAAGCCAAAAAACAACAACAACAACAACAACAACAACAAAAGAAACCCCAACAATCATGAGAAGAGGAGAGCAGAAATGCGGGATATTAGAAATGCATTTGAAAATAAAGACTGTCAACTTAAAACAATCATTTACATATAGAATGCTATTCAAAACCTCATGGTACCTGCAAACTGAAAATCTATGATAGGTACACACACACAAAAGGAAAAGGAATCCAAAAACAAAATTAAAATTAATTATCAAGGGCAATTCCCTGGTGGTCCAGTGGTTAAGATTCCATGCTCCCAATGCAGGGGGCCTGGGTATGAACCTTGGTCAGGGAACTATATCCCTCATGTCACAACTAAAGCTCATATATACCACAACTAAATGATCCCACATGCTGCAATTAAAGATCCCACAGCCACGATGAAGATCCCATGTGCCAAAACTAAGAATCTGTGCAGCCAAAAAAAAAAAAAAAAAAAAAGCTAGTCCTGAAATCACAAGAGATCAAAAGAGGAAGGGTAGAAAAAAGATTTACAAAAACAAATCCAAAACAACAAAATGGCAATAAGAATATAAATATTGACAATTACATTAAATGTAAACCGATTAAAGGTTCCAACCAAAAGACATAGACTGGATGAATCGATACAAAAACAAGACCTATATATATGCTGTCTACAAGAGACCCACTTCAAACCTAGGGACACACACAGACTGAAAGTGGGGGGATGGAAAAAGGTATCCCATGCAAATGGAAATCAAAAGAAAGCTGGAGTAACAATACTTGCATCGGACAAAATGGACTTTAAAATAAAGACTGTTTTAAGAGACAAAGATGGACACTACATAATGATCAAGGGATCAATTCAAGAAGGTATAGCAATTGTAAGTATATATGCACCCAACATAGGAACACCTCAACATACAAGGCAAATGCTAACAGCCATAGAAGGAGAAATCAACAGTAACACAATGATAGTGGGGGACTTTAATACCCCACTTTCATCAATGGACAGATCATCCAGACAGAAAATCAATAAGGAAACACAGGCCTTAAATGACACATTAGACCAGATGGACTTAAATATACAAAGAGGATACTTCACTCATGTATTCAATTGACAAATACTTATTAACTACCAAATAGATGCAAGGCATTGCATGCAACACATTTATTATCCCACAATTTCTGTAGATCGGGAATCCCATCATGGCTTAGCTGGGTCCTCTACTTCAGTGTTTCTCACAAGGCTGCAATTGAGGCACTCACCACTGCTGGGTTCTCATCTGAGGTTTGACTGGGGAAGGATCTGCTACTTCCAAGCTTATGTGGCTATCAGCAGGACTCAGATGCTTATAAGTTATCAGATAAAGCCCTTAGTGACTTGTTGGCTGTCAGCCAGAGATCACCCTTATTTCCTTGCCATGGGGGGTCTATCCATGTGGCAGCCTGCTTCATAAAAGCCAGCAAGGGAAAGAGACAATATTCAAAGTCTACTAGCAAGATGGAAGTTACAATCTTAAATAATGTAGTTTTGGAAACAATACTCTACCACCGTTTCATATTATTGAATACATTGGTTAGAAGCAAGTCACAAATTCTATCTACAACCATGGGGAGCAGAGTAGAATATCATGAGACAGGGGAGCCATGTTAGACTCTGTCTATGAGAGCATTATTCCAGGTACTGGGGATAAAGTAGTGAACAAGACAGACAAGATGCCTGTTCTTATGACAAATATAAAAATGCAACAAAAAATGGCACTGACACATTAATAAACTTTCTTTATCCTGTCTCTCTTTTGGGTGATGATAAGTGTATGTGTGTGTATACACACACACACACACACACATATACTGACTCTGCTGTCTGAGCTTGCATGATGAACTGAAAGGGATGGAGAAAATTAACTACAAAATTATTAAAGTCATCCAAATAATGAAGTGATAAAATTCTGTTTTAGCCTGGGAACAATGGAATGGAAAGGAATTAGCAATTGCAGAAGATATTGGTGACTGGCTGCTCTTAGAAAAGGGAGAATAAAAAAGAGGGAGGCAGCAAGGATGGCTTCAAAGTTTTCATCCTTAGTAACTGGGAAAATAATGTATATAAACATACTATGAAAGGAAATTTATTTGGAAAGAAATATAACAAATTTGTTTTGCACATAATTGAAGGTAAAATAAAAGCTTCAGGTGAAACTGCTCTTCAAAAAGTAAGAGAGGCAGCATGTAAGGTTCAAAGAAAGATCAGAGTTGCAGAAATAGAAAACTGCTCACCAAAAATAGTTATGCTTTGGTTGATGGAAAATTCTGTTCCATCAAACTTTAAGAGTATATAATGGAAATGATATTTCTTTAAAAAGGAATAATGTATTTTGATGTTACCAGAGTCTTTAAGAATGATCTTGGTTTTATCTGCTTCAAATCTGAAACATGAAAAACCTGTAATCCTGAGACTCCTTTTATATTCTGTATCTTTCCGGCTCTGTGCCTTTGTCACTGCTCTCTCTCTTGGCACAAATCCCCTTCACGTCGCCATACCTAAATACTCAGTATGGGTCCAACACCTTGATCCCAGCTCTGGCACTACTTAGCAGTCATAAAACACAGGCAAGTTGCTTCACTCCTCTTGTCTCATATTCTTCCTACAAATGGGGATAATCATATGTGCCCCCCAATCTTATTGAGTTTTTATTAATGCAAATGGCCTAGTGATGTGTGTAACTATAATAAATTCAAATGTAATAAATTATATTATTATTATTAAAGATTCTGATGAGTATGTTGTTCTCTTTACTCCTTTTATATTTGTTACAAATGTTACAAGTTGTATCGGTTTTCTAATTGTTTCACATTTCACTTAACTTTAGTTAAGACAAACTGAGTTTTAAGAGAAAAGACCATGGGTACCAACTTTTAAGTATCATGGCACTTCACAAACACTGGGACATAGTAAATACTCAGTAAATATTTAATAATTTGATTTCACGTGACAAACTTGTTTTTTTTTTTCCCCTGTATTTGCCTCCATTATAATATAAACTCCTTCAGGGCAAAGATTGTTGTCTTTTGCTCACTTTTGCATCTGCTCTTCCTAGAGGGGCATTCAGCACATACTAGGCATTCATTAAATATTTATGGAATAAATATATGACTAAATTATTCATTCCTACATTCTTTTAGGTTAGTTTCATTGAAAGAAAATAATATTCAGACAGTCAAGGTAAACATGCACTGGTTTAATTATTTTGGTAATTCAGAAAAAAAAATATATTTTTGTCTCCTGTTAGCTAGAATATTTGATACATATGGACTCAGTCTAAAATGAGTTGTAGGATTTGGGAAATAAATATGTTTGAAACACTAAGAGAAGCATAGTGTTAGCAGGAATTCTTTGGGCTCACAAGTGGTAGCATGTTTCCTTTTGTTTTCCTAAATCTGCCATCACAAACTTGCTTTGCTTTTCCTTTGGGACATTTTGAAGCTGCAGCATAACAGACAGATGACCTCTGTATACCTCCAGTTAGTAGTGGGTAGGGCTTGCTCATATAATGTAGATACGCAGTTAGCTGCTATATAGCTGAGGTGCACAAATGTTTCCCTTCAGACTTGAAGCTAACTGTCAAAATAAAACATTACCAGGACAAGACTCAGAAACTGTGAAAAGTTTAATGGTTAAAGTGCAAAGGAAATGAAAAGGCATTGGATATGGTTTCAACTGCCAGAAGCATGTTTCCTTTCACCAAACAGAAGTTGGGGTAGGAAAAAAAAATAAAAGACCAAAACAAGCCACAAGAAATGCCCAATAGTAAAAGAATATCAAGTGGAGTTCGAAAGCCTCAGAAAATGTTATATCAAAGCAGTTGCTATGTTTTACATGTTTCCTCTTTGGATATTATCACAGACCTTAGCCAATACAGACTTGAGCACAGGTTATCATGAATTAATTATCTCAACAAATATTTAATGCAGGCCTATTACAAAGCAAACTGTGCTGACACATACTTCATCACAATCCTTGGTCTCCATGAGATTATGCACTAATAGTAAAAAATACATTAACATGCTGATATAATATGTGATTGGTTCATTTTTCAACATTAATTTGCACACACAATGGAAAAGCCATTGAATTTTTCAAACCAAAGACATAATAGGTAATGGAGATAATTTTTTTGTAAATATGTTAAGCGCATTTTAACTTCCCTTTTTATCGTGGTTACCCTAAAACCTTCCACTTGAATTATATTGTTCTCAATAAGTAAAGAATCAGTACTTCACCTCTTTGGCACACCAAGAGGCAAAAAAGCCAAAAATGCCATTTTTTTAGCGATCATTTAACAAGTCAAAGGCTAAAGTGAGAAGACACATTATAGAATTCTCCCTGTAAAGTGGATGAAATACTCATCATCATTTAGGTTCAGTAAAGAGATTGGAGTTTGAAGTAAGGAAAAGCCTGCACAGTTAAGTCCTGGGGTTATGGGAGGAAGAAGCAAGAAGAAAGGCAGAAGAGAAAATAGAGGCACATGTCTCAATTTACCCTCTTCAGTATTCAGCTCAGAAAGGGAGCATTAATGAGACAAGTGGTAGTGATACCAAAGATATCCACTCTTCTTTTGGAACTATGGGAAGAGATAGCCTCACAGCCACAGCTGTAAATGGTCAGTCACTAAAAGACATTGAGGTTCCATGATCATGAGCCCACTGATATCGACAAGGCATAGACAGGGCCCAGAAATTGCTGGGCATCTGGCTAGGGAACCTATAGAGGGGATCCCAAGAGTGAGACAAAATGGCTTGGATGAGAACTGCAGTTCAGATTCCTGGCACCTGGCTGAAGAGGAGTCACAGTCAAATCTAAAAAGGATCTACAGACCAAGAGGGGCTCAGGTAAAGCTAATGAGGCAGGCCCTGGAAGGGAGAGAGGACTGTGAGTTATATCAGCTACACCCTCCAGCTGGGGATACCAGATGGGCAAGCAGCAACCAGGGAGGCAAAAAGACATTGTGCCTGAGACTGGAAAAAACAGACCGCATTAACCCCAAGTTCTCTAAGACTTTCCCTCCTACATGACATCATGCAAGTCATATTTCTACCCCCATGTGCTCAGCCACCATCTTGGAGAGAAGCTGCAGCTATAAGGAAGAACTAAAATCTGAAAGCCTAAACATTCTTTCCTAGGTGTGGTGAGTAATACCTGTAGGGACTATATGTATAAATTGTAGGAACAGATGATATCTGAAATGACTAGGGACTTCCACCTGGTGGCGCAGTGGTTAAGAATCCATCTGCCAATGCAGGGGACACGGGTTCGATCCCTGCACATGCTGCAGAGCAACTAAGCCTGTGCGCCACAACTACTGAGCCTATATGCCACAACTACTGAAGCCCGCATGCCTAGAGCCCATGCTCCACAATAAGAGAAGCCACTGCAATGAAAAGCCTGCAAACCACAACGAAGAGTAGCCCCCACTCACTGCAACTAGAGAACACCTGTGCACAGTAACGAAGACCCAACAGTCAATAAATAAAATAAAAAATAAAAATTAAAAATTAAAAAAAAAATGAAATGACTAAAAGAACCCCTCCCCCATCCTGCCACCCTCCAGCTGAAAAATCAATAGTTGCTGAAAAGGAAAACAAATTAGTTATTCATAAAAAAAAGAAAAGAAAAGAAAAGAGAAAAGAAAAGAAACGAAAAGAAAAGAGAAGAAACGAAACTACAATTCCTCCAAATGTTGTACCAATATTGTTAGTCAAATCTGGAGATCTAGGCATATGGGTTTTAGCTAACAAAATAAAGAATGTCAAGAGGTTGCCTGTTTGTTCTCTGCCCAGACACATTTTAAGACAGTAAAGGAAAGAAAAACTGCCTTTTTTAAATTCTTCACTAGCAGAACAGAGCTTAATTCAAAGTGGATTTAAGGTCACAGCTGGTTTGATTTGAAGAGTCTAAGAAAGTTCCTTCCACTTTTTTTTCTTTTCTTCCTCTTTCCTTTGAGCCAAATTTGCATCTACTTCTCCCAGTTACAGGGACAGAAATTCTACCCCTAGATTCAGGTCTTGAATATTAAAGGGAAGAGAAATGAAATAAGAATTACAGTGATTTTAATATATTCTAAGCTCTGTTCTGGGTGATTTAAATAGAAGAGCACAGCAGTTAGGGTTATTTATGGAGCCCTTACTTGGTGATGTGCATTGTGTACGATACATACATCATCTCATTTAATCTTCACATTTCACACCAACCCAGAAGGTATTTATCTCCACTTTATAGATGGAGACACTTGGGATTACAGAAGATAAATGACTTATCAAAAAACAGAAGTATATTAAGTGGTAAAGCAGAGATAAAAACACATATCTGTCTTACTCCAAAGCTAATGTTCTTCCTAACTATCCAACTGGTCTTACAGAATTATTTAAAATTGCAGATAACCTTAAAAGGCATTTCTCCATAATTTCTTAACAATAATAACTTAGAAAATTCTGGATAAACACAACAAAATCAAAAGTCTTGAAGCAAACCATCTGAGAGGAAGGGGACCAGTAAGAGGAAAATTGGGGCATTAAAGAAAACCCAAAGTTATTACAAAATATCCCCTAGCTTTAGCTCAATCTACACTGCCAGGAGTATAGTAAATATTGAACAAATTCTTGTTAATTGAATAGATTTCACTTCTCTGGTGTTCCCATCCTCACTTGCCCAACTTCACATTTTCCATGCATTTTAATCTAATCAGATTTCAAACATGGTTTTGCTCCCTTACCAGAAATGGTTAAAAGAGAACTGATACCAGTGCCAACACCAAATTATATAAATGAAAAGAGGTTCTGGAATTTACATTCCAATTCCTACTCTTGGACCCTTGCCCATTTGGTTCTGTATTTTCCTAGATGAATATCTCCTAGGGGTAACATCTCCCATCTACACTCAGTCACTATGATAAAAATTAGGACAATTAGATGGACATTCACCTTGGATAGACACTGTGAAATACTTTCCCTGAAAGAATTTAACTTCAAACAATTTTATTCTATTGAAAATTGCCATGTGTAAAAGTTTGTGCAGGATGCCAATGAGACAGCAAGGTAAGTTCAAACACTAGCCTCAAGCAACTAAACTGATGAAAGAAGGCATATAAACTGCAAACAGTTAAAAGAAAAAAGGAAAGATAAAGGAAGAGATTACAATAAACCTGTAACAACCTTTAAGTTTTCTTGGCGGAACAGTTCATCCACAAGGTGGATGAGGAATTGTTCTTTAAATTATGAAGCACAAAGGTCTTGTCTTAGATTTCTCCAGCTTTCTTTGCAATGATTCTCTCCATCACTGAGCCAAGCACATAACTGCAATCATATACCCATAACCCCTTTGCCCGCATCCCACTGTCCCAGGGCCTGGCTCAAATCTCATCCTCCTATACTTTTAGCCAAGAAAGGCTTAAGGGGTTAGCCTCTCAGGAGCATCTGTGCACTGAAGAATCACTTAAACAGTTGAGTGTTTTAATGATCTAAATGGGTAAATTAGTTTTAGAATTTAATCATCCAGGGAGAGATATCATAAGAAGAGTGGTACAAATCAAGAGAAGGCCAAATTACTCTATTTGGTCTGGCAGAATTGGCTAAGAAATACTAGAGGAGAGGCTGTGTAGCTTCACTAAATGAAGAGCAAATCTTGTCTCCAACACTCACTGACTGCGTAGCTATTGGCAAGACCAATAAATGAGCAAAAATTGTCTGGCATATAGTTGGCAATTATACATTGTAGCTACAGTTATTATGCCTTGTGATTAAACAGTATCATTAAAATATGTGGCAGTGTCTGGCATGCAGTTTTTGCTTAGTAAATGTTAGCTTAATTAGCATCTGCATTCCACTAAACCAACTCATAGGAGCACCCCTGGTGCCTGATTATTTAGAAAGAGAAAATACACCATTTGTGCAACATGATAGAGGAAGACTTTGTTCTTTTTCCTCTGTGAAAGAAGTTTGATTAAATTTTTCATAAGTCACTCCAGTTAGTGCTGCAATGATGGAATTTTTTTGTGAAAGGCAAGTTTGGGAAAAGATGAATACCAAACTTCAATCACTAAACCCTCTTCTGCTGTTTAAGTGTCACCATGAGAAACTGAAAACATTAATTCTGTATACCCTTAAATGAAGGCCAGGTGGAATGCAGGAAAACAGATTTTTTTTCTCCAGTTTTGATTTCACTAAATCTAGTGACTTTTTATCTTTTAAAGGCAGAATGGGGACTTCCCTGGTGGTCCAGTGGTTAAGAATCCACCTCCAAATGCAGGGAACAGGGTTCGATCCCTGGTCAGGGAACTAAGATCCCACATGCCACACAGCAACTAAGCCTATGTGCCACAACTAGAGAGCCTGCACGCTGCAACCAAAGATCCCACATGCTGCAATGAAGATTCCCTGTGCTACAACTAAGACCCAAAGCAGCTAAATAAATAAACAAATAAATATTTGAAAAATAAATACAGAGTGGTGCCCCAGGAGTCATATCACATAGTATTCCAATTTATATGAGAAAGCTTGTATCTTTGTAGTGGCAACAGCTGATAAATCTTCCAAAGGTCCTGATATCTTTAGATGTTCTGTAAGATACCAAAGACATGACAAGAGGATAGGAATCATACTCAGCTGAAGAGAATTCCTTACCACATTAATGTTGATCATTGAAGAACACTTCAAACCACAAACATTTGAGAGGAGTGGACAGTTCAAACCAAATTAATAAATATGCTGCAACTATGAAAAACTAACTCTATGGGAAGAGAGCAGTTTTCCCTGTTATGCCTCTAAGATGAAACAAAAAATGAGGCAAAATTAAATCATTAGGCAAAAGTAAAACCAGCCTCACAAGACACGACACTGAATCTCTGTGATAAAGCAAACCTCAAATACCTACTAGCTTGAATGGCAACAGATGGTTATATGATCAGTGGGTTTTTTAAATTATGAAACTCACTGTAGAGGATAAAAATTTCCAATATTTCTCATGTAAGCACATGTATGTATTTTCCTCATAGTGGAAGAGGAATGTGACTTCTTACAGAGCATGGACCCCAAACCATCAAATGCAGAAGAAAGCCTTGTCGGATACGCATCCACAGTTTTCCTTAACACCACAAGCATGTGATCACTCTACCCTCCCCACCACTGTAAGCACTGTAATAATAGCAATAGCAATGATCAAGACAAGAGGCCCCAATATGCATCCCAAAGCGGCTGCTTGCTTCTCAGCCAGCTGGATGATACGAAATTCCTTAACACTTAAATCTCCCATCTCTTTCAAGAGTTCAAAGCCTTCCTGTATTGTCTGAGGTTCCCTTAACTGGACAAATCTTTCAATGTAATTAGAGGTAAAGATAATAATACTGAGGGTATTACATCATGGAGTCGATACTAAATGTTTCAGGTGAATTTGGGTTGCTGCTATCGGAGTTTTTATTTTTATATTGACATTTGAAAGAATGACTGGAAATAATACCTATAGATAATAAGTCCAGTAGAGGAAAGAAAAAGAGAAAAAAAAAGAGGCAGCATGGTTCTTGTAAGTGCAATGGACACCATAGGGGCTGAAATCGAGAACAAATGATTACATAATTCAACCTTAGACTGCTGTCCTTGTGCTGGGATAGAGGGAGATATATACAAGGTTGCTTCAGAGCCTCCACATCCCCAAAGACATGGTCCTGAATGTTTCTATACATGTATTTGTGTGTGTGTGTGTGTGTCTATGTGTGTGTGTGTGTGTGTGTGTGTCTGTGTGTCTGTGTGTATCAGAGTAAGAGAGAGAGAGAGAGAGAGAGAGAGAGAATATCATCAAACTACCAGGTTGGAGATAATCCCCTGTGTGTCTTCGGTGACCTCCTACTTGTGTTTCAAATCATAGCATACATTCCAGTTTGACAGGATAACCTGATTTGTTTTCCGAACCTTCAGTCTTTATACCTGGCAGGCTTCTTGTTATTTTGGAACTCCTGGAGCTTCCCAGTCTTTCTCAGCATGAACACTTAAGGGAATTATCCACCTAAGTAAGATTTGCCATTTCAAGTACTATTTTTTAAAATTAATGAGTTTGTTGTTATCTTGATGATGGGAGGTGTAGATGTTAATATTTGGGGAGATGGAAGTGAAATCTTAATTTACTCCATGTAGCCCCTGAAGGCATGTGGGTGCTGTTTTGAATGTTTTTTTGGTTTTAAAGCTGCACACTTTCTAATTTAGAATCTTAGTTGGGATATCAGCCATAAATTGCACAACTGGACCCACAGGAGGACTAAGGAACTGATTCAGGTCAGTCGATGCCTACCTGGTCATTCCTGAATCGAGCTCCGATTTTGGAGCTTCTTGGGGCAGTCATGCAGGCTTGGCCACAGCTCGGTCCTGGCTTCAGCTGATGGTTTCATTAGCCAGAGCTCTACCAGTCCCAACTACTGTGTGAGCGTGGATGTGTTTATAAACGCAAAACCCCTTCCAGTGCTGTAGAAGCTGTGTCTGTCTATGCTGGTCTTACTGACTTATGATTATCACAAATAAATATTTTCAGAGTTATTGTGAAAAAATAAATCCATGAGTTTGTGACATTATTAAAAAAATATATTCTCAGGAGAAGAAAGATGGCGGCGAAGTAGAAGGACGTGGAATGCATCCCTCTCCACAGATACATCAGGAATACACCAAAAGATACAACAATTTCCACAGAAAACCAGCTGAACACCAGCAAATGACCTCGGACACCAGAAAGGACTGCAAAGATGCCGCTATGACTGGGTAGGACACAAGGAAAAAAATTAAAGAACAAGGAGGGGAAGAAAGGAAAGGGACAGGTCCCACACCCTAGGGCAGGGGGATCTGAAACACAGGGGAGATTGCCGAATTCTGGGAAACGTCCCTTATTTGACAGGGAAACCCCTTTTCCAACAGGGAATTTCCCTGGATCAGAAGGGAGGCAATTGGGACTGCTCAAAGAGGGTGAAGAGGCTGAGCTGTGGCAGACGGGAAAGAGTGAGAAACACACGGAGGGTCCGCACCACAGCTCAGCGTGTGTCCGGACTGAGACGATGATTCACAGCTGAACAGGGGGTCTGGGAGCTGGAACATGGGAACTGGAAAACTGGTTCAGGGTGAGAAACATTGTTGGCAGTGGGGAGACGGACCGAGAGGACAGGACGGAAGAAATCTGCAGCAGAGAGCGCCTACGGTGGAAAGCTGCGCGGCAATGGTGGCGGCTCGATACTGCAGATTCACAAGCAGCGGGGAGGAGCCGCAGCTGTAGCCTCTCTCTCAGTGCCTGCGGCAGACAAAAGAAGGACCCCTGTGGGCCTAGCTAATGCACTCAGGGATAAAAAAGGCCCCCAGGCAGGGCTGGTCTAGAGTGCCTGCAGCCAAGAGCCAAAAGCACGCAAAGTGTCCCAGCGCTGGAGACATTCTGTTTACACCTGAGCCACCGGCTTCCCTATGCAACAGGCACCACCACAGCCGACTGAGCCACCATGATCCAGGCAGGGCATAGCAGCGGAGTCATAGCAGGGGGGAGGAGCCGTGGGTGGAGTCGCTCTCTCGGCCTGAGCCGCCCAAGCTGCCCCGACCGAGGCAAGGGCACCACTGCTCACTCACTCCCAGGGGAAGGAGCCACTATTGCACCCTCTCCCTCCCCACACACCAGCACTTAAAGACGAACAATAAAGGAAGCTCTGCTGGTCGCAGAATAATTAAAAAAACCCAACGCAGGCAGAAGGACACTTACAGCTGAGACCCCAAGGAATCAGAAATATTAATTCTATTGATTTGGTCAGTTCTGGAGTCAGTTCTACTTTTTTTTTTTTTAATTACGATCTTAGTTGTAAGGGATCTACACGTTTTATAACATAGTTTTTATGCTATTTTTTATCCTATTTTTAGCCTTTTTATATATTTCTATTTCCAGCTAACTTTTTTGTAGTGCTGACTGTATCTCTCCTACCGTCTTTTCATCTCTACCTTTTATACATTTCTATTTCTTTCTTTTTCTTTTCATATATCCAGTCACACTATGCTCTTCTCTTGTGCAGTCTTCTATCCTTTTTCAGTTTATTTTATCTTAATATACTTATAAGCAATATTATCGATCTGCTCTGTTTCCTTGCTTTATTCTCCAGATGACACACTGCTTTGGTATTTATTATTAGCTTTTGTCTTTATCTTAGTTCTAAGTATAATTGTCTGATTTCATTCGGAGAATCTTCAGTCTGTATGGTGGTACTCATGCTCTTTATTATATTTCATCCTAGCTTTCAAAATCTCCCTGGATTTGTGTTTGTGTGTGTGTGGTGTTTTTCTTTTTTGTTTTTGTTTTTGTTTTGTTCTGTTTTGGTTCTGAATTTATATTGGTTTTCTCTTTGGTTGTCTGATAGCATACTGGGGTTCTTCTGTCAGGTCTTTCTGGTGCCTTATATTCTATTGGATTCAGTATTTGTGTGTCTTACACATGTATGTGTTTCCTTGACTTAGTATTTGTTTGACTCAACACTCTGACATTAGTCTGGGGCTTGGACAGTCTTCTTTAAACCCCTTTATTGCTGGGAAAGGCAACCTTTGAAGTTTGGACTACTATGAGAAAACAAAGAAACACCATGCAGGCAAAGGAGCAGGAAAAAAAAAAACCACAAGACCAAATCAATGAAGAGGAAATAGGAAAATTGCCTGAAAAAGAATTCAGAGTAATGATAGTAAAGATGATCCAAAATCTCGATAACAAAATACAGAAAATACAAGAAACAGTTAATAAGGACTCAGAAGAACTAAAGAGCAAACAAACAGTAATAGACAACACAATAACTGAAATTAAAAATACTCTAGGTGGTATAAACAGCAGAATAACTAAGGCAGAAGAAAGAATAAGTAAGTTGGAAGATAGAATGGGGGAAATAACTGCCACAGAGCAGGAAAGAGAAAAAAGAATAAAAAGAATGGAAGACAGTCTCAGAGACCTTGGTGACAACATTAAGCACACCAACATTGGAATCATAGGCATCCCAGAAGAAGAAGAAAAAAATAAGGGGTCTGAGAAAATATTTGAAGAGGTTATAGTGGAAAACTTCCCAAATATGGCAAAGGAAATAATTAATCAAGTCCAAGAAGCACAGAGAGTCCCATATAGAATAAACCCAAGGAGAAATACACTGAGGCACATATTAATTGAACTAATGAAAATTGAAAATAAAGAAAAAATATTAAAAGCAGTGAGAGAAAAGCAACAAATAACATATAAGGGAAAACCCATAAGGATAAGAGCTGATCTTTCTGCCAAAACTCTGCTGGCCAGAAGGCAATGGCAGGATATACTGAAAGTCCTGAAAGAGAAAAATCTACAGCCAAGAATACTCTACCCAGCAAGCATCTCATTCAGATTTGAGGGAGAAATCAAAAGCTTTCCAGAACAAGCAAAAGTTAAGAAAATTCAGCACCACCAAACCAGCCTTACAACAACGGCTAAAGGAACTTTTCTAAGTAAGAAACACAAGAGAAGGAAAACATCTACAAAAATAAACCCAAAACGATTAAGAAAATGGTAATAGGGACACACATGCCAATAATCACCTTAAATGTAAATGGGTTAATTTCTCCAACCAAAAGACACAGTCTGACTGAATGGATACAAAAACAAGACCCTATATGCTGCCTACAGGAAACCCACTTCAGACCAAGGGATACATATAGACTGAAAGTAAAGGGATGGAAAAAGACATTCCATGCAAATGGAATTCAAAAGAAAGACTATTATAAGAGACAAAAAAGGACACTACATAATGATCAAGGGATCCATTCACGAAGAACATATAACAATTGTAAATATCTATGCACCCAACATAGGAGCACCACAGTACATAAGGCAAATGCTAACAGCCATAAAAGGGGAAATCAACAGTAACACAATAATAGTAGGAGACTTGAATACCCCACTTACAACAATGGACAGATCATCCAAACAGAAAATAAATAAGGACACAAGCTTTAAATGACACATTAGACCATCTCGACTTAATGGATATTTATAGGACATTCCATCCAAAAACGACAGAATACACTTTCTTCTCAAGTGCACATGGAACATTTTCCAGGATAGATCACATCTTGGGTCACAAATCAAGCCTCAGTAAATTCAAGAAAACTGAAATCATATCAAGCATCTTCTCTGACCACAACGCCATGAGACTAGATATCAATTACAGGAAAAAAAAAACTGTAAAAAATACAAATACATGGAGGCGAAACAATTCACTCTTAAACAACCAAGAAATCACTAAAGAAATCAAAGAGGAAATCAAAAAATATCTAGAAACAAAAGACAATGAAAACACAACAATAGAAAACCTATGGGACACAGCAAAAGCAGTTCTAAGAGGCAAGTTTATAGCAATACAGTCCTACCTCAAGAAACAAGAAAAATATCGGATAAACAACGTAAACTTACACCTAAAACAATTAGAGAGAGAAGAACAAAGAAACCCCAAAGTGAGCAGAAGAAATCATTGCTCAGAAATAAATGAAAAAGAAAGGAAGGAGACAAGAGCAAAGATCAATGAAACTAAAAGCTGATTCTTTGAGAAGATAAACAAACTGATAAACCACTAGCCAGATTCATCAAGAAAAAAAGGTAGAAGATGCATATCAACAGAATTACAAATGAAAAAGGAGAAGTAACAATGGACACCACAGAAATACAAACAATCATGAGAGAATACTACAAGCAACTACATGCGAATAAATTGGATAACCTAGAAGAAATGGATAAATTCTTAGAAAAATACAATCTTCCAAGACCGAACCAGGAAGAAATAGAAAATATGAACAGACCAATCACAAGTAGGGAAATTGAGATGGTGATTAGAAAACTCTCAGCAAACAAAAACTGAGGGCCAGATGGCTTCACAGGCGAATTCTATCAAACATTTAGAGAAGAGTTAACATCTATCCTTCTCAAACTCTTCCAAAACATAGCAGAAGGAGGAACACTCCCAAACTCATTCTACGAGGCCACCATCACCTTGATACCAAAACCAGGCAAAGATGTCACGAAAAAAGAACATTACAGGCCAGTATCACTGATGAATATAGATGCAAAAATCCTCAACAAAATACTAGCTAACAGAATCCAACAGCAAATTTAAATTGTCACTCTTTGCAGATGACATGATATTATACATAGAAAACCCTAAGGACTCTACCAGAAAACTGCTAGCACTAATTGATGAGTTTAGTAAAGTAGCAGGATACAAAATTAATGCGAAGAAATCTCTTGCATTCCTATATACTAACAACAAAAGAGCAGAAAGAGAAATTAAGGAAACTCTCCCATTTACCAATGCAACAAAAATAATAAAATACCTAGGAATAAACCTGCCTAAGGAGGGAAAAGACCTGTATGCAGAAAAGTATAAGACACTGATGAAAGAAATCAAAGACGATACAAACAGATGGAGAGACATACCATGTTCTTGGATTGGAAGAATCAACATTGTGAAATGACTGTACTACCCAAAACAATTTACAGATTCAACGCAATCCCTATCAAATTACCAATGGCATTTTTCACAGAACTAGAACAAGAAATCTTACAATTTGTATGGAAATGCAAAAGACCACAAATAGCCAAAGCAATCTTGAGAAGGAAAGACGGAGTTGGTGGAATTAGGCTTCCTGACTTCAAACTATACTACAAGGCCATAGTGATCAAGATAGTATGGTACTGGCACAAAAAGAGAAAGGAAGATCAATGGAACAGAATAGAGAACCCAGAGGTAAACCTAAGCATATATGGACACATCTTTGACAAAGGAGGCAAGAATATACAATGGAAAAAAGACAGCCTCTTCAATAAGTGGTGCTGGGAACATTGGACAGCTACATGTAAAAGAATGAAATTAGAACACTTCCTAACACCATACACAAAAATAAACTCCAAATGGATTAAAGACCTACTTGTAAGGGCCGACGCTATAAAACTCCTAGAGGAACACATAGGCAGAACACTCTATGACATACATCAAAGCAAGATCCTTTTTGACTCACCTCCTAGAATAAACAAATGGGACCTAATGAAACTTAAAAGGTTTTGCACAGCGAAAGAAACCATAAACAAGACTAGAAGGCAACCCTCAGAATGGGAGAAAATACTTGCCAGCAAAGCAATGGACAAAGGATTAATCTCCAAAATATACAAGCAGCTCATGCAGCTTAATACCAAACAAGCAAATAACCCAATCCACAAATGGGCGGAAGACCTAAATAGACATTTCTCCAAAGAAGACATGCAAATGGCTAACAAACACATGAAAAGATGCTCAACATCACTAATCATTAGAGAAATGCAAGTCAAAGCCACAATGAGGTATCACCTCACACCGGTCACAATGGCCATCATCAGAACAACTACAAACAATAAATGTTGGAGAGGGTGTGGAGAAAAGGGAACTCTCCTGCACTGTTGGTGGGAATGTAAGTTGGTACAGCCACTATGGAAAACAGTTTGGAGGTTCCTTACAAAACTAAAAATAGAATTACCACATGATCCAGTAATCCCACTACTGGGCATATGCCCAGTGAAAACCATAATCCAAAAAGAAACATGTACTGTAATGTTTATTGCAGCACTATTTACAATAGCCAGGACACAGAAGCAACCTAAATGCCCCTCAACAGATGAATACATAAAGAAGATGTGGCATACATATACAATGGAATATTACTCAGCTATAAAAAGGAATGAGATGGAGCTATATGTAACGAGGTGGATAGACCTAAAGTCTGTAATACAGAGTGAAGTAAGCCAGAAAGAGAAAAACACATATTGTATGCTAACTCATATATATGGAACCTAAAGAAAAAAAAATTGGTATTGATAAACCCAGTGACAGGACAAGAATAAGGATGCAGATTCAGAGAATGAACTGGAAGACACGGGGTTGGGGGCGTGGGGGGCAAAGGGGAAGCTGGGACGAAGTGAGAGAGTAGCATAGACATATATATACTACCAACTGTAAAACAGATAGTGGGAAGTTGCTGTATAACAAAAGGAGATCAACTCGATGATGGGTGATGCCTTGGAAGGCCGGGACAGGGAGGGTGGGGAGGGGATATGGGGATATGTGTATAAATACAGCTGATTGACTTTGGTGTACCTCATAAGCTGGTACAAGAATGTAAAGGAATTATATTACAATAAAGAGCTTAAATATATATATATATATTCTCTACCTCTCTAATCTATTAAACATAATATACTGAACATAAGCTAAGTCTGTTTTGATGATTTAGTCATTATAATGAGCACCCATTATAATACTGTAGATTATTGAGGGATGTAGAATGATTAGCTCCTGCAGTAAATGGCTCTTGTCTGTTGTGCATTACTTTTTTGTATCTATTTTATAACTTCCTTTTTTCTCAGTATTAGGCTGTAACTTGTCACTGTGTCAAGTCATTGCATGTGAGTCACTGTAACTAGTTATTTAAATGCCTTATGAGCTGAGATAAAAGACAATCACACTCTCTAAAAGTATATGTTGGGAGTCAATAAAATCTAATGAGAATCTGAAGATCTTGCAGAATGCAGTGCTGGGAATTCAATGTATACATTTTGTGGAATAATGTATAAAACATGATACAACTTAACTCTGAGACTATGGGTGAGGTTGTAGAAAGTCTAAGAAAATAAATTTGGCATTGGTTCAACAATATATTGATCAAAGCAATCTGCTTTAATATACCAGGAAAAAAGCCCCACTTTTTCCCAACGACGTGATTACTTCAATATGATCCAGAAATGCTTTTCTACTCTTATCCTGAAAGAGGGGTGGCAGAATCTAGTGACCATTTGGGATTAGAGTAGGGGGTGACCAAGTCAATTCCATGGTTGTGTTCCTTTTCGGTAAGTAGTAATCAGTAGTCTAAACACTATTCACCCAGGAAGAAGGGTGAATTTGAATGTTACCAAGATTAGCATTAATACTGAAAGTGGATGTGGCAGGAGAAAGAGAAGTTTGGCAAGGTCCAGGGGAAGGATCCAGCAGTAAGAATTCTAACTTATTAATTTAATTTAATATTTATTTAAAACCAAATGTATGGCAGGAACTCTTCTAGGTGCTAGAAATACAGGCATGAACAAGCTAGACAAATATCCCTTCCCTTGTGGAACTTACCATTGAATAGACAATACTCAAAGATAAAATGGAGACGTTCCATCCATGTTGCAGAAAAACCCTACTCAACACTTGAACGTAGAATAAATAGGGTCTAGCATCCATGAAACCTAGTTGGCTTCCTAAGTGACAACTCAGAAGGCCAAGTTCAAGGCAGTGTTCTGGTAGTAGAGCTGGAAGAGAACATCTTACTATATACATTAATTTCCTAGAGCTGTCATAACAAATTACACAAACTTGATGGCTTAAAACAAACTAAACATATTATTTCACAGTTGTGGAGGCCAGAAGTCTAAAAGCAAAGTATTATCAGGGTCATGCTCCCTCCAGAGTTTCTAGGGAAAAACTCATGCTTACTTTTTCTAGCTTCTGGTTGCTCCAAATATCCCTAAGCTTGTGGCAGTATAATTCCAATCTCCTCCTCCATCTTCAAATGCCTTCCCCTCATCTCCCTATGCCTCTCCTCTGGGTGTCCTTTATAAGTACACTTGTCATTGGATTTAGGGTCCACTCTACATACAGGATAATCTCATCTCAAAAATCCTTAATTACATCTCTAAAGACTCTATTTCCATATTAGGTCATGTTCACAGGTTCCAGGTGGGCTTATCTTTTTTGGGGGGACCACTATTCAACCCACTGCACTGTATTAATGAAACATCCACTGGGACCCCAGAATTCTTTGTAAATATCTGATTTCTTTCATTGCGTTATTACTACTTGTATTTCTATCTTCTTCATTAGTCTCAGCTCGTGAAAAGTAGGATGATATTTGTCTACTTTTCATCCCCAAAGACCAGCTCAGTCCTTGACACATACAGATACTTAACTTATTGATATATCAGTACATTAGTGAGTTTCCCCAGTTAAGCTCTTCAGTTAGAGATCTTTGGTTGCAAGCAAACAAAATTGATTCTAGCTACTAGGAAAAGGAGGAAATTATTATAACAAATTGGAATGAGGTAGCTCAGAGAGTAAAAGAAATGGCTAAAGAACCAGGTTCAAAAAGAGCAAGGGCCATATTCTCTGGGAACCCAGACAGTAATGTGCCAGTGCTTGATTTCTCCAGGGAGCTCTGCTGGAGCTGTGCTGTCCAAAACAGAAGTTACTATAAAAATGTGGTTACTTAAATTTTAATTAATTAGAATTAAATAAAACTAAAAATTCAGCTACTGAGTTACACTAGCCACGCTTCAGTGCTCAGCAGTCTCAGGCGGCTAGTGGGTATTGTATTAGATAGCACAGATGTAGCACATATCCATGACTGCAGAAATATCTATTGGATAACACTAGGCTAGAGTGAATCAGCCTCTTACATGAATCAGCTCCATTTTTCCATCCTGTGTCATGCCACTGAAGATTAAAAATCTGGAGAGAGTTTCTTTGGCTGAGCCTCAGGTATGCATTGACCATTTTCCAGGATTGTACAGAGCACATCAATGGAGAACAATACCCAGACTACATATAATGCATAGGATATAATTTCCCCAAAGAGAATTACAGTTCTAATATTAGAAGAAGCAGGAGTGGAAACTGGGTGGATGGAGAAAGACAAATATTTACTACGTATACCTATTCTTGCTTGTTCATATATCCACTACAATTTTAATATAAGAATGAAGATGGCTTATATATAGTTCATTTATCAATCAGTTAATTGAAACAGAAGGCAACCTCTTTAAAATATCCATTCCCTCAACAAGAATCTGGGCTGGGTAATGCAGGGCTGCTGGATGGTAGGGCAGAAACAGAAAGAGCCCTGGAACCATTTGCCTGGTCTCTTTATGTCTGAATTGTCCTTTCCTTTAAGCCCAGTCTGGTGATAAAGGAATTAAATATACTTATCAAGTTTCGGAAGGCTAGTATTGCTGGCTTTAAAGGGTCACTTTTTATTATGCAGCTGCCTTCAGCTTCAGCAAAGAAGGGGAAAGGAAAAAGAGGTTTTTGTCAGTACATAGCACCACAATACATTCAATTTTACGACACAAACTGCCTTTGTTAAATATCTCTAGCTTGATTTATGACTGCAGATCATATCTCACAGTTCCTTGTGGTCTCAGAGTAGTGTGCATGCAAGAAAAAAACCTCTAAACCTTAAATTGGTTGCAGCATGAATTTCACAGTCATCTGGCAAGAACTCAGCACATTTCTCTTTACCAAGGTTTGAACAAGAAAAAGCAGTCACCCAAGGCATGAAATGGAGTTAGAAATGGAGATCAGGCTGGTAATTAAGAGCCTTGGACTTTGGTTCTAACTCTGAGCCTCAGATTACCCTTGTGTAAAATAAAAGAACTGGGTTTAGTGATCTTCAGGGTCTTTTTGGCCCCTAAAATTGTTTTTCTAATTGTGCTGGTACATAACCATTCTGTCTGTCATCTCACCCCACTAAACCATTCTCCCTCAATCTCTCCTGTTGGATTCATAGCACTGGACCACTTTAGCTTGACATTTTTTAGTGCATTAACTTTGCATTTTATTTGCTTTATTTTTCCTCCCCGCTCTCCAATAAAGTAGCCAGATCCTTAGTAGCTTCTTGTCTTTGAAACATCTTTTTTCCAGGGCTAACATCAGAAGCAGTTTGAACTCAAGAGCTATTCCTTTATTTGTCTAGACATAAACTCACTGAGAGGATTATTCTGGACATCTCCAAAGAGAAGGGACAAAAGAAAATGGGTTCTAGAAAGGTGCAAGAGAGAGGAGAGAGTTTTCTTAGACTGGGAAAGTGAAAGAAGAGTGATTATTTGACAACGTTTCCTACATTTCTGAAGACTAGGGCATTGTCTTGTCATAGCATACTTAATGGGACTGGAAATTTGGAAGCAGGGTTCTCTGACTTGGAAGCAGTGTTCTCAAACTTGGAAAATATCCCTATGTTTCTTTTTCCTAGGTACAGAAGCATGACAGAGAACCTGAGGGAGCCATATGGGTTCAGATGAAGTATGCCATGTGGTACCATGGTGGAGAACATAATGGAACAATGACTCCCTGACACAGGACCATTCCCCAAGGAAACCAACCATCCACTTGAGAGCAAGCTAACCACACTGAACTTCTACCCTGGAAAAGGGAGTGAGTCACTTGACTGGAATACACACATAACATATAAGAATTTCCTTTTTGCTACCATCAGGTGTTCTGCTACCATCAGGTGTTCCTTTTTGCTACCATCAGGTGTTCTTCTACCCTGGAAAAGGGAGTGAGTCACTTGACTGGAATACACACATAACATATAAGAATTTCCTTTTTGCTACCATCAGGTGTTCATCAAAGGGCTTACAGAATGTCTTACTCACTAAGGCAGAATCCCACATAACATTGTATCAGACCAAAGAACATGTTTTATAGAAGAGCAGGTGGGCAGTCGGCACATCACTGTGAGATCCATTGGTCCTATCAAAAAATCTTACCAACCTGAAGCTGGTAGTCTGACATAGCAACAGAATGGCCTGTTGAAGGTGCAGCTTAGACACCAAGTGAAAGATCAAATGCTGTGAAGATGGGATGTCATCCTCCAGGATTCATTGTATATTCTAAACAGTGGCCATCACATGCTTCCATGCCTTTAGTAGACAGAATACATGGGTTCAGGGAAAAGAGAGTGGCCCACTTGAGAAATTTGTACTTCCCTCCAAATCTGTTCACTGCTGGTTTACAGCAAGTATTAAATTTTAAGATATAGCTGCTTTACAGGCACTTTAGGATACATATTATGCCAAAGGACCAGCAGGGGAAAAGAGTCACTATTCTGGCAGAGTTTATCAATCATTAAGAGGAGATAAGGCTGTGGTTATGTAATTGGGGAAAGGGAAGAATGTATCTGACACTCAGGTGATCCTCTTAGGACTCTCCAGGTAATTACTTGTCCAAATTTGACGTTAAATAGAGAAGTGTAGCAGCCACAGCCTAAGAAGGGCTTGGTGACCAGAAGTTCAGACCCCACAGAGATGAGATTCTGCACCACATCAGCAGGAATGTCACTGAGGCCAGCATTGGTTGGCTGTGGTTGAAGAAAGGACTGAATGGATGATAGAGGAAGGAGATGATGAATATTAGTTGTGATTTCAAGAAAAGTTCTAGCAGCAGAGTCTAGTGATCTCACTAACCTTCCTATTGTAAGTGTCCACAGGAAAAAAGGTGAACCATATCCTGGAATAGCTGTTCTCAGATATACAGGAAGAAGTAGATCTGATCAGAAGGGGAGTACACTGTAGTGGACACTGTACTGCACCCACAGACCCTCCCTTTCAGTAATAAAGGCCAATTTTCCCTATTGCCAAGAAGACTGCAGTCTGATAGCCCTTAGTTGTTAGCCCTATCCAGGAATTTCCCTCAGCTAAAGGTTATATCCACTTCTCAAGGATAGCCTGCATGTCTGCTCAAAGTGAGGGTGCTCAGAAAAACTCTAAAAATCTGTTCTAGTATCTGAGATCCCAATGGATTCACTGAATCTTTTGAATGCATTGCACAGCCCAACTTCTCTCTCTGCCCAATTCTGCTTCCTTACCTTCCTCTGGACATGTTAATCCTGAGACTATCTCTAATAACATTTCTGCATACAAATCTCAATCTCAGATTCTGTATCCTACGTGCGCAACCTCAACACCTTATACGTAAGAAATCATCTCTCCCTCATTAGAAATGACTTAGCCTTTGATCTCTACTTCTTTCAGGCTCACTCATCCATTCAATATTTACTGAAAAGCACTAAGTGACAGGAATTGTGATAAGCCTTTGTGACTCCAAAACTATATAAAAGACAGACATGTTTGCCCCCCTCATAGATATCCTATAATTTTTGTGTTCCTATGTTAAGTACGTCTGGTCTAACCCATTTGAAAGGCTTTCCATTTTTTTGACTAGCATCAGTTTCAGTCAGTTTCTTGGGGATAGAAATCATATCATTGTATCTGCATCATTTACAGAATCATAAGGAAAACAGGTCAAAAAGCAAAGGGAGTTAACTAGTGTTGTGTGATACCACCATTTGCTATGTGGTTTTAAGTATATCACTTAATCCACTAAGAAAAGTATGCTACACTGTTTATTTCTTCTTTTTATACATGGAGAAACTAAGGCATAGAGTGGTACATAACTTGCCGGGACCAAAAAAACAAACAAAAAAAAAACAAAAAAAAGCCAGATTTGTGCTCTAGGACTGCCTTGGTCTGCAATGTGTGGTTTTTTGTGATCACCTCCTCTGTACATTACACAAAAGGACACATAAGAGACCTTAGTACATGTCTGATGAATGGGAGAATAAATGAGACAATAAATGAATGGGCAATTATCTGAAAGTCACCAAGTCAAATGCTAAACCTCTTAGTTTGTGCTTTCTATGCTATTTTGAAGACTTTTCTGTTGAGGAGAGATTCACATTTTCTCATCGTTTGCAGCTATTATGATGTGCTCTTCATCGATGTTACAGAGTGAAAATAATGTCTACTCTGTATTTGGCTCTATGATCCTTCAGCTCCAGGAGACAGGTCTAAAATTAGCATTAGAAAATCACTCCCGGACTCAGTAGAACTGATGAAGATGTCTACTTTCAGGGGACACTGTAGCCAGAAGAAAGCTTCCTCTTGTAAAGAAATAAATAGCAGTCCACTGCTGAGGATAACTTAAGGACAAAAATCAAAAAGTCAAAGGAAAAAGGACCCACATCTACTGGGCCATGGAGAACCAGAACAGAGTGTCCTGAAAAGAAATCATTATTCTTCCCAATCCCCCTACACCACACTCTCTCTTTATCCCACTTAAAGGTAAGAGAGTTCTACAGAAGAATATTTAGCAAAGATTTACTGCCCAAGAGAACATGAGGTCCAGATTCCCTTGTCAGGTTTGCAGATGATTGATTTGTAACCCAATCCTTAAATGGGTTTCACTACCAGTCTCCTTCTTCATGGTCTCTGTGGCCCAGATACAGCATAAAGAGAAAATAAGCGTAATTTCTTATATCAGAATAAACTGCTTCTGGGCCAGATCTGGAAATATATAGTTGATTCCAGAATAAGATAGTTTTGTGGCCCAGCCCCTCTGGGCCATTGTATACTAGAAAAGCTTTTACCTTCTAACATTTTCATTACCTTATATTTATTTTTATTATTTTGATTTTGCTTCACTACATCATTGTGGTGGCTGCTTTTGTCTATGATGATCTCCCAAAGACCCATAAAGAATCTCTTTCTCATTATACATGCCCCAAAGGTAAATGCACTAAAAAATGAATTTTAACAAGGAATCCTTATCCTGACAAATAATTCTCTCTTCTTGTTACCAAGAAAGATAGAGTAGAACAAATCTAAATAGGATGTTAAAATGGGATGTTTCTGATTGCCTGCTCTGGAGAACTACTCAAGGTACATTTTGGAAATGTGCCTTCATTATGGAAAGTGGCAGTTGGCCTTGCTGACAAAAATTCTTTAGCTTTCACTGCCTTTGACACATGCTGGGGCCTGAAATCATGACTTCCACTCTCCATTGGCTCATTGCTCTCTACTTCTAATGTTCCCTACAAGAAGTTAGCAAAGTTATAGTATGTGGTAGTTTATTCTATCACTGTTTTGTTGGCTATCTTTAAGAAACCCACATATAGAATATTTTATTTAAATAAATAAGAAAAAATGGTAAATCATTTCCATTCTTTTATTTCCCTAATATCTAAGTGGAAAGAGAAAGGAAGAATACACAGGAAAATCAAAACTACCTACTGGGTCAGGTATTTTACATGTCATTTCTTTCATTCTCACAGCAACTATTAAACCCATTTTACAAACAAGATTTCTGAGGTTCCAAAAGTTCAAGCCACTTGCTATGGCATATAGCTAGGATGATTATTACAAGAGGCTTTTTACAATCTTTGCTGCCTAAAACTCAGGAAAATATAATTTTTAATGCACTTTCTGGCAGATTGAATGTGAGGATTAAGGAAAAAGAGAACATTAAAGAAAGATTCAGGGCTGCATTTCCCAAGGAGTCCCATGTTGTCGGGATGCTACTGGATGTGACACACACACAAACACACAAAGGAGAGTCTTCAAATGAGTTTGGAACTTCATCAGGATTTCTTGGGCTTTTAATGCCAACGTAACTGTGATTCTCCAAGAAAGTGATGGAAGGTAGAGTTTCAAAACTTATACAACTTTGGATCACAGAGCATCTCAAAGGTTTGGTCTTACAAAATTCTCACTTTGAGAATTCCTATGCTGAGCTGTCAACCAATTATGCTCATTAAAAATACACAAAGCAAACATTTCATATGTAAACTCTGGGTAAAAGGCAAACTTACTGTTTTATTTAAAACAGAAATATTTTTATTATTTTATAAATATTTTATTATCCTAAATTTTTATTAGTTTTTCAATTTTGACTTTTAACAGCTATGTTAGTAATTAGGATGTTTACAAATAGTCCAGCTCTCTTTCTGGACACAAGGAAAGACACACATCTCTGCTCACCTGAAGCTAGGTGTAATTGTGTAATTTAGTTTGACCAATGGCATGGAGACATTAATATTGTGAGTCACTCAAAGCAGAAGCTTTCAAAATGTATGAGCTTTGTCATGTCCTCTTTCCCTTTGTCATGATGACCAGCTGTATACCAGATAGGGTGTCCTCTGTTAGCTTGGTGTTCTGGACTGAAGAAAGCAGAGCAGAGCCTACAACCGGCACTTGATGGACAAGTGTAAGACAGACAGATAGATAGACAGACAGATGATAGAGAGAGACAGACAGATGGATAGTGTTTGTTCTGAGTCACTGAAATTTAGTGTATCCTGACTAATAACTTAGGTAGCCTGGTGCAGCATGCAAAACACACAGAATCACACACACAAAATCACAGTGTCAAGTTCTCATTTCATACTGGCCAGCTTGGTAAAAAGTTGTGAAATTCATTCAACCTCTTCAGTCTCTGGGAAAATAATAAGTGCTTTCTGGCAGAGTTGTTTTGAGGGTCAAATGATACTATTCAAGGATGTGAGTTGTAAGTACAAAGCATATTGCACATGAAAGGTCTTATTCTTTTTCTTTAATTTTAGATATGTTAAAAAATCTATAAAGAGCAATTAATGGCATATTATATTTATATTCTTCTGGTTTCTATCAATTTTAATACTAGTAGCCAAAGGACATAAAACGTATACCCTTTTAGTTAACCCATATTCAATTTGTCTTAAAGTTTAGTAAGAATCAATCATTTAGTTACCTTCAACTATAACAAATATAAATGCCATTTATACTTATTTAACCTTACCTAGCTACTGACTTTTAAATTAAAAAGGTATAAAATGATCATAAAAATAACTTGTATGTTCCAAATATAGCTTTATCTATATTCTAAGTGAAACTTATTTTGCTAATTTCCACTACACACTGATTATAAGTCAATTTTCCCTTTCTGAGCCGCATTCACTCAGAAACAAATTGCTGTTCCAGGCTAGAGACAAGGGTTGGTAAGAAGTAGCAAATGCATAACTCTGACTATCTACTCAATGGTTTATTGAAGTAGAAGAAGGAATAGACTCTAATGATGAAGATGAGTATTTCTATTGAGAATGCTCTACTGTCAGAAAGAACCCAATGTCATGTTCCCTCAGGATTGCCTCCTTCGTGTTCTATCCATCACTCCTCTAGTCTGGGCCTTCTGCATCACTTGCCTCGACCACTGTAATGTGTCCTAATGGGGCTTCCTAACTGCAAGCACTTCCTTTCCAAACATGACCACACTTGTTCCAGTTATCCTTATGTTCCATTAAAAACACGAAGATAACCATGTCACTTTCTTCCTCAAAAGAATTTAATGGCCCCAGAGCATTTAACTGCAGAGGAACTAGAACCTACCTACTCAGCCTAGCACAGTTTGGGTAAACAGTTGTGAAAGTAATTCCACTCCCATTTTACTTTTCTCCCTTATTTCTTCCAATACATAGTTGGTAGTTCAAGCACACTAGACTGAGTTCTAGTTTCAAAGCCAGCTTGGCCTCTCCTGCCTAACATCTTTTTTGCCTGCTCTCCCTCCCCTTGTAGTGTCTAAACTGCCACTCCTGAATTCATCCAGTCATTCCAGGTAAAGCTCTGCTTCCTTCAAATTCATGTTAAAATGCTACCTCTTCCTTAATCTGTACAAACCTCAAGAAAAACTAAATGTTGGCTTTGTCACTGGTACAATGAATGCTGACTCAGATTTCAAATTAAACTTAATTATAGGTAATATTTATTGCAAATGGGAATTTGTGGACTGAAATTACTATTAATCACAAATTATTTTATCTTCAAAACATTCCTGTAAAGTGTATATTTAAATTTCTATTTCATATAAAAGAAAACCAAGATTTTAATAAAGCTAAATAACATTTTCCAAAAATATCTAGAAACTTCTTTCGCAAACAATAATTTCCACAATTTGGTGACATTTATAAACAAGGGTAAGTGAATAAATACTCATATATGCAGTTGATTTTTAATGAAAACTTCTAAGCCTTTACTTTCTCAGTAAGAGTTTTTCAATTACATAAATCCCACTACAGCACTGAATGAGTAGATAAGGTATGTGCAACATAACTCCAGATGCTTTGTTTAAATGCCTTGATAGCACCTTGAAACAGACAATTTATTCTCTACCCCAGCAACTCAGAATGGCTAATAAATCATAGATCAGAAGGACAGACAAAATTAAGCCATTCATCAGTAACAACGAATGAAATATCAGGCAAGTAGGTTTTAAAAATCAGCTTCATAAGTACCAGATGATGGAAATATATGTTAACTCCAGTTCATGTGAAGAAAATATAAAAGCATGGGGTTTCAGTTAACAGTACACTTAATGTTATTAATAATTGAGACACATTCACGAACAAACGTGAAATCACTGGCTATGATGAAGAAGCACAGTGTCCAGCACAAAATAGCTCCCATATTCTCTGCTCCAGTTAGTATGTATCTAGAACAGGCATGAGTTCATTATTTTGAGTTCAACCCTGATAAAATATGGTACATTCTAATGATGGTGAAGATGATGATGAAGGGTCTGAAAGCCAAGTATTATGGAGAATTATTAAAGGAATTGAGGATTTTAGTGTGGGAGTGGGGAACACTTAGAGAAGTCCCACAACTGAAGGACAGAATAAGAACCAATAAATTAAGGTTAGGGATGATAGTTTTAACAATCTGAATAAAGAAACCCATTCAATTAGAACTCAGCAAAGGTGAAACAGGCTGTGCTTTCCCTTGGCTCCCAAGATTCTCCTTTTTCCTGCCTCTTTTCCATTGCTTGAAGTGATGCTACTCAAAATGATGTCTGCCCTAAGCTAAGAACTTGCACTAAACTGAGAGTCTCATGCTGCTTCCTTCACAGAGAATGTCTTGCTGCATGTAAAAGAGCTGAACTAACTGGTGTGCTTAGTGACCTAGTACATTTACATTCTGTTGAAAGCTCTCAATCTCGTAGATGAAAAGGAGACCACACTTCGGTCTTGTTCTAAGGTTCTGTACTCCTTCCCTCCTCTTACCCACAACCTCAAGCATGTAATCTTCAAACTCATGTTGCCCATCTCTTATAAGCAAAGTGATCATATACACCCAGGATTTCATGGACATTTCTAATATTAAATATTCTATCCTTTTCCCACAAAGCAAAATGTTGAAGTGTCAGAAGAGGCACACTGACTCTTTTCTCAAAAATATGGTATAAATGAACTATCCTTTTGCCTTTTTGCTAAAGAGTATTAGAAAATCATGATTATAACACTATATGGATTTTTTATCATTCTATCATTGAAGAAAATATTGTCAAAGGAATAAATGTCTAATCATATCTATTGAAGTCATCAGCTGTAGGACAGTGCCCATTGTTAGGGCATTGGGGTTCTTTTTGATTTCTGTGAAATCCTGATGTACAGGTAGCTCCCTACTCCATACCTGAATTCAGTAGCTCTGTTAAAAAATTAACTTTAATGTACAACATTAATCCATGAAGACTGAGGCTACTGTCCACACAGATGGACCACTTATCTCTGCCAGGGAGGTTGACCAGACTGGATGGATATACAGTAACTACTGCACAGCCCTCCCACTATTATTCCCTGATCCCTCCTTAGAACTTGAATAAAGGTGTCATAATCCATTATCACTACCAGGATAACAGGATCTCAGTTCCAGAAGCATGGTCCTTTCTTGGATCTAAACTTATGCACAGATTCCAGGAAAAAAAAAAAAAGTATTACAGATTTAGGGAACATGCACTGCTAGGGAAGGAAACAGTATTTTAAATCTCATAATCTTATGTATATTGCCTTTAAAATTTCTTAGCATTTAAATTGGAAGGGAAGAGGTAAAACTGTAATTATTTGAGGATAACATGATACTATATATAGAAGTCCCCACCAAAAAAACATTAAAACAAATAAATGGCTCTCCCTCCTTCACCGCTGCCGCCTCCTTCTTCTGCCGCTCCTGGTGCTGCTTGTGTGCTCGTTCTGTGCGGACCTGGTACCTCTTTTGTGAAGCGGCAGCTGAGGAGACTCCAGTGCTCGCCATGGCCAACGAAAAGCCCAAGGAAGGAGTCAAGACTGAGAAAAACGATCATATTAATTTGAAGGTGGCGGGGCAGGATGGTTCTGTGGTGCAGTTTAAGATTAAGAGGCATACACCACTTAGTAAACTAATGAAAGCCTATTGTGAACAACAGGGTTTGTCAATGAAGCAGATCAGATTCCGATTTGACGGGCAGCCAATCAATGAAACAGACACACCTGCACAGTTGGAAATGGAGGATGAAGATAAAATTGATGTGTTCCAGCAGCAGACAGGAGGTGTCTACTAAAAAGGGAACGTGCTACTTTACTCCAGAATTCTGTTCCTCCAGACCAAGAAGACATTCTCAATTAGAAAACCACAATTTGGTTCCATCACATCCTGACTACTGCAGTATAGTTTCCCTATTCTTTCATTTTCCCCTTCCCCATTCCTTTATTGTACATAAAGTAACTGGTGTATGTGCACAAGCAGATTGCATTTTTTTTAAACTAAATGGCCAATGGTATTTTGATCGACATCAAATGGAGACGGAATGGGGAAAAATACTGGTTCTGTGAAAACACCCCCTTTTCTCCACTAGTGGCATGCTCATCAGCTCTTATCTTTATATTCCAGTAAGTTATTTTGCTCTCACTGTTTAACAAAAAAAGAACAACATAAAAATTCTTGCATACCTTGATCGATTGGAGAATTTTAATGTTTTTCATTTATCATTGTAAAACCAAGGACAATTTTATAACTTTTTTGTACATAGCTGTTACATGTAGGGCAATCTGTCTTTAAGTAGGGATAAATTACTCTAAAAGAAATGAATCCTAGATAGTTTTCCCTTCAAGTCAAGTGTCTTGTTGTTTAAATAAACTTCTTGTTTAAAAAAAAAAACAAAAAACTAATAAATGAATTCAGTAAAGATTAATACACAGAAATCTGTTGCTTTTCTATACACTAATAAGGAACCATCAGAAAGATAAAGCAAGAAGATAATCATGTTTAAAATCGCAGCAAGAAGAATAAAATAACTAGGAATAAACTTAACCAAGGCGGTGAAAGACCTATACTCTGAAAACTATAAAAAGCTGACAAAGGTAACTGAAGAGGATCAAAGAAATAGAAAGATATCCCATATTTATGGATTGGAAAAATTAATATTGGTAAAATGTCCATACTTACCAAAGGAATCTACAGATATAATGCAATCCCTATCAAAATACCAATGACATTTTTCACAGAATTAGAACAAATAATTCTAAAATTTATCTGGCATCACAAAACACCCCAAATAGCCAAAGCAATCTTGACAAAAAAAGGAACAAAACTGGAAGCATCAAAATTCCTGACTTCAGACTATACGGCAAAGCTACAGTAATCAAAACAATATGGCACTGGCACAAAAACAGACAAAGAGTTCAATGGAACAGAACAGAGAGCCAAGAAATAAGCCCACACACTTATTGACCAATTACTCTACTACAAAGGAGAAAAGAATATACAGTGGGGGAAAAGATAGTCTCTTCAATAAGTGGTACTGGGAAAATTGGACAGCAACATGTAAAAGAATGAAATTAGAAAATTTCCTCACACCATATACAAAACTAAACTCAAAATGGGTTAAAGATCTAAATGTAAGACCAGAAATCATAAAACACATAGAAAAAACATAGGAAAATATTCATTGACATAAATCATAGCAATATTTTTTTGGCTCTGTCTCATAAGGCAAAGGAAACAAAAGCAAAAATTAACAAATGGGACCTAATTAAACTAATTAAACTTAAAAGCTTTTGTATAGCAAAGGAAACCATCAACAAAACAAAAAGACAATCCTATTGAATGGAAGAAAATATCTGAAAGGGATATAACTGAAAAGGAGTTAATATTCAAAATATATAAATAGTTCATAGAACTCAGTATCAAAAAACAACCCAATTAAAAAATGGGCAGAAGACCCAAACAGACATTTTTCAAAAGAAGATATAGAGATGGCAAACAGGAATATGAAAAGATATTCAACATCACTAATCCAAATCAAAACTACAATGAGATATCACCTCACACCTGTCAGAATAGCTATCATCAAAAAGACCATAAATAAATGTTGGCAAGGATGTGGAGAAAAGGGAACCCTAATATACTGTTACTAGGAATGCAAATTGGTACAGCCACTATGGAAAACAGCATGGAAGTTCCTCAAAAAACTAAAACAAAAAACTGAAAGTAAAGAACTGCCATATGACCTAGGACTTCCACTCCTGGGTGTACATCCAAAGACAACAAAAACACTATTTCAAAGAGATACATGCAACAAACAAACAAACAAACAAAAGATACATATACCCTAATGATGTTCATAGCAGCATTGTTTACAATAGCCAAGATATGAAAGCAATCTAAGTGTTCATCAACAGATGAATGGATAAAGAAGAGGTGGTATACATATATGTATGTGTATGTATGTGTGTGTGTGTATATATATATATTATATATATATATACATATATAATATATATAATGGAGTTGGAGAGGGTGTGGAGAAAAGGGAACTCTCCTGCACTGTTGGTGGGAATGTAAGTTGGTACAGCCACTATGGAAAACAATTTGGAGGTTCCTTAAAAAACTACAAATAGAACTACCATATGATCCAGTAATCCCACTCCTGGGCATATACCCAAAGAAAACCATAATCCCAAAAGAAACTTGTACCATAATGTTTATTGCAGCACTAATAGCCAGGACATGGAAGCAACCTAAATGCCCATCAACAAATGAATGGATGAAGAAGATGTGGCATATATATACAATGGAATATTACTCATCTATAAAAAGGGATGAGTTGGAGCTATATGTAATGAGGTGGATAGAACTACAGTCTGTCATACAGAGTGAAGTAAGTCAGAAAGAGAAAGACAAATATTGTATGCTAACTCACATATACGGAATCTAAAAATGGTACTGATGAACTCAGTGACAAGAACAAGGATGCAGATGCAGAGAATGGACTGGAGAACTCGAGGTTTGGGAGGGGGCGGGGGGTGAAGGAGAAGCTGAGACGAAGCGAGAGAGTAGCACAGACATATATATACTACCAGCTGTAAAATAGATAGCCAGTGGGAAGTTGTTGTATAACAAAGGGAGTTCAACTCGAGGATGGAAGATGCCTTAGAGGACTGGGACGGGGAGGGTGGGGGGGACTCGAAGGAGGGTGGGTGGGGAGTCAAGGGAGGGAATATGGGGATATGTGTATAAAAACAGATGATTGAACTTGATGTACCCCCCCAAAATAATAAATAAATAAATAAATAAATAAATAAATAAATAAATAAATATCAGAAACAAGAAAAAAATATATATATATAATGGAATATTACTCAGCCATAGAAAAGAATGAAATTTTGCTATTCAGAACAACATGGATGGACCTGGAGGGTATTATGCTTAGTGAAATAAGTCAGATAGAAAAAGATAAATACTGTATATTATCACTTATATGGGGGATCTAAAAAATAAAACAAATGAATATAACAAAACAGAAACAGACTCATGGATATAGAGAACAAACTAGTGGCTACCAATGGGGAGAGGGGCAAGAAAAGGGTATGAGATTAAGAGGTACAAACTGCTATGTGTAAAATAAACAAGCTACAAGGATATATTGTAAAACACAGGGAATATAGCCAATATTTTATAATGACTTTAAATGGAGTATAATCTATAAAATTTTTGATTCATTATGTTGTATACCTGAAACTAATATTATAAACCAATTATACTTCAGTTAAAAAATATTCTTTGATAGAGGCCCTAAAATGTGATAGATATATCAGTCTGATCAAATTTGCAAAGAATGCAGAATCCCAAATTGAGTCAATTACACAAACTGCCTGCTAAAGGAATTTAATGTTTGAACATGTCTAAAGAAAGAAGACTGGCTGGCCAAAGACATTTTGTCATCATTTCCACCCTTGCTGTCTTGCTTCCAACTAGTACCAGGCACTGTACTGCACTGGAGGAAGATAAGAAGGTGAGAGGAAGGAAGTCAGTATATCTCTTCTGCTCTCTCTTTTTGCCTCCTGTAGTATCTTTCTGCAGTGACTATAACGTTTCCATGGCTCCTTGATAGACAGTGCCACCTTTTGTGACTCAGCTCCCCTAAGCAAAACTTCATTCCAACTGAGCTTTCGGGTTCTCACAGAATGAATCTCACATCTCAATTCTGGAAACAGGTAGCCTCCTAGCCCTAGATGGCATATTGCTACCTTGTCCTTCTGCATGTTGCAGAATTTCCTAGAAATTCTGTAAGTGAAATTTGCCCTATTTTACCCACAGGGTAGTTTTGAGAATTAAATGAGATTGTACATATAAAAATACCTTTAGAGTTACCAAAGATAGTAATAAAAAACATAAAGAAGTGTGTTGACCATTAACTTTCATCATTTACTTAAACCTCTTAGCTTGATAAATACTAAAGAATGGGTAAAAGATGGGAATATTCCATGAAGAGTAGACCATTAGCTCATTAATCTAATCACAGTTCACTTCAACTTCACTTAAGTCAGAACACTGATTGTACATTAGGCTACCAGTAAGGAAGAGCATACTGAAGTCCAATTTGGGGTTCTAGGGAATGCAAGTAACTTAGCATGGTATGTGAACATTTATAAAACTCATTATTAAGTTTCCTTGGAAAATAAAGATTGTTATAGAAGAAAAAGAAACAAACTGTAAACAGAATATACAAATCCATATCGATTAATTACAAAACTACAAATATTTATTGGTTACCTGTGATGGTTCAAGTATTCGATAAGGCAGCTGGAAATAGAAACATTAAAAACACAAACTCTACCCTCAAGGTGCTCAGTGTAATAGGGAAGTAAATGAACATACAAGTGATTATGTGGCAAAATGAGAAGGGCAATAACAAAAAATAAGTACAAGATACAGAAGAATTATAGAAAAGTCAGTGATTAATTCTAGTTTGGAAATTCAAGGAAGATCTTCAGAGGAGACGATGCCAGGCTGTGATTTTGATGACTTGATCAGCTTTCTCAGGTAGATGAGTAGTGGAGGAAAAAGAGAGAATTCCAGACAGAGGAAACAGGTATGTGGAGGCATAAAAGTATGAAATCATATGGAACCTTCAGGGAATTATAAGCAAATCCATATATTCTGAACAGACTGATGTGGTAAAAACAAAGACAAAAACAAAACAAAAAAAAACGGGAAAAAAGCAAGACAGAAGACTAGAGAGGTTGCAGGGGTCACAATATAAGTGGCCTAACATACAGAGCTGGTAAACTTTTGCCTTCTACCTTTAGGCAATTAGATGCCACAAGAAAGTTTTAAGTAGCAAGCAATATAATCAGATTTGAATGTTAAAAAGATGACTTTGAATATATATAGAGAATGAACTGCAGTGAAGCATGATAAAGGGCAATATAACCAGTTATATGTATTCAATACATTTAAAAAATATACACCCAAAGATTTTACTTCTACTAGGACACTTACAATCTCAAGCAATTGGGCAGCCAATGAGGGACCACACGAAATTAAAGAGTAGATATTTTGCCTCCCTAGCATCATCCTACAGGACTGAATTCAAAGCCCCCTCCTTCTTTCTTCACTGTATCTTGCATTAAACCTAGTTCCATTTTCATTCCTCTGAAGCCAAATCTAAGTCATAATCTAGCTAATTGTCATTTCCAGACATGTGAAGCAGGACAAATCCAACCAGGCACACCCAGCACTTTGTCATAAATCAGCTAAGCACATGGAGAAGATAGGAGACAGAGGGTGACGAGAAGCCATCTTGGAAAAAGCAATGAATGAAGAAAGCTGCTTATTTCCTGATTAAGAATGAATAACAAGAGGTCAGTGCGAGTCCCTCACAGGCAAGGACATTTGCATCCATAGTTGCACCCATGATGTCTGGCACATAGCAGTTATTTCAATAAATGCTGAAGGAAAGAAACAAGTTAAAAAAATAAGAATGAGGAAGTGGGAAAGAAGGTAGGAAACAGAGAAGGAGAGTGAGGAGAAAGGGAAGGGAAGGAAGAGGGAAGGAAGTAAAACAAAAGGAAAATTTCATTGTGGGGGGGATTTACAAACATTCTAGCAAAATTAACTAAACTCATAAGGGGACAAATTCAGAAAACTAAAAGATCTAAAGAGCCTTCATTTTACATATAAAATCATGATTAAAATCAAATTATTTTTCTTAAGTTGAAGCTTTCCAAGATGAACATAGATGTTGACGTTTAGCCCTCAAGGGAAATTCAGGAAGCCAGGAATTGCTCACTCAGCTGTGACACCACTGACAAAGATCTAAAAAGGACAGAACATTTGGTGAAGGAAAAAAAATCACTGAATTCATGAACGCTTTGATGTGATCAACAGCATTTTCTGATATGCAGAGAGCACATGTCAGAGAGATGGACAAGATCAGCTCCCAAGAGGCTGACAAAATCAGCTCTGAAACCTTCCAGCCACTTCACCTTGGCTTGCCTTGACTGCTTTTTAGTGATCCCCGAGGGATAAATGCATTAAAGTGGACAGAAGCATAATGCGTACCATGTATATGTTAAAGAAAATATAAAATGAATCACTTTCTCTTCATTTCAGGTTGCTGCAGCAGCAGCAGAAGCCTTCTTCAGCTGCATGAAATTTGAAAGGTCTTAGTTTTGTTTGTATTTCTAATGAGCTTGGGGCCTTTGTGAAGAAAGTTAAAAGCATTTGAGTAAATGTCCCTAAATCTTATTGTCATTTTAAAATGCAAGGGACTTCCCTGGCAGTCCAGTGGTTAAAGACTTCACCTTTCAATGCAGAGGACTTGGAATCAATTCCTGGTCAGGGAGCTAAGATCCCACATGCCACATGGCACGGCCAAAAAATAACCAAAACACAGAACAGAGGCAATATTATGACAAGTTCAATAAAGACTTTAAAAAAAAAAGTCAAAAAAAATTCAAGACATTGGGAAATATGAGTTGTACAACATGTCAATTTGAGAGGAGCTGAATTTATGGCTCTCTAGTCAGCCAGTACAGTTCTTTTACAAGCCTACAAGTCTATGGTATCAAGCCCATTAATCTGTAGACAGCTTTAAAGCCTTCTGCAAAAACCTCATTTACAATATTGAATGGGTTAGGCACTGAATGCTCTAATCTTGTACGTCTGCCCATTGTCTGAAACTTATTTTAGAGGAGGAAACTGCTGTATGCAGTCCTCTCTAAAAATAAATTTGAAGCAGGCAATTCTTATCCCGCTTTATGTTTCAATCGCATTTAACATGGGAAGTAATTTACTGTAGTGTTTAAGAGCATACGCTTCATAGTTGGAGAGCCTATGTTTGAATCCCACATTTGCCACTCACTAAGCTGAACAATGTTGATCAGCTTATTAAGCATATCTGTATCTTCAGTCTCTCAAAAGGAAAATGAAAATAGTGATACTATCTACATAACAAAGCATCACGGGGAACATTAAATGAGTTAAAGCTTGGAAATTTCTTATAGCAGTGCCTGGCACATAGTAAACACACACGAAACATCAGGTATAATAATAATACTTATTACTATTGTTATTAATTCTCAATACCTTTTTGGCCAATCTTTAGCTACTAATATACATATGTTCCCATTCCATAAGTTTTCTGTTTGATTCCAAATTTTCTTGACTTCATTCCAATTTATCTGACACTTCAAAAAAAAATAAAAGCCTGTATTTCAATGCAATACTCATACATACATAGAAATCTCACTCTCTCTTTCATGTACACACACACACAAAGAACTTTTCACAAAATATTTACCTTTAATTCATATTATGAAATTGACATGGTTTAGTCTATCCTATTCAAAAAGAAATGGTAGACACCTTCGTGCAAGAGCACCAGAATTACAACTAACTGCTGAACAATCATCAACAGAAAGACACTGGAACTCATCAAAAAAGACACCCCACAGCCAGAGACAAAGGAGAAGCCGCAATGAGATGGTAGGAGGGGGGCAATCGCATTACATTCAAATCCCACAAATGCTGGGTGGGTGACTCACAAACTGGAGAACAGTTATACCTCAGAAGCCCACCCACTAAAGTAAGGGTTCTGAGCCCCATGTCAGGCTTCCCAACTTGGGGGTCCAGCAAAGGGGGTAGGAATCCCCAGAGAATCAGACTTTGAAAGCCAGTGGGATTTGATTGCAGGACCTCCACAAGACTGGGGGAAACAGAGACTCCACTCTTGGAGGGCACACAAAAAAGTGTGCTCACTAGGACCCAAGGGGAAGGAGCAGGGACACCACAGGAGACTGACTCAGACCTACCTGCTGGTGCTGGAGGGTTGCAGGCAGAGGTGGGGGGCAGCTGTGGCTCACTGAGGAGACAGGGGCACTGGGGGCAGGGGTTCTGGGAAGTGTTCACTGGCATGAGCCCTCCCAGAGGCTGCCATTAACCCCACTGAAAAGCATGTAAGCTCCACTACTAGGTAGCCTCAGGCCAAACTTCAAACAAGGTGGGAACACAGCACCACTCCTGGCAAACAAGCAGATTAAAGTTTTACTGATCTTTGCCCACCAAATCGGATTAGAGTCTTTCCGAGCTCCACCCACCTAGCCCTACTCACCATCAGGCCCTCCCATCAGGAAGCACCCATGAGCCTCCTAGATAGCTTCCTCCACAAGAGGGCAGACAGCAGTATCAAGCAATATCAGCAGTATTTCCATCTGTGGAGTTGAAAACCACAGCCACAGAAAGATACAGAAAATGAAAAAGCAGAGGACTTTGTACCAGATGAAGGGACAAGCTAAAACCCCAGAAAAACAACTACATGAAGAGGAGGTAGGCACCCTTCCAGAAAAAGAACTGAGAATAATGATGGTGAAGATGATCCAGGACTTTGAAAAAAGACTGGATACAAAGACTGAAAAGTTTACCAAAGACTTAGAAGAATTAAAGAGCAAACAAACAGAGATATACAATAACTGAAATGTAAAATACACTAGAAGGAACCAATAGCACATTAACGGAGGCAGAAGGGCAAATAAGTGACCTGGAAGACAGAATGGTGATAATCACTGATGCAGAAAAGAATAAAGAAAAAAGAATGAAAAGAACTGAAGACAGCCTAAGAGACCTCTGGGACAATGTTAAATGCACCAACATTCGCATTATAGGGGTCCCAGAAGGAGAAGACAGAGAGAAAGCACCTGAGAAAATATTGGAAGAGATTATAGTTGAAAACGTCCCTAACATGGGAAAGGAAATAACTACCCAAGTCCAGGAAGTGCAGAGAGTCGCAGGTAGGATCAACCCAAGGAGAAATGCGCCAAGACATACAGTAATCAAATTGACAAAAATTAAAGACAGAGAAAAGTTATTAAACGCAACAAGGGAAAAACGACAAATAACATACAAGGGAACTCCCATCAGGGTAACAGCTGATTTCTCAGTAGAAACTCTGCAAGCCAGAAGGGAGTGGCATGATACACATCAAGTAATGAAAGAGAATACCCTACAACCAAGAATACTCAACCCAGCAAGGATCTCATTCAGATTCAATGGAGAAATCAAAAGCTTTACAGACAAGCACCAGCTAACAGAATTCAGCACCACCAAACCAGCCCTACAACAAATGCTAAAGGAACTTCTCTAAGCAGGAAACATAAGAGAAGAAAAGGATCTACAAAAACAAACACAAAACAATTAAGAAAATGGTAATAGGAACATACATATCAATAATTACCTTGAATGTAAATGGACTAAATGCCCCAACCAGAAGACACAGACTGGCTGAATGGATACAAAAACAAGACCCATGTATATGCTGTCTCCAAGACTCACTTCAGACCTAGGCACACATACAGACTGAAAGTGAGGGGATGGAAAAAATATATTCCATGCAAATGGAAATCGAAAGAAAGCTGGAGTAGCTATACTCATATCAGATAAAATAGACTTTAAAATAAAAAATGTTACAAGAGACAAGAAAGGACACTACATAAAGATTGAGGGAACAATCCAAGAAGAAGAGATAACAATTATAAATATATATGCAACCAATATAGGAGCACCTCAATATGTAAGGCAAATGCTAACAACTATGAAAGAGGAAATCAACAGTAACACAATCATAGAAGGGGACTTTAACACCCACTTACACCAATGGACAGATCATCCACACAGAAAATTCATAAAGAAATACAAGCTTTAAATGACACAATAAACCAGCTTGATTTAATAGATATCTACAGGACATTACATACAAAAACAGCAGATTACACATTCTTCTCAAGTGCACATGGAACATTCTCCAGGATAGATCACATTTTGGGTCACAAATCAAGCCTTGGTAAATTCAAGAACACTGAAATCATATCAAGCATCTTTTCCGACCACAACGCTATGAGATTAGAAATCAATTACAGGAAAAAAACTGTAAAAAACACAAACACATGGAGGCTAAACAATACACTACTAAATAACCAACAGATCAATGATGAAATCAAAGAGGAAATCAAAAAATACCTAGAGAAAAATGACAATGAAAACACAACAATCCAAAACCTATGGGATGCAGCAAAGGCAGTTCTAAGAGGGAAGTTTATAGCAATACAATCCTACCTCAAGAAACAAGAAAAATCCGGAAATAAACAATCTAACCATACACCTAAAGAAACTAGAGAAAGTAGAGCAAACAAAACCCAAAGTTAGTAAACACAGAGAAATCATAAAGATCAGAGCAGAAATAAATGACATACAAACAAAGAAAACAATAGCAAAAATCAATACAACTAAAAGCTGGTTCTTTGAGAACATAAATAAAATCGATAAACCTCCAGCAAGACTCATCAAGAAAAAGAGGGAGAGGACTCAAACCAATAAAATTAGAAAGGAAACAGGAGAAGTTACACTGCACACCACAAAAATAAAAAGCACCATAAGAGATTACTACAAGCAACTATATGCCAATTAAATCGACAACCTGGATGAAATGGACAGATGCTTAGAAAGGTATAACCTTCCAAGACTGAATCAGGAAGAAATAGAAAATATGAACAGACCAATCACAAGGAATGAAATTGAAACTGGGATTAAAAATCTCCCAACAAACAAAACTCCAGGACCAGATGGATTCACAGGTGAATTTTATCAAACATTTAGAGAAGAGCTAACACCCATCCTTCTCAAACTCTTCCAAAACATTGCAGAGGAAGGAACACTCCCAAACTCATTTTATGAGGCCACCATCACCCTGATACCAAAACCACATAAAGATACTACAAAAAAAGAAAATTACAGACCAATATCACTGATGAATTTAGATGCAAAAATCCTCAACAAAATACTAACCAACAGAATCCAACAACACATTAAAAGGATCATACACCATGATCAAGTGGGGTTTATCCCTGGAATGCAGGGATTCTTCAATATATGCAAATCAATCAATGTGATACACCATATTAATAAACTGAAGGATAAAAACTACATGATCATCTCAATAGATGCAGAAAAAGCCTTTGACAAAATTCAACATCCATTTATGATAAAAGCGCTCCAGAAGGTGGGCATAGAGGGAACCTACCTCAACATAATAAAGGACATATATGACAAATCCACAGCACACATCATTCTCAATGGTGAAAAACTGGAAGCATTCCCTCTAAGATCAGGAACAAGACAAGGATGTCCACTCTCACCACTACTATTCAACATAGTTTTGGAAGTCCATGCCATAGCAATCAGAGAAGAAAAAGTAATAAAAGGAATCCAAATTGGAAAAGAAGAAGTCAAACTGTCATTGTTCGTAGATGACATATTATACATAGAAAATCCTAAAGATCCCACCAGAAAACTACTTGAGCTAATCAATGAATTTGGTAAAGTTGCAGGATACAAAATTAACACACAGAAATCTCTTCCATTTCTATACACTAACAATGACAGAACAGAAAGAGAAATTAAGGAAACAATCCCATTCACCACAGCAACAAAAAGAATAAAATACCTAGGAAGAAACCTAACCAAGGAGGTAAAAGACCTGTACTCAGAAAACTATAAGACACTCATGAAAGAAATCAAAGATGATACAAACAAATGGAGGGACATACCATGTTCTTGGATTGGAAGAATCAACATTGTGAAAATGACTATGCTACCCAAAGCAATTTACAGATTCCATGCAATCCCTATCAAATTACCAATGGCATTTTTCACAGAACTAGCGCAAGAAATCCTACAATTTGTATGGAAATGCAAAAGACCCCGAATAACCAAAGCAATCTTGTGAAGGAAAGATGGAGTTGGTGGAATCAGGCTTCCTGACTTCAGGCTATACTACAAGGCTACAGTGATCAAGACAGTATGGTACTGGCACAAAAACAGAAATATAGATCAATGGAACAGGATAGAAAGCCCAGAGATAAACTATGGTCAACTAGTCTATGACAAAGGAGGCAAGGATATACAATGGAGAAAAGGCAGCCTCTTCAATAAGTGGTGCTGGGAAAACTGGACAGCTACATGTAAGAGAATGAGATTAGAACACTCCCTAACACCATACACAAAAATAAACTCAAAACGGATTAAAGACCTAAATATAAGGCCAGACACCATACAAGTGCTAGAGGGAAACATAGGAGGAACATTCTTCTTGACATAAATAACAGCAAGATCTTTTTTGATCCACCCCCTAGAGTAATGGAAATAAAACAAAAATAAATAAGTGGGACCTAATGAAACTTCAAAGCTTCTGCACAGCAAAGGAAATTATAAGCAAGATGAAAAGACAACCCTCAGAATGGGAGAAAATATTTGCAAATGAATCAACAGACAAAGGACTAATCTCCAAAATATATAAACAGTTCATCCAGCTCAATATCAAGAAAAACAAGCAACCCAATCAAAAAATCGGCAGAAGACCTACATAGGCATTTCCCCAAAGAAGACATACAGATGGCCAAGAGGCACATGAAAAGCTGCTCAACATCACTAATTATTAGAGAAATGCAAATCAAAACGACAATGAGGTATCACCTCACACCCGCCAGAATGAGCATCATCAGAAAATCTACAAACAGTAAATGCTGGAGAGGGTGTGGAGGAAAGGGAACGTTCTTGCGCTGTTGCACTGTTGGTGGGAATGTAAATTGATACAGCCACTATGGAGAACAGTATGGAGGTTCCTTGAAAAACTGAAAATAGAACTACCATATGACCCAGCAATCCCACTGCTGGGCATATACCCAGAGAACACCATAATTCAAAAAGACACATGCACGCCAATGTTCACTGCAGCACTACTTCCAATAGCCAGGACATGGAAGCAACCTAAATGTCCATCAGCAGATGAACGGATAAAAATGGTGTGGTACATACATACAGTGGAATATTACTCAGTTGTAAAAAGCAAGGAAACTAGGACATTTCTAGAGACATGGATGGACTTGGAGACTGTCATACAGAGTGAAGTGAGTCAGAAAGAGAAAAACAAATACTGTATATTAACACATATATGCGGACTATAGAAAAATGGTAGAAATCAACCGGTTTGCAAGGCAGAAATAGAGACACAGATGTAGAAAATGAACATATGGACACCAAGTGGGGAAAGCGGGGAGGGTTGGGGGGGAATGAACTGGGAGATTGGGATACCAAATTGTATGCTCTAAATATTATGCAGTTTATTGTATGTTAACTGTATCTCAATAAAAGTTCTGAAAAAATAACAAAACCAAACAAAAAAAAAGAAATGGTAGCCATGACCCATTAAATTGAGTTTATAACCTAGAAATAAATCATGGCTCATGGTTTTAAAAACAATCTTCTAAAAAACAAGGGCTAATCAGATAAACTGCTATATTATTGAAGGATGATGTTAAGTAATGAGAGAGCCCTAAAAGAACAGATTTTCCTATTATCAGAGGCCTAAAATGACTTAACCTAATAGAAATGTGTGGGAATGATTGATAAGTAGGAACAATTTTGGAATGAAACATTCATTTCTATTCACTAAATCCATTTTAAATGTGATCCATTCCAGAGTTTGATAAGTTCTTCTATCAACAACTGTCTCTGAAATATCTGCTCCTGATTCAGCACTGCACATTAAAATAAGGGATATATGTCTATGACCAGTTCACTAATAATTTAAAAGGAACATAATTAGTGTGGTACCTAGTCTCAGAAAAGGCTGACCAGAAATCACTCCTTAAGAAAGAACTGACAATGCCAAAAAAGATTCCATTAATGGTATTGTTACTAAGAGCTGATGGCTTCTTATTGACAGAGCTTTTGAATATTCTACTAGAACAATACAAAATAATACTGCATCTCGAAGATAAATGAGACAATTGCTTAGTCGATTCTATTTAGAAAATAAACTAACGTATTATTTGCTCCCATTAAAGCCAAAAAAAAAGATTTTTAATTTTGCCAAGAATATATGCTAATAACCTTTTTTGTGTAATGAACCTCTTTGGAAGCCTAGAGAAGTCTATGAACCCCTTCTTAGAAAAAAATTTTAAATACATAATATGAAACAATGGGATTAAGAAACAGGACAGTTATAATAAAGTACTGACCAATTTATAAGGCCTCTGATAGTCCTGGAAGCCAAGTTAATAAATATATGACTATGAAAAAATATATATATATTTAGAAAGAAACAGTGAGACATTTGTTTTCCTACCATGCTCAAGCACTTCCTTGAAGAGGTAAATAAAATAACTTACTCTGTAATAAATTAGATGTGGTCTACTAAACTTTAATACAAGTTGTGGGGTTTTTTTATTATCCTTTTTTTCTTTTTGATGTTAGGGTAATATGTTAAGATCTGAAGATAAAACACATTTCTGCAGAATGACTTCCACTAGTAGCACTACAAAATGAATCACGTTATTTGGATAAATCTATTTACTATAATGTCAGTACAAAATAACCTCTAAACAGGTATGCTTAGAGCTTCCAGGTTGGAGAACCAGAACATTTTTGCATTGTGCATATCGCCAAACTGCATGATACCTTTGTTTGGGACCATGTCCTGTGTATCTCTTCATCTGGCTCTTGTCAATATAATGAGCATCTAAAACTGGAGAATTACAGCCTTCAACAGTTTTGTCACTATTTTAATGTTTCATGTTTAGAAAACTGCTATCAGGCAAGGAATTTCCTCCATTCTGCCTGATTGTACCTGACCAAACATCTATTTCATACAAGTAATATAAAGAACTGGCTTTCTCGAAATCAATTCATGATTCTTGGGAGAGCTTTGAATAAGAGAACCCCTAAAAATAATATTTGTTGACTGAGACAAGATGGCAGAATAGAAGGACATGAGTTCAACTCCTCTCATGAAAATACCAAAATCACAACTAACTGATGAACAACCACAGGAAAAAAAAAAAAAAAAAAGACTGTAACCTACCAAAAAAGATATTCTACATCCAAAGATGAAGAAGAAGGCACGATGACATTGTAGGAGGGCTGCAATCACAATAAAATCAAACCCCATACCCATTGGGTGAGTGGCCGACAAACTGAAGAGTGCTTACATCACAGAGGTTCTTCCATAGGAGAGTTCTGAGCCCCATGTCTGACTCCCCAGTCTGGGGGTCTAGCATTGAGAGGAGGAGCCCCCAGAGTATCTGGCTTTGAAGGCCAATAGGGTTTGATTGCCAGAAATCCACAGGACCAAGAGAAGCAGAAGCTCCACTCTTGGAGAGCACACACAGGGTCTCACATGCACCAAAACATAGAGAAAATGCAGTTAGTTCATAGGACACTGGCCCAGACCTACCTGCTCATCTTAGATGGTCTCCTGCGGAGATGGGGGGCAGCTGTGGCTCACTGTGGGGACAGAGCCACTGGTGGCAGTGATTCTGGGGAGTATTCATTGGTGTAAGACCTGCTGGAGGCCACCATGTTCTCACCAAGACATGGCCCCACCCAAAAGCCTGTAGGTCCCAGTGCTGAGACACCTCAGGCCAAACAACCAACAGGGTGGGACAGGCTGCCAAAAGTCAATCTGAACCCAGAGCTGCCTGCTAAACACACCTCTTGACATGGCCCTGCCCACCAGAGGAACAAGACTCAGTTTCACCCACCAGTGGGCAAGAAACAGTCCCTCTCAACAGGAAGCCAGCACAAGCTTCTCAGACCAGCTTCAGGCACCAGGGGTCAGACACCAGAAGCAAGAGGAACTACAACCCTGCAGCCTGCAAACTTCAATCCAGAAAGTCAGACAAAATAAGAAGGCAGAGGAACAAGATAAAACCCCAGGAGAACAACTAAGTGAGTTGGAGATAGGAAATCTACCCAAAAAAGATTCAGAGTAATGACAGTAAAGACAATCCAAGATCTCAGTAATAAGAATGGAGGCACAGACCAAGAAGCTACAAGAAATGTATCTAGAAGATCTAAAGATCTAGAAGATCTAAAGAATAAACAGTGATGAACAATACAATAACTGAAGTGAAAAATACGCTTGAAGGAATCAACAGCAGGATAATGAGGCATAAGAATGAATAAGTGAGCTTGAAGACAGAATGGCTGAAATCAGTGCCATGGAACAGGATAAAGAAAAAAGAATGAAAATAAATGAAGACAGTTTAAGAGACCTCTGGGACAACATTAAATGCACCAACACTTGCATTATCAAGGTCCCAGAAGAAGAGAGAGAGAAAGGGCCTAAGAAAATATTTGAAGAGATAAGAGCTGAAAACTTCCCTGACATGGGAAAGGAAACAGCCACCCCAGTCCAGTAAACACAGAATCCAGGCAGGATAAACCCAAGGAGGAACACGCCAAGATACTCAGTAATAAAACTGACAAAAATTAAAAACAAGAAGAAAATATTAAAAGCAACAAGGGAAAAGCAACAAATAATATACAAGGGAATCCCCATAAGATTATCACCTGATTTTTCAGCAAAAATTCCGCAGGCCAGAAGGGAGTGGCACAATATATTTGAAGTGATGAAAGGTAAAACCCTACAACAAAGAATATTCTACCTAGCAAGGCTCTCAAGCAGAATCAGTGGAGAAACCAAAAGCTTTACACATAAGCAAAAGTTAAGAGAATTCAGCACCACCAAATGAGCCTTACAACAAATGCTAAAGGAAGTTCTCCAGACAAAAGAGAAAAGGCCATAACTACAAACAAGAAAATTAAGGATGGCAAAATTCACAGGTAAAGGCAAACACACAGTAAAGAGAGGAAATCATCTGCACACAAATATGATATCAAAACCAGCAATCATGAGAAGAGGATAGCACAAATGCAGGATACTGAAATGCATTTGAATTAAAAGACCAGCAACTTAAAACAATCTTGTTTATATATAGACTGCTGTATCAAAACCACACGGTAACCACAAACCAAAAATCTACAATATACACCCAAAAAAGAAAAAAGCAATCCAAGTAAAACACTAAAGTTAGTCATCAAATCACAAGAGAAGAAAACAAAAGAGGAAGGGAAGAAAAAAGGACCTAAAAAAAAATCTAAAACAATGAACAAAATGGCAATAAGAACATACATATGTATCAATAATTACCTTAAATGTAAAGTAAATGGATTAAGTGCTTCTTCCAAAAGACAAAGACTCTATATGAAAACAAGACCTGTATATAAGCAATCTACAAGAGACCCACTTCAGATCTAGGGACACATACAGACTGAAAGTGAGGGCGTGGGAAAAGGTATTCCATGCAAATGGAAATCAAAAGGAAGCTGGAGTAGCAATACTCATATCAGACAAAACAGACTCTAAACTAAAGACTGTTACAAGAGACAAAGATGGATACTACACAATGATCCAGGGATCAATCCAAGAAGATAGAGCAATTGCAAATATATATGCACCCAACATAGGAGGACCTCAAAATACAAGGCAAATGCTAAAAGCTATAAAAGGAGAAATTGTCAGTAACACAATAATAGTGGGGGACTACAACACCCCACTTTCATCAATGGACAGATCACCCAGACAGAAAATCAATATGGAAACACAGACCTTAAATGACACATTAGACCACAAGGACTTATTGATATTTGTAGAGCATTCTTTCCAAAAGCAGCAGAATACACATTCTTTTCAAGTGCACAGGGAATATTCTCTAGGACTTATCACATGCTAGGCCACTCAATTTACAAAAACTGAGATCAAACCAAGCATCTTTTCCAACCACAACACTGTGAGATTAGAAATAAACTACAAGAAAAAAATAACTGTAAAAAACATTCACACATGGAGGCTAAACAATATGCTACCAAACAGTCAATGGATTGTTGAAGAAATCAGAGGAAATCAAAAAATACCTAGAGACAAATGAAAATGAAAACATGATGATCCAAAATCTATGAGACACAGCAAAAGCAGTTCTAAGAAAGAAGTTTACAGCAATACAATCTTACCTGAGGAAACAAGAAAAATCTCAAATAAACAACCTACCATTACACCTAAAGCAACTAGAGAAGGAAGAACAAACAAAACCCAAAGTTAGCAGAAGGAAAGAAATAAAAGAAATAAATGAGATAGAGATGAAGAAAACAGTTAAAAAAACTCAATGAAACTAAAAGCTGGTTCTTTGGAAACATAAACAAAGTTGATAAACCTTTAGCCAGACTCATCAAGGAAAAAAAAGGGAGAGGGCTCAAATCAATAAAATTAGATATGAAAAAGGAGAAGTTACAATGGACACCACAGAAATACAAAGAATCGTAAAAGACTACTGCAAGCAAGTATATGCCAATAAAATGGACAACCTAGAAGAAATGGACAAATTCTTATAAAAGTACAATCTCCCAAGACTGAACCAGGAAGAAATTGAAAATATGAACAGATCAATCACAAGTACTGACATTGAAATTGTGATTTAAAAACTCCCAACAAACAAAAGTCCAGGGCCAGATGGCTTCACAGCTGAATTCTATCAAACATTTAGGGAAGAGTTAACACCTATACTTCTGAAACTACTGAAAAAACTGCAGAGGAAAGAACACTCCCAAACTAATTCTACGTGGCCACCATCACCCTGATACCAAAACCAGACAAAGATATCACACACACATACACAAAAAAATTACAGGCCAATATCACTGAAGAACATAGGCACAAAATCCTCAACAAAATAATAGCAAACAGAATCGAACAATACATTAAAAGGATCATACTCCATGATCAACAGGGATTATTCCCCAGGATGCAAGGATTTTTCAATATCTGCAAATCAATCAATATGGTACACCACACTAACAAATTGAAGAATAAAAACCACGTGATCATCTCAATAAAGGCAGAAAAAGCTTTTGACAAAATTCAACACTCATGTATGATAAAAACTCTCCAGAAAGTGGGCAGAGAGGAAACATACTTCAACATAGTAAGGGCCATGTATGACAAACCTACAGCTAACATCATGCTCAATGGTGAAAAGCTGAAAGCATTTCCTCTAAGATCAGGAATAAGACAAGGATGTCGACTCTCACCACTTTTTATCAACATAGTTTTGGAAGTCCTAGCCATGGCAATCAGAGAAGAAAAAGAAATAAAAGGAATCCAATTAGAAAAGAAGGAAAACTGTCACTGTTTGCAGATGACATGTTACTATGCATAGAAAATCCTAAAGATGTTACCAGAAAACTACTAGAGCTAGTCAATGACTTCAATGAAGTTGCAGGATACAAAATTAAAACACAGAAATCTGTTGCATTTCCATACACTAACAACAAAATATCAGAAAGAGAAATTAAGAAATCAATCTATTTTACCATCATATCAAAAAGAACAAAATACCTTGGAATAAACCTACCTAAGAAGGCAAAAAACCTGTGCTCTGAAAACTTTAAGACACCGATGAAAGAAATCAAAGATGACACAAACAGATGGAAAGATATACCATGTTCTTGGATTGGAAGAATCAATAGTGTCAAAATGACTATACTACCCAAGACAATCTACAGATTCATGCAATCCCTATCAAATTACCAATGGCATTTTTCACAGAAATACAACAAAAAATTTTTAATTTCTATGGAGACACCAAAGACCCTGAACAACCAAAGCAATCCTGAGAAAGAAAAACAGAGCTTCAGACCAAACTACAAGGCTACAGTAACTGAAACAGAATGGTACTAGCACAAAAACCAATATAGATCAATGCAACAGGATACAAAACCCAGAAATAAACCCACCCACCTATGACCAATTAATTTATGACAAAGGTGGCAAGAATATACAATGGAGAAAAGACAGTTTCTTCAATAAGTGGGGCTGGAAAAACTGGCCAGCTACATGTAACAAATGAAATTAGAACACTTTAACACCATATACAAAAATAAACTCAAAATGGATTAAAGACCTAAATGTAAGACCAGATACTATTAAACTGTTAGAGTAAAACACAAGTAGAACTCTTTGACATAAATCTCAGCAATATCTTTTTTGATCCACCTCCTAGTGTAATAAAAATAAAAACAAAAATAAACAAAGGGGACATAATGAAATTTAAATGCTTCTGCACAGCAAAGGAAACCCTAAACAAAATGAAGACAGCCCACAGAATGGGAGAATATATTTGCAAAGGATGGACCAACAAGGGATTCCTCTCCAAACTATATAAACAGCTCATGCAGCTCAATATCAAAAAATAAACAGCTCAACCAAAAAATGGGCAGAAGACCTAAATAGATATTTCTCCATAGAAGACATAGAGATGGACAAGAGGCACATGAACAGATGCTCAACCTGGCTAATTATTAAAGAAATGTAAATCAAAACTACAATGAGATGTCACCTCACACCAGTCAGAATGGCCATCATCAAAAAGATTACAAAAAATAAATGCTGAAGAGGGTGCAGAGAAAAGGGAACCCTCCTACACTGTTGGTTGGAATGTAAATTAGTAGAGCCACTATGGAGCACAGTATGGAGGTTCCTTAAGAAACTAAAAACTGAGCTACCATATGATCCAGCAATTCCACTTCTGGGCATATATCCAGTGGAAACCATAATTCAAAAAGATATATGCACTGCATCAGTCACTGCAGCACTATTTATAATAGCCAAGACATGGAAGCAACCTAAATGTCCATGAACAGATGAATGGGTTAAAAAAAAAAAAGTGGTACATTTATACAATGGAATATTACTTAGCCATAAAAAAGAACAAAATAATGCTATTTGCAGTAACATGAATGAACCTAGAGATTATCATAGTAAGTGAAGTAAGTCAAAGAAAGATAAGTATCATGTGATATCTCTTATTTGGAATCTTAAAAAAATGATAGAAATTAACTTATTTACAAAACAGAAACAGACTCACAGATTTAGGAAACAAACATGGGTACGAAAGGGGAAAGATGCGGAAAAGGGCTAAATTAGGAGTTTTGGATGAACATATGCACCCTACTATATTTAAAAAAGATAACCAACAAGGACATAATGTATAGCACACAGAACTCGACTCAATACTCTGTTATGACTTATATAGGAAAATACTCTAAAAAAGAGTGGATATATGTATATATATAACTGAATTGCTTTCCTGTACACCTGAAATGAACACAACACTATAAATCAATTACATTCTAATATAAAATAAAAATGAAAAAACAAAAAAACAAAAACCCCAAAACCTCATGGGGCTTACAGTCTAGTTGATAAAACTAAATAAATTAGAGAATAGTTATATAAAATAATTTCATATGGTAATAAAGTGAAAATAAAATAAAATAAAACTAGAAACTCCTACTAAAGCTTTAATTTTTAATTTTATTTATTAATTATTTTTTGGGGGGTACATCAAGTTCAATCATCTGTTTTTATACACATATCCCCATATTCCCTCCCTTCCTTGACTTCCCCCCCACCTCGAGTCGCCCCCACCCTCCCCACCCCAGTCCTCTAAGGCATCTTCCATCCTCGAGTTGAACTTCCTTTGTTATACAACAACTTCCCACTGGCTACCGATTTTACAATTGGTAGTATATATATGTCTGTGCTACTCTCTCGCTTCATCTCAGCTTCCCCTTCACCACCCGCCCCCTCCCAAACCTTGAGTTCTCCAGTCCATTCTCTGTATCTGCGTCCTTGTTCTTGTCACTGAGTTCATCAGTACCATTTTTAGATTCCGTATATGTGAGTTAGCATACAATATTTGTCTTTCTCTTTCTGACTTACTTCACTCTGTATGACAGACTGTAGTTCTATCCACCTCATGATATATAGCTCCATCTCATCCCTTTTTATAGCTGAGTAATATTCCATTGTATATATATGCCACATCTTCTTTATCCATTCATTTGTTGATGGGCATTTAGGTTGCTCCCATTTCCTGGCTATTGTAAACAGTGCTGCAATAAACATTATGGTACAAGTTTCTTTTGGGATTATGGTTTTCTTTGGGTATATGCCCAGGAGTGGGATTACTGGATCATATGGTAGTTCTATTTGTAGTTTTTTAAGGAACCTCCAAACTGTTTTCCATAGTGGCTGTACCAACTTACATTCCCACCAACAGTGCAGGAGAGTTCCCTTTGCTCCACACCCTCTCCAACATTTGTTGTTTCCAGATTTTGTGATGATGGCCATTCTGATCAGTGTGAGGTGATACCTCATTGTGGCTTTGACTTGCATTTCTCTGATGATGAGTGATGTTGTGCATCGTTTCATGTGTTTGTTAGCCATCTGTATGTCTTCTTTGGAGAAATGTCTATTTCGGTCTTCTGCCCATTTGTGGATTGGGTTATTTGCTTTTATGGTATTAAGCTTCATGAGATGCTTGTATATTTTGGAAGTTAATCCTTTGTCCATTGTTTCATAGGCAATTATTTTTTCCCATTCTGAGGGTTGCCTTCTAGTCTTGTTTATGGTTTCTTTTGCTGTGCAAAAGCTTTTAAGTTTCATGAGGTCCCATTTGTTTATTCTTGATTTTATTTCCATGATTCAAAGAGGTGGGTCAAAAAGGATCTTGCTTTGATGGATGCCATAGAGTGTTCTGCCTATGTTTTCCTCTAGGAGTTTTATAGTGTCTGGCCTTACATGTAGGTCTTTAATCCATTTGGAGTTTATTTTTGTGTATGGTGTTAGGAAGTGTTCTAATGTCATTCTTTTACATGTTGCTGTCCAATGTTCCCAGCACCACTTATTGAAGAGGCTGTCTTTTTTCCATTGTATACTCGTGCCTCCTTTGTCAGAGATAAGGTGCCCATATGTGTTTGGGCTTACTTCTGAGTTCTCTATTCTATTCCATTGATCTTCCTTTCTATTTTTGTGCCAGTACCATACTATCTTGATCACTATGGCCTTGTAGTATAGTTTGAAGTCAGGAAGCCTGATTCCACCAACTCCATTTTTCCTTCGCAAGATTGCTTTGGCTATTTGGGGTCTTTTGCGTTTCCATACAAATCGTAAGATTTCTTGCTCTAGTTCTGTGAAAAATGCCATTGGTAATTTGATGGGGATTGCATGGAATCTGTAAATTGCTTTGGGTAGTACAGTCATTTTCACCATGTTGATTCTTCCAATCCAGGAACATGGTATGTCTCTCCATCTGTTTGTGTCGTCTTTGATTTCTTTCATCAATGTCTTAAAGTTTTCTGCATACAGATCTTTTGCCTCCTTAGGCAGGTTTATTCCTAGGTATTTTATTCTTTTCGTTGCAATGGTGAATGGGAGAGTTTCCTTAATTTCTCTTTCTGCTCTTCCGTTGTTAGTGTATAGGAATGCAAGAGATTTCTGTGCATTAATTTTGTATCCTGCTACTTTACTAAACTCATCAATGAGTGCTAGCAGTTTTCTGGTAGAGTCCTTAGGGTTTTCTATATATAATATCATGTCATCTGCAAAGAGTGACAATTTGACTTCTTCTTTTCCAATTTGGATTCCTTTTATTTCTTTTTCTTCTCTGATTGCTGTGGCTAAAACTTCCAAAACTATGTTGAATAATAATGATGAGTGGACACCCTTGTCTTGCTCCTGTTCTTAGAGGGAATGCTTCCAATTTTTCTCCATTGAGAACAATGTTGGCTTTTGGTTTGTCATATATGGCTTTTATTATGTTAAGGTAATTTCCTTCTATGTCCATTTTCTGGAGAGATTTTATCATAAATGGATGTTGAACATTGTCAAAAGCTTTTTCTGCATCTATTGAGATGATCATATGGTTTTTATCCTTCAATTTGTTGATATGATGTATCATGTTGATTGATTTGCATATATTGAAGAATCCTTGCATCCCAGGGATAAACCCCACTTGATCATGGTGTATGATTTTTTTCATGTGCTGTTGGATTCTGTTAGCTAGTATTTTGTTGAGGATTTTTGCATCTATATTCATCAGTGATATTGGTCTGTAGTTTTCTTTTCTTGTGATATCTTTGCCTGGTTTTGGTATCAGGGTGATGGTAGCCTCGTAGAATGAGGTTGGGAGTGTTCCGCCTTCTGCAATATTTTGGAAGAGTTTGAGAAGGATAGGTGTTCTTCTCGAAATGTTTGATAGAATTCGCCCGTGAATCCATCTGGTCCTGGGCTTTTGTGTGTTGGGAGATTTTTAATCACTGCCTCAATTTCCGTACTTGTGATTGGTCTGTTCATAGTTTCTAATTCTTCCTGGGTCAGTCCTGGAAGATTGTATTTTTCTAAGAATGTATCCATTTCTTCCACTTTATCCTATTTATTGGCATATACTTGCTTGCAGTAGTCTCTCATGACCTTTTGTATTTCTGAGGTGTTCGTTGTTACTTCTCCTTTTTCATTTCTAATTCTGTTGATTTGCATCTTCTCTTTTTTTTTGATGAGTCTGGCTAATGGTTTATCAATTTTGTTAATCTTCTCAAAGAACCAGCTTTTAGTTTTATTTATTTTTGCTATGGTTTCCTTCCTTTCTTTTTCATTTATTTCTGCTCTGATCTTTATGATTTCTTTCCTTCTGCTCACTTTGGGGTTTCTTTGTTCTTCTTTCTCTAGTTGTTTGAGGTGTAAGGTTAGGTTGTTTATTCGAGATTTTTCTTGTTTCTTAAGGTAGGACTGTATTGCTACAAAATTCCCTCTTAGAACTGCTTTTGCTGCGTCCCATAGGTTTTCGGTTGCTGTGTTTTCATTGTCATTTGTTTCTAGATATATTTTGATTTCCTCTTTGATTTCTTTAGTGATTCCTTGGTTGTTTAACAGTGAATTGTTTAGCCTCCATGTGTTTGTCTTTTTTGCAGTTTTTTTCCTGTAATTGATATTTAGTCTCATGGCATTGTGGTCTGAGAAGATGCTTGATATGATTTCAATTTTCTTGAATTTGCTGAGGTTTGATTTGTGACCCAAGATGTGATCTATCCTGGAAAATGTTCCATGTGCACTTGAGAAGAAAGTGTATTCTGTCATTTTTGGATGGAATGTCCTATAAATATCCATTAAGTTGAGATGGTCTAATGTGTCATTTAAAGCTTGTGTGTCTTTATTTATTTTCTCTTTGGATGATCTGTCCATTGATGTAAGTGGGGTGTTCAGGTCTCCCACTATTATTGTGTTACTGTTGATGTTCCCTTTTATAGCTGTTAGCATTTGCCTTATGTATTGAGGTGCTCCTATGTTGGGGGCATAGATATTTACCATTGTGATATGTTCTTCTTGGATGGCTCCCGTGATCATTAGGTAGTGTCCTTCCTTGTCTCTTGTAATAGTCTTTATTTTCAAGTCTAATTTGTCTGATATGAGGATTGCTACTCCAGCTTTCTTTTGACTTCCATTTGCATGGAATATCTTTTTCCATCCCTTCACTTTCAGTCTATATGTATCCCTTGGTCTGAAGTGGGTTTCTTGTAGGCAGCATATAGAAGGGTCTTGTTTTTGTATCCATTCAGCCAGTCTGTGTCTTTTGGTTGGAGCATTTAATCCGTTTACATTTAAAGTGATTATTGACATGTGTGTTCCAATTACCATTTCCTTAATTGTTTTGGGTTTGTATTTGTAGGTGTTTTCCTTTTCTTGTGTGTCCTACTTAGAGATGTTTCTTTAGCACTTGTTGTAAGGCTGGTTTGGTGGTGCTGAATTCTCTTAACTTTTGCTTGTCTGGAAAGCTTTTGATGTCTCCCTCAAATCTGAATGAGATTCTTGCTGGGTAGAGTATTCTTGGCTGAAGTTTTCTCTCTTTCAGGACTTTCAGTATATCCTGCCATTCCCTTCTGGCCTGCAGAGTTTCTGTAGAAAGGTCAGCTCTTATTCTTATGGGTTTTCCCTTATATGTTGTTTGTTGCTTTTCTCTTGCTGCTTTTAATATTTTTTCTTTGTGCTTAATTGTCATTAGTTTGATTAATATGTGCCTCAGTGTATTTCTCCTTGGGTTTATTCTGTATGGGACTCTCTGTGCTTCTTGGACTTGGTGAATTATTTCCTTTCCCATGTTGGGGAAGTTTTCCACTAGAACCTCTTCAAAGATTTTCTCAGACCCTTTCTTGTGTTCTTCTTCTTCTGGGATGCCTATAAGTTGAATGTTGGTACGCTTAATGTTATCACTGAGGTCTCTGACACTGTCTTCTAGTCTTTTTATTCTTTTTTCTTTTTCCTGCTCTGTGGCGTTTATTTCTCCCATTCTATCTTCCAACTCACTTATTCGTTCTTCTGCCTCAGTCATTCTGCTGGTTATAGCATCTAGAGTATTTTTAATTTCAGTTATTTTGTTATCCATTGCTGTTTGTTTTTCTGAGTTTTTATGAACTGTTTCTTGTACTTTCTCTATTTTGTTATCAAGATTTTGTATCATTTTTACTATCATTACTCTAAATTCTTTTTCAGGCATTTTTCCTATTTCCTCCTCATTTATTTGGTCTTGTGGGTTTTTTCCTGCTCCTTTGCCTGCATGGTGTTTGTTTCCTCATGGTTGTCCAAACTTTTGGGTTTGCTTGTCCTGGCGATAGAGGTGTTTATAGAAGACTGTCCAAGCCTCAGACTAATGTCCAAGTATTGGATTAAACAAATATTAAGTCTAGGAAACACATACATGTATAAGACACACAATTACTGAATCCATTAGGACATAAGGCTCTAGAAAGACCTGACAGAACCCCAGTGTGCTATCATATATTCAAAGAGAAACCCAACAGAAATTGACAACTGAACAAATCAGAGAGAAAAGCAAAAGTGAACAAACAAACAAATAACACCTTACACATACAAACATTAATCCAGGGAGATTTTGTAAGCTAGGATCAAATATAGAAAAGAGCCAGAGTACCACCAGAGTGAATGGAGATTCTCAGAATGTAATTAGACAACTGTACTAAGAACTAAGATAAAGACAAAAACCTAATATTAAATACCAAGGCGGTGCGTCATCTGGAGAATAGAGCAAGGAGTCTGAGCAGATTGATAGTGTTGCTTATAAGTATGTTAAGATAAAATAAACTTAAAATGACTGGAAGAAAGGGGAACAGAAGAGCATAATGTGGTTGGAAATATGCAAATAAAAAGAAAGGAATAGAAATGTATAAAAGATAGGGATGAAAGGAAAGTATGAGAGATATATTGTCCGTACTACCAAAAACTTAGCTAGATATAGAAGTATATAAAAAGGCAAAAAAATAAAAAAAATAAAAAATATCCTTAAAAAATTATGTTATAAAACTTGTAGATCCCTTAGGGCTAAGATCGTATTTAATAACAAAAAAAAAAAAAAAAGAGAGAGAGAGAGAAAGAAAAAAAAAAAAAGTAGAGAAAAAAAAAATCCAGAACTGATCCCAGAATGGACCAGTTCACTAGAAATTGATACTAATATTTCTGTTTCCTTAGAGTCTCAGCTGTAAGTGTCCTTCTCCTCGCCTTGGGTTTTTTTGCATTATTCTGTGACCAGCAGAGGTTCCTTTATTGTTCGTCTGTAAGCATCAGTGTGTGGGGAGGGAGAGGGTACAACAGTGGCTCCTTCTCCTGGGAGTGAGTGAACAGTGGCGCACTATTGTTTCAGTCAGGCTTGGAGGTGTCTGTTGCAGAGGGACGCCAGTGGCTCAGGCGTAAACAGAAAGTCTTAGAGTTGGGCCTCTCTCGGGTTTTTTGTTGTTGTTGTTGTTGTTGTTTTCTTTTTTTTTTTTCTTGGCAGCATCCTTGCTGTCAGTGTTCCAAGGGGTTTTAATCTAGCCCCGCCCGAGTGCCTGAGGGTGCTTGTTATCCCTGAGTGCCTTAGGTGGCCCATGGGCGTCTCTCCACTGCCTGTTGCAGAGGCGCCAAAAGAGAAAGAGAGGCTATGCGCGCGGCTCCTTCCCCCCCCTCCCCCCCCGCCCGTGAGTCTGCAGCATCCAGCGGCCATCATGGCCGGGCAGCTCTCAGGGGAAGGCACTCCTCGCCATGGACCTCTTCCCTCCTATCCTTTGGGTCCGTCACCTTAGTGGCAACAATGTTTCTCACCCTGAACCAGCTCTCCGGTTCCCACACTCCTGCTCCTGAACCCTCTGTTTAGCTGTGGATCGACGTCTCGGGAACGCTAAGCTGCGCTGCGGACCCTCCGTATGTTTCTCACTCCCTCCCGTCTTGCCACAGCTCTGCCGCTTCACCCTCTTTGAGCCCTCGTAGATGCCTCCCTACCGGTTATGTCGGGCTCCTTGCGGTCCTTTCTGGTGTCCGAGGCCGTCTGCTGGTGTTCAGCTGGTTCTCTGTGGGAATTATTGCGTCCTTCAGTGCATTCCCAATGCATCTGTGGAGAGGGATGCATTCCACGTCCCTCTACTTCACCGCCATCTTTTTTCTCCCGCTTTCACTTTTAAATAAGAGAAAATTGTTACCTCTGGGAGATTTTCAAGTTTACCTTACATGGTCCAAGATGACTAGAAATATCATGGTCAAAATAGAAAAATAAAAGGGAAGGTCCACTCAAAAGAATACAGAAAAATATGAGATCAGGGACCTTGGAAATTCACATACCCATGACAATGAGAATAGGCTGTGCGTGGTTCTGCAGTCCCCCAACTCTATGGCTATGAATTTTCTCCCTGCTAGTGCTGCTTGTAGTTTTGATAGTTTCCTCAGGATCTATGGTCTTAAATGATGCATGGATAAGGGGGAAAATGGAATTACTCCTTTATGCCACATCTGTATTTAATGTCCCACAGCAATGCCCCAGATTGTTACTTTGGGTCTTGCAAAACTAATATCTTTCCAAGAGTGGTGAGCAAAAATGGAGGCAAGAAAGACCTGAGTGCCTAAAAATAGAGCCATCATATTTAGCCTAAGAAAAAGAAGTGGCAGCCAGAAGTAAGTATGATCGTTACAGCATGTAACATTTATTGAGTACCCACCTTGTCTTACATATTGAAGAAGTGTTTGCATATTTTACCCATATAAATTCAAAGACTCAGTGTAACATGATTTCCAGGAAAAGTCACATTCAAAGTAATAAAATCCATTAGTCAAAAGAAATTTTAAAATAGTTCTGCTCATTAATTGCATTTGAAATAAACTTGTAAAATTTTTTTTAAAAAGTATGCTTTATGTTTTTCCTACCCATAAACTATAGTCATCAGAAAATTTCTTTAAAAAAAAAAAAAAGAAAGAAAAGAAAGAAAAAGCCAGCTACCTGGCCTGTATCAAGAAAGTGAAAGAGGATGCAGGCTTGGAGTGAGCCATTACTAAGAAACAACGAGGACTGAAATTGGAAGTATACCTGAATTCAGTTGCAATGAATGTTACTATTATTAGAGTTATTGCCTAACACTGTGACTCAGATGAATCCAGGAGATTTCAAGGCTTCTAAATTAGTCTTTTGCTTTTCTATGTTCAAATAAGCTTCCCCCCCACCCCACTTCAGGGTATTTTTATTTTATCTTTATATTATTTTGATCTTTCATTGCTAGAAAATTTTAAAACACTGTGACTGATATACTGAGGTCATCTTGTTTCTGAAGTATCAGTCAATCATAAATGTTGCTGAAATAAAGTTGTCTCTACTACTGATGAATCTTTCCTACATTATCAGTCTTGCTAACTTGTAGGAAACAGATGAGTGACAGACAGTTCTGAGGGATGGAGACTGGAATTGAGATAAACAGAAGCAGATATGAAAACATTTAAAAAATGTAAAATATTATCCAATTGCAGCTTCCAGTCATTGTATGCAGCAATCCAACCCAATCATTTCAATGATATTCCCAAGGGAAGTTGTATGATGTAAAAGCACAGATTTGTTTCAGAATGAGAAAAATCAGCCTAACAGTCTTGCTACTTTCATATTTACAGACAATTACATGAACTACTCAAACAGGAAATTACCCCAGTATCTAAATCATCCATAAATAATTCAAATTGTCATCTTTTGGCAGATCCACTAAAAGTACTATTTTTATTTGTGAAACAATTGAGAAAGGTAATATAGAAGAACATATGTATATGGGGAATACACCCACAGTATTTTATTATAAAGCCTGTCATGCTCCCATGTTCCCAAATGATGTTCCTGATGTACAGGTTCAGAAACTGACATTCTGTTAAGAGCTAGTGATTAGCAGGCCAGAGGGGATACCTTACTTTGCATAAGGACATCTAACAGTTTCAAAGGTGAGATGGCATTTACAGTAATAATTTTATGATACTGTTCAAAAGACAGAAAACAGGTTTTTTTTTTTAACATTAGGCTAACTGATTAATGACCAGTTATGAAAATGACTTGAGTGCCTCACATCCACCTGTCACTCTATTTGGTGTTTTAGACAAGAAAGGTGAGATAAAATACAGTCCTTACCACAAAGAAGCCACACTACAGTTAAGGAGAGATGTATACATATTTTTTAAGTGAGCTTTACATAAAACCATATGATGTACAGCAGCTTCCTTGTAAATTATAGTATAATTAAATGTCTTATTTCAAAAAAATGCATTTCTTTTATTAAAATACTTGTGACCAAATCTTCCATTATATAATTTTCCAATCTTTTTGACTATCACCTAAGGTGAGAGAAAGAACAAGAACATAAATTCAGTCGTCCTCATGTCAAATATCTGGCAGAGCCTAAAGCAGCTATCTACATAGTTATAAAGTTTTAGTTGGAAGAAATACAGTTATCCAGGTAGGTAAAGCTTCCTCATGGCATGTTAGGTTATGGTTAATTGGACCAAAAATCATGGAGATGCTGGTTTTGTAATCATGATGAGGCATACAAAAATAAGCTTTGTAATGTGTAATGATGAATTTATCTATTAAATATTGAGAGTGTACTATGTACTGGCATGTGTTCTAAATATTAGAATACAGAGATGAATTAAAAATACAGCTCACAATGAAAGATACAAATATGTACATTACTAAAAAAATAAGTATTATAGTATATATATATTCTAATATTTTGGATGACGATTTTGGGAGCCACAGGAAAGTATAACTAATCCTTGAGGGGTGCATGGTAAGCAGGAAGCTAGAGGAGTTTTCATTGAAGTAGTGATATCTGAGATGGGCACTAAAGGTTAATTTAGAAACTGCATTCCAGGATAAGTCAAAACGTATATCCAAAGACACAGCAGAAATGGCATGACAGAACATCAAGTTTTGGCTTCAGTGTGTAAAGAGCTTAGAGGCATCACTCCAGATAAAAACTAGGAAATGGAAAATCATTGGCTTTTATTGGACCCAGCAGAGATCTGAGGTCTCAGGGCAAACTTCCACTCCCATATCTGAAGATATATATAGGAGCATTCAGAGAGTCAGAGCTGAGATTTGCTTACCTGGAGAAGAAGCCACTAGAGTCATAATTTAGTAGGAATGCTTAAATGGTCATTTTGATGAATTGGGAGGCTGGAGGCTAAGGATGGACCAGCTTTAGAGTGATAATTTTGGTGTTGGAATCTTAAGGTGGGGCTCACACTTGGGGGCAAGGGGGGTTTACCTCAAGGAATTCTACTGGATTCTCACTGTGAAGATTCAAGAAAAATTCCTTTGGGGCTCTGGCAATGGGAAGAAGAGAGTCTTTGTGAAATAAAACCAGAACCTCCTCTTCTAACAATGGCCTTCTCTCCAGGTCAAAAAGTTTGACCAGAACCTCATTTCAGCTGGGAGGATAAAATTCCTTCCAAGTGAGACCCTTCCAGCCTGTTGCCTCAACTAAGGGGGAAAAAAATTGGTCAACAGGGCTCAGTGCTTCAAGGAAGTAAGACTGGTTACTATTCAAGCCAACAGAATGTTGTTGCCAACGAAAGGTGTAGGGAGTTGGGGGGTGGAATAAAAAATAGCTACATCCCTTGAGAAACACTTGTGAAGATCACAGCCCCATGAGCTTGCTAAACCCTGAGATACAATGAGAAGATTATAGAACATTTCCCCTCCCCAACACCTTACTACCACATCAACAGAGATCCAGTATAACAACAGAGGATTATAGCTTAAATAGTAAGATATAGAATCTCTCTGTGAAGAGTTCTTTAAAAATCCCACAGTTAAGAGATTAAAAACAAGGAAGCCAAAGCCTGAGCACCTATAACTACAACAAATATTAAATACAGCCGAACTTCTAGCCAAATTATCATAACTCCTCACACTAAAGGCCCATTTACCTCATCTCCTATTATCTAATACAACATGTTCAGGTTCTTTTTTTTTTTTTCTTGGCCACACCATGCGGCTCGTGGGTTAGTTCCCCAACTAAGTTCCCTGACTGAACCCGCACCCTCGGCAGTGAAAGCTGGAGTCCTAACCACTGGACTTCCAGGGAATTCCCCATGTTCAGGCTGTAACAACAACAAAAGACAAGGCACGCCAAAAGGCAAGAAAAACAGTCTAAATAAATAAACTAAGAAATCAACAGAACTAGAACCAGATGTACTTATATGTTGGGATTATTAGCATAAGAATACAAAATAACTATTATTAAAGTGCTAAGAAATCTAACAGAAAAAATAGACAAAATACAAGAACAGATGAGTAATGTAAGCAGAGAGATGGAAACTCTAAGAAAGAATCAAAAGGAAATGCTAGAAATAAAAACACTAACAAATATGAAGAATGTCTTTGATGAGCTCATAAGTAGACTTGACAGGAACAAGGAAAGAATCAGGGATCTTGAAGATGAGCCAATAGAAACTTTCCAAATTAAAATGCAAACAGAACAAATAACTAAAAAAAAAAAAAACACAGAACAAAGTATATAAAAACTCTGAGATAATATCAGAAGTGTAACATACACATAATTGAAATGTCAGAAGGAAAATAAAGTGAGAAGTTAACAGAAAAACATTTGAAGCAATAATGACAGAGAATTTTCCAAAATTAAAGATGAACCTCAAACTAAAAATCAAGAAACTCAAAGAATACAAAAGCAGTACAAAAAAATCCCAAAAATGTCACTTGGGCATATCATATTCAAATTAAAAAAAAAAAAAAAACAGAGACAAACAGAAAATCATTAAACAAGGAAGGAGGGAGAACCTTACCTTTAGAGGAATAAGGATAACAATGTCTCTCATCAAGTGTGGAAGCAAGAAGAAAATGTTGAAAGGAAAAAACCCCATCAACCTAGAATTATATATCTAGTGAAATTATCCTTCAAAAATGAAGACACCAAGATTTCTTAGACAAACACAAACAAAGAATCAATTGACAGCAGTCCTGCCCTTCAAGAAATATTAAAAGAAGTTCCTTGAGCAGAATAAAATTGATTAGAAATTTGAATCTACATAACAAAATGAAGAAGTAAAATAAGACCTTATATTTTTGTTATTCATAAATGACTTAAAAGATAATTGTTTGTTTTAAGCAATAATAGTACCAGTGTATTTGGTGATTAAAGCATATGCGCATAGAAATGAATTACAGCAAGGTTACAGGAATTGAAGGGAGGAACTGGGACTGCTGAAATATAAGATATCTGTACTACATGAAAAGGGGTTCAGCGTTATTTGAAAGTGGAATTAGGTTATAGTTAAAATTGTATACTGTAAACTCTTAGGCAGGTATTCATATTTTTAAAAAGAAGTGTCATGAACATAGATGTAAAAATCCTCAACAAAATGTTAGCAAATCAAATCTAACAATGTATAAAAATAATTATACACCAAAACTATGTGAGATTCACTCCAGATATGCAAAACTGGTTCAACATTTGAAAATCAATGTAACTTGTCAGATTAACAGGTTAAAAAAGAAAAAAAATATGATTTATTAACAGACTCAGAAAAAAAAAAGACAAAATCCAGTATCCATTCATGATAAAAAGTTTAAGCAAACTAGGAATAAAGGGAAACTTCCTCAACTTGTTAAAAAATTTAATTAAAACCCCCTACAGATACCATCATACTTAATGGTGAAAAACTAGATGTTGTCCCCCTAAGACTAGGAATAAGGCAAGAGTATCCCCTCTCACCACTCCTATTCTTCCCATTGTGCTGAAAGTCCTAGCCAATGATGTAAGAGCAAAATATAAATATTGGGAAGGAAGAAATAAAATAATCTTTTTGCAGAAGACATGACTATCTATGTAGAAAATCCCAAAGAATCAACACAACAAAAATTATTGGAACTAATAAGCAATTGTAGCAAGGTTGCAGAATATAAGGTTAATATACAAAAGTCAATTGCCTTCCCATATACGAGCAGTAAACAATTGAAGTTTGACATTAAAAAAAATATGTACATTAGTACCAAAAAATAAGTAAATACTTGGGTATAAAGTTAACAAAATACGTACAAGATACACATGAGGAAAACTACAAAACTCTAATGAATATCAAAGAAAAAAGATCTAACTACATAAACAGATATTCCATGTTCATGGATAAGAAGACTCAAAATTGTTAAATGTTATTTCTCCCCACTTTAATCTATAAATTCAATGCAAGCTAAATCAAAATTTCAGCAAGTGACTGATTTTAAAGTTTAAATGGAAAGGCAAAAGACCCAGATTAGCCAATACAATACTGAAGAAGAATAAAGTCAGAGGACTGACACCATCTGACTTCAACATTCACTATAAATCTACAGTGATAAGAACAGTGTGGTGTTGACAAAAGAATAGACAGAGTAACAGAGGAGAATAAAAAGGTCAGAAATAGACCCACGTCAATTTAGACAATTGATCTTTGATAAAGGTGCACAGGCTATTCAACAGAGTAAGAATAAGTTTTTTTTGTAAGAATAAGTCTTTTCAAAAAATGGTGCTGGAACAACTGAATATCTGCATGCCAAAAAAAAAGGAAAAAAAATTAAGACATTGGCTTTAAACTTTTCACCAAAATTAACTCAAAATGTAATACAGACTTAGAGTAACACATAAAACCACAAAAACTAGAAAATAACAGGAAAAAAACTAGGTGAAATTGCTTTTGGCAACAGTTTTTTGATACAGTTCTAAGGACATGATCTGTGAGAGAAAAAAATGATAAATTGGACTTCATTAAAATTAAAAACCTTTTCTCTGCAAAGGACACTGTTAAAAGAATGAAAACACAAGTCATAGCTGGGGAAAACTATTTGCAAGACACATCTGGTAGAGGACTTGCTTGTATCCAAAACAGTCAAAGAATTCTTAAAAATCAACAATAGCCAAACAAAAAACTCAGTTAAAAATTGGTCAAAAGTTCTAAATGGTAATCTCACCAAAGACATACAAATAGCAAATCAGCATATGAAAATATGTTCATCATCAAATGTCATTAAAGAGTGGCAAATTAATACAACAATGATAAAGAACTACACACCTATTAGAATGGCTAAAATTCATAGCACTAATAACACCAAATGCTGACAAGTGTGGAGCCACAGGAACTCTCATTTATTGCTGGTGGGAATGTACAGCAGTACATCCACTTTGGAAGACAGTTTGGTAGTTTCTTGCAACACTACACATACTCTTACCATATGATCCAGCAATCACACTCCTTGATACCTGCACATGGATGTTTATAGCTGCTTTATTCAGAATTGTGAAAAATCAGAAGCAACGAACATGTCCTTCAATATGTGAATGGATAAATGAACTATGACACACCCATACAATGGAATATTAGTCACTAATTAAAAAGAAATATGTCATCAAGCCACAAAAAGATATGGAGGAATCTCAAATTCATACTGCTAAGTGAAAGGAACCAGTCTGACAGCCTACATACTATACAATTTCAACAACATAACATTCCAGAAAAGGGAAAACTATAGAGAGAGTAAACAGATGGGTGGTTGCCAGTTCAGCTGTAGCAGGGGAAAGGAGTGGGGTAAGAAAGGGAGACAAGGGAGGGAGAGATAATTGCAGCACAGGGAATTTTTAGGGACGTGAAACCACTCTGTATGATACTAAAATGGTGGATACATAACACCCTGTATTTGCCAAAATTCATAGAATGTGCAACCAAAGAGTGAACCCTAATGTAAATGGACTTCATTTAATAGTAATGTATCAATATTGGTTAATCAATCATTAAAAACATACCAAACCAATGCAAGATATTAATAACAGAAGAAATGATGGGAGCAGGGGAAAAGGGAGTATATGAAAAGTGATTTTCTGTTCAATTGTTCTGTAAATCTAAAAGTGCTCTAAAAAATAAAGTCCAGTTATTTAAAAAGTATAATTGATACACTAAAGGGAGGAGATACAATAGAATCGTATAAAATACTCAAAACCAGAAAAGACAGAAAAATAGAGGGGAAAGAAACAAAAACAAGTACAATGAATATTTACACACATGGTAGATAATGATCTAACTATATCAATAAATCATTTTATCTATGAATGGTCTGAACACACCAATTAAATAACAGATATTATCAGAGTAGATTTAAAAAAACAAGATCCAACTGTGTGCAGTCCATAAGAAATACACCTTAAATATACACCCACTCAGATGTGTAAAAAGTATAGGGATAGAGAGAAAACTTTTCGGGCTAACACTAATCAAAAGCAAGCTGGAGTGATTATATTAATTTCAGTCTAAGCAGGAATCATTAGGGGCAATACATAATGATAAAGGGGCCAATTTTCTAAGAAGACATAACAATCCCAGATGTGAATGCACCTTACAAAAGAGTGGCAAAATACATGAAGCAAAAACTGAGAAAACTGCAAGGATAAATAGATGAATCCAGCACGATAGTTGGAGGCTTCAACTTATCTCTGTCAGTTATTGATAGATCAAGTAGGTAGAAAATCAGTAAGAATATACATGATCTGAATAGTACTATCGATCAACTTGATCTAGTTGATATTTGTAGAATACTCTATCGAACCTCAGAAAACACATTCTTTTCAAGCTTACATGTATGTTCACAAAGAGAACATACTCTGGGCCATAGAAGATATCCCAGCAAATTTTAAAGAATAGAAACCATACAAAGTTTATTTCCAGACAGTGGTGGAATTAAACTAGAAATCAATAACAGAAAAGTAGCTGGAAAATCACCAAATATTTAGAAAATAAATATATTTCTAAATAACCTATAGGTCAAAGAAAACGTTACAAGAGAAAAATTTTTAATGTCTGAAATGGCATGACAAGTGCATTGAACTCTAGTGAAACTTTCTGGGTGGAAGTGATAGAAAGTAAGACAGGAAAATGGACAGGATTCAGAATATAAAAAGCTCTCCAGAGCATACTAGGAAGTTTAGTTTTTATTCTGTAAGTGAAACTGTATCACTGATGTCACTGAGATCATACATGAATTTTAGAACAATCTTCACCAGAGGTACAGACAAACCAGTAGGTATAGACAAACCAATATAGAGTAGACCATATAGGAATTCTATTTTTAAGGAACCAGCAATCCCACTCCTGGGTATATATCTGGAAAAAAACATAATTTGAATAGATACATGCAGCCCAATGTTCATTGCTGCACTATTTATAATAGCCAGGACATGGAAACAACCTAAATGTCCAACAACAGAGGAACAGATAAAGATGTGGTACACATATACAATGGAATATTACTCAGCCATAAAAAAGAGCAAATAATGCCATTTGCAGCAACATGGATGGACCTAGAGATTGTCATGCTGAGTGAAGTAAGTCAGAGAAAGACAAATATCATATGATATCGCTTACATGTGGAATCTAAGAAAAGGGGTACAAATGAACTTATCTACAAAACAGAAATAGAGTTACAGATGTAGAAAACAAACTTATGGTTACCAGGGGATAAGGAGGAGGGAGGGATAATACTGGGAGACTGTGATTAACAAATACATCTACTATTTATAGAATAGATAACTAATAAGGACCTATTGTATAGCACAGGGAACTCTACTCAATACTCTGTAATGGCCTACATGGGAAAAGAATCTAAAAAAGAGTGGATATATGTATAACTGATTTACTTTGCTGTACATCTGAAACTAATACAACATTGTAAATCAACTATTCTCCAATAAAAATTTCTTAAAAATAGGGTAGGCCAAATATTCCCAACTAACGCTAAAGCAGCTTGACGGGAAAGGAAGAATGCCAAATGATACCCAGGAGATGAAAGGTGAAGTCAATATAACTTTGTGCTTTCCTACAGGTTGAAGGTAAAAGAAAAAGGAAAATGACTTTGCAGTATCTGGTTTGGGCAGCTAGATAGATGGTCCTATTTACTGAGAGAAGAAGTGAAAACATTTATTTGTAATATGGAGATGTTAAATTTAAAAAATTTAAGTACCAATGGTCATTTATTTGACCAGCTGGTAATCAACTTATAGTAAGGATTCTAAAAGCCTTATTTTGAAACTCTCGTTTTTATTATTTTATAAACTACTAGAGAGTAAAGCTATATAATTTTATAAGCATGTTTTTCTTTATTCAAAGAGCTTGATTGAGATATAATTCACATACCATAACATTTACTCAACTAAAGTTTATCATTCATTGGTTTTTAGTACATTCAAAGAGTTGTGCAACCACTACTGCTATCTAATTTTAGAACCTTTCCTCACCTTAAAGGAAAGCATACACCCATTAGCAGTTGCTCCCCATTCCTCTCTCTCCCTAGCCCTAGGCAACCACTAATCTACTTTCCATCTCTATTAAATTTGCCTATTCTAGCCATTTCATATAAATGGAACTATATGATACATGGTCTTTTATGATTGGCTTCTTTTACTTGGTATGTTTTAAAGGTTCGTCCATGTTATAGCGTGCATCAGTGCATCATTCACTTTTATTGCCAAATAGGTTTTTGATTGTATAGATATACCACACTTTGTTTATTCTTCAGTTGATAGACATTTGGATTGTTTCCAATTTTGGCTATTATAGATAATGTTAATATGAGCATTCTTGTACAAAATTTTGTTTGCACATATGTTTTCATTTGAGTCTATACACAGGAGTAGACTAACCTAGTTTAAAAACAGGAAAAGGATTTGAATAGAAGATACACAAATGGCTAAAAAGCACCTGAAAAGATGCTCAATATTAGTCATTGGGGAAATGCAACTTCCAACTACAGTGAAATACTTCCCACATCTACTATATCTCTATCTATCTATCTATCTACACATGTATATATATAATAACTACATTAATTACATTAATTCTTTTCTCAATATATGAATGCTCATTATAGCAAGTTTCTATCCCTTGAAATTATATTGAATATCTATCATAAGAAGAAAATACTCAATTCTGCAAGTCGCTTTATTACAAGAACATTTTTGTTCCTACCTGTAAAATAAAAGCTCTACTTAACATACAAAAACATGTCATTTCACTTTTTAACATTTTATTTTTATGTAAATTAACAATGCTAAAGGTATCTTTTTTATACAAATCTCAAAAGGTGCATCTATGGAAATAATCTGACCCAAGAATATTTGTAACATACAAGCTGCATGTATCTAACTGTACTTGTGATGTTCACAGTGAGTCTCCAAATGTCAGAGGCCATGAAATACCAACCATTTAAACAACTCCTGAAACTGATAAAGAAAATTTAAGGCTGTGAAGAAAAGATTATTTTCGCTTCCTTTTCCCATAACTTCTAAAACATATAATCATATAACCAGAAAAAAAATAATTCTGAAGTTCATATAAAAAAAACATATGCTATACAACTGATGTCACTGGACCAGGAATTAGTAATTCTGTATTATTATGCCTACTTTGCTTCTTCCCATCTGAGAGAGCCTGGGCAAGTCACATAGCCAATCTGACTTTCAGTGTCCTTATATGAAAAAATTAAGGCAATGTACTAAATTACCTCTAAAATCATTGTCTGTTCTAAATGATTCCATCTATAGTCTTGTGTTTGGGTATTCAAAGAATTCTGAATATACATGCATCAAAACAAAGGCTCTTCTCTTTTAAAGGAATATTTTCCATAAGATTCAGAGTGCTAATTTTCTATTTTAGATGACGTTTTGAAATAGGTAGTGGGAAGAATGACCAGCAGAACAAATAAGAGCAATAAAAATTTATATTATGTATCAGGCCACTTGGTTTTCATTACTATTCTACTATTCATCATTATTATTTTATTTCACAAAAACCTGAAAGTTCAGCCAGGGATAGCGGCTGTCCATTTTACTTTATTAGACAATAAATGATTTTATAGCTGATAATTTTTAAGATCAGCACAAATGTCACCAATTACAGCAAGCCCACTTCTGATAAGCAGAGTAGAATCTTAATTTGTGCAAGCTGCTGGAAAGCTGAAAAGTGCCAATTAAGAAATCATCTCAATCTAGTAGTTGCATGGTGTATTAAAATACATGGTACTTGGCATCAAATGAGAGCATCAGTGAATAACAGAGCCTTGGGTTATCCTAAGATGGGAAATATGCTTGCTAAAATGACTATTCTTTATGAATTTAAGCAATGAACAACACAAGAAAACATAAAACAAAGTGACAATAAAATGAAGTGGTTTAAGCTACAGTTTAACAATTAACTCTGTCTTACAAAGCAGAGTATTTTATAAATGCTAGTCACCAGTAATGCATCATGTTAAATCATAAAAAAAAGCATAAACTAATTCATCTCTGGCATTTGGCCCTCTTAACTGAACATTTCATTTATTCATATGCCAATTAAGTGGCTTTAACTACCTCTCTGGGTATTATTCATCTTTTAATAATGATACAAGAATAGCAGAGTCAGGCAGATTCTTACATATAGGAATGAATATATACACATGCAGTGTCTTTCATTAATGAAAGAAAGTAGTAATGTTACTAATATAGGGTCCACAGTTAATGCTAATTTGCATTAAGTTTCATTTTGGTCAAAGATTTCCCTAATGTCCCTGGAGTGCCTATTCCTTTAGAGTAGAAATTGATTTTCATTCACACTAGTATTTTCAGCACCCAGCATAGAAAAACAATCCATTTATTGAAACTGCTGTCATTCAGAACATAGAAAGTGCATCCTGTAACAGAATAATGCTTCTGTAAAAAGTGGTTCCCAACTCCTGATTCTTTAAAAATTTATTTTAAGTATAGTTGATTTACAATTATCTCACGATTTTGTAGGATAACCCCCAGACACATCTATCTACATGAAAACACAATCCAAATATCAGTGAGGCTGCAGAATTAGTTTTTCACCACTGTTTCTTGGAGACCCATATAAACTTCTCTTTAGAACAGCTGTTCTCAACGGGGTGCAATTTTGCCCCCAGGGGACATTTGGGAAGAATAAGAGACTTTTTGGTTGTCACAACTGTGTGGATGAGTACTACTGGTATCTAGCAGATTAAGCCCAGGGATGCTGCTAAACATCCTACATTGCACAGGTCAGACCCCCACAACAAAGAATCAACAGTGTCAGGGTTGAGAAACTGCTCTAGAAGAACCAAGCAGAGGAGCCTGGCAAGTGTGAGACTATCTGTGATTTTAGAAAGGAGATGGGAAGGGGTCCAAGGTATGTTTTTTGGTAAATCTGTACTTTTTCCAGAAGTATAGGCAACCTCCAGACTGCTTGACTGTACCTGAGAATGTGCGAGATTCAGTTAAGGATAAAAGCAGAAGTCTTCAATAATAAATAGAATAGAAACAGATGATCTATGAGTCTCCCCCAGATAATCTAGGATAGAAGCTCTGGAATATTAATATTAACTCTTCTTGAAGCTTCCCCTTTAGCATACTGTATACTCGCTGTGACTGCTGAGAATGCAAATCAGAAACACCACTTTGCCCCTGAAATGTCTGATTATAATTTTGCAAAATTTCTTTGTAGAAAGTTTATAAAAGTTTACTTTCTTATAAGGAAAGAATATACAGGCCTTTGAGTCTTTCCCTCTTCTACTATCAAGATCTCATTTGTTTTTTTTGTTTGGTTTCGTTTTTTTCCTCTAGCGTCCCACTGGTGAATTCTTGGAACCTTACTAACAAAAATATAATCTGTGTTTGGTTCAGTGAACAAAAAATATTAGTAAAATTTTTATTCTTAACTGAAATGAACTCTCAGGTTACCAGGCTTATTTATTTTCTCCATAGATGGTACAAAACTGCTAAAAACCTAAATATTATATTTAGTTTTAAACATATACCCACTTTTCATGGTTCAGAATAAAGGATGTGGTTATAAAAATCAACATTAGAAAAGTGACACCTATCTAATAAAACTGACACATAGTTGAATCTAGGACATCTCATAAGCATAGTTTCATTCTTAAGCAATCTCGCTTGCTCACTTTATTAATACTTAATAGTATCCATTAGCTCCTTTCATACCCTAATATAGCAATGAGCATCAGCAATAAAAATAGAAGCATCAGCTTCTGCTATTTGCCAAGAATTTGATCAGGCACAAATAAACAGTGCTATGGCAAAATTCTATATAACTGTGGATTATGAAGATGAGAATGAACTGTTTGTTGTGACTTCCTACCATGGCTGAAGAAGTTTAACAATTTTTTTTAAAAGATCCTACATCCCGAACTAGTACAGAAATTAAATGACCACAAAGCAATATGCAGCAAGTTCTGATCAATTAGCAACATCCACAGAAGTCATGCTGGGTTAAGAAATGCCTATAACACATATTTTTCACCTCAGTTCTGATCAACAGTGAAAGTCTTGCACATTGTGCTTTTTAGGGCCCTCTCCAGCATACAGATCAGCACATTCTGCAGTCTCCAGCCAGCATCTTTAGGCAACATCCCTTCCCTAACAGGTGATTCTCAGCTGTAAATACTGTTTCAATCCAATCAGCATTTCCATAGTCCAAAGTCCATACTGTCCGCAAATACGACCAAGTAATGGCTCTCTCCTAAACTACCTTATGCCAGCCAGTTCTGTATAAACTGTGAATATGCCATCTGAAGGATTTACTTCTTTAAACAGAAATTTTTAACTTGGACTTTTCAGGAGGAGACAAGCTGCATCAGAAAATTCCTTCTGTTGGACTCTGTGACAAAGGCTCCAGGATGCCTTTTAGGATATACAACACATCACGGAATGTTACAAGAAATATAAATTGTTTGTTAAAATTGGTTAAAGTCACGTTGCCCCAATCACCAACATCATCCTTTCCACATGTATCTTCCAGCAACAGAAGTCATTTTATTGTCCACTAGGAGGTTCATGACAAAAACATTAGAACCATCCTTGCAGCAGCCTTTCCCTAAACTTTCAAGTAGTCTCAGAGACATCCATTCTACTTCCTAAATGGTTTTCAGATTCACTATGTTCTTCCATCTGCTACTGCAATAAAACTCAACGGCATCTTACACTGCCCCCTTCCCCCATCTTATCTACTCTGATCCATTATCCACACAGTAGCAAATAAAACCTTTTAGAAAATAACATGTTTAACATAGCAAAGTAACAAGAATATCCTAATACTTATAGATCTATTATCCATTTTACCATGCATGCTTCAGACAGGCAGATGAGAGATGGATGATAACTGATAAAGAAATAGATGATAGATATATCAATGATACATAGATGATAGCTAGATGACAGATAGATGGATGATAGGAGAGATTATTGTGAAACATTTAAGGCATACAAAATCATAGAAATCATATAGTAAACATCTACATAATAGACTCTCAGCTTAAGAAATAAAATATTTCAATCAATTGAAGCCCCTATGCATTTCTCCCCCATCCTCTTCCCTTCTTTTTCCCCAAAGATAACATTGTCTTGAACCTGGTACTCATCAATCCCATGCACATTTTTATCTTTGCCTACTTGTGCACGTATGAATAAACATTTCCAAACTTTACAAAAACAGTATAACTTGCATACCATTAGCGAACCTGATTTTCCTGCTCAGTGTTATGTTTTTGACGTGTAACTATGTAGCTCTAGTTTATTCATTTGAGCAACGTGTAGTAAGTGTTCTACTGTGAAGTAAAGCATTTATGTTTTCTTGTTAATGGACAGTTAAGGCATTTTCAGTCTTCCCTGTGACAAGCAATATTGCCAAGAACATCTGTTTTAATCCTGTGTTATCAAAATCTTCTCTAGCATGTATAAACAGTGTGAAGGGTATGACCATCACTGACACTGTGGAATCATACTAAATTCTACTCCAAAGCATCAGTGGGCATTCCCACCAACAGAAATCAGTTTGTATAGTTCCGTATCCTCATCAACTAACTGAGCTGTCAAATCAGATTTTAATTTTGCAAATTTGATGGCTATGACATGGAATTCTCCAAATAATCAGTGAGACTGAGGATACGTTTATGGGTGTGGGTTAGGCTTCCATTTCTGTCCCCTTTTCCTATCCTTTGTTCATTCACTTGTGTTATTACTTTTTTTCTTATTTAGGTGTAGGAATCCTTTCTTAATTCTAGATCCCAACTCTTTGTTAGATGTATTTCAAATATTTTTAGATATTTCAGATATTTGCTCTCAATGTATGGCTTATATTTTAGTTTTTTATGGTGTCTCTTGATGACAAGAAACTTTTAATTTTACTATGGTCAAGTTATTAATCTTTTCCTTTAAGATTTATGCTGCATTATAATTTAATAACTCATTTCCTAATCCAAGATCAAAAACCCAATTGTTTCATTCACCTAATTGTTTATGTAGAGTGAAATAGCAATCCAATTGCTTTCACCAGGAAAACTAAATTTCCCAGAACTATTTATATACTTGGTCGCTCTTAATTTTAATGACACCTCTGGAATATATTAAGTTTCCACATAGGTGCTCAGGTTGCCTAAAATTTTCCATCTATTTGACTAACCTCAAGCAACCACTACACTATATAATTGTAATCATTATGCTGCTGAATAAGTTTGGTAAGTTCTAACTATCTTGCGTTTCTTTTTTAAAATTGTCTCAGCTATTCTTGGTCCTTGGTCACTTCACATCAATTTTATGAAGAGCTGTTAAGACACCCAATAAATCCTTTTAAAGTTGAGTAGACATTTCATAGGAAATATAGAATCTAGTATTAATTTGAGGTAAATCAATGTCTCTTTAAGATAACTAGTGATTCAATTCCAAAACTTTATCTCCTTTTGTCTTATGCACTTCAGTAACATTTTGAAATTATTCCCTTTTTAAAAGTGTTACACTCTGTTAGATACATTTCTAAGTACTTTATTGTGTAATGTTATTTCTTTTTACTGGTAGGTGGTGTCTATGTAGTCTTTTTTCAGTTGATCTTAAATCCAGTAAACTTGTAAAACTGTCACCAGTTCTGTAGTTTGTTTATACATGCCTTCTAGTTTTCTATGAAAGCAATATCATTGGCAAATTAGGTTTTTTCTTTTCTTTTCTAATGTTTTAATGTTATGTCTCTATCTTACTGCACTGACTAGGATCTTCAGTATAACACTGAAAGAAGTTATAACTGGCATGGCATCGTTTTTCATTTCTGAATGTAATAGGAGATTTCTGACCTTTTTCAAATTAGTATGATACTCGCTGAAGAATTTGAGTAGATTCCCTTTTCAGGTTAAAGAAGTTTCCTTCTTTATCAGTTAGGAATACTTTGGATTGAAAATAAGAATATCTAACATTACTGTTTACAAACTAGATAGTTAATTATCTCATATAGCAAGAAATCTGAAGGTAGGTACTTCCAGGTTTGGGCAGCAGCTCATTGATATCAGTGTACCATATCAGAATCTTTGGCCTTCTCTTATGGCATAATTTCAAGCATCAGATTCATTTACAACCATGGCCATAGAGAAGAAACAGTGGGTAGCTAGGGTACAAAAATAAATAAATAAAAAATAAAATAAAAAGATTGTATATCTCTTTTATCAGGGAGGAAAGTCATTTCTAGAATTCCCTCCATCAGAATCGTCTTTATCTCACTGTCCAGAACTGGGACACAGGACCACACTTATACAAGAGAGACTAGGAAAGTAAATAGCTGGCTTTTTCACCTTGATAGTGAAAAGTGGGTAAGAAAAAAGGGTTTAGGAATGAGTACTGGGTAGACCAAAAAACAACAGAAGCTACATATTTTATTTGCCTTTCATCTGCTAAGAGATTTTATTTTTTAATCTAGGAAGCAGTGTTGAATAACATTTATTTTTGCTGCTTCTACAGAGATAATCATATGGATTTTTAAATTCGGTCTAGTAATCATATATTATTTTGAAAGCTTTTCAAATACTGAAGCATTTTTGCTTTCCTTGGATTGACTGTACTTGGTCATAATGTATCTTTTTTTATGTACTGCTGAGTTAAATACTGAGTTGGCCAAAAAGCTAGTTTGGGTTTTTCGTAAGATAAAAACCTGAATGAGCTTTTTGGCCAATGCGATATATTAGTATTTTTTGCAGACTTTTTGCATTCAAATTCATAGGTGAGATTTTCTATAATTTTTTTCTTACACTTTCATTGCTTAGTTTTGATTTCAATATTATACGAGACTCATTAGAATAAATTTGCAAATTTCCCTCTTCTGTTCCCTGGAGGAAAATTCACATAAAGATTGTTGATTTGATAGGCTAATTTGCCATCAGATGCTTTCCTATTTTGGGGAAATTTAGTGCCCATTAGTCTACAGGAGCCAATTTCTTGTGCCACCACTGAGAGTGTCCTGTGTCAGATACCAGCAAGCTCACGGCTTCTGTTCTGTTTTTCGTCTGCAAAAATATCTAGTTTGTTCTGGAGCCCAACTACACATCTGGGGCGGGGGTGGGGGGAGTTGCTACTGTTTTTATACATTACATATCATTGTTATTTGCTTAAAATGGAAGGACTTCATATAAACTCATGGACAATATTGATCAAAAGCCCAAAACATTCTTTGAAAATGTGATCTAGCAGAGCCTGCAAGATTTAGCTCTTGCCTATCTCTCCACCATATGTTCATTTTTCTCTTATACTCTATGCTTCATTCAAATGGGCCTACATTTGGTTCCTAAATCGAATGTCTTTCCATCATAAGGATTTTTTAATATTTTCTAACCTAGCCTGGAATCCTCTCCCATCCACCCATACAGCATGTCTATTAACAAACCATATCATCTAACTAAACATCACTCAGCATCAAGTTTAATACAAATGTCAATTCTCAGAGAAGCCTTTCTTCTCTACCCCATTCTTGCTTAGTTACAATCCCCGTTACGGCCCTCACAGCATTATGTACCTTTCCTTCACAGAATTTATCACAACTGTAATTAAATAACTATTTGTTATTGATGTCTACTTCCAAAACTAGACAATAAACATTACGAAATACGGATTCAATTGCTCAGATTAGATGTTTCTAAAGAATTAATGCTAAAATAGATATGGAATAAAAAAATCATGTAGCAAAGAAGGACTGCTGATAGAAAGTGGGAAATATGAACCATCATTTTCAGGTAAAGAGTAAATGTGTATTTAAAAACTCAGCCTTCTATACACACTACAATTATATCACTGTAATTCAGAGCCACCATTTATAATTCTTTTCAGACAATACAAGATAGAAGTAGGTTGCATGCTATTTGTTAGTAACAATAGGACAATTATTAAATTATTTAAAGATTAAAAATGAATTAGAACAGATCCATGATTAGACATAATAAAATCACTCTCATTCATTCACATTATAACATATATTCTTAAATGGGAAAGAAAGAGGTGGAGACACAGCTGAAGAATAAGAAATTTCTACAATGAGGCTACTATAAAAAAATAAAAAGAACAAGTGTTGTTGAAGATGTGGAGAAATCAGAATTCCTATGCACTGTTGGTTGGAATGTAAAATGGTGCAGCCACTATAAAAATAGTCTGGAGGTTTCTCAAAAAATTAAAAACAGAATGACCATATGATCCAGCAATTCTACTTCTGGGTATATATATCCAAAATAGTTGAAAGCAGGGTCTTGAAAAAGTTTTGTACACCCACGTTCATGGTAGTATTATTCACAATAACTAAAGCTACCAAAGTATCCATCAACAGATGAATGAATATAGAAGACTGGTATACACGTACACACACACACACACACACACACACACACACACACACTGGAAAATTACTCAGCCATAAAAAGAATGAAATTCTGCCATTACAATAACATGGATGGACACAGAGAGTATTATTCTTAGTGAAATAGACAGAGAAAGGCAAATACTGTATGTTATCACATATATGGAATCTAAAAAATATATGAATGTATATAACAAAACAGAAACAGATCACAGACACAGAGAACAAAGCAGTGGCTGCCAGTGGGGAGAGGGAAGGTGGGGGAAGGGTACTCTGTATAAAACAGATAAGCAATAAGGACATATTGTACATCAGAGAAATACAGCCATTATTTGGCAATAACTTTAAATGGGGTATTATCTATAAAAATAGTCATTATGTTGTACATCTAAAATTAATATACTTTTGTAAATCAAATATATTTCAAAAGAAAAAAAAATGATGGGATGCTATTAGGCGGTGGAGCCTTTGGGAGGCAGTTAGGATTAGAGGAGATCATGAGGATAGAGCCCTCAAGAATGGGAGTAGTGACCCTGTAAGAGTCACAAAAGAGCTTGCTGTTTCTCTACTCTCTGCCATGTGAGGATACACTGAGAAGCCGGCAGTCTGCAAACCAGAAGAGGGCCCTCACTGGAACCTGACCATGCCTGCACCCTGCCAGCCTCCATAACTGTGAGCAATAAATTTCTGTTACTAGCCAACCAGTCAATGGTATTTTTGATATAGTAGCCCAAGCTGACGAAACAGAAATTAGTACCAAGAAGTGGATATGCTGCTGTAACAAATACCTAAAAATGTAGAAGTGGCTTTGCAACTGGTAATGGTAGAAGCTGGAAAAGCTCTGAGGTACATGCTAGAAAAAGCCTACACTGCCATGAATGGATCATTCAGGGATACTCTGGTGAGAGCTCAGAAAGAAAAGCTGTAGAGAAAGCTTCAATCTTCTTAGAGAATACCTAAGTAATCCTGAATAGAATATTGGTAAAATATAGATGATGAAGGCCATTCTGATGCGGTTTCAGACAGAAATGACAAGCATGTTATTGGAAACTGTAGTAGAGGTAATCCTTGTTATAAAGTGGCAAAGACCTTGGCTGAATTGTGTTTATGTTCTAGCATTTTGTGGAAAGTAGAACTTATGAAATTGGATATCAAGCTGAAACTATTACTAAGTAAAGAGTTGAAGGTGCAGGTTGGGTTCTCTTGACTGCTTATAATAAAACGTGAGAAGAGAGAAATAACTTAAAGATGGAATTGTTAAGCAAAAAGTGAAGCAGAATTTAAGGATTTGGAAAATTCTCAGCTTATCCATATTGCAAAAAATGAGAACACCAAGGGATGTGGCCAGGCAACGCTTTGATAAGATTATATCAATCAGCCATTGCAATAGACGCTTGGAGTTATTCTTTAGGACAACTGAAGACTGACCCCAAAGGTGAATCGAACATCATCAAGGCTGCTGCTCCCACCACAGATCTAGTGTGGAGGGGCCTGGAGGGATGAGGGGTTGGGAAGAATGATTTCAAAGGAGGGGATCACCAGGCAGACCAGGATGCCCCTGCCCAGTTGGGCCCCCCCACAGAGAACTCAGCATGGGCTGTATTCAGCACAGCTATGGGAGGCATGGCCACCTCCACATAGATTTCAAAGGATGGGGTCACCCACCAGAGCCACAGGCATGGGATCCCAGACTAGGAGAGCCATGGGCACATGACGCAACCCTAGAGAGACATAGAGCCCAAGCAGAGAGCTTCTGTGCGGGTAGGTCCCCTGCAGAAAGCCACTTAAGACTGTCCCACAGAGTCATGAGGGTGATATGGCCACCCAGTGAAATTGGAAGGCAGAGCATCAAGCTAAAGATGATTATTCTTGAGCCTTGAGGTTTAATGCTGTTTGTCCTGTTATGTTTTAGACTTACTTGGGACTCATTACCCCTTTCTTTTTTCCAACTTCTCCCTTCTGGAATGGGAATGCCAATCCTATGCCTACCCTACAATTGTATTTCAGAAGCACATTACATACTTGGTTTCACAGATTCACAGCTGAGGAGAAATTTGCCTCAGGATGAGGCACACCTTTAGTCTCATCCATATCTGACTTAGATGCTATTTAATGAAACTTTGGATTTTAGAATTTAGAGCTTATGGAATGAGTTTAGACTCTGGGGATTGTTGAGATGGTATTTTTCATGTGAGAAAGAAAAATTGGGGGAGTCAGGGATGGAATGTTATGTATTGCCTGTTTTTGTCCTTCAAAATTCATGTTACCTTCCAATGGGATGGTATTAAGAGACAGAGCCTTTGGGAGGTAATTAGCATTAGATGAGGTCATGAGGGTAGAGCCAATACAAAGAAACCAATACTGAGAGAGAATAAGAGTCAAACATCAAGGAAATCATGATATTGTCTAAATCCAGATTCCAGTTGTCCCGGAGCTACTGACAACGCTGTTCTTTGGTTATGTGACTCAAAAGCTTTTTCTTTTTTTGGCTTTTTTTTTTTTTTAAGATTTAGTCTACTTTGTCTCAATTGAAACTATAATATCACTTGAATTAGGAGAGCTAAGAATCATGACTTCTTCTCCTCTGATTAGGACAGGGCTGGAATTGTTGCTGTGATGGCAGACAAACAACTTAAGAAGGAGCAACTAGGGAGTCTCCTCCCAACATCTATATCCTATGTGTCACACTGTTACATTCTCTTAAGAATTATTAAAACTATTAATGTGAAGTAATAAAAGCACTGTATGTCCAAGATTCAGTTCAGTTTTCAAATATCTTTCATACTTATTTCCCTAAAATACTCACAATAATCCTGTAAACAGTTAAAACAGATTAGAAAATCAAGACAAAAGGGTCTGACTTGAAACACATTTTTCCCATCCATCCATCCTCCTATCCCTCCATCCCTGCCTCCCTCTATCCATCCAGACATGCTTTTTCACAGAAGAATGCTTCTGATTACTGCTCTCAGAGATTCAGAACACTGAATTCTTAGTAAATGTTCTTCAGGTTCATACAGAGGTTATTTCATTTCTTGTACAACTCAAATATCAATAGCTTACTTGCAAATCAAGCACACTTCTATTCTCTTCACTTGTCTAGACTTATTTATTTTGGTATCTCCAAAACTCTGATACATATTAAAGGTAATTTTGAATAGTGATATGACTTCTATTCTCCCCCAAGGCTGGAAACGAAGGCTTAAACAAATTTAACCCAATAGATACTTGAAATTTAGATAGTGAAACAACTTTTAAACTTCTCACAGAAACTAATCCCTTGGTTGCATTTATACCACAGGCAATTAATTTGGCTGAAACAAATATTCTTTGATGACCATCAAGGATAAAGCAGAGTAATTTTGATATGATAGAATTATTATTGACTGGGGAATATTATGCAAAATTGGTATAACCAAGCAAGATCAAAAAGGCTCTCTGAGTATAAAACATCAAAGGTTTCAGGCAAGTCCGTCCTCAGAGACAGGCCTGAAATACTGGAGAACCCATTTACACCATTACATTAAGGAAAGATTTTAATGATGGTCCTCTTGAGATGATATACTAAGGTAAAATTTCAGAACTACACTCAACCAATTCCATGAACTGCTTAGTTAGAGAAATGGTTCACACTAAGCATCTGTCACTCAAGCATGTATACATTATTGTTAAATGTATGATACTGAAAAAAGTATATGATTTATAGTTAGTCCCAGTTTGCCCAATTACTATCTACTTGACCTCAGGTTATTCTCAACATTTCTGAACATTTTTCCCCTTTGTGATTATATTTTTTTATATTTAAAGAGACAGTAATATGGAGAAACTATCCAAATTTATAATCATAAATTTATAAACCAAAAATTTCTATACCAATGTTAGTTACTAATATCTAGAGTATATTTTTCTGAAGTAACAGGAAAAACTTTCCAAAACCTCTTTACCTAAATTAAACAAGTTGAAACAGTATTCCAGAACTTTACTTTCAACAATAGTCAATAGGGCTTCCCTGGTGGTGCAGTGGTTAAGAATACACCTGCCAATGCAGGGGACACGGGTTTGAGCCCTGGTCCAGGAGAATCCCACATGATGCAGAGCGACTAAGCCCATGCGCAACAATTACTGAGCCTGCACTCTAGAGCCCACAAGTCACAACTCTTGAGCCCACCTGCTACAACTACTGAAGCCCTCGTGCCTAGAGCCTGTGTTCCACAATGAGAGAGGCCACCACAATAAGAGGCCCACGCACCACAACGAAAAGTAGCCCCCGCTCTCCACAACTACAGAAAGCACGTGTGCAGCAATGAAGACCCAATGCAGCCAATAAATAAAAAATTAATTAATTAATTAATTTTAAAAAAGAAAAAGAAAATAAAATGAAGCCAGATTTGGGAAAAAAAAATAGTCAATAATTTCTTTAAACACACAATTCACAAAGAATATACAAACTAATGTTCAAAGTAGCAAAATCCATGTTTACCATTTTAGTATCTCCCTGTATAGCTGCAGAAAATAATATTTTTTGCCAAACCCTTAATTGTAGGTTAATACACCTCTCCCACACAATTCTCCTAGTCTTATGTGAGGCTGCCATATTTGAGAGTCAGTAATGCTGGGGAAGTACCTAAAGAGAAGCCAGCGGTGCAGAAGTACATTTACTATTCACTAATATGTGATACTGAAGATAACTGTAGCTAAATGGAAACTCTATATCTAAATGGTAACTGCTGACTCCACCAACACCTAGTCTTGGCAAGGAGGAAGGACAATGAGGAAGTAGGTCAAACAGGATTTAATGCTCCTGCTTCTTAAACAAAGTTCTATTTCCAATTATTGAGAAAGAAAAATAGATACAGATTAAAATGGGTCAAGGTGTGGAGTATCATATAGGTTTTATATATTTATAAAATTATATATATAAATTTTGGTTAGTCTACTATAAATTTATTATATAATAAAACGTAATAAAACATACACACCGCATTAAGATATTGATATTTTAGTTTGGATTCTCATTAGTATATATTCAATGTTATAATCTATTAAAATCTTGAAGAGAATATTGTTAACAAAAAAAATGGCACAGTAATAAAATCTAAAAATCTGTCCTGCCATAAAACGAATAAAAACACCGGCAAAATCTATCAGAATGAAATTTTTTGGTATTCTGGAAAATAACCAGAAACCTGCAGCAATTAAGATAATGTTTAATCAAGAAAAACTGGTGGAATTTTAGTAAAAACAGAGAGCACAGCGGTGCTCTTACTTATTGGTCCCATTCACCAATTCTGGGTTCAGATGTGGTCTTGACTTCACAGCTCACAGTGCCAATACAGAACATTACTAGAAGGACTAGAACAGACTTCATTCGCAAAGAGATGTAGTTGATCAGTTGACCTGTCTGGTGATTCCTCGGATCAAAGTGTTTGCCTGCATGCCTAACTTGGAACTTCTGCAGTGCTGAGGTGGCTATTTGAGGAGGAGTGTTTGTCAGATTTACAAGCAAAAATATTAGTCATGACTGCCTACGGGCAATTGACAACAGTTGGGGCAAATAAGAGACTAACCAAAAAGCTTGGGAAGAAAGACTAAAAATGAGAAGCTTTTAAGAATAAAGATTTTGAAAAGCTCCAACATCATACCAAGAATCCAGAAGACTATGTATGCATGTTCAGAGAAGACATGAGAAGGCCCTCAATTCTCCCCTCTAACTGATCTCCAGGAAGGCTAAGGCAAAGCTGTAAACTGCCTGGCTGAGTACTGAAGACATCCCCCAATATGACAAACAGAGTCCATTTGAAAACTGAGAGATTTTATTTTAGTTCCAGTCATTTAAGGAAATCTTTGTACAATCACCAGCTGATTACTAAGGCGACAGAACAGAGAATTCAGTAGCCAAACATAATAAAGAACATAGGCTTTACAAAATTAGTTCAGAAAAGCCACCAAACATACAACAACAAGAAGCAGCAACGAAAAGTCAAGGGGAGGAAGGATAATGTGATTTCCAAATTTGCATAATCATAATATTCAAAATGTCAACATTACAATGAAAATTACAAGCCAATAAGAAAACAAGAAAGTATGACGCATACCAAACCAAAAAAAAAAATTAACAGGAACTCTCCCTGAGGAAGCTTAGACATTGGAATTATTAGACAAAAATTTAAAAAAGTCTTTTTAAATATGTTCAAAAACTAAATGAAATCATGCCCAATGAATAAAAAGAAGCCATGAGAAGGAAATAATTATAAAAGGGAACCAAAAGTTACAAATTAACAATGAACAATCTGAAAGGAAATTAAGAAAACAATTGCATCAAAAAAATAAAAACAAAATACTTAGTAACCTTACCAAGATGGTGAAAAATTCCTACACTGAAACCTACAGAACACTGCTGAAACAAATTAAAGAAGACACAAATAATGGAAAGGCAGGTGGTCATGCATTGGAAACTTAATATTGTTGACATCCATACTACCCAAAGTGACCCACAGATTCAATGAAATCCTAATCAAAATCCCAACATATTTTTGCAGAAACAGAAAAATGTATCCTATATTCACAGATGACATGATCTTATATATAGAAACCCTAAAAAATTCACAAATTAATTATTAGAGCTAATAAAAGAGTCATCAAGATTACAGGATACGAGATAAACATAAAAAGCAGTGTGCTGATAACTTTCTTGAAACTTTTCGATCTTTGCATCCAGACTTTTTTCAAAGTCCTGGATCATCTTCACCATCATTATTCTGAATTCTTTTTCTGGAAAGGTACATATCTCCTCTTCATTTACTTGTTTTTCTGGGGTTTTAGCTTGTCCCTTCATCTGGTAGACAGTCTTTTGCCTTTTCATTTTTTCTATCTTTCTGTGGCTGTGGTTTTCAGTTCCACAAGATGAAATACTGCTGATACTGCTTGATACTTCTGTCTGCCCTCTTGTGGAGGAAGCTATCTAGGAGGCTCATGGGTGCTTCTTGATGGGAGGGACTGATGGTGGGTAGGGCTGGGTGGGCAGAGCTCAGGAAGATTTTAATCAGATTTTGTGGGTGGAGCTCAGTAAAACGTTAATCTGCTTGTCTGCCAATGGGTGGAGCTGTGTTCCCACCTTTTTGGTTGTTTGGCCTGAGGATATCCAGCACTGGAGTTTACAGGCTCTTTGGTGGGGCTAATAGCAGACTCTGGGAGGGTTCACGCCAATGAACACTTCCCAGAACCCCTGCCAGCAGGGCCCCTGTCTCCTTGGTGAGCCATAGCTGTCCCCCACCTCTGCAGGCAACCTTCCAACACCAGCAGGTAGGTCTGGTTCAGTCTCCTATGGGGTCCCTGCTCCTTCCCTCTGGGTCCTAGTGAGCACACTATTTTCTGTGCCCTCCAAGAGAGCAGTCTCCATTTTCCCCAGTCCTGTGGAGGTCCTGCAATCAAATCCCGCTGGCTTTCAAAGTCTGATTCTCTGGGGATTCCTCCTCCCATTGCTGGACTCCCAAGCTGGGAAGCCTGACATGGGGCTCAGAAACCTCACTTTAGTGGGTGGACTTCTGCGGTATAACTGTTCTCCAGCTTGTGAGTAACCCACCCGGCATTTATGGGATTTGATTTTAACGTGATTGCACCCCTCCAACCATCTCACTGTGGCTTCTCCTTTGTCTCTGGCTGTGGGGTGTCTTTTTTGGTGAGTTCCAGTGTTTTTCTGTCGATGATTGTTCAGCAGTTAGTTGTAATTCCAGTGCTGTTGCAAGAGGGAGTGAGCGCAAGTCCCCATACTCCACCATCTTCTGCAATTTGTAAAGATCTACAAGTTGCAAGAAAAGTTTACCAAAGACATAGAACAATTAAAGAGCAAACAAACAGAGATATGCAACACAATAACTGAAATGAAAAATACACTAGAAGGAACCTATAGCAGATTAACTGAGGCAGAAGGACGAATAAGTGACCTGGAAGACAGAATGGTGATAATCACTGATGCAGAAAAGAAAAAAGAATGAAAAGAACTGAAGACAGCCTAAGAGACCTCTGGGACAATGTTAAATGCACCAACATTCACATTATAGGGGTCCCAGAAGGAGAAGAGACAGAGAAAGGACACAAGAAAACATTGGAAGTGATTACAGTTCAAAACTTCCCTAACACGGGAAAGGAAATAGCTACCCAAGTGCAGGAAGTGCAGAGAGTCCCAGGCAGGATAAACCCAAGGAGAAACACGCCAAGACATATACTAGTCAAACTGACAAAAATTAAAGACAGAGAAAAGTTATTAAAAGCCACAAGGGAAAAATGACAAATAACATACAAGGGAACTCCCATAAGGTTAAAAGCTGATTTCTCAGCAGAAACTCTGCAAGCCAGAAGGGAGTGGCATGATATATTTAAAGTGATGAAAGGGAAGAACCTACAACCAAGAATACTCTACCCAGCAAGGATCTCATTCAGATTCGATGGAGAAATCAAAAGCTTTACAGACAAGCAACAGCTAAGAGAATTCAGCACCACCAAACCAGCCCTACAACAAATGCTAAAGGAACACCTCTAAGCAGGAAACATAAGAGAAGAAAAGGACCTACAAAAACAACAACAAAACAATTAAGAAAATGGTAATAGGAACATACATATCGATAATTACCTTGAATGTAAATGGACTAAATGCACCAACCAGAAGACACAGACTGGCTGAATGGATACAAAAACAACACCCACATATATGCTGTCTACAGGAGACCCATTTCAGACCTAGGGACACATACAGACTGAAAATGAGGGGATGGAAAAAGATATTCCATGCAAATGGAAATCAAAAGAAAGCTAGAGTAGCAATACTTATATGAGATAAAATAGACTTTAAAATAAAAAATGTTACAGGAGACAAGATAAAATAGACTTTAAAATAAAAAATGTTACAAGGGATGACATAATGATGAAGGGATAAATCCAAGAAGAAGAGATAACAATTATAAATATATGCACTCAATATAGGAGCACCTCAATACATAAGGCAAATGCTAACAACTATGAAAGAGGAAATCAACAGTAACAAAATAATAGTGGGGAACTTTAACACCCCACTTACACCAATGGACAGATCATACACACAGAAAATTAATAAAGAAATACAAGCTTTAAATGACACAATAAACCAGCTTGATTTAATAGATATCTACAGGGCATTACATACAAAAAAAGCAGGTTACACATTCTTCTCAAGTGTACATGGAACATTCTCCAGGATAGATCACATTTTGGGTCACAAATCAAGCCTTGGTAAATTCAAGAAAATTGAAATCATATCAAGCATCTTTTCTGACCACAATGCGATGAGATTAGAAATCAACCACAGGAAAAAATCTGTAAAAAACACAAACACATGGAGGCTAAACAATACACTACTAAATAACCAACAGATCACTGAAGAAATCAAAGAGGAAATCAAAAAATACCTAGACAAATGACAATGAAAACACAACAACCCAAAATCTATGGGATGCAGCAAAGGCAGTTCTAAGAGGGAAGTTTATAGCAATACAATCCTACCTCAAGAAACAAGAAACATCCCAAATAAACAATCTAACCTTACACCTAAAGAAACTAGAGAAAGAAGAGCAAACAAAACCCAAAGTGAGTAGACACAGAGAAATCATAAAGATCAGAGCAGAAATAAATGACATACAAACAAAGAAAACAATAGCAAAAATAAATAAAACTGAAAGCTGGTTCTTTGAGAAGATAAATAAAATTGATAAACCTCCAGCAAGACTCATCAAGAAAAAGAGGGAGAGGACTCAAACCAATAAAATTAGAAAGGAAACAGGAGAAGTTACACTGCACACGGCAAAAATAAAAAGCACCATAAGAGACTACTACAAGCAACTATACGCCAATAAAATGGACAACCTGGATGAAATGGACAGATGCTTAGAAAGGTATAACCTTCCAAGACTGAATCAGGAAGAAATAGAAAATATGAACAGACCAATCACAAGGAATGAAATTGAAACTGGGATTAAAAATCTCCCAACAAACAAAACTCCAGGACCAGATGGATTCACAGGTGAATTTTATCAAACATTTAGAGAAGAGCTAACACCCATCCTTCTCAAACTCTTCCACAACATTGCAGAGGAAGGAACACTCCCAAACTCATTTTATGAGGCCACCATCACCCTGATACCAAAACCAGACAAAGATACTACAAAAAAAGAAAACTACAGACCAATATCACTGATGAATTTAGATGCAAAAATCCTCAACAAAATACTAGCCAACAGAATCCAACAACACACTGAAAGGATCATACAGCATGATCAAGTGGGATTTATCCCTGGAAGGCAAGGATTCTTCAATATATGCAAATCAATCAATGTGATACACCATATCAATAAATTGAAGGATGAAAACCACATGATCATCTCAATAGATGCAGAAAAAGCTTTTGACAAAATTCAACACCCATTTATGATAAAAACTCTCCAGAAGGTGGGCACAGAGGGATCCTACCTCAACATAATAAAGGACATATACAACAAACCCACAGCACACATCATTCTCAATGGTGAAAAACTGGAAGCATTCCCTCTAAGATCAGGAACAAGACAAGGATGTCCACTCTCACCACTACTATTCAACATAGTTTTGGAAGTCCTTGCCACAGCAATCAGAGAAGAAAAAGAAATAAAAGGAATCCAAATTGGAAAAGAAGTCAAACTGTCACTGTTCACAGATGACATGACATTATACATAGAAAATCCTAAAGATCCCACCAGAAAACTACTTGAGCTAATCAATGAATTTGGTAAAGTTGAAGGATACAAAATTAACACAGAGAAATCTCCTGCATTTGTATACACTAACAATGACAGAACAGAAAGAGAAATTAAGGAAACAATCCCATTCACCACAGCAACAAAAAGAATAAAATACCTAGGAAGAAACCTAACCAAGGAGGTAAAAGACCTGTACTCAGAAAACTATAAGACACTAATGAAAGAAATCAAAGACAACACAAACAGATGGAGGGACATACCATATTCTTGGATTGGAAGAATCAACATTGTGAAAATGAGTACACCAACCAAAGCAATTTACAGATTCCATGCAATCCTGATCAAATTACCAATGGAATTTTTCACAGAACTACAACAAGACATTTTACGATTTGTATGGAAACACAAAAGACCCCGAATAGCCAAAGCAATCTTGAGAAGGAAAGACGGAGTTGGTGGAATCAGGCTTCCTGACTTCAGGCTATACCACTAAGCTACAGTGATCAAGACAGTATGGTACTGGAACAAAAAATGAAACACAGATCAATGGAACAGGATAGAAAGCCCAGAGATAAACTATGGTCAACTAATTTATGACAAAGGAGCCAAGGATATGCAATGGAGAAAAGATAGCCTCCTCAATAAGTCATGATGGGAAAACTGGACAGCTACATGTAAAAGAATGAAATTAGAACACTCCCTAACACCATACACAAAAATAAACTCAAATGGATTAAAGACCTAAATGTAAGGCCAGACACTATAAAACTCCTAGAGGAAAACATAAGAACACTCTTTGACGTAAATAACAGCAAGACCTTTTTTGATCCACCCCCTAGAGTAACAGAAATAAAAACAAAAATAAATAAGTGGGACCTAATGAAACTTCAAAGCTTCTGCACAGCAAAGGAAACTATAAGCAAGATGAAAGGACAACCCTCAGAGTGCAAGAAAATATTTGCAAACGAATCAACAGACAAAGGATTAATCTCCAAAATATATACACAGTTCATCCAGCTCAATATCAAAAAAACATACAACCCAATCAAAAAATGGGCAGAACTAAAGACGCATTTCTCCAAAGAAGACATATGGATGGCCAAAAGGCACATGAAAAGCTGCTGAACATCACTCATTATTAGAGAAAGGCAAATCAAAACTACGAGGTATCACCTCACACTGGTCAAAATGGGCATCATCAGAAAATCTACAAACAGTAAATGCTGGAGAGGGTGTAGAGAAAAGGGAACGCTCTTGCACTGTTGGTGGGAATGTAAATTGATACAGCCACTATGGAGAACAGTATGAAGGCTCCCTGCAAAACTAAAAGTAGAGTTACCATATGACCCAGCAATCCCACTGCTGGGCATACACCCAGAGAACACCGTAATTCAAAAAGATACACGTAGTCCAATATTCACTGCAGCACTATTTACAATAGCCAGGACATGGAAGCAACCTAAATGTCCATCAACAGATGAATGGATAAAAAATATGTGGTACATATATACAATGGAATATTACTCAGCTGTAAAAAGCAAGGAAACTGGGACATCTGTAGAGACATGGATGGACCTAGAGACTGTCATACAGAGTGAAGAGAGTCAGAAAGAGAAAAACAAATATCATATATTAACACATATATACAGACTATAGAAAAATGGTACAAATCAACCTGTTTGCAAGGCAGAAGTAGAGATACAGATGTATAGAACAAACACATGGACACCAAGTGGGGACAGCGGGTAGGGTTGGGGGGAGAATGAATTGGGAGATTGGGATACCAAATAGTACACTCTTAATATATGCAGCTTATTGTATGTTAACTGTATCTCAATAAAAGTTCTTAAAAAAAAAAAAGTCTACAAATTGCAAAAAAAATAAAAAACAGTGTACTGATATATGCTACTAGTGAGTAGTCTTAAAATGTAAATAAGATAACAATTTTATTTACTAAGGCATCAAAAGAAATAAAATTCTTAAATAAATTTAACCAAGAGTTGTAATACTTACACATTGAAAACTACAAAACATTGTTGAAAGTATTAAAATAATGAAAAGATAACCCATGTTCATGGACTGAAGACTTAAAATTGTTAAGATGGCAATAATCAATAAATTTCTGCACAGATTCAATGCATTCCCTATTAAATGTCTGACTTCCTTTTTTGCAGAAATGGACAAGCCAATTCTAAAATTCATATGGAATTGCAAGGAACCCAGAGTAGCCAAAAGAATCTTGAAAATGATAAAGCTGGGGTACTCATATTTCCCAATTTTAATACTTTCTACAAATACACTGTTGTCAAAACAATATAGTACTGGCGTAAGAACAGACACATAGATCAATAGAATATACTCGAGCATCCAGATATAAACCCATATAACTGATTTACAACAAAGGCACTAAGTTCATTCAAATAAAAAAAAAGTTGATTTTTTTTTTCCAAAATGGATCTGGGATAACTGGATATCCACCTACAAGGAATGAATTTATATCTCCACATCACACAAAATACTAAAATTCACTCAAAATAAATGTAATACCTAAATGTAAGAGTTAAAACTATAAAACTCTTAAAAGGAAACAGAGGTATAAATATTCACAACCTTGGATTAGCTAATAGTTTCTTAAACATGACATCAAAAGTATATGCAACCAAAACAATAACCAAATAAATTGTACTTCACCAAAATTTAAAACTTTTGTGAACCAAAGGACACTATCAAGTCAGTGAAAAAACAACCCACGGTATGGAATAAAATATTTGCAAATACTGTATCTGATAAGGATCTAGTACCCAGAATACACACACAAAAAAAACTCTTACAACTCAACAACAAAAAGACAATTTAAAAATGAGCAGTTTTTGAATAGACAATTCTCCAAAGGATATATACAAATGGCCAACATGGAAAGATGCTCAATAAAAAAATCCTAATATTCATGATATTTAAAAAAGTAAACATTAAGTTAAATAAGTTAAGTCTAATATTAATGAGAAGAAAATATATATGTTCTAGACCTTCTTTATAGTATAGTTATACAGGTAGCACATTCTGCATTAGAGATTTTGCTAAATACTTATATATCTTTTCATGAGAGTTCTTATAGAAACTCAATATATTAATCAAGTGTTATATCTTTAATTTTACCCTGCCTTATTCCCCAGGGGATTTAGGAAAGTCATAAGGAGTAGGAGACCTTATTGTATCAGATACAGTTATCCATCAGGCTCTCATTGGTAGAGAAGAGTTTGATGCTGAATATCACAGAAACTAAGCTAAGAATTTCAGTATTATCCTAATTCAGACAATTAAGAATAAAATAAGTAGCATTTTGTTAGGTGACTTCTGTAGTCACAAAACTTTTTTATATCAAGAAGTCACAAAATTTCTGGAAAAAGACTCCATGTGATGAGAATTAATTCAAAGACATAAATACAGGCATACCTCAGAGATATTATGTCTTAGGTTCCAGACCATTGCAATAAAGCAAATATGGCAATAAAGCAAGTCACAAGAACTTTTTGGTTCCCCAGTGCCTGTAGAAGTTATGTTGACACTCTACTGTAGTCTACTGTGTGCAATAGCACTATACCTTAAAAAAAAAAAAATCCATACCTTAATGAATAAACACTTTATTGCCCAAAAATGCTAATCATCATCTGACAGCCCAGAGTTGTCAAAAACCCTCAATTTATACAAACCACAATATTTGTGAATCACAATAAAGCGAGTGAGTGCAATAAAATGAGTTATGCATATACTTGCTTAATTAAATGTAATCAATCACATAAACTGAAATTTTCTACTGCTAATAATGCCAAAGTACATATTTTCAAATGCTATTTCCCAAGGTCACTGCAATTCATATTATACACATTGAACATCTTCTTGGAAGTATCCTAAGAATATAATCTTTATCTTCTAAAGAAATCATGTGAGCATCTCAATATATCTGTTACCAGATCCCTCTTTCTCCGTAGTAAAGCTTATCCAAAGGTACTGTTGGTCTAGTTTCAACCAGTTTATACACTCAAGCATAAGTTAAAACAGATGCTAATGTACATATAATTAGTCTTCGTAAAAGATCTTATGGCTTCTCTCTTTCGTCAGACTTCTTGCTCATTGCCTAATTCCCCAAACACATCAAGTGACTGGTTGCTAGGTAACCAAGCGAAATCATCCAGAGAATTCTCCTATCCATCTCAAAAGATGCCATCTCATTTGACTACAAAGGGGTTCAAAGCTTCAGAATTTGTTTATGTGACCCAATAAGTCAAGGTTATTTGGTGGTAAATTTCTGATGGGTAAACCATAGAAGTGGATTACATTGAAATGTTCATATTGAGACACGTTATTATCAACACTTTATGACTGTATGGTACATGTTAATAATGAATAATTTTGGAAAACATGTAAATGAAATGTAGCTAATTTTAAAATAGCACTTTCTTCATTCCTGACACAAAAGCTAACACCAGGTACGTTCTGCTCTACTGGTTTAGAATCAGTTAATTAATAAATTAAGAAAATTGATAAATATTATGTTCTGTAAGGCACAATATAGTACATAAAAGCATTTAAAAACACTGTATCAGCTTTAGATACCTCAAAATGACTATTACGTTTTTGTGAAATTGTGGTTTTTCCCAACTACTCTTAAATTTATCAAATTCAGCTGCTACCTCTAATTTAATTTTATTCTTCAGGTAATCTGTGATTACTTCTGTGAAGAGTTGGTCAACTGTTCTATATTTTTTTGATATATCAGGTCTCTATAGATATCAACTGATGTTCAGATCAAAGAGAATTTAATAAAAATGTCTTTTGGTAGTATTCTTTTCATAAGTTATTTATAGCAATCCGCTGCAAAGATTGTTAGGATCTGTTGATATGTTGCAGAATCTTTTACCATATCAAATAAGCAACCATAAAATATTATATTAAATGATGCTATCCTAGTGAAAGATGGCAAGCTCAAACATTTAGTTTTTCTCCCTTTGGCTTTAGGATTCCTTTCAAACCTGTAGGAAATTTCTGTTTTTAAAACAAACAAACATAGGTTTCATTCAATTCAAGCAGAAGTTACTCAAGTACATGACTGAAGCTTGGGAGTTTCCAAAACAGAGGATTAAATAAAGTGACCCATTGTCAAGAGCTGACTTTCAGTCAAAAACAAATGAATTAACCAGGTCTGGAAAACTTGCTCAGGTACCAATAAAGAGAAAACCTGGATATTAAAATAATTTTCTGGCTGAATAAAGTTCAGGTTAATAATTATATATGTATTATGAAAAATGATTATAACTAACACTTGTATAAGGGTAATGTGCAATGCTTTTTGACATAATTTTCTTTTTATTTACTCAAACGGCCACACGATATAGGTATGTTTTTCTATTTTAGGAAAGGAGAAACTAAAGTTCAGAGAGGCAAAGACCTCAGGATTAGAATCATAGCCATGGGACTCACAAATCAGTGGTTCTGTATCTACACTTATATCCTAACAGGCAAGGACATGCACTTAAGAAATTCTTATGGATGAGGTTCTTTTTATTTAAAACCTCTGAAACAATGTGGCATTTTCAATGTTTAATATAATCTGGGTACTAGAGATATTAAATTGCATATTACAGCAGATATTGGAGTAAATCAATCATCACCATATCTAAAATATACTAAGATATCTTGCAAAGTATCAAATTGGTCACATCAAGGGCTTCTTGCTTCTCCGTAAAAAGATTCACAAAGAGAAGGAGCACTTCTCAGAACCCTTGCCGCCAGTGCCCCCATCTCCTCAGTGAGCCACAGCTGCCCCCCACCTCTGCAGGCAACCCTCCAACACCAGCAGGTACCAGAGATTTGAAAAGGCATTTCTGTTAGCTGTTGACATTGGTGCTCGTGACCTGTTTATGGACATCCATTACCTTGCACTAGATAAGGGTGAACTGGCACTAGCTGAAGTGGCAAGAAAGAGAGCTAGCGATATTGATGCAGGATCAATAGCCTCTGGAGTTGAATTTCCAGAGAAGAACTTTGATTCAGCTGGCTTCCTTACCCAAGTCGTTCTAATCAACTATGGCCAGAGGACTGGGTCACATAACTCCCAAGAAAAAGCCTCCCACAACTGGATATGATACGGGGGTCAGTTTTTAGGACAAGGATGTTAGGCAGATAATCCTATACACATCTACTTCAGAGGTAAAAAAAAAAAAAGATTCACAAAGAGAATATCAAATCAGAGATGCTCAAAATAAACTCCAATAGTCAAGCAGTTTCATAAAGTGATAAACTTGATATACACTTTTTGCCTGGGGATTTGTGCCACCCCTATTCAAATCTTGTGTTGCAAACAAAAGTTACTTTATGAAGCTGAGACTTACTCCTTTTCTGCCTCATGCCCGCATATATATTACAGATTTTATGAAGCCTGCACATAAAATCATCTGAAAGGATAGATCCACCTTGAAATTAAAATGTGTACACTAGCCTAAATATTCATGGAATTAATATGTCTTTATTTGAAGGCTCCTATATTTTAAAATTGCTGACTCTTTGGGAAAGCTAGGGTTAAAATTATTCCTACTGAGGTTATTCTTTCGATAAGTCAACCACTGAAAGCACTTCCAAACAAAACTTTTTTCCCCTCTTTCTATACAAAACTTAATGTAAGCTACAACTAAAGTAGTAATGATCTACATTGAAATGGGGAGGAAAAAAATGCTCAACTGATTTTCTAAAAAGCATTTTCTTACAATCAAAGAAAATCATCATCACATGACTTCACTTTTATACAGTCATATGGCCGCATCATAAATCTTCAGTCCTATTCATTCAAACTGAATGCAGTTACTTCAGAATTTTGTGAACATCCAAAGTATCACGGAGAGGAACGAAGATGTAGTGCAAGAGCATATATTAAAAAGCTGTCTTTTATGGGTCATAGCCAGACATTTATTAATACCATATGGCTACTTTATTGGCACACATTTGCTGGATATTGAGAATATTTTAGTCCAATTCATTTGGCAAAACTTCAACAAAAGCCATCGTTTTAAGCCTTATGCATAAGTAGGTAGGCTAATCAGTTTATATATGCAAGCAGGGGTTCAGTTTGTGTATATATTCCAAAAAAGCAAAAGTTCAATCAGTACACTTTTTAAAAATGTGTACAGGAAAAATACATTGAATAAACTTGCATAATTTTGGACTTTGCTATCAAATTGGACTTGCAAGGGGATTGTTTAAAAAAGAAGGTAGAGGGAGTTCCCTGGTGGCACAGTGGTTAAGAATTTACCTGCCAATGCAGAGGACATGGGTTCGAGCCCTGGTCAGGGAAGATTCCACATGCTGTGGAGCAGCTAAGCCCATGAGCCACAACTGAGCCTGCAACTCTAGAGCCTGCAAGCCACAACTACTGAAGCCCGTGTGCCTACAGCCTGTGCTCCACAACAAGAGAAGCCACTGCAATGAGAAGCCCACACACCGCAACAAAGAGTAGCCCCACTTGGCATACCTAGAGAAAGCCCATGTGCAAGCAGCACAGCAACAAAGCCCAACATAGACAAAAATAAATAAATTTAAAAAAAAATTAAAATTAAAACTAGAAAGGAGGTACAAGAGAAGAGATAGAAGGTAGTATTGGAGTACTCTCAAAGTAGCAAGATAAACCCAGACTTTGTCTTTACCATTCTTTTGGTAATTAATCATGCACTTGCCCACAATATTTCTAGGTTCTTACACAGAACTATGATTTAATTCATATGCTTTTTAACTGTTCATATTTTTTCCTTGTGAAACTTAGGGAGGAAATAGGCTACAGTGGTAAGCAGAACAAGCTCCAGCGTAAGACTGGGTAGTAATTCCAGCTCCATTACTTACTAACTGTGTGATTTTTGGATAAGTCGGCTAAAATCTTTAGGACTTTACTTTGTGGTTAGAGATAATAACTATATCTACTACAAAGGGTTTTTTGTGATGATTAAATTTTAATACATATAAATTCCTTGGAACAGTGTTAGACACATACATCAACATAAAATATTACTGTTGTTGATCTGAAAATTAGGAGCCGTAATAATGGTATTGTCTTGACGTCAAGCTACAAGCATATAGGAAGTAGTGACTCTTTCTAAATCAATCTCCCTCAAATGTACTCCACATAGCAAGAACTCAAAAATATTGATTTACTGAGTCCAAGAACACTGCTACTATAACTCTTCAGAAGCAAGAATTACAAGCCCAGTCCATACAATATGAGGGCAAAAAGATATTTGCTTACGTAATATAATTTGTATACACCCAATAGCAATCCACTCTGTATCCAATTTTGGATTTTGGTATGACCAGATCAAAAGGTCAAATAGCCCCTATAAGCAACAGACAATTGGGGGATATTTTAGTTTATCTCCTTTTTTTCAAGATTTCTTGCTTAAGGATTTCATCACTGACCATGTTTCAGCACACCTTCAGATAAATTTGTAGTAGATAAAATTTCAACACTCAATATAATGCATAGAATTACATTTTATGCACAGAGGGCATGTTTCTGTAGCTGAAGATTGATAGCCTGTTCAAATTTCTATGAATTTTTTGAAGTAAAAGAATAAATCACATGTATATAAAATTCAGAAACATTTAAATCCACATAAATCTACAGACTACATGGCACAATGCTAGAAAATCCAGACAAAGAATTTACTGATGAGTTTAATGCTTTGAAAATGAAGAAACCACATAATATTTGGAATGTTTTATACATCTAGATAATTTGAACAAATTTTAAAAGTTGATCTTTGTCTTCAATGCATTATGGAATTGTAAGTCTGGAAAGTTCCATGGGAGATTACTGAACCTCAGTTCATTCTATTTCATTCTATTTAGTCAGCCATTCTTGTGTGAAACCTACCATGTGTCCAAAGTTGGACAAAGGATTGAAGAAGCAGATTAATAAGTTGTCAGCCATGCCTCAATTCAAGGAACTCAAAATCTAGTGGAGAAAATCGACATATGAATTTAAAATGATAATACCCTTGTTAACTACCAAAAGGAGCACCACATAGGATGGGAGATGTGGTGTGTTGTCACTAAAGAGGATAGAATGGCAGTTAGCTATCAGTGAAGGCTCTGGGAATGAGGAGGGATTTAAATTGTGTTCACACCAACAAACTGGGAGTATGAGAGTTCTCCTGTCAAAAAACATGTACAAAAGCAAAAAGTAAATAATTTAGAAGAACTGAAAGTAGTGTGGCACTGATGAGTGCATTTGATGAAATAATCAGAAATGATACTGGTTACTCAGAAGGATACCATGAAGGGATTCATGGACTTTCCAATAACAGTGAAGAATGTGTCAAACATGAGATCATATCTGCATTTTGGAATTATACTTCTGGAATAACTGTAGGGGATAACTTTGAGAAAAGGAATCTAATTAGAAATATATTACACTAGCTTAGGCAAGGTATAGAGAGGAGTAACAGGAACTAAGAGGATGATAAAAAAAATATGATAGGCATTCAAGAGGTAGACTCCATAGTAGTTAATGTCTGGAGAAAAATAGAGAAATTGAAGACAACTCCAGTTTTATAGTTTGAGTAACTTGGGGCTTGGTGATCATATTTATCAATAGTAAATACAAAGATAAAACAAGTTTGGGAGAGAAGCCAAAAATTGAAATAAAACAAATATATCAATATAACAATAACAAGAAAAAGACCCAAAAATGTATGTTAATACTAACAACCAGCATTTATTGCAAACTTGCCACATGCCAAGGACTGCATAAACTCTTTATATATTATATTTCATTTAATCATGCGAAAGATACAGTAAGAGTGCAAACTAGAGAGTGAATGACTCTTTGGGGCATCCCATTCAAAGCAGTGGAGAGCAAAAGGAGGCAATGGTACAATTTAGCCAAAGTCCTAAAATAATACCAAGGGTACAAATCAGGAAATCAAGATCAATCTCAAGCCAAAAATACAGGAGCATGACTGAAAACTAGAGCTAAAGCCAATGAGGAGTGGATCAGAGGATTCAGTAATCCTCCTTTGTTGACTCTTAGCCACAGGATGTGAGGGTGGTAGAAGCATACCTTAAGGGGACCACAGGTAAGTCAATAGAGAGTTGTGAGGTTTGAGTACTTCCTGGAAATTTATGATTTGTTTCTAGTTTAACTCCTCTAGAGTCTAACAACACATTTTGCATGATTTCTACCATTTTAAGTTTGTAGAGTTTATTTTATGGCCCAGAATATGGTAAATTTGGTGATCATTCCTCATGCATTTGCAAAAAAAATGTACATTGTGCTGTGTGTGTGTGTGTGTGTGTGTGTGTGTGTGTGTGTGTGTGTGTGTGTGTGTGCATGTGTTTGAAGGGGGGTGTTCTATAAATGTCAATTAGATCAATATGACTAATATTATTCAGGTCATCTATATGCACACTCATTTTCTGTCTCGTTTGTATCGGTTAATGAGTGTTGAAGTCTTCAACTAAAATTGTATATTTGCTTTTATATCCTAAATTCTGTCAGTTTTTGCTCTTTTTTTAGTGCATACTTACCTACAATTGCTAGGCCTTCTTGGAGAATTGACCCTTTTGTGTCATGAAACACCCCTCTATTTCTGGTGCTATTTCTTGTTCTGAAGTGTTATTTATCTGATATTAGTACTATTCTAGCTTTCTTTTTTATTATTTGCGTGATATATATTTTTCAATCCTAACATTTTATCCTTTTTATTTTTTCTATGTTTAAAGTGGGCTTCTGGTAAAGAGCATAGAATTGGGTCTTTTTGTTATATCCAGTCTGACAATATATGTCTTTTTCTTGGTGGGTTTAGAGCATTTATGTGATTATTGATAGACTGTAGTAAAATCTACAACTTTCTAGGGACTTCCCTGGTGGCACAGTGGTTAAGAATCTGCCTGCCAATGTAGCAGGCATGGGTTCCATCCTTGGTCCAGGAAGATCCCACATGCCACAGAGCAACTAAGCCCATGTGCCACAACCACTGAGCCCACAGGCCACAACTACAGAAGCCCACACACTCTAGGGCCTGCATGCTGCACTACTGAGCCCATGTGCTGCAACTACTGAATCCAGAGCACCTACAGCCCATGCTCCACAACAAAAGAAGCCCCTGCTCACCACAACTAGAGAAAGCCCCTGCACAGCAACGAACACCCAATGCAGCCAAAAAAAAAAAAAAATCTACAACTTTCTAGCTGTTTCTATTTCATCTGTTCTTTTTTATTTCATTTTTTGCCTTCTTTTATGTTAACTGAGCATTCTTATGACTCTATCTCCCCTCAATTATACATTTTTATTATTTTTCGGTTTGTACACTTGCCAAAATAGCCTGCAGGATCTGCACCACCTTCTTTCACTCACTGCTCCAGGCACTTTGACCTCCTAGTTATTTTTTGCATATGACAGGCATGCTCCTCTCTCAAAATCTTTCTACTTCATGTTTCCTCTGCTAAATGTTCTTCCCCAGATCTACATGTTCTACACTCTAGCCTCCTTCATAGAAATATCACCTTCTCGGTGAAGCCTTTCCAGACTACTTTATTTTATAGTGAATTCCTCATTAATCCCTACCATCATCTGCTATGTTACATATTTACCTATTTTTTCAATCTCTTCTCCACTCACCAGAATCTTTCATGGAAGTAGATATTTTTATCTAACTCAATCAATACTGTATCTCCAGTGCCTAGAAAAGAGCCTAGAGAGATTCTTAATAAATAGTTGTTGAATTAATGAATATTTATAAATTGAAAAAAAGGAACCAGTGAAGTGTGAGAGATTAACTGCAAAGAAGAGATAAAATGATAAAAAAAAAAAAAAGGTAATAAGAAAATAGAGGTAGATAGCAGGAGGGGATGGGTTACAGAGCACCAGGGCAGAATCAGTCTTGACCCTCTCCCTCTGTAATTGGAGTACACAGAAGTAGATAAATTTATGCGTGGTGCAGAAGAAAGTTGAGGGAATTCATGTTAGGTAGATCCTATTTTCCTTCTGACACAGGGTCATTTGCTAAGATTTTGGCATGGTATGTGAGTGGTTAAAGGGCAGGGATTCAAAAGGACCACATCCAAAGAGCCATGATCACTGTTGTTTTCTTGAGAGTTACATAAATTCTGCTTAAACAGAGATAAGCATAAGTTTAAAAAAAACACTATCCATGAAGCATTAAAGTAAAACTCTGGAATGATTGGTAATTTTATTTTCATTCTATCTGTAACCTGAAAAGTAAAGGCAAATTATTTTTGTGTTGCTTACGTCTTTAAGTAAAGTTAAAGCTTTTCAAGGTCTTCAAGCTTAAACACTGTCTTAAACAGCAAATTTAGTTACATTCTGTATACAGTTTTATCTACTTAAGTTTATGAAATATCTGCTTTGCATTACCTATCCACCATCTTCAAATAGAAAATATAAATTGAGCTATGAATTGGAGGGAGAATGACTAATTTAACTGACTTTGTTTCTGAATTCTCCATTTTTCATTAAAGACTGGATTTGGTCAAGGCTGGAACTGACATCAGAATATCTCAAAATCAATAATTCTGTTTTTTTCCACTTTCAGATCATTTTGGAGCTGTCATATTGGTGCAGCTGCAGAATTTCTGGTTTTCTGTGCCCTCTCTGCAATCCTTTTGGCAGGTGGACAGAGAGATAACAGCACTGCCACTCTTAGAAGTCATATGATTAATATTCCCTGGCAACTACAAATGACTTCATCTTTCAGCCATGCCTGATTCTGCCACAGATATACAGACCTTGCCTTTGCACAGAATAAATCCATATGTGATTTAATGAGAAAAATATTAGTAAATCTGTTACATTTAATGTTTTTTCAAGAGAATATCAAGGAATCTGAGACCACCGGTCTTTTGCTTATTAAATGCATATGTAATGAATATGTTTGCTTTTTAAGTTAAACAATAATGCTGTAAAATAACCTGTGTAAATCACATTTCTCTTTACTATACCAGCTAACCAGAAAATCAATACCATGGATTTCCTGACAGTTAAAGTGGATAGATACATATTTATAAACCCTAAATCAAGCAGGTATATAGGCGAAAGTAAAGCACACAGACTCAGCATAAGAAGGGATAAAAGGAAATGATGAAGATATTCTGGTAGTAGCAAAGAACACAGACGCGGGAACATACATTCCATGAGAACAGAATTTGGTGTCTGATAGTAGACAAACTCAGTAAAGTTTTGGCATTATAAGCCTCTAGCCACGTGACTTAACAAGCTATTAAACTAGCCTAAGACTTGGTTCCCTCACCTCGTACATGAAGATAAGGGGACCAACTCAACATGACTGCTATGTGGATTAAATGAGATACAGATATATAACAACTGGCCAACATCTATCTCGCACACAGTATGTGCTTACTCAACAACTGTCTGTTGCCTTTTTGCATTCTTAAGTCTCAAAAACTTGGTTCAGAGACCATCAAACATTTCTGAACAGATATTTTGCACAATGAATTAAAACAAGACTTTCCTTGCATTACCTAGGTAATAAAGTTCTAGATAAAACTTACAATGACGTGGGACATATCATTATGATTTTATAGATATGACACTCAGTCTAGAGAAGTCCTGTAACTCATAGGAGGACAAAGAGGTAATAAATAGCACAGCTAGGACTTCTGAGCTCAAAATCAAGGCTTAAGTTCAATATAATTTCAGGAATAGACCAAACATATCTTTTAGACTTAATTAATTTATATATGGCCTTCCTAGAGCCTAACAAATGAAAAGATGAGTAAGAAATTTCAGGATCTTACTCCTCTTCACAACCAATATCACCTGTGCTGCCATTATGTAAAATTAACCAATCTATAAGGCAAATCTAAATATGTCCCAAGATGCACAGATCAGCCCTTCAGGGATCATTAACTTCCCTATCAGCTACCATCGCTATCTTCCTGAATATATGACCAAAATTTAAAAGGAATGGCTATGCCCCTACTGTTAGCGAGTTTTTAAAAAATGTTTCTTCTTTTAAAACATCTAACAAAAATGAGATATAGTTTGCAAATGTTTGTGTTTCTAACCCTCAGCGGTTTCTGCTTTTTAAACCCAGAGTGAAGGATATCTGGTTAATTGAGTAGAGAAAAATCACAGAATAAAGACTTTGCCCCAACAAAACATTCAGTCTCACATCATCAAAAATGCTTAAGACAAACACTGATTGAAAAAGTGTGAATATTCCAGAAAAATACATTAGTTGTTTACTGGCTAATGATAACTACCACTTATTGTAAAACTATTACATACGAGACACCGAAAAGTAACCTGAAAAGATGAAAAGAACTCAACTACTAAAACGGAGAACTGGGAATTGAAACCAATGCTATATGACTCCAAAGCTTATGCTCTCCAGCACGCAATGTTGCCCACACTATTTAGTCATCTAATAAACTTCTCGCCTGCTCCTGACACTGCCACAACTAATGTCTGCAAGGATGGTTGATTTGTTTGGTTTTGTTTATAAATAATTGCTATGATGATATTGCTATCATATACTATTTCATTTCACCCGAAGGTGCCCCAATTCTCCATTTTAAGATAAAGCAATAACGTATTTCTTTCTGGATCCTCTTCCACTAGACTGAAAGCACAGAGCCATAAACTCATTAACTCCCAGAAACTAAGTATAAAAAGACAGAAAATTCTGTAGCTTTTGCATACATATCATTTCCCACATAACCAAATTACAACTATGTCTTTGATGAAGCATCACCAATATTCACCAATTATCCACTGCTGGAAGAAATCATAAAATTGAGTAAACACATTCTAACCCAAGAAGGAAATTTCCCAGAGCGTAAAATAATTATCTGATTTGGCATTTGACCAGAATCCTCAGGTTAACCAGATTTCAACAGGAATCTTACCCTTGCAAAATGACCTTGACTTTGTTATCATCTTGTTCTATCATTAAGAGTTTCTGTGAAAATGCACTCGAAATTTTTAAACAGAGACCCAAGGTTTCTAATGTTCTGTAAGTGCATTAAAAATAACCAAAACTAACTGCCATTGGCATTTTTCAATCAAGGGCTTGTCATCCAGAGTCTTCAATGAGGTTGGAAGTTTTTTTTTTTTAGTTCAGGGTAATCTTCAAAAATGAAGAACTATAAAAGAAAGAAAATAAACTAGCAAGAGGAAAGTAAAGATCTCATATTTTGGTTGAAATCTGGGTTTAATCTTTAAGATAGATGAATAGAAAGCCTTAGAAATAATTGTCATTGAAACAAAGTAAGTTGCTTCACCACTTTTGTTAAAAATTTGATGCACATAACTTATTTGACCATGAGCTATCCCCATTGGTCATTAAATCAAACTAATATCTGTGATACAGATATTTTGGAGATGTTTATTCAGTTAGTCAGTCATTAAGCACTTACGGAGCCCCTGTTTTATGCAAATACTATTCCAGGGACACAGAGTCAAATGTTATAGAGCCTGCCCTTAAAGAACTCAACACTCCAAAGAGACACATACATGCAAATATAGCTCAATCTTCACTCTTCCAGCTAATTAGCTGTATCTTATAAACACAATAATAAAGTACATGAATTCTAAGACGTATTTATTACCACCCATAAAACAGCATTCCTTTAGTCTGCAGATAGCACACACAGAAATGAAACTACTCACATTCTATCATTGCTTTGGTCTCAAGAATTTAAGCAATGTATTTTAAGAGTGTAAAATGATAGAAGCCTATTTTAGAGCTAACCCTCTATTTTCTACATCAAGGACCAAGCATTACATTTACATGTGGCCAATCCTGTTGACATGGTTCAGTCCCTTTTCTGAGGACAAAAGGCCATTCAGAAATACATAACCTATGCCTAACATATTTAGTTCTAGCTTCCAGCTGTAGTTAGTGGCAAAGAAATAAAACATATTAAGATTCTGTTCAAATTTGATAAATTTTATACCATCGTATGTATGGATTCACATGAAACCTGCAAAATGAAAGGATCAGGGACTATATACTGCACTACATGTATGGATGTGTTTAGGCAGAAAATTAATAAGCTATACTGAGCAGGTAGAATTATGAGTTTATGTATCAGGGTTTTTTTTAATGTTTAATGGAAAGTGGGTAAGAAATGATGTTTGATACAGGGTCTGTTTAAAAATTCTGCGTTGTTTCTGAACTTTCTCTTTTTCTTCCTTTTCCATCAGATCTACCAGTCATTTAACCAAGAATTCCTGGATTTCTTAAAAAATGAGTTTTTGTTGAACATGTTCTCTCTGAAAAATATAGGGGGAGGGGCAGCCAAAATAGGAGACATAGGTCCTCATGAATGAGCCCACCAGGTATTTTGAGTCAGACAGACAGATGGCCACACATCATGGTTTGCAAACACTGGTTACTGGGAAATCTGGAGGAGTCAACTACAATACTCAACATGAAAACCCAGGTAATATTGTGACTATAGACTGAGCTATATCCCCCCAAATTCACAAGTTGAAGCCCTAACCCCCAATATAATGGCATCTGAAGATGGGTGCTCTGAGCCGTATTAGGTTTAAGTGAGGTCACAAGAGAGTTGCCTTCATTATGGAATTAGTGCTAGTATATACCAAGAGATACCGGAGAGCTTGCTCTCTCTGCCCTGTGAGACAGAGAGAGAAAGAGGCCTTCTACCAGCCAGAAAAACAGTCCCCATCAGAATTTGACCATATAACATTCTGATATAGACTCCAAAACTGTGACGAAATAAATTTCTTTTGTTTAAGCCGCCCAGTCTATAGTATTTTATTATGACAGCCAAAGTAGGTGAGACAGTTGTCTAAATTTTTAGCACTGAATTTAAGAAAATAATTATGCTATAAATTGCTCACCATAAATTTTTAAGTTTACATTTTTGAATTGAGAGGCTATTTAAAAAAGAATATAGGTATGCATCCAATCCATTCATCTACTTTCTGAATATTCAACTTCCTGGATATCAACAAGAATAAAGTTTTCTATATGTACAATCAAATAAAAATGGACATCTTTACCCATACCTAGGAAAATAGAAATGAATCTGAGACTATATCAAAAGATATAAACATAAAGAATTTCAGTTACAGGGATATAATCATGATTACTTCACAGACAAATAACCCTCCCATACTCCTGAATACCTATGGAAGAAATGAATTTCCTATAGAAATTCTATAGAATCTTACATTTCCTTCTACTCATGATACTGGAAAGTGTCTAATGGATGTGCTTACATCCATTTGTCTGATTCCCTAAGATCCATTCCTCTATTAAACCATCAGACAGTAAAGCGCATTTACCACATTATCACAGACCTTCAAAGAATTGCTTTCACTAAGGCACAACTTAATGTAATGTTCTTTGTCTCTGCTGAAGGTCGATACAGGAACCATTAGTTTGGACAATGTTTCTTTAGGTTTGAAGACTTTATTCCTAGATGTTCTCTATATAAAGAAGCAAGAAACAAATTTCCACTTTTTTTTTGCAGAAAAAACAACTGTCCTCACATCCTCCTTTTGTCAAAAAATACAAATAAATCTCTGCATTTCTACTTTTTTTTCTTTTCCTTGACATCTGAAAATTTAAAACCAATTCTCATTGCTGTTATCTCATTTCTGCTTTACCCAGGATATGTAATCTATTTAATTAGGGTGCAAAAAAATCTAATCTTGAGATATATAATGCAACATACCTCTTAATGATATGAGTAAACATTTCCTTAAGACACATGACATGGTAGCTGAAATGGAGTAATTTCCTTTACCCAGGGACTCAACCTTATTATATTTTACCACAGCTTTTCACTGAGGCTTTTTGGGAATAATCAAAAACAAAATGCAACTATTTATTCCCATATGGTATTTCAAACTCTGTGTTATCTCAGAAGTGACTTGCACCTAATGGGCAGATAATGAGTTAAGTTGAGGAAAAATGCAAAACGCACTACAGATTCAGTACAATCCAAATAATAAGGCCATGTCACTAAATTTATGATGGAAGCCATGTTGTATAGGGCCTCACAAGTCAGGCAATGTAATTCCTAAAAATAATTTGAATAAGAAATCCTCCACATTAGTGACATACTAGAAAATTAGAAAAGTACTCTGACCACTGCAGACCTATTCCTCTCTATTCCTCCTACTCCTGCCCTCTTTCTACCAATGCTGTGCTGTGGTGGTGAGGTGTAACCTGTCCATTTGGAACCTCTCCACTGAAAGGAGCAGTTTAGAAGATCCCTAATGGTTTTCTCTGAATTTCAACTAAAGATTAGGAATGAAGTAAGATAACTCAAATATTCTTATTCATGATAGCTAACATGAACATTGATTCGAAGTGAGGGTACAAGTGATACAAAATACGTTAGCTACAAATTACATTTTTATCAGATAAACACATAAGCATCTTTCAAATCTTGCCATATTTGACTTATTCACCAGGTATAAGTAGCAGTTGCATGAGCTATCATAATAGGGAACACATAAAGTAGAGACTAAAACATACAATCTCGTTATGTTCTGTTGGCCAAACAATTCATGGCATCAAATGTCAAAGCCCCAACAGCTAGCCCAGCCCCTGAGGTCAACTCAGGGTAACTAGTTCTTCCTGTTGTCTTAATCTAGCTACATTAAAATGTCCTTTTATTTACACATTTTTATAACATATTTATCTTCAGCCTCCAAGAATAACTACCAAAATGTACATAATCAATAAAAATAGATAAAAGGGCAAAGCAAATGAAAAAGTTAATTAGAGCACACAAGATGTATCAATAAAGATGTAGAAGATGAAAACAGGATTCATAAGTAGTAACTGTCCTAGTAAGGAACATACCTGAAACCAATTCCAGCCAGACAACTTCTAGAAGCTCAGTAATTGGAATAAACAGGTGTGTAGGCAGAAGTAGAAGATGGGTCTGAAAAAGGGAGAATTTGTTGAAAGTCTTTATAAAGAGAATTTACATCCTCAGATCTGCTCCCCTATCACAACATGCAAAGTATGGTTTCTGAAAAAATTGAACTTAAGAACCTATGCATTTGAGACTGTACAGATGAGGACAGGGATACTGTGCTATTTTGAAAACAGAAAAATTAATTCAATTTCACATCCTTGAAGGAGGCTTGCATTCCATTTCTCATGCTTCACTCCTAGAATACTAATAGCCAAGCTAAAAACCCTCCCCTGGGCAGTGGGTTAGAATAGTCTTCCACAGGAGTCTGATTAGAACTAGAAAACACAACATACATATATCAAATTATTATGTCATACACGTTAAACTCATACAATGTTATATACCAATTATATCTCATTAAAACTGGGAAAAAACCCATATGTACAGATATTGACTTTGGACTTTTCCCTATGAAATGGTGAAGTCCCTACCAAACAGTGCTATATGAAGATGATGTGTTCAGTACAGAGAGCTTCAAATTACCTGTTAAACACCCCACTCTTAAAGAGAAATAGATTATCAAAGCATTACAAGATATTTGAAGAATGTCCCTTAATGAAAATAGAAAATAAAATAAGCAAACATGAAAAAGGCACCTTGGAGAAGGAGAAGAAAATACAAAACTTTACCATTAACAGTCTCAGAGAGAAGAGAACGTACGGAAATCAGGATATACAACAGATTACACGTTCCTCTCAAGTTCACATGGAACATTCTCCAGGATAGATCACATTTTGGGTCACAAATCAAGCCTTGGTAAATTCAAGAAAATTGAAATCATATCAAGCATCTATTCCGACCACAATGCTATGAGATTAGAAATCAACCACAGGAAAAAAATCTGTAAAAAACACAAACACATGGAGGCTAAACAATACACTACTAAATAACCAACAGATCAATGATGAAATCAAAGAGGAAATCAAAAAATACCTAGAGAAAAATGACAATGAAAACACAACAACCCAAAATCTATGGGATGCAGCAAAAGCAGTTCTCAGACGGAAGTTTATAGCAATACAATCCTACCTCAAGAAACAAGAAAAATCCCAAATAAACAATCTAACCTTACACCTAAAGAAACTAGAGAAAGAAGAGCAAACAAAACCAAAAGTTGGTAGACGGAGAGAAATCATAAAGATGAGAGCAGAAATAAATGACATACAAACAAAGAAAACAATAGAAAAATCAATACAACTAAAAGCTGGTTCTTTGAGAAGATAAATAAAATTGATAAACCTCCAGCAAGACTCATCAAGAAAAAGAGGGAGAGGACTCAAACCAATAAAATTAGAAAGGAAACAGGAGAAGTTACACTGCACACCACAAAAATAAAAAGCACCATAAGAGACTACTACAAGCAACTATACGCCAATAAAATGGACAACCTGGATGAAATGGACAGATGCTTAGAAAGGTATAACCTTCCAAGACTGAATCAGGAAGAAATAGAAAATATGAACAGACCAATCACAAGGAATGAAATTGAAACTGGGATTAAAAATCTCCCAACAAACAAAACTCCAGGACCAGATGGATTCACAGGTGAATTTTATCAAACATTTAGAGAAGAGCTAACACCCATCCTTCTCAAACTCTTCCACAACATTGCAGAGGAAGGAACACTCCCAAACTCATTTTATGAGGCCACCATCACCCTGATACCAAAACCAGACAAAGATACTACAAAAAAAGAAAACTACAGACCAATATCACTGATGAATTTAGATGCAAAAATCCTCAACAAAATACTAGCCAACAGAATCCAACAACACACTGAAAGGATCATACAGCATGATCAAGTGGGATTTATCCCTGGAAGGCAAGGATTCTTCAATATATGCAAATCAATCAATGTGATACACCATATCAATAAATTGAAGGATGAAAACCACATGATCATCTCAATAGATGCAGAAAAAGCTTTTGACAAAATTCAACACCCATTTATGATAAAAATGCTCCAGAAGGTGGGCACAGAGGGATCCTACCTCAACATAATAAAGGCCGTATATGACAAACCCACAGCACACATCATTCTCAATGGTGAAAAACTGGAAGCATTCCCTCTAAGATCAGGAATAAGACAAGGATGTCCACTCTCACCACTACTATTCAACATAGTTTTGGAAGTCCTTGCCACAGCAATCAGAGAAGAAAAAGAAATAAAAGGAATCCAAATTGGAAAAGAAGAAGTCAAACTGTCACTGTTCACAGATGACATGACATTATACATAGAAAATCCTAAAGATCCCACCAGAAAACTACTTGAGCTAATCAATGAATTTGGTAAAGTTGCAGGATACAAAATTAACAGAGAAATCTCTTGCATTTCTATACACCGACAATGAAAGATCAGAAAGAGAAATTAAGGAAACAATCCCATTCACCACAGCAACAAAAAGAATAAAATACCTAGGAAGAAACCTAACCAAGGAGGTAAAAGACCTGTACTCAGAAAACTATAAGACACTAATGAAAGAAATCAAAGACAACACAAGCAGATGGAGAGACATACCATATTCTTGGATTGGAAGAATCAACATTGTGAAAATGAGTACACCAACCAAAGCAATTTACAGATTCCATGCAATCCCTATCAAATTACCAATGGAATTTTTCACAGAACTACAACAAGACATTTTACGATTTGTATGGAAACACAAAAGACCCCGAATAACCAAAGCAATCTTGAGAAGGAAAGACAGAGTTGGTGGCATCAGGCTTCCTGACTGCAAACTATACTACAAGGCCACAGTGATTAAAACAGTATGGTACTGGCACAAAAACAGAAATATAGATCAATGGAACAGAATAGAAAGCCCAGAGATAAACTATGGTCAACTAATCTATGACAAAGGAGCCAAAGATATACAATGGAGAAAAGACAGCCTCTTCAATAAGTCATGATGGGAAAACTGGACAGCTACATGTAAAAGAATGAAATTAGAACACTCCCTAACATCATACACAAAAATAAAGTCAAAATGGATAAAAGTCCTAAATGTAAGGCCAGACACTATAAAACTCCTAGAGGAACGCATAGGAAGAACACTCTTCGACATAAATCACAGCAAGATCCTTTTTGATCCACCTCCTAAAGTAATGGAAATAAAAACAAAAATAAATAAGTGGGACCTAATGAAACTTCAAAGGAAACTATAAGCAAGACGAAAGGACAACCCTCAGAATGGGGGAAAATATTTGCAAACGAATCAACAAAGGATTAATCTCCAAAATATATACACAGTTCATCCAGCTCAATATCAAAAAAACATGCAACCCAATCAAAAAATGGACAGAAGACCTAAATACGCATCTTCAAGGAAGACATTCGGATGGCAAAGAGGCACAGGAAAAGCTTCTCAACATCACTAATTATTAGAGAAAGGCAAATCAAAATGGCAATGAGGTATCACCTCACACTGGTCAGAATGGGCATCATTAGAAAATCAACAAACAGTAAATGCTGGAGAGGGCATGGAGTAAAGGGAATTCTCTTGTACTGCTGATGGGAATGTAAATTGATACAGCCACTATGGAGAACAGTATGGAGGTTCCTTGCAAAACTAAAAATAGAGTTACCATATGACCCAGCAATCCCACTACTGGGCATATACCCAGAGAACACCATAATTCAAAAAGACACACGTAGTCCAATGTTTACTGCAGCACTATTTACAACAGCCAGGACATGGAAGTAACGTAAATGTCTATCAACAGATGAATGCATAAAAAAGATGTGGTACATATATATAACGGCATATTAGTTGTAAAAAGGAATGAAATTGGGACTTTTGTAGAGACATGGATGGACCTAGAGACTATCATACAGAGTGAAGTGAGTCAGAAAGAGAAAAATAAATATCATATATTAACACATATATGTTGAATTTAGAAAAATGGTACAAATCAACCAGTTTGCAAGGCAGAAATAGAGACACAGATGTAGAGAACAAGTATATGGTCACCAAGTGGGGAAAGCAGGGAGGGGTGGGGGAGAATGAATTGTGAAATTCAGATTGCCATATATACATTACTAATAAGAAAAAAAATACCAAATTGTACACTCTAAAGATAAGCAGTTTAGTGTATGTTAACTGTATCTCAATAAAAGTTCTTAAAAAAAACAAACAAAAAAAGAACTCAGGTTGTAAAAGGAAATTGCTATAAAATAGAAACAGAGAACAAGAAAAAACATAATTGGATAGCAGAAATAAGAAATTCAAGAGAAGGGTTTGAAGGTAAAACTGAAAAAAAAAAAAAAACTACCAGAAACACAGAGTCAGAAAGAAAATAACTAAAAAACAAAAGAAAAAAGAGAAAATTATAGGATCAATCCAAGTATTCCAATATTCAACAAATTACAGAATATACAGAATCAAAACATAGAAAAAGTAGAGGGGAGTAAATTATCAAAGAAAGACACTGTAAAGCAAGTATAATTCAATAATTTTTTTCTAATTTTTTAAATGAGAAAGATTAATTTTTAAAAAAGGAAATATTACAGGAAAATTGTCCAAAAGAAATTGAGTTTCCAAATTGAAAATCTCCTCCAAGTGTCCAGCACGATGAATGAAAAAGATCCAAACCAAGATGACTGTTATGAAATTTAAAAACAGTAAAGATAAAGGAAAGATGCTAAAAGCAACTAGAGGGGAAAGAAAATGACCACAAAGAATCAGGAATCAAACTATGTGGCCTCTCAGTAGCAAACACTGAATGCCAGAAGACACTGAGGGAATGCTTTCAACATTTTAATCTAAGGGAAAATGATTTCCAACAGAAAATTTTATATAAAATCAAACCAAATTGTATACAAGAACCCTTTCTATCTTCTCCCCACCTCTTCCTCCTGTTTCGTGCTCTGAGTGCAGATGTGATGGCAGCGATCCAGCAGACATTTTTTGACCATCAGAACTATGCATGAGCATGGCTAACAGAAAGAGAGAAGCAGCAGGATCCCTGATGACTTTTGGAGGTACCATAACTGCACAGAACTAGCTCTCTACTACTTTTATATTAGCAAATAGTCAATTTATTGCTGTCAAAGCCACTGTTGTTTTGGTGTCTTTTATAAGCAGCCAAGTACAATTTATAACCAATACATGTGAATCCAGGGCTTTATCAGATTAGTGAGGCAAAGGAAATTCTTAGTAGGACAAGAAGTTGTGAGATGACAGTAATATATCTGACTGAGAGCAACCAGTCCATACTGGAGCGGGAGGATAGAGGTACTTCCCAGAGAAAACTGAACCGACAGGTTAACTGATGTCTTTGACATATTAAGAAGTGTCTTATACCTCTGTCAGGTGAATTTACATGTGTCATGAAGCAAACACACACACATAATGCAGTTATTAACACCAATAAAAACAAAATTTATATGAAAAGACAATAAAATAATTGCATGACGTGATTTCAGCAGTGAGCAATATTTAATAACATGAGTCATCATTTATAAGATGAAATTAGTGGTTTTCAACCAGAGGAAATTTTGTCCTCCAGGAGATATTTGGCAATGTCTGCAGATAGTTTTGGTTACCACAACTAGGATGTGTTCCTGGCATCTAGTGGGTAGATGCCAGGGATGCTGCTAAACATCCCTACAATGCACACGACAGCCCCTCACAATAAAGACTATCCAGCTGAAACATCAATAGTGCTGAGACTGAGAAATCTCAGGTAATAGTTATATATTAGAAACTAAGAGCAATGACAAACAGAAAGTATAATTTTGAGAAATACAGAAGGAGAAATGTAGGTGTTTGTGTGTGTGCATATAGGAGAGAGTTAGTGTAACAAAGTTAAAGCCCATCTTTCTTACGTAAAATTGATTTATAATACCTAAAACTTGAAGATCAAAAATCAGGTGTTTAAATATGTTATTTACAAATATACAGGCAAATATCTGTTCCAATAACTAAAAATGATAAAAGTGGCTGCTTCTGTGCAGTGCTTTAGAGGATGTGAGGAACAGGGCAGGGTATTCTATTCCTTTTAGTTATAAGCTGCTTAATCCTATTTGAATTTTTTAAATGTGTTCATTAAATTTATACTTGTAATAAGTTAATATAAAGCAAAAATGGAAAATACAGCAATATGAATTATGGAGCCAGATTTCTTGCACTGAAGCAATTTAAGTGCAATCATTATCTGTGTTGGTTAAAACAGCTTTTTGTGTGTGAAGACCATCTTTCCTTTTCTTCTATCTTTCTTGACTTAATCATTAAATAAGTCACTCAGCTCAGCTGTCATGTCTATTTTGTCCAATGTGTCTATTTAGTGCCATTCACTGAACAGAGTATTGGTCAATAGTTTTCTAAATGTTGTTAAATTGACACAAAGCTTTAGTATTTTTTTTCTGTAATAAGGCATATACATAAGAACAGTTTGAAGACAACAAACAATAATCTGGAAATTATATAAACAAACAATTCACAAATAAATGTACTGTCCGTACATACATGAAAGCTTACCTAATTTTTTTTTGCAACCACACATGATAGAACAAAACTTATTTGAGTTGTCATTGAGACTGATAAAGAGTAAAAGCAGAATAATGACAGTGAATTGAGGCGTTAATAACTTTCATACACAGCAAGGTAAAATACATACCCTTTATGGAGAGTTATTTGACAATCTCTATCAAAAGCTTTAACGTGTATTTATTTTAAAATCTGTAATTTCACTTCACAGAACATGCTTTAAGGTAATAAGTGGACAAGATTCTAAAGATATATGTACAAACATATTTGTCTTGGGATTATTTATGGAAGCAAAAACATCTTAGATGTCTAAGAATGTGACAAATTATAAATTAATATATTGAGGTATATTCATATACTAATGCAGTGCAACCTTAGATATGTAATGACGTGTACAGACATTCACAGTATATTAAATGGGGGATAAATTTTTAAAGTCTGTATATATATATATTTTTATATATATATACATTTAAATATATAAAATCACATACATATATTTAAATATATATACAAAAGTATCAGTACTATAGCAGTTTTTCTCTAGATATAGGATTGTAGGCAATTATCATTCTCTCTGTTCTTTCATAAACTTTCTGATTTATATTTTGTAACAAAAAATGTGTTTGTGTATAGTTTCTTAAAATGCCATTTATTTAAAAATTAAATTAAATTAAATGCCATTTATTTTGAAGAATATATATGACCCAGGGAGCCCACCATCAAATTTCTAGGCTGAGGGACTCTTGATTCATAACTAAACTGCAGCACAGAGATCACAGATAAAATCTGAACCTTAAGAAAGCCTCCTCCAGCTGCCCTGTCTACCTCCCTAGGTCTCCTCTGATTTCCTCTCTGCCTCTTCAGGACCTCTGCAATAGCTTGCAGAATTTTGCAACACTATAATAACTTATACAACTCAATAACAACGTTATGAGGGATGTCCTGATACAAGGGTAGTAAACAGTAGTCCATAAATAATATTTTCATTTATTAAAGGTGTTTTTGCTATGAAATCATTACAAATCTAAATGTTCACCAAAAAATGTCTTTTTGACTTTGTAATTCTATTTTATAAATTTATCTTAAGAAACTATGTAAGTGAACAAATATCAAGAATGTATTCGCATTAGACTCACCCCTAAAATTTGCAAGACCCAAAGCAAGAGTACAAATGAAGCCTACAAACCATATGTTTAAATATTTAAAAGTTATAAACCAAGCTAACATACTGCTAAATAAAAATGCTTTCTTCTTCTTTGACAAATCTACCTTCATGACTTTTTTAAATGGTAAAATGTTTATAAAACTACAGTTTTTATGTGACTGAAATTATCAAAATATCAAAGATGACTGAATTTAATAAATATTGTATATATCTGGACATTCTCTTATTGAGCTTGCAATGTTTGGACATGTAATAGACAAAGGCATACCTAATTCACAGAGTATATTCCAAAATATTTTTGCCTTTATTTCATCAAAATCACAAAGTGTTTTTATAAGTAATATTATAGTGTTATTTTTGTTTTACTGACTAGAATGAGCTAAGAATTAAAATAGAAAACATTACTGTACTCAAAGCATCCAAATTTTAATATATTTTCATCAAAAAACATAAAGTAAAAATAAATAATTTAAAAATCAGTATAATAATGTGGTTTGCTTAACGTTACAAACTGATTCTCAGCCACCATGCAAATGCTACAAATTCTGTACTATTTTTGAGTGGCTTCAGAATTGGAACACAAAGGAACAGAGAAGCTCAGAACTGCTGGGAAGAATACTTTGTCATGCAAGAATCCACAATATTCTTCCATGTGAAAGGAAGAATTTGACAAAATTAATATATATATATATTTTTTCTTTTACCTAAGCACTTTTGATGCTTAGATCATTCCTGCACTTTGAAGGTATAGCCACCTGTGATTTTGACATTGGCCTGACACACAAATTTCATGGCATTCGGATATTATCTCTTTTTGTTTCAAGGATATGGTGCAAAAGATGAAAAGAAGCATTTCCCTGAAGACTGAATGGTATGTCATAAAAGAGGACGTTTAGGTTCACTGCATGTGTTACAAGAGCACTGAGTTCCAGGTCTGATAACAGCACTGCCCACGTGTTCTTTAATAAACGTGAGTCTGTGTGCTTGTGATATGTGTGTCCTTTTATAATGCAGGTCTGAGAGCAGGGGCCACTCTTTCCCAGAGTAGTATTGATAAGGATGCCACATCTTCAACTCCTTACTTTCTTCTCACCACACTTACCTTCAGTCTAACTGAATTTGGCTTGTACTTAATGAACCTACTGAAACTGCCATCTTGAAATTCACCAGCAGCATCCTAAGCAAATGAATCCAAAATATACCAAGAGATAATCCCTCTGTATCATCCCCATAGATTCCTCCCAGCTCCTTGAAACCCTTCCTTTCCTAGACTTTCATGGCAATACTCTGTTTTTTCTGTTTTCTATGACTGATTATCTTTCATGTTTCCTTTACTGAAACAGGTTTGATAGGGACAGAGAAAAGGGACAAAGCAGGCGATTAAATAGTTAAACCCATTAGGGGATTGTAAGTAGGAAAAACTATGGGACACCCCTGTAAGCTAATGATTACTCAAGAAAGGTCTGCTTAACCACAAAACCAAGCAGTCTTGCTAAGCAACAAAACCATGCAACACAAGCACGAGACATGCCCCAAAACAATAAAACAATGGTGGCATGAGACCCACATCCTGCCCAGTGAACTCAGTAAGTTAATGATCCTTAGGACATGCTCTCTGTATATATAAAAAACAATAATTTATGGAAAGGTGCTCATTGCACAGAGACCTGAAATAATTTTTACAGTCCTGGCTTGACCACATAGGGACAAGAAACTCCCCTGCCCAACCTGGAGGAGGAGCTGATGACAGAAGCATGACATCAACTCAAGAAAGACAAAGAAAATGCTTTCCCCCTCCCCACTTTTCCTTTGATTATAAAACTGTAGCCCACGAAGTTCTCGGCATGGCACCCTCTTGCTTGCCCGCTTGTAAGCCTCACAAGCATCCTATTGTAATAAATCGCTTCTTATCTATCACTTTGCCTCTTGGTGAATTCTTTCTGCACTGAGACATAAAGGACCAGGCTCCTCAGAGCCCCCTGAAACCAAAGCTATCCATTTCAGGTTGAAAATACTAGTTTATATTATCGAGGTCAACAAACTTAATTTTATGTATGCATGTAAGGATGGATGCACCAATGAATCAACAGATCAATGGATGGGTAGGTGGATGAGATATGATATGGCTTTGAACTGAGACACTAGGTTTTGTTCTCTGGTTGACTGATTGACTGTAGGGTGTGTTTATGTATGTATGCATGCATGTATGTACAAGTGCTTATGTTTGATTATCTTTATTGTAATTCAGAATTTTGGCCTTATATTTCCAGAAATTAGAGTATGTAACAACTAGGGATTAAAATTCAGGAGCAAAATAAGTAAAAAAGAAAAGAATAAATCTGCAACCCTTGACTATCTGATTAAATACTAGAATCACACGCCTCTATTATTTCTCTGTTATGTAGAAGGCTGGGTACAATTCTAAAAATAATATTAATAGAAAACACACACAAATATATATACATATATATTCATTATATATGTATATATACATTGAATATCAACACTGCAATATTTTTACATCATGACAGCATTTCCCAAACTATTTTCTACATATTCCAGAAGGTTGGTTCATCAGCTATTCAACAAATATTTCACGAGCTGAATCCAGCATTATTCAAAGCATTAGGGATACAAAAGAGGAAAAAGTAGTCTTTTATTTATTTCCTCCACAGGTCTTAAATTTGTTCGTCTGACAAATTTTGTTGAGATTATTCCTAGAAATTTCATATTTTACAACTTCAGTGTAATTTTTTGTTCTTTTTAATGTTTATTACTGATAAAGCTACTGATTTATAATATTTACTTTGAAAACAGCCACTTTACCAAATGTTCTTAACTTTAATATTTTCCCCATTGATTTGCTTTGCTTTGCTTGGGAGACATTAACAGATATTAACATCATCTTTAAACAGCATTTGTAGATACAAAAAAGCCTGCAGTCAAATATATTCTCTCAGTTTACTAAGAAATATATTATTCCTTATGTTTTCATTATTCTCCAGCAAATGAAACTATTCCTAATGCAATATTTAAAAACTGGGTATATTAGTTACTTCTGTTCTCTCTCAGATATTTTTGGGTGGGAATTCAATACAAAACAACTTTTCCTTCACTTTTTAACATGCAGTTTTTTAAAGTTTTCTAATTTTCTCTCTGTCCCTGTCTATGTACTACTTAAAAGTGCATATAAAGTACATTAATATATTCTTATTCATAATAACTTAAGTAAGAAAGAACTCTTTAAGAATTGTCTTCTTCCTAGGCAAAGGAATTATCTAATTACACACTGAATTTATAAGACTAAGTTCAGATAATTTAATTAAGATGCCAAACAGATTACATTATTACAAAGTGTTTTATTTTAAACCTACAGTTTTTCATTATTTGGTTTTACATTTAGGATTTTTCTAGAGCTTATTAAAAGACTTTATTATTCTATTATAAGCATCATGAGAATACAACTTATACTATTAAAATACTATTATATTTATGATCCATTATAGAGTTTCCTGCTACTAAGCCCCAGTTTTATAAGAATATAGTAAAATAGGTAAATAGACACATACAACTTATTTACTGATGACAATGAAATTCTGTATTTACCTTCTCTCTCCTACTTTGTTCTTATCCTACCTCTAACTAACCAGACTTGGTAATTAAGAGGGAGAGACATGATTAAAAAAGAGATAATTTTTGAAGAGAAATCTGTTTTACCTACCTTATCTCTGATTTTTTATCAATATTCTTCCTGTACCCTCAGGCTTCTTATTTTCTTATGAGAATTGCATACTGCACTCAAAGGCATCAGCAATAACCTAGGGATATTTTTAGGAACAGTAGGAACTTTGTTAGAAGGGTCAGTCAAATGACTGAAGACAGTTGACTCCTCCCCACCCACCATTCCTGCCCACCACATACAAGCACATCTGCTTTCAATTCTAGGTCCTAAACAGTTTATTAAAGAACGTAAGGAATTTGCCTATACAATGACATATGTCAATGTGTTGAGGTATTAACTAGCAGGAAAATAAATTCTGATTTCATTAAGATTTTGTCTAAAACTCACAGGGATTACTAGTTTAAAGAAATATAATATTAACTAAATCAATTACTCAATTTCCTCTCCCATGACAATAAATAATTACTTGACCTTTGCTTTGCTAAACTGACTGAATCTGTCTCCAGGACACAGAAATAGCAACTCACCCTAAAAAAAAAACAAACCCAAAACTGGCTGCAGTCAAAATTTTATATTGCCATTCGGGGCTAAAATATTTAAATGGATCATATACTTTATACTCTTTTTGTTTTTTCTTCTTGTCATTGTCTGAGAAAAGATCTCAGACCAATAATTTGCATTTAGTTATCTGGGGTACAGTTTAAGAGCCTTGAAAATTTCAAAACAATACTCACCTAAGTTGGTTTGGTCACATTTAAGACATACCTTAGAAAAAAATAGAAAGTCATATCAAAAAAAATTTTTTTTAATTTACTCTTCTTACATTCCACAGACCTCTATTTTTAGCATTCTTTGATAAAGCTTTAAATCTGTTTCAGGTTCATATACATTCTTCTACATACAAAATAAGTATAAATACTTATACCTAACGAGTTTAATTCATTAAAAAAAAAAATTGTTCGCCAAATAAAATTAGCTCATTTTATTCTAGATACATAAAGGCAACAGTAAACTGCATTCTCAAAAATTATAATATGAATAACTAACATTAGTTAAGCTTCTTACACTCAGCTCATCAAAGCAACACTAGGAAGTGGGCATATTTGTTATCTTAATTTTACAGTAAGGGAACTAAGAAAATTAAATAATTTCCCTGTATTAGTCTTCTCAGGCTACTATAACAAAATACCTTAGATTGGGTGGCTTATACAGTAGAAATTTATTTTCTTCCAGTTCTGAAAGCTAGAAGTGCAAGATCAAGGTCCCAGCTGCTTCAGTTTCAGGTAGGGTTTGCAAATAGCTGCCTTCTTGCTGCATCCTAGACAAGTGGAGAGGGAAAGGGAACTCTCAGGTGTCTCTTCTTATATAGATACTAACCCTATTGGACCAAGGCCTTACCCTAAATGACCTCGTTTAAATTTAATTACTTCCTTAGAGGTCCCATCTTCAAACACAGCCACACTGGGTGTTAGAATTTCAACATAATGAACTTCGAGGAGACAAGAACACTCAGCCCATAACATTCCCTTAAGGTCACACAGCAAGTTGTAGAGCCATGACTGAAAACCCAGCGGTCTGACTCCAGAGCCTGAGCTCTTAAACATACTACTCAATTTATATTGAGCTCCTTACAAGTAAGCTTTCACTGCACATTAAATCGATTAAAATTAATCATAGGTATTTTTCCCCATAGAATATATATATGTATATACATATACATACATATAGAGAGAGAGAGACAGAACGGGAATAGAAAAGAAAGCAGCCCCTTTATTGGGCCCTACTCAGCTCCTTGTTTCACAGGTTTAAGGAAGAAACTGAGGAAATAACAGTCGTTAGGAAAAATCCAGGCTGTTTCTTTGTATGTTACAACGAGTACAAAGTTTGCAGTGACGTGTGAAGTCCCCTCACACTCTCAGTCGACCTCATACCCATAGTCAGCCCGGGACTGTGTCCTGGAACCCTGGGCTGGAGAAAGCACCACTTTCTTTCCTGCTTCTTGGGGTGTTGATGACCACTTAGTGATAGAGAGCAAACAGTCATGGCCACAAGGCCAGCATGTCCGTGAAGACGGTGAGATGCTCACCTGGAATAATCCCGAGGGCTCGGCTCCACTCTGACAGTCTGTGAACAAACTGAAGGTAGAACGCCTGGAGGGGAGTTTTGGAGCACCAGCTCGAGATCCAGCACTTCCGGTCTGGCCTGCAGCCGCCGGAACAGCCTCTCTAGCCAGGAGGTCTCGCCTCCTCTCCGCACCGCCCAGCCTCTGCAATCCAAAGTAAAAGGGGCCAGTGTGAGCACATCTGCTAATTCTTCTCCTTCTGAAACCGCACCTCACATAGGGACTTCAACCCATAATCTTCCAAATGAAACCGCGCGGCTCATCTCAAGACTTAATGAAGCTCAGGTTCTTTATGTCTCGTTGCAGAAGGAATCCAGTGAGAGACAAAGCGATAGGTAAAAAGTAGATGTGTTAATATGGGATGCTTGTGAAGGATATAAGTGGACAAACAAGAGGGATACCCCGGAAACTAATTGGGCTACAATTTTATAATCAAAGGAAAAATGGGGAGAGGGAGAGGACCACCTCATGTCCCAGTACTCAGGTAAGTCCCCGGAAAGGCTTCACATAGGAAAGAATTCAAGAGCAAGCGACAGTAAAGTGAAAGCCCATTTATTTAGAGAGATACACATTCCATAGGCAGAATGCAATCCAGCCCTGGGTGAAACACATTCCACAGACAGCATGTGGGCCATTTCAGAAGGTGAGGGTGATCTGGTGCTGGGATGTAGTAGGTGGGGGTGGTAGTTTTTATGGGCTGGGTAATTTCATAGGCTGATGAGTGAGAGGATTATTCCAACTCTTATGGGGAAGGGGTGGGGTCTTCCAGGAATTGGGCCACAGGCCACTTTTTGGCCTTTTATGTCAGCCTTAGAAGTGCCATGGTGCCTGTGGATGTGTCATTTAGCCAATGAATCACCATAATGAGGCATAATGAGGCTCAAGGTCTCCTGGAAGTTGAATCTTCCGCAGCCTTGGGCCTAGTTGGTTCTAACCAGTTAATGTCATATCCTCAACAGCTATGCCATTCTTTTGATGGTTGTGCCCTGTTCCCTTCCCTCCTGTCTCACTTCCAGTTTTATTATAGTGGGGAAGAGAACATTCTATTACATTTTTGCCTACCTTGAAAACCATCCCATTTTTTTCTTTCATAAATTCATAGATACTCTAATGTGTCACACTAAGTCCTCTCTGTCCCATATCACTGGATATGTGCCACAGATAATGCCAAACAGATGTTTCATTTTTCAATGTGGTGAACCTTATTTCACAGTTTCTCAAATTGACTGGAACCGTTATCATTGGCAACAGCATTTCTGTTGACAGAAGTGCTCGATTGCCTTTATTTTTATCCATTCTCTCAGTCTTAAAAGCTTATATACTTCTACAGTTAACACACATGTCAATTCTCTCATTTGTGGAAAGCATTTAACAACACATAAATAAGTTTATTTCCTGTATCATTACTGAAAAATGCTAACATTCAGTAACTATTACTATATGGTTAAGTCAAATTACCCTTCATGCTTATAAATGTTACAACCATCTTTATCTCCTTTGGTGATTTTGAGACATTCTCTAATGTAATTGGAATTGACATTAATTCCACAAATAGAACTATCTCATGTAAAGCAGCTGAAATCCTAACATAATTATGAGATGATTTTATTAGATCTTATAAAACAAGCACATGGTTCTAGAGAAAGCAGAAGATTGGATTTCAGCAAGAAGAATTTAGAGTTAATATGATATTTCCCAATGGATGTTATTGTAAAATTTAAATTATAGAAGTTATAAAGTGTCCTTTTATAAAAATGTTAAAAACTTTCCTTAGCCATCTACAGAGTGTGAACTCTGGGGTGTCAAAAGCAATACAGTATTAAAGAAATGTATCCCTAAAGTGGGCTGGCTTTCAGCCACCATGTGATGCTACCATTATTTGTACTTATAGTAAACACATATTTGGTCTTTCTCCTCAGTTCCTAATGCAGACTTTCTAAAATCCTTGGAATTTCCTGAGTGATAGTGGTAATAGCAACATCTTTTGTTATTTATAGCAAGCCCATTTTAACTATAACTGGGTATATGTTAATGAGGTAACTCTTGCTGGGCCCCTAGGTAGCTACATGTTGGAGGGATAGTTGCCAGAGGAACCAATCATGTGATCAGAGGACTGGAACTTTCAGCCCTATCCTCACACCTTTGAGGAAGAGAGAGGGGCTGGACATTGAGTTCAATCACCAATGGCCAGTGATGTAATCAGTCATTCCTAAGTAATGGGAACACCATAAAAACTCGTAAATGATGGGGTTCAGAGTCCAAATTGCAATTCTCTGCTGATCCTGAACAATTTCATCTTTGCTGGAGAAATATCTGGCAGTCTATTTGTGTCAGGTCAACACTTCACTAGAGATTGCTTGAAACTATTGCCTTGGAGAATGTTTCAAAAGTAAGGCTTTCTCAAGTCTCACTATGACCTCGTCTTAAGCTCCATCTCCATTTTCTTCACTCAGGGCATACTCTTTGCTAAGTTCCTACAAAACCAACTCTATGTTTTCCCCTGAAGAAATCCTACCATACACCCTTCACTTAGCTCCTTCATTCATTTCAGAAGTTATGCCTCAAGAATTTTCCAGACTCCTTAAGTACCTATTGAAATTTGATTCATCTTTGGAAAGGCAGATCAAATGCCCCCTTCTCCACAAGAAGAGGGGAAAAATGATTGCTCTCATAATATTTTCATTGTCATTATTGTATGAAAGTTATTTATGTATAGATCTACATCCTTGATCTGATAGTAGTTCCTAGAGAGTAGAGACAGCTTTATTCATCAGTTAATAATTTTGTTTTTATTGCTTTTAAAAAATAAATTATGCAGAAATAGAGACACAGATGTAGAGAACAAACATATGGACACCAAGTGGGGAATGCGGGGAGGGTTGGGGGGGAATGAATTGGTAGATTGGGATACCAAATTGTACACTCTAAATATATGCAGTTTATTGTCTGTTAACTGTACCTCAATAAAAGTTCTTAAAAAATAAATTAATAAATTATGCAGGTTAGAAATTTATTCAATAAATATTTGCTGAGTTAAAATTTATCTTGGCTATTCTTTTAGGTTTTTAAGATTTTTATTAGCACAATCTTGATATAAGCTAATATGAAACAAATATGAGAATGTGATTCTGAGAGTCAGGCATTCTGGCACTCATAAATTCTTCTCTGTGTCTGAGTAGGTGTCCTTAGGCAAGTCATTTAACATTTCCATGCCATAGCTTATTGTTATATCACTTAGGGATACTAGTTCTTGACCATTTCATAGTAATCTCCTTAGGATAAAATTAAATAAGAATGTGTACGTGCTTCAAAAATATTATAGAGGACTGTATGAATGAAAATTATTACTACTTTACTTACTTTCATCTGCAATTTAAAAAAAATAATAATCGCTGATGATGGAGGGTAATAGTCATGCTCCTTGACTGCAAATATCTGAAATCCACCCTCAGTAAACAAAACAAATTTATGGAAAGGATAATAGGCAGTTCACAGAAACACTGGAAAGATATAAAGGATGAGAAGAAATAAAGGAAACCAAGGTGTAGCTACAATAGCATGTAGGAGCAGTCTAGATGGATGTTGTCATCTCTAACACCCTTTTAGCACTGGACACTTGCCCCTGAAAACTCACTGTGCAGCTCTATGAGTAAACTCAACTCCCTTATCTTTCCCTTCCCTTAATATTAAATGTTCCATTCGTAGTGTCCAGCCTATGATACTTGCCTACACTTTAGCTTCCAGGAAGTCAAAGAATTATCTAGTCCTTTCACTTCTGTAGTGAGAAGCAGGGTCCTGCTTACCACCACCATTAGGGTTATCCCACAGTAAGAAAGATGTTTGGATCCTTGTATGCTGAGCAGCCAAAAGCAATACATGCTCACTATAAGACTCATTTTCCCATAGGAAACTTTGAAATCATGTTAAATGTTCTATTTTGCATGAAATAATTGGAACTCATTATTGAATTTCCTATCAGGTACCCAATAAATTTACCTGAATGGAAATAATGGAAATATGTTTCAAAATAAGAGAGTAAATCTAAAAAATCTGATTACAGTATCATGACAAAGTCATTACACAGATTGGTAGCCAGCACTGTATGGAGAAGTAATTTTAAATAACATAAAATCTGGAAATGTATAATGAATAAACCTCCAACTGTATCAGAAATCAAATTAAAAACTTTTTTTTCACAATTGGAATCTTGGTTTAAATCCCTGCACCAAACTGGCAATTTTATTTAGCTTAAATGTAAGAGGGAGAAATATAAAAGAAGAAATTAGCAATATTAAAAACTATCAGCATAAAACCAGTTATGCTTTCTTTCAAATTCATGTATTATCTATGCTACAGAGCAAAAATATTTTGTATTATACAATTTTGTGTATTTTTGTAAGAGAATCCAAATGATTTAAATGGCTTTATATGGACCTGGAAAAAAATTTTAAAGCCCTTTATTAAATATGGGCATGGCCTAGACTGTTTTCTTTCAGAGGCTTTGAAACTACAGAAGAGCATAGATTGTCATGTCTTCATTGCGGTCCTGAGGCACAGTTTCAATGCTTGTAAATATAGGAATGGAAAGGGGGCCACCTCACCCAACATTGAGCTACTAAGTAAGCTTAGACACACAGATAGCCAAGAATTTGCATCTTCTTCAAAATAATTTCTCTCTTTTTAAGAAGTTCCTCCTGTGAAAAGTGAAACTTTTCTTCCGATTCAGACAACTCAGGTTTGCTTGCTTTCACATGAGCCAAAAAGTGAAAATATTCAGTCTTTGAAAAAAATTCTGCTAACGCAAACCACTGCAGAGTTTAATAAGTATTATCGTTCTCACTTTTTCCCTGAAGAGATTCAACACTATTATTGCCAGAATTTGCCCTAGATTTTTAGTCAGCTGCTGCAAGAGAAAAATAATACTGCCAATAGAGTTAATTAAAATTTGTGTTAATAAACTACAGCAGAGTGAAACAAAAAATGGCCAGTCATTTTCAAATATTTCTCATTGGCAGCAATTAACATTTATTTTTAAACATATGTAACCCCAAGTGACACCATCCATAATTTTCATCGTGACTTCTTTTTCCAAGAAAATCAGTTAACTTACTTCCTGATGCTTCACAGTATGTCAAGCCAGATAGCCTGTGAAGATGCGCTTTCTAAGTTAGGACCTGATAATGCCTCCTTAAATGATAATGTATTTCTAGGTATACTGTATTTCCCCTCAATTTCCTTTTATTAATTTGAGAGACAGAATTCTGTTTTATTTCTCCTTTTTTCTCTTCCCTACTTTTTTCTCACTCTCTCATTCTTCTAGGGCTGCCGTAACAAAATACCTGGATGGCTTAAACAACAGACATTTATTTTTTCACAGTTCTGGAGGCCACAAGTCCAAGATCAAGTCACCATCAGGCTTGGTTTCTGGTGAGAAGTCTCTTCTTGGCCTGCAGACCTTCTCCCTGTGTCCTCACATGGCCTTTCTCCTGTGTGCAAGAAGAGAGAGAGGGAGAATGAGCTTGGGTATCATTTCCTCTTCTTCTAAGGGAACCAAACCCTATCAGATTAGGGTTCCATCCTTATAACATCATTTAGCCTTATTTGCCTCCATAAGGGCCCTATCTCCAAATACAGTCACATTGAAACTTAGGGCTTCAACATATGAACTTTGATGAGACACAAATCAATCTGTAAACACTCCCGTCTTTGGTTTAGTTGAACTGCTAGAAAAAAGTTTTCCACATAATAAGAACCACAAACAAATTACATCTCAGCTTAAAAGCATTCCTTTTACAAATCTCAAGGGTCTTCAGCAGAAACCCAATAATAGCACAGAATTTTAGTTACTTATCACATATTGGAACATTAGAATTTTGAAAGTTAAAAAAGTTGTTTCCTAAAAATGACGAGGTCATTTACAAGATCATCATTTCAGAAAGCTGAGTTCTTTCCATTCCGAGTGCTCTTTTCCAATATTAAAGCCACTGCTAATGTTCATAGTAGAAAGACAAGAAAATAACATTCAGTAAATCCTCAGGTATCTACAAAATTAAAGTCAAATCCCTGTGCCCAAATTCTAGGCTGCCAAAATTTTTTTAAAAAATATTTTATTCAAGTATAGTTGATTTACAACATTGTGTTAATTCCTGCTGTACTGGAAAGTGATTCAGTTATACATATATATATGTATTATATATATATATACACATTCTTTTTCATATTATTTGCCATTATAGTTTATCACAGGATATTGAATATAGTTCCCTGTGCTATACATAGGAACTTGTTTATCTATTCTATGCATAATAGTTTGCATCTTCTAATCCTAAACTCCTAATTTATCCCTTCCCCATCCCCTCTCTGCCCTGGCAACCACAAGTCTGTTCTCTATGTCTGTGAGGCTGTTTCTGTTTCATAGATAAATTCATGTCATATTTTAGATTACACATATAAGTGACTTGTCTTTCTCTTTCTTACTTCACTTAGTATGAAAATCTCTAGGTCCATCCACGTTGCTGCAAATGGCATTATTTCATTCTTTTTTTGTGGCTGAGTAGTATTCCATTGTATATATGTACCACATCTTTTTTACCCATTCATCCATCAATGGACATTTAGGTTGTTTCCTTGTCCTGGTTATTGTGAATACTGCTGCTATGAACATAGGGGGTGCATGTATCTTTTCAAATTATAGTTTTGTTTCGGTGTATGCCCAGGAGTGGGGTTGCTGGATCATATGGTAACTCTATTTTTAGTTTTTTAAGGTACCTACATACTATTTTCCATAGTGAAGGCTGCCACAATTTTGACCTCCCACCTGGGGTGTCAGGGTCAGATGTCCCAGGTTCAAATCCCAACTCCATTTATTTTTAGCTGTACAACCTTGGATGAGTTACCTGACCTACAAGTCTCCTTTTTGCCCCCAGCTCATTTTTCTCCCCTCAGCCTCTCTCATTTCCAATCATACCAGTACATACCTAATTCTTTACCTTTGCTCCTGTCACTTCCCTACCCAGAGTGCTTCCTTCCCTACTCTAGCAGACTGTCATTCTTAAAGCACCTGCTAAATCTACTCCTTGCTTACTCCCAATTTTCTTTATTTTTTTTTATTTTTTATTTTTTATAAATTTATTTATTTATTGGCTGTGTTGGGTCTTTGTTGCTGCACACGGGCTTTCTCTAGTTGCTGAGAGCGGGGGCTACTCTTCATTGTGGTGCACAGGCTCCTCATTGTAGTGGCTTCTCTTGTTGTGGAGCACAGGCTCTAGGCGCATGGGCTTCAAATAGTTGCGGCACACGGGCTCAATAGTTGTGGCTCACGGGCTCTAGAGCACAGGCTCAATAGTTGTGGCGCACGGGCTTAGTTGCTCCGTGGCATGTGGAATCCTCCCAGAGCATGGCTCAAACCCGTGTCCCCTGCATTGGCAGGTGGATTCTTAACCACTGCGCCACCTAGGAAGTCCCCAATTTTCTTTAAATAATCTCTAAACATTTATTTATATATTTACCATAAATCTAGCTCTCTGATGTCCTCTCAACAGATTCTGCTCACTTATTTTGGTTCCTACCAGCCTGTGATTCACATGTTATACACCATCTCCCCACTTAATTCATGGACTCCACTCACTTTTTTTGATCACCCACAGTACCTAGCAGAGTGTACAGCACAGAGTAGATACTCAGTAAATATCTGATTGTTCTGTATTATGTTCAGCTTATGTATGCAAGTTATTTATGAATATTTTAACTACCCCCCCCTCCCCGCTCCAAGCTCTCAGCTTTCAGCTTTCAGAAAACAGGAATATTCTATTTTTGGACATCTAGCATAGTGCCTTGGAAATAGCAAAGACTTCAGAAAAAAAATGTGGAATGAAGATTTTCTCTCATTATCAGCATCTTGGGTGTAGCTAAGGAGACCAAGGAAAATGGGAAAAGCTGACCAGTGAGTGGTACCTTGAGGAGAATGGAGAGGAAAGAAATAAGGGGAGTGGCCAAAGGCTTCAAAGGAAGGTGGTGAGAAATCCTAGCACAGGCTCTGGGTTTCATGATTTCAAGTCCCCTATAAGGAAAAGAAAGTAGACTGCTCAACTGTGAAAAATCTCTAATGAGAACAGAATCATAAATAGTTTAAGTAAATTGTCCCATTTAAATGACACTTTGTGAATAATGATTTTTTCTCACCAATAGAACCAAGACTATTGTATTTTTTTTTAATAAATTTATTTATTTATTTTATTGGCTGTGTTGGGTCTTTTTTGCTGTGTGCAGGCTTTCTTTTTAGTTGCGGTGAGTGGGGGCTACTCTTCCTTGTGGTGTGCGGGCTCCTCATTGCCGTGGCTTCTCTTGTTGTGGAGCATGGGCTTTAGGCACGTGGGCTTCAGTAGTTGCAGCACATGGGCTCAATAGTTGTGGCTCACAGGCTCTAAAGCCCAGGCTCAGTAGTTGTGGCACACAGGCTTAGTTGCTCCACGGCATGTGGGATCTTCCTGGAGCAGGGATCGAACCCAAGTCCCCTGCATTGGCAGGCGGATTCTAAACCACTGCGCCACCTAGGAAGCCCAAGCCTATTGTATTTTATCTTACAATTTAAAAATATTTTTTTAATGCTTATGTTTCTCATATGTATAAATTAATTCCTGGAATTTTCCATTATGTCCAAGTGGCTCTAAGAGGTCTAAAAGAATCATGATCCTCATCTTTAAACATAATTAGCTAATTGCCAAGTGAGGGGAAATACGAATTTTCTAGGCATTGTATGTGCTATTGTCCTATAAATGGCAAATTCAAGCAGAAAGAAATATTCAAAAGTATGTCTTCAAGCATGATTTTTTTTTTAATGTGCCCAAGTTCTATATGGGGAAAAATTTACCAGTCAGCCCAGTTTAGCACTATTTTAGCAACTACTCCCAGCCATCTATGACGCTAATATTTAAATACTAGCCATAGCTCTAGTCACAAAGTTGATAGTGATCTTTAAGCGTAAGCAGTGTGGAAAGGCCAGGGTACACATATATAAAACTCATCATAGCTGGCTTGTGACTGCTCCAGCCTCTCAGCCCATTCCTCTCTATTTCTCCCAATTTTATGATACTTTTCCCTCCTTCCATCTAGTGTACTCTTGCTCTCTTTGCTCTTCTTCCATCTACCAGAAACTGCTAATGGGGAAAAAAAAATTATACCTTAGTTTGAACTTGAATCAAAATGTCCCCTGTCCCAGAGACATTTATATTTAATTCTCTTTTCTCATTATAGAAGAAAAAGTGATCCCATATGAAATTAATTTCTGCACCAGGAATTAGGTGTTGGTATTTTCTTCACAATAAATAAGTAAATATGCATGTTACGGCTTCAGAAGAAAATAGGTATCCTTTCAAACACCATTTGCTATGAAAATATGTATCTCAGCCCTCTTCCTCAGCGAAATCCTTCTAGAGAGCTTTAATCTGCTGAGGTCTCTCAGCACACAAAGATTCAGATAGATTCTGAAAGAACAGAGTACTTTTAAAAAAAATGAAAAGTGTAATCCCTAGATCTGGTCTCCTATTTCTCTGGGTCAGTGATGCTCCCAAGTATCAAATGATTTGCTGAAACACTAATAGCAGCAGGAAAATTTAAGAAAACTTCTCAGGTCATTAAAACTTCTAGGAGGCCTGAAGGCATTTTTCACCTCATCTCTGAGACTACTCTAAAGTCTTCTTTATTAAACATAGTCTTCAAAATGCAAAGAAAATGTCAAATATATAAAATTCCCTTCATAACATATCACTGGACTATTAGGTGTCAAAGACTGTCTCACTTTTCAATGTTCTACTTTTCGATACAATGATTACTGCTGCATAGAAAATACATAATTAGGTTTCATACCCTCGTAAAGAGAGAATGTAAAGGAGACTTTGAAAAAAAAAAAAAAACACTTGTTTTCCCTTAGTTTATTTTGGTTTATTTTTCAGTAAATGTCAAGATCAAACTATACCTGGAAAGAAAAAAGTTAGGCATATTAAATGTTTGTCTACTTTTCAAGTATAAGAAATTTATGACTAAGCCTGGTTGAGAGTCAAAAGAATTGTGTTGTGAACATCAGTTTAAGCCATTGCAATTTTGTGTCTTCACTTTGCCCAAGGATTCATCATGACTCTCTAGCCTCAATCACAAGTTCAACTATGAAAAGAAAAATACAAATCCAGAGGCTGAGGGTTAATAATGTAAGACAACATCTAATGAAACATTTCTGTAGCAACATACAAACATCTGTATTGTCTTGAATATACACACACACACAGAGATATTTATAAATAGCCTTACATAAAGTCACAATGATGAGACTTTCATAAACAAAAAGAAACATGGAAAAATGCATTCTCTGTCCCTCTAAGTACCTGAAAAGCATATAAGACATTAAACAAACCTGGCTTTCCTCCCTGAACATTTTATAGATGCAGTTGCTGTTTCAGCACAAATCCTTTAAAAAGCCAGTTCTGAGTAAGGATCTCTGTATCTTACAGATAAGAGTATAAATCATCTCTTAGAAAACAATACAGTGCACTCAAATCTGTCAAGCTTATAGCACATAGAGTTGTGCAAATGTGATTACCTTTCACTTTCTCCATTGAGAAATGCCTGGAGGGGTACTGGCCCACAATTTCAGCCTGGAAAATGGTGTCATCTACTTCTAATAGAGAAGTATAGTTTCTACAGCAATATAGTTTCTATACAGAGGAAAAAGATCTTCAACACTTAGAGTCTGATGAAGTGTTGCTGTTTTTTTCCAGTCAGTTTCACAGTAGCTTACATTCAAAAGCGTAACTTATGTTTAAAGTGAAATACATAATATTATTAAAAACTATCTATATACATAAGTCTATATTTTATGGAAACTAAAAGGCTTATTAAAGTAATTGGACCCATAAAATAAAGTTTCTTATTCTTACCATCTGACTTAAGTCACTATTTAAATGTGTAGTTTCCTAAAGCCATTTCATATCACTGCTATAGAAGAATGTGGTTTAGAATTTAGAAAGTGTCCTTGGCAAAATGCATCCCAAGAATAAACTAAGATTTAAAAGTAAATTTATTTACAACATAGAAGTATTATAAACTACTTGAGAACAGTCATCCTCATAATCAGAGTAGACTATTTTGTATTTTAGTGCACATGTGAGTGGTAGCAGAAGATTTTCTTCTTCAGCAAAAATAGTTCCCTTATGTCTCATGCATTCATTCATTTATATTAATTCAACTTAACATTTATTGAACCCCATAATTATGTTAGGTTTCTACTAGAGGAAAAGTGATATAAAAATCACAGTATAATTTGATGAGTTTGATAATAACAAAATGTGTGAGATGTTATGGAGAAAAGAGAGAATGATTTAACCTGCCCAGGTGAAGAACAGAGGGAATAGAGAAAGAACATCACAGGGGCTATTTAAGGTGGGTTATGAAAGATGAGTAAGCATTCTCCAGTTTATAAGTGTAGAAACCATGATATGCAAAGACCAAAACACAGGAATCTCTGGAAAGAGCAATATTGTGAATCTGAATACATTGATTGCAAGGGCAAAAAATAAGGTTGGAAAGATAGTTGATACAAGATTGGGGAGACGTTTGTATACCATGATAAGGAGGTTGTTTTTTTACCCATTGGGGGAACAGGCAATTGTAAGGAGCTTGTTTATAGATGAATAATGATAAGATCTTTATTTGAATGTCATGGACTGGACCTCGTTGATATTGCAGTAGAAGGACTAGGTCATTGCAATTATCTGACTGAATAGCCCGAGAACCACAAAGAAAGCAGGAGGAAAATGTAGACTATGAATCTGGAGGCAAGTGATAAGGCTGAAATAGTAAGAGACTATACAGCATTTGGTAACTTCTTAGAGAATATTAAGAAAAGTTTAAATGAAAGGTGATTCTAAGGTTTCTAAAAGGAATAGGAAGATGAATATGGTATTAATTGAGATTGAAGATAGAAGAGATTATTGAGTGTGGCAAAATACTGCCTAGAGTTTGTAACCTACAGTGTTTTTGGTATTTCTGAAAGGACATTGAGGCACTTGGATAAGCCAGTCCACAGGAAGGGATCCCTTACATTAATGGGATTTAATTATTTTCTGACAGGCAAGCTGAGCTAATAAAGAGCCCTGGCTGAGGGACAGTCAACAGGTGGGGAAGGATATCCAATCTTGAATGAAGGCTCTAAAGATGTGCTTTACCATCATTGCAATGCTCACACACACACACAAAAGCTTTACAGAAACTTGTATAGTGCCTGTATTCATAATAAGCCAAAACTGGAAACTATCCAAATGTCCTTCAAGTGATGAAGGAACATATAAACTGTGGTACATCCATACAATGCATACTATTACTAGCAATAAGAAGGAACGAGATTCTGATATATGCAACGATATGGATGATTCTCAAATGCTTTGTGTGAAGGGAAACAAGTCAAATTCAAAGGGCTAAATGTTATAATGGTTCTACTTAAATGAGATTAAATGATCAGCACGGGGGAGTTTTTGGCAGTGACGGAACTGTTCTTGATTTTGGTTGTTACATAACTTTATGCATTTGTAAGTTATAGCTCCATAAAAATGTGGAAAATAAAGTTTTAGATTAAAAAAATTATCATACCTTTACCCAAAAGCATCTATTATAAATATGTCAGAAAATTTTGTTTCATAGAAAAAGGGTTTTGGCATGCTGTTAAAAAAATAAACATTTTATTATTGTAATCTTTTCAATTTTTTAAAAACTTTTGGCTGCACTGGGTCTTCATTGCTGTGCATGGGCGTTCTCTAGTTGTGGTGAGCAGGGGCTACTCTTCGTTGCCGTGTGCACTCTTCTCCCCGCGGTGGCTTCTCTTGTTGCAGAGCATGGGCTCTAAGCAGGCTCGAGCTTCAGCAGTTGCAGCATGCAGGCTCCGTAGTTGTGGCATGTGGGTGCTAGAGCACGCAGGCTCAGTAGTTGTGGCGCATGGGCTTAGCTGCTCCGTGGCATGTGGGATCTTCCCAGACAAGGGATCGAACCCACATGCCCTGCATTGGTAGGTGGATTCTTAACCACTGCTCCACCAGGGAAGTCCTAATAATGTAATTTTGAAGGCTTCTCTGATGACTAAAACATAAATCACTGAATGATACTGCAGACTTCTATTTCTTCTATATTAAGAGTACCTTAAATCGTTGAACTTTAAACTAAGGTTTACTGAGTTTCCTGAAGATATGCTGTTTCCTTCAAACTGTGTCCACGAATATCATAAGAAAATGTTCTATGTGAATGTAATGAGCACGAGCTTGCGGCAAGCATAGAAATGTTTCCTAAAGACTGTAGAGGGTGATTAACATTTTAAAGTTTCAGAAATGAAACCGACTTTTTAATTTTAATTTTTAAGTACTTTTAGAAATTAAAAGGGACAAAAATAACAAAAAAGATGTATGTGTGTATCACTGAGTTTGCCCAAATGTTTACATCTCTCATAAAAAGTATAATCATAATAATCAGGAAAATTATATTGGTAAAATACTATTATCAAATCTAAAGACCTCATTCTAATTTTGCCAATTGATAAGTAATATCCTCTTTCTCTTCCAAAATAATCCAGGAAGACATCTATTTAATTGTCATATTTTCTTAGTCTACTTTAATCTGGACCATTCTTCATTCTTCCTTTTTTTTTTTTTATGACCTTGATATGATTGCGTACTGACCATTTATTTTACAGAATGTTCTTCAGTTTGGGTTTGTCTACTATTTTCTCATTATTGAACCAAGTTTATACTTCTTTTTTTTTTTTTTTTTTGTAAAAATACCAGGGAAGTGATCATATGAGGAGACACATGATGTCAATTTATTTATCACTGCTAGTGTTTTCTATGGTTCTTCACTATAAAGTTACAATTTTCCCATTGTATCTTGCAGGAAGATACTTTGAGACTATGTAAATATCCTGTCTCTCATTACTAATTTTAGCACCCATTGATGATTCTTGTCTGAAAACATCCTTTAGTGTATATCTATTTCTATCATTCCTTCTACATTTGGATTACACGACATTGAAGTGCTTTCTCTTCCCTCTCTATTTATCCATCTGTTTACTTATGTATACTAGAAAGTCTCATAAATTCTTATTTTATTGTATGGATTATAATCCATTAATAACATTATTTTGTTGTTCATATTGCCATAGATGTGGCCATTGAGAGTCACTTCAAGATGGCCCCTGTGTCTTTTTGATACATCTCAATCATTTTTCTGAACATTTCCTTAACTGCTCCAGCCATAGCATCAGGCATTTTTCCAAGGAGCTCATTTCTGCACCAGGCATTTTTCCAAGGAGCTCATTTCTTTTATTGAAGACCAATATTTAGAAACCAACGTTGTTGAGAGGTGTTCTTATTTGTTCTGGTGTGTCATTGCTTCCAGACCCTTCCAGGGTCAGAGCTAAGAAACATATACCATGTGCATGAATCATTAGTGCATACTATTCCTCCAGTTCTAATTCACTGACAATGGCCCAGCCGTTGTATCCTCCTGTTGACCATATACAATCTCACATAATACCAATATCAGAAAAGGTTGCTCTGAGACCATGAGATTTTGCTTATGATTTTTTCATGCATTTGAACAATTTTTGTATTGTCAAATTTTATCAAGTTTTTTTTTTTCTTATTGCCTCAGATTTTACAGTTGTTGGACCCCCTAGTATCTACTCTGTTGGACAGAAGTCAGGGTACCTGACAGCTTGACCAAAACTGAGGTAGAGAAGGAGCAGATACCCAAATGAAAACCCCCACTTTCTTAGATTTTCACTCAATTCACCTCCAACAAATATCCAAATCCTATGACAGTTTCTTTCTAACACTTTCTGAGATACCCCATGGTTCCCCATACTGTGTATTCTCCCTGAATACAACAAATAATAAACCAATCTTGTCAATTATAGGAGTGTTCCTCATGGTCTCTGCCTGAAGGGCTCTGACAGCAACAAGATTTATTCTAGCCTTCCCCCTCTCCTTAACTCTAACTCCTTTCTCAGACAGAGAGAAATCTGGCTCTCATGCTGCACAATATATTTGTTTATGCATGTAACCCTAGCATACATACAAAAGAGTTTCAGGATTGCTTACCTATACACTTATGAAAAACAATTCTACTAACTGGAGTTCAATATTTGTGTACAGTTCTCTTAATCTTTAGCTTTAGAGTGTATTTGTCAAAATATCGTTGTTCTAAGTTACCTAGGTTAATTTTTTTCTTCCTCTTTCTCACTCTCTCTGTGGTTATGCTATTTATTGTAATTTACTTAGGGTCATTTGTTTCTGTTTGTTTTCCAAGTTGGGTTCCTTATATCAATATTAATTTTAATAATTTATTTTTGAGTATATAAAGCATTGGTATGTTTCTAAAGGTCAGAAATGAAGCAAAAAGTATATTCAGAGAAGTCTTACCCTCATCCCTTCTACACTATTTTAATTGTCCCTTCCTTCTATGCCACTTTCACCTACTTTTTCTAAGGTCTATATCAGTAGTTTTCATTGTATGTCTTCAGTGTTTCTTCTTCCTCAAATGAATAAACACATGTATATATGTATCTGTTCTTATTTCCCTTTCTTTCTTTCATGAATGATAGTCTGCTCATTTGTAGAGATACCAGCTTAATAATATATCCTGGGAGGTTGTTTTTTTGTTTGTTTGCTTTTTGAAAATTTCATAATACATCCTGCAAATTGCTACATAGCAGTTTTAGAGAGCTTTTTTTTTTTTTTTTTTACAGGTACATTATACTCCACTGTGCTGATGAACATAAATCATTTAACCAATTTCTTTTGTTTCCATAGTCCACAATTTGAAACAATGCTAAATAACTTTGTACATATGTATCTTTATATTACTGGATACATAGCTTCAAGGAAAAGTCCTTTAAGTGGGATTATTGAGTCTAAAGGTAAAGGAATACATATCAATAATTTTGTTAGATGTTGACAAATTCCCATCTGGTAGAATTATGTTCATTTGCATTTCCACCAGCAATATACGTGAGTGCTGACTGATTCACAGCCTTGCTAACAGAATCTGGTCACACTTTTTAATTTTCACCAATTGGGAAAGGTTATAAATGGTATCACAGTGTAATTTTAACTTTGTTTTCTAATTAGGTCTAAAGTTGGATGCCTTTTTATGTTTTTGTTTTGTTTTGTTTTATTGTTTTTTAGACAAGTTTACTGAGGAATAATTGAGATACAAAACACTGCACATATTTAATGTATACAATCTGATGAGTTTAGACATATGCATATGCACAAAACAGTCACTGCGATTAAGGTAACAGCCATATTTATCACCTCCAAAAATTTTCCTCTGTCTCTTTTTTGGTTTTTTGGTTCTGTTTTGTTTTGTGTTCTGTAGTAAGAACACTTAATAAAAGATCTACTCTCTTAACAAATCTGCAAGTGCACATTACACATTGTTGACCACATGCACTGTGATGAATAGCAGATCTCTAGAACTAATTCATCTTGCATAACTGAAAGTTTATACCCACTGAACAATAACTGCCCATTTTTCTCTCCCCTGGCCTCTGGTAAACACTGTTTTATTCTCTGCTTCTATGAGTTTGACTATTTTAGGCACCTCATATAAATAAATTACACAGTATTTATTCCTACTGTGGCTGACATTTCACTTGTCCTAATCTCTTCCAGGTTCATTGCTACAACTCACTAGCAATAATAACAATAATAACAATAATAATTATTTTAAAATAAAGAACTTGAATACACATTTCTCCAAAAAAGCCATCTAATGAATATGCATGTGAAAAGATACTCAATATTACTAATCATTAGGGAAATGCAAATCAAAATCACAATGAGATATCATCTCACAGCAGTTATCAAAACAATAAAAGGTAAATGTTGGCAAAGATGTGGAGAAATTGGAAATGTTTTAATGTTTAAGGGCTATTTTTATTGCAAACTATTTATATCTTCTCCCTCATTTCTACCAGGATTTTCCCCCCTTCTAATTTTAAAAGTTTTTTATGAATTAGGGCTATTAACCCTTTATATGTGATATATCTTGAAAATATTTTCTCCAAGTTTATTAAATGTCTTTGATTTTGCTTATGATTTTTTCATGCATTTGAAAATTTTTGCATAGTTAAATTTATCAAGGTTTTTTTTTTTTTTTTCTTATTGCCTCTGATTTTATAATTGCTGGACCCCTAGTAGCTACTCTGTTGGACAGAAATCAGGGTACCCAACAGCTTGACCAAAACTATGAGGTAGATAAGGAGCAGGTACACAAATGAAAATATATTGGGCAGACAGGAGCGGCAAATATCTATTACAGAAAAATCTCAGACTGGGTAGCTCCAGCTCCTCTCTTCCTTTCCTAATCCACACCCATTCTAGTCCCCTATGCTTATTCCATTCTTCACACGTGAAGATTTCTAAGACCAACCTCCCATTTGTGCCAAATGGCAGCATAGTATTTACACAGCTGTACAAAGAGATTCATCAGTCCCTAGAGCAAAACTTCAATGGGGAAGAAAACCAACCCAGAATTGATGTTGATGCTTTTATTACTTGAAGTGTTACAAAAACAGCCAGTGAAACCAGCACTTTGGTTCTTTCTCACTACCCATGAACTGAAAATGCTCTCAATTCTGAATCATCCAGGCCCCGTTTTCATATCCCTTGCACACTTTTATGATCTCAAAAACTGCCTCCAGAAGAGAAAATGGCACAACATCAATTTAATATCTGAAAGTTGAAGGGGATACCAGACTTGTAATGGCTAATGCATTCTGAAAAGTAAAACACTGTGTGTGAATACCCTGACCTTCCAAAATTTAGACTTGTTGGCATTTATTTCTCTCTTCATCTCTAGATTGTAAGGCCATAAACAGAAAGTGAGGAATGAGTATTCAATAAAGCAAAGAGATAAGAAGATATTTAATAGAAAATTCAAAGCTTACAATCAACAAGATTCCTGATACAGTAAATGGAAGTAGAAATAGTTTGGTTTTTTTTTCCCTTGTATCTTTTTAAATCTCATAGAAAGAAAAGTTAGGCTACTGTATATGAATTTTAATACAAAATTTGGATAAGATGATATTCTTCTTTGTTCATGTAATTTTTCATTTTGTCATAACTTAAATACTAAAATTATTCACGAAAGTCCAATATTCTTCATTTAATCTAACGGAATTTTACATCACTTTTATTCTATTTTTTCACTGTTGATACCAATCAGCATATGTCTCTACTTTGCATTCAAAAAGGAAGAAAGGAACTCAGGAATAAAATGAATTAAATAAATACAATTTTTCAAAAGAAAGGAAAACTAACAATCATTAAGTACCTAATCCATGCCTCATACATTTGTATATGTGCGTGTTTGTGTGTGTTCTATAACTCATCTAATAATCCCTTGAGGAAAATATGTTTATCGCTACTGTACAGATTACAATATTGATGTGCAGTAGTAATAACTGGCTGCCCCAAAGTCAGACAGCAAATAAGCAGCAAAACTAGGACTCTAACCCAGTTTCTCTGATTCCAAAACGATGTGTCTAACTTGAAAGAGTGGAGAGTTTCTTTTTAAGTTTTGTTTGTAATTATTTTGTCTTAGAGATAAATGATCGTGTCAACCAGTATATTTACATTACCATTTTAAGGGTGGATAATGTAATCCCATATTCATTAGTAACTACCGACAGCTAAGTTAGGCTAGTTCCCAACTGCATTACACACGTACGCAGGCTCCATGCTGCCTCCCACGCCCACGATTTCAGCAGGGCTTTAGTAGACCGTTTCATGCACAGCGCCTGCCTCACCTCAAACACAAGCTGCAAAATCTCTGATTTTTCTGATTCAGGGAGCAGCCGGGTACACAGCTTAAATTGTACACAAGCACAGCCCAGAATTATGGGAAGTTAATTTCCCCAAGGTCAACTCTCAACTAAGGGTAGTGTGAATCAGGGGACTCAGACTGATCTCACACAGATTAAGTTCCATTTGCCCATGGAGGTAACAAACCCTCTTTAGCTTTCCTCCTTTCCCTGCTTTATTCTCCTCACTCTCTCATTTCTGCTTCCCAGGATCTTCTCCCAAATAGGCCACTTGCATCCAAATCCTTATTTCAGTCTATGCCTTCAAGGAAACTCAAACTAAGACAAAAATGGTGTTATGGATTTTATAATAAGAAATATCAAATCAGGCAAAACATGAAGCCCTGTGTGCAGCAATCTTGGGACTTCGTGAGTCAATAAGATGTAAGCACATACCCACTCATGTGACAAATCTAGGAAAGATGATTCATTCAAAAGTAAACATTGACACTTTACCATTGGAAATAATATTTTGGACAGTTTGGACAATAATATTTTGGATTTAACACCAAAAGCATCACTGAAGGAGCTTGTGTAGAACAAGGCAGGGCCAAAAATAGAGAGCTGGGAAATAAGGCATCCCTTGGTCATAATAACTTCCTAACTGGACCCCCTACCTCTAGCCCTTCAATTCCTCTTAATTAATCTGTCTAGACTTCAATGTAAGAGAAAAAAAATCACAAAGGAAAAGCACCACAATTAAACTGTTTTAATATTGTGGAATTCATGATAGATATAGTTGAAAATTTTTTAATACAGAAATGCACTAGGAAGAAGGAATGTCAAGTACAACTGTACAAAGAGCTAATACTTATGTTACATGAATTGACAGTAAGGATTTTAATCCAGAAAGAACTCAATGGACAAAACTCGTAGTGCTATGGGGCAGGACCTCGTGGGGCCTCCTGGGCACAAAAGCCTTTCCGTGTCCCCTATTTCTCAATTACAGGAAATAGGCTTCATTCACCCTGCTTGACCTTCCTTAGTTCCAAGGAGCAGGTTCAAACAGTTGCTAATTAGGGAAGGGAGGGAATCCAGAGACACGGCAGGAACAGTCAAGAGAAACAATAGTGCAGCCTTGGGGCAAGGTCCTGGTTCCCCATCAAGGGATATACTTACCCATATCTTTGAGCTGTTTTGCAGATACTGAAGCTCCCACTAGGTGGGAGAAATTAACTGTATGCGGCCCACAAGCATGTAGACTCCAGACCGGTTGGAACCAGAAGGTTGATGATGCTGACTCCCATTTATCTCACCACCAACCAATGAGAAGAATGTCCATGAGCTGAGCATATTTTCTTTGAACCATTACTATACAACTTCTCACTACCTCCTCCAAGTTGGGAAACACAGTTTTGAGGATGTTAGCCTGCTGGGGCCCCCTTTGCCTGGCAAAGCAATAAAGCTATTCTTTTCTACTTCACCCAAAACTCTGTCTCTGAAAATTAATTGGGTGTCGGGGAACAGAGGCCAGATTCGGCATCAGTGGAGATAATTTTTTTATCTAAATGCGCTTACCCAACAAATATTTTTGACGCTTCTAACCTGATTCATCTTTTACATTGATGTTTGCTTTTTGCCAGTTTTCTTCTCCTTCTGCCTCCTCCTCCTCCTCCTGCCTTATTTCCCAACTCTCTGTTTTTGGCCCTGCCTCGTTCTACACATGCTCCCTCAGTGATGTCATCCATATAAATATTTTCAAATGCCGTGTATACAAATGACTTTAAAACCTTTAGTTCTCTCCCAAGTCTGCAAGCACATAAAACTCAGTGTGCCCAAAGCACCTTTCACCTCCTAACTGAACTACCAACACAAGTGTAGTTTTCTCTACCTCCAGCAATTTGTCACTCTCAAATCTCTCCTCCTTAAGACTGACAAAGGGACCTTTCTAAAGTAGAAATCATCAGCCTAAAATGCTTCATTAACACCATCATTGCCTACATGACAATATCCAGTACCTAAGCTGTGCACACAGGGCCATTTATCATCTCTGTCCAATATGAGTGGAGCTGAGCCTTCTTCATACTACCTTGTTGCATTATAATGACTGGCAGTTCCCAGAATTTAGCAGACTTCCATGCCCTTGAACAAGCTCTTCCCTGTGTCTGTAATTCCTTCTGCTTTCACATAACTAGTTAAAATCAACACAGTTTCAAGACTTGGTAACAGCATCACTTCCTTTATATATTTTAAAAAAAGGAACCATTTTGACCCTTTAGGAATTTACCATAGCAATTCTCTCACTGTACCTAGCTGCTATAGCAACTGCTGCCCACTTGTTTTATTTCTCATCTAATCTCACATAAAATGTAAATTTCTTTAAACAAGGGATCATCTCTATGCTGTGCCGCTTTTAAAAGAAGGAAAAAATTATAAATATTAAATAACTCATTTCAGTGATTTTAATCATTAAAAAACTTAGAAACTCTCTAACTAAGCATCAAATAATAAAGTCTTAAGATATAACGTATCTAGCAAAACAATATAACCATTAATACGACTTATGAAAATCATTCAACACGGAAAATATACATAACATCAATTTTAGCATTAAATCAAAGACATAAATATATCTACACATTTTTTTAAGCTCTTTATTGGAATATAATTGCTTTACACTCTTGTATCAGCTTTTGAGGTATACCAAAGTGAATCAGCTGTATTTATACATATATCCCCATATCCCCTCCCTCCTGTGACTCCCTCCCACCCTCCCTGTTCTGGCCACCTAAGGCATCACCCATCATCGAGTTGATCTCCCTTTGTTATACAGCAACTTCCCACGAGCTATCTATTTTACAGTTGGTAGTGTATATATGTCTATGCTACTCTCTCACTTCGTCCCAGTTTCCCCTTCACCCCCCGCCCCCCCCAACCCCGTGACCTAAAGTCCATTCTCTGCATCTGCATCCTTATTCTTGCCCTGTCACTGGGTTCATCAGTACCATTCTTTTTTTTTAGATTCTGTATATATGAGTTAGCATACAGTATTTGTTTTTCACTTTCTGGCATACTTTACTCTGTATGACAGGTCTATCCACCTATTGCATATAGCTCCATTTCATTCCTTTTCATGGCTGAGTAATATTCCATTGTACATATGTGCCACATCTTCTTTATCCATTCATCTGTTGATGGGCATTTAGGTTGCTTCCATGTCCTGGCTATTGTAAATAGTGCTGCAATAAGAATTATGGTACATGTTTCCTTTTGGATTATGGTTTTCTCTGGGCTATACCCAGTAGTGGGATTACTGGATCATATGGTAGTTCTATTTTTAGTTTTTTAAGGAACCTCCAAACTGTCTTCCATAGTGGCTGTACCAACTTACATTCCCACCAACAGTACAGGAGAGTTCCCTTTTCTCCACACCCTCTCCAACATTTGTTGTTTCTAGATTTTTTTGATGATGGCTATTCTGACTGGGGTGAGGTGATTCCTCACTGTGGCTTTGACTTGCATTTCTCTAATAATTAGTGATGTTGAGCATCTTTTCACGTGTTTGTTAGCCATCTGCATGTCTTCTTTGGAAAAATGTCTATTTAGGTCTTCCGCCCATTTGTGGATTGGTTTATTTGGTTTTTTTTTTTGGTATTAAGCTGCAAGAGCTGCTTGTATATTCTGGAGATTAATCCTTTGTCCGTTGCTTTGTTGGCAAGTATTTTCTCCCATTCTGAGGGTTGCCTTCTTGTCTTGTTTATGGTTTCTTTTGCTGTGCAAAAGCTTTTAAGTTTCATTAGGTCCTATTTGTTTACCCTTGATTTTATTTCCATGATTCTAGGAGGTGGGTCAAAAAGGATCTTGCTTTGATGTATGTCATAGAGTGTTCTGCCTATGTTTTCCTTTAGAAGTATTGTAGTGTCTGGCCTTACATTTATGTCTTTAATCCATTTTGAGTTTATTTTTGTATATGGTGTTAGGAAGTGTTCTAATTTCATTCTTTTGCATGTTGCTGTCCAGTGTTCCCAGCACCACTTATTGAAGAGGCTGTCTTTTTTCCATTGTATATTCTTGCCTCCTTTGTCAAAAATAAGGAGCCCATATGTGCTTGGGTTTACCTCTGGGTTCTCTAATCTGTTCCATTGATCTACCTTTCTATTTTTGTGCCAGTACCATACTATCTTGATCACTGTGGCCTTGTAGTATAGTTTGAAGTCAGGAAGCCTAATTCCACCAACTCTGTCTTTCCTTCTCAAGATTGCTTTGGCTATTTGGGGTCTTTTGCATTTCCACACAAATTATAAGATATCTTGTTCTAGTTCCGTGAAAAATGCCGTTGGTAATTTGATAGGGATTGCATTAAATGTGTAAATTGCTTTGGGTAGTATAGTCATTTTCACAATGTTGATTCTTCCAATCCAAGAACATGGTATGTCTCTCCATCTGTTTGTATCATCTTTGATTTCTTTCATTAGCATCTTATAGTTTTCTGCATACAAGTCTTTTGCCTCCTTAGGCAGGTTTATTCCTAAGTATTTTATTCTTTTTATTGCAATGGTAAATGGGAGAGTTTCCTTAATTTCTCTTTCTGCTTTTTCGTTGTTAGTGTATAAGAAGGCAAGAGATTTCTTCACATTAATTTTGTATCCTGCTACTTTACTAAATCCATCGATTAGTGCTAGCAGTTTTCTGGTGGAGTCTTTAGGGTTTTCTATGTATAAGATCATGTCATCTGCAAAGAGTGACAATTTTACTTCTTCCTTTCCAATTTGTATTCCTTTTATATCTACACCTTGATTAACACTACATAGTATATATATACGAACACAGTGTCTATAAAGAAAAATGAAAATTTAAGACATTTTGTATAACTGAGTGGTGATATTTCAGGCAACTTCCTTCTTTGCTCTTTATGTCTTGGTTGTTATTTTATGCTATTTGCATGATAAATAAAGAGAAGAAAAAATGCTGATAAAAGCACAACAAAAAAACATACTCCATGGGGATGGATCAGGGAATGAGGGAATTTCAAAATGCCCTTTTGTCATAAAGACACTTTCTTTATATGGTAGTCCTGAAAATATTTGTCAAGTCCCTAAAAGTCAGTGAACCCAGGAAAATCACTTACTGCTTTCCAAAGCCACGCATTCAATGGTAGATTGACTTGTCAATACCCCCAAATCAATAGTGCCTTAGAGTCACCTCCCCACAATTACACAAGGCCAGGAAAAGGAAGAAATCAATTTTGCAAGTTCTGGTGTAAAAGCAATACACGACAAACCCACAGCAAACATCATTCTCAATGGTGAAGAACTGAAAGCACTCCCACAGTGATCAGGAACAAGACAAGGGTGTCCACTCTTGCCACTACTATTTAACATAGTTTTGGAAGTCCTTGCCACAGCAATCAGAGAAGAAAAAGAAACAAAAGGAATCCAAAATGGAACAGAGGAAGTAAATCACCACTGTTTGCAGATGACTTGACACTATACATAGAAAATCCTAAAGATGCCACCAGAAAACTACTTGAGCTAATCAATGAATTTGGTAAAGCTGAAGGATACAAAATTAACACAGAGAAATCTCTTGCATTCCTATACACTAACAATGAAAATTCAGAAAGAGAAATTAAGGAAACAATCACATTTAGTACTGCAACAAAAAGAATAAAATATCTAGGAAGAAACCTCACTAAGAAGGTAAAAGACCTGTACTCAGATAACTGTAAGACATGATGAAAGAAATCAAAGACGATACAAATAGTTGGAGAGATATACCATGTTCTTGGATTGGAAGAATCAATATTGTGAAAAGGACTATACTACCCAAAGCAATTTACAGATTCAATGCAATCCCTATCAAATTACCAATGGCATTTTCCACAGAACTAGAACAAAAGAATCCTAAAATTTGTATGGAGACATGAAAGACCCCAAATAGCCAAAGTAATCTTGAGAAAAAGAAATGGAGCTGGAGGAATCAGCCTCCCTGACTTCAGATTACTACAATGCTCCAGTAATCAAGACAGTATAGTACTGGCACAAAAACAGGCATATAGATCAATGGAACAGGATAGAAAGCCCAGAGATAAACCCACACACCTATGGTCAACTAATCTATGACAAAAGAGGCAAGGATATACAATGGAGAAAAGACCGCCTCTTCAATAAGTGGTGCTGGGAAAACTGGACAGCTACATTTAAAAAAATGAAATTAGAACACTCCCTAACAGCACACACAAAAATAAACTCAAAATGGATTAAGGACCTAAATGTGAGACCAGCCACTATAAAACTCTTAGAGGAAAACATAGAAAAAACACTTTGACATAAATCACAGCATGATCTTTTTTGACCCACCTCCTAAGGTAATGGAAATGAAAACAAAAATAAACAAGTGGGACCTAATGAAACTTAAAAGCTTTCACACAGCAAAGGAAACTATAAACAAGATGAAGAGAAAACCCTAAGAATTGGATAAAATATTTGCAAATGAGTCAAAAGACAAAGGATTAATCTTCAAAATATATAAACAGTTCATCTAGCTCAATATCATAAAAACAAACAACCCAATCAAAAAATGGGCAGAAGACCAAAATAGGGATTTTTCCAAAGAAGACATACAGATGGCCAAGAGGCACATGAAAAGCTGCTCAACATTACTAATTATTAGAGAAATGCATATCAAAATTACACTGAAGTATCACCTCACACAGGTTAGAATGGGCATCATCAGAAATTCTACAAACAATAAATGCTGGAGAGGGTGCAAAGGGAACCCTCTTTCACTGTTGGTGGGAATGTAAATTGATACAGCCACTATGAAGAACAATATGGAGGTTCCTTAAAAAAACTAAAAAATAGAGTTACCATATGACCCAGCATTCCCACTATTAGGCATATGCCCAGAGAAAACCATAATTCAAAAAGACTCATGCACCCCAATGTTCATTGCAGCACTGTTTACAACATCCAGGTCATGGAAGCAACCTAAATGTCCATCAACAGACGAATGGATAAAGAAGATGTAGTACATATGTACAATGGAATATTACTGAGCCATAAAAAGGAATGAAATTGGGTCATTTGTAGAGACATGGATGGACCCTGAGTCTGTCATACAGTGTGAAGTAAGTCAGAAAGAGGAAAACAAATATTGTATATTAACACATATACATGGAATCTAGAAAAATGGTACAGATCAACTGGATTGTTAGGCAGAAGTAGAGACACAGATGTAGAGAACAAACATATAGACACCAAAGGGGGAAAGCTAGGGGGTTGGGGTGGGATGAACTGAGAAATTGGGATTGCCACAGACACATTAATATGTATAAAATAGATGACTAATAAGAAAAAATATCGAATTGTACACTTTGAATATATCCAGTTTGTTGTATGTCAATTGTATCTCAATAAAACTCTTTTTAAAAGGAAAAAAAACAAGAAAGAAAGAAAGTTCTGGTGTAAACTGTATCCAATCTAGAGCACACTTGGGCATCTGTTTCATACTGATAAGTTACTCTTTTAATAATATCCTTCCTTCCTTCATTGCTGTCCAAAGAGATTAACACAGGAAACATTTCTGAGGTGCTGAGCAGGAAATTGACTCAGTCAGATTGGCCCCAGGTCTGTGCCTCACGTTTCTGCTGCCACAGCCATCCCAGCTTCTGCCCAGTCTACAAGCCCAAACAGAGCTGGGAAAATTGTATCTTTGTCAGTTGTCCCATGGGGTGAAATCCAATATACTCTCTAGAGAGGATAGGAAGCCAAAATTTACTCTGTGCCACTGACTTGTCACTGCTTCTCACCAGCTCATATAGAGAATTAAAGCTCTCTACTGTACCAAACAACAGCATTTGTTCAACAAATATTTGTGAAGAACCCACTGTGTGCAAGGCCTTATGTTGAGCATTAGTTATTCAATTTAATTGAAATGAAAGGGCATGAGTCAATAATTGCTGAATATCATGTATATTGCCAAACTACCTCTTGATATGCAGGCAGAGAGCCCTTCCTGGAATATCAGAGCTGAAGCACTGTCATAAAAGCTACTCTCTGCCCTAAGTTAAATCCATTCTGGCCAAATGATGATCTGGCTCATTGCTTTTCACTAAGACTGTGCTCTGCAGAATTCAGGGACCCACAAGCATTCTAAGTCCACCTCCACCTTCACCCTACTTATATAATGGGCTTCCTTCCATTTGAACAGGGGGGTTATAACTACACACACACACACACACACACACACACACACACACACCCCTGGATATCTAGGTTATTTTTAGAAAATATCTCAATATCTCTCAAAAATATAGGTACATCTTTTTTTTTCCCAGAAATATCTTCCTACATTTAATTTTAGGGAATTTTTTATTCTTCACCCAAATCTTCATGGTACAACTTAAATATATTTGTTCTTTTTATGCCTTCAATCAATAGTGTTGGTCATCACAATTCTTACTGTAAAAGCTGTTTATACCCTTAAATGCAGCTAGCTTTGAAGTTTCCCATTAGCCTATTCTTGTCCAGGCCAAATACTTACAGATTCCAGATTGGGTCTAATTTTCCGCCTTTTAGTTCTCTCTGGGCTCATTCTGCTTTAGGTTCTCTCAATACTCAACATGGTAGAATAAAACTCATCAGACTGAGAGTCAAAAAAGCCAGGTTCTTGGTCCAGTAGTTGGGACTCCATGCTCCTACTGCAGGGGGCATGGGTTCAATCCCTGGTCAGGGAACTAAGATCCCACATGCCAAGCAGCTCAGCCAAAGGAAAAAAAAAAAAAAAAAAAAAGAATAGCCAGCTGTGTTTTGCTACAAATTCGATGTGAGGCATTTGGCAATTTAAAACATCTGTGGCCTCAGCTTTCCCACCCTGTTAAGTGGAACAGAGCAAGATTCCTCAGATTTCTTTAACTCAAGCCTCTGATTGGCTGTGAATATCAGAGAGGCTATGCACCTACCCATAGAGGGCAGATACTAAGACCAATAATTTAGCCATTTCCTAAATAATACCAAATTCTCTTAGTAAAATCCAATACCTCTACACTTAAATAAGACTTCAGATTTATTATCCCTGGAAGAAAGGTAAAGTTGACTTCAATTCACATTTGGGAATATATGACTTATTGCAATTCCTTTTCTAAAAGCAGTTTGAGAAAGCTACAAAACCACTGGAGAACTAGGGTAGTACTTAGGACATTATAGATACTCAAAAATATTTGCTTTATGAATGATGAACCCAAAAGAGATAGGGAGTGATGGCAAAAAATGAGAAAAGGTTATGACATACAGATATCTCTGTTCACTGATGTATCTCAATGAGTAAGACGGGGCCTTACTGAATGATTAAGAAAAGAAAGGGAAGGCTAAAAGATTTAAATGTAAAGTTGTAGACCTCTCCAACTTTGTTAAGAGTAGGCCCTTGCTCCTACTAATTCTTTTCATGCCCCAGTAATAGAGCCACAAAAGTTTCAACTACACACAGAGACTTCTTGCATTCTTATACACTAACAATGAAAGATCAGAAAGAGAAATTAAGGAAACAATCCCATTCACCACTGCAACAAAGAGAATAAAATACCTAAGAATAAAGCTAACTAAGGAGGTAAAAGACCTGTACTCAGAAAACTATAAGACACTGATGAAAGAAATCAAAGATGATACAAATAGTTGGAGAGATAAACCATGTTCTTGGATTGGAAGAATCAACACTGTGAAAATGTCTATACTACCCAAAGCAATCTACAGATTCAATGCAATCTCTATCAAATTACCAATGGCATTTTTCATGAACTAGAACAAAAAATCCTAAAATTTGTATGGAGACACAAAAGACCCTGAATAGCCAAAGCAATCTTGAGGGAAAAAAACAGAGCTAGAGGAATCAGATTCCCTGACTTCAAACTATACTACAAAGCTACAGTAATCAAGACAATATGGCACTGGTACAAAAACAATGGAACAGGATAGAAAGCCCAGAGATAAACTATGGTCAAGTAATCTATGACAAAGGAGGTAAGAATATACAATGGAGAAAAGACAGCCTCTTCAATAAGTGGTGCTGGGAAAACTGGACAGCTACATGTAAAAAAATTAAATTAGAACACTCCCTAACAGCACACACAAAAATAAACTCAAAATGGATTAAGGACCTAAATGTGAGGCCAGCCACTATAAAACTCCTAGAGGAACACATAGGAAGAACACTCTATGACACAAATGACAGCAAGATCCTTTCTGACCCATCTCCTAGAGTAATGGAAATAAAACCAAAAATAAGTAAATGGGACCTAATGAAATTTAAAAGCTTTTGCACAGCAAAGGAAACCATAAACAAAATGAAAAAACAACCCTGATAATTGGATAAAATACTTGCAAATGAATCAACAGACAAATGATTAATCTCCAAAATATATAAACATTTCATGCAGCTCAATATCAAAAACAAACAACCCAATCAAAAAATGGGCAGAAGACCTAAACAGACATTTCTCCAAAGAAGACATACAGATGGCCAAGAGGCACATGAAAAGCTGCTCAATTATTAGAGAAATGCAAATCAAAAGTACAATGAGGTATCATCTCACACAGGTTAGAATGGGCATCATCAGAAAATTTACAAACAATAAATGCTGGAGAGGGTGTGGAGAAAAGGGAACCCTCTTGCACTGTTGGTAGAAATGTAAATTGATACAGCCACTATGGAGAGCAGTATGGAGGTTCCTTGAAAAACTAAAAACTAGACTTACCATATGACCTAGCAATCCCACTACTGGGCATACACCCAGAGAAAACCATAATTCAAGAAAACACATGCATCCCAATGTTCATTGCAGCATTATTTACAATAGGCAGGTCATAGAACCAACCTAAATGTCCATCAACAGATGAATGGATAAAGAAGATGTGGTACATATATACAATGGAATATTACTCAGCTGTAAAAAGGAACGAAACTGGGACATTTGTAGAGACATGGATAGACCTAGAATCTGTCATAAGAGTGAAGTAAGTCAGAAAGAGAAAAACAAATATATATTAATGCATATATGAATATAGAAAAATGGTCCAGATCAACTGGTTTGCAAGGCAGAAATAGAGACACAAATGTAGAGAACAAACATATGGACACCAAGTGGGGAAATTGGGGGTTGGGGGGTTGGGGTGGGATGAACTGGGAGATTGGGATTGCCATATATACATTACTAATAAGAAAAAAAAATCCAATTGTACACTAAATATATGCAGTTTATTGTATGTCAATTATATCTCAATAAAAGTCCTTAAAAAAAGTTGCAAATAAATAGACTTCTATATAAGGAAATAAAAAAACTAATTATCTGATCTATACAACTTACACTGACAAATACATACTGCCTAGACTAGGGCCCCACTTTAGCCTGCAGATAACTAAATGAAAATAGATATTCAGAAGCTTGAAAGATAAGACACCAAATTGTCTCTTCAAAGTAGTATGATACAAAACAATACCACTAATACAGACAGGTGTAAGAAATCATCACAGAGCAATGTTTTTGTATAAAAGATCTGGGTATGAGGTAAATCAAACTTTTCAGTTGCCATAATAAAAAAGTAACATTCTAGCTTTTAACCATGAAGGTAAGGTTTACAAGTTCTTTGAAATAAATTTAATCCCTGGCTGAGTTTGTGAAAAGTAATTTATATGGAACTCCCCAGGGATAAAGGTCTACAGCCGTAAGAAATATATATACATATTTGGCTGCACCATGCGGCTTGAAGAAATCTTAGTTCCCCAATCAGGGATTGAACCCCGGGCCCACAGCAGTGAAAGCGCCAAGTCTTAACTACTGGATCACCAGAGAACTCCCTGCCATAAGAAATTATAGGTATTTTCATTTCTTGGCTTCAATCAGAATGGCAAAATATTTTAGTGCAGTTTAAAGGGTTAAAAGTATCTATTTTTTGGAACAAACATATCATGATATTTGTCTTTGTAAATACCAAATGGATTATTTTGAGGATGCTTTATATTTTTCTGGCCTCTTACATTCCTATGGTCAGGTAAACACAAGTGCACAGCAGAACAGGCATTTACTAGCTGGTAATTGCAGAACTGTTACAGGGCTCAGACAGGATCCCATGATGAAGTCAGATAGCTTAATTTTTATATGAGGTCCACTACATGTAGAAAAATGTTACAGCAAGACAATACAAAGAGCTGTGTGTGTAATCCTGGAAATTGGAAACAAAACTTTTCATCAGTATCCTGGTTTGACCAGGAGGCATCTTGAATAGCATTTTTTAAGAAAAGCATTCCTTTTTCCACAGCCTAGAATACTTTTTGTTTACTTTTTCCAATGACATTAAAGTGGGCCTGTCTAAATGACTGTGGGGGCATGGAGCACGGGTGCACTATCCTCCATGTGTGGGATCACTAAGTCATCATCAGTGGGCCATGCTTTGATAGGCAAGACTGGTCCATGTCCATGTGTCTGGTCCATGGCTACATCATGGCCAGCACCCCTAGCATGTTGGCCTGCTTGTGTTATCCTGGTGGCTACACAGGACCTATAGATTCTTTTCACTCCCTTGCTACCGGTTAGCACAACATCTGCATGACAATGTTTTAGGGAAAAGCATAAGAATAGAAGGGGAATATAATGGAAAAGACAAGAAAATAGGTTATAAACCCACATAGAAACGCAACTACCACCAAGACTTACGTGACCTTGTCAAAACAGAAGGAGGCCTTTGTGTACTTACCAAAGGTACAGACTGGCCTTAGACCACATTGGTCACATTTCAGTCAAGATGGGAGAGGAAAATCTGGAAGACCAACATCAATCCCTCAAAAGCACAATATTCTGTAATTAGAATTATGAAAACAAGACATCCAGAGGCTACAGAGCTTCCCTTTGTGATTTATTCCCAGGATGATCATGAAGTTTAGAAGAGCTTTGTAGACTATGCAGAAACATCTGGCACTCCCTTCTGCACACATTGGCTGGAAGGCATTGAGGAACCACATATACTCCCCACTCTTACCTATCTGCTATGCCAACCTCTTAGCTAAACAGAAACTTCCATCCACCTAGATGTAAAAAATGCAGCCATGGGAACTCCCTGGTGGTTCAGTGATTAGGACTCCACACTTCCACTGCAGGCAGCATGGGTTTGATTCCTGGTCAGGAAACTAAAATCCCACATTCTGCACAGAGCGGCCGAAAAGAAAAATAACCCAAAAGTTGCAGCCAAGCTCTACAAAGCAATATTCAGTGTCTGGGTACTAGAGCCAGAATGCCTGTGTTTGAATCCCTGCTCTGTCACTTACTAGGCAATGTAGCCTTGAATAAATGATTTAAATTTGTTTAAGCTTCAGTTTCCTCTTCTATACAAGCTTCCTTACAGGGTTCAGAAGAGTATTCTGGATGCAGTAGATTCCTAAGTGTTAACTATTGCTGTCATCAATGAAAGGCTCTCACTATATGCAGACATTATTTTCCAAAGACTTTAAAAAGTAATTAGGGGCTTCCTAGGTGGCGCAGTGGTTGAGAATCCGCCTGCCAATGCAGGGGACACGGGTTCAATCCCTGCTCCTGGAGGATCCCACATGCCACGGAGAAACTAAGCCCGTGTGCCACAACTATTGAGCCTGCGCTTTAGAGCCCGTGAGCCACAACTATTGAGCCCATGTTCCTCAACTACTGAAGCCCACGTGCCTAGAGCCCATGCTCCACAACAAGAGAAGCCACGGCAATGAGGAGACTGTGCACCACAACGAAGAGTAACCCTGCTCACTGCAACTAAAGAAAGCCTACGTGCAGCAACAAAGACCTGACACAGTCAATAAATAAATTTATTTTTAAAAAAGTAATTAAATCAAACCTGAGAAGGGCTCAGATAGAAACTGCTTCACTCGTATTGTAAAAGTGAGACTAAATATAATTTGATATTTTAAAACTTGTATCTATTTAGAGCTAAGATTTAAAAAAAAAGAAAAAGAAAATTGAGGACTTTAGGGGCAGGCAAAAAGTGATTTTCCATGCACTAGGAAAAAAATGTGAATCAGAAGCTGAGTTCATATCACTCAGTGATACCAACACCTTCAGACTGTCTTAGGCAAATCATTTGAATTATCTAGAACACTGAAGCTATTTGAAAGCAAAAATATCTTCATATTCACCTTAAAGAGATGTTATGAGGCCTAAACACAGTATATGACATTTATCTGAATGAACAATGCTTTAAAAACTCATGGTAGAAATATTATGAAAGTCATTCTTCATTGGTGATGAGACACACACACACACACACACACACACACACACACACACACACACAAAACCTAAAACAAGTGATGATTTCAGAAGGGAGGATACATACATTTGCCAGGTCACTGAAGAGACCCCGCCAGTTTTCTGTAGCTTATCATTTGCAAGTCATTTTGGATGATAATTCCTTCTATTCTTTGAGCCACATGGAAGCATCACTTTGGCATTAACTCTATGCAAATGTGATATCAGCTAGGTGTGCCACACTAATTGCTACAGTTGTAGGCTTTTGGTGTCTTATACAAAATGATTATTGCTTTGCTTGCTTCCTTAATTATATGTTTTCCATATTGTAATTTCAGAGCTTATTGAGTAAAATTGCAATAAAAACAAACCTAGTGCACTCATCCTTCAAGAAAAACAGAACAAGTGAGAACAACAAAGGACTCAGAAGATTTCTATGGACCCCTGAGGTGGTAACAAGAGAATCCAAAGCAAAATCGTTTTGCCTTTCAGTAAATGACTAACCTGGTGCAGCGATTCTGACTCTGTTGTCCTGGAAATTTAATGATGCTTTCCAGGTTACCCATCGCCTCTCAGTGCTTGCTTGTAGATATATATTGGCTGCAGTCCTCTCTGGTTGGAGGAACAGTGGCAGATGAGAAGAATAACAATACCAGGAAATAAATCAGAAGGAATCAATAAACAATTTGGGAACAGCTTTAGGTTATTTGAGACCATGAAATCATTTGACTATAATACTTCAAACTCCTGGTTGAGACTCATAATGTTAGAACTCTAGTTCATCTTTAAAAATAAAAAAAAGTATAATAGAAAATAAATTCTATGCTGAGCCAAATCACTGAGCCATCCTGCTATATATATGCTAACTAGTGTACATGTTTAGCTACAGAAGTTATAATATTTTGTTAGGGGGCTGAGTGTTTGTCACAATTGGTGAACTCGGTGACCCTACAATATATTCATTTTATAAATATATTCTGAGCACATTATTCACCTTTAGTAAGGGATTATTTCTTGGATCACTGTCATTTTTTTTATTCTTCTCATAAAAACCTGTGGAGGCTAGTGGATAAGTTTCTCATATTTACCACCCACTATGTGAAAAAGCTATTGTTACTGCAACTGGAGGCAGGCAGTATTTGTAGCTCATTTGCCTGCTGTTGACGTTTCCTATTGCTGGCTCTGCCAGATGTGCGGGCGCCCTCAGCTAAATTAGTACCATCCCAAATCCACATCCTCACTGCCTCAATGTGATTCCCAAGAGATGACGCAGGATCCAAACCCACCAAATGTGTAGTCGTTATGCAACCAGGGCTTCTATTCTAAATACTCACCTGCTCCCTATCTACCTAAGCTGACCAGTATGGAATTTTTTTAAGACCTTCTATTGAGATATAATTGACATACAATAAACTGACCAGTATAGAATTTAAAGAGCCCTAAGGCTTGACCCTGAGACAGTCAAGCAGCCCACCTTGCTTCCTTCCACAGTATCCCCACTCCACCCCCAATGCCTCACCTTGGCCCAGGTTAACCCTCCATTAAGCCCTGCGTGGCAAAAGACACATGCAGACCTTTAATTATGATGACTACCAAAAGAAAGAGCCAAAAAGTTCAAGCAAGCAGCCTTTTCTCATCTCCCAACAGCTCAGCCCTCTACAACGGTGGCCCCTAGCCTATGTTCTTCCTGGAACCCTTCCTGCTGATGTAATTTATAGGTGACTCAGTTCCTCTGCTCTACCATATTGACTTTTCTTTAATCACTCAGATAGTGCAGGCATTAATATTTGAATCCCTGAAGATTCCATGCTTATTCTCCTTGCTTCCTTCTCACTGGGGTCTCACCTTTGGGCTTTGCTGCCTTACAGTCTTTGTTGTAACTATTCAGCTCTGACGCTGCAGCACAAGTGCAGTCATAGACAATAAATACACAAACAGATGCATAGAGATATGTTTCAATAAAACTTTATTAAAAAGAAAAGAAAGTGGGCAGGATTTGGCCTGCAGACCATAGTATGTCAACCCCTGGTCTGGAGGGAAGACTCATGCAATTACAAGACATCAAAGTTATGGCTACGATGCAGGTGTGCACAACTCTCAACGAGCATTAAGAGAAAAGATACCTCATTTAGCCCCTGTCATTAGATATCTGTGCCATTGGTTAGCACTGCCTCCAAGGTGGTAGAAAGAATGAGAAGTTTAAAAGGAGCAAAAAAATCTAAAATTAATGGGTAGATGGATTCAGTAAGAGTGTCAATTCCCTGAGCTTCCTCTGCTACGTAGCATCCTTGCTTTCAAAAACTCAGGCTGAAAAAAATCTTTATCATCATGTCATTGCATTCATCTGGCAACCTATAATCTTCAGAAAGACTGAAGACATATATCATAAAGATTCTATTTGCTATAATTTCCAAAATCAAGTCTACTCCTGGTGGATCAAGACAACAAGGTCTTGAGAACTACCTATAATAGAGCATTTAGACATATTGCAAACCTGAGTTTTGGCTACAGTAGGATCTAACTTAGGAGTCAAAATATGTTCTGGAAGAAATGTGGTAATGCTAGCAGACAGTATAAAAACATTTTTGAAGATGCTTACATGCAAAACTTTGTATTTTTTTAAGTGAGCATCTTTAGCTCATTAAAATGAATATCTCAGAGAGAATAAGATTTGGAATACAGTTCACAATGGTAAATACAATTGCTGACTGTTTTTGGCTTTATGTAATTATACTGGAAAAATAGTTTGTCCCAGCAGCTGTCAGAATTGTCTGAAGTGTGGGCATACAAGACTTTTGCATAATGCTGTGTACATACAACCCAGATGCCCCATCCTACTCCCAAGCTGCATGCACGCCCAGCCCTCCGGTCCTGAGGCTCAGGAGCACAGGAACAATCATCAAGAGTGTCTCAATTGCAATGAAAACCATATAAGGTATTTTCCCCTTATTATGTATTTACCCGTGCTCTCCAGATAAAACAACAGTTTCTCCCAGAAAGACGGAGCCAATGCCAATCACCTGGAGGAGGTCGGTCCAGCCTCAGGGAGAAACTGTATATTTGCTTTTCTTCTTTCTCCCTCTCCCAGAGGCCTGGACAATTCATTGCTAGTTAATGCCCTTCATTTAAGTGGAGACAAGGGAAATGAAATAAAATTAAGCCAGAATCAGTCTCATTTTAGCAACTTGCTAACCCCTCTAATAAAGGTTGCTAATAGATAAGACAGAAATTACTGCCTAAGTGAACATGCTTAATGCCTCTAGACTTCATTGCCCATGTTAGCTCAATATCTCTGAGTAATATAATCATAAATTGGACATAAAACTTCAACACTGCAGAACTCTTGGGAGCTGGATGGGAGCTTCGAGAATCACTTGAATCTCCTTGGTAAACAGACACTCAGAGGTTTTTTAGAGTCCATGTCTATCCTAACAGGGCTCAAAAATACCCATTGCAGAGGGGTAGGAGTTCATTACAACCTTCTGAAATGAAGGTTAAGCAAAAAAAAAAAGTGTAAAACCTCTTCATATTTTTTTCATATATCAACACTTCCTAAGAAAGAGGCCAATATGACTTTTTAAAAAAAAGCCATTTCCTAGATGTAAAGTGTTATCTTCCATTTTGTCTTCTGTTGCTAATTTCTTTCAGACCCATCATAACTCTAGAAAAAAATTATGAGAATCATTTATAAAGCTGACCAAAATAGTGGCCTTTGTGTTGATTTTGCTTCTTTAAGGATTAAAATGATTTTAAGGCATACCAAGGAGAAGGTAGAGATAAAATGAAATTGTTTAGGGATGTAGGAATACTTTTGTGAAGCAGATAAAGCAGAAAACCTATCAGGTTTACTCAATTCTTTCTCCTGGGATTGTTTTCTTTCCCAAATAGTGTTACTGTTTGAACTCACAATGTTGTATTCTCTGCTTTCTTCTGTTTTGCTTCCACCATCAAATCTAACAGATAATAACATCCTTCTTACTAACAGAGAAAAAAAAAAAACAAAAACATTTAAATTAGGAGCCTGAGCTATATCAACGCTGTTGATAGAAATTCTCCTACTAACTAATGATGCCAATAACTACTCATTGAATCTAAGCTCAAAAAACTCCTAGGTGTGAAGTTTTTTCCATGCTAATGCTGCAGAGTATCTTGACAGGTATTTAATTCCTTTTGCTAAAACAATCCCTCATACACATCTCTGTAACAAAAACACTGAAAATGAAATCCCAGTTCCCCGCTGACTGCAGCTGTCCGCATATGCACCTGCACAGGAGGGGCCCTTGGCTTCACCCCCACAGCTGGGACACCTCCTGGCAAGACCCTAGCTGGAAATTATATCCTGCCACCCACCTGAAGACAATCATTAGCCAACAGAGCACGGAAAAGAATAGTGCTCCCTAGGCTGAAGGCACTTTTCTTATTCACAGGAAACCAGAATTTCAATTTCAGGCTTGTTGCTATTGGGAGGATTCAACAGACAAAACAAAACATAAAACAGAATATGAACAAATACCCAAGGAAGACTCCAATTCACGTTTTCACCTACCTACTTGTAGAAAGAAGGAGAACTAGAGATGAACCAAAGAATGAGATCTGATGATTCCAAGGTCTGTGTTGGGACAGAGAGAACAACATGTGCGAAGGACTGGAGCTAAGGGAGAACTAGATGATTTAGAGCTTGAAAGAATACAGTCTAGAGGGGTGTGGCAAATGACAAAGGGAAAAGAAGTAGACAGGTTTGTTTTAAGAAGCTGATGGTGGGACTTCCCTGGCGGTCCAGTGATTAAGACTCCACGCTTCCACTGCAGGGGGCACAAGGTTCCATGCCTGGTCTGGGAATTAAATCCTTCATGCTGCGTGGTGCAGCCAAAAAAAAAAAAAAAAAAAGAAGTTGATGATGGTTACCCTAATGGTAATGGGATGCCATGGGAGTGTGAAGTAGGGCAGTGATATGATTAGACCTACCTTTCAGAAGGCTTATTCTGGCTGAAAAAGGAAGAGAATGTTGAACAGGTGTAAATCAGGAGGTGAGCAGAACCATTAACAGATACTGAAGGTGTACCGTAGCCCTTCCTCATTCTCTGACTCCTAGGGGAAAGACTTGGGTAGTATAGTAATAGAGAAAAGTTACACCAAGAGAAGCACTCAAAGAAAAGTGTCTTTTTCTAGTTTATAGTCTGAAGAATCTGAAATACCTGAAAATTTCTCCATCTGTGGCATAATAAGGATCTACAGCCACTCAGACAGAATAGAAACAGGAGTCATTATCAGAACCTCAAGGAATTCAAAGCGCTTGAGTTGCAGGTACTGGAGAAGAAACAAAGGGATGGTTGGAAAAATAAAGAAGAGAGGAGGAAATCAGAAATGGAGGAGATCTCAAATTTTCATCTGAAGCTGACTCTATGTGAACTGAAAGGTGATCATAAGAGAGATGTGAAGAAATGCTGTGGCCCATCCTAGAGACCCTTGTTCATTCCAGTTTGGCTAATGTTAAGTCTTTCTTCCTAAAAATGGCTGAATCTGTCCTCTCTTCTAAATCTTGCATGTTTAAATGGAGAGTTAATCTGGGGAGAAATGCTGGGACTCAGACTGGAGTATTAATAGAAGAAGGAAAGCATGTGACTATATTTTAAAGTGTTTCTTAGTTAAAATTCATGGAACTTGGTGATTAGTCAAATGTGTGGAGTATGAGAGAAGGAAGAGTTAGTCATGCCACCCATATTTCTGCTTTATTCTATGGGTTGGATTTTAGTGCCATTCAGTGAAAAAATGGAAAACAGATGAGTGAAATTTGTGGGAGAAGAATTTTGTCTTGATTATACTCTAATAGAAGTACCTGTTAGGCAACAAAGCAAGCCATCCAAGGGACAATTTGATATATGGGATGGTGTCCAGGTGTGAGGATTCAGATGAAAGCATAAATTTAAGAACAGTCAGGTATATAAGGGGCTGTATGGTAGATATGGGACTAGGGATTGCAGAGCCATTGGAATGGCTCTGACTGCTCAGGGACGTTGAGTAGAATGAAAAGAGGAGAGAGGAGAGGGAAGAGGGGAGGAAAAAGCAGAGGAGGGGGCCTAGAGAAGAACCTGAAAAATAAAACCAACACTTTAGGGATTGGCAGAGGAGGGAGACACATACTAAGGCACCAGAGAGAAGTAGTAGAAAAGCCAGGTAGCACGGTATCCCAGAAGCCAGGCAAGAGGCTTTTTAAGGAGGAGAAATTGGTCAACACTGTGGAATGCTGCTGAGAGGTCAAATAAAATAAGGACTAGTTATTGAATTTATCAACAAAGAGGTCGTCACTGACTTTGCCAAGAGAAATTCCAATTAGCTTGTAGGAGATGTCATACTGCAGGAAGTTGCAGAGTGAATGAGAGAAAAGGAGACAGCAAGTACCAGGAACTATTTCTCCAGGCACCTTGTGGGTTCTTGGGTGTCTAGTACATATACAAGCACACACTGAATGATCAACAAATATTTATAATAAAATTATACCATATTTCAAGTCATTTCATGGGTGTTTAATAACTGATATTAACACATATAGCTCAAATGAAAAACCTCAAAAGAAAATATAGATCACATGATAAATGTCTGGTTAATCATAACCCTGGATATATTCATTTTTAAATAAGCAAACACATTTCCAAAGTTCCCACTAGGCTATAGAAGTAGAAGAGGAGAAGAAAGAAAAGGGAGGGACTGAGAAGGCTTACTTACCCCTCCCTTTAGATAAATATTTGGTTTTCCTCCTCTCTCTGCATGGTTGAAGCTAGGGGATAAATGAGTCCAAATCTCCTAAGCATCCCATCCTGGTCTGGAATTTGGGTGCATTGATTCAAGTCTTAGTTCAGGCGCCTGGGGCTTTTCACTCATGAGCATTACATCTCAAGGGGTTTCCAGTCTCGTCATTTTCAGCTAGCATGAAAAGAAGCAAGGGTCTATGGGTTCCTCCTCTAGTAATTGCAATGATATATATGCCTTCTGGAGAGACCACAGTTTGAAAAAGCATAAGATGAAATAAGTACCGACACACCAACTTGGGAAGGTTCACAGAATACTCTATTTTAAAAGGCTCCCGTCTGATGATCTAGAGTAGATTGGAAGACTATTTATCCTGTCATCATTTATATCCCTACTGTCTTTATGGCTGCCCCTGCTATTATAATAGACTGCCTAAGACTCCCACTCATTATGAGAGCACAAAGAGAGACATTTACGTTCAAACATACCAGACTGGAATTATGTATAATTCTGTTTTTCTGTCTATATGGATTTTTTTCTCCCCATCATCAACTTGCAATTTTGTCCACACAAGGCCAAGCGTCTCAGTGATAAATGAGAGATTCCGTCAACCACCCAGCTGCTTTGTTTACACTGTGAATATCAGCAAGCATCTGGACCATCAGCTGAAACCTGCCCTTCTCCATCTTTTGCTGGTTGTTATGCAGGCACAGCTCCTGTCTGTTTTGAAACAAAACTAATGAGTTGCATTTTCCTTATTTCTCTGTAAAATGTGTATGATCCTGACACTAGGCAAACTGGGACACAGTTTGAAAGAAAAAAAAGGTGTTTTGTTTTGTTTTGTTTTCTCTAGTTCTCCCCTTTGTCTTATCCCTAGACATGAAATCACTGTAAAACTATCCCTTCCACATTAGCAGAGTGTCTGGGTTTTTCCACAATAAATATGTGGAGAAGAAGGGTTACACACTAACTAATATAAAATCTTAAGGTCAAAGAAGTTAAGTGACTAGCTTAAAATTACAGAGCTATTAGTGGAAGAATTAAAATAAGAACACAAGAAAAGCAGCAGAGGCCCAGCTATAATTTCTTTTCCCAAAAACAAACCCCAGGATTTCAGTAAAGGAACAACAAAAGGGTCTTTCCAATAAAGATTTGACTAGTTGATCAGATTGGATTTTTTTTTTTTTAAACACTGGAATGGCAGCAACTCAACTTGAGTAGAATCAGCATACTTTCCAAATATGACTTTGCTTTTCCTGACTTCAGGGCCTATCTACCCTCACTCTCCAAGAACTTACGCAGTGTTTGATCCACTGACACAGGATCCTATAGACTTTGGAATGGTTACATGACCAGGCAATCCACTGGTGCTTTTGCTTACATCTAGAAGATGCTGACCTGGTAGAGCAATGGAATGACCTGATGAAGGCACAGCTGAAGTCCCAGCTCACAATGAACACCCTGGGAAAATGGAGACTCTTCCTACACAATGTTATATAACATCCTAAATTAATGACCTATTAATGGTGCTGTCTTCCCAATAGATAGAAACATAGGTCGAGGAAACAATAGGGTGCAAATAGGAATGGTTCAGTTTACCCTCACTCCCAGTGACCCACTTGAGGAATGTGTGCTTCTCTTCGTCTCAACACAGGGCTCTGCAGGTTTAAAACTTCTGGTTCCCAGGTAGGAATACGTCTATCATGGTACACAGCAGGAGTGCCATTGAACTTTAAGCTACAGATGCTGCCCATTCACTTTATATGTCTTGTACAGAGACAAGTTGGCAAGCAAAGGAGTTACATCCTGGCAGAGACAAGTGGCCTAATCATTAGGAATAAGTAGGACAACTGTTGTACAACAAAGGCATGGAAGAACATGCTGGCACCCTGATGAACTTTATCAGCATCTCTCTGGCACCATTTTGATTGTAAAAGGGCAAATTCACAGCCATAAACCGTGAAGAACATGTTATCCAGGGCTCAGACCCCACAGAGAGTCATCCTAGCAAGTGAGCCATCCAGACTATGAGGTGCTAGCCAAACGTAAGTGGAATTTAGAAAGGTTAGTAGACGACAGAAATGTGAAGTTGTAGCCTTGAGACCAGCTGAAGCAGCTAGAGCTATAGCTCATCCTAGAAAGCTTTTCTTGTAATTTTTCTAGGAAAAGCCCAGGAGGATGCAGGGGGAGCTGTTCCCTGAGCATGTTATATGAAAGTTACAGATGTGAGCAATACAAATGGTGGGCTGCTGTGGATGCTGGGGTGTCCTGTCTAGGTCAACCTCAGGACTCAATCTACCACTCATTCCCCCACCTCCTGTAAGTGTTGGCAGCTGATGGCTTTCACCTGAGTTTATCTCTGGGCCTCACCCTGGGCTGAGGAAGCTAAGCTAAAGAGAGCCTCCCTCTCCTAGGACACACCGCCCAATTTCTGGAGGCAACTCACAACCAAACATCGGTAAATGTGAGAGTATTAAGGCCTAGCTCTCTTGCCTCCAATTTCTTCCTCAGACCATCCTATTTCCTTCATTCTCTCACATGTGTGATTTCTAAGAACACTCCCAATAAACTCCTCCCCCAAATCTTAATCTGAATATTTTCCCCAGGGAATCCAATATACAACAGGGAGTATTACTTTAGAAAAATAAAAATTTAAAAAAAAATTAAAATATGTTGCTATATCTATTGTCCTCTTTATGCAAAACATCTTTGCCCAGGATACTTTAAGCCCCAAGGCCACTTCAGGGTAGAATACTGAGATGAGGGCTTGAGCAAGGTAAACTGGTTTAAGAGGGGTGACTGTCTTCTGAATCAGATGCCAAAAGTCAAGAGAATCACCTCCAGATTTGAAAGCAGTGACGATCATAGTCATAGTAGGAAAAATAAAGATAATCTGTGAAATATGCATGACATTGAGTTTAATTAAATAATCATTTTGCTCATGTGGAACAGAACTTTATTGGACAATAACCTCTTGACTTCATAGGCCTCTGTCAAGCTAAGAAAGAACAGGGACGGGACATGGTAAGAACAAGCTGACTAGCGGAACAGGTGGGTAGGAAGATAGCTGAGGAAGCAGGGACTAACATAAGCAGATGTCTTCTCTTTGGATTCCTACCTTATATTTCTTCAAGACAACTTGCATTTTGTAGATTCTCAGTTTTTTTATGTCCTTAGTAAATTTTAAATATGTTTTTCAGATTCCAAATAAATTACAACAGTTTCATGTGTAATGAATGCTGAAGCTAATACTGATCTTTCTTAGCAAAGTGTGATTGTTTTGCATATTTTAATTTGATTTGTGGTACTAAATATTTATAACCAATACTTGATGTTTTAGAGTCCTTGAAGGGAAATATTTTCTTCCTTTTATCTGAGTTGGGGGTAAATCAAAAGATGCACCAAGGGCAATGTGAAGTAGTAGGGAAAGCATGGGGCTGGGGCTCAAAGATTTGGGTTCCTGTCTAGCTCTGGAGCCTTGGGTGAGGCACTTCACCCATCCAGACCTCAGCTTCTTTGTCTATGAGCCCAATGAATAGGACTGGATGATTTGAAAGGCTCCTTCCCCTAAGATACTATGAGTGCGATGTTATAAAGTTACTAAAATGTCCTGCTAGAAAAGCTTACTAACCTAGTCTGTGTATATCCAACCCTATGTGATTTTCCTTTTGAGGATACCTGATCATGAATTAACATAACACATGGGGTATGGAACATTTAAACTGAAGATGAGGGAGATAACATTTTAATACAATCAATAGATACTTACAAGTTCAAAGGCACAAGCTTGGTAAAGAACAGCATGGGTTTCTACTGACTTCCTCTCAGAAAGCCCCTGGTGGTGTATAGCACCCCAGTGTTTCTGATAAAGGCCAAACAGGTGCAGCCACCAGCTATGCCTTAAATGCCTGGGGTTAGAGCACAAGAATCCCCTCCCTGGCGCCCCCTCCAAAAAAACCAGCCTCACACATTCACAGTCTTCCATTTCCACCACTTCCAGCCTTCTCCACTCCTACCTCCCCCTGGAGCGCACAGCCCTGAAATTTATTGATGATGCTTAAAGACATTAAGAACCTCTGGATGAGAGAAGAGATTTTTGGCTTCAAAGAATCCAAAACCCAAGTCCCTCACACAACTCAGGAAGACTCCACAGTCATTCAGTCCAGCTTCAAGTGAAAACAAGCCCAACATCCAGGAAAGACTTTTCAGTGATGCGTTAGTAAAGATGCTTTCCTTTCTCATACTCTATCCCCCAATTTAAAACATGTATCACATTTCTGACTAAAAAGTGACAACACTATGAGCCATCTGCTCTCACTGTATCCACATCAGCACTACTGGCCAAATTTTCCTTTTCAGGAGACTTAGTGAGATATTCAGAGCTGTCACTTAACAAAGGGAATTGTTTGTGTCTGGTGTCCCCAGACTCTCTCTTCCATGGCCTTCTCCTCTGCTCCTAACGTTAGCCATCCCAAATCTAGGCATGTTTTAACATTGATCAAAGGGCTTTAAAGGAACAGATGAAACCCCTTTATGTAGAACAGAATGTTCACAGTCATTTTTTTTCAGTGTTGTGAGATCCCTGAAATTACATCATATGGACAGTCACCAACTAAACTTGAAAACCTGATTTAGATCATTTATATCCCTTCTGCTTATTTGAATCGTAATGGGAATTTTGTTCCTCTTCATATCAAAGATGTTTTTAGAATCTAAGAAATTTTACAAATATGAACCAATTTCCCAATTGCTGCATGTAAGACACAGTAAAGGGTGAAGGTTTCTATAGACATATATTGAAAGTGGTAGATCATAGAAATTGAGAAGAGAACAGTGAAATTATCTGCTGGATAAAATAATAAAATCCTGGTAGGCAATCTATCATTTAGACACAAAATGTAACAGGTATGTAGACAAAGCAGAAAACTAAGCTGCCAAATGACATAGCGGAATAACCCAACTGCCCAGGAGTCCTCACAATGTTAAGGTGACTTCAAATACGTGGGAGGAAAAAATAAAAAAGAATTTTAAAATTTCCCTCAAATACACATTAATAAATGGGCTATTTAAGGAAAGCCTCAGACCAGAAGAACAGTGACAGTTTAAATTCCCTAACAATACCAGGAGCAATGACAAAGGAGCTTAGAGCTTACAGTTTATTACAGGCATCACTGTACTCGTATTGAGCCTTCCAAGAGTGAACAGAACCTAGTGTTCACATATGAAAATGCCTCTTTTCTTCATCCGCTTATTGCGCGAGCCAGCCTTCACATCCAGACTACCTCTGTGACTGAAATTTCGGACAGAGCCTACAGACCATAGCAAGGCTCAGCCATCGTGCACAGCACCTTCGATGATTAGCAAAGCTCTATTCAAACAAATGCATAGCAGCATCTTGGCCAACAGAGTCCCTGATAGCATCATCTCCAAGGTGTAGTAATTCTATCAGTTAGCTACGAGGCCTCTAACTAAAATCATAAAATGTGTTATTCTTACACCAATAAAAAGTGATACTACAGATTAATTTTCTAAAGTATAAATTTGTTTTAATATAGCAGGAGATTTTGCTGTAAGTAAAATGATTAAGGTAATTCTTTCTTTCTTCTTTTTTTTTAATAACCAAAGATAAGCTCTTATTAGTGTTACCCAAATTTGTTCTACTAAACAGAGGGTTCTATAGGTGGAAAAATAGTTTCCATGGTCAAACAAGTTTGGGATATATTTCCCTCTGGGATATTCACCATACTAATTAGAATATGAATTAGCTCTAGGGAAGATTTTTAGTGAAAAAGGAGAGTATAAGTATTCAATGTTTTTAACTCCAATATTTGCAAACTAATTTCTCCCACCAAGTTTTTAGACATTTATTTACAGATGCATGTTCTTTGGAAAATTTAGCAGTAGAGAATCAGTCACAGCAAAAAAAAAAAAAAGAAAAAGTCTTTTTTTTTCCCCCAGATAACTATATTCACTTCATTTCATTAAAAGTTTTTATTCGGAATCTAAAAAAAAAAAAAAAAAATGGTACTGATGAACCCAGTGACAGGACAAGAATAAGGATGCAGATGCAGAGAATGGACTGGAGGACACGGGGTTGGGGGGGTGGGGGGCTAAGGGGAAGCTGGGGCGAAGTGAGAGAGTAGCATAGACATATTTACACTACCAACTGTGGAATAGATAGCTACTGGGAAGTTGCTGTAATGGCAAAGGGAGATCAACTTGATGATGGGTGATGCCTTGGAAGGCCAGGACAGGGAGGGTGGGAGGGAGTCGTGGGAGGGAGGGGATATGGGGATATATGTATAAATACAGCTGATTCACTTTGGTGTACCTCAAAAGCTGATACAAGAGTGTAAAGCAATTATATTCCAATAAAGAGCTTAAAAAAAGTTTTTATTCAATTTCTAAGAGTTTTGTAACTGAAGTAAACAATCATGATGATAGATTCAAATTAGAGGCATCCATGTTAATCTGAAACCAAAGAGAAAGTTAGGACTGAAGGGCTGCCAGCACCCACCGTGCTCTAGAATTGATTAACTTTAGACTGATGACAATGTCTGAGCTGGGTTTCCGTTTCCTTAGGTAGAAAAATGGAAGGCTAGTGCCATCCTACCTGGTTATAATAAACCAGTTACAAATAACTTGTGGGAAAATAGAAGCCACTTCAAATGGTTGAAACTACCTAGAAACTTGCTGTTAGAAAGAAACAGAATTACCACAATTTCCTTTGTGAAATTTTCTATTCGTTCATTAACTATGTCTATATAAAAGTGATTTGAGAAAAAAAGGGGAAAAGGATAAAATTTAACCTGTTGATGAATTAATTTTCAAGTTCTTAGTAACCTATTATTAATTCATGGCTGAATAAACTTTATTCTTCTGGTTTATGTTTGATTTATATTTGAAGGCAGAGTATTTTTCAAATAATATTTCTACAAAGAAGGAAGGAATGAGAATTATTCATATCTTTTTAAAGTTTTGAAAACAGATGAATAGGTACAAGTATGGAGAGATTTAAGATAACTATTCTTTTATTCTGAAAGAAGAACAGCTATAGAAAAATTAATCATGAAACTAAAAAAACACAATAAATTGTGAAAGATGCTGTTTTTAAAGATTCTTTATACTTACATATGGCATTGGAATCCAGTGGAATAGCAAACTGAAATAATTTAGCTTTTACATGTTTTATATGGGTCTATTATAAAGTTACACAATGAATTGGATTATTTCAAAATACTTATCTCCAAAACAAAATGTTAAATTCACATAATACTCAAAAACTAACAAAATCGATTTTATAGGAAATCAATATAATGCATTTAATTATGTACATTGCAGTCTTTCTCTTCCCTTTTCTTTTCCCTTTAAATTCTATTTAATTTGATGGCTTTTGAAATAATCAACTATTATCATAGAATAGACTCATTACACTTTGCATTAAATGAACATTACTGCAGTGTTAATAGAGATATTGTTAGAAATTCCCTGCTTTTTCACAGGTAAAATAAATTTGTGCATATTTTAGGTCTCTTATTCACATGATAATGTAGTTTTGATATTTTTCCATATCACTTTAAAAAATCTACCTCATTTTTAAACAAAAATTTTTCAGTATACTTTATGATTTGTGTGAATAACTGATACATACTTAGACTGTTTCCAGAATTTGTGTGCGTGTGAGGTTGTTACAAATGTGTTGTGATGGGGATCTGAGTAAAGTACCTTTTTATGTTTTTGTTCATATCTCTATAAGGTTGAGCTACTTTTTCTTACTAATTTATGAATGCTTTCATAAAAATAAAATTAGCCCTTTCTCATATGCTTTTCTGATTTCCCATGTTTGTCATTTCATGTTTTGACTTCAATTTTTTGTTTTGACTGAAGGATTTAATCTTTATGTCCTCAAATTTATCAGTCTCCCTTTTATGACTTCCAGATTTTGTGTCATGCTTAGGAGGCCTTTACTACAGCAATATTCTAATGTTTTACTCCATTGCTTTTATGATTTTGTTTTTTATGTTATAATGTTTAATTCATCTGAAATTCATTTTAGTATAAGAAGTGAGGTAGAGATCTCACTTTACTTCTCCAAATGTTAAGCCAATTTACTGAACATTGTTTATTAAATAATCCTTTCCCTCCCCATTTATTTGAATCCTACCTTTATCATGTATTAAATCTTCATATATTTTTACTTGTACTTCCATACTCTTGTGTCTTTTCTTAAATCAGTGATAAACTCTTTAAAGTTCTCTAGCTTTATACTTTATGTTAATATCTGGTACGACTTATTTTCCAGCATTACTCTTTTCATTTAAAGTCTTTCATTTTAATCTATTTATTTTTCCAAATGAAATTTAGTATCATTTTGCAAATTTTCTTGAAAGCAATCTTGCTGGTATTTGGAAGGAGGTATATTAAATGTACAGATTTGAGAAAGATATACATTTTTAACATAGATTATTCTTATCCAAAGTATGTCTTTCTCTTTATTTAATATTCTTTACTATCCTTAGAAAAGATTTAGTTTTTCTTTTTTACATTAGTTCTACACATTGATTATTATTTGCAGATATTGTATATCAAACATTTTATTCCATTATTTTTTCAATTTTAATAATATATTTTATTCAATCCAATATGTCTATATATCATTTTAACATGTAATCAACATAAAACATGATTAATGAGATTAAAAAAGGTTTTCATATTGTCTTCAACATCCAGCATGTACTTTACCCTCAGAGCATGTCTCAGTTTGAACTAGCCATATTTCAAGAGCTCAAAAGCCATATATAGTTAGTGACTATTATACTGGACAGCACAGTGCAGAAAATTCTCATTTATAGTTGAGCATGGAGTGTTGCTATGCAGAAATTTGAGAGAGGTCTGTCTGAATTTTTTCTCTTTTGGAGGTGATTAGCTTTTTCTGATGCCTGAATAATTATCTATTCATTCTTGAAATTCATTAACTTAATAAGGACATATATCCATGTAAGGAATTCTACACCTAATTTTCAAGTTCATTCACTATGCAAACGTAGTTCTTAATTTCAGGAATATCTTCTTGTAATATATCTTTGTACTACTATTTTTCTTATTCCACTTGTTATATAGAACATATAGAAACTCTGTGTTTCTAAAGTGATAGTCTTGCATATAGAAAACTTTTTGGTTATTTATTTATTTATTTATTTATTTATTTATTTTTAAGCTCTTTATTGGAATATAATTGCTTTACACTCTTGTACCAGTTTTTGAGGTACACCAAAAGTCAATCAGCTGTATTTATACACATATCCCCATATTCCCTCCCTCCTGCAACTCCCCCCGACCCTGGTTATTTATTTTTAACCTGTTACTTCACTATATTGTTTTTATAATAGTTCTTAATTGATTCTTTTAGGTTTTTCAAGTTTAAAATTGCTATCATTTCCAAAATAAAAATTTAGTGCACAGTTTTCAATATTTATAAATCTAAATTTATTTTTGTCTAATGAAAATGATAACAATGTAAAAGAGCATATTTGTATTTCTCCTGAATGTAACATGAATATCTTAGTGTTTCAATATTTAGCCTGATGCTTTCTTTTGAATTAGGCATGCATTTATCTCATGCTAAGGAAGTTTCTATTTCCATTTTTAAAGTTTTATATTAAAAATAAACATTGCTTTAAAGCAACTGCATTTTTATCATCTATTAAATTGATCATATTTTTCTGAATCTTTTAATATGGTAAATTATATCACTATTTTTTCCAAATATTGTCATCTTCATTGAGCTATAATTCTATTTGCCAATAATTTGTTTTGCATTTTTGTGTTCATGGGTTAATAAAGTGGTCTATTTTGTTTTTCCCTTTCTATTACCATTACTCAGATTTTGATATCAGTTAAACATTTTTATGTAAGAAAAAATTATTTAACATATTTAGAATTATTACTTTCTAAAGCTTTAAAGTATTTGGAAGACTTCATCTGTAAAATCTTCTAAGTGTGATGTTTCTGGGGATTAACAGTTTTCTCAATTTTCACCTTGGATTTTGGGATTACAGTATTTAGTTTTCCTACATTTTTTTGAGTTAATTCTAGTTTTTATGGAATTTTTTAATCAGAAAAACTTTTACTTTGCCTAGGTTTTCAAATAGAATTAGAGAGAATATGTAAGATATTCATTTATAACTAATTTGATTTTTTCTTTATGTTCACTTATTTGCTTATTTCCTCATTTTTATTTCAAATGTAATATATTTTATCTGCTTTTTTTAAGAACCAGGTCTTGAATTCATCTATAGTCTGTTTTGTTATGTATAAATTTATGATTTCATTTTTTAAAAATCATTCCTTCTACCTTCCTTAGTTCCTACTTGTTGATCTTTTTCAAAAACTTGATTTAAATAATTCATCTTGTTAATCTTTCTTAAGAGTTTAAGACTATGAAAATTGTGCTGTAATTAACTAGATATAACCTATTTGTTCTGAGACTTATTGTTTTTACTTTTGTTATTTTACAAACATTCCACAAGCAAGATTTTGATTTTCTTTTTGACCAATAAGTTATTTAACAGAGATTTCATGAATTGTGATCAGAGAGCATTTATTTTATTGGTTTGATTTTATATTTTAGGGTGAATATACTGGAGTTTAATTTAAATATCTCAAATACTCAAACCAAACCCTTATTACTGAATTGCAGATAGCCACTGACAAATCTTGGAAGTGTAAGATTTCTATTCCATAAAATGAAAATAATACTGACTTCATTGGTGTTCTCTGTAGACTTTGGGTAAAACTAAAGCCCCATAGATAGTACTCCTTATCCACCTATTACAGTAACTTTTCACCAGAGCACTTTTTACCACCTAAAAGTTATATACTTTACTTTTATGTTTGATTACATTTGTGTTTCTCTCAACAACAATATAAGCTCTATTGGATTTAAGAACAGACTCAAATATTTATGCTTCCTACTTAATTTTAATATCATTTTGTCAGATGTCTCAAATGTTGGTATTTCATGAGGATTGCATTAATTATATAGCTTAATTTAGGATTTGAGATCTTTGAAATCCGGATTACACATAGCAGATAATATATATTTGTATATATATATATGTGTGTGTGTGTGTGTATGTATATATTTCTGTAATGAATAAACTTGGATTATATAAGAAATCACAGAGAAACATATTGTGAAAACAGAGCACGCTACTCACCTACTCAGATATAGAAAGTCAAGTAGTATATTGGGACTTCCCTGGCAGTCCAGTGGTTAAGACTCCATGCTTCCATTGCAGGGGGCACGTGTTCAATCCCTGGCTGGGGAACTAAGATCCCACATGCTACGTGGAGAGGCCAAAAAATAAAAAAATAAAAAAAAGAAAAGAAAAGAAAGAAAGCTACTAGTACAGAACTTGGGCTATATCTGTTCATCTCACATATCATTTGGGAAAGAGTGGTTGCTCAATATATGTTGGTTTCCTTTCTATCAGTCAAAGGAACAGAATTAGCCTCAAGAGGCTCCTATTTCTTAAACAGAGTTTGTGTGTATATGCTTATTATAAGACTCAAGAGGGGATAAACAGAATTTTTTCAAAATAATTCTAACTAGTCAAATTTTATTTTGACCTTGAGCAAGTCTCTTATAGAGCCTCATAAATATATACAGAAATTAACTGCCAAACCAATCAAATCAATCAGATCAAGTTTTACTACCTGGACATTTCACTTAAGAAAATGGAAAGTCAATGAGATGACTAAATCTTGTAATGAATGAAATAAGGGTATCCACACATATTTAATGGGAATTTGCTTCCAGTTGTGATTAATGCCATTGTGTAAGTGAACTCAAGCTAAATTTCTCTGAATTCATTTGATTTGAAGTGAATAATACTATACAGTAAGTCCCCTACATGTGAGCCTTCAAGTTACGAACTTTCAAAGATGCAGATGTGCGTTCACATGTCCAATCACGTAAGTTAGTTCACGTCTGGCATACATTGTCACGTGCGTGTGTCCTCTACAAGTAGTTGTGCTTTTGTGTACTTTACTGTGTAGTACTGTTGCTGTGCCACACGAGGAACTTACTAATGAAGACCTGATGAAATTGGAGGCCCAGAAAAAGGACAAAGAGAGAAAAGAGAAAGAAGAAGTAATGGAAGAACCTAAGAGATTCATGACACCGGAAATGGCAAGGGGATTTTCTTTATTTGAGGAAGCACCATTATTAGTTTTTGAGACTCAGAAGCCAAATGTAAAATGGTACACAAAGGTTGAAGCAGCCATTCAGAATGCAGTCCAGTGTTACCATGTCATCTAGGGTGAGAAAAAATATAGAGCTACTACCCAGACATCACTGGATCGTTTTTTCAAGAGTGTAGATAGAACTGAATCCAGCAAGGGACCAGAACTTGTGCCATCAGTGTCAGGCGTGAGTGAAACTGCAGCTTGCCCTCTGTCTCCTATTGCTGATGATCCTTCAGCTCTACCACCTCCCATCTCCTCTCCCTCCTCCAGTCAGTAACTCTTCTTGCCTGTTCACTCGATGCCAGCCCCAGTATGCCAGCTGTTGTACTGTACTACTGTACTTTTCAGGATACTGTACTGTAAGATTAAAAATGCTTTATTTTCTGTGTTTGTTTTTATGCATTATTTGTGTGAAAAGTATTATAAATCTATTATAGTACAGTAATATATAGCTGATTGTGTTAGTTGGGTACCTAGACTAACTTTGTTGGACTTACAAACAAATTGGACTCATGAACACACTCTCAGAATGGAACTCGTTTGTATGTAGGGGACTTACTGTACAAGGCTCATGTATAATTAATGGATTTATAAACATTCCTACTTGAAAAACACAGGGATCTGGGTGATACTGATTGACTACTCAGATATGTCTTTAAGCCAAGGTTTCTTGATCCAGGCTCTCAATTTCCCTTTTCTTTTTTTTTTTTGGCAGCGCCTCGCATGATATGGATCTTAGTTCCCCGACCAGGAATCAAACATGTGCCCCCTGTAGTGGAAGTGCAGAGTTCTTACCACTGGACTGCCGGGGAATTTCCCGGCTCTTAATTTCCAGCCTCTTAGAAGATGGTCAGACTCTGTGGAGTTGATTCATGATAACCAAACCCAGAAACCAACTCTGATAATAGGGGAAAATATATTCACTTTGATAGGACTTTATTTCAAAAACACAACGGCTGCAAACCAAAAACATCCATACCCTTCAGTGATGTTTCTTCTGGGTTTAAGCAACTGGTTTTTATAATATCCATATGCATGTTTGACACTGTTCATTTATTGTCTATTAGACTGAGAAAGATCAAGCTTTCTCATTGGATTTAGGAGACATCTACAGTACACATTAACAAAATATCTCTTGAAGTGATCTACTTCAAATTTATTCATTCATTCATTTATTTTTTTGCTGGTTCATTCACTTATTGCACATTAAATATCTGCTCTATGACAGAACTTATGCCAGGCACTGATGAAATAGCAGTAAAATACAATCCCTGCTTTAAGAAGGTCACAGCCTGGAGGGGAAGACAGACATATAAAAAGATAAGTTACAATATGGTGTGACAAATGCTTTGACAGGGTGCTACAGAGCATATTGTAGCTGTATCATCTAATCAGGTTTTTTTTAATTCCATTTGGTTTCAATTTAAGAGGAACTCCTTAGGGGAGTGGGGGAGAAGTGAGGAACAAGGGTGAATCTATCTAAACACTAACTCTACTATATACTATAAAATGCACTTTTAGGAGCAAGGAGAACAATTAGCCAAACACTTTATATTCAGCTACAGGAATCATTTTCACCCTGGAAAAAAAAAAATAACCCAAAGTTAAAAGTAGACCTTAAAGCAGACAAGCTCATATTCAATGGGCCATATCTCCAGGTCTCTGTAACCCAACTGGAGGTCACCACCATCTCTGATAGCTCCTACCTGGAACTAGTATTCACACTTTCATGATGAAAGCAACATTACCCTGTGGAATTACACCCATGAATTCTCTAGTATAGCTGTCTTTAACACCAAGGTCTGGCAATACTCTAAGACCTCAATGGCAAAGATTCAGGAGCTATCCAAATCCTCCATGATTTTTCTTATATACTGTATGGCAACTAGGAAAATGTGAGGACAAAAGAATAAAGAAGTGACTATTAAAAGGCCAACACTTGTGTGCCACACATGGCAGCAGATTTTAACTGACCAGGAGGCCAATGTTCATAATTTGCCCAGATAAAGCAAGCAACCAAATAGTAAAGACTCTAAAGGCAAGGTACCATGAAAGAGTAAAAGACATTTTATATCTGAGAATGTATCGGGCTGAAAACTAAACTTCTGCATATCTTTTTGACTTAGACATAAATGAACAGGTTCATTTGAAAAGGTGTTGTTCTACCAAGTTTCTTACCAGGGTCAGCATTTTGAAATTGCTCTCCAAAGAGAGCAAGTGTGATATATTGCAGAACACAAACATTTTAAAATTCCTTTTGGATATAACCTTTTTTTCCTTCAGTGTAGTTGGGAATTATGCCCCATTATTGTTCAATAACTACTAAAAAGAACAGAGTAGCAATAATTCTTTTGAATTTTAGAGCTTCAAAGTAAAATTTCTTCCTATCATCATTAGAGATACTTACTTACTCATCAGCAGACTGTGTCCTCATTCTAAAATATTGCCTTTGCAAGCACAAGAGGTCCCAAAGGAGAGTATCAATGATTATTGACTTCAAGCCACTGATGCAGCAAATGACATTCATCTGTTAAGAAGGAAAGGTTGAGAGACTGACACAAGGTCAGTTTCTCTTCAAAACTTACGTATGCACCCTTTCTGTCTATTCATTTTTATTTATCCCAAGAGATTGACTAGCAGTCTTTCTCATAAATTCTCAGTAATAATTGGGAAACTAAATTATTTCCCAAATTGTGATATTTTAAGAATTCTTGATGATGCTGAATTTTAGGAAGATAATATGCCTTTATGCAAAAGATAGAAAAGTATTGTTCCTACTTATTTAAACTTAACTGTATCACTCAAGTTTAAATAGCCTTTACCATTCTTTGAGGGAAGACAACGCTAAATAAGTGTGAAAATGCTAATTATAAAAGGTCGCATTAAAAATGGAAATTACTTATCTTCAAAAGGCTAATTTTAAAATTATTTTAATGAATTCTAGGAGTATTAAAGCACAGAGCTTTCTCTACAGCTGCATTAACTCTTCCTGGACACCTGAGCCCAATAACACTATTCATCTGAATGGCCATATTTGCCTGAAATCTAGATATTTTGAACAAAAAAAAGAAATAAAAATTACTGCATAAAAATTATTTATGCAGTAAAGATTACTTTAAAAAATTGTTCATTTACTCAAGAGATACCATTTCTCTTTTCAAATTTGATCTCTTTAATAAACTAGGTTCCTGAACGTTCTGCAAAATGAAATGTTTAATGGAGGCAATCATCTAAAAATTTCAGAACACAAGACTATTAGTTTCTTGAGGGCAGGAATCTTGTTAGTTGCCTCTTGAGCCTTAATCTAGCACAGTTTCTGGCACATAGTTGGATGCTTAATAAATGTTAAGTAAGTGAGTCAAAATCATGTTCTTTTTGTCCATTATTTTTGGCCTAGTTAATTAAAATAGCCAACAATGTTTGAGTGTTGCTTATGTACCAGGCACTGTAACCACTTAATATACATGAACTATTTTAATCTTCACAACAATTCTATGATATCTGGACTGTTATTATCCCGATTTTATAGTTGGGGACACTAAAGTAGAGAGAGATTAAGTTACTTGCCCAAGAGACACACCTATTGTACAGTAGAACCAGGATTCAAACTAGGCAAACTACTCCCAGTTTTCTTACATAATCATGACACTACACCTTTCTGAATTGATAAGACATCCAAAATTAAAGCAGATTCCAAATATTTTCAATAGTGGCTAGTAACCCATTAAAAAGATTTCACGTGGGTCTAGTTTGTTCTGGTGATCTTAAAATAATTTTAAAATAAGATGTTCCATATTCTGTAGCTGGTTTAAAATAAATAAAATATTAAATCACTTAAAATAGTTATTCTAAAATTAAGATGTTTGAATAGTTTTTAAAATGTATTTACTGAATTCACTGTCACTTTTGTTCTAGAAATAATCAAATTATTTTGCTTAACTAAATTGTTTTTTTAAATCTTTTTTAAAGTTTTTTTTTTTTTTTGATGTGGACCATTTTTAAAGTCTTCATTGAACCTGCTGCAATATTGCTTCTGTTCCATGTTTTGATTTATTGGCCCCGAGGCATATGGAATCCCAGCTCCCTGACCAGGGATTGAACCCACACCCCCTGCATGGGAAGGTGAAGTCTCAACCACTGGACTGCCAGAGAAATTCCTAAATTGTTTTTAAATATTATTTTCTGAAGGCAAAAAAAAAAAAAAAAAAAGCAGAGTACATTGTAGGATTGCTAAAATATACTGAAATGTCTATACAAGTGCAGAGGTTTTGACTTGAATTACAAATTCAGTCCATGAACTCACTTAATATACGGACAACTAAAATTAAGATAAGTTATGCGTAGAAAGTGCAATGGGCAAAATGGTTCCTTCCAATGTACAGAGTTCATGACAGAGAGTAGAGGTAGGTCACCGAAGTTGTTACATGGCTGAACTAGGTTTTAGTGTCTACCCTTATCTCCCTTCAGGCTTCAGGTCCTAGTGAATGATTGTCATGAGCTGAAGATTGCTGGCAAAAAGGTAACTTTTGACACATGAGAGCCTGCAGGAGATATGAGAAATAGAAGAGATCTTGAGCCACTTTGACCCCAACCTGCTCCAAGGAAAGCACTCGAACCAAATGTGAACAGGAGCTTTCTCTCCACTTCTGCGATAAATACTTAATGGCACTGACTCTTCTGATGGCCCTGGATTTGCAGATTTTGAGAATCATGTATTTAATACTCAGGGCAAGAACCTTAAAATAGAGGAGAAGCAACAGAAGATACTGTGGATAATAACAGAGATTAATGTTTATGGAGCACTTAACACATGTCAGTTACTCTCCAATAACTCCAAATGCACTATCTCTTAAAACAAACTCCACTTTCCAGATAACAAGCTAAAGTTTAGAAAAGTTAAGCAACTTGCCCAAGGTCAAAAGCTAAATGGTGGCAGTAGCATTCAAACCCAGGTAGTTTAGCTTCAGAGCCCACTCTCTTAAAACAGAGAAATCTAGTGAAAGTATGGATCTCTAGGGGAACTTAGACTTTACAATATTCCGTAAGAATTCCTCAAGAATACTTTTATGGGTAATGCAGTGGTAGTGGTAAGGGGATTTTCTGAGATGCTACGTTCCTGCTTGAGTAGGGAAGACAATGTCTAAGCAGGAAATGAGAATAAATTCTAATGTAAACTCATTATTTCTACACAGTGATGAGCCCTGATGGTATTTGGGCAATACATATTTCATATATTTTATGTTTGGGGGGAAAAGCACGTGGGCATTAGCAGAAATTAGTCAATACTGTTGCACACATATGAAACTTCAATCCTGAAGTAGTGAGCCAGCTAAAAAACAGATCAATATGATACATCTAGTCTGAGAATCTGGCTTGGAAAAAGGGGACCAAATGCTTATTCAATAAGGCATTTGTACAAACATAATAAGAACATCAAACATAGAATGCCCAGTGAAATTCAGTTAGCCACTGACATGAAAAGGAATTAAAGGCAGTTCCTTGTAAGTCTGACCTGACTGTACTAAAAAATTCCATCTGTAAATCATTTTTCACTTGGGACTCATGCCTGTAGAGAAAATGTTAAAAATGATGATTGGACATCGGGCAGACCATCCACAGAAATCTATTTAACTTATAAAATACCCGAAATACAGTTTCAAAAGCACTTTGAGGTTCACTGCCATGTACAACAATCTTTCTTTTCCACCTTAAATCATCTTTGGAACATGGAAGAACTTAAGTAAGTGTAAATAAGTAAAATATTTCTGTGAGAACATGTCTTTGAAAAATCCAATTCAGCCATGCCCCAAAGACACATCTTCCACGTCTTTTAAGCAGTGAGTATTCTTCTGCTCATAGGTGAGGGTAGATAAGCTTGTAGGGCAATGACCAAGGGGAAAGTCAATTCTTTTCCCTTTGTGTGTTAAAAAGGAAAAAGCAGCCTGCTTAGCCAAGTTCCACAGTCAAATTTTAAGACCATTGTGATAAGAATATAGAGTTGGGGACAGATGTTCAATGACAGATGTTCAATGACAGAATATGAACACCTGGATCAAACTGGCCTGAAGCCATATACTCCTGGACCTTTCAGTTCTGTGACAGGAAATGAAATACTCAGTATCGTTTATCAGTTTGCTTTAAGACATTTAATTTGTAATTGAAAGTTTCCTAACTAATACAGGAGGCTTTTAGGGTGTTTAAGACACTGGGTGGGAGCTCATGATGGGGTGAAGAACAGGGATGGTTTGGGGAGGGAGAGCAGGACAATGGTTGATAATCCAGCCTCCAAATGGCACATGGAGGTAGATCAGAGGAGCAACTGGAGCTAGGAAAAGCTACACACAGCGGAACATGCATTCTTCACTTTTCCCTTTTTCACTGCTGGGGTTCTCCAGGAAAAACTGGCATTGGAAGGAAGCGAGAACAGGACTAGTTCAGGAGTCAGTATGCTGTAAGGAGGGTTAATAGAGGTTTCTCCAAACATTGGATAAAGTGTGCAGCTGCAGCAGTAAAGGTTGGTATGAAAGGATGAAGGTTGGTAAGAAAAGTTTCCTTTGCAGCTACATTCTTTGCAGATATTTTTATTACAAGGATACATAGATATTGATTATTTGAAAGATGAAAATCCACCCAGGATAACTTAAATATTTAAAAAGGACAACAGGATCTCAAGACTCACTCATCAGAATTTTCAGAATTTTAACTAGATAACCACATTTTGTGTCGCTGACCCAGCCCAAAAGTCTTCAGAAAGCATTTGAACTTCACAGAGGAGAACCCTCACTTTCCAAAACTCAAGAAAGCAAATAAAGGTCTAGTCATGAGTTTATCCAACAGGAAGTCATTAGCTATAAGCATGGAAGAGAGTATGTCAACAGCAAGGTTAATTAAATTTGTAGCACTAGGAACAGCCCTACACCAATCATTTGGGAAGCGTTTTCCAAATGCAACAAAGCAGCCTGGGGGTAGGTAGGGAAGTTGCTCTATAATGTAGGCTTAAAAATATCCAATAAAGAGCAGAAATTTAAGGAAAGATGGAAAATTCTCAAGGATCTCTAAAATGATGGCTCAAGATAAAACAGTAATAAAATAGTACTCAGAGATAAATGAGAAAGGAGTAATCTAAATAATCAGAGGAGGCATCATGTTACAATAACCTATGAAGGAATCTTCTAAAACCAGAGAAGTGATATACCCAAGAGGAGAACCTACAAATATATATATATATATATTTTAATGCATATAGATGAATAGGGAGAAAACAAAATAAAAAAGGGTAATTTCCAGGACTGACTTTAATAGACATCAAGTTTACTGAATTTACTAATAGGATTTTACATTTTTAGTAAGAATGAGAATCTTCTGCAATTACAAATTAAATCTCCTCAGTATGGGGACACTGCAGCATTTTAAAAAGGGAACATGTGATATGTCTAAAGATGAGAAGTCCATGGGCCTCTGTGTTTAAGTGCTAATTTGATTTGGGAAACTTTTATGCACTTAATAATTACCCCCTTTCTCCTTGTTAATTGGTTCCCTACCCCCACGAGCACCTCCCAGCAGAGGAGTAAGATGAATTTCTTTAGCACTGTGTTTAGAATTGTTAACACCTCCTAGGAAGTTATGCTGTCCTTCACAAAAGAAGAAGCTGGAGGAAGGTCCAATTTTGGCACTCTTTGGGTGGTGAGGAAGGATCCCTGGCTTAAAAGGCAAATATTACTTTATTAAATTTCAGGCATGGTTTTGTATTAAATCGAATCTAACTGCTAAACTTACTACACAAATAACTAAAATATCAGGAGGCGGGCAAAATATTTGTCAGCTGAAAAGAAGTAAGAAAGCTGAACTCAGGGTCAAAGATTAGTAATTCCAAAGACTACATTTTCACCACCCTAAAGACTAATAAGCAAAATACTTAAAAACTGGTATAGGTGATGCCAGCAAGATGGCAGATTAGGAGTTTTATATTGTCATCTTCCCACAGTTCACCAATTTTGACAACCATCCCCAGACGAGAGCATTGTTGTGGGAGTCCAGAAGCTCAGCAGAGAAGTTCCAGCACATCATTGGAGCAAAAAAAATCACAGAGTAGGCTCACTGAAGAGGATAAAATGAATAGTTTTAGGTTACCTGCATCACCCCTCCCCTAAAGTGGCACAGTGTAGTATGAGGAGAGACCCTTTCAGCCCTTAACCCCTCCCACGGGGGAATATGAGAGCACAGTGACTGAATGCCTAGTTTCCCCAGTTTTGTGGGACAGTGGCTAAGTGACCCACCTCTTTCTCACCCCACCCAGAATACTGAGAGGGATCAGCATGAGTGAGTGGCTGGGAGAGGCTGGGATCAGAGAAGAGAAGTAAGGACTTACAGGAAGGAGGGCTTAGAAATCAACAAAGGGCCATGTATTCAACTAACTGTGGCACAGACTCTATCAAGAAGTCTGCCCATGAGCTGCTCGGGATGCCTCACTTGTGGACTGCCAAACTGGGCCATCACTAGAAGATACACAAACTTAATCATTTCAGGGCACTGCCCTAGGAAAAACAGACAGAAGGCTTTAAGCACTCAGCCTGGGTTTGCAGGATCAAGAGAAGGCATACAATCTTAAAACTCCCCCAGTCACCAGAAAGAACAAGAGGGGTGTAGTAAGGACCCTTGTGATTACATTGAACCCACTCAGATAAGCCACGATAATTTCCCTAGCTCAAGATCCTTAACTCTTGCCATGTAAGGTTACAGAGTCATAGGTTCTAGGGATTTGAACACGGACATCATTTGGGGTCCTTTATTTTACTAATAACAAATAATAAATTATTAAAGGAATTGAAATGTTATACTAGAAAATATTCGCTTAATGCAAAAGAAGATAGTAAAGGAGGAACAGAGGAAATAAAAGGATGAAGCATATAGAGAACAAAATGTCAGATGTAAATTCAACCATATCAATAATAACATTAAATGTGAATAAATTAAGCAATTAGATCAAAAGCAGAGAATATTGGATTGCCTTTTTAAAAATTCACCAGAAACCCTGTGCTGTCTATAGCAAGCAATCTTTAGATTTAAAAATACGAATATATTGAAAATAAAGAGACAGAAAAAGATATGTCATGTAAATAGCAACCATCAGAGAGCAAGAGTGGTTGTACTAACATCAAATTAAAGTTTTAAAAAGGTATTAATAGAGATAAAGAATGACATATTATAATGATAAAAGGATCAATCCACCAGGAAGACATAACAATTATAAACATATATACACCTAAGAACAGAGCGTTGAAAACATAAAACAAAAATGTACAAAAGAAGAATAGACAATTCAACAATGAGTTGGAGACTTCAATAATCAATAGAACAGCTATGCAGAAGATCAACAAGAATATATAAAACTTCAAGAGCTCTTTAAAGTAACTTTTTAAAGACAAAAAAGACATTAAAGAACAATTCACCACAAAACATCAGAATTCACATATTTCTTAAGTACACATGGAACATTCTTCAGGATTGATCAGATGTTAGGCCATAAAACAAGCTTCAATAAATTTAAAAGGATTGTAATCATATAAAGTATATTCTTTCACCACAATGGAATGAAACTAGAAATCAATAACAAGGAAATTTGTGGAATTCAAAAATATGTGGAAATTAAACAACACAAGCTTAAATAACTAATGGGTCAAAGAAATCACAAAGGAATTTAAAAAAAAATAAATGAATTAAAATGAAACACAACAAACCAAACTTATGAGATGCAACTCAAGCAATTCTTAGAAAGAAATTTATGGTTGTAAACACATGTATTACAAAAAGAAGAAAGATCTCAGTCAATAACCTAAGCATTCATCTTAAGAACTAGGAACCAAAAAAAAAGTAAACTAAACCCAAACAAATAAGAAGGAGGGAAATAACAAAGATTAGAGCAGAAATATAGAAAATACAAATAAAATAGAAATAAAATAAAGTAGAAAAACAATTTAGAAAGTCAATGAAATAAAAAGTTGGATTTTTGAAAAGATCAAAAAAAAATGACAAACTAAGGGAAAAAAGAGAGAGAAGATGCATATAACTAGTCAGGAATGAAAGAGAAACACCACTGTTGATCTTGCAGAACTAATCTTTGATATTTAGAAAGGAACAATTTATTGACCTTTAGAAAAGAATATTGCAAAGAACTATATGCCAACAAATTTGATAACTTAGATGAAATGGAAAAATTCCTTGAAAGACAAGAAGCCCCAGAACTAACTCAAGATGAAATAGAAAATCTGAATAGATCTGTAACAAAGAGATTAAATGAGTAATTTTAAAATCTCCTACAAAGGAAAATCCAGATCCAAAAGCCTTCAGTGGTGAATTCTAGCAAATATGTAAATAGGAATTAATGTTACTGCTTCACAAGCTCCTTCAAAAAATAGAAAAGGAGGGAACGCTTTCTAATGCATTATATGGGACAGAATTACCAAAACCAAACATACAGAATAAAAGAAAACGATTGACTGATAACTCTTATGAAAATATATGCAAAAATCTTCAACAAAATACTTGCAAACTGAATCTAGCAACACATAAAAAGGATTATATACCATAACCAAATGGGTTTTATCTCAGGAATGCAAGGTTGATTCCACATACAAAAATCAATTAATGTAATACAACACATTAATAGAATAAAAGACAAAAACCACAGTCATCTCAATAGATGCAGAAAAAAACATTTGACAAAAATCCAACACCCCTTTATTTAAAAACACTAAAAAAAACTAGAAATGGAAAGGAACCTCCTCAACCTTGTAAGGGATATCTACAAAATAACCAGAGTTAACATTGTCCTTTATGGTGAAAGACTGAGAGATTTTCCCTTAAAATCAGGAAAAAGATAAGATGTCCACTCTTGCCAAGTTTATTCAACATAGTACTGAGGGTTCTACAAAGGACAAATAGGCAAGAAAAATAAATAAAAGTAATTCATATTGAAAAGGAAGAGGTAAAACTGTTTGCAGATGACATGATTTTGTATATAAAAATCTTTGAGAAATGCAGAAAAATATTGTAACTAATAAATTAGTTCAAAAAATTAGTTCAGCAAATTTCAGAATACAAAATTAATGCACAAACACAATTATATTTCTATACACTAGCAATAAACAATATGATAATAATATTAGGAAATCAATTTCATTTACAATAGCATCAAAAAGAATAAAATATTTAGGAACAAATTTTTAAAAAGAAGTATATGGCATATACTAAAAAGTACAAAATATCATAGAAGGAAATTAAAGAAGACCTAAATAAATGGAAAGACAGCCAATGTTCATAGATTGGAAGACAATATCAAGATGAAAATACTCCCCAAATTGATCTGTAAATTCAATGCAATCTGTCTAAATCTCAGCTTGGTTTTTTTTTGTTTGTTTGTTTGTTTTTGGTAGAAACTGGCAAACTGATCCTAATATTCATATGAACATGCAAGAGATTAAGAACAGCCTAAACAAAATAAAAACAAAGTTGTAAAATTCATACTTCCTGATTTCAAAACTTACTACAAAGATATATAATCAAGACTATGTGGCACTGGCCTGAGGATAGGCACATATATCAATGAAATACCATTGGGAGTCCAGAAATAAATGCTTACATTTATGTTCAACTAGTTTCCTACAAGGGTGCAAATACAATTCAAATAGGCATGCAGAATCTTTCTAAAGTTAATGAAGATATTCTAAAGTCGTGGGAATGGTTGAATAACTCAGTAATATTACTAAGCATCACTGAATTATACAAAGTGAGTGAATATCTTGGTATGCAAATTGTTATTCAATAAAGATTTTAACAGTCAACTGATTGGACTTCAAATATAAAAACATTCCTTTTAGATTAAAAAGACAACACAAAAAATAACTGCTGATTTTTAAGTGTGGAGAAAAGAGGGATGGTTAGGCATTTCAGACTTCTGATAGTTAAAATCATATATTTCAATGTGTGTCTCATTTTACAGATTGAGAAACTGAGGAAGACTCTGGGTGAATTCCCTATGCACCAACGAGTTCTAACGAGATTTTGGTCAGTGTCAGCATTGTCTGACAGAGAAAGCCAAGAAAGAATCACTCAAGTCATTGTGGGAAGCAAAGGCAAAGATTAGAAGCAGGCATTCTAGATTTGTTTCACATCAGCACACATTTGGACACTTTTAATACTGAACATTTATTAAATGCAAGCAGCTCACTGGGCCAGAGAGAATCTTGAGCTATTTGTGGCCTCCAGCTCCCTGGTCTGAAAAATTGGAGTGAATATCAGTTCATTCTACTTGAGGCTTAAGAATTCTGAACTTATGAAATTGGAAACAGATATTTGAAAAACTTGGTACCATTACTCATCCATAGCATGGACATAAGTGTTTTTAGTATATTTTCCCTTGAAGTGGAGTAATGTAAAAGTAAATCCCTGGTACATGCTAGAGAGATTCACCTTTTTATGAACCAAATATGATTTGGGAGTTTGTTTCGATTACCTTATCTCTAAGTCTCATGAACTCTGAGCTTTGTATAATAGCAGCATCATGTTACCAGAACCTGAAATCATGCTTTTCTGGGATGTTCTGATGGCAGAAAGTACAAAGAAATGACTTCCCTGGTATTGTTCCAGGACAGCATGCTGTCAAGGCAATCTGAGGATAATATGCACAGCCCAGTGAAGGCTGCATAATTGCCCGTGTGCTATTTTTAACTTACTCTCATGAGTTACATCATTGGCACTGATAAGCTGTTTCAATGTGCTCAGATACATATTAAAAATGATTAACTCAGTGTCATGGACTTAGTGATATGATATTTCTTAAACTTTGAAGGCTGAGCCTTGTTCCCAGTGCTCTTGCCTATAGTACTCTTTGTTACTTCTCATGTCACACCATTTTTGGGAGAGATGACAGAAGAAGGAATGCAAAGGGAAATCAAGTCACTTAGATCATTGCTAGATGCCAAGGTCAATGCAAGACAAGTGACTGCCAAGGGTTCTATAGATTCATTCTGATAAAAATGAAAGTGACTCCCTGCCCCAACCCCACTCTAAACAGTTCACGGATGTATGCTTCTCCCACACCTATAACAGTCATAGTAATATTTATTTTCTTCAGAGACCTTCCTCCTATGACTATTAAAACAGAGCTTCACTTAAAAATTAATATAAAGTTCATTATCTGGGAATAAATTGTCAATGGCATGAAATCATGAATGAGCAAGGTTGTTAAAATGTTACACTCCTGTTCTCCCAACCTGTCTAATGTCCTCAGTCTGAGTTTTCCTCTACTCGAGAACCTCTTCCCCTCCTACTTCATCTTCTCCCTTCAAGCTGGAGGAATTTCAGATTTGAGCCAAGCAGATGAGCCTTTTATTTTAAGCATGTGTGAATTCCCAGCTTGCCTGAAATAATTCATGACTCTGGATAGCAGTGAAGGAAAGAGGTAATGAAATGCCCAAATGATGTTAGAAGAAAAAGGTTGAAAGTGAAGGTCTCCGTCGTGACCTAGAGTCTACTTTATAGCTCCTTAACAGGTCTTCAAATCAGGGATTAACTTGAGGTGTCAATACCAGCCCAGACTAACATTTCACACTGACCCATGCTTCTCTTCAATGAGCTTTCACCAGGCTTTATAAGACTCTTTAAATACTACTTAAAAACCACTTAGAAAAAATTAAACCATCTAAAGTTGGCAGAACTAGGATATCCTTGCAACATTATGATTCTGGGCTAGAATGAGCCTCCTTAAATATGTTATTCTGGGTTAGGTTAATTTCAAGGCCTAATTGGCCCAAGTCCAACTCCGGCCTAACAATGTGGAATTTCCTTGTGCTCTGAAGGCATCTTTAACTTGAGTGTATGAAGCTCTCAACGGGAGCCAGGACATCCCCTTAGTGCTGGCCTGGTGCCCTTGGGTCTGCACTGAGGACCTAGCATGATTAGTTCAGTCCCAAGTGGCATTAGTCAGGTAGTATTAAATACTTTGACCTGGAGTAAAAGGAAGCAAACTCAGATACTTGGATTTCTAAAAAAGAAAACCCCACAATGTTTGCAAAGGCAGTGAATGAAGAGTACTCACTCTGAGATCGTATTCCTAGATTCATTCCTAGCTCCCTGACTTTTTGACCTTGAGAAATTGTCTAACCTTTCAACACCTCAGTTTGCTGTGCTATAAAATGATAACAATAATATTCTTCTTCAGAGAGTGATTTTTTTTTTTATCACACTGTATGGCATTAAGGATCTTAGTTTCCTGATCAGGGATTGAACCCAGGCCCTCAGCAGTGAAAGCATGGAGTCCTAATTACTGGACTCCTAGGGAATTCCCTTCAGAGAGCGATTTTGATGATTAAATGAGATTATGCATGTAAAGTGCATATTCCAGAGTCTGGCACATAATAATTTTTCAACAACACTTGTACATATTAGTGTCAGTATGAATATTTCTGTCATTTATAATGTTTGGTGGTGGGATAAAGTATGAGATTCAAAGTTCAAAAGAATAGATCAGCAGCTCTGCAGAGGAGTCTATGGCCTGCATCTCAGATAAAGCTTATCTGCATCACTGGGAAATAAATCCTATTGCCATGCAGCCTGGGGCTTGATTGACTGCCCTCTGAGAACATCTTGTGTCCTGCAGCTCTCACTAGCTAGTTCCCTACAGCTCTTCAGGGAGACTTTTGTCTTGAAATGCATTTGTTCACCTAGAATATTTCAAATTGAGCGAAATAGCACAAAAGTGGTGCTTCTTAGCCAAGACATGGAAATGACCTAAATGTCTGTATTGATGGATGAATGCATAAAGAAGATATTCAGCCATAAGAAGAAAATCCAGTCATTTGCGAAGACACATGAAACTTGAGGGCGTTTTGCTAACTGAAATAAGTCAGACAGAGAAAGGCAAATACTGTATGATCTCACTTATATTTGGAATCTAAAAAAAAACAGAACTCATAGAAACAGTGGTTGTCAGGGGTGAGGGCTGGGGGTAGGTGGGATAAATAGTTGAAAGTGGTCAAAGGGTACAAACTCCCAATCATAAGATGAATAATGTGCAGCATGGTGACTATAGTTAATACTGTCCTGTATATTTGAAATGTAAGAGAGTAAATTTTAAAAGTTCTCATCACACAAAAATCTGTAACTATGTGAGTTGATGGATGTATTAACTAACTTGCGGTAATCATTTTGCAATATATGTGTTATCAAATCATTACATTGTATACCTTTTTAATTGAGATATAATTGACATACAACATTATGGGAGTTTGAGGTGAAAATGTGTTGATCTGATATGTATATATTACAGTATGATTACTACTGGAGCATTAACACCTCTTTCCTGCCACATAATTATCATTTCTCTTTCTGTGGTGAGAACACAAGATCTAGTCTCCTAGCAATTTTAAAGTATATAACACTAAATTTGCTAATAATCACAATGCTGTGCATTAGATCTCCAGAATTTATTCATCTTCTAGCTACAGTTTGTATCTCTTGACCAACAACTCCTCAAATCCCCTCAAACCCCAGTCCCTGGTAACCACCAACCACTCTCTGTTTCTATAAGTTCAGCTTTTTTAGATTCCACATCTAACTGATATAGTAACATATTTGTCTTTCTTTGTTTGACTTATCTCACTTAGCATATTGCCCTCAAGTTTCATCCATGTTTGCAAATGACTGGATTTCCTTCTTTCTCGTGGCTGAGTAATATTCCATTCTCTACAAACATACCACAATTTTTTTTTTTTAAGGTTTAACTGTTTTTTTTTGGGGGGGGGTTGTTTTTTGTTTTTTTAGAATTTTATTTTATTTTACTTTTTATTTTTTTGGCTGTATTGGGTCTTTGTTGCTGTGCGTGGGCTTTCTTTAGTTGTGGTGAGTGGGGGCTACTCTTCATTGCGGTGCACAGGCTTCTCATTGTGGTGGCTTCTCTTGTTGCGGAGCATGGGCTCTAGGCATGCAGGCTTCAGTAGTTGTGGAGTGTGGGCTCAGTAGCTGTGGCTCACAAGCTTAGTTGCTCTGTGGAACGTGGGATTTTCCCAGGCCAGTACTCGAACCCACGTCCCCTGCATTGGCAGGCAGATTCTTAGCCACTGTGCCACCAGGGAAGTCCATGCCACATCTTCTTGATCCATTCACCCATTGAATGGAATCAGTTAAGGTTGTTTTTGTATCTTGGTTATTGTGAATAATGCTGCAATAAACATGAGAGTAGAGATATCTTTTCTTTTAGATATCTTTTTTCATTTCTTTTGGATACACCCCACGAGTGGGGTTGGTGGATCTTGTGGTAGTTCTATTTTTAATTTTTGAGGATTCTCCATACTGTTTTCTGTAGTGGCTGCACCAATTTACAGTCCCACCAATAGTGCACAAGGATTTTCTTTTTTCCACATCCTTTTTGACACTTGCTATCTCTTGTCTTTTTGATGATAGCCATTCTAAAAAGTGTGAGTTGATATGTCACTGTGGTTTTGATCTGCATTTCCTTGATGATTAGTGATTTTGAGTACCTTTTCATTTACCTGTAGGTCATTTGTATGTATTCCTTAGAAAAATATCTTGTGTTCATAAATCAGAAGAATGAATACTGTTAAAATGTCTACATGTTTAAAGAAAAAAAAAGTCTATACTACTCATAACCATCTGTAGATTCAATGCAGTTGCTATAAAAATTCCAATGGTGTTTTTCACAGAAATAGAAAAAAAATTCTAAAATTCATATGGAACAACAAAAGACCCTGAAATAGACTAAAAAACCCTAAGAAAGAAGAACATAGCTGAAGGAATCACAATTCTTGATTTCAGACTATACTATGAAAATATAGTAGTCAAAACAGTATGATACTGGCATAAAAATCAACACATAGATCAATGGAACAGAATAGATACCCAGGAACAATCACCTGCATATATGGTCAACCAATATTTGACTCAATGGGGAAAGGATAGTATCTTCAATAAGTAATATTGGGAAAAAAAATTTTTTTTAGACTCCACATCTAAGTGAGATCATACAATATTTGTCTTTGTATCCTGCAACTTTACTGAATTTGTTTATTAATTGTAACTGTTTTCAGTGGAATCTTCAGGATTTTCTGTGTACAAGATCATGCAATCTGCTGATAGAGACAATTTTACTCTTTCCCCTCTGATCTGAATACCTTTTATTTCTTCCTATTGCCTGATTATTCAACTAGGGCTTCCAATAATATATTAAGCAGGAGTGGTAAGAGTGGGAACACTTCTCTTGCTCTTGATCTTAGAAGGAAAGCTTCGACCTCTCACCACTGAGTATGATGTTAGCTGTGGCTTGTCATATATGACCTTTATTATGTTGAGGTACGTTCCTTCTATATCAATTTGCTGAGAGTTTTGATCATAAAAGGATGTTGCATTTTGTCAAATGCTTTTTCTGTATCTGTTGATATGATCATATGGTTTTTTCTTTCATCCTATTAACGTGATGTATCATACATATTGATTTGCATATACTGAACCATCCTTGTATCCCAAGGATGACTCCTACTTGACTGTGGTGTGTGATCCTTTTAATGTACTATTTAATTCATTTTGCTAGTATTTTGTTGAGAATTTATATTTGTCAGGAATAGTGGCCTATAGTTACCTTATAGTGTCCTTACTTGACTTTTGTATCAGGATATTGCTAGCCTAGTAAAATGAGTTTGGGAGTGTACCCTCCTCTTCAGTTTTTTTGAAGAGTGTGACAAGGATTGGCATTAACTCTTCTTCAAACATTTGGTAGAATTTACCACTAAAATTGTTTGGTCCTGGCCAGCATCAGGATTTTAAAAGTTCCCTAGGGGATGCAAATATGCAGTCAGGGAACCACAGTTTGAGACCTTGATATCTCTATGCAGAATGTGACAGTGGTGTCCCTCCAGTTGTTCCTTTACCGTTCTGCTAGAACAATCTTTCTAAAATATAAATCTGCTTGTGATATTCTCTTACTTTAAATATGTCCCTATGACTCCCCATCACTGACACCCAAACATGGATGTTCTCCATTATCTGTCTCTCCAACTCTACATTTGCCACCTCCCCATCAAGCTCTCATACTTGGCAGCCATACTGACCTTAGTGGCACTTCTGAGATGAGTCATTCTCCCTCATAGTTTCATGACTGATATATCCCATTTTCTCAGTCTAGAATACTTGCCCCCATTGGTGTATTTGATTAACTCTCACTTGCCCTTCCAGACTCAGTTTCCTCTACATAGAGAGAAGATTGAGAATGAGAATGGGGCAAATGGTCTCTAATTGTATCTAACAGGTTCTATTTCATTTTCACAAAAAAATGAACAAAGATCCAACTTAGTAACCGTCTCTACTGGCCCCCTCTTTTGTACTACCTAAGCACCGTGTAAACAATTCTATCAGTAAATGAATCATACTGCATGGTAACAGTTTGTCTCTCCTAACCTTGTGAGTTAGGATTAGTGTCTAATTCATCTCTTTATCTCTAACACTTATTGGAATCTAAGGTATACAGTAGCTACAGAAAAGTACAAACTATGAATAGTAAATGAATGAATGAAGAAAGCACAGAAATGTTAAAGCAATTCTCCAAAGGTGTCATTTCTTTCCTTGCAAAATCTTTTTCCATCCATGGTCTGCTTCTGTGGCATAATACATACCCAGCTTTAGACCAGAACTTTATATGCATTTTGGGCAACAGAATCACTGTGGGGAGATGAATAGAGTCCTCAAATCTACAGGTCTCTCTCCACCTATGGTAGTTAAGGGCGAAGTAAGGTAAAGGCCCAGGTGGCTTCACAAAGGCCTCACCTAGTAGGTGAGGGTAGGACTGTAAACCTACTTTAGAGGAAAATGTATAGGCATTTTTAAAATGCCTCACTTTCTTCCTGGAACTATACACTTGCTGCAGGGTATTTCATGCTATTTTCTGTCTGCCTTTTATAATCAACCTGCACTTACAGAGATTATTACGCTCCAACCAAACAGTAAAGCCCACATCCAGATAGTGTGAGCACACTGGTCCCCTCAGGAGTAATGTGTACACAATAGAAAATTAATCAGACCAGTGGCCATATTCAGACAACATCTATGCTTTTTCTCTCCTGGGTGAACAGCTGGTCTGGGAGCTATCAGTACAGTTAAAAGTGACCCATGTTAGATAGAGGAGTTTCTTTTAAAATGAAAATGTACAAATGCATAATCAGTTTCCTTCTCAGTGAATAAGAATGTCCAGTGAATATTTTATCATAAACTCTGAGAGTCAAAGCCCAAAACACATCTGCTCTTAAGAGAAAAGCAATAGACAAATCACTGAACACGTCTGATGTTTTAAAGGTGATAATTTCACATTATAAATTTTGTTCTTCTCTTCTTCAACCTCAAATTCCAAACTATCCTTTTTTTTTTTGCAGTCCATTGCTTCCAATCAAGTTAAAGTCAAACATCATAACATCAACCTTAAATTCTTTGAATTAAACAGAACTTTTCTTCAAAGGACATTCCTCATCTGTGATTTGTTAAATGCTTGTCTGTGCCCCATCTTCTCTTACCCTTGCATGGATCCTTCCCCCAAGAAAATTGACACTAAAATCTCAAGGCCATAGGGCCAAAGTGTTTAGTCTTCAAAAATATATTAAACTGTTAGAATGGTAAGAGGTGCAGGCTGGGTGCCATAGGTCAGGGGCAAAACTCCAGGCTGAGCCATTGCCTCTCGAGTTCTACATCTTCCCTGAATTATGAGCCATGGTTAATGATATCATCTTTTATCTTCATAACATGCATGTCTAGAAGCAAGGACTCTCCAGGAATTAGTGTTTTGCATGAAGACACACTCCAGCAAAGTTATAATGTACTGAAGGGACATGAGGAGACTCCTATCAAAAGAGAAACAGGCCAGTGACTCACGGCCAGGCCCAGTTTCCCAGGGCTACTCTTGATGCTTTTGACAATTCGGCCCATGAATAACAGCCCAACCACCAGAGCCGTTGAATGGCAAGAAAAGGACAACATAGCCACTACCTGCTGACCTCAAATCATCACAGTCAGACTCTGAACACATAAAACAGTAACATGCAACTTGATTCAATCCATGTTGAGCAGGAGAAAGAGCATGGGCTTTGGAACACCTGGTCCTAGGTCCAAATCCTAGTTTTGTTATTTTTCTATTGCCTTTAATTTTAGGTACATAAAAGTTTATGTTTCTACTGTATAAAATTAGTTTTAAATAAAATAACATATACAGACTGTCTAGAATATACTATGGGCACACATTCAATGTGAGTACCCTGACTCCACACTCAGACTCTCTCACACTTCTAGCACAAGAACATCACAACTGTGTATCCATCTGTAAATGTGAGTGTTTTCACAGGTACCCAAATATATCAACCGCAGAGTTTCCTCCTAAGCTCTGCAGATCACAAATCATTAGAGTATCTTCATCATAAGAACAAGCCCAGGAAACGTGGAGCAGTTATACTGTCATTATACACAAGCACAAACACAGTTCATTAAAATACCAGGCCCAGAAGGAGACCAGAGACGGGGTGATACATGCTGTACTTGTAGGCCATTGATAGCCCTCTTAAAACAAACGGTATTTTCTTACTAAACACCGAAATACAAAAACGAACCTCTTCGGGCTGAGCTTAGCCCATTCCCTGAAGTCCGCCTGTGGGTTTGTCATCAGACGAGATGCTGGTCAAGAGGTGTTTCATGTGGGAAACCCTGTGCTTCAGGGTCACAGGAGTAGCTTGACTATCTCAGCCACAAGGAGATACCAGTGGCAATGACAAGGGCCCACCTGGGGCCACAGGGATAGTGGCCAAATGCTATTCATATACACGAATGGTACCCCAGCCTTGCTCCTTGAATATGGACCATTAAGGAAAGTGTTTGTGTATTTGTCCTTCGCTCTTACATGCAGACTTAGATTATTTGGTTTTCAGTAGCCTCACTAGTATCTCTCTGAAATGCTCAAATCACGTACCAAAGAAACATATTACTCTTACAGGTTAAAGGGTAGGCAGTGCAGTTCCAGACACAGAGTAAGCAGTACAGTTCCAGACACATATACTTTTCCAAGGTTTTGACTGGGTGCAGAGGGTGATAAAGATTACCATGGTATCTGAACAGGCTGTGTTTGCTACTGCTATGTGTCTTACTGTTCTTGCATACTCCTCAGAAGCAATTGTGGCCAGCAGGCATTTCCTCACTTTCCCACGAAACAAGCCAGTGAGTGGAGAAGGCCAGGCATCTTCCACCCCAGGAGCTGTGTCAGAGTCAGCTCTGCCTTTGCTCAGATGTGTCTCCTTGAGCTGAGCTGATACCACCGAAGATCCTGTTTCCCCGTCTTGGCCTCTTTCCTGGAGCTCTGTGATTGGGACGGCTGCCCCTGCCCCTGGGGAGGCTATGTATCTGTCCTCAATCTGACCCTATTCCGGAATTCTGCCTCATGTTTTCCTGTAACAGTTTATGATTCTGGTTGTTTGACCATGGCCTGAACTGGGGATGGTTTAACTCTCCTAGAAAGAGATGATGCAAACCAACATTTGCCAATGCTCATTCCATGGGGTGTTATATGTTTTACCACATAAAGAAGGCTTCCTGTGAACAGCACTGAGGAAATATTAGAGGACTTCTGATAGGCTAGAGTGTATTACCAGTCTATGGAAAGGAGATCCAGTATTGAGTTCTTCTCCAGAACATTTGGCCAAAGTGTTTCTCATGCTTATCACAGAATCAGTGCCCTAAGGAATAATACTTTGGGGAACTCTCAAGTAGACTAACAAGGAAAATGAGATAACAGCATCGTACCCACAATAGATCTCTCATCTTTCAAAGTCAAATCACTTTCCAGTAAAGAAGACTGACATAGACCTTACCTCCATTCACTATTTCCCCTGAGGCACTGTCTGAATGCCCCTACTCTTCAAAACCTTCTTCCATCTACTCTCTACTGAAATCACTTTCACAAAGACAAATTTATTATAGATGTTTTAATTTCATAGCTGAAATGTGACTTAGAATGAAAATCCTCCACTTCTTACGCTATACCCAATGTTCTTAAAAAACCAAATCAAAATGTGTTTTCTGAAATCTACAATATTTGCTGAGTTTTGTTATGTGCAAGCTATGTGTAATAAACCTTGTTGATAAGGGAAGAGAGAGAAAGAAATGTTCTGAGGAAGAAGATGAAGATTAGTGCTCTGTTGTCAAGTTGGTGATCTTTGCAGCTTTGCTGAGACCAGACACAGGGCATGCTGGCATTTCCTGGGCAAGTGGGAGGGCTGTTGGAAGATCTAGTTAGAAGCCACCTAATGGGCTCTTTTCAGACTCAAGAGAGCCCTTAGGCAATCCTCCCTAATCCCAGATTCCAGATAGTGCGTAAAATCAGAATTCCTTTAAATGCTGCAGGGGATTTATCTCTGTGTTCTTTTCATGGATAAATGGTGAAAAGGTTGCCTGGGAGACTGGCGGCTCAAGTAGCCCAAGAGATTTGTCAACCCAAGAGGCAAAAACCTTTCTGCAAGCACACCAAAGACAATAGCTATAGGAAGGCCAGTTCTTCCCAAAATGGAAGACACTTTCCCCGGGGCAGCTGGACAGAGAGCCTGGCGTGCAGGCTTTCACAATAGAGGAGGGGAAATGCGTTTTTCATTCCTGCAACTGGGATTCCTGCTGCAAAAGGCTTGAGGCAGCTTTGTTTTCATTTTGTCTTTAACTGTAAAAGCATGCCAAGTGGAAGATGCTAGCCAGGATCTAAACATAGAATCAGTTTGCCCTGGCAAAGCTGTAAAGTTTTCTCACAGTATACAATAGCCCTTCCTAAAAAGTGAGGACAGAGGTGTCTGAGAAAGGGAGGCAGAACGGGGAAAAAAAAAAAAAGGAAAGGCAGGGATAGAAAAGGAAGAAGGTGAGAAGGAGTCGGGTGAGGTTTCTCCAGTAGTAAGTGTTTGAAGTGTTACCTACTAGTCATGAGGGAAGAAAACACCCTTCTATTTAAGCTTCTATTTAATTTTACTTCTAGTTTCTTTTCATTCTAACAGTATGTTGTAACTTTTAAGAAAGAATTCTCATTTCTGTTTATGAAAATGTATTTCTGAGTACAAGTTAGGAGCAGAAATCCTGACCTATGCTTTGGGAACTAAGCTTGTATGGGGTCCCAGCATGGGTTCCTTTAGGAAGTCTGGGAGGGCCATTTTTACAGCCATCTATGTCATATTAATGCCTCTGTCTTACAAGAATCTCCTGAGAAGCAAAACAGCTGAGAAAGGAATAAAATCTGGTGGTTGTTGACTTTATGGGCAGCCAGGGAATCTGGCTCTCTATCCATCTTCATGAGCTTTAGTATAAAGCTGCAACAAAGAAGTGGGTAAGAGCAAACGGTGGAGCTCATTCCGTCTCTCAGACTGGACATCACTAGGTCTGCAAACAACAATCTTGACATCAATCTCTTACAGCTACACAGAACTTTACAGTACACGTAGAGCATCCTGTGTGTGTGTGTGTGCCTTTATTTATTTTTTATACATCTTTATTGGAGTATAATTGCCTTACAATGTTGTGTTAGTTTCTGCTGTACAACACAGTGAATCAGCTATATTTATACACATATCCCCATATCCCCTCCCTCTTGAGCTTCCCTCCCACCCTCCTCATCCCACCCCTCTAGGTTGTCATGAAGCGCTAAGCGGATCACCCTGTGCTATGCAGCAGCTTCCCCCTAGTTATCTATTTTACAATTGGTAGTGTATATATATCAATGCTACTTTCTCGCTATGTCTCAGCTTCCCCTTCCCCCACTGTGTCCTCAAGTCCGTTCTTTACTTCTGTGTTGTTATTCTACCCATCTTTATGTGTGGATATGTATGTATGTGCACGTATATGTATGTGTGTGTGTGTGTACCCCCCTCATTTAATCCTCATAAAAACAATAAAAACTGTGGAAGATGGTGCTCCTTATTCCTTTTTGTACAGATAAGAAAGGTGGGGCTCAAAGAGATAAAGTGATTTGTCCAGTGCCAGGGAGACAGTAACAGGTAGAGCTGGGACAGAAGCTCAGATCCTGTGATTTCAAGGCTGATGAACTTTGCATTTGCATTATACAGGGGAACTGAGGCACTGAAAGAGGTTCGGTGATGTATCCAAGGACACATGGCTGGTTGGAAGCAGAACCCAAACGAAACACATTACTCTGAAGTGATGGAACCATCACAGGGAGGGAGAAGGCGATTGAGTGGTAAGGTTTGGTGGAATTTCCCATATGACTCCATGACATGGGCATCCTCTTGCAAGTTGAAAGGAACACAGAAGAGACCTTAGAAGAGGAGAAAAAGAGAAAACGCAGTTGTTCACTCATCCCCTCCCCACAGCTTCTTCACATGGCCTTGAGGAACGTTCTTCCTGGGATTTTTAACATCTCATAGGTGAGAGTAAATAAACACAGCAGAAGGTTCAAGGTGAAACTGAGCTTCCCCCTCAAAACAGTCTCAAAGCCTGTCCTTCCTCATCAGCATTGGCAAGGGGGTGGGAGGCCTCAGCCACCGCCAGGGGTGGGCACCGCAGAGCTCCCCCAGCCTCACCCCTGCGGGCAGGCAGAGCAGCCGTGAGGCACACGCTCCCATTTCAGCTACAAGACTTAAACTGTGCGTGCGTGCGTGCGTGCGTGCGTGTGTGTGGTGCGTGTGTGTAGAGGGGCTGGGGCTGGAAGGCGTCCATGTAATTTATGGGCCTTCGCGACTAGCCACGCTCATAACCAAGGTGCTATTTCCGAGATGTGACACATTTAATTTTGTGGTTGCCAAGTTTCTTTCCTGTTTAGAAAAAGAAGCTATTTGGAGTTTCCAAATTTAAAGCTGAATCCAAGTTTTTACTCTATCCTTGCTATAAATGGAATCCTAATCACTTGGAGGGCCTAGGGGAAAAGGTGTAAGCACGAGACATCTTTCTAATACATTTTTGTTTCCCTTTTATAAAATGGGAACAATGGTATCCACTATAACCACTTGTGGTGGGGTGAGGGGCATCTGACTATCACTGAATCTTGGCCTGAGGTCAGCCTACAGAAAAGGACCTCAGACTCCGCTCTGGAAGCTGGAAGACTTCCATGAGGCAGGATGGCCTAATGGTAAAGCAGCCCCGTGGGGAGCCTTTGTTTCTTTTTCAGTGTCTTTGCCTGTATAACAGAAATGATGATATCTTCCTCGTGGGATTGTTGAGATTACTTTATTTATGTTCATTACAGAAGCCCTTAAACACTATACGTGTCCAATAAAGTTTAGCTCTTGTCATTGTTACCACTGTCGCTATTTGGTGGCTCCTGTGAGGAGAAGACGGCAAGAGTTTACATCTATAAGACAAAATGCACTGTGAAGTTCTGATATATACGAAATAAAAGCAACCACTCAACTAGAGGATGTGTGAGGGGACCACCATAATCTGATTGTAACAAACTCAGAATTTATATTTTCTATAATTAAGCTCCCCTCTCAGCAGAGAATTAATGTTTGCTTTAAGCCAGTAAAAAAGATTAGGTTTGTGGTGTGTGCTCTGCTTGCAGGGAAAAGACCAAGCTCTCTGGAGAGAACTTAGTGGTGATTTCTCTGAGCAGAAACATCTAGAGAATCCTGCTACATATCTTCAGGAATGGGGGCTATTGATGATCTGGTGATTTGATTTGAGAGTCACTGTGAAGATTTAATGGGATCAGCAATGGTAGTGTCCCACTCGGGCTCTCGTCTGGGTGATCATCCTTTGGAAATATCAATGGAGCAAGAGAGGGGTGACCTATGGTGACTTGTACAAAGTCACACAACTAATAAGTCCTGTGGTCAGGGGTCAATGGCAAGCGGCCTGATTTCAGAACCTATTGAGCCACAGTGCCACTTGGACTTTTGAGACATGCCTTATGGTTTTGTCTTTTTTTTTTAATAGAAAAATATGAGAAAAGTAAAGTTCTAATGTCATCTTACAGAAGAAAAGGGGATATTAGCAATTATCCTGTTGTGAAATTGGGGTGCCCTCATGATGCCAGAATTACTTGGTAGAATAATTAATTCAACAGGTAATTACTTATAGGAATCCCTGAGGGATGTTCCTCTCAGCAGGCTGTGTGAGGATTCCATCAGAAGAGGGTCAAGGACTTGGTGTCATTCTCAAGTTTGGTCTCTCCGGCTCATATGTTTTCCCGAGGGAAAGATGGCTCTATTAGGAGTTTTATGGTATTCAGCTATAAACAAAAGCTTGAACCAATCCCAAAGTGTGGACTTAGACCACTGGGCTCAGCATTTTGGTATCCCAACAGGGGCAACATGGCTGCGCACAAAGAAATAGTCTATTGTTATTCACATCATTTGCTATAACATCACTTCGTCAAAGTGAAGGGAATTTTCTTCCTCAAAAAATTATTTATAAAAAACATATGATCGCGGCTGCCTATTGATGGTGGGAAGTTATTCTAGAATTATCACACCCTCCCTGCAAGTTCTACTTTTCCTGTCCACAGAGGCAAAACAATAGATTTTTCAAAACAAAGTAGCCATGGAAAATTTTTCAATGATTTCCTGTCTTATTTTCTGATGCAGAAGAGCAAAAGAATGTATAAAATTGTGTTGATTAAGATCAAGCATGAAGTACACAGCAAAACTTTATCACCATTTTCAAAACTGTCAAAACCAAAGTATCTTGGTAAATGGATTTAATGGAGTTCAGAAAAAACTCGACATTCCCCTCCCCCCCACTAAAGTAACTGAAATTCATATTCTTCATCCTCCATGGAGGGCACATGTCTAACAAGGATCAAATGGACCTTCCTGCACTTTCTCCCTTTGGAGAAGAGCAAATAGAAGTGTCAGGCACAGCACAGTGGGGGCTGGGTGACTGTGACAGCCCTCGTCCCCCCAGTGTCACACCCAGGGCCTGGGCCACAGTCCACAGGGTCTCAAAAATTATGGAGCATCCGTCAGTGCAGGCTGGGCAAACACGCTCCCCATTTCCAGAGCCTGGGGAGGGATTCTGTGCCAACCTTTGAAGGGTTTATAAGACAAGGACAGAATCAGATCCTCCAGAGAGCTACATTTCCAGGCCTGGCCTTCCCACATCACAAAATATGCGTGCACTATTTGCCCACTGGGTGGGAAACTCTTGAGGGTCTCTCAGTGCTGGCCTCTTAGCCCTTACATCTCCTAAGCTAAAGGATGCCCTTGATTATATGAGCTTTCTCTTTTCTCTCTACCACATGCCAAGCAGTTGTAGCTGCTGCTGGTTTTTCCTGACATGTCTGCATTCATAAACAGAACTTCGTCTTCACCCCCTGAAATTCCATATTCTCAAGAACAAAGCAATATCTCTTTATAAATATTAGTGCTGCTTCTTGAAATACAGATTGTTTTACCAGGAAAGGGAGTCTCACATCACATCCACAGACCCGTGGGTTCTCCTGGAATCTCAAGAGCATTTTATGAACGAGTACGTTCCAGTTTGTGTTGTGGTATTTCATTCAGCACTTAAATCTGCCTCTTCCCGTCAGAGCCACGTATTGCTTTACAGTCTAATTTCACACTTTCATACTTGCATAGCCCTTCTTCTCCAATCACTCAATTATTTATTTAACCCTGATACAATCCGCAGGAGTCAGGCTAGCATTGTCCTCATTTTTGAGACAGGAAAAGGAGTGGTGAGGGTCCATGAGAGGAGAGAATGAGGCAGTGCGCTCATTACAGAATCAAAGCAGAACATGGAGTTAGAATACATAGCATCTCTCAGATAGTCAGGTACTATGTCCCACTTTCCACACACACACACACACACACACACACACACACACACACATACACACAGAGTATATACTGACCCTACAGATGGTAAGCTATGAAAAAGTAGAAGTTAAAAAAAATATTCCATCTGGCCACATACCTTAGAAACTCATCAGAGACATATATAGTTCTCTGTAGATAAATCTTTTCTCCTAACCTTCTTTTATTCTTAAATTTCTTCAAGGACATTGATGGGTGAAGAACAAGTTGATACTAAGTCATTGGAGGAGTTTATTGTTCTGCAGGAGTTTATTGTTCTATCATTAATTCCCCTGTGATTTAAGCTTAGTAGTGTGTTCTTTTCTTGTTAGTCTTTTTTTTTTCTTTTTCCTTTGACATTACAGGGTCAGAACAATACGGAGTGGTAGCTCTCCTGTATTTCAAAACATCACTTGGGTTAATAATTCAGTCAGACACCTTCTCATCTCCCCTCTTATCCCCAAATGCAGGCAAATCCAAATTATTGTCTAAAATAATTAGGCTAATGATGCCTCCATCCTATAAACACTTTGACTTACACACTTATTTTTAATTTCTTGAGAATCTCTTAGGTAAAAGTGATTTCATATTATATATAATTCAGCATATGCTTTAATGCTACTTTCTTTGACTATTGCTCCCCATGCCGGGCAAATATTAACAGCTAATTGCACTGAGTGAATTGAGTCATGCACAATTTATCACAGAGGCAGCAAGGCTACTCCCAAGGAAGTGAAGTGACACTGATAACAAAAACCTTCTCAAGCAATCCAAGGAAGGGATTACTTTTTCAAATGTTACATTAAGAAATGATTAATTGGACTAGCAGATAAAGAGCATTCTTAAAGGAAACTAGATAACCTTATTTCAGTTCCAAAAAAATGGTCATCTCTATTTTCATTATCCTATATCTTTGTCACCTCTGTCTGCGCTACCTCTCTTTTCCTTAGGAAGAGAAGAAGCACAGGGAGGACATGTCATAGAGGGGACTGTCGAAGGGGAAGGAGGAGCTTGAGAATGGCTGGATTCAGGGACAAATCTGCAGTCTGTGGAGGACAATGGTTACCGCTGGTGGGGAAGCAGAGGTGGGATGAGGGAGGAGCACATTGAAAGTTATAAAATGCCGGTATTGTTCTAGTCCTTGGGAAGAGTGATGGATTCATAGATAAAGTATACATACATACATGTATATATATATATATATATAAATTGATTTATTACATATACTTTGTTTTATCATTTTAAATTTCAAATTATATCAGGAGCATCATGACTGACACAAATTGGAGTTCAGTATTCCATGTAATATTTTGACTACTTTTTAAAAATATTATTATTTTTTAGCTGGGATTATGAAGTGGGAGATTTTGCGGAACAAAGAATCTGTGGTAGGGCAGAAACATCCTAGTCTCCTCAAACTCTCTAACAGAAAATATTTTTCCAGACAAGTAGCATAGACATTTTATTTGCTTCACCAAGAAGACCTACTTACATAGATTCTTATTCCTTCCTTTCTATTATTACTTCTACTAGCCTGTCTCAAAGCCAAAATTTTACACATTAGAAATTACGGCATTTTTTCCATCTTTCACATACAAGAGCTTTCCCTCTGTTGCATGCAAGTGTCAAGAACAATAGTTCTCAACAATTCCATCTGAATTCACCTAGCACAGCCTTTTCTAGTTTGATGTCTAGGTGAAGACAAGACTCTTTAGAAACGGGACTTGAGACAGGTAAACTTTTTGTTTGCCACCTGAAGGCAAGGAGAGAATGGAAAGTTAATATTAAATAAACTCAAATCTGAAGTATTGCCCTAAAAAGCAATACTGGATTATGGAATCTATCTGGATTATTCGACTATCAAAGCCATGTGAGCTCTGGGATTTGAGGAGAGCAAGATATCCCCAAATCGTGGAAACTAGGGCTATGTTTTTGGGTCAGTTTTCATCCCACACAGTATGCTATGAGCCTTGATTTGGTAGGCCCACTGTTGAGGAGAGATGGAAGCAAAAATATCTGAGCATGTGAAGACACTAACACTGAGCAACCACAAATAGAGTACTCAACAAACTTGCTTCAGGGGAACCCTAAAACGCATCATCAGGATTGCTGGGGGTTTCTGGGCGCAAGAACAAATGGATTCAGGCCTTCTCAGAGGAGCATGAAGATGGTAGGAGCCGTCTCTTTTAGAGCAAGGTCTTTGAAGTTGCCTCACCGTGTTAGAGAACATCATGGAACTACCCAATCTCTCCTCCTGGGCTAGGCAAGACTTGGGGATTAAAACCTAGGTTGTGGTACCCAAGAGCCAGGGACTGGTATATGAATGATTAGGACTAATACTCAACCTAGAGGCGGAGCAAGAGAGAAATAGGTTATCATCATAGAGATAGCTTTAGTGAGATCATCTGTGTCAGTCAGGATCCCAGAAGAAAACAAAATTGAATTCAGATTGCACCAGAAACTTTAATGAATGGAATATTCATAGACTTATGGGCACCACTAAAAATCAAAGGATGTTGAGGCACCTAGAGACTACCAATAGCTAGAAGCCATTACCAATCCAGGCTTGAAACAGCAAAAAGAAGAAACGGTACAGAAGCTCAATGGAATGGGTCCCTTCCTGATAGGAAAGGAGCTGTATTGATGCAGTGATATAGTACTTCTAGAAGTTCAGCCCAAAGCCAGCACTAAACCCCAACTTCTCTTTCCTCTTGCCTTCTACTTCCATTAGGTGCCTGCCCTTGACTGAACTCAACAAGTCAACAGAAAGGAGCTTAGGCAATGTAGACTTGGGAAATTAGCTTCCTGGGGCCCAGAACAGGGTGATAAAGGATAGAGAACCAAACTGAAGTATGCGGGATGAGAGGTCAAATGGAGAGTAACCAGCACCTCATCTAAAATATCATATCATCAGAGATGAGTGAGGAATGAGAGAGGACTCCAAAGTCAAGAACTGATCAAATAAAGGAAAAGTAAGCCTGGAATGAATCTTCAAGGAACCACACACATCAGTGGAGAAGAAGCTGTTGGGGTGGGTGGACATTTGACCACTGAGTAGACCAGATAATGTTAACCATCACTGACATGGGTACAGAGTCTGCACTGCAGTCTCACTGACTTTTCTTCTCAAATTTTCTTTTCAAAATTCTCAAAGGGGACCTTTACACATGCTATTCTCTCTGCCTGCACATACACCAACCTTGTCACTCTTCTTTTAAACTTGATTAAATACTTCAGGGGACCCTTGACCTCCTGGACAAGATCATCTTCACCCTACACACACTCTTATAAAACCCTATACTGTCCCTTCACTGTTCTTTTCATATGTGCAATTTTATGTTTAGTTGCGTGATTGTTTGTTTTCTTCTCATACAACAGAGAGCAGGAATCATGTCTATCTTTGCTAACCATTGCATCTACAGTGCTTAGTAAATTGTAGGAACCCAAAAGATATTTTTTGAGCAAATAAATTTTTTTTAAAAATCAGAAATAAATATCCATAACTCATGACAGTTGGGTGGCTTAGCCAAGGTCTTCCTCCACAAATAATATCTAAGATGTGCCTTTTTATATTGCAAAAAGAAAATGTGATATTCCAGGTACACCATGTTAAAGAAAAATTGCATCTGACACTTGTTTAAAATGGCAAGACAGATTTTATTCCAGCTACTGCAGTAGGAGAGAGATACTTCAGTACAGAACTCAGATAAACTTGAAGTTAAAAAGGCAAGGAGGACTTTATTCAAGAATATAGCAGTAGCGGTCCGGATTAATTCAATAGGGAAAAGAGATTCAATTCAACTCTTAAAACAAAAGAGTTTTTAAGTACTGGAGTTAGCTAGTGGGAAAGTAGTGGAGTCTGTTGAGGGGAGAATGGTCAACGTGATTGGCCATCAGTGTTTGTTAACTGTCACTAATCAAAGTCAGACTTCTGCCCTCCCACAGAAACTGGGAAACAGAGACATTGTCTTTCTTGATTACATTTAAAAGGGATGACTCCCAGACCCTTAAGGAAGATATTCCTGGGCTATAGAAGATTTATATCTCTAAGGGGCAGGGAAAGAATTTACAACTGCAAGTTTTTTAAAGTAAATGCTCTAAAAGGAAGGTCAGAGGTCTTAGGAAGACACCTGCCTAAAATTTAACCAAACCGACGGGAATGTTAAGGCCATCTTTGTTAACCATGCTTCCTCACTTGTGCAGTTTTTAAGCAATACAACCTATAAGCAGAAAGAATCTCAGAACCAGTACATATTCTTATTCAGCATGGGAAATACTTGGTATGAGTGAGTGGGAGCATAGATTATATGATGATAGCAAAAAGCCCTTAAAGAAAGAGAAAATAATCTGCCTCTGTGGTTTCCAATTACACCCTCTCAGCTATTGCACTGAAAATAGAATCATGCTGGATAATTAAGGAAGAGATATCTTGGAAACAGGAGGTATTTACACTAAATGCCAACCCAGCAAGCAATAGCACCGAAAATTATTCTACCCCCTGTACTGACTTCTGCCCCAGAGTCTGACATGCTGACTGCACATCTTCCTGCCCCCCAGCCTGGGAATCCCAAGGACTGCAGAGGGTCAACAGCAAGGCCACAATTCAATGTAGAGCAGAGAAAAAAAATCAAATCAGGTAACAAAACAGAGGAAAGCTTTCAAGAAACCAAGTTCAACTAACAGTGTAGGTTGTCAGCTGTGCAGACTTGTGCAATAATTGCTGCAGTTAGAGTTTCCTCTAAAAACTCACCAACGGGATAAAGTAGCATATCTGGAATTGGCATGGGGATGCAAAACTGGTGTGGATGATGTGCACATTAAGTCTGGATTGCTGCTCCAGTCATCTAGAAAGTTCACTCAGGTATGTAGCCTCTACTTGGAGACATGTCCCTCAGATGCATCAACACCCCTCCAGGGATAGGCGACCCCACCCCTCAGCTCTAACTCTGCTGCAGCTGCAGCTGTTTCTGCTTTCCACTTGGAGAGAGCGAGTCAGTTCATTAGTCCTGCCGCTCTGAGTTTCTGCTTAGGGAGACTAATTAGCTCCCTGCCTCTGGTGAGAAAAGGCTGTGAGGACCAGGCTCATTCCTCTCATCTTCCTACTCCCTTTTCTTGGAAAACGAATATCTGATTTCTTTTCTTTTCTCCCCCTTTATCTTTTGCAGAGCGGTGGAGATTGATGTGCTGATGATTCAGCACTTTTAATGTCCTGGAAATTTTAATGAAGGGAAGAGGAGACAATACTATTCATTAAGGTGACTTCAGCTTCTATAAAATTGAGGGTTTGTGATGCAGGGTTCATTTCATTGCTTAAATGACCACCAGTCCCAAAGCAGAGGCGGTGCTCTTGAGTGTCTGTGTCTCCCTTGCCTGTCTGTGTGGCTTTGCTTCCCACTGTCTCTTCCTATGGTAGACAGTGAGTTTTCCCGTCTCCCTGCCTGCCCTCCATTCCTCCAGCTGTGGATGAAGCCCATTAACTCCTTTGACTCCTAGGCCATTCAGCAAGTTAATGATTGAGCTGCAGGGAACCCTAGTTGCCTCAAACCTCACCTCCACTGACAGCAGGGCGGGTGGGGGGCATGCCCTGGCACACGATTCATCCTGCAATTCCAAAATGGACAATTCATCTTCATGCTTTAGAACTTCCAAAGATTTTAAAGAGACTACATCAGCATCTCCTAAAATCCCTTTTGTTTCACTGACAGCTTTAAAAGATCATCTTCCCTGGCTGCAAAATTACGGATGTCATTTTTAATGATCGATGTTATTTGTCATTCCAGAGGATGATCTCTGGTGAGAATTACAAAGATGCCTTTATGAGACAGGGCCAGGAGCCCAGAGTAAATCAGCGGATGGTTTTATGGTGACCCAAGTGACAGAGCTGAAGTAATCACGTGGAAAGGGACACCAGACTCTAAATAACACTCCCTTCCATGTCACCTCTGACCTAAGGCTCATTTGTTCGCGTTGCCTCTAACCAAATATGCCTTCAGTCCAGAGTGCGGGAGAACACGCAGCAAACCATTATGTGACGGACAATGGCCTTCAGCCCCTGCTTTATCAGTAACCAGCTGTAGGACTTATTCCACACCAATTAACCTTTCTGAGCCTCAGTTTCCACAACTGTAAAGTGATTTCTATTTTACTGCAAAGGTTCTGTGATGCTGTGGCATGTCCTTCACGAAAAACATCTTATGGTTCACTAACTGCATCTTTCATTATCAGAATGAAAGCTGGCTGAACACCACACGCTAAAAAGCTTCGATAATACCCTCTGGAAAATATTACACCGTGGTTGGTTTAAACAACTATTCCCTGCCTAGTTAAGGAAGCCTGACAAACACTAATTATTCTCATTAAGTTCATTTGTTTTCCCAGACCTTCTCTGACATCCAGAAATCAAAGGCTAATACCCTAGCTAGAGTCTTTTTGGAGGAAACCCACAAATAAAGTTTCTGATGTCCAACTACACATAGCTACCGAAAGCATAGTTTTTGACTTTCCTTTTATATGATGAGAATATACAACTGGGCATGAGGAAGTGGGACAGACCCATCACAGCCCTGGGCAGGCCTGCCCATGACACTTGTAGGGCCTGGGACAAAGGTACAAATGAAGGTCTACTGACTATTATCAGTGTTTGTGCTCTTCAGGGTCTTTGAAAGACTGGGGTTCATAGCTGGGGCCTCTCCACACAGACCTAAAAGTTTCCCTGGTCTGTGTGACCTGCATGGTCCTTGGTGAATCAAAGGGAGCTAGAGTCTCATTCCCAAGGAGTTGCTTCATTCATACTTTGTGTGTTAGGCTGGGTCTTCCAATAAATAAAGAGATGTCAGGACAAGACTAAATGTGCAAGAAACTTATCAGGGGAAATGAAATGCATGGGAGAGAAAATAGGGAAAAATAAAAAGAGGCCAGGAGAACTTTCAGACACCAGTGCAGGTCTGACTCCAAGGAAGGATCAAAGGAAGGAAGGAACGTTGGTGGGAAGAGTTGTACACTACAGGACAGTTCTAAGGAAAGTTTGCGTGGCCACTGGGTCATGCTTAAGACAGTCTCCCACCAAAGGAGCACAGCCTCTCGCAGGACTGCCCCTGCCTCTCTCTCTCACACTGTCATTGGCTGGGAGCAGTGTGGGAAGCATGGCACTGGCATCAAGTCTGTGATGGATCTCAGAGAGTGGTGCCTAGATACTAAGCTCAACTTTGCCCCCTGCAGTCACAGACCTGAGGGGTCACCATAGCCTGTTTTGTTTTCACAAACCTCTCTGGTACTAAATGCAGATGGAGCTATTTATCAGTATTGTCAAGCAAGCTACTGGTGGTATGTGGTGCCAACTCTTTCAGCCTCCAAAAGTCAGCAGTGCCACCAAGTGGCAAATTGCCTAGGTTTCCAGAAGATATCCTACCCCGGTTTAGGTTACAGAGCTGCTTATTAAAAGAATTAAAATCTAAAGAAGGGATGCCATCGGCCATACTGGTCAGTGTCCTCCTGTCCCGCTCACCTCTCTGCACTGCAATGCTGTGGTGGGGGGGTCTCCTTTGGATAAGACACAGGCCCCCAATCACAGTCTGCTCCCACTTGACACTGTGACATGTCATCTGTTCCTTTGTGAAAATAAAAGCCCTTAGCATGAGTATTGTATGAGGTTTCTATTACTGCTAAAACAACTTATCACAAATTCAGTGGCTTAAAATACCCCACTTAATGTCTCACAGTTTCTGTGGTTCCCTGCATAGCGTCTCACAAGGTCAAAATCAAGGTATCAGGTAAGTTGGGCTCTTAACCAGAGGCCATGGGGTAGAACCCACTTCCAGGCTCACTTAGATTATTGGCCGAACGCAGCTCCTCACAGTCATAATGTTGAAGTCCCCACCACCTTGCTAGTCATCAGCTGGGAGTTGTTTTTAGTTCCTAAAGGCCACTTGCATCCCTTAGCACATGGTCCCCGCATCTTCAAAGTTAGTGTGCATCAAATCTCCTTCATGCTTCAGACCTCTGACTTCTCTTCTGTTGCTGGCCAGGGAAAATTCTCCACTTTTAAAGGGTTTGTGTAACAAGATTAGACTCAACCAGATAATCCAGGATAATTCCCCTATTTTAAAGTCAATTAATAAGTATCTTAATTACCTCTTCAAAGTCTCTTTTGACAGATAACAATGTGTTAGTGTTCATGGGTGTGATATCTCATCATATTCACAGTCATAGGCTTTAGGGCAGAAAATCTTTGGTGGTGGGGGTGCATTTTTAGAATCCTACCTACAAAATAGGTACATGGACCTAAGCATTCTCCAAAATTATTCTCCTGTGGTAAAAAACCTTACAAACATAACTCTTTTAAAAAAAGCTGAGAATGTTAGACACTTGGAGGCCTACATACATGCCTGTCACGGTGATGGATAGGGGCTGCTCCAGGAAGCAGATGCCCAGAAGAGGACTGGAATCCCTACCAACTCCATCACTCCACAGGATGGATCTAGAGGCATCAATGAAACCACGCCACAAAATACTCTGCTAAGCAGAGGAAAATGTAGAAAGGATGTGGGATTATACTTTCAAAATTGCAACTTTAGGGGAATTTAAAGGAGTCAGTCAATTTGATAAATAAGGAAAAATCATGACAATTCAGTAAAATGGAAAATAGTGCAGTGCTAGCATATCCCTACAGCACAGACAGCACACAGACACAAAAGAAAGATACTTAAGGTGGAACTGATTCAAATGCAATCTACTTATATACAAATAAAAAGCAATCTACTGTCATAAAATAACTTTATGGATTTAAGAGCTACATAGTGTGGGAAAATGTATCTAATAAAATAACAGATAAAATATAAGCAATGTATATTTTCTCTCAAGTTGACAAAAGGCTTTTTAGGATTAAAAGCAGAGGAGGAAATCTGAAAGGAAACGATATTTTTACTGCATATATTTTAAAACTTATATACAGCTAAAAACAACCATAAAGAAAATTAAAATTTTCTTGTTTTGCATTTTCTTATTTCTTTTTCAGCTTAATTGAGAAGCTAATTTGGACAAGTCCTACTTTCTGATCTCTCTCTCTCCACTATTTTCTGTATCTCTCAAATACCCAATAGTAAAAAAAAAAAAAAAAAAAAAAAAAAAGAGTCGCTGCTGCATGTGCCAATGGCTCTGAGTTTTCGTATCTATGTCCTACCTTTGGGATACATTTTCTCCCAGGCCCCTTCTGTCTTTGAGAATAGGATTCCCATGGTTTAAATTTGGGTTGAGAGGAGCCAGTGGTTGGCTTAAGCCTGAAGCCGAAGCCATGTACCCAGTGTGAAGTGACAGCCCTGGTGCGGGAGTTGTGGGGTTCAAGAACAGTGAAGCAGAAAGCCTTACTTTGAATTTGTTACTGGTGTTCCCACAGTAACCTCTAAAACTCAAAAAAGAATTTCAGTTTTCCACAATTGGAAATACAGATAGTTGTGGATAAGAGATCTTTAAGAACTTATGCCCACCTTTAGTTTTGATACGTTTATTTTATTGGGTTGCACAATGCTGCAGTTTATTTTATTAAAGATTTATTGATAATATCCCTCCAAGATGTTCTAAAGCACTCTAAGACCCAAACTCTCTGGAGGCAGACACTGTTGTGCATTTTGTTTGTGGCTGCGTGGCCAGTGCATACAACACTGTGCCTGACACGTGACAGATGTAAAGTATTCCTGGCATGACTGCACTGTGGCCTCTAAATAAAAAGCTTTCAGAACCTTGCAGTCAGCCACATGGCTACCCAATCCTTGCTATTATCAATTACCTTTACCTTTAGCCATTTTAAATCCTTTTGAATGTCCTTTAAAACTATTAGAGCTATTCAGGGAGTTGTCTTTATTTGCCTTGATAGCCATCCAAATGAGCCAACACCCATTCTCCCCATCAGCGCTGGTTCTCTGTTGCCAACAGCTAGGTTATTCCGAATATGAATAGTACATACACAAATATAATTTACTGGGTCTATTCACAGTAATTATTTTCTTCTGACCTTTCCTCACTATCATGGTAAAAGCGTAAGAATTACAAGGCCAAGCAGTTAGCAAATAAGGTCACATAAACATTTAGAGCAGAATTCTGCTCCTTCCATTAATGACCACCTCTCAGGTGGCTGCACTTCCCATATTCTCTTTGCAAATTCCGTCTACTCTGTAAGCTTGGGAGTAGCTTCAGCCTCTTCGTTTTGTCTTTGGGATTCTGTCTGGGCCCTATGGCCTATGCCATTCAGTGCTTTCCACTGTTACAGACATGGTCATCTTTCCACGGCACTATCAGTCATATATTCACCCACACATCTCGCTTTCCTCACGGCTCCTTCCCAGCTTTCTCAGCTACAGTTCTGATGCTCCTCACTCTTTGGATTACGCTCATTCACCCCAGTATCTGTGCTTAGCTCCCAGGGTCCAAAATTATCTAAGTTTACTATAATTCATTCACTCCCAAGTGCATGTGTTTACCACCAGTATAGCAAACTTGGGATACATCAAGAATAATCACCACTAAGTGTGCTGTCGATTTTGCACCTATTGTAATTTCCTTGTAACATCAGGACAAATCCTCTTCTAGGGCATCCCTTCTGTCTCTCAACAAAATGAACGTTCTGTTGCAAACTCTTCAATCTCCAGATATGACTGAGATTCTTATCATAAGAGTGTCCGTAGTCCCCACGGGCGTGGGGTGGGCGGGGGAGAAAGGGAAGGCTGGGAATAGATCTGGGGAATGTCAAATTCTGTAGTGAAATCTCAGTTCAGATTTATCTGGGTCCCCTACCATACCATTCGGTGTGCAGCACTGCACAATTAATACTAATATACATATCTATCTCTCTCTATATGTACCTATCTTTGTATCTATGAATTTACGAATTTATTTATCTATCTGATCCATCATCTAATCTGTCATCCAGCTATCTATATCTATTTCCTCCTTATGAAGACTTACCTTATTAGCTTTGTGTCACTACTGACCCAAAGTAATCTGAGCTGAATTGGAGATTTATGTTTAACATAAATTCTGTAAAAGTCTTGTCCAGGATTTCCTTTTAAAATATTTTTTTTTTTCACTGAGCTTCCCAATGTACTTAATCCAAACACCAAGAAAGAAAAAAAATGGCATTTAAGCCATTTACAGCCTGAAATTCATTTTTCTTATTTAATATACAAGTGTTTTGATGTATCTCAAGCTTTCCTACTTGATTTATTAATCTTTATATATATTAGGAATTCTTTTTCATTGAAGGGTTATTTATATAAAATAGTGATGACAATGATAATATAGAGATTAATTTTACATATTTACATTCCTTAGTATGTTAATGAGATAAAATTTCCATAGAGCTGATTTTTTCTAGAGTATGACTCCATAAATCTGATTTATAGGGCAATTATGCAAAACTTTTTATTATCACTTTGGATTAAGAGTGCTCTAGGAAATAATCTAATAAAATGGTGATTAAGCCACAGCAACTCCTACAAATGAGAGCATGAGAACACTGGTCTTTTTTCATTCTTACACGACACCCTATGCTTAGAGTTTCAACAAGGTCTGGAAAAATTTCTCTTGGGCCCTAAATGACTCTATCGCTACTAAACATATTTCTTCACACACACACACACACATACAAAGTCTAGTGTCTGCTAAGGTTTTGAAATTCATTCCAATCAGGGTCCCTCATTTGATTCATTTGACATCTGACTTTTAGAAACCACCAAACATATAGACAATAGAGAATCCTGAAGAATTCTCCTCTGTTATTAATCACGAATCCTTGCAGAGGGTTTGGACAAATCTGCACGTATCTGGACCTCTGCAACTCGAGAGCTGTCTAGCTAAGGAAAGTGGGACTGAGATCTGCTTTCACTGAGTGTAAGCCAACGCAGCTAGTCATCTTCAAATTCAGCTTTTTCCTTCAGAAGTTTCTGGGACAAATGGCTTGGCTGGCCCATGAACAGTTCCTTGGGGAGGCCACGGTGCTCAGGACTTTATGCATCTGAAGTCTCCTTTTTGTTTGCATATCTTTAAAAATGACTTTTAAAAGTATGTACCCACACATAATTTTAAGATGACTCAAAATGTTTTATTAAAATTTTAAATTGTAGGAATGGATACATAACTTGAAACAGAATATTCTATCAACCTTTTAAAAAATACTCTGTGACACAAAAACACTATAGTTTTTGAGGCCTGCTATTATTGATTTAAATATATATAAACAAAATGTTTTCATAAGTATTTTACACTGCTCTCCTTTCTTCAACATATTTTCTTTACGCTTAGTCCACAGCAGTTTATTCCAATATAATACATTTTGAGTTTGAAAGTCATCCTTGATCATCCTATGGTATTCCTTTGCAACCAAAACATGTACATAAAGTTGGATTTAATATATTAATTTGTATGAGCCCAAAGTTCTAAATATTATGATTTTCTTATGAATTGTTTTATCACTGCATATTAGGACACATCTCATCAATAACAAAAATACGCAACATTTTTAAAAATAATTATTTAACATAAAAGTAACATTTTACTAGAAGTCTATCTCTTTATGAGGTGGATGGGGAGTTATACAAAACTGATTACATGTATCTATGGACAGATGTTATTTTTTAATTAAAGATCACATGGCTAAATATTACTTTTTATATTTCTTTCATTGTTATAAACTTCAAAAATCTTGTCAACTTAAATTATTAGATAAGAATAGAAAGAAGTTCCATGCCAAATATCACAGTGATCAATCATCCAAAATTATTTTTAATGATCTATATGCTAAAAGCTCAGTTAAGCCCTGAAACTATTTTGTTAAAAATAAAACACTGAAACAACCTGCCTTGCAAAATAATTTGTTAATCATTAGAGGTTTTCACTTTCTCAACACTAACAACAGTATTTCTAATTAATCTTTTTTGACAGTTGAAAAAGAGGCCATCGGAAAGGAGAATTCATACCATGCCTTGGCAGTAGGCACATTCTCAGGCAGAACAGTTTTAGGAAAGAGACGTGGATTTGAAATTGTTTCATTTAAGTTACTTAAAGCTCTCCATGCCCACCAACCCAGTGGATGCCTGCAACCACATTTAAAACTACTGAAGTAGAGAACCGGCCTGAAAACTTTTCTTGATTTCAGGCTTAAAAACTCTGAATTAAGCAAGGCTGGAAAAATCCTCAGAGCCATGAGGACTGGCAAAATATCCTATTTAGGTTTTGGCTATTTACACTTCTCCAAAAAACTGTTGCCTTATATGCTCCTTGGACCAAGGGAACATGTTGATTCATGACATTGCACTTCTGAGAACCCAGCTCAATCTTATGTGCACTGTGTGTAGGTCAGTTAAAAACACTACAAAACTTTACTTTTGTTATCTAAGTAAAGTCATTGGTCCTAAATTCCTCATCTGAGTTTCCGTTGCCTTAGAAAAGGTAGTGGGGGCAGAGTTGAAAAATAAAAAGGGGGAGAAGGAGAGGGAGAGAGGGAGAAAATTGTTTCTTCTTAGCCAGTATAATTTTGGCCTCAAAATGCTGATGCTATTTCCTAGATAACTTCGTGAGTTTTTATTCACTTTAATAGACTTTATTTTTTAGAGTAGCTTTAGGTTCACAGTTAAATTAAGTACAGTTGATCCTTGAACAACAAGGGTTTGAACGTCATGGGTCCACCATACTTGGATTTTTTTCAGTAGTAAATATGCCAGTACTACAGGATCTGCAGTTGGTTGAACCCATGGTTGCAGAAGCTTGGAAAAGGAGGAACCACGGATAGAGAAGGCCAACTAAAAAGTTATACGTGGATTTTCCACTTTGCAGAGGTTGGTGCCCCTGACCCCCGCACTGTTAAGGGTCAACTGTACAGAGATTTTCCCATGCCTGCCCTCATACATGCATAGCCTCCGGCATCATCAACACCCCCCATCACAGTGGGACGTTAGTTACAATCAATCAGCCCACGCTGACACCCAAGTTCATAGTTTGCATTAAGATTTATTTTTGACTTTGTACAATGCATCTCTATGGGTTTGAACAAATATACGAGGATATGTATCCACCATAAGAGTATCATACAGAGTAGTTTCACTGTCTTAAAAATCCTCTGTGCCCCATCCATTCATCTTTCCTGCCTCCCAAACCTTGGCAACTATTGCCCATTACTGTCTACCTTTTCCAGAATGTCATATATTTGGAATCATATAGTATGTAGCCTCTTCAGATTGGCTGCTTTCACTTTATATTATGTTTTATGATTCTTCCATGTCTATTCATGGCTTATAGGTTCATTTGTTTTTAGCACTGAATAGTATTCCATTATCTACATGTACCACAGTTTATCCACTCACCTACTGAAGGACGTCATGATTGCTTCCCAGTTCTGGCAATCATGAATAAAACTGTTGTATATATCCACACGTAGGATTTTGTATGGACATAAGTTTTCAACTCCTTTGGGTAATTACCAAGGAGCATAATTGCTGGATTGTATGATAAAAATAAATTTAGTTTTGTTAAGTAGGTTTCAAACTGTCTTACACAATGGCTATAACAACTTTGCATTCCTAACAGCAATGTATCTGAGTTTCCGTTGCTCTATATCCTTGCCAGCATTTGGTGTTGTCAGCGTTTCAGATTTTCAAGGTTCTAATAGGTTAGTAGGGGTATATCATTGTTGCTTTTGTTTGCATTTCCCTTAAGACATGTGATGTAGGGCATCTTATTTCCCATCTGTAAGTCTTCTTTGGTAAGATATCTATTAAGGTCTTTGACTCATTTTTTAATAGGGTTGTTTGTTTTTCTTTTTGTTGAGTTATGTGTTCTTTGTATGTTCTGGATGACAGTCCTTTACCAGATGTGTCTTTTGCAAATATTTTCTTCTACTTTGTGGCCTGTCTTTTTATTCTCTTGATGATGTCTTTTACATAGCAGACTTTTAAAATTTTAATGAAGCCAAGCTTATCAATTATTTGTTTCATAGACCGTGTCCCTGCTGTTGTATCTAAAAAGTCATCACTATACCTAAGCTCATTCAGGTTTTCTTGTATGTTATAATCTAGGAGTTTTATAGTTTTGGATCTTACATTTAGGTCTGTGATTCATTTTGAGTTAATTTTTGTGACTAATATAAGATCTGTGTCTAGATTTATTTACGTGTGCATGTGGATGTCCAGTTCTTTCAGCACTGTTTGTTGAAAAGACTATCTTTGCTCCATTGTACAACCTTTGCTCTTTTGTTAAAGATCAGAATTGACAATATTTAGCAGTTGACTATGTTTCTAGGACTTCTATTCTGTTCCATTGATATATCCATCTGTTCTGTTGCCAGATGGAATACTATAACTTTAGAGTAAGTCTTGAAGTTGGGTAGTGTCGGCCCTCCACTTTGCTCTTGTACTTTAATATTGTATTGGCTATTCTGGGTTTTTTGCCCCTCTCTGTAAACTTTAGAATCAGATTGTCAGTATCTACAAAATAATTTGCTGGGATTTTTATTGGGATTGCATTGAATCTAGAGATCAAGTTTGGAAAAACTGACATCTTGACAATATTGAGTCTTCTTATCCAGGAAAATCTCTCCATTTATTTATTTTTTATTTAGTATTTTTCACCAGTTTTATAGTTGTCTATCTTGTACATATTTCTTTAGTTTTATACCTAAGTATTTTATTTTGGAGGGCGTGAAGGTAAATGCTATTCTGTTTTTAATTTCAAACTCCGCTTTTTCATTGCTGGTATATAATAAAGCAATGGACTTTTGTACATTAACCTTGTATCCTTCAGCCTTGCTGTCATCACTTATTAGGGTTGGTGGGTTTTTCTTGTTTGTTTGTTTTGATCAATTCTTTCAGATTTTCTACATAGAAAACATATATAAATATTTATAATTGAATATATTGTTGCTATTACTATTTTGAGCAAACTATTATCTGTTAGATCAATTAAGAATAAGAAAAATAAGAGATTTTATTTTACCTTTACTTATTACTTATTCCTTCTCCAATGGTCTTCCTTTTTTGATGTATTTCAGATTTCTGACATGTAATTTTCCTTCTCTCTAAAATATGTCATTTCACTATTGAAGGATAATATCCTTCACTTTTGCAGGAGAATTTTGCAGGGTACAATATTCTAGATTGATGTTTTTTTCTCTCAAGACTTTAAATATTTCACTCCACTCTCTTATTGCTTGCATGGTTTCTGAGGAGAATTCAGGCTTAATTCTTATCTTTGTCACTCTGTAAGTAAGGTCTTTTTTCTCTTTATCTTCTGTCTTCTTTCAGGATTTTTTTTTTTAATCCTTGATATTCTATGGTTTGAATATATGTCTAGGTGTAATTTTGTTTTCTTTTTGCCTTTATCCTGATTGTTATTATTTGGGTTTCTTGTATCTGTGGTTTTGTTCTGGTCTTAACTTGGGGAAATTCTCAGTCATTACTGTTTCTGACATATCTACCGTTCTCTTCTCTCTTTCTTATTCTTCTGATATTCCCATCAAATGTATGTATACCTTTTGTAGTTTTCCCACAGGTCTCGGATATTCTGTTCTGTTATTGGTGGGTTCTTTCAGTCTTTGTTCTCTTTGCTTTTCAGTTTTGTAGATTTCTATTGAGATATTCTCAAGCTCAGAGATTCTTTCCTTAGCTGTGTCCAGTCCACCAGTAGGTCATCAAAGGCATTTTTCATTTCTATACAGTGCTTTTGATCTCCAATATATATTTATATATATATATTTGGTTCTTTCTTAGAATCCCCATCTCTCTACTTCCATTGTCCATTCTTACATGCTGTCTACTTTATCCATTAGAGCCCTTAGCATATTAATCACATTTGTTTTAAAATCATAGTTGCTTTAAAATCCCAGCTGGATAATTCCCATATGACTGTCATATCTGAGCCTGGTTTTGATGTTTGCTCTGTCTCTTTGAACTGTGTTTTTTAACCTTTTAATATGCCTTGTATTTTTTTTCTTGATAGCTGGACATGATGTATTGGGTAAACGGAAGTGCTATAAATATGCCTTTAGTAATGTGGTGATGAGGTGTGGCGAAAGGGCAGCATTCTATAGTCCTATGATTAGGTCTCAGTCTTTTAGTGAGTCTGTGCCTCTAGACTGTGAACCTTACAAGTGCTTCTCAGCCTTCCCACCTCCCACTCATGTGGGGCAAAATGGGTCAAGCGGACTGGAGTTGGGTATTTACTTTCCTCCACATGGATGGCTAGAGACAGTTAGAGTTGGATATTTACCTTCCCTGAGGTCATTTAGGCTCTGATAAAATCCCAGCAGGTTAGGCTCTGGTTAAATAGTTTCTCCTGAGGGTAGTCCTTGTTAAGAAGGACAGAATGCTCTGGTGTATTTTTAAATGGTTCCTTTTACCCTTCCTCATCCAGAAACATAAGGGGATTCTGCTATTTGCTGTGAGGATCTGCTAGAGCTCCAGGAAGTAAAATACAAAAGTTTGCATACCCCTCCACTACCAACCCCTACCACGACTGGGTCACTCTGGAGTTTTTATCTCAGACTTGTCCACACTGAGCTTCCAGCAATTTGTCAGTTATAGTTCAGTTTCCCTGTCTTGGTATCCATTCTCGTGGAAGTTTTGCTCATGGGTTTCTGCTCTGGTACGTTGTGATGCTTTGTATTTGCCTGTTTGTCTCTACAATTTTGAGGGCAGTTGCTGGCCCTGTTACCTCATTCTTTTACATATCTGAGAAGAATTATTAATTTTTATGTTGTTCAGCTTTTTACTTGTTAGGATAGGATGATGACTTCCAAGCTTCTTATATGCTATACCAGAAATTGAAAGTCCTTTTACTTTTTAAATTCACTTTTAAGAAGAAAACAATCTGTGTCTAATTATAGATAAAAAGGAAAAATTATATTTTTATATTCAGGATATAAACACACACATGCATACACACACACACACACACATATATATATGACATGGAAATTCTAATTAGAAAACAAATGATGAAAAATAAACATCATAGGAAATGTTAAATTTGGAGCTACTTTGTAAACACACTTCTATCCATTGAAGGGTAGAGCAAAGACATCTAACTATTGTTGCCTGTGCCATTTTGCCTCTAACATCTGTTTCTTTATCAAGAAGGTTCATCTATAAAAGAAATCTAAAAGATATAAGTGAGTAATAAAAGATCATACCTTATACTGGCAATCTATCACTCAGATTTATTGTTAAAAGTGCTAGCAGGGCATAAGAAACTTGTAGATAACTCCAAGTGAAATGGATGATCTTTATACACTTTGACCAAACCTATTTAAAGAGAATTGAATTTGGCAGGATGGGGTATATGTAATTGCTCTTCTGAGCACAATTCATCTCACCTAATAGTGCAGTTAATTCTATACCTTTCCCTTAGCAATAATCAGTGCTGAGTATTCTAGAAATCCCAATCTCCCATGCGTAATTCAGAAAAACAAACAGGTACTTTTAGAGTTTCTTTAGTGTAAAACCTAGATCTAGATTTACTTTTACAAACTCAATGTTCCCACTTCACCGATACACAATAGATACATTTACTTATCTGCAATTCAAGGTCTAGGTGCTTTATCCTTTGCTTTCCTGCTTTATGATTTTGTAGTATTCCTTTTACAGAAATAACAATATTCAGAATAGATGGACAGATCTTTATTGGACACATTTAAAGTAAGGCACATTAGATTTTTCTCTTCTAACACAGTTGAAATTTCTTCATTGTCAGAATAGCATAGTAGATATACAGTGGAAGTAGGATTAAGTAAATCTGTTTCAAGTGTTGCTTTTTTTTTTTTTACTGTTTGTATAATCTTGGACAAACTACACACCTTCTCTCAGGACCTCACTGTTAATTGTTATTTTAGCTCCTGTGCTATTCTCCCCATATGATGATTATGATTTTCAAATCTTTTGAAAATAAGTTGAAGCCTTTGCATTTGATCCTTTTATTACTCTGCGAATTGACTGTAAAAATCAGTACCCAATCCCATCACTTTGTGAATCATTAAGGATGTAACTTTTGAGTGTGAGCAGCAATGGTTGCCCTTCTCTGTGTCACTGTCTTCAATCTCACCCATTCTCTCTGCTCATTAGCTAATTAGCTACTCACATACTGCTGCCACTTCCTTGTGTTTGGCACCTGGCCTCTCATAGTTCTCTCATCCTCATATCACTATAAGATGTTTGGGGCTAAGAAACCAGGTGGGCCAATCACTCTTCAATTTCCATCTGGGGTTGGAATTTTTCTTCTTGCACATTTCTCAGTGTTAGTGTTTCTCATCTGCCAAAGGCCAGAATGTCCATCAGGATGACTGCTTTGTTGTCACCCTAGAAAAGTAGTTCTTGACCTCAGTGGAGCTTTAAAAAGTGCTGATGCCCCACTCCTAGATTCTGACTTCACTGGTCTGGAGTTGTGGCTTAGACACTATAGTTTTGCAAACCTCCCCAGGACATTTCCAATGCACTTATAAAGATTGAGAGCCACTAACCTAGAAGACTTTGGAAGGTCTGAGGAAGAGAGACCCTGTGTTACTATTTCTTAAAGAAACTAATTATATTTTTTATGTTTGCATAAATAGTCCAATTTTCAAGCACAGGGAATTATTGAAAGATGCCGACTGTTTTCCCCACAAATTGAAGTAGATAGAAACTATTTTGTCTTAGAAACTGTTCACCCTCTGATTTCACTGTAATAACAGTAACTGATTATAACTGGTATATACAAGGCTGACCAATATGTTATATTTTGGCCTACTGGGACTTCTGAAATCCCTAGGGAAAGAGAAACACTATATGAGAGAAAAATGTTTCCTATGCTACCAAACATTTTCAATAACTTTTTGGAAACTAAGATAGGATGTGGTGTAATACATATATATGTGTTAATAATGTTATGAAATAGTAATAGTCCTTGCTAATGTTTGTTGGATATGATCAAGGGCTGAGGCAGTTTGTGAAGAGATTTTGATTGAATAGATTTCACCATAGTTTTCATTCATGTGTTAAATACATCCAGTTCCTCATTGGTGTGTACAGTACACTATGATGTCCTTAAATAACAGATGTAAGTGCATGTAGGGCATGAGGCTGACCGAACAATGAGCTTGAGGAATGACAATATTATATGATGAGTCTGAGATCTACCTGGGCCTAGATACCCTTCCTGTGTTCAGAAAAAATAATTCCTAAAATGAGAGATTTTTCTACTTATGGATTTTTCTCAGAGAGATTCAAAGAGCAGACACGTGTCATGTGGGAATGTTGATTAACCTATCAATACCAGTTGTGACATCACACTATGTAGTTTTCAGCTAGCAGAACCCTGGAATGTGAGGAAATAGGGCATAGTACGGAAGTACCTGGATTAGGAGTTTGGGTACAAGAAAGGTTCAGAATACGGGACATACTTCAAAGACAGAACTAGATGTTACCTGACAGCAGTGGGCAGGATGGGTAGGAGTGGGGAGTATGTCACGGGGCATGAGTAGGAACTCAGGGATCTGAGCAAGAAAATCTCAGAATAAGAGTTGAGGGTACAGAGTTGGAGAGAAGGAAAGGAAAGAATAACCTTCTACTTTATGTTTAAAGGTAGCAATACATTGGGAAGGGGGATAAAAGAATGTGAAAGCTCACTATCTAATAATAGTTCCTGATATCCATTAATGCCTTTAACTGTAAGAATTTTATGACAGAGAGAGAGAGAAGGAGGGACGGAGGGAGGGAGAACATGAAGATGGGCACTTCTCATGAATAGTTGACTTGGGGTTAAGAAAAAATTACAGTTCCCCTCAATTCAAAAATGACTTTTCCTCTCTTTGAATCAACTCTAGCCCCTCCTTGCCCACTCATCAATTCTTTTTTCTTTTGTTAATGTTTCCAAGCTTAGAACTGATTTTTTTTTAATTTTTATTTATTGGCTGTGTTGGGTCTTCTTCGCTGCACACGGGCTTTCTGTAATTGCAGAGAGCTGGGGCTACTCTTCGTTGCCGTGCTTGGGCTTCTCATTGTGGTGGCTTCTCTTGATTTGGAGTATGGGCTCTAGGCGCACGGGCTTCAGTAGTTGCAGAGCGTGGGCTCATCAGTAGTTGTGGCTTGCCGGCTCTAGAGCACAGGCTCAGTCGTTGTGGCGCATGGGCTTAGTTGCTCCGCGGCATGTGGGATCTTCCCGGACCAGGGCTTGAACCCGTGTCCCCTGCATTGGCAGGTGGATTCTTAACCACTGTGCTACCAGGGAAGCCCCTCAATTCTTATCTTAATGTCTATTCTAGATGGAACTGTATCCCAGCTCTAAACCGTGCTCTTCTTGAGAGCAATGGCAACTCATTCATCTTTTATTTCCCTGGTTTAACATAGTCCCTGATATATAAAAGCCTCTCAGTAAACACTGACATTAAGTGAACTGAAAGTACCCTATCTGCAGCTTGATCTCCTGGTTTTCCAAGCTAGGTACAATTAGGCATAATCATTATTTCCCTATAAAAGCACAGACTATGGGAGGGCCTCAAGCAAAGCCCTATCATTTGACAAAAAGCCACCATTTTGGTTACCAACTGCATTTGCATCTATTAATTCAAGATGGCCTAATTAAAGTAGCAGATGTGTCTGAAAGCACAGTAAAGTAATAGCCATGAATAATCATTCTGCTTCCTGTCATATTGATAGAGAGAAAAGGAGAAAGCATTTTTCTTTCCTGAGATAAGATGCTAGATCTCAGTGTCATTGGTTTCATGCATTAAAAATCTCAACATTAATATTGAAAAAGAGCATCATGGAATCTGTTAGTAATCTGGACCACAGGAGAGCTTGCAGGTTGCTGCTAAATACATGGCATGTTTTCATAATTATAATGAGCTAAACTGCTTAAGTGAGTGATACTGTTTAAATTAGGAAATTAAAATTTTGAATTATTTTTCTGCAAATTTGCTGCTGCTTCTTGAGGAAGCTAAAGTCTTTTGGATGCCAAAATTCTTCATAGCTACTGATTGTGTGCTGTTTATGATCAATCTATAATTTGCCTAGTTGCTTCCGATAAAATATTAATGCAATCAAACCTAAACTGTTTTCTCTCACATTCATTTCTCATCCTGGGTCAAGATGTAAAGTTCTTTTATGAAAATGAGCCAAGTCGTTTAACTGTCTTTATGTAAGTTTAGAAATCTCATCCTAAGATGGTTAAGAGATTTCTTTTTTTGAATTGGGACTTCCTCATCTATATGATTTACAACAAAGTATTTATCGTTGATATAGTTCTAGCACATTTGTACTAGGCAAGATGTAGATAAGGAGTATAGAATAAAGTGACATTTACAGTATGACTGGGGAGACAATACTATACTTACAAAGAATAAAAATATGAAACAACATACTCTCAAAAGAGTACTACAGGCTATCATTTTTATAGTGGAGTGGTTTTCACTGAGAGTCTGGGGTATGTCAGAGTACACAGGGTTGGAGAGCAGGGTATATGATGAAAGGCAGTAGTATGTAAACTCTTCTCCCCTTCAAGTGACTCTGATCAAAAGTAGAGAGCCACTGTAAAAACAGTTTAATAAGAGGGAAATCTCATTTATATTGAAAAGACCAAGTATCAAACTAGAGAATTTGGTTGTACTTGAGCTGAAATTCTTAAGACTAGAAATCAGACAGATGGAAAACTATAGGGCGGGGCATTCTAAAACTAAAGGCCAGAAAGAAAGGAAAACGAAAAACAAAACAACAACAATAACAAAACCAAGAAGAAACCTTTGAGTATGGTTGTGACCTGGAATAAATGAGCATTGGCACGTAAATAAAAATGATGAAAGTAGTCTGGCACACATGGCTTTATGGTATTTTTGATATTCAAAGATAAGAAGAGGTTTTGTCTCAAAAATAAATCCCATGGAGGCATAGGTGGTAATGGTGGAGCTTTGATTCTCAGACATCACAGAGATAAGACAGGATCTGGGACTTTTTTTTTTCTTGAATGTGGCTGGAGCAATCCTAAACTTCCTTGATGGTCATCAGAGATGTCACATTTAGTATAAAGAGAAGCCCAAAACTCACTTTATACTCTGTCCTACCATGTGTGATAACTAATTGAGGTACTGGCTTCACCATTCTATGCAGCAAATGGATCTCACCAGTTAAAACAGCTTCTCACTTCAATTCAAACAAATAATCTAATCAAATTTGATACATAAACCAATGTCTTACCAAACATCTTTTTGGCTTAAGCCTCATTTGTCAAATCAAAATATAATGATCACCATAACTGAGTAAACAAGACTGAGTACACTGGTTGTTGGGCAAAGAAGAGCTATACCACTTTTTCGTGGGTCTTCACGAGCAGAAATGTAAAAGGCTAGTTTAGGGTTTCTCAACAGTGATGCTACTGCCATTCTGGACAAGATATTTTTTCATTGTGTGTGTGTGTGTGTTTGTGTGTGTAAGGGGTATCCTATATACTGGAGGATGCTGAACAGTACCTCTGGCCTCTACCCACTAAAAGTGTTACCCCATGTTACTAGGGTGTGACAATCAAAACTGTCTCCTGACATTTGCAAATGTTCTCTCATGGGTAAAATCACCCCTCATTGACAATCACTGGGTAAGATAAAGGAAAAAGAGAACATCAATCCAGGTAATACTCTGAGTTTAAGTTGACTCATGAAGCAGATTGTAAACATTTTCCTACAAATGGTCTTTATATGATTTCAGTCTCAAAAGGGAGGTACGGTTTTCAAAGAGGTCCAGGATGAGATGAATAAGTCTCTAACAGCCATTTGGAAGTACATGATAGAGGCTTGAAAGATTTTTCTTTTCTTTAACAGCCCATCTTATGGACTCCCATTGTCCTTAAAAATACAGAAGAGGTCAGCAAAGGGCTATGCATTAATTGCTTCTAGGTCTTCACTATCATATACATTATTTGAACAGATGTTTTATGAAGTGGATTTAGATGAATGTTCTGGTATGCGGTCTGAGCAGAGCAGAAGCAGTTTATTTTCCTTTTGTTGAAGAATGAGTTTTTGTGTCATCTGACAAGAAAGAAGTTACGCAGCATCATTTAAGACTCTGGAGACCAGATATCTGAAGATGTGAGATGAATAAGAATAACTGCAGTCATAAAAGGTGGGACTAAGAAGATACCTCAGAGCCAGCACTGACGATTCCCTGATCTCTATAAGGAGAACAAATCCCAGAGACCTCCGATGTCTATGTCTAATAACCAAGTTGCTCTTTCCTTTAATTTGCATGTGGATTATTCAACTATCTCTGTAGTATTACTCCATGTGCAGCAGGAAATGTTTGCCATAGTGTACACTTTTCCTTGGCACACTGGTAGGAAAACAGGGCTGATCTATTATATTATCTAGGAGCAGCTAGGCCAATGTACTCAGTCTGGTTTGTGGTGCTTTTAGGACTTATGCAGTGGTATTTATCACAAACAAATATTAGAGTAATTTTTGGACTGATGGTTTTCCTTTAATATCCTGAATTTCCCCATTCATATGTAACAACATCATCTTGATGAGATAAGGAAACATGGTATAAAAGTTAATATAATATGCAAAACTGACATTATGAGTTTCTCCACTGTTTGAAATGATGTCATGATAAATCTCAATATTATAAAAGGATTTCTGGAAGTGTTTGGTTTAAGTGAAGTCTTTTCATGAAAGGTGAGATGGCTTAGTGTAAGATATCATCTGAAAATCGAATTTAATCCCATCCTATTCGCAATACTGATACAAATTTGCATATGCAATATGTTTGCATATCACCACAGGCACTGTGGAAATCGTTAGAACTAGTTGATCCACAGCTTCCTCCCTTCTTGGTAATATAAAATAATATATAATAATCTTTAACTTCCCTTCTGCACCCAGTCACTCATCTTGGCCAGCCTAAAATAAGAACCATATCTAATAGCTACCTCCTTCCAAACTTTCATCCCTGTCATGTTTACCTTCCTCCTCTTCAAGACATGGTACCCTAATCTAAATTCCATTCATCCTAAGGATTTCTTTCTCCATCAAGCACAAAGTCCCCCTACATCCTCTGTCTCTTCCTTAAGTGGCTTGTCATTTGACATGAACAGATACTTGGCTTTCTCCCTTGAGGACACTTCCCATTGGGACTCTGATGGAAAGAGTCCCATTCACTTCTTTGAACTAATACTGAATTTTATTATTACCCATCTAAATTTCCCACTTTGACGTTAGTTCATTTACACCATGCTTTCCACATTCTTGTTTTAATCACACCCAGACATCAATGAATAAATCTATTTTAACGGCAATTTTTATGAAAAGAAAAAAAATTCTACCAATTTTTTTATTACAAATTTAATAGTAGCAACAACATGGGATTGTTATCTCCATAAAGCTACTTTGTTTGAAGACTGCAAAAATAGACATATGGTATAGAGAAATGGGGAGATTTTAGCTCCCAATTTATATTGAATTTCAAGGTCTGAAGTCGCTAAAGCTCTGGCAACCACAATTTAAAGAACAGATGTCAAAACCTCAAGACTGTAGAGAGGAGGAGAACCAGAATGGTGGTTATATCTAGAAAGTATGTCAAATAAGAAAGATGTTGTATTCAAGGGTTATGCTTTTTTTATTTAGTTATATTTCTATCTATAAAGTTTAGACATGTATTTCTCTGTGTGTAAGTAGGAAAGAGAACTACAAATAGTTAGGAAAAAAGAAGAAACTGTATAAAGGGCAGGAAGGAATTGGAAGGTGGCTAAGAATAATAACCAGGTAGAAAAAAGGGTCCAACAAGGAGCTCCAGTGTGATGGCTCAACCAAGTGCAATAAGAGGATATGTAACTGTTTTTAGAGAGCAGCTGTATAGGACGATTTACTGTCCTGCCAATCAGATGGGCCTGCTAAGTCTGTGAATCCTGAGAGAGTGGTGCCACTCTCTGCTTCCTGGCCCTGGTGGGGGGCCTACTGCCCGCATGGGGCGCAGCCAAATGTGTGAGCTCCAGGTTGATGTGGGGCAGGGGCTGCCAGGCTGGCCTCACCATCTCCAGGGCCACATCTGAGCTGTGGTTATAAAGCTGTAAGACCCTCCTGAAAGGTCCTCCTCTTCTGAAAGATAGAGCCTCTGGATGACTGTGCTAGCAACAATGCATCGCTAAGTCACACTGATTAAGGGGCAACATGCTTTGGATAAGGCTTGATAAATTTAGGAGGAATCTGGGGAGGTACCGAAAGAAAGAAGTTGGAAGTGGAGAGAAGAGTAAAGAAAAAGAAAGTCCTCCTAAATTTTGTGCTAATGACGAGAGCTTTATGGTTGTTTATTACTTACTTAAAATTCCAGGTCATGGCATAAATCAAGCATTTTCAACAGAAAAGTTAAAATCAGCAGTGTTCAGCTATGAAAATAGAAGACATTATTAGCCATCCTCAAAACTAAATATCTGTCATAAAGAAGTGAGATTAGACCATCCTTAGATCCATTCAAGGGATTTCCCTGCTGTGAGCCATGTGATTTAGGAGGCCCTGCATATCACATACTCACGAAATAAATGTATCAGAGAATACTCAGGCACCCTGTCACTCAGGATCTGGCATGAAGTGCTGGCACAGCTCAACCCATAACCCAGACATTTGTTTTGTAACTAACTCTTTCAGGTCTCTAGGAAAATTTTCACTATATTCTCACCCTATACCTTCAAAACAAAAGGCAACTGTGGCTGAAGGTTTTGAAGGTTTAGATTGTGCTACTAACCCCTTTGTAGGTCATTGCTTTGAACTAAAAAGAGAATTTCAGCTGTGGAAACTCTTGGGTGAAAGAAGAAAAACATTTAACTTGTGAATCCTTCTCCAATAGCAAGAATGCAATAAAGTCTTACAGAATGAAGTAACTTTGGCTCATTGTGCTAAGCATTTTTTTTTTTTTGCTTGCTTCTTTTTCCAATCTGTGGTTCCAGAGATAATCATCAAAATAAAACAACTAGATTTATTTTAGACAAGATATAGAGGTGCAATAGAAAAAAAAAGTGAAACGAGTGATCTTCAAATAAATAGTGAGTCATGGTCTTTGGCAGAAACTAAATTTAAGTTTAAATTTGCACTATTCACATTATTTGATATAAATTCTCATTTACTTTTAATAATATCATTAAAAGTTTAGCAAAAAAAAAAGTTACACTGAGCGGAAAAAAATGAAACATACATAACATTCCAATAAAAATAAGATAATTAGAACAAGGAAATGAACACCATACCCATGACTATGAAGAATAAGATTAATGTACAAATAATCTCAACACTGATTTCTATAGAGAATAATATTTTCTGGCAATTATAGATCAAAGTATATGAAGAGAAACTGGAACAAATTTGGCACCATATGGCTATTTTCATTTTCTTTATAATATCTTAGCATTGAAATTTCAAAAGAAGAATGCAAGCAATAATCTATGAAACTACATGCTGCTTTAAGAGATGGTGAAAACAGCAATCTGAGATAGCAATTTATAATATGAAATTTAAATGCTTTGCATTATTTTCTTTTTCTCTTTTTAATAAATTTATTTATCAATCGATTGATTGGCTGTGTTGTATCTTCATTGCTGTGCTGCAACATTTTCTATGATGATGATAATGCTTTACTATTTGCTATGCCATTATAATGTTTGAGCATATTATTTAAAATCTATAATTCCTTTTTTAACCTAACTTTCAATTTTAAAATTTTATTGACAGTTCCACTGACTACTGTCTCAGTAGGCCACACTTTTCCATATTGGATTATAAAGTAATTAAGAACTATAATAACTCAATGAGAGCCTCTGGGGGCTGAGGGTGGTGGGAGGGGACCATCTAAAAATGGGGCATGAGTGAACTTCTTAGAGTGATGGCAGTATCAAATAACGAAACTGTCTTGGTTTCACGACTTTCTACATTTGTCAAACTCATCAAGCATATACTTAAAAAGTGTATCACTTTTTGCAAAGTATACCTCAACAAAATTGACTTTAAAAAGACTGTAACATCTGTTCTCTGAGCTCTAATACAAAATCATAATACATCTTTATTTCAATAAATGATCTAAAGACCATTTAAATGTTTTTAGAGTTGTCTAATGCAGTATTACAGTCAAGAAAAAAATATACACTAAAACTGATTATAAGAACAGCTAATGATGTTGATAAAATGAAGGCTAAGATTGCATAGAATAAACATTATAATTTATGAATTATGTCCATCTTAATTTATTACTCATCCAAACACCACTGAACCATCAATAATTAGGTATCCAGAGAAACATAATGAAATTAAGTTTACTTATAGTTTACATCTTGCTGTCTTTCAGTCCACTAAAAATGGTATCTTAATGCATAAATTTCCATTTTCCATTTGCAGACATATTTTTCATAACAGGAAAATAGAAAATATTTTATGTATCAATTGTGCTATTTTGACTATAGCTTTTAGACAAAGGGCATGTGATCCTCCACGTGTTATGCCACAGGTCCCACAAAAACATTAGAGGTGGTATGATGCTATTTATTAATGAAACTATCTTAATATAATCTATGAGGCTATTTATTTATAAGTGAAACAATTTCAGTTCCAACATAAAAAAGAACATGTTAGCCATGAGTGCTGCCCAAACTGGAAAGGACAAACTCTTTAGGCTGTGTATGCCCTGTAACTAGAAGGGTTCAAGTTTAGATTGCACAGCTGCCAGAGAAAGATGCTTTAGAGATTTCTTGCATTAGAATAAGGTTGATAAATGACATAGAATATTTTAAACACCAAACTACCTTCTGAATGCATTAATATTTGCTATTTATTGATTATTAGATACTGTGGTAAGGACTTCTTAGATATTAATTCATTTAGGTTTTACAAATTTTAAAGTAAGTGCCATGTTCTCTGTTTCATAGATAAGGAGGCCCAGCCTGAGAGAAATTATTTTCCCAAGATTAGCCTGCCAGAACATTCAGAGTCTGGATTTGACTTCTGGTCAATTAGTTCCAGTAACCATACTATATATTATTCATTACATAATACTGCCTTTTATTTATTTCTCATTTTTAAAAGGGTGTTTCCTCTAGAAGACATCATAGCATCTGGTCAATGCCCTACCATATCCTCTCACTGCTTACCTATTCACTGCATGCCAGCTCACCTTCTAGCACATCTTCCAACATCTAGTACCAGCATCTTGTTGCCAGAGGACCTTCTTTAACCCTGGAATTAGCTCTGCATACATGGGTGGCAGGTTAGAATTACCAGTGAACTAAAGGTCCCTGGAAATAGCCTCCTGACCATTGAATGATATATATTATATGGTAAAGACTCTAACTCAATATATCAATTGGGAAAACTCTGAGGTATGTGCCTCCAGCGTTCCCCAGCAGAACTGAGCATTCATCAGTTTACTTGGAAAATGATACCTTAGTTCAGGGGTCCTCAACCCCTGGGCCATGGACCGGTAGCCATCTGCTGCCTATTAGGAACCGGGCTGCACAGAAGGAGGTGAGCAGCAGGAGAGGTAGTGAAGCTTCATCTGCCACTCCCCATCACTTCCTATGGCTCATATGACTGCCTGAACCATGCCCCCATCCATGGAAAAATTGTCTTCCACGAAAACTGGTCCTTGGTACCAAAAGGCTGCAGATCGCTGCCTTAGTTTATCTTATATAATAAAATATATTATATAAAGTTTATTATAAATATATAAATTTGATGCCTTTATATAAAAGGATATTAATTAACTGGCCAATTCATATCATACAGTTCCCAGTTAGAAACCTATGTAAAGCTGCAATGCTTCAAGTTATTAACTTCCTATTGACAGTCTATGGTGTGTTCAGGAATATTCAATGTAAAATCTCCAATGACTCAAGTTAAAATTAATCAGGAAAATATTTTATCTAAAAGAAGTTACTGGTAGCCTAACTAAAAGATTCTTCAAAATACAAATTCGGCTATAACTGGAAAAACAAGTCATTCATTTAAATTTTTAAGCCATAGTTTGAAATATAATAATAATTGAATGATAGTTATTCTCCTATATTATAGGTATTTGTATTATAGGTACGAAGTATTTTAATATTTTTATTTCTTATATGCAGAAAATTATTTACCTTTAAAATCTTTAGTATTAACTAACTGCATACTTACCAAGCAATCCCTAAATTTTAGAATAAATAAAATAGCTTCAAGTGTCTAGTGCAGTGCTTGATACAAGTTAGTACTGATCAATCATTACTTTCCTTGTCCAATTTCTGTTGATTATTTTTATTCTCAGTAAATAAAATTAAAACAAAAGAGTTATAGTTAGAAAATGAGATTATGTAATGAAACTTGTTGGGATCACATTATCTTTATATGCTAGAGATTCCAAGAAGAGACGTACTGAAAGAACCAGAGGATGGTTTCCCTGGACCCAGTGACTTCTCATTTTCCTAAAGGAGAAGATGTATGGTTCATAACTCTCAGGAGGTCTAGACGATGGCATAGAGACCCCAGGAGGCGCAAGTAATAGAAACAGAAACAGCAACAGAAAAAAAAGTAAAACAAGAGCATCCAGATGGATATGTTTGGGAGGACTCCAGGTGTTCTGATCCTTCAATTCTCAGTGCTCATCAACACACCTCCAAGCTGAAGAATGATGTGTCTCTTGGTTAAACTAGATATTTATTTTTTGCTAGATACTTTTTAATGTATCCTTTTAATATCTTTTTAATTGTACACTTATCCATTTTCTATAAGCATGTTTGGAACACTCACCTTAGGGTTTAGCCCAATATTTTGCATGAGACAACATGCACTGTGTTTGGGAACAGTGATTCTGTGGTACGTTAGTAGAATCATGAGAAACCACAAAGTTCTGTGGACACATAAGTTTGGAAATGCTGTGATAAACATTCAGTCTGTCTGTTATTTAGTAATGGTAATGTGTTGAGAGGAAGGTAGGAAACATCAGCAAAAGAGGAGGGAAAACAGAAAAGAAAGAAAAGGAAAACAACATGTACCAATATTAAATAAGAATCTCTTAAGACTTGTCGTCCACATATCATACCTACGTATATTAGGAAATCTATACTAATGCTTAAACATAAGCTTTAGTGTAATGTGGTACTTATCTTGGTTTCTGACTTTTTATTAATGAAAAAATGGAAGAGTAAAAAGAAAAGTATTCTCCCTGTTGAGTATACTTCGGGAAGAAATCACTAACAAAACTGCAGGTTGTATCTCCATGCCCTCAAAATCCTCCAAAACTGACTTGGAAGGCCAAATCAGAACACTGTTACCTTGATATAAAGTCTAAGCAGTAGAGTGTGGAAATGATGTCAAGATAAGGAGATACTACAGTAGAAGTGTTTTGTAAAATTTAAACATCTGGCAAATATAAGGGGTGATTATGAAATATTGGGAATAAGAACACTAATATATCTTTAAATTAAAAGGAGAATAATAACCATAGAACTACCTAGGGGAAAAAAAATCTCACTATGTAATGTGGCATTTACCCTAAGAAATTTATACTTTTTAAGACATTTGCAGGATTTGAATGTTAATTGTTTTCATGAATGTTTCATATAATGAATATTCATGTTTCAGCAACTTTGGAAAGGAAATATAAGGGATAAAATCAGGCAGGGTATCATTTATTCTACCTCACATAATGCCATGCTGCATGATTGGAAGGAATTAGAAATGCACGAAAAAAAAAAAAAAAAAAAAAAAAAGAAATGCACGAACTTTTCTTATTCCTGTTGGTAGGAAAAACTCAATAACCTTTCCACAGGGTGAATACTTTGTATATGTCCCGGCTCCAGAGCAGGTTAAACATCTCGCATTGGGGGGAAGTTATGCTGCTCTAAAGAAAACGAATTTCCCCATCTAATACTCCTTTCTATCAGCTTTTTAAAGTTTATAGCAGCAAGCTATCAAGAGTATCTCAAAGGAAATTATTTATGGTGGCTATTTTGCTTCTAGTTGTCACTCTATGAATATTGCTAAAATTGAATTAAAGCAGTAACTATTTTAAAACACTCTGACCTGATTTCAAAGAAGTAACACAAATGGCGATATCTGCAAGAAATAAAAGTACTACACACAAATTGTGGAAAAGTAGAAGGAAGTGCTGCTTCTTCTAAGTCTTTGCTAATTCTTTGGTGTTACTAATTGGTATTAAGGTATTCCCTCTCTATAATATTGGGTATTTAACCCTTAGAATCTATTTCTCCACTCCAATCACACATACACACACACACACACACACACACACACCCCTGCACATTTCCACTAAGTGAGAGAAAGGAAATACACATTCACCAAGACAGCAAGAGGAAGTCTGGAAGTTCTACAGGTAATATTTTTCAGAGCGTTAAACATTTCAAAAGGCTAAGAGGTTTATATCCACAGAAAACGATTTTGAACCTAGTATATGTGAATAAAACTTATGAATGAAGTCGGTTGAGTACTTTCTTTGAATTTTGTGAAAAATCTGCCTATTAGTGTTTAGCATAGAGGTGAAGATTAAAAAGCCGAGATAGCATCTGAAAAAGAACAGTAGGGCTGATTAAAAAGAAAAAAAAAAAATACAGGCACACAACAAGGGCACTGGCTAGACTGAATTGACTTTTTTTCTCTAAATCCGATAGAGTAGAGCAATCAAATAAACCACTCTTTCAGTTATTATTATTCCCATTACCACCACTACTAACTGCTGTTAATGTAAACAGAATATAATGAAATCTCAGCACTAAATGATGATTCTTCTTATTGTAGTTATTATAAAATAAAACAAGTAAGCAACTTTATACACTGAGTGCATCACATAATTTATCATTTAGTCCCCACAACAACTCTATTAGGTATCCTTCCTACCTGCTCTCTAGTCATGAGAAGCCTGAGGTGACATGAGCTTCCTAGTTTCTGATCATCGGTAAAAGTAAGGATGTTTGTTTATTTGCTTGTTTGTGGTTGTGCATTCAATGAATCAGTTTAATAAGTAGGAGAAAGCTGATGTTCCTCGATGACCTTTAATGGCTGTGAGACTCAAAATAAAGCTGATAGAAATGAGAAAGTACAAAATAATAGTCGTAATAAACACATAGAGTAGATTTACATATTTCCCATTCACAACTGCCCTTTGAAGTATGCACTATATGTGTTTTCCTCACTTTACTGAAGAGAAAGCTGAGGCTGACAATTAAGCCTAGAAATCAAGCAAGATTGGTCAGGTTTAAAAAAATTAGTGAACAATATGAAGCTTTCAGAAATAGATATTTAATCTATCAAACTGGTTTCTTCAAGTGACAGACTACTTCAGGAACATGTAAAATTCTAGAAAGCATTCTTATCAAATTTTCTGAGAATTGGAGACTATCTCATGAGAAGGCATGCCTAGGCTCCACCCTAAGGCCTTTGGCTTCAGCTGGCTGAATGTGGAGGTGCCACACGCTGCCCTGTGAACATGGCTATTAAACTCTCTGACCTTGCTTATGATGGTGACTGCTACACACACAAATGTCACATGGGATCAAAAAACATTACTTTGCCTAAGATGAAATTTTCTTCTTCCTGGTTATTTTTCACTGGGCCCATTTCTCAGGGATGGAGTATTTACCATAGCTGTAGGAAGAGGGGGGTTTAGAATAGGGTGTTTCACATCATTCTCTGTTATTTAGAGGATGATGTCAGAGCAATAGTCTATAATGAAAACTAAAATGGATGGTCTATTCCACTGGGCCGACATGTGTTCATATTCTACAGAACTATATCAAAGCGACATATGACACTGTCATGTCTTCAAATTTTTTTCTTTACCTTCCCAATTTCACCATTGCACATTCTTACCAGAAGAAACACAGGTAGAGTGCTATCCTAGAAAAGAATAGAGGAGTTAATTTAAAATATAAAGAAGTAGTAATAATGCCAAAAACTGAATTAAAGGAGATAAAAACTGGCAAATGTTCAACTTTAGTATGATATCATTAGCGATTTTGAAGACAATAAAAGCAATGAATACAAAGACTGAGGAGAAAACAAGAGATGAAAATATAAAGATGGATAACAAATTAATAATCTTTAAAATAATTTTGATGAGGGTGAGGGGTGAGATAGAGTCCTAGCTATAAAGGGTAATAAGATTGAGTGTCGTGTTTGTTTGTTTTTTAATGTTGGGAGAGATTTGAGCATGGAAGACACAGAAGCTGCAGAGAAAAGAGACTGATGGAGACAGAGAAAGGAGAGTGTTGGCGCTGTGATCCACAGCAGAGGCACAAGGTAAGTTTTGGATGGAAGGAGGGGCATTATTTCCAAGGAAACCAAAACTAAGCAAAGAAAGGCTGATTGGATGGAAATGTACAGGCATGTTTGTGACGTGAGAGTATTTAAGGGACTTCACACCTAGCGGACTCAATAGTCATTAGGAAGTAAGAGTCAAGGACATTTGCTAAGAGTAAGGAGGTGAGGTGACAGGGCTGAAAGGAGTGGCAATAATAAAAATTACCAATGGAAAGGAAAGGTTTCTAAGAAAATATGAGCACACAACTAAGGCTGGGGACAATGAATGTGCAATGGCTTCAGGACAAACAATTGATCTTTTCCTCCAGGACTTAGCAATGTGGGTGTAAGCACTGGAGAGATGAAAGGTTGGATTTATACAAGGTTGTTACTTTTCTGGACCCAAGCGGGTAAGTAACTTTTGGTAATTTGTGCTAAATTTGATAAGGAGAATGAATGAGAAAACAAATTCAAAGTATCTGCAGCTTTGGTTTCTGTTGAAGGAATCTGGGTCCGAGGAGTATCCCTGGCCTTGCACCTTGTGCCCACATAACTCATATAAATCACACCTTGCACACATATAACTAACAAGCCAGAATCACAAGAGTGCTTGCTTGCACAGCCACTGCAGTCAGAACACTTGGTTTCAAGCCTTGCCTGACTCTTTCCAGCTGGGTAATAGAGGGTTGGTTGCTAAATTGCTCAATTTTAATATCTTTAAAATGGAAACTAAAGTAATTGTACAAACCTCAAGAAGATTCACTGAGCTAGTACCTAAAACGGTGCCTGCCTGGTCACACAAAACATTCTATAAATGTTGGTACTAATTAGACTTTATGACAGTCTCGTCCTCAAATTCAATGCAATCTCCAAATGATGAAAGCAGAGAGTTAAACATCTGCAAGGAATGAAGTCAAGAAATAATTATTTTATTTTTCTATTAATATTATAAATAATATATGAAGTATTCAATCTCTCAATTCCATTAACTACAGAATGAGCATAAGGTTCAGGGTTAATTTTTAAAAAGCAGTTAGTTTGCTCCACTAGTAACAGAACCTATTAACTTATTGCCACTTACTCCATTTCTTTACACATGGACAGAATCTTAATTCAACTCTGAATATAGCTATTTCAATGGCTAAGAGAATAATTTTATCGCCAGCTCATTAGAAGATCATGCTCTGAAATTTCCTGCTAAAATATGGTATTTTAATGACAAAAGGTCTGCATAAGCTAGGTAGAGCAGGGTAGTGAAATTTGAAGAGAATGCTTTTTCTTCTCTAATCAGAAGTAATGAAGTGCTTAATTAAAGATGATTGGCAGATCCTTATACACACACTCCTAGGTCAAGAGAATAAACAATCTAATCCTAAATGCCCAATGTTTTTTCTGTTTCATTTGACTACTAGTCTTGGAAAAGCACATGGGTCTAAGGTGGGTTGAGGAGGCAAACTTGCACAGTGACTATATTCAGAAGTTCTTTTCTGAGTAATTGGACCAGCAACCTCAGTATCACCTATTGTAAAACCACAGGTCCCATTTTTAACCTATCAAAACAGTTCTGCATTTCAACAAGATGCCTGGGGATTCACATGCATGTTAACATTTGAGAAGCACTGCCTAGTGAAGAAGTTCATATTCTCTGGGAAAAGGAAGACTGACTTAAGGTCTCACCACTCTATTCCTTTGGTTTCTGACCAACTAGAAAAATTGTTAAAGTAGATCTGGCAACTTGAGAATAAGTCAAAAAGATACTCTATCCCACCTGCCTCCACATCTCTCCTTTTCCATGTCTGAGTGAAAAGGACTCTGTATCCACATGCCCCCCGACCTCAATTCTCCCCATAAAGTGATGAATTTTTGGTTGAAGAAATAGGATGCTTATGCTGTGGGTAGCAGTACAGCTCATCAATTTTAGCAACCAGAGATTTTGAAAACAAAATCATAAAATATGACTGAACATACAGTTAGAAGACCGGGGATAAATTTTCCTATGACAAGAACATTTTTTAAACCCACAAATTTGTCCAGGGTGATATGTACTTTACCAATAAAGACAGTTATTGTGTCAAGTTGTCCCACCAAGTGAATTTAAGAGAACAAGAAGGGATGGGAAAACACAGCCCAAACATTTTGTTTAGGAATTAAGTATTCTTTGTTTTATTTGTTTCACTGGCCTATAAAATCTTAACATTTAGGAGAGAAGAGGGAATAATGAATTGGGTTCTCAGAACAAAATTTAAGATGAGAATTGCATCTGAAGCTGCACTAAACCATCTCTGATGTCTTTTTAAATAGTAAATCAACTTTTTATTTTGAAAGTTTTTATAAAGCTAAAATCTTACAATTGAATGTGAATGAAATTTTTCTTCATGAAATCTAAGTAGCATATGTCTGAAGTAATCCCTACCTGATAATTCCTGAGGACTAGGGTCTTTAAACATAGCAAATTGTGGGCTTCCCATTACTATATACCATATGAATTTCTAGAACCAAATTATGTTCTGTGTATTACTGTGCAGATGAATTGAACATTTTTCACAAGATAGCCCATTTTTCTTGCCTTGATATTTCTTCTGTGGATTAATTTCCATCTCAAAGTTTACTTTGAAGTTCAAGGAACGAGTTGAGAAACACAAAGGCAGCCCAGAGTGAATGATGCAAAGAGCATGATTATGAGTAATCTGTAGCAGTTAATCCACAGTTTTGTTATCCTATCAATTGAGACTTTAAATAATATTAGATAATCAGATTTAGGGGATTCAAGAGATATGTGAGGCTTGAAGTTAAATATTCACTTTAAAAGGATAATCCAAACACCATGCTACAGTGTATCTCCACCGTGGGAGAAATGCAGTGTCCAGGCCACCCCAGCCCAAATGAATTAGACTCATTTAGGGTGTGTGGCCTGTGAATCAGTATTAAAAACAAACAAATGAACAAAGAAGAAACTCTCCAAGTGGTGCTAACTGCAGTTAGGGTTGAGACCTGCTTCCATCTATTAGAGAACACTTATGGACTTTGTATTTGATGTATGTAAAATGCAATCCAAACTACAAATTTATAATAAGGAAAATTATACCTATTAATTATACACAATGGCAGGGTATGGATTTCAAGTGGGTAAACGTCATCTTACGAGACTGATCATAATACCTCCAGTTGAGTGAAATACTCATTTAATATGTGAAAAATGCATCCCGATGAATTATATGGACACTTTTCTTTCAGGGGAGATCAGAAATGTCATTGTTTCTCACTCTTATTAGTGTAACTGAGATTTTATTGCCTTTTAAACTTTATACAGGGGAGGATATAGTCTTCTAAACATCCTTCTGAGGAAAACAGAATGTAACTTTCAGCTTGGATGGCTCCATCCCCAACATAAACATATAATTGGAGTTCAGGGACTGTCATATTTTGTTTGAAGTGGTGGTCATTAACTAAAATGCCATTATTAACTTTTTCTTATAATGCTCAGGTGTTAAAATATTTCAGCAAGTTTTATTTGCTGAAGATTTTGTATGGCAGTACCTGCCAAGTTCAAATTCATTTTAAACTTTATATGCATACCTCCAGAGGGCAGAGGGCTGGGAGTGAGGATTGTGAGGGTAATAACTGCAGCTACAGGAAATAAAAATATACATTTGAGTGCATAAGGTGAGTGACTTCCCTATATATTTGTAATTGTAGTTGTCCTTCCTTTCAGTCTTCAGCTTCCAATAAAGTCTTAGTCATGAGAAAACTTTATTTCCTCCAGCTAATCATTTCACAAGTGGACTTTTATCATTTGAGAGCCAGTAGTAGTGGTGGCATATTTGTGTTTTATTGCTATAGCAACAGTTCGTCTCCTGAGACAAGGGACATGTATTTTTGGTTCCTTGTTCTGAAATGACATTCACAAACAGATACAGCTTTATGGTGGTGGCTTTCAATTTAATTGCCTCAAGTAGTATGCTGTGGACCCTGTGCTATTACCCAGATACCCTCTTCAGGACTGAAGGGTAGTTTAACCCAGTTTTGGGGAGCACTGCTATCAAATAATCTTCAACTGGCAATCCTTTGGAAATTGCCGTTAGCTGAAGAAAGCCTTCTTGTTCAAGGTCATGTTCCTATACCAGGCACAGCCTAAGTCCACTAACTAGTTAATACAAGGACTTAAGAGTTGTCTCATTACCCCAACTCCTGACAACTCTGAATATCCATGCCAGCTTCAGAGCTTGAAAGAGGTTAGTCAGAGCCCAAGTTCTCCCTCTGCCTAACCTTGATTCCTTTCCATTTTCTCTTCAGGCATTAATTCTAAGAGTACTGTCCACTGAACCTCCTACATGTAAACCTCCTTAGAGTCTGCTTTATGGGTAACTTGACCTGCAACGGTTATATTTAGTAAAGCAGATGGGACCAGATCACTTGCTATGCCTCCCACAGTGAGGATCCAAATTACTGGTGGTAGATGGAACTTGGAAAGCTTCTGTAACAAGGTATCAGTGAAACTGTTAAAAATTTTATTGGTAGTGAACTGGAGAGGTAAACTGGTAGATGGAAATTTACTAGCAGGTGCAATACAGTAGGTGTTTGAAAAATATGAGAGAAATAGTATTTACAAAGATAGTGGAGTTGGATGACTATTGCTAGGGGTTATGACTCTCTGAAGAAAGTAAATGAAGTTCTGGGGGTTATTAACTGTCAATTAGAAGCTAAATATGAAAGCTAGAGGGGTTCCTTGGTTGTGTATAAAAGCCCCTATTCCCAGATACTAAGGACAGAGAAAGCTCAGGACCAAATAGCCTGGTTCCAGGAAAGGTTAAACACCCAACCTAGACAAATTTGATATGCCAGGTTTACAGTTCTGATTGTGAATAAACGGGATCCTGAGATATGGGATCATCTGGGTTTATGCCCTTGAAAATCTTGATTCCCCAGATTCTTTGAACTCCTTGGATCCCTCGAACTCACGTACTTTTCTGTTAGAAGTTAGTGTTCCCATTTGTCTTGAAGAAAACCTCTCTCCTGCAAGACATCATGTGCCCTTCTCAGGAACTGAACCTCTGTCTCCTCTTAGGAAACAGGTCAATAGCTAGAATCATTTCACACCACAATCTGGCTATGGAAATGACAGGACTGCGAAGGGAGAGAGGGACTATATCTCAAGAAGCTGCAGTACCAAGCCAACCAGTCTTGTAGAGGAACTGGGAAAATATATATGGAACTAAATTCAGAGAGAATATACAATTATATAAGGGATGGTTTACTGACACAGGGGAATTGTTTTTGAAAAATATCTTGGAAAAAAACATTCAAAGAAAGACTGAAGGAAATGGTGTTAGTGTTTTCTAGGATATCTCTTAGAAGCTTAGAGAAAATGGTGGCCCTGAATAAGTGAAAGGATTGTTATGGCAAATGATAGTGAAAGAAGAAATGGTTTAGAAAAAGGGGCATGCCAGAGTGGATACATGATGTAAGGCTGGGAAAACTACCAGACTAATATGTTCTGCAGGAGAGTCAGGAAGATAACTTTAACAAAGTAATAAAAAATATGCTGGTGAGAGAGCCATCAGTGTTAGAGCCTACAGTCTAACTGTAAGCTAGGATTCATGGGAAGAAGATGTTGAGAGCTGGACTCATTGATAAGAATGGGGATGGTACATTCTTAGAATAATGGGGTCTAGATGGTTGATTTTAACAGTTTAAAGTAAAGTAGGCTCACTGATTCTCATGAGCAGCAAGGTTGGGATGGTGGAGGAGCATGGCAAGCAGAGAACCACAGATATGGCTAATATAATGCAGTTTTCTTGGGCTCAGGATAGATGTGCACCCAATGAGGGTATCATTCAATCTCCCTAACAACAACAACAACCAAAATTAAGGAAGTATGATCAAGGAAGGTGACTTAAGGCAGCCATCTTAATAAAATGTCTCAATTTCTTGTCCAATATCTAGATGTGAGCTAGTTTTCCAACTATGAATCCACTGAATGGAGAGACGATCTCCAAGAAGAAGTATCCTGTAGCATTCTGGCTGTAACGATTATCTTATCTTTTCCCAAGGAGACCTGCAGTCATTTACTTGAATTACCATGCATTGGGGAAAATGGAATACCCAAACATTCTGAGGATTGTTGTACACAAGAGCTAAGTAGACACTGATACCGAAGACCACAAACCATCTTCATAATTCCCCTGTGAGGGTATGATGCCAGGTAATAAATGAAGTCTTGATATAAGTTCAGCTCAAAATGTATCCACTGGTCCCATGACTCACATGTGGTCTTTTCCCCCAGTTGTCCAATGTATAATTTTAGCAAACATCCCTAGAAATTAATGCAACTCCTATATTAGTTCCTTAGCCTATAAGGTAAAATCTATTATGGTGGAAAAGGCAAAATGGAAGCCTCTGATACCTACCCCCATTACCAACTCAGACAAGATAGTGACAATATTGCAGGAGAAATGGCAGAGATTGGTAGCACCTTAAAGATATGAAGGAGGCAGAGGTGGTATCTCCAAAATATCTGCATTTAGTTCACTAGGCTGGCCCCCAAAAACAAATAGAGCTTGGAAAATATTGTAGACTACTACAAACTCAACCAAGAAGTATCCCCAATTAAAGCTACCATGGCAGATATGACATTTTGGCTAGAGAAGGCTGATGTCATCTTATGTAGATGGTATTTAGCCACTTATCTCCCAAACACATTCTTTTCCCATCCTTATCAGAAAGGAAGAACAGAAATAGATAATATTCATTTGGAATGGACAGCACTATTCTTTTTTGGTTTCATAGCAAAGCTTTGCTAACTTTCCCACCCTCTGTTATAATATGGTAGGAAGAAACCCAAACATGTGTGCATCCTGTAGAACATCAAAGCAATTCACTATGTTGAAGACATCATGATGATAAACCTATATAAGCAGGAAATGGCGAGAACAAAGGAAGGCTTGGTAGGGCATGTGTCACCCAGGAGGTGGGAGATAAACCCTATGATGATTCATGGGTTTGCTATCAGTGAAATTGTAGGGGACTGGTGGTCTGGAGCATATTGGAATGTTGCTTCTAAAGTATAGGACAGATAATTTCATATCATGCCCAACATAAAGAAGTTCAATCCCTGATAGGTTGATAGGTTTACCTGGGTTGCAGAGGCAGCATAGTCTACACCTGTTAGCATATTCCATAGCTAAATCAAGTATACCTGGTGACATGAAAAACTTGCAACTCTGAATGGGACTCACAGGACACAGTAGATTCTAAGCGTAAGGCATGTCTGCGGTAGAAAAAGATATCATGTGGAGTTTATGGTAACTCCCAATATGAGAATAACAATACAGACTAAGGATTCCTGAGAAAGATTATGTCATTTGCATAAGACTTTTAGTAAAAATCTTAATTTATATTGTCATATAAATTCATTTGCAATAATATATTTTGGTATAAATACAAATATAGACCTAGATATAGTTATAAATAAATATCTATACCTATACCAACATCCATATCTATATTTCTATACCTAGCAGGCTCTGTTTGATCCCTACTAAAGGTATAAAAATCCCCTAATTCAAGTTCAAAACCCCTCTAGTTTACCATTGCTCCCACACTTGAGAACATTTTAGAGGTCTTCAGAAGTAATTAGTTCAGAGTGCTCACCAACATAAAGACTGATGGTTTATTAGAAAACCTAAAAAACTGAGGTACATGAAGGCCTTGTACATAAGATAACCAGATGAATCTATTAAAGACGGTTACTCAACCAGCTCCTAGATACTTAGACATGGTCCTTCCACAAGCAACATATATGCCATTTCCTATGCAACAGCCCCACCTTTAGGACCAGTAGCTTGGCTAGTGAACCTTGAGATTCTGTATTTTATCTGTTTTTTATTTATATGTTTATGTAGTGTTTTTTTCTACATCTCCACCTGTCTCTTTACACAAAAAACTGCTGTTCTTCACTCCCTCCACGGTCCTTCTGGTGCTGGATCCGGAACTCACGTCATTACCAACCTCTGAGAACTAGCTCTACTTTTATTTTATCTTAAGTCAAAGAACGATTGTTCCCTACAAACACAGTTTATTGAAACCTGCTGCATGCAGGGTGAGGAGAGATGTTTGTTTTCCATCATGCGGAAACTTTCTCACCCCATAACCTTTCACAATGAGTTAAACAACTCCTTATACAGCAAAGAAAATGACTAAAAAGCACAAGAAGTGGGAATCATCAGTCAGCTACACTCTTCCTCCAAATAGCTATTTGCATTACACAAAAATAACTTAAAAACATCATTCCAGAGTTTTTCCTAACCTTTAAACTTATAATTCTCATGCCCTATCCAAACTGAAACCGTTTTTTTCCCCATATCATATTACAATAGAACTAGCTACTTGGGCAGGGAAATATTCCAAGACAGTTTTCCTGATATCTCTGAGGAGTCTCCTATGAAAGTACATACTGTTTTTTAGTTCTTTACACATCAGACACTCTCGTAGTATGTTTTTTGGTTGTTTTTCTTTTGCTTTGTTGTTGTTGTTGTTGCCAAGCTAAGAGATCAGATGAGAAGAAAAATCTCAAAGGCTTTCAGCAAAGTAGTGGCTCTTATTCGTATTCCTGCTTCTATGGATCTTTTTTTCTAGAAGATCTTCCTTTTATATACATTTTTTTCCCTTCCAGTTTGAGATATAATTGACATGCACCGTGAGGTTAAGTTATACAGCATAATGATTTGGCTTAAATACATCATGAAATGGTTACCATAATACTGTTAGTGTATGTCCATAATCCTATATAAATAAAAAAAGAAAAAGAAAAAAATATTTCATTATAAATGAAAGTTGCTAACAGAGTGGTGAGAACTCAGCCACACAGAAGAATGAAATCTTGCCATTCGCAACAACACAGTTGGACCTAGAAGGTATTATGCTTAGTGAAATAAGTCAGACAGACAAATAACATATACTGCAGGATTTCACTTAAATGTGTAATCTATAAAAACAAAACAAATGAACAAACATAACAAAACAGAAACGGAGTCACAGATACCCCAAGAACAAAGAAGTGGTTGCCAGAGGGGAAGGAATGGGGAGATGAGAGAAATAGGTGAGGGAGATTAAGTGGTACATACTTTCAGTTACAAAATAAATGAGTCATGGGTATGAAATGTATAGTGTGGGGAATATAGTCAATAATAATGTAATATCTTTGTATGGTGACAGATCATAACTATTGTGATCATTTTGAAATGTTTAGCGATGTCAAATAACTATGTCGTACAACAAGAACTGACATGGTGTTGTAGGTCAGTTATACCCCAGTAATAAACAAACAACAAATACATAAACTCATATAGAAAGAGATCAGATTTGTGGTTATCAGAGGCAGGGGATGGGGCACGGGGGAATGGATGAAGGTGGTCAAAAGGTACAAGCTTCCAGTTGTAAGAAAAATAAGTAATAGGGATGTACTGTACATCATGAAAAATATAATTAACACTGCTCTATGTTATAAATGAAAGTTGTTAAGGAGTAAATCCTGAGTTCTCATTACTCTGTTAACAACTTTCATTTATAATGAAATATTTTTTCTTTTTCTGTTATTTTTAGTATTTTTGTTTTCTTTGGATAAAAATCCAGGAATGAAATTGCTGGATTGTATAGTGGTTCTATTTTTAATTTTTTGAAGAACCTCCATATTGTGTTCGATAGTGGCTGCACCAATTTACATTCCTACCAATAGTACGAGTGTTCCTGTTTCTCCACATCCTTGCCAACACTTGTTATTTGTTGTTTTTTCATGATTGTTATTCTGACAGGTGTGAGGTGATATCTTATTGTAGTTTTGATTTGCATTTCCCTGATGATTAGTGATGTGGAACATCTTCTCATGTGCCTGTTGGCCATGTGCATGTCTCCTTTGGGGAAAAAAAATCTCTATTTGGGTCCTCTGCCCATTTTTTAATTGAGTTGCTTGGTTTTTTGATATTAGGTTGTTTGAGTTCTTTCTATATTTTTGATATTACCCCTGTATCAGATATATCATTTGGAAATATCTTTTCCCATTCAGTAGACAGTCTTTTCATTTTGTTGATTATTTCCTTTAATGTGCAAAGGATTTTTAGCTGTTGTACTCCCATTTATTTATTTATTTATTTATTTTGCTTTTGTTTCCCTTGCCTGTGAAGACATATCCAAAAAAAAATATTACTAAGAGTATTGTCAAAGAGCATACTGCCTATGTTTTCTTCTAGAACTTTTATGGTTTCAGGTCTTACATTTAAGTCTTCAATCCATTTTGAGTTTATTTTTGTAGATGTGTAAAAAAGTAGTTCATATTGATTCTTTTGCATGTAGCTGTCCAGTTTTCCCAACATCATTTGTTGAAGAGTGTGTCTTTTCCCCCATTGTATATTCTTGCCTCCTCTGTCATAGATTAACTGACCATATAAGTGTGGGTTTATTTCTAGGCTCTCTATTCTGTTCCATAGACCTATGTGTCAGTTTTTGTGTTAGTACTATACTGTTTTGATTACTGTAGTTTTGTAGTATAGTCTGAAGTCAGGGAGCATGACACCACAAGTTTTGTTCTTCTTTCTCAAGATAGTTTTGGCTATTCATGGTCCACTGTGTTTCCATACAAATTTTAGAATTATTTGTTTTAGTTCTATGAAAAATTCTACTGGCATTTTGATAGGGATTGCATTGAATCTGTAGATTGCCTGGGGTAGTATGGTCATTTTAACAATATTATTTCTTCCAATCCATGAGCTTGGTATATATCTTTCCATTTGTTAGTGCAGTCTTCAATTTCTTTTTATCAGTGTCATATAGTTTTCTGGGTATAGTTCTTTAACTCTAGGTATTTTATTCTTTTTGATACAATTGCAAATGAGATTGTTTTCTTAATTCTTCTTATTGATAGTTTGCTTGTAACATATAGATATGCAACAGATTTTCTGTATATTAATTATATCTTGCAACTTTACTGAATTCATTGATGAGTTCTAGTAGTTTTTTGTTAGCAGATTTAGAATTTTCTATGTATAGAATCATGTCATTTGCAAATAGTGACAGTTTTACATCTTCCTCACCAATCTGGATTCATTTTACTTCTTTTTCTTTCTGAATGTCGTGACTAGGACTTCCAACACCATGTTGGATAAAAGTGGCAAGAGTGAGCATCCTTGTCTCGTTCCTTATTTTAGAGGAAGTGCTTTCAGCTTTTCATCATTGAATATGATGTTAGTTGCGGGCTTGTCATACATGGTCTTTTTTATGTTGATGTATGTTCCCTTTATACCCACTTTCTTGAGACTTTTTGTCATAAACAGACGTTGAATTTTGTCAAAAGTTTTTTACACATCTATTGAGATGATCATATAATTCTTATTCTTCAATTTGTTAATGTGGTGTGTCACACTGATTTGTCATTACTGAATCATCCTTACATCTCTGGGATAAATCCCTTGATCATGGTGTATGATCCTTTCAATGTATTCTTGAATTTGGTTTACTAATATTTTGTTGAGAGTTTTTGCATCTGTGTTCATCAATGATATTGGTCTGTAATTTTCTTTTTTTGTGGTATCTTTGTCTGGTTTTGGTATGAGAGTGATCTTGGCTTCATAGAATGAGTTTGGAAACATTCCTTCCTCTGCAATTTTTTGGAATAATTTGTGAAGGATAGGTGTTAACTCTTCATTAAATGTTTGCTAGAATTCACCTGCGAAGCCCTCTAATCCTGGGCTTTTGTTTGTTGGGAGTTTTTATTACTGGATAAATTTCATTACTGGTTATTGGCCTCTTCATACTTTCTGTTCCTTCTTGGTTCATTCTTGTCATATATATATAGTGTTTATACACAAATATATGTATATATGTATATGTTATATATATGTGTGTGTATAGATATATACACACAAAATTTTTAAATTTTTTTTACCATGGTAATATTTTATTTTTTAAATTAATTTTTATTGAAGTGTAGTTGATTTACAATGTTGTGTTAGTTTCTGCTTTACAACAAAATGAATCAAAGATACATATACATATATCCACTCTTTTTAAGAGTCTATTCCCATATAGATCATTGAAGAGTACTGAGTAGAGTTCCCTGTGCTATACAGTAGGTTCTTACGTGTTATCGCTTTTATATATCCCAATCATGCAATTTATCCCACCCCCCTTTTCCCCTTGGTAACTGCAAGTTTGTTTTCCATGTTTGTGACTATATTTCTGTTTTGTAAATAGGTTCATTTGTACCATTTTTTTTAGATTCCACATATAAGCAATATCATATATTTGTCTTTCACTGTCTGACTTACTTCACTCTATGACAATCTCTAGGTGCATCCATGTTGCTTATAGTTTTAAATTTTTACAAATAATCACTTTCGGTTTATAGAGACTAGAAATAAACAGGAAATTATTTCAATTTACCTAACAACAGAAAACACCAATACAGGAAAAAAAGAATTAGAATGACTAGGAAGAGAAGGTGATAAAGCATCAGTGATACAAAGGACCCAAAGCAGCAATGCCTATTCATCTTGATTCTCCTCTTACCATGAAGCATGATCATTTAGGTATTTACTCTTTTAAGCAGCCACAGGTATTAGTTTCCTTTCATTACTTACAACAAGTTCTACAAACCTAGCGGCTTATAACAACACAAATTTATAATTTTACAGTTTTGGAGTCCAGAAGTCTAAAATGAATCAGCAGCACTGCATTCCTTCTGGAGGCTCTAGGGGAGAATCCATGTCCTTGCCTTATATATGTTCTAGAGGCCACCTGTATTCCTTGGCTCATAGCCCTGCATCACTCCAGCTTCTGCTTCCACAGTCACATATCTGGCCCTGACACTCCTCCCTTTAAAAGGACCCTTGGATTATACTGGGCTCACTTAAATAATCCAGGATAATCTTCCCATCTCAAAACCTTTAACTTTGTTATATCTGCAAAGTCTCTTTTGCCATGTAAGGTAGCACATTCATAGACTCTGGGAGATTAGTTTGTGAATGTCTTTGGAGGCCATTATTCTGCCCATGATCCCACCCCCATCCCGCATTCAATATCTCAAGATGAGCAGTGTTTGACCTGGCTACACATGACAAACAGCTGTGGAGTTTTAAAAATACTCATTCTGGATCCCATCACCAGAGGCTCTGGTTTAATTGGTTTAGTGTTGAGGTTCAGGGATCTATATTTTTTTGAAAGATTCCCAACAGCACCCTTTGCTCAGAACCATGTCCATTATATAGTACTGAGTGATTCTCAAATTATCTGCCCTGGCTTTAATTCCTAAGAATAAGGTGTATTCAAATATATTTCAGTTTTACTTTATTTATTCTAACCAGTCTCACAAAAGTTAATCCCTCTTTTTTTTTATATTTCACTTTAATTTTATTTTTAATTTTATTTTTAAATTTATTTTGTAATGACATAGTTGAATTACAACATTGTGATACTGCAATGTTGTGATAATCACTACTGTACCATATTGTGACTCAGTTATACATATATGAGGGTAAGTCAAAAATTATCCGCACTCTAGCTGTAGAACTTACAGTTTTTTGGGTTTTTTTTTTCCTTTTGTGCCTGGCTTATTTCACTTAGCATAATGTTTTGTTTTGTTTTGTTTTGTTTTGTTTTAGGCTCTTTATTGTAAAATAATTGCTCTACACTCTTGTACCAGTTTTTAAGGTACACCAAAGTCAATCAGCTGTTAATCCCTCTTAAATGTGCCAAGATAAACTCAGCATTCCTATATGTCCTTTGTTAAAAATATGAATGTTCAAATCAAGTTTGGCCCCATCTTTTCTGCAAAACTTTCTTTGTAGAAATTATTTATTTATTTATCTATTTATTTAGTTAGTTATTATTTTTTGGCTGCATTGGGTCTTCGTTGCTGTGTGCAGGCTTTCTCTCTAGTTATGGCGAGCTGGGGCTACTCTTCGTTGCAGTGTGTGCGCTTCTTTCAGTGCGTTGGCTTCTCTTGCTGTGGAGCATGGGCTCAGTGCAGGCTCCAGCAGCTGCAGCACGTGGGCTCAGTAATTGTGGCACATGGGCTTCAGAGCGCAGGCTCAGCAGTTGTGGAACACAGGCCCAGCTGGTCCACAGCATGTGGGACCCTCCCAGAGCAGGGATGGAACGTGTATCCCCTACATTGGCAGGCAGATTCTTAACTACTGTGCCACCATGCAAGTCCCTGTAGAAACTTTTAAAAGTATTATCTTCCTCTTTCACATTTATAGTTACTTATTATTTATATCTATTAATTCAGCTTACCTAACTCAAAGGAAGTTGTTTACATCGTTGCTGTGACACCTTACAAGAAGTGACTTGTATCTTGGGTTGCTTCCCTCTTTTTCCTGAACAGATGTGCCTGCAATCCTGGGTGTGGATATTTGTTACCACAGTACATGGTTTACTTTCCTAAAATATAAACTTCCCTGAATATTTGAGAGGAATATTAATGGTAATAATATATTTCATAAAAGGTTATTAAAATTATTTAAAATAAAATTAGTGTTGCATCAACAACAAAAGGAATAGTGATATGAATGCATTTTTTCAGACTCTGTGGTGTTCCTGATTAATAGTATTGGGTCTACATAGAATCCTTTCAAAGAAAAAATGAGATTTGGAAAGGTAACTTCTATTCCTAGATTATGGAATAACAGGTGTAGAGGGCAGGGTGTCTGGAGAGAGCATGCGGAATAGAAGAGAGGAACTTTGGTAAAATGAAGAATTGTAAAATACTAATCATTATTGGGCAGAGACTCAGTGGGTGTCTTCAGAAGAGTGGAGGACAGGTGCTCTAAGCCCTCAGGCACCTACCTGCCTGTTTCTCTCATCCTTACCAGCTAGCCTTTTTTCCCCCTACCCTATTTCACTTCTCTCTTCTCTCAACTGAAGATACTGCTCCCTTTTCCCTCAAAATATTCTTAAAAAACATGAAAGTCATTTGTTTGTAGGCATTCTCTGCTTTCATCCCTGCAACCAAAATGTCCTTGGGGGAAAACAGCAAACAAAACAAAATGATGGCTACATTCTTTATAAAGGGAGAGAAAAATGTACACAAATTAAAGTCTCAATAAACTTTGTGCCCACACATTATATAAAACACTTCTTCTCAATGATACTCTCAGGTAAGTATCACCATGAAATACAAACTGCGTGGTCCCCAAACATTTAGTGAGTGTAAATACAAATGAACCCATTTATGGAAAAGCTAGCTTCGTGACCTGGGGTCACTTCTCTGAGCCTCAGATTTTTCATTTTTAAATAAGGATGTTAGACCAGGTAATCTCTAAGGATACTTCCAAGCCCCAAATCTGTTTGTATGTTATTGAAACTATGTGAAGAAAAACAGCTCAGTGGAACAGCAACTTATAAAAGATTTAACTTATTCTTGCCAGAGATTTTTCATCTTAGCAGGTTTTATGTCATGATGGGAACAGATGCCATTTGACTTTGTAATTCGAGTTTAATTGATTTAATTGACTTATGGTGCCCTGCAGTGCCGTGGCTTCGCCAAGTAGGAGAGAATTGCTATTCCAGAAGATCTTCAAATTCTCTGATATGAAATTATGCTTATGTTTCATGCTGAAATTATAATTGCCTTTCTGATTTTTCCCAAGGATCTACCCTTGGCCTGCTTTTCCTTCATTCACTCCCTTTTGTCAAGACCTTTCCTGGAATCATCCACCACCTCCTTTTAGAAAACTCTAAAGCCTGTCCCTTTCCTAGTTCATCCTGCATTTCTATCTGCTTCCTGGACATCTCCACTTTTATAATCCATAAAGACTAAAACTCAAATGTGAAAAACAGGCTCACTTTGTTTCACTTTATCCTACTATGCCATTCTTCCGTGATTATCATTTGCATCTTCCCAGTCACTAAGGCTGGAAAACTTCTGCTGTGATGCCAGAATTCTGCCTTTCTCATGCTTCCCTGTGATGGGGTTCTAGAACAGCACAATTGCTGAGAGTACCAGCTTTGGAGAGAGAGGACCCTGTTCAAATCTCAGCTCCCCTGGGGCCCTGCTGTGTGGTCTTGGGCCTCAGTTACCTCTCTCTGAAATGGAGCCACAGCTCTTCTCTTAGGCTCGTCATGAAGATAAGATTTTTTTTTTTTGTAAATTTATTTATTTATTTATTGGCTGTGCTGGGTCTTCGTTACTGCTCGTGGGCTTTCTCTTCATTTAGGAGAGCAGGGGCTACTCTTCGTTGTGGTGCACAGGCTTCTCATTGCAGTGGCTTCTCTTGTTGCAGAGCACAGGCTCTAGGCACACAAGCCTCAGTAGTTGTGGCATGTGGGCTCAGTATTTGTGGCTCGCGGGCTCTAGCGCTCAGGCTCAGTAGTTGTGGTGCATGGTCTTAGTTGCTCTGTGGCATGTGGAGTCTTCCCAGACCAGGGATCAAACCCATGTGCCCTGCATTGGCAGGTGGATTCTTAACTACTGCGCCACCAGGGAAGTCCCTGAAGATAAGATTAAATAACATATGTGGAGGTCTTGGCACCAAGTAGTCACCTAATAAGTGAGAATGATTGTCTTAGTTGAGTTCCAAACTTCTCAATATTTTTCTCAAATTTCCATTCCCACTTGCAGTAAGATCACTTGAACTTTCTTTGCCTCCACATAACCTTTTGACTGATTCCCTATTTTGTCATTTTAACCCCACATTTATCATACCAGTCTCTGGCTTCCCATTTTCTTCAGAAGAGCTTTTCATTGCTGACTTCCTATTGAATGAAATCAATATTCTTTAGTCTAGCATTCAAGAGTACTCATGATCTGGACCAATGTCCTTTTCCAAATTTATTTGTTACAGTTCTAATACCTGTAAATTAAATCCAAACACCTTCAAATGACTACTTTCTTCCAACAATACTGTATAATTTGCCCATATTCATATTCACTCTTGCACGTTCTCCCTGTCAATAGCTCCACACCCACGATGGAGCTCAGACAGTACTTTGGTCTTTATTTTTCTCATTATCTGGGATTTTTATGTACATTGCCTCATCTTTCTTCTTCACAATGATGTGGTATCAGTATTTTCTTTATTCAACAAAGGGATATGGATATCAAGAATGATTAAGTTGCCCATTTACTTACTAATATAAGGTCTGGGACCCAAATCAAGAGCTTACGAATTGAAATCCAGATTCTTTCATTTTTTCATTCTTGCCCCATATAGGGTAGATGGTACATATTCAAGTTCAGCAGAACAAAGCGACAAACCTGTATGTTATCCCTCTGAAAATCCACTCCTATTACGAGCAATGCTATTTTTAAATAAAATAGTAAGTTCACTTTGTCAGGGCTGAATATCAACCTTTTACATGCTGCTCACGCTACCCCTGACAAGGCATAATGGCTCCTCTACAGATTTCTCACCAGACTGTAACAAGCCTGCTATGTAGAATCCATGCTGCCAACTTGCACTGAGGAATTGTGTCGTTCCTCTATAATTTGTTTACTTTCTCCCTGGAGTCTATTTTCTCTGGATGATTTTAGTACTGAAAAGAAGACAGAGGCAGCAGCAGCATATGAATGTTTGCTGACAAATGCTGCTTTATTGTTCTTTAACACAAAAAATAATATATAATAGAGAGCTGCACACTGCAATACTATGAAAAGAATCATTCTCTTTTAAAAGTAAAGAGTATAGAGAAATACAAAAATATTGATTTAGGGCTTCTTAGCCTGGGTGAGACAGACAATAATTTCCTAACGAATTTGATCTGTTGTATTTAAAATTATTTATTTCGTTGCCAAAAGAGCTGAAGTGTGAATTAAAACTATTTATACAATTTTTCTCTCTGTTCTAAATGTAGAAAAAATTAATTTACATTAACTTTACATAAATCATATATATGTATTTATTATCACAGAAAGGATCTAATCAAAATTAAGTGTAAAATTGAGCACGGTAAATTAATAATTTGGGTTTCTCAAAAATGGGGACAGATTAAAATGCTTCACAAACCTGTGCATTAAAATAACTATAAAGGACAGAAAAAGACAAAATTGCAAAATATTGAGGGGGAAAAATCAACCTGAAAGTAAACCTATTAGCAAATACTTCACCAGGTAGGAGATATATAGAACCGAATTTAAAAATCACAATTAGTGGGAAATACTTATTTCGCTCCTGAGAGAACTCAGAATTGCCAAAATTGAAGAAGTCTTACTGGGAAACTCAGAGCTTCCTCCACCTCGGTCTCCCAGCTTACAGTCCTAGAATCATCAGAGAACTATACAACCATCCCTCTCCTTCATTTTCATTCAGTAAGAACAGTATCATTTTCTCTATCTTCGCCCATTTCATATCCATCAAAATCTCTACATGGGTTCATCTTTAGATTGCAACATACAAATGTACGCACACACATTAGAAATTAAATGTAGATCTGTGGTATTACTCATATTTTGAGGGGATGAGGGACATGAAATGCTGATTTTTAAAGAAAGTTTCATAGTTTGGCAAGAATAAGAGAAAAATAACTGATAATAGTGCTTGATAGGAAATGTACCTTTTGTTCATGCAATCTGGGCAGTTTTTTAGTGATCAAATCTATCAGAAAAGAACTTTGGTGAAACAAGCAAAAGTACTCTAGTTGAAGTCTGTTTAATAGTTCTGGTTTTGAAGTGCATCTTATCATTAAATTTTCTATATTTTAAGGTGAATTGGGACTAATGCCAATATACAAGTTAACAGTGACCAAGGCTTAAGGGAAGCCCAGTTCTTCACTAGATGGCAAACGTGGGTCTGGGATAGACCTCAGACTCTTCAACAATCACTAAACAAATAAAGCAAATAATCCAAAATGAGACATATGAAAAATACTTCAGCACAAGGAAAAATTTAATATCATCCTCAATAGCTCAAAGAATACAAATACTACTGACAATTATTTTTCAATAAGAAACCAAAGAAAAAATAAAACTTGTTTTATAGTCTCAATACAATGCAACTGTACATGAAGCACAAATAATACTTGGGTAGAACTGTGCCTGGAACACAGTAAGCATTCAGCAATTTGTAACCATTGTTATAAGAGAGAGACAAACAAAACATTACATAATGTGAAAAGGGTCAATTCATCATGAAAGTATAGCTATCATGAGCATAAGTACACCTAACAGAAACCCAAAATATGTGCAGCAAAAGCTCACAGAATTAAAAAGGGTGAATACACAACCCAGTGATAATACTTGAAAACTTCAATATTCCACTTTTAATAACAGAATACATGCTAATGGTCCCAAAAAGATACATAAAGCGAGTTAGCTGGCAATGGGAAACTGGGTTAATGAAGTAAAAGCTGCTGATGATCTCCTGTTCTGAGAGAAACAATACTAGCTTTGATTAAGGATGAGTTTAGTGGTTGAATCCACTGAGAAAAAAACTACACACTACAAAATGCTGACTAGGAAAGGAGTCTTTTTCCTCTAATATTACGATACCATTTGAAGAGAGCCACATTAGAGTAACAATTTTTACCCTTTTTCTCTTTTATTCATTCCTTCCCAGTGGTGAATTTCAGGAGATATGTTAGACATAACAATGCCCTCCAAACATGTCCACATTCTAATCCCTGGAAACTGTGAGTGTGTTGCCTTCTATGTCAAAAGGAACTTTTCAGATGTAATTAAGTTAAGGATCTTGAGATTGGAAGACCATCCGGGATGATCTGGGTGAATTCAATGTAATGACAAGGGTCCTCATAAAAGGCACGCGAGAGGGGTCAAAGAGGGAGAAGACAATGCGACAATAGGGGTAGAGGATGGAGTGATGAAGTTTTGAAGGTGAAGGGAGGGGGCCATAAGCTAAAGCATGCAAGCGACTTGTAGAAGCTAGAAAATGCAAGGACATGTATTCACCCTAGAGCTCCACAAAGATTGTTGCCTTGCCAACACCTTGATTTTAGGACCTCTGAACTCCAGAACTGCAAGATAACAAATAGGTGATGTGTGAAGCTAAGAAGTTTGTGGTGATTTTTAAAGAAATAAGAAACTAATACAGGAAGACTGTATTGTGTTTGTCTCCTCCCTCCTTTCTCCTTGTTCTTTTTTTCTTCTTTATGATCTGCCTTCCTGCAGAGGACATGTGTTCTGCTCTGCTCTTTTATGACATAAATTTTTCAGGCAGATGACCCTGGAAATCATGGATTTTTAAACCCTGCCAGGGACAGTGACTAGATAAGTGTTTCCAACTTAGGGTTAAAGTATTATCAACCCTCTTTGGCTAACAGACTTAATGCCCACGTTCTTCAACACAGACATTATAAGTAGCACATTCATTTTTGTCCATTTGATTCCAAAACCTATTTCTCACTTTGTTTCCAATTCAGAAAGGTGAAAAAATGATACTATATATTTTAGCTCTCTCAAATTCCTGCAATAACCTCATTGGTTAGCTAAATATTAACACGGTGACCTTGAGCAAGTCAAAGGTCAAACTATCTGTATGTCTTTGTCCTTATCTCTCAAATGTGACTAGTAATACTTGCATCTTAGGGTTGTTATAGAGATTAAATACATTAATGCTTGTAGATGCTTCAATTAGCGCCTGCCATATAGTAAGTACTTTATCAGTGTTGACTACCTCCTCTTTTAGATTGTAAACTCTTACAGAGCTTCAATAACTACCTTTTACAGGCTTATATCATAACATATGAACTAAGTACTCAGTAAACAAGACTGAAAGATTCCCTTTAGCACCAAATATTTCAAAATAGCTAAATCTCTCAGAAATGCTTTTATTTTTATAAAATGTTTCAAATAGATTTTTTCTCACCTGCCAATTGAGCTCACTTGAGTGGAAAACGAAATTCAAAGAGTATCAAGCCTGAAGGAATATTATCCAATTTTTGTTTCCTCTCCACTATCATCACTGCTCAGTCTGGCTTAAAAATAATGATTCAGTAGAAAAATGGTCACTTTCAGCTTGCGTACATGGTGGAAAAAAGCAGGAAAAAAATGTAAGCCTAGCTAAGAAAGCATACCAAGAGAAAATATTTTGGAAAGGGAACAAACCAAGGTTTTCAGATAGCCATGAGATCATTTATGTTCTAAAATATTAAATAATGCATTTTAAAAATCAGTTGTCCACTTAAATGATTAAAAAATATTTTTCCTTTTCTACCTTATATTTACTGACATATCGATTTGAAAATTATGAGGTGGAGATAATATCTTAATCATTGGAATTATAATTTTAAAGTATTATTGAACATAGTATGACAAATAGAATGTTTTTATCGGTAAATCTGGCTAAAACTGTTCAAGAGCAGATTGCCTCAAAACAGGGCAATTTGCTCTGGGTGGCTGTCTCTGCATATAAATCACAGATGCTTATCAACCTCCTTTGTCCTTGTCATGTTGACACTACTGATAGCATAATATTAATATACACGTTCTAGGTCTTGGGGTTGCTTGAGAGTGAATTACAGACCTGGAAGGACCTCACAGGGTCATCCTAAGTACAGCTGTTCTTTTATTTTGTCTATAGACCTTGCCTTAGGAAAAAGCTTTCCAAACGACTTCTATTTCTCCTGTTTGATGGAAGGTCAGGAAATAAGCAGTGTTCTCTCCAGGTATCTTTAAACAGAACTCCAGATCCTGTTTTACAACTAAGAATTTAAATTATCTTGACAGCTTTTTCAACATAAGTTTAGGAATTTAGTTTATTAGCTACTCTAGATATTAGATACTCTAGAAATGATGCCATTATCCGGTGATTGTTTTATATAATATTTTTCAGATTTTATTTCAGTACAACAAATTTTAGGAGACTGGCCAGATCTGAGATGGCACTGGAATTTTTTGTTCCATTGAAAATTCATTTGAATAGGGAATTCTGTGTGTGTGTGTGTGTGTGTGTGTGTATCCTCCCCCCCTCCAAAAAAAGGGTACAGTACCAGCATTTGCTGAAGCAGAAATCAAACTAAGATACTCAAGATGAAGACTCTTCTCACTGATGCAAAGTAACAAAATAATCTAACAATGTTGATGACAGTGCACTGACATGCCTGTGTATTTGGCCAACTGAAGTGAATGTTGGTAGATGGGATAAATTAAAGATAAATGGCAATTTACTTTCTCTGTTGGGTGACTCAAATCCTCTTCCTCAGTTTTGGCATTTGCAAAATACATTAGAACATCACTTTTTCCCTCATTTTCTCATCTACCAACCTCACTCACACATCTAATGTTTGAGAATTGCAGCAATTCCCAATGTATCTGAGAAGTCTAATGTTATGTCAACATCCATCTGATGACCTGGACAGGTGACCTGTGAGCAGTTAACTGAAGAATATAAGGTGGAACATTTCTTTGTTGAAATAAACTTGCACTCACTTCTGGTGAGTTCTACTTTGTTAAAATTGTTATGTTTAATTGATGATAAGAAATATACAGTGACTCAAATGAGGTATGTTGTCTAAAGTAATATTTTTCCTTATTTGGCTCTACTTTTCTTTCTGTTCAACATACTTTTGAAATTGAGTCAGTTTGCTGAAGCTGGTGTTAATAAAGCATTTTCAAACTTGTTATACTTTTCCAAAGTCCTTTTATAATTTCATTTAATTGGCACAGAATAGTTTATCAATAAACTTCAGAGGCACAGCAAATATATCAAGCTTTCATTTCAATCAAGATATATTTACTCACTAGAATCAGGAAGAGATCTTGAAGGTAGGTCTTCTACATAGTTGGGAAGTTTCTTTTAGACATCATTACACTGTTTAAATCTAGCAGTTTTGCATAACAAATCCCACTCTTGCTGTAACAGGCTTAGATTATGAAGGAGTTTTGTAGAAAGCTTTGGAAACTGATTTTTGTTGTTGTTTTTAACCACAGTTGAACTGAACATTTCAAATTTATGCATTTATATGACAGTGCAAAAAAATAATATGAGCTAGTTTATTCACTAATTCAGTAGTAAGACTGCATGTGTATAATTGCAGAATTTGCAAATAAGAAATCTCATTTTCACATACTGACTCCAATTCACCCAAACTGTGGTTTCTAACTCAAAGTCTTTGTCTTCATCCTAATGCCTGCCACTTTATTGCCATGGATGTCCCAATCAGAAGGAAGTTCCAACATTTTAGACTCTAAGATCCTTCACAGTATTTCTTCAATATATTTGGGGTGGCATGGCACAATCTGAACCTTAGCGTCATCTAGATTAACTAACCTCACTTTGTAACAGAGCCTCTCCTAACTCTCCTTTCTGTGTATTTAATATAGCTACTCTTCCATATTATTGAGCCTCTTGGTCCCCTAATCTATTCCTTGTCCTCAGTCTAATGCCCATCTCTTTTTATAAGCCCATTTTCTTCCTGCTAGCTTTCACATATTGACCAATCCATCCAGTTTCCACTGGTAATCATTAAACCCAGTAGGCTCCACTCTCTTGCTCTCTTGTGTTTTATGCAGGGCTTACATTGAAAATTACCAAACTTGAAACAATCAGTCTTCACTTTAAATTCCACATGCTGAGAAAACTCAAATCTATCCCTTTATCAAACTACACGCATGAGTTCCAGACCTGAATTTTCATTAAACTACTGAACTGTCCCACCTTATGTTTCATAGACATCTAGAAATCAACATATTCAAAATGTTTACCTGCCATACCGCCTTCTCTTTGTATATTTCCACCTTTGGTTAATGAAAGGAACCACTCCCAGTTATAACTGACCACAAAGTATTGCCTATCACAGTAAGCCCTTATTAAAGAAATGGCATTTTAAAGTCTCTGTTTATGCTTTTACGTGTAGTCTATTCTATTTGAATCCTCTATCCGAGCCCTTATAATAGTTGTGTTAGTATACAAATATCCTGAAATGTATGTCATCATATGTTTCCAATGAATAATAGCAATAATTTTAGAGCAATTTAATATTATGTATGTCTTAGAAATAAGAATAAGGAATTGCATTTAAATAAGAAAGTCAGTTATATTAAGGAGTCTCCCAAATCATTAACATCTACTTGATCTTATATAACATATTTATCATAGATACTATTTACATTTTTTTCTTTTCTAACACAATTTTATATGAGAGACTTTACACTGAAATACATTCATTTTCTAGAAAAAGCATATGTTAGTTTTGACAACCAGTCTGAGACATATTCAGAATTTTAAATAAAAAATAATAAATAATTTTTCCAAGAATGGTATAAAAAATACATCCCTCAAATCTCATTTTCCTTGCTTAAGATTAGTCTTCTAAGATGAGAGATAATACTCCTCCCTAAAATAATCATTTTGTAATTTTGGTTTACTTCATATTTTGATTAATAGTCCCATAAGTGAAAAAAATGTTGAAAAAGAATCAGCCTTTCTTTTTAAAAAGAAAAAGTCATACAATTAATGTATATACCAAATATAATTATTAATTGCTGTTATCACAAATAGAAAATATTTTATTCCTCATTCTGTTAATAGAGATATATAAAGAAATAAGAATCTCAAGCACTTTACATTTTTGCTTTTTAATTTTCCTTACCTTCTGTAATATTACTATCCTTTACAGTTTTATGAAAAAACTGTATCTCCTAAATTATTTTTCAGATAATTTATTTCTAATAAAAAATGGTACATAGCTATCATTAAAGGATAGCTTAAAGGTATGCTAACTCAGAACATGAACAGTAAAGTCAAAAGCAGTAATATTTGTTAATTTCCATACATATGTTAGACACATAGTGCTTAAGATATATGATTATGATCCCTTTTAGTTCTTGAATTTTGTCATTCATGTAAACAACCAAACACATTTTTGTGCAACACTTTTTAATCTACTAGAAATAGCCTATTTTCTTTCCATGATGGATACTTTCCTTCAAATATAATTTCTGAACTTCAAACAGGAAATATAATGGATGTTATCTTGCGTTCCAGAAATAGAAAATGATGCTATATTCATGTCCAGAAATGGTATGGCTTTATGACTACCATTTAAGGACCCTTTATTTAATCAGCCAGCTGGTTTTGCTATTCACTAGCTGAATGACCGTAGGCAAGTTGCTTAACTTCTCAATATAAAATTGGGTTAGAGCAAGAAACAAAATGGCAAAGTAGGAAATTTGGGAGTAACAGATACACATTACTATATATAAAATAGAAAACAACACGGACCTACTGTATCTACATTCAATATGTTGTAATAATCTATAATGGAAAATAATCTAAAAATGAATATATATATAACTATATATAATATATACACTATATACAATATTATTATATATATAAAATATATATATAACTAACTCAGTTTGCTGTACACTTGAAACATTATAAATCAACTATACATCAATAAAAAAATAAAAATTAAGCCACCAACAAAAAATGATCAAATGAGACAACTGAAAAAGAAAAAAGAAAAAGATGGCAAAGTAGAAGGATATGTAACTCACCTCCCCCCATGAACACATCAAAAATGCATCTATATGTGGAATAATTCTCATTGAAAACTAACTGGAAACTGGCAGGAAGACTCAAGTACATTCAAGGGTGTAAGAAAGATCCAGAAGGAATCAGGTAGAAAGAGAAAAGAAGCAATCAGTTCAGTACCTGTGCCCCTAGGGCGGGACTCCGAGGAAAAGGGAGAAACATGGGCAGAGTTCACCCTGGGGAGTGAGCAATCCAAGCCACACACTGGGTGCCTCAGGCCTTGGGTCCAACACAGAGAAGACAAGCCCACTTTGTTGGTTGGGCAGCCATGGGGACTAACAGGAGGGCTGTGGGAAGCCTGGACTCCACTTGTGAGGAGCACATGAGAGCTGGCTTGCTCCTGAGACAGGGTGAAGAGGGCAAATGGAGGACTGTCCCAATGGCTGCCAGTTTCTGATGACCACAACAGAATAGGCCTAAGCCTGAGCTGAGTGAATGCTCCAGCTCTGCTCACTTCCACTTGCAGCTCCCCACTGGAGCGAGGGCTGCCATGACCAGGGAGATAGCTAGGCCATGGGACATAAAAATGACTCAGACCCAGGGCTGCATCCTAGTGCAGTGAGGGCAGCCATTGCTGGCTCTTACACAGGCAGCATGTTAGGGACTGCCACAGCTCCCACCCTCACACACACCGAGAGACCACATGGGCCCTGCAAAGGAGACTCAGATGAGCAGGGGCTGCCATTCCTGGAGCTTGGACTAGTAGCACATTGGAGGCAGCCTAGACCTCTATCTGTGGCCAGCCCACATCAGCCCATGCACTGTCATGAGCCAAAAGCCTGTACAGGCTTCATCATTGCTTCCCTCTGGGTCAAGGGTGCTGGTGCTGGGAGAGGGGAGAGCACAAACTTAAAAGGGAACAGAGCTATCTCAGACCCAAATCTCAGAGCTTCTGCTCCAGCAACTTGGGATCTGACCCTGCACTCAATAGGGTGGTGACAGCCCCTGCACAGAGTAAAAGATCCTTCTCACAGCTGTCTCAGGCCATAGCTACTCCATCTCAAGCCCCACCTCCTAGCAAGGTGATAGCTGCCAGCACACCCTGAGGAAAGACAGGACCTCTGTTCAGGTCAAATTCAAAAAGCCACTGGGCACATGAAGATTGTATAATAAGGACGCCCCTTCAAGACTACAATAGGTAACTATTTCACCTAAATTCATAGAGACAGAGAAAGTTAAGCAAAATGAAAAGACAGAGGAACTGGTCTCAACTGAAAGAGCAAGAGAATACCCTGGCGGGGGGGGGGGGGCAAATAATGAAACAGGAATAAACAATTTATCAGATAAAAAATTCAAAGCATTAGTAAGAAGAATGCTAACTGAATTCTGGGAAAGAATAGATAAACACAGTGAGAACTTTAACAAGAAACTAGAAAATATAAAAAAAGAATTAACAGAACTGATGAATACAATAACTGCAATGAGAAAACACACTAGAAAGAATAAATAGCAAACTAAGTGATACAGAAGAACACATAAGTGATCTGAAAGATAGAATAATATATATCACCCAATCAGAACAGCAAAAAGAGATACTTAAAAAATGAGAACAGTTTAAGAGATCTCTGGGATAATATCAAGCATAACAACATTTGCATTATAGGGGTCCCAGGAGAAGAGGGAGAGAGAAAAGGAGGTGGAAAATGTATTTTATTAAATTATGACTAAAAATTTCTCAAACCTGAAGAAGAAAACAGATGTCCAGGTGCAGGAAACACAGAGGGTCGCAAACAAGATGAACCCAAACAAACCCACACCAAGGCATATCATAATTAAAATGGCAAAACTTAAAGACAGAGAATTCTAAAGGCAGCAAGAGAAAAAGTGTCATATACAAGGGAACCCCGATAAGGATATCAGATGACTTTTCTGTGGAAACTTTGCAGGCCAGAAGGGATTGGCTTGGTATATTCAAAGTGTTGAAAGGGAAAAACTTGCAACCTAGGATATTCTACCCAGCAAGATTATCATTTAGAACAGAAAGAGAGATAACTTCTCAGACAAGCAAAAACTAAGAGTTAATCAATACTAAACCTACCCTAAAAGAAATGATAAGGTCAGTTATAGGCCAACAAATTAAACAAACTAGAAGAAATGGGCAAATTTCTTGAAATATACAACCTGCAAAGACCAAATCGGAAAAAAAACAGACAATGTAAACAGACCAATCGCTAGTGGTGAAATTGAATTTGTAAGAAAAAAAACTCCCAGAAAACAAAAGTCCAAGACCAGACAGCTTCACAGGGGAATTCTAATAAACATATAAAGAAAAACTAACAATCTAAGCTTCTCAAACTATTCCAAAAAACTGAAGAGGATGGAATACTCCCAAATTCATTCTATGAGGCCACTGTTACCCTGATACCAAAACCAGACAAAGACACTACAAAAAAGAAAATAAGCCAATACCTTTGGTGAATACAGATGCAAAAACCCTCAACAAAATATGCAAAAACCCTCAACAAAATATTAGCAACAGTATATAAAAAGGATCATATACCATGATCAAGTAGGATTTATTCCAGGGATGCAAGGATGGTTCAATATTTGCAAAGCAATCAATATAATACACCATATTAACAAAAGAAAGGATAAAAATCACATGACCATCTTAGATGCAGAGGAAGCATTAGACAAAATTCAACATCAATTTATGATAAAAAACTCTTATCAGAGTGGATATAGAAGGAACATACCTCAACATAAAGGCCATTTGCAACAAACCTACAGGTAATACCATAATCAATGGTGAAAAGCTGAAAGCCTTCCCTCTAAAGCCAGGAACAAGACAAGGATACCCATTCTCACCACTTCTATGTAATGTAATGTTGGAAGTCCTAGTCACAGCAATCAGACAACAAGAAGAAATAAAGGCCATTCAAAATGAAAGAGAAGAAGTAAAACTGTCACTATTTGCAAATGACATGATACTATGTATAAAAATTCCTGGTCTCCACTAGAGAACTTTCAGAATTGATAAATGAATTTAATAAAGTTGCAGGATACAAGATTAATATACAGAAATCAGTTGCTTCCCTACACACTAATAATGAGCTATCAGAAAGCAAAAGCAAAAAAAAAAAATTCCTATTTAAAATCACATCAAAAAGAATGACATCTAGGAATAAACTTAACCAAGGACATTAAAGACCTGTACTCTGAAATCTATAAAACACTGATGAAAGAAATTGAAGGTGATACAAAGAAATGGAAATGTAGCCTGTGTTCTTGGATTGAAAGAATTACTATTGTTAAAATGTCTGTACTACACAAAGCAATCTACAGGTACAATCCAATCGCTATCAAAATACCCATAATATTTTTCACAGAATTAGAACAAATAATCCTAAAATTTATATGGAACCACAAAGACCCCAGATTGCCAAAGAAATCTTAAAAAAAAAAAAAAAGAAAAAAGAAAAAAGAAAAGAACAAATCTGGAGATACCACACTCCCTGACTTTATACTACAAAGCTACAGTAATCAAAACAGCATGGTACTGGCACAAGCACAGACACACAGATCAATGGAATAAAACAGCAAACCCAGAAATAAACCCACACACTTATGGTCAATTAATCTACAACAAAGGCGGCAAGAATATACAATGGAGAAAAGACTATCTGTTTAATAAGTGGTGCTGGGAAAACTGGACAGCGACATATAAAAGAATAAGATTAGAACATTTCCTCATACCATATACAAAAGTAAACTCATAATGGATTAAAGACCTAAATGTAATACTTGAAGCCATAAAAATACTAGAAGAGAACATAGTCAGAACACTCTTTGAAATAAATCATAGCAATATTTTTTGGGTCTGTCTAAGACAAAAGAAATAAAAGCAAAAATGAACACATGGCACCTAATTAAAATTAAAAGCTTTTAAAGCTAATTATTAGCTAATTATTAGAGAAATACAAATCAAAACCAGAATGGATATCATCAAATCTCTGCAAATAACAAATGTTGGCAAGAATGTAAAGAAGGGGAACCCTTGCACACTGTTGGTGGGAATGTAATTTGGTGCAGCCACTATGGAAAACAGTATGGAGGTTCACCAAAAAACTAAAAATTGAACTAACATATGATCCAACAATTCCACTCCTTGGTATATTTCTGAAAAAAATAAAAACTAATTTGTAAAGGTACATGAACCCAAATGTTCATAGCAGCATTATTTACAATAGCAAAGATATGAAAGAAACCCAAGTGTCCATCAACAGAATGGATAAAAAAGATGTGGTGTATATATATATATACACACACACACACACAATGGAATATCACTCAGTCATAAAAAAATAAAATTCTGCCATTTGCTACAAAGTGGATGGACCTAGAGAGTATTATGCTTAGTGAAATGAGTCAGAAAAACAAATACTGTATGTTATGAATTATATGTGGAATCTAAAAAATAAAACCAACGAACTTATATAACTAAACAGAAACAGACTCAGAGGTATAGAAAAAAAACCAGTGGTCGCCAGTGGGGGGAGGGAAGGGGGAGGGGCAAGTCAGGGGAGGAGATTTAACAGCTACAAACTACTATGTATAAATTAAATAAGCAAGAAGGCTATTTTTTAATATATGTTTCTATAGCATAGTGAAATATAGCTATTATTTTGTAAAAACTTTAAATGGAGTATAATCTATAAAAGTATTGAATCACAAAAAAATTAACAAAAAATAAATTTGGGATAATAGTATCTATTTCGTAGTCTTCATAAGGATTTATATATATATATATAATGCTTAGAATAGTGCAGAGCACATAATCTCAATATTAGTCAATATTAAGTAAAATAATGTATATAAAGAAAACAAATGAGCCATAGGTATATTCCAACTTCCATAATTTCTCATTTCCCTCCTCTAAAAAGGAACTTTAAATTAGATCGTTCAGTTCAAAATGCTTCTTTCCAACATACACAAATGACTATTCTTCATCTTTATTTCCTTAAGAATAAGCTTTCTCTCTTTATTCTTATCTAGCTTGCAGACATACCAGTTAGGGATGAGGAGTAGTAGGAAAATGGCATAATTACCGACAGATCAAGCCAGGAATAGTATTATCACAAGTTGTCTGTGAATGGGCTATCTAAATTACCACAGAAAACTTACAGTTCAGCTCATGGTCCTAGGTACAGATGGTAACATGCTGAGGGGCTAAAAAAGAAGATTATATACTCCAAATTGTGGCATCAATATTTCAAGCTAGGAGTGAAACACAGTGGGCAATGTAAGGCAGTTCAAGGCATGAATTTGTGGATTAGCAAGAATAAGACTTTGGTGTCATTTAAGTCTCAATACATTTTACTCACTAATTGCTAAATTAACTTTTTTATTGCCTTAGACCTTAGTAAATTTAAGTCTGTATCCCCTATATGACAAAGCATATAACCGGAAGGGAAGCTCCTCAAGTTAAACCGTAAGCTCTGCCACTGTCAAAGTAAAAAGCAGAGGATCCAAGCAAAAGTGATAGCACAGTGCTTGGTGATGTTAAGGTAATTAATCAAGGAGGCATTTAGAGTGATGCCCTGGTATCTGATGTAAGCAAACCAAAACCAAAAGCCAGAGGCAAAGCACTGGAATCTGAAAAAATGAACCTTAAGAATAACCAATCACAAAGAGTGCTGTGCAACCACTTAAGCTATAACCAATCAGATAATTGCCTTGCTTTGCTTTGCTTCTGCATCTTCTCTCTAAAAATCTTGTAGCTAGCTCCTGTAGGTGGAGCGCTCCTAATCACTTTTGGTTCTCTGCTGCCTAAGTGAAATCAATGTTTGCTGAAATAAACTCTTCAAAATTTTAATGTGCCCATCTTATCTTTTAACAGTAACCACTAGTCACTCAATAATGATTACCTTTTATCATTATTAAAGCTGTTATGCTCAAAAGCTTTGCTCTTAAGAATACCAAAACTCTAAATAGCTTTCCACTGGAAATAATAGGAAAATTGACCCAGCAAAAAGTTATACATATTTGTGATTTAGCTTCAAATATTAGTGGCAAAATTATTATTTCTCTGTTTCTTTCTTTGTGTATGTGTAAATTCAGAGTCTAATTTCATTAAGAATATGCTCTCCATGCAAAATACTTTAAGTCAGGTGGACTAGATCCAATGAAGCATTGCTAAATATAGATGTTGTTTCTCAAAAATGAGTCTGATTTCTTCTGTAATTGAAATGTATAAAAGTCAGCATGATTAGATGTGTGTTGATAGTGTGTTCTCCACTTATTTATGCCTGTTTAATTTTAAAACAATGTTTTCCATGTACGTGTGCAGCCAAGAATATTTCCATTAACATTCCAGCAAAGTAGATCATATATATTGAACTGGATTTCAAGTTCACTAGATTTGGAATCTACTATAACAGCTTTGTTGAGATATAATCCACATGCCATGTAATTTACACATTTAAATTGTATAATTCAGTAGTATATAGACATAAATATCACCACAGTTAATTTTAGAACATCTTAATCACCTAAAGAAACAAAATCCATACCATGTAGTTATTGCCCATCTCCACTTATCCTATCATATCACCCAACCCCAAGCAACCACTAATCTACTTCCTGTCTCCACAGATTTGCCTCTTCTGGGCATTTTATATAAATGGAATCATATGATATGTGGGCTTCCATGACTGGCTTCTTCACTGAGCATAATCTTTTTGAAGTTCATCCACATTATACCATGCATCAGTGACCCATTGCTTTTCCATGGCCAAACTATATTCCATTGACTGGGTCTACATATTTTATATATCTATAAATTAATAAAATTTAGGTTGTTTACACCTTTTGGCTGTTAGAAAACACACTTCTATAAACATTTATGTACAAGTTTGAGGTGGACATAAGTTTTTCTCTTGGGTATATGCAAATGAATTGTTGTGTCATATGCTAATTTTATGGTTAACCATTTGAAGAACTTCCAAATTGTTTTCCAAAATCATTGCACTATTTTATATTTCAGCCAACAGTGCCTGAGGGTTCCAATTTCTCTACATCCTCACCAACATTTATTATTTGAATTTTTGATTTTAGCCATCCTAGTGAGTGTGAAGTGGTACCTTATTATGAATTTGATGTGCACGGCTCTGTTGACTAATGATGTCGAGCATCTCTTCATATGCTCAGTGTCTTATTGCGGACAGTATTAGAGATATCTATTCAGATCCTCGGCTCACTTTTAAATTGAATTGTCGTTACAACTGATTCACTTTGTTGTACAGCGGAAACTGGCACAACAGTGTAAAGCAATTATACTCCAATAAAGATCTGAAAAAAAAATTTAGTTGTAAGAGTTCTTTGTATATTCAAAGTTCAAGTCCTTTAGCAGATATGTGATATGCAAATATTTTCTCCCATTCTGTGGCTGGTCTCTTCATTTTCATAAGTGTTCTTTTAAGCAGAAAAGTTTTTAATTTTGATGAAGTCCAACTTCTCTAATTTTTGTTCTTCTTTATATAAGCTCAAAAAGATTTATTCTTATGTTTTCTTCTAAGACTTGTATAGTTTTAGCTCTCACATTTGTGTCTCTGATACACTTTAAGTTAACTTTTATACATGGCATGAGGTAAAGGGGTCCAATTTCATTCTTTGGCATGTGGTTATCCAATTGTCCCATTACCATTTTCTTGAAAAGATTTTTTTCCCCATTGAATTGTGTTAGGCCCATAGACACATGTTTATTCCTGAGCTCTTAATTCTATTTCATTGATCTTTAAGTCTATTTTTATGCCAGTTTCACATTGGCAACTATCACTGTTTTGATCTATATTTCTTTGCAATAAATTTTGAAAGGGGAATATATTAATTTTCCTATTTTGTTCTTTATCAAGATTGTTGTGACTATTCCAGGTCTCCTGTAATTTCATATGAATTTTAAAACCAGTTGATCAAATTCCATAATGAATCCAGCTGACTGGTTGGATTACTTTGGTGGAGTCTATTTCTCCCCATAGTATGAAAACTTTGATATTGTTTCTCAGGGGACACAGCCTTGGTTATGCCCACAGTTACCTTGGGTAACACTGCCTTCAGCAAGACTCTTTCATTATCCATACCCATCTGTTAAGCTCCACTAATTACTGGCTGGTTGTCTATTATATACAACAATGTTCTGGTATATAACTTGCTCACAGACCCATTCAATCAAACTTAGACTCCTTTAAAGAGATAGTCCTCTGGTTAGTGTTTGATGTTTGTATTCACCCAGAAAGGCTCCTCCCTGCTGTCTCTTTCCTCATTTGTCTCTTGCAAATGAGCCTGCCTATAGTTTAGCTTATATCTTCAATGAATTCAATGAATCTATTTCATCCATATCTTTCATGACAGTCTTCACTGTTTTTTGACTGCCCTTAGATTTAAACTTCTCCAAACTCTGTTGGCACTTCCTTTGAAAAGAGATTAAGAACTCACTGTAATCTGGCTTGTTTCTTTTCTGGGTGAAAACTTTGGGCCATGTCTCTAGTGCTGAGGGTGGGACAATAGTGCACTTCTCTCCAGGAGACCCCCAATTTAGGAACAGAACATTTTGTTTGAGTGGGAGGGCAACAGCCCAAGGTCTCTTTTGCTTCCCACTCCTGATATGGAATCCCCGTTCCACACATCAAGGCAAGAGAGAACAAGGCCCTAGTATCTTCAGTACTGTCAAGCCCAAGGTAAAACCTTCATCTCATGAGTGGGTATGAGATGGGAGAAAGTACCCCCCAATCTCACTGTTCCACATTACCAGAATTTAACCTCAATAACAAGTAGCTGGGGACAGGATGAAACATTTTGATGTCCAGCTTCTCCTGTGAAAACAGCCCTATTACTAGGCGCTATAGGTGGTAAGGGGCCTTATATTTTTGGCTGTGCCAGTCTGGAGCTGGAGTTTCCATCTCACTGACCTGAGAGAGGGGAGAGAGATGGAGTAAGTCTTGGTTCAACAGTCACAGACTTAATTGTTCTTACCAAATTTTAGCAGATTTTCTTGAATAAAAGTTTTTTTTGTTTGCTGTGTGCCCTTAAGACCATTTCCAGAGACTTCAGTGGTTGACACTTTACTTTTAATAATTTTCTCCAGTTTTGCTGGAAAGCATCTCTACAGAGCTCCTCACACTGTCATACTAGGAATCCTTTTGAGTTTTGTACTAACAGAAATTCTATAAGGAATGTACTGGAAATATTGTTTGCAAATTGAGGTATTATACAACTTAATATTACAAAAAAAGTGATTTAGATAACTTTTTTTCTATTGAAAAATCTTAATCTTAAAATTGTTGTTAAATTTTTCTTTATTGTCTATTTAATTTTAATATCATAATTGAACATGATCCAAGAGATGTTCTATCATGTTTGTTGTATATTATTTAACAGCATGAAGTAGTAGCTATTAAGTTTTGAATATACTACTACTACTCAATTTCAAAATATATATCAACGCTCTTCATAAAAATGCATTACCTGGGCATTTTAAAATAAAATAAGATCCTGAGCTCTGCCTCCTTTTTAAAAATAATCTACCTATTTCAGCATTTCCCAAACTGAAAGCCTGTTATGGTCAATGAACAATTTCCAATGTTTCAGAATCAATTTAGCTACCTAATAACATCATTATGTTTCTTTGCTTTGGGATAAAAGTTATTTTAATTAAGCTTACACATAGAAATTATCACATACTGAAAGATTTGCTTAGCCATTAAGAGTATTATTCAAATTTCCAAAATCCATTGTGTGTAGTAGGGAACAGTAAGGAGAGAAATACTTGTCTGGTTTATTATCCTAATTTTCTCCAATTGCTTTTTCCTATTATTGAAAAAATATATTTATACAATATGGAATGCAGGTTTTTTAGTTTCTGCCTTGCCTTAATTTTGCAAAAGATCTTTTTTTAAAAATGTAATTTATTGAGAAATTTGGTCCTAAGTGGTCAAGAGAGGAACATGAATTTTTTTTGTTTGTTTTAATAACCACTTTAAAATAAAATGTGTAGCATCATTTGCATTCTTTTCAAAGAATACGGTATAGAAAAAAGCTTGGCAAATGCTTCTTCTGGAAATGATTACATTCTTTTTCCTATTGATTTTATATTTCAGTGGGAATTATATTAACATCACTTTGGGAGAAAGTGATGGGGAGGATCTGAAATGATGAACTGATATAGTCTGATGCCAAAAGAGGAATTGATATCAGATGATTTTTATTTTAAAATAATCTGAATAAGGAGATATTTGTCAGCATTGTGCTCCTAGGAATTCAGATGGGTCAAGTTGTGAAAATGAAACTGTGTTTTCCTAATCTATTTTAAGGGATATATTTGGTGGATTCATTTTTCTCCCTTTTTTACATAAGAAATCATATTTTTTACATTTTCACTCTCACCTGTACTGATATTAAATTATTTATAATTAATTTTCATAGGAAAAATGATTGTTGATCACTATTTTCTTTCCTGTCCTGTCATCATTTTAAATCATTTTACTATGTGGTACCAGATGACTTGTACTTGTTCACTCAAGAAGAGCTTGCCTCCAAAGGATTTAGTTGTTCCTTAGTCTAAATTAATATCGAGAATTAGTATGGGAAATGACTTACAATTAATAAAATTCCTATTATTGTTCTATTTAATTAAGTCCTTACTATTTCTCGAAATAATGACTGTAACTTAGTCATTCTATATATGCTGCACGTGTGCACACACACGCATGCACACACACACACTCACACATGGACCCCATTTCATCACATTTATGGAAAAGTTCCAAAGCCACAGAACTGAGAAAAGCTACCATAATACTTTCAGAGCTGCCTGAAATTAAATATATGAGCTTTCAGGATTACTTTCTTTGATGTATGAACACCCCTGGAAATTTATATTAATATTAATATCTAGGTATTAAAATATTTGCTATCTTCGGTTACACCCGGTAAAACTATAATGACTGTCAATCATGTGGGGAGTGATATAATTCAGAGGAGATCCAGCATTGAAAATGATGAACCTTTTCTCACCAAAGTAAGTAAAAATGTTTCAGTAGCAGCAAGCAAAGACTGCTGGAGTGTGTGAGCAGTCATCACAGTTGTTAACGCTACCATAGCTCTCAATTCATTTCAAAATAGACAGTTACTTTTTAAAAATGATGTCTCCAAGTTGTATTGGATTCTTAGTTGCAGGGCTTTCTCCTACACTCTCCTGCATTCTAAGCACATCGGGGGTCTGCATTTAGCCTAAATGTACTTCCAAGATAATCATTTCTAAAATAAGCAGGCACAAAGCTCTGTGATCTGGGCTAGAGTGCACACTGATTTAAGGTAGGTAGTCTTCTCTGAAAGAACTTACATGACACTGAGAGAAACAGGCTGTATATATTATCACGGTCTGTGAGAAAAGGCAGTGCCAATAACAGTAACATTAATAACAAATGTTATTGTTTGTGGTACATTCTAAATATTACGAAGAATATTTAATACAACTCAACAACACATTTAAGTATATATTATGATACCCATTTTATAACTGAGAAAACAAGAGCTCAGAAAGATAAAAATCAGCTACCTAAATTCACACAGCTAATAAACTGCAGAACCTGGATTCAAATTCAGGATATTTCTCTCTGCATCTACTGTCATTAAGAGCAGAGTTCTGGTTTCTCCACTTTTTGATTTACACAGATCCTTTATTTTTCCTGATAATATTCTTGCTTTTTTTTTTGGTTGAAAAAAATATAATGCCACTTTGAGGCAAACACTATAAAATACCTGCCCAATCTTTTCTTATTTTTCCAATAAGTTTATCACTTTTGCATGATATGCTTCTTTCACATGTCACACATTTGCCTAATTTATTTTCCACTGAATACCAGTGGCACCTTCTTTTTGGGACTCCTAACTAGCAAGATTATAAGTCCACGTTAGAACGTCAAGTTAAGTAATTTATAACTAGTGATCAGAAGCCCTGAGCTCTCTTAAAACACATGACCGTGTGTTCCAAGGTGTGTATTAGAAAACAAAAAGATCATTTCCATGTGGTCTATCCCAGCACTACTGTACTCCCTTCCTGCTGCCTTTCACATTAGCCTCTTCCTGCACATTCCTACTGCCACCACCTTTTTCACTAATGGACACTAATCCAATATAACTGGTATACTTATGAGACAACAGGATTAGGATACAGAGAGGGAAGACCATGGGAAGACACAAGGAAAAGATGCCTATCTACAAGCCAAGGAGCAAGGGCTGAAAGAAACCAACCCTGACAGCACCTTGATCTTGGACTTCCAGCTTCCAGGATCGTGAGAAATACATTTCTTCTGTTTCAGCTACCCAGTCTGTGGTTTCTTGTTATGGCAGCCCTAACAAATTAATACTAATGTTCTTCTTGAATGAATTTATTATACAGAAATACAAAAATGAGAGAAGACAAATGTGTTAATGATTGCCAATAAGTACCAAGTGTAATATTTTAAGAATAGAAAGTACTCCAAATATGCCTTATTTGGAAATTAAAGAGATACATTAAGTTGCTCCATAAATAGAAAGAAATTGAATATATGGAAAGGGGTTCTTGTTAATGGAAAAAATAAGCTTCAGAATAATATGTAAGATATAAATCTTGCATTTTAATAATAAAACCCCTTCTAAAGTGATTTTGCTTATTTTATTTGCATATTTTTTGGATATCACAGTTTTTAACACTGCCATAGCTTAAAATTCATTTCAAAATAGACATTTACTTTTTTAAAATAATATTTTTCCATTAAATTGGTTCTCATTTTAGCTTCTGGAAAGTTTTTTTTGTTTCTGCTGGTTGTATGTTCTTGGAGTTATATGTTTTTATTGTACATAATCTTTTAAGTGACCTTCTGTACATTTTTCATTATTTTATAATCTTTTCCAAGTACTTTAATCCTCTACTCTTATGCTCTTACTTTCGACCAAGATTAACCTATTTTCCTTTTAATACTGAAATTACCCTGCTTTTTCTACTGATAGGATGTTAAAAAGAAAGTTGAACATAACCTAAGGAAAATTGGAAGCACATGTCTGTTTTATTGCATTGTAAACACTTTGCATGATTTCTGAGTTACTGGTGCAATAAAAAAGCATTTAGTAACCTGTTTACTTCCTTGAGTCTAACTGCAGACTGTAAACTCCATGAGGACGAAGGCTTTGTCTTTATAACTGTATCTTTAGCATCTCAGACAATGCTGGACATACCATTGGTTAAATTAAGAAATAAACAAATTTTGCGGATATTTTCCAAAATTTCCAAAAATCCTGTTAAGCAAATATTATATGCTTAAGACTAATACAGTTGATGTGGCAATATTTTGAGAGCAATTTTCATAATTTTAAGAGAGTGACTTGCTATCTCAATTGGGAGATATTTTCAATGGACATAAAAAATAAGTGAAAAACTTAAAAGGAGAAAATATGTCACTCAGGCTATAAATGTGGAAAGACCTTGGCATTTAAACTGTGGTCCATGGAGCAGCATTGCCTCGAAGGTTGTCAGAAATGCAAAATTTCAGGCTTTAACCTGGATCTACAGAAATGGAATCTGTATTTTCCTAAGATACTCAGGTGGATTTCTATGCACATTCATATTTAAGAAATATTCCTAACAGATATCAAATAATGTAGATATTCAAAATGGGCCAAAGAGAGTTAGGAAAGACCTATATAGAAGGCACTATTGAAATCACATAACCATATAATTACAAAGAATAATAGAAATGCTCCCAAAGAACTTTCTAAATATAAATGGAAATTGTACAAAATTGGTGGGTTTTCTTATATACAATTTATATTAAAGTAAATAGTTTATTTATAGTCATTGAAAGTAAAAGAAAAAGAATTATCCTGGCTCCATGCTTTTAATGCTTGACCCATCTATTCTAATCTCCCGAATACTCTCTTATCTGAAACTTTTAAATTGATGTGGACAGCAATTAGACATTATTTAGGATTGCATCAACCCAATGGTGTACTTAGTTGATGTGAAATTAATGTAGAAGCAACAGAGACAATGTACAAGGAGAGGACTGATGACCTTAAGGTGGCACAGGTAAGTTAGTAGCTCCAAGTCCTCTGAAACTATTAATTGCCCATTAATCTCTTATGAGCATATACTAAATGCAGGTAGGATTAAATTTCTATTTGTCCCTTTGTTTGAGGCACTTAAATCAGAATAATTTTTAAAAGGCATAAAATATGGGTGAAATCATAGTTAAGTGTAATATTTGGACTGACCTTATTTCTATATTCACATTATCTTCTAATAGATTGAATAATTGTCACACATGACCTTAATACTAATCGCCATTTAAGAAACCTCTGCTCACTGGTTTAAAGACAGTGTGAGGTGCTAATCAATTATTGGTTAACTAGAATTGATGCTCTTTTAGCTACATGTTGTGATGGCTCAGCGTTTCATAAAGCCAGTATCAACTATATATGTTAAATGTGGAAAATAATGATCAGGTAACACAAAATCAAGAATAAGTCAAAATCCCCATGGATTTGTCCTTGAAATACAGTGAATGATTTTTTTCAAATCTGACTTGCCTTCCCAATTTGCTTCTGTAAAGTAGTGTTAAAATGAAAATTTTAATTTCTAATCAATATAGCATGATAGTTGGGTGGTAGCTGGAAACATATAAGGAATGCCTTGCTACATAGCATAGACAAGTTAATTTAGAATAGAAAATTTTGATTACTATAATAACTACCAAAATAATTTTATAATTATATTGTTTATATGTTTTTTAAAGATTGATTTATTATTTATTTATTTATTGGCTGTGTTGGGTCTTTATTGCTGCGCATGGGCTTTCCTAGTTGTGGTGAGCGGAGGCTACTCTTCCTTGTGGTGCGTGGGCTTCTTATTGCTTTCCTTGCCGTAGCTTCTCTTGTTGCAAAGCACAGGTTCTAGGCACGCGGGCTTTGGTAGTTGTGGCACGTAGGCTCAATAGTTGTGGCTCGGGGGCTCTAGAGCACAGTCTCAGTAGTTGTGGTGCACGGGCTTAGTTGCTCCATGGCATGTGGGACCTTCCCAGAGCAGGGATCGAAACCGTGTCCCCTGCACTGGCAGGTGGATTCTTAACCAATGCACCACCAGGGAAGTCCCGGTAATAACCACATTTTAAAATAAGGTATCTCAAATATTCCATAGTTAATACTTCATGTTTCCTTATTTATTATAACAGTTTTCTTCAGAACATAGTTTTGAAAATTGAACTATTATCATTATAAATAAAGATTATTTTGATTTATTTTAGCTTTTCCCTATACAATGAGTTTATAACATATTATGCTGGGATTTGAGGCATTTTTAAAAGAGATACATATGTTCTGATTTTCTGCTATTATACAATTTTTGTTATTATACAATTAATATTACTTCCTAATTATTTTACACTGAAACGGAATTGTGCTTAACCTCTGGCATTTAACTCTGCTACAATATCATATTGAAAGAGCAAGTATTAACTTTCTAAGCATTCATCAAGCAATCTGCTTCCCTTTAGCTGATATTAAATTGTATTATAATGTCATGACAGCAGAAATATGTTAATGATTAACTATGAAGCATCTAATTACAAAACTAAGTCAAAAAGTAAGCTTATTTTAATATGAATCTTTTTTTAAGGAAAACTTTAAATGAAAAACAAACTGAGCATGGCATTATAAATTGACTTGTCCTGCCCCTTTGCTTTGATATTTACAAATTTAAAATTCAATGACTTTTCACTTTTAAAAACTAGTGTAGTGAGAAACCCAATCCTGGTGAGTCCACATAAGTAAGAGGAAGTCTCTTGTATCCCAGAACCTAACAACAATTAAAAAAGAAAAAGTGGTGGGAGAAGAATCCCCTTAGGAAACAGCATGTATGGAAGATAATAGTATCTTAGAAAAGGGGACAGTGTTACTGATGGAAAAGGGGGTGCAAAGACTTTCCTTTCCTCTCCCTTGTTTTGTTCCACATTGCCTACTTCGTTGTCTAATTACAAGTTAAGAAAGCAGCTATGCCAGACCAGACAGGGAAACATCAGTGCATCCCTGGATCCTAGCATCACTATAACAAGTGTAGGTAAGCTGGCTCACACCTGAGAATTTGCTTTTCTACACCCTCCATGGCTTGAAACAAAATACAACCTGTATCATTTACCTGGAGCTTTCATGTCACTCCAGTTCTTGTTTAAGGAAGAGAAACTAGGTCATAGCGTTCATCATCTTCTCTGAGGTAAATTATTATTCATGAAAGCTGAAAATGGCAAGGAAATATGAGGTGAAGATGGAAAATAATGTGTCACCAGTGAAATTTCAAGCTCAATGGAGGACAAACAAGAAACTAAGTAACATATAATAGAGTCCCCTACAAAACAGAGCTTGGGGCAAAACTTATCTTCTAATACTATTGCAATATGTAAGCTGAGTGCAATGTGAGTGATGGCAAGGAGAAGTGAGGTAGCTAAGTGTAGGAGGCAATTACAATGTGACCCATTACCATGCTGGTCATGTTTGTATATCCACTTACCCTCCATAAGCTCCTGCTCAACTCAGAGAAGAAAAATGGCATTTCATGGTGTCAGTGTCAGCTTGGACCCCATAACAAACAGTCCTCAAAACGTTTTCAGATTCTGGCAAATGGCTGCAGATACTGGTGGAAGCATTAGGGCATGCATTTTCAATGGATATGATAGGACCCCTAAGGAGGCAACAGTTGGTTCTTGGTGGGGGAAGGGCTGCAAAAAATACTTACACTTAAGTAAGAGTACATGTATAAAGAACACACACACATACAGTTAGGGCCAGCTGCATAATTTGCAATGCAGACTGTGCAAAATGAAAATGCACACTTTATTCAAAAAGTAGGGGGAAACTGTCACTAAAATACTAAAATACATGGCTTTTTCCTTTCATCTGCAGTCTAGCACTCTACTTATCAGGGTTTTATTTGATATGAATATCATTTAAAGTAAAGAAAAATTAAACCTCTAAATTTTGGGTTAAATTTTTCCAGTCATCTTTACATTGTGCAATCGCAGTTTTAAATGCAAACTGAAGACCATTTAACTCTCATGTGGAATCACTAAAATTACACAATTTATATTTCACAGCCCATATATGCTTATGTATTGCATATTTTTCTCAGAAGACTTGAAATATTGGACAAAACTGTCTTCCAAAGTGGCTGTACCATTTTGCCATCCTGGCTGCACCATTCTCTCCAGCAATGAATAAGAGTTCCTTCTGTTCCACATACACTCCATTATTTGGTGTTGTCAGTGTTCCAGATTCTGGCCGTTATAATAGGTGTGATCCCTCAAAATCTTACCTTCCCTCTGTGCCTAATTTGAATCAATCACTTGTGAAAGATTAAGAAATCGTGATGTTACTGCATGCCAGATTACCATCCCATTTACCAGGGCTTCGGAGTCCCTGTTGCTCTCATAGGTGTAGGTAATCGGGTTCCAAAATATCAGCCTGCAATTCTGTTTTCTAGAAACACTTCTAATTGTCTTAGCTCAGGCTTCCAAGAAAACAGAGCCTGAAGCAAGACTTACACTACAACTTCTTAATGGGAAGTACTTTCAATGCAGCAAGAATGAAGGAAAAGAGTAACAAAGTGGGTGAGGGTGAGAAGCAAATACAAGGTTGTACATTTCTGCACTGATCACTGTCTCACACAAACTATGAAAGGGTTAGGCTTGGTACTTTCACTCTCTGGGACACCATGTGAAGTTTCATATAGGCCATAAATTGGACTATTTCATCAGAAAAAGCGAGTGGGGATTTATGCACTGGCTCTTTTCTATCTCCAAATGATCAAACATTTACCTATAGGAAGACAACTCCCCACACACTTTCAGGTCCCATCACCTGGCCTTTTCACCAACTGCTTAAGAATCTATACCCTGTGCATTTAGATCTAGTATTTCACTTGAGTGAAGAAGTCACTGAAACAGCCAGAAACTACTGGTGTGCAGATGGTCCATCTTGGACAGCTAAGAACATGGCTAAAAAGACTTGCCACCATGAAGGCAGCTGAGATGGAGCAATTAGACAAGAGTCTCAGAGACACTGAAGCCAAGAGAATATGATTAGGTAAATAAGAAGAGTCTAAAACACAGGGTAGGCTAAATTAAAGGACAGGGCAAAGTAAAAGTTTAAACAAAGGATTATTAACATTCTGAGAAAAATAAGATAAAATTGAAAACATGAAAAAAATAACAAGCAGATCAAAATGAACAAATGGGAGATACTGATTTGAAAAAGCATAAAAATTCAGATAACTATCAAATCAAATAGTCAAATAGGGAATGATAAAATAAACTCAAAAAGGAAATATGAACTATATTAAAAATGAAAAAAATTTAATATATATGGAAACTAGGTGATAATGGGTCGATATCTCTTTCTTGAATGTCCATGATGATATGAAAGAAAAAGTAAATACAAGAGAATTAGGTCTTTGTGTCACTTTCTCTGCCAAAGCAACTAAGAAAGATAAAACAAAGTTGTAAATCTTTAAAATACTGAAAATCTGACAGGAGATTAGGGAATTATTAGACTAAAATATATGTAAAGATAGGGATCTAGAAAGGACAGCTGAGTATTGAAGTATTGATGGAAATAATCACAGACCAATGATAAGAATAGAAGAGAGTTTTATTGGAGCCAGACTGAGGACTATAGTCTGGGAGACAGCCTCTCAGATAGCTATGACGAACTGTTCAGAAGAAGCATGATTTTTAGCATTTTTATATCTAGTCAGAACAAAGAACATCAAACATGACAGGGGTATATTTCTTTAAGGTTTCAAAAACAACAACAACAAAAAACAAAAACAAAAACAGATCAGCCTGAACACAGCAAGTCAGTAAGACCTTAGCACCTGGCAAGGAAGGCTTATCATCTAAGGAGTACTAGCATTGATGTCTCAGGAAGAGAGGCATTTATCTCTATTTTTAAAACAGACATTCTCTACTTCTGGACAATGCATCCTTTCCTTTAATGGTTAAAGCAGATATACAATGTACATTTGATAGGCCAGAATAACTTTCCCATACCTCAATATATAAAAATTTCTTCCACCAGAAGCTATCTCTGAAAGCATCTGCCCCAAATTCTTATATTGAGGTTTCACAGACTTATGGGGCATGGGTAACAGACCTTCAGGAAACCTGAGATACTGTGGACTTCTGGAAACTGAGGATGAGTGCCTTTTATAACTTCCAGTCAATTATTTTGTCACTATCTTTTGTCACTTTTCTATTTTTATTTCATTACTAATTTCTAGTTTTATTTCATTGTTTAGGTTTTTTTTTGTACTTTTTGAAACTTATGAGGGTTTTTCTCATAAATACATAGTCTAGTTTAATGAATATTCCATGTGTTTTTAAAAAGAAGCTTAATTCTCTAGCACTGGTGCACAAGTGGGATGTGTATCTTTAATATCTACCTTTAAATTATATCATTTAGGACTTCTTTAGCCATTTGTTTTGATGAAGAATGGCATTCTGAAGTCCCACCCTTATCATAACTCATATCTTTATTATAAATTTAGCCTTTACAATTATAAATTGTACTTTTTCTTTGTTGATGATGTTTTGCTTGAATCAGCCCTGCCAAATATCAGATATTATGTTTGCCACCCCTGCTTTTTTTTTTTTTTTTGGTTTGCCTTTGCCTGGTTTTTCTTTGTCATCCTCTAATTTTAGCCTTTTTAAATGCTTTTGTTTAAGGTATGTCCCTTTTAAATAGCAGAGGGCTGAATTTTGCTCCATGTGCCATAGAACATCTTCTTTCTTTGAAAAGGTGAGATTAAGTAGATACATGTTTTGATAAAATAGATTTGTTTGTTTCTCGTACTGTCAGAATATTTCATATTTTGTATTATGTTTATGTTTTGTATTATGCGATATTTTCTGTTTGTCTTCCACTATGTGATCTGATTTTTAATTTAAATGTTCTATTGTTTTGTATTTCTTTCTGCATTTATGCATTTTTTTTTGTTCTAGTGCACATTTAGGCTACCTTTATATAATTTCCTTAGTTCCAGTCTGCCTTAGCTAGAATTTTACTAATGGTGCATCCACTTAAAATATTACGCATTATTCCCATCCCCTGCTTGTGTGATAATCAAAAATGCAATTCTACTTTTCCTTTCACTTTCCTCTCTCCTCCCACTTTTTAAGTTGTGTTCTTTCCATTTTATCAGAGCATGTATCACGTGTGTATTATTCTTACTCTTTTATACCTGTCTTTATAAGACTTATAGATCTGCAATTAAATTTATCCAATTCTTTATGTTGGTCATTTTGCCAAAGTTTCCCCATTAACCTCCAGGGTGAATGCAGTTTGATATTAAAAGATTATTAAAGAAGGGTTCATTAGTACAGAATTAGTTAGTATTGGATGTTCAAAACTGATTTTTCATAGCCTTCCTTTTTGAAGGGAAGTTTAGTTTGGAAAAAAGAACACAATATTTTAATTAAGCTTAAATTTGATAATTATGCATATTATAATTTTATATATAGTCACAAGATAATAAAAATAGAATGTGCAATTTCCATACAAAAAAGATTTTAAAATGTAATTACAGAAGTAATTACTCTAAAATGAGGCAAGAAATGAGAAAAGGAAGCAAAGAACTGGTGAGGGCAACTAGGAATTACAAGATGTATGGCAAAGCTATACACGAAATATTTTGATAACTCCATTGTGTGCAAATGTTCTAATGATCTAATCAAAGAATGAAGATCATTACACTGGATTAAAATGGATCCAGTCTGGATAAAAATCTCACTTTTTATCTAAAACATTCATCTAAAACATTAAAATGTAAAAGAAATGATAAAGATTTCATGTAAATATACCCACATTAATAATTGCAAAATGACCTTCAGACAGAAAGCACTTGTGGAGATATATGTCATTTAAAAATGACAAAAAGTTTATTTCATCAGGAAAACAAACTATTTTGAATTTACATGTCTCTATATGATCTCAGTATGAAAAAAATTAAAAATTACTAGAAGAAATATAAAAATTAATAATCACTTATATATGTCTCAGTAATTGATAAAAACATTAGGATTTTTACTTGGGATTTGTATCTTACAATGCTGCATCTAGAAATTTCAGACTATACATCTTTATTTTACACTCATATGGAGCATTTACAAAGCTTAATCATACATTGCTGGGGTATAAAAAGCAGCGGCAACACATTTCAAAGTTTTTAATTCATACAGAATATTGAAATATCCTCACTGAAATTAAGCTAAAAATCAATAAGAACAATAAATATCTGAAAAGACCCCAATGCCTCACTGTTTGAAAATTAACAGAGAAGAGGCTTTCAGGAATTAAAAGTCATGATGTGCCCTGAACAGAATGTGTTTTTAACTTGATTCCGTGTGAAAGAGAAGGGGCAGGAGTGGGTAAAGAGGGAGAGAGAGACATAGAAAAGAACAAGGCATGGCTCTCTCAAAGTGGTTACAACATGGTGAGAAATATCAATTAAGATTAAGGATAAGTGCTGCTTACTATTTTTTCCTATTTCTGATTTTGTTCTTTTATTTCTTTGACCTTTCCCCCTTGCATGATTTTAAAAAATCTCTACAGGCAGACTCCCCCCACAGACAAGCAGCTCAGACTGAGTGATTCCAGGGGGGTCTAGCCTCTGTATGAGATAGGTTGTTGCTTTGAGAGGCATCATCTTACTTGACTGCTAGGATTGTCATGGGTATTGATGCCCATTCATGTGGCAAAATATCAAATGAAAACTTTTTTTCTCCTCTGAGATTTTTCAAATTGGGACCTCGACCTTTAGGTCTCTTATGTACTCCAAGACCCCTCCAGAAGATCAGTTGTGATTTCTCTCGGCCCCTAGATTTTCACAGCTTACCACACTCAGACATTCTCTCTGTTTCCACCCAGTAAGTACCTATTTGGGTGGGTTCTCTCCTAAGATGACCAATGGTGGCTCCCGTTCAGAGCCACATCTAGCCCATGAGAGAGAGGCCCCTGACCTCTCCTGTTAGTGAAAATAAAATAAAATTTCCTTTTGTCCTATCCCTGCTCTGCCAATAGAGGTTGCCCTAGCCATATCTCGCCTTTAGACTTTTTGAGATCTGAGTCCTACATATTCCCTATGGCTCTCAAACTCTGGCGACACTTGTCAGACTTTTCAGATGATTCTCTGAAGTCCCCTTCACTTGGCTTGGTTGAAGAGAGAGGAAAAGTCTCAGCTTTCTGATAACTCTGATTATATAAATTCTCTCTAACCCTCTCCTGACCCATCTTCATGACACAGGCAACACCCAAAACGATGAGATAAGCCACATGCTATAAAACTGGTTTAACACTTGGTTACCATGCCACAAGTAGATAATTTAACACTTAAAATTCAAGCATTTAGGAACTCTGAAATTCTGAGACAACAGGAAAATAATAGGTAACTTGCAGTCAAAAATACTGATATGCACACACATGTTTACATGCTATCATGTAAACATGATATGTTTTATATGCTACTATATACATGCATGTATACAAACCTACATGTAAGCACAACACACACACAGTTAATAAACCAGTATAATATTTGGGTGTTCATATGTGATACATCAATGTCTCTCATAAGCTATTAAACTAGTTTATTAAACATTGGACAGCTAGTATCATTATAGAGATGGAAACCAGTTATCTTGTTATTCTGCTTGATCCCTGAATTGGGGAGAATAGTGTCTAAAATTTGAAAATAAGCAAATGTAAAAAGGATCACTTATTAACTATCATGTTCATTTTAGAACATCAGTATTTAGAGACAAAGAACATACACAATTTAACAAAGTTGGGTTTAGTCATCATAAAATTGGAATGGTTACTTCAACTGCAATATATTTTCATTGGAAAAAATTAGCCTACCATTCCACTACTGGGTATATCAATTTAGGTATATAGTTTCTGACCTGCATAAAACTAAATAATACAATACAAACTAAAATCCCCAAAGCCTAAACTTCTAAGTAGCATAGTGTGCACTGATGGAATAAAGAAGCCCCAGGGTTTTCTAAATTCTTAAACTTGTTTTTCTTGAACTTTTCATCAAGATCTGAGAAAAGATTAGGTTAATAAGTGAAAAAAAAAAAAACAAAGTTAAATAAGGTAACAACTAACTGATCAAGGATTCTTCAACAAAAGAAAAAAAAAACATAATGGATTTCAAGTGTGAAAAATGCTCAACATCACTAGAAATAAACAAACAAAAAAAGCATAATGATATGCCCTTTTTCACCTACCAATTAGCAGAGAATCAGAGTAAAGGTGCGCTGAGATGGGCACTTTGATATACTGCTTAAAAGACTGTTATAACTTTAAAAGACTGCTATAACCCTTCTGAATAGCAATTTGACAATCAAGGACTTGAGAATGCTTCATTATTTTTGCCCCAGTAATTTTACATCCAACATGAGGAAACATCTCTAAATAAAACCTCATAAATAAAGGCATCTGTTATGAAGTTAGTTATAATATGAAAACAATCAAAATGTTCAACAAGAGGAGAATGCGTAATTAAATTGCTACACTCACATTATGAATGTTAACCATTGAAAAGTATGTTTATGCACAGGTAGTTATAATATGAGAAAGTACTAATGATGAAAGTACTAATAACAAAGATAATATAAAAATATGATTCCAACTATGAATAAATATGCCTCCTAACTCCTGGCAGAAATAAATACAGAACCTTTCTGTAGGAAGTGCCCTCAACTCAGACACCTTATGCCCCCACAAATGGATTCAATAAAATATGAACTGAAAAAGAATTACAAACTGCAGGACCTAACCAACAATTATGAATAAGAGTATTTCAGATGTAATAACTTCCATATGTAAAGGGTAAAAATTACCTTAAGTATCTTTGAAGAAACAACAAAGGAAACAAATGATGAACAACCAATAAGAAAGCATTAAAAATGATAACAAAATTTTGGTAAGGAACTAAATAGAAATTCTGGAGTAAAAATATATGATACCTAATACACGACATAATGATATATAATCCAAAATAAAACCATGACATGTACATGACAGAGCTGAATTTTAGATTGCATATGCTCTCAAGGTAGCCCTTTATTTTCAACAATCTACATTCTTCTTATTTGAATTGGAAAGCAGAGAAGTGGATTCTACAAACACTCATTTAAATAAGATTGACTACACTTGGGCTCATAAGCAGATATTCTGAAATATTCCTTTTTCTTTGGTCCTGATGATTTTATTTCAAGATTTCTTTTCCTTTTGTGCTATGGGCAGAAATGGTATGAGAAGCTGTTCTATTTATATTAGTGACCTGTACTAATGTATTCTCCTTGCTTAGGGCCTTGTTTTGAGCCAATACGGGTGTCAAAATTGATTCCATCAAAGAATGCCTTTGGAGGAGTTCATCATGACCTCTGCATGGAATACAAAAGTTCACAACATTGTCAATGGAAACTCCTAAAACTGTAAGGTTGGAGTACAAGGAACAAGTCTTCAGTGTAAGCAATAAACTCTGATCCAGTCACCCCTTTATTTTTGAAATGCAGATCCCTGAATCACAACATGCCATATTGGTAACAAGTGCCTTCACTTTTTCACAAGTTCAATAGAAGCCTTGGATGAACTATTCAAATGACCTAGAACAGTCCGGACACGTGGTATGTGCCTCTCATAAATAATCATCAGCACCTTCTGAGCCTAAACACAGCATTAATTCAGACTTCTGTAATGGAAAAAAACATAAAGGAGGGAAAAACCTAACATTTATTGAGTACATCCTAGGTACCCAGAACTGTGACAGATGTTTTACTATTTATTTCATTTTACCTCCACAAAGACCTTAAAGGTAATATTATTTTACACTTTGGAAAACAAAGACTTAGAAGCTAAATAATGTAATAAGTCACAGAGAGAGCTGGAGTCTGACTCCAACCCAGGACTGTATGACTTTAAACTCCGTGTCTCTTCTTAAAGAACACACTTTCTCACAATTTTAATGCAAGTCATAAGCCCTTTATAATCACTTAAAAACTATATAGTGTATTTCATCTTTTCCCTTATCTGCTTTTTATATTTTGATGTCAAACTTAATGTTTTAATATTTTGTTTTATTTTTACAGTACAACAGAATTCTACCAAATTTTCCAAAGAAGAGACCATCGCAAAACCATATAAAATCTTCATCTATTAGAAAAACAGTAAATGCTTCTCAACTAATTTGATGGTATCAGAATAACATTTATACCAAAACCAGTAACTACAGTAAGATAAAATAAAGTGCACATCAATCTCATGCATGTAAATAGATGGAAAATGCTAAACAAAAATATGGCATTGTATAAAAAAACAAACTCCTAGGTCAAGCTGAATTTATCTGAGAAATGCAAGGATAGTTTTACATTAGCAAAACTGCAAATAAATCCATATCATCATCTAAATAGATGCACAAAACTCATTTAATGTGTCAACTTTAATTTGGGACAAAAATTCTAGGTAAATAATGAAATTTCCTTAAACCAATAATATGTCTAAAAAAACAGCTTAGAATAAGCATTATTCTTACTAGCAAATAACACACTATTACCTTTAAAATCAGGAACCAGTAAAGGCACTCAGTAGCACTACCTTTATGGCATATTGTACTGGATGTTCTAGCCATCATATTAAGGCAAAAATTAATTAAAATTATCATAACTATTTGAAAAAAAGTAATTATTATTACATACAGACAATCTGATTTTAAAATATTAAAGTCTTTGGACAAGGAATTCTAGTGCTAGGATTTTATTATTAAGAATACTTGAAAGTCTGCAAGTAAGTATATGATCAAAGATTCTCATTTTAGCATTGTTCATAGTTTTGAAAAATTGAGCAACATATAACTGTTAGTTAATAGAGTATTTGGCAAGTAACATTAAATTTTCTATTGGGTCAGTAAAACCAACTGAAGAGATTAAATGAGCAGGTTCATTGCAAAATAATGCAAAGGGTATCATCTCATTATTAAATGCATTCATGTGTGTGTTTGTGTGTACACACATTAATATATGCATATGCAGGGTAATTAACCTGAAGCACTCCAAGAAGATGAACATCAACCAGCTGATAGAGGATAACTCTGGAAAGGAGAGCAGCTGTCCAAATATTTGGGGAGAGACAGGAATTAAATAGAAGCTTCCCTCTTTTGCTCGGCACAACAATTTACAAACAAAATGTGTTCAAATTTTGAACAAGTGTGTTTTTGGAAAAAGGGGAATATAGAATAAAGAAAATAATAATAGGCAAAGAAGGCAAATGACAGTGTAAAAAAGAAAAAATAAATTAAAAGGCCAATAACCATATTAAAAAATGAGTAACCTCACTAGTAATCAGAGACATATAAATGAAAACTGTTAATATACACTGTTCACCTAAAACATTTTCACCCATTAAAATGGGTGAAAGGGCTTGCTGTTATCCTCTGTGGGTAAGAAAGAAGAAGGAAAATAGATGATCTAAACCATTGTTTGTAAGAGTATAAATTGATACAATTTCCTTTGAAAAATTATGTTGTAGTATCCATAAAAGTTAAAAGGTATACACCATTTTAGCAGCCAATACATTTCTAGAAAATTTTCCTACATAAATGCATAAAGACATATGTAAACAGATACTCATAGTATCACCATTAGTAGGAGTGAACAATAAAATGCTTATAGGTTGAGGAATAGTTAAAGGCATTGAGCAATATTTAGTTCACTTATAGGTTAGCAGCAATTATGAAGTATAAGTATGCGGTAGCTCCAAATACACTAACAATAAAGATTATCGGGATATCTGTTATATGAGGAATAAAAAATAATTACATAAAGCACAACCCCAATTGTATTAAACATGTTAACTAAAATTATATATATTCACCTATTCTCCTATTGATTTTTATGCAAAAGTAAAGACTGTCATTAGCAGTGTTTACTGCTGAAGGGGTAAACTGGGTTGAGAAAGAATTAAGTAGTTCTATAACTCTTTCTAATATCAAATTTTATATTGCTTACTTTTATTCATTAGCATTTATTGTAACATTATTTGGAGAATTAAAAATAATTAATCAAAATAAAATTGCAATATAATCTCATAGAGAATAAAATAACGTATCCATTAGGAGGCAGCTGAGATTTTATTGCATTCTGAATGCAAAGCATCTTTTTTCCCTATGAATCCAATTGTTTCATCTCTATTTTTAAAATATACCACTCCTTTAAAATATATTTTAAATTTAAAATTTAAAATATATTTTAAAATTTACCAGTCTTCCCCATAGTTTGGCATTTCCATCTGATACTAATCTCCTCCATGTGTGTTGTTCAGTTTAAGAGGGTGCCAGAGATAGACAGGGAAGAAAGTCATAGGCAGGTAAAAAGACCTGTGCAGAATCTGAGAGTTTACCCTACTAGAAGCCATGATATTCCTGGATCAGAGAAAAAGGACTTTATTACTCACAACAATAGGATTATCAAGTGTATGTGTATTTTCTTATGTCTTTTCCCGAGGCCCAACTTCTTATTGGAAAATGCAAAGAGGGCTAAATGATACCTGCATATACAGCAGGTTACATTACAGGAAAGGAAACCTGAGCTTACAATACAATTCTATTATAAACAGTCAATTAACAAGCCTGACACTATTTCTATCTGCCAAGGTTGTTTATTACACAAACATGCCTGAAATGTAGTTCAGAACAAGGAAGAAAGTCAAGGCCTGTGCTTGCAAGGCAGACATGCTGAAACACAAAGCATCCAACAAAATTATAGTCCTTTTGATGAATCGCTGTCTGAGAGTACTGCAAGGGTCTGTCATGCCACTAAACTGTAGATGCATGTTTCTCATCAGTAAATATCTTGTACTACTTAACTGAGTGAACTTGGATAGTATCTTAACTGGTGTTTAAAAATACACAGAAAAGGAAACATTATGGAGAATCTTAGAGATGGGTGGGAGAAAATTTATTTAAATTTAAGATGAGGAATAATTCACTCTTAGTAGTAATAGTCAAATATAAAAAGTATTGTAAGACAATACTTCTAGGTAAAATACAAAATATTTGAGGGAAATGCATTATATTACCCTGTATTTTGTGAGACCACACTAAGAAATTGAGAAGGAAAGGGTTAATAGCATTTTTTTTTAAACTCAGTCTTTCTTTCTCCTGGAAAACTAGTTGATTCCAGGGCTGTGTTTAGGAAGAAGGTACATATTTTCAGAAATCTGGGAGACACCACCTTATCCAAGTGACCAAGGTTCATATCACCAGTACATCATTAGTTACTGACATCGTGTACTTCCTAACAGATTCATTGAACACGGCACAGCTTCACTTCTGTGATATACTTGCTGAAAATGCACATGTTTAATAGATTAAGGAACTGTTATGATAGGAGAAAACCAAGGAGATGTAATAATATAGAATCCTAAACTGGATCCAGAAAGAGAAAAAAACATCAATAGGAAAGTTAACAAATGCTGAATAAAGACTGTACTTTAGTTAATAAAATTGTGCTAATGGCTAATTCTTATTTTTTTCAGTTGTACTATGGTTATGTAAGATGTCAACATTAAGGAAAATGAGTGAAAAGTATATGGGAATTCTATGTACTTTTTTGCTTCTTCTGTATATCTAAATTTATTTCCAAAAAATATTAAAAAATAAATGAACCCAAGAGAATAAATGAGAAAAATAATCCATGATTTTATTTATGTTGAGCCATTACAGTAGATTGTTAAGTCAATGGCCTTCTATGAACCATACCTCCCAGTATGTACATCAGCCTTCAAGACTCAGGTCTTGGTCACATGATCTGGCTTGGCTAATGACAAATCAGCAAACAAGAGGCAAGCAGAGGCTTGATAAGTGCTTGAGCCTTGGTGTTTGCCCTCCCAGAACACGGCTACCACCATGTACTCCAGCAGGCTACTCTGCTGGAACGGCTAAATGGAGAACAAAGCACCCCAGACAGCAGTTGCCAGTAACCACCAGACGTGTGAGTGAGACTCCCCTGGACCATCCAGCTTCAGTCAAGCTATCAGATGACAATAGCTATAAGAGAGACTGCAAACAAGACCAACAGAAGTACCACCCAGCTGATTCCAGTCCCAGTTGCAGAATTATAAGCAAATAACTTGTGTTTGTGTTAAGCGATAGATGTACATACTATTCATTGTGGCAACTACGCAACTAAGTACGTAACTTGATGTGTCATTTGTGTCCAATACAGAGAAGATGACAAGCAATAATTCTGAAAAACGGGCATGCGCAAGTTTTAGGCTCACACGTCTCAAGTCAGAATAAAGGCCACGGCCCCATAGATGTCCTGCACATGTGGAGGACATCTGTCCTCTACCTCTGAGCAGGTGAACTACATCGACATCTCTAAACAACAGACTACTTCTTGTAGATATCTGCAATCAGTAGGCGTAAGAAGAAAACTTATCTCTGTGAATGGGAAATAGTGTCTGTTTGCCATTGTCTACTTGCACTTACAGTTGTTCTCCTTCACTCAGTGCAAACCTCTTTTCTCTAAGAGCCATGGTGATTTGATGCAATATTCAGAGTTCTTGCTTAAAGATATGGCCTCTTGATTCTAACAACAAAAGTAGGTTATAACAAATATGCATACTTTGATCAATATTTTCCACTGGATTTACAAAATCTCTGAGGTAAGACCCCTACCTGCAAGGATTTCTAATGGTTTTGTCTCTCCTTATAATATTAACTGTGCAAGGTTTTCCTGAGAGGCTCTGATTCAGGAGAATAAATGAGGTGGATTTCTTTCAAGAAGTATAGGTAGCTCACAGCCTCCGTGTACAGCTTTCAGGTATTTGTATGGTTGCTCTTTTAACCCTGTGCATCTTTTGGTCAATATCAGTCTTCATCAGATCTTCCTGGAGGGGAAGCCCTTGGATTCCCCTGAAGCCCAGATCTCAGGAAGAAAACCTTAGATTTTTCTGTCACCTGTCATCTGTCTTCTAAGGACACAAAGGACTATGCATTGGGTAATTCCCTTAGGCCTTCCTAAGATAGATTTCTTCATTACCAACTACTCTTTTCTCTTTTCATTTTAAATGTGTTTTTTCTTTGAGAAATGTTACCATGCTGATATAGAAATAATGAAAGGGGAAAATAAATTGTAAAGCCTTCTTTTGTTTTCTAGATGATATTTCAAAGCCTGCAGTCTTCCAATGAAGAAATCTTTTTTGATAAAATGTATATGGAGTAAGAGCAAAATATAAACCCATCATTATTTGCAGATGATGTGATATTTTGCATTAAAAATCTCAAAATATCTATAGATACATTATGGTGATTAAGAAGATAATTGAGAAAAATTGTGGGATACAACATCAATGTACAAAAATATATCAAATGAATTGACTATAAACTAGCAACAAAAATTTTGAAAATGAGATATTAAATGATATCATTTAGAATAGCTTCAAAAATTATCAAATGCAAAAACACTATGAAATACTATTATACACTCATTGGAATTTAAAACAAATAAAAACATCAAATGTTGGTGAGGATGTGGAACAATTAGAACTCTTACAATTGCTGGTTAGAGACTAAAGTTTTAGAACTAATCTGGAAATAGTTTTGGTGATGTCTTGTAAACTAACTAGCCATCTTTTCTATTCCCTTATAAGCCAACTTCTAAATATTTACCCAACAAAAATCAAAATATTTGTCCACACAAAGGCTTGGGTTAGAATGTGCATAGCAACTAAATTCATAATAGCACAAAACTGGAAATATCCATAAGCAGAAGAATGGATAAATAGTAGTATATCAATACAATGGACTATTGCAAATCAATAAAAAGGAGCAATCTAATGGTATACAGAATGACATGAATAAATATGACCAATATAAATGTAGTTTAAAGATGCCAGGCACAAAAGAGTGCCTAATGTATTTATATATGTATATATATTTATACTATACACACACACATATATGAGGGTACGTCAAAATTATCCGCACTCTGGTTATATTAAAATTTCTATAAATTCTACAGCCAGAGTGCAGATAATTTTTGACTCACCCTCGTACATTTATAATGTATTTATATATATTTATCATATATATATATATGGTAAAAAAAGGTGGATGACTCACTGTGAAGGGGCAGGGAGTAAATTTCTAGGGTGATGAAAATATTCTATATCTTTTAGGATTGCGGTTTATACCAAATATAAAATTTACCTAAAAATGGAATGTTTAAAAAAAGACCTGTTGAACCCTAGTTAGAAGTTAGCAGGTTTGCTTTATACACTGGTATGCACTAGAAGTTTTGAAACCATTTCCTCTGTATTTTAATTTGATTAAATGAGGAAATATATCGAGGATAATGGCAGACAAGATTTTCCTATTGGAGAAGGAAGTAATGTATATGGAAAAAGCGAAGACTACACAATGTATTTCCTCTTTTTTTAAGAACTTTTATTGAGATATAATTGACATACAATAAACTGCATGTAAAGTATATAATTTGATATTTTTTTTCTTATTAGTAATGTATATAGGGCAATCCCAATTTCCCAATTCATCCCACTCCAAACCCCCCTGCCCCCAATTTCCCCACTTGATGTCCATATGTTTGTTCTCTACATCTGTGTCTCTGTTTCTGCCTTGCAAACCGGTTGATCTGTACCATTTTTCTAGATTCCGCATATATGTGTTACTATACGATATTTGTTTTTCTCTTTCTGACTCTACTCTGTACGACAGTCTCTAGGTCCATCCATGTCTCTACAAATGTCCCAGTTTTGTTCCTTCTTACAGCTGAGTAATATTCCATTGTATATGTGTACCACATCTTCTTTATCCATTCATCTATTGATGGACATTTAGGTTTCTTCCATGACCTGGCTATTGTAAATAATGCTGCAATGAACACTGGGGTGCCCTTTGGTTTCTAAATATTATTTTTTGCTACAGGGAATCAGGGTTTGTTAGAGAAAAGCCTTATTCTAAGATGGGACAGAGAAAATACAAAATGAGCCCTGGAGTCCTTTATGATTTTAAAAAAGCAACTACCTAGAACAAATAAGATAAAGAATAAGCAAGACTTCTACAAAGAAAGCCATAAAATATCACTCAGATAAAAATAATAAAAAGACCTAAATAAATGGGAGGATATAACATGTTCAAAAGATTGAACAAGTCAATATTAAAAATATTTCAATTGTTAAAAAATTTATTATAATTTAATAAGCTCACAATAAAAATTTCAGGAGCTTATTTGTCTGTGACTCTGTGTGTGTGTGTGTGTGTGTGTGTGTGTGTGTGTGTGTAAATTGTGAAGCTGATTCTAAGACTTATTTGGAAATACAAAAGATCAAGAATACCTGAGACAATCTTCAAGAAGAACAATAAAGTGGAAGGATTTATACAACCAAATATCAAAGGATTTATAAAACCTAATATCATCATGAGGTTCTAGTTATTAAGATGATACGGCACTGATGTAAGGACAGATGAATAGACAATGGAATAGTACAGAGTCTGGAAATAGACTCACTTATAAGTAGACTTTAATTTTGACAAAGTGACAATGAATTAGAATGAGGAAATTTTTTTTTCCAGAAATGATGCTGTGACAAGTGGATCCACATGGAAAAAATACCTCACACTACACACAAAAATTAATTACAGCTAGATTGTGAACCTACATGTCAGAGGTAAAAACAAATTTTCTAGAAGAAAATATAAGAAACTATATCATCTTAGAGTAGGTAAATATTTCTTGAATAGCAAACAAAAACAATCATAAAGGAAAAGAACAATAAATTGAACTTCATTCAAATTGAAACCTTTTGTTCTTCAAAAGTTTTTTAATCAATAAAAAAGGCCAGGATTTCCTAGGTGGCGCAGTGGTTAAGAATCTGCCTGCCAATGCATGGGACACAGGTTCAATTCCTGCCCCAGGAATATACCACATGCCTTGGGGCAACTAAGCCCGTGCACCACAATTATTGAGCCTGAACTCTAGAGCCCGTGAACCACAGCTATTGAGCCAGTGTGCCACAACTACTGAAGCCCACGTGCCTAGAGTCCATGCTCCGCAACAAGAGAGGCCACCACAATGAGAAGCCTGTGCACCACAATGAAGAGTAGCCCCCACTCACTGCAACCAGAGAAAGCCCATGTGCAGTAATGAAGACCCAACACGACCAATTAAATAAATAAATAAATAAATAAATTTATTAAAAAAAAGGCCAGCTATAAGGTGGGAGGAAATTTTTACAATATATTTGTCTTACAAAGAACTCAAACAATACATCCCATAAGAATAGCAAAGATAAAGAAGTTGTGTCATAGTAATATATTGAATACTATTCAGCAATAAAATTATGGAATTATTTCTATATGCAACAGTGTCCTTGAGTAAAAAAATCAGATAAGAGCATATATTGTATGATTTCATTTTATAAGATTCAGAAATTGGGAAGCTACTTATAGTAAGAGAAGTCCAAGGAGTGATTATCCTTTTTTAGGCACTTAGAAATGCATTAGAATTTTCTGTGCTGCTCACAAGATTTGATTTTGATCTAAGTGCTGATTACATAGATGTTTTCACCCTGTAAAATATTATATATGCTGAACTTAGGATTTGTAGAATTTTCTGTACACACGCTATACTTCAATGAGTTTACTTTAAAAATAAAATGTCCACCAAAATATTGTGAGAACTAATAAATTCAGTAAGTTGTAGGATACAAAATCAATATACAAAATCTGTATTTTATGTGGTGTATATATATACATACATACATATATATATAATGGAATGTTTTTCAGCAATGAAAAATAAGGAAATATTGCCTTTTGCCACAACATGGAGGGACCTTGAGGGAATTATACTAAGTGAAATAAGTCAGACAGAGAAAGACAAAAATCAGTGACCTAACTTATACGTGGAATGTGAAAACAACGGCAGCAGCAACAACGACAACAAAGTTCACAGACACAGAGAACGGACTGGTGGCAGAGGGAGCCGGGGAGTGTGAAATGGGTGAAGGGGTTTTAAAAATGTAAGCTTTCAGCTATAAAACATAAGTCATGGGATATAACATACATCATGGTGACTATAATTAAAAATACTGTAATGTATACTTGAAAGATGCTAAAAGAACACATGTTAAAAGTTGTTATTACAAGGAAAAAATGTAACTGTACGGTGAGGATCATTAACTAGATTTATTGTGGTCATTTCATAATATATACAAATATCGAATCATCATGTTGTACACCTGAAACTAATACAACACTATATGTCAATCGTATCTCAGTAAAAAAATAAATAAAAAATAAATAAATAAAATGTCCACACCATCCCACCCCCATAAAATATTCTTGTTTGTAACTGTTCTGCTGTATGGGAAATAGCTTCAAGAGGATATTTCTCAGTAATCTGTAACAGTATAATTATGAAAAAAAACACACAAAAGGTGCTTCCGTGCATTAGAGCCCTCCAGAAATTGGTTCCTTGTTGAGTAAACCAACTTATGTATATTCACTCTGTCACAAACACCTAGTGCTTCTCTGCTTCTGAACAAACACTGGGCTATCGCTTTATAAAGTGCATATTCCCCCTTCTGCTCTGACATAGCAGTGCAGGAGAGTTCTAGCTTAAATGCCCATTTTAGATCCCATCTCTTCCAAACAAGTTCCCTTATTTCACTAGCCAGAAACAATACAGTACTGACTTCTGAAATCTCCTATCCGTGGTCTTCTGGCCAACAATTTTCAAAATTAATTATGCTTTTGTTGTCACACGTGCTGTCACACGTTGCATTATCACGTTGCTCTTTGCATTTTTATTGTTGTTTAATGTTTTACTTGTCTAGATATTGTACTCTCAAGTAGAGATGATTAACTTCTTAAAGAGAGGACTCCACCTGGAAGTTATTCATGTCCTTCATCGTATGTCATACTGAGGGGGAGGGGATTCCTTGAAAGGATGTCAGGTAAACCTTGAATATACAAAATCTGAATTATCAATTCAGGGGAGAAAAGTCAATTTCTACTATCTACTCTATCTTAATCTTCAACTAATATAACCTAACAGCACTGCAGAGGACAGTGTTGCATCATATGTCCTGGGATTGCATCCTATGGGTTCTGTGTGAATTTACATTAATTCCCTTGCTTTTTCTGGATCTTAATAAAATCTCTATTAGCAAGATGCTCAGATCTCAAATTGTGTTAGTTATCATTACATGAGATACTGTATAAAAAGTACATCAATAAGAAATGTATTTCTTATTTAACATTTTGTGATCCTAAGAGTATAAGAGCAGACGCTAATTGATCGATTTGTTTTCCATCATTACTTCTCCCTAATTATTTCTCCATTTCCCTCAATCTGTCCTCCTCTATGCTTACATGTATTATATTGGATCTTGACTCTTCCATCAAGAACTGGAACCTTATTTCACTCAGGAGAGGAGTGAGTGGTCTCAACACCAGAAAATAAGGAGGGAAAATTGTGTTCCTGGCATCTAAATAAGAACTAGAAATATAATTATCATAGAAACATAGTTTCTAAATTTCTTATATTTGCTTGTTATAAATATAATATAACTAGGAAGAGTTACTATCCATTTCCTAAAGTCCACACCATTGAGAGGGAATTTTTTTTTAATTTAAAATGGTCAATTAACAAATAAGCAACTTTCTAGGAAGTTCAGATACTTATACTAACCAATGACTTGCTTTTTTCCCTAAGAAACACAAGCGTATGTAGAAAATAACAACAAAAAAAAGGAGAGGAGTTTTATTGTTATTTTATAATAAGCACAGAGAAAATCTAATGTATTGGTAGAATATTACGAGGTTGAGCCAGATTGTTTTTTCAATTCCTTTATGTCCATTCACATTCAAAAGTGAATTGAATTCACATTATTTGCTATAAAGTGTCAAATAAGAAAACATGTCTGTATCTAAGGAAATTATACTCTAATGGATTTTAATACATATATTTATTTAAGTATTAAATATGAAAAAATGTGTTTGTAACAACAGAAGTATTTTTCCTTCATTCATATACATTTGATACAAATTGGAAGACAAAAGTTCCTCTCCATAGATATCAATCAAAATCAGTTCCTTTGAAACTTTTTTTTTGCCACAGTTTTCGTCTTCCAGAAAAGTATGTATAAGATTGTCAGTAAACTAAATAACTGGTGGATACCTGAAATCTTTCCAAAATTTGGTCCATGACTGTAATTATGATCTCCTTTTAAATTAATCACTTGCTTTATTATCTTTTACTGATAAAACTTAATTTGGTAGCCATAGCCATTATTGAATATAATATAAAGAGTTATCAAATATTCCTGTAACAGGGAATTCCCCGGAAGTGCAGTGGTTAGGGCTCTGTACTTCCACTGCTGGGAGCATGGGTTTGATCCCTGGTCAGGGAACTAAGATCCCGCATGCCACACTGCATGGCCAGAAAAAAAAAAAAATCCTGTAACAAAGGAGACCAACAAGAATTTGTTGAATGACTGAGCAAATGTCAATAAAGAAAATAAGCAATTATTTTAAGTAAGTGAAGGAAGTGAATTTTATTATTTATATTTCATTTAATTTAGTGCATCATTTTATTTGCACTCAGAGAGATGCTTTGTCTTTCAGTTTTGACTTTCTGTTTCTGATATGAGCCCAGAAACTGCGAATGATAATGTAGGAGATTTTAGATATTTCTAACATAGTAAAATATGAAACCCAGTTCACATGACTGAGGTCTCTTTCCATGTTCTCTCCCTCAATTAATAGACTCAATCTTTTGCTCCCTTATTTCATAGAAGCATACTTTTGTATTGGTCTTAACATAAAAACTGCATCTATTTCCTGTTAATCAAGTTAGAGACATCACAAGATCCTACTTATAATTTGTTTCTCTTTATGTCTTTATCCTTGCTTTGTCCTCTGCATTTTCTTTTTTCTTTTTTTTTTTTTTAAGTTTAGTTTGTGTGTTTTCTTTTTCCAGTTGCCAAATTTCTCAATTGGTCTTTCCATGAGAAGTCAAATTATTTTCTTGGCACTAATAACTTCACACAAGTAGCACTTGAATATTAAAACATTTCTTTTGGTTAAATTAAAGATCTTACTCTTTTCTGATGCATTACAAGGAGTCTCCTAAATATTCTATACTATAAAATTCTGAAATCATTCTCAATCCTTTCCAAGGAAACATACAGGCATACCTCGGATACACTGAAGATTCAGTTCCAGACCAGCACAATAAAGCAAATATTGCAATAATGCAAGGCACATGATTTTTTTTGGTTTCCTAGTACATATACAAGTTACATTTACAATATACTATAGTCTTTTACGTGTGCAATAGCATGTCTTAAAAAATAATGCACATACCTTAATGAAAAAATATATTATTGTCCTGAATGCTAACCATCATCTGAGCCTTCAGAAAGTTGTAGTAATAATATCAAAAATCACAGATCACAGATAACCATAACAAATATAACAATAATAAAAAAGTTTGACATATTGTACAGATTACCAAAATGTGACACAAAAACACAGAGTGAACAAATGCTGTTGGAAAAAGATGGCACCAATAGACTTACTAGACACAAGGTTGCCAAAAGCCTTCTATTTGTAAAAAACACAGTATCTAGGAAATGCAATAATGTGAAGAACAAAAAATTGAGGTATGCCTGTACAAGGGAATGGTTTCTCAGGGATACTCTTATTTTTTCTTTGACTTATGATATTTACATATAATTAACACATTTTCCTAATAGTGTAAAATATTGGATTGGCCAAAAGGTTCTATTGTTTTTTTTCCCCATAAGATGGCTCTAGTAGTGCTTAGCTGTCTTTAACTTCATTCAAAACAATTTTGTTAGACTGTATTGTAACAGCTGTCATATCAGCATGCATTAAAAAAAAAATCAAAATTGGTGAATTTTTGTGTAGCCATTTTAATATTGAAGATTGAAGAAAAGAGCAACATTTTTGAAATATTATTCTTTATAACTTCAAGAAAGGTAAAAATGCAACTGAAATGCAAAAAAAATTGTGCAGTGTATGGAGAAGGTGCTGTGACTGATCAAACGTGTCAAAAGTTGTAAAGTTTCGTGCTGGAGATTTCTCACTGGATAATGCTCCTCGGTCAGGTAGACCAGTTGAATGATAGCTATCAAATCGAGACATCAATTGAGAACAGTCAACGTTATACCATGGGAGAGATAGCTGACATACTCAAAATATCCAAATCAAGCGTTGAAAATCATTTGCACCAGCTTGGTTATGTTAATCGCTTTGATGTTTGGGTTCCACATAAGTTCAGTGAAAAAAACCTTCTTGACCATATTTCCACATGTGATTCTTTACTTAAATGTAATGAAAATGTTCCATTTTTTAAAAATATATATATATATATTTATTTATTTAATTTATTGGCTGCGTTGGGTCTTCATTGCTGCACATGGGCTTTCTCTAGTTGACGCGAGCGGGGGCTACTCTTCATTGTGGTGCGCAGGCTCCTCATTGTAGTGGGTGGCTTCTCTTGTTGCGGAGAGAAGCGCCTGGGCTTCAATAGTTGTGGCACATGGGCTCAATAGTTGTGGCACATGGGCTTAGTTGCTCTGCGGCATGTGGACTCTTCCCAGAGCAGGGCTCAAACCCATGTCCCCTGCATTGGCAGGCGGATTCTTAACCATTGCGCCACCTAGGAAGTCCAAATATTCCATTTTTAAAACAAATTGTGATGGGCAGTGAAAAATGGATACTGTAAAATAATATGGAATAGAAGAGATCGTGGGGCAAGTGAAATGAACCACCACCAACCACACCAGAGGCTGGTCTTCATCCAAATAAGGTGATGTTGTGTATATGGTGGGATTGGAAGGGAGTCCTCTATTATGAGCTCCTTCTGCAAAACCAAACAATTAATTCCAACAGGTACTGCTCCCAGTTAGATCAATGGAAAGCAGCACTCGATGAAAAGCATCTGGAATTAGTCAACAGAAAACGCGTAATCTTCCATCAGGATAATGCAAGACCGCATGTTTCTTTGACGACCAGGCAAAAACTGATATAGCTTGGCTGGGAAGTTCTGATTTATCCACCATATTCACCAGACATTGCATCTTCAGATTTCCATTTATTTTGGTCTTTATGAAATTCTCTTAATGGAAAAAAATTTAATTCCCTGGAAGACTGTAAAAAGGCAGCTCGAACAGTTCTTTGCTCAAAAAGATAAAGTGTTTCGGGAAGATGGAATTATGAAGTTGCCTGAAAAATGGCAGAAAGTAGTGGGACCAAAGGGTGAATAAAGGGTCAATAAAGGGTCAATAAAGTCCTTGGTGAAAATGAAATATGTGTCTTTTATTTTTCCTTAAAAACTGAAGGAAACTTTGGCCAACCCAACAGTTTTGAAATGAGAACCTCACATTGTTCTATTTCTATGTTGCAGATATCAAATTTTTCTGATTCATGAATCTGTCACTCATGTGCCTCCAAAATCTAGCAACAGTCTATTCTTTTTGTGTGGTCATGTATCCATGCATGCATGCATTCATTCATTCATTCAGCAATGCTTAGCCAATTACAATATTCCAGGCTATGAGCTAGTTTCTGGAGATAAAAGAGTAAACAATATAATACTTAATATTATAATATTCTATATTTTCATTTGTGAGCTTCCCCTAGGTCTGATTGAAATATTAAAAGAAATGCAAGCTTTCATAATTGCTTATGGCATCTAATAAGCAAGTAACATTTTGCAGAAATTCTCATACATTATTTTCTTCCATTATTATAATGTAAATAAATTTCTATCTGAACATAGGATGGCCCTGGGCCGGAAGTAAAAATGTCCACATAGCCAATAACAAAAATCATTCACCTCAGGCTTTTGATCTTACAAAAGCTGTTCACTTTTCAAAAAAAATTAAAAAGCACACAAAAATGGGGCTTCCTTGGTAGTGCAGTGGTTAAGAATCTGCCTGCCAACACAGGGGACACAGTTTCAAGCCCTTGTCTGGGAAGATCCCATATGCCACAGAGCAACTAAGCCCATGTGCCACAACTACTGAGCCTGCACTCTAGAGCCTGTGAACCACAACTACTGATGAGCACATGCTCCACAACTACTGAAGCCCATGTGCCTAGAGCCCGTGCTCTGCAACAAGAGAAGCTACCACAGTGAGAAGCCTGCGCACTGCAACAAAGAGTAGCCCCTGCTCTCCACAACTACAGAAAGTCTGCATACAACAATGAAGGCCCAACATAGTCAATTAAAAAGAAAAACACACACACACACACACACACAAATGTAACACACTGCCATGAGAAAAAGCAATCAATAAAAACAGACTGAGATGTGACCCAGAAATTGGAATTGTCTCACAAGAACTATTAAATATCTATGATTAACATGTTAAAAAACATGATGGAAAGGTGGACAACATGCAAGAATAAATGTGAAATTTCATCAGCCTGATGCAAACTGTAAGTAAAACTCTAATCAAATGGTAGAAATGAAAAACACAGTAAAAACTGATGAAGTATATTCAACAAATTTATCACAGGCTTGACAATTAAGTAAAGCAAATTTTATTTATTCAACATATGGTTCTGGACCAATTCAACTTCAATATATACCTCAAAACTTAGGCAAAAATTAAACATGAAACATAGACTGAAATCTAAAATTTAAAACTTTAACTCATCAAGAAGAATATATAGATGAGATCGGGTGTGTTCATGGTGATAAGGAGACAAGAGGTCTGTATGCAGAAAAGTATAAACCACTGACGAAAGAAATCAAAGACAATACAAACAGATGGAGAAATATACCATGTTCTTGGATTGGAAGAATCAACATTTTCAAAATGATTATACTACCCAAAGCAATCTACAGATTCACTGCAATCCCTATCAAATAACCAATGGCATTTTTCATGGAACAAAAAATTGCACAATTTATATGGAAACACAAAAGACCCCAAATAGCCAAAGCAATTTTGAGAAAGAAAAGTGGAACTGGAGGAATCAGGCTCCCTGACTTTAGAGTATACTACAAAGCTACAGTAATCAAGACAGTATGGTATTGCACCAAAACAGAAGTACAGAACAATGGAACAGGATAGAAAGCCCAGAGATAAACCCACACACATATAGTCACCTTATCTTTGAAAAAGGAGGCAAGAATATACAATGCAGAACAGACAGCCTCTTCAAAGAGTGGTGCTAGTGAAACTGGATAGCTACACGTAAAAGAATGAAATTAGAACACTCCCTACAACCATACACAAAAATAAACTCAAAATGGATTAAAGACCTAAATGTGGGGCCAGACACTATAAAACTCTTAGAAGAAAACATAGGAAGAACACTCTATGAGATAAATGACAGCAAGATCCCTTTTGACTCACCTCCTAGAGTAATGGATATAAAAACAAAAATAAATACATGGGACCTAATGAAACTTAAAAGCTTTTGCACAGCAAAGGAAACCATAAACAAAATGAAAAGACAACCCTCAGAATGGGAGAAAATATTTGCAAACGAAACAACTGACAAAGGATTAATCTCCAAAATATGCTAGCAGCTCATGCAGCTCAATATCAAAAAAAAAAACAAATAATCCAATCCAAAAATGGGCAGAAGACCTAAATAAACATTTCTCCAAAGAAGACATATAGATTGCCAATGAATACATGAAAAGATGCTCAACATCACTAATCATTAGAGAAATGCAAATCAAAACCACAATGAGGTATCACCTCACACCTGTCAGAATGGCCATCATCAAAAAATCTAGGAACAATAAATACCTAAGAGGCTGTGGAGAAAAGGGAACTCCCCTGCGCTGTTGGTGGGAATGTAAATTGATACAGCCACTATGGAAGACAGTATGGAGATTCCTTATAAAACTAAAAATAGAACTACCATATGACCCAGCAATCCCACTCCTGGGCATATACCCTGAGAAAACCATAATTCAAAAAGCTACATGTATCACAATGTTCACTGCAGCACTATTTACAATAGCCAGGACATGGAAACAACCTAAATGTCCACCAAACTCTTTATCCACATGAATGGATAAAGAAGATGTGGTACATATATACAATGGAATATTACTCAGCCAATAAAAAGGAATGAAATTGAGTTATTTGTAGTGTGACAGATGGACCTAAAGACTGCCATACAGAGTGAAGTAAGTGAGACAGAGAAAAACAAATAGCTAATGCATATATATGGAATCTAGGAAAACAGTACTGATGAACAGAGTGGCAGAGAAGGAATAAAGATGCAGATGTAGAGAATGGACTAGGGGACATGGTGGGGGAAGGGGAAACTGGGACGTGGTGAGAGAGTAGCATTGACATATATATACTACCAAAGGTAAAATAGATAGCTAGTGGGAAGCTGCTGCATACACAGGGAGATAAGCTCAGTCCTTTGTGACAACCTAGAAGGGTAGGAAAGGGAGGGTGGGAGGTAGGCTCAAGGGGGAGGAGATATGGGGATATATGTATACATATAGCTGATTCACTTTGTTGTGCTGCAGAAACTAGCACAACATTGTAAAGCAATTACACTCCAATAAAGATATATTTTTTTTAAAAAGAATATACACTGAAAAATATTTGTAGTTTTGGGTTAGACAATGTGTTTGTTTTATGCCATAAAGCATGATCCATAAAAGAAAAATATTGAGAAATGGAATTTTACTGAAGTTAGAAACATTTGTTGCGTGGATTAATGAGTGAAACCCTGTTAAATGAATGAAAAGACTAGTCATTCTCTAATAAAAGGGATCAAGAATTCTTGGAGACATGGTTGAGTTTGAGATGAGTCTGGAGCACCTTACAGTGCCTGAAAGTAAGGAAATGTTCCAAAAAGTATAAAGACGTTGAAATGGCACCGAACAACCTAAAAAACTCTCAAAGGCTAAAGCTAGAAAATTTTGAGCAAAAAATTAAAGTGATCACATTGGATGGTGACTCAGAAAATAAAATAAATATTTATGAACACATACTGCTATAAAAATAAGTAAATAAATGGAGGATAAACATTGCTTCCTTACAGAATAATTCCAATTAATACATGTAGAAAGAATGAGGGAAATAGAAAATCATTACTCAAATACCAAGGTAATCACTTTATAGTCCAGACCCAATCTGAATGCTAAAATTGGTTGGCAAGATTAAAGGAGAAACAAGATATTTTCATCATTTCTATCTTTCTCCTTCGAGACATTTATTAGTGACAAAGAAGAAAACATTTTTACAGTGAAGAAACCTGGAAGGCACTATCTTAACCAAGTGAACAAGGTCACACATTAGTACTGGTGTATTGTCATCATGTAACCCCTGATATAAAGCATGAGAAGGGCATACCTCTTCATTGGTTTTCTTTCCAAAAATGCATAACTTCAATCTAATGGTGATAAAACATTAATGAAACCCAAGTTGATGAACAGTCTCCAAAAGAACTGATGAATATTCTTTCAAAATATCAAGGTCATGGAAAACAGAGGAAAATTTAAGAACTGTCATAGATTGGAGGAGAGTAAGGAAACATGACAAATGAGTGCATCATGGGATCTTATACTTGATCCTGGAACAGAAAAAAAAAATTAGTATAAAATCTGGCAAAATCTGAAAAAGCATGTGGTTTAGTAATAGTAATATAGCAATATTAACTTATTGGTTATGCTAATCATACCATACTTAGACAAAAATGTTAACATTAGGGGAAGCTGGGTATAGAGTATATGGGAACTTTGCGTACTCTTTTTTTTTAATTTTTTTTGTCAGGTCCAATACTTCAAATTTAAAAAAAAAAGGACACCAACACATATAAAAGTAATTAGAAATAAATGTACCATGCAGTAAACATAAGAAATCTGGTGCAGATAGCAGATTAGACGGATCTCAGGAGAGGGAGTATTACCAGAGATAAAGAAGGGCATTTTGTTTCATGCGTGTCAGCTTCATCAGTTTCTGTAAATACTTCTTGAGCACTTGAAAAGAATGACTTGCAATTATTTATACATAAAGATACACCACTGAATACCCATTAGAATGAATAAAAATTAAAAAGACTGACAATATAAGATGGGACAATACCAAATGTTGGCAAGGATTTGAAATAGTTAGAATTTTTTCTTTTTTTTTTTTGGCACACGGGCTTAGTTGCTCCGTGGCATGTGGGATCTTCCTGGAGCTGGGATTGAACCCATGACCTCTGCATTGGCAGGCAGATTCTTAACCACTGCGCCACCTAGGAAGCCCAAGATACAGTTAGAATTTTTATATGTTGCTGGTAGGAAGACAAAAGGAAATGTTACAGACATTTTTCTGGAATACAGTTTTTCATTCCTGACAATATAAATTTATATGTAGTATACAAAGGAGCAACTTCACTCCTAGCTATGTACAGAAGTGAAATGAATACATGTGTACCCCCAAAAGACTGACAGGTGAATGGTCATAGCAACTTTATGTACAGTAAACAAAAAATGAAAATGGGGCAAATGTTCACTGACAAGTTAATGAATAAACACATTGTGGGGTATCCACACAATGGAATACTACTCAGAAATTCAAAAATGGACAATAATTAGACATATGGTTGATAAGAATTGGAGATGAGGGAGGTTTGATGTCAACAGCCCTCTAGAATTACCAGAGCTACTGATAAAGCAAAAATGTCTCAGCATACAATGCATAGAAACAAGACATAACCAATGAGTCATGGTGCCTGTTTCCTGCCTTAACTGGAAAAATTAGCAGTGTCTCACCCAAGACTAGATCTAGGTTATTCCAACCCCACCCACAGTTAAACAGAAACTGATGGAGAATAATGTTAATTGACTTTTAAAAACAATTTCCTTGTATAAATGGAAGAATGAACGTAATTTTAATTATATTCCACAGCTCTTGGATAATGTATTTACTATAGGTCTATTAAATATTATTTATTATCTATTATATCTCTGGTATTTTGTAATTTTTGAGAATATAATAGTAAATGAGATGCAATTTCTTATATTTTCAGGTTTCTCATCTAATTAGGAAAAAAAGTTTTAACTAACAGTTTCTCACTCTCAACCTGTCTCACTTTCTCTCTCACATGCATGCATGCACACACACATATACACATGCATTTATAAAATGATATACTATTAAAATTCTACCTGTGAATTAGATGTATTCCAAACTCCAACCAAAATCTTATCATCTTCAGCATTTTCTGAAATACAGCTTTTATCCCACACCTATTGAACTTTCTAATTTTCCCACATGCCTTATAATGATGGACAAATAGAAATGAAAGCACACAGCTCCCCTTTCATTGCTTAATGAAGTCAACATATCCAACAACCAGTTTTTGAAGCAGAGACATCAGGTGCAGCTTGTAGGTCCATTGCAGGGCTGACTGTTGATTGAAACATGAAGGATGAAACTTCAAATTCAACACTGGAGAAAGAACTGATTCATGGTACTTCATCAAAAGACAAATGAAGGTGAGTTCTTTTCATTAATGAGACACAGGTTTAATCTCTTTTCAAACTGAACTGAAAAATATTTCTAAGTCTTAATGAAACTAGTTTAATGATATTTTTAGAGTTGCAAATGTATTTGATCTACCAAGATCTAAGTTAATTGAAACCTCACTTGAAAATACGATTTTTGGAATCCTGCAATTTTGGGATTCAGATCTTAGCTACACTGTGTGTGTGTGTGTGTGTGTGTGTGTGTGCGCGCGCGTGCGCGTGTGCGTGTGTGTGTGTGTGTGTGTGTGTGTGTGTAAAAATAATAAAGAATAGCCTAACCTTCCAACTCTTTTTAGTTTTTCCTCCTCCCGTAAAGAGAAAGCTGACAGACAACTCCTCTCTTCACCTACTCATTAGTCATAGTATATGACTAGAAATATGCAATTGTTTTGCCCATTTGCTAATGCTGAGCTGAACTTTCTGCTTCCCTGCAAGATCAAAACTATTTTCAGATTCCTACATTGGATTAAATATTTTTACAAAGTAATCAGAGAGCTACAATGGGAAAACAAAAATATTCTGGGGACTCAAAGATTTACAAGATAATCAGCCCCAGCATTAAAATATCTGGTGGAGGGATTTCCCTGATGGTCTAGTGATTAAGACTTCTCCTTCCAATGCAGGGAATGTGGGTTCAATCCCTGGTCAGGGAGCTAAGATCCCACATGCCTCATGGCCAAAAAACCAAAACATAAAACAGAAGCAATATTGTAACAAATTCAATATAGACTTTAAAAGTGGTCCACATTTAAAAAAAATCTTAAAAAAAAACAAAAACAAAAATAAAACATCTTGTGGAGAAAGATAGACGATCAAGATGGCATGGAACTCACCTCCTCCCACAAACACATCAAAAATACATGTACCTGTGGAACAATTCTCACTGAAAACTAATTGGAAACTGGCAGAAAGACTCCTGTACAACCAAGGCTGTAAGAAAGACTCACACAGAATTAGGTAGGAAGGGAAGAGAAGTAATCAGGTTGGGACCTGTGCCACTAGGAGAGGACTCAGAGGAAAAGGAAGATTACACAGCTCTCCCATCAAAGCCACTGGGCACATGCAGACTGTATAGGGATGCTCCCACATAAGGACACCGCTTCAAGATGAAAATAGATAACTGTTTCACTTAATTTCATAAAGACAGAGAAAGTTAAACAAAATGAGAAGAGAGAGGAATTGGTCTCAATTGAAAGAACAAGAGAAAACCCCTGAAAAAATAATGAAATAGAAATGAACAATTAACAGATAAAGAATTCAAAGCATAAGCAATAAGAATGCTAACTGAGTTAGGGAAAAGAATAAATGAACACAGTGAGAATTGTAACAAGGAAACAGAAATATGAAACAGAACCAATCAGAACTGATGGATACAATAACTTAAATGGAAAACACACTAGAAGAAGTTAATAACAGACTTGGTGATATAGAAGAATGCATTAGTGATCTGGAAGATGGAATAATGGAAACCACCCAATCAGAACAGCAAAAAGAAAAAAAAATTAAAAAATAATAACAGTTTAAGAGCTCTCTGGGATGACATCAAGCATACCAACATTTGGAATACAGGGGTCCCAGAAGGAGAAGAGGGAGATAAAGGGTCAAAAGTGCATTTAATGAAATTATAAGTAAAAATTTCCCATACCTGAGGATGGAAACAATTTTCCACGTACAGGAAGCAGAGAGGGTCCCAAAAAAGATGAACACAAACAGACCCACAGCAAGACATATCATAAGTAAAATTGCAAAAGCTTAAGATAAAGAGAGAATTCTAAAGGCATCAAGAGAAAAACAAAGAGTCATAAACAAGGGAGTCCCCATAAGGCTTTCAACTGATTTTTATGCAGAAACTTGACAGGCCACAAGAGAGTGGCACTGTATGTTCAAAGTGCTGAAAGGGAAAGACCTGTAACCTAGGATACTCTACCCAATAAGATTATACTTTAGAATTGAAGGAGAGATAAAGAACTTCTCAGACAAGCAAAAACCAAGAGTTCACCATTACTATTTACCCTAAAAGAAATGTTAAAGTATCTTCTTTAAGTGGAAAAGAAAAAGGTATAATAAGTAGGAGTCTATAGGAAAGGAAAAATCCAACTAGGAAAGGCAAATAAGTACTAACGGCTGGGATAGACCATTTAAATGAGCTAGTACAAAGATCAAAGGATAAAAAATTATAAAAGCAACTATAACTATGATAATGAACATGTGATAAACATGAAGATGTAAATATGAGATCAAAGACACAACATATGGGAGAGAGGAGTAAGAAATGTAGATCTTTTAGAATGTGTCTGAACTTAAACAACTGCCAGTTTAAAAAGGTAGATATAGCTATAGGTCAACATATTTGAACCCCATTGTATTCACAAACCAAAAACCCACAATAGATACATAAAAATTAGAGAGAAAGAAACACAAGTATACTACTAAAGCAAAACACCATACCACAAGGGAAGAAACAGAAAGAAGAAATGAACAAAGAACTACAAAAACAATCAGAAAACAAGTAATAAAGTGGCAATAAGTATATAACTATTAATAATTACCTTAAACATCAATGGAATAAGTGTTCCATTCAAAAGACACAGGGTGGCTGATCAAATAAAAAAAATAAGACCCACCTATATGTTGCTTACAAGAGACACATTTCAGAGGTAAAGACACATTATAGACTGAAAGTGAGAGGACAGAGAAAGATATTTTATGCAAACCGAACTGATAGGAAAATGGAGGTAGAAATACCCATATTTGACAAAATACCCTTTAAAATGAGGTCTATAACAAATGACAAAGAAGGTCATTATATTATTGTAAAGGAATCTTCAGTACAAGAAGAAGATACTACACTGATTAACATACATGCACCCAATACAGGGGCACCTAAATATATAAAGCAAATATTAACAGACATAAAGGAAGAAATTGAACAATAATACAATAATAGTAGGGGACTTTAACACACCACTGCCAACAGTGGACAGATCACCCAGATAGAAAATCAATAAGGCAACAGAAGTCTTCAATCACAAAATAGACTGGTTGGACTTAATAGATATCTGTAGAATATTCCATCCCAAAACAGTAGAATTCACATTCTTTCAAGTACATTTGGAATGTTAGGCCACAAAATAATTCTCAACAAATTTAAGAGGACAGAAATTATGTCAAGCATTTTTTTCTGACCACAATGGTATGAAGCTAAAAATTAACTATAGGAGGAAAAATTGGAAAAACACAAACATGTGGTGACTAAACAACATGCTACTAAAAAAACAATGGGTCAATAAAGAAACCAAAGAGAAAATCAGAATACACCTCAGGATAAATAAAAATGGAAATACAAAAAAACTATGGGATGCAGCAAAAGTAGTTCTATAAAGGAAATCCTAAAAGAAAAATCTCACATAAACAACCTAACCTACCATCTAAAGAAATTAGAGAAAGAAGAGCAAACAAAACCACAAATCAGCAAAAAGGAAGGAAATAATAAAGATCAGCAAGGAAAGGAATAAAATAGAGGCCAAGGGAAAAAAAAGATCAATTAAACCAAGAGCTGGTTTTTTGAAAAGATAAAACAAAAGATATACAAAACATGAAAAGATGCTCACCATCACTAATCATTAGAGAAATGCATATTAAAGCCACACTGAGATGTCAATTCATACCTTTCAGAATAGCTATCACCAAAAAACCTACAAATAACAAATAGTAGAGATGATGTAGAAAAAACAGAACCTGTGTACATAGTTGGTGTAAACTGGTGCAGCCACTATGGAAACCACTATGGAGGTTCCTCAAAAAAACTAAACATAGAACTACCATATGACCCAGAAATCCCACTCCTGGGAATATATATATAACCAAAGAAAATGAAAATACTAATTCAAAATGATACATGCACCCCAAGTTTATAGCAGCATTATTTCCAATAGCCAAGATATGGAAGCATGAAACCAACTTAAGTGTCCATCAACAGCTGAATGAATAAAGAAGATATGGCATACACACATATGTGTGTGTGTGTTTGTGTGTGTATACAAATACAATGCAATCACTCAGCCATAAAAATAATAAAATTCTTCCATTAGCAATAATGTGGATAGACCTAAAAAGTATTATGCTTAGTGAAATAAGTCAGACAGAGAAAGACAAATACTCTGTTATCAATTATATGTGGGATCTAAAAATAAAACAAATATACATTACAAAACAGAAACAGACTCACAGATAAAAAAACAAACCAATGGTTACCAGTCAGGAGAAGGATGGGGGAAGGGACAAGATAGGTATATGGGATTAAGAGATACAAACTACTATGTATAAAATAGTTAAGCAACAAGGATATATTGTACAGTACCGGGAAATAGGCATTGTTTTTCAATAACTTTAAATGGAGTATAATTGATAAAAATATTGAACTGCTATGTTGTACATCTGAAACTAATATAATATTGTAAATCAACTATACTTCAATTGAAAAAAAAGTTTAAAACAGTCTGTCAGTAGCAATTAACACTACAAGTTTACTTGGTCTTTGATTCTAAAAAATCTTATTTGATAGCATCTTAGCAGAACAGCCTTTTAATTTATGCTTTAACCTCATACTTGAAAATTTCCAATTTGTCCAAAATATTAGTAAGAAGTAATATATTGACAAAGAGTTCAATATTAATATATAAAGTCAATATCAATTATTATAAAATAAATCTGAGAACTTCATAGATGTTAATCTGATTTGCCACTCAATGTGAGATTTCCTCCTACACAATTCTTTAAGAGAGTCTTTTCAACCATATAAGCTCCTTACCCACTCTTGCCTTTCAGAGTAGCTTTTAGGTTGAGTATCTGCCCCAGATATTTGGGACTATATACCTCCTACTTCCCTGATATCACTTGCTTTGATCTGGCCCTATTGATCCCCATCTTTGTGCCATGTATCTGGATTCTGTCTTGCTACCAATTCTTTTCCAGATGATATCTCGTTTGGACCCCCACATTGCTTTGATTTTAAATCAACACTAGGCTTGTGTCTTGTATCACACTCAGTTTCAAACTCTGTGGCTTGAGCATGTAGTCCACTTTACAACTGCAGAACCTCAAGGCCCCCAAAATAATCATCCGGATTCTTGGTTTTTAAAAACTTGTGTGAGTAGCTATTGTGTCTTCACATAGCCCTTTCTTCCACAGTTAAAACATCCACAGTAATTTCAATGATTATTTATATGCTACACAATGTAGCGCAATGGTTTCAAACTGTAACCAAAGGAAATCTATGAAGCATACATATTCCCTTACTCCTTATCCAGGATTGGGTTGGTGGGGGCTTGGCCAGAATGTATGTGGCCTTGCATCTCTATTTCAAGCACAGGTTGAATCACTGGTAGCATTTGTTTTATATACCAGCAAAACAAAACAGAATAGAACAGAACAGAACAGAACAGAATAGAACAGAATTACTAGGCATCTTTGAAGATTTCATGAAGCAAATAGTTTTCCATAAAGCATTCCCAAACCACCAGTGTAAATGTTAAAAAAAAATGGATATTGGATCCCAATAGACCTTAATTTAAAATTCAACTCAATACCTATTAACCACATTACTTCCTATTATCTTAGATAGTTTAAGCCTATAGCCACTCAAGATTTTTCAATTATAAAATGGGAAAGCAATCTGTAATTTATCTTTTGAGGGGGATAGGGAATGAATTTGTTTCCAAAGCATGGGGGAATAAAACCCTTTATATAATAAATGCTTGAAAAATGGTTATGTGGAATTACATTTTTTTCCATAATGGAGTAAGGAATGAATGTCATGCTATAGAAAATTATAAAACTGGACAAGCTCTATGAAGCTATACTTCTAGGCATTGGACAACATATCATGCAGTGCTTTGATCACTCAGAGCAGTGAAATACATTAGGAGAGCTACACATTTACCCCAATTTTCTAACCAGGGACATTTCCTAAACTTCAGCAAGGGGAAGTAGAGCCTAAATAAACAATGGTAGTTTCACCACTTGGAGGAAAAAGAAATCAGCGTTCATGCTGAGATGGCTGGAGTCTGGAGATGGAGGTGTTACAATGAAGGGACATTCACAGAGAAAGAGCTCTAGTTGTGGTCCTTTAGTTCTCTTTGACTCTTCAGCCAAATGCTAACCTACTTTAGCAAATGTCTATGGTAGTAAGCACAAACAGAAGGGTTGCAGCTACAGAGGTTCAAAGTGCTAGGAGTCTTTGGAATTCTGACAAGAGTGAGTAGAGTCAATTTTGAGACTGAAGTTGATTTGAAAGAGACCCAATGGTAACACAAATGTTGGAAGCAGCAGGCAAGGAATTTAAGTAATAACTATAAATATGTACAAGAAATTCAAATGAACATAAATCATTGAACATATGGAGAATCTTAGGAGAAAAATGGAAGCTATATCAAAGAAAAAGAGAAATTATAAATGCAGAAATAGGGACTTCCCTGGTGGTCCAGTGGTTAAGACTCCTCGCTTCCACTGCAGGAGGCACGAGTTTGATCCCTGGTCAGGGAACTAAGATCCCGCATGCCCATGCAGAGCGGCCAAAAATAAATAAATAAATTTTTCAAAAAGTTTAAAAAAATAAAATGCAGAAATGCAATATCTGAAATTAAAAATCCACTGGATAATTTTACAATCAGATTGTATGGTGACAACCTGAGTACAGGGCAATAGAGACTATCCTAACCATAACACTGAGAGGAGAAATATTTCAAATAAATCAACATAGCCTCATTGACTTGTAGCAAAATATTTAGTCATAGGATATACATAATTGGAGTTCCCCAAAATGAAAAGAGGTTAGGGCTAGAAAAAATGGAATTTCTAAGTTTGATGAGGAATATCAACCCAAATATTTAAGATGCTAAACAAATCCCAAGTAAGATAAATACATACACAAATACACACAGGCAAATATAAGCAGGCACATCATAGTCAAGTTATGGAAAACCAAACATAAAGAGAAACTTAGAAAAGAACTAAGAGAAAATAAAATATTACATAAATTTAGATTTAGATATGTGTAAGAGCTGTGGATAAGAATAACTGTTGACTTTTCATCAGAAACAACTCAAACCATAAAGAAATTGAATGGCACCATTAAAGTGTTGAAAGATGTAAAATATCATATCATATAGGATTCTTTACCTAGTGAAACTATCTTTGAAAAAATGGAGTTGATATAAAGGATTTAAAATGAAACAACAGCGGAGAGAAGTTATTGCCAGAAGCCTGGCCCTCCTTCCAAGAAATATTAAAGGATATCATTAAGGCTGATGGGATATTATATATGCAAATGTAAGCCTACATGATGCAAAGAACACTAGAGATAACAAATAAATTGATAACCGGAAGACATTTCTTCTTAACTTATTTAAAAGACAGTTGGATATGTACAGCAAAATAATAACAATGTATTATAGGATCTATATCATATATTGAAATAAAATTTGTGACAATAATAAAAGCTGGGATCTGAATAAATGTATACTCTCATAAGGTTCTTAAATCTTACATGAAGTGTTATAATAACCTAAAATTTGATAGCGATAAATTAGTTATGTATATTGTTAATATTTTGAGCTAACAACAAAAATGCAAAACACAGATTTGACTAAAATGTTAGTAAAGAAGATAAAATAGAATAGTAAATACTTGATTTATGGAGAATAATTCAAGAAATATTAAAGAAAGAACCAAAGAACACTTGGAACAATTTTTTTTTTTAATGGGAATATGGTACACTTAAGCCATCAATATCAATAAATATATGAAACAGAAACAAACTAAAAACTTGCCCTCAAAAAAACAAAAAGCAGAAATTGTCAGGTTAGAGAAAAATGTAAGACTGAACTGTATGCCATATAAAAGAAATAAGCTGTAAATATCAAGCATCAAATAGTTTAGGTAAAAAAAGGATAGAATATACATTATGCAAATTCTAGAGCATAAAAGAAGATTGGCTAAAATCATAACAAACCATTTATATTTTAAGGCAAAAAGAATTGCTATAGATAGACTTTTCATAAAATGATAAAAGGACCAATTAATCAAGAAGTTATGACTTTCCTATATGTGCACAGTCCTAATAATAGATTAAATTATGTAATGCCAAAACTGAAAAAACTAAAGGGAAAGTTAGACAAGATCACCATAATAGTGGCAAATTTCAACATATTCTCTCAGTAATTGACAAAAGTTATTTTGGAAGCCTTTATGTATATAGAGACTTAGATCAATATTACCAACTAACTTAACCAACTTTTATATAATATTAGACCTACAATAGCAAAGTACACTCTTTTCAGTGCACATGCAATATTCACTAAGGTCAGATGCTGGGCTATTAATCAAGTTTGAAGACATTTGAAAGAAATGAAAATATACAATTAATGTTCTTTGAGAAACAAATGAATTGAATTTGAAACTAATAAAAGATACCTGGAAAATCCCTCAATATTTAGAAATTAGGCAACACACTTATAAATAGGCTGTGAGTCAGAAAAGATCTACTCCTACCTTACATCATAGGAAAAAATTAATTTGATGTAGCTCATAGACTTAAACGTCAGGCCTAAGACTATAAAAATTCTAAGGAAAAATAACTGGGGTAGGCAGAAATATTTTTTTACAGGACAGAGAAAGGAATACCCATAAAATTTTATTGATAAATTTGACTTCACTGAAATTCCAAACTTCTTCTCAGGGAAAAAGTGCTGTTCAGAAAATGAAAAGGCAAGATACAGACTGGGAAAAAACACTTTCAACACATATATCTGACCAAAGGCATGTATTGACACTTTCAGGCATCAAGGCAATGCAAATTTAAACTACAAAGAGACATCATTATATCATTATATACTCACTACCTGTGCACTAGAATGTCTAAGATGTAACGATGATAGGACCAAATGCTGACAGTAACATGAAACAAAGGGAAGTCTCATACATTTCTTCTGGGAGTGTAAAATGTTGTAATCATTTGGGGAAACAGCAGGCCAGTGACTCATGAATTTAAATGTACACCTACCCCATATCTATGATGCAGCAATTTCATTACTAGATTTTAAGCTAGAAACTTAAATTAAAATATAGTCCATAAAAAGACTTATAAAAACCTTCATAGCAGGCCTATTCATCATAGATTCAAACTGGAAACAGTCCATCAACTGGGAAATGTATTAACACATTGTCATATACGCAAATGATAACATACTACTTAACAATGAATGGAGTAAAGAGGAATGAATTCATTGAATATTAATAAGCAATAAAATATACCATGGTATTATTACAGATATGATGCTTGAATCTAAAAAGCCAGAGTACAAAAGAGTACATATGGTATGATACATTTATATAAAGTTCTAGAACAGACGAAGCTAATCTATGGTGATAGAAATCTGAACAATGATTGCTTCCAAGAGCATAGGATATAAATTGTGAAAGGGTAGGAGGTTACTTTTTCTGAGTGATCGAAATGTTCCATATCTTGATAGATTTCTGGGTGACACAATGTTTGGATTTGTCAAAATTTATCAAACTGTATTCTTAAACTCTACTGTATGAACAGTAACGCTACTGCTGCTGCTGTTGCTGATAAATGGTTATCTTTCCTTCTCCCTCCTGTCTCCCCTTCAATTTCCTGGCTGCTTCTTGCCAAACTTTTCCCTCACATGAACACTATTTTATTTTCATGATTTTTCAAATGTAACCTAAGCCTTGTTGCTTTTAAAGAATTATTCCTCTTTCTTCCAGAAATATGATTATGGATTTAGAATTGTTACTTATCTAATATTTATCTCCTCACTAATATGCCATTTAATTTAATTTAATTTTATTTTATTTTATTAAGAAATATAAGGATTTACACAAATGGATATGTTTCCTTGACTTCAATCAGAATGTTTCATTCATTCCAGTTTTAATGTTATTGTTCAAAGTGCTTTTTTAAAAAATAATAAAATTACTTCAACATTATTTTTGGATTATGTTTTAAACTCACAGTAGAAAATAAGTCTCATAACATAATGGTAATATGTTGGTTTCAATGGAAAATGAGATCATGGTGTTAGAGTTCCATATTATTTACCAGCACTTGTAAATGATTGTTTTATTTATTTATTTATCTTACAGTGACCATCAATCAAGTCCACTCTAAAAGTGGGAAGATTCTCTGTACCAATCATGTTCAGATGATTATACATGGAGGCCAAGAATAGAGTCCCTGCTGTGTTATGAAGAAAGAAACACAGATTATGTCTTTCATATGTATGCAGATGCATGCAAACAATTCATAAAATTAAGTGTAAATAACAAATGAAGCATTGAAAGCAGAAATGCAAAAAAAGAACAAATTTATTTCAAATATCCTATATTTATAACATTAAGTCAAGTATCTTTTCAGATTAGGTTCAAAAAGGTGCAACTCAACAAAATATATAAAGTATTATATAAAAGATATATACCTAGGGAGTTCCCTGGTGGCACAGTGGTTAAGAATCTGCCTGCCAATGCAGGGAACACTGGTTCGAGCCCTGATCCGGGAAGATCCCACACACCTCGGAGCAACTAAGCCCCTGTGCCACAACTACTGAGCCTGTGCTCTAGAGTCTGCGAGCCACAACTACTGAGCCCACGTGCCACACCTACTGAAGCCACCACGCCTAGAGCCTGTGCTCTGCATCAAGAGAAGCCATCGCAATGAGAAGCCCATGCACCACAACAAAGAATAGCCCCTGCTCGCCACAGCTAGAGAAAGCTCGTGCAGCAACGAAGACCCAACGCAGCCAAAATAAAGTAAATCTTTCAAATTTTTTTTTTAAAAAGGTATATACATACAATAATCTCTCCCTCTTGTAAGGACAAGTACAAGTTTAAAATTAAAAAATTTCCTGGTGAAAAAAAGGGAAAGAAACTCTCCTCAAATCCTATTTTTTAGAGCACTTGCTTTAGAAAACTTGTAATTGTGTATTCTTTCTTTGCCCCTTCGAGATATCTATATATCTTTTTAAAAGCTAGATAAACATCTTCTCAGCTTTACAACTCTTTTCCTTAAGAGGATTTGGAAAATATTTCTTTAAAAATGTAATAATCAAGGAAGAGAGTGTCCCTTTCTTCCAGTTTCTGTGTGGGAACAGGAGCCTAATATTAGCTGGCCTCCAAACCTTCCTCCTTTCAGAGATATGAGAAATGTATGTTTTCTTTGGAGAAAGGCAAACACAGGTGGCTACCCCAATTACCAGGTGAATTTAGGATGAACTATGTGTGACAAATGATGCTGTCTAGACCTCTTATTTGAGGAGGAACTATTGTTTACTTTGAAAACTGTATCCAGAGTTGTATCAGCTTGACTATATGAAGTGGTAAGATTTCTTTTTGTGTTTTCAGTCTCTTTAGTGGATTGACTGTGATGAGCATCACATTCTGGTTTAATGATTATTCCATAATAAAATTGTTTGCATCCTCTGCTACTTTTCAGAATGATTTTCTGGTGTGACAAGCAATTTTAGTTATATTTCATTATATTTCCCTACACTCTCCACCCCAGCTTTTCTGCTTTCTGCAGACTTGATGGGCTAGGATTATCCTACAGAGCTGCAGTTTACATGAACAAGGTCTAGAGACAAGTTGACATTTTCTGTAAAGCTTGCAGTTCCAAAGCAGATCCTCAGAGAAGGATTCTTGCCTCACAAAATGTGTTCACTGCATGATTATTCTCCTGATTTTACAAAGAGAAAAAATTGTTTCAGAATGGTTAAATATCTTGAAGCAGAATTAAATATACATACTTAGTTAACAATACTATGGATACATTGAAACTTCATGGAAAAAGAATCAAACACTGAACATACATAATCTCTATATTTTTAATGGTTTGACACAAATCCATAAAGCATTTTTAAAAGTTTCATGTAAAAGCAGTTCAATGTGTCTACAAAGTCTATGATTCTTTATTGAACCAAATATGATTATTTGCTAATAATTCTAGTTATGGATCCTTTCAGTGCGATGCATATTAATTTAATCATCTAATTCTGAAGGTTTTCTTTTTTCCTAAGTTAGAATCTGACTGAACAAACTACAGAGTAATAGCGTTGTTTCACAGACCGCTGCAGGGAATCTTTATTCTTTGTCTGAGAGCACACTAAGGAAGGATTAAACTTGGTTTGCCAAAAGGTGTATGGATAGAATATGAACTATAAAGTCATGTACACAAGCATCCATGACCTCTTTCGTAGATTCCAGAAGATGATATGAATCCTAAAGTTTATACTTTAATAGGGCCTTCAAAGTAATCTCTTTTAGTTTGGATGAGAAGTCTGGGGTTTAGCATGATTAAATTATATGATAAAAAGGACCAGCATCAATTTTTTTGAAACAATTTTTTCTTGACTTGGTTTCTAAGACATTTCTATGTATCACCTCTTCCAAGAATTTTGAAGTTTTATAACCGAATGGAAATATCTTCAAGCTAAAGAGTGTAATTTGTATCCATAGGAGGCTAAAGCACATAGCAAAAATAACCAGTGAACTTGAATTCAGAAAAGTCATGTATTCATTCTGCCTTTACAGCTAAGAATTATTACGAGTCTGTGAAGGTAATTTCATTTCATGTACCTTTATTACTTCATGTGTAAAATAAAAGCACTGTACCAGAAGTGCTTTTCAATTGCCTGTTTTTAAAGTATTCTTGAGGTGCCATTCCAAATTAGTAAAAGATCAATGAGGAAGAAATAACATCTTATAGTGATGGAAATATAAACACAAACTGTACTGTGATGATCTTTTAACTAACATACCTGGCTAATCAAAGGAAAACAAATTTTCCTTATGATTGCTTTTCTTTTGTTGCATCCACTCAACTATTAATCTAAGAAAGTAACATGAATCTATATTTTTCATTTTCTTTCATATATTTGACCTTTGATATGTTTCTTTTTTTCTTAATTTTCCTAAAGAGAAAGTCACTGAATTTAGAAATTAACATGAGGACATGTGCAACTGAATGTGCTTTTCCATCTTCAGTGACCTTTTCCTGGTGAGTGCATTAAAGTGCATTGTCAGAGACCCTCAGGAGCTGCTGAATCCAGGAGAGTCAGTGAATCCAGGAATTTCTGAAAGGTCATAGATTTTACTGCAATTCATGTGACAGTTTTTTTTTTTTTTTTTCTTACTTTGAAACTGATCCATAAAATTCATTGTTGTTAGTAAATGGTTTGTCATAGATTCATTTATATGGCTTGGATCTTCAGATTCTATCATTTACCATTGCAAGTGAAATCATTTTACCATTAAAATCACTTGGAAAATTATATTTCATTATTAAGGATAATAATTCCAGTAACAGGAGACATGCCTAGAGGATGCCAAAAACTCGAGACAGGTCAACTATCCTCTAAGTGGATCTAGTCCTCTTTCTATTTGCCTAATATGACCTCAAGGTATTAAATTGATTATACTTTTTTTTATACTTAAATCAATTGATTGGGTTATCCATAATTTTAAAGGTAATCATACAGTGCTCTAAAAGAATAAAATGCATCAACTTTTTTTAAGATTGTAAATCAAATTCACAATTATTTTATAATCTAGAAAATGATCTGGCTTAACTTTCTGTATACTCTTTCATGGGTCTCCTAAATTTATTGAATGTTTTAGTTCACCAAACTTGCAATTCTCAACACACTTTTTGCAATTTTAAAAACAAAATAATTGTATCATTAATAATGTTGTCAAGATTAATAAACCATGCTTAAATTGATGGCCAAAAAGATATTTATTAATTGATTCCCTATTGAAATTTAAAAATCATATTTCATTTTAAATGCTTATTGTAAATATCCTATAGCTAAATATAGTTATCACTTTCATGAACAGTGCCCAATTTACAATTTTATATCATCATTAGTGGTACTAATTAGAGCCTGAATTCATCAGCGATGTTGTAAGAATACCTGCAGAAGTGTTCTTTTGGTAAGAGTTTTGTCTTTGCTGACCTTTTCCTACAACTTTTAGAAATCTATAGAAGAATTATTTATTTATTTTTAAAACAGTTCATTTTATGACTCAAAAGAGAATAGGATATCTCTCTCCAAAAATTCAATTTAATTTGAATTTAATAGTGCTGTTAAAATTTTAATTGTTTTAACAAATCATAAGATCTTGATTGATTTGAGAAAATTTCTATTAAAAAGCTCTCATTTATCCCTATATCAATATTATCAATAATAAACATAGTTAAAGGTAATAAATGTTCTAGGCTCATCTCTCTGTCTCTCTCTATATACATACATATTTAAAGAGAACATCATTCTAGAAAGTACACAACTTATTCAGTCTATGATAACATTGTACCATTGACTGCAAAACCTAAGATAGACCAGTTCTATGTGCCACTGAGAAAGAAAATGAAGCTGATAATTAAACTACTACATTGATTGCGAGCTACAACAAAGACATTAGAAAGTGAAAAATGCACATTCTACAATCAATTAGTGTTGATATTTATCATCATTCCCAGTTTACACATAAAGTAACTCTGTGAGGAACAGCAGGATTATATAATTTGTCTAATATCACAGAGCGAGAGTGGCACAGCTGCAGTCTAGCTTCAGGGTCCTCAGGCATTAGCCACTGCCCAACACTGTTTCAGTTACAAAAAAAAGATAATTTAAACCTAGGTCAGAAGTTCAAAATGTCTGAAAGAGAACATTGAGGCCAAATCTTGTTGTGCGATGATAGAAATAGTTCTAGTGTCTGACATTTTAAAAAATCATAAACAAAATCTTTTTCAGGAAGAGTTAAAAAGTTTTCATACTGCATAGGGTTTTTAGGTATAATCAGCTATGAAAAGATATTTTATGTCAATTAAAAATGTTTAATATGGTTGATGATCTGACATTTTATTTAAATAAAATGGTGAAAATTATTTACCAAAACCAGCAGGTTGCAAGACAGGACATATATTTGTGATGTAATTTTGGTAAAAATAAATATATATGCACATATATGTGCAGATAGATCTCTAGAAGAGTATTTATAGAAGCGTGCTGGTAAGCTACATTGATGGGGGTCCTTGATTTATAGCACTCATTGATTTTCATGGTGTAAATACTCCCGCTATGGCAATCAGCCCTATGGTAATCAATACAATTCCAATGCGACATTACTGAACGCATAATTGGAAAAAAGATGTGCACAGTTAGGTTTGGGGACATCAGGATCCCGGTCCACCACACCTCTAGCTATACACTAAAGTGTTAAATGGCCAAAAATTATTTCCTTTCCTAAATCCATGCCTCTTTGCAATGTTATTTTTCTGCTACTTCCATCAAAAGATGGAGACTCTTTTTTCACCCTACAAACTGGACTGGCCTTTTGACCTCCTTTGACAAGTCAAATAGAACCATGGGGAGGCAACATTGCATCACTCTGAAACCAGGCCTGAAGCTGCTTTACACATTTCTGTTTACACTTTTGGAACTCTGCTGAGTTCCAAAAGTGTAAATATGTGAACAACCCTAGTTGAGTGTGTTGAATAGGTTAGCAGACACTTGGTCCTGTCCAAAATGTCCATAAAACATTTGAGCCACACCAAAATGTCCTTGATATTTGGTTCTGTCCAAAACCATTTGTCATGGACCAACTGTCTTACAGATATCTTGGACAAGACCAAATGTCCTGAAAGGGACAGGGAGTTGGGTACAAATGTATCAGTGATCCTAGCCTAGACCAAAAGAATTGCCCAGTGCAGTCTAGCTTAAATTATTAACTTGTTTTTAGTAACAGACAATTTCCAAATGGATCTGAGATATAAATGTAAAGCATGGTTCTACTCATATGGACTATCTAAAACAGTCAAATTCATTGAATCAAAGAGTGGAAAAGTGGTTGCCAGGGCTAGGGGGATAGAGAAATGGGAAGTTACTAATCAAAGATGGCATAAAGCTTCAGTTAAGCAAGATTAGTAAGCTCTAGAGATCTGCTGTACAACATCGAACCTATGGTTAAAAATAATGCATTTGTACACATTTGTACACTTAAAGTTTTGTTAGGAGAGTAGACCTCAGGTTGCATTCTTACCACAGTATATATATTTAATGCAAAGCAAAAAAAAATTTAATTCATAAACTGGGTAGGGGAAGACATTTTAATATTTTGTTGAAATTTAGAAGCCATAAAAGAAAACACGGATAATTTAACCACTAAAAAAACTTTTTAACAAGGAAAAAAGAAAAACTGAGAGAAGAATATTTTCAACAAATATCACATGAAAAGTAGATTAACAGGATAATTTACCTTATATATAATAAGCTTTTAAAAATAAAGGAACAACTGCCCCAAATCCAAAATTATTATAGAAAAGTAGGCCCTTAGACACACAAAATAGCGAAGATAGTTCACCAAATGAGATTTACAGTCATAACATGTGAAAAGACATTCAACTTTGCTCGTAATAAAATGAGCAGGTACAATTTCTCTCGAAATTAGCCAAATATTTAAAGCTAAACCACACACTCTGTTGGCAAGGCTATGAAGAAAGCGGAAGTCTAATTTCTTCCTGTGGAAGTACATAATTGAACCATACCTATGGAAGGGATTTGACAATAATACAAACTCACCCTTTCCTACTCCTAAGAATTCATTCTAAATATATACTCCACACTATAAAATATCATACACATGCACAAGGTATTTGTGATGACATTATATATGTAAAAGCAAATATTGGAAAAATATCAATACACAGGACACTGGGTACAAACACTATGATGGGTATGACACAGCCAAGAATTATGCAGCTATTAAAATAACTGGAAGGACCCACATGACCTGATATGGACTGATTTCTTGCATGCAGTGTTAAGCAAACAAAAGTATTTAGAAGTAAAAGAAATCCTGGTTATAGCTCTATGTTCTGGTTCACTGAGACATCCCTTGCAAGTTTAAATAAATTTCTCTAATGAGTTTAAATTATTTCACATGGGTTTTGATACGTGCACTCAAAAGAACATCAATTAATATACTAAGGACAACACCCACTTTTGCCTCTGTCACTCTCCAAGGTAAAGTGAAACCAAAAATAGAACTTTAAGAAATGACCTCCTCAATCTGATACAGCTCCAACACCCTCAAGGGCATTCTGTTTTGAAGGAAGATGTTTTCTTCCCTTTTAATCCCATTTTCTCTCAATTTCCTTGTCACTTCCTTTGTAGGCTCTATGTCCACCTTGCCAAATGCCTACATTCACATGACTGTCTGAGTTTCAAGTGATGAAAGCAAGGTGAATAAACCTCTGTTCTCTCCAACAGGGCTATCTATATATTAAGTTGGAAGAAGTAGCAAAGGTTTTTAAGAAACAAATATAAAGACTTCCTAAAATACAAGGCTTCCCAAAATTACACTGGGGAAGAAAAAAATAAAGTGTGCCTTGTTATTTTTTAAAAATAAGCCACATTTTGCTGAGGCAAAATTGAATATTGTTAAACAATTATAATGCTAACTTTCTCAAAATGCTTATGGCAATGATGGTTTACATTGACAATGGATCTACCACCTCTAGGCTAGAAGCAGGGGTCAGATGGAGAGGTGATTATATGGCTCTAGGGATCATTTATTCTGATCTTTTAATGTCTAATGAGGCATTCATTAATAAGGCAGTTCAAATATCTAGGCTAAAAACAACTCGGGTTATGTAGAGACAAACCAACTAGACAGTTCTTAAGGAAGTTAACTTTTTATATGGCTTCACTCAGTCAAGGTCACACTCAAGACACTTTCGTTAGTAAATTCCCTAAGTTTTCCCACTCCCCAAATCTATTTGGCTTCTCCAGTATACTATTCGCATTTCTCAAAAATCATCAGGGGAAATTTTAAATTTATGAGTTTTGGAAAGAAATTTAACTCTGTCAACTATAAATTGGCACTTGCCATGGGCACTTGCCATCTACCTCTACTACAAGGATCAAGTCACACGTGCTGCTGCAGCTGCTGACTGTCCACATGCCCTGAAGGGAATTCAGGGTGGAGCCCAGGAATGTGGCACTCTGTGCTTTGAAAACTGGGTGGAACAGGTCTTCAGAGAGTTAGATGTTTTCAGGAGCTGATTTCATGAGCCCAACCTTGCATCTCCTCATATCTAGAAAAGCACTAAATCCCTACATGGCAATGTCTGCTCCTTGTGACTAGCAGGAACCCCCTACAAATAAATGTATTTGATTGCATGTACTCCTCCTTTACCAAGAACACATACATACTAATCTTCCCACTTGCCTCTCTGGAACAGTTTCTCAGAGCTATCTGGGATGTTGTCTCCTGGGTTGCAGTCCTAATTTTGCCCCAGATAAACTCAACTCGTAACTCTCACGTTGTGCATTTTCTTTAAGTTGACAACTCCCATATATATGCCTAAGAAACTGATTCTAGGTAAATTTTATGTCCCTTTGAAATTTCAAATCTTTTAGAAAATATCTGGGGAATACTACTCAATCACATTTTACTTGTTTACAGCATTCACCCTTTTGCTTTGTCTACTGAAAAAAAATCCACAAAGTGAGAGCTGTGAGTTTCAGTTTTATTTGGGGACTTACTGAGGACTATAGTCCAGGAGACAGGGGAGCTGCTCCAGAGAAGTGTGTGTGTGTGCTGGAGGAGACCAGTATATATATACATATAAATATGATTTTGGCAAAGGCGTGTGTGCAATTAAGCACACATCTTGGTAGGTTACTGCTAGTCAGGAGAAGCAGATATTTCAGTTAGTAATTTTACTGCTGTTCTAAGTATAGGAAGATATAAGAATCAAGGTTCATAAACATTTTCTCCTGAAATGTTTCTGCCTATCTATGGGACAGTAATACCTGTTTTCCCAGAGCACAGAGTGTCTCCATTCTAATCTTTGCCTTGAGTTCCTTTCAGGGTGTCTTACAGGTTAGTAACTGTAGGGGCTAATGACTCGATTCTTGTTAGAACTGGATGGTGGGCAACATTCTTTGTTTTACAGTTTCTACAAGCTTATATATATATATAAAGGAACCTCCTTGGGAAATAATTCTACAGGTTTCTTAGCTATTTTCCCATTTAGGGGAGATAGTAAGAAAAAGATTTCCTAAAGAACATAGCAGTCAAAGGGCTTTCAGAGGAAACTGAACAACTGTGATACATTTTTCAAATGCTATTTATTGGCAAGCACAGTTATCAGCTTGGAATTCACATCTACTTGCTCTATGAAAGTGTATAAAAGAAGAAAAGAGAAAAAGAAAAATTCTACTTGTCGACAAAAAAAAAATGAGATAAGGATGTTGTTTTGGTATGAACAGATTTGTCTATCTCATAATCTAATCTCAGATATTTCAAAAATTCAAGATATTATTTTAAATAAATGCTATTTGTTTTTATGATATTTAATTGACTTGAGGGTGTTTGTATGGAAACACTCTGTCAAGGAGGAAGGAATCTTCCTCTACCCTTCTAGGTTCTTCTGGCTGATCTAAGAATTAAAATGATATGATACAGATTAATAGAGGAAAATCAAACAGAAGTGTCATAACATGTTTACATGGGAGAGACACAGGAGAACTGAGTAACTCACCAAAATGACTGAGGCCATCACCTTAAATACCATCTTCAGCGAAAAACAAAAGATGTTGGGGGTGATGGTTTGGGACTTCAAAGGGGAGAAAGGAAATTCATGTGAAGAAGGAAAAGCAAGTGTTTGGTAAACAAATGTTTCCTGGGCCCTGCAGAGACAATGGGACACAGAGGAATTTTAACACACTTTGTTAGGTTCCTCCCTGTCTACACACCTAGTTGATATTAGAGTTATCTATGGTGATCACTTCTGTCCTCTTGTCTATGTTCTTTTAGGCAGATGGGGGGAAGGCCAAAGCATTGTCCTGAGTCCTTATTTGTGCCTTGATTGCTTTCAGCTTGAAACAATCTGCATGCTAGAGACATTTTGGGGTGGAAAATTTGGTTCCCCTACAGTTTTCTGTCTTCTCTGATTAAAACATTTTAGTTTGTCAAATTATTATCCCTAAGCAACAAATACTACTTACATACCATTTTCATATTACATACCAATTTTCTATATTAAAAAAATCACTAAAACTAACCAAAATTTGATTTTGAATATTTATTTTCAACACTTCAAAGTTCAAGATATTAAGAAAACATTTGTACTTAACTTTTTCAAAAGATCCTTATTTTTCTGACTTGGAGAGTATTACTCTGCAATATTTGTATTTTTAAATAATGAGTAAGCTATTCTGAAAGTAAATTTATTCAATGCAGTGTTTCTGCAACGACTGGTATAGGTGGATTCAGATGGGTTATTCTTACGTTATCCTAAGGATTACCCAAATTTAAACTTGAAATGATGAAGAGTTCTGCAGTTGTACCAGGTTTCTTAACATTCCCCAGTATTTGACTTGGGATAGGAATCAAATCTAATATCACAGTTTGGTAAGAAAAACTTGGGTACTACAGAGGAAAAAATAAACAAACACTTAAATGAACCTGAATCCCATTGTATCCTGGGTTCCCCACGACACTGAGTATGACAAGGTATTGTCCACTCTCCATGCTCCCAGTTTCATTAGTAATGACTATGAAGTGGGGAGAGAACTCCACCGAGAGTCAGGAGGCACTCTTTTGGTCTCAACACCAACTGAAATCTTCTAATTTCACTTAGGCCTATGCTGTTTCCATGAAAAGTACTTGGTAGCTCCAGGCAACACAATCCCAGTTGTTCTGTATAGTATTAACTAGTTTTATACTGAACATTGTAAATTACAAACCACCATAAACTTTGAGCTATATAAATAAATCTCTTCATTTCCTGACTGCCATAGAAAGAAAAGTGATGGTGAAGGAATCTAAATAATGTTGATGCCACTAACTCAGCATTTCAAATTAACATGTAGTCACATGACAGTTATTTTAAATCCTTATTATCTGTCTGAATTCTATGCCAAGGTTTCCGATAATTTCTGAAGACAGCTCTCAGGACTATGCTTTTAAGCTGCTAAATTGTTGTTATCATAGACATTTTTATTAAACCTGGGAAAGTTTTAGCGAGGTAGGCACTCTACAGAAATACTGTAGATGAGGAAAAGGGTGAGATACTACCCCGATGGCTTATTGAGTGCAGTATAAGTAAATTAATCATTGTTACTGCATCTGACATGATAAAGTTGTTTGGCACAAATAAGGGCATATATAAAATTGATGGGCAATCTCTTTGGAATTACAATTGAGATGGGATGAGCTGCCAAGATTTCTTTTATGAAGCAATCTCACAAGCATTCTCTCGGGCTGAAATTCTTGTCAGATAATGTTAAAGTCAGGCTCTGCTACTTGTTTAAAACGTACACATCCAGAGTACACACCAGCTGAAATCAGACAAGAAGTGTCAGATTCTATTCCTAATTATCCAAAACAGAGTCAATTCAAATAACAGAGAAAGACCCTTGGAGTGGGAGTTAGGAGTCTTGATTTATTATATCAGCTAGACCTGTATCACTCACTGTGTGATCTTCGCTAGGGCCCCAAACCTGCTTGGGCTCCACGCTCTCATCTACAAAAGACAAGGGCTGGTTTAAGTCAATGGTTTTCTACCTCACAGTCTGTTATGGGTTGAATTATGTGTCCCCCAAATTCATGTATATATATATATACACACACATATATATACTACTTGCCCCCCCATTACCTCAGAATGTGATCTTATTTGAAAATAGTGTCTTTGCAAGTGGGATTAGTTAAGTTAGGATGAGATCATACTGGAGAATGGTGGGCCAATATAACTGGTTTAAATTTGAAATGGCACTGAAAAATGGAACAGTTAATCAAGTGTTAAGAAGAGGCATGTTAGTAAAATACCAATTCCACTTTGATAAATTAAGATCAAGTTTTAACAAAGTATGACTAGACTATCCTTTAAATATAGATAGCACAAATTTTAAAAAGTGTTTTGGGGATTATACTTATTTTAACTACTAAATAATCACAAGTCACGTTATATAAATAAATTTTTATGGGAGAAAAATCCTACCATATTTAGGCAAAGATAGAACTACACTGTGGTAGGCTGAATAATGGTCTCCAAAGTTATCAAGGTTCTAAAACTTGAAGCTTGTGAATTTTATTTGCATGACAATTGGGATTTTGCAAATATGATTAAATTAAGGATCTTGAAAACTTTAGCATGGATTATCTGGTTGGACCCTCAGTGTAACAATTGTCCTTATAAAAGTAATGGAGAGGAAGACAACTATAGAAGAGGTGTTGGAAATGTGATGACTGAACAAGAGATTGGTTTGATGCAAGAATGAGGTCATAAGCCCAGGGATGCAGGAATCATCCAGAAGTTAGAAAAATGAAAAATCAGATTCTCCCCTCAGAGCCTCCAGAAGCAGCTAGTGCTGCTGACACGTTGATTTTAGCCCAGTGGAAGTGACCTCAGACTTTTAACCTCCAAAATTGTAAGATAATAACTTTGTGTTGTTTTAAGCCACTAACAGTTACAACAACAATAGGAAAGTAATAAATATAACATTTCTCACATACTTCTCTCTAAATTGAGATTCTTTTCCCATCCTAAATAATTCCCTCTCAGTCTAAGACAATACAGGCAAACTTCAACCAGTTGACTCCAATTTTTTCCAACCCAATGTGTTGCTTAAGAATGAATGATTCACTAATAGATCAGGTAGATTTTCCTCTCTGCTCTACTGTTAAGGAGTCGGTTTTCCACTTATTTAACCCAAAATAATGAGGGTCGATATGTACTGTGTACGTATTGTATTATGTGCCATGAAGAAGCACCATGGATAAGAAATATGGGAGTCATTGATACACCCAACATACAGTGACAAGCTACTACTATTAAAACTGTCATTTAGATGGAGTGGTTTTGTAAGGGCCTTTCGAATCACGCTACTTATATTTGGTATTTACAAAGGGGCTTTAAAATTCTCTGAGCAATTGGAAACACATTAATTGCAATAATAGCGTTCATTCTCTTTCCCAAACTAAAACTGAAAATCCATGCATTTTAAGAGATCTCCATACATTTGAAATCACTGAAAAACACAGGTTATCCACCTGGTGATTGTCATTAATTAGAGCAAATTAGTTAAAGGAATAAAATTTCAAAAAATGTAAAGCTATTTTCTGGCTTGGCTCTCTCATTCTTGTTGAAATGTCCACTGTAGCAGATAATTCTCCTGAGAAAGAATAAAAGGAGATCAATTTTCTTTGAGGAATTCAAGGTCATGCTATAATATTGTGAAGTATCTTTTTAAATGGAGGGAACATTTTTATTCTGTTATAATAATACTATCACCACGTTATGCTAGTAAAATGACAAAATATGAAGAAAGGACAGATTAAATGAATAAAAACCCATGATAAAGAGAACATTTAAAAATCAGGGAGAGGAAAAAAGACACACTACATACAGGGAAAAGCATATAATGATTGCAAACTTCTTCTTGGTAACAAAATAAGCCAGAAGTCAATGAAACAAGATTTTTAAAGTGAAAAAACCATGCCACACAAACTCAACAAACCTTCTCTAAAGGGTTCATTAATCTTTTGAAAATCTTTTCAAGAGAGAAATAAAGAAAAATTTTAGCCAGCAGACCTATACTACATGAAATGTTAAAAGCAGCTCTTTAGGAGAAAGCAAATAATAGATGGAAACTGGTTCTATACATGAAGGAAGAGTTCTGAAAATGGTAAATACATGAGGAACAGAAGACAATTTTATCTTTATTTGCCTTAAAAGATGACTATTTAAAGCAAAAATAACAATATAACATGTTTTATAACATATGTAGAAGTAGAAGGTATGATAATAATAGTACAAAGGATGGAAGAGGGTACAGAAAGAATGTTGCTAAAATTTTATCACAGTATCCTCTAAATAATATTATTCTATTCCATGTGGAGGGAAAATATGATAATTCAAATATATTTATTATCAGCTGAATATACATTCCTTTCAGGTGAACATGTAACAGTCACAGGACATATCATACACTAGTTCATGAAACAAATCTCAACCTCAGACAAAAAAAGAATTAAATTATAATCGTAATTTATAACAAAGACACCTAGAAAATCTCCAAATATTTGGAGACAGAAAAAGAACTTGTAAGATAGCCATGGATCAAAGTAGAAATCACTAGGGTATTAGAAAATATGCTGAGTTGAACAATATTGAAACACAAAAATACCAAAATTGTGAGATGAAACTAACACAGTGATTAAAGGGAAATTCATTACTCAAAATATTTATATTAGGAAACATAACAGTTAAATCAATCATCTAAGCATCTGCCATATGAAACTAGAAAAGGAAAAACAGATACTACTACTACTTTAGTTAGTAAAAGAAATGAAATAATAAAGCTAAAGATGGAAATCATCAAAATAGTAGACAAAAGAGAAAAACCGATGAAACCAAAAGTGGTTTTTTTAAAGATCAATAATATTGATAAACATCTATCTAGTCTAAGAAAAATAACATAGAGAAGATCCAAATGACCATAAAAAGGATTAGTCAGAACATCACTGTGAATTATAAAGTAACAAAAGAATAGTTAGAGAATATTAAAAAGTGATTTCATGATAAAATATTAAAAATAATCAAAAGAAACAAGGAAAACAAAATAGTAACCAAGAACACTGGGAAACAGGAAAACAATACCAAGATGATATACTTAAACCCAAACATATCAGGAATTTCATTAAACAAACACGGTCTAATTCAATGAGATTTGACAACCATATGAAGCAGAAACATTTTTGGAAAGACTCCATTACTAAAACTTATTCAGGGATAGATGTAAATCTCCGTGGCCTATAAATATATTAAAGATATTGAATTACAACTAAAGACCTTGGCATAAAGTTAACTCCAAACTCAGATAGCTTTATTAGAAATTCTGTTAAACATTTACAGAGAAGATAATACTAACCCCACCCAAAAAATCTTTAAAAAAAAAAAAAAGAACATTTTCTAACTCATTTTAATAGGTCAGTATTATCCTAATGTCAAAATCAAACAAAGACATTATAAGAAAAGAAAATTATAAACTAACTTAGTCAGGAATATAGATTCAAATATCCTTAGCAAAATAATAGCAAATTGAACCCAGCCATGTGGAATTAATCTTAGCAGTGAAAGGTCAGTTTGACATTAGAAAACCAAATCAATTTAATTTAGCACATTAACAGAATAAAGGAGAAAAACCATATGATAATTTCAATTAATTCAGGGAAAACATTTATCAAAATAATGAACCTATTTATGACAACAAGTCTCAGAAAACTAGAAAAATGAATGGCATCTATCAAGAAAAAATAGCAAACATCTACTAAATGATAAAACAGTGAAACCTTTCTCCCTGGGATCAGGAATAAGGGAACTATTTGGATATCCATTTAAAAAAAAAAAAAAAACAACTTTGATTTAACCTCTTGTTAGACCCCTTTCCCACAAAAACTCTAAATCATATAAAAGTATACTGAGTTAAAACTATAAAACTTCTTTTAGAAAACATAGGATATTATTTTTGCAAAATCAGTTTAGTTTGTTAAATAAGGTGCAAACTGTAAAGGATAAAGAAATGTTAAACTGAATATCAAAATGTAAATTTCTGCTCCTAAAGAGCCAACATTAAAAAATTAAAAGGCAAGAATGTACAATATTTATTTCAGTAGAAGGACTGGATTCTTGGATACCTTATTCATTCATTTAATTTATCTTCTACCACTCAAAAACAGGAAAGCAAGCAACCCAATTAAAATTGGTCAAAAACAAAAGAAAGTTGGAGTAGCAATACTCATATCAGACAAATTAGACTTTAAAGTAAAGACTAATACAAGAGACAAGGAAGGACACTACATAATGATCAAGGGATCCATCCAAGAAGAACATATAACAATTGTAAATATCTATGCACCCAACATAGGAGCACCTCAGTACATAAGGCAAATGCTAACAGCCATAAAAGGGGAAATCGACAGTAACACAGTAATAGTAGGAGACTTTAACATCTCACTTACATCAATGGACAGATCATCCAAACAGGAAATAAATAAGGACACACAAGTTTTAAATGACACATTAGATCATCTCGACTCAATTTATATTTATAGGACATTCCATCCAAAAACGACAGAATACACTTTCTTCTCAAGTGCACAAGGAACATTTTCCAGGACAGATCACATCTTGGGTCACAAATCAAACCTTGGTATATTCAAGAAAACTGAAATCATATCAAGCATCTTCTCTGACCACAACACCATGAGACTAGATATCAATTACAGGAAAAAAACTGTAAAAAATACAAACACATGGAGGCTAAACAATACACTATTAGACAACCAAGAAATCACTAAAGATATCAAAGAGGAAATAAAAAAATTTCTAGAAACAAATGACAATGAAAACACAACAACCCAAAACCTATGAGACAGAGCAAAAACAGTTCTAAGAGGGAAGTTTATAGCAATACAGTTCCTACCTCAAGAAACAAGAAAAATCTCGAATAAACAACCTAACCTCACACCTAAAACAATTAGAGAAAGAAGAACAAAGAAACCCCAAAGTGAGCAGAAGGAAAGAAATCATAGAGATCAGATCAGAAATTAGTGAAAAAGAAAGGAAGGAAACAATAGCAAAGATCAATGAAACTAAAAGCTGGTTCTTTGAGAAGATAAACAAAATTGATAAACCATTAGCCAGATTCATCAGGAAAAAAAGGGAGATGATGCAAATCTACAGAATTAGACATGAAAAAGGAGAAGGAACAATGGACACCACAGAAATACAAAAGATCATAAGAGACTACTACAAGCAACTATATGCCAATAAATTGGATAACCTGGAAGAAATGGATAAATTCTTAGAAAAACACAATCCTCCAGGACTGAACCAGGAAGAAATAGAAAATATGAACAGACCAATCACAAGTACGGAAATTGAGACTGTGATTAAAAATCTCCCAACAAACAAAAGTCCAGGGCCAGATGGATTCACAGGTGATTCTATTAAACATTCAGAGAAGAGCTAACACCTATCCTTCTCAAACTCTTCCAAAATATAGCAGAAGGAGGAACACTCCCAAACTCATTCTACAAGGCCACCATCACCCTGATACCAAAACCAGGCAAAGATGTCACAAAAAAAGAACATTACAGGCCAATATCACTGATGAATATAGATGCAAAATCCTCATCAAAATACTAGCTAACAGACTCCAACAGCACATTAAAAACATCATACACCATGATCTAGTGGGGTTTATCCCCGGGATGCAAGGATTCTTCAATATACGTAAATCAATCAATGTAATACATCATATCAACAAACTGAAGGATAAAAACCATATGATCATCTCAATAGATGCGGAAAAAGCTTTTGACAAAATTCAACATCCATTTATGATAAAAACTCTCCACAAAATGGGCATAGAAGGAAATTACCTCAACATAATAAAAGCCATATATGAGAAACCAAAAGCCAACATCATTCTAAATGGTAAAAAACTGAAAGAATTCCCTCTAAGAACAGGAACAAGACAAGGGTGTCCACTCTCACCATTAATATTCAACATGGTTTTGGAAGTGTTAGCCACAGCAATCAGAGAAGAAAATGAAATAAAAGGAATCCAAATTGGAAAAGAAGAAGTAAGGTTGTTACTCTTTGCAGATGATATGATATCATACATAGAAAACCCTAAAGACTCCACCAGAAAACTGCTAGCACTAATTGATGAATTCAGTAAAGTAGCAGGATACAAAATTAATGTGCAGAAAGCTCTTGCATTCCTATACACTAGCAACGAAAAAAGAGAAAGAAAAATTAAGGAAACTCTCCCATTTACCATTGCAACAAAAAGAATAAAATACTTAGGAATAAACCTGCCTAAGGAGGCAAAAGACCTGTATGCAGAAAACTGTAAGACACTGATGAAAGAAATCAAAGACGATACAAACAGATGGAGAGACATACCCTGTTCTTGGATTGGAAGAATCAACATTGTGAAAATGACTATTCTATCCAAAGCAATTTACAGATTCAACTCAATCCCTATCAAATTACCAACAGCATTTTTTATAGAACTATACAAGAAATCTTATGATTTGTATGGAAACACAAAAAACCCCAAATAGTGGTGGACAGCAACATGTAAAAAGATGAAATTAGAACACTTCCTAACACCACACACAAAAATAAACTCAAAATGGATTAAAGACCTACATGGAAGGCCAGACACTATAAAACTCCTAGAGGAAAACATAGGCAGAACACTCTATGACATCCATCAAAGCAAGATCCTTTTGGACCCACCTCCTAGAATCATGGAAATAAAATCAAGAATAAACAAATGGGACCTCATGAAACAAAAGCTTTTGTGCAGCAAAAGAAACCATAAACAAAACAAGAAGACAACCCTCAGAATGGGAGGAAATACTTGCCAACGAAGCAACACACAAAGGATTAATCTCCAAAATATACAAGCAGCTCATGCAGCTTAATACCAAAAAAGCAAATAACCCAATCCACAAATGGGCGGAAGACCTAAATAGACATTTCTCCAAAGAAGACATACAGATGGCCAACAAACACACGAAAAGATGCTCAACATCACAAATCATTAGAGAAATGCAAGTCAAAGCCACAATGAGGTATCACCTCACACTGGTCAGAATAGCCATCATCAAAAAATCTAGAAACAACAAATGTTGGAGAGGGTGTGGAGAAAAGGGAACTCTCCTGCACTGTTTGTGGGAATGTAAGTTGGTCCAGCCACTATGGAAAACAGTTTGGAGGTTCCTTAAAAATCTACAAATAGAACTACCATATGATCCAGTAATCCAACTACTGGTCATATACCCTGAGAAAACCATGATCCAAAAAGAAACATGTAGCATAATGTTCATTGCAGCACTATTTACAATAGCCATGACATGGAAGCAACCTAAATGCCCATCAACAGATGAATGGATAAGAAGATGTGGCACATATATACAACGGAATATTAGCCATAAAAAGGAATGAAATGGAGCTATATGTAATGAGGTGGATAGACCTAGATTCTGTCATACAGAGTGAAGTAAGCCAGAAAGAGAAAAACAAATATTGTATGCTAACTCATATATACGGAATCTAAAAAAAAAAAAAAAAAAAGTGGTACTGATGAACCCAGTGACAGGGGAAGAATAAGGATGCAGATGCAGAGAATGGACTTGAGGACACGGGGCTGGGGGGAGCGGGGGGCGAGGGGGAAGCTGGGACAAAGTGAGAGAGTAGCATAGACATAAATATACTACCAACTGTAAAACAGATATCTAGCGGGAAGTTGCAGTATAACAAAGGGAGATCAACTTGATGATGGGTGATGCCTTAGAGGGCCAGGACAGGGAGAGTGGGAAGGAGTTGTGGGAGGGAGGGGATTTGGGGGTATATGTATAAATACAGCTGATTCACTTTGGTGTACCTCAAAAGCTGGTACAAGAGTGTAAAGCAATTATTTTCCAATAAGGAGCTTAAAAAAATTAGTCAAAAAGACAATCAAGGGATATTATGAGGGTATGTTTACAGTGATACAACTGTTCTACATATTGATTCTGGTATTGATTACACAATGGTATGCCTTTATCAGAATTCTTTGAACACTATAGCAAAGCAAGTAAATTTTACTGTATGTAAATTTGTCAATATATTTGAATAGGTACTTCCAAAAAGAGATATGTAAGCCAGTAAGCACATGAAAAGATGTTCAACTCAATTACAATTAGGACAATGCAAGTTAAAACCACTATACACCTAATATAATTGCTAAAGTTAAAAAGACTAAAAACACCTAGTGTTGTCAAAAATATTGTGAAGCAAATGGAATTTTCACTCACTGCTGTTCAAAATATAAAATGGTACAATCAGCTTAGAAAACAGGCAGTTTCACATAGAATTGCATATACAATTATCACATGACACAGTAGTTCAACACATGGGTATTTACTCAAGAGAATAAAATAAAATTAAAACTACGTTCATGGAAATTCTTATACTTAAATAAGCACAGCGCCTTTATTCATATTGGCCCCAAACTGCAAAGAACTATGTCTATGGGCTAGTGAGTGGATTAACAAATTTTGGTATATGCATATAACAGCACACAACTCAGCAATCAAAAGAAACAAACTACTGTATATGCACAACATGCTTGAGTTGCTAAAGCATGCCAGTACAAGCCAAATGCAGAGCCCATACTATAAAATTCCATTTATGTGCTAGACTAGGAATGGAGAAACTAATTTGTACTGATACAAAGCAGATTAGTGATTGCTAGGAGGTCAGTGGTGGGAGAACAGGGTATGAAGTGGGCTTTGGGGGATAGCAAAGGGCACAGGAAAACTCTCTTGGGTGATAAAAATATTTTATATCCTGACTGCAGTGGTGGTTATAGGAGTGTATATTTTTGTCAAAACTCATCAAACTGTATGTTTAAAACACATACATGATATTGTATGTATATTATATACCTTGGTAATATTGATTAAAATAGTATTTTTGTATTTTGCATGCTTTATATGTTTAGATAGGAATATCTATATAACTATGCAAAAGATACAAAGAACCAAAACGTTATTTTAATCAATATTATTTAGGTATATAATACATATTTCTAACACAGAAAAATTAACTAGCTTTTTTTACACTTAATGACATTGAAACTTTACTTCTAAGCGTGTTAATTTTCAGTATTTCCTTAAAAAGAATTGTGAACAATTTCAATCTCTTATAAACTACTTTTCCCTTCTCTCTTCTTCTCTAGCAAAAGGAACTACGAATGATGTTTAACCAAAGTGTTCTCTGCAGTGGCTCCTGCACACAGCAGACTAAAGTGTGACTGACTATGAGCTTTTAAATTTTTCTTTCACTAGATAAAATACCACAAATAACTTCTATTATAAGCAAGTTCATATTCACTGAATAAAATGGGGTATGGAGAGTTTTTCATGTGTCGATACTATTGTCTTCAAGGAAAACCAGATATGAAGCCCTGTAAAATCGCCAGGAGATCACTTTGTTTTGAGCAATACATGCTGCGATCTTTTAACCTGTTTTCATTGACATAATCTTTCCCAAACTTTGCCTTATTTAGTTGAAGCCCTATTGAAACTGGATGAAAACCAGTAAGAAAACAGGGGTATGGCAATGGAACAGGGTGACAGCCAGACATTCATTTGTCAAGTGTATTTGAATTTTTTTTTTTTTTTTGTAGTATTTCAGCTTGCTTTTGGCATCTGAGCTTGCATGGGCATTGGGACATATTTGTTCAATTGTTAGTTTTGTTTTCAGAAAATATACTACCATTGGAATAAATATGTCATAGATTTAGTGACTAAAGAGTAAAAAAAAAAAAGCAAAGTCAGGATTGTGCTCATTAGGGGCCTTTGGATATATAGGTGATTTTTTTAACATTATGGAGACAAATTTAGATATTAACACCTATATGAGAAATATGGACAAGAAGAAGGTACAAGGAGATTTACTAAAGCATTGTTGACAATATAAAAAATAGCAAAATCTAAATGTCCATTAATAGAAAAATGGATTTTATATGTTCATAGGTTTGAATATCATACTGTAGTTTAAATCAGCTGCATTTACTAATACGGAGAGTTTGTAAAACATAACAAAGATTGAAAAAATTTAAGAAGGATAATCATAAGATAATATATGAATTTTAAAAACCTGCCATGCAATACTAAATAATATTCACAGATATACACATAGAAAACTAAAAGAGACTACAAAAATCATTTATAAAAACTACAACCAATGAATTTAGTATAGTAGTTATTTAACACTGGTGAAGCAGAGTAGGAAATAAGAGATTTCAATAATTTTACATAAATAAACGAAGATGATAGAAATGACCTTGCTATAGAAAGGAAGTCAGGTATCATGACTTGTATTTGACAGAGACTCAAAGTAAAACAGAGGAGTGGGAAAGATTTATAGTAGGAAAAAGAAGAGAGAAGGCTTCAGGTATGCCCTGATTGAAAGCTGTTGGCATGGGAAGTGGGAGGAAGGCTAACTAAAATTGGGGTGTCCTATGTAATTGTTTAGGGGAGTATATTTGACTTTTCCTAGTTGGCCCTAAGTTGGAATGTGAGGGCAGAAATTAAGGAAGCTGTCAGTTATTCATGAAGTCCTGGCCATTTGGAGCTACTTGCTACAGGGGCTACTGTCTGTCTTCCTGGATCAGCTGCTGCAGATAAAGGTTTGGTTTTGTGGACTGGTTGCTAAAGGTTATGGGTGAGAGTTTTATTTTTATATATTGTCTGACCATTAACCATTTGTCTATTCAGTCCCTCAATTTGTAAGTTTTTATTTATTCAGGAAGACTCACACTATTCATATAAGACAAAATGTAATTCCATGAACAAATACTTAAAGTGACAAGAAGCATACATTTATATTAATAAAAATAAAATCTAAAATTAAGATATTATAACCATGTATGTTTCGCTATTTTTTGGCATTTGCTGAAGGTTATCACATATGCTTGTATGTATAAGCACAATTCCTAAGCTAAAACTCTACATGTGTTTCCAAAATGCTGATTCTTAAAACATACAGCCCAACATAGTTTTGGCATTCTTAATGCACACTATTATATGACTAAAAATAAAATGTAATCAATACATATTTTCATAACTGAACACTGTAATTGGGGCTGGACAATGAAAGTAATATATTTATCAACACTATTTTCTATTTTTTTATCTTCAGTATTTTAATTTATGAGGCAGAAGTCTCTGATATTAACTATTTTAAATAGCTGTTAAAACAAATAATTGTCTTGCCCCTTAGCTAGTATAGTATGAGTGTTGATACACAGTAGTACCAAAATAGTAGTATCTCTTGTGAAAAAAGAAACATGGACAATTCTGGTGTAATAAATACTACTTTTAGGAGCCAAAGTTATCTACTTCTAAAATAGATTGGTGTTTCCTTGAAAGAAGTCATATTATTATCAAGCTGAGGCACAAGTTTAACTTCATATCCGGTAGAATGTTACAGCCCATTTTGATTTCTTACTTGACTTCATTTTGATGTTGCAAACTTACCTTAGAGAAGAAATACCAGGGGTTGTTATTGAGGAAATCATTATATTTTACAGAGGAGCTGACTGATTTTGGAAAGGGGCATGAAAATTTATTAATGGTCTGGCTTTTTTCTTATAATCCATTTCTGATATTTGGTATGATTGAAGAGATAACTATGGATGACTGTTATCAGGATTTTGTGAAGTTTTTGCTGGTTCCATTTTTAGGAGAACAGTGCCCTAGTCATCCAAATGGCATTAACAGGGATTGAAAATTATCTCCTTCCCATTCAGCTTCAAAATCAGGTCAGGTTGTTCTGTAAATGAAAACCCAACTGAAGCAGTTTCTCTTATCCTCTTCTTCAGCTAAATCAAGATCTAGACTTCAAAGCTAAAAATGTAGTTTTTTCCAGGAGCAATACAATCAGTGCAGAAAAAAGTAAAACTCACAGATCAGCCTCTTCAAACTTTGAAACTAAGATGAAAAGACCCATTTAAATCTCATGGTCAGTGAAATGCCATACCAACCATAGAAATTTGATTCATAGGTACAATTTTCTGTGACATATTTGTTTTAAGAGTAGTGGGCTTAGTCATGCAGTCATTAAACTGAGATAATCTGAATGAAATTTTTAAAAACAAAGGTTAAGATACTTGCTGCAGGTCCATTCTAAAGTTGCAACTTATCTCAATAAATATGTGTCCTTTATGTGTCAGAGTTGGCCTGCAAAAATCTTCCAAAATCTGTTTCAAGGAACACTTTATATACCTGTGCACCACTGCTGAGTGATTGTCTTGTAAATCTAAAGACTGACTACATTTCTATTTTATTCCTCATGTAGAAAAAGAGAAATCTTTTTAATTAACATGTAGATCATCTTTTTTTGAATCTCAGGAAAATATGAGAAATAATACTTAAAAAATGCCTATATCCTTAAGAACGTCAAGTTCAGTATGGAAGAAAATTCATAAATTCACAGTTCATAATCTATATGCTATACTTTTCTAAATGGTGTGCTAGAGTTTAGGGTACCACTGATAAGAAAATAACCAACTCTTTAGTAGAATTGATTAAGGCATTACAGGGAAAGCAACATTTAATGTGAATTTAGAATTATGAAAAAAGAGAACAATAGACAAAGAAAAGGGAAAAAAAGAAGAACCTTTAGGCAGAGGCAAGAGAATGTTCCAGAAAGTGTGAAAGGATACAGTGTATTTGAGGAAGTTCAGTTAAGCTGGTGCATAACACTGAAGTCATAACATGTACAGGCAGGTACATGACATATCACTGAAGATATGTCATGATAGACCTTCCCTGAAAAGACAAAGAATCTGAACATTGGCTTGTTGGAAATGATCAGTCAATAAACATGACCATATTTAAAATTTATGTATTGGATTGGCCAAAAGTTTCATTCATGTTTTTTCCATAAGGTGGCTCTAGCAGCACTTATTTGTCTTTAACTTCACTCAAAATAATTTTGTTAGATTGTATGTGACAGCTGTCACATCAATGTGCATTCAAAAAACGACATCAAAATTGGTGAATTTCTATGTAGCCATTTTAATATTGAAGACAGAAGAAAAAAAGCAACATTTTTGTCATATTTTACCTTTCAAGAAAGGTAAAAATGCAATCAAAATGTAAAAAACGATTTGTGCAGTGTATGGAGAAGATGCTGTGACTGATCGAACGTGTCAAAAGTGGTTTGCGAAGTTTCGTGCTAGAGATTTCTGACTGGATGATGCTCTACTGTCGGGTAGACCAGTTGAAATTGACAGGGATCAAATCCAGACATTAATTGAGAACAATCAATGTTATATCACATAGGAGATAGCCAACATACTCAAAATATCCAAATCAAGCACTGAAAATCTTTTGCACCAGCTTGGTTATGTGAATCGCTTTGATGTTTGGGTTTCACATAAGTTAAAAGAAAAAAAACTTCTTGACCAAATATCAGCATGCGATTCTCTACTTAAATGTATTGAAAACATTCCGTTTTTAAAACAAGTTGTGATGGGCGATGAAAAGTGGATACTATACAATAATGTGGAATGGAAGAGATCGTAGGGCAAACGAAATGAACCACCATCAACGACACCAAAGGTCAGTCTTCATTGAGAGAAGGTGATGTTGTGTATATTGTGGAATTGCAAGGGAAAAACAAACAATCCAACAAGTACTGCTCCCAACTAGACCAAATGAAAGCAGTACTCGATGAAGTATCCAGAATTAGTCAACAGAAAATGCATAATCTTCCATTAGGATAACGCAAGACTGCATGTTTCTTTGATGACCAGGCAAAAATTATTACAGCTTAGCTGGGAAGTTCTGATTCATCTGCTATATTCACCAGACATTGCACCTTAGAATTTCCATTTATTTTGGTCTTTACAAAATTCTATTAATGGAAAAAAATTTCAATTCCCTGAGAGACTGTAAAAGGTAGCTGGAACAGTTCTTTGCCCAAAAAGATAAAAAGTTTTGGGAAGATGGAATTATGAAGTTGCCTGCAAAATGGCAGACGATAGTGCAACAAAAGGATGAATAGGTTGTTTAATAAAGTTCTTGGTGAAAATGAAAAATTTGTCTTTTATTTTTACTTAACAAAAGAGGCACTTTTTAGCAAATCCAATATTTATTTATTTATTTTAGGGTTTTTTTTCATGTGGATCACTTTTTTTTAAAGTTTTTATTGAATTTGTTACAATATTGCTTCTGTTTTATGTTTTGGGTTTTTTTTTTTTTGGCCATGAGGCATGTGGGATCTTAACTCCCGGACCAGGGATCGAGCCCACATCCCCTTCATTGGAAGGAGAAGTCTTAACCACTGGACCACCAGGGAAGTCCCATTTATTTATTTATTTATTTAGAAATTTTATTGAGACACAGTTAACATACAATAAACTGCATATATTTAGAGCATACAATTTGGTATCCCAATCTCCCAATTCATTCCCTCCCAACCCTCCCCGCTTTCCCCACTTGGTGTCCATATGTTCTCTACATCTCTGTCTCTATTTTCGCCTTGCAAACCAGTTGATTTGTACCATTTTTCTATAGTCTGCATGTATGTGTTAATATACAGTATTTGTTTTTCTCTTTCTGACTCACTTCACTCTGTATGACAGTCTCTAGGTCCATCCATGTCTCTACAAATGTCCCAGTTTCCTTGCTTTTTACAGCTGAGTAATATTCCATTGTATATATGTACCACATCTTTTTTATCCATTCATCTGTTGATGGACATTTAGGTTGCTTCCATGTCCTGGCTATTGGAAATAGTGTGGCAATGAACATGGGAGCGCATGTGTCTTTTTGAAATATGGTGTTCTCTGGGTATATGCCCAGTAGTGGGATTGCTGGGTCATATGGTAACTCTATTTTTAGTTTTGCAAGGAACCTCCATACTGTTTTCCATAGTGGTTGTATCAATTTACATTCCCACCAACAGTGCAAGAGTGTTCCCTTTTCTCCACACCCTCTCCAGCATTTACTGTTTGTAGATTTTCTGATGATGCCCATCCTGACCAGTGTGAGGTGATACCTCATTGTCATTTTGATTTGCATTTCTCTAATAATTAGTGATGTTGAGCAGCTTTTCATGTGCCTCTTGGCCATCCGTATGTCTTCTTTGGAGAAATGTCTATTTAGGTCTTCTGCCCATTTTTTGATTGGGTTGTTTTTTTGATATTGAGCTGTGTAAACTGTTTACATATTTTGGAGATTAATCCTTTGTCTGTTGATTCGTTTGCAAATATTTTCTCCCATTCTGAGGGTTGTCTTTTCGTCTTGCTTATAGTTTCCTTTGCTGTGCAGAAACTTTGAAGTTTCATTAGGTCCCACTTATTTATTTTTGTTTTTATTTCCATTACTCTAGGGGGTGGATCAAAAAAGATCTTGCTGTTATTTACATCAAAGAGTGTTCTTCCTATGTTTTCCTCTAGGAGTTTTATAGAGTCTGGCCTTACATTTAGGTCTTTAATCCATTTTGAGTTTAGTTTTGTGTATGGCGCTAGGGAGTGTTCTAATCTCATTCTTTTACATGTAGCTGTCCAGTTTTCCCAGTACCATTTATTGAAGAGGCTGCCTTTTTTACATTGTATATCCTTGCCTCCTTTGTCATAGATTAGTTGACCATAGTTTATCTCTGGGCTTTCTATTCTGTTCCATTGATCCATATTTCTGGTTCTGTGCCAGTACCATACTGTCTTGATCACCGTAGCCTTGTAGCATAGCCTGAAGTCAGGAAGCCTGATTCCACCAACTGCATTTTTCCTTCTCAAGATTGTTTTGGCTCTTTGGGGTCTTTTGAGTTTGCATACAAATCGTAAAATTTCTTGTTCTAGTTCTGTGAAAAATGCCATTGGTAATTTGATCAGGATTGCATGGAATCTGTAAATTGCTTTGGGTAGGATAGTCATTTTCACAATGTTGATTATTCCAATCCAAGAACATGGTATGTCCCTCCATCTGTTTGTGTCGTCTTTGATTTCTTTCATGAGTGTCTTATAGTTTTCTGAGTACAGGTCTTTTACCTCCTTGCTTAGGTTTCTTCCTAGGTATTTTATTCTTTTTGTTGCTGTGGTGAATGGGATTGTTTCCTTAATTTCTCTTTCTGATCTTTCATTGTTAGTGTATAGATGTGCAAGAGATTTCTGTGTGTTAGTTTTGTATCCTGCAAATTTACCAAATTCATTTATTAGCTCAAGTAGTTTTCTGGTGGCATCTTTAGGATTTTCTATGTATAATATGTCATCTGCAAAAAGTGACAGTTTTACTTCTTTTCCAATTTGGATTCCTTTTATTTCTTTTTCTTCTCTGACTGCTGTGGCAAGGACTTCCAAAACTATGTTGAATAGTAGTGGTGAGAGTGGACATCCTTGTCTTGTTCCTGATCTTAGAGGGAATGCTTGCAGTTCTTTACCATTGAGAAAGATATTTGCTGTGGGTTTTTGCATATGGCCTTTATTATGTTGAGGTAGGTTCCCTCTATGCCCACCTTCTGGAGAGTTTTTATCATAAATGGATGTTGAGTTTTGTCAAAAGCTTTTTCTGCATCTATTGAGATGATCATGCGGTTTTTATCCTTCAGTTTGTTAATATGGTGCATCACATTGATTGATTTGCGTATATTGAAGAATCCTTGCATTCCAGGGATAAACCCCACTTGATCATGGTGTATGATCCTTTGACTGTGTTGTTGGACTCTGTTGGCTAGTATTTTGTTGAGGATTTGTGCATCTAAATTCATCAGTGATATTGGTCTGTAATTTTCTTTTTTTGTAGTATCTTTGTCTGGTTTTGGTATCAGGGTGATGGTGGCCTCATAAAATGAGTTTGGGAGTGTTCCTTCCTCTGCAATGTTTTGGAAGAGTTTGAGAAGGATGGGTGTTAGCTCTTCTCTAAATGTTTGATAAAATTCACCTGTGAATCTATCTGGTCCTGGACTTTTGTTTGTTGAGAGATTTTTAATCACAGTTTCAATTTCATTCCTTGTGACTGGTCTGTTCATATTTTCTATTTCTTCCTGATTCAGTCTTGGAAGGTTATACCTTTCTAAGCATCTGTCCATTTCATCCAGGTTGTCGATTTAATTGGCATATAGTTGCTTGTAGTAGTCTCTTATGGTGCTTTTTATTTCTGCGGTGTCTGTTGTAACTTCTCCTGTTTCCTTTCTAATTATATTGGTTTGAGTCCTCTCCCTCTTTTTCTTGATGAGTCTTGCTAGAGGTTTATCTATTTTATTTATCTTCTCAAAGAACCAGCTTTTAGTTTTATTGACTTATTGCTATTGTTTTCTTTGTTTCTATTTCATTTATTTCTGCTCTGATCTTTATGATTTCTCTGCGTCTACTCACTTTGGGTTTTGTTTGCTCTTCTTTCTCTAGTTTCTTTAGGTGTAAGGTTAGATTGTTTATTTGGGTTTTTCTTGTTTCTTGAGGTAGGACTATATTGCTATAAACTTCCCTCTTAGAACTGCCTTTGCTGCATCCCATAGGTTTTGGGTTGTTGTGTTTTCATTGTCACTTGTCTCTAGGTATTTTTTGATTTCCTCTTTGATTTCTTCAGTGATCCTTTGGTTATTTAGTAGCGTATTGTTTAGCCTCCATGTGCCTATGTTTTTTACAGTTTTTTTCCTATAACTGATTTCTAATCTCATCACATTGTGGTTGGAAAAGATGCTTGATATGGTTTCAATTTTCCTGAATTTACCAAGGCGTGATTTATGACCCAAAATGTGATCTATCCTGCAGAATGTTCCATGCGCACTGGAGAAGAATGTGTAATCTGCTGTTTTTGGATATAATGTCCTGTAGATATCTATTAAATCAAGCTGATTTATTGTGTCATTTAAAGCTTGTGTTTCCTTATTAATTTTCTGTGTGGATGATCTGTCCATTGGTGTCAGTGGGGTGTTAAAGTCCCCCACTATGATTGTGTTCCTGTCGACTTCCTCTTTCATAGTTGTTAGCATTTGCCTTACGTATTGAGGTGCTCCTATATTGGGTGCACATATATTTATAATTGTTATCTCTTCTTCTTGGATTGATCCCTTGATCTTTATGTAGTGTCCTTTCTTGTTTCTTGTAACATTTTTTATTTTAAAGTCTATTTGATCTGATATGAGTATCACTACTCCAGCGTTCTTTTGATTTCCATTTGCATGGAATATCTTTTTCCATCCCCTCACTTTCAGTCTGTATGTGTCCCTAGGTCTGAAGTGAGTCTCTTGGAGACAGCATATATATAGGTCTTGTGTTTGTATCCATTCAGCCAGTGTGTGTCTTCTGGTTGGTGCATTTAGTCCATTTACATTCAAGGTAATTATTGATATGTATGTTCCTAGTACCATTTTCGTAACTGTTTTGTTTATGTTTTTGTAGGTTCTTTTCTTCTCTTATGTTTCCCACTTAGAGGAGTTCCTTTAGCATTTGTTGTAGGGCTGGTTTGGTGGTGCTGAATTCTCTTAGCTGTTGCTTGTCTGTAAAGCTTTTGATTTCTCTATCGAATCTGAATGAGATCCTTGCTGGGTAGAGTATTCTTGGTTGTAAGTTCTTCTCTTTCATCACTTGAAGTATATCATGCCACTCCCTTCTGGCTTGCAGAGTTTCTGCTGAGAAATCAGCTTTTAACCTTATGGGAATTCCCTTGCATGTTATTTGTTGTTTTTCCCTTGTTGCTTTTAATAACTTTTCTCTGTCTTTAATTTTTGTCAGTTTGACTACCATACGTCTTGGTGTGTTTCTCTTTGCATTTATCCTGCCTGGGACTCTCTGCACTTCCTGGACTTGGGTAGCTATTTCCTTTCCCATGTTAGGGAAGTTTTAGACTATAATCTCTTCCAGTATCTTCTTGGGTGCTTTCTCTCTCTCTTCTCCTTCTGGGACCCCTATAATGTGAATGTTGGTGCATTTAACATTGTCCCAGAGGTCTCCCAATATTTATTTTTTAAAAGATAATTGATAGTAGTGTCATGAGCTATGAGTGGAGAATGAGCTGTGAGAAGGAGAAATAAGTGGCAGGAAGTTGATAATGAGGCTGCTTCAGGATGGATCATCTAATTCAAAAGCCTATTAGGCAGGGAGGAAGTAATAATGCAGCCTTCATTTCTGAGGTTGCAATTAATGATTGATTAGTCATGAATGGGGGGGGGAAGAAATTGGAGATTAAAATTCTACTTTAGGTAAGGACAGTGGTACAAATTATCAAATGGAGGGATATTATAGGAGAAGCAGATTGAGGAGGCTGGGATAGAGAATGACAGTAGAAATAAATGAGATCTTTGTACCAGTGGTGATTTTGAAATTCCTAAAGGATGCTCATTAGTCATACAGGTTTGTGTCTTAACCCATAAATCCATAAATTCAGTAGTTGGTGTTCTGTCAGCTGAGGAGCTCACCCAGAAACAGTTTAACAAATGAGAAAAGGAAAGGTTAAGAATAAAATTCTAAGGAGCTATGAAGCAATTGAAGGGGTAAGAAGGAAGAGGATTCAAAGAGGAACACTAAGAAAAAGTCTTACAATTATAAGCTGTTGCTGGTGTTCATAGTGTTCTAAAAGCCCAAAGAGATCATTTCCAAAAGTTCAGAGTCAACTCTTTCAAGTGACAGCACATGTATCAGAATGTCACCATGTTAATACTTTCATGGATGATTTGTTGACTTTTGTTATTTTTTCAGACACCCAGGTGAAGATTATGTACTTAATTAAAATGCCAATACTTTCAAAATGTCATTTTTCGGGGGCTTCCCTGGTGGCATAGTGGTTAAGAATCCACCTGCCAGTGCAGGGGACGTGGGTTCGACCCCTGGGCCAGGAAGATCCCACATGCCACAGAGCAACTAAGCCTGTGTGCCACAACTACTGAGCCCACGTGCCGCAACTACTGAAGCCCATGTGCCTAGAGCCTGTGCTCCACAACAAGAGAAGCCACCACAATGAGAAACCAGCACACTGAAATGAAGAGAATCCCCCACTCTCCACGACTATAGGACGCCTGTGTGTAGCAACAAAGACCCTACACAGGCAAAAATAAAATACATTAATTAATAAATAATAAAATAAATCTTTAAAAAATGTATTTTTCTTTTATCTTGTACATATAAAAAATGAATGTTGCATTTAACTTTTTTGTTTTTAACTTAGTTCTGTATCAGTTTTAGATTGCTTTTGAATAAGTAACAGAATACTAAAAATTATGACAATCACTCAAAGATTTAATTTCTCATATTAAAAAAATGAATGTAGGGACTTCCCTGGTGGTGCAGTGGTTAAGACTCTGTGCTCCCAATGCAGCGGGTCTGGGTCCAATCCCTGGTCAGGGAACTATATCCCACATGCATGCCACAACTAAGAGTTCTAATGCCACAACTAAGGAGCCCACCTGCTGCAACTAAGACCTGGCACAACCAAATAACTAACTAACTAACTAAATAAATAGTTAAAAAAATGAATGTAGCCCTCTGTGGGCTCCTACCTTAGCTTTACAGCCTGTTGGATCTGCCTCTTTCATCAAACAGCTTACTTTACCATCTTACCATGTGGCATCCATTGTCAAGGTCAAGATGGCTGCTGAATTTCTGGTTATAAAATCTTAATATCCAGTCTAATAAGAAAAGAGAAAAGAAAAGAAAAGAGGGGTAAAAATGATGTTCCTCTCAGTTGATCAGATCCTTTGAAAGATACTTCCTAGAATTCCTTCCCAACACCTATGTTTTCTGGACCACATCTAGGTTCAAAAGAGATTGGAAATGTAGCACTTATTTCTAGCAACAATAGACCCAGATAAAATTTGGAATCTGGTAAAGATAATGGATGTTTTGTAGGTTGTTACCTATCCTTGCCATAAGCTTCTAATATATGGAAGAGTTTGGCTGAGTTGAAAAAAATATGTTTAAAAAATTCAAATGTGGTCCCTTCCTTTCATCAAACAACTAATAGTCAAGTAGAAAATCATATATAAAAGCAAAATATAAAAACAGTATTTTTGCCATTAAGAAGATATGTACCAAGTGCAATGGGTTATAGTGGAGAATGTAATTCCTGATGGAATGCAAATTTTCTAGGTGGCTAAGACTAGGGCAGGATACAAGAGGATGGAAAACTCATGGGCAGAGAAAATATGTTTTGGTGAAAGCACCAAAAATAGCATGGTGAGAATAACACTGGGCCTCAGAAATTGAAATAGCAAATTCAAACTGACAATGAAACCTTAGAGAGATTTACTTATAAAGAGAAATTCAGACAGTTGGGTACATGGAAGAATACTTTTAGGTCCTGAGAATCAACTAGTGAGGAATTTTACATGAAAGCTACTCCTCAAAACTGCAAGGCAAGTTCTTATTAAAGGTGTGAGTGTCACCTATACTCAATTTGTTACTTTTTTAGAAATCCTTATGCTTCTCTAAGAAATGAATTGTCATAAATAGTGTGTAAAAGAAGAAGAGAAAGAAGTATGCTGCTTTATAAATCTTCAAGTATTCAATTAGATAAGTTTAATTTTTGAAGAGGGCAAAATACAAAATGTATTTTAGGTGTATATTAAATTTTATTCAAAATGAACATTCAAAAGCTGTGTTTAGAGAAATTTAAAACACCTGATTGAAACAACTGATGTTTAATCAAGAAGGTTTTTTGTACGATGTGCAATTTGGTTTTCTGAATTATGTTTTAGAGACACTTGCCCTTTGATAATGGTTACTATTTTAGGTATTTTATTAAATTATTGGTTTTCTGATGTTATTTCATGTATTATGTGTTTTGATCAGATATTAATACTAGCATTTACATTTTCTAACTTGCTTAACCTTACAAACCTCTGTAATAGATATCATTATGGATAAAATTTCATAGACAAGAAAATGTAAACACTGTATGAATATTCTAGCCTTTGCTTTCAAGGAATAGGGAGATATCACTTTCTAAATAGGGTAATTATTAGCTATTTGTAAACCCTGCCACTCACCACACAGACTGCACCAGGATATTTTATAGAAATATGAAAGTTATTTCTTTCCATGAATTAGCTTGATTTTTGAAAACAATTTCAATGATTCTTTCCAAATCCAGAGGAACAGAGTTACATAATGATGAAATCAGCATAGTCTTTTAAACCTCAGAGTTAAAACAGTGTTCCTATTCTCAGTTAAAATAGTACTTATCCAAACAGGTTTATGGAGTCCTAACTTCTCTCTCCTGCGTGTCTTTTTCCTAGAATGTTTTGCCTATTTGGGGCACACTTCTTTATTGGGGCACATAGAATCCTAAAGCCCTTTGCTTATAAAGTGGCACACACTGGGTATCATAGGTTGTTTCTGTAACAACATATAAGCAGCCTCTAAGAAGCTGATGCAAAATCTAGAGAATGAAGATTTACATGATATTCACAGTAGAATTGAGCACTACTTGGGATATTGCAAGTAAAGGAGAAAAAGCCATAGGATTTTTTTGAAAAGCCACTTTTTTTTTTTATTTTTTTATTTTAGCAAAGCATTTTGGAAACAACTTTCAGACTCGAAGAGGCTATGGCTACCTTGTTTGTAGCTGCCAATTCTACTTTCTCCCCTTCTTTTCTGATTCCTTTACAAATCTAGAGAGCTCTAATGCTTCAAAAGAAAATTGTATCATTTATTGGCCTTAGGTGTGATGTGGCAGGAGCATCAATAGATTTTTATCTTCCCACTGTTGGGACCATTAAAACTTCAAAATCAAAACTGCTTTAAACAGAATGTATCAATTTCCAAGATATAATTTTTCAAGTTTGTTGGAACATTACTGAAATAAATTACCTTAAGCCAGGGTATGCTAGAGTGTATTTTTTTTTTGTTTCAATAACATTATTTTTATTGAAATGGGGTTTGTTCCAAAGGTAATAATAACAAAGCTATTGTTAACAATGATGGATGGACTGACTTTTTAAAAAGTAATCAGAGACCCTTTGTTTCATTTTTCTAATGCTGCCCTGTCCACATGCAACTGTTTAAATTTAAATCCTTTAAAATTAAGTTCCTCCATCACACTAGCCATATTTCAAGTGCTCAAAAGTCACATGTGGCCAGTAGCTACCATAATCAACAGTGCAGATCTAGAACATTTCTATCACTGCAGAAGGGACTTTTGGACAGCAGAAGTCCAGTGGATTCTTGTTTCATAGGCAGAATCTTGAGCATAATTACAGGATGATGACAACTCAGTTACAATTCCTATTCATGAACTCTTTTCTGATGAGTGAGAGTCCATCTCCTTTGTGAGTAAAGGTTAATTATTCCAACTAGACATAAATAGTTAATAATACTTTTAACAGCTTTACATTGTAATTACAAGCAAGAGAGAGGTACATGAAACATGTTTGCATTTATTTTGTATTTTATTTTATTTTATCTTTTAATTAAAAAAAAATTTTTTTTTTGGCCATGCCACGCATCTTGTAAGATCTTAGTTCCCTGACCAGGGATTGAATCCGGGCCCCCAGCAGTGATAACACGGAGTCCTGACCACTGAACTGCCAGGGAATTCCCAGTTTGCATTTATTTTAATTTAAAAAAAATTTTATTGAGGTGTAGTTGATTTACAATATTATATTAGTTTCAGGTGTACAACATAGTGATCCAAACTTTTTATAGATTATACTCCATTTAAAGTTGTTACAAAGTAATGGCTATTTTTCCTTTGCTGCACAATACATCCTTGTAGCTTATTTATTTTATACATAGTAGTTTGTACCTCTTATTCCCTTACCCTTATGTTGCCCCTCCCCTTCCCTCTCGCATTGGTAATGACTAGTTTCTTTTTTTAAAAAAATTTTTTAAAGCTTTGTTATTTCTTTATTTTTGGCTGCATTAGGTCTTTGTTGCTGAGCATGGGCTGTCTCTAGTTGTGGCGGGCTTCTCATTGCGGTAAGAGTGTATTTTTCTTAAACTCCATCTGAGAATGTTAGTTAATTAAGAACTTGAAAGGCAGTTAGGTGTAGAAAATGATTTTAGACTTGGAGCATGAATGTTAGAGTCAGACAGGTGTGCAAATAAATTTTTGCTCAACTGAGTATTGTGTACTCTTAAAACCTTTCCATTTCTGGAGCTTGATAAAATGCAAATGACACTTTGCGTGACAGTTAAGAGGATTAAAATAGGTCATGGACAGAGAAGGCTGATCACGTTGATTCTCTGTAAAATAATATTTATTGTGCCTGTTTGAAGTGCAATAGTACTGTGGTAACGCTAGATAGATCCTGGAAAACTACTTAGGATACTTCAAATAAGCATCTATGTACTCTGTTTACCCTGTGCCAGGCATTGTATTACCTCCTGGATTTTCAGAGAAAGCAAAGACCCAGCCTCCATTATTGAAGACTATCCACTCTAATGGGGTAAGCAAACAAATAAACAGGTTGCTTCACCACAGTTTGGTAATTTGTACCCCTGTACTTAAGATGTCATTTTTTAAATCTAGCCACTTTCATGATGTTTTTTTCTTGCATTTGTTTTTTAAACAAATTCATAATTTGATTATGATGTATCTAAGCATTGTTTTCTTAGAATTTATCCTGTTTGGGCCACTTCTTGAATTTCTTGAATCTGTAAATTTTGTAAATTTATATATTTTACTTAACTTGATAAGTTTTCAATCATTAATTCTTCAAATAGTTTTTTTTTCTCCTCTGCTTCTGCAAAAGCAATTACCTATGTGTTAGTTTTTAAAAATTTTCCTACAAGTTACAGAGGATCTGTCCATTTTTTGAAAAATCAGTTTTTCTCTCTATAAATCTGATGATTTCTATTGGTGTAATTTCAAGTCTAATGATTCTTTTTTTTTTTTTTTCTGGCTTTTCAGAGATTCTAGGTGTAAGGACCAGAAATCTGTGGGGTTTTCAGCTCTTTGAGATATAATTTACATATCACACAATTCATTTAAAGTTGAATAAATGTTTATGGAGTTGTACAACTGTCACTTTATCAATTTTAGAAGATTTCATCACCCCAAAAAGAAACGTCATATCCTTTAGCCCCAATTTTATCTCCTAATTATCCTATGTGCCCCAGACCTAGGTAACCACTAATCAACTGTCTGTCTTCATAGAGGAAACTATTCTGAATATTTTACATAATATATGTGGTCTTTTGTGATGACTTATTTCACTAATCATAATGTTTTCAAGGTTCATCCATGGTGTAGCATGTGGAGTACTTCCTTCTTTTATAGTTATGTAGCACGTTTTATTTGTTTATTCTTCAGTTGATGGACACTGCAGGAAATTATTTATGTCGAGTTTCTCGGCTATTTATTCTCAGTTAGATTCCTGGGTTTTGTTATACATTCCCATTTGTTGGCATTCCTGGAGAAATCAGACCATTTAGTTTCATCCCTTTGAGCATCCACTGGGGGATGGGGGATTGTACAGAAGTGTTGTTTGTCATATAAAGTAAAATCACAGGGAGAACACAGGCATAGGCCCTATACGAATGTTGTTCAAATCCAGCCCAATTCCTGTTGAGTTTGTTGTTCTCAGCACATTTGGAAAAACTTTGCTATGGGTCACCACTGAAACCAGATGTGACTATAAGTCAGTCACATAAGAACATATACTATATGATTCCACTTATGAGGTATCTAAAATATTCAATTTCAAAGAATCAAAGAGTAGAATGATGGTTCTCCCTTCTATTTTCCCCACATTCTCAACCCAGACTTAAAAGATCTTTTAACTTTACCTCTGTTATTCAGTTCTGAAACAATAGGTAAGTGTCCTACCTTATTTAGGGAAGCCTGTACAAAAGATTCCACTTATTTTTTTCTCAGTCTTATCAGAAAAGGGACATAAAATCTCAAAAGATAAATTACGATTTTGCCAAAACACAGTTCATTATTTAGGGAATGACTTATCTAAGGAGAGAAAAGCACTCTCCTGACAGACTAAATACTATTAAAACTTACCATGGACCCTACACACACACACACACACACACACACACATGCACACACATACACACACACACACACACAGTGTTACCCCTTGCTCAAAAAATTATACTTTCCTTACCAACCACAATCATCTGGAAATGTTGCAAGGATCAATAGCATACTTAAATTAAAATCAGCAAAACTTTTGGAAATCCTTGAGTTCCCTTGGCCAAAGGTACTAGTACTACACCTTAAAGCTATTTGAGCCATGGTTGAAGGGACATATCAGTTATCCACTAATGAATTGGTAGCTGGAAGGCCATGCCTTTAGGGGGAGTTATCTCTGACACTAGACTCTGCCCTACAGCATGCAGACATGGCAAAATACTGAAAGAAGTTCATGTACTATATCCATGTACGGTACACATAAAGGCTGCCTTTCTACATCTTCCTAAATAGACTCTTCATGAATGTCAACTAAGAGATTTCATCTGTTGGAGGAGAGATCAGAGAAAATATGCTCTTGAACCTTATCAGGAGAGACTTTATCAGGTATTGGGAAGAACAAATATAGCAGGGAAACTCCAGGGAATCAAACCTTAGGTTTGAATTTCACAACTGAGAAGAAATTTCAGTTTTTTCACAACTGGACATCTACTCCAATAGGGAACCTCAAGCTGAGAATTAGCAGAGATCCCTTAGAAGCAGCCAATCTTTGAAAGCAGACAGCCGATCCAAGATCTTTGGAACAAGTGAATGACTTCAAATAGTAAACAACTTCTTCCAAAGATGTGTGACCAACAATAATATCTAATTCCTTTTTTCTCTTTGACATGCTTGATCATAATCTTTCTTCTCATTTCCTATAGAACCCTGGTTGTCTTTCACTCATAGTAACCCTTTTCCTCCTTTCTTTCCTCCTTACGATAATTGTTAATTTAGAACATTCTAATGCCACTGCCTTCAGTCTTGCTGACAGCTAAATCTGCCATTTATCACAAGGCCCTAATGATAAATAAAAAACCTCTGGGCAATGCTGGACTCATCAAATGAGACCACAGGGAATCACAGACAATGGCATTTCTATTTTAACTTAACATGGACAAATGATGTTACACTAATCAAACCACTGTTTTGTTAGTGTCTCTCTCTCTCCCAGAAAAAGAACAAACTATTACAATCTATTGATCAGACCACAGGCAGTTCTAAAGTTGAATTCAACAAGCTCCATAGAACAACGGGCAAATACTTGCCATCTGGAAAAATTTAACAGAAGTCCATATATGTAACCCAGCTAACATAAGGCCTTTGTTCCAGTCTTGCATTGTGAACAACTCTGTTTTTTTTTTTCCCTATATCTCCACATGTCTCTATTGGATACTGTTTCCTTTGATGCCCTGGCACCTATCCAGTTTGCCCATAATAACACCTCATGCCCATTAGGAATAATATTCCAAGACTTGTCTATACACGAAGATCCTATTTTTATAAATCACCAAGTCTAGAAATTGTAGCTTAGATTTAAGCTCCACAATGAGGCCACCCCTGATTACTCAGGCAGTCTACCTGGGGGAATTACTGACATTATTTATGCAAAGAATCAGAACAGTGTTCCCATCACTAGTATGCATAGAAACAGAAAAGACTGTAAGAAACATATCACTAAGTCTGGGAGAAGTTAATGATATCATCTCTGCCTTACCTGGAAAAATGATCAGTCTCAACTCACTGGCTTAAGCAATGATGGACAATCACATCTCTCTAGATTGCTTTGTTGGCTAGATGTGGTGGCATCTGTGCCTTTACAATATTTCTTGCTGTGCTTGGATCAATGGAACAGACAAGGCAGAACATGCTCTGCATCACCTTAAGAAAAAAACTACTTGGTTCTCTAGGGTGTATCTTTATGGCCTATTGGATTTGTTTTCTTCACCTGGGTTGAGCAACTGGGGGTCCTTATTCTGAGGCATTTTATAGGGATTATTAATTTGTTTAAATTGTTTTCAGTGTTCAAGTTGCTGGTCCAGTCAATTCTAACCAGAGTCTTAAATGTTTCTGCGCTTCATGTTTCTCCTCAGATGATTGCTATGATGATGCAATAACAGAAATATCAAGGAGATCCTGTGATGAGAAATGACTATGGAAAAGACTGAACAATCTCTGAGTGGTAAAGATCTGTGTTACCGGCCATTCCTGAAGTGCTCAACTTCTCACAAGCTACAGAATGATCAAAAGAGGTAATGAGAGACTGTATATACAAATGGAAAGTTTCCAGATCACATATGAAAACAGAACTCTGACCCACAATTTCTGCAGCAACCAGTCCAGGAAGCCAAACTGTCCTTCCGCACCAGTTAACCCATATTGGTCAGAATTTGTTCAATAACTGCCAGCATCCCTAATTTTTGGCCCTGTCTCTACTGTGAGACCAAGCAGAAAACTGAGAATGCTTCTCAAACAAATCATATGAGATGCTTTGCTTCTACACAGAATACTGCCAGCTTCCCCTGGCCAATGATGCTTCAGAGCATACCTTCAGAGCAATCCTTCCCTTTTTTCACTCTAAAATTTTTCCACTACCTACCTTTGAACCTCTGCCAGACACAAACATGATGACTGATTCCCTTACTATAGCAAGCTCTGGACAAATAGCCTCAACGTATCCTCATTTGAGTGGTCTTCATTTATTTACATAAGATCTTTATTTTAAAAATTTCAAAATTTAAACTGGATAAAAATTCTTCTGACATTATAAACCAGTATCTGGAAAAAGATACAAAAAATAAGAAACCTTTGAATGGACTTCTTAGAGAAATATATCATATAAAATTTACAGTATTTTATCTGTTAGAATTGTATACTTTTCTATAAATATTATATATTCATACATAAATTGTATGTTGGACTCTCCTTACCAGTATTTTGAGGCTATATATATAGATACACACACACACAGTATGTATTTTTATATACACAACTATGTACTAAATGGTCACTTGGTTAAAAAAAACAGGCTATTTGTTCATGGATTGCTTTTTTATATCTTATTTAGTTTTTCTCTCCCCTGCAAGGGTTTACAAAAATTACAAGTAGAAACAAAATTTAAAACTTTAAAATAAAAAGTTGAGAGACATCTGTTTTATCTGTTTTGTGGGTTTGTTCATTCACTTAGCTTTTATTTATTTCCACCATTTTCTAAGAACTCTGTTTCCAAAAAAGAAAGGCAAAAAGACATGGCCCTGAATTTGATACCTCCAGACTTTAGTGAGGAGCCTATATATGTAATAAAAATCAGTGTGAAAATTACACTTTATAAAAAGGGAGTACATGCAATTCTAAAAGAACACATTGAGGGGAGGTATACTCTCCCCACAACATCAAATACGGCTTCATAAAAGGATTGATGCTTGAGTTCCATCCTTAAAAAATTAATAGAAGTTTCTAGGTGGAGAAAGAATGGAGAATATGACAGGTGCACAAATTAGAGTGTGCACATTAGTGGAGGTAGGAAAAAACCAGTGCTTTCAGTGAGAAGTTAGTATGTCAGTGTGGCTATACATAAAACACGGTGGGGAATGTGGAAAACCTAGTCTAGGAAAATATGTAGTTGATTTACGAAGGACCTCACATGCTGTGTTAACACTTTATCTTAAAGGAAATATAGAGTCATTAATGCTTTTGAAGCAGGTATACAACACATTTTTCTCTGTTAGAATATATTGCTAAAATTGGATAGTGATTAGAAATGCAGAATCTGAGAGACCTCAATTTATATCTGCATTAGGCAGAACAATGGTGCCCCAGAGATGTATATGTTCTAATCCCTAGAACCTTTGATTGTGTTAGGTTACATGGAAAGAGGTAATTAAGGTTGCTAATCAACTGACCTTAAAATGAGAGCTTATTCTGTATTACTCAGATGGGCCCAATGTAATCACAAGGGTCCTTTAAATGTGGAAGAGGGGAGCAGAAGAGTTAGCATCAGAATAAGTGCAATGTAAGAAAGACTTGATGAGCCTTACTGCCTTTGCAGATGGAAAAGGGTATAAGCTACAGGATGAGGGCAGTCTCTACAGACTTGAAAGGCAAAAAAATAGATTCTACTACAGATTCTCAACCAACATCTTGATTTTAACCCACTGTGATCCATTTTGGACTTTCTAACCTGCAAAACTATAACACATATGGTATTGTTTTAAGCCACTAAGTTTATGGTAATTTCTTATATCAATAATAGGAAACTAAATACAATACATGATCCCATCTACTAGATATGTGTGACCTTTGGTAAATTACTGAATTATTTCCCCAATTGTAATACAAGAAGTGAATATTATACCTTTTTTCTTCCAGGAAAATTAAATAAGTTACAAAAAAACACTTTGCCTACTGTTGGTGTTATATAGTAGTAGGCAGGAGAAGTAGTATCAACTGTAGCATTATCTTTATCTTCATCATTATTGGACATTCTATGAATTAAATATTACACTGGTAAAAGAAGACAAATTTAAAATTTTCCCAATAGATCTTACGAGACACAAGTTAGATTCTAAACAAAGGTAGCGGTGGTGGGGTTGGTGAGAAGAGGATGATCTGAGAAGTATTTTAAGGAAGAATCAAGGACTTTTGGTGGTTAGAAATGGAGAGAGATGTAGAAGGAAGACTTTTATCTTCTACCTTGGGTGACTGAATGTATTTCACAAATAGCAACATGGTTTAATAAATCATACCACACTCTGATACACAGAGCCTGTATAACTCAGACTGAGAGCCACAAGAGAGGCTGTTTCATGCACAGCCTTTTTCTATATTTTCTTAAAGTATTACAGACATTAAATAACTCTGCTGAGCTGCAAGAAAAGCTGATCCAGTATCAGATAAACCCTGCTGTCCACTGCACATACTCTGCATGATCTTCAATAGCATCTTAAAATCTACCTATTAACTCCATTAACACATTTTTCTCTCTGGTAGCCTAACCCCCCACATCTTTAATAAAATGCTTGTCTGCACAGTGATCACACTGCCCTCTGCTAATTTGGGGTGCCTGAATGTTCTACCCTAATAATTATCTTCCCCCAAATAGCTTCCTTTTTAACCTAGGGTTTCAACAGCAGAATTTATTTGTTGCTATGGATTCTGGAAATACATCATTTTGTTAGCTCTTGAACCTAATCCTCTCCTTCCCATCAACAGGTACTCAGGTAGACATTTTCCTTTACCTCATTTCCTTGTTAACAAATACTTATACATTGAGAACATATCTGAAGTCCTGCTGAAATTAGTCCATGGACTTCTGCTGATTTTAATCTTTATAAATGATCTAGAGAGAGAAAATGACTGTGAACTAGCTGGAATTACTAATCAGCCAAAATTGCAGGGGAGGAGAGAAGTAGAGGAAGCTACAACCAAACACAGGTGGGGTTCAATATGCCCTGTAGCTAAGTGGGTATGTGGTAAATAAAACACAAAAGGGAACCTCATAAAGGGCTCTACATATTGGGCCTCAGTGATTAAGAGCTAAGTAATGCCAATCAGTTGAAATGCATGAAGTTTGGGTCATAATTATGGGTCAGTTACTCCAAAAGGGTAGGAACTGTGTGAAGCTTCAATTAGACCAGAAAAAAAGGGTAAGACCCACTGATACGGCACACTTGGAAACAGATTTGCATTTCAATTTGTTTTCACTTTCATAAAAAAGTACTGCTGAGAAAAGGAATAGAAATGAGATATCAGGATTTGCTGTCAGATTCATCTAATAAACTGGAGTGCGTGCATATGTGCACATGCATGTATATGTCTGGAGTTAAATGTACCATTTTATAAGTTTTGATACATGTATACACCCACATAACTAGCATATCTATCTGTCTATCTATCATCTATCTATCTATCTACCTATCTTTCCATCAGCCTAGAAAGTGTTCTTGAGTCCCCTTAAAAGCAATCTCCCTGTCTCCATAGGCAACCATAGTTCTTTTTTCTATCTCTACAGATTAGTATGGACTGTTCCAAAATTTCATATATATGGAATCCTACAGTATTCACTCTGCGTTTGGCCACTTCCACTCGGTTTCAGGCTTGAGATTCACGCACGCTGTGGGGTTTATTAGTACTTCGTATCACAATTTGTTTATCCATTCTCTGATTGATGGACACAGACTGTTTCCAGTTTGGGGCTATTGTTTAAAAAATGAAAACCTTCTATGAACTTTTTTGTGCAAATCTTTTTTTAAGGATGTATGTTTTAATTTATCTTACAGTTGGGTCATAGGGTTGGTATATATTTAACACTATAAAAAATAGACCAAAACATTGGCAAAGTAGTTGTACTAGTTTATATTCCTACAAGCAAAGACTGAGAGTTCCAACTAATCGATGCCCTTGCCAACATTTTGTGTTGTACATTTTTACATTTTAACTGTTCTATTTGATGTATAATGATTTTTCATTTTAAAATTTAATTGTATGTCTATGAAGACTAAACACATAAAGCACCTTTTGCCATGATTTAGGGCCACAAGACTTTTGATCAATATAATTATGTTATTTGTGTTTTCATTATTTATTAAAAGGGAGAGAAAACATATGTGTAGTACTTTGTCAGATATAAATATTGCAATTTTTTTCTAGTCTATAATTTGCATTTTCATATTTTTAACAATGTTTTTAGACAGAGGGGTTTTATGTCCAGTATCCTTTTTTTCTTCTTCTAAACAATGCTTTTTGCATTCTTAGAAATCTTTGCCTAGCCAAGGTCACAAAGATATTCTGTTATAGAGGCTTTCTTCTATGAGTTTTAGACTAATTTGTGTTTATATCTATGATACATCTGGAATTAAATTTTGTCCGTGATTTTTAAAAAATTTTTCTCTTTATGTTTAATTTTTTCATTCACATTTGTTGAACAGACTACCCTTCCTCTTTCAGTTGGTTTGGCACCTAGGTAGAAAAAATAAATAAATCAACAGGATACACGTTGGTCTATTTCTGGGGCCTCTATTCTGTTCTATTCATGACTTTGTCTATCCTTATACCAATAACACACTGGATAAGTTTACCTTTTTAGTGTAAGCCCTCCAACTTTAATATTATTTTCAAATTTGCATATAAAATTTTGTCTTTTTCTTTTCTGTGTTATCTCTTTTCTCTTTTATATAAATTCTAGAAATAACATGTCACGTTCTATCTTTAAAAAGTCTGTTTGGATTTTTGAGATTGCATTGAATTTATAGATCAATTTATAGAGACTGGCATCTTAATATTCAGTCCTCCAATCCACAAATATATCATATGTCTCTATTTACTTGTCTTCTTTAATTTCTCCTAGTAATGATTTGTATAATTTTCCACATAGAAATTTCACACATTTAAAAACTTTATTTCTAAGTATTTTATGTTTTCTGAGGCTAGTGTAAAAAGAATGTTCTATTTTTATTTTTAAAATTTTATTTCTGGTGTATAAGTTTCCTATCGAAGGACGGCAAACTGGGTGACTTAAAACATCACAAATATATTCTCTCACAGTTTTAGAGCATTGAAGGCTCAAATTAAGGTGTTAAAAGGGCCAGGCTCCCCCTGAAGGCTCTAAGGAAAAATCCTTCCTTGTCTCTCCACGTTTCTGGGGGCAGTGGGGTTCCTTGGTTGTGGACGCCTAACTCCAATCTCTGCTTCCATCTTCACATGGCCTTCTTTGTGTGTCCCTTGGTGTCCTCTCATCTTCTTATAAGGAAACGAATTGTAGGATTTAGCACCCACACTAATCACATTCTGAGGTCCCGAGTGGCATGCATTTGGGGGGAGGGACACCATTCAATATGTAAATTACATCAAGTATATGGAAATACAACTTATTTTGTTTAATGAGGTAGTGTCTTATGACCTTGCTAAATTCATTGACTGGATGCAGAAGTTGTTTTAAGGTTTTTAGGGTTTTCTTTTTACAGCTATGTCTGATGATCTGTAAATATAGTATTACATCTTTCACTTCAATCTATTTCTTTCATTTCTTTTTCTTCCCTTGTTGCCCTCAAGAAGACTTCCAGTACAATGCTAAGCAGAAGTAATAATCATAACCATCTTCTCCAATTTTAGGGAGAGGGCATTACAGATACTTTTTATCATATTAGGAAAGATTCTTTCTAGTCCTACTTTGCTGAATTTTTTAAAATGATGAATAGCTGTTAGATTTTGCCAAATGCTTTCATTTAACACATTTATGAAGATGAGCATATTTTTTCTTTAGTTTATTAATTAGATAAAGTACATTCACTGATTTTTTTTGTTATTAAAACACCTTGCATTTCTAAGATAAATCCCACCTGCTCTATTGTGCTTTATCACTTATTCTTTGCTGGATTCATTTTAGTAATATTTTATTGAAGAATTTTGTGTTCTATCCATGAGAAATGTTGGTCTATAATTTTATTTTATTGTCCAATTTTGGCTACCAGGGTTATGCTGGCCTTGTGAAACAAATTAAGAGAGGTGTCCTCCTCTTCTATTTTCTGAAAGAGTTTGTGTATTGGAACTACTCATTCCTTAATAATAAAGAAATGCACCAAGAAGATTATATGTACCTGAAGTTTTCTCTGAGAGGTTTCTGATGATGAATTCAATTACTTTAGTAGATTTATTCAGATTTTTATTTATTCTTTGTCAGTTTTAATAAATGCATTGCATAATAAGTTGTCCCTTTCAACTAGTTGAAGTTGTCCGCAAAAAGTAGCTAATATTTAGTTATTACATTTTTAACATTTGTAGTATCTATAGGGACGTCTTTTATTTAATTCCTCATTTTGGCAATTGATATTGTTGGAGTTTTATCTATTTTATTAACCTTTTCAAAGAACCAGCTTTTGACTTAAGCTTTTGTTTTTGTTTCCAGTTTTATTGTTTTCAGATATTATTTTATTTTTTTCCTTCTTTCTACTTTTTATTTATTTAATTTGCTCATCTTTTTGTAGCTTCTGAAGGTGAAAAGCTAGGTCACTGATTTTAGGACGTTCCTATTTTCCAATATTGACATTAAAGCCAAACATTTTCCTGTGATAACTGATTTAGTTCATACCCTAAATTTTGATATGTTGTATTTTCACTATAATTTAGTTCAAAATGTTTCCCCTTTTTCTTTGAACCATGGGTTAATTAGAAGCATATTGTTTGATTTTCAAGTATTTTGGAATTTTCCAGATATCTTTCTATTATTGATTTCTAATCTAATTCTATTGCTGTTAGAGAACATAGTCTATAATAGTTTAATTTTTTTGCAAAATATTGAGCTTTATTTTATTTCCCAATATATGGTGTATCTTGACACACATGCCATATGTTGATAGCATAGTGAACATATTCTGTTATCCTAACTGATTTGTTTGGTTTAACTGTTCTAAAAATATGGATATTGGGCTGTTGTGGCAGACAAAAAGATGTGCCTTTCAGATTCCTGTTCATTAAAGGACACAATGCCAAGCTGTGGAGACTGTGGTTACCAGATATTAACTCTTTTAGGTCTGCCTGAGCATTTTAAAAATCATACTCATCAAGGTCATCCCAGCCAATGGCTGAGCAGGAATGTAATACAAGGCCCTATCCTAGTCATTTCTTCTAATGTGAGATTCCTCTAATAGTCAATCTTTGCTCTGGACTTCCTGTTTTCCTGGAAAGACAGATCGGCATCACAGTTTGATATTTCCTCTTGCCTGATACTGCTTCTCCTATTTTCATCTTATAGGTGATACTCCCCAGGAAAACCTTTGCACTTCTAACTCCATCTCACTGACTGCTTCCTGGAAAAAGAGATACAGTTGTTAAAATCTCCCATTATCTTTGTGCATTTTTGTAATTTTCTGTTTCTCTGTGTCAGTTTTCCTTAACGCATTTTTAAAAATTAAAGTATCATTGATTTATAACATTATACTAGTTTCAGTTGTACAAAATAGTGATTCAGTATTTTTATAGATTATACTCCATTTAAAGTTATTATAAAATATTGGCTTTATTCCCTGTTCTGTACAATACAACCTTGTTGCTTATTTTATACATAGTAGTTGTTGCTCTTTATCCCCTACCCCTGTCTTGTCCCTCCTCCCATCTCTCTTCCCACAGATAACTACTAGTTTGTTCTCTACATCTGTGAGTCTGTTTCTATTTTGTTATATTTATTTGTTTATTTTTTATATTCCACATATAAGCAGTATTATATTGTATTTTTATTTCTCTGTATTACCTATTTCACTAAGCACTTATTTCACAATACCTTCCAGGTCCACCCATGTTTTTGCAAATGGTAAAATTTCATTTTTTTTATGGCTGAGTAATATTCCATTGTATATATTTATATCACATCTTCTTTATCTATTCATTTGTTGATGGACACTTAGGTTGCTTCCATATCTTTGCTACTGTAAATAATGCTGCTGTGAACACTGGGGTGTTCATAACACTATCTAAACACTAATTTGAAAACACTTCATGCATTTGCATCTTTCTTATTAAGTGCACATACATGTGCAGTTATTGTTTCCTAATGAGTTGAAAATTGTCCCTTTTTATCTCTGGAAATACACATTTTGAGGCTCACTTTGCTGTCATTTAGCATGGACATAGTAGTTACCTTATTTTTGTTGTGTAGGTGGTATCTTTTTCTATCCTATAATTTTTCCATTTATCTTTGGTTTTATATTAAAGTATATATATTTTTACAGGATAGAGTTGGGTCCCTCTTATAAAATCTAATAATCTCTGCCTTTTAATTGGAATGTTTGGCATATTTACATTTTAATTAGTTATTGGCATATGTGTATGTTGTTCTTTCATGTTGCTACTTTGTTCTGTTTGCCTGATTTTTGTTCCTTTCTCCCTCTTTTCTTGACTTCTTTTGGGATAATTAGATATTAGTATTCATCTAGTACTTCATGTTAATTTATCAATTTATTTTTAGTTATACTCATTCACTACATTATTTCTTAGTGGTTGGTCTAGATATTACACTATTAATTCTTAACTCATCATAGTTTTTTTAGAGTTAATATTGTACCACATTATGTGAAAGGTAAAAATCAGTATAATTCCATTTAACCTTCAACCAGGTTTTTTTTGTGTTTTTTGATACATACTTTGCAGCAGAAAGCAAGTTGTCTTTGAAAAAGTTTTAGAAGATAGTCTTATGTTTATCTACATATCTACCATTCTTAGTTCTTTTTGGTCAATTCTCAAAAATCGTTTCCACTTGATGTCATTTTTCTTCTTTCTGAAAACCTTCATGTATCATTTCTTATAGTGCAGGTCTGCTAGTAGCAGGTTTTGCCTTTCATTTATCTGTCCCTCTATTCTCTATATCTACTCTGTTTATTATTTCTACCATTAAATTTTCATTCCAGTATTTTTATCTGGCCCTTTTGGTTTCATATTGTCAATATTTTTAAATCTCCTTTTATATAATTATTATGCTTGTTTTTTTCTGCTTATTTTAAATTTTTGATCTTTATATTCTTGATCTATGTATTCTGATGTTTCTTTTTTTAATTAATTTATTTATTGGCTGCATTGGGTCTTCATTGCTGCACATGGGCTTTCTCTAGTTGATGGGGGGGGAGCGACTCTTCATTGTGGTGCTCGAGCTCTTCATTTTGGTGCCTTCTCTTGTTGCAGAGCATGGGCTCTAGGCACGTGGGCTTCAGTAGTTGTGGCACAGAGGCTCAACAGTTGTGGCTCACAGGCTCAAGAGTGCATGCTAAATAGTTGCGGCGCACAGGCTCAGTTGCTCCACGGCATGTGGGGTCTTCCTGGAGCAGGGATTGAACCTGTGTCCCCTGCACTGGCAGGAGAATTTTTAACCACTGTGCCATCTAGGAAGTCCCTATATTCTGATGTTTCTGTTTCCTATACAGCCCATTCCTTCAAACCATTAGAGAGATTCAGCAACTGGGAAAACAAAGTCTTAGATTGAACTTTACCAACTCTGGTTGTTTGGGGCAGAGTGATGGATACTCAGTCCTAATTGTTTAATCAAACTCCATACCCAAGCAAGATGTATCCAAAAATGTTGGTAATCGAGCAAGTTTCTGCAGAAAAGTGGAAGAGGAAAACTCCCTTATGGCATATTGGAGAAGAACAATAACTGAACTTAACTAGCGTTCCTGAAATTTATGTTCTCAATATTTACTGAGCAAACTGCTGCACCAAACTGGAGCATTCAAATTCCAGTTCAAAAAGAGCTTCTCTCCCTAGAAGAACTTCTGTTGGTTGTGACGTTGTTTTCTGGATTCTATGTTTCCTTCTATAATTTCTCTAGGGTTATTTGGGGGTAAAATAGCTATCCATCCTAATTCTTATTTCTGGAAAATATCAGATCTATCATTACATATCTTTGCACTAAAATCAGCACATTTCCTGTAGTATAATAGATACATAATCAGTCCTTTCCAGTGAGTAAATAGATTTCCCTTTGGGTTTCTTGAGGTTTTTCTCTTTTCTGACTGTTCTGCTCTTTCTAGTCAACCTAAGCCTCCTTCAAGCTTAATGCATAGATTCCAAGCTAGGTTTCATAAATTTTACACATATTATGCTTGCCTCACTGGTTTTATACCATAAGATTTACTATGTTTATTCCCTTGGGCTTATATAGAGGAACAAATTATCTAGAGAAAATGTGATTTTAATCAATTAGGTCAATTGATTGCTTACACTGAGCTTTGCAACCGAGGAAAACTGACATTTATTATTAATTGTCGAAAACTGCATTTAGGACCCCGGAATAAAATGTAGGTTTGATGTGTTTGTGTATGTGTATATGTGGAACGGGCAGTTGATGAAGACAAGACTCACATATCTGATGTTCCCTGAAATTAATTTATGGAAGGATAGTTGCCTCTAATATATTAACAGCTCAGAGTGTCAGAAACTACATTTTTATTTATTAATTGTGAAATAGCCATAAAAAGACCATACACAATATAAAAGTAATAATTTTAAAACTACCCACCTACTCAGGCAGGTTAAGACATAGAAGATTATAGTCTTTAGATGTTCCCTATATTATTCTTCTCAAACTTATCTCCTTATCTATCCACTGTGTTAAGCAGTATCAACTTCCGTGTCAATTTTTTTTGCATTACTTTATACTTTTCCACTTCTTTGCATCTCTAAGCAATATTCTGTTTAATTCTGATGCTCATAAAATTTAAATTCATGAAATCATATTATAAGTGTTCTTGTATGAGTTGCACCCTTAGCTCAACATTACATTTTTAATAATGCATATCAATGCAACAGTTGCAGTTTTTCTCATTTTTACTGAAGTAGACTCTTTTCTTATCTGAATATATTATTTGCTTATCTATTCTGTTATTTATGGACATTTAGTCACTGGCCTTTTGTTAAAATGGATCATACTACTATTAATATTCCTCTGTGTGTCTTCTATACAAACACAAAGGAGAATTCCTAGGTCATAAGTTATCTTCATATTCTACTGAAACAATTATTCCATGATTTTTTGTATCAGCTTCTGATTTCCCAAGCCATCTCATCTGTCTTTATCCTTAGGCTAGAATGACCCAAATAAATCATTAAAACAAAACTCACTCCTTATCACTCTTAATCATGTATGCTATTCCCAAATCAAAGTTCTATCAGGGAGAAGTACTGCATAATTAGACATGATTCAAAAAATCAATGCATGGCTAATTTTATCATTTTGGCATTCTTTATAACAAATATGCTTCACTGCCCAATTTATCCAGTTAGAGCAATTGATTCTGATAACATAGACAGCTAAATTAGATTCCCAAATATGTCTAAATGCTTCAATCTCATTTCTCTTCCATGGACTCACAGGCATCTGATCTCTATAAGGCAGAAAAGAATGAATATTTTACATTTGTACAAGACTATAATTTTTTATGGATTTTTACAGTGAAGTAAGATATCTGCCAGCAGAGATTTTTTCACCTAAATATCAGTTGCAGAGAGTTTATGGGGGAGAGAAAGTTATTTTCACATATTCTTTAGATCTATAACCTGGCTTTTTGGCTCCTCTTATTATATTTCATGCTCAATGTATGTGTCTGAATATTATGTTTACAGCATATTAATACCACACTTTTTTCATAACAGAACTCATTTAATCTGAAGGTTCATTATTGAATTAATAATATCTTCAAGAGGAAGTACAAAAATGATGTACATACATTTTAACTACTCCCAAATTTTATATTTTTATCCATAAAATTACATACTACTTTTTTCTTCAGGAGTCTAATTAAAGTTTCAGTGCAAGCCTTGCTTAAATTCAGAGTATAAAGATTCCATTGTTCTAAACAACTTTTCATGTACCTATTGGCCATCCGCATTTCCTCTTTGGAAAATGTCTATTCAGTTCTTCTGCCCATTTTTAAATTGAGTAGTTTTTTGTTTCTTTTTTGTTTTGTTTTTTGATGTTGAGTTGTATTAGCTGTTCATATATGTTGGATATTTACCTCTATCAGTTATACCACTTGCAAATATTGCTTACAATATTCAGTAGGTTTTCTTTTTGTTTTCTTGATGGTTTTCTTTGCTGTAAAAAAGCTTCTAAGTTTAATTAGGTCCCATTTCTTTATATTTGCTTTTATTTCCTTTGCTTTAGGAGACAGCTCCAAAAAATACTGCTACAATTTATGTCAGAGAGTGTTCTGCTTATGTTTTCCTCTAGGAGTTTTATGGTTTCTGGTCTTACATTTTGGTTTTTAACCCATTTTGAGTTTATTTTTGTGTATGGTGTTAGAGAATGTTCTAATTTCATTTTTTTCATGTAGCTGTCCAGTTTTCCTAGCACCACTCATTGAAGAGACAGTCTTTTCTCCATTGTACAGTCTTGCCTCCTTTGTCATAGATTAATTGACCATAAGTGTGTGGGTTTATTTCTTGGCTTTCTATTCTGATCCATTGATCTATGTGTCTGTTTCTGTACCAGTACCATATTGTTTTGATTACTGTAGCTCTGTAGTATAGTCTGAAGTCAGGGAGTGTGATTCCTCCAGCTTCATTCTTTTTTTTCAAGATTGTGTTGATTATTAGGGGCCTCTTGTGTTTCCATACACATTTTAAAATTATTTGTTCTAGTTCTGTGAAAAATGCTGTTGGTATTTTTATAAGGATTGCATTGAATCTGTACATTGCCTTGGGTAGTATGGTCATGTTAACAATATAAATTCTTCCAATTCATGAACACAGTATATCTTTCCATTTGTTTGTACTGTCTTCGATTTCTTTCATTAGTGTCTTATAGTTTTCCAAATACAGGTTTTTTGCCTCCTTATGTAGGTTTATTCCTAGGTATTTTATTCTTTTTGATGTGATGGCAAATGTGATTGTTTCCTTAATTTGTCTTTCTGAGAGTTCGTTGTTAGGGTATGGAAATGAAACAGATTTCTGTATATTAATTTTTTATCCAGCAACTTTACTGAATTCATTGATGAGCTCCAGTCATTTTCTGGTGGTGTCTTCACAATTTTCTGTGTATAGTATTATGTCAACAGCAAACAGTGACAATTTTAATTCTTCCTTTCCAACTGGGATTCCTTTTATTTACTTTTCTTGTCTGATTGCTGTGGCTATGCTTTCAATACTATGTTGAATAAAAGTGGAAAGACGGGGCATCCTTGTCTTGTTATTGATCTTAGAGAAAATGCTTTCAGCTTTTCATCATTGAGTATGATGTTAGCTGTAGGTTTGTTGTGTGTGGCTTTTATTATGTTGAGGTATGTTCCCTCTATGCCCACTTCCTAGAGAGTTTTTATCATAAATGCCTGTTGAATTTTGCAAAACATTCATTGATGAAAAAGACTGGAACCCACTGGAAAAGATCTTCTACAACTGAAGACATGAAGAAGGAACCACAAGGAGACAGGTAGGAGAGGCGGACTTGTGATATAATCAAGTCCCATACCCCCAAGGTAGGAGACTTACAAACTGAAAAATAATTATATTGCAGAGGTAATTATATTGCAATTATATCTTGATTGATACAAAAATGTGTATCAAGACATGGGATGTTGTCAATACAAGGAACGGTGGTTGGTGAGATAACAGTTTTTAGAGACTGGGAGGATGGTAATCAATGATAGGCAGTTACAAAACACTTGGTAAAATTCTCACCTATAAGAGATAGATAATGTGTCAATGAGCTTATAGCTTTAGGTGAAGAGGCTGGAATAGCTTGTTAACTATCATAAGTTGGTGATTATAGGATTCTTTTGACAAGATAATAACATATACATATTATGTAAATTCAGAAAGTAAATGCTCAGTTTACAAACAGTATTGAAAGGGAACAGAAGAAAATCCAGAGATGTAGGGATTTACAAAGTTAGGAAGGAAAAAAAGGCTTTTGATCAATTTTTGAGCAACAAGCCAAATAAAATGCAAATAAAAGTCAAATAAGTCCAATAAAATTCAGCCTCACAGCAAAAGTAAATTAAATGTCACACCTAGTCATCAGTGTTAGTTAAAACTTCTAAATGGGTCTTAGTGTTTCATAGTTAGTCTTCTGAATCTGACAAAATTGTTCAGAGAAAAAAGACTAAGCGTGCAACTGTGCCATGTAATCTTGATAGGTAAGGAGTGTCACCTCTGGCAAGAAGATTTAAAGGTCACTGCACATTTCACAATGTCCTATTTTCCTGACCTCAGTAACCACAGAAGCATGTGTTAAAAAGGAGTCTCCATCATCCTGGGTCCCTAAATGACTACGCTGAGTAGAACCCCTTGCTGATTCACAAAAAAATGAGAGCAGTAAACATTATTAAGCTCCTGAGATTCTGGATTTTCTTTGTTTCTTCAGTATAACATAAACTATCCTGACTCCAACCACTGTTTGTCTTAGAGATTTTATAATCTAACCTAACATATATAGTGATTCCTATTGCCTTTAATTGTATACAAAAAAGATGGGTGATCCACGATATAATTTTATTTGAATATTACATCAGAGTATAATGTTTTATAAACATTTCAAATAACAATTGTCAATGTGCTTTAGATCAAGATGGCCAGGAACACATGTGCAGTTAAGCAAGTTGGGTTTAATACTCATTGCAGTGAGAGAGAACACATACGGGGAACAGTGGGGTCTCAGTAAGAAGGTGTTAAAAATACGTATTATAGGGCTTAGGCTTTAGTTGGTGATTTGGGGGAGGGTCAACATAAGTATGTTATCTCTAGATTGGTGCATAGACAATTCTATGATGAGTTATCTCAATAAATCCTATCTATAGGAAGAGAAGATTAGAAAGAGGATAAAGTTGTCACTGGTAAATAAGTAACAGTTATACATTTTGGCCAAGAGAGGAGGCTTTTGGTGTTTTCTGAGTGGCACAGTGGCTTTGTTTCTGTGCTTAGACAAAATTATGAAGTGGTCTTGCTTTGTTTCATTTGTCTTGGTCTCAGAGTAACTTTGTCTGAGATGAGTACTCTTTGAAATTATTTATATCTAATAGAATAACATGGCCTAGCTGTGAGTGCTAGGACAGTTTTCAAATGTCACAGATTGCTTTCTTTTTCAACCTGAAAATACAAATTCAAATTTGAGATACCATTTGGTATCACCAAGAAAATGTCTGAGTCGTAGTTCTAGTAGAATAAAAATATTTCTTATATATGGTTTCAGTGCGCACATGCACAAATAAGATGATTATATTATAATATACTCTTTTTATGGAAGGGTACAGTTTTCCTCTTGATATTAATGCAATATATAAATTTCAGAAAAACTGTAACTTTTAATCTTAGAGTAAATAAAATATTATACATATATTTCTAGAAAATCCATGATTTGTATGATGAGACAATGGTTGAGTTGATTTTGTTAAGACATTAGAAATGTCATTGCTGATACTTTCTGTAGGAACTACTCTATTTGGCTGGGAAGACACTTGAGTCCTGGGCCACTTGGTCTCAGTCCCTGAGGTGTCACTATTATGATGAAAGCCATATCACTCTTCCTTTTTTGAAGATAAATATGAAAAAGACTAAAACCAAATGGAATCAATTCTTTTAAATAAATTAAATGGATGATTTAGACTTTGGGCACATAATAGTGTCAAAATCACAAAGTGATTATTAAAACTTATGAAAATATTGAACATTTAAAAAATATTTGTGGGGTGAATAGTCCCACTCAATATTTTGGGTGGTGGTTTGAAAGCAGTCTATTTCATCATTAAAATCTACACAAACTCATTTACTTTTCTCTTTCCATGAATTTCATTTAAACCATAACAAGGGATAAAAATAAAACATAAGCCTACAAAAATAAAGGCAATCTGAAGAGAGCTTTCAGTGAACAAGATATTTCAATAAATTTCTTGAAGGTGTAAAGTAAACTGAAAAGGAAACTGATATAACTCAGGGTTAAAAGGAGGGTTACCAGATAAAATATAGAATGTAGAGTTGAATTTACTTTCAAACAAACAAGTTTTCTTTTTTGTTTGTTTGTTTATTTGTTTGGTTTTGTTTTAGTATAAGTATGTCCCATTCAATACTGGTTATTCTGTATTTTTAAAACTTTTATTCATTTATTTATTCTTATTTTTTATTAATCTGACATCCTAGACACAGGAAAGCTATTATTCTCAAAGATATTTGTGAACATAGATAATTCATAAATCCCAAATAAGCATAAAAAACTATAATAGTTATAGAATAAGAAAGTAATCTTGAAAACATAATTGCAATTGGAAACAGAAAGCTGAGTAAAGGACAAATGAATATAAAAAAGAAATTCTTCCAGACAAGAAAATTTTACATATGAGGAAGAAAATGAAGGTTTGGCGCCAGGGGTGGCAAACTATGACCTACTCTGCCATTTTCTGTTTACTTTTGAACACTGTTCAAGGAGGTTAGCACCCTGAGTCCCAGAAACCAAGCCAGGGCATCTCTCTCTGCTCCTATTCCAGCTCCACTTCCAGCTCCTGCCTGCCTCCCCAGCTAGCAACCACAACAGTGCTTAAGCTTTGGATTGGTCACCCCCAGCATGTGGGGGACACTGCAGTTGGAAACTACTAAGCACCACATGATGGAACTTCAGCTGGGGACTCAGAAATCAGCAAATTTCCTCATCTCCAGCCAGCTTCTCAAGTTGAGATAGCTGGGCTCCTGTGAGGAAGAAAAGGGCACACCTGGATGAGGTATCACCGAGGCAGTGAATGAAACTCAGGTGGCTTCCTGCTCCACCCTCACTTATTTCATCCACCATATTCCTCCCTCTCTGAATAGTGGCTCTTTGTTCTTCGCCCCAAAAGTGTCTCCAGTGTTTAGCAACTGGGTGCAAAGCATGCTTGCCACTTAGTGGGATCCATCATAGGCAAATGGAAGTGGGCAGAACCAGAGTTTCTCTCTTATTATGTAAGCACCACACAATATCCTTGATGTTGCCACTTCACTAATAAAGCCTAAAGTATTTGCTATCTGGCACTTGACATAAAATGTTTGCAAACCTCCAATCTAGTGATCAATCAAAAGTAAAAATTGTGACTGAAAATAGTTTCATGAAGAAAAATGGGAAACCAGACAAGGACAGAACAATCAAAGAAATAATAGAAGAAAATTTCTCAAAACTGAACAAGGAAACACATATTCGGTTTGCAAGGACCCTCCAAGTACATATGAAAAATGAAATGGAGGAAAATCTATATTATAAAGAGAAAAGCCTACATGTTTCCCAGGGTAGGGGAAAGTAGAAAGGGAAAAACAAGAATCAACTGCCATCAAACTTTTCATTAACAATATCTGATATTGAAAGATACAAGCTTGTATGCTTTCCAGTTGCCAAGTTCAATCATTGTCATCCTAAAGTTTCAACTCATCCTCATATTCATTAAAAATCACAACCAAGTGCATAGTTTCCATGGCAAGGAAAAATATTTATAGTGTCAATATAATTTGACATTATTTTGTAACTTTCATAATCAGGCATTAGTAAATCACAGAAAAATGAACTATATCGATAAAACAAAGTAGAGTTCTTTATAAAGTTCCCTGTGGAAAGATTAATAAAATGAGTTGAATGTAAACCATAATACTAGAACAAAAACAGAATTAGGAAGACATAGGAGTTTCACTCAAATTCCTCAAAGAAAGAAGACATCGTTTCATTCCTAACAACTGAGTGGTTCGGAGAAGGGATGTGAAAAGGTTGGGAGGGGAGGCATGTTCAAGGCTACATTATCAACATCCATAACTTTGCAAATACTTTAGAGCCAAGAACCTCCTGCTTTCAAGTGCAATAACTTGAAAAGGAGAGTCATCTACTGAAGTTGTTCAAAATGAACTTTTTTTTTTTATTTTTTACAATAAACTGCATGTATTTAGAGTATACAATTTGGTATCCCAGTCTCCCAATTCGTTCCGCCCCCCAACCCTCCCGACTTTCCCCACTTGGTGTCCATATGTTTGTTCTCTACATCTGTGTCTCTATTTCTGCCTTGCAAACCGGTTGATTTGTACCATTTTTCTACAGTCCACATATATGTGTTAATATACAATATTTGTTTTTCTCTTTCTGACTCACTTCACTCTGTATGACAGTCTCTAGGTCCATCCATGTCTCTAAAAATGTCCCAGTTTCATTGCTTTTAAAAGGACATTTTAGCATGGTAATAGCAACAAGAGCTTTTATTTATTGGTTGATTACTATGTTTGAAGCATATAGCAATTTCTTTTTAAATTTCAATTTTCCCTCACTATGACCCTATAAAGTAATATTACTATTTCAATTTTATATGCGATGAAACTAAAGTTTAGAGAACAAAACCTCACTCGAGATTACACAGTTAACAAGAAACAGAGTTAAGGTGCAAATCTAGGTTTTTGTGATTCCTGAGATACTGAATATAAGAACAGAAAATGGCTAGACCATAAACGTATGCCACTAGAACTCAGACCCACAACCTCTGCAGCAATCATCCTAGAATGGTCAGGATGACCATTCTAGGACAGGTCAGGACTGAGAGCTTCCCTATTTCTCCTGCTTCTACATTTGTCCAGCTTAGGACCAACCAGAGAAAGTAAAATATGCTCCCCAACCCATTTACATAGCATATCCCACTTCTAGTGAGCCCACCTCCCTCTTCCCCAGGCCAACAACCTCTAAACAGAACCTACCTGAAGTCTTCTCTTTTTTAACTATAATACTTTTCCACTACCCTGCCTAACTCTGAGTCTTCACCAAAACAATTGATAGTAGCTGAATCCTTTGCTATAGCAAGCTCTGAACAAATATGCTTTGTCCTCAAAGCATGGGTGCTTTGGGTGGGTTTTGTTTATTTCCATATACCAAATGCTATATTTCAGTTGCTATACAGTAACCTTCAGACTTCCAATGCAATGACTAGTTGCTAGTATTCTCAAAACTTGCTTTTGGAAGGCAAAATTTTCTAGGCAAAGATAAAAAAGGAAAACATTTACAGGAGTCCCCCCCACCTTAGATAATTTGGGGTGGCAAATTATGGTAAAATAAAAACTGCAAATTGTTATTCTAACCCTTAAGTTGACTTGCCTTCTGCATTCATAGTTGGAGGAAAAGATCCAGGGCCAAATGACCTTTCATATTGTATTCCTTGGTTCCATTCTACAGCTGATATTGTTACAGATCAAAACAACCAGCAGTGCCCAGATGTAAGCTGCAGATGGTGTGTTAAAGTGAAGTGTTTTCTGGCTCTCTAATGGCTTTCCCTCTGCAAATAGAATGAAACACAGCAGGGACTAGAACTAAGTACCTAAATATTTCCAATTAAAGCAAGGTGTTTGGGCAAATAAAAAAGTTAAGGAGAAATGTTTAAAATAGTATCAGGGCATGAGATATGACCCAGACAAACTAGGAGAGATTCTATAGCCATCATTTCCAAGTACTTTGACTTCAACATTAGGATACCTTAGGCCATTCAGCACTTGATTTATTTCCAGAGGCCACCAGTATTTATTTCTCAACTGTTGTTTCTGGGAAAATCAATTTCTCCAGAGCTTATGAGGTATACTCCAAAAAGCAGAGGCTAGTCTCCTTTCAAATGAAATGTGAACAACTTGGTTATACAACACTGTACAAGTTTCTTTCTCATACTACTTCCATGAGCTTTAAATATATAGAAGGCTATGACCTGAAAATGTTGCTAAATATTTTCACAGTTCATCTCAGGGAAATAGTGTTCAAAGAAACATATTTGAGCTAATATGATCTTCATTGGAGGCCATCTTAAAGCTTTAAATGCTTTTCTATATTCCATCACAGTGAAGATATTACAGAATGCTGAGTCTGAGAGGCCAATGAGTTAACTTTAGAATTTTTGAACTAGGATAGGTGAAAGAAGGAAGGTTCTTACATGACAGTATAGAACAGTGATTAAAGGCTGAGGACATGGTACCAGGCTGCTAGATTTAAATTGCTAGGGATTTGCTGCTTTGTGGCTTTAGGCATATTATTGATCACATTATGCCTTAGGTCCCTCTTCTATTGAAAGTTATTGAGAGGATTGAATAAGTTAGCATACGTAAAGTGCTAAGAATGTTACCTAGTTCATGCTTTTCATTATCATTGCCATAATTTATTTACCATTCTCTGGGAAATTTGAGCAGTAGACCTTGGACTATTCTGGCCTCATTCTTTCCTCTGAGTTTACTGTAAACAAGTTGGTTTTTGAGGCTATGAAAAACTGGGATCAGAAAATTTTTTTTAAATCTCAATGTGTGCTGTTTGGGGAAGGTTGTCAAAGGAGGTGGGGGCTCATATGCAAGTCATACATTTCAATCTCTTAGCACTCTTACTCCCTTTAATAAAGAGACAGGTTAAATCCTCTGCCAAATGAATATCCACTACATTACACTCCCTCCCCAAGATATTTTTGTTCTCTAGAACTATGCTGGAAACTGGAGCAAGATGCAAGTTGCCCTGAGGGCCACCTCTGTGGGGTAACTCTGACACCATTTGAAGCATAGAGACCCTCTAGGAAGTCTAGGGGGTTCATTTCCCTACTGCTGTGTTTGCAATTTGGTCCCTCCCTCAACTGAAGAGTGATTCACTTTTCTATGAAAGACTGTCTTGATTTATAGATGTCTAATGAAATGACTATATTTTAAATCAGCAAAACATTTCAAATATTCTATTTCTCCCCCAAAGTTCTTCCTTCACACTGGTACTGCATCAGGATAAATATCACTTCCCAAAATCGAGAGTTATTTTTGTCTAGCACTCTATTGAAATCTGTATTGATTTCATAATCTGGCTTATTGAGCTCCAATTTTAGTTAATAGGATTAGAACTAATGAGCAACATTTGGATTACATGTTTGTACTATACTATAAAAATTCTCATTCTCCTAACATATTGTAAGCTATTTTTGTGGCCATTTGGCTTTTAAATATGTTCTTCACTGGAAGGTAATCCATTATAGTTATTAGCTTGTTGCTGTGTCAGGGTACAGAGACTAATAAACCTTGAAGGATTCAGAAAGCTACAGATTTTGAAGTTCTTTCATCAAGTTTCTTTGGCAGGCTAGATTACTTATTATTAATATTAGAAAGCAGTTCATCCCAATAGTGAAAGGTCACCTTAAGTGTCTCTGTAAATAATTATATAATTCTAAAATCTTGCAGTTGAAATGCCCATTTTTAATCATCCTACTCACTTCTAAGAACATATCAAGGCAATAAAATAATTTCAAAGGGAATATTTTTAATATAATCTCAAGCTTAATCATTGCTCATGATCAGAAATGGTCAGTAACCATATCCAAAACCATTTTTAAAGTAGTAACTTAATTTACTAAACTCATCTCTTTTTCATCCTTTTTTCTTGTCGATTCTGTTTTCTAAAGAAGATGTAGTGAGAGCTATCAAAAGTATCTCCTAAATGGTTATGTGTAAAATGTGCATTTTTTACTTAAATTTTAATAAACAATGAAATTCGCTCTCACTGAAGAGTCAACTACTAAGTTTATCTAACTTCCCCACCTTGGTCTATGGGTACTATATTTCCTTTTTCATATTTCATAAACTTAATACATCTAAACAATTGAAAGGCAATAATTCATGCTTCTTTATGTCATAACCATATAATATTAGCAGGGTTATAACTTCATCCACAACTATAATTTTGTTTTTGTTTCCTTGGCTTAGGGGCTAAAAAAGAAAAAAAAAAAGACATACATGAGCACATATCACATTGCAGGGCTGTAACAATATCCATTTTGCAAATTACAAATACAAATATTTCTCTATAATTCTATTTAAATTATTCAAGAAAAAATTTTAGGTATTTTCAGTCATTTCACTCTTCATTAGACATTACTCTGAGGGCAAAGAAAATAAATAAAATATGTCATACATATCCCATTTAGTTCTCTGTAACAATATGACAGGGAAGAAGATAGAATAAGCAAATTTTTGTTTGTATTATCCCAGTCTCCACTAATATACATAGGCTGATCTTCATTAGCAGAAACAGAAAATTTCTGCATTATAAAAACCAGAATCCATGTTCTGCTGAGACCCACAACAGATAGGACTCTTGCCTTCACTTTCAAAGATCAGCATAAACAGATTTGTTTCCTTATGTCTCCTCTTAATTTTTCCTTTTTTACTCTTCCTCTTCTTCAAATTCCCACTTGATTTGGCAAATTTCTCTAGGTCTCAATATTCATGTTTATTTTCCTCCCACCCTTGAGCATTCTCATCATATGCTAATGCATTTGCCTAAAATTGTACTTTTCTTCACTGTAGAAGGATCTGCGCTCAGACCCTTTAAAACACAAGGCTGTAATTAATGAGCATATTATTAAATTAATTTTTAAATGCAGTATAATGATCTTAGTGATTCCAGCCTTATGAGAGGTATTTGACCTCAGATCTAAAAACAGCTTGAAAAAGTACCTCTAGAAGGATAGACTATCCGGTTTGTAGCTAACAAATAATTTTATATTATACCTCCGAGGAATATGTATGGGGAAAACATAAAAAAGGTTACCAAGACATTTACAGGGCTGAGAAATGCATCTATAACATAAATATTAATTTAATATATTCTGAAAAATGGGATAGTAGCATAAATATAGAGAAGATTCCTGAAATTTTGAATTACCAGCTGTATAAACTTCCTTACAGTGAACTCATTATTACTGGCTTAACTTGCATGTTTGAGAATGGAATTTATACAATAGACAATTTTTAAAAAAGCTTTTTTCAGAATTCAGCTCAAAATATATTGATTATAGCATACCCTTATATAATGAATACAATCACAGTGGCATAATATTATCTTAGCACTTCATTTATGACTACAGAGTTTACATTTAGAAGTACCTAGACAAAATTCTGGAGGATTCTGTACAAATTTTGATAAAACTATATAAATCAGGCAATATCACAGCAGCTTCTATTGATAATTCAAAGTAATATCAAACGAAACCTAGGATCTCAAAGTCATAGCATAGTAAAGCACCTAGAAACCATGTTAAATAAAAGCATGTAATTCACATTCCCTCATTTAGGAGGAAAATTCACATTCTCCTCCTAAATGAGAACTCTTGTTCACACATACCTGAGTGTCACCATCTCTGACCACCCATGTTACAGTTTTATAATAATGACTTCGTCTTCACTGCCACACCTGCAAGGGCTAATCCAGTTTTAAGTGATGATGTAATGAATGATCTAGAATAAATGCCAATTTCTTTTTTTCCAACATTTGCTTTGGCAAGATAGTAGAGATAATAAAATTCTGAGGCCAAAAAGAAAACCAAAGTTTTTCTGTTTTGTTTTTTTAATTTGGCTGCATTACATGGCTTGCAGAAACCTTAGTTCCCCGACCAGGGATTGAACCTGGACGCTGGCAGTGGAAAGCGCCAAGTCCTAGCCACTGGACCATCAGCGAATTCCCAAAGAAAATCAGAATTAAACGACAATAAATGTATCATCTTTGTAGTCACCTCAGAAACTATTTGCAAAACAAGTATAAGCTTCATGAAATCCTTAAAATAGGACACAATACACAGAAAACTATCTTATACCAACAGAGCAAGGCCAAAGATAATCTGAGTGGGTAAATAAGCTACTTTGTGCTACTATGTCCTAGTCACATACTATGAAACACCCAGGGACTGATGTTTAACTACAGTCAAGACCAAAATGAGAACCCATTAACCCCTTAGAAAGCCCTCATTTGTTTTTCTTTGTCTTTCAAATTTAACCGTGGAAAGACAAAAATTTTAGGTGACAAACTACCAAGTATAAAAATAATAAAGGACTGAAATCTAAATAGTTGATTTGACCAACAAATAAGAAGCAGATCCATCTGTCTGTTGCTTATTTATCTCTTCTATTAGGAATTAAAGGGCTACTCTATCACGAATGCTCTTACTGAAACTGTATAAAGGTTAAATAGAAGATTAAAATTACATGGATTGAAGAGGTATCAGGAATAAGAAGAGACATATTTGCTAAGTTCTAAGATATGCTTTTTCATATTTACATGTTTGTTTGCTTTTTCACTCAGTGAATGTCTATTGAACGTCTAATAAGTGCCTCTTTTAAGCTCTGAAGATACAGTAGTGAACACAATAGACAAAAATAGCTATCTTTTTGGAACTTACATTCTGATTGGGGGTTCTATCCAACTGTACTTGATATCTGGTCTTGGATATTTAACGGGCATATCAAACTTGACAAGTCCAAATAATTCTCAATCCCTTTCCCCTTCAAACGTGTTTCTCCTCCAGTCTTTCCTGTCTCAGTACATGGCACATCCATTCACCCTGTTGCTTATGCCAAAAACTACATTTATTCTTGTTTTCTCTTATTCCCTCATTCTACACTTACAATCTATCCATCTTCAAATGCTGCTGGTCCTACCTTCCAAAATATATTCCAAATGTGACTGTTTTTCAACATCTACTACCACCCTGGTCCATCATTTCTCAACTATACTGCCATATAAGTTTTCTAACTTTCCTGTTTCTGTAAGAGGAAGCATGGGAGATGGGGAGAAAGAGAGAGAAAAAGAGAGAATATAAAATCTTGTTTTGATTCAGCAAATATGTTGCAGGTAATCTTAAAAAGAGAAAGATGGAGAGAAACTGAAACCATGCCAAGTTACAAGACCCATAACGTAGAAACAAAATGATATATCGAGAACACAAGCTTGTTTTGCAGAGTACCAGAGAAACTACAGATAAGGAAACAACTTGCCTACAGCCCCTGACTAAGCATGACGCAGGCACCTAGGCACACTGAGGAACTAGAATGACAGTGAACTTTAGACCTCAAAGGGCAAAAATCTACCACATGTTACATAATGAACCCTGACCATTTTGCACATACAACCCCATGATAAGGTATGAAGAACAGTCACACCTGCACAGGGAACTCTTGAAACTTACAATTTTGCTTTCTACCAACCATTTCCTGGCCCCATCCCCTTCTTGCTCCCTGCTTCTAGGATAAATACCCCACTCAACAGCCTATCCAGGAGACAGATCTGAGCTTTTGCCCTTTGTCTCCTTGCTTGGCCACCCTGCAATAAAGCCTTTTCTTTCTGGAAATGACTATTGCCTCAGTATTTGGCCTTTCCATTGTGTAGTGGGCAACAAGCCACTTTCTCTGTTACAAAATCTTTTATACTAAAAGGGAATTAAGAGATATATCAACTAATTGTAATGTTTAGAACTTTTAGCTGGTTCCTGATTTTTTTAAATATATATATATATATAAATAATTGTGGCACTTGTGAAAAAGTTGGAAAAATTTAAACAATTATTGAATTTTTTTCTGATATTAAGGATTTATTGTTAAATGTTTGTAATAATAATGATATCACAGGTATCTTTAAAAAGAAGACTTAACTTTCAGAGAAACATATTGAAATATTTGCAGATAAAATAATACTTCTTATATCTGCTCCAGAAATGATAAGGGGAAGTAGGTAGGAGTATATAACACAAGATGGGTCAGATGTTGATAATTGTTGGTAATGGGTAATGGTGAAGGATTTTATTATGCTCTTCTGTTTCTATACATGGTTAAAGTTTTATACAATAAATAATCTAAAATACATATGCAAAGCAACATGATATAAATATATATGTAAAGCTTTTGAGACAAGAAAACATAACTGTGTTCCTTCAGGTTTCAGGTCATTTGTTAAGTATTTTGAATCATTTAAAATCAGACAAAAATGTAATATTTGAGGCTTCATGCTTTTAGTGTATATTTTGTCAGTAGAGGTGTTTTCATAGAAGCAGAATTTATATTTTTTGGTGAAACTTCTCATGTGTCAGTACTTTTAATGTTGTATACATCAAATTATAGTAAAAAGACAGCTATAAACAAGATGTAGTTCCTCTACTTTAATTAACAACACAACTCTATTATAGTAAGCCAAATTTACATTCCACCATCAAGTAGGGTTCTTTCATTACATCATTCTGTGATGGATCATTAAAAATATCTTAAAAACCAATAGCTTCATCATTACCCTTCAACAAATCCAGTGAAAGATTTGAGCTAGGAAAAAATGGAAGCTACTGAACTTGCTCCACTGTCTTGAATTCCATTTGTAATTTTACTAGTGCCAATAGACCCTGGATGTTTCTTAATGTAGATAAATTCATTTTATTTCTGTTGAGCATTTTATTTTGGTGTATTAGGCAGCTGGGGCTGCCATAACAAAATACCACCAACTGGGTGACCTAAACAATAGATGTTTATTTTCCCACATTCTGAAGGCTGAAACCAAGATGCTGGCAGGGCTGGTTTCTCCTAAGGTCTCCGTCTTTGGCTCACAGCCTCCTCATTGTGTCCTCGCGCCTTTATGTAAATCTCTGGTGTCTCTGCCTCTTCTTATAAGAACATCAGTCATTGAATTAGAGTCCTTATGACCTCTTTTAATCTTAATTACCTTCTTAACAGCCCCATCTCCAAATACAGCCATCTTGGGAGTTAGGGCTTCAATATTTGAATTTGGGTAATACTGTTCAGTACACAACAAGCTGAAAAGTCTTTTTCTAATAATTCAAGAGGATGACTTGGCAAAAGTTAATTTTTCACATAAGAAAAATATTTCCAAAGAAGATCACGACTTTCAAAATGTCCGCTTGCTGCAAGTTCAGTAACTAGAATACCATTCATTAGCTGAGATCCAAGTCCTCTGGCATCCACTTTCAGCCTACTCTGCACACAGCCTCTCAGCCCCCTGATGTCAGCCAGCCCCTCACTTCTAATTGTGGGAGTTAATTCGTCACATCTGCTGGCATGTTGTTTTTTTTTTCTGTCTATAATAAGCTTTCTTAATTTTAAAAAATGACCATTGTTTTCATGAAGCAATACATATTCACAGTACAAATTTCAAACTTAATCAAATCATATATGGTGAAAAGAAATTCCCCCTGTTCCCTTCTTCATCCAAAACAAAAAATATGTATTCTATATACATAATCTAGTTTTATCGGTAAGAACTTTGGCAAAATTTTTTTCACTTAAAAATAAAAGATTTTCCAGAGCAATGTATTACCTCCTTTACATAACTTTCCCCTAATTTTCAAAACATCATTTCTAATAAACTCAGTAGAGAAAGAAATTGATGCTTAAAGTGATTAAGGAGCCGCTCAGAACCTTGAGCTAGGATTTATCCCATATCCATGTGATTGTGATTCCAAAACCAAAGGTTTTTAATTTGACTAATCAGCTTTATTAATACCAACTCCTTAAGTAAAGATTTAATTTATTCTCTTACCTAAAAAATTTTTTCTAACCTCTAAGAAGTTTTACTTTGATTTTCTTTGTTCTCTATACCTATCTCTCTCCCTTGCCCCTCCCTAAATCTCCTAAGAATTGTCATTTTCTAGGATTTCAGGATGAGACTCTCTGTACAATCACATTTTTCACTTTTTCTAACTTTAGAAATGTGGCAGTCAATGAGAATTCTAGACAGCTTTTCTTCAGATTCAATTTTGATCATATACAAGACACATTCAGCCTTCTCAAGTCCTTTCATGAACAGGCTCAGAAGTAAGTCACCTTAGGTTTGATGTATTTCAAATTTCATAAAATGCACTGTTCACTTTCAAGTTTGTTCATTCATAGCTATTCTGTTTCTATACCTCAAAGTCAAGAGAGGTATTCCTATAAAAGAATTTCCCAACCTATCACTGTTAATTCCATATGAATACAGCTAGGCGATAATAGAAATATCCAAAGGAAGTATCATTTGCACAGACTAAAACAAAATGTCAAGTCGTACTTGTCTCCCTCTTTTCTTTCATTATTAAGCACAGATATTAAAAAAACAAAAACAACAACAAAACAAAAACCTAAGACTAACATGTGATCTCAGAGCTTTCTGTCTTTCAAGTAACTTACGCTAATTGGTGTGTCGGCAAGATCGTGTGATATTCCAGAAAGCATATTAGCTGGACGAGTTCCATTTCTCACTAATGGGTGATCCTAGGCATCCATTCACTAGTCTTCAGATTCAAATTCCATAAATCATTCTAGTATCTACTGGGGCTATTTAGAAGCTTCAGTGATACATATTAAATGTTTTATAAACTGTAGAGCACATAAAGTGGAGGATATTTTATCTCTGAAAAAATCTATGTTTTTTGGTAAGAGTCTTGCCACAAAACCTCATCCCTTGTTCACTGCACTTAAGAATCCATACAAATATTTAAAATTAGTTTCAAATTTGGCACATGAATTTTATCCATGGCAGGGAAGATGGAAAGCTAATCCCATGATAGAGTCACGCAAGTTCCAGGAACAAAGATTCTATGAATTTTAGCAGCATCTTCTAGGGTACTAGGGGTAGAGTGATAAAACTGAAAGAAGGTTTTCCAGAAGGGAAGTGGAGAATAAGAGATATAAAGTTGCATATCTAAAGCAATAAAAATAATCAATTATAATCCAATATAAAATAAAGATTTTTTAAAAAGCAACAAAAATAATTATTGGTGAAAACTCTACAGCCCAGAACCCAAGGCTGCCAGATAAACTTTTACTTTTCTCAACATTGGTATGTACTATCTCCAAAACTCTCATGCTGGAGTCTTAGGTAACGGGCAGTTCAGCATTGGAAATATGTGGGAACAGACAGCTTTGACCAGCCTAACTCGATTCATGCCATACATGCAACTCTCAAGAGTAGTTCTAGTTCTAACCAACCTCTGAGATTTTTCAACTTGGAGACAGATGCCCAACAGCTTGTATCTATAAGTAATAAGAATCTAAGCGGGAGCTGATCACTTTTTCTTGCTTCCACCTTAACATTTCTGATATTTTATTTCATTATTTTTTTTGTTAATTGCTGCTTGGAAGGCACATATGAAAAATAATACCTTTCAATAAAGAAATTTCAGAAAATCAACATCAGGCCCGAAGATAATGTTCATTCACTGAGTGAGCGCGACACTGGACGGTTAATGAATAAGGAATTAAGATAGCTTTATAAGGTAAATAGTTCTTTCCTCTTTTCTAAAGGTAAATGAAACTTCTTTAGCTGATGTCTTGGAACAAAAGTACAATGCAAATATAAACCTGTCTTTATTTTTTAAATAGATGTATTACCACTTTATAAATTTAACATATTTTCCAAGTTAATTAAAGGGACTTGATATTCACATTTCAAAAGCTGAATACTCCTTATTTTAGTTGAATACTCTTTCACTGTGGATAAATATTATTAAATATATCTTGTTTCTAAATTTAGGTTTTTTTCTTAAATTGATAAAGTGTAGTAGCTTTACTAATTCTTCAACATAGACAACAACACTGCTTGAGATAAAATGTTTTTGTCACTGCCGTGTTTATTCAGTGTACTATATAGACTGTCAGTATGACAAGAGAGTGAAAACAATTTTGGCATTCATCTTCACGTTGCATAAACACTGAGGGGGTTAAAACTGGGAAGCTCTAATTTAGACAAGTTGACCAGCAGTTACCAATTTCTGAGGAATAAAGCTCTATTTTCATATGTTGGACCAGAGGAAAGAAGTTCCCAGAAAACTTGACAATACCCTTATATCTCATCTTAACTTCCCCCAAACTTTGTGTTGTGGATAAATCCTTTAATATTTGGGGCCTCTAATGTGCAAAATGAGGGGGTTGAAGACATAGGTTCCCAAGTGTTTTACTACAAAGCTCCTTTAAAAATTTTATGTAACTGCTTTAAAAACAAATTTTAGACTTACATAAGTGTTCAAGAATAGTACAAATAATTTTCTCATACCTCTCATGCTGTTTTCTCTAATGTTATCTTACACAACCATAATAAAATGATCGAGAACAGGAAATTAACATTGATACAATATGATTAACTAAGTTACAGATCTTATTTGAATTTCACCAACTTTCGACTAACATCATTTTTCTTTCCCAGCATTCTATACAGGATTCTGCATCATATTTAGTTGTTATTTATATGTCTTGTACAATCTATAGCAGTTCCTCAGCTTTCTTTGCCTTTCATGCTTATGACACTTTTGGAGAGTATTCATCAACAATTTTGTAGAATGCCCCCAAACTGGGGATCATCTGATGTTTTCACTCAGTTGGATTGGGGTTATACATTATTGTCAAAAATACTGCAAACATAATGTTGTACCCTTCTCAGTGCTTCATATCAAGGGGTTCATGATGTTGGTATGTCTTATTCCCAGTGATGTTTACCTGGATGGTTTGGTTAAGATGGTGTCTGCTGGGTCTCTGCACCATAAAGTTACCATCTTTCCCTTTGTGGTTTGGAAGTACCTTGGGGGACTATGTAAGCCTTTTCCTCCTCAAACCTTTTCCCAAAATTTCCCTAATTTTAGTATTCATCGGTGGATTTTGTTTGTAAAAATTATGACTGTAGTCATTGCCTAATAATGATCCTTTACTTCCCTTGTTCCTTCTATATGTTTTCGTTAGAAATCTATTTTAAGGGAGGTTTGTCGTGTTTCCCCCATTTATTAGTTAATCTATTTACATTAGTAAGGATCCATGAACATGTATTTTATTCTATGAGTTATATTCCAAGACTATCATTTTTATTCTGTTGAAAAACATATTCCAGTTTTGTCCATTAGGGCTCCTTCAGGGTGGCTCTTGTGTTGTTTCTTTTGTTTCTTTTTTCCCCCCCTTTTTAAAATTTTCTTACTTTCTGAGATGAGAAGTTTCAGACTCCTCTTGTATTTTCCTGCCCTAGTTCTGGAATCAAACAGTTATTCAAGGAGCCCTAGTTCCTTTTATTGCAGAATGGGGTTTATAAACCAAGATCTGGGTCCTAGGTGTGTTAATTGCTACTGGGATGTCATGGCCTCTAGGCCATATTAATAGAAAGAGCTAGGAAATATGTATTTGTATACTAACCCCTGCATGGATGGATGGACACACACACACACACACACACACAGACACCACGTCAATTGTTCTGCTTATTAATCTATTGAAAACCATGAGTTTATACTGATACCTCCAATTTAAGTTTAACACCACATGGTTCATTCCAGCCTCCCTCCCTTCCATATAAAGTCTTTCTCCAAAAGTGAGAAATGAGAAATCTGGCTCTCATTACATCTATACTACATTTTCTTACTTGTAAGTTTTAGCATACACATAAAGTAGTTTCAGAATTGCTAAATCATACCCCTATGAAAAAATATTTTTACAGACCAGAGTTTATTTTGTCCTTACCTTACAATATTTTCAACAGTTACTTATATTAGTTCTTGACTTCTCCACTCCATTCAGTGTGGATATGTTATTCATTTGTAATGTAGTTAGGTTCACTTGTTAGTATTTGTATTCAATTTTTGGTTCCCACCACATTATGGCTGGTTTTAAATGTTTATTTTAGGGCACATGTGAATACTACCAGGGCCTTTCAAAATTAATATTATTTCCCCTAAAGCATTCATGTTTTAAAATTGTTGTCTATGAAAAATTGCATTTATTAGTCATTTTCCATTTCCCTGATTATTTTTTATTTTAATTAAAGTCATAGAAATTTGCAAAGAGAGTTTCCAATGTCATCTCTGAGTTCATTTAAATTCTGACCAAAAGAGGAAAAAATATTAACAATCAGCTGTCTCATACAGCATTATAATTTCTCATAATTACAACTGTTAAGCAGTTATGTATCACTGTTATGACTATAATTGAAATGCATAATTTTAATTGTTTTTCAAAAAATACATTGCAAATAGTTCACTTTACTACTTCCACAGACGCACAGACTAAACACTGGACTAAATGATTTCCAAGATTATATGCCCATTTATGATTCAGTCCTGAGAAGAGGCCTGATTGTCTGCACTACACCTGACTCACAAAACTACTCTCCAGTGATAGGTAGGGAAGGGAGGAAAGATATAAATGACTAGCTGGACAAATAAATTATGGGAAACATACTCCATTTTCCTATTTGTCAAAGGTCAAAGTTGATTAAAGTAGACCATGAAATTAGAAACACTCTGTTTTTATTTCTGATACCAGTTTCAATTCTTATATTTGGTATGTGAAATGGAAATCACAGTGATTCAAGTTATACAATACATACAATTATACAAACTATTAAATTCTTAAAGTTAGAATTCCTCAGATTTAATAATATGAAGAGACTCTCGGAATGAAGTTGATGAGTTTGACAAGAAATTCTCTAAGAAAAGTGATTCATGTGTTGCACTTATTTTTAAGCAGAATATGCTCCCAAATAATTCATTTCCACCTCATTTTTTTTAACATTTCGTGTACTTTCCTTTAAAATCTTTATTTGAATTTTACATCTTAACATTACTCATGGGAAAGTAATAAAAAGAGAACACATTATCCTGATTGATAGCTGGAGACTGACAGGACTCTTTGTCAGTTTGGTAAAACTGCACATGTATCCTATCTCAGGATTTGAAAACTCCCTCAGAGATTGTGTGCTAATTAACATTGAACTGCCATATCTTTTCATAATTCTGTGATTAGTTGAATTCAGGTGTATCTAAGGTGCCAATTAAAGTTGAGAGCTGTGTTGAATCCAAGCCCTGGCACTTTAGATGTCACATGCCCATCAGAGAACACTCAACCAATGGATACAATGGTGTCATTTTGGAGCATACTCGGTACACAAAACTAGCAGTGATTACAGCAGGTGTTCTGACAGTAAAATGTCACAATAGTCCTAACAACACTGGGAATAAATATACTCCTAGAAAAGATGGGTTACCTCAAGTCTGAGAATTGTGTTATATAGGAGGATATTAGTAGCATTGAACGTAAGTACAAATAATTCAGGAAATATTTCCACTGAAATTCTAAGCCCCACAATAAATTTTGTTTCTTTGAGTTTAGGCTGTCTGTACTTTTTCAGCAACAGATTTAAATGAGTAAAATGTCTCACTTTCTTATAATTTATATATGCAAAGCTCTACAAATAGTAATTATCTATATATAATCTATAATTTATATATGCAAAACTAGATCTAAAAATAGTAATTATCTAAAACTTTTACTTGCCCTGACATCATAATTTCTAAATAATGTCTAAAATCTATTATCATCCACATTTTTAAAATATACCTATTGTTACTCATGAGTTCATTAATTCAGAAAGCCCTGAATATAGTCTTGACACTGGGATGCAATTTTTTTCCTCTTGTATTGATATACAAAATGTTCATCAACAAGCATTTTAGTGTTAGGGACTAAGATATTAAAAGCCATTGGTAGTTGCATATTCACTGAAAGGATGAGAACCCTAAACTTTTAGTGACGAATAGAGTCCCTTACATTAACACAGTAACCTATCATTACTTTCTAACGCAAGAATGTGTCCTGTTTTAGGTCTTACCCATCTCCTATCCTCTGATACCTCACAAGTTCAGTGACTTTTTCTTCCTTTACAGATGAAATTAAATAGTTCCCGTAATGGATTTCTACTGCCTTTTTGAGTTGTATTTGTCACTGCAAATTTCTTACCCTGAGTCACATTCACATACTCATTTAGTGTTTCTGTAAAGTTTCTGAGATTTTAATTCTGGAAATGATTCTGAAGATGACTCACATCAAAGACCACATGTTTCTGACTTGAAATCTCAACAATAAATTCTCTAAAAGGACTATTTAGCCCAGACCTTGGCTTCTCAATACTGTTCTTCAATAAAAGGAACTAGGTCTCCCTGGAAAATGGCCGATGTCAGAGCTGGGGCACAGAAATGTACAACATGCCCCTGGAACATCCTGAATTGGCAATAAATAAGGATATTCACAAAAAGAAATGGGGGGGGCATGTTGGAAGAACACAGGCACCAACTCAAAGCAGCTGCCAATGGCTAAATTTGGCACACGTTTAGCAACAAAATAAACAATCATAATATTGGATTACAAGAAACAGAGTAAAATAAATATGCATTAATCCATATTAGTATAAATGAATGGATAAATAAGAGAGTTACATAAATGCAGGAAGAAAATGACTCTTCCTGACATTTGTTAAACTTCTATTAACAAAATAGAAATTTAAGGTTAGACAAATACCACAAAAAAAGTTGTGGCAGGCAAGAACTATCCATGGATGTTAAAATAAGTGGATGGAATATTATGAGAAACGGGACATTTGGATAGTCTTCAAGTATCTCCTCAAGAGGGACTTATTAATTAAAAAAGAAGAATTATAACTTTACAGTGGAGAAAACTGGCTGACACCACCTTAACCATGTGATCAAGGTTAATACTACCAGCAATAAAGCATACTAACTTTATGCCCTTCCGGAAATGATGTGCTGAGAAGGGTATATCATTTCTGTGGTGTTCTTGCCAAAAATGCATAACCTAATCATGAGGAAATATTGCACAACCCCAAATTGAGAGGTATTCTACAAATAATTGACCTAGAGTCTTCAAAAGTGTCAAGGTCATGAAAGACCAAAAAAGAAAGAAAGAAAGAAAGAAAGAAAGAAAGAAAGAAAGAAAGAGAAAGAAAGACAGACAGACAGACTGAGGAAGTGAGGAAATGTCCTAGACTGAAGAAAAGTAAGAGATCATGACAATTAAACAGAATGTGAGACCCAGGATTGGATTCTGAATCAGAAAAATCACAAGAGTGGTAAAAATGGCAATATTCAAGTAAGATCAGTGTGTTATTTTAGAATTGTATCAAAGTCAATTCCTCTGATAGTTTTAAATGGTTTCTAAGACAGTAACATTAGGGACAGCTAACAGTATACATATGGGAATTCCCTTTACTATATCTGTAACTTTTCTGTAAGTCTAAAATTATTTCAAAATTTTAAAAACGGTTTGCTTATGATAGTTTCTCTCCCAAACTTCTGGTGTTCAGATAGGATATTGAAAGATACCTTAAGAAAGTAGATCTGCTGAGATCATCTTTTCAATCTCAATATGTGGAAAACCCTGTAAAAGAGAAAACAAAAGCTCAAATTTTATCAGTACATTCTTGTTCCCTATTTCTGAAATGCTGTACTAAGATCATTCAATACAGTCTTTGGGAACCAGACTTTGAATCATTACTCTGCTAATTGTCTCTTTAGCTCCCTAAAATAGGATGCAAGTTCACTGAGTCTCCATGGCTCAGGGGACATTCTTATACTGCCTAGCAGCACCCTTGCAGTGTGTCTTTCTCTCCCCTTGTGAGTATCTACATTTAAGTCCCTGGAATATCTTTGGATGTAAAATGTTCCCCAAAGGAGAGATGCAACTAAAACAATATTTGTGATCCCATGTCATGTTAGCATTGGACTTCATCTTATCATTTACCTAACATGTTTAGATATACTTTCCCACTGTAGTTTTCTGAGTAAGATACATATTAAAACCTTTAGAATCTAAAGTCAGAAATATCTCATAGAATTCTATATTTAAATAAATTATATTTGTTTGCTCTTTCTTGCAAGGAATTCCTAAAGAAGACATGTTCAGTAATAGTATACACATCTCTACTTTATATCCTTATCTCTTCCTAATAGCCTCTACTTCAAAAATGCACTTGCTAGAATAAAGAATTTGATGCCTGGTGGCTTGACTCCTACAAACATAACTCAAATAGAGTTCTCTTACAGCATTTTCATTAGGAAAAATTCTTGATGTTTCCTGATGTGTCTACCCTTTATTTCATTAAAAGATAATCTTCTATAAGATATATTCATATAAATTCATTTATATATACATGCATATTTATATATATACATGTATACATCATATGTCATAAATATCTTACTAAAGATTTGCTTATTAAAGCAAATATACAGTCACCTCTTCCTCTAAAACTCTTTTAAAAGCCCCTCTGTTTTGTTTAGGATAAAATTCAAACTATTTAGGAGCTTCCTAACCTGTCTTTAACCTTACCTATTAGTAAGCACCTACATAAAATTTGTAATTTAGCTTTCCTCATTCGTAGCTTACATAGTTCCAATTGTTTATCTTTAACATTTACAGACATCTTTCTCCCAACTTCCCCCTTCTCTCCATTTACTTTTCCTTTGAGAAAAGCTCTAATACAACTAACTCCATGAAGACTGTGATGAATTCCAGTCCTAGGGATCATTCTTCTTTTTTAACTGCTTTTTTCAACTGGTTCACTTTAAAAAAAAATTGTACTTAAAAAAATATAACACATGAGATATACCATCTTAAATTTTCAAGTGTGTAGTACAGTAGTGTTAACTATAAGCATGGTGTTGTACATCAGATCTCAAGAAATTTTTTTCTTGCATGATTGAAATTCAGTACTCATTGAACAGCAACTCTCAATTTATCCCTCCCCTCAGTCTCTGACAACCACCATTCTCCTTCCTGTTTCTGAGTTTACTACTTTAGATACCTCCTATAAGTGGGATCAATGCAGTATTTGCCCTTCAGCAACTAGCTTAGTTTAAAATTTTAAAAAGCAACCATACTAAATAGCCAACAAAACAATACTGTGCCGTCATTAAAAAAGGAAGAATTTTCATTAAATGTTTCCAATATACTAAGGTGATAAAATACATTAAAAATAATATATATAGCACGACATTTTTATAGTTCTATGATATAATCTGTTATTCTGACAATAATTAATAATACCTCATTTCACTCAAACTGTTTCTTATTGGATGAATTTTAAAAAATCTTTGCCTATGAGGAAGTTACAGTTCCACTGGCCTCTGAGGAAAATTCTAAGATATTTTCTTATTTAAATCTAGACTCTAATTTATACAGCACCACTGATGACATTCATTCAGCATTGAAAAATGTTGCCTCCAGAAAACCAGAAAACAATTTCTCTGTGTCACTGGTGCTGCATTTCTGCAACAATATGGTCTTGAACACAGCATTTTCTCACATAAAATTTTCAGTTACAGTATGTGCTTCATTTGGTGTATGATCACCAAGGGTGCACCGAATCACATAGCTGAATGACTTTATAAAACTTCTCATATCTTGGTGAAAATAAAAAGAAAATCTTCAAGTTGCATGGTAAAGGTCAGGAACTTTCAAAGATAAATAAAAACTACTTTACTATGGTCTTTGTAAAGAAGAAAAATCAAATACTTTACTCCAATTCAGCCAAAACTAGGAACCTATGTGATATTTTATAAAGCTAGAGCAATTTATCTAATACCATGTTTTCACCTCATGAAGTACAGAAGTTCCACGTGAATCAAAGACTGTATCAAAATATAATACAATGACAGATGAAGATTATAAACTTTTTAATATACATTATATACATTTTTCACCATTTAAGTCAAAATGGCAGCTGTGAAAATTTACCTATTACAATAAAAATGTAACATCCTAAATCCACAAAATGCAGACCAGACTTAGACAAGTAGGATCTTTTGTTCATATGTTCCCCAAAGAACTGATCTTGCTACCTATAGTTTGTTTGTTTGCAACTTGTGTTACCTTCAAAACAGTTCTTTTAGTCATTATATTAGTTGAACAAAAGAAACGTAATAACTTCCAAACCTACACTGTACACTTTATTTACCTAAACTCATTTCTATTGTCAAAATTGTATTGGAATAGAAACCTTCTGGTAGAGTAGCTGAACTTCTTTTAAGGCATCTGTTCAGCACCCAGAACATTAATGAAAAACCTTTTGTGAGTGTTCAGGGAAAATAATTTCTAATATGTACTCCAGGCTATTATAAACTTGAAAAAGTCTTTTATTTTAAGAGAGTAGAAAAATCATGACAGATACTAAACTGTGCCTATTTATTCATACAACCAAAGAATTTAACTGCAAGATACCTTTTCTTGGTTTTATATGCTAAAGAACTGCTTTAACTTTATCACTTCTTGGGAATTTCCTGGCTGTCCAGTGGCTAGAATTCAGCTGTGGCCCAGGTTAAACCCCTGGTTGGGGAACTAAGATCCTGCAAGCCATGCAGTGTGGTTAAATTAATTAATTAGCTGATTAATTAATTTTCAAAAATAAAAAAAACTTTATCCTTTTTTACTGAATAAACTAGAAGTTTAATCATCAGGCTGATAATTCAGACCCCAGGGAAAACTTAGAAAAACACTTAATACAGTAAGTCCTCAACATACAAAGGAGTTCATTAAGTTCAATTTGTTCATAAGTCCAACAAAGCCTAGGTACCCAACTAACACTATCGGTTGTATACCACTGCTTTTATGCTTGCTCCTGGACATACTGGGCTTGAAATAAAAACACTGTACTAATGTACTCTATACAGTACTATAAAGTACACAAAAGCACAACCACTTGTAGAGGATGCACGCACATGACACTACACCAAAGACATGAACTAACTTACGTGATTGGACATGTGAACGCATATTCACATCTTTGAAAGTTCACAACTTGAATGTTCACAGGTATGGGATTTACTATAATTAGTTCTATTAAATTAAAGGAATGTTCATATTTTAGTGGTATTTTTCCTAATACAGTATTATAACACACAGACATTTTAAGCTCTATGCCAAAGCTAAAAAGTAGGAAATATGCCTAGAATAATGGCTTTATAAAATAAAAAGCTCATGTTTCTTTAATTATTTGTGAAAAGGTAAGAGTTTTTAAAAAACTAAAATGAAATTACACTTCTCAATGAGAACTTTAAATGTTGAGGAGTTTGAGATTGTCTGAGATTAGCAGTATCTTAAAAAGTTAAAAGATTCAGGAAGGTGGCAGGGGAGGGCACCACCGCATCATCATTTAAGTCTCCTGATGGCTAGATGGATCTTGGAAAATGACTGTGGGATATTGCAAACTTACATGGTGATGCTGATTACAAATAGAACCCAGTACCTAGAACAGGGGTTAGCAAACTGCAGCCTGTGGATTGCTTTTTTATAGCCCAAGAACTAAGAATGCTTTTACATAGTCAAAGTTCCATTACAGGCAAACAAGATAAAGATATGACAGAGATTTTATGTAACTCACAAAACCTAAAATAATTATGTCTAGCCCTTTACATAAAAAGCTTGCTGACATCCCTCCCCGCCAAATGTTTTCCATTCTTATCAAGTAAGATAATCTAAAAGAGTTTTCATACACGTGGTAAGGACAGCAATGTACCCTCACTGTTTTTTACCTCATCCACAGGGGGATATGTTCCAAGACCCTCAGTGGATGCCTGAAACCACTGATAGTACCAAACCCTATACACGCGCACACACACACACACAGTTTTTTCCTGTATGTACATACCTAGAATAAGGTTTAATTTATAAATTACACACAGTAAGAAATCAACAGTAATAACTAATAATAAAATAGAACAATTATAACAATATACTGTAATAAACATTACATGAATATGGTCCTTTTTTCTCTCTTTCAAAATACCTTACTGTACAAATATAACGCCTTCTCCATGATAACTAAGCACTCATCACACAGTGTGGCTCTAACTTTTGCAATTTGAAGTGCAACAGCACTTCTTTACAATTTCATGGATAGAAGAATCATTCTTATTGTAAATCTTAGCCACCTCAGTATAGTATTTCTTTTCCTTTATTAAATCGAGACCTTTTAACTTGTGACTTAAAGGAAGCACTTTACAGCTTCTATTTGGCATATGTGAATTGCCAGCATCACTACTCTCGTGCTTGGGGCTATTATTAAGTAAAATAAGGGTGACTTGAACACAAGCACTGCAATACCAGGCAGCGGATCTGATAACTGAGGTGTTCCTAAGTGACTAATGGGTGGGATATGCTGGACAAAGGGATGGTTCCTGTTCTGAACAGGACAGAGCCGGAGGGCGTGAGATTTCAGCACACTACTCAGAACAGTGCACAATTTAAAACGTATGAAACTTTTACTTCTGGAATTTTTCATTTAATATTTTTGGACTGTGGTTGACCATAAGTAACTGAAATCATGGAAAGTAAAACTGCAGAGAAGGGGGGACTACTGTATATTCTCTGACATAGTATCAGCAAAGTCTCTAGGTGTTTAGTAACTTGGGGGATGTTAGGACACCCCTTCTAAGCAAAGAAAAGTTGTTGCACTTGCACAGCCCACAAGTAAGAAGGCATAAGTACGTGCTTTTTCGGATTTTGAAAGCAGCATTTGCCAGTTTAGGTGTGATGCTCTGGCCCAGTGAGCTGGCTGCCCATTGTGAATGAGACCCAGAATATAAACCGTTCTGCACAATCCCCAATCTCATATGCACAGTAGCTTGCTCTTCAGGCTTTATAACTAAATGACCAAATGCTATTCAAAGTGTCTGTGGCAGAATATCGTTATATAGAAGTAAGTACTATAGTACCATAAGAAATAGTAAAGAAATAAAATTATTAACATTAAAGAATGTTTAAGTCATTGAGTAGATTGAAGATTGGCCTCCAAAATATTAAATGACCCACTTTCTATTTTGAAGCAAGTAAGTATCTAAATGACCCATGTCAAATTATTACCTATTTATTTAACTTAGCAATTTTATTCAAATTTCACAGGGATGAACTGAGTTTCTATTTTATATACCAGATTCATGTATCTCTGGAATAAGTGAATATAGTCTTACGACCTCAAAAGGTAATCATAAGTATCATGTGTTCATTAAAGAGTTGCCATAATATGTAGTCCACAGATCAGCTTGATTTAAAATGAGAATTTAATTAGAGTATAAATTAAAACCAAAACTATAAAGCAGAGGAGGAGACAGAATGGAGATTGAAATGTTTACCTACATTCTAAATGGCAGCTTTATCATACAACCATCAACAAGATCTTATTCTTCATAATAAGAGGAAGCCCAGGGAAGCAATACTTGAACTTTCCAACAGAATTTTTCTACGCAAAAAAGTATGTGTGAAACAATAAAAACATGGAAACCAATCTAGAGTGTGGTTAAGTAAACTGTAGCAATGATCATGAATTAAATACAAGTGAAGAACCAGATGTGGATTGAGTGATAAGAAAATTTGCTTGAGCCACATTTCAGTGATAGTCTGCATATCTTATGATGACTTCTTTGCTCCATTGACAAATGATTGACAATTTTTTGGTTTAAAATGTTACATCTTTTTTATTTCTTGGTTATAAAGTATACCATAGTATAAGAAAAAAGTATAGGACTTCCTAGGCAGCGCAGTGGTTAAGAATCCACCTGTCAGTGCAGGGGACACGGGTTCGATCCCTGCTCCAGGAAGATCCCACATGCCACGGAGCAACTAAGACCGTGTGCCACAACTATTGAGCCTGCGCTTTAGAGCCCGTGAGCCACAGCTATTGAATGCATGTGCTGCAGCTACTGAAGCCTACACGTCTAGAGCCTGTGCTCCACAACGAAAGAAGTCACAGCAATAAGGACCCCACGCACCACAACGAAGAGTAGCCCCCGCTTGCCACAACTAGACAAAGCCCGTCTGCAGCAAGGAAGACCCAACACAGCCAATTAATTAATTAATTAATTAAAAAAGAAAAAAAAAGTATAGTAAAGTACTAAATACTTTATAATACTATAAAGTATAGTATAGTATAAGAAAAGTTATCCCTTCTCTGTATTATTTCACTTATTCACTGGAGAACACTTTCTTCCCAACAAAATGTATTCTCACCCCAAAACCTTCATATTCTAAGATCATTTCATAGCAACTGTTTGCCAGCATGCTCAGTGTATTTTGTTCTCCATAATTATCCAGATGGAGATAGAGTACCTATCAAAAATTTTCACTTGTTGATCCATAAGTGTGATTATAAAATTCCATCAGCAAAATAAAATTCTGGAAAATATTTATTTTAGAAAACTGTCTGTCCTTATGTATTTGGAAAATGACAAATATGTCTGAATAAATTGATAATGCTTTTCTTTGGCAAGTTTAATTCTTATAAGTCTCAGGAAAAGTTGAAAAAAAGGAACAAAATTGTCTTTAATTTGCAGACATATGTATCAGGTTTTGCTATGTGATAATACTCTACAACAAAAACCTTAATATCATAGTGGCTTATAATACCACATTTATTTCGCATTTATATGTCTTCTGTTTAGCTACCAGTCAATTGATTTTGTCTGAGCTTGGATAGGCCGGGTGACATTATTAGCTTTGGGTTTGGTTCTGCTTCACATGCAGTCATTCTAAGATCCAAACTAAAGGAGCAACGGCTACGTGGGGTGTGCTTTTCTCCCACTGCCATGCCTGCCAAAGTCTCAGCTCAGAATTGGCACTCTGTCACTGCCATTCACACCCACTGGCCACAGCTGGTCATGTGGCCAAATTCTGAGTCCACATGGTAATAAATTACACTTCTTCCATGAAGAGAAGGCTGTGAATATTTGATGAACTGTAATCTAAGCTACTACAATGTGGATAAGCTAGTTCAAACTCTCTACTAGAGGAAGATGAAATGATAGATTCTACTTCAGTGACCAATACTCAACAAGTCTGAGAGGAAATGACACTATTGGACACTTTACCTGTTCAAAGACTTACACTTTGGGTGCAAAAACCACATTAAACCACACCGTCATGTCTTCTATTAGCCAAGAGGTGTTGGAAATTTAAAGTGATATTAATGATAGCAAAGTCAGGGCCAAAATAGTGTGCAGTGTTCTTCTTAATTAGAACATCATTTGGTATAATTTCATTGTCAAAATGCAAAATGAATAAAATTGCAGAGGCTAGCATACCTTCTCTGTCTTTCGATCTGAACCTTTTTTCCATCAAACTCTTTTTTTTAAAAAAAGAGAAAAATGACACCTATATTATGATATTTGTTAATTCAAGTTTAACTACATAAACTTTTTGGCTTATAAAGGCAGTAATGCAACATATTTTTTATTTTCCATTACATAGATCAAACACTTGGCCTTTTTGCATGGTCCAAGTGCAATTCTTTTCTTTTCCTGGCATTAGGTCAATGTGGTCTAATATGATTCAGGGTAAAATGATAATTCCAAATAGAGAATGACAAAGTTAAAGTTGTTTACTAACTTTTTATTCATAATTATTTTAATTATTTCATCCAAAACAAATAATTATAATATTGCTTCCTCAGAAACAGACACACACACATAGAAAACAACCTTACAGTTGTTACCAAAAGGGAAAGGGGGTGGGGGAGAGATAAATTAGGAGTTTGGGATTAACAGATACACATTACTATACATAAAACAGATAAATAACCTACTGTATAGCACAGGGAACTATATTCAATATCTTGTAATAACCTACAATGGAAAATAATCTGAGAAAGAATATATATATATATACATACACACATATATGTGTGTATATATACACATATATAGAATCACTTTGCTGTACACCTAAAACTAAAACAACATTGTAAATCAACTAACTTCAATAATAATTGAAAAAAATGTTTTCTATTTAGAATGCTAATCCACCTTCTATAGCATGCTACTTGATTTTATTAATTGATACACATCTTATTAAATGAATTTCATACTTAATCCTCCTTCCATATCCACCTAATATCCCACTTCCTCCACTAAGCTTTTTCCAGATACAATGACCTACAGTGATTTCACCTGTTTCCAATATCTTTTGCTTTTGTAAACATTGTTATTTTTCTCTGATGCTTATGTGTAGTGTTATTCTTTCAGGTAGAAAGGCTTTGGTTATCTAGTGCTACTTAACAAATCACAAATTACTAGCAAAAACAGTAACATTTGTTAGTCGTATCCTCTATCTTTCTGGAGTTGAAAGGCAGATGCAAGCTGTGTTACATTTATGAATTAGTCTCGGAAGTCACACACCTGGACCTCATTTTAAAATGACATTCTAATCACATCTCTTTGCCCTAGACTCATACCTATTCCATGCCCCACTACCAAAAAAGGGCTGGGAAAATAAAAACTTTGATTAATAAATAAATGAAGTCAATGTCTTGATTCCTGTAATAATATTTGCCTAAGGCTTATGTTACTTTCAATGTCTATAATTTTCCATCGTTAACTTTTTAATTAAAAAAGATACATTATGAAATGAAATTTAATCGAGTATTTTACTTTACTTAGCTTTAATAATTAAAAAACAGAAGTGGAAAAAAAGAGAGTTGAATCCCATTATGAAGCAGATACCAGGCCCATGATTAAAAAGGCCATATAGAATTTGTCAGAATATAACAGAAAGCTGTACTATGCACTATACCTGGGGATAAAATTTAATATTCAGAATAATCAAATTCTCTGGAAAAACTAAGGACTTATTTTGGTTTTATGGCAGTTCAACTTATTAATTGGCTTTTAAATATTAAGTAGATATTTTAATTGTGACCACTTGATATAATGTACTTTCCATCATGTTCTGGGTCCTCAGATGCAGTTGTGTCTGTTGTTCACAACTCTGGGGCCCTGGTTGAGGGAGCGAGGGTGGGGACTGAAGATCAGCCTGTTCCCTGTCTACCTAGTCATATACCTTTAGCACCAGGCTCCTCAGAGTACATTCATGAGCTGCTCTTTTGAATTTGCATTAAAATGATGCCAATGGGTTAGCAGAGTCCCTGGTATGAGACATGATGTTACAGGAATTTCCTTCAAAGAAAATGGTATAACAGAAAGGCTACTACAGTTTGGCATAAAAAACAGATGCAGTGTGAATCTTGGCTCTGTCACTTAAAGTATCGTGACTTTGAAAAAGTGATACAACCTCTCTGAGCCTCAGACTCTCACAAATAAAATGGAAATATCAATTCCTATTTTTCACAGTGGATATGAAGAATAGAGCTAATGCATGAGAAACATGAAATACAGTGTCTTACAGAGTAGGGATTACTTAAATTGAATCCATAATAAATTCTATGAGAAGTGTTGTCATTGAGCTTTAATCTTTGGTTCTGTGTTTGTTTTTTGATAGATACAGTTCTATTTTAGGTATGTAATTATCTAAATCACTGGTTAAAGTCACAGTAGGAAGAATAAAAGAAAGTAGTATGTTATAATTCAGTTCAGGAAAAACACTTCTGAACAAAATATTCCTAAGCATTTGCATAAGAACGGATCAGTTTGAATTTTTGAAAATAGTTTTCTAATTTTGCATATACAGTCATCCCTTCAGGACCACCCTTCCACCCCACCCCCCGCCCCTGCAAAAATACCAAAATCTTTGGATGCTCACATCCTTTATATAAAATGGCATGGTATCTGAATATAACCTATGCACATCCTCCTGTATACTTTAAATCAACTCTATATTACTTATAATACCTAATATAATGTAAATATTATGTAAATAGTTGTCAGAGCATGAGAAATTCAAGCTTTGCTTTTTAGAACTCTCTGGAATATTTTAAAATATTTTTGATCCATACTTGGTTGAATCTGCTGATACTAAACCTGTGGATATGGAAGGCTAGCTGTAGTTCTCAAAGTAGCTTCCTGGCACAGAAGGAATTCTCTTGTAAGATCACATCCTGTGATAATTTCTGTTAGGCAAGAGCCTATCCCAGTGGCAGGATCCAGCTAGATCCTGGCTCAGCCCTACTTTTGATTAGCCACACCTTGCTATAAATGCAACAGATTCATCAGAATGTTAAGACTCCTGGTGAAAAAAAAAGTTAGAGGAAATCCAAAAATATCTAGAAACAAATGACAATGAAAACAACTCCACAAAACCTATGGGATGCAGCAAAAGCTGTTCTAAGAGGGAAGTTTATAGCAATACAGTCCGACCTCAAGAAACAAGAAAAATACTGAATAAACTACCTAACCTTACATCTAAAACAATTAGAGAAAGAAGAACAAAGAAACCCCAAAGTGAGCAGAAGGAAAGAAATCATAAAGATCAGATCAGAAATTAATGAAAAAGAAAGGAAAGAAACAATAGCAAAGATCAATGAAACTAAAAGCTGGTTCTTTGAGAAGATTAACAAAATTGATAAACCATTAGCCAGACTCATCAGGAAAAAAAGGGAGAAGATGCAAATCAACAGAATTAGACATGAAAAAGGAGAAGGAACAACGGACACCGCGGAAATACAAAAGATCATAAGAGACTACTACAAGCAACTATATGCCAATAAACTGGATAACCTGGAAGAAATGGATAAATTCTTAGAGAAATACAATCTTCCAAGACTGAACCAGGAAGAAATAGAAAATATGAATAGACCAATCACAAGTACGGAAATTGAGACTGTGATTAAAAATCTCCCAACACACAAAAGCCCAGGACCAGATGGATTCACAGGCGAATTCTACCAAATATTTAGAGAAGAGCTAACACCTATCCTTCTCAAATGCTTCCAAAATATAGCAGAAGGAGGAACACTCCAAAACTCATTCTACAAGGCCACCATCACCCTGATACCAAAACCAGGCAAAGATGTCACAAAAAAAGAACAATTACAGGCCAATATCATTGATGAATATAGATGCAAAAATACTCAACAAAATACTAGCTAACAGACTCCAACAGCACAGTAAAAAGATCATACACCATGATCAAGTGGGGTTTATCTCTGGGATGCGAGGATTCTTCAATATATGCAAATCAATCAACATGATACACCATATTAACAAACTGAAGGATAAAAACCATATGATCATCTCAATAAATGCAGAAAAAGCTTTTGACAAAATTCAACATCCATTTATGATAAAAACTCTCCAGAAAATAGGCATAGAAGGAAATTACCTCAACATAATAAAAGCCATATATGAGAAACCAAAAGCCAACATTGTTCTCAATGGTGAAAAACTGAAAGAATTCCCTCTAAGAACAGGAACAGGAACAAGACAAGGGTGTCCACTCTCACCATTAATATTCAACATGGTTTTGGAAGTGTTAGCCACAGCAATCAGAGAAGAAAATGAAATAAAAGGAATCCAAATTGGAAAAGAGGAAATAAAATTGTCACTCTTTGCAGATGACATGATCTTATACATAGAAAACCCTAAAGACTCTACCAGAAAACTGCTAGCACTAATTGATAAATTTAGTAAAGTAGCAGGATACAAAATTAATGTGCAGAAAGCTCTTGCATTCCTGTACACTAACAATGAAAAAGCAGAAAGAGAAGTTAAGGAAACTCTCCCATTTACCAATGCAACAAAAAGCATAAAATACCTAGGAATAAACCTGCCTAAGGAGGCAAAAGACTTGTATGCAGAAAACTATAAGACACTGATGAAAGAAATCAAAGACGACACAAACAGATGGAGAGACATACCATGTTCCTGGATTGGAAGAATCAACATTATGAAAATGACTATTCTATCCAAAGCAATTTACAGATTCAATGCAATCCCGATCAAATTACCAATGGCATTTTTCACAGAACTAGAACAAGAAATCTTACAATTTGTATAGAAATACAAAAGACCCCGAATAGCCAAAGCAATCTTGAGAAGGAAAGACGGAGTTGGTGGAATTAGGCTTCCTGACTTCAAACTATACTACAAGGCCACAGTGATCAAGACAGTAGGGTACTGGCACAAAAATAGAAAGGAAGATCAATGGAACAGAATAGAGAACTCAGAGGTAAACCCAAGCACATATGGGCACCTTATCTTTGGCAAAGGAGGCAAGAATATACAATGGAAAAAAGACTGCCTCTTCAATAAGTGGTGCTGGGAAAATTGGACAGCAACATGTAAAAAGATGAAATTAGAACACTTCCTAACACCATATACAAAAATAAACTCCAAATGGATTAAAGACCTACATGTAAGGCCAGACACTATAAAATTCCTAGTGGAAAACATAGGCAGAACACTCTATGATATACATCAAAGCAAGATCCTTTTGGACCCACCTCCTAGAATCATGGAAATAAAATCAAGAATAAACAAATGGGACCTCATGAAACTTCAAAGCTTTTGCACAGCGAAAGAAACCATAAACAAGACAAGAAGGCAACCCTCAGAATGGGAGAAAATACTTGCCAAAGAAGCAATGGACAAAGGAGTAATATCCAAAATATACAAGCAGCTCATGCAGCTTAATACCAAAAAAGCAAATAACCCAATCCACAAATGGGCGGAAGACCTAAATAGACATTTCTCCAAAGAAGACATACAGATGGCCAACAAACACATGAAAACATGCTCAACATCACTAATCATGAGAGAAATGCAAGTGAAGGCTACAATGAGGTATCACCTCACACCAGTCAGAATGGCCATCATCAAAAAATCTAGAAACAATAAATGTTGGAGAGGGTTTGGGAAAAGGGAACTCTCCTGCACTGTTGGTGGGAATGTAATTTGGTACAGCTACCATGGAAAACAGTTTGGAGGTTTCTTAAAAAACTAAAAACAGAACTACCATATGATCCAATAGTCCCAGTACTGGGCATATACCCAGAGAAAACCATAATCCAAAAAGAAACATGTACCATAATGTTCATTGCAGCACTATTTACAATAGCCAGGATATGGAAGCAACCTAAATGCCCATCAACAGATGAATGGATAAAGAAGATGTGGCACACATATACAATGGAATATTACTCAGCCATAAAAAGGAATTAAATAGTTATTTGTAGTGAGGTGGATGGACCTAGAGTCTGTCATACAGTGAAGTAAGCCAGAAAGAGAAAAACAAATACTGTATGCTAACTCATATATATGGAATCTAAAAAAATGGTACTGGTGAACTCAGTGACAGGACAAGAATAAAGATGTAGAAGTAGAGAACGGACTGGAGGACACAGGGTTGAGGGGGGTGGCGAAGGGGAAGCTGGGGCGAAGTGACAGAGTAGCATAGACATATTTACACTACCAACTGTTAAAGAGATGGCTAGTGGGAAGTTGCTGTATAACAAAGGGAGATCAACTTGATGATGGGTGATGCCTTAGAGGGCCAGGACAGGGAGTGTGGGAGGGAGTCGTGGAGGGAGGGGATATGGGGATATATGTATAAATACAGCTGATTCACTTTGGTGTACATCAAAAGCTGGTACAAGAGTGTAAAGCAATTATATTCCAATAAAGAGTTTAATAAAAATAAAGTTAAAATAACAGCATAGATAAGATATACATTAAAAAAAAACTCTCAAATGTTTGCTTAGAACATAATCTGACTGAATCATTGTCTCTTTTCAATGATGTGCCTCTAATTATCCTCACTGGCTTCAAATATTAAATAATCAGAACCATTTCACAATGGAAAATGACATAGCTATCTGTTTCTTAATAAACAATAGGTGATTTAAAATATTCCTCAAACAAATAAGAAGTATGTTTCATAGATGACTACAATTTAAATAGCTGCACAATGCAACCCTCAAAACACAAAGTCCTTACCAAAGCGTTTAAAGTGTTGTCTTGTCTCTCCTAGCTCATCTTGTGTAGTTGCTTCCCTTGCTTATATGCTCTGGCCATGCCAGTCTTTCAGGTCTTCAAAAACATGTAGCCAAAGGATGATTGTACAGTTGATCCCTCTTTCACTAACATGTGTCCTCCTTAATTTTGCACATATATGTCTCAGCATAAATCTCCATTCATGAAGATGGCTTCTGTGACACAGGATTAACAACTCAATCACTGTGAGTTTCTGTCATAACTCATTGCAAATAGAAATCATGTACTTTCTCTCTGATTACTTGTGTTTTTCCATGCCTCTTCCCACTAAGCCATATTTATTACCTTTACATGCCTAGTGCCAAACAAATAGCAGGTCTCTCATAAATGTTTGTTAAATAAACAATTAAATAAGGAGATACAAAACTGTAAAAGTTTGAATATTTCCAAATGAACACAAATGAGGGTCTGAAGAAAATCTTCACAAATAAATACAGCATTCATATGAAAGAAAAATATGAAAATAGATGAATTTTTCAAAAATAATGAAACATGATCTCATCAAAGTAAATAAAGTAATAAACACCATGTAACCAACTATGTATACCCATAGCTGCTCATTACATCATTGTTTCAAGCAATACAAAACAACAATTTACTTAAATGGATAATTTAATCTAAAATATTTCATGCAAAGTATCAAGCCCCACCAATAAGAATGGGTGTAGATTTGGGTTTATTATCAAGGAGAGTTGTTCAGGATATATTTATAACTAAAAAGCTAATATAACCATTGTGCCTCATACAATTCCTTTGCAAGGGGTAGAAATAGGAGTGACAAAACACAAATAGGAAACACGTTTGAACAAGAGAGCTACAGGTGATTTTTCACTCCTTATTGATTTTTTCTGCTTATGGTTTCTAGAATTTTCCATGAATATTGGATAGAGAGAGAAAGATTGATTTTAGCCATGTATGACTTTAGCATATCTCTCTTTTTGCTACATGTTTCTCTGTACAGTTTGATCTTTTTAGATGTGTGTCCTCTCTCTTAAGGCACTTTACCAAGTATACTGAGGCACAGTGTTTACCCTCAAGGATCTAATAGTCATATTGATGATAAAGCCATCTATATAAAGGATTTTTGTTGTGTGCAATGAATCCAAGATATCTGATACAGAGGCAGTGATAGAAGGGAGTCTCTCTGGAGAACAGTGCTTAGTTTCTCAGATAACTTCCTCCATCCTCTGCTTCTTACCCTACAGTGGTGCCTACATATAAAAGGGGAGGGTGTAGTTTATGTGACTTTGGCAGGGACAAAAGTAGGTCTTCTGATCACTGGGTGATATATTTTGCATACCTAAGAGACTTTACATCCCTAGCAGAAGTCTGCAGTCTTTAGAACTCAAAGACTTTTCCTTTGGCTCAGAAACACCTCCAGATGCCATCAAAGGACCTCAACCACATCTCCCTCATTTCGTATCACAGACTTCTCTGTGTTCCCATTATCCACTCCCTCCTCTCGCCTTTGCTCAGGTGACTACTTCTTTGCCTTCAACCCAGAGTCATTTTCTTGTGAATGGGTCCCCTTAGCAGGTTCTTCATTAAGATACCAGCTACTTCTGTAAGACTGCCAAAGGGAAACCAAGGGTAGCTAAGAAAGCTGAGCCTCATAGTTCCACCTGTGAAAGCATATAGCACTAACACATTTGATTTAATGACGCAGAACCCCTGATTGGACAATGGCAGCTTTTCAGGAGGCCACATCCCAGACTCACAAATGAGAAGGCAAGAAGACCCTTCTTTATTGGACATGCCTCTCCTTCTCTCTAGTCTTTACAGTCAACATTACAAGCTTTAAAATGTGAATATTCTTTTTCTAAAAATTAAAAGAAATTGTAGATCACAGCGCTATTTGTTGAAAAGATATTAAGAGGAAATAATCTTCTTGTTATACAAACTTCCTCAATGCAAGCACTGAGCTAACTACTGTTCCTTTTTGTGAGATACAAAAGAGGAAGTTGCTATAAAACAATAAGTAGGATCCAAAACATGAAGATGCAGAATTGCAGAACTGTGAAATTACCGAAATAACGACAGCAGACCTGGGCAATTAGTTGACCTTGTATTCTAAAGGTTCTTCACAATCCAAATCCAAATTTGTTCTGGCTGCAGTTTAGAAAGATTTGGTGGCATTTTTCTTTTTTACTTTCTTTCTTTCTTTTTTTTTTTTTTTTGAGAAATGTTGGCTGACATCTTTGTTGCTTTGAGGGGCAATGAGGGAGGGCTGTGCTCAAGAACTCCTGGTAAGAGCGCATCTGCCTCCTCTTCACTGTCAAAGGCATCTGCTGCATACGATCCCAGAGGTACTTGATTTTGTAGATCATGTTCTGCTGCTGAGGGTGGCATGGGAGTCCTTGTTGATGGTGGTCTGCATGTAGGAGGTGGTGGACTTTGCAGGGCCAGATCTCCACTTCACCACCTCCAAGCCACTTTTATTGTCTGCTGCCGGCTCCACGCCACAGTCTTACAGTCAATCAGCTGGTTGTGTCGGAAGGAATTGTGGGCCTTCGGATTATTGGGGTGGGTGCCCTATATCTGTTTATTCTTCTTGATCAGGAATTGGAGAAGTTCCACAGGACCATTCACTGCAAACGCACTGACTTGGAGGTGGCTCCTCTCCCGGCAGCAGCTGGAGAAGGAAAGTGATCAAACACTGATGAGGGTATTTATGGGTCTTATGGCTCGTCAGTGTAATATGAAAGACAGGGACAATAATCCTAAGAATCTTCTGGTCAGTTAGCATCCAATTAGGGTTGACAGAAAAATGCCAGATGCCCAATTAAATTTGAATTTCAGATAAGTGACAATTAAGTTTTGTGTTATAAGTATGTTCCAAATACTGCATGGACATACTTACACTAAGTAATTATTTGCTATTTATCTAAAATTCAAATTTAACAGGTTATCCTGTGTTTATATGTGCTAAATCTTCAACTAATATCCAATTCATTAGCCTTGTCAAGGAAATTGAGCCTGGAGAATAGTGGAGATCCTTCTTTAATAAGACAGAGTTGCCTGCCCTTTTCTCCTTCTCACATCTTACCTGCACCACAAAATAACATTAGCCTGCTTACAGCCTTCATTTTCAGGCGGTGGCAGGGGACTGAAATCGATGACAATACATCCTAATCCATGTTACCATTATGAAAGTTATAGCAGAGTTTTACAGCATAAACAATCTGGTGATCTCAGAAGCACGGGGGAACAAAGGGTACTGCTGAAACAAAGACTTCATTTAAAATGAAAGCTAAGTATGCTCCATTTCTTTTTATTGTGATGATAGTTCCTTACATATTCTTTCATTCAAAAATAAAAGAGCAAAAGTCCCTTCAAGTCACTTAGCAGTTTAATATCAAGATATTTAATCCTCTAAAAGGTAATCTAACAGCAGGACATGTGATAACCACAAAGTCTGTAAATCATATCTAGTTTAGAAAATTGAATTTGCTCATGTAAACTTGAAAAGAGCTCACTAGCCTTGCAGTAATCAAATGACTATGCCGTAAACAAATGCACCAGCACCCACCTCCCCACATATGCAGTGTGCTCCTTTTTAAAGCATTTAAATCTTTGGTCTAACTTGCTCCTTGAAGACCTACTTATAATTAATATTGCTCGAAATCTTATCCAATTCTTATCCACAGTCTGTGAAACTCCAGTCTTCTCACAGGACTTAATCCTTTTTTTTTTTTTCAAATTAGGATATTTTCTAAGGATAAGTAAAGGATGCCTATGTATCTCCTGCTTCTGTCTTCTTCCATCTTCCCATAATTCTCAGAAATGGAAACTGGCTTTCCCTTTTAATTCTAAGTTATAATTTCCTTCTACAGTCTTGATGTACTAGACAAAAGGGTATCTTGTCTACACAGTGGCTCAGACTATGAGATGTCTTCATTGCTTGATCCTAGATATTCTTCGAAGGAAAGAGAAAAAAGGAAAATAATCTGGAAAATCTACCCAAGGGCAATAATGCCACTATTTATACTTTTAAATACCACTATATTTTTCTATACAGTCTTTCCTTAATAGGCCGTTTCTTTCTTGTATAAATCTTCATTTTCTCCAAAGTAATAGATGTCTCAGGCAGAAAAGGGCCAAGGTTAAAAGTTCACAAAGGCAAATAAGAAAATCACATTAAGGATCTTAGAGTGTCACTGCTGCTACATCATCAAAGAAGAGAAGAAAAATTTTAAATATTTTAAAAAGCTATTTTTTTTAAAGCTTTAAAGAGACAACAGACTTCCTAACTGGTGGAAGTATATCCATGAAATGCAAGCTTAATGTCCTATCTCCCCTGCCTTGGACACTCTGTGGACCTAAAAGTATTTGCAAACTGTCTTTTAGAACTTAACCACTTTGTAAGTAGATGGACTTCTGTATTTAATAATGTAAACAATCTTTAAAGCAAACCCTATATATATATACAGTAAAACCTTGGTTTCTGAGCATAATTTATTCTGGAAACATGCTTGTAATCCAAAGCACTCGTATATCAAAGCAAATTTCCTTATAAGAAATAATGGAAACTCAGAAGATTTGTTCCACAACCGAAAAATATTCATATAAAAATGATTACAATACAATAATACAAAATAATAAAGAAAATACAAAATATAAAGAAAAATAAACAAATTAATCTGCACTTACCTTTTAAAACCTTTGTGGCTGGTGTGAGGGAGACAAGAGAGAGGAGGGTTATTGTGTAGGAAGACTTTCACTATCACTAATGGAATCACTGCTATCTATTGGCTCAATGGAATCTTTTTCTTTTCGTGTAACTTTAACAAGGAACCTATCCAATGACACTTGCTTTTGCCTCCTTTTGAGGATTTCGCGGAAATGTGACATTGCATTGTCATGAAACAGATTTATCGCTCGCACTGCTATAGCCTTATTCAGGTGGTGCTTTTCTACAAAATTTTGCACTATTTCCCACAGTTTACACATCTCGCTAATCTCATTTGAAGTAAGGGATTCCTCCGCCTTTTTCTCCTCCTCCTCCGCAGACGAGATCTCCTCCATAACCTCTTGCTGTTGCTCGCGATGCACATCCACCAGTTCATCAGTGGTCAGCTCCACTGGCTCAGTTGTGATCATGTGATATTCGGCATCACGTACTACTCGTATTGCAAGACATCGCTCGTTTATCAAGTTAAAATTTATTAGTTTGCTCATCTTACGGAACACTGACAGAACAAGTTACTCACAATCCAAGGTTTTACTGTATATATACATATATCCTATCAAGGCTACTTTGAGAACTTGTGGCCTTACTCTGATGTGAGAGTCAAAGCTATAATGTATTCAAAAAACAAAAAACAGAAAAAAATGTAGAAGTAACAGTTTAATAGCATTTCATTGAACAGCTGTACCAATTCTGAAATTTTTCTCAATATATTCAAATGAGAATCTCATTAACAAGGCAAAGAATTCTGGGAAGATAAGTGGATCTTAAAACAATTTCAAGAAACAATATACAATTAAGCTGCCATATGTGTTTCCTCTGTATGTGTGATACACAATATATAATGAGGTAAGGGCTACAAACATTTCACAGACTTTTTATTTTTACCATGAAAGTCTTCCAGACATTCTAAGGGATGTTAAAATTAGTTTGGAAGAATATCTATTTCTCTTGAAAGTTTTCATTGTTGACTTTGAGAAAGGTACTCCATTTCTAGGCATTGAGGCATATACCATCAGTCATGATGAATTACTATCACATCTGTTGTCCCTTTTTAGGTTTAAGCAAAAGAAAAAAGTGACAAATTCTAATTGGTGAAACAAGTGATCAGATTTAACTCAAGTATTTCAAATTTGTCCCTAGATGACTTCTGACTACAAATGAAAGTAAACTTTTGCAAATATAGAGAGTCTTGCTGCACTTCTATCTACTCCACAAGTGTTTCCAGCCATTCATTTACTCACAGATACATATTAAGTGCTATTGTGAGCCAGGAATGCTCACAGAGACAAGGAATGCAACAGTAATGTTTTACTCTATGGAAGAACCCACCCAACAATATCAGAATATACATTCTCTTTAAACATATATGGAAGGAACAGCAAGAAGTTCCTGCTATAATGGAGATCACGATTCATTGGAGGGGGAGGGTGGATAGACAAACTGACAAGTACGTAAATTCTCTGGGAAAATTAAAGAAGTAAGGGAGATAGTATTGTTGGTGGGTGGCAGGGTGGGTGTTCTGAGCGCAATTTTAAGTATGACAGAAAAGGAAGGCTGCACTGAGAAAGAGACTTTCAGAAGTCTGAAGTATGTGAGTGAACAATCCACAGGGAAGAATGTACCTGACAGAGGGTACAGAGAGTGCAAAATCCCTGAGATGGTGTGCACCAAATGTTTAAGAGGAAGTGAAAAATGGGAATTGTTGTACATTGTTGAGGGAGTGTAAATGTTATAATCACTTTGACAAAAGTCTTTCTTTTCCTTATAAAACTAGGTATATACCTACCCTGTAACCCAGCAATCTCATCCTAAATGAGACAAAGAGAAACAAAAACATAAGTTCACAAAAGGATGTGTATAAGAATGTTCAAAGCAGCTTTATTCATAATAAAACAACTGGTGATGGATAAAAATAATGTGTGGTATATTCATATAATGAAACACTATACAGCAATAAAAATGAACAACTATTGATACATGCAACAATATGAATAAAACTCAGAACCTATGCTGAGTAAAAGAAGCCTTCTCCAGATTATTGCATTTATTTTAAGTTCTGGAACAATAAAACTAATCTATGAGGGGCCCGGTGGGAATTATTACTGGAGACTAGGGTTAAAGGTTGACTGGGAACCTTTCTGTGGTGATGGTAACATTTTATGTCATGATGGGAGTTCTGTTACTCAGTTGTATGCAACTGTCAAACTCATTGAAAAGCATAATAAATTTTATGTTTCCTGGTAGGTTATTATTTTACATCAAAAGAAAAGATTTTTAAAATGCTAATCAGACACTGACATGAAGCTAATGATATTCATGCTTAAGTGTTTAAGAGTGAAGGTTGCTGTTGTCTGCAACTTGTTTTGAAGTATATGTAAAACAAGATGAATGATGGATCAACAACCAGATGAACTGAGTATGTGGTATGTATAGAAATGTTAATAAAAGAATCTAGCTAGTGGATGCATGGATTTTCAAGGTAAAAATTCTTTCAACTTTTACATACATCCGATATTTTCATAATACAGTACTGTTGCACCTGCATAGTGCCCAGCTCGGGGGGGTCGGGGGGGTGGGGGGGGAGGGTCTCCTTGGTCCTCTTGGGCTAGAAGCCAGGTCTGCTGAGCTTTTCAGCTGTTCCATAATCAATGCGCATGCACACAAGGGCTGGGAACCTGGGGAGTTGCTGGCCCAGAAGGGGATGGAGTGCAAACAGGGAAGTTTGGGCTCAGGGAAAACCATCCCAAAGCTGCATTCACCCTGTTCATCTACTCCATTAAGCAACATTGAGCATGGGACAGGTGGGCTGACACAGAACCAGTGTCAGGAGTTGTTAACAAATAGCATCTTTCACACTTCTCTGATGCCCCAAGGAAGACCAAACAGCTTTAACAAACACTTTTAAGCCATTTACAGCTGCCAGTCATTTTTCTAAGTCATCTGCATGTACTAAGGCATCTAATCCCCACAGTAAGTCTATACAGTAAGTCCAGATATTTATAGACAGACAAACTGAGGCACAGAAAGGTAAAGGAACTTGCCCAAACTTGTAAAGCTAGGAAGTAGTTGAGTCAGAATTCAAACTCATGTGGTCTGGCCCCAGATTCTCAGCCTTTCATTGCAGCTCTAAGCTTCCTTGCAGTTGAGATACTTTTAAGTAAGAATCACTCTTCTAGGCCCATTTTACAAGGCTTCTCCTGAAATCTTCACTACATACTTGCTGGATTGATTTGATATGGTATTTTCACTCAATTTTTTCAGTGAGGGAAAAAAAATCGGCTCTAAGTTGATCAAGTGAAGGAACTGGGAATCCAATGAACACCATTTTATTTATTTATTATTTATTTATTATTGCTATTTTATCTTCTTTATCTGTCATTCAGCTATTCAACAAATATTTTTTAAACACATATTCTGAGCTGAGAATATCAGGATGAACAACCAGATATGGTCTCCACTCTTGGAGCCCAGAGTCCAACAAGGGAAAAAGATAATGTAGAAGCGACAGGAATTTCTGCACACATGTGCTATAAGCAAATGAAATGGGATTAGTTACTGCAGCTTATGTGAAGAAATGGGAGGAAAATGTTCCAGGCAGAGGGACCAGCGAGGACAAAGTCATGGAGGCAGGAAAGTACTTGGTGTGTTCAAGTAATGGGAAGAAGTCCAGGGTGGCTGGGACATTATGTTTGTGGGGGTCGGGGTGAGGAGGGACAGGAGGCAGGAGGATGAGGGATTAGGTCACAGAGGTAAACAAAAGTCATATCAGGTAGAGCCTTTACAGATGAACATTTTTTAATTTTATTCTAAGCTGGAGGGAGGCCCTTGATGGTGTAAATACAAGAAAAAAATGGAAAAAGTAAAGAAACATCAAGGAGACAAAAGTAATAAGAGTCAAGAAAGGAAGGAGTAGTAAATAATAGGTTGGGTAAACGACGATGAGCCAAGTTCTACTGGCCTCTTCGGACCTTCATCATTTTAACCGTGAGAGTGATGAGAAATCACTGAGTATTTCTGAAAATAGCAATAATTTGATCTAACTTATGTCTCACGAGGTCCATTCAAGATGTTATTTGAATAAAATTATGGAGTGGGATGGGGTGTGTAGGGGAAGTATAAAAAACAGAGCAGAGGGAAGGCTATCACAAAGATGTAAGCAAAAAGGATGACAACTTAGACAAGCATGGAAGTAGTGGGGTGGTGAGAAGTAGTGGAATTTTGTATTAATCAGAAGATTAAACTAACAGAATAGCAGATACATTTTTCTACAGTTTTTAGTTACAGTTATCCCAACTTGGCTGGAATAAGACTCTTGTGTTTCTATTTTTATAACTTCAAAATGTTTTCTAATTTCCCTTTTGATTTCTTCTTTGGCCCATGAATTTAGAAGTGTGTTGTTTAATTTCCAAATATGTAGATATTTTCCAGATAGCTGTCTGTTATTTTTAATTCCATGGTGTTGTGGTCGGTGAACATATTGTTTATGATTTTATTTTTTAACACTTTATTTATTTGTTTATTTATTTATTCATTATTTATTTTTGGCTGCATTGGGCCTTTGTGGCTGTGCATGGGCTTTCTCTAGTTGCAGCAAGCGGAGGCTATTCTTTGTTGCAGTGCACGGGCTTCTCATTGCAGTGGCTTCTCTTGTGGAGCACAGGCTCTAGGCACGTGGGCTTCAATAGTTGTGGCACATGGGCTCAGTAGTTGTGGCTTGCGGGCTCTAGAGTGCAGGCTCAGTAGTTGTGGCACATGGGCTTAGTTGCTCTGCAGCATGTGGGAACTTCCCAGAGCAGGGCTGGAACTCGTGCCCCCTGCATTGTCAGGCTGATTCTTGACCACTGTGCACTAGGGAAGTCCCTATGATTTTAATCCTCTTGCATTTATTCAGATTTGCTTTATATCCCAGTATATGCTTTATCTTTATATGACCCATGCATGTGTAAAAAGAACATGTAAAAATAAACAGATAAATAATTAGGTTTCTATTTAACATTAAAAAGTAGTAATAATAGAAAATGAAAAGAAGGTGTATTTTGATATTGTTAGAGGACTGTTCTATAATGGAAATTAGGTAAATTTATTTGAAATGCTTTCTATGTTTTCTACATCCTTACTATCAAATTTGTCTATTTTATCAATTATCCAACACAATTTTAATTTATACATTTATTTTTCTTTATTCCCATCAGGTTTTTGCCTTCACTTATGCTCTGAAGATCATCTTATTTGACCTTCTCAAAGGATCCATCTATTTATATATTCCTTCTAAACCTTGCATGATGAATTTTTCTTCTATACTTCATCAGTTCCAACATAATCTGAGATCTACCACCTTGAAATGCATACACTCCCTTCCTTTCACATTTATCCTCAAAAGACTTCCCCACCTTTATTACCCTTTGATAACTAAACATCTCAAAAGAGTCGTCCATACACAATGGCTCAAGTTCTTCTGCTTCTATTTCCACTACAACATAGTCTAATCTAATTTTATCAGCACCTTGGGCAGAATGTGCTTTTACCAAGTTCACCAAGTATCTGAGAATTGCCAAATCCAATTAGCACTTCTCTATCTTTGTCTTAGCCTCTTATCTACATTTGATACTGTCAGGCACTTTCTTTTTTGTTAAATTGAGGTATAATTTACACAGAGTCAAATGCTCAAATCTTAACTGTAGTTCAATGAGTTTTGACAAATACAAAGACAGAACTATTGGGTTGGCCAAAAAGTTTGTTTAGTTTTAAGTAAAAATAAAAAACACATTTTTAATTTTCACCAAGAATTTTATTGAACAATGTATCCACTAACCAAACCCACTAGTTCTATACACTGCAGAAAGGCATCTTGTATTTCTTTCTAGCCAATCTTTCCAGTCCTAGAAACAACCACTATACTCATTTCTATCATTAGAAATCTGCTTTGGCCATCCTTGAAATTTACATAAATGAAATAATATAATAGGTAATCTATTGTTCCTGATTTCATTCACTAATGTTTTTGAGATTTATCTATGTTTTGTCTATAGGTCATTTTTTTTTTATTGCTAAGTGTATTCATTTTCTGTTGCTGCATAACAAAGTACCACAAACTTAATGGCACAAGACAGCATTCATGTATCATTTCACAGTTTCCATGGGTCAGGAGTTCAGTCACAGTTTAGCTGAGTACTCTGCTCAGAGTTTCACAAGGCTGAAATCTAGATGTGTCAGCTGGGCTACATTTCTTTCTGAAGCAATGGTCCTCTTCCAAGCTCAACTGACTGTTGGCTGAATTCAGTTCTCTGTGGTTGTAGGACTGAGGTCCCATTTTCCCATTGACTGTCAGCTAGGGTCTGCTATCAGCTCCTAGAGGACCTTGCAATTGCTTGCCACATGGCTCCCTCACAAATCTCACAATATGGAAACTTGCTTCTTCAAAGCCAGAAGGAGAATATCTCATATCTTTAGAAACAGCCCAGTCCTACTTTTAAGTGCTTTGACCTGATTAAAGCAGGGACACCTGGGAAGGTTTCCCTTTTAACTCAAAATCAGCTGATTTGAAACATTAATTACACCTACAAAAATCCCTTCACCTATCCACAGGATACAATCTAACCACAGGCATGAGATCCCATCATATTCACTGTAGCTGCCCACACTCAAGGGGAGGGGACTATTCAGGGCATGTGTATCAGCAGGTGGGAATTTTGGAATTCATCTTAGAATTCAGCCTACTACATTAAATATTTCTTTGTATACCACAAATTTATTTCTGTTTTCCTATTAAAATGGTTATCTCAACTTTGATTTTTTGGCTATTATGAATAAACTTGCTATGAATACCTGAGTATAAATTTTCTGTGGACATATTATTTGTTTCTTTTGGGTAAATATCTAGGAGTAGAATCACTGGGTCATAGAATAAGTATATGTTTAACTTTAAAAGAAACTTCCTAACAGTTCTCCAAAGTAACTGAATTATTTTATATCCTGTCCAGGAATGTATGCAAGTTCTGGTTGTTCCACATTTTCACCAGGATTTGGTATTGTCAATCAAAAACTTCTGCCATTCTAATGAGTATGAAGTGGTTGTGGTTTTAATCTGTTTTTCCCTAATGATTAATGATGTTAAGCATCTTATTATATGCTCATTGGTCATTAGAATATTTTTGTGAAGTATCTTGTGCCAATATTTTGAAGTCTTCCTAATATTTGACATTGGATTGTTTGCCTTTTTGTTACTCAGTTGTAGAGTTTCTTTTTATATGCTGCGAGTTCTTTGTCAAGTATATAAATTGTTAAGGTTTTGTCCTAGTCTGTGGTTTGCTTATTCAGTTCTTAATTGTGTCTTTTGAAGAAAAAATGCTTTAATTTTAATTAAATCCAATTTGTCAGTCTCTTTTAAGTATAGTGTATTATCTATCCAGGCTGAAAAATATTTACCTAATTCAAAGCTGTAAAAGATATACTCTTAGGTTTTCCTCTATATGCTTAGAGCTTTAGCTTTTTCCTTTTGGTCTGTGATCCTGTTTGAATTAATTTTTATATAATGAGAGGTAGAATAAAAGTTTCTTTTATTTATTTTTTGTAGTATGGCTATCCAGATGTTTCAGCATCCTTTGTTGAAATTATTTCCTACTCTGTCTTTCTGGAAAATCTTATCTCTTATTTCTAAATACAGATATTCTTCAGGAATTAGCCATAACCACTCTTTTACTATCCTCTCTTCTTATATGATTTGGCCTTTTCCCATGACTTTCAATGAAATCTACATACTGATGATATCTAAATGTACATCTGCATTTGAGTACTTTCCCCTGGGTCTCCAGATAAATCAATTCAACTGTCTATTTGACATTGTCCTTCAAATGTTTCAAAGACATCCTACATTTAACATAGCCAAAAACACTTAATTTCGCCATAACAGAACTGTTCCATCCATGAGATTTCCTTGTTTCCACAAATATTATTACTATGCTCTCAGAAATCTAGAGATTATGCTTAACTCATTTCTTTCCTTGTTTCCTCAGCCAATAACAGTAAACCTTCAAATTCTTTTTCCCAAATCATCTGAAGGCCGGCTACTTTTTAAGATCTGCTCTGCTATCTTTTCAATACCCACCCACAACTATCTCTCACCTGGACTGCTACAGCAGCCTGTTAACCAGCTCTCTTCTTCACTTGTGCCCATCTCTAACACATTTCTCTCAAAGCAACCAAAGTGATCATTTGTATTGTATAACTCCCCTGCCTAAAATAGTTCAATAACTTTTACTCAATGAACTAAATATGTGTTAATCATTTATTGTGTCAAACATTGTTCAAAGCACTGGGGATATAATGGTAATTACAAAAAGACATGATTCCTAACTTCATTAAATTTACATTCATCCAATATTCTCTCTCTCTCTCACACACACACACACACACACAGAGCTATAAAATAACTCTGTCAAATATACAGAAGAGTAATGAATAGTACTATAAATGGTTTCAAATAGGAATTTTATATGATTAGGAGACAAAGCAAGGCTCCTTGGGATACTGATTATTTAGCACAAATTATCTGAAAAACAGGGACCCATAGAAGACTATGCATGTAAATGTGCAGATTTAAGGTATGATAAGGCATGACAAGGACACCAAGATAGAATGATAGCTAACTAGGACAGAAAGCAAAAGAGAATGAGATAAGTTTTGCAAAAAAAGGGAGGAGCCAAACCTGCAGGCCTTGTTAAATAGTATTTTTTTTTCATTCTTAAAACACCAGAGAACAATTTGAGAAAGATCACTGTATACGGTGTAGAGAGTATGCTGAGAAGCGGACAGAGCTTTGGAAGGTTTCAGCAATGATCAACAGCAGTGGGATGGTAGAACTTTCCTGCTTCAGGATCCGTACCCATTCTGCCTGGAATCTTCTCTTCCACTTGTCAGGTCTCAGATTAAATGTTTCCTCTTCAATAGAGGCTTTCCCTGATCACCAAGAAAATAAAATGTTTCTCGCTCAGATCCATTATTTTCTGTCATCACCTCATTTGCTTCCTTCTTAGCACTTTCATATTTTGTAATCAGCACTTCTTCTTTATTTCTATCCCCAACATTAGAATATTTGCACCAGGAGAGGGGGGACCATGTCTGTCTTTTTTTTTTTTTGCCAGCTTTTAAATTGTCAGCATATGCGCCAGTGGCTGCTTCATGGTTGTTCTAAAAAAATGTTAATTAAATGAAATAATATCACTGTCTTCAACATGTTAGCTTTCCTCTCTTCATAGTATATGCCACCTTAGCTCAAGCACACTCAGTTAAACCTTTCAACAACTGCTCCATACATATGTGTCACATGCTAGGCAAGGTGTTAGGGATAGAATGACTTCCAAGACCATGTGGTATCTATCAATGGTTTAGAGCAAGGGTTCTGGGACTAGTCTGGTTGGATGTGAACTAAAGTTATTCTACTTCCCAGCTGTGTGACGTTTGGAAATGTTCTTGGCATCTCTGGATCTCAGTTTCCTCATCTGTCAAAATAGTGATATTGAGTTCCTCACAGCATTGTGTAAGTATTAAAGCACACCTGTGTTTTTTAGCTATTATTCATCCAACTGGGCAAAGCAGAAATTGAAATCAAATTAATAGTTTATTACAAATATGTTATGTGTCAAGAAGGAGAATTACAGGAGAGTAATTCTCCTGTAGGAGAGTACACAACAGATTGACATTATTATAGAACAAGCAGTCCTGCTATTTAGTGGAAAGTAAGAGAAAACGACTTCATTCCATGTTCAGGTTCATCCTGCCAATGCATGTTAAGGAGTTGAAGAAAGCTCTGAGATCTCAAGTAAAAACCCTACTGTCATGAAAACATAGTAGTTGCTGAGTGTGTATTTATGTGTGTGTAGTCATCTCATGTATCAGATTTCACATATATCTGCTGGCAAATACTGCTTATAATAAACTACTCAAACGTTAAAATAGCAGTAATTAATGCTGACTAATCTTGGGTCCACAGCGGGTTGACTGACTTAGGCTGGGCCTATATATGTATGGAGAGAGAGAGAGAGAGGAAGAGAGAGAGCAAGCCAAGCCCAGTCTACATCAGCCAACCCCTCTATATCTCATGTTTCTCTTTCTCTTCCTGGAACCAACAGTCTAGAGCAAGAATTTTTCTCATGGCGAGGGCAGAAGTTATTCACATAAACAGAAGCCACACATGAACTCTGAAGTGGCACACTGCTACTAATTCAATATTTTATTGAAAAGAGAGTCTCAAAATTAAGGGGTAGGGAAATAAATTCCACCCTTTGTATGGAAATAACTGCAAAGTATATGACAAATGACTTGGATACAGGAGGGATGAGGAATTAGGGCCTGGATACAGAGAAACATGAAGAATAATTCAATTTACCAAATCTGCTCAGTTTGTTCTTCATTTTTCCTGTAGAGACAGGGATGTTGAAAGTAGATTTGCCAAAGAAATAAATATGGGAAAACATACACCATTCTATCATGTGAGAGTTTAACATGTGATCATAAGTAGACTTTTAACTAAAATAGACAAAACAGGAAGAATGTAAAAGAAAGACAAGGTAATATTTCTTTCTTTGCAACTTTAAGTGCCACTAGTTATAACAACTATTTTGTAGGTGTATGACAGAATAAAGAAATGAAGCATCTTATGTAACTTATGATTACAGCTGTTATTCCTTTTACTAAATGTTCCCTTATTGCACACGGTATTTTTAGTAAAATAATGCCATTTTTCCTTTTTTTTTTTTTTCTTATCACAATTCAAGCTTTATTTCTTATGGGATTACTTTGGGCAGCCAAGTATTTTATAGTTTGATGGTGCCCTTTCAGGACCTTTTCTTACATAAAAGACACTTTTAAAAAATAGTTTTATTCTATATTCAGTAATTGCCTCGATTTCAGGCTCGTTTTTCCCAGGCTATATGAGGAAATCTAATCAAGTTTAGAAACTGAATTATGTGCTCTGACTTCAACCCTAAAAGGGCCATTTTCCTGTTGTTGTTGTTGTTGCTCCCATTAGAAAAGACTTTTTAAACTAATTTCCCCAGTTTTTATATTTTCTTTAACTATTGCAAGACCACTGTATAGGACAGTGCATTAAGATGTGAATTTTAGCATAAAAATTTATGAAAGTAAGGTTATTCTAATATCTTCCTAGACCTAAGAACAATTGCTTCATGTAACATGTCAAAAGGAAAAGGAAAATTCTAAATGATACTTAAATTTGTTGCAGTTTCCAATTGTCCAAAGATAAAAGAGAAACATCCATTCTGAAAAACTGTTTGCCTTAGGAGGTGGTAGTAAATCTTAAATGTTTAAGACTTTCTCTTCTAGTCCTCCTTTGTTTTACAAAGCCCCTTATTCTAAGGCACTCAGAGAACTCAACACAACCAAACTCTACCCCTATGAATCATAGAATTACAGTTAAAAAGGGATTTAAGAGTTCACTTAGCCTACTTCTTTTGTTTCATTTAAGAGGAAATTGAGTTGAGGGGAGAGGAGACCAAGTTTGTCAAGAAAAGACCTAGGGTAGTGACCATAGACAGTCGTAGGTACAAATACCATCTTTACCACTCAGAAACTATGATTTGGAAGAAATAATCTAGCTTATTTCAGTTTCCTTATCTGCAAAATGAGGATAACAACATATCCCTTGAAGTGTAATTGTAAAGATTCAATGAGAAAACATATATTCAAAGAGCCTTGACTATAATAGATACTCCTTAAGGTCATATAGCTAGTTAGTTTCAGATGTGAGAAACCAGAAATTCTTCACTTTCAGTCCAGTTAGTCACCTTTCCCCATCTTGTTATGTTCACTTTGTTCAAGGCATGTATATACAATTTATTGGTACTATAGGAGTCACACGCAGAGCTCTTAAACCATCATTTACACAGACTGTGCAAATAAGAGATTAAAGAGAGTCTTGCTGGTGCCTGTAAAAATGAGCTGAGATACCAGTGGCCACAACAGAGACATTCCTGATGTCTGAAGAAGACTGTAAGTGAGCATCTCTCTCTCTCTCTCTCTTCCTCCCTCCCTTTCTCTCTCTCTCATGCACTCTCCAGATCATGATAACACATATATCACAGTCTGTCATATGTGTCATATTTCAACATGTCAGGATTGTATGAAAAGGAAATGAATGAAATCCAAAAAGGCAAAAATTCAAGAGTTCTCTTTCTCTCATTCCTTTAGACATCTAGGGTTTTTCAACTCAGAGCATTCTGACACCCCATTTATGATGGTAATATACTGTTAGAGCAAACATTTCTCAGACTTGATTCTGTTGCAGACCTAAAATAAGGTGCTCCTATCTTAAGTTCACTTAGTGATAAGTGAATTTCTATTGAAGAATATTTGAAAGAGAGGTTCGCAGCTCTCTTTCACTAGTTTCTGTGCCACAAAAGACGACCTACAGAATGGGAGAAACTATTTGCAAATGAAGCGACCAACAAGGGATTTGTCTCCTAAATATACAAAGGTATATATGTTTTGAATTTCAATCAGTCTTTCCTGATGCCCTCAAAAGGTTGTACAATTTGCAGTTCCATCAGACAAATGTGAGAACACACATTTCTCCATATCCCCCCAACAGTACTCACTACCAACAGTACTCTTTTATTTTCCATCAACTTGCTTATTGATGGATGTAACGTGGTATGCAATGTTATACCCATTTTCATTTTTCAGAACATTGACTAGAGAGGATCTTTTCATTTGTATGTTGGTCATTTCCTCTTTTCCACATTGTCTTTACTTTTTTTCCCTTTTCTTTTTTTTATTAGGTTATTTGTTCCTTTCTTTGTAATTTGTAAATACTTCTAGTGTCAGACATTGTTTAATGCTATTGAAATTAGTGTTTGAATATGGTATTATCTTCCCAAGAAATTGCCCCACCATCTTAAAACTTTTATTAAACAAACCACGCATTCCTCACTGAAAGAAAAACATTCAAATTATTATATTTAAGTTGCCACATAAATACTGGTATCTAGTTTTGAACTCTAGTAGATTCCACTGAACAATTTATTTGTTGCAAATTTACATCACAATCACATTAATTTTTGACATAGCTTTATGTTATACTCTAATATCTAATTTTATTTTTGTATGCATTATCACTTTTTTCATTCCCCTATTTTTCCCATCAAGTATTAGGTATTTATACTTTCTTATAAATTTAAAAATACACTTTGCAGTTAGGAAAATTAATTTTTATATTCATTATGACCAGTGTCAAATAATCATGATTCTGACATCTTGGCCCAATTTCTGATTTTAATTGAAGTGGACTTAGAGTTTGGGGACAGTATTTGCTGCTATTGTTGGTAAACAGCCTTTCTTATAGTTTGGTAAGCCCCATTTTTTGTGTTGTACTAATTTTTTTTATTAGAAATGCGTTACTAAATTTTATCTAATGCCCTTTAAACATCAGTATTTTTAATTCTGTGTTTTTTCTTCACATTCCAGGTATGTCTTTGGATATCTTATTTTTCTTGGTGAGTCAATTAAGTGGGAAATAGAGTGTTTCCTTATTATCTGCAGAGGATTGGTTCCAAGACCAACCGTGTACAGCAAAACTGGTGGATGTTAGAGTACCATGATTAGCCCTCCAATCATGATCCTGCATCCATGGATTCAACCAACCATGGATGGTGCAGTACAAATCCTTTGTTTAAGTAGACCTGCACAGTTCAAACCCCTATTGTTCAAGGGTCAACTGTAAATAATGGTGTTTTTGAGTCATTAAATACCTTGTAATTTTTCATGAAAAGTAATCCTATCCTCTTTTGTAATAAAAAGACAATTGCAACTAAGCAACTTTGGAACACAATACTTTCATTTTTGGCAAACACTACCAAAAAAAGTTAATAATCAGCTGGGCTTCTTTTGGCTTCACTCCGGTCTTAAAAGGGAATTAGTCACTCTCCTAAACTCTCCCAAACTCCTTTTTCTTTTTCTTTTTTTAAAATTCCTTTTTCTTATTTTTATCATAGCTTTTAGTATTGATACAACATATTTAAGTATATGTTATTATAGTTACATCTCACAGTAAAATGTATATCTTTAGGGGTAAAGTTTTCTCTTTTTCTATATGTTACTGACTTAGCCCAGTTCCAGGCACAGAGTAGCTTTTCAATAAATAGTTGTTGAATAATAGAGCTTTTAATTTACTATTCCCTGCCTCTAGAACAACAGAAAGAGATGGAAATGCTGAATATACTTAAAGTGCATCTTTTGACAACTGCCTTCTTAAAAGTTAAGTCTTTTGTAAGAGAGTTTCAAAGTTCACTCACTCTCCAAGGAATTAGGAATGTTGTTCTGGTGACAAGGAAAAACTTGCTGTAATTCTGGCTCAGCCATAATGAATTCTGTACCATCTGTTAAGAATTAAAACAAAATAGAAAAGCAAGGGATGGTAAGTGTACTTAGATTACAGATCTAATCAATACCATATTCAATTTACTTAAAATGTCTGTATATGTAAAGTTTTAACTGGTGCTTTGTATTTAGTGCTGTAGAAAATTAACCGAAACTTCAGCAACCTCTCTTAGTAAGTAGTACTCAATGTCTCCCCCAAAAAGAAGCCAGGGTTATAGGGTGTTAAGATGGGCTGAGCCAAGTCAGGAAAAAGCTAGTGTATTTACTGGATCTAAACAGTCAATCTGTTGACTTGATGTCAACCACTGGATACTTTCCATTGATTGGCAGGTTATATTTTGTGTATTAATGGAATTAGAACCTGCACAATTTAGATATTTCCTAGGGTTTTATCCCAATCCTTTATAGGTTGTTTTTTTTAAAACTGGATTCTGTAGTTCCACCACTATAATTTAGAACAAATTTATTTGGAATATACTTCCAGAGTCATCCACGAAAACTCATAAATTTAAATATTAATAAAATCATATAATTTCCTTCTACCACTCTAGGCTGAATATTTTACATAATTCAGCCACTGCCCCACCCCACACATCACAATGGCTGTGTCCTTCAGAAGCTTGAAATCCTTGGAGAAACACACAGGTACATGCACACACACATACACACAAACACAAAATGATATTTTCTGTTCTAAGGCCAAATTTTTTCTCTTCTGCTCTTGATATCTATTTAAGGCAGAGTAAAGACATTAAGTAATCCTTGATTTGCTGCAGACAACCCAAAACAAAAAGTGTAATTGCCAGACACATACTCTTAAACCCTATTCCTTCTCTAAACACCTAAAATATCACTCCAAAATAACAGAAATCATTCATTCATTCATTCAATGATATATTCCATAATTATTTTGCGCATCTATTACATACCAGGAATTATTTGAAAAGCTTGAAATATAGAGATGAACAAAACAAGTCCCAAATCTAAGAGTTACATTCTACAGAAAAATTGTCTGAAGAACTTTCTTGGTGACCCAGTGGTTAAGAATCTGCCTTCCAATGCAGGGTACATGAGTTTGATCCCTGGTCGGGGAACTAAGATTCCCACATGCCACAACTATTGAGCCAGTGTGCTCTGGAGCCTGCGCACCATGACTAGAGAGCCCATGCGCCACAACTACTGAGCTTGTGTGCTCTAGAGCCCATGCATCATAATTAGATAGAAGTCCGTGTGCCGTAAGCAAAGATGTTGCATGCCGCAACAAAGATCCCACGTGTTGCAATGAAGACCTGATGCAGCCAAATAAATAAATAAATAAATAAATAAATAAATAAATACTTTTACAAAATGATAGGTATGTACTTATTGCCATTAAAAAATTGTCTGAATATTTTAAATTAAATATAATTGTCTGAATAGTTAAAATTTTAATTTTAAATATATATTGTATATATATATATATATAATCTCCATGCTCAAAACTAAGATAAAAACGTATGTGCATAAGAGCAGTGACCTACCGTGGTGACCAGGGACAAAATCCATGGTACTGCAGCCCTGGAGACAAGCAGTGGGCAAGGGACCAAAATTACCTTACAAGAGGAGTTGAAGAACAAAGACTACTCATTTATTTTGAAGGCTTGAATACTTCTTGAGCTTTTATTGCTGTTGCTGTTCTGATGCCTAAACCTTCCTACATAAGCAATTGAGGGAGTGGTGATCTTTTAAGTAGGCTGGCATAATTTGCTTGGCCTCAGAGCAAATTAAAAGTCCCATTGATGGTAATCCAGATCCAATCAAGGAAAGAAAAAGAGAAATCTAAGCCAGGCATTACCCTGACTAACATTTTCTACACTTCACATGTCTTGTAATTGATTTAGAGTGAGCAAGTTTCATGCCTTAAGAAAAGTCTGGTATTTATTACATTATTTTTCTGCTAACAGGAGAGTTTGGATGTTTGCATTGTATGTGATTTTTCTGTTATAGGTGGACAGTTCAGATAAAAATGTTTCCCATCATTCTGCAGCCAAATGCATGATGTGCTTTCCCACTAGAAAAAAAAAGATAATTTGCTAAAAGCATTAGTTAAGAAAACTAGATGTATAGTGACAGACCTGTCATAAGCAGGTGAGGAAAGTACAGCAAAGAAATCTATCAAAGGCCTATCGAGCAGTGGTACATGGGATAACTGAGATCCATTTCCACCATCTGACTTTAATGAGTTTGTATCTTATCATAAAACTCACCTGCTTATGTGGGAAATGGAAAATGAAACACATTACGGATTTGGCCTAATTAAATCCTTCCATCAATGATGTATTATAGCTACATTCTCAGTCTGCTGGACTGGGCCCATAGCAGTTATTTAAAATATCCCTTAAAATAAATCTCTTGATTTTAGATATTAGCTTAAATCTCAAGCTTAGCAAATCATGTGGTTCCTCTTTCCAAGCACCAGAGGGGATCAGTTTCACATAAGACTTGGTATCAGATTTACTGACAATCAGATTGCATGCCTTAATCAAATTAAGATGTAACAAACATAAAAGAATGTCATAGAGTATATTATATTTCTACCAAAAATCTAATGAATATATAGATATTGAGCATAAACTAGTTGAAAGGTCAGATAGTATAGGTGACACATATATATGTGGACCAGGCACACCCAACCTTGAAGTTGCTTATGATCTAATGATGAAAATTCGACGTAAACATATGAAAAGTTATATCAGAATTATCTTAGTAGACTTGATAATAGAGACTAATCTTGACTGATCACTGAATAAACCAAACTACCAACTCTTTTTTAGGGGTTCAGTAGCATTACATAGTTTTATTGAATTTTCTCAGTATGTCTCCCTATAAGTACATGTTGGTAAAGTTTCCAAAGGAAAGCACTGCTAATTCTATGAGAATGTCATGTGTATGACTCTCTGAAAGCACTGAGCACAGATAGAAGATGACAGATTTCTACTGCCAACAGCTGTTGAAACTCCTGCCATAGTCCCCGGTTGGACATCTCCTCCCAGTAAAATTGTATTATATCTTCTTTTACTGTAGCAGGTGTTGCAGCATGTGGGGCAAATTGGTATTGTTGACAGATCTGATCCCATTTGCTGGCAAGGTAAGTTGTTTTCCCGACTCTTTGTGTCAGCTAACTTCTTAGGGGCCTCTAATGAACAGCTAAGGATGTAACGATCCTCTTGAAAATGTCTGCTATGATGACCACTCACTGGAGACCTGAGACTAGCAAAACACTGTCTACAAACTGCCTTCCATATGGAGGAAGGGTGGTAAAAGAGAAGAGCACCCCATCAACAAGGTCTGCAGAAACGTGTTATACAAGAGGTGTTGGGCTTTCCTGTTTATTCCTATGTGAATTCTGATTCAGAAGAACATGCCCTGAATATATACTCTTTGAGCTAACGAGGTTGTAAGACAAGTCCTCACATAAAATAGTAACAGGATTACCAGTAAATTATATTTCTCTGAGTTTCTCCACATTTTCACATTAGCAATATCACAGGCATCAAAAGATAATTATTTTCAGCTTTAACACTGATGGGCTTAATGCTGCTTTCAATAATTACTGAATTCCTGCCTTTGGATTTACATTTTGTCCATGGTTAACATTTTCTTTAAACTGTTAAATATCCCACCGGGAGAATGTCTCTGAGATACTGGCTAAAGTTAAAAAAAAATAAAAATAGAAAAACAGCAAGAGTTTGCCTAACTATCCATTCCTTCTTCAGTAAATCATTTAGTCTATAGTTTGCGTATATTCACTATGTTACAGAAGCTGATATTCAGTGCTGTAGATAGCAAGCACAACTCGCCTGGGACTTGCCTTCACAGAATTTAAATGTGTGAAGAAAAATTTTAGATAGTGATACTAGACAAAATATTACAGTAAAAGCAGCATGTTCCAAGAGTGGGGTGGTGGTGAAGTAGAGAGAGGAAGAGAGGCATATAGCATGGAGATTTTCCATAGAATACAAATTAGATAAAACTGCATTTTTACAGTTGCAGAGTTTGGTTCACATTTGCCAGATTTGAAGAATTCAGGCTGACGCCCAGGAAAAATCTAAGTGACTCTTTGGGGCCTTGACAAAGAACATGTGCTTTCACAGAAAAGAGCTTATTAATTATGAAGAGCACTGCCATTGCTTTCAGTGAGTAAGCAATTTCATGAGAAGAGAAGGAAAAGTATTGAGATTATTAAAGCTGCCATGAAAAAGTTCTCCCTGATACAAACATTTCAAAAGATGGGTTAGAAATTTTCTGACAGGCAACACAAATCTGTCAAAATGGGTTCTATATCAATACGGATAGCTTGTTTACCTGGTTTCAGTTAGACTTGAAATTTCGATTAGACTTTCCAATCATTTGAACAAGAAAGTAAAATTTTATAAGATGTATCTGAATATCTTCTTTTTAAGAACATAAGAAAGAAACAAAGTCTTGGAAAGAAGGAGCAGTGACTTTAAACCAGGAAAATAATGAAAAGATGTCCCAAGTTAACATCTATACATCAACCTAGAAAGCAATATATCCCATTTATAACACAGTGTTCTGGGGGGAAGAATTTAAGAAAAGGCTTGCACACAATAAATCACATTTCCAATATACTAGAATACCTTAGTGTCATGAAGAAGGTACACTTCTTCTATGAAGGACAAAAAGAAAAAGTATTGTAATTAGAAATGCAGTGGGGAAAACAAATCTATAAAAGCAATTCCAGGTACCTATATAAGCCAACTAATTTCTGACATGCTTTTCATTTAAAGAACACTTACCAAACTTTGATTATGTAGTTATAATTCTAGGAAGGTGACTGTATTGATGTAGAAGATACACAAGGTTCCAACCTTATTGAAGAGGAAAGTATATATTAAACACATGAAAAATAAATGCAATTAATTCAAATAATAATGAATGCTATGAATATACCAAAAGTATAATGGGATAGAGAGTTTCTGGGGAGATGGGTGGCTCCTTAGACGAGGTGGTCAGAAAGACTTCTCTGTGGAGACTAAATGATGAGAAGAAACCAACCATGCTATGATCTAGAGAAAGAGTATACAGGATGATAGAAAAGCTGAAGCAAAGGCTTCAAGGCAGTGATGAGGTTGGCATGTGTCAAGAATAGAAAGAACAATCAGTGAGGCCATAATGTTAGGCAAAAGGAGAGAATCGTGTGAGTTTAGGTCACAGAGGAAGACAGGTGCTGGATTAGGGAGCACATGTCAGGCTATGGCCAGAAGTCTGTAGGCTGTTCCACAGTAAATGTCAAGCAACTGGAGAGTATTATGTCTGGGAGTGATACAATCTGATAAGTAAATTCAAAGCATCACTCTCATTCTCATATGTATAAGAGACTTTGGTGACAAGAGAGGAAGCATAAGACCTCTGATAAGTCTGCTGCAGTAGACCATGTAGTTCGTACCAGGATGGCAAAGTATAAATGAAAAATAGAAGTGATATAAAGGATATATTTTTGAGGCAGAACTACCATACTTTATCTATTAAAATTGCAACATAATTTTTTCTATGCTAAATTAAGACAGATTCTCTTTAAAATGTAAAATATCTCATTTAAATATTGCTTCCTTTTGGTATTTTCACATCTGTTGCCTCTTACTCTTCCCACATAACACTCTTTTCTAACTTTAAAGACATGTTCATTCATAATTCTGTTAATTAGTGTCATTCAAGTTGCAAAAAACAGTTATACTCAGGTACTTCAGGTCATATAAAAATACACGAGAATATAAAAATATGCTCCAAGCTGGTCAAGCAGCTGCACACATACTTATAAATGCCTAGAAAAACTTCTTCTTTCCGTGTTATAACTGCAAGCCTCCTGACCCAAGTACAGATCCAGAGACATGATTATCACGTCGTCTCATAAGATGTAGGTATGTGATGCTCTCATCATGCTTAAGATCTCTCTTCTCACTCTCACTCATGCTCTCACTCTCGCTCACTCTCCTTTTGCCTCTCCCATCGTAGTTTGTGTTTCTGTTCATTGCTCTAGATTGAACTTTCTACCTCTGTGTGTTTGTGCATACGTGTAAGTTTAATTTCAAATGTCCCAAAGACAGACTTCTCTTATTGGGAGTTCTCAAATTTGGCATGGACACCTGGTTTCGTGACACAGACTTAGATGATACACATTAGATATTGGAGCAACCTCTGTGTTCAAAGAAGTATGTTCACCTGACTCAAAAATGCCTTCTTACCTTTTGCCACTTGCCTTAGTGAGGAGTTGACCCTGACAATTTCATGCAACAGACGCTTCCATCTGTGAGGGCACACCAGTGAGAAACTGTAAACTTTTAAAAACTAGCATGACTCACCACACCTAAGAGTGTCTGTCTGTTTCTCTCTCAAACACACACACACAGACAAATCTGCACAGATTTCTGATGTAAAACCAGGGTTGGGTGTCACTCAGAACCAACTGGTTTTTTCCAAGTGCATTTAAAAATTTGAACTGAACCATTCTACCCTGCAAGAAATATCAACCACTTGACTCATTTGACTGTATAAACTATTTATGGTCTTTCGGAATTGGACTCATCTTTATGTATACAGTTCTTTATAGAATTTATCTTTATATGCTTTTTGTTTTAAGAAATGGTTGAATTCTAATAAAATGTAACATAGGATAAAACATATGCCCCCAAAATAAAAGTTAACTCAGTAAAATCATATTACAGTATACTTCACTCGTGAAACTTTTCCTCAACTTCTTGGTTGTGAACACACACACATACATGAAACTGAACATATCATTTACTTATCATTATATACAATGTAAGTATCTAATGTTTTTTATAATTTGTTTAAAAAGGCTACGAAACCTTACATTTATCAGTTTCCTTAATGACTAAGTATAGCCAGTGAAAACATAGGAAGATGAAGAGATGCATATTACATAATAAACAAGAAAATGATATAATCACTGTCCATAAATTTAAAGCATGTATTTCATAATATACTATATATGTATACTCATAATTAAATATTTCCATTTAACTTCTGGCAACATAAAGTAATTAAGTGAAATCTATTTATCTATTTATTTCTTTACATATGGTGACCATACACTTTATTGTCCATACTGGGATAATTTTCAGAAAGAAAGAGGTCACTATTAATAATTATTTTCTGACTCAACTGGGACTTTTATGGAGATTTTTCTATAAGTCATATTTCAGAATCCCTAAGGATATGCTTTCAATATAAAAAATATAAATAATTTATTTACAAGTTTTCAAAATAATCTGGAGCTTTAGAAATTCTGTATATTCTGGAGATTTTTGTAGCTGGTTAAATGATCTTTCCAATGCATTTTTCTAAAGCTTTCAAAATCAAGTGTGCTGGAGGTCAAATCTTCTCACCAAGAAAAATGAAAAAAGACAATTTTTTTTTTTTTGCTCTCAAATAATGCTGTTGCTATTCTATGAAAATCATTTTTTTTTAATTATTTTTTTGGGGGGTACATCAAGTTCAATCATCTCTTTTTATACACATATCCCCATATTCCCTCTCTTTCTTGACGCCCCCCCCCCCCGAGTCTCCCCCACCCTCCCCACCCCAGTCCTCTAAGGCATCTTCCATCCTCAAGTTGGACTCCCTTTGTTATACAACAACTTCCCACTGGCTACCGATTTTACAGTTGGTAGTATATATATGTCTGTGCTACTCTCTCACTTTGTCTCAGCTTCCCCTTCACCCCCCGCCCCCTCCCAGACCTCGAGTTCTCCAGTCCATTCTCTGTATCTGCGTCCTTGTTCTTGTCACTGAGTTCATCAGTACCATTTTTAGATTTCATATATGTGAGTTAGCATACAATATTTGTCTTTCTCTTTCTGACTTACTTCACTCTGTATGACAGACTGTAGTTCTATCCACCTCATGATATATAGCTCCATCTCATCCCTTTTTATAGCTGAGTAATATTCCATTGTATATATATGCCACATCTTCTTTATCCATTCATTTGTTGATGGGCATTTAGGTTGCTTCCATGTCCTGGCTATTGTAAATAGTGCTGCAATAAACATGATGGTACAAGTTTCTTTTGGGATTATGGTTTTCTTTGGGTATATGCCCAGTAATGGGATTACTGGATCATATGGTAGTTCTATTTGTAGTTTTTTAAGGAACCTCCAAACTGTTTTCCATAGTGGCTGTACCAACTTACAGTCCCACCAACAGTGCAGGAGACTTCCCTTTTCTCCACACCCTCTCCAGCATTTGTGGTTTCCAGATTTTGTGATGATGGCCATTCTGATCGGTGAGAGGTGATACCTCATTGTGGCTTTGACTTGCATTTCTCTGAGGATTAGTGAGGTTGAGCATCTTTTCATGTGTTTGTTGGCCATCTGTATGTCTTCTTTGGAAAAAGGTCTATTTAGGTCTTCCACCCATTTGTGGATTGGGTTATTTGCTTTTTTGGTATTAAGCTTCATGAGCTGCTTGTATATTTTGGAGGTTAATCCTTTGTCTGTTGTTTCATAGGCAATTATTTTTTCCCATTCTGAGGGTTGCCTTCTAGTCTTGTTTATGGTTTCTTTTGCTGTGCAAAAGCTTTTAAGTTTCATGAGGTCCCATTTGTTTATTCTTGATTTTATTTCCATGATTCTAGGAGGTGGGTCAAAAAGCATCCTGCTTTGATGTATGTCATAGAGTGTTCTGCCTATGTTTTCCTCTAGGAGTTTTATAGTGTCTGGCCTTACATGTAGGTCTTTAATCCATTTTGAGTTTTTGTGTATGGTGTTAGGAAGTGTTCTCATTTCATTCTTTTACATGTTGCTGTCCAATGTTCCCAGCACCACGTATTGAAGAGGCTGTCAAAAAGACAATTTTTACAAATAAAAAAAATAAAACAGAGCACTTCTTTGAAGATATCATTTACAATTTGCAGGGGCATATCCTGGAGGAAGAAAACCTGGAGAAATGAACCTTGCATTTTTTTTCTTTTACAAATTATCATAATGCCTGCTGAGAAGGTGAGAAATTAAGCACTTTTAGCACTCCTGAGGGCTAGAGAGACAAAAATTGGAGTTTGAGACCTGCTAAAAACAGAAATAGAATACTGGAGAATAATCTGGGCTTTGAGTGAGACCCTGAAGGCATTCTCCCTGTATGCAAGGAGGAATCAGTAATCGTTAGATCTCATAAAGCCCCAATATGAGTTTTCTTGACCCTTGATTATATTTACTCCTATTTTAGCTATTTTTCATAAGCAGAGGAAGCAAAGTAAATCCTCAATAAATAAAGATAACACTGTAGGATTCAAACTGTATTGACAAATTTTTATACACAATCTAGAATTCAATTTTTAAAAACAACAGAATCTTAGGGAGGCAAGACTTGATAGAAATCAAGATAAAAATTAGTAGAGAGAAAGATCACAGGAGCTATAATAATGACTTTTTAGACAAAGACATTAAAATAATTATGGAATATATATATAAGAAGTTAAAAGAAAATATTTTGATTAGAGATATAAAAACTATTAAAAAGGAACCAAGAGTTGGTTCTACAGAACATCAGCAAAATGGTGAACGAGGAAACTCCAAGCTCATGTCCACAAAAACATCAAAAACAACCAGAAATTGGCTGAACTATCCTCACAGAAGCCTGGATCAATCAAAGACTTATAGCAACCACGCAAATGGCAAATCAAGGAAAACCCACCTTCAAAAAGGTAGGAATTTTGTGGGGGTTTTTTCCTGCCTTTGCCCCACCCTCTCCCTAGGGTGCTAAGGTCTTGGCCTGGAAGGGGTGGCAGCCCAGTGCCCAGTTCCCTCTCCCAAACTGGAGAGAGCAAAGTAGACCTTCTTTGCAATGCTTTAACATATCTGGGCTGCCTGAAAGAGAGGATAGCAGGGAGAGGCTGAAATCATGACAATCTGTTGAAAGTCTGTTTAATAAACAAATTCTTGGATCTCCTTCACCTCTCTGTATAGCTGGCCAATTGATGTTCCTTCAGTGTTGCAAGAATGATGTTTTATTTGCTGAAGCAGATAAAACAGAAGTTTTCTGGGCTGGAGGATGAATAGACCAAGCTGAGAGTGAGTGTACTGTACTAAAAACAGAGGAATTAAAAGCCACATGCATAGCAGATGATGAGGTTCTTGACCCTGTTCTTCCACTTTGCTACAAGAATATTGGCAACTAACCATACTGGATATTCAACGTCTTGGAGAAAAGGACTGGTTCAGTGGAAAGACCTCAAAAGAGAGGTATCTGAAGTTTCCCAATGAAATGAAAAAGCAATATTCTTGAGCATTTCTCATACATGCTTAGTGTTTAGCCCCAATCATGAATTTGCAGACTTTTGAGGAAACATAAAGATTAAAAATTTTAATATAAAGAAGAAAATAAAAGCAACTTTGTTAAAACAGGATCTACTCAAAAAGAACACTTAGAAGAATATAAGTTAATTTTAACATATTAAAAATTAAACCCTGTCATTAACAGCAACAGAAAGAAGACAGACTTAACTGCAACCACAAACTTAGACCAGGATAATTCAAAGGGGAAAAAAAAAACTCTTGAAAATGTCATTTTAAATATGATAGCATAATAAAATAATAGCAGGATTGGTAGGTGAACTTCAAGAAATCTCATAGAAAGTAGAGCAAAAAGGCAAAGTGAAAGAAAATAAAAGAGAAAAGATACTAGAGGGAAGCCAAGTGGTCCACTAATTGAAAAATAATAATTTAAGAAAGAGATAGTAAGGAAATATGGAGGAAAGGAAATTATCCAGAAGATAATTCAGGATAACCCATGAGTCAAAGGCCATGAAATTGAATATCTAAAGTGCCAATCTAGCCTAATTGTTGATACAGAGAGTAATAAGGGTGAAGATGTGGTAAGGAGTGGTAAACACATCATCCTAAATTTTAGAAGTCTCTAGTACACAGAGCTTAAAAACAAACAAAAAGTAGCGTATAAAAAAATAATCAAGAACCATCAGGGTATACCAAGGATAGGGAGAAGCAGCAGTGAAAATGGTCCTTCTGGGAGGGAGTAAATTCTTTTCACTACTATTGCTTAGAATTGTCTTCATGGCTTGAACCTGGGGTCAACCATTCCCCCATTCCCAATCTCCATCATTTTATACCATTGAGAACCAGAATGGCTTTTGGCTTAACAGAAACACTGGAAAATGGAAGGCAATGGAACAACACATTCATTTAATGAACAAAATATATGTATCTGCCTTCAACTACATACCAGACATTGTTATATGGGTTTGGAACACATTTGTGGCAAACATATGAACAATTCTATATTCATAGAGTTTACATTTTAACAGCGGGAAGATAGGCCTCACTGTGAAGGTGATATTTTAACAAAGTCTTGAAGGAGATGAAGTATAAGCCCATTTAAGATAAAGGGAGCATCTGGTGCCAATGCTAAAGTTGGGACTGGCAGAGTGACAGCATGTAACAATGGAAAAGGTGGTATGAAGGTCATCCGGAGCCTTACAAGGATTCAGACTTTTATATGGATGAAACAGTAACCATTTTGAGTAAAAGAATAACATGATTTGACTTTAGTTATTAAGATTCACTCTATATTATATTCAGAATATAATACAACTAAAAGGACAGCAAGGGTAGAGTCAAGAAGACCGATTAGAAGACTGTTGCAGTAATTCAGGTAAGAGGTGACTGTCTCAAAGCAAGTAGTTACAGTTGAGACATTTCACATTCTGTGTATATTTTTAAGGTATGGTTATGAGATTTCTAGTTGTATTAGACGTGGAGTGTATGAGGAGAAGGTTCAAGGTTAAGGCCAAAGTTTTAGCCTAATCCACAGAAAAGGTGGAGTTGCCATTAACTGAGTTGGAAAAATGTAGCTAGAGAAGAAAAGAAGATGACCTTCAATATTAGGAGAGTGAGTGAGAGTAGAAATCAGCAAAAGAGATTGAGACCACTTGGCTTGATCGAATGAAGAAAACCAAGAACATGTGGTATCCTTGAATCCAAAAGAAAAAACACTATCAAGGAGGAAGGAGTGACAGATCAAGCCAGACAAGAACTGAGAATTGACAAGTGGACCTAGCAACACAGAGGTTCTGATCTATACTGAAAAGAGAAACTTCCAAGTGTGGATCAAAGCAAAAGGCTAATTGGAATGAGTATCATAGAATGTGAGAAGAAATGGGAGACAGTGTGAGTAGAAAACCTTTCCAGGAATTTTACTAAAAAGGGATAAGATCTTGAATGGGATCAAGAGAAATTTTTATCTCATTTTTTTCTAAAATGAGAGAAACAGAAAGTTTCTGGGCAGACAGGACTGATTTGCTTGAGAGGAAAAATCTGACCATGTAGGAGAGGGCGGGAAAATTGTTTAAAAGATATTCTTGAGTAGGATAGAGAACATTGGATCTTGTGTACAAGTGGAAGAAAAGGCTTTAGAACAGAGAATGGATGGTTTAACAGTCCATGTCTGGTCAAGGCAGGAATGCCCTGTAGTTGGATCGGTCGGTGGGAAGACACAGTTGTGGGACTCTGTGGGGCATCCTGCTGACTGCTTCAGGTTTCTCGGTGAAGTTGTCAGTAAGGTCACCAGCTGACAGTGAGGCAATATGGGGGACGTGAGGTGAAAGGATGGGTGTGAAATAAGCATTTAGGAGAGTGGGAGAGTAAACGGACTGTGGAAATGCAGTGTGATTCGACTCTCTGGTCGTTTGAGGTTCGTGGTCATGAGTTTTAAGTGAGACCAATCGGTTTGATTGTGTGTCTTTCCCCAGTCATGTTTAACTGCACAACGGCCTCCAAAATCCTCAAGAAAAATTCTTTCCAACCTAGAGTTCTACACATTTCTGAATTTTCAATTATGAATCAGGATGAGATAAAAAATAATTTCAGACATACAAGGTCTCAAAAAAGTTACCTCCCATGCACACATTCACAGGAAGTTACTGAAGGATGTGCTCCACCAAGACGAGGATATTAACTAAGAAAAAGGAAGACATAACAGGAAATAGGAAATCAAACATAGGCTACAGCTGAAGGGAATCCTTGAATATATGTGAAGGGAGAGTCTAGCATGACAGCTAAGCTTCAAATAAAGAGGGCAACCAAGATTAGAAGAGGCACCTATGCACGAACATGAAAAGGATAGAATATGTGAAATAACTAAATGTTCTCAGAAGAGATTCAGGAAACTGGCAAAGAGTTAGTTACTGATGAGTACATAAAATCATGACAATTATTAGCTCCCGGTAAAATAAAAAGCAGTTCCAGGAGGGAAAAGCAATTATGGTTTGTTAACTGGTTCACCTGTGAATAGAGTTTGCATTATCATAATAATGCAAATACTAAATAGTATCTTATAAAATTTCCACATAACATTTTTGGATAGGGGATGGGAGAAGCATCCACGTGTGGTGGGGATAGCAACAGGAAAACTAAAAAGATCTAAATTCTTATTTAAAAGGAAAGGTCAGCTAATGAGGACTAAAACTAAAAAAATCAAGATGCCACAATACAAGCATTTTATTTAGAAATTAAGATCATTACCAAAATAATTAATTAGTAGAGGTGAAAGTGGCTGTCTCTGGAATGGGAACAGGGTGAATGGCAATAAATTTTATTTGGTCTCAGTAAATGATATAGAACCATTTTGTTTTTCAATGTTCATGCATAACTCTGTTAAAGAAAAAAGAAGAGTACACACAGAGGTAACAGCATGCTTGAAAGAAATAGCAAGTAGCTATTTACTACTCCCCCTGTAGCTAGAGGGTAGAATGTGGGTAGTGATGGTAAAGGGAAAAAAGAGGGGGAAAGCGGGTTTTCAGAATGTCAAGCTAAGAAATTTTGACTAGTCAAGAGAATACAGGAGGCATTGAAAGTAATGAAGAAAGACAATTACATAATCAGATTTCTGCAAAGATGGTTCTATTAGCAGTGTAGATTGTAGCTGGGATGGTGTAAAACTAGAGAATGGAAATAAGCCAGAATATTGAAATGTTTTAGTAGAAAGACAACAAGGCCTGAGGCTGTGTCTCCTTTCAGGCCACGTGTATCTGGTCCACTCCCATCTTCCTCACCTTTGTCTGTTTTCCTTTCTGTCTCTTCCTAAGCCTCATTTTTCTTCTCCAGGGTGTGTGTGTATGTGTCTGCCATATTATCTGCATATGCATGACATGTATTTTTTTTCTGAAAATGAATACATAGCTATGGTCTCTACTTATGTAAAAGATATCTGTGTAGAAGATTTCATAATTTTATGGATAAAATAATTAAATTGCATTTTACACTGTGGATATTTATGTTTCTCTCTGGGTCAGTCTTTGATGTATAATAAATTGTCTAAAAATGTTGTGTAAGTCCTAAACTAGGGTTTTAGGGAAAAACAGGAAAATCTAACATCATTGCTTTAAAGCATTCCTGATGCTTTATATAATCCAACCCAAATATACCTTAGCGGGGTCTAAAATGAGGCCTAATACCCAGCCCTTTGCCAGTGCTCCAACATAAAATCCAAACTGAAGGATCCAGCCATCTGAGTCTGACAGGCCGTGGGCAGGACCACCCCTGATGCTATTTATCTTTCCCTGTATGATGCCCCAGTCCTTCCCTTACAAATTCTTTCATTAACTGTTCATTTTGGCTCTCTCTATTTCTGACAAGATCATTTTTCTTCCCTGTGTTGCTGTGATTCTATTTCCTAGTTTCTTCCTCTCTCTCTCTCTCCCCCGCATTTCCTTCTTTTCTCCTTTCTACAATGCATGTGAGTTTCATGTTTCTACAGCTCACTAATTTCTCTGCTGTCAATCATGTCTTCTGCCCTCTGTGGATATGGGTCTATGCAACTATTCACTCAGTCTTCATTTATCTGGTATTTTTTTCCCCTGCATTTCTTTCCTTTTCAAAAAAAGCTGGGTTCATCTTGTTTAGGACCCTCTGTGCTTCCCCTACCTGGATATCTGTTTCCTTCTTCAGGCTCAGGAAGTTTTCAGCCATAAGTTCATAAAATACAGTTTCAATCCCTTTCTCGCTCTCTTCTCCATCTGGGATTCCTATATTGTGAATGTTAGTATGCTTGATGTTATCTCAGAGTCTCCTTAAACTGTTCTCATTTTTTAATTTGTTTTTCTTTTTGCTGTTGTGATTAGGGTATTTCCATTGTTCCATCTTCCAGATCCTTGACGTGTTCTTCTGTATTACCTGGTCTGTTGTTAATTCCTTCTAGTGTGTTTTTCACTTCAGTTATTGTATTCTTCAGTTCTGACTGATTCTTTTTTATATTTTCTAGTTCCTTGTTAAAATTTTCATTGTGTTCATCTATTCTTTTCCTTAGTTCAGTTAGCATTTTTATTACTAATGCTTTGAACTCTTTATCTGGTAAATTATCTCTGTTTCTTTTGTTTTTTTTTTGTTTTTTTTTAAGGATTTTTTTCTCGTTCTTTCATTTGAAACAAATTCCTCTTTCTTTTCATTTTGCTTAACTTTCTCTGTTTCTGTGAAATTAAGTGAAACAGTTTCCTATCCCAGTCTTGAAGGCATGTCCTTGTGTGGGAGCATCCCTATACAGTTTGCATGTACCCAGTGACTTTGGTGGGAGAGCTGGATCTGCAGTGAGCACAAGTCATGTCTTCCCCCAGGGTGTGCTGTCAGCTATCACCTTGGTAGGAGGTGGGGCTGGAGATGGAGAGTCTAGAGCTAGAGCCAGGTGTGAGTCTGGGCTTCTCTTCTGCTCAGTAGCCAATACCGCCTTGTTGAGGGTGGGTGTAGGTTCCAAGTTACTGGAGCAGACAGTTTGTTTCAGTGAGAATTGCTCCACACGTAGAGGTATTTTTGATGTGTTTGTAGGGAGAGGTGATCTCTGTGTCCGCATCCTCCTACTCTGCTACCTTCATCTCCTCCTTTCATAACTACTGTGTTTTGAATAGGATTTTATTTAGAGAAGAAGAAAACCTTGCTGGATTGAAGTCAGGTGAGATAAACTGGATGGCTAGTGATGTGCCTGATCTCTCCAAGGCTCCAACTCTGAAAAAGTCTTTCCTCTCTCACATTTGGGTCACTTTAGAGTTTTACTGAGGGGAAGTATATTGTATTAGAGGAGTACAACTATTAAGTCAATAAGAATATATGAAATCAGAAAATTTAATAAAATAATATTAGTGGGGGAAAATTAGGAGTTGAGAAGAATAGGACCGTCCATCTTGCGAAGAACTTCACAGGATACAGTACTACCAGGTATGTGCGAGAGGAGTAGAGTATGGGAACAGCTTTGCACTCAGAGATAGGGGCATGAGTGGTCACAAGTTGGAGGCATGGCCGCAAGAGCTGCACTGGAAGTAGTCACAATGCCCAGAACAACTTCTGAGAATCTGAAAGAGGCAACGAGACATAGGTGGATGAGAATCAAATAAGTCCCTGTCAAAAGGAAGGTTTTCCCCATTTTGCTAGAAATAAAAGAGGATCCAGAGAGTCAGGAAGGAAATAGTCTAGGCTTAGATTAGCAATGCATGAGAATGTTCAATCCCTGACAAAGAATATCTATTAAGTTCTTCCCCAAGATTGATGGGAGGAAGGACCTGGGCTTCCCAGACTTTTCAACTAAGTAGACAGGAGGCCTTTGGAGGAAAAGAGAGTAGTAGAGCCTACTAGTGGGATGGCAATGAACTCTAGAGCACTTGATGAAGTTTAGATCTTTCAGGTAGTGTTGGAAGTCTCTACCTGAGACATCCATGGGCAGTTAAGAATTAATTAACTATCAACAAAAAGGATAGATGATGTAATAGAAAAATCGGCAACAAGTGCCAACAGGCATTTCACAAAGTAGGAAATATGAATGGCAAAAACAAATTCATTTGAAATGCTACCCAAACTCACTGGTATTCAGAGAAATGAAAATTAAAACCACAATGAGATAGTGTTTAAATAAACTTGCAAACTGGTACAACTACTTTAGAAAGCAGTTTGAGATTTTCTAGTAAATTTGAAAATAAATATATCATAAGACCCAAGAATATAACCTAGATAAATTTCTATATTTTTTGCCTCAGGAGTCAAGTATTAGAATGGTCATTGCGGCAGTGTCTATAATAGTAAAATGGAGAACTGCCTAAGTGTTCATTAGTAGAACATATAAATTGCAACACAGTCAGAGGAATAACATAGAACAATAGAAATACATAAACATAGGAACAGACACCAACATAATCATAAGCAGCAAACTGGAAGTCTGGTTGGCCCATTTATATTTTGGTGAAAATGAAACCTACATGAGGGACCTCAAGTAGACCACTTCCTAACTTGAAATAAAGAAATATGTAAGTGGAGAGACCTCTCCAAGGGAAGTCAAGAAATAAACTGTTTTTTCTACTTCTTAAAAAAAAAAAAGAAAGAAATATGTAAGTGTAATGAAAACATAAAAATGCATGGGAAATGTGTTGCAATCTAGATGTGTATGTTAGATTTATATTGTTTCTGTGTGAGGATGTGTGTGTACATGTGTGTCTAAGCAATTAAATAGCCCTTCAAAAGATGTTGCACACAAATTTTTTGGTTAAAATGTTTAAAATACCTGATAATTTTTATTATCATTTTGTTTATTTCTGTAACATAATTAGATTTGGGAAAGTTAAATCATCAGAATATTGAAATAATATATATCTACATTTATCTAAATGTCTTTTTAAAAGTAGAAACAAACATTACACAAACATTATAAGAGATAAAAAAAATAGTTCTCATAAAATAGAGTACTAAAAGTGAAACAAATAGAACTACAAAAATTGTTTACATTATACCCTTTATTATTATCCTTCAACAATTATACATAATTTCATGTGGACCCTATATCTCAGTGTATTCTGAATTATTTACTTTGGAGATGTTGTCCCAGAAGGAAATTACAAGTGGTTTTTGTTTGTTTGTTTGTCTTCTATTTTCAGAGATTTGGTGAGGTTAATGTTAGATGATTTTGACCTGCATCCATTCAAGATGCTTGGACCAAGAGTGAAAAGGAAAACCAAGAGTTCTAAATTTGGGGTCAAATCTTCACTTTAAATACATATGATTTGGTATGATAATATGTAATAGTTATATCAAATTATGACTATCAAACCAGAGTTATAAACTATTATTAAAGTTGGTATACAAAGAGAGGAGGGATTTTAGATGAGGAAGCTCTCATACTAGTGAAAGGGAAAAATAACCTTGGTAAAGACCAAAATTGAAATAATGACCTTTTTGTGGAATAGGAGACTCTTTTAATTTTGCCTCTGACTTAAATTGCCCCTTTTCTTTTGTCACTCTGATCTACTGCCAGTTCTCTGGTGGAACACTATAATCTGCAGCACTAGTATACAGACCCTGGTCTTTAAAACTCTTCTCCACCAGAGATAATCAGGGCACTTTAGAGAGCCACTGAGTCCACATTTAGTGAAGGAGAATTCAAGATCGTCTTGGAATAGTTTGCTGTTAGAAAGCAAGTTTAACTTTTAAAGATGTATGAAAATAACTACAAGAATGGAGTTGACCGGGCTCCTACTGCTTGAACTATGACAATTTGAGCAACAAAAGAGAAACAAAGGTTGCTGTCAGTCAGAAACACTGAGAGACTTCCCCGGTGGTCCAGTGGATAAAACTTCACGGTCTCAATGCAGGAGGCCCAGGTTCTATCCCTGGTCGGGGAACTAGATCCCACGTGCATGCTGCAACTAGGAGTCCGCATGTTGCAACTAAGAGTTTGCATGCCACAACTAAGAAGTCTGCATACCACAACTAAGAAGTCCACGTGCTGCAACTAAAGAGTCCACAGGCCTCAAGTAAAGATCCCACATGTCGCAATGAAGATCTTGCATGTGGCAACAAAGACCTGAAGCAGAATGCATGCATACGTCAATCAATCAATCAATCAATCAATATTTTTAAAAAAACACTGAGCCAGTAAGAGATCTGAAGTTCATCATGTTGCCCCCAAAGGATAACTAGTATAAAAGGTATTATAAAGTAAAGCAACAACTGCCAGTGAGAGGCAATGACTCAATCTTTGCTGACAATGAATTTGTATCAAGAACACAGATGTCCTGATGTTTGAAAACCTTCTGTCAAATGTAAGGTATATTCTTCCTGAATGATGATATAAGCTTACAGGACTATGTCACAGCAAGAGTTGAGTTTTCTTGATCACATGAAACCCTTTCTTGCATAAATACTAGTATCAACAGCTTTGGGCTCCTATCAGAGTCTCTGAGGCCCAGGAAACCTCTTCCTCACTCCATTCCTTCATCCTTGATTGCCACTTTATTCATAATATGACACTGTATCACTGGCTAATTAAAACATGAACTTATTAATCTAAGTGTGTGTGTGTGTGTGTGTATGTGTGTGTGTGTGTGTGTATCAAGGCCTATGTATGTGGTTTCTTCCCACTAGTTCATAACTCTTCCCAAACTTTGCAGAAAACACCTTCATTGAAGAGCCATATCCTACTTCAGCTGTTCATGCTACAGTGTCTCCACCTTTGGAGGAAACGGGGGTATAGCTGTGGGTTTAGGAATCCCCCAGCCATACCTTCTCATCTACTCTTCCTTTCCACTCAAGAGTGGGAAGCGTGTCTCTCTTCCTCCTCACTAAATAGCTTAAGAGAGAAATATCAGAAAGCTTACACTTTGTGGGGCCAAGGAAAACAAAGTTTCAAAACCTATAAGCTCAGAATGTGGCCCTCTGGCCTCTCCCTCAGCTTAGGAAACACAGAATGGGCTAATAGACCTCTCTTGCCCCAAAAGATATTTCTAGCAGGCACAGTCCTTATGACCCTGTCCCAACATTCTTAGAATTGCTATCCCCGCCTTTATTTATTCATAAACTTCAATGCAGGGAGAATAGGAGAATAAATATATTTTTAAATGAATTTGTATTCAATATAGAAATAGAGTCACAGTAAGCCTCAGGTTGCCAAAGGCATACATTCATGGCTTTCACACTGTGTGAACTATGTAAGGGAGTAATGATCTCCCTTAGGGGAAAACATTAAAATTCAAAATATTAAGTTGATTTTCTATTTTAATATGCATATATGCAATAAAAGAATTATAATTTTAACTCTTATGTGTAAACTAATTAATAAAATTAATAAAACTAATTAATAAAATACAAATAAATCATAGCCTTGCACACGGAGTTTAAAGAATGCATAACTTCCTACTTTTCAAAAATTCAGTCTCTGTAAAGGAAAATATGATCAATATATCATAAACTCAAAAAAATCTAGTGTCCTCTAGATCTAATGACCTTGTTCAGCATCCTTTATGCGTAAAGGCATGATTGTCTGAAGGTACAGAGAGAAGACACAGCAACGTGCTTTTGGATATTTGTTCCGTTTTCCTTTCACTTCAGCTGTGCATAAGCCAAACACATTCCACTTAGGAACTACACAAACAGTCGAAGGTGGCATGAAGGTTGCAGCAAGCGTATTTTCCAGAAGTATATTTTTGCATTTGAAATTAGCCATAGCTTAGCAACACCAGCTTCCAAAACATTTATACCAAGTGAAGAGCTGCATATGCCGTCGTGCTCCATGTACCGAAACAGCACGAAGCAGGGGTGCCCGACAGGGTTGGAGAGGAAGAATCTCAAAACACACTTATTTTCTTGTTATTACTGCTGTTTAAAATGGTTGTTTCCAATTGAGAGCATCACGCCTTCAACAGTTCAATATTGTGGAAAGGGCATGTTCTTTATGTTTAACTTTGAGATGGTGCCTGTTATCACTGGGATCATTATTACCACTACAAAAGAGTAGCTTCCAAATTGAAAAATGTGGAGCTCCAGTGGCATCTCTTGACCCCAGTGCAAGTCTCCCTCTCAAGTCGTCAAAGGGCCACATGCTTTCTGTTTCTCTCCTGAATTCCCCTGAGTGTGTGGGGCGCAGGTCATCAAGCCAGTTGAGGGCAGAGTATAGCTTCTGCTCCATCTTTTCTCCTCTGGCAACCCGAGAGGAGGATTTAATCTATTTTCTCCTCCATAGGGACTTAGCTCTTAGTGTTGATATTCAGATAGCTCCTTCCTCCCCTCACTGGAGATGACATGGTTTATTAAAAATCATATGCAAAGTGGCTGGGGGAAATATGTGGTTTAATTGCCCAGCAGATTAAGACGAACAATGGAGGAACCTAAATCATGGCACAAATTCCTTCTGGTAAAGGTCAGAAAGTTGCCACTGTCTCCCTGCAGAGAAGATTTTCATTCTTCTGGGGTCAAAGCTGGAGGATATCAGGACATCCCAAATGCTTTCCTGGATGCGTTTTCATATCTTCTTCCAGCCTTGTCCATGCTGTTCTTGGAAGAAGGTTTGAGGGCAGAAGAAAGAGCAAAACATACCTGGGCTCAAATCTCAGTCCTGCTATTCTCTGGTTGTGATACCTTGGATCTGGTAGACAGTCTCTCTGAGGTTTGGTTTGCTCATTTGTTAAATAAAATAGCATCACACAGTTTGCATTGTTGTAGGGTGACTGAAGGAACTAAACCCCTATTATCTCTCATCACACTCTAGAAAGAGTAGCTATTACTAAAATCCACAAATATTTCTATACTAGTAGAATCTGCATCATTCTTTCAGGCTCCATCTTTACTGTTTAATATTTTTTTAAAACTCGTAAGTTGTCTGTCACTGAGATCACAGTAGCCCCTTCAGATATAAAGGAAGCTACCATGCTAAATCTAGTCTGAGTGTACACTGTTCTGGAAAGAGTGGGAAGCTTCCCTTATAAGAGAAAGGAAATTCAAAAGCCAATTTTCCATGTAGAGAAATTAACCTGTTAATTCTGAATGCCCAGATAAGTGGATCAAATTACCTGCTACCCTGGGAACCTACAGGCACTAAATTCTGACATACCCTCCCACCCACCCATGTGCTGGTGACCTGTAACTACATTGTGCATCCCTCCTCCCCCTCCATCCCCCCAGATTCCATCTCAAAACCCTCAGGTACAGCTGCTTTGCTTGGCCAGCTGAGGTTCTCAAGGTGCGGCTGCCCTCTGGTGGCAGCTTTCTTCCCCACACCCAAATGTAATTGTTTTCTTTTCACTGACTGGCCTCCTCTCCCTGTGCAGCCGCCTAGTCAGAGGGAACCACTGACTTTGAGCTGCATTTTTCTATCTAAATATCTGTCTCCTGAAACCCTGCTAACAGTTAAAGACATTTATCATTCCCTCCTTGCATTCTCTTTTCCAGACTAAGGGTATTTCAGGTAAGGTAGAAACCAGATTCTTCACCGTCTAGCTGCTTTGGGGGGATTTTCCAGCATTCCTCTTAAAAGGTGACAAGTAGAACCGAATATTTAATCTAGCTGCAATCTAAGCAACGCAAAGCAGCACTGGGATGCTGCTTACCAGCCATCCGGACTCGCAACCTAGGCATGGCTCAGTGGCTCTCCTCTGCTCCCCAGATCTGTGGGTCCAGCCTATCACGTGCACTTCCGTACTGCCAATCAAACATCTCTCACCTGGGTGGCCTGCAAACACCGCAAATTCCATAATATAAAATCAAACTAATTTCCCCCAAACCTGTTCCTCCTCCGTCTGTGTTCAGTGCTTGGATAAAGGTCCACCACCTCAGCTCCACAGCTGTTCCCTTCTGGCTCCATCATTACTGCCCTAATCATATCTGACACGCACACCTAAAAGTGATAACTCCCTGATTACAACAATTTTTCTGTCTACAGAATAAAATTCAAACTCTTTGGGAAGGTGCTCTGGGCCCTTTATAATCTGGAGGACCCAACCTGCCCTCCCAGGCTCATCCCTGCTCTCCACATTATCACATGAACGACTCCCAACTACACCACACATTTCTTCCTACACATATTTGTCTGTCAATCTAGTAAAATTCTATCTACCTCGCTTTAAAACTCCACTCAGAATAATATCTCCACTATGAAAACATCCCAGGTTCATTTCCAGTGCAGCAGAACTAATGATTCTCATCCTGGACTTGTTAATAGCACTTGTTGATTCTGAACTTATAGGACGTATCATCTTCCGTCCAAGTCTCAGACAAACCCTCTCAGCCTTGTAGGACTCAAGTTCCTTAGATCTGCAACCTCATCTTATAAAATTCTGTAAATCTAACACCAAGCATAGTGCTGGACAGTGGGTGGGTGCTTAAAAATGCTTTGTGAATTAAATCCAAAGATCAGCACAGCTTAAAATTACATGAGCTTTTTAAAATGTTACAGTTATTACTGTGGTCAGTTAAAAAGTCCATCTATTATTTTTTCACCTAAACTAGTATAAAGACAAATTTCCATTTCCTATAGTTGTGTAGGTGATTTCTTTGGAGGATGGGGAAGGTAGTCACTCACCAATGGCCAATATCCAATACTTGGGTCCACCTGTGGACCTGGGTTTCAGTCTGAGTTTGGTGATTAAGAAGGCAGTCTCTGAAGTTAGACATCTACATTCAAACGCCAATTCTATCTTTCAGTGGACCTTAGGCATGTTAATTACATCTCTAGAATTGTTTTTATCTGTAAAATTGGAATAAAGAAATTACTTATCAAGATATTTGCCAGAATTAATTGGAATAATCCAGGAAAAACATTTACACAGTGCCGAGCAGATAGTAACTGCTTTATAAATGTTAGCCACAGTAATAATTATCATCTGTACCTCGCATGTCTCTATGCATACTTATTATACATAAAATTCCACAAAGAAAATAATACGATTCATCATGTGGAAGTACCTTGATGAGAAGAGATTTCTACTGAGAATTTCTTGATTTTATGAATGTTGCTAATTTGGCTTAATTCACTGCAGATACTAAATGTAGCCTCTTCCCGGTGAAAACAACGCCCACGTTAATAAGTACATAATGTAGAATTCTGAGCCACTGTATTATGGGAGCTAAATTCCAGGGAGTAGTTCTGCAGCTTGATAAACAAATAATTTCCTCAGCTGGACTCCAATGTTGAAGAACCTGGAAAATTACTGTTCCCAGGCTGAAACAGGATATTTCATTATTCTTATTGCATATGTGGATAGTGCAACTTTTTAAATGCAGCAAAGATCACTGGTATACGCTTAGTCTCTCTGTGCCTGAGTTCCCTTACTTGTAAAATGGGGGTCATAGTAACAGGAGCTACCTCATAGAGATAATTTCAGGATTAAATGAGTTAATATGTTTAAAGTGCTTATAACAAGTGACTGGTCTAAGAAATTTTAAATATTAGCTGTTATTTTCATAGTAAGTATCCTCATAGAGATAACAAGATTGTCTAGGGAAACCCAGAGCAGGTGGATACACAGACATCGAGTAAAATAAAAAACAAATGAATAAAAACATAGAAGAAAACCATAAAACCAGAACCCTTTCCACTCAACCCTATGAGGACATTTGCTATTGGGATTATACCATAGTAATGATCGCATCATATATGGCTATTTAACATGATTAAGCACGTTAAAATTTACACAGAGAACTTGTATATTTTGGAGTTTAAAATGTGCACAGAGATTTGAATGCTCATTTGAAACAATTTTGCTTTTCTCTCATCTTGAAAGACACAGGTAATAATTATCCAAAAAAATGCATTTGTGCTCCTGATTGATCAAGAATTTATAAAGTCTACTGTGTGGAATTATAGAGGCAAATATATTCAGAATGTATATTTCCATCGTCAGTGGCTTATGTTCTTTGCAACAATCAAATTACCGAGAGGACAGAATCCTTTACATTTCCCTTTACATCCTGGAAGTTATGCTGAATTGGCTTACCAGAAACTCCTAGGATGCTTGCTGAAGATACTTTGTTCTGAGAGCCCACTCCAAACCTATTGATCAGAACTCTCAAGATGTTTTCAAGGAACCTGCATGCCTAACAAACACCCCAGGAATTCTGGTTACCAGTTGATTTGGGAGCTGTTACTTGCATGCCTGGTAAAAGCTTCTGCACATAACAGGCACTAAGTAGGAAGCAATTTAGAATGTGAAGTTAGAAACCCTTACTTCAACTTCTGGCTCTATTATTTGCCAGGAGAGTGATTTTACACACTGATATCTTTAAAAATCTTCAATTTCCTCAACTGTAAAATGGAGCTAATCATAGCTATCTTACAGGCTTACTGTGAAATTAAACAAAAACAAAAGTAAAGTACCAAACACAGTGCCTGGCACAAAGCATATGAGTAATAAATGTTAGTCCTTTATAAAGGTAATATTATTTTCAATAAATACAGCTGCAATGGATGACATAATTTCTCCATTAAATGGTATTTGAAAGTCCTTAAATATTATTCTTCTTGTTCCCAGGAATTCTATAAAGAGAGGTGGACTTAATACTTCTGCCTTTTACCTACCCCTGTTAGCACTAACGTCAATGCCATGATGTTTTGTAGATTATCTGTTGCTACAGTGGCACTTTCAAAAGATTCTTCTTGTCTGTCTTTGTACAGAAAATGGGACTAGGACATTAGTGTTCTGACAATCATATTTTTGAAGGGGATGCTTTAAAATAAATCACAAATCAAAGCATTTTGTAAGAATGCTGACATAATTACTTGAAATTTCTCTAAAATTAGATAGGATTCCTAGGAGAAGAGAAATAGAGAGTACCAAGGTGAGGTTAGATATTCACTCCATATAGTCTGATTTCATTTATTGACCCATCCTAAGGCACCTTGTATCACCCCTTTAAAAATGTCCCATCTGCATTTTTTAACAAGAAAAAGACCTAAAAAAATATGAGTTTCTCAGTGAAAACAGTGCACCTCACTTATCAACTTCCTATTGTTTAGTTGTCTTTGGAACTTAGAATCCCAGAGAATATTGACCCTATCAAGTTACACAGAAGAAGGTAGTTTACATAATGAAGTTGGCTGTTTTATATTCACACAAGATAAAAGCATCAATTAAGGTATCAAGTAAACTGTCCATATAGACTCCTTATCATGAAATATTAGCATTTTCAAGATCATTAAACTTCTAGTTTTATCATTGTGCAATGAAATTAAACTAAAAAGCAGATGTAGTCTCATTTCAATTTAGCATTGAATGAGGAAGGTATCTATAAGAAACCTATACCCTTCCAAAATGAGCAGTCAGAAATCTATTCCAGATACGAAGACACTGGCCCTGGAGCTGTCGGAAGGCATGCATTGTAGGGTCGAGGATACTGGACTTGAAAAAAGCTGATTTCCTATATAAATCTGTACCACTTGATATCTAATGTGGCTTTAGGCAAAGTACTTAATTTCTCTGGACATCAGGTTTGGTTTTGTTTGTTTGTTTGGCTTTTTTTGGTCCGTCAATCTGTCAAATATAAAAATAATGCTGTTGCAAGATTATTGTAAAGATTAGATAATATAAAATATATTATACTTCTCAACAGTGCCTGACATATAATATGTGCAATAAAGAGTAGATATTATTGGCTCAAACCAATGTCAACATAGAGAACAAACTTCATAAAAATAATGGAGAATATATCTTCCTAAACAAATACCAAGTACCCTTTGGTTTTAGGTGTTCATAGGAAGAGCTATTATGGACTATTTCTATGGAAATATTACCACTAAATTGCACATGATAATTTAGGTGGATAGTGTATTTCTGTAAAAATTCTATTTAAGCCTCTGTACTATGTCAGGTACAGTTCTTGATACTGTGGAGACAATGATACAAGCATGGCCTCTGTCCTTGTTAAGTTTACAAAGTGGAAAAGATAAATTATGATAATAAACAATAATAATAAATGCCATAATTACAAATCCTGTGCTTCTGTTACCACACATTCCCTGAACTGGTGGATATTTTGAGATTCAAAATTTCAAGACTTGGCTGGCCTTGGTCCCAGTTTTATTTTTAATAGCAATATGGGTTCTGGAGCATGGAACTCATCCTATCACTACTGAGCTAAGATTAGATTTAATTATTTATATGTAATTTCTTAGAAATTCAATGTTCAATTTTCAAAACTGAATGAATGATTAGCGCTTCAATGAATTGTATTTAATATTTATTAATTAGCCTTTGAGTACATAATATATAAATTCTTAACTCAATATACACATTTTTCCAGAAATACAGTCTGATAAATTTGAGAAAGTAAATCTCAATCAAGCCCTAATCTCAATCAAGTCCTCATCACAAGTTTTCTCTTTAGAATAATGACAATGGCACTGCAACTGCCCCACGATTTCCTGGGTCCACTTATTTTGTAGCAGAAAAGGTATTTGAAGAATACTCTAGACATCAGAGAATTGTGATTGTGTAAAGGAGAGACATAATTTAGATTGCAGGTAGTCATGAACACTTCCTGAGGAGATGATAATTAACCTGAACCCTAAAAAATTAATAATTTTGACTCATGGTGAAAGAGTGTTTTTCACAACAGGAATATCATGGTAAATGTATTAAATAAATGTGTCCTATGCCTTTTGAGATTTTTAGGGGTAAGAAATGTGGTCGGAATTAAGGACAGTGGAGTTGGCTCAGGCCAGATTATGTAACATCTTGAAGGCTGTTATGGACTCTATCCTAAGTACACAGGAAACCTATCAGAAAGGTAGCCCATGTGTCAGACAGCCTAAGCAATGTTCTGCTGTAATAACAAACAAGCCCTGAAGTGCTAGTGACTATCAAAACAAGGGCATATTTTTTGGCTCACATGAAATGTCTATTATGGCTCCACTGGGCCTCTGTTCTTTATCTCCTTCAATCTAGGACCATAGTCAAAGGAGAAGCCTGGTAACTCATGTGGCCAAGGAAAAAAGAGTGATGACAAAGTCCCTCAAAAACTCTTAAAAGTTTCTTCATAAGTGGCACATATAGCTTCTACTCATATCCCATAGTCCAAAACAATTCATAGGGCTAAGCCTGATCACAACGGAGTCAAAAACAAAATCCCTCCACAAGGAAACCCTAGGAGAGAGGGCCAGTAGTTATTATTATTTTTTAAATAAATTTATTTACTTATTTATCTATTTATTGGCTGCATTGGGTCTTCGTTGCCGCACACAGGCTTTCTCTACTTGTGGTGAGTGGGGGCTACTCTTCATTGTGGTGTACGCGGACTCCTCGTTGCAGTGGCTTCTCTTGTTGAGAAGCATGGGCTCCAGGCACATAAGCTTCAGTGGTTGTGGCACATGGGCTCAAGAGTTGTGGCTCACAGGCTCTAGAGCACAGGTGCAACAGTTGTGGCACATGGGCTTAGTTGCTCCGCGGCATGGGGGATCTTCCTGGAGCAGGGATCGAACCCGTGTCCCCTGCATTGATAGGTGGATTCTTAACCACTGCGCCATCTAGGAAGTCCCAGAAATTATTTGTGAGCAATAACAAAATATGCTACAGAGCAAAGGAATAAGGGTAAGCTTATGTTTTTGAAAGATTAGTAACATATTTTTGAAAGATAAAGAAGAAATTAAAGGACACTAAAATGAGAAGTGGGGAAACCAACCAGGAATTTGTTGTAGGACTGAAGCTCAGAGAAAAGAGTCACTATAACTGAGATGGTTGTGGAGGAAAGACGCAAGCTGGATAGACACAGCTTTGGTGGTAGAGTAGACAGGATGACTTTGTTTCAAAACTGAATACCAGTGACATGAATGACATTAACTCAGGGGGTTTGGACTTGATGACATTTACTATTTAAATCACACAAAAGGAGAAAGAAGTGAATTTAGAACAAATACAAGAGTTACCTCAGTAGGGACTTCCCTGGTGGCGCAGTGGTTAAGAATCCACCTGCCAATTCAGGGGACACGGGTTCAATCCCTGGTTTGGGAAGATCCCACATGCCGCGGAGCAACTAAGCCCATGCACCACAACTACTGAGCCCACGTGTTGCAACTACTGAAGTCCGTGTGCCTAGAGTGCATGCTTTGCAACGAGACACCTGTGCACTGCAATGAAGAGTAGCCCCCACTCGCCACAACTAGAGAAAGCCTGAGTGTGCAGCAACAAAGACCCAATGCAGCCAATCTAAAAACAAAAAACAAAAAAGAAAGTCTCCTCAGTAGAAATGTTCACTAATGAACCTTGGGAGTGGTTGGCCACTGTCTGCCTTCCCTGCTGATGCTACACTGGAAGAGCACAGTGTAGAATCCTAGATACCCGAAGCAATCTATTTAATCATGATGATATACCTCAGTTCCCTCAGCTTTCAAATTGGGACTATATTACCTACGCTACTTAATTCAGAGGTCTAAAAAAATCAAATATAAAATCTTTAACCTTGTAGAATAATTTACCTCTACAAACCACTTCAAAGAATGCATGACACAGTTCCCTGAGAAGGCAATGTAGTATAGGAGAAGGGGCATTAAATTGAATCAGAAGATCCTGATTTAATTTTGGCTGTGACTTTTACCTATTTATCTTAAATTTTTTAAGTAATCCTTATAATAAAAACAAAACCCTAGAAAAATTAATTTTTCAGAACACCATTATCATCATCAAAAGCAGAATATTAATTACTGCTTGCTATTATGACAATTAAATGAGATGATGATTGACAGCCCCTAATTCATGATTAGTTGAGTCTGAATGGCTTGGAATTATCAGATTATGTAATTTTTAATTAACACATTTTATTTTGAAATACTTGTAGATTCACATTTAGCTGCAAGAAATAATCCAGAGAGATTTACATTTATCCAGTTTTCCCCAATGGTAACATCTTGTAACACTAAGGTACAATGTACCAAACAAGATACCGATGTTGATTCAGTCAAGACACTGAATATTTTCATCATCACAAGGATCCCTTATGGTGTCCTTTTATAACCATACTTACTTCCCTCTCACCCCCAGCCCTTCTTTAATCCCTGGCAAGTACTAATCTGTCTTCCAGTTCTACAAATTTGTCATTTAAGGAATGTCATATACATGGAATCATAATTTATGTAACTTTGGGGGATTACTCAGCATAAATCTCTGGAGATTCATCCAGGTTGTTGTGTATATCAGTATGTTTTTCCTTTTTCTTGCAGAGTGGTATGCCTTGATATAAACATTTCACAGTTTGTTTCATCATTCACCCATGGAAGAACATCTGGGTTGTTTCCAGTTTAGGGCTATTATGAATAAAGTTGCATAAATCTTCATTACCATGTTTCTGAGTGAACATAAATTTTCATTTCTCTGGGAAATTTGTCCAGAGGTACAATATCCCCCATGGAGCATGGGGGATATTGTAGTTGCATTTTTTAAAAACAACTATCAAACTTTTCCAGAGTGGCTGTGTGACTTTACATGCCCACTGGCAATGCATGAATAATCTAGCTTCTCTTCATCCATGCTAGCATATGGTGGTGTCACTTTTGTTTAAGCCATTCTGAGAGGTATATAGTGATATTACTGTAGTTTTAATTTGCTTTTTCCTAATGGCTAATGATGTTGAACACTTTTCCATGGGCTTATTTGCCAACTATATATCTTTTCTGGGGAAATATTTCTTTGTGTCTTTTGCTTATTTTCTAATTAGATTATTTTTGAGTTTTTGTGAGTTCTTTATGTATTCTAGATACTAGTCCTTTGTGGAATATATGGTTTGCAAATGTATTCTTCCACTCTAGCTTGTTTATTCTTATACTGAGATCTTTCATGGAACAAGAGTTTTAAATTTTGATGAAGTTCAATTTATCAATTTTTCCTCTTATGGATTATGATTTTGTTGTCAAAAACAAACTCTTAGTTTAAAACTCTTTTCCAAGCTTTAACTCCCCAGAATTTTCTCCAACTCTTTAAGCTTTACAGTTTTTCATTTTACACTTAAGTTCATAATTCATTTCGAGTTAATTTTTGTAAGGTGTGAGACTTAAGTCAAGGTTTACTTCATTACAGCAGGTGTCAAATTGCTCCAGCATCATCTGTTGAAAATGCTACCTTTCCTCTACTGAATTGCTTTTGCACATTTTAAAACTATCAGTGGGGCAGATTTTTGTAGATTTATTTCCAGGTTCTATAGTTTGTTCCTTTGCTCTATGTCTCTCCAGCAACACCACTAAGTATTGACTACAATAGCATTATAATAACCCTAAACATCAGGTAGACTGATTCCTCCCACTTTATTTTTATTTTTCAAAATTGTGTTAGTTAGCCTAATTCCTTTGCATTTCCATATAAATATTAGAAAAATGTCATCTAGATATACAAAAAATGTTGCCAGGATTTTGATAATAATTACCTTAAAACTATATATCAGTTTGAGGAGAACTGTAATCTTTATTACATTTATTCTTCCAATCCATGAACACCTCATCTCTCTCCATATGTTTACACATTCCTTGATTTATCTCATCAGCAATTTGTAGTTTCTAGCATGCAAATCCTGTACAGTTTTTGTTCGATTTTTACCCAAGCGTTCCATTTGGTGAACAATTATAAATGTATTTTTTCAATAAATTTGTTTATTTATTTATTGGTTGTGTTGGGTTTTCACTGCCACGTGCAGGCTTTCTCTAGTTGTGGCGAGCAGGGGCTACTTTTCATTGCAGTGCACGGGCTTCTCGCTGCGGTGGCTTCTCTTATTGTGGAGCACGGGCTCCAGGCGCGTGGGCTTCAGTAGTTGCGGCACATGGGCTCAACAGTTGTGGCTCATGGGCTCTAGAGCGCAGGCTCTATAGTTATGGCGCACAGGCTTAGTAGCTCCGCAGCATGTGGAATCTTCCCGGACCAGGGATCCAACCCGTGTCCCCTGCATTGGCAGGCGGATTCTTAACCACTGAGCTACCAAGGAAGCCTCATAAATGTATTTTTAATTTCAGTGTTCATATGGTAATTTCTAGTTAATTGAAATATAATTGGTTTGATTTTTTGTATTTTCTTGTATTCAGCAACCTTACTGAACTCAAGTATTAGTTCTAGGAGTTATTTTTTTTTATTATTATTATTATTATTTTATAGACTCCTTGGGATTTTCTACACAATCAAGTCATCTGCAAATAGGAACAGTTTCATTTCTTTACTTCTGATATATATGTCTTTTTATTTACCTTCCTTGCCTATTGCACTGGGTAAATTTTCCATCATTATGTTGAATAAGAATGGTGACAGCAGATATCCTTATTTTGTCCTTGATCTTAGGGAAAAGGATTCAGTCTTTCAGCATTAAGTATGATGTTAGTTGCAAGTTTTCTGTAGATGTTCTTTATCAAGTTGCAGAAGTCCTCCTCTCTTCCTGTTTTTCGATAGCTTTTTTTTTTTATCATGAAAGGGTATTAGATTTTTAAAAATGATTTTTCTCCACCAATTGATACAATCATGTGATTTTTCTTCTTTAGCCTGTTAGTATAGGGGATTACACTGATTGATTTTTGCATACTGAACCAGTCTTGTATCCCTGGAAGAAATCTCACTTGGTCACGGCACATCCCTCTTATTGTATATTGCTGAATTCTATTTGCTAACATTTCACCAAGGAATTTTTTTTGCATCTATATTCACAAGAGATACTGGCCTGCTGTTTGTTTATGTACTACTTTTGTCTGGTTTTCATATTAGAATAATACTAGCATCATATAATGAAATAGAAAATGATACCTCCTCTTCTATTTTCCGGAAGAAATTGTTTATAATTGGTGTTAATTCTTCTTTAAATGTTTGCCAGAAATCTCCAGTGAAAACTCCTGGGCCTGGTGAATTCTTTTGGGAAACTTCTAAATTATGAAGTAAATTCCCTTAATACTTATAAAGTTATTCAAGTGATCTACTTCATATTGTACAAGTGTGGCATTTTGTGTTTTCCCAAGTAATTGTTAGTTTTCATTTCATCTAAGTTGTTAAATTTATGTATGCAGAGTTTTATATAGCATTCCCTTATTATTGTTTTAACATGTAAAGGCCTGTTGTGATTTCACATTTAATTTCTGATATTGATAATTTATATCTTCTCTTTTTTCCTTTGTCAACCTTGTCACAGATTTGTCAATTTTACTGATCTTTTCAAAGAGCAAAATTTTTGTTTTATTGACTTTTCTCTATTGTTTTCCTGTCTTCAATTTTATTGGTTTCTGACTTTATTATTTCCTTCCTCTGCTTGCTTTGGATTTATTTTGCTCTTCTTTTTCTAGGTCCTTAAGGGAGGAGCTTAGATTACAGATTTGAGCCTTTTCCTCTTTCTAACTGTATGCACTTAATTCTGTAACACTCCTCTCAGCACTGCTTTAGCGGTATACCACAGACCGTAATATTGATTTTTTCCCATTTTTGTTTAGTTCAATGTACTGTTTGATTTCCTCTTCCCCAATAGGCCTCCAATGATGCTCAGAGAAATTGATTCTCCCAAAGCAGCATAGGTAGCAAGCGGCATGACTGGACTGGAACTCAACTAGTCCAAAGCTTTAGCTCCTAAAGTCTGTGCTTCCTGCTTCCCTAGAGCTCTGTGGCTAGCCTCCATGTGTCTCACATAGACAGGAATTCTCATTGCTGCTTACTGCTCCCCATGTGGCCTCCACCATGGGCAGTGGGGAGGAGTGATTTTATTTAGCTGTGCATTGCTGACAGTCCAGAACCTCCATGAGGTCTCCTCTGACACCACTCCAGTGGGGAAGGTGGCGGATGCCTCATTACTTCTGCCTTTTCTCCCTGGCCCTTCGAATAGAGACACTAAGCTTCTGTTGGTGTTTCTTTTTACAGTGCCTGACGGTACTGTAAAAGTTGCCAGCTCCTTCTGCCTCAAGTCTGGGATAGATATGAGGCAAAAAAGAAAACCCAAAGAGTTCACACTGTGTTGGTCCTTGGTTTCTAATGTCTCTAGTCTGTCCCTCTTCTGTTTGTTTTGTTTATAATACCCAGGATTTTGACTTGAACGCAGCAGGACAAATAGGGAAAAGTATGTCTCCTTCATTATCTTGGAAGTAGAAGTTCAAACTGTATCAATTTTCAAAATTTTAATAAGCAAATTTTTCTTTAGAATAAACAAACATTTTTTAAAGGAGCACGTATTTTTCCACATTAAAGTGGAAACAATATTTTCTTCTTTGGAGATCTGATTCCAGGTCACCTACATTTATATTGATGGTTCTTACCAGCTGTTTTTCTATGATAAGAAGCATTTTATTGCAAGTATGTCACTCAGACTTATGCTTTTATTTCAGGATATGAACAAAGAATTTCATTTAAGAAAATATTTAGTATGGAGAAAATTATAGGGCATCGATTCAAATACTAACTTGGAGCTGATGATGTAAGGATAGTCTGGCTGTAAAGTACCAGAGCCATTTGGTCAAACCCATAGATTAAAGTGAAAATGCATCCTGCACTCTTCTCGGAATCAGCTGAAACTGAGGCACATTTAGTGACAAACATTTGATGGCAGAGCTGTAGCTGCCCTAATTTTAAAGCAGTTGATGGCTTCCACTGTTAAGTGCCATTATCACAAAAGGATGCAACACTTATCACAGCAGCTGCTGCCAACAATCTCCTTCTCTCACATCCCATGCTATGTGAATTCCAGGTGATGACTATCAGATTGTTTTTGGTGAGAAGTGGTTGATACATTATGACAGAAAACATATCCCTTGCTCCTCTACTGATAAGAAGGCTCTACAAATTCAATATATGTGAAAGTCTGATGGAGAATTCCAGTTTCAATGCAAAGATTGTTCAGTTCTTTGTGCATGCAGCCATTAATCCCCACCCCCCCACCAACAGCATGCATAGCAATCGATCACCTCACAATCCCTGCTAACCTTGGTACACCATCAGTAGGATGGCCAGATTTCACAAATGAAAGTGCAGAATACCCACTTAAATTTGAATTTCAAAGGAACAACAAATCATGTTTTAGTATAAGCCAATCCCAAATATAGCAGGAGACAAACTTATGCCAAAAAGTGTCTGTTGTTTATCTGAAATCCAAATTTAACTAGGCATCTGATAGTTTATCTGGCAACCCTACATCAGAATCCTTCTTAGCACTGCACTTCAGGTAACTCCTGTCAATCTGTTGGAATCTGCCTGTTACAAATATACCATACAGGGCATCAGAAGTATAGAAAAGACAGGACAAGTGGGAGTTTTAGAGTGGGGAGTAACAATGAATTTATGTCAAAAAAAAATGAGGTACTGGCAGTATCTTTCAGTCAGAGTAAAGTAAAGCAATCTCTGAATATATTCCAGTTACATGCTAATCACTTAAACATTATTACTAAAGACCAAGTTTGTGTGTGTGTGTGATTCTGTTGTTTTGCTAATACAGTGGTTCTCAAAGCATAATCCCTAGACCAGCAGTCTCAGCATCACCTGTGAACTTCTCGGAAATGCAAATTATCAGATCCCTCCCCCGCACCCCAAAACCTCCTAAATCAGAAATTCTAGAGTGAGTGTCCAGGAATCTAGGCCTAAAAACCCTCCAGAAAATTCTGGTATACACTCAAATTTGAGAGCTTTAATCCCATCAGCACAGCAAAGAACAATAGCTGTTCTGCTAGAGAAAATTCTTGAAAGAGAAGACTGCTTTCATTTTTCTGCCTACTTAGCTTTCTGTAAGTTTAATCAGAAAAGCCAGTGGACCTACAGCTGGCTCAGTTTCAGCTAGATATCAACTCAGTACAAATCTAACATCTTCCCACAGAGAAGTGTAAACCCTGAGTGAATACCATGTCTTCTCCTTTTTTAATCCCTGCTAGGGAGGGGGGTGACCAACGTTCTCTTTTGTTGCCTGATTGGTGGTCAAGCCTGGTTATCATGACACCCCCCCCGGCCCCCCCGCGCCAAGCATAAGTCATGCAGTAAGTGGTCAGTTTCCAGATTCAGTGTTCTCTTTAGCTGAATCAACAACAGTTTTAAGTGTTCTCTTATCTAAATCAACACATAAAATCAGACAAACGTATCCTCACTATCTTAAATTGACCTTGGTCCCAGCTTACTGGAAAAACAAAAACAAATGATAACCACAATATGAAGAGCCAACTCCAAAGGGATTGCACTTTTACAGACTTAACACTCATAAAGCAGCACCTTCCATATGTACTATCATTTTAATTCACATCAGGAGAGGTAAGATTTCCTACCCCTAATTTATGAATAAGAATGCAGATTAAGAGTGTCTATAATATTTACTTGAGATCACATAGTTAGGAAGTTAATACAGGGTAATTCCCATTCTTACGTTTTAAATTCACCAAGAAAGAGTGAGCCCAGGAAAACCTAGCCCCCATGCTGGACCCTAATAAAAGCAGAACCCCAGACCTAAACTCTCTCTTTCTCTACTTGCAACCTTGCTGTGGCCCCACGTGTGTCATGCAATTTCCAGGACTTGTGAGTAATAAAATCATTTCCAAAGTTTCCTGATGGTTATTGCTGAAGTGCATCTTGCAGTCATGATAAGAACCATAAGGGCTGGTCCAGCCACAAGGCTGGTTATGGATAGGCTGAGACGGTCACACAGCAGACATGCTATAGAAAACCACTGATGAACTTAGAGGAGGGAGCTGAATGATCAGACTTGAGTATTAGATTGTTTGGGTGGTAGAATGGAAATGAAACACAGAAACACTGGTAAGACGCTATCTTAACAGTTCAACTGGGAGAAGTTTAAGTAAGCTCTCTGGTTTCAGGGTTGGAGAGAAGACAGAAAGGATATGAGAGATAAATAATAGAATGGATAGGACTTCTGCTTGTTAAACATGAAATTTCAGAAGGCAGGAAAATTTTGTATTCATATCATATGTACTATTTTGTACATTAATATCACTTAGCAATATAATTGTGAACGTAAATCAATGATTTTAAATATTATATATCACTTAATAATTGAATTATATACCATCATAAAGATGAGCTATGATTTGTATAACCAACCCCTACTTTTTCTTAATTTTTAAATATGTCATAAATAATATTGCAGTTAATATCCTTGAATACATGTTTGCACACTTATCTGATTATTTTATTATTTCCTTAGAATAAATTCACAGACTGAATAAAATATAAATAGATTTTACAGATTTTCTTTTTAAAAAAATTTTAATGTTGCCATTTTGCCCCCTTGAGATTTTTGTTTCTTTTATTAATTTAAACATCTACCAGCCATGCATGATAGAGGCTATGTATTTATTCTCTCCCAGAGTACTGACATTCTTAAAGATTATATATCTCTGATAAGCAAGAAATGACAAAGAATGCTGTTTTATTTACATCTCTTTAATTATCACTGGACTGAATAGTTCTGTATGATATTTACAATCTTTTGTACATCTTCCTTCTGGCAAGCCTGATTCTGCCCTGTGCCCATTTTGCTATTATGTCTTTTTTCCACTGATTCTTAAGAAAGTTATTACATATCAAGTATTATGATTCTTTGTCAATAATTCTTACACATATTTCCTCAACATTTTAATTTTTTATTTTTGTGCTCTGCTGTAGATTGAACGTTTGTGCCCCCCAAAATCATACGCTAAAATGCTCAATTCCCAATGAGGATGGTGTTTGGAGACTGAGCCTTTGGGAGGTAATTAGGAGAGCCCTTATGAATGAAATTAGTGCCCTTATAAATGAGACCCCAGAGGGCTCCCTCACTCCTTCCATGGTGTGAGGTCACAGCAAGAAGATGGCCATCCATGGAGATTTCCTAGTCTCCAAATCATGAGCAATAAATGCTTCTTATTTAAGCCACCCAGTCTGTGGCATTTTTGTTATAAAGCAATCTGAATAGACTGACATGCTCTCTTTTGATTCACAAAAGTATTCATTTTTGTAATGTAACCTATCAATATTTTCCCTGTAGATAATGCCTTGCATATCATGTTAAGAAAGCTTTCCTTACTTCAAAATTCTGTGAACATTTACTGTATTGTCTTTTAATACTTTGACTTTTTATGTACGCAGTTAATTCATCTTAAATTTACTTGGAAAAAATTATAAAATAAGGATCTACATTCACTCTTTTTTTCATAGACTTTGCTATTGAATTAACACCACGTTTGAAGCCACAAGTATGAATAACGACTAAAATTACCACGCAGAAGTGAGATACTCTATTTACTGTGAAAGTGATTCTCTTATTTCTCAGTAGTAAGATGGAATGGTTGTGGATGAAAGCCTGATTTGAGTTGATTCACAACAGAACAGCGGGGAGGCTTGGAGATAAAAAATGTGAACTATTCTTTTGAAGAGTTATGCTGTAAACTGCAGCAGAGATGTGGTAGCAGCTGGGAGAAGCGCAGTCAGAACTTATGAATTCCCTGAAATAATTCTTCACACAGTTTTGCTTTGTTTCTTTTTCTGGAGGTTGAATGAACAATTCTAAATGAGAGGTGTGCATACTCATTGAAAGATAATGGCTTTGAAATAGAGACACAGATATAGAGAACAAACATATGGACACCAAGTGGGGAAAGCAGGGGGTGTTGGAGGGGAATGAATTGGGAGATTGGGATTGCCAATTAGTATACACATTACTAATAAGAAACAAAATATCAAATTGTACACTTTAAATATATGCAGTTTATTGTAAGTCAACTGTATCTCAATAAAAGTTCTTAAAGAAAAAAAAAAAAAGAAAGATAATGGCTCCTATCATTCATATAGTCTTTCTTCCTCTCTAAAATCCCATGGAAGGGATTATAAAAAATATGAAAAATAAATAGGAGTACAGCAATGTAAAATATAGAACTACGTCATTTTCAGTTCAGGTATTTTGACAAATATTTGGAAGATAGAATACAGGTGCATGGATGGCTTAACCTAAGCAAAAGAGATAAAAAATGCTCCACACAAGCACCGATCTTCACTGTGTAGCTATGAACAAAAAGTGGCCATGAGGGAATCCAAGGAGCTTGTTCAGGGCAGCAAATTGGGTGGATAAGAGAATGAGTGCCTATGTGGATGGCTAGTACCCTCAACCACATTTACTAATCATTATGCAAGACTTATCTAGTTCTATGGGATGATGAAATGGATGACTGGAATGGAGAGAGAAGAAGGGCAAATTTCGAGATACAGCTGAACTTCCACAAATATCTGGTAATAGGGATACTAGACAAAATACAGAAAAATATAGGATGTGTGAACTTCAGATATACAAAAAAAAATTTTAGAATAAGTATGTCCAAAATATTTCATGTAACATATTCACATGACATTAGTGTTAACCTGAAATTAATATTTAATAAGGCAGCCTGTATTTTTATTTACTAAATCGAGAAACCCTACTTAGCAAGCAAAATCAGTTTGACAAATTTGGAGGTCCTGACCTCCATCTTATAGGAAAGTTACTCGACAATAGAATGATACATTTACCCCTGTTCTAAGTCAGCTATGCTTCAGTTAAAAGAAGAAAAAGGAGGAGGAGGAAGAGGAGGAGAAGAAGAAGATGGGGAAGAGGAAGAGAAGTAAGAAGGAGGAAGGAGGTAGGAGGAGAAAGAAGGAGGAGGTAGGAAGAGAAAGGAGGAGGAGGAGAAGGAGGAAGAAGAGGAGAAGGAGGAGAAGGAGAAGGAGGAGAAGGAGAAGGACTGCTGGTGTCTCCAAGTTCCCTATTGCTTTTCGTTAACATGGCTTCATGTCTGTTTCTCTTTCTTATTGAAAGGTAGAGTCTTAGAAAATCATTGACATTTGTTGACAGGGGACTTTTTTTTCAGGATAATAGAATATAATTTCTCAGATGCCACCTGGGCTTGAAAGTAGAAACAGGCAAAGTTGAGAGAACAGAGAAGCAAGTAAAACATGTTTGATGTTTCTCCCGACATGATAGGTAGTTCATTCTCTTAACAGGTTAATGGTTGGTAAGGTCCTCAGGTCTAGAGCTCAGTTCTACAGTACTTGAAGTTCTATGCTGTTGATATTCCAGAGAGAGGATGGAGATGTTATTAATTGTTTACACTGGCATATTGTACAGTTTATACATTGTTTAAACAAGAAAGTATACTTGTATTTTGTAAAATATAAAAAAGCAGAAATAAGAATATGAAAATCACATGAAGCATAACTTCTATGGGATATTAACCACTTCAAATATATATTTCTGAGCTCTTTTTCCTTGAAAAATATTGAAAAATATCATTTCTAGCCAATGAAATGCTACAGTTTTTTCCCCTTCCTCAAGATAGGATTTTATAAGTTCTGGTGTAATGTTGGCTGGCTTTGTTTACTAAATCTCTCCCAGAGTGGAATAATATCGGCGAATTCTATTTTTTATACAACTGCAGAGGAGAAATTTCCTCTAAATTATTAAACAAGAAAAAAATGACACGGAAATTTTTCTGTCATATAAAAACAAATTCCTTTGTCTCCCAGTCTTTCTCTTTACAAATGGCTTATGGTAATTTAGAGGATACCAAATAACTGTTGGTAAAACACTTCAATTTCTGTTGCCTTAATTCTGTATTTTTTTTCTTTCAACACACAAAATTGCAGGTTGATAACTTCCAGTATCAAAGGCATATCAATCTATTTTACTTTCCAAATGGTTTTTAGAAAGCTAATTTTATTTATTTTTAAAGCAAAATTCACATGCTGAAAGGGGAAAGAAAAAGACAGAGGTAAGAGGGAGGGAGGAAGAAAGGAGCAAACTCCTTTGGATTACATCATGGCACAAATTCTATTTTATTGCTTTGAAAATAGTGACATCTAGTGGACACAAGGTATTAATACCATGGTGTCTTGGTGTCAGAATTCTTTGCAATTGTAAAAAGAAAAAAAGTCCAGGAGAGATAGAAAGATGGCGGAGGAGTAAGACGTGGAGATCACCTTACTTCCTCCTCACAAACACATCAAGAATACATCTACATGTGGAACAGCTCCTACAGAACACCTAACAAACGCTGGCAGGGGGACCTCAGACTTCCAAAAATGCAAGAAAACCCCCATGTAACTGGGAAGAGAAAAAGAGAAAAAGAAGAAAAAAAAAGAGACAAAGGAATCTGGAGGAAACCTGACCCCCTTGGGAGGCGCTGTGAAGGTGGAAAAGTTTCCACACACTAGGAAAGCAGCAACAGGTTTGCGGAGGGCAGAGCGGAGAGATTCCCACAAAAAGGATCAGTGCTGACCAGCACTTCCCAGCCTGAGATACTGGTATGCTCACCCGCTGGGGCCAGTGGGGGCTGGGCACCAAGGTTTGGGATTCGGAGGTCAGACCCCAGGGAGAGGACTGGGGTTGGCTGTGCGAGGACAGCCGGCTAGCTGTGTGCACCACAGCTGGCTGGGAGGGAGTCTGGGGAAAAGCCTGGGCCTGATGGAGAGGCAGAAGTCCTTTGTTTTGGGACGCTTGAGAGGTGGCCTGCCATAGGAGCTTCCTGCTCCATGCGCTCAGAGATGGCAGGGCAACGCCCATGCGAGTGCCACTGAAAGCTGTGGCTATCATATTGGAACACAGAGCCTGCTGCCATGGCCACCAAGGGTCCTCTGTGCAAGGCAGGTCCCTGTCCACACCCTCCTGGCAGCCAGTGCAGCCCACCACTGCCAAGCATCCCACATTCCAGGACCAACTTCCCTGGGAGAATGACACTTCAGGGTCACACTGACCACTGCTGCTGCAGGCACTCCCCACACATTTCAATTGGACTGCCATATCCCTCCCTCCCTCCCCCTGGCCTGAGTGAGCAAGTGAGCCCTAATCAGTTACTGCTTTCACCCTGTCTTGCCTGGGCAGGGAACCGATGCCTGAGAGTGGCCCCCACACAGAGGCAGGACCAAAACCAAAACTGATCCCCGGGGACTGTGGGACCAAAGAAGAGAAAGGGAAACCTCTCTGCAAAGCCACAGGAGGAGTAGATTAGATACCCACAATCAGCCTGGTAGACCCTGCAACTGTGAATTACCTGAACAGATGAGTGTTCCCACAATTGAGGATGTGGACTTTGGGGGCAAGTACATGCAGGAGTTAGGCCAGATCAGAGTCTGAGCTGACGCCACCATGCCCACAGCAGGTGCAGAGACCTACCTAGAAGTTTTGGAGGACTTCCTGGTTTGCTTTCCACTTTTGACTTGTTTCTGGTTCTATGTATTTTTTACTATAGTATTTAGTGTATATTTTCATATATGGGTTTATTGGTTTGGTTGCTCTCATCTTTGTTTTCTCTTTTTTTTTTTTTTTTGTGAGTGCATTTGCACACATCTTTTTGTGTTGTTTTGTCTCTTTAGTTTTGCTTTTAACATTTTTTTTCTTGGGGTCTTGTTTGCTTATTTCTTTCTTTCTTTTCTTTCTTCTTCTTCCTCTTCTTCCGTGCTCTGCAGCTTGCAGGGTCTGGGTGCCCTAGCTGGGGGTCGGATCTGGGCCTCCAAGGTGGGAGAGCTGAGTGCAGGACGTTGGACCACCAGAGAACTCCTGACCCCATGGAATGTTAATCAGCAAGAGCTCTCTCTGAGGTCTCCATCTCAACACTAAGATCCAGCTCCACCCAACAGCCAGCAAGCTCCAGTGCTACACATCTCATGCCAAACAACTAGCAAGACAGGAACACAACCCCACCCATTAGCAGACAGACTGCCTATAGTCATACTAAGCTCACAGACACCCCAAAACACACCACCAGACATGGCCCTGCACATCAGAAGGACAAGATCCAGCTCCACTCACCAGATCACAGGCACCAGTCCCCCCCACCAGGAAGCCTACACAAGCCACTGGACCATCCTCCCCACTGGGGACAGACAACAGAATTAAGAGGAACTGCAGTAAGTTTAACGTACTAGTAAGTTAAACAAAATGTTAAGTTAAACTGTAGTAAGTTGAACAAAATGAGAAGACAGAGAAAGATGCAGCAAATGAAGGAACAAGGTAAAAACCCACAAGACCAAACAAATGAAGAGGTAAGCAGTCTACCTGAAAAGGAATTCAGTGTAATGATAGTAAAGATGATTCAAGATCTCAGAAATAGTAAGGAGGCACAGATGGAGAAGATACAAGAAATGTTTAACAAGGGGCTAGAAGAACTAAAGAGCAAACAGTGATAAATAACACATTAATTGAAATTAGAAATACTCTGAAAGAAATCAATAGCAGAAAAACTGAGACAGAAGAACAGATAAGTGACCTGGAAGCCAGAATGGTGGAAATAACTGTCATGGAGCAGAATAAAGAAAAAAGAATGAAAAGAATTGAGGACAGTCTCAGAGACCTCTGGGACAACATTAAATGCACCAACATTCGAATGATAGGGGTCCCAGAAGAAGAAGAGAAAAAAGAAAGGATCTGAGAAAATATTTGAGGAGATTATAGTTGAAAACTTCTCTAACATGGAAAAAGAAATAGTCAAGTCCAGGAAGCACAGAGAGTCCCATATAGGATAAACCCAAGGAGAAACATGCTGAGACACATATTAAACTATCAAAAATTAAATACAAAGAAAAAATATTAAAAGCAGCAAGAGAAAAACAACAAATAACATAAAAGGAAATCCCCATAAGGTTAATAGCTGATCTTTCAGCAGAAACTCTGCAGGCCAGAAGGGAGTGGCAGCATATATTTAAAGTGTGGAAAGGGAAAAACCTACAACCAAGATTACTCTACCCAGCAAGGATCTCATTCACGTTTGATGAAGGAATCAAAAGGTTTACAGAGAAGCAAAAACTAAGAAAATTAAGCCCCACCAGACAAGCTTTACAACAAATGCTAAAAGAACTTCTCTAGGCAGGAAACACAAGAGAAGGAAAAGACCTACAAAAACAAACCCAAAACAACTAAGAAAATGGTAATAGGAATATACATATTGATAATTACCTTAAACATGAATGGATTAAATGCTCCAACCAAAAGACACAGACTGGCTGAATAGATACAAAAAACAAGATCCATATATATGCTGTCTACAAGAGACACATTTCAGAACTAGGGACACATACAGACTGCAAGTGAGGGGATGGAAAAAGATATTCCATGCAAATGGAAATCAAAAGAAAGCTGGGTTAGCAATACTCATATCAGACAAAACAGACTTTAAAATAAAGACTATTACAAGAGACAAGGAAGGACAATACATAATGATAAAGGACTCAATCCAAGAAGACGATATAACAATTTTAAGTATTTATGCACCAGACACAGAAGCACCTCAGTATATAAGGCAAATGCTAACAGCCATAAAAGGGGAAATCGACAGTAACACAATAATAATAGGGGACTTTAACACCCCACTTACAGCAATGGACAGATGATCCAAACTGAAATTAAATACAGAAACACAAACTCTAAATGACACACTAGACCAGATGGAATTAATCGATATTTATAGGACATTTCACCCAGAAACAACACAATACACTTTCTTCTCAAGTACACATGGACCATTCTCCAGGATAGATCACATCTTGGATCACAAATCAAGCCACAATAAATTTAAGAATATTGAAATCATATCAAGCATCTTTTCTGACCACAATGCTATGAGACTAGATATCAATTACAGGAAAAAAAACTGTAAAAAATACAAACACACGGAGGTTAAACAACAGTCTACTAAATAACCAAGCGATAACTGAAAAAATCAAAGGGGAAATCAAAAAATACCTAGAAACAAATGACAATGAAAACATGATGACCCAAAACCTATGGGATGCAGCAAAAGCAGTTCTAGGAGGGAAGTTCATAGCAATAAAATCCTACCTCAAGAAACAAGAAAAATCTCAAATAAACAACCCAACCTTACATCTAAAGCAATTAGAGAAAGACAAAAATGAGAAACAAAAACAAAAACAAACCTACCAAAGTTAGCAGAAGGAAAAAAAATTATAAAGATCAGATCAGAAATAAATGAAAAAGAAATGAAGGAAACAGTAGTAAAGATCAATAAAACTAAAAGCTGATTCTTTGAGAAGATAAAAAAAATGATAAACCATTACCTAGATTCATCAGGAAAAAAAGGGAGAAGACTCAAATCAACAGAATCAGAAATGAAAAAGGGGAAGTAACAATTGACACTGCAGAAATACAAAGGATCATGAAAGATTACTACAAGCAACTATATGTCAATAAACTGGAAAACCTGGAAGAAATGGATAAATTCTTAGAAAAGTACAATCCTCCAAGACTGAACCAGGAAGAAACAGAAAATATGAACAGACCGATCACGAGCACTGAGATAGAAACTGTGGTTAAAAATCTTCCAACAAACAAAAGTCCAGGACCAGATGGCTTCACAGGTGAATTCTATCAAACATTTAGAGAAGAGCTAACACCTATCCTTCTCAAACTCTTCCAAAATATAGCAGAGGGAGGAACACTCCCAAATGCATTCAATAAGGCCACCATCACCCTGATACAAAAACCAAACAAATGCCACAAAAAAAGAAAATTACAGGCCAATATCACTGATGATTATATATGCAAAAATACTCAACAGAATACTAGCAAACAGAATTCAACAGCACATTAAAAGGATCAAACACCATGATCAAGTGGGGTTTATCCCTGGAATGCAAGGATTCTTCAATATACGCAAATCAATCAATGTGATACATCATATTAACAAATTGAAGGATAAAAACCATATGATAATCTCACTAGATGCAGAAAAACGCTTTTGACAAAATTCAACCTCCATTTATGATAAAAACTCTCTTATAAAGTTGACATAGAGGGAACCTACCTCAATATAATAAAGGCCATATATGACAAACCCACAGCCAACAACATTCTCAATAGTGAAAAATTGAAAGCATTTCCTCTAAGATCAGAAATAAGACAAGGGTGCCCACTCTCACCACTATTATTCAACATAGTTTTTCAGGTTTTAGCCACAGCAATCAGAGAAGAAAAAGAAATACAAGGGATCCAAATTGTTAAAGAAGAAGTAAAACTGTCATTGTTTGCAGATGACATGATATTATACATAGAAAATCTTAAAGATGCTAGCAGTAAACTACTAGAGCTAATCAAAGAATTTAGTAAAGTAGTAGGATACAAAATTAATGCACAGAAATCTCTTGCATTCCTATACACTAACAATGAAAAATCACAAAGAGAAATTAAGGAAACACTCCCATTTACCACTGCAACAAAAAGAATAGAATACCTAGGAATAAACCTTTCTAAGGAGGCAAAAGACCTGTATGCAGAAAACTATAAGACACTGACAAAAGACAATACAAGCAGATGGAGAGATATATCATGTTCTTGGACTGGAAGATTCAACACTGTGAAAATGACTATACTACCCAAAACAATCTACAGATGCAATGCAATTCCTATCAAAATATGAATGGCATGTTTCACAGAACTAGAACAAAAAGTTATACAATTTATATGGAAACATAAAAGACCCCAAATAGGCAAAGCAATCTTGAGAAGGAAAAATGGAGCTGGAGGAATCAGGCTCCCTGACTTCAGACTATACTACGAAGCTACAGTAACCAAGATAATATGGTACTGACACAAAAACAGAAATATAGATCAATGGAACAGGCTAGAAAGCCAGCGATAAACCCATGTACATATGATCACCTTATCTTTGACAAAGGAGGCAAGAATATACAGTGGAGACAAGACAGCCTCTTCAATAACTGGGTCTGGGGAAACGGGACAGAATGAAATTTGAACACTCCTTAACACCATACACAAAAATAAACTCAAAATGGATTAAAGACCTAAATCTAAGGCCAGACAGTATAAAACTCTTAGAGGAAAACATAGGCAGAACACTCTATGACATAAATCACAGTACAATCCTTTTTGACCCACCTCCTAGAATAATGGAAATAAAACCAAAAATAAACAAATGGGACCTAATGAAACTTAAAAGTTTTTGCACAGCAAAGGAAACCATAAACAAAATGAAAAGGCAACCCTCAGAATGGGAGAAAATATCTGCAAACGAAGCAACCAACAAAGGAGTAATCTCCAAAATATACAAGCACCTCATGTGGCTCAATATCAAAACACCAAACAACCTTATCCAAAAATGGGCGGAAGACCTAAATAGACATTTCTCCAAAGAAGACATACAGATGGCCAAGACGCACATGAGAAGATGCTCAACATCTCTAATTAATCATTAGAGAAATGCACATCAAAACCATAATGAGGTACCACCTCACACTGGTCAGAATGGTCATCATCAAAAAATCTAGGAACAATAAATGCTGGAGAGGCTGTGGAGAAAGGGGAACCCCCCTGCACTGTTGGTGGGAATGTTAAACTGGCACAGCCACTATGGAAAACAGTATGCAGGTTCCTTAAAAAACTAAAAATAGAACTACCATATGACCCAGTAATCCCACTACTGGGCATATACTCTGAGAAAACCATAATTCAAAAAGATACACGTACCGTAATGTTCACTGCAGCACTATTTACAATAGCCAGGACATGGAAGCAACCTAAGTGTCTATCAACAGATGAATGGATAAAGAAAACATGGCACATATATACAATCGAATATTACTCAGACATAAAAACGAATGAAATTGAATTATTTTGTAGTGAGGTGGATGGACCAAGGGTCTGTCATACAGTGTGAAGTAAGTCAGAAAGAGAAAAACAAATAACGTATGCTAATGCATATATATGGAATCTAAAAAAAAATGGTACTGATGAACCCAGTGGCAGGACAAGAATAAAGATGTAGAGAACGCACTAGAGGACACGGTGGGGGGCGGGGGGGGGGGGAGGGAAGCTGTGCAAAAGTGAGAGAGTAGCATTGACATATATACACTACCAAATGTAAAATAGATGGCTAGTGGGAAGCAACTGCATAACACAGGGAGATCAACTTGATGCTTAGTGATGACCTAGAGGGGTGGAATAGGGAGGATGGGAAGGAGGCTCAAGAGGGAGGGGATAAGGGGATATATGTATAAATACAGCTGATTCACTCTGTTGTACAGCAAAAACTGGCACAACAGTGTAAAGCAATTATACTCCAATAAAGATCTGGAAAAAAAAGTCTAATTATATAGCCACAGAAAATCATTTGGATTTTAAAGTAATTGAAATTCACTGATCTACTGCAGATATATATTAATCTGCCAATAAAATTCCAAACAGAAAGTGACTTTATTAATCTGAAAGTCTCAATCATTGCCAAATAAGAAAAAAAATGTTATTAGTTTAGCCTTGAGGAAGGTTAAACAAGGGTACAGAGTCTGAGGCTGGTTAGCAAAAGTGCACCCGTGTGTATTATGAGAACAGACCATTTTCAACATTTTCTGCCCACATTCCCTTTATAGTATTTGCCAACTGCAAATTATTCGTTATATATTTGTTTGCCATTTGATCCATTTGTCTACAACACATAGTTTTATTATTAATTAATCAAAGTAATGGTATAAACCTGTAAATGAACAGTGATTATTTGGCCTGCATTACAAACCTACTATGTGACTACTCATCTATATTTGGCACTTTGGAGTTTACAAAGCATAAATAGTGGCCCCATTTTACAGTAACTAAAATAAATCTCAAAATATTTAAGTTAACTAGCTAAGCCAACAAAAGCAAAGTCAACGAATGAATCTAGGGGGACAGACCATCTCATTTTCCCACCATCCTCCCTAGTAAAATTATAGGACAAAAACCAAATGACACAAAGCTGGCTCCCAGCATAAAAAAAAAAAGAAAATTCATACTTAGATGGAGCCCACATACAGTTTGAATTATAATGGTAACAACAGAAATCACTACTATTTATGGAGTACCTTCTGTAGCAAACACTATTGTGAGAAATTATTATTCTTAGTTAGTAGAGGAGGCATCTGAAGTACAGAGAGGTTAAATAACTTACCTAAGGTCATAGTGCTAGGGTAAATACATGGTTGTCCTTATTTTGTCAGCATAAGTAACAACCAGTATAACATAAACCCAGATTTTTAAATTTTCTCGCTTGTGTAATTGTTCAGTTTCAATAAGGCAATTTTAGATTTTAGAACGTATTTTATTTTGATTTGTTGTTCAATGTTGCTGCTATTTCGTAAACAATAGTGACTAAAGAGAAAATTAGAATTGGAATCAGAAAATTACTAACTGATTTATTAAAATCATGACTATATCCATTAAGCCAGATTTCTTGCTCCTTATCTGACCAGTTCCTTAAGACACACACACACACACACACACACACACACACACACGCATACACACGCACGCTCACACACACGTGCATACACACACTCACACATACACAACACAGGTATAATTTTTCATTCGCCTAATTTCTTCCTAAGTAATGAAAATGTCATTTTCAAAAAATGTACACTGGTTTCTTTGAGTTAAACAAGGGATATTAAACTCATGTGTATTTAGTGGGCAGTACAACATCCATAGCATCATAGGAATAATATAAAAGAGTACAGGGCAAGTTACCAAATGTCAATAAATTCACAATGTTATTGGAGTCAAAGGTCTTGTACACTTAATACTTGACTTAATATTCATCTTAAGGCTTATCCTGATCATTTCCTTTCTTACTTCTATGTTGGGAAGTATACTACTAGTAGGAAAAAGGACAGCACATTCTACTTCGGTAATGTGAAGATTGTTTAAAAAGATAATTTGCAAAGTTTCAACAGAGCATGGGAATTAAAAGGAATAGTGCAGCTAGAAAAAGCAGGGAAACTTCTCTAGTTCTTTAGCTTGAAAGAGAAGGGGGAGGGCGCAGTAACTAGAACCTGGGGGGAAAGAAAGAGAGGGCAGGACACTGCCAAGGGACCCCGCTGGACAAAAGGAGTTTATGATATTTTCCCCTTCAAATTATGTTATTGAAAAGTCTGAGAAGCAATAACAATCTGAGAAGCAATAACAATCATGAGGAAATCTAGCGCCTCAAATACCCTCCCCCATGAAAAAACAGCACTCCTTTGAAAAACATCGGATTCCATGCCTGGAGCAGGAAGCGTCAAGATGATCCAGGGTATTTTGTTGTGCCAGAAAGTAAAGAAGTTTGTTGGGAAATGCAGTCCCATGTGTGCAGTTTTTTGACTCCCCAGTCAGTCACATAAAAATGCGCCTTGGGCCCAAACACTTCCTTACCAAAAGATAAGGAGCCTGCACACAGCCTGTGTGGGAATAGCTTTCTCTGTTTTAGATTCAATATATGCTCCTTTGTCCTGTCTGAGCAGGGCATCATATAGCATCTTGCCAACCGTCTGCTGCATCCTTTCCCAGGTATTGGGGAGTGGGGTGGGAGGGGACAGCATCTTTCACCCACAGCACAAGAAGGGTGTATGCAGATCCTCACCCTGTGTCAGCTTGTGGGAGGTAACCCGCTGGCCAGGGGGATCCAATGTCCGCTCATGAAGCTCATCTTGTTCTGTCTCTTCTCTATGGGAGTAAAGCGTTGTTTCACTGTAAAACCGTGTGAGTCATGTCTTTCTTGGTGACCCTGAACCACAGAGTGGGTTGACTTCTGGAATTGCTGCTTCTGGTGGGGTGGGACTCCTTCCCTGGAGGGGATAACAACTGCCAATTGCTTGATAAAACTATCAACACAGAGGTCCAGTATGAAGGACTCTCCTGTGCCAAAGATGGGACAGTTTCAGCATCAACAAAATAATGAATGCATTTCATAGAAATTCACTAAACATATTTTTTATAAAACATCCATTTGTGTTGATATTCAATTTTTAATGGAGAAATCCAACCAAAAACAATGACAGCAATTAAGAAATTTGGAAATAACTAGGGCACCAGCACCTTAGTATGAAAATTATAAATTAAGAGGAAGTAAATAAGCATTTATTCTATCTTTCCTTGTATGAACTGTTAATGAAGGAAAAATTTTTCTTTATAGAAGAACTCCTATGATAGTAAATATGGAAGAATTTTTTAAAATCATAAAGTTTGCAACTTTAATGAAATAATCGATTCAGGCAGCAATCATTAGTTTAAAAATTAATGACAAACTTCACAATGACTGGTTGCACTGATCAATGTCAGTATCATTTAAAAAAATGTGACAACCTCCTGATGTGATTTCATATGAAGCACATCAGCACCAACAGTAAACTCTGGCCCAAAGAGTTGAACTGAAACTAATAAAGCCTTCTGGGAGAACCTTGCTTTATAGAAAATATAGGGAATAAAGGGATATATTAAACGGTGAGGAGGCAAACAAATATACTCAGGATATGCGGCATTTAAAGACAACTAACCCAGTTTCTACAATAAGTTAATGCTATTTAACATAAAAGAGTTAAGGAAAGTGGCTAAAAGATTTTAATAGACACTTCATCATAGAAGACATAAAATGGCAAAGAAACACATGAAGAGATGTTCAACATCATTAGTAATTAGGGAAACATAAAACCACAATGAGAGGAGCTTTGGTCAAGATGGTGGAGCAGGAAGACCCTGAGCTCACCTCCTGTCCCAGGCACACCAAAATTACAGCTCTGTACAGAGCAACTATTAACGACAGAGGCCAGAATCTACAGAAATAGCAGAAATGATCGTCTATAACTAAATATATAAAGAAGAAACCACAACGAGACAGGTAGGAGGGGTGGAGTTGAAGTATGATCAAGACCCCTACCCCCACCAACGGGCGACCCCAAAACAGGAGGAGAATTACAACTGCAAAGGTTCTCCCCAGAGAGTGAGTGGTCTGAATCTTCTATCAGGCTCCCCAGTCCAGGGGTCCTGCTCCAGAAAGATGAGCCCCCAGAAAAGGCAGATTTTAAAGTCAGTGGGGCTTACTTTCAGGAGACACAGAAGGCTGTGGAAAATAGAGACTCCATTCTTAAAGGGCACATACAAAATCTCAAATGCTCCAGAACCCAGGGCAGGAGCAGTAATTTAAAAGGAGCCTGCGTCAGACCTACCTGCTGATCTTGGCTGCCCAGAGAGGCAGGAGGCAGCTCATTGTACCACACGGACACTGGTGTTGGCAAGCCGCATTTTGGAATCCTCTCTCTAGCTAATTAACACCATGACCCAGCCCCATCCACCAGCCTGTTGGCACCAATACTGAGACACCTCAGTCCAAGCAACTAGCCAGGCAGAAACACAACCCCACCCACTAGCAGGCAGGCTGCCTTAAGACCTCCTGAGCCCACAGCCATTCTGGTACATGACCCTGCCCACCATAGGGCCCAGGACCTGGCCCAACACACAAGTATACAGGCATTAACCCCAGGGTCCTACAGCCAGAGACCCTGGCACACAGCTCCAACCACCAGTGAACCAGTACTATCCCTGTGAATCCCCCAGGCCCAGCCCCAACCACCAGCAGGCCAAGGCCAAGTTTGAAACACCTTGAGCTCCTCAGCCTGCTGCACTGACATACATTGTAGCAATTTTTTTTTTTTGGATCTGTATCCTAAGGCAAAGGAACAACAAAAAGCAAAATTAAATCAATGGTACATAATTAAATTTAAAAGCTTTTGCACAGCAAAGGAAATCATCAACAAAATGAGAGACAACTTACTAAATGGGAGAAAATATATGCAAATGATATGACCACAAGGGGTTAACATTCAATATAAACAACTCATACAACTCAATGTCAAAAAAACAAACAATCTGATTTAAAAATGGGCAGAAGAACAGATATTTTTCCAAAGAAGACATACAGATCACCGACAGGCACATAAAAAGATGTTCCACATCGCTAATCAACATACAAATGCAAATCAAAATCACAATGAGATGATTCACACCTGTCAGAATGGCTATCATCATAAAGACCACAAATGACAAATATTGGCAAGGATGTGGAGAAAAGGGAGGCCTTGTACACTGTTAGTGGGAATGTACATTGGTGTAGCAAGTATGGAAAATGGTAGGGAGGTTCCTCAAAAAATTAAAAATAGAACTACCATATGACCCAGCAATTCTGTTCCTGGGCATATATCTGAAGAACATAAAAATCACTAATTTGCAAAGATACATGCACCCCAATGTTCATAGCAGCATTATTTACAATAGCCAAGATATGGAAGCAACCTAAGTATCCCTCAACAGATGAATGGATAAAGATGATGCAGTATATATATATATATATATATATATATATATATATATATATAAAACAGAATACTAGTCAGACATAAAAAAGAATGAAATTTTGCCATTTGTAACAGCATGGATGGACTTGGAGTGCGGTATGCTAAGTGAAATGTCATACAGAGAAAGACAAATACTGTACGATATCACATATATGTAGAACCTAAAAATTAAAAAACACTACTGAATGTAACAAAAAAGTAACAGTCTCAGATATAGAGAACAAACCAGTAATTACCAGTGGGAAGAGAGAAGGGGGGAGGGGCAAAAATGAGGTAGAGAATTAAGAGATACAAATTTCCATGTATAAACTAAATATGCTACAAAGATATACTGTACATCACAGGGAATATAGCATAACTTCAAATAGAGTATAATCTATAAAAAATTTGAAAAACTATGTTGCAACTCCAAAACTAATATAATATCATAAATCAACTATAACAAAAAAACATATTTTAAAAACCCATGATACCACTATTCACCTGTTAGAATGGTTAAAAATTAAAAAGAGTGACTATTCCAAGTGCTTTGATCTGGAGTTTCAGGTCTTGCTGTGTATTCAGTTTCATACTGTTTGCCTTGCACTTTCTAAATTGGATTTTCCTTTGCAGTTTGTGGGTGCCATTTGTTCAATCTCTTTCAGTTCCTTCATTTTGGGGAGAGTACACCGCACTCCTGTGATCCACTCAGATTCCTAATACTCAAGCCTCATCTGGTGCCCTAAGACTCCTTCTTTTCTGGAAGGGCTGTTTGGTTTTTATCATGAATGGGTGTTGGATTTTGTTAAATGCTTTTTCTGCATCTACTGATTTGGCCATTTGATTTTTCTTCCTTAGCCTGTTGATATGATGGATTTCATTGACTGAATTTTGAATGTTGACCCAGCCTTGCATATCTGGAATAAATCTCACTTGGTCATGGTGTATATTTATTTTATACATTGTGGATTTTATTTGCTAATATTCTATTGAGGATTTTTTCATCTGTGTTCATAAGAGACATTGGTCTTTAATTTTTATTTCTTGTAATGTCACAGAATGAGTTAAGAAGTGTTTCCTCTGCTTCTATTTACTGGAAGAGATTGGAGAGAACTGGCATATTCTTTTCCTTAAATGTTTAGTAGAGTTTACTAGTGAACATTTCTTGGCCTGATGATATCTGTTTTGGAAAGCTGTTAATTTTTGATTTAATTTATTTGATAAAGACATATACAGATTATCAAATTCTCCTTGTGTGAGTTTTAGTAAATTTTATCTTTCAAGAAACTGGTCTAATTCACCCAAGTTATCAAATTTATGGGAATAGAAATCATCATAATATTGCTTATTATCTTTTCATGTCCATGAGAACAGTAATGATGGGCCTCTTTTCAACTTCTTATAGTAGTGATTTATGAATTCTCACTCTTTTCCTTAGTGAGCCCAGCTAGAAGTTTGCCAATTTTATTGATCTTTTCAAAGAAGAAGTTTTTGGTTGTTTTAATTTTCTCCATTAATTTCTTGTTTTCAATTGTGTTGACTTTTGCTCTACTTTGTATTATTTCTTTTCTTCTGCCTACTTTGGATTTAATTTGCTCTTCTTTTTCTTATTCCTAAGGTTGAAGTACATATCATTGACTTCAGATCTTTTTTCTTTTCTAATATATGCATTCAATGCTATACATTTCCCTCTAAGCTTTGCTTTTGCTGCATCTCACAAGTTTGATAAGCTGTATTTTCATATTCATTTAGCTCAAAATATTTTAAATTTTATCTTGAAACCTCTTCGACTCATGATGATTTAGAAATAGGTTGTTCATCTCCAAATATATTTGAGATTTTCTAGCTATCTTACTGTGACTTCTAGCTTAATTCTATTATGGTCTTAAGAGTATACTTTGTATGATTCCTTTTCTTTTAAATTTGTTAAGATGCACACCATGTCTTTTTATACTACTCTGAACTTCTATTTACTTTCTAATATTATGTGTCAGGAATTAAATCTGTTTCAGAAAATCATATCCCTAAATATTTTGAAATTTTGTAAGAATTTGCCTGAATGTGGAGGAGACCAGTGGAATGGGGAGACCAGTGGTGTGGGGAGGCATTTTGGACAAGAGTCTCTGGTACTCCTAACAAAGCTTCTTGGCTATACACTAAACCATTGAGGTAGCCAAAAAGATGAGTGTATGCTTAAAGGTGATTGCCTATACAACTGAAAAAAATAAAAATAAAACAGAAAAATATAGGTACAGAGCAAAAAATGGAGGCTTTTTTTTTTTTTTTTTTTTTTTTTGGTTTGGCATAAGGGGATGTACACTGAACATCACAGAGTGGAATTACTAAACAAAGATTTGAAATGATCTGATATGTGCTAGAAAAATTCATGTTTTCCCTCTCTCATTTTTATATCTTATCTATTCCATGCAAGAAAGTTTTGAATGACCTTGCATTTGCATAATGACTTTGTTGTTCTTTTATGCTTTCTGTTTTCCTAAAAATTTTCTTTAGGACATAACCCCTCAAGATTGGAAACAATTTAGTTAAGACTTGTGACAGGGTCAGTAAGCATTAGTACATACTGAAAAATGGCTAATGCTATTGGATCACCTATCTGACATGTATAGTATATACTTAGAACTTGGAGTATATGACGTAGGATGCTGAGTTTTCTGGTCATGGCCTATCAAACAGAAGAAGAGCCCTGGAAAAACACAGTGTAAAGAATGTCCCTTTCTGCTTCTTTTTGTTATATGAATTGTCACGGATATGGGAGGTGAACTCAGCTGGGAAGAAAATCTATGTTATTATTATATTTGGGGTTTTTCTTCTACATCGGCATCAGAAGTGCTGTCACACTGCCTGAGTCTCATGGCAAGGGGTTTCTCTGGAAATCTCCAGAGATGGTTTCTAACCAGATGAATTCTTTGTCCTCCAGCTGTTGTGTTTTGTTTGTTTGCTTTTAAGTTATCCAGATCTTCCATCTCCTGATAGCATTAACAATGCAGATACTCTTTGTAATTTTTATTGGAAAGTATCTGGTAATTTAACTAAAGGTAAGTATAGTTGAAGAGGTAAAATGGTTTTTATTTCCAGAAAAAGAGTTGTAAGTTAATTACATTGTGATGAAAATTGTGTCTTTTCTGTATCTGATGATTTATTTCTTTTGGTTTCATTCAAAAAACATTAGGAAGAACTGACTTTTCCTTGCCGGCTTACTAAGGACTCTTACTTCTTCCTGCTTCCTATGTTTTGGACATTACACTGCTTATTAGAGTCTCCACCAAGCAGAATGAAGGGGATAAAATAAAGAATTTGGCTGGTGAAAAGGATTGTCACAATGATTGATACAGTGGCTAACAAAAGCTTAATAAGTGTGTAGAAATTTTCTTATTATAATGTCTCCTCATGATTCAGAGTTAGCTAAGATCTGGTTATGCATATAGAGACACATTATGATTACATGTCAGAAATCATCATTGTAATTCACAAGCGGTTTTCTTTTTGTGAGATTTTTATTTTATTGTGAAGACTTCTCTTTCATACGTATGAAGATTTTCAGTTTCTATGGATCTTAAATATCCAATGATGCCTGTCATTACTTCTGGTCATTTGCCATGCTAAAAATAAGTTTGGTTGGCTTGAACAAAGATTCACTATATTCTAAAACTGAGTTTTCCCACTTAGGTAAAAAATGAATCAGCAAGGATATACTTTTTAATATAAGGTGTATCTTGAAGTCAGTTCTTCTAGAAACATTATACTATATTCTTAATTTATAAATATAAGCCAGAAAAAGGATTGGCAATGTAGCAATCAATCATTAGGTAACATACTTTTCTTTAATATATTTATGATGCCACACATAAAAAGGAATGTAAAACCCTAAAGGAACAAAATTCAAGGGACTTTGGGAGGAGGTGGGCATAAGATTAGATATAAGAGATTCTAGTGAATAACCATCAGATGACTCCATCAAAATAATGGGGGGATTTTTTTTTTAATACTAAAAGCACAAAGATCACCTACAAAAATGAGACAAGATCTCACCTTCTCCCATACAACTAAAAGCAAACTCGTTGGAAGAGACTAAGTTTCAACAAAGTGCATGTTTATGTTTTCTTCAAGGGGACCCAAGAGCCTCCTCTTTTCACCATAGCAGGAGAATAGCTCCACTTGCACATTACCCAGTAATGTGAGTCTTCTATGTACCATAAAATAACTTCATCCTTCCTTTAGTCAAGTAGTACAAGTTTGAATGATAGGGCACAAAGTACAATGAGGAAGAAGATGTAGCAAGGTTTAATAAGTGGCAGAAGCCCAGTTAAAAGTCAGGATCCTGTTCCTAGCCAAAAGGCTAACACAAATGGGCAAAGATGGTATGGACCTGAGTTCACTCAAACAAAGAAACACATGTGTATGCTGGGTTACAAGATGATGTTTAATTCTACACTGACTGCCCATTTTTCCTCACCCCCTTCCTTCCGCCGCAGGCTTTCTCCAACCCCATCTCCAGCCCTCTCGCTTGGGAACGTTCTGATGTCTGTACAGGGAAGGATGTACCTTTACTATTTGGGGATATCGACTGAATGTCTAGTTTAATTACGAAGGTGTCTGGACTCTATCTAGGTAGAACTCCAACACTTTCCTAGCACTCCATGATGTATGTACGATATATGATAGAAAGCTTACCCAGCTGTCAGCCCCTCATCAGTAGTTCCGTCCAGTTGTGTACACAGCCCTGAAACACCAAACTGTCCTACTCTGCCCAGTGCAAATTCCTGTTCTGCTTTCAAGTACCATGCATGGGACACCTTCTCAGGCAGAAAGCCAGGGTGAACAAATTATGTGGGGTTTTGTTGTTGTTGTTCTGCTTTTCCTCAAGGATCTCAGCCTTACACTGATGAAAATTGTTTTACATAATTGGTCTAGTTCCATAGTTGTTTAGGTAAGAAGGTAAGTCTAATGCCAGTCTTTCTGACAAAACTGGAACACAAAGTTCTCCAATATTTTGTTCTCTTTCAATCCATTTTTCACATGCAACCAAAATGATCTGCCCAAAGTGCAAATCCAATCATGTCATTGCCATCCTAAAAATTATTAAAAGGCTGCTTATTATCTTTGTAATGAAACCTGTACCCATAATGTGCCTTTAAAGCCCCTGAATAATATGATCTCTGCCTACCTACTTGCCTACCCTAATTCTCACCACTCTCCATCTCACAAGTTTTGTTCTAACTGCACTAAAATGCGTTCCTCTCTCATTTCTAGACCTTTACACACACTAGTCCCTCCTCTTGGGAAACTAATTTCTCTTCTTTTTCTAGAGAACCCTCATTCATCATTCATCATAGCACCTTTAGCTGGAAATCCTTTCCTCACTTGTGGAATAGGGTAGAATTCCGGACTACAATGCCATCTAAACTCTTTATAATTCTGCTACTATAGTGTGTATCCCATATTTTGTGTATATTTCCTTAATCATCTGTTGTCACCACTCTCTTGTAGCCTAGCGAACGCACTGCCACAACTCTTTAACTGATATGTGTACTCCTAAAGCTTATCACACTACCTGACACATGGTGTGCACTCAACAAGCACGTCTTAAATAAGTGGTTAATTTGTTCCCTTCTATGTGTCTTTCAGAGCAGCTGTCTTTCCTATTTACCTTGTGTGAAAATTCAAGTTAACTTTAAAAAATACTCATAAATACTTATTGTTCTAAATGTGTTCTAGGTGATATGAAAGTTTCAAGGAAGTATACATGAAGGTTTATTACTTCATGAAAATAATGTCTAAAGGGGCTGGAAATTCACAAAGCATTTTGAAAGAAATATAAAAAGATGTCAAAGAGTTGTTATAGATAATACGGTGCTTTGTCAATATTCAGAGTTCTAATATTAATTTTTGGCATAACTAATTTTCATCGTTTGAAAACCTCCTGACATTTTCTTTAGTTCCCTTTGAGAAATTTTCTTTCAGAGCTGTGAAATCCTTATTCACACACAATAATTATTTTTAGGAACAAGAAGGTCAGAACCAGGGGGTTTCTGCATTCTTTTCCCACCACTGGTATAGAATTCACAAACCAGTTTAACGGCTTAATAGAAGATTGACTCCTTTTGTCTTCCTCTAAATCCCCCAAGACAGTCTAAAATGCATTTTCCAGGTTCAATGCCCAAAGGAAAAAAAGAGTACCCAGAATTGAAATCCTAGAATATCATCTGTAATCTCTGGAACTGGGCTCTATTTTGAAAACTAGGAAAGTGAAGCTTCTGATAATATGGGAAGACATCAGGCAATAAAAGATCTCAAATAAAAATGTACTGTTTTGATCTGTTGGAAAAAAAAGTTGACACTGGGCTAAGGCATGTCACTTATGACAGAGTGGAACAGGTTTCAGAGTACACTGCCTTGAGTTTGATGATCTAAAGTAAAAGAGAGCCCGTGTCCCTCAGGTCCACAAAGTCTGCAACCATGAAGTTTCCAGAGGTTGGCAGGACGTGATCTCGGGTGGCCACAGCCTTTGGAGGTTTAAAGCAGGGTTTCAGTTCCCAGCCAGAGACAGAGGTCAGGTCGCGGCAGTGAGAGCACCAAATCCTAGCCACTAGAGCAGTGGTCAGTGACAAGGCCCTGGCCCTTCGGCTTTGCAGAAAAGAATTCCCACAAAGATGGAAAGTAGTGAAACAAGTGTTTATTACGAGAAAAAAGAGTACAGTACATGTGGATAGATACACAGGCGGATTCAGAGAGAGAGTCGTGCCCTCGTGGTAGTTTAAATCATTTATATGGGGCATTTCTTCCAGGTTTCCTTTGGCCAATCATCTTGATTTGCCTGGTTCAGAGTCCGTATTTGGTATACCTCAGGATACTCCCATGTGTGCGTGCGCATCTCTCAGTCAAGATGGTTTCTAAAGAAAAGGCCTATGGGTAGCTTTGACATCACTCCCCTTTTGACCTCCAAGGAGCTTTCTAGTCAGGAAGGTCTCCTTGACTTCAAGAATTAGAAATATGTGGTCTCATGGGCTTCCCTTGCGGCGCAGTGGTTAATAATCCACCTGCCAACACAGGGGATACGGGTTCAAGCCCTGGTCTGGGAAGATCTCACATGCTGCAGGGCAACTAAGCCCGTGTGCCACAACTACTGAGCCTGCACTATAGAGCCTACGAGCCACAACTATTAAGCCCACATGCCACAGCTACTGAAGTCTGTGCACCTAGAGCCCATGCTCCACAATAAGAGAAGCCACTGCAGTGAGAAGCCTGAGCACTGCAACAAAGAGTAGCCCCCACTTGCCGCAATTAGAGAAAGCCTGTGCACAGCAATGAGTACCCAACACAATAAACAAACAAACAAAAAAACAAACAAACAATCTTATTTAAAAAAAAGAAATATGTGGTCTCTTATCTTTTAGCTGGGCAGGGCCCAGCCTCCTCTCTCGATTGTCTTGCTATTTTCATCTTGGAATATTGGTCCACAGGGAACGAACTCCAGCTGTTCACCCTGGGAGGGCATCTATCTCCTGCCTCAGACATATCTGCCTTCCTTTACTTGTGAAATTGGAAAAGTACTCAAGAGGAATTTTCTTGTTCCAAGTGAGAAGAATCAAGGTCCTTCCTCTTCTAGACAAGTGACTATTTCCTCCCCAAAAACCACAGATGGCACAAAATTGTGATAAAAATACAAACTTACATGTTGCTTCCTTTGAAGCTTCCAAAGACCCAGAAGGGAGAAATGTGAGGAGGCTTAGCTAAAGAACTGAAGCTCTATAGCTTCTCTCAGCTACAGGCAATATATAATACTAGCGAAGGGTTGGGAGAGGGTGGGGCAGAAAGTTTTCTGATATATGCTGTACTAGGTGTCGACTAAAAAAATGTTCACAACCTAAAAGTTGAGAGTTATGTTTTATTCGGTGGGGATTTTTAGGACTTCAAGCCCGGGAAGCAGCATCTCAAGTAACCCTGAGAGAACTGCTCCCAGGAAGTGAGGGGGGAGCTAGGAGATATAGGAATTCTGCAACAAAGAGCAGGTAGTAGGAACAAAAGATTACTGTTAATTAAAGAAAACTGGAAATTGCAAGTTAACAAATTTAGCGCCCTTCTATATATGTGAAGATGCAGGAGTCTGGGCTCACTGAAATCATTCCTTTGATATGCACCTCAGCTATCTGGGGCCAGGATCCTCTGTCTCACATCCTGAGTCTCCTCAGGCTCACCATAGGGAGTGGCTGCAGTCTGATGGCTGCTAGATGGCAGGGCTCACCAGCTTACCTTAGGCTGTGGCTGCAACTGCTGATGACTGTGACAGCTTTTGTTTACTGATACTGCAGGCAATATTCCATTTATCATAGGGCACAGTTGGGACAGGCACTGTTCTGATAGCCATACGTCTTTAGAAATCTGGGTCCTTTCTGGCCAGAGAAGCAACTGTGGTTCTGTCAGAGGACACAACAATTGCACGAAAAGTAGCGAAGACTTAGTGCATGATCTGGTGACTCAAGGCCTTTCCAGACAGGGCCAGATTGTAACAAAGATAAATATTGGTAGAGAAGAGTCCAGATTCCCAACTCTGTTGAGACTTTGGGCTACCCATGCACATCACAGGTTGGCAGACATTCAGGTGCTAGGCTCATTAGGCAAAATTACTCACAGCTGTTTCCAGCAAAGGTGGTATACTGGACACACATGTTTTACCCCTGTGTTCTTCCTAAATCCCATGAAATGACAAAAAGGGTGTGAAATCAATCCAAAAAAACACACAGAAAAAAAAACCCTGAAGAAGAGGTGAAAGTTACCCAACATTAGAACTGGAAAAGAGGTTCCTGATTGACTAGATCAAATAGAAAATAAAAACAGGGTATACAAAGAGCTAAACAAAAAGCAAGCCAGTTTACACTACAGAAGACCAAGCTTTAGAATTTGGAGACACCAATGAGTTTTGAAAGTAAGGGTCCAGTTGGGGATAAAAGCTCCACAAGGAAGAGGGGATCTTGCTTCCTTCACAGACAATCATTTCTACACTACAGAAAACAATATTTGGCATGTAGTAGGCATTTGGTATTTATTGAAGAAATAAATTAATGAATTCAAGTCTACATAAAGAGCAACTGGATCTCTACAACCTGATAGGACAGTAGATTTAATTACTGAGGAGGCAGAACAGAGGAAGTCTGGGTCTAGAGACACCAGATACAGCAGTGGGTGGGGATAAAGACTAAATAAGAGTCTACATACTAAATATTGGGACCCTCAGTCCCTTTCTGCTTGGCTCTAGAATCCTGAAGCCAACTTTATATTCACTGGGAAGAATATCAGAGTTAGCTTTATATTCACTGGGAAAATAATCCTAACAGGAGATACGGACAAGAGTCCCTAAATAAACATCTGTCCACAATAAATTCCACCAAACACCTCTCTCTTTCTCTCTCTCCATCTCCCTCATCCTCTCCCTCTCCCTCATCCTCTCTCTCTCTCTCTCTCTCTCTATTCCCCTCTCTTGCACATGTGCTATTAGGTAGCCTCACGGATCACCAAACACTTGAGGAAAGTCCCTTAGAAAAATGACACAGATCAAAATCAACAAATAGAGAAAAAATTACACTTGAAAAATACAGTGTGGGGAGGCTGAACAGAATCAAGAAAAAAAAAGCTGTATTATGCTCAGAGAGATAGTGAAGTTACTGCTTCCCTGAAAAAGAGACAATTTTTAAAAAGTGGAACATTTACAGAACAAGAGTTCTCTTGAAAAAAAAAATATGACAGAGGAAAGGGAAAATTCAGACGTTTTGGAAAATAAAATTAGCAAATCTCCAAAGACCCAAAATACAGAGAAATAGAAATGTCAAGAGAAGGTAATTCAAAAGGAAGGAAGTCTAGTTTACAAATAAAAGAAGTTCTAAAAGAGAGAAGAAAAAAGAATAGGACAAAATTTATGGAATGCAACTGTTGAAGAAATAATTCAAAAAGAGATCAATCATGTTTTTTGCAAAATGAATGAAGAATGAACCATATCAAGATCCACACATGAGATGATCCTACACACTTCAAACCATACACAAAAATAAACTCAAAATGGATTACAGACCTAAATGTAAGGCCAGGTACTATAAAACTCTTAGAGGAAAACATAGAACACTGACATAAATCGCAGCAAGATTTTTTTTTTGATCCACCTCCTAGAATAATGAAAGTAAAAACAAAAAATAAACAAATGGGACCTAATTAAACTTAAAAGCTTTTTCACAGCAAAAGAAAACAAACAAAACAAAACGCCAACCCTCAGAATGGGAGAAAATATTTACAAATGAAGCAACCAACAAGGGATTAATCTCCAAAATATACAAAGAGCTCAGGAAACTCAGTAGCAAACAAACAACCAACCAATCAAAAAATGGGCAGAAGATCTAAATAGACCTTTCTCCAAAGGAGACACACAGATGGCCAAAAAGCACATGAAAAGATGCTCAACATTACTAATCGTCAGAGAAATGCAAATCAAAACTACAATGATGCATTACCTCACACTGGTCAGAATGGCCATCATCAAAACACATACAAACAAATGCTGGAGAGAGTGTGGAGAAAAGGGAACCTTCCTACATTGTTGGTGGGAATGTAAATTGATACAGCCACTATGGAGAACAATACGGAGGTTCCTTTAAAAATTAAAAATAGAGCTACCACATGATCCAGTAACCCCACTCCTGGGCATATATCTAGAGAGAACCATAATTTGAAAAGATTCACACACCTTAATGTTCATTGCAGCACTATTTACAACAGCCAGGACATGGACAAATGGATTGACAGACAAATGGGTAAAGAAGATGTGGTACATATATACAATGGAATATTACTCAGCCATAAAAAAGAACAAAATAATGCCATTTGCGGCAACATGGATGGACCTAGAGATTATCATACTGAGTGAAGTAAGTCAGACAGACAAATATCATATGAGATCGCTTATATGTGGAATCCAAAAAAAAAAAGGTACAAATGAACTTATTTATAAATCATAAATAGAATCACAGATGTAGAAAATAAACTTATGGTTACCAGAGGGGAAAGGAGGGTGGAGAGAGAAATTGGGAGATTGGGATTGACATATACATGCTGCAATATATAAAATAGATAACTAATAAGGACCTACTGTATAGCACAGGGAATTCTACTCAATTATTCTGTAATGGCCTATATAGGAAAAGAATTGCAAAAGGAGTGGATAAATGTGAAACCTCTAGGTCACATTTTGCCAGCTTGGTTTTGTGGTTAAGCAAACCTGCCTTCTTGAGTGATCATTAACTTACTAGGGTCTTCCATACGTTTTTTTCTTTCCTTAAAATCCTCTAGTGGGATCAACTATAATTACTTACTTTGTCCCTTTACTCTGTCCCTATTATATGTGTATGTATAACTGATTCACTTTGCTGTACATCTGAAACTAACACAACATAGTAAATCAAGTATACTCCAATTAAAAAAGAGAGAGAGAGAGAACTGCAGGTCATCTTCAAAATATTAGGAGTTAGAATTGTGTCACAATTCTCCAAACAAAATAGAAACAAAGAAAAATAAACATTTACCCTAGAAACTAGAAAACAAGAGAATAATGCTTTCAAAATTTTGTGAAAAAATGATTTTCAGCCTAGAAGTTCTTCTTTAGCCAGGTTATCACATTTCAAACAAAACCACTGGAGCACCCTTTTTTTTAGAAGTTTCTAAACAGTTCCTCAGATGAAGGCATAAACTAAGTTTAAGGCAGAATCCAGGGGCTACAACACTGAAAAAGGTACGGAAAATATCCAGGGTAGCTGGGCAGCAGGCCCAGGGGCCACCCGTCCAAATTCGAGTGGGACAACAGGGGTTGTTTAAAAAGAAAAAGAAATGCAACTGACAGATAACCTCCTATGTTTGAATATACAGAGAAATGATTTTCTGAAGAGTCTAGGGCTATCTGTGAGTTTAGGATGATTTACTGATGGATACATAGAAACCTGTGTAAAGTTTAAAAAACAGACATTTATTAAGTCCAGGAAAAACAACATTTGTATAAAAAAAAAAAAACAGTATAATGTCCAAGTACTCCTGAAGCATAAATGTCTCATCTGCAAATAATATTTATGCAATCATAGCAATGTACATACTGAGTAATGATCATATTTTAAGCCAAATATGAAATAACTCTACTGGTTAAGTGGAGGAGGGATTGTATGCCTTTCTGTTTGGGAGGACAGTTTAAAGAAGCTAAATCCTCATCTTGCACAGTAGAAAAGAAATAGGTATTATATGGAGTTAACTAAATAAGAAATCTGCCCATAGGTATGCTATGTGGAAATAAGATACACCATGCAAGTATATCCTTGATCAAAAATATAACTAAATTTAAAGAATTCACCAATATTTTTGACACGAATTCTCAAAAGCTAAATATATATTAAACATAGCTCTATTGCCTAAATTCAAATTACTTTATTGTCATCTAGTTATACCAGCCAACTTTTCTGCTAAGGCTGAAATAATTTGATAATATTTGGGGATCTCCCAGAGGCTTCTGACCAATACATGTCACAGATACCAAACCCTTGCTGAATATGCATAGAAAAAATTTAGAAAAGTAAACAAGAACTCATAAACCTGATCCATTTCTGGGAGAGGGACTGCAATTCTGGGTTCAGAGAGAGTTATGTTTCATGCTGTACATGTTGCAGTTTCGAATTTTTGTTTACTATGTGCATATATTAGCTCTTTAATTTAAACAAGACTTTAATTTTTCAAAAATTATAATTAAAAAGTTTAATATAAAAAATAATCCACACCAAAATGCATAACTACTTTCATTTCTTTTTCCTGCCTATGATTATCTACTTAATACATATTTTGGTACAGTTGCAAATCTATTACAGATTACTTTTGAAGGGTATGTTTGTGGCCAATGCACAAAACCACAAACTGGAAAGAAAAAAATCTTAAATCCCTCAAACAGGGTGCATTTCCTCTTTCTCCCACGTCTAAATCCCCTGAAGACATGTTTGCACATTTGTTTATAATATTGTAAACTAATTTTTTACTCACTATTCCAAAATCCACATTTCTGCATAGTCTTCCTATTATATCAGGTCTATGAAATGCTCATTATGTGGCTGTGCACTGTCTCCTTTAATCATTCCACTACCTCTAATTGACTTTTAGAAACCAATCTGCTTAATTTCAGCAGCGCAGTTTGCGTTCTCTTTTCTGTCAGTGTACCAGTAGGTGGCGCTGGATAGCAGCTGTAAATAATTAGTTTTAGAGCATTGCTGGGAGAATCTATGCTCTAATAGCACATCTTCCGTAGAGAGATGGTACTAAGCCCTATCAGGAAAGTAGTTCCAACTGTTTCCTCGGTAGTGAACATGGGTTTTTCACTATTCCATCCATATTCTCTCATATGCTTCCTCATGTGAGCAGTTCTAAACAGCTTTTCAAGATGACTGCCTGGAATTAGGGTTACTGTCTGCAGTCCTGACAGGGGAAAGATAGAAGTAAGCAAGGGCCCAGCCTCTTGATAAAGCACCTGCCTTGGGCCTCACCACAGCGCTCTACTGTGCTCCATTGCACCAACCTCTCAACCATCAGGCGCCCAGCCCTGCTCTGTGACAAGCCCTGTCCTGAGACCGTCCCAGAAATCATCCCCAAATACTTCTCACCACGACGTAGCAGATCTGTATAATTACCCACCTGTACAGATGAGGAAACTGAGGCCTCGGACAGATAAGTGACCTGTTTAAAATTCTACAACCAGCCAGCTGCAAAAGAAAGAGTCTGGCACTTGCAGCTCCAGAGAGACATAGGTTTGAAATCTGGCTCTTTCATGGACTGATTATTCATTGCTCACAAGGATTTAATGTCACCAAACACTTGTTTACTGGCCTATAGAATGGGAATAATAATGTGTGACTCCCCGAGTTATCTTGATATTAAGTGAGAAAACATATGTATGGTTGCTAATAGAACTGCAGGCTCAATATAAAAGCATCGCCAATACAAAGCATAAACAACAAACAACCAATTAATATTCTTCTTCTCCCTTCTTGTCTCAAATGCCTTTCAGACTCCCATGCCTTTCCCTTCCCTTTTATTTTAAGATTCACAGCTCTTACTCCTATAGGACCCTCAACATCTCTACTTCTTTAATCTGAAGTACTGTATAAACCTTCTCAGTCTGGATTAATTGCCACTTGCCAGGAGAAACCAGAGGCCATCAATTCAATCACAGGTTACTTATGCTCCACCAGTGTTCCATATTCACCTAGGACCAGTATTTAAGGGGAGGTAATGTGCCTGATGTGTAGTGCTGCCCTTTAAATCCAGGCTAGTGTTCTATCTTCATTGCCTATTTCAAGGTAAATAACAATCACTTTTCTTTATTTTGCTTTTTTTTTTTTATGGGGAGTTGCTCTTATGTGATATCTATAGATTTTTTTCTCCCCTGACTTACCCATTGTTAGTGCTGGCTTGTCTTTAAAGGTGTTAGTAGAAGGCTCACTGCCATCGTTAATCATATCTGTTTTCTTATCATTGAAGCAGACCAAAGCACTGTAGGTTAGTATTTTCAAAACGTTTAATCAGGATATGTGGTCATTAACTCTCTCAACTCATTTCACTTTCTAGAGTCTACTTCTGAAATAGCTGTTTAGAATGCTCTACGTGTAGCTGACAATTAGCCAATTTATTGGCAAATAAGCACCCTACAGTAAGGTAGTTTTCACCTTCACTCTGAAGAGTAAGGAAGTGTTTTATTTTTCTCTTTCTTCTCTAGGTCCCCACGGACTATGCCCTGGCTATTGCCTAATGACCTGCCTTCAGCAATTTTAATGGGCTTTGAGAACTGTGGATCTTAAGAAAAATTTTAACTAGATTGAATTTGAACATCCTCAGCTGGCTGTTGGTACTTTTGATTATTCATCTGTGAATCCTGGCAGCTAAAATGTGGACCACTTGTCATCAAAATGTTGGAAATGGGAAATATTAGTCCTATATGACAATGGCCAGTATTTTTACAAAATTAACTAATGTTTATTTCATAATTGAGGCAGGCTTTTTAGCATGTTGAACTGCAGGTGTCAAAAAGGCAGCAGGTTTAGAACTAAATAGTATTTTCTCACATGTTTGACAACTACACCAACTAAAATGCTACAAACCCCTAACTCCTGGGCTTCTGTGGTTGGGGCTAAAGAGCCGACATGGAACAAGCTGGGTTAGATGGATTCAGGAGTAGAGATTTAACTTAGGGGACCCTCCTGGGAGCCACTGGGTGATGAAATAGCTCTGGTAGTTAAAAGTATCCTTCTCTAAGTGGTTTGTGTCTGAGTTTGGAGACATTTACTAGTGGCTCCAGGATTGCACAATGCACCAATACCTGACATAAGGATCTAGTCATGCTTTTGCCATTTTGGCAAATGCATTCTCCAAGACAAGGTGTGGTGGTAAATTTATGAGGCTATATCTCTAAACCAACTGATTGCTGATTCCTGCTATTGGGTTAGTCTTGTCTTCAGTGAGCCAAGGGAAGTCCTGTGCATGCTGTTGGCCCAAACACCACCACAACCACCGATGGAAAAGTAGCTCACCAACGGAAGGACAACTAATGGATTCCGCCCTACCCGCCCACACTGTACCTTGGCTTCAGCTGTGAAGTGATGTATTGAATTTTATATGATCATTCATAGGATAAACTCACCTCGGGGTACACCAAGGGATACATAATAGCTTTGTGAATAATCTATGACCCAGAAGATCAACTGGAAATAGTGTAACATAGAGCACAAGTTTCAGAAACAGAGCATCTCAATTTGTATCATACTTCATCATCAAAATGTATGACCTTAGAAAAGTTATTTAACCTCTTTGTGCCTATGTTTTCTCATCTATAAAATGGGAATAATCGTTGTTAATATCTCACTGTATTGTTTTAAAGGGGAAATGAGTTAAAATTTAAAGTATATTATGTCTGACACATACTGAATCTTTTAAAATGCTAGCTATTATAACTTGACAATCAAGTATATTCTTTTAAGGGAGAGGAAGGGATCTATGAATCTCCCTTCATCAAGCTGGTGTTATGCATCACCCAAGTTTCCCTATGGTTCTTAACAAGCACCTGAAAATGCTACACTTCACTCAGAGTGCTACTTACTTCTAGACCTGTTCCAAGTCTCAGGCTCCATGTCTTTTGTTTCAGGATTCCAACATATATCATTCCTCTCCCCCAAAAAGTTTATTTCTGAAAAGTGTAAGTTTTAGAAAAAAAACTAAAAGTCTACTTTATACAGATGACAATTTTGTATATAATGAAACCAGACTACAGAAAAGCTATTAGAATAAATAAGTGCATTTAGGGAGGTTACTGGATAATTTGTTTCTATTATTGGCTCCAAGTAGAAAACAAAATTGAAAAAGTTTACAACAGCATCAACATATCAAATATCTACATATAAATCTACTAAAAACATGTAAAACCTATAGAAACATTATTGAGAGAAATTTTAAAAGGTCCAATAAATGTATTTATATATGACATTCATGGTTTGGAAGACTTATCATCATCAAGATGTCAGTTCTCTCTGCTGGTGTACAGGAATCAGGCTGCAATACTGACCTGCTGAAGGGTAGTTTCCTGTCACCTGTCTCTTCAGCATGTTTGATTTTTCCAGCCTGCCACTGAGTTCTTCCACCATTACCTTGGTAGCACCTTACAGCAAGGGTTCATGAGATGCCCCTCCATCTTCCCGGGAGAGGACCAGAGCACTCTGCAACAAAACAAGTCTCTTCATACACTCACAATAACCTGTGACAGAACTAATACATGCCACTTCAAAAAAAATGCTAATTTTCTATTAATTCACAACCTCATGACCCAACTCTACAAAACCTAGACTTTCACAAAGCTTAACCATTGATCTGTGAACAGCCCTGTCCATATCATAGAGAACAATAAATGGAATCCGAATGGAATCACTGAATTCCAGAGAGAACCTAGGGGAATCCTAGGTCAGGATCTGAACAAGAGTGTAAGACTACACATTTTTAAGCCATGCTAAAAACCACGCTTCAGCCGGTCCTTTAAAGCAAGCAATAAACACAGCTCCTCCTGGCCTTCAATAAACCTCTGTGATTGATTTTCTCTGCTTCATTTTGCATTTGCTCTAATAGCTCTGGTTGCTGGCTTCATAATGTCTTTTTGCGCATTGATTGTTCACCTCCAAATTTCCTTTCTGGTTTTCTTTTCCCACAGTTCCTACCCTGGCTCTGGTATTTCCCACTGCCTTGGGTGAGAAAATTCTCTTCTGTCTCTGGTACTAGCAAAATCTACCGGGGCCATCCAGTCCCTCGAATCATAAAATCAGGATAGATGGGAAATAGGACATAACTAGAACAAATACAGAAGAGTGAAACAAAAAACGTAAACATTTATTTCATAAAGTCAAACCTCATATTAGGGAAAGTTTGAAAAAATTATCAACAATAACCACAGGGTGTCTGGAGCATTGTTCAGAATGAGAAAAAGCAGAAACAGATAATCACATTGCTAGGAAGCAGGGATAAAGAGATGACAAAAGGAAAGGAAAACTACTCTATCTTTTCCCTCAAGGAGAATAATCTCCAAACTGCAAAAAGAGAACAAACATGTTTAAGAGGAAACTGAAACTCAGGAGAGGTAAGAAGGTAGTGAAAGAGCCCCCAGGGACCTTAAGTGGACTTTTGTCCTTAGGCTAAGATGAATAGCATCTTAAGCATTGAGAAGACTTGCAGTTGTGACTGCCCAAACATTGCCAGTAATGCTTAAGAATCACAGGAAATACCAGGAGTCCTACAGAACTGAATACGAACCACATTCTGAACAGAAATAAAGATACTGGCTCTGCAAACTACAGATGAGATAGCTAGATGCTGTAACCTCCTGCATTTCTATAACCAGAGTAGTTTAAAAAAAAGAATGAAACATATCACTTGAATTGTGCCTCATACAGTAAAAATTTCTAGCATGTACATTAACACATTTCAGCATCACAATATCCCTTTATGCGACAAGTATTATTATTCCTGATTTTTGTCGTCATTGTTGTTTACAAATATGGAAATTGAGATTTTGGAGAGATTGAAATACTTAGCAGAAGATGACATGATACTATGTGCAAAGACTATTTTCATTACATTTCTCCAGCACTCTTCAAGTTCCATTTTGATATTGGAATGCTGCTATAAATCATCTGTTTTTCAATTGCATCTAAAGAGAGTTGATTAAAGATCAAATTAACAGTCGAGATAAGTGTTTCAGATTTGAAGCACACAACATTTCATATATGCCATATGCAAAAGATATATATTAAAAGGCAAGTTTATGCAAAACATGACTTAAAACTCACTATCTTCCTGCAAATTAAAAAGGAAAAGAAATAACCCAAACAAAAACCTGTCCAAATGGTAAGTTACTATATAAAAGATTATTACTAAGCATGTAAATGCAAATTAAAACAAAAAATATAAGATGGGTAATGACTAGAAAGATTTACAATTCACCTTGCTAGCAAGGATGTAAAGAAATGAGAATTCTAGTATACTGGAAATGGTTCTGTGAAATGGGCAATCTGGTAATGTATTCCAAAATCTTAATTTGTACATAATTTAATTCTTCTGGAACTATTCTACTTCTGAAGCTTTATCTTAAGGCAGGCTAGTGTAAGTACATGAAGATGTACATCCCTGTATGTATTGGCCATTTTGCTTATAATGGAAAAAATTTGGAAACAGCTTAACTGTCAATGAATAATAAATAAATTACAGTATACACATAGAGTAGAACAAAATGCATACATCCAAAAGCACAGGAATGTTTATTACATTTGAAAACAAATGTGTATATGATATGTATATTAGTTTAAAATATATATAATATGATACTATTTATATAAAAATATGTGGATTAAAATTCTGGAAAGGTAAACAAAGAATTTTTAATGATGGTCATACATGGGAGCAGAATTTCTGAGAAACTTTTGGTTGCTTTGAACAGTCTTTTAAAAATGCTTTTAACCATGATGTATCATCTTATGATATTACCACTCGAAACCAATCAGATTGCAAGATTCTGTACTTGGCTCTTTTCCCAAATAACACTTTAACCATAGCTTAATAAAGTCACAACAAATGTCATCATCAATTTTTTGTTGATCCAAAACCCAGGGACTTCCCTGGTGGCACAGTGGTTAAGAATCCACCTGCCAATGCAGGGGACATGGGTTCCATCCCTGGTCCAGGAAGATCCCACATGCTGAGGAGCAACTAAGCTCATGCACCACAACTACTGAGCCTGCACTCTAGAGCCTGTGAGCCACAACTACTGAGCTCATGTGCCGCAACTACTAAAGCCTAGAGCCCACGCTCCGCAGCAAGAGAAGCCACTGCAATGAGAAGCCTGCGCACTGCAACAAAGAGTAGCCCCTGCTCACCGCAACTAGAGAAAGCCCAATGAAGACCCAATGCAGCCAAATTAATTAATTAATTAAGTTTAAAAAAACAAGGGACCTGTTCACAGATAAGAAAATTAAATCATAAAGATTATTTCAAGTTGGATGATAAGATGAAATTTTAAAAAGATAACAAACATCTTAATTTTAGAGATAAGTAAAAACAGAAGTTAGAATGGGAGATTGCACCATCATCATCTGAAAAACCCTAAATGTTTTCATTAGTGATTAGTTAAATGTGAGCAAATACCATGATTTACCTACTGAATTGAAATTTCTAGTGAGATGTAAGACTATTAAAGAGAAAAGAGTGTTTGGATATAGGGAGGTAAATCACATTTTAAAATACACACTGCTGATGACAGGGACTCTTTTTCTTCCCTTGTATGTCTCAATCAATACCCAGAACAATTTCTGATACAAAATAGACACGAAATAAATATTTGTTGAAGGAAAAAATCAGGAGCAGCAAATGTAATGCTTTCTCAATTGAATACCACATTTGAAGAGGGAATTTCACCAATTAAATTATGGCAGGGTCATGAAAAATATAGAAACCATGTGGCATGAGAAGTACTTAAAGGACTAGAAAGACTCCAATTTCTATCTAAAAAGGCAAAGAGGCATGGACTCATGGTAGCTCTCTGTCTTCAAGTATCGGAAAGTGTCCTATGCAAGAAGGACTACACTAACTCTGTATGTCACCAGAGGGCAGAATACTGACAAGAGTTTTGGATTTATAAAGACATGTATCTCATGTGAATACAAGTTAAATTTTTCTAAAACTCATGGTTGTGTAAAACTGTAAATATTAATCTCTTCATCTCTGCCAGTACTCAAACATTGCTTCTAAACAAGGATATTTAGGGCATTTTTGCATGCATGAAAGTTTGAGTGATAACTAAATCCCTTCTCACTCTACCTATTGAAAAGCATTGCACTCGGTGTTTTTATTCCAGTTGAAATAATGCTAAACTATCAGAAACGGGCTTCAAGGCAATACGTTTACACTTCTGATCCTGCCCCTCCTTCCAGCAAAACTATCATAATAGCTCTCAAACCCTTTGAGTAATAATAATGAAATTGATGTCACAAGAAGAGACCCCCTCCACCTCCCATAAAATTTCATGGGAGGTGCATTAGCACATACACTCATAAACACGCGCACACACACACACACACACACACACACACAGTGCGATAGGAATCTTTTATTAAGTGGTATTTACAAATTTGCTTAAATTAGTTTTAGAGGCCAAATCACTATGATGTGCTAGCTCTGGTATTAGAAGCTTTTCATTAATTGGAGACTTATTCATCATCTGAATAAAAAAATCTAATAAATCAATTCCACTCTAGGTTGAGTCCATCGTTTTGAGTAACAGTGACTACAGAAAATTATGGGTTTATGTCTTGTCTGGCAACTTCATAAGTCAGAGCTACAATACACTTACGGCACTTTGGAGCCTCTCAAGTAAGACATATGAAGCTATTACTCATCACAAGCTGTGAAGCAGCTGTCCAATGGCATTTAATGGTAATTTTGTAAATATTTCCAATTTTTATTTTTAAGAAGATTCATTAAAAATAATGCTATGTGATACACACACACACACACACACACACACACACACACACCCTATAGCTATACACTTACCTGAGGTTTTCTTTGAAAGAGACTTAGAGGAAATGACATTTACGTGAAGCTGCAGAGTACAACACAATAAAGGACACTAAGTTGCTATCAGTTCAGTTTCTCCTCGGGTTGTATTTTAATGATTTCTAATACCCCTATGAATTATTTTCATCTGCAGGCCAATTTGTTTTACTTTAATAGTGTTTGGTTTCTTTTCATCCTTTTTAAATCACCCAATTTAAATTTATGAAAACTTGTTGATGTAAAGCATGAGTCTGGGATATCAGGATGCTAGTCCTGGTTGCCACACTGCTGCTTAGGAAGGCTGTGACCTTGAGCAGAGCACACGCCCTCTGCTGCTCAGTCCCTCATCAATAAAACAAGGCCATTGGATGGCTGGATCACTAAGGCCTTTCCAGCACATTCTCCATCTGTGCCTGTTTAAACAAGAAATAATTTAGGATTTGATTGACAACCTAGGTCAACATTATGTACTAAGGACATGGAAAACATTTAAAAGCCTCTCCTGTGAAGTTGGATATCTCAGATAGAGTTCCCCAGATACAGACTCTGAGTCAAGGACTCTTGCAAAATTGATTTATTAGAAAAACTATTAGGCAAGTGAGGCAGCAGTATAAAGAAGGGATGAATGGAAGTCAAGCAAGAGTGTAAAACTAAGCAAAAAGGCACAGAGCGTAGGTACTTTGACTCAGTTCCACACAGGAACATCAGAGACAGAGGAGATTGTGGTCTTAACTGGGAACGAAAGAGATGGAGTGTTCATAGTCCATCCCCCAAAAGTCACCAGATCTTGGTTAAGGGCTTGGACTTCAGAGGGTTGTGAAGCCCAGGCATCAGGTCCCAAGCATCTCTACTAGCCTGAGGGCAACCTTCACAAAAAGAAGTAGAATCCGACTTCTGGAAGTGAACACAATCAGGGAACTGAAATGCACCAAAGAATAAAGGGATCCAAAAGAACATCACTGGAGGATACAAAGGCCAACAAGGTCAGCCTCCATCTCCAGTCCTTCCAAAAGACAATCAATGAAAGCACGTTACATTCTTTTTCCCCAAAACATTACACTTATTATATATTCAATAAAGGTATCTGAGCACTTGTAGATGCCTGACAAATTATACAGGGGTGAACAAAAGAGACAGGGTCTCCAGACTCATGGACCCTATAGTAAAATGGAGGAGACAGATTATAATCATAAATTATGCTACTTCTATGAGGTATCCTGATGAGGTGCAGTGTGAGACTGAAAGGAGGTGTTCATTACAAAATAAGAAGTCAAAGAAGGCTTATATGAGATAGTGACATTTAAGCTAAGACCTGAAAGATGGGTACAAACAGCCAGATAAAAAATGGAAGGGTCCGCGGTGGGGAGAGTATTCAGACAGAAAGGCCACTTTCAAAGATTATGATGCTGGGAAGAGCTTGACATGGTCAAAGATATGAAGTAAGGCCAGTGTAACTGGAGAGTTGTGAACAAGATGGAGAAGAATGGGTTTCAAGAGACAGATGAGAGTAAACCCTCTTAAACCACATGAAGTTGTTTACATTTTATTCTCAACATAATGGGAAATCATTTAAGTGGGGAATAGACATGACTAAATGGGAAACCATTTTAAACAGAAGGCAAATATTTTTGAAATACTGAGTTCTTGGTAGAGCATGAATTGGAAAGAGAGCAAAAATCAGAATGGGAACACATATTAGGAGGTTATTATGGTATTAGGTCTCGTGAAAGAAGATGGTAAATTGAATCAGAATGAAAATAGTAAATATGGAAAATTATTTCTTCCCATGGATACAAATTTAAATCTCAAGAACTATTTTTCAAGTCAACTATAAGAAAATTTGATGAAAATACCTGATCTTAATATGAGAAGACAGAGGTAACTGTGGCTTTTCATATTCAAGACACAATCTTAGTCTTTTTAGGGTTAGAGCCACAGGAGAAAGGAAGCAGAAATAAGAGTTGACCATGGCAACCCTGGGAGAAAAGCCCTCGGGCGATTCACACTTAATCCTACAGAGGCAAGAAGAAAAACGAGCAAACCTAAGACAGTAGAAAATGGCACAGCCTATTCCCCAGGCAGAAAAAAAAAAAAGCTATGTATTATTTTATTAACATAGTTAAATTAAAAGAGAGGAGAAGATAGAGAAAAGGGCAACTCCCATGGTAGGACTTAACATGATTCCCTACTAGAAAATCAAATCAGATGATCAATTCCCTCTCCCTTCGATCATATTTGTGTGTGTATGTGTGGGAGGGTGAGGGATGATGGTAGAAAAAGGGTACATGTAGTTGAAGAATTGAGTGAATTTTATCCTGTAGATTGAAAAAATATACAGTAAAGACAATCACTGAAGGACAAAGAATGGACCCCTTAACGATACTGGGAAGATCAAGGAAGAGAACAGATATAGGAAAATCATGTACTACATCCTGGAAGTGAGAGGGAGCATGCCTTCTCAGGGGAAGTAGAAGTATTATAATCTGATTGAAATACAGGATTTGAAAAAGGCATACACAAGAGATGAGAAATAAGAACAGCTTAGGCACAAGAAGCCATATATGACATGTTGAGGAGGTTGATAGTGACTTGACAGTTTGGTGATCCATTGAAGAAGGTTTAGCACTGAAACAGCATGGCCATATTTGCATATTAGAAAAATCATGCTGGGAGGAGTTGCAAAACTAGATTTAAAGGGTAACTGCTTAGGAGGCTTTTCTAGTAATCTGGACAGGAGAAGAAGACAAATCCTAAAGGAAAGCAGTGAACATGGAGAAAATAGGATAGAAGATAAAAAAGTTTAAGCGAGTGAAATCAATACTACTTGATGACTGACCATCAATCACAGCAAGTGAGGGGAAGAAGTGGACAGAAATCAAGGGGTGAAAACCAAGGGTCTGACTCAAATAATTGAAAGGAGAGTGACAATTTTTTTGAGAGAGAAAGAAAATAAGAATGAGAAAAATAAATAAAATTTGAGAATAAGAATATCCAGGAAAGACATGACAGTGGATTTGTTTAGGAAAAGATCTGTAGGATATCTGGATGAAGAAGAAAACTAGCAAATTATTGGACACATAGGCTTGGAAATCAAAACAGAGCTCTTTGTGGTATATATATTGACACTTGCATGTAATACTGATAGTTTAAGCCAACGGATTAAATTAGACCACCCAGGAAATGCCTGAGAAGTGTAAAAACTGAACCACAGGGAACATCCAAGTGAAATATGAATTGAGGAATAATAGTTCATTTAGACACCGAAAAAATCTTCTAAGAAGTAGGAGGAGAACCAGGAAGAACTCGGACTTCAGGAGTAGGAGCATTGAATAGGCAGCATGGAAGTGGAAAACAGAATGGAAAATATTATTTTAAAGAAACTAGAAACTTGGCTCTGAAGTAGAAGAGAAAGATAGGATGCGAGCTAGAGTCAGGTTTTTAACCACATGTTTTACATCCACGTTGGTCCCCTAAGTAACCTAAAGTGTTGGTGAATGCCAGACAAAAACTGCAAGTGTCCTGCCATGTATGTCTAATAAATAAAGTAACTGAATGGATGTTTGGAAGATTTTTTTGAACTCTTCTGTTTGTTTGTTTTTATTTGTTTGCTAAATTGGAAGAAACCTAAGTATACATTCATTCTGAAAGGAAAAAAGGAAGGTTGAAGATTAGAAGCAAAATCAGGGAGTGTTGGAATAAGACACTGAAGGAGTCTAGAGGAGAAGTGACCCAAAGTACAGGGAGAGGATTTGCCTTGACGGTTGGAGGAACATTTATTCCCCTCGACAGCAGAGAGACAGGAAAATGGTACATTTGTGAGAAGTCATATTCTCAAACGGTGTTAAGATGTTACCCATTTGACCAATATTTATCAAATGCCTCCTGATTGCCAGCCACTGTGCAATGTGCTCAGAATACAATTGTGAGCAAAAAGATATGGCTCCTGCACTCAAGTGGCTCAGGGTTTGCAGGAGGTGAGACAACCATTATTCATATAAGCACATACAGATTATCATACAATAGCGATGAATGGTAACGAGAAAAGTACATTTTTCCAAAATAGTGCATAAAATACCGTCTTCAATGAGATCAGGGAAGACTTCCTGGAGAAAGATACGACTGAGCTAATAATTGAGGAATAAATAGAATTAACCAGGAAGGCAGGCTAGGAAGGATATTCCAGACAGAGTAGTAGCTTTGGGGACTGTATGGTGCTTTAAAAACGCTGAGAGTTTTTGAACTTTGGATTCTGTACATCTTACAAATTCACTTTAGCAAGTGGATTTAGAGTGGACACTTGACAGCAGAGGTGGTCATCCTGAAATTCTGTCATCACCTCTGTGCTTCCATCTCCCACATTGCCCAAGGGGACTTAGGTGTGGGTAGGGGAATATGGTGAGTTTTAATGGGAAATTAACCAGAGGAGTCCCAAGGATTAATTGCGAATGACACACACACATCCAGAGGGCTGAACTACTATACAAATTAGTCATACAAGTTCTGTACATATTACTTTCGAGGGTTGTCTTCAGTTACAGCTACTAAGATACAAGCTACTTAAGCTGCATTTATAAGAGAATTTGAATTATATGGATTAAAAAATTAAAAATTCACATATTAATGCAACAATGTATTGTTTCAAAACAAATTCTATTTCCCTAGCTTTCTCCATTGATAAAAGCAGACACTGCTAAATAAAAAGTGATAAAGCAGCTAGAGATTTGAGGGGCTGTTTTGATCAGGTGTCCTTTTTTGACAAATACTTCCATGGGTTTCCACTCCTGATATAAATTCTTTGATTTACTTAAGCAGGTGTGTCTTTATTCTTCACCTATGTGATTTTTGATCAGTGAAGATATGTTTTCTGCAGCAGAAATGCCAATCCTGGATCTGGCCCATGAAATAACTAATCAGGGGAATTCCAACAGTTGATTTATTGCAGCCGTTGCAGAGGAGGAAAGCGTGTTGCTAATACACAGCAATTAGCCACGTGTTTTAGGCCAAGTGGAGACTATTACTCACACACAGTTTTTGAACTTTGAATTATCTACATCTTATTCACTCACTTTGGCAGGTTATTATTTTTAGAAATTATTTGTCATAATGTTCATATACATGAACACTCTTCCTTCTCTTTGTCATAGGAACTTTGAGCCAATCCAACACTCATATTGATCTAATAACCAATTATCACTGAGCCCAAATATGATTCTAAATCAGGCAGTTTGGGGGAGTCGATATGGTTCTGAAGGTATTTGCCTGGTGATGAGCTAGTAAGGCTCAAACTTGTATTGAATTTTGGGAGCCAGATCTAAATCTGGGCTAGAAACACCACAAGTCTGCAGCAAAGACCTTCCCCAAAGGGAGTTCTTTAGAGCCGGTATTTGTGCCATACCCATTCCTCAAAATATTTTTAATTGTGTAAACTTCAATGAAATTGAACATGCACTGTCAAAACAGAGATATATACCTGTGGCAATTTCAATATGAGCTAAAACTTAGATAAGACTGCCAAATAAATCATCACAGTCTTACAGTTAAAGAAAGCTAGTTAAAAGAAATAACAATAGAAAATTAGAATTGTCTTAAAATGGAATAACTGGCCTTGAAAAATCGTAACCTTTCTGTCACTGAAGGCATTTGAGTGAAGACCAAATATCGACTCATCTGAAATGTTGTAGAAGGTACCAGGCACTGTTTAAAGAATTGCTTAAAATATGCCCTCTAGGGTTATTTTCAATATTCAGTGGTATAATTCTGGGAAAATGATGGGTGAAAAATACTGCCTAACAGAGTTATTTTAAACCATCATTCAGGGTTCTCCTGCTAAACCTCTAGCTAACATAGAAGGAACTAGTTATGTGGTAGTTGGCAGACTCGAAACTGGAGAAACAAGCTTGGGAAAATGGGTAGACCAAGGAAGTCTAAGCGACGACAACCACAACCAAGTCCACACCAGAGGTCTAGTCTGATGAGGATGTTGCTTTTGGTATCAGAGCCAGCCATTCTGCTTCACCCAGCCTTCAAGGAATTCTTAAAACCAAAGCTACAGGCCAGTCCTGTTGCTGATGCACAGCTCACAGGAATCTGTAAAGCTCTTGCAAATAAATTCTGTCCCTTCTTTTTTGCATCACTCCCTCCAGAGTTTAAGCTTGGGTTGAAACATCAATCTGACAAAGAATTAGACACTTAGACCCTACCTACTAAGGGGTAGAGAGAGAAAGAATTTGTACCTTCACCTAAATAGTGAGGATAAGGCGTTCTTCCAAAATGGGAAGGGAGTCTGGATTCTGGTAAGTCAAAATAAAAGGTAAGTAGCTACTCCAAAAATTTTATTGAATGTTTTAATATTCAACATTTTGGGTCTTTATAATGTTGGTGAGTCTTTAAAGGGGGGGAAGGCTTTTGTGACTTTTGTGTATTTTGCTTTACCTGCAAATTTTCTTACTCCCCATCGTCTGGAAGTATTTCCTAGAGCACTACTTTAGTTTCTCAGTAGAATACACTAGGTAATGATCATACATCATGGCCTATTCTATACTTTTATTTTATCTGAATAGAACAAAGTAATCAATTTTAAAGAAATAGATGCCTCTCTTCAATTCATGGTTTCCAATTAATGATAGGTTTCCTGGGAAATGCCAGGATTGCTTATGGCCCGTTGTTAATGATCTAAGGCCGCCTACTCTGCTAAATGTTAACTGTGGTATGGAAATGTGATGGTGTCTGCATTAGAGTCCACTAATCAAAATAATTATACCCACTCTGCACATTTCACATGTCTTCACTTAAATAGGATCAAGTATCATTTAATATGAACCCTTTATATAAAGCTACATTCTCAAGAGGCTCCCTCCAAACTAGATGAGTTCAGAGCCTCTTACAGAAAGAACATTTCTATAATGTGAAGGTCCATTTTTTATAATGCCGGTATATATGTTCCCACTACAGGACTCTTCCCACCCTGTGACCCCAGAGTAATACAGGGACAACAGAGACCAGTATGCTAGCCTAATAATTTGGGAGAACCTCACTGAAAAAGTAATTCATAAAATTCAGGTCAGATTCAGTTAACTCATCCCCATACAATACTCATATCCTTAATCCAATCACCAGCATAGCCTTTATCCCACAAGAGGAAGAGAGCGTTATTAGAACAGATTGCGGGACCAGGTTTCACCCCTAATTTAGAGGTATTTTTCTAGGGGGCTTTCACCAAGTGATATTGGCTTCTTTGTTCTCCTACCATCTTGTGATGCAAAGCACATGCTAAAGAGCACTGGAAGATTCCTGGCACTTCCCTCACCATAGTACTAGGTTACTACTTTGATTTATATTGTACAAGTCTTCCTCATCAACCAGTATCCATCATTCCACAGAATGGACAAATATCAAATAACATAAACACTACATATCAAATAGAGGAAATTTAATTGCTCTTATCTGCCAATTTCACCATGCTCACAAATGGAGCCTATAAACATATGCAAGAACAAAAAGAAATAGCAGAAACCACTGGATGGTACCATTCATGATTTTTTTAAAAGTAGGATATTCAAAATTTGAAAATTAGGGGGACAATGAAAAAAAAATGTGACCAAAGATGGGCCGTAAAATCAGAAAAGTCTAACTAGTATCTGTTTTTCAAACACCAAGAGAATACATGTGATAAATGTAAGCTGCTGTCTTTAATAAATTGCATGTCTTTAGCAGCTCACAGCTTCCAAGAACATCTGAAGATTTCTATTATATGTGTATGTTAGTCCATGTCCTCTGAGAAGGAGATGCCAAGTTGGGGTTACATGTTCAAGGATTTTATAAGCGGAAATGCGTGTGTGAGAGAAAATGGGGCAGAAACTGAAAGGTTGGGTAAACACCAGACAACAATGTAAGTCTGACTCCAGCAGAGGAGAAGGGGTGTGAAGCCTGGGTGAAGCACCTCAGAACACTCTGCAGTCTCAGGAGGGGTCAGCAGGGCTCTTGGGGACTTCTGGAGCCAAAGTTGTCCCGTCCCAGGGACACCCTGCCTTTCAATCCCTACCATGCCCGGTCATTGTGGAAACAGCCACAGGAATGGTCATGAATTTCAAAGCACAGACCCTGGGACCCTCTTTCAAATATTCCTTCCAAAGTTTTGTCCATAGAATGAGACAAATTTTCTATGTCATTAAAATGGACCAAATGCAAAAAGCTTCTGAGAACTGAGAACTCCACCCCCCCCTTATATAATATAGTGTTGGCATCGAGGCTGGCGAGAAAGCTGGGTAATTGCTAATAGTTTTGTCAATCTCCCTCCATTACTGCCCAATCGCTGTAACTGGATTCATCACAAGGCATTTTGAAAGTTACCCATATCTTACCTCTTTCTTTCTTTCACCAACTTACTCCTCAGCTGTCTATATACTATTTCTAATCTTCTGTTGAAACAGTTCATTTGAAAGTTTCCATCAACCATTTCATTAATGAATACAATGCTGTTTTTTAAAAATACGGAGGCATTCTAACAGACTGCTGAAGCACCTGAGTCTTGCAGGCCCCACCTGAAATGCTCCTCCCTTAACATCTGTGACTCCACATTGTTTGAATCCTCTACGTCTCTAAGTATGCATTCTAGGCCTTTTTCATCATACCCTTTCACATCTCCCAACCTCATATTTAGACATTCACCAAGCCGATGCCCTTAGATTGTTTATCTAAAAATAAATTTTCACTTAGGGTGCTATTTATTTTCCCCATTTCCAGATCCTAAACAGATCTATCTGCCTACATCTGAACTATTTTTACAGCACCTGACATATCTTTCTAAGCATATTCTCGATACTTCTCATGGAGGCTTTCAAAGCCACTTTAAATGGAACATGTCCAAAATCCAATAACTTCTGTTCTACTTTCCTATTTCAGGTAATGGCATCACCCATGAGCTATGTTTTAACACATTTTTAATCATTTTGACTTTTCCACTCATATCCTGAGGCTAAATAAAATGGTTCAGATTTACCCTAAATGTTAGTCAATAGATAAAGCAATATTTTTCTTTTCCATATCTGAAAAGGTTATATGTTGCCATTTATAAAATGAATACATTGTTCAAGTAAGTTAACTATATATAAAACAGAAAATTTTAAAAAGTACAAATTGATTATATGCTATTAGATTTTTCCCAATCTTCAAATATTTCAAATTATGCTCAGTGAACATGGTTACATGTAAATGTTTACACATCTACATAGATATATCCTATTGGGTAAAAGCCTAGAAAAGGAATGAGTAGATCATATAGAATAAACAATTTTGCTAAAAATGTTCTGTTAAAAGAATAAAACTAAAATTAATGTGTTCCATTTTTCAATGTAATTGTGTAATAAACACTGTTTTATAAGAATATTTGTATACATTCATATTTATTTCCATTTGGTAAATTCCTATGTGTGAAATAATGAACTGGGCTTTTGAGTTCAAATACATAGAAAATTCACATCATAAGAGAAATGCAAATCAAAACCACGAGATATCACCTTACACCTCTTAATGGCTATTAGCAAAAAGGCAAGAAATAACAAGTGTTGGCAAAGATGTGGAGAAAAGGGAACCCTTAGGCATTGTTGGTGGAAATGTAAATTGGTACAGCTACTATGAAAACCAGTGTGGAGGTTCTTCAAAAAATTAAAAATAGAACTGATATATGATCCAGGAATTCCACTTCTGGGTATATATTCAAAGGAAAAGAAAACACTAACTCAAAAAGTTACCCGTATCCCCTTGTTCCCTGCAGTATTATTTACAATAGAAAAGACAATGAAACAACCTAAGTGTCCATCAATAGATAAATGAATAAAGAAAATATGGCATATATGTATATATAATTCAGCCATAGAAAAGGAAAACCTGCCATTTGCAACAACATGGATGGCCTTAAGGGCACTATGCTAAGTGAAATAAAGACAAATACTGTATAATCCCACATATATGGAATCTTATAGATACAGAGAACAGACTGGTAGTTGCTAGAGGTGGGGGCGTTGAGGTTGGAGGAACTGGGTGAAGGTGGTCAAATGATACAAACTTCCAATTATAAGGTAAGTAAGTCCTAGGGATGTACAAGCATACTTCAGAGATATTCTAGGTTCAGTTGCAGACCACTTCAATAAAGCAAACATCACAATAAAGCAAGTCACGTGAACTTTTTGGCTTCCCCGTGGATATAAAGGTTATGTTTACACTATATTGTAGGCTGTTAAGTATAAAATAGTATTATATGTAAAAAACAATGTATATACCTCAATTTAAAACTATTTGCAAAAAATGCTAACCATCATCTAAGCTTTCAGCAAGTTGTAATCTTTTTGCTGGTGGAGGGTCTTGCCTCGATCTTGGTGGCTGCTGACTGATCTGGGTGGTGGCTGCTGAAGGTTGGGGTGGCTGTGGCAATTTCTTAAAATAAGACAGCAATGAAGATTACTGGATCAATTGATTCTTCCATTCAAGAAAATTTCCTCTGTAGCATGCATGTTGTTGATAGCGTTCTACTCACAATAAACTTCTTTTCTAAGTTGAGTAAATCCTCTCAAACCCTGATGCTGCTTTATCAACTAAGTTTATGTAATATTCTAAATCCTTTCCTGTCATTTCAACAATCCTCACAGCATCTTTACCAGGAGTAGATTCCATCTTAAGAAACCACTCTGCTCATCCATAACAAGCAACTTCTCATCCGTTCAAGTTTTGTCATTAGAGTGCAGCAATTCAGCTGCATCTTTAGACTCCTGTTCTCATTCTGGTTCTCTTGCTTTTTCCACCACATCTGAAGTTGCTCCCTCCACTGAAATCTTAAACCCTCAAAGTCATTCAAGAGGGTTGGAATTAACTTCTTCCACACTCCTGTTCATGTTGATATTTTGACCTCTTCCCATGAATCACAAATGTTCTTAATTGTACCCCGAATGGTGAATCCTCTCCAGAAGATTTTCAATTGACTTTGCCCATATGCATCAGAGGAATCACTATCTATGGCTGCTATAGCCTTATAAAGTATATTTCTTAAAGAATAAGACTGGAAAGTCAAACTTACTCCTTGTTTCATGGGTTGCAGAAAGCATCTTGTGTTAGCAGGCATGAAAACAGCATTAATCTCATTGTACCTCTCCATCAGAGCTCTTGGGTGACCAAGTGCACTGTCAATGAGCAGTAACATTTTAAAAGGAATCTTTTTTTCTGAGCAGTAGGCTCAACAGTGGGCTTCAAATATTCAGTAAACCATGTTGTAAACAAACGTGCTATCATCCAGGCTTTGCTGTTCCACTGACAGAGGACAGGGAGAGTAGATTTTGCATAACTCTTAAAGGCCCTAGGATTTTCAGAATGATAAATGAGCATTGGCTTCAACTTAAAGTTACCAGCTGCATTAGCCCCTAACAAGAGAGTCAGACTGTCCTTTGAAGCTGTGAAGCTAGATGTTGATTTCTCCTCTCCAGCTATGAAAGTCCTAGATGGCATCTTCTTCCACAAGTAGGCTGTTTCATCTACATTGAAAATCTGTTGTTCAGTGTAACCACCTTCATTAATTATCTTAGCTAAATGTTCTGGATAACTAGCTGAAGCTTCTGCATCAGCACTTGCTGCTTCACTGTGCACTTTTACATTACAGAAACAGCTTTTTTCCTTAAACCTCATGAAGTGACCTCTACTACTTCACACTTTCCTTTTGCAGCTTCCTCACCTCTCTCAACCTTCACTGAATCAAAGAGACTCAAAGATAGCTAAGGCCTTGCTCTGGATTAGGTTTTGGCTTAAGGAAACTTTGCAGCTGGTTTGATGTTCTATAGAGACTAAAATTTTCTCCATATCAGCCATAATGCTGTTTCACTTTCTTATCATTCATTGCTCCACTGGAGCAGCATTTTTAACTTCCTTCAAGAACTTTTCATTTGCATTCACTACTTAACTGTTTGACACAAGAGGCCTAGCCTTCATCCCATCTTAGTTTCCAACACGCCTTCTTAACTAAGCTTACTCATTTTTAGCTTTTGATTTAAAGTGAGAAACATGTGACTCTTCATTTCACTTGAACACTTAGGGGCCATTGTAGGGCTATTAATTGGCCTAATTTAATATTGCTGTATCTCAGAGAGTAAGGAGGCCTGGGGAGAGGGAGAGAGACAGGGGAATGGCCGGTCATTGGAGCAGTCAGAACATACAAAACATTTATCAATTAAGTTTGCCATTATATACGGGTGTGGCTTGGTACCCCAAAACAATTTTGATAGTAGCATCAAAGATCACTGATTACAGATCACTATAATAAATATAGTAATAATGAAAAAGTTTGATATATTGCAAGAATTACCAAAATGTGACGCAGAGACATGAAGTGAGCAACTGCAGTTGGAAAAATTGTGCCAATAGATGCCGCTGTTTGATGCAGGGCTGTCACAAACTTTCAGTTTGTAAAAAGGACGGGTATCTGGGAAGCACAATAAAGCAAAGTGCAATAAAACAATGTATGCCTGTAACATGCAACATAGTGACTGTAGTTAACAATACTATATTGTATATTTGAAAGCTGCTAATAGAGTGAGATCCCAAGGGAGGCTATATATATGTATGCGTATAGCTGATTCACTTCATTGTACAGCAGAAACTAACACAACATTGTAAAGCAACTATACCCTAATTTAAAAAAAAAAAAGTTCTCATCACAAGAAAAAAATCTGTAACTATGTGAGGTGATAGATGTTAACTAAACTTATTGTGGCAATAATTTCACACATTTACATATATAAAACCATCATGTTGTACACCTAAAACTAATAAAACATGATATGTCAATTATAGCTCAATTTAAAAAAAAAAGAAAATTCACAAAGTCTTAAGAGAGTTGTACTGGCGGAAGCCCTGCCAGTCTGCAAAAAAGGATGTGTAATGGAAAGAAAAAGACTCTGGACTTCCAACATTCTACAGGCTGAGAAGGCTACTCAGCTAACAGGACCATTTCTTCAAAAGTGTCAGGATGGATGGAAAAGAAAGGATATCTCAGAGGGAAAAGCTAAAAGTCACAATAAACAGAGGATCCATTTCTAGAGAGCAGAAGTAGACCCAAATTAATAAACATTCTCCGAAACAAGAGGGAAACCTGGAACATCTGCTCAAGAAATTTCAAAATTTCTATAGACCAGGGACTACAATGTGTTGTTCATTCTTTTCATTTTCATAAATAAATTTCATTGTTTTTTCATTGTATATTGGGTGTTTCAGGGGCACATAAATTATCTTTTTTGGCCATAGGTCTCTGGAGGAAGAGTGGCTACATCCAGACCAACAGAGATCACAAAGTCATAGACTTTGAACTTCATGCTGTGATGGGATGTGACTTTTGACAGTCATGGTAAAGGGAGAACATATTTTAATCATAAGGGGGATGTGAATAACTGTGTCCTCCATGAGGGCAAAGCATGGCAGACTGATTATATTAATAACTCCACTTATTTTCTCCTCTCTATATGCATACCAAGTAATTTTGTGGTTCCTCCAATTAAAGAGGTAGAGTTGATTCCCCACTCTGTGAATTTGGGTCATCTGAGCGACTTGTTTTGCCTTAATGGAATTTGGCAGAGATCACCATGCCACTGACCAAAAGAACTTCCCAGCCTAAATCACTGATTCACAGACACAACTAAATGAATGTTTATTGCTGTAATACACAACAACGTTGTATGAAGTTTTGTAATTGGTTATTGTAATAGCATTATTGTAATAATATATATGCCCTGTTCTAGTTTTATTTTTTAATATTTATCATCTTATAACCTTCTATACAATTAGTCGTCACTAATCTCATATACCTAGACTGGGCAAGGTATCTCACAAAAGCTCTATATTTTTTAATTAATTGATTTATTGGCTGCGTTGGGTCTTCGTTGCGGTGCAGGCTTTCTCTAGTTGTGGAGAGCTGGGGTTTTTCTTTGTTGCAGTGCACAGGCTTCTCAGTGCGGTGGCTTCTTTTGCTGTGGAGCATGGGCTCTAGGTGAGTGGGCTTCAGTAGCTGCAGCCCGCAGCCTCAGTAGATGTGGCTCATGGGCTCAAGATCATAGGCTCAGTAGTTGCGGTGCACAGTCTTAGTTGCCCAGTGGCACGTGGGATCTTCCCGAACCACGGATAGAACCTGGGATCGAACCCATATCCCCTGCATTGGCTGGTGGATTCCTAACCACTGCGCCAAGAGGGAAGTCTCAAAAGCTCTATATTTTTGATTAATTTAAATTCACTTAATTCACTGAACTGAAATAGAGAGATATTTCATGTTTGAGATAGATGATTTTATTTTAGACAGTTAGGTAAGCAATTGAGTCGTGGGTTTGGTGCCCATCATGATCTTCACAGCAGTCAAAGAAGAGATCAAAGAAGAAACATGCATTAGGCATTGTCTCATCAGGATCAGATTCATCAGCATCATTTCATGCAGTGATTATATCCTTGGCACTGAGCTGGTCTCTTTTTTTCAATTTGTCTTATTTCATACGCTCAACTTTGAAGATCATCCCTAGATAGTTCAGCTTGATGGTATTTAGCAAATCCTTCAGTGTTGACAATAATAACCTCCAGCTCAGGCTGCCAAACCACCTCTACCAGTTCCCGCCTCCTAAGATTTCTATTTAACTTGCAACCTATAATTTCTATAATTATCTAATGAGAGGTTTTCTATATTGATTGACTCTCAGATAATCATTAATTAATTAAAATCAATACCACTTTATATTTGTTTAGATTGTGTCCTTTCCTACTTTTCTCAATGACTCACATACAACATCATTATTGGCCATGTTTGTTTTGTTTTCCACAGCCTTGTAGACACTGTATATAACATAAACTAGCAGAAAAATAAACCATAGAAGAGCAAGAGCACTTATTTTCCACGCTCCATTCGTAACCTAGTAATAATTCACACGTTATTAGAATTTGAACCCAAGTTAATTAACAAAAATATTCCAAAGTTACACTGCTGTCTGTTGCATCTGTAACTGATTGTTATCTGCAAGTAAACACTCACAAACCAAGGACAAATCACAATAAATCTAAGTAGACAGGTACAAGCAAATTGGACTATGAAAGTGGTGTGTCTCTTTGCTTGAATATCTTCCACAAATCCCAGAGAGATGTGCTTGAATTTAATGTAATTGGATTTGTTGTTTCCCTACAGTTTAACGTGTGAATAACTGCAATTACTTACGACTCTACTATCCCAGCTAAACAAAGTCACTTATTAAACCATTAGGATCTATGAATCACAGGAATTAGAAATCATTTGGCAATATTAGTTTTATATTTGGCTATGTAACTTTTTTCTAGTTACCATTTTCAGATGATACCAGTGAGGTGGGATTGGAAATGTTGACACAAATTAAAAATTAAAATGGATGACCCAGAAATGTCTCTGTCACCTCTCCCTCTTGGTTTATTTTTGTTTTGTTTTGTTATTGCTGTTTCTTCTGTGCTTCAGCAATGTTACAGGCCAAACTATGTTCCCCTCAAAATTCATATTTTGAAGTCTTAAATGCCAGTACCTCAGAATTTGTATTTAGAAACAGAGTCTTTAAAGAGGTAACTGAGTCAAAATGAGCTCGTATGATTGGGCCCTAATTAAATATGACTGTTGTCATTATAGGAAGAAGAGATTAAAATACAGACACACACAAAAGATTAGGATACAGATGTTCATCTTCTCCCTGTATCTTCACAAGCCAAAGACAGAGGCCTCAAAAAAAATCAACCATTCTGACACCTTTTTCTCAGAATTCTAACTTTCAGAATTGTGAGAAAAGAAATATCTATTGTTCAAGTCACTCAGTCTTTGGTACATTATTACAGTAGCTCTAGAAAGTTCATACAAGCAGCTGCAAAATATTTTTCCGTTAGAGTCCTTGAAAACCAGAAAACAAATTTCTGGTGTTCAGGGAAGCAGACTTGATTCATATTTACATATCTGAGCAGCACAAGTCATATACGGCTTTTGTTTTGAGGAAAACAAAAACCTGAAAACAGGGGTCCCCAACCCCCGGGCCATGGTACAGGTCTGCGGCAGGTTAGGAACCAGGCCACAGAGCAGGAGGTGAGCGGCGGGTGAGGGAGCGAAGCTTCATCTGTATTTATAGCTGCTCCCCGTAGCTCACATTACTGCCTGAGCGCCACCTCCTGTCAGATCAGAGGTAGCATCAGATTCTCATAGGACCGTGAACTCTACTGAGAACTGCGCATGTGAGGGATCTAGGTTGCGTGCTCCTTATGAGAATCTAATGCCTGGTGATCTGAGGTGGAGCTGAGGCAGTGATGCTAGTGTCTGGGAGCAGCTGCAAATACAGATGATCATTAGCAGAGAGGTTTGCCGGCACAGAGACCATAATAAATCAATTGCTTGTAGACTCATATCAAAACCATATCAGTGAGTGGCAAGTGACAATTAAGCTGCATCTGGTGGCAGGCTTTATAATGGCAAGTGAGTTGATGTACTTTAATTGTACAGCTGCATCTGGTGGCAGGCTTTAAGGCAGAATCCAACACTTATTTTAGTCCACGCGTGGCCCACCTATTATTTTATCTACCACTTCCATCCATGCCTCCTTCCTGCACTGTGTACTTGTCGCAGTCACAGTTTTGATAAGCCTACAAGCTAACCCTAGCCAAAATGATTAAAAAACAATCGTCACTGGAGAGCTTCTTTGAAAAGGGCAAAAGAGCCAATGAAGAGACAGCAGAAGACTCTAAGACTGACAACAAAAAGAAAGCTGCATTTAAAAGAAAATACCAAGTCCTACTTAAATTACAGGTTCACTGCAACAGGTGATTCACATTCTCCAAGCCCGCTTTGTATAATACGTGACAACTGGCTATCCAAGGAAGCCATGAAAACTTCAAAACTGCTTTGCCACAGGGAGACCAAGCACCCTGCATTAAAAGACAAGGCTTGGACTTTTTCAAAAGAAAAAAAAGTAAACACGAAAAACAGAAGCAATTATTGAAGGCCACCACTTCATCAAATGCATCTGCACTGAGAGCATTATTCTTTGTGGCTAACTGTGTAGCTAAAGCTAAGAAGCCCTTTACTACTGGTGAAGAGTTAGTTGATCCTGCCTGCTGCTAAGGACATTTGCTGTGAACTTTTAGGAGAGGCTGCAGTTCAAAAGGTGGCACGTGTTCCTCTTTCAGCTAGCACCATAACTAGACGAACTGATGGAATAGCAGAGGATATTGAGGCACAACTGCTAGGATTAATGAGTCACCGTGGGTACACAATCCAGGTTGATGAGTCTAGCAATGTTGATGACAAGGTAACAATGGTTGTTTTTTGTACAGTATATTTTTCAAGAGGATGTGCATGAGGATATGTTATGTGCACATTTGTTGCCAACCAACACCACAGCTGCAGAACTATTCAAGTCTTTGCATGATTACGTATCGGGAAAACTGAATTGGTCATTTTGTGTTAGCATATGCACGGACAGAGCAGCTACCATGACTAGATGGCTTTCTGGTTTCACTACCCAGGTCAAAGAGGTCACTTCTGAATGTGAGTCTAAGCACTGTGTCATCCATAGAGAAATGCTGGCTAGCCAAAAAATGTCACCTGAACTTAACGACATTTTGCAGGATGTGATTAAAATTATCAACCACATTAAAGTACACACGCTTAACTCATGTCTATTTGCACAGCTCTGTGAGGAGATGGACACAGAGCACACACATCTTCTCTTACACACAGAATGGAGATGGCTTTCTAAAGATAGATTACTGGCTGGAGTGTCTGAGTTATGAGAGCCACTCCAGAGATTTCTTTTAGAAAAAGTCACCACTGGCAGCACATTTCAATGACACAGAATGGGTTGCAAAACTTGCTTACTTGTGTGATATATTCAACCTGCTCAACGAACTCAATCTGTCATCTCAGGGCACAATGACAACTGTGTTCAAGTCAGCAGATAAAGTGGCTGCATTCAGAGCCAAACTGGAATTATGGGGGCAACGAGTGAACATTGGGACTTTTAACGTGTTTCAAACATTAGCAGAGATTTTGAAAGAGACTGAGCCAGGGCCGTCTTTCTCCCAGCTGGTGCATGATCACCTATCTCAGCTTTCAAAAGAGTTTGAGCCTTACTTCCCAACCACAAAAGACCCCCGAACTGGGAAGGAATGGATCTGCAACCCATTTGTGAATAAGCCAGGTTAATCGACTTTGTCCGCGCTTCAAGAGGATCAACTGCTTGAGATAGCAAATGACGGTGGCCTTAAAAGTATGTTTGAGACTATTTCAAATCTCCGTACATTCTGGACTGAAGTCAAGGTGGAATATCCTAAGATTGCCACAATAGCACTGAAAAGCCTGCTTCCATTTCCAACATCCTATCTTTGTGAAGTAGGATTTTCTGCAGTGACAGCAACAAAACAAGATTATGGAGTAGACTGGACATAAGCAACACATTTCAAGTGTCACTGTGTCCCATCACCCCCAGCTGGGACCATCTAGTTGCAGGAAAACAAGCTCAGAGCTCCCAATGATTCTTCATTATGGTGAATCGTATAATTATTTCATTATATATTACAATGTAATAATAACAGAAATAAAGTACACAATAAATGTAATGCTCTTGAATCATCCTGAAACCATCCCACCCCCCCCACTCCCCGTTCATAGAAAAACTGTCTTCCACGGGAGAAAGTGGTCCCTGGTGCCAAAAAGGTTCGGGACCACTGCATTAAAACATCATTGATAAGGACTCAAGGCATAAGGAAGAAAATCTTGGTTCCTTGTCCAGTAGCCATTCCTTCTGCTCTCTTTATTTTTGGGGAGTTCCAATTATTCTCAGAACAGTAGTGTGACTCTACTGTAGCTAGGAATGGACATGTGATCCAGTTTTGACAAATGATACCAAACAGTAAATGTTAGGTAGATTTGACAGGAAGTCTATTCTTACCTACTATAGAGAGAATAGGCTCAGCTAGCAGACATGTTTTATTTTTTACTCTTCCCTCTTTCTTTCGCCTAGAATATAAACCTAAGTCCTGAAGGCAAAGAAGCCACTTTGAAACCTTGAAAAAATAAATACCATATGAAAATAATAATGGGGCAGGAATTTGAAAGGATCTTGGACCTTCCCTGAGCAGCTGTACCAATGTTGAACTAACTGCTTCCAGATTTCTCATAATGTGAGAAAATATGAACCTCTATTTGGTTGAGCTATTGTGGTTAGGTTTCTGTTACATGTAGTCAAACATAATTCAAACTGATACAAAGAGTTTGACTAGACAAGACCACTGTAAAGGATCATAAAGCATAAATTGTGATTAGCTATGTTGATTAAAGCATTAAACTAGTGGTGTTTAGTACTGAATTGAATATAAGAAATGTTTAGCTTTATGCTGAGAAATGCTATACAAAATAGCAATTATAGATATAACTCTTGTTAACTCTTTCTTACTGTTTTCACAAGGTGACTAAATGCAAGATATGTGCTTAGTGAATATCTACAGACGGGTAAATGTGAAAGTGCGTTGTATGGCCAGGGCTGTGGTAGCAGCATTTTCATTAAAGGAAAATCACAATGGCATGCAGTCTGGTGCCAGTGCCATTTTATTCATAATTACATGGACAATGGAATTTAGAAAATATAGGCAAATACAACTTGATTGAAATATCATATTTTATACTTTCAAATAATTTGTAGTCATTTGGTAATGTAAAAATTTAATTTCCCACAAGTTACAGTAAATTTCCATTCAGTTCTCATTCAGCATTGTTGAATACTGAATATATATGTGTATATATGTGTATGTATGTATGTATGTGTGGATGCATGCATTCATGTATAAAGAGAAACCATATGTGGTTCTATGTATGTATAATATTTTTACACTTAAAGGGAGAGAGGGAATGCATTGGAGGGAAAGGAACAGAAAAATACACTTCTCTGAATATAACATATTTTATATATTTTACTTTATGTGCACATTTTACATAATTATAATACAAAATTAAATTTTAAAGTCAATTGCTAAATGTCTGAAGCAAAATGAATTATACAAACCAAATTTTGTACTAACTTGGCAGTATAACCACACAGAGAGGAAAATACCAGGTGAATATGAAACAATATTTTAACTGAATAACCCTACTGTGAAATTTCTGAAGGACAAAAAAAGGAAAATTAAAATCTGGAATTGTTTTCAGTAATTACAGTGTTGGTGATAATGTTGATGTTACTATACTGAGTCTGTAGTGTGTGTATTGTGAAATAAAGCAAATGAATAATTACTGTAGTAATATTGAAATACATGTGAAATAAAGAAATAGAATCAAAGAGGTTAAGAAAAGCCCTATAGTTTTGAGTTTCAATTAATTATATGAATTATTATTAGGTTAATTATTAATATACTAAATAATTAAATGACATACAGTTATAATGTGCTTTATATTTATAAAATAAACAAACATTTCTTAGTTCTGAAAACCAAAAAATGTCTAGAAACAAAAACTAATCCAAAGGCAATGAAAAATTCTAGTGCTTAAACTGTGGTTTCTAAATACTATATCCCACAAGGAATAAAGACCTTTCATACAGTCCTGGTAAAGCCAGCATCAGAAATTTAATAGGATGAATGCAAAGAATTTTGTCATATTAGACAGTAAGAAAGATAACAAGGATTATTAGTGTCATGCTAAAAGGACCCAGAAGACAACTTGAAGAGGTTTCTGCTGGACAAAGATAAAATAATTTAAGCATGAATAAAAAAATAACTGTAGTATTTTGAAATATATCAAATACATTTAAATACCATCCACCATCCACTCATCAGAAAAGGTAGTCATCTTCTTTGGAAAAGTCTAAAGAAATAAATTATTTTTTAAATGGTAATTAACCAATTATATATGCTTAGCAAGGGAATACATCAAGCAACTAATCTTTATATATTCTTTCCTATATAACCTGTACTTTTCAATAACCAAATAATTTATGAGGTATGTATTCTCCTTATGGAATTATTCCATCTAGGAATAAACCTACCTAAGGAGGTAAAAGACCTGTACTCAGAAAATAAGACACTAAGGAAAGAAATTGAAGATGACAAAAACAGATGGAAAGATATACCATATTCATAGACTGGAAGAATTAACATTGTTAAAATGACCATACTACCCATGGCAACCTACAGATTCAATGCAATCCCTATCAAAATACCAAGGACATTTTTCAGAGAACTAGAATAAATAATTTTAAAATCTGTATGGAAACACAAAAGACCCCGAATAGCCAAAATGATCTTGAAAAAGAACAACACCACTGGAAGTATCATGCTCCCTGACTTCAGGCTATACTGCAAAGCTAACGTAATCAAAACAGTAGGGTACTGACACAAATACAGACACACAGATCAATGGAACAGGATAATGGAGCCCAGAAATGCATCCCTGCACTTATGGTCAATTAATCTAAGACAAAAGAGACAAGAATATACAATGAAGAAATGACAGTCTCTTCAATAAGTGGTGCTGGGAAAACTGGAGAGCTACATGTAAAATAGTGAAATTAGAACATTTTCTCACACCATATGCAAAAATAAACTCAAAATGGATTAAAGACCTAAATGTAAGACTAGAAATCATAAAATTCCTAGAGGAAAACATAGAAAACACTCTTTGACATAAATCACAGAATTTTTTTTGGATCTGTTTCCTAAAGCAAAGGAAACAAAAGCAAAAATAAGCAAATGGGACCTAACAAAACTTATAAGCTTTTGCACAGGAAAGGAAACCATAAATAAAACAAAAAGACACCCTATGTAACAGGAGAAAATAATTGCAAATGATATGACCAATAAGGGGTTAATATCCAAAATAAATAAACAGTTCATACAACTCAATATCAAAAAACAAACAACCCAATTAAAAAATGGGCAGAATACCTGAATAGACATTTTTCCAAAGAAGACATACAGATGACCAACAGACACATGAAAAGATGTTCAATACCGCATCATCAGAGAAATGCACGTCAAAACCACAATGAAATATCACCACACACCTGCCAGAATGGCAGTCTTCAAAAAGAACACAAGTAACAGATTTTGGTGAGAATGTGGAGAAAAGGGAATCCTCTTACACTACTGATGGGAATGTAAATTGGTGCAGCTGCTGTGGAAAACAGTATGGAGGTTCTTTAAAAAAACTAAAAATAGAACTACCATATAATTCAGCAATTCCACTTCTAGGTATAAGAAAACAAAAACACTAATTCAAAAAGACACATGCACCCCAATGTTCACAGCAGCATTATTTACAATAGCCAATATACAGAAACAATGTAAGTGTCCACAGATAAAGAGGATGTGGATATATATACAATGGAATACTACTCAGCCATAAAAAAAGAAAGGAGTTGTGCCATTTGCAGCAATATGGGTGGAGCTGGAAGGTATTATACTTAGTGAAACAAGTCAGACACAGAAGGAAAAATACTGTATGTTATTTATACACGAAATCTAAAAAAATAAAACAAAGGAATGAATATAACAAAACAGAAACAAACTCACAGATCCAGAGAACAAACTAGTGGTTACCAGTGAGGAGACGGCAGTGGGAGCGACAAGATAAGGGTAGGGAGTTAAGAGGTACAATGTACTAGGTATAATATAAATAAGCTACAAAGATACATTGTACAGCACAGGGACTATAGCCAACATTTGATAATAACTATAAATTGAGTATAATTTTTAAAAATTGTCAGTATGTTGTACACCTGAAACTTATATGATAAAAAAGAATTATTCCATCTAATAAATGAAGAAAAAATACAAGAGAAAAAAATTACAATTTCCAACTGCTGGTGAAATAATAAACTACTAGATCTAGGCAATAAAAGATTAAAAACTACTAACATTAAATGGCAGCCACAAGGTGCATTGCTTATATCTGCCTTCAAAAACACATTTGCCTTTCAGCTGCAAGAAAGAATTGCTAGAAAGGGAAGAGACAGAATAAATTTGTAGGTTAAAAGTAATCTAAAAGCCATATAAGCCAATACTAATAAAAGGATTTTATTTGGACCCTGACTCAAAAATTATTTTACAACCAAACAAAAATTATTTTACAATCAAGGAAATTTTCACATTAATTAAAAATGTGATATATTAAAGAATGATTGTTAAATGTTTGTTGTGGCAATGGTTTTATCATCATGCATTGAGAAAGTACCTCTTATTTTATATAAATATATACAGAGATGGCTACAGAAAAATATTATTTTTCAAAATAATTTGAGACTAAAATTAGGTGTGGTTTGAAACAAGGGTATAGATGAAACAAGATTGGCTGTGAGTTTTTAGTTTTGAAACTGCCTGTATTCTATTGTAAGCATGTTTGAAATTTTCATTTAAAAAGTTTTTTTTTTTAATCTATAATCCATTTTTTTCAGCTGTAGAGTGTCTATTGGTTGCAAGGCACAGGTGCTAAAAATGTGCAAGAATGAATAAAATAAATTCCATAATTTAAATTAGCTTACTACCTGGTAGAGAAGTAATTATGTCCACAATCCTCTATAATCTGAGATAGATTATTTAAAAATGTTATAGCAAAGACCTAAGAGAGCTCAAAGGAGGAAATAATTAATTCTCTTTGGAGATCATATCTGGTAATAACAAGGGCAACATTTAATCTGAGCAAGGAAGAATTTCCAAAAGATGTTACAGCATGCACAAAGAAAGAACACCAAACATTCTTGAAATGGAGATGAGTCCCCTGACTGGACAATATATGTAGCATATTGAGTTAGTTTTGAGTGAGCAGTGGTGAGAGATACCTTTAAATAGGTGTGTAGAATCTCACTGTGTAAAGGCTTGAATGACATATTCGGTCCTTTTTAGTTTGTCATTATCTTGTTATTTTAGTTATGAAGGCACCTTTGTCAGTGAAGGAAGATGAAGTATATTTTGTTTGATTTATAACTCTTCAATATTTAGATATACAGTATGTGGACCTCTACGTGCCCTTATTCCGGGCCTGGGAATGTTAAGGGTAGGCTATGCTGCATAATGGCTTTAACCAGTTCTATTCCTCTACTGAAAAACAATGCTATGATTACTAAAATGAATGACAGACGGTCATTATTATAAATCCATCTTTTCATATATTGTGTATATTTCAGTTATAGTAAATGTCTAAAAATGGAATTGTAAAATAAAAGGGTATATGCATAGTAAATTTGATAGATATTATAAATTTGATACTTTGCCTCGCAAAAGTGTCACTTTTCCCAAACCAATGTGTGTGAGATTGCCCATTTTTCACAGCTTCATCAATGCATACTATAGTAATAGTGTGTTTCTATTTCATTTTTTCCAATCTTATTTCACCGTTTCAATTAGTATCTTTTAAATTGTGAGTGATACCACACATTTTCAAGTTTATAATTGATTTGTATTTCTTTTTCTGTTGGATTTCTCTTTAAAACTTTTGCTCGTTATTTTGGGTTGTTGGTTCTTATATTGTTAATTTCTCTGAGCTCTCTCTATACAATAAGAAAATTAACCCTTTTGCATAATATTTTTGCAATAATCTTTCCAAGTGCATTATTTACCTATTTTCATTATATATTACTTTTTATTTCATAGAAAATGGGATATTTTTATTTGTTTTACTTTCGAATAGTATGTTTATTTACCTTTGTCAGTGTGTGTGTGTAAGTGGTAAAAACACTTAATATCAATCTATCCTTTTATCAAATTTCAAGTATACAATACTGTACTGTATTGCAGTCATTGTTATATACATACATTAGACCTCCAGAACTCAGTCATCTCCATCACTGAATCTTCATATTCTTTGACCAGATCTCCCCATTTCCCTCTCCCCTGGTTCCTGGAGGCCACCATTCTGCTCTCTGCTTCTATGAGTTTAACTACATTAAATTCTACATATAAATGAGATCATACAATATTTATTTGTCTTTTTGTCTTTCTGAGTCTGGCTTACTTCACTTAGCATAATGTCCTCCAGGTTCATCAGTGTTGTCTCAAATGGCAGTATTTCCTTAATTTTTTAGGGCTGAATAATATATACATATAGATGTGTAGACAGACAGATAGTTAGAGATGGATATATATTATTACATTTTCTTTATCCATGCCTCCATTAACAAATATTAAGGGTGTTTCCATATCTTTGCTACTGTGAATAATGTTCCAGTAAACATGGAAGAGCAAGTTAAACATATTTATTTTTAGGAAAAGTTTTTGAGTCTGTTCATTTCATGTTCATTATAGTAATGCCATATTCATATTGCAGGATTTATTTGGCTGTCCTCCTAGTGACAGATTTTTAATATGTTTTGGAATTTTGGTTTATAGACATTTTTTGAATAGGGGGTTATTTCTGTGTGTGTGTGTGTGTGTGTGTGTGTGTACTAACCTCTCTCTAGTGTTTTTGCAATTGCTATCAGTCCATCCATTTTGGACCCCAGGCAGACAGGGGTCATATATTTAAAAGCATCTACACATTGGGGATGTCATCAATCATCAAGCCAGAAAGCAACTTATGATTTACTTCCTAGTCATGTGGTTGTACCCATATCTTCTAAAGATTCTCTTTTCATGAAACATGATGCAAGAAGTCCTAGCTGAAGTTCTGCTATAGATGCTCTTATTCCCTCTTACCCTCAGTAACTGAACTCCTGGCCATATCAGTCTGTTTTCTTACCCAGAACCTGGTAGGCTGGTGGGCTGATGACTTTATGCTGCTTATCACTTTCAGTTTCTGTGTCATGGAGACATTTATCTTACTTTTGAGCGTGACTACACCTTTTAGATTTCCTCATTCTACATATTATCTATATGCCATAGGTATAGAGCAGAGGGTGGGTGCCTTGGAAAATTTATAATGCCACCGTGACTAGAAATCTTATTATTTTTTTTCACTCAACAATATCTTACGAACACCTGTTTATTTTATTCACACTCTTAATAGCTTTAATGGATGCATAATATATCATCTTTAGGGGCTGAAGAATATACCAAAGTGTAGACAGGCCATTGCTACATAACAAATGTTTTACTGATGAATAGTTAGCTTACATAAAATATTTTTCTATTACACATATTATAATTAACATGTACAAACATATACATTTGCCTCCCTGTCAGATTTTCTTGGAAAATTTTCTTTTAATGTAGGTGCTGAGTTATTAGAGAACTAGCAAATGTCTCTAGGGAGAAACTATGAACATCTGATTTATATGTGGCCACGACCTAAACCCAGTTAGATAATTTCTGATTCCACACCTTCCATAAGCAAAGCATTCAGTCATAATCCCCCATTACTTCTCTTCCATCAATCCAACTCACCACAAAGCCCCTTGACATAATTAGAATTATACATGGCTGTATATGACAGGAAAAAACAAGAGTGATTTAAACAATATAGTTTATTTCTCATTCTCTCACATACAATTACTCCATGCTTGATATTCCACTTCATGAGGGTTTTGGACTCAGGCTTTTTCCAACTCCCTATTTCTCCATCCTCAGGATATGGCCCTTGACCTCACAATCCTATATGATTGTTAGAGATCCAGCCTCATGATTTGGAAACAGGATGGAAAACAGAATTAAAAAGTGTCAATGTACATGCATCAATGCTCGGAAGATTTCTTAGAGGCCCACACAAAACATTTCCACTTACATATCATTTGGCAGAAAGTGTACGTGGCTAATTGATAAGGGACAGAGAAATGGACTCTTTATTCAGCTTGGCATGTGCCTAGCTAAAAACTGGAGGTTGTATTCCCAAGGAAGAAAAAGAACAACAGATATTAGGTTAGTCTCTTCCATATACCCAAATGAAAATCCTAAATATAAAAGCTTTAATGAGAATGAGTAAGTCTCTCAATCTAAGGTTTTTTATTGGCTTGGGACTGCTCCAAAGAGTCACATGTCAGAAGGGAGGAGCCATTAATACACAGTCATCCAAAACTGTTTTTCTGTAATATCTCAGTTTTTCATCAAATCTTCAGAGATGATTTCCTTATGCTCTAATACAGGGGATACTGAATTACTCATGCATTGTGTTTGAATTACCTCTACTTGAAGTAGAAAGGTAAAAAAAAAATGATGATAAAACTCCTTGTGTCTTTCAACAATGTAACTAATGCTTTGACTGTCTACAGCCAACACACAGCACTGTTTCTGGTTAGAACAAACACACACGATATAAATTCTTTGAATAAAAAAAAGTGTTAAGACACACAAGGGTCTTAGAAGTGACAAAACGAAAGGAGAGTGAAATCTGCTGGATCATTTGCATGGCTTGAGGGTCCTCCTCCTCTGGTGTCCAAGCAGTAAATCTGTGGTAAGGGAGTCCAGTGGCAGCAAAATAGAAATGAGAAACAAAACTTGGGTTCTAATGAGGAACACATCAGAAAGAGGCGTGATCACTCTACAGGAGCACAGAGGGAGGAAAGGCATTCCGCACGGTCAAGACAAAGATGGAATAAGTGTGGGATTAAGAGGAATAAACGAAACAAGCAGGGAGTCTAGGAAATCTGAAATGAAAAGTGAGTTTTGACCATGATTTCTGGAGGGACACAAAGAGGGTAAGGAGGGGCCTTGAGGGTCAGCCTGTACATATTTAGTCGGTTATAATAAGGGAAAATTGCTTCCTCATTGCACGGCTGGGAATGATGTTGATCATTTTTTTCTCCCTTTTAGATAACTGCATGGGAGTTATAATTGGTATGGGGAAGCATGGGCAGCACAGTTCAGACCCTTGCTCAACGGGAAAACCCTAGAGGCATGTGCCACGCTGGATGATAATGACAGCTGTGACTATCAAATCATGCAGCCAGGCTTCCAGAGGAGATGGGGTTGACCCCAGAGACCAGACGGGTTACGTCTAGGTCTCCTAGGAGAGGAATGAAGAACTCTTTTCCTGAATTGGCTGTAAAAATGAGGTTTATTTAACAGGTGTGGAGAAGCTGAAAGAAAAAATATATATATATACACACACACACATATACAGTAGTATATTTTTAAAGATAAAATTATTCTTTCAGAGGAGATTAGGAAAATGATTCCTAGAGACTTGATAGTATATTTAATAGGAATTTCACTAGTTTGACATAAATATCTTTTTTGGTCTTTTTTTAATTAATTAATTAATTAATTAATTAATTAAATTGGCTGTGTTGGATCTTTTTTGCTGTGCGCGGGCTTTCTTTTTAGTTGCAGTGAGTGGGGGCTACTCTTCATTGTGGTGCACGGGCTCCGCATTGCCGTGGCTTCTCTTGTTGCGGAGCACGGGCTCTAGGTGCGTGGGCTTCAGTAGTTGCAGCACATGGGCTCAAAAGTTGTGGCTCACGGGCTCTAACGCGTAGGCTCAATAGTTGTGGCGCACAGGCTTAGTTGCTCCGTGGCATGTGGGATCTTTCTGGAGCAGGGATCAAACCTGTGTCCCCTGCATTGGCAGGCAGACTCTCAACCACTGCGCCGCCTAAGAAGCCCTGGTCTTTTCTTATTGTACAAACCAAGAACCCAAATGTGGCTTCCTTTTTTTACTCAAATGTCTTAAAATTTTAGTAACAAACATAGACAAGTATAGGTCTTAAGCATAAAGCACAAACCTCTGGTATTTCCCAGTTATCTGGCTGCTATTATGAGTATACCAGTAGGCTAACAGTATTAGAAAACAATCTTTGCATCATAAATAAACAACTTCAGGATGAGAAAAACTTTCCTTTGGCTTTATCTAAATTGTCTAAGTCACGAATTAGTTTATATGAAGGCTTCCACTGTTTTACCAAGTACACTCCAAACATGCAAGTACATAAGGTTCTGATAGAAACCACCCTGGTTTGTTGCTGCACTCAGAAATTTAGACCTTGATTAGCCAACTTTACAGAAGCTGGCTTGATCCCAGTGGATTTTGTCAGATAATGCTAGCAGCTGAAATATCTGTAAAGAGTCACCAAAAAAATTTCACCTTTTAAAGGTGATAATATAATCCATATGTCTTTTAGTTCTGTAACACCCTTGCTCTCAAGATGAAACTCAGCACTGAATTCCTGGAGAGATGTGGCTTGTCTACACTGTACAATGCTATATACCACTTTTCCTTTTAAAAGCATGGAGACTAGCCACTGTAGGTCCCAAATGCTTAACACTAATACTATCAGATTCGGTAAATCTCTATGGAACTCATAAAATAACATTTCACATGAAGAAATCAGTTAGGGTTCCTGAACATTTGGGAAATAATCAAATTTCAGTTCATGCGGCTTTCCACTATACTTAAAATTATAGACATTTGACCTTTGGATTAATCTCGCTCTCTCAGCAGACATCCTAAACTGGAGTGAGACTGTCTCCTTATCTATGTTACAGGATATTTTATCGCTTAAAAAAATGAGTACTGACTTGCTACAATCTAACTTGTTTACAGATCCTCACATGAATACCTGGAACTCTGAAGTGATTTGGCTTTCAACAGATTTGCCTCTACGGCGATACCAAGATTACTGCAGGTAATTTGGTGCAGTACAGTAGCTTTTTAAATACCCCTTTTTGATGAAGGTAAGACCTTAATGAATGTCACTGTTCCTTCTCACATTCACTGAAGGCTTACTTTGGCTGGGCACACGGTTAGGTTCTGCATACTCTGTGGGGAGGCACAGGAAACAGAGGTCACGGAGCACCTAGGGTGGGGCTGGGGTCCACAAAGATCTGAGACAGAGTCTAGAACTCAATTTAGTCTTAAAGAAAGGTAGGGCTTTGAAGAGAGTCGAAAAGAAAAGAGGCCATTTCAAGATCCGCATAAGCAGAATGGGATATTCCAGCCATATTCAAGGAATGGTAAAGAGTTATTCTTGAGATGGTCCTACGACATGGTCCTTGGGATCTGAGAACATTTAAAAAATATAATATATCATCTTTAGGGGCTTCAAGTAAAGTAAAAAAGAAGGGATGTTGTCTGTGTTTATATTGGGAAGATTGAAGTTGCTTCCTGAAAGAGCTGCAATGTGCAGTGCCCACCACGGAACATGAGGCAGGATGTGTTAAAGCAGGCATCACAGTTGGCTAAAAGGCGGCCACACCTGAATGAAAAGGGTAGAAAGATTATGAGAATAAGGGAGAGGACACCAGCTAGACTGACCTTTAAGAAGGTTCCCTACCACAGATATGCAAGTGTAAGTAGGCTGCCTATTAAGGAGATCATTAGCTCTCTTTGACATATGGTAGTTCATGTAGAAAATATTGTCACCCACTCAATTCCATATTTTAAAAGTGTGGGTTTAGAATATGTGATTATAACATTACAGTAATTATTTCCTATCAAATTAACGTTGTGTCAGAAATATAGAAATCAAGTATCTGCTTAATTTGATAATACCAACTTTCATACAAGAAGCTCAAGCTATAGCTAAATTTAATTTCATTTATTTTTTATGAATCTACTTTGGAGCACAAATAATGATGGATTTAGTGACCTCTAAATGAGAACACTGGATAAGAAAAATTTCAGCAATATACGTTAAATGAAGAGTTTGGTTTTACTTAGGAACTCATCTCATGGAATCAGATCTCATTAACAGTCATTAATGATGAATTAATTCCTAGGATATTCCCAAATAAATTGACAATTCCTTTGTCCACTTGTGTCTCCATCTTACTCAGGGGTTAGCAAAGAAACTAGTGAGGCCAAAGACAATAAAAGGACCTATGTTCGGGATTAGGGTTACATTCAAGAGGCAGGATATACCTGACTCCCAGTGAAAGTGGAATTAGATTCAAACTTTTAAGAATTCGTTGTTCAGCTCACTGTGCACTCACTGGAGAGCCAAAAAGTCTGTCACAGAAATGAGTGCAAAAGTAAATGTCGTCCTTCTCTTTCTGACTTACTTCACTATGTATGACAGATTGTAGTTCTATCCACCTCATTACATATAGCTCCATCTCATCCCTTTTTATAGCTGAGTAATATTCCATTGTATATATATGCCACATCTTCTGTATCCATTCATTTGTTGATGGGCATTTAGGTTGCTTCCATGTCCTGGCTATTGTAAAGAGTGCTGCAATAAACATGATGGTACAAGTTTCTTTTGGGATTATGGTTTTCTTTGGGTATATGCCCAGGAGTGGGATTACTGGATCATATGGTAGTTCTATTTGTAGTTTTTTAAGGAACCTCCAAATTGTTTTCCATAGTGGCTGTACCAACTTACAGTCCCACCAACAGTGCAGGAGAGTTCCCTTTTCTCCACACCCTCTCCAACATTTGTTGTTTCCAGACTTTGTGATGATGGCCATTCTGACCAGTGTGAGGTGATACCTCATTGTGGCTTTGACTTGCATTTCTCTGATGATTAGTGATGTTGAGCATCTTTCATGTGTGTGTTGGCCATCTGGATGTCTTCTTTGGAGAAATGTCTATTTAGGTCTTCTGCCCATTTGTGGATTGGGTTATTTGCTTTTTTGGTATTCAGCTTCATGAGCTGCTTGTATATTTTGGAGGTTAATCCTTTGTCTGTTGTTTCATAGGCAATTATTTTTTCCCATTCTGAGGGTTGCCTTTTAGTCTTGTTTATGGTTTCTTTTGCTGTGCAAAAGCTTTTAAGTTTCATGAGGTCCCATTCGTTTATTCTTGATTTTATTTCCATGATTCTAGGAGGTGGGTCAAAAAGGATGTTGCTTTGATGTATGTCAAAGAGTGTTCTGCCTATGTTTTCCTCTAGGAGGTTTATAGTGTCTGACCTTACATGTAGGTCTTTAATCCATTTGGAGTTTATTTTTGTGTATGGTGTTAGGAAGTGTTCTAATTTCATTCTTTTACATGTTGCTGTCCAATTTTCCCAGCACCACTTATTGAAGAGGCTGTCTTTTTTCCATTGTATACTCGTGCCTCCTTTGTCAAAGATAAGGTGCCCATATGTGTTTGGGCTTACTTCTGAGTTCTCTATTCTATTCCATTGATCTTCCTTTCTATTTTTGTGCCAGTACCATACTGTCTTGATCACTATGGCCTTGTAGTATAGTTTGAAGTCAGGAAGCCTGATTCCACCAACTCCATTTTTCCTTCTCAAGATTGCTTTGGCTATTCGGGGTCTTTTGCATTTCCATACAAATCGTAAGATTTCTTGCTCTAGTTCTGTGAAAAATGCCATTGGTAATTTGATCGGGATTGCATTGAATCTGTAAATTGCTTTGGGTAGTACAGTCATTTTCACGATGTTGATTCTTCCAACCCAGGAACATGGTATGTCCCTCCATCTGTTTGTGTCGTCTTTGATATCTTTCATCAATGTCTTAAAGTTTTCTGCATACAGATCTTTTGCCTCCTTAGGCAGGTTTATTCCTAGGTATTTTATTCTTTTGGTTGCAATGGTGAATGGGAGAGTTTCCTTAATTTCTCTTTCTGCTCTTCCATTGTTAGTGTATAGGAATGCAAGAGATTTCTGTGCATTAATTTTGTATCCTGCTACTTTACTAAACTCATCAATGAGTGCTAGCAGTTTTCTGGTAGAGTCTTTAGGGTTTTCTATATATAATATCATGTCATCTGCAAAGAGTGACAATTTTACTTCTTCTTTTCCAATTTGGATTCCTTTAATTTCTTTTTCTTCTCTGATTGCTGTGGCTAACACTTCCAAAACTATGTTGAATAACAGTGGTGAGAGTGGACACCCTTGTCTTGTTCCTGTTCTTAGAGGGAATTCTTCCAGTTTTTCTCTGGAAGAGAATAACTTTGATATTCCAAATATTGTATGCTAACTCACATATACGGAATCTAAAAATGGTACTGATGAACTCAGTGACAAGAACAAGGAAGCAGATACAGAGAATGGACTGGAGAACTCGAGGTATGGGAGGGGGCGGGGGGTGAAGGGGAAACTGAGAAGAAGCGAGAGAGTAGCACAGACATATATATACTACCAACTGTAAAATAGTCAGTGGGAAGTTGTTGTATAACAAAGGGAGTCCAACTCGAGGATGGAAGATGCCTTAGAGGACTGGGGCAGGGAGGGTGGGGGGGACTCGAGGGGGGGGCGTCAAGGAAGGGAGGGAATATGGGGATATGTGTATAAAAACAGTTGATTGAACCTGGTGTACCCCCAAAAAAACAAAAAAACAAAAAAACAAAAAAAAACAAAAAAAACAAAAAATATAAATCAAGTTTCAGCGACTGTACAAGGGACTATTTCTTGTGAGTATATAAACAGCATTGTTAGAGTTAAACATTAGCAAAGTCATGCAATATCTTGATGTTAATGTCTTAGCATTGAATAGATGTTCAGTTATACATTCATATATTTAGAACACAGGTTGCAAAGAAATGTATAAATTTAAATAATTTCTTGTCTTTGATTTATTGACCACCATTATTCTAAAGCAACTTCGAAGACATATCTTAAAAAAAATTCTGGACTATAAAAAAAAAAAAAAAGTAAATGTCGTTGCAACTTGGAAGACTGGCTTCTTAGCAACACCTGCTCATTACAGAATTAACACTGAAAAGCTTATAAATAATAGCAAAAAACCTTATTAATATGTTAACATGAAAATTAATAAATAATAATTTAAATCTTTAACCATTTAAAGATCTGTTAAACATTTTGTAGAACCATTTTAAACCTATGCAGCATAGTGTCAATTGCTTTTAATAAAGCCAGGTGATTTGAAAGATAGCCAATTACTAAAAGCTGTGAGATTAGCAGAGCTGCTAGCACCATTAGGTTTGGCTCCTACATCCCTTTCTGAATTGCTATAGCTGTTGTTTGCTACTCATTATTCCTGAATACTCTCAACCTGTTTCTCTCTCCCTCTTGTTCAAATCATCCCTGAGTCATCACTTTTATTTCTTCTTTTGAAGGTGACTCAAGTCCCATCCATTCTTTGGTGTCAATCTCAATCTTCACCTCCTCCAGGAATCTTTTCAGGATGCTCCACCCTGCAAGCAGCTGCAACAGAGCCTTCCTGGTCTGCAAAGCCTATTTGTGATCTGTCTATGAAATTTGCTGACTTGTTTTTCAAGAGCAAGGTCAGAACCAGTCTTTCCTACTTCCCCGTACATTAATTTTGCACTTACTTAACTTTGATATTCCATGCATTACTTTAGCTTTTTTATTTATTGATTCATCTGAAAATAAATGCTGCACTATCTATACATCCAATGACTTGAAGATGGGAAATAGTAGTTATTTTTTCCTATTTTGAATACAAATAACCCAAAATTTTTAAAAAGTAAAAACATTTAAGCTAATTCCACTTATATCAGTATACTCCAGTTCGTTCCTCACCAGACAAGATGAAAACATTCTAGGTTTCTGTCTGTGTTTTTATACATGAAAATCAGCACATGACTTGTCATTTTAGAGCAAGGGATGGCAAACTACAAATTTCATGAGCCAGGTCCAGCCCACCACCTATTTTTGTAAATAAATTATTATTGGGACAAATCCACACATACGCATTTATCTATTTTCTATGGCTGATTTTGTGCAACAACAGCAGAGACTGTATGGCCTGCAAACCATATTTACAATCGGGCCACTTATAAAATTAGCCAATCCCTTTTCTATGGCAACGTAGGAACCACTGCAGATCTTCTAATCTGATACAAAGAAACAGGGATACCTGAAGAAGTGGTTGATTAAAGAGCTGTGGTAGGGAAAACACAAGATAAGCATGGAGCATTATATGGTAGCAATACATGAAGAAGTGCTCCGAAAAGGATGGGGCCATATCAAAAGGACATAGGAACCAGCTTGAAAGAGCTCCCCATGGTCAAAGCTGGAACAATTTGAGGCACAAAATAAGTAATGATAGTACTGGATTATAATCCTTAGAATAAAAATTTTTGTCATAAATGAGCCCACATTGATATAAATAAATAAATACATGTAGAAGAAATGAGGGAAATAGAAAATCACCAGTAGAATCCCACAACAGCAGGTGCAGGAAAGACCCACCAATGGATGCTAAAATTAGTGACTGAAAATTTAAGGAGAAACAGCATATGTGCATGGTCGCACAGTATTTCCCCCAAGATGTTTGTTAATTTCAAACAGGAAACTAATAACAATATAGAAACCTGGCAGACACCACCTTAACCAAGTAATCAAGGTTAACATCACCAGTAAAAAGACATAAAGACATCATTTAACCCTTTGATAAGATGCACTGAGAAGTGCACACCACCTCTGTGGTTTTCTTGCTAAAAACACAATCTCAATCTAATTATTAAAAAATATCAGACAAACCCAAAATGAGTGACAGTCTACAAAGATAAGTAACAAGTAGTCTTCAAAAAAGCCAAGGTCATGAAGGACAAAGAAAGATAGATGAACTGTCACTGATTGGAAGATATTAAGGAGACAACAAATAAATGCAATGTGGGATTCTATATTGTATCCTGGAATAGAAAAAGGACATAGTGGAAAACTGGTGAAAGATGAATAGAATCTTTAGTAAATTAATAGTATTGTTACAATGCTAGTTTTTTAAATTTGTGCTTGAGTTACAGAAAATATAAATATTAGTGGAAACTTGGTAAAATTTATCATGGACCCTCTATACTATTTTTGCAAATTTTCTATAAGTTTAAAATTATTTCAAAATAAGAAGTGAAAAAATGTGTTGGCAAAAAGAAAAAGCATAATTTTCTGATTAAGAGAATAATAGAAACACAATGTGTTATCTTTTTTAGTGACAACAGTTTCAGGTTACAATATTTAGGTTAATAAAATCTCCAGAAACTTATTGCTGTGGCTGTTGAATTATTTTTAGGTAGAAGGAGTTTCTTTGACTTTCACATACTCACAGAGTTTTAGCCTAGGAAAGCAAAAGAAATCTTAATTGAGTTGAAAAGGAGAAGGGCGTGCCAGGATCACACCAGACTAGAAGGCCCTCATCCCTGGCGGTCCTCACAACCAGATACTCCCCGCATGTCCTGACTGTATGAAAACCACGGACCCGGAGATGGAGCAGCTGGAGGCAGGCTGGGCTGTGAAGGCCTTAGGGTTCCTTCCCCTTCCTTTCCCCGTGGAAGAGAAATTTTCTCTTTCTTGTACTCGCAAGAAGGACCTGGTGTCTGTGTGTGCCTTATGGAAATCACAGTTACTATTTTAGAGGCATATCTTATGTTGGAATAAGGACTACAGAAAGTGAGAATGGGTCATATGCTAAAACACTAATTAGAAAAGGGGAAAAACTCTTACTCTATTTTAAAGGATAAATTCTTATATAAACTATATGATTTTTTTCTAACTTTATATTAAAATTGGAAAGAGTTTAGAAGCAAAACACATTATATTAATTTCAATCATTTGGCCCAACACCCTGCTAGTCATATTGAAAAAAAATTTATAAAGCACATTATCTCTGTCCTCAAAATGCTTGCCATCTTTGGAGGCAACAAATGAACTCTCAAGAAATAAGAAAAGTTTAGGGAAAAAAATGTAACAATGAATACAAATGGGATAGATATTTAGAAAGATGAAGATACCGGTTAAAAGTAACAGTTAACATGAATGTCATGGGGAAGATGAGAGTTAATCTGCTTCTTGAAAGAGGATAATAATATTACCAAAATGTTGCCTTTGCTCTAAAGATTAAGTAAGATACTACAGGAAAGAAAGTTAAGTCATATCCTTAAAAAAATACATTTTTAAATGTCCAGGTATATTAAAAGCCTGAAAGTGAAAAAATACTATTTTAAATTATTGGAACAAAATATAATAAAATATCCTACTTTAAACAAGGCACAAAGTCCCCAAAAGTAAAAAAACAAAAATACATTTAAGTAAATGAAAAAAAATTAACGTCTTGATCAAAAGACTCCATAAACGCTGTTAGGGAAAAAAAAAATCAAACAACAGATTGGGAGAAGACATCAGCAATTAATTGAAGTGAGAAAAAAATCAAGACTAGGTATTATTATACCTCAATTAAAAAAGAATATGTAAATAATTCAGGAGGCCCATGAGCTTGAATGAAAACAAATTTACATCTTTATCATCACCAAGCTCTAACTAAAATTTTAGGGGTTTCTTTTACTATCAATGTAGACAACAAACGAGAGTGGCATGAGTCATACCTGGGACTGCTGAAATTAGACTTTATAGACTGTCTTTATGTAACATTATGTTGTTGCAGACACACAGAAATGCTGTTTACTCTCATCACTTCCTCCAAATTAGAGTATACACTACCAAATCTTATCATTTAATCTCTTAATGAAAAATGATACATGTTGCTATATTACAATTAGCTTTTTAATATACTGCTGGCTGTTGCTTTAATATAATTGAGTTGCTTTGTAATCCTATGTATTTTATTAAGGAAAATTGAAAATGTACCCTTAAAAAGAGACCATTAACTTTGCAAGGCTACCAAAGGAGCCTATGGCACAGCAGAGGTTAAGAACCACTGAGCTGTGTTGATGTGAATAGGACGTTATAACAATGATGGAAGAAAACAGCCAGTGTGAAAATGATGTATGTACAATAAGGTATGATTGTATGAACTTTTGTGAAAATCACTTGAAATATTATATATTTTTCATGAAATCGTGTTCATGCATAAGAATCTATGTAAATATAAAGAGTTACAATAAATCCATGAAAGTTTTTGCCCCTAAGAATGGAGGGGGGGGGTGCGCATAGGATAAAAGTGGGTGGATTTAAAAAAGACTTCATATTTAGCTGTAACATTTTATTTGTTTAATTTTTTTACAAATGAAAGAAAACATGTCATTTTTAACAACTATAAATTTGGGGTTATGAATACACTGGTGGTTGTGCTTTCGAATTTTTTAAAGATCTCAAAATTTTAATAAACTCTTAGAAATTAATTCAAAATAAGATACAGTATTGTAAAGCATTTTGCACGGTTCCTAATATAAACATGAGGTTTATGTGAAAAGTTGTAAACATTTCATAATTTTTAGGCATTTCTACTGTTGTAACTAAAGATTTAAAAAAGTGTTTGCTGAAAACTATAAAACATTGATAAAGGAAATTGAAGATGATTCAAAGCAATGGAAAGTCATCCCATGCTCCTGGATTGGAAGAATTAATATTGTTAAAATGGCAATACTACCCAAAGCAATCTACAGATTTAATGTGATCCCTATCAAATTACCCATGACATTTTTCTCAGAACTAGAAAAAATAATCCTAAAATTTATATGGAAGGACAAAAGACCCAGAATAGCCAAAGCAATCCTGAGGAAAAAGAACAAAGCTGGAGGCATAACCCTCCCAGACTTCAGACAATATGATAAAGCTACCATAATCAAAACAATGTGGTATTGGCACAAAAACAGACATACGGATCAGTGGAACAGAACAGAAAGCCCATAAATAAACCTACACACCTACAGTCAATTAATCTTCAACAAAGGAGGCAAGAATATACAATGGAGAAAGGACAGTTTCTTCAGCAAGTGGTGTAGGGAAAGCTGTACAGCCACATGTAAATCAATGAAGTTAGAACACTCCCTCATACCATACACAACAGTAAACTCAAAATGCGTTAAAGACTTAAAAAAATATAAGACATGATACCATAAAACTCCTAACAGAGAACATAGGCAAACCATTCTCTGACATAAATCAGATAGCAATGTTTTCTTAGGTCAGTCTCCCAAGGCAAAAGAAATAAAAGCAAAAATAAACAAATGAGACCTAATGAAATTTGTAAGCTTTTGTACCGCAAAGGGAACCATAAACACAAAAAGACAACCTATGTCATGGGAGAAAATATTTGCAAGTGATGCAACTGACAGGGCTTAATTTCCAAAATGTACAAACAGCACATACAGCTCAATATCAAAAAAACAACCCAATCAAAAAATGGGCAGAAGACCTAAATAGACATCTTTCCAAAAAAAGACATTCATATGGCCAAGAGGCACACGAAAAGATGCTGAACATCACTAATCATTAGAAAAAAGCAAATCAAAACTGCAATAAGGTATCACCTCACATCAGTCAGAATGGCCATCATCAAAAAGCCTATAAGTAATAAATGCTGGAGAGGGTGTGGAGAAAAGGAAACCCTCCTAAACTGTTGGGGGGAATGTAAATTGGTGCAGCCACTGTGGAAAACAGTATGGAGTTTCCTTAAAAAACTGAAAACTGAAACTTCATGATCCAGCAATCCCAATTCTGAGGATGTATCTGGAAAAGACAAATACTCTAATTCAAAAAGATACATGTACCCAATGTTCACAGCAGCACTGTTTACAACAGTCAAGACATGGAAGCAACCTAAATGTCCATTGACAGATGACTGGATAAGAAAATGTGGTATATATATGTGTGTGTGTGTGTGTATGTGTGTGTGTGTGTGTGTGTATGTGTGTGTGTGTGTATATATATATATATATATACACACACATATATAATGGAATATTACTCAGCCATAAAAAGGAATGAAATAATGCCATTTGCAGCAACATGGATGGACCTAGAGATTATCATACTAAGTGAAGCAAGTCAGACAAAGACAAATATCAGATGATAGCACTTATACATGGAATCTTAAAAAATGATACAAATGAACTTATCTGTAAGACAGAAACAGACCCACAGACATAGAAAACAAACTTATGGTTACCAAAGGGGAAAGGGGAAGGAGGGATAAATTAGGAGTCTGGGATTAACATGTACACACTACTATATATTAAATGGATAAGCAACAAGGACCTATTGTATGGCACAGGGAACTATATCGACAGCTTGTAATAATCTATAATGGAAAAGAATCTGAAAAATAATATATGTGTATTTATAGCTGAATCACTTTGCTACATACCTGAAACTAACACACCATTGTAAATCAACTATACTTCAATTTTTAAAAATTCAAAATAAAAAGTGTTTGGAAAGCAAAAGGGAAAAAGGTTGGTTTTTCAGCTGGGGAAAACTGCAGGAGTAAAGGCACCCTAAAAAAGGAACATGTTGGGTTTCCTAGGTGGTGCAGTGGTTAAGAATCCGCCTGCCAATGCAGGGGACACATGTTCGATCCCTGCTCCAGAAAGATCCCATGTGCCACAGAGCAACTAAGCCCATGTGCAACAACTATTGAGCCTGCGCTTTAGAGCCCGTGAGCCACAACTATTGAGCCTGTGTGCCACAACTACTGAAGCCCATGCGCCTAGAGCCCATGCTCCACAACAAGAGAAGCCACAGCAATGAGGAGCCCACGAAACACAACAAAGAGTAGCCCCCGCTCGCCACAACTAGAGAAAGCCCATGTGCAGCAACGAAGACCCAACACTGCCAATAAATACATAAATAAATAATTTTTTTTTTAAAGGAGCATGTCAAGAGTTAATGAGAAGTTGTCGGCAGTCTCATGCAGCAATACTCCATGCTGGAATTGTTTCTATGAACTCTTTGTCTTTCTGGTTCATGACCCATAACATAAAGCTCTGAATTTCCAATTATTCATTACATGGGCAAAACCAGTCCTGGGAGACCCAGAAGCCCAGCGCAGACCTTGGTGATGTGATGGGTAACTGAGCTTCTTAGTGAGGGTCTGCAGAGTAAGGCAGTGCTAGTGCCAACTCCAGAGGAAGCTCATCAAACAGACTTCCTCACCAAACATGAGTTGCTGTCTTTGAAAGGACTCTGGCTGAGGATGGAGGACCCCAATGCAGCATGTTGCTAAGCAAGATGAAATAACTTAGAGAAGAATTTGTATAAAGAGCGCTTGGTTTGATGCGGAAGGCAGACAGTGTATGTTAGTGAAGGTCTGAAAAATAGTCACTCCAGCTTTCTTTCTTTTTTCTCATTGCAGGTTGTTTCTCAAAGAGGCATGCCAAAGAAGGATCTGCAACTTAATAAGACAGGAAATACTGTATAATGTATCCTCCTCAGGAGCGTTACAATATATATTTGAATATTAAAGTCTCTGAGGAGTCCTATTTCCTTCTTCAACCCAGCATCTCTCCCAAACTGATAACTAACATCTCACAGAACTTATATTCTAAGGAGATAATTTTGGAAACATTTTTCTAATGTTTCAAAAAATCAAAACGACTTCAGCTATTTTTTGTGGGGGGGGGGCAGAAATTTCATAAACATCCAGTTTACGCTTGAAGCATGACACTGAAAGATGATTATACACACATTAGAGTACATAAAGCTGCATGAACGCCCAAAGCAGCAGGTTATCTCAGAGGTTTGGTCATTGTCAAAAGTCTCTTTATGGTTTATGATCCTGTCAGAAACCCTCCGTTTTCCCATATGTACATATATGGTACTCTTTCCTTCCAAGTTAATTGTGCTATAAATAATTTCTTCTTATCTGCATATCGATTACAAGGTAATGAATGCCACTTCATATCATGTGAAATACAAATCAAGCCCTAGACCCCATGAGATAATTTTCTTGGCCAAACTCCCAGGCCCTGTACTTGGGATGAACTTCAATTGTGTCTCTAGGGTTAGTGAGTGTTATGTTTCTAAGTGATGATCTGTTTATTTCATGCCACATTTGCAAGCTGTCTTTTCCTCAAATGTACCATTAAGCTTTATATTGAGATTTTTTTAAGGTGTTCAATTCCCTTTATTTTTGTAAATGTTCTTTATTCAAATTTATCTCAATGTACAATTTGTTCATACCTAATCTCTCTAGAGAGCTTTGATGCTGTGCTTTCCCTACAGGGGGCTTGCAGGAAAAAAAAAATAGCAGTAAAATTCACAGTTGACAAAGGCAAAGTTTCTTCTTCCCAACCGTTAACATGCTTGCGCCAGTGAAAATGATGGCTTGCTTGCAGATGAACGAAAAGAGACTTCTCACTCACTGACTTTCCTCTTTGTATAAAGTCACATACCTGTGTCAGTTCTTTCTGGATATGCTAGTACAGTCTCTTCATTCCTTAAATAAAACTTGGGGGGTCAATTTCACATTGGAAATTTATTTGATATCAGTGAGAGAAATATTTCCATCTGAAAGATATTATCTTTGAGATTGAGTCAGATTCCATGCTGAGAAAAGGATCAAGGAAGTATAACAACTGTTGAAGAAATGAAACTCAATGTGTAAAATATTTTGAAACATAGAAGCGGCATACAGTGAAGGTGAAAGATTGGAAAGAGCATTTCCTTTGACAATTTTGAATAGCTATATCTCTATTTCAGTGCTAAAATACTCTGTGTATTTCCTTAATAATCATTTTTCCAATATCGGTGCATAAATAATTTCCTCCTGAAGGATAAAGATAGGCACTAAAAATTATATTTGTAATATTAAACTCAACTATTTTACCCTGAAATTCAAACCACATGTGACTCAAAGGGATTTCAATTATTTTCTTAGATCTGGAAGTTTCCTTTTGGTTACCAGACTCTGACCTTTTTTCCCCTTAGACACAAAATTATACATTTAACAAAAAAAATTCACACCCTAAATCCACCAAGGTCTATGCAAATGGAAAACTTTGAAAATAGTAGGTTTGGGGACAGAACATGTTTCCAATCACTCTACATATCATATTCCTTTGCTGTTCACAAAGACAGGTATCAGCAATGCTGTTAAATGAGAAGAAAGTCTTAATTGCAGGATCCCTCTGCAAGGCCGTATTTTACACTCACCTCTTGAGACAGCACTCGGCTTCTGACAGAGGACCCCAATACACTTGAGCCATGAATGATTTCCTTCCGAAATATGCCAAAGCAAGATGAAATACTGAGAAAAGTAAACCCAAAGGATACTCAAAACACATAATCACTGAGGGAAAATAATATTTTGTTAAACTGAGGATCCACAAACGTGACAGGAACTTTCATATTTTCATGGTTGAGCTCAGCTGCAACCTTGTGGTTTTTGACGCTCTCATTAAAACACATCATCGAAACTTACAACTATTTTCATCTTCTTTTATTCTATTTAACTACAAAGATTTCAGGTTCTAATTGTCTTTTACTCTCTTGACCTCGCCATGCAAATAGGGTTGGTATAGCTAGAAAACACACTTCAATGAAGAGCATAATAAATTTTAAAGACTATATTGGTACTTCTTTTGCCCAGTTTTGAAAATGGAATTTTCAAAATGCTGTTGGATTAATGAGTTTTTCTTACACCTATTTTCTTTTTATTGTGTCTTTCATGTTTTAATATTTTAATATAGTTCATTCAGTTACTCAGGGAATAATTATCTAAGTTGTCCTTTTATTCATGGCTTCTCAAAATAATAAATTTGCATTTCAAATATTATACTTTTATTTTTTGTAAAAACCCATAGTTTGCCTGCTCATCAGTATGCTTGTAATATTAGGAAATTTTCATATTTTTTAAATTATATAAACATAAATTTGATATATTTTTATTATATATGTGTATCTTTAAATGTGTGCATTTGACTTTGAAGCAGAAATCTGGAAATATTTCCAATTTCCTCTTGATTTTTTTTTTTAAGGCATTAAGATGCAGAATAAATCTGGATATATTTCTAATTTATAAGTCACTAAAATTTCCAAAGATACTTCAAAATTATAGATAATTCAAAATGCATTACTTTTATTTCTAGCGTATATCTTTCTGAGATGCATTTTTTAAACAGTACATTGCCTGATCTGAGTCTTTCATCTCTCTGCCTTCCTCTTCATTTGAGGTGCTAATAAGCAGTAGCAGTGACTACAGATATTGCTGAGAGAAATGCTTGACCAGTGTTCCTCAGGCTGGGAAATGTCTTCCAGACTGCAGCATAAGTCCTAGAGCAACACAGAGGTAACTCAGAAAATGAAGTCATCTTATGAAATGAAGTTATTCAGTGCTGTTTGTACCACTGGAAAAGAGAGAAGGTAAGATGAAGGCTCTAGAAGACTCCATTCTCTAGGAGTAGTGATTCTGCCCAGCAAGTAGTTTCTCCTCTCCTGATATCCCTGTAAAATCTTACACTGTTCTGTTTTTGTTGTTGTTTGTATTCTCAGTAAAAGACAATATCGTTGAACTGACTAAATGAAGTTCTTCTGCTTGCGCTTTGGAAAACTACTTAATTTCAAACCTTGATTTTTTTTATCTAAAAACTGGAGAAATTGATATTACTTCTTTTTCACAGTTATTATAAAGAAGAAATGAGTTAATCCCTGTTAGCATTGTACATGGTCAATAGTTATAAAATCCTATCTGCTATTAATTTCCAAAAATAACATTAACTTCTCTGAGCCTTTTGGTCGTTTTTATCAGTAAAGTGGGGTTAATGTTGCCAATTTTATATATTGTTCTATAGACTGAATGATCTAACCCATATACACTTGGCATAGTGTGTGGTGTGTAGTAAGTGCTCAGGAAAGGCTTTTTCCCTGCTTGCCCTCTGGAGCAGTGGTGAAACTCAAGACTTTGCTTGAGTATATAGAAAGTATATAACACTTTGCTATATATCTCAGTTACCTATTTTTAAGAATCAATCCTGCAGTCTGGCTTTCATTTTTAATAACTCTGTCTCTAGAAAAACTGTAGAACTAAAAAAATGACAGCTTTTTTTTCCAGCTTTGAGTGCCTCTGTCTTCTTTGGGGTTGTCAGTCACTCCTGGGTCTGTCCTCAGTGTCAGTTACAGTCAGCCCTTAGTATCAAGAATCTGCTTATTGAGAAAGCAGATGTTCTTAAAATACAAGGAAAAGAACAGAAGATTCAAAAAGCAGTCAGACAAAGGTCAAAATCATGTTTGCACTAGTTGTGCATCCAACTTGGGCACAACACTGCTGAAGGACAGGCACTGGGACAAATGGACAGCATGCTGGAGAGGGACTCCACGGTATCAGGTCCAGGCGTAGCTCCACCACCACCAGCCCTGACTTGGGCAAACTGCTTCCGCCTCTTTCAGAGGTGCTCTTCCTGGCCCTTAAGTGGGTACATCAAATTTGCTTTACAGCGTTGTTCTGTTCTGATGCTCATATATGAATTAGCTAGTAACTTAAGTAGGATGAAATGGTATACCATCAAGATAAATTTGCTGGAAAGAAGGGACAAAGGGAAGGTGTGCAGGAAGGCAATAAGGCATGACAGGCTATGGGAAGCAAATGTTGAAGAAAATTAAAGCACCCCAACGTATCAAATAGGTTCTGTTTTCTAGAGTTCACGTCTGTCTTTCATACCTTCCTCCTTTTGTTCCCAACAAAGACATGGTCAAGCGCCTTCTTTCCCTGCAGAGTCTATATTGCCATCCCACCTGGAATGTGTTTTCAGATTACCCCTAAACATTTCCATGTGAAAAATGAAGTCAACCTAACTCGAGGAAACATGAAGAAAAAGGGGCTGACTTCTAACTTGAAGTCAAAAGGCGACCAATACAGGATATTTTTAATAAGCTCTACTTATAAATACATTTGTGTGGCACAATTTAATTTATTGGGAAACTTTTATTTTACTCGATCTTCTTTTTAATGTGAAAGCAAAACCTCCAATATGTTGCCATAATACAATAAATATAATTTTCCAAACCAGAAACCATGGCAACAGTTTTTAATAATAGAATATGATTGGCTGCATATGAAAAAATAAAACCACATTCTAAATAATTAAGTTGTTTCTCCATATAAAATATTGCAAGCATTTTCATGTTTTTGTGTGTACAATGCGATACACTGTTTCAGTCTGTAGGGAAGCCTATAATTACCAGACTATCTTTTCATATACTACATTCTTTTTGTCACTAATCCATGAATTAAAATGATAATTCAAAGAAAACTACCTGTCTGAAAATGAGAAACCTGAGAATTAGGTCCTCTAGAATGAATTCTTTTTATGTTGGTCCATCCAATTGAGTACATTTTCTATGATTCCAGAGGAAGGGTTTTATAGTTTTTAAAAGGGGTCAAGGCAGGAACACTGATTTAAATATGATGCTGTCAATTTGGCCTCACATAGCTGCATTCATATATCCCAGGAGATCAAACAAATAGGCAAAGGCTTTTCATTGACACAGTGTCTGTTCAAATAACAAAAATCTGCTGAAAAGAGAAAATTTTAATTCAAGCATCCAGATGTTAACTTCCTAGTGGGCATTTGGCATCACGGCAACAAAACATCTGCATGGCTAAAATTGCTCCCTTCTCCAAGGCATTGTTTGGCAGGACCTTCAGAAAAACAGACCATAGTGGAATCACTTTACCAAGTTCCCAGTCAGAATTCAAACCATACTCTCTATATGCTATTCAAACGTCTTGTGAAATAAGGTTATGGGAATACATAAATAGATAACAGTAAATGAATGAACAATTCATCCTCATGAAAGGCTCAGACAGAGATATTCACACATATGGTCCTGCTAAGTGAAAAAGAGATTCCTCTATTCAAATATAGCATCTGTACCAGAACTAGTGAATAATGTTTTATTTCTGCAAAGGTCAATATGATATTACTTAGTCTGCCAAATTCTAATAGTTATAGAGCAGTCATTAGCGGCAAAGTCAGAGATGGGAGTAATGATTTTGACCCTAGAAATTTCAATCCTATTTTCAATGAGTTAATCAGAGAAAGGCATACACCTCTCTTCAATGTCTTGAATATGACATATTTGAGTTGCTGATCAGAATATATTTCTCAAAATCATGTGTGCTGTTAATAAATATTTATGGGGAGTGTAAGAGTATGTTCACATATTTCTCAACATGTTGCGATCCATCTTGTAGTTTCAGCGTAGACTCTGTTGTACAACATAGCTTTTAATTTTCATAATGGTACTGACCTGACCAGTAAAACCAATCTTCTTGTCAAGATTACTAGAACCCTTTTGTTTTTATAATAAATGTTTACATTCTTAAAGATTTCTCTTTGAGAATCCCAACTATTACCACACTCTCTCCTAAATTGTTTAGTTATACTAAAACTAGTCATGTAAGACCTGTTTCCAAGTAACTGTATATTGCATTTCTTTCATATGCCTGACTAAGCATCTATTAACAACTCAACTTGGCCACAAAGTAAGGAGGAAAATGTGCATTAAAGAAGTAGAGAAGCAGCATGACTATTACCATAAGCTGTCCACAAAAGAAACAGGAATGTTACCAGATCTGTATTTTGCTGATCAGGACTTGATTTGTGTGTGCATTTCTGGTAAGAGTAGATAAATGAGGGAATACTGATTTAACATTTCAACTGTTCTATTCATTCTGGCTTTGATTATAAAAATATAGCAAAGAACACAGCTAATCCATTCCTCCTGTCACACATCCACTTTGAGCTTAGCCCAGGAAATCCCAAAGTGTGAAACTCAAAGACTTTAAAGATTTCAATACTGCAGGGTAAGTTTTCATTTAGAATGAATTTCAAATCATATCTTTCGTGATTATTTTTATTGAAATGTTACATTTAAGAACTCTTGACAATTTCATTTTTTTACCAATTCCTTATGTTTGTTTAAAAGGTGATTACAGTCGTGTTATTTCAGAGGTCATTCCATACACAATTTCAGAGTCAGAAAAAATCCTTTGAGATACATCTAAAGCAATATCTGTAATTCATCCAATATATGGATGAATGATAGTTATCATGGACAAATGTTAAGTATTTGAGAAATACTGGTAAAACTCTCACAAAGAAAAAAGAGACACCGAGTGATATAATTCTGCTTTAAAGGACAATAGGAAAATAGTTTTTAATTATTTAAGAAAATTAAGATTTTAATTGTATATTTAGAGAATTTGTCTTGGAAGCATTAGTTTATTATTCATTAAATATATTCCTGTTGTACAATGTGCATTATTTGTAAAGTATAAAAACATAATTAGTAACTTCATGTTTTTCCCAAATGCTTAATTTTAAGTAACCAATATATGTAATACTACTGTATATGTTTGAAATAACTTCTTCAATATTGCTTGCATTGTCTCCTCTCAATAGAAAATAATAACTTGAAAAAATTCTTCTTTTTCCTCTTTCCTATCTACAATCAGTTTTAAGTGAGAAATCATTCTTGGAATTCATACTGTAAAGTGGCAAAAAAAAGGAAAAGTTATAAAATACTTTGGGGGTTAAAATTTGTATCCTGATCAGTAAATTTTATGACCCAAAGCGATTCCCTATGGTATCATTTATTATAGCTAAAATGATTGGAACTGGGGGCCCATGACACTATTACCTGTTTCTGTAGATTTATTGAAAATTAGCAATTCCATTTATATCTATGAGATTTCAGGGATTACACTGTTATAGACTAGAAAATTGATAGATTTATGAGTCTAGTGAATCTAGTTGTACCGACTAATACGGCAACAGAGAAAATTTAGGGGTTTGTACTCCTAAAGGAGTTAACCTTTGGATAAAGAAACATTTTTCAAGTAGAACGTGAGAAATTATTGAACCCATAAATTGTCACTGCTGCAAAGTTGAAGAGAGAGAGAGAGAGAAACAACAGCACAATTTTAACTTTCGTGTGAGAAAGAATGAGAAAGAAAAGTTACCCAAAACATTTGTACTATGTCTTTAGTTTGCTAATATAATTGCTCATGGGGTATTTATTGATGAACTATAGCATTCCTTGGCTGTAGGTTGTCTTTTTGGCTGTCTTGTTTCAGGCAGTAGGACATGGCTTATGGGAATTTCCATAACATCTTGAATCATAGGTTACACATCACACATCCCTCCTAACCCTTAGCACTGTCCCTGGCACAAAGTGGACATATAATACATAATTATTGTTTGTGGTTGTTGATAACTCAAATAAAAACATATTGAGTGCCTGTGATTTATGCTAATACCAGAGATGCCAGCTGAGCTTTCAAATAATTCTATGGGGCTTCCTAGGTGGCGCAGTGGTTGAGAATCCGCCTGCCAATGCAGGGGACACTGGTTCGATCCCTGCTCCAGGAGGATCCCACATGCCATGGAGCAACTAAGCCCATGAGCCACAACTATTGAGCCCATGTGCTGCAACTACTGAAGTCCACGTGCCTAGAGCCCGTGCTCCACAACAAGAGAAGCCACGACAATAAGGAGCCTGTGCACCACAACCAAGAGTAGCCCCCACTCACCACAACTAAAAAGAAAGCCTGCGCACAGCAAAAAAGACCTAACACAGCCAATTAAATAACTAACTAAATAAATAAATTTATTAAAAAAAAAATAATAATTCTATGAAGATGATTTGCCTCCCACGGAACTTAACCATGTCTTCTATGTTAGAAAGTGGCCATATCCTGTGAAATGTCCTACTACTTTTTTCCAAGCAATACACACATATAAGTACCTTCTATAGTAGAGCTGATATTTAACTTCTTCACACAGCATGGTTGTACTGGTGGCTGGCAGCCAGCATCTGTTTTTGGTTTTTTGGGTTTTTTTTGGCCGCACCACATGGCTTGCAGGATCTTAGTTCCCTGACCAGGGATTGAACCCAAGCCCCCTGCAGTGGAAGTGTGGAATCCTAACAACTGGACTGCCAGGGAATTCCCAGCCATCATCTCTTCTGAGGGGTCCAGGCCCATGCTGAATCAATGGTTAAGTACTTTTAACACCCTTTCCAATTTTAAAAGGTACTGAAGAAATATCAAAGAAATACAGTGTAATCCCTACCATCAAAAACACTAAGTTTTTTAAATGAAAAAAACATTTACACACATGTATGTGTGTGTATATATATATATACACACACACACATATAAATATATAAACATATATGTATGCATATGTTTATATATTGACACACATTCACACACAAAGAAACAGGCTTGGTAATAGAAATTCAGGGAATCATCCAAGGATGGGACAGATATCCTGTTAGTAATGGGACTTGATTTGAGGCTTGAAAGATAATGAGGTTTTCTTAAATGGAGTTTCTTAAATGGGAACTCCTAGCTTAATGTATACAGATCATAAGGAAAAAATGTGGGGGTTTTTTTGGTTGTGTAATCTAGGAAGAGCTGGCAGAAATTAATGTGGGGTAATCAAAAAGGAAACAGTAATTTAATAGTTACATTTCAGTTGTTAATAACATTCCTCTAGTTGTCAACCTGACAGCTGAAATACCTGTAGAAAAACTGAGACAAACCTCTTTAAGCATTTCTGACCACTGTCAGGGAAGAATGACATGTAGAGTCTAAACAAGATGCGTGTAGAATTTAACATGTAGAGTTTAAACAAGATGCATCTAATTGTATTCTCCTACCATCCAGCCTCCTTACTTCCTATAAGTATCCTGTGTCAGTTAAACTGGGGTGTTCAGACTTGGTTTATTTACCATTTATATCCCTTACAAAATTCATTTTAGATCGATACTGAGAGTTGACAAATGACAGCATATAGGAAAAAATAGGAATGAACTCACTAGTTCCACAAATGCCTTTTTGAAACAAAGTCTACATCATTTCTTTTTTCCATTAAAATTCACAACATGAAAGCCAATTTTTGTTTTCTTAATAACAGATGAAAATTGTTTTTTTAAGGTCTTTACATGCCAGCATATTGCCTTTTCCTTGGTCTAATACTAAGTGACAGCCCTATATTGAGCAATTTTAAACCAGGTCTTCGATTTACGGCAGACATGTCGAAATTTGTGATAAATGAAATAGATATTTAATGACACCTAATGTGTAGTGATACAGCATAATATAGGTGGTTTGGCTTAGAAAAGGCTTGCAAACATTATGCCACCAGAGCAGAACAGCTGAAAGCTTAGCATAATTCCATAAGATATTCAGCTACAGAAAGATTTCATGATGAAAAGATCAAGAAAATAATACATTTACTTGAGAATGTGAAAATTACCTTGGAACTTACTTGCTCTTTGCATTCCATCTTAGAACATGCCAAGGTGTTTGGAACTTAAGGTTTTTATTCTTTCTGTTTAGTGGAGGTTCTTAGGTTTCAAGAGAATAAACACTTATTTCTGAGTAAGAACGCTTCTGAATTTAAAAGAGAATACACAATTATTCTAAATAACCATCAGAATATTAATATATCTATCAACAGTCTAACCCTATGTGTATAACCCTATGATAAAATATCCTTCACTTTATGTAGTTAATAGATCTGTTATCTTTAGTTGAAAGTGTGTGAACATATGTGTATATACACACACATATATTTTAAAAAAATAATAAATAGAACATAAAAATCACTAATGATTATATTATTCACCAATAGACACTGTTACTATCTCGATGTGTTTTCTTACAGTCTTTGGTCTTTGGCGTGTGTGTGTGTGTGTGTGTGTGTGTGTGTATAAAACATCTTTTTTCCTACAAATGGAATTTTTAAACATTTGGGAGACTCTAACATGGACTTACAGCAACCTCTACATCCTTAATGAAAGAACAGTCTTATTTTATATGGACATCATCCTTCTAGAAGGAGTGAATACAAATGAAACAGCGGGAGAGGAAAGGAGCATTTGCCCAGCAGGCTAGATCAGCTACAAATGTGCTTACAAATAACAGCACAAGGGATTTCAGAAAAGGAGGAATAGACAGCTAGAGAGTTAAATATCGATAAATAGATCTGTTGTTTTGACCAAATAGAAATAAACCTATAAATAATTCAATTGAGAAGAATGTTTAGACCAGAAATATTTGCAGGAACAGAATGTATTTATTGAGAAGACAGTTCTTATCTTACCCAATTGGGATTAACCCTGCATGGCACTGAGAAAGGATTTTCTCTTCTCCGCACCCCCTTTTTTTTTAAAGGTGGCATGGGGGTGGGGTGGTCAGAAAGGAAGAAGGAAAAGAAAATGAAGGTGGAGCCAGGAGACTGTAGAATATCATGTTACCATTTGAAATCCTGCCTATAATTTCTCCTCTCCAGCACTCCCTGCCCACCTAAGTCTTCAACACAGACTATCAGAAAACACAAATGTTAGCTGTGAATGAGTTAATTGTGGAAACTAATGAAAGCAGTGTGATCTAAGTCCAGGCGGTTCAGGATAAAAATGAAACACAGCTGAAGAGAGCATGATGGAGTAAGATATAGAATCTCAGAAAGCAAGCAGAAGGCTTCTGGACTCCCACAGAGCTGTGGACACAGGCTTAGGTCAAGTTTAACTGAATCTCTAAGGCAGCAGTCCAACCATTTTGGCACCAGGGACAGGTTTTGTGGAAGACAATTTTTCCACGGGGTTGCATTGGGGGTGGGGGGTGAGGGGGGATGGTTCAGGCAGTAGCAAGCGATGGGGAGCAGCAGATGAAACTTCATTCACTCACTTCACTCACTCGCCTGCCGCTCACCTCCTACTGTGCCGCCTGGTTCCTAACAGGCTGCAGCCGGTACCCCTGCTCTAAGAACAGCCCTAGCTGAATGTAGGCCATGCATTCATACTGATTCATACCCTATGTTGTTCATAAAACATATCTCTTTTGCCATTAACATTTTCACAAACACATTATTATTGGCTCTATAATACTATTATGATAAAGTACTATAGCTCTTATATCCAACCCTTTCTATTTGTTTCCAGTTTTCTGTAATTTTAAATAAAACTAATAGTTAATAGTATTTGTAAATAAATTAGACAAGCAAGTCTAACTGTCTTATTAGGATGGAGGAATGCCTAAACTTGGGTTGAAAAATTAAATGTTTACAATGATGATATACCTTGCCAAATCTCTTTGAGATAATTTGTATTAATTTCCACTGTCACCAGAAGAATATAAATGTACCTGTTGCATTATACCATTACCAGCACTAGTATATTTTAATACCATTTTACTCTTTTAACATTAAAAATATTGTCTATAGGGATACATTTAAGGTACTTTAGAACAGTTCCAACCCTCCCCTTATTAACTGGGAATTAGGAGTTCTCAAAGCAAATCTAGAAAACAGAAAAAACTGATCATTTGCACCAGGAAGCAGTCATTAATTAGGATTAAGGCATAGCCATTACTTTTGTCTTATATGAATGAGAGTTTCATATCCTCCTGAGAGAAAAAAAGAGACTCAGTAGAGGTCCCAGAAGGAGACTGAGCTGGGGAAAACATGGTTTATTAGTAAATGAGATGTAATGCAATATCACAAAAGCCATGTGGCCACTGCAATGACTAAGCTGAGATGAACATAACAAACCGCTGAGCAGACTGTTGATACTGACTCGGATCAGACACATCAAAAAGGGAACACACTCTTCTTGGTGCCGTTTGCTTTAGAATCACCATTGAGGGGATCAAAGAAGTAAAGGAAAGTAAGTAATGCTAAAGTCAGGCAAGGCTGGAAAAATAAACTATGGGGAATGTGTTTTTCTGTTCTGGGGAGTGAGAGAAAACCAGAAAATGTCCCACTGGGGCTACTGGAGGAGCCATAGGCAATACTGATCAGTGCGGTCCTAGTAGTTCCAACAAGACCAACAATAGGGCTTAAAGAAAACAGGGGTTCCAGGTAAGAAAAGTTGTGGGTACTGAGAACAGTGATAGATGGGACTATTTCTGACCCATGGAGCATCTTTCCATCTGTGTAATGTTCTCCCAAACTGCTTGTTCAACATGAGGTGAAAATCAGACAGGATGTGGACCTCCTTCCAGGGTTTAGTTAGTTTGGATATAGCCAAGCCCACATGGTAATAAACCTCCAGGTGTCTGCCACAAGAATCTACATATGAAATTATAACACAGACATTATAAAGATCAATACATTTCTGAGAGTGCAGAATCCTATTTTCATATTGTATACAACTTGGAAGATAATCCTTGTTACAATGCCCAAAGCAAAGAGACAAAGAGGAAGAACATTTACTTTGCATACACTACTGGCAGGATACCAGACAGTTTAGATTACAGGAGAACAGAGAAGAAGAGGGCAGAAGAGGGAAGAATGAGGGAAAATATTCATTTTCTGTAGACTGACGACACCTCAGATATTGCCTCTTTTTTTTCAGTGGTAGGATGGGGTAATAGTAGCAGCTTACCCATTTATCACATTCTCCCAGAAAACAGGAAGACTGAAAAGCAGAGAGCTCTTAAGGAAAATATATCTCCTCAGATCAGATCAATTTCTCCATCTTATTTTTTTGTGTGTTTAAAGATGAAGTTAAAACATCCCATTTTGGAGATTGGATCAAGATGGTGGAGTAGGAGGACGTGCGCTCACTCCTTCTTGCAAGAGCACCGGAATTACAACTAACTGCTGAACAATCATTGACAGAAAGATACTGGAACTCACCAAAAAAGACACCCCACATCCAGAGACAAAGGAGAAGCCACAATGAGACAGTAGGAGGGGCGCAATCGCGTTACAATCAAATCTCATAAACGCTGGGTGGGTGACTCACAAGCTGGAGAACAGTTATACCACAGAAGCCCACCCACTAAAGCGAGGGTTCTGAGCCCCACGTCAGGCTTCCCAACCTGGGAGTCCAGCAACGGGGGGAGGAATCCCCAGAGAATCAGACTTTGAAAGCCAGCAGGATTTGATTGCAGGATCTCCACAGGACTGGGGGAAACAGAGACTCCACTCTTGGAGGGCACACAAAAAAGTGTGCTCACCAGGACCCAGAAGGAAGGAGTAGTGACCCCTTAGGAGACTGAATCAGACCTACCTGCTGGTGCTGGAGGGTTGCAGGCAGAGGTGGGGGGCGGCTGTGGCTCACTGAGGAGACAGGGGCACTGGGCGTAGGGGTTCTGGGAAGTGCTCATTGGCGTAAGCCCTCCCAGAGTCTGCCATTAGCCCCACTAAAGAGCCTGTAAGCTCCACCACTAGGTAGCCTCAGGCCAAACATCAAGCAAGGTGAGAACACAGCCCCACCCATTGGCAGACAAGCACATTAAAAGTTTTACTGATCTTCTTGCCCACCAAATCCGATTAAAGTCTCACTGAGCTCCACCCACCCAGCCCTACTCACCATCAGGCCCTCCCATCAGGAAGCACACAGGAGCTTCCAAGATAGCTTCCTCCACAAGAGGGCAGACAGCAGTATCAAGCAGTATCAGCAGTATTTCCTTCTGTGGAACTGAAAACCACAGCCACAGAAAGATACAGAAAATGAAAAAGCAGAGGACTTTGTACCAGATGAAGGGACAGGATAAAACCCCAGAAAAAACAACTAAATGAAGAGGAGATAGGCACCCTTCCAGAAAAAGAATTCAGAATAATGATAGTGAAGATGATCCAGGACTTTGAAAAAAGACTGGATGCAAAGATTGAAAAGTTTACCAAAGAACTAGAAGACTTAAAGAGCAAACAAACAGAGATATGCAACACAATAACTGAAATGAAAAATACACTAGAAGGAACCAATAGCAGGTCAACTGAGGCAGAAGAGCAACTAAGTAAGCTGGAAGACAGAATGGTGATAATCACTGATGTGGAAAAGAATAAAGAAAAAAGAATGAAAAGAACTGAAGACAGCCTAAGAGACATCTGGGACAATGTAAAACACACCAACATTCACATTATAGGGGTCCCAGAAGGAGAAGAGAGAGAGAGAAAGGAGCCGAGAAGATATTGGAAGAGATTATAGTTGAAAACTTCCCTAACATGGGAAAGGAAATAGCTACCCAAGTCCAGGAAGTGCAGAGAGTCCCAGACAGGATCAACCCAAGGAGAAACACGCCAAGACATATAGTAGTCAAACTGACAAAAATTAAAGACAGACAAAAGTTATTAAAAGCAACAAAGGAAAAAAGACAAACAACATACAAGGGAATCCCCATAAGGTTAAAAGCTGATTTCTCAGCAGAAACTCTGCAAGCCAGAAGAGAGTGGCATGATATACTTCAAGTGATGAAAGAGAAGAACCCACAACCAAGAATACTCTACCCAGCAAGGATCTCATTCAGATTCGATGGAGAAATCAAAAGCTTTACAGACAAGCAACAGCTAAGAAAATTCAGCACCACCAAACCAGCCATACAACAAATGCTAAAGGAACTTCTCTAAGCGGGAAACATAAGAGAAGAAAAGGACCTACAAAAACATAAACAAAACAATGAAGAACATGGTAATAGGAACATACATATCAATAATTACCTTGAATGTAAATGGACTAAATGCACCAACCAAAAGACACAGACTGGCTGAATGGATACAAAAACAAGACCCATATATATGCTGTCTCCAAGAAACTCACTTCAGACCTAGGGACACATACAGACAGAAAGTGAGGGGATGAAAGAAGATATTCCATGCAAATGGAAATCAAAATAAAGCTGGAGTAGTGATACTCATATCAGATAAAATAGACTTTAAAATAAAAAATGTTACAAGAGACAAGAAAGGACACTATATAAAGATCGAGGGATCAATCCAAGAAGAGATAACAATTATAAATATATATGCACCCAATACAGGAGCACCTCAATATGTAAGGCAAATACTAACAACTATGAAAGAGGACATCAACAGTAACACAATCATAGTGGGGGACTTTAACACCCCACTGACACCAATGGGGATGGTGACATCCACACAGAAAATTAATAAGGAAACACAAGCTTTAAATGACACAATAAATCAGCTTGATTTAATAGATATCTACAGGACATTACATCCAAAAACAGCAGATTACATATTCTTCTCCAGTGCACATGGAACATCCTCCAGGATAGATCACATTTTGGGTTATAAATCAAGTCTTGGTAAATTCAAGAAAATTGAAATCATATCAAGCATTTTTTCTGACCACAACGCTATGAGATTAGAAATCAATTACAGGAAAAAAACTGTAAAAAACACAAACACATGGAGGCTAAACAACACACTACTAAATAACCAAGAGATCACTGAAGAAATCAAAGAGGAAATCAAAAAATACCTAGAGACAAATGACAATCAAAACACAAAGATCCAAAACCTATGGGATGCAGCAAAGGTCGTTCTAAGAGGGAAGTTTATAGCAATACAATCCTACCTCAAGAAACAAGAAACATCCCAAATAAACAATCTAACTTTACACGTAAAGAAACGAGAGAAAGAAGAGCAAACAAAACCCAAAGTTAGTAGATGCAGAGAAAACATAAAGATCAGAGCAGAAATAAATGAAATAGAAACAAAAAAACAGGAGCAAAAATCAATAAAACTAAAAGCTGGTTTTTTGAGAAGATAAATAAAATCGATAAACCTCTAGCAAGACTCATCAAAAAAAAGAGGGAGAGGACTCAAATCAATAAAATTAGAAAGGAAACAGGAGAAGTTACAACAGACACCACAGAAATAAAAAGCACCATAAGAGCCTACTACAAGCAACTATATGCCAATAAAATGGACAACCTGGATGAAATGGACAGATGCTTAGAAAGGTATAATCTTCAAGACTGAATCAGGAAGACAGAAAATACGAACAGACCAATCACAAGTAATGAAATTGAAAATGTGATGAAAAATCTCCCAACAAACAAAAGTCCAGGGCCAGATGGATTCATAGGTGAATTTTATCAAACATTTACAGAAGAGCTAACACCCATCCTTCTCAAACTCTTCCAAAACATTGCAGAGGAAGGAACACTCCCAAACTCATTTTATGAGGCCACCATCACGCTGATACCAAAACCAAAGATAATACAAAAAAAGAGAACTACAGACCAATATCACTGATGAATTTAGATGCAAAAATCCTCAACAAAATACTAGCCAACAGAATCCAACAACACATTCAAAGGATCATACACCACGATCAAGTGGGGTTTATCCCTGGAATGCAAGGATTCTTCAATATATGCACATCAATCAATGTGATACACCATATTAACAAATTGAAGGATAAAAACCACATGATCATCTCAATAGATGCAGAAAAAGCTCTTGACAAAATTCAACACCTATTTATGACAAAAACGCTCCAGAAGGTGGGCATAGAGGGAACCTACCTCAACATAATAAAGGCCATATATGACAAACCCACAGCAAACATCATTCTCAATGGTGAAAAACTGCAAGCATTCCCTCTAAGATCAGGAACAAGACAAGAATGTCCACTCTTGCCACTACTATTCAACATAGTTTTGGAAGTCCTCCACAGCAATCAGAGAAGAAAAAGAAATAAAAGGAATCCAAACTGGAAAAGAAGAAGTAAAACTGTCACTGTTTGCACATGACATGATACTATACATAGAAAATCCTAAAGATGCCACCAGAAAACTACTCGAGCTAATCAATGAATTTGGTAAAGTTGCAGGATACAATATTAACACACAGAAATCTCTTGCATTTCTATACACTAACAATGAAAGATCAGAAAGAGAAATTAAGGAAACAATCCCATTCACCATTGCAACAAAAAAAATCAAATACCTAGGAATAAACCTAACCAAAGAGGTAAAAGACCTGTACTCAGAAAACTATAAGACACTCATGAAAGAAATCAGAGAAGACACGAACAGATGGAGGAACATACCATGTTCTTGGATTGGAAGAATCAACATGGTGAAAATGACTATGCTACCCAAAGCAATTTACAGATTCAATGCAATCCTGATCAAATTACCAATGGCATTTTTCACAGAACTAGAACAAGAAATTTTACAATTTGTATGGAAACGCAAAAGACCCCGAATAGCCAAAGCAATCTTGAGAAGGAAAGACGGAGTTGGTGGAATCAGGCTTCCTGACTTCAGGCTATACTACAAGGCTACAGTGATCAATACAGTATGGTACTGGCACAAAACCAGAAATATAGATCAATGGAACAGGATAGAAAGCCCAGAGATAAACTATGGTCAACTAATCTATGACAAAGGAGGCAAGGATATACAATGGAGAAAAGGCAGCCTCTTCAATAAGTGGTGCTGGGAAAACTGGACAGCTACATGTAAAAGAATGAAATTAGAACACTCCCTAACACCATACACAAAAATAAACTCAAAATGGATTAAAGACCTAAATGTAAGGCCAGACACTATAAAACTCCTAGAGGAAAACGTAGGAAGAACACTCTTTGACGTAAATAACAGCAAGATCTTTTTTATCCACCCCCTAGAGTAATGGAAATAAAAACAAAAATAAATAAGTGGGACCTAATGAAACTTCAAAGCTTCTACACAGCAAAGGAAACTATAAGCAAGATGAAAAGACAACCCTCAGAATGGGAGAAAATATTTGCAAATGAATCAACAGACAAAGGACTAATCTCCAAAATATATAGACAGTTCATCCAGCTCAATATCAAAAAAACAAACAACCCCATCAAAAAATGGGCAGAAGACCTAAATAGGCATTTCTCCAAAGAAGACATACGGATGGCCAAGAGGCACATGAAAAACTGCTCAACATCACTCATTATTAGAGAAATGCAAATCAAAACAACAATGAGGTATCACCTCACACCAGTCAGAATGGGCATCATCAGAAAATCGACAAACAGTAAATGCTGGAGAGGGTGTGGAGAAAAGGGAACCCTCTTGCACTGTTGGTAGGAATGCAAATTGATACAGCCACTATGGAGAACAGTATGGAGGTTCCTTGCAAAACTAAAAATAGAGTTGCCATATGACCCAGCAATCCCACTGCTGGGCATATACCCAGAGAACACCATAATTCAGAAAGACACATGCACTCCAATGTTCATTACAGCACTACTTACAATAGCCAGGACATGGAAGCAACCTAAATGTTCATCAACAGATGAATGGATAAAAAAGATGTGGTACATACATACAATGGAATATTACTCAGCTGTAAAAAGCAAGGAAAGTGGGACATTTCTAGAGACATGGATGGACTTGGAGACTGTCATACAGAGTGAAGTGAGTCAGAAAGAGAAAAACAAATACCGTATATTAACACATATATGTGGACTATAGAAAAATGGTACAAATAAACCAGTTTGCAAGGCGGAAATAGAGACCCAGATGTAGGGAACAAACATATGGACACCAAGTGGGGAAAGCAGGGAGGGTTGGGGGGGAATGAATTGGGAGATTGGGATACCAAATTATACGCTCTAAATATATGCAGTTTATTGTATGTTAACTGTATCTCAATAAAAGTTCTAAAAAAAAAAAAGTCTCATTTTGCACACATGCACAGATCCCTCATTTTCAAGGCTCAGCATTGAGGATCTGGTGAAGGAAAGATAAACCTCTTGTTGGGAGTTGTGCATGGAGGTACTGCTGTATCACGTATCAACCAGCACGTGCAAAGAAAGAGAGCGGCGCTCTGAGTATACTCTTTTCCTAATTCATATCTACTTTGCATCATTTTTGCCTGGAACTAACTTTAATGGCTCTTATATCCCACGATATGGAGAGATACAGAGAATTTTCATTTTTATTTGCCATTGAACACTCCCTATACAGTTGAAGCTAAGAATGGGTAATATGTGTACCCTGAAAGAGAATGCATTATTTCTAAAGGGTTAAATTCATATCCCATAAATAAGTTTGTCAGTATACAAATGCTTCTAAACACACCAAGATGGAATTTCTCTCTCTATATTTTCCTAATATATGCCCTCTGACAGGGAACACATGGGCCCTTACTCCCTAATGTCTTGATCAAATACACTTTTATAAGGTTAGAACAAATACATTGCTGAAGGACATTATTCTTCTAACCACAGATAAGCACAGGGGCCACTCATAGCTGTGTGGTCAGCCTTTTTCCTTATCAATGTTTGAGGGCCACTGAAACACAACTAAACTGACAACATAAAAAACTTGAATTTGCTACATAAGAGGATAATCTACCTCAGGACAAAGTTAAAATATCTGCTTCTCCTTCATTTTGATTAATCCCTGATTATCTCTTCTCATTCACAGATCTCTGATTAGATTTTAACAAATTAAATTCGGTTAGGAGTTGGAAACATTTCATTGCTGTTCATTCTTCAGCATTACAATATCAGTGCTATATTGAGAAACATTGGGAGAAACTATTCCTTAATATTGTATGGGTAGTTTCTCTCCCAGTGACACATGTGACTGCAAAGACTGACATATGAGTGTCTCTTCCTTGCTGAGCACACATGAAAACACCATCAGCTCACGGCTCCGGGTGTTACGCCTCAAGCTTAATACTGTTTGAATTCTGCCTCTTAGAATCTTTTAAATGCTTGAAATTTTTGTCTCCAAAGGCTTCTTTGCACTGGTAATTGGTGGTGACATCCTACTGACTAGTCTAGCAGCAGCCAATGTTCCCAGAAAGGCCATTTTCTGAGAACCGGTGGATACACTGCGCTCAGTGACATCAAGTTCTCCTCAAGTTCTCAGCACTGACTACCTGCCCAGTTTGGGACCTTGAGTTTGTTCGCTGTGGCTGTGCACACCCGCTTCCTGGCTCTTGTGTTGGGTTCCCGTATGGAAAAACCCCAACGCACTTTGTGGCTAACCCAATAGTTATTATCATTCATTTGCCTTTCAACATTACTAAATGCGTTTCTGAATGTGGATAAAGGCACACTATTGAATACAACATTTATTCTTTTATTCAGTAAGTACTGATTACGCATCTTTTGGGGCCCTAGTACTCTTTAGGTACTCAGGATATAATCTCTGCCTCCACAAATCTTACATTCTAAAATCAAAGAGTGAAAAATTATAAGGGAAAAGTCAGGTAAGAACTAGAGAGTAATAGGAGAAAGCGAGAAGCCTGGGGTGGGGTGAGAAGGGGGAATTAGAAGGAAAGTAGGGCAGACAGGTAGCCTGGATCTAGTGGTGTGCCAGAATCAGCTTGAATTATAAAAATTTCAGGAATTTTGTGAGCCTACTGTTGTACCACCGATAGCTTAAAAGCACCTATGGTGGGAGCATTTACCTAGAAATCAGCAAATGCTACACATCAAGACTCCCTTTCCCCAGAGGGCTGCTTGTTAAATATTTGCCTACATAGTGGCTGCCTACAGCATAAGGTTTTATAGGCATGATAATGTGCTGAGATTACAAATTTGATGGAAAACTATGTGAGAGTTGTGTACATGGCAGCAAATAATCTCTCTGGCTACTGCATTAAGAACAGGCTCCGGTGTGGCAAGAGTGGAAGCACAGAAACCTTTAAGAAAGCTTTTTTCAGTTGTTATTGAAAATTACCCAGCTGGATAATCCAGAAACTCCGAATCTTCCAATCATCCATAAAGGAGGCATCCTGAGCAGGTTTATATGACCTGAGTCGGAGTTGCCTGAAAAAAGACCTTTGGTACCAATGGCATGACTCCAAGAAATTCATGGCCTTGGGTGACTGAGAAATGCTCATACTTCTCTATTCAGGGTACTGGTACAGTCCATTTGCTGATCGTTAGTGGACATTACTAGCCCACTGATAAATTTTGGGTCAAAAAGTAACTGTTTTAAATGTATATTTACTCCTAATGAAATTTTAAAGTAAATCAATGCTACTTTTTGTCCCAAAACTTCCAAAGGAAATGCTTAAACATTCATAAAGTTGAATCAAAGTAAAGGGAAAACAAGGAGGTAGCCTAGTTTCTGAAGTTATCTGCAAGGTCTCACAGTATTCTTCCTGAACTGTTTCTTTGGGTAAAGCGAAATGGAGAAAAGGAGGATGAAATCGAATATAACCATGTTCCAAAAATTGCCAAATCCAGTCTCTGGGGATGAGAGCCATCCAAAGAACCAAAAAAAATTCTTCCTCTTGAAGAATTTCTCAAGCATCAATGGTGTTTGATTAAAAGACTGTCTGTCTAATGTAGTGGTCTTTTAACTACTGAATACTATTTATATGTCTTAGCTAAATACATCAAGCTTACAGCTTACCTGTGATGACTGGTAATATGCTACTATTTGTTTTGCTTTTGTTTTTCTATTAAAACAGAGGAGTCAGTCAGGGTGCTGACATTTTTCTGAAAGAAAGATACTATCTTTTCTTCTTTTTATTTAAACCTTTTGGCTGAAGTATATTATACATAGAGATCAATACTTATTCACCCATTGTAACTAGTATTAAATTCAAGATTACCAGCATCTCAGGAAGCCCCACTTAATGCTCTGTCACTACCTCCTGCAAAAGTTATCACTCTCTTAGCTTACAGCACTTTTTATCATATTATTGTATATGAATAAATCCTTCATTCTCATTGCTTTATGATAATCCACTGTAAGAATAAACCAAATAAATTTAACCCGCTATACTGTTTATTGACATTTGGGTTACTTACTGTATTTACCTATTATAAGTAATACTGCTGTGAACACTCTATTAAATATCTTTTGAGGAACAAATATACATATTTCCTTTGGGCATATATCTACAAGTAGAATTGATGTGTCAAAATGTACTCATGATCCACTTTGGTATATACTCCACACAGACTTCAAGAATATTTTCACCATTTACACACCACCAGTCATGTAAGAAAATTCCAGTTGTTCTACATCCTAGATAATATTTGGAATTATCAATCATTTAATTTTAATGCTATTCTAGTGTATAAGTAAAGGTGTTTTTGCCATTTATATTTTCATTTCCCTGATGATTAACAAGCAGTTGTTCCTATATTTAATGGCTATGTAGATATCTTTGTTTGTGAAGTGCCACTGAAGTCTTTTGATGGTTTTTCTATTGAATGATCATTCTTTACTGATTTGTTCAAATTCTTCATTTTTTCTAAATATGAGTCCTTTGTCCTGTGTGACATACATTTTCACTATTTTAGTTATGCCATTTGATAAACAGAAGGTCTTCATTTTTAATGCAGTACAATTATTTTTTTTTCCTTTATAACTAGTATTTTTGTGTCCAGTTTAAGAGAACTTTGTATACCTCAAAGTCATGAAGATGCTTAATTAGGTTTTCTCATAGAAGTTTACTGATTTATCTTTCACATTTAGATTGGTGATCCAACTAGAATTCATACTTGTTTATGAAGTGATGTATAGGTCCAAGGTAAATTTTTTCCTATATAATTATCTAATTTTCCTAGGGCCATCTATTGAAAACTTCACATCTTCCCTACTTCACAGCCTTTATCACAAACCAGTTAGCATATTTGTTATGAGTCTGTTTCTGGCTGAAACATTGTGCTAATTGTTTGTCTCCTGGCTTCCAATGTTTCTATATGTGATTCCTTCTTCTCCAGCATCTTAACCTAAATAGCTCCAAGTAGATGGTTGTCATATTTCATCCCAGTCCTCTAGCTCTTTTCAACATAAGCATGAATGCACCTGAAGCAGAAGTCCACAAAGTTATCATTATTCACTTACGTCAAAAACTGAGCCCCTGAGGAATTTCAACACTTTGACCGCCAGAAAATTCACATTATGACAACTCAGAAAGGATATAAACTGAGCTCCCACTTTACTTCTAATTCCTTGTGTTGTACCATAACTAATGTATGCTTGCCACTTATTAAAAATTAAGTAAAATTTGTTAAAAATAAAATTAAATGAATAAATAAGATATTTATTCATTTATTTTCTAGGAATGCCAAAAAGTAAAGGCCAATTTTAAAAGATGTTGAATAAAATTGAGAATTTCAAATGCACTTAGTAAAGACGTGTTATTTCTGACATATATAAGTGTATTTCAGGAATAAGGCTGACTTCAAGCATCACAGCAACATAAGAAATATGAATTTAGAAGTATAGAATTGACCGAAGTAGTACTTTGAAGTTACTTGATGTTATTAAATCTGGAGCCAATTTAGAACTATGCACAATGACCAAATCTTGGCTCCTAACTCCCAAAAGAGTACAATTATATACAGTTAAGGAAAAAAAAAACAAAATCCTCTAGCTTTTAAAATTGTATGTAACAGTCAGGATCCCAATAGGAAATAAGTGGTGCACTTAAATTATAATAAATCAAGGACAGGTTATTTACAAAGGCACACTTCGTAGGTGTTGAGAACCAGAGGGATAGTGCAATAACCTGAAATTAATAGCCATAAACCTGTTGTAACTCCTTAGATGTAAAGAGACAAAGAAACCATTACCAGAACCAGAAGAAAAGTATATAGAGAAGGCCACCTTGGAAGAAACAGTCATCTTAGTTTGGGGGGGGGGAACTTCAAGTACTCTAAAACCTTGTATCAGAGAACTAAATCTGGTTCTAAAGCCTTAAAATTAAATTCTGCTTTTAATGTTCCAAGAACAAGCCTTTAGCATTACATCATAATTCTTTCCAAATAATGGAAACCAAGCCAAGAAAACTCTGTAGGGAGAGAGTGCTCCCTACTTGGAAATAAATACCCAGAATACCCTGACCTGAATCCCCTTGTCTCCCTCCAGGCCCCTACTGACCAAACCTACCCAGAGGTCAGAGGGCACGTGAAATCACTGTTGGAGTCCATACAAATCAGTCTCTTTCCAGATGCGAGGCAAAGCAGGGTAGAGAGGGAGAAGGGGAGGCAGATATTTAAGCAAAAGGGATTTGGAATTTTAATATTGCTATCATATCTTTATCTTCTTGGCTCTTCTGCAGGTTTAATTATTCTTTGCTAAAATATAATTTCAAATCAATTAGACTTTGGACATTTAAGCAGATTAAGTTCAGATAGACGATGAGTATTTAACTCTACAGTAAGAATAAATGTGTATTTTATGCATGTAAGAAAGAGAGTTTTGGGGGAGAGGCAAGGGATACAGATTCATCAGAAAAATTCCTCAGAAGGTTCTATTACAACAGTTATGGAATAAAAGGGCATAATTAGCTCATCTGGGAACATTTTTGAATCCTTTAAAAACCATTTGGCATTGCTATTCCCTATAAGGAAAACTAGATTAAAGAAACCAGTAATTAAAATAGCTTCAGATATGCTTAATGGAGATGTTCTTTACTGAAATGCTAGGAATAATGTTGGCTTGAAGCATTACAGTGATTTAAGAAATAAGAAGTAGGAAGCATAGACCTGGCTAAGGTGGAGTATTTATAGACAAGTTTTGGATGTAAATCAAAACTCTACCAGGAAGGTTTAGAAAGGAATGGGTACTTTATTAGATAAGGTTCAATCTACAGCTGTGAGTCAATTGAAAGTTAATAGCAGCTTTGTTAAAGGTCATAGATAAATGGCTGCAGTAGTTTTAATGATTATTTTATTCATGTCACCTTTAAATTAGTTAAATTTGGAAAGAGTAATGATGTAATGCCAAAGGCTCCTTCCTGGAACATTAAAAGCAAGATTTAATTTTATGGCTTTAGTACCAGTTTTAGTTTTCTGATACAAGGTTTTGCGATATTTGGAGTCTTATTTTTTTTCTTTTTAAAATTTATTTCATGTTAGAATTTGTTTCTTAAATATTCATGTTTTACACAAATAACATGAGAAAGAGCAGGGAATTTACAATAATATAGAATTCATTTTGAACCCAAACTCCATCAGTTATAACCATAGCAAAATTAAGGAAAATCATTTAAATCATTTTTGAGCCTCAGTTTTCTTTTCTGAGAAATGGGAAATACTCAATTTTTAAGCTTTTTTTGTTTGTTTTCTTAAGCTTTTTATTGGAATATAATTGCTTTACACTATTGTCCCAGCTTTTGAGGTACACCAAAGTGAATCAGCTGTATTTATACGTATATCCCCATATCCCCTCCCTCCCGCAACTCCCTCCCATGACTCCCTCCCACCCTCCCTGTCCTGGCCCTCTAAGGCATCACCCATCATCGAGTTGATCTCCCTTTGTTATACAGCAACTTCCCACTAGCTATCTATTTTACAGTTGGTAGTGTATATATGTCTATGCTACTCTCTCACTTCATCCCAGCTTCCCCTTCGCCCTCTGCCCCCCCAACCCCATGTCCTCCAGTCTGTTCTCTGCATCTGCATCTTTATTCCTGACCTGTCACTGGGTTCATCAGTACCTTTTTTTTTTTTAGATTCCATATATATGACTTAGCATACATTATTTGTTTTTCTCTTTCTGGCTTACTTCACTGTATGACAGACTCTAGGTCCATCCACCTCACTACAAATAACTCATTTAATTCCTTTTTATGGCTGAGTAATATTCCATTGTATATGTGTGCCACATCTTCTTTATCCATTCATCTGTTGATGGGCATTTAGGTTGCTTCCATGTCCTGGCTATTGTAAATAGTGCTTCAATGAACATTGGAGTACATGTGTCCTTTTGGATTATGGTGTTCTCTGGGTATATACCCAGCAGTGGGATTACTGGATCATATGGTAGTTCTATTTTAGATTTTTAAGGAACCTGCATACTGTTTTCCATAGTGGCTGTATCAACTTACATTCCCACCAACAGTGCAGGAGAGCTTCCTTTTCTCTACACCCTCTCCAACCTTTATTGTAATATAATTTACCCTCCCCAGTTTTGTCTCTGTAGCAATAGAGCTGCTTTTGTGTGGTTAAATAGCCAGCAAGTCTAATAAAATAAAGGGATAGACCCAAGGAATTTTCCTTGTAAACAGTATAATATTGAGCATTACAAAAATGAACCCCATGAATTATGAGGGCCATTTTTAGGATAGAGGATATGGGCAATCTATAGTCAGAGAGAAACTGCAGGTAGCATTTCTAGATGAGGCTTTCAAACATTAAGGGGAAGGATCCCAGACAGAAGAGGCTTGGACCTGTAAAGGCAAGCCCAGCCTCTGAGTCAGGTATCGGGGATGAGAAAACAGAAAACAAGATGAGGTAAAAGGAGCTAGGTCAATAGAACAAGAATAGGTTGGGGAATCCAATTTATTCAAGTGCATAGAGGACATGTGTCTTGGATCACTTTTAAAGGCCAGATGAGTGGTAACCCTGCACCATGTCTGATAGGTCTTATGGGCCCCGAAAGGCATTATTCCTGCTGTAACAACAAGATGCCCTAAAGAGTTATGAAAACGTGGAATATTTTGATTGTTCTCCTTAGTAATCAGAGACTGAAGCTTTATTAGATAAAGCTGGAAAAGCATTCTGGGATCAGATAATATTAAATTATTATTACTTAAATGTAATTGAAAATTCTCTTGTCAGTTGTCCACATATTGTGTATTGCTCTTCACTTAAAATTGACAAATGCCTTTTAAAATGTAACTTTGCAAATAAAATTTAAACTAAATAACTGCGTGACTACTTGAAAAACAAACCCACAGTTTCAACATTTTTTATAGCTGAGTAGTATTCCATTGGATATGTACACCACATCTTCTTTATCAATTCATCCATTGATGGGCAGTTAGGTTGTTTCCATAACTTGGCTATTGTAAATAATGTTATGATGAACATAGGGTTGCATATATCTTTTCAAATTAGTGTTTTCATATTATTTAGATAAACCCCCAGAAGTGAGATAGCTCAATAATATCACAGTTCTAGTCTTAAGTTTTTGAGGATATTGTATACTGTCTTCACCAATTTACATTCCCACCAACAGCGTATGAACGTTTCCTTTTCTTCATATCCTCACCAATACCTGTTATTTCCTGTCTTTTTGATGATAACCATTCTGACAGGTATGAGGTGATATCTCATTGTAGTTTTGATTTGCACTTCCCTAATAATTAGTAATGTTGAACATCTTTTCATGTGCCTGTTGGCCATCTGTATGTCTTCTATGAGAAAATGTCTATTCAGCCCCTCTGCCCATTTTTTAATGGAGTTGTTTGTTGTTAGTTGTATGAGTTCTTCATATATTTTGGATATTAACCCCTTACTGAACATATCATTTTTCAAATATCTTCTCTCATTAAGTAGTTTTTTTTTTTGTTTCATTGATGGTTTCCTTTGCTGTGCATAAGCTTTTTAGTTTGATGTAATCCTATCTGTTTATTTTTGCTTTTGTTTCTCTTGCCTGTGGAGACATATCTAGAAAAACATTGCTAAGACCAGCGTCAAAGAGCGTACTGACTATGTTTTCTTCTAAGAGTTTTATGGTGTCAGGTCTTACATTCAAGTCTTTAATCCATTTTTAGTTAATTTTTGTGTACAGTGTGAGATAGTGGTCTAGTTTCATTTTTTTTTTTTTTGTATATGGCTGTCCAGTTTTCCCAGCACCATTTATTGAAGAGATTATCCTTTTTCAATTGTATGTTCCTTGTTCCTTTGTCATAAATTAATTGTACATATAAACATGGATTTATTTCTGGGATCTCAATTCTGTTCCATTGATCTATGTATCTGTTTCACTGTCCAAACCATGCTGTTTTGATTACTATGTCTTTGTAATACAATTTAACATCAGAGAGCATGACACCCCCAGCTTTTTTCTTTTTTTCAAAATTACTTTGGCTATTCAGGTTCTTTCATAGTTCCATTTAAATTTTAGAATATTTTGTTCTACTTCTGTGAAAAATGTCCTTGGAATTTTGATAGGGATTGCACTGAATCTGTAGATTGCCTTAGGTAATATGGACATTTTGACAACATTAATTCTTCCAGTCCATAAACATGAAATATCTTTCATTTCTTTGTGTCTTCTTCGATTTCTTTCAATAAGTTTTCAGTGCATCGGTCTTTCAAGTCCTTGATTAACTATATTCCTAGGGATTTTATTCTTTTTATTGTGATTGGTATATGGGATTATTTTCTCAAATCTCTTTTTGCTTGTTCATTGTTAGCATATAGAAGTGCATAAATTTTTGTATACTGATGTATCTTGCAACTTTATTCGTATATTTTTTTCTAATAGTTTTGCAAACAGTGACAGTTTTACTTATTCCTTTCCAATTTTATGCCCCTTTTATTTCTTTTTATTGCACTGGCTAGGACTTCCAATACTATGTTGAATAAGAGTGGTGCAAGTGGGCATCCTTGTCTTGTTCCTGATATTAGAGAGAGAACTTTCAATTGTGCACCATTGAGTATAATGTTAGATGTGGGTTTGTCATATGTGGCCTTTACTATGTGGAGATACATCCCTTCTATACCAACTCTATTGATAATTTTTAATCATAAATGAGTGTTGAATCTTGTCAAATGCTTTTTACTGCATCTATTGAGATGATCATATGTTTCTATCTTTCATTTGTTAATGTGGTGTGTCATGTTGATTGCTTTGTGGATTTTGAACCATCTTTTCATCCCTGGAATAAATCCCACTTGGTCATGATATATTGTTGAATTCTATTTGCGAATATAATAAAATATTAGCATTTTGCATCTACATTCATCAGAGATATTGGCCTACAATTTGCTTTTTTTGTAATGTCTTTGGTATCAGGCTGATTTTGGCCTCAGAAAATAAGTGAGGAAGTGCTCAGCCTCTTCAATTTTGGGGGATTAGTTTGAGAAGGATAGGTATTAAATCTTCTTGGAATGTTTGGTAGAATTCACCTGTGAAGTTACCTGGTACTGGACTTTTGTTTCTTGGGAGCTTTTTGATTATTGTTTTAATCTCTGTACTAGTGGTTGTTCTATTCAGATTTTCTATTTCTTCATTATTCAGTCCTAAAAGATTGCATGACTCTAAGAATCTGTCCATTTCTCCTAAGTTGTCCAATTTGTTGGTAAATAGCTCTTTACAATATTCTTATAATCCTCTGTATTTCCTTGTGGTATCCATTGTTACTTCTCCTCCTCCATTTCTGATTTCATTTCATTTCTCTTTTTTTAGAGGCTAGCTAACAGTTTGTCAATTTTGTTTATTTTTTCAAAGAACCAGCTATTAGTTTCACTGATCTTTCCTATTATCTTTTTAGCCTCTATTTTATTTATTTCTGCTCTGGTCTTTATTATTTCCTTCCTTCTTCTACTAACTTTGCACTTAATTTGTTCTTTTTTTTTCCTTGTTACTTTAGATGCAAGGTTAGATTATTTATTTGAGATTTTCCTTGTTTCTTAAAGTAGGCCCGTATTGCTATAAACTTCCCTCTTAGTACTGCTTTTGCTATATGTCACAGATTTTGGTATGCTGTATTCTCATTTTCATTTGTTTTAAGGTAATTTTTTATTGCTCTGATTTCTTCATTCACCCCATAGTTGTTCAGTAGCATGTTGTTCAGTCTCTACATATTTTTGATTTTTTCAGTTTTCTTCTTGTAGTTAACTTCTAGTTTCCTACCATTTTGACAAGAAAATATGTTTAATATGATTGCAATCATCTTAAATTTTTGAGACTTGTTTTGTGTCCCAATCTATGGTCTCTCCTTGAGAAAGTTCCATGTGCACTTGAGAAGAATGTGTATTCTGCTGCCTTTAGATGGAATGTCCTGTATAAAATTACCAAATCCATCTGGTCTAATGTTTCATTTAAGGCCACCACTTCCTTGTTGACTTTCTGGTTGGATGATCTATCCATTGATATAAGTGGGCTGTTAAAGTCCCTTATTATTATTGTGCTGCTGTCATTTTCACCCTTTAGGTGTCCTAATAATTATTTTATATATTTTCATGTTCTTATGTTAGGTGCATATATGTTAACCACTGTTATGTCTTCTTAATGAATTGACCACTTTATAAACTGTCCATTTTGACTCATTATCTTTTTTGGCTTGAAGTTTATTTTGTCTGATATAAGTATGCTTGGAATATCGCCTTCATCTCTTCCATCCCTTTTAGCCTATGTTTGTCTTTAGAGTTGAGGTGCGTCTTTTAGAGGCAGAATATAGTTGGGTCTTGTTTTTCAATCCATCTAGTCACACTCTATATCTTTTGACTGATGAATTTAACCCATTTACATTTAGGGTGATTACTGATTGATGACAACTTATTGTAGCTAATTTATCTTTTATTTTCTGGTTGTTCTATAGCTCCACTATTTCTTTTTCCTAATATTTCTGTCTGTCATTTTGGTTTGGTGGTTTTCTTTGATATTTTTCTCAGTTTCTTCTTTTTTTATGTTTCATGTTTCTGCTCTGTGTTTATGTTTTGTGGTTACCCTAAGGTTTGTATAAAACATCTCAGATAAAATAGTCCTTTTTCTACTGATAGCATCTTATCTTCATTTACCAAATGACTTCCATACTTTTCCTTTTCCCCTTTTATGTGTTTGCTGTTTCCAATTATTTCTTTTTATGTTCTGAGTTTGATAAAAACCTGAAATTGCTATAGTTATTTTTCTGCTTTCTTTTTTTCTTCCTTTAACCTTTATGCTATAGAAAGTGTTTAAACCCCATTCTGACAAAGAGTTGCAATTTTCACTCAAAATTTTGTGTAGTTTTTGTCTTCTTTTTTTTTTCTAGTAAAAGATCTCCTTTCAACACTTCTTATAAGGCAGGAGTAGTGTTTATGAACTCCTTCAGATTTTATTTGCTTGGAAAAGTCTTTATTTCTCCATCATGTCTGAATGATAAGTTTGCTGGATAGAGTATTTTTGGGTGACAGTTTTTATATTTCAGCATTTTGAAAATGTTATTCCACTTCCTCCTGGCCTGTAGGGTTACTGCTGAGAAATTTGCTAATAGCCTAATGGAGATTCCTTTGTAGGTTACCATCCTATTTCCCCTGGCTTCCTTTAAAATTCTCCCTTTGTCATTGACTTTTGACAATTTTATGATAAGTGCCTTGGAGAAGGTCTTTTCACATTGAGGTAATTAGGTGTTTTCTTTGCTTCATGGACTTGTACGTCCAGTTCCTTCCCCAGGCTTGGGAAGTTCTTAGCTGTTATTTCTTTGAATAAACTCTCTGCTCCCTTTCCCTCTCTTCTTCTTCTGGGATACCCATTAACCTAATGTTGCCCTTCCTAAAAGAGTCGAATAGTTCTCACAGAACTTTCTCATTTTTTAATATCTTACTTGTTTTTCCCCTTCTATTTGTATCATTTCTAGATTTCTATTTTCAAGCTCACTAATCCTCTCTTCTATATGGTCTGCTCTATTTCCAATGCTTTCTAATAAATTCTTCATCTCATTTGTTGAAATATTCAGCTCCAGAATTTGTTTGCTTTTTTTTTTAGTTTCAATCTCTACTAAAATATTCCTTTTCTTACTTGATTTTATTCCTGAGTTCATTAAACGGCCTTTCTAAGTTTCCTTGTAGCTCATTGAGTTTCCTCAAGATAGCTATTTTTGAATTCTCTGTCAGTTAGATAGCAGTATTCCATGACTTCAAGTTTGGTTTCTGAAGAACTGTCATTTTCTCTATGCATTACTATGGTTCTTCACAGTCCTTGATGAATTGTTCTTCCACTGGTGCATTTGAAGTTAATGACAGGTTAGAAGTTAAAGTCCTTTCATCTGTTTTCCTATAGGTGGTACTATAACACAAGTTTTTTGTTTCTCTTACCTGATATGCCTCTGGTTATATTTGAGAGTTACTTTCTAGCTTCCACCATCTCTGTAAAAGTATGGCTCCAATCCTTTCTTATTGCTTCTTGTGTGTCCAGTAGCCTTGCCGCCTTGCTTCTGCCAGAGCCACTGTCATTACTGGAATGGTGGGTTCTCCCTTAACACCTGCAATCCCCTGAGTCACAGGCTTCCTCACCTTGAAGGAAGAGGAAGGACTGGGTGGGGAGGTGGGTCCAAGGCCCTCTGCCAACTGCTGCCCAGTTACCTATGGTCATGGGTGCTGCTGTGGTGAGGAGACCAGAGCCCTGTATATCACCTCCTTTGCTGCTACTGGGTTCTCTGTAGCTCTGGGCTCAGCTGCTGTGGTCTCAGGCCCGGGACTGCAGGCATTGACTCTTCTGTTCCTTCAGTTCTGCCTCCTCTATGTGTTCCAATTCACCTACCTTTAGATATACTAATGTGTGGAATTCTCCAGCATCCTGGTTGGGCAGGGTACCTCTGTCAAGTTATATATATTTTACTAATTGTAGATCGAAGGGGATAGAGAAAGGTAGCTTTTCACTCCACCATGTTACTGACTTCACTCAACCAGTGATCTCTTAATGGACTCCATGTAAGGCAAACTACTTTCAAATCTCTAAATCCTTTTACCAAAGAGTATAATTAATGTCTTCACAATTATTTAGAAATCTATTCATTCCTTTAACAATATTTATTTAGCCTCTACTCTATGTCCTGCCTTATTTTAGGAAATGGGGATACAACTATAAATAAGACAAAGTGCCTCACCTTATCATGCTTGCATTCCAGTGGAAGAATACAATTGATTAAAACAAACAAACAAAAAAACATAAATCTAAACATTAATGTACAATAGAGAGTGAAACAGAAATTAGTAGAAAATAAACTAAGGTGAGAAGACAAAGAATAGATTGATTTTAGATAATGTGGTCAGAGAAGGCCTCTCTGAAGAGATGAATAAAGCAGAATCTTGGATAAAGAGAAGAAAGCCCTACAGATCTTTGGTGGGAAAGCATTTAGAGCAGAAGAAATAGCAAGTGCAAAGAGTCTTAGGTGGTAAGTCATTTGATGTGTTCAAGAAAGAACAAAGAATTTTATTTAACAAGGGTGAGAGAAGTAGTCAGAAGCCAAACAATGAAAGCCTTACATGAATTAGTTCAGGGAAGTGATGGGATTTGTATTATGTTTTAAAAGGATTACTTTTTTTTTTCCCTCCTTAGGGAAAAGATAGCAAGGAAACAGGGAGACCATTAGAAGTAAGGGATCAAGCATCACTGCTATCCAGGAGGCAAGTGATGATATTACAATTTAGGATGTAGCAGTGGAGGGTATGATGAGGACTCGGATTTTTTTTATATATTTTGAGGAACAGCATTTGCTGATTGTGAGAGAGAAAACAGAATTAAAAATGACTTCATTTTTTTTTTTCATTTTTAAGGTGGGTAATGCTGGGGCAGGTAAAAACTGAAGAAAATAAAGATTTTGATTTTAGATACAGTAAGTCTAAGATACTTCCTAGCCATCCAACACAAAGATGTGATATTCATATCAAGAGTTTAGGAAAGAGGGCAAAGCAAATGCTCTCCAATCTATAAATGAGGCCTATTGTCTACCTTTTAACTTGACAGTACAGAAAATTTTCTAAGGAGACTCATACTCATTCTTCTTACCATGAAATATGTCAGGCTCCATAACACATCTTTCTCCAGAGTAAAACCTTATGTCCATGACTGCTCTCCAAAGACCATCTCAGCATATTTCTCATTGTTGTAAAGATAGTGGCAGGCAGACCCAAATCTTTGGAAAATCTTGCATCCACAAAGAAGGAAAACCATTTTAAATGAACAAGGCTCTATTCTGGATGCTTTTCTAAGACAAACCTAAGAAGAGATGAAACAATTTTTTCCCAAAGACGTGGATTTGTTTTTCTAAATGCTAACTGTCTGATACAATGGTCACTTTATGCTATTTAAATTTAAATTAATTTAAATTCAAAAAAATTAAAAGTCAATTCCTCATTTGCAATAGGCACATTTCAAGGGCTTAGCAGCCGCACGTTGGTGGTGACTACCATAATGGACAGTGCAGAGAGAGACTATTTCCATCATCACAAAAATGTATTACAAACCAATGGATATGGCTGTTTTAGCTTTTTTCCTTAAATATCAATTGATGTGTGATTGAATCACTCAAATTATAAGTGTAATTTAGTTCTCTTTGCTCACTTCAGTCCTGTTATATTCTGTATTCGTTCTGTCAGTTCCATCTACCAAGGTCTTTTCGGAGAGAATTTTCCAAAGCTAGACCTGAATTCTTTGCAAACAGAGACTGATCCACTCATTCAGTTTGAAAAGGGACTTTAAATTGTGGATTGTTAGTTGTGTGATAATCATTTCACTGTTCTCCAGTTTTGCCAGTTCTCTTCCTTTCACTTCCTTTAATTAAGCTAAGCCATGTGACTTGCTTTGGTCACAAAGCAAGTGACCAAGTGAAATGTGAGCAACTATGATATGTGTCCCTTCCAGGAGGAAGGCATGAACTTCTAAAGCATGATATAGCATGTTGCTTTCCCTCTACTACATCCACTGGCAATGTTTATGGTGCCGAAAGCTCTATGAGAGTTGGAGAGAGGGAGGAAAATGAAGAACACAGCATAGAGTACGTAGAAAGGACTTGAAGATGAACACATAGAATGCATGGGAAATAACTTTGCCACCTGTACTAGTCAGTTTTTGTTAGATAAGGCTGCAGGAGCAAACAACCCTATATTGTAGAGGTTTACAATAACAAACATTTACTTCTCTCTCATATTACATGACGGCTATAGGTCAGCCACACTTCTGAATCTCTATTCTATGTGTGTTCTCCAACCCAGGATGTAGATTTACAAGCCCCTGTCTTGACCTAATGCTGAGGAAAAAAGAACCAGAATGGAACCACACAAGGGCCACTGAAGTGTCTGAATGTGGTATACATTACCCCCATTCAAATTCCATTGGAAAAAGCAAGACAAATGACCTAGTCTCACGTCAACAGGTTAGGGATGTACATTATCCCACCAGGAAATACTGCAAGTCTCATGGGAATCAACAGGAATGTTATGATAGTGTGACTGGAAAAAGAGAAAATAATTGGAAATAATAATATAATCTATCACATTACTTTAAGCTACTGAGTTTGTTTCTTCAGCATAACATAGCACATCCTATCTAATGCAATTTATTTTAAAACCTAAAATAGAAGGCATCTATCAATTTATCAATTTAAAGCTATTTACCAATTTACCTACTTATTATCTAACAGTTAGATGTTAAAGAATTTTAAATGTTTACCTTTAACAGGTTAGTAGCAAGCACAGATACATTTACATCAAGCTGAATTCAATCTTATTCCAACAGATCAAGAAATGATAATGTATCAAAATGTAACTGGAGTACTCAGTAAACATTATTTAGCACATACATAATAAGGTGCCTGGAATTGTGAATGATGTTTGTTAGATGTATGAATGTAAGTGAAATTAGTAAGCCCTATAATACTTATCACTAATATATTAGATCTCAGTTTGATTAGGAATGCATCACCTCATTATTAAGAATGCTTTAAACCCATATATCTTCCTCTCTATCTAATGAAGACCTAGGTTAATTATCAGTCTGTCAAAAGATAATGTGATACTCTAGAAAGTATTATAGAAAAAATGACTACTAGAGCTATGAACCTTCCTGAGAAATCTTGTGACAGAAAGACATTAACTCATGCCATTTGTACAGTGTACACAGTAAGAAGCTCAGAAATAATTAAATGGCTAAAATCAAGTGAAGTCTTCAGGCTTGCCTAGTTACATGGGATCTATAGAAGTAACCAAAATGGTCCTTTAATGATCCACATTCCCACTGTACTCAGTCTCCAATCCCCACTCCCAAATTTGGTCTGCACAATACCAGAAAGAGCTTGTTCACTCAAACAGTCTTTTGTTTAGAAGTATTGAGGGGACTTCCCTGGCAGTCCAGTGTCTAAGACTTCGCCTTCCAATGCAGGGGGTGAGGGTTCAATCCCTGGTCGGGGAGCTAAGATCCCACATGCCTCAGGGCCAAAAAACTGAAACATAAAAACAAACAAACAAACAAACAAAAACCACACACACGGACTTCCTAGGTGGCACAGTGGGTAAGAATACGCCTGCACCACAACGAAGCGTAGCCCCAGCTCGCTGCAACTAGAGAAAGCCCATGTGCAGCAACAAAGACCCAACACAGCCAATAAAATAAATAAATAAATAAATAAATAAATAAATTTATATATTAAAAAAAAAAACCACACACACCCGAAAGCAATATTGTAACAAATTCAATAAAGACTTTAAAAATAGTCCACGTCAAAAAATCTTTTAAAAAAAGAATATAAGTATTGAATACTTGCTATATGTCAGGCATTGAAAATAAATAAGAGATTATGACACCCATCACCCTGCCATCATGGAACTTCCATGTAAGACATTCACCATATTGTGTTTCATTTTTATTTTTGAAGACAAACTATTTCATACACTTTCAGAAGGAAAATATATTAATCCACAAAAAAATGGACATAAGAATTATTTTCAAATAAGTTTGAAATGAGTTGAACTCAGCATGCCTTTCTTACACTTTGAATAGCATAGAGTTTGAGACCAAACTGTACCCCTATGGGTTTTATGTTTTCAAGTTCACGGTGCCATTTCAACTACAGAGAATTATGTGAGCTCCTCTACATGTCCACGACAAAAACAGTAAAGCTTTACTATTAGCTCAAAAACATGAGGCAGTCTGAATAAAAAGTATAAATCAAACATCAAAGAGGATAATATATCAATAAGGTCAGCAAAGTGAAGCAGGGTGACTACATTTCCTTCAAATTTGTTAAACTGTTTAAAGTGTGGAGAATTAGAGACTTATTGATGACTTATTGATGATTGATGATTTTAACCGATTTTAAGTATGAATTATTAAATATTAAAAGCCAATCCACAAAATAGTACCAAGGCTTAGCCTACTTATGTTAACCTAGTCACACACAAATTCTAAACACTGACATATATTTTAAATCTCATTTATCTAGTGGTGATTTATCTGGATTTATAGTTCATAGGAACTACTTGCTTTATAAGACTGTCTTGCCATCTCCAATACAGCATTTTTATACAAAATATAATATATATTACAATACAGCAAACATTTTAGTAAACACGTCTAGGAATCCTGACTTATATAATTGGAAAATTCAGGGTTGGTACAATGAGGGACCCCACACTCTACCTGTTCACAAGACAGATGTTGTGTTTCAGCCAAAATAAATATACCTACACATTGTTCCCAGGTATTCAAAATCATCCCATTCATTAAGAGGTGTAACAACAGTACTCTATGACAGAAAGAGTATTGCAAGACCTGAATTTCTCTTCTAGAAAAATCAGAAATATCTTCACTGAGTCACAATTTCTGAATTTCTAAAATAGGGATAAATAAGATAAAATGTGAATAATAAATCTTACCTTCACAGTCACTGTGAAGGACGTACAGGTGGAGATACAGATGGAGATAAAAATTCAGATACAGACCCATATACATATAAAGTAAGATTCTCATTATCATAAAAACAGACATATTCGAGGGCAGTGTTGCTCTGTATAGAACTTAATAGGCTCAGAAAGCATTACGATGTATACGTAGAAACACTGAGTTTGAACCTAAAGCAATTATCTACTTGGTAGGAAAATCACTTCAAAATGAGGTTTTCATTTCGTAGGTTATGGATATTTAAAGTATATAGAGAGCTCAGGTTGAATAAAAAAAAAACTTTAAGGAATTGCTTTGAGGAGTTTTATTCTCTCTGAATTAAGCTCTGAGGAAAACATGTGATTCTTTCTGCTGGATGAACTTCACCTCAAAGACAGCAAAACTTCTGTGAATATAGCATAATTTTAGCCTACTTATTTCACAGATTACAGGAAACCATCTGGACATTCTTTTTCCTGGAAATCCTTAAAAATTGGGTCCTCATGAGATGAGAGTCCTTTGTCAGTGAGCAAATCAGAAGAATAAGGATGAAAGTGACTTTAATGATGGTTCTGCTTTTGGTCCTTGTCCATCCCACATATTTCCACTGCTATGGAAACTTTGAGGTACATTAAGGTCCAGATTTGGTACAGTGGTTAGCTGTACACTTAGTTACCAGTCATTTAAAATAGAAGATGAACAAACCAATGTACTTCTTGTACATTTTGAGATGATTAAACTTTAGCTTTCAGTAAATATATGTGGAAGTAGATAGGTAGATAAAATGTTACATGACATAATCTTTTCTAACTACTAAGTGTGTGTGTACGTGTGTGTATGTGCTTGTGTGTGTGTGTAGAAATCTAAGAAGTAACGCACTATTTAAGACACATAAATATTGAGTTTAATAAAAGAAAACCTGTAGAACTCAAGTTAAAAAAGGTATTGGCTTTGTTTTTTAATTCCACAGTATCAATTATTCAGTTTTGTATTTCTCATTAATTTTTTAAGTGTTAAAATCACTGTCCAAAGTTTCTGTAATTCATTTTCTCAGATGTGAAAGTCACATGAAGTCCAATTTAGTAAGGGTTTAAATTAATAAAAATAAGAACATTTATGTTTGGACACAGTTTTTAATCTCCTTTATTTTCACAACTATCCCCTAATCCTCCCTACCAACACACACATGCCACACACACACACACACACACACACACACACGCCTTGGTCTAACTTCTTATACTGTTTAAGAAAAGAAATATATATATGTATACATATATATAGAGAGAGACAGAGAGACAGAGACAGAGAGACAGAGAGATCTATCTCCAAGCTAAACCTAAGTAGGTGAGGTCATAATGAAAAAAGTAGGATATTTATGCCAAAATATATCCTCAAAAGATATTTCTTAAGTACAAAGGGTAAAAGTAGTAATCTTATAGTGGAGAAATCCATGATCAAATGATCAAAGTTAATATAACCAGTAATGGGAGACTCTATTTCTCTATATCTATATATTCACATCTACACCTATAGATTTATGAGGGGGGGAGGATAATGAAGCAAATAAGGGAAATGTAGAATTAATTTACATAATGTAGATGAAGGGTATTTGGTAAATTTTAGTGCTTTTTAAAATAATACCATAATTGAATTATAATCTACCCATCAAAAAATTCACCATTTTTAAGTGTACAATTAAGTGTCTTTTAGTATGTTCCCAGAATTGTGCCATAATCACCACTTTCTAATTTTAGAACTTTTCCACCACCCCATTAGCAGTCACTCCCCATCCTCCCCTAAACTGAACCCCCCAAAATCACAAATCTACTTTCTGACTGTTGACTTTGTTTATTCTGAACATTTAACATAAACAGAGTAATACAATATGTGGTCCTTTGTAACAGGCTGCTTTCACTTATCATAGTGTGTTCAAGATTCATCTATGTTGTAACATGTATCCCTCATTCCTTTATTTTATTGCAGAATGATATTCCATTGCATTGATAAACCACATTTTGTTTATCCATTTTCAGTTGATGGACATTTGGATTGCTTTTAGTTTTCTTTGGCTCTTATGATAATGCTGCTATGAAACATATACAAATTTTTGTGTTTCATTTCTCTTCGGTATATACCTAGGAGTTGCACTACTGTGTCACATGGTAATTCCATGTTTACTATTTTGAGAAACTGACAAACTATTTTCCCAAATGGCAGCATCATTTTACAATCTCACCAGCAATACTTGAGCATTCCAATTTCTTCACATTCTTGTCATCACTTGTTATTGTCCATCTTTTTTTGGTAACCAGCTAATGAGTGTAAATGGTATCTCTGGTTTTTATGTGCACATTACTAATGACTAACGATATTGCCTTCTGGCAGGGCTTACTGGCCATTTGTATATTCTTTCAGGAAAAATGAAATCCCTATCAAAATTCCAATAGTATTTTTCACATAAATAAAGAAACATAATCCTAAAATTTGTATGCAATCACAAAGACCTTGAATAACCAAAGCAATCCTGAGAAAGAAAAACAAAGCTGGAGGTTTCAAACTTCCTGATTTCAAACTACACTACAAAGCTATAGCAATCAAAACAGTATGGTACTGGCATTTTAAAAAAAGACACACAGACCAATAGAACAGAATCAAGAGCCCCAAATTAAACCTTTCATATATAGTCAACTAATTTTTGACAGGGGACCAAAGAACACTCAAGGGGGAAAGAATATCTCTTCAATAAATGGTATTGAGAAAGTTGGATAATCATATGTAGAATAATGAAATTGGATTCCTAACTTATACCACTCACAAAAACTAACTCAAAATTGATTAAAGATTTAAACCTAAGGTCTGAAACCATAAAATTCCTAGAAGAAAAAAAATAGAAAAAGCTCCTTGACATTGGTCTTGGCAATGATTCTTTGGATATAACACCAAAAGCACAAACAACAAAAGCAAAAATCAGTGAGTGAGACTACATGAAACTAAAAAGTTTCTGCACAGCAAAAGAAACAACCAACAAAATAATAAAGCAACCTATGGAATGAGGGAAAATATTTGCAAATCATATATCTGACAAGGGGTTAATATTCAAAATATATAAGGAACTCATACAACTCAACAGCAAAAAAAACACAATCTGATTAAAAAATGGGCAAAGAAATTTTGAGTAGACATTTTTTTCCCAAAGAAACACAAATGGCCAACAAGTATATAAAAAGCTGCTCAACACCACTAATTATCAAGGAAGTGCAAATCAAATCATGAGATTTCATCTCATACCCCTTAGAATGGCTATCAGCAAAAAGAGAAGAGATAAGTATTGACAAAGATGTAGAGAAAAGGGAATCCTTGTGCATTGTTGGCGGGAATGTAAATTAGTGCAGCCACTGTGGAAAACAATATGGAAGTTCTGCAAAAATTAAAAACAGTACTATCATATGATCTGGCGATTCCACTTTTAGATATATATCTAAAGGAAACTAAATCACTATTTTGAAAAAAATATCTGCACCTCCATACTCATTGTAACACTATTTACAACAGTCAAGACACAGAAACAACTTAAGTGTCCACTGACAGATGAATGGATAAAGATGATGTGCTGCATATATACAATGGAATATTACTCAGCCATAAAAAAGAAATTCCACCATTTGCGACAATATGGATGGATCTTGAGGGCATTATGCTAAGTGAAATAAGTCACACAGAAAGATAAATACTGTATGATGTCACTTCTATGTAAAATCTAAAAAAATCAAACTCATAGATACAAAGAATAGTGGTTGACAGAGGCAGGGAGTGGGGAGGTTAGCAAAATAGGAGAAGGTGCTCAAAAGGTAAAAACTTCCAATTAAAAGATAAATAAGTTCTGGGGATATAATGCACAGCATGGTTACTATAGTTAATGACACTGTATTGCATATTTGAAAGCTTATGAGAGAATAGATCTTGAGCGTTCTTACTACAAGAAAAAAATTTTGTAACTACGTGAGGTGATGGATGTTAACTGGACTTATTATGGCAATCATTTTGAAATATATATATAACTCAAACCATTACAATATATACCTTAAATTAATAAAATGTAGTATGTCAATTATATCTCAATAAAACTAGGGAAAATATTAAAACTAGAATAACCATATGATCCAGTAATCTCATTTCTGGGTATATATGCAAAGGAAGAGAATTAGGATCTCAAAGAGATACCTGCTCGCCCATGTTCACTGCAGTATTACAAAATAGCAAAGACATAAAAAGAAGTAGGGTGTGTGTGTGTGTGTGTGTGTGAGAGAATGACACCAGTACACACAATGGAATATTATTTGGCCATAAACAAGAAGGAAATCCTGTCATTTGTGACAACATGAATGGAACCCGAAGACATTATTAAGTGAAATAAGTCAGACAGAGAAAGGCAAATACTATATGATATCACTTATATTGGAATCTACAAAAGCCAAACTTACAGAAACTCTTAGAGAGTAGAATGGTTGTTACCAGGGTCTGGGAGATGGAAGAAATGAGGAGATGTTGTTCAAAGGGTACAAACTTCCAGTTATCAAAAGCATAAGTTCTGGAGATCTAATGTACAACATGGTATACTTTAATTCTTTAGACCTGGTTTCCTTTTGTTATTGAACATACTTTTAATGACTGATTTAAAGCCTTTGTCCCATGTGGTAGGCAGAATAATGCCCCCTCCCCAAAGATGTCCACTCTTTAATCACTGGAATCTGTGTATATGGTACCTACCTACATTGTTAAAAGGACTTTGTAGGTGTGATTAAATTTATAAACTTTAAGACTGGAAAACTATGCTGGATTACCTGGGTAGGCCAGATCTATTCACATGAGTCCCTGAAAAGAGAGTCTTTCCTGGCTGTCGTCAGGAAGGGATGCAAATATGTAAGAAGGGTCAGAGAGATAGAAAGTGTTAAGGACTCCATCCTCCATTGCTAATTTTGAACACACAGCAACATGGGTGCCCTCTGGAAGCAAGAAAAGGTAAGGAAATGGAATATCCCCTAGAGGCTCCAGAAAAAAATTCGGTCCTGCTGACTCCTTAATTTTAGCCCAGTGATCCATGTCAGACTTCTGACCTACAAAACTGCAAGATAATAAATTTATATTGTTTTAAGTCACAATGTTTTTAGTAATTTGCTATGTCAGCAAGAGGAAAATAATGCACCTAGTAAATCTAACATCTGAGCTTTCTCAAGGACAGTTTCTATTGATTGCTTTTGTGTGTGTGTATAAACCATACTTTCCTATCTCTATGTGTCTCACAATTTATTTTGAAAATTGTACATTTTAAATAATGTAATGTGACAAGTCTGGAAATCAGATCCCCTATCAAAGATTTGTTCTTGCTGTTGTTGTTTCTGTCTGGTTTTGTTGTTGTTGTTGTTGTAATCTGTTTATTTAGCAATATCTCTGGACTAATTATGCAAAGTTTGTATTCCCTATTGTGTGATATTAACTGAATGCGAAGGTAACAGTGGCTGCACACAACAGGGAATACAAAGCTGGTTAGCTTCGCATTCAGTTAACATTAATAATTAGAGATTTCTTTAAATGTCTTGAACCAATAAATCCTCCACTCTGTCAAAAGGTCTTTCTGTGCCCTGGGGCACAGCTTCAGTTTCCAGCAAATAAGAACCCTGACTTGACTTTTATTCGAAAGGCGCCAAGGTTGACCTTGACCGGAGGTGAGAGGTTTGATCTTTCCTAATCTCAGGTCTTTCTTTAGCATGCCCCCAGCCCTGCACAAGTACACAACCTACATGGCGTTCTAGATTCCTAGGGAAACATTGGAACTTTCCAAAGCCCGCAATGGACTTTTCATTCTACAGATTTTTGTAAGTTTTTTGGTTTACCACTTATTTGCCCCAACTGGTATCACTGCTTAAGGCAACAGCAGTATTAAGCAATTGCTGCTAATTGACAGATAAATGTCCTGGGGATACAGTTCATTCTTTCCCTTCCAGCAGATGCTACACTGTTGTCTTTCAAGGATCTTGGAATTAGCAAGAAGGAGATGGAAACAGGGCAAATGAAAGTGCCACAAAGCCCAGTATTTTTCCTGAGATGCAGTCATTTTGTTGAATAAACTGTCTTTGGATTTTTGAAATCCTTTAGTTTATTTCCAGAATTCTGAAAAGGCTAATTACCAGTGTTCTTATTGCTTTAAGTGAGAAGCCAATTTTTGGAGGTCCTTACTCCACCACTATGCAAGTTCTGACCCTTTTAAGTATTATTCTTCCAATTACTCTGTAAGTCTCAAATTATTTCAAAATAATAAGTTAAAATACACCCACACACGTATATAAATAAAGATACTTAGTGAAGAAAATAAAATCTGATTTGTGAAAAATGTATGTTTATATCCACTGGGCTTATCCTCAAATATAACTTCATGATACTATAATGCTTTAGAATGAGGTTCCACCTTATTTTTTTCATTTTGACCTGAAGTATACTTAAGTGCACCTAAGAATACTTAAGTTACTGAAGTATAACGTAAGCATGCATGTAAGTGAAATTGATAAAATTAGCCGTAAAATTATTTTGCATGAGCAATATGTAAGAAAACAGAGACCTGATTCTGTTAGTTCTCATTCAAATTTGAATTCATAAACCTCTTCTGTAAGTGTCACAGGAAAGGAGAAAAAGTATAGTAAATTTATCCTTCAATATACTGAATGAGTCTCTATGAGTTCCTCAGATTTCTAACATATAACATGTTACTGTCTTGAATACTTACCATTTTTTTAAACGGTTATTTTTACCACTATGAATGATTAAATAATACTTCCCTATTTATGGTTCAAGGTTTACCAAAAAGAAATAACTATTTAAAAGATAAAAATATCCTTATTCATTAGGGAAGTTGTCCAAACAAAAGGGAATTTCAGATGAACTCTCAAATAGGGAGAATATGCAGCTTTTGCAGCACATCCTATTTCACTTCATCATATTTATCTTTGATCAAATGTTGTTACTGAATATTCCTTAAGGGAACCAAAAAACTTCAGTGTTTTATATTTTACACAGTCAAACCTGTCTGAAGAGAAATCTTGAGAAAGGAAAAGCCAGTCTCAAGAGCAGCTGCTGAAATGATGCCTAATTAAATTTTCACACAGGGATTAAAAGGATATGCTAATACTTCGTGTGCACTCAATGAGAATTTGTAAAGCAACCTAGGCAATCAGAATTTATAAAGTGTTGAGAGATACTCTTAAATTCTACCTGCTGCTGTTCCAAGTGCCGTGGTGGCAGTATGTGACACACCAGTGCTCACCCTGGGTGCATGCTAGAACCACCTGGGCATCTGTAAAAAACAATTCTGATGCCCAGATTCTCTACCCATTCATCAGACTTTGCTTTAATGAAAGTGAGTGTGGCTTAGGTGTCAGGGATTTTACACCTTCCTAGGTAACTCTAGGACACAGCAATGTTTGTCTGGAGCAGCAGTTCCTAACCTCTACTGTGCATATGAACCACCTCGGGTCTTTTCGAAACACAGACTCTGATCTAGTAGGGCTGAACTGGGTCCTGATAATCCACATTTCTAACCAGTTCCTAGGTGACACCCAAGCTGCTGGTGCTTGAAACACTTTGCATAGCATGATACTAACGGAAATTAAAAGAAACACTAAAAATAAAGTCCCTAAACACAGGCCACTCACTCCTATAGGATAGTACCTCAAAGTACATTTGACATTTACCTCAAAGAAAAAGAGCAAACAGCAATTTCTACTAGAGTGCTTTCTCCTCCCCCGGTCAGAAGGCTCCTCCTCAGCCTCCACTGACTTTCTGCTAAATTTCAGGCAATTGGGAAACATGTCTATTCCTCCAGTTCAGGAGACCCTACCCTCCAAAATGAGTCTGACTTCTCAGCCCTTTCTTAGAACTCCTCTTAAATTCCATGCAGTTCAGTACTGAATTTTCTTTAACTTTTGCCATGTTAATTTTTACAAGGGAAAGGGCTATGTCTCAGACTTCTTTTAGCAAAGATTAAGGACAACAAGACAATAAATATGTGCTCATTAAATATTTTTCAGATAGACCTCAGGTATTGTGGGAAGACATTCAGAAGTCTTTCTGAAACCTTGTAAATGTTACTAAAAGTAATTAAAGTATGTGGGCCGAGTGACTGGATGCAGAATGTCCTGCTTGAGCAGTGGAGGAGCTAAGGGTGCTGGGCGTGGAGACCATGGGGGCATAGGCTACCGTGGAAACAGAATATTGACCCTCTCTGGGAGCGCAGCCCCTTTCTCACTTGCACACCTCATATCACCTTGTTTGGCCCTGGAGGATGGCTGGTTAGCCAGAGAGGGGTAAGATTCCTCAAGGGAGGAACAACCTAAGACAGGCACAGTCGCAGAGGGGCCAACAGGGGTGGGGCACAGACCCCTAATCCTTCTGAGAGAGGTCTCCTGCCCCCAGGGCTGCTTTGCTCTCCACGCCCAGCTCAAATCTGCACCCTGCTCAGATCCACACCTGCTCAAATCCAACCCAGGAGGCAAACAAAGATCATTGCCCCAGTCATGTGAGGCCTTTATGTGTTTATTTCAAAGATAGCCTTGTTCATGGGACTAAACTGGAAGCGTTAGACCCTTAGGCTATGCCAAGAACTCAATAAAAGCAACATGGGATCAATCAGCCAGGCTCTTGATCCTAGAGGTCTTGAGTCCCCCAGTCCCATCTTTCTCTTCAGTCTGTGTCTGTGTTTTCTTCAAGCTTGCGGCACCCGTCACTCACCTCGAGTTGCCGAGCTGGTCTCGGCAAGGTATTATATAGATACTGGGAAGCACTTGGCCTAAGAAGTTAGGTTATAAAAAAATGAATGGTTTACATATGCTGCTGTTTAACTTATACACTATATATGTGATTGAACTACTATGCTATACTTTAAAAATAGGAGCACACGGTACCAGCTGCCTGCTGAATTTTTCTTCAACCTCTCTTGAACACCTAATACCTATATAATACACAACCTGTACCAGCATCATGCTTGAAAATGAGGGCATTAGAAAAGTCTTTGTGGACCCTGGAATCCTTTTCCATCCATTAACTGAGATATTAAGTTCTCTTTTCTGAGCTTCATGCCTTTCACTTTTACACCATAACCTTATTAAAACGTAGATACCAATAGAGGGGAAATATTTCAAAAATGTATTATTAGTAATCTGTTTACAAGTAGGAATGAAGAATTTGAGGTCAAATTGGATAGACGTGTAGGAATACAGAAGGGAGGGCACATACCGTTATTCTGTCCATGGCAGTTTCAGAGAGACCTAATGCTCTCCAAATCGAGTCTTGTTAGGTTGGTTAAAGTTCCCATTGAAACATCATCTCAGAATAAATCAAACTTACTCCATTCATGTAGTTAGAATGTGCTTAGTACCCACAGTTCTGTAGGATAAATAGAATAAGATGAAAATTTTCTCCAAAGAAAAAGTTACTCTCAAATTAGGAGATACGGTGATAGAAAGTAAGGGAATGAATTTATAAACACTAGGCAGAGTTAATGTACAAGGTGTGTTGTAAAGACAAGGTCATTAGTTACTTATCTCTTTTGAAGTTAAAACAACACTGCTTCTCCTTCATTTCCAAAGCAGGAGTGCCCATGACAGGATAATGTGGCCATTGATCCCAGCAAAGCATTCGGAGTCGGGTCACATTTATGTTTAATAGTATTTTTCTAAATATGCTTTAGCTTGCGTTATACATAGTCTAAGTTTTTAATTATGCAAAGCATTAACATTAACCTTTCTGCAAAGATCAATTTGATAAAGGTGATATATTCAACCCATATTTAAGCAATTTCCAGAGTGAACTCAGCTCGATTATCCTTTTTGAGTTTTTCCCATTGACAATGTCTAAAACTCCGAAAGGAAGAAAAATTAAGTGCAAAAAATCTAGATACACACACACACACACAGAGGATTTAAATCAATAACTTACACAGTTAAAAATAAACACAATAAAAGAGAGTTTCAGAAAGTTCTTGCTCAAAACCCTACTACACCTATGAAACCACCAGGATATCAAGAAGGAGTACAATTCCATTACCATTTCCGTCCACCACAGTCAATTCTTCCTTCTGCCCCATTCCAGGCAGTAGATCTCCATTTTTATCTCTATATATTAATTTGCATTTTCTAGAATTTTATTGTGCATTTGTCAAAAATCATCACAGTGTACACTGTAAATGGATGCAATTTGTAGTACATACAGAATTCTTTAAAGAAACTGATAAAATAAATAATAGGACAAGTTTTTAAAAAGTATAAGCTTTTTGATCAAGGTCCTGCTCACTGAATCCCAAGACATCACATGGTTCTACTCCCTTATCTCTTTCTCAAGAGTGAAGAAAGCCTTGGAAAAGAGTGATTGATGAACCTCTAGAAGGACTACTCAGGCTGCCTTAGGAGCTAGCAGAGACCCCAAAGGATTGATAGAGTTAGCTTGGTATCCCCAAGGTCATTTTGTTTCTGTGCCTACCTCTGTTCAATTTAACTATAAGTAAGAGCAAACAAATTGTTATAATTTCTTTAACTTGACTTCCTGGTCAAGCTGGTATATTAAACATACACTCCAATTCTTCATTTTCAGTCTATTTGATAAAATATTAAGTCCTCTAAATTAAGAACCTGGTTTCAAAATAATCCCAGGAAAGTGCCGTCCAAGTTATGGTTAAGAAAGCAGGCCCTCCTAGTTTATTGCCTAAGAATGGTGTCATAACATTAGCGCTCCATGCCCTGCTTTATATGAAAGTACGAAAGTTCTCATTGCAGTTCTGTTTGAAGTTACAATCTCCAGACACCCCATGAGAGTTTAATCATCATATAGCCTTTTCATTAAAAAGTAGAATAGATTTGCCTTTGAATTAGGTATTTAGTATTATAGGAAGATGGGCAGAAGGGGAATTAGGGGTATCCAGAACCTTTTGGAATCTTAGTAAGCATCATCGCAAAAAAAAAGCCCATGAGACTACAGATTTACCTTAATTTGTACAGGAGAGGGTTCTAAATGGTAAGCAAATCAAACTCTATTTTTAATACCAGATAATCTAAAATTACCCAGTATGAATCCTTTGGTTAATCAAAGAATCATTTTGAACTTTAATTGCTTTGGAATTCCAAGGCTTCAGATTACTTTCTTAAAATAGGCTCCATTTATAAAGATTTGTGTTTTTTCTTTCCCCCTCCTTCTCTCCCTCTTATTTTTATCTTTAATGCTGTCATCTTCACTTAACAACATTCACTGTTGGCCACATTTTTGCCAAGAAACAGTAAGAAAACATGGTCTTTTAAAAAGCCAAAATCTTGGGAAGTGAGAGTTGATAAATCTCATTTCATTATGATGGAACACCTTTGATATCTTGACATTTAGTGCTCACACTAAATTCTTCTGAAATATATCACTAATCTGCTCGGAGTCCTCATGTGGCATACTGGTATGTTGAGGAAGCAAATATTGCAGGCTTGCCAAAAGACCAATTCCAATGTAATTAGGACTTGCATTGCTTCAGTGAAGGCTACATAAACACTCTGTTAATATTCACAGCAGCAGCTTTGTCAATAACTCCCCCAGAATCTTCAAATTTATAACGGAAATCAGCAAACTATTGATTCTCTGACACTGATGGATCTATCCAGATTCACTGCCTCCTTTCTCTTGCCTCTACCCCAATAGAGGGTACAAATGCCAGTTGCTCTAATCGGCTCCTAAACACTGAAGGATCATTATTAAAGTATGGCTGGCATCCCTGATCATTAATTATCATCTCGTGCACATATGCAGTGTGATTGCAGGAAATAATCAGCTTTGTCTGCCAAATTGGCAACATTTAGAAACTAATTTGTTATGACACAGCATCAAAGATATTTAAACAACAAACTCAAGGCTCTGCTGCTCTGCATACATTGTTAAAATATCAGATAACATCATTAAAAAATAGTTAACATGTCCAGAGGGAGGTGGTATGCATCCTTGAACTTCCATTCAAGTGGAATTATCAAAAATAATTTGTATGTGCTCCCAATCCTGCAGTCACATGTTAGGGACGCCCGTCTAGAGTGACTGCCATTTAGGGGGCCGCCTGGAGAAGCAGCTGTCAGTCTAGTGTAATTAAGTGGGCACTGGAAGGAGGATTCAAAGTGCGCCTAGGGCAAAGATTAGACAGGACTGCTATTCTTCTGTTTGGGATACACTAGAATTCACTTACCTGATTAATTCTTCAGGGGCCACATCATCGCAGCAGATTCCTCACACGTGTGTGCACTGTAGTGCGCAGAGGAAGTGGCTTTAAGGAGATTATGTTCACTGCATGCCTGATGCTGGCCCCTTCACTTCAGAGTGAGAACACTCAGCTAAGGATCACTGAGATGCACAACGCATGTCTCTCTCCCTCCCCTAACCTCTCACTCTGGACAGCAACACAACTGTCCCGAGCCCATGTTTCCACCACGCCTATTCAGGGAACTTTTAATTCAATGCTTTTCCTCCATTGTTTCCTTTCAGCCCCCCTCAGCAGAATCAAGCCCAAGCCACGTGCTTCATCCTTCTGCCAAGCTCCCTTTCTTCAACTTTCTAACACCTCCCAAATACACACACTTGTAAATTTCTTTCATTCCTTTTGCATATGAAAATACAGATTAAAATGTTATTTTTATAACAGTTTCTTTCCAAGGATTCCAATGACTTCTAGAAATATTACTATTGATTCTTTTTCCATACTCCTCCCCCAAAAGCAGTTAAATATTAAACAGTGCCAATAATATGCCTGTACAAAGCAAAAGTCCCGAGTGTTCGTTGAGGCAACTTTCCCTGCTCCATCCTGAGTGGGTATACACTTTGGCCTCTCTCTACGCTTTTATTCACTCCATTTGGGTTGAGGGTGTAATTCTGGGAAAAGTAAACAAGGCTTACATAGCCAGAACCTCCCTGCTTCCTTCTGAGGCTAAACTGCCCACAGAAGCAGCTATTTATTCTCCGCTGTTCTCCCTGGGCAGCTCTTTGCCCACCTCCACCAGCTGGGGCCTGCCCAAGCCCAGCACTGCCTGTCCTGTGTTGGTAAGTCCACCTAATTTTGGAGCTTGTTCAGCAGGTTCGTGTGGCCCTCAAACTAAGCTAAGCCCTCCAACTTAGAATGTGCCAATAATAAAATTGACATTCTGATCTCTGTTAGCCATCCTTTTATTTTTTAATTTTTCCAAATCTTGGCAAGGAAGTAGGATGCTGTTTATTGGACCTCCACAAATATGACAACATTTGCTATATTTTACATAAAAAATAAAAACAGTAGAATTTGGGAGAACAAAATATGTAGTAGCAGAGAAACTTCTAGTAAGTCTAGGATGTGGCTGTTTAGGGCTGCCTCCAACAAGGTAGTAAATCTGCCTAATACTAACCTATATCCTCTCCTCCAACTTGTATTTCATCAGTAAAGAAGCTGACATTTCAGCCTCCATCCAACACTCCTTTTTTTTTTTTTCTTCAATTTTTTTCAAAACTTGGGTGGGGGGAAGCTTTTGAAGAGTAGAAGTTAAAATAATAAAAAGTGAGAAAGAAAAATCACCAAAATAGAATGTGATTTAAGTAAACAATTCTTGTTTTCTTCATTTTAAATAATGAAGGTACACAAACTGGATGAAACACACTCTTTGCTTCATGGCATGCAGCATTTTTCCGTACTCCTTGGTTTGTTAGTTAGGTTACGTTTAATAAGGTACTAAACTCCTACTTCTTCCCAGTTTCATTTGCTGAATCCACTTCTTGTCCCAACCTAGGAAGCGCTAATTCATGATTCTATTCTGTTCTTTATCTATATTCACTCACCATATGATCTCACCAAATTCACTGGCTTCAAATAGCAGCTAAGTGTATATCTTGGCCTCTCACTTAAAACCTATACCCACATACCAAACGCCTACATAATACTTCTGTACAGCTAAGGAATATTTTCAACTTAACCTATTGATAACTGACTTCCAGATCTTCCTGCTTAGATCTGCTCCACCTGCCTTGTGAGGAAGCCTACGTGAAGGCATTCATGTGAAAGGACCAGTGGAGGAGAACTAAGCCACCACCAACCCCCACCCCCAGCTCTCAGCCTTCACCAACTGTGAGACCTATGAGGGAGGCCTTCCGAAACCAAGCAGGCCCCCTCTGACTGCCAGCTGACAGCCTAAGCATGAGCGAGCCCAGGCACCTCCCTGGAGCAGAGTCAAGATTCCTCAGCCAAGCCCTTTCCAAATGGCCAACACACAGGACTGTGGGCAAATTAGTGGTAGTTGTTTTAAGCCACGTAGTATTCTGATACTTTCTGAAATAGCAATAAATACCTGATATACTTGGAACATAAGGCAAATATGTCACATTCACTCAAAGGCTTTTGGTGACTTCGCACCATGGTTAGAAGGAAATCCAAAGTCTGCACCATGACTGTAGTTTCCAAGACCTAGACCCTGTGGTCTCTGGCTCTCACCTCACCTCTTACCACTCTCCATCACCCACCAGACTCCAGTCATCAGGCCTCTGTGTGGTTCCACAAAAGAAGTAAGGCACCTTCTACCTCAGAGCTTGTGCACAGTTCTTCTCTCCTCTGGGAATTCTGTTTTGCTGAATAGTAGCTGATTTTACTTCTGCACCTCACCTCTGTCTTTGTTAATATGTCACCTCCTTGGAGGGGCCTTTCCTGATCAACCCATCTAAAACAAAAACCAAAAAGCAAAAAATCCCCGACACTCTTCCTCTTCCTCTGCTTCATTTTCCTTTAGCACGTATCTTTACCTGATATCATACAGATTATATGTGTTTGCTTGTTGTTTATTATTTATCTCCACAAGAGAATATAGGCTTAATAAGAAAAACTGTTTCCTATTATTTTTGCGACACTAGAACAGTGCCTGGTAAATGGTGGCTAACTGTGAATGAATGAACTGGCCGGCTTGGCTGGAACACAGGGTAAGTGAAGAGCAGCAGTGGGATGCAGGCCTTAAGAGGAAGGAAGACTGCAAGTGTGATACAGAGAAAGGTGCTGGACATTGTTGGCCCTCTGCCCACCCTGCTTGCAGTCTTGGGTACCTGTCCCCTGACTGTATGCTCTGCTTCTATTGGCCTGCACCTGAAACCTTTTCCTGAGGATGTCACTTGGGTTATGGCAGACACTTTGACCATACAGGCCAAGAGCCAGAAATGCTGGGAGTTTATGTCTCTCCCAGGGTGGCTCCAAGCCAATGACTGATCAATAATATAAAGCCAGCCCATCTCCCCTGTCTCAAGGTGGAATAAACGTTGAGGTGTAATGTATACTTCAGATTCCTATGAGATCCAGTTGGTGCTGAGATGTCACCTGAACTCATTCATGGATCTTCCCCTTCCTTGTCCTGATTCCTCCACTTCCCTGCCAGTCTCTCCAGGCAGCACTTCCTTCGGCAATCACTTGCACATAAAACCTCTTCCCACAGTCTGCTTGTAGGCAGCTCAGTCTAAGGAATGTGTCTTCCCTTTGTGAACAACGGAAAGTCATTTATGGCCTCGACAGAGGAAAATAATAATGGCAAGTATGTACTTGATGCTAAGTGCTTAGCCCTTTATTAAGAACTTTACCTGTTTTAACTCTTTTAATCCTCACAACCCTATTACTATCCCATTTTAGTATAACCAGTATTTGTGTGTAATAAGTTTATTCAAGTAGCAGTATATAGGATTATTAACTGGAGGCAGAGAGACCAGTGAGGAGGTTACTGCAGTACTGCAGGCAAGAGAGAATGAGGGTTTGGGTTTTGCCACCAGCAACAGAAATAGGAAGGCAGCCACTTGAATCTAAATGAACAGAATTTGGAATTGGCTCTGCCCATATGTAGCAAGTCCCTCAAATTCTCCTCCTCTTTTAGTTTTCTCAATTGTAAAGCAATGGGTTTGAAAAAAAGCTATCTCAAGAGTTCCTTGCCTTCAGGAAATCCAGGAAGATACTGGGCATGAAGTCTTTGAAAGTGAACTGAAATCTCCTATGACTCCTCACAGCACAGCACACAGGAAGCAGTGTGGGCTGTATCGCTGGTCATACTCAGGTGAAGATTCTTATTTAGATTTTTTTTTCAGCTATTTGACTCTAGATAAGTTAAACGTATTGAACTTCAGAGTACTTATCTGCAAAATGGGAATAACATATACCTTACAGGTAAGGCTTAGAACTGTGAAAATTAATTGCCAAGGTGCCTGGAAATAGGAGAGTTCATTAATTTGCAGCTTTATCTCATCTTCATTTCATTAAATCTAATTTCCTCTAGCTCAAAATTTGTAATAAAAATCCTCATTATATTTTGATCTTTCGTTTTATTAGCAGTATTAGAAAAATTCCTTTCTCCAAATTTTATTGTAAAATAAAACGTATAAATTATATTATGAATTAAACAGGATTTTGTACGCTGGCCTGGGAGACACACTATCATTTAATATTGCATCTATATGATATAAATTTACTGGTGGATCAAAGATTCATAAATATACTTTCATGAAGGAAAATGCTACATGAGACAGTTTTCATGAGGTTGTAATGAAATATTGCTTACCTTATAAAAATAAGGAAAAAATGGAGAAAGGACAAGAAATAAAGGAAAGAGAATAAGAGAAAGCAAAGAGAATTCAAACAAGAGAATTACAATACTGACTCTTCTAATTCTAGGAAACGGTATAGCTACTTATTAAGTCTAATTTCTCTCAGCAATTTTTTGAGGTTTTCAAGGTAAAGGACTTGCACATCTTACATTAGATTTATTTGTAAAGGTTTAATACTTTTATGCTTTGTAAATGATATTTTTTAAAAATTTCATCATCTAATATTTGGTTAGTCTATAAAAATTATCACAGATTTTTATATATTGACCTTGAATCTAGCACACTTATTAAATTAACTCATTAACTGCAATAATTTGTATATTCTTCTGATTGTATATGCACAGTATCATGTTAGCTAAAATCAGTGTTATGTCTTTATAACTTTTCTTTTTTGTCTTATTGCACTAAAATTTTTAGTACAAAGTTAAATATAAATTATAATAGTGAACATACTTGCTCTGTGCTCAAACTCAGGGAAAAAGTATTCAATATTTTACTATTAAGTATGATATTAACTGTAGCTTTTAAAAATTTAATAATGTTTATCTTATTAAAGAAATTTCCTTATATTTCTAGTTGGTTGAGATTTTTCAAAATATGAATGGCTATTGGATTTTATCAAATGCATTTTATTCATATATTGAGTAACCATACTATTTTTTTCTCCTTTATTCTGTTAATGTGGTAAATTACATTGATCCATTTTAGAATGTTAAATCAATTGTGATTCTGATTATAGGAAATTTCTCCTTGGGCCCTAATATTTGAACCTAACTCTTGAGGAAGATGCACTTTGGTATACCATTCAAAGTAGGGTTTTTTTAAAATAATATTAATTTTAAAAATATATAAAATATATTCATGTGGTAGATGCTTTAAGTTATCTCATGTAACTAAGTTTTGTCTAAAAAAAAAAGATACACAGAATTATGCATGAACTGTCTTTTTTACTCTTTTTTGACTAAAAAGTGATCAAGAGGAATAGCCATCAGTAAGGAATGTGGAGCAGGGGCAGAAGAAGCCTGGTTCTTTAGTGCACAGGTGAGTTCCCTGTCTAGTCCTCATATGCCTTCCTCAAACTTCGTGTTATATGTGATAAGTCTACTTCTTTTTCACTTAGCTTCTATTATTTAAAGCCAAACATAATACTGGCTGGAAGAGAACATATTTACATAAAATGAATTCAAACTGGGCACAGAAAAAGTGATGCAGATAAAATACATTCAAAAGTTATCAAGTAGTTATCCCTGGCTTGCAAAAATATGGCTGATGATTTTTCTTCTGAATTCATTATAACTCAGAAATAAAAGGCGTCGCCTGTCTCTTGGCCCAGCCACTTCATGCATCCACATTCTGACAGTGCTTTATCTCAGACCATCAGATTGTTTCCATAAACCTCTCATTCTCTGTCCTGGGAACCAGACATGCAAGGTGTTTCACTCTTGGGGGGAACCTTTAACCAATAAGAGAAGAAAGCCACTTGACAAATGGTTCTCCCTTTTTCTCCCTCATAAGCTGTCTTGAGACACAGTATGTATGGCCTCCAGGAGGACTCCGCTGTGGGATTAAGTGATCCATCGTCCGTGGGAGTGGCCAACTACATAGGGCATCATCATTTGTCTTCCCTCCTTCCTGTTTCACTGCCTTGCCCCTCACTCTGGTTCCCTAGGATTACACTCACCAATAAAGTAGCAACATACAAGCCCTCTGCTTCAGTCTCTAATTTCTGGGAAACCCAAGCTAGAGTAATACATTTCTGTATTCTATGTGTGTAATCATTCTCAAGTAATACCAAGCCAAGTAATTATCTGGAAAATCTATTTTTTGCTATTAATTTTCAAAAAATCTCCCTATACAATCTTTTTTATTTTTAATTTCAAACATCTTTTCTCACCCTTTGAACTAGTCATGATAATCCAGAGGAAAAAAAAATCCCTATGCTTTCTAAATCAAAGAATACACTTTTAAAAATATGCAGGCACTTCCTTGGTGGCACAGTGGTTAAGAATCCGCCTGCCAATGCAGGGAACATGGGTTCTATCCCTGGTTTAGGAAGATCCCACATGCTGAAGAGCAACAAAGCCCATGAGCCACAACTACTGAGCCTACATGCTGCAACTACTGAAGCCCACGTGCAGCAATGAAGACCCAACGCAGCCAACAATTAAAAAATTTAAATAAATAAATAAATAAATAAAATAAAAAATAAAATTAAAATGTGCAATCCCTTTACATTACTTTAGGAACTATTTGGCTTATATTTTCATTTGAAAAGACAAGATACACCAGAAAGCGTAGGTAATATCATGCCTAGAAATGGAAATGGTTACAAGACTTATCTTTATAACTTATAAGCTTAGATGTTTATTTGCCATTTCATTTATCAATTGTATTATGAGATCTATGTGATGATTTTTAACTGTTTAATACTCATCACATCCAGTGAAAATATAATTTGTCTTTCAAATAAAATATTTAGATGGTGTACTTTGAATTCTTCTAATTGAAATCAAAATATAAATAATAAAAATATTTGTTGTAGAGCAATACACTTAAAAAATCATTTTTAGATGCATACATGATAGGCTTTATTTATAAACCTGAAAAAAATATGCTTAAAAATATACTTTAAAGATGCAGATGTAGAGAACGGACTTGAGGACATGGGGCAGGTGGGTTGGGGAGGGAAGCTGGGACGAAGCAAGAGAGTAGCACTGACATATATACACTACCAAGTGTAAAATAGATGGCTAGTGGGAAGCTGCTGCATAACAAAGGGAAATCAACTTGATGACTGGTGATGACCTAGAGGGGTGGGATAGGGAGGGTGGGAGAGAGACTCAAGAGGGAGGGGATATGGGGATATATGTATAAATACAGATGATTCACTTTGTTGTACAGCAGAAACTAGTACAACAGTGTAAAGGAATTATACTCCAATGACGATCTGAAAAAAAATATATATATATATACACTTTAAAAACTGCTCTCCTTCATATTGATTTGGAAGAGTGATCCTCAGTTATGTAAGAGGTTTTTAGATGAGGGGTAACCAAAGCAGTAGATAATAGCAAACAATTTCACTAAAGGTGAGCCTTAAGTATATAAAATAAAAAGTTTGGTAAAATGGCTTTTCTGCTCCAAAATACTTCTCAATCTTCTATTGAGTCTTTATTGAGTCTGAATTTCACCTACGTATTTATTTATTTTTAGTTTAAAATGTCATGATCTTATTAAAGTGAAAAGCCAAGCAGGAAGAATAATGCTTTAAAACATAACATTTACAGAATATCAGCATAAAACCAACAAGTCTATCGAATATTTATTAAATGTGTTTTATGTGCCAAGATTTTATACTTTATATGAATTAGTTCATTTGTTTCTCACCACAGTCCTACAAAGCAGGAATAATTATTATTCCCATTTTATACATGAAGAAAATAAGGTCCCATTTTATACATGAAGAAAATTGCCCCAAAGTCACATAGTTAAGAAATGATGGGGGACACCCCTGGCGGTCCAGTGGTTAAGACTTCACCTTCCAATGCAGAGGGTGCGGGTTCCATCCCTGGTCAGGAAGCTAAGATCCCACACGCCTCGCAGGCAAAAAACCAAAATATAAAAAAAACAGAAGCAATATTGTAACAAATTCAGTAAAGACTTTAAAAATGGTCCACATCAAAAAAAAATTAAAGAAATGATGAAATTGAAATTTGAACTCAAGATATCTGACTTTATGCTAAAAATTAATAAGATTTTTAAAATACTGAATTGTTGAGTATATTCATTCCTTTCCAGTAGCAGTCGATGTGACATGCTTCAACAGTTTCTCAAAAGCCAGGGATACTGTCTGGAGTATATGAATGACAGTTTAACAGATAGACAATCCACATATCTTTCAAGCAATAAACTCAACACCTGGGTAATGGAAATTTTCTAACAGAGAGACTTGAAAGCACCAGGCTTGGGGTTCTAAAGACAAGCACACCATCCTGGTTTCCAGAGTAGACGTATTTTAAGGCTAAGGATTTATTCGAAAATGTTTCTATTACTCAAAATGTTTTGTAAACCTCTTTGGGAACTGCCTTTCAGACTAGTTTCTAAGCTGCAAGATAAACTCATCACTATTCTTTTTTTTCCTCAAATCAGAAGAATACAGTAAAGTCCCCTACATATGAACATTCAAGTCGCGAGCTTTCAAAGATGCAAATGTGTGTTCGGATGTCCAATTACGTAAGTTTGTTCACGTGTCTGGCGTACATTGTCACCTGTGTGCATCCTCTACAAGTGATTGTGCTTTTGTGTACTTTACTGTATAGTACTGTATAGAGTACAGTAGTAAGGTATCTTTCTTTCTTGCCTGTTCACTCGATGCCAGCCCCTGTATGCCAGCTGTTGTACTGTACTACTGCACTTTTCAAGGTATTGTACTGTAAGATCAAAAATGTTTCCTTTATTTTGTGTGTGTGTTTGTTTTTTATGTATTATTTGTGTGAAAAGTATTATAAACAGTACTACTAGCCAACTGCGTTAGTTGGGGTACCTAACTTTGTTGGACTTACAAACTCATTCTTGGCATGGAACTTGTTCTTATGTAGGGGACTTACTGTATCACAAACCTTCAACATCTATCTCATCTATAAAACTTCACCCCAAATCAAATTCAGCTCTTGAGAATAAAATCTTACCACACTAAAGATAATCAAAAGAACATATGACAAGTCCTAGGAACTCCCAAAATATTTCAAGGAAAACAAGTGACTACTGAGGTGAAAAAAAAAATTATTGGGGATTCATAAGATATCTGATATTTTTAAATATACATACTTTTTTGGTAGTCAAATCTTGATTACCTTAGTTGGGTAAATGTTGAGATCTGTTCAGTGCAGAGCTGAAAGACCGTGGGAGAAGTGAAGGTGTGAAGAAAGAACACAGGAGAGGTGTTTGGGGAAGTATGTTTAACCTGATGCACAGCATCCTGAGGGTTATTTAGGAATTATCGAGTGAGTTCTGTGATAATTTTCTCTCCTTGCTTGTTTCAAAAGATGACTCATGGACTGATATCTGCTACCTGGTATGATTTATGTCACAGAAATATTTTCAGTCAGCTGAGATATCTCATTTGGATGCGGTGTTCATTAACAGTCTTTGGTCAAGGTGAAGAAATTAGGCCTATGTAACATTTAGCTGCTTCCTAAAAAGTAATATTTTCCATACAGATTTTTATTCCTATATGTATTGGCTCCTTGCCCATTTTTGTAAGCTATGGATGGCAGGAATGCATCATCCCAGGGAAAGGCAGGGGTGGAAAATAAAAGTAGAGCTGCCAAGGCAAAATACTTAAATTGTGTGATTGCTTCTCCATTCTTAACATAATAACTGTTTACTTGAGGAGATTATACTTCATCACAATGTCTACTTTAGTCAAAGCAGTTTATGCAACAATTTGCTACATTTCCCCATATTTCTCAGAATATACAGTTCTGTATTACTGAAATTGCATTCAGAAAAGCAGTTTTGTGCAAGCTATTTCACTAGTCAACTGCTATCATCAACCACTGAAGTAACAATAATGTTAATCTTTTCCCTATATTGTACAATATTTTCTAGCATTCTGTTTATATTAAAACCTTTTAGAATAGTTGAGCACAACTATGAACTGTGGGTTTTGTTGTTCTTGGGTCATTAGTGATAAACATTCCTTAATTACCTACCCACCTTAAAGTTTGAAATGTAAACCTCACTCAGTTATTTGAGTATATTAAGTAGAAGAAACCTCAATAGATTTGACACAACTTAAAGCTTTTCCTTAAAAGATGCTTGCAGCTTCTGCATGAGTAACGAATGTATTTTTCTTTGTTCTGCATAATAGAAATGACACATGAAATTGAAATAAGCACCTTCTCAAAACAAAAACTGAACACATATAAATCTTCTGTATACATTTCAGCTTTAGCCTTTGAGCTTTTAATATTTTCCTTTCCTATTTGACTGTACATAATAAACAGTGAGAAAAGTACAAGGCCATTAATTATCCCTAAACAAGGACATTCCCTAATGTTGTTATTTGAGTTGGTTCACCATTTCAAGAGAGAAGTTTGAACTTTGCTATAGAAATGGGCAATTATTTACAATTTTTTACTCATGCTGTTTTTTTTTTCCTTCTTAAAGTCTATTAAGGGGGTTTTAGGCCATCCTCAAATGCAGATGTGAGGTACTTGACAAGAAACAGAGACATGCACTGTATATTTTGTTGACTACAGAGAATTTTCTCTTTTTTGGTTTGATTGATCTCAAAGGAAGACCTCTGTGAAATGAATGCATCTGCATGAATAGGCTACAGTTGTATTACATTTTTTGTACTGTATTCAAAATACGGGGCTTGAAGGGGAAAAAATGGCCCTTGAAAGTTACTATTCCATACAAACAGCTACAGAGTAAAATATACAACATACACAAAAAGAATTTAATGTAATCATTTAAACACTGTATGGTTCATAATGTAAGTACGGACAAAGTCAGGTTGACAATCAAGTTGCACTGTTGAGATCTCCTAATTTTGCAACAAATTAAGACATGATTAATATTAAATGGATTTGCATTCATCCTTGGGAGATCTGACAACAACTCTTTACAGTCTTTCTCAATGAGAGGGCTATATGTGTTTAATTATTGTATATATGCCAAAATATTAGAGGCACAATGTTCTCTGCATTATTTTGTGTTTTCCAGGTGAAATATGTTTCATTAACTATTGTTTTAATGATGAAGTTAAATTGATAATGTCCTAACTATGAAATTTTACCCTAAATCCATTAGTGGTAGAAGGTATTAGTCAGAGTGCGTAGTATAATTTGGCCTGGCGGCAAGTTCGCATAAAAAGGACTTTTGATGAACAACTGGAAGGATGGTACTTTCTTTAGGAGGCCTACCATTTCCACATTCAACCTGGCATAGAGGAAACAGAATGACACCATGTGTCATTCTAAATACTAAATAAGTTCAAGTTAGTCTGAAAAATGCCCATATTCTAATACAAAGTGCAAATATCCTCACTTTTATATTCTAATATAGGATTACTCTGATCAGTCATACTATACATCTTACGGCATACTGTCATTATTGATCACAACATGGCCCCTTGGTTTTTGCCCTCTTGTTGCACATCCCATCCCTCCAACCATTTCTTAGGCACAAGTCTTGCACACTTAACATACATCGTTTCTACTAACTTTCCATATTTTAATTGACATAAATCTGCATCCATTAACAACATATAGTGTAGTTTTGATAAATGGACAGTAAAATATTTTACCCTACATATCCTTTATGCATCTTACTTTTCATTGTTCAGTGCTATGTTTTTGAAATGCCTTTATATTGACATACATCAGACTACCTGGGAGTGAACTGACTTAAGTTATTGGCTCACACAAATAATTGTGCAAGTTTATGTGTGTACCTGGGCCCCCACTGGACAGACAACCAATTAAGGAGTCAAAAAGTCAGCCAGACCAGTTTTTGGTATTGCGAGACGATAACCAAGGGCTGATTAATTCACCCAGAAACAATCAATCTATTTAGGTCAAACAACTAGTTGATGGAATTTTTGTCTCAATTGAATGGTTGTTAAGACCTTTATGAAGGGCTTGTAGCTTTGTTCCATCTTTGTTGCCTAGTAAAAGGTCCGTTAGAATAATGACTTGATATTTAACTGGAAGTCATTAGTCTTCCTGGAATCCACTTTTCAAGCTCTTACTATTTTTATTAATATTTATAACATTGATATTTCAAGGATAACATTTTAAATCAACAAAAGGACAGAGACCTTGACGCTGCATTGTGTCCCACTAAGCAACGCAGGTGTCAGTGATTCAAGTCTCTAATTAGCATAATGTCAATACACAGTCTGTCCCATCCAGTGACTCTTTGCTTTTAGAAATCCCACTTTCTGTAAGTTTACATTTTCTAATGCTAAGGGTTTCCTTAAACTGAAACAATAAATCCGTTTTTTACAGAAGAAGTAAGTACTTTACTTTTAAATATTAGTCTGTGGAAAAGATTCATGCAGCTTCCTTTTATACGCCTTGGGTGACATTTAAATGAATCATAATCAGATGTCTTATAAATATAATGGCTATAAGTAGTAAATAATTTTTTAATTAATTTAACAAGGTGTCAATGACTAATAACAGTTAATTTCAATTTCATCTTTTGCTGACTGGTATCTAAGAGATTGATTTGTTTAGCTGCTTAGTCATGAGTATCTGGAAGCCTTACTTTCCCTGAGCAATGCTCTTCAGGAGCCATGGGAGCATATAAAGTCATCTAGGGAGATTTTCATACCACATATATTTCCTACATGTCTTTTGTATATGACAAGGAAATGGGTATATTTTTAAATGTCTACAATGAGTAATGTGCCAAACTCTAAATCTAGATAATACAGTCTAAATAAGAAATCTTTAGGCCTATTTTACACATGAAGAAACAGAACCAGGAAGGAAGGTAATTTGTTCCAGTTCAGATAAAGAGGACTTGAGCCACGATGGAACTAAGGGCTTTGTGACTCCAGAGCTGATGGGGTTTCCTTTGTAACAGTCAGTTCCCAACATATGAGTTCCATCTACAATGAACGAAGCCTGAGACACACCTGGACCTCAGAAATCAGCCCTTCAAAGAAGGAAAGTCAGCTTTGAAACTGCCCTCTGAAGTTGGCCAGGTAGCAAAATTACTTTGTTGGAAAAAGATGCAGGAAAAGATTATGATTTCATTGATGAGACTATGAGACCCTCCAGGCATGTCAACAAGGCAGTTTCAATGTTTTGGTTCCTCACTTTTTGCCCATTTCAACTTAAATAAAATATTGAGGAAACCTTGGTTATTTCTATCTTATTGATGGCTCAACCTCTCCAAGTAGAGATCTCACTTTTCCTTTGCATGTGGCAGAGGCTATTCTCATTATCAACTGTTGTTATCAAAGAGGAACAATTTAGGGTAAGTATGTTAGCATATGGCTTAATTTGTAACAATGTGACAACACATAGGTAACACAGTAGTAAGAATAAGTGGAACATGTCTTTAAAATAAAGAAGTCTCTTAGACTGGAAAAAATAATCACATAAAATTGGGTAACATCATGTGAACACCGCAAGGAAAACTTTTTGATTTCCGATACTATGTTATAAACTTGGGGATACTTTAGGATAAAAAGGGGTATCAAAAATCTAATTCCTTTTTCTTTATTACAGGTACAAGACAATATTCACTAGATGGGATCATCAGAACCCATTTACAATGTGTTATACTTTTTGAAAATAAGGCAATTGTATCAGATATGCATTCATTACAGGCCTACTGCAACTAATAGGAGCTGATGATGGATTTTCTGAAAAGCTATAGAATGTCAAATGGGAGCTGCTTCTACATTACAAATATAGTAGGCTCCAAATTCAAAGGCAAAGTATATAAGGCAATGTTTATTATCTATCCTCACAATTACAAATGTTTAGGGTGCTCATGCAACCCACTGTTTACCTCTTTTTCTAAATATATAGTGTTATTCAAAAAGTGACACCAAAGACATACTGTCTCTATATATCTAATGCAAAAAGTGGAAAATTCAATTAAAGGCCCCTATGATACCTTTCTGCTTAGGTATCATAGGGGCCTTTATCAAAAACATTTCCCCAGCTATGAACTCTTTGTGAGAGCTTTAGGGAAAGAACGGTACCTGGTCAAATTTTGAAATTTTATTGAGATTAAAAGTAAAAATATATTCTGTGCTATTTTTATTACATTTATATTATTTTAAAAATAACAACTGGAATGTATAGATTGCAGCACACCATTGTGTGTGTGTCTGTGTGTGTTTTATATCTGTGTATTAGAAAAAATTCTAGTAAATCTTATGTTTAGAAAGAAAATCATGAAGGTGGCAGCAGTAGCAGCAAAGCTTTTGAATTTCTTCAAATCCCCATTACCAAAGTGAGCAGAGGAGCTAGACAGGAAAACCAAAAACCCATGGACAACATTTATAACAAACTAGGTGAGAACTTGTCCTACCATCCTCAAAAACAAGCAGATAGGGACAAACCACCAGCCACCGCCGGGTCTTCTGGAATCACTGCCAGTGGAGGAGGAAGCAACAGATATTTAGTGCACCAGAAAGCAACAGAACCCCACAGCAGCCACCAGGTAATCACTGAAAGTTCGCTGGATCAACTTGAGAACAGTAGCTGAACTGGAAGGGGTTTACCCAATCCAAAAGTAAGCGAGTTTAAGGGGCTGGTATTAAGGTATGAAGAAGACAGAGCAGGCTAATCCCTGTAAACTGACACCCACTCTGAGGAGAAACTCCTGGAAGTGGAATCAAAATTGAGGATGACACAGGCAATATAAGCAGAAGAGAGAAACTTCGGTAAAAATCAGGGGTAGGAGTAGGGAGGCAGAAGAAAGCCCAGAAATCTCAGTGAATGAGTGGTCATATTGCGAACACGAAATGAAATAACAAAAGAGGAAACGTTTTTACAAGCCATCTCGAGCCACACTCTTTTCTAAAAAGCCAGTAAGATTAATACAGTTGAGCAAGAGAAAAAGAAAAAGGTCAAATTCTATTCAAAGTTATGATAAGAAAATTTTACAAATAGTACAAATATGAAAGATGGGGTGGTGGTAAGAGCACATGCAAGAATTTTTTGAAATAATTTCAATTACATACTGGTAGTGGCAGTATGAGGACTGTTATTGCTACTCCAGCTTTCTTTTGATTTCCATTTGCATGGAATATCTTCTTCCATCCCCTCACTTCCAGTCTGTATGTGTCCCTGGGTCTGAAGTGGGTTTCTTGTAAACAGCATACATATGGGTCTTGTTTTCGTATCCATTCAACTAGTCTATGTCTTTTGGTTGGAGCTGAGTACTGATATCGTGATATTGTTGTGTGCCCAGTAATGGGATATTCTGTCATCCCCTATATCCTGGAGAAGTAGGCTTTATAAGGTAGCAAAAAGGAAATACAGATGTAATATAGAAGAAATTAAATTTAAAAACTGTATTATGCAGTATTTGAATTAGAAATATTTGTATGAACCCATGAGTCACGCATACAGACACACACGTGTACACACACAAATGCATATTCTATCTAAACCTGCCCACTAAAAAGACCTGGGAAAAATGACCACACAACTGAAACCAATAAAACTCTCTAGTGAATACATATATTGGTCTTGAAGTACCATTTTCCACTAAAAGAACCCAGAGCTTCTTGCAAGAATGGCAGTTCCAAGTTTATGACAGAAAATAAAGATAAAAGTGGAGCATCTTGTTATAGTGGACAGCAAGGGAGCTATCAAAATCTATTAGAATTGTATTAAAAGAACTTAGTAATCAACCTGAAAAGGCTCCCACTGGCCAGAGTTGGGACAATTTGAGCTTCAATTGTGATAATAATTGCAGCTGGGTGAAACCCACCCAAATATGTTGAAACACAGATGAAGAAGTATTTAAAAAAAAAAAGAACGGTTATATGTTACATTTGGGGGAAAAGAATCCAATTAATTTTCTTAAAAACTGATATTAAAAATCAAGCAATGATCCTTCTTGCCCTATAGAAATAAAAGCAGTCCGTAGCCAAATAGTACCTAAGAGAAAGCATCCATTTTCATAAGTATTCTATCTAATAATGAAAAAAAATTTACAGAATCAGAATACCACCAAATTTTACAACTACCTAAATTCATACATCTAGGCATTGGACATCAACAGCTATTTAAATTACAGAAAGAGAAACAAGTAGACATTTTGCCCTCCTAAAGAAGACACCTAAAATCTTGACAAGGGGACTGCACTCAATTCTGAGAAATCCTCTGGATCCAGCCAGCTGCCTAATTTTAGGAACTTCAGACGACAGGAGAACATGGTGAACAGCACCTAGGGTATGCAGTTTCTGCAATATCCAAGCTCAGAAACTCTGCAGGGCAGAGCTTTATATTCTTTGGCGAATAAGATAAAGAAAAGAAAGTTATAGAAGGGGAAATTGTAGATTAATAGAAAATTTTTTCATTAAAAAATAAAAAACTGGGTAAGACTATTGCTTCTAGTGACACACCCTTGGATGATGAAACACTAAAGACATTCAAGGAACTGACTGCTATAAAAGTTAGAATAGTGATTGTGTCTGGATGAATAAAGTGGTAAAATTAGGATAAGGCACGTACAGGAAGGGTAGCCGAAAACATTCTCTTTCTTGACCTGGATGGTAGTTATAAGCTTTTCACTTGAAAGAAGCCATTAAGCTACACATTTGTTTGGTGTAGTTTTTCTAGGCCTGTATTTTATTTAATAACAAAGGTTTAAAACCAAAATTAAAATGTATTAATATCTAACCTATGTCTTATACTCATTTTAATTTAAAATAATTCATCTCACTATAAAGACATAAGCTATAATTGTATGAAGCATATAATTACTTAAGGTATCTTTGTGAATTCCTAGTAATTTAAAGAAGTAGCCTATTGTTTTATTAGATCATGGCTATCATACCTACAAGCGAAGAACGCAAAACAGACCCAGTTTAAAATATCACCAACAAAAGCCAAATAATAGCTTTAAAAAATTTTTATCTACGGGAAGCTGATGATGTAGGAGGTGTAGTAATGTCTAGAGACTTCACTGCGGTGGGGCTGCCATCTTGATCCTCAGTACCAGAAACTGAGCTTCTCCTTGCTCAGGCTGGGATGAGGGCAGAAATGAATCATGCCAAAGAGGCTGATACTGTAGAAATCACTTCCAATCCTTCTGGTCACTTCACTGGGTAAAGTGTCACCATGAGCAGAGAGCCAATCCTCCATAATGATGATTTACAGTTGGAAAGTGGCTTTAGGACAGATTTACTGTTGCCCTATTCACACCACTCTGTTTCTATCACCAAAAAACATTTTTCCTGTAAAAAGCAATGTTAGGAAAGGACATATACATCAGAGCATGTTAATAAACCCCCTTCCTTTTCCCCTTCAAGTGAGCAGTTAGAAAAGAAACAGGAAAAATGTGCACTAAGGGAGTGAATAAAAGACTGAAGACATCCAAACCTTGTACAGGAGAGAATAAACATTTCAGCATATACTCAAGTCACGAGATATAAATTTATTATTTTGAAATCTCAGGGTACCATGAAAATTACAAGATTGACATGTCTTCAGAGAGTGTACGTAAATATGCATTTTTCTTGTTCTCAACCACAATGATTCCACAAATGCTAAACAATAATAGCTCCCACATATTGGTCACTTACTATGTGCTAAGTGCTAAACATAATCACTTAATCTTAAAAAAAAAAAGACTAGAAAACTACAGCTTAGAAGAGTTAACTATCAAAATTATATCACTTATTCTCAACTAATATACTATACTTATAAAAAGAGATGTTAAGATGTTATGTTTCAGCTGTGACATACACAATCCTTCCACAAAAAAAGGATCAGATAGAAAATCTGATTAAAAAATGATAAATTTTGAAAAATCTGATAAAAAATTATCAAGTGAAAATTGTTAAAAGGAGGTGTTCAATATCTAGTCCTGAACAACTCTGCACACACAGATGTGTGTCTGAGTGATTTCCTTGGACTGTGCAGGCCTTCTATGAGAGAAGGCCCACGTGGTTCTTCTTTTCTTTTCTTCTTTTTCTTTTATTAATTTTTATTGGAGTATAGTTGCTTTACAATGTTGTGTTAGTTTCTGCTGTACAGCAAAGTGAATCAGTTATACGTATACATATATCCCCTCTTTTTTAGATTTTCTTCCCATTTAGGTCACCACAGAGCACTGAGTAGGGTTCCCTGTGCTATACAGTAGGTTCTCACTAGTTACCTATTTTATACATAGTATTAATAGTGTATATATGTCAATCCCAATCTCCCAATTCATCCCACTTCCCCTACCCCCCTTAGTATGCATAAATTTGTTCTCTAAAACTGTCTTTATTTCTGCTTTGCAAATAAGTTCATCTGTACCATCTTTCTAGATCCACATATAAGCAATATTATACGATATTTGTTTTTCTCTTTCTGACTTACTTCACTCTGTATGACAGTCTCTAAGTCTATCTACATCTCTGCAGATGGCACTATTTTGTTCTTTATGCAGGCAAGGATATACAATGGAGAAAAAACAGTCTCTTCAGTAAGTGGTGCTGGGAAAACTGGATAGCCACATGTAAAAGAATGAAATTAGAACACTCCCTAACACCATACACAAAAATAAACTCAAAATGGATCAAAGACCTAAATGTAAGCCCATACACGATAAAACTCTTAGAGGAAAACATAGGCAGAACACTCTGACATAAATCACAACAAGATCTTCTTTGACTCCCCTCCTAGAGTAATGAAAATAAGAACAAAAATAAACAAATGGGACTTAATTAAACTGAAAAGCTTTTGCACAGCAAACGAAACCATAAACAAAACGAAAAGACAACCCTCAGAATGGGAGAAAATATTTGCAAATGAAGCAACTGATAAAGGATTAATCTCCAAAACATACCAACAGCTCAGGCAGCTCAATATCAGAAAAACAAACAACCCAATGAAAAAATGGGCAGAAGACCTAAATAGACATTTCTCCAAAGAAGACACACAGATGGCCAACAAACACATGAAAAGATGCTCAACATCACTAATTACTAGAGAAATGCAAATCAAAACTACAATGGGGTATCACCTCACACCAGTCAAAATGGCCATCATCAAAAAATCTACAAACAATAAATGCTGCAGAGGATGTGGAGAAAAGGGAACCCTCCTACACTGCTGGTGGAATGTAAATTGGTACAGCCACTGTGGAAAAAAGTATGGAGTTTCCTCAAAACACTAAAAATAGAACTACCATATGACCCAGCAATCCCACTCCTGGGTGTATACTAGGAAAAACCATAATTCAAAAAGGTACATGCAGCCCAATGTTCACTGCAGCACTATTTACAATAGCCAGGTCAAGGAAGCAACCTAAATGTCCATCAACAGAGGAATGGATAAAGAAGATATGGTACATATATACAATGGAATATTACACATGATTCTTCTTAAGGCCCATCCAGGAAGACTACCTGGATAGAAAAAATAAGAAACTAGAGGTATGACTGGATTCCTAACAGCAGAGGAAGGAGTCAGTCATCAAACCAGAATGGAGATGTATTTGACCTTTCCAAAGGGACTCCCAGGAAAAAATCCTTAGAAATAGGGGAATTCTCCAAAGATGCCATGAAATGCTCAGGACAGGGGTAGAGATAGGAAGAAACCACTAACTTTAAATACCCACAACATCCAAAAGGCACCAACATCAGTTCTTGTCTGTATCAGTGCAGCAGCACACTTTGCATCACCTTTTATCTCCTCTTTCCCCAAGCACCAACCGCAAGTGGTCAGAAACTCTTGTGGTGAACAAGCTAGTGGAAAGCAGCATGACAGCTCAGATGGGGTAAGAGAGAAGACACCAACTCCTTCATCCTTAAGGCAGACTTCCCACCTGCTGCAGGGGGAGGAGAGGAGTCTAAATTTTAAAGACATTTGGGGTTCTGAATATTACATGTTTTTGATGGTATTAATCATGCTTATTACTGAACTGAGCCTGGGGTTTTGTGATTGAACTTGACTCATCTCTTTAATTATTTGAGAATAAGGAGAAATGTTATGAGCCTGCCAGGAACAGAGAAAAAGAAGCCCCACAGATGAATTTAAATGGAGAGAAGAAATTAATATAAAGTTGTTTTATGATTACCCTCCCTGAGTTTCAATTGCTCAACATAGGAGTTACACTGACATTTGTGCTTCTGGCCAAGTATGGACCCCATGACTTGTCAGTGGAATGATTATTTTTGTCATCACATTACTGCCCCTATATGCCTCATATATAACCCCTCTTTTTATTCAGAAAAACTCAGCTGACATGGTTATCATTCACATGCCAAAATGGTGTTTAAAGAAGGCTGACTTACAGTACTTGTTTTCAGGGAGCTATTTTTACTGTGAAGGCACAAGCCTTCTCTGAGTTGCCTACAAAATGTCATCCTTATCACAACTCAGCTGCAATTGTGCTTTTCTATTATTTGCATCACTTATGTGGAATTTATTTACTGGCTTTTACCATAATTTTGATCAGATACACATCTTGTGTCTTTATCATATTTGTGTATTCTCTCTTTCCCAAATTAGACTGCATTCTCTTTGAGGACAGGTGCTCAAACATGTTCTTTTTCAAATTAATCCATAGCATCTGACAGAACTGTACTCATAACAGGCTCAAGAAATAAGTAATGTCTAGAAAACATAGTTATAAGATAGCAAACCGTGTTTCATTTTGCAACCTCAAACTTGTTTCTGCTTCTCTATCATCTTGATGCACAACAAATCATTCTTTACCTTTATGTTAAAGAAAGCTTTCAAATAAAGACCTATTTAGTTGTGTGCTTTGATTTAAAGCCTGTCACCAGTATATCAATAATCTTTCATGTGAAACTTTTGGAATGTGGAAGAGAAGATGGCAGAAAAGGGCAGGAGAATAAAACTGATTCCTACACTAGGAATTTACTGGTTAATAGTTTTTCCCTCAAAGGAGGGCAGATGGTCATAGTTATATATTGCACACAGACTTACAGTGTAACAGAAAAATAATCCTATTTACACATTTATTTTTAATTTTGTTCATGGTGCTTTGAGCTCCTAGGCCAGTTTCTAACTGCTGTGTCCCTGCTAATGTTATGAGCAGCGGTTGTCAGCATTAAGCTTGCCTTACTACAGAGATTTTTACCGATCTCTTCTCTGACATGATTGACCCTCTAAGAAACAGAAGCCTACAAATACCATTTATTCACTCCTTCTTATTCATCCGTTTATTCACGAATGTATCTGAGCACATCCTAGGTTCCAGGCCTTTAAAGTTTCAGAGCTTCATTCCCCACACAGCTGCAGCCCCACACTCTCAACACTATATGCTCACCAGATCAACGTCTCCGTTTTCCCGAGAGATTGAGCATCACGTGATCTGATTTGAATGAGCCACAGTGGACACTGACACCTCCCCACACAACTCCCACTAGCAGATTGCTTTTCTTTTATATTTGGCTCTAGGCTCTAAATTCAACAACTACTTCAATTTAAAGAAACATGGTAGCAAAACTATCTGCAAAACCAACTGCACATCTTTGTGACCGGTTATTTTGAGAAAGCATTTGAACTTTGTGCACTGACACACGTTGACACCACAGTCGAGACCGGAAGAGGTGGGGGGTAATGGTAGATAAGCAAGTAGAGCCAGAGTAGTGGAAATAAGTGCGATTCCTTCACGGCCACCTCAGTGAATGACTATTCAAAAAGCTGAAATTTGCAATTATTTTGCCTTCACTCCATCTTGGCTCAAGGTAAAAGAAAAAAATCAATCCTGAAGAGACAATAACTGTCTCTAGAAATAAATTCACAGTAAACAGTACATATCAAGTAACTATAATGTGAATAACTCAGTTCTTTAGGTGGATAAAAGAAAACATAGCACAATGCTCCTTGAGTTTGACGGGGATAGATAAAATATGAAGCTTTAAGTTCCGTAGAATAAGTATGAGCAAGAAAAAAAAGAAAACCTAAAAAGTGTGGGAACTCAAATCGGTCAAGTAAAAAGAGGCCTTGTTCTTGGAAGGAGAGGATTTGAGAGCTGGTTCTTGAAGGAAGTGACGAATGTGGCTAAGAGAAGGGGCGGTCGAGATGCCATCGAAGTGGGCATAAACGCCAAGTGCGGGCAGCAGCAACAGCAGCCTACTGATTGGCTTGGTTGGAGCAGAGGCTGGGTTACGGATAAACGGAATCACAAAGTCACGTGGGGCCAGCGATGTCCTGGATTGACACAAAGCATAACACCTCTCTTGAACAGAAACACAGCATACAGGTGGCAGAGCAGTCACCCTAGAAAAGAGTGTTTTCTTAAATAAAGCTTTACCCACAAGGAGATCTATATACGTGTCTATTTTCCAGTTGGGGTAGCTATCGATTTTCAAAATTTCCCAGTAGTGGGTGTGCAGCGAGACATGCAAAGGTGAAGATATTGTAGCTTTTAGAAGTAATTAGAGAGTTGGATTCTTTATAGAAGAAATTGCTTTCATCTTACCCCATATCATCAACTCATTATTTTCTTGAAATAGCCGCACTGTCTTTGCATACGAAGAAGGCATCAAGAACTGGTGCAGCAATTACAAATAGCAATTATTTTAACTCCAGTACCATTTTAACGACCAGCCAGATTCCTCTGACCGTCACACCCTCGGTCTGAAACCCCACAGTCTGTGGACATGATTTTCTCATTTAACGAGTATTCATTTTTTAACAGCTGTGAATTTGGAGAAGTAGCTGTTCTGACACACGAACTTGCTGGACCAACTAACATCCTCTTTGCATTTCCCTGGATATTCTTGCTTATTTCTTTTTCTCTATGAACTTTTGAATCACCTATTTAATTTACAAAATCTCTCTGAATTTCTACTGGGGCCAGCAATGAACTTAAAAATTAACTCAACTACAATTAACATATGGTATTGAAACTTTTCATCCAAAAACATGGCATGCCCTTCCATTGGTTCAATCTTCTGTTTTAATTGGGTTCTCCAGGACATGGACACTAAGATGGAAAGGTACACACAGGAAGTTTATTGGGGAGCCTGCCATCTCTGGAACCATGTATGTAATGAAGTGAGGAAAGCAGGATGGGACTACAGGAGAAGCTGAACTATGATGCAGATATAACAGAGGTTTCAGGCAAACCCTTGGGGACCCTGGAGCTGGGAAAGAAATCTCCCAAACTGAAACAGGGCCTTTGTACCACTGGATGGATCAACATGGGGATATAGTCAGCTTTCTGTATCTGTGGGTCCTGCATCTGCAGATACAACCTAATCAAAACTACAATGAGGTATAGCTTCACACCGGTCAGAATGGCCATCATCAAAAAGTCTATAAACAATAAATGCTGGAAAGGGTGTGGAGAAAAAGCAACCCTCCTGCACTGTTGGTGGGAATGTAAATTGATGTAGCCACTGTGGAGAACAGTATGGAGGTTCCTTAAAAAACTAAAAATAGAGCTATCATATAATCCAGCAATCCCACTTCTGGGTATATATCCGAAGAAAACCATAATTTGAAAAGATACACGCATCCCAGGACTTCCCTGGTGGCACAGTGGTTAAAAATCTGCCTGCCAATGCAGGGGACGTGGGTTCGAGACCTGGTCTGGGAAGATCCCACATGCCACGGAGCAACTAAGCTCATGTGACACAGCTACTGAACCCACATGCCACAGTTACTGAAGCCCACACACCTAGAGCCCGTGCTCTGCAACGAGAGAAGTCACTTCAATGAGAAGCCCTCACACTGCAACAAAGAGTAGCCCCCGCTCACTGCAACTAGAGAAAGCCCATGCAAAGCAACAAAGACCCAATGCAGCCAATAAATAAATATAAATTTTTTTAAAAAGATACATGCACCCCAATGATCATTGCAGTATTATTTACAATAGCCAGGACATGGAAGCAACCTAAATTTCGATCAACAGGGGAATCAATAAAGAAGATGTGGTACATAAACACAATGGAATATTAGTCATAAAAAAGAACAAAATAATGCCATCTGCAGCAACATGGATGGACCTAGAGACTGTCACGCTGAGTGAAGTAAGTCTGACAAAGAAAGACAAGTATCATGTGCTATTGCTCATATGTGGAATCTAAAAAAGGTACAAATGAACTTATTTACAAAACACAAATAGAGTTACAGATGTAGAAAAACTTAAGGTTACCAGGCGGGAAGGGGGGGCTGGAGGGATAAATTGGGAGATTGGGATTGACATATAACAACTACTATATATAAAGTAAATAACTAATAAGGACCTATAGTATAGCACAGGGAACTCTACTCAATACTTTGTAATAGCCTATATGGGAAAAGAATATAAAAAAGAGTGGATATATGTATATGTATAACTAATTCACTTTGCTGTACACCTGAAACTAACATAACATTCCAAATCAACTATACTCCAATAAAAATTTAAAATAAAAAATAAAATGAAAGAAAAAAGAAAGTTCCAAAAAGCAAAACTTGAATTTGTTGCACACCAGCAAATATTTACATAGTGTTTACATTGTATTTACAATTATTTCCATAGCATTTACACTGTATTAGGTATTCTGAGTAGTTTAGAGATGATCTGAAGTACATGGGAGGATGTGCGTAAGTTATATTCAAATACTACACCACTTTATATAATGCACTTGAGCACACGGATTTTGATATCCGCAAGGGTCCTGAAACCAACTCCTCAAAGATACTCAGGGACAACTGTACAAGCTTACCCAAAGAAGGGCTATAACACTGGGTGAACCATCTCCCTCAGCCTGAAGAGCAAGCTTCAGGAGGGAGGCAGCTGTGATTGGTCAGCAGCCTACACTCCTGGCAACTGGGAGAATGAGAGCCTTATTCATGCCAGAGGGGTCTGATCACATTCACGTTACTAAGATTTACTTGCTTCATATAAGTTTATCCCACCTAGGAGCATCACCTCCAGAATTCCGGTTGATCCTATTGCTTGGGAGGTTAGTAGGACTAACTACAGCCCCTGCTGTTACAGTTACTCTTGGGAGCTACAATTGATACTCATTGTCCTCCTCGTCTTCTAAAATTCTCCATTCCCCTCAACCACACCTAGCAGTTTTCCTGGTCTAGGTGGCTTATGTGATGGATGATGCAGATCACCCCTCGGGGGCGGGGGGGGTGGGGCACGGTCTGAGCCCCTGGTTTTCATGACTTTCTCAGCCTATGGCTGCTTCCCTTTTCCATTAAGCATAAATACTGAGCAAAAGAGTATCAAGAGACACCTAGTGAATCACCTAGTTGACAAGCATTCTTCCCTATCCCCCATTGTGTTGTAGAAGCCCTGCCTCTTCCCAATGATCAGCACATCTTCCCTTGCCTGCTAGTTTCTTTGTGTAAGAAATGTGAAGCGAGCAGACAGCAGATTTAGATTTAACAGGAGTCCTGCTGGGTCCCCAGTAGAAACATTTTCCCTCTAAGAACCAAGACCTCAGACCTGCAAAACTTAGAGTTGCAGGGAAGGGGAAAAAAAATCCTTAAGTGTGTTCCTGGCAATGATAGTAAGGCAGGCCACTTCTGCTTCCCAGCTCCATGTATCACCCACCTGTTGGGGAATACAGCATATATAAAAGTTGTTGATTTGAACATTACCTCTTGAATAGTACTCCATCCTCATAGGGTATTATTTCCAAAATGGTGACACAGCTGAGCCATTTCATAGCTCTTTCAGGCTGGTAATTTCCGGGTAGTATATCATGTGATCAATTCCCCCTCCTGCTCCTCCTCTGCCATTAAGTGCCTCTGACTTAGCCTATACTTGGTCCTGGATGAAATACTTCCACCTTACTATGGACTTCTACACAGCCCATCCAGCATTATGAGTTACTGGATCTGAGAGAACCAAGCTCATGATGGGCAGTCCTAGCTGCATTTACCTAACCTCCCATGGACCAGCACTTCATCTCTATCAAGGGCCATTAGCATGCCAGGAACTGTAAATGCTGCACAAATTTCTGTTAGAGATGGTATGACTTTACTGCGGAAATACAGGTATCTATGTTGTGATCCTCATAGTGGGGTTTTCCATAAACTCTACATGGCAACTTTTCTCACCACACATACCTCTAATACCATAGGGTTTGCTGAGTGATATGGCCCAGATAGTAGGGTTAATTATATTAGAGTCTGGATCTACTGTACAGTCCTTTCCAGGTGTGAGCCACACTCAAAGCTGGCAGCCTTCCATGTCACTTGATAGATGGATATGCTACCAAAGTATAGAATGAACTGCCTCTCTATCTCAAACAGATTTACCAAGAGTTGTTCTTCCTTCTTAGTGGTGGGACCTGAAATATCTAAAGTTATACTTTGCTTTGGAGGGTACACTCTAGCATGCCCCAGATCACTCAACTTCTATAAACTTCACTAAGGTGATAGGTCTTTGAACCTTAATAGGTTTCTCTTTCACTCTCTGGGGCACATATATATTACTAATGACATGAACATATTCACCACTTCTTGCTTCTGGATTAACATGAGATCATTGGGCTCATATTAGAGGACAGAAGAGTTAACATAGTCCCAAGGCAAGTCTGTAAATGCGTACTATTGGCCAGCCTATTTGAATGGGCTCTCCCACAGAATATAGTCAGCAGGGGGTTTTCTGGACTTATGAAATATGTCCACCTCTCTAAGGCCTTTGATACCATCTTCCATCAACTACCACAGCAATTCTGTCGTTTCTAGTCTATTCAATGTGGACGACTCCATTTCCCAAGTGCCCATCTAAAAGCATAAGCAAAGAACGAAACACTGCCTCAGAGGGTCCTTGGCAGAGTGTGAATTCCTTTATCACAGGAAAGCATTCCCAACTCAACAAACTCTCTCTTATGCAACTTCATATCCTATTCTCCTTGACCCAGCATTCTCAGGATCCAGTCAAAACTACTTACCTGGTTCTCACCAATACATCCTGGCTGGGTCTTTTAGATCTTTCAATGTATAAATCCTCTTATCCCTTGGAAAGCCCAGAACTTTCCCCGACAAATGATGTATTTTCATCCTAATTATTGGTCTTGTGGCAAGAAGAGGCTGTCAGGGTAAATCCTTGGGGAGAGAGGGTACATCCTGTCCTATTGGACAAGGTTTTCTGCACTTTATTTGAGCAGGTTTGGAGTTCAGGCCTTTACCAGTGAGGAGTGGGACACTTCTACAGACTCAGAAGTTTCAGGGGGATATGTGGTTTCAATATTATCAAAGGATTTGACTCAGATATCTAATCCCAAGGCCCAGAACCCCTCTCCTTCCCAACCAGGGTCAGAGCACAGCAAACTTGCCAGATTGAGAACTCAAGCTTCTAATAAGCTTTATTTTCTTTTAAATTAAGTCCTAGGCATCATCTTCAGATTTTTCTATTCTCTGGTTGCAAGAAATAGCACCCTTTTTTATGATCTGAAGGAGACTTTCTTTTGCTGTTTACATTAAGTTGGTGATAAATCACTTTTCATATTTCTTTGTCCTTCTCCAAAGTATAGTCTATAGTCATTAAGAGTTATAGGATTCCATATCCCATATAATTACTACATACCCTGAACTTCTCAGGCCCCTAAAATATTGCACTGCCAATGAATCTCTTTCCTAATTTTCCATGCCAGTTCACCACTGGTGAAAGTGTTAACCACTGAAACACAAAGGCATCCCAGAACCTATCTGTACTCAAACTACCACCAGTGATGGTGCCGTCATTACCAACCATTCATAAATGATTCAGTTCCAACATCCCAACTTAAGGTCTGATTTTTTTCCCTCAGTCCACTCTTGGGAATAACTGTTTTAGGTTAGGTACCCTAAGAAACAGGCTTACAGATGCAGATTTGCACACAGAAGTGTACTGGGGAGCACTCTCAAACAGAAACAAAACTCCTGTGAGGGAACTTGAGCTGCAGGACTGGGGGAGAAAAAAAGCTGAGATGCAGCTGCAACAGATACCTCAGCTGATTCCAGCAGGAGCTCAGAAGCCGAGATGGCTCCTCAGAGGTATCCCAGATTGAGGTGAGAGGATAAGCCTTGTGTCCTGCCATGTTGGCCGTCATTTCATGTAATCTTCTCAGAATATAACTGGCCTTTTGAACAGCAATACTGGATGTAAGATGACAGTGAAGTCATAGCTAAAGCTTGGCAACCAAGTTAAAAGGAAAAAATAAAGACCTTTGGAGATATTCAAGGCTGAGAAAATTAGTCCCATGTGCCCTTTAAAAACTTTTTTTTGAAGAAGCATTTCAATATAGAAAAGACAAGAAGATGTGAAAGTTCAGCCCTAGAGAGCATCAAAGGAAATTCAGAGATGAAAGATGAGCCAACCTGGGATTCAGCTCCGTGGTTCCTCCAAGGCCCTAGACACAGTCATTTCACTCTTGGTCACTGGAAGGACCAATGCAAAATTTTAATAAAATATTTTCTACTTGTAAATGTTTAATATTCTTAATAAAGACCTTATTTGTTTATTTAAATGTAAAAGTAAAAGCAAATACTATTAGAAAAAAATGGTCAAAGGACATAAATGAGGTTCATGAATGAGGATATCCAAATATTTACTAAATATTAAATGTTAAAACTCACCAAGTATTAAAGAAATATAAATTTTTTAAAGCAATGAGATGCCATTTGGACCTATAATTTTCAAAGATCAAAAAAGATTGAAAGGACTTAGTGTTGTGCAGGTGACAAGAGATGGGCCTTCTCAGGCACTGCTGCTAAGTATGCAAATTGTACTAATAATTCTGGAGGGTGATTATGAAGTTTAAAAAGGTGTGAACTTCTTGTGTCAGCAATCAGCCCCAGGGATATTCAGATTAATTCTGTTTGTAAGAGCAAGAAATTAGAAATAGCCTAATAACCGAAAAGAGGGTCAAATACATAAATTATTCTATATAATTACAAAATACTGGTAAAGTACTATCTTGCTAATAACAGAGGCATTGTGGAAAAAATAATAATAAAGGTGTTGTAGTTTGTGGACTGATAATGTAATTGCATCTGAGTCTTCTGTTCTACCTTAAGGAGCGAGAAGGTTTGATATACATGCTTACATGTAGAGAGAGATGGCTGGTAAAAGAAGTTAGAAAGACTCAGGCATGAACTGATTTAATTCCATCTTGTGACAAAAGAGTATGCAAACATGAAGCCAGGATTTTGCTAGTGAATGTCTGTTTTTTGGTTTGGGGGATGAACAAAGATCACAGATTCTGTGATACTCTTGCGGTAAAAAAGTTAACATATTGCCCCAAGTGACACAGTGTGGCACAAAGACTATTCTCATCTAAACACAGATCTCAGCGTAACTTTGGGTCCCTGAGGATTGATGACTTCCATTTGTTTATAAACTCATTCAATTTACAAATATTTATTGAGTAACTACTTCATGACAGTCCCTGGTTTTGCTGCTAGGAATATAAAAGTGAATAAAACACATTTTTTGCTCTTGGATAAGAAACAATTACCAAGTAAAAAATTAATATATAATATGATATAGTTATATAAAATATATAATTATGATATATGTCTATAACCGTGTTATATCATATGTAATTATATCATAGTTTCTAATACATTAAATATCATAATACATTAAAATATTATATATTAGATTATAATACATTATATAGTGATAAATGTTATGGAAAAAAGAAGACAGAGAAGGAATTGTATGGTAGTAAAGGGATCAATTTAGTCGGGGTAGTTTAACACAGAGAAATTTCAAGAGATTTGAATGATGAGAGACACTGAACCCTGCAGATATCTGGAGGACATGATAGATGGAAGGGAGAATACATGTGAAGGCTACAAGGTGGCAGAGACCTTGACAGTTGGAGGAACTATAAAGAGATGGTGCTAAGAAACACAAAGCACCAGAGGAAGCATACAAGGTCAGAGGCGTGGCCCCAGGCAAGGTCGCGGCTGACAGACCATTGCATTCCTAGTGAAAGCAAGTAGTGTGATCTCACTTACGTTAAAAAAAAAACAACTCCCCCTGTTTTGTGAAGAATAGGAAGCAAGGAGACTAAGGGGCTGTGGTTAAGTCCAGAGGTGATGCTATACTATACTAGAGGGGTCGGGATTTACTTAAAGATTGAATTTGTATTATGAAAGAAAGAAAACAAAAATCCACGATGGCAATCCAGGTTTTGGCCTGGGCTGCCAGAAGAACAAAACCCCAACAGAAACCCATAGCCTCGCCACAGACATTTTCATGAAGGCCATCAGCAGCAGTAACAACTCTAAAGCTCCCTGAATTCTGAGGCCCAGACACCAAACCAGAACCTAAGTAAGAGAAGAAAACATGGCAGATGCATCATGATGATATACGCTGATGGACTGGTGTGTGAACAATTTGGGGAACCTTTTGTGGGCTTTTCAAAACTGAGTAGTTTGGGGAAGATGGTGCCAAGGTTTTGTGATACAGTACATACACAGATAATGGATGCATGGACAAAAGAGAAAGATCATATACAGAGAGGTAGAGAGAAATTGTGTATATGTGTATAAAAAACAAAAGAGAGGGAACTGATACCTTCCACTATGTTAATGGCGGGTGGTTTTTATTTACGTTTCCCCTCAGTAGACAGGTATTAATATTATTAAGTTAAAAGGAAAAGTTATTATTTTAAAAAGCAGAGGTGAAGAAAAGAATGGTTTTGCTACATCCCATATTTTCTAGGAGAACTGAATCTCTCTTTTACATTTCCATTTAACCTAATAATTCCTTGCCCTGTTATATGGATACCAAGGCCTCGTAGCAAAATGAATGCAACCATCATTCAATGAAATGGCCATGAGATTAGAAAAGCATCCCTGTGTTATTTTATCTAAAATAAAAAATCCTCTGACTCTCAATATTCTGTCAGTTGTGACACATTTATTGTCTCTACTTCTTGGATGAACCGTTCTCTTCCCCCAAGTATATAGGTTGTCTGGCCTGTGTAAGATGCCAGACTGCCATCTCAAGGAAAGCAGGGGCAATGCTTAGGGCACAAGTGAGTGGACATGAGAGGGGCCGACTGTAGAATGTCTTAGCAGTCATCCAGTTAAACTCTAGGTGAAGAAGAACAAAAAGAAAACCTAACCCAAGAAGTCATTTCATGCTATGTCTAGTACCTCTTACTTTGTTATTGAACAGATAGGTATGGAGCTCTGAGTTAAGGAAAATGGGCCTGTTTTCAGTAAAGAGAACAGGCTTAGCTTTCAAAAACAGAAAGCCATGAGTGGAATCTGAGCTTCAGGCTCCCTCCCCCGGTAGGATCATTAAGCTGCCCTTGTGGGGAATTTGTGGGAGCCAGGGACCCTTGTGAGTTCTACAGCTGGGGCAAGAAGCATTGCTTCCAGTCCCTGTAGAGTATTACATCATGCCTGGAAGCATGAGGATGTCTTTTTTGTTGTCTTCTCTACAGTGCTTTCTGATCCCACTAGAAGATCTGGAAAATGGTATTCTTATTCATATAAATTCTGAAGCCCTACAAAGTTATTTGTTTCAGTGATTTTCTTTCACCAGCAATGAAATCCATGGGTTGATTATAAGCTACATCTGTAAAAAATTGAAAGGATTTCTTTTTATCCATTTTGCATTTGTGTGCCTTTCAGTTTCACCAGGAGTCCCCCCTTGGTTCTATTCTGGGAGCAAGGTGAGTAACAGTTTTAGCTTTTCATTTGCAGGAAGAAAATCTCCACAGGTTGAAGGGTTCGCTGGATACTTAAATTGATACCCTCATTGTGGTTATATTAAGCTATGCAAATCTTTCCATAATGCAACATGAAAATGCACTTTAACAGCACATGGCAGTGTATGTAGAGTCTTAGTTTTTACTCATCTTAAGATACATAATATTCTTAACAGTTGGTCACATTTAGATGAAATTTGAACACATTTTGCATTGAGGTTATAGTTGATAATGTTATATTATTCCACAGTCTTTTTTACTTGCCTTATTTCTTTCTGCCAAAGCAGTGATCTAGAAGGCCAAAGGTAATATAGATTTTACTTAAATCACTATGGAAACTCAATAATTGCTGAGAAAGATAACCTTGCTAATAAGTTGGGTGTTTTATGGGTGAAAGAGAGCTTTTATACCTACAGGCAAAGTTGGTAAATTAATTAAGATTCAATATTTATTTCAAGCAAACTCGATGACACTAATCTTTGCTCTCTGAGAGAAAGAACCATGCTTTAGTCTATTTTAGTGTCCTCAACACTTACCGGACTGTCTAGTTAACTAACTGCTTAAGAAATAATAATTACATAGGTTATTGGATGGATAAATAGTGTGGATAGACTACATATGAAATCATGAATCACCTAGGGATAGCACCATGTATAAGTGATGACAAGTGCTGGTGAATCCAGCACATTATACAGTTTTCAGAGTAGCAGATCTTTCTTTCCTCTTTCTCTTATGTCAGAAAGAAGGTAAAAAGCACATAAAGACATCTCAGTCCTGACTGGGAAACTCCGAATCTTGTCCATCCCCCGGGGATCTCAAGAGACAGTTAAGGTAAATATTTAACCCAAGTGCCAAATTAACAAATAAGGCTTACCCGCCAAAAATGAGAGTGTTTGGGTAAAAAAAATAATTAGTTGGAGAATCTAAATAAAAGGCCACTCTTAGCTATCAGTCAAAAGATGGAGAGGAGGAGAAGATGAAGGAGAAAAGAGAGATCTTCTGAGGAAACACTTAAAAACGGGACGAGATATGAGCAAAAGCTTTATAGTTATAGGAGACTACATTTCTTCACTACTCGTAAGCTAGTTTTAAACAGCTGAACACTTTAAGACCATGTGTGTTTACTTTTTCTCTCCTTGTAGGCAAACACAACAAAAATGAAATGTTCCTTCTTTGTACAATAAATTCTAACCATGAGATTTTGTGATGTTTTACAGAAGGCAATGAGAGTTGACAGAATTAAAATATGCTATTCAGAGATTTTAGAGACTCAAAAATGATTGTTCCTTTGGGAATGGTACCTCCTAAATGAACCAACATTTAATTGGAAACAGAAGATGCCATTGTTAAAGTTACAACCGACCTACTCCTCTAGGCATGTGTGCTCAAGTGTTATTCACACATACTTAGCAGGCTCTCTGGTGAGCTATGTGTGGCTATGTACCTGCCTTCTTTCCTCCAATGGCATGTACTTGAGCTATAAATTTGTCATTAAAATTTAAAAACCTACGTATCATGTTTATAATAATAGCTCCTTTATTTCCAGGCTTACTGGGTAAGAGAAAGTAGGTATTCAAATAGTGAAACCAAGGCATAATATTGATTATTTCATATGCAAATTTTAGTCTTTTCTTTCAAGCAAGGTCCATATGTTTTGCAAAGGGAAGTCCTGTAGACTTTGGTGGTCACTGGCAGAAGATCAATCAGAGAGAAACAAGGATATTTAAATAGCAGCAAACCAATAACAAATGAGGTTTTTGTCATTTGCTGAGGTTTTCTGTTTGTTTTTTTAGGGAGGAATTACAGAGCAAAGAGCAAAGAAAAGACCAAGTCTTAAACTTTTAACTTTGGGCTGAAATCATGGAATCTCAATCACATAACCAGATTGTTCCAGATAACTATTGCTGCATAACAACCATTCCAAAAATTACTGGAGCAAAACCATAAGCATTGTATCATGCTCACAGCTTTGTGGGTCAGGATTTGAGTAAGGCACAGTGTGGAATGGCTCATCTTTGCTGCCCAATGTCTGAGGCCTCAGCTAAGGTGGCTTGGATGAGTGCAGTTGGCTGGGACTGCTCAACTGGGGTCTTGCTTCAGCCTGTTGAGTGGCTTCCTTGGTTCTTTTCCACTTTGTGCCTGCTGGCACTGAAATGTCTACAATGGCTTCTTTACTCACGTGTCTGATGCCTGGACTAGGTTGCTGGAACAGCTAGGACTATCTATGTATCTTTCTTCATATGGCTTGTCCACATGGCTAGCTTGATCCTCCCTGCAGCACAGCATGGCACTCTCAGGAAAGTGGGATGTCTGACATAGAGGCTGGCTTTCCCAAGAACAAACATTCTAAGAGCAGACTGACCTAGCCTTAGACATTCTAGAACATCACTTCTACATCCCTAATCTATTGGTAAACCAAGTCATTAAGAAAAGATCAGATTCAATAAGAGGCACATCTCAGAAGTAATATATGCAGCCACCTTCAATATACCATACACCCTCCTCCTAGCATAACCCCATATCATTGTTAAAATTTTACTACATTCCTTTGTTTAAAATTTTTTTAAAAAGGTATAAGAAAAAGGTGTGGCATAATAAAACCAAAAGATTCATTATCTTTTTAAGGATGGTCTCACCCTGGTGGTTCCTATTCAAATGGCAAAAAAAACATAATTACTGGTAAGCTTGGTTGTCTAATCAACATGTTTACTTTATGAAATAGAAGTATAAATACCATGGAATGCAAAATCAAGTGTATAAATCTGGCATAATTTAATCCACCTAAAAAGTAAGTTTTTTCCCTAGGGTAATTGTGGCTTTCCAATTTTCTATGTTTTCTCTCATTCAAAACACTCTGGGCTTATCTAGTAAAAGGGTCTGAAATTTCTTCTTGTAGGATTTATCTAAATGTGCTGTGATTAAAAGGGTTGTATCTCAAATGTGTTCTAATTCAACTATATTTGTGAATTTTGCAGTTTGGCTCTTATGAACTCTTACAATAAGTAAATTATACTCATTGAGCTTTTAGTCTGTGCTAGGAAATATTTTAAGCACTTAATATCTATTAACTTATTTAAATCTCAAAATGGCCCTAGGAGGTGAATAGTGGTATTATCGCCATTTAACAAATAAGATATCTAAAACACAGCAAAGACATTGCCCAAGATCACAAAGTCAATAAAAAGGTTGCTTTGGGATTCAAATTCAGATAGCTAGCTTTGCCCATTGTTCTAACCACCATGGTATAGTGTGCAAGCTGTCTAAGTATTCCCCAAAGTTATATCTGGAGACAAAATTACTTTACCTAATTTCTCCGTGATGTGTTTTTCTGTATCTAAAATTCTGAGGGATAAGTCTTTTACTTTGTCACTATAACTTAAAATCCTACCAATCACAGACAGAAAATATAAACTGGAGAAATAAATATGGGGTACATTTCGTATTGTTTTTAAGTAAGGGAGTATTAAGACACATAGAACATATTTTGGTCATCTGTAATTAGAGCCACTTGACCTGGATCTAGCATTAAAAGCCTGTTGGACATCAGGAATCCACTCAGGCTAGATACTGTTACTTACATTCAGTTTCTCCAAACTATGAAGTATAAGCCTCATAAACAAGTGTCAAGGATTTTAAGAGTTTACACTTTCTGTTGACATATACACACAAGAGAATGCATCGGTCACTATGGAGCTGAGAGTACAAGTTGACTTTGACCATTTCCAGCATGTCCCTGTACGAGTCCCAGTTACTATTAGCAAACCATGCATATAGAAGGGGAACAATCAAATGGATAATTTTTATAGAAAATTAAATAACACTTAAGCAGATATAGTTCTAGATAACAGGATAATGGCGGTATCAGCTTGGGCCTCTGAGCGGTACTGAAGTATATGTCATCTCCCCTACTGAGAAGATATAAGAAAAAGAACAATGAAGAGTGACAATCAGGAAAATCACATCAGGATAGACATCTGCCAAAGACTGAATGGGATGCCAGAGACGTGTAAACACAGCGCACATAGAGCAGTGAGGGTGAATAATTAACTCTCAGACGGCGGGGGGGTGGGGGTGGGGGGGGTAGGAGGGTGGGGGGGGTTTGAAAACAGCAGGAAGGTTCTCTACCATCGTCTTGCCTACCATCACAAAGCAAGTGTGGTGTTTCCCCAAAGTCCATAGGCTCTTGTAATTAATTGCTCTAGAACCACATCTCTCAGAGGGTCCTCTGGGGAGGTTGAGAAATTACAGCAGCGGTGACACCATCTTTAGCAGCAACCTCAGAACAAGGTCCTACTGCTTTAGAAGTCTAATCTTAATCATCAGAAATGTTTCTTTCTGGTGAGTTAGTTTCCTTGAACAGGAAATGAGATCTAAATATCTAGGATCCTCTCCTCCTGGGTCAAATAGCCTTTGGATAAAATAACTCTCTAATATCCTTTTTTGGGATAGCAGTTCTCCTTTTTCTATTTCTCTTCAGGCTTGAGCCTTCTTGCTATGTGCCTGCTCCTGGAGCTTCAAAACTTTCATAATCAAGTCTTACCTACGCAGTTGAAAAGTAAATAGGGGCTTAAACTCACCTATTATAAATTCAGTTTATACCTGAGTCCTGGAAGCTGGAGCCTCTTTGGGGAACATAAGTGGGTAGAATACATATATTTCACTTTGTGCCTTTTATTTTCTGAGTTTAAAAAAAATTTCTTACTTTTTATACTGCCTCATATTAGCCTCTCTAAGATAACTTGAACCATTTTCTTTGCCCTTTTATTGAATCCAATGGGGCATTGCAAATTATCATTGTACTACTGAGTCAGTAATAGCCATAGAGTTTTAAAAAGCATTATTAAAGGAACTAATCTGAATGCACATCAACTACTTTTCTCATTTGAATAATACAGCCATGTAATTTTTTAAACTGTATTAAAAATGCCTAGTTTAAATTACAGAATACAGTTCCATTTATGAGGCTCTAATGTGGGTTTCTGCAGCAAGGATTTGTTTAATTTTTGTTTTTATAATGCTTCTGAAATAAATTAGAAATGAAAATAATTAATAAGCAAATTCTTAACCAAGATTTAAATTCTATGTGCTGATAGACTTGTCTTAAAAATTATTATATCTCAAAGACTATCACAATTTTCCATGTAGTCTAGCCAGACCAGAGAGGGAGAACTAGTCTCTTTTCTCCATTACTCCAACAATCCCCCAGCAGAGGAAGATAACAGTAACTAACACGTAGTTGCTTAGTGTAGACGAGCAGCGCCATGCCCTGTGCTATAAATTATCTTATTTAATCTTCCAAGCAATCCTGAAATGAAGGTATTATTATTTGTACTTCTCTCTGCTTTGTACTCACCTACCTGTCATCAAGAAGGTATCCCAAATCCTCAGCACAATCTTGAATGCTAAGAAAAAGTTTAAACTCTACTCTGAAGGCACCAGGTTGATAGTGAATGTTTTGGGGCTTCGCAGTGATATGACCAGAGCTAAACTCCAGGAATATAAATCTGAGAGTCAATAATCCGATGCACTTTAGAGTGTCGAAATTGTTAGACAGAAAGCCCAACAAAGGCCACTGCAGTAGCTCAGGAATGACAAAAGGAGCCCCGCATCTCTAGGAGAGGGAAGAAATGAAAGGAATCAGTGGCAAATGAATCATCGAGACATCACTGCCTGGACCTGAGGAGCTTGTGAAAGAGAGGTGGCTAGTTGAATGGACTTTGTAATGAAAGGTGAGAGTGTTAACAGAAATAGTGCAGATGGGTTAGACAGAAGAGGATGGTGAGACTTCTTTCAGATATGTTGGTTTAAAGTCCTAGTAAAACGTGCAGGTAGAAATGCCTGACTTTCCTTTTTGACCAGAAGAGTGAAATGAAAACACTGTGTTATTTATAAAAGCAAATCACGGAAGAACAAAGGGAAAGACCAAAAAGAGGGGAGGGGGGAGATGTGGGTGACAGGGAAGTGTTTCCTACTTTACTATGTACAAGGGAAGGTTCTCCATCTTTTCTGTACTGTCATAGAATCTGCTGTTTAAAAAGAAAAAGAGTGATGTGACTTTACCAAATCACCCAATAGGATGGCCCTTTCAACAAATCAAACGAATAATTAAAACTCTCTGGAAACCACAGTCAGAGGGGCACAGACCACTTCTCATCACTTACTTTAATTACATACTTTCAAATCAGCTCAAAGAGGGAAGAAGGGAGGGAAGGAGGGAAGGAAAAAAGGAAGAAAGAAAACAGAAAAGAAATAAAACCTGTTTTTCTTTGGCTTTGCTATTAAGTAGGTGGCAAATAAGATTTGTTAACTCTTGTGAAGTTAACAAGGGCTTATTAGAAAGCACATAATTTGCATATTTCCTTCTTATATGTGTAGATATCTAATTTTTCAGTACACAAACTTATTGTTTTATGTTTTCTAACTATTTGATATTCAGTATGATACTGAAATGGACACAGTTACTTGATTATAATTCAAAATCTATTTTTAATACTTCACTTTATAAGACACCGATAGCACAGGGGTCCCAACCCCTTGGACAGCGGACTGGCACCGGTCAACGGCCTGTTAGAAACTGGGACGCACAGCAGGAGGTGAGTGGCGGGCAAGTCAGCGAAGCTTCATCTGCTGCTCCCCATCGCTCCCATTACTGCCTGAACCACCCCCCGCCCCTGCCTGTGGAAAAAGTGTCTTCCACAAAACTGGTCCTTGGTGCCAAAAAGACTGGGGGCTGCTGCTATAGGGTGAGATCCCTTGATTGCTGCCTAGAAGATTGCTTTCCCACAAAGAAGAGTACCTACTCAAAAGAAAAGCAGCCCCCAGCTTCATCAGGCTTCCTTCCTCCCTGGATCCTCTATGACTATTAGGAATGCTTTTAGTATTTGGTTTCTCCAAAGAACAATACTGCTCTTTCCCACACAAGGTAAAGATTTCTAATCATCTGTTTTCTTTGGTAGTATGTATGCCTTAGAATTAAATTACCAGCTTCTGGGGCCATTTTGAGACTCTGTCAAATATTAATGTTTTGAGATTGGTGAACCACAAATATATATCAAGCCGCCATCGACCCCTTTGCACACTCCTTAGTAAGATGATGTGATAAAGAAAGATCATTCCATCCAATTTTGCAATTCTTTGTCTGCCCAGGTTTCCTAATATAAATTTAATATTGATTATATAGGCACTAAAATGAGATTAAAATGAAGCAAAGAGCAGAGTAATTCTACAGAAAACTTAGACCTCAAATGCAGGTGTTTCAGGCAAAGCAAGAGTGGTCTTTCACTCCAAGAAGGTTCATTCAGTGCTTTTTTTGTGGAAGTGATCTACTAATACTCTTGACTTTTCTGCATACCACCTGAGTGACTATATCATTGGTGGGCTCCTTCAGGTACCCACGTGTTTTCCTAAAATATGAACTCCCCTCACAAAAAAACAGAGTGGCAGGATGGAATTTAAATATTTGTTTCTTTAAGAAAGTTATTCCCCTGCATAGGTAGCACAAGGAATGTTAAAAAGAACATTACTACTGGAATTTTTTAAAAAACTGAATATTAATCCTAGCTCTGCCTTACAAGCAGTGTGTCATTGTTCATCCACTCAGCAAACATGTGTTCAGCAACTGTTACATAAAAGGTGGTATGTTCAGCACTGGAGGTGGGAACGTGTAAAGGCAATCCCTGCCTTTAGGGGAGGCGGACATGCACTTGGGTGCTATTCACTGTGCTGAGTGTTATAGGGAAGACATGCACACAAAGCCATAGGAATGCCATAAAGCCCCTAAATCAGAAGTCCACAACCCGTGGGATCTAATGCCTGATGGTCTGAGGTGGAGATGATGTAATAATAGAAATAAAGTGTACAATAAATGTAATGTGCTTGAATCATCCCAAAACCATCCCTGCCAACCTGGTCCTTGGAAAAACTCTTCCACAAAAACGGTCCCTGGTGCCACAAAGGTTGGGGACTGCTGCCCTAAATGATTCTCCCCAAAGTAAGAGGGAACATTTGGGCTGAGATCTGAAAAGTGAGTAGAGGCCTTAATGTTTTCACTTACATCATCTATGAAATGAGAGGTATGTGTTTCTCCTCACCTGTTTCAAAGGGGTTGTTTTCTGTAACACACAAGTCAAGGGATCTAGTCCAAGGTCCGGCACTGAGTTAGTTCATCAGTAACTCTCCTTTTTGCTAATCTGGCTGAGAAGCCTCTTTGTTTAGTTCACTTATTCATTTTCTATAGCTTTCTCCCATCTGAAATGGACTGAGATAAGTCCAGTAGAGGAATGTAAGTTTCCCTAATTTTTGCTTTGAGTTTTTCTAGTTGGTGTGTATACCTCTTTTTTTCTCCCCAATTTGACTGTAAGTTGCTGCAGGACCAAGCCCATGCCATCTGCTTCCTCAGTATTTCCCTTACTGCTAGCAAGATGCCTGTATCCAGTTGGAGCTTGATTAGTGCTCACAAAGGATGGAAAGCAGGGGCAGGCATGCAATTTGTTCTCAAATTACACTGAACTGAATCAACAAGTTGACTAGAAGTAAATACCAAATGACAACAAATGTTCCAAAGCTGAAAACATTTTATGACCAGCAAACAGCCTGAAAAACTAATTCTCTGTTTACTGCCATTTCTGCTATGATTGGTATCTTTAAAAGTCAGGCTTATTAGCATGCACGTTTACAATTACGCTCTGAGTTCTGAGCCTTGTAATGTCCTGTCATTTTACCTCTAGGGATTTATGTCTGATTCTAGTTAGTAAGTGCCCGTAGGACAGAATGACAGAGCCATTCGTGTTTCACCAGCAGATGACGGTGATGATATTATTATTTCCACAATCAGTTTGGTGATGGTTGTTTGAACCTCATCGTGTCTAACAGAGAAAAAAATAAAGGAATTAATATTTGAAAACTCATTGTATTGTGTTTAGCATCATTATTGCCATTTTTATGGCAAGTGCTTTGACATTTAAGTGAGTTCCCATTTACAATATTGCCACCATAATCTCCTCGTTCTGTAATTGCTTTTGGATACTTATAAGGTTTAATTTCTGATATTACTTCTCAATAAAAAAAGAACTCATGTATTAGATTTATGGAAAATTATCCTGGGGATTTTAGATTGTTATTTTAATGTTGGAAGAGCTCAATACAGCAATAGGTCTTATTGTTAGCAGCTGTAGCCTGCATGAGTTACATGAATTTCTTGGGCTATACAGCCATGGGGGATAATTGCATTCTGGGGGTAGCAACTCCTGTCTTAGAGTTGTAGAATAAATGTATAATAAAGTATTCTGAATAAAGCATCTTATCTGGCTATTCCTAAGAGACCCTCTGACTCTCGGGTGGATATAGGATGTCTGCCCCAGCACACTTTCCTTGAATTCTGAAGCCCTGACAAGAGTGTGGGATTTTCACTAGCTGGCATGATGTCAGTCCACTAAGGAATACATTTCAGAGGGCAGCAAACCAAGGCACTGCCATCTGACAGTTTTGTTTCCACATGATTGACTGGCCAGGAGACCAACAAGGCAGAGATCAGACAGGATCTGAACATTCAGCTGCAGGACTTGGTGTTTAGGAAAAGGGAAAATTTCTTCTCTTTGACCAATGGATTAGAACCCAGTACAGAGGTAGGTTTTTCTTTTTCTCCTTTCAAGAACATTCTTGAATTAACATATATAACATTATATAGCGGTTTTAAGCAGTCTTACCAAGCCTAGATCTTTCTTCCAACTGAAACCACTCTGCTTTATCATCTGTACCCAATGCAAAAAACGTATTTCCAAACCTGTACAATGCTGTAGGGTTCTCCTGAGGATGTCTTACTCATCTTTTGGATCTAATGATCAATACTTAACTATTTCCCAGGCCTAATATTACCTTAACTTACAAAAAGCTGAGTTAGTTGGTATTTAGTTTTTCTGGATCATAAAATATAAGTTCTGAGGATACCAAAAAATAATGACTTGAAGGCAGAAATATGAATAGGTAAGATTTTTTCTTTTTGCATAGTTCTGCAGTAAGTCCTATAGAAATAATTTCTCCTCTGTAGTCTGGCTTCTCTCTACATGATAATCTGTCTACTCAGTTCTAGAAATAGGAATGTTATGGATCAAACAAGTTATGTAAATACATCTCAGCTTTAAAGGTTGAGAAACTAAATTTAACAAACCTTGAGAGGGAAAAGGAGGTATGCGATATGATTAAGCGAAGGAATGTCCCTAAATAAATAAAAATCAAGTAATTATTTGCTTAAAACAGGATAACCTAAGCAACTGGGGAGCCTATACCATGACGAATTTCAACAAATCTAACCTCAGATTTGTTTACCTAACTTGAGCATTTTATCCAGGTTAAACATGGGAAGAAATCGAGCAGAACGATAGAAGAAATAATGTTGCCAGTTAACAGTTTTCACACAGTCTCAGAGTTTTAAAAATCATTCCTGCATTTCAGTTAATATTTTAAGGATTATAAGCATAATCTCTTGATAATCTATTCAATAATTTACATGTAGATCACAGTAAAAATGTTCCACAACTACCGTTGACACCAGGAATCTTCACATTTCAGTGAATAACTAAAGAAAAACCCTGCAGCTTTCAGCTGTCAGTTCAGAGGAAGTTTCCTTGAGTTTCAGACTCCTATCTCCTCTGCCTGTCCATTTCTATAGCAGCTTTGTTGTGTTTTATGATGATAGTCTCACCCCCTTGAGACCAGCCATAGGGAAGCTACAATAGATGCATTATTTGTATTGTTTGGTTTTGTATGAGACACACATTGAGAAACCACTACTTCGTGGAACAGCATTTGCAGGAGGTCTCCAGGGGGCACCTCTTACCAATCTCACTGTCTCAACCCAAGGCTGAATGACAATAAAGAGTGGGAAAAATTAAAAGGAAAGGTGCTTTAATTGAACTGTATTTGTGGAAATGTGATATAAACCTAGAAAACACCTTTCTTAGTTCCTGGAATGAGAAAGAGGGCTTCTCCAGAGACTGTCTGCAATGACAGCCAAATCATTACAGGCTAAAACAAATGCCCCCCATTAGCAGAAAATGTACTTCAAAATTCTTCTTTAAGAAAATGCTTATTCTTCCACTGACAAATAAAATGAGGTAATTGAAAATAAAAAATAGAGGAGATCTAAAACAGGAGTCAACAAACTTTCTCAGCAAAAGGCTTTGCAGGGCACATGGTCTCTGTCACAATGACTCAACTCTGCCATTGCAGCGTGAATGGAGCCACTGAAAATAACATGAGCAAATGTGCATGGCTATGTTTCTATAAAATTTCATTTATAAGAATGGGCTGCATTCGACCCAGGGAGCTATAGTTAACTGACTGCTAACCTAAAGTGTTTTCCAATCCAGCTACTCATTCTAACGTTGAGAAAAGTCTAAACTAATGAAGTGCGTTGTCAGGTCTAAAATCCAAGTCTTCTGAGGTTGTCTTGCCCTCCCCTCCTCCTGTCCCCAAGTGCTCTCATGCCAGACGATGCTTGCAGAACTGGGAGGTTAACATGGAACACCTCAGAGGATTTTTTCCTCCAGAACCACATGAGGAAAGTCAGCCTCTCCCCACCTGCTAACAAAATGACTTCCCGCTTAGGTATGGTGGGAAAAAGTATTGGATTTGGAATCAAAAGTTGAATTTGATGTTTCATAGTCTTATTCACCGACTACGTGTACTCAGGCAAGTCGAGATGTTCATGGCTTTCATTTTCCTTATCTCTAAGAGTCAATATTTAACTCAAGAGGCATCTTGTCAGGATCAAATGAGAAAATTTGCCTAAATATCCTTTATTAACTACAAAGGACTAAACAAATATGAGCTATGTCAATATATCAATAAAATACAGAGTTAAGTGAATGGCTGCCTTCAGGTAAGCTGTGATCAACCGATTATATGATGGGTTGTGATGGGCAAACACAGGTCCCATGTGTACATAAACCACTTGATTTGACTCTGCTTCAGGACCTGCAGGTTATATCTCCTAGTCTTGACAAGCACACTTGTAAATATATTACTAAAAATGTAATAAATTTTGTACATATATCCAGTTATGTTGGGGTGTCAGGATAGAATTCCGATTTAAAAAAAATACTACAATGATATACTCTGTTAGGTTAAAGAGTACACGACCTTCTTATATTTGAAAGAAAGCCTGTCACTATGCCTCTCAACTTTGGACGCAAAATAGTTCTAAATTCACAAGTTACTGATCCAGGGTATGTAGGAAACTTCCCAGGGTTGGGCTGATAAAAAATTCCCTAACGCTTCTGGCTGCTCATAGATTCACATTTGCTTCTCTGAAGTCAAGTTCAAACCAGGACATGGCTCACTTCCTTGAGAGGTGTTCTATAAGGACATTGTGAGGTAGTAAGAGAAAGAACAGCATCGCTGTATCATCTGTTTTGGGTTGCCTCTTTCTGCAGAGCACAATAACTTGCTTTAGGAAGCATCCTCGAATCTACTGATTAGTTTGCTTTAAGGCAATAGTCTGTTTAGCGCGACGCTACTCCTATCACTTATTTTAGTTCTGTAACACCAAAAAAGACGTGGAATCTATTATAATTAAAAGCAAAAATTATTTTGAAGAAATATTCTTACTGCCCATGGCATCCAATAGTGTTTATGAAATCTTTTGGCCTAAACGTTGAGAGCTTCAGGGCCTGACCAGCCGAAGGGGAAGGGTAGAAGACTTGGGAATGTGATCTAAAGCTTAAAACTCCTTCTTCCTTTAAGATGGATTCTTGCAACTCCCCTTTGTAATCTCGATTGTAAGCTAAGGGCTGAGTCAAGAAATTTTAAATTCTGATGAATATCCTGACCCTCCCGGGACCGATCAATCATTAATCCTCGGACTAAAGTCATTGTTTTTAGTAATCAATCCATTGCTGTTGTAAATTCCTATTGTTAGCGGTAACTCCATCAAACTAGGAGGTGGGGTTATAATCAACTCCTCTTTTTAGGGTATATAAGATGCATGTACGACTCCATCGTGGGTCTCTCCACCCCCTCCTGGTGCCTGTGCCAGAAGCTATTGTACTTTCTTTCCTTAATAAACTGTTACTCTGCTACTTAAACCTGAGCAGCGGCTTGTTATTGATCCCGAGGAGAAGTTCTTTTCCTTTGGAGATTACGAATCCGCACCCCTAGACGGATTTCACGGCATCAACATTATGGGTCACTGCAATTCTGAAAGCCACTCAACTCCCAGCCTGACCCAATCAAGATCAGTCTAGAGGCACCCTCTACATGTAAAAGTCTGTGAGGATGGCGAAGTGCCTGATGGAGAAAAAGGAAGGAGTGGAAGGAAAAGCAGAAAAGACATGGATGACATTCTATATTCATTCAAGCACAGCAAGCTTTGTAAGACAGAACACAAATTCATGGAACCTAGTATAACAAACTGGGAGTAAAGAGCCCTGGTCAAATCCTAAATATATCAATATCATAATGTTCTGAGTGCCTTTGCATAAGTCATTTTACTCTCTGAGTCTCTGTTTCCTCCCACTTACTTCTAGAGAGGATGAACTGCATACCCAATTTCCTATCTTTACTGTTTTATGGATTCATGATTCCAGGTGTTTTAACAGGGATTTTGTAGAAGGGACAACAGAAAGTAAAATGGGGAGATTTTCCTCTGCATATCACAGTGTGATAACAGTGCTTAGCCTTACTTACCTGAGTTCTGCCTTATAATGTAGTCTCTTCTTTAATACAGACCCTTGGCTATATAATGGCTCTGTAATGAACACATGGATGCTAAGACTGCATTTATTGAGAGTTGTCCTTCTTATGGCTTCTTTCACTCCAAAGAAAGATAACCCCTTCGTGGTACCTAGAAACTATGTCCCCGCTTCTCCCATCTCTGATGGAATACTCTAGGTAAAATCCTGTGTGTGCTGTGATTGCCTGTTGCAGTGGGGAGAGCACACAAAACACTGAACTTGGAAAATCATGAACTTGGAAAAGTAGTTCATGAGAAACATTATAGTTTAGACTTAGAACCATAACTTTATATCTTATAGATAACAGATTACCCAGATGAAATACCTCTTTACATCAATGAAGAGAACAACAGACGATATATACTTATGCTATTTATTACATAACCTAAATACTTGGAAACTGGAATAGAATCATCATCAAGCAACCCTTACAGATCAGTGTTTCTCAACTCTGATAGCACAATAAGATCATGTTTTAATTTTAAAATGACCAGGCTCCCTCCCCTGACAATTAAATCAGGATCCTGTTCTAAAAACAGATACAAGAAAAACGTGTGTAGACACCTCATTCTTCATACACAAGTCTGCCTTCCTTCATTAGCACATATTTCAATACAGGAATAAATTTTATTTCGTTTTTCAAGTTTTCATTGAAGTATAAGGAGCACGGGAGGGTGCAGCCACTAGCAACCATCACCTTTGGAAGGATGACGTTGCCTGAAAAATGGCAGTCATGGAAGCTGCTCCGGGTGGCCTCTGAGACCTCTGGAGGTCTTACTTCTCACTAACTCATGTTTTACCATCTGTAAAAAGAAGGCAACATTTGCCTCTGACCACCCCAGAAGAATGATCTGAGTAAAAATGTAATTAAATATGTGAGGTCCTAGGAGTCCTTTTCATAAGAAAGATACGATATAGAACTGCGATATAATGATGATAGTCACTGTGGTTGTCACTACCACCACTACTTCACTGTTGTACTACGATATCCCTGTCACTCTGTTAACAATCTTCTCAGGACCAAAAGTGACAGGTGTAAAATGATATTTTTTAATGTCATACTTGCTTTGCCTTATAAAGAAAAGTCTAAGAGGACCTCAGAGAAGGCCAAAAATACAGCATTCCTGTAAGCCAAGTCCCTATAACCTCAGATCAAATGCACGCACTCATGATTTCAGTTTCTCCACCCCTTCAATTACCATGCCTTTTCATTCAAATATAATGTAAAGCTTCAGCTGGTTTGAATAGTGTTATAAAACACTGGAGGGGCTCTCTTAGAGCATTCAATTGTGTCAGCCTTTCTTCAATCCAGCCTTCCTGAATATCAGAACTATTTCTATCTTGCTTCTAGAGGACAAGCTCCATTTCACATCAGTCTCTTGAAGACTCATGTAATATGTGCACAGTAGTAAATGTTGCTGTGCCATCGAAGGACCCTGTATCCAGAGTCTGAAGCCCTTTTTCCTTATACGTACAATGAGAGAAACTAACTGAGGTCTATGCCCTTCCACTTCAATTACATATATACTTATTTCCAAAAAACCCAATAGGATGCTTTTTAAAAAGCTGAACTATGTGACTGTAAAATTCAATTTGAAGAACAAACCAAATTTCATTGGCTAAAATAGCAAAGAAATCTCTGAATAGTTTAAAACTATGTATGGGAGCATGGAGGCCTTCCCCTGGCAAATACTAAGACACATGATAAAGTTACAACAATTACAGGTATTTTCACTCTGGCTCAAAAGTCACACAATGGGACAGAATAGAAAGTATAGAAAAAAACTTTATGTTTATGAAAGACTCAGTGAGAAAATGATCAAGTTAGGGACTACTATTGTGATTGACATGTTTATCCAATTCTAATCATTACTTATAGTATATAGAAAATATGTTTGTATTCTTTACATTAAATTGGTGACTGGCCATGCTATTTAATTATTACTTTCTAATAGCTTTTCAATTGATTAACTTTTGCTTTCCAAGTCAACAAATTTCTTGCTTGCACATACTAGTTATCGCCTTTTATTTAAATATACTTATTAGTAGGAGTATTAGTACTGGTTTTAGTATTCTTATGCATTGAGTAAAACTTCCAGAATTGTGGTGGGTAATGGAGGAGACAGCATTCTTTTGACTATTCTACTAAGTGGATACTGGCTATTAAACACATATTTTTTAATTGTGTAAAAGAGGCATCATATCTCTAGTTTACTGAATGTATGTTTTGATTCATGAATACATGTTGCATTTATAAATCCCTCTTCTGCATTTATCAGAGGATTTTCACAAGTTTTTTCTTATGATGTGAGGAATCATGATCATAGATCATATCCTTAAATTTACTAAACTGTACTTGGTATAGTTTTTATTTAAAGTAATCAGAATTTGATAACACTGTGTTTCACATTTTGGCATCTTTAGATATAAATGAAATTAGTTTATGGTTTTGTTTTTGTGATTCTCATCAGGTGTTAGTCAAAGTATTAAGTAGTCTATTTTTAAAACTATGGCCATTACCTAGCTGAATAGGCAATCAAATAGGATAAACTATACTCTTGAAATCCATTTGAGTTGGAACGTTAGAGTTCTACTGTTAGGACTATTGAATGCAATCAATAAGTACATACTTGCCCCAGTCACTCGGCTTCTTGGCGGTAGCTGTCTCTTCGGCCTTTTTACTTCTTAATTTCCAGGACTTGAATTTACTGCCATGTCCTCTGAAGAAGGGAAGCTTTTCGTTGGCGGGCTCAACTTCAACACTGATGAACAGGCTCTGGAAGACCACTTCAGCAGCTTCGGACCTATTTCTGAGGTGGTCGTCGTCAAGGACCGGGAGACTCAGCGATCCCGGGGTTTTGGCTTCATCACCTTCACCAATCCAGAGCATGCCTCAGATGCCATGAGAGCCATGAATGGAGAGTCTCTGGATGGTCGTCAGATCCGTGTAGACCACGCGGGCAAGTCGGCCCGGGGAACAAGAGGGGGTGCCTTCGGGTCCTATGGGCGTGGTCGCAGCTACTCTAGAGGTGGTGGGGACCAGGGCTATGGAAGTGGCCGGTATGACAGTCGACCTGGAGGATATGGATATGGATATGGAAGGTCCAGAGATTATGGCGGCAGCCAGGGTGGTTATGAGCGCTACTCAGGAGGAAATTACAGGGACAATTATGACAACTGAGATGAGGCATGCACACCTAATATACACAAGGAATAAAACTTCTTCTGATCCAGGACCATCCCTCCAAATGGCTGTATTTATAAAGATTTTTGGAGCTGCACTGAAACATCTGTTCTAGTTATATCAACCTCTTTTTGAATTGAGCTCCCAAGGTAGCTTATTAAAGACCTTTCAGAAAGTTCCGTGTGTTTTTTTTAAATTTTTCTTCCATTTAAAGGCAAATTCTGAGACATTTGTAGAATCTGAATATTTTTTCCTTTTTTACCAGTTTTTTAGTTCAGGCTCTCAGGATTATTGGTTCTGGCAAAAAATGTTTGGCCGGACTAATTTTTTTTTTAATAATGTGCATCTAGGGACATTTTAAAAACCTGTACACAATGTTTCATCATGATTAGAAGCAATTTCCGACTGTAACTATAAGAACTCAAGGACATGATTACTTAGAGGTGTTTTTTACTCCAGATCTCTGCCTTGATTATATAGAAGTTTCTTAAAGATATTTGTGTATGTCATTTTTTTTAATACTGGAAGAAAAAAATATTCTGTTGTGTTTCATGAAGTGTTTAGGATGTCTTTCACTGAGTTGATTAAAAAGCTGAAACCGGAAAACAAAAAAAAAAAAAAAAAAAAAAAAAAAGTACATACTTCAGTTTTTAGTTTTCTTTGTGTGGATTAAAATAACTTTGAAAACCATAGCTGTGTCAATATAATATCAAGCCAATTTGTGTATTTGGAAATTAAAACTTTGTCTTTCAGGTATCAGCTATATTCATAACAGATATAGACAAGGAAAATTAGATTGATTTTCTTTCTCATTAATTAAATTACTGACAGAATGGACTCCATGAAAAAACTCAAGGCAGAACAAATTTTGGTAAAAACTGACATTTTGTAAGAGCAAAATTTCTGTGTGATAGAAATTAATAGACATTTTTCACATGTTGACTACTGGGAAATAGTACCAAGTACATGGGACATGGAGTGAAAAGATTAGGGCTCAAGTTAAAACTGCAAACTAGTTGCAGGATACAAAAACAACATGCAAAAATCAGTTGCATTTCTATACACTAACAATGAACAATCCAAAAAGAAAACAATCTCACTTATAGAGCATCTAAGAGAACAAAATACTTAGGAATAAATTAACCAAGGAGACAAAAGATGTATACTAAAAAATATAAAATATTGCAGAATGGAATTTAAAAAGACACCAATAAATATAAATACAGCAGGTGTTCATGAATTAGAAGACAAAATTGTTAAGATGTCAATACTACTCAAAGAAATCTATAGATCAATGCAATCTCTATCAGAATCCCAATGACATTTTTTGCAGAAATAGAAAAATTAAACCTAAAACTCATGGAATCTCAAAGGACCTCAAGCAGTCAAAATACTTTTGAAAATGAATAAAACTGGAGCTTGCACACTTCCACATTTCAAAACTTCAAGCAAACTACAGTAACCAATAAAGTGTAGAATTGGCATAGAGACAGAAATATATGCCAATATATAGAATACAGAGTTCAGAAATAAACCATCACATATATGGTCAAATGATTTTCAACAAGGGTGCCAAGACCATTCAATGTGGAAAGGACAGTCTTTTAAATAAACAGCATTAGGAAAACCAGATATCTACATGAAAAAGAATGAAATTGGACCCTTACCTTACACTATACACAAAAATTAACTGAAAATAGATCGAGGATGTAAATGTAAAAACATAATATAAAACTCTTAGAAGAAAACATAGGGAAAAGCTTTATGACATTGGGTTTGGCAATGATTTCTTAGATATGACACCAAAAGCATAGGCAATGAAAGAAAAAAAACAGATAAATTAGACAATCAAAAATTCTTTTAAAAACTGTGCATCAAAGGACACTCCAACAGAGTAAAAGAGAAAATAATTGCAAATCATGTATATGCTAAGGCATTAATATCCAGAATATATAAAGAACTCATACAACTCAACAACAACAAAAGAAAATCCATTAAGAAATAGTTACAGTCTCAAACTCTTCCAAAATATAGCAGAAGGAGGAATACTCGCAAACTTATTCTACGAGGCCACCATCACCCTGATACCAAAACCAGGCAAAGATGTCACAAAAAAAGAACATTACAGGCCAATATCACTGATGAATATAGATGCAAAAATCCTCAACAAAATACTAGCTAACAGAATCCAACAGCACATTAAAAAAATCATACACCATGATCAAGTGGGGTTTATCCCTGGAATGCAAAGATTCTTCAATATATGCAAATCAATCAGTGTGATACATCACTGAAGGATAAAAGCCATATGATAATCTCAATAGATACAGAAAAAGCTCTTGACAAAATTCAACATCCATTTATGATAAAAGCTCTCCAGAAAATGGGCATAGAAGGAAATTACCTCAACATAATAAAAGCCATATATGACAAACCAAAAGCCAACATTGTTCTCAATGGTGAAAAACTGAAAGAATTCCCTCTAAGAACAGGAACAAGACAAGGGTGCCCACTCTCACCATTATTATTCAACATAGTTTTGGATGTTTTAGCCACAGCAATCAGAGAAGAAAATGAAATAAAAGGAATCTAAACTGGAAAAGAAGAAGTAAAACTGTCACCCTTTGCAAATGACATGATTTTATACAAAGAAAACCCTAAAGACTCTACCAGAAAACTGCTAGCACTAATTGATGAATTTAGTAAAGTAGCAGGATACAAAATTAATGCGCAGAAATCTCTTGCATTCCTATACAATAACAACGAAAAAGCAGAAAGAGAAATTAAGGCAACTCTCCCATTTATCACTGTAACAAAAAGAATAAAATACCTAGGAATAAACCTTCCTAAGGAGGGAAAAGACCTGTATGCAGAAAACTATAAGACACTGATGAAAGAAATCAAAGACGATACAAACAGATGGAGGGACATACCATTTTCTTGGATTGGAAGAATCAACATTATGAAAACGACTATACTACCTAAAGCAATTTACAGATTCAATGCAATCCCAATCAAATTATCAATGGCGTTTTTCACAGAACAGGAACAAGAAATCTTACAATTTGTATGGAAACGCAAAAGACCCCGAATAGCCAAAGCAATCTTGAGAAGGAAAGATGGAGTTGGTGGAATTAGGCTTCTTGACTTCAAACTATACTACAAGACCACAGTAATCAAGACAGTATGGTACTGGCACAAAAATAGAAAGGAAGATCAATGGAACAGAATAGAGAACTCAGAGGTAAGCCCAAGCACATATGGGCACCTTATCTTTGACAAAGGAGGCAAGAATATACAATGGAAAAAAGACAGCCTCTTCAATAAGTGGTGCTGGGAAAACTGGACAGCAACATGTAAAAGAATGAAATGAGAACACTTCCTAACACCATCCACAAAAATAAACTCAAAATGGGTTAAAGACCTACATGTAAGGCCAGACACTATAAAACTCCTAGAGGAAAACATAGGCAGAACACTCTATGGCATCCATCAAAGCAAGATCCTTTTTGACCCACCTCCTAGAATCATGGAAATAAAATCAAGAATAAACAAATGGGACCTCATGAAACTTAAAAGTTTTTGCACAGTGAAAGAAACCATAAATAAGACAAGAAGGCAACCCTCAGAATGGGAGAAAAAACTTGCCAATGAAGCAACGGACAAAGGATTAATCTCCAAAATATACAAGCAGCTCATGCAGCTGAATACCAAAAAAGCAAATAACCCAATCCACAAATGGGTGGAAGACCTAAATAGACATTTCTCCAAAGAAGACATACAGATGGCCAACAAACACATGAAAAGATGCTCAACATCACTAATCATTAGAGAAATGCAAGTCAAAGCCACAATGAGGTGTCACCTCACACTGGTCAGAATGGCCATCATCAAAAAAATCTAGAAACCATAAATGTTGGAGAGGATGTGGAGAAAAGGGAATTCTCCTGCACTGTTGATGGGAATGCAAGTTGGTACAGCCACTATGGAAAACAGTTTGGAGGTTCCTTACAAAACTAAAAATAGAACTACCATATGATCCAGTAATCCTACTCCTGGGCATATACCCAGAGAAAACCATAATCCAAAAAGAAATATGTACCATAATGTTTATTGCAGCACTATTTACAATAGTCAGGACATGGAAGCAACCTAAATGCCCATCAACAGATGAATGGATAAAGAAGATGTGGCATATATATACAATGGAATATTACTCAGCCATAAAAAGGAATGAAATGGATCTATATGTAATGAGGTGGATAGACCTAGAGTCTGTCATACAGAGTGAAGTAAGCCAGAAAGAGAAAAACAGATACTGTATGCTAACTCATATATACGGAACCTTAAAAAAAAATGGTACTGATGAACCCAGTGACAGGGTAAGAATAAGGATGCAGATGCAGAGAATGGACTGGAGGACATGGTGTTGGGGGGATGGGGGGCGAAGGGGAAGCTGGGACAAAGTGAGAGAGTAGCATAGGCATAATATACACTACCAACTGTTAAACAGATAGCTAGTGGGAAGTTATTGTATAACAAAGGGAGGTCAACTCGATGACGGGTGATGCCTTAGAGGGCCAGGACAGGGAGGGTGGGAGGGAGTCGCGGGAGGGAGGGGATATGGGGATATATGTATAAATACAGCTGATTCACTTTGGTGTACCTCAAAAGCTGGTACAAGAGTGTAAAGCAATTATATTCCAATAAAGAGCTTAAAAATAATTAATTAAATGGCAAAAAAAAAAAAAAAGAGTTACAGGACTTAAATAGATGTTTATCCAAAGAAGATATATAGATAGCCAATAAGCACATGAAAAGATGCTGAACATCACTAATCATTAGAGAAATGCAAATCAAAACCCTAATGAGATACCTCATATGCATTAAGGAAGGAAGGAAGGGAGGAAGGGAGGGAGGGAGGAAATAATAAGGTTAACAAGGATGTGGAGAAATTAGAGCCCTTGTGCTTTGCTAGTGGGCATGTTAAATGGTAGTGCCACTATGAAAAACAGAGTGATGACGCTTTAAACATTAAACATAGAATTATTATATGATTCAGCAACCCTCCTTCTGGATATATACCTAAAATAACTAAAAGCAGTAACTTGAACAGATATTTGTATCATAGTAGTGCTATTCACAATAGCCAAAAGGTGGAAACATTCCAAATGTCCATCAAGGGATGAAGAGATAAACAAAATGTGGTATACTCATACAATAGAATATCATTCAGCCTTAAAAATGAATGAAATTCTAATATGCTATAATATGAATGAACTTTGAAGACATTGTGATAAGTGAAATAATCTAGACATGAAAGGACAAATACTGAACAATATGAGGTATGTAGAAGACTCTAATTCATAGAGACAAGAAAATAAAATGATGGTTGTCAAGGGCTGGAGGAAAGGGGAAATAGGTGTTATTGCTTAATGGGTATAGAGTTTCAGTTTGAGAAGAAGAAAAAGTCCTGGAGATGGACGATACTGATGGTTGCTCAACAATGTGAATATGCTTAATGCCACTGAACTTTACTAAAGTAAACCATTTTTACTAAAAATAGTTAAAATGGTAACTTTTATATTATGTCTTTTACCACACACACACAAAACTACCCTAAATTGCATGAGAGCAGGGATTATGTCTCATTTATCTCTGTATAAAACATTGCCCACACATCAGAGCCTCTGGCATCAGATGGAGCAGGGTTTGAAACCCAGCTTTTTCACTTACTGTCTATTTGACTAATTATTAGTAACTTCTCAACGCCTCTGTTTCCATATCTATAAAACGACAGCCATAATAGTATCTATCTTTTGAGTTGACATGAAAAATAAATGAGCAATGCATTAAAAAAAACACAATATGGTGCTAACAAATGGTAGGTATTAAACAATTGTCCACTGTTACTCTTATCCTAGACCTCAGCACAAGAGCTGACACAGTTCTCACCTCTGATACCACTTGTATGACTGGGTATGACTTTCAACTTGATTTTCTGTCTATAAAGTGGGATCTACGTAGCCTCCATCACAGAGTTGCCATGATGCTTAACTGAGATTACGAGAAAGTGCTTGTAAATTATAGGACTATATAAAAACAAAGTATTTCACTGCATAATTGATAAAATACATTAGAAAGCAAGAAATGGTTTGAAAAAATACTTTCATTTGCCACAAAGAACATTTTTCAACGCTGATTTCAAACGTAAAAACACATTGCAAAAGGAAAATATACAGAGACCTCCAAATCTGGAAAAACGATATTCAGGTTTCCCAGACATACATGAAAAGACTGTTCACACACACAAAATAAACACATATTTCATGGCAGCACTTACACTTGTGAAAAATAAGCCAAATACCTATCATTCTGAAATGGCTCCTTATGTCACACCTCATGACCAAGGAAAAGCTACCTTCCACGTGGGTTCTGGTCTGGTCACAGACTCAACCTCAGTGAGATTTTCTTGAAGAAGCCAAAGTCCTTACAGTGGAGTGAAACCAGATGCTTAGTGATTGACTAAGTGCAGCTGGTTTTCCTGTACCTGGAGGAAAGAGCTGGCAAGAAGAGCCATGCTGCACGCGCACCTTCTTCTCCAAGGCAGCAGAGGGCACTCCAACTCCACGAGAGACAGATGCTTTCCCTTCCTGGCCTCTGACTGAAAGACGTGTGAACTCCAGACCAGCAAAGCCCCGCTGTTCCCACCACTAAGTTGCACTGAAAACATATTCCCATTCCCTAAGAATGGTCAGCACACTCAAAATAAGTACAGGGAGCCTTGGTGAAGGGAAATTGTGTGGCCCACCAGACAGCAGGCTGCCTCAGGGCTCACCAACCCCTCCCACACCTCTCATGTTCCAAGAAGAGTTGAAAATGTCTGTGGCAGGAATTGGGAAGGAGCAACTAATACCTCCCACAGTTCATTAGCCTGAACCAAGTTTCACTTAAGAATATTAAGTTACAGCCAGGGTGCTTTGAGTCAGCAGCCTGGAAGAGCATTCCCACCCATTGGCAATAAAAGTCACACGGGGAAAGGGAACAGGATGTGGGGGCTCTTGGCACACTAGCAGGTAAGCTTTAGGCAACACATAGAACAGCAGTGACAGTGACCCTACTAGTTTTGACCAAAATAAACAGTCATCTTCCTTAAAATGTGTAGAAATTCCTGAGGCTAACTCACATTGTGCAAAGAAACTCTGTCACCTTCTAATGTGGCATGCCGAAAAACTGTAAAATAACCTAAAAATATAAGAGGAAAGGTTTCATAAGGTTGCTGCTCTTTTCTCCTTGACCCTATCATTCAGTTAGCTAGTCAAATGGGCTCACTTTATTTATTTATTTATTTTTTTTTGGCGCATGGGCTTAGTTGCTTCACGGCATGTGGGATCTTCCTGGAGCAGGGATCAAACCCGTGTCCTCTGCATTGGCAGGCGGATTCTTAACCACTGCGCCACCAGGGAAGTCCCAGGGCTCACTTTAATTAAGGGGAAAAGCCCACATAAAATGTTTCTGTCAGATTCTCCTCATTCCATCCGTATTGCTTATGAGCCCAGATAACTCTCTATAAAGGAATCCAGTGAGGACTTCCTTTTCTTTCTGTTTTCTGCTCTCCCTGGCCTATCCCAATTTTCTCCATCCTATTTTGTCATCCAACTTCCTTCAGTCAACATGATATGCATTCTTTCCAGATCAGGCAAGCATCACCAAGAAATAAAACAACCATCCAGATTTGAATCTACATGAACAAATATAGATTGAATCATATTTGAACAAATATGCCATTAAAGTCACCTTGCCTCCATGGCGTTGGCAAAACTGGTGAAATTTACACTGACGGAAACTCACCACAATGCCCTTCCTCAGGCAATTTAAGAAGCTTCAGAAAACAGGATGCGTGAGGAATACGCAATAGGTTGTTAGCTCATGCTAGGCACTCACTGTGCCTTGTGCGTCTTGATAGCAAGTGGTAGGCCCTCCAGTGGGCCCTAAAATGATCAAAACCAGGTTTAGATCCCGGCTCTGGTACTTTTTTACATATGTTACCTAGAATATTTTACTTAACTTCTCTGGTATAAAAATAAAAATAGAAACAATCTGGGAGTATTGAAAGGATATATATTTCACACTCATATTTCAACAACAGCCCTGGGCGCTCATTCAACAGGACGTTCTTCTTTGGATTAAAAGAATGAGTTAAATGTCATGTAAACTTTCTAAAACTCAGATTTGACAAATGTTACTTACATTCAAAGCACATGCAGTTTCTGGCCTAGGAGAAGTTCAGATTCTTCCTTTAACTCTCTCCATATGAGGACACACAATGTCAGCAAATTTAACTACAAATTATTGCCCTTTTTCTGAAAATTCCAGAAAAGGCTTCTTCTATTCAAAAAATGTTCTGGTGTCTCTGAAAATAGTCAAACAGGCCTAAGGAAGAAAGACAAAGAACAACCCAACTTAAGATTTGTGTCGAAGGCGTTGGTGCAATCCTCTCTGCATTTCTAAATCAAACTGCACGTGTAGGTTTCTTTCCAAATAGTATATTGATTACTTGCAGCCAAACTGTGGTCTTTCAAACAGCATGTTCCTTTATCATCATGGAACCAGCAGTTTTGGATTCCATAATTGAGAGCTACGTAGTTTATAGGAATTGATATTCAGAATAAGACTTTTTAGTTTGAAGCTGAATAATGATGGATGTGTGGAGCCTGGTTGCTTGCTGGGAAAAAATAGTACATTTCAAGTTTCCATAGTCTTGCCATGGGAAACAGCACCTTATGCATTCTTTCAGGAGAGAATAATATTTCCATCTATCACACCAGTTTAGAAGCCCTAATTCTAGAAATGTCATGGTGATAGTTTCTTCTTTTCTGGGGATGGCAACTCAAGACTAAACAACTGTAAATTCACCTCCTCATTCCAGCAAAATTATTTGTTCCATATTATATACAGCACTGTTATTCTGTCTTTAACGCTCAACTTTTGAATTAGGAAAAAGTATAACAGAGAGAATTTATCACCTAATTTTCCATAATAGGTCATGATATATTTGTATCCTTCTAAATAAAATGAAAGCAAATGCAGATTTCTTGGCCATATTTGCTATTTTTTTTAAGCAGAGGTCATCTGACCTTCATTAATTTTATTTCATCCATATTATTTGGAAAATGTCTTTAATGATACATCTGCTTTTTTCCTTACCTGAAAAAATACATATTTCAAGCTTTTATTAAAATATAAATTCTGAGGTTAGTCTTAAATTTGCATAAGATAGAGATATATTTAAAAAACAATACACTCTACTGAGTTGATTATGGTACAAACATCTTTTATCCTGCCCTTTTTTTTTTAAGGCATGTATTTCTTTTTTTTTTTTTTTTTAATTTATTTATTATTTTTTGGGGGCACACCAAGTTCAATCATCTGTTTTTATACACATATCCCCGTATTCCCTCCCTCCCTCAACTCCCCCCCCACCCTCCCTCGAGTCCCCCCCACCCTCCCCACTGCCCTCCTTTTTTTATAGAGCTTCTTAAATTTAATGATTTTTAATCAAGAGACTTTCTGATTCACATCTCATTAAATATGAGTTTGAAAGAAAGGAAAGAAGTATTTTATGCAAACTTCTGGAATATGTAGAACAAGAGAGACTGCTCCCATAGCAGCTCCCTGAGCAAAATGTAACTAGTCAGTTTAGTAACACATAAATTACTTACCTATGGTACCAGAACTCTAAAGAAAATGTCCTGTTCTCTCAGCAAGGAATGTTTGTAGGGAATGTCTACCACTTATGACACATGAAATAGTTCAGTTTACTGGTTCTACATGCATGTGCTATTCTAAAAACATTACTTCCAATATTTATTATAATAGGTGATTAAAATTGGGGTGTAGCTCCTCTATGATACCTTTTGAGACTACATCAATCTACTGTTCATCCCTTTCTTCTCTCAAGTTCTATAATGGGGTATCATGCAGTGTGGCATTTCACATTTCTTTCTAACTATTGATATATATGGATTTATACTTTACAAAGATTATGTACTCTTTGTGGACACAACAGACCCACAAAATTATTCTCTCTCTCTCTAAATATATATGTGTTTGTGTATGTATTTTTTTCTAAAAGAAAGTGACAAGCATAGAATAGGAACTCCAAAATTATTTTTTCATAATAAATTGTTTTAGGAAATGTTATTGAATACAAACAAGACTTTCTGAAATCAGTGGTTCTGCGATGACATCAATATAAAAAAATCATGAAAAGTTATTTGTAAGCTACAGTCCTTTAACCACAATTATTTTTTCACTTCTCAGCCTACACAGAGTCACTCTCTCTCTCTCTCTCTCTCTCTCTCACACACACACACACGCTCACACACACGAGCACTAAGAGAGAAAAGGGGGATCATCTTGCTTTCCTATCAAATCCTGAAAAGAGTAATTTTACAAATTTAAAAGTTATAATTATTTGAGTATGATTATAAGTTTTAGATAACGACTCTGAAGTCTATAAAACTATCTAGGTGATAATCTTGAAGCCAAGTTAAATAAAACACGTACATGTAAAAGCTGAGAGAACTAAGTTTTGAAATTAATAAAATCCCTTGGTAAAGTATGGAAACTCTAATATATAATTCCAAGTGATGGTTAGCACCAGAATAGGCTCCTTAATGATGTGGGAATACATAAAATGAACTTAAAGTCTTATTTTATTAACCTTGACATATTTGTTTTATTATTTTAGAGTAAAAGAGTACGGTATTTATGAAGGTAGGTTTTCTTTTCCATAATTTAAGAATTGTGTAAAGTGCCTCAAAGAATTTTAAGATTCTAAAGGTATATGAAAATAAAGATATTCTTACCTAACTTAATGGGCCACTTAGTCAATAGTGCATCTTTGCCTTTCAAATTTAGTAAATAAAACATATGTCTTTTCTCATAGACAAGATGGCCACTTAAGCATAATGAATTACACAGTAACTTTTTGTACATATGAATTTAAAATTGCAACTATTTTTGAGGAGAACTATGTAAAGATTAGGGAATCCTAATATAAGAAATGAGTGATGGGACTTCCCTGGTGGTGCAGTGGTTAAGACTCCTCACTCCCAATGCAGGGGGCCCGGGTTTGATCCCTGATCAGAGAACTGGATTCCACGTGCATGCCGCAACTAAGAGTTCACATGCCACAACTAAGGAGCCCACGAGCTACAGCTAAGGAACCCTGGAGCCTCAACTAAGGAGCCCACGTGCCACACTACGACCTAGCACAACCAAATAAACATATATTTTTTTTTTTTTTTTTTTTTTGGCACACGGGCTTAGTTGCTCCGTGGCATGTGGGATCTTCCTGGAGCAGGGATCGAACCTGTGTCCCCTGCATTGGCAGGCAGATTCTTAACCACTGCGCCACCTAGGAAGCCCCTAAACATATATTTTTAAAAAAAGAATGATACTATAAAAAAAAAGAAATAACTGGAAAGTACTGTGCACTAAGGCAAAAGAAAATCAATCTGTATGAAATTCATTTGGCTAAATAAAGAAGGGGTAGGTAAAACTAAAATACGGAGAGTTAAACAGTTTCAACTCCAACATATACTTTATTTGCCACCCTGCCTTCCAAACACACATAACCACTGTCACTTTTTGTTTTACTATTACCTGAATGCATGTTAAAATTCTCTTTTGAAACAGGGACAATTTTGCAACACGTTGATGTTTCCCGAAATAAACATGAGTAGTGGCTCTTTTACCCAGCAGTCTCTTTTATCACTCTAGAGAAGGGAAGTCGACAGACTTTGTATCTGCAATGTAATTAGCTTGTGGAGGCAAGATCATAATGAAAGCAAAATTTACATTATTACAGGCATGTGACTGCTTGCTCACTCTAACTGGAATAAAAAGTGAATTCCACTATGTACATTCAAAGATTTATTCAATCCATTTTCTAATATTTTCCTTCCAGAAAAGCAAGAGTGTGATTAGCAAGCTGGAACACTAAAAACTGTTCCTGAATGGAGAGTTCCCATCCTGTCTCAACAGGATCAAAGAAAAGAGAAAGGCTCCAAATCAAACACAGGGAGTGTTGTTTGGCTGCCATAAACTGTGCAACTGGTTTCTATGCCATGCTGTAATTAAACTGTATTCGGGAGAAGTTAGACACTGTTCTTAGAAATAATACTAATAATGATTCTGTCAATCAAAAGTCCTGAATTGAAAGCTCTCTGTTGGGTCCTACCATCAAGGATGAGCTGCAGGTGAAAAATTATTACTGATAGCCAAATGCAGAGACCACATCTTCAGATGCTATGGCCCAAGGTCATGAAGATGACGGAAGCAAAATAAACGCAGCTCTCATCTAGCAATAATGGATCTGAAGAATTTGAAACAAAACTTTCCTTCCAGCTACTGCTTTCATGTCAGAGAAATAAAATACATGTATAAAATTTAAAGCTTTGTGTGTCCAACCCTTTCTGACCCTTTATACATTCAGTTATTAATAATAATAACTATGATAATAATGCTTAGGCCCAAGACTGGAATGAGGGTTAATTAGCTAATATTTATAAAGCTTTCTGAAAATGAAAAGTACTATTTAAACACCAAGTATATTCTTTTCTTTTCTCCTTTCACCCTTTACTTTCATTTCCTTCTTCTATCATAGATCAATTCGTTTTTCCTTCTGTCTGGCTAATTTTTTCACTGGTTATATTTTCTACTCTTTTTTTCTGTTCTTGCCCTTGACTCCACATTGATCCCTATCACTCTCACACTTCAACCTTGTCTTTGCTTTTCTCCACTCCTATGCTTTAAGGCACCTCTCTCTCATTTTAATTTCTTCTCTCTAGTCTTCCTTTATCCACTTCTCACTCTTTCCTCTTTTGCAAGTATACTTATCTTCTTCATTTTCCTCATTATTTTAAGCATCAGTAAAATATTAAAACTGATATAGCTTTTAATTAAAATGTATCCCCAGCTGGGAAGAATCAAGATGGCAGAGTAGGAGGATGTGCGCTCACTCCCTCTTGCAAGAGCACCGTAATCACAACTAACTGCTGAACAACCATCGACAGACACTGGAACTCACCAAAAAAAAAACCCATCCCACATCCAGAGACAAAGGAGAAGCCACAATGAGACGGTAGGAGGGGTGCAATTGCATTAAAGTCAAATCCCATAAATGCTGGGTAGGTGACTCACAAACTGGAGAACAGTTATACCGCAGAAGTCCTGAGGGTTCTGAGCCCCAAGTCAGGCTTCCTAACCTGGGGGTCCAGCAACGGGAGGAGGAATTCCCAGAGAATCAGACTTTGAAAGCCAGCAGGATTTGATTGCAGGACCTCCACAGGACTGGGGGAAATGAAGACTCCACTCTTGGAGGGCACACAAAAAAGTGTGCTCACCAGGACCCAGGGGAAAGGAGCAGTGACCCCATAGGAGACTGAACCAGACCTACCTGCTGGTGTTGGAGGGTTGCCTGCAGAGGTGGGGGGCAGCTGTGGCTCACTGAGGTGACAGGGGCACTGGCGGCAGGGGTTCTGAGAAGTGCTCATTGGCGTGAGCCTTTCCAGAGTCCACCATTAGCTCCACCAAAGAGCCTGTAAGCTCCAGTGCTGGGTTGCCTCAGGCCAAACAACCACCAGGGTGGGCAAACAGCCCCACCCATTGGCAGACAAGTAGATTAAAGTGTCACTGAGCTCCACCCACCAAATCGGATTAAAGTTTTACTGAGCTCCACACACCTAGCCCAACACACCATCAGTCCCTCCTATCAGGAAGTACCCATGAGCCTCCTAGACAGCTTCCTCCACAACAGGGCAGACAGCAGCATCAAGCAGTATCAGCAGTATTTCATCTCATGGAACTGAAAATCACAGCCACAGAAAGACAGAGAAAATGAAAAGGCAAAAGACTTTGTACAGATGAAGGGACAAGATAAAGCCCCAGAAACACAACTAAATGAAGAGGAGATAGGCACCCTTCCAGAAAAAGAATTCAGAATAATGATGGTGAAGATGATCCAGGACTTTGAAAAAAGAATGGATACAAAGATCGAAAAGCTGCAAGAAAAGTTTACCAAAGACCTAGAAGAATTAAAGAGCAAACCAACAGAGATATGCAACACAATAACTGAAATGAAAAATACACTAGAAGGAACCAATAGCAGGTCAACTGAGGCAGAAGAGCAAGTAAGTAAGCTGGAAGACAGAATGGTGATAATCACTGATGTGGAAAACAATAAAGAAAAAAGAATGAAAAGAATTGAAGACAGTCTAAGAGACCTCTGGGACAACATTAAACACATGTGCATTCTCATTATAGGGGTCCCAGAAGGAGAAGAGAGAGAGAAAGGACCTGAGAAAATATTGGAAGAGATTATAGTTGAAAACTTCCCTAACATGGGAAAGGAAATAGCTACCCAAGTCCAGGAAGTGCAGAGAGTCCCAGGCAGGATAAATACAAGGAGAAACACGCCAAGACATATAGTAGTCAAACTGACAAAAATTAAAGACAGAGAAAAGTTATTAAAAGCAACAAGGGAAAAACGACAAATAACATACAAGGGAACTCCCATCAGGGTAACAGCTGATTTCTCAGCAGAAACTCTGCAAGCCAGAAGGGAGTGGCATGATATATTTCAAGTGATGAAAGGGAAGAACGTACAACCAAGAATACTCTACTCAGCAAGGATCTCATTCAGATTCGATGGAGAAATCAAAAGCTTTCCAGGAGAGCAACAGCTAAGAGAATTCAGCACCACAAAACCAGCCATACAACAAATGCTAAAGGAACTTCTCTAAGCAGGAAACATAAGAGAAGAAAAGGACCTACAGAAACAAAAACAAAACAATGAAGAACATGGTAATAGGAACATACATAGCGATAATTACCTTGAATGTAAACGGACTAAACGCACCAAGCAAAAGACATAGACTGGCTGAATGCATACAAAAACAAGACCCATATATATGCTGTCTCCAAGAGACTCACTTCAGACCTAGGGACACATACAGACGGAAAGTGAGGGGATGGAAAAAGATATTCCATGCAAATGGAAATCAAAAGAAAGCTGGAGTAGCAATAGTCACATCAGATAAAATAGACTTTAAAATAAAAAATGTTACAAGAGACAAGAAAGGACATTACATAAAGATTGAGGGATCAATCCAAGAAGAAGTGATAACAATTATAAATATATATGTAGCCAATATAGGAGCACCTCAGTATGTAAGGCAAATGCTAACAACTATGAAAGAGGACATCGACAGTAACACAATCATAGTGGGGGACTTTAACACCCCACTTACACCAATGGACAGATCATCCACACAGAAAATTAATAAGGAAACACAAGCTTTAAATGACACAATAAATCAGCTGGATTTAATAGATATCTATAGGACATTACATCCAAAAACAGCAGATTACACATTCTTCTCAATTGCACATGGAACATTCTCCAGGATAGATCACATTCTGGGTCATAAATCAAGCCTTGGTAAATTCAAGAAAATTGAAATCATATCAAGTATCTTTTCTGACCACAACGTTATGAGATTAGAAATCAATTACAGGAAAAAAACTGTAAAAAACACAAACACATGGAGGCTAAACAATATGCTACTAAATAACCAACAGATCACTGAAGAAATCAAAGAGGAAATAAAAAAATACCTAGAGACAAGTGACAATGAAAACACAATGATCCAAAACCTTTGGGATGCAGCAAAGGCAGTTCTAAGAGGGAAGTTTATAGCAATACAGTCCTACCTCAAGAAACAAGAAACATCCCAAATAAACAATCTAACCTTACACCAAAAGAAACGAGAGAAAGAAGAGCAAACAAAACCCAAAGTGAGTAGACACAGAGAAATCATAAAGATCGGAGCAGAAATAAATGAAATAGAAACAAAAGAACAAGAGCAAAAATCAATAAAACTGAAAGCTGGTTCTTAGAGAAGATAAATACAATTGATAAACCTCTAGCAAGATTCATCAAGAGAAAGAGGGAGAGGACTCAAATCAATAAAATTAGAAATGAAACAGGAGAAGTTACAACAGACACCGCAGAAATAAAAAGCACCATAAGAGACTACTACAAGCAACTATATGCCAATAAAATGGACAACCTGGATGAAATGGACAGATTCTTAGAAAGGTATAACCTTCCAAGACTGAATCAGGAAGACATAGAAAATATGAACAGACCAATCACAAGTAATGAAATTGAAAATGTGATGAAAAATCTCCCAACAAACAAAAGTCCAGGGCCGGATGGAATCATAGGTGAATTTTATCAAACATTTACAGAAGAGCTAACACCCAAACTCTTCCAAAACACTGCAGAGGAAGGAACACTTCCAAACTCATTTTATGAGGCCTCCATCACCCTGATACCAAAACCAGACAAAGATACTACAAACAAAAAAAATTACAGACCAATATCACTGATGAATTTAGATGCAAAAATCCTCAACAAAATACTAGCCAACAGAATCCAACAACACATTCAAAGGATCATACACCATGATCAAGTAGGGTTTATCCCTGGAATGCAAGGATTCTTCAATATATGCAAATCAATCAATGTGATACACCATATTAACAAATTGAAGGATAAAAACCACATGATCATCTCAATAGATGCAGAAAAAGCTCTTGACAAAATTCAACACCCATTTATGATAAAAACGCCCCAGAAGGTGGGCATAGAGGGAGCCTACCTCAACATAATAAAGGCCATATATGACAAACCCACAGCAAACATCATTCTCAATGGTGAAAAACTGCAAGCATTCCCTCTAAGATCAGGAACAAGACAAGGATGTCCACTCTCGCCACTACTATTCAACATACTTTTGGAAGTCCTCGCCACAGCAATCAGAGGAGAAAAAGAAATAAAAGGAATCCAAACTGGAAAAGAAGAAGTAAAACTGTCACTGTTTGCAGATGACATGATACTATACATAGAAAATCCTAAAGATGCCACCAGAAAACTACTCGAGCTAATCAATGAATTTGGTAAACTTGCAGGATACAAAATTAACACACAGAAATCTCTTGCATTTCTATACACCAACAATGAAAGATCAGAAAGAGAAATTAAGGAAACAATCCCATTCACCATTGCAACAAAAAGAATAAAATACCTAGGAATAAACCTAATCAAGGAGGCAAAAGACCTGTATGCAGAAAAGTATAAGACACTCATGAAAGAAATCAAAGAAGACACAAACAGATGGAGGGACATACCGTGTTCTTAGATTGGAAGAATCAACATTGTGTAAATGACTATGCTACCCAAAGCAATTTACAGATTCAATGCAATCCCGATCATATTACCAATGGCATTTTTCACAGAACTAGAACAAGAAATTTTACAATTTGTGTGGAAATGCAAAAGACCCCGAATAGCCAAAGCAATCTTGAGAAGGAGAGACAGAGTTGGTGGAATCAGGCTTCCCGACTTCAGGCTATACTACAAGGCTACAGTGATCAAGACAGTATGGTACTGGCACAAAACCAGAAATATAGATCAATGGAACAGGATATAAAGCCCAGAGACAAACTACGGCCAACTAATCTATGACAAAGGAGGCAAGGATATACAGTGGAGAAAAGGCAGCCTCTTCAATAAGTGGTGCTGGGAAAACTGGACAGCTACATGTAAAAGAATGAAATTAGAACACTTCCTAACACCATACACAAAAATAAACTCAAAATGGATTAAAGACCTAAATGTAAGGCCAGACACTATAAAACTCCTAGAGGAAAGCAAAGGAAGAACACTCTTTGATGTAAATAACAGCAAGATCTTTTTTGATCCACCCCCTAGAGTAATGGAAATAAAAACAAAAATAAATAAGTGGGACCTAATGAAACTTCAAAGCTTCTGCACAGCAAAGGAAACTATAAGCAAGATGAAAAGACAACCCTCAGAATGGGAGAAAATATTTGCAAATGAATCAACAGAAAAAGGATTAATCTCTAAAATATATACACATTTTATCCAGCTCAATATCAGAAAAACAAACAACACAATCAAAAAATGGGCAGAAGACCTAAATAGGCATTTCTCCAAAGAAGACATATGGGTGACCAAGAGGCACATGAAAATCTGCTCAACATCACTCATTATTAGAGAAATGCAAATCAAAATGACAATGAGGTATCACCTCACACTGGTCAGAATGGGCATCATCAGAAAATCGACAAACAGTAAATGCTGGAGAGGGTGTGGAGAAAAAGGAATGCTCTTGCATTGCTGGTGGGAAAATAAGTTGATACAACCACTATGGAAAACAGTATGGAGGTTCCTTGCAAAACTAAAACTAGAACTACCATATGATCCAGCAATCCCACTGCTGAGCATATACCCAGAGAACACTGTAATTCAAAAAAACACATGCACTCCAATGTTCATTGCAGCACTATTTACAATAGCCAGGACATGGAAGCAACCTAAATGTCCATCAACAGATGAATGGATAAAGAAGATGTGGTACATACATACAGTGGAATATTACTCAGCTGTAAAAAGCAATGAAACTGGGACATTTTTAGAGACATGGATGGACATAGAGACTGTCATACAGAGTGAAGTGATTCAGAAAGAGAAAAACAAATATTGTATATTAACACATACATGTGGACTATAGAAAAATGGTACAAATCAACTGGTTTGCAAGGCAGAAATAGAGACACAGATGTAGAGAACAAACATATGGACACTAAGTGGGGAAAGCGGGGAGGGTTGGGGGGGGAATGAATTGGGAGATTGGGATACCAAATTGTACACTCTAAATACATGCAGTTTATTGTAGAAAATAAAAAAATAAAAAGTTAAAAAAAATTTTATCCCCATGTTATAGGCTACTGAGATCAAGAGGAAGATAAATCCAATTGGTTGTCCCCAATCCTTTCCTACTAGGTATTTCCTACTAGATAGCAAACTCCATGAAATCATAGACTATGACCATCTGGAATAGCTTCTCCCTTGCATTCTGCAAAATATCAATAAAGGGCTGTTTGCAATGAATCCTTCCACTCTATAATATCCTGACAACCTATGAGCTTTCAAAGCGTTAATGATATTGAGTTTTCAAAAGCCTTATCATAGGGCATAAGTATTGTGTCAGGCTTCAGGTGGTCTCACATGTAAATTTCTCATGGTGCAACTTCTAAAGGCTTATTGGCCAACAATAAAAAGATTGGAATTTATGAATTTATCATCCCCTTTCTAAAAGAAATAGTCTAGAAATAATACAGCTGTCTCCGCAGGCCTACACAAAGAATTTAGTTGTGGTTATAAGGATCATGCAATTTAAAATTCTATGTTTTAATGATGTATTTCAAGAGATTCTATTGTTTAAGAGATCTACTTAGATTTTAGAAATAGGATGACAAATTGTAGACCTATTCAGTTTATAATCTCAGGACTCAACCTAGTTGCTTCCTAGTTATTCTCACTCGCCAGAGTCCCTATGTCTAATTATATTGATTGCTATCTAAATGATCTAAGTTATTTAACCAGTGCTGTATTCTTGCTCAAATGTTTTTGGGGCATTGAATTGCTTATAAAGTTCAAAGTTGACCAGTTAAGACCCCCAAATCATTCCTCACCTTACATTTCCAAGTTGAATCAAATATTCAGTAAATATGTACTATGTGCTATGTTAGGTTCAGTTAGGCTACATTTTCCCATGTGTCTGCTTCATGGAGAATACGGGAAGCACAAGTTATTGTATCTAAAGCTATAATGTCCAGCAGAATTCTTGCTGCCTACCAACCAGTAGTTAACTGGTCTCACAAGTTCTGTGCTTTCCAGTCTCTGTGCAATTGCATTCATTCAGTGTGACCCTGCCACTCCTCTCTATCATTTTTTTAAAAGCTTTACCAGAAAATTTGAAGTGATTATCCCTCATCCTGATAATTAGTGCCCTGTACACTTATTTTGATGATTAATCAGGCACGGTCTCATTATATTTACTCAACAGACATGCATTAAATTCCTACCATGTTCAGGAACGTATGCTAAGTTTTGTAAGAAGCTGTGGAAATATATGAAATAGTTGCTACCCTTAAAGGTATTTATCTTCTCAGGGACATAAACAAGTAAGAAGGTGAGAAGTAACAATGAAAGCCAGCAGCTAAACGTTATAGGTGTAGAGATGAAGGAGGAAACATTTTCAGTAGATCGTGAGTAGGTAGTGTTCAAACAGGGTGTGCTAAGGGAGTCAAGGTAATCCACTGAGGAAGAGAGTAGGCTGCACTGCCCAAGAGGACAGAGTTGGGGCTGGAGACATCATTTAGAGATCCGAAAGTTTACATTTCATTAAATGTAATGAAATGTAAAGCAAGAGGAATAATCAATCAATTAATGGCTAAAGAAGGTGGAAGATTGTTTTAAACAGATGTATTTGTTACCTATTGTTGTGTAACAAATTATCCCAGAATTTAATGGTGTAAAGCAACAAACTTTCATTTATTGTCTAAAGCAACAAACTTTCGTTTATTGTCTCATAGTTTCTGTGGATTAGGAATCTGGGTGTAGTTTAGTTCAATGTCTCTCACTCGAGGTACAATCAAGCTGTTGGTTGGAGCTGTAGTCTCATTTGAAAGCTTTCACTTCTAAAGTTATTCACATAGTTAGCCTTAGTCCATTGCTATATGGACCTTTCCATAAGGCCACTTATGACAAGGCATCTGGCTTCCTCAGGGTGAGAGATCTGCGAGAGACAAAGAGAGCAAGTTGACCCAAGGCAGAAAGTCAATATTTATAACCTAATCTCAGAGTTGACATTATATCAGTTCTCCCATGTTCTATTCATTATAATCAATTCACTACATCCAACCCACACTCAAGGTGAGGGGATTACACAAGGGTGTGAATACCAGGAGGTATTTATGTTAGTGGGGCCATGTTAGTGACTGCCTTCCACAGCAAAATGATAGTACCAGAAAAGGGCATGGAGTAAAATGCTTCATGGGCGTTTAGGAAATAGCAAGCAGCTCAAGGAGGCTAGAGACACGTCAAAGTAATATGGAGAGCTCTGGTACTGCTGGAGAGTCTGATTTTATGGAGCTACTGAAGAATTCTTGAAAATATATACAAGAACACTATGATCAATGATTTTTTTTTTTTTTAGAAAAATTCACCTCATTGTATTAAGAAGTATAAATTTGAGGGAGGAAACTGTGAATAAAGGAATACCAGTTAAGATAGTTACATAATAGTTCAAACATTAGATCCATTAAACACAAGAAGAAGGAAGAATTTCCAGAAAGATTTGGTTAGTTTTCCCAAAACAACACAAACTATTTGAGATGGAACTGAAAAGATGTGCCTAAACATAAAAAGTGAAAGATTTTTTCAAAAGAAGTATCAGTGGGGAAATAACGTAGAACCCAACCATAATGAACAACAGCAGAGGAGAAAATGCAGGAACCCAGGATAAACTTTGTTTTCAGGAAGTTTAGCGGTGCTGGAAAAAATGAAATTATAATAGTAACCAGGGGAAACTGTAGTCGAAGTAAGTGAAGATTTGAGCACTTTTTTTTTTTTTTTTGGCCGAAAGGAAGCAGTTAGTGGAAAGGAGAAGAATTTAAAGACTTGTGAGAGAAGAAAGACTTTATGGTGCTTAGTCTCAGAACAGACAGAAAGGAATGAGGTTTTTTTTAAAAAAAAATGCACAGATGGTGGCATTCATTGTGCAAAGACACAGGAACAACTCCTCCTTTGAAAGACAGGAGAAAAATGTATGCGATATGTGGGAAAGCATTTTTAATTTACATGGTCCCATAACAAAGTCTCTGCTATCAAACTGATCAAAATTATTATAAGGACCATGCTATATTCTGGTTTGGGGGTCACAAATAGAGATATTCTAAGGGTACAGTTAGTTATATGCAAGGTAATAGAAACTGAATCCATAATAGTCTCTTTTGTCTAATATTTCTGTTTAATTTCATATACCTTTGCCTGATGGGACCTCATGGAAACCCTATTCTCATAAAATAAACAAAGTAGTCATAGAGTTTTATGTTAATATTAGGTCAAGTGACTTAAAAGGAATGTTCTTTTTTCCTTAGATCATCAAGAATTCTATTTAATGAATATCTGAGCTCCTACAAAATGAAATGCATGAAGTTAGAAAATGTAGGAGAGACAAATACAAGAACAAAGAGTTCTTGCCTTTGAAGACTCACAGTAGAGGAAAGAGGGTGACACATACATGAATTCCTCTGTGACAGAGTAGATGGCATAGGATTGTTAGTGACAAATCGATGGGAATTCAAAGAAGGAGGTAAAGGTAGCCTCCAGTTATGGTCATCAGGAAGTCTTCATGAAAGAGGTTACAATTTCCATGGGACTGACAGTTGTATAAGAAATTTAAGAGGAACAATGAAGAGAAAGAACACTCTAGTGTGAGGTAACAACATGGATAAAATCATGGAAGCGGGAGATTATAGAATATGTTCAGAGAAAATCAATTATCTCAATTAGGCTCAAGGACAGGGGCAGTAGGGGAAGAGTTGGAGATAAGCCTGGAACACCTGGAGCTATAATAAACTATGTTTTAATCAGTGAGTCAATAGATGCAGATCCATATTTTAAGAACCTCAATCTAGCGATAATATGCTTTGGAGTCAGAAGAAAAAGATATGAAGAATTCAGTTAGAAGCATCTGCAATACTCCACACAAGTAAAGGGAACATATATGGAAACAAAGTCTGAATGGAAAACATAGGTGGGACATCTGAGGCATTAAAAGGTAAAATCAAAAGGACAAAGCAAATGACTGCATGTGAGGGTGATAAAAGAGAGACAAGAATGACTCCAGAGGTTTTCAGCTTTGTTGCCTATGCTGCCAAGAATTCTGAGAGTCTGAAAAACGGACAGTCTCCAAGATCAGCAATTTAAGGGTAGTACAGAGCAGTTCAGAAGTCAATGCATACTTCAGAAAATTCATTCTTTGAACCTAAGAGTTAGATAATGGTCTAAGTGGAAGGTACAAGCTATAGGGTGTTTAAATGCTGCAAAGGATAAAATATCACATTTGCAACGTGAGCTCTATCAAAAGATCATGAAAAGCAAGTGTGTGTGTGGGGGGTGGATATCACTCTAGTAGTATCCGACTACACAGACCACAGCTAGCAGAATGGCGGTGCTCATAAATAAAAACTACTACTTAGTAGATACCAATGGCAAAGTGTAGTCAGCTTCTGCGAAGAACAAAAGGACATTTTGCCAGAACGTTCTGCATCATTCATTCTTCTATCAACTATTAACTCTTCAGGATTAAGCACCTTTATGAGAAATGCTAAAATATCTTCAGTTTGTTCCTAATCAGGGAGACCTGAGAACAGCATCAAACCATAAAGAAACTTGAAATTATAACAAGCGCAAGTCAGCTAATGAGGTTAAGATATATTATTTATCTCCATGGTAAGGGATGTAGCAAATAGATGCTCTGTTCTATCATTCTGCACTTTGAAGTACAAAGACTCATCTCGAATGAGACCCCAAGTTCTTTCTTTTGTATTCTATTTTCTTCTTTTCCTTAAATCAGCAAATCCACTACACAGACTCTTACTGATATTAGAGACATATGTCTCTTAAGCCAATGGTATATGAATTATAGCGGTAAATGGCTTTGAAAGTGCCTTGAAAGCAAAATATGGAAATTCCCACCTCACTCTCCCACGAGAATAGGATGAGCAGTCATTATGTTTGTGAATTCAGAGAATGCTACTCCATCGTTCAGAGACAGCATGTATATAAGTGTTTGTCTCTTTCTCTCTTTGAAGTATTTTTAAAATGTGAAACCTCAGACATATTCAAGGACAGTTTGCCAGGTTGGTCAAGAACACTATTATATCTACATATGCACTAAGTCATAAATCTTCTATACTTTGGCTATGCATACATGACACATGACCCTTATTTCTCCCTTGTGGTTACTTGTTCAGAGACAGTAGAGGTCTATGAAAGAACAATGCTTCCCTCACAGGTAATATTTCACACATAACTCTTTGCATCTACCAACACATCAAGGTAGCTGAGATGCAGTCAGGAAGAGAGTTTAACACTAATAGTCTTAAATAGACTAATTTGGATCAAACAAGCAAGAAAATTCCTTTATATATCTGTTAGTATAATAATGTTATCTACATGTTTCTAGACTTTGTTATGTCTTCTAAGAGCAAATGAACAATTCTCTAAATTCTTCAGACATTTGGTTCAATTTGTCTGTCAGACATTAATTAATTAGTTCTATAGCAATCTCTCCCAGCTGTCCTGTAGAAAGCCAGCAAAAAGTGAAAAATCAGCCAGGATGACAAAAACAAACAAACAAACAACAAAACACTTGCCTCAATTCTAAACAGAAAAGTCTGTCATTAAAAGAAGGATCAACATTCAGATCCAAAGCTCATTTCTCTTTCTCATGGGAAAGCAGACAACTATTAAGAACATTTGTCACATTACTAGTAGAATTGAAGGAAATGCTTATCTGACACTTTTTTCCCATTAATACTTTAAAACAAATAGGTATAGATTCTTTGGGTTTGCCTGAATACACCAAAGAAAATGATACTTTTAATATGCAAAGTAATTCATTAAAAGGGACTTCTAAACTATGGGTGTCATTCACATTTTTTAAAAATATAATCAGAAAAAGATAAGAAAAACAAATGCAGTGTTATTATTCCTAATATTTCCCCATTTCACTGAATTATAATGTCTACTCAAAAAGAAACTCTCATTTCTCATATTTCCTATATTTTTAGTATTTCTTTTTCTCAGGGGTTTGGGTGCATGTTGATCTAATCAAAGTTCTCAGTTGCAAGTAACAGAAGTCAGCTTTGGTTGCAAGGATATATGGAGGCACATGGAACTGGTGGGCCAACTGAAGAATTATCTGGGATAGTATACAGGAACCACAGGAGGTAGGTGGCAGGCATCAGAGAACACCACCATGTCACACCAGGGTTAGTTTGAACGTCACTCTAGTTCAGCACCATGGTCAGTCCCCCAGCCTGTCATCTTTACTTCATCACTCAGATTCAAAATCCCACACTGGAGCATCCAATTGATGGTACCTCGGACATGTATCCACACTTTCAGTCACTGAGAATGGGGACACACCGGATCTTACAGTGTCTGTAGTGAGAAGTGGGATTCTGTCTGCCAAGACTCACAGAAAGGAGTAATTCGACCCATGGAGGTTGGAGCTTCACATGTTGGGCAAACAAAAAAATGGTAATATCCATTATGCATGCTACAAGGAGAATTACTCTCTCTACACATTACCTAATTATATCTCTATGTAGTAAGTATATGGATTTTTTTAATTTGGAGAATGGGATAGAGGGAAATGGATTGAATACTCTTTTTAGAAACTTTATTATCAAACAATGTAAAGATTGATCAATATTTTTCTATCCTATAAACCCTGCAAAGAGAAAGTATTTCCCTCCATCTTCTTTTAACTCTCTCTCTTTAAAAAGCATCACTATATTTATAATAAACGCCATTTTGACATTAAAACTAATGCAACACAAAGCTATTGCTATGAAGTTACTTTTATGCAAAGCACTGTTCAAAGCATTTTACATATATTCATTCATTTATCTGTATGGACTCAGTTATTTAGTGGAGTTTCTAAAGGTTTTTCTAAAATAACTTTTGAGAAAATAAATTCAGGTAAAGTTACTAACAACCACAGGCCTCCTCAAAGGCTGGCAGAACTATCCAAATATCCCAGGTTAAAACTGGTTCTTAAAAATGCACATAATTCTCCAGAAAACTGAGGAAGGGGTGATTCTTATTTCAAAATGCATGTTTATTACCCTAACTTAAACATGATTATAGTGCAACCAAGATAACATAATAAAAGCATAAATGCAGTTTTTCTAGACAAACATTCTTCATAAAATAACAAAATGGAAAAAAAATCCAGGCTGGAGAGGTTTAGGGTAAGTTGACTCAATAAGTTAAAATTATTAACAACTTTTCAAAGTCACCACCATTATGTCAAGTAACTATGGACCTTCACATAGTTTACCATAAAGATAAACCAAATCACATATAGTCCAAAAGCATAGGACACTGATTGCCTACACAATACCCTCAATCTGGTTCTCATTCACCAAGAGAACTCCAAAATCTACCCAGCTAGAACATTTCCCAAACTCACAATGAATTACAGGCAGCAGTCACGGGGTGGTACTCTAGGAACATTGTTTATAAAGGGTTAACTCTCTTTGACCTTCCCCTAGTCCTCCTTTTTTGGTCCTTTTGGCCCTTCGCCCCTCTTTTTCTTACTCTCTGCCTGGAACACAGATGATGATTAAACCTCTAATAGTCAAGTGTAGGCTATAAGGTGACACTTGGGATTGAAGCCATGAGCTAAAGATGGCAGAGCAGAAAGAAGGAGACTGGATCCCTGCAAACAGGATTGAAACACTATAACTATGTTGGACTGCAGCCCCTGGTCTTCTTTTATATAAATTCAATCTTTCCTGAGTCAATCTAATTTGAATTTTCTGTTATGATGCTGAACACAATCCTAAACTGGTACAATTCTCCTCCTTCTTTGAGCTTGATATTATAGATGGATATATCAATGTACAACATATATGGAGAGTTCTAGTGATGGTGACTTTACACTGGTCTAGCAGTTTACTACTGAAAATGTTTTCCACAGACATTATCTCCTTTTTTTAAGGCAATTAAAGATAAGTGAGGTTAAATCATTTCAAAATGATGAAACATACAATGGAAGACTGGATATACCAGATTAAGATTATCCAACATCTTCTCTCATCTTTCTATTACTGTCTTTTCTCTAATTAAAGCTACACTGATATGAGTTAACTTTCTTTAATATTTGTTCTTATATATAGGGAGAAAATCATTTCAACTTAGATGTTTAGTTATTTACTGCTGTTGGACTTAGAAAAGATTCTTTAGACTCCATAAATTTAGATTCCAATTCAATGCACTCTAATTTAATATAAAATATTCACTATTTTTTAAGACTCAATTCACCCATATTTCCCACCTCCCCCGACACAGCCCTCACCTCTGCCAAGCACCAATCTATTCTTTGTACCTATGAGCTTGGTAGGATTTTGGGGGGAGTTTTGGGTTTGGTTTGGTTTTGTTTTTTAGATTCTACATATAAGAAAGATCACACAGTATTTGTCTTTCTCTGTCTGACTTATTTCACCTAGCATAATGACCTCAAGGTTCATACATGTTGTCACAAATGCCAAGTTTTTTTATGACTGAATAACATTCTATTGTTTACACACACACACACACACACACATATACACACTTGACATTTTCTTTATCCATTCATTCATCAGTGAACACTTAGATTGTTTCCATATCTTGGCTGTTGAAACCCTAACAACATGAGAAGTGGTAATGTCAGGTGAAATTATCCCCATTTTATAGACGGTGAAACAATTTCAGATATTATCTGATTTGCTTGGAATTACAGAGTAAGTAACCAGAATATCTTTGAGGTAGACTCAGGTCTTCACACTCAGATTCCATTTCTTTCCACTATATCACAGTGCTTTACCTATGGGGGTTTTGTTTTTTCAGATAATATTACATTCCTTAAAACAGCCATATATTCCACCTGTAACAAGTAAATGCATTTACTTATTCTTCATATTAACAACTTCAATCCATTGAGAAACATTCCACTAACAACTCTATGGCTACTGGCCAATGAGAAACACAATAGTTTGAAAGTAATTCACTGGATGTCCCAAAGTCTTTGCCAAATTCATTTTAGAAGACCACAGGAACACCATTTTAAGAAAACCTCAGTTGTCTGACTCAGTGTCGCGAAATAAGGGAGTCAAAGAGATACAATGTGGTGGAAGGAATTATTAAATGAGAAGGAGAAAGGGAAGTACTATATAGGTCCATGACTTATTGGAGGAATAAAGGAAAAGAGTTTAATTAGCTGAATATTAAATAATGGGATTACAGTATAAGTCATTTATATAACTAACCCCATAATCTAAGCTTACTACTTTTTGCTTTCATTTTTATCTATGTTAAAAAAAAGAGGGCTTCCTAGGTGGCGCAGTGGTTGAGAATTCACCTGCCAATGCAGGGGACATGGGTTCAATCCCTGCTCCAGGAAGATCCCACATGCCTCAGAGCAACTAAGCCCATGCGCCACAACTATTGAGCCTGCGCTTTAGAGCCTGTGAGCCACAACTACTGAGTACGTGTGCTGCAACTACTGATGCCCACATGCCTAGAGCCTGTGCTCCGAAACAAGAGAAGTCACGACAATGAGGAGCCCGCGCACCACAATGAAGAGCAGCCCCCACTCACCACAACTAAAAAGAAAGCCCACGCACAGCAAAAAAGACCCAACACAGCCAATAAAATAAATAAATTAATTAAAAAAAAAAAGAACCTCTAATGAACACATTTAAGTAAGAACTGTTCAGTTTTGCAAGTGTCGACTTATCACATGTTCATCCACCCATGGGTAGCAGGCAAAGGGTCACCACTGTCTGTATTATGTAAGAAAAAGGCAAAGATGGAGCCCTACATTCAAATGAAAATGACAAAAACAGAACTGATGACTGGACTAGCTTAACCAATTTTTTTTCTGCATAAGTAAAAATAATTTTAGAAATTAAGAATCATGTAAAGTAAAGAATAAAGTTTACCCACCAAAGAATCAAATATAGTAAATCAGTAAGAGGTTGGATTTTGATGTCAAGGAAGACCTAGCATAGAATCCTGACTTTGGTACCAACTGGTTCTAAGGCCTTGAACAAATCACACAACCTTGAAGAAAGCCTTGCTTTCTTCACATATCAAATGAGAATAATAAGAGTGCCTCAAAAGTTGTGAGGAGTCAAGGAAATAATGCCATTGCATGGTGGCTAGTAAGTATAGCTAAGTGCTCAAAAAAATGTATCATCATTTTTTATATATACTGTAATTAAATTTTTTTTCCAATGTCTCGAAACCTTCTCATACATCTTTCAGGTCAAAAAGGGTCCAATTTACTAAAATATATCTTTAAAGAGCATTGCTATTATCAATTTATTTGTGTATATACAAATATGAGTGCGTGTACAAGTGTACCCAAAACATCTTGATCAAAAGCAATCTGGGGTTTGTTTGTTTGTCTGTAGTGTATCAGTTTGGACCAAATGATAGGCCAAAATACACTACATTTTTCTTTATCTGAAATGTACATATTATTGGAGGCAAGAGCAGGTAATATCAAGATGGGATTTCTTTATTGAAATCTATCTTGTTGAACTGTCATCTCTTGCAGTACAGAAAGGGTGATTTAGTACAATAAATAAGCTGAAAGATAAACAAGAATGAGGTCAAATTCTGAATTCTAAGAAGAGATACTTCATCTTCCATTTATCTTGATTTCAACAGGGCTGGAAAACATCAAATTTGAGTAAGGAAAATGCAGTAAGTACTCTCTTGTTCTTTGGCCCACCTCACTAGATAAATGTGGAAGTGTGTATGTACTGAGGACAGGGACACATGAGGGAGAATAATAGCATATAAAATGCCTTTTGACCCACAGTTGGATTTTCATTAAGGTTATGGTGTTAGTCGTCCAGACTCCTCAATTATCTAATTGATACTTTATATATCCTATCAAATTACAATCTCCTAGTACACAAACCATCTCCTGAATCCCATGTGAAATTCACCACTGGAAGTCCTCACTCCTTAATGTCTAGCTAATTCGTGCCTTTGCAATAAAGACTGGATGCAGCTGCTTCTCAGAAGCACCGCAGCACAAAATGACTCCACTTTGCCTGTTACGTTTTAACCACTGGCTCTGAAGCAGTGGTATTTAAATGAGAACTAAGTTCAAAATTAAAAACTCATTAATTCACAATACACCCTGGCTGAGTGTGAGGCAGCCTCGACAAAACAGAAGTCTACCTGAGGAAAAAGTTGACTACAGAAATTAATATTGCAAACAGGAGGGCAGGGAAATATTTATTTAAGAGAATAATTTATATTCAAGCCTTCAGAAGAAAAGATAGGCTAATTACAAACACTTTTTAATCTATACATTGAAATCCTTTTAAGGATTTTTAAAATTATATGACTATCCTAGGTTGACATCATCCCATATTCTCAAAAATATTAAAACTGCTTGCCTTTTAAAATCTTATATAATGAACACTGTTTTTCCCCAGGTTAATCTGAATTTTTATAATTTTTTAAAAGAAATAGGCAAAAAATAATAATCTCTTATAACTGATCAAATATTAAATTTCATGTACTTGGAAATATCTATTGTATCCTTTGAAAAATATGCATATGTATATGTGCATATGTATATATGCACACAACACACATGTATATACAGACTAAAGTACACATATACACATGCAGAGACACATATATGCATACATTTGCTTCTTATTTCATTCATTGGATGAATCGAAAAACATATCAGGGTCACAGAATCACTTGAGGAATTGAATGCAAATATCAAAGAATATTTTACTGGCAAAAACAAGCAGACAAAAGCTTCATCTAGAATAAACATATATTGTAGCCAACAAAATTTTATAAAATTTTGGCTCACATCTGTAAAATACATGCCAGGAAGGTAAGTCCACCCATCTTTTCAGAAAAATACAGAAGAGAACCAAATATACAATACGCAAACAAAGTCCTGGAATCCAGAACTAGATCTGAGGAGGAGGAAGGGATCACAAATCCCAGAGACCCTTTTACATATATTTTGATGTTTTTCTTTTGTGTACAGTATTGATGAGTGTGTCATGTGCTCATTGAGAAACCAGCCCTCAGTAATTGTCAGGGATCTTCATTCTGAGTGCAGACTCCACTGGAAATTAATTGCTTCGGTGCAATCTGAACCACATCATAAATGTCATGTAGAAGTTGCAGGGAGTGAGGAGGCAGTGACAGCTCAATCCGCACTGTTTCATTTAAAGGTGGGTAAAACACACTGCGACAGAAGTGCTCTTCATCAATAATTTAGTCCGCAGTGTAAAGCCAAGCCGTGCCAAAGATGCCAGGGGAGCCGCTGCCTCCCTGGTTTTAATGACACCAGCAGGGAGGGGTTGAGGGGCCAGCTCAAATCAACATTCACTGCACATCTGGGCATGTCGGCAGATGAAGATATCAAGGACTGAGCTGACAGGACAAAGGGTTGAAAAAAGAAGTGTAACCTAGAAAACCTTTACTTTGAATTCTTTGTATAAATTCAAGGGAGATGACAGTTCCTAAGGTCATCTTATATAATAAAACGTCAGTGATCTACATAGAGAATTTTAACCCTTTCCACCATGTAATCAAAGAAAATGAAAGTTTAGTGTCTAGTGTTCACTTTAAGACTCTAAAACATTCCTATTTGTTCCCCCAAAAAGACTTCTTCGATGATCCGCATGTTAACACGAACTGCCTGACTTCGTCTTGCGAACCCTGATTAGGGCTCCTCAGAAGCCCCACGACAGTTGGGGGCCCGTCCAAGTTCCTCTTAACCTACAGGAGTTTAATATCTTGACTATTTCACAGTGTTTGCCAGAAACTCAAAATTTAGTTTGGGAGTTTCTGCTGTAATAATACAAAAGAAATAATGTAAAATGGCACAACCATCCCTTCCTTATTGTGCTTATTTTTTAAAAAAATAAAAGAGGATAGTATGTGTGTTTTCACTACCTGAAACACGCTATTTCTGGGATTCTAATGCAAAAGTGGATAGGGATTGAAAAATTAGGATTATGTGAGTTACATGAGTGGAGATCTTATCTTGATCCTTTGAGGATCCCATGCATTCCCAGGTTATGGTATTCTTGGAACCCCAGAAGCCAAATTCAATTATCTCATCCTATGTTTTTTACATTTGGAGGACATCACAGCCTCACTAGGGGCTGACTGGATTCTCACCTAAGGAGATTCAGTCTCACTGGAGGAAATATGCTTAGTTTCCATTTTCCCCCTAATGGCTTTTCACTCTAAAAAATTGAAGTTAGTTTAAATTATTTCACTATAGAAATGAAGAATAAAAGACAATCATTATATATAATTTACAAAGAAAAAACATGAGATAAGCTCCAAGTGAATCTAGAATTTAATATTCTGATAATATATAACCCCTTTTAGGTGATTAGTATTCAGACTATTATTATCCAAAATCTAAAATGTGTAAGAAAACAGCAGCCACACTAGTTTCAAAGTATAAGTTCATGGGAATATATTTTAAGCTAATAAATCCAAATGTCCGATAATTCCTAGGCATGACTAGCCCATCTTGAAGCCAGGGTAGGATAGAAAATACGTAATACAATTTAAAACACATTTTGAAAATGCCTTTTCTGAATCAGTGTATCCATTGATAACTATAAAATCTGGAGAACATGACACATGAAACTCAAACCATTACTGCAGATCATTTCACAGTTTATCCCTCTCTTCCAAATGTCTGTAACTAGGAAAGGTTATAGATCTCACCATTAATCTGTTGATTTCTTCTGTAAACTCAAAAAGAAGACTGCCAACAATCTGAAAGATGGATAGGTAGGTGGGTGATCCTATAGGATTTCGATTTGACAGAATAAAACAACACAACACCACCCAAGCCTGAGAGGGGTTTTCCTCATTGGAGGGAAATCCCAGGTGGCCTGTGAAAGATCTTACTAGAAAGAAAAGTGATATCAAACCTAAATGGAAAATGTGTAGTAAAGGGTCTGTAAAGTAATTGGCTCAATAATTGTCAAAATTAAAACTTCGTGTGAGTATATGTCAAATTTCCCAATTTATGTGCAAATAAAATAGAGTTAGTCATACAACAGAGTCAGCAAGTCATACTTTTCAGCTAAAAAACTTATCCTACCACATTTGGCTTTCTTCATCAGAATACTGTAGTTAAAATAGAAAGAATTGCTTGATTTTATTTTTTTAAAAACAAAAACATTCTCATGTACCAAGAAAATACAAGGGGAGGAGGCTATTGTATTAGAAAGTATTAAGTTGAAACATGGAAGTAGCTGATACTCAACTGTTTTTTAACCTACAAAAATGCAGTTCCATAAAGCTCAACCTAATAATTCTTTACTTTTTACCAGCTGATTTAAGAAAGAACTCTGACGGGCATTTAAATATTTGTTAAAATCATTCATTCAACAACACGTAAAATTTTTTGAAGCTCTCCTATGTATCAATCATTGTCTTTGGTCCTAGATTTAAAAAAAGCAACTACTAATAAGAATGGTTGCTTCTTAGGGACAAATTGAAAGAAACAGGGACATATGTGAGTTTAACGCAAAGATATTTGGAGTTCTGTTAAGTGACAATAAGAAATGGGCAAACTGCATCTCTGAAGTTATCTCAGTTTACTGAAAATAAAATGTAACAATAAAATTTTTACTGTTATGTTTTTCATGTCTAGAAAAGCAATATCATAAAGCTAATTCATAGAAAACTGCCGTAACTTGCTGGTGGCAAGAAAGGCTTGGGAAGAAGATACTCATCACGAGCCAAAAATGGAATGGCATGTGTCACAAACACCAAACTAGTGTCCACTTTACAAACAGAAGAGGCTCATCTCTCTCTCCATATTCACATATATCAGTCCCTTGAACTCCAGATGTAAATGAAAGATAATTATCACTGGACTGTTGTCATCTTGAATAGGAATGGAAGATAATCATGCTGGAGTGTCAGATCCAAAGGATGGCTGCTTTTAAAAAGCCCATTAAACAATATTATTCAATTTAAATGGCAGCATTATAAGAAGGGCTTTGATAACGTAGCTGCCAATTGTGTTCTTTCGATTTGTAACTTTCTTTGAGGGCTTGGGGAACATGAGCTGTTTAAAGCACCTTTTAAGAAAGCTCCTAATTTCTTTCTGACTTTGAATATTCTCTTTTCACTGCAGAGCTGAAGGAAACCTGGAGCTCTGATTAGAATGAACTTAGATTATACAAAAGGCCTGCCCTACAATTATACATGTGCCGAGATTAAAACTCAGAGACGCCGGCAGTCCAAGGTACAGGCCTAGGTGGTAGGTAAAAGAACTTCCATTCAAAACTACAGAAAAAAGCAGGGTGAGTACAACCTTTGTGAGGAGCAGATAAAATACTTCAGATGAGCAGATTCCTTGCAGAGAATTTACCGCAGAAAAGTCACAACCAGTCTAACATAACTAGTTTTTTAACAAACCTTGGGATCTGTATATGTATGTGTATGGGCATATCTCATACAAATGTTTACCCAAAATACATGACTGCACATTACTGTTGGTAGCAGATATTTTTAAATTAAACCTTTAGAGCATAATGAAACATGCCAGTACTTCCTCCTGAATACCAGAAATGGTACTCACCAGAAAGGGTAAGCGACCCTTTCCTGTCAACTATTTGGAGTTAGTCATTAAACCTCAGTCTGCTCCAAGCCTTGGGTGTTGATATTTAATTGTGTAATTATGATTGACAACTTCTATTGATCCCTTAGAACAAAACTCACAACTCATTATATGACTAAAAGAAAAAAATACTTAAAAAGCTAAAAACTTTATTTCATGTTTATATCATGTAATGTTTCTATGAAATTACAAATTAATCCTAAACTTATACTACTCACAAAAGCTCATAAGGGGCCCTAAACCTAGGGAGACTACATAGTAATTATTATATATCATATAGCATATATAATATATATTAGTTATTAGCCTCTAATTGTTGCTGTTGGTGGGATATATGAGTGGTAGAACATTAGGAAGAGTAACTCCTAGTTTTAAAGGGGGTAAACAATAGGAATAAAGGAGTCATAACTGTTGTAAGAAATCTTTCCCAATGTGTAGTCTGTTTTAGCTAGTTATTTGGACACTAAAATAATAACCATCAAGGCAATAATGGATGAAGCAAACAATGTCATTCTAAGAAATAATTTTTTTCTACATTCAAACCCAATCTGCATGCAGCATCACAAGACCCCTCTAAGAGAAGACTTGCCCACCAGGCCTGCTAGTGATGAGAGGTAATGCTGCTCCAGTCCCACTAACCAGGCATCTAGCTCACATGCCAGTAGATTTAATTTGCCATCAAGTTAAATATCTCCTACAAGAGGGAACCATTCACTGGACACTTCTCCCTTGCCATCTTCCCATAGAGTTGAAATGGTAATAACTGTTCATGGAGGTAGGGTAGAGTGGGAGAAAAGGATTTGTTCTTAGGAAGAAAAAGCAAAGGTGTAATTAAAATAGAATAAACAGAGTAAAGTCTCTTGATTCATAATCTCAAGTCTCAAGCTCTACCCTGACCAAGAGAAACGAAGGTGCTTTGAGATCTTATAAAAAGGTCAGGGAGGGTATTACATGGTAAGGGGTGGAGGGTCCATGAGAGGAGCTGGGGAAGCAACATTTCAAATAGGCTTTTTTAAAATTCACTTGGGTTTGCACAATATGTTTCTTGAAAGAGTTTGAAGCCCAATATATAAAAAGCTGACTATTTATATATTTGATTCCTTAAAAGCAATTAGAAATACAAAGCAGATGGTCCAGCATTGTAGATTTCCCTTTTCATATTGCTTAAACACTAGAGATCAATAAGTCTAATATAAACAGATGATTTCCATAGCAGGGTTTATAATTAGCTGGCACTGAATGTGTCCAAACTCTAAAATAATTAGCAGAAGCATGTGGCACACCATTAAAACCTTGTGGCTTGTCTGCATTTACATTTATAATTATTAAAGTTAATTATGATGCTTGTGGTGTGGTTCCAAGCTCCTTTACAACTTAGATTAAATATTTTTTTTAATCCCATAACTTCCTTTCTAACCTTCCTCGGGCCTCTGGAAAACAGTGAAATCAGACCAAGTTAGGAATGTATAGCTGCCATTGTTTGCGCCAAAGAATAAATTCTGACTTTATCATGAAAGATACATTCTTCTTAAAGAGCTGACAGCTTTCTCAACTGATAACAATATTTCGATCTTGAATTTTAATTTGTTCATAATGGTGGGGATAGGCAGGGTGACAATACTTACAAGGCTTCAGAGTGAAGGCTGTCATTTTGAGAGTGAAATGAATGGCAAGTCAGTGCCAATATAGTCTCCTCCATTTATTATATAGTAATAGGGAATTTTAATAACATACTTACATTGTTCTTGATTCAAGGTCTAAAGGCACTCTCCACTCTCTTAGAGCGCAGGTAACATTTCACAGAGTGGGAACAAGTAGCCCATCTTTATTTTTAAAGTTTATATCACCTAAAAATGGCTTTTAATAAAGCCCCCCTTGTGTTAGGAGCCCTGGGTACAAGAAGTATAAAATAGACACTGCCTTCTCAGCCAGAACAATGGGAGTCTCAATCTCACCACCAGTCATGCTAAAGTCACAAGAGCAGATTTCTTTAAAATTTGCATCAACAAAAATGCTGACCTTTTTGTAGATCTTATACTCTAGCGTCTTCTATTGTCATTGCAAAAACTGGCCAGTGTTAATATAAATCTCATTAAATCTAAAGATTTCCAACCCCTAGTCAAGAATATTTTGCCAGCATTTGTACTCTGTACCCTATGCAATGCACCAGGCCAAAGTTAAAGACGTAGTCCTTAACCTATTTACAAGTCAGAAAATCAGAAAAGGAATATTAAACTCCTTATTTTCATCATTTGCTCATAGATGCCTCTGCTACCATATTCAAGTTATCTATACTCAATGTAACATATGTACTTTCTTTACAAAAGAACATATTGACACAGTTTAAAGTGATTTGTCTTCTAGTGCTTTCCATTTGCTAGAATTTTACATAAATTCCATATACAGTTAGCATTCTACAAAAAAAAAAAAAAACCTGTTTTCTGCTATTTCACTTTTCAAATAATTTCTATTAGATTTTTACATCGGTTTAAATATACTACTCTTGTCCACCTATAAATTGTAAAACATATCTCTGTAAAATATCTAACAACCAGCTTCACTTTCCCCCTCAGCAGAGAGAGATTTTTTTATAGAGACAGCTAATTTTTCATCATGAAGAAAAATTCTTCGTTTCACCACTTCTCCTGATGCATCGTTTAGAGATAAAAAATTAAAATATACTGTATTCAAACTATTAATATTAGAATGAAAGAAATTCATGTTAATTACATTGCTAGTAAAATATGTAGGTATAAAGACATTGTAATTTTAATGTAGCAGATAAAAAGGGAATGATGTAATAACAGCAGAGTGATTTTTAAATTACATATTATTTTAATAAAACTTAAATAATTATAGCTAATGAAATTTTATGGTCATTACTGGTTAAGAGAGAAATAGAAGATGAAGGAAAGAAGGAAGATAGAATGAGATGGATCAAAGTAAGTAAAACCTCAGACTGGGAAGAAAAAGAAAAGACACAGGAGACCATAGAAGGGGTCAAGAAGAAAATTAAGATTATGGAATCTATGCGTACATACTAGAAATAGCTGTCTACTAGAAAAGGTCACAAATATTCCCCCTGCCCGCCTTCATATCTCCAAGATCTACCTTCAGTTTTTCAAGATCCAGCGTGAACTAAGTTCCCCCAGAGCAAATCTTATTCATACAATATCCCTGGTATCACTACAATAGAAGCAACGAATTTAAGAACTCTGGTTTTAATCATGTGCTATGTTATAGTTATATATGTATGCATTTGACATATATAAGATCTGTGCTCCTCGAAATTTCCTCTGGGGGCATCTGCATCAAGTTGTTAGTTACGTGTTATTTTTCCTAGAAAAACTTAATTCACATAAAAATCTTTCTTTACTGAGATAACCCAGAGAGATTAAACAAAAGCAAAATTTTTAAAAAGTTTTTCTAAATAAGATAAGGAAAAGTAGTCATATGAAACCTTGTGATATTATTATGTTGCATTCCCTACAATAATCCGATGCCATCATTCACATGATTTAATTATAGAAACATGAATTATGCCATTCTTCATCAGCATGACCAGTACGTTACACTCTCTGGCTGTCTAAAGTGTTTAGGACAGCTTGTTAGATCCTGGAGTCACTAAGATTAACCTCAAGGGACTCAGAGCCCATTGGGGACATGCAAGGTGTCATGAGTAACAATACAAGGCAACACCTGCTCTGTGAAAAGGGCATGGTACAAACCATACTTAGACATTCAGAAAAGAAAACAGTCACCTATGAAGCCTCCCTAAAACAATGAAACTTGAAACATGTTTGTATAGAAGAACAGCTCTGTCTAGGATAGTAAGACAGAATATTCCAGCTCCCACCCACCCCCCCCCCACACACACAAAAAACAAGACATGAGTTAAAGCACAGAATATATTCAGAGAAGAAAGAAAGAAGCCCCATTTGGAGCAATAGGTAGATGTCACCTTGTATGAGGTCTCTAAAAAGTCTGCATTTCAATCATCGGGCGATAGCAAACTTTGAAAAAAATTTTGTGTGTGTGCAGGGCCTGTTTGGGTTCTTTTTCGTCACTCTGTACGTTATCTTAAAAAATCAGCACAGTTTTCAACTCTATTTTGCCCATGTCAATATATCCTTGGCCTAAAGAGAATAAAACTGAGGTCACATTTCCCCTACAGCCAAAGTGTTTTCATTTCTCAAATCTCCAATAAAAGAAAACACACATATTCCTCTCTGAGAAAACCCACATTCTTCTCCCAGACCATTTAAGCCTACTTCATGTCCATCATACACTTTCTGGCCCACACTTAGGTTTCCTCTAGCTCGGGCCAGACCAGGAGATGTCTGGAATGTGACAAGGTAGTATGAGCCTGCCAGGTCTATTCTGTTAGCAAATTTATTTTCTTCTCTTAGACGGATGATAAAAATGTCACGGTGTGATGCTTTAGCAGGCCCAGGAGCTCCCACCTACAGCTGTGGGGCTTGAGTGGGACCTGAAGCCAAAAATGCCATAAGGAGCACAGACAGCTCCTCCACCATCACTGCTTCTCCTGCATTGCTCATTCTCCTGCTAAATGATGCAATGGGACCCCCTCAGGGATTCTGAGTCTGATCATGTTTTTCTTGCTATTTTTTTACTTCCATCTTCTCTTCACTAAAGCAGCCCAAACTGCTGAATTTTTCATGAAACAGATAATATCATTGTACACAAGATAATGGCATTCAAATACATCCATCTGCTTGTTAGCTCTGACTACATTGATTGCAATTCTACTGAAAGACTATTTACCAAAAAATGATATTTTTTTCTGCTTTTGTGGTATTAAAAATGCACATTTTCATAAGGAAACTATAGAGGGACCCGTATACGTACATAAGCTAAGAGGGGAAAATGAACTGAGAAATTAAGCGGTGGTCCCTGGGGCTCATCCAAGAACAACAGTTTACTTTTTCTCAAAGATGGATTTGAAATCCAGATGAGTTTTATGACTCAGTGATTCTGTTCTTCCATCAGCTCAAGAACGGATGGCGGAAAACTGCTTTTCACCTCTATGATAGACAGGGCCCAGGCAGTTCCTCCAGAGGCTGGAAAGTACAGAATCCTGCCGCTCACCACATCTGGGATGGCAATGACTGGATGGAGCAGGATGGGAGAGCAAGACTCCTTCCTCCGGCTTCTTCCAGTCTCTATGGGTGTTAGAGTGATAGGAAAGAAGAAGAAAAGATCAGAGTGAAAGAGAGAAAAGGAGAAGGCAAAGGAAGTGTGTCCTTCCTATCTGTCCTTTCAATGGCCTGGAATTTAAGTCTCTGGCCCTAGAATGGGTAATCAGCAACCTGACTCAGACAAGGAGAGTTCACTAACTTTTTGCACAGCTCATCTCAAAGGCAGAGATTTTTCTGTCTATATCAGGAAATGTTACTCTAGAATTCCTTAACACTATCAACTTCTGTCCTCTTATTCATAAATGATGCACTTATTCATTTATTTACTTTGCTACTCTAATTGCCATTCTCATCTTCAAAAGTCAAATGAAAAACTAATTCAGTGTGTTGGTATATGTGTAACCATTATGTCATAAGATGTTGTTTTCTCTGCACTTTTTTCTTTGTCCTATTCAACCAAAGTCATATCGTATTAACTGGTTTGGATTCTTATTTGAATAATTGCTAAGACTTTCCCTAACTGGCATGAGATTTTTAATTGAATGTTCAATTAATTCAATTACCCCTAGCTTCCCTAAATTCTAGACAATTACCCCTAGCATCTTTAAGTTCTAGACAAAGATTTTTTTTATCCAGTATGTAAAGGAAACAGCAAGTTTATTTCAGTCCAAATTGTCTTCAATTTTCTAAACCAAAGGTGAATGACACATTGCATTCAGCCTAAACATTTTCCAACCAAAAACCTCTATTACTTTTTAATACTTACAAGATTTGTAGATAGAAACTTCCTTCGGACTTTCAGGAAATGTTTCAAAGATGTAGTCGGAAATTCTTTCATTAATAAGAGGTAATTTTAGTAAAAAACTTAAGAAGTGCTTCTACAATACACACATTCATCTTTTGAATGATACCCAGATTGGGCGAGGGTAGGTACATATGAGTGTTATAAGTACATTTTATACAGTGTTATTTTCAAAGACCAAGGGATAAATCCAACTTCCTGGGGGTCTGGGATGATTTCTTCTATGTGCCCCATTCCATATCTAGAACCTTGTGTGAACCCAACAAAACAATTAAACATGAAGTAAAAATGTACAGTCTTCCTTTATTATTTTTGGAATGTATTTCAAGTCTGCTGAATCAGAAACTGATATGATTATAAATTCCTTTTCTTCTTAAAATGTTTTATCATTTGTGAAACAGAGAGGTATACAAATTGTGCCAATGTTTGATATTTTTGAAAATGACAGTTTTGTATATTCTTCTGTATTTTCAAAACAAATTGAAATTCTATTTAGAAATTACTTGTTAGTCTGAGGTGTCTCTTTTTTTTTTAGCTGAATGAATGTAATAAAAACACATGTGGCGAATACGGGGATATGTGTATAAAAACAGATGATTGAACTTGGTGTACCCCAAAAAAATAATAATAAAAAAAAACATAACACATGTGGTGGATGGATATATATCCCTCCAACCCATATGTAACACATAGTTGTCGTTACGTTCATGGGCACACTGAAAACCCACCAAGAGAAGAGAAGTCCCTGTGACAGTGTTTCAAACCTGCTCAATAAATAAGTCTGTCTCTCGATGTTGGATCTAGTTCAAATAACTACCACCTTTCCATGCCAATGCTTTAGCTAGTCTTTGCATAGTAAGTTATACTTATTTGTAACAACTAATTAAGCTGTCACATTTCTAAGCCAGAAAGCAAAGGCATTGCAATAGCAATAAAATGATCTTATTTTAAATATCAGTAAGTAAAGCAGCAACAATAAACTGCATACACAAACCTTATTCAAACATTCTTCTAAGGGTTAAATCACTAAAAATCTAAATAACCAGAAAGGAAAGTGGATGAGATGTCTGTCTCTCTTGGTTCCATCTTATATGATGAAAAAAAAAAAAAACTGCATCTTTTGTATTTTTCTAATAAACTCTGAAGTACATTGCAGAGAATCAATAAGTATTAGCAACAACAACAGTCTCATTGTAAGTCAATGGCTCTCCTTTATACACTATAGTATACAAAATATTCTCTAGTATTTTCACTTTCATCCATATAATGAGAATTGTACATTTTAGTCTGGATTAGAGATATAAATTTTAGACTTTCAATACAGATCTATCATCTCCCACAACTGTTTCTACAATTCCTTACAATCCAGGCAGGATAACCAATTCATTGCAGTCTACCTCCTGTCTCTATCCTGATATCAATAAATCTGTCCCAACTACAGTGATTTTCCCTAAGAAAGCATAACTACTTTTATGTAAGTGCAAAAACACGAGATGTAGGTCCTTTTAGAACATGTGAGACAATTGTTCATATGTCCTGCAAATTCCATAATACCAGAGACAGACAGAGAGAAAGAGAGAAAATCATTATTTAGTGTCTACTTCGAACAAAACTGTGTTAGGGATATGGCAAGGAAGAATATATAGTTGCTACTCTCAGGCTTACAATTTAAAATAATAAACAGGAACAAACAACAGTATAATATAAATGAAACAGGCACCATGACACAATATGCAATTATGTTCCAATGCTATGGAGTTAAGAGGAAGAAGCCAATTTGGGCAGGATTGGTTAGGGAAGGCTGTACTCAGTGACCATTAAAAGAAACAACTTGATTTGACAGAAAAATAAGAAAGAAAGGAAAGAGAGAGGAGAGAGAGAAGGGAGGGAGGGAGGGAAGGAAGGAAGGTAGGGAGCAAGGGAGGGAGGGAGGGAGGGAGGAAGGGAGTAAAGGAAGGAAGAGGGGAAAAAGAGAGGAAGAAAGGGAGGGAAAGAAATCTTAGAAATCACACAGACCAACTTCTTCTTGTTACAGATGAGGACATCAAGAGTCAGAGCAGTGATGTGACCTTAACATAGAAAGCTGACAGAGAGAGAAGTGATAGTAATGAAAAGGGAATTCAAGTTCCAATTACCATGGTACCACCCCACCACATGAAACTAAATTTATCTCCAATTTCCAGAAACCAACCTCATTCAAGAAAGGCAGACAATGGCATCCTAAGATCTCTCTTTGAGAGCGGCTGGTAAACTTTTTCTGTGAAAGGCCAGTTAGTACTATCTTAGGCTTTGTGGGCCATGGGATCTCTGTAACAGCTACTCAATTCTGTCTTTGTAGTGTGAAAGCAGCCAGAGACAATATGCACATAAACATAACTGAGTTTCAATAAAACTTTATTTGCAAACACAGGAGGTAACCTGGATTTGGTCCATAAACCATAGTTGGTCAGCCCCTATTTTATGAGTATAAGAAGTAAAAAATAGGAGCTATATTAAAATTAAATTAAATCCAATCCCAATTACACAGTTAGAAAAGAGTGCATTTAAACCCAGTTCTGTCAAAGTACGGGCTTTTAACTGTTCTTTTTTCTTTTAGAAACTAGGGCAATGTCTTACCTGATCTCTCAAGATTTTTTGTTCATAATAGCTTTCAGAATTAAAAAGATGAGTTAATTACCATTCTACTGGAAAATAGAGGAAATTTTTGGCTCATAACTCAGATTATTCAGTAGGTAACACCTGGGTAAGCATCAAATTAGGTACTCCAGAAATTAAGCTGATAAAATCAAAGTCTGCAGAGAGTTAAATTCTGAGCCTAATTTGCACGTCTTACTAAAATATTTGTAGCATTTGTTTGTCTTTCATAACCCTCCAGTTCAGACTAATTTTACCTATTAGTTTGGCCCTGCAGACTCCTAAAACTTTTGGTACACATTTCCATGGAAGTCAGAAACCTACTCAGAGAAGCTTTCATTTCCTTAAGGGAACGCACTGTTCTGCCTTCCACCGTCAGGAAGGTTGCTAAAAGCATCATATATTAATGACACTACACTGAATTTCAGAAATAGCGTTACATTATAGAAAACCTAGAATATCACACACACACACAAATAGCAATATAATCTACACTTGCAAATCTTAACTCTGTAACTTCTACCTCCCAACCTCTCTGATAAGTCAAGATTCAGCTTAAATAAACCTGCAGCAAAATTTATTATATAGTTAAAGTTCTACAATTATTCACAGATATGTCTTCCATCACAAAAAACAAATGATACAAATTTAAGCTTTATGATCCTACAATCTTTCTTCTGAAAAATTCACAAATATTTTGATAGGCTAGGAGATCCTAAATGTATGGAAAAGTCCATTGTGCCCAGTTAGCGCTGATCTATCATCATTTGCTTATTTCCCTCATTAGTTCTAAAGGTTGAACTGGTTGGAATCACTTCAAATAGAGGTTTATCAAGATTATTGTCCAAGTGGCTAAGGGTACAGAGTTCTAAGGCCAAAACTTAGACGAGTGAGTTCCAAAGTTGCTAGAGAGTCATTTTTGTCTGAATGTTTAGATAGCCCTGAGAGCCAAATACAGAGAAACTAAGGAAACTAGGAGACTTGGAATGGGGAGACACACAAACCACGACGGAACAAAGCCAGGGCATGTGTTTCCAACGGCTTTTAAGTGGCTAGTGGGGTGGGAGGGCAACTGGGTTTAGAGAGTACAGTAAATAGTTGTGAAGGACATGTTCTATACACTACACAGAAAGTATCTTCAAACGAAATTAAACAACTTTCTAAGGTTCTCTGCAATTCATGCCTTTTGGGAAATTAAATGGGATACATTTTTTTCCCATGCACGTTTCAGTATAGGATATAGTCAGAATACAAAAATTTTATTATATTTAATGTTTTTTAAAAAAACTAAAATCAAGAGCAAAAAGAAGAATTTTGATGCTGGATATAATATCTAAAATATTCTTAAAAAATTATAAATTAGGATATTTAAATTACAATATGTACCGGAATTACATAAATCATAATATGCTACAGATCCAATATATGAATTCAGTGCAGAAACCTGGTATGCAATTTTTACCTGCCAAGGCAAAGCTGGGTACACTCTCCGTGCCCTGCTCTATAGTAAAAGAAAAAATTTCTGTGCTTTTCAAGAGAGCATTGAAACAGAGTGTGCGTTCATCTGGAAAATCCTCAGGCCTACACTGAGGAATCCCTATTGCTATTTCAAACCCTTATGATAATCTAATCTAGAGAGATATTTTTCCTTTTTCTTTTTTTAAACCAAACACTTTTTATTATTCTAACAGTGCTATATTGAAATGTATTACACATAGAAAAAAAAGCCCAGGCAGTGGGGTCAATCTTAGCAGCCTATTCTCTTCCTGTAGACTTATTACACCAGAAGCTGAATCTTCAGAAAGTGTCTGTATGAGTCTGGAATCAGCTAAACCAAAGGCAGTTTGTTAGGTGATTAAATATCCAACTCTGAACAGAGATATTCTATCAGGAGGCTTGACAGAAGGCTGGATGAGTAAGGCCAATACAGGCCTCAGGGATTCTCCTTTGTTGAGAGATATTTTCCTTAATGAATGAAAATGGCTTCAAATGACTATAAACCTATGTTAAATCAGCACCCTGTTAACTTAACACAAATAGCATCTTAAGTCAACTGAAATTAAATGATCACTAAGAAAGATTACTTTGAGACTTACCAGTCTTTAACTAAAAAGAATTTTTATTTCAAGTGATATATAAATATCATTTAACTTATCTGATGATCAAACTTCAAGCAATCTGACTTACCTGGAACACTAATTTAAACACAGAAATTAGTTTTTTCAAAACTTCCCTGAAAGGCAAATTGCCGTCAAAAAAAGAAGAAAATTCTTACTCTCATGCTCTGCTTAGGTAACCTGAAGCGCCCCACATAACTGGGATTAAATAAAGCCAGAGGGTAAAACGTTGGGAGAGCAGTGAGATGCTTCAGGGACCATTGGAAGGAAAAGACAGAACTATGCAAAGCAAGTAGAACTGTACAAGCAAAATAATTTGAAATTATTTGTGTAGAAATAAAACGTTCTTTGTTGTAAATCGCAAGTATTTAACTGCTAGCATAAGAGGATGTATTTTAGGAAATAAAGATGGTGGTTCTCAAATTCAGCATGTATCGGAATTACCTGGAGGACTTCTTATAAAACACAGGCTGCTGGGCTCACCTCAAGTTTCTGATTTGGTAATTCAGGGATAAGGTCTAAGAATTTACGTTTCTAACAAGTTTTCTTGTCATGCTGATGCTGCTTTTCCCTTTGAGACCCACTGATCTAGGATATGAGACTTCATTCTTTAGTGAAGAACCAGAAAAACAGAGAGATAAGCAAAGGAACTCACTCAAAACAAGACAATGGAAGCCAAAGGCAGGTCCCTAAATCGATCCACGCAGAGGTTCATCCTAAAGCAATCAGTGATAAGTTATTCTGTTATTTCAAACCCGATTTTTTTACACATATAACTAAATTCCCCTGGAACATATTTTTCTAAGCATGTAGAACATTCCTAAAATCAGAAATTCACTTGCTGTTTTATAATGGTTTGGCATGATTATCGGACAATCTAAGATGTGGCAGCAACCTGTAAGTATGTACCCTGCTTTATGAACTAGTTGATAAGAGATGATTTCCTTAAGAGCTATTTATAAATCAGATTCTTTGTTTTTCTGTGGGATTGTTTGTTTGGGAGGCTTTCTTTTTTTTGTGGGGGGGGGGGTCTGTGTTTAGGATAGTAACTAAAGCAAATTTAAAATGTACAAAGGGACTTCTATTTAAAGGAATCTTATAGAAAATCCTTTTCTAATGTGAATGATTATTGCACACAAATTTCTCTCTCTGATAAGCTGGATTTTCATGCACCAGTTTTGGCAAAAAGCAAACTTGTCAACACATTGCTCTAAAGATTTCAGATTTGGAAAATTGCTTCCACCTTTTTATATCTCTCTTGAGGTAATTCTCCTACTTCAAGTTAGCCTCATAAGTCAAATCTTCACATGTGTTACTTTTAATTTCTTTTCATCCTTGAGAAAATGAAAGTGTCAAGAGATTCTTTCTTTAGAGTGAAGGGCTTGTTTGAAACTCCAATGCTCCAAGCAATGCCCTAAGTAGGTCAAATTTCCTAGGTGTATTTTCAGCAGACAAATTTATTTGATTCCCCAAGACAATAAAAGGGGATACTTAATGCAAGAGAGCCTCAACTGCCCAATCTTGACCTTTAAGGTCTTTGCAGTCTAATCCAACCCAATCCAACCACCCATGGCATGCTACCATTAGCTTTAACAGGGATATTCCCTCCAAATTCCAAACTGTACTCATAAATTTCTCCAGTCTGAATGTCTTCTGTCCCCCAATTTATGTTCTATCCATCCATCTTCCGGTCCAGCTCTGCAAGGGCTTCCCAAAACACTCCCCCTCCCAATACTCTTGCCAGTTTCTACATCCCTCCTAAATCTCCTTTCTACGTGACTCATTATCACAGCGATCACATAAGATCACACCCTGTCTGGTGAAGGAATTTATTTCACTGTCTGCTTTTTATCCTTTACTATATAATCAGTTCTTAGATATTAAGAAGTACCCCTTACCAGCACAGGTCTCCATAGTAGTTACTCGACACCTAATTCTTCCATAGTCTATGAACAATATTATTCTAGTGCCTATAGAGTCCTCATACTTCAGAGTCCAGTTAACTCACAAATGAGCTTTGTAAAGTGGTTCATCTGAGAAAATTGTAGATTTCCTTGAGATTGCTTCACCCAGCAAGAAATATTTGGGCTATTTCTTTGCCATGGCAGAAGGGGAACAAATTACTAACATGTGGTAGCTCTGCTCTTGTGACTGTCTTATCTTCTCTAAGAGGTCAAGTTTCATCCATGGCTCCACTGAAAACATGTTATGCTCCAAGTAACTGAAAGTGTCTGTGGCGATACAGCAGTGGGCCCCAGTATTATAAAGTGGGCACTATATCTCTCCATACACAGACCACTGCTACACGTGATGTTTAATCTGATAGGGTACCCAAAGAGAGAAAACTCCCCAACACAACATTAACTAGCACGGCAGTTAAGAGTCTTCACTTTAGAAACAGAGATCTGGATTGAAGAGTTACTGCCTTTTATCGATGGCTTAACTTCAAACTAGTTACAATTCTTCCTTAGATGCCAAAGGTGAAAAATGGGATCAGAATGACCTTTGCACAGGCTGCTTTAAAGAATCAACTTAGATAATGTCTGCAAAGAAGTTCGCGATATCTATTACAAAGCAGTGGTTGTAATTGGTATTAATGAGATTTTAGCCAAGCAAATTCAGCTCACAAATACGGACTGTTGAGGCAAAAAGAAAGGATGCAAGACAAGTAGCTAAATATAGGCATTAGCCTGGACACATCTGGCTGTTAATCACAAGCCACTGAGTTGCCCCATCTTAGAGGCAACCAGAATTCCTGTTGTTGATTTTTGAAAGACAAAAAAGCCCTGTGAGAGAGATGAAGAGGGTGTCTTCTCCCACACAGTGGGCTGCTGAGCAAATATGGCATCCATGAATGGCTGAAAGTGTATCTCCTACAGGACTCACAGCGACAGCTTTCATTTTCTTCTATTTTTCCTTTTAATTCTTGTCCTCGCCTGATTTGCTCTTTCCCCCTCTATCACTAGCCCTAATCAATGCAGCAGGTCAGGTTGAAAGAATGGACAGCCTTAGAGCCACATACATTTAAACCACTTTAATGCAAATATTGATCGTAAGAGCATAGACACAGGCTGGGCTGCATTTTTTTTTAATGGGCATGCTTTTTTTTTCTCTGGGGCTGTGCTACCCATGATAAAACAGATCACCATAGATCAGAATCCCACCATCTTCACACACAGGCATGCATAAGAAAACTCACAAGGTGGGCCCCATTCAGTGCTAAGTTTGTGAGCTTCTCAAGCACGTGCTTCAGTAATCTGCGGGACCAGAGTTTCTTACCTGCTTACACGTCCCTCCTCATAATTCCTAAATGAACTATTTTAAGGCACAATACAGCAGAGTGGGTGTGGTATGTTGTATCACAAGAAGAGTTGTGCAACAATGCCCATTGTAGTAAGATATTTAATTTCCTGTGTATACAAGATTCTCAAAGCACTGTATCAGAAAGCCAGTGTCCAAGGCATATTTAGCAACAGAATCCAAGTCTGCGCTGAAATCCAAACCGAGAGATCAAGGGCAGGAAGGAATTCTAAGGGCCACTTTGAAATTTGATACTAAAAAGATCTGATATTCTATCTGTAGGCATTTTTAGGTTGGACTGGAGGGGGGAAAATAAAGAAATGAAAGAAAGAAAAAGAAAACCTGTTTGTACAAAGAGAGCCTGCTTGGCTTATTGCCAAGAAAGGAGGCGTCAAAAATTGGGTAGAGTTTGAAAGCAACACAAACCAAGCTAAAACCAAAGAGAGGAGGGAAAAACAACTCAACTTAAAAGCCCCAAACGAACCCCAGTTGCTTCAAAGCAATGCTAGTTGCTTTCAGATGTTTTTTAATTCTATTTTTCCATGGGCCTGTGGTTTCTGTTGTTGTTGCCTCTTATAACTCTAAAGGAAAATAAAAAGCAGCAACACTACCACATTTACCGAGATGGCTGTGGAGATGGAAACAGAAGACCACCACAACCTTTGCCACTGTATGAAGAAGCTTGTTTGCTTCTTCTCCAGAGCTGGCCCGGGTACCATTTCTTTCTGCAAAGGGGGAAATGTCACCATCAAGAGGGACAAGCAAGATGTGTCCAGCCGGTGGACAGAATATTCTCTGTGGGCTTATCAGTCTAAAAGAGGGAGATAACTGGAGGTGAAGGGGAAACCTAGTGGTATGCAAAGTGGGAGGGAAGCAAGGCAGAATGAAGCCTTTGACCTTGGAAGAGCTGAGTACTAGTGGAATAGAGGGAGGGAGGGCGAGAGAGCACTGAATAAGGAATTCCTTTCTGTAATATATTCGGGTAAAAATGGGGCTGTCATCTTGAGCTACAAGTTAGAAAGTTATTACTTTTAATATGCCACTACCTTAGGCCTACACTGTTATGTAAAAGAAAAATAACCTTGTGTGACAGTTTAACATTGATCGATGTGCCTGCCAAATGCAAAGAGATAAATAAGCAGGTGATGAATAAACAGCACTTCAAGTAAAGACATTACGCTGCATGCATAAAACGGCGCCAGGCACCTACGAGCTGTGGGTGGCCGAAGGTTGGCCATTTCATGCCCACTCAGTAAAGCAGACTTAATCGCTTCCAATATTTTCTGTTAAAAAGCACGCTTAATGAGCCAATTTCACAAGCCCAGAGAAACTGATTATTATCTCTGAGTTCCAACAGAGTTGGTTGTTTTCCAAGAGCCAGGTTTTTTTTTTTTTTTTTTTTCCTTGACGGGATTAAAAACCTTTTTTTAAAAAAGAGAGAGAGAGCGAGAGAGAAAGGGAGAGAGAGAAAGAGAGGGAGCGACAGAGCCAGCCAGAGGGCACAGGAAGCCGGCTGACAGGGGCGAGGAGGCCACTAGATGGCAGTGTTACCCCGCAGTCAGCGCCCCGGACGAGGCTCGGCACTGGACAGGAGGCTTGGGCTGCAGGATGGGACGGGAAATAAAGCTGAAAGCAGCTGCCTGAAGAGTTCATACCCTACCCTCCGCCCTCCGTGGACCCTTTGTCCACAATTATTCCATCCTCCAGCCCGTACAAGGCGAAGAGACAAAAGGGGCAGTCCCCGAATGGCCTTCCTTCGTGCTAACAGCCCAGGGCTCTGATTCCTCTTCCATGCAGCCGCGCTTCACAAAGTAGCAGCGTCCTTTACCCGGTTAGGCTTAGTTCTTCCTGGTGTTTTTCACTGTGAGGGGTTTGCAATCGCTGTACCCCTCACGAGGGGCTTAAATCCTAGGACTATGTAGCAATTTAGCTTTTCACCGTTCACTTTGGGGGCAGATTCCTTTTTTTTCTTGCCTCTTTCTCTTACACACTCTTTTTTTTTTGCCCTTTTATTAAAAAGTGTGGAGGAAGGGTACTCAGCCTCAAAGGCATATAGGGCCTTAGCGAAAAGGCTGGGAGCACAGAAGGGGCGAGAGCACGCCCCTTAGGAAGCCAGTTGTCCTTCAAACAGCATGATTTTGCCTCTTCCTTCAGCTGCACAACACGGTAAAAGCCACAGAAGCAAAGGGTTACTTTCACCAACTGCAGTTATTCAATGGCCACTAGGAGGGAAGACCCAGCAACTAGACCTCAGCAGAGAATTAACTCACATATTAAAAACGAAACAAAAACAATTTTTGAAATGGACTGCTGTTAGGTTCTAAATTGAGATGCAAATTAATTATTTATGATACTCATAGAAAACGTGAACACTTTCCAAACTTGGCCTTTAGTTTGTCATCAGTTAACCAAATAATTGATGGGTTTTTTTTTTTTTGGTAAGAAATATTTTTCTAGATGTGAAATGCAGCTATTAAATTCATTAAGATTTTTGGAATTCATTCTGTCTTCTGATGAATCAAAAAGGAATGGACTTGGTGACAGAGAAAAACATCATTTTCATCTCTTATCTTTTCCTTCCAGTCACTTATAAGAGAAAAATGAAATCATACTCAGCAAAGATTGGGCAACCATGAGAAAGAAAAGTGGGATCTTTGAGGACTTTTCAGAAGGAGCAGGTAAAATTCAACTTTCTGTATGTGGATGGGTGGAGGCAGAGAGAGGGGAAGCAGGACGTGTTGAGAGAGGGGGAGGCTGGCACAGAACTGAAACTAGTAAGAGTAAGAGGGTACCCAACTCCCAAGAACTTTTTATAGGCCATTGTTGCCACTATTCTCATTCAGTTACTCTGAACAAACAAACAAAACCCTAGATGTCCCCAAGTCTCACTTCAACATTCTAGCCCCTGCCTCCCCTCCTCACCGAGACACCCAGCCCCCTCTCCACATGTGAACCTCTTCCATCCCACTGCCATGGGGCCAGCTCCCTCTTTCTGAATAAGCCAGTTACTAACCAGAAACACTCATCTCTGCTGAAATATTAACCATCAGGCCACACGGGATTTTTCCAGTGCCTGCAGAATGTGGTACTTAAAGCATAACCAGCTATTCATTAGGGTCACTCAAAAGAAAGTTCAAAATGGCAAACATATCTGGATACGTCAGGTAAGTCTCCCATAAATGCAGCAAACAAAATACAAGGATTAAAAAGCATGTGTGATAGCCCATATCAGAAATCTGTCACTTTGGTGATTTAATTCACCTGTAAAAGTCCTGTCCTGTTCTATGCCAGGCACTGTGCTGGGTGCTGGAGACAGAGGACAAAGGCACGTGTGCTGCCCTCAAGGAGCTCACTGGCTGGTGGTTCCAGCACAGCGAGAGAGCAGGGAACCATGGCATGCCCAGAGGTGGGGCCCTCACCCAAGCCCAGGAGATCCTGAAGGCTAACGACAAGCGGGAGTAAGTTGGTGGAGAGGGTAAAATCAGTTTCCTAGGGCTTCCCTAACAAGTTTACCATAACTGACAAGTTTACCCGTTTACCATAAACTGGTTAGCTTAAAATGACCATTCTGGAGGCTAGGCAGTTTGAAATCAAGCTGTTGGCAGCGTTGGTTCTTTCTGTAGGCCAAGAGGGAGAAACCATCCCATGCCTCTGTCCTAGCTTCTGGTGTTGCAACAATATTTGGCATTCCCTGCCTCATAGATGCATCCCTTCAATCCCTGCCTCTGTCTTTGGAAGGCCTTCTCCCCTGTGTTTCTCTCTTTTTCTTATAAGGACATCAGTCATATTGCATTTAGGGGCCCACTCTAGTCCAGTATGAATTCACTGTAACTAATTACATCTGCAAAGATCTTATTTCCTAATAAGGTAACATCCTGAGGTCCTGGTGAACATAAATTGGAGGTGGGGCGGCGGGGACTATTCTACTCAGTACAGAGGACATTTTAGGCAAGGATGCCAGAGGCCACAGAGCATCCTAAGACTTGCAAGTGGTTCCTTGCAGTTACAAAGTAAGATGCAAGGGAAGTGTAGAAAAAGTTAGATTTGAAAAGGCAGGCTGAAATGGATCAAAAAGGGCCTCATGTGACATATTAAAGAGTCTGCATATTGCACTGAAAGGTGGTTAAAAAATTAGGTGGGTTTTAAGTAAGTAAATATTAAAGACACACTCTGGCAGGAGTATAGATATTTAGAAAGAAACACAATTAGAAGCCGGATACCAGTTGGGGTGGTGTTGCAGCAATGCAAGATGAGACTCTATGATAACACAGTGTCAGTGGCGATGAAAGGAGGAAGTACGGCTGAAATTTTTTTAAAAATTAATACATTATAATTGACAGAATTTTAAGTGGGTCAAATGAACAACACATATGTTGTTGAAAAATGAGGGTGTTGGAAGCCGAGGTGGGTCCTAGACGTGACCTAGAATTTTGGCATGAGCATGGAAATTGATTATCAAATCTTAAAGCAAAGTCAGAAATAGATTTTTAAAAGGAAACAGGCTTGAACACACTGAAAATTGGTTCAATTTTGTGTATGTTGAAAATATACATATATAAATATACATATACATACACACACGTATATATACAAAAGTTGGTATATGTATAAGAGAGGCTGAGATGGCAATACAGATTTGGATGAAGACCCCTCAAATTAGATTTGAGCAGGAACCCCCTGACAGGGTAGGAGGAAATGCACAAGATAGGAGAGAGCTGGAAGAAGGAAGGAACGGTTCTCAGTGCCAAATGCTGAAAAGAATTCACAACAGGACTGAGAAACTCAAAGAGAAAGGAAGGGAAGAGAGGATATTCAGACCGTGAGCCCCCCCTTCCTGACACCTGGCTATAAAGGGGAAAGGCGAGACAGAGCAGATGGTAATGGGAATATTGGAAAATAAAGGCAGATGTCATTGAAGGATGGGTTGGTGTTTTGTTTGCTTGCTTAAAGAGTGGGTTAAGCATTTTTATATATAGATATGAAAATCCTGTAGAAAGGAAGAGGATAAAGAGACAAGTGAAAGAAGGAATGATCAAGAACGTAAGACAAATGGGCTTCAGAATAGGAGCTGGGTGCTTTTCTATGTCTCTACAACAACGCCACCCGTCAGACCTGGGTTAGGTATCTCACAGACTTGTGGGGAGGATAACATGAGATAATGATGTGAAATCACTTTGAAAAATCAATTTGGAATGGTACAAATGCACAGTTATTATTTAAATAATGGTGTTTTCAGTGATGAAGTCTTAAATGTGTCATAGTTTTGTTTTTATTAAGTTGGCATAATCTGCAGAAACTAGAACTGTCAACACAAACCTCCACTATCCCTATTCAGGCCAGATACAGACACTCTGAGGCTCTCCTTGTCTAAAAGCCATCCCATACAGGAAGATGTCATTGCAGAGAAAGAGAGAGCACTTGGAGATTTGGGACACTTCAATATTCTCCCTTTTTCCAACACAGAAACCATGGCATATGATGCCAAAATTGTACTTTCCAAAACCCATCATAGATATAGTTTCCCTAGATTTATATCAATGAGATTCAGGTTTCACAAATCCATCAAGAAGCGCAGTGCAAGGCTTTCCCTCCCTGTAGCATACTAGTGGATTTCTACTCTGACACACTCATGGAAAACACCAATACTTAATTGATAATAAGGTGAGACTTTCACCCTTTTCCAAGATCTCTAAATAATGAAGATACAGCTACAGACAGCAACTTGACCCACTAAAGAGATTATGAAGAGGGAGAAAAAGAGCAGTATTTCCACTCTAGACAGAACACTTCATTAAAAACAATCCTCAATAAATATTGAAACAAAGGTACTTCTCTCTCATTTATTACCAACCCACTCACCTTTTACTCATTGATATGTTCAATGACCAGTGTGTTTGCAGTACTTATAAGTACTTATGTTCTGTCTTAAGTGGTCAGAAAGATGATCATAGAACAAGATCCTCAACTGCAATAAATAGAACACGACATTTAATACATGAAAGCAAAATGAGCTGCAATATTAAGTCAAATAAGACCAGAATTCAATTCAGAAAAAAAAAAAAACAACCTGAAGCACCAAGCTAATCGGCTCTGATTTTTCCCCCAGTGTATCAAATGTATATGCTCATAATTAATGTGATGTATGAGGAGAGTTTGTATGGAAATACAAAAGGAAAGTTAATGCAATGCACGTGATTCTTGTCAATCTTAATGCAACAGAAGCTCCTATCTGTTTCATCAAGGTTCAGAACATTTTAAAACATACTCAAAATAGTTCAAATCAATTCTCTGCTTTCTGTGTAAATTCGGGAAAAAAAAGTTATTTCTGAGATCTAAGATTTAAGCTAAGAAACAAAAACATGAAGGTCACAGAACTGCCAAAAGTGCAGATATAGCAAAGGACAGACAGCTGCAGCTCTAATTACGCATTAATCTTACATATTCTATACATGAGTACAGAAAATCTCAATTGCTGCTGTATTTAGAAAACTATAATAATGCATGTAATTAGAAAGAGAAAAGGAAAGTAACTTAAGAGTGGCCACAAAACACATAATTTTCAGAAAATGCAAAAACATACAATAGATTTGCTACTTGAGTTTCTCAAATGGAGACTTCTACTTGAAATCTTGAATTACAAGAGATGTAAATTTCTCCATAATATCAAGAACAATTACCCATGATTTTTTTTAATCTATAAAGTGAGCAGATGCCATTTCCACAGTATTTTTATAGAATTATTAGGGTAGGAATAAGTAAATTGATTGGTCAAGAGATTACCCCTATATTGAGAGAAAGACTATAATTAAAGAGAGAGCTCTATGAAGGGTCACAATAATCAAGATAATATCTTGGTTAACATATTTTAGAAGCAAAACTAACAGCACTGCCACTATGCTATTATACTCTCCTACATAAATACCATGATTCTGTCTGTGAAACACAGTGGTATGAAGTGCCCAGATTTCCATATTTAATGTATTCCCAAAAAGTCCAGATTAAAATACATTAATATTTTATAGGAATATATACATATAATATATATATGTATAAAATATGTGTATGCATGTATGTATATCCCTCCCCCTCCCACCCAGGGGCTGGGAGGAAAAGCTGTGGTTTTTTTTGTTCTGAATAGCTTACTTGTGCCTGTGTTTTCATTTCTTACTCTGTTTGAATTCACAGATGAGTAAGCACTAGTCCATTAAAAGTATGTAAGGGCCCAATGCACCAATAACTATTCTTGACTGAACTGAACACTCTATCTATATCCATATAAAATGCTTTAAAGTCTATGTTATTTGAAAATATTAAAAGATGTATTCTGAGACATCTTTGGGGGTCTTTATTTCCATTCTAGGAATTTGAATGGGATAATTCTCTGCATGTTGCTTTGTAATCTTTTTACATTTATTAATATTTTATGAACATTTTGAAGGCCTGAATATTCTTTTTTTTTTATTTTTATTTTTTTTATTTTTTGGGGGGTACACCAAGTTCAATCATCTGTTTTTATACACATATCCCCGCTGAATATTCTTAAATATTCTACATAACATATAAAGATCATTTTTATGGCTACTATTTTATTTCCTGGACATATCATAAATTATTTAATCAAAGCCATACTGTTAAACACTTGGGATGCTGTTGTTTTTAAGCAAGACTGATACATTGAACCACCAGGTACCCATAATCCAGCTTCAACAATTATCAACTCATGGGTCAGTCTTATTTCATCTATACCTTCACCCATTCCCCACTTTACCTTTAAAAGATAAGAACTTTTTAAAAAGCATAACCACAATAGCATTAGCACACCTCAAAAAATTAACAATAATTCTTTCATATCATCAAATACCCAAGCAGTATTCAAAAATCCTTGATATTCCCTCCTTCCTTCCCTATCTCTCTCTCCCCCACCTCCTCTTTTAATTGCTCAAAGCGACATCCAAATAAGGTCCACACACAGCAAATGATCAATAAATCTCTTTTAATCAATAGATTCCTTTCCATCTCGCTCTCTTTTTTTTTTTTTTACTCCCTTGCAACTTATTTGTTGGAGGAAAAGAAAAAAAACTCGTCAATGGATCTAGAGTATTTCTTGTGTCTTGGATTTTGCTGGCTACATCATCATCAGTGTCATTTAACATGTTCCTCTATCAACTATATTTCCTAGAAATAGGAACTTATATTTAGAATTTTGCTCAGACTCAGGTTCCATGGTGGCATGGTGAGCTGCTAGCAGGTGGTTTGTAATATTGGACTTTTACTGATGTTACTAGCCATCGATAATCAATATCTAAGGTCTAGTAATCAGTATTATGAAGTGGTGATAGTCTAATTAAAATACTAATAAAATTTTGCTAACAAAAATAATACACAATAGGTAAAATCTTATAGCTAAATATTTGTTCACATCTATGTGCACATGTTTATTTTTAAGAAAAATTCCTAGAAAATTAAATATCTGAATCAAAGAAAATTTACATTTGAAAATTTACATTACCATACATATTGCCCAACTTACTGCCCTCCAGGAAAGCTAAAACCAACATGAATCCCAGTGTTGGGTTACTATTGTTTTAAACATTTCTGTTAATTTATCAAAACTGTGAAACTCATTGTAGTTTATTTTGCAATACTTTGCTTACCAATAGGATTAAGCATACTTTTCTAAAATTTAAATTTGTATTTCTTCTTTTGTGAATTGTCAGCTCTTGTTTTTGACAAATTTTTTTTTTGGGTGTCTATATTTGTTTTTTTTTTCTTTTTTTTTCCCCTGGTTTCTTGAATATATTTACTGAAGTGTTATGGAAACATGATCTCTGATGAGTAACAGTACCGTAATATATAAAAACTCCATGTACCTGTGACATCCAATTGTTCTCCATGCTGTGTTTGACCAGCCTAACATTTTATTCAAGATCCTGGTCAAAAATGGCAACGCAGACATCTGCAAAACATGCTGAACATGACTGACAAACAATTTCAGGAACAGCATTTTAATTCATTACAATGAAGGACTGAGGTAACCGGTCTGGTCTACCATTATGCTCAGTAAATGATTTTCATTCCAAGTCTGTTTTCCTCTTATAATTTAAACATTATGCCAATTTATTTTTCAATAGTATTATGCTTAAAGAACACAGAATATTACATATACTAAATAGAGTATGCCCTAAAAAAAAAATCCCTGTACTACCATATAAAAATTATAGATTCATTTATCTCTTTGCTGGGCAAATATTCTTTTCCCCCACAAAGAATGATAAGCAATAAGTATTTTTATTATGATGCACTTAAAAGGTAATAAGGAGGATATCACAGTTGAATCACAATAGATATAGAGGTTTTCTCTTGTCATTTAAGAGTCCTGTACCTAAACAGGCCACAGGCCTTAGAACAGCCTCTGTGCTGAAATAAATATCCACAGAAGCAGTCATGCACATTCAGTCCAATTTTCCAAATACATTTTTCTGAAAAGGGGAGTTAAAAGTAATTGAAAGTCTAGGACTGACATATTAGCTTTATGTCATATAAGCCCAAATCTAAAATTAGAAACAGTAATAATATTTAGGAGAAGTAGAATGTTAAATCTATATAGGTGGGGAAAATACTTAGAACTGAATGAAGTAGCTAAAAAACACAGTCTTTGCCACATCAGTATTCACATTTGTGCGTTAGGATCATGCAAATAAAATTAATTAGTGCTCAAGTTGTTCAATTACATGTGGTGGCTAAACTCAATGTTTCCCAATTTCGAGCATACAAAATGCATAGTGGAGACACTATAATCTCTTATAAAGAATAGACAAGCAAGGAAAGAGGGAGAGAAGGAAAGAAGGAAGGGAAAAATAGAGGAGAAAGGGAGAAAATAGGGAGAATAGGGAGAAAGGAGAAAAGAAAGGAGGAAAACTTGCTGAGAAAATGTTTTTCATTTCAGAGAAAATCATCTTTCAATTATATAATAATTAAATAATGACATTTTCATTTCATTATAATCATCCCCATAACTGTCTTTTTAGTTAAAACCCAAAAAAAGTCCACCTTGGAATTTTAAGATAATCCTCATGTAATGTCTAAATAAACCCAAATATTTCACACTAACTTCCTTAACAGATTACAGATTGACACAATGGAAAATGCAGTCAAAATTCTAAACTATTTCAAAAATAAAAATAAATTCTCACCTCCTTGGAAATGAAAAATCTTCCTCAAGGACAGTTATTTGAATCATGTCTTATCAAACTGGGTGAGAGAAGCCTAACTGTGACCTTGGGCATTGTTTAAGCTTGCTAAACTCTGTATGAGAAGGAGTAGGTAACGACTGGGCCTCCCTCATACAGCTACTTTAAAAATTCAATAAAATAATGCATGTAGATGCCTTCATACATCGACACAGATGTGCTCAGCGAACATTATTTATTGCTGTTATCAGAGCGGTGATCATCACCATTATATCATCCAAAGTGTCTGGAAAGTTTTACATCAAAAGAGTTTTCCATAAAAATACTTGACCTATAGAAAATTTCTGCTCATCTGGTAAGAGTACCTTATTGCACAGTATATCTATTTTAAAATAAGTGTTTTAATGGTGGCCATAAAGTGAAATCAGTAGTTCTCAACAGGAGTGGGGGATGATTTTGTCCCCCACCCCCACTGGGGACATTTGTCTATGTCTGGAGACACTTTTGTCAAAAAGCAGTGGTTGGGCACTGAGGAGGTGTTGCTACTGGCATCTAGTGGGTAGAGGCCAAGAACCTACAGAGCACAGCCCCCAACAACAGAGAACTATGGTGCCCAAATGGTGCCAGGGCTGAGGGTGAGAAACTATGTAGTGAAGTCACCACATCTCAAAAGAAATATTCAGGCCTTCACCAAAACAAATAATTTTTGAAATCTCCAATGTACTTTCCTAATTTATATTTAACTGCCATTGGACTCAGATGCAATTTACACAAATTCACTTTGTGAAACAGGACTGACAAGACGTAGTGTCTCACAAAGCTTAGTTTCATAATCAGAGTTAAATAATTGCCCACTTAAATATCCATGAATGTATCATTCTTTTCTTAGACAATCTAGTAGCTTATTTATACCTTTTGGGGAAATTCTTAAGAGGCAGTAGTAATTCCTTACATTTGATGGTTAATGTTTAGAATGTATATTTTTGTCCTAATGATTTCAGTAGGAGAAAAAGTACACTGTGAATACATATTAGCCATATGGAAAAGACAATGAGGTTTAGTAATTAAAACTGAAAAGGTAGAGAACTATGCAGTAATTAGAACACTGATTAATCAGCTGATAATTTTATCTTGATTAATGCTGCTGGTTTCTCTTCTTATTGACCTAGGAAAGGTAGGTTTAGACCAATTAAATATAAATTATTCTCCTTTTTCCACATTCTGGGCCTCTTCCAGTATTCTAAGTCACACTACATTTAAGAAGTACTATTGAAATGCTTTTACTAAATTGGGCAGCTCAACAAAAGATAGAATTAGGTTCATGTTCCGAACATGCTGATGCTTTTATCTAAAGCTAAATTATACAGAACTGGTTTATTTCAATATTACCCAGGGAATAGTAAAATTAGAATAAATTGCTATTTTTAAAAATCCTCTGATAACATTCAAACAGTTAATAAACAACTAGATACCTTATTTGCCTTACCATGTCTAACATGAGAAATTAAAAGAACTGAAGTTGAAGAATATAAGTAGTTCTCACTTCATGGAACCCTGGGACTATGCTGGTTAACAGAAAAAATTGTTCTGGTATTAAGGAGATACATTCATTAATTCTTAGCCAATCAGTTTTCTTTTTTTTTTTTCTTTTGCATTCTTACAGGCTTTATTGAGATATAATCAACATACAACATTGTGCAAGATTAAGGTATACAATGTGATGATCTATGTGTATAATGCAAAATGATTATCACAGAAGGATAGTTAACACATCCACCACCTCATATAGTTACCAATTTTTGCATGTTTGCATGGTGAGAACTTTTAAGATCCACTCTCTTAGCAACTTCCAAGTACACAATATTGTTAACTGTAGTCATCACACTGGATATGAGATGCCCAGAACCAACACTCACCATTTATTATATGCTTAATATATGCTGTGCTTTAAGTAGATTGTGTCATTTAATTCTCACTACTCTATGGAGTAGGTACCATTCCCATTTACTATTAAAGAAACTGGACTCAGGTGACAAATTTGCCTACAGGTACATAGCTGGAATGGGGTAATTTGCAAGCTTCTATGGGACACAGAAAATTGAATAAGACAAACCATGTACTCCATGACTATATGTCTCATAGGGTAAAGCAGATATGCAACAACAGAAAAATCTAACTATAGGTAACTGTATTTATTGTATCTAGCCAAAACTAGTTATTAAAGTTACCATTTGAGATGAGCATTTTAAAAATTGTTTTTCTGTGATAGATTAGTTTGATCTCTTTATAATACTACAATGCCATGTATTCTTAAAAGAATAAACATCAACTACACTTAACTAAAGTAGATATAACCTAGGATAGACCAGAGATGTTAAAGAACCGCCATAATTCCTTTATCTCATCCACTAGAGCATTACTGTGTCCCATAATGTTAAAGATGTGAAAAATATGCTTCCCTGAACTTGGGTACCTTATCATTTTACTGGGAAATCGTTTCCAAGTCTCTGAACTAATCATAGAGCACCATTAACTGAAATACAGTAAAATACCAGACTGAATATTGTTGCAACCTCTGATTTCTCATCCTCATTTTCTAATGTGGAATCCAAGCTCATCCATCTTAGAAGTCCTTAGCAGATCAGTTTGTGAAAAAACGAACTTCCTTCATCCTTTCCTGCTTCCACACTCTGGTCCCAGTCTCCAGCCACTGCTGAAGCTTCGTAGATGATAAAGTTGTCCAGCCTTCCATAGACAAATGTCTTTATAGGCTACAGTCTGAGAGGGAAATGTCAAAGCAGGGCTCTATGTACTACACCGTCTTAGAAAATCTTGATATATATCAAGTCTATCCTAGGTTATAACTACTTTGGTTAAATGTAGTTGATGTTTGTATTCTTTTAAGAATACATGGCTTTATAATATTACAAAGAGATCAAACTAATATATATAATATATATCATTGATATATATATATATCAGTGTTTCTTTGATACCTCAGAAGGCATATGAAGATGATGTTATAATAAAAACAGCAACCACAAAAAAAAAAAAAAAACAGCATTTCCTAACATTATTTGAGCATTTTCTCTGAGTGAGGCATTTTGACAAAGGTTGATATTTACTGCATGATTAATCCTCAAACAGTCTAGTGAGTTAGAGTCTGTTTTAGCCTCATTTCATAGATGAGGAGCCAAAGAAGGGTGAAAAAGAAGGCAGGATATGTTGGAATTGAACTCAGGAAGACTGAGCCCACTGTATCTGTTGAAGGTATCTAAAGCGTAGGGTCAGTGAGGAGGCTGTGTGGGACCATACACTGAAGGACCTTGGGCACTATGCAATGAACATATACTTAATTGTGTTGGCTCTGTGAGACCACTAAAGGCTGAAAACAGGAGAAGTGAATTTTTTATAATATGGATAATATTGTAGTAAATCAGCATTACCAGCCATATGAAAGAGGAGCTTGCAAGCTAAAAGCCCTACAATTTGCTTATCTTCTTTCAGCCTCGTGGGGTGTGCGTATGTGAAGAACAGATAATAAGTCATTATGGGGAAGGGTGAGATAGGGAGGGGATTAAGAGACACAAACTACTATGTATAAAATAAATAAGCAACAAGAATATATTGTACAGCACAGGACATATAGCCATTATTTTGTAATAACTTTAAATGGACTATAATCTATAAAAATATTGAATCACTATGATATATATGTGAAAGTAATATAATATTGTAAATCAACTGTCCTGTCATTTCTTTAAGTCAGTATGGCTGGAGGCAAGAGCAACTGGAAGACAAACGTCAGAAGAGGACACTGGAAAGGTCAAGATTCTGCAGGACCTTGATTGCTAATAATTTAACCTTTATTTTGTAGGTAGGCTTTACAGCATTTATGATCAAATATTAAGTTATTTGCTCAGTTATGTTTCCCTTAGTATCTAGCATTGGTTCATTGGATTGTACATGTGGTAGACAAACAGTAAATGATTTTTATTAATCTATTAATAAATGTTACTTTATTAATTAAATGTTAATTTATTATTTTACCTGTAGAGGACTTAATCTAATGAAAACCAACAGAAACGTGGATTTCTAGGAAAACATAACGTATGCATGTCTAGAAAATAATAACCTTCAGGTTCTATAAAATCAGACAGTAAAAATGACAGATTTTAAGATTATAACCCATGAAACATAACTAGGGCACATCGATTTTAAAAATCCTAATTTTTAAAATACTTGCAAAGTTTAAAAGACCTTAAATACCTAATAAATAAGAAAATGGTATGACAATTATGGGACTTTTTTTTTTTATAAATTTATTTTATTTATTGTCTGTGTTGGGTCTTCATTGCTGCACTCGGGCTTTCTCAGTTGCAGTGAGTGGGGGCTACTCTTTGTTGTGGTGCACGGGATTCTCGTTGTGGTGGCTTCTCTTATTAAGGAGCACTGGCTCTAGGCGTGTGGGCTTCAGTAGTTGTGGCACACGGGCTCAGTAGTTGGGGCTCTTGGGCTCTAGAGTGCAGGCTCAGCAGTTGTGGCGCATGGGCTTAGCTGCTCTGCAGCATGTGGGATCTTTCCGGACCAGACTCAAACCCATGTCCCCAGTATTGGCAGGCGGATTCTTAACCACTGCGCCATCAGGGAAGTCCGGGACTTTACTTCTAAATAAAAATGGATAAAAGTAACTTGATGGAAAAGAGCGTAAGGAAAGGTTCACGCTGGTGAATGATGTGAAAAGGAACAAAACGTACACAGGAAAATTGTCCAGTTAGCTCATCCAAGACACAGCACATGGTCAAGTGAGCCAGACAAAGAACTTGCAGTCAGTGGACATCATGGACAGTACTCTTCTCCTCCACGCCTTACATGCTCATCTGTGTTACTATACTTCAAGTCTAAATGTTGCTACTTGCTGGTGCAAAATACTAATTGCACATGGACCCACATAATTTCCATTCTAAGCAGATCTCATTCCCGTATTTACAAATTGTGTAAGAGCTAATTAATGTTACAGAGGCACACATATAGCAGGATAGACTATAACTGGAAGTATTGAATATTCAAATACTAACTAAGCAGAGACTCTTTTTTTTTTTCCTTTTTAAAATTAAACATACACTGAAGAGTTTTTATAACATGTGAATACATATGAATGAAAAAGAGCTATACAACAGGCAGCTACACAGTCACCACCCAGCTTCAAAACAACATTATTGGTATTTCTGATGCCACCTCCCTGATCACATCTCCAGCGGTGGCCCACGCTCAGAGGTAACCACCATTCTGAGTTTAGTCCGTACCATCCCCTTACCTGATTTGTAGTTTATTCTAAGTATTATCTTATTTGATTTTGCATAGTATGTTTTGTTTTATAAGTGAAATCATATTAGACATAATTGTTGCCTTGGTTTGTCCATTAAATATTATGGTTTTAGATTGAATTGTGATAATGCATGTAGTTGTAACATATTCATTTGCACTGCCGCATCGTATTGTATTTCATAAAATACCAAAATTCATTTATCCATTCCACTGTCAATGGGCATCTGGGATATCTTCTACTTTCTTGCTATTATATACAAGGTACCTATGCATTATTTTACCTGTCTCCAGGTGCACATATACAGCATTTCTTTGGGGTACATACTGTTCCTTTGCAGGGAATCTGCAGGTTCCACGTTATTACATAATACAGATTGGTTTCTAAAGTGGCTTTAACTATGTGCATTCCCAAATACACAGTATGAGAGTTCCCACTGCTCCACCTTCCTACCAAAACAAGATATTTTTTAACTTTTACCAATGTGGTAACTGTAAATGTTATCTTATTGTCATTTCAATTTGTATTTTCATGACTGCTAATAAAGTCAAACATGTTTTGTTTACTTGCAAGTCACACGTCCTTTAATGTGAAGTGCACATTCAAATCATTTGTCCACCTTTTCTTTGGCATTCTTCGACTTTTAAATACAAATTTGTAGAATATCTTTGTATATCGTAGATTCTAATCCTTTGCCACTGCATGTATGTGTTGTTAGTACATTCTTCTCAGTTTGGGTCTATTTTTTTCACTTTTGTAACATCTATTGATAAATATTTGTAATTTTTGTGAAATAAAATTTGCCTTTGCAGCTTGTTAAATCTGTTTTTTTTTTTTCCTTAAGAAATCTTTCCTAAGCTAAGGGCAAAAATATATTCTCCTCTATTAACTTCCAAAAGATCAAAAATTGCCTTTCACATTTAATATTTTTAATGCACGGAGCTGATCTTTGTATGTGGTATGAGAGGTAAGGAAATGATTTCTTCTTTCCCATATTGACAGAGTTGGCTCAGCACAATTCTCAAAACCAATACTTTCCCCACTGATCTGCAAAGCCACTGCTGTCTTAAACAAAGTGTGGATCTGTTTCTGGACTCTCCAGGTTCACTGGCCTATTTGTCTAAACCCATTAAAACAACAAATATCTTAATTAGTCTAACTTTATAATAAGAATTAATATCTGGTAGGGCATGTCCCCCAACCTTGCCCTTCCTCTGCAGAAATAACTTGGCTTTTCTTGCCCTTGTTTTTCATGCACATTGTTAAAATCACATTATCCAGATTCACACACCCCCCCCCCCAAATTATGATAATGCTTTTGATATTTCACCATATTTAATGGTGCTCTTTTTTTTTTTGTCAGCAACCCTTTATCTGGTTAAGAAAGTTTCTTTTTCACCTTCTCTCCTAAGAAATTTTATCATTATTTATTATTGAATTATATCAAGTAAGTTTTTGGATCTATATGATGATCTCATTGTTTTCTGATGCTGTCCCAACATTACATTCCTATTAAGATAAACTTTGCTAACCATATAGTAGTGATACACTGCTTGATTCATTCTGCTAGTACTTTAAGTTTTTAAATCTAAGTTCTTCATGAAATCAGTCTGTAATTGTCCTTTTTAAAAAAATACTGTGTTTGTCTCAAAAATATAAGTTGAGTAGTAGACTCCATTTTCCTCTCATCTGAAAGAATTTTATAAGATTGGAATTTTCCATTCCTCGAAGCTTTAGTAAAATATTTCAATAAAGTGATGGGGTAATGGTGATTTCTGAGGAGATTAATTACTGATATAATTTTTTAATGGATATAGAGCATTTGTTCTTTTTTTTTTCTTTTTTGGTAACTTACGCTAGAAATTTGCCATTTTCATGTTTGTCTCAAGTTTGGCAGCAAAGAGCTGTTACTAATGTCCTATAATTATCTTTCTAAAAACTGATGAATTTTTCATTCTCTAATCATCTGTCTTCCAAATGAGTTTAATCCATTTTGCCTTTTAACTGAAAGGTTGAGTTCATCCATATTATGATTATATATACATGTTTTTGGCTGTTGTTTCCTTTTTAACCCTTTTGTGTGTGTGTTCTTTTTTACCTATTTGACTTTTATACTGATTTTTGGTATTGACTGATATTTCCCACATCATAACTTTCCATATAATAATTTGAGAGCTATACATTTTATCTTTTAGTGGTTGCCCTATTAACTTTAAGAAGCATACTCAATTTAAAACCTGAAGATAACCAATCTTTTTAAATTCCTCCCAAACTTTGTAAGAACTTTGGATCACTTTAACTACAATCACCTCCTCCAGACAAATACTATTTTGATGATAATATTTTCTTTAATTATTCCTTCAAATTGGACTTGTATTCTAGGGTCAATTTTTGTTTAGATTTTTTCACACAGAATTTCCCTCTCCCTTCCCTCCTCCCTCTTTCTCTCCCTCTCCTTTAATCTTATACTTCAAATGGGATTGATCTTCTTCCTGAAGGACCTATTTTAGAATTCCCTTTGGGAAGGGACTATTGGTGATAAACTCTCTCAGCTCATATTTTTCTGAAACTTTCTTTACGTTGTCTCTTTTTTGGAAAAGTTTTCTAGATGTATAATTCTAGATATACAGTTATTTTCTGTATGCAGTTTAGAGATACAATTCTATACTTTCTTTCACCTTCCATTAATGATTGCAATGTCAACTCAGTCTAATCACGTTTTCTTTGTGTGTGAATCGCTTTCACTTGCTGAGTGGCTTTTGATATATTTTCTGTGTCAGTATTCTGCAGGTTTGGATTTAAGTTTATTTATCCTTTGAGACTTTCTAATCTGGAAATTTAAGTGTTTTCCATCAATTCTGAAAACTCTTGACCATTACTTCTCTAAGCTATACCTCTTTCCATTCAATTTTTCCCTTCTGAGAATCCAGTTAAATATATGTGGTGCTTTTTCCCTTATCGTACATTTTCTTCCATATTTTTCATCCTTTTGTCTTTCTGTGCTGTATTCTGGGTAATTTCCTCAGACATTCCAGCTCCCTAATCCTTTTTTTAACATCTGTATAGTCTGCTATTTAACTCATCTTTTGAAATTTTTTAAAATTGTGTATATTATATTGTTAATGTCAGATTTTCAAATCTGATCATTTGTAGTTTTTATTCATATTTCCCTACCCATCTTTTAGTTTTAAACATATTTGTATTTTATACTTGTATACGATTTTTTTATTTTATATTTGTATAAATTAATTATCTGAAATCTTTTCAGATTTAATATTGCTATGCCTTCTTTCTGTTGTCTCTCTTTCATGGTGATTTATTTCCTTGTGTGTGTGCGTGTGTGTGTGTGTGTGTGTGTGTGTGTGTGAGAGAGAGAGTTTTAATTTTTGATTATGCATTTTCCTCCCTTGTAACTTTATCTTTTGGAATTCTTTGAGGCTTGATTTGAAAGTAATTTCCTTTAAAGTGGACTTCTGTTTACCTCCAACAAATCTCAGACCATTAAATGAGGTCCTATTTGAAAATAAACTTTTTGCATGAGGTTTTCCTATTTGTTTGTTTTGTTTTTGTTATTCCACAGAGGATATATCAATTCAGGTCCAAACAAGGCCAGCTTGTGCTCTGAATTCTCAAAGATGTCCTGCCACCTATCACCAAAGTTAATATATAGAAAGTTCCTCCTGTTTATGAAACTTTATTCCTAATTTACTCTTAAACTAAAAGTGTAGCACTTTAGGTTACCAGAGTCATGCAGTAGGCTCCCAAAAGACCTCCTGCCTTATGTGGGCAATAGATTTGTTTCAAGTCCCATGTACCTTGAAGAGACATCCAAACCAAAGGTTAAGATCACTAGCTGTGCAAAGGCCTCCTAGGCAAAGATCAGCATTAGTACTAGAGTGTCTTTCTGGATTCCCACCATCAAATTATTTTTGGATTCTGAGGAGATCGAATTGTCTTGCTAGCTCACAATGTAATTTAAAAGTTTTATTTTACCTTTAAATTTAAATGTTTTCACCAGAAGTGTGGTTCAGTGTATCTCATCAGCATAATAGCAGAAGGGCAGTCAAGATTCTCTTCTCCTTCCACTGGCTTATATAATTAATCCCCCAAATATTTGCTGGGCAAATATTGGTTGAATAGGTGAAGGAGTAGATGGCCCAATAATAGCTCCTTTACACCATCCCTCAATACCAGTGGTGGGTATTTTTCTGTAAAGAGCCAGATCGCAAATATTTTAGGCTTTACAGCCCATGTGGTCTCTATCTCAACTACCAAACTCTGCCTTTTTAGTGCAAAAGCAGCCACAGATAACACATAAATGAATGAGCATTGCTGTGTTCCAATAAAAAGAAAAAGAAAGTAAAAGAAATCTGTGCATTATCTAAGTAAGTAGTGGTGAACTCCCACTGCTATAGGAAAAACTCCATTTGTCTAAGCACAGGAGTAATGTCTTGAGAAATAAAAGAAGTATTATGGACATTTCTCTGAAGTAGACAGACATGGTACATCTCCATCCTACACACCAACCTCCTAGGAAACAAAATGAACTAAGAGGACATCGGTCTTTTCAGCTGCCCTCTGAGAGCTCACATTCCAAAAATCTATCCAGCAATCTCTCATCAGTGGTAAAGTTTGCACTGGGAACTATATGTCATCAGCTATATTGTGTAAAATTTTTTCAAAGAAAAGAACATACACTCTAGTATTAGAAAAAGAGTGTGAATTATATTACTTGGGATTGAATATAATGTATGCCCTTGAACTGGGCAACACTTAAAGTGATTCTCAGATGGCAAAATTGAGATTAAAAAGGTTTCTCACTTGAAAATGGCCCTTTTGGTGTTTCACAAAAGCGAACCTTATAAATTTAGCACTAAGTATCTTTGTAAGAGACGAGGCATCCCGTGGAGTCATGCTTTAACAGTTTGATCATTAACCTAGTCTGTGCCTTTCACAAATTTTAGCTATAAATTATAAAACATAAGAAGAGGTTCAAGGTTTATAAAATAGTGTTTTCCTTTAACATCAATGATCATAAATAACAGCAACAATTCATTTTCATGGACAGCCAAAAAAATCCAAATATAACAAAAATATCCAGAAGGATTAAGTTACCTTTGCAGCTAATATTCTAGGAGAATAAATGCTCAAAGTACTGGTTAGGGACATCTGTTCCTTTTAGACATGTTGGTCAACTTCTGTCTGGACTCCATATGATATTTTCTATTTTGAGGAAAGAAAAATGTGAACCACGATTCTAATGCAACATTACTCAAGAAGAGTTTAACATTTTATATCAAACACATAGCCGTGTCTGAGTCTCCAGACCGGGCAGAAATGTGGCCAAGCCTACTGGTGAAATCTGGGCTAGCAGGTAAACACTGCCCTGAGCCATGTCCCCCCTCTTCTCCCCAAATAGCCTTTGGCAGAAGAAGAAACACAAAAGCCCAAAGCCCTGTGCTTCTCTCTCTAGATCTGGGTAACTCACAGTTATCATATACTTCATTAACTGCAGTTCTTGAAGGGTCCCACATTTCGCAACATGTAAGAACTTAAATTCTCACCAAAAAAAAGAGAATAATTTTTTTTAAAACTATAACGACAGATATATATAGTGGTAAAGGTGATATATTCTTATGCAATATTATTGTTCTATTATTATGATATGATTTATAACAGGCTTTTAAAATGTTTTCTAGCATTTCCACATTTTCTACATGGACATGATTTACCGTTATAATCAACGGAAAACACACACACACACACACACACACACACACACCACGAATGAGGTCAGTGTTCAAGGTCCAAATTTGCCTTCAGTTTACTCCATGCAGCTTTGGGGTGGCTCTCACCTTTGTGAGCCTTGTCCACCTGTTGGGGAATCAATCTGCCACCCCAGCTCTGGATCCCAGCATCCTGCTGCTTATCCCTTGTCTTTCAACATAAATCCCTGACCTGACTCACCAGGTTCTTCTCAATGTGTTGTGTAACCAACCCAACAACAACAGTTCCAGAAAAGCTCAGTGCTAACTTTATACTCTTTTCTTTCTCAGAAAGAAAACCTACAAAAGGGGTTCTTAGAGACACATGGTCTTATTTCTTGCTAACTCCCACCCGGGATCAGTAGGGAAAAAGGAAAAAAGTGCATAGTTCCATGTGATTGACAGTGGCTCAGTATGATTACTTACTAATGATGGTTATCAATTTCTTAATACTGGACGCTGGGGATTTACATCCAAGTAAGGCTCAAGAAGCAGTTATGTGTATCGTACGTGCACTGTATCTCAGTAAAGTTGAAAGGCAAAAAGAAAAAGACCTTTTTACTAGAGGAAGGGGATGAGAACCAGCAGGACTCTCTCTGTCCCACCTGTTTCTCCTGAAACCAGCTCCCATAACCCAGTCTACATCTACAAGTTATCATGCTCTTTTAAAGTCTAGACAGAGTACTTCACTTAATCCTCTGAAAGTGTTTCACCATTTCACTGTTTGTAATTTAACTATTTCATGGGTTTTACCCATTATTTTATTAATGGAGAACAGAGGTGTCAATACAAGATTTCTCAAACTTTGCTACTCAAACAGGAGACTGAACCAGCACACCGATTTCACGTTGGCGCTTGATAAAAATGCAGAAACTCACGCCCCAGACAACATCTATTGAATCAAAATCTGCATTTTTGAAAAGGATCCAGGTGATTAAAATGCAGCTTTCAGTGCTAGAGCATTGATACTTACACTATTTTAAATGCAAACACAGGAGACTAATAACATGCTGATATCTATAGTAGAGTGGAGACAGTTGTATAGTTTAGAAAAAGCCAACTCAGGCATCCTGGTATGCCTCCTCACCAGCCTATTATTATAACTTTGCATCGTAAGTTCCCTTATAACAGGAGTCACCTTTCGTGATATTGTGCTCTGTAATAAACGTATATCTGGTCTTCATCCCGTTTCTGAGCTCCTAAAACTCTTAGAATGTTTTAAGTGAGGAGAGTGATCAAAGTATCTTTTGTTATCTTAATGGGGTGACTTTTGGAATGTTGTCAGATCATCTAAAGATGGGGGCTGATTAGCAGAGGAACCAACCATGTGATTAAAAGCTTGGAACTTTCAGACTCAGCCCCTTGACCTCCCAAGGGGAGAAGGGCTGGAGGTGGAATCCATCCAAAGGCCAATGATTCAAACAATCATGGCTATATAAAGAAGCCTCCATAAAATCCCAAAAGGTGGGGTTCAAAGAGCTTCTGAACTGAGATTTGGGGAGAATGGCAGGGCTGGAGAGGGCATGGAAGCTCTGTTCCCTTTCCCCATCCCTTGCTCTATGTTTCTTTTCTATCTAACTGTTCTTGGGTTATATCCTTTTATACATAAACCAGTGATCTAGTAAGTAAAATGTTTCTCAGAGTTCTGTAAGCCACTCTAGCAAATTAATTGAACCCAAAGAAGAGTTTCGTGGGAACCTTTAATTTATAGCCAGTGGGTCAGAAGTATAGGTAACAACCTGGACTTGAGATTGGCCTCCTGATTGGAGGGGATCGTTGGAATCTCCAACTTACAGGCAATGAATGGGTTAGAAGCACAGGCAACAGCATGGGCTTGCCACTGGCATCTGAAGGGGGTTGGGGGGAGGGCAAAGTCTTGTAGGAATGAGCCCTCAACCTGTGGAATCTAACTCTATATCTGGGTAGAGGGTCAGAATTAATTTGAATTCTCAGGCACCATACTGGAGTCCGAGAATTGCTAGGTGTTATGTGGGAAACTGCCCCCCAACACACACACACTGGAATTGGGTGCCAAAACCAACATAAGCCCTTTCAATTCACAGCAGTTATCATATGCCTTCATACTTATTTAATAACTATTGCATAGCTCCCCTTTCTTAATTCAGTTCCTGAGATTTTCTCACCTAATCAATGTAGACGTGCTCCTCTAAAATTAAAGCAGTATATTCTAGATTAATCTGACCTTCTAAACTTAAATGTTCAGGAACAACATTTCCTCCCAAAACAGAAACTCAGATGAGTTGCTAAGAGAGTATACTGATACTTAGTCAAACCAGAATAATTTAATCTCTGTATACAAAAACATTAAGGTTAAAAGTAATTATGTCGGGGGGGACTCAAGGTGGGGGGAGTCAAGGAAGGGAGGGAATACGGGGATATGTGTATAAAAACAGATGATTGAACCTGGTGTACCGCCCAAAAAAATAAAAATAAAAAAAATAAAATAAAATGCATCACCAGAAAAAAAAAAAAAAAAGTAATTATGTCTAACTTCCATAAAATCTTAACACAACTCGGTCCTTCTGATAAGCCCAATTTTCAGTACTAAGAAAAAAGTCACTGGGAAGTCACAATCACAATGTAATCCTTTCACACAATTCGTTTTAATCAAAAACCAGTTTTTCTCTAAGGATCTACACTAAAAAATTCCATTGATTATGCTTTCCATAATGAAAAATTCAAATATAAATCTGGAGGAAAATGGAATAGGTGAATCAAAATATTATCTCATTTTTGTTAATATAATCCTGGTATCTGGTAAGGATGTTCATAATCATGACACTGAAAGTGGAAACCATACGAGAAAAAATTGGCTAATTAAAAATTTTTTAAACTTATCCATGTTAAAAATCCTACTTAATCCTAAGGCATATTTATCCTAAATACAAATATAACTTTTAAAAATCAATACTGAGAAGATGACTATGTCAATAGAAAATGAGCAGATTAGGAAACTCACAAAAGAAAAGTGGCCATAAAACACAGAGAAAAAGGTTCAACACTTTAGTAAGCAAAAAGTGCAAAAAGTAAAAGAATAATATTGTCAATTTTTTTAACTTTCATAAAATGTTAACTATAAAAGCCAGTGCTTGCAATAATTTGAGAATAAGTACTTTTGATGCAATGCTGGTGGAAAGGTAAAAGTTAAAGTTTTTCTGAGGAACAGTCTGGCAACATGTAACAAAATCCTGAAATATCTGCACACAGCAAACCTAATCTTTCAAAATTTACCCTTAGAAAATAATCTGATCTGTGCAATAACGTTCAGCATGTCACTGTAGGAAAACTGTTAACCACCTAAATACCCAGTAAGAAGGCTTAGTTAAGTAAGCCATGATACATCCACACTTTGTAATATTATGCAAAGTTTTAATATGTTGTAGATGAATATATAATGACATGGGAAGAAATTTAAAATATATTAAATGGAAAAAAATTAAAAGCAATATGCACAGACTTCCCTGGTGATGCAGTGGTTAAAAATCCACCTGCCAATGCAGGGGACACTGGTTCGAGCCCTGATCTAGGAAGATCCCACATGCTGCAGGGCAGCTAAGCCCTTGCGCCACAACTACTGAGCCCACAAGCCATAACTATTGAGCCCATGCGCCGCAACTATTGAAGCCTGCACGCCTAGAGCCCATGCTCTGCAACAAGAGTAGCCACCACAATAAGTCCGTGCACCACAACGAAGAGTAGCCCCCACTCACCGCAACTAGAGAAAGCCCGTGCACAGCAACAAAGACCCAACTCAGCCAATAGATAAATTTATAAAACAAAAAAAGCAATATGTACATGATGATCCCTTCTAGAAAAATATATAATCACAATATATCACATTTATGTATGAGTGAATGGATGGCTAAATGGATAGAGAGTTAGATATAAAGGTAAGTATATGGATGAATAAATAAATAGATCAGTTAATGAATAGATGGAGGTATGACAAATCACAAAGACTGCAAATATATTCACCAAATATTCACCAAAATAACAAAAATTTTGGTTGATTCTGAGTGTTGTGTTTAGGGGTATGTATCTTTGACTTCAAATTAAGCTAAGCTTTCTTTAATATGTTGAAAAAAATCTTTTGTGACTCATCTAAAACCTGTACTTGGTCAATTTTTTTTTTTAGTATTTTATGTATTAACTTCCATGACTTCCATGTGTCTTTGACCATAAGACACAAAATTTTTGAACTAGCTGCTGCTAGTAGTTTTTTCAGATTTTTGTTGTTGCTGTTGTCATCATTCAGATATTATTAAATTTTTATGTAGTCAAAGCTATGGATTTTCCCTTTGTGATCTGTTTCCATTATTTTTATATGCTTAAACTCTTCATCATTACTAAATCAGATAGCCAACTCTACTTTTTACAGTTTCCAGAGATCTCATTTTTATTTAACATTTCTTTTTACCTCATGTGGAATTTATATTGGTATGTGAAACTAGATCTGATTTTTTTCCCAAACATCTTAAATAACTGTCCCTGGGCCACATCTTAAATAGTCCATCCTTCCGTTGATTTATGATACCAATTCAAGAAAGCATTGAATCTGTCTTGAATTTCCTTCTTTTCCATTGTTTTTTTTGTCAAAATGACACTGTCTTGAGTATTGTAGCTTTATAACTTATAAGACAATTGTTCTATTTGCCTCTGTTCATTCTGAGAAATGAACACTAGATTTACAGTGGCAAATTAAGGAAAATGAAAAACTTACTATAATTTTTGGTTGGATGATATCAACTCTATGAATTAACACAGGAAGAATAAATATTTTTTAATATATTTCATCTTCTTTTGATAAAATTGTCTCTTAGGCTTCAACAAACTTTTACCATTTTCATTATATAGTTCCCAAAGGTTTTTTCTTGCTAATGTTACATCAAGACCTTTTACATTTTCATTGTATCTTATATGGGACTTTTTCTTATGTATTTTTCTAACTTCCTAGAAAGCATGAAAGCAGTTAACTCAAAGAAATTATCCTAAAAACTAATTGTAAAACCAATTCTGACATATATAATTTGGAAGCAATAAATAAGCTATAAACTTTTCACAAGGACAATGACAAAGCAATCCAGAGTAGAACATGGCAAATAAGCAAAATATCTGCTTATGTGCATTCAGTAAAAGACATAAATTAAGATTCTCTCATCGATTTCCCTTCCTTAAAATAAGAGATAATCTCAAAATAAAATTCAAAAAGCATCAGACAGCACATATATTAAAATTTCCACAGAAAGATTTATATTTAAAATTGGATGATACCATAATGTTCTAGTTTATAAGAATCACATTTAAAAGCACAGTGTATTAAAATAGTTAATCACTTTTCTGGATCACACACTATTAATAATAACTCTCCAGGCCAGGCAATGGAGTTGGTGTTAGGGAGAAGGCAAGAATGCCCTCCCTCTGTGTAACATGAATGAGAGCAACAGCTCCTAAGGGGAGAGCTTAATTCCCTCGGATTCAACTCTACTATACAACAGATGTGGGGGTTCCTGTGATGCAAATTGCCAGGGAGGATTTAGGCTGGACTAAGAAGATATCTATTACAGACGAGTAAGATACAAGAATTCTTTGGGGATTTGAGGGCACTCAAATACTCAGAATTACCCCTGGTTGCCGAGATTTTGACACCAGAAAAAGCCACAATGCATGTTCCTTAGAAAACACAGTCCTACTTTCTAGAAAACTAAAAATAAATCCAGTGTAAAGATATGCACATTTAGTCATTTGTTAGATACACTAAGAACAGGTACGAGGAATAATTTCAATCAACCCCAAACCAAAACACAAAGGAGCTAAAGGAATAAATAAATCTCAGGTTTGAGGAAATGTTTAAGTCAGTATTTAAGCCAACTAGTTCCCCCACAAAACCGAGATGTTTGCAGAATATAGAATACTGATTAAGAAACGACCACTGAATTTTCACAGTAACACTTAAAAAAATCTTTGTAAAGTGTGTTTATCTTTGATCTTCATAATTGTTGAATACCAAGCATAATTCTATTGTTACTACAGTGAATTTCATAAAAGTAATTTTGAATTGTTTCTGATATTAGCTGATTTTATCATTCAACTTTTTTCTTCTAAATATCAAAAAAAAGATTCTAGTCTCTATACTTTAACAGTATTTCTAAGGTAAAGTTTAACAGTCTAGGTCAATATTATTAACTGAACATAGAAATAGGGGAAAATGAGACTGATTTTCAAAACTGTTGGTAAAAGATAGCCAAAAATATCCACAATTCTCTAGCTTCATTATTCAATCTATTATCTGCATAAAACTGTAAAGGTTTTTTTTTTAACCTCAAAGATTGTATTCACTAAAAGAATACCAGATTTAAAATCAAAGGTACCAAATATATGTTTTTTTGAGAAGACATGACATGAAAAAATAACTCCAATTCAAAAGGAAATCCTTCAATGAACTAAAAGTAAATTTCCCAAGAAGTTGGATTAATTCATGATTTCAATATCAACTACATTTCACTTTGTAGTATCATATTGTTTATTTATGATCTAACAAAACTGAGGAGTTTGTATAGAAAATCTGATTCGTCTTCAAGCACAGAACTCAACAAAATAACTCACAAGAAAATGAATACATATTAACCAAAGTTTAAAGTGCATCTTATAACCATTTTCTGAAATAAGGGTTGACTCATAAGGTATGGTTCTTTGTTAAAAGAGAACTTAAAGCCACGCAACTCATTATCATTCAGTTTTGATTGTTATATAAGCTCTTTGGTGAAAAAATCTTACTTAGCCAAGTAATTATTCTGAAGTAGTAACTGAGCCTTAGTGAGAAAAATCAGCATCCCAGCATATATTGAAATGAAACACTCTCAGATGAAAAGAATAGGGCAATAGAGATGATGACGATTCTCATTTACACTGGATTTTTAAAGAAGGACTTTTAACAAAGTGAAGATGTGTCTTTTTAACATCCAGGGAACAAAGTCAGAGATCTGAGAACAGTTAGTGCTACCAAAAAAAAAAAGGTTAAAAAAATCACCAATTCTGACAAATGCAAGTAGGTACTGGGTTAAATAAAAGTTGGCTTCTAAAATGGACAATGGTACACTGTTCTCTAAGCTATCTAATGAGGCAAAGAATAAAAACAGCCATTTTAGGAAATGACAGACTGATTTTTATTGTGATCCTTCAGTTGCTGAAGGTATGTGAAAATTTACTTAAAAATCTAGTTGCTAAAAAATCAGGTTGCCATTATTTTTGAACTATGCAATCCTACTTGTAATTGCTATGATAGTAAATGGACACCAATAAAACTAAGTCAGATATAATAACCTTCTTCAAATAGTATATTCCTAATTCTCAGGAAATAAAGGCATTTTCAACTATTAACATGCTCACTCGAGACTCTGGTCTACTGACATGTTCATATTTGAATTTTAGTTCCCTTACTTCATCAACCACTAAAAGAAAGCAAGAAATGAAAACATGTTTATTGTATTCAACAGAACAAGGTTATAAAGAATATAACATGAAAAAATAAAAGGATAATACAATTCAGTAGATGTAGTAATAATAATAAAGTTGGTAAAACAGAAGTGGGTTATTGCAATAGAAAAAAAAATGTTGAAAAGAAATATATACTCACTCATTCACTACAATAGCTAAAATTAAAAAGGCTAACAATACCAAGTGTTGGTGAGGATGATACATAGCTGGAACTCTCATATATTGCTGGTGGGAATGCAAAATACCTCAGCCACTCTGGAAAACAGTCTAATAGTTTTCTTATAAAACTGGACATATGTGTACCATGTGACCATGCAATCCCACTACTAGATATTTATTCAAGAGAAACTAAAACCTAGGTTCACACAAAAAAACCTGCATGCAAATGTTTCCAGCAACTTTATTCATAATCACAAAACTGGAAAGAACAAAAAAGATCATCAAGAGAGAAATGGATAACATTATATTATGGTATATATACACAGTGGAATACCACTCAGCAATAACATGGAAAAATCTACTGAGTCACACAACAACATGAATGGAATTTAAAAGCACTGTGCTACCCGAAAGAAGACAGACACAAAAGAACACACATTGTATGATTTCACTGATACAAAATTCTAAAACAAAGGCAAAATTCTAGAGAAAGAAAGAAGATCAGTGGTTGCTGGGGGCCAGGACCAGAGGATAAATGCAAGAAACTGACTTCAAACGGGTAGAAGAGACATTTTGGGGCTGATGGCTATGTTCAATATCTTGATTGTGGTGGTGGTTACACAGCTATGTATATTCATCAAAACTCACTGAATTATGTATTCAAAATTGGCAAATTTCACTGTATGTAAATTAAACCTCAGTAAAGCTGAGTTTACAAAGTAATACAAAAGGATAATTAAAATTTTATGTATAAAATTTTTATCTGTATTTGCCTTAAAAAGAAGATAATTAATGAAAGAAAACAAAAATCAACAATGTGAGGTGATAATAAATCTCATAACTATTAATAAGTCAAATCAATAAATCTAGATGATATTGTAGATAAACGGCTAAACAATACTGACCTGGCTCTATAATGGAGATATTATTATTAAGAGCTGCAAAAAATGGGGTCATGTTGGTGTGTAATGGAAAAAGCTGTTTTCGACTTGGATCCCACTCAGGAAGTTAATCATTATTTCTCTACCACAGGAAGCAAATTATAAACTTCATCACAGTAGGATGGAAGAGAACACTGACAGAGGCGGAGAATAGGATACAGGATGGAACACTCAAGTCAGAGAAAGATACAGAGCCAACAAAGAAATAGCATTATTTCGTTTAACAGCCTATATTTTGTGGAGCTTATTGAAAGATGCACATTTGAGTGGAAATCCATTAAAAGAAAAGTTATCTGAAATTAATTTTAATTAAATAAAATGAAAAGAGCAAAAACAAAAAAACTATGTGAAAAAAATCACAACACAGATTCTAAAAATAAGAAGAAACTTCTCGGCAGCAACTAGTAAGGAACAAGAGTGATGTGGAACATGCAGCCGGACTGATTAAACTTTTCCAGTTCTTTACTGTGTAAGAACAGTAAAGAACTGGAAAAGAACAGTTTTCAACATTTATCCCTTTCCTTTGAATATTCTTACACACATGTACAATAAAATACATGTAGTTCTCATTAAAGCACATGTGTCCACTTGTTCTCAAGCAATTCCTTTGTCACCAAATGCAGATTACTGGACTGATAGGTGAAGAATAGGGAAATTCTCTTCAAAAATTCTCTCTAAGCTTAAAAAAGCAGTAATATTGATCAAATGAGTATTACAGAAGTTGAGGAAAGAGAAAAAATCTGAACTGATTATACAGATTTTATAATAAAAATAAGCAAGTATATATACATGCACAGCATGTGCACCTGTGCACCCGTGTATGTGGGGGGGGGGGCGTATTTGTATTGTCCTTGCTTCTTGCGTTTTGTGCAAGTTTTTAACAAAGTTATGAAAACATTACATCTGAAAACAAATATCCTGAGCCACTAATTTTATACAGTTCTCTCCATGTTGCTTAGTTTTTAATGTCTTATAACTTATATAATGACTTGTTATAATAGATTATTATAATATTAGACTGGTAATCTGTAAGAATTTAATTCTCAATGAATGATGTCAATAGTGCAGATATGAAGTCCGAAGTAAAATTTAGTAAAATAATAACACTGTGAAATAAATGATTAGCTAACACAAGGGAAAAGACAAATGGATTCAAAGAAATACAACTGAAGAAGCTAATAAAAAGTTGGAGTAGAAAATGTGTCTACAATACAAGGGACGATACTTAACAAATTTCTATTTCCACAAAATTAGGTATGTTGAACTAAAGAAGGGAAACCCTCAAAAACAATTATTTGTAAGAAAACAGAGTCCAAGATCATCTGTTCTATGAAGAAACGGGAAATGTTTTCATCATTCAAAAAGTGTGTAAGACATATCTTACTCTTAATTAAATAGGTAAAGCACACATTTAAATTATTTATTAGACTAAAATTCAGTTCTATACAGATTAAAGGCAATAACTTTATTGATGTATTTAATATACAGCTTTTTCTGTGAACTGAAGGAATCAGAGATTTTTGCTAAGAGGAATGAAATACTGAACAAAATACCTCAATCCTGGGCAGATATACAATCCAAATATGGCTGAAAAACAGATGCATGTTTTACAGAATTTGTGTTCTATGCAATGAAAAAAAATTGGTGATAGAGATGTAAGTAAATAGATTAAGTCCTAACAATATCAAGAAACCATTACTTAATTTTCAAAAGAATGATCATTAGCAGAAGGCAACATTGTACTTTCCAAGGGAAAAAAAAAAAAAAACTGATGGCAAGCTCATCAGAGTGGCTTTCTAACCCACATCAACTCTCAGAGAAGAACCACAGACAACAGTAGAACATGTCTTACTTCATCAACTCTGCCTAAAAGTGCACGATGTTGCTCCAGGCTGGGAATTACGTGAAAAATTATTTGTGTTTCTCATCCAGTGCATTTTGGGTTTTATAACTCATGGCCCCTTCCAAATTTTTCTCCACATTTTTCACTTCCACACTTAGTGTTCTCCCAAACAAGGCATTTCCCAAACCACAATCTATAGCTATAAGATAACCATCTGTTTTCTTTCCTTTCTCAAAACCAGCAATACTCATTCCCTCTCTCACATTGTCAAAGTAGATGCTCTCCATACAAAGCACCATTCGCCTCTAAAGCAGTGTCCAAAGGGTCAATGGTATTGCTTAATAATGACATCTACCTTTCTCTCTAGTTCTTACAGAGATTGGAGGGGAAAAAAAAAATCACAGCTTTTGCTCCTGGAAAGCTGCAAATTCAATTCCTACACCTATGCATCCCCAACTACCTCTACTTACATACATTTGTTCTACCTCTACACTCATCAGTCTTGCAAATGCAACAGCGGGCATACACGGCCTTCTTCTAAAAGCAACAAGGAGATTGCCCTTTTTCAAAATTATTCTGTACTGTTCTGTGGCCACAGTAGCACTTTTCACAGTTGGGATTATTCTCCACATTGTTGCATCCAGTCAAAGCCACTCAAGAATTCCTATGGTCCCAGCAGCACTAAAAATACATAACAGCCTCCTTACAATAATGGCTGTGAATCACAGCATTCCTCGGCTGACATAAGTAGTTAAAATAGTTGGGGAAAAAAAAAGTTAAATAAAACTTTTAAAAAAGTTCAAGTCAAAAAAAAAAAAAAAAATGAAAAGGGGGTTGAAAAGGACTCCCCTACCGTCTAACAATATTAAAGTCTGTCTCAAATTTACAAACGTCCTCAGCAACATCAAATGCCGCAGCTTCAAACACACGCGCCAGCTTCAAGCCGGACAGCTTCAAATGCCGCAGCTTCAAACACGCGCGGCTGCTTCAAACGCGCCAGCTTCAAACAGCCTTGGGGCAGCCATCTTGCACACGCTCCAAGGAGCACAACCTCAGGGCCCTTAGGCGGCCACCCCATCCCAGAGGCCACACAGAGGCTTTGTTGGGGGAAAAATGGGAAGAAGAGGGAAAAAAAAAAAAAAAAGACAAAATATAATTTGCAGACGTTAAATTAGCCCGTAGAGGGAGCTCACAGAGCCCCGTAATTTCACAGTAATTGGAATCTCCTGTAATTTAAAATGTAGCCCCATCATTTGTTAGAGAGAGCCTCCAGGGGTCAAAGAGAGCGTGTCTTACTTCATACCGATCTCTGCAGGCCTATAAAATGCAATTCCATTTAGACCCCCCTTGACCGTGTGTTTTGTTATCGCAACAAAAAGATGATGATTCTTGGCTACGTGTTCTCCAAAACCAGCCTAGAAATTAAAGTGCCTCGTCTGTGTCTGCTGTTAGGGTGAATCCAACTGAATAAAGACCATAATAAGAATAAAGTTCCAACAATTAGAATTGTCATGGCAATAACCTAAATGTCCCCCATTCACGGCATTCGGTTTAGAAAGCTACGTGCTCTCTTTCAACCTTGACTAGAGATACTCTCGTGGCTATCCATTTCTCTCGCTGTCTAGAGTCCTTAAACCAGGCATGCTGCAACGTGCCTTCAGACAAAAGGATAAAACCGGAAAACGAAATGATATAATGGCAGAGAGCCTTTTCAATAAAACGTGAGAGGCACAAAATTCCAAAATTCTGTGGAAAGAAATACTGAGGAGAAGGTATATTCAAAAATAAAACATCTAACTGTGCAGTTGAAAGTGAAAATCTATTATCTGCTCCAATGAAACTAATTTTGAAAGGAAACAATGGTTTACATTTATGTAATTCCTATTTAGAAACTTGAAATTTATATAAAACTGAAATGGTTTCTGAAAACGTTTCACCTTTGAAGTAAAGTTATTTTTATCTTAGAGTAAATACAAACCAAGAATGTGAAGAAAGCTCAAAATGTAGGGCTTAATCAAGAATTTAACATACGTGGATTTTATTCTATTTGGGATAATCTATTAGGTATTAAGAAAAACATATCTACTTTGTTTACATTACTAACTGGCATGATGTATGTTTTATTACTGTTTCTCTGTAATATATCTGCTTGTTTGGGGGTTATGATTACATAACCTGCACTGTTTCCTGCAATTTGTAGTTTAAAAATATATCATAAAATTTGAGGATTTAAGTAATGTTTTAATATTACAGATACTATATCACAACTGTAAAAGGCAAACCACATATATATGGGGAATCATTTACCTGAAGGTGTGGGGCAGAGCTCAATTTCAAACCTAATGATAATCACATTTAGCCAGAAACAAACAGTATCTGAATTTTATCTGAATTTGCCTCCCTACTCAATAATCTCTTCACTGTTTTATGTATTTCCTATCTTAGAAATGCCTCACTTTTCTGATGTGGCTGACAACTAGGTCCCTGATTTCTAGCTCACATTTCAGACTCAACCAAAACAAAGTCAAAAATCTTGTAAATGTGTTTCATCAATAACAACACCACACAAACTGAGGTTTTCCTGGGCATTTAGAGCAAGATAAACTTGGGGATGCTCATGAGGTTTGGCAAGCCTTTGGGCTACCAGGAAGCTCACGCTGAACATGATGGGTAAGGGAAGACTCAAAAGGAGAATGATTAAGGGTTAAGATCTCAAAACCATGTGTGATATTACAGATGGTGAAATCATTTACTAGTAACGGCATATACTTGCCATGGAACTACAAAGACTTGTCGACTGCTCATCTCTTAAGTTCATGAAAGCCAGGGGATAACTTCATCAAATATAAGCATCCATATTCACATATTTAAGGCTATGCATTATAGAAGGCAATAAGTGATGAATTATCTTAAAGTTACTAATGATCATGAGTAGGAACAAAGAAAGTAATGCTTGTTTGTTGCTACAAGAAATAGATACCTGGGTAGTTTGTTACTTGGCAATGAGAAAGTTAGCAATCAAGGGTCTTCTTCCAATGAAAAACAAAACAAAAAGTTAGTATCGCCTCTTCATTTCTAACTTCTTGATTTAAAAAAAATTTCAAGGGTCCTAACATAATACAATTACTTTATTATAAGCCTGATTATCACCTGACATATATTCCAAAACTAAACAATATCATACAGGAAACAGAATAAGTAAGCATATTAAAGGATGGTAGTCCACCTTCTCATCCACCCTAACACTGATAAAGGATACAACCAAATTGTAGAAATTTAAAAAGGTAACACATAGGTTTCACTTTGAATTCTGACCAAGCTTGGTATATGATGGTAGAAGATAGACTAAAGGTGGCTATTGACTTTTACTCCAACAGAATAAATAAGACATTATTTCCAATATTTTTATAATAATAATAGAAAATAAAAAGTAAAACTACAATTATCTGGAATGATTTCATACTTGGATGATTTGTTTACATTTAAAAAAATTAACTTAAGGTTAATCAGTAACTTTGTGATGGCTTAATTTCCTTGCTTAAAATATTTTAAAAAACATGACTGTCCTTATTACCTACAGAGTTTCTGAACATGTTAATTGAGGCCCTTTTAGGATCCTAATACCATAAATATGATTATGATTATACAAAAGTACTCCACAGGTAGATGGATAGAAGACTAGGTTGAATGTATTTGGCTCCACGAAACTAATTTTTTCATGAATTTTTGTGCTTCTTGTTATTTTTTTAATCTCAAGTTCAGAAGCACTCACGATATTTGAGAGTTCTTGGTTGTTCATGTGTATACAAGACATACACTCTGAGAAAGACTGTAAGAACTTTGTAATATACCTCCTACACGCCATCTGTTTTGATGTCTAATCAGCCTTCTGATCATCCAATTTACAGAACAGAGAAATTAAGGTCAAAATCTTTAATATAAAACAGAAAATAAAGCCCAAAATGGACTTAGTTATCCACAAATCTGATTTTAGAAGAGCATACCTTTCTCTAAAGTAAGAATTCAATGACTGATGATACAGGGAAATTAATACAAAGATCATTGGCTGGTTACTGTACAACTTCTGACAGCATGCCGCAGGAATAACATCCTCACATAAATACATTTAGTTGGCATATCAAAAATATTTTCTGTAAGTTGCTTATGTTTGTAGACATTTAAAGGCAAATAAGAGTGGGAGAATAAATGTAAATTTTTGCAGGATAAACCATTAAAATGCATTAACATAAAGAGCTTTCCTTACTCTACCACAGGAAAATACTGAGACAAGTTTGTATAGGATCCATTAAATTATAAAAGTAATTGTTTTCTAAAACTGCCAAGCTAAAATACTCTGAACATACTTCTAACCAAAATAGAAATGATACACTTCAAACCAAAGAGCAGGGGGAATATGTCTGATAACAAATGGGATGCTTTACTCGGTGGGGGGTACATCACATGAATACGTAATATTAGACCAATTTTTCTTCCTTCCAAATTTTATGAATCTTAGACTTTTAAATCTAGTGTGGCCATATAATTTAGCATCCAAAGCTGTACGTTTTGAGAGCATAGGGGACACTAGTAGTAATTACTCCTGGCCTGGGCAAACCAGGCTGCACAGTTGCCCCAGTCATACCAGGACAATTTGAAATAGCTGTTATTTAAGAGGAGATATGGCTAACACTGGTTATATTTTAGAAAATTTGTTATTTGCGGACTTTTCTGAAAAATAAAACCTGCAGCCAATTTAACAAGCATTAAGTTATAACAGATTCTGAAGGTTGAGTCTGAGGACTTGAACTTCAGATCTACAGGAGCTGCTAGGGTTCATATGTTTCTAAACATCTTTCATCATCTGTCAGCTCCACCGTAATAAATAACTAAAGATAAAATGAAAAATCAAACATTCAGGCCTACTATGTGGCTTTATAACTTCTCACTCATAAAACAAGAAAGTAGTGCACTGGCCTAAAAAGATGCTTGTGTGTGTGTGTGTGTGTGTGTGTGTCAGTGTTATCAATGAGTGTGTGTGTGTGTGTATACACCAACTGATGGGGTATATTTTGTTATAAGTTACTCATGAGTTGAACACTCTTTTTTGGCTTAACCATTTCGGAACATCTGTCAAATGTAAGTACAAATGGAAATTGCTTAACAAACTATGCAGTAAGATAGCTACAATTTTGTTTTCCCTTTCTCAAGGGAAAATAAAATAAATTTTCCATCAGTCACGAGAGCTAGAGGGAATGATTATTCAAAATACAGTAGCACCTACATTTCTCCAAATATTCCCCAAGATATAGCATTTGTGCTGAGTTTTCAATAATTTCCTCAAGCTGTACACCTGAAAAATATATGTCTCAAGTCTGGTGTTCATAATCTGGTAGACAACCACATGTGTTCACAGCCCATATCTCTGAAACAATTATTCTCTTGGGTATGCAAATATACTGGGCTTGCAACATGTTTATTCAAAAGAGTGGGAAGAATGTTTCTTATGTGAGCATCTGCAGGTTTCCACTGGAAATCTGCATACAACAATACATTTCCCCATGAATTCATTTTTTTAAAATGACAGTTATGTATCTTTTTAAGGTTTTGCCAACAGTTAACAAAACTCAATTTGGTAACAATTTTTTTTTATCAAGGAAAGTGCACCAAAGAAACAAAATTAAAGTATATACACTAGGACATAGTACCTGGTTTATTGCTTAGATTTTTGCATGACCTAAACACACAAAAATCCAAATATCCTGGTGTTCCTAACCTACCATCTTTTTCATTTTACCCTAGCCACATGCTATTCCACTGCTGATTCTGTCTTTAGCCTCACAACTATTCATCTCTTTTCTCTTTTCATTATCAACCTGCTCACCTATCCCTGGGCATAGATAAATTTAAAACTGTTAAAAATATTTTTTTAAAACACTCAAAAGATCCATCACCACAGTAAAATATGTTAACATACATGTATTAGAAACGTTTATGTAAAATACACAACAAAGAGGATACATATATAATATTCAAGACAATAACATTAAATACTATAAACATACAGAAACTAAAGTTTATTGATTTAGTGTAATGGATATATAAATAACTAAAATGATATATACAAACAAAAAAATTCAATAAATTCCCAAAAGTTCATATCATAAGGGCATATTTTCTTTTCCTGATACATTAAAAGCAAAAAGATACGGAACTTCTGTCTCTAATAATGATGAATAATTTTATTTAGACCAAAACTTCCAATGATAAAAATTAAGATGCTAGATAAAAATATTTCAAAATCCCTTTAAACTCATTTAAGGGCTAACACATTGATCAGAAACTGCAGGCACAAACCTAAGGGAGGGGAAGAAGGAAACACAGAGATATAAATTGCACACATGAGCACCAAGCTGTTTTTACCTTGAGGGCATGTGCCAAATTTGCCAACATATGGTATGAACAGAAGGGGGAAGAAAGTCAAAGCCTAGGACCTGCCCATAGCATGGAATTTGAGAAGACACTCTCCCCACATTAATTTGGGACACAAAGGGTTGAGCACCTAATGTAAAGTGATTCATAAGCAATGCCTTGTAGGTCCTAGAAGAAAAAATGTGAGAAAAGACAGAAAAGGTAAAAAATATTCTTTGAATAAATGTTGTTCTTGGCCAGCCTTCCAGTAGATTTGCTCTCTGGTGGTTTCTAAGAACTTCACATTTCATGTTGGGTTAAGAGTGAACAAATGTAAATCATCTCGGGTAGAATGTGCCTTCTTCCTGGCCTCAAAAAATTGTATTTTTCAAGGACAAATGCAATACACAGGTCAAAGTAATTAACAAGGCACACACAGAAAGGGGCACTGTAGCAAGAACAAACAAAAAGAGCAGACAGAAATAGGTGCACATCAGTTACTGAAATTATCAGACAGAGTTTATGAAGCAACTATGTTTAAAGAAATAAAAGACATACTTGAAAATACCTATAGGGAATAGAAAACTAAAATATTTAAAGCATGAGTTAGAGTTCATCCACTAATAGCATATGACATTGTTTCAGACCAATCCTCTCACTGAAAACAACTACACAATCTGGACAAATATATTTTTAAAACATTGGTTTGAAGTCAGTGGAGAGATACCAAGGTTCTAAGGAGAAAAGGAAAACCCATCCAGGTGAATCTTGTATCTGGGACTGCTTCCATCAAGGTAATGGCAAATTACATGCAGTGTGAGAGATATATTAATGGGTGTACAAGTCTAAAAAGACAAAATTTAGAGTTCAGGAAGAGCTGCGCTGGTATGAACCTAGGCCTTCAGTGTGAATATCAAAAGTTTCATCCTAAAAGTAAGTAAAAACTGGAAATAAACCAGTCCTCACAGGTACTGAAGTCCAGATTCAAATCACTTCTATATTGCTAATGTCTCTACCCTGTCTGTCAGAAGTAAAGGTAAATGTATCTCGAGGATGAGACTGTCACTTAGAGACTCTAGACATGTTAATACAGTCATATACAATTTTCATCACTCAGTCAAATAATAGGGCATGGAAAAAAATTAAGATATAACTGAAAAGTTGTGGAAAAAAAGACTATACAAAGGATTTATAGGAAATCGAGGTAATGGACCTAATAGGCACAGAATTTAGAATTACTGTAATTAATATGTCCTCTGAGTTAAATGATAATATTGAGAATGTGGGCAGAAAACTGGTAACCTATAACTATAAAAAGGGACCAATTAGAAACTCTAGAACTAAAAATACAACTTGAAAATAAAAACTCAATAAATAGGCTTAACAAAAGTTTAGATAAAGCCAAAAGAGAGGATTGTAAACTGGAAAATAAGTTAGAAGAAAATATTAAGATTAAATTCTGAAAACAGAGATGGATAGGAAATTCAAAAAGAGCAAAAAAGACAAATGGGACATGCTGAAAATGTCAGAGTTTCAGAAGGAGAAATGAATGAGGCAGGAGAAATATTTGAAGAGATAATGGATTGGGATTGCCATATATGCATTACTAATAAGAAAAAAATATCAAATTGTACAGTTTAAATATATGCAGTTTATTGTATGTCAATTATATCTCAATAAAAGTCCTTAAAAAATAGAGAAATAATGGGTGAAATATCTGAAGAGATGATGAGTGAAAATTTTTAAAAACTGATAAAATATTACAAGAAACAGAAATAAGTCAAACCATAAAGTCCTGCAAGGACAAATAACATCATAGTACATGAATATAATGCTATTCAGAAACATATAGTATGAAAGCCATAACAGAAAGGTAAGTTTAAAAGCACCTGGGGGGAAAAAAAGCATATTATGTTCAAGAGAGAAAGAATGACAGTTATCTTTTTGATAGAAATTACGTAACCCAGAAAATATTAAAGTAAAATAGAATAGTGTCTTGAGAATTCTGATAGAAAAAAATTTACCAACCTAGGATTCTATATCCAGTGAAAATATAAGCAAAATGAAGGTATTTTCAGAAAAATAGAAACAGAGAATTTATTAACAGTAAACTCACACTTAAATTTTATTTTTAAAAATTTTTTAATTTTTAATTTAAAAAATTTTTTTGCCCACATCGCACAGCTTGCGGGATCCTAGTTCCCCGACCAGGGATTGATCCCAGGCCACAGCAGTGAAAGCACCAAGTTCTAATCACTGGACCACCAGGGAACTCCCTAAATTTTAAAGAAGGTTCTGGGATCAGAAAAATACATGTATAAAAAATGTCAGATGGGACTCAGAGAAACAAGAAGGTGTTTAGAACAATAAATAGGGCAAATACATGGATAAATCTAACTGAGCATTGTCTGGATGAACAACAATAATGCTATTTGGGGAGGTTAAAACAATTAAATACATTATAATAGTAAATGTCAGAAGAAAAAATATATGTTGTACTTTAGTGGAATAAATAAAGGACAGGGCTAACAAATTAATATGGGGGAAATTTATTTAAATAATAATAAAAACTTAAAAAGAAGGCAAAGAGATAGTGAAAAGAAATACAGAAGCAGAAAAATTAAAAAGGAAGTAGAAAACTGACAAATATAAACTCAAATATATCCAATATTACATTAAATAAAAAGTGATATACTGTCATATTAAATATGAAAAGTAAAATCCAAAATAGTTTTCTATTAAGAGTAATACTATAAACATAAGGATATAAGGTTTGAAAGCAAAAGAATGGGAAAGATATCCCATGTAAATAAACACTAAAGAAACCCACTGTAGCTATATTAATAACAGCCAAAACACACTTTAAGATCAGTGTTTTAGCTAACACATCACGTCATATAATTATCATTTCTTTTTTGTGATGAGAACATTTAAAAGCAAGTCTCTTAGCAACTTTCAAGTATATAATACAGTGTTGTTATACAGTGTTGTTGATTCAATACAATCCCTATACAAATTCCAAAGGCATTTTTCACAGAAATAAAGAAAAAAATCCTAAAGTGAGGAACCACAAAAAAAAAAACACCCCAAATAGCCAAAGCAATCCTTAGAAAAAAAGAACAAAACCGGTATCATCACACTTCCTGATTTCAAACTATATTACAAAGCTATAGTAATCAAAACAGTGTGGTACTGGCATAAAAATAGACACATAGACCAACAAAACAGAATAGACAGCCTTTGTCAAATATAAGTTGACTACATATGGGTTTATTGCAGTAACAACAACAAAAAATCCATTTTAAAAATGGGCAGAGAAACTGAATAGACATTTTTCCAAAGAAGACATACAAATGGCCAACAGAAGTATGAAAAAGTGCTCAACTTCACTAATCAGCAGGGAAATACAAATCAAAACCACAATGAGACATCATCTTACCCCTCTTAGGATGGCTATCATCAAAATGATAAGAGATAAGTGTTGCCAAGGATGTAAAGAAAAGGGAACACTTATGCACTGTTGGTGGGAATGAAAACTAGTACAAACACTATGGAAAACAGTATGCAGATTCCTCAAAAAATTTAAAAATTGGAATTACCATAATATTCAGCAATCCTCCTTCTGGGTATATAGCCAAAGAAAATAAAAACAGGATATCAAAAAGATAACTGCACTCTCGTGTTTATTGCAGCATTATTCACAATGGCCAAGATATGGAAACAACCTAATTGTCTGTCAATGGAGGAACAGGTAAATAACTGCATTTTTTAAATTCTGAAAATTGTTTTTCAGTCATTAGGAAGATAAATCCAGTTAGAAAGCCAGAGATGCAAATAGGAAACAAAGAAGAAAATGACAAATATAAGAATAAACCTAACAAAACATTATGAACACTGAGTTTATTTTTTTTTAAAGATAATAATGACTGTGTGTATGTGTGTGTGTATTTTTTAGGTTACAAGACAACAATAATAAATCATTTGGAAGGAGACAAATGAAGCTGAAGTATTTTAAAAGCCATGCATTTGGGGGAAGAAAGGAGAAGTATTAATATTAGATTTGGATAAATAAGGAGTACACATTGTAATGGTAAGATAAATACAAAAATAACTGTTTAAAGTTTTATATCTTCTAAACCAATAGAGAGAAAAATAGAATGGTAAGAAAGCATCTGTCAGTCCAATAAAAGACAAGAGAATGAAAAAAACTAAATAAACCTATAAGGGCAAATGAAAATCACATAATTTTAAACAAAAGCATAATTATTTCAATAGATATCAATGTACTGCATAATTCAGTTAAAAGATCAAAAACTCAAACTTGATTTACAACTAAATACCTAGGCTAGTATTAATTTATTACATTAAATACATATAAAAATACAGAAAAATTATAAAAGGATATAAAAATATAGCATGGGAAAATCTTTTGTAGCTATAGTAATAAAAATATAAATTTTAAGGCAAAAAGTATTTCTATAGATGAGGGTTACATCATAAATTAAAGATCAGATTCAATCAAAAAATGAAAAAAAAATCTAAATTACTATGCACTAAACATTGCTTCAAAATATATAAAGAAAAAAATAGAAGAAATAGGTGAACAACAACCATAGCGGGGGATTTTAAAAACACTTCTCTCACTATACAATAGAACAAGTAGGGAAAAAACATTAAGGATATAAGAAGATTTAAAGAAAAAAAATTAGTATATTTGAGCCTTTGGACATATATAGAGGAACTAGAGAATGCACCTTCATTTTCAAGACAGAGATTTCTAAAAATTGACTATGTGCTAAGTATGTACTAGCATCTCACAAAAAAATTCAAATATTTGAAACCACAGAGTATGTTTTTCCCAAATAAAATGTAACTGTGCTGGAAATCAACGACAAGTAATTAGACTAAAGCACACGTTTGTAAATTAAGAAATATAATTCTAAATAATTTATGCATAAAATAATCATACACAAAGAAAATCATAAAATATTTTAAATTGAATAAAATACTACATAGAAAAATCTGAGGGATGTAGCCAAAAGAATATCTAGAGGAATATTTATAATCCTAAATGCCTGTATTAGTAAAATAAAATTGCTGAAAATTATTAAGATTAGATCCATCCCAAGAACATGAAGAGAAACAACAAATTCAAAGAAAGCTGAAGGAGGAAAATAGCAAAGATAAGAGTAAATATTGAGAGAAAATACAAAGGCAAATGTGTGTCTCTAAAAAGAATAAGAATTGGATAATCCTCTGGTACAAATGATCAAGGAGAGAGAGATAAAGTATAATAAAGTGATATCAGGAGTGAAAAAAGGAATTTAACAAAAGATCCAAAAGACATTAAAAAGATAACAAGCATTGCCATAGGCAATTATGAGTTAAATTTAAAAAGAGGGGAAAAAAAAACAGTTTTCAGGCACTGGCAGCAAAGAACACGTGACTTCAATGCTTGAGAGAACAGATAGACCCAATTAAGCCCCATACTTACCCTGGTATTCCCCCTGGGCATAATTTCTAATCTACTGTTCATGAAAATGGAGTGCAACTGGTCTCACAGGGCAGAGGAAACAGAGCTGCTAAACTGACTGAAATTTGGGAAGCAGGGAACAAGAGAGGAGGAAGCAATAGACCAATAGTTTAAAAAAATATATCTTTGAGCCCTTGGCAGATCTGAGGCTTCACATGCATAGGACAAGATTCCAAGATTTCTAGCAGAGAACAGTCATGGATGGGCTGAGATCTGAACAGAGATTTCAGATGTTGCAACAAGTGGGGGAGATGCTGACATTCCACCCCAGCCAGAGGGAAAAATCCTTGGTGAACATCCAAGAGATTCTTTGGAGATTCCAGCAACACCATGCCCTAGAAGTAAGGCCTGTACTGTAGAATTAAGGGCAACACCAAATAGACACACCCTATTAAAACTTAAAATCAGACTTCCACATGATCTAGATTACTAGCTAGAAATGAAATTACTTCTCAGAACAAAACTGAATCCCCATCAGTGAAAGATAAAATTATTAAGATTCTATAATATAATTCATGATGTCAAAAATACAATTAAAAAATTGCTAAATGAGCAAGGAAGCATGAGAAAATGGCTGACAATCAAAAATAACAATTATCAGAAGCTTATCCAGAGATGATTCACATATTGAAAATAGTAGACAAGGACTTTAAAATAACTGTGACAAATATGATCAATAAAAGTGAGCAAAAATATTTTAAAATAGATGAGGGAGTCCAAGGAGGGAGGGAATAAGGGAATATGTGTATAAAAACAGATGATTGAACTTGGTGTACCCCCCAAAAAATAATAAAATAAAAAAAAATTTAAAAAAATAGATGAAAATATGATGTATTTTAACAGAGAATTACAATCTATTAAAAAAAAATGAATGTGCACCCTAGAACTACAAAATACAACATGAGAGATCAAGAACTCACTGAATTAGTTTAACAGCAGACTATGCACAGTGTAAGACAACATAAGTGAGCTAGAAGGCTGGGCAGAAGAAAACCTCTAAATTGAGTATATAAAGGAAAATAGAAACTAGAACAGGAATGTAAGAGGAATTTGGGACACAATAAACATGCACATGCTTTGTCTATCCCAGATGAACCGGAGAAAACAAGAGGGGCAATATTTGAAGAAATACTGATTAAAAGTCAGAATTTCCTGATATGATGAAAGACATCAACCCACATATTCAAGAAGCTCAATGAACCACAGCAGAATAAATGAAAGGAAAGTCATGTGAATAGTAGTCAAGCTGCTGAAAGCCAAAACCAAAAAGAATCCCAAAAGCAGTCAGAGTGTGAGGTGGGGGCAGGAGGGTGGGGTAGTATTGTTGTTCAGAGGATGACAATAGAAATGAAAGTCTACTTGTCAACACTGGCCATAAAAAACAGAAGACAATGTAATGACATTGTAATACTTTCCAAAATAAAATGCCAATCTAAAATTCTATACTCAACAAAAATTCCTTCCAAAAACAAAAAGAAAATAGACATTCTCAGAGAAATGTATTGTTAATGCGCACACACTATAAGAAACACAAAAGGAATTTCTTAAGACTGAAGGGAAATGATCCCAGATAAAAGAACAGATGTAGAAAATTTGAAATACATGATTAATGAAACTGTTCTAATGTACACATATAGAAAATTATATTTAACACTATGTAATATGCAATTTTCTCAAGTGCATAGAGAATTTTTAACACAGAGAACATATTCTGGACCATAAAGCAAGTCTCAACACACTTCAATGACTGAAGATATAAATTATATAATTTCTGATGACCTTAGAATTAAGTTAGACTCCAATATCTAAATGTTTAGAAATTAAGCAACATAATTCTACATAACTCACAATCATAGGTCCTATAGATCCACATCCTACAGACTTATATCTGTAAAACCTATAAAACCATGTTTACTAAAACTTTGCTAAGAATAAAGAGAAAATTTTAGAAGTCACATGACTCTTAGAGACATTAAATCCATAATTAAATACCTATCCACCAAAAAATTCTAATTCTGGACATTTTTCCTCAGAGTTTAATTAACCACTTATAAAGAATAACACTAAGACATCACAAATTATTTCAAGTAAGGGGAAAAAATGGCAAAGATTTCACAATGGATTTTTTTAATTATATGACATAAGAAACAAACCACAGATTTTTTAAAAATGAAAACGTTGAAGCTGCAAGATAAGAAATAAAAAGATAAGCCTGTGAATACTAATTAAAATAAAACTGGTATAGCTATCAAAATATCAGACAAAGTAGATCTTAAGATTAATGTATCTATTGCAATAACTTATTTTACAATAAAAAGTCAATCTACAGAGAATTTTTTAAATAATTCTAAATGTGTATCTGAAAAATAACACAGCTTCCAAATATAGTATACAAACCAGAAACTGACAAGACTCAAATAAGAAACAGAAAAACCTACAGTCATGATAGGAGACTTTACCACACTTCCTGCAGTAACTGATAGAACTATAAGGAAAAGAATCAATAGGAATATGAAGTATTTTAACAACATGATGATTTACTCTGCCTGACCAAATGGACATTCATAGAAAAATGTACCAAATATATAAGTACCATGAAACATTTATCAAAACTGATGACATGATGACCAATTCAGCTGATTTTAAAAGCTGGTTTATCAAGGATTAAAATTATACTTTGACTTAAGTAAAATTAAGCTAAAATCAATAACAAAAAGATAACTTGAAACACTCCCAAATTTTTGGAAACTCTCCTAAACAGTGATCAAAACAATCTAAATTTAAATATATTTTCCTGAGCCATAAATAAATATGCTACATATTGAATTTTGTGGAATGAAGCTAAAGCAATACTAGATGGACATTAAAATCTTCCATGCATGCACATACTAGATAAATTTTAAAATGTCACATCAATTATTTAATTATCTATCAAAAAAGATTGGTGGGGTGAAGCAAGTAAAACCAGAAGAATATAGAAATAACAAAACAATAAAAATAAGGGCAGAAATTAATAACATATACAAACAACTTGCAATAGAAAAAAAATCAACAAATCTGTGGTGGGCTGAATAGTGGCCTCTAAAGATACAATATCTGGGTCTTAACCCCTGCAACCTTTGAATGTTACCTCATGTGGCAAAATTATTCTGAATTATCTGGGTAAATGTAATCACAAGTGTTTCATAAGAGGAAGGCAGAGAAATATTTGACTACAAAGACAGAAGGTAATGTGACAACGAAAGCAAGATGCTATGCTTTGGGCTATGAAGATAGAGGGGAGGCCACAAACCAAGGAAGGCAAGAAATACAACACTAGAAGCTGGAAAAGGCGAGGTCATGGATTAAGCTCTACAACCTCCAGAGGGAAGGCAGTCCTGCTGGCACCATGATTCTGGCCCAGTGAAACTGATTCTGGATTTTGGGCTTCCGGAACTGTAAGAGAATACTGTTCTGTTGTCTTAAGCCAACAAGCTTGTAGTAAGTTGTTACACAGCAATAGAAAACTAATACAAAAGCCAAAATTTGAAAGAAAAATAATATAATTGGCAAACCCTGAACAAAACATTTTTAAAAATACTGAGAGTAAAAAAGAACATTACTATAGATTGTATAGATACTAAAAATATAAGAGCTTATGATCATAATTTGCCAAAAAAAAATTGAAATTTTAGGTGGAATGGAAAATTGCTTGAAAAGCACAACTTAAAAATGAACACAAGGGCTTCCTAGGTGGCGCAGTGGTTGAGAATCTGCCTGCCAATGCAGGGGACATGGGTTCAATCCCTACTCCAGGAGAATCCTACATGCCACGGAGTGGCTAAGCCCATGCACCACAACTATTGAGCCTGAGCTTTAGAGCCTGTGAGCCACAACTATTGAGCCCATGTGCTGCAACTACTGAAGCCCACGCACCTAGAGCCTGTGCTCCGCAACAAGAGAAGCCACGGCAACAAGCCTGCGCACCACAACAAAGAGTAGCCCCCACTCACCGCAACTAAAAAGAAAGCCCGCGCACAGCAAAAAAGACCCAACACAGCCAATAAAATAAATTTATAAAAAAAAAATGAACACAAGAAGAAACAGCATTTCTGCATTACTAAATCTATTGAAGAAATTGAATAATAAGTCTTTAAAACCCTTTCTACAGATAAATCTCCAGCTCAGACAGTTTTACTCTCTTTTACACTTTTAAGAAATAGCACCGATCTTATACCAATCCTTCCAGAAAAAAAGAAAACAGTTTTTGAATCCACCTTAATCTTGCTGCCAAAACCTGATGACTATGCTGTGGTCACATGGGTGTTCACTGAGTTTTAAGAATTCATTGAGCTATTGACGATTTGTACACTGTATGTGTTCTACTTTGAAAAACATTTCCCTTAAGCAAAAGAAAAATAATATTTCTTCATGATCCCTGATTTGGAAAATGTTAATTCTCATGATGCTCACTATTTTGAATTTAGTATTCCATTTATCCATCCAGTACATGTTTATACAGCATCTGAAAATCATATTGTTAGGATTTTCCCCTTGTTACTAAATATTCTCTAAAACATTTTTAATGACTGCATAATATATCAAAACATGTATGATTTTATAGTATATTTACTCTTTTTTTAAACTACTGAGCATTTGTATGGTTTACAATTTTACAGTATTGTAAATAGCACTAAGATGAATATCTTTGTATGTTAATTTCTAACGGTCCACAAAAACATACATTTGCTAGGCCTAAGGGGCATGAGCATTTTTTTCCTTATTGCTGTACAGAAAATGTGTACTGCTTTCCAGTCCCATAGACTTTCAATAGTTTTTTGATTACAACACAGTTACAGTCACAGTGTGGAATGCATTTTCTAAATACCTTCATATAGGGTTCCTAGAAAAGCATAGCCATTGTTCTTCATTGTATGAAATTAAAATTAGCCCAGATTTCCAAATTCCATCCTTGGGCTGCAAAAACATTTTAATTTATATATTTTAGATCAAGGGACAGTCATGGTACAAGTGATCCATTCTATAGAAAGCACATGGATTGTAAGGAAAGCCAAGAGCTATTTTAATCCCAGCCTTGCTGCTCGCTACCCATTTGAGTTGGTGAGTGATTTCAGCTATCTGAGCCTTAATTCCCACCTCTGTAATAAAAGATAATCATAAATACAACGCAGGTTTTCTGTGAACACTAGGTGATATATACAGAGAGCCTAGCATTGTGTCTGGAACAGTTATTATTCAATAAGTGGAGTTTTTTTTCCCTCTTCTCAATTATGGTATACTCTCAGTTATCCATAGTAATGGGTCAAACGGCATAGATAATTCTAAAATTTTATATCACACCAGGCTTTTTACTATCGATGATAAAATCTAAAGGAGCTGATTTATTTCAGCTTCTCCACCTAATTCCTGCCCTCCTAGCCAAACTGAGGAAACTGGATAACACAAATGGCAGAATCAATCTATAAATAATTAAGAGCTGCTCTTGGGTCTTATTTTATGATCAAAAATCTGAATCATTATGAAATTAAAAGCCCCTTTGCAAGTTGTGTTTTCACTTGGCCTTTAATAAGTAACTTTCAAATGTCTTGCTTTTTTAAAAAAAAGGGCCTTTAAAAATCATATCAGAGGTTAGTAAAGGGTTCCACTGAGCAATATTTTTTTTCCATGTGAGCACTATCGTTAAGACAATTATCACTGATCACCTTTTAATGATATTTCAAAACCATCTGAATATTTTTAAAAAGGTCACACAGAGCTACATAACTTATAAAGCTGAACAGCACAAACAGGACTTTTACATTTGCTCAGACATGTACCAGGTTTTAGTTCCTACAGGCTCACAGACGGTTTTCTCCTTAGCAGTTTGCCAAATGTATTTTAGAATGTCCAAAATTTAAAATGTTGATGTATGTGAACCAACTACATAATGAAAGAATCCATGCACCATTAAAATGATAATGTGAATCACTCTTCGGTTCTCTCAAATATGCTAAGTGCAAATAACCAGAGCACATGGAAGGGATCAGAAAGGTAAATAGGTATTATTGTGAGTGAAAAAGATAGGTAAACTTGCCCAGTCAACACTGACTCGTTTTTACTTTTTTTTTTTTAAGAGGATCCTTCTTTTCCTTTTTGTTGCAAATATCAAATTATGACCATGGAATATGTATAACAAGCTACAATGCAATTCCTGATTATTCAGAGCCTAATCACAGTTTGTGTTTTACCCCAGCCATTTGCTTCTACTCTTCCTGCCTGCTGCCTGCCTTTTGCCATTTCACTGCTTGTTAGTCTTTGGCCAGAGTATCCCAGAAAAAAAAAAAAAAAAAGGCAAATTAAAGAAAAAGAAAAAAAGAAGAGGTGGGGGGAGGCAGTCCAAACCATCTGAACTTCTCCCAGTTTTGTCTAAAGTTCCTGGAGGAAGAGGGAAGGTACAGGTTCATAAAAGATTCTTAGATTATCTTCAACTCTCCTTATATTTTCCCAAACCTCCACACCCACACCACTACTTCTATTAATACCGCAGAGATATTCATTTTATGGACTTCCTACCCTTCAGAAAGGAAGATGGCTATTTGTCTTCAGAAAATGAAAAAGAACCGATCATATTTCGATTTTGTTCATAAAAAGCAAGAATATTTTGTGTTCAGAATTGGTATGCTGGTCACCAACTCCAATGTGTGTGTGCGTGTGTGTGTAGGGGGTGCTTCTCCACACCAACAAGCAATTCCCCAACACCAGAGGGGTGTCTGAGAATTCAACTCAATTCTGACATATCTCCTGTGAGCTTCCATGTCCTCTCCAGGCTTGTCATTCTCTCCAAATCTCCAAGTGTTCACCAAACCAAGAAGCTCTTTGAACTCTGTCCTTAAGGGTTTCTATGGAGGCTTCATTCCATTGGTATGATTGATTAAATCATTGGCCACTGATTCAGCCTTTCTCCCTTCCATAAGTCAGGAGGTATGAGACTAAAATCACAGAGTTGTTTCCTCTGGTGACCAGCCCCCATCCTTAGGTGATCTAGGCATATTTCAAAAGCCACCTCATTAACATAACAAGACACACATTTTTCACTCTCATTATTTAAGAAATTCTAAGGGTTTTAGGGAGCTCTGTGCCAAAAACTGGATGAAGACCAAATATGTGCTGCACATTATAAATTGCAATATCACAGAGCCATAGAAGCAAATGGTCACTGTTAGTTCTGGCACAGTCACTGAAACACACTGCATATTTCTTTACTCCAGGATTCATCTTCCTCATATGAAAAAACAATTATTATTAACTACCCTATCAACCTCTCAAGAGTCATTCACAATGATTGGCTGAGTTAACCAAAGTACATGGTCTTTGAAAAAGCAACTTAAAGATCCCATGTACATGAGTAACTGTGAACAAACAAGAATTGTTTTTATCATATGAAACAATGAGAAGGGCACATGGCTTCTGCAGTATCCTTGCCAAAAATGGATAACTTTAATATAATTATTATAAAACATCAGTCACAAATTGAGGAGTATTCTACCAAACAACTGACCAGTACTGTTCAAGAATGTAAAGGTCACAGAGAAAGGAAAGACTGGGGAATTGTCACATATTGGAGGAGACTCAGACATTACAACTACCTGTGTTGTGGGATCCTGGAAAAAACAAAAGGAAAAGAATTTTAATAAAAAACTAATGGAATATGAAGTCTATAGTTTAGTCAATAGGATTACACCAATGTTAATTTCTTAGTTTTAATCCTTATACTATGGTTACGTGACACATTAAAATTTGTGAAAGCTGAGTGAAGGGTATAAAGGAATTCTCTACTACTTGTGCAACTTTTCTGTAAGTCTAAAATTATTTCAAACTAAAAGCTTTAAAAATTATTTTGAGTAATCAGGAAGTGCATCATCGCATCAATCAAGAAAGGCTGAACATCATTTTCAACTACTGAACAATTATTTTGGTATATGATATACACTAGGTAGAAATGACTTTTAAAGAATAACGCCGTCTTGTTCTTATACTACCTGACATTAAAGATCTTTGGCAATCTTATTTGTGTAATTCTAGCGAATGCTAAGATTTCACTCCAACACTTACAAATCAATGTCCTAATGCTGCTTGGCCAGGGGAACAGCATTAACTTAGTGTAGTTGCTTTTTTGGATATGAGGACAGGAATGAATTACAGCTCTGAAATCAAACCCAATAATATGTTCATTTACCTCGATTTAAAATGAAGAAAATATCAACTATTCAAGGATGAAAAAAGTATTTATCCAAATGGATGGATGGATATTCTCTGCAAAAATTTTTTAAAAATAAGTCAGTGCTACCAATATTCCTGAATATGATAAGACAAGCTACACTTTTTTTTTTTTTAAATCAATACATTGTCACACACAGTCACTATAGAGCTTATCTCATTGCCAAGATATGGGGAACAATACAATTGCTATATTTTGTCGACTCAGTTCTTTCCCATACTTGATCTCTTAAGTATGACTTTTTTAAAGATAACAGTTGTAGGCTTTGTAAAATAGAACACTGAAGAAGACATACAAAAGACATGTGACCTCAACAGCTCCATCTATTATTTGGAAGTGTATATTTTTCACAAAAGTTTTAAGGACAAGACTTTTTTCCTTATTTTTTAACCAAGTTTTATACTTGCATCATAAGTGCATTTTCCCCCTTGACTCAAACTCCGCATGAAATTTAATTTGATGGTCCCTGTAAAATATACAGCTTTATGACGATTTTACCAATTTCAGTCTTCTCACTAGATAGAAATCAAGGAATAATATCTCTACAATTTGGATGGACATAATTAAGACTTTAAGATCTCTATCATCTATTCACATATAGATTTTTAAAGAAAAATGTGATTTGTTGAGTGTAGCAGGATATCCAAAACAAGCTATGTCTTCTGAATTTTATAAGCATTTCACAAACTTTTACATTTTGAATAAATGGTTGCACACAGACACTTACATGTAGGCAACCTCACTTCCCTTCTTTCCTTATGGAAATAGAGCACCATTCTTTTGCTGGCATGCTCTGAGTTAGACATAAATCAGAATTTGTTAGTAGAAATGAATCTCTGATACTCTAATAATGGATACTACAGCAATGATCAAATTGCATTCAAATCCCTTATATGAAGAAGTTCATTTAAGACAGCAAAAGTACAGAGAGTAGGAGTTACAAGAAATGCCTAGAATTTCTCAGTAAGGCATGTTTTGGAGTCAGCACACCAGGTAAAACACCGTTCATCGAATATTTACTATGCCGTATTAAGCCAAAAGTGCCACATGTAAAGCCTTAAGTTATAAAATGCCAGTAATGAACTACATAAATCAACAAAGAACTTACTTAAATCCACATTTTTTAAAAAGTAAAATTTTCTATAGCTTAAATCTGCCCTGTGAAACATAATTGTAGCATTCACTGAGTTGAATGACAAAGGTGATCATGAAAATGTAAGATTAAAAAATAATATATCAATGATAAGAGCACAATTATGTATTAAGTGAATACTACATATCAGTGGTTACTCTGTCAGGTTCTTTAGATTCCCAAATCTTCACAATAACTTAGGCAAGTTCAGTATTACCTCCTTTTTACAAATGAAGAAAATGAGACTCTGAATTTAAGTGATTTGCCCAAGTCCACAAAACTAGCGATTGTCTGGCTTCCCAATCATTATGTTTATACTTTCACAAGATCAATCTCCCAAAAGCTTTTACTATTCTTAAGAATTCATGGGAAAAAATCCTAGGTTCCTACCAAAGCATGTCTAAACTCATGGCCTGAAATATTTCCAATTGCAAAAGTTTAGTTTAGCATCCACATTCTGAGGAAGCAAAAGATTACTTCAGATAGAAATTTCTACAGGATGCTCCTTTTACGCTTTTCCAACAGTCAAGCACATTTGCTGGTCATCTGAATTTCCCTAGACCTCCCCATGTTTGGAGTACAAATGATGCCACATTTACAGAAATGTTTAAGTATCAGTGGCTTTTTTCACTTTCCAGTTCCCTTAAAGACAAACCCAAACCTTTCTTGGTTTTCTCAGGCTCACAAGTGTTCAAAGGTACATTCATGCCCCCATGTTGTGCTGTCTGTGTCCTACATCAGAATGCTGTCCTGCTAGGCATAGTCAGGCTCCACCTTCAGTAAGCAGCCAGTCAAAGTTGCCCTGATGCCAGAAATACACTGTAGTGTGAAAAAGAATTAGAGGGCTGGAGACTGGGGAGAATGATTTTTTCCACTCTGTGATATACTCTGTAATTTCATCTCTAAATTAGTGGGTTTATTCCTAGAATCTCAAACCTCGCCTTATGAACATTATACCTTTAGGTTCTGGTTCTTAACTCCTTCCTTTCCAGACCTTAAATCTGTGCAGAGGCTTAAGGTGGGACATTCTTCCATTCCCCTTCTCCCCTATTTGTGTACTCAGCACCTCCTCAACAGTGCTGGAGAGTCCCCCTTTTTTTTGAGTTTCACACACACACACACACACACACACTCTTACACATAAACCCATTCAAATAAATTCCTAGAATGTTTACCACACACCAGTTCCATAATTAGACAAATTTTAAATTGAGGTTTCAGATCATCATGAATACCCTGCTATCTCTCTCAAACCAATAGCCCCTACTTCTCTTTCAAAATCACTGTGAACGCCTTCCTGATATCCGCCAAGCACAGTTGGTCAGTCCTGTGTCCTTTGACACTATCTATATTCTCTGTATCATCTTTTATTTGAATGACTTACTTAAGCATCTGTTTCCTTTTATAGATTCTGAGCTCCTGGAGGTTACAGACCATTTCTTACTCAACGAGCACAATGCTAGCATCCCTACCACAGTCCCTGACTTAATAAAATGAATAAATTAAACAATTCATTATAGAAACCGCTCAAGGAAATTGGTCTTGATATTCCATTTTAAAATGGTGGGCTTTGTTCATAGAGTAGTTAAAAGAAAGATTGCAATTTTGGTGCTGACCCACTCATCGAGATTTAACAGTGGCTTCTAGTTTAATATACCCTAAATGAGTTCAATTCTGTTCAGAAACACTGACTGACAACATGTCAGAATATTAGTATAAGATACAGAAACAAAAACATTAACATAAGGGCTAAGATGACTTACGGTATAACAAAAGATTAAAACAACATGCTATGGAAATACAGAGAAAGGAGTGACAATTTTTGATTCAAGAAGATTTCTCAGAAAAGGTAGGTCTTGAGCTATATTTCTGAAGCGGGGAAGAAGGACATTCTAAGGGAGGTAAAAACTGGAGCAAAAGCCCAAAGATTGATGAATATGTGGCGTAACCAAGAAACAACAAAGAGACCAAAATAGCTGCTATTTAGGGTATGTGGCTTGGGTGTGGAGAAAGAAGATGGCCTAGAAAGTGACGATAGAAATACGGGAAAGGACAATTGTGAAAAGCATTGATTAAATCATTTCTATTATTTATATACTTAGGAAGGCAAAAGGTTTTTAAGGAGAATGACCCATTATTTCAGCAAGGTAATACAGCAGTATATAGCTCTCAACCAGGATGTACATGCTGATAAACGTAATGTTAGTGACTCTATCTTTGAGGCATGTTCATCATCTATTCACCACCCCCCGCGTAGCGAATTTCAAAAAGGAGTCTCTGAGTCTCTCCTCCTCCTTAAGATCCATTTGGAAAAGTTGGTTACTTAATTCATTATTGGCTCAACCGCTTCATGCAACTCTGGAAGACAAAGTTTAACAAATCACACAGATAGGTCTTATTTGGTTCTAAATCAAATCTTTGAGATTTACCTTTCTATCTATTAAAAAGGAGAAATAATCAACAATATTCTTCAAAAAAAGTTACCATACCAAGTTTAGTAACTGCTCTCCTTTCCTTCTTTCCAAGAGCAGATGGCCACAAAAAGAATTATGAGAAAGATGTATATAGGGATTAGTCTAAGAATCTAGGTCAAAATTAATAAGCTCTAGGATAAGTCACTAGGAAAGAAAAGAAAGAAAAATACAGTCAAACTTTAGATGTGTAGCTAGAGAGATTATTCATGATTAATACTGATTATGAAAGAGAGTTGAATCTAAAATGTCTGGTTAAAATTACCAAAAGCAGAGAGAGATAAGTGTGTGAATATATTTCTACACCAGAAGATCCAGCAGGAATGAAGAAACTGCTGGATAATATTATAAAAAGGAGATATAAGAGAGAGGAAACAAACCAGGAGAGTAGCAGGAGTTTTGCAAAGGGGCTAGTAAATCATCACATGTTAGAGAAAGAGATACTCCAAGGTAAGCATTAAGAAGGCAAGTATTTGCTTTACCCAGAACTGGGATGCTGTGTGTGACTCACGGTCAGCTCACGGTCACACCACGACAGCCATAATTGCTTTTTGTGGTCAACCACTACTAATCTATTTTCTAAACTCATCCTTAACAGTCAACTCCCAAATCATAAGCCATGTTCTTACTAGGACATCTCTAGCATCATGATTATTATCATGTTAAGTGTCCCTGTGAAAATTAAATCCCAGTTTCTACTGTGTTATTCTCCTTCTTAATGACTTCAAAAAAGAATATGGAGGGGCAAGAAGATAAGTCCCTTATAAATGTTCTAACACAAATGTGTAAGTTTTCTTAACAGTCTTTGGTGGAGAAAAGGGAGATGCCAGAAAAAAATCTCTAGCTGGGCACTATTTTTTTATAAGTGCCTCTACTCACAAATCACCCATCGCTCCCCTTCTTCTGCTTAGTCCCTTGCAGCTCAAGTGTCCCCAGGTGTCACTGGAAATCTCAACACAAGTGAAAAAAGAAGCAACTCTTGTATTAGTATGAGTATAGAGCAAGTTAGAGGCTTGGTGTGACTGTTCAGTTTGGGTTAGCAAGGTCACTGAGAAAGACTAGGTCTTGCTTGGGTTGGCACCAGCTGAGCAGGCAAGCAACATAAACTATGGGTGAGAGTAGATAAGTGTTGTGCTGAGTCCCAGAGGACAGGCAACCGGATGGCTCTGCCATGAACATAACTCTAAATAGGGAACTGTGTTTGTCAGCCTTCCCCAGAGATACTGAAATTAATGTTCCATGGACAAGCCCACTGATCTGTCAGTAAAGCAGATGGAAGCCAGACTTCTCATACTCCCCTGCCTTCAGTTAAAGTTATTCTTTGGGTCAGTTAGACCAGAAACTCTGAACTTGCCACATCTCCTGCCCAAGTCCATCTGATTTCCAGGGGGAAAGAAATCTCAAAAGTAAATTAAATTGGAACCATCTTATGAATTTAAATAGAATTTCTGTGGTCTTCTACTCCATACATATATGTTCCCCTCAAAATCTCCATCTCTTTCAGCACCCCAATGCTTATTCATTATGTTTCTAGATGTGATTAGTTGCTTTAATTTTTGTAATTCATTTGTCTAGGATGCAGTAAAGTTGGAATATCCTTCTCTGAATTTCAATGCTAAAGAAAGAATATCTCCCCTTTGACTGGAATGAACTGTGCCTATACTCCATATGATGAAACTCTGAAGCGACCCTGATACTCTGAAATATAGACTTTTCTTCCTGTAACCAGATATGATCTTTCGGGACACACTAACTCTACAGCTAGAGATCATAGGAGACCTACCAATGCTGAAGACTCTACTGTTAAGCTGCACATTTGTAGATTCTTTGTCATCTCTAAGATATTGCTAAGAAATTATCTCATTGTTTGTTTTTTGTTAATCTACAGTAATCAACATCAATAAAATATTCTCTAAGATGTTTCCTGAAATTTAGTTTCATAAGTATACTTTTTAGATCTTAGGAAAGCAAATAAAGGAATAAGCACCCTTTTAGGAGACATGAGAAGATAAATAGCTTCTGATTGAGGAACAACTCCAGAAATTTCAAAAAAAGAGCATCACATAGGAATGTTAACATGAAAAAGTAATACCTAGAATTTCACACAAAGTTGTTGGATGCTCTGGCTTGACCCAAGGAAATAATTTGGAGTCCCAAGAGGAAGTTTGTCAGACTTTACACGATTGTTAGACCTCTTACTAATCTACTCTTCCAGACTGCTCTAAAATCATTTCCAACATCTTTCCTTAATCCTTCTTCACTCATACTTTCAACCCTTTCCCAGTATTCTAAATAATTCAAACCACTAATATGCTAAAATGATTTAAATATACTTTGATAGAAAGAAGATATATTATGTTGACTCATAAGAAATAGCCAGTTTACAGGTCAAAAAGTTTGAATACTGACAATTTGATATGAGACAACTGAATATATTCATTAATATATATCTGTATCAATAGATATATGGTCAAAACAGTCAAAACAGTCATTTGGTAGATCCAAATTGGTAAGTATCATGCAATTTAAAAGACTGAGGGTTTTTTTTAATATTAGTATAATTATTACTTGAAACTTATGCTCATTTATCCTTCAATAAATATAAAAGCATGGATTGCAGCAAGGTCAATTATTTGGTTGTGATATGGTACTACAGTTTTAAAAGATGTTACCATTAGAGAAGACTGGATGGAAGGTGCATGGGACCTTCTTGTACATTTTTTCTTCAATTTCCCGTGAATCTATAATGATTTAAAAATTGTTTAATGTATTATAAACACTTTCTGTACTTCACAGATATATTTTAAGTAAAATCTAAAGCAACTTTTCTTGGTAAGAATGCTTGTCCTTGCCTTTCCAATGTACAGAAATGCATTTTCACACAGGTATGTTAGATTAAAATACATGCACATTTGTGTGTCTAACCGTATGTAGAAAGAAAGGTGCTCATTATAGTTGCAATTTATTTGCATGAAAGTCATCAAGTGTTACTCTGAATGACCTATACTTTGAAAGATAAGGAGACATTTGGAGCTCAAATAAATACATGTGAGTTTATATTTCATAAAATAATAACAAAAACAATCATCATCATCATAGGAAACTAGCTACATCTAGTCAATGGTTAGCCCACTAAAAAAACCAAAAACTTTAAAGTTCAATTTGGAATTTTAAATTCCCCAATTATCAGACACAATGCCCTCTGTTCTACAGGTGACTGGAGTAAAATTTTATATTATATAAAAAATATTTTTCCTCAGTATTCAGACTATCTCATGAAATATTATATAATAATCAGTCCAAATGAAATGGTTCTAGTGTGTTTCATGTGAAAAGAAACTAAGTCTTGAAAACTTGGGGAACACATCTCAAGGAATAAGAAAGGAAACAACACCAATGACTATCTTCATGATGTGTTCATTCATACAATGAATGTCACACGCAACCTCACTGAAATCAGGCCATTTGCAAAGAATCAAAAATTTGTAACCAAAGTTATGCTTCATAAAAACTCTTAAAACTTAAGGGTTTCTCTGGTGGCACCAGTGGTTAAGAATCCGCCTGCCAATGCAGGAGACACGGGTTCTGGGCCAGGAAGAGCCTACGTGCCACGGAGCAACTAAGCCCATGCACCACAACTACTGAGCCTGCACTCTTGAGATTCTGAGCCACAACTACTGAGCCCATGCGCTGCAACTACTGAAGTCCGCCTGCACGCCTAGAGCTCGTGCTCTGCAACAAGAGAAGCCATCACAATGAGAAGCCTGCACACTGCAACAAAGAGTAGCCCCTGCTCTCCACAGCTAGAGAGAGTCCGTGTACAGCAATGAAGACCCAACACAGCCATCAATCAATCAATCGATCTTTAAAAAAACTTAAGACAAGAGACCTTAAATTTCAGCCATCATAACTCCCAGTTAGGCACATGCCTTTCCTAGTCGGTATTACCAATGGTTTTCTTGTGTGGTCTGCCAGTTATTTAGATGTCTGAGGAGAGTAATTAAAAATGTTGAAGACTCTAGTTTTTATTGTCATGTTTCTGATTATTCACAGAGGTTAAAGAATGTCCAGAATAAAAAAGTCATTTGTAATTTATTATATAGCAATAAATAAGCAGTAAAATTTACCAGCATATGACATTCAATTTCTTCAAGGACCACATTGAAAAGTTAGGGGTAGACAGCTATTATCCACTTAGCATAAACACTTTGGCAAATTGGAATAGAATCTGCTTATACTGTTCTAATCTTGTATACTCAACCTTCACTTGGAGGTCACTGGTAGCTCCAAATGAGGAAGAGGAGAATGAAAATCCCAGAGCAGAGTCCTCTAAGAGTATGACTGTATACATTACTGCCCTCCAAGGTAAACTCTCAGTCTGGTTACAGCTCTAGTAAAAAAATGTTCCATTGGAAACATTCATGAATTCAAGCTTCTAACAAATTTAATGACAACTATTTAATGAATATGAGATCATGGGAACTTCAGAAATTAAGATGTATTTCCCCAAAGTATTAAAATATTAGCCAAATGCCCAAACGGAATTTGGTGCTTTTTTTCTGATAAGACTTTCTCTAAGAACTTTCTTTCCCAGCAAATTACAAAATGCATTTTGAACTTGGAGATGTTTGTATTTTTTTCCCATTGATTGTTAATTTTGCTTATGTTCTGAAATTCACTAAATTAAAGGCAATTTACTAAAAAATTAAAAATATGTAAAACCAATTAATTTTTATAACCGAGGGGTTAAACTTTTTTTTTTTTAAGAAACATGAATCCTAGAGTCATTAAATCATTAATCCAAATTAAGCATAACAACAAAAAGTAGAATTCAGGTCTTCCAAATCCTGGTCCAGTGCTCTTCCAACTATATCACTCATATCAGTTCATTAAAAGCATGCCTAAGAGACACCAGCTAAACAAGATATCACATTTTAAAGTCAAATCCAAGTTATGATACATAGTTGAAATTTTTAAAAGCAATTTAAAGATAGTCTATAATTCAGATGTTTGACTGTAAAAAAACTATTCATATGCTACTGGATTTCACAAATATAATAAAATAGCAATAAAATAAAAATAGAAAAATCAAGATCAGGGAAAATATAAGTATAGGACCAGGGAAAATAGCAACATGAAATCCAAACTACTGTCTCTTATCTTTTATGAAACAAGGAGGTAAAGCTAAACAAACAAACAAAAAAACAAATAAGGAGAAACAAATTGATGGTCAAATTTGTCTCAGAGCTTGCCAGAATTCAAGGTTAAAAGACAAACATTATCAATTATAATTCTCATTAGCAGAAGGTCAGAGCCTAACCTCATGGAAAATGAAGTTTTTCTTAAAAGTGTATTCTAAAAGAAAAACAACAACAATAATAAATATTTATCACTTATTCATATACAGGGCCACTTAGTAGAAAATATCTTCAACAGTGTCTTTAATACAAATGCAATGATGTCATATGAATCTTACATTGGACTTTGATAAGAAGTTTAGGATTCCTATTAAAAGAGAAATTAGCGAATGTGATTCTATAAGAGACTAAGCAAGTAACTATCTATATAGCTCTCTGGTGGCCTTGGCTTGTCCCAAGGAAATAATTTAGAGTTTCTAAAGGAAGAATGGTAATGAGGTTTCATCTCCATGGACAACTCTGACCACTCTGTCATCCTAAAAAAAACTGTACTCAATTAGTCATGTCTGCCATAGTTGCAAGAAGGGGGGAAGGAACACAAATGTCATATATCTGTCATCTCTAACTAGAGCAGTGGATGGTCTGCCTATCTCATATGGTGTTCTATAAATGCTATTTACCTCATTGTGATCTGGGTTGGAGTACCAGCAATCCCATATTTTACTTTCCAATGAAGACCTACAATGATGTGGTTCTCTACAGCTTGTTGAAGGTGGATCCAAAAGCTTTCGAGATCCAGACAAGGAAGTAGTAAATTTGAAATCTCAAAGTACAACCTAGAGCATCTAACTTGGTATCATATTTTACTTGGAATCGTAATTTACTTGTAACTATATTCTTTCTCATTATACAGAAAATATTCTCTTTGTTCAAAATTTAAACAATTCAGGGGAGAAGGAAGGAAGGGAGAGATAGAAGGAGGGAAAAAGGGAGGAAGAGAGGGAGTGAGGAAGGAAGGATCCACCTGTAATTTCAATTCTCAGAGATAAACGCTTCTGAAATTCTGGAGATTTTTCTTTCAGATATATTACTTTAGGCATAATCACATATATATACACACACATAATCTTACAAAAATATGACATTATACAATTGACCCTTGAACAGTGTGACCCCATCCATATATAACTTCATAGTCAGCCCTCCATATCTGGGGTTCCAAATCTGCAGATTCAACCAATGGCAAATCATGTAGTACTGTAGTAGGTATTTACTGAAAAACATCAGTGCATGAGTCAACCCAAGCCATTCAAACCTGTGTCATTCAAGGATTAACTGTATACGCAATTTTAGCATATGTACTGTTATTTTCCTACATTCTTTTAACTGTTTATCTCCCTCCATTCCCTCAAACATCAAATAAAAAATGTTGAGAGACTACTGTGCATATTTTTCATTTAACATTTTTCTTTTTAACAGACTTTATTTTTTAGAACAATTAGAGATTTACAGAAATACTGAGAAGACAGTACAGAGAATGCCCATATACCGTACACTGTTTCCCCTATAAACATTTTGATTAGTATAATACACTGTTATGATTAATGAACCAATATTGATATATTATTAATTAAAGTCCATAGCTTATTTAAATTTAATTAGTTTTTACCTACTGCACCTTTCCTCTTCCAGAATCCCATTCATGATACCACATTACACTTAGCTGTCAGGTCTGGTCTCTTAGGCTCCCCTTGGCTGTAGTAGTTTCTCAGACTTTGTTTTTGATGACCTTAACAATTTTGAGGAGTATTGGTCAAGGAGTTTTTTTTAGGATGCTGTATTAATCTGGGTGCTTCAGAGAAACATAACCAATAGGTTGTGTGCATGTATAGAAAGAGATTTATTTTAAGAAATTGGCTTTCACTGTTATGATGACTGGCAAGTCCAGAATCTGCAGGGTGGGCCAGCAGGGAGACCTGGGGAAGATGCCAACACTGCAGCTCAAGCTGAAAAGCCAGTGTTGCAAATGAAGTTTAAAGGTGGTCTGTTACGGAATTTCCTCTTTCTTGGGAGGTCAGCCTTTCCTTCAATTCAGGCCTTCAACTGATTAGATGAGGCCCACTACTTTATGAAGGGTAACCACTTTCCTCAAAGTCTGCTGATTTAAATGTAAATCTCATCCAAAAACACCTTCACAGAAACATCCAGAATAGGCCCAGTCAGGTAGACACATATAAGTAACAATCAAAGATACCTTAAAAATGAAATATGTTTGATGTTTTTCTCATGATGAGACTGGGAGTATGAGTTATTGAGAGGAACACCACAGAGGTGACATTTTCACCATAGCATATCGAGCATGGGTACTATCAACACGATTTATGATTGTTGGTGCTGGCCTTGATCACCTGGCTGAGGTAGTGTTTGTCAGATTTTTCCACTGTGACATTACTCATTTTTTCCCCTTTCTACACTATACTCCTGTGTTTCTTTGACTTACCCTCACCAATGTTTTGGGTTTTTTGTTTTTGTCTTGAGTAATTCCTTGCTTTCTGACACTACAAGATGCTCCAGGGTCATCATCTTAGGGATATTTCCTACCTGGGTCCTAGAATCAGACATTTCACCAAGGAGCCTTAGTTCCTTTTACTAAAAAATGGTATTAGAAACCAAGATCTGGGCAGTAGGCATACTCATGGCTCCTGGGGTGGTATTTCTTATAAGCTTTCTCAGCTGACAGAGCAAACAATATAGGCATCTATATCAACCTGTACACATACACAAAGTTTTAAGTATTTCAGTATCTAACCATCTTTCTCTACATTAAGCTAACCATAAGTTCACACTTGTATCTTCAACTCTAATTCGTTACCATATAAGTTATTCTAGCTTCCTCCTTTTGCTTATTTGTAAATTCCCACTCCAACAATAAGAAACCAGGCTTGTACCATCTGCCATCCATTTACTTAATTGTTCCATTCCAGTGTGCATGCAGAGCAATATCAGAATTGTCAACCCATACTCCCATGGGAAACAACTTTATCAGCTAAAGTACTTAGATGCAGTTTCATTTGCCTTTAGACTTACAGTATCCACTTACTTTATGAATCTGCCTCAGTTTGTTTATTCATGTATTTGATAAAGATACAAAAATAAACTCCATTTATTTTATTTGATAAATAAATGATCATGTAAAACTTGGCAAGTAGAGTGACTCTTTAGGTTCAAGGTTTACAATAGTTTAAATGTTACATATTTTTATAATTTTAAGAATGACTCAAAGTTCCTATGTATTATAAGTCAAAATGGCTGCAAAGCAATTAAAATGTTATAAATAGGACTGTGTACTAAACAACTAGATTTCGTTTTTCAGTTATGGTATATTTTAGAGAAGATGGCTTTGCTGACCCTGAGCTCACTGATATGCTCATATAATACGGGTAGAACAATAGTCTTTATATATGGAAAGTGTCAGGAAATATTTCCCCCTTTCTTCATTACTTTGATATCTTGGCTTGAGTCTATGATCCCAGTACTTTTTGAACAAAGAAACAGGGAACCAGACCCACTTTAACAAAGGGTGGTTTTTAATATATTTACAAATATACAAAGAAATACAAGGCAGTTCAATGATGGTCAAAGCTCACATAAGGAGAGTGTCTGAGTGCGATGGCAATGTGGTCCCAGTGGGGATCTAAGCTCTCAGGAGGAGGACTCTTAAGTAGATAGTAGCTTCTTTAAATCGGGAGATTAGCCACATTCATGTAGATTGAGTAATAAGAAAATATTTTGAGGATAATGAGAGCTAGGTTTCTCTATTTTAAAGAAACTTTCCTTTTGTAATTAATGAGTATTCTGTAGATAAGTACTTTGAGACTATGTAAAATCTCATTCCTCATTACACTTGCTCCCATTGGTTTTAGCATGTATTCTTGTTTCTTGCCTGTACTAATTATAAATTTGATGGTTGCCAAACGGTGACCTTCTAATTCTACATCTTCCACATGTATTAGTTCACAGTCTACTCATAGAAAGATCTTTCTCTTCTCCTTCTTCATTACTCATGTATTAAATTTTACCAGTGTGGCCTCAAATATTTGTTTTATTCAAATGGTTATAATCTCTTTTTATAATTGTTTTCCATATGCCAAATATCTCATATTTAGCCAACAGGAACTTCTTCAAGCTTCATCTTGTATCTTTTTAAAATATATTCACTGTGTTTTAAGTATCTCCATACTTTCTGATTGAAACAGTTATTTCAGGCTCATCTTCTTCATTCCCTGCCCTGACTCTAGAACCAGCCATTTCTTTCTCCTGTGAGCCTGGTTACTATTAGTGGGCAGTGGTATTTAGAATGCAAATTTTGCTCATCGTTTGAGGTGTCACAGAGCTAAGAATATACTTATGCTGTATATAAATACATACACATACACATATGTACACACATATTTACATCTTAATTTATATTTCAAACTATCTAATTGAAAACTAAGAATTCACAGCAATACTTCTAAATCCAATTCAATATCAAAGGGTTCCTTTTAACTTTCCTCCATTCCATAGTTGTTCCTTGTTTCTCTGACACTGAGAAACCTGGCCATCGTATCCTCAAAATATTTTTTTTCAATATACATGAATGTAGTCAATAGTATGACTCCACCTTAACTAAATGATCAACATAAAAGTCACCAGTAGTGGGTCAAAATGATAACCTGTGACACCAGAAACAATGTAAAGAGGAGACCACAGCATCACTTTCATAGGGGTATTCAAGCTCAAAATGTATAACCTGGGTCTAATCAGTTTGTACCAACCCAAATTTAAAGACAGTTTACAAAACACCTGACCTGCAATCCTCAAAAATATAGAAAACATGAAAGTTAAGGAAAGACTGAAGAACTATCCAAGTTGAAGGAGACTAGGAAAAACATAACAATGGGATGCAATAGATGATCCTACGTTGGATGCTTCTGCTATATAGGAAATTATTGAGACAATGGGCAAAATTTAAATGGGGCCTCTGAGTAAAATACAATATTGGAGTTCTTCATATTATTCTTACAACCTTTCTGTATGTTTTAAGTTGCTTTAAAAATATTTCAATAATATTTTAACTTGAATGCATAGTTTAGTGTGTAATATACAGCACAGTATGGTGTATTAAAGCTAATAAACACGTTGTAGAAGATACAAAGGTAAAGCTAGTAGCTCCAACAGGAAGAAAATGGATTTAAAATATTTATAAAACAAAAAAATAAAGTTAGAACTAAAAGAAAAAACACTGAATTTAATAAAAATTAAAATGTTTCTACTTTGCCATTAAATTGGGAAATTGTTCTCACTTTACCTTCATGTTAAACAATATAATGTCTACCCCAGACTCCAAATTTTGATCTCTTACATCAATTTCAATATAACAAAGTTGGACAGTAATTAATTCCATGGATGGATATGAAAACTCAAGATATGCCTGGAAAGTTTTATTTCAATATATTAAGGAAGCTACTAAATATGTTTACTATTGGTGTTAAAAAGAATAAACTATCTTAAAGGACTTTCCATTTCCAATTTTTGATAGACTGAGTATTTGAATAAAATAGAAGTATACTCAACTGGAGGAAGTTGAGTCTATAAAAACCATAAATACAGCTGATTCACTTTGGTGTACAGCAAAAACTGGCACAACAGTGTAAAGCAATTATATTCCAATAAAGAGCTTCAAAAAAAAATAAAAACCCGTTAGTCTACAATGTTACATAAAAAAGTTATCAAATAGAAAAATGCTTGCTAACTGAAAGGCAAACCTACCCATCTAAAGGAAATTATATGCTCAATTACCTAAAATATAAATTAATGACTCATAACTTCAATGCATCACACTAAATCACAAAGGTCAGGACACAGACAGTGGAAGCAAATTTGTTATCATGGTTTTGGACAATAAGAAGACCAAAACAGGATAGAAAGTCCAGAAGTACAGTCATAGGTATACAGACACTGGTTTCCTACAAAAATATCATTGCAATGTACTGGGGGGAAAAAGCTTCATCAATTGATCCATGGGGAAAAATGACCTTTGGTCCCTAACTTACAACATAAACAAAGATCCATTCCATTGGGAATTGGGAATTCCTAATAGGGAATGTTAATAGAAAATATGCTTGTTAACATACTTATTAATATTTTAGCTTAATTGAAAAGTTTAAACACAAAAGGTAAATTTTAAAAAAACCTATAATAAGATACAGGAGAATATCTTATGATCTTAACATGGATAATATTTCTTCAGCAAGGTACAAAAAGCACTAATCATAAAGAAAAATATCAATTCAATCAAACATCAGTAAATTAAGAATTTTTTATCAAAAACATCAAATGTCAAAGGCAAAACACAGAACAGGAAAAGATATTTGCAACACATATATTTGACAAAGGAGTCCTATCCAGAATCTATAAATACCTTCTACAAATCAAGAAAATTACCGGAAACAACCCAAAATAGCAGAATACACACTCTTTTCAAGTGCACATGAAATATTGTCCAGGATAATCACATACTAGGCCACAAAATGCAGTCTCAATAAGGTTAAAAAAACTGAAATCATATCAAGCACCTTTTCTGACCACAACAGTATTCAACTAGAATTTAGTTAAAAAAAAAAAAAGAAAAAAGAAAAAAAAACTGGAATAAACAAACAGGTGGAGTCTGAACAAGATGCTACTAAACAACAAATGAGTCACTGATGAAATCAAAGAGGAAATAAAAAAATACCTGAAGACAAATGAAATGGAAACACAATGTTCCAAAACGTCTGGGGCACAGCAAAAGCAGTTTTAAAAGTGAAGTTTATAGCCATACAGGAAACAAGAAAATTCTCAAAGAAACAACCTAAACTTACACCTAAAGGATCTAGTAAAAGAAGAACAAAACCAAATCCAAAATTAGTAGAAGGAAGGAAATAATAAAGATCAGAACCAAAATAAATAAAATAAAGATTTAAAAATAGAAAAGATCAATGAAACTAAAAGACTTTTTTTGAAAAGATAAATACAATTGATAAACCTTTAGCCAGACTCATCAAGAAAAAAAGAGAGGGCCCAAATGAATAAGATCAGAAATGAAAGAGAAGTTACAAGTGACACCAGAGAAATACAAAGGATCATAAGAGATTTCTATCAACAATTCTATGCCAACAAATTGGACAACTGAGAAGAAATGGATAAATTCCCAGAAATGTACAATCTTCCAAGACTGAATCAGGAGAAAAATAGAAAATCTGAAGAGACCCACTACCAGTTATGAAACTGAAACAGCAATTTTAAAAATTCAACAAACAGAAGTCCAGGATCAGAGAGCTTCACAGGTGAACTCTACCAAATTTAAAGAAGAGTTAACAACTATTTTCTCAAACTATCCCAAAAAATTAAAGAGGAAGGAATACTTCCCAACTCATTCTACAATGTCAGCATCACTCTGATTCCAAAACCAGACAAAGACACGACAAAAAAAGAGAAAATTCTAGGCCAATATCACTTAAGAATAGAGATGTAAAAATCCTCAACACAATATCAGCAACCTAATTCAATAATACATTAAAAGGATCGTATATCATGATCAAGTAGTATTTATCCCAGGCAAACAAGAACAGTTCAGATCCACAAATCAATCAATATCATACATCACTTTAACAAATTGAAGAATAAAAATTATATGATCATCTCAATAAATGCATAAAAAGCTTTTGACAAAATTCAACATCAGTGTGTGATAAAAACTCTACAAAGTGGGAAGAGAGAGAATACCACATCATAACAAAGGCCATATCTGACAAACCCTCCGACAACATCATACTCTACGGTGAAAAGCTGACAAACATTTCCTCTAATATCAGAAACAAGACAAAGATGTCCACTCTTGCCAATTATATTTAACAAAGAATTGGAAGTCCTAGCCACAGCAATCAGACAAGAAAAAGAAATAAAAGGAATCCAAATGGTAAAGGAAGAAGTAAAATTGTCACTTTTTGCAGATGAAATGATGTTATACTTAGGAAATTCTAAAGACTCCATCAGAAAACTATTAGAAATAATAAATGAATTCAGTAAATTTTCAGGATACAAAATTAATACACAGAAATCTGTTGTGTTTCTATACACTGACAAACAAGCTATCAGAAAGAGAAATTAAGAAAACAATCCTCCTTATAATTACATCAAAAAGAATAAAATACATAGGAATAGACCTAACCAAGAGGGTAAAAGGCCTATATTCTAAAAACTATAAGACACTGATGAAAGAAATTGAAAATGACACAAACAAATGGAAAGATATACCATGCTCACAGAAGAGAAGAATTAATATTATTAAAATATGCATGCTATTCAAGGCAATTTACAGATTCAGTGCAATTCCTATCAAAATACCAATAGCATTTGTCACAGAACTAGAATAATCCTAAAATTTGCATGGAACCTCAAAAGACCCCATATAACCAAAGAAATCTTGAGAAAGAACAACAAAGCTAGAGGTATTACATTGCCTAACGTCAAGCTATAATACAAAGTTACAGTCATCAAAATAGTGTGGTGGCACAAAAACAAACACACAGATCAAAGGAACAGAATAGAGCCTAGAAATAAACCCATTCTTATATGGTTAGTTAACGTATCACAAAGTCGGCAAGAATACACAATGAAGAAAAGACAGCCTCTTCAATAAATGACAGTGAAAAAAGTGGACAGCTACATGCAAAAGAATGAACCTGGACCACTTTCTCACATCATATGAAAATAAACTGAAAATGGATTAATGAATTTAATGTGAGACCTGACACCTTAAAACTCCTAGAAAAGTAGCATAGACATATATATACTACCAACTGTAAAACAGCTAGTGGGAAGTTGCTGTATAACAAAGGGAAATCAACTCAATGATGGGTGATGCCTTAGAGGGCCGGGACGGAGAGGGTGGAGGGGAGTCACAGGAGGGAGCAGATATGGGGATATGTGTATAAATACAGCTTATTCACTGTGGTGTACCTTATAAGCTGGTACAAGAGTGTAAAGCAATTATATTCCAATAAAGAGCTTAAAAAATATCCAAAATATTAAAAACAGGATAAAATTAAAAAAAAAAACATAAGCAGTACGCTCTTTGACATTGCTCTTAGCAATTTTTTGGATCTGTCTCCTCAGACACTCCTCAGACAAGAGAAACAAAAGCAAGAATGAATAAATGGGACATCAAATAAATGAATAAAAAACCTTTGTACAACAAAGAAAACAATCAACAAAATGAAGAGTGAGCCTACTGAACAGGACAAGATATTTGCAAACAATATATCCAATAAGGGGTTAATATCCAAACTATATAAGGAACTCATATAACTCAATGTTTAAAAAACAAATCCAATTAAAAAATAGGTATAGGACCTAAATAGACATTTTTCCAATGAAGACATGCAGATGGGGAACAGACACACGAAAAGAAGCTCAACATCACTAAACATCAGGGAAATGCAAATCAAAACCACAATGAGATATCACCTCATACCCGTCAGAATAGCTATCATCAAAAGACAACAAATACATGTGGGAAAAGATGTGGGGAAATGGAAACCCTTCTGCACTGTTGGTGAGACTATAAATTGGTACAACCACCATGGAAAACAGGATGAAGTTCCTCAAAAAACTAAAAATATAACTACCATATGATCCAGCAATTTCATTTCTGGTTATTTACCCAAAGAAAACAAAAAACACAAAATCAAAAAGATATATGCACCCCTATGTCCTAATTTACAACAGCCAAGCTATGGAAGCAACATAAGTGTCCACTGATAGATGAATGGATAAAGAAGATGTGGACTATATATGCAGTGGAATATTACTCAGCCATAAAAAGAACAAAATCTTGTCATTTGCAACAACATGGGTGGACCTAGAGGGTATTTTGCTAAATGAAATAAGTCAGACAGAGAAAGACAAATACTGTATGATCTAACTTGCATCTGAAATCTTAAAAAAAAAAAAAGAAAAAGAAAAAAAAGAAAACAGACTCATAAATACAGAGAAAAAAAGAGTGGTCACCAGAGGGGAGAAGTGGGGGGGATGGGCAAAATAGGTACAGGGAATTAAGAGGTACAAACTTCCAGTTAGGAAATACATAGTCAAAGGGATGTAATTACAGCACAAGTGATATGGTCAATAACACTGTAATAACTGTGTATGGAGACATCTGGTTACTAGACCTATCATGGTGATCATTTTGTAATGTATTTAACTATCAAATCACCACGTAGTACATCTGAAACTAACAGAATTTTGTTTGCCAACTATATTTCAATTTTAATAAGAAAGAAATTTACAGAAAATAAAGAAATGGACAAAAGGCCTGAAAAGGTACTGCACAGAAGTGTTTGTCCAACTGGCTATGAAGAAAATAAAAGGGTATTCAAAATGATTAGTTATCAGAGAAATGTCAATTAAAGCCAAAATGCTATACAATTACACACCTATGAAAATGGCTAAAATCAAAAGGATTAGCAATATCAAGGGTTGACACGTATGCTAAACAGTTGGAACTCTCAAGAACAGCTGACGGTTACATGAATACATTCAATTTATGAAAATCCCTTGAACTATGTATTTAAGATTTATGTATTCTAGCATATAAATAGTTATACTTAATTATAAAGGCTTATAACAATTATTTATCCATTCTAAAGTGATTATGTTTTTTCATATTAATATTTCCCATCCAAAGCATCATATATACTTCCATGTGTTCCAAAGTTGTTTTGTGATGAAGATTTTTTTCTTTCCCACAAAGGCCCTATATATTACTTACAATATTAATTTAATACAGGACACTTGCCTGAGTGGAAGATTGTCACCCCACCACGAGATGTGCTGTGAGGAGCAACATGCAACTTTAATTAATCAAATTGGTCTTCTCCTCACTTTTTCAATTTTATGCAAAAAGTATTATAAATAACATGTAAATTTCTCACTTGAGACAATGAACAAATTTTAAGATGGCGTAAAAGCTGATAAAGTCCTCAATTCAGAAAACATCAATACAACTCTGATGTAATTAAATGAATTTCAAAATAGATTTAAAGCAATTAGATTGCTCGTAAACTTGATAAACAGCATTATAAATTTCTGGAAATGACTATGGGGGAGCTAATTAATTTTAGACAATGTAGAAGCTCAAAAATATAAAGAAAATCACCTGAGTAAGCTCCATCATGTTAAAACAGTAACTCTTAAATGACAGTGCTATTCATGTCCAACTCTAATAAACATTGAGAGGGGAAGGAATAGAAGAGAGCTGAAGCAGCTGAATCTGACCTTGTTGTACTGGGGGTGGAAATGTGAAAAGAGATAACATATTCAGCTTAAATAAGTGGTACACACATAAACACTATTTAAACAAGAACTTAAATTCCCCAAAGATATTTTATTAATATAAACATTACTAGAATGCTATAGACAAATATGGAAATCAAACATGCAATAATTTTTAATTCAAATAATTTTTTAATCAAAGGAAAAAATGCCATGTATTTCAAAGCAAACAACTTCCTACCAAAATTTAGCAGAGTCTATATATTCTATGAAGCATTATAACTGAGACCAGTTCAAGAAACAGGCGATGTCACTGGGAGCTCCTCAAGGGCAAAGACCCAGTGCACATGGTAGCATATGGCACACACTAGCTGCCCAATTAACGTTCACTGAGTGAGTAAAGTTGGGATCATGAGAAAACAACTAAAAAAGCTATGCTGGAGATGAGAAAGTGTCTTATACTGGGCAAGTTTACTACTTCCTTTATTAGGCTGGAGTCCTTCCACTACTTAGGCTGCCTCCTCTCTAACTCTGCTCTTAAGAGCTGGAAATCAAGCCAAAACATAAAATATTGGCAAACTAATCACTCAGTTCAGAGTGAATTTTAAACATTTGTAAAAAATTGATTTCCTTCAAATAACGACATAGAGCCGAATGTGTACCCTTCCTCACAGACAAATAGGTGCCTGTTAAAAGATCATGCATAGTTTGACCAGGTTTTGATTTTAAAAATCTATAATATCAGAGTTAGAGGCCTAAGGTCTGCTTTAACATCTAGGGCTCCAAACCCCCTTTCTTTATAGTTTGTCAGATGTTCATGTAGGAAACTTACTACGTGGAATAAAATAGGAGAAAACATCCAGCAGGAGCTAGTTCTCATGAAAATGCCTCAAATACCATTAACGGATTTATTGCACTAATCCTATAAACTGATTTGGGATTAGCTTTCTGGAAGGTCAACAGGGCAGATTTATATCCCAGTTGAAAGCTTCAAGCTAGGAATCCATTTGGACATACTCTGTTCTTTCATTCCTTTTGTAGGCCAGAGATGCTTAAACTTGGATCAGTGAGAATCTAGAAGAGTTGCCTTGAGTCCATGTCTCCTCCACTTGCTCTTATCTTCAAACAAAAGCCACCTCCAGGAGCCCTGGTGAGCTCTGGAGATGAAGTCAGGCCATGATAGTGGCCTAAACATTCAAGACACAATCTGCCAGGATAATTAAAGTATGTGTTTCTTTTAAGGACATGTACTCATTCTAGGAACCAGAAAATTTGAAAAATATGAAAGTTTCAAACTTTTCATAGTAGTATAAGGTGGTGAACTCAGACATCTCACATGTGGAAAAAGCAAAGAGTCTCTGCAGTATTGTGGTCAACAGGCTGCATGTTTTTATACATATATGTTCAAAAATACCAACTTGTACATTTTGCTCTTATATTTTCATCTTCCTGAGTCTGAAAGATTCCTGGTTTTTAAGACACTTCTATGAAAATTTAAAAATATCACTTGAATAGCAAATTTAACACCCCTGACAGCTAACTTGCAGGTATCATATCAGAATGCCACAGAAATAGGACATCAAAGCATGGTGTGTTATGTCAAGAACAAGGAAGACAAGGGGCTGGAATAAACTTGTTGTCTATATAGATTGGAAGATAAGGTCTAACTTTTTTCTCTCCTTTACTTGAACCTAAAGTCATGTTAACGTTGACCCCAGTGAAAAGCTGGTCCCAAGTACACTAATCTAGACATAAGCAAACAACTTTCAAAACTGGTCTTTTCCATGTTCCGCCCCCCTTCTGACATCTAACCCTAATGACTGCTCCATTAGGACAATAAGAAACAGCCCTATCTTGCTGCTTAATAGTACATATTTGTTTATAAAAGAAAAATAAGGAATTCAACCCCTTATTTTACCTATTAGCTTTTCATTCCTTATTTTTCAAACTCTACTAATAAGAAGGCTGATGAATAGGGACTTCATAGGTGGCTATGGTTAAGAATCCGCCTGACAATGCAGGGGACACTGGTTCGATCCCTGGTCCAGGAAGATCCCATATGCTGCAGAGCAACTAAGCCCATGCGCCACAACTATTGAGCCTGTGCTCTAGGGCCTGTGAGCCACAACTATTGAGCCTGTGCTCTAGGGCCTGTGAGCCACAACTATTGAGCCTGTGTGCCGCAACTACTGAAGGCCACGCACCTACAGCCTGTGCTCCACAACAAGAGAAGACACCGCAATGAGGAGCCCGCACACTGCAATGAAGAGTAGCCTCTGCTCGCCGCAACTAGAGAAAGCCTGTGTGCAGCAATGAAGACACAACACAGTCAGTAAATAAATAAATAAATAAATAAATAAATAAATTTATATTAAAAAAAAGCCAGCTCTCAAGACTAGAAATATTAAAAAAGAAAAAAAGGAAGGCTGATGCATATTAACCACTTGAAGAACTATTTTTAACCTATTATTTGCTCTCGATACTCAAAATCTGGATATTCTGAATTAAAGTACGAAAGAAAACCAATCAGTAAAGCTATTGTCTCAGTGACCTCAGAAACAAAATAAAACACCGTCTCTACACTTCAGCACTCACGGTTCATGCATTTGTGCCATGCAAAATAATTTTAACAGAGAATTTTATGGTAAGCCAAAAGCAGCTAGAAATAGAGATGGGGAAGGCGGCCAAGAATAGAAACATAAAAATGTAACCTATGATTTTGACCTTAGAAACACGTAAAAACTAAGCTAGGCAGCCACAGGACAGTTTTGTGTAGGATTATTTTTACGGCCGTGATGAATTAGTACACCAAATATTCAAGTACGTCTCTACATCTTCAATTAAACATTTTGGAGCCCAATCTCCTATTTATAAAAGTAAGTTTTTGATATTTACAGTGCTTAATATTTACTTGGGTTAAAAATATTTAACCTAAGTTAAATTATTTTTATAATTATATTTTAATACATGATAACATTCTTATATTACTTACTATAAAGTATTTTTAGATTTTAAACAATAATCAAAAATAAAAATTAAATGTTGGCTGACATAAGTTTAGGAGTCACAATTCCGTGACTATTATAAATCCATTCATAGTTGATATGGAAAATGTTCACTTACTATAGTGTTTGATTATTTAAAACAAGGGTCAGGAAACTATGGGTCATGGGCCAAAATCCAGCCTGTGGCCTGTTTTTGTATGGCCTGTGGGATAAGAATGGTTTTTACATCCTGAAAGAGGAAGGAGGAAAAGGTAAAGGAGGAGAAAGACGAGCAGGAGGAGGAAGAGGGGGAAAAAAAAGGAGGCAGAGATTGTATGCAGTCCACAAAGCCTAAAATATTTACAGAATAATGTCCTTTACAGAAAATGTAAATGTACCCAAAAAGGTACCAACCTAGATTATCACCTTCACCCAATAATCCAGAAGAAAAACAAATCTCTGTGCTAATAACTATGAACATAACATATCCATTTAATGTTATATGTTTACATAATACATATGTAATCTATGTTTTCAGGGCTTTCCCATCATTATGTTTAATAATAAAATGAAGCAGAAAGAATTCTGAGACCAAGAGAATAGCAAAGAAAAAAGGAAGAAAGTTGAATAAGCAAAGAGCATATTTGGGAAAGTCTCCACTTGTGCTCTCTCACATAAATTTGTCAGTCCGTGAATTTGTGAATGATCAGTTCCTGAGGTCCCTACTAAGTCTCCACCATTCACCTAGCTGGATCAGAATGGTGCCGGAGAATGTGGCAACAGTCAGACATGCCTGGACTCAGTCACTCGCTGCCTTTCTGCTCCAAAGTCTTCTACTGGAACATCTGGTTTCAATAACTTAAGCATGAGGCCTAAAGCCTCTTGCCAGCAAGAGCATCTGCAGTCAACCCTAGCTTTTCCCAGCCCTTTGTTTAGTAGTATGTTAAACCTCTGAACCTGTCTTTAGAGAACTTCTATTCTTTGTAACTCTATTCAAAGCCAGATAAATTCACTTTCAGCTGCAAGCTGGTGAGGCAGCAGTGTCATCCAATAGCTTGCCAGGTTAATCCCACAGATCTCATCTCTATGGACTGGTGAGCAATGTTCCAATGTTTAGTTCTTTTACTGAAAGGTAGCCATTTGAATTCAAGGGAATCTAAGTTATTACTTATGCTTCTTAAATTACTAGCTTATTGTCCCTTTTCTTTTGCTAAAGCATATCTTAAAGTAACTTATCTCTCACTCTGGGGCCCAAGATTCAAATCCAATTCAAGTCACCATATGTATTACCCCTGACAGTTTACAGTCCAGATTCAAGAGATCACAGAGATGTTTGGGACTCAAAGTCCCCCCACATTATCAATGTTGATTTGCCTGTAAGCTTGCTGGAGAGGCATGAAACCAAAGTTATGCTAAAGCGATGGATAATGGGAAACTGGCCACTAAGTAAAAGTTTAAATATACCAGTATGGACAAGTTTGTAGATCTGTAGTTGCTGTTGATTAGTGGAACTTGTAGGCTCTGCCAATAATTCACTTGGGGTATCAAAAATACCACGTTAAAGATATTTTAGATATCCACCCGACTCAGCATAACAAAGATGTCTTTTCTAAAACTTTTTTAGTTGATCTTTATTCATCCAAGAACTAGGCATAATGAAGAGTAATAAGGATGCTTGGTTGGAAATATATCTCTAAACCTTTTAAACATAATATTTTATGCATATACTATTTTATCAAATTTTTTCACACTGAATTTCTGACAAGCAACATATTCAATAAGTTGTTATGTATCTTCTATATGCAAGTCACATAGATATACAGAAATTTCAAAAATGAATATGACATTACACTGTTATTAGTAGATTTAAAATGTAATAGGCCAAATTATATATGAGCACAACTATATACAATAGAAACAATAAAACTAGTAGCTTAAAGTTGATACAAAATTCTATAATGGGTCTGAAAATAAATCAGATTTTAGATAGGAATAGAATAGGAAATCCTTCACAGAAATGTGAAATCTGTGCTAAGGCCTGATAGACCAGTAATATTTAATAATAAAATAAAGCAGAAAGAATTCTTAGACCAAGATAATACCAAAAAAAAAAAAAAAAAAGGAAGAAAGTTGAATAAGCAAAGAGCATATTTGGGAAAGCCTACTTGACTACAACACTGGAAATGTTAGATAAAGAAAAAAGGGATCGAATCAATATGGAAGCTTGAATGACTAAGGAGCTTAGAAATTGCTCAGCGGCCAATAGGAGATCGCTAAAGTTTTCTCATAAGGTAAAGATATTATTTCTTCAAAATATTTGCTGGGTTCTTCCTCTGCATCAGGGCAGACACAGCCCATGAATGTAAGGATCTTGTGGTCTAATGGAAAAACAGGAAAAAACAAATACAATGTAAGGTGATATTTATTATAGAAGTTGGCAGAAATTGTCTTCAATAAAATAAATCTGAAAACAACTAATTAATTATGCAGAGACAGATAAAAGGGAGAGAGGCTACAGCAATGAGAAGCAGTGAGGTGCCCTGGAGAGGCATCCAAAGTTTGGAACTCGATAACTCTAGATCTGAATTGCAGCACAACCACTTCCTAGCCGTGTAACTTTGAAAAATTTGCTTAACCTTCCTTAGGTTGATTTCCACAACTATAGGGTGAGTTAATAGTGCTTACCTCCTAGGGACTTGTGACCATTAAATGAGATAACGCATGAAAAGCACTTGGCATTAAGTAGGCAATCAGCAGTGGTAGTTATTATTTCAAGTTCCCAGGTGAAAGGTAATGAAAGCAACAGTAGGGTGCTGGCAATGAGAACATAAAGGAAAGAGTGGAAGGAAAGTGCGCTGGAAAAGCACACTCTATAGCAGTGGATCTCAGACCAGGTTGAGCCTATTTTAAACAGCACGTGTTTCCTTGTCTCATTCAAATAGATTCTGATTCAAGGAGGAAAGGGAGAGACAAATCAATTGATTCTTGCTTAACAGTCCAGCTTTTGAGAAACACTATCCTACAGGATGTGGTCATTAGCTGGATGCAGGGGAAAAATAAAATAATTCAAAGATGCTCAGAGCAGGTGTTAATAATCCAAAGATAGTGATTCCTCAAAATGCTAAGGGACAGAATTCAAAGAGTTTAGGAAGCACCTGTGGATATATGTTTGTATGAATGTTTGCTGAGAAGAAAATCCACAGTCTTTATCAGATGCTCAAAGGGACTTCTATCCCAAAAAGTTTTGTTTCAGGATTTAGAGATTGTGGTATAATCGGGATAACATTTAGCAATAGAAATAGAAAACTCAGAACAACTCACTCTGGGATACATCCTGCTGGCAATTAATTATGTGACCAGGTATGAAGTATAGACTCTGTTCTGGAAAGTAAATTTAGGAGGCATCTGTGGAAGGAGGAGGAGGAGGAACACCATAGGAATGGGGGGAAAATCTTCTAAAGGAAAAATGAGGGGAGAAAATAGAAGATGTCCAGACCTAAGAATCTGGATAAAGGCTACATAGAGTAGATGAAGAATGAGTGGCCAGTGGAGGATACCAAGAAGAAGAGATCTGAGCTCAATCTGGAAAGCCAAGGAAAGCAAAAGTTTCAAAAAGGTGAAAAGAGGTCAACAGTGTCAAACAGCACAGAAAGCAGATACTGAGAGCCAAGAGAAGGGTATTAGAGTTGCCTATTTGGTCATTAGCAACGTCAGAAGCACAATTTCCTGAGAGGAGACTGGGGTTGGGTTGCAAAGGGTTAATGAAGGAGCGTGTGAGTATTAATGAAAATACTTGTTCTAGGTTCATAAATTACAACATTTTCTCTGAACAAAACAGGACTTAAAGGCCTCTTTGAATTTTCATCCCAGTGAAATTCTGTTTAAATAGCTTCCTCTAGTAGCAAAAGAACCACAATTTGGTGGGGGGGGGGGGGGGGAGACCACTCAGGTGCAGCCTTAGGCTTAACAACTAGACCTTCCCATTTCCAAAGGAGGACTATCCCCAGGAGCCACAGAGAATGATTCAAAAGCCAATTACTTCTGTGTGCCTCTGTCCCCTACTTGGTCTGATTTGTGGTGAAGGCTACGCACACAGGGAAGGCGTCCAATAAAACATTCGCCGTCTCCATAAAATACCCTCACATTACAAGAGGATAATCCTGCTCCTTCGCACTAGCTAAAAACTGACCTTCCCTAGCTCAGAACTGCCTGTAAGAGTCCCAGGACAGGTTGTTCTGACATTCTTTTAACATCATCTCATCATCACAGCCAAAACTAATCACAAGAATATTACCCGTTGACAGGTGCATTTATTCTGTCAATTAAATCAGATGGTTAAATCGAAATGTGCCCCAAATCTCTCTTGTTTGCATTATCCATATTGGCGTTTCTTGGCCGTGGTTCACTGCTGGCTGGAAGTCGTCCAGCCCCCACAGAGTCACTTTGCAATATTGTGCCAGCAAGTTTCCATGCTCTGCAGCAGCCACGCCGGTGAGGCCAGAACAGCACTACAGGACTGACCTGGAATGTTATATTGCTTCACTAAGATTTATTAAAAAATGGAAGGAGGGAGACTTAGATCAATGTTTTTGGAATGGAAGAGGATATATCACCTCATGGCTAAGCACAGGTGACACGTGGGCAATGAAGCGAAGATGCTAAAGACAGGCAGTGAAAAAGGCTCCAGGAAGGACAAAACCAGCTGCATGCTTCTAGCTTTCAGCCGCTTTTCTAAAACTCCCCTCCACCAAACTGACCATAGAAAAGCCTGAGGACTGACTTTCTGTTTTTAAGACCATTTCCCCAAGAAGATAAGCGAATGTACCCATGACGAGCAATGGAGCCTAAATTCTGAACCATGTTCCTATATTCTTAGAACAGGGAGTGAGCTTACCCAACATTTTGGCCACAGTCACCAATCACAATGAGGCACATTGAAGACAGGTCTAGGATTTTAGTCCCTGATGTACAGTTAAAGTGCCAGGATATTTTGGCTCCATTTCAAAATCCCTTCCTTTTTCAGCCAGTGTCACCACCGAAGCATAGCTATAAAGATGCTTGCTTTTTTGTAGGATGCATTTAAAAAGCAAATAGTTCTGCTTTGGAGAGTATGAATAGAAAACACAAAACTGAAATGGAAAGGTTATGAGTGAAAAAAATCCAGGGTGTGAATAAGAGTTTACATGTCAGACTATAACGGTACTGTCATGGAGAATGTCAGGTCCTCTAAAGGCATGTTTGGGCAAAACTGCAAATTTCATTCTGTGCATTATCTACCTGAAAGGCCCTAACAGCCTCTTGGAAACATTTCAGATTGTCAAATAAACATACATGTAGACTACCATTTTTAAAGCTCACAATTGCATTATCTCGCTCAGATATCAGAAAATTCTCAATTTCTGTGAACTGTATTTAGCTTTTATGTCAATGCACATTATCTACCCAAGGAGCTGAGATGATTTTCCACAATGTTTGGGCTAAATACAGTCAGTGGCTTTTGTGTGTGTGTGTTTGGCGGGGGGGTGGTTTGGACAAGCTTTTTACCTTTAACGCACATCATGAGATGTTAGTTACTCAATTCTCATTGATGCTAATGGTTCAGTTCCTATATACCACTTAAAGAGTTTAAATCTATCATTTATTTTTGAGGGCAGTTACAGTCAATCAGATAAATATCTATTCTGGCCAATCTGTAAGGCAAGTATTCTACCCACTTGAGAGGAGCTGTTTTATAGATCTTTATTTGAGCACTTCTTAAAAAAATGTGTATTCTATACCCAAGAAAATTATTTCATCTCCAACTTAGCTAATTAGCATTTAGGACATGGACTGCATATATTAAAAACAGATATTAATATTGTCAGGAAAAAATAGCTACCAAATGTGCATGCTAACCAGTTTGAAGGATCTGTCATGCAGGAGTTCTGTAATATCACTACCAGTTCAGTAAGACTAAGCTGCTCCCTGCTAACGAGGAGGAATGGGAGAAAGATTCTAAAGGACCAGGTGCAGAGCAAGGCTGAGTTTACATTTTACATAATTATTCTCAAGGATGCAGTCAATAATCAAATAGGATCTATTTCCTCAAGTCTAGTATATAATTTTTTCATTTGCAAGTGATGGCAAAATGTCTCTCAGATGCTCCACTGGCCAGGCTAATATAACAGCCACAACTGAAGAGCCAAGTCTAAAGTCTGATGTGAGTGCTGTATCAAAAGATACAATTTACTCTAGGCATTTTGTGTTCCAGGTATTGTGTGAGGTATGCTGCATATCTTATTTAATATTTGCAAAAAAATCTGTGAAGTATGATTATACCCATTTAACAGATGAGAAAACTGGGATTCCAAGAGTTTCAGTAATCCAACCATAGCATGTAAGTAAAGAAGTCAGGATTCAAGTTCAAGTTCTTCTGACTCCAAAGCCTAAGCACTGAATCTCTATATTCTACTGTTATCCTTGACCTTGGTGTATCCAGATAGGATGGAGATCCATGATTTTGTGATAAATTGCTTAAAATATTACATCCTGCTAAAATGCAGAAAGATATAGTCCCCTTGCATGGGGTAATTACTCCTGATAATTCAAGAATTCAAATTCTAACTCATTATTAGAAAGGATCAGAAGAGGAGGGAGTAGGGGAGAGAGAGAGGGAAGGAGAAAGAAAAAGGAAAGAAATTAATGTTACAGTAAACTGAGACTCTTATACTTAGCCACCGTTCTGATTATGATCATTTTGTAGAAGACTGAGATCTACCTAATTCCTTTCTTTTTGCCATAAAAACTGTGGTAATTTTCAAGATGTGTCACACATTCAAGCTGTTTTATAGATCTGTTTTATAGATCCAAAAATGGCTGGATGTGATTTCAAATCAATTAAAAATTTGGACTCTAATAAGTAGTTTAATCTTTTACAAGGTTCCTGGTTACTAATTTGGGGGTATTCTATTAGCATATATGTTCTACTTTATCCTATCGTACTTTAAGCTTTGTATATATATACACTGTAATTGGTCTAATTTACAGTATATAAATAATACATCTGTTAGTTGAGATGAAAATAAGAAATCTCAGGGTTGTCTCAATCTTTTAAAAGTCAACCAAAGCTACTTACTGAGAGAATCTTCTTGTTCTGGGTTCCCAATCCTGGGTACTCTTTCATGAGTATGTTCTGCTTAAGTGTATTCTAGCACTGAAATGGATCTACCTCTAATACAACTCTCAAGAGCATTTGACTTCTGCCCTTTCCAGGGCTCACTCTTGGTGGAAACATTTTCAATTCCTCAAGGTTGACTGCATTACTTTGTAGGACACCCTTAGTTTTAAAAGAAAAAAATTCAATTCCTTTCTCCTGCTTTGTTTTGTTTTGTTTTTTTGTCCATCTCCAGTGTAGGAAGCCATTAGCCTAGTTTTTTTAAAGGACTCATAAATAAAACTTGCCTTATATTCATTCTAACGGTGGTGGTATGATCTAGTCAACACTATCAAATGCTCCCCCAATTTTACACATCTAAATCTCTACAGTTTAGAACTTATTTCAATTCCTACCTCTTTCATCAGTATCCTTTACAGAGACTTTCCATAATGACCTCTTTAAGTAAATGGTCTTCCATAACCTCTCCTTTATCTAACCAGTCATGGCCATCTCTGTCTATATCAAATATTCAGATATTCAACTGGGTACAATTCAAGGTCTGGAACTGCTCTCTGCATGGCTGCCCAAAATACAAATCTCTCCATGACAATCATAAACTGAGAACAGGCTTTTTGCATTTCTTTCTTATGCTCAATTCAGCATCCTAAGGAAAAAAAAATGTAAATCCTTAAAAATTTACCAAATATGTTTCTAGCATGTTGTGAATACAGTAGTGACATGAAAATAGTTGTTGAATTCAAGTACAATCCTCTTACTCTGGGTGACTTCAATTTTCAAGATTCAGCTTCTTCAAGAAATCTCTTCCATCTTCAGATTATTGGCCAACAGGGAAGAAAAATTTGTTGACAGCAACACCTTCACATTGGAATGACCACTTTATGTTGGTATTCACACTACCAAAACCCTCTAAGAGCACTGCATCCCTAGAGGCTAAGCTGTCACTAAAGAAGCTGCAGAAATGTGAAACTTGAAATGGACCACTTGAAATGGGCTTCTCTGTTCTGGCTCTGGTTTATCCAGTATTAGTTTTGAATGTGGTTCACAACAGACATTGGATGCTGACTTAACTGAGTATATATAAAACCCTTACCAGTGGTTCTTCCACTTTTGTGAGGGTTAGTGCCATTAAGGATCTGACTAATGCTCATACTGAGTGAAGTCAGACAGAGAAAGACAAATATCATATCGCTTATATGTAGAATCTAAAAAAAGGCTACAAATGAACTTATCCACAAAACAGAAATAGAGTTTCAGATGTAGAAAAAAAACTTATGGTTATCAGGGGGTAAGGAGCAGGGAGGGATAAATTGGGAGATTGGGACTGACATATATACACTATTATAGACAAAATAGGTAACTAATAAGGACCTACTGTAAAGCACAGGGAACTCTACTCAATACTCTGTAATGGCCTATATGGGAAAAGAATCTAAAAAAGAGTGGGTATATATATAACAGATTCACTTTGCTGTACACCTGAAACTAACAACATTGTAACTCAACTAGACCGCAATAAAAATTTAAAAAAGAAAAAAAAAGCTATGGACTAAAAAAATACGACAGCGAACCGTAAAATTCCTAAAACATGGCCCATGCTTTAATCAGTTTACATAAACCTACTCAACTCAGATTTGACTTTTATTCCTAAGGTCAGCTAGGATCACATCAATGTCAGCTAACATGAAATAGGAGAGGAGAGGCCTCTGGAATATGGCCAGATTTTTCAGATTCCATCCCATGTGAGTCTTTTTCTTTGGGTGAGCCTCGTTACCATTAATTAGTGACTTCACTTGGGAGTAAATGGGTATCAACCATCTCACTTCCACTTGTCAGGACATTTCTGATAAGAGCAAAAAAAAAAAAAATGAATGCGTGGTAAATTCTGGACTACCTGTGCTCCCTCAAGGGCTTGGCATATGACTAAGCAAATACACTAGCCCAACGAACCCACCTTTCCAAATGAGTGGGCCTGGCTCCAGAAAACACAAATCTTATAAGGTTGCCTGGACTGCCAGCTGCCTCAATTTTAGCACAACGATTTAATGTATTTTAAATAAATGTAACATAAGGAAAAAATGCTTTGTACAAATTGGTCATCTGTTGTTTTTCTGGCTGGCACCATGATTTATGTAATATATCAGTAGAACGACATCTCTCTATCTGTCTCTTGGATAACAAAGTACATATGCAAGTTTCTTTATAGTGCTTTAACCCCCTGATGACTAGAAATGTTCTACTGACAATTTATTTCTTATATAGCATCTAAGTTAAAGATGCTGTCACATATTTGAGTATTTTATTCTTTGCCTGTTCTACTCTCCTTATCCTGGATACCATCATGTTCTCCACACTCCATGCTGCAGAATTATTTTCCTCCTTGTGCACAAAAGTCAGCACTCAAGACTTGGGTGATATCCATCTCTACTTAAACTTGCATTAACTAAATTTTCATTATATCCCAAATTAGTCTTTATTGATTTAGCACTAATTATAAGGGCCACATGTGTATATTTACTTTCTATTCCTTCTTTTATCCTCAAGGAAAAAATAGAAATAATATATTCTTCCAGTTTAACGAAGCATAATGCAATTCTTATGTTTTTGGTAGAGTACCAAAACCAGGAATGACATCAGCACAAATCACCGGAGCATGAACAATTGTTTTTAACCTATTTTGGATCACATACATATTGTGAAAATCATACGGAAACTTGGAACCCTCTCCCCAGAGCAATGTATATTTGCTCTTACATAAAATTTTGCATAAAATTTCAAGAGGTTCACAAGCCAGAACATAACAATATGATTTTGTGTGTCTTTCAACGATAAAGCATTGTTTTAGCTCTCTAATTAATCCCATAGGAATAACATGGTGAATTTGTGTTGTAGCTTGCTTGTAACAATTGTTTCTGGACTAGTTAGCTTTTTTGGAGCTAATGAGGAAGGGGGTCATAGGTTCAATTCATTTAAGGGTCAGTTGGTTGTCATACAATGAGAAGTCCTTTGCCATATTGGTGGCCCGCCATCTTGCAAATTTATGCATTTTTCTCACCAATGAGAGGATAGATGGCTAAGAACAAATCATCATTTCTTCTGGAAGGAAAACTCACAAGTGCTTTTCCTTGCTTTGGGGATATCAATAATTATATAATTATTGGAAGCAGCAATATGTCATAGAAAGAAGATGAGGGCCAAGGGACCAGAACCAAAGTCTGCCATGAACTACCTGAGTGTGTGACTTTAAGCAAGTTCTTTGGCTTCTCTGGGTCTGTTTTCTCCTTAAATAAGAGGGTCAGACTAGGTAACTGGGAAGCTTTTGACTAAAAAATTCTAATATTAAGGATCAATGTATAAGAAAAGAATAATAACTGCATACAGTAGCAAAAATGAAAGTACATACAACATGGGGAACCCCTAACAGTATGCAAACGACTCACCAGTAATACAAAGTTTCCAGAGTGAAGTACTCTTACCCCTGTCATTGATTATGGAGAAACTTAATTCACAACAATGCTACTTATTGATTTACTTTTTTAGTTGACCTACATGAATTTATGCCAATAGATACATATATTTGCTGTTGAGATCTATACTCCTTAGCTCCTAAGGAAAAAAAATACACATCACCAGGAAGTTAACAAAAGAGGAGCATATGATTTTTTTACTTTTTAAAACCTCCTTGGTTCAGCAGAAAGGGGCAGAAGGAGGTCCAGAAAGGAACCAGTCTCAGAAAGGAACCAGTCTCTTCCATCAGTCAGAAGAATCAGATGGTGTCTCTGTATAGGCTGATGAAGCAAAGTATAGATTAAAGCATATAATATCACTTTTTAAATACAACACTACACACACACACACCTGATAGACACTGTTAAGTCATGTTTCGTGGTTTTGGAGCGGGGAAGTTTTGTAACACCAAAAAAATGCCTCTGTTTTCATTTGTTTTATGGTCTGCTAACTTGGCTACAGAGCTAATGCCCATTTAAGGGAATATGGTGTAGAACAACTGTACAGCAATATCAAGTGAGGAAGCCATATGTTTCTTAGCCCCACCATACTGTCTGTGACTGCCCCTCACCCCTTGCGGATCAGCTATTTCATCAGAGAGGACTACAGTGGGTGGAAGGCCTTTTTTACAGGTGTTTGGTGGAGGTCACATGCAAAATAAAGATTTCTAAGGGAAGTGAGGCTGTGTAAAAACATCCAGAAATAGCAACTTGTGTTCACTTAGGATGCAATCCACAGAGGTCTGCTTTAGACTCTTCATTTATAGTATTATCTTTATATATCATAAGTGACTGCCTGCCCCTAGACAGCTGACATAGTGCCCAGAATATTCAGAGCTCTGTCTGGTTTTGCTCACGCTATAGTTTTTCTAGAAAAGTATTAGAGGCAAACTTATTACACCACTAGACTGTGTGACCAAAACTGAAAGTGTATTCCATCAAAGAGAATGCTTCACCTTAAATTCCAAGAAACGGTACACTTTTTGGTGAAGAGATTCAAACGTAATGAATTGTTAAATACATCCACAATACAAAACCCCTTTATGCGAGTTGTGACTCTAGTCTCTTGTAATCTGCTATGTTTTGGTACCATCTAAAATACTGCAGTAATAGGCAGAAACATACCATAAAGTCAAGAGGGTCCTCAACTAAGCAGAAGGTTAAACATGCACACGGACAACTCCCATCATCTGAGATTATATTATCGTGGTTTCCTTGAGCTCGAGAGAATTCTCTTCCACTGACTCATTTGCTTCCCAAATTAAAGTGTAGGTGTGCACAGCCTCAAAGAGAAAATCAAACGAGAGAGAGGGTATAAAAACAATGCAAGTGGAGAAGCATGAGGTTTATATTTTTATGCTAATATGCTGGTAAGAAAAGGGCTCCATTTGGGGAGCAATAAAGGGGTGGAGGGAAGGCTGTGAGCAGATCTCAGTAAAAAACACAGAGGTTTTCTATGCAGATGGGGGATTTAAAGAAGTAAAATGATAACCACATAGTCAAGAGACTAGAAAAGAGACCTTGATGTTTGATAGTTGTAATAACCTGCAGAGTGCTCTAATGGCTCGGGGATCAGGTGCAGAGCTACAGCAATAACGAGAACTGAATAATTATCTCCACCGTATCTGTATCACCAAAGTCCCAGCGTATGAGCTATATAAGGAGGCTTCTGCTGCCTCTCCAAGATTTCCTGAAATGTTAAATCACTGATTTGGGAGCACTTCCAGCATTAGTACTGCCCAGTTAGAAAGAAATAAAGCCCAGAATTCTCCTGTGGCAGTTCTAATGTCTTTGTTAATTATGAATTATGGGTAAACATGCAGACTCACAGAGGTCACGGCTGTCAGCAACAATAGTTTTCAAGAAGGATTTTTACGAGGGTCTTTTTCACTCCACCATAATGTCCATTTTATATACATAAACAGAGCCAGGCATACAAAAAATGGTGTTTGCTTTTTAGGGGAGTTGTATTTTTTTTTTCCTTTTTCTCCCTCCCCCTCCCCTAGTGTAGAGGCATGTAGCCACAGGCAAAGCAAGGCAGTGCCTAACTAGAGTTCTCCTCTGTGACTGACAACAGCTGTACCATTCCAAGGACTAGGCAGCAAGAGTCGCTGGGGCTGAGGCTGGGTTAATGATCAGACACTGAAAACCACCTCTTCCTTGTTAAGAGAGTAAGCAGCCAGTTGGGTAACCTATCAGCAGTGGTCACCTTTCACATACACTGGAAAAACAAAAGCTGCATACAGTATGCTTGATTAACCTCACTTAAACGGCAATGCTGATCTCAAATCTATCCCAGGAGCGCATATAAACAGGATTAAAATTATATTATGTGTGGATCCTGCCCAACAAAAGCAACTGGCACAAAATCATTTTAATTAGGTGGCAGCGGCTGTAACTCATTCAACTTTGGCATTAATTTTTTGTCCCATCAAAGAACTTCTGGGCCTTTCTATAAGACAGTGTCAGTGTGGAATAAAGGAGATGATCAGTGGACAACAAATCACTCTTGCATCTCAGCTTCATGTGTACTGTGTCAGCATGTTGACAGTGGATTTAAACAGTACAACCAGATCAACATTTGATTAGAATATTCAGAAAATCTATGACAAACTTTGTACTTGACTTTTTTCAGGTAGACAATACATCTAGAAAAATGGCTTGGCAAATTTTACCATGCTAACCTTCAAATCATCAAATAATGTTAGCATTAGTACTCACTTAGGAGGCTATTTTCTTTGCACGTAGCAAACTTAGGAAATACATTAACCTCTGGATGTAGGAAAACTAGATTTCAATGCCAGGCCCACTTCGTTTCTCTTTCTGCCCATTTTTCCCCTGGTCCATTTAAATGACATTTTCTCATCACGGGGCCTATGAGTCCTTTCCAGGTTCTAGCTCAGAACAGATGTCACAGTGCAACCCCCCACTGACCTTTCTTGGGAAAGGTCCTTTGTTACCTGAACTGACTTTTAAGATGAAGGCCAACGCAAGGTTAATCACACCTCAGATCACATAGAGAAGACTCATTGTAAAAAAAAACTTTTCCTCTTCAGTTTTACAGAGACCACAGAAATGAGGTGAAAGCAAAGGCCCAGAAGGCACACAGGTAACTCCAATATTCAGAAGATGGTTCTGCCCAGCCCAAGTGCTTACCAACAATGCAGTCTCACTGTACACACATGAGCTACTTGCAAGCCCTTCCAACTAATGGAACATGGTCTTATTTTCAAATCTGTTTCCTTGTAGAAATAGCATCCAAGAGTTCGTTGACCCTTCTCAACCAATTCAGAAGGGTACGTAAAGAAGACACCCACAGACATTGCTCCCAGTCGCAAGCTCCCCGCTGCCAACACCTCTAAGGCCTAGATGAACTCCACATTTCTCTCTGCTCTGCTAAAGAGAAAGAACAACTAGAGGCATGGCATATTTCTTTTATGAGAACTCATAAGAAATTTATGAAACTGATGCATATTGAATATCTACCATGGAATAAGTAGTGCCTTCTCAATCACCCCATAAACCTCCACCACAGGGTTCCTCAACCCTGGGGAGCTTTGGGATGGCACCTATACCTGGGCCTCACCCCCAAGGATACTGATGCAATGGGATATGCAGTCAACACGTGTTTGTCATCGTCATTATTATTATTAACATCACGATGTAGGTAACAGAGTGAATTAACCAATCAGAGTGAAAAAAGGGAATCTGCCCCTGGCTTTAACTGGAAATTCCTAAAACACATATAGAGATCTATAGGTAGTTCTATTTCACCTAGCGGGTAATGACCTAGAGAAAACCTGATCAAAAATATCTTCAAGTTCTGGGGAAGCTTAGTGAATACAAACCAGATTATTCTAAATAACTGGCAAAAATGTAGACGTGGGAAGACAGAGAAAATCGAATACAATGTGGAGACTGGGGGAAGTTAAGGCAAAGTCTCTTTAAGTGACACAGGAGAAACGTGGCTTGGCTTTCTTGAAAAGCCATGTGGACATGAAGAAGGTGGTAATGAGAGAAACAAATCCAGTGTAGTAGATAAATTGAGCTACGCTGCTAGCTGATTTTTATAGAGAAAAGGAAATTGTTTAATAGAGTCCATAAGCCAATTTTCATTTCATAATTTCTTAATTCTATTTGGATAAAGAAACCAAACCATGTCTCCTAGGAGCAGAGTAATTTTTACAGTGTGCTAACAATAAATCTTTGCGGTATTTTTTTAAAACTTTAATTAAAAAAAAAAAAATAGCTTACACACCAGATTACCAGGACTCAAAGAACCTCAGGAGTCAGGAAGAGAAAGGTAGGGTTTGTACCAAGCTTGGCAATGGCTATTGTGTGAGAGGCAGTTTGATCCACTCAAATATCTCCTTGAATCAGCTTCTATTTTCTCTCAACTCTCATATTCACTTTTGCCTTTTAATGTTGCCTGAGTCTATTCCAAGTGTCCTTTGCCATGGCAACACCTGCAGGTGAAGGCCCTGCTCCTCGCTGCCAGCCTCACCAGTGATGAAGAGGCAACTAATCACTGCACAAGGAGAGGAATGCAATCTCCAAGACACCAATGAACAATTTGAGTACAAGGGTGTCCCTGAAGCACTCTCTTTTCACAGGTGTTTAACCTGTTTAGCCATACACCAGGAAAAGAAAAAGTAAACAAAGACCTTTTCTTTCTCTGTGGTTTGCATTTTTATCACTCAGCTCCCCCAGACTGATGCATTATCTAAATTCGTACAAACAGCCGAAGGTATCAAAGTTATTTCAGCAGCGTGTCCTAGGGCCCCAACAGTGGAGAGGAAGCGCTCTGCTTGCTCTCCTTCTCTGACACCTCCAAGCCCATGAGGATCTGAGACCAGCTCCAGTGCTGTCTTTTAGATGCCAAGTGACCATGGCCAGGGACAAGATGTATGCCATCCCTGCCTTCTGGGCCTCTGCCAATCATCCCCCATTTCTGAAAAGACTCTTATTCAGAGACGTTTTCAATCCCATCACCTCTGCTACTTATTCATGCCGTCCACAAAAATAGAATCCTATCCACTTCTCTCTGACGTTACAGCCTTTCAATTCAGGCACTTAAAACACTTCATGAACCTTGTCTGGGTGCCAAGTGCTGCCTTTCTCCCCCTTCTCCCAATGGACAAACAGGCCTACAAGAGTCAAGAATCTGACCCAATGTCTGCTTCAAATGAGTCAACACCAAGGCTAGAAAGAGCCCTGAAGAGCCCTGAAGAGCTGATGTTCTAACCACCCACTCACCCAACCTCTCTTTGTTGGTGACTATTTCTATAAATCTTTATATACCTTGGCAGGTCAAGGAGACCACATGTGGCAAAGTAGTACTGCTACCTGTTGAAACTTGTTGCAAAGTGTGCAGGATGATTTAAAGTCTTTGTAAACTTACTGTTTCTTCTCTTTTACAAAGTTGACATATTCTTTAGAGTTTGCCATAAATGAGCCTGACTCTTATTCTGATTGGGAAAGACAATCAAAGGACAATTTTCAGGACTAGGTAAGGCTTGAAAATCTAAACTCGCAGTATAAAACCTCTATGTCCAATTAGTCTGCTTTTGGGAAGTCCCTTCAATGAACATAGCTGTCAGTGACATTATATTAATTCCTCCACCAACAGCAAATCGAAAATTTCAACAGGAAGTTCTGCTTTGGAAACCCCTGGGGTTGAAGGTCAGGAGAGTAGTAGCCGGCTATTGGCAATCATCAGTCTCATGAACCATCCTGATGGCCCAGGAAGGTTCCCAGTGGCCACCAACCCCTCCCCACTCCATCCCCTGTGCCCATGAAATTAGTTTGACTACCTTCCCTCAGCTTTCCTGAGTGGTCAATTCCCTTCTCAGTTGTTGGGATCATTTTCTGTTAACGCAGGATTGATACTCCATGGGTTTTCAGATCTTATTTTAAGAATCCACGATTCAGGCCTAACCACTAGTCCTATCAGTTCTCCCTCCTAAATATTTCACAAGCCCATCAACTCCTTCCTTGCAATTATATGTGAACTACACTAGACTTTAATCTCCTCAAGGGCAAAGATTTTCTGCCTGTTTTCTTCACTCATATTGTTTAAGCACTGATAACAGTGTCTAGTACACAGTAAGCACACAAAATACAGGTTAAACAGGTGAATGAAGAAACTAATAGAATTCCATAAATGAATGAGTGAACTAACAAATTCTACACTTTTAAAGCTGGACTCCCAGGCCCCAGCTTCACATCCCTCCTCTCCAATCTCCACACCAAAGCCAGAATACAACTTCTAAAATACAAATCTGACTCTATCATTCCCTCCCTTAAAGCTTCTCAGTAACTCATCATCCACTAGGAGCTAAAATCCACACCCACAGGCTACTCAGGATCTTGCCTCTGTCTCATTTCCTGCCTTCTACACTTCCCCAAACACAACAGTGGAGACACTTTCCGTTTCTCAAATGCATTCTCTCTCACATGTGTTCCCTGGCTAATGCTGTCCTCTGTTCTGATCCCTTCACCTTTTGTTTACCTGTCATTCTCTAACTCCTACTTTGGTAGTTATGTTAATATCACTTTTTCTGACATTTCCTGGCTGGTCCATGCTTTCTCTTCTGAGTTCCTATAGTTATAAGATTACATGGCTACCTTCCCAATAGATTCTGAACCTTCTTTCATTTTGATATAATCCATATCTAGCACAATGTCTGGCATAGAGTAGATGCTCAAGAAATCATCACTGAATTATTAAATGAGCCCTTGGCACCACCATGGGAAATTCAATGAATTTAGAATTAAAAATTTTAGAAATCCTCTAACCCAACCTTCAGACTCCTGGCCTGCCAGTGCTTAGTTTTTCCATCTCAGACAAGTTACCTAACCTGTCTTTGCTTTAGTTTCTTCCTTTGTAAAATGGGGATGATTATAGTACCTCCATCATAAAGTTGTTCTAAGTATCTAATGGATTAATACATCACTTAGGAAAGTTCCCGGCCCATAGTAATCTTTCAATAAATGTTTATTATTTAGGAGGAGGAGGAATTCAGGAAGAAGAGACAAGACACAGAACCTCAGACAGTTTAAAGGAAAAATTATTTGCTTAAGGACATGCTAACTATTGGTATAACCAAGACTATTTTAATTAAAGTTTCCAAACTTCTCATGCACAGTATGACCACTATCATATGATGTTAGTCC